>NW_025422010.1:3177500-13177500 GCF_011764305.1 Mustela putorius furo | reverse complement strand
GTGCAACAGCACAGGAAGAATCAGGTGCCTCAGTACATACAGTATCCGGTAATTGGACACTGCATCTGGTTGTGGTTACTATCAGTATAATACCTTCTTAGGGCTTTCCTTAGGCAAAGCAATCAGTTTTGTCAAATCTGAAAGGCAAGCATCTCTATCTGGCTCCTGTCATCCCGGACTTCATATATATCCATAAAATCATGTTCTAGGGTATTATGAAAATTATTCCACAGCATTTCAAAAAACTGGTTCACACTATTCTGGGATCTCTGCACTCTGTTATTTCAGTCCCTGACTAAAATGCAAATGGTATATAATAGCAACACTGTACTCAAAGAAAGGAGACTTTTCTTCAAGCAGTAGGTAAAGGGAGGCAATTTAAATGACAATCCTTTTAACTTTTTCTCACCTTTGCCCATGCAACTTTGTCCTTGTTCATCTAAATTTCAACAGAAAGGAGCTAATGTAAAAGGAACTCTGAAATAAATGACAAATGTGAATGACTGGGACAGATGAAAGATGTCTTTTAGAGTTATTTGGACTAAAAATAACTTCCATAACTCTTAAAGCTTTCCTAGGAAGCAATGAAAAACTATGCAGGGTACACTGTATTCACAAGAATAGGACCTTTGCTTTTGAAAAGGACGGTCTTAAAATACTGTGAATTGGGAAAATGTTCAAAGTGATACCATTTAACAAAGACCATGGTTGAATCCCAGAGGATGTTTCACTTTCAATTCAATGAATTCAATTCAAAATCATTCCTAAACCCATATAGGTGTTGTGGTAAGAAAGGAAAATTCCATCCAGAAAAGTACCTCTTTAAACATTAATTTAAGAATTCAGTTCCTTAGAAATCCATCTTAAATATGTGGTACAACCATGTGTCATACAGATGATGTAAAGCAGTGTCTCTCAAATAATATTTAAAAATGTTTTCAGTGTTTTAAATAAGTGGCAGGGGGATGCTTGGGTGACTCAGTTTGTCAAGCATCTGCCTTCGGCTCAGGTCATGATCTCAGGGTCTGGAATTGAGTCCCGCATCAGGCTCCTTGCTCATCAGGGAGCCTGCTTCTCCCTCTGCCTGCTTCTCAGTCTGCTTCTGCTCTTTCCCTCCCTGATAAATAAATAAGTGGCAGTTATAAAAAATTTTTGCTAGGTGCACATACACACAAACAAAACTCTAAGTAGGAAATTTTTTTCTGCTCACCCAGATGACCATCACTCAGATGTAATGGACTTGAAAATTCAAGTGGGGCTCAACTTTGCTGTACTCTAGAATGCACAGGATCCCCAGGGAGGAGCCTCCGAGGAGGAGGAGATCTTACCAGATTTAGAAATCACTTTCACTCACAAGGTACTGAAATAAAGAAGGACCTTTTATAACTACATTTTGGGGAAATTCCAAATGACAATAGGTATTAATCCTCTAGGCAACAAACCAATGTGAAAGGATCCCAAAGTCAATATGTCGAAGGTATGTTTAAGGAAATCAAATATTATTTTCAAATATCAGAATTTTAAAATATGTTGTTCATTTACAACAGGCCAGAATTAATGAAGTCAGCTTCTCTGCTTCATATGATAATACACAAACATGAGCTGAAGAACAATTATTTTCATACTCATATGTAATATAAACCCTTTAGTAAATAAAGGTCATACAATTTGAATATGGGAAGGAGAAAGTATAATTTTTTAATATTCAATAAAAAGTTCAATAAAAAATATTTAAGGGGCAAAAATGTTTAGTTTTCTGTTATTTCAGAGAAGTAAAATATTAAAAAATAACAAATTCAGACTCCCTTATACAATGTAACATGCTAAAGATTTATTAAATAACTCTAACACGACACTACAAATAATATTATCATGTGTAAGGTTCAAAACAACCTATGAATCCATTTTTTTCATGCTTTCATTCTTTTAGCAGATTAGGAAACCTCAGAGGGGCCACAAAACTAATAAATGGCAAACCTAGTCAGATGAGTACAGATAGAAAGTATCAATTAGCCTTGCCTGTTGTCCATGTGACACTGATTGGTTAGAGTACTAAGAAGCATAGAGGAATTAGTGGTGCTTGCATGGCTCAGTAGGTTAAGCTACTAACTTTTGGTCTCAACTCAGGTCTTGATCTCAGAGTCATGAGTTGAAGCCCCATGTTGGACTACATACTGGATGTGGAACCTACCTTAAAAAATAAATAAATAAAAAGCATAGAGGAATTAGTACAGCTCTTGTAGACTTAACAGGCCCTTCTACAAAGTAAATGCCATAAAGTTCTGCAATGGAAACAAATATGGAGCCCACTGGAAGCACCAAAGGAATAGTCCTCATTTCTCCCTCAGTGAAGAGAAGAGGTGATAGGGGAGGTAAGTCCCAAGAATGAAACATTCATTCTTCAGGCATGAGCAGTATGACACAGGGAGGAAGGAGATGAGTGGAACCAATGAGCGGAAGCATAGCAGTAAGCAGCAGCTTGGCATCACTGGAAATGTCTGTGGTACAGTATGGCTGTTTATATGGAGGGTAGAAAATGCAGAGCTATAGATGGCATAGGAGGGTGAGAGATGATGCAGTTAGAAAAGATGAGAAAAAAGTCATGAAAGGCTTTTTGTCCTTTGCTAAGAATTTTAGGTTAATTTTTTCTCTTTTGTCATTAAAAAAGATGAAAAAATGTAAGCATGTTTGAAGTTACATTCTGGTTTCTCACTCTACGTAGGAGAGAGAGAGAGGGTGAGGAGAAACAAAACAGAGGGAGAAAGAACAACTGGGAGGATATTTTGCTATGCAGACTGGACATGATGATGGTCCTGGGCAACAGCTCGGCTCGCTTCATGTCTCACACATTATTGCACTTAAATCTACAAAGGTATTACATAAAACAGTTCAGCAATATGTAGCTAGAGCAATAAAATTGTTCCTACTGAGGAAAACAACTGGTATTACTTTTAAAAGAAAAATCACTAATATATTCAATAGATTGAGCATCTTTACACTAGTAAGAATAGAATAAGTGGCACAGAAAAATTCACAAGATAACTTCAAGTGAGAAATGTCCTTAACAACTAGTAATTTAAGGCCTGAATTTAAAACATCAGGTTTGCCATTAAAAAAAAAAAAAAATCCAGAAAAAAGCAGGGAGGGGAGGAGTCAAGATGGCGGAGAAGTAGCAGGCTGAGACTACTTCAGCTAGCCGGAGATCAGCTAGGTAGCTTATCTAAAGATTGCAAACACCTGAAAATCTATCGGCAGATCGAAGAGAAGAAGAACAGCAATTCTGGAAACAGAAAAACAACCACTTTCTGAAAGGTAGGACCGGCGGAGAAGTGAATCCAAAGCGACAGGAAGACAGACCACGGGGGGAGGGGCCGGCTCCTGGCAAGCGGCGGAGCAACGGTGCACAAAATCAGGACTTTTAAAAGTCTGTTCCGCTGAGGGACATTGCTCCAGAGGATAAACCGGGGCGAAGCCCATGTCGGGTCAGCATGGCCTCAGGTCCCGCAGGGTCACAGAAGGATCGGGGGTGTCTGAGTGTCCCAGAGCTTGCGGGTATTGGAACGGGAAAGCCGGCTACAGAGACAGAGCCGAAAGTAAGCTCACAGCTCGGTGTTACCTTGAACCGGTCGCAGGCTCGGTGAGCTTGGAGCGCGGCGGGAGACCAGGAGGCCGCCATTTGTATTCCCGTCCTCTGGAACTCTACGGAAAGCGCCCAGGGAACAAAAGCTCCTGAAAGCACACCCGAGCGGATTACTCACCCCAGCCCCTGGTAATGGCAATACAATTCCGCCTGGGGCAAAGACACTTGAGAATCACTACAACAGGCCCCTCCCCCAGAAGATCAACAAGAAATCCAGCCGAGACCAAGTTCACCTACCAAGGAGTGCGGTTTCAATACCAAGGAGAGCAGCAGAATTCCAGAGGAGGAGAAAGCAATGCACGGAACTCATGACTTTTTCCCTGTGATATTCTTTAGTCTTGCAGTTAATTTAATTTTTTTTTTCATTTTTTGTTTTTTTTTTCTCTCGCCTTCTGGTAATTTTTTTTTTAACATTTAACTTTTTCTTTTTTAACGTTTTTTAACTAGTTTATCCAATATATATATTTTTTCTTTTTTATATTTTTCTTATTTGTTTTCTTTTTTTAAAATTCATTTCTTTTCTTTTTTTTTTCTTTTTTTATCCCCATTCTCCCCCCCTCACGATTTTGGATCTCTTCTAATTTGGTTAAAGCATATATTCCTGGGGTTGTAGCCACCCTTTTAGTATTTTACTTGCTCCTTCATATACTCTTATCTGGACAAAATGACAAGACATAAAAATTCAACACAAAAAAAAGAACAAGAGGCAGTACCGAAGGCTAGGGACCTAATCAATACAGAGATCGGTAATATGTCAGATCTAGAGTTCAGAATGACAATTCTCAAGGTTCTAGCCGGGCTCGAAAAAGGCATGGAAGATATTAGAGAAACCCTCTCGAGAGATATAAAAGCCCTTTCTGGAGAAATAAAAGAACTAAAATCTAACCAAGGTGAAATCAAAAAAGCTATTAATGAGGTGCAATCAAAAATGGAGGCTCTAACTGCTAGGATAAATGAGGCAGAAGAAAGAATTAGTGATATAGAAGACCAAATGACAGAGAATAAAGAAGCTGAGCAAAAGAGGGACAAACAGCTACTGGACCACGAGGGGAGAATTCGAGAGATAAGTGACACCATAAGACGAAACAACATTAGAATAATTGGGATTCCAGAAGAAGAAGAAAGTGAGAGGGGAGCAGAAGGTATACTGGAGAGAATTATTGGGGAGAATTTCCCCAATATGGCAAAGGGAATGAGCATCAAAATTCAGGAGGTTCAGAGAACGCCCCTCAAAATCAATAAGAATAGGCCCACACCCTGTCACCTAATAGTAAAATTTACAAGTCTCAGTGAGAAAGAGAAAATCCTGAAAGCAGCCCGGGAAAAGAAGTCTGTAACATACAATGGTAAAAATATTAGATTGGCAGCTGACTTATCCACAGAGACCTGGCAGGCCAGAAAGAGCTGGCATGATATTTTCAGAGCACTAAATGAGAAAAACATGCAGCCCAGAATACTATATCCAGCTAGGCTATCATTGAAAATAGAAGGAGAGATTAAAAGCTTCCAGGACAAACAACAACTGAAAGAATTTGCAAACACCAAACCAGCTCTACAGGAAATTTTGAAAGGGGTCCTCTAAGCAAAGAGAGAGCCTACAAGTGGTAGATCAGAAAGGAACAGAGACCATATACAGTAACAGTCACCTTACATGCAATACAATGGCACTAAATTCATATCTCTCAATAGTTACTCTGAATGTTAATGGCCTAAATGCCCCTGTCAAAAGACACAGGGTATCAGAATGGATTAAAAAACAAAACCCATCTATATGTTGCCTCCAAGAAACTCATTTTAAGCCCAAAGACACCTCCAGATCTAAAGTGAGGGGGTGGAAAAGAATTTATCATGCTAATGGACATCAGAAGAAAGCAGGAGTGGCAATCCTTATATCAGATCAATTAGATTTTAAGCCAAAGACTATAATAAGAGATGAGGAAGGACACTATATCATACTTAAAGGGTCTGTCAAATAAGAAGATCTAACAATTTTAAATATCTATGCCCCCAACGTGGGAGCAGCCAACTATATAAACCAATTAATAACAAAATCAAAGAAACACATCAACAATAATATAATAATAGTAGGGGACTTTAACACTCCTCTCACTGAAATGCACAGATCATCCAAGCAAAAGATCAGCAAGGAAATAAAGGCCTTAAACGACAGACTGGACCAGATGGACATCACAGATATATTCAGAACATTTCATCCCAAAGCAACAGAATACACATTCTTCTCTAGTGCACATGGAACATTCTCCAGAATAGATCACATCCTTGGTCCTAAATCAGGACTCAACCGGTATCAAAAGATTGGGATCATTCCCTGCATATTTTCAGACCACAATGCTCTAAAGCTAGACTCAACCACAAAAGGAAGTTTGAAAAGAACCCAAATACATGGAGACTAAACAGCATCCTTCTAAAGAATGAATGGGTCAACCGGGAAATTAAAGAAGAATTGAAAAAAATCATGGAAACAAATGATAATGAAAACACAACAGTTCAAAATCTGTGGGACACAACAAAGGCAGTCCTGAGAGGAAAATATATAGCGGTACAAGCCTTCCTCAAGAAACAAGAAAGGTCTCAGGTATACAACCTAACCCTACACCTAAAGGAGCTGGAGAAAGAACAAGAAAGAAACCCTAAGCCCAGCAGGGGAAGAGAAATCATAAAGATCAGAGCAGAAATCAATGAAATAGAAACCAAGAAAACAATAGAACAAATCAACGAAACTAGCAGCTGGTTCTTTGAAAGAGTTAATAAAATTGATAAACCCCTGGCCCAACTTATCAAAAAGAAAAGAGAAAGGACCCAAATAAATAAAATCATGAATGAAAGAGGAGAGATCACAACAAACACCAAAGAAATACAAACTATTATAAGAACATACTATGAGCAACACTACGCCAATAAATTTGACAATCTGGAAGAAATGGATGCATTCCTAGAAACATATAAACTACCACAACTGAACCAGGAAGAAATAGAAAGCCTGAACAGACCCATAACCAGTAAGGAGATTGATACAGTCATTAAAAATCTCCAAACAAACAAAAGCCCAGGGCCAGACGGCTTCCCGGGGGAATTCTACCAAACAATTAAAGAACTAATTCCTATTCTCCTGAAACTGTTCCAAAAAATAGAAATGGAAGGAAAACTTCCAAACTCATTTTATGAGGCCAGCATCACCTTGATCCCAAAACCAGACAAGGATCCCATCAAAAAAGAGAGCTATAGACCAATATCCTTGATGAACACAGATGCGAAAATACTCACCAAAATACTAGCCAATAGGATTCAACAGTACATTAAAAGGATTATTCACCACGACCAAGTGGGATTTATTCCAGGGCTGCAAGGTTGGTTCAACATCCGCAAATCAGTCAATGTGATACAACACATCAATAAAAGAAAGAACAAGAACCATATGATACTCTCAATAGATGCTGAAAAAGCATTTGACACAGTACAGCATCCCTTCCTGATCAAAACTCTTCAAAGTGTAGGGATAGAGGGCACATACCTCAATATCATCAAAGCCATCTATGAAAAACCCACCGCAAATATCATTCTCAATGGAGAAAAACTGAAAGCTTTTCCGCTAAGGTCAGGAACACGGCAGGGATGTCCATTATCACCACTGCTATTCAACATAGTACTAGAGGTCCTAGCCTCGGCAATCAGACAACAAAAGGAAATTAAAGGCATCCAAATCGGCAAAGAAGAAGTCAAATCATCATTCTTCGCAGATGATATGATACTATATGTGGAAAACCCAAAAGACTCCACTCCAAAACTGCTAGAACTTATACAGGAATTCAGTAAAGTGTCAGGATATAAAATCAATGCACAGAAATCAGTTGCATTTCTCTACACCAACAGCAAGACAGAAGAAAGAGAAATTAAGGAGTCCATCCCATTTACAATTGCACCCAAAACCATAAGATACCTAGGAATAAACCTAACCAAAGAGGCACAGAATCTCTACTCTGAAAACTATAAAGTACTCATGAAAGAAATTGAGGAAGACACAAAGAAATGGAAAAATGTTCCATGCTCCTGGATTGGAAGAATAAATATTGTGAAAATGTCTATGCTACCTAAAGAAATCTACACATTTAATGCAATTCCTATCAAAGTACCATCCATCTTTTTCAAAGAAATGGAACAAATAATTCTAAAATTTATATGGAACCAGAAAAGACCTCGAATAGCCAAAGGGATATTGAAAAAGAAAGCCAACGTTGGTGGCATCACAATTCTGGACTTCAAGCTCTATTACAAAGCTGTCATCAACAAGACAGCATGGCACTGGCACAAAAACAGACACATAGGTCAATGGAACAGAATAGAGAGCCCAGAAATAGACCCTCAACTCTACAGTCAACTAATCTTTGACAAAGCAGGAAAGAATGTCCAATGGAAAAAAGACAGCCTCTTCAATAAATGGTGCTGGGAGAATTGGACAGCCACGTGCAGAAAAATGAAATTGGACCATTTCCTTACACCACACACAAAAATAGAATCAAAATGGATCAAGGACCTCAATGGATCAAGGAATCCATCAAAATCCTTGAGGAGAACACAGGCAGCAACCTCTTCGACTTCTGCCGCAGCAACATCTTCCTAGAAACAACGCCAAAGCCAAGGGAAGCAAGGGCTAAAATGAACTATTGGGATTTCATCAAGATCAAAAGCTTTTGCACAGCAAAGGAAACAGTTAACAAAATCAAAAGACAACTGACAGAATGGGAGAAGATATTTGCAAACGACATATCAGATAAAGGACTAGTGTCCAGAATCTATAAAGAACTTAGCAAACTCAACACCCAAAGAACAAATAATCCAATCAAGAAATGGGCAGAGGACATGAACAGACATTTCTGCAAAGACGACATCCAGATGGCCAACAGACACATGATAAAGTGCTCCATATCACTCGGTATCAGGGAAATACAAATCAAAACCACAATGAGATATCACCTCACACCAGTCAGAATGGCTAAAATAAACAAGTCAGGGAATGACAGATGCTGGCGAGGATGCGGAGAAAGGGGAACCCTTCTACACTGTTGGTGGGAATGCAAGCTGGTGCAGCCACTCTGGAAAACAGTATGGAGGTTCCTCAAAATGTTGAAAATAGAACTGCCTTATGACCCAGCAATTGCAGTATTGGGTATTTACCCTAAAGATACAAACGTAGTGATCCAAAGGGGCATGTGCACCCGAATGTTTATAGCAGCAATGTCCACAATAGCCAAACTATGGAAAGAACCTAGATGTTCATCAACAGATGAATGGATCAAGAAGATGTGGTATATATATATACACAATGGAATACTATGCAACCATCAAAAGAAATGAAACCTTGCCTTTTGCGACAACATGGATGGAACTAGAGCGTATCATGCTTAGCAAAATAAGTCAAGCAAAGAAAGACAACTATCATATGATCTCCCTGATATGAGGAAGTGGTGATGCAACATGGGTGCTTAAGTGGGTAGGAGAAGATTAAATGAAACAAGATGGGATTGGGACGGAGACAAACCATAAGTGACTCTTAATCTCACAAAACAAACTGAGGGTTGCTGGGGGGAGGGGGTTTGGGAGAAGGGGGTGGGATTATGGACATTGGGGAGGGTATGTGCTTTGGTGAGTGCTGTGAAGTGTGTAAACCTGGTGATTCACAGACCTGTACCCCTGGGGATAAAAATATATGTTTATAAAAAATAAAAAAATCTTAAAAAAAAAATCCATAGTTGGCAAGACAAAGTGACATCTCCAAATACTTTTGGTGAGATTGTAAGTTGATTCAAATACTCTGGAAATGTATTTGATAATAGCTACAAGGAAAAGTTTAAAAAAACTTTTTACAAGGTTATATTAGTTTCAGGTGTGTACCATATTGTTTTGACAATTTTATGTATTACTCAATGTTCACCACAATAACTGTAGTCATCATCTGTCACTATACAATAATTATTGACTATATATCCTATGGTATACTTTTCTAAGGTTAGAATTTTTAAAAATTTGTTTATTTTTTTAAGATAATTACTTTAACTTGTTGACCCAAGGAACACAGTTTCTAATTTGTACTCTAATATCTAGTCACAGACGCTAAAAAATCTTTTATTCAACCCAATAGTAATCTAAAAAATATCAAATAATCGCTGGGGTCATCCCTGGTGGGCTTCATGTGCTCTGGTGGGGAAGGAGGGTGGAGGCCCAGGATGGGGATCTGAGGATCCCTTGGGTTGCACAGGGATAAATAGTTCCCCTTCTTGGAGTCTATTTCGGAGTGGTGGCACAGCTTCTTCAAGGACAGAAGAGCGGTGGGAGCCAACATGCTGCCCTGTTCATTAGCATAGGAATATCTGCTGAGGTCAGCAAAAGTTGGTGGCAGCTTTCTGCTGTGCTTTACTATAAGCTCTGAACCACTGCATGGTTGTGTGACTGCATTTCTGGAACAAACCAGCAATGGCCAGTGTGGAGAGACCCTCCCCCAGAGTATCAGTGTGGGTATACTGCACGGGTCCCTAAAATTTATAGTTTTGAAACCCAGCCATGTGCCTGAGATAAAAACACAGGAGTACTGTGCTGCCTGGTAGGATGACAGCTCAGACACTAACAGGGTGAAGGCACGGATATGACAGAAGCCAGAGACATAAGAGTGCAATTGTCTGTTAAGTCTTCCTGAAGAATGGCAGGCACAAACTCCTTACTCCAGGGACATGACAGCAGACCTACACCATTTCCTCCCAAATGCCCATCAGCACCGACCAACTTCAGTGAGCAACATGGTGCCCCTCAGTGGAGGCTGGAGCCACTTACAACAAGCCTCAGTCCCTGCACAACACCAGTCCCTCTCCACTAGCACAAGTCAGCCTGAGAACCATCGTAGCAGTCCCCTTCCTCACAAGTCCGGCAAAACCCCCCAGCACACACCAAATTTACTGATCGTGGAGTGCTGCAAAACTTTAGCTCCAGGGAAAATAAGATCTACATTCTTTTAACAAGTAGACCAGAACACACCTAGTTAAAAATTATCACACAGTATACAAGGTCCAAACACACACTAATGCAGCTAAGGAGAAACTGCAGAGGACTGATCTGAGGAAAAGAACAGCCACAACACAACAGCTGAGTGCATACTCTGAAACACCTCCTGAAGCACCAGTCCCAAGACAGTATAGGACTTCTTCTTAATATAGCCATTACTCTCATGAACAGGAATGACAGGTTCCCTAACAATCATACAAGAAAACAGTGACATAGACAAAATGACAGGATGGAGGAATTCACCCCAAAAGAAAGGACAGGAAGAAGTACTAGCCAGGGATTTATTTAATCAATGCAAATATAAGATGCCTGAACCAGAATTTAAAACAACAACCATAAGGATACTACCTGGGCTTGAGAAAAGCACAGAAGACAATAGGGAATTCCTTACTGTAGAGATTTAAAAATCAAACAAACAAACAAACAAAAAAACCTAAAAACTAGTCAGATAGAAATAAAAAAAATACTATAAACAAGATGTAAAACTGAATGGGCACTAAGGATGGACAAAGCAGAGGAAAAAATCAGTGATATAGAAGATAAAATTATGGAAAAGAATGAACCTGAAAAAAAGAGGGAAAGAGAGGTACTGGATCACAAATGTAGACTCAACAACTCTTTAACGTGTAGTAACATCTTATTACAGAAGTCCCAGAAGAAGAAGATAGGGGGAATAGGGGGCAGAAATTTTATATGATCAAATTATACCCCAAAACTTCCCTAATCTGGGGAAGGAAATCGACTTCCAAATCCAAGAGGCACAGAGAACTCCCATTAAATTCAACAGAAGTCAGCCAACACCAAGACATATTGTAGAAAAACTCACAAAATACACATACACACAAAAATCCTGAATGCAGCATGGAAAAAAGCCCTTAACCTACAAGGGAAAGAAAGATCTGGTTCACTGCAGAAATTTGACAGGCCAGAACAAAGTGGCATGATATATTTGACATGGTGCATGGGAAAAATATGCAGCCAAGAATACTTTATCCAGCAAGGCTTTCAATCAGAATAGAAGGAGAAATAAAGACTTTCCCAAATAAACAAAAATGAAAGGAGTCCGTGACCACTAAACCAGTCCTGCAAGAAATATTAAAGAGACTCTAGTGAGGAAGAAAAGACCAAAGGCAACAAAGACTAGAAAGGGGCAGATAGCATCACTATAAACACCAGGTTACAGATAACACAATGGCACTAAATTCGTATCTGTCAATAATCAGTCTGAATGTAAATGGACTAAATGGTCCAATCAAAAGACATAGGGTGTCTGTATGGATTAAAAAAAAAAAAAGACCCATATATATGCTGACTCCAAGAGATTCATTTTATAACTAAAGAAACTGCAGATTAAAAATAAGAGAAACCATCTATCATGCTAATGGATATCAAAAGAAAGCTGGAGTAGTCACACTTATATCAGATAAACTAGATTTTAAACCAAAAACTATAATAAGAGATGAAGAAGGGCATTATATTATGATTAAGTGGTCTATGCATCAACAAGATCTAACAACTGTAAATATTTGTGCTCCTAACTTTGGAGTACTCAAATATAAATATATTTAAAAAATATATGTATATATATAAAACAAACATGAGGAAACTCATTGATAATAATACAGTAATAGTAGCGGACTTTAACACCCCACTCAGAGCAATAAACAGATCATGCAAGCAGATCAACAAGGAAACAATGGCTTTGAATGACACACTGGACCAGATGTACTTAACAGATAAATTTCTTAACCAGAGAACAGATATATAGAAGTTAAAGAACATCCTACTAAATAATGAATGGTTAACCAGGAAATTCAAGAAATAAAAAGAATACATGGAGGTGAATGAAAATGAAAACATGACAAGCCCACAGCCTTTGAAATGCAGCAAAGACAGTCCTGAGAGTAGTATACTGCAATACAGACATACCTTAAGAAACAAGAAAAGTCTCAAATATACAATCTAATCTAACAACTGAAGATGCTAGAAAAGTAACAGCAAATAAAACCTAAAGCCAGCAGAAGGGCAATAAGAAAGATTAGAGCAGAAATAAACTATATAGACAGAACAACAACAAAAACCCAGTAGAACAGATAAACAAAACTAAGAGCTAGTTCTCTCAAAGAATTAATAAAATTGATAAACTCCTAGCCAGACTTACCAAAAAGACAAAGGACCCAAATAGATAAACTCTATTTATGAATGAAAGAAGAGAGATAACAACAAACACCACAGAAATACAAACAATTTTAACAAAATATTATGAAAAACTGTGTGCCAACATACTTGATAATCTGGAAAAAATGGAAAATTCCTAGAAACATACAAACTACCAAAAGTGAAAAAAGAAAAAAAAAATCTGAACAAACCCATAACCAGCATAGAAATTGAATCAGTAATAAAAAAAATCTTACAGCTTACCAGGGGAATTCCACTAGAAATTTAAAGAAGATTTAATATCTATTCTTCCCAAAGTGTTAAAAAAATAGAAATGGAAGGATAATTTCCAAATTCATTCTACACAGTCAGCATTACCTTGATTTCAAAACCACACAAAGAACCCACTAAAAAAAAAGAATTATAGGCCAATATTTCTGATGAAGATGGATATAAAAATTATCAACAAGACACTAGCAAATTGAATCCAACAATACATTAAAAGGATTATTCACTATGATCAAGTGGGATTTATTCCTGGGCTGCAGAGTGTTCAAAATTTGCAAACCAATCAACATGATAAACCACATTAATAAAAGAAAGTATAAGAACCATCCTCAATAGATGCAGAAAAGAGCATTTCACAAAATACAGCATCCATTCTTGAGAAAAACCATTAACAAAGCAGGAAGAGAGGAAATATCTCAACATCATAAAGGAGATTAAGAGGAACTTCCTTGAAGGCTGAACTGAAGTTTATCAAGTGGTCAAGAGAAGACATACACAAAAGAGTAAAGATGATGCAGGAGAGGGAAGAGTCAAGGATGATTTTTCTTCCTTTAATTTTTCTCTGGACTACACACACACACAAACACACATATATGCATATATATGACATTTCCACCACCATGTACATTGCAAATTTCTTTCAGAGTTAAATAAGCTAAGTGCCACTTCTTTCCATGTGTGGCTACTTTTACTGAAACCACTCCTACATGTTTCTCTCTGTAGCATCAGTGAAAAGCCAGTTTCTTTCATGGTTCTTGCATGTTTGATTTTAATGAATGCTGAAATATATACACTGAAAAATGGAAAATACAAAAATGTCAATTCCTACACTGGATTTTCATCAAGCTTTGAATGGCTTTTCAAAAGGCTATCCCGTGGAAGCAGGTAAAATGCTTTAAAAAAACATCTAGATGTGCAAAGTAGAAGGCACTGTCATTACTCCTCATATAAGATCCTGCCCATCCAAACAATGATCTCTATTCACAGATCCTCCTTTGTCCAGCAGCTTTCTTTCTAAAATAAATAAAATGGTCATTCAATGTCCCTCTATTCAATAAATGTTATTATGCTTTCTCAGTATGATTCTTCCAGACCTACTTTTAAATTTGCTTCTGAAAAGAAAATTCACTAATAACTTTGGTTATTATTATCATAATTAATAATCATTTGGCATGCCATTTAAAAAGGAGCAGACTATAGATCCATTGAGTAAGGATTCCACTGACCTTAATGCCAGAGATTGTAACTTATCCATTGTTGCTGCCCAGTGAATTAAGACTAATAATTACAGGACTGGTTATTAGATACAGGGAGAAATATTGTGTTAAAAGTAATAGAAAAGTTTGGGTATACTAATTTTAAGTCCATTTTTTCTTTCCTGTGAAGAGTAATCATTTACTCTAATTATTTTTATAAACATGTTTAATAAGGATTTTTTTTTGTAAAAAAGTATTTTGCTTCAGTCTGTTTTACTATAGTCATATGCAATATAGTTTCATATGTATCTCTGATACTAATCACACTAATGACTTGTTTTAGTCTCATGGCCAAAACAAGTCAGCATCTGGGACAATTTTTTTAAAACTGGATCTCACATTGCTATTCTTTAGTTGTACTACTTGTTTAATTACCATTTTCAAAACATGTAATTGGATTAAATTTCAAAAACAGTATCTATTTAGTGCTTGTTAATATGGATACTTTAGAAAATATAGAACAAACATCGACATTCAAGGAGTATACATACATACATTCTTTGTGGGGAAAATGTAGATCTCAATCTTTATTCATAAATAGTGGCCATCATTAAAAACTCTTGCTATTTGAGAGTAGAAAAATATCTTCAGGAAGAAAATGAGAGGAGAAAGCCCATTTGTCCTTAAACTAAGTGATTTTATGGACAGTATATTAGATACTAATTCCTCTTCCTGTCAGCTGATATTTCCTGCTACTTTTAACCCTCCCCAGACTATGAGGTGAAAAGTTCATAAGCTAAAACTGTTCATTTCTTTTAAAGCATAGGAACTTCTTCCAAAGGCAAGACCATTATAGTGTCTGTTATTCAGCTTACATGGTATGATGAACTTCAATACTTTATCTAATTAATCAAGAACTACTGTATGAAGTATTGTTCTCCCCACTTAATAGAGGAGGTAAATGAGGCTTAGAGCTGCAAAGTGACTCGTCCAAGACTACAGAGCCAGTGAATAATATACACAAGGCCATGGGTACAATAGTGTCCAATTCTTCCTCTGAACAACTCCATGGCCTGTAATCCTAAATGCCTCATTTTGCCTCTTTAAGAATCTGTATATATAATATAATGTGCTAAAATTAAAAAAAAAAGTATCTCATATATTTAGTACATTATTCACATGTTTGGTAGTTTGAAAAGAGAGAAATCCCTTTCCACTAAAGTCACTGGTATTGCTTTATACAGGAGCTTCCATACAACTGAGAGGATCTGATACTGAAAAAGGAAGGAGTTTACCTACTTTCCTACTGACTCTTCTATGGAAGATTTCTGTTTATCATCATGAACTATCAAGTTTGAATTCTTTTTTTTTTTAATTTTAATTTTTTTTTAAAGATTTTATTTATTTATTTGACAGAGAGAGATCACAAGCAGGCAGAGAGGCAGGCAGAGAGAGAGAGGAGGAAGCAGGCTCCCTGCTGAGCAGAGAGCCTGATGTGGGGCTCGATCCCAGGACCCTGAGATCATGACCTGAGCCGAAGGCAGCGGCTTAACCCACTGAGCCACCCAGGCGCCCCTCAAGTTTGAATTCTTAATTGAAAGTTTGTACCAAAAAATCCTCCACAACAGAAAAATTATAAAAGCAACTATAGAATAAGAAAGTATATTTTCCTTTAAATAAAAACAATTAGGATAATGTTTCTTTTTTCTAATCAAAATATATTGTTAATCTTCCCCTACAGGTTAATTTGTGTATCTCAGTTAAAAAAAAAAAAAAACAACAATGTACATGTTAGTTCACAAATGTATTTCTATAAAGATTTTGTTGTCATGAATACATTCTTCCTACACTTGTCATGAGAATTCTTTTGAGAAAAGTTCTAATGTAAAGCTTTACCTTTACATAAATTGAGCTTAAATTTTTTCAATATAATCCAAGTACATTGCTAATTTTTTTAAAAGATCACAGCTCCATTATCAATGTAACTTTCCTTAGTTTTTTCCAATATTACACCAGATTTACTAACATATTACATTTAAAATACTGAAAAGTCCTATCAGATTATATATAATATATAATTTCATTAGAAAGATGTTTTTAAACAGCATTTGTTGTCATTATTCTTCATGAGCCAAGAAATGGATCTTTTACTTAACTCCTTCCTCAAATAAAAGACCAGGAAGATCTTCAATCCGTAATGTTAAAGAATACAGCAATTTGAGACTTCTGAAATGATGAAATGAGGACCCCAGTGAATCCACTCCTCCCCTGACAAAAACAACATGAATAATGGAAATATAATCAGTGCCAGTAACTTCTGAAACCTAAGAATAGTCAAAAGCACAGAACAAACTAAAAAATGCCTATTTAAGAAAGATTACTGAATTTAGTAAGAATAGTTGGGTCTATGGTTAGCTAAATCCATGAAGCAGTAACTATGGAAAGCCAATGACCTCATACCCAACAGAAAAGACTGATCTGTTTGAACAGTTGTTAAAAAATCCCATTCCCAGAGCACACAGTCAATATACTGGCTAGACTTGCAGTCCCCTAGAAAATCTCTGATCCCAGGGCATTGGTCATTTTTTGATCTGACTCAGAGCCTGGCTCAAGACAAAAAACTCTGGGCCCAAGGCGTTACCAAAATCAATAGCAACCTATAGCAATTCTTAACATCGCAGCTGCATAAGACTGTTTTCAGCTAGGGCAAAAAAGAGACTGGCCAAAAACTTAAACTAGTTCATCATAGTGTATTTTGAAAATTTCTGACATGTTCATGGATATCTAGAAGGCTATGCATATTCACAGGGTTCTTGGCAAGTCCAGAAAGAAATGGGAAAAGTGTGGGCCCCAGCTACCACTTCTAGTTGACCATGAAGCTCTATGCAAACAGGAAGTAAAAGCTAAGGCTGACCTGTAAAATGCCTAAAATGTGAGGTATTCTTGGCAAAACATTGGAGATTTACTGGGTCAAGATATTTAATTCTGGGGCACCTGGGTGGCTCAGTCAGTTTCAAGATGACTCTTGGTTTCAGCTCAGCTCATGATCTCATGGTAGTGGGATCAAGCTCTACATCAGCTCCACTCTCAGTGCAGAGTTTTCTTGATATTCTTGCCCCCTCCCTTCTTCCCTTGTGTGTGCACATTCTCTCTCTCTCTCTCTCACTGTCTCTCAAATAAATAAATAAATAAAATATTTTAAGAAAAAGATATTTAAGGAAATGTTCTAACTAATCATTGGTGAACTATTAAGCAATAATAATCCAGGAAAGCTCAAAGAATCCAGGCTTAAAAGTAAAAAAGAAGAAAAAAAACAAAAAGAAGAAAACAAAGAACAAAAGCCCAGTGGCTACATACTGAAGGGAATATATAAGTCAGGAACAACCAAAACAAATGCTGGAAGAGAGAAATTTGATTCCAAAGTTGCTATAATATATTATGCAATATTTTCATCTTTAAAAAATATAGAATAAAGTATGGTGCATGCACAGAAGGGGAAAGAGTCAATTAAAAATGCCTCTGAGGGGGTCCAGATATTGGACTTAGTAGACTTTAAATTGAGTAAATATGTTTAAAAAAAAAACTAAAGGAAATATTAAAAAATAAACCATGAAAACTCTGTCCACCAAATAAATAATGTTAATAAAGACACAGAAATTAAAAAAGAATAACCACATAGAAATTCTGGAGTGACAGAAGTGTAAAGTTCACTGGATACACTCAACAACAGATTTGAGATGACAGAAGGAAAAAAAATCAGCAAAACTGAAGATAGAACCATAATGATATTCAGTTTAAGGAAAAGAAGTAGGAGGAGGAGAATGTAAAGGAAAGGGAGGGAGGGAGATGAGGAGGGGGAGAAGAAGACAGAAATGATGACAACAGAACAAAGTATCAAAGAGTTGCAGGATACCAACAAGTATACTGAAATATGCATAATGTCAGTCCCAGAAAGAAGAGAGAGAAAGAAAGAAGCAGAAAAAGTATTTGAATAATTGTAAAAATTGTTTAAATTTTCCTAAAATCATTACTCTAAACCTCCAAGCAGCTCAACAAACTCTAAGTAGATAAACTAAAAAAGATCTACCCAGATACATCATAATCTAACTGTTGAAAGTCAAAGAAAAAAACGTTTTAAAAGCAATAAGAGAAAAATGACTGATCAACTACCAAAAATCCTCAATAAAATAGCAGACCTCTCATCAGAAACAATAGGGGTCAGAATATAGCAAGATGAAAGATTCAAAGAAATGAATAAAAAGACTGTTAACCAGGAATTCTATATACAGAAATACTATCCTCCAAAAATGAAAGAGGAATGAAAACATTCTCAGAAAAAGAAAGATGGAATGAATTTGCCATTAGTGGACTTGTCCAACAAAAACACTCAAAGGAGTATTTCAGACTAAAAAAAACTGGACCTATATGGTAACTCAGACCCACACAACAAGTGGTAGAAGTAATTAACTAAATAAATATATAAGACAGTGTACCATTTTAAAACTTCCTTCTTTTTTGAAAAATTTTATTTATTTATTTGTTAGAGAGAATGAGCAAAAGCAGGGGGAGTGGCAGGCAGAGGGAGAAACAGGCTCCCTGCTGAGCCCCTGACATGGGGCTCAATTCCAGGACCCTGGGATTGTGATCTGAGCAGAAGGCAGAAGCTCAACCAACTGAGCCACCTAGGTGTCCCAAAACTCCCTTCATTTTTGAACTGATTAAAAGAAAACCACATAAAATAAGAATTATAAAAATGAGCTGATGGGCTTGTAATTTGTGAAAGGCATAATTTGTAATGACAATAATGGCATATAAGTGGGGGTGGGAGCTGCCAGGACCAAACTTCTATGTACTATTGAAACAAAGACTGACAGTAATCTGGAGTAGATTTCCTTAAACTAAGATGTGTGTTATAATCTCCAGAGAAGCCACTCAGAAAATAACTCAGAAGTATAGTCAAAGGTAAGTTAAAGGATTTTAATATATTTAACACACACACACCACACACACACATACACACACAAATAGTGCGTACAGAGGAATAAAAAGATATATAGAACACAAATAAAATAGTGCATAATATAAATTCTACCATTTCAATAATTACATTAAATGTCAAACAATTAACTGAAAGGAAGAGGCTATGAGACTGGATAAAAGACAACATCTAATTATATGCTGCCTATAAGAGGCAAACTTTAGACTCTAAGCACAAACAAAAGATCTATGGCAAAAGATCTATCATGCAAATAATAATCTAAAGAGAGCTGGGACGGCTATATTAATATATAATAAAATAGACTTAAAGAATAAAAAATACCAGAGACCAGGAGACATTTAATAATGCAAGAATGATTAACAGAGCAAGAAGGTATAGCAATTATAAACATATATACACCAAATAATACAGTCCGAAAATACATGAAGCAAAAAGTGACAGAAGTAAATAAAGGCAGAAATAGACAATTTAACAATGATACTTAGAGATTCCTGGCCCCCAATCTCAATAATGGATAGAACAATGAAACAGCATATCAACAACTGAATGTTGACTTCAATAACATTATAAAATGATTTGACCTAACAGCTATAGACTATTCAACCTAAAACCAGCAGAGTATACAGTATTTTCCAGCAAACATGGAAAATTCTTAGAAGAGAATATAAAACTAGAACTTAAAACAAATCTTAATAAATTTAAGGGATTAAAATCATACAAAGTATGTTTTCTGATTACAATGAAATTTGATTGATTTCAACCTTAAGAAGGGAACATCTTATAAGTCTGGAAATTAAAACAATAAATTTCTAAGTAATCTATAGGTCAGAGACAAAACAAGAGAGACTAGAAAGCATTTTTAACTATATAAAAATGAATTTGGGGAGCTCCTGGGTGGCTCAGTGGGTTAAAGCCTCTACCTTTGGCTCAGGTCATGATCTCAGGGTCCTGGGATCGAGTCCCGCATCGAGCTCTCTGCTCACCAGGGAGCCTGCTTCCCTCTCTCCCTCTGCCTGCCTCTCTGCCTACTTGTGATCTGTCTCTATGTCAAATAAATAAATAAAACCTTTAAAAAAATGAATTTGGATTTCAGTCAGATGGTGGAGATTCCAGTCTCCATTCCCCACAAAAAACAACTAGACAACCATCCATAAATGAAACTATTTCTGTGAAGTTCAGGGGTCCAGTTAGGAAGCTCAAGTATAACAGTAGAAAAATTCTTGAGAAAAACTGCACAGTGAAGTAAGAAGAACAGTTTTAATTTTGTCTGAATCATCCCATTCCCTAGGCTGGCACTGCCCAGTACCAAAAGGGAACTCCACAGCCTTAGAGAGAAGGGTGAGTAACCAGCTTCCCCAGCCTTTCAGGGCACTGCATGAAGAACCCACTCTAGTTTCATACCATTCAGATCACTGGGAAGACTAGCACAGATGAAATACATACACATGGCTAGGAACAAAGAGGACAGGAGCGACTAGTATCAACTATATAGCAGGAGAGATTGAGGTTCTCAGCGGCCCTCTTTGCAGAGGGTCCCAGCAGCCTTCACCTCCAGTTATCCTTGTGAATGCCACAGAACTTCTCCACAGTGTCTGCCTATAGGCCCCAAGGGGCTGCCAGCTTTCACCACTGAGAAAACCAACAGTTATCACAGCTGTATTCTTTTTTTTTTTTAAGATTTTATTTATTTATTTGACAGAGATCACCAGTAGGCAGAGAGGCAGGCAGAGAGAGAGGGGAAAGCAAGCTCCCTGGTGAGCAGATAGCCTGATGCGGTATTCGATTCCAGGACCCTGAGACCCACTTTAACCCACTAAGCCACCCAGGCGCCCATCACAGCTGTATTCTTACGTTCACTGCAGCATTATTTACAGAAGCCAAGATATGGAAACAACATAAATGTCTCTCAACAGATGGATAAAGAAAATGTATACATATACAATGGAATATTCATCAGTCTTTAAAAAGGACATCTTGCCCTTTGTTATAATATGGATGAGTTTGGAGGAAATTATGCTAAGTGAAATAAGCTAGACACAGAAAGACAAATATCACATGATCTCATGTGCAAAATCTGAAAAGGAAGGAAGAGATGGAGGGAGGGAGAGAGAGAGAGAAAACAGACGGATGAAAGAATGGAAGAAATCATAGTAACTAAGAGGAGAATGGTGGTTGCCAGAGGCTGGGGATAAGGGAAAAGAGTACAAACTTCCTGAGATAAATTCGTTCTAGAGAGACTTAATGTATATCATGGTGACTATAGTTAATAATAATGTGTTATATACTGGAAATTTGCTGATAGTAAATCTCAAGTATTCTCAACACACACACACACACACACACACATACACAATCTCCGTAACTATGTAAGGTGAAACATATATTAATTAGTTGCATTGTAGTAACCATTTCAATGTATAATTATACACAAATATCACATTCTATACCTTAAATATATACAATTTTCCATCATATCTTAATAAGGCTAGAAAAAATAAAAATATTTTTAAATTTATGGGATGCAGTTAAAACATTTCATAGAAGAAATCTATAACTTTACATACCTATATTTAAAAAGAAAATCAATTACCCAAGCCTTAAGGGTAAACTCAACCCAAGGCAAGGAAAAGGAAAAAATGATAAAGATTAGAGCTGAAACCAAAAAAAATAGAGAAAATCAATGAAATCAAAGGTAGTTCTTTAAAATAATGAATGAAATTGACAAGCTTTCAGCTAGATTAACCAAGAAGGAAAAAACAAAACAGAAAAAAGACACAGATTACTAAAATTAAGAATGAAAAGACAGATTTCACCAGTGACCCTTCAGAAATTGAAAGGATTAAAAGGGACTACTATAATCCAATTTTATGCTAACAAATTTGACTGCTTATGTAAAATTGATAAATTTATAACACAAATTACCAAAACTGACTCAAGGATAAATAAAAATCTTAATAGAAGTATAACAAGTAAGGAAATTGATTAGTGATTGATTAGTGATTTAAAATCTCTGTATAGAAAAGCCCAGACCCAGATGGCTTCACATTTAAAAAGAAATAATGCCAATACTCCAAATCTCTTCTGGAAAATAGAGGAAGAAGAAATACATGTTAGCTCTTTCTATAAGGTCAGTACCACCCTGATACCAAAGCTAAAGGTATCACAAGAAAATAACATTATAGAACAATACTGGTCATGAACATAATGCAAAAATCCACAAAATATTAGCAACTTGAATTTAACAATACAAACAAATTAAACACAAGCGGGATTTATTCTAGATTATTCTATATTATTAACTATAGATTAAGATAGTTATAATTGAAATTGTTATAATTGAAAATCTATTATGATCACATATCATATTAATAAAATAAAGGACAAAATCTAAATCTAAATGATTACCTCAATAAAAGCATAAAGACAATTTAAAAAGTTTAAAAAGTTTAACACCTATTCATGATAAAATCCTCCAACAAACATTGAATAGAGGGAAACTTCCTCAACTAATAAGAGACATTAAAAGGGGGGGGAGGGGCTCCTGAGTGGCTCAGTCTTTAAGCCTCTGCCTTTGGCTCAGGTAATGATCCCAGGGTCCTGGGATGGAGCCCCAGGTCAGGATTCCTGCTCAGGGGTGGAAAGCCTACTTCTTCCTCTCCCACTCCTCCTGCTTGTGCTCCCTCTCTTACTGTCTGTCCCTCTCCCTGTCAAATAAATAAATAAAATCTTTTAAAAATAAATAAAAACATTTGTAGTTATCATCATGCTTAATGGTAAAAGACTGAAGGCTTTTCCCATAAGACCAAGAACAAAGCAAATATGTTTACTCCTGCCATTTAATTTTAATATTACATGGGAAAAAATGATCAGGCAAGAAAAAGAAATTAAAGGGATCTAGATTAGAAAGGAAGTGATATTCTTATTCTCGAACAATATGACCTTGTTGTTTAGAAACATAAATAAGCTCAGCATGCTTGCAGAATGTAGGATGAGCACAAAGAAATCAAACTCTAGTAGCAATTAAAAATATCAATCTAAAATTTAGAGAAAGATTTCATTTATAATACCATCAAAAAATAAATACATATCAACTTAACAAAGAAATATAATACATGGATATGTGCAAGTCCAAAACATTAATGAGAGAAAATTTAAAAGACCTGATTAAATGAAGAGACATTCCACATTTATGGACTGTAAGACCCACATTGTTAAGATGATAATTCTCCCTAAAATGCTCTATATATTCAATTCAATCTCTATCAAAATGCCATCAAGTAATTTTTAGAAATTTGTGAAATTAATCTAAGGGCATACTGCCCTGAATGCACCCAGTCTTGTCAGAAATTTGTGAAATCATCCACAAATATATATGGAGTTACAAAAGGCCAAAAATGACTAAAAGTATTTTGCAACATTTGAACATAAAAACTGAAAAAACAAGTTTTTTGCAGATAATTTAGGAGAAGATTTCTGAGATCTTAGGTTAGGCAACTATTTCCTTTATAGGACATTAAGATCGATATCTCAAAGACATAAAGTTGATAAATTTGACCTCACCAGACATAAAAAGTTCTGCCTTTCTAAGGGCATCCTAAAAAAGTGAAATGACAAACAAGAGATAAGGAAAAAATATTTGTAAAACACATAAATTACACAGGACTGTCCCCAAATCTACATCACCTTATGTTTCAATAAGATGTCAAATAATTCAATAAAAAATTGGCAAAATACTTGAAGAGGTATTATATCAAAGAATATATATGAATATGGCTAACACATGAAAAAATGTATATTATCATTAGTCATAGGGAAATGCCAGTTAAAACTACTAGAATTGCTAATTATTTTTTAAAGTTAGATAATAACACAAGTTGGTAAGAATATAGAATAAACAGGAATCTTGTTACAATAGTGGTAGAATGTATAATTATTTAGACACTTTGGAAACTGGAAGTTTCTTGAAAAGTTAAACACAGATTCACCATAAGAATCATAAATTCCACTCTTGGGTATAAATCCACATAAAGACTTATGCACAAATGTTCCTAGCGGCATTAATTATAATTGCCAAAATGTGAAAAATCTTAATTTCTATCAACTAGTGGATAGCCAAAATGTGGCATATTCATAGAATGGAATACTAATCAGCAATATAAAGGAACAAACTACTGATACATGCTACAACATAAAAGAACTTCAAAAACATATTGTAAGTTGGGAGGGTGGGTGGCTCAGTCGGGTAAGCCAGCTGCCTTTGGTTCAGGTCATGATCCCAAGGACGTAGGATCAAGTCCCACATGGGGCTCCTCACTTAGTGGGGAGCCTGCTTCTCCCTCTGCCTACCACTTCCCCTGCTTGTGCTCTCTCTGACAAATAAATAAAATCTTAAAAAATATATATTGCACGTGAAAAAAACATTACCCTTGAAATAGGTAGGATGTGTGATATGCAAAATATTCTCAATCAGGTTTTTGGGTTGTTGTTGTTTTTTCTGTTGTTGTTTAAGTGATCTGGTAGTAAACATGCTCCATTCTCCTAACTCCTATGAAGCTGAGAGGAAATTTGCTTTTTTCCCTGAGCAGAATTAACAGGGCAAAAATAAGCAGGTCCTTATTTGCATATTAGCATATTAGCCCAAATTATGCTTACAGTAAATAAACTTTAAGCAATGAGTTAAGTTCAAAATTATTCCTAATATTTTTCTGGCCACTCAAGAGAAGCAAATATAAATGAACCATCATCTGATACTCCAAAAAAATCCCTAAAGCACTTTTAGTGGAAAATGAATATCTCACAATGAAAAATCCCCAAGTACACAAGGAAACAGGCCACCATGCATGATAGCAAACAGATAAAAGAAAGCAGCTTAAGCTATGAAAATGTGGGATTTTGAATAATTATATTATAAAATTATGGTGTATATTATAAAAGAACTAGAAACATGCAGAGAAGAAAAATTATCAAGCATCACCAAGTTTATCTGAACAATAAAAACTTTTAAGAAAAAAATTGTTAATGGAGAATGTGAATAGAATATTAGACACAAGTGAAGATATAAGTAGTAAACTTGGAAATATACCAGAAGAAATTATGTAGAAGGATTTATATAGAGAAAAAGAGATTCAAAACAGGAAAAAAAGTTATATGACATGCAGAAGAAATTTATTAGAGCTCTAGAAGTAAAGGAAATAAGAATGGGATAGATGCAGCATTTCAGGAGATAAGCCTCTGTAGTAGAGTCACTGCAAAAACTCTAATTCTTCACCCCTTCCCATATACATGCATTTTGTAATGTGAACTTGACTCCCATCAAAAGGTGGAATTCCTTTACCCATCCTTTGAAAACAGGCTGACCTCCTGGCTTGCTTTGGTGCAAAGAATGTGGTGAAAAGTGACAGTATGCCTATACGTTCCTACTACGTAGGCTTCAAGATTACTTCTATGATTCCCATCTTTCTTTCAGAGCTTTGCCACTGTCATTTGGAAAAGATTGTCTGCTGGGAGGATAGAAATTGATGTGGAGAAGAATCAGGTTGTTCCAATTGAGCCATCCTAGATAAGCCTAGAGGCAGCTGAAGCCCAAACATGTGAAACCGTCCAGTCAAGATCATCAGAACAGATTACCTGTCCCATAGATGATCCAGGATCCATGAATAAGCCCAGACAAAAAGGATTAGAAGACTTAGATGCAAATCACTGTAGACTTCAAAGCTAGAAAGTGTACACGATAAACTTTTGAAATTGGTTAAAATTATATCCAGGCAGAATACTAAAAGTATCAGCTAATTGCTCTTAGTTGTGGGATACAGAACTAAAGAGAAGAGATAAACTAACAGAGAACTCACTATTGTTCAAGTATAATGTCAAAGGTATATAGGGAGTTCCTATAAATTTCTGGGCTGGAAGAAAGATACATACTTCCATCTCTAATCTTCCCAGTTAATAAATATTCTCAATGTAAAATGAAGCCTGAGGATTTTAAAATCAAACCAAAAGCATGATTGGGAGACCCTTCTTGAAGAACCCTGAAAGAATGGCTTTTCCTGGTAAGCCTTCTTAGTTGGACAAAAGGGTTTCTAGGAAATTTGAGGGCAGAGTCCCTTAGATGCTTAATAGCAAAAGAGAGGTCATTAAGTCTAGATTAAAAAGGACTGAGTGTTCAAACTGCAGTAAGGCCCCTGGGTTTCCAGCATGCTCTGAGCAAGAAGCAGGGGATAAAACTACTCTGCTGACAAAATGAGTCATTCTTTAGAGATGGTCAGGAAGGTTAATCAAAAGGGTGGATGTTGCAGAGGAAGGATACAAGAGATCCATTACGAGGACATTATATCTGTTAGTAGGACAGAAGATTGATTTCCTTAAATATACTTCAATTTTGTTGAGTAATAATTTACAAGATCCATAAAAGGGATCATTCAATAGTGATCTTATAGCATTTTTAATGAACACATGTTGACACAGGAATAAACAACTCATGCTTTAGTTCATTTGTGTTATCTTGCTGGATTAATCAAGTCCACTGTGAAAGTCTTTACCAAAAAAAATAAATAAATAATAATAATAATGTATCACTCTGATAGATAACTATTGCTAGAAATAGGATAATGTCCAATATCATTTTTTAAAGATTTTATTTATTTATTTGACAGACAGAGATCACAAGTAGGCAGAGAGGCAGGCAGAGAGAGAGAGGAGGAAGCCGGCTCCCTGCCGAGCAGAGAGCCCGATGCGGGACTCGATCCCAGGACCCTGAGATCATGACCTGAGCCAAAGACAGTGGCTTAACCCACTGAGCCACCCAGGCGCCCTCCAATATCATTTCTTGATCTACAATTTATGTCCACTATACCACAAGTTGGCTTTATTAATGCAAAGTCACGTAAACACAAGAAATCCATAATTCTCTTCATTCAAACACAAGGGGAAGAAATGCTATTCTATTATTTGCAGTACAGGGCTTTTCAATTACCTATAAAATAAATGTATTTCTGGACAAAATACCAACCAGAAAATAGTATTCCCTCTCCTTTAATACATAAATTATAAAGTTTAAAGTTCATTCATTAACAGTAAATAAAAAATAAGTAACCAATGGCACAGAATTGATTCACCTTATAACTCATTCTGTGCCATTCTTTAAAATGCAGCCTT
This sequence comes from Mustela putorius furo, assembly GCF_011764305.1. Lineage (NCBI taxonomy): Eukaryota > Metazoa > Chordata > Mammalia > Carnivora > Mustelidae > Mustela > Mustela putorius. The sequence continues at coordinate 13,149,995 of NW_025422010.1, read as the reverse complement.
TGTGTTAAGAATATAGCTTATATAAAATAATGTTCTTTTCCCCTCTGCAAACCCTTGTTTGTGATGATATAAAAAAGCACAGTCAATAAATAAAAAGCGAAGACTACTTACAGGATTTGTTTAAAAATAAAGATTATACTATAAAATCAGTAGCAAAAATCTCCATCTGGTTTGTTGCATTACTGTTATTATAAGTATGCAAAATAATCATCTTTATCTGAGGAGACCAGAAGTGTGATAATAACCTAAAAAATTATGACTCCAGGGGTTGCATATTTTTATCTTTTGCTGAATGCCTATTTGACAATTTGTGATGACAAGAGTGAATTTAGAGGATTCGGGTTCTCCTTTTTAGAAGCCTACAATGTACAACAGACAGTGTTAATAAATGTGTATTCATTTCTGAGCTCTTTCCCAAACTAACTTTTACACTTCCAGTGACGGAGCTACGATCCTCCTTCATAAAGGACAATATGGTCTAGGGGGAAAAGCCTTCAGGTTTAGGTAAAATGATGTCCCTGTGGGCTTTGTTACTTAAACTAGCTATTCTTCAACTCTAAAAGCTGTAACTTCAGTTAGAAGCAATATCCTACTTGCCCAATGGAGGGGTTGCTTAGATACTTAAATGTGGTATTGTATATAAAAGATAATCATTTGTAAGTTAATATGGAGGAGTAAAATAGCAAAAATCCAAGGCAGTAGGTATACTGTTTGTGTGTGTGGCTTAGTTGTAACAGATTATGGCTTGGAATTCAGTGGGAAAATAACAGTAGGTGACAAGGACATTTAGAGGAAAAATGGCGGAAGAAGAAAAAGTCAAGTTCACAGAAAGCTTCTGGATATAACATTGGAGGAAAAGGTTCTTAAGTTAATTGAAGCACAAACAGAAAATAACTCTTACATACAAACCAGATTTGGTGGTTGCCAGAGGAAGGGGTAGCGGGGGGGATAGCAAAATTGGTAAAAGGTGTCAAAAGATACAAACTTTTGGTTATAAAATAATAATATTAGGAGTGTAATATTAAAAAAAGAAAATAACTGTTAGAAACTCTTTAAGTTTAGTTTAAGGTTAGTAACTAAGTCTGATCACACGTTTTTATTTCTTCTAATACCTAGTATAGTATTTTAACTATATTACCTAGTATGTTGTAGGTGCCCATTTGTAAGTAATTTAGGAAACAAAATTTGTGTTTTATGTGAGAAGTACAAACAAGGCTTTGGTTGGTTCTTAAAGCGTTATTTTATTTTTAAAAAAAGAAAAAAGAAAGATAAAGGAAATCTACTTCCTACACATACAACAGTATTCTGGCTGCCCTGCTCATCATCAGTGCTCTGATTGGACTTTTAATTCCATCATCCCACAGAGGCCAGAAGATGGTAATTGCTCCCACACAATTCAGGTAATAGTATCCCATTGTTTAAATTGTCCTACATCTCCCAAATTTCTGCCTGATTTTTTCTTCTCTTGACCAATTTACTTCCTACTGGCCTTAGAGCTTCTGTTTCTGAAAACAATGCCTGCCAACACACTCAATTCACCCAATGACTTAACCAAAGTTTTTATACTCTTAAAGCAAGGGAGTTTTCATTAGTACTGAGAAATTTAGTTTGTATAAGGGAAAAAAAGATCATGTTTTTTGCCAATAGCGTTGCTATGCAACCACTATACTATGACAACTAGCACTAAAATAAAATGTAACTTCTTAAGTGAGGGATGGTTTAAAAAGAATATGGTTAGAGACTGCAAGTCAAAACCAGAACCTGCTTGAGCTTCCTAAAAGGAATGAGTTGGAGAGGAAGTGAAGGGCTTTATAATAGTTTATAACAAATTTTTTTTAAAGGAAGTCCAAGTGCAGATCCATAGGCTTGTTCCTTAAATTCTATTATTATCTCAGAAAGTGCATCTAGTATACACAATTATCTTTAAAGTTGTAATGGGCCACTTAAGCTAGTTATGATCCAAAAGAGACATATCACCATTTAGATTTTTTAAACATTTCAACTGTAACTGAAATACAATGTTCATTTCCGTAATACAGACAGCATGATCACAACTATGACTTGTATTATACAGCATCGCTATGAAATGAAGTATAAAACTCAGTCATTATTTGCTGAACATTTTTAAAAATAATGTATTATTTTAAGAAATCTTAGAAAACCTTAAAATGGCATTAGGTGTTACAGAAAATATTTCTTGGGGATATTTTCTCAGTGTGAAACAATGCGTTCTCTATCACTCTTTTTTTTTTTTTTTCTTTTTCTGTGGAGTGCCAAAGTGTAGCTAGCCTCAAAATTCACATAAGTAAATTTTGAATGACTAAAGACCTACTTCTCCTTCCTTTAGGAAGAAGAAGGTAATCATAAGGTCAGTATTAGTCAGGGTTCTCTAGAGAAAGAGAACCAATTAGATATAAAAATACATGGAGAGAAAGAGATTTTTTTTTTTTTTAAAGATTTTATTTATTTGTCAGAGAGAGAGTGAGGGAGAGCGAGCATAGGCAGACAGAGTGGAAGACAGAGTCAGAGGGAGAAGCAGGCTCCCTGCGGAGCAAGGAGCCCGATGTGGGACTCGATCCCAGAATGCTGGGATCATGACCTGAGCCGAAGGCAGCTGCTTAACCAACTGAGCCACCCAGGCGTCCTGAGAAAGAGATTTATTATAGGGAATTGGCTGATGCAGTAATGGGACTGGCAACTCTCAAGATCTGCAGGGTAAGTAGGCAAGCTGAAGACCCAAGAGAGCTAGTGTTGCTGCAGTTTGAAGGCTGGAAGTCTCAAGACCCAAAAGGGGCTGTTTCAGTCCAAGTCCAAAGGCCAGAAAACAGCAATGTCTTAGCTCAGCTGTCAGGCAGGGGATATTGTCTCTAACTCAGCCTGTTTGTTTTATGTAGTCCTTCAACTGATTGGATGAGGCTCCTCCATGTTAAAAAGGGTAATCTGCTTTTCTCAGTCTACTGATTCAAATGTTAACTTCATCCACAAATAACCTCATAAGAAATATCCAGGATAATATCTGACTTGAGTATCTGAGCACTCTGTGGCCCAGTCAAGTTGACATAAAAAATTAACCATCACAGGGGCCCTGTTTCAAGGTTCCCACAATCTGGTCTCAGCTTAATTTATTTGTTGCTTAATATTGAATGTTGATCCACATCAGCTTCCTTTTTTCAGACTATTTGGATCTGATGGACTCTCAAATATTTCTGTGAACACACTCATCCTACCACGACAAAAAGTAGCCTCAGTACTAAGAATGCCTTCCCCCTTCCTTTGTCTAACCACATCTTATTCAAGTTTAGCACCTCCATTGTCACCTCCAGGAGACGTTCTTAGACCCTGTTAGCTTGCACACATCTCTTCTTCCCCTGAGCTCTTATAGGATGGAATCTGTACTTTCTAAGGTTACAGTCCTTTGTAGAGCATATTTTATTGTTTATTTTTATTCTCTATGTGGTAATAGTCTCAATAGAATATAAACTTAAGAGTGGGGGTCACCTGCTATATTCAATTACCACTCAAATGTAGTTCAAAAACATACTTCTTGCTTTCAAGGTATTCACCATCTGATAGGGAAATTAAAATAACTAACAGACAATTTCAATAATGTTATAGGTGGTCCCATATAGTTAAGCAAAGGGTGTTATAAGAGCAGAAATAAAGTTAAGAAACTGCTCTAGAAGTTAACAATTTAAAGTAATAGATAACACAACATGCCCAGTTTCTGTGGGTCAGGAATCTGGAAGTAGCTTAGACACATGGTTCTGAGTCAAGGTCTCTCACGAAATAGTAGTCAATCAACCCTCTGGCTAGAGGTACAATCTCATCTGAAATCTCAACTGGAGAAGGATCAGCTTCCAACTTCACTTACATGATTGTTAGACAGCCTCAGTTCCTGACTGGTTACTGTATTTACAATAGCCTGCACCAGGATCCTCATGATATGGCAGCTGGCTTCCTCCAGAAAAAGTTATCTGAGACAGAGAATACAACTGAGAAGGAAGCTGCAGTCTTTGAGAACCTACTCTCGGAAGTGACACACTGTCACTTCTGACTGTTACATTTGTTAGAAGCAAGTCCCGAAATCCAACCCTTTAGCTTCATCTCTTAAAGGCAGAAGTATCAAAGGATTTGTGGACATATTTTCAAAAGCAGAAGTTAGGAAATGGTACTTAGAGGAGATGAAAACTAAACTTAATTTTAAAAGATTAATTTTAAAAGTTAGGTGAAAAGGGTGGATCAAAGGTGCTTTGGGAAGAGAGACAAAATTATTAAAAAAAAAAAAAAAGAACAAAAGCAGGGAGCCTCTGAGTAATTGAAAGTCTCTACACTATCTGGCTTAATATAGTGTGGGTGTGAAGGGAGAATGGCAGACAATGATGTGGCCTTATGACCCATCTAAAGAGTCAATCAGGCACCATTAGGCAATCTTAAGTGGAAAAGTAACATGATCATATCAATACCAAACATAGAACTAAGAACATTTAGACAAATTATGGGATGGGGTAAAGAAAGCACTAAAAATGTCATGGTGGTCACTCAGGTGACTTATCTGTTAAGTCTTAACTAAGGAAATAACAGTGGTAGAGTGGAGGGAAAGAATAAAAAGGTTTTAAGAAGACTTGCTCAGCAATTTCTTTTTTAACTGACTGGATACAAGTAAGGGATAGGAGGGAACTGGGAGGATACCTGGTTTTCAGTCATGGGCACCTAAGTAAATCTGGGGCAGAAAGTCTAGAGTCAAGAGAGACAACAGGTCAGTTTGGAACACACTGAATGTGACATACCAGAAAGACACACAAATGGAGATGCTTGGTAGATGATCCGATATTTAGCTCCTGAGCTGAGGATAGAAAGCTGTCAGGACTTGAGCTGGATATTTAGGAAGCCATCTTTGTGGTGGTAGTGTCTGCTGGAGTCCAGAAATGGGGAATGTGGAGTGAGAAGAAAGCCAGTGATGGGATCAGTAGGAAAACAGACGTTTGATGGATGGTCGAAGGAAACCACACCTGCAAAGGGGGGAAGTGGTACTTAGCATGACAGGCTAAGTAATGCCAGGGGAGATTTTCCATAATCTCCTCAGAATAGAGGATGGTACTAAATCCAGAAGAGCCCCTTACTACAAGTTTGCTTAATGACTGGCTGACCTCTCCACTAATGTTTACCAAAACTTTTGGAATATGCCTTAAAAAACAGTAGCTCCTCTTCTTAAATATATAGAGCTAAGAGTCATTTTGAAAGATTCCTCCAGCTTTTACTTCATATGTTGTAAACTGAACTACCACTGTTTTATAATCCTTTATAAAACTCATTGCAGAAGTCCTAACTATTTCAAGAAAATGTTATTGGCCCTAAGAGAAAAAAAATTACTTCAGTCCACTAAAAAAGCATAACCATTGTGTTTATTGGTTTTTGAACAGAACCAAAATGCTAGTGACAGCAAAATATGTTCTTAAGAAACAAAATTCTAGTTACTGTTGTTGTTTTTACAAAGAGAGTGAGTGAGAGTGAGTATGGGAGCAGGAAGGGAGGGAGAGAATCCCAAAAGGTCTCCATGCACAGTGCAGAGTCCGTTGAGGGGCTTGATTCCATGACCCTAAGATCCTGACTTGAGCCAAAATTAAGAGTGACATGCTTAACCAACTGAACCATCCAGGCATTTCACAAAAATCTAGTTTTAAGAAAAAGCAGCCAAATAAGGGAGATGACACTGAAAGTAGTAAAATTAAAATAAATGTCATACTGCAGAGTAGGTCAAAGTCATAAAAAAAGGAATATTCCAAATTTAATTGATGAGTGAGAAGATATAATAGTAGAAATAAACCATAGTAGAAGTAAACCAGATATATTAAAAAAAAAAAAAAAGTAGGCTGGGTGGGTCAGTGGGTTAAAGCCTCTGCCTTCGGCTCAGGTCATAATCCCAGGGTCCTGGGATCAAGCCCCTCATCAGGCTCTCTGTTCAGCAGGGAGCCTGCTTCCCTCTCTCTCTCTCTCTCTGCCTGCCTCTCTGCCTACTTGTGATCTCTCTGTGTCAAATAAATAAACAAAATCTTAAAAAAAAAAAAAGCAGGATTGGAGAATATGTGAAATTTGAGAATTAGTTAGAAAATTCTAATAGTTTATTCAGTTAGTCATATGTGCACTGAACATACTATTCTATGTTATTTCTAGGCACTGGGAATACAGATGTGAGTAAAACAGCTACAAACAAACAAAAAGAGGCAGCCAAAATAAATATAACAAAAATTTAAATTTTTCACCTAGTATAGTCTATAAATATGATTATAAATTTTATGACTTTTTCTAGCTATAATTTACAATAATAAACATAACCACAACACAGAACACTAAAAATAATCATTTTCCAAATATGCCGAAACATGCCCCCAAAAAAACACCTTCAGTAAATTTATGGAGATAAATTATTGCTATTTGTATGACATACAATTATGTGTTCTTAATCCAAAAAAAAAAAAATTTAAAACCTTTTAGAACTAGTTTAGTAAGTTGTCATATATAATAGAGTAATTAAGACACTAGGTATGTCCTATGTCAGCAAGCAATAACTGGAAGATAAAAGAAAAATATTTCTCATTTACAGAAGCAAAAAAAAAAAAAAAAAGACATATTTAGAATTAGCAAGAAAAGTTAGCAATTCCTATGAAAACCAGCTACAGAATTTCACTGGAAGATGCAAAGTGTGAAAGCTGAAAGTAAACGGGGTCATTTATGTCAAGAGGCTTTACAATGGAGCCAGTAGACCATCAAGGCCGGGGCTTTATCACGTCCTCAACCAGGCAGGATCATGAACTTCTGAACTGGGCCAAATCAAAAATACTCCAGGGGTTCAGTCTAAACACCTCCAAAATGCCTACAACAAGGAATTCTGATTATTGGTAGCCTTAGTAACCAATTATATTCAGTCAAGATTAGTTTTCTGCCACCAACACCAGTCAAAATTCTTTGTAAACAACACATACAAGTATTTCGTCTTTAAAAGGACAATTTAATTATCTGACGGTGGGGGGCAGTATTTGGGCTGCTGCCCTAATCTGTGTTCCCTGAATTGCAATTCTGAGGGAGGCCCCAAAATAATTTTTTTGTTTTACTTTAGCTCAGCCTCTTTTCTTGGTTACAAGAGATCAAATATTTTAAGATACACATTATTTTCTCTTAGAAAGTACTAAATATTATTGAAAACTACTTCCCAAATTAATATAATGGTTAATTCAATCATGATATTTTTGTGAATTTGACACAAAATATTTTCTATATTTTTAAAAAAAAAATTTTAAAGACTTTATTTATTTGACAGAGAGAGAGACAGCGAGAGAGAGAACACAAGCACGGGGAGTGGGAGAGGGAGAAGCAGGGTTCCCGCCAAGCAGGAAAGCCCATGTGGGGCTCCATCCCAAAACCCTGGGATCATGACCTGTGCTGAAGGCAGACAGACAACTAAGGACTGAGCCACCCAAGCACCCTGACAAAAAATATTTTAGTAAGTTTATCTGGTAGAATAAGTATAACAATAACTTTCTTCAAAGGTCTCAGACAGAAATGTTATCACAGGAAGTGATCCATAAAACATAAAAGTACTACAAATACAACAGTACGGAATTGGTGCAAACGTGTCCCAAGTGGCACAGGAGGGATATCCTGAAACACAGCCGAACTCTGGCGGTAATGAAATTAAGTCAGAAAAGACCCTCATAAAGTAACGGGGCTAGATTATCCAAAAATAACTTTTAGAGAGACTGGTCTTTAGGGAGGATAATAAACCCACATCTCACTTTATACTCTAATATAAAGGGTTCAATGCAAAAGACAAGAAATGGGGGGAAATTATGTATTTAATTTTGGCATGGGCAAGGCATCCCTAGATATGTAAGAAATGAAGGAAAACTCAAAGTGTAATAAATTTGGGTAAATTCGGCTTCTCACAGACACCAAGGCTATCCTGTGGCTGACGTACCTCGTTGTCCGTGCTTCGGGATCCCTCCGCCATTTTGACTCTGAGTTCTGCTCCTCAGCGGTGTTTGCTGAGTTTCGGTAGGTGCCCGTGCTGTGTCTACCTCCATTTCTGTCGCTATCTTCACAAAAGCAACAACCCAGATGGCCCTCGAGTTCGTGGTGGAGTCCGGGTGTGCTCACTGACGCTTGGCCCGCAATCGCGCTCACACTGGCTTGATTCAGGCGTTACGGATTGGACAAGCGAAACCGCATGGCGGCGGCGTGTTGGATGGTAAGCTACGGCAGTCCTGAGGGAAAGTTCCCTCGGGACTGTGGAACGTTCCCCCTTTATTTGTCTTGACACTTGGTGTTCAACTGGAATTTTGAATCCCGCCGATTTAAACACAGCCCTCGATTCCTCCCAGACACTTCCAACCGCCCTTCACTTCCCAGCGCCACCAGCTCTTCCTGAAGCAGGCCACGCCGAAGCACGCTCGCAATCCTTTGCTCTCCTCGCTGATTCGGGAAGAAGCCATTCAACCTTCTCCACCTGCAGCTGTCACGACTTTTTAATCACCCCTCCCACATTGGCAGGCCAGTCTCCCAGGATGTAGCTACAGCTGGAGGAGTGGGGGAGGGACATTGAGGTCCCAGCAGGCTCTCCACTTGCCGACAATTTAAATCCATTTTTGCACCCAAGGTCTAAAACCAATGCCAGTTTTGTAAACCTAAACCAGAGAATTGGCTCACGATCTTTTCTCCGTAGGGTACACGTATGGCTCTTCTCTGGAGCAAGCGAAGGGGTATCAACCTCCCTGTTTCTCTAATCATGTGAACATCCTGAATGAATCCCTTGCCGCCTTTGCCACACACCAAGATGTTACTTCGGCAGCTGGGGCAGAAGGCCTGTGCCATTCTTGTACCCATTGTAGGACTGGCCACCAATCCTCACTAAGTGATACACAGCCTGATCCAAAGACATTTCAAATAGCTCTTAACTCAAAAAATTGCCCCCAATATGACTATGTATAATTATATACTATATTCCTAGACCCTCAGAACATCTTCATGTGCACATTTCTGAACCAGTGGAGTGTGTTGTGTGTCTGCTTCCTTCTTCCAGACTTTCCTTCCTCCTGTCCTGTTCACCTTTGTATCTGCTGAATAGTCAATGACACATAGCAAACGTTCCGGAAATATTAGTTGAATGAGTGAATGAATGAATGATATAAATTCCATTCGTGAAAAGCTTCTTTGCCATCAATTACAGACACCTGGGCTGGAAGTTGTCTAGTTAGCATTTGTAACAGGGGAAGGGTTAACAGTGATTTGCGAAAGAAGTAACACTAAGGACAGAGAGAGGACTACAGAGAAACTATTTTCAGACACAATTAGAACCTCTCTTAGAGGAGAAAGGGTGAAAGTAGAAATGCATTGGTTTGATTCAATTAATTCTCAGGAGGCTGAGGTCATCTATTTTTACCTCCATTGTCCTAAAAGGTAAAATTATTCTACTGCTCAGAATATGAGAGTCTTTTGGCCTCCACCAGCCTTTGCCCTGATTTGCTCTATTAACATCTTCACACAAGTATTTGATTCTGTATAAATGGGAATGTGGTAAAATGCACAGGGCCTTTTAAAAAGGCTTCCTTCCTAAGATTACAGTAATTTTAAAATGTTTTCACTTCCCTTTTTCTTTTGTTTAAAAGCATGACAACATGCTTGAATCCATAGGTGTTATATTTTAATTAGTATTTTTATTATATATTTTCCCATCTTTTGCGCTTTTTTTCTATGGTGTGGGCATGCCTGCAGAGTTGGACCAGAGCACTTTAAAGTAAACATTTTCCTTTTTTTATTTGTGAAGCTAAAATTGTGCTAGCTTTTGGGTAATTTCTTTTCTTTTCAACATATTCCTAAAATTTAATTTTTTAAAACCAATCAATTTTTAAAACCAAAATTACCATAGTTCCTTGCTAGATAAAAAAGACTCTTCAGGAAAGTCTTCAATAAAGTAATAAATATAACATTAACTTAGAATTTACAAAATGGTTTTATGTGAAAATTAGTCTTTGCTATAACTGTAATATTTTGGTCACATCCACTATAATGTAATTTAACTGTTTTTGTAAGTGGATTTTGCCTAATGTGCATTTCTGATTTATTTATTCATTCTTGATATGTCAATGTTGACTTACACTTACAGAAAAAATCTTGAGGGTGAAGACAACATGGGTCCTGTTCTCAGAGGATTTATCTATTTCTTCTCAAACCCCTAAAAAATACTTCTTCAAAATAAAACCAAAAATGTTTAACGTAACAGAGGTGGGTTTTTATTTTGCTTCTGGTAACATTTGAAATACCAGTACGAAACTATCAAAAGTTCCTCCTGATGTCTTGGGGATGAGGACAAGTAAGAAAATACACCCATAAATATCTACAGATCCTTTTCTTTTTTTTTGAAAGATATTATGTTTAAGTAAACTCTACATTCAACTGGGTCTGGAACTTAGAACCCCTAGATCAAGAGCCATATGTTTTACCCACTCAGGCAGTCAGAGACCTCTACAGACCCTTTTTAATGAGATCCAGTAACCTTTAATAATTTCCAATACTGAATTTTCAAACACCATTAGTTTTTCTCTATTTTTATTTCTAAAGGAAGAGGAGTATCTGAAAAAAGACTTTCTAAAATATTGGTTGTTGTATTGTATACTGTGACTACTTTGATAATATCCCAATGAATTTTTCAACTAAAAGAATACATATTAACTTGCAAAGATGAAATAGAAGATGGAAAGCAGATGTTTGAAATTTTCAGATATTTATTAGATATAGATGGCAGTTTGGAGATTGATTTTCTAAACACAAAGTGTTAAATCACAACAAAAAAAGGCACGGCTTTGCTATTGACTAGGGTCTTCAAAACTGAACTATAGTCAACAATTTGCAAGGTCCATTCAAGTCTGAGAATAGTTATTGGACTTTTCCACGTTACGGACACGATGCATTCAAAGTCTGCAGATGTTTTGGAAAATTCTGCACTGCTTCATATTCCTCATGTGACATAAGTAGCTTGAAAATAAGCTGAAGGGAGAGGGATGCTATAATTTAATATTTTTACCCTGGTCATGCCTGTTTTTTTAGAAGCTCCATTGTATTTCTTCTGTGAAATTCTGTAATTTCTTGAAGCAATAATTTAGACTATATTCCTAACCAAGTGTTTTCAATACTTTAAAATTTAAATTAAGATAGTAAAAATAAAAGGGGTATGTTTGCCAAAAGCCTTCTAATTGTTCTTATTTTTTTTTTTTGGTAGGAAATAATATGTGAAATATCTGTCTTCTAGTCAATTATGTTATACTATTCTGTAAAAAATTACTTTATGCCTTTAAAAAGTAGGAAAACTGTAATTTAAGAAGGTTGAGAGCTAGTCTTGGGGAAATATCTTTAATGACTCCAGGAATCATGCTGATCTCTCTGAAATTGAGTCATCAACAAATGGGGGCATATACTATCACTACCTTGTTTCTCAGAGTCATTTAAAGGCTTAAATGAGTTCCACTGTAAATGATGTGCATTGGCAGAATGTGGGCATCCTTGAAAGTGAAGGTGGGGGAAGGTAGTGAATCTGGATGTAATAGTATGTCATTCAATCCAGCAGCCTAAAAAGTTATCCCAAAGGCATAGACTTTTAGCTTTAATCTCAGATGGGCAACTTGTTGGACAGAAATAAGCAGACAACGTGAAGAGACATAGGATAGAGATTCGGCTGTATCATGTGGGTAAACGTGGACTCTGGACCAATTTAACTCATGAGCATTCATCTCTTCATAATAAAAATGTGTATAATTCCTATCGTATGTGTTTTATTAATGTGCCTTTTCTAAATATTTTACAATAGACAGAATTTGATTTTATTCTGAGAAAAACCCCTAATTTTATGTAAAAATATGAGGGAAGGGTTAACCCTTACAGGATTGTTATAAGAATTAAATAAGATGGGGGTCCCTGGGTGGCTCAGTGGGTTAAGCCTCTGCCTTCACTCGGGTCATGATCTCAGGGTCCTGGGATCAAGCCCCATGTCAGGCTCTCTGCTCAGCAGGGAGCCTGCTTCCCCCTTCTCTCTATGCCTGTCTCTCTGCCTATCTATGATCTCTGTCTGCCCATGTCAGGCTCTCTGCTCAGCAGGGAGCCTGCTTCCCCCTTCTCTCTATGCCTGTCTCTCTGCCTATCTATGATCTCTGTCTGTCAAATAAATAAAATATTTTAAAAAAATAATTAAATAAGATGCTATAATAAAGCACCATCAATATATGACCTTTTATTCTTTACTGAAATGTTGAAGAAGCCTAGTGATATTTTTATCCAAATTTCTTCATTTGAGAGACAAGCACTCTGAGGTCTAAAAGATGAAGTTATTTAGTCAAATGCTTGTAATAGTACAACTTCCTGATTCATATTGTTTTTAACATGCCATACTATTAAGAGTGTTGTTAACATAGAATTTGGAGAATAAGATTAGAAAAGAAACCTTTGTGAATAAAAAAGAAGGGCGCATAGTCTGTAGGTTCAAATGAGCTGAGCCCAGGGCTTTGCTCCTCTTGAATCAACCAGTTACTATGTACCTGGAAGCCAATGACAACAGGGAATCTAGAAAGAGACAAGCAAAAATTCTGATGATTAAAGACAGAAGGAAGATTGAAAGTTAAAAAAAGAGAGAGAGAAAAAAGAAAAGAAGGGAAGCAGGGAGAAGAGGAGAGGGAAAGAGAGGAAAGAAAAAAGAAAAGAGGAAGGAATTGGGAAAACACAAAAATTAGATGCCATGTGCTGGTTTGTCTATTCTGTTATCTAACAGATATTTGTGTAGTACAGTGGAAAGAACACAGACTTGAAAGTGGGAGTTGAATTTGAATCGTGACTCTACCAAATATGAGATATTACTTCAGAAACTTAATGACATTGTAAAGCAGCCCCACTGTGTCGATTAATGAGTTGTTTTGCTTTCACCAGATATATAGTGTATTATATGTCAGGGGTGGTAGGGATGGTAATCTTATTTGATTTATTCCTGTCCACTAAATTTTGCAAAGCCATCCTATATGCCACTATTTGCAGGAGAGAACCTTAACTCTTAGAAAGGTCTAGAAATTTAATCAAGATCACAAAGCCAGTAAGGACTAGAGCTCATACTGAAATCCTTGTCAATCATACTCCAAAGCTCATGATTTTTAACATATCACATTGCTTATCTTGTTTAAGAGCAACAACAATGGTGTTTAGCCGTCAGTTTCACAAATACCCAAACTCTAACTTTCATGAAAATATCAACGAAAGTACAGAAAAGCTGTCTTCAGTACTGTATTTCAAGTGCCTAGCACCTAAACACTCAATAAATACTTACTGATTGATGAATTCTTACTGTTCCTTGCCTGCCTTCCTTCTTCTCTCTTTTCCTCCTTCCTTCCCTTCTTTCTTACATTGCCTAATAATTTTCCATGGTATAGTAGTTTTGTGATCGCAAATATATCTTTTTAAACGTGTATTTGGATACTTTAAACATGAGTTTAGTGAGCAATTGTAATAACTTATAATTTGCCTATTTTTACTTTATCATTTTTTGCTTTCTTTTTTTTTTATTTGTTTTATTTTTTTTTTTTATTTGTAATTTCCTTTTTCCCCCTATAATTTGTTCTTTATTGGTTTCCTTCAATTTTCTCTTGATTTAAAAAGTGTACATCCTTTGAATATTTTTTACAAAATGACTCTTTTTCAAAAATATTTTCAAAATTATTTTCTTTAATTATTAAAAATAAAACTGAGTAGGCTTTTATTACCCTGTTTCTTACCACCACCTTTTTAAAGTCTTCTGTTTAGATTTTCTACCTGGACATAAAATTGTAAAGAACTTGATTAAAATTAATTTAGATACAAAGATCACATTTGTGATTTAAAAAAAAAAAACATGAAAACATAGGTTGTGGGAAAAGTAAAATTGGATTTTCTATTCTCAATACAGCAGCCAGAGTAATCTTTTCAAACCTATGTCAGAACATATCATTTTTCTCCTCAAGAGTCATAACTCACTCTGAGTGAAGCCCCATGTCCTCACAGGGGCTACAAAGCCCTACACCATCTGTTCCACATTACCTATCTTCTCCTCCTCTATCACGTCCCCATCACTCAATCCACTCCAGTTGCACTTGCCTCCTCCTTTGACCTTCCACATATTAGCCATGCTTTCACCTTTGGACTTTTCCATTCATTCTTTCCCCCATCTGAACCATCCTTCTGTCAGGTGTGCCTGTTTCTGTCTCTTTCAACCCCTTCAAACGGTCAAATATCACTTATTGACCATCTTAATTAACATTCTAGGCCCTGATACCCCAATCACTCTTGTTAATTTTTTTCATGGTAGTAGCATGATTATTTCTGGAATACTTCATAATTTATCATATTTGTTGCTTATTTTCCTCCCTTTTCCACTAACTTAGATACTGGAATATAAGATCTATGGAAGCAGGGGTTCTGTTTGGTTTTCTGCTGATTCCTAAAATATTCATTTACTAAGTGAACTTAAAATTCTCTGCCATAGTGAAAAAGGACTGCAAAAAGATGCTAGTGTTGTTTTCAAGTACAGGCCAATGTCAAGGACACTGTTGGGTAGTCTCAGAGTGGAGGTGGTGGCTACAGGGAATACTATGCCTTCACATAAATTCCACCATGACAAATGATCAGTTCCAGCTAAGTCAATGTGGAGATCACAAATATATAACAATACAAATTGCAATATTACAGGGTATCACAGAAAGAGCTTGAAAGTTCATGTAAAAAAGGGAAAAAGGTCATGTAGATGAAATTAAACTATTATATTTATTTAGTGCTTACTATCTGTAAAGAATTATGCTGCATATTTCACTATATATCACCTCAAAAATTCTTTGAATAATCCTCTGAGGTTGGTGCTATTATCATAACTCATTTTCCAGATGGAGAAACTGAGACTTAGAGAGTTATATAACTTTCTCAAGGGCATGCAGCTACTCAATGCAGCTGCCGATATAAGTCTCAAGTTCAGGGCTGCCTCTTGCCAAATTATAGGTTTTTACTTCTACCATAACACTGTATCTGGTAAAAAGATGAAGATAAATCTACCAGAGTTCTCTGAGAAAGTGACATTAGGCAAAATATTCAGAAATAAGATGTTTCCTGTTCAGCAGTTGAAGAGAAAGAAGGAAAGAAAAAAAGAAGAAGAAGAAGAAGAAGAAGAAGAAGAAGCATTTAAGAATAACTTCAATCCAGCCAGAATTCATCAGGGAGAATCCTAGAAGATATACAGAAAAAAAAAATAATAATAATAATAACCTCAAGAGACTCAGTTGGCCTGAAGTTCATAGAGGAAAGCAAATATAGAGGGGAGAGAATTCAGAGAATTTATAAGAGAACAGAATCTCTAATCCCAGAGGAAACAGTGTCCTACTACCATAGGGACCAGACAAAGGGACTCAGAATGAGAGAAGCCACCAGAGGAAAGAGAAGGGGAAGTTAGAGCATGCCAGTGAAAATACATAAACATGTTGTGAAAGACGTAACAGGAAATAGGAATCTATGTGGTAACAGCAAATAAGCAAGCATATCTTTGAGAGAAGATAAACAGATTAAATTTGTTTTCCAATAATATAAAAAACAATATTGTGTTGATTTGAACCTTCCCATCAGTCAACAGAGAAAAAGTTCCCTATATAAGGGTATATTTTTTATGTTTAGCACACTAAATATCAGGTATTTGAAAGATAAAAATTCTCAGAATGCATGGCAACACATTGTGAAGTAGAGAGATAAACCTTAGTGATCTTGATTTTAAGAACCTAAACACATAAATAGAAGTTCTGAAATATTCTTAAACTACTGTCTAAAAATCCTTAAAGAAGAAGAAAATAGGCTAGAAATTCAAAGATATATTTACAAGAAATAATAAAAGTTGTGAAATAAAATGTATTCAAACAGTTCACAAGTGGGATTACTTTCTCAGAAGAAAGGAAATTTGGCATTGACATAGTAAAGATGAGGAAGTTCCTATAAAATAAAAAAAGACATGAGAAATGATGAAAGGTCTTCTTCAAGATGTCACAACATGGTAAGGTAACTACATATGAGAGGAAGTAGTGCCAATGCTAATGGAAAATAAAATTAATATTTCTAACATCATATGTTCAATAATGTAGAAAATTTATGGAAGAAAAAGAAAATGTTTTCAGCTGCATTTTAGAGTCAGATGCAAATCAATGAGCAAGGGAGTGCATTCTGACCAGACCAAGGACAGATGATAAAAAACATAAAGAACAAGAATGAGAGAGAAGGATGGCTGGGGGTGCTTTCCAATATATTAAAAAAGGGAGATGGTACTGAAAGAGAAAGTATGCCTAATTAAAAAAGGTATTTAGGAACTATCTAGAAAGAAAAATAAAGAGGTCAAAGGTGAAATACCACCCCCCATAATCTAACAGAAAGTATTAACATTGAAATGTAAGCATCAATATTGAATGTTTATGAGAGAATAAGTAAGTGACTACTGACTTGGGAAGAGGTTTTAAGTTAAGACAGTTTAAAAGAAGAAAGAGAAGTAAAAAGGCTTATTGTTGGACATGCCGTTTTTTCTTTAAACCATCTATTTTCCAGAAAGTTGCTAAACCATCCATTATTCATTCATTACACCAAACTGTAATTTATTTCTCACATATATGCATCCACATATAGACTTCAGCTCCTAAAGGACAGTAATCATGTCTTATTCATCTTTGGATGCTGAGCAGTAGAAACATAGCAAGCTCTTTATGCATATTCATTGCACTGAATGGATATGTGAATTTACCATACATTGGTGCAATTAGAATCCTCATGCTAATTCACGAATGAGAAAAGAAATTAAGAGTAATCTATGGACTAAGCTGAGGTTGTTCCTAACTGTACATGTGATCAGTAGAAAAACTCAAAAGATAATACACATCAAATTTGCAAGTAGTCAAGTATAAAGTTGAAATGGGGTTTGGTGCACAGTGGTCAAAATGGATGCAGACAAGACCATTTTTGAAAGCTCCTCCTTGATCCGTTAGGACCACAATTCCTACAGTAGTGATACTATTAGAAATCAGATGGCAATAGAGGAAAGTGGTGAGTATTTAAAATATATAAAAAGTTTCATGTCTGTTTTGTAGTTCAGTTAGATAACACTAGGGGCACTGCTGTACTTCAGGTGGCTGGGATTGCCAACAGTGAGGACAGTTAAAAGGCTCATGTAAGATACTAAATGAACGAGAATTGTGTATCCCCCAAAACTCACATGTCAAAATCCTAAACCCTAGTATCTTGAAATACGACAACATTTGGAGAAAAGTATTTTAAAGAAGTAATTAAGGTTAAATGAGATTAGCGCACCTGAGTGGATCAGTTGGTTAATCGTCTTCTGCTCAGGTCATGATCTCAGGGTCCTAGCATTGAGTCCCGGTTCCTTGCTAGCAGGGAGCCTGCTTCTTTCTCTCCTGCCTGTCACTTTACCTGCTTGTGGGCCCTCTCTTTCTCTCTGTCAAATAAATAAATAAAATATTTTTTTAAAAATAGGTTAAATGAGGTTACTGGATAAGGGGAACTTAATTCAATATAGCTGGTCACCTGATAAGAAAAGTGGTTGTCCCACAGAAGCTCATAACTGTAGTTTAAATAGATAAAGGACAGATTAGATAGATAGAGGATAGAAGTGGAGCTATATACACAGAAGTGTATGTACCAAATGCCCAGAATGTATCATGACCCAAAGATATAATTAGTCGAATTCCGTACATAAGAATTCCAACAAGATAAGAGAGAAAAGAGGAGAAAAAAATAACTATAGGTAAAACATTTGGCTTTAATCATGAAGGCTACTTTATCCTCTGTGACTTGACAAAAGTAGACAAGAGTAGTTGTAAATGTAAATGCATTTTTATGCACAAGGTGTGAGATGGGAGTTTGAGTCATTCACAGCTGATATTCCCAATTTCCTCAACTATGTGGGAAGAAAAGATAATATTGAAGAAGAAAATGGATTGAAATGGATGCTGAAGGTTTGGAACAGTTGGTGATAGAAAAAAACAATCAACAGTAGGTGTATTTTCAAATTCCTTTTCTTTGATAGTATATACAGTAATGAATTACAAATCTTGAATCCACGTCAGTAATAAGTAGATACGGAAAAGCTCTTGCTTACAGTAGAGTGCTAAGAGCTGATGGGCGATTAAAGAGGGAGTGTTGGAGTTGAAAAATCATCACTTTGCAGCTATTATGGTATAGATTAGATGAGCTCAGGACCATCGATGGAAGCAAAATCTAGGAAGAAGTTGTAATGTGGAGCAGGCTATTTGCATGATCAAAAAGTCTCTGCACAGACCACATACTGCTTGCAAGGGAGAAAAACAAACTGTGATTGCACATTGGAGAAATTAGGCCACACTGTGACCAACTAATGGCACCAGTGAAGAACAGATAAACATCATGCATCTGCACAGGCGATATACCGAGAAGGGTACAATGTCATCCATGCAGTACTCTCGCCCAGAATGTATGATGTCAATCTTGTTAGGAGGAAATATCATAAAAATAAATTTCTGAATGTTCTATTAATAAAAAGATGAGGTTGGAAGTGAACTCTTCAAAAATGTCATTGTTACAAAGAGAAGGAAAGACTGTAGGAATATTTCTGATTATAGAAGACTAAGGAATCATGATATCTACCTGACTTTAGACTGGATCCTGTATTGGCAGAGTGGTGAGGGCTGTGGTGGGGAATAGACTGGATCCTATATTGGGGGGAATTGTGCTTTTTTAAGTGAACTGGCAAAATTGGAATCTGGACAGAAGATAAGATCAAAATATCACATCAGCGTAAGTTATGAAGTTGAAAATTCTAGTGAGATCCCATGAGGGAATTATCTGTAATCACTGAAGTATTTAGGAATGAAAGAGTCTAATGTATGTAATTACTCTCAACTTGTTCAGAAAAATCATTATGCATGTGTATATAAGATAGGTAGGTAGATCAGTTGATCGATCGATTGATAGGCAGGTAGGAAAACAGAGAACAAATGAGAAATATTAAAGCAAACGAGTCAATAAACAAGAGGTGAACCTGCATAAAGGGCATATAGGTGTTCTTTGTATATTTTTATTTTTGCATTTTTTTCAAGATTGGAATCAATTTAAAAATCTGGGGGTAACTACAGTAACAGTAGGAACAGAATTATAACCTCTACTAAGGTCTCCAGAGGTGGTAAGCCTTGAGCTGAGTGGTCAAGGAGACAAAGCAAAAAAAGCTTGACACACTGACAATAGCCTGTGCTATATGATGTACACAAGACAGAGCATGGGATTCTCCCTGCCCTCAACTCTCCTTTAATATCGTGGGAATAATACAATGAAGGATGCTGGCAAAGCAAGTTTAAGCAAAGGTGTAATATGAAAGTAAGAAGCCTCCACACTGATACCCTTCCATTAACAAATTCATAAAATGGCTTCTCTTCTGTATCTTTCAAGGCTATGTTGTTATACCTGGCTGAATAGGAAAGATAAAGTCAATCTTACAATTTGTATAAGAAGAGAAAAATTCCTAGCTGATTAATGCCTCTAAATATATTGCAAGTGATGTGAAATGTGTTAGAGAATTCTTTTTCAGCCACTAAAATCTAGTCTAGTTTTTAAAAACAATTCAGATAAGTTTCCTTCACCACATATTCATAGGAATACATGCCTGCCTCAGTTTACCTAAGATTTAGAGGCTTTTCCTTGGTTTATTCCATTAAATACAGGGACAATGTCAATAACACAAGATAAACATATCGAAACAAATGTATACTTTTGGATAACCCAAGGATGTTTCTAAACATGTGACTAATGTATTTTAAATCTATTATGAATACACGTTTTTAAAAAAATTTTTTAAAGATTTTATTTATTTGACAGAGAGAGAGTAGGCAGAGTGGCAGGCAGAAAGAGAGGAGGAAGCAGGCTCCCTGCTGAGCAGAGAGCACAAAGCGGGGCTCCATCCCAGGACCCTGGGATCATGACCTGAGCCAAAGGCAGAGGCTTTAACCCACTGAGCCACCCAGGTGCCCCTAGACACACATCTTTTTTAAACATGGTCTTATATTCTTGTGTTCAGCAAAATGCCTATTTTACAATCCTATTTTAAAGGAAAAGCCCAACAAGGAGATTGATCCACTAGTCCACAAGTCACTTTGGAGAGCAAATGATAATTATTCTTAAAATTACTTACCCTTCCCCAAAAAGATGGATTAAAAAAGCAGATGATCTATGGGGTTCTTTTACTGATTAATTACAGATTGTTGAGATAACTGGCCCCCCCCCCAAATCTTCTTGCTGCTTTCAGCTGAGCACTTATGTTAATGTTATAAATATTAAATACTTAATGAATTTTATTTATGATGTTATAGGAGGAATCCATTTTGGGAAGATTTTTGTCTCATCGTTATGCTGCTGATTTTTTTACTATTTTTCAGATGTCTGTTTTATCTGGTTCCTATTTCTCAGCAGCATTTTGCTGCCTGCCCACACTGGCACTTTCCATCCTACATCTGATCCCTCTAGCTAATCTCTGAGCTATTAGGGGTCCTGAAACCAGGGTAGCTCAGTTGGTTAAGTGTCTGCCTTTGGCTCAGGTCATGATCCCAGAATCTTGGGATGGAGCCCCGTGTTTGGCTCCCTGCTCAGCGGGAAGGCTGCTTCTCCCTCTCCCTCTCCCTCTGCTGCTCTACCTGCTTGTGCTC
Source organism: Mustela putorius furo (assembly GCF_011764305.1). NCBI lineage: Eukaryota > Metazoa > Chordata > Mammalia > Carnivora > Mustelidae > Mustela > Mustela putorius. The sequence goes on along the minus strand of NW_025422010.1, from coordinate 13,129,230 downwards.
TCTTGCTCTCTTTTTCTCTCCCTGTCAAATAAATCAATAGAATCTTAAAAAAAAAAAAAAAGGAGTCATGAAACCATCAAGCCTCTCTAATATCATTCTTCCTTCATTAAATATTTTGAGTTGTTAATTATGATATGCATAATTATAACCTATTATACAAACAGGCAGTTGAGAATTTCAATTGCAATCTAACCCCTAGCAAGCACAGACAGATACGTTAACTGTAAATTTTGTGGTATATAGCATCTTACTACTGTATTTGAAGTTCATTGTCACCAAGGTCTTTTGGTTGAAAGAAAACAGGTAGCCCTAAAATGGAACTTAGAAAAAGATAACTATCACTCCAAATCCTTTTGCCCCCATTATCACAACCCCAGGAGACCACAGGGAAGATGAGTGATTGTGCAACCAGTTTAGGAGTATAGCAGATACGACTCTGAATTCTATCTCTGGTTATGTAGGTACTTGCTAAACAACAGCCAGAAGGAATGGGGACGAGAGAGACGGGGGATCTCATTGTGAATTTTTGGCTTCCATAGGATTTCAGGTGGGTTGCATACAGTGGAAGGAGATAACACATATATCCCCCCTATAAACCGCCCAGCTTATTTAGCCAAGTCTACAAAATTTTTAAGAGGAGAGCAAGTAGTGCAGGAACTAATGCAAAATGTCTCAGTATGGTTGTGCCCTAATGGGACAAATTTCAGGGAATATTCTCAGTATCGGGAAGGACCAGCTGGAAGTAAAAAAATCGCTATTCTTGTTACACAAGAGAAGTTTTATGCCTGGGATTTATCCTTCCATCCTGAAAGACCAAACACTCCCAATATATGCATTTCCTTTCAAGGGACTGTTTTTGTATGTAAGGCACTAATGTTTTCTTGATGCAATTTAACCGTTAGCAAAGTCCTCCTCTGGAGGGAAAAATGAGAATCAACTCTCAATGTCTCTGGCTCATTTCTAGAGATGCAGAAATCCATTTCCCTGACTCTTGAGGGGATTTGATCCGAGGTTTGGTTTAAAGACTATGATCACCAAACCATTTCCCCTCTAGCAAGGCTTTTGCTGGAGCTTATACAAAAAGGCCAAGGTCCAAACACTCTAAGGCAATTACTTAATTGCTCATAATTATTGCTTAAAATGTTTATGCTTTTAACTGCTGAGGAGACATCGTTCTCTTTGACCTCTTTCTATATAAAATGTCACTTCTTTCTAACAAATATCAAACCCCACTTATTTATGAAATAGCGAAAAATAGATTTTAAAAAAACCCTCTCAATTTTCCTCTTGAAGTTCTTTATGTGATTTAAATAGCTGGTTAGCATCAATTAGTTTGACACACTCCTGAAAATTCTCACAGGAAAACCTACCCCTTCTTAAAGTAGTATTTAAATTTTTTAAACAAAATAAATTATTTTTGTACTGCTTTCCCCCCAAAGTCAAAACCATTATTATAATATTTCTCAGTAAGATTTTTGATTTTCCTTTGCTCTGAGTACAATTCTGACCAGCCTTATCTACACAGGTTGAAAAACAAATGATGACACTTTAAAATGACTCGCTATGAAAATAGTTCTTGAAATTATCTGTGAACCATAATATTTTAAGAAGTGGATAACATGGGGAGCCTGAGCGGCTCAGAGCGTTAAGCCTGTGCCTTCAGTTCAGGTCATGATCTCAGGGCCTGGGATCCAGGGGGAATCGGTCTTTCTGCTCAGCAGGGAGCCTGCTTCCCTCCCCTCCCACCCGCCTGCCTGCTTGTGATCTCTCACTCTTTCTCTGTCAAATAAATAAATAAAATCTTAAAAAAAAAAAGTACATAACACTTATGGATCCTCCATTTTCTCAAAACCCAACAATCGATAATTTATAATGAAATTTAAGCTTCTTTAGGATCCCCTGAGGGTCGGTCTATGTAAACCCTTCTCTAGTACAGTTTTTGATAAGATGGGGACCAGAGTCATGGACTTGGCTTTCCACCCATCCTTCTGATTTACTGGTAATGCAACTGAACCATTTACCTGCTCCCCCTATGCCTCAGTTTCCCCATCCATATATGGAAGATAATGTAAGCACTTCTCTATAGAAACAGAATGCGAATTATATTTTCAACAAATATTTGTTACATGACTAATATATATTGTTCATTTGTGTCAAATGTAGAGCAGGAGTGGACAAGACAAATAGAGTCCTTGAACTTATAGGGAAGATAAGCACCAAATAAATAAAGACAATAAGCAGTTAATTCCATTTTGATGGGTACCATGAAGGGGATAAATAAAGAAAGTATAGAAAAGATCTGAAGGATGAGCCAGTGCCTTTTTTTTTTTTTTTTTTTTTTACCTAGGTAAAGGAATCTGGGAGAAGGACACTGTAGACACATGAAAGATTGAGGGGCAAAATCCCTGAGGATTCAGCCTTCGACCTTCAAGGAACTAAAAAAGATGTATGCAGCTGTGATCTGGGAAGCAAATGTGAGACAGAACCTATAGAGGAATGAGGGGCAAGATTATATAGGATACTGTCCATCTTCAGGGTTTAGGACTTTATCCTAAGAGCAAGGAGTAGCCATTAAAAAATGTTAGGTACAGCAATGATGAGATTAAGATTGTGCTTTTGAAAAGTAAGTCTAGGGGTGTTGTGTGGCTTAGTAGGTTAAGCGTCCACCTCTTGATTTCAGCTCAGGTCATGATCTTAGTGTTGTGAGATTGAGCCCTATGTCAGGCTCTGTGCTGGGCATGGAGCCTGCTTAAGATTCTTTCTTTCCCTCTTCCTTTGACCTCCCCTCCCCCCCACAAAAAAGTATAAGTGTAAATAGGCAATCTGAATAGGCCTATATATTTTTTTTTTTACATTACAACATTTGCTTTTATTTTAACCCCCTCAACATTGAAGAGAAAATCAAAATAAAATGCTTTTCTTTGCAACCTTCAGTTCTAAGCAAAGCCCATCGGGGACTTTAAAAGAATCACATTTGAAACCGATTCTTGCGTCAGTAAACACCTTGCATGAAGTTAAATAAGCTTTGCCCATTCTAGGAGAAAGCGAATTAAACAGCAGTGCATGTCACTTGCCTGAAGTGACAGGAATAACGAATACATTGTATCCACTTCTCTACTTGAATAGGCCTATATTTATTAAAGAAATTAAATGAATAACTAATAATATTCCAAATGAAAAAGTACCATGCCCTGATGGGTTAAATGGTGAGTTTTACTAAATATTTAAGGAAGAAATTATACCAATTCTCTACAGTCTCTTCTAGAAGGTAGAAGCTGAGGAGGTACTCCCTGACTCATTCTACAGGGCCAGCATTACCAAAACACCAAAACCAGGCAAGACAACCATAGGCCAATCTCTCTTGCAAACATAGATGCAAAGTCCTCAATAATATTTTAATGACTCAAATTCAACAATGTATAAAAAGAATTATATACCAGAACCAACTGAGATTTAAACCAGGTATGTAAGTCTAGTTCATATCTGAAAATCAATTAATGTAATCTAGCACATCAACAGGCTAAAGATGAAATAGCTCATGATCACATTGATAATATAGTAAAAGCATGTGGTAAAATCCAACAATCATTCATGATAAAACCTCTCAGCAACCCAGGAATAGAAGGTAACTTTTTCATCTTGATAAATAATATCAAAACAGAAACAAAAAACTACAGCTAACAACATACTTAATGCAGAGAAGCTAAAAGCTTACCTCCTATTATCAGGAATAAGGCAAGGATGTTCCTTCTCACCACTCTTTCAGCATTGTACTCTAAGTCCTAGCTAATGCAGTAAGACAAGAAAATACAATTAAAGGTGTACACACTGGGAAGTTAAAAAATAAGATTGTTTTGGTCACAGATGACATGATTATCTTTGTAGAAATCTGAAAGAACTGACCAAAAACTCTTGCAATAAGTGATTATAGCAATGTTGCAGAATATAAGGCTAATATGCAAACATCAATTGCCAATCTATATGCCAGGAATTAACAAGTGGAATTTGAAATTAAAAACACAATACCATTTACATTAGCACCCTCCAAAATTTAATTGGTATAGATCTAAAAAATATGTAAAATATCTACAAAGTTCTGGTGAAAGAAACATAGAAGAACTAAATAAATGGAGAGATTTAATATTCATGGATAGGAAGACTCAATAGTGTCAAGGTGTCAGTTTTCTCCAAACTGATCTTTAGATTGAGTGCAATTTCAATCAAAATCCCAGTAAGTTATGGTGTCGATATTGACAAACTGATCCTAAAGTTAATAGGGAAAAGCAAATGACCTAGAATAGTGAACACAATATTGGAGGAGGAGAACAAAGTCAGAGGACTAGTAATACTGACTTCAAGAATTAGTAGTAAGCTACAGTAATCAAGACAGTGTAGATAGACAAAAGATCCATGGCTTGGAATAGAGATCACAGAAATAGACCCCCATAGATACAGTCAATTTATCTTTAACAAGAATGGAGAAAAACTAGTCTTTTCAGCAGTGTTAGAAAAACCAGACTTCCACGTATAAAAATAAATGAATTAAGACATGGATCTTACATCTGTCACATAAATTAACTAATATGGATCATAGACCTAAAAGTAAGATGCATAGAAGACATCATAGGAGAAAACAAGGATTAAACTTGCATTATCTGACTTCAGGCATAGAACAAGGATGAATAAATTGAAATTTCATGGAGAACTATTCATTCAGAACCATAAAGAATATCCTATGCTACAGTTACCCAAGGAAGAAATATTTCAAGGAAGAAATATGCTTCCTGGCAAGGTAGTGAGTTTTTTGTCAGTGGGGAATTTGATATCCGACTGTTTTTTTCCCCTTTGTCAGATGCTATGGTGGTGGTACCCAACTTGGCAACTTAACAGAACATGTTAGGGGGGCTTTATAAAATTAGAGGTTTCTGGTTCATTCTTCAGCCAGCATTTGAAGCCACTGCTAAATGATAGTTAAGCATGGGGATTTTTCCATTAGACTAGATTACTTTCAATATCCTGAAGTTAATAAAAATTAGTAAAGTACTCTTACTCTTTGCTAAGAATGCCTTAGGTTTTTTATGTGTCAGAATGCACTTTTCTTCTTTTTTTTTCCTTCTAAGTTTCGCCTGCTTACTGTTCCACTCCTACTTTCATTTCCTTATTACATTCATTTACTTTCAGTTTTTCCTTGAAAAGGACAGGACTCTTGTCTAATTCATCTGCCATTTCTCAGAGTTTAGTTCAGTGTCTTTCATATACCATTCACTCAATAAACAGTTGTTAAATTTTAGCCATGGGATTGCTCCTTTACAGAGTCTCAGTTCTCCTTTTCCATCAAATCACCAAACATTTTCTTAATAAACTAGTTTAATCAATAGATCATCCGAGCTTTGTCAGTTACAACCAGGGAATAATTTAGGAGACCAACTTGTTGAAAAACATCTCCAGAATTTACATGGCTATAGAAACAGGGAAGTGTTTTTTTTTTTTTATTCCTTACCATAAGTGATAACCAATTTTATAGATTATACAACAAAACTATCAGATAACTAACTCATATTCACAGACACCTACAGAGAATTCTACTGGGTAGAAAAATATCAATTACTTGAAGTCTAGATGGTTGAAAAGTTCTCAGGAAACAAAATGGGTATTACTTCTAATGTAATAACAAATTTTAAACAGGATGACCAAAATAGAATTCAGAAAATTGCAAGATACTATCTTCTTCTTTTTTTTTTTAAGATGCTATTTATTTATTTATTTATTTGACAGAGAGATCACAAGTAGGCAGAGAAGCAGGCAAAGTGGGAGAGGGAAACAGTCTACTGGTTGAGTGGAGAGCCTGATGCGGGACTTCGATCCCTGGACCCTGAGATCATGACCTGAGCAGAAGGCAGAAGTCCAACTCACTGAGCCACCCAGGCACCCCAAGATACTATCTTCTAAGTGGAAATTTTGCAATAGAAAATTTTGTAATTTTTCAATAGAAAAATGAAATAGAAAAAAAGTATTAATGTATGAAGCAAATGAAATCAGAATTTTGGGGGATTTATAAGGTGAATTTTCAGTCCTCACTCTATGGCTAACACTATATAGATACACATTCATTGTAATGAGGGTTATAACATGGTCACTGAAGACAGAGAATCTCTGTACTTACGAGCTTCCAATTCTAACCAATTAATATCTTTTCAGCACTCTCCAGGTATTGTGAATAACTCTGAACTGTGATACTTCTGGGGCACCTGGGTTGCTCAGTGGGTTAAGCTGCTGCCTTTAGCTCAGGTTGGGATCTAAGGGACCTGGGATGGAGCTCCACATCAGGCTCTTTGCTCAGCGGGGAGCCTGCTTCTCTCTCTCTTCCTGCCTCTCTGCCTACTTGTGAACTTTCTCTGTCCAATAAATAAATAAAATCTTTAAAAAAAAAAAAAAGGAAAGAAACTGTACTTCTGTTCTGATGCCAGTTTATTTTCAATCACCCTGTCTCCATCTGTTCTGTTACTTCTCCCCATCATTCCCTTCTTCCCTCTCCCCTTCCATTTTCCCACTATGAGGGCTGTGTTGAAGTAGAAGTGGATTTGCTTAAGTGGACACACCATATTTGTACTATCTTTTTCTTACTAGTATCTTATTTCACCATATTCCACATATAGAAAGCACTTACATGTTTGCTGGATTGGATTACAAGCTCCATGAATAAGGGCCTCAAGACTTTTCCAATGACCTAATCATAATGGCCTGTATCTGTTGAGTGTATTAATGAAAAATAAATGTCATGGAAAAGTACATTATCTTAGAATTATATTTACTCACACCTGTTTTCAAATGAAGGAGAAATAAAAAGCAAGTCCACTAGAATTTTGATTATCAGTTTTAACTCCCTTCCTCTTATATTTTGTACAGTTGCCTTTCTCATATATTATGTTCTGGTTTACTCTTGGATGCCATGGTGTCCAGAGAGCAGCACAGCAATGTCAAGACAAGCACAGCAAAAGAGGAGCTCTTAGGTTTCTAAGTAAGACATTGTGGATGGATTTGTTTTTACATTGCTTCTATATGGTCATGTATCTCTCTTGGGAAAATCCCACCAAAGGGAGGGAGTTAAAGCTCCTGACCTGGAAGTATGTCTTGATTTCTGCCTCCAGGGTAATCTGGCTTCATGCTGGGACCACAACAGGCTCAGTGGGAAGCACAAGTGATGAATGGTAGGCTCTATTTCCTTACCAGGGAGTATAATTCTTCTTGGTGATCAAGGAAGTTCATCTCCAGGCCCACAGCAAGCTCACAGCAAGTCAAGGAAGGCAAGCCTTTGACTTGGTGGTGCTGTACTTTGGTCTATAGCACACTGATGAATACCCCAGATTTTCTTTCCCTATTTTTCTTGTTTCTTTGTTGACTTTCTGTGAATAACATTTTATCCCAGGGATATAGAAATGACAAAGGAATTGTTTATATTGTTATCAGAAAAGTACATATTTCCATGGGCAAGTAATTCAGCGGCTGAGGAGAGAGAAAGGTTTGGAGAGGAGCTCCAAGACACAGTCCTTCCAAAGGAACTGACCTTGGGTTGGAGAAGCATTAAACATAATAGGATGGATGGAATTGATGTAACTCTGCATGGAGGAAGAGAAGTAGAAGGATTTGGGACTATATGAGAAGAATGAAAAGTGAATGAATATAGGAATGTACTTATTTGGAAAGTTATCTGCTATTAATGTGGAGTAGCCTCTTTGCTGAGGTTCTGGATGGTCCCTACACTTCACTCAGCTCAAAAATACCAGATTCATAGTCCCTCATGTGGGATAATCAGTACTTACAGGAAAATTCCAAATGGCAGGTGGGCTCTAGGTAAGGCCCCGGAGCTAGAGTTGCCTCCTAAGTTCAGTTGTACATCTTCCTATGAGACAGGAATATTTTAGATGTTAGTTCCCAAAAGAAGGGAAAATCTCTTCTGAAAGCTGAGGGAAAACAAATATTACCTAGTTCCACATCAGGATGCAAAACTTCTAATATCACTATTAACCTCTTCCTGAAACATTTCTCCTGACTGAGTGTTTGGTTAGGAAGTTGACGTAGGACTAATGGCATTTATTGAATTGGCATTTGGAAGAAGACACCATCAAGTCTTTCTATTTTTCTCCAGCTAATACTTATAATCCATTGTTCTTTAGTTACTAATAATGATGGGGACCTAGATTGTAAAAAAATTTTGGCTTCTGGGAGAAAAAAAATCCTCATGGGAACTATATTATGGTGGAAGGAAATTGGCACTAAATCTTAAAACACTGTGATTCTGTGGTTTGATGTTTCATGAATTTTAGCATGCTGAAAAAGTATTATAATATCATTTTGTGCCCTGGACCTTTAAGGAATTAGGAAAATAGGAAAGTTTCAAGGCTTCAGTGAAAGATTCCTCTATCTCAGGAGCTGCTCCAAAAAACACATTCTAGACATGCTCCAGAATGATAAAATCAGTGGTTGAAAGAGAAAAGGTAAGACTGAGTGTGAAGATGTTTTACACGTACTCTGGGTTTTCATTTTTGTGCGGTCCATTAGTCAGGATTCTTGAGAGAAATAAAATGGAAAGAAGATATATTTCCACATATCTTTATTTCTACCAACCTACCTACCTGTGTATCTGTCAGAAGACTTTAAGGAAGTGGCTTATACAACTGTGATGATTCAGTGAATCCAAAATTTGATGAGTGATGCCAGCAAGACAGAGATGTTTCTTTTCCTGGGTGTGTATTTATTTGATTTAAAACCCTCTTCAAGGAGGAGGGTGGTAGGAGGGATGGGGTGGCTGGGTGATGGACATGGGGGAGCATATGTGCTGTGGTGAGTACTGTGAATTGTGTAAGCCTGATGATTCACAGACATGTACCCCTGAAACAAATAATACGCTATATATTAATAAAAAATAAAATAAAATACTTCTTCAAGGAGGTTCTGGAAAAACAGTTGCTGTGGTAGTAGCATAGGTTGAGGATCTTCACAAATTGCACCCCCGCTCCCTACTCACTACTCCCTACTGACACACACACACCTTTCTCGCCTGAGAAAGTAATGAGATAGCAAACCCAAATGTCCTTGGACACCTTTACAACAACAAAATCAAGGGATGAAGTGTTCTTAGCAATCCTGAAATACAAGCAGGTGGGGACAGATCATCTGTGGCATACCAGTGTGTTATTGGCACACCTGTGTGTATTGGCACCTGTGCCAGAGAAAGCAGAGGGAGCCACAGAGGGGGTCGGAAGTACAAGAGAACCCCCAAACTGCTTCAGCATTTCACTGAAAAGCACAGAGGGCTAATGTGAGGACAACAGTTAAAGCTGAGAGCTGTGCTGCCCTTTCTAACAGCAGGTGGATGCAACCCCCTACCCCCATCCATGCTTTCCCCTAAGGCCTGGGGGCTGGAGCAATGTAGCCTTTTATGAACTCTCAAAACTGACCCACAGGGGCTCTCTTGCAGGACAAGTCTCCACCCTAAAGAAAAAAACTGTTGGAAGTGAAAGCAGAATTTAGCAAGATAGGAAAAAATTTTTTTTAAAAAAAAGGATTGTCCTCATAAAATGAGCAAGGTGGACTGGGCCAGAATATTTCAGAAAGCAAGTTGCCTTAAGGTAACACTACACAAAAATAGAGTTCTGTGTAGTTGCAAAATCCCTCTAAACTCACTCTGCTACCAAATGTTTAAGGAAACTAGGTTTGCACAAAAACTACCAACAGAAAAGCATTGAGGCCCAATCCCACCCAAAGTTGCTCTAAGAACAAAGAAGACTGAATAGTATCGGTCTTAGAAATCATGAAATCGGGGTATCTGGGTGGCTCAGTTGGTTAAATGTCTGACTCTTGGTTTTGGCTCAGGTCCTGATCTCAGGGTTGTGAGATCAAGCCCCCCGTTGGGCTCTGCACCCAACATGGAGTCTCCTTGAGAATCTCTCTCTCCATCTCCCTCTGCCCCTCCACTAAGGATCTCCCGTGAGCATGTGCTTTCTCTAAAATAAATTAATTAATTAATTTAAAAAACAAATAATGAAATACATGCTTAAGGAAAAAAAAACCAAAACTATCAGTACTATTTAAAAACAAGCTAAAATGAAATTAAGAAACAAACAAAACAATGTAAATTTCAATTTTAATTAAAGGATCATTTGTTTATCATGTTCAGTTACTTTATTAAATCATAGGGGAGGAAAGATAAACATAATAAAAAATTGTGGTTTCCAAGACCTTGCATACCAGTGAAGAAGGAAACTCAAATCACTCAGAGGGATTTTTTAAAAATTTTTATTTATTTATTTGTCAGAGAGAGAAAGAGCATGCACATGTGCCAGCACAAGCAGGGGGAGCAGCGGGCAGAGGGAGAAACAGGCTCCCTGTTGAGCAAGAAGCCCAATACAAGACTCGATGCTAGGACCCTGGGATTATGACCTGAGCCGATGGCAGAAGCTTAAACGACTGATCCACCCAGGTGTCCCCAGAGGGATTCTCTTATGTGAATGAATCCTAACATAAGAAGCTTGGAGTTAAAAGTTACCCCCTTAAATTCACCACTTACCAAATGCCCAGTCATTCTGTAGATTTTTACTTGGGAGGACTCCAAAATACCTTTTAGTTTACTATTTTCTAGCAAGTCTAAAATAAAATCAGAGATAAAGTGCTGGTCAAGTGAGTAAATTACCCCCCCCCCAAAAAAAAAGTAAAACAGTATACGTTTGAATGAAATCCTTCAATCCACTATGACTAAGTCACAGCAGGAAAGGCATATTTTGGGGTATTTTAGGCCACCATCCCCGTTGGTAAAAGAGGCCAGCAGCTCATGTAAATAAGGAAATACAAAAGTGAGGTGTCGGGAGCCAAGGAGAAGGGGGAGCATAACCTCTTTTCCCAGCAGCAGATGGCTGACCTCTTTACCTGCTTTGGCTCTGCTCCTATCCTCTTATTTTTCCCACAGGGAGAGGAGACACTCCCCGCTGAGGTTTGTTGAGTTCCTGGTACTCTTTCTTCCTGTGGCTGTTAACTCCCATAGCAGGTGACTCCAAGGGCTTGCCTGCAGATGGCAATACTCTAAACGCCGGACCTGCCCTCTGCTCTCAGGGCATTTAAAGAGCTCTATCCAATTAAATGAAATCTTGTCATTTACAATGACATGGATGGATCTAGAGGGTATAAAGCTAAGTAAACTAAGTCAGTAATAGAAATACAAATAAATACCTTATGATTTCACTCAGATATGGAATTTAAGAATCAAAACAAACGCATAAAGATAAAGAGAAACAAGTGGATGGGGGATGGCTGAAATAGATAAAAGTGGATTAAGATAAACTTCTCATGATGAGGACTGAGTAATGCATAGTATGGTTGAACCATTATATTGTACACCTGAAACTAACATAACACTGCATGTTAACTATCCTAGAAATAAAATTAATTCTTTTCAAAATAAGAAATCATAAAGGAAGATAAACCACAAGAGACTCTTACCTATAGAAACGAACTGAGGGTTGCTGGAAGGGCCGGGGTAGAAGGAAGGGATAAATCGATGATGATGACTGGGTGATGGGCACATGATGTATGGGCACTGGGTGTTAGATGCAACTGATGAATCACTGACCTCTACCTCTGAAGCTAATAATATACCATATATCCGTTAATTGAATTTAAATAAAATGAAATCTAAAAATATTAAAAATACAAGCATTTAAAAATGAGGAAAAAATATGCTTGACTTTTCTGTCCCCCTCCCATATCCATATCCAAGCCCCAAGTAAGTTCTGTCAATCTTTAAAGCAAGTACCAAATGCTACCCCTCCTCACCACTTCCCACAGCTGCTGTCCTAGTCCTGAGCACATTCATATCTCTCCTGGACAATAGCAATAGGTTCCTGCTTTCACTTTTGGCTCCTACATCCAGTCTCCAAATAGGAGGCAGAGGGATGATTTTACCAAATATGATTGTGTTATTCCCTTCCTCAGGACATCCCTAGGATAGCCTTGGTCACATCATAATAAATTCACCCAGAGTGAATCTTTTAGTCCCAGGATATGTTCCTTGTGGGGTTTCAGTGTAAATCCTAAGGTATTTTCTAAGTCTCTCCATCTTGCTGGGCCTCAGCTATCCCTACATCTCTCTAGCGCAGCTGCTGAAATCTCTTTGAACTCTCCAGCTGTTTCCTCCCTTGAGATCCTTGGAAATCTTGCCTTTTCCAGATCCAGGGGTCAGCCAGGATTGAAGGGGAATTTATACACAGATGTGGGCCCCCCCATGGTTCTCCCCTTCCTAGGATCACTTTTCTCCCCCCAGTCAATTTCCAGCCATTCTGGCAGCCCCACACTACATCCTCTGACTGACTCCTCAGGCCAATAGGACTCTGCTTTTCTGCTTGAACTCTGTCTGGAACACTCCATGAGAACTGGGAAATGCTCTAGGGGTGGTACAAGGGAGTGGGCAAAGCCTGTAAAGAAGAATCTTGCTCAGTGGGTTCTGCTCCAGTTTCTTGTCCCCCTCCCTTTTTTTTTTTTTTTTAAGTCATTCTCCATTATCTCAAATTGCTGCCTTTTATATTTTATTTAGAGTTTAGAGTAGTTATTTGCTGGATTAAGCTGATACAATCTGACAACTGGAAGCTACTCACCTAATAATTGTTGAAGTGCTTTATTTGATCTTCCAATGTGTCCACAGTTATTTTTAGAGGATGGTACCCACATTTGTTCTTATTATATACTCTCTGCCTGGTTAAGGAGGCACCTCTCAATATATGTTTTTATCTAGCATGGTTCTAGGAGAGTCATTTTCCATCCAAGTCCTAATCACACCCTGAAGATTTTACAATATTGGGTTCTCATGACTACTGTCGAGTTCATCTGCTGTTACTTCCACCCTTGCTTTCTCTTCTTCAGCCACTCTGGCTCCATCATATTCCTCAAACCTGGGGCATCTTCCTGCTCCAAGGCTTTGAACTTGAGAGTCAGCTGCCTGAAATAATTTTTTATCAGTTATCCATGTGACTCACTTTCTGACTGCATTTAGGTCTTTATTCAAATTCACCTTCCCTCACTTCCCTCACCCCCTCTTTCAACCACAACCCTCTTATCATTCCCTATTTTTATGTCTTCTATAGCATTTATTGCCAGCAGACACACTAAATATTATGTTGGCTTGCCTTATTTATCTTATCTATAATCGCATAGGGAGTATATTCACTAAGCGCCAGGATGTCTGTCCATTTTCCCCCAGCCTGATTTCCCCCTGGGGCATAATATTTTGTTAAATGAATGAACAAATAGAATATAATTCAGTTTGCTCTCTGGGTTATTGTATATCTTCCTCTGTGAGATTTCTTGGTTACCTGGTCACTCTGTGCTAGTAAAGATCCATCTCCCTTTTTTTTCAGCTGTCCTTTTACTTTTTATTTTTATGCTTTATGTATTTATTTCAGAGAGAGAGAGAATGTGTGTACATGAGCAGGGAGGGGCAGAGGGAAAAAGAGAGAAAAACTTCAGCAGACTCTTTACTGAGTGTGGAGCCCAATGTGGGGCTCCATTTTAGGACCCTGAGATCATGACCTGAGCTGAAACCCAGAGCCAGATGCTCAGCTGACTGCATCCCCCAGGGGCCCCTCTACTTGTACTTTTATCAGTGGTTAAGATCAAGCAACTCTTTTATATATTGGTCTGGTTTTTCCTCTAAGGCCTCAAGTATCCCATTAAGTCAGTAGCTCTTTCATTTCATTTCTTGGTATTTCCCCTGTCCCCTGCCATTTGCAAACCATTTTATTCTTGTATGATTCCATAGTCAGTCAAAGTAAGCTTTCCTGAAGTTGCCAGACCATATCAACATGTTATGCAAACTGAAATCTACTTTGGAGACAGGAACAATAGCAGATTAAAATGTATTCACATAAAAAGGTAACAAACAGCTCAAGGTTCTGGTGTGAGAGCCAAATCATTTGCATTCCTAGCCCAGCTCCTCTACCTACTAGCCCTATGACTTTGAGAAGTCACTTATGACTGTTGGGACTCAGTGTCCTCTTCTACAAAGTGGAGGTAATAACTACAACAATATCTACATGATAGGGTCGTCATCTGGCTTGAATGCACATGAAATACTGCAGAGTGTGTCACACGGTGACCAAATCCATGCAAGCTGTAGTGAATAACCTCATAGCTGAGCCTGGGTGAGGGTGGGGAGGCTGAATCAGCACTCCAGGGTAGCAGAATGTCCCCTTGGGAAGTTACCACCTCCCAGCACTGCCTGCTGCCCTTGGGAAGGAGTAGGGCAGTGGGTTTGTAAAGAGAATGCTTTCAGGAGAGGGAGAAGTAAACAAAGCTTTAAGCTTTAGGGATCAAATGGCGAAGTACTGGGTTGGGGGGGGGGGATCGTGAGCTTTATCATAAATTCCCCTAATCTGAGGAAGAGGGAGGTGGGGATTATGAGGAAGCAGTCTAGACAAGGCAAAGGAGTTGACATTCTCTATCCAAAAAGCTTTACACATCTTAAATGCTCAAGATGTTCCCAACTAATATAGAAATAGTTACATTCACAGTTACATTCACATAGTAAACTATTTCTGAGGAAACAAACAAAAGAAGTGGCAATTTGAAAAGAAAGTTATTGCCAGGTGAAAGTGTAATGACAAGGTGTCAAGGGCAAATGGGTGTTAATGAATTATCTGAATGCAAAAGTTAGGAAAACAAAAGCTACACAGAATTGGTAAGGTCAATTAGAGGTCAAAGGAACAAAATCAGCCTGAAAAACTTAAGGCATGATGAGAAACACTAAATATTTGAGAAACTGAATAAAAACAGGGGCTTAATTTTCCAGAGTACTACCTTTTAAGGCTTCTAGAAAATAGGTAAGTATATATTTTTATTTCAATCCATAATTCCTCTGCACCTTTCCTTCCACACCTCTTATCCTCTTTCTTCCTTAAATACCCAAGATCTTCATACTGTCCTACTTCTCTACAGAGCACCCTGCTGACACCCAGGAAAATTCCACAAAGTTCTTTTTTCCTCTTCCTCTCCATCCCTCCCAATACAGGGCCTTGATCTCCACTAGACTGTAGGAGGGTAGAGGGAGGTAAGCATGTACTTCCTGAACTAGGTGTTTCGTTGTTTGGGGTTTTTTTGTTTGTTTGTTTGCTTTTTAAAGATTTTATTTATTTATTTGACAGAGAGAGTGCACAAACGGGGAGCAGCAGGCAGAAGCAGACAGAGAAGCAGGCTCCCCACTGAGCAGGGAGCCCAAAGGGGTGGGGGGGCTCAATCCCAGGACCCTGGGATCATGACCAGAGCTGAAGGCAGAACCTTAACCAATTGAGACACCCAGGTGTCACTGAGCTAGGTGCTTTTAACCTCACAATTAAAAGTACCCAGATGTGCCAGTGCTCAGGAATGACCTTGAACTACAATTTCTACAACAAGAGAATCAACATTAAAAATATGATAAGACCAGCCAAATCCTGAGCATTTGGGTATCTAAATATGCTTCTTTAGGGAGCATGAGTTAGAAATCCATTTTCTCTGAACTCCTGACTTGATCTTCCTCACTTTGTAGGGTATAATCATTACTCAAATGGCAATTGTACTCACAGATGTGGGCATGCAATATTTTGGGGGGGGGAATCTCAAAAAAAATTCCAGTGGGATATCTCTGCATTTTTAATTTACTGAATATTTCCTATAATACTATATTTCATTTAATGTATATAGATTGAATTCAGGTTGGCTATCAATATATAAGGCATCACCACCTTACACACATTGTACAATGTAAAGGCACAAGGCTTCAACAGAGTCCCACAGCTCTTAAGCTGTGAAACCAGACTTTTCAGTCCCCGGATTCCTGGCCAGGGCACTCCAGCTTTGGGGACACCACCCTCTTGGTTTCTGAGGAGATGCCTGAGCTGTCCTTCTGTCTCTTAATCGCTTTTATTCAGCTCAGGGTACCCTCTAATCACAAATGCCAACTAATTGCCAGGGAGTGGAACTGGATTAGGAAATCTCTGATCTTCTTTATGCCTCTTCCACATAAGGATTAAGGGCAAAATTTCTTTGGCATTCCCTTGGATGCACGTCCCGCCCCAGCTCTCAGCACTGGCTCTCACTCTGGCCAATCCTCTTTTCTTTCAAACTCTGGTCACATCATCTACACTCTGTAAACAGAGGCTTTCCACTAATGAAATGTAACAGTCTCACATAAATATGCATGTGAACTGTCACATGCCATAACATCTGGTGTGCACATCTGCCTTAAATCTCTCCTTTAAAAATTAGAGCCCATGATGGTTCTTCTCTCCCTTGAATTTGGACTTAATGACAGATCTGCAAATTATTAAAGAAAATGTGTACATGTCCAGTGGCTAGTGTGACAGAGCTGAAACATTCTTGGCTAGAATGTGTACGTTTCACCTCATTCCCTCATCAATGAATAATTTCCATTGTGACTCTTTTAAGATTTTGACAATTCATTAAGTGAGGAAAGAAAGGTTTGCAGTATGTTCAACAATTTTCAAGTTTCAGGAATAGGGTCAGAAATATTGTGTCTTATCTAAAGAAGGGGATCTATGTCCTGCTTGCTCTTGGTGACACACAGACACTTACACTGTACCCCAGAGAATTTATCCCTCAACTGTCTGCTCAGCCACAGATCAAAGTCAAGCTCTAACTTCCTCACTTCGTTACATGAAGTCCAGGCTCTCAGGAAGCTCTGCTAAATCAGTAGAAGACACACTTTCCTCACCAAAATGATTGGTCCCACCCCTCCACCCTCCGCCAACCATGACCACAATAGTTCTTTAAAACTTGCTCTGTTGGAAAGACTGAAGGAAGAACACCAAAGGAGGAAGTAGTAGCAAGAGGAAGGTTAAAGGGAGAGAGAGTGGGAGGAAGTGGGAGTCTGGGGCAGCCGAAATAAAAGCTGTAATGTCTTTGGATTTGCTTAGCTAGCACTAACCTTACCTGTCACTAGCTTCAAATTGGACCTGCCATTTGTGTAACTTAATGACCAGTTTCCAGCCTGCTCCGAACACAGGTTCTTATGATGCGGATCTCTCTGTCTCTGCCCTTCAGCGTGTGTGCAGGCTTTCTTAATGAGACTTCCAGCCTGCTGGCGTGCCTTTCACAGTCTACACGCCAGTCCTCTCTTCTCTGGGTCCTACCAGATGCCCCTGAAATAGCCCACTGCCCAGAACCCAGCAGGCTGGGGACTCTGATGGCTATGACAATTATAAGAGGCTAATTAGCTCACCAGAGCAGTGGCAACCTTGCCTTTCCGGTGCAGTCACCGTGCAGTGTTTGCTCCAGAAATTTCTCCACAGCAATGTTACAGGCTGTTCTTTTTTACCCTGAGAGGTGAAAACAAAATAGGAACTAAATTTGGAGTGTTCAAAGCCATCTGGATCAGATGTGGCAGAGACAAGATGGCCTGGAAACTTTTCCAATACTTGCTATGAAAAGAGAGCTGCCAAGGGCCCAGAAAGCAAACTCTGTCCGGGTGGATAGAGGTGATGAAGGTGACACTACACTGTAATTTCTCTGTCAGAAAGCCCTCACCTAAAAGCACTCAACACTTCCCTTTTCCCAGTTCTGTGTTGTTTTGTTGCAAAAGTCACAAGAAACTTCTCTTGTGTCTTTCTAAGAGGAGTCTAGAAGAAACTGCAAACAAGTTTCCATGTGTTTTCCTTCTTTGATAACTATGAATGGGAAGACAGTATCTTGCTTCTGGGCTGTCAAAATCAACTTGGTATTATGGGGAAAACATAGGATTTGGAAGGATAGGCTCTGGGTCCAAGTTCCAGAGTGGCTGCTTCTGGCTGTGTGTCCTTGGGCAAGTCATTTGCTTCACCCGAGCTTCGTTCTTTCATCTGCAAAATGGGAATAATATTACCAACATCTGCCTTACTAACCCACAAGAGCAATAAAATAAAGCATTTTATATGACATATACCCTATATGACTAGTTACACACTGTGTAAGTTGGTCTCTATTTTTTAAAATAGAATTGTTTTATTTTTCGCATTGTAAAAATATGTCTGCTTATTCTAAAACTTTTCAGAAAATACAGGAAGATAGAAAGGGGAGTGAAAAGCGTTTCTATTTCCAAAGGGATAACCACTAATATATTGATATTCCTTCAAGACTTTCTTCGTATAATACTTCATTTTACCAAATGGCCATCATAATATACTAATTGTTTGTAAAATGCAATTTTTATTTAATGTCATGTGAAACAATGTGAGCTGTTAGTTTTACTATAAAAAAGAAAGTAGCCCAGATGAAAATTGAAGATAGCACAAATATAGCCAGCATATGGCATTTCTCCACCACGTCAAAGTGAATTATTCATAAGCATTTGTCAGAAATATCCAAGGTTACTGAGCTATTCTGGAACAACAGGGTACAAATTCTGAGGCAGAGATTGTTACATGTCCAATAAAACCTACTTCCTTTTCCTCCTGGGCACTTAGCAAACCTATATTTGCTATGCTCCCTTGCATTTAGATGTAGTCACGTGACTGTGTTCCTGCCAATAGACACGAGTGCGAGGGCTGTGTGAATGGAAGTGGGTAAGAAGAGGGTGTGTCTTCCCGATGGACTCTCTTGTCCTCCCATCAGCTGGTTGGAAGGAGCCTATAAACCTGAGTCCTGGAATGACCTTGAGGTAGTCCACCTGCCAAACACACGCTGGACTTGACATAAATAAAAAATAAGCTTCTACTAAACTACTGAATGTCAGAAGTTCATAAGAACAGCTGGCTTTACCTCCCCTCACCAGTGAACTTTTTAACATACTTTCATGTCACAAGTGTAGACTAAAACTTGAAAGAGATCCAGAATTTTCCTTAAATGTAGACAGAGCTGAAACTCATTCAGTGATTTAATTTCAACACTGAAAGAATCACTCTTTCTCACTTACTTGGTACAAATAAATCTCTACCCACTCCCTTACAAAAATTTCTAAATTGCTGTTCCTAGGTTTCTCTTCTTCTACATAAAATTAAGACAAAAATCCTTGAGAGAGACAACACATTCATTTCACTAAATGACGTAAACTATACTAAGCATGTGTTAGTGGTTATGCAAAGAAACTCCCTGGCCTCAAAGGATGAATTAATACTGTAATAAAAGCAACAACACTAGCATAGGTTTAATTTTAATTACAGGGGAACAGTATCATATATAATTGCTAAAATATAGGTTCCGTGGAAGTAAGATCTTTGTCTTTCTCTGACACATATGTGCTATGTTGAAAGCACATGGTAGGCTTTGGGCACAATTTGCTCAGACTATTGAATTAAATTGGTGGAAGAACATCTAACTTTTAAATGTACTTAACTATGAATGAGAATAGTCAGGGAAGGCTGAGTGAAGAAAATGGGACCTGGGCCATATTCCCTAAAGTTTTCATGGCAAATGATCGTATCTCTTCAGTCCACTAGGCAAGCAAAGGGCGTCTTGCAGCCAAAGAGGCAGTTATCAGAATTTCAGCAGCTGGCGGTGCTCAGCTCAGCGGTGCACTGAGGCTGCGTGGGCAGCAGGTGCAGGAGAGGAGCGGACAGAACACTGAGCAGTCAGCTTGGACTGCTCAGGATCTGCTGCACAATGAGTGTGGACAGTATCAGGAAGTATTTGTCCAGGTGCGATGGAGCAAGATTTGGAGAAGTTTTTTCACACTTTTTACTGAAGTATAAATTACACACTATAAAATGCACCCACTTTCAGTGTACAGTCTGGTCAGTGTGACTATATTTATACAGTTGTATGAGCGTTCCCATGATCTGGTTTTCTAACACTTCCAGAATGTTCCCTCATACTTGTTTGCAGGCATTCCTCAATCCCACCCCAGGCAACCCAATGATTTCTTTTCTGTCTCTGTGGTTGTGCCTTTTCTGGATATTTCATACAAAGAAAATCGCATACTATATGTTCTTTTGTGACTGGCTGCTTTCACTTAACATAATTTTTTTTAAGCTTTTCTAAGTTGTAGCATGTGTCAGTGGTTCATTGCTTTGAATCACTGAACAGCGTTCCACTCTGTGCATAGAACATGTTCTGTCTCTCAGTTCATCCGTTGGTGCTTGGGATCGTTCCATCTCGTTTATCCTGAAAAAGCACAGGTGTCAGTCTCTCGCCCCAGGGGATTGTACCCCTCTTGCCGGCAATGCTGCTGATTCTGCGGCCAGACCCATCCTGCCCGAGAGACCTGAAGGGGGAGAATGTGCCTCTGACACAAAAGTGTCACAAAAGCTCTTCTCCAAGCTCTAGCAGGTTTTCAAAAACAAATGCTTCAATTCGTTTTCCTCCGGAGCCAATTTCCAGGGCTCTGAAATTGTGGATTTTGATGATTTTGACCAGTTGGATACAAAGAAATCACTGATCTCTTCCTGCTATTATCATAGATACCCACACGTCCCTTCTCTTCTGAAGTATCTTGAAAATCGGGACAAAAACCTGATTCTCTATGAGAACCAATATAAAAGCATTACACCAAGTTTAGAAATGAAACAACCTATGTGATCCTCAGAGCTGGTAGTAATGGAGTAGCGTGCGGAAGCAGTTGGACGGGAAAGATTTCAACCGGGAAACTCTTGTATTAGTCAAATGGAAAGGTTTGTAAGAATCTTAGGTCATTGTAAATGCAATGTAAATCTATTCCAAAGTTGTTGTTGACAGAATGTTCTATTTCCCATCCATATTGCAATTTTCATACTATTGAATGTATGTTTTTGAGGCTATAGGTCCCTATATTTTCTGCTTTTGGCTCTCTCTCTGCACACATCCATAGAGAATAGAGCTTGAAGTGACACACAGCTTGGAGACCATTTCCACATACTAGGTGCCCATTCTCGTTAAGTATCTTGAAGCTGCCATGCTTCCTTTGGCCATCGGCAGTTGCACATATAGGGTGCAACTATATATGTTATAGTTGCATAACTATATGCAAACTATATGCAAACCTTTTTTGACCACCCTTTGTCACCTCCAGTCACAGTTTAATAGCACATTCCCCAGGAAACCTCACATGACTTCATAAGGGCCCTTCCAGAAAGCTGAAAAGCCATATTATAATTCTATATCTGCACATCAATTTCCCTGATTAGATTTACGTTCTGAGAGGGTAGGGCCCATGCTGCCTGGTTTACTATTACATTCCCAAAACTCGGTGAACCTTTAGAAACAGAATATGTGTTTTGTTAATACCTACAAAAGCGCTTTAATGTGAAGTTGCACAGGATTCTTGTTAAGGGGACCAAGTCCTATGGCCTTTGGCAGATTACTTAACCTGTCAGAGCCTCAGTTTGATTTTGAAAAGTGGGGATAATCTTTGCACTTATGAAGGTTAAATGGAAAGATGCATTGCAAAGATGGCATAGAACAAATAACATGTAATAAATGTTAACTATTCATCAGGAAGCAATTACAATCCTTGCTGGTGGCAGTGGAGAGCCTAGCTGACCTGGCCGCCCCTCTCTGGACCACACAGTGTGAATGCCAAGACTCGGGTTTCTCCTGGATGTTCCCGGCCAGTCAATGACTGGGCTGTGGGGTATGGTGCGGGGCCACTCCTTCAGACAGGAGAGTCATTTCTAAAATGCAACTCTATCACGAGGCCTCTGCTCCATCCAGGCAGCATTTTTCCTAGTACTGCTCTGTGGTGTGAATTTCTTTCTATCTTCCTCCATGGCCTCCACCCCCATCTCCTTTCACAGGTGTCAGGCCAAGCCTCTCCCTGCCCATTCCTAATTCTTTCCATGAACTTTCCCTGGCATTCCTGCAACAGCAGCCCTGTGTGCCTGAGGCCAGCCTGCTGTCTGCTTTTCAGAGGATTCAAACTAACACAGGTGGTGTCATGTCAAGGCTGGACCAAGGAAGCAGGGACTGGAAGAGGGGTCCAGGGTCTGCTTCACTCTCTACCTGGAGGACAAAGGGGAGGCCAGCCTGAGCTGTGTGTGGCCCATTTGCTGCAGAGTTCTTTGCTGGTGACCTGGAAAAACATCCTGGCAGAGGGAATGCCTCTCCAAGGGCAATGGTCCAGGCACTTGAAAGATGTGAAGGAGTAATCACTATAAGGGCAGCAGAATTGGCTGGTAATTACTAAGTTGTACTGAGACCCCACAGGAGCATAATGTGGAACTGTGGGCCATGAATAAACAATTAAAGGTAAACGTGAGAGCCAAAGGGCCTTTTCTGTTGCTTTCAAAGAGCCCCTTAACTACTGTAGTGAGAGGTCTGACTCAGTCAAGGAACAGACTCATGTGAGAGAGACACAGCGCTCCCTAGAAGTTTCAGTGGTCAGCCATGGCAGTCTGTTTTACTAAGTTTAGAGCCCCGATTAAGACAACTTTGGACCCAGAAACATGGGATAGGGCCTGTTGATGGATGTTCCAGAGGAATTTGGTTCTGAAGATCCTAGCCCTCAGAGCTTGTGGGCACCCCTCCCCCCTCCCCCACTAGGAGCCAGCACTTCCTCCATTCTGGAAAATGATATAGAGCCCTCTCTTTCTCCAACAAGGTTCATGGTGCCTCCCTCAAGAGCTGCCCCCACCTCTTCTAGGTACCACGCTCATAAGTAGAGTTATAAACCAGCTGGGAATATTTTGAGGCTGATAAAGCAGAAAGGATATTGCATATTAAGAGACCTGTAAAAATCAATGTGCATATAGCAGCAGCAGCAGCCAAGGCAGTGCCCTTGGGTTTTGAGCAGCTGAAGAAAGGCACCAACACAGCCAAGAATGGCAGTGGAAGTTCTCCTCTGAGGAAAAGGCTGTGAGCGAGAGAGGCTGTCCAGGGCTGGGTTCATTAATGCCCATAAGGTCTTGAGTCACTAAGGACCATGGGGTGCTCCTTAGCCATCAGAAGCTGGGCAGCTGACATTCCTGGAACAACTAGAAAAGTTGGAGGGCCAGTCAGTGCAGGGAGAAGTATGGAGATGGTTAATAGAACATAACATCCCTAGAGGTGAAACACAAGGGTAGTCAACAAGGATGCTGCCTAGTATCTATATCCAGAGAAGGCAGAATCAAGGAGCAAGAAGCTGAGAGCAGTTGCTCCAATAAAATGTCATAATCACTTGTCCAGATCCAGAATCCACTGGTTAGAAGGAAGGAATCTGCAAAACTGCAGCCAGTATATACTCTAATGATTCCCCAATTTTCCCTTTCCAAAAGGGACCTATGAAAGTTACTTTGGTAGTTGTACCACAGAAAGTGGTACCACTCAGACATGATGAGGACTGTTGGACCCAGGGTCTAAACTGGTCTCAATACTCAGAAATCCAAAGCCCCACCAGAAACCATTCAAAATACAGGAGGTGCTGAACAACCAAATAGGAACAAAATGACTCAGTCAGTTGTCATCAGTTAAGCTTTTACACCACCATTAAGCCACCAAGACCTATCAAAGTGACCACTGAGGGTGAGGGCAGAGTAGACAGCAGATGAGGCCAAGGGCAAATACTAGTTGGGATCCCCAGACCTACTATATTGACAGGGGCTGAAGTGTGATCCACTGATCTCCCCCCTCTAAGTTAGCCTACAGGAGGAACGGTCTAGGGCTAACATGGAGGAGCTATTCCCTGAGTCTGCACAGAGATTTTAATCTTCACAGCTCAAGGGGTCACTGTGATGGCCATGAAAACACACCACCCACATCTCTTACTTGAGGGAGTAGAGTTAATTGACTGATGCAGCTACTCCTCTGGATATACCATAGCATTCACACTGAGGATACTATTACCCAGCAGCTCCCAGTCAGTGAGCAACCATGGTGAGAGCACTAATGCAGACCAGTTCCTCTGGGATATGGGACCATCTGATGAATGAATTGGCCATCAGCATTCTCCATCAGCCTGTTGAAACTATCTTAAAACTGCTCTGTAGTCTGAAGTTCTTCCTAGTTCTTCTTCTTCTTCTTTACCCTGTATCAGTCTGAAGGCTCTCCCTTCACACTCCTGCTTTCTCCCTGTATCCTTCACATTTCTCCAGTCACTTCCCGTAAGTCTAACTCAACACTGCATCTACTTTTCTGAAGAGCACTGTCATGAAGCCAGGGACACACAGGATTGTTTTTGCTCAAGAAGGTAGTGATATGCTGCACAGTCTTCCAGTTCACACACTTTTCTTTGTTTGTTTCTGGGCTGGAATTTATCCCAGTCTTTCAGGAGGCATCACTTGCCTTATTTTGATTTGTTTCTTTGTTTTGTTTTGTTTTTTGTACATTTCGTGCTGCACTCAAACTAGCACATGGATTTTATACCAGTGAGAAAGAGGAGTTCATTTATTCTCCAGTGAAATGAACAGGCTTCGAAATATATGTAAAGAATAAAATGCTTCGGAGACTAAAATACAAGAAGATAAAACTAGTCTTGCAGATAAAGCTATAGAAAAAAATAAATCTAGGAAGTGACAGGTGCCTAGAGAGCTGGAGGAGGACAAGAGGAGAAAAACGAAGGAGAAATATTCACCTTTCTCCCTGACTTCCCTCACTGATCTTCTATAAACTGCTACTGGAATTTCCCTGCTACCATATTTGCAATTGCATCAGATAAAATGAATGGAAGAGTAATATTTGGAATCACCACACCTTAGCCCCTTTCTCCTCAGCTACAGAATAACTCATTTATCAATCCTCTCATTCATTCAACTAATCATCATACAATAGAGGCCTTCTTTTATATTATTCTGAGTGCTGATTTTGCTCCAAATTCTCATTTAATACAAAATTCTTTGCTAAGGCACTGCTCTTGCACAAATCTTTTTTTTCCCCCCTTACCCAGATTCTAAATTCGTTCAACCTCTGATCTCTGCTCAAAACTCTCCTATGTTTGATTTCTAAGATAGGGTGAACCCAACTGACATTTTTTTTACATCTCAGCAAGTCAACTCTAGGAAGATGCAAGTCATCTAGCCTTTGAAAAGCCCCCAACTCTCAGAGATTCCTGGGTTCGTCCTTCATGAAGAGGGGTAGAAAGCCAAGGAATAAAAGAGAAAGCTGGAGAGAAATTTGCAGTATGAAAATTCATTTTAGATGAATATGTAAGAATTTCCTAGTGGGAAAGGTTAGAGAGCAACCCTAAGTACCCCAAAATAGTATTCCTCACCCAATGACAAAGAATTGATGTTTTTCCACTAGGATACTCTGAGTATTGACAAAATTCAAGTACTCCAAGGAAAGTATTCTAAGTTGGTATCAGGTGTTCACTCAGTATGAAATAATTTCTGACTTTTCTTAATAGCAGGCCTTACTAGGGAAAAACCAAAACCAGAACTATTTCCTTCAGGTATGTATTGGGACACAAGTGAATGAAAAACAGCAACAATGACAACAAAAGATTAAGGCCCTGAGATTAAACCCATCCAACTGCTCAGCTAGGGGCCTTGCATTTTCTAGAGAGCTGCCCCTAAACATTCTAAAGGAGATCCTTTTCTGAAACAGTTGTTTCGCTTTTTGTTTCTGTCCACATTAAGTATACAGAATATGGCCCCTTGCTACTAAGAGTGGCACCCCAGCATATCGCTATCACCAGCAGGTTTGTTCTACAAGAGGACCCAGACCCTACCTCACAACCGTGGAAGCAGATTCTTGTTTTAACAAGGACCTCAAGAGACATGCCAACACATTTACATTTGAGAAGCATGGCATAGCTCAGGGGACACACCAAGACCTGGGAAACTGGCTTAGATTTCAGACTCTGCCGCTTACTAGCTGACCGATTGCATACCGTCCTTGTATTCTAACCTCCACCATCAGAGGTAATCTCTGCGTATTCTTTCTCTTATTTCTAGTCTTTGTTTTTACTCCTTCTTATATTTCTCTAGCCATAATTTTTCCATATTCCTAATACATTAACCTTCTTTGCTCACCTGTATTCTTACTGGATATCTTTGCATAAAGAGGAGAGAGTAGACATGCATATAATATACATTCAAATGCAAACATCCTACCCCAGTTCTATGCGTCCCAATAAAACTGACAAAAGAATGAGGTCGTTTGGTGAATACAAAGGCTATTTGACTATTTCCATGCTTTCCATACCAAGCTGTCTGCCAGATTTCGGGCCAATCTTTGAATTAGTAGCCAATTTGTATGTAACTAGTTAATGCAAAGTTTCTGTTTCTAACAGATTCTAACTCATCACTACACTTTGCTTTTCTTTGAAAAGCTAAAATATGACTGGTGATACATAAATTATTCTTACATTAGCCAACATGTCATACTACAGTTTCTTTTTTACAAAATGAAGGCCTGCTCTAAATTATCTTTGTGGGTGCCTCCAGCCCTGAAGTCCTATATTCTGATTGTAATTTGAGGATTCCTCAGAACAAAACATTTATTATTAAATATTACAAGGCGGGTAGCATGATTTAATGTGCCCTCCTCAAGACTTCCTTTAGATCCATGCATCTGAAGAGCAGACTTGGCCTCCCAAATCTCCCAAATTCTCTTCATTTGGTTCCAGCAAAACTCAGTCTCTTAGAAATCAAGAACTCTCTGGACAGACACTTAAAAGCAAGCTCCTTAAAATTTTAATCCCAAGTCTCATTTTAACTTAATTATTTATCTTACTGCAAATGTCTAACACCTCTATCAATTTTCTAAAGATAAATATGTATGAGGTTTGGACCCCAAAATTAAACTCTGAGATTTTGAGACTGATTTTTAAATGAAGCTAGACAGCAGATCCAGCTTCTGAATAAAAATTTACAGGAGTGTGTAATTGAATCACTTAGCATTCCTCACAGAGGAGAAACCCTTTCTGCAAATATTCCTTTTCCTATAAATTCCACAGAATTTTCTGATAATAAATCTTGATGGAGCTGGTAATCTAAATACCGATTCTTTGGTATATCTGAATAACTGATATTTTAGGGCACGTATTAACAGCTTTTGAGCAGAAATAAATAGAAACCTATCAATGTCCATATGTTCAGAACATCAGATATTTAACCCTTAAGGTACTCAGCTATTACTAGTAGAGATTTAAGAGTTGTGGTTGTAAAAACAACACGTCATATTTAAATGTTAGCTACTAATTTCTCACTAGCTCCTGCTAGCTTAGTTACGGATTTACAAAGACTCAGTACACTGATGAGGTCTGTGCACGGTAAGGGGTGAAACAGCAACAATTTACCTCTACTGATCACTCATTATGTACCAGAGATGCCCTAATCTTAATCTTCACAAATACCTTTTATAGGTAAGGAAACTAAGGTACAGAAAGACAGAATAAAGTGTGCAAGGTCACACAGGTGGTAACCAGCATAGTGACAGTTTGAACGGAAGCTGACTTCAGATTTTATACCCTTAGCCTTGACACTGCTGTCCTACCCAACTCCAAATATAACATACATTTTATATTAGTAGATTGGGTTATGTTATATTTGAACATATTATGTTCTACCCATATATTAGCAGCTTATGATGACATTGTATGGTATTATGGGATGTTACATTTTATATGATGGTGGTCCTTGGATTCAGAAATAGTAATTATTGGGATGCCTGGATGGCTCAGTCAGTTAAGCTGCTGCCTTTGGCTCAGGTCGTGATCCCAGGGTCCTGGGATCAAGTCCTGCATCAGGCTCCTTGCTCAGCAGGAAGCCTGTTTCTCTCTCTGCCTCTGCCTGCCACTCTACCTGCTTGTGCACACACGCTCTCTCTCTCTCTCTGACAAATAAATAAATAAATAAAATCTTAAAAAAAAAAAAAAAGAGAAATAGTAATTATCATTTAGGTTCATTGCGCTGCAGAACCCCTTTCTCTCCACTAACTCTAACAACAGAACTTCTGTTTACCTTGTACCTTAAAAAAAAAAAAAAAGAAGAAGAAGAAATAATTGAACAAACAAAAAACAATAAGAAAATAATCCAAACAACAATAACAAACCCATTTGCTGGCTCTACTTCACAATAAATACCAGTGTTCTTGGGTCCCACTGTCAGTGCCCCTCTCCCTCAGGGGCTGAAGACCTAATTGCCTTGAGGAATTGAAAGAACTGTAACAGCTGGTATAGCCTGGGGGGGGGGGTGTTTGTGAAAGTGCTCATCCTGAGAGCCCATGTGCATCTGCAGGAGGTGAACCTCCACACCATCCCCGGCCTGTGGTAGCCCCATATTACCTGACCCTATAATTTTTCCAGGGAAGTCAGAAATAATAAGTTTTAAAATTTGAGAAATTTAAAAACCAACTATAAAACACTGGAATGGTAACAAATAGCATGGAGGACATGGGGAGTTAGAGAGGAGAAGGGAGTTGGGGGGAAATTAGAAGGGGAGGTGAACCATGAGAGACTATGGACTCTGAAAAACAATCTGAGGGGTTTGAAGTGGCAGAGGGGTGGGAGGTTGGGGTACCAGGTGGTGGGTATTATAGAGGGCAAGGATTGCATAGAGCACTGTGTGGTGCAAAAATAATGAATATCGTTATGCTGAAAAAAAAAAAAAACAAAACCACTGGAATGGTTAAAGCATCTATGTAGGCAGATAGTTCATACTCATGGCCTGGATACCATCTGGATTTCAGTCTATCATCTCAGTTCCTCTGGTCTCTATTTTCTTCCTGGATGAGATCATGTACCCCCTTGGCTTCAGTGCTATTCTAACATGTATGACTTCCCAAAGTATTTTTGACCTGACTGCTGGACTCTAGATCCTAATCTCTAATGACCGCTTAGGCAAATACTTGTTCAGAGGCATTCAATACACAATGGATGAGTTGATAAGAAGCTCCCTATCTGTAAATATCCTCCATCTGGAGTGATCTCTACATTGGTTAATATAACATTTTCTATGCAGTAATCCAATAATATTTAACTCTTCATTTTTTTTAACCTCACAGAGCTTATTGATAATCAAGTTGAACTGAATCTGCCTCAAGATATGTCTGAAATCTCTCTAATAATTTCCATGCAGTCTGTTAAGTAAGCTGAGATTTTTCTAGGTTTTTAAGCTGCAAAATTATTTCTTTTAACAAAATTTTGCTTAGAAGTCTACTTGCAACAGCTATCCCATCTCTAAGGACCTCAGTGTTCTCCCAAAATGCAGTTTGAAAACCAGTCATAAAAATAGACCTACCAGGGCGCCTGGGTGGCTCAGTGGGTTAAGCCGCTGCCTTCGGCTCAGGTCATGATCTCAGGGTCCTGGGATCGAGGCCCACGTCGGGCTCTCTGCTCAGCGGGGAGTCTGCTTCCCTCTCTCTCTCTGCCTGCCTCTCCATCTACTTGTGATTTCTCTCTGTCAAATAAATAAATAAAATCTTTAAAAAAAAAAAAATAGACCTACCAATCAGCTTTCTCACCTCAGTTGTTTCCATCTACCATATTGCTATAAAAATATTCTTTTTGGGGTGCCTGGGTGGCTCATTCGGTTAAGTGTCTGCCTTCAGTTCAAGTCATAATCCTAGGGTCCTGGGATTGAGCCCCACTTCAGACTTCCTGCTCAGTGGGGGCTTTTCCTCTTCCTCTGTGTCAGGTCTCTCTCAAATAAATAAATAAATCTTTAAAAAATTATCTTTCTGAAATATATTTGATCAGATTTCTATTTATAAAGTTTTGGTGGTACACCATTAACTGTAGCAAGAAATCCAAACTCCTTAACATAATTTTCTACCTTTTACAACCTGAGTATATATCCAGTCACTCATCACACCTCAGTGCACACTTCAGCCACACTGACCTATTGTCTAGCTACTCTTGGGTCCCTTGCTTGGTGCATTCTACTATTTTGGCCAATAAAAATTTGATCTAGATCTAAAAAGGTACTGGAGAGATAAGTCTGAGTTGTGACTTGCTTCCCTAATTCCATACTGCCTGTCCAAATGTAACTGTTAGGCATTTTCACTCACACTGAAGAATTCCTTACAATGAAGGAAGAGAACTATTGTTTCTGTAACAGCAATGAGCTATACATGCTTAGTTTTCAATCAGTGAATCCCCTTTAAGGTGGCATTCACAAGCATGTATGATGGACATCTGATATCACTTTGTTCATTAACTTGAACTGTCCTCATTACTGATCATTATTATCGGGCACTGTTACCAAGCCCTCAACTGACCAAAACACTTCTGGTTATAGTTCATGGACTATGCATTTTCAAGGACACAGTCACTAAGGAAATGTTTTGAGCATCTATTTTGTGTCCTGTATAATTAAGGCCACATAAAAAGAATGACACATTTTCTATGGTCAAAAATGTCATCTAGTTCAGAAAACAGAACTAAAGTATCAAACAATTTATGATCAGCATAAAGCAATATGCAACTGAGAAATTAAACTTTACAGATGATTAATGTTAAAAGAATTCAAGAGAAGTATGTTCTAGATTTCTTATCATAAACCTCATGAAGGAGAGTGTGTTAACCAGGGATTTGAAAATCTGGGAAGAATTATTTGAGAGGAAAATGTGCTTCAGGTCAAAGAATTAATGTAAGCAAAGGTACAGAGGTTAAAAACAAACTGGCCTGGAACTACACCAGAAAGGGATGGATGAGAATACTGAGTAATTAAAAGTACTTTAAATCCAGAAAGAGTTTCAGATTTTTGTAGTAGGCCACTGAACACTATTTTGTGTGTGTTTATGTGCATGGTTTTGAAGACTGAAGATGATACTGTACTGTACTGTACACTGGTAGAGTGTGAGGAAAGCAGGAGTCTATGCAGTAATTGAGGTTCGAATGGGATCAGATTAGTGTCAGTGGTCAGCAATGGAGAACTGCCTCCTGTGAAGGGAGAACCAACAGGCCTTCTAAGAGTCTGGATTTTAGTAATAAAAGCAAGAATGGGCAGCACTAAGTGACCATGGGATTTACATCTTGAGTGATAGAATAACTGTGTTATTTTCGACAGACACAGGAGTTAAATTGAGTGATTAAAAAAAAAATGTTCTTTTTCTTAAAAACACACACACACACACACAGACACACACCAAACATTGAATTTGAAGAGCTCTCTTAAGCTGGTTTCTTTAGAAAGCAGAGCCTGAGGCAATGATTAACATGTGATGAATTATTTGCAAGTGTTCACCCTAAGCAGCAAAGGTAAAGGTACAGCCAAGTGAAGTGAGGAAGGAAGTGAACCATACACTGATCCTTTCCTGGACTGGCCATCCTCTCACAATGAGCCCAGGAGAGGCACAAAGGTGACTTACCAACGAGCTTTTCTCAGCTCACAGGACTTTTCCATATAGGCTAGGTGGAAAAACCATATTTTGGATTATCTGTGGGTTATAGGAAGATGGGAAATCAGTCTCCTTGACTGCCTTCCAACTCCTATTTCTCATTGGTCAAAATTCACTCTAAGATTTAACTCTTCCATCACCTGGCCCTCAGGTAGGCACTTGGGATGCCAGAAGCCATAACCTGAAATTTGGGGTTTTACCTAAGATCTGACATGGGGGAGCCTGAAATTCTAGACATATAGCTGCTCAACCAGGAGTAGAGGCAAAGGGAAGGACTTGCACTCCCCAGGGAAATGGCAAGTGGCCATCGTATTATTCTGGAAGTGGCTGGTACCTTTGCGAGGAAGAACATGTCAGAGAGGCTCTACTATAAGACATATCTGATATGAAAAAAAAGACATATCTGATATGATAAATAATTCCTCAAGAGGAATTAACTTGCAGAAAATTGGACATATGCATCGAAGCCTGGAGAAAGACTTGTAACAAATGTTCCAGGTCGGGGTTTATAATTTTCCTCCATAAAGTTAAAATTGGAACTTAAAAGAATAGATATACCCTTGGGAGAAAGAACACATAAGAGACAAGTGGGCAAAGATGAAAATCTAATATTGGGAACTGAGGAGCATAAAGGAAAAGTAAGGGGAGAAGAGAAATATTGTGTCATGGTTTAAAAAAATACTAAAACAAGAATAAAATGAAATCCGGGCATGATTTATACCAAGGAACTAGGAATGAGGAAAATTTTAGAAGAGTATCTTTGGAACAGTGTCCAATGTACCAGATTGGTCCAGAGGAATGAGGAGAGAACAAAAAGAAGTTGTGTTGTCAAATGAAATAAAATACCTTTTACCCTCCAGAACTAGATGTGGGATAAAATATTTCTCTGTGAGACAAAAGTCCCAGAGGGAGACATTCTATGAGTTCATCAAGACCTCAGTATTGGATCTCTCCCTCACGGATGTACAGGGATAGGTGGGCCAGCCTACAGGTCTTCCATGACTCAAGGTCCTGGTCAGCTATAAAGTGTCCTCAGCTGAAGTCCGTGTTTGTGGGAAGCTGGGAGAGGTGATGAAATGCCAATTGAATATTACCCCCACCTTAAAAGACCACCAGAGACCTGAGTCAAAGCCAATCAGCAAGGGTCGTTTATTGCAGGTTCGAACCTGGACCTCTGCGCAGCTCGCTGCTGATAACACCGAGAGGTCCAGAGCTGGGTTGGTGCAGGATTTTTATAGACAGATACAAACAAGTTTCGGGTGGGGCTGAGCTGATTGATTGATAGTTTGAACAGGCATACTTGGCGTCAGTGGATTGGGTCAGGGGACCCCGCGAGAAAGCAGACAAAGCAATCTTACAGAAGCAGAACTGGCTGGTTAGCCCACACATGCGAAAAAAGCACTACCAGGATATTGAAGGCCTGGTTACTTATCAAGTAAAGACAATTGGGAGTCTCCTGGTGGAATCTTACATTCCTGCTATCAAGCATCCTTGTTAATGAGATTTAGGTTTAGAAGAAATTTAACTTTATTTACTTTTCCTTCTACCTCTGCCTCCTTCTGTTTTTCAAGGAAGGGAGGGTGACATTAGGGCTATTGATAAGGTAACTTCTTTGTTGTAAATCTCAAGGACATTTGCAAACCAAGGGAGACTCCTACCTTGCAGGACTGTGATCTCTGCAAGTTAACTATTTATCGTTTTAAGGCAGTCAGGGGTGCCTGAGGAATGTTATACATATGGAGGGGAGCGGGTGAAGGGGGGGGGTGCAAGGCGCCAGCCTTTGCTTTGTCCTCAGCCAGCCTCCTGCTCCTTCAGTGACAGTGAGTGTTCCTGTACAGAGAGCACACTGTAGTTGCTGGGGAGCCTAGTGCAAGACAACCTGAGAATGAAGTTTATAGGAGAACATAAGGCCAGAATAGGAGAAGATAGGAGGAACATAAGAAGACAGGAGAACAGAAGACCAGATAGATGTAGGGGGTTCATGGAGATCAGAGTAAAGAAAAAATATGAGTAGTCTAAGGGGACATCCAGAAGAGTCATCTATGGAGAATCCTGGAAGGTAAGTCCATAGAAGCTGGTATGGACAGAAGGTGGGCTGAAATTAAGGTGAAGACTTGGCTGAGGTTAGTCACAGATGAGCTGTTTTATAATAGTGAGCTTTTGAAACACACTGCCTAGGCCCCCAA
Source organism: Mustela putorius furo (assembly GCF_011764305.1). Lineage (NCBI taxonomy): Eukaryota > Metazoa > Chordata > Mammalia > Carnivora > Mustelidae > Mustela > Mustela putorius. The sequence goes on along the minus strand of NW_025422010.1, from coordinate 13,095,859 downwards.
ATCAAGCTTCAATACTTCTTGATTGTGACTGGAAAGTCACCTGGTCACTCTAGGTCTCAGTTCCCTCACTTAGAAAATAATTTTTTTAAGATAATCTATCTTATAAGTATAGGGTGATTTAAGAAAAATGAGTTTAACCATAATGTGCTAACAGAGTTCCTAGAAGATTATAATGATTTGTCTACACCATATATTCACATGAATGTCCCAAAGGTAACAAGTGTAGACTGATTTCATGACCCACCTTCCCAAGGTGGGTCTTACCTGAATAATGGCACCACAACCCACTGGCCAGACATCTAGAAGTCACCTTTAACACCTTGTTCCTCATCTTCCACATCTAAACCATCATTAATTTTATAACTTTGCCTCCAAAATATCTACCAAATTCATACACTTTCTGCATCCATACACTTACCACGATAATACAACTTGCTATTCCTCTTTGGCTATGCTATAAAATGGCCCATGAATTTTTTTTAGTTGTACGACCCCTTGAATTTTCTTCAATCCATTCTCGAATGCAGAGCTCCCCAGGCAATGACATGTATGAGTTACAGGTATGCAAGGAGCAACATATACAACCCAGAGTCTGGCCTTTGAGGACTAAAGAACCAGACACATGGAAGCTTCTATAGCTATTCTGTAGATACAACTTGAGACATGGCCCAAATAATTGTGTCAAATAGACTTGTGCTTCACCTGGCATCATATAGTATGTGAGTAAGCTACAGGATGACCAGTCTAACAATGCACGCACGCAAGTACGTTTCACAAATTAGAGCTTCAACATTATATTGGATTTTTTAGTTTTTTTTACAAATTCAACTTTTAATATATAACCCAATGCATTGCATCTCAGTTTATGTTCTAGTTCTTTGGATTTTGTATTTCATTTTACTAATTTTAATTATATTATACAAAGACAATGTAATTATTTTTTTATGGCTCTCACCTAAATACTACCAAATCCCCTTTTGCTTTCACCAGGGCGTGGAAGAAATATCATCATTCTATATGATATGACATGGACAGTTTGGGAAACTAGGGCTGCTATCTATAGTCAAAAAGCCTTAAAGCAAATCTGATTATATAACTCCTCTAAGCAATTGCCTAATGGCTTCACTGTGTTATAAGAATGAAGGTCAAGATACACAGAAGGGACTACAAACCTTACATGTCTGACCATGCTTCCTCTCTACTGTCATCTTAAGCCCTTCTTCTTCTCATTCTTTGCACTTCAATTACTCTGATTTCTTTCATTTCTTTAAAAGCATCATACCCCTTTCAATCACAGACTTTGTATATGCACATCTCTCTCAACCATGATTCTGTTTCACCCTCACCTTAACACTGTCACCCCACTGATTTCTTTTCATTCTTGAACTTTCAGCTCAAGGTCACTTCTTTAAAGAAACCATATTTGCTCCCCACCTTCCCCAACCCAACTCAGGACTCTTCCATTTATCTATCAAATGTCATGGAAACTTACATTTATCACTGTATCCCTAACACCTAACATAGTACTTAACATTCAAAGATAGGTCTTGAAAAATAGATTGAGGGCTGATTTCTAGCCAGCCATGGGTCAAGTGTAAAGTTGTGAGTTGTGGCTACTTGGCCCAGACTCAGGTAGCTTGACCCTCCTGCACATGGTTTCACCAAGTGTTCAACAGGTTCATTTTTAAGGACTGGCCATGAGCCATGGAGGCTCTTTTTCCTTTTGCTTAGATTTATAAATGTAAAAATCTATAAAGGACTTCCCATATAATAGCAATCAATCATTGAATCCTTCTAATATGACAAAACTGTCTCATTTTTGGGTAACAGCTTCTGTTCTTTGTCAAAATATGTTCATATTTTATATAAATGGTGCACAAAAATATTTGCTGATTGTTTTCATTCAGCATATTACACACATTTTCTCAAATAACTTCTATCATATTATACAACTACATAAGTTCTTCAAAAATATTTATCGAAGAAGCATAATGTGCCAAGCACCATGGAAATACCAGAGAAGAAAAAATTCATTCAATTTATTTGAAAGATACTGAACAAAAAAGTGGGGTTGAAGTGGGAGAGAAAATGGGGTCAAGAGGAATTGCTTTGTTTTGTTTTTTAATTCCAAGAAAAAAGAAAAAAGAACCACATACTTGTGTGCGGATGAGAATGATGTAGTAGAGAGAAAAACTGCTGATGTAGGAGAGAGACAGAGATTTGCTGAAGAAATAGCCTTGGGTAAAGAAAGAATGCAGAACACAAGGCAGGCAGAAGGCAGAGCATGAGGGACAGACTAGAAGGTGAGTAGGTATGGTAGTGGGAGAATGTGGGAGACTTCCTCAACCTGCTTCAGTTTTTTCAATAACTAGAAAAGCAGGAAGAAAAGTGACCAGCAAAAAGTGGGGATGCTGGAGAAGGTGGTGAAGGTTTGAATAAAGTGGAGGAAGTATAAAATAGTGGTCTGGGCCAGTGAATGGGCCAGAGAAGCATGGTTTGATTGCTGGGAGGATGAAAGGCCCTTTGGAGCTTTGTGGTCATGAAAAGAGACACCAGTCGGTGCGGTTGTGGATATTTTCTCCAGCCATTTTTAGCTACATGAATAAAGGTATGAAGCAGGTTCAAAGTTAGCTTTAACCAGGGTTGTGGTTTTGACAAGTTAAGATTACATAGTGATAGAGGAGAAAAGGCTCTGGGGAGATACCTAAGAGAGTGATTTTAATGATCTGCATTTGTGACATAGTCTTGTTCTCAGAGAGATCAGTCTGGTGAGGGAGAAAATAAGAAACAATTGTATGGTTAAAAAAAAAAATACTAGACTAGAAGAATATGCAGGATGCCGTGAGGATACAAGAAAGGACTTAATGCACCCTATTTTGCTAAATTATTATAGGATATCACTATCAACTATAGATAATCTCACAATAAATATTTTAAGATGTATAACACATTTTATTTATTTTTATTTTTAAAAAGATTTTATTTATTTATTTGAGAGAGAGTAAGTGAGAGAGAGCACGAGTGGGGGCAGGGGCAATGGGAGAGGGAGGAGTAGAGGGAAAGAGAGGTGACTCCCCCGTGAGCAGGGGCAGGGCTCCATCCCAGCACTCTGGGATCATGACCTGAGCTGAAGGTAGACGCTTAAGCAACTGAGCCACACAGACACCCCTAACACATTTTAAATAATATTCCTAGAAATGTCTGAGTTCTTTAATTCTTTACCTATTGGCTTAACAAATAGTTGGGTGATTTTTTTTCCATACCTAAATATTTCAGAGAATTGTGAGAGTGCTTAAAGTTTCAGGACTTTTTTTTTTTTTTTAAGGATTTTGGTTTGGGCTTCTGTTGATGTAATTATCTTATTTCTATAATATCTTTCTCTTATAGATAGATAATAGAGGTTTTCTCAGGATATTGGGGTCATGTACAGTATTATCCTGAACTTGGAATATCACTGCACAGTTCACCCAGCTTTGAGAATGACCTTCTTGGTTGAAGACAGTTATCTCAAGAACCATGATTTTTCTCCTTGTATTCTCTTTCTTATTCCTTTTATACTTCTCTTTTTGTATTGTACCCTTATAATTTATTGGAAACATGTGTATGCAGCTGAACCCCAGCTATGGGAAGCATCAAAGTCTCTAGCATATAGAAGACATATGAGAGGAGGTGATACACATTTTATTCATATGGCCATTTCAACTCCAAGTAACTTGTTATACATATTTTGGATTATTTTCTAGGATTTAATTACCAATGGGACTATGCAATTATCCCAAGTCTTTTATCAACTGACAACAACTCAGTGTCATATGTGTCTATGAAGAGGAAAATTACCCAGAGCAGGCCCAGGCCAGAAGGCCTCAGAAGATGGAAAGTTACTAACAATAAGCTAGAGATAAGAAGCCTTACTGGCTGGGCACGTGGGTGGCTCAATGGGTTAAGACTCTGCCTTTAGCTCAGGTTATGGTCTCAGGGTCCTAGGATCGAGTCCCACATTGGGCTCTCTGCTTAGCGGGGAGCTTGCTTTGACCCCACCCCCTCTGCCTGCCTCTCTGCCTACTTGTGATTTCTATCTGTCAAATAAATAAATAAAATCTTAAAAAAAAAAAAAAGCCTTACTGGGAGCAAGAGATAACCAGCCGCTTCTGCTTCTGTAAACAGCTTCCCACTCCAGGCTCCCTGCACTGCCAGTCTGCCTAAAGCATCCCACTCCCCTAGTTTGAGGTCGCCTACCAGCAGTCAGCACAGCCCTTGTAACCTGACTGCCTGCAGTCCCCCATAAAAGCACTATAACCCCGTGGCCCGGGTCCCAGAACTTCGAGCATGAGCTCCTCTGTGTCTGCCAGTGTAAAATAAATCCAAGTTCTGCTTCTCTGAGTGTCACTTGGTCTCTGGCCGGTCTGATTATTTTCTACATCTACTGCAGCTTTACTTCAACCTTGTCAGTATTGGGTGTGATAAACATATATTTTTTTAATTTTTAATTTTTTATAAACATATATTTTTATCCCCAGGGGTAGATAGAGGTCTGTGAATCGCCAGGTTTACATACTTCACAGCACTCACCAAAGCACATACCCTCCCCAATGTCCATAACATATTTTTAACTTAAGATTTCCAATACTTGCTGTTGAAAAATATTTGGGGGTAGTGTAAAACAAACACAAACAAACAAAAACAAAAACAAAAACAACTCCACAGAGGAAATCGTTAGTTTCTTTTAAACAAGTGATGAAGTTGTCCTTAAATTACAAACCATGTATACTTGAATTCCTTATCTTCAAATTATGTAAACTATCCATGCAACTTGTGAATTACACCTATTAAAAAAGAGAAAGGGAGACACCAGGCCCCAAATGGAGTCACTTGTGGTGAGCCTCAATCAGCCAACCCAGACTTAATATCTAAACCAATTGCAGATTCAGTCTCCACCAGGAATGTGACCTTTAACCAGTTAATCTGAAGCTACCTCATCAGCAGTGGTGAGTTAGTCGCAGGATAAACCCCTGTGCTACAACCACCCCCGCCCAGGAGGGTGACCTTGCGGGAAACAATTTACTCTTTTCCTTATCTTACCCCCCTTTCTGGCCTAGAAAAGACTTCCACTTTGTACAGCTCTTAGGCCTCCCTTCTGTCAGCTGGATGAGACCTTGCTCTATTCATAAATTCCTGTAAAGACCTTTAAAAGTTTGCTCACTTGATTTTTGTTTTTTAACACACCTAGCAGTTGAGAGACAAAACAGTGGTTTCTCTAAAGCTGAAGCTACCTCCCTTTCTCCCCAAAAAGAGGGAGAGAAATATTTTCTCCTAGGTTCTGAACTTAACCTTTTGGAATGTCAGTAAAATCTCTCCAAAGGCTAGAGAGACCCTTGCTCTTAGATTATTTTTGACCTAGACAGGCCTCCAAGATCTGAGCTCTGTCTTTTTCGTCATGTAAATACCTGAGGAGCCAGCACTCCAGTATTCCTGGCATGGAGGGTTTGTTTTTTGTTTTCTGTTTTTTTAAGATTTTATTTATTTATTTTACAGACAGAGATCACAAATAGGCAGAGAGGCAGGCAGAGACAGAGAGAGGGGGAAGCAGGGGGAAGAGGGGGAAGCAGGCTCCCTGTGGAGGAGAGAGCCCGATGTGGGGCTTGATCCCAGGACCCTGGGATCACGACCTGAGCTGAAGGCAGAGGTTTTAACCCACTGAGTCACCCAGGCGCCCCACCATGGGTTTTTTTTTTTTTTTAAGATTTTATTTATTAATTTTGACAGAGAGAAATCACAAGTAGATGGAGAGGCAGCCAGAGAGAGAGAGAGAGGGAAGCAGGCTCTTTGCCGAGCAGAGAGCCCGATGCGGGACTCGATCCCAGGACTCTGAGATCATGACCTGAGCCGAAGGCAGCGGCTTAACCCACTGAGCCACCCAGGCGCCTCAGGGGTTTTTGAACATCAAAAACTGAGCTGTCACCTTTTGGCCCTTTCAGGGAGATAAGGAAAGATGTATTGTCCTTTTAGATATAGTTAATGAGACAAATGGTTACATGTTTTTCTCATGGTAGAGGAAGAGTACAGTGTTTTTAGGGAAAGGGAAATCATATTCCCTTTCTTTCCATCATACGCATTGCCTTATCTCAGGAGTCCAGGCTTTCTTTTTACAGAGTTACTGAGAAATCCAAGGAATCTTTATTTCCCCGTAGTGTGTGTATTACTTTTTTAATAAAGCTGATCAGATATGAATAAAAGAATGAACTACTTATACATGCAACATTACAAATGTTCATGAATCCCAAAAATATTACATGTGAGTGAGAGATGCCTTTAGATGCCTTTCACAAAAGAGTGCACAGTGTTTGATTCCACAACTAAACTATTGTGATGAAAAACCAGTGTTTGCCCAAGAAAGGTAAGAATAGACTGAAAGGAGAACAAAGGAACTTATTTCAGGCATGGGGCTATTCTAGAACTTGATTCAAGTGATAGTTAACACAGGTATATATAGCTAACAAAACTTTAAAAATTATGCACTTAGATTAATGGAAGATGGCAGAGCGAAAAATCCTGAGCTCAACTCTTCCCATGGACCTGCTGAGGTAACAGCCATGTCAGAGCAACTAACTCTGAAAATGATCTGAAAACTAGCAGAACCGATTTTTCCACAGTTTAATGTAGAGAGGAGGCCACATCGAAAAGAGAAAGAGGCACAGAGACACAGTCGGCAACCAAATCCCTGGTGAGACTCTATGAACTGGAGAGACACCACAAGAATGGAGAAGTGAGCAGACCACATCCCATAACAGACACCCTGGGCATGGGGAAACCACACTGGGGAGACAAGTCCCCACAGTATTTGGCTTGAAAACCACTGGGCTTAACTTCGTGAATTTTTACAACTGGTGAGGCTTAATTCCAAGTAGTCTAAAAATCAGTGGGCTTAGCTCCAGGAGAGCCAGAGGGTGATAGGAAATGGCATCCTTGCCCTTCAAGAGCCAGAATAACAAATCAACTCACAGTGATATTGCCTAGAAGCAGCAGTTTGAAAATCACCTGGGGAATATGGGAAGATTTATGTATTAATCTCAGAATTTGTAAGAAGTCGGGATTTTCAGGAAACTTCTCCAAGAACAGAAGTGTCAGGGCCACTTCTTCCTCTACCCCCAGCCTAGATAGCAGGACACTTGGGGACGCCAGAGAAAACACTCACTACCTATCTTGTAGCACCATGCACTGCCCATGTGTTTTTCTGTGAATCCACCCCAGACAACATGCGCCACTGGTAGGCATGCCTCCTAGGTGTCTCCTGCCCTAACACTCCCTGACAGCAGCCCCAGCAGGGACCACCACCAATCCAAAGTGACTCTTGCCCTGTGGAGAGGGAAGGATAACCACACACACCAGTGCACACACACACTTTTTTTTTTTTTAACTACAACAGTATGAAACAAGAAATCAGTCACAAGGAAAAAAAAAAAATGGAAAGAACACAAATGCATGGAGGCTAAATAACGTGTCACTAACAAATGAAGGGGTCAACCAAAACATCAACAAGGAAATTTAAAAAAATAAATATGGAGACAAGCGAAAATGAAAACACAACAGTCCAAAATTTCTGGGATGCTGCAAAAGCATTTCAAAGAGGGAAGGTTTTAGCAATATAGGCCTACTTTAAGAAACCAGAAAAATCTCAAATAAACCACTTAATATTAGACCTAAAGGAGTTAGAAAAATAAGAATAAACAAAGCTAGTCAAAGGAAGGATATAATAAAGGTTAGAGCAGAAATAATGAAATGGGCTCTAAAAAACCAATAGATCGGATCAATTTAATGAGGAGCTGATTCTTTGAGAAGATAAAATTGTTAAATTTTTAGCCAGATGCATCAAGAAAAAGGGAGGACTCAAATAAAATCAGAAAGGAAAGGGGATAAATAACACCTAACATCACAGAAATACAAGGTATCATAAAAGAATATTACAAAAAATGACATGCCAACAATTTGGACACTGCAGAAGAAATGGATAAATTTCTAAAAACATAATCTCTCAAAACTGAATCAAGAAAAAATAGAAAATTTGAGCAGACTGATTACTAGCAATGAAAATTTATCAGTAATTAAAAAAATCCCAACAAACATAAGTCCAGGATCAGAAGGCTTCACAGGTTAATTCATCCAAACATTTAAAGAAGGGTTAATACCTATTCTTCTCAAACTATTCCAAAAAGTAGAAGAGGAAAGAAGGCTTCCAAATGCATTCTACGAGGTAGTGAAGGAACCATCAGCATAATGACAAGGCAACCTATTAAATGAAAGAAGATATTTGGAAATGTTATATCCAAAAATGGTTCAATACCCAAAATATATAAAGAACTTACACAACTCAACACAAAAAACCTGCAAGTAATCCAATTAAAAAATGGTCAGGCAACCTGAATAGATATTTTTCTAAAGAAGATATGTAAGTGGCCAAAAGACACATGAAAAGATGCTCAACATCAACAATCATCATGGAAATGCAAACAAAACCACAATGAGATGTCACCTTCAACCTGTCAGAATGGCTAAAACAAAACAAAAAACAAAACAAAACAAACCATGAGAAAGAAGAGTGTCAGCACAGATACGAAGAAATAGAAATCTTTGTTGGTGGGAATGTAAATTGGGGAAGTCACTATGGAAAACAGTATGGATGTTCCTTAATAAATTAAGAACATGATTTTAAAAAGGGTGGGGGGCACCTGGGTGGCTCAGTCAGTTAAGTATCTGCCTTTGGCTCAGGTGATGATTCCAGAGTGCTGGGATCGACCCCTGCATCAGACTCTCTGCTCAGCCAGGAGTCTGCTTCTCCCTCTCCCTCTGTGATCTCTTGTTTTCACTCTCTCTAATAAAGAAATAAAATCTTTAAAAAAATTAAGAATAGAATTACCATACGGTTTTAATTCCACCACTGAATATTTACCTAAAGAAAATGAAAACACTAATTTGAAAAGATATATGCATCCCTATGTTAATTTCCTCATTATTTATAATAGTCCAAATATGGAAGCAACTCAAGTATCCATGGATAGATGAATGGATAAAGAAGAAGTGGTATGTATACACACACACACACATACATACATACATACATATACACACATACATAATAGAATATTACTCCATCATAAAAAATAGTGAGATTTTGCCATTTGGAACCATATAGATGGACATAGAGGATATAATGTTAAGTGAAATAATAAGTCAGAGAAATACCATGTGATTTCATTCATACATGGAATTTAAGAAACAAAATAAATGAAGAAAGAAAAAAGATAAACAAAAAACAAAACAAGACTCTCAAATGCAGAGAACAAACTGGTGGCTGCCAGAGGAGAGATGGGTGAAATAGATGAAGAGTTAGATTAAGATATACTTACCGAGAGGAGCACTGAGTAATATATAGAATTGATGAATCATTATAATGCACACCTGAAACTAATTATATAATACTGTTTGTTAATTACATGTCAGTAAAAAAAAATGTTCATTTAAACTGGTATTTCAATGTTTATAAAATTTATCTTACTTAAAAAGGTGTTCTTCAAGGGGTGCCTGTGTGGCTCAGTGAGTTAAGCCTCTGCCTTCCACTCAGGTCATGATCTCAGGGTCTTGGGATCGAGCCCTGCATCGGGCTCTCTGCTCAGCAGGGAGCCTCCTTCCCCTCTCTCTCTGCCTGCCTCTCTGCCTACTTGTGATCTCTTTCTCTGTGTCAAATAAATAAATAAAATCTTTTTTTAAAAAAAGGTATTCTTCCCATATATTCTTTTTTTTTGTATGCTGACTTACAATATAATTCTTAGTCTCTAAATAAAATCCTCTCATCTTTTATTAATTCTTCTTTCTCAAAAAGAAAAAAAAACAATCCAACGACAAAATGTTGAGTTCTTTCTCTGTTTTCACTTGCTATAGGACTGCTGAGCAGGAGTAAATGCTGTTGTCTGAAAGCCAGACCAACATGAACTTTATTTTACAGAGAAGAAGTGCCCAAGGTGATACAGTAATAAAACCAGAGCAATATTCTTAGAATCTGATCCTAAATCAGTCTGTCTTTTTGACACAAACTACCCTGCTAAGTAAAACTATTACCACGGTGATAAAGTGAAAGGGATAGAATAGTATCTCATGTACTGAAGTCGCCTAGTGACTAGCAAATAAATGACATACGGCTAAGAAACTAATAAAACTAGAACCCCAGCTACAAAATGTCAGCAGCAGAACTAGAGTTTATGGAGCCCTGGTTGGAAAAAACTTCAGAGAATATTTTAACATGTAGATATTGAAATGGTGGCAGTATAAGCAATAAATAGCATAGCAAAATATAGATTGTTTATTATCTATTTTTATAGTTTATCCATTTAAAAATTTAAATTTTTCTGCAGACGTATTTGTTTTCTATTGCTATTATAATAAATAACTACAAACTTAGACCCCTAAAACAACAGAAACTTACATCTAATAATTTTGTAGGTCAGATTTTCAATGTGGGATTTACTGGGCTAACTCAAACACAGGACTGTGTTCTTTTCTGGAGCCTATAGAGGAGAATTGATCTCTTTGCCTTTTCTAGATTCTAGAGGTCACCAGCATTTGTTGGCATGTGGCTCCCTTTTTCCATCTTCCCAAAACCAGAGCCAGCAACAACAAATCAAGTCCCTTTCACTCAGCTATCTCTTTGGTCTTTGAAGCTAGGAAAGTCCTTCAGTTCTAAGGATTTATGACTTGGTTGAGCCCACTTGAATTATCCAGGATACTCTCCCCTTTGCAAGATTCTTCACCTTAATCACATCTGCGGAGTTCTTTTTTCCTGCGTAAAATAACAAGTTCACAGGTTCTGAAGAATATCAGAATACCGCATCCATCAGGGCATGGACATCACTGGGGGTGATTATTTTGCCTACCACAATGGTTATCAAAGAATTCTTTACAGAGGAGAGCTGATCAAATGGGGTATGAAGGAATGAGTAAAAAGGAATTCGGGTCAGCCCAAGATGGAGGAAGTCCTTTTAACCTTTCAGCTGAAAACAACAACAACAAGAAGACAAAATACGTGGCTCTCTGACATAGACATCACACATCACAGGGCGATGATTCCTGAGAGCAAGGAAAGAAGGTGAGCATTAAGATTGCCCTAGTTCACTGCTTGGAGAGAGATGTATACAGGTTGTATACAGCTCAGGGAGGGAAAACCCAGGGGAAGTTCAGAGATCTCCCCCAGTTGAGGAGAAGCAGTTGGGAGTGGAAAGTCCAGAGCTATTATACATCACAAAAAAGATTACTAGTAAAAGAGTTAGCTCTGGAGAGCTATAGTCCCCAGGAATCATCAGTGGAGCACTAATCAGTCTAGGTGTGTGAACCTATCTACCTGAGGCCATGGAAGGAGTCCCCCAAAAGGAATAGAGAGTACAATCATCAGATCTTATACAAAACTGTGTTTTAAAAACAATACCATTGAGGCAACTGCGTGGCTCTGTCCCTTAAGTGACTGACTTAAGTGGTTTTGGCTCTGGTCATGATCTCAGGATTATGGGATCAAGACCAGCATAGAACTCTGCACTCAGCTAGAGTCTGCTTGGGATTCTCTTTCTCCTTCTCTATCTGCCCCTCCCTGCACTTGCACCCTCTTGCTCTAAATAAATAAATAAAATATATAAGTAAAACAATACCATTCACAGTAGTGTCCAAACATATGAAATAATTAGAAACAAATCTAATACTCTGATAAAAGATGTGTAATACCTGTACACTGAAAACTGTAAACTGAAATTAAAGATCTAAATAATTAGAGAGAGATATACCATATTTATGGAACAGAGAAGTCAATATTTTTAAGATGTCACTTCTCCCTAAAATAATCTATAGATGTAACACAGTCCCAAGGAAAAATCCCCGCAGTATTTTTTTTTAAAGATTTTATTTATTTATGTTATAGATTGAGAGACAGAGCAAGAGAGGGAACACAAGCAGAGGAGTGGGAGAGGGAGAAGCAGGCTTCCTGCTGAGCAGTGAGCCCCTGATGCGGGGTTCGATCCCAGGACCCTGGGATCATGACCTGAGCTGAAGGCAGTCGCTTAACCAACTGAGCCACCCAGGCACCCCCGCAGTATTTTTTTTGTAGAAATTAAAAAGATGATTCTAAAATTTAAATGGAAATGTAAAGGGCCTAGGGTGGCCAAAACAAACTTTGAAAAACACAAATAAAGTTGGAAAACTTGCACTACATTATTATAAAAAGCTACTATCATTAAGACATTGTAGTGTTGCCATAAAAATAGACAAATAGATCAATGGAACAGAACAGAAAGTCCAGAAATAGACTGACAAAGACATGGTCAATGTATTTTTAATAAAGATGCCAATGAAACTAAAAAATAAAGATTACCAGCTTTTCAACAAACTGTACTAGAACAATTTGACTGAATATAAAAGGAGAGAGAGAGAATATCAATTCTCACCCAGCACTACACACAAAAGTTCAAAAATCTATTATAGGTAGCAATGTAAGAGATAAAATTACAAAACTTCCAGAAGAAAGCGTAGAATAACATCTTAGTGACCTTAGATTTGACAAAGATTTCTTAGGACACAAGAAACAAACTCTAAAAGAAAAATAAAATCAATAAATTGTACTTTGCCAAAAGTAAAACAAACAAACAAACAAACAAACAAAAACAAGAAACTGTTCTTTAAAAGCACTGTTAAGAAAATGAAAAGGCAAGCCACAGAGTGGGGGAAATATTTGCAAACTACACCCAGCTAAAGACTATATCTAGAATAAACAAAAAACACAACTCAAAGATAAGAGAAGCAATTCAATAATGTTCAAAAGATGTGAAAAGACACTTCACCAACAGAGACAGATGGCAAATAAGTATATGAAGAAAAACTCAATATCATTAGTCCTTAGGAAAATGGAAATTTAAGCCATAATAAGATACCACTACACATCCAGTAGAATGCTTAAAGTTAAAAGAAATAAAAATACCAAGTGTTGATGAGAAGGTGGGGGAGAAGGAACACTTACACACTGCTGTTTGGGAGGCAAATTATTGCAAGTACTTTTGAAGAGTTTGGCGGTTCATTAAAAAGTTCAAGATACTCTCACCATATGGCCAGACGTTCCACTCTTAGGTATTTATCCAGAGAAATAAAAGCACATGTCTCCACAGTTTGATTCCCCAAACTGGAAACAATCGAAAAGTCAATTAGCAGATGAAAAGAAAAATTGTACTATACCCACACAATGGAATACCTTCAATTGTTTTGTTGTTGTTCTTCTTTTCTTATGGTACTATTATTCCATGCTCTCTCATTCTTCTCTATTTTTGTATATATTGCCTTTTCACAGGCCAATATATGAGCCCATAATTGGAAGGACACAAACAATAAAGATGACAACGATACACAAATAAATGAGAATCAATTTTACTGATTCTAAATATATTCATGCTAATTGTAGGAAAGAAAAATATATGAAATAAAAATTATACACACAGTATCAGCACAATATCACATCTGAAAGAATTGCTGTTATTTGAATTTTACATGATTCATTCTTATTATTCAATTTTGATTTCTACTGTTGCATTACTACTAAACTATAAGAACCGTTAGTATCATCCTACAAGTATTTATCAATGCACCATCCTTTCTTCATCTAGATACTGGCAAAAATTATAGTAAGAAGAAGCTCAGAGTGTTCTACACTATTCCTAGTAAGGTTACCACTACATTCTCCCATCTATACTCTCCAACTGACTAAATTCAACAGACCCAGAATCAGTCCCAGTAATGGACTACAATTAGAATACAAAGCTTTCTATGAGAAACACTCAAGGCATACCACTGCATTATCCCTGTATCCTTGCTAACCTCAGGCATCCCAAGATGTCCAAGCCTCACTTCCAGACTCTTTTCACTGTCAACTTCGAACATTTCGAATCAATTCTGGAAGCCCATCCTCACTAAAATCCTGTACATCCCCTTACTCTTTTCGGGATAGTCTCCTAACCTTCTTGCTTTAATTCGTTCTGAACCTGCCTCTAAGAACATTATTTCTCCTGAATCACTTCAAGAAGGGGTTGTTTTGTTTTTGTACTTTTGTTTTCTCTGCCCTATCCTACATAGTACAGGACTTCTAGGGTCTCAACCACATCTAGACCTTTTCCCATTTTTTTATTTCCCCTGAAGAGAAGAAGCTACCCCCATTCAGGCTTTTGCTATTAAGTTCTGCCTCCCAACTTCTCTATCTCACAGCTGTCTACTGATAAGTAGACCCTAAATACTGCCTGGCCATCTTCTCTGCACTTGAGTTGTCAATCTATATTCTCACTCTCCAAAAATTTATTTGATGTCTATCCTCAAATTTCTAAAACCCCTTCCTTCTCCAGACACTTCACTGCCAACTTTTTTTTTTTTTTTTAATCTCAGGAGGAAATAGAAACAAATCAGAAGAGATATGCATCTTTTTCCCATCATAAAATTAACCAACCATATGAACGCACATGCTCTGCCTTTCCTTCTGTTGTAAGAGATTAACTGTCCAGGACCCTATGTAAGATTAACCCCTCGGGCAATGCCCATCTTCTCTCACCCACTCAGTGATATCACTTTTGGAACTAACCTCTCTTTCTAAAAATAGCCATTTTCTTTTGCAATAACAATCCTGTCAAGTAACATGCTGCAAAATGTCTTTTTTCTTAAACAAAGATCAAACTCTTCCTTGAGCTATTATTACCTTCCACTCACTGACCCCCTTTATAACAAAGCTTGGATAAAGAGCTTTTATGATCTGTTTTCTTCAATTTTTCAGTTTGTTTTTCTTCCCTAAACCACTCCAATAAAGTTTTGTAATCAACATTCCTGATGAAACAGTTATAAAGTTGACAAGGACCTCTACATTGCTAAATTTAAGTCTTAATCCATATTTTACTCAACTTCGCAATCACATTTGACCTGGCTGTCATGTCCTCCTCCTTGAAATATTTTCTTTGCCTGACTTCGCAGACCCCACACCGTCCACTCACCTCAGGAATTATACCTGCTCAGTCTCCTTTTCTGGTTTCCATCTTCTTCCTTAACAGTGAGGCTTTCAGGGTCATAATAGGGAATAATAGGGAGAACAATACCTCTCTCATTGGGAAGAATGCAGGCTAAGTGAAATGATTTGGGGCACTCACTATATGCTTGACATTGTGCTGGTACTCACTGAACAGTAGTATTAACCCTGAATCTTTTGACACATCCCTGATTCTTACCTCAGTGTGAATTCCTGGAATTGAATTACACTGTCAATGCATATTTTTATTCCTCTCAATAGGTATTGACAAGTGGCTCTTCAGAAAGATTGTATCAATTTATACTTCACAATTCCACAACAATCTGCCTGCCACAGGACTCTTTCACAAAACCTACTCTCTCTTTATATAAATCTAATTAGCAGTATTTAACTAGGATATAATACAAACGCTTCTCTTACCAGATGTCCTCCTGCTTATGGTGCCAAGTTGTTCTAGGACTTAAATTGACTTTGCCTTGATTTCTCCATCTGTGAAATGGAGATAAATTCGTGGGTTGGAAAGGGAGATATATAATTGGACTAATCAACAAGCATCATACTTTTGAAAAGATAGAATATTTGAGGCCAAGTGATTTTAACACATGATATAGTCAGAATATCCCAATCAAAATCAAGCATGCATTGAAAGAGAGTTGTGAGCACAATTCAGCTGATAAAGGCTGTCAGGAAGGCAGCCGTGTTTCTTTTCAGAGCAGCTGCCTTGTCTGAATTGCCTAAGCTGTACAGTAGCCTTGCAATTAGGATGTGTATGCCTATGCATTTTATTCTTACAAAATCATCTCCATGTTCATCTGCTTAGTCATTAAGTTTTATGGTGGAAGTTGAATGCCTAATGAAATTGCAGATTTGAACTGTTTTATGGCCTCTGAGAAAATCTCATTTACCACAGAATAGCTATGAAAAGATGTGAATGACAGATGAAAGTGTATAGCATTATTATAAATGTAAGAGGGAAATTGTTCCAAGGATACACAAAGAAACAAGGCTGATACTGGTTTGTTTGTTGTTTGTTTGTTTGTGTTTGTTTTTTTTTTACCATTTCCTCTACCACTTGATCACTTCATTCATTCATTCATTCATTCATCTACTCAACAATCATTTACTAAACACCAACTGAAGTAACCAGGACATAGTCTATTGTTTACAAAGATTCTATAATATAGATGGGGAAACTGATAGGGCCATAGACAAGACAAGGCAGTGCTAAATATCCTACTTGTACCCATACTCTCATTTGGAAATTTTATAGGGAATGATGACTATAAAGTGGAAATTGACTAATATATGATTTAAAAGAAGTATGAGACAGCATGTTATACTCATGGGATTTGACATTGTGTGTGGCATTAATTAAATTTAGCGGCTTCTAAATAGGCTGGAATAATGAATAGATCAATAAATAGCTGAAAGACAGATGTCCTAGGCCAATTTACATTATTTGAACATTAATTTTTATAGGCTCACTTTCTGTGCATGTATGTGTGTGTGTGTGTGTGTGTGTGTGCTGCTATCCCTAATAAACCTTATGACACAACTACATACATGAGGTTGATGAGCAAATCAATACCAAGCTGGTGGGGATGTCTCGTTGGCTCACAAGACCCCTTGTCTTAGTCAATAATCTTTTACTAACAATTTTGATAAAATAAAGTGGTAACAGCACATTCATATAGAGGTTTTCTACCTGTCACTCTCAATTTACTACCCACTGTTTTCACCTTTCTTCACGTGGTTCTGTCCCTGGGCTCCCTTGCCCTCTGGCTTCTCATTGGTATCAGTCAATGGGAGGAAGCTACAGGATAAGAGTGGGGTCAAGATATTTACATTTCATCATCCTGGTCTGCAGGTGAACCGGGACTGGCTGAATTCCTCTATGAAAGACCACAACTCCTGTTGGGAGCTGACACTCATCTCAGGTAACTGCTTCCTTGCCTTACTCCTCCTGAGCAAGCATGCTGATCCCTCACCACCCCTATTGCTAGCCCTGTAGATTCCCTTCTTCCCTGTCCTCATCTTTGTAAAAAGTCCCTCCATTAAACACTTATCAGATATTCCACTAAGGCATGTCAGCTGCTTCCTGCCAGACCCCAACTGATGCAATTGTTCTTCAAAGCTACTTGTGCAAAAACCCCAGCGTAGCCCCCACTTCCCTTCTTTTTTGTATCCCACATATAATTGTTCTGCTCTGTCTATTCTATCCTTCCACAGTATCACATCATCCTTTCCTTTTCATGCCTATTAGTGCACTTCCAGATCACATGAACCTTGATGTTAAATGATAGGACACGTGTGGAATTTCTAAACCTCTACAGACCTTGTTTATGTTCTACATAGGTATCAGTATAGCATGGCGGGTTGTGATTTTTTATGGAAATGAGTATTTTCACTGGGGCCTTTCAAACTCCTTATAAGCAGAACTCATTTGGATTCTCTAATTTATTTTATTTTCATCTCTTCATTGTCTGGCACATATCAACCATTTGAAATGTTTATTAAATGGAATTAGGTGATGGCATATGAGTAGAAGGTATGTTTGTCAAATTTGTGTGACAAACAGAGGGGTAATGAATGGTTAATGTGCAATTTGACAGAATTGAGATTCAAAGTGATTTTGATAAAATAGCTACAACAAAACTAACAAAATGGATATTAAAGGAGATGAAATTATGCCTCTCAATTTTAAAGGCCCAAATGCAGATATGGGAAGTCCTGGCTGGGCAGCAGTTCAAATTCCAATTACAGATTTTTTTTCATGTGCTATAGAACAACAAATGCAACCAAAATATATAAGTACATGTCACATATAGTTTCAATAAATAATACAGATTTAGATTAAGAGTAACAAGAGCCTTATTTTGTTCTGTACTGTTTAGACTGTATCTCATATAAGGTGTTCAATTGTAGCTATCCATTTTAAAGAAAATTTTGACAAAGTAGTGAGAATCTGCTACTGTGAATCCTCACAAGTTAATCAGAATATTTTTCCAGGAAGAAAGACTTTGAAACAGACCCCAGCATGTGAGGCTGATTAGTCTTTGCAGTCCCAGAGATTCAAAGTTACGGCAAGTGGACAGAAGCTATAGGTAGTGTTCAGCTGGGTATAATAGAGTAGTTATAATCAGAACCATCTATTTGTTATGAAATTCTAAACTCCATGGCATCAAGCAGAAGGTGAGAAGTCCTGTATCAGTGATGAAGAGAAAGGAACATCTACATTAGCAGGAGAGAAGGGTCAGAGCACTTTCCAAAGCCATTCTCTGATTATATTGTCACACACACAAATTTCACCACATCAGGGCCTTTTTACAAAACTTTTATCTGGCTCTGTGTTTTCCACTGTGTCAATTATAAACTGATAGGCCTGGTTCTCAATGACTATCGCAGTCATACACACAGAGTGAACTCCTTTCCCCACAAATTCATTGTATACATCCCTGAAAGAATAAGGTCTCATGTCTCCACAACATCTAAAATCTTGGGGTTGGTACTGGCAAAATGACAATAAGTCCTTTGAGGTTTGTTTTTCTAAACATAATATTTTTCAGTGTAAGGGTTCCTCTTACTGTAGATATAGCACGAAGGGATACATATTGTTTTAAGATTGGGGACTCTTCATCTGCTACTCCCTTCCCACTATATCTTTTTACATGAAGTCAGCATCATTTACCATTTATTTAACAAATATGTATTGTTATATAAAGGCCCTATGCTAAGGACTGGGGTATAAAAATTAAACATGGTTCCATTTCTCATTGTGCTTAGACATAGTAAAAAGACAGAAAAGCAAGTCATTCTAATCCACCATGGCACATGCTAGAGCAGAGAGTAGAGAAGACAACATGCCTGGGGTCAGAGTCGGGTGAGGGGTGGCTCATAGAGGAAAGGGTCACTGATGATGATGGCAAAGTTGAAGTCCTTTCAGAGACATGAACAGATGCTTCATAGAGGCAAGTGAGGAAAGAGGTTTCTGTCCAAGAAAACGGTGAACTTTTCCACAGAGCTAAAAGAACAGGATGTGTTTGGAGTCTACAAGGAGTTTTGAACAGTTCCAGCTCGTTTGAGGTGGTGACAGAAGATGAGGGTGAGCTAAACCTCGGGGTCCTGCCTACAGTGATAAGGGATTCAGACCTCCAAATTCTCTTCCATCATGGCAGAGAATAGGACTCAACCAGAGGAAAATGAGTTTGAGAGGTGTGCTTGTTCCATTATTTTTTTACTTAGAGAGTTTTGATGGTTTTAAGTAAAAAGAGGGGTGCATATGGCTTGGGATGGATCTCAATCCCAAGAGGCGAATGCCTGGCCTAAATCAGCTTCTCCTCTGGTGCCCCTGAGAAGCATGTGTGGCTCTATTCCCAGGCTCTGTTCATCATTTTCACTACAAGTCCAGAGGGACCTGACTCAGAGAAGCTATATGAAGAGAAAAATCATTCCGGACAAGGACACTCAAGGGACACATTGCTGCAAATTCCACGAATTGAAACAAATTCTGTCAGTTGTGGAGCAGTGGTGCATGGATGCTCTCTGGCAGGCAGGAAGTTAGGTAGATCAGCACAGAGGCCGTGTACGGGCACAGCTGTGCTGGCTTGTGTCGCCTGCAAAGCAGTGACAAAGAAAACACTCTTCCTTGTGTGGAAGAATGATCCCTGATTGCTTGGGGAATAGAGATAGAAGAACATGCAGCAGATATTTTAAGTTCTTGGCCTTTGAGGAATTATCTTGAGTGCTCTGTTAGGTTATTCTTGGGGAAATGCTAGCCCTGCAAGACAGGGTTGGAAAATGCCTATTACTTAGGAAGACGGCAGTGCATAAGATCTGTTTCCAAAGACTGGTCCTACACATCAGCTCCTTAGCTTTAAATGTCCCTTTCTTTCTTTCTCCTCCCTTCCCCTACTCTTTTCTTCCCTAGCATCAAAACTAGGAGAAAGAAAGAAGGTGAGGGGCACCTGCGTGGTTCAGTCTACCTTTGGCTCAGGTCATGATCTCAGGATCCTTGGATCAAGCCCCGCATCAGGCTCCCTGCCTAGGGGAGAGTCAGCTTCTCCCTCTCCCTCTGACCTTCCTCCATGCTTGTGCTCTCTCTCTCTCTCTTTCCCCATCTCAAATAAATAAATAAATAAAAACATAAAAAAGAAAGAAAGAAAGAAAAAGAAAAAAGAAGGCGAGAAAGGAAGAACATGCTTTGGTTTATACAATAAGCTTCAATGAAGTGATTCAGGCTTTTTGGAAACCAATTGCATTTCCAGTTGTGCTCCATGCTTTAACCAGCAAAAGAAAGTATAGCCATATTCTTCTACATACCAATTGTATCTCCTCAGGGCTGGAGAGACAATGTGATTACCCCCTGACACTGCATGCTCAGGTCTGCAAAGTCTGCATAAGAGGAGAGGCCAGAAGTGATTTCACCACCCAATAGAATCATTGAGTTTGAGCATAATGTCTGCATATATGGTCCTTCTAAATAATATTCATTGCACAAATTTTCATTAGAATATTTCCCTAAGTCAGTGTTTCAACACTTCTCTCCTTGATTGCTCAAAGATGACTGACAGCACTTCATACTCTTATTTGTAAGTTTTTATCCTGCCATCAATGATATTTATCAGGTGAATAGTCATCAATGCATTCGGAGTAGTGAAGTGCTTCTGTATAATTCCTTCATCCACCAAGGGTCTCCATTCCTCCCCGATGTCAGCTGAAGATTATTCCCCTTCACAGTATTTTCATAGGAAGTTAGAAACATGAGACAGAGATTTGTTTTCTCTTCATTGACCCCAAACTTCTGGCTTATACCTTGCAAACTATCTAAAGATAGGCAGAGAAATTGACCTATTTATCTCAGGATTTTAGTGCTGTACCTGGTACATACTGTGTTCTTAATAAATGAAATGTTCTACAGAACGGAACTGGGTCTTCTGTCTCCAAATGGGGGAGACACATCTTGGGAATCCTACAATGAGTCTTATCCTTGGCATTCCCACCCCCTTGAGAGTAGATGGAATCTGTGACCTGCTTCTAAACAACAAAATATGGCAAAATTAATAGAATGTCACTCATGTGATTGTGCTACTCATATGGCAAAACAAAGGGATTTTCAGATGTACTTAAGGCCCCGGTCAGTTTGTTTTGGGTTAATCACAGGAAAGGCTGCCTTGGGTAGGCCTGATCTAATAGATGGAGCCCTTTAAAAGAAAGTTTAGGTCTTCCCTAAGCTCAGAGACTTGAAGCAACAGAGACTCAGTCTCTCCACTGGCCCTGAAAAAAGCAAACCATCGTGAGTTTGGGAGGGTAGCTTGCCTCAGATGAGATCACAGCTCAACCAACCCCTCGATCACAGGTTTGTGAGACCTTGAGTAGAGGACACAGTGAAACTGTACCCAGACTCCTAACCCATGGAGACTATGAGATAATAAATGGCTGCCTGAAGTACATCTTTAAGTAGTTGTAGAAAACTAATATGCTAAACGTAAATAAAATGACCCTTTATGGTTATTCCTGGTGTTCTTTGCAAATCTCAACTATTTGTGCTCCAGATTCTCCTTGTTATAATTTTGTAAAGTTTTATTTGTCCTTGGTATTTTACTTCATTTTTATTATTATACATCTGATTTTAAAATGTGTGCTCACTGGGGACTCTCTGACTCACTAGGTGGGGTGGATTCTTTAGGTCCCATGCCCCTTTCTTTCCTGCTAAAGTCAAAACCAGTAATACAAGCAAACTTTAACCCTTGAAAGCTACACTTGTCAGGTTTTTTTCTACCTCTACAACCTTGTGGTATAGAATCAAGGAGTTTTTTTCTTCGAAACTTTGTAAAATTTATCACATATCGTTGTGAAGACAAACCAAAGTAGAGCATTAGAATGCCCCCATCACTGACTATATAACAATTTATAAAGCTCCCTTGCAAACATAATTAAGGCCTCTAGATTAACTCATCAGGCAGGAGGTATTTTGTTTCTGTTCCTGGAGAGGTCCTTGATTTACAGATGAAGGAACTAAAGCCCTTAGGAGTTAAGGATGTTTCCCAAGGTAATAACAGACATAGATGAACCCAAGACAGTCAACCCCAAACACCTTTTAATAATCCCTCACAGACCCTAGCAAGTGTTTCTTACACCATTTTGTTCAAAGTCAAAATCTACCCTCTAGTTACCTACACTGGCATCTGATAATGTAGAATCTGAAATACCTCCTCAGATCCCAAGGATCTCTGGGAGGTGGAAACCAGCACTATGCATTTTGAACAAACTGCTGAAGCTAATTTCACTTCCTAAAGATGGGGACTCGCTGCTTTAGGATGACATGGCCATGTCCCCTCAAGTTTCCTTTAGCCTTCTAATTCACAAATAAATTCTTTCTTTGAATCAAAATTATGCCCAGAGTAGCCATTTCTTAGTTGTCTCCTCTATCCCCTGAGACATGTAGCTGTCAGGAAGTTGGGCCAGTAACAAGGTTATCTATGGCTATGGTAACTTTTGACACATGCCCAGGTGATGAAAGCACTCTAACACTCAACTATCACCTCCAGAACAATACAAGAGTCCATATAAGAAGTGCATCTCCCATTGTTCTTGCTTAGGAACATGGCAGTGCAGTAAAAAATATTCTTCTAGGGGCGCCTGGGTGGCTCAGTGAGTTAAAGCCTCTGCCTTCGGCTCAGGTCATGATCCCAGGGCCCTGGGATCGAGCCGCACATCGGGCTCTCTGCTCAGGAGGAAGCCTGCTTCCTCCTCTCTCTCTGCCTGCCTCTCTGCCTACTTGTGATCTCTGTCTGTCAAATAAATAAATAAAGTCTTTAAAAAATATAGGACATTGGGGAGGGTATGTGATTTGGTGAGTGCTGTGAAGTGTGTAAACCTGGTGATTCACAGACCTGTACCCCTGGGGATAAAAATATATGTTTATAAAAATAAAAAAATTAAAAAAAAAAAATATATATATATATATTCCTCTAGGGAGGGTTTGGGAAAAGAGTTGGAGGAAACTAATGCCAAAGTACACATGCATCTCTTAGACATTACTCGGTAAGAATAACTACACCACACAGGGATGATAGAAGACATTCATCACCTCATTTCAGTGAATAGTAAATGGAATCCAGAGTCAAAGGCAGGGATTCAGTGTCAGCTGCTATTTACCAACCAATCATTTTTCTTCTCACAACCTTACTTTCTCTGTCTTTAAAATATTGAGAACTGGTGTTTGCCCTGTTTACCTCATAGGGTTGCTGAGAGGACAAACTAAAATAAAATGAAATAATATGAGTCTCAAAGTGCTATATAAACATAAAACAGTACCTACATGTGAAAAGGAACATGTACAGTTGACCCTTGAACAAGAAGATTAAGGGTTTCTGAGCCCCCACAGAGTTGAAAATCCACATGTAACTTCTGACTCCCCCAAAACTTAACTAATAATAGCCTATTGTC
The DNA here is from genome assembly GCF_011764305.1 of Mustela putorius furo. Classification (NCBI taxonomy): domain Eukaryota; kingdom Metazoa; phylum Chordata; class Mammalia; order Carnivora; family Mustelidae; genus Mustela; species Mustela putorius. Next base: position 13,072,332 of record NW_025422010.1, on the reverse strand, counting down.
GGCCCTTCCAATAACATAAACAGTTGATTAACACATAGTTTGTATATGTATTATATACTGTTTTCTTACTATAAAGTAAGCTAGAGAAAATAAAATGTTACTAAGAAAATCATAAGGAAGAGAGAACACATTTACACTACTGTACTGTATTTACTGAAAAAAATCCATGTATCAGTGGACCTGAACAGTTCAATTTTGTGTTGTTTAACGGCCAACTGTATTTTTCCAGGGCTTTATATACAAAGCTTGGCATGGCTCAGATATAAACAAGGTACTAGAAGTCATTTCTGTTTATTGGTTGATTGAAAATATGTTCCTTTATAAGTGTGAAAAAATTACTCAGGAAGATTCTTCACTTGTGGCTAGTTCTAGAGAGTGAAATCCTAAAACAATATACCATAATCCTGAGACAGCTGCATGGAAAAAATGGGTCACAGGGGCCCAGCGCTACTCTGAGCTTGAGTAAGAATATGGCTTGAAGAGGGTAGAGGGAATGCAGTGTCTATGGGGTTGGGAAGAAAGCTCAAAGGGACAGGGAAGGGAGGGAAATAGGTAATGCTAGAATTCTAGGGAAGAGGATGCCACAGAAAGCACATTTATTTTTTCAGTCACTCACTGCACTCAACAAACATTTATGGAACAACTCCCATGTTCCAGGTGTTGAGTGAGATGCTGGGGATATTAAGATGAAAACATGGTTCCCAGCCTCAAGGAAATGTCTGGGGCAGAGACAAACTAATCCCAGATATTTAATATAGGGCATGGTAGGTGCTGGGATAGAAATAAATACAGAGTGCTATAAGCAAGAACTAGAGTTGCTTAACTCAGTTTGGGAAACAAAGAATGTTTCTCAGAAGAAATGATACCTAAGAGTAATATTGAAGGACAGGTAAGATTTATCTAGGAGGAGAATGAGGTAAGAGTGAACCAGGAATAAGAGCAAAAAGTAAAATCATAACCCAGAATGAGAGATAAAAGGGCCATTTTTGGATAATGCAGGCAGAGACCTGTATGACTAGACAGAAAGATATGTGAGAGAAGGTGGAGATCGACCAAGTTATGCCCAAATCTTATTGTAAATGACCTTATACAACATGCCAAAGAATTGAAATTTTATCCTAGAGGCTTTGGGAGCCATTGAAAAAGTCCAAGTGCGAGAGTGACATCATCAAATCTGCTACAGGGTTAATTGCTTAACTAAATTACTTAACTAAAAATTATTTGAAGATTCTGCCCACTAATAAAGGTTTATATTACACAAACTTGGGTAGTCTGTAACCCACAAAAATGTGGAAAAATGCGTTCATAGCAAGCTCAGAGGCAGAAGTTCAAAGATTTGTACAGCTCAACCATGATGAGCATCATAATTCTAATTAAAGTTACCCATTGGAAGAGCATCTGCTGCTGTCTGAACCCTCCCACCTTTAAAAGCACTAAAGGCCTTACTGTTTCAATAGTAAGGGAATAAAAATTTGTATGTTTGAGCTTACAGTAGTGTTTCTAGGTGGATGGTTTCATTGTAATACACCTAAATGTACCTCAGTGACAATGACAGATGGTACCATAGAATGGAATCTGGGGAATGGGTCATACCCTCAAGCATAATGGTGCTAAGTGGCATTATGCAGTATCTGTCAGTGGGCTACCAGTGTCCTGTAAATTTCATCTGCGATTGCTTTGAAAACAACTGTGCAAAATATTTTGAATGAGAGCTATGAAAACAAGCAAATAAATTTTCTCCAAGAGATAGCTGGAGAATACATTTGCTATAAAACAGGGATACAATAGAAAGGATTTTAGAGTTATATTTCTAGTAGACACCTTAACATTAAAAGAATTAATATTGAAAAGCCAAGGAGGCCCTTCTAGGAATTTGACCAAGTACTCACAGTGAGAAAAATTCAACTGAAGCCAAGTAGTTTTAGAATTATGATAATCTCATGTTTTCATCCACAGCCTTAACTTTTCTTCTGAGCATCTACCCTAGACATTTCCATCACACTGTGCCCCATAAACACATCAAGCTTAGACTCCAACATTGATTATATGGTCTCCCTGCATCAATTCCTTTGTATTAATTGGTTTTACCATCATCAAGACAGTAACCCAACCCAGAAACTCTGCAGTTATTCTAAAATATTTCTTCCTTTTAATATTCCAAATCTGGTCACCAGTCCTATTGATTCTAAATTCTAACAATATTTCAAATCTATTAATTACCTCTTCCTTTCTTGGGGTCCCTGTCTCAGATGAGGTTCTTAACCCTGTCACCTACAGAACTGAATGTTCTGTAGTCAACTAAGTGATCACTCTGTCCACACTCTCTCTCCCTAGTTATCTACCTCACTGCCACCAAAAATGACCTTTAAGAATGAAAATTTATTCATATCACTTTTCACTCTTAAAACCATTTAGCCACTCTCCATCACATGAGCATGGCATATAAGTAGAGTGATCATTTGTTCTTCTTTACCCATATGGCTACTGTCCTATTATAATTATAAATAAGCCCCTTTCACTATCGAAAGTGCCCCAATTTAGACAATGAATTACTAAGTAACTTTGTTAGTGATGTTTCTTCATTATCTAGCTTCCTCCCACTTCTTTTGCTATGGAAACTTTCTTTTTCTAGGGAACACATTTTTATTTTGCTATCTCTCTAGGCAACACCTTTTTATTATCCCAAATCATCTGCTTCACTAAGACTACCTGTTCTCAGACAGCTGCTCACACTGGTCTTAGAGCTTCCTTTGCCTTGGCCTGTAGTTCTATTATTGTAATGGATAACTTGCATGGCTTATGATAGGAGTAGTGAGGCAGAGACCAGGCCCCAGTTGTCTCTGCAACATTGGAACCTAATAGAGAATCAGACATACAAGTGTATCTCAGTAGATGAATCAAACTTTGATTTGGCAGCTCACAAAACTGTACTTCCTAGCCTATCAAATTGGTCACATATATCAATTTACAAAATAAATGATGAAAATATATTTTATAAATATCACCTTTATTTTTATATGTTTAACACTTAAGACTAACCTGACATCATGCAATCTATCATACCTATTAATAGCTACCAATAATAGTAAAAATAATGACAAGAATTATTCTTTAAAACAATTTTTAGGAAATATATGGCATTTTTGATGTTCAATTAAAAATCGATTCTCTTGAGAGATGATCAATCTTCATACAGGTCAGACACTGTATTTTTCCTGTATCCTATAAGGTGTCTCACACGTTGTCAACACCCCATGGAGTGTAAAACAGCAGTGATAATTAGGCTTTTATATTTGTGCTCATTATCCAGAACAAAGGGTGCACATGCTACTAAAGCACAATGACTTTTTCATTTGAATATTTACAGTCCTGACAACTTGAAAAGCATATTATGTAGTGTTAATCGAATGAAGAGTTTCACAGTCTTCTCACAAGCAAAGGATACAAATTTTAGGTACAAATTAGAACCCTTAAGCATTTGACCTTGAAAGGAGAGGGAAAAAATTCCATATAAATCAAGGTCACCTGAATATGTGAGCCAACTCACAGCACCTATTTTGTTAAAATCTTAATTTTTGTGAATATTAAGTTTTAGAAGGAGCCAGAGTAATTACACTAGTTTGTAGGATTTGAGGTTAGGTCGTCCCTAACTTAGCCTTTGCTTTCCCCTTCCCTTTCATTAGCATCCCTTGCAACCACCAAAGAGGTGATTAGATATGTTGATAGCACATATCTGGAGGGAAGGTAAGATCCTAAGACAACAGCCAGTTTTTTGGGATTTAGAAACTAAGACATGGGCCCCCTCACTGGATAGGATAAATGGGGGGGGACTATTTGGGAGAAGCTGAGAGCTTTGTATGGAAACACACGGAGCTCTTAAGGCTAAGGAGACATTTAAGGGAAGTTATCTACTGGGCAGTGGTCTGTGGAAGCTTAGGAATCAGAGTGAAGCTGGGCTTCATTATTCTTAACTGAAACCATGGAAGTTGTTACAATCCCCCAAGAGGACGAATTGAGAAGGAACAAAATCCCAGAATAGAAACCTGGGGAATGCCACATTATAGGAAGAAGAACTGGCAAAGGATACTGAGACTGGGTTGGCAAAGAGGTGGAAGGAAAATCAAAGAGAGTGTGAAATCTCAAAAGATAACAAAAAGAATTTTAAAATAGCAGATATACTTATGAATACAAATATTTCAGAGAAGTCGAATATGATAAAGACCTGGAAGTGACCATTAGGTACTGAAACAAAATAGTCATAGATGACGTTGCCAAAACTAGATTCCATGAAGATGGAGAATGGTCGTCCAATTACAGTGGCTTGAAGAATGAGTAAAAGTGAAGCAGGAAACAGTGAAGCTTCAGCAAAGCTGGACAGTAAAGGGAAAGGAATTGCCTAGGCTGCCAGCCGTTTCAACCTAGAAGCCAGATCCACGAAGGGTTTCTTTTGTTAAGATAAAAATATTGAATGTAATTAGGTGTCATGGCTAAGATTCCTTTAAAGAGGGAAATAATAACAGAATGAAGAAAGTGGATGATTAATAGACTAGATCCTAAGAAGGTGAAACTGGATGAGATCCAGCGGAAAACAGGGAAGATAAACCTTGAAGGGGGCCCGGGGCTCATTGTGTCACAGTGAGAACCAATTTGCATGTCATCCTTGCGCAGAGGCCATGCTAATCTTCTCTGTAACATTCTAGTTTCTGTGTATGTGCTGCCAAAGGGAGTGGCTCACAGTGAGAACAAAGAAGGGCGAATCAAGAATGCCAATGAAGTTAAGCACAGAGCTATAGGAAGTTGTGAGAATTCCCATTATATTGTTCTCTACCTGTTTTTTTCTTAGTACAGTAAGAGTCAAAGTTGTTTGCTGAGAATAGAGATTAGGTCATAGCTTGGTTGGTTTGAAGAAAAATTAGATTAAAAAAATAGCTTGAGCAGAGAAAGAAAAGAACCAATTAGGAAACAGGAGGATCACCAGGTAGTCCAGGGAACCTAGCCTTGGTTCGAAAGAGTGAATGTATTAATTAACAGCGGCACCAAAATGTGGGTTCTCAAGTCCCCTCCAGAGGGTCTCCTTGGGGGAGACTGAGAAATCAGGACCAACTTCAAACCAGGCATTGTAGAGCCAGTGCCATGGAAAGGGACGGAGTCCAGGGAAAAAATTGCAACTATTTCATTTGTTCCCTCTCACATCTCTACAGAAAAGCTATTCTTGCCCTTGTTTTACAGAAGGTGAAACCATCACTCATAGAGGCTTATCTTTGTTCCATCTTAGCCCATCTGCACATCTGCACGGGCTGAGTTAACAGTCAGCTAGACCTACACAATCAAGGCCACTGCTCACTCCCTACACCGTACTGCCTCTCTGGGAGCTACACACTCCTGACCCCAGCAGAAGGAAGGGGTTAAGAACTTTGTCTCACTCCCATTCTGGGACAACTCTGTTCCCTCCATTTTGTAACATAAATCCAGGTTATACACACAAGGCATTTTAGCCCCCAGAAGGAAAGCACTGTGCTAATTTAGAGGACATAAAAATGGTCTACCAAATTGCTCAGAGCAGTGTTCACACAGTGATAAGCTCATTTACGAAACAGGATTATTAAAACCCAATCTCGGTTTTTTGGTTCCAACTGGTTTTCATTTGCCTTAGCAGCAGATGCTCTATGCCGGGAAAAATGAGAAACGATCTTCAGTGGGGACAGTGGGGCGCTGTCAGGCCTTCCAGCAGAAGATGTAAACCAGAATTACACACTCTTCCAAACACAGATTTCGTTCCCTCGGCCCTTTGGTGGTGGTTTATGTCATTGCAATGAAGCTATCCTCAAAACACTGGGAAGTAGGCAAAACGGTGTTTTATGATGAGGTATGCAATTGTAGCCTAAGAATTTAAAATGTTTTAACAAGATTGTTTCAGTCCTCATTTGATGCATAGGGCCCTCAACATGAACGGTGGCAGATAGCTCCTTGCTTTTTTACTTTTGAGCTCTTGCTAAAAATCCTCAGCAGCCCTTAGAGCTTGGAGAGCTTGCCCAGCTCCAAAGCCTAATCACTTTTGAATACTGAACAATTTGGAGGAGTGGGCCCATATAAATCCAATAAACACATTAATTTTTTTAAAGGGAAATTTTCAGGGGCCCCAAATTTGGAGTGATCTTTGAAGCACCAGGAGAAATGAGACCAGAAGCTGGTGCCCTAGCTTTGTCCCGAGTGCTCCTCTTGGAGTTTCCATCTCTTGGTCTCCCTTCCTCTCTGCTGAGGAAAGACAGCTGGTCAGAGGCCCTGATGATGAACCTGGCACAACCGTCCCAAGGGCATGAAGACCCAGAAGAAAGGCAGCCCCAGACAGAGGCCAATGAGGCAATCGTGGTCAGAGCAGGCTCAAGAAATGGGAAGTACTCGATTCCACTTGGTCTCTTGCCAAATCCACAGGGAAGCCTCATTTTGTAGGAACTAAGTTACCTCTAGCTTGTCCCTGTAATAAATGTTGGATACAGAATTTATCAGCCAAATTGCTCCTAAATGCTTTTTATATCATTAAACAATAAAAGCATTCATTGAAAGTGTAGTCAAATATATATCTTATACACACACACATTATTTAAATATATATGTTTATATACATTTAATATATTTTAAATATATATTATATATAAAATATGAATATAAATATAAATATAAAAAATATATATCTTATACACACATTATTTAAATATATATATTTAATATATATAGTTTTAAAGGCTATGGGTAACTCATCCATCAATTTTATTGGAATAATCTTTAAAGTTCTTACGTTAAAAGTTTTGGGCTTGTTTTGTTTTGTTTTTTCCTTGTATAGAAACTTAGGAAACTGCTACAGTCTTTACAATGTAAGACTAAAAGAATTAGCCTCAGTTCTTGTTGGAACTTTGGACCCTGATAACATTGTTAGGGTGGGCACTATTGTTCCTGTATAGCATCTGAATATTTTACATTAAGTTCGTACAACAGGCACCATTAATGAGACCATTATGGAACATGAATGTATGAACAACTCCATCCCATATCATCAGATTTTTAAAAAGGCTCAGACTCGGGGTGCTTGGTGGTTCAGCTGATTAAGCATCTGACTCTTGATTTTGGCTCAGGTCACGATCTCAGGGTCATGGGATTGAACCCCACATCAGTCTTCCCTCTCAGCGGAGAGTCTCCTTCTCTCCCTCTCTCTCTGACCTTCTCCCTACTTGCTCTCTCCCTCAAATAAATAAATCCTTTAAAAAAAATTTTTTTCTCGGGGGCACCTGGGTGGCTCAGAGGGTTAAAGCCTCTGCTTTCAGCTCAGGGCATGGTCTCAGGGTCCTGGGATGGAGTCCCACATCAGACTCTCTGCTCAGCAGGGAGCCTGCTTCCTCCGCTCTCTCTCTCTCTGCCTGCCTCTCTGCCTACTTGTGATCTCTGTCTGTCAAATAAATAAATAAAAATCTTAAAAAAAAAATTTCTCAAACTTACTAATGTCTGTAGAGGAATCTGTGTCATCTAAGTGTTGTCTTTAAGGGATGCCTGGGTGCCTCAGTCAGTTAAGCCACGGCCTTCGGCTCAGGTCATGATCCCAGGGTCCTGGGATCTAGTCCTGCATCAGGCTCCTTGCTTGGCAGGGAGCCTGCTTCTCTCTCTGCCTCTGCCTGCTACTCTGCCTACTTGTGCTCTCTCTCTTTTTGACAAATAAATAAATAAAATCTTAAAAAAAAAAGATTCCTCTTTAATTTTTGTTCTTTTTCCACTGGTCTGTTATAACTAATTAAAATGTTTTTCATTGTTGTATTTCTAGTTGGCACATGGGATTCCATCTTAAAATGTTTGTTAGACAACAAGAAGTTCTTTGATAAGAAAACAGTATCTCCTATTAACTTACATGGCAGGGTAAGCTGACATTATGTGCAATTTAATATGATGTGATATGAGATGAGATACCCAGCACCAGCTATGAACAACTGTTCCTGAAAATCTTCATTCTGAATGCAGTCGAGACCTGATACTTGTGCACTTCAAATGTGACTAGTTCAAACTGAGATGTGGTTACAAGTATAAAATACACACCAGATTTCAAAGACTTAGAATAAAAATAAAAGGTAAAATTGCTCAATAATAATTATTATGTCAATTTCATGTTAAAATTATTAGATTTTGACTCTATTAAGTTAAATATAAGACATATTATTAATTCCGCCTCTTCCTTTTTACATATTTCATATGGCCACTAGAATATTTAAGATCACAAATGTGGCTTTCATTGTGGGCTTGCATTACACTTGTACACAAGAGGACTGCCTTATATTCAACCTGTAGTTTACAGAAAATACAGGAGAAAGAAGTTAAAGGGCACCAAGTGGAAAACGATTAGCCATATCTGAGCTGGGAGAGATACTATAGCAGACCTCCAGAGAGCATGGGTCGTAGACTACTGCTGGTCTGCATAACCATTTGTTAACAGGCTACAAAAAGACCAGGAGCTTGCACAAGAATCTACATGAACTACGTCACATCCTACACAGGCTGTGCATGGTTCAGATGACATCACTTTCATAGCGAAACTTGGCCAACAAAGAAAACTTGTCCCTTCATATTGGGAGGAGGAGAGGGCAACTATGAAAGACATTTTGGGACAACTGGGGAAATATTAGTATGTGCTGGGGCAAAAAGCAGATTAATTGTGCCTTCTCACTTCAGGCCATTCTTTTGAACTCTCTGAGGCAGGGTTTGAGAGAAAAGTCAGTGAACTTTTCCTGAGTTGGGTTCTAGACCCAAAGACGATGAACCATTTGACAAGATCTTACCTTGTTATGGGCCCATGCAGTCCAAAAGTAGAAGCAGATCAAAGTCTACTTAATTTATAGTGGAATCACATTGCCCAAGAGACACCAAGTTGGCCAGCAATGCTATGCTTCTTCTAAGACCCTAAAGCAATGCCTAGACTCTGAACTTATGTCAACAGAAAATGGGTCACTGAAAATACAAACACGAAGGGGAACATCTTCTGTATTATTCATCTCAGATGACCAAACAAGGTAATGAGCAAGAGAGATCCTGCCTGAGTTCAGAACCAAAAAGAGTAAGATAGTCAAAAGATGGAGTTTCCATCCTTTGCAGGTCAGATGTCCTTGCTAACTTTGTATCATGAGATATCAGATGGAGCCGTGACCCTGTTTGTTGTTTTCCATACTCCCTCTTTCCAATACGGAAGGTGTTTTTTTAACCTTTACTGTGAAAAACTTTAAACATACCCGAAAGTTTAAAGAAAATCATATAATGAACACTTTATTACTCAATTCAACAATCATCAACATTTTACTAATCTCCCTTCATCACTTTCCTCCTTTTCATCACAGCAGTATTTTATTTTATTTTTTTTTTAAATTTTTTATTTTTTATAAACATATATTTTTATCCCCAGGGGTACAGGTCTGTGAATCACCAGGTTTACACACTTCACAGCACTCACCAAATCACATACCCTCCCCAATGTCCATAATCCCACCCCCTTCTCCCAAACCCCCTCCCCCCGGCAACCCTCAGTTTGTTTTGTGAGATTAAGAGTCACTTATGGTTTGTCTCCCTCCCAATCCCATCTTGTTTCATTTATTCTTCTTCTACCCACTTAAGCCTCCATGTTGCATCACCACTTCCTCATATCAGGGAGATCATATGATAGTTGTCTTTCTCTGCTTGACTTATTTCGCTAAGCATGATACGTTCTAGTTCCATCCATGTTGTTGCAAATGGCAAGGTTTCATTTCTTTTGATGGCTGCATAGTATTCCATTGTGTATATATACCACATCTTCTTGATCCATTCATCTGTTGATGGACATCTAGGTTCTTTCCATAGTTTGGCTATTGTGGACATTGCTGCTATAAACATTCGGGTGCATGTGTCCCTTTGGATCACTACATTTGTATCCTTAGGGTAAATACCCAATAGTGCAATTGCTGGGTCATAGGGCAGTTCTATTTTCAACATTTTGAGGAACCTCCATGCTGTTTTCCAGAGTGGCTGCACCAGCTTGCATTCCCACCAACAGTGTAGGAGGGTTCCCCTTTCTCCGCATCCTCGCCAGCATCTGTCATTTCCTGACTTGTTGATTTTAGCCATTCTGACTGGTGTGAGGTGATATCTCATTGTGGTTTTGATTTGTATTTCCCTGATGCCGAGTGATATGGAGCACTTTTTCATGTGTCTGTTCGCCATCTGGATGTCTTCTTTGCAGAAATGTCTGTTCATGTCTTCTGCCCATTTGTTGATTGGATTATTTGTTCTTTGGGTGTCGAGTTTGCTAAGTTCTTTATAGATTCTGGACACTAGTCCTTTATCTGATATGTCGTTTGCAAATATCTTCTCCCATTCTGTCAGTTGTCTTTTGATTTTGTTAACTGTTTCCTTTGCTGTGCAAAAGCTTTTGATCTTGATGAAATCCCAGTAGTTCATTTTTTCCCTTGCTTCCCTTGCCTTTTGCGTTGTTCCTAGGAAGATGTTGCTGCGGCAGAGGTCGAAGAGGTTGCTGCCCGTGTTCTCCTCAAGGATTTTGATGGATTCCTTTCGTACATTGAGGTCCTTCATCCATTTTGAGTCTATTTTTGTGTGTGGTGTAAGGAAATGGTCCAATTTCATTTTTCTGCATGTGGCTGTCCAATTTTCCCAGCACCATTTATTGAAAAGGCTGTCTTTTTTCCATTGGACATTCTTTCCTGCTTTGTCAAAGATTAGTTGACCATAGATTTGAGGGTCTATTTCTGGGCTCTCTATTCTGTTCCATTGATCTATGTGTCTGTTTTTGTGCCAGTACCATGCTGTCTTGATGATGACAGCTTTGTAATAGAGCTTGAAGTCCGGAATTGTGATGCCACCAACGTTGGCTTTCTTTTTCAATATCCCTTTGGCTATTCGAGGTCTTTTCTGGTTCCATATAAATTTTAGAATTATTTGTTCCATTTCTTTGAAAAAGATGGATGGTACTTTGATAGGAATTGCATTAAATGTGTAGATTGCTTTAGGTAGCATAGACATTTTCACAATATTTATTCTTCCAATCCAGGAGCATGCTAGAACTTATACAGGAATTCAGTAAAGTGTCAGGATATAAAATCAATGCACAGAAATCAGTTGCATTTCTCTACACCAACAGCAAGACAGAAGAAAGAGATATTAAGGAGTCAATCCCATTTACAATTGCATCCAAAACCATAAGATACCTAGGAATAAACCTAACCAAAGAGACACAGAATCTATACTCAGAAAACTATAAAGTACTCATGAAAGAAATTGAGGAAGACACAAAGAAATGGAAAAATGTTCCACAGCAGTATTTTAAAGCCAATACCAAAGATCATGTTATGTCATGAATAAATTAAGTGGGAGTTTTAAACTTTTTTATTATACTGATCTATTTTTTCTATAACCATCATATAAAGAATAATTTGCAATGATGAAACTTTTCATTTAACACATGCAACCAGACCATTAGAAGCTACATGACATATGCATAAGACATAGAGGTCCTGGGCAGTGTATGTGACCACAATAATCACCTTATTATGCACCTTTGGTTGTCTCCCACTGGTAAAGAACTGATTGCATTTCTAATCGTATGGAGTGAGGGACCTTTGATGGTGTATATTCACACGTGAAAACGATATGAACACCAAAGTGCTCTCTTTGGGTTTCAATCTCCCATATTTCTTTGGTAAGAAACATCTTTCCAAGTCAAATATAAAACTCAGCTGATTCAAAAACTAATAATGCCTTGTGCTTGTTTCATGCTTTAAGATGTACTTTCCCATGAGAAAACTTTTTTCCTTTAGGATGAAATAGATTCTGAATAAATCAAAGGCACAAAAATCTAAATCTAAAAACGAGTCACTCATTGTAGGATCTGAGCCAAATAAGGTGAACTTTCTCTTTGTCAAACTGGCGAGAAAAAAAAAATCTTGATTTGCATTACCCTCAAAAAATTTACATGAAAATGGAGGTGTTGGAGGAGGTGTGTGTGAAAGACTCCTGTAAGAGGTGGAGGAAGGAGGGCTGACGTTGCTGGAAGTAACAGCCAAAGTCGTACAGCGTGTTCCTCAGTGCATTGCCACTCTGGTAGGCAAGCTTCTTTTGGCAGCGGGCTTCAGAGGCTACACATTGTCAGCCAGAATACTGAGGGTGCTAAGATCTCATACAATGTAAAAATTCCCTTTACTGGCTGCTGGGAAGCAGTGAATATTCCAAAGGTTTCTTCTGGGTTGAGTCTTCTAGGTTCTAGGTTTCCTGGCTTCTTAGTGACACAGCACAACACTTGTGAGGGGTGCAAAAGTCTAAAATAGGTCACCCTCCTATTTAGTTTAGCTCATATCAGGTTAAAAAGTAATGCTTATTCATTCTAAAACAGCCTCCAGGAGAAATGGCAGTGACATTGAGAAGATGTCCTAGGATACTTTAAGGAGATAAAAGTGGATTTTCCTTTAAGAACTTCTTTGAGATCATTATTTTTTGGCTGAATATTTTTTTGGGTTTCTTTTACTATATCAATTTTTTATATTACATTTTTAAAAACTTTTAGTTAAAATAAGGTTACCTAATTTGTTATCTTTGTGAAACAAGTTAGTTTGTCATTGTGGCCCTCTATTAAATCATGACACTGAAAGTGTACCTCAGTAGCATAAGAAAAATAAAAGGACTAATTGTGCAAATAGACCATGGCTATTTGCACATAGAACAACAGAACTTTGACCCACAACTTCTGCAGTAATAGGCCCAGACCATCAGAATTGATCAGACAGCTGGCTTCTCTAGTGCGTGCCCTTGCTTCCACTCAGAGGCAACCAGAGAAAGGCAAATATACAGCCGCAAACCAATCTCAGAAGAGGTCCTAGTATGCCCACCTCCAGCTTCCCCAGCCAATTCCCTCCACCCACGGCATACCTGAGCCTTCCTTTTTTTTCCCCCACTATGAAGCTCTTTGCTTTATGTAAAATATATACAAATATATAATTTATATATAAATATATACATATAATATATAAAATTTATATAAATATATAAAGCTCTTTCTCACTATAAAGCTCTGCCTGCCTTTGAGTCTCTGCCAAACACAAGTGATAGTGGCCAACTTTCTTTCTATAGCAAACCCTAGATAAATAGTCTGCATTTGTTCCTATAGGGATGGTCTTTGCTTATTCCCATAGTTTCCTGAAGGTGTCACTAAAACCGTATGCTCCGTCCTCTGCTGCGAACTCCAGTTTCTGACCAGATGTGCTGCCTGCAGAATCTCCTTGACATTTGCTGCTAGCAGCTTGCGGAGGTCTTGCCAAATTAGTAAGTCAGTACCGGGTCTCATCCCCACTCCTTTTGCCTTGAGATCCTTGGCTCTTTACCCTCAGTTTGGTAATGAGGCTCTATTATTGATTATCATTTGTTTGGATCCTAGGTATAACAAGGTTGCTCCTTTTCATTCTGGTTTTGCTCTTTTGTGCTACTGTTTTGTGTTGGGCCGTTTAAAAGTATTGTTCACTATGAGAAGGAGAATCCCATCAGCAACACATAGGCAGAGACCTTATAAACCTATTGCTCCAGCCAGCCCCACAGACTGGTGAGTTTGTAGTTCTCACAGAATCCATGTTCACTGGGACAGACTTTGCTATGGGTCATCAGTAAAGCCAGATGAGGCTCTTTCCCCACCTCTCTCTTTTTTTTTTTTTTTTTGAGCTTGGCTTGGATCCAAAGAGAACATTCTCTCTGGTTTTCCTTCTGCCAGGTGGAGTGGGGCAGGATGGCAGGGTAGGGCATGTACCCGTTGTCAGGTCTGTGCTCACAGCAGCCAACCATGAGGTTGGGTCCCTGAAACTGGAAGTGAGCAAGAATTACAAACATTACATTTCTACTTCGATGGCTGACTCTCATGGGTGTCTCAGCCTAAAACCTCTCCCCTACATGTAAAAACCCCTGCTGCTTCTGTGTACCCTCCTTACAATATAATTTTATAGTATAAATTCTTAAAATATAAATTCCTGCACATATCTTTCTAAATGGCATAGCTTCATCAGGGATGACTTGGGTCTTCCACGGTCACTCTGAGAAATGTTTGCTTTCAACGAAATTGGTCTTTTGAGAAGTGTCTTAGGAAAGAACAGGAGTAAGATTGTACAAGTTCAATGGGTGGCATCTTATGACTGATACGTAGACTCCAAAGGAAATTCTGATGCAAACCTTGTCTCAACTAAAGATTTTTTGGCCAAAGAAAAAGAGCCAACTGATAGACTGAAGCAAGAGCAAACTAGACTTCTTTTCTTAGTGGATATTCTCCTTTCTGTCATCCTGTTGGCTCCCTACATCCAGTTGTCATTCTAATCCTTATCTGTCTGATCTTGCTGTTCTTCCCTTGTCCAGAGCTGTTCTCTTTTCCCTAAAACACTAATACCCGCAAATACTGGTTGCCTCCAAAGATGGATTCCATCCATGAGGCAAGTATTCAGGCACCTGTAATTGAAACCTTGGACTCCAGCTGAAACAAGAGCTATTAATAAGGATTTCCATACACCAAGACAAGACCAACAGCAGCTACAAGTAAACTTCAGAGCCACTGTGGGTTCAGTTCCAGACCATTGCAATAATAACACCCATGGCATTGACAGTGAGTCAAATCAATTTTTTGGTTTCCCAGTATACATAAAAGTTATGTTTACTCTGTACTGTAGCCTATTAATTGTGCAATAGCATTATATCTGAGAAACAAGGTACATACCTTAATTTAAAAATACTTAATTGCTAAAAAAAGCCACTACCAAAGAAACTTTCAGTGAATCATAAGAACTGATCATAGATCACCACAATGGACATAATAATAATGAAGAGTTTAAAATGTTGTGAGAATTACCAAAATGTTACACAGAGATACCAAGTGATCAAATGCTCTTAGAAAAATGGCACCAAAAAAGTTCTGCTCAATATAGGGTTGTCACAAACCTATATTTTGGTCACAAACCACAAATTTTTACAAAATTTATAAAAAACAAAAAATAAAACAAAACAAAAAAAATGGTATCTGCAAAGCACAATGAAGCACAAAAAACACCATGTGCCTGTGTTCATGGAATTCAGAATCCTTCTGCATAGCCTTGGGTTATCTGGCCTATATTAACTTGTACACATATTGGTTGGAACCTCCTATCAAATGCTAGATGACAAAAGCTGATTAGAGTCACCTGGAAAAGGACCTAAAGGATCCTTCTTGATTTTCTTTTAGTTCCAGTGTTATATTAGTTTCAGGGATGTAATAAAGTAATTCAAAAATTCCATATATTATTCAGTGCTCATCAAGATAAGCGTATTGTTAATCCCCTTCACCTATTTCACCCATTCCCCACCACCCACCTCCCTTCTTGTAACCATCTGTTTGTTCTCTATATATATGAGTCTGTTTTTTGGTTTGTCTCTCTCTCTCTTTTATTTCTTTCTTTCTTTTTTTTTTTCCTTTGTTGCTTTGCTTTCTTTCTTAAATTCCAGGATGAGTAAAATCATATGGTAGTTCTCTTCCTCTGACTGGCTAATTTTTCTTAACATTATACACTCTAGCTTCATCCATGTTGTTGGAAATGGCAAGAGTTTATTCTTTATTGTGGTTGAGTAATATTCCATTATATATATGAACCCCAACCAATTTCCCTCAACTCCCTTCTCCTCTCCATCTCCCCTTGTCCTCCATGCCATTTGTTATGCTCCACAAATAAGTGAAACCATGTGATAATTGACTCTCTCTGCTTGACTTATTTCACTCAGCATAATCTCTTCCAGGCCTGTCCATGTTGCTACAAAAGTTGGGTATTCATCCTTTCTGATGGAGGCATAATACTCCATAGCGTATATGGACCACATCTTCCTTATCCATTTGTCCATTGAAGGGCATCTTGGTTCTTTCCACAGTTTGGCGACTGTGGCCATTGCTGCTGTAAACATTGGGGTACAATGTTTTTCTTTTCACTACATCTGTATCTTTGCACCCCATCTTCTTTATCCATTCATCAACTGATGGGCATTTGAGCTATTTCCAAAATTTGGCTATTATTAATAATGCTGCTATAAAAATGTGAGTGCATATATTCCTTTGAATTATTATTTTCAGATTCTTTGTGTAAATGGCCAGTAGTGTGATTACTGGATCATAGGACCATTTTATTTTGAATTTGTTGAGGAACCTCCACACGGTTTTCCACAGTGGCTGCACCAGTTTGCATTCCTGTCAACTCCACATCCTTGCTAACACCAGTTGTTTCTTGTGTTTTGATTTTAGCCATTCTGACAGGTGTGAGGTGATATTTCTTTCCAGAATATATCCAAGAGTCAAAAGGGGGCCTGAAAAGTAGGACAAAATCTCCTAAACTACATCCAGAAGGTTCTGAATACAAATCAGTTGTATTATAATTTTCTCTGCAAATGGAGAAATGATAAAACAATAAGATATTTTTATAACAGACCAGGAAATACTTTCTCTTTAATTAATTAATTGAAAGCAAGAACACATGTAGGAGCTAGGGGTGTGGCAGAGGGAGAGGGAGAGAAATATTCAAGCAGATACTCTGCTGAGTGCAGAGTCCTACAAGGGACTGAATCCCAGGATCCTGAGATCATGATCTGAGCCAAAATCAAGAGTTGGATGTTCAACCAATGAGTGACCCAGATGCCCCTTAGGCAATATTTTCTAACATTTGAAAGTTAAAGAAAGTGCCATTATAATAGCAGTTCTTTCATCTCATTTTACCCATGGAGTTAAACCTGAAATTAAAGACCTAATTCAAAAACAGAAATCAGCCTTCGCCTGAATTTTAACACCCATATGGCATCTTAAAAGAGTTTTCTCATGAAGTTAGACAGGACCCCAAATAGACTTATGACCTTACAGATCAAACAATTATGTGACCCATTTCCCAATTTACCATCTTTTGAAAAGAACATGTGTAAATATTATAAACAGAAGGAACACTGGATTAATATTGCATTTTTTTTAACAAAAGAGAAACCAAGATACAGAAATAACCCACAATTCCGATCAATGATGATGTTCTTAGGGAGGAAAACAAACCCAATATTCAGCCTTATGCTTGAACACTTAAGGCCAGTTAATTATAAATATAGAAAGTTACCCTCATCGATTTCTGATAGATACAAGCAATATCCATTCTACAGTAAACACCGCTAACTGCTCAATCTCTGAATTCTTCTCAGAGAAAACATACAACAACAATGATAAGTATTTCAAATAACCCACATATTTTCCCAATCTCCTAATCCTTAACTGTAACCCTTGGACACTTAACTAAAAATATTTCTTCCCGCTCCAGGATACCACTTTTGCAAATCAAATAAGGACTTACTTTGCAAATGGGATTGTACAAATGCACAGCACAGAAACTGTTTCTTGTGGTTCCAAAGTACTCCTACAGTCAAAATCAAATTGTATCTGCCCCGGATATACATTTTTCCTTTTTTGCTGTATTTGATGCAGATTCAGATCTTGGTACCAGACTTGACACTCAGTGGGCTAAATTCCAATGGCATAGGAAAAATAATTTGATCAGAGCCTAGTGAAGTTCACACAGACCCTACTGTTACCTCAACTTGCCCAATATCCTTTGAAGCCAAAAACAAAGGAAGGGCTCAAGCCTATATTTGAGAGACTTCTATGCAAATGTCTTCTCAGACCCTGTAGTAGCTCTGCAACACTTCTATCCCACCATTAAATAAGCCAAATAGATAAAGATCTCAGGTTTTTCTTAGATCTCAAGGCCATCAGCAAAATTGTTATCACTTACTTCCCAGCAGTACCTAACCCAAACACCATCTTGTTATTGATTCTGCTTCAGGCCACTTACTTCACTGTAATGGATTTTTGCTTTGCCTTTTTGTATGCCTCTATACCAAGGGAGTCAATACCTTTTGCTAACCTAGGCTAAACACAAGTAATAGGGACTATCTTCCTTACAAAATACTAAAAGTGATCTATATAGGAGTTCTGATTCTAATAATAACGAAGTAACTTATGTCTTATTCACCTATACACATTTATAATATATATAAAAGGCTGGATGGAAGTATTTAAGTACAGAAACACTCAAAGGCACTCAAGGAGTTTACCACAATTACAGTAGGAAATTTCAACAGTCTTCTCTTGGTAATTGATGGAACAAGTAGTTGAAAAATCAGTAAGGCTATACAAAACTTGAATAGCACAATCAAGTGATGTCATTTAATTGAAATTTATATAACAAAATGCCCAAGAATGACAGGATGTACATTCCTTTAAAATGCCTTTGGAACATGTACAGAAATGGACTATACAGTGGGCTGTTAATCAAGTCTGGATGAATATAGGAAGACTGAAATGACTGAATATTTTGAAAAACAAAATCATGCTTTATAGCCTCCTAGCAAAAAACAACCAATGAATACAATACAAAACAAAACTGCAGACTTAAATGTCTTCACTTATGAATTCCACTGATTATTAAAGAAATATATAAAACCAATGTCACATAAAATCATTTAGAAAATATAAAACGAAGGGCACCCAGGTGGCTCATTTGGTTAAGCAGTTGCCCTTGGCTCAGGTCATGACTCCCTAGTCCTGGGAGCAAGCCCTGCATCATCATCATCATTGGGCTCTCTGTTCAGTGAGGAGCCTGCTTCTTTCTCTCCCTCTGCCTGCTGCTTTAACAGTTTGTGTGTGTGTGTCTCTCTCTGTCAAATAAATAAGTAAATAAATATTTTTAAAAAGAAAATATAAAATGAAAAAATAGTTCCCAGAACACTGTACAAGGTCCATATTATCTATCTAGATATTAGCACTAAAAGAATATGTGACAATAAAATAAAAGTGAACATGTCTCACGAATATAGACACAAAAATCCTTAATGAGATATTAGTAGATAAATCAAGCATGGGTAAGGGATAACAAATTATGAATAGATAGAGTATCCCAGGTAAGAAAAGTTAGGTTGATATTTGAAAAGCCAATCAATGTAATTCTCTAAATTAACAGATGAAAAAATTTTAAAACCCTCACCACATGATCATCTAATAAATAATAATTAATTATTATTAAAGAAAAATAATCTGGTGAAATTCAACACCATTCATTATTTGTGAAAACAAGGAATTGAAGGAACTTTATCAACTAGAGTTTTGTTGTTTTCCTAAGCCAACTAAAAAACCTACTGGCAACACACATACGATTTCAATCAAAGGTGATATGATGAGATTCGAAAGAAATTTTCTATACAAGTGACAAGTTATTCATTGTATATAAGGGATGGAGGACAATTTCTTCCCTCTGTTTATATACAGGAAAGGATAAAAAAGGAGAAAGGAAGACCTTTCTTTGATCCTTGGAGACAGGGTGGAAACCATCTTGGGTTCTGACCTTAACTTGTGGAATGTCAATAAAAATCTCTCTTCGGGCAATGGAGAGCTGCATGTGCCTGAGTTTTTATCACCTAGAAATGGCTCTTGAAGAAAATTCTGTAATGTTTTTCAGTGACAAACAGACACCTTACAAACTCTTACATGTGCGCGCGCGCACACACACACACACACACACACACACTTATAATATATACATGTAAATCTGCTAATGGAGATACTGTCATACACTTCTGCTTCTATCTTTCCTGTATATCACCAATAGGAAGCCTGAGCAAAGGCAACATATAATAATGTTTGTAAAAGCAAATCACTTTACCCTTCTGAATCTTACTTTCCTCATCTATTAACATGACGGAGAGGAGCTAAGTGACCTTTAATATACATTAAACTCTGTCATTCCATACTCTTAAATTTGGTATGTTACTCCTGTGTATAAAAAAAGAAAATTATGAGAATTCTCTTTTCCATTTGGACACTTTTCTCTGTGTTTGGGGATAAATAACTGTAGATTGTGTTTTCAGAGTTTCTTTGTCAGCTGGCTTTCAGTTGAAATATGCCAATGAGAGGAAGCAGTAGCAAAAGATAGAAATCCTAGAGAGAGATAATATATTTTCCCCCAAATTCTCACTCTGTTTGGTGCTATGTATTTGCTAGTGGCTACCTTCCTTCAGCTCCCACCAGGCAGCCTCTATACCAGTTCCAGTTCCTTTGGGAGAAGGTAATGGCTTTGTTCTGGCTAGTTTCTATAGGCTTCATCCTCCCTTTATCCTGGATAAACCTCTGAAAGCAGTACTTTAAAGTTTCTTTGTTGAAAAATCCAGGGGAAATTTCATTTCATGCTGGGATTTTTGAGAAGCCAACAATCCAAATCATTACTCACATCAATGGATAGATCATTCAGACAGAAAAGCAATAAGGAAACATCAGCCTTAAATGGCATGTTAGACCAAATGGACTTAATAGACACATACAGAACATTTGATCTAAAAGGAGCAGAACACACATTCTTCTCAAACACACATGGAACATTCTCCAAGACAGATCATATGTTGGGCCACAATGTAGGTCTTAATAAATTTAAGAAGACTGAAATAATATCAAGCATTTTTCTGACCACAATAGTATAAGACTAGAAATGAATTAGAAGAAGAAAAGTGAAAAATTCAAAAACATGTGGAGAACAAACGACATGGTAGTGAACAATTACTGGGTCAACAAAGAAAACAGAAAAAAAAAAAAGAATACAAATGAAAATGGAAATACAACATACCAACATTTATGAGATACAGCAAAAGCAGTTTTAAGAGAAAATTATTGGTAATAAATGCTTACCTCAAGAAATGAGAAAAATCTCAAGTAAACAACATAACTTTATACCTTAAGGAACAAGGAAAGGAACAAATAAAGCCCAAAGTTAATAGAATGAATAAAATAACAAAGATCAGAACAGAAATAAGTGAAATAGACTAAAAAGATAAAAAATATAAATAAAACTAAGAGCTGGTTCTTTGAAAAGATAAACAAAATTGACAAGCCCAGATAGACTCACTAAGAACAAAAGAGAAATCAAATCAATAAAGTCAGAATAAAAGAGATGTCAGTTGATATGACAGAAATGGAAAGGACCATAAGAGAATAGTATGAGCAACTATAGATCAATAAATTAGACAACCTAGAATAAATGGTAAGTGTCTAGAAACATATAACCTTCCTATACAAAAACAAAGAAATAGAAAATCTGAATAGATCGATTACTAGTAAAGAGATCAAATCAGTAATCAAAAACCTCACAACAAACAAAAATCTAGGACAAGACTGAAGCACTGGTGAATTCCACCAAACTTTCAAAGAAGAATTAATACCAATCTTTCTCAAATTCTTCCAAGATATAGAAGAGGAAGGAGCACTTCCAAACTCATTTTATGAGGTCAGCATTACAGAACCAGAGAAGGACACACAAGAAAATGAAATTATAGGCCAATATCCCAAGTGAACAAAGATACAAAAATCACACAAAATATTGCCAAGCCAAACTGAATAATGCATTAAAAGGATTATGCACCATGATCAAGTGAGATTTATTTTAAGGATGCAAGGATGATTCAACATCCACAAATCAATCAATTTGATATGCCACATTCACAAAATTAAGGATAAAATTCACATAATCTCAAAAGAGGCAGAAAAATGCATGTGACAAAATTCAACATTCATTTATGATAAATTCTCAACTTTCTCAAAAAAATACTCAACTACATATAGAGGGAATATACCTCTCAACATTATAAAGACAATATATAAAGACTACTACCCCCCACACACAAAAGAACTAATTCAAAATGGATTAAAGCTAACATACTCAATGACAAAAAGGCTGAAAACTTTTTTTTAAGATCAGGAACAAGACAAGGATGTCCAATCTTACCCCTTTTATTCAACAAAGTATTAAAAGTCCTAGTCAGAGCAATTAGGTAGAAAAAGACAAAGTTCATACAAATTAGATGGGAACAAGTATAACTATCACTATTTGCAGATGATACAGTATTATATATTGAAAACCCCAAAGACCCCACCAAAAATCTCTTAGAACACATAAAGAAATTGAGTAAGATTGCAGGATACAAAATGAATATTCAAAAATCTGTTATATTTCTACATACTAACAATGAACTATCAGAAAGAGAAATTAAGAAAACCTCATTTACAGTTGTATCAAAAGGAATAAAATACCTAAGAATAAATTCAACCAAGGAGATGAAAGATGTATACTCAAAACAATTATAAGACACTGATGAAAGAAATCAAAGGCAACACAAATGAATGGAAAGATATTCCATGCTCATGGATTAGAAGAACTAATATTGTTAAAATTTCCATACTACGAAAAGGATCTATGGATTCAACAGATCTATAAATTCAATGTATCAAAATTCCAATGATGCGTTTTACAGAAGTAGAACAAGTAATTCTAAAATTTGTATGGAAACAAAAACAAAAAAATTTAAAAACTCTGATTAATGAACGTGATCTTGAAAAAGAACAAAAAGCTGGAAACATCACACTCCCTGATTTCAAACTATATTGAAGCAGACACATGAATCAATGGAACAAAAGAAATAGCCCAGGAATAAAACCAAGCATATATGGTCAGTCAATTAGTGACAAAAGAAACAAAAATATCCAGTGGGAAAGGACAGTCTCTTCAATAAATGATGTCAGGAAAACTGGACAGTCACACGTGAAATAATGACGCTAGACTACTACCCCCACACACAAAAGAACTAATTCAAAACGGATTAAAGACTTGAATCCCAGAATACTATCATGAAATTTCTAGAAGAAAATATAAGCAAGAAGGTCCTTGACATCAGTCTTGGTGATGATTATTTGGATCTTACTCTAAAAGTCAAAACAACAAAAGCAAAAATAAATAACTAGAACTATATCTAACCAAAAAGCTTCTGCATAGCAAAGGGTATCATCATCAAAAGGAAAACTACTGAATGGGAGAAAATATTTGTAAGTCATACAGCTATCTGATAAGGGATTAATTTCAAAAATACATAGAGAATGAATATAATTCAATAGCAAAAATAAACAAACAATCCAATTTTTTAAATGGGCATAAGATCCCAACAAATGTTTTTCCAAAACAGACATAAACAGAGGTCCAACAGATACATGAAAAATGCTCAACATTACTAATCATCAGGGAAATAAAAATCAAAACCACAATGCAATATCACTTCACACCTGTTAGAATGGCTATTATCAAACAAAACAAAACAAAAGTAATAAGTGTTGGTGAGGAGGTGAAGAAAGAGGAACCCTTGTGCAATGTTTATAGGGATGTAAACTGTGAAACTTCTATGGAAAGCAGTCCAGAGGTTTCTCAAAAATTAAAATTAAGCCTACCATGTCATCGAGCAATTCCACTTTTGGATATTTATCTGAAGAAAACAAGAACAGTAACTCAAAGAGATATATGCACCTGCATGTTCATTTCAGCATTATTTTCAATAGTCCCAATATAGAAACAACATAAGTGTTTATATGTAATATATATATACAATAATATTCTGCCATAAGAAGGAATGAAATACCATTTGTGACAACAGAGACAGACCTTGAGGACATTATGCTAAGTGAAATAAATGAGACAGCAAAAGATAAATACCATAGGATCTCACTTAAATGTGGAATTTAAAAACAAACAAACACTCATAGATACCAAAAACCCAGTTCACAGATACAGAGAATAGATTGATTGGGGGTCGCCAGAGGTTGGCAAGGACCAAGTGGATGAAATGCTTAACGGGGGTCAAAAGGTACAAACTTTTGGTGGGCAAGGACCAAGTGGATGAAATGCTTAACGGGGTCAAAAAGTACAAACTTCCAGCTGAAAATAAACAAGTCCTGGGAAGGTAATGTACAGCATGGTGAGGATGGTTAATAATACTGTATTGCATACCTGAAAATTGATGAGATAGTAAATCTTAAAAGTCCTTGTCACAAGAAAAGAAATCTTTTAACCATGTATGATGGTGGATATTAAGTAACTTACTGTGGTGATCATTTTGATATATATACAAATATCAAATTTTTTTCATTTATTTATTTTCAGCATAACAGTATCATTATTTTTTCACCAGATCCAATGCTCCATGCAATCTGTGCCCTCTATAATACCTACCACCTGGTACCCCGACCTCCCACCCCCCCGCCACTTCAAACCCCTCAGATTGTTTTTCAGAATCCACAGTCTCTCATGATTCACCTCCCCCTCCAATTTACCCCAACACTGTTCTAACTCCCCATGTCCTCCATGCTTTTTGTTATACTCCACAAATAAGTGAAACCATATAATAACTGACCCTCTCTGCCTGACCCACTTCACTCAGCATAATCTCTTCCAGTTCTGTCCATGTTACTACAAAAGTTGGGTATTAGTCCTTTCTGATGGAGGCATAATACTCCATAGTGTATATGGAACACATCCTCCTTATCCATTCATCTGTTGAAGGGCATCTTGGTTTTTTCACAGTTTGGCGACCGTGGCCATTGCTGCTATAAACATTGGGGTACAGATGGCCCTTCTTTTCATGACATCTGTATCTTTGGGGAAAATACCCAGGAGTGCAAATATCAAATTTAAAATAAATACGACAAGGGGCACCCAGGTGGCTCAGTGGGTTAAAGCTTCTGCCTTCGGCTCAGGTCATGATCTCAGGTCCTGGGATTGAGCCCCACATCAGGCTCTCTGCTCAGCCTGCTTCCCCCCCCCTCTCTCTCTGCCTGCCTCTCTGCCTACTCGTGATCTCTGTCAGTTAAATTAAAAAAAAAAAAAAAAAAAAAAAAAAAGCTCTTAAAATAAATAGGACGAGAGTAGAGACCTGGTGGCAAGTTCTTGCATGCTGGAGTTTGCTTTCACTGTAAACCCTTATTCCACCAAATAAAAAAGTCCAAGATAGCTTTCTGGGGGTATAAGGAGACATGTGGAGAGAGACTCCAGTCATCCTTGCCCTGTCTTCTCAGGTGAGTCCCCACACAGGCGAGGGAGGCTACCCTTAAGCCATCCAGTGTCAGGAAAACTGAGGGAGACCAAAAAGATCCCTTAGCCAACTCCAGTACTATCTCCTAGGACTGGGAGAAGATGATAATAATTTGGCACTTTGAGCCAATAAATAAATAAATGCATACATACACAAATAAACTTTATTTTGGAATATAGTCTAAATTATATTTCATATTAGTTTATCTAGTATTTCAGATATTCGTACCACTTTAAAAACAAAATGAATCCAAACAATGAACCCTCAATTCCCTAAGAACTAAGAACAACAACAAAAGTTCCATTGAATTGCCTGAACAATATTCATTCCTGCTCCTCAGTTGAAACTCCCAACAATCCATCTCTCAGACTAACACAAAATACTGGCAGAAGTTCACCTATGAGACCGATGTGCTCCTTGGTTGGTAGCAATAATTAAATGTTTTGATTTAAAAGGCTTCTCACTAGACAATTGACTGGATTATGAAGTGAATGTAGATATGCAATATTGAATTTTGGCTCGGTTAGGTATCATACTCTGTTGAAATTTGAAAGTAATATTTGTTTCCTGTTATTCACAATGGTCTGTGAATTGCATTCAAAGATAGGAAGCCTGAATTTGATTCTTGGATTTGAAAATAACTGTGTGATTAGGGCCAAAAGTTTTAGCCTCTTGGTGGTTTACCATCCCAAGAATGTATGCATTCACACCTAATTGCTTTTCAAAATAGCTTTTAAAAAAACCCCTCTTTCAGTGCTTAGGGGGCCGGAGTGAGCCTGTTCTCCACTTCCAGTTTATTTACAAGGGTGAAAATATAATTTTCCAGCAGCTCCCCCTCCCTCAGATTTATCAAGACACAGTAACAGCCTTAAAAACACTCCTGATGGTTTTATAGGCTTGAGAAAGCCACAGGTTTGCTTTTACTGAAATAACAGTGCTCTCAGTGGTTTTATCTCTCTTTTTGTTTAATTCCTCTTAAAATAGGCTAAGCAGCCCTGGGAACACAGATCTGCAAGTGATGAGATTTCAACTCTTCAATTTAGCCCTGATTTTGGCACATACCTATCCTTTTGATGACAGGCCGAGAGCAATTAATTATTCCTTCAACTGTTCATTCACTTACTCTTTATAATAAATAGTTGTGTTTTTTAAGATTTTTAAAAATTTTTATGTATTTATTTGACAGAGATCACAGGAGGCAGAGAAGCAGGCAGAGAGAGAGAGGAGGAAACAGGCTCTCCGCAGAGCAGAGACCCCAGTGTGGGGCTCAATCCCAGGACCCTGGGATCATGACCTGAGCAGAAGGCAGAGGCTTCAACCCACTGAGCCACCCAGGCGCCCCAATAAATAGTTGTTTTGAGCTTATGATGTTCTAGATCAAGGTGTGTTTGAGGAAGTTAAAAAGAGATGGCCATTGTGACAACAAAGCACTTAAGGACCCAAGAAATGATAGAGTAAGTGTACGAGGTTTGGTATAACCCAACTCATAATATGGGAAGTTTCTCAGGGAGATTACAAGCAAGCAATTGTAGATATTTAGAGAGGAAGAGAGTGCAATCAAGTGTGTATCATGGCAAACTTGTGGTGGGCTTTGAGGTGGGTCTACGTGAGGGGTTAGGATTGCAAGAGGCTCTGAGGACATAGCAAAATACTTTGGAAACTTCAAGTATTGTGTAGGTGTTAGATAATCACAATTATTGCATAATAATTTTTAAAAGTATTTTTCCACCAAAATGCCATAATTAAAGTAATTATTTTTAAATGTCCTCATGAAACGTTTAGTATTTACAGACATCAGCAAGAAAGAATCAATAGTTTTGACATAGCTGCTCCAGGGGACAGGGAAAATGGTCACCCGCCATTGTCAAGTTATCCTGTGCTCCCAGCTCAAATGTATACATCTGTGGTTCCTAAACTACACTGAGGCACCCAGGGTATTACAATAAACTCACAGGTATGCTATGGAATATTTTGCATTTTTGAGGGGAACACAACAATATTCAATAGCTGTCAGACCCCATGCAAACTGCTGGTTCGAAGTAGTTCAAGGTTTCAATATGAGATGACACTACATGACATTTGATACCATTCATCTTTTTCAAAATGGATTTTTGGCAATTGCTGTCATAGAAAAACAAGTCCTGCACACAAATCAAGATGGAACAAAAAGTGAGGATGATGGCCAGTCTGATCCAAGCTTGAGAAGTTGTGCAGTGCCCAACAGGGGACCAATATCCCATTAGCAAGTAATTGAAATCACTGGAGATTTAAATATACTTTTTCATTCACTTTCTTTTTCAACTGGCTACTGAGTCACCTGTATGTAAATTCTACTGGATAATTGGACCTTAGCAGGTTTAGTAAAGTATTTAGGAATTTAGTAAATAACTTGGGAATTTTTTTGATCTAGGAGATCTATAAAACTACAAACGATGGCACACGTTATGAACAGAGAAAATTTGCGGCCCTGTAGCCTGTGGAGCTGACAGGAAGTCCACTCAGGAGTGGCTATATTTATATCCAGGTCTGTTTTGAGGTGAAGCCTCTTTGCTTCTCTTGAGGCAACATTCATCACAGAAACAGTCACTGGATAGTAGGCCTAATGGCTTAAAGGAGGCTTGAAAATCATTTTTTTGTTCTTTTTAAAAAATTACAAATATGTCTTGTCAAATCCTTTGTTTCTGCTTTCTAAAACAAGTAAGGAACACTGTGTCCTAATGTGTGTGTGTGTGTGTGTATATATATATATACACAGTTTATATATATATTATATATATACACAGTTTATATATATATTATATATATACACAGTTTATATATATATATATATACTATTGCCAAGGCACTTTGCCTGAAAAAAAATAAGAAAGGAAAGGAAAGACATCTTCCAATTTTTCAATATTTCCAGTTTATATTTCTACTCCTGACACTAATGTTTTGAGGTCTGGGGAAAGCAGGGATGGGGCCTCCATCCCAGGTATCTAAATGTTTAAAAGTTATAAATCAAGCTATCAAAACTATTAAATGAAATAATGTTGTATCTTCTAACCATGAAAAATAATGCCTCCGTAGTGACTTGGGTGGCCTTGACCTAAACTCTTAAGAGTCCTTGGAGGCCCCCTAGGGGATACGGCAGTGTTAGGAGAGCCAGCTAATAGATAGCTAAATTCCTCTTCCCACCATGCTGTTGTCCTACACCTACTGCACTACATGTGGTCTCCTACATGGTGAGGGACTTGGCAGATAGATACGGACCCCCACCTGGCAGATCTCCTTCCAAACAGACACCCTTGGCCAGCCCTCAGACCTTGGCATATATATCACAGGATCAAATACCTTCAGATGACGGATCCAGGAGGGATTATTATACAGGCTGTGGAAGAGCCTGTGGGGCTCCGGGCAGGTTCCTCGGTATCCATGGTGTAGTCTAGAAGGGAGAAAAGAAAGACTATTGGTGGAACCCTACATATTCATTGTCTCATGGTGATGAGCTGGAGTGGGTCCCCCTAAAGCTAGGAATCAAGGCAGGTGCCTCTAGCGCCAAGTCTAAGGATGAGGCTGAAATCTGCATATTTCCCGGTCCTCTTTAGGATTTAAAAAAATTTGTTCCCAGACACAAACCCCTTTCTTCCTAATCACTTCCTGTCAAAAGAATGAGTGCTCTTGGTTGCGTGGGTTTTCATTTTTTACATGCAGAAAACACAAAATAAACTTGGCAACCGGCAGAACTTGCCCTTCTGTTCTTGTGATATTTCTGGCATCACTTGGGCGGAAGTTGTGTGCCAGATCAGCATGCTAGTCAGAATGCCTCAACCACAGGGCAGCTCACCATCTCTACCTTCCCAGATGCTCTCAGGCTTCCCTGTGGTTCTGGATATGGGCAAAGATCAAGAAAATCCCTTGACCCCAGGGGGACAACATGAACCAGAGCATTCCCATCCATAACTGAAAGTTCCAGGTTTGTGGCTTTGAGCAGTGTCCTCTTTGATTTCTTTATTTAGTCACCCGGTAGGACATTCAGTGATGCTTTATGCGAGCCTGCCACATAGCTAGGCATCATGTGTCAGCCATCATCTAAAATCTCCTCATGAGCGTTCCTGTAACTATATGTAAGCATTACTTATCCTGTTTCAAGTAACTTTCCAGTAATAATCATTGTGAATTATTGTATAATGATACTATCTCATAATGATACTATTTCATACCTTTTATGGTTTAGAGGTGTCCAAATGAATGTTTTAGTTTCTTTAGCCCCAGTTACATTTTATATTATAAGGAGATGTCAATTTTCTACCTACAGCTAGGAAGGTCATGTCGTATTAGTATCTCTTGGCTAAAAAAGCAATAAACAGTCTATTGTATCATGGATTTTGCATGTTTATTGATGACTCTCCTTTTTTACATATTTGTTTTGGTTTTGGGTATAGTTTTAGAACAAGGGATTAGAAAGTAAAAAGAAGCAATGGCCATATCAAGTACTTTCTAATCTATTTCGCAAAATGTTTAGGAAAAGGAGGGTGTTTCAAATGGAGACTAAAACAAGATGAATCAAATAGCAAGACCGGGTCTTTGTGCCTGGACATGGCCAACCCTGATTGGCTGACATAGACCTAAGTCTCTTCGTTAAACATAAATCTAAGGCAGTGATGAGCATTAAGCTGGACCCTAACATCAGCTCACTATTTAGACGATGTAAGTTTGATCGTATATTCTCCTATAATAGAAAGCATGCTGAAAATCCAGCCCTCTGTCTTTCAGCTTAGCCCCTTCCTCTGCCTAGCCCCACTTCTGCAACTCCCCTGTGCATGTTAATGACAAAGATACTCCACTGATAAGCCCCCAGTTCTCTAGAAACAAGGGTTCCATGCCCAGGAGAAAACACTTGTGCTCTGGTTCTTAGTTTGCTCAGTTTGCTCAGTCTGCTATAAGAAAATACTGGAACTGAGTGATTTTCTTTAAAGATTTTATTTATTTGAGATAGAGCAAGAGAGCACAAGCAGGGGGAGGGGCAGAAGGAGAAGCAGGGTCTCCAATGAGCAGGAAGCTCCATGCGGGGCTCAAGCCCAGAACCCTAGGATCACGACCTGAATGGAAGGCAGATACTTAACCAACTGAGCCCCTGGAACTGAGTGATTAAACAACAGGCATTTATTTCTCACTGTATGAAATGCTGAATCCCTGAACCAGGGTACCAGAATTCTGTTCCTGGTGCATGCTTTCTTCTGGCATGACAAATAGCTGCCTTCCTGCCGTGTCCTCATTTGGCCTTCCCCAAGGTTTGTGCACCCGGGGGAGCGAGAGGAAGCTGGCTCTCTGAGGCCTCTCCTGATAAAGTCATTAATCCCATCATGAGGGCCACAGCCTCACCACCTCATCTAACCCTAACTGTCTCCCAAAGGCTTCACCTCCAAATACCATCACATTGAGGACTAAAGTTTTGACATATAAATTTGCTGGGAACACACAAATATTCACTTCATAACAGTCTGTGACTTCCTAATGCTTTGGACAGTTCAGCTCCCCTCACCAAGGTTTAGAAAGGGAAGCATGACAGACAATGGTTAAAAATTATAGCTCTGGAGTTCTGGGACAGCGTGTGTCTATCTCTGTATGTGTGCATACATACGTGCGCACTCATGCATGTTTTTAATCCTGAGTCCACCATGTCTGAGTGTCAATAACCTTGAGCAAGTTACTTAACTCTCTGAGCCCAATTTCTTTGTCAGTAAAATGAGAATGGTAACAATAGCATCGCTATAAAAGATTACTGTGAAGATGGAAATCAAGTAGGCATCCGGACTGGGGCAGAGTAAAAAAAAAAAATGAATGAATGAATGAATGAATGAATGAATGATGAATATGACTTTTATATGGTCCTATATTTACATTTTAAGTCCTGCATTGAAATTTGTCTACCATGTCTCTCCCACCGCAATGTGAACATTCTGGGCAGGGTGTTTAGACGGCTCTATGTCCCCATGGACTGGGTCCATGCCTTACACAGAGCAAGCACTCAGCAACTGTTTGTAGAACTGATTCCAGAAGGCCTTGGGAAACTTAGCAGGAGTGAAAGCTATGAATGGATTTTAGGATTTTGCTGAATGTATAACTCAATATGTGGTTAATCATAATAGGCCATTCCTTACAAATGACTGAAATATATATTTTTGCTCATTGATTTCCATAAGCTAACACTTATTCATAACCCATTTACATTATAGGTCTGTCTATTTTGTTGGTGTGCAAACATTTAAAAATCTGGGCGTTCTACAGAGCATTGTTGTTCCAACATGGGCAAAGTGCAGCAAACTTGCTGTGTCTCCTACAACACAAATCATGAAAACTAATTGGTAAGTAAAGCACGAAGTTCTCCAAGGGCTTATTACAGCAATCATAGCTCAAATGGTAACACCAGGATTTCGAAATATGATTTGTCATGAGGTCTCCTTCCTACACCCACCTCCACCCTCCACTGTCTGTTGTTCTACCTTCTGGCCTGAAACTTTCCAAGTGTTCATTTCACTGTCAGACATTCTCATGACTTGTATTTCATCATCTTTACATTTGTTGCATTTTTTTTTATTGTTTAACACATTCGTATTCTTTTTGCCAAAGTCTCTTGATGACAGCCTATAGCGAATAGGTACTATAATTGTGATTAGCTATAAGTAGGCCTCAGGGAGCTTTATGCCATGCTTTGAATGAATATGCAACAAAATCAATTTAGGCATGTTTAAGCTGACATTTGAGTATTTGTCATTTGTAAAGATGACAAAAGTCACACAAAATTCCTAGACCCACAGTTAACATTTTGATATGTACCTTCTAGATGTTTTAGGTAAAATTTCTTTGTGAACACCAGGAGCGATCCTGGCTTATGTAAACAAAACCCAGGACTTCAGAGACAGGTGCCAGAATCTTTCAGAGAATCAAAGGAAACAGTGAGCTGCCAGGCTTTGAGAAGTGGGCGTCCATAGAGCTCGAGTCCTGGAAACCAGAGAATATGGAACCTCTAGGGGCCACCATGAATGTGGCTCAATTCCAATGACTTCCAGGCTCTGGGTTGGCTTTGATTTTCAGCTTGTGGGACAGAGAGTTTGATCTGCCAGCATGGGCCAGATGCTCTTGCTCACTGGAGGGCAAAGTGATTCATAGTCCTGGAGAGGAGAAGTGCAGTGTCAGGGTCATGGACCCACTGCTGGGGCTAGTGGATCAAGAGTGCCAGCAGGGTGATCTGTTTGGAACCTGTCCCCACTCAGAACTGCAAGGTAAAGTGGAGGATGGAAAACCCAAGGCCTGTTCCCAAATAAAAGAAAGAATGCCGGGCATTTAAGAAGAAATATCGAGTACCCACACTTGGACATACCTATATAATTCTTTTTAAAAAGATTTTATTTATGTATTTGAGAGAAAGGGGAGAGCACAAGTAGAGAGGAGAGGCAGAGGGAGAGGGAGAAGCAGACTCCTCGCTGAACAAGGAGCCCAATGTGGGACTCGAGTCCAAGACCCTGGGATCATGAACCAAGCTGAAGGCAGACACTTCACTGACTGAGCCATTCAGACATCCCAAATTCTGAAGATGTATTTATATTTTTTATAATGAAAGCATTACACACAAGGAAATTGCCCTCTCTCACTGGGTATTATAATGTGAACACATTTCCATTTATAACCAAGGGATTAAAAGTATGGACTGTGGAGCTGGTCTCTCTGGATTAAAATCCAGGCCCTGCCATTTAAGAGCTTGGGCAAGGTAGTTAACCTCTCTGGGCCTCAGCTTCCTCATCTGTAAAATAGGGATATCTCTCTCATGGAAAAGTTGTAAAGATTAAATGGATTAATATGTGTGAAGTGCTTGGAATAAGATCTGGCATACTTGAAATGCTCCAAACAGTCAGCTGTCTTAGTGAACCCTCTGGGACATACGTACATACATCCTTAGACACTTTTTTGGGTAATTTTTAAAAGCAAATACTTAGAAGTGGAGTTGCTAGGTCAAAGGCTGAAAATACTTTTAAGACTTTCATAGACAACAAATGTCAGATTGTGGCTCTCCTTTGCTAAAAAAAATGGCCCAGTGACTTTTGATGTCACTCGGGGCGGGGGGAGGAATGTTCTCATCTTTTTGATTCTCTGTACAACCTGGTTGCTGATTATCTCTGTGACTCTGTGACATTACATTACCTGTTCCCCTTCCTTCCTCATTTCCTGACCTTCCTTGAGAGAATTCCTCCCCTTTCTCCCCAGAGCTCATGTCCTTTCCTCTTTCTGGAATATTCCTCCCCCAGGATACCACAGGGCTTGCTATTCACATATTGGCTCTGAAGTAGCTGTTGTGAATTCCTCACCCAACCTAACTAGAATGGTAAACTCCACACTTTATGCCCCTCCCCATGCTTGTTTTTAATCTTAGTTCTTGTCACTAACATCTCTGATGTCAATACGATACATTCATTATCATATAATGATAAGATACTTCCTGTATCTTTCTAGAATGAAATGGTGATTGAATATATTTGCCAAGTACCCCTTCAGGAAAACTGTACCCATTTACTCATTTATATTCCAGCAATTTATGCATATTAATCTCGACACTATATATATTACCAATATTTAAAATCTTTGCCAAGTCTTATAGGCAAATACCTCTAATTGTTTTTGCTACAGCATTTTTTGACATCAGGTATCTAGTTCCTGCAGGATGCTGCCAGCCACAGAGAGCTCTTTGCATCCATTAAGGGACAACTCCCATAGCTGGCATGCCAGTTCTCCCTTATATTGAACCAAAATCAGCCTGGGTACTGGCACAGCCCTGGGTGTGCATGTGGCCTTCTAGAATGCTAGGCCTGCATAATTCCTCAGAGCCCTTGTGGACACCCCACTCCCCACCTGCTCCCAAGCCCTGGCGTTTGCTTGTAAATGTTTACCCGCAGGGCACCCCCAAGAAGTACCTTAAGGTCACAGAGCTCTGAGCCCTCCCTCTGTGTGGACTTGCCAGCCAGCAAGCAGTCAGCCGCCTGGCCGCTCTTGGCCTTGCCACGTGTATACCGGGCACTCGCAGGGTCTCTTCTTCCTGATGGACCCGCCACAAGGTCATCCATTTAAAAATTTGTCCTAACATTTATCCTAGTCACCACTGTCACTGTGACTCCCCCCGCCACTGTACATAATTGCTGTTAATAAAATGCCATCGTTAATGGAAAAAAAAAATGATGCCACTCTTGCATCAAAACTCATGCAAGGATGGGGCCATTTCATTTACCGAGGACCCTGAACAATACAGGTTTGACCTCAGTAGGTTCACTTACACATGGATGAAAAAGAAAAAAAAGTAGTGCACATGTATTTTCTCTTCCTTATGATTTTCTTAACATCATTTCCTTCTCCCTCGCTTACTTTATTGAAAGAATACAGTATATAATATATATAGTGTACAAAAATATGTGTTAACAACTGTTTATGTTATCGGTGAGGCTTCTGGTCAACAGGAGACTGTTAGCAGTTTAGTTCTCAGGGAGTCAGAAAGGATTTCCAGCTGTGTGGGGGCTGGTGCCCCTAACCCCTGCATTGTTCAAGGGTCACCTGTGGTTAATTGGTTATATTGTATTACAGAGGTCTGGGTGAACAGTAAGTAGTAGGTGGGGTTTTAGAACTTCAGAGCTCAGACCATAAAGTGTTATATCAGCACTTCTGACAGGGACGGGGTGGGGGTGTCGGGTAGGGTGGAGGGGCACGTTGTCATGAGGCTGATTCTGGTAGTGCTAAAACCCAATGGCTGGCAGAGCCAACTGTCACTGCTGGAGTTCGAAAGTCAGCGGAGT
Organism: Mustela putorius furo; assembly: GCF_011764305.1. Taxonomy (NCBI): domain Eukaryota; kingdom Metazoa; phylum Chordata; class Mammalia; order Carnivora; family Mustelidae; genus Mustela; species Mustela putorius. The sequence continues at coordinate 13,037,524 of NW_025422010.1, read as the reverse complement.
ATATGAAACAGCAGCAGCCCTGCCCGACTCCCGACAGAGAATATGCAAGAGAACAAACTGGCTTAGAACAGTATTTCATGGTAGGAATCTGAAAAACTAACAGGGAAGTCCATTGGCAGCTCCTTCCAGCTTCAAATTTCCCTCTAGTGCCATCTAGTGGCAGGACTTAACCTGAAGCCCTGCAGCAAGGGTTTCTGGGAAAGAGCATCACAGAGAAGAGTAGAGAAGGGCCAGTTTTGGCACTGAGAGATAATAATATCTACCATCCCTCCTTCTTTATTTAAAAAATTTCCAGAATTAACAAACTAACGCTGTCATTTGCATTATCATTATAGAGTCACGACAGATTATGAACCTTAGGATACAAAACGAAGCAAAACCAACCAAAGTTAATTTTGCTCTTAATTCTCCAGTCATAAGGCTCAGGGGTTACTTTCAAATGCACAAGATACCCCACATGGGAGGTATTAAGGTGGAGGAAGCTCTGGGGCTGCAAGCAAGTAATCCACTCTGTATTCTCCTTCTTGTAATAGCACCTGCTTCCTTTTACAGCTCAGCTAGGGGAGGAGATAGCTGACAGGCTCAGATGTGTTGAAATAATTTGAAAGTAATCACAGATAGACTTTTAAGCCCTAAAGAACAAGCCTTCCTCTCTTAACATATGCTAGCTTGACAGCTTTACTCTTAAGCATAGTTTCTTTCTTAAAACACACACACACACACACACACACACACACACACACACACAGAGAGCTACAAGTACAAGAAAGAATATTTGATGTTATTGCATAAGCCTGGTGATGTAGCTGTCTCCACAAATGTTTTAGAATGGAGGGAGGACACCAAAAGCTCACCTTGTAGAGCCCTGATCTTGGAAATGATTTAACATTGATCTAGAGCCAGTTACTGTCAGTGGTGTTTCCTTTGAGGCCTTAGTTTTTCGATCCATCACTAGAGAAAATCTTTTTTCTAGTAAAGTCCTTTGAGAACCTGGGAGAGAGTAGAATGAGCTCAAAGGGTTCTTCATCAATGTGTGTTTAAAATATTCCAGCTGACAAGTGGTGGCGATAAAGCCTGCTTTAGTCACCCTGGTGCCTGTCAATTCCTTCTCCATTTTTGGTGCATAATCAAAAGAGCTTAATGCGAAGTGATGGAAAGCATTCTTCCTGCATTACCACCATCTGTTTCCTTGGCATCCACTACAGACAGCTGTGTTGCCAGCTTTCGAGCTGTTTATTGGTATGTCACATGGAGAAGTTATTGATGGACTGACTGAATCTCCTGGAAACTGGGCATTTTTTGTTTCTTTCTGAAGTGCATATTCAATATCTTGTCATTCTTACAAGATATTCAGCAGGCATTTATTCTATGACTTGACTGACCCGTGGCAATAGGGCAGTTTCATATTTATGAATGGGTATCTTGAAGAAAAATTACACCTGTGTCAACTCTCAAGCAAGTTATTAATGGAACTACAAAAGGATCATAAGAAGAAAAATGAAAAGGTCCAATGGAAGGAAAGATCACCCTGTGCATACAGATTGAGAAGATCTGTGTGCAAGTGTACAGCAATGGAGACAGAGAGATATAATTTAAATTTCTATTATCTTGGAATTTGTGATAGAAGAAGGATGCTGAGATTGTGGGTCCTGCCATTTAAGGTTGGAAAGAAGAATAAATACAGAATAACTAGCAAAGAATAAAGTGGAGTCTTTCTTTGCACAATGGTAATAAGCCCAAGATTTCTGTTATCTTAAATATCTTTTAAAAGAAGCTGAATTCCAAATGATACGTATATATGTATCACATATATATGTTTGTGTGTGTATATATATCTAATTAGATCTGAGAAATCCAAGCTCTTTGGGCAAATCTCTAATCTCAAATATCAACATCGAGAAAGTCCAAAAGCTTTTTCACAAAAGGTCCTTCAAATTCACTGTAACAGGCAGACTATCAAACCAAATACCACACAGATTAGTATTTCTTATTTGATTGAATCCTTTACTAAGTGAAGCTCGGTCGCCAAATACTGCTGAAAATATAGAGATTGGGTAAATAAGTAAGTTTCCAGCTGTCAAAGAGTTTATAACTAAAGATGTTCAGATATAAAGATTTCCCTAGGCATTATACATAAACACATACACATATATGTATATTTGCTATTAAATACTATTATAAAAACAAACACTACATAAAAGGGCACTGATCAAATAAAAATGATCTGGGAAGGCTTTATGACTATGGTTCATAGAAGGTGGCTACTATCCCCAGTTGAAGGGATGGAGAAGAGGTATCAATCGAGCTGCATCTCAGTGAACTGGCTGAGCTTGACTGCATTCAGATGAAGGAGTATTTCATCCGCAAAGGACTATTAGTGAAGCATGAAGGCAGGGTACCTGGATTTATGTCTAGAACAGTAAAATATCGTGCTGCCTAGAACTTGGAGCGTTATGAGGGGAAGTAGTGGTGTATGACAAGAAAATGCCACTTTGATATCATTTCATGAAGGATTTTTGAATAGCATCCTAGAGTTTAGAGCTTAAAGCTTTTCAGTAAGAGAGTGATGCAATCAGATTGGCAAGATAAATTGAAAAAAAAAAAAAGACTAGATTCAGGAAGAGCAGTGTAGGACAATAATGAGTGTCTCTGATTAAAAGACACTCTGTTAGAGTGTTACAGCTAGCTCTGTTACAGCTAGAAAGGACTCAAGAATCCTTGTTAGTGCCTCTGGTTTTTTTGTTCATTTGTTTCACAAATTAAAAAAACTATAGTCTGGCTGAGTAGGGTGATTCATCCAAGTTCAATTATCTAATAAAGACAGAGCAGGACTAGAACGCAATTTATGGTTTTAATTCCAAAAAGGAAATATAAAGGGTTTAACTTTGAAAATGTGGACATGGGTAGAAAAATCTTTGTGACAAAAGTAATTGGCCTTGTAGACTGAGAATGGGAAGGAGAGAAAGATAAATTCAAATGGACTCAGGCATGTGAGTTTTCCGCATGCCTCCTTGGTCTTCAAAGACATCTCGTTAACTTAAAATGACTTCCTGATGGAATTTCAGGCAGTGTTTTGGAGAGATTAAAAAATAGATGGTAGCAAGAGTTTAAGCCACGCGTAACTATTGACCTCATTACACTGTCCTCTATTCCTAGGAAAGCAAGTTCTTAACATCTGACCAAAGAAAACACACAGGATCAGTCATCCTGGGTGAAAATTACGAAGTCACATCATTTTTCCTCTTTTCTGCATTCTCAGAGATTTACCCTGCTGTCTTTGCCTCAGCATCCTCTTCAGCAATCAGGAAGTTATCAGGGAAAAAAATTAAATCAGTTACAATTCAATTCTCATGCAAAAAGAATAACAACCAATCAGCTCGTTGCAACATTCAGCATACCCTACATAGCAAGAGGACCATCAAGTTCCCAGCTACTCTATATTCAGCTTTCCTTCTTCCAGCAATCATTTCTATAATTAGTACTGGCATATTGTGTCTAATTAGTTATTTCTGTGGCATATGGGCATAAAATGTATGTGTTCCTTAGTCACCCCATTTTACTGTTAAATTGCCTGTAGAGATTTTTCAAAAAATGAATAATTAAGCTTATTTCTTTGTCTCCTGTTTTCCAATTCCCTTAGATTCTATTCAGGTGATATAATTATAGTGTATCCATGGCAATGCTCATTATCTACATCTATAGGTGAAATCTTTGGGGGCTGCTAGTTAAATCACTTTTTCTCTCTCTTAATCTGGCTTCAATCTGTAGACCAAGAGGGACAGAGCAGTTAAGAGTCACTGGTGCTAATATGGATTTGCACTTTAATTTGCATGGCACCTAATGTTCACATTCAATTCCCAACTGTATTTCCTCTCTTCTTTTTTTTTTTTTAAGTTTGACAGATAAATATGTATGCCCTCTATCTGCATCACAGTTTTGTTCTAATGAAGTTCTCAATTATAATGAATACTCAGACTGTGTAATGCTACTGAAATGGTTGTTATATTTTTAGACAAGGTATAAATAAGAATTTAAAATTTAAATAATTAATTCCACAAAACACCTCAAACTACACTAAATTCAAAGTATCAAAGCATTTTTTCTTTTTTTTAAATTTAAATTCAATTAGCCAACATATAGTACATCATTAGTTTCAGATGTCATGCTCAATGGTTCATCACTTGCATATAAGACCCAGAGCTCATCATGTCATGTGCCCTCCTTAATGCCCATCACCCAGTTACCCCATTCCCCCACCCACCACCCCTCCAGCAACGCTCAGTTTGTTTCCTGGAGTTAAGAGTCTCTCATGGTTTTCTCCCATGACTTACCATTCAATTTTCCCTCCATTCCCCTATGAGCCTCTGCACTGTTTCTTATATTCTACACATGAGAGAAACCAATGATAATTGTCTTTCTCTGATTCACTTATTTCACTCAGCATAATACCCTCCAGTTCCAACCACATCAGTGTAAATGGTAAGAATTCATCCTTTCTGATGGCTGAGTAATATTCCATTCTCTCTCTCTCCATATATATATATATACATACATATATATGTATATATATATAATAGACCAGTAAGGATTCCTGAGTCCTTTCTAGCTGTAGCAGGATATATATACATACATACATATCTCACATCTTCTTTATCCATTCATCTGTCCCAGCTCTTTCCACAGTTTGGCTATTGTGGATATTGCTGCTATAAACATTGGGCTACAGGTGTCCTTTTGGATTAATACATTTGTATCTTTGGGGTAAATACCTGGTAGTGCAATTGCTGGGTCTTGGTAAATACCTTGGTAGTGCAATGGTATTTTGATAGAGATTGCATTGAATGTGTAGTTCTGATTTTAACTTCTTTAGGAACCTCCATACTGTTTTCCAGAGTGGCTGTACCAGCTTGCATTCCCACCAACAGTGTAAGAGGGTTCTCTTTCTCTGCATCCTCACCAACATGTGTTGCTTCTTGTGTTGTTAATTGTAGGCATTCCAACTGATGTGAGGTAGCATCTCATTGTGGTTTTGAATTCTTTTTCCCTGATGACAAGTGATATGGAGCATTTTTTCATGTGCCATCTAGACGTCTTCTTTGGAAAGATATCTGTTCATGTCCTCTGCCCAGTTCTTGACTGGATTATTTGATTTTGGGGTATTGAGTTTGATAAGTTCTTTAAAGGTTTTGGATCCTAGCCCTTTAATCTGATATGTCATTTGCAAACATCTTCTCCCATTCTGTAGGTTGCCTATAGTTTTGTGGACTGTTCCTTTTGCTGTGCAGAAGCTTTTTATCCTGATGAAGTCACAATAGTTCACTTTTGCTTTTGTTTCTTTTGGCTTTGGAGACCTGTCTAGCAAGAAGTTGCTGTGGCTGAGGTCAAAGACATTACTGCCTGTGTTCTTTCTATGATTTTGATGGATTCCTGTCTTACATTTAAGTCTTTCATCCATTTTAAGCTTATCTTTGTGTATGGTGTAAAAAATGGTCTAGTTTCTTTTTTCTGTATGTGGCTGTCCAATTTTCCCACACTGTTTCTTGAAGAGACTGTCCTTTTCTCATTTGATATTCTTTCCTGCTTTGTCAAAGATTAGTTGGCCATAATGTGGAAGGTCCATTTCTGGGTTCTCTATTCTATTCCACTGACCAATGTCTTATTTTGTGCCAGTACCATGCTGTCCTGATGATCATAGCTTTGTTTGTTTGTTTTTTAACATATTAATTTATTTTTTTTCAGTGTTCCAAGATCCATTGTTTATACACCACACCCAGTGCTGCATGCAATACATAGCTTTGTAGTAGAGGTTGAAGTCTGGCATTGTGATGCCATCATCTTTGGTTTTCTTTTTCAACATTTCTTTGGCTATTCGGGTCTTTTCTGGTTCTATACAAATTTTAGGATTATTTGTTTCAGCTCTTAGAAAAATGGAAATGGTATTTTGATAGGGATTGCATTGAATGTGTAGATTGCTCTGGGTAGCATAGACATTTTAACAATATTTGTTCTTCCAGTCCATGAGCATGGAATGTTTTTCCATTTCTTCCTGTCTTCTTCAATTTCTTTCATAAATGTTCTATAGTTTTAAGACTACAGATCTTCTACCTCTTTGGTTAGATTTATTCCTAGGTATCTTATGGTTTTTGGTGCAATTATAAATGGGATTGACTTCTTGATTTCTCTTTCTTCTGTCTCATTGTTAGTGTATAGAAATGCAACTGATTTCTGTGCATTGATTTTTATATACTGCCACATTGCTGAATTCTTGAATGAGCCCTAGCAATTTTGCAGTGGAGTCTTTTGGGTTTTCCATATAAGGTACCATATCACCTTTAGACAGTGAGAGTTTGACTTCTTCTTTGCCAATTTGAGTGTCTTTTATTTTTTTGTTGTTGTGTGATTCCTGAGGCCAGGACTTCTAGTACTATGTTGAAATGCAGTGAGAGTGGACAGCCTTGTCATATTCCTGACCTTGGGGAAAAAGTTCTGTTTTTTTCCCATTGAAGATGATATTCCCTGTGGCCTTTTCATAGAAAGCTTTTATGATATCGAGGTATGTTCCCTCTATCCCTATACTGTGCAGAGATTTAATCAAGAAATGATGTTGTATTTTTGCCAAGTGCTTTTTCTGCATCTATTGAGAGGATCATCTGGTTCTTGCCCTTCCTCTTATTAATGTGATGTATCATGTTGAATGATTTGTGAATGTTGAACCACCCTTGTAGCCCAGGAATAAATCCCAATTTGTCATGATAAATAATCCTTTTGAATACTGTTGTATCTTATTAGCTAGTATCTTAGTGAAAATTTTTGCATCCATATTCATCAGGGATATTAATGTATAATTAATATCATTAATTGGTGGGGGTCTTGGCTTTTGAGATCAAGGTAAAGCTGGCCTTGTAGAATGAGTCTGGAAGTTTTCCTTCTCTTTCTTTCTTTCTTTTTTGAAACAGCTTCAGAAGAATAGGTATTAGTTCTTTAAATGTTTGGTAAGGGGGCACCTGTGTTGCTCTGTTGGTTAAGTATCTGCCTTCAGCTCAGGTTATGATTCCAGGGTCCTGGGGTTGAGCCCTATTTTGGGCTCCCTGCTCCACAGAGAGTTTGCTTCTGCCTCCCCATCCTACTCATGCTCTCTCTCTCCTCTCAAATAAATAAAGGTAAATCTTTAAAAAAAACTGTTTGGTAGAATTTCTCTGGGAACAATCCAACTCTAGACTCCTGTTTGTTGGGAGATTTTAAATTACTGCTTCAATTTTCTTGCTTGTTATGTGTCTGTTCAGGTTTTCAATTTTGGTAGTTTATAAATCTCCAGGAATGCATTCATTTCTTCCAGATTGCCTAATTTGTTGTCATATACTTGCTCATAATATATTCTTAAAACTGTTTATATTTTTTTGGTGTTGGTTATGATATTTCCTCTTTTGTTTATGATTTTATTTATTTAGGTCCCTTCTCTTTTCTTTTTAATAAGCCTGGCTAGGGATTTATTGATCTTATTAATTCAAAGAACCAGCTTCTAGTTTAATTGACCTTTTCTTTTGGTTTCTAGTTCATTGATTTCTGCTGTAATCAATCTTTATTATTTCTCTTCTCTTGCTTGGTTTAGGTCTTATTTGCTGTTCTCTTTAGCTCCTTTAAGTGTAAGTTTAGCTTGTGTATTTCAGACTTTCCTAAACTTTTGAGAAAGGCCTGTATTATTGGGTATTTCCCTGTTAGGACCAACTTTGCTGTATCCCAAAGGTTTTCAACAGTTGTGTTTTCATTTTCATTGGTTTCCATGAGTTTTTTAATTTTTTTTTAAATTTACTGATTTACTCATTCATTCTTTAGTGAGATGCTCTTTAACTTGCAAGTGTTTGAGTTCCTTCCAAATTTCCTCTTGTGATTGAGTTCTAGCTTCAGAGCATTATGGTCTGAAAATATGCAGGGAATGATCCCAATTTTTTGGTACCAGTTGAGACCTAATTTGTGACCCAGTATGTGATCTATTCTGGGTAATGTTCCATGTGCACTCAAGAAGATGTGTATTCTGTTGCTTTAGGATAGAATGCTTTGTATATATCTGTGGAGTCCATCTGGTCCAGTGTGTCATTCAAAGCACTGTTCCTTGTTGATCTTCTGCTTGGATGATCTGTCCATTGTTGTAAATGGGGTGTTAAAGTCCCTACTATTATTGTATTATTATCAATGTGTTTCTTTAATTTTGTTATTAATTGATTTACATAATTGCTGCTCCCAAGTTAGAAGCATAAATATTTATAATTGTTAGGTCTTCTTGTTGGGTAGATCCTTTAAATATGATATAGTGTCCTTCTTCACCTCTTATTATAGTCTTTGGTTTAAAATCTAGTTTGTCTAGGGGGAGGAGGAGTCAAGATGGCGAAGAAGTAGCAAGCTGAGACTACTTCAGCTAGCTGGATATCAGCTAGATAGCTTATCTAAAGATTGCAAACACCTGAAAATCTATCGGCAGATTGAAGAGAAGAAGAACAGCAATTCTGGAAACAGAAAAACAACCACTTTCTGAAAGGTAGGACGGGTGGAGAAGTGAATCCAAAGCGACGGGAAGCTAGACCCCGGGGGAAGGGGCCGGCTCCCGGCAAGTGGCGAAGCAACCGCGCACAAAATCAGGACTTTTAAAAGTCTGTTCCGCTGAGGGACATCGCTCCAGGGGCTACCCCGGGCGAAGCCAACGCGGGGTCAGTGTGGCCTCAGGTCCCGCAGGGTCACAGAAGGATCAGGGTGTCTGAGTGTCGCAGAGCTTGTGGGTATTGGAACGAGAAAGCCGGCTACAGAGACAGAGCCGACAGTAAGCTCCCAGCTCGGTGTTACCTTGAAACGGTCGCAGGCTCGGTGAGCTCAGAGCGCGGCCGGAGGTCGGGCAGACGGGAGTGACTGAGTGCTGTTCTCTGAGGGCGCACTGAGGAGTGGGGCCCTGAGCTCTTGGCTCCTCCGGGCCAGAGACCAGGAGGCTGCCATTTGTGTTCCCATCCTCCGGAACTCTACAAGAAGTGCTCAGGGAACATAAGCTCCTGAAAGCAAACCCGAGCGGATTACTCACCCCGGCCCCTGATAAGGGCGGTGCAATTCCGCCTGGGGCAAAGACACTTGAGAATCACTACTACAGGCCCCTCCCCCCAGAAGATCAATAAGAAATCCATCCAAGACCAAGTTCACCTACCAAGGAGTGCGGTTTCAATACCAGGGAGAGCAGCAGAATTCCAGAGGAGGAGAAAGCAAAGCATGGAACTCATGGCTTTTTCCCTGTGATTTTTTTTTAGTCTTGCAGTTAATTTAATTTTTTTCTTTTTCATTTTTTGTTTTTTTTCTCGCCTTCTGGTAAAATGTTTTTTTAACTTTTACCTTTTTCTTTTTTTTTAACGTTTTTTAACTAGTTTATCGAATATATATATATATTTTTCTTTTTTATATTTTTCTTATTTGTTTTCTATTTTTTATTTCTTTTCTTTTCTTTTTTTTCCTCTTTCTTCCTTTTTGAACCTCTTTTTATCCCCTTTCTCCCCCCTCACGATTTGGGATCTCTACTAATTTGTTAAAGCATATTTTCCTGGGGTTGTTGCCACCCTTTTAGTATTTTACTTGCTCCTTAATATACTCTTATCTGGACAAAATGACAAAAAGGAAAAATTCAACTAAAAAAAAAGAACAAGAGGCAGTACCGAAGGCTAGGGACCTAATCAATACAGACATTGGTAATATGTCAGGTCTAGAGTTCAGAATGACAATTCTCAATGTTCTTGCCGGGCTCGAAAAAGGCATGGAAGATATTAGAGAAACCCTCTCGAGAGATATAAAAGCCCTTTCTGGAGAAATAAAAGAACTAAAATCTAACCAAGTTGAAATCAAAAAAGCTAATAATGAGGTACAATAAAAAATGGAGGCTCTCACTGCTAGGATAAATGAGGCAGAAGAAAGAATTAGTGATATAGAAGACCAAAGAAAAATAAAGAAGCTGAGCAAAAGAGGGACAAACAGCTACTGGACCATGAGGGGAGAATTCGAGAGATAAGTGACACCATAAGATGAAACAACATTAGAATAATTGGGATTCCAGAAGAAGAAGAAAGAGAGAGGGGAGCAGAAGGTATACTGGAGAGAATTATTGGGGAGAATTTCCCCAATATGGCAAAGGGAACGAGCATCAAAATTCAGGAGGTTCAGAGAACGCCCCTCAAAATCAATAAGAATAGGCCCACACCCCGTCACCTAATAGTAAAATTTACAAGTCTCAGTGACAAAGAGAAAATCCTGAAAGCAGCCCAGGAAAAGAAGTCTATAACATACAATGGTAAAAATATTAGATTGGCAGCTGACTTATCCACAGAGACCTGGCAGGCCAGAAAGAGCTGGCATGATATTTTCAGAGCACTAAATGAGAAAAACATGCAGCCAAGAATACTATATCCAGCTAGGCTATCATTGAAAATAGAAGGAGAGATTAAAAGCTTCCAGGAAAAACAAAACCTGAAAGAATTTGCAAACACCAAACCAGCTCTACAGGAAATTTTGAAAGGGGTCCTCTAAGCAAACAGAGAGCCTACAAGTGGTAGATCAGAAAGGAACAGAGACCATATACAGGAACAGTCACCTTACAGGCAATACAATGGCACTAAATTCATATCTCTCAATAGTTACTCTGAATGTTAATGGCCTAAATGCTCCTGTGAAAAGACACAGACTATCAGAATGGATAAAAAAACAAAACCCATCTATATGTTGCCTCCAAGAAACTCATTTTAAGCCCAAAAACACCTCCAGATTTAAAGTGAGGGGGTGGAAAAGAATTTACCATGCTAATGGACATCAGAAGAAAGCAGGAGCGGCAATCCTTACATCAGATCAATTAGATTTTAAGCCAAAGACTATAATAAGACATGAGGAAGGACACTATATCATACACAAAGGATCTGTCCAACAAGAAGATTTAAGAATTTTAAATATCTATGCCCCCAACGTGGGAGCAGCCAACTATATAAACCAATTAATAACAAAATCAAAGAAACACATCAACAATAATACAATAATAGTAGGGGACTTTAACACTCCCCTCACTGAAATGGACAGATCATCCAAGCAAAAGAACAGCAAGGAAATAAAGGCCTTAAACGAACACTGGACCAGATGGACATCACAGATATATTCAGAACATTTCATCCCAAAGCAACAGAATACACATTCTTCTCTAGTGCACATGGAACATTCTCCAGAATAGATCACATCCTTGGTCCTAAATCAGGACTCAACTGGTATCAAAAGACTGGGATCATTCCCTGCATATTTTCAGACCACAATGCTCTAAAGCTAGAACTCAACCACAAAAGGAAGTTTGGAAGGAACCCAAATACATGGAGACTAAACAGCATCCTTCTAAAGAATGAATGGGTCAACCGGGAAATTAAAGAAGAATTGAAAAAAATCATGGAAACAAATGATAATGAAAATACAACGATTCAAAATCTGTGGGACACAACAAAGGCAGTCCTGAGAGGAAAATATATAGCGGTACAAGCCTTTATCAAGAAACAAGAAAGGTCTCAGGTACACAACCTAACCGTACACCTAAAGGAGCTGGAGAAAGAACAAGAAAGTAACCCTAAGCCCAGCAGGAGAAGAGACATCATAAAGATCAGAGCAGAAATCAATGAAATAGAAACCAAGAAAACAATAGAACAAATCAACGAAACTAGGAGCTGGTTCTTTGAAAGAATTAATAAAATTGATAAACCCCTGGCCCGACTTATCAAAAAGAAAAGAGAAAAGACCCAAATAAATAAAATCATGAATGAAAGAGGAGAGATCACAACTAACACCAAAGAAATACAAACTATTATAAGAACATACTATGAGCAACTCTACGCCAATAAATTTGACAATCTGGAAGAAATGGATGCATTCCTAGAAACATATAAACTACCACAACTGAACCAGGAAGAAATAGAAAGCCTGAACAGACCCATAACCAGTAAGGAGATTGAAAAAGTGATCAAAAATCTCCAAACAAACAAAAGCCCAGGGCCAGACGGCTTCCCGGTGGAATTCTACCAAACATTTAAAGAAGAACTAACTCCTATTCTCCTGAAACTGTTCCAAAAAATAGAAATGGAAGGAAAACTTCCAAACTCATTTTATGAGGCCAGCATTACCTTGATCCCAAAACCAGACAAGGACCCCACCAAAAAAGAGAGCTATAGACCAATATCTTTGATGAACACAGATGCGAAAATACTCACCAAAATACTAGCCAATAGGATTCAACAGTACATTAAAAGGATTATTCACCACGACCAAGTGGGATTTATTCCAGGGCTGCAAGGTTGGTTCAACATCCGCAAATCAGTCAATGTGATACAACACATCAATTAAAGAAAGAAGAAGAACCATATGATACTCTCAATAGATGCTGAAAAAGCATTTGACAAAGTCCAGCATCCCTTCCTGATCAAAACTCTTCAAAGTGTAGGGATAGAGGGCACATACCTCAATATCATCAAAGCCATCTATGAAAAACCCACTGCAAATATCATTCTCAATGGAGAAAAACTGAAAGCTTTTCCGCTAAGGTCAGGAACACGACAGGGATGTCCATTATCACCACTGCTATTCAACATAGTACTAGAGGTCCTAGCCTCGGCAATCAGACAACAAAAGGAAATTAAAGGCATCCAAATCGGCAAAGAAGAAGTCAAATTATCACTCTTCGCAGATGATATGATACTATATGTGGAAAACCCAAAAGACTCCACTCCAATATTGCTAGAACTTATACAGGAATTCAGTAAAGTGTGAGGATATAAAATCAATGCACAGAAATCAGTTGCATTTCTCTACACCAACAGCAAGACAGAAGAAAGAGAAATTAAGGACTCAATCCTATTTACAATTGCACCCCAAACCATAAGATACCTAGGAATAAACCTAACCAAAGAGGCACAGAATCTGTACTCAGAAAACTATAAAGTACTCATGAAAGAAATTGAGGAAGACACAAAGAAATGGAAAAATGTTCCATGCTCCTGGATTGGAAGAATAAATATTGTGAAAATGTCTATGCTACCTAAAGCAATCTACACATTTAATGCAATTCCTATCAAAGTACCATCCATCTTTTTCAAAGAAATGGAACAAATAATTTTAAAATTTATATGGAACCAGAAAAGACCTCGAATAGCCAAAGGGATATTGAAAAAGAAAGCCAACGTTGGTGGCATCACAATTCCGGACTTCAAGCTCTATTACAAAGCTGTCATCATCAAGACAGCATGGTACTGGCACAAAAACAGACACATAGATCAATGGAACAGAATAGAGAGCCCAGAAATAGACCCTCAACTCTACAGTCAACTAATCTTCGACAAAGTAGGAAAGAATGTCCAATGGAAAAAAGACAGCCTCTTCAATAAATGGTGCTGGGAAAATTGGACAGCCACATGCAGAAAAATGAAATTGGACCATTTCCTTACACCACACACAAAAATAGACTCAAAATGGATGAAGGACCTCAATGTGCGAAAGGAATCCATCAAAATCCTTGAGGAGAACACAGGCAGCAACCTCTTCGACCTCAGCCGCAGTAACATCTTCCTAGGAAAAACGCCAAAGGCAAGGGAAGCAAGGGCAAAAATGAACTATTGGGATTTCATCAAGATCAAAAGCTTTTGCACAGCAAAGGAAACAGTTAACAAAATCAAAGACAACTGACAAATGGGAGAAGATATTTGCAAACGACATATCAGATAAAGGACTAGTGTCCAGAATCTATAAAGAACTTAGCAAACTCGACACCCAAAGAACAAATAATCCAATCAAGAAATGGGCAGAGGACATGAACAGACATTTCTGCAAAGAAGACATCCAGATGGCCAACAGACACATGAAAAAGTGCTCCATATCACTCGGCATCAGGGAAATACAAATCAAAACCACAATGAGATATCACCTCACACCAGTCAGAATGGCTAAAATCCACAAGTCAGGAAATGACAGATTCTGGCGAGGATGCGGAGAAAGGGGAACCCTCCTACACTGTTGGTGGGAATGCAAGCTGGTGCAGCCACTCTGGAAAACAGCATGGAGGTTCCTCAAAATGTTGAAAATAAAACTGCCCTATGACCCAGCAATTGCACTATTGGGTATTTACCCTAAAGATACAAACGTAGTGATCCAAAGGGGCACGTGCACCCGAATGTTTATAGCAGCAATGTCCACAATAGCCAAACTATGGAAAGAACCTAGATGTCCATCAACAGATGAATGGATCAAGAAGATGTGGTATATATACACAATGGAATACTATGCAGCCATCAAAAGAAATGAAACCTTGCCATTTGCGACAACATGGATGGAACTAGAGTGTATCATGCTTAGTGAAATAAGTCAAGCAGAGAAAGACAACTATCATATGATCTCCCTGATATGAGGAAGTGGTGATGCAACATGGGGGCTTAAGTGGGTAGGAGAAGAATAAATGAAACAAGATGGGACGGGGGGGAGACAAACCATAAGTGACTCTTAATCTCACAAAACAAACTGAGGGTTGTTGGTTGGAGGGAGTTTGGGAGAATAGGGTGGGATTATGGACATTGGGGAGGGTATGTGCTTTGGTGAGTGCTGTGAAGTGTGTAAACCTGGTGATTCACAGACCTGTACCCCTGGAGATAAAAATATATGTTTATAAAAAAAAAAAAGAAGGGAATCTTTCTGCCCTTCAACAGACGAATGGATAAGGAAGATGTGGTCCATATACACTATGGGGTATTATGCCTCCATCAGAAAGGATGAATATCCAACTTTTGTAGCAACATGGATGGGACTGGAAAAGATTATGCTGAGTGAAATAAGTCAAGCAGAGAGTCAATCATCATATGGTTTCACTTACTTGTGGAGCATAACAAATATCATGGAGGACATGGCGAGTTGGAGAGGAGAAGGGAGTTGGGGGAAATTGGAAGGGGAGGTGAACCATGAGAGACTATGGACTCTGAAAAACAATCTGAGGGGAATGAAGTGGTGGGGGGGTGGGAGGTTGGGGTACCAGGTGGTGGGTATTATAGAGGGCACAAATTGCATGGAGCACTGGGTGTGGTGCAAAAATAATGAATACTGTTATGCTGAAAATAAATAAATTTAATTAAAAAATAAAATCTAGTTTGTCTAATATAAGGATTGCTACCCCAGCTTTCTTCGGTGTCCATTAGCATGATAAATTGTTCTCCACCTCCTTACTTTCAATATGGAGGTGTCTTTGGATCTAAAATTAATCTCTTGTAGACAATGTATGGATCGGCCTTGCTTTTTTATCCAGTCTGATACCCTGTGTCTTTTGATTGAGGCATTTAGCCCATTTACATTCAGAATAACTATTGGAAGATATAAATTTAGTGGCATTATATTACCTGTAAAGTCCCCTTTTCTGTGGATTGTCTCTGATTCTTTCTGGTCTATGTTACTTTTGGCCCTCTCTTCACTTACAGGATCCCATTTAATATTTCTAGCAGGTTGGTTTAGTGTTTACACATTCCTTTAGTTTTTGTTAGTTTAGTTTTTGTTAGTTTAGTTTTGTCCTGGAATATCTTCATCTCTACCTCTATTCTGAATGAAAGCGTTGCTGGATAAAATTCTTGGCTGTATATTTTCCCCATTTAACATATTGAGTATACAATACCAGTCCTTTCTGGCCTGCCAGGTCTCTGTGGATGGGTATGCTGCTAGTCTTATGTTTCTACTATTGTTGGTTAAGTACCTCTTATCCTGGCTGCTTTCAGGATTTTCTCTTTATCCCTGAAATTTGTGAGCTTCACTAGTATATGTTGGGTTGTTCATCTATTTTTATTGATTTGAGGGGGGTTCTCTCTACCTCCTGGACTTAAATGCCTCTACCCTTCCCCAGAGTAGGGAAATTCTCAGCCATGATTTGCTCAAATATCTCTTCTGTCCCTTTATCTCTTCCTTCTTCCTCTGAGACCCCAATAATTATAATATTGTTTCACTTTGTAGTATTGCTTTCACTTTGTGGAGGCTTCTCAAAGCCTCCTCCTCTAGGTCCATTAGTTGTTTTTCTCGGTTTTCCTCAGCTTTCTTGTTTCCATCCTCTTGTATTCTATGTCACCTCCTTTTGCCTCATTCAAGCTGTGAGACCATCCATTTTAGACTATATCTCAGCTTAAAGGATTTTTAATTTCAGCCTGATTGGATTTTATTTCTGCACTTAGAGATTCTCTAGTGTCTTTTATACTTTTTTCAAGCCCAACTAGTAACTATCATTGTTATCCTTAGTTCCAGCTCTGACATTTTACTTATATTCATATCAATTAGATCTGTGGCAAAGAGTATTAATTCCAGTTTTTCTTTTGTTGTGAATTTCTCCTTCTAGTCATTTTGCCCAGAGAAAAATGGATGAACAAGAGAACAAAGTAAAAAATATCAACCATGACCCTTGTGAAATACACACTAGACAAACCTGAAGAGGTCAGAAACTAAAAAAGAAAATAAAAAGAATAAAGCGGGGAGCAGAAAGAATATAATCTCTCAGGTGGACAAAATAGGGTGATCCACCTGGTCCTGGGTGTATTTTGGTCTGTTTGTTAAAAGACACTAACTCCCAAAATTGTAACAAAACCAAAACTTACATATATACAAAAATAAAACTGAATACAGTGAATAGAAGCCAAAAATGAAGAATATATCTATAAAATGTAAATGTAAAACTGGAAGTTAAAAGAGACTTTAAAAGAAAGAGTTGATAAAATAAAAACCTAGCTGAAGAGGAAAAAAAAGGAAAGGAAAAATTTAAACTGAAAGATGAAAGAATTATGAGGAAAAATCTTTGAAGTCTATATACTATTTTCTCCTTGTGCTAGAGTTTTGCAGTTCCATGTGCTCCATAAACTTAGTATTATCCTAATATTCCATCTGGTCTTCTGAGGGAGGGGTCTGCTGTGCTGATTCTCAGGTGTCTTTGCCTCTGCAGATTAGCACCACCCCTTGCCAGGGGGCCGGGCTCAGTGTAAGCTGCTTTGGGTTGCTCTCTGTGGCTTTTCCTCCCTGAAGGCTTTCCTTGCCATCTTAGAGGATGAAAATAAATCCAGCCTCATAGCTGAAAGATCGTGGCCCCCTGTCATCAGTGAACTCTCAGGGAAAAGCAGTCTTCACTTTTGTGTGCACAAAACTCTGCAGATTCCTGTGGTGTGCACCCATACCAATCCTCCCAAAGGAGGTAAGAGGGTCACCATAGGCCTGTTGCTTGCAAGGCGCCTGCATGGAGAATGGTTGCTGGAATGTGCCATAGTTCACAGTTCATGGCAAACTGAACTGAGAACCAACTCCCGGGCTCACTGACCATAGCCAGTTTCCTCACCCCAAAGCTTGGGTACTCTGCTGCACTCATGCATCCTCATTCTTTCTGTGACCAGGGAGATCCTGAGACTACACCGTCCCACCTTAGATTTTATTTTAAAGATTTCATTTATTTATTTGTCATAAAGAGCGAAAGAGCAGAAGCAGGGGGAGTGGCAGGCAGAGAGAGAAGCAGGCTCCCTACTGAGCAAAGAGTCCAACAATGGGGCTCAATCCCAGGACCCTGGGTTCATGATCTGACCTGAAGGCAGATGTTTAACCAATAAGCCACCCAGGCATCCACCAAAGAGTCTGCCCCATTTTATCACCTGAGCACCTTCTAGGCAGGGACATCTCTCACTGAAGCAGACTTCTAAAAGTTCCAATTTTGCACTCCAGGGCTATAATACTTTCTGGTAGCTGGCTTACAGATGTGCTCTCTCTGCTGCTGTTTAGCTTCTCATATATCCCCCCCAGATTCACTTCTCTGTACCTCCTACCTTGCAAAAATCAGTCTCATTTCTATTTGTAAAATTCCAGCAATTCTTTTCTTACATCTCAGATTGAATTCATAGGTGTTCAGAAGAATCTGATAGATATCTAGCTAAATTGAAGGGACCAGATGAAATAAGGTCGCCTCCTCTTCTGCCATCTTGCCTACCTCCCTCAAAGTATCAATGCATTTAATAAAACCAACTACTCTGATATCTTATAGTATTAATCTTTTAAGTATAAACCACATGCCCCTCTTTTTAACTACTTTGCCTGCCATTGTTAAAACTGCATGGTCATGATATGGGGCTTTGTAAGAAGGCAGTCTTGGGCCCCAGAATTTCTGAATCCAAATCTGTGGTTTCACAAATTCTCAGGTGATTATATGCACATTAAAATTTGGAAAGTATTAATGAAGATAGCAAACTAATTGAATATGGACATTTTATTCCAGCCAATTCACATTTCCACAGGGTATTTTGAAGCTATATTATTTCAAATATTTTTTATGTGTCAACACAATCAAATTGATAGAATTTCTCCTCTCTCCACTCCCAAGATGACAGAAAAATGAAATAATACACCTGGAGAGGGTTTAAAGATTCTATAATCCAAACCCTATCTTTACAGGTTATGGTATCAAGGCTCAAGGAGATGAATGGGTCAGTGGTCAATCTGGCATCCCACTCTTCTTTCTGGCTTAAGATAATTATCTTCTAGACTATAGATTTAATTTATTAGAAATATGTGAAGCTCTATTTTCTCAGATATAGATATCATAAGTCAGCTAGTTTAGTTAAGGTACTCATTATTGAGCAATTAATCCCACCATCCCCACTTTAAAAAGAAAGTACACTGGGTATCTAATAGGACCAGGGAGCAAAGAATTAGGGTGCAAATATGAAGTAGACAAATTAACGGAATTCTTAAGAGCTTAGAGTTTAGAGTCAGAGTCAAATCCTGATTCTGGCATCAAGTAGGTACCTAACTGACTTTATCCCTTCCTCTCTGTGAAATGAGGCCAATAAAATAGGTTTTACAAAGCTGTGAAGAATAAATGTAGACCACATGTAAATACTTAGCATGGAGCAAGGCACATAATAATTGCTCATTAAAAGATGACAGTATGGTTTTCATTATCTGCCATAACTGAAGAACTCACAGATAGGAAGGGACAAATACACAAACACAGGTAGTTCATTCTGTGTCCTAAATAAAAAGGACAGATATCATACCAGTTATTTTAATGGGGAGCATTTGTTAAAAAGATCTACTAAGCAGGTATTTAAGAACAGAAAAGGCAAACAAACAAACAAAACAAAACACCAAAGTATGCCACGATTAGTAGCTATAGGAAGCAGGATGAGGGACGGAAGGAAGAGTGAGGAGGACGGAATTAGTAAAACTTAGAATTGTAGAGGCAGAGGAGGCCTGTTAGACCAGAAGTCAGGCCTCTGGGAAAAGAACACTGCTTGCCTGGTGTCTCTGACTTGGGTATCAGAAAGCTGGGTCTGCCAAGCTGGGGGGACCGCAAACTGGATTCAGTGCCTGCAAGCGGATGGCACCTCTAGTGCCCACAGCTCACAGCTGCAAAAAACAGGAAGGAAGCTCACAGGACAGAGCAATCTCTTCCCTTCCTTTAGACTTCCTCTCTCCTGCTATTATTATCTACTTAGGCAGGCTAACAGGCAGTCGCTGGCAAAGGACAGCTGTGGCTTAGAGAACAGCAGCCCCAGCCAGCATCCCAAACCAGAGCACTGGAGAATGGATTTGGAGGGGAGACACAAGAATTTTCTAAAGAGCACTAGGTCAGGTTGTTGTAATGTGAACTGAGTGCTAAGTGCCACATGTAAGTCTATGTTTTGAGGGGTAGGCAGTCCAGAGGGAACAAAATAAATACTTCCAGCTCTGGCCATGGTAGTCCATGAGCTCTCTCCTAGAGAGGAGATAAGAACTGGCTCCATCAAGTTTCTTCTTCCTGTCTTTCCATTCCCCAAATGTTAAATATGGAAAAGGGAGGATTGGGAACTTGTACATCTGCATTCTGTGCTTCCACTGGCAGAGAAATGATCCACTGAAACAAAGGGAGGGAGGAACCACTATGAACCCAATCTTTCAAAAGCAGTTGTTCTCCATTTTTGCCTGTGGTTTGTCTCTGATTATTTGGGTTTTTTGGAAGCTTCTTGTGATTATGACTCCAAGAAGAATAAGGGGGATCCAGGTAGAAAGATGGTAAGCATCAACTGCACAGAACAGAAGTCACCAGTAGGGTGTGTGATTGCATCCTTGGCTGCTGACTCCTACAACAGGGTGGAGAGTTCCCTATGCTCCTGAATTTGGGCATACATCAGCAAACCAAATGCCAAATGCTTAACTTGAAAGTGGAAAAATTCTTCTGGCTCATAGGTGGAATACAGACAGCATCATGACACTAGCCTTTATCTTCAGGGAAGGAAGAGATCCCTCCCAGAAATTACTCTGGGGGAAAAATAATCCTTAGGATATAAACAAGGACCAAGGAAAATTAGAGTACACCATCAAAAGTGGGGAGAGGGTAGAAGTCACAATAAATAAGTTTGCATTTTCCCCATTCTACACTAAATGCTCCCAATCTGTTAGATTATGCACTTTAATCATATCAAAAACGAGAGCTAAGAGGGAAATCATGTGTCTATTTTGTAAGGAAGAAAAAGCAGGTGGATTGTTGGTCCTTTGGATTTTTTTTTCTTTTTAAGGCATTATTCACATTTAACAAATGTGTTAACCTTTTCTGAACTTTCTCTTTCTAGAACAGATAATGAATTGTGCCCTTCTTAAAGAATCAAATAGGTAATCAAAAGATACCAGATTCTGAACACCTCCGTGGAACTGAGATCCCATTTGTTTGTTTGTTTGTTTGTTTGTTTTTTCTAAAAGAACATAAGGAATGCACATGAATCATATATTTTATGCTGTATTAATTTACTAGGGCTGCCATAACAAAATGCTACAGACTCAGTGGTTTAAGCAACAGAAATCTATTTTTCTCACAGTTCTGGATGCTGGAAGTCTAAGATCAAGGAGCCAGCAGGGTTAGTTTCTGTAGGCTTCTCTCCTGGGCTTGCTGACAGCTGCCCTCTCCCTGTGTCCTCACATGGCTTTTCATCTGTGTGTGTGCCCATCCCTGGTGTCTCTTCCTCTTCTTAAGGACAACAGTCATATTGGATTAGGGCCCCACCTCGAGAGTCTCATTTTACCAAAATTACTGTAAAGATCATAGCTCTACATATGGTTACATTCTGAGGTGCTGGGAATTGGGACTTCAACATATGAATTTTGAAGGGCCACCATTCAACCCATCACATGTAATAAAGACTGTAAAAATGTTAACATAATAAGATATGCATTCCCACTAGTCTGAAGTACCAGATTTCTGCATTATTCAATTCTTACCAAGTTAAAATGTTAGGAAAGAACTAATGAGGTCCATTTTGCTGCCTATGGAAAAGCATTCTTTGTCAATTAGCTACCCACTGTGAATAAGTACTACAGTCTCCATAGTGACAGAAGTGGTCAGGATTCAAAGGTACTAACATCTGCAACCAAACAAAACCAATTGAAAACAAATTTATTGAAGGCAATCTCCAAAAAAAATAGCCATATCCACAGTTCTTACATACATACATACATACATACATATATACATATGTAACATGTCTTTGTCCTGCAGCAAATCCCATTTAAAGTGATATCAACTCCCATTAAATCCATGTTAGTCCTGAGAAATTATCAAAGAGCTATGTCCTGTTTGAGGTTTTTTCCTTAGTTAATCTCAGCCCCAAAGATTTCATGTCTTATTTTGGGCAAAATGCAGAGTCAGCTCTTGTGGAAATATAATAGTTGGCAATACTGTAGTAAGTTATGACCTTTAATGTGCTTTGTATAAGGAGCAACCTATGAAAGCCAATACTTACAGCACTTTTGTTTATGATCCCAAAAGACTAACAACACTATTCTTAATCTAAGAATGAAAACTAAAACCTTCACATCACATAAATTTATACTATCTCAAATGTTCTAGATATGAAATATTTAAGGAAAATCATTCCAGGAAACCCTTTTCCCTCAGTCAGCAGTTTCTCTCACTTTTCCTGCTGCAGATGCTTGACAAAATATAACAAATTCTAACACTTAGATGCATACACTGATGCATTTGCAATGAGGTCTTACTCTGAAGTTTAGCTATGTTTCTATAACTAGGCCACAGGTGACAATAGTCATATGAGGTTCTTAAAGGGACAAAAAAATTTATTTATTTATGGCAAGTGTTTTGGACATGAGACTTTTCATGAAATTTAAAACTCCCATGCACATGTTAGATGACATAATTATCCCACTGACTATAGGTTTTAAAAAGAGTACCCTTGAGAGCTATACAGCTGTGGTTTCTTACTGCTCCCCTGCTGCAGAGGTGGATAGCTATGTACAGACTTTGTTCTTCCCACCTTCTCATTTAAAAATAAACCTCTAAAGAACTTGAATGCAAAAGCATTAGCTGAACATTTCATTAATAATTTCAATGCAAAAAAAGCAAAAGAAATATGAAATCACCCACACAGAATGTGTTATGTTCTTGAGTTCCTGTTAGATTTGTAAAATGGTTTTTAATTTAGAAAGGAAAGGAGTAGAAAAATAGAAAAAAAGAAAAAGAAATTAAATTTTATTTGAAATTTTCTGTATTGGGTGTATTTTTAAGTACAATAAACTAGAAAATTTGTATTCCTAAGTTTTATAAGATCTAAATGCATATATTATATTTTTGCAACTAAGGCTACTATGAAAGTACTGTTCTTTTAAATTTTTATTACATTATAATAGAAAATTGCAATATATTTTATTTTATTAATGGCTTTTTTACTTGAAGCTTACAAATCATATAAAAAGTAAATGGAATATGTATATAAATGTTAAAATTAAAGAAATAAATCAGAACATTTTCTCAAAAGAAGATAGGAGCTACCAAAAAATGACCATATTATTATAATTTTATATAACTGCATTATATGAAAATATATGAAAAAGTTAAAAGAGGTAACCCATGAAATGGGAGAAGATATTTGCAAATGACAGTACAGACAAAAGGTTGATATCCAGGTCTATAAAGAACTTCTCAAACTTAACACACACAAAACAGATAATCATGTCAAAAAATGGGCAGAAGACGTGAACAGACACTTCTCCAATGAAGACATACAAATGGCTATCAGACACATGAAAAAATGTTCAGCTTCACTAGCCATCAGGGAGATTCAAATTAAAACCACATTGAGATATCACATTACCTTCAGCTCAGGTCATGATCCCAGGGTCCTGGGATCGAGCCCCATGTTGGGCTCTCTGCTCAGCAGGGAGCCTGCTTCCTCCTCTCTCTCTGCATTCCTCTCTGCCTACTTGTGATCTCCATCTGTCAAATAAATAAAATCTTAAAAAAAAAAAAGAAATTAAAAATAGAGCTTCCCTATGACCCTGTAATTGCACTACTGGGTATTTACCTCAAAGATTTAGATGTAGTGAAAAGAAGGGCCATCTGTACCCCAATGTTCATAGCAGTTGGTCACAGTTGCCAAACTGTGGAAAGAACCAAGATGCCCTTCAACAGATGAATGGATAAAGAAGATATGATCCATATATACAATAGAGTAATATGCCTCCATCAGAAAGAATGAATACCCAACTTTTGTATCAACATGGATGGGACTGGAAGAGAGTATGCTGAGTGAAATAAGTCAAGCAGAGAGAGTCAATTCTCATATGGTTTTGCTTATTTGTGGAGCATAAGAAATAACATGGAGGACATGGTAAGTTGGAGAGGAGAAGAGAGTTTGGGGAAATTAGAGGGTAAAGGAACCATGAGAGACTGTGGACTCTGAGAAACAAAATGAGGGTTTTGGAGGGGAGGGGAATGGGAGGTTAGGTGAGCCTGGGGGTGGGTATTGTGGAGGGCACGTATTACGTGGAGCACTGGGTGTGGTGCATAAACAATGAATTCTGGAACACTGAAAAGAAATTAAAAAAAAATAAAAACAACAACAACAAAAGAAAACAGTATGGAGTTTCCTCAAATAACTGAAAATAGAAATATCATACAACCCAGTAATTCCACTACTGAGTATCCCCTCCCCCCCCAAACCCCTCTAATTTGAAAAGATATATACGTCCCTATGTATATTGCAACAGTAGCCAAATTATGGAAGCAACTCAAATGTCTGTCCATAGTTCAATGTATAATGAAGGTGTGGTATGTATGTATATATATTCCATATATATATTTGTGACAACATAGATCAACATAAAGTGGATTATGCTAAGTGAAAATAAGTCAGAAAAAGATAAATACTGTATGATTTCACATTATATGTGGGTTGTAAAAATAAATAAATAAGTAAATAAGCAAACAAACAAACAGCAGACATAGACCCCAAAATATAGAGAACTGAAGGTTGCCAGTGGAGAAGAGGGCAGGAGGATGGACAAAATGAAGGGAAGTAGGAGGTTTCCAGTTATGGGATGAATACCTCACAGGAATAAAAGTTACAGTATAGAGAATATAGCCAATGGTCTTGTAATATCATTTTATTATGACAGATGGTAGCTATACTTGCCGTGAGCATAGCATAACATCTAAACTTGTTGAATCACTATGTTGTACACCTGAGACTAATGCATGCAATATTGTGTGTCAACTATATGTCAATAAAGTATAAACATAAATATAAATAAATAAATAATATAATATATAAATAAAATAATGGGAAAAATGAAGACACCAAAAACACAGTTTATATTATTTACAACTAACCCAGCCTTGTCCTAGGAGCAAAGGAACCCATGACAGGCTGAAAACAGTTACGTGGTGTCTATAGTCAAATGGAGGCCACAGGGACATTCAGCAAGCTTTGGTTTTATTTAGAGTCTGTTTAGTTGAATTAGGATGAAAGGAAAGAAGTAATTTTTTTTTTATTATCACATATAAACTGAAACCAACCTAACCCCAAGTTGACACACATTAGCTAACAATCAGCTCTGGTTTGGGGTCCTTTGGAAAGAATCTTGGGTCTGGAAAGCAGTGTGTAGAAAGCCAAGTCCTGGGCTTTGACATTCCACATGTCAGACCAAGTAGGGAGTAGCTACTTCACAGATCTCTAAAGGGTATATGATATAAAAGTTTATGCATATATTAGATATGTGATACTCTTGTTAATTTTTTTAGCCATAGTTCTTTGAAGGCAAAACTTATGACAGTTTTCTGCTACATCTGTCTAATAATAACTCAACAAGGGAGTGCACAGCAATGATAAATTAAGCAGCAGAAAGGTGTGGAAAGGAACCAAATGACCAACAGCTTAATAAAATATTCAACTTCAAAAGAAATCTAAATTTTAACACAATTATATATTTGGCATTCCTCACTGTCATGCTGACAAATATTTTTAATAATAATAAGCAATGTTATAAAATGTTCAAGCACACACTTCTCTGTCATATACTACTGGTGTCAACAAGAGTGTGACTAACTTGGAATGCAATATGGCAGTATGTTTCAAGGAATTTATTGATACTCAAAGTCACTGTTCCAGCAAGTCCACCTTGAAGACTGTAGAGTTAGGAAGTAACTAGGAAAATAGTAATGAATTGTGTACCAAGCTAATGCTCACAGAAAAATTCACAGCAGCCAAAAAAAGGGGAAATAATTCACATGTCCTATGGAAAGTCCATCTGTAAAAAAATTGTGGGGTTCTTTTGCTTATGATGCACAAATTGCAAGAGAACATCTCTCCCACTCTGAAATATAGCCTCTTTGATTCTATCAGAGAGCTGAAGGTTCAAGGCAAACCAGTGAACTGAATTCTAAAGTGTGACAAATTCCACCTAGGGAACTGGGACACATGAACAGGTTTTCTTTGAAAGAACACACAGAAAAGATGACCATCTTACAAGTAAACAGGGAGAAAGTAGCTGAAATTTAATCCTGAAAGTCTAAGTATGGGTTAAAACAACAGTTCAACACACCCAAGAGCCCCTAACCTGAGGTAGTCTTCACTCATTCACAAACTCTTCTGGGTGCTCAGGAAAAGGACATGGAATGGAACAGGAGACAAAGAGAGCTCTCTCCAATGAGGCACATGAAATCCTGTTCATTTCTCAGACCTTTCACTTACAGGAAGTCAAAGCCTAAAGTCACTAGAGGAGAGGTAAGATATAGTCCCATTCCCAGGACCCAGGCAAAGATCATTACTTCTGAGAGAGAGATAGAAGCAAAGACTCCTATCCCTGGGGGGAAGGGTAGGAAACCTCTTCAGTCCCAGGATCCCACACCTACGCAAAGCAGGGGCTGCTGTTGGTTGAAACATAGGGTACTCTTTCCCATCCAAGACCTCTCCTGTTACAAACCAGAAATTGGTTGTCATGGGTTGCAAGGAGGGACAAGAATGTTGAGAAGGCCCCAACCCCAACACTCAGCTGAAGAAGGCATGTCTAAAATGGGAGCGGGACTGGGAAAGCCAAGGACTCCCTTGTTCCCATCATGAACTGAACACTGAATAACAAGCCACTTCTTGGAGAAGGTCAAGAGTGTGGAGAGACATCTCCCTGGATATGCTGATATACAGGGACTACTGAAAGCTGAGGATAGAGCAGGATCCCAACAAACACCTGTCCATCTTCCAAATGGAGAAATTTGAAATCTGCAGTACACTAAAGGTATCTACGACAACAGAAAAATCCAAACCCAACTCACCTGATGGACTCAACCTCCAACACCAAGCACCTGACAAAGAAAAAAAAAATGCTCATCTTCACTACTGTTTTATACAATTTACCTAGCTTTTAATAAAAATAATGAGATTCACAGAAAAGAAAAAGAATCCAACCACTGTCAATGGAAAAAGCAATAGATCATGGCTTCTCTCTATTATGCAAGCAATTGAAATGATACTTAGAACACAGAAATATGATATGGTCCTTACCTTAGGGGAAAAGTTCAGACATATATCTCCTCTTATTCACATAAATAAATAGAATGAATTATTGCAAGCATTTTACCAAAAAATGTGCTTATACTCAAATGGTGAGATAATTTTTTTAAAAAGATTTTATTTATTTGACAGAGATCACAAGTAGGCAGAGAGGCAAGCAGAGAGAGAGAGAGAGAGAGAGGAGGAGGAAGCAGGCTCCCTGCCTAGCAGAGAGCCTGATGTAGGACTTGATCCCAGGACCCTGAGATCATGACCTGAGCTGAAGGCAGAGGCTTAACCCGCTGAGCCACCCAGGCAGCCCCAGATGGTGAGATAATTTTTTAAATTTGTTTTTTCTTTTTATCTTTATATTCTTGGTTTAATGTATTATTGTTACAAATTTTATATGATAATAATAAGTTCTGTCTAGTAAAAACATGCATGACTGTAAAGCACATTTTTTTTTTCATGACATTCTGCTATCTAAAAGGAATTTTACTGCTTGGCAACCAGAAAGCTTACAAATACCGGACAGCTCAATGAAAAAGAGACCCCCCATTGGCACCCAAACTGTTTAACCTATAGCTGAAAGGCTGGGCAAAAAAATACTCTAAAACATGATTCTTAATCAGTGAAGTAATAATAATGTTGTTGCAACAATTAACATTACCAGTTTAGCATTTTCTAAGTGACATGAATGCTACATATATTAGTTTATAGCTTCATGAAATAAATACCAAAATGATTCCTATATAGAGATAAGAAAACTGACATATAACATCGAATATATTTAAAACATCAACAGTTATTAAACCTAATTAATACTGAGCAAGTCATGATCATGACAAAAATAGCTGTTATTTATTAATCACCTGATATAGTCTAGACTCTGGCCTAAGTGCTTTAGATAATAGTTTCAAAATAACTCTGAGTCTCAGATAGTTTAGTCAACTTGCCCACAGTCATACAGCTGGTAAGGGTAGGTGTTCAGGTTCAAACATATATCCATCATACTTCAAAGTACAGTCCCTTATCCCCTGTAATTTATGGACATGTCTTTTAAATATCCTGGAACTGGGCCATTCTGCCAAGTTCCTTCCTGTAATATAACCTGAGGTACTTTATAAGATATTCCTGATTTTCACCATGGCTCTGGATTCTAGTTTGGTGAATCTTCCTTGTTTATCAATTTTGACGCATTCCTACCAGGCTAGGACAGCCCCTGACTTGGCAGGGAGGGTTTGTAGACCCTCTGCTTCTTGTAGACGACTACCAATTTGTCCTGGGTACACTTGCACTTTCAGAAGGAGTCTATGTGGTCTAATTTCCAATTAGCCTGTTCCTAGGCCTTTTCTGGACATGAAAGAAGTTATTTAATTTTTGTTATTTAGTAACAACATTCAACATGATTGCTATTCTTTTGATAAAATATTAAATGTACAATAGAGTACTATTCACTATAGGTACAATGTTGTACAGCAGATCTCTGGAAGGAACTCATCTTGCATGACTAAAACTTTGCATCCATTGAATAGAAACCCCATTTCTCCCTCCCTCTAATTCCTGCTAAACACTATTCTACTCTACAATTTTAGATAATTCATATGTATTAACTAGGGTTCTCCAGAGAAAACAGAACTAACAGGAGATACATAAAGAAACAGATGTTATACATAAATAGGTAAATGGATAGAAAAATAAATAGGTTTTTCATAGAAATTGGCACACAGAGTTATGGAGGTTGAAAAGCATCACAATTTTCTATTTGAAAACTGTAGAATCAGGGGAGTTAGTGGTATAAACCAGTCCAATTCCAAAGTTCTGAGAATTGGTGACTACTAGTGTAAGTCTAGAATGTGAAGGCCCAAGAACCTGGAGCTCTGATGTTCAAGGGTAGGAAAAGATGGACATCAAGCTCTAGAAGAGAGTTAATTCATCTTTCCTTTGCATTTAGGCTCATAAAGGATTAAATGATATCCACCTATATTGGCGAGGATGGATCTCTTTACTCAGTTTACTGAATCAATTGTTAATCTCTTCCAGAAACATCCTCACAGCAGATCCAGAAATGTTTTATCAGCTATCTTGGCATCCCTTAACCTAGTCAAATTGATGCATAAAATTAAACATCACATCATATGTAAGTGGAATCAGGCAATACTTATTTTTCTGTGACTGGCCCATTTCAATGAGAATAATAACTCCCAGCTTCATCCATGCTGTGCCATACTGCAGAAAGTATATACACATTTTTTTTTTATCCATTCATCCATGAATGATCATTTAGGTTGTTATACATCATGACTACTATAATTAATACTTCAATGAACATGGGAGTGCAAATACCTCTTTAAGATCCTGCTTTCAATTCTCTTGGATATATACCCAGAAGTAGAATTGTTAAATCATACGGTTATGCTATTTTTATTTTTTTGAAGAATCTCCATACTGTTTCCCAAAGTGACCATTTTGCTTTCCTACCATCAAGGGTTTCAATTTCTCTACATCCTCTCCAACACTCATTATTATTTTTATAATGGCCATCCTAACATATGTACATTTATATTTCATTATTTTTTTAATTTGCATTATACTCGTGATTACTTCTGTTGAGAATTTTTTTTTAATTTTTTATTTTTTATAAACATATATTTTTATCCCCAGGGTTACAGGTCTGTGAATCACCAGGTTTACACACTTCACAGCATGTTGAGAATATTTTTGTGTATCTGTCAGCCATTTGTATATCTCCCTTAGAAAACATCTATGTAAGTCCTTTGTTCAATTATTTGTTTTTGTTTTTTCTATTGAGATGTAGGAGTTCCTTATATCTTTCAAATATTAATCCCTTAACAGCTATATGATTTGGAACTATTTTCTCCCATTCCATAGGTTGCCATTTCACTATACTAATTGTTTGCTGTGCAGTAGCTTTATAGTTTGATATAGTCCCTTGTTTAGTTCTGATTTTTTGCCTGTTTCTTGGGGTCAAACTCAAGAACTCATTGCCAACACCAATTTCATGAAACTATTTCCTTCACTTTTCATCTGATTTTTAGTTTCCTCTCTTTTTGCTGCTAGGACTCCTTTATTGTTAAGGAAGAAAATGATAGTCATGCACTGTTGGTGGGAACACAGACTGGTACAGCTAATCTGGACAACATCATCAAGGTTTCTCAAAAAGTTAAAAATAGAACTTCTGTATAATCTAGCTATTGCACTACTAAGAACACAAAAATATTAATTCAAAAGGAAACATACACCCCTATGTTTATAGGAGCAGTATTTATAATAGACATGACATGGAAGCAGTACAGATGACCATTGAATGATGAATGGATAAAGAATAGTATATATATAATATCTATACACACACACACACACACACATATATATATATATATGATGGAATATTATTCATCCATAAAAAAGAATGAAATCTTGCCATTTGCAATGACATGGATGGGGCTAGGGAGTATAATGTTAAGCAAAATAAATCAGGGAAAAAATACCATATGATTTCACTCATATATATGGAATTTAAGAAAAAAACAAACAAGCAGATGGAAAAATGAAAGTGAAAGAGAGAGTCAAAGAAAGAAACAAATTCTTAATTATAGAGGACGATCTGTTGGTTACCAAAGGGTGGTGGGTTAAATAGGTAATGGAGATTAAGGGCTCCACCTGTAATGAGCACAGGGTGATGTATGGAATTGTTGAAACACTCTATTGTACACCTGAAATTAATATAACATTGTATGTTAACTAACTGAAAATAAAAATTTTAAATGAAAAATAGCAGTAAAGATGTATATTCAATCTTCCCTACTCTACTAAAGCCCTAATTTTTGTTTTCAACTTCACACATAATTGGATATACAAAGAAGTAAAACAATTATTCTTCAGTTGTATGATGTTAGTGACAATAATAAAAAGAGCTATTATTGTTTAATACTACTATTTGCCAGGTACTATCTTGAGAACTTCAAAATTCATTTTCTCAATTAAGTCCTAAAACAACCTAAAGATATTAATACAATTATCATTTTCATTTTATAGACAAAGAAACAGGGGCTTAAAGTTTAGACATTTATCCAGTATCATAAATCTCTTTAATTTTTCACAATGACCAGAGTGAGTATTGGCATCCAGATACTTTCATTTCAAATCTCCAGCTTTAGCTAAAGCAAATCAATGCTTTTATCATAGCTTAAAGGGATATACATATATTACCAATAGTATTAGTAGATATTGTTTTTTTCTGGTTACCTATACTGCATATTTCTTAGCTGAGGTGATTTAGAACAAAACTTAGAAGATTGTACATTATATCTTGTTTAACAGTAGTTTACCCATTATATAGCTCCACATTTTCAATGTCATCCAAAGGAGGAAGTAAACATCCCTTCTTAACTAGAGTCCTTACACTTTCTGGAAAGGATTAAAACATTACTCATTTTGTAAGACAATAAGACTTTACTATACTTCAACTAGAACTACAAAATACCGAACTAAAAAATGCCTGTGACCTGTACCCCAGGGGATAAAAAAACATGTTTATAAAAAATTAAAAATTAAAAAAAATGCCTGTAGATCGATAACAGAATGGCGCTCAATGCTCTAATCCTCCTTATCCAAGTCTTTACAATGTGACTTTGTAGCTTCCCCATCCAAGAAATGGAATCTATTTTCCTATACTTTAACTCTATTTCAAATAACTTTTAAAATTTTAATTCTGGTATAAAATACAGTGTTAAATTAGTTTCAAGTGGACAACATAGTGATTAAAAATTGTGTATATTATTCTGTACTTATCATGAGAACTGCACTCCTTAATCCCCAACACCTGTTTAACCTATCCCCTACCCACCTAGCCTCTGGTAATCATCAGTTTGTTCCCTATAGTTAAGTCCCTTTCCTGGTTTGTCTCTCTCTCTCTCTCTTTTTTTCCCCTTTGTTCATAAGTTTTGCAATTAAATTCCACCTATGAGGGAAATCATATGGTATTTGTCTTTCTTTGACTTATTTCACTTAGCATAATATTCTCTAGTTCCATCCATGTCATTGCAAATAGCAAGATTTCTTTTCATGGCTGAGTAATACTCCTCTGTATTTGTATATACATTATATATATATACCACATCTTCTTTACCATTTTCATCAGTTGATGGACATTTGGGCTCTTTTCATAATTTGGGTATGGTTGATAATGCTTCTACAAACATGGGGATGTTTGTATCCCTCTGAGTTAGTATTTTTGAATCCTTGGGGCAAATACCTAGTAGTACAGTTGTTGGATCATAGGGTAGTTCTGTTTAAAACTTTTTGAGAAAAAGTTTTCCAGAGTGATTGCACCAGTTTGCATTTGCACCAACAGTGTAAGAGGGTTTCCCTTTCTCTGCAACCTCAACAACACCTGTTGTTTCCCGTATTGTTAATTTTAGCCATTTTGACTGATAGAGGTGATGTCTCCTGGTTTTGATTTGTATTTCCTTGATGATGAGTGATGTTGAACAGTTTTTCATGTGTCTTCTGGACATTTGGATGTCTTCTTTGGAACAATACCTATTCATTACTTCTGCCAATTTCTTAACTGGATTGTGTTTTGGGTGTTGAGTTAGATAAGTCCTTTATAGGTTTGGGGTACTCAACCTTTATCAGATATGTCATTTGCAATATCTTTCCCCTTTCCATAGGTTGCCTTTTAGTTTATTGTTTCCTTCACCATACAGAAGCTTTTTATTTTGATGAACTCCTAATAATTGTTTTTTGCTTTTTTTCCCTGCCTCAGGAGACATATCTAGTAAGAAGTTGCTGCAGCCAAGGTCAAAGAGGTTGCTGCCTTTGTTGTTCTCTAGGATTTTCTAGGTTTCCTGTCTGGTTTTTTGTCTCACATTTAGGTCTTCCATCCATTTTGAATTTATTTTTGTGTATGATGTAAGAAAGTGGTCCAATTTCATTCTCTCACATGTTGCTGTCCAGTTTCTGCAAAAGCATTTATTGAAGAGACTGTCTTTTTACATTAGATATTCTTTCCTGCTTTGTCAAAACTTAGATGACAATATACCCATGTGTATATACATTTCTGAGCTTTCTATTCTGTTCACTGATCTATGTGTCTGTGCTTGTGCCAATGCTATACTGTCTTGATGACTACATCTTTATAATAAAATTTGAAATCAGGAATTGTGACGCCTCCAGCTTCATTTTTCTTTTTCAAGATTTCTTTGTCTAGTTGGGTCTTCTGTGGTTCTATACAATTTTAGGATTCTTTGTTCCAGGTCTGTGAAAAATGCTGATGGGATTTTGATAGAGATTGCATTAAATGTATAGATTTCTTTGGGTAGTATAGATATTTTAACAAGATTTGTTCTTCAAATCCATGAGTATAGAATGTCTTTCCAATTCTTTGTGTCATCTTCCATTTCTTTCATAAGTGTTCTATAGTTTTCAGAGTACAGACATTTTACCTCTTTGGTTAGGTATCTTAGGGGCTTGGGGGCAATTGTAAATGGGATCAATTCCTTTATTTCTCTTCCTGCTTCTGCATTATTGGTGTATGGAAATGCAAATGATTTCTGTACCTTGATTTTGTATCCTGCAACTTTACTGGATTCATATATCAGTTCTAGCAAATTTTTTTGGTGGAGTCTTTTAGACTATCATGTCATCTGCAAATAGTGAAAATGGGGAGGGTATGTGCTTTGGTGAGTGCTGTGAAGTGTGTAAACCTGGTGATTCACAGACCTGTACCCCTGGGGATAAAAATATATGTTTATAAAAAATAAAAAATTTTAAAAAATAGTGAAAATGTGACTTCTTCTTTGCTGATTTGAATGCTTTTTATTTTTGTTGTCTGATTGCTGTGGCTATGACTTCCAGTACTATATTAAATAACACTGGTGAAATTGGATATCCCTGTCTTGTTCTTGACCATAGAGGAAAAGCTCTCAGTTTTTCCTCATTAAATATCATGTTCACTGAGGGTTTTCATATATAGCCTCTATTATGTCGAGGCATATTTCCTCTAATTCTACTTTGTTGATGGATATTATCATGAATGGATATTGTTCTTTGTCAAATGCTTTTTCTGCATCTACTGAAGGGATCATATGGTTTTTATCCTTTCTTTTATTAATGTGGTGTATTATACTGATTTGGGAATATGAACCAAACTTACAGCTCAGGAATAAATCCACTTGATGGTAGTGAATGATTCTTTTAATGTACTGTTGCATTTGGTTTACTGGTATTCTATTGAGAATTTTTGCATCCATGCTCATTAGAGATCTTGGCTTGTAATTGTCTTTTTTTAGTGGAGTCTTTATCTGGTTTTGATATCAGGGTAATGCTGGACTCAAAGAATAAATTTTGAATTTCTCCTCCGATTTCTGATCTTTTGGAACAGTTTGAGAATAGGTATTAATTCTTTTTTAAATGGTTGGCAATATGATCCAGCAATTGCACTACTGGGTATTTACCCTAAAGATACAAACGTAGTGATCCAAAGGGGCATGTGCATATGAATGTTTATAGCAGCAATGTCCACAATAGCCAAACTATGGAAAGAACCTAAATGTCCATCAACTGATGAATGGATAAAGAAGATATGGAATACTATGCAGTCATCAAAAGAAATGAAATATTGCCATTTGCAATGACGTGGATGAAACTAAAGGGTATTATGCTTAGCGAAATAAGTCAATCAGAGAAAGACAACTATCATATGATCTCCCTGATATGAGGAAGTGGAGATGCAATGTGGAGGGTTTGTGGGGTAGGAAAAGAATAAATGAAACAATATGGGATCAGGATGGAGACAAACCATAAGAGACTCTTAATCTCACAAAATAAACTGCGGGTTGCCAGTGGGAAGGAAGGTAGGGGGAGGGTGGTGCGGTTTGGGACATTGGGGAGGGTATGTGCTATGGTGAGTGCTATGAAGTGTGTAAACCTGGCTATTCACAGACCTGTACCCCTGGGACTAATAATACATTATATGTTTATAAAAAAATAAAATATTTAAAAAAAATAAATAAATGGTTGGCAAAATTCACCCCTGGAGCTGTCTGGCCCTGGACTTCTGTTTGTTGGGAGATTTTTGACTACTGATTCAATTTCTATCTAAAATGAGTGTCTTATAGGCAGCATGTAGAAGGGTCGTGTGTGTGTGTGTGTGTGTGTGTGTGTCTGTGTCTGTGTGTTTTCATCCATTCTAACACTTTGTCTTTTGATTGGAGTGTTCAGTCCATTCACATGCAGTGTAATTATTGATAGATATGTATTTAGTGCCATTTTATTACTTATTTTTCTGTTGTTTCTGGAGATTTTCTCTGTTCTTTTCTTGTCTTTATAACTTCTGGTCTTTCCTTTTCACCCAGATTCCCCTTTAATATTTCTTGTAGGGCTGGTTTAGTGGTCACAAACTCTTTTAGTTTTGTTTGTCTGAGAAATCTTTATCTCTCCTTCTATTCTGAATGATAGTCTTGTGGGATAGAATTGTAGATTTTTCCCACTCAGCACATTGAATATATCTTGCCACTTTTCTCTGCCCTGCCAAGTTTCTGTGGAGAGATCTGCTGATAACCTTATTTGTCTTCTCTTGTAAGTTAGGGACTACTTTTGCCTTGCTGTTTTTAGGATTTTTTCTTTATGGTTATATTTTGCAAATTTTATTACTATATATATATATATTTTAATTATTACAATATATCTTTGTCTTGACCTGCTTTTCTTGATTTTGATGGGAGTTCTCTGTGCCTCCTGGATTTGGATGTCTGTTTTGCTTCCCTGATTAGGGAATTTTTGTTATGATTTCCTCAGATATCTTTTCTGCCCCCTTTCTCATTCTTCTCCTCCTGAGAATCCTATAATATGAAAGTTATTACATTTGATGGAGTCCTGGGGAGACTGAGTACCCCAAGTCTATTCTTGTGTTGCATAATTATTCTTTCTCTCTTTTGTTCAACTTCATTATTTTCCATTATTTTATCTTCTATACCACTTATTTGTTCCTCTGCTTCTTCTAGCCTTGCATTGATTGCATCAGGCCTATTTCCAAATTCAGTTACTGCATGCTTCATTTCTGACTGATTCAGAAGGTAATAACTGCCCTGAAATCTTCCATTCTTTTCTTAAGCCTTATGTAAAATATTTGTTTCACTTAGATCTCTGGCCTTTGTTCCCAGAGAGACACCACCCTAAAAATGCTACTTCTCAGGGACATGCTCCAGGAAGAGTGAACAATACCACCCACCCCCTCCATCACCCTCATATGTTCTAAAAGTTCAGATCACTGTTTCCATGCCATCTGCCCCCAGGTTGTTTCCCTGCTAACTATCTAGGAATAGGGCAGTTCCTGAGAGCTCTATCCCAGCCAAGTCCCAACCTTTAAAACTCAAGTCTTTAAGTCTCACTTGTTGTAAGAACTCATGAAAATCAGCCTCTTTTGTTTTCCCAGCCATTGGCTTTGGTGAAATATCCTCCTTGTTTGCACCCCCAGATGCTCCCCCCTCTCTCTCTCTTTCCTTCCACTATGACCACAGTTCCTTCCCCTCTGCAGCACCCATGATCCATTTCTCCCCCAAACCATATCTATGCAGTTCCTACCTTCTTTGATGTGACTTCTTCTCTTCTTTTAGTTGGGGAGTTTGTTCTGTCTGTCTTCACCTTGATTTCTGGAGTATTT
Source organism: Mustela putorius furo (assembly GCF_011764305.1). Classification (NCBI taxonomy): domain Eukaryota; kingdom Metazoa; phylum Chordata; class Mammalia; order Carnivora; family Mustelidae; genus Mustela; species Mustela putorius. The sequence continues at coordinate 13,000,996 of NW_025422010.1, read as the reverse complement.
AGAACAAGCTGATAGCTACTCAGTTATGTTCAAGGAAATAGATGAGCTTAGAGTCTTCCTAGTATGCTGCCATTTTAGCTTCCCTTAGTTGCATCTTCCTGTTGATTGTCCCCTTTATTATTATACAGTGTCTTTTGTCTTGTTACAGTCTTTATTTTAAAGTCCATTTTGTCCAATATAAATATTACCACTTCATCCATTACATGATAAATATTTCTCCATTCCCTCATTTTCAATCTGCAGGTGACTTTAGGTCTGAAATGAGTCTCTTGTAGGGGGCATATAGATGGGTCTTGTTTTGTTTTGTGTTGTTTTTTACCCACTCTCTCCCACTGTATCTTTTGATTGGGGCATTTAGTCCATTTACATCAAAAGTAATTATTTCTAGATAAGTCTTTGCCATTTTGTTACTTGTTCTGTGGTTGTTTTGTAATTTTTCTCTGATCTTTTCCTCTTTTGCTTTCTTTCCTGATTTGTTGGCTTTCTTTAGTGATATACCTGGATTCCTTTTTTCTTTATTCTTTGCATATATATTAATGGTTTTTGATTTGTGGTTACCATTAAGTTTGTATATAACATCTTTGTATATAGTACTCTATAAATAGTTGGTGGTTGTTTAAGTTTGAACACATTCTTTACTCCCCCTCACACATAACATTTTAGGTATTTGGTGTTATATTTTACATCCTTTTATTTTATGAATCCTTCGACTGATTTTTACAGAAATACTTATTTGTACTGCTTTTGTGCTTCCAAATTACAGTATTTTCTTTCCACTCAGAGTCCCTTTTAAAATGTCTTGTAGGCCTGGTTTAGTGATCATAAATTCCTTTAGTTTTTGTTTGTCTGAAAAACTCTTTATGTCTCCCTCTATTCTAAATAATGGCCATAATGGATATAGTATTCTTGGCTATAGATTTTTCCCTTTCAGCACTTTGAATATATCATGCCACTCTCTTCTGGCCTACAAAGTTTCTGCTGAAAAATTCACTGATAGCCTTATGTGGTGTCCTTTGTATGTAAGTGTCTTTTCTCTTGTTGCTTTAATTTTTTTTTCTTTATCAATACTCTTTGCCATTTTAATTATAATGTGCCTTGGTGTGGACCTCCTTGGGTTGATTTTGTGTACCTTCTGGATCTGGATATCTGTTTCCCTCCCCAGGTAATGGGAGTTTTCAGTTATTATTTCTTCAAATGAATATCATGCCCCTTTTCTCTCTCTCCTCCTTCTGGGATTCCTCTAAAGCAAATGTTATTACACCTGATGGAGTCACTGAATTCTCTAAGTCTATTCTCATTTTGCATACTTCTTCCTTCTCTCATTTGTTCAGCTTGGTTACTTTCCCTTACTCTGTCCTTCAGGTTACTGGTTTGTTCTGTTATTCTAATCTGCTATTTATTCCATCAAGTATACACTTATTGTGTCCTTCATTTCTGATTGGTTCTTATTTATCTCTTTGTTAAGGGTCTCACTGATGTCCTCCACTCTTTTCTCATATCCAATAAGTACCCTTGTGATTATTACTTTAAATTCTCTAGCTGGCATACTACTTATATCCATTTCTCTAAGGTCTCTTGCTGTAACTTGGTCCTGTTCTTTCATTTGGTATGTATTCCTCTGTCTCCCCATTTTGTTTAACTCTCTGTGTCTGTTTCTCTGTGTTAGGAAATTCAGCAACATCTTTTGCTCCTGAAGGTAACGACCTTATGAAGAAGAGGTCTTGCAGTGTCCCATAGAGCACTGTCCCTGTTTCCCTGGATCTGGTGCATCAGAGAGTGTCCCTTATGTGTGTTACATGTACTCTGCTCTTCAGCCCTGGCCTTTTTATCAATCAAGCCAGTTTTTTGTTTTTTGTGTTTTTTTTCGGAGTCTCTCTTTCTCTTTTGTGGGCAGTGTTTGGTCCCTGCTTGACTAGGGTGCATTTTAAAAAGGTGTGCACTGATCTACTTACAAAATGAAACCTGCCACTATCACTGACTGAACCTAGACCCTGCAAAAGGTGTGGGTCAGAGAGGTGCTAGCAAGGATTGTGCAGGTCTTTTGAGGGAGGAGCTCTGCAAAGCAGGGACTGAGACAAGTAAGACTGGAAAGGGTGGATGTGCCAATGCATAGGGGGCAGGGATTGGTGTAAGCATGTTAGATAGCAAATGCCAGGACCATGCTGGTTCCCTCAGGTGGCAGTGTGTTTACACTGGAGAGTGGGGGAGCAAAGTGGGACCTGCCAGCTCCTCTGTTCCTGAAGGTGTCTTCCCATGATTCCTTCCTTTCTAGGGTATGCTCTGAGATGAGTGAGTCACTATCCTTCCCATATACCCCAAGGGGAGTTTTTCAAACCACTTCCTCCAGGCTATATCTGCACTGGCTGTTTGTCCTATTCTCTAAATGAGTGGGGACCCAAGTTTCCTAATGCTCTCCAGGTTCTCCCAGAGCTGAGACTGCTGAGTTTTAAAATTTCAGACTTTAAGTCTCACTGGTTCTAAGAACTCATGAGAATTGGCCTTTTTCAAAGCAACATGTTTTCAAAGCCACATGTTTTGTGGATTCATCTTTCTGGTACAGGCTCCTTGGCGCAGTAGTTTGTTTTTCACCCTTCTTTGTGCCACCAACTCCTTCCCCAGCCAAAAACCAAGGTCTCTTTTGTTCCCAGGCTGTGTCTTCATCCTTCCCATCTTCTTCTATATGGCTTTGTCTCTACTTTTAGTTGTGGTGTTTGTTCTGCCAGTCTTTGGGTTGCTTCCTGGGTTATGTATACTGATATCAGTGTTATCCAGCAGCATCTGTGGGTTGAAAAACCTTAGGGCCCTTCTACTCCACCATCTTCCCAGCCTCCAATTCTATACTTTAACTCTTAACTGGGCCTGTGATTCACCTCTGCTAATAGAAAGTTCTGGGAGTTGTGGTGTGCCAGTTCTAGCCCTTGCACACATTATCTCTTTCACTTGGACCCCTGGCTCAGACTGGCTAGCCTGCCTGATGGTGAAGGCCCATGGGGAGCAGGACTGAATCACCCTTTTCTCCTAGCCAATGTCCAGGCCTGGGAGTGAGGCTACCCATGAGCAAAGGGGTAGCCTTTCAGACCCCATCTGACTCCTGAAGCATGAGAGAGCCCAGTTGATCCTGACTAACATTTATGACTCACAGAACTGTGAGATAAGTAAATTATGGCTATTTTGAGTCATTAAGTTTTAATGTGGCTTATAATTCAACATTATTATGCTAATGGTAAACCCATGAAAAGGTCAAAGTGGAAACTCTAGAATTTCAAGTATTACTGTCTATATGGCCCAGAAGTGGAGAATCTGTCTCTAGTTTGGGGAAAAAGTTTGAGACTGATCCACTGTCCTTTCAGAATTTCTGAACTTTCTCTACTATTCTGCTAACACCAGTGTGGCTTGACAGTCAGCCTGGACAGAAAGGCTCTGGTTTCACTTTCACATAGAGACCACTCCCCCTCCCTCACCTCTGGAATCTAATGTCCAGGGCCTTTACCTTAACAAACAATATAAACTATTCACATTAACCATGTATTTTAAGATTTCAACTTTAAATAAATTTAATGTTGTCCAAAGCTCATCTAGGGTATGTCAAAAATACTTTAATTTACACTTTTTCTTCCTCATTGATAATCTAGACAGTAGGAAAGAAAGCTGGAAACCAGTTGTGGCAGAGGTTACTTATTTTCTTCCAATATTTATTGTTCTTTCTTTTATCAGAGAATCATTTTACCAGTTACATGACCACCCAGAATAAAAACCACACCTCTACATCTTCAGTCTGGCTATACTAAGATGTCCAGGCCACTTAGATGTGAGCAGAAGGAAAGGATGCTGTTTACCCTTATACTCTTCTCCTTCTTGCACTGACCCTGACTGAGGATGTGGCACTGAGCCATCCTGATCACTTTTGACAATGGTAACAAGAGCAACATCCCAGAAATGTGAAGGAGTGAAATATAAAGAATCTAAAACCATGGATAACCTCAGAGATTGGAAGGTGAGAACCAGACCTAGGTTTTTACCTCTAGGCCACTAGGTAAAAGGAAAGTAAAGATTTCACTTATTTCAAACAATGTCTACGTTGAGTTTCTGATTCTTATGGGTAAACATATATCCTAATACTCTGGTTGTTACCTCGGCTTCTCACAGAAATTCTTCACTGAATTATAGATTAATATCATTTCCTCCATAGAAGGAAGTTCTTCAAAGTTTTGGAAAATGGTGAACAAAGTATTCTATAGTTCACTTCTCAGTGCCCCTTATGAAAGAATATGAATAATTGTATCATATTCTTGCTTGGATTTTGTTTCAGGAAAATAGATTTTTAAATTGCTTTATATTTTTTGAGAAATTGATAGCTCTATGACATTAATTTTTGCACAAAAAGTCAGGAAACTACAGGCAGCTACATTATCCAATTATAATAATCTGTTTGACTTTAGTCACTATAATATCTTATTTCATTCATTTTCACTGTATTTTAGTCCATATTGTTTTATCTTTTACTTTGACATAATAAAAAGGTAACACACACCCTTTGGAAAATCTAGGAAGAGAAATATATAAAATGAATAAATAAATGACTTATAAGTAGTGTCCTACAGATTATAATTTGCATAGGAACTCAGAGAAATGAAGAATCAAATAATCAACAAACTTGCTAATATATGACCAGAGAACATTCTTACTAAACTGGTATTCCATGGAGAAAAAGTTCTCTCATCAAAATTCTTGTATTATCTATTCATTTACTGAATAATCAAAATATGAATTGATATTCAAAAAGATTCTGACAAGTATGCAGATAGGATACCATTTAGTAAAATTCCTTTTTGTAATAACTATTAACATCCCCCAGAAGTAATGTTTATGCAAACACATTTGGGAACAGGTTGAGATAAGAAAGTTTTCATTAAAAAAATAAAATCTGAGCCTGGATTTTAAAGGGATATGAAGGGTACAATCAGGAGAGGGTTATCCAGGTAAGAGTAAATCACAAATATTCTTTGGGCATCTGTAATAGTTTTGGTATGCATGGTGAACCATATAGTCTCTGTCTGAGGGCTTTGAGCTGCTAAGCAATGGAAACCTGAATAATAGTCTTCTAAGCCTTATGACCAAATGGTAAAAGGTAAGAACATAAAAGATACATAGCTAATTCATGCATGCAACAAGGATGTAACCAGCATAACTGATGCTGAATGTCAGAATTAATGAAGAATGCGGTCTAAATTGTGGAAGGCCACTAATTTAAGGAGACAACATTGTCAATAAAGACTAGGGGAATTTGATCAGGGAAATAGAATCCTAGAAGAAAAAATTAACAAAATTTAGCATTTGTTTAAATAGTGGTATTTTCTTTTATTTTCTTTTTCTTTCTTTCTTTCTTTTTTTTTTTTTTTAAATTAAGGGACAGATAGCAAATAGTTTAGGCTTTGGGAACTGCATACAATCTTTGTTGCATATTCTTTTTTTAAAATTTATTTTTTATTTTCAGCATAACAGTATTCATTGTTTTTGCACCACACCCAGTGCTCCATGCAATCTGTGCCCTATATAATACCCACCACCTGGTACCCCGATCTCCCACCCCCTGCCCCTTCAAAACCCTCAGATTGTTTTTCAGAGTCCATAGTCTCTCATGGTTCACCTCCCCTTCCAATTTCCCCCAACTCCCTTCTCCTCTCTAACTTCCCATGTCCTCCATGCTATTTGTTATGCTCCACAAATACGTGAAACCATATGATAATTGACTCTCTCTGCTTGACTTATTTCACTCAGCATAATCTCTTCCAGTCCCGTCCATGTCACTACAAAAGTTGGGTATTCATACTTTCTGATGGAGGCATAATACTCCATAGTGTCTATGGACCACATCTTCCTTACCCATTCGTCCATGTAGGGCATCTTGGTTCTTTCCACAGTTTGGCGACCGTGGCCATTTCTGCTATAAACATTGGGGGTACAGAAGGCCCTTCTTTTCACTACATCTGTATCTTTGGGATAAATACCCAGGAGTGCAATGGCAGGGTCATAGGGAAGTTCTATTTTTAATTTCTTGAGGAATCTCCACACTGTTCTCCAAAGTGGCTGCACCAACTTGCATTCCCAACAACATTGTAAAAGGGTTCCCCTTTCTCCACATCCTTTCCAACACATGTTGTTTCCTGTCTTGCTAATTTTGGCCATTCTAACTGGTGTAGGGTGATATCTCAATGTAGTTTTAATTTGAATCTCCCTGAGGGCTAGTGATGATGAACATTTTTTCATGTGTCTGATAGCCATCTGTATGTCTTTATTGGAGAAGTGTCTGTCCATATCTCATATCTTCTGCCCATTTTTTGATATGATTGTCTGTTTTGTGTGTGTTGAGTTTGAGGAGTTCATTATGGATCCTGGATATCAATCAAGACCCTACGAAAAGGAAGAATTGCAGACCAATATCACTGATGAATATGGATGCTAAGATTCTCAACAAGATCCTAGCAAACAGGATCCAACAACACATTAAAAAGATTATCCATCATGACCAGGTTGGATTCATCCCTGGGCTACAAGGATAGTTCAACATTTGCAAATCAATCAATGTGATAGAACAAATTAATAAGAGAAGAGAGAAGAACCACATGGTCCTCTCAATTGATGCAGAAAAAGCATTTGACAGAATCCAGCATCTGTTCCTGATTAAAATGCTTCAAAGTATAGGGATAGGGGGAACATTCCTGAAATTTATCAAATCTATCTATGAAAGACCCATAGCAAATATCATCCTCAATGGGAAAAAGCTTGCGTCCTTCCCTTTGAGATCAGGAACACGAAAAGGATGCCCACTCTCACCATTCTTGTTCAACATAGTATTAGAAGTCCTAGCAACAGCAATCAGAAAACAAAGAGAAATAAAAGGTATCCAAATTGGTAATGAAGAAGTCAAACTCTCTCTCTTTGCAGATGACATGATTCTTTATATGGAAAACCCAAAAGACTCCACCCCCAAAGTACTAGAACTCATACAACAATTCAGCAATGTGGCAGGATACAAAGTCAATGTACAGAAATCAGTGGCTTTCTTATACACTAATAATGAAAATACAGAAAGGGAAATTAGAGAATTGATTCCATTTACTATAGCACCAAGAACCATAAGATACCTGGGAATAAACCTAATCAAAGAGGTAAAGGATCTGTACTCGAGGAACTACAGAACACTCATGAAAGAAATTGAAGAAGACACAAAAAGATGGAAGACCATTCCATGCTCTTGGATTGGAAGAATAAACATTGTTAAAATGTCTATACTACCTAGAGCAATATATACTTTTAGTGCTATTCCGATCAAAATTCCACCAGTATTCTTCAAAGAGCTGGAGCAAATAATCCTAAAATTTGTGTGGAATCAGAAGAGACCCGAATCACTAAGGAAATGTTGAAAAACAAAAATAAAATGGGGGGCATCATGTTACCTGATTTCAAGCTTTATTACAAAGCTGTCATCACCAAGACAGCATGGTACTGGCATAAAAACAGACACATAGACCAGTGGAACAGAGTAGAGAGCCAAGATATAGACCCTCAACTCTATGGTCAAATAATCTTAGACAAGACAGGAAAAAATATACAGTGGAAAAAAGATAGTCTCTTCAATAAATGGTGCTGGGAAAACTGGATGGCTATATGTAGAAGAATGAAACTCGACCATTCTCTTACACCATACACAAAGATAAACTCAAAATGGATAAAAGACCTCAACATGAGACAGGAATCCATCAGAATCCTAGAGGAGAACATAGGCAGTAATCTCTTTGATATCAGCCACAGCAACTTCTTTCAAGATATGTCTCCAAAGGCAAAGGAAACAAAAGCGAAGATGAACTTTTGGGACTTCATTAAAATCAAAAGCTTATGCACAGCCAAGGAAACAGTCAAGAAAACAAAGAGGCAACCCATGGAATGGGCGAAGATATTTGCAAATGACAGTACAGACAAAAGACTGGTATTTTCTTCCTATTACAAAGTTCTGGAATTTCTTACACACAATTGTAGATTACAAAATATTCTATATGTTATGGATTCATATTTGTGTCCCTTAATAAAATCCATATGTTGAAATATTAACCCCTAATGTGATGGAGACTTTGGGGAGTAATGGAATTAGCACCATATAAGAAAAGACATATGAGACCTTTCTTTGTTTTCTGCCATGTGGGGATATTATAAAAAGATGGCTGTCTGAAAATCCTGAAGAGGACCTTTACCAAGAATGAAATCTGGTCAACACCATGGCCTTGGACTTCCCAGCCTCCAGAATTGTGAGGAATAATTGTGAGAAATAATCATTTGTAATTTAAATCCCCCAGTCTGGGGTAATTTGTTATAGCTGCCTCAACTAAATAGGACACTGTGGTTAGGTAAAATTAACATATCTTGAATGTAATAAACACTAAATTATAATAGGCTATCTTGTTCAATAACTGTAATTAGCTCTAGTGCACGTCACAGTTTTAAAAATGTCTGTGGAAGGGAGGAGTTAAGAAGGCAGAGGAGTAGGGGGCCCTAATTTTGTATGGTCCCTGGAATTCAGCTAGACAGTTATCAAATCATTCTGAACTCCAAACAGAAAGCTGAGGACAGAATTGCTGCAATTCTACAAAAAGAAAACTGACCATTTTTTATAGGGTAGGAGGTGTGGAAACTTGAATTCAGGTGAATTATCAGAAGATAATATGAGGAGAGGAGGCAGCTTGCTTATAGAGACTACTGCAAAGAGTCATAAGCATCAGAGTTCAAAATCAGAACTTTTAGAAATCTGCTACATTTAGGAACATCCCTGGCTGAAAGGTGTTCAGGTGGTGAGGCAGGGTGAAATTTCAGGTGGACAGGGTGGTCTCAGGATCTCCAGGGTCACAAAAGGAACAGGGGTGCCTGAGTGCGGCAGAGTTCCAAAACATTGGAGTATGGAAGCCCCTGAAAATAGTGAGTCCAGGTGACAGTTTTCTGCTCTTATTGCCAAAAAACAGGAACCACTGCCATTCCAGCCTCATTTGACAGCTCTCCTTGCAGGGGCCCAGCAAAAAGCAGAGCATGGAGAGAACCTCTTGCCTCCCCTGGGAGAAATGGTGAGAGTCTGCACTCCAGGAATCTTTAAAGTTTGGAGACTGGAAACCAGGTTACATGCCTGTGATAAAAACACTCAACCACAAGCTGGGTGAATACAAAGTTAAGATGGAAACCAAAGGGACAAGAGTGATCGATTTTCTTTAGAGGCTCACTGAAGAGTGCAGGGCATGAACTTTCAGCTCTAGGGCTAGAGATCAGGTGCTGCCATGTTCATACCCTGCATTGGTGCTAAAAGACTTCAGGGAGCAAATTAGCATCACACAGTACAATCAAGAGCTGCTTACATTGAGCATGGCCCCCTGGCAAGGGGTGGTGCAATTCCACCAGAGCAAAGACACCCCAGAATCAACACAATAGGCTCCTCCTTGACAGGACCAACAGGAGCAACTGGCTAACACCAAGTTTACTAATCAAAGAAAATGGCAAAACTTCAGCTCTTGGAGAAAACAGTATAGATAGATGATATAGATTAGATATAGATATAGATACATAGCATTTGTGATTTTTTAAATTATTCTTTAGTCCTTCAGGTTTTTTTCAGCTATTTTCTTATTTTCTCAATTATTTTAATCTTTTTACAATTTTTATTCTTATATATACATTACATATATATTGTTTTTGGTTTCCTTTCATTGTATTTTATTTTTGTATATACATAAGTTTTTATTTCTTTTATCTTATTTAACAAACAGACCAAAATACACCCAGAATTTAGTTTATTGTTTTGTTCTGTTTTCTCTCTGCTTTGATATTTTTTTGTTTTGTTTCTGTTTGCTTGTTTATTTGTTTGTTTGGTATTTTTCTGGTATTGTTGTTGTTATTTTTGTCTTTTCTCTCTCATCTATTCTTTTCTGGACATAATGAAGAGATGGAGAAATCCACCCTAAAAGAAAGAACAGGAGGCAGTACTCACTGCCAGGGATTTAATCAATATGGATATAAGTAAGATGTCAGAAATATAATTCAAAACAATAATTATAAAGATTCTAGCTGGGCTTGAAAAAAGCATAGAAAACAGTACACAATCACTACTGTAGAAATAAAAAAACTAAACTCTAATCAGGCTGAAATTAAAAATGCAAATTACTGAGATGAAGTAAAAAATGAAGGCTCTAACTGCTAGGGTAAACAAGACAGAAGAGAGAGTCAGTGATACAGAAGACAAAGTGATGGTGAATAATGAAGCTGAAAAAAAAAAAGAGAAAAAAACAATTACTAGAAAACAAAGGGAGCATTCAAGATATCAGCAATTCCATAAAGTGAAATAATATTCTAATAATAGAGATTCCAGAAGAGAAGGGGGGGGGAGTTTTATTTGAACAAATTATAGCTAAGAATTTCCTAATCTGAGAATGGAAACAGGCACACAAGGCCAAGAGGCACAGAGAAACCCTCTCAAAATCAATAAAAATAGATCAACAACACCAAAATTTAATAGTGAAGTTTGCAAATTTCAGAGATAAAGAGAAAATCCTGAAAGAAGCTCAAGACAAGAAGTACTTAACCCACAAGTGTAGGAACATAAGGCTGACAGCATACCTGTCCACAGAGACCTGGCAGACCAGAAAGGGCTGGCATTTTATATTCAATGTGTTAAATGGGGAAAATATACAGCCAAGAATATTATCCAGCAAGGCTGTCATTCATAATAGAGGGAGAGATAAAGAGATTCCAGGACAAATGAAAACTAAAGGAATTTGTGAACACCAAACCAACCTGCAAGACATACTAAAGGGGATTCCATAAGTAAAGGGCAAGCCCAAAAGTAACATAGACCAAAAAGAATCAGAGACAGTCACAAAAAAGGGACTTTACAGGTAATATAATGGCACTAAATTCATATCTTCCAATAGTTACTCTGAATTTAAATGGGTTAAATGCCCTATCAAAAGACCAAGGTGTCAGATTGGATAAAAAGCAAGACCCATATATAGGCCATCTACAAGACACCTTTTAGACCCAAAGACACCTCGAGATTGAAAGCAAGTGGATGGAGAACCATTTATCATGCAAAAGGACATCAAAAGAAAGCTGGGGTAGCAATCTTTGTATTAGACAAACTTGATTTTAAACCAAAGACTATAATAAGAGGGGAAGAAGGACACTGCATCAAAATAAAAGGGTCTATCCAACAAGAAGGTCTAGCAATTGTAAATAAATATGCCCCTAACTTGGAAGCAGCCAATTATATAAACCCATTAATAACAAAATTAAAGAAACACATCAATAATAGTAGAATAATAGTAGGGACTTTAACACCCACTCACAGCAATGGCACATCATATGAGCAGAAGATCAACAAGGAAATAGGGCTTTGAATGACACACTGGGCCAGATGGACTTCACAGATATGTTCAGAGCATTCCATCCTAAAGCAACAGAATGCACCTTCTTCAGATGTGGACATAGACATTCTCTAGAATAGATCACATACAGGGTCACAAAGCAGGTCTCAACCAGTACCAAAAATTGAGATTATACCATGCATATTTTCAGACTATAGTACTTTAAAACTTGAACTCAATCACAAGAGAAAATTTGGAAAGAACACAAATACATGGAGGTTAAAGAGCATCCTACTAAGGAATGAATGGGTAAACCAGGAAATTAAAGAAGAATTAAAAAAAAAACATGGAAACAAATGAAAATAAAAACACAACAGACCAGAACCTTGGGATGCACCAAAGGCAGTCCCAAGATGAAGTATATAGCAATACAGACCTTTCTCAAGAAACAAGAAAAGTGAAGATGGCGGAGAAGTAGCAAGCTGAGACTGCTTCAGCTAGCCGGAGATCAGCTAGATAGCTTATCTAAAGATTGCAAACACCTGAAAATCCATCGGCAGATCGAAGAGAAGAAGAACAGCAATTCTGGAAACAGAAAAACAACCACTTTCTGAAAGGTAGGACCGGCGGAGAAGTGAATCCAAAGCGACGGGAAGATAGACCCCGGGGGGAGGGGCCGGCTCCCGGCAAGCGGCGGAGCAACCGCTCACAAAATTAGGACTTTTAAAAGTCTGTTCCGCTGAGGGACATCGCTCCAGAGGCTAAACCGGGGCGAAGCCCACGCGGTGTCAGCGTGGCCTCAGGTCCCGCAGGGTCACAGAAGGATCGGGGGTGTCTGAGTGTCGCAGAGCTTGCGGGTATTGGAACGGGAAAGCCGGCTACAGAGACAGAGCTGACAGTAAGCTCGCAGCTCCGTGTTACCTTGAACCGGTCGCAGGCTCGGTGAGCTCGGAGCGCGGCCGGAGGTCAGGCAGACGGGAGTAACTGGGCGCTGTTCTCTGAGGGCGCACTGAGGAGTGGGGCCCTGGGCTCTCGGCGCCTCCGGGCCGGAGACCAGGAGGCCGCCATTTGTATTCCCGTCCTCTGGAACTCTACGGAAAGCGCTCAGGGAACAAAAGCTCCTGAAAGCAAACCCGAGCGGATTACTCACCCCGGCCCCGGGTAAGGGCGGTGTAATTCCGCCTGGGGCAAAGACACTTGAGAATCACTACAACAGGCCCCTCCCCCAGAAGATCAACAAGAAATCCAGCCGAGACCAAGTTCACCTACCAAGGAGTGCGGTTTCAATACCAAGGAGAGCAGCAGAATTCCAGAGGAGGAGAAAGCCAAGCACGGAACTCATGGCTTTTTTCCTGTGATTTTTTTTAGTCTTGCAGTTAATTTTTTTCTTTTTCATTTTTTTTTTTCTCACCTTCGGGTAAAATTTTTTTTAACTGTTACCTTTTTCTTTTTTAACGATTTTTTACTAGTTTATCTAATATATATATATATATTTTTTTTTACATTTTTCTTAGGTGTTTTCTTTTTTAAAAAAATTCTTTTCTTTTCTTTTTTTTTTCTTTTTCTTTTCTTTTTGTTTTTTTTTTTCTTTCTTCCTTTTTGAACCTCTTTTTATCCCCTTTCCCCCCACTCACGATTTTGGATCCCTTCTAATTTGGTTAAAGCATATTTTCCTGGGGTTGTTGCCACCCTTTTAGTATTTTACTTGCCCCTTCATTTACTCTTATCTGGACAAAATGACAAGACGTAAAAATTCAACACAAAAAAAAGAACAAGAGGCAGTACCGAAGGCTAGGGACCTAATCAATACAGACATCGGTAATATGTCAGATCTAGAGTTCAGAATGACAATTCTCAAGGTTCTAGCCGGGCTCGAAAAAGGCATGGAAGATATTAGAGAAACCCTCTCGAGAGATATAAAAGCCCTTTCTGGAGAAATAAAAGAACTAAAATCTAACCAAGGTGAAATCAAAAAAGCTATTAATGAGGTGCAATCAAAAATGGACGCTCTCACTGCTAGGATAAATGAGGCAGAAGAAAGAATTAGTGATATAGAAGACCAAATGACAGAGAATAAAGAAGCTGAGCAAAAGAGGGACAAACAGCTACTGGACCACGAGGGGAGAATTCGAGAGATAAGTGACACCATAAGACGAAACAACATTAGAATAATTGGGATTCCAGAAGAAGAAGAAAGTGAGGGGGAGCAGAAGGTATACTGGAGAGAATTATTGGGGAGAATTTCCCCAATATGGCAAAGGGAACGAGCATCAAAATTCAGGAGGTTCAGAGAATGCCCCTCAAAATCAATAAGAATAGGCCCACACCCCATCACCTAATAGTAAAATTTACAAGTCTCAACGACAAAGAGAAAATCCTGAAAGCAGCCCGGGAAAAGAAGTCTGTAACATACAATGGTAAAAATATTAGATTGGCAGCTGACTTGTCCACAGAGACCTGGCAGGCCAGAAAGAGCTGGCATGATATTTTCAGAGCACTAAACGAGAAAAATATGCAGCCAAGAATACTATATCCAACTAGGCTATCATTGAAAATAGAAGGAGAGATTAAAAGCTTCCAGGACAAACAACAACTGAAAGAATTTGCAAATACCAAACCAGCTCTACAGGAAATATTGAAAGGGGTCCTCTAAGCAAAGAGAGAGCCTACAAGTGGTAGATCAGAAAGGAACAGAGACCATATACAGTAACAGTCACCTTACAGGCAATACAATGGCACTAAATTCATATCTCTCAATAGTTACCCTGAATGTGAATGGGCTAAATGCCCCTGTCAAAAGACACAGGGTATCAGAATGGATAAAAAAAAAACAAAAACCCATCTATATGTTGCCTCCAAGAAACACATTTTAAGCCCGAAGACACCTCCAGATTTAAAGTGAGGGGGTGGAAAAGAATTTACCATGCCAATGGACATCAGAAGAAAGCAGGAGTGGCAATCCTTATATCAGATCAATTAGATTTTAAGCCAAAGACTATAATAAGAGATGAGGAAGGACACTATATCATACTCAAAGGGTCTGTCCAACAAGAAGATTTAACAATTTTAAATATCTATGCCCCCAATGTGGGAGCAGCCAACTATATAAACCAATTAATAACAAAATCAAAGAAACACATCAACAATAATACAATGATAGTAGGGGACTTTAACACTCCCCTCACTGAAATGGACAGGTCATCCAAGCAAAAGATCAGCAAGGAAATAAAGGCCTTAAATGACACACTGGACCAGATGGACATCACAGATATATTCAGAATATTTCATCCCAAAGCAACAGAATACACATTCTTCTCTAGTGCACATGGAACATTCTCCAGAATAGATCACATCCTCGGTCCTAAATCAGGACTCAACCGGTATCAAAAGATTGGGATCATTCCCTGCATATTTTCAGACCACAATGCTCTAAAGCTAGAACTCAACCACAAAAGGAAGTTTGGAAAGAACCCAAATACATGGAGACTAAACAGTATCCTTCTAAAGAATGAATGGGTCAACCGGGAAATTAAAGAAGAATTGAAAAAAATCATGAAACAAATGATAATGAAAATACAATGGTTCAAAATCTGTGGGACACAACAAAGGCAGTCCTTAGAGGAAAATATATAGCGGTACAAGCCTTTCTCAAGAAACAAGAAAGGTCTCAGGTACACAACCTAACCCTACACCTAAAGGAGCTGGAGAAAGAACAAGAAAGAAACCCTAAGCCCAGCAGGAGAAGAGACATCATAAAGATCAGAGCAGAAATCAATGAAATAGAAACCAAAAAAACAATAGAACAAATCAACGAAACTAGGAGCTGGTTCTTTGAAAGAATTAATAAAATTGATAACCCCCTGGTCCGACTTATCAAAAAGAAAAGAGAAAGGACCCAAATAAATAAAATCATGAATGAAAGAGGAGAGATCACAACTAACACCAAAGAAATACAAACTATTATAAGAACATACTATGAGCAACTCTACGGCAATAAATTTGATAATCTGGAAGAAATGGATGCATTCCTAGAAACATATAAACTACCACAACTGAACCAGGAAGAAATAGAAAGCCTAAACAGACCCATAACCAGTAAGGAGATTGAAACAGTCATTAAAAATCTCCAAACAAACAAAAGCCCAGGGCCAGACGGCTTCCCGGGGGAATTCTACCAAACATTTAAAGAAGAACTAATTCCTATTCTCCTGAAACTGTTCCAAAAAGTAGAAATGGAAGGAAAACTTCCAAACTCATTTTATGAGGCCAGCATCACCTTGATCCCAAAACCAGACAAGGATCCCACCAAAAAAGAGAGCTATAGACCGATATCCTTGATGAACAGAGATGCGAAAATACTCAACAAAATACTAGCCAATAGGATTCAACAGTACATTAAAAAGATTATTCACCACGACCAAGTGGGATTTATTCCAGGGCTGCAAGGTTGGTTCAACATCGGCAAATCAGTCAATGTGATACAACACATCAATAAAAGAAAGAACAAGAACCATATGATACTCTCAATAGATACTGAAAAAGCATTTGACAAAGTACAACATCCCTTCCTGATCAAAACTCTTCAAAGTGTAGGGATAGAGGGCACATACCTCAATATCATCAAAGCCATCTATGAAAAACCCACCGCAAATATCATTCTCAATGGAGAAAAACTGAAAGCTTTTCCGCTAAGGTCAGGAACACGGCAGGGATGCCCATTATCACCACTGCTATTCAACATCGTACTAGAGGTCCTAGCCTCAGCAATCAGACAACAAAAGGAAATTAAAGGCATCCAAATCGGCAAAGAAGAAGTCAAATTATCACTCTTCGCAGATGATATGATACTATATGTGGAAAACCCAAAAGACTCCACTCCAAAACTGCTAGAACTTGTACAGGAATTCAGTAAAGTGTCAGGATATAAAATCAATGCACAGAAATCAGTTGCATTTCTCTACACGAACAGCAAGACAGAAGAAAGAGATATTAAGGAGTCAATCCCATTTACAATTGCATCCAAAACCATAAGATACCTAGGAATAAACCTAACCAAAGAGACACAGAATCTATACTCAGAAAACTATAAAGTACTCATGAAAGAAATTGAGGAAGACACAAAGAAATGGAAAAATGTTCCATGCTCCTGGATTGGAAGAATAAATATTGTGAAAATGTCTATGCTACCTAAAGCAATCTACACATTTAATGCAATTCCTATCAAAGTACCATCCATCTCTTTCAAAGAAATGGAACAAATAATTCTAAAATTTATATGGAACCAGAAAAGACCTCAAATAGCCAAAGGGATATTGAAAAAGAAAGCCAACGTTGGTGGCATCACAATTCTGGACTTCAAGCTCTATTACAAAGCTGTCATCATCAAGACAGCATGGTACTGGCACAAAAACAGACACATAGATCAATGGAACAGAATAGAGAGCCCAGAAATAGACCCTCAAATCTATGGTCATCTAATCTTCGACAAAGCAGGAAAGAATGTCCAATGGAAAAAAGACAGCCTTTTCAATAAATGGTGCTGGGAAAATTGGACAGCCACATGCAGAAATGAAATTGGACCATTTCCTTACACCACACACAAAAATAGACTCAAAATGGATGAAGGACCTCAATGTACGAAAGGAATCCATCAAAATCCTTGAGGAGAACACGGGCAGCAACCTCTTCGACCTCTGCCGCAGCAACATCTTCCTAGGAACAACGCAAAAGGCAAGGGAAGCAAGGGAAAAAATGAACTACTGGGATTTCATCAAGATCAAAAGCTTTTGCACAGCAAAGGAAACAGTTAACAAAATCAAAAGACAACTGACAGAATGGGAGAAGATATTTGCAAACGACATATCAGATAAAGGACTAGTGTCCAGAATCTATAAAGAACTTAGCAAACTCAACATCCAAAGAACAAATAATCCAATCAAGAAATGGGCAGAGGACATGAACAGACATTTCTGCAAAGAGGACATCCAGATGGCCAATAGACACATGAAAAAGTGCTCCATATCACTCGGCATCAGGGAAATACAAATCAAAACCACAATGAGATATCACCTCACACCAGTCAGAATGGCTAAAATCAACAAGTCAGGAAATGACAGATGCTGGCGAGGATGCGGAGAAAGGGGAACCCTCCTACACTGTTGGTGGGAATGCAAGCTGGTGCAGCCACTCTGGAAAACAGCATGGAGGTTCCTCAAAATGTTGAAAATAGAACTGCCCTATGACCCAGCAATTGCACTATTGGGTATTTACCCTAAAGATACAAATGTAGTGATCCAGAGGGACACATGCACCCGAATGTTTATAGCAGCAATGTCCACAATAGCCAAACTATGGAAAGAACCTAGATGTCCATCAACAGATGAATGGATCAAGAAGATGTGGTATATATACACAATGGAATACTATGCAGCCATCAAAAGAAATGAAACCTTGCCATTTGCAACAACATGGATGGAACTAGAGCGTATCATGCTTAGCGAAATAAGTCAAGCAGAGAAAGACAACTATCATATGATCTCCCTGATATGAGGAAGTGGTGATGCAACATGGAGGCTTAAGTGGGTAGAAGAAGAATAAATGAAACAAGATGGGATTGGGAGGGAGACAAACCATAAGTGACTCTTAATCTCACAAAACAAACTGAGGCTTGCCGGGGGGAGGGGGTTTGGGAAAAGGGGGTGGGATTATGGACATTGGGGAGGGTATGTGATTTGGTGTGTGCTGTGAGTGTGTAAACCTGGTGATTCACAGACCTGTACCCCTGGGGATAAAAATATATGTTTATAAAAAATAAAAAATTAAAAAAAAAAAAAAAGAAAGAAACAAGAAAAGTGTGCAATACACAACCTAACCTTACACCTAAAGGAGCTGGAGAAAGAACCGCATAAAAATCCTAAGTGCAGCAGAAGAGAGATAATACAGATTAGAGCTGAAAACAATGATATAAAAATCAAAAGAACATCAGAAAAGACAAATGAAACTAGGAGCTTGTTCTCTGAAAAAATCAATAAGATCAATATGCCTCTAGCCAGACTTACCAAAAAGGAAAGAGAAAGGACCCAATAAATAAAATCTTAAATGAAAGAGAAGAAATCACAACCAATACCACAGAAATATGAACCATTAAAAGTATATTATGAACAACTATATGCCAACAAATTAGGCAATCTGGAAGAAGTGGATACATTCCTAGAGACCTAAACTACCAAAACTGAAACAGGAAGAAATAGAAAACCTGAGCAGACCCTTTACCAGCAAAAATATTAAAGTGGTACTCAAAAATCTCCCAACAAATAAGAGTCCAGAGCCAGACGGCCTCCCACTGGAGTTCCACCAGACATTTAAAGAGGAACTAATACCCATTCTTCTGAAGTTGTTTCAAAAAAGTAGAAATGGAAGGAAAACATCCAAACTCATTTTATGAAGCTTGCTTACCTTGATCCTAAAACCAGACAAAGACATCACCAAAAGGAATTACAAACTAATATCCCTGATGAATATGGATGCAAAAGTTCTCACCAAGATACTAGGTAATAAGATGCAACAGTATTAAAAGGATTATTCACCATGACCAAGTGGGATTTATTCCTGGACTGCAAGAGTAGTTCAACATTCACAAGTCAATGTGATACATCACATTAATAAAAGAAAGGACAAGAATCATATGAGCTTCTCAATTGATACAGAAGAAGCATTTGACAAAATATAGCATGCTTTCTTGATTAAAACTCTTCACAGTGTAGGGACAGAAGAAAACTACTTCAATGTCAAAAAAGCCATGTGCAGGAGCACCTGAGTGGCTCACTGGGTTAAAGTCTCTGCTTTCAGCTCAGGTCATGATCCCAGGGTCCTGGGATTGAGCCCTGCATCTGCTCTCTGCTCGGCAGGGAGCCTGCTTCCATTCCTCTCTCTCTGCCTGCCTCTGCCTACTTGTGATCTTTCTCTGTCAAATAAATAAAATCTTAAAAAAAAAAAGCCATATGCAAAAACCCCACAGCAAATACCATCCACAATGGAGAAAAACTGAGAGATTTTCCCCTAAGATCAGGAACACAACAGGGATCTTCACTCTCAACACAGTTCAACATAGTACTAGCAGTCCTAGCCTCAGCAATCAGACAATAAAAAGTAATAAATGGCATCCAAATCCACAAAGAAGAAGTCAAAATTTCACTCTTCACAGGTGATATGTAACTCTATATCGAAAACCCAAAGGTTCCATCCAAAAATTGCTAGAACTTATACAGGAATTCAGCAAAAGAAAGAAAAAAAAAAGTCAATGCATGGAACTCAGTTGCATTTCCATACACTAACAATGAGGCAAAATAAAGAGAAACCAAGGAATCAATACCATTTACAATTACACCAAAACCCATAAGATGCATAGGAAAAAACTTAACACAAAGAAATGGAAAAACATCCCATGCTAATGGATTGGAAGAATAATATTAAAATGTCTATGTTACCAAGAATAATCTACACACTCAATGCAATCCCTATCAAAATATCATCAGCTTTATCTCAGAGCTGGAATGAATAATCCTAAAAGCTGTGTGGAACCAGAGAAGACCCCTCAAATAGCCAAAGGAATGTTGAGAAAGAAAGCCAGGACTGGTGGCATCATAATGCTGGAATTCAAGATTTATTACAAAGCTCTTATCAAGACAGTATGGTACTGGCACAAAAATAGACACACAGATCAATGGAACAGAGTAGAGACCTCAAATATGGACCCTCTACTCTATGGTCATCTAATCTTCGAGAAAGCAGGAAAAATTATCCAATGGAAAAAAGACAGTTTCTTCAACAAATGGTGTTGGGAAATTTGGACAGCCACCTGCAGAAGAATGAAATTAGACCATTTCCTTACACCACACACAAAAATAGACCAAAAATGATATCTAACTGTGAGACATGATTCCATCAAAATCCTAGAAAAGAATGCAGGCAATAATATTTTTGGCTTCAACCACATCAGCTTCTTGCTAGACATGTTTTCAAAGGCAAGGGAAACAAAACAAAAATGAACTATTGGGACTTCATCAAGATCAAAAGCTTTTGCACAGCAAAGGAAACAGTCAACAAAAATAAAAGACAACTTACAGAATGGAAGAAGATATTTGCAAATGCTTTTTCAAATAAAAGGTTAGTATCCAAAAGCTATACACTTATTAAACTCAACACTCAAAAAATAAATAATGCAGTCAAAAATTGGCAGAAGACATGAAAAGACATTTTTCCAATGAAGACATACAAATGACCAAGAGACACATGAAAAAATGCATATCACTCAGCATCAGAGAAATACAAATCAAAACCACAATAAGATACGACCTCACAGGGACGCCTGGGTGGCTCAGTTGGTTAAGCAGCTGCCTTCGGCTCAGGTCATGATCCCAGCGTCCTGGGATCGAGTCCCACATCGGGCTCCTTGCTCCGCAGGGAGCCTGCTTCTCCCTCTGACTCTGCCTTCCACTCTGTCTGCCTATGCTCGCTCTCGCTCGCTCTCTCTCTGACAAATAAATAAATAAAATCTTAAAAAAAAAAAAAAAAAAAAAAAAAAAAAAAAAAAAAAAAAAAAAAAAAAAAAAAAAGATACGACCTCACACCACTCAGAATGGGTAAAGTCTACAACTCAGGTAATAACAAGTGTTGGTGAGGATGCTGAGAAAGGGGAACCTTTTTACACTGTAGGTAGGAATGCAAGCTGCCCCATTTTGGAAACAGTATGGAGGTTCCCCAAAAAGTTGAAAATAAGAGGGACACCTGGGTAGCTCAGTAGGTTTAATGTTCCATTCTTGTTTTCAGCTGAGGTCATGATCTCAGGGTTTTGAGATCAAGCCCCATGTCTGGCTCACCACCCTCTCATCCTTTTTCCTCTGCCTCCACCCTGCTCTCTCTACCTACTCTCTCTATATATACTCTTCTTAAAAATTTAAAAATAGAGTTATCCTATGACCCCGCATTTACACTACTAGGCATTTATCCAAAGAATAAAAACATAGTAATTTGAAGTATCACATGCACCCCAATGTTTATAGCAACATTGTCCACAATAGCCAAAATATGGAAAGAGCCCAGATGTCCATTGACAGAAAAATGGATAAAGAAGGTGTGGTATGTATATACAATAAATTATTATTCAGTAATCAAAAAGAATGAAATCTCGCCATCTACAACAACATGGATGGAACCAGAGGGTGTTATGCTAAGCAAAATAAGTCAGAGAAAGTCAAGTATATAATTTCAGTTCATGTGTGGAATTTAAGAAACAAAACAGATGAACATAGCAAAAGGAGAAAGAAAAATAAAATAGGGCAAAATCAGAGAGCCATAAAAGACTTTTAATGAGAGGCAACAAACCTACAGTTACTGAAGGGGAGGTGGATGGGGATGGGGTAACTGGGTGATGGGTGTTGAGGAGGGCACTTGATATAATGAGTACTGGGTGTTGTATGCAAATGATGAATCACTAAATTCTACCTCTGAAGGTAATAATATATTAGATGTTAATTAAATTGATTTTAATTTTAAAAGTTTATAAATGGCTATGGATTCATAGAAGTCACCAATTGCTTTACAAAATCCCCAATGTGAAATTACCTGTGACAGATGGATGTTTGATAGGACTAAAGCAGCTTCCTAGCCACTGCAAGTAGAAAAGATCGTACAAGGTACAGTGATACGTAGGCCTTACTGATCTGTAAAAGTACCCTGAAGAGAGTCTTTAGACATCTCATATTTGCACCCCCACATGATGTTGCCCCTTGTGTTGTTTTCAGCTGGTGTTAAGTGCATGTTTATTGAATTGAATTTTCTTGGCCTAGCTCATGGGAGTGGGGTTTCAAGGCACAGTCATAAATAGCCATTTTGGGGCACCTGGGTGGCTCAGTCATTTAAGTATATGCCTTCCACTCAGGTCATGATCCTAGGATCCTGGGATTGAGTTTTGCATCAGCCTCCCTACTCAGTGGGAAACCTGTTTCTCCCTCTCCTTTTGCCTCTCTCCACCCTTCATGTTCTTGTTCTGCTCTCTCTCTCTCTCTCTCTCTCCAATAAGTAAGAAAATAAAAATAAATAGCCATTTTATTGATATCAACCAGTAATGGTCATGTGCCTCAATTGAACAGTTAGGGTGAGGTAGAAGGGCAGTTCCCAGGATTCTCTTCGGGTGTTTGTTGATTAGGAAAGATCAAACAGCTGTCTGTGCTGAGTCAAGTGGTAGCTGCCCACTTGAATGGCTTTTAAAAATATAGAAAGGACCTCTGCTTCCTGATGCCTATTATATCTTCTTCAAAGTTTCTGGAATTCCAGCTGCGATGGGGCAATAGTCCTGTACCTGGCCATTGGTAACCCCGGCCAGCCCTCACAGGGCATTGGACTAAAATATATACTGCTTCACGGCAAAAAATAAATAAATAAATAAAATTTTAAAGAATTAAAAAAATCACAGATCATGAAATTATATGATTTTTAAGGTGTTTCTCCACTGAGTAAAAGATTCTACAACATTTACATAGCTGCATCAGACAATCCAGACAGGCAGACTTTCAACACCTACTCTTCAACAATACTGATGAAATAAAACTATTCAGAATTTAAAATAGACTGAAGAGACATGACAACTAAAGCAAGATTAGAAATATTTTCTTGCTAAAAGGGACATTATTAGGACTATTAGCAAAATGTGAATATGGACTCTATTTTAGAGATTGATTGTATCAATGATAAATTTCCTGCATTAGATAACAGACTGTGTAAAATGTCCTTATTCTTGGAAAAGATGATGAAATATTTAAGAATGAGGGGACATAATAGATACAATCTACCCTCAAATACTTCTAAAAATAAGACTAATAAAACAAATGGGGGGTGTTAATATTTGGTAGTCTAGGTGATGGGTATGTGGGAATTCTTTATGCCATTTTTGCAACTTTCTGTGACTTGAAATTATCTCACACCAAAAAGTCAAAAAC
Organism: Mustela putorius furo; assembly: GCF_011764305.1. NCBI lineage: Eukaryota > Metazoa > Chordata > Mammalia > Carnivora > Mustelidae > Mustela > Mustela putorius. The sequence continues at coordinate 12,977,604 of NW_025422010.1, read as the reverse complement.
AACTAAGTGGTCCTGGACTGGAAGCATCCTCAGGTGACTGACAGGGGAATTTAACCCTCTGTATTAAATTCTCTCCAAATAAGGACTCACAGACTCTTACAGATAAGATCCCAATCATGAGAGCATCATAACAATTATTTTTTTAAAAAGAGGAAACACATCATCATAGGGAAAAGCAGAAAAACAATAAAAAGCAGAATCTGATTTGTTAGAATGTGAGATATTAGGGCAACCAATTGTCCCAGTCTGCCCAGGACTGAGGTGTGTTTCAGGACACTGAAGTTTCAGTGCTAAAATCAGGACAATGCTAGGCAAACAAAAATTATTGTTTATTCTAAAATAAAACAGGAAGCATAGACATTTTCACAATATTTATTCTTCCAATCCAGGAGCATGGAACATTTTTCCATTTCTTTGTGTCTTCCTCAATTTCTTTCATGAGTACTTTATAGTTTTCTGAGTATAGATTCTGTGTCTCTTTAGTTAGGTTTATTCCTAGGTATCTTATGGTTTTGGGTGCAATTGTAAATGGGATTGACTCCTTAATTTCCCTTTCTTCTGTGTTGCTGTTGGTGTAGAGAAATGCAACTGATGTCTATGCTACCTAAAGCAATCTACACATTTAATGCAATTCCTATCAAAATCCCACCCATTTTTTTTCAAAGAAATGGAACAAATAATTCTAAAATTTATATGGAACCAGAAAAGACCTCGAATAGCTAAAGGGATATTGAAAAAGAAAGCCAACGTTGGTGGCATCACAATCCCGGACTTCAAGCTCTATTACAAAGCTGTCATCATCAAGACAGCATGGTACTGGCACAAAAACAGACACATAGATCAATGGAACAGAATAGAGAGCCCAGAAATAGACTCTCAACTCTATGGTCAACTAATCTTCGACAAACCAGGAAAGAATGTCCAATGGATAAAAGACAGCCTCTTCAATAAATGGTGTTGGGAAAATTGGACAGCCACATGCAGAAAAATGAAATTGGACCATTTCCTTACACCACACACAAAAATAGACTCAAAATGGATGAAGGACCTCAATGTGCGAAAGGAATCCATCAAAATCCTTGAGGAGAGCACAGGCAGCAACCTTTTCGACCTCAGCCACAGCAACATCTTCCTAGGAACAAGGCAAAAGGCAAGGGAAGCAAGGGCAAAAATGAACTATTGCGATTTCAATCAGGATCAAAAGCTTTTGCACAGCAAAGGAAACAGTTAACAAAATCAAAAGACAACTGACAGAATGGGAGAAGATATTTGCAAACGACATATCAGATAAAGGACTAGTGTCCAGAATCTATAAAGAACTTAGCAAACTCAACACCCAAAGAACAAATAATCCAATCGAGAAATGGGCAGACGACATGAACAGACATTTCTGCAAAGAAGACATCCAGATGGCCAACAGACACATGAAAAAGTGCTCCATATCACTCGGCATCAGGGAAATACAAATCAAAACCACAATGCGATATCACCTCACACCAGTCAGAATGGCTAAAATCAACAAGTCAGGAAATGACAGATGCTGGCGAGGATGCGGAGAAAGGGGAACCCTCCTACACTGTTGGTGGGAATGCAAGCTGGTGCAACCTCTCTGGAAAACAGCATGGAGGTTCCTCAAAATGTTGAAAATAGAACTGCCCTATGACCCAGCAATTGCACTATTGGGTATTTACCCTAAAGATACAAACGTAGTGATCCAAAGGGGCACGTGTACTCAAATGTTTATAGCAGCAATGTCCACAATAGCCAAACTATGGAAAGAATCGAGATGTCCATCAACAGATGAATGGATCAATAAGATGTGGTATGTATACACAATGGAATACTATGCAGCCATCAAAAGAAATGAAATCTTGCCATTTGCGACAACATGGATGGAACTAGAGCGTATCATGCTTAGCGAAATAAGTCAAGCAGAGAAATACAACTATCATATGATCTCCCTAATATGAGGAAGTGGTGATGCAACATGGGGGCTTAAGTGGGTAGGAGAAGAATAAATGAAAGAAGATGCGATTGGGAGGGAGACAAACCATAAGTGACTCTTAATCTCACAAAACAAACTGAGAGTTGCTGGGGGGAGGGGGTTTGGGAGAAGGGGGTGGGATTATGGACATTGGGGAGGGTATGTGTTTTGGTGAGTGCTGTGAAGTGTGTAAACCTGGTGATTCACAGACCTGTACCCCTGGGGATAAAAATATATGTTTATAAAAAATAAAAAAAATTATAAAAAAAAATAAAATAAAATAAAAGAGGAATTAAGTATAACTTAATATTTAAAAAATGAAGTGTGCCAAAAAAGAACAAGGAAAAGGCTATCAGCGACAAGGTTTATTTGACAAAGAGCCAAATAATATTTCTAGAAATAACAACATAATTACTGTAATTTAAAACAAAAGCTAAGATGTAATTTATAGATTATAAATTTATGAAGAGTTCTTGTATATCAAATGGTTGATCTGAAGATATCACCTAAAATGGAGCACAGACAATAAAAATATGGAAAATATGAAGAAAAAAACAGGGATCAAGATGATGAGATAGGAAGAAAAGAGTGAGAGAGCTAATATATGTCTAATACAAAATGAGTGACAAAGAGATCAGTAAAATTAACCACAAAAAATTAAATTTTAATTAGGGCCGACTTTGCCAAAAACAATAGTAAAAAGAAGACAATGCATGATTTTCAGAGTACTGAAAAAAATTACTAAAAACTCCAAAATGCATACCAAAAGTGACTATCTTGTGTTTATAATGGTGGTGTTTTTATTACTAACAATTCATCATAAAAAGAAATTCCAATGCAATGCATACTTCGAAGTGAAAAAAATAACTCCCCCCTTAAAATATCTGAAAGCAAGAAGGAATCATGATCAAAGAAATTTTGAGTATATTGTAAACCTAAAAATTTGTAATGACAAAAACAATGAAACTACAAAAATTACATTGGTATTCAAGGGTCTTTAAAGACAAGATTGAATTTATATATATAATCTAGAGGCAAAGTGGCCAGAGATAAAGGGTTCTAGGCCTTTTTGTTATATATTATGTTATTAACAAAACTATTCTGCACTAGGGACGCCTGGGTGGCTCAGTGGGTTAAAGCCTCTGCCTTCTGCTCAGGTCAGGATCCCAGGATCCTGGGATCTAGCCCTGTCTCGGGCTCTCTGCTCAGTAGAAAGCCTGCTTCTTCCACTCTCTCTTCCTGCCTCTCTGCCTACTTTTGATCTCTGTCAAATAAATAAATAAAATCTTAAAAAATAATCCTGCACTAACAGCACATAGATAAGCAGTACAATAGAGTATCAAGTCTAGAAATAACTCTAAATACCTAAAGTATTTTAGTGTATTGTATATTGTGGTGTATGTCAAAAATGAACAGAAAAATGGGCTATTAATGAATGACATTGGAATAATTAGACATGATGGAGAAATAGAGTGAATTCTCATTAAAATTAAATTCCAAGTAGGTCAAATATTTAAGTATAAAAAATAAACTATAAAACACTAAAAGAAAATAGGAGATAATTTTTCCTAATCTTCAGCTAATAAATAACTTTGTATCCATGACCCAATCCAGAAAACATTAAAGAAAAAAAGCTGATGAATTGAATTCCATAAATATAAAATGCTGTCTGGTGAAAAAATTTAAAAAATAAAATTATTGAGAAAAATACATGTGCCATATATATAAAAGACAAAAGGAAATAAATCTTCCTTCGGTGTCAAAATTTCCTAGAAATTTCCTAGAAAACATACAGAAAAAGATGAACAACACAATGGGAAATAGACCAAGGATATGAAAAATTAGTTTGACAGTACAGGGAATATAAGCAATCCTTAAATGTGAGAGATGTTCAACTGATTTGATAATAAAGGAAAGGCAAAATTTTAACTATAGTATGACACAATTTTAGCCATTTGATAAACATCCAAAAGTTTCAGCCATTTGATAAATATCCAAATCACCAGGCACTCCCAGCCTGGGTCAGTGGGAAAATGTCAGTGTGTGATCACTGCTTGGAACCTCTCTGGTGGTCTGGAGCTGCCCAGACAGCCACCAATGCCATGGTTTTGGGTATAAGCAGAAGATCCTGTGTCCCCAGGGACCACGACTCTGAACCTGCTCTGCCAGCGGCCAAGGGGGAATTTATTTGGGCTCTGCAGCACCCACAGGAGAGCAGACTGAGGCTTCTCTCTCTGAGAGAGGGGGTCAGGGTGCATTTTGCTTTCCTCTAAACCTACAAAAACCATCAAAAGAGTCAAGGCAAGAGGAAAAAAAAAAGTGAACAAACATAAAAACCTCCAGAGAACAAAAGCCTGAGAAAACCGGTTTCCTCAGAGCCCACCCCCTTGAGGGAGGCAGGAGGACTTAACTCAGGGAACATCATTGACTGAAAACCCACATGGCAGACCCCTCCCCCAGAAAACCAACAAGGAAAGAAAAAAGAAATAAAAGAGGACAAGAAAACAACCACCATGACTTCATAGGACCACTTTTGTTTTTAAATCATTCCCACTATTCTGGCTCATTTTTTTTTTATATATATATAGATAATTTTTTTTTACCTTATTTACCATCACAGTGAGCTGTCCAGTACATCAAATTCCATAATAACCTTCTAACCTGAACTTTTTGATACATACACCTGTGTTTTCCTTTTGCATTTCTATTTTTTAAATTTCTTTTTTTAAAATTTTAGATTTGTTTAGTCTAGTTTATTCCTTTTTTATTTTTATTTTCTAATATTCATATAGAGTTAAACTTCAAGGTAATCCCCTTTCCCCAATCAATGCTACCCCATAGGTAAACCAATTTTTAATCCCCCTTTATCTTAGGAAAGTTGAGTCCTTTAACAAAGATATCAAGATACATCCAGGAAGAATCAAAACAAACTTCTGTGCCCACACTGAGAATTTATAACCACTCTCCCATATTTTTCTTCCAACAGTATTTCTGTGTTATTGTGTTTGTCCTGATAGTATATAAACCTTACACTTGGGGTTCTTTTTGATGAGGTTCTTCCTTTATTTGCTTACATATATATATATATTTATATATTTATATTATATATATATATATATATTTTTTTTTGTCTCTTGTCATATACTTTTATCAGTCTTTTTGTTTGTTTGTTTGTTTTTGTATACTTCATAAATCTTACCTTGGGACTCATTTGGGCTGAACCTTCTCTTTTATCTTCCCTTTCTTTCCTGTCTCTCTTTTTTTCTATTTCTTTTCTTTTTTCTCTCATTGGGGAGGGGGGATCCTGATAGCTCAGAAGCATTCCAGGGTGCACCTTGACTGCACCACGGTTGATACATCCAGCTACACCTGTTCAGCCATCTCTCACCAAAATGACTAGGAGGAGGAATGCCCAACAGAAGAAAAATACAGAAGATGGGCCTTCTGCAACAGAGCTAATGGATATCAACATAGACAATATGTTAGAAAGAGAATTCAGGCTAACAATTATCCAGGCAATAGTTAGGTTGGAGAAAGCCAGGGATGACCAAACGGAATTGATTAGGGCCAAACTGAAAGTGACCAGAGATGATGTTCACAATGTTAGGGCAGAGCTGAAAGCTACCAGGGATGAGGTTCACAATGCTCTCAATGAGTTCCAATCTAATCTAAATTCTCTCAAAGCTAGGGTAACTGAGACAGAAGATAGAATTAGTGATCTGGAGGACAAACAGAGAGAAAGGATCAGGAGGAAGCCTGGAACAAATAGCTTAGAAGCCACGAAAACAGAATCAGGGAAATAAATAATGTCATGAAACATTCCAATGTTAGAATTATTGGAATCCCTGAAGGGGAGGAGAAAGAAAGAAGTCTAGAAGATACAGTGGAACAAGTTCTTCATAAAAATTTTCCCAATCTCGCGAATGGAACCAGCATTCATGTACTAGAGGCTGAATGGTCTCCACCAGAGATTATAGATTCCAGAAAAACATAAGGCACCTGATAGTCAAATTGAGGAATCATAATTGTAGATATAATCTCTTGAAAGCCGCTAGGACAAAGAGGCTCCTTACTTACAGAGGAAAGCCCATCAGAATAACGTCAGACCTGTCCACAGAGACCTGGCAAAACAGAAAGGGCTGGCAAGATATATTCAGGTCACTAAATGAGAAGAACATGCAGCCAAGAATACTTTATCCAGAAGACTGACATTCAAAATGGATGGAGAGATAAAGAGTTTCCAAGACCAGCAAGGCTTAAAAGACTATGCAACCGCCAAGCCAACACTACAGGAAATATCAAGGGGGGTTCTATAAAAGAGGAAAAATCCTAAGAATAGCATTGAACAGAAATATAGAGACAATCTACAGAAAGAAAGACTTCAAAGGTAACACGATGTCAATAAAAATGTATCTATCAATGATCACTCTCAATGTGAATGGCCTAAATGCACCCATAAAATGGCACAGGGTTGCAGATTGGATAAAATGACAGGACCCATTCATATGTTGTCTACAAGAGACCCATTTTTGAACCTAAAGATACACCCAGACTGAAAGTGAAGGGATGGAGAAGCATCTTTCATGCCAATGAGCCTCAAAAGAAGGCCAGGGTAGCAATTCTCATATCAGACAATTTAGATTTTAAACTAAAGACTGTAGTCAGAGATACAGAAGGACACTACATCATTCTTAAAGGGACTATCTACCAAGATGATCTAACAATTGTAGATATCTATGCCCCCAATATGGGAGCAGCCAATTACATAAGAAAACTGTTAATCAAGATAAAGAGTCATATTGATATGAATACATTAATAGTAGGAGATCTTAACATGCCTCTCTCAGAAATAGATCATCAAAGCAGAAAATCAATAAAGAAACAAGAGCATTGAGTGACACATTGGACCAGATGGACCTCATAGATATATACAGAACATTCCACCCTAAAACAACAGAATACTCATTCTTCTCAAGTGCACATGGAACCTTCTCAAGAATAGACCACATACTGGGTCACAAATCAGGATTCAACTGATACCAAAAGACAGATTATTCCCTGCACATTCTCAGATCACAATGCTTTGAAACTGGAGCTCAATCACAAAGAAAAGTTCGGAAGGAACTCAAACACCTGGAAGTTAAAGACCACCTTGCTTAAGAAGGCTTGGATCAACCAGGAGATCAAAGAAGAACTGAAACAATTCATGGAAACCAATGAGAATGAAGACACTTCGATCCAAAAACTATGGGATACAGCAAAGGCGGTCCTAAGAGGGGAATACATAGCCATCCAAGCCTCCCTCAAAAAAATGGAAAAATCCAGAACACAGCAGCTCTCTCTACAACTTTAAAGAACTGGAGAATCAACAACAAATCAAACCAACCCCATACATAAGAAGGGAAATAATCAAGATTAGAGCTGAGATCAATGAGGTAGAAACCAGAGAAACAGTAGAATGTATCAATGAAACTATAAGCTGGTTTTTTGAAAGAATCAATAAGATCGATAAACCATTGGCCACACTAATCCAAAAGAAAAGAGAGAAAACCCAAATTCATAAAATTATGAATGAAAAGGGAGAGATCACAACTAACACCAAGAAAGTAGAAAAAATCATCAGAAGTTATTATCAACAGTTATATGCCAATAAGCTAAGCAACCTAGATGAAATGGATGCATTCCTGGAAAACTATAAACTCCCAAAATTGAACCAGAAAGGAATTGACAACCTGAATAGACTGATATCTAGTAATGAGATTGAAGCAGTGATCAAAAACCTCCCAAAAAACAAGAGCCCAGGACCTGATGGATTCCCTGGGGAATTCTACCAAACTTTTAAAGAAGAAATAACACCTATTCTCCTGAAGCTGTTAGAAAAATTGAAACAGAAGGAAAATTTTCAGACTCTCTCTATGAAGCCAGCATGACCCTGATCTCCAACCCAGGCAAAGACCCTACCAAAAAGGAGAATTTCAGAACAATATCACTGATGAATAGGGATGCTAAGATTCTCAACAAGATCCTAGCAAACAGGATCCAACAGCACATTAAAAAGATTATCCACCATGACCAGGTGAGATTCATTCCTGGGCTGCAAGGATGGTTCAACATTCGCAAATCAATCAATGTGATAGAACAAATTAATAAGAGAAGAGAGAAGAACCACATGGTCCTCTCAATTGATGCAGAAAAAGCATTTGACAGAATCCAGCATCCATTCCTGATTAAAATGCTTCAATATATAGGGATAGAGATAGAGGGAATATTCCTGACTTCATCAAATCTATCTATGAAATACCCACAGCAAATATCATCCTCAATGGGAAAAAGCTTGCGTCCTTCCCGTTGAGATCAGGAACACGACAAGGATGCCCACTCTCGCCACTCTTGTTCAACATAGTATTAGAAGCCCTAGCAACAGCAATCAGACAACAAAGAGAAGTAAAAGGTATCCAAATTGGCAATAAAGATGTCAACCTCTCTCTCTTCATAGATGATATGATTCTTTATATGGAAAACCCAAAAGACTCCACCCTCAAACTACTAGAACTCATACAACAATTCAGTAACGTGGCAGGATACATACAAAGTCAATGTACAGAAATCAGTGGCTTTCTTATACACCAACAATGAAAATACAGAAAGGGAAATTAAAGAATCAATTCCATTTACTATAGCACCAAGAACCATAAGATACCTGGAAATAAACCTAACCAAAGAGGTAAAGGATCTGTACTTGAGGAAATACAGAATACTCATGAAAGAAATTGAAGAAGACATAAACAGATGGAAGACCATTCCATTCTCTTGGATTGGAAGAATAAACATTGTTAAAATGTCTATACTACCTAGAGCAACCTATACTTTTAATGCCATTCCGATCAAAATTCCACCAGTATTTTTCAAGGAGCTGGAGCAAATAATCCAAAAATTTGTATGGAATCATAAGAGACCCCAAATCACTAAGGAAATGTTGAAAAACAAAAATAAAATGGGGGGCATCACGTTACCTGAGTTCAAGCTTTACTACAAAGCTATGCATGGTACTGGCATAAAAACAGACACATAGACCAGTGGAACAGAGTAGAGAGCCCAGATATGGACCCTCAACTCTATGGCAAATAATCTTTGACAAGGTTGGAAAAAATATACAGTGGAAAAAAGATAGTCTCTTCAATAAATGGTGCTGGGAAAACTGGATGGCTATATGTAGAAGAATGAAACTCGACCATTCTCTTATGCTGTACACAAAGATAAACTCAAAATGGATAAAGACCTCAACATGAGACAGGGATCCATCAGAATCCTAGAGGAGAACATAGGCAGTAATATCTTTGATATCAGCCACAGCAACTTCTTTCAAGATATGTCTCCAAAGGCAAAGGAAGCAAAAGCGAAAATGAACTTTTGGGACTTCATCAACATCAAAAGCTTCTGCACAGCAAAGGAAACAGTCAACAAAACAATGAGGCAACCCACATAATGGGAGAAGATATTTGCAAATGACAGTACAGACAAAAGGTTGATATCCAGAATCTACAAAGAACTCCTCAAACTCAACACACACAAAACAGATAATCATATCAAAAAATGGGCAGAAGATACGAACAGACACTTCTCCAATGAGGACATACAAATGCTATCAGACACATGAAAAACTGTTCATCATCACTAGCCATCAGGGAGATTCAAATTAAAACTACACTGAGACACCATCTTACACCAGTTAGAATGGCCAAAATTAGCAAGACAGGAAACAACATGTCTTGGAGGGGATGTGGAGAAGGGGGAACCCTCTTACAATGTTGGTGGGAATGCAAGTTGGTGCAGTCTTTGGAGAACAGTGTGGAGATTCCTCAAGAAATTAAAAATAGAACTTCCCTATGACCCTGCCATTGCATTCCTGGATATTTACCCCAAAGATACAGATGTAGTGAAGAGAAGGGCCATCTGTACCGCAATGTTTATAGAAGCAACGGCCACAGTTGCCAAACTGTGGAAAGAACCAAGATGTCCTTCAACGGATGAATGGATAAGGAAGATGTGGTCCATATACACTATGGAGTATTATGCCTCCATCAGAAAGGATGAATACTCAACTTTGGTAGCAACACGGATGGGACTGGAAGAGATTATGCTGAGTGAAATAAATCAAGCAGAATCAATTGTCATATGGTTTCATTTATTTGTGGAGCATAACAAATAGCATGGAGGAAAAGGGGAGATGGAGAGGAGAAGGGAGTTGAGGGAAATTGGAAGGGGAGGTGAACCATGAGAGACTATGGACTCTGATAAACAATTTGAGGGTTTTGAAGGGGCAGGGGGGTGGGAGGTTGGGGGAACCAGGTAGTGGGTATTGGAGAGAGCACGAATTTCATGGAGCACTGGGTGTGGTGCAGAAACAACAAATACTTTTACGCTGAAAATAAATTTAAAAAATTTTAAAAACAAGAATATGTAGTTCTAGGAGGAGGAGAAAAGATGGTGGAGGAGTAGGGGACCCTATTTCAACTGGTCCCCTGAATTGAGGTGGATATCTACCAGCCCATTCTGAACACCAATGAAATCAGCCTGGGATATAAGAAGATATGTCTGGATCTCTACAAACAGAATATGTCTGCTGGTTGGTATTGAGATATGAAGCATGGAGCTGTGATTCTGCTGCCCAATTCCAGAAGATAAATGGAAAGAGGAGAGAGTCTCTGGGATCTTGTGCTAGAGCACAGAAGCCTCCCACACTGGGGACTGGGCACTGACTCATAGACAGGTAGCGATAGGGAAAGGACTTTAGGGCAGTCCCAGACTGAAACCTGGAGCACTGGGGCCATGCATGTGAACTGGGAGCAGCTTGCCGTTTCAGAAGCACAAAGGACGTGCTCAGACCTGGAAGCAAGGTCTGGGAGTGCTGCTGTGTGATACATGACCCAGGATACTACAGTTTTTAGCAGCACAGAAGTGGTAACAGTGTGGCTTGGAAGGCCAGTGAAGAGTAGGTGGTGATCTCTCTGGTCTGAGACAGAGGTTTGGGTAAGGTCTCTTCTGTTCTTATTCTCAGAAGAGACAAGGAAAACCACCAGAGAAAGCCACCAGAGAAAAAAAGCCCCCAAAACCCATTTTCACTGAGCCCATTTCCCCCCAACAGGGGGCAGGGCAACTCTGCCCAAACAGGGTTGCCATAATAATAGTGTGGCAGGCCCCTCCCCCAGAAGACAGACTAGAAGCATAAGAGGCCAACAATCCTAAGGTCCCTATAAAACAGGTGCATCTTGGTTGGGTTGGGGTCAATAATTTGGACTCTGTATATTCCCTCAACCACCCCTCAACAGAATGACTAAGAGGAGGAACCCCCAACAAAGGAAAGATTCAGAGACTGTGTCCTCTGCCACAGAACTAATAGATATGGATATAAACAAGATGTCAGAGATTAACTTCAGAGTAACAATTATCAAGGCAATATCTAAGTTTGAGAAAAATATTACTGACAATATAGAATCTCTAAGGGCAGAAATGAGATTTAATCAGGTTGAACCTAAAAATGCTATGAATGAAAGGTAAACAGGATATTCTGACTGCCACAGGGTAAATGAGGAAGAAGAATGAATTAGTGAGATAGAGAATAATATGATAGAAAAGAAGGAAATTAAGGTTCATGCGAAAAACAAATTAAAATGCCAGGAATCAAACTGAGAGAGACTAGTGACTCAATGCAACAGAACATCAGAATTATTGGGCTCCCTGAGTGGGTGGAGAGAGAGAGAGGTCTAGAGATATATTTGAGTAAATCATAGCTGAGGATTTCCCTAATCTGGGTAAGGAAATGAACATTTGTTTCCAAGAGGCAGAGAGGACCCCTCCCAAGATCAATGAGAACAGACTGATGCCGTGACATTTAATAGTATACTTTGCAAATCTGAGATCAAAGCAACAATCCTGAAAGCAGCAGGGGGGAAGATATTTCTTATGTACAGAGGGAGGAATATCAGAATAATGTCAAACCTATCTACAGAGACCTGGCAACACAGAAAGGGCTGGCAAGACATATTCAGGGTACTAAATGAGAAGAACATGCAGACACAGATACTTTATCCAGCTAGGCTGTCGTTCAGAATGGATGAAGTCAAGGAGCTTCCAAGACCACAGAAACTGAAAGAATATGTGACCACCAAGCTGGACCTGCAACAAATATTAAGGGGGGTTCTATACAAGGAGAAAGACCCCAAGAGCAATACAGAACAGAAATTTACAGAGATAGTCTGTAGAAACAAGGACTTCACAGGTAGCATGATGACAATAAAATTGTATCTTTCAATAATCACTCTCAACGTGAATGACCTAAATGCTCCCATATGCTGTCTACAAGAGACTCATTTTGAACCTAAACATCCAGACTGAAAGTGAGGGATGAAGAAAAATTTATCATGCTATTAGACCACAAAAGAAAGCTGGGTAGCAATTTTCATATCAGACAAATTAGATTTTAAACTAAAGAGTGTAGTTAGAGATACAAAAGGAAAATGTAGCATGCTTTAAGGTCTATCCAACAAGAGGATCTAAAAGTTATAAATACACTGGACCAGATGGACCTCATAGATATATACAGAATATTCGGCCCTAAAACAAGAGTATACTCATTCTTCTCGAGTACGTGTGGAATTTTTTCCAGAATAGACCACATACTGGATCACAAATCATGTCTCAACTGATACCAAAAGACTGAGATTTTTCCTTGCATATTCTCAGACCACAATGCTTTGAAACTAGAACTCAGTCACAAGAAAAAATTTGGAAGAAATTCAAACACTTGGAAGCTAAAGACCATCCTGCTTGAGAATGAATGTTTCAGTCAACTAGGAAATCGAAGAACTTAAACAATCCATGGAAACCAATGAGAATGAAACCACATTGGTCCAAAACATATGTAATACTGCAGAGGTGATCCTAAGGGGAAAATACATAACCAAGCAAGCCTCACTCAACAACAACAACAACAAAAAAAAAGCAAAGACAATCCTGAATACACAAATTAACTTTACACCTTAAATTACTGGAGGAAAAACAACAACAAATAAAGCTTAAGTCACATACAAGAAGAGAAATAATTAAGATTAGATCAGAGATCAATGAATTAGAAACCAGAAATACAGTAGACCAGATTAATGAAACTAGAAGCTTGTTTTTGAAAGAATTAATAATCGATAACCACTGGCCAGACTTATCCAAAAGAAAAGAGAAGGGACACAAATTAATAAAATTATGAATGAAAAGAGAGAGATCATTACTAACACCAAGGAAATAGAAACAATTATTAGAAATTATTATCAACAACTATATACCAATAAATTAAGCAACCTGGAAGACATGGATGCCTTCCTGGAAACTTATAAACTACCAAGACTGAAGCAGGAAAAAATTGACAACATGAATAGACCAATAACCAACAACAAGATTGAAGCAGTGATCAAAAGCCTCCCCAAAAAACAAGAGACCAGGGCCTGATGGATTCCCTGGGGAATTCTACCAAACATTTAAAGAAAAAATACCTATTCTCCTGAAGCTGTTTCAAAAAATAGAAGCAGAAGGAAAACTTCCAAACTCATTATATGAGGCCAGCATTACCTTGATCCCAAAACCAGGCAAAGACTCCATCAAAAATAATTTTACAGACTAATATCCCTGATGAATATGGATGCCAAAATTCTCAACAAGACCCTAGCTAAAAGGATCAGATAGTACATTAAAATAATTATCCATCATGACCAGGTGGAATTTATCCCTGGGATGCAAGGGCGGTTCACATATCAACCAGTGTGATAGAACACATAAATAAGAGACAGGAAACACATGGTCTTCTCAATTGATCCAGAAAAAGCATTTGACAAAATATAACATCCTTTCCCAATGTAAACTCTTCGGACTATAGGCATAGAGGGAACATTGCTCAACTTCATAAAAACCATCTATGAAAAGCCAACAGCAAATATAATTCTCAATGGAGAAAAGCTAAGAGGCTTTCCCTTAAGATCAGGAACACAAGAATGCCTATTCTTGCCACTACTGCTCAACATAGTGCTAGAAGTCCTAGCAACAACAACTAGACAACAAAAAGAAATAAAAGGTATTCAAATTGACAAAGAAAAAGTCAAACCCTCTCTCTTCATAGATGACGTGACACTTTATGTGGAAAATGTAAAAGACCCCACCCCCAAATTGCTGGAAGTCATATAGCAATTCAGTAATGTGGTAGGACACAAAATCAGGGCACAGAAATCAGTTGCTTTCCTATACACTTACAATGTAACTGTAGAAAGAGAAATTAGGGAATCAATTCCATTTACAATAGCACCAAAAAACTTAAGATACCTTGGAATAAACATAACCAAAGAGGTAAAGGATCTATACCCTAGAAACTACAGAACATTTATGAAAGAAATTGAAGAAGGCACAAAAAGATTGAAAAACATTCCATGCTCATGGATCAGAAAAAAAAAACTTTGTTAAAATGTCTACACTGCCCAGAGCAATCTCTACTTTCAGTGCTATCCTGATCAACATACCAATGGCATTTTTCAAAGTGCTAGAACAAACAACCCCCAAATTTGTATGGAACCAGAAAAGACCCCGAATTGCCAAGGAAATGTTGAAAAAGAAAAACAAAGCTGGTGACATAACATTGCCTGATTTCAAGATATATCACAAAGATGTGATCACCAAGACAGCATGGTACTGGCACAAAAATAGACACATAGATCAATGGAACAGAATAGAGATACCAAATATGGACCCTCAACTCTATGGTCAACTAGTCTTCAACAAATCAGAAAAAAATACCCAAAGGAAAAAAAGGCAGTCTCTTCAATAAATGGTGCTGGGAAAATTGGACAGCTATATACAGAAGAATGAAACTTAACCATTCTCTTACATCATACACAAAGATAAACTTTAAATGGATGAAAAACCTCAATGTGAGACAGGAATTCATCAAAATCCTACAGGAGAACATAGGCAGTAACCTTTTCAACATGGGCCACAGCAACTTCTTTCAAAACACATCTCCAAAGGCAAGGGGAAAAAAGTGAAAATGAACTTATTGGACTTCATCAAGATGAAAACCTTCTGCACAGCAAAATAAACAGCCAGCAAAACAAAAAAGACAACCCCCCGAATGGGAGAAGGTATTTGCAAATGGCACTACAGATAAAGGACTGATATCTAACATCTATAAGGAACTTCTCAAACTCAACACCCAAAAAACAAGTAATCCAATCAAGAAATGGGCAGAAGACATTAACAGACACTTACCCAAAGAAGACTACAAATGGCTGACACATGAAAAAATGCTCTACATCATTATCCATCAGGGAAATTCAAATCAAAACAACACTAAATACCGTCTTACACCAGTTAGAATGGCAAAAATTGATCAGACAAGAAGCAACAAATGTTGGAGACGTTTTGGAGAAAGGGTAACCTTCTTACACTGTTGATAGGAATGCGAGTTGGTGCAGACACTTTGGAAAACAGTATGGAGATTCCTCAAAAAGTTAAAAACAGAGCTACCTTCCAACCTGACAACTGTGCTACTGGGCATTCATCCCAAAGATCTAGATGTAGTGAAAAGAAGGGCCATATGCATGCCAATGTTCATGGCAACAATGTTCACAATAGCCAAACTGTGGAACAAGCTGAGATGCCCTTCAACAGATAAATGGGTAAAGAAGATGTGGTCCATATCTACAGAGGAATATTACTCAGCCATCAGAAAAGATGAATACCCAACATCTGCATCAACATGGATGGAACTGAAGGAGATTATACTAAGTGAAATAAGTCAAACAGAGAAAAACAATTACCATTTGGTTTCACTTACTTGTGGAATATAAGGAATAGCATGAAGGACATTAGGAGAATGAAGGGGAAAATGAAGGGGGTGAAATTGGAAGGGAAGACAAACCATGAGAAACTATAGACTTCTGGAATCAAACTGAGGGTTTTAGAGGTGAGGGGTGTGGGGGATTAGTGAGCCTTCATAGGTATTAAGGAGGGCACATATTACATGGAGCACTGTGTGTTATATGTAAACAATGAATCATGGAACACTGCATCAAATACTAATAATATACTGTATGGTGACTAACAATATAAAAATTACTTAAAAAGAGTAGACACACAGAAGTTCTAGGAAGCACTTGGTGGGGCAATTTCTAATAAATGGTGAATGGTAGACCAAAAAAAAAAAAAGAGTATGTATTTCTATGGGTGTCTGGGTTGCTCAGGCTGTTAAATGTCTGCCTTCAGCTTAGGTCATGATCCCAGGGTTTAGGGATTGAGCCCCATGTTGGGCTCTCTGCTCAGTGGGGATCCTGCTTCTCCTTCTCCCTCTGCCTGCTGCTCCACCTGCTTATGTTCTCTCTCTGTTAAATAACATCTTTAAGGGGGGGGGTGGCTTCCTTAAAAATACATTAAAAAGGGAATATGTATTTCTATTTATTATGTAAAGAAAATCTAGAATACATAGGGAATTATAATAAGGGTTATCTACTTTGCAGAAAAAGGATTCAAGAATGACAAGAAAAATGTCATTGGGAAAAAGACATGGGAGAAATTTAAAATATAAAAGATAAAACAGAGTTGATATATTTTTGAAGAATGTAAATGCCTTCTATATTTAAAGAAATTCTATTTTAGAAGACTTGTTGCACTGATTTAGAAAAACATATAATAGGGCATAAGTCCTATTTACAAGTGATATGTATATAACAAAAAATTTGGAAAGTTTAAATATAAAAAGAGAAATAAATTTAAAAGGACTGAGATAATATAAAATATCTTCCCGGATATTAAATTAAAATAATAAAAATTAAAATATCTTTTAAAAATCCAAATACTTCATGTTAAACAGTATACTTCTAAGAAACTCACAGTTTAAAAAAAAAGAAATCACATGAAAGTTTACAAAATATTTTTATTTTATTTTATTTACTTGAGAGAGAGAAAGCATGAGTGGGGGCAGGGCAGAAGGAGAGGGACAAGCAGACTACTAGTTAGTGGGGAGCCAGATATGGGACTCCATCCCAGGACCTTGAAATCATGACCAGAAGACAGTTGCTTAAATGACTGAGCCACCCAGATACCCCAACTTTACAAAATATTTTAAGTTTGAAAAAATTAATGTTTAACTTATAAAATTTGTAAAAATTTGTGAAATTAAAGCACCTCTAAGAGAGAAGTAACAATAGGAAATGTTTACAGGAAAGAACTACAAAATTAGAACTTGGCCATGATATAATTTTCACAAATTAATCAGTGAATTAATCATCCATCTTAAGAATAACAGATGCTAAATAAGACTGAAAATAATAAAGATAAAACCAGAAATCAATGAAATAGGAAAACAAAAAAAATAAAAAATAAAAAATAATGAAACAAAAAGCTAAATACTTGAAGAAAGTGATGAAACTAGTTATTAGAAAACTGAGCTGACATTAAATCACAATGACAGAGGAACAAACTTGTGCTATGAATCTAACCAAGTTGATTGCCCATTAAATATTATGATGTTCCACAGGATTCAAATAAGAACTCATATCTTTGTGTGTCAACTATACTTCAATTTAAAAAATAATAATTTTTATGAAATGGGATGAGATTGACATACAATTGGATGTGTATCTATGATTTTTGTAAATTATATATATAATATATAATGTATATATAGTGTATTGGTTTAGAATATGTGAGTCATTCTAAACTTTTTGCTGTTTTGGAGAAGAAAGAAAAGGGTGGAAAAAAAGGTGGAAAAATTCTATGAGGAAATAATGGCTGAAAACATCCCATCTATAAAAGTTGAAGAAGAGAGTCAAGATGGCGGAGAAGTAGCAGGCTGAGACTACTTCAGCTAGCCGGAGATCAGCTAGGTAACTTATCTAAAGATTACAAACACCTGAAAATCTATTGGCAGATTGAAGAGAAGAAGAACAGCAATTCTGGAAACAGAAAAACAACCACTTTCTGAAAGGTAGGACCGGCAGAGAAGTGAATCCAAAGCGACGGGAAGATAGACCCCGGGGGGAGGGGCCGGCTCCCGGCAAGCGGCAGAGCAACCGCGCACAAAATCAGGACTTTTAAAAGTCTGTTCCGCTGAGGGACATCACTCCAGAGGCTAAACCCGGGCGAAGCCCACGCGGGGTCAGTGTGGCATCAGGTCCGGCAGGGTCACAGAAGGATCGGGGGTGTCTGAGTGTCGCAGAGCTTGCGGGTATTGAAACGGGAAAGCCGGCTACAGAGACAGAGCCGACAGTAAGCTCCCAGCTCGGTGTTACCTTGAACCGGTCGCAGGCTCGGTGAGTTCGGAGCGCGGCCGGAGGTCAGGCAGACGGGAGTAACTGGGCGCTGTTCTCTGAGGGCACACTGAGGAGTGGGGCCCTGAGCTCTCGGCTGCTCCCGGCAGGAGACCAGGAGGCTGCCATTTGTATTCCCGTCCTCCGGAACTCTACGGAAAGCGCCCAGGGAACAAAAGTTCCTGAAAGCAAACCCGAGCGGATTACTCACGCCGGCCCCTGGTAAGGGCGGTGCAATTCCACCTGGGGCAAAGACACTTGAGAATCACTACAACAGGCCCCTCCCCCAGAAGATCAACAAGAAATCCATCCGAGACCAAGTTCACCTACCAAGGAGTGCGGTTTCAATACCAAGGAGAGCAGGAGAATTCCAGAGGAGGAGAAAGCAAAGCACGGAACTCATGGCTTTTTCCCTGTGATTTTTTTTAGTCTTGCAGTTAATTCAATTTTTTTCTTTTTCATTTTTTGTTTTATTTCTCGCCTTCTGGTAAATTTTTTTTTAACATTTACCTTTTTCTTTTTTAACGTTTTTTAACTAGTTTATCCAATATATATACATTTTCTTTTTTATATTTTTCTTATTTGTTTTCTTTTTTTAAATGTTTTTCTTTTTTTTTTCTTTTTTCTTTTTTTTTTCTTTCTTCCTTTTTGAACCTCTTTTTATCCCTTTTCTCCCCCTTCACGATTTGGGATCTCTTCTAATTTGATTAAAGCATATTTTCCTGGTGTTGTTGCCACCCTTTTAGTATTTTACTTGCTCCTTCATATACTCTTATCTGGACAAAATGACAAGACGGAAAAATTCAACTCAAAAAAAAGAACAAGAGGCAGTACCGAAGGCTAGGGACCTAATCAATACAGACATTGGTAATATGTCAGATCTAGAGTTCAGAATGACAATTCTCAAGGTTCTAGCTGGGCTCGAAAAGGCATGGAAGATATTAGAGATACCCTCTCGAGAAATATAAAAGGCCTTTCTGGAGAAATAAAAGAACTAAAATCTAACCAAGTTGAAATCAAAAAAGCTATTAATGAGGTGCAATCAAAAATGGAGGCTCTCACTGCTAGGATAAATGAGGCAGAAGAAAGAATTAATGATATAGAAGACCAAATGACAGAGAATAAAGAAGCTGAGCAAAAGAGGGACAAACTGGGGTGCCTGGGTGGCTCAGTTGGTTGGACGACTGCCTTTGGCTCAGGTCATGATCCTGGAGTCCCAGGATCGAGTCCCATATCAGGCTCCCAGCTCCATGGGAAGTCTGCTTCTCCCTCTGACCTTCTCCTCGCTCATGTCCTCTCTCACTGTCTCTCTCTCAAATAAATAAATAAAATCTTAAAAAAAAAAAAAAAAAAAAAAGAGGGACAAACAGCTACTGGACCACGAGGGGAGAATTCGAGAGATAAGTGACACCATAAGATGAAACAACATTAGAATAATTGGGATTCCAGAAGAAGAAGAAAGAGAGAGGGGAGCAGAAGGTATACTGGAGAGAATTATTGGGGAGAATTTCCCCAATATGGCAAAGGGAACAAGCATCAAAATTCAGGAGGTTCAGAGAACACCCCTCAAAATCAATAAGAATAGGCCCACACCCCGTCACCTAATAGTAAAATTTACAAGTCTCAGTGACAAAGAGAAAATCCCGAAAGCAGCCCGGGAAAAGAAGTCTGTAACATACAATGGTAAAAATATTAGATTGGCAGCTGACTTGTCCACAGAGACCAGGCAGGCCAGAAAGAGCTGGCATGATATTTTCAGAGCACTAAACAAGAAAAACTTGCAGCCCAGAATACTATATCCAGCTAGCCTATCATTGAAAATAGAAGGAGAGATTAAAAGCTTCCAGGAAAAACAAAAACTGAAAGAATTTGCAAACACCAAACCAGCTCTACAGGAAATATTGAAAGGGGTCCTCTAAGCAACGAGAGAGCCTACAAGTGGTAGATCAGAAAGGAACAGAGACCATATACAGTAACAGTCACCTTACAGGCAATACAATGGCACTAAATTCATATCTCTCAATAGTTACCCTGAATGTTAATGGGCTAAATGCCCCTGTCAAAAGACACAGGGTATCAGAATGGATAAAAAAACAAAACCCATCTATATGTTGCCTCCAAGAAACTCATTTTAAGCCCAAAAACACCTCCAGATCTAAAGTGAGGGGGTGGAAAAGAATTTACCATGCTAATGGACATCAGAAGAAAGCAGGAGCGGCAATCCTTACATCAGATCAATTAGATTTTAAGCCAAAGACTATAATAAGACATGAGGAAGGACACTATATCATACACAAAGGATCTGTCCAACAAGAAGATTTAAGAATTTTAAATATCTATGCCCCCAACGTGGGAGCAGCCAACTATATAAACCAATTAATAACAAAATCAAAGAAACACATCAACAATAATACAATAATAGTAGGGGACTTTAACACTCCCCTCACTGAAATGGACAGATCATCCAAGCAAAAGAACAGCAAGGAAATAAAGGCCTTAAACGACACACTGGACCAGATGGACATCACAGATATATTCAGAACATTTAGTGCACATGGAACATTCTCCAGAATAGATCACATCCTTGGTCCTAAATCAGGACTCAACCGGTATCAAAAGACTAGGATCATTCCCTGCATATTTTCAGACCACAATGCTCTAAAGCCAGAACTCAACCACAAAAGGAAGTTTGAAAATAACCCAAATACATGGAGACTAAACAGCATCCTTCTAAAGAATGAATGGGTCAACCGGGAAATTAAAGAAGAATTGAAAAAAATCATGGAAACAAATGATAATGAAAATACAACGGTTCAAAATCTGTGGGACACAACAAGGGCAGTCCTGAGAGGAAAATATATAGCGGTACAAGCCTTTATCAAGAAACAAGAAAGGTCTCAGGTACACAACCTAACCGTACACCTAAAGGAGCTGGAGAAAGAACAAGAAAGAAACCCTAAGCCCAGCAGGAGAAGAGAAATCATAAAGATCAGAGCAGAAATCAATGAAATAGAAGCCAAGAAAACAATAGAACAAATCAACGAAACTAGGAGCTGGTTCTTTGAAAGAATTAATAAAATTGATAAATGCCTGGCCCGACTTATCAAAAAGAAAAGAGAAAGGTCCCAAATAAATAAAATTATGAATGAAAGAGGAGAGATCACAACTAACACCAAAGAAATACAAGCCATTATAAGAACATACTATGAGCAACTCTACGCCAATAAATTTGACAATCTGGAAGAAATGGATGTATTCCTAGAAACATATCAACTACCACAACTGGACCAGGAAGAAATAGAAAGCCTGAATAGACCCATTACCAGTAAGGAGATTGAAACAGACAGTCATTATAAATCTCCAAACAAACAAAAGCCCAGGGCCAGACGGCTTCCTGGGGGAATTCTACCAAACATTTAAAGAAGAACTAATTCCTATTCTCCTGAAACTGTTCCAAAAAATAGAAATGGAAGGAAAACTTCCAAACTCATTTTATGAGGCCAGCATCACCTTGATCCCAAAACCAGACAAGGATCCCATCAAAAAAGAGAGCTATAGACCAATATCCTTGATGAACACAGATGCGAAAATACTCACCAAAATACTAGCCAATAGAATTCAACAGTACATTAAAAGGATTATTCACCACGACCAAGTGGGATTTATTCCAGGGCTGCAAGGTTGGTTCAACATCCGCAAATCAGTCAGTATGATACAACACATCAATAAAAGAAAGAAGAAGAACCATATGATACTCTCAATAGATGCTGAAAAAGCATTTGACAAAGTACAGCATCCCTTCCTGATCAAAACTCTTCAAAGTGTAAGGATAGAAGGCACATACCTCAATATCATCAAAGCCATCTATGAAAAACCCACCCCAAATATCATTCTCAATGGAAAAAAACTGAAAGCTTTTCCGCTAAGGTCAGGAACACGGCAGGGATGTCCATTATCACCACTGCTATTCAACATCGTACTAGAGGTCCTAGCCTCAGCAATCAGACAACAAAAGAAAATTAAAGGCATCCAAATTGGCAAAGAAGAAGTCAAACTATCACTCTTTGCAGATGATATGATACTATATGTTGAAAACCCAAAAGACTCCACTCCAATACTGCTAGAACTTATACAGGAATTCAGTAAGTGTCAGGATATAAAATCAATGCACAGAAATCAGTTGCATTTCTCTACACAAACAGCAAGACACAAGAAAGAGAAATTAAGGACTCAATCCCATTTACAATTGCACCCAAAACCATAAGATACCTAGGAATAAACCTAACCAAAGAGGCACAGAATCTATACTCAGAAAACTATAAAGTACTCATGAAAGAAATTGAGGAAGACACAAAGAAATGGAAAAATGTACCATGCTCCTGGATTGAAAGAATAAATATTGTGAAAATGTCTATGCTACCTAAAGCAATCTACACATTTAATGCAATTCCTATCAAAGTACCATCCATCTTTTTCAAAGAAATGGAACAAATAATTCTAAAATTTATATGGAACCAGAAAAGACCTCGAATAGCCAAAGGGATATTGAAAAGGAAAGCCAACGTTGGTGGCATCACAATTCCGGACTTCAAGCTCTATTACAAAGCTGTGATCATCAAGACAGCATGGTACTGGCACAAAAACAGCCACATAGATCAATGGAACAGAATAGAGAGCCCAAAAATAGACCCTCAACTCTACAGTCAACTAATCTTCGACAAAGCAGGAAAGAATGTCCAATGGAAAAAAGACAGCCTCTTCAATAAATGGTGCTGGGAAAATTGGACAGCCACATGCAGAAAAATGAAATTGGACCATTTCCTTACACCACACAGGAAAATAGACTCAAAATGGATGAAGGACCTCAATGTGCGAAAGGAATCCATCAAAATCCTTGAGGAGAGCACAGGCAGCAACCTTTTCGACCTCAGCCACAGCAACATCTTCCTAGGAACAAGGCAAAAGGCAAGGGAAGCAAGGGCAAAAATGAACTATTGCGATTTCAATCAGGATCAAAAGCTTTTGCACAGCAAAGGAAACAGTTAACAAAATCAAAAGACAACTGACCGAATGGGAGAAGATATTTGCAAACAACATATCAGATAAAGGACTAGTGTCCAGAATCTATAAAGAACTTAGCAAACTCAACACCCAAAGAACAAATAATCCAATCAAGAAATGGGCAGAGGACATGAACAGACATTTCTGCAAAGAAGACATCCAGATGGCAAACAGACAAAATAAACAAGTCAGGAAATGACAGATGCTGGTGAGGATGCGGAGAAAGGGGAACCCTCCTACACTGTTGGTGGGAATGCAAGCTGGTGCAGCCACTCTGGAAAACAGCATGGAGGTTCCTCAAAATGTTGACAATAGAACTGCCCTATGTCCCAGCAATTGCACTATTGGGTATTTACCCTAAAGATGCAAATGTAGTGATCCAAATGGGCACATGCACCTGAATGTTTATATCAGCAATGTCCACAATAGCCAAACTATGGAAAGAACCTAGATATCCATCAACAGATGAATGGATCAAGAAGATGTGGTATATATACACAATGGAATACTATGCAGCCATCAAAAGAAATGAAATCTTGCCATTTGCGACAACGTGGATGGAACTAGAGCGTATCATGCTTAGTGAAATAAGTCAAGCAGAGAAAGACAACTATCATATGATCTCCCTGATATGAGGAAGTGGTGATGCAACATGGGGGCTTAAGTGGGTAGGAGAAGAATCAATGAAACAAGATGGGATTGGGAGGGAGATAAACCATAAGTGACTCTTAATCTCACAAAACAAACTGAGGGTTGCTGGGGGGAGGGGGTTTGGGAGAAGGGGTGGTATTATGGACATTGGGGAGGGTATGTGCTTTGGTGAGTGCTGTGAAGTGTGTAAACCTGGTGATTCACAGACCTGTACTCCTGGGGATAAAAATATATGTTTATAAAAAATAAAAAATTAAAAAAAAAAGTTGAAGAAGCTCAGTGAAGCCCAAACACCTTAATCCAGGCTCAGACAAATCATAATCAAACATAATCAAATCAGAATTTTTGCTTCTATACTCATGAGGAATATTTGCCTGCCCCTTTTTTTTTTCTTTTTTTGTTTGTTTGTTTTTGTTTTTGTGGTGTCTTCATCTGGTTTTGGTATCTGGGTAATTCTGGCCTCCAAGAATTTATTTGTAAGCTTTCCTTCCTCTCCCATTTTTGGAATAGTTCTAGGGGAATAGCTAATTCTTCTTTGAATGTTTGGTTGAATTCACATGTGAATACATCTGATCTTGTACTTTAATTTTTTGACAGTTTTTTGATTACTGATTCAATTTTGTCACTAGTAATAGGTCTGTTCAGATTTTCTATTTCTTCCTGATTCAGTTTTGGATGATTGTGCATTGTATGTTGTATGTATTGTATGTCATATGTTTGGGAGATGTAGGAATTTACTGATTTCTTTTAAGTTGCCCAGTTTGTTGATGTACACTTTTTCATAGTATTTGCCTATCATTTTTTTTTAAATTTCTCTGGTTTAAGTTTACTTCTCCTGTCTTGTTTCTGATTTTGAGTCCTTTCTCTTTTTTTCCTGAAGAGTTTAGCTAAGGGTTTAACAAGTTTTATCTTTCAAAGAACTAGCTTTCAGTTTCATTGATTTTTTTTCTTTCTTTCTTCTTTCTTTTTTTTTTTTATTGTCTCTATGTCATTTATTTCTGCTCTGATATTTATTATTTCCTTCCTTTTGCTCACCTAGGGCTTTGTTTTTCCTTTTCTAATTCCTTTAGATATAAAGTTAGCTTTTTTTTTTTTTAAGGTGGACCTGTATCAGTATATATTTATCTCTTAGAACTGCTTTCACTCCATCCCAAAGATTTTGGACTGTTGTTTTCATTTTCATTTATCTCTATGTATTCTTTTTATTTATTCTCCAATTGCTTCATTAATTCCTTTTCTGGTTTAGTTTTATGTTGTTTAGCTGCCATGTGTTTGTGGGGTTTTCTTTTTCTAGTGTTTTCCCTCTATGATTCCTTTCTAGTTTCATACTGTTGTGGTTGGAAAGGTGTATGGTATGATCTCAATCTTTAATTTATTGAGGCTTCTTTTGCAGCCTATCATGGAATCTATTCTGTAGAATGTTCCATGGGCAGTTGAACAGAATGGATATTCTGTTGTTTTTGGATGGGATGTTTTGTATGTATTTCTTATGTTCATCTTGTTTAATGTTTTATTCAACGACACTATGTTCCTGTTGATTTTTTGCCTGGGTGGTGCTTCCATTACTGTAAGTGGAGTATCAAAGTCTCCTACTATTATTGCACTGCCATCAGTTTCTCTCTTTATACTTGTCAATATTTACTTCATGTATTTAGGTACACCAGTATTGGGTATGTAGTGTAGGTATTTATAGTTGCATATCCACTTGTTGGATTGGTCCCTTTATCATTACATCATGCCCTTCTTTGTCTCTTATTATATTCTTTATTTAAAGTCTATTTTGGGGGCTCTGTATGGCATCATCAGTTGAGCATCTAATTCTTGGTTTCAGCTCAGGTCAAGAGTTTCTCCCACTGCCCTTCCCCTCTGAATGCTCTCTTTCTATCTCTCAAATAAATAAATAAATCTTTTTTTTTTTAAAGGTCTATTTTTTTTTAATAAGTTTTGCTACCCTGGCATTTTTCACTTTCATTTGAATGGGAAATGTTTTTTCATTCTTTCACTTTGTCTGTATGTATCTTTTGGTCTGAGACAAGTCTTGTAGGCAGCATATAGTTGGGTCTTGTTTTTAATCCGTTCTGTTACATCTTTTGATTGGAACATTTAGGTCATTGACATTGAAAGTAATTATTGATAGGCAGGTACTTATTGCCATTTGTTTTCTGTGTTTTTGTTTGTTTGTTTGTTTTTTGAAGTTCTTCTCTGTTCCTTTCTTCTTTTCTTGCTCTCCTTCCTTGTGTTTGATATGATCCTAACTATTATGTTTGGCTTTCTTTCTCTTTATTTTTTGTGTGACTATTAGAGGTTTTAGTTTATGGTCACTATGAGGTTCTTACATAATATCCTAAATATACAACAGTCTATATTAAGGTTATTTAAGTTCAAACACATTTTAAGAAACAAGCTGCTTCTTTTTAGCTTCCTCCTCCACATTTCATGTATATGCCATATTTTACATCTTCTTCAAAATTTTCTCACATCTAATTATGGCCATTTCTTTTCCACTTAAAGAAATCCTTTTAGCATTTCTTGTAAGGCTGGTTTAGTGGTGATAAACTCCTTTTTTTTTTTTTTCCCTGGCCTGGGAAACCATCTCTCATTTAATGATGAATGATAATCATGTTGAGTAGAGTACTCTTGGTTGTAGTTTTTTTCCTTTAAGTACTTTGAATATACCATTCCATTTTCTTCTGACCTTTAGAATTTATGCTGAAAAATCAGCTGATAGTTTTACAACATTTGCCTCGTAGGTAATTTTTGCTTCTCCGCTGCTGTTTTTAAAATTCTCTCTGTATCTATAACATTTAACATTTTAGTTATTATGTGTCTTGTTATAGACCTGTTTGGAACTCTGTATTTCTTTAACCTAGATGTCAATTTCCTTCCCTAGGTAGATGTGTGTTTGCTTCATGTGGTCTAAGAGATCCCTTAACTTAATCTCATTTTTTAAGTATTTTCTCTCTTCCTGCTTATTTTGTGTTTCTAATACCCTGTGTGTGAGATTTCTGGTACATTCTTCTCCATCTGCTAATCTACTATAGATTTCATCTAGTGGATTTTTTTAAAATTTTATTTACTGTATTTTTCAACTTTAATTCCATTTTTATATTTGCAATATCTATTAAAGGTCTCACTGAGTTCTTGGACTCTACTCTCTAGACTGGTGAGCATCTTTATATTCATTAAATTATTTCTCAGGTATTTTTCTTTTCTCTATTTACTTTAGTACCTTTTCTGAGCTTTTTGTCTTATTCTTTCTTTTGAAACATATTCCTCTGTCTCTCCATTTGGATTGACTTTCTGTGTTTGTTTCTAGGATTAGGCAAGGCAATTACTTCCCCTAAATTTAAGGAATGGGAAAAAAAGAAAAATAAACTTAACTACACTGTTGTGCTTGGTGAATTTCACTGGCTTCCTGGAGCTGTGGCTGGTGTGGGCTAGGGTTCCCAGGGCTCTCCAGTCAGTAGTGGTACCCTGGCAGAAGAGCTAAGGCTAAAGTACATGCAAACCAGGTTGCCTAGCGTTTTCCACATTGACAGAGATCTGGCAGTGCAGCTAAAGCTGAAGAATTGGGTGCAAGCTGGACTGTCTTATGGTGGTTAGCATCAGGAGTGCCTTGGCTAGGTGATAGAGCTGAAACTAATATTATTGGGAGTGTTTATGGCACTCTGTGCAGCTGAAACAAATGCATGCATGGGGGGCTCTGCACAGAGTATGCCCCAGCAAAGTGGCTGGATCTGAAGATGTCAGCCAGGAGATTCTGGGTGTACTCTCCACTGTGAATGTCCTAGAAAGGAATCTAAAGCCAAAGTAATGTGGTCCTGGAGTGCTCTGGAGTACACTGCATCTGTTTCACCTTGATACAAGGGCACTTCACTCAGTAGCACTGCCCTAGTGATACTTTGGTGATATGGCTGAGACTAGTGTGGGCTAAGGGCCCAGGGTTCACTGAGGTGGCAGGCATAGTAGGGTGCCAGGATTGTGCACTGGTCTGTGCTTTTCAAGGTTGGGGGGGCAGTGTAGATGGTATCTATTAGTCTTTCTCACCTGGAGAGTGTTCCAGCAGCTCCCTCCCCCTGCTGTTTGGCAGAATTCTAGGGCTAGCTCTTTTATATGTTAGTTATTCTCTTATTTATCTATTGTATGCATGTGTGTTGAAAGAATATTTTTAAAAAAATTTAAATATAGTTAGCCAACATATAGTTAAAACACAGCTTTTTCTCTGTGCCCCAATGCAACTTGGGTTGGTATGGGTTTGTGGAACCAGGGTTCACTGAGGTAGCAAGCTATCTATGGTAACCTGCTCCTGCTCTGGTCTGAACATCTGAAGTGGATATCTTGTCATTCTCTAGTCCTTCTGACCTGGAGAGTATTCCTGCAGCTCCTCCTACCATTTAGCAGTGTTAGTGCTGACTCTTATATTCCAGTTGTTCACTTAAACCATAGCTCTTTCTTTCTTTCCCCCTGTACCTAAGGACAGAGGAATCTGTTTCTAGTCCCTCAGAACTATCCCTTCCCACTACCATTCACAGCACTGTGGTTAAGGATTTCCTTCTTTACCATGTCTCTGTCTTTCTTGCTGTTCTTGTTGTCATTTTATCTTCTGTTGTGCAGAAAATAATCAATCAGTTTACAGTTCTCCTTCAGGAAAAATTGTTCTGTAAATGGGTGTAATTTGGTGTGATCCATGGAAGTGATTTGGATCAGAACCCCTGAGAATAGTAGAATTCCTGAAAAAAAGTCAAAGGTTCATTGAAACCAAGAAAATGCCCAATAAAAAAGAAGTCATATTCAATATGAAAGAAATATTTTCTGATGTTTTTACTCTGGTCCCACTCTGCCCTTAGCATGATGGCAAAATTGGTCTGGTACAGGTTGCAGCCAAAGTCCAAGTCCCCCCCAAGCCCACCCCCCTGAAAACCAGAGATTGTAGAGCAGAGTTTATTAATGAATCATTGTATATATCTTTTGTAGTCTGTCTGGGGGATATCTGAAGTACTGATACAAGGCATTCACTAAACATAAGCAGAAAAATAGGCAGTAAAAGTGGTAGAAAGAGCTCATAAAAGCCATAAGGCATATTATCAACCTACAGATACCTAGAGCAAAGATCACAGGTAAAGACATAAAATGGTCTATCTAAGGCCTAGAGAAGCTGGAGTGAGACTCTAGGAAATTAGGACATTTCAAAGGAACTGGGTGTATAGAAAATCCAGTCATATGCCTAGATAAAATGTGTGTTCAGAAAAGTCCTGAGGAGATATTAAACTTTCACCTCAGGCTGATCTCAGGGTACAGAGCAAACCTAGGAAAGTGCCTAATGAGTTCTCCAGCACAGAGCCAAACTGCAGTGTTGGAAAGATGACTATTCTTTTTGGTTCTTTGGCTTTTGTAAATTTTGTTTGTCATATGTTTATCTTGGCATTAAAGTAAAATTATGTCAAAAAATTGGCTGAACACAAATGATACTTTAGTGTTCACACATTACAAGAAATAGTCTGTGCAAAAATAGCTTAGAAAAGTTTCTTTCAAGATACGTCTCCAAAGGCAAAGGAAACAAAAGCCAAAATAAACTTCTGGGACTTCATCAAAATCAAAAGCTTCTGCACAGCAAAAGAAACAGTCAAGAAAACAAAGAAGCAACCCATGGAATGGGAGAAGGTATTTGCAAATGACAGTACAGACAAAAGTTGATATCCAGGATTTATAAAGAACTCCTCAAACTCAACACACACAAAATATAATCATATCAAAAAATGGTGGAAGATATGAACAGACACTTCTCCAATGAAGACATACAAATGGCTATCAGACACATGAAAAAATGTTCATCATCACTAGCCATCAGGGAGATTCAAATTAAAACCACATTGAGATATCACATTACACCAGTTAGAATGGCTAAAATTAGCAAGACAGGAAACAACATGTGTTGGAGGGGATGTGGAGAAAGGGGAACCCTCTTACACTGTTGGTGGGAATGCAAATTGGTGCAGTCTTTGGAGAACAGTGTGGAGATTCCTCAAGAAATTAAAAATAGAACTTCCCTATGACCCTGCCATTGTACTCCTGGGTATTTATCCCAAAGATACAGATGTAGTGAAAAGAAGGGCCATCTGTACCCCAATGTTTATAGCAGCAATGGCCACGGTCGCCAAACTGTGGAAAGAACCAAGATGCCCTTCAACAGATGAATGGATAAGGAAGATGTGGTCCATATATGCTATGGAGTATTATGCCTCCATCAGGAAGGACGAATACCCAACTTTGGTAGCAACATGGACGGGACTGGAAGAGATTATACTGAGTGAAATAAGTCAAGCAGAGAGAGTCAATTATCATATGGTTTCACTTATTTGTGGAGCATAACAAATAGCATGGAGGACATGGGGAATTAGGAGAAGGGAGTTGGGGAAAATTGGAAGGGGAGGTGAACCATGAGAGACTATGGACTCTGAAAAACAATCTGAGGGGTTTGAAGTGGTGGGGAGGTGGGAGGTTGGGGGAACCAGGTGGTGCGTATTATAGAGGGCACGGATTGCATGGAGCACTGGGTGTGGTACAAAAACAATGAATACTGTTATGCTGAAAATAAATAAAAAATAATAAAAAAAGGAAAGTTTCAAAACAAATAGACTACTGCAAACTTCAACAATAAAAAAAAAAATACCAAATCCTAAGGAAGGATGAAAATCTGATCTTCAGGTTACCACATTAAAACAGTCAAATGCCCAATTTTCACAAAACAATGAAAAAAATCAGCACACATAAAGAAACAGAAAAAATATAGTTCATTAAAAGCAACAAAATAAACAGAAACCATCCTTGAGGAATTCTAGACATCGATTTACTACATGAAGACTTTATTTATTTATTTATTTATTTATTTATTTATTTTTAAGATTTTATCTATTTATTTATTTGACAGAGAGGGATCACAAGTAGACAGAGAGGCAGGCAGAGAGAGAGAGAGGGAAGCAGGCTCCCTGCTGAGCAGAGAGCCCGATGTGGGACTTGATTCCAGGACCCTGAGATCATGACCGGAGCCGAAGGCAGCAGCTTAACCCACTGAGCCACCCAGGTGCCCCATACATGAAGACTTTAAAACAACTGTCTTAAATATGCTCAAAGAGCGAAGAAAAATGTGGACAGAAAACTAAAGAGTAAATCAGAAAGCTAATATATGAACAACATTAAAATATCAACAAAGAGAGAGAAATTATTAAAAGGAACCAAACAGAAATTCTGGGGCTGAGAAGTAAAATAACTGAAATGAAAATTTTACTAGAAGGGTTAAACAGTAGACTTGAGCAGGAAGATCAGGAAGAAAGAATAAGCAAAAGTAAGCATGGGTTGGGACGCCTGGGTGGCTCAGTTGATTGGACGACTGCCTTTGGCTCAGGTCATGATCCCGGAGTCCCAGGATCGAGTCCCGCATCAGGCTCCCAGCTCCATGGGGAGTCTGCTTCTCCCTCTGACCTTCTCCTCACTCATGCTCTTTCTCACTGTCTCTCTCTCAAATATAAATAAAATCTTAAAAAAAAAAAAAAAGTAAGCATGGGTTAATTGAAATTGAGTCTGAGGAGCAGATAAAAAGGAAAAAGTGAAAGATCCCAAGAGACTTGTGGAACACCATCAAGTAGACCAACTTAAAAATTATGAAGTCCTATAAGGAGAAGGAAGTGAAAATGAGGTGGAAAGATTATTCGAGGAAATAATGTCTGAGAACATTCCAAATGTGATGAAACATGTGAACCTATAAACAGAACAAGCATAATAAATTCCAAGTAGAATAATTCAGAGACCAACACAAAGGCACATTATAATGAAACTGTTGACAAAGGTAGACTCTTGAAAGCAGTAAGAAAAAACTGACTCTTTATATACAAGTGACATCCAATATTATTATCAACAGATTTCTCATCATAAATAGATTCCAGAAAGTAGTGAGATGATATATTTGAATTCCAGGAAGCAAAAAAGCCCATCAACCAACTCTATGTTCAACAAAACCATCCTTCAAAAATCGGAGAGAAATTAATACACTTCCAGATAAACAAAAGTTGACGCAGTTCTACAACTTTCTGTAAGAAATGCTAAAGGGAGTCCTTTGGGTTGAACTAAAGGACAAGATAGCTTCTACCAAATCCTACTAAAATTTAAAGAAGAATGAACACCATTCCTTCTTAAACTCTTCTTTAAAACTGAAGAGGATGGGCGCCTGGGTGGCTCAGTGGGTTATGCCTCTGCCTTCGGCTCAGGTCATGATCTCAGGGTCCTGGGATTGAGCTCCGCATCGGGCTCTCTGCTCAGTAGGGAGCCTGCTTCCTCCTCTCTCTCTGCCTGCCTCTCTGCCTACATGTAATGTCTGACAAATAAATAAACAAAATCTTAAAAAAAAAAAACTGAATAGGAGCAGTCACTAACTCATTCTGTGAGCCCAGCTTTGCCCTGATATTAAAGCCAAAGATACTGTAAGAAAACTACAAATAAATAACAATTATGAATATTTGATAAAAAGTCCTCAACAAAATACTATCAAGTTGAATTCATGAACTTATTAAAAGGATTATACACCAGGACCAAGTGGTATTTATTTTTGAAACAAAAAGATGGTTTAGAATACAAAAGTAAACAATGTAATATACCACATTAATATGTGGTAAAGGGGAAAACACTTGATCACATCAATTAGTGCAGAAAAGCATTTGATGAAATTCAATACTTTCAGGTAAATACTTAGTAGTGCAATCGCTGGTTCATAGGGTAGTTCTATTTTCAACTTTTTGAGGACCATCCATACTGTTTTCCAGAGTGGCTGTACTGGCTTTCATTTCCATCAACAGTTTAAGAGGGCTGCCTTTTCTCAACGTCCTCACCAACATCTGTCATTTCCTGACTTGTTTTTTAATTGTAGCCATTCTGACTGTTGTGAGGTGGTATCTCATTATGGTTTTGATTTGTATTTTCTTGATGCCAACTGATGTAGAACATTTTTTCATGTGTCTATTGGCCATCTGAATGTCTTCTTTGGAGAAATGTCTGTTCATTTCTTCTGTGTACTTCCTGATGGGATTATGTGCTTTTTGAGTGTTGAACTTGATAAGTTCTTTGTAAATTTTGGATACTAACTCTTTATCTGATACTAACCCTTTATCTGTAGGTTATGTTTTAGTTTTGACAACTGTTTCCTTTGTTGTGCAAAAGCTATTTATCTTGAAGTTCCAATAGTTCATTTTGGCCTTTGTTTTCCCTGCCTTTGAAGACATGTATAGCAAGAAGTTGCTGCGGCTGAGGACAAAGAGGTTCTGCCTGTGTTCTCCCCTAGGAGTTTGGTGGATTCCTGTCTCACATTAGGTCTTTGATCCATTTTGAGTTTATTTTTGTATATAAAGTAAGTAAATGGTCTGGTTTTATTCTTCTGCATGGGGCAATTTTCCCAACACCATTTGTTGAAGAAACGGTCTTTTTTTCCATTGGACATTCTTTCCTGCTTTGTGAAAGATTAGTTCACTGCAGTGTTGAGAGTCCATTTCTGGGTTCTTTATTCTGCTTCATTGATCTATATGTCTGTTTTTGTGGCAGTACCATACCATCTCGATGATTGCAACTTTGTAATATAGCTTGAAGTCCACCATTGTAATGCCACCAGCTTTGGTTTTCTTTTTCAACATTCCTTTCACTACTTGAGGTCTTTTCAGGTTCCATACAAATTTTTGGATTATTTCTTCCAGCACTGAAAAAAAGCTGAAGGTATTTTGATAGGGATTGCGCTGAACGTATAGATTGCTAGGTAGTATAGACATTTTAACAATATGTTCTTCCAATTCAATAGCATGGAATGTTTTTCCATTTCTTTGTGTCTTGCTCAATTTCTTTCATGAGTGTTCTATATTTTTCTAAGTACAGATGCCCTCTTGCGTTATGTTTATCCCTAGGTGATACAAATATAATGATCTTAAGGGGCACCTGCAACTCCAATGTTTATGGCAGCAAGGTCCACAATAGCCAAACTATGGAAAGAGCCAAGATGTCATTGACAGATAAATGGATAAAGATGTGGTATACACACACATACACACACACACACACACACACACACACACACACATACAGGAATACTACTTAGCTATCAAAAAATGAAATCTTGCCATTTGCAATGACATGGATGGAACTAGAAGGTATTGTGCTAAGTGAAGTAAGTCAATCAGAGAAAAACAATTATCATATTATCTCATCATATGTGGGATTTAACTAACAAAACAGAGAATCATATGGGAAGGAAGGGAAAAAAAAACAATAGAAAATCAGAGAGGGAGAAAAACCAGAAGAGACTCTTAATCATAGGAAACAGAGGGTTACTGGCAGGCAGGTTGGTGGGGGATGGGGTAACTGGATGTTGTATATTAAGGAGGGCATGTGATGGAATGAGCACTGGGCATTATATAAGACTGATGAGTCACTGAACTCTACCTCTGAAACTAATAATACACTATATGTTAATTAATTGGGTTTAAATTAAAAAAGAAATTAATACTCTTTCTTGATTTAATAAGAACTCAATAAACTAAGAATAGAAAGAAACAAAAAATGATAATGACCATATGTGAGAATCCACAGATAACATCATGCTCAATATTGAAAGACTGAAAACATCTCCCTTAAGATGAGGAAAATCAAAAGAATGCTTGCTTTCACTACTTGTATTCAACATAGTATTGGAAAGACTGGCAAAAGAAACTATGCAAGAAAAAAATAAATAAAAGATATTAAACTGCAAAAGAGACAATACATGAATCCGGTAAAATTGCAGGATATAAAAACAAAACAAACATACATTTCACTGCTAATTATGAACCATTTACAACCCCAAAAGAGATTAAGAAAGCAATTCCATTTACAATAGTATAAAAATAGTAATAATAAATTTAACCAAGAATATATTTAACCAAAAATACAAAGGACTCATATACTGAAAACTACAAAAAATATGCTGAAGGAAATTTTAAAAGATAAGCATACTTAGAAGTATATCCTGAGTTCATAAATCCAAAGACTTAATAATGTTAAAAACAAAATACTACCCAAAGTAATCTATAGATTAAATGCAATTCCTATCAAATTCTTAAAAGTTATTTTTGCATATGTAAAACCCAATTTGTGGTCCAAGATGGCACCACAGGACAATTCTGAGTTTATCTCCTCCAAAGAGCACACCGAATATACAGCCATATATGGAATAAATTCTTCTGGGGGAAACAAACAAACAAAAAAAAAAAAACACTGAAAACTGGTGAAGCACCCCCTTCATATCAGACAAATAAGAGAGGAAACCATGTTGAAGTAGATAGAAAAGTCTGAGATAAAATCTTGCCATAAATCCCACCCATGGCATGGCAACCCACAATCAGGAGGAAACTGAAAACTAGAAGCTTCTCCCTGAGTAGCAATGGGCTCCTACCTCACATCTGACACACTGACTTTTAAGGCTAGCACCTAGGAAAGGAGCCCCACACATCTGATTTTGAAGAACAATAGGATTCACATCCAGGAGATGGATGGAGCTGTGGCAAACTGAGGAATGACTCAAAGGGCCAATGTGCAGATTCACTTGCCCCAGGGCTTAAAAACAGATGCAGCTCATTGAACAGTATCCAAATTTTATGTAAGAGTCTCATTTCCTAATTTTAAAGCATTGTTCTAAGAGACAAGGTCCTGCCGGAATACTCTCCAGGGTGTTGGAGGGTGGTGGGCATCATCTTCCTGCTCTTCCTCTGCCTTGCTAAAGCTAAAGGTGATTTTTTAATTACTCCTTCCTGTGGGTGCCATCTTTGGGCTCCAGCTATCAAGCAACATCTTACATACTCTTCCTCTACCTTCCTAAAGCTGATAAGCACATTTTTTCTTTGTATTTCCCTTTTTACTTTTTTTTCTTTCTTCTTTTGCATTTCTTTTCTTTTTTGTTTTTTTAATTCTTCTAGCAGGTGATACCTTTACATTCCTCTTTGCTTTGCTCAATCCAGAAACAGCACCAATATCTCCCAGAGGAGAGATTCTACACACATTTGGTAACCTAGATTTTATAGCTGTCACCCAGGGGATGCCCCTTGATCACCTAGCTCTTTTGGTCAGGCAATCTTGGGTTCCTGGTTATCATAGAACCCAAGAATCCTGAGTATGATATAACAATCAAAGAGACAGTTCTTGGTAGGATACATACTTGGGGTCCTGCACACAAAGCTGACTGAAGCATATTCCCAGGTTTTCTATGAAGGTGGCCTACTTTCTAAAACTAGAGTTTCAAGCTTAGAGGCAGGCTTCAGATTTTATTCACATCTAGAGTCAAGAGAGGAGCTCTCAGGAAACACAGGCCATGCGGTACCATTTCTGCTCTCCTCTGTCCCACTAGAGTTCAACAATATCACCAAGAAAGTTTCATACACACATATGGCACTAATTTTTACAACTTCTGCCCAGGGGTATCTCCAGATTACCTGGTCTAGTGGCCAGCAAGATGTATGTTTGCAGTCCCATGGGACTGTATATTTTTACATTCTTTAAAAGCTGCTTCCTGGGAGTCTGGCTTCCAGAATCTAGTGAACATTAGCCTGGATCTAAGTGCTGAGATTGTCCTCAAAGTGACAGTTAGTGGTCTTGGCACACTCCCAACTACTGGAAGTTATTAAAAAAAAATGGCTGTTTGAGAAATCACAAAGGTTTGAGAGATAACCAAAAGATAGGGTAAGTGTGAATAATAAGATTCATCTCCTATATAAGGACAATGCTGTAAGACTGCAAGAGGTGACTATTTTATCTAATACATAGAAACCAACAGAGAAAGTCAAACAAAATGAAAAAGAATGAAATATGTCCCAAACAAAAAGACAAGATAAACCCTCAGAAAAAAATCTTAATTAAATAGAGATAAGTAATTTGATCTGATAAAAACTTCAAAGTAATGGTCATAAAGATATTCCAGTGGACGTGGAAGAAGAATGGATGAACACAGTGAGAGCTCCAACAAAGAAGTTACATTTCTTACAAAATGTAAGAAAATAGAAAACACAGCCACAGAGCTAAAGAACAAAATAATCCAAATGAAATGGATTTTCAATTGGATTAAATTTCAATTCAAAATGAAATCTATTTTCATCCAAATGAAAAATACACTAGAGGGGACAGTTAAGATGAAGCAATAGAAAGGATCAGTAAACTAGAAGATAGATCAGAGGAACTCACATGATCAGAGGAAAAAAAAAAGGGGGGGAAGGAAAAAAAGTAAAGACATCTTAAAGGACAACATCAAGTGAACTAACATTTGCATTATAGGTGTCTCAGAAGGAGAAGAGAGAAAGAAAGAAAGCAACAGAAAACTTATTTGAGGAAATAATGGCTGAAAATTCCCCAAACTGGTGAAGGAACCAGACATGCAGATTCAGAAGGCTAGAGTTCTAAATAATATTAACCCAACTAAATCCACAAGACACATTGTAAATAAAATGGGGAAAGATAAATACAAAGAGAGAATGCTAAAAGCAGTAAACACCTTGTTACTTCAAGGCAACCCCAATAATAATATTAGCAGGTTTTTTCAACAGAAACTTTGCAGGCCAGAAAGAGGTATTGCAATATGGCCAAAGTGCTAAAAGAAAGAAAAAAAGAGAGAGGGAAGGAGGGAGAGAGAAAGAGAAAGAAGAATACTCTGTCTGGCAAAGTTTTTCAGAATTGAGAGAGAGATCAAGAGTATTCCAGACAAGTAAAATCTAATGAAGTTCATCACCAATAAACTAACCTTATAAGAAATGTTAAGGGGCTTCTTTAAGCTAAAAAGAAAGGGCACTAATTAGTAACAAGAAAACCCATGAAAGTATAAATATCACTGATAAAGGTAAATATATAGTAAAGGTAGTGGATGAATAACTTTTAGAGTTAGAAAAAAGATAAAAGACAAAAGCAATGAGTCATTATAATTACAATAATCAATTAAGGTATACAGAACATAAAGATGCAAATGTGACACTAAAATCCTAAAACATAATGAGGAGGGAGTAAAAATGTAGGACTTCAGAATGCCCTCAAGCTTAAGTAGCTATTGACTTAAAATAGAGTGTCCTAAATATGTTAT
This sequence comes from Mustela putorius furo, assembly GCF_011764305.1. Taxonomy (NCBI): domain Eukaryota; kingdom Metazoa; phylum Chordata; class Mammalia; order Carnivora; family Mustelidae; genus Mustela; species Mustela putorius. Next base: position 12,939,443 of record NW_025422010.1, on the reverse strand, counting down.
TATAATATACATATAAATAAAAGATGGTAGCCACCAAGCAAAAACCTATAGTAGACACCCAAAAGATAGTAAGAAAGAAAATTGAGTACTTCTACAGAAATTCATCAAACCACAAAAGAAGAAAGAGAGACAGGAAAGAGGAACTACAAAGGGCCAGAGCACAATTAACAAAAGAAGAAGTACATAATTATACATGAGTAAATGATTAATTTAATGTAAATGGACTATGTTCTCCAATCTAAATGGATTAAAAAGAAAAGCAGCAACAAAAAGACCCATTGGCATGCTACCTATAAAGAATCACTTCAGATATAAGGACATACACAGGCTGAAAGTGAAGGACAGAAGAAAGATATTCCACGTAAACAGAAACAAACAAACAAAAACAACAACAACTGGGGGTTGTTACAATTTTGTCAGACTAAATAGAAGACTTTAAAACAAGGACAGTAATGAGGCGAAGAAGGGCACTGTATAATGAATGATATAAGGGTCAATCCATCAAGAGGGTGTAACTCCTTAAAATATGTACATTCCCAACATAAGACATCTAAATATAGAAAGCAAATGTTAACAAATATAAAGAAAAAATAGAAATATTACAATAGCAAGGAAATTTAATATACCACTTATGCCAAAGGGTAGATTATCAAGACATAAAATTAATAAGAAAACATCAGCATTAAATGACATGTTAAACTTAAAAGACACATATAGAACTTCCATTCAAAAGCAATAGTCTTTTCAAGTGCACATGGAACATTCTCCAGGACATATGTTAGGTCACAAAACAAGTCTTAACAAATATAAGAAGATGAAATTATATCAAGCTTTCTTTATAACCACAACTGAATGAAAATAAAAATGAATTACAGAGAACTTCTCTATTCTGGGGAAGGAAATGCATTCGGTTCCAAGAGGCACAGAGAACTCACTTCAGAATCAGCAAAAATAGGTCAATGCCAAGATATAATCATAGTAAAACTTGCAAAATACAAAGATAAAGAGATAATTCTGAAAGCAGCAAGGGACAACAAGTCCTTAACCTACAAGGGTAGGGTCCCAAATTGGGAGCAACCAACTATATAAAACAATAACAAACTTAAGGAAATTTGTTGATAAAAAATATATATATATATACAGTAAAAGTAGGGGACTTTAAAATCCCACTTAGAGCAATGGAAAGATCATCTAAGCAAAAAATCAACAAGGAGATAATTGCTTTGAAGACACTAGACCAGATGGACTTCATAGATATCTTCAGAGCATTTCATTCTAAAGCAGCAGAATACATATTCTTCTTGAGTGCACATGGAACATTCTCCAGAATAGAACATATACCGTGTCACAAAACAGGCCTCAACCAGTACAAAAAGATTGAGATCATACCATGCATATTTTCAGACCACAGTGCTATGAAACTTGAAGTCAACCACAAAATAAAATTTGGAAAGACTAAAAATACATGAAGGTCAAAGAACATCCCACTAAAGAATGAACGGGTAAACCATAAAATTAAAGAAGAGGAAGAACAACAAAAATACATGGAAACAAATGAAAACACAACAGTCCAAAATCTTGGGACACAGCAAAATCAGTCATAAGAGAGAAGTAATACAGACCTTCCTCAAGAGGCAAGAAAAGTCTCAAATATACACCTAACTTTATGCCTAAAGGATCTATAAAAATAACAGCAAATAAAGTTTAAAACCAGCAGAAGAGAAATAACAAAGTTAGAGTAGAAATAAATGATACCGAAATGAAAAAAAGTAGTAAGACAGATTAATGAAATTAGGAGTTGGTTCTTTGAAAGAATTAACAAAATTGATAACCCCTTCACCAGATTTATCAAAAAGAAAAGAGAATGGACCCAAATAAATAAAATAATGAATGATAGAAACAGATCACAACTAACACCACAGAAATACAAACTACTATAAGAGAACATTCTGAGCAATGATATGCCAAAAAAATGGGCAACTGGGAGGAAAAGATTACATTCCTAGAAATATATAAACTACTGAAACATCAAGAAATAGAAAATTTGAATAGACCCATTACCAGCATAGAAATTGAATCTGTAATCAAAAATCTCCCAGCAAACAAGAGTCCAGGGCCAGATGGCTTTCCAGTGGAATTCTACAAAACATTTCAAGAAGAATTAATATCTATCTTTCTGAAGCTGTACTAAAAATTAGAAATGGAAGGAAAACTTTCAAACTCATTTCACAAGGTGAGCATTACCTTGATCCCAAAACCAAAGACTCCACTAAAAAGAATTATAGACCAATATCTTTGATGCAAAAATTCTCAACAAGGAGCAAGGTACTAGCTAATAGGATCCAATGTACATTAAAAGGATTATTCCTCATGATCAAGTAGGATTTATTCCTGGGCTGCAGGGATGGTTTAATATCTGTAAATCAATCAATGTGATATACCATATAAATCAAAGAAAAGAACCATATGATCCTCTCAATAGATACAGAAAAAGCATTTGACACAGTACAGCAACCATCCCTCAACAAAGCAGAGATAGAACGATCATATCTCAATATCATAAAGGTCATGTATAAAAGATCCACAACTAATGTCATACTCAATGGGGGAAAGTGAGAGATTTTTTCCCTTAAGTTCAGCAACATGACAGGGATGTCCACTCTCACCACTCTTGTTCAACATAGTACTGAAAGTTCTAACCTCAGCAATCAGACAGCAAAAAGAAATAAAATGCATCCAAATTGGCAAGGAAGAAGTAAAACTTTCATTATTTGTAGATGACATTGTACTGTATGTAGAAAACCCAAAAAACTCCACCAAAAAAATCACTAGAACCAATACATGAGTTCAGTAAAGTCACAGAATATAAAATTGATATACAAAAATATATTGAATTCCTCTACAGCAACAAATAAGCAGTAGAAAGAGAAATAAAGGAATCAATCTAATTTACAATGGCATCAAAACCTGTAAGATACCTATAAATAAATCTAACCAAAAAGGTAAAATATCTGTATTCTGAAAACTATAGAACACTAATATAAGAAATTTAAAATGACACAAGGAAATGGAAAATCATCCATACTCATGGGTAGGAAGAATAAATCTAACTAAAATATCTATACTACCCAAAGCAATATACACATTCAAAACAATCCCAGCCAAAAGAACACAAGTATTTTTCATAAAGCTAGAAAAAACAATCCTAAAATTTGTATGGAACCAGAAGATATCCTGAATAGGCAAAGCAATCTTGAAAAAGAAAAGCAAAGCTGGAGGCATCACAGTCCCAGACTTCAAGCTGTATTACAAATCTGTAATCATCAAGACAGTAGGTACTGCCACAAACACAGACATATAGAACAATGGAACAGAATAAAGAACTCTCAATTCTATGGTCAATTAATCTTTGATAAAGCAGGAAAGAATATCCAATGGGAAAGAGTCTCTTTGACAAATGGTGTTGGGAAACCAGACAGTGACATGAAGAAGAATTAAACTGACCACTTTCCTCTACCATAAGCAAAAATAAATTCAAAATGGATGAAATACCTAAATGTGAGACAGAAACCCACCAAAATCCTAGAGTAGAACACGGGCAGCAACTTCTTCAACATTCACTGCAGCAACTTCTTGCTAGACTCATCTCGGGAGACAAGAGAAACAAAAGCAAAAATGAGCTACTGGGACTTCATGAAGATAAAAGCCTTTGCACAGCAAAAGAAACAGCCAACAAAACTAAAAGAAAACTGATAGAATGCGAGGAGCTATTTTCAAATGACATATCAGATAAAGTGCTAGTATCCAAAATCTATAAAGGACTTATCAAACTTAGCACCTAAAAGAACAAATAATCTAATCAAGAAATGTGCAGAAGTCATGACTAGATATTTCTCCAAAAAATATATCCAAATGGCCAAGAGGCACACAAAAAGATGTAAACATCATTCATCATCAGAGAAATACAAATCAAAACTATGATGAAATACTACCTCACACTTGGCAGAATGGCTATAATTAACAACACAGGAAGCAACACATGTTGGTGATGATGCAGAGGAAGGGGAAACCTCTTACAGTGTTGATGGGAAAGCGAACTGGTGCAGGCACTCTGGAAAATAGTATGGAGGTTCCTCAAAAAGTTAAAATGGAACTGGTCTATGACCCAGCAATTACACTACTATATATCTACCCAAAGGCTACAAAAATAATTTGAGGGAACTCATTCATCCTGATGTTTACAGCAGCATTATCAACAATAGCCACATTATGGAAAGAGCCCAAATGCCCAGCAACTGATAAATGGATAAAGATGTGTCTATGTATACATATCTGTGTGTGCATATATATGTATGAATAGATATATGTGTGTGTGGATAAAATGTGTGTATGTATGTAAATACACATACATACATACACATAGATGATGATGATAGATGATAGATAAAGATGTATATATATTTAATAGAATATTACTTGGTCTCTGTCTTCTGCATGTTAGGGAAGTCTGCTATGTTTTCTGCTTCTGAAAGTAATGGCTTTATTAAGAGGTTATATACTATCCAAAGCTTGAGGCTTCAGAAAGCATTTCTGGTCTATGCTGTGAGCATTCTGCTGCTGTGTTTTGGCTACTGTTTCCTCAAGTCAGCCCTCTGTGTTTCTCCCTTCCTACAGTGGGGAGTGTTTGTAAATTGGTCAGAATGTGGTGAATTTGAGCTAGGTGTGCTCTGGTCTGCTTGTTAAAAGAGACCTGATGCTATTTTCACTAGAGCTGAAGCTTGTAGCACTCTATGGTCAGCATACATGGTGCCTATGGGGGACTTGTGCTGGTCTTCTTGGGGAGACTGCTGCTCTGGTTCTCAGGCACACTTGCCTTAGTAATGCAGCAATTACAAGGATAGGGAGGTGAGACTTGGTGTAAACAAGTTTAATCTGACACTGTTGGCACTGTGCTGCTTACTGAAGTTAGTTTATGCTGAAGGGGAGGGGAAAGAAATAGCATTAGCCTCCTCACTTGTCCCCAGAGAGGGGAGTTTGTACCTCCCATCATCCAGAAGTCCTCAAAGAAAAGCAATCAATCTCCCTTCATGTGTCCCAGGCATCCCTTGGATCCCTGTCTTCATCCTATCTGGGGCATCTTCCCATTCAGCAGTATAGTGCACCTGTGTTTTATCCCAGGAAGACCGGGTGGGTTTTAAAACTTTAATGGCTCTGGCACATACAGGTACATGCTGGTCCTCTGGGTGAATGACCTTGCTGGGTTTGATGCATATTTGTCTCAGAAGGGCAGTTGCACCAAGGTGCAGAAGGTTGGAGTTTGGAGTAAAGCACAGAAAAAAGCTGGTGTCCATGTTGGCTACCCTCAGCAGATGCTCTGCGCATATACCAATGGGCTGGGGAGCAGACTAGTGCCCACTGGCTCTTTGGATCCCAGAGAAGCATGCCACCTCTTCCAGATAAATCCAAGAAGGCTTTGGGGAACTGTTTTTCTTGTGCAATCCTGTGTGCTCTTCTCTCTCTCTCTCTCTCTTTTTCTCTCTCTCCCTCCTCTCTCTGTGATCAAGGCTTCCTCCCCTCAACAGCACCCACAATTCCCCTTTTCCCAGAGCATGTATCCACACCTACCTTCCAAGTTCTTCTCTCCCTCTAGTTGGGCAGTTTTTTCCTGTCAGTCCTTAGCCAAATTTCTGGAAGTTTAGAATGATTTGATATGTATCTAGCCATGTTCAAGGGATGAGGCAAGCCCTAGGGTCCTCCTCCTACTCCAACAACTTCTACCCAGTCCTAGTTATTCCTTAATTTTAAAAAATTAAATTAAAAAATGAAAAATCCAATCTAAAATTTTTATGATATTTAAAGCCTCACCAAATAGCCAAAACAATTTTTGCAAAAGAAAGACAAAGTTGGAGAATTCACACTTCTGTGTAAAACTTACTGCAAAGTTAGAATCATCAAAGCAATGTTGTACTGACACATAGACAGATATATAGACCAATGGAACAGAGTAGAGAGCCAGAAAAATAAACCTCTGTGTATATGGTCTGTGTACAATGATTTTTGACAAGGATGTTAAACCAATGATGAGGAAATGAGAATCCAACAAATGATGCAGGGAAAAGTGTATATACACATTTAAAAAAGTGAAACTGCATACTTTCCTTATAAGATACAAAATTAACTCCAAGTGAATCAAATATCTAAATGTAACAGCTAAAACTATGAAACATTTAGAAGAAAACAGGAGAAAATCTTCATAACATTGAATTTTGCAATGATTTCTTGGATATAACAACAAAAGCACAGTCAACAGAAGAAAAAATAGATAAATTGGACTTAATGAAAATTAAGGTTTTATGCCTCAAAGGCCACTAATAACACAGTGAAAAGATAAATCAATCACAAAAAGAGAGAAAATATTTGCAAAGCATATATCTGATAAAAGATTAATACCCAGAATTTATAGAAAGTCATATAACTAAAACAAAATTAAAATGTACAAATGACTTGAATAAACATTTCTCCCAAGAAGATACACGGATGGCTAATAAGCACATGAAAATATATATAACATCACTAGTCATCAGGGAAATAGAAAACAAAATCACAATAAGATACCATCTCACTCTCTCTCTCTCTCTCTCTCACACACACACACAATTAAATAGCATATACATGTCATTTTATATATGTATATATAGGTATATATATGGTAGCATTTAAAGAAATTGGAAAATTTGTACAGTGGTGGTGGGAAAATAAAATGGTAAAACTAATATGGAAAATGGTATGGTGGTTCCTCAAAAAATTAAACATAGAATTACCTTATGATTCAGAAATTTTACCTGAAAATATATACCAAAAAACTGAAAGAAGCTCTAACATATTTTTATACACTTTGGTTCATAGGGCATTATTTACAAGAGCCACAAAGTGGAAACAAACCAGATTTCCATTAACAAAGAAATTGATAAACAAAATGTAGAATGCAATGTATACATACAATGGCTTATTTTTTAGCCTTAAAAAGGAATGGAATTCTGATATATGCTACAACATAAATGAACTTTATGCTAAGTTTAAAAAGCCAGACATAAAAGAACAAACCATCCCACGTTAGTAAGGTATCTATAATAGTCAATTTATAGAGATAGAAAGTTATTTCATAGAGAAAGAAGGTATAATTGAACTTACCAGGAACTGAGGAGAGCAGAGAATGGGGAGTTATTATTTAATGGGTACAAAGTTTCAGATATAAAACTGGGGCAGGAAAAAATTCTAAAGATGTATAGTTGATGATAGTTGTACAACAGTATGAATATATACTTAGTGCACTGAATTGTATACTTAAAAATAGTTAAAATAACAAATTTTATATTATGTATATTTTACCACAAAAGGGAAAAAAAGAAAACTCAAGTAATTATATATTAACAGACAAGCAGAATTCAACAACAAAAAATTATGAATGACCAAGTGATAACTTACATAAGCATAAAAGGGTCTATTCACAAAGAAAGCATAGTAAATTTAAATGTACATAGCACCTAATAACAGATTTGAGATACACAAAGCCAAATCTGACAAAACTAGTCAAAACAAATAAATCAATTGTAGTTAAAGACTTTAACATTCCTTTTTCAGTGATAGGTAGTCATAAATTCAGCAAATATTTAGAAGGACTGAATAATGCCATCAACTAACTGGATCTAATTGATATTTATAAAAGAATTGTCCAATAACATCCAGACTGTAGAAAAAATTAAGGGTCAAACAGCTCAAGATCCTCAGTAGATATAATGTAAGGGGGAAAAGAGGGACAGAGCATAGATTAAGAAATACTTACATTAGAGAGGAGGAAAGATGGTAGAAGAGTGAGGGATCCTCATTTCATCTGGTCCCCTGAGATCAAATCATTCTGAACACCTCTGAATTCAACCTGAAATCTAAGAAAAGAATTATAGCAATTATACATATAGAAAAATGATCACTTTTTGCAAGGTAGGAGATGTGGAGAAGTGAATCCAGGGGGATATATTGGAAGATAAACCATGGGAGGATGGAGCCTCCATAAGCTAGCTACTGGAAAGTGATATAGCAGCAGAAAGCAAAATCAATACTTTTAGAAGTCTGGTCTGGTGAGGGATGTCCCTGCCTGCCAGGTGCTCAGGTGGGGAAGTGGGACTGAATCCTCTGTGGGACAGTGTGGTCTCAAGATCCCTGGGGCCACAGAAAGAATGGAGGTGCCTGAAGTGGCCAAGTTCCCACGCATTGGAGTGCAAAAGCTGGCTACATCTATGAGCCTGGGAGTGGGAATCTCAGCTAGGTGTTGCCATAAACCATGAACCATGGCACAATTTGGGAGACTACTCTCTGAGCAGGGGCCCAGAAAATGGCAGAACCGGGTGAGATCAACTTCTTTTTCCAGGGAGGAGTGGCATGGGTCCTCCCATGATCCGGGATTCCTCCAAAAGCAAGGGCCCAGCAAGTGGCAGAATCATAGAGGTAGAATCGTGAGGCAGAATCCTCATACCTGGGAGGATTGGTGTGGGTGCACACCATAGGAGTCTGCAGATTTTGGCACACACAAAAGTGGTTGACTGCTTTTCCTTGAGGGTGCACTGAAGAATGGGGGTCACAATCTTTCAGCTCTTGGGCTGGAGACGGTGTTGTCACCCCTTTTATTTTATTTTTTTCATCTTTTAAAGCAGCACAGAAAGCCTTCAGGGAATAAAAGCCACATGGAACAACCTAAAACAGCCTACACTGAGATCAGCCCCCCTGGCAAGAGGCAGTTAATTCTGCCCAGGCAAAGATATTTGAGAATCAGTGCAACAGGGCCCTCCCCCAGAAGACCAGCAGGAACATCGGGCTAATACCAAGTTTATGGATATACAAAACTGAAAAACTCCTGTGTTGGGCAAAATAGTATATAGAATTCAAAGTTTTTTCTCATGACTCCTTACTCTTTCAGTTTAAAATTTTCTTTCTTTTTTCCCCCCTTTTCAACTGGTTTCTTATTTTATCAACTCTTTTACATCTTTTAATTTTCATTTTTCCATTTATATTTTATAAAAATATCCTTCATTTGTGGCTTCCTTTCACTGTACTCAATTTTATTTTTGTATACATGTAAGGTTTTCTTTGTTTTGTTTTTCCTTACAATTTTGGGACCTAGTGTCTTCTAACAAACAGACCAAAATACACCCAGGATCCCCTTGTTTTGTCACCTGGGAGATTCTGTTCTCTTCCCTCCACCCTCTTTTTTTCTAATTTGATTTATAATCTCTTTAGGTTTTTGTAGTATATATTTTGCTGGAGTCATGGTAGATATTTTTTATTTTATTCTCTCATTCATCTGTTCTTTTCTGGACAAAATGACTGGAAGTAAAAATTTACAAGAAAAGAAAGAACCAGAGGTAACACTCTCTGCCATAGATTTAATCCATATGGATATAAGTAACATATTGAACGTAGAATTCAGAATGATAATTATAAAGATATTATCTGGGCTTGAAAAAATTATAAAAGACACTAAAGAATCCCTTAGTGCAGAAAAAAACCTAAATTCTAATCAGGCCAAAATTAAAAATGCTTTAAAGAGAGATGCAATCTAAAATGAACATTCTAATGGCTAAGGTAAATGAGGCAGAAGAGAGAGTAACATAGATGACAAAATGATAGAAAGTAAGGAAGCTGAGGAAAAGAGAGAAAACTACTGAATCATGAGGGGAGGATTTGAGAAATCATTGATACTATAAAGTTAAACTTTATAGTGATACTATAAAGTGAAAATTATAATTACTGGGATCCCAGAGGAAGAGGGGGGGTATAGAGGGTATACTTGAGCAAATTATGGCTGAGAACTTCCCTAATTTGGGGAAGGAAACAGGCATTCAAGTCCAAAAGGCACAGAGAATTCTCCTCAACCGGTATCAAAAGATTGGGATCATTCCCTGCATATTTTCAGACCACAATGCTCTAAAGCTAGAACTCAACCACAAAAGGAAGTTTGGAAAGAACCCAAATACATGGAGACTAAACAGTATCCTTCTAAAGAATGAATGGGTCAACCGGGAAATTAAAGAAGAATTGAAAAAAATCATGGAAACAAATGATAATGAAAATACAACGGTTCAAAATCTGTGGGACACAACAAAGGCAGTCCTGAGAGGAAAATATATAGCGGTACAAGGCTTTCTCAAGAAACAAGAAAGGTCTCAGGTACACAACCTAACCCTACACCTAAAGGAGCTGGAGAAAGAACAAGAAAGAAACCCTAAGCCCAGCAGGAGAAGAGAAATCATAAAGATCAGAGCAGAAATCAATGAAATAGAAACCAAAGAAACAATAGAACAAATCAACGAAACTAGGAGCTGGTTCTTTGAAAGAATTAGTAAAATTGATAAACCCCTGGCCCGACTTATCAAAAAGAAAAAAGAAAGGACCCAAATAAATAAAATCATGAATGAAAGAGGAGAGATCACAACTAACACCAAAGAAATACAAACTATTATAAGAACATACTATGAGCAACTCTACGGCAATAAATTTGACAATCTGGAAGAAATGGATGCATTCCTAGAAACATATCAACTACCACAACTGAACCAGGAAGAAATAGAAAGCCTGAACAGACCCATAACCAGTAAGGAGATTGAAACAGTCATTAAAAATCTCCAAAAAAACAAAAGCCCAGGGCCAGACGGCTTTCCAGAGGAATTCTACCAAACATTTAAAGAAGAACTAATTCCTATTCTCCTGAAACTGTTCCAAAAAATAGAAATGGAAGGAAAACTTCCTCAAAAATTAATAAAAATAGATCAACACCCTGACATATAATAGTGAAACTTGCAAATGTCAGTGATAAAAGGAAAATCCTGAAAGCAACTGGCGACATGAACTCCTTAACCTATAGAGATAGGAACATGACACTGACAGCAAACCTATACACAGAGACCTGGCAGGCCAGAAAGGACTGGCATGATATATTTAGGGTACTAAATAAAAAAACATACAGCCAAGATATCTTTCAATAGTTACTCTGAATGTGAATGACCTAAATGCTCCAATCAAAAGACACAGGGTATCAGATGGATAAAAAAGCAAGACCCGTCCATACATTGTCTACAAGAGATTCATTTTAGACCCCAAAACACCTCCAGATTGAAAGTAAGAGGGTGGAGAACCATTTAGCATGTTAATGGACATTAAAAATAAAAAGATGGGGTAGCAATCCTTATAGCAAACTAGATTTTAAAACAAAGACTATAATAAGAAGTGAAAAAGGACACTATATCAGAATAAAAAAGTCTATTCAACAAAAGATCTAGCAATTGTAAATACTTATGCTCCTAACTTGGGAGCAGAAATAATATAAACCAATTAATAAAAAAATTAAGGGAACACATTGATAATAATACAAAAATAGTAGGGGACTTTAACGCCCCACTTACAGCAATGGACAGATCATCTAAGCAGAAGATCAAAAAGGAAACAAGGGCTTTGAATGACACACTGGACCAGATGGACTTCAGAGATACATGCACATATTTATGCACAAGAAGATTTTCTATTAAAATAATATAGACTTATATAAAATAATCCATAAGTTCAAAGCAGTTTCAAACAAAACTCCAATAGGACAGTTTGTAATAAGCTCTTTTAATAAGCTCTTTCTAAGATGTATATAAAAGGGTAAATTGACATAAAGTATGAAAGTATAAAAACACTCCTGAAAGAGAATGAAGTGAGGTATTTGTTCTACAATAAGATGAGCCTTTTTATACCATCATGTAGTATAAGTGCAGAAATAGACAAATGACCAAACTTTACAGACAAGAGTCTAAAATTAATTCATGCACAAATTAAAACTTATCCCATTTCAGTGCTATCATGTGGATCATGGGAAAAGGAAGACATTTTTTAATCTTTCTGGGCAGTAGATTATCCATATGGAAAGCAGGAATAAATAGAAATCTCTGCACCAAATTGTACATGGTCACAAATTTCAGGTGGATTACATCTTATGAATAACAGGGCTTAAAGAATATAGAAAAAAGGTGAGACTATTTTATATAAACTGGAGTGAGTAAAGAATTTCTTAACTAATATCTAACAAAAACAAATTATAAAGGAATAGTTAAATTCAGCTATATAATTTATAACATTCAGTTCATTAAAGGTGATATTTAATAGGTTCAAGAACAAGAAAAAAAACTAGAAGATTTGCTCCACACTAATCAGAATAAGTGCTACTATTCATGATATATATGTTTAAGGCAATAAGAAAAATGAGTAAGAGGTATAAATTTACAGATAAATAAAAGCTCCAAACAATAACAGAAAAATGCTTACTGCTATGTATAATTATGAAAAAGTGAGAATGGTACCATTTTAAACTCACATGAGTAAAACAAACAAAAAACTATGCCTTTTAAACTAGAGCGTATCATGCTTAGCGAAATAAGTCAGGCGGAGAAAGACAACTATCATATGATCTCCCTGATAGGAAGAAGTGGTGTTGCAACATGGGGGCTTAAGTGGGTACGAGAAGAATAAATGAAAGAAGATGGGATTGGAAGGGAGACAAACCATATGTGACTCTTAATCTCACAAAACAAACTGAGGGTTGCTGGGGGGAGGGAGTTTGGGAGAAGGGGGTGGTATTATGGACATTGGGGAGGGTATGTGCTTTGGTGAGTGCTGTGAAGTGTGTAAACCTGGTGATTCACAGACCTGTACCGCTGGGGATAAAAATATATGTTTATAAAATAAAAAATTATATTAAAAAAAAATAAAGTGTCAGTTGTTGAAAGAATAGGTAGCAAATGGGACACTCCTCCATGGCTGATGTGACTGGTAGAACTTTGGAAGATATTTCAGTCACAGTCAGTAAAGTTGAAGATAAATATTCCAACAGACCCAGGAATTATTTAGTCCATTTTGAGTTAATATTTTGTATGGGTCCACTTTTATTCTTCTACATGTGAATGTCCAATTATCCTAGGATCATTTATGGAAGAGGCTCTCTTTTCAACATTGGTTACTCTTGGCTTCCTGTAAAATATTAGCTGACCATATATGCTTGGGTTTATTTCTGGGCTTTCTATTTTTTTTTTCACTAGCCTCTGTTTTTATGACATTTTCATAGTTTTTTTTTTATTTATTTTTTTATTCTTTATAAACCTATATTTTTATCCCCAGGGGTACAGGTCTGTGAATCACCAGGTTTACACACTTCATAGCACTCACATAGCACATACCCTCCCCAGTGTCCATAACCCCACCCCCCCTATTTAAACCCCCTCCCCCCAGCAACCCTCAGTTTGTTTTGTGAAATTAAGAGCCATTTATGGTTTGTCTCCCTCCCACTCCCATCTTGTTTCATTTATTCTTCTCCTACCCCCTTAACCCCCATGTTGCATCTCCACTTCCTCATATCAAGGAGATCATATGATAGTTGTCTTTCTCCGATTGACTTATTTCGCTAAGCATGATACCCTCTAGTTCCATCCATGTCATCGCAAATGGCAAGATTTCATTTCTTTTGATGGCTGCATAGTATTCCATTGTGTATACATACCACATCTTCTTTATCCATTCATCTGTTGATGAACATCTAGGTTCTTTCCATAGTTTGGCTATTGTAGACATTGTTGCTATAAACATTCAGGTGCATGTGTCCCTTCAGGTCACTACGCTCCTTCAGATCACTATGTTTGTATCTTTAGGGTAAATACCCAGTAGTGCAATTGCTGGGCCATAGGGTAGTTCTATTTTCAACATTTTGAGAAACCTCCATGCTGTTTTCCAGAGTGGTTGCACCAGCTTGCATTCCCACCAAGAGTGTAGGAGCGTTCCCCTTTTTCCGTATCTTCCCGAGCATCTGTCATTTCTTGACTTGTTAATTTTAGCCATTCTGACTGGTGTGAGGTGGTATCTCATTGTAGTTTTGATTTGTATTTCCCTGATGCCAAGTGAAGTGGAGCACTTTTTCATATGTCTGTTGGCCATCTGGATGTCTTCTTTGCAGAAATGTCTGTTCATGTCTTCTGCCCATTTCTTGATTGGATTATTGTTTCTTTGGGTGTTGAGTTTGCTAAGTTCTTTATAGATTTTGGACAGTAGCCCTTTATCTGATATGTCATTTGTAAATATCTTATCCCATTCTGTCAGTTGTATTTTGGTTTTGTTAACTGTTTCCTTTGTTGTGTAAAAGCTTTTGATCTTGATGAAACCCAATAGTTCATTTTTGCCCTTGCTTCCCTTGCCTTTGGCGATGTTCCTAGGAAGATGTTATTGTGGCTGAGGTCGAAGAGGTTACTGCCTGTGTTCTCCTCAAGGATTTTGATGAATTCCTTTCTCACATTGAGGTCCTTCATCCATTTTGAGTCTATATTCATGTCTGGTGTAAGAAAATGGTCCAATTTCATTTTTCTGCATGTGGCTGTCCCATTTTCCCAACACCATTTATTGAAGAGGCTGTCTTTTTTCCATTGGACATTCTTTCCTGCTTTGTTGAAGATTAGTTGACCATGGAGTTGAGGGTCTATTTCTGGGTTCTCTATTCTGTTCCATTGATCTATGTTTCTGTTTTTGTGCCAGTACCATGCTGCCTTGATGATGACAGCTTTGTAATAGAGCTTGAAGTCCAGAATTGTGATGCCACCAACGTTGGCTTCCTTTTTCAATATTCCTTTGGCTATTCGAGGTCTTTTCTGGTTCCATATAAATTTTAGGATTATTTGTTCCATTTCTTTGAAAAAAAAAAAAAAGATGGTATTTTGATAGGAATTGCATTAAATGTGTAGATTGCTTTAGGTAGCATAGACATTTTCACAATATTTATTCTTCCAATCCAGGAGCATGGAACATTTTCCATTTCTTTGTGTCTTCCTCAATTTCTTTCATGAGTAAGTTATAGTTTTCTGAGTAGAGATTCTTAGCCTCTTTGGTTAGGTTTATTCCTAGGTATCATAGTTTTGGGTGCAATTGTAAATTGGATTGAGTCCTTAATTTCTCTTTCTTCTGTCTTGTTGTTGGTGTAGAGAAATGCATCGATTTCTGTGCATTGATTTTATATCCTGACACTTTATTGAATTTCTGTACAAGCTCTAGCAGTTTTGGAGTGGAGTCTTTTGGGTTTTCCACATATAGTATCATATCAACTGTGAAGAGTGATAGTTTGACTTCTTCTTTGCTGCTTTAGATGCCTTTAATTTCCTTTTGTTGTCTGATTGCTGAGGCTAGGACTTCTAGTACTATGTTGAATAGCAGTAGTGATAATGGACATCCCTGCCGTGTTCCTGACCTTAGTGGAAAAGCTTTTTCTCCATTGAGAATAATATTTGTGGTGGGTTTTTCATAGATGGCTTTGATAATATTGAGGTCCATGCCCTCAATCCATACACTTTGAAGAGTTTTGATCAGGAAGGGATGCTGTGTCAAATGCTTTTTCAGCATCTATTGAGAATATCATATGGTTCTTATTCTTTCTTTTATTAATATGTTGTATCACATTGATTGATTTGCGGATGTTGAACCAACCTTGCAGCCCTGGAATAAATCCCACTTGGTCGTGGTGAATAATCCTTTTAATGTGCTGTTGAATCCTATTGGCTAGTATTTTGGTGAGAATTTTCACATCTGTGTTCATCAAGGATATTGGTCTGTAGTTATCTTTTTTGATGGGATCCTTGTCTGGTTTTGGGATCAAGGTGATGTTGGCCTCATAAAATCAGTCTGGAAGTTTTCCTTCCATTTCTATTTTTTGGAACAGTTTCAAGAGAATAGGAATTAGTTCTTCTTTAAATGTTTGGTAGAATTCCCCCAAGAAGCCGTCTGGCCCTGGGCTTTTGTTTGTTTGGAGATTTTTGATGACTGTTTCAATCTCCTTACTGGTTATGGGTCTGCTCAGGCTTTCTATTTCTTCCTGGTTCAGTTGTGGTAGTTTATATGTGTCTAGGAATGCATCCATTTCTTCCAGATTGTCAAATTTGTTGGCGTAGAGTTGCTCATAGTATGTTCTTATAATTGTTTGTATTTTTTGGTGTTAGTTGTGATCTGTCCTCTTTCATTCATTATTTTATTTATTTGGGTCCTTTCTCTTTTCTTTTTGGTAAGTCTGGCCAGGGGTTTATCAATCTTATTAATTCTTTCAAAGAACCATCTCCCTCATACACAAAATAAAAATTTGTTTTTATTTTACATACTCCGATGGTTAATTTGATGTGTCAACTTGATTAGAGCTATAGTGTCCAATCTAATACAAATCCAGGTGTTGTTGTGAAAATATTATTTAGATATCACTAACATTAAAGCCAGTAGGCTTTGAAAAGCAGATGATCCTCCATAATATGGAAGGGTCTCATTTATTCAGTTAAAATTCTTAAAAGCAAAGATTCCACTTTTCTAAATAAGAAGTAATTCTATAAATAATTCTGCAGTGAATACAGGGATGCAGATATCTCTTCAATAGAGTAATTTTATTTTTTTCTGATATATTTTCAGAGGTAGAAAGTGAAATCTAAAAAAACTGTGTCTAAACTGAGTGTCTGTGTGTTCTAAGTAGTCAAAAAAAATCACAGAAACAAAAAACATTTTTGTTAGAAATGGAAGAAATGGGTGAAAAAGGTACACACTTTCAGTTATCAGATGAGTAAATTTGGGCGATGTGATGTACAGTGTGGTAACCAGAGTTAACAAAACTGTGTTGTATATTTGAAAGTTGCTAATAGAGTGATTATGAAAATTCTTATCACACAGATAAATTTTAACTATTCAAGGTAATAGTCATATTAACTAAACTTACTGTAGTAACCAAAAGTCAATAATATCTTAATAAAACTGGGAAGAAGAAATAGAAGAGGAGGAGGGTGAGAAGAAATAATTCTGCCTCAAAACTATAATATGGAAATTTCAGCTGAGTGTCCAGCCTACAAATTTTGGAGTCAAGACTGAAGTGTCAACAAATCCAAATCTCCAACCTGCCAGGCTGCTCTACAGATTTTTAACTTACCAGCCTCCATATGACATGAGTCAACAATATATATTATATAAAATTTTAAAATGTAATAATTTATATAAAATATAAAATATAATTAATTATATGTTTACATTATATTTAATTATATAATATAGAATTATAATATATATCCTACATATATGAGTGATATGTGATATACATATATATCCTATTTTTTCTGTTTCTTCAGAGAATATTGTCTAATACATATACTAATTCATAATAAAAACAAAAGTTTGAAAGCTAAAGTTGGCCTTGACTGAATAATTTTGAACAGAGTCTAACTTTGTGTGATTAATATAATTTTATATGAATTACATGGAAATTCTCACAAATTGATACCACAGGGTACTGATTTTTAAGGTACCCTAATACAATTTTTAAAGAAACAGTACCAAAAAAGCCATCCATATAATTTACAGTTTTTTCTTTCATGGTTTTATCTTCCATAAGTAGCCACCAAATTCAGAATATTACATTTATCTTTCTTAAATATATTTTATTGGATATAATTTCTTCAGTGATATGTACCATGGGTTTTCTGTGGCTAGTAGTCTCCCATTAGCATTTGATTACACTCGCAAGATAGTGTTAAGACCTTTCAGATAAATAATGTCCCTCGGTGATTACAATTTTGCCTACTTTTTTTTAATAAAATCATTGCTAATCTATGAAACCAAACATAACCCCCCCAACCCTATTTTTTTCAGTATACATATAAATGATATTCCTGTTTCATGGTGTTTGTTGGATAAAAATTCTAAATAGCTATTCCCAAACCCTGCAAAAATGATATTTGCAGTTATCATAAAAGTTTTCAGCTGCTGGGGTCTCTTGGTGGTTAAGCATCTGCCTGTGGCTCAGCCCCTTATCTCAGGGTCCTGGGATCAAGCCTGGGTCAGGCTCCCTGCTCAGCAAGAAGTCTGCTTCTCCCTCTCCCCCTCCAGTCTCCCTCTCCCCCCGCCCTCTTCCCCCTCCTTTGTCTCCTCCCCCTCTCACTCTCCTGATGGTGTTCTCTCTCAAATAAATAAGTAAACTCTTAAATAAACAAATTTCCAACTGTTCATAGATTAACAGAAAGATGCATAATGGGTTTATTTCCCCTAAATCTGGTGAATATTATCAGAGGAAATAATAAAATAACTTTTTGCATTTGTAAGTGTTAAGATAATAATTTAAAAGGTGTTAAAATTATAAACCACTTCTGAATAATGAAACTTTCAGGGATACCAAATTTTATATGTGACCTCAACCATTTTTATGCCATTCTAAATTTAAAGTAAGTTACATCTATTTTAAAATATCAGTAGATAGAGTCTGATTTAAATTAACTCTATATCTAACTAATTCAAGTAAGAATTAGTATTCTTACTTGTAATTCAAGTAATTCTTACTTGTAATTCAATTACTTGTAATTCAAGTAAGAATAACTATTGCCATCTCAGTGATGAAATTCCAGTATCACATTATGGGTGTTTTTGAGTTTCTAAGCTTAGTTAGTGATCACATGTTTCTGATATCTCTTCTTTTTCCTCCACTGCTAATGTCTTTCCTTATCAGTCATTTTAATTAATTAATAGATTAACTATTAACAGCTTTATTGAGATATCTTTGACAAAGCCCTCACATCTTGGCTGAACAACTGAAATATATTCTTTCCAAATTACTTACCTTCAGATTTTCCCTCTCCAATCCACCTTTTACCCTCTAGCAAATTTCTTTTTTTTTCCCCAACCTCAGAACATAGCATCTGTTTCCTGATCAACTTTTCTCAAATTCTGTCACCTACAGGATGAATTCCTAAGTCAGTGTTGTATACCCAGCTCTTCATAATCTTTTCTCTGCCTTCTTTCATAAACATTTTCTTATTGCATCTGAGACATTTTCTTATCCATGATTATGGATGTATCATTTCTCAAATATGGCAAACTTTCTCATAGCTTTGTGCCTTTGCATGTGATATTCCCTTTCTCCCCACCAAATCATTTATCTTCTATGCTGACAAATACTGTTCATATTTAAAAATCAAGCTGTCCTTGACACACATCTTCTGAACAATTTATCTTTTGTGTAACCAGAGCATCTCTATCACTGTGAAAGCACTTACTAAATTATACTATAATTAGTATGTACACAGCTCTTTGTTTTCCATGAGATAGTACTTTGCTGATGAGCAGGAATCATATTATTCCTCTTTGCATCCCATCCCCAACACTGACCACAAGAGTGTCAGTACACAATAGGAGCTCAACACCTACCATATAAAAATCAGTGATATTTTCAGAGATTACTTTCTCTCAATTAAGTCAAAAGTTGCCTTAAGCAAATAATTTTTTAAAAGAAAATATATTCAAAAGTTGCCTCAAGCAAATAATTTCTTAAAAGAAAATATATTCTTTAAAAATAAAAATTTTTTTTAATTTTTTTTTATTTTTTTAATTTTTTATTTTTTATAAACATATATTTTTATCCCCAGGGGTACAGGTCTGTGAATCACCAGGTTTACACACTTCACAGCACTCACCAAATCACATACCCTCCCCAATGTCCATAATCCCATCCCCTTCTCCCAAACCCCCTCCCCCCGGCGACTCTTAATCTCATAAAAATAAAAATTTTTAAAAGAAAATATGAATGCTTTAAATTCCAAAGCTAGCCACAATTTAAGACCCAATGTGTTCTTACCAGGCAAAACTTTCACTGCATTAGGGATGAACTGGCCTCCTCTTAGAGGACTCCCTCAAGAGTATTTGAAAGACATCTCCCTTTCTCAACTTATTATTTATAATGGTGGCCCAATATGTGATGTAATTTGTCATTTTCTAATTATTGCAGGGAAACTTGCTTTTTTTCTTCTTCCAAACAAGCTTAGATGATCACTCAGGAATGAGCTATACTCTGTAATTGTTTGGGAAACCCTGACCCATAATCACATCACATTACACCTAAAATAAGCCCAACATGGAGGTCTTCCCAAATAATATTGGATAGATTGGGTACTAAGTGAACGTACATTTCTTCCAAAAAAAAAAAAAAAAAAAAAACCACTTTGAGAAATACTGAGAAAAACTGAACAAAGATTTTTGCCCTGAACCATTGTTATTGTTCTCCCTGAACACGTCTATAAAGTTAAAAGTAGAGGACTTTGAATTCTGATTCAATGCTTCCTGAACTTGCTCATTTCCTAGTTGATAAAGTCTGTTTGTAGGGAGTACATACAATTTATAGAATGGAATTTTCTGTTGCATAAGCTGAGAAACTATGATTGCAATAGAAAAGTCTCACAGAGAGTTAAAATGAAATTTATGATAAATACAAAGGGTTTCATGGGATTGAGAATTCTTGGATACCTTTCCATGAACCTAGTAAGACTTCACTGATAGCACAAACAAAACCTTTCTTTTTTTTTTTTTATAAAATCACCATTTCTTTCTCTTTTCCATTTTAGCCAGATAGTCTTTAAGGAAAGAAAAAAAAAAAAAAAAACTTGGGAAACTATCTTCATGCCGATTTTGTCTTTTATGCTTATCATAAGTTTTTATCTTAATGAAAGATTATATGTATTTTCTCCCAAGTAAGAGTAAAAATAACGCAGACAATATGCAAATCTGCTTTTATTAGTGTAGATTTTTTTTTAATAAAGCTTCCTGGTTGCATAATGTGTATCAATGTGGCTCCTTAATTTGATGTGCATAATGAACTGGATGTCTGAGAGAATTAAAGGAAAACCTAAATAATTATCTCAGCTCTGCCTCATACTTTTGCTGTATAATCTTGAGCAGATCATTTGACATCTCTGTGTCTTTTCTTTTCATGGCAAGAAATAATGGCCCTCTACTACATTATTTACAGAAGTATGATATGAATATAGTAGTCCAATATAAGGAGATAACATGTAAACATTCTTATAAAATGTGAAATTAATGAATGCAAATTATTACCTAGACATCTCAACAGCCTAACTTTATCCAATTTTTAGATATAAAAGAAATAACTTTTCATGGCTTTTTCTTAAATGTGAGTGTCCCAAACTTAATTGATGTGTTGAGGATTGGTTTCCATTTTGAAAGGCTTATGAGGAGGTCAAAAATGATGAGTCAATAGATATAATTTTGTCTTCTCCTACCAGACTTGACCAGTGCCAGGAAAGTCAAGTCAAAACAGAACTCCCTGAGGGAGCAATTTCTCAGTAATCATCATCAGTGAATATTTATGAGGGCTACCTATGACATTGGTGTCACAGCTGGCATCCTTAGGGTGGTTTGTTAACCTGTGACTCATTTGGCATAGGCAGGTGGTTGTTTCTGATGATGTCTTTATTAAAAAAAAAAAAACAGGTTTGTGAACTTGGATTGTTAAGTTTACATTCTCATAATCATCAAATGCTTGTTTTCCCACAGGCAGTTGTCACATTCCCTGAAGCAGAGATGTTCCTGTTGACTACTGAGCCAATGGGAGACCACAAACTATTGAAAGGAGTTAATTATATGTGAAATTTTGTATACATGTGTGTCTGGATACATTTCAAGGCAAAGAGCTCATGACTAACATCAGGTTTTCTAGGGAACCTATGTTCTATGAGAATACATCCTCATTCTACAGAAGGGTATTATGAGGTTCCCCAGTATGTGTGATAGAATGCAACCCATAAGAGGCATTCTGGTTGTCAGGTTAATATGAGACACTCTGTTCACAGACTTTTCTCAGAAGAGACCCCATTTTTATTACTTTTGAATTATTCATTTATCATTTTCCTTATAACATTTTGTTTTAACATTTTTTTAAAAGTCTAAATTGTGTTATGTTTAGAAAATTTGTCAAATAGTTAGCTGGGTGACTCATGTCGAACACATAATTACTTCCACAGACATATTTAAAAGTAATTAGGATCACCCTTCTTATTAGATTATCAACTCTACTCAGGAATTTAACATTTAACATGTTTTTCTAAAAACCTTAATGTTACATTACATTTCACAATATAGCAATAAATATTTTACAGGTTTTTTTTTACTGATTATAAAATAATCTTAAACAGTAGTTCTAAATAGTCAAAAGATGAAACTCACTAGTATTTCATGTTGTAGTCCTTAATCCAAAGATCTAGTAAATAAATCCATAATTCCTAATAGATGGTCAATGCTCCACAGATGGTGTAGTGGGGAAATACTTTCTTTCAAATTATTTATCCAAATTAAGTCTGTGACTTCTGCCTTTCCACTGGAATAAAATAAATGATTGGTAAATTGCCTTGTGGCTGTATGACCAAAAATGCTTTTTAAATATCACATTAATGGTCATTTGTAAATTACAGTCTGTGTAAGTATAAGTAGTCATTAGTAATAGCCATTACTGGAGTGAAAATATGAGTATAGACAACTTGGTCTTTGTGATGTTTAAGAACATTTTAAGGAATACTAAGAAAGCAACTATGAGAGGCTGGAAGATGAGTTGGGACAGTTGATTCAGTCTATCTTGTCTAATTTTAGGATTTATGTCAATTTGCAATCACATGAATGGTATTTTGCAGCATTCAGGCAAATTCTGAATTAGGAAGGTCTTCATGAAGTCAGTGGGTCAGAGTCAGGATCTATAAAAATATGCTACAAGTGATCCTGACATCATGACACACCTAACTCTTTTCTAGGTTTTGCAGATCATAATTAAGATTAAAAAATAGCATTCTCTAAAGAAACTAATATTATAAATGACAAAGTGATAAAAATATTTTGTGGTCAAGTTAATGCTTAAGAAGAGGATTGAGGGGTGCCTGGGTGGCTCAGTTAAAGACTCTGACTTCAACTGGGGTCATGATCCTGGGATCAAGCCCTGCATTGGGCTCTCTGCTCAGCAGGGAGCCTGCCTCCCCCTTCTCTCTGCCGGCCTCTCTGCCTACTTGTGATCTGTCTGTCAAATAAATAAATAAAATCTTAAAAAAAAGAGAGAGAGAGAGAGAATTGAGTATTTAGAGTATTTAGAATTCAGGTAAGCTATATGGGATACACAGGTTGAAGGGCAGAGATCTGAAACCATCACATACTTTCAGTACTTTTTCTGATCATTCAGATAAAGAACTCTCACAAATTTATTTTATTTTTTAATTAGAAAAGAACAATTTGGTGGTAACTTACATTTGGTTTCATCTTGAAAATTTTATAATAGTAAAGCTGGGATCTTTCACATTTCCATTACTTGATTTGGATGAATAGTGTGATACAGGTATTATTTAATCATAATAGTAGACATAGAAGAGCATAATCATAGAATTAAACCAGGATTTTTGGGCCTATGATCCTGAGAAATTGATGGTGTTTAATCTCTCTTTTTTTTAAGATTTTATTTATTTATTTGACAGACAGATCACAAGTAGGCAGAGAGGCAGGCAGAGAGAAAGGGGGAAGCAGGCTCCCCACTGAGGGGAGAGCCCCATGCGGGGCCCAATCCCAGGACCCCGAGATCATGACCTGAGCTGAAGCCAGGAGCTTTAACCCACTAAGCCACCCAGGTACCCCAGTGTTTAATCTCTTATCCAGACTATTCTACTGACTTCTCAAAATTTACCACACTCTAAATGGTATTTTTCATCTTTCCAGATGACATGATTCAAACATGTAAGCTTGGCAAAATGATAATACCTAAACAAAAAGAAGAAAGCCATTAAGAGACAATTGATTTAAGATAGAAAAGATTAATGCCATTTAAAGTACGTTAAATTTGTCTGATCTAAGATGACAATGTTGGAAGATCCTGAATTTACCTCCTCCACAGATTTACCAAACCTATATCCATTCATAGAATAACAGTTTCTGAAGAACTGAGAATATCTGTTTACAATAAAAAACTCTCATCAAAGTGGGCTTAGAAGAAACACACCTCAACATAATAAAGGTCATATATGACAAACCCACAGCTAACATCATAGTCAATGGTGAAAAGCTGAAAGAATTCCTTTAAAATCAGGAACAAGACAAGAATATAAATCCTCACCACTTCTATTCATCATACCACTGGAAGTCCTAGCTATAGCAATCAGACAATAAAATTAAAGACAACCATATTGCTAAGGAAGAAGTTAAACTATCGCTATTTGAAGATGACATAAGATCCTAAAGGCTCCACCAAAAAACTATTAGAATACATGAATTCAGCAAATTTATAGGCTACAAAATTAATTCACATAAGTTGTGTTTCTATACACTGATTTAAAAAATATCAGAAAAAGAAGTTAAGGAAACAATTCCACCTAAAATTGCACCAAGAAGAATAAAATACTTAGGCATAAACTTAACCAAGGAGGTGAAAGGTTTATTCTCCAAAAACTATAAAACACTGTTGAAAGAAACTAAAGAACACATAAGCAAAGAGAAAGATATTTCTGCTTATGAATTGGAAGAGTATTTTTAAATATTCATACTACTCAAAGTAACCTACATGTTTAATGTAATCCTATCAAAATACTAACAACATTTTTCATAGAACCATAATAAATAATTCCAAAATTCATATGGAATCACAATAGACCCTTAATAGACAAAACAATCTTGAAAAAGAAGACTAAAGTTGGATTACAATACATACTACAAAGCTGTAGTCATCAAAACATTATGGTACTAGTACAAAAAAAAAAAAACATTATGGTACTAGTACAAAAACAGACACATAGCTCAATAGAACAGAATAAAGGGCCCATAAATAAACCCATGCTTATATGGCCAATTAATTTATGACAAATCGAGCAAGAATACACAATAGGGAAGACAGTCTCTTCAACAAATAGCAATATTTATAGCCGCATTATCAACAATAGCCAAACTATGGAGAGTACCCAAATGTCCATTGGCTGATTGATAAGAAAGATGCATTATCTACATAAAGGAATATTATTCAGCCATCAAAAAGAATCAAATCTTGCCATTTGCAATGACATGGATGGAGCTAGAGAGTATTATGCTAAGTGAAATAAGTCAGTTAGAAAAAGAAAAATACCATACGATCTCACTTATATGTGGAATTTAAGAAAGAAAACAGATGAATATATGGCAAGGGGCAAAGAAAAAAAGGAGAGAGGGAAGAAAGCTATAAGAGACTCTTAATAATCAAGAATAAACTGAGGGTTGATGGAGGGAAATGGGTGAGAGGTGGGCTAGATAGGTGATGGGCATTAAGGAGGGCAATTGTTGTGATGAGCACTGGGTACTATATGTAAGTTGTGAATCACTGAATTATACTCTAGAAACTAATACTATACTGTATGATAACTACCTAAAATTTGAATTTGAAAATATTAAAATTAAAACAAAGAAGATAGTGCTGGAAAACTGGAGAGCTGCATGTAAAAGAATGAAATTGGACCTCTTTCTTACATCATATACAAAAATAACTCAAAATTGTTCAAAGACCTGAAATCATAAAACTCCTAGAAGAAAACATAAGCAGTAGTCTCTTTGACATCAGACACAGAAACTGCTTCCAGCAAGGAAACAAAAGACAAATTAAATTATTGGAACTACACCAAAATTCAAAGCTTTTTCCCAGCAAAAGAAACTATCAACAAAACAAAAAGGCATACTGAATTGGGTATTTGCAAATGATATACCTGATAAGGGATTAATATCCAAAATATATAAAGAACTTACATATCTCAACACCAAAATATAGTAATTCAATTAAAAAATGGGCTAAAGACCTAAACAGACATTTTTTCAAAAACATATAAGTGGCCAACAGACTCATGAAAAGATGCTTAACATAACTAATCATGAAGGAAATGCAAATCAACCACAATGAAGTGTTACTTTATACCTGTCAGAATGGCTAGAATAAGAAAAAGATATAAATAACAAGTGTAGGTGAGAATGTGGAGGAAAAACAAACCCTCATGCACTGTTGATTGGAATATAAATTGTTGCAGACCCTGTCCAAAATGGTATGAAAGTTTCTCAGAAAATTAAGAATAGGGAATGCATGGGTGGTTTAGTTAGTTAATCATCTGACACTTGATTTTGGCTCAGGTCATGGTCCCAGAGTCTTGGGATTAAGCCCTGCATCAGGCTCTACTCTCAGCAGGGAGTCTGCTTTATGTTCTCTCTCTTTTTCCCTCTGCCCCTCCCCAAATTCACACTCACACTCTCACTCTCTCAAATAAATAAATAAATCTTTCAAAAATTTTAAAAAGAGATTACCACATGATCCAGTAATTCCACTACTGGAAATTTACCCAGAGAAAATGAAAACTAATTTCAAAAGACATATGAACCAACTATGTTTATTGCAGATTTGTAACAACCAAGATATGAAAACAACCCAAGTGTTCATCCATAGGGGAATGGATAAAGATATATGGAACGGAATATTACTCAGCCATATAAAAGAATGAAGTCTTACCATTTATAACAAGATAGATGGACCTAGAGGTATAACACTAAGTGGAATGAGTTAGTCAGAGAAAGACAAATACCATATGATTTCACTCATATGTGTAACTTAAGAAACCAAACAAGTGAACAACAAAAAAAATCCAAATAAACAAATAAAAACTAGCCTTTTAAAAACAGAGAAAAAACTTGGATACCAGAGGGGAGGTGAGCAGGGAGAGGGATGAAATAAAAGGGATTAGGAGTCTTCTTATCTTGATGAGCACTAAGAAATGTATAGTATTGTTGAATCACTACATTGTACACCTGAAACTAATATAAAACTGCAAGTTAATTATACTTGAAAAAAAGGAAAATAATTAGAAGAACCCATAACTTTAAATGGATACATAAGAGTCTATAACTCAAAATTATTTAAATTTAAATTTAAATAAAATTTAAATTAAAGTAGGACTGGATTGCCTGGGTGGCTTAGTTGGTTCAGTGCCCAATTGTTGATTTTGGCTCAGGTCATGAGATTGAGTCCTACATCGGGCTCCACACTGGGCATAGAGCCTGCTTCGGATTCTCTCTTCCATATTAAAATTCAGACCAGCAAAATGACAAATGAGCATGTAATGGAACAACTTGAATAATATGAATAGTGAAGACAGTTGCGGAAAAGAATTAAACCAGAATTTCTTGAAAGCCAATTGATGTGTCAGGATATGTTTTAGGGAATTTCACATAGGAGGTCTCATTTGATCTTGTCAACAGTCCTGTCACTAACATGGGTTACACATGGATTACACAGGAGGTGATGAAGCTCAGAGATTAAAAGAATTCCTCAGTAACAGTAGCTAAGCAACAGGACTATTCCTGTTCAGAGCACATCATTCCAAATTTGGTTCTCAGTAACATAGCTACTGTGAACTAGAAAGGAAGGTGTTGGGGTGCCTGGGTGGCTCAGTGGGTTAAAGCCTCTGCCATTGGCTTAGGTTGTGATCCCAGTGTCCTGGGATCGAGCCCTGTATGAGGCTCTCTGCTCAGCAGGGAGGCTTCTTCCCCCTCTCTCTCTGCCTGCCTCTCTGCCTACTTGTGATCTCTGCTTGTCAAATAAATAAATAAAATCTTAAAAAAAAAAAAAAAAGGAAGGAAGGTGTTAGGAAAACAGAAATGTGAGAATACCAGGATATATGATATTGAGTAGGACACAGTAAAGACAAGACAATTCTATACAGCCCAAAGGAGATTTGACAGGATGGATGCCCAGGGAATATTATGGTAATAAAATCAAACTGCAAATATCTTTAAAAATGAGGTCAGAGAAACCTCAGGAATATTGAAATCTATTTATAAGTTAAAAAATAATCTTCTTGACTATTAAAATATTGATTAAATATTGATGATATTAAATTATCATCAAGATATTATTTTAAAACTTTTAATAATACTTTCATTCATTTTCATTCTTTCATCCTACTTGGTGCCAGGTACTACATCATAGAGCAGCTTAAACAACTTCAAAAAGATTTGCATTATGATTGTGTCATTTTTGAGCACTGAACACATTCAAGAAAATTATTACATAAATGTTGAAATACATAAAATATATCTTCAATTTACTGAATTGATATGATAGAGTAAACTTGTAAATAACTCCTTGGTTTAAGAGTAACAGTAACATTTGATAAAAAAAAAAAAAACTTTATTGTGCTGTATGAAGATTAACTGATACATGAAAAATTCTCGAGTCATGGTCTCAGGGTCCTGAGATCGAGTCCTGCATCGGGCTCTCTGCTCGGCAGGGAGCCTGCTTCCCTCTATCTCTCTCTCTCTATCCATCTACTTGTGATTTCTCTCTGTCAAATAAATAAATAAAATCTTTTAAAAAAATGTGTTTCTGTAGTATGATATACAAAAATATATATTACTGGTTTTTAAAATATTTTCAAAAATGACATTCTTTCAGAGAGATCAGGTTGTTACCACTTAACTCTCTTGACCAATATCAGTATCAGTAAAATCAAGAAAGCCAGGCATTATATGCTTTACAACATAATACACTAGAAAATACACAGTGCTTATAACATATTTGAGCCTAAAAAATTAAATCTGAATCTCATGATTCAATTCGTTAGATTTTATTCAAATCATTAGATCTATCAATTCATAAGAAATATAGAAGACAGATGAATAAGTTAGATGACAGCACCAGGAAGTAATGAACTAAACCCCAAATTCAGGCCAAACAACCAAGTTCCCCCAACAGACTGCAGAATTACATTTTTTTAAAAACCAAAGAAAGAAAAGGAGGGGAAAATGGTTAATTGTGACAGTATACAAGAGACTTAGAAAACAAAAAAACCAACCCAGTATACAGGACTATTTGGATCCTGATTTGAACAAGTAACCTTTCTTGAATCTGAAGATTCATGTTTTTTGTTAATTCTGAAAAAATCATAGCCGTTATCACCTTTATATTGCCTCATCCACAGTTCTCCTAGTCTCCTCTTCTGAAACTCTCCAGAATTTCAAACGAAATGTGTCACTCCCCACCAGTCTATTAACTACCTCCAGGTCTTTTCCACGTCTTAATCAGTGTGCTGCATTGTGGCTAACTTTTATTTTCCAGTTTACTAATACTCTCAACATATTTCTGATCTGCTAGTCAACACATCCATGGAAGTCTTAGCTATTTATTTTATTATTTATAGAAATTCCTAATTTGCAATTTTTATATGGTCTGTTTAAGTTTTTAATTCTCTTTTAATTGTTTAGTTGGCAGTTATTTCCTAGCCTGTATCTGAACTTCTGTGAGGTTTAAGCTCATATCTTGTTATATTGCTAATTCTAACAAATGTTATTTCATGCCTTTGATGATTTAGGATAATAAACTCATCTTCAGTGCCTCCTCATCTATAGGAACTCTATATATAGCTGAAGTTAAGGCCATGCAATCCAGAGAAGTTTTGCATTTACTTTTGCCTAAGACTTTGCATTGCAGTTTGGAACATACTGATTATTAATTTTTCTACTTACTAATTTCTCTATGTATAATAGTGTGCTATGACATAGGACTGTCACTGGAAATTCCTAGGGGATATTATTTACCTCTTATGCCCATCCCATGACAGTTAAGATTCTTATTATTAACCCTAGAAAAAAAGCAGATTTTCACTCAATGTATAGCTTTTTTCAGACTTCTGCCTATTTTATGTCACATTTCTTGGTGGCTGAGGAAGGGTCACTCTTGTTTTTGTCTAGTTCATTGTTTATTAAAGATTATCCAGATCTAGGGGTGCCTGAGTGGCTCAGATGACATCTGACTCTTGATTTTGGCTCAGGTAATGATCTCAGTGTCGTGAAACGGAGTCCCATGTGGTTCCGTGCTGGGTGTGGAGCCTGCTTCTCTCTTTCTCTACCCTTCCCCTCCCCCTCTGCTTGCATTCTCTCTCTCTCCTAAAAAAATTATGCAGTGAGGGACGCCAGGTGGCTCAGTTGGTTAAGCAGCTGCCTTCAGCTCAGGTCATGATCCCAGCCTCCTGGGATTGAGTCCCACATCAGGCTCCTTGCTCAGCAGGGAGCCTGCTTCTCCCTCTGCCTCTGCCTGCCACTCTATCTGCCTGTGCTCACTCTCTCTGTAAAATAAATAAATAAAATCTTTAAAAAAAATTATGCAGTGATATTTACTGATCTTCAAAGTTAAAAATGCAAAAACCTATAAATATTTAATAAATCATCAAAAAAGAAGGGCTATCAGTTTCACAATATAAAAATAAAGTATGATTTTTTAAATCTGAGAGATAGAGAAAGATAAGGAGAATACGTTAGATTTTCCATTATTGTCATAGTATGATAGGATTAAAGAGAGCTATACTCTATAGCTGATGTAATAAGAAGCTCACCTGTCAATACATTATTCATAATTATATATGTAACCAAAAATAAACTTCATATGAAAAACTATAGGAGAGAGAAGGGAAGGTAAAGTCTATCTGAGCTAATTCCAGCAAATTAAAAGATAATGCCTACATCAGATAAATTCAGAAATAGTATGACAAGAATATTGTCTTAGGACTAAATGAAACACCCCAGTACTAGATATGTGAAAACTGATGCTCAGAAAAGTGCAAAGTATTTGCCTTTAGAACTAAGGTTGGTGAAGGCAAGGAACAGATGCTTCTTTAACATAATTCTGTATTCATTTTCTATTGCTGCTGTATTAAATTACTACATACTTTGTGGCTGAAAACAACACCTACTTATGAGTTCACAGTTCTGCATGTCAGAAGCCCATACATGGTGAGACTGAATTCCCTGTTCATGATCTCACTGGACTGAAATCAAGGCTTTCAGGGGGCCTAAGGCTCACTTCGGGGTTTTGGAGTTCTCTTTCAAGCTCACTGGTGGGAGAATTAATTTCCTTTTTGGTTGTGGAACTGAGGTATTTTCTAGCTGTCAACTGGGGGCTACTTACAGTTTCTAGAATCTATTCACATTCCTTATCACATGGCCCCATCCGTCTTCAAGCAAGTACATTGAATTCTTCATGTGCTTTGAATCTCTCTGACTTCCTCTCTGTTACCAGCTAGAGAAAACTCTCTGCTTTATTTTATTTCACAGAACATTTAATGTGAAATTTACCCTCAACAAATTAAAGTGTACATTATTGCTTACTGTCGGTACAATGTTGTACAGCAGATCTCTAGAACTTACTCGTTTTCTTGACTGAAACTTTATGTGTATTGATTGGGACTCTTTTTCCTCCTTTCCCAGACCCTAGCAAATGCCATTCCACTCTTTAAGTCTATGAATGTGACTGTTTTAGATTCCTCATGTAATTAGAATCATGCAGTATTTGTCTTTCTTTAACCAATTTATTTCACTAAGCATAATGTCCTGCAGTTTCATCCCTGTGGTTGCATATTAAAGAATTTCCTTCACTTTAAAGACTAAACAGTATTCCCTTGTATGATACACCATCTTTCTTTATCTATTCATCTGGCAGTGGACATTTAAGTTGTTTCCATGTTTTCAGGATCCTGGTTTCAATTATTTTGGGTGAATACCCAGAAAAGAGATATGTAGAACTGTATATTCAATTTTTTTTAAGTTTTTGAGAAAACTCCATACTGTTTTCCATAAAATCTGTAGCATTCTGAATTCCTACCAACAGTATGTAGGCATTCCCATTTCCCCACATCTTTGTCAATCCTTCTCTTTTGTTTTTTTGACAACATTTTGGTAGTATTTCTCTGATGATTAGTGATGCTGAATATTTTTTACATACCTAGTGGCCATTTCTATGTTTTGGGGGGGAACATGTCTGCTTATATCCTTTGCTTAATTTTTAACTGGGTTATGTTTGTTTGTTTGTTTTGTTTTGCTATTGAGTTAAAGAAGTTCCTTATATA
This sequence comes from Mustela putorius furo, assembly GCF_011764305.1. NCBI lineage: Eukaryota > Metazoa > Chordata > Mammalia > Carnivora > Mustelidae > Mustela > Mustela putorius. The sequence continues at coordinate 12,907,650 of NW_025422010.1, read as the reverse complement.
CTTTGGATATTAACCCCTTACCAGATATATGGTTTACAAATCTCCCATTCTATAGTGTGCCTTGTTTTTTTGTTGATGGCTTTCTTTGCTTTATAGAAGTCCTTTAGTTTTCTATAGTCCCAGTTGTTTATTTTTGCCTTTGTTGCTTGTGCCTCTGGTATCTTATCTATGAAATCATTGCTTTTTTTTTACAGAAATAGAAACAGTATTTTTTTACAGAAATAGGAAAAAATTCTATAATCCATATGTAACCACAAAAGACCATGAACAGCCAAATAAATCTTGAAAAATAACAAAGCTGGAGGCATCACAAATCCCGATTTCATAGTAGATTACAAACTACACTAATCAAAACAGTATTGTATTGGCATAAAAGCAAATACATAGACCATTGGAAAAGAGATGAGATCCCAGAGATAAATCCCCACATGCATGGTTAAATAATGTTCATTAATTATTATTTTTGTTTAAGCCAAAACTACACAATGGGAAAAGATAGTTTCTTCAACAAATCATGCTGGGAGAGCTGGCTGTCCACATGCATAAGAGTGAAATTGGTCCCTTATCTAGCATCATACATAAAAACCAATTCAAAATATACTGAAGACAAACCTTAGACCCAAAACTGTGTAACTCCCAGAAGAAAACATACAGAAAAAGCGTCAGGACATTGGTCTTGGCAATAAAAACTATCAGCTTTTAAAGAACTTATTTGATTAGATTAGACTCACCAGGATAATTTCTCTTTTGCTATCTAAAGTAACATAATCATAGGAATAACACAAAAGGTCAGAGATCACAGGGGTCAAAATTCTGCCCACCACAAAGTTTACTGGTAGTATTTGATTTGTTACTTTAATAACAGAAATTGCTTACTAAAGGGGGGGAAAAAAAGAGTCAATGGAAAAGAAAGAAAGAAGAGCCAAAGAATGAATGTTTCAAGGAGATTCCAAGTTACCCTGGGAACCACCTAAATAACACAAGGTGATGACTTGATGACTTTACTCTGGAGCATTAGCTATCTTCATGTTTCTGAGTTTATTTACTTAATTTCATTGAATAAGATTCCTTTTTACTTAGCATGAGTCTAAACATCTAGCTAACAGGTGAGAGGGTTGGAAGGTGGGTAATTTCTTTATTAATACCTGCATGTATATTGTTAAATGTCTGATTTTAACAGATTAAGTGATACTGAAATGGAGAATAAAGAAATAAGAAGGTTTGGTCAGAAGATGAAATAATGAAAGTAAGAGTTTGCATGGGAGAAATCCATAGGGATGATATGATATAGTTAGGATGTGATCATGGTCTTGGATAAGATGCAATAAGATTAAGATGTTACCATGATCATGAAGTGAAGTGGGAGGTACACCTCCCTGGTATTGAGGAATTCAAGGATGGACTGTTAATTCAAACACTGAAAATAAGAAAGAACATACAGTGGGAAGAAGGAGCTGGATAGAAAGGTATCATGGAAAGGAGGGGATATCAATAGGAAGGGATGTGCATGTGACAAAGATGATGATACTGGGGCCTGTTAGGTACTTTTGTTCACATTCTCTCCATACTATAAAATAAATAAGGTACTCACAATTTTGCAAATGAAAAGTGCTCAGAGACTTTAAGTAAATTCACTAAAAATGCACATTTACTAAGTGACACATCAAGAGCTGCACAGAACCTTCTGATTACAATTCTCATAGAAAATCAGTACCAATTTTATTTAAAAGCTCCTTTATCCTAGATGAGAACATAGGTAAGAGGAATAAAAGCTAAAGAATCCTTTCTGGAAACAGAAAAAAAAAAACTATGCTAAAAATAATAAGGCCCATACTATACATGTCTTTTGTCTTTTAATTGAAAGCTGCCTCAATTCATGCTTCTCTAATGAGGCACAACGTTGTCTTGCCTGAAATAAATTTGGGTAATGAGACAACTTCCATTAATCTACTTATGAAAGAGCCTGTTCATTAATTAGGCTGGACAGCACAAAAGCTAAAACAATGACACTCTTCTTTTCAGAGTGTCAGACAGAATCTAATTAGAAATTAGTGGTTGAAAGGACTCAAAGAGTCCCACTTACACTGATACTGGCCTAACGGTGCTCAGCCATGATGATAAATCATTTCACATGTGCAAGGGCTCAGTTGGGAAGAGCATAGCATAGGTGGTAGGGAGAGGAGGCAGATAACACAACAAGGTCAGGACAGCTTCCACATAGCCTCCTTCAAAATCTCCAAAGAGGGTTATTAAGAAAGCAGAAAAACCAAATCATCCAACCTTCACCTTTCTTCTGTCTCTTAGCTCTTCTAACATCCAACCTCTTTTCCGCACACCCACCACCATCACACACACACACAGGATCCTGAAGCTGTTTACAAAACAACATGAAAATATAATATGGTTGCTTATACTCTTACTTAGTGCTTCTTTTATTCCTTACAAACTCAATATTGACAAAACAACCAATTTCAATCTTTTTCTCCCCTCTTTCTACCATTAAAACAAAAAAAATCTACCCAAAATCTACCCAAAAACTTTCAATGAACTTTTCAAAACATTCTTTCTTTGAAAAATCCTAGAAAGAAAAAGTCTACTCTGAGGCAAGGGATAATTATTGAGGAATTTTATTTTTTTATTTTTCTTTATTATGTTCATTTAGCCACTATACAGTACATCATTAGTTCTTGATGCAGTGTCCAATGATTCATTGGATAATTGTTGAGGAATTTTAGAGATCAGAGTCCATTCATATTCAAGAGTAATATTTTGAGTAAAAAGCATTTCAGTATTATCAATTACCTTTAAGTAATTTTATAAAAATCAAATATCCCCTTTCATATAAATATGTTATATAATATTTCTTTTCCTCTGAGGTCTCTAGGGGCTCACATTTGACTCACGGTGTTGTTTTCTAAAGCATTAACTGTGACTAGATTTCAGTTTTTCATCTTGAAATCACAAGACAATACATTAGCTCCTAACCTATATCTCATTAGAAAATCCCTATAAACTGAATCAGGAAGTAGGTCTTAGGTAAAAAAAAAAAACATGAATTACTCTAAAACAATTTACTGCTTTGTAAAGAAGTGTGGCATACAAAATATTTAACTTTGCTCAAGGTAAGTGTTTATTGAGTTAATAATATAATGACTAAATTGGGAATTTCATTATTTTCATGAATCAGAGATTTAACTATTCAAAGGAACACCCAGTGATCCTTTTCCATGAGTAGTCTGGACCAAGCTTCCTCTTTGCTTAGAAAAGTGGAAGGTGTCTCTTGCAAGTAGGGATAGTGGAGGAAAGGCATATTACAAAAGGACAGCAATTAACACTACCCAAAACATACAGGAAACATATAGGAAAAAGTTGTCCATAGAAACTCTCCAGAGCAGAATAAAACGAATAAGAGAAAAATTTTGAAGCAAAATGAACTCAAAATATAATGCTACATTTAAAAAAAAAACATATCTAGAAAAAATTTTAATTTCTTCTATTTGTGCTGGATTTGAACAAATATATGTACTGAGATTGATAGTCAATCTAGGAAGCTTTGCCTTCTTCACTCTTCCTGCTCAAATTCTTAAGCAAGTATCAACTCAACATTTACTTGTGATAATGACATTACTAATAGGTATTCTCTGCTTGCCATCTTTTCATAGATTGAGGCTCCCTAAAGCTTATTTAATCCATTCTCTTTCTAAATAAAGAGTTTAAATCATAGAGAGAGATGTGACCAGGTCCAAGTTACATAGTCAAGATGAGCCTGATCCCCTCAGTGTTCTCTTTACCCTGAAGTGATTAGATCAAATCCTGTCCTCCATCTCTGGGCTTGCTCCAGTGTAGTCCTTATCCTGCTGTTATAACTGTTTATCTACCAATCATTCTCTTTCATGGACTCTTAGTTCTTTCAAAGTAAGGAATATATTTAGACTATTCATTTCCAACCTAAATGCCTGGCATGGAGAAGGTATACAATCATCATATTCATTCATACTCATCCCATATGAAATTTAAGCATACAGCTTCTAATTTATAAAATTTAGGAACTCAGGTTTACCTGTATTCCAATTCATACTTATTTTTCTTGAATGGAGTCCTTCTCACTTCTGAAGTCCTGTCTTATTTTATCATCTCTTGCATGTTCTACACCAGGCACAATGATCTTGAGTTGCTCTTCTTAGCTTGTTTTCACATTCCCTTCTGTTGTTCACTATAGCTCCTAACATGTACTCACCAGATATTTTTCTTATTTCTTCCTGGACTTGCAGCTAACCCACTTTTCCCAGGCTTTCTTGAAATTATGTAACTACATGATTGATTTCTGTTCAATGGAGGGAAGGTGAAAGTGATATATCTCTCTTCCAGGACTGGTCCCTTAACAGCATCCAGCATGATGTTTCACAATGAATGGAAAGTATTCTGGATAGTACAGAGGATAGAGCCATGCTATGAAAGGAACCGGAGTCTCCAAGTTATTGGTCTTGGCGGAGACTTGACTAGGAGAATTATCTAGCCAAGAACACTGTGTAGAACTAATGTGTAAATGAGAAATCACTTTCATTGTCTTAACTAATTGAAATTTTGGTGTCTTTTAGAACACAATTAAACTACATGACTATGTGACATAAAATACATAAATTCAGGTTGTTCCTTCTTCCTGGAAGGTCCACTCAAACTTTTCTACTTGACAAAGACCTCCTCAGCTTTCAAGATTTATTCCAGGACTTCTACAGAGAAATTTTCCTGACAATATTTTCCCCTTCACACCTTATAAATCTATTATATCCTCAGTATATTCTTACTCTTGTCTTCCTCTGAAGCCAGTATTTGTAGACCCCTGCACAAAGCAGAATTCCTAACCCATTAAAAGTATTCAGAAGATGTAGAATCCACTAATTAAAGAATGAATTCTTCCCATAATTTATTTGCTCAATGCTCTTGAATTGGTATTATGAAAACTCCTTAGTTTATTTCTTTTTCTCATTATTTCATTCCATACCTACTGCTATTACACTGAGAATGATCTTCCTCTTCTTGTTTGCCTACCTACCATATACTCACTCTTAGGTTGTAGAGGAAAGGATATTCCTATAGTCTTACAGATGGGCATAATTTATAACTGTAGGAGATATATATATATATATAATAAATAATTGTAAACATTTTAAAGCATATAGATAGAGATAGATATATAGATAGATTTATATATATAAATATATTTATAAATATATATTTTATATATATAAATAACATATTTATATATATATAAATCTATCTCTATATCTCTATCTATCTGCTCTAAAATGTTTACAATTATTTTTCCAAATCAAGTAAAACCTGGACCCATGCTTCCATTCATTAAATATAGCAAGTACACAATAGTATCAATAATTCCTGGAAAGGTTTTCTCCTACCTTTGGTTATAAGTGTTCCAGGATCCTAAACAATTCCCAAATTTGAGAAGTCCTTTGTGCTTTGCAATGTGACCATTGGTCACTATACAATCTTGTTGGGACAACAGAAGACAGAGCTCCATTCCCCTTGCCTTTACACCCAATAAACTGAGGCCAGTGATACTAAGTCTGGTTTCTGACTGGGCATTAACAAGAGAAAAATATATTCCACCTGGTTTCTGAACGTTTTTGTGAAAGTTAGCCAATAGGAAAACAAGACACACTCTGTTTTACTAACTGGTTTTCCCATCAAACACATAAAATTTACAAAATGTTGATTGAAACAGGCTTACTAAAATTGTTGCTTAGGAAAATCATTTTACTCTAAATTTTATGATTAAGTAAAAATGGGGGAATAAAGGGATAATTGGATTGGGGATAGGGTTTATAGTGTCTGAAAAGCTTGCTGGAAGCAAATTTAAACTAACTGTCAGGAAGGTAAAGTGAATTAACTTTGGTCAAAAACAACTTAAAAGTAAAGGAAAACTATAATCCAGGGTGTATAGTATTAGATCATATATATTTGGAAAGCTCTAAATTAAATAAAGCAATATCTGTTCTACCTGTATATCCTCTTCCCCAAGGCAGAATAAGCATGAATTAATAAAGAAACAAATAAAAGCAACACCGAGAATTGATTTTTGTGTAAAAGTCACCATCTTCTGGTGTCCTGTTTGACTGGTATATTGTAAGTGATAGGATGCAAAGATAAATAATAGATCATTCCAGCTCACAAGGAAGTCCAAGACCAACTTTAAAGATAAAAGATGCACACAGATACTTATATAATAATGTATTAGGTGATACAATTGTTAAAAGAGAGAACACAGTAAGCTATAAAAATAATATGGAAGAGATTCATCAACTCTAGATGAAAGGAATGAAATATGATGCTTCTTTCATCACTGCTAACTGCAGAATATATTCTTTTGCATTTACTGTGAACTCATTAGTCTCATATTGCTTTAAATCATTCACACATGGCATGTGAGTATAAACCAAATTTCCAAATTTCCAAATTTAGTAATAAACACTATTTGCTATCTGATATTTTATTTTTTAATTTATTTAAATTCCAGTTAACATAGAACGTAATATTAGCTTCAGGTATAGAATTCAGTGATTCATCAGTTACATAAAACACCTAGTGGTCATCACAAGTGCCCTCCTTATAGCCTATTATCTATTTAATCCATCCTGCCACCACCATTAGTAACCACCAGTAACCATTAGTTTGTTTTCTATAGTTAAGAGTCTATTTCTTGATTTGCTTCTCTTTTTTGCCTCTGTATGTTCATTTGTTTTGTTTCTTAAATACCTCATATGAGTGAAATTATATGGCATTTGTCCTTCTCAGACTTACTTTGCTTAGCATAATACTTTCTAACTACGTCTACATCTTTGCAAGTGGAAAGATCTCATTCTTTTTTATGGATGAGTAATATTCCGTTACACACACACACAGAGCACATCTTTTTTATACATTCACCAGTTGGTAGATGTTTGGACCTTTTCTATAATTTGGCCATTGTTGGTAATGCTGCTATAAACACCAGGATGCATGTACCCATTCAAATTAGTATTTTTCCATCCTTTGGGTAAATACCTAGTAGTACAATTGCTGGATCATAAGGTAGTTTTATTTTTAACTTTTTGAGGAAACTCCATACTGTTTTTTCAAGTAACTGCACCAGTTTGCATTCCCACCAACAGTACCAGAGGTTTTCCCTTTCTTTGCATCCTGACCAATACATGTTGTTTCCTGTTTTGTTAGTTTTAGCCATCTGACGGTATGAGGTGGTATCTCGTTGTAGTTTTGATTTGTATTTCCCTGATAATGAGTGATTCAAGCTTATTTTCATGTGGCTGTGAGCTATCTGTATGTCTTCTTTGAAATGTTTATGTATGCCTTCCATCCATTTTTAAACTGGATTATTTATTTTTGGAGTGTTGAGCTTTATGTTCCAATTTCATTTTTCTGCATGTGGCTGTCCAATTTTCCCAACACCATTTATTGAAGAGGCTGTCTTTTTTCCTTTGGACATTCTTTCCTGCTTTGTTGAAGATTAGTTGACCATAGAGTTGAGGGTCTATTTCTGGGTTCTCTATTCTGTTCCATTGATCTATGTGTCTGTTTTTGTGCCAGTACCATGCTGCCTTGATGATGACAGCTTTGTAATAGAGCTTGAAGTCCAGAATTGTGATGCCACCAACTTTGGCTTCCTTTTTCAATATTCCTTTGGCTATTCGTGGTCTTTTCTGGTTCCATATAAATTTTAGGATTATTTATTCCATTTCTTTAAAAAAAATGGATGGTATTTTCATAGGAATTACATTAAATGTGTATATTGCTTTAGGTAGCATAGACATTTTCACAATATTTGTTCTTCCAATCCAGGAGCATGAAACATTTTTCCATTTCTTTGTGTCTTCCTCAATTTCTTTCATGAGTACTTTATAGTTTTCAGAGTAGAGATTCTGTGCCTCTTTGGTTAGGTTTATTCCTAGGTATCTTATGGTTTGGGGTGCAATTGTAAATGGGATTGACTCCTTAATTTCTCTTTCTTCTGTCTTGTTGGTGTAGAGAAATGCAACTGATTTCTGTGCATTGATTTTATATCCTGATATTTTACTGAATTCCTGTACAAGCTCTAGCAGTTTTGAAGTGGAGTCTTTTGGGTTTTCCACATATAGTATCATATCATCTGCGAAGAGTGATAGTTTGACTTCCTTCTTTGCCGATTTGATGCCTTTAATTTCCTTAGGTGTCTGATTGCTGAGGCTAGGACTTCTAGTACTATGTTGAATAGCAGTAGTGATAATGGACATCCCTGCCATGTTCCTGACCTTAGCAGAAAAGCTTTCAGTTTTTCTCCATTGAGAATGGTATTTGCGGTGGGATTTTCATAGATGGCTTTGATAATATTGAGGTACATGCCCTCTATCCCTACACTTTGAAGAGTTTTGATCAGGAAGGGATGCTGTATTTGTCAAATGCTTTTTCAGCATCTATTGAGAATATCATATGGTTCTTGTTTTTTTCTTTTATTGATGTGTTGTATCACATAGATTGATTTGCAGATGTTGAATCAACCTTGCAACCCTGGAATAAATCCCACTTGGTCGTGGTGAAAGTTGTATTCATTCTTACATACCAGCTTGAGTATTTCCACTAAAAAAACCTCAGCAGTTGCAACTCATTTGAGCATTTTGTTTTTTTACTGTTTTCTTGAACTACCAAAGAAACACATTTGTCATAATATTAAAAGAGTACAGAAGCATTTGAAATAAAAATATTTTACTACAAAAAATTATGGCTATGAATTATTAAACATGGAATGGTCACATGAGAAGAGAAACACTGGCAAAATAAAAAATCAGCTTTAAAAACATGTCAAATAAAAATTTCCAACCTGAGGAAAATATGAAAACAGAATGAAGAAAAATAAATGAGCAGAGCCTGAGACACCTGTGGGACACTATGGAGCAAACCACTATGTGCATAATGAATGTTCCAATAGGATAGGACACAAAGAGGTAGAAATAATATATGAAGAGATAATGACCAAATCTTCTCAAATTTGATGAAAAACATTAATTTACACATTCAGGAACTCAATCAACGTCAAGTAGTATAAACTCAAAACACCAAAAGTAAACTGTTGAAAGACAAAGGGAGGATGTTGAAAGCTACAAGAAAGTGATTTATCATGTACAAGGGATCTTAAAATTGATTAAAAACCAATTTCAGGGGCGCCTGGGTGGCTCAGTGGTTGGGCCGCTGCCTTCGGCCCAGGTCATGATCTCAGGGACCTGGGATCGAGCCCCACATCAGGCTCTCTGCTCAGCAGGGAGCCTGCTTCCTCCTCTCTCTCTGCCTGCCTCTCTGCCTGCTTGTGATCTCTCTCTGTCAAATAAATAAATAAAATCTTAAAAAAAAAAAAAACCAATTTCACAGGGAACCCATAGAGGCCAAAGGTATGAGATGATACATTCCAAGTGCTGAAAGACACTATAAACCAAGAGTTCTATATGACAAAACTATCATCAAAACATAGAAGAGAAATTTAGAATTCTCAGATTTAAAAAAAAATAAAAAATATAAGTTGTCACTAGTAAACTTATTCTACAAGAAATACTAAAGAGAATCTTTCAGACTGAAATAAAAGAACACTAGATAGTAACTCAAATCCACATGAAAAAATAAAGCTCATGAAGATAATTATATAGGTAAATATAAAAGGCAGTACAAATATAACTTTATTTGTAACTCTTTCTTCCATCTATTTGGTTTAAAAGACAGCTGCATTAAACAATAATTATAAAAGTATTGATAGACTAATGATATATAAAGATGAAATGTAGATGATAATAATGGCACAAAAGTGGAAAAGGGAACAAAGCTATTTAAGAACAAAGTTTTGTATAATGTTGAACTATAGTAATAATCTGATTTACATTGTTATTAGGTAATATGTTCATTGTAATGCCCAAGGCAGCCACCACGAAAATAACTTTAAAAAGTTTAGTAACAATCTCTCTGTCAAATAAATAAAATATTTTAAAAAGGTTTAGTAACAGAAGCAATGGAATGAAAATAGTACAATGTAAAATGTTTTAAAGAAGGCATTATGAACAAAGAGAGGAACAAAAAAATGAGACATCAAAAACAGTGAATGGCAGACAAAAATCCTACCTTATCAAAAATTATTAAAAGTAAATGGATTAAACCCTCCCCCAAAATGGAAAAGACTGTTAGACTTAATTTTTTTTAAATATAAGATGTCTACAAGGGGATACACTATAGATGCAAAGTCAAAGTCACAAACAGGTTGATAGAAAGATGGAAAGATGTCTACATGTAAGCACTAACCAAAAGAGAGCTATGACAACAATACTAAGATCAGACAAAACAATAGACTTTAAATTATTAACTGACACAAAGGAGGACTTTTAAAAATTAGAAAAGGGTCCATCTATCAAGAATGACAATTATAAACATATATACAACCAACAACAGAGTCCCAAAATGCATCAAGTAAAAAATAATAGAACTGAGGGAGAAATAGACTATTTGAAAATAATAAACGCTTTAGTATTATACTCTCACTAATAGATAAAACAACCACTTAGCACATCATTGGATAAAAAGAAAAGTTGAACATTACAAGCCAAGTAGGTCTATTAGGTATCTACAGAAAACCACAGTAGAATAAACATTCTTCTCAAGTGCTCATGGAACATTCTGCAGGAGAGAATCCTTCAACTCAACAGTAAGAAGACAAATTACTCAATTTTTAAAATAGCTAAAGGATCTGAATAGACTTTTTTCCAAGGAAGTTATATAAAATAGCTAATAAGCACTTAGATGCTCAACATTATATCATCACAAAAATGCAAATCAAAACCACAAAAGAAGGGGCGCCTGGATGGGTCAGTGGGTTAAGCCACTGTCTTCGGCTCAGGTCATGATCTCAGGGTCCTGGAATCGAGTTCCGCATCGGGCTCTCTGCTCAGCAGGGAGCCTGCTTCCCTCTATCTCTCTCTCTGCCTGCCTCTCTGTCTACTTGTGATCTCTGTCAAATAAATAAATAAAATCTTTAAAAAAATAAAAACCACAAAGAGACACCACTTCATACCCACTAGGATGGCTATAATAATAATAATAATAAAAGAATAGTAACAAGTATGTGATGATGTAGATAAATTAGAATCCTTATATATTGGTGATAGGAACATACAATGGTAAAACAGCTATGAAAACACAAGGTATGTAGTCCCCCAAAATTTAAGTATACAGTTACATATAACCCAAGAATTCCACTGTTAAGCATTTACTCAAAAGAAATGAAGCATATGTCTATACAACTTGTATGTGAATGTTTTTAGTAGCATTATTTATAAAAATAAAAAAGTGGAAGCAATTCAAGTGTCCATTAGTTGATGAATGGCTGGATCAAAAGTGGTATATCCATACAATGGAATATTATCCAGCCATGAAAAAGAATCAAATACAGATTGCTACAACACAAATAAATCTCAAAAACACTATGTTAAGTGAAAGAAGCCATTATATATGAAATATTTAGAATAAGTACATCCATAGAGGCAGAAAGCAGATTAGTGGTTGCTAGGGGCTGGATGGTGTCAGATAGCAAAGTAATAAAGAGTGACTGCTTAATGCATATAGGGGTCTGTAAGCATAATGAAATGTTCTGAATTAGTTTCTGTCAATGGTCATACAACTTTACATTGAATCATACACTTTAAAAGGGAAGGGAATTTCATGTCACATGAGCATAGCATGTCTTTCCATTTCTTTGTGTCATCTTCAAATTCTTTCATCAGTGTTTTGTAGCTTTCAGAATATACATCTTTTATCTCTTTGGTTAGGTTTATTCCTAGATATCTTATTCTATTTATTGCAATTATAAATGGGAATGTCAAGTGGCTTTTTATTGATCATGTGCCCATCTACACTGGTAATATTCAAGATAGCAAGTTATGTGAGCTAAACAAATTATTATGTTTAATAGCCAAAATATTAGCCTCCAACAGAAAAGGAGCTTTGCTTACCATTACTAATGGATATTCTGTGTGGAGTTTATTATTAATAAAATTGGAGATCTATAGACAAAAATATTTTGTAAACATAAATAGTGTTTGTCTTTCTCTGACTTATGCTTATTTTGCTTAACATAATATACTCTAGTTCCATCTATGTTGTTGCAAATGACAAGATTTAATTCTTTTTTTAAAGACTTCTTTATTTTTTTATTTGAGAGACAGAGAGAGTGTGCATGCATGCACAAGCAAGGGGAGAGACAGTGGGAGAGGGAGAAGTAGATTCCCTGCTGACCAGCAACCCAATGTGAGGCTCAACCCCAGGACTCTAGAATCATGACATGGGCCCAAGGCAGATGCTTAATTGACTGAGCCATCCAGTGCCCTAAGATTTCATTCTTTTTGATGGCTGAGTAATATTATCTGTAGAAGTCAGTGCAAATGCTCTGGCAGTTAAAATTATTTAAATGCTTTGGCATTTTCTTTGAGAAAAAAACAATGTAGTTAGCAAGGTATGAAATACTTATATACATTAAACAATGTATGTATGTATGGTAATTTATGTGTATACAATATATACAAACATACATGTAAACTATTAGTAATAGATATAAATAGAAATATAATATAAAGAGAAATAGATGGAACCAAAGCTATTAAAATTCTGGTTCCTTAGAAAAATTGAATACTCTAACTATGAAAGAAAACTATGTATTAAACATAATAAATGGCTGCAGATTTTTCTAGGATTAGCATTCTGTCTAAGTAACATATATTTAAATATACATGTCAAAAAACTCCTTTTCAGAAAATAAAACGATTTCAAAGTTTTTACTGTTTTTCATTTATCATGTTTTACCTCTTTCGTTAGAAAATTCTATTTGTTTATTGTTGTCAAATATATATTTAATTACTGTCATATTTCATCTGTGAGTATATTTATTGACCTAAAATAAGAAGTCCTTAGTGGATATGATATCTCATGTAGTGTCAGAAGCAGAGTTAGCAAGTACTTCTGGAAATCAGGTGTCTGGATGTCCATTATGTAGGAAGGAGATTTCACTATATCAGATGCTGCTCTTGCCCTTGACATTCATGGACAGAAGTCCCAAAAGTACTCTACTCTTTAATTTGCTTTGCAACCAAAGTGACCCATGGCTTTCATTATTAATAAAGTCATTAGTCATAGCACAGATGCATCCTGGAGACATGAATTTTAAACTGTAGGCCCAAATCTACATGTGAGAAGCACACTTACTAGGCCTATCTCATGACTATTTCTTTCTTGCTATAATAACAAAAAATTAGAAAGCTATTTCTATTTAAGCTATTATTATAGCTGTGTTATAAACAATATAAGCAAGTGCAGATAACTTTTTCCTATGTTATAATGCCCCAGAACTTTTCTTCCTGCTCTACAAAGTTTAATTATAATTTTAGTAAATAAATTTCTGTAAGAGATCAGTATGGCATACACCAAAAAATCAGATTTGACCTGAGGAATAGATTTTATAACTTGATTTTGGACAACAGGGTAGCTCTAAGGGGTAACTAGAATTGTAAGTCATTAGTCTCTCAAAACCACCCTGAAGGGGCACCTGGATGGCTCAGTGGGTTAAAGCCTCTGCCTTCGGCTCAGGTCATGGTCCCAGGATCCTGGAATCAAGCCCTGCATTGGGCTCTCTGCTCCATGGGGAGCCTGCTTCCTCCTCTCTCTCTGCCTGCCTCTCTGACTAGTTGTGATCTCTATCTGTCAAATAAATAAATAAAATCTTTAAAAAAATACCCACCCTAGAACCTAGATGTCCATCAACAGATGAATGGATCAAGAAGATGTGGTATATATAAACAATGGAATACTATGCAGCCATCAAAAGAAATGAAATCTTGCCATTTGTGACAACATGGATGGAACTAGAGCATATCATGCTTAGCGAAATAAGTCAAGCAGAGAAAGACAACTATCATATGATCTCCCTGATATGAGGAAGTGGTGATGCAACATGGGGCCTTAAGTGGGTAGGAGAAGAATAAATGAAACAAGATGGGATTGGAAGGGAGACAAACCATAAGTGACTCTTAATCTCACAAAACAAACTGAGGGTTGCTGGGGGGAGGGGGTTTGGGAGAAGGGGGTGGGATTATGGACATTGGGGAGGGTATGTGCTTTGGTGAGTGCTGTGAAGTGTGTAAACCTGGTGATTCACAGACCTGTACTCCTGGGGATAAAAATATATGTTTATAAAAAATAAAAAATTAATTTAAAAAAACCACCCTGTAAAAGTAAAAACACTAAGTTTCCTATCCAAAAGTAATGTTAAAAAGATTCATTGCCTTCACTTCCAACCAAATTGCCCCCAGCTTCCTAATTAGCTATTTCAGAGCTGCCATTGTTAACCTGCTAACCTAGGAATATTATCTCATTTTCTAAGATCATGTTCACTGGTAAGGATTTGTAAAGTACTGATTATAATGGTAACAGGAGAAAGTAAAGTTTTATCTTTGATGAGAGAATTTTGTAATCCCATCAGAAAACCGAGGCACAATACACAACTGGAGATTCAGTCTGAGTGATTCAGAATTCAGAAATATTTCCCAAATTAAGACTTCTTTTCAGTCAGATAGGGTATATATTGTTTCCCAGAATTCCCCTTTACTCCTTTTTTTTTTTTATACTCTTCTTCCACCTAAATTGTACAAAATAATCTCTTGGAATTTTTCCCATACTCCATATAATCCTTTTAGAAAATTTTTAACTATTATTCTCTATAACCCTAAAAGTAGTTATTTAAAAAAATAAAAGGTTAAATTTTACCAGTGATGAACTGAATGTAGGAAATACCACTCCTCTATAAATAATAATTTAAAATAATAGCACCTAACATTTATTGAGTGCTTCCTACATACTAGGTGATGTGTTCAGCAGTGGGGGTATTATGGTAAAGGCCAATTTCCCAAGGAAAAATTATGATGAGGAAGATGACAAGGCAGGACATTTCATGAGAATATCAAGTACAAAACTTTAATTCCTATGGCATAGTGGAGAGCTGCAAGCATATGTTTGGAATGCAGCATACTAGGGAGGAAGTGACATTAGGTGAAGAAGAATTATATACACATTAATCCTTTTTATTTTTTTTCTTAAAAAAAAAAGTTTCTAGGACCTTGTCCTCCCTTTTAAGGGTTTAGGGGTAAGTTCAGCTGCCCTAATTTGTGGCCTTTCTCCCTCCCCCCCACTTTTTTTGGATAGAGAAAGTGAGAGCAAGCAAGCATGCACGAGTTGGGGGGGCAGGGTGGAGTAGTGGAAGTGGGAGAGGGAGAGAATCTCAAGCAGCCTCCACTCCCAGTGTAGAGCCCAACATGAGCCGCAATCTCAGCACTGAGATCATGATTTGAGCCGAAATCGAGTTGGGACTCTCAACCAACTGAACCACCTGGGCATCCCCCTCCTCCCTTCTAATCTGCCACAGGCTTTTAATCAAAGTGACTGTTTCTAGAGCCAAGCTGACCATTTACATAAGTTTAAAACTACATAAAGCAAAGTGACAACTGTAAAAGAGAAAATTGTGATATATTCCTGTAGTGGAACCATGCTCCACATGTGGAATGATACAGATGTGCATATACCAAAATGAAAAGTAATTTGCCAGTTAAATGATAAAAGTTAAAAGAACAGTATACATAGCATGATTGTACAGTGCTTTAAAATTACACATATATAGTTACAAAGGAAAAATCTGGAAGACTATAACAAAGAGCTAACAATGATCATTGTTAATGATTAATCATTATTAATCCTATTTTAATAGGCATAAAATATATTTGAGAAAATCACAAGAAACCTAACACTGACCAGCCTGGGGAAAAAGCAGTGCTTTTCTGGAGGGGACAGTGGTCCTTGTTTGTATCTCTTAATATTTTACAACATACTTGATTAAAAAACTCAATGACAAGTTTCATTAATATCACTTTTTTATTTTATATTTTTAAGATTTTATTTATTTGACAGCCAGAGATCACAAGTAGGCAGAGAGGTAGGCAGAGAGAGAATGGAAGAGAAGCAGGCTTCCTGCTGAGTGGAGAGCCCAATGCGGGGCTTGATCCCAGGATACTGGGATCATGACCTGAGCCGAAGGCAGAGGTTTTAACCCACTGAGGCACCCAGGTGCCCACTTCTTTATTTTATAAAAAATTAATTTTCTAGGAAAGGGAAAGGGTCATATGCAACGCAAAAAGGGGAACAGGTCAAGAGGATAATAATAATTCTATGGGCAACAGGCAATGGAGTAACCGAAAGTATGTTCAAAAAATGCAGACTCACACTTAAGGTCCAGACAGGCTTATTACCCATTAATTTATAGAAAATGTTCTACATAATTGAGTGGCAACCTTGGTATGACACTGGTAAGTGAGTGGTTTGTAACTGAACTCATGTGGATCAAGGACAGTGAGGCATGGGAGTTATGGGGACCAGAGAAAGACGGGATGTAGTAATTCACCAGGATTTTTTTTTGCTCAAACAAGTAAAGCCAGGAGAGGAGTGATGAAGTAAGTGACAACTACAAATTCTAAAGATGCCAAAGAATGGATATATGCCAAAGAATGGATATAGTGGAAATAATGGAGGGAAAGAGTGGAAAGAAGAGATGTTTTGGTCACCAAGAAAGACAAGTTTAGTATTTCAGAGAAGAGTATATGTATGGCCATGGATGATGGTAGCTGAAGCATCACGAGGGTAAAACTTAGCAAAATTGGGTGGGTTGAGGAATTTTGGGTTTGCAGTGGCTATAGTGGCCTGGATAGATGAGTTGCCTAGAATGATATTAGGATCTGAGTTTTCTCATTCATGACCATAAAGAAGTGTTCTTGACCTTGAATTGAAATAAATTAATCTATGACTGAATAAACACTGAGAAGGTAGATGTGGCTTAATGGAAGCAGTGAAGCAGAAAATAAATCTTTTTAATAAAATATACATGCATGAGTAACCACTGTGGAGGTCTCAGGGAAAACTTGCCAAAGAGGTAACATTTAAGGCAGGCCTTAAAATTTAGGTAGGAATTCTTTTTTTTTTTTTTTTTTTTTTTTTTTTTTTTTTTTTTTTTTTTTTTTTATAGGTTTTTAAAAATGTGAAAAAAAAAAAAAAAAAAAAATTTAGGTAGGAATTCAACTGGTAGGAGAAAAAAACAACAAAACTTGAGAGAAGCATTATAGCCTGGAGGAAGGATGGAAACAGAGGCTGGGGTTTTTGTTTCTGTCCAGTGAGTTACCTAGCCTGAAATGTGAACTCTAAAAACTATTTCATCCTGGTACAGAAGCCACTGTTTGACTTGTCTTTTCAGTTAGACAAATCTGCTCCCTCCTTTATGGGGTACATACTAAGTATATGTGCACTTATGAGATTTGTTTCCTGTTTTGATTATTTTTGTTTTTTTTTTCACATACAGGAGATAATAATGGCCTAGTAAATCTGAGAAGTTCCTTAAAGTAGCTGTGAATTACATAATGAGTATACTGTAAGCATGATTCAAATGATTACAATTTGATATAAGGTTGCTTTTTGAAATTTGGTTATCTAAGAAGTGTCTACAATGCTTGAGGCAGGAAGTTCTTCCAAAGTCCCTGGAGTGAGGCTTTAAAAATATTTAATTCAGGAGAAAGTGTTATGTATAGTTTGGAGAACTGCTGCTGAGTTGGCAGGGCAAAATAATTAGTAATAGGCACCTCTAACAGCTCTATGAATCAAAATAAATCACAGAGAAATTGGATCTCCTCTACCAATATGGGAGATTATGATACATCTGCTGGGACCATTTTTTCAATCCCAATATGGCCTATAATTCTTAGCTATTCTATAGCTAAAGCTTTAGATAATATCTAGGCATAATTTAATAGATATTAAATAATATCTAGGTATATTATATAATATACATGTAATAATATTTAATATAATGATATATATATTTTTTAGCTTTAAATAATATCTAGGCATAAATATATAATTATTCATCACAAATAAACATTCCAGTCATGGAATTATCAGACCTAGGGATTTTTTACAGTTTTTTCTTTAACTTTTGTTTTTATTTTATTTTTGGCTCATCTCTCTAGCCCTTAAAAATATATTTATAGTAAAATAAATGAATATTTTTCATGACCTACAGAATACAAACGGATCTTCTACTTTTGACAAGTAGGTAATTCAAATTCTTGTTAAAATTACTAGTAATAATTCTTAGATATTTTATGCAGATTAACTTTCCATAGTTTAAGCTAAATTAGTCTTGGTCTCATTCTCTGTTTCTTCACTTTGAAGCAAGAAATCTCATTCCCAGGTGACTTCTAAGTCAATGACTAATGTGGCAGAATGAAGAGGGAGACTAAGGAGATGAAGACTGAGATTCTGCTTCACCAGTCTGAGTCTAATCAGAAAATAAGCTGAGTTATGTAGCCAGTGAGTATAAAGTGATGTTCTATCCCAAGCAATGTGTTCTGGGAACATGGAGAAAGGAGAACCAAGTCTGAGGATTAAGGATCAGGAAAGCTGTCGCCCTTGACCCGCAAGAACGACAATCAGCCTGGTATGGTGTTAATGCTTTAAGATGTTAAGACTTTAAGCTCTACTACAAAGCTGTGATCATCAAGACAGTATGATATTGGCACAAAAATAGACATAAAGATCAATGGAACAGAATAGAGAGCCCAGAAATCGATCCTCAAATCTATGGTCAACTAATCTTCAACAAAGCAGGAGAAAGTGTTCATTGGAAAAAAAAAAAAAAAACAGTCTCTTCAACAAATGGTTTTGGGAAAATTGGACAGCCACATGCAGAAGAATGAAACTGGACCACTTCCTTACACCATACACAAAAATAGACTCAAAATGGATGAAAGGCCTCAATGTGAGATAGGAATGCATCAAAATCCTGGAAGAGAACACAGGCATCAACCTCTTCGACCTCAGCTGCAGCAACTTCTTCCTAGGAACATCGCCAAAGGCAAGGGGAGCCAGGGAAAAATGAAGCATTGGGACTTCATCAAGATCAAAAGCTTTTGCACAGCAAAGGAAACAGTCAACAAAACCAAAAGACCAACTGACAGAATGGGAGAAGATATTTGCAAAATGATGTATCAGATAAATGGCTAGTACCCAAAATCTATAAAGAACTTATCAAACTCAACACCCAAAGAAAAAATAATCCAATCAAGAAATGGACAGAGGACATGAACAGACATTTCTGCAAAGAAGACATCCAGATGTCCAACAGACACATGAAAAAGTGCTCCATATCACTTGGCATCATGGAAATACAAATCAAAACCACAATGAGATACCACCTCACATGAGTCAGAATGGCTAAAATTAACAAGTCAGGAAACAACAGATATTGGAGAGGATGCAGAGAAAAGGAAACCCTCCTACACTGTTGGTGGGAATGCAAGTTGTTATAGCCACTCTGGAAAACAGAATGGAGATTCCTCAGAAAGTTGAAAATAGAGCTACCCTATGACCCAGCAATTCCACTACTGGGTATTTACCCTAAAGATACAAATGTAGTGATCCAAAAGGGCACGTGCGCCTGCATGTTTATAGCAGCAATGTCCACAATAGCCAAACTATGGAAAGAAACTAGGTATCAATCAACAGATGAATGGACAAAGAAGACGTAATATATATGTACAATGGAATACTATGCAGATATCCAAAAAAAAAAAAAAAAAGAGAGAAATCTTGCCATTTGCAATGATGTGGGTGGAACCAGAGGGTATGCTTAGTGAAGTAAGTCAATCAGAGAAAGACAATTATCATATGATCTCTCTGATATGAGGAATTTGAGTGGCAGAGTGGGGGGTTTGGTGGGGGGTAGGGAAGGCAAAAATGAAATAAGATGGGATCTGGAGGGAGACAAACCATAAGAGACTCTTAATCTCACAAAACAAACTGAGGGTTGCTGGGGGGAGTTGGGGTATGGAGAGGGTGGTTGCGTTATGGACATTGGAGAGGGTATGGGATCTGGTGAGTGCTGTGAATTGTGTAAACCTGATGATCCAGAGACCTGTACCCCTGGGGCAAATAATACATTGCATGTTAAAAAAAATAATTTCAAAAAAAGTGCTGAACCTGTTGAAGGGCTTATTCTTATCAAAATTTACTACAAAGCTTCTTATAAGATTTTTTTTTTTTTTACTTGCTGGAGGATCTTTACACTTCTCATTTCTGAACTACTTAAGATTTTGTTCATTCCATTCTACTTTGTCTTCCCCCCCCCTCAATTATTCTAAAAACTCAGGGATTTAAGACTCTTACTAAGTAGTACTGTATGACAGATAATTTTCCTCTTCCTTAGATATACATTGCTATCTTTTTCTATCTGCTTAAAATGGATGTTTAACTCAGCCATTCTTCTTTAGCTATAAGATTTTACACTATATATTTCTGTCTAAATTCCATATTTCAAAAGTGATTATATGCAGTATATGTTTATCATCTTATTAATTTTTTATTAACATATAATAAATTATTAGCCCCAGGGGTACAGGTCTGTGAATTGCCAGGTTTACACACTTCACAGCACTCACCATAGCACATACCTCCCCAATGTCCATAACCCAACCATCCTTCTCATATCCCCTTACAGCCCCTCCCTCCTGCAGTCCTCAGTTTGTTTTGTGAGATAAAGAGTCTCTTATGGTTTGTCTCCCTCCTGATCCCATCTTGTTTCCTTTATTCCTTTCTTACCCCCCTACCCCCTACATTGCCTCTCATTTTATGTTGTATCTTTGACCTATATGTTTTTGAAAATGTGTTTTACTGACTTCTATTTATTTTTAATAACAGAGCACTAAGATAATATGCATTTTACTATATTAATTCTTTGGGATTTAATAAGGCTTGCTTTTTTTGCTTAATTTTTGGTCAATTTTCTGTGTGTGGTTGTAAGGAATGTATATTTTACAACTGCTGAAAATTAAAAACATGTATTTCCATAACATCAAATTTATTGATTTTTAACAAATCTGTGTCTGATTTATTTGCCTGCTTTTTCTGTCATATACTGATCTAGTTATTTTTAAATAACCATCTCCATGGTGGATTTATTTTCTCCTATAATTTGCTTATATTTTGCTTTATATATTTTCAGTCTTTGTTTTTGGATACATACAACTTCAGAATTATCATTATGGAATGGTAGCAATTCTTGTAATACCTCTGCCTCCTGGAGCACCTGGGTGGCTCAGATGATTAAGGGTCTGGCTTCAGTTCAGGTCATAATCCCAAGGTCCTGGCACTGAATCCTGCATCAGGCTCTCTGCTCAGTGAAGAGTCTGTTTCTCCCTCTCCCTCTGCTTCTCCCCCTGCTTGTGTTCTCTCTCTCTCTCTCAAATAGATAAATAAAATTCTTTAAAAAATACTTCTGCCTCTTAAGTCTATT
The DNA here is from genome assembly GCF_011764305.1 of Mustela putorius furo. Classification (NCBI taxonomy): domain Eukaryota; kingdom Metazoa; phylum Chordata; class Mammalia; order Carnivora; family Mustelidae; genus Mustela; species Mustela putorius. The sequence continues at coordinate 12,886,196 of NW_025422010.1, read as the reverse complement.
TTGTATGACATTAAAAGGCTACAATTGATTTTCTTCTGCTATCATTAGCAATGCTTTGTTTTTTCTAAATTTTTACTTTCAAAACTTGTCATTATGTTTTAAATGTGTTTCTTTTAGATGACAAGAGGTAAGATTTTGTTTTTTAATCCAGTCAAAAATCTTTATTCTTTAATCTGTAACATTTTATCCTTTTGTATTTATTGTAATTACAGATAATTTTGGATTATCCTCTTATGTTATGCTTATATTTGTTCTACCAGTTGTTTTTCTTTCCTTTTTACCTTCTCTTATATTGACTAAACATTTTTTTCTTGTTCAACTTTTTTCTCTACTAGTTTAAGTTATACACTAGTGTAACATACTACTATAATTACAATATAATATACACTATTATATTATAGTAAATATTTTTATTCTTTTGATAAATGTTTTGTTTATCCTATCATTCAGATATTAGAGGAAAAAGAGTAAGACTAATCTGAAAGAGATATTTATTTACATGAATGACTTAGGAAACTCCTAGAAATGAACTCAACCTAAGGAAAAATACTAGTTTATAGAAAAAAATAAGACTATCAAAACAATTTGATAGAAATTTAGCGAAAGATCTGAATAATACATAAGGCTCCTAAGTTTTCAAGAACTTTTCATTCAGAAATCTTTATGAATATGCAAGTTTACAAATAATTTGAGCATATAGTTTACTTCTATAAAATGATAAAATGCAACTAGATATAATCACAGCAGTCAAGTTCCATGGGGGTAGGAATTTTTGTCTTTTATTCACTGCTATACTCCTAGTTACCATAATAATATCAGCACATGTGCATATTTGTTGATTGAATAAATGGTCCAAATATTTAAAGAAACCTCAAATCCTGTTAAATATTTTCCATTAGTTCTTCCAAATATAATCTACAAACTCCAGCCTACTTTGTACCACAAAATGTGGACCTTTATAGAGTCCACCAAAGGTTGTCCTTACTCTTTGGCTTCAGTTAAGGCTCAACCAATAACGGACCTTATCAGGAAACCAGATGGAAAGATAGATATTTTCCCGGCTCATCTCTCTTAAGTTGCCATGGGTTGGCCACACCTCTTCTCTGAAGGCTGCTGCCCTATAAGTTAGCCACCACAATCTTCAGGTTCAAGTACCCACTCCCATCCCTTCCCATTTGGACCTATGAGTGGTAATAGTCCGCACTTTTTCTTGCCCTGAGGTCGCAAACCATTGCTTGCTTGTTTCTTGTAAATTTGTCTTCACCTTTGCAAATATTTATTTTTCTTTCTCACCCTTCAATTATTCAAATGTACAATCTTCTTCCTGCTCAGACTCTACTACCTCTTACAAAGACTAAATTCATGAAGAGATTACAATAAATGTGATTTGAGCATCTACTGAAACAATTTCATGAGTTATCTGGTCTTCATTCTCTAAAGATAGTTGGTAGATTCATTAAAAAAAGAAATTGATTGGCACTCACTCTGATGTGCCATGACTTAATTTAATTGATGCTCCTATTTCCTAGCTAAAATCCATTTAGTTTTTAGACTTAGGTATGTTCTCTTCACTGCAATCATCCATATTTTAGAGCCATTTTCACACACAAACATACAGTCCAGAAAATTTTGTCATTACTGTTTTATCACTTTGCATGAGCTGTTGCCAACATAGTGATAAGAAGGAACAATAAAGCTGAGTTGAAAGGTGAGTACTTTAACACTCCCACACACTAGCCTTTTTATACCTAAGACTTCTATCTCAGGAATATTATACATTATTACAGATCTTCAGAGTTGCTCACAACAGGCTAACCTATGAATATATTGGTCATACATGCAAAGAGCCTTGTGTACTATTTTGTGAATCAATTTGCAATCTCCTAGCTGGTATGATTTATAAAACAGTATCACAGGATGAATTAGTGAAGCACTATATTCCTTATTAATAACAACAAATTATTGAGGCAAGTACTCCTCATTTTCAGATAAGGAAACAGAAATTCAGTTAAGTACATTACCCAAGTTTACAGGGTTATTAAGTACTATAGCTGGGATTCAAATAAGTGGTCTGGAGGCTCCAGAGTTTATGTTATTAACTCCAAACTCTCAAGTAATTAAATGGAAGTATAGTCCAATGAGTATTATTTGTAAGCCAATATACAGTAAGATTAGTCTTGATAAAGACTAATTGTATCCTTAATGAAGATTAAATGACTCATTGTATGTCCTTTTCAGACACCATTTTCACATATGTAAAACACAGATAATAAAAGTGTCAACTCATGGAGTTGTTGTAACTGATCAAATCAAATAAGAAAACGAATGTAAAATACTTGGCTCAATAAATTTTAAACAATAGTATTTTTAAGTTTCTGGAAATATCTGTCAATATCTGAGAAAATAAATCTTCTATTTCTTCCACATTGTAACTATAAGCTGTATAATTCACATGTGAGACACTATTTATAATCTCTCCAATATTTAAAGCAAAAAATACACATTAAAACCCAAATATCAAACAGGCTTAGATGGAAAAACATCTTTCCCAGACTCCCCAGAGATAGAAAAGCAAGTTTTCCTGATTTTTCTGGTGGAAAATTTGAATACTATTTCAAGAATTTCAATGTGTTGGGTGGTATTCTCATGACAGTTCCTCTATGGTCAGACTCTTCTCAAAAGACTAGCTACTCAAGCAGTCCATGACATTATAGGAAATCTAGAACCTTTTTTTGAAACATATTCTTTCCCATCCAGTTCTACCTAGTAAGCAAGATTTAGAGTGAAACCCAGGATCTTATTAAAGTTCAGTAATGGCAAATATGATGAATTCACATGGATAAAAGCTGAGGAAATCCACAGGACAAACAAATTTAATGCTCTACTTTACTTCCAAGATACATTAACAGTTGTTGCTGCCCAGACTCTCCAATAGATAGGTAGTATGGGTAGTCTGGGAAAGTAACAAGAGCATGCAACAGGAATGGCTTTCTTTGTGGCTCATTGCTGATCAAAATATGTCTTGTACCAGCCCTTAGCCCACTAATGTATGTAAGCCCACTAATGTATGTAATGTATGTATATAAGCCAATGTTCTTGCAATTACACAACTATGTATGTTTTAATTCCTATCTTTCAAGGTAGTTTAAGAATACAGAGTAAATATGGTACCTATTTTAGAGTATCAACTTATTTGATGGCCAATTAAAATATAATTTTCTTTCTTAAAACAAAATTATTATGGACTATTATTTAAAAGTCACATTAATTTTCATGAAGAAATACAAAATTTCAGAGAAATTTGCCTCTTGGTTCAGGCCTCTTCTACAAAGCCCCCAGTGATGTCTAAGCTACTAATTTATCTATTACAATACTGCTAATGGCAGCTTAGTGAAAACTAAAGGTATCATCTACAAAACAGATAATAATACTTTGGTTTATGAAATGTTAGGAGGTTTGCCATTGAAATCTTTCTTTAAATCAATATAATAATTCTGTGGCTCTCTTGTATATACCACAGTACGTTAAATATAAAAGAGCATTTTGATGGTTAAAGTAAATACCCAGAAGACACAAAGTTTTTAATTCAAAATGATGATGTACTTGGAGTAGAGGAGGCAACCTTGAGAGTAGAGAACAAGAGCTGATTCAGACATTTTGGATGTTAATTTCAAGACAGTGGTGAAGTGCAGGTCTTGTAAGGTAAAGGAGTCAGGAATGCAAACTCTATTTTAATTTATGTACTTTAACCCTAACCATCTCCACACACACACACACACATACACACACACACACGCATGCACACATACTTCACTACTGCAGAATAAAAACAAAATAAGTCAAGCAGAGAAAGACAACTATCCTATGATCTCCCTGATATGAGGAAGTGGTGATGCAACATGGGGGCTTAAGTGGGTACGAGAAGAATAAATGAAAGAAGATGGGATTGGGAGGGAGAAGGGGGTGGGATTATGGACATTGGGGAGGGTATGTGCTTTGGTGAATGCTGTGTAGTGTGTAAACCTGGTGATTCACAGACCTGTACTCCTGGGGATAAAAATATATGTTTATAAAAAATAAAAAATTATATAAAAAAAAGTGAAACTAAAAAAATTGAAATTAAAATTTTCTCTGAAGTTTTCTAACTAGATGATGAATAATATAATAATTATCCACACTAAAATAGTTCTGCTATATGATCTGTTTAGCCTCATGTCAAATATTGGCCTTAAAAATCAAGACATTAGATGGTCAGTGAGAAAACAGTCACGACCTTAGAGTGACAGTACAGCTAATTAATACTTCCACAGTTTCAAATTTTTAAACTCAATTTAATTGATAAGAGAGACTTAAAATTTGTTCATATTTTACATACTGTTGGTTGGTGCTAACTGGTATAAAAACTTGAGAAGGGAGTTGACAGAAATTGGAAGGGGAGATGAACCATGAGAGACTATGGACTCTGAAAAACAATCTGAGGGGTTTGAAGGGGTGGGAGGTTTGAAGGGTGGGAGGTTGGGGGAACCAGGTGGTGGGTATTAGAGAGGACACGGATTGCATGAAGCACTGGGTGTGGTGCAAAAACAATGAATACTGTTATGCTGAAAAAAATTAATTAATTAAAAAAAACTTAAAGATTTTATTTTAACTTCACCCGCATTTGTTTGGAAACCTTTAAGATATTTGGTATACATAATTGGGGTTAATGTACTAATTTTTTTTTAAAGATTTTATTTATTTATTTGTCAGAGAGAGAGAGAGCACAGGCAGAGTGGCAGGCAGAGTCAGAGGGAGAGGCAGGCTCCCTGTGGGGCAAGGAGCCCAATGTGGGACTCGATCCCAGGACGCTGGGATCATGACCTAAGCCGAAGGCAGCTGCTTAACCAACTGAGCCACCCAGGTGTCCCTAATGTACTAATTTTTTCTTGAAGAAAAGTACTAATATCTTACTTCTGTGTGGCTTAAAGAGCTATCAGTCTGGAGAATTTTTTAGGCCCTTGAAATTTGAAAAGTGACATCCATTTATTATCATTACTAACAACATTGTAGTTTCTAGGTGATAAAATTCTCTAAGTTGTTTCTCGGCACTTATAGCACTCGTTAATGAGATTGGCCAAAGGTTTAATTTACCTGTCACATTATTCTTCTAACTCAGAATCTGTGGCCAAAGAATTACAGAAGTCTGAAAATCTCTTGTTTTTCTTTGTTTCATTGTTTTCTGTCTCTCTCACACACACACACACACACACACACACCACTTCTCCTTATTATCCAGCTCTTCTTGCTCTACTCTGTTCATAATGGAATTCCAACTCTATTCAAGTGATCACTCTTTATTTAGCATGAGAATTATTAAGAAGAAACTAACCTCCAAATCTTAACTTTGCTGTTATTCCTTAAAGAGGCAAGACACTATCAGAGTCAATTTATTTAATTACGCCTTCTCTAACCCACTAAAACATTACGCCTTCTCTAACCCTCTATCACAAAGTACAGGTTGGATTTTTCCAAAGTGGACCTTTGGACAGTAGACTGTTGGATGTCAAGACTGTTAAGCAGCTTTCCTTTCAAGGTTAAACCTTGCTCTTCTTGTTTGTGTAACATTTTATGAGCTGTTTTCTTTTATCTAATCTTTAAATACACACTCAACATGTTCACACTGTTATTAAAGAGCTCTAGGCTCAGAAGCAATGTAATATTTAACATTCTAACTTAAAGAGATATGCAATTTTCAAATAAATAATTTCAGGCAATAAGGGCTATGAAGAAAATAAAATTAAGTGATATATTAGTGAGTGAAGAGTAGAAACTGGTTAGGGAAGGTCTTTCTGAGAAACTGACATTTGAACTGAGATCCAAATAAGGTTCAGCCATGCAAGGATCTCAGGGAACGGTGGTCTACATAGAAAGAAACAAGCAGGACAAACAAAATTGGCATGGCCAAGGAATAGGAAAAAAAAATCAGTCAGTGAAAAGCAAGACTGATAAGACACTGGAGAAGGAACCCCAGGCCTCAGAATATTTAGGACTTGGATTTTATTCTATGTGCTAAGATAAGTCACTGGAAAATTCTAGGCAGGGGAATGTCATACCTTCTTTTTTTGTTTTCCCCCAAAGAAATTACCCTGGCCTTTAAAATTTCCCTCATTTGAAAATGTACGCAAGAGGGCAAGAGTTTAACAACAGCCTTCCATGTGGGGAAAAAAAAATGTGGTAGCGTCTAGAAGGACCATCATCTAAGATCATGTTTTCCAAAGCCAATGCCACATTATACCACTTAAAATACAGACTTCCAGGCCTCTCTTCTTAAATTTTCGGATTCAGGGGTCTAGGCTTGATACCAGGAATCTATATTTTAAAAATCTTCCCAAATTTGTCTCATGTACAACCCTGCTTAAAAACCCCTGGCCTTGTATTATTGTTGATGTGTTTCTTTGATTTTGTTATTAATTGGTTTATATAGTTGGCTGCTCCCACATTGGGGGCATAGATATTTAAAATTGTTAAATCTTCTTGTTGGAATTATGGACATTGGGGAGGGTATGTGCTTTGGTGAGTGCTGTGAAGTGTGTAAACCTGGTGATTCACAGACCTGTACCCCTGGGGATAAAAATATATGTTTATAAAAAATAAAAAATTAAAAAAAAAAAACCCTGGCCTAAATAAACCATACAGATTTGAAAATAAAATTGAGAAAATGATCTTAAGTAGGAAATAAAATTTCAATATAAGAAAACTGTGATGACCAGACATTTAAAAATAATTTTTCCCATAATTATCTCTCACCATACTGAAGGGAATCAGCATTTTTTTTTTAACAAACGAGAACACAGTTACCTAAATATCCCCTTTGATATTCCTTCTGTTTACTGACCTGCCAATCTCTCTTATAGCCCACAGTTTCTCTTAAGGCTAGTCAACGTGTTTGCAATCTAGCACACACAATCTGTATAGAAAAAAAGTACCAGACAATTCAGGTTTCTATTGACCTCTAAACCTAATGTTCAATCTCAGTGCTATTGCATTTCTGATGGATATTCTTTGATCTTCCTTTATACAATCCTTTAGCATGTTCATTCTAACCATGGTCTCTCTTGGTTACTATAGCAGCTAATAACTTTTCTGCTCCTGTAATTAATTCTGAAGCATAGCAATGGGATTTGCCTAATGTAACTGATCAGGCCAATTGCATTTAACACTCCTTCCTCTTCTGAAAAACTCAGCAGTGTCACTGTGAACTTGCCTCAACCTAACCTATATTCACCCTCCTTAGTGGACCAGACTTCCGAGTAAACTGAAAGGATTATGTCAGAGATTATAACTCAAATAGATAACTTCTAAATTGGCTGTTTTCTCTGAGCCTGAGAAGTGACCTTCATCAGAACCCCAGGAGCTTAAGGCAATGTTATTTTTAGATGTAACAAAGGAAAGAACCACCTGACTGCACGTGTCCCTCTTTATATCCCTTTATTCTTTTTTTTTTTTTTATATCCCTTTATTCTAATCCACCAGCCTAGGCATAGTTCTCTAGTTGAAATTCCAGAACTGATTTTATGCTGCTTTTGCAACAGAGTTTTTCCAGTTTTTCATATTGACAAAGTTTAATAGATGCTGTTCCAGTGGGTAGATCTATTCCACGAACAATGGTGCTTCTCTAAATCACTCTAGCACCTGTGACAGCCTCTCCATTGTTGATGTCCACCACCTTTCATGCTGGAGTTGAAAGTCTGTCTGAGCCTAAAGGGAGATTTTAATTTATCTGGACACCTCAGATCAGGGACTTTGACTCTCCTTGAAATAATACTGAGGTTTGACCTGAGTAGAAACACTTCATCTCTCTCAGTATATCCAAGAAAGGGGGTTGTTGTTCAGTTTAGTGCAACCAGTTGGATGCCCACAGAGCCTGGTACAGTTCTAAAGCATGATAATCATCATATGATCTTGCTGATATGTGGAGTTTGAGAAAAAAAAGGCAGAGGTTCATGGGGGAAGAGAGGAAAAAATGAAATGGGAGAAAACCAGAGAGGAGGACAAACTATAAGAGACTTTTAATCTCGGAAAACAAACTGAGGGTTGCCGGACGGGAGGTGTGGGGAATGGATGGGGTGGCTGGCTGATGGACACTGAGGAAGGTATGTGCTATGGTGAGTACTGTGAATTATGTAAGACTGATGAATCACAGACCTGTACCCCTGAAACAAATAATATATTGTACGTTAGTTTAAAAACAGAGCATGAGTAAGTGCTGCTTTCCTCAGGCATGTCCCAAGACCGTGGAGACCTTTCTGAAAATAGGAGGTAGTAAAACTTCCTCCTTAAACAGCAGCAGTTTTCAGGGGGGCTTGTATCACCTTGTATCACCTTTCTGAAAATAGGAGGTAGTAAAACTTTCTCCTTAAACAGCAGCAGTTTTCAGGGGGGGCTTGTATCACCTCAAAATGTCCAAGAGTGGACATTTTGGAAATGTGTAGGAGTGCTTTAGATTATTGCAAAGGTCAGAGGATGCAGTGGCACTTAGTGGGAAGATAGGGGGGAGCAGTAAGAATTCTTCATGACCTACAGTATTAAGAATTCTCTAGCACAATGAAAAATTGTTTCATGTCCTGCACTACTTTTGAACATCCTTCAGAACAATTATTACAAGTGAAAAATCTCTGTAACTTTCTGAGGATTTTTTGCACAATTTCAATATAAACTGAATTATGCAGGGATACAACTGCAAAGTAGAATAAGGAAAAATGTTAACCTTGTTTTATTGGAAACTCTGCTAAGAGGTATTCATTATTTCATAAAATCATGTCCCTATTAACTGTTTCACTTCTGGTATTTCAATCAACTCTATCAATCTCACCTTGGAGTTGTACCATTCATAATGATTCTATGTGTGGGGAATATCATGTGGCTACTTTACCATGCTTTTTGGAGTGGCATGCCTTTGCATTGCATATTAAAATATACATTTCATTATGAATATCTTTCCTTGGATTTTCCCTTTACACTGCATTAAATATATTAATTTTTTAAAATATTTCATATGTGTGTAAGCTATATCATCTATGGATTTTATTTCAGGAGGAGTCAACAATAGTGCCATAAAACACTATGAAAAGGAAATTTTTTCTGATAAAATCAATAACCTCTTCCTAAGTGCAAGGCTTTCTTCAGATAGGCTTTATTTATAATAACCTGCCTGAGGATACCACACTCAAAGCCCAGTCTGCCCCCTACCAAATGCTACCAGTACAAAAAGTTACTTATAACATAACTTTCTTATTCCAAATATAATAACAACTCTTATTAACTGAGCACCTATTATGTACCAGGCATGCTATATACCTTTCATGTATTACATCTAGCCCTCAACTCTCAGAAGAAGTAGTATTTATCGTCAGCATTGTTTTACAGGCAAGAAAACTGATGCAGAGCAAAGATTAAGTAGCTTGACTGAGATCACACCATTTGTAAGTACTTTGACTCAAATCAATCAAATTCCAGTGCTAATGACTTTCCCAAAGACAGATGGGCAGAATTCAAAACTGGAAAGGCAAAGAAGTAGGTAAGTAACTAGACATAGCCATGGTCAGTTTGGCTAAGTTAACTGTGTAAAGGTGAAATCAGACAACAAACAAGACACTAACTACCATCTCCCGCCATTTCCCCTGGTCCTTCATCTTAACATTAGGACCCTCACTCAAGCCCTAGGAAGTTCCCACACTTCTCATACTCTGAGCAACAGCACTTGAAAAGTGGCTAGTCTGAACTGAAATTTGTTATACATCAATTTCAAAGGCTTAGGAAAGAATAATGTAAACTATCTCACTAATAATTAAAATCATATAACAATTTTATATGTTCTCATGATCACATTTTTGGATATACTGGGTAAAATACATTACTGAAATTAATTTCACCTATTTCTTATTATGTTTCTAAGGAGTCTTTTTAAAAATGTTAAGTAATACATATGTAGCTCACATCACGTTGAACCAAGATGAGATGGATGGTTTTCCTATAATTGAGTATCCTTCCCCTGCACAAAAGAAATCTGCAGAAGCTTGGGGCCTTGGCCAAGTGCTACCCAGAATGGCTGTTCAGGTTGCTGGAAGCAGCAGGAGAAAACAGTGTGGGTGTTTGGTGAGGAGGGTCAGCAGATGTTCCCACACATTTCATCATGTCATTTGGGTCACTTGGATAGTGAAAACCACATGCTCATTTACTATTTATTACCATTATTTTTATCCCATATGCTTCACACAACTGCCAACACATGGGAGCAGTAGGCAAAATCTGGAACAGAAGCTGTGTTTGAATACAAGTATAAAAAACAGTCAAAATATTTAACATATTACCTAAATATGATGTTGTTTATATTTACTAACAGTGAAGAAGAAAATAAGTGCCTTGTGGGTCTACCAAAACCCAGACAAGTAGTATTAGTTCATTATAGATGGAAAGCACTAATTAGGTTAAATATAAACTAATTCAAGGCAGGGGAGTCAAGTCCATTGACCCCTCAAGATCAATGCCCCCAACAATCAGACCCCCAACTTCTGTACTATAATAGTTAAAAAAAACAACAACTGAGTTCAATAAGGTTGACTATAGTGACAAATCACAATGATTTTACCTCATAGTTATTAACCAAACAAACTGTCACACACACAAAAAACATATAGACAAAGCATATGTATCACTTCAAGGTCTATTAAAGGGAGAATTAGACATTACTTCTGATGTGCCTTGCTATGAAATATTTCACATTTTGGAAAGGAAGAAAGGAAGGAAGCTAGCTTTAGTTCTAAATGTACGACAAGTATTATTGCCTATGATAGTTTCCTCCCAGCCCATTTCATAGCCCTTAGAGAAAATCAACATACTTTGATTAATAAGACCTGGCCATGCCAGAAAGAGCAAAGAAGAGTTTCTAATTATTTTGTGGATGACAGTGTGAAGCAACTGTTGTAACAACTTGGCTCAGGTCTCTAAGCTCATTACTGGCCACGTGCCCCTGAGGACCATTTGAGAGCATTCTCAGCTCAGCTAGCCAAATTGCAGAGAACGGCAAAGTCCTTATCACGTCATTTTTTCTGGAAGAAACTAAGCACAATGCAAGTACATTTTGGAGATTGTTTAGTTCCCAACTCAAATGTAATCTAATCTGAAAAGTTGTTTCTGGAACCCACATGGAAAGAATTCATCTCTCACTTCCTTCACACCCTCACTAATGACATTTACCTCTTTCTGTGTATCACATAATTAGGCAAATATGTCTGTCTTACCAACCAGACTATAAACTCTGTGATGACAAGGAATACACCTTCATTCCTCTGTAGCTTCCCTAATTCCTGTCATACATGGACAATAGGTTTTTTATAATATTGGATTTAATCTCTCAACTGTTCCAAAGAGCAGCCACAAAGATGCCTGAGCAGAAGTACATTGGACTGGAACAACTGACAGAGTTGACTTATAATCTGAACTCCACTATAACCAGAGATTTTTAGTCTCTCCTGGTTTCAGCAGCATCCTCTATAAAGCAAGAGGACTAAACTAGCCTATTTCCAAGGTTCATTTCCCTTCCAACCCTTTGGGGTTCTGCTCACCTTTGTTTTAAAAGGTCTGAAAATGTTTCCATTTTGTTATCTAAGATAGAGCGGATTTTTCTAATAAGGATCTAAAATGTTGCTTTCCATGTTTTCATTATTTCCTGGAAAGCCCAGACCAGATTTGTAACCACTTCCAGGAAGTCTACATCAAATTCTACCCACTCAGTTTGAGATCTCGTCTTGTAAATCATAGACTGACTTTTATTTTTATTAAAAAATACTCCAGGTTAAGCTCCTCTGTATGATAGTTTAGGCACATGTAAAAGAAATAAAAACAGGGTCTAGGCACATGTAAAAGAAATAAAAACAGAGGGTAGGGCAGACAGGAAGAGAGAATGAGAGAGGAGAAAGAAGGAAGGAAGGAAGGGAGGGAGGGAGGGAGGGACAGAGGGAGGGACAGAGGGAGGGGGTCTCTAAAAAAACAGTGTAATCATTTCTCAAGCAGTGCCATGTCTTTTTTTCCCTTTTGAACCACTGATTGATTATCCAGGTCTTCTTGCATATGGGATGGTTCTTTACACATAATACAGGCTTATTAAATGTTTGAGGAATAAATGTGTGAATAAAGAATGAATAAGTAAATATATGGTTAGAGTTTTTGAAAACTATTACCAAAATGCCTTTGCAGAATTGCATGGAAACAGTATGAATTTGTGTATGTCTTGGCTTTTGGCTTTCTCTTAGACAGCCTAGATATGTAGGCCAAAAAAAAAGGCACTAAGTGTAAAAGGAATGAATAATTGCACAGCCATAGAAGCCAGGGAAAATTGAAGTGCCATCTTTATCCAGATATACTACAAGGAATGATCTAAAAGAGGTAGAGCAGGCATGCCAACCTGCCCCCCAAGATTAACTCTCAGCAGAGAGTACCCAGAACTTGGAATCCACCTGCAGCATCTCACTATGAAAGGCAAAATTATATTTGATTGACCTTTAATGACAAGTGACAGTCACCTCTAACACTTATTTTTAAAAAGTAGGGGATTATGGTTTCATGACTTTCTAAAATTACTAGAACCTTCCTGACTTACCTTTAATTGTTGATAACAGCAATGTATTTTTCTTTAATAGTTAGATTTTGAAAAAAAAAAAAAAAAAAAAACCCAAGTAGACACAAATTTCCTATATTAAGAAAACAAACCCTGGGAGAAGAAGAACTTCAGTAAATAATATGGGAAATGACATATTTAACACAGGGAGAAGACGGAGCCCAATATTGTTCCAGGAAAAAAATAAAAAAAAATTAAAAAATATAAAAGATGGTGTGTAAAGGATAGTCTGGGACTGAGAAGGAGCCCTAGAGTTTAATTGGCAGTAAATCCACTTGGCTCCTCTAGCACCATGCTGAAATACAGAAAAGAGCTCAATAACTGTAAGAGTAATACTCTCTATTAAGTAGAGAGTAATACTCTCTATTAAGAAGTACAAATGCTTGAAGCAACCAAAGATGTGCTGTGGGAATAACTGTGAAAAAAGCCATCAGCATATAAACAAAAAGGAAAAGAAAGTACTAATACTTTCACACCCTTTTCCATTCATCTTCTTAAAAGCTTAGCAAACAAGGAGGAATTAAAGCAATAATACAGTAAGTTGGAAGTATGAAGTTGTTCTGGTGATTTTCAAGACTTGCAATTCAAAAGATATTCTTATATATTGGTTCAAGTTTTCATTTTAGAAAATAATGAAGTATTAACTGGTGTTAAAATGGAAATATAAATGGTCAAAAATCCCCCTTGTCCCCCAAATTTCCCTTCTCTTAAATTTTAAAATCTTCCTTATGGTAGGCAGCCTCCAAAATGATTCCCAATTATTCTTGCCACCTGGCATGCCTGTTCCTATGAATTCCGTGACACACTGAATAAAGGTCATCTGTGTAACCATGGGATATTGCAGAAATAATGAGTGTGACTTTTGAGGGTGAAGAACAAACCCTCTTCACAGTGCAGGTACACAGAGAACTGAGAATGGGATAGAAATAAGGGGAAAAAAAATCAAGCATCACAGTCCCCACCTAAGTACAAAGTGACACAAAAGGAATTTGAAGCTGATGGTACACTTAAAGTAATCACAGCACAACAAAATCCAAGGCCAGCAAAATTCCTGACACAAACAGCCAGCAGAAAAAGCAGACCCAATATTAGACATAAATACCCTCAGTATCTATTACATTATACACATTGGCCAGCACTCAATCAAAAGCAGCTAGCAAGATGATAGATTAAACCCATCCATATCATTAATTGTAAATGGGAGAAACATACCAATAAAAAAAAAGAAATGATCATACTGAATAAAGACTGAAGACCCAATTACATGCTATCTACAATAAATCCATTTGTAAGTATATAAACATGGGTTAAAAGTAAAATAACAGAAAAAATATACATCATGTAAACACTAAATAAAAGAAAGCAGGAGTGAGTATATTAATATGAGAAAAAGTAGACTTCAGAAGAAGAAATACTCCAAGGGATAAAAAGGACATTACAAAGAAAAGAAAACATTACATAATGATAAGAAGTCAATTCATCAAGAAGAAATAACCATCCTAATAATCTGTAGGCACCTAACAACAGAGTATAACAATACATGAAAAATAATTTGGAAGATCTAGAAAATAGACAAATCCACAATTACAATTGATGATTCAACAATCCCTCAGGTAAACAATAGAACACATAGACACACACAGGTAAGGATATGGAAGATGTGAACAACACTATTAACCAACTTAACCAATACTTTTAGAATGCTCCACCCAAAAATGACAGAATGCAAATTATTTTCAGGTGCACAAAAGCGTTTGTAAATATAGACTATAGCCAGGACTATAAACCAAGCATCAAGAAATTTAAAATAATTGAAAAACAAAGAAGTTTAAAATAATCAAAATCAGAGTGTGTTCTTTAGATTATGTGGAATCAACCTAGAAATCACTGGCAAAACAGATAATCATATCAAAAAATGGGCAGAAGATATGAACAGACACTTCTCCAATGAAGACATACAAATGACTATCAGTCACATAAAAAAATGTTCATCATCACTAGCCATCAGGGACATTCAAATTAAAACTACATTGAGATACCACCTTACACCAGTTAGAATGGCCAAAATTAACAAGACAGAAAACAACGTGTGTTGGAGAGGATGTGGAGAAAGGGGAACCCTCTTACAATGTTGGTGGAAATGCAAGTTGGTGCAGCCACTTTGGAGAACAGTATGGAGATTCCTCAAGAAATTAAAAATAGAACTTCCCTATGACCCTGCAATTGCACTACTAGGTATATACCTCAAAGATACAGATGTAGTGAAAAGAAGGGACATCTGTACCCCATGTTTATAGCAGCAATGGCCACGGTTGCCAAACTGTGGAAAGAATCAAGATGCCCTTCAACAGACGAATCGATAAGGAAGATGTGGTCCATATACACTATGGAGTATTATGCCTCCATCTGAAAGGATGAATACCCAACTTTTGTAGCAACATGGACAGGACTGGAAGAGATTATGCTGAGTGAAATAAGTCAAGTAGAGAGAGTCAATTATCATATGGTTTCACTTATTTGCGGAGCATAACAAATAACACAGAGGACATGGGGAGATGGAAAGGAGAAGGGAGTTAAGGGAAATTGGAAGGGGAGATGAACCATGAGAGACTATCGACTCTGAAAAACAACCTGAGGGTTTTGAAGGGGCGGGTGGTGGGAGGTTGGGGGATCCAGGTGGTGGGTATTATGGAGGGCACACATTGCATGGAGCAATGGGTGTCGTGCAAAAAACAATGAATTCTGTTATGCTGAAAAGAAATTTTAAAAAAAGAAAGAAAGATATCTGAAAGTTTCCCTAATATTTGGAAATTAAGCAACATAGTTTTAAATAACTATGTCAAAGCAACAGAAGTCAAAATGGAAATTAGAAAATATTTTGAATTGAATGAAAAAGAAAACACACCATAACAAAACTTGTGAAATGTAACAAAAGCAAGCTTAAAGGGAAATTTACAGTGTTTATATAAAAAAAAAAAAAAGTCTTGGGGCACCTGGGTGGCTCATTGGTTGTACTCTTGATTTCAGCTCAGGTCATGATCTCAGGTTGTGCAATCAAATCCCACATGGGCTGCTCACTCATTGGGGAGTCGCTTGAGATTTTCTCCCTCTCCCTCTGCTCCTCCCCCAACTCATGTGTGCATGCTCTTTAAACCAAATCTTTTTTGAAAAAGAAAAAAATCCTTTAATCAATTATGTAAACTTCTTAAATAAAGATTTTGAGAGGAGGGTCCAAAATGATAGTGTAGGAAGACGCTAAACTCATCTTCTCCCACGAATCTACACCTACATATAGAGTAGATCCTCCTGAAGAAGAACTGAGGGCTGACTGAATAACTTCTGCACAACAAAAGATAAAAGGACCACAAAGAAAACAACATGAGAGATGGAGACAGTCCAAGAACCAAATCCCTATTCTACAGACTGCAATAGGGAGGGATATCACAGAGAGGACCACGTGCAGATTCACCCAACTTGGGGCACAGAAAAAGGAAAGCAGATTTTTTCCCTCTAATTTTTACTTAAATTCCATTTAGTTAGCAAAACACTGCAAAATTGGTTTCAGAAATAGAATTCAGTGATTCATCACTTATATACAACACCCTTTCCTCCTCAAATCAAGTGCTTTCCTTAATACCTATCACCCATCTAGCCCAACCCATCCACCCCCTCTTCATCACCCCAGTTTGTTTTCTGTCTCTAGGTTTCTTATGATTTGTTTTGCTCTCCCCCCCCCCAAAAAGTAGCAGTTTAAAGACAACTAGACTATAAGTGAAGGAAACCCATTAGTTAGCCCTAGAGCATTCACCAAGTAATGGGGAATCTGCTGGAATTCTTTCCAGGGTTGGAACTGCTGATGAGTGCCATTATTTATGTTTCCCCTCCACCTAATAGCACAAATGGAAGTAGGATCTGAGCACTCCACCTGGCTTGCTGGCTTGGGGAGTCCTGGACCCCAGCACACCTGAGCTCCAGCTGTCCCCACAAGACTGCTATTTCCACCTGTGCCCATTTTAGCTCCAGCTGTCCCACCAAGGCCAGTCCAGCATGGAGCAACCTGGGAGCTCCTGGTCTGCAATTACTTCATCTCCAGTCATTCCACCAGAAGAGCCTTGATGCTGACTACCCTGGGACCTCCAGCCCATGCCCACTAGAACTCTAGCCAGTCAACCTAAGATACACAAGTCTATGCAGGGAACATTCCTATACAAGGCCACTCCTTCAAGATTGGGAGAGATAGTTCTTTCACCTAATTCATAAAAACAAACAGAAAATCAAACAAAATGAGGAGACAAACAAACAAAAGGACAAAACTTTAGAAAAAGAACTCAATGAAACAGATTAGCAATCCACGTAATAAAGAGTTTGAATAATGGTCATTACTAATTTATTAATGGTAAAGATGTTCACCAGACTAGAAAGAGTTGTATAAACTCAATGAGAACTTCAACCAAGAGACAAAAAATTTATAAAAAGAACCAATCAGAGTTGAAGAATACAATAACTGAAATGAAAAATACACTGGAAGAAAGCAACAGCAAATTAGAGGATGCAGAAGAATAGCAATGTCGAAGACAGGGTGGTAGAAAGGACTCAAGCTGAATAGTAAAGTAAAAAAAAAAATGTAATGGGGGTAGGTTTTGAGATCTCTGAGACAACATCAAGTATACTAACATTTACATTATAGGGATCCTAGAAGGATAAAAGAGAGAGAAAGTGGCAGAAATTAATTTGAAAGAAATAATAGCTGAAAACTTCCTACCTGAGCAGGGAAACAGACATCCAGGCCCAAGAATCACAGAGAACCCCAAACAAGATGAACCCAAAGAGGTCCACACCAAGACACTTAATAATTAAAATGGCAAAAGTTAAAAGATAAGGAGAGAATATTAAAAGCAGCAAGAGAAAAACAACTAGTTACACACAAAGGAAATGGCATAAGGCTATCAGCTGATTTTTCAGCAGAAACTTTGCAGGCCAAAAGAGACTATCAATAACATAGTCAAAGGGCTAAAAAATAAAAACCTACAACCAAAACACTCTACCCAGCAAGGTTATCATTAATAATTGAAGAAGAGATAAAAAGTTTCCCAGGCAAACAAAAAGTTAAAGGGCTCTTCACCAATAAACCAACCTTACAAAAAATGTTACAGGAACTTCCTTAAGTGGAAAAGAACAGGTCAGAACTAGAAGAAAATAGAAAGGAAAAAGTTTCACTGTTAAAGCAAATATATAATAAAGATCACCAACAATGGTAGTGTGAAGGTTAAAGTATAAAAGCAGTAAAACCAATTTTACCTTAAAAACTAAAGGATTCACAAAATAAAAATATGAAAATATGATATCATACATAAAATGTGTGGTAAGGGAATAAAAGAATGTGTTTAAAATTAAGTGGCCATCAACCTAATGGAGTACCATATACTTAGAATGTTATATATGAACCTCATGATAACCACAAACCAAAAATATGCAATAGATACACCAAAAGAAAAAAAATAATAAAGGAATCCAAACATAAGAACACTAAGGAAAATCATCAATCAAAAGGGAAGAGAGCAAAAGAAAAAGAAAGTTGAAGAGAACTACAAAAATAACCATAAAACAATTAACAAAGTAACAATAAGTACATACCCATCAATAATTACTTTAAAAGTAAATGGTCTAAATGCTCAATCAAAAGACAAAAGGTGAATGAATAGATAAAAAAGCAAGACCCATCTATATGCTGCCTACAAGAGATTTATCTCAGACTAAAGACATATAAAGACTGAAAGTGAATGGATGGAAAAAGATACTCCAGGCAAATAGAAGTGAAACAAAGCAAAACAAGTCAGGGTAGCAATACTTTATCAGAAAAAATAGTCTTTAAAGCAAAGACTATAACTAGAGACATAGTAGGGTGTAACATAATAATCCAACAAGATGAAATAACAATTACAAATACCTATGTATCCAACATAGAAGCATCTAAAAAGCAAATATTAATAGACATAACAGTAATACAATAACAGTAGGGGACTTTAACATTCCACTTACATCAGTAGATTGATCATCTGGACAGGAAAAGGGGAAACAGTGTCTTTGAATGACACATTAGATCACCTTCCTTTTAAATCTTCCTCGCTAACTCTTCTGTCTATATTAAACTAGCCTATCTTTTTATAAACTTTCTATAAGTGCAATGCCAAAGAATCATTGAACACATTCCTAAGTATTTCTGAGAATTTGCATTTTGGTCTAATCCTTCATTTGAAATTTTATTTTTACATATTTTGATGGCTCAGCCAAAATTTCTAATTCAACTCCCATTACATGAATGTGAAACCTTGGTTACTTTTTTTCTACTTAATCTTCCTGATTCTGATTGTATTCCTGTACCATCCTTCTAAAGAATGAGAATTTTTTCACAGAAGAGCCTTCATTAGTTCTACTTGCCATAATGTCGCTGATGTTTGAACTTTCTGTTTTTGATTTGACAATTTAGGAGGCAAAATGGTTCCTAATTTGGGAAATGTGGGTTTAATATACCTGCTATGCATCAATGGGACTGGGCTGAATTTAGCTGATATTGTGGGAGTTCCTTAATAATTCAGCATTTCTATAAATGTATCATCCTGCCAAATGTTGTTCTCACACATTTGCACAGTACTTTTGGCCTTTCCAGTAAATTGAAGATAATGAAAACTGATAGTGTTAGAAATTGTCTCTTTGTGGTAATACCTAGAGGAATTGCCCATAAATTGTGATCTATTATCTTTAACAAGTTCTTTTGAATTCTCCTTATGAGCAAAACAGATTGCTCAACTCTCAAATGACACTTCAACCTGGAAAAAGAGTGATATTACCCCCCATAGGGTGCAGCATCTGCTTAACATTAAGAAGTACATAAATGTTGGTAACTAATCTCCCCAAACTGTGCTGTCATTTTTGCATTGCCAGCACAGTTTATTTTCCTAAAACCAGAGTTTAAACTGGGAAGGACCTTAAGAGATCTCTAGTATCATTGCAGAAGAAACAGCCCAAACTGGCAGTAGGAGCCTTTCCATCAACTATCTAAGAGAGAGCATCAAATCTTAAGAGTCCAAATGATTCCATAGATCAGCCAATATCTTGACAAAAGGGCAAATCTTCATCACTGACAGCAGACAGTTTGAGGGAGACAGCAGAGGGAGGGCTTCTCTGTCTAAAATTCTTCTCATTTAAGTTCAGCAAAGTTGATCAATTCAGGGCCAGATAGCAAGTATTTTAGTCTTCATGGGCCATTTAGTTTCTGCCACAACTCCTTAACTTAACTAATGCAAAAACAGAGACAATATGGAAACAACTGGGCATAGCTATGTTACAATAAAACTTTATTCACAAAAACAGATGGTGGGTATGACCTGACTCATTATACATCTTAACATTAAAAAATTGTCCTTCTCAAGGCACCTGGATGGCTCAGTCAGTTGAGTGACTGCCTTCAGCTCAGGTCATGATTTTAGGGTTCTGGGATCAAGCTATATATTGGGCTCTCTGCACAGTAGGGAGTCTGATTCTCCCTCTCCCTTTGTGCTCATCCTCTCTCTCTCTCAAAATCTTTTTCAAAAAATTGTCCTTCTCAATAAATAAATAAATAACAAAAAATTGTCCTTCTCATTATAATGCAACTATGTCTGTAAGGAGTCACACATCAAAAATTCCTTAGTGTGTATAACAGACCCCATCCCATATCTACTTCAGGTGCTAGTAGGCTAACAATCTACTTCAAGAACGAGCATCTCCCTTCTTCTCTGAATAAGGGTTTTCTCTGTAACACTGAAATCCAGGTGTGTGGGTATTAATCCCTCCAGAAAAATCTTCAGCCATGGGAAGATGAGAGTCATGTAGATAAATGTCAGCCTGCTCTCCTGTTTCCAGAGATAATTCTGAGATATATGTCTCATGGTCTGTCAGAAAACTTCCGTGTAGAATTGAATTACGATTGCCTAAAGAATAATTTGTTTATTACAGACAATTTATTTTCGTTTTTCTGTCTCTATCACTTCCTTCCATGAGCTCCCCAGAATCACTTCCCAAATAACTTTGTGAGTTTAACATTCTTGCCTTAAAGATCACTTTGAAGACAACCCAAACTAATACAAATGGAGTGATGTGTTTTCTGTTGTTTCTCCATAGCAGAAGAGACTGGAGTACATGAAAACAATGGAGGCCCTGAGAGTAAATATGAAGAGAAATTTTGACAATGGGATAAATTATGCTGAAATAGATTGTGGGCAAATGATAAAATAAGCCATTTAGTTTAAAGATGTAGGTCTAGATCCCCAATTTACCATTTACTTTTTGATTGCCTGGCCTTGGACAGGTTACTTAAACTCTAAAGCACTGGGGTTTGCTATTGTTGTTGTTGTTGTTGTTGTTGTTTAATAAAATAACGTCATTTTATTATGATTAGCAAATTCTCCAGTCCACAACAAAAGGAACTCAATTTAATGTAGTTTGTAATAATTATGATATTAAAGAGGTCTTACCAGTGGTTGTTGGTCTACAGCAAAAAGTAGGTTAAGAGAAATACGACCCCAATTTTTTCTTAGTTGGTACTTTAATTAGTAATTTAGACTAATGGTCCTATGCTTAAATGTTATGGTGGCTGTGTGCTGACCCTGTAAAATATAACTAATCATAAGGAACTCTTCAACATATATACTCCAGACAGAAGTAAAAAGGTAAAAACAGAAATGACTGGGCACCTGTGTGGCTCAGTGGGTTAAAGCCTCTGCCTTCGGCTTGGGTCATGATCCCAGGGTCCTGGGATCGAGCCCCACATCGGGCTCTCGGCTCTGCAGGGAGCCTGCTTCCTCCTCTCTCTCTCTGCCTGCCTCTCTGCCTACTTGTGATCTCTATCTGTCAAATAAATAAATAAAATCTTAAAAAAAAAAACATAAATGACTAACAAGACATAATTACATACATAATTTCTTCATAATTAATATTTTTTAGAAAATGGAGTTTGACAATACTTACAATTGTATCAACATTCACAGAGGCTGACTATCATAAGCGTATGAGGGTACTGTCACCACAAAATGTCTTTACTTCCCA
The DNA here is from genome assembly GCF_011764305.1 of Mustela putorius furo. NCBI lineage: Eukaryota > Metazoa > Chordata > Mammalia > Carnivora > Mustelidae > Mustela > Mustela putorius. The sequence continues at coordinate 12,864,457 of NW_025422010.1, read as the reverse complement.
ACTAGTTTTCAATTTTAAATATGAAGGATCAGTTACCAGAGCCAACTTTGTTCTTTTTTTTTTTTTTTTTTAAATTTTTTATTTTTTATAAACATATATTTTTATCCCCAGGGGTACAGGTCTGTGAATCACCAGGTTTACACACTTCACAGCACTCACCAAAGCACATACCCTCCCCAATGTCCATAATCCCACCCCCTTCTCCCAAACCCCCTCCCCCCGGCAACCCTCAGTTTGTTTTGTGAGATTAAGAGTCACTTATGGTTTGTCTCCCTCCCAATCCCATCTTGTTTCTTTTATTCTTCTTCTACCCACTTAAGCCTCAAAACAGCATGGAGGTTCCTCAAAATGTTGAAAATAGAACTGCCCTATGACCCAGCAATTGCACTATTGGGTATTTACCCTAAAGATACAAATGTAGTGATCCAAAGGGACACATGCACCCGAATGTTTATAGCAGCAATGTCCACAATAGCCAAACTATGGAAAGAACCTAGATGTCCATCAACAGATGAATGGATCAAGAAGATGTGGTATATATACACAATGGAATACTATGCAGCCATCAAAAGAAATGAAATCTTGCCATTTGCAACAACATGGATGGAACTAGAGCGTATCATGCTTAGCGAAATAAGTCAAGCAGAGCCAACTTTGTTCTTAACAAGTAGACTTTTTTTTTTATAAACATATATTTTTATCCCCAGGGGTACAGGTCTGTGAATCACCAGGTTTACACACTTCACAGCACTCACCAAATCACATACCCTCCCCAATGTCCATAATCCCACCCCCTTCTCCCAAACCTAGCGAAATAAGTCAAGCAGAGAAAGACAACAAGTAGACTTTTTATGTCCATTCAATCACAGATTCTCTTACATCTTTCTAGGCCTATTCATTTGCAGATAGGAATGGAAACTGTAACTGGGTACTTCATATCATGCATTCACATGTAATGCCATCTTCATATGTTGTCCAATTTCTTTTTTTTTAGATTTTATTTATTTATTTGACATAGAGATAGAGAGTACAAATAGGCAGAGCGGAAGGCTGAGGGAGAGGGAGAAGCAGGCTCCCTGCCGAGCAGGCAGCCCGATGCGGGACTTGATCCCAGGACCACCTGAGCCGAAGGCAGCCACTCAACTGACTGAGCCACCCAGGCACTCCTGTTGTCCAATTTCTTCAAGATAAAAAGTGTGACTCACAGCAGGACCACACAAATGAGGAAGTTTCGTATGGAGGGGATCACAGCCTTGCATATATTCCGTTTCATCTCCTCAGGTTCTAGCTTTGGCAGGAGGCACTTGATCTGGAACATCCTAGCTTTGCTTCCTTGCCTTCCATACCTTTCTCAGCTGCTGCCTGACACCAATGAAGCTCTTTTTACTATCTGAAATAGGGGGAAAATCACCTCCATATTTTTTAACTTTAATAGTTTTATATTCACAGAAAAATTGTGAAGATAGTTCAGTTTCTATAAGCTCCTTACCCAGTTTCCTCTATTATTTATGTGTTATAGTAGTATGCTACATTTCTTACAATTCATATGCCACTATTGAGGAATATTAACTGAAGCCCATACTTTATTCAGATTTCCTTAGTTTTTACCTACTGTCCTTTTTTCTGTTTCAGGATACTGTCTAGGGTATTATATCATATTTATTTGTCAAGTCTCCTTAGCTCCTCTTAACTATGGTAGTTTATCAGACATTGTTAATGTCTGAATGTTTTAATGTTAATGTTAATGACATTGAGTGTTTTGAGGAGTACTGACCAAGAATTTTATAGAAAATGGGGCACCTGAGTGGCTCAGTGGGTTAAAGCCTCTGCTTTTGCCTCAGGTCATGATCTCAGGGTCCTAGGATGGAGCCCTGCACTGGGTTCTCTGCTCAGCAGGGAGGCTGCTTCCCCCTCTCTCTCTGCCTGCCTCTCTGCCTACTTGTGATCTCTGTCAAATAAATAAAATCTTAAAAAAAAAGAATTTTATAGAATGTACCTCAGTCTTCAATATTTTCCCCATGGTTAGACTGAAGTTATGAGTTTTGCAGAGGAAGATCACACAGGAAAGTATTTTCAATCCATCAAACCAAGGGGAGATACCACCAATGTGATTTTTTTCATTGTTGTTGAACATGATCATCTAGCTGAAGCATTGTTTTTCACACTATAAAATTAACACTACAAAATTAATTTTTCTTTTTTTCAAATTGTAATTTGGAAGAAAGTCAATATGTATAGCTCACACTTAAAGAGTGGAGAATTATGTTCTACCTCCTTGAGAGATGAATATATACACAAATTTTTTGAAAATTTTGCCTGAAGTATTTGTCTCTTCTCCCATTTATTAATGTATTAATTAATTTATATTGACATTGTATGTCAACAGAGTTAGAATCCAATTCTACTGTATTCATTTTGTTGCCTCTGTTCTTCTAATTTGGTCATTAGGAACTCTTTCAGTTAGTTCTTGTGTCCTTTGATAAACCCTCATTAGAGTGGATCTTTTTTTCATCACTTCCTTACTTTCTGGTGCCATAAGATGTGTCTGCTCCAGTCCAATTAGTCATTGATCCCCAAGGATCCCTGCTTCCCTTTGTTGGGAATATTACTAGAAACCAAGATCTGGGTGCCAGGTGTTCTCACTATGTCCTTTTAAGGCTTGAGTAAAAATAAACTAGAGCGTATCATGCTTAGTGAAATAAGTCAAGCAGAGAAAGACAACTATCATATGATCTCCCTGATATGAGGAAGTGGTGATGCAACATGGGGGCTTAAGTGGGTAGAAGAATAAATGAAACAAGATGGGATTGGGAGGGAGACAAACCATAAGTGACTCTTAATCTCACAAAACAAACTGAGGGTTGCTGGGGGGAGGGGGTTTGGGAGAAGGGGGTAGGATTATGGACATTGGGGAGGGTATGTGCTTTGGTGAGTGCTGTGAAGTGTGTAAACCTGGTGATTCACAGACCTGTACCCCTGGGGATAAAAATATATGTTTATAAAAAATAAAAAATAAATAAAAAATTTAAAAAAATAAAAATAAAAAAAATAAACTAGAGTCCCAATACGATACTCTAAAAGCTGTTCAACAAACATAAGTGTAAATTTTGTCTAGTTCTAGCTCTGATAAGGATAGTCCTTGATAAATTATTACTCTATTTTTTAAATGAAATGATTAATAATGCTGTGACCTTCTTCATTTATTTCAAGGATAGAGAAGCTAAAAGACAACTTGAGACTTTTGAAGACTTGGCTTCTTCCCGAGAGAGCATGTGGTCCTTGGATCCTCCATGCCATTCTTGATTATTCAAATTTCACAAAATTATTTTCTTTACCTCAAGATTATGATTATATTAACTCCATATAAACTTTGAAACTCTATGTTATCATGAGTTATTACTTTCATGCTCAGAGAAGAAGAAAGTTTTAAAATCAAATGACCTAACTTTCTACCTTCAGAAATTAGGAAAAGAAATTAAACCCAAAGCAAGCAGAAATGACGAGGTCATTAAGATTAGAGCAGAAGTAAATGGAATGAAAAATGGACCAGAAAATGGAGAAAATTATCATCATAAGTTGGGTTCTTTGAAAAAATTAATAAAAATAAAATCCTATTAAGACTAGCCAAGAAAAAAGGGGAAAATCACAGATTACTAGTATCAAGAATGAAAGAGGGACTACTGCCACAGATAATACAAACAAAAATGATAATAAAGGAATATTTTAAACAATATCATGCCAATAAATTCAACAACTTTGATTAAATAGGCAAACTCCTTGCCAATTACAATAAAAAATTGGCATGAGAAGAAATAGAAAATATGACTAATCTTGTATGTGGTAAATAATTGAAACTGTCCTTAAAAGAAAACTCCATCCCCAGATGGCTTGACTGGTGAATTCTACCAAATGTTTATGGGAAAAGTATGACCCAAATTTATACTATCTCTTAGAACACACAAAATCTTTCTTTTATACAAATCCTTTAGAATAACAGAGAGGAAACACTACACAACTCTTAGGAGGCCAGAATAAAATCCAGTAAAATCTGACATGATATTATAAAGAAAAAAAATTATGGACCAATAGCCCTAATGAATGTAGGCAAATTAACCTATCAAATTCAGCATATTGCATTACAACATGAATAAGTGGTACTTATCTAAGAATGCAAGTTTGGTTTGAAAATGATTCAATACAATTTGGTACATTAAAAAAATCATATATTCACTACATTAAAAGAATGAATATTGATCAAAGAAACAACTACACTAATATTGTACTTAATAGGACAATATGAATATTTTTTTCACCTGAAAATCAGGAATAAAACAAGAATGTTCACTTATAACTTCTAAACAATTGTATCAGAGGTCCTTGTCAGTGCAATGAAGAAAGGCTCAAAACATGGAAGCATAATGATGGAAAAGGAAAAAGTAAATTTTTTTATTCACAAACATCATTTTTTAATGTAGAAAATCCTAAGGAATCTACAAACAACTACTAGAACTAATAAGTAAATTTTGCAAGGTTTAGGGATACAAGGTCTTTATACAAATAGCAATTGTAATTCTATATATATTAACAACAAAAAATTGAAAATAAAATGTAAGACAATGCCGGAGTGCCTGGGTGGCTCAATGGGTTGAGCCTCTGCCTTCAGGTCAGGTCATGGTCATGGTTCTTGGATCAAGCCCCGAATTGGGCTCTCTGCTCGGCAGGGAACCTTCTTCCCCCCTCTCTCTGCCTGCCTCTCTGCCTACTTATGATCTCTCTCCCTCTTTCTGTCAAGTAAATAAATGAAACCTTTGAAAAAAAAAATTTTAATGTAAGACAATGCTGTTTATAACAACATCAGAAAGGAAACTCAGTATTAAATTTAATAAAAAGTGTACAAGATCTCTACACTGAAAACTAACAAAAATTCCTAAAAGAAAAATTTACTAAGTGAAGACATGTACCATGTTTATAAATTATAAGATATGATTTTGTTAAGATGTTTAGAACAAGGGGCAGAAAACTATTTCTTTAAAGAGCCAAATAATGACTATTTTAGTTTTTGTGGGACATAAAGTCTCTGTTTTATCTACTCAACACTGTTGTTTTAGGGCCATTCAGTTATACATAATGCATTAACAGATAAGCTTGGCTATGATTCTGTAAAACTATATTTACAAAAAGAGGTGGTAGGCTATCTATGACCTATAGACTAAAACTTGTCAAACTCTGATCTAGAATGTTAATTTTGTTAACATGCTACTTTAGAATATATACAAGGAAGGTCTATAAATCAATAAAGATAAACAACCGTTTAATAAAATGGACAAAGACTTTTACAGACACATTACTAAAGATCTAAAAATGATACACACACACACACACACACGAAAGAAATGACTGATATGAGAAGTTTTTCACAACTCTTTATTTCAACACAAATCAGTTATTTACATGTTGGTTGTTTAGAATAAGTACTATGGACTTTAGATTAGCTTTGCCCACAGAGAGAAGCACTCTCACTTATAGGCACATTCTCCCCTCTTGCCACAGAACTATTTTTAGTAACAATGGCTGGAAGAGAGCAGGAAGCCCCTGGGTTGGTGAGGGTGGACATGGCCAGGACTGTTGCAGCATGTTGGGGATTTGAGGAAGCACAAATGCTTCCTTCGAAATCTAATCATCAGTTTTGTTGACTCTATCTGTGATTTAAAAAAAAAAAAATTCTGAAACCCTCACAAAACCTGCTAGGTTAGTTACTTCTCTAAATTCCCTCCACATTACTTTTCATTGTTTATTTACTTTGTGTTATTTTGTGAGGAGTGAAAAGAAGAAAACAATCAGATTTTGGTCTTTAAAATTAAACATCACATAAATAGAAACAAAGTTTAATTATGAGAACAAACATTTGACAAGGTACAATCATTTTCTGTAGATATATGCCATACTTATTTGACAAGTATTTGACATGTAACATATGAAAAGTATTGTGGGATGTATATATAGAATTGATTTTTGGAATCTCACAGTTGAGGGTAGCATAGGGTGAGGAATCAGACCAATCTGAATTCAAATCCCTACTCTGTCTCTTAAATATTTGGTTGAGACTGGATGAGGTATATCAACTCTTTTGTTTTTTAATTTGAGGAATAGGACCAGTATTACCTCTTCAAGTGTCCCCATGAAGGAAATATATATAAAACACCTGCACTGTCCATGAACACAGCAGACATCCAGACATTAGTTCCAATTCTCATTATTTTCACAGCTTACAAGGTCAGCTATAAAGACCTAGTAGATGAACAAGAACACGATGCATTCAGTTTCAGACACTACTAAAACCCAAAGTACACATGGTCTTTATCCTTCTGGGTTACAGAAGGAGAAATGTACTGACTGATCAAAATAACTGTGTACAGAGCATAGAGCATTCTCATCATACTCGGAACAGAGACTACTGGCTTGTAGAAATAATAACTAAAAAAAGCCCTCTGCTTTCCTAGGTATAAAGATATTCTTGAACTTATGTTTTCAAAATTGTTTTCCAATTTGCCTATCTTCATTTGAGAAATGTTGAGTTTCATTTTTTTTATTAAGTTGAATAAATTGGCTGAGTTTTTACTGTTGTGCCCATTCCCCAAAGCAGTTTCATTATGAGTATCTGGGGCCTGAGAGACTCAGATGGAAGCTAGTTTCTCTATTTTCCTATGCTCTGAACTCTCTTGAATCACTGTGCAGGTTTCCCTTAATCATAAGCCGAAGAAGAGTTCACTGTTGAATCAGAAATATGTATAATGTGTATTACACAATCAATGCTGTGTTGCTTACCCCAAAGTACCCTTTGATGTTGCTGAAATATCCCCAACAATTATGTTTCTTCCTCCTTCACATCAGAGACTATGGTTATAGTTCCTTCCTTTAGAAAATTGTAACTTGTTTTATCTCTTAACCATAGCATGATAGCATTTTTGTTGCTTCCTCTTCAAGCCTTGCCTTTAGCTCTTAAGACTTCAATATCAATATAACTATTAACAGAATTGTGTGCACACACTATCATGTTGGTGGATATGTGTCCAGGATCTTTCCTTACTAATCTAATTTGCTAAAAATGACCTATTCTATCTAATTTACCAGAATAAAAAATACCTGGTAGAGTATATTATAAGAATTCTACCATTCTATAAAAAATGTGTTTTCAATTTTAGAATAACTAAAGCAAATTTTTTAGAGAGTCCAGTTTCCAAAACTAAGGAGAAGCCAGCAGATTGGTAATGTATAACTATAAGTAACATGAATAAAGATTCATTTTAAGCAAAGATTCATTTCTAAGGGCTTGCATTTGGAGAGGAAAAATGGGTGACAGAGAAAAAAATATATTCTAATTGGAAAATAGCCTTTACTGAGTTTTATGGAATTCTGGAAACTTCATACAACTTGCTTTTATGCATAGCGAGTTGCATAAAAGCAGGGGTCCATCCCATCACTCACTAGCTAGGTGACCTGAGGACATTACTTCATCTCTCTAAGTCCTAGTTACCCTGACAACAAAATAAGAATTGTAATAACATTATTTACCTCATACACTTACTGTAAGAATTGAATGCGTTAATGCCTACGTAACTTGTTTAAGTGACAAGAACAAAAATATATCCTTGTATGAGTTCTGTCATGTTTCCTCCCACCCAATCCTTCAAAAGAAATTGAACTTGTCTTTCTCTTTCCTTTTTTTTTTCTTTTCTTCCCCCAGTTACCGTTGAAAGAATTCTGTCTTTACTGACTACATTCCCAAGCTTTTCAGATATTGGTTCAGAATAAAGGTGTGTGTAGGAGGCTGGGGAGTAACAGAGGTAGAGAAAAGTAGGAGAAATAGACAAACCTTGCACAGACTTCAGGGAGAGTAAGAAGCAGTTGTGTAAGAGACATCAGAGCAGGAGGAACATTGGATATGTTAGGAGAAGAAAGGGGCTTTTGAGATGTATTGAGATTTGTGTTGCTGTGGGTTATGGATCGAATACCTTTAAAGACATTGAATTTCCTTTCAGTTACTTTGTGTTGTTATTTAATGTTTCTTTGAAAGTGACTTGATACAGAGACTGGACCACATGGAACTCTAGCTCACATATAAATTACTACTGTAGTGGTGACAATGACAATGATGATGACAGTTGTGTGGCCCTTTTCCTAAATGAAAGTGTGTGCCAAGATCCAATCACTAATTTTCCATGGGAACAGGATACTGTTCTGAGGTCAAAGCATACTCAAAGAAGATAGTATGAAAGAGAATATTTTGAATTCTAAATGGGAAATTGGTGCCATCTTTTTGAGGACTTATAAGCAAAATTTAAAAGAATGTTAAGAAATAATTACTGCAATAAATTCTCTAGGGACATCTGGGTGGCTCAGTCCTTAGGCATCTGCCTTTGGCTTGGGTCATGATCCTGGGGTCCTGGGATGGAGCCCCACATCAGGCTCCCTGCTCAATGGGAAGCCTGCTTCTCCCTCTCTCACTCCCCCTGCTTGTGTTCCCTCTCTCTCTGTCTCTCTCTATGTCAAACAAATATATAAAATCTTAAAAAAAAAAAAAACTTCTCTAAAGTCCCCAAAACAGACAACAAAACTAGCCAGAAACTACTAAAATATTTTGACATAAAAGAAAATGCGCTAGGAAGTAGAGAATAGGGAAAGCCAAAATCAGATTATTTTTATATGACAATTAACATTTTAAAAAAAGAAAACTTTGTTTCCCAGTTTCCACATCTCTAAAATAAAAGGGGGAAAGAAGTCACATTATGACTGAAGAAGTATTAAGGTCCTATGGAGTTGCCCTTGACATTAAAATGGTTAAGTAAAAACCAGTGAACTAGGTTATCAGAGCTCTGAGTCCTTCACGCCAACTCCAATGAGGGACATACTCATAACTTTTATTGACTGAGATAACATTAATTTGGAACTTTTTAAAAAGAATTCTTTGGTTTAAAAAATGTGTTTCAGTATTAAATTAACAAGTCTATTCTCTGTTATCTCTGAAGTGCTCCCAGATCCAGATATGTTTTAAATATTGCTCTAAACAGTATTTTCCATTTAAAGTATACACAATTGTATTTTATCAATAATTCAGTGCTTCTATAATGTAATTTACTAAAGCATCATATTTTATGGAAAAGATCATTTTAAACAAATTTAGAACTTAACTCTAAAATCTAAAAATAGAAGAGCAGAGCATACTTAATGAAATCAATAGATAGAAATGAATTAATGTGCTAAATCTAACCTCCTTAGCACAATGACTGGCAGAATAGGTAATTTCACTCACCAGCTAAATAAAGAAAAAAATTCTAATAAAGTAGGAAGCAGAAATATTAATGAAAGCAGTAATTAATAAATCAAGGGCAAAATCACTTGAGTAGATGTATGGGGTGGAAAGCAGAAGAGTCAGACACAAAATAGACCAAATATCAGCAAGTCAGATCAAGGAAAAATAGAATCACAGAGCAAATAAATATTATTAGAAATAAGACACAAGTGATACAGAAGAGATATAGAATTAAAATTTTCTTTTTTTAAAATGATTTTTATTTATTTGAGAGAAAGCACACACACATCCATGCAACTGGGGGGAGGGGCAGAGAGAGAATTCCAAGCAGACTCTTCACACTGAGTATGGAGCCAGATGTAGGGCTCAGTCTCACAACTCTGAGATCATGACCTAAGTCAAAACCAAGAGCCAGGCACTCAATGAACTGAGCCACCCAAGAACCTAGGAACCTCTGGATGACTCAGAACTAAAACCGTCTTTAAACAAGGTGAGAACACTAACCTATGACTAGGAAAATTTCCCAGAACCTCGGGGATTCAATGTTTTTGAATGCTTCTTATCACAGGTACCTGGGAGAGAAAATGTGAGTAGATTCTGAAGGGACCTGAGTAATCTTGCAGGCAGAAGTCTCTATGTTGTCTCCAAGGAAGGTGGGAGACCTAGCCTTCAAATGGAAAAAGTGATAACTCTTACCTCTGCAGGCTTAGAGAGTCCAGGAAATTCAAGACAGTTGAGGGCATCAACTCAAATGTCTAGATCCCAAGTGTTAATATTCTATTCCTCCCAAATCAGAATGCTGATCTTGGCATAACAGACTTGTTGAGATTAAAAATTCAAAATTTTCTGGAACTCTACAACTCTCATAATTAAAGCATACACACACACACGTATTTACACATACATATAATCATATATAATTAAAATATATAATAAAGATATAATTAGGAAATAAATCTAAAAATAAAATAAAGCTGATGGAATGAATTATATAATTTCTTCTATGTGCACAAGTTATTTCCAAAATGAGTACATGAATAAATGAGTAAATTATTTTTTCTCATTTACTGTACCTGAAGAAAACTTAGTTGATCATCTGTCCTAAACTTCCTCAACAAAATAAATTTTTAAAAACTAGCAGAGCTGAGGCAGAGGAAGATGGCAGTGGAGTAGGAGGACACTAGGCTCACCTCATTCCATGAACACAACTAGATAATTATCAAATCATTCTAAATACCTCAGAAATTGACCAGAAGACTGAAAGAGCAAACTCCACAACTACAGGAAGAGAGGAGGCCACATTGAAGAAGATAGGAAATATAGAGATGTGGTTCAGGGGAGAAATGGATCACAGGTTCTGTGGAAGAGAAGGAACTGTGGTCTTGAAGAAGGATGTGAAAGAGACGCACACGGGGGAATGAATACAGAGAATATTTCCCCAAAGCCATTGGCTTAGAAAACAAGAGGGGCTGAACACTGTGAGTTCTTACAATAAGCAGAGCTTATGCTCCTGAAGATAAGGAAGACAAACAATCTGGGGGCAGACAGAATAGCAACAGTGATTTGAAGAGTGTCTGGGGCACACAATGCGGAGATTATTTGTTTCTCAGAGCACCTCCCTGAGAGGCAGCATTCACAGAATCACCTCTCCAGGAACAAAGGAGCTCACAGGCACTATTTCCCTCCCCCCATTCCTCAGCATAAACACATAGCACGTGAGGGAAGCAACAGAGTTCCAACACCAGCTGCCTATCTTGCATATGCCAAGCCCCAATCCCTGTACTCTGGTGGGACTGCTCTTTACAGCCAAGGTTGCCTCAATCCCAGCACAGTGGGCCCCTTCTTGAGAAGACCAGCACAAACCCCTGCCTAAACATGTCTCCTAACCAGAGAGTTCTGCAGGGCCTCAGTTCCAGTAGAGTAGTGACATATCTCATTTCACAAGCAGACCAGAGCATGCCTAATTAACACTTCCCATATTCAAACCCTGCTCACAGCAGACAAGGAAAGTTTTTTTAGACCACCAGCCTGAGGGCCAAAGCAGCCAAACACAACAGCAGAGTGCACGCAGCATACATCAGAGACTCTCCCTGAAGTGCCAGGCCCTGGGCACTACATGACCTCTTTTTCATAACGCCATTACATTCTGGAGCAGGAAACATAACAGTCTTTTCTAACACAGAGAGGAAGGCAAAGACTTAGACAAAATATGAAGATGAAGGAATTTATCCAAATGCCAGAACAAGATAAGGCCACAGTCAGACATCTAAATGAAATAGATATAATAACATGCCTGACAGAGAATTTAAAACAGCAATCATAAGAATACTCACTGGGATTGAGAAAAGAATAGAAGACACCAGTAAGAGCCTTACAACAGAGATAAAAGAGTTAAAAACAATCAGTTAGAGATGAAGTGTGCAATAAAAGAGATTAGAAACACCCTTAATGCAATGAACAGCAGGCTGGAAAAAACAGAGGAACAAATTAATGATATAGAAGACAAAATAATGGAAAATAATGAAACTGAACAAAAGAGAGAAAGAATAATTATGGAACATGAAAATAGACTTAGGAAACTAAGGGACTCCATCAAATGTAATATCATTCATATTATAGGAGCCCCAGAGGAGAGAGAGAAAAGGACACCAAATACTTATTTGAAGAAATAATAGCTGAAATTTTCCCTCCTCAGATGAAAGAAACAGACATCCATATTAGGAGGTAAAGAAAACTCCCATCAAAATCAACAAAAGCCTTTTTGCTTTTGTACATATGCTTTTGACATATTGTAATTAAAATTGCAAAACACAGTGATAAACAAAATTTTTAAAAGCAGCAAGACCAAAAAAAAAAAACGTTCTTTGACTTATAAGGGAAACTCCATAACCTTAGCTGGAGATTTTTCAACAGAAACTTGGCTAGCCAGAAAACAATGGTATAATATAGTCAGAGCACTGAATGGAAAAAATATGCACCCAAGAAAATTCTATCTGGCAAGGCTAAAATTCAGAATAGAAGGAGAGATAAAGAATTTCCTGAACAAACAAAAACTGAAAGAATTTGTGACCGCTAATCAAGACTTGTAAGCAATTTTAAAGAGCACTCTTTTAAATACAAAGGAGAAGCCAAAAGTGACAAATCCAAGAAAGGATCAGAGGAAATTTCCAGAAACAATGACAAAACATGTATTAAAATGCCAATAAACACACATCTAGCAATAATTACCTTGGGGGCATCTGTAGCATGTGATTCTCAAGGTCATGAGTTCAAGCACCATATTAGGTGTGGAACCTACTTAAAAAATAATTACTTTGAATGTAAATGGACTAAATGCTCCAATCAAAAGACACAGGATGTCAGAATGGATTAAAAAAAAAAAAAAAGACTCATCTATATGCTGCCTACAAGAGATTGATTTTATACCTAAAGACACCTGCAGGTTGAAAGTGCGGGGATGGAGAAATGCTTATGCAAACATTTCAAAAGAAAGAAAAAGTAGCAACACTTAAATTGGACAAACAAGACTTTAAAAATAAATTAACAAAAGACAAAGAAGGGTACTATATAATCAAAAAGGGGACAATCCAACAAGGAGATTTAACAGATGTAAATAATTATGCACCCAACATGGGAGCACTCAAATACATAAAGCAGTTAATAACAAACATAAAGGAACTAACTGATAATAATATATTAAGAGTAGGGGTATTTAACACCCCACCTACATCAATAGACAGATCATTTAAACAGAAAGTCAACAAGGAAACAATGGCTTTGAATGACACACTGGGCCAGATGGGTTAACAGATATACTCAGAACATTCCATCCTAAAGCAGAATGCACATGTTTTCAAGTGCACACAGGAAATTCTCCAGATGAGACCACACATTAGATCACAAAACAGGCTTCAACATATACAAAAAGTTGAATTCATACAAATGCATCTTTTCTGACAACACTATGAAACTGGAAATCGAACACAAGAAAAAATCTGGAAAAACCACAAATACATGGAAGTTAAACAACATGCTATTAAACAATGAATGGGTCAAATAGGAAACAAAATAAGAAATTAAAAAAAAAATACAAGGTAACAAATGAAAACACAATTGTCCAAAACCTTTGGGAGGCAGCAAAATTGGTCCTAAGCAGGAAGCATACAGCAATACAGGCCTGCATCAAGAAGCAAGAAAAATCTCAAATAAGCAACCAAACCTTACACCTAAAGAGCTAGAAAAAGAACATTAAATGAAGCCTACAGCCAGCAGAAGGAAAGAAATTAATAAAGATTAGAGCAGAAATAAATGATATAGAAACTAAAAAATAATAGAACGGATCAATGAAACCAGAAGTTGTTTCTTTGAAAAAAATAAAATTAATAAACTTTTAACCATACTTATCAAAAAAAAGAGGACAAAATAAAATCATAAATGAGAGAGGAGAAATAATAGCCAACACTACAGAAATACAAATAATTTTAAGAGAATATTATGAAAACTATATGTCAACAAATTGGGTAACCTGGAAGAAATGGATAAATTCCCAGAAACAAATTACTGAAACAGGAGGAAAGAAAAAACTTGAATAGACTGATAACAAGCAAAGAAATTAAATCGGTGATTTAAAAACTCCCAATAATCAAAATCCCAGGACAAGATGGCTTCACTGGTGAGTTCTATCAAATATTTAAAGAAGAGTTAATACCCTTTCTTCCCAAATTATTTTAAAAAGTAGAAAAAGAAAGACTTCCAAATTCATTCTATGAGTCCAGCATTACCTTGATACTACAACCAAATAAAGACAACACTAAAAAAGAGAATAGGCCAATCTTCTGGATAAACATAGTTGCAAAAAATCTAAATAAAATACTAGCAAACCAAGTCCAATAGTACATTAAGGGAGTTATTCACTGCAATCAAGTGAGATTTATTCCTGAGCTGCAAGGATGGTTTGGTATTCTGAATCAATCAATGTGATACACCACATTAATAAAAGGAAGGATAAGACCTATATGATCCTTTCAATAGATGCATAAAAAGTGTTTGAGAAAGTACAACATCCATTCATGATAAAATACCTCAACAAAGTAGGATTAAAGGGAACATACCTCAACATAATAAAGGCCATATATGAAAACCCCCAGTGGACCTCATATTCAGTGGGGAAAAACAAAGCTTTTCCTCTATGGTCAGGAAAAAGACAGGGATGTCCACTCTCACTACTCTTATTTAACATAGTACTGAATGCTCTAGCCACAGCAATCAGAAAACAAAAAGAAATGAAGGGAATCCCAAGAAAAAAGTAAAACTTTAAGTATTTGCAGATGGCATATTTTATACAGAAAACAGGAAACTTCCACCAAGAAATTGCTAGAATGGATATACAAATTAAATAAACTCACAGGACACAAAATCAATGTACAGAAACCTCTTGCATTTCTATACACCAATAATGAAGCAGCAGTAAGAGAAATGAAAGAATCCATCCCATTTTCAATTGCACCAAAAGCAATAAGACACTTAGGAATAAACTTAACCAAAAATATGGAAGACCTGTACTCTGAAAACCATAAAACACTGAAGAAACTGAAGATGACACAAAGAAATGGAAAGACATTCCATGTCCATGGATGGGAAGAAAAAATATTGTTAAAATGTTTATACTATCCAAAGCAATCTACACATTTATTGCAATCCCTAACAATATGATAACAGCAATTTTTACAGAGCCAGAACGAAAAATCCTGAAGTGTGTATGGAACCACAAAAGACCCCAAATAGTCAAAGAAATTTTTTAAAGATTTTATTTATTTATTTGTCAGAGAGAGAGCACAAACTGGGGGAGTGGAAGGCAGAGGGAAAAGGCGGCTCCCTGCTGAGCCCAATGTGGGACTCAATCCCAGGATCCTGGGATCATGGTTTGAGCTGAAGGCAGGCACTTAACTGAGTAAGCCACCCAGGCATCCCCAAAATTTGAAAAAAGTAGAGCAAAACCATAGGAATTGCAAATCCAGACTTCAAGTTATATTACAAAGCTGTAATAATCAAAACAATATGGCACTGGCTCAAAAGTAGAAGCATAGATCAATAGAACCAAATAGAAACTCAGAAATAAACCCAGAAATAAACTGCATAAAGTAATTATGCAGTCAATTAATTTTCAACAAAGCAGGAAAGAATATGCAATGGGTGAAAGAATATCTCTCAACAAATGATGTTGGGAAACCTGGACAGCAACATGAAAAGAAAGAAACTGGACTCTTTTTTTATACTATTCACAAAAACAAATTCAGAATGGATTAAAGACCTCAATGTGAGACCTGAAACCATCAAAATCCTAGAGAATACAGGCAGTAACTTCTTTGACATAGACCATAGCAACTCTTTTCTAGATATGACTCTTAAGATAAGGAAAACAAAAGCAAAAATAAACTATTGGGACTGCATCAAAATAAAAAGTTTCTTCACAGGAAAGGAAAGAAAGAACAAAATTAAAAGACAACCTACATTATTAAAGGATTAGTGTCCAAAATATGTAAAGAACTTTTTATAAAGCTCAAGACCCAAAAAACAAATCCTTCAATTAAAATATGTACAGGAGAAACAAACAGACAGTTTTCCAAAGAAGACATCCAAATGGCCAACAGACACATGGAAAGGCACTCAACATCAGTCATGATCAGGGAAATGCAAATCAAATCTACAAGTTATCACTTCAAACCTATCAGAATGGCTAAAATCAACAACACATGAAACAATAGGTGTTGGCAACCATGTGGAGAAAGGGGAACCTGCTTGCAGTGTTGGTAGGAGTGCAAAGTGGTGCAGCCACTCTGAAAAATAGTGTGGAGATTCCTCAAAAAGTTAAAAATAGAATTACCCTACAATCCAGCAATTAAAACCTGCAAGTTTAAAATGGGTCAGGGATTTGAAAGTAAAATCCCCTGATAGGAAGCAGTGTGATTAAGTAGAAAGACTTGAGATTCTAATCATTTCTGATGCCTCGATGAACCATGACATTGAGCAATTTAGTTAACCCTTTGATGACTTTATTATATAAAGTGAAGAAAAGCAAATATTTGGATGCCAACTTTGCAAAAGAAATGATATTGTCAGAAGCAATGTTTGTCAGAAGTAAATGCACACCTCAAAAGATGACCTAGAAATCCATAATTTCTAAAGTTTGCTTTGTCAATCCAAGAGTATTTTCTTGGTCCCATGGTTTCCCCACAGGAACTTAATATCATTTGTAAAGGTTTGAGCGGCATGCAACTAAGTGGCACACATTAAGGCTTAGTGGCATGCAGCTCCAAGTTAATTACCAACACTTTTCCTGGAATGTTTTCTCTACAAGCCCAGCTTGGATGTAATGGAGAAGGGGACGTTTAGTTTGAACAGAAAATTTTATTAGGTCTCCTTCTCAATACTCTACCTATTATTTCCCTTACCAAATTCCATGAATTGAGGTTAACTTGGTTTAAAAAAAAAAAAAAAACAACACCTCTTTTTTGGGACTACAAATGAGTATTAAATATAGCAGTCATTTACTCCATGTTGAAAAATCAATAAATTAATTCAAGCTCAATATTTGGGATTTTTTGAGTTTGAACAGAGGAGGAAAAGCAATCATGGAAAATCATCTACTTGGAGAGTGAAGAGTAAAGCAAACCACCTTTGGGTGAGAATTTGGGAGCATGTTGGCACTGTGTGAATACTGTGTGCCCAGAGGATGGAGTGGGCTCTGGAAATGGAGACAGAAAAGGAGGTACATGGCCCTAGTTTGCCAGGTAAATGCCTCAACATTCATTTCTGGGAAATCTTACTGGAGGTTTTCTTACTAATGTCTTGATTGGAGCCATTTGGACTTGCTTTGAAAACTACAATCTTCCACTTGCGTAATTCAATCCAGACACCCCAATCCCACCTAGTCTAATTCCACATCTAAGGTATCCAGTTCCTGCTTTGTCAGGGATAAAACTGAAATAGAAGAAAATGGAGAAGAGAATGCAAAAATCTATCTGCCAGTTGCTTGGGGACACAGGAAAAGGGAGGGCATTCCTGCTTTCAGGATCCCTACTCTTACTCATTTTATCCCATTAGAACCTCTTCTACATAAGTGAGCAACAGAAATTATTCCCCATACATGAGTTATATCTCTAAGAATCATATGATTTAGAATAAAGCTGCTTTACCCTGGGTCTTTTTCAAGTGTTTAGGGGTATTTAGACTCATGAAGGAAACATTATAAAGTAGGCTTCATCTTCTATAGAAAAACCAAATGGCCACTGATAAAGGATAAAACAAAATAAATGGTTTGCAAAGGTCACCATCTGAATAGTTAGGGTCTAGACAGGAGACAGAAACCACACAGTGATGTAAATGAAAAAAGTTTAAAATAAAGAACTATTAGCATGGAATTAGAATAATGGAGGATTGGCTAATGAGAGTTAAAGAGAATTCTTAGTCACACAGGAGTAGCAGATATATGGAGCAAGCAGTATCCCTAAAGCAGCTATAGGACGCCCACAGAAGGGCCCTCCTCTGCAGGGCTAAAATGCAGTCCTCATGGGAAAGGGCAAAGTCATGGCTCTGACTGGTGCAAAAATGACTGAGGTGCCTCCTCTAGGGGATTTGTTGACAATCTGCCCTTTCGAGCAGGCACCAAGGGAGAACTGTTGGCCTCTGAGAAGGGCTGAGATTGGGAGCTGGAGGAATTGTCCCTAGGAGTTCAGTGCAGGAAAAACCATGACTCCACAGAATCTCAGACCTGGAGATTGCCATAGGAAGAGTTGAGTACTGAAGAAAGTGCTTCGTGAAGGAGCCCAGGTTAGAAAAACCAGGCTGCTGCAGAAGATGAGTGCTGAAGAAAGTACACTCTGCCAGAGTCCAGCACTGGAGAAAGTGCACACTGGGAACCCTGTCCAAGACTGGGAGATAAATATACTAAGGAGGTTGCAGCAAGAGGCCCCCTCACCAGCAGGGCTTGAGAAGATCTTGGGTGCGTGATGTCCACATAAGGTGGTCAGAAGGCCAGAATTATGGCTGAGACCTTTCAAAAGGACTATGTACTATGGGCACAGAGCTAGCTCCCCACCCTCACAGACACACACCTATAGTACTGATAAATCCATGAAAAAGGAACTAGCCGGCAGCTGCAGCAGAACTAGGAAGCCCCATCCTCCTACAATATCCCACTATCTCCCTCTACAGGCAAAGCTTGATATAAGTGTGACAAAGGAAAAACACTCCAGTGTGGCAGAGAAGGTAATGAAGGTTGAATGTGTGGATGAGAAATAATATATTGATAATTGGCATAATGTCTAGGAAAGATCACAAAACTTAATTAAATGTACTTATAAATAATAATACAAATACCAGTTATGTAGTCTTGAAATAACTTGGAAAGCCCCACTTAAAGTATAATCTTGGATAGGTAAAAACTAATAGTAGCCTTCGTTTTATCTTTTTTGTTGAGGTATAATTAATATATATTATGCTAGTTTTACATGTATAACATGATTCAACATTTGTATACATTGAGAAACAATCACTACAGTAGTTCTAGTTAATGTTCATCACTGTACATATTTTTTTGTGTAATGAGAACTTTCAAGATGTACTATTAGCAAATTCCTTTTTTTTAAGATTTTATTTATTTATTTGACAGACAGAGATCACAAGTAGGTAGAGAGGCAGGCAGAGAGAGAGGAGCAGCATGCTCCCTGCTGAGCAGAGAGCCCAATGTGGGGTTCGATCCCAGGACCTTGGGATCATGACCTGAGCTGAAGGCAGAGGCTTTAACCGACTGAGCCACCCAGGTACCCCAGCAAATTCATTTTTTTAAGATGTTATCTATCTATCTATTTACTTATTTAGAGAACAAGGGGAGGGACAGAGGGAGAAGGAAAGAGAATTTCCAGCAGACTCCACACTGAGCACAGAGCCAGATATAAGGCTCAGTCTCACAGCCCCAAGATCACAACCTAAGCCACAATTAAGAGTCTGGCTCTCAACTGACAAAACCATCCACGTGCCCCTCTTTCAGCAAATTTTGAATGTGCACTACAATATTATTAACTATAGTCACAATGCTGTACATTACATCCCCAGGGCTTACTTATTTTAATAAGTCCCCTTGATCCCCATTCCCCATTAGTCCACCACCCATGCTCCAACTCTGGCAACCACCAATCTGTTTTTATTTAGAGATTCCACATGTAAAGTAAATCATGCAGAATTTGTCTTTCTCTTACTTATTCCACCTAACATAATGCCTCTACCGTCCAATTGTGTTGTCACAAATGGCAAGATTTCATTCTTTTTTGTATGGCTGAATAATATTCCATATATATATATATATATATATATGATTTTCTTTAATCATTTATCCATTGATGGACACCTAGGTTGTCTCCAAATCATGGCTATTGTAATTAATGTTGCATAGGGCTATTGTAATTAATGAACATAGGGGTTCATATATCTTTTTGAATGTTTTCATTTTCTTCAGATAAATGCCCAGAAGGGAATTGCTAGATCAAAAAAGAGTCCTGTTTTAATTTTTTGAGGAACCTCCCTACTGTTTTCCACAGTGGTTACACCAAATTACATTCCCACCAACAGAGCACAAGGGTTCCCTTTTCTCTATATTCTCACCAACACTTATGATTGCTTGTCTTTTTTATAATAGCCATTCTAACAGGTATGAGGTAATATCTCATTGTTCAGAAGTGCATTCTCCTGTTTATTGGCAATGTCAAAGACCTTTATCTGTTAGCCTTCTAAATGTCTTCTTTGGAAAAATGTCTATTTAGTTCCTCTGCCCATTTTTAATCATATTACCTTGGGGGTTTTGCTGTTTGGCTTGCATGAGTTCTTTATATATTTTGGATATTTGCCCCTTGGTTTGCAAATATTTTCTTCCACTGGTAGGTTGTTTTTATATCTTGTTGATGATTTCCTTTGCTGTGCAGATTTTTAGTTTGACGTAGTCCACTTATTTTTGCTATTGTTGCCTTCACTTTTGGTGTCAAATCGAAAAAAATCACCACCAAGAATGATGTCAAGGAGCTTGCCTTCTGTATTTTCTCCAGACGTGTTATGGTTTTTGATCTCGTACTCAGGTTTACACTCACTTTGAACTAATTTTTGTGTGTGTTGTAAGATACTTGCTCCATCTCATTCTTTCACATGTGGTTTTCCAGTTTCCTCAACACCACTTACGCTAAAGACTGCCCTTTCTCCATTGTGTATTCTTGGCTTGTTTGTCATTAGCCTCTCTCTTAATTACAAAATATGCGTTGCTCATCCCAATTCAGCAGTTGAATTTAGCAAATTAAAATGGCAAAATTAAAACTCGTTATTGGTCACAACCCCAACAGCTTTCTTCCTCATTTCTTCAAACCTCATCCTCCAAAGACCTAAAGTTTAGAGTTACACAAGATTCTTTTCATTTGGTAGCCCTTCTGCTGCCAGCATTCAATGAGTCACCACTCTAATCATTTATCTTAATTTTTTACAGAAAAGTTACTGAGGAAATTAGCACCTAACACCATGATTTTTATAATTGCATTCTAGTTCATGTTTCTAGCTTTCCATTTTTACTATTCTATTATATCGTATTGTAATGGTCATGAATTCCCTAAATACTTTGACTACATCACATTTGTTTCAAAAAGCAGGTAACAGTGTTTGTTTGCTCAAATTAAATGTTTTAGATTTACATAAAATATTCCATATCCCTTGACCCTCAAATGACTTTTCCAAGCTATTTTATTAGACTTTTTTTTTTTTTTTGCTTTGTATAAGCAAGTTGTATAAGCTATAAGGTAGTGCTTTTCTACTCCTTTCAGCATCGTTGCCCTGTCTCATAAAGCAAGAAACTGTCAGTTTATGCCCCTGAAAGACATAGTCTTCATGAACTATCTCATTTATCTTTTTTGGTGCACTTAACCAAAAACACTTGATCTAGCACCTTCTGAATACTCTTTCTGGAAGTGTGCCCTCAGAATGCATACTTTTTTTTTTTTTTTACTTCTCTAGGAAGTAACCTTACAGAGGCATAAATTTTCAGTTCCAGCGAACGTATCAATGCACCATGCAGAGAAGCAGTATAATGAAATGAGAGGAAATACATGTGGCTGAAGATATAAACCATATTCTCTAATCCAGATTTTTTCAAAATTGAAATTCGGTCTCCGTCTGTTTTACTCACATATTTTACTTTCATGTGACTCCAAATTCTTGAGAGGAAGAATAATGCTACTTAGTTCTCTCCCTGAGCCCCATCCCTATGCATGATATAGAAGAAATTCCTCAATTATATGCTGGCTAGTAAAATAATGATTTATGAAGTCTAGATTTCAGAAGTCCAAATGTAATGCAATTGATAATAAACCCTGGGTCCTTTCTATGTGGGTCCCTTTGAGAATCTAGTGAAAGTGAAGAATCTTCTCTTCTGAAAAATGCACATTATAACAATAACATGTGCAACAATTTCAGGAGATTTACAGACTCCCATTACAGAGATATGCACTTCTATGGAGCCCACACTAAAGACTTCAAATGAACTTTTATTCTGCTTATTCCTTTTTAAAAGATATTTTTTAAGTTTTTTGCTTATTCCTTTTTAAATTTATACTTATACTCTCCCTTGAACTCTAATTTTACCTTCCATTCCATAAATCTCGCTCTTCCTTTATGTCCCCTGATTTTTGGTCATTTACTCTTAAGTTTTAAATTATTAAAAGGTATGTTTCCCAGGTCCATGCTCTTAGTTCTAACTGGTATTTATTTGTAGAAACAACCAATAACCCCTCCAAAAGAGCATGACACAGCTATTACAATATGTATAAAAATGTTACCTCTACAGATTTCTGAAACTAGGTTTTGACACAGTTTAACAGAATTTTCAAAGTTGGAATGATACCTTTAATTCATACACACATGGACCCAAATTTAGAAGTTGATAGGTTTAATAAATTTGGGGCATTTAGGTTTGGTCAGTACTATCCAGATGCCTAGATTTGCCTGAGTATGTTAGGTTAAATTAACATATAAGCTTGATTAATAATGAACAGTTGGGGGGTGCCTGGGTGGCTCAGTGAGTTAAAGCCTCTGCCTTCGGCTCAGGTCATGGTCCCAGGGTCCTGGGATTGAGCCCCGCATCAGGCTCTCTGCTCAGCAGGGAGCCTGCTTCCTCCTCTCTCTCGGCCTGCCTTTCTGCCTACTTGTGATCTCTGTCAAATAAATAAATAAAATCTTTAAAAAAAAAAAATGAACAGTTGGCATAGTCCTAATATTCACGGATTCTCAGATTATGCCAACTTTTCTGTCGAATTAAACATGCAAATTAAAATCATTCATAATATGCAACATGAACATAATAACAGCTGTCATCCTCTTAATGTAACAGAATGTTAAATACAAATTTCACCCAAAGACCTAAGGGACAACGCATACTTCCTTCCAAAGGAAGTGCTAGATCATACGCAGAATTCATAAAGTAGATGTCTGGAAACAGTTTGTAAGCCTCATTTCCACTCTCATTAAGTATATTTTAAAAATTACCCAATTGGGTTATCCAAATAATCTAATAAAATTAGGATAATGAAGTAAGATGGATTGGGGAGAATCTTTAAAAACAGGTTTTCTTCTAAGAGTGAAGAGAATGGATGTACTTCCTCTTCACCTCCAGTCATGGGAAAGAGCCTTCATATGTCCCCTAACTCAGAGGACATGGTCTACTGGTACCTTTTTCCTGCCTAAAAGACCTAAGGTACAAGAGATTACCTTTGATGGTACAGTCAAAGAAAAATTAGTGGATCATGGATGCCCTGAATTAAAGGAGTTTTCAGAGAAAAAAAAAGTGAGTATTTGGGGTTGATCAGATGTGGGACACTCATGGGAGAATTTGTTCCCCAACTTTGGTCTTATCCAAAAGGGCTGGCTGACTTGGCTTTAAACACTTGCCAAGCATGTAGAGTGCTGATGTCAGGTCATGGGCTAGTCGTCAAGTGAGAACTTTTTTTTTTTTTAAATGAGAACTTTTTGATGCATTTTCTTTAACTTTCTCCTTGCGTGAAACCCTGGTGAAGGAACAAACATGAGGAAAATAGCAGGAAACTGAGCAACAGAGACCCTAACCAGAGACCTTGCACACACAACAGGGCCAGGAAGAAGATTTACCTTTCAGTGATGGGTAATGTTGTGTGTACTATGTGGGACTGGGCATTTTAGTCATTGGAATGAAGCCATTTATATTTGCTAGGAGAGATCAGAATACCTAGCAAACATGACTTACATTGAATCCTGAGCAAAAGAGAAACAAGGGATAGTGGGAGCCAAAAATAAAGTTGTTTATGATTAAATCCCTCAGGAAATGTTTGTTCAACATTTATTAAATATTGTGGAACCAAAAGAAGAAATGAACATGGGTGGAGATGAAATTAAGATATAAAATTGGTCTCTGTGCTCTAGAAACATGTAAACATAAAGATAAGCAAGTGCCTGCCGGGGGGCGGGGGGGGTGGAATACACAAAAAGTAAAAGACTGCTCAGTTTACACTAACTGATATCAATGCAATATAATTATCTCATTCTTAGATGGTTTTAAACACATCAGCATAATATGGCATGCATAAACTCAGGAACAATTAGCTACCATTACGGTTATCACCAAGAAAAGCCTGCCAACGCAGCAAAGTCAACTGAGACACCAAACCAAACCCCATATTTAATGGTATAATGATAAAAAATAAATGCATTATGAACCTAATGTCAACAGGTAGAGGTTATTGAAAATTAACTCCAAGAAAGGCACCAGGCAGGATAAAGAAAAAGCACACAAGAGGATGAGATATTTTGGTTTGAACTGTATATAAAAATGCCAGAAACAGGTTTTTCTCCTTGGGAATTTTGTTAGGAGTGGTTCAGTTGTGTGCTGGTAAACATTTAACACCTATTCTCCCAGGAAAAGAGGCTCCAGTTTCTAGCATTTAGTGATTTCTTTGATGTAAATACTGCTACCACATTTCAAACTACCAAAATGAGGTCATTGATACAGAGATACATATTCTCTCTTTGAATTTCCACTTTATGAACTATAGGAGTAAATTATCATAGATAATAATAAATGTGCTAAAATAATTAAGAAGTCGTAAGTTTTTGAGAATTTATTGTCCTTGTTTTTAATATTTAATTATGTTTATATAGTTTAATTTTAATGATGGCTGTGTTTAACAAGCAGCACAAAGTTTCTGACATTTTTATGTTAAATCTTGGTGAGCTAGTCTGAGCTCCTACAAGCTCAGATGTCTTGTTTCTCCTGCTGGCTCTGGGCAAAGATAGTGGAAATAAAAAAGAAAAAAAATCTGAATGTGTTTGACACAAGTTCAAAGGCTTGACAATATTCCCTTAGGTTATGCTATGCATAAACAAGACTTTCATATGTTGTTGGTAGGAATTCAAAATGTTTTGACCTCAGTAAAGGGGGATTGGTAATACATAGCGTAATAACATGTATTTGCCCTTTGAATGATTACACTTTGGGGCACTTTCTCTGAAGAGACACTTCCACAAAGATGAAACATTTGTACAAACTTATTCATTGAGTCATTAGTTATAATAGCAAGTGTTAGAAACACCCAAATTTCCATCAGTAGGGAACTGATTGGATAATCTATGGGGCAGCCACCCAATGAAGTATTATGCAGCCATAAAAAATATATTTCTTTGTACCAGCTGAACTGATCTCCAAGGTAGATCATTAATTAAAAAAAGAAAAAAAAAAGATGCAGAACAACATATATAGTACACTTCTTTGGGTAAAAAAGAAGAAATAGTAAGAATACATATGTATTTCTTTCCAAAGATAAACACTGAAAGGATGAACAAAAATTATTTTTAGGGGCCTTGGGTGAAGGGGGACAGGATGGGAAGAATAGGAACAGAAATGAAACCTCTCTGAATACACCTTTTAAAAAACATTTTTACTATGAACCAGATAAATGTTTTATATATTTAAATTATCAGTCCAAAGGTTTTTCAAAAGCAAATCCTAAAACTCTAAACAGACTAAAACAAAAAGCATAACAGATTATTATAGGTGACTTTCAAACCCTATGCTCTGATCATATATCCTTTATGAGATTCTAAAAACAAATGAACTTTAAAGAAATTCTAAACTTCACTCAGTAGTAAAATATTATTTAAAAGTAAAATTAGAATTGCAATTTTGGGGATGCCTAGGTGGCTCAGCTGGTTGAGCATCTGCCTTTGGCTCAAGTCATGATCTCAGGGTCCTGGGATCCAGTCCACATCAGGGCTCCTTGCTCAGCAGGGAGCCTCCTTCCCCCTCTGCCTGCTCTGCCTGCCACTACCCCCTGCATGTTCTCTTCCCTCTCTCTAACAAATAAATAAATACAATCTTTAAAAAAAAAAAAAAAAAGAATTGCAATTTTCAAATGTTTCATGTATGTTGCAAAGTAAAGCATGTAAGAAAACCACTAAATATTACATTTGAATTGGAAATGCCAATACTAATATAAACTTGTGGCATTAAAAAACACATTTCCTACTCAGTGTAAGAACCTAAGCCTATAATGTCCCTGAACAGTATACTTAAAAATAGTTAAATCATAAATTCTGTTATGTAAATTTTATGCAATATTTTAAAAATGAAGGGTTTTTTAAATTTAAAGTTCCTGAGGGTATAGAAAGGGAAGATTAATTCTTGTTTAGCATGTGGTTGAGGTAAGAAATCCCTCTGGACTCAGCTACCCTCACCTGAAGGTCATATTGGAGCAGTGACTGGATAAATTAGGTCTAGAATTGGAGACCACCCCAGGGATATCCCACGCACTTAAGTAGGGCTCTTCCAGAAAAGGCTTTGCAGAGAATAATCAATAAACCCCATCAGACTGTGCTGCCTCTGTGTTCATTGACACATGAATAACGGCTCATCTGCTAAGTTCTTCCACCAAAGGTGTTTGGATGGACTAACCTACAGAAGCCCCGTCAGTTTTAAATAGCAAGGATAGAGGAGAGGCTCAAAAAAACGCCAGGAGCCTCTGGATGGCTCAGTGGGTTAAGCCTCTGTCTTTGGCTCGGGTCATGGTCCTGGGGTCCTGGGATCAGGCTCCCCATCGGGCTCCCTGCTCTGTGGGGACCTTGCTTCTTCCTCCCCCACCCCCTTCTCCTGGCTTTCGTTCGCTCTCTTGCTATGTCTGTCTCTGTCAAATAAATAAATAAAATCTTAAAAAAAAAAAATCCCAGACTTACTCCTCCAAAAGACAGATAGGGGTTCAGGCAATCTTTTTAACAGTAAGAAAGAAGTTTATGCTTTGCCGGTGCGGCCTCTCTTTACTTTCTACATTTGATTATGGTTGATTTGATTTGGGGACTACAGCACCCATGACAACATCAAACCTGACTGTTTATTTCAGCATCCATGAACAACTAAAATCACTCCGCTTAGTTATTCCATCTTATTTATTTGTTTGTTTGTTTGTTTGAAAGAGGGAACACAAGCAGGGGGAATAGGAGAGGAAGAAGCAGGCATCCCACTGAGCTGGGAGCCCCATGTGAGGCTCAATCCCAGGATCCTGGGATCATGACCTGAGCTGAAAGCAGATGCTTAATGACTAAAGCCACCCAGGCACCGCAAGTTATTCCATTTTTCAATTTTCTTTGTATGCCTACGTGTGCGTGACCCTGCTAAGTGAAGAACATGTTGATGTACATATGCTTGCCGTAAACTCAGAGTAAGTGGGATTCGATGAACCATAAAAAAAGAAAGCCTTTTCAGTCTTGAGCTGGGACAAACAGCAGGTTCCAGGGAGCAAGTCAATGCTCCCATGGTAGTTTTAACTGTTCTTTATACTTGAAATCCACATTATTTTGAAAAAAAAAAAAGGAAGCACTGATGTCTATCTAGTCTATCTAGTGAGGAAGAATAGGGGCGCTGAGTGGTCCAGGTCCATACATTACCTAATCTCCCACTCTGAGCATAATTATCTTGTTTTCTATCCTCTTACCTCATGTGTCAAAGAGAATGGATTTCCAAAATAAAGGAAGTCATCTAGAATACCAGTCTTTCATTTTAAAAAAATACTCATCTGTTTCAAGACTTTCCTGTAATTTTTAAGGACAAAGCTATACTAACTATTAATAGAAACTGGCTTTGCTTGACAGAAATTTGGACAGCTGAAATAAAACTGAATGACAGTGGATAAAAACTGCTATAGGCAAATTCCACCCGTCTCCTGTTTAAACTTGCATCTTCACAGAAACTCTCAGTAACACATTTTCAGCCACAGAATAAGCTGTTAAGAATGGTACCTTCCAGCATGGAAAAGTTTGGCTATACCAGGAAATTACTCCTCATTCATTTGGTTTACAGCATCCGACAACGCCAGTGACAGACATGTCTTCGGGTGGCAGCCACAGCTGTGAGAACTGCTATGACACTGTGTCATCTCTCTCGTCTGGCTGTTCCTTCAGGCCATGTGGTCACTGGCTCAGAGGACTAGGCCCCAGCCACGAGTTCCAGAACGGGATCACCTTGAATTAAATGTGATGCACTTTCTCCACCAATACCAATCTCTCCAAAAACTGTTTCTTTGGCCCAGCTTATTAATCTTCCTAAAACTTCTAGCAAAAGGGATCTCCTAGGATGTGTGTACATGGAGGCTGAAGGGCGTATGCCTGTGTTATTTGATCAGAACCGATGTTATCCTTGTGCGGAAATGTGGGAACATGGAAAGAAATCAAAATTCACTCAATTCAAAGGTACTCTAGAAATTATCTCATCTCTTGTTCACCCTGCTGTGTCTTTGCAGGAAAGAATTCTAGAATATGAAAATTTACATTGGGAGTGAGTGAAGACATAAGCATTATTTTTTTAAATATCTTTGGAAAAACTTCAAACTTAGGAAAGCTTCAAGTATGGTTGTATCTTTATACAGACTTGACAATTTCTACTATTTGTTTTATCATATGTATGTTATTATTATTACAAAACTAATTGAAACTTACAGGCAACATGACTGTTCCTTCTAAAAAAGTCCTAAATATTTCATCATATGTCTCCTAAGAATAGGGCATTATCTTGCATAGACACAATAAAGTAATCAAATTCAGGAAATATAGCATAGTGATTTTATTTAATCTGTAGACCACTTTGAGGAGTATCATCATTTCAACAACTACTTTTCCTACGACACCACTACCCCTTTCATATACTCTTTTGCATACGCACTTTAGAGTTAATTCTCCATAAGAATGCAATTTTATGTTCTGTTCCTCATGGTATTTCCTTTTTAAATATGTATTATTTATTCATGACACAACTAATCAAAAGTGATTTATATAAACATCTCTTGTGACATGGAAATTCAATTTCTGAAAATGAAAGTCATTCTATTGTCCAAAATGAATACCTATAAAAACAAATGACCTGGTATAATGAAAACAAGTACTTTGAGAAGTACTCTTTTAATGGTTCCCCAATACTAACGATGCCATTGTAGAAGTTTAATATATATATCTCCCCAAGTGTGTGTTTCTCTCCCTCCCTTGTTCCCTTTAACTTAAATTAATATTTTTAACCTGAAAGCCTTTTTCAATAAGGAGAAAGTAGCAGGACAAGGGCAAGGAAAGAGATTGCTGGAAGAAAATGTGATTGTCATGCGGGAAGCAGACTGGCTACAAATGTTCTGAGGTTATCGGCAACTGACTTGTAGCAGGCATGCCTCTGGCTCATACGTTCCCAGAGTAGAAGACAATAAGAGCAAGAACTCTTGGCAGGCCGCTGGCCTGCTGGGGTGCTCAGAGATGTACAGTTAGGACTGCGGGCTATGAGAAGCCAAGTATTAAGTCACACCTGAAAAGGAAAATCAAGGCAGTGCCTTCATAATAATTTCAATTAAAATTAGCAGCAGGTGCCATCAGTGCCCTTTAGGGCAAGTAGGTTCTCATTCTATGAAGACCTTCCCAGACCCTGGAAGAATCCAAACATATTCTGAGGCTATAACCTTTGATGAGCATGAAATGAAGCTGATCAACAAAAATCATGCCATCCAAGAAAAATGTCACAGCCCATCTTCACTTTAAGTTCTTGAGTTTGCTCTTAACAAAACAATGCAGATTTTACGTGATTGTTAAAAAACCAACACACTGGGCTAAGAATTCAAAATCTGCATTTCTTATCATCACCACCACACAATAATTACATGACACTGGGGAAGTCACAAGATCTATATACCTTGACATATCTAAAGCAGGTTAGAATAGAGGTGAAGAGCATCGGCTTTGGAGTTAGGGAAAACTGGGATTCAGTCCCAGTTCTGTGAATTAGTAGTGCTGAAAAAAGTTTCTTCAAAAGACCTGAAAGAAGCGGCTTCCAGCCCAGCCATCTCCAGTACTTCAGGGGACAGAGAAGAGCTAAATAAAAGGGATTGTAGAAAGAAAATGCCTCTACAGCTATGTGACCTTGGCCTGGTATTTATCAAGGATATTTTAGGAGGAAAATATTCACACAGAGAAAAATTACATCAATCCCTCAGCAGCTGCACAACCCATTTATGGGGGTGTGGCCTGCCCCAAAAGGTAATGTGAACTCAAGTGATAAAATAACAGTAGGAAAGAACACGGAATGTCTGTCTTTCTCAATTTTGTCTACGATTACAGGAATACCATACCAAGTGCATTAAACAACAGAAATTTGAGCCCTGGTCAAAGTGACAACATAAGAAGATGCTGAAGTGACCTCCTCCCACAGACATACAGAATGTACAGCTCCATATAGAATAATTTCGTCTTACTGGAGGGTGGAGGATGAGTAACCAGCTAGCAACAACACATCAGGCAAATGAGAGAGAGAGAAGAAAAAAACAAAAAAGCATGTTAAAGTGAGTGGGTGAGACTGAAACACAGTCTCACCATAAACTTCACCCCTAGCATGGCAACTGGTAATTACAAGGGAACTCAAAACCCAGGGTTTTTCTCTGAGGAGCCAAGAGTTTGATTCTTATATCAGGTCCTGCACCTGAGTGATGGGCCCCCCAAGGCATCTAGTTTTGAAAACTAGTGGGGCTATCCATGAGACCACAAGGCTGGAGCAAACTGGGGGGGGGGGGGAAGCTCTTTAAGAGCCAATGCACCTGGACTCACTCACCCTGAGGATCAGAATAGAGGCAGCTGATTGAGAGGCACCCAGACTTTTATGTGAAAGAGGTTCATTTGTTCATCCTAAGGCATTAGCCTGAGAGCATGAGGTTAATTTAACACATGCCTAGGGGCCTGCTGGGATACTCTCCAGGGATATGATTGGTGGGGACCATCTCTATTTTAGGTCCTCCACTGGTCTTGCTTCAGCTCACTGGTATCTCAAAAAAAAAAAAAAAATAGCTTATACCTGCTTCTGGAATCCCCATTTTTGCAACTGCCACAAAATCTAGTAAGTTGTCTGATTCTCATAGCCAGTGGGCCTTAGGCTAGAGCATCCTACAGGATAGGAACCAGTGGAGAAATAGTTCTGAAATGGTTACTATCCCCAGGGCACAGCAAGAGGCAATAATCCTAGGAACCAATCTTTTTGTGGAAGAAGTCTATTAGCTTATCTTTATGGCTGTGGCCTGAAGGGCAGGCTTCTAATTAAACATACATCTGAGGGCCTACTTTAATCTTTTCCAGAGACCTTGGAGGGCACCTGCCCTCCCTTCACTGCACTCCAGAGAATCAGTATCTGCTGGAGGAGAGTTTTACATTGGTTTTGTGCCCTGGTTTCTATGTCCAGTGCTCCCATTTTTTTCACCTGCTACACAGGTGTTAGCCCTGATCACCTAGCCTAGAGTTAGGGAGGTGTTTGTGTTGTTGTGTCTCCTGAAGCTATAACAATGAGACAGCTTTTGGCAGGATACCATCTGCAGGGCATTGCACAGATAGGAGACTAAACACACACCCAATTTACCTGAGAAATAGGTCTATTGCTCATTCTGGGGTTTTAGTCAGAGGGGCAGGCATCTGATTTAGCAAACATCTGGAGACTCACCAAGGTTCCCTCAGGGGACGAGAGATGGTGGCTATCATTTTTGCATGTTCCTTATGCCTTGCTTCAACTTGCTGGTATCTCCCAGAAAGGAGCTCTTACACATGTCGGTGCCCTGGTTTTTGTGGCTCTTGCCCAGGAGTGTCCCAGGATTGCCTAGCCCCAGGATTGCATAGCTTGTTTCCTGGGTTCCATGGAAGCATAACCAATGAAGAGACAATTCTTGGTTGGCGGCCACCCTCACGGCACTGCACAGAGAGCAAACTGAAACACCCCTAGCCTTTCTGTGCAAGAGGCCTATTTGCTTCTACTGGAGCTTTAGCCTCTGAAGCAGGCTTCAGGTTTAACACACATCTAGGAGCCTATGGAGATGTATATGGAGGACAGAATCTGGTGTATGGCATATTTGTGCTCTCCCTCTGCCTTGCTTCAGACCACTAATATCCATTGGAAAGTAACTTATACACTAATCTGGCACCTTGAGTTTTGTGACTGCCACCCAGGGGGCACCTCTACATTGCTTGGGTCTGGTGGCCAGTGTTCTTGACACTTACAATAGGTTTATACACAGGAATGTAAATATTTGTACAACATAAAAGCTGCTGCCCGAGGATCTGCATTCTAACCAGCCTGAATCTAGGTACTGATTGAGATCCTCCCCTTTGGATACCAATGGGTTTTGGCACACCTTCAACTAGTGAGAGTCACTAAAAATAAAATGGGTTGACGGGGGGGGGGGGAAATCACAAAGGTATGAGTCAATAAAGAGCAAGTGCAGATTTAAATGGTAAATTTCATCCCCAATTCCAACCCACTCCAAGACGGGAAGAGGCGGCTATCTTTTTTCATGCACAGAAAATGCATGCAAGGAAAATGAAGAAACAGAGAAATATATTCCGAATAAAAGAACAAGATGAAACTTCAAAAAAAAAAATGTACTTACTAAAATGGGGAAAATGACTTATCTGATAAAAATTTCAAAATAATAGTCATAAAGTTGATCACTGATTGCAAGAGAAGAATGAATGAACACAGTGCTGACTTGAACAAAGAGAGAGAAATATATAAGAAAGTAACAAATAGGAGTCATGAAGCTGAAGAATATAACAGCTGAGTGGAAAAATACACTAGAAGTGTTCAGCATCAGACTAGATGAAGCAGAAGAAATGATCAGTGAATTCAAAGACAGCATTCACATTATAGGGGTCCCAGAAGGAGAAGAGAGAGAAAGTGGCAGTATACTATTTGAAGAAATAAGAGGTGAAAACTTAACCTGGGGAAGGAAACAGCTATCCAGGTCCAGGAAAACCAAAGTTCCAAATAAGAGGAACCTAAAGATACCGATACAAAGATACATTATAATTAAAATGTCAAAAGTTAAAAAAAAAAATCTTAAAAGCAGCGAGAAAAAAACAACTTGTAATGTATAGGGGAAATCCCATAAAGTCATCAGGAGATTTTTTAGCAGAAACTTTGCAGCCAGTGGAAGGTGGCATGATATATTCAAAGTGGTGAAAGAAAACAAAACAAAACACTTCCAGAACACTCTATCCAGAAAAGTTGTCATTAAGAAATGCAGAAGAGATATAGAGTTTTCTAGACAATAAAAGCTAAATGATTTCATTACCATTTAACTGGACTTCCAAGAAATGTTAAAGGACTTTGAAAACTTTAAATAGGAAGTGCTAATTACTAATAGGAAAACATGAAAGTATAAAATTCATTGATAATGGTAAGTAAATACACAGTAAAATGTAAAATAATCAAATAGCATAAAGGTGATGGATTCATCAAACAAAGCTAACATAAAAATAACTACAAAAATTAGTTAAGGGTGGGGCTCCTGGGTGGCTCAGTGGGTTAAAGCCTCTGCTTTGGCTCGGGTCATGGTCCCAGGGTCCTGGGATCAAGCCCTGCATCAGGCTCTCTGCTCAGCGGGGAGCCTGCTTTCTCCTCTCTCTCTGCCTGCCCTTCTGCCTACTTGTGATCTCTCTCTGTCAAATAAATAAAATCTTTAATTTAAAATAATAATAATAATAATTAGCTAAGGGATACACAAGATAAATGTAAAATGTCACATTAAAGCATAGAGAGGTTGGGGAATAATTAAAAATGTAGAATTTCAGAATGCATTCAAACTTAAGTGGTTATCACTTAAATAGGCATTTATAAGTTGTTATACATGAGCCTTATGATAACCACATAGCAAAAACTACAGATACACAAAAGATAAAGAAATCTAAGCACAGCATAAAGAAATCATCAAACCGCAAAGGAAGAGAACAGGAGAAGAAAAGAACAGAGAAACTACAAAGCAACTAGAATATACTTAACAAAATGGCAGTAAGTACATACCTATCAATAACTTTAAATGTAACTAGACTAAATTCTCTAATCAAAAGACATAAAGTGACTGAACAGATTAAAAAATAAAAATAACAACAAAGAAAAATAAGATCTATCTATATGTTGCCTAAAGAGGCTCCCTTGAGTTTTAAGGATACACAAAGACTGAAAGCAAAAGAATGAAAAAATATGTTCTATGCAACTGGAAACCAAAAGAAAGCTATGGTAGCTATACTAATTTTAGGCAAAATAGGCTTTAAAACAAAGATTGTAATGAGACAAAGAAAGGTATTACCTTATGATAAGGGGATCAATCCAACAAGAGAATATATCATTTATAAATATCCATCCCACATAGGAGCATCTAAATATATAAAGTGAATTTTAACATATATAAAGGGAAGAATAGACAAATTCATTAATACTAGGGGATTTTATTATCCCAGTTTCATCAGTGGATAGATCATTCAAATAGAAAATGAGTAAGACTTAAATTACACAATACACCAGATGTACTTTACAGATATACACAGATCATTCCATATTAAAAGCAACAGAATACACATTCTTCTTACTTGCACTTGGAACATTGTCTGGTATAGATCTTATGTTATACTGCAAAACAAGTATTCATAAATTTTAAAAGATGTAAATCATATCAAGCATCTTCTCAAACCACTCTGGTATGAAACCAATAATCAATTCCAAAAGATATCTGGAAAATTTGCTAATATGTGGAGATCAAACAACATGCTACTAAACATCCAATGGGTTGGAGGCATCTCAGTGACTCCATCAGTTAAGTGTTGCCTCCAGCTCAGGTCATGATCTCAGGGTCCTGGGGTTGAGCCCACATTGGGCTCCCTACTCAGCCGGGAGAATGCTTCTCTCTCTCCCTCTACCTGCTGCTCCCCCTGCTTGTGTGCTCTCTTATCACATAAGTAAATAAATAAAATTGTTAAAAAATACTAAAAAAAAAAAAACCAATAGGTTGAAGAAAAATCAAACTATAAATAAAAAAAACACCGTGAAACAAATAAAAATGTAAATACAACATAATAAAACTCATGGGATGCAATGAAAACAGCTCTAAGAGGGAAGTTCATACTGATAAGTGCTTACCTCAAGATAGAAGAAAAATCTCATGTAAGCAACAAAAGTTAACATCACAAAGAACTATTAAAATAATAAAGAACAAATTAATAAAATGAATGAAATAACAGATTATAGCAGAAATAAATGAAATCTAGACTAAAAACACAATTTTTAAAAAATCAATGAAAGTACTATCTGAGTCTTTGAAAAGATTAAACCAAACCAACAAACCCTTATTTAGATTCACCAAGAAACAATCAGAAGGATTCAAATAAATAAAATCAGAAATGAAAGAGGTTACGAACAATACCACAAGAATACAAAGGATCATAAGACTCTACTATGAGTACTTACATGACTACAAGCTGGCAACTTGGAATAAATGGATATATTCCTAGATAGAAGTAGAAAAATTTAACAGAGAAATAACTAGTAAAGAGATTGGATGAATAATCAGAAACAGGCCAAAGAACAAAAGACCAGGACCAGACAAGTTCACTAGGAAATTCTACCAAACATTTAAAAAAGAATTAATGCAAATCTTTCACAAATTCTTCCAAAAAAAAAAAAAAAAGGCAGGAACATTTCCAAACTCATTTTAAGAGACTGGCATTACTTGATACCAAAACCAGACAAGGACACCACAAGAAAAGAAAATTACAGGCTAATATCCCTGATGAATAAAGAGGCAAAAATCCTCAAAAAAATATTAGCAAACCAAGGGGCACCTGGGTGGTATAGTGGGTAAAGCACCCAACTCTTGATTTGGGCTCAGGTCATGGAGCCCCACATCAGGCTCCATGCTTAGCATGGAGTCTACATGGGGATTGTTTCCTTCTTCCTCTGCCCTTCCCTTTGCTTGTGCGCTCTCTCGCTCTCTCTCTCTCTGTGTCTCTAAAAATAAAAAATCTTTAAAAAATATATTAGTAAACCAAATTCAGCAATACATTAAAGGAATCACACACCACGATCAAGTGGATGCAAGGATGATTCAAGGTCCACAAATCAACTAATGTGATAACAGATTAACAAAATGAAAGATAAATATCATATGATCATCTCCACAGGGATAGAAAAATCACTAGAGCAAAATTCAGCATCTGTTTATGGTAAGAACTCACAACAAAATGGGTTAAGGGGAAAAATATTTTAACACAATAAAAACTATATATGAGAAACCCACATTGAATATCATACCAAAAAGCTAGTTTTTCCTTTAAGACTGGGAACAAGGGAAAGATGCTCACTCTCCCTACTTTTATTCAACAGAGTATTGGAAGACTTAGCCAGAGCAATTAGGCAGGAAAAAAAAATTGGAAAAAAAGAAGTAAAACTGTCACTATTTGAAGATGACATCTTACATATAAAAAAACCATAAAGTTTCCACCAAAAATTGTGGGAATAAATGAATTCAGTAAAATTGCAGGACACAAGAAAAATATATGTAAAATCTGTTGCATTATTATACACTGATAACAAACTATCAGAGAAATTAAGAAAACAATTCCACTTTCAATTGCATATAAAGAAAATACCTAGGGATAAACTTTATCAAGGAAATGAAAGACCAATTCACTGAAAACTGTTAAGACACAGGTGAAAGAAATTGAAGATGACACAAATAAATGGAAACCTATTCTTTACCAGTAGATTGGAAGAGTATTGTTAAATGTCCATACTACCCAAAGAAATCTATAGATTCGGTGCAATCTCTATTAAAATTTCAACAGAATTTTTCACAGAAGTAGAACTAACAATCCTAACATTTGTGTGGAACCTCAAAAGACCCAGAAAAGCCAAAGTGTCTTGAAAAAGAACAAAGTGACAAGTATCATGCTCTCTGGTTTTAAACTGTAATATGAAGCTATAGTAATTACAACAGTGTTACTAGCACACAGAAAAAGACACATAGATCAATGGAACAGAATAGCAAGTCCACAAATAAACCAAAATTTACATAGTCAATTAATCTATGACAAAGGAGGGAAGATTATATAATGGGGAAAAGACCATCTCTTCAATAATGGTACTGGGAAACTGGACAAGCACATGCAAAAGAATAAAACTAGAGCACTGTCTTACACTATATACAAAAATAAATGCAAATGGATTAAAGACTTAAATGTAAGACTGGAAATCAAAACTCCTAGAAGAAAGCACAGGCAATAAGCTCTTGGTGCATCAGTTTGAGCAGCAACTTTTTGGGGTCTGTCTCCACCACAAAAACAAAAATAAACAAATGAGACTATGTCAAACTAAAAAGCTTTATATAACAGAGGAACAATCAACAAAACAGAAAGACAACCTCTTAAATAAGAGAAGATATTTGCAAATGACATATCTAGTAAGGGGTTAATACACAAAATATATAAAGAACCCACATGACTCAATATCAAAATACCAAACAATCCAATTTTTTAAAAAGAGTCAGAGGGCCTGAGAAGACATTTCTCCAAAGAATACCTACAAGCACATGAAAAGATGTTCAACATTACAAATCACCAGGAAAATGCAAATTAAAAACATAATGAGATATCGCCACACACGAGCCATTATCAAAAACACAAGAAATAGCAAACATTGGTAAGGATACAAGAAAAGGGAAACCTTTCTTATTCACTGTTGGTGGGAATGCAAAATGATGCAGCCATTATGCAAAACAGTACAGAGGTTCCTCAAAATATTAGAGTTACCATATGATATAGCAATTCCACCTATAGGTATTATCCGAGGGTAATTAGACACTAATTTGAAAATATATATGCACGCCTATGTTCATTGTAGCATTAATTACAACAGACAGGATATGAAGCAACCTAGGTATCCATTGATAGACAAATACATAAAAAAAGATGTGGTACAATATGATCTCTCTGATATAAGGAATTTGAGAGGCAGGGCAGGAAATCATGGGGGGTAGGGAGGGAAAAAAATGAAACATGTGATCAGGAGGGAGACAAAAATCATTAGGGACTCTTAATCCCATGATACAAACTGAGGGTTGCTGGGGGGTGGGGGCAGAGGGGTAGGGTGGCTGGGTTATGGACATTGGGGAGTGTATATGCTATGGTGAGTGCTGAAATGTTTAAGTCTGATGATTCACAGACCTGTACACCTGAGGCAAATAATACATTATATGTTAATTAAAAAAAGATGTGGTACATATAAAAAATCGAATATTACTCAGACATAAAAAAGAGTGAAAACAGGGATAGACCTAGAGATGTTAAGCTAAAAGAAATAAGTCAGACAGAGAAGGACAAATACTGTGAGATTTCATTTATATAAAGATTAAAAAAGCAAAATGAATGAAATAACAGAAATAAACGTATAGATAGAGAAAAACTGTGTAGTAGTTGCCCAGGAATTGGGGAGGGAGGATGGGCAAATTAGGGGAAGGGGATTCAAATGTACAAACTTCCAGTTATAAAATAAGTAGGACACAGAGATACAATGTACACTATAGGGAATACAGTTAATAACATGTAATAAATTGGAATGGTGACAGATGGTAACTGTCATTGTATAATGGTAACATTATAGTGATCGCTTTGTAATCTGTGTGTTAAATCACTAGACCATATACCCATAACTAATACAATATTGTATGTCAGCTATACTCAATTAGGAGGGAAAAAAACAACTACTGATTTCTCACCAAAGAAAACAAATAGCTTTTGCCTTTAAGCCCAATGTATCCTTTAGGCTGAGTCAGTTCTGTAATGGTTTCTGTCATAAACATGTAAGTAAAAACTTAATTCAGTTCTCAAATTTATCTCTGCATTTTATTGATAGTGTATTGAACCAAATGAGCTTCTTGGTGCCAATAATCAGTATATTAATAGGATCTCCTGATATTTTTACTGGCGACCATCATCAGCATTCTACCAGTGACTTCAAATGTCAGCCCGCTACACCCATCGTTACAACAAAAACCTCTGAACAAAACAGAAAAATAATCAACACGCTGATTCAGGAAAGTAATCAACAGAAGAATAATCGAATAAGGGAGTCACAGTTGAAGCCATCTCTATGCGGGTAACTTTGAACAGAGGGTAACCCTGCTCTTGAAACTGCCCAGCAGAGGCAGCAGCTAAACTTTGGGCCCATCTTTCCAGCTCAGAAAACGAGCAAAGGACACCCTGTGATCAAAAGAGTATTAAAAGGGAAATTGCTTTCTTCCTGCCACTTTTTATCAAGGTGAACCCAGTTACACTAAACTGCAAAACAGCAGTGTGCGCAGCCTAAACTCAGAGGAACCCTGACATCTTGGTCAGTGAACTGAGGAAGAGATCACTGGGAACCAGAGTGTGGGAGTCATCCGAAACATAAGGGAAGTGGAAAAGCACATTCCCAAGTGCATAAAGTGGCACAGTTACTAGAATCACACCTGAGATGCACAAGTGAAAAAGACCCAAAGTACCATGACAAAGACTTTTAAGATAGAACTACAGTACAAACCACATCTGGACTTATATCCAAGGGAACTGAAATCAGTATCTCAAAGAGTTATCTGCACTTCCACATTCATTGCATTATTCATAATACCCAAGATATGGAGACAACATACATGTCCTTTGATAG
Organism: Mustela putorius furo; assembly: GCF_011764305.1. Classification (NCBI taxonomy): domain Eukaryota; kingdom Metazoa; phylum Chordata; class Mammalia; order Carnivora; family Mustelidae; genus Mustela; species Mustela putorius. The sequence continues at coordinate 12,825,071 of NW_025422010.1, read as the reverse complement.
ATGAATAAAGAAAATGCAACACACACACACACACACACACACAGAGGAATATTTTCCAGCCATAAAAAAAGAAAAACATACTGCCATTTGTAAGAATATGGATGAAACTTAGACACAGTATGTTAAGCAAAATAAGCCAGTCACAGAATGAGAAATACCATATGGTATCACATATACATGGAACCTAAAAAAAAATAAAAAATAAAAAGTGAATTTTAGAATGGCAGTTGCCAGGGGCTAGGGAAGGGTAAAATGGTAGTGATATAGGTCAAAGGTACAGATTTTCAGATATATGAAGAGTAAGTTTGAGGATCTAATGTACAGCATAGTGACTATAGTTAATAATATGGCATTGTATACTGGAAAGTTGCTGAGAACAATTCTGAGATCATAAGCACTTTCAACACACACACACACAAAGTCAACGATATGCAGTGATATATGTGTTAATTATCTTGATCTTGGTAATTGCTCCTCAATGTATAGCATTCCAAATTATCATATTGTACACTTTAAATACATCGAATTATAGTTTTCAATCATTGCTCAATAAAATTTAAAAATAAAAATAATAAAGTTAAATAATAAATAAATAAATATACCACCACCCAAGTCCAAGCCACCCCTTAGTAGACCAAGCACTCACAGCAAAGTCTTGGAAATCTAAACTGATATTGGAAATGCCATCCACAGAAAAGTAAACAGAACATATAGTCTGAACTGAACTGGTTTGATTACCTATTAAAACAACAACAAAAAAAAATCCAACATTTTTCAGAGGATTATATTAGGAATAAGAGTTTTAGAACATAATATTGAAAATGTCTGGGATACCATCCAAAACCACACAACATCTAAAGGCTAAGAGAAACCTGACAAATTCACAAGTAAAAAGGCAATTTGTTGATGGCAATCTTAGCTAGCCCAGATGTTGTAATTACCAGAAAAAGCATTAAAGCAGATGTTATAACTACACTCCATGAGGTAAATTATCTTAAATGAAAGATGTTCTCAGAGGAAAATGGGAACTGTAGAAAAGAAAATGGAAAAATTTTAACTAAAAAAGACAATACTTGAAAATTTTGCTAAATGGAGTCAATAAAGGAATGGAGGAGCACCTGAGTGTTTTAATCAGTTAAGCATCTGCCTTCAGTTCAGGTCATGATCCCAGGGTCCTGGGACTGAGTTCTCAGTGGAGAGTCTACTTCACCCTCTCCCTTTCTCATCCCCACTTGTGCACACTCTCTCTGTCCCAAAAACCACACACATATACATAGCTCACATTTTCTTTATCCACTCATCTGTTGATGGACATATATACTATACACACACACACACACACACACACACACACACACACGGAATATTATGCAGCCATCAAAAAGATGAAATCTTGTCATTTGCAATAACACAGATGGAACTGGAGGATATTATGCTAAGTGAAATAAGTCCATCAGAGAAAGATAATTATCATATGATCTTACTGATATAAGGAATTTGAGAAATAAGACAGAAGATCATAGGGGAAAGGAAGGAAAAATGAAACAAGACAAACCAGAGAGGGAGACAAATCATAAGAGACTCTTAATTTCAGGAAAAATACCGAGGATTGCTGAGGTAGAGGCAGGTGAGAGGGATGAGGTTGTTGGGTGATGGACATTGAGGAATGTATGTGCTATGGTGAGTGCTGTGATTTGTGTAAGACTGGTGAATCACAGGGGTACCTGGGTGGTTCACTTGTTAAGCATCTGCCTTCAGCTCAGGTCATGGTCCCAGGGTCCTGGGATAGAGCCCCACATTGGGCTCCCTGTTTTGTGGGAAGCATGCTTCTCCCTCTTCCACTCTCCCTGCTGGTGTTCCTTGTCCTCTCTATCTCTCTCTTTGTTAAATAAATAAATATTAAAATTTGTTTAAAAAGACTGATGAATCTTGTAAGAAGAGACATAAAAGAACTTGTACTCTCTCTTTCCAGGGCCCTGTGCATGAAGAAGTCATGTGAGCACACAATGAGAAGGCTGCAATGTGCCATCCCTGCAGGAAGAGTGCTCTCACCAACAACCAGCTCTGCTGGCCCTCTGATTTTGGACTTCCAATCTCCAAACTTCCTGTGAGAAATTTCTCTTGTGTAAGCCACTCAATCTATGGTATTTTATTATGGTAGTGTGAACTGACAAAAACAGCCCCACTCCAGAAAACCCTGCTCTCGTTCTTCTCCATCTGTGCTTCTCCCCAGAACACAGTTCTCAAAGACCCTCCAAAGAGAACCTCTGCTACTTGTTCTGGGTCATACACCAGATGCTCAGGATTCCAGACATGCCTGCCATGTGGACCTATGCATTACCACCCACATCCCATTCAGGACTGAAGGCTCCCCAGCAATTCCAAATCCTGCTTGCTTGCATACAGCCCTGAGCTCTCAATGCCTTTTGGGACTATCTCCACTGGAGGGAAAAAAATCTTCCCGTAACATCATCCTCTCTTCCTGGAGCAGTCCCTATGCAGGACTGGTCAACAAAGGAGGAAGAAGGACCCAGCTCCTTTCCCCAGTTCTTGGAACAATTCCAGAGTGTCTCTTGGGACACTCAGCTGAGACCTCACCTGAGACTGCACTGCAACCCACATTCTTGCTGTGCCAATCCTGCGTCTTCCCCTTCATTTCTGCCAGTGGTTATCCCAAAATCAGTCCCTAGAAAACCTTATGCATGCTGATCTCCATCTCAGAGCAATTCTTAGAGAACACAACCAGCAACACCTACCAGAACAGTCTGAAAGCCTGGTACTGGGGTATGAACGTGCATTTCCAGGTACAAGAGGCAGTAGCATGGATGCCTGACTGTGACAAAGTCAGTGATGAAACCGTGATGTGTGAGCTGGGAGTCCACACCTGCTCATACAAGACTTTTGGCAATCAAGAAATAGAACAGGTGATGGAAGGAGAGGGGCCAGACAGCAGGAGAGCTCTCCCCACAGTGACTTACTGCATCATAGAACTGCAGAGTCCAAGAATTCCAAAATAGGACCTGGCTACCCAGTTGAAGATCTCTTTGTCAAGATAGGAAGAATACATACATCTCTCTCTCTGTCCATCAATAGATGTATGTATGTCTACATATATAAATGTTTTATGTAAAAGGTTGTTAGCTCAGTTTATAACTTGTAAATATCCAGCCATATGCTATGTGGGCTCCACAAATGGTTGGGGCAGAACTACTTGTGTTAGATTTAACTCTACCCCATCATTTTTTTCAAACAAGTCTGTCTGAGTTCTGAAATATTTAAGCACTTCTAAGGACCTTTTTGGCCCCTACATTAGGAATCCTCCCCTTGAGAATATGATCCCATTGGACCTTCTAAAACTCAAGTCCTTAGAGTCCCTGCCTCAGGATCACCAGTGACTTATCTTGATCCTGGTAATCATTTCACAATGTGTATGTACCATAAATCATCATATTGTATGCTTTAAATATATATAATTATATCTGTCAATAATTCTTCAACAAGGTTAAAAAATAAAAATAAATTGAAAATAAATGTAAAACCTTCACCCAAGCCGAAGCCCCTTTACTGGACCATGCAGTCCCAGCAAAGACAGAAATGAAACTGACATTGGAACTACTATACTCAGGAAGATAAACTGACCCTAACTGCTCTGATTGCCCTGTAAAAGAAAGTCAACATTTTACAGCAGATTTAATAGGACTCAGAGATTTAGGGCAAAAGATTGAAAATGTCCAGGATAAAATCCCCCCTGAAAAAACTTAACATGAAATAGTCCCAAAGAAATATGACAAACTTGCAAATAAAAATACAATGACTTGGGGAACCTGGGTGGCTCAGACAGCGGACTCTTGATTTCAGTTCAGGTCATGAGCTTAGGGTTGTGGGATCAAGCCAAGGTCACTTGAGATTCTCTCTCTCCCTCTCGGTCTCCTCCTCCCCCACTGCTAGTGCACTCTTTCTCTCTCTCTTTCTCTCAAATAAATAAATAAAATCTTAAAAAAAAAAAAAAGACAATGACTTAATGGCAAGAGAAGAGAGACCAGAGGTTTACAGTTTACTGTTTATTATCCCTTTGGGTGATGACAAATAAGGCTCATCTTGAACAAATGTCTCGGGTAGTTTTAAAAAAATAACAATTGCCCTGCAAGGGTTAGAGGCAAGTGAGGGTCAGCTCCTTTGCCACAACTTTGCTAGTAGGTTTTAATGAATGCCTTGGAGCACATCTCAACACTTCTTAAGCAAATATTTATAAACCAGCATAATCATACACATATTGTAAGTTCAGGGACTATTGCTTTATGAGATCCAGCCACACAAGTTCATTCAAGGCAAGTGCTACATATTCTACAGAAAGTGTTCTGTTGGTCTCACATTTAGTGAGATCTGGCCACCTGATGCCTCCCAGCATCTGCACTCAGGTTTGTATAAGGAGAGACACTTAGATGAAGCCTCACTGCATTCCTGTACCCAGATAATGCCAGAGGTAAGGAGTATCTTCATAATCATTTAGCAAAACCACATCATCTAGAATAGCAAGGGAAACCTATTTCTAACACCCATTATGCTAATTAACAAGTCACCTATTTTAGCAATAAAAATTTATTTATGGCATTATTGTATTATGAAGGACAGGCTCCAGTGCTGATGTCGATAAAAGAGCTCAAGCCCTTTTAGGAGTCACCTCTGGAGTGTGATCTTTCTAATAAAATGCTGGATTACTGGAGTCAGTTAAAATTAACTAATGTACCCATTGGTATAATACTATCTCTGAAGTTTTTTGAAATAAATTATAGACATCCTAATATCATTTTTTGGTAGCATGGGGGTCACATATACTATGATTTTTTCAATGTCGCTCCCTGAGTTCCCATTTTTTAAATACAATCCTGATGTCATTTCGTGGCAAATCTTTATCATTGCTGCACTTGTGATGTTCAGGAAATCAATACTTGAAAGACAACTTGGAGTTTAACATGTGTGTAACTGTACCTACCAATTATAGTAAAATCCAAATAAGAAAAGTGAAAGCCTGGAAGATCTGTCATTCTCAGCCCTAAATTAACCACTGTAGGTCTGAACTTTATTGAGGAACATGAGGCCAATATTCTCTGTTCTGAAAAACTTTCTGCTATTAAAATGTGACATTTTATTGAATAATATGTATCTTCTGTCTGTCATTAGTTGAGAAGATCCATCAATGTCTCTACCATATAATGTGGCAAATGAGTGCTATATATATATATTCCTTTTTTGAATATATATATCAAAAAAGGGCTCAAAGTCAAGTTAGAGACATAAAGAGCACCAAGGGAACAGAGATTAATAGACATTCATGAGACCTAACCTAAAAGCAATATTCTTAGTACTTCTTTTAATGATTCCTTTTGCACATCCCCAGACAGACCCTCCAAACAAAGAAGGCTGCAAGTAGAAAATATGGTGGAATTTTCAGCAACAGTTTGACAAAGTGATAAGTATTTCAGGAAAGCACTGTTTTGGACAACAGGCAGTCTAACAGCAGAATTAAATGCTAGCTTTCGCTCTTTATGGCTCTATCTAAGCATTTCTGGTTATCAGTAGTCCATGCAACACCTAACCCAGAACATTTATGTGTGTTTGAGTGAAGACAATTAGATTGTGTGTAAACTTAATATAACTGCTAAATGACCATCTCTAAGTTGTCAAGTAAAGAAGAAGCAATGCCAACCCTACACCTAAAGGATCTGGAGAAAGAACAAAAAAGAAACCCTAAACCCAGCAGGAGAAGAGAAATCATAAAGATCAGAGCAGAAAACAATGAAATAGAAACCAAAAAAACAATAGAACAAATCAACGAAACTAGGAGCTGGTTCTTTGAAAGAATTAATAAAATTGATAACCCCCTGACCAGACTTATCAAAAAGAAAAGAGAAAGGACCCAAATAAACAAAATCATGAATGAAAGAGGAGAGATCACAGCTAACACCAAAGAAATACAGACAATTATAAGAACATACTATGAGCAACTCTACGCCAACAAATTTGACAATCTAGAAGAAATGGATGCATTCCTAGAAACATATAAACTACCACAACTGAACCAGGAAGAAATAGAATGCCTGAACAGACCCATAACCAGTAAGGATATTGAAACAGTCATCAAAAATCTCCAAACAAACAAAAGCCCAGGGCCAGACGGCTTCCCGGGGGAATTCTACCAAACATTTAAAGAAGAACTAATTCCTATTCTCCTGAAACTGTTGCAAAAAAATAGAAATGGAAGGAAAACTTCCAAACTCATTTTATGAGGCCAGCATCACCCTGATCCCAAAACCAGACAAGGATCCCATCAAAAAAGAGAGCTATAGACCAATATCCTTGATGAGCACAGATGTGAAAATTCTCACCAAAACACTAGCCAATAGGATTCAACAGTACATTAAAAGGATTATTCACCACAACCAAGTGGGATTTATTCCAGGGCTGCAAGGTTGGTTCAACATCTGCAAATCAATCAATGTGATACAACACATCAATAAAAGTAAGAACAAGAACCATATGATACTCTCAATAGATGCTGAAAAAGCATTTGACAAAGTACAGCATCCCTTCCTGATCAAAACTCTTCAAAGTGTAGGGATAGAGGGCATGTACCTCAATATTATCAAAGCCATTTATGAAAAACCCACCACAAATATCATTCTCAATGAAGAAAAACTGAAAGCTTTTCCATGAAGGTCAGGAACACGGCAGGGATGTCCATTATCACCACTGCTATTCAACATAGTCCTAGCCTCAGCAATCAGACAACAAAAGGAAATTAAAGGCACCCAAATCGGCAAAGAAGAAGTCAAACTATCACTCTTTGCAGATGATATGATACTATATGTGGAAAACCCAAAAGACTCCACTCCAAAACTGCTAGAGCTTGTACAGGAATTCAGTAAAATATCAGGATATAAAATCAATGCACAGAAATCAGTTGCATTTCTCTACACCAACAAGAAGACAGAAGAAAGAGAAATTAAGGAGTCAATCCCATTTACAATTGCACCCAAAACCATAAGATACCTAGGAATAAACCTAACCAAAGAGGCATAGAATCTCTACTCAGAAAACTATAAAGTACTCATGAAAGAAATTGAGGAAGACACAAAGAAATGGAAAAATGTTCCATGTTCCTGGATTGGAAGAATAAATATTGTGAAAATGTCTATGCTACCTAAAGCAATCTACACATTTAATGGAATTCCTATCAAAGTACCATCCATCTTTTTCAAAGAAATGGAACAAATAATCCTAAAATTTATATGGAACAAGAAAAGACCTCAAATAGCCAAAGCGATATTGAAAAAGAAAGCCAACGTTGGTGGCATCACAATTCCGGACTTCAAGCTCTATTACAAAGCTGTCATCATTAAGACAGCATGGTACTGGCACAAAAACAGACACATAGATCAATGGAACAGAATAGAGAGTCCAGAAATAGACCCTCAACTCTACGGTCAACTAATCTTCAACAAACCAGGAAAGAATGTCCAATGGATAAAAGACAGCCTCTTCAATAAATGGTGTTGGGAAAATAGGACAGCCACATGAAGAAAAATGAAATTGGACCATTTTCTTACACCACACATGAATATAGACTCAAAATGGATGAAGGACCTCAATGTGAGAAAGGAATCCATCAAAATCCTTGAGGAGAACACAGGCAGCAACCTCTTCGACCTCAGCCGCAGTAACATCTTCCTAGGAATATCGCCAAAGGCAAGGGAGGCAAGGGCAAAAATGAACTATTGGGATTTTATCAAGATCAAAAGCTTTTGCACAGCAAAGGAAACAGTTAACAAAACCAAAAGACAACTAACAGAATGGGAGAAGATATTTGCAAATGACTTAACAGATAAAGGGCTAGTGCCCAAAATCTATAAAGAACTTAGCAAACTCAACACCCAAAGAACAAATAATCCAATCAAGAAATGGGCAGAGGACATGAACAGACATTTCTGCAAAGAAGACATCCAGATGGCCAACAGACACATGAAACAGTGCTCCATATCACTCGGCATCAGGGAAATACAAATCAAAACCACAATGAGATATCACCTCATACCAGTCAGAATGGCTAAAATCAACAAGTCAGGAAATGACAGATGCTGGCAAGGATGCGAAGAAAGGAGAACCCTCCTACACTTTTGGTGGGAATGCAAGCTGGAGCAACCACTCTGGAAAACAGCATGGAGGTTCCTCAAAATGTTGAAAATAGAACTGCCCTATGACCCAGCAATTGCACTACGGGGTATTTACCCTAAAGATACAAACGTAGTGATCCAAAGGGGCACGTGCACCCAAATGTTTATAGCAGCAATGTCCACAATAGCCAAACTATGGAAAGAACCTAGATGTCCATCAACAGATGAATGGATCAAGAAGATGTGGTATATATACACAATGGAATACTATGCAGCCAACAAAAGAAATGAAATCTTGCCATTTGCGACAACGTGGATGGAACTAGAGCGTATCATGCTTAGCAAAATAAGTCAAGTGGAGAAAGACAACTATCATATGATCTCCCTGATATGAGGAAGTGGTGATGCAACATGGGGGCTTAAGTGGGTAGGAGAAGAATAAATGAAACAAGATGGGATTGGGAGGGAGACAAACCATAAGTGACTCTTAATCTCACAAAACAAACTGAGGGTTGCTGTGGGGAGGAGGATTGGGAGAAGGGGGTGGGATTATGGACATTGGGGAGGGTATGTGCTTTGGTGAGTGCTGTGAAGTGTGTAAACCTGGTGATTCATAGACCTGTACCCCGGGGATAAAAATATATGTTTATAAAAAATAAAAAATATTTTAAAAAACAAGAAGCAATGCCATAAAAGCCAAACTAAACAGACTGAGAAAATCCATTTACTTCCTTGAGTAAAATATGAAAAGTAATGATTTAAGAATTGGTTTCATTACACAATTATTAGAAACTTCCCCTCAGGACATTCATGATCTTGATTCCACACCTGAAAGTAATCATTGCACTTGGCTCTGCATCAGGCCCTCATCCTGCCCATGGCTCCTCTTAGTTTATATATATATAAATATATATAAATAAAACATTTATTTACACACACACACACACACACACACCCTACTGTGTCTGTTACTCTGGAGAACACTGATTACTAGAATGGTAATCTAGACCCCCCATTCCTTACTCCAAAAAGTACTCCTGATGGGGACAGCACGGATGTTCCTTGTAGGCTCAGTGTGAATCCAGCTGTATGAATCCTACAATATCTGGAACATCCAAACAAGTGTGGGGTAAAAATGGTAGTCCTTCTCTTGTTCACTCACTCTACTCATTAAAAGAAATCCATAAGTGCCATGAATTTAATTATTCTGTTGATAAATCCATGGCTTCTCTGAATGTAGCCACAGGTATCATTTTCTCTCGGGAAAGCAGGAAAAGTCTACGCTAAGACATCAACCTTATCTCTCAGCAGGGGCATAATGAATATCCATTCCATGTTTAAGATATTGTTGCCATATTATGTCAGAGCATAAAATAAATCTGAATACAAAATTTAAAAAAAAACTATTCATCTGAGAACAACAAAGACCAATAAGTAATAGTAAATTACAGCCTTTTTGAAGACTAAATACAACCTGGGCTTAGGACACAAAGCATGAAACTCACAGGTCTACGAGAACTCCAAGCAGACCAGGAAGCCTAGTTCTATCCACAAGGCGTAAATGTCTATAACAGAAAAATTCTGGGAGCCTTGTGGCATCATTAGAGTCAATGTGGGCATGGGAGATATTTTAGGTGCTATTTTTGAAATACAAATGGACAATTTTCCTGACTGATGTAATTTTTTAACATTCTAAAAATGAGCTTAAAATCATAGAAGGTAGAAGAGAGACACATTATTATATCATCTAACTTAGCTGCCAGAAGCCAATGCCAATGACTTTACACTTAGATAACATTTTACAATTTAGCAAAACATTTTTCCACAAATTTCTCTTTATCCTTGTCAAAGTTTTATGATGCCACACAGGTAGTTAATACCCTCATTTTATAAGTAAACTAACGTGAAGGTTAATTAGGTGATTTGTGTAACATTCACCCAACTAATAAGGAGTCCATCCAATATAAGAACTCAGATAACCTGACTTCTAATACCCTACAACTAATTAATATACTCCTCTTGACTATTCCTCAACTCAGAAACTTTTATGAAATTTCATTTAATAAGAAAAACACTAAATTAAGAAATTTACTTGTAGGTAGTCAAATATTTGTTTTAATTGAACAATAAATGAATACAAGATTTTCAAGGAAAAGCAATTACTGTTTTCAAATACATACAGCAGCTAGATCTAACAAAAGGTGGTTGGTAGAGATCTTAAAAAATCTCCCACAATAAACAGTCAAGTGGTCCTTTATGATTAGTACTTGCCAATCATCTATAAATTACCTGCCAGTTAACAACCCTGAGACTATGTGAGCCATGAATGGGTTTGCTTAAGCAAATTGATGAGGTAAAAATACTTCTGCCAACTCTTATGGGAATTATTACAAAATTAAGGTCAATGCATCCTAAGCCTAAAATTTTACTGTTCTAGGAATGTTCCTTATCAGCTTTCCTGTAGCTAAATTATTAATATGCTTTCCCAAGATTTAATATTTGTTTTTCTTTTAAGTGTCATTAAAACATCTTCATGGTAATTAATTAGGATTATAAAAATAAATGAGCAATGCCCAGTTTTATGACACTGAGCACTGTTGCTCTTCATACTCTTTCTTGGCAACACTCTAGAGACAACAATCCTGCCCTAAGCTCCTTCTCTGCTACAAACATTCCAGAAGTATAGTGTCAACAAAGTTAAAACAGAAGAAAGCAGGGATTTCACAGCCACTAGAAAGGTTGAGGACAGAGTAACTGTCATGACAAAGCATCACTCTCTTGGACTGATCCAAAACTCGATCTCTGGGAAAGCTTTTCTAGTTATTTCTATTTTGTTGACTTCGAAACTGACTTTCATAATTTACCTATACCTATATTTTGCCTGTAATTAGATATGAGGGAGAGGATCTCTTTTGCTAAAAGGGGAAAAAAATGGCAAATATAATCCCTGGCATTGAATATCAAGCAAGATATGAAAAGCCTTGGAGAACAGAAATGTCAGAAGGAACTGCAGCCACAGCTCAGTGGAAAGGGGGCTGGTATGCATACACATACGCTAATAGAGTGACGAGGATGTGGCGGAAATTTTAAGAGCTAACAAGAAGAAACCTCAAAGGGAAGCAGAAATTACAATAAAGATGAAGAAGAGACTTCAAAGCATGAAAATGGAGCTAAATTTCTAGAATAAAGATATTCCACTGATAGAAAAGTCCATTTTTATTCTATTTTTAAAACCTCAACATGTTCAACAATGAATATTTCAAAATCCTACCCAACTGTATGTCTTGAAATTAGGAGCTACAGTAGAATGAGGTAAATAAGAAAGTACATGAAAAACTGTCCTTCAATGGTTAGAGGATAGGAATGTATTATTGTATATTTTCATCTTTAAAGACAGCCAGAGAATCTACGCAAAATCATCTCTTTCTTCTAAGCATATTAAAATTTGCAACTCTATGTATTTATAAATATGGTTCAAAAATGACTGGATTATCAGCACCACATTCTGTGTGGAACTGACACCAAAGGCCAAGAATATGCTTCTTAATACTCAAATTTTAGTCTCCCAATTTTGTTGTAATTGGGGTAAGAGACAAAACAATTAATCCTTATATATACTACATCTGTATCTTTGGGGTAAATACCCAGTAGTGAAAAGAAGGGCCATATGTACCCCAATGTTCATAGCAGCAATGTCCACAATAGCCAAACTATGGAAAGAGCCGAGATGCCCTTCAACAGACAAATGGGTAAAGAAGATGTGGTCCATATATACAATGGAATATTACTCAGCCATCAGAAAGGATGAACACCCAACTTTTGCATCAACATGGATGGAACTGGAGGAGATTATGCTGAGTGGAATAAGTCAAGCAGAGAAAGTCACTTATCATACGGTTTCACTTATTTGTGGAACATAAGGAATAATATGGAGGATATTAAGAGAAGGAAAGGAAAAGTGCCTTGGGGGAAATCGGGTGGGGGGGAGATGAACCATGAGAGATTCTGGACTTTGAGAAACAAACTGAGGATTTTAGAGGGGAGGGAGGTAGAACATAGGTGAGCCTGGTGGTGGGTATTAAGGAGGGCTTGTATTGCATGGAGCACTGGGTGTTATACATAAACAAAAAATCTTGGAACACTACATCAAAAACAAATAATGTATGGTGACTAACATAACACAGTAAAAAAATCCTTATAAAAACATTGGAAAGAATATTTATTTTTTTTAAGACTTATTTTAATAACTTCATTGGATGTGTCCAAATGAGTCCTCTTTGAATACAAAATGAACTTAAGGAAATATTGGTCAGATCTTTTTTGGTGTTTTGAGTTGTGAATTGTTCACCAGGTCTATAACCTGAAAAATGTGTGAATAGTACAGCTTTGCTCCCAGACACTAAGGACAGACAGTGACAGTCAAGGCACCCCTGCTTCTATAGGAGCTAGTCTATGTCTTTCCAGCTTAATTGTGGAAGGGACCAAACCAATGACTGAGCATTGCCAAGACTGAGGCAGGAATAGTCCAGTGTAGTCTAAATTTCATTGTATTGAAATGACTTTTATAGACAAAGTAATAAATCATGTTTATCTACCAATTTAATCAGTGGTTTACTGTTTTTAATTATCTAGTCCATGTTTCAAAATACCTGTGTTCTTATTCTTTATGCCCACCACCAAAAGCCAGTCCTCTTTTTGGTCCATGTGCCTTATGTCAGTATCTAGATATCAAACCCAGACTGCTATCACAACCAGGTCTCCCACCCAGTAGCTGTGCACCCTTGGGTAAGCCAGAACATTTGTAAGGAGCTGCACTATGCTATATTAGCTCAAAGACCCCTTAGATATTTCATATCCTGCTTATATTAAATGCATTTATAAAACTATGTCCTGATGACATTTTAAAGTCTAAAAATTACTGTTGCTAGCCTGCCCCATCAATATTGGTAATTACTTAAAGGAGAGAAACATGATATATGTGCTTTTGATTAGGAAATATATTAATTTCATTTCACAATGTTGGTATGCAGATTCATTCCATGGAAATAATCTTCATACTCTTTATTTCAGTTAAGTTTAAATTAAAAGGGAATGGGAACAATAACTACAACAAATATTGGAATTCCTGGGCCCATGGATTTCCTGGATCTCTGTATGTTCAAAGACAAAAAAATTTTCTATTACAAGGGGGATTTGGCAGAATGTGTAAAAAACAATACTTATAGTTTAAAACCATATTTTAGAAGTCTCTATCAACATCACTAGCCATTAGGGAAATTCAAATTAAAACCATATTGAGATACCCCCTTACACCAGTTAGAATGGCCAAAATCAACAAGACAGGAAACAACGTGTGCTGGAGAGGATGTGGAGAAAGGGGAACCCTCTTACACTGTTGATGAGAATGCAATCTGGTACAGCCACCTTGGAAAACAGTATGGAGTTTCCTCAAAAAATTAAAAAGAGAGCTACCCTATGACCCAGCAATTACACTACTGAGTATTTACCCCAAAGATACATATGTGTGAAAAGAAGGGCCATATGTACCCCAATGTTCATAGCAGCATTGTCCACAATCACCAAACTGTGGAAAGAGCTGAGATGCCCTTCAAGATATGAATGGATAAAGAAGATGCGGTCCAAATATACAATGGAATATTACCCAGCCATCAGAAAGGATGAATACCCAACTTTTGTATCAGCATGGACAGAACTGGAGGAGATTATGCCTGAGTGAAATAAATTGAGCAGAGAAAGTCAATTATCATATGGTTTCACTTAGCTGTGGAACATAAGGAGTAACATGGAGGACATTAGGAGAAGAAAAGGAAAAGTGAACTGGGGCAAAACGGAGGGGGAGACAAAGCATGAGAGACTGTGGACTCTGAGAAACAAACTGAGGGCTTTGAAGGGGAGGAGATTGGAGAGATGGGTGAGTCTGGAGGTGGGCATGGAGGGGGGCATGTACTGCATGGAGCACTGGGTGTGGTATATAAACAATGAATCTGGGAACACTGAAAAAAATTAAATTAAATAAAGATGTGGGGGAAAAAAAGTCTCTGTCAAAGATGGCAGCAGAGCTTGAGACTTGATAGAAGGAAAGTTCTGCCTAATGTTTTGTTTTAGCACATTTTCTAAAGTGGCGCAGGGGAGGAAGAAGGCAGCTGGCAGGGGTGGGTCATGCTCTGAGTTGGGACAGGACTCTTCTCTATCTACTTTTATCAGGGATAAGTTACAGACAGATATGTAGGCTGTCTGAAGAATTCTGATGGTACAAACATTTCTAAACTACATTGAAATCCTGAAGCCATCCAAGATCATGTAAATCCTCCTAAAGGTTTGGTTATAAAATAAAACATTTGGGTGAGATAGTTATATCTATGCCTCAGGGAAAACCAATAGTAAAAAATAGTTAAGTGAAAAGAAAATATCTAAATATGTCTAGGTATTAGCATTTCTTTAACTTTTGCTCTAAATTTATGAAATATATGTGTGTGTGTGTATATATATAACATTATATACATGTATTTTAATAGTTCTACTTAGAATCAGTATAAAAACACTTTAAGCTTTTTATGCTGTTACACATAAGCCATTAATCCCTTTAACATTCTGCCCTTCAAGTATCATTACCATGATGAACTCTTAATCTTTACCTCTAAATTATTTTCACAGTTTTGTAACCAGTCTCACTGCCACTTACTGTCCTTCAAAAAAAAAGTTTTTTTAAGATTTATTTAGAGCGAAAGCACGTGCACACATGATGGGGAGGTCAGACGGCAAGAGAGAGAAAGAGAATCTCAAGCAGACTCCCCACTGAGCACAGAGCCCATTGCAGGGCTCCATCTCAGGACCCTGAGATCATGACCTGAGCCAAAGTCAGGATTCTCACATTTAACTGACTGAGCCACCAGACACCCCTTTCAAATCAATTTTATATTCAGCCTCAAACTGGTCTTCCCAAAACACCAGAAAATATTTTATTTAAAATTTCTCTGATTGCCTCCTTTATCTTCCAACCAGTAGTCCACACCACTTGGTTGAGCACTGAGAAATTCTCCTGGACCTGGCATACCCCAGGTTTACAGACTCTTCTCCCGGCCCCTTTCCACATAGCTCTGCTCCAGCCCATCAAAAGTACTGCCACTCCCTGAACTGGCTGTGAAATTGGCTCATTCTTCCCCCTTTGTCCTCCGATCCTCCTTCAAGATGAAGTAATGCAGAATCCATCCTAGCAGTCATCTCTCTTGGAAACACCAAGGGACATGGACAGGAGTCAAGGTTTAGTCAGCAACATAAACTACAGATGCAACTTCTTTAGCTGTCCCTGACATACTCCTCTCCCTTTTCCTACCTCCCCTCGACTTTGCTGCCTGGCTTATTTCTCAACCTCTCCCCTTTTTTGCCTAGTATTCTGGCTCCTCTTAACTTTCTCCTGTCCCTGGGGCTTTTCCTCCAAGCCTCACCTCCATATAAAAATAACCCTATCTCCCCCTCCAGATTTTTTCCCTTAAATTTGGTTCCCTCTTTCCTCCTTTCCCCATGAGTGCTTTTCAGCTATTTCATTGTCCTCTGAGCTTATCTTTCTACCTACTCATAACGAAGTGCTTTTATGGAAACTCAGTCTTTTAGCCACCTTCCATGAACATCTCTAGAGATCTCCCAAAATGGCCAGACCTGAAGACTTACATCCAGTGGTGATTCCTGTAGGCTCTTCCTGGACAGGCCTGCCATCTTGTGTACAGCAATAGTAACTACATTGGGGCCAATATCTACCTAAGGACCCGAAAACTTTGTTCCCACCCTGGAAAACAAGATATACGTTAAATGTTGTCATGTGCCCAATGCCTTTACTCTTTGTTTCAGTCAAATGCAAGTTCTGGGTCGGCTTAAATGCTGTTCCTGGCAGAGGCACTAGGGTACCATAAAATACCTTATATGAAACATTCTATCCTGCAGAGAATTTAGCTCCATGCTTTTTCATAAGCATTTAATAAATGTTCCAGAAAAGTCCAAACCTAAGTGTTCAAACTATGGACCTATAATTAACTAGGAGACAACTTAATTGCAAGTCAAATGCCAGAACTCTTTGCCTACCAATAGATTAAATTCCAAAAGGCTATTTTTATATGCATGCATTTCACGAGAAATTGAAGCTTTTGGTCTCTAGATATCTTTCCACTGAGTAAGAGTATGAATGGGTCTTTTGAAAGTTTAAAACAGAACATGTTTTCATTTTCCTTCTGAGTTTATGTTCAGCAGGCATCTTATTATTTATTTATTTATTTATTTATTTTGCGCTTACCCTTCATTCCGACTAATACTTTGCCTCCCTGCCTCCCACCCCACTTCCTCCTATCCATATCATCTCTCTCTCTTCCCCACTCTGGCCAGGAGACTGTTCTATGCAGACAGAATCCTCTGGGCTCTCTGTCCTCAAGCTTCCTGTTGGGTTGAGCCCATAGAAGCAGAAACATGTTCAGGAGATGAGAAGTATATTGGTCTGCTGGGGCTACTGTAACAAAGTACCACAGACAGAGAGGCCTCAACAACAGAAATTTACTTTCTCAGGAGTCTGAAGGCTAGAAGGCAGAGATTAATGCATTGGCAAGTTGGTTCCTTATGAGCTCTCTCTCCTTTGCCTACAGATGGCTTTCTTCTTTTGAACTCAATTGGTATTGTCTGTGTGTGTCTGTCCTAATCTCCTTTTTATAAAAAGGACCCTGGTCATATTGAATTAGGACCCTCCAAGACACATTTTATCTCCCTTACATTTTTGAAGTCTCTGTCTCCAAATACAGTCATATTCTGAGGTGGTGGGAGTTAGGCCTTCAACATATGAATGCAGGAGAACACAATTCAACCCACAACAAGGGGTGAAGAAATTAAATTATATATTCCTCTCTCCACTTCCCTGCCTCATCTGAGTTCTGGCCAGGTATGGCCCCTCTCCCATGGTTGCAGCTCCCTGGCTCTGGCAATGCCATTTCCTCTCCAGGCCTTTCAAGACTAGGAGCAGTAACTGTATCCAACAGTCATTTGTCTCTGGGCACCACGCTATCCTTCATGGTTCTCTTGAGCCTGTCTACACTCATGTAAACAATTCCATCATTGAATAATTTTCATTAAACCCTCTGGAGTGTGCCTTTTGTTTCCTTCTGAAACAGGGGTCAGTAAGCTTTTTTTTTTTTTTCTTTCCCTGAAAGGGGCCAGATAGTAACCATTTTAGGCTTTGCCAGCCATATGGTCTCTGCTACAATTACTCCACTCTGGAACCATAACCCAAAAGCAGCTACAGACAATATGTAAATGAATGAGCATGGCTGTGTGCCAATAAAACTTGACTTACAAAATAGATGGGCTGCCAGACTTGGCTCAAGGACCATTTCTCAAGCCCTACTGAAGAACCCTAACTGATACACCCACTTACCATTCACTTGCAGCATAATAGAAGTGCTTTAAGCCAGCAGAGCTGTCCTAGGTTTCCAAGTTTGCAACAAAAACAGCAATGGTTCTTTTGGCATGCTTAAAATTGTGAAATATACTCCTAGCTTTGCCTTGAATTAACATCGGGCAAATAAGCATCATCAGCAATGATTCTCTGGGTGAGTCAAGCCAATCTTTCAAAAATAATCTGTTTCACCAATCACCTTTTCTGATTTCTTGCTTTACTGTTGATTACATAAACACACACTTTTCATGTCTTGCATGATTTGCTCTTTGTCCATTAGAATCATCCTTAGTGTCAGCTGACTATTCCACAGTTATGAGCAATCAGAGACGGGTTTACCATGAAGCTAATGACTCTTCCATTGTACTCATCCCCTCAATGTTCTGAGAGGGACCCAGAAAATGTTGTATGCTTTCATACAATTTACAAAAGTAAAATATTTTAGCCATAGTTTGTGAAGATTTATGTATCTTTCCATGCCTACCTGTCCCATCCCCCCTCACACATGATAACACTGAAGTGGCCATGACAATTTGGGAACTCTAAAGGAGAAGGTGAATGGGGGAACCCATTTGTGTAAGCTGTAATGATCATCTGTGAGTATAGTTATTTCTGGCTGTTTTAATTTTAAAGTGGTTATTGATAATACTCCTCTCACTCACTTTCAAATATTTATTATTTGTAATTTTGTATTATTTTTATGAAAGAGAACTTCAATCTTTTAAAATAAATTTCAGGTCCCCAAAACCTTGGATCTACTCCCAGGGGTAAAAATCATCATTTCTGTACTCTCTTTATATATTTTTTAAAGATTTATTTTATTTTAAGAGATAAAACATGGGGAGGGAGGGAAAAGGGAGAGGGAAAGAAATAATTTCAAGCAGGCTCCATGCTCAGCACAGAGCCCAGTGCAGGGCTTGATCTTACCACCCTGAGATCATGACCTGAGTAGAAATCAAAGGTCAGACACTTGACTGCTGAGCCACCCAGGCACCTCTCTTTATATTTTTTAACAAGCATTTCTTCTCTAGTTTCCATCTTAATCATAAACATCATTTAGATCAGAACATCCAACATTAACATTGTGGTTACACCACTGGACATAGTAAGATAATACATATGTAAACTGTCTCAAAACTAAACAACTATAGTTGTCAGTCATACATTCATGAACAATGTATTGGCCAGGAAAAGCCATGAGTGACTAGTTGTTACCACCAGTTGGTGTCTGGCAGTGTTAATGTACTCATATCAAGAAAATACCTTGAGATAATAACCAGGCTCTGAGCCCCTACTAACTGTGAATTGGTAGCATTTATACACACAGGGGAGAGCTAAGAGAGCAGGAACAGGATAGGTAATTTTTGAATGGATCATTTAACTGTATAGAAAAAGCAAAAGTCTGAAAGAACAAGGAAGATTTGTAAGAACCAGGCATTTTGAGAAGTGATTGGAATGCTACAGACTTGTTTTTGCTGTCAATCAAGAACATAACATAGAGAACTGAAGACATAGAATACATTTGGAAAAACAACTTGGTAAGGAAGAACACCACCCACCACCCACCACCCACCACCCTGAGCTCATGTGCAAGGCTTTCCTAGGCTCAAGAAGGAAGCAAAGTAAATTAGACATGAGGGTTGGGTTCTCTCTCTCTTCTCTGTTTCATTTCTCTCTCTCTCTCTCTCTCTCTCTCTCTCCCCCTTTTCTGTGGGGATAATAGTAAACAATCATTAAAAAGAAGGAAATAGGGCACCTAGATGGCTCAGTGGGTTAAGCCTTCGGCTCAGGTCGTGATCTCAGGGTTCTGGGATCGAGCCCCACATTGGGCTCTCTGCTCAGCAGCGAGCCTACTTCCCCCTCCATTTATGACTGCCTCTCTGCCTATTTGTGATCTCTCTCTGTCAAATAAATAAAATCTTTAAAATTTTAAAAAAAACTTTCTTAAAAAAAATACTCCCATTTGTAACAACACTGATGGACCTTAAGGGCATTATGCTAAGTGAAATTAGACAAAGATAAATACTATACAGCCTCACTTATATGTAGACTCTAAAAAAAAAAAAAAAAACCTCATAGAAAAAGAGATTAGATTTGTCATTGCCAGAGTCAGAGGATAGGTGGCAGGTAAACTGGGTGAAGATTATCTTATAACACACCCCGTTACAAGATAACTACCTATTGGGGATGTAATGTGTAACATGATGATTATAGTTAACATTGCTTTGTGGTATATTTAATTGCTGAGAGAGTGGATCCCAAAAGTTCCCATCACAAAAAAAAAAAAAAAGTTTTTACCTATATGAGGTGATAGATGTTAATTTATTGTGGTATTTATTTTACTACATACGTATGTGTGTGTGTGTGTGTGTGTGTATTTCAAGCTATTATGCCTTATACCTTAAACTTACACAGTGCTGCTAAATTTAATTACATCTTAATAAAACTGGGACAAAAAAGTTACCTCATTATGGGTGAGAAATGAAATTTAGTCAAGACTCAGTTGCAAAGCTGTGTGAGAGGACCCATGGTTAAAGGCTCGGAAACCCAAGATTTAGACCAGAAGGCAGATGCGGCTATTTCAGAGAGTGGACAGGTACAGGGAGAGCTGAAATAATTGTCAAGTCAGTAGGAGGAGTCACAGACATAACTAAGACAATGCCAGCATCTGATGTTGTCATAGTTGCTACCATGAACCATACATCATAGCAACAGTAGGGTGGTGCGTAAGTGAATCTAGTGAAGACAACAGGAGTTTGAACTCCTGGTGAACAGGAGTGCAATAAATTTTACTGTATACCCAAAAGAGACAGAACTCTAAATTTTAAAAATGGATGAATTACCTAAATTTGAAGGTTGAGTTTTTCCTAAATAGAAATAAGGTTTTGAGAGCAAAGTTTAATTACTAATTAATTTCCATTTCAGCTTGTGAATGCAAAAAATCATACATTAAAATCTTTGACCACTTCTTTGAACATGGAGAAGTTGCAATTTTTAAGAAGAACACCTCTATCCCCTGGACTTAAGAAAGGCTTGGACATACCAGACATCACTAAAAGGAAAGGTGAGTATCTTACTTTGTGGTCTCCAGGGAGGTTGGACAGTCTTCACGAGTGACTCAGTAGAATGAGGGATATTTAGTTCAGTACCATGTATGTAAAGGAAGGGGGAAGTTGGAGAGGGCACTCAGGGTTAAATTTAGTAAATTTATAACTATGTTTATTTTTATATCAAAAGCACAGTTTGGGGGCACCTGGGTGGTTCAGTGGGTTAAAGCCTCTGCCTTCGGCTCAGGCCATGATCCCAGAGTCCAGGGATCAAGCCCCACATCAGGCTCTCTGCTCAGCGGGGAGCCTGCTTCCTCCTCTTTCTCTCTGCCTGCCTCTCTGCCTACTTGTCATCTCTGTCTTTCAAATAAATAAAATATTTTTTAAAAAGCACAGTTTGCTGAAGGTATGCAAGCAACCTGGGCCACTGATCAGTCATGGCTCAAGAAAAGCATGTAACTGTTTAGTTTTGATTGAAAAGTGATATGTTTAGGCACACAATCAGAAGGATAAGGCAATCAATTAAAATGTCCCAAAATTGGGGTTTCATGGAAAATAGTGGAATAGGATGATCCCAAGCTCACTTCATCCCACAGACACACTGAGGTAACAGCTCTATCAGTGCAGCTAACTCTGAAAACAAACTGAACACTGGCAAAACAGACTTTCTATAGTTAACTGTCCAAAGGAGGCCATATTAAAAAGGATAGGAGGGACAGGGATGTGGTTGGGAACCAGACTCCCAGGGAATCTAACTACTGATGGGAAGGACTCCACAAGATTGGAGAAAGGAAATAACCAAACCTCAGACCAGGTATCCCAGACACAAAA
The DNA here is from genome assembly GCF_011764305.1 of Mustela putorius furo. Lineage (NCBI taxonomy): Eukaryota > Metazoa > Chordata > Mammalia > Carnivora > Mustelidae > Mustela > Mustela putorius. Next base: position 12,803,571 of record NW_025422010.1, on the reverse strand, counting down.
GAGCCCACCCTAGGAAAATGAGTCTCCATAACATTTAGCTTTGAAAACCAGTGGAGCCCAACTTTATGAGTTTTTATAATCAGCTGTGCTGGGTACTTTAAAAACCCATAGGCTGAACTCCAGGAGAGCTGGAGAGCAACAGGTAACTGAATCTTGTACTTCATCCCTTGAAGAATCAGCATAACAAATAACTTAGCTGAGATATAGCACAGAAGCAGCAGTTTGAAAAGTACTTGAGGTGTACAGAAGAAAATTTATTTACTAATCTCAGAGCATACCCTAGATGGGCAGGAATCTTTAGGAGACTTCTCCAAGAATAAATGTGGTGGGCACCATTTTTCACCCCCTCACTCAGACCCAGATAGCATGACATTTATGGACAGTAGTAAGAACACTCCACCTATCTTGCTAGCACCACATGCCTTGCCTCCATGTTCTCCTAAGATCCACTCCACTGAACCAACCCAACTCAGCAGGTGTCCCTCTAAAGCATTTCCTGTCCCAGTGCACCTTGTAAGCAGCCCCAGCAAGCCCCGATGCCAGTACAAAGTGACTCCTGTCCTGGGAAGAAGGGAATATAACTATATATACCAGTGCACCCACAGTCCTAGGTACTAAACCTTATAGTGAGCAGCATAGACAGAGTGCCCTGCTAATCAGTACAACTGTAGCCCCAGCTGAAAGACTGTGGGCAGGCATCTGGTCCAACTGCTAACCCTACCTATCAGGAGACAAGGCAGGGAGAGAGCTTAGGGAATGGACTGAGGAGAGGCATCTGGTCTGACTGCTGACACCATCCAATTACAAGTCCTTGGTGGTGCCAGACTAGGGCCTTAACAGGTCAAGCACCAAACCCTGCCTGATGTGCACAACAGGCAAAGTAGGCCATTTCAGCTGATTGGCCTGAAGGCAAACACTGCTCAGCCACAACAATAAGGCACATGCAGCCCATATAGGAAACACTCCTGAAGTGCCTGGTTCTAGTAAATGGGGGGGGGGGGGTGAGCATTGTGCTACAGAGCACCACAGGACCTCTTCATCGTGAGCTCACTGCTTTTAAGATCAGGAGATGGAGTTGACTTTCTAATACACAGAAACAAACACAGAGAGTTAAACAAAATGGGCAGATAGAGGAATATGTCCCAAATGAAAGAACAGGACAAAACCATAGTGAAAGAGCTAAATGACACAGAGATAAGCAATACGCCTAATAAAGAATCCAAAGTAATGGTCATAAATATTCTCACTGGACATGAGAAAATAATAGAGGATTTCAATGGGACCTTCAACAAAGAGACAGAAAATAAAAATAATGAAAAAACGAGTCAGAGGTGAAGAACGCAACAACTGAAATTAAAAAATACACTAGAGGAAATCAACAGTAGATTGCAAGAGGCAGAAGATCAAATCAGCAGTCTAGAAGAAAAGGTAATGGAAAGCACCCAAGCAGAATAGCAAAAAGGACCAAGAATAATAAAAAGTGAAAATAGGCTACGAGGACTCACTGACATCATCAAACATAAGAACATTCACACTACAGGGATCTTAGAAGCAGAGAAAGAGGAAGGCAGAAAATCTATTTGAATAAATAATAGCTGAAAACTTTCCTAATATGGGGAAGAAATAGACATCCAGGTCCAGGAAACAGAGATCCCCCAACAAAATTAATCCAAAGAGGTTTATACCAAGACATATATTAACTAAAATGGCAAAAAATAGTGATTAAGAGAGAATTTTAAAGGCAGCTTTTTTTTTCAGCAGAAACTTTGTAGGCCAAAATGCATATATTCAACTTTTTGAAAGGAAGAAAAAAAACTACAACCAAGAATACTCTACCCAGAAAGTGTAGCATTCAGAACAGAAGGAGAGAGAGTTTCCCAGACAAACAAAAGTTAGAGGAGTTCATCACCACTATCACAACCAGTGATAAGATAATCATCACAACCAGTCTGACAAGAAATGTAAAAGGAAATTCTTTGAGTACAAAGAAGATGTATAAGCAGAAGTAAGAAGGTATGGAAGAAGGAAATTTCATAGGTAAATGCAAATACATAATGAAAGTAGAGTAATTATTTATAAAACCAGTATGAATTTTAAAGCACAAAAGCAGTAACAATCTATCAGGCATTCACAGAAATCAGTCAGGGCATTCACAAAATAAAAGGATGTTTAGTATGATATCATATATATATAAATGGGCAGTAATAAACATTTAGTGCTTTTAGAATGGATTCAAACATAAGCAGCCATCAACTTAATATAGACTGTTATACACTTAGGATGTTATACATGAATCTCATGGTAATCACAAATCAAAAACCTACAAAGGTGGGTGGGGAGACGGGATAAATAAAGGGAATTAGGAGTACATTTATCTTGATGAACGCTAACTAATGTATAGAACTGTTTTCCCAAAGTACAACATCCATTCAAAATAAAAACTCTCAGCAAAGTAGACATAGTGGGAACATACCTCAACATAATAAAGGCCTTATAGAAAAAGCCACAACATCATACTTCATGGTAAAAAACAGAAACAAAGCAAGGATGTCCACTCTCACCACTTTTAATTCAGTGTACTACTAGAAGTCCAAGCCACAGTAATCAGACAGCAACAAAATAAATAAATAAAATGCATCCATATCATTAAGGGAGAAGTGAAGCTATTACTATTTGCAGATGGCATGATACTATATACAGAAAACATTAAAGACTCCACCAAAACCTATTAGAACTGATTAATGAATTTGGAAAAGTCACAGGATACAAAATCAAGACACAGAAATCTGTTGTATTCCTATACACCAAAAATGAAATAGCAGAAAGAGAAATTTAAAAAACTCCATTTACAACTGCACCAAGAAGAATAAAAATACCTAGGGATAAATTCAACCAAGGAAATGAAAGCCTTATATTCTGAAAACTGTCAAATATTGATGAAAGAAATTGAGGAAGACATAAATGGAAAGGCATTGTATGCTCATGGATTAGAAGAACTGATATTGTTAAAATGTCCATACTATCCAAAACAATCAACAGATTCAATGCCATCCCTATCAAAATAACATTTTTTCACAGAACTAGAACAAATAATTCTAAAATTTGTATGGCACCACAAAAGGACCTCAAATACGTAAAGCAATCTTGAGAAAAAAGAATAAAGCTGGAGGCATCACAATCCCAAATTTCAAGATATACCATAAAGCTATAGTAATCAAAACAGTATGGTACTGGCACAAAAATAGACATTAAGATGAATAGAACACAGTACAAAGCCCAGAAATAAATTCACAAGTATACAGTAAATTAATGTATGACAAAGTGGTAAGAATGTACAATGAGAAAAACACAGTCTCTTCAACAAATTGAGCTGTGACAACTGGACATCCATGTGCAAGAGAATGAAACTGGGCCACTTTCTTACACTATCCATGAAAATAACCTCAAAGTGGGTTAAAGACCTAAGTATAACATTTGAAATTATAAAATTCCTAGAAGAAAACATAGAAGATATTAGCAAATTATCTATCTGTTAAAGGGTTAGCATCCAAAATGCATATGTATAAAACTCAACAACCAAAAGACTAATCTAGTTAAAAATGGACAGAAGACTTGAACATTTTTCCAAAGATGACACAGCTAGCCAATAGAAACATGCAAAGATGCTCAACATCACTGATCATCAGGGAAATGCAAATCCAAACCACAATGATATATCGCCTCACACCTATTCAAATGGCTAAAATCAACAACACAAGAAATAACAGGAGCTGGTGATGGCGTGTAGGAAGGGGAATCTGTCTCTGTTGGTGGGAATGTAAACTGGTGAAGCCTCTGTGGAAAACAGTACAGAGGTTCCTCAAAAGTTAAAAATAGAGCTATCCTAAGATCCAGTAATCTCACTATTAGGTATTTACCCAAAGAATACAAAAATACTAATTCAAAGGGATACATGCATGCTGATATTTATAGCAGTGTTATCTACAACAGCAAAATTGTGGAAATAGCCTATGTCCATCAACGAGTGAATGGATAAAGAAGATATGGTATATGTACGTACACAATGGAATATTACTCGGCCATAAAAAAGACTGAAATCTTGCAATCTCTAACTACATGGATAGAGCTAGAGGGTATTATGCTAAGTAAATAAGTCATTCAGGGAAAAACAAATACCATATGATTTCACTCATATATAGGCTTTAAGAAACAACAAATGAACAAAGAACAAATGAACAAAGAAAAGAGAGAGAAGAGAGTGGCAAACCAAAAAACATACTCTTAGCTACAGAGAACAAACTGATGGTTACCAGAAGGGAGGTTAGTAGAGGAACAGGTTAAATAGGTGGTGGGGATTAAGAAGTACACTTGTGGGGAGTACCGATCATTGTGTGGAAGTGCTGAATCACTACATTTTACACCTGAAACTGATATTACACTGTATGTTAACTAATAGGAATTTGAATAAAAACTTTTAAAAGTAGGTAGTAAATCATTGACATTGTCACTAGAAATATTTTTCTAGGTATGTCTCATCGGGTAAGGGAAGCAATAGTAAAATTAAACTACTGAAACTACACCATAAGGAAGCTTTGTACAATAAAACAAAAAGACAACCTAGTGAATGGGAAAAATATTTGAAAATGACATATCTGATATGGGGTTAATATCCAAAATATATAAAAGCCTACACTACTCAATATCAAAAAACCCAAATAATCCAGTTTAAAATATGGGCAGAGAACTTGAATTAACATTTTTCCAATGAAGACACACAGATGGCCAACAAACTCATAAAAAGATATTCAACATTACCAGTCATCAGAGAAAGGCAAATCAAAACCATAATGACCTGTCAAATGGCTAAAATAAAAAAACACAAGACATAAGTATTGGTGAGGTGAGGAAAACAAATCCTCACATGCTGCTGATGGCAATGCAAATGGGTGCAGTTTTCTCAAAAAATAAAAAATAGAATCACTATATGATCCAGTAATTCTACTCCTGTATATTTATCCAAAGAAAATGAAAACAAATTCTAAAACATTTCTGTGCCCGTATGTTTATTACAGCATTATTTTAAAATAGCCAAGCTATGGAAACAACCCAAATGTCTATCTATAGATGAATGGATAAAGAATATGACACACACACACACTGAAATATTACTCAGCCATAAAAAGAATGAAATCTTGTCATTTGAAACAATATGGATAGACCTCGAGGACACTATGCTGAGCAAAATAAGTCAGAGAAAGATAAATATCGTATGTTTTCACTCATAGGTGGAATTTAAGAAACAATACAAGTGAACAAAGGAAAAAAGAGACCAAAAAATAGACTCTTAAATACAGAGAACAAATTAGTGGTTGCCAGAGGGGAGGTGGGTGGGCAAGACAGAAGGGTAAAATAGATGGAGAGGATCAAGAGTACACTTAACCTTGTGAGCACTGAGTAATGTGTAGAATTGTTGAATTATTATACTGTACACCTGACACTAATATAACACTATGTTCATTATACTTTAATTTTAAAAACTAAAATGAATAAAATGCCCCCAAATTGGATGCAGTCAAGATTACACTGGCATTTTTGGGAAAATTTCAGTGGTTCCACTGGGGAAAGGAAAAAGAGTTTTGTTATAGATTTAGTTCCCTTTTTAGTAAGAAAAAGAAACTGGATTGGGAGAGAAACAGAGAAGAAAGGCTGGGGTTACATGCTAGAGACTCTATTGCACCAGGAAGAGACATATTCACAGGTTGGATATTTTCAGTAGAGTCAGGATGCAAAAATTCTAAAAAAGGTAAGTATTTTTTATGCATGTTCCAGAAGTCACACAAGTTAAAAGCCTATGGTTTCTGATGTTAGGAGCACCACTTAACTAAAATCATAGGCTGCCAACAACAGCCTACTGTGGTTGTATATATGCTGTTTATCCCCAGCCACCTTCTGAAGGATTTTAGGGTCTCTGGGAAAACAAACTCAGTATCTTTTGTTTCAAGTGTTTTTGTTTTTTTGTTTTTTTTTTTTAATGGCTATTCTCACGTAACTGCTTCCTAGGAGATTAGGTTGTTAAGCAGGATTTAGCTTATTTTAAGAGTATTTCTTTCTAAAAAAATCTTTTCTTCTTCCATAAAGTCTCCTTATAAATGTGTTAAAATGGATGTTGACTCTCATTCAATTTCTTTCTAAAGTAGCTCTCTAAATACTAATATGTGACAAAATCCAAAAACATATCTTCCTGTTGAGGAAGAAGTTCTTATTTTTCACCTAGTTCTGCAAATATACATTCTTAACTGATGTATGGTAAATTCACTTCTTCCCTGAACTCCCAGTTCCCAAGCTAACCTGATTCTGGCAGTGTTTGCAAGAAGGTGAATGATCAATGGTTCAATTCACTATAAGATAATTAGAGTTATATGGTCTTATTAGGGTTTTAGAAAAACAAATTATGGGGAGGATTAATTTGAGGAAAGCAAAAATTAAAGAAAAGCTGGAAGACCATTAGGGAGATGTATTAGCTTCCTTTGCTGTTGTAACAAATTACCACATACTTGGGGGCTAAGTATGTGATTTATTATCTTACAGTTCTGGAGGTTTCCATAGCTCTGCATTTCTTCTGGAGGTCTTGTAAGAGGAATCTGTCCATTGAATGTTTCAACTTCTAGAATCCACCTACATTTTATATCTTCTTTGGAGAAATGTCTATTCAAGTCCTCTACCCATTTTTTAATTGAGTTATTTGATTTTTTTTGTTGTTAAGTTGAGGGATATCTTTACATATTCTGAATATCAACTCCTTATCAAATACATGGTTTGCAAAATTTTTTTGCATTCTATAGGTTGACTTTTCATTCCCTTAACTATCTCCTTTGATGTGCAGTTTTAAAGTTCGACTAGGCCCCTTTGCTCAATTTTGCTTTTGTTTCCTGTGCTTTCAGTGTTGTGCCAAGAAATCATTGCCAAATCCAATGTCATGAAGATTGTCCCCTATTTTTTCTTCTAGAAGTTTCATAGCTTTAGGTCTTACATTTATGTCTTTAATCCATTTTGAGTTCATTTTCATATATGGTGTAAAGTAAGGGTTCAAATTAATTCTTTTGCATGTGGTATCTAGTTTTCCATGTGTCATTTGTTGATGATATTGTCCCTTCCCCATTGTGTGGTCTTAGCAACCTTGTGAATATCATTGACAATGTACACAAGGGGTTATTTCCGATCTATGTATTCTGTCCCACTGTTCTATAGGTCTTTCTTTAAGCCAGTACCACATAGTTTTAATCACTATAACTTTGTAATATGTTTTGAAATCAGTATGAGGCTTCCATATTTGTTGTTCTTCAAGTTTGTTTTGGCTCTTTGGGGTTCCTTGAGATTCCACATGTGTTTTAGAATTTTTTTCTCTATTCCTGAAAAAACACCATTGCAATTTTGTTTTTAATCTGCAGATTTGTTTTGGGTTGAATGGACATTTTACCAATAGGTCACTCAATTGATAAACATGAGATGTTCTTTCCATTTATTTGTGTCTTATTAAATTCCTTTCAACAATGTTTTATAGTTTTCAGTATACAAATCTTTCTCCTCCTTGGTTAAGTTTATTCCTGTTTAATTCTTTCTGTTGCTATTGTAAGCAGCTTTTCATAATTTCCTTTTGGGACTGTTCATTGTTAGTGTGTAGAAATGCAACTCATTTTTGCGTGTTGATTTTGTACCCTGAAATTTTGCTGAATTTATTCTAACATGTTTTATGGATTCTTCTAAATTCTTTACTTGTAAGATCATACTATCTGTAAACAGAGACCATTTTATTTCCTCCTTTCCAACTTAATGGCTTTTATTTCTTTCTCTTGCCTGACTGGTCTAGCTTTGGACTCCAGTAGTATGTTTAATAGATGAGGGGAGACCTTGCTTTGTTTCTGATTTTGAGACAAATCTTTCAGTCTTTTACTACTAAGTATACTAGCTACAAACTTTTCACATATGGCCTTCATTATATTAAAGTAGTTTCCCTCTATTCCTACTTGTTGAATACATTTATCATAGAGGGGTATTGAATTTTGTCAAATACTTTTTCTGCATCAATTGAGGTTATATAATCCATGTTATATATATATATATATATTTTATATATAATATATATATATGTTATATAATCTTTTCCATGTGATGTTGAGCTGGTTTGCCAGTATTTCTTGAGGATTTTTTGCATATTTATTTGAAGATACTGGGACTGATATATTAAATTTGGAAGTGTTTCCCCCTCCTTGATTTTTGGAAGAGTTTAAGGAAGCCTGGTGTTGATTCTTCTTTGAATGCTTGCTACCCTTCTGCAGTGAAGTCATCTAGTCCTGAGCTTGTTGCTGTTGTTTGTGGAAGTTTTTTATTGTTGTTGTTTTGATTCAACCTCCTTACTAGTTACAGGTCTACTGTTTTATTATTCCTATTTCTTCATGATTCATTTTTGGTAGGTTACATGTTTCTAGGAATTTATCTTTTTTTTTAGATTATTCAATTTGTTGGCATATAGTTAATAGAATCCTCTTATAATCCTTTGTGTTTCTGTTGCATCAGTTGTAATGTTTCCTCTTTCATTTCTGATTTTTTTGAATTTTTATTTAAATTCATTAATGTACAGTGTAATATTAATTTTAGGTACAGAATTTAGTAACTCATCACTTGCATACAACACCCTGTGCTCATCACAGTAAGTGCCCTCCTTAATACCACCACCCATTTAATCCATCTCCGCACCCACCTATCCTCCAGCAACCCTCAGTTTTTTCTCTGTAGTTAGGAGTCTGTTTTAATTATTGAACCATTCCTCTTTTCTTCTTAGCTAACCTAAGGATTTGTGAATTTAATTAATTAATCTTCTCAAAAATCCAACTCCTAATTGTTTTAGATCTCTATTCTCTACTTCGTTTATTTCTGGTCTAATTTTTATTATTTTCTTCTTTATGTCAATTTTGGGTTTAGTTTGTTCTTTGTTTTCTAGTTCTTTGAGGCATAAAGTTAGTTGATTTGAGATCTTTCTTTTTTAAGGTAAGTTTTTACCACAATAAACTTAGTATTGTTTTTCCTGCGTCCTGTAAGCTTTGGTATGTAGAATTTTCATCATTTTCATTTGTCTCAAGACATTTTATTTCTCTTGTGATTTCTTCTTTGACCCATTGGTTAATGGTGTGTTGCTTAATTAGCACGTATTGGTGGATATTCCAACATTTCTTTGTTATTAACTTCTAGCTTCATTCCACTGTGGTCAGAAAAGATATTTTGTATCATTTCAATCTTTTTTAATGTGTCAAGACTTGTTTTGTGATCTGATTTATGGTCTATCATGGAGAATGCTCCATGTGCACTTGAGAAAAGAGTACATTCTGCTCTTCTTAAGTTCTATGTCGGTTAGGTCCAATTAGTCTATAGTTTTGTTCACCTCCTCTGTTACCTTATCAATCTGCTGTCTTCTTGTTCGTACCATTTTTGAAAGTGGGATATTACAGTCTCCTACTATTATTGTGTTGCTGTCTATTTCTCCCTTTAATTTTTTCAATGTTTGCTTCATATGTTAATGAGTTTTGGTGTGAAGTGCATATGCATTTGTTATTTTCATAACTTTTATATTTAAATCTATAAATTTTCTTTAATTTTTATAATTTTCCTTGTGAAATGACCCTTTTATAATTATAAATGTCCTTCTTTGTCTCTTATGACAATATTTTGTCTATTTTGTCAATCCCCACTTTCTTTTCATTAGCATTTGCATGGAATAGCTGTTTCTATTTTTTCATTTTCAGACTGTGCGTATTCTTCAACTGAAAGTGGGTCTCTTGTAGAGAGCACATGTTTGGATTTTGTTTTTTACCCATTAAGCTTTTATCCATGAAGATGTTACCCATTGGTTTTTTGTTTGGGGACTTTAATCTGTTTACATTTAAAGTAATAACTGGTTGAGAAGGAATTACTATTCCTATTTTGTTCATTGTTTTCTGTATACCCTGTAGCTATTTCCTTTCTTATATTTGCTTTCTTTATATTTGCTCATTTTTTGTAGTGACAAATTTTGTCCTTTCTCATTTCCTTTTGTGCATTTCCTATATATATTTTCTTTGTGTTAGCATGTGGATTGCATAAAATATCTTACAGTTGTAACAATCTATTTTAAACTGGTAACTTCAATCACATAAAAATCTCCTCTTTTATAACTCTGCAAACCTCACTTTATGTTACTGATGTCACAATTATATCTTTTTTATATTGTGCATCCATTAATATAGATTTCTATTTTATGTGCTTAGCTTTTAAATTCTGTATCAGAATTGAAAGTGATTTATGCACTGCCACAAAACTACAGGATTCTATATTTGTCTATGTGTTTACTTTTACCAGATGGTTTTGTTTCTTTCTACCATCCTTTCCTTTTGATGGGAAGGACTCCCTTAAGTATTTCTTACAGGGCAGGTCTAATGATGTTAAACTCTCTCAGCTTTTGTTTATCTGGGAAAGTTTTAATTTCTGCTTCATTTTTTTGAAGGACAATTTTGCCAGTTATAGTACTTCTGGTTGGCAGTATTTTTCTTTCAGCACTTTGAAATTATTATGCCATTCCACTTTGGCCTGCAAAGATTCTGATGAGAAATTTGTAAAAAGTGACTTTTATGTTTTTTCAAGATTTTCTCTTTGATGTGACTTTCGACAGTTTGTAGAATGTATCTCAGTATGGGTCTTGTTGGATTTGGTCTAGCTGAAGTTTATTGAGATTCTTGAGCTCTTTTCTTCCCTCAAATTTGAGGAGTTTGGGGCCATTTTATCTTCAAATAAGCTTTTTATCCCTCCCTTTTTCTTTTGGGATCCCATAATGCGTATATTGGTCTTTTTGATGTTCTTCCATAAGTCCTTTAGGCTCTCCTCAGTTTTATTTTTTGTTCCTCTTTGCTTTCAAATGCCTTATCTTTAACTTCAGTGGTTCTTTATTCTCCTTCACTAAGTCTACTATTGAACCCTTTTAGTGAACATCTGAATTCAGAATTGAGTTGAGCTTTAACTCCAGAATTTCCTTAGTCTTTTTCTTAATTGCTGTTTTTTTGTTAAGACTCTCACTTTGTTCATGCATTCTTTTTATTTCTTTCTAGAGAGAGAGAGCCTGCAAAAATGTGGGCTGTTGGGGGGAGAGGGAGAGAAAGAATTTTAAGCAGTCTGCATGCTCAATTGGAGCCCAATATGGGGCTCAATCTCAGAATGCCAAGATCATGATCTGAGCCAAAATCAAGAGTCAGATGCTTAATTGACTGAGCCACCCAGGTGTCCCATGCACTTTTTTTTTCTGATTTTGTTTTATTGTCTCTATTCTCTTTAAGTTAACATCTTTAGGATGATTATGTTTGAATCGTTAGATAATTCATAGTTACCTGTTTCCTTAGGATCAGTTCTAGAAATCTGTTTTGATCCTTTGATGGGGCCATGTTTCCCTGTTTATTGTTTTTTTTAATTTTTAATTTTAATTTTTTATTTTTGATAAACATATATTTTTATCCCCAGGGGTACAGGTCTGTGAATCAACAGGTTTACACACTTCACAGCACTCACCAAATCACATACCCTCCCCAATGTCCATAATCCCACCCCCTTCTCCCAAACCCCCTCCCCCCCGCAACCCTCAGTTTGTTTTGTGAGATTAAGAGTCACTTATGGTTTGTCTCCCTCCCAATCCCATCTTGTTTCATTGATTCTTCTTCTACCCACTTAAGCCTCCATGTTGTATCACCACTTCCTCATATCAGGGAGATCATATGATAGTTGTCTTTCTCTGCTTGACTTATTTCGCTAAGCATGATACGCTCTAGTTCCATCCACGTTGTTGCAAATGGCAAGATTTCATTTCTTTTGATGGCTGCATAGTATTCCATTGTGTATATATACCACATCTTCTTGATCCATTCATCTGTTGATGGACATCTAGGTTCTTTCCATAGTTTGGCTATTGTGGACATTGCTGCTATAAACATTCGGGTGTATGTGCCCCTTTGGATCACTACATTTGTATCTTTAGGGTAAATACCCAATAGTGCAATTGCTGGGTCATAGGGCAGTTCTATTTTCAACATTTTGAGGAACCTCCATGCTGTTTTCCAGAGTGGCTGCACCAGCTTGCATTCCCACCAACAGTGTAGGAGGGTTCCCCTTTCTCCGCATCCTTGCCAGCATCTGTCATTTCCTGACTTGTTGATTTTAGCCATTCTGACTGGTGTGAGGTGATATCTCATTGTGGTTTTGATTTGTATTTCCCTGATGCCGAGTGATATGGAGCACTGTTTCATGTGTCTGTTCGCCATCTGGATGTCTTCTTTGCAGAAATGTCTGTTCATGTCCTCTGCCCATTTCTTGATTGGATTATTTGTTCTTTGGGTGTTGAGTTTGCTAAGTTCTTTATAGATTCTGGACACTAGTCCTTTATCTGATATGTCGTTTGCAAATATCTTCTCCCATTCTGTCAGTTGTCTTTTGATTTTGTTAACTGTTTCCTTTGCTGTGCAAAAGCTTTTGATCTTGATGAAATCCCAGTAGTTCATTTTTTTCCCTTGCTTCCCTTGCCTTTGGCGTTGTTCCTAGGAAGATGTTGCTGCGGCAGAGGTCGAAGAGGTTGCTGCCCGTGTTCTCCTCAAGGATTTTGATGGATTCCTTTCGTACATTGAGGTCCTTCATCCATTTTGAGTCTATTTTTGTGTGTGGTGTAAGGGAATGGTCCAATTTCATTTTTCTGCATGTGGCTGTCCAATTTTCCCAGCACCATTTATTGAAAAGGCTGTCTTTTTTCCATTGGACATTCTTTCCTGCTTTGTCGAAGATTAGTTGACCATAGATTTGAGGGTCTATTTCTGGGCTCTCTATTCTGTTCCATTGATCTATGTGTCTGTTTTTGTGCCAGTACCATGCTGTCTTGATGATGACAGCTTTGTAATAGAGCCTGAAGTCCGGAATTGTGATGCCACCAACGTTGGCTTTCTTTTTCAATATCCCTTTGGCTATTCGAGGTCTTTTCTGGTTCCATATAAATTTTAGCATTATTTGTTCCATTTCTTTGAAAAAGATGGATGGTACTTTGATAGGAATTGCATTAAATGTGTAGATTGCTTTAGGTAGCATAGACATTTTCACAATATTTATTCTTCCAATCCAGGAGCATGGAACATTTTTCCATTTCTTTGTGTCTTCCTCAATTTCTTTCATGAGTACTTTATAGTTTTCAGAGTAGAGATTCTGTGTCTTTTTTAGTTAGGTTTATTCCTAGGTATCTTATGGTTTTGGATGCAATTGTAAATGGGATTGACTCTTTAATATCTCTTTCTTCTGTCTTGCTGTTGGTGTAGAGAAATGCAACTGATTTCTGTGCATTGATTTTATATCCTGACACTTTACTAAATTCCTGTATAAGTTCAAGCAGTTTTGGAGTGGAGTCTTTTGGGTTTTCCACATATAGTATCATATCATCTGCGAAGAGTGATAATTTGACTTCTTCTTTGCCGATTTGGATGCCTTTAATTTCCTTTTGTTGTCTGATTGCTGAGGCTAGGACCTCTAGTACGATGTTGAATAGCAGTGGTGATAATGGACATCCCTGCCGTGTTCCTGACCTTAGCGGAAAAGCTTTCAGTTTTTCTCCATTGAGAATGATATTTGCGGTGGGTTTTTCATAGATGGCTTTGATGATATTGAGGTATGTGCCCTCTATCCCTACACTTTGAAGAGTTTTGATCAGGAAGGGATGTTGTACTTTGTCAAATGCTTTTTCAGCATCTATTGAGAGTATCATATGGTTCTTGTTCTTTCTTTTATTGATGTGTTGTATCACATTGACTGATTTGCGGATGTTGAACCAACCTTGCAGCCCTGGAATAAATCCCACTTGGTCGTGGTGAATAATCCTTTTAATGTACTGTTGAATCCTATTGGCTAGTATTTTGTTGAGTATTTTCGCATCTGTGTTCATCAAGGATATCGGTCTATAGCTCTCTTTTTTGGTGGGATCCTTGTCTGGTTTTGGGATCAAGGTGATGCTGGCCTCATAAAATGAGTTTGGAAGTTTTCCTTCCATTTCTATTTTTTGGAACAGTTTCAGGAGAATAGGAATTAGTTCTTCTTTAAATGTTTGGTAGAATTCCCCCGGGAAGCCGTCTGGCCCTGGGCTTTTGTTTGTCTGGAGATTTTTAATGACTGTTTCAATCTCCTTACTGGTTATGGGTCTGTTCAGGCTTTCTATTTCTTCCTGGCTCAGTTGTGGTAGTTTATATGTTTCTAGGAATGCATCCATTTCTTCCAGATTGTCAAATTTATTGCCGTAGAGTTGCTCATAGTATGTTCTTATAATAGTTTGTATTTCTTTGGTGTTAGTTGTGATCTCTCCTCTTTCATTCATGATTTTATTTATTTGGGTCCTTTCTCTTTTCTTTTTGATAAGTCGGGCCAGGGGTTTATCAATTTTATTAATTCTTTCAAAGAACCAGCTCCTAGTTTCGTTGATTTGTTCTATTGTTTTTTTTTTTTTCTATTTCATTGATTTCTGCTCTGATCTTTATGATTTCTCTTCTCCTGCTGGGCTTAGGGTTTCTTTCTTGTTCTTTCTCCAGCTCCTTTAGGTGTAGGGTTAGGTTGTGTACCTGAGACCTTTCTTGTTTCTTGAGAAAGGCTTGTACCGCTATATATTTTCCTCTCAGGACTGCCTTTGTTGTGTCCCACAGATTTTGAACCGTTGTATTTTCATTATCATTTGTTTCCATGATTTTTTTCAATTCTTCTTTAATTTCCCGGTTGACCCATTCATTCTTTAGAAGGATACTGTTTAGTCTCCATGTATTTGGGTTCTTTCCAAACTTCCTTTTGTGGTTGAGTTCTAGCTTTAGAGCATTGTGGTCTGAAAATATGCAGGGAATGATCCCAATCTTTTGATACCGGTTGAGTCCTGATTTAGGACCGAGGATGTGATCTATTCTGGAGAATGTTCCATGTGCACTAGAGAAGATGTGTATTCTGTTGCTTTGGGGTGAAATATTCTGAATATATCTGTGATGTCCATCTGGTCCAGTGTGTCGTTTAAGGCCTTTATTTCCTTGCTGATCTTTTGCTTGGATGACCTGTCCATTTCAGTGAGGGGAGTGTTAAAGTCCCCTACTATTATTGTATTATTGTTGATGTGTTTCTTTGATTTTGTTATTAATTGGTTTATATAGTTGGCTGCTCCCACATTGGGGGCATAGATATTTAAAATTGTTAAATCTTCTTGTTGGACAGACCCTTTGAGTATGATAGAGTGTCCTTCCTCATCTCTTATTATAGTCTTTGGCTTAAAATCTAATTGATCTGATATAAGGATTGCCACTCCTGCTTTCTTCTGATGTCCATTAGCATGGTAAATTCTTTCCACCCCCTCACTTTAAATCTGGAGGTGTCTTCGGGCTTAAAATGTGTTTCTTGGAGGCAACATATAGATGGGTTTTGTTTTTTTATCCATTCTGATACCCTGTGTCTTTTGACAGGGGCATTTAACCCATTAACATTCAGGGTAACTATTGAGAGATATGAATTTAGTGCCATTGTATTGCCTGTAAGGTGACTGTTACTGTATATGGTCTCTGTTCCTTTCTGATCTACCACTTGTAGGCTCTCTCTTTGCTTAGAGGACCCCTTTCAAGATTTCCTGTAGAGCTGGTTTGGTGTTTGCAAATTCTTTCAGTTTTTGTTTGTCCTGGAAGCTTTTAATCTCTCCTTCTATTTTCAATGATAGCCTAGCTGGATATAGTATTCTTGGCTGCATGTTTTTCTCGTTTAGTGCTCTGAAAATATCATGCCAGCTCTTTCTGGCCTGCCAGGTCTCTGTGGATAAGTCAGCTGCCAATCTAATATTTTTACCATTGTATGTTACAGACTTCTTTTCCCGGGCTGCTTTCAGGATTTTCTCTTTGTCATTGAGACTTGTAAATTTTACTATTAGGTGACGGGGTGTGTGGGCCTATTCTTATTGATTTTGAGGGGCATTCTCTGAACCTCCTGAATTTTGATGCTCGTTCCCTTTGCCATATTGGGGAAATTCTCCCCAATAATTCTCTCCAGGATACCTTCTGCTCCCCTCTCACTTTCTTCTTCTTCTGGAATCCCAATTATTCTAATGTTGTTTCGTCTTATGGTGTCACTTATCTCTCGAATTCTCCCCTCGTGGTCCAGTAGCTGTTTGTCCCTCTTTTGCTCAGCTTCTTTATTCTCTGTCATTTGGTCTTCTATATCACTAATTCTTTCTTCTGCCTCATTTATCCTAGCAGTGAGAGCCTCCATTTTTGATTGCACCTCATTAATAGCTTTTTTGATTTCACCTTGGTTAGATTTTAGTTCTTTTATTTCTCCAGAAAGGGCTTTTATATCTCTCGAGAGGGTTTCTCTAATATCTTCCATGCCTTTTTCGAGCCCGGCTAGAACCTTGAGAATTGTCATTCTGAACTCTAGATCTGACATATTACCGATGTCTGTATTGATTAGGTCCCTAGCCTTCGGTACTGCCTCTTGTTCTTTTTTTTGTGTTGAATTTTTACGTCTTGTCATTTTGTCCAGATAAGACTAAATGAAGGGGCAAGTAAAATACTAAAAGGGTGGCAACAACCCCAGGAAAATATGCTTTAACCAAATTAGAAGAGATCCAAAATCGTGAGTGGGGAGAAAGGGGATAAAAAGAGGTTCAAAAAGGAAGAAAGAAAAAATAAAAAACAAAAAGAAAAGAAAGAAAAAAAGAAAAGAAAAGAATTAAAAAAAAAATAATACACCTAAGAAAAATGTAAAAAAGAAAAAATATATATATTAGATAAACTAGTATAAAATCGTTAAAAAAGAAAAAGGTAACAGTTAAAAAAAATTTTACCCGAAGGCGAGAAAAAAAAAAATGAAAAAGAAAAAATTAAATTAACTGCAAGACTAAAAAAAATCACAGGAAAAAAGCCATGAGATCTTTGCTTGGCTTTCTCCTCCTCTGGAATTCTGCTGCTCTCCCTGGTATTGAAACCGCACTCCTTGGTAGGTGAACTTGGTCTTGGCTGGATTTCTTGTTGATCTTCTGGGGGAGGGGCCTGTTGTAGTGATTCTCAAGTGTCTTTGCCCCAGGCGGAATTACACCGCCCTTACCCGGGGCCGGGGTGAGTAATCCGCTCGGGTTTGCTTTCAGGAGCTTTTGTTCCCTGAGCGCTTTCCGTAGAGTTCCAGAGGACGGGAATACAAATGGCGGCCTCCTGGTCTCCGGCCCGGAGGAGCCGAGAGCCCAGGGCCGCACTCCTCAGTGCGCCCTCAGAGAACCGCGCCCAGTTACTCCCGTCTGCCTGACCTCCAGCCGCGCTCCGAGCTCACCGAGCCTACGACCGGTTCAAGGTAACACGGAGCTGTGAGCTTACTGTCGGCTCTGTCTCTGTAGCCGGCTTTCCCGTTCCAATACCCGCAAGCTCTGTGACACTCAGACACCCCCGATCCTTCTGTGACCCTGCGGGACCTGAGGCCACCCTGACCCCGCGTGGGCTTCGCCCCGGTTTAGCCTCTGGAGCGATGTCCCTCAGCGGAACAGACTTTTAAAAGTCCTGATTTTGTGCACGGTTGCTCCGCCGCTTGCCGGGAGCCGGCCCCTCCCCCCGGGGTCTATCTTCCCGTCGCTTTGGATTCACTTCTCTGCTGGTCCTACCTTTCAGAAAGTGGTTGTTTTTCTGTTTCCAGAATTGCTGTTTTTCTTCTCTTCGATCTGCCGATGGATTTTCAGGTGTTTGCAATCTTTAGATAAGGTATCTAGCTGATCTCCGGCTAGCTGAAGTAGTCTCGGCCTGCTACTTCTCCGCCATCTTGACTCCTCCCCTTCCCTGTTTATTTATATGCCTTATGATCTATTGTGGAGATGTGGACATTTAAAAAATCATCTTCCTCTCCTAATCTTTACAAACTGGCTTCATACAGGTGAAGACCTTCATCAATTAGCTCAAGTACAGATTCCAGAGATTTCTCAAATCTTTGGGGGGATGTGTCTATTCTAGGTTTGTTCCTATTTCTTCTCAGAAACCCATAATCTCTTGCTCTCTACTGTCTGACTTCGATACTGCAGTCTCTCTAGTGCTATAACAAGCCACAGTGCTTGTCTTTACTCTTGGCAACCCCCCAACCTGGAACCCAATATATGCCAGAGTTCCCATCAATTCTCAGAGTCAGGCAGGAAAAAAAAAAAAAAAAAAAAAAAAAAAAAAAAAACACTTGATCTCTGTACAGCATCTAAAAAGCCAGAATGTTGGAAATGCATTCAACTCTTTTCTTCCCTTCTCAAGGTAGAAGTCAGTAATTGAGAGTTTTCTCCCAATAGTGCCATGCTACACTGGGAGAGGAGCTTGGGCAAGCTAAAAGTTAGTAAAATTCTTGCCCACTCAAATATGGCTATTCTTGGCTTTGTGCCCACTTGGGATACTGAGATGTCTTAACTGGTTTCTGGAGTTCAAACAAAGAAATTTTGTCCATATTTTGCTATTAAGTTCATGTATCCATGGTAAAATGAGGACCTGGGCTTCAAATTCTACCATCTTTCTGACATCACTCTCCAAATCTCCTCCATTTTATAAGAAGACAATCCTATTGAACTTGGACTTACCTTAATAATCTCATTTCAACTTGATTGCCTCTTAAAAAAAAATTCCAAATAAGGTCATATACTGAGGTACTTCAGGTTAGGACTTCAAAATATGAAAATTAGGGAAAATACAATTCAGCCAGATGTCGAGGGGGGGATAAGAATATTTGTAAATTACTTGAGCAATATAATCTGCAGGTCTTATGATACTTGATGTAATAAAGAAAGAGATGAATTGAATGACAGATATAATGGCGTGCCATTAAAAGATGAGATGCATCAAACTATACTACAAAGCTATAGACATCACAACAATATGGTGTGGTCATAAAAACAGACACATAGATCAATTAAATAGAATGGAGAGACCAGAAATAGACCAATGCATATATGGTCAACTAATTTATGACAAAGGAGTCAAGAATATACAATGGACAAGACAATCTTTTCAATAAATAGTGCTAGGAAAACTGGACAGCCACATGTGAAAGAATGAAACTGGACCACTATCTTATACCACATGCAAAAATTAACTCAAAATGGATTAAGACTTGAATGTAAGATCTTAAACTTTAAAACTTCTAGAAGAAAAGATGATTTGCTTATTGACATCAGTTTTGGTAAAGACTTTTTTCAGATTTGACACCAAAAACAAAGACATCAAAGGAAAAAAATTTCTGGGACTAGATAAAACTAAAAAGTTTCTGCAAAGCAAAGGATATCATCAACAAAATGATACAGCAACCTACCAATTAGGTAAAAATACTTGTAAACCATATATATGATAAGGAATTAATATATAAATATATGAAGAACTCATATAATAGCAAGAAAACCCCAAGCAATCCAATTTAAAAATGGGCACCTGAGTGGCTCCGTAGGTTAAATGTCTACCTTTGGCTCAAGTGATGATCCCAGGTTCTGGAATTGAGCCCCATGTCGGGCTCCCTGCTCAGTGGGAGTCTGCCTCTCTCTCTCCCTCTGCCCTTCTACCCACTTGTGTGCTCGCTCTCTCTCTCTCTCTCTCTGTCTCAACTAAAAAATAAATAAAATCTTTAAATAAAGAAATGAGCAGAGGATCTGAAAAAACATTTTTTCAAAGATGTACAGATGTCCAACAGATGCATATAAAATACATTCAGGGAAATGTTAATCAAAACCATAATGAACCATCACCTCACACCTGTTAGGATGACTTTTATCAAAAAGACAAGAAATAACAAGTGTGGCAAGGTTGTGGAAAAGTGGAAACACTTGCACTCTGTTGGTAAAAATGTAAATTGGTGCTGCCACTATGGAAAACAGTATGGAGGTTTCTCAAAACAATTAAAAATACAACTACCATGTGATCCAACAATTTTACTTCAGGTATTTATCTGAAGGAAACAAAAACATTAAAAAAAGATCTATGTACCCCTATGTTCATTGCACCATTATGTGCTTTAATCAAGACATGGAAGCAACCTATATGTCCATCACAGGATGCATGGATAAAAAAGATCTGTGTGTGTATGTGTATAAATTTGTAGAAAGGAGAAGAAGGGAGGAATACTATTAAGCCATTAAAAGAACTACCATTTGTGGCAACATGGGTGGACATTTAGGGCATTAATCTAAGGAAATAAGTCATACAGAGAAAGACAAATACAGTAAATGTCACATATATGTGGAATCCAAAAGATAATAATAATCATCATCACCAATAATCTCAGAGATACAGAGAATAGATTAGTGATTGCCAGAAGTGGGGAGTAGGGACATGAGTGAAGGTGGCAAAAGAAGAAAAAGAAAAGGTTATAAAGGCAGGAGACTTGGTGTGGAATGTTTCTTAAAAATAAAAGGGAAAAGAAATATTAATTGGTGAGGAGAGCTGCCAAAAGTGGATATAAGGGTCATAAGGGAAGAGAGGAAATGGAAACAATGAGTAGATGTCCTCACCCACATAACCACTGTAAAGCTTAAGACTAGGACAGTAATGAGAAGTCTCTTAAGAATAACCTCTCCAGAGTCAGCTTATGCTCCTCAGCTCTATAGCTTATCAAGGCTGGCAGAGCAGTCTTTTTCACACCTCAGGAAGACAGAAGCAAGTCTAATACTTACGTACTTTGGAGGACTGACCTGACCCAGGTAATGGTTTTAGACTGTTTCTGAATTATCAGGTGTATCTATCATTGTTGGCTTCAAGATTGAAAGGTCTAGGGGAGCCTGGGTGGCTCAGTAGGTTAAAGACTCTGCCTTCGTCTCAGATCCTGATCTCAGGGTCCTGGGATCAAGCCCCGCATCGGGGTCTCTGCTCAGCGGGGAGAGTGCTCCCCTCTTCACTCCGCCTGCCTCTCTGCCTTACTTGTGATCTCTCTCTGTCAAATAAATAAATAAAATCTTTAAAAAAAAAAAAAAAGATTGAGAGGTCTAAGATCCTGCTCAATTAGGCTACAAAACAAAACAAACAAAGACAAAAAACAAGAAAACAAAAAAACTGTACCACAAACACCATAATGCCTGGACACTTCTGCAAACTTAAATAGAGAGCTGCCTGTGGGAACAAAAAGTGTGATGCTTAACAATGTGCTGGGGTGTGATATGCAGGTAACGGTGTTAGACTTAGTGGAGAAATTTGGCTTCTAGTCTGCAAAAGATGATAGAACTGTAAGTCCTTTCTCCACATACTGGACACAGCCCACAGTTGGCTCTGGTCACACAGAGCTAACCCTCTAGTCTAACTGGATCCCTAGAAGTCTGGACCAGACTCTGGGAGTAAGGCCACTTTGTCTGTAGCTGATTTCTCTGTCCAGTCCAGGGATTTCACTTCTTTTTTAAGACACTAGAAATCGTGACTTGTAGTCTTAAAATTGGGGGCTGTAAAGGAAGAGCTTCTGGGCAGAAAACTACTCAACGCTCTAGGCATTGGGTATGAGGTCCCTACCTCAGTTGTTTGTCTTGGCCATTCTCTCTCACTCTTAGAGGTATAAAATCTATGGCTTCGTATTAGGGAGAGTGTCTTGAAGGCTCACGATTTGGTTTTAGTGAGAACCTTGGGTTAGTCTCTCATCTGGATGTCTTCCTCTCTGTGATCCTCCCTGTATCATCAGGAGGTGGCACTGGGTTTGAGGCAAAAGCTTCACATACTAAACATAAACATTGCCTACACATTCCCTTTGCTCATCTTCCTCAGGGACTAGTGGCTGAGGCTTCAGAGCTCAAAGCTTCCAGCCTAACATAATCTCTGTCAACTCTAACACTGATCTGCACAAGGACATCAGCTAGATGATATATCAGACCTGCTTAGGAGACTCTGGTAAAGATACCTCCAGTCACTGCAGGCATTACAGTCTGTCTTAAAAGAGCCTCTACATGGATTGGGACTGCCCACACTGGGGACAGAATCGAAGGTGGAGCCACATCCTCCCTAACCCAGGGACTTAGTTTGGATGCACTGCTGCCAAGTGGGAGGCTTGGAGCCTCGCTGGAAGGGACCGTTTACTGTCATCCTGACCACCCCCATGGCAATAAAAGTAGATGGCATCAGGGTCTGGATTCACACAGGTCACGTCAAAAGAGCCAAGGACCAAGGATGAGAACGCCCCCAGAGGTGGATGCCGCTGCCAATGGACCCCGTCAATTGTGGACTAAAACTAAGACTCAAAAAACAATGAGTTCATTAAGTTCATTGTTGGCCCTGTTGTTAAGATATAGGCGGGAGGCATAAGCAATTGCAAATAAAAAAGGGGGGGCTTAACTTACTGTTTCTGATAAAAGGAGGAGGGGGACTCTGCATAACCTTAGGAGAGAAATACTGTTTCTGGGTAATTCACACTGGAGTCATTAAAACAGTCTAGCAGCCGTTAAAAGGAGGGTATAGAACTGGCTAAAAAGCCAACGATTTGACTAGTCTCCAAAAAGGGGGGAATGTAAGGACCTATTTAGAAACTGTCCCTGCTCCCATTTCCCCAGGGGATTTACTTGGAGACAAGTCCCTGAAACCAGCTTCAGGTAACAAAGCCCAGAAACAAAGGTGGGTCAGGCCAGGTGGAGACATCCGATCAGTGGGGGGGATGCATACTGTCTCCCCGGTTACCAAGGAATATGGGCCCCGCCCTTTGGGCATCAATCCCAATCAAGGTGTAATAGGCTGGTTTAAATGTCTACTAGGGTAAATTGTAACTCAGTTGGTCACCTAGCATCACAGTGGAGTTTCCTGTGTGTGTTACAATCTCATTGGCCACCTGTGCGTGGCCAGGCCCAACCACATGGCCTTTGCCCTTAAAAGCTAGTCTGTGAAACAGAGAAGGGTCGCCCTCTCTTGTAAGAGGTGCGTCCCTGAACGTTCAGTTAGACTCTTGATGCTTGGCACAAAATAAAGCTTTGCTTGACCTTTGCTTTTTATCAGTCTCGGTCCTTTAATCATGGACCCATTATTGGGGCATAACAATGCCAAAAAAAAAAAAAAAAAGGGAAAGAAAATGGAAGGAAGAGAAAAGAAAAGGGAAGGGAAGAGAAGAGACGAAAAGAAATTTGGCTTCTGTTTAATTCTTTGCCAGAATTTTTATATGCCTTACTCCTGCCAAACTTGGATTTCTAGATTGAGAGGGTTGGGGAATCTCCAAAGGATATGGCTTTGGTGGTCTGGGTCCTAGTAGCCCATATGGTTGCAACCCTGACCCCCTCACCTAGGCACTCACCATTTCCATGCATGCTGGTCTAACCCAAATTGCCAAAGCCTGCAATCTCTGCCTGAGGGCAAAACCGGGGTCATCAACAGCCCTGAGTCACATGAGGAGCCACTATGGAACTGTGACTGATGGGTGGGGACATAATTCTAAGGCACCTGTTCTGTTTCCTAGAGTCCCCCACAAAATTAAGCTCTATTTGCCAATAGTAGAAACCTATTTGTTTATACACACTTTGTCAGCTCCTTCTCCTATCAAAATTATCTATCCTTCCTCGGCTGTTTCCTGAGATCACCTCCCCAATAAATGATTCACAATCAAGACTTTGTCTCAGGGTCTGCTTCTGTGGGAACACAAACCAGGATACTTTTTCCATCTCAAACAGACTCCACATAGCTGTTACCAGACATGCCATCTGCTGAATCCACCCTCCCATGATGGATACAATGCAACTAGCCCATGTCTAATACATAGGCAGGGCTCAGTAACTGTAGTTGGATTAGAATCAACCATGCACACTGCATTTCTCTACAGATTTTACAGGCATGCCTTACAGAGTGAAACAGTTTTTATTTTCAGGCATAAGAAGTAACTACAGAAAGGAATGCAAGGGTTTTCTTGTACTTAAAAAAAAAAAAAAAAGAATAATCCTGATATACTCCATGGTGCCCTGACAAGTAGAAAAGAGATCAAATGCATTAGATTACTTGATCACTTGCCTGGCCAGCCTTTCTATCAGTAAGACAAAATTTTAAAGAGAGAGAGAGAGAGAGAGAAACAAAAACAAAAAGAAAAAGAAAACCCAAACAAATAAAGAAAAAACTCATTACATGCAAGCTCAGATGGTTAGATTAGATTTTCCATATTTGACCTCTCCTGCTCCAGGCTATGTATGCTCAAGCTCAGGAAATGCACAGAAAGCTTAACCCCAGTTTCCATGCTTTGCCTGGTTGGACTTGTTATGCCAACCTGGCTGAGTGAGCTTCTAGCATCAGCATCACCACGTTAACTCTGTCTTGTCCCTCCAGGATTCAAAACACTCAGAGATTTCAGTTTAGACAACAGGGACAAGCACACTAGTTACCTTAAACGGTTGAAACTCTGCAAGAAAATCAACAAAGCACAGCGTTAGAACTTAGAAGAGAGACAGACGGTAGAATAAAGCAATGAAATGAATCAGGAGCAATTTGGTATCTTCCCAAAGGGAAAGAAGGAAATGGGGAAATAGTGTCATTTTTTTATTCTACATTATTTGATTTCAACTGACCATGAATCATACCATCCTACATTTGTACAGTTCTGTACATTTTCCAGGCACTCTTGAGTCCATTATCACATTTACTCTGACGACATCGTGTCCTCTGCTCGGCATGTCTCAATCATGTTTGCAAATTACATATATTATGTAGCAAGTAAGTTACATATATTATGCATTCAATTTGCCAATAACCCCATGAGGTATATTCTAAAAGAATTCTCATTTTACATGTGAGGTAACGGAGGTTCAGCAGAGATTGATAATTTTCCCAAGACCTCACAGCCAGAAAATTGCAGAACAGCTATTTAAATCCAACTTGACTGGCTTCAAGTGCTCACTTCTACCACTAAATGCACTAAATCAACTACGAACATAACCTTCTAGCCACCTTCTAGCTGTGTCACTTTAACTTCTTAAGCTCTTGGTTTCCCATCTGTAAGCTGGAGAAGATACAGGTGATTTTTTCTAAAGTGGCTCTAACTCTAAAATGTTATGATGTCACCTAACATTAGGAAGAAGATGCAGGAAGCAGAAAGGCAGGAGCCTTAGAGGATATTAATGTAATTCAGAATGTGGTCACCAGGTGACAGCATCATACTTCATTTTGACATGATCCTCAAGGACATATTTTGCCACCAAGAAATTCCATCCATGCAGTTATTAATGAAAACAAGTATCTTTCTCTTACCAGCATTCTGCTTAGCAAAGAATTAGCCAAAATGCAGACTATCTATAACCTTGGGACAAAGTAGTGCAACACACCCCACCCCCAATTACTTAATTTGGTCTTTCAAATTAAAAAAAAAAAAAAAACTTTTAAAAAGTCATTTTGGGAGAAAAGAAGATCAGAACTTCTTTGACTTCCCTATATTTATTTTATCATTTAAAACAGATTTCCTCTCAATCTGCATGTGTTGGGGTTGGGTATAAAAACATTTTTTATTGCTGAGGGACCTCAGAAGCTTCAGTCTGACTTTGCTGTTGGAGTCAATTAGGGTTTTATAAACAATGTGTATTTCCATATTTGTTGATATTCATGAATGAACTTTTCAGAAACATATTACTTTAGCAATAAAAATGATTGGTTTATTATTTCAAAATGGATGGTTTTCTAAGCCCTCCTTATGTAGACAAAACCAGAAGACAGTTTTTACTCAACATAGATTTTCAAACCTCTCTTAAAAGATCCAAGACTTTCAACCCTATGAAACTTTTCTGAACAGAGATCACTTCTTTGATTCAAATATCAGATTTATTCTTTCTCTCTTTTCAACTAATTCTAGACCTTAAAACCTCTGGATCTGGGCATCTCCCCAACAGAAGTAGGATTTCAGGGACCCTCTTGCTTGCCTTCAGCCTAGAGCACTAAATGAGAAGACAGTTGGCCCCTGCAGCGCCCACTGGGTCCTCTTTAAGGTTAACAGGTGCTACCCACCCATGGTGACCCAAGAGACTCGATCCAAGGTTAATGCTGTACAGAAATTCCCACTATGAATTGTAGCCTCTGAGCTACAGGGTTTTTATAATTAGAAGGGAAATAAATCCTTAAATGCATTTTCTCCCACAACAAAATGTTGAGACTACACACTGAGAATAAGGAATATATATGCAATGACACAAGGAGTACTAGTATACAAGAGAAAACTTTACCCCACCTACAGAGAGCCATGGGAACAAAGTGTCATTTCACAATCTCAAATTTCATTTCAGTGAAGGGACTCAAGGAAGAAAGAACATAACACCCACACATGCAGAGGGAAAAAAAAAAAGATGAAATTTCTAGGGAAGCTATTTAAAGAAAGAATGATCATTGAAAGTATAAGTGACAGCAGCACATTATTTCTAACATCGCTGGGGCTTCCTTTAGATCATGAACATGCACTCTGGAGAAACTTATTTGTCACTAGAGAGAAGGATGCCTGCTCTTTGCATTGTAAAATTCTCTCCAAGCTACCTTGATAGGACTGAGAAGAGCAGGAGGCAAAAGAGATCTCAAATCTCCATGATCTCTACAGACCTCTTTGATTCTGTCTTTGGCTTGATCTGAGCAACAGGGTATATTTTCATGACCCTGTAGCACATCCATGTTGAATTTATTATTACCTTTTCTCCTGGATTAAAGATAACACAGTTGTTACGTCATTACCTTACTGCTTGCTTTCAAATAGGTAGCCCACTGGCACTCTCCCCTTTTTGGAGAAAATATTTGTTGAAAATATACCCACAACCTTGACACAATAGTGATTTCAAGTCAACACCTTAATTCATTTCAGGAGACAAGAACAGCAAAAATGAAAACCAAGGAGTATACTGGGAACCTTTCAAGTAGGTAATTTCGGCACTAAAATAATCCCTAGAGAATTGCTTCAGGCCAAGACAGCCACTGCCTGGTATAAATTGTTGTGTTTAATCAAACCACGTGTGCTAGAATTTACCAATTCAGAATTTCTGATAATTCAAACTACATAGAGCTGTCATTCATTTATTCTTTCAAATTTTCATTCAACCTCCAGTGCCTATCTGGCCCTCTGCTACAGATTCTGAACCAAGTAGTAAGGAAATCCAGAGCTAACTCATGTGGAATTAGAGGCTGCTGTTAGTGCTCCTAAGGAAAATATCCAGGGAACGATGTGAGCCTGGGTCCATTGAAAAGAAGAGAGGTGGGAAAGGATGAGGGATATTTAGGAATTCAAACTGACAGGACTTGGCAACTGGACATGGAATTGAAAAGAATGGGTCAAGAACAAGTCCTCGTTTCTGGTTTGAGTTTACCTAATTTAACTTGCTAGTACAAAACAAAGAGATGATTAACTCAAGTCACCATGATTTCTGAGAGGAATTTTAAGTCTATTGATAAACATAGAAATATAATGGAGTGTTTACTTGACATGGGAACTGCCTGCTTCCAGGCTAATGATATTTCTGTACCTTAGATATCTTAACATGAAAATAACATAATACTTTAGAAAGACTCTAGCCTGTAAGCTAATGATGTGAAAAAAAAATGAGATATAAAGTTTAATTTGAATTCAGATTTACAAAGTCTTTTGTTTAGTACAAATCAATTAAAGAAAGTATTGAGTATCTATCATCAATTCATGTCAATTAAAATACATGGCTCTATTTGCAAATGAGCAAAATCATGCAATATTCCAAATTTTTAATACCATAAATATGAATACATTTAACATAATTTTTGCACAAAAATGCTGAAATTAGCATTATATGTTCATTTCATTTTAAAAGGTAAAGAAAACTGTAAAATATGTTTGGAAAATTTTGTATTTCTGGAAATCTTTTTTGACCTCTGAGTAGGTGTGGCAAAAATCACCATGAGAACTGACCTTTGGAAAGATCCATCAATGTCTTCTGCTTACTGTAGCTTCATCCTCCTTTATAAATTCTGTTTGGCTATATACCTGGAATATCTCTTGCTTTAGAGTAAATGACCTTTGTTCCATGTATTTATAAGATTTTTTCATAAGATTGGACAACATCTGACAGGGTCATTTTTCATACATCCATTATAAACACCAGCACACCATCTGGATCACATAGCATGGGCCACTGGGACCTACTCCCCCCCCCCACCCATTTGCACAGCCTGGCATAGTACACTATTGCCGTGCCCTAGAGCAGACTGTCCTTCCATTATCCTAGCAGGGTAATTACAAAATGGATGATCGTAACAACAGAATTCTTTCAGAACTACCCCGGTGTTCAGATGCCTCTGGTGTTTTACCTTTTACGTAAACAAACTTCTGTACAGAAACAGGTATTCTATTGAGAGCACATGAGCTCATCGCTGAGAATTCACAACCTATTTGAAAAGCAAAGTCTAATGCACATAAAATAGCAGCAAGCCTTCTGGATATGCTCACTGAATCCACAGGGCCTTAAAGTTATGTGAGAGTTCAAGGAAACAAGACCAGGCTCGATGGATACTTTAGTAAAAGCTAGTTGTGAATAAGACAGCAGAAAAACCCATTAAGAATAAAATAGGAGGGGAAAAACTTGTCCTAATTTTCCCTCTCTCGAAGACAAAAAAAAAAAAAAAAAGTGGAGTAATGATGAGGTGTCAATGCAGGTTCATCAACCATAACAAACATACCACCCAACAGGGGTTATTGAAAATGGCAGAAACTACACATATGTGGGAGGAAGGAGTATAGGAGAAATCTCTGTATCTTCTACTCAATTCTGTTATTAACCGAGAAGTGCTCTAAAAATAAAAGGTATTTTTTTAAAAAATCTTCCTTTACAAACAGTTCTCACCAGTCCCCAGCCCTTCAGACAACTTGGAGTGCTATCTGCTGCCACATAGCTGGCTTTCTGGCTGGAGGCAGCGCCCTGACCCATCTTCTGCTCCATTTCCCTGAACATCACAGTGGTAATTCTGTGTGTTCTACTTACAGGAAGTTGGCCTGCATTTTCCAGTCTTCCCCTGTGTTTTTCTCCCAGTGAACAGTGGGTGGATTTGTGAGGAAAGCATTCTATTTCATTCGCACTCTGTGAAAATATGCTTGCAGCTAGGGCAACACAAGCAGCTTTAATTGTTCTGAGTGGGTCCACGCCATGCTATCCAGGGGACGACAGTAGCGGCTGTCTATAGGGACTCTGCTAGTTCAAGAGCAAGCCCTCCATGAGCCAGCGCCTTGGTAAGTCTGGCAATATTACCGTATCAAAGCATGTGTGCGGCCAAAAGGAGGCCAAGCTGCTAGCTCCTGATGACTTGTTTGCATGCCCAGCTTCCAAAGACAGTCCTCGGGTCCAAGGCGTAGGTCATGTTCTGAAAATGGAATCATCTCACCAGCCATGGCTATTTTATCAATTTGCCCCATTACACACTGCTTAGCATAACTGATAGAGAAGCAATTCACTTTGGCCTCTGTCCCAAAATAAATAGGCCATTCAGCACATTTATAGATGTTTGGAGTGGAGGGAAAATGCCCTGCCAAGGAAGAGAGAATGTGGAAATTTCCAATCCCAATCCAAGAAGGAATTACTGACCACAGTTTAGACCAAAAGTTTATGGACATGGCCATTCGGCCACTTCTGCTCAGGTCCCAGCAGTGAAGATGCTAAGACATAAAGAACCGTGTCTACAGAAGTGAGGATGAGAGTTAACTCATGCAACGCACCTGAACTTGCCTGCTGGGAGGTGCTGCGTTCTACAGGTTCCCACAGCCCTCCAAAGCTTTAGGGTCCCAGACAAGGGAGCTCATCGACTTTTAGAGATCACAGAATTTAGTAGACATCCACAGGGGTGCCGGAAATACTTAATGCTCTACTTCCTGCATGATGGGGATGGAAAAGAAAAATAGACTATTTCCTCAGGTGGTGGAAAACCCTTGATGGGCCCCAAGTCCAGAATATATCCCTAAGAGACCCACATAAGGGAATGCTTTGGAGGGGAAATGAGAAAAAAGGGTAGAGAAACAGTGCCATTTCTCCAAAAAACCATCCTTCCTGATGGTAGTCTGCCCTGAAACAGTGCCCTGGTGGTCTTTCTATACACCATCATTAGCCAGCGATAAAATCCACTCTGTCATATGAAGCAGGGAGACCAAGGAATGGAGACTCAGCTGGAACAGTCTTCAATTATTAAAAGGTACTGGAAAAATATCTATCATGGTAAGGCCTTTGGGTGTTTAACAAGAAATATTGTAGCCACTCAAATAGCTAAATGAACAATGTAAGCATGGGTAGGACTCTGTGTCACATTCTGGGGAACGTGAAGCATAGATAAGCAGTCTATCATCCAGGAGTATTTGGAACACATATATGCCAGCACTGAACCAGACAAGGATAAAGCATGAATCTCTCCCCAGCAAAAAAAAAAAAAAAAAAAAAAAAAAAAAAAAAAAAAAAAAAAAAAAAAAAAACCTTTGGCTAGAGAGGATGACACTTAATGGCTAATTTGAATATAATATGTTTAGTGAAATAATAGAGACCACATGTAGGACATAATGGGAGCATAAAAATTGGGCTTTTAACTCAAGGAATGGTCATGGATGACATTTTGGAAGAAGTGCTCCCTGAGTTATGTTCCATGAGCTTAAAAGAAAGTGGACTTGGAAGGGTTCAGATCATGGTACATGATACAAAACCTGCCTCTGCCACCACCAGGTACTATGAACAAGTCACTTTAAAAGTAGTGGACTTTAGGGGTCCCTGGGTGGCTCAGTGGGTTGAAGCTTCTGCCTTCAGCTCAGGTCATGGACTCAGGGTCCTGGGATGGAGCCCCACATTGGGCTCTCTGCTTGGTGGGGAGCCTGCTTCCTCCCTGCCTCTCTGCCTTCTTGTGATTTCTCTCTCTGTGTCACTAAAATAAAATAAAATAAAATAAAAGTAAGGGACTTTAATCCACCTCAATGTACAGATCCCCAGACAAATAATCAACAAGGAAGCAAAGGCTTTGAATGCTACATTAGACCAGATAGACTAACAGACATATACAGAACATTCAGTCCAAAAACAGCAGAATACATATTATTTTCAAGTACATGTGGAATAGTCTTCACTCAATGACGAAACAAAATGAAATGCTATGCCTCCTTTTTTCCAATGCCATAATAAAAACCTATTTTAAAAAACAACAAACAAAAAATTCTGGCTTCTCACTCATGTTCCCCTTCACCAAGATAACATCATGAGCTCAGGAGAGAGAGTTCAAGAGTAGGAAAAAAAAAAAATCACTGGCCAGAAATGAAAAGATACGACAGCTTTGTCCACATTAAACAATTTCGATTCATTAACAGAACCAGAGTTAAGAGGAGGAAAAGGGGCCACAAAAGAAAAAGGAACCCTGTGCACTGTTGGTGGGAATGTAAATTGGTGAAGCTACTATGGAAAGTAGTGTGGAGGTTCCTCAAAACACTAAAAATAAAAATAACATATAATCCAGTAATTCCACTACTGGGTATTTACCCAAAAAAAATAAAAAGCACTAATTTGGAAATATATATGCACCCCTACCTATACTGAAGCATTATTTACAGTAGCCAAGATATGAAGCAACCCAAGTGTCCATTGATAGACTGAATAAAGAAGATGTGATATATATATATATGTATATGCATATATATACATATATATCTATATGCAACAGAATATTACTCAGTCATAAAAAAAGAATAAAATCTTGCCATCTGCAACAGCATAGAAGGAGCTAGAGGGTATTCTGCTTAGTGAAGTAAGTCCAACAGAGAAAGACAAATACAGTATGAGTTCACTTACATGTGGAATCTAAAAAACAAAACAAATGAACAAATGAGGCTCAAAAACTGAGAAAAAACAACTGGTTGCCAGAGGAGAAATGGGAGGGGGGATGGGGAAAATAGGTAAAGGGTATGAAGAGATACAAACTTCCAGTTATAAAATAAATAAGTCATGAAGATAGAAAGTACAGCCTAGGGAATATAGTGAATAATATTATGACAATATTGTGTAGTGACAGATGATGACTACACCTACCATAGGTGAGTGGTGAGTAATGTATGTAATCATCAAATCAATGTATTGTATACATTGTATATATAATGTATACATTGTATACATTAGTATAACATTGTATCAATTATATTTCAACAATAATCATAATGGTACTTCTTCAAGTATTCCCTTCCATGGAAGGCAGTTATTTATTTATTTATTTAAGATTTTATTTATTTATTTGACAGAGATAACAAGCAGGCAGAGAGGTAGGCAGAGAGGAAGAGGGGAGCAGGCTCCCTGCTGAGAAGAGAGCCCCATGTGGGGCTCGATCCCAGGACCCTGGGATCATGACCTGAGCTGAAGGCAGAGGCTTTAACCCACTGAGCCACCCAGGCACCCCGGAAGGCAGTTATTTAAAGGAATTTATTGGATATGTGTATTTGAGATTGCTCATTTCATGAGAGTCTGGATTTTGACAGAACAATAAGAATGAAATCTGAATGAAGTAAATAAACATACGCTTAAGAGGGGCATCTAGTAGGTGGCCTACTTAGGAAATTGATATTAGAAGGGGATTGATGGTTAATTTTGTGTTTCAGTTTGACTAGGTTGCAGTGGGCAGTTGTTGTTCAAACACATCTAGATGTTGCTAGGAAGACATTCTGTAGGTATGAGTAAGAGTTGCTCTCAGTTGACTTTGATGGGCACCATCTAATCAGATGAAGGCATTAGGCACAAAGACTGAACTTACCCTGAGAGAGAATTCTACCTCAAGACTGTATAAAAATCCTCCTTGAGTTTCCTGTCTGCCAGCCAGCCTGCCCTGCAGAGTTGAAATTTGCCAGTCCACATAATCCTGTAAGCCAATTCCTTAAAAACAAATCATTCACTCTCTCAGTCACCCTCTCTCTCCCTCTCCCATTGGTTCTATTTCTCTGGAGAACCCTGGCTGATACAGGGATTCATTCAATAAAAAGGAAGTAACTAGAAGGGTTTTTTAAATAACATAATTTTATAAAACTAAGAGCTTGATGGGGAAAGAGTCTAAGGAGCACCTGCCTGTCTCAGTCAATAAAGCACACAACTCTTGATCTTGGGGTCATGAGTTCAAGCTCCATGTTGGGCACAGAGCTCACTCATCAACTGGTTGAGCTTCAAGAGTAGAGTTTGGGCATGAAACTCGCAGATGTGCTTATAGCCCAAAATGACAGAAATGAGGAAACCCAAGACAAGGTTCCTACATTTTAACCCTTACCATGCTAGATTCGGAAGTAAACTAGATACTACAAAAGAACCACCAAAATACATGGTGGCCTCAGTGGCCAGCAGAAGCATGATGTCTGGTTTGAACAGGGGGTTGCCCAGGATCTCCTTGTGGTAGTTGACAGCAACGACTTGGACACACTCCAGAGACACTCAAAAATCCCTGACCTGACTTTGCAGGACAAGAGAAGTCCTGCCTGAGCTTGCCAGTGGTTTATAAGACCATATAACATAGTTTCCATCTAGTTTTGTTATTAAACCAAAATCAGTTGAAGCATTTGGAGGTAAACAGCCACAGTGGGTAGACTGTAAGCTTAAGCTTTGTGTTTTGTATATAACTCCCATGTGCCTATTTATTATTCAGAACATCAATATCCACAGCAGCTACACATGAGCTGGTAGCACACAGATTAGCCTGTAATGAGGTTTCCTGGCTCGCAGAGTCTTATCACAGGAATACCCAAATAAAAGTCATCTTTTTTATTGAACCCAGAAATCCAGCTATGGAGAACTGTTTTCTTGCTTTGAACCATAAACAATTTCAAAACCTTTCTAAGGATTTTTTTAATTTTTTTAATTAAAATTACATTATCCAACATACAGGACATCCTCTGTTTCAGATGTAGAGTTCAGTAATTCATCAGTTGCCTATAACACCCAGTGCTTTAAACACAAACAACCATGTAGGGCCCAAAAGTCTTGTTTCTAACTGATGACTCATTCTGTCTTCTGAGCCTAATTGAGCACAAATTTCACAAACCCGAACACCCTTGTGCTTTTAAGTCTGGGCTGGAGAAGGACAATGTTTTGCAAACCACTTTACCTATCAAAGCAGTAAGAGTTTCAATTAAAATATATATATATATATATATATATATATATATATATATATATGTCACTGTTATTTCAAGTCTTCTCCCATCTCCACCTAAACTGGGTCATTGAGACTCAGATAAAAATTATAGAAATGGTTGAAAATGGCAATTGACCCCACAGCCACTGACATATACACATAAGCTATTTTCGACCTCTATAATGTGCAAGATCCCTCTTATTTCTTCCCTTCTCTCTTCCTTTCTTCAGTGTTCTCCTCCTTCACCTTCCCTGTGCCCCCACCACATACCTCTCTCCCCTTTTAGACCCCCTCTGTCCTTAAACACCACCAAGACAGAAAAGCGCATCAGCAGCTGATCTGTGACTAAGTCCAGAGCAAAAATATCAGCCACATTACCCACTAAAAGAGGTGGAATCCCAATGGCTAGGAAGGGAGAATGAGTGACATTCACCTTCTGTTTCTGCAGAAACAGTAACGCCTTGCTTCCCCTGGTATTCTCTGGGTAGGAGTTACAGAGGAATGCCCAAGGACTTCATGCTGTAGGAAGATGAACAGCATGAACATCTCTGGGTCATAAATCTTTGAGGATTTGGAATTCTCTGGAGGTAGGTATCCAGCAAGAATCACTTAAATCCATCCAGTTGTTTAAACCGCATCTATAGTATGCTGGCCAGGGGCGCCTGGGTGGCTCAGTGGGTTAAAGCCTTGCTTTCAGCTCAGGTCATGATCCCAGGGTCCTGGGATCAAGCCCCGCATTGCGCTCTCTGCTCAGCAGGGAGCCTGCTTTCCCCTCTCTCTCTGCCTGCTTCTCTGCCTACTTGTGATCTCTGTCTGTCAAATAAATAAATAAAATCTTTTAAAAAATATATGCTGGCCATTCTGTCAAATGCTAGATGAACTGGATGAATAAGACAAAGAGGTCCCCAAGGAAACATATGGCATTTTTGTTTAATTATGGCAAAAAGTTCTACACACAAATATCTATAATTTGCTGAATCTTTTTCTTCATTTGCTTATGTCCTAAATGCCCAAATAATAGCTACTATGCTTTAAAATGTCAGAATGTGAGTCATAAGTTGAAGGATCAGCTGGATGCTTCCAAATCTTTTTATCTAGATTCAGTAGGAGCATGTACTTTTAGGCTTTAAGTTCTTTAACAAGGCAGAACTTTAATTTTTCTGCCCTAGAGTTATCCCCTTAGTCTGCCAAAGACAAGGAAGATGTGGCTGGGGGGTGGGAGGGGCATGGCCGGAGAGCAGAACACATGTTTATTGGTGATACCACATCCCTTTGTCGATGTTTGGGACCTGCAGTCAAAGACAGCCTACTACCACCGTCTTCCTGCCCACAGTCCAGACACATCACGTGAAACCATGGGTTCTTGTGTTCAGGTGCCCATTATTTTTCCACAAGTGCCTTTCCTCACCATTTTCTTCTGCAGATACTCAGAGTAGCTATTACTCTCTCCACTCTCTCCATTTTTCCCGTGTAACACAACTCCTCTAACTTATGGTTAACACTGCTACGTGCTCCAGGTAACTTGACCTCAGCACTCAGTGCAAAGGGAGTCTTGTGACCTAGGCCCAGCTAGCAAACCCCTGGCCACAGCATTAGTACAGGAGGGCCACAGGCTCTTGCCCTCAGCCATCAGGAAAGAGTGCCTGTCTTCTGTCTGGGATCACTATAAGCTGGTAAAACCACTGTTAACCTTGAGCTGCCCATGGGACCTAATCTTAGTTGGTGACATTTTGCCACCTGATTAAGATTGACCTCAGACATGTAGCCAAGACATAGGAAAACAGCAACAAACTAAGGAATGAGAGAAAAAGAGAGAAATTCTCTCAGGAAATATTCTCTACGGTGTGCCTGGGTGACTCAGTCAGTTAAGCATCTGCCTTTGGATCAGGTTATGATCTCAGAGTCGGGATCAAGCCCTGCATTGGGCTCTGGCTCCTTGCTCAGCAAGGAGTCTGCTTCTCCCTCTTCCTCTGCTGCTCTTCTGGCTTATGCTCTCTTGCTCTCTCTGTCAAATAAATAAGTAAAATCTTAAAATAAACAAATAAATAAATAAATAAAAGATCCTCTCTAGAGAGAATATCAGCAAGAGAATATCTTCATTGAATTCAACAATTAGACCAAGATTTTTCTGAAACTTCAACCTCGTGGCCTCCTATTTATGTGAAAAATACATTTCTGTTGTGTTCATATTAGTTTGATTGGGTTTCTGTCACCTGATAACAAGAGATTTTGGACTAATGCATCTTTAATGTACTTGTTTCAATTCTCACGTTCTTATTACAAATATGTTTGGTTTTAGTAATCAGATATTGATAGCATATTTTCTAAGGTAGTTATCCAGGCAAGTAAAAAATTCTGGTTAGGACTGTACTGACTGTTAAAGTATTCCAACTAGTCTACTGTATCTTTTTCTTACTTCTAGTAGACAGCATCCTGTGAGTTTATCTTTTATAACTGGCTTAAAAGTCTCAAAGGAACAAACCAGATTTTCCCCTACCAGGTGACAGTCCCCTAACTTTGCCTGCAAGGCAAAGAGCCCAGGCATATGATTCATTGAGTCCAAGGGATTGTCTGGCTCAGCCCAGTCCCTTCGTCCTTTACAAAGAGAGCATTTTTCAGATGTTGTCGATGCCAACCGCACAACAACTTTATCCAGAAAGATTATCAGAAAGCCAAGAATAATGTCTGTGTCTCAACTTCTATGAAGTAAATGAGAAATGAAAACAGACTAAATGAATGTAAAGATTTGTCCTCTTACTATGTTTTATGCCACTTTTTAACTCCTAGGAAACAATGGCAAAAAAAGCAAGAAAGAAGAAAGTCTACAAGTATGTTTGATAATTGTGATATAAAAATAAAGTCGGCAGCTCCACATGGCACAAATTTCAAAACTTAAAAAAAAAACTAGCAAATGGGTTTACAAAAACCTTTATAATTCATTGAGAATAATCATATTTAATGTAATGTAATAAGTTGCCAAAAAAAGAGAGAGAGAGAGAGAGAGAGAAATCTAATTTTCTCTGAAAGAAAAGAGATGGTTCCATAAATCTGTACTGTGTATAAAAAACTTTCCAACACCTCTGAAATGGACTAAAACATGAAATGGTCATGTTTTAAGTAATTTAACACAACTAAATTAAGAATCTATCATGGAAGAACATGGAAGAACAAATTTATGGCCCTTCCACATTATGAATCAGTTGATCTGTCTTAAAATCAATTATGCAATATGTATTAAGATTTTTTAAAATATGCATGCCTTTTGACCTGGCAATTTCATTCCTAGGACTTTATCCTTGGGAAATAAGCTGAATTTGAAAATAAATAAATAAATAAAACTGTAAGCACAGAGACACTCATTTCCCGGAATAACTGAAATCAAACTAGTTGTCCCAAGAAGAAAGGAAAGCAGGCTGATTGGAGAACAGGTGTGCTCATCAATGTCAAATGTAAGCTAACGAATACAAAAATTAACTCCCAGTGATCTCACCTTCTGTAAAGGAAACACTTCACAGTCCTTCTGTTCATCTGATAACCCAAGAGGTTAACTGCTTGTAGGAATCAAAAGTTTACTAGCATGTGCCTTCTTACTGAGTCCCTGAACCAAGTCTCCTGCTCGGTATATACAAACACACGCCCAGGAGCAGAGTACTTAACAAGGTGACGGAACAACTGAGCTGGACTGAAGCCTGCCCCACAGACGCTCCACACATGGATAATTCACAGACATGGGTTTGGAAAGTTCATATTCAGTATTTCGTAGAAGACTAGGAGAAAACTTTACTTCAGCTGGATTTTACAAATGAATTGAGATTGCTCAAATTTAAGATCCTGTAGCTTTTTTTGATCGAGGTTTTTAAGTTGATGGTTTTTGCTTATTTTAGGTTTTTTTGTTTGTTTTGCCTTTTAATTCAGACTAACAAGGTGAGGGAGAGAGAGAAGAAAACTAATATTTCAGGAAATAAAAAAGAAAAGTAGATTAAATAAGGCAGAAATAGATTTATCTGATTATGCCAACCTAATAGTGCTGCTACAGGGTAGTCAGAGAGAAGAAAACTCAAAAAATGGAGAAAGAATGTGAGTAATCATTACTGTAAAGATTAGGCAGAGATTAAGCCTACCAGTCTACTCTGAAGAACTTCATTTCTAAAAACCTAAAAATCCTTTTCAACAACTAAAGTGACACCTAGTGTCCAGAAAGAGAAGTGAGGCTATTCTCAAATTGAGAGCTGCCTGAATATGTCTTTGCTTCACATCCTTCAGTCAAGGATTAGTTAATATGGACCATTTTGGGCTCCTGTCATCTCAGAAATAGTAACAAGAAGTTACTAGCATGGACAATGGTAAGAATCACGGAGAAACTTAACTCTTTCTTAACAACCATACAAAGCATATTGGATATTTATGCGCAAATTCTTGTTAAAATTAGAAGAGGATCATTACTATAAAGGCCAAACAATATCCACTGATAGAAAATGGACTAAATAAATTATGACATATCCTTTCAACAAAATGTAATTCAAAAGTTAAAATGTTTAGGGGTGCCTGGGTGGCTCAGTCAGCTAAGCATCAGACTTAATTTTGGCTCAGGTTGTGATCCCAGAATCTGAGGACTGAGCTCCCCACTCAGTAGGGAGTCTGCTTCTCCCTCTGCCCTTCCTCCTGCTCACACTTGTTTGCTCGCTGTCACTCTCTCTTAATAAATAAATAAAAATCTTTTAAAAAAAAGTTAAAATGTTTAATAATATGGGGGAAACATCTAGAATATCTAAGTTGGGCATTGGGGGCTGGGGGAAGCTATGTAACACACAGAGAATGCCTGGACTTTGTAAAAAATTTTTGAAATGCATATACTTGTACATAACACCCCAGAAGTTAACAGTAACAGTGTTTGCCTTTGAGCAAGAGAATTAAGATGAACTTTTTTCCCTTTTCTGTCAATGTATATTGCTTTTGCAATAAAAATACAATTCAAATTTTTACCAAGGGCACAAATATAAATAAGAAAAGTGGGAGATACTAAAATATCATAAATTAGATAAACAGATTATTGATTTCTGCTAAAATTAGGGGGCATTATACATAAAATTGGGTAGGAAGAAAATATTGGTAAGTAGAACATTAACAAACTATGTCATATTATTTCCTGATGATATTTACCTTATGTCACTACTGGATCTATTTCAACACTGCCCCTCCTGCCTCTGTACCAAAGATTCTGGGGCCAAGGTGCCAACTCATCCATCTTAGGGGTCAGGAGCATATTGACAAAGGATGAATTGACAACGGGGAGCACTGTGGGATCTGAGAAGAGCACACCTCATCAGAAGGCATGCAAAATCAAATGCTTTCGCCTCCTCTCTGTGCCCAACAAATGCATTGGACTGTTTGTCTCATGCATCAATCGGAGACCTCCCAAAAGTAAATACTCTGCTTAATTCATTATTGCACTGGTGCTTAGTGCCCTTCCTCAAAAGTTCATGGTAGCTGAGTGAATGTTTGGTCATATGTCCCTACAGCTGTACTCGTTCTGTTTAGATATCCTGGGTGGTCAGCATCAATGTCTTGCCTGGACACTTTTATCAGAGAATGGCATAGCCAGAACCCGGCCACATTCCTAGATTCTGGAGACAACAGACTGAGAGCTAGATGCCGGTCCTACCTCTTCCTAGGATCTTCAGCAAATCCTTGAATGTCCCTGAGCCTTGGCTTTCAAGTCTGCAGTGAGGATAATGGTGATCTTTCAGATGGCTATGCTGAGGATGGCATGAAATTATACTTTGAAAATTCACGGCATAGAAGAAGCTTAAGAAAGGTTGGTTATCTCTGTGTGGCTGTACTACCTGGAATCCGTGGTTGGCTCTGCATCACACTTCATACGAAGCAGGTCTCGAACAATTCCTGGTTGAACCCTGGGTCTATAGGCTCATCCTTTACCTTCCCACCTCTTTCACCAGCTCCTTTCTCCAGCTCATCAGGCTGCGGCCCCTCCCTGCCCCAGCCTGTCCCAGAGAATACAAACCACTGGGATACCAAGCTCGTAACTTTTCTGAAATCTTTTCTCCAGGGTTGACCACCATCAGTAATTAGTGTGGTAACAGTGACACTGCTCAGGGGAACATTCAGGGCCTGGTAAACGTGTGCCTATTCCAAGCGGCTTGACGTGCATCATATTTCTCTATAGGTTTCACATCTTCTCACTAATAGACGTCACTTGAGAGTGGCCCCACCTAATTCTTATTTTATATTGCCAGGCTGTGGGCTCTCAGCTCTCTAGAGAACCTTTACCTTAAGAATTTCACAAGTACCCTAGGTATGAACCCACTACTATTTATATAAGGGATATGTTCTGTTTTTAATCTGAGTGATATAACATTTTCCTTTTTGTTGCAGAGTGGGGACACTAATGTAGTCAATGAATTAGGAATTAATCCAAATGCGTGAGTTAGTTTTTCAGGGTAAAGTCTACAAATACTATGGGGTTAAATTCAAATTATGGGCATATCA
This sequence comes from Mustela putorius furo, assembly GCF_011764305.1. Taxonomy (NCBI): domain Eukaryota; kingdom Metazoa; phylum Chordata; class Mammalia; order Carnivora; family Mustelidae; genus Mustela; species Mustela putorius. The sequence continues at coordinate 12,762,958 of NW_025422010.1, read as the reverse complement.
TAAGCAAAAAATATTGAACTATTTGTTTTCTATCTAAAGATCCAAAAGTTATTATGCAATTATTATATATTAGATTAAATAATATACCATTAATGTTGCTGTATACAACCAGTAATAAACAGAAATAAAACTTATCTTCCATTTCTTTAAGAAGGAGAAGAATTAGAAAAGGCAAAACCTTGGTTAAAGTGGAGAAGAAATCAAGATGTATAAGGTGATTATATCAGAGTAATTTGTTACTTCCAAAGATTCTAAATATCCAAACCAGATGAATCAATCATAAGATTGGAATAGGTGTTTACAACCATTATCAATTATCTTTGGGAAACCAAAGCAAATGAAAAAGACATCAGAGGATTGAAAATTGGCAAATACTTCAAGTTTCAGGAAGTATTAATTCCAGATTGATAGATTTAATAGCCAGCAACCTTTCACAACATGTTATTAAAGAGATAGTTTGTGAACGTTTCAAAAAAAAAATCACCAATTAGTAACTGTAACCGTATGTTCTCTAAAAATAAACCATAACAACTACATTTTCTGTTCTTTTTGGTAAGGACAGTAGCTAGCTGTAATAGATTGGGAATCAAGATCCATGAGTTTACGTGGCCATGAGCAAAGTCTCTTGATCTGGGACTAAATATCCTCAGGTGCTTTCTTTATAAGTCACCAATAACTGTTTATCAAGAAAGGTTCCAAGGCGAAACACACTGAAGAAACCTTCAGTTAAACAGAGATCAATAAGATTCATTGTTACAGAATTCTCAGTCCTTAATAAGTTACTACATCGTCAATTTCCAAGTGAGAGCAACTGTATCCAGTGTTTCCCAACTTCATCGCACAAAGAGCAGTCTTTTTCCACAGCATCTAGTAAGACTAGGCTTCTGCAGAACTCGGAGAAATGCTGTGCACTGTCCCCTCCAGTTCTAACATTTTTGGTTAATTATAAACTGTGAGTCAATATAGTCACTGTTTCTACAGTTAAACCCCATGGTTTAGCAATGTTGTGTCAAATTTTTACACACATACACTAAAACAATGAAAACTGAAATACATATCTTTGAACTCTGGAACTTACAAATTAAGTGATTCAAAATCCAACCTCAAGCTAAATTTTAAGGCAATTTTAGATTCAGTTAAGCTTATTTTCCTATTAGTTTTTGTTCCGGGAGCTATTAAAGTTTATCTCCTGATAGGCTATCGCTCATTCAATTTAAACTGCATGTTAATTCACTTATAAAAAGAAGCAGGACAGGGGATGAGGGATGGAGAGAGATCAGCCCCTTTATAATTCAGTTAGGTAATCCTACATCCTTAATTAGATGAGAAAAACCTTTTAACCCTCTCCCATATTTGAAAGAAACCCTGAGATATGTTCCAGATACAACACAAAAGGAATAAGCTTTAGCAAACAGTATCATTCTGTAACCAAAAACATTCTCCAATCACACTTAAACTACTAATATGTCCTTTAAGTCTTATTTTAAAAATACCTTGTGGTATTGATGAAGACCTTCTAAGGCTAGTTAATACCTATGATCTATATAGGTATATAAATTCTGCAAATACCAATCTCTCTATTAAAAAAACAATTCTTCTTCTTTTGATTCTGCATTCTACCCCTAGTGCCCTTGACCAACCCATGTTTCCAGGGACATCTCAGGCTCTCCAAACCCTCAGTTTAGTAAACTCCAAGAGAAGGCACCCTCTCCACCCTCTCCTGACTAAAGTCACAATTCCCACTTCTCTATTTACCTAGCCTTTCAGAAATACCTTGAATTCTCCACCAGACCATTCTTTATCGCCTTGGTCTTAATCTAATCCTCACCATAACCAGTTGGTACCCTCTCTATTTACAAGTGAGGGCACCCAAGCTGGGAAAGGCCATATGCACAGTAGAGGGAACAAAACCTAGCCTCTGGCAGTTCCCTTGCCGCTTCCCACTGGGCCCTGTGGCTCCAACAGCAGCCTTCCGTCACAACCTGCAAACCGCAAGATGCTTTTCTGTGGCTTCTGATCTCACTATTCATTAGAGGGCGGCTTCGATCCAATTACTTAGTTTCTCTGCCTCTCAATTTCCCGAACTGTAAAATGGGCATTTTGTTCAGGTAACTCTGAGCCATTAATACATAACAGTGATTCTGTTCCTTCATCATAGACATAAATATTGGCATTTTTCCTGAGAGTTCTCTGATTCACTGATGTGAGGAATGGCTGCTATTGAATACCCCTTTGGAATAAGTCATTTCCGACACAAAGTAAGTCAACCTTAATCCTTATACACCTCTTAGGAGCTGCCCAAGATCATTACAATGGGAGGGAATAAACTTCCCTCAGTTTCATTACACGTACGGAATAAAGGCAGTCCAGACTGAGCAGGATCCCCTTCATTTGTACCCCAACCCTACAATGCAGTGCAGTTTAGAATCCATGTTAGAAAGTCAAAGGACAACTCAATTCCACATTTACTGAGTACAAACATGTTCAAAGGACTGTCCTGTATCATGTGAGTGTAAGAATGATCACGATATGGCCCCAGCCCAAGATGTACTTGTAATCTGCCAGCAGAGATAAAAATCTCAGGAGACAATTTCAAGAATATGTGGTAGACACTAAGAGAGGGACCCTTGGGACAACTGGACACAAAAAAAGACTGTGTTTAGACCAGTCTTATTGGCTGGAAGGGTACAGGTATGAAAAAATATTTTGGGGAAGATAATATGCTTGAGCTGATTCTGAAAAGTGAATAAAAGATTCTAAGATAAAAGAAATTGGGGGTGGGGTGCCTGGGTGGCTCAGTGGGTTAAGCCTCTGCCTTCGGCTCAAGTCATGATCTCAGGGTCCTGGATCGAGCTCCAAATTGGGCTCTCTGCTCAGCAGGGAGCCTGTCTCCCCCTCTCTCCGCCTGCCTCTCTGCCTACTTGTGATTTCTCTGTGTCAAAGAAATAAATAAAATCCTTAAAAAAAAAAAAAAAAAGAAGAAGTTGGGGAAGGCATTCTAGGCAGAGGGGACTACTTACGGTCATAGACACTAAGGTGTGAAATCAGAGAGAAACTGCCAGGGATTAGAACAACTAGAGCATAAAGTGTTAAGTAAAAGTGGCATGACATGACCTAAACAGGCAGAAGAAGGTTACAATTTACAAAGCATTTTTGATATAGAAAAAAATTGATTTTTGAAATTCAAAAAATTAAAGATAATTTAGAAATTTTATTTAAAACAATGACTTTTCCTTCTCCTTTTTTCCATTTCTCTAGCCCAGAAAGATTTCCATGAAATAGCCTTTCCTTCGTGGAACTGTTCTTGATCCCCTTGGCCATTTTGTCTCTATCTTAATTAGTCTGTTTTTGTTATATATTACATCCATTTGCGCAAAAGTATTTTACCTCCTTTCTCTTTCCTACACCTTAAAATCATCTTGCAATTAGGGTTTTCACATAGTACCGGGTATCACAGGTTTTCAACTGAATGAATTTGTGTGATACTTTGAACTTTTCTAAAGAAGTCTAGTCATTCACACATTTTCTTGAACTAATCCTCAAAAGTTATGTTAATAACACACTCTTTCCTCTAGAGGGAGCCGAGGAACTTCCTTTTACTCCACCTCTTAAAAACTCTTTCGTGACAAGGACACAAGGGAATCCTCATATACCTAAATCATCAACCATGGGTTATAGCTTGTAAAAGACTGGCCCATCATGGTTATAGCTTTGATGGGCCGTATAAACAGAAATGGATTGCAGAAAAAAATTTTATTTTCTTGAAATTCTTTTCTGCATAGGACCAAAGTTTTGATGGTACTCAACTCCCGCACACATGGTATGAAAAGACCTTGCCAAGGATTATGCCTATCTTTGGAAGCCATGAAAGAATAAAGAAGAACTTAAGCACGAACACACACACACACACACATACACACACACACACACACACGGCAGGCGTACAGCAAGTTACTTAGGCCCTTTACTAGTCTAGCTAAAAAGATTTATCCTGCTTTTTCCACTAAGTTAAGAAACCACATAGTGGTCATGGCCCTAATGTCTATCTAGTATTAAAGAAATTTCCTTTTTTTTTTTTAAAGATTTTATTTATTTATTTATTTGACAGACAGAGATCACAAGTGGGCAGAGAGGCAAGCAGAGAGAGAGGAAGAAGCAGGCTCCCCGCTGAGCAGAGAGCCCGATGCAGGGCTCCATCCCAGGACCCTGGAATCATGACCTGAGCCAAAGGCAGTGGCTTTAATCCACTGAGCCAACCAGGCGCCCCAAAGAACTTTCCATTCTTTTACGTCTTGGGATCCTCAGGACTGAATTTAAAGACACTGGCATTCAGAAACTGATCATATACCAACATGACTAATAATAAGTGGAATTAGGATAATGATCCTCTTTCTCTGAAATAATAAAAACAAGCACTAGGAAGATAAACTCATTTGCTTAAGGTCACAAACCTAATTAGTTTTGAACAAATAACAGCACCACAATGATTTATGATAGTTGAATAATTACTTCAACCTGAATTCTAGTTTTCAATAAACTTTTAATTTAATAAAAATAAACTTAAGTTATCTAAGACATATCAGAATAATAAGCTACCCCAAAAGGTAAATATTTTACAAAATGATGAAGAATAATTTTGTTGTATGGGGTTTTTGTTTTTTGTTGTTTTTCTAAAACAGTAGAGAGACTCTGAGTTCATCATTCAATGTGAATGAATGAATTCTCTTTTGAAGTTTGCCTGGCAAGCTTCCAGGAAATCAAGAGGTCACATGTCTGAGGAGGACCACTTTCATTGTCCTGATGCTACAAAGCCCCAGTCTCTGAAACAGAGTGAAAGTCCAAGTACCTACTTTCTATGCAAATTATTCCTGTTTACTACTTATATGAACTGCTCTTATGCAATAGGCCTACTTCTCATTTAGAACCAAGACCAGAAGATTTTGCTTATTTTCATCCTAAAAGTACAAGTTTGGAGTCAGGACACAAGCCCACCCTAGCACACACACACACACACACACAAACACGCACATTTCCAGCCTGAGCGTAAAGCACACTCCTTTCCTGATTTATTATGCCCTTCTTTCCCTTTTTCCTTCTCTCTCACCTCTTCTCTTTTCATAGTTGGATTCAGAATTAGGGTTGGCGATGAGGCAGAAGCTTGGTGGACATAGGGAAGAGATTACCGTAGAGGGTACAAGCAAGTTTACAGAAAGTTGAACCAAAAAAAGACCAGCGATGAAGAGTTATCTAATAGCACTGAATTTCTTGCTTACCCACCTCAAGCATAATTTTAAGTGACTACAAGCCTATCCAAATTCCCTCACTGTAAACCACTGTGTATCAGCAAGGACATTAGTGAAGTCCATTATTTCACATTGCTTCTAGGGTTGCGATTCTAAAACAAATGAGTGTGAAAACTAGATGTTCTTTCTTCTATCTGATACCAGTATTACAAATGTGATCTGTAACTGGTACAATATTACTGGTCCCAATATGTCTGGATCAATACACAGATCAGAGGATCTTTGCTTCTGGGAAGTGTATAGCCCAATGCTGCCCCTAGCATCATCTAGGAGAGTGGATGAATGACAAAAAGCATACTTAGTTAAGGCAGAGTGGCATGGATGCCCTGGGAACTAGATGAACTGAATTCTAGATTAGGGGGAATCTTCCCATGGCAAGATATCGCCACCAATTGTCCTCTTGTTGGGAGGAAGTGGTTGGAGGTTTCTAGTTGAGGACTAGAGGAAAATGAAATCAGCAAGGATTTGGGCAGGCAGATGGATTGAATGGAAACTTGAAGTACCCAAAATGTAGCCAGTTTCCCACCCTTCAAAGGACTCTTGCTGAATTCTGGAATTGCATGTGAGAGACTGGGGAACCAAAGGCTTTGAAAGGCAGAGTAACATTTGCCTTCATCTCTTAGAACTCTTGTACATCCCCAATAGGAGGATAACTTAGTACTACTGCATAGGAAGTCTCTAGTATCTAGTAAACAAATGCATACCATGACCTAGCAATCCTACTCCAGGGTATTTACCTGAAGAACAAACTATAGACTGCCCCTCCTCTGCAAAAATTTGTAAAAGAATATTTACAATGATTTATGGGATGGCAGTCAGTTAAGCGTCCAACTCTTGCTTTCTGCTTATGTCATTATCTCAGGACCGTGAGATTGAGTTCTGAGATGAGCTCCCTGCTGGGCAGGGAGCCTCAAGTCTCCCTCTCCCTTGCCCCTCCCCCCACCAGGCTCACACACTCTTTCCTTCCCTCAAAAAAAAAAAAAAGTAACAGCCAAAATAGAGGGGAAACCCTATTAGAATTGATGAGTAGTGGTATATTTATACACAGTAATAGCAAATAAAAAGAACAAATTACCACTCTTGACACCAACCTAAGTGAATCTCACAGACAAAAAACTGAGGAAAGTAAACCAAGGAATAATGTATACTGCATGATACCACTTATATGTAGTTCAAAAGTGAACAAAACAAATCCAGGATTATATAGGCCAGACAAGTTGTTAGCTTTGGGGTGGTAGCCACTGGAAGGCGCATAAGGAAACTTGTAGGGGTGCCAGTAACTTTCTATTTCACTCTGAAGGCACTTCCTTGGCCATATATCCATATTAAAAATTCATCAAGCTGTACACTTATATGAATCTTCAATAAAATGTACCCCAAAAACCTCACATAGAATCATTTATTGTTAGAACTAGGAAGAAGCTTAGTGATCACCATGGCCAACTCCTATTTTACACATGAGGAAACCAAGACTCGAAAAACTTAAATTGTAAATGTCCGAGAGCTAATGTATTCATTTGTTCAACAGGTAATTAATGGGTGCTTACTCTTTGCCGCGACAGGATTAAGATATTTAAACAAGACAGATACATGACCCGCTTTCATAAAGCCTCTGACTTAGCTGCAGAAACAGAATTTAAACAGATTACCTAAAAAAAATAAGTATATAATTGCATACTGTGATCGATGTTGTGAAGGACTGACACCAGGTGCTTTTAATGATTGCATCTGGAGCCGGAACACAGCTCACTTGGCTAATGGGTTAGTCCTCTCTTGACCCTGACAACATTGCCTTTTTCCCTAATCTGAGCTTTTTCAAAACGAGGAACAAATTATACATCTACATGAATTTATCTCTCCAGATTTAAAGGGCAACCTTTAATAGCAAAGCATAAGCAAAACAATAAATAAACTTAAAGGGATGATTTTCTCCCGATTGCAAAAAAAAAACCAAACAAAAACAAAACAAAAAAAATAACCAATTTCATCCGATGAGGCACTGCCAAAATTATTGGACTTAAAATTTGTTTTCTGTTTGTTAAATTTCAGTTCTTTAGATTCATCAGATTTATGGCCTGGCAATGGTCTCTAAATCACTTTCCCTTAGCAGAACAGCCTCTGCTGCCTGTTTATTTGATATTTATCTGAAGCCAGTGGTTATAAATTAGCCAACTTAAAAAACAGAACTGAGATAAATCAATCTCAAGACAACCAAGATATCCATAATAAAATTAAAGTACACAACACATCTGATAGCTTAACCAACTCACGGTCTATTACTTTGATGATCTGTTTTGAAAGGGGCCAGCCACTGCCCAGTATCTGGCTGGAGCAGATTGTCTCTGCAGAAAGACTGGTCCAATTTTCCTGCAACGAAGCAGAAGTCATGAGAAACCTCAGTTTTCTTGATAAGAAATAACCATAATGCCACTGTGTTCAGCTTAGTTTCCTGAGAAGTGGACCCTGAAACAAAGATGTGGGTGAACATACTTCATCACGGAGCTCACCTTAGGAAGCACCAGTGGGAAGGAAGATGGCGAAGCGAGAGAGAGAAGGCACGGGCCATGCACACCTGGGACTCATCAGGCTGGCAACTGCTAGAAGACTGCATGCTGTGCCTCGGAGTGGGCCCACCTGAGGGGCCATGGGGCTGGGACGCGGAGGCGCCAGCTCCCATCTATCATCCTTATAGGGCTTCTCCTGGGGCCATGGCCCCCTGGGTGCTTCCAGCTGTCCCTTGCATGGGCTGAACACACAGCCATAGCCAGAAAAATCCCAGAGGCAGAAAGTGGCAGCTATTTGCAGTAAGAAGCCATCTGTGCACAGAAAAAGGGCTAATGCTGAGAGCGTGGAGATGGCCACCAACAGAGCCAGAGTATCTTAATGAAAGGAGCACGCAAGAACGTCGATGCTTACACACTACTGTGAACCGTATAAGAAATGCACTGCTTAATTGGTTAAGTAGAAATCAGGTAGGAACCTGCTGTACAATAAACAGTATCTTTCTCTAAAAACTGAAAAGCACTACAGGAATAAATCTATTTTTTTCTTCACTTATTACTTAGACTGTGGGACATCTGTGGCCTAAGTCTAATGATTAAAGGAATTATTTCTCTCAATGGGAAGATCACTCTGGTTCTTCACAAGCTGCCAGAGTCTTCCTGTTCGGCTTTAGTGGAATAAGCCAAAAGTGGCCAGGTATAGCATTAGGGAATTTAGAGAGATGATAGATAGATAGATGATAGAACAGCAGATATGAGATAAACTATATATACATAAAATACATATCTCTTAATATTTTTTTATTTAATGAAAGAAAAAGAACCTAAATGAAACTAAAGGTACTGTTAACTTTAAATAAATCTTTCTTTAGCATAATGTATTATTTTTCTAATACATTCCTCTCAGGTTAAGAAAAGGACTTATGAAATCAATTAAGAATTTTGCATCATTGAATTTTTTAACTAGATCATTCAACTTAAGATCATATCAATTCTCTTTTCTGACAGATGAAGTCATGAGCACGGTATCATTTCCTTTGTCCCACTTCATGAACCACTAACCCTTGACTTTTCCTCCTTCCTTTTTTTTTTTTTTTTTTTTTTTTTTAAATTTGCCTTTATTCTCCAGTGAGTGTTGGCTGGGAATAACAAGCTTACTTCATACTTTCCTTTTCAGAGCTACTTTGTAACTTTGTAGACTTTTCTCTCTTCTGATAGAGTATTGATTGTTGCTATGAAGTAGTCCACACAAGCCTGAAGTTTTTACCTCTGTAAATGGCTTGCTCTCAGCCTAGGAATTTCTAGGATATTTCTCTTATTCCAGAAGTATTGGTATTGAACACTTTGTATCCATTTTCTAGAACACCTTCAGGGAATTTTTCAATATGAGTTTATCTTTTCCTTTCTTCATGTCTGTACAATAATGCTGTCACTGCCATGTGGGAAGAGCACCTTCTCCAACTTTGCCTTTTTCTTCCTATGAGTCATTTCCACTACACGGTAGTCAACAGACAAACAATAACATCACCCACCACATTCATCTTTCTCAACACCTGGGTCAGGATTCCATGGACTTTGCATGTAGCTCTGAGGAGGAAAGATAAGTGAACTTGCCATGCTCTGTTGTGATCTTCTATTTCGTTCCCTCTGCGGTTTTCCTTTCCTTCCTTAGCTACCACTTTCTGACATTCATGGCATTGAGCTATTTCTATTGATGATAATCTTTCTGGCCCTTTACTATTTTTGTGACATTTCTTACTAGGACGCAGTTTTATTCTTCCATCTTAACATAAAGATGCCCAGAATTTATATTTCCTAGGCTCCTTTAGCTAATTCATATGCTCTCAAAGTTCAAGATCAGTGATTCATGTATTTCTCTGCCAAATACTACTTGCTATTCATCCCTTAGGATATACTTATCCTTCTGAGACTCAGTGTGACTTTATCTGCAAAAGAATAAGATCTTCCCAGATGCAACATATTTTGAGGTTGTAACAATGAGAAAAATGAGTTAATGTGCAGTAATATATTTCAGAAAACTTTTTCACGCTCAAAAGAAAAGATGTTATTATTGTGGTTTCCAAAATCTCCTCACATGAACTAAAGACTTTACTCAAGGGTTTAGTCTTTTTCACCTGTTTGGGTACTGTAGTAACTAAACTAGTTACCAGATTTCTCAGAACTTTTTATTCTCTATTGTATCTTATTGGAATAGCCAATAGCGGATAAGTTGAAAACTCTCTTTTCTAATTTTTTTGTAAGACCTTAAAACCTTGAAAATAGTTATTCATTCCAGATTGGAATAAATAACATGGTTGTTTTTAAATGGTTGATTCATATATATATATATATATATATGTATATATATATATATATATATATATATATATATATATTTTTTTTGGTAACCTGAAATCCCACCATAAGGGAAGACGAAGCAGCTAAAAAAGAGAGTTGGGGGCAGGCTAGGGGGGAGATGAAGCCCAGAAGGCAGGAAGTTGTTTTGTATCAATTTACAATACTGTCCATACCGGATAGATTATTACAGAAAAGCAAAGTAATATAAAAGGATTTCTCTCTTTGGTCTACTCCAGGGCCAGGCAAAGTAAGAGATGAACAGCTGAACACACAGAGCTGGGATGCCCATGTCTGCTTTGCAATGTAGTAAATCAGGAAGCTAAAAGACATTAAATACATACATAAATATTCCTATGAATTCCAAAAACCAAAAGCTGTGTGCTGGTTTATGATAATAGCCAACTGGTAACCCATCTTAATCCTATGACACATGAAGCTCGATAGGCCCCGTTCAAGGCCAATAACTTTATACTGAGAGAGGTTAGCAAGAGTTTGACAGATGGATTTATTTTTACGGCTGAACTTCCTTAGGATTCTGCCAATATGGCCCCAACCTACTGGGGGCAGGTGTCACTCAACTTTCTTTTCTTCTTTCAAGAATTTCTCAATCTCTGTGTTCCCTGCTGTAGATGTTCCATCTCGCAAAGATCAAGAAAGACGCTCCACATTCTAGATCCACTCACCTTTACTTCCTGAGATCAAAAGGCCACTTTGTAGCACGTGTCCTTTCCCTTTCCAGCCTCAGACACTGCCATCCCACAGGCTCACAGTACAGGCCCAGGGAAGAAACACTCTCAGGATCATGATATCTAGGGGTTTGGAAAACTTGGGGTGCCTCATGGTGCCAAAAGAATGTAAGATACATGTATGAAATGAGCCACACAGTGGGGTATAGAAGTGACAACATATTTCAAAGCTGGATATATTTTATTTACAAATAATGTTTAGATACCGAAGTTAATCAAATGTTCTCAAAGATCCTCAATGAATTAGCACAGACACACCAGAGAAGAAAGATAGTGCATTTATGTATTTTCGCCATATGATATGACAGCAAGGTCCAGGACTATTTATAACCAGACAGCTTAGTACGCATGGTGCTAGATCACTTGCAGACTACAAGCATTGGGTTTACTTTTCATAGTAAATCCTTATGAATAATTTACCTTACTAATTATTCATTATCTACAGACTGTGCAATCATACCATATCAATTATATGACTTCAGATCAACTTAAACTCATTCTTCGATTATCATGAGCTCTGCTAAAAAAATATTTACAAATAAATCACACTTAAATTTTAACTCCCTCTGCTCCCTCTCATAGCCTTTCTTCCTGTGATTTTTTTTCCAGCTGTGCATCATGTGAGATAATCTAAGAAAACTGATAGGTGAGTGCTTCCATTTATCTACTATAATCAATAGTATCCATTGTGGAAAGCATAACATACTGGAATTCTAGAAGTATATCTTAATATCAGTCGTACCATATATGCTGATCCTGGCTTTTAAAAAAAAAAAAACTATCAAATGTAGACATTAATATTCTGAAGCCGCAGGGTTTTTACTAAAGGCCAAATTCTTTCTCTGTCTTCAGTAGCACCAACTCAATGACTGTGGTGAAACCCAGACTGTGGGATTGTAATGACTCTAGAAAGATATGCATTATTTCACGCGAGTGGAGCCAAGATCATACCATTGCTATAATAATGGCTTTTTTCATATGCACATATATCTCCATAACAGCATTGTCCAAAACACGGTTACTTTATTGTTCCCACTCTATCTTCATGCTTCAGAGAATTAAAAATTGGTTTTTCCTATGTTCAGTGTTATTTAGTCCTGATATGTATGATTTTCATGACTTTGAAAATATAATTTTAATTTGTGGGTGGGAAAAGAGAAGCTCCTATTAGAAAGGTACTAATGCGACGACATAACCTGATGATAACATAGTGTTTGTAAATGGAATCTATGGTTCCGGTTGCTCTTCATGGGGCTTCGAAAAAACAGTCATTGGCAACTCATGCATCTAGATCTATCACTTGTCTTATTTTAATTTTAGATGGAAAAAGAAATCCCTATTTCCAAAGGATTTCTGCACAGAGAGTAAAGACCAGCTATCAAACCATGGAGAGAACGGAGACCAAAAAAACAAACGAACAAACAAACAAACAAAAAAAACCTGAGTCCTTTAAAAGTTAAACCCCTCCTTTCTAAAAAGTAATATAAATAATGCCTTGTAAGATCCTGAGAGACTGAGTCTTAGAATTTGCCTTGGCTCCATTTGATCTTGGACCTGAACCCAGTGAAGCCTTCAATTCCATATTTGAAGTTGACAAACCCCATTCCTTCACCTTTCCAGCATGTCTTTTTAAAATACAAAGAACACAGTACCATACTCAGTATCTCAGCGAAAAGGGTCGCTGTTTAAACTCACAGAATGGTACGTAAAAAGCAAAAGTAAACAAGCAACACAGAATCTGGGCGCGGGGGACCTTAAAAATAAATGGTGCTGCAAAACTACTTCTGCAATTACAGTGTCCTGTTTGGGCCCACTCCATTTCAGAGGCACTGCATTAATATAAACAGAATCATCTAACGCATTTTTCAAAACAGTGCATCTCAGCCAAGGGCTAGCGCGAATTCATCCTACTTCTAGGTGCCGATGACACTTTGGTTTGCTTTACTGGCAACATTTTGGCAACGCATCCTATACTAAGAGGAAGGCCGAAACCAAGCAGGTGACAAGAGCCAAATCGATGGTGTTACTTCTTTTCGTGCTTCTTGGTTAATTCCCCGACGCCCAGCTGGAGGCTGCCCCGGCTGTCACGGGCTCTGTCCCCCCTCTGCCGGCTCTCCTGGGAGACTTGCTGCACGGCCTGCAAGATGGCATTCTGCACAATCTGTTTGCTGGCTTTCTGCAGCTTCACCTCTTCTGGCTCGCTTCCAGGTTTCTCACCTAGCCGGAAATAGGAAAGGAGGGGGTTGGAGAACAAAATCAATTTCAGCAACGGTTACAGGAAGGAGCAGGGAGGCAAGGTGAGACCCTCAGAAGGTGCTAGAGTGGCCGCGTTAATTGTGAGGAGCCCTGCTCCTGTCATACTGCTCCTGGTTCCCTCTCCATTTGTTTGCCTCAGTCGGGTGTCCACTGTACATTCTCGCCACCTCAGGATCCTCTGCAGCCAGCAGGTGTCATGAGAATACAGTCCTGGCCCATAAGGACCTCCGGGAAGGTTCTGGAAAGAGACAGATTCGTGCCCCTTTTGGCCTTTGACACTTACCCCTTCTTCTGAGGCAGGATGCAGACCTAATGTTTTTAAGCATGGAGATGGATTCAACATTCTGCCATGGTTAGGGAGAAAGCAAGAATCCAGTTCTGAAAGCATCATTCAGCATCCACACCAGCCCCAGACCATGTACTTCTGGACTTCTTTGTGCGTGAGATAAATAAACTCCTTGTTGTTGAATCTGCCACTAGTAGTCATGTTACTTTTATGTAATATATGCCTAAGAGATTTCATTTCACTGGGGTTGGAGAGTAGATTGCTACTGAATCTGTATTAGGCTCAACCCTGCTCCTATAACATCCCAAGGAATGAAACCATTTGTTCATCAGAATCTGTCCTCCATGATCTAGAACAGGGTTGGCAAACTTTTCAATAGGATCAGATAGGAACTGTTTTATACTTGGGGACCATGTGATCTCTGTGGATCATGACAACTACTCAGCTCTTCTTGTTGTAGCATTAAATCCACTATAGACAATACAAAAATGAATTCATATGGCTTTGTTTCAATAATTCGTTACTTATAAAAAAAACAGGCTGTGAGCCAGGTTTGGCCCATAGGCCACAGTTTGCCAACCCCTGGTGTAGAATGGCAGGGATTTTGTAATTAGAAGGCAGGGAGTCTACCTACCATTGATTGTTTGCCTTCTTCCCTAGCTAAAAACAAGACAAAACCTTGATTTCATCCAGGCAACTATGTAAGCAGGTATAGCTAAGTTCTGACCAATGAAGTGAAAGTTCATTTAGTGAACAATCTGAAAAAGGTCTTTACAAGGAAGTGGGCAGACAAAGGCCCTCGGCCCTCTCCCCATCCCACTGCCTGCGACTCTGACACGATGAATGTCACTCAGGGGGTTTTGCTAACCATGAGGGAATCTTTAGAATAGAAACCAATTTCAGGGATTTACAAAGAAAAAGTTAGAAGGAGCCTGAGAAGTCAATGACCAAGAGCCACATGTCAATCCTGGGGCAGAAAAAAAATACACACACACACACACACACACACACACCCCTTGCGGTGCCTGGGTGCCTCTGTTGGTTAAGCGTCTGCCTTCGGCTTAGGTCATGATCCCATAATCCTGGGATCCAGCCTGGACTGAGCTCCAGATTAAGCCCCAGATCAAGCCCTGGGTTGTGCTTCCTGTTCAGTGGGGAGTCTACTTCTCCCTTTCTCTCTGTTCCCCTCCCCCCTGCCCCACCCCCCACCCCTGCCGCCGCCAGTCCTGCTCTCTCGCCTTCTTGCTCTCTCACTTGCTTTCTCAAATAAATAAATAATTTTTTAAAAAAGAGAAAAATACATGTTCTGTTTGATACACTGATGCAAATATATCTTACTGATGCATTTGGGGCTTTCTTTTATTATGCAGCATACTTATTACTAACTCACGCGTGGCAGAATGATCATGAATCTAACATTTGACTAAAGAGCAATCATGAAATTTTTAAGTTCCACCTGCTTGTATTTAGTGATAAATAGAATGGGCATCATTCGTTATGCAAAACCATCATTTTGGATGTTCCCTCTATTTAAATATGCTGCTACCATGAGAATGTATTTAAGATCGGAGGTTGTCCACCAGGACTGATTCACTGACAATGGAATTCATCTACCCAGGAGGAAAACATCACGTAAGAGAATACTGAGTCACTCCGGAAGACTAGGCAGCTCTTATCCCTTGAGACAGAGAGTTGTCATTATTTAGCTACATTTGTACCACAAGCATTACTTCCTGAGGGATTTACAGTTTAATGGACAAAGTAAGATGAATCTATTCAAAACCAAGGGACTATCTTTACCTCGCTCCCCTCCAAAAAAAGGAGAATAAAATGAGCATTCTGCCCCAAACTAAGCAAAGAAGCAATCAAAAGCTACAATGTGTAATGGACAGAAACTTTAAATTAGCTGACAAGAATGCTTCAAAAATGCACTGTCTAAAAAGAAAAAGAAAAAAAAAAGACTGAACAGTAATAACAAGGTATGCTAGGGCACAAAGATTTAGAATCTGTGTTTTGAAGCCCTTCAGAGCTGTATCCAGGTTCTTCTACCGCTTCATAGCCTTACCATCTTGGGCGAATCATTTAGCCTCTGTAAGCCTGTGTGTACATCTGTCAAATGAGCAATTAGTATCTATTTTAGGAGAGTTGCTAGAAAATTAAGTGACATGACACTTATTCAGCATTCGGTGTGGTTCCTGAGGACTTGGTATTGCACCACTGTGTATCAGTTAGGGCATCAACAAGGCTATTGTAACAAATAAACTAAAAAATATAGGAGAAAACTCAGGCAAGAAAGTGATATTTATTGCTCTCCCTGTATCATCCCAGAGAGTCTCCAGGGTGCAAGTGGCTCTGCTCCACTAGGCGACGGAGGGGTCGGCTTCCTTCTAGCCTATCATTCTGCCATGTCCTGCTATACTCACCTCATCTGCATGAGTTGAGCTCGTTAGCCAATATCCCATCTGGGGCTGGAAGGTAGTCGAAGGGAAAGTGGATGGTAAGTGATTTCCTTTAAAAAATTATCATCTAAGTTGCAAACATCACTTTGCTCACATTTTACTGGGGGAAACTGAGTCACAAGACCACACCTGGCCACCAGGAAGCCTAGGAAATAAGTTGCAAACTGGGTGGCCAAAGGCCCTCCTAAAACTCAGGGAGGTTCTAATGTTAACATGACGAAGCAATCACATACTTTTTGAAATTACTTCTGTGCCATGGCCAAGGCTAATTTGAAGAGGAAGAGTATATATTTACAGCAGGGCAATATGAAAATCGGGGAGTTCTGCCTACTACTCTAGAGCATAAATGTGTAGACAAACAGAAAAGCTATAAAGGTTCCTGTTTGCTCCTGGAAAGAGTACCTTAGCCAAACTACATATGTTTTAGCTCTACAATGTCCCTGTTGTACAGCTATTTTTCTGTCTTTGAATGGAGGAAGGAAGACTGTGAGGATGAGAGTATGCTGATTCCTTAATAGGAGAAAGAGAGAGAGAAACACTTTAAACTTCACTGTGACCTAATATCTGAGCTAAACTGTCACATTCTCATCCATCCATTATGAAGATAAATTGATTACAAAGTCAAAGGCAGCCTGTGCCATGCTGTGTCTAGAGCACCCCTTGGGGGACCTGAAAAGCGGGTAACCCTCACAGCCCTCATCAACACTTTGCCCTGGGTCATGAGTAGCTGTAGCGAAGAGTATAGGACAAAAAGAGTGGCAGTCAACTAGGACAGAGAAGGTGAGGAATGCAAAATGAGGGTAAAAGCCAGGCAGAGCACTTGGACAATAACAGAAAGACCAAAAAGAAAAAAAAGAAAAAAAAAAGAAAGAAAATTACAAAAAACTAAAAAGACCCCAGATATCTAAAGCAATCCTGAGAAAGAATAAAGCTGGAGGCATCACACTTCCTGATTTCAAGCTGTATTATAAAGCTACAATCAAAACAGTATGGTACTGGCATAAAAACAGACACCCAGAACAATGACACAGACTGAGAGCCCAGAAAGAAATCCATGCATATACATACATATATAATCAACTGATATTTGACAAGGGAGCCAAGAATACTCAATACTTTTCAAGAGAAAAAGTATCTTTAATAGATGGTATGGGAGAAATTGAATAATCATATGGAAAAGAATGAAACTTGATCCCTATCTCACACCAGTCACAAGAAATTCACTCAAAATGGATTAAGAACTTGAACACCTGAAACCATAAAACTCCTAAAAGACAGTATGAAAAAAGCTCCTTGGAATGGATTTCAGTGATACGTTTTGGGGTGTGGCACCTAGAACACAATCAAAAATAAACAAAGTTGTACTACCTCAAATTAAAAAGCATCTACACAGCAAAAAGAATGATCAACAAGTGAAAGGACAATCTACAGAAAGGGATGGAAAGGGTTAATATCCAAAATATATTTTAAAAAACTTACACAACTCTATAACAAAAAATCAAATGACCAATTAAAATGGGCAAAGGACCTACATAAACATTTTTTCCAAAGAAGATATACAAATGGCCAAGAGGTACAGGAGAAAGTGTTCATTGTTAATCATCAGGGAAATACAAATCAAAACCACAGTGAGATATCGCCTCATGCCTGTTAGAATAGTGAGCATCAAAAAGATAAGAAGTAAATGCTGGTGAGGATGTGGAGGAAAGGCAGCCCTAATGCAGGGGGCGAGGGGCGCAGGGAGATTGTAAACTGGCATAGTCACTATGGAAAAGAGTACGAATGTTTCTCCAAAAATTAAAAATGGAAATACCATATAATCCAGCAACTCTAATTCTGGGTTTGTATCCAAAAGAAACAAAATCACTATCTTGAAAGATACCTGGATCCCCATGTTCATGGCAGCGTCACTTACCACAGCCAAGGCTTGGGAACAATTTACGTGTCCATCAGCAGATGAACTGGATGAAGAAAATGTGGTATGTATGTAGAGTGTATGAAAGAAAAAACATGCTGCCATTTGTGACAACGTGGACAGACCGGAGGGCATTGGGCTAAAAGAAATAACTCAGACAAAGAAAGGCAAATACTGTATGATCTCACTTCTATGTGACCTAAACAAAACAAAAAAACCAGCTCATAAGAAAAATAGATCAGAATTGTGGTTCCCAGAGGTGAGGGAGAGAGGATGGAAGTGCTGGATGAAGGGTCAAAAGGAACAAATTTCTGGTTACAAGACAAATAAGTGAATACATAAGAAATTTTTTTTCTTTTTTTCCCTTGTGTCCGTATGAAATGATGGATGGTAATCACTTCACAGCATATGTAAGTGAAGTCAGTGTGCCCTACACCCTAAATCTGTACAGTGACCTGTGTCAGTTATATCTCAATAAAACTGAAAGAAATAAAGAAGTTACGTAAATCACAGACACATATTGTGTGTAGGCTCTTCAGCATGCAAGGAAATCCTGATGCCCTTCTGTTCCTTTACATTCTAGGCATTTCTCCGCGGTGTGATTACCATGGGAAGGCATGCATCCCAGCTGGACATCTTGGAAATATTTGGCCGAGTCTCACATTACAATTCAGAAACTGGAATCACCCGATACAGCTCTAACTGGATATCATTGGATTATCTAGATTGTTCTCTGCCGTTAAGAGAGTTTCAGCTCTCCCTCAGCAGTCCTCCCTTTCTTCCCAAGTCTCCCTGACTTCGTGGAACTTACTTACTCTTGTTTCTGCTTATTCATGACTGGAAGTGCTTCATGATTTTACAAACTTCCTTCTTTCTGAGGACATTTTGGCTAAGGTTCTGCTTGTGATGGCTTGATTCTCAACATATCTTCAGCTGAAATTCCTGAGAGAGAAACTGAAAGACTCACCATTCCACCACTGTCCTTGAAAAACAGCACTCTTATCCTAGGTCACCTCCTAGGCAGCCATAGACTGACTGAATGCCAGTGGGTCATTTTGGCCTGATCAGCTGTAGCCTGAGTTTGGATCAAGAGGTGAGAATACATCTGCATAAGAGTTAGGAACCACCTAGCCCCCTCCTCCCGGGCAAGGGGCCACAGGCAGGGCAGGGCAGACACTCACAGGATTGGCCTCATCCAATATCATTACTGACTGGTGCTCCTATGGCATTCACTTGGAAGAATAGGACATTTGACAACAACCTGAGAGAGACCCTTAATAAAAGTACAGTGTGAAAAAGTGCATTACAACCCGACAGAAGGCAGAACCAACCAGAGAAATCCACAGAGTCCTGCCATTTACTTACACGCGTTACGTTCGCTTGAAATTAATGAATCACCTACATGTTGTAGGTGTCCAGTTGCCTAATTTTAAATGATGCAAATGTCCTCTAGCCTAATTAGCATTTACAAAATCATTCTGGTATTTCACAAAAGATGATGAATCGATTTAATTAGCTTTAAACTCTAAATGCCCAGTACAGATACACCCAAGTCAAGAATGCGATGTAACTAAATTTATCTTCTGTGTCCTTCCACCTCAAATCATATCCACCTACACATGTGGGGACACACACACACACACACACACACACACACACACACACACATACATGCAGGCTTCCCCAGGATCATGCTTCCTTAGGACACCCAGTCTGCTCCATGGGGACACAGATGACACTGAACTCCGCGGCCCTTCCCTCTTCTTCAGAGCCTGCTCTTCCATATGACCTCCTCGCCTGCCCCAGCAGAAGCTGTCTGGAACTCAGTGCAATATGGTTAATAATTGGTCTTAATTCTTTAATTAAACCCATTAAAACCAGGATCACAGGAAGATCTTCCTGGTAACAATTTACATCTTTCTCCCCCTAACAACCCAAGGGCCACTGGCCTCTATTACATTAACCTTATCATTCTATTCCAGTGAAGTGTGTTTTAGAAAAGGTTGGTGTTTCCATTTTGAGGCAGAATCTGATTAGTGATTTTCCTATCGGAGAGATCAGTTTCTTTCAACACACAGACAGTGTGGCAGCGGTTGTATCATAAGCAGCATCTCTATCTATGGTCCCTCCCCATGGGGTCACTAACTATGCAAATTACAAAAGTCTGTCTCCAGGCAGCAGTAGGGGTGGGTGGGCACCGCCCGCCCACACTCTCCAGGGCATAGCGTGCTAATGGTGACCATGGATCGTACTTTTTATCTTCCCCTCTGATTGCTTGAGACTATCGAGACAGTGTTATCATTCATCAATGACTAGCATGTGGAACACAGAGAACAAGGACTAATTCTGGTCCCTTTATTAATGGAATGATGGTCTATTTTCCGGCTCTAAGTACAGGAATTTTCCATGAAGGACCAGATGTTAGCTCTCACTCATTTGTGCCAACTGCTAGCAGAGCTGTCCTGGGTGCCCTGCTTTGCCACTGAGCAAGCTAAAGTTATAGGACTTCCCAGCAATGGAAAGTCACAGCCCCCTGAGTTTCTAGCTTGCCGTTAACACCTTCAAACCGACACTGCTTTCCTATGCACCATAAGCAAATCAGAAGCAACATCTGGCAGATTGAGAGTCAGAAGGCAAGACAGGTATTGGCAGGTATAGGACACCTCTAAGTCATATTTGACTTATCACTGTCACCCACATCAAATCAAGTACAGAGCATTAAGAAACACTCCTGAGTGTGCCTGCAATGGCCAGGCTGGTCATTTTATAATGAGGCAAGCTACTCTCATACACTATTCTTTATTGAAATGCCCCATAGAAGAAGAAGAGATGAAAGATATTTATTGAGCATCTATATGCAGGGTCCTTGTGGAAAGTGACAGAGACCATTGGGCCAAAGCATTTCATTCATGCATGCATTCATTTTTAGATGAATTATAGAGCACTTGCTATAGGACAAATGCTAGGTTCAATATCAAGCCAAACAGTTCCAGACCCTGCTTTACTGGAGTTTATAATACAGCGGAAGAGTCAAGTGTGGATCATATAATCAAACAGGCTTATAATTTTGAGCCGGGACCCATGCATGGAGCAGCATGAGAGCAGGGACCAGGGAAGGATGCCCGGGGAAGGGGACTGAGAGGTTCACAAGGTGTTAACAGATGAAAGAAAGGTGGTGGGAGCAGGAAGAAAAGAACAGGTCAGGCAGGAAGTTCAACCCGACGTGGAAGTTCCCCCCTGTGGGTGGAACAGGGTCCTGTGGGGAGCTGAAAGCAGCCCCAGTTGCTGGATGCCCAACAGTGGGGAACGGTGGGGGAGACAGGAGACCATGTCTAGGAAAGTGGGCCAGCCAGACGGTACAGACCCTGGCAGGGTGGGAGGCATTGGGTCTTTTTTGGAGAGAGAAGCTGAAAGGCACCCACAAACTCATGCCACACGGGGTACCCAGAGAAGTCGGAGGAGAGCTACATAACCATGGTAGGAACATCCAGGGCTCAGAGCAGGTCTAGCAAAACAGATTGAACTTGGAAATGCCAACAGGAAAAGAGAAGGAATTCCTTCCCAGGCCTCAGAGGGCACAGCAGACACAGGACTCTCTGACTCAGTGTCCTAGAAAGCTTTTACCTGGTCCAGCTACCTCGTTATCTTAGAACATAATTTAACTTATATTACTGGGCTGCAATGTGTTATTTTTAGGAAAGCCATGAAGAATAGCGCCAACAAAACTTGAAAAGAAAAAGTCGTCTTTAAACTAGAAATCCAATTTGAGTGTGTTGGCCAAGACAACGGTAATTTTGAATAAAGAACAATAGGGAGGACCTAATTTACTGGCTACCAATAGCAGCTATCAGTAGGGATTCAGAAGGTGTGATCTTGGGACAAGGATAGAAAAACTGGCCAGTGAAATCGAATAGGAAGTCCAGAAATAGTCCTACCCATTCGAGTCACCCGATTTGTGAAAATGACATTGTAGCACCGTGGGGAAAAGACAGTATTCTCAGGCAATGGAGCGGAGCCAGGTTATTATTCACATGGAAAAATAAGGAGCTTTGGCTATCCCACACTGTCCATAAAATATCAGTTCCAGATAGACAGCATATCTATACTTGAAATGCAAAGCAATCAGGAGCACTGAGGCTTTTTAGGACAGTGAAGTTACTCTGCGGGACATTACAATCATAGTACAATACAATACATACAATCATGTACATTTGTCCAAAGCCCTAGAATGTACAGCATCATGAGATGACCCTGACGTAAACCATGAACTGTGGGTGCTAATGAGCATTGCTGTAGGTTCTGCAAGTATAACAAATGTCCACTGTGGTTCAGGATATTGACAATGGGGGAGGGAGGCTGCAGCTGTCGGGGGTTGGGGCAGGGGCATTGTTCTTTCCCCTTAATTTTGCTGAGAACGAACCTAAAACTCCTCTAAAAAGAAAATAGTCTTTAGAGGATGATCAAGGGGCACCTGGGTGGCTCAGTCAGTTAAGTGTCTGCCTTCAGCTCAGGTCATGATCCCAAGGTCCTGGGATGGAGTCCTGAATCAGGCTCCCTACTCAGCGGGGAGTCTGCTTTTCCCTCTTCCCCTCACCCTGCTCCTGCTTTCTCTCTTTCTGCCTCTCGCTCTCTCTTTCGCAAAAATAAATAAAATCTTAAAAAAAAAAAAAAGACAATCAAGCATTCAGAAAAAAATATAAAAGAATATATTTCTAATGTGGGGGTAAGCGAAGATTTCGTAAACAGAACACAGAACACAGCAATAACCATAAAGGAAAACTGATATATCGGACTATACTAAGCTAAGTAGATTTTTGTCATGGAAACACAGCCATGGGAACAGGCTTTCCACTTGAGGAAGCTGAGGTGAGGAAAATGTTTGTGAAAAGCCATCTGGGAGATGCCTCAAGTATTTAATTTTCTGAACACTTGGATAACAACTCAACCACGACTGAGTTATGAATTCAGAGAGACTCACGGGGCTGTTCTTCCTTTTTTTAAAATCTTATTTATTTATTTGACAGACAGAGATCACAAGTAGGCAGAGCAACAGAGAGGGAGAGAGAAGCAGGCTCCCCGCTGAGCAGAGAGCCCAATGCGGGGCTCGATCCCAGGACCCTGAGATCATGACCTGGGCCGAAGGCAGAGGCTTAACCCAATGAGCCATCCAGGCACCCCACAAGCTATTCTGACCATCACACAGATTTCTGCAAAACCTTGTACAGGCCTCCATCCTTTTGTCCCAAAGGACTAGGAAGATCAAACTTCTCCCAAGTCCCTAGTTTCTTGCAGTCAGTAGCAGCTCTAGAATTTCAATGGAGGAAGGATTTAGGAACAGCAATCTAGAGGAAGGGGAAACAAAGAATTTGTCCTGAATCTAGGGCATGTGTAGCACTTTACACAGGACACATCAAATGTTCATTTGCCATCTCAAGCCACAGTGGGTGGGATGGAGGAGACGGGGCCGGCCCCCAGTGACAGTGATCACCTGTCTCCTCACCTTTTCTAACCAGCTCACTTCCTCAGAACAGGCATGTCACCCAGTGATCCAGAGCCACCAAACAAACCCAGCCCAAATTCCTGGCTCCTGCATGCCTGTCTCTGAGGTATGCCAGGTTGGTGGGTGCAGCACCTCCCAGGTAGCCACTCTGGAAATACAGGAGCCGGTGTTAGAGGAAATGAGTCTCTGAATTGAAGAAAGTACCAATGCTAGAGCTGACTAGAAAGCAAAATCAACCTTGGAACCCAGGGGATCATGTTCTCTCTTCCCAGCCTCAGAACTAGGTCTTTGCCTCAAAACAAGTACTACCACCCCCAGGGCTCAGCTCCCCATCCATCGCGTCCCCAGCTGGGCCATGGCTCAGTTCTACAGCCTCTGCTGCCCCTTGGTGGCAACTCCTAGCATTGCTGCAGACACAAAACCGATATCCTTTAGCAGGAAGCTCTGTGTCCTGGTTCCTGGATACCGGACGTATGTGTGAGTGCGTGCGTGCGTGTGTGTGTCCACGTGTGTGTGTGGGTGTATGGGAAATCCTTGACCCACGAGACAAGACAAGACTCTGGCTATTTTACCAAACATATAAACTAAGGAGCTCTTCCATGGTACTTTCTGACCACAAGAACTCTCATGAGGCCACTTACAGATTCATCCTCCTGCGAGTTCTGGAGCAGCTGAAAATACAGTCCAGAGCTTTCCTGTCCTCATTCAGATGAAAATTACTTGACTAAATTAACAGATCTCTTAAATATTTAAGGAAGATTCTGAGTTCCAAGGCAAAACTAGCCACAAGCTGTCCCTTCCTACCCATCCCGGAAAGGGGGGGGGGAGGGAAAGATGTCCGCTCTCAGGATGATTTTAAAAGAATCCTTAAAAAACAAACACAAAAACTCTTCTCCTGCTGGCCTCCCTAATGTGAGCAGGATAATCCTCCCAATCACTTTTTTTCCTGCCTAAGAAGGAATCAAATTCCCAGCTGTGACAAGTCATCAGAAAGTACAAGTCTAGAACTTCACTAAATAATCTCTCAAAAGTAATGCTTCAGCCCCAGAGGATGTAAGTATATAGCAAGCATCCCAGGGGGCTAACCAGGGGAACAGTTCGCTCTGACATCAGGTAAAATCTTGCCTACTTTCCTTGAAGAAGCAGCTCCCAACCTTTTGAAGATGATTCCTTTGCAATGTCAAAATATTTCACATATCCCCTCGTAACACAATGACAAAAAGAGGCTATGAATTCTGTAATGCTTTTAGATGAATTTGAATGTTATTAATCGCAACAGCCTCCGTGTACATTTGAAAAATTGCAGGGCTTATGTTGAGACTGTATTCCAGCTGTGGAAAGAATGTGGGGCAAATGTGACACCCCTGGTTCTCCAAAGAGCTGCTTGGTTCCCGAGGTCTTTCTAGGTCCCACATCAGGCTAGAGGTGTTAGAAACAATAACAGGAAGACGGATGTTACAAACTAATCCCGAATGATGGAATGTGGGTAGGGCCCAGGGCACCGTGTGGACCTAGAAGCCTCCCACCAGCTAGCCTCAAATTCTACCCTCTCCAAAATAGTCACTCAGGTAACATTTATTCAATGTCCAAATGGGCTCGGTTTGCACAAGACAGACCAAGTTTTCACCTTCAGGAAGGAAATGATATCTAAGATTTCTCACAGTTTTTAACTACCTCCAAATATTTTAAGACTTAAAAGATTAACAGGGATTAAGAATGACTTCTCAGGGGGCACCTGAGTGGCTCAATTCATTGGGCATCTGCCTTCAGCTCGGCAGATTGAGCCATCCTGGGATTGAGCCCTACTTTGGGCTCTCTGCTCGGCAGGGAGTCTGCTTCTCTCCCTCTGCCTGCCACTCCTCCTGCTCTTGCTCGCTCTCTCTCTCTCTCTGTCAAATAAATAAATAAAATCTAAAAAAAAATTTTTTTTTAATCAACTCTCAGGCGCCTGTGTGGCTCAGTCAGTTAAGCATCTGCCTTTGGCTCAGGTCATGATCTCAGGGTCCTAGGATTGAGTCCCACATCAGGCTGCTGAGCAGGGAACCTGCTTCTCCTTCTCCCTCTGCTGGTGCACGCTCTTTCTCTCTCTCTCTCTCTCTCTCAAATAAATAAATGAAATCTTTAAAAAAAAAAAACAAAATTTAAAATTTGGTTCTACATGGTTTCCAGGCAGCCTTTGTCTAAAATGTAAACCTTTTACACAGGGATTTGACCTCTGTGGCCAATTGCACTTAGCTTCCTGGCATTAGTACATAGGCAGCACCTCTGCAGAAGTCTCTTCTTAAGAATGTGCAGCTGCCAGAAATGCAACCCAACGTGTCCCATCAGCTGATCACACACCTTTGCTTGGTGTCCACCTTGCCGGCCAGGGTTTCGGCTCCCTAGAGCATGAGCCCCGTCTGTCTTGCTCAGCCCTCGGTCCCCAGGACGGAGCACAGCACTGGCTCGCATCAGATGCTCAGTGTTGGTCCAAGGAATGATGAATGATGGTTGCATTAGTTTTCCAGTTTCCGCTTCCCATTCTGTTCTAGCTTTCTTTCCCTTTTCTCTCTGCTCCCGCTAATTTCCTGCTCTTGGCCTCCTTTGCTCCGTGTCACTGCTTTCCTGAAATTAGAATCCAAGCGCAGTAGGAAACAGCTGAAGAGTTGATCTTTTGGCACCACCTCAACCCCTCTGCGAACAACGGTGCAGAAGGCAGCCTAGAGTGCGACTATCAGAAAGTCGGCCCCGATTCCCAGACCACATATAACGAGGCCAATTAGCATTCAGAAATTTGACAAGGTCATATCTCTTTTCCTCTCTCCGTCTTCTCCATCATCTCCTCCTTTTGTATCTGTTCAAGCCCCTTTAAGGATCAGTTCTCAGCTGCCTCCATTTGATTTCAAATAATTTTCAGAAGCAGGCAGTGCGTAAACAAGCTCCCTTCTGTGGGGGTCCGGTGACGGCCCCACGTGATTCACCTTCTACTGGCCCTCTCCATGTTTATAAACTCCAGAACCCTGCATTCCTCGGATCCTTGGACTCTCAGAGGCTGTATACTCATCTATTTGTCCCAAGGACACCGCGGTCCCATTCTGAGTTCTCCTGACCCAACCCTGACTTTGTCCGATTTAAATAGCATAACCCAGGTGAAATGGGTAACAGGTGAAAACATTTGATTCATTTCTTTCAAGCAGAGGAATGAGAAAGCATGTCACTATTGTATCATCTACAAATTGGACAAAGACATACAAAACTCCTTCTTCAACCATGAATCTCCTGGAGCAACATTTTACTATATGTGGCTTTTCTTTTATTACACCTTTTTTTTTTTTTTTTAATGTAACCACGAGAATCTTGGCTTTCTTTACTGTGTTGGGGTTAATTAGGAAAAAAGAACAGGTGGCTGGAATAGAAAAGGAAGTGAAGAACAAGATCAGATGTTTCATCTCTCTCTCTCTCTCTGTCTCTCTCTCTCTTTTTAGTGATATTTCAGAAGGAAAAAGAAGCTGAGGAAAATAAACCCATAGTTCAGGAGTGTGTGTTAGAGTTATGTGACAGGAGGCTAATCTCCTGTCTCTCCCTGTGTCTCCAGGAACTCCAAATTGGAGCACAGCATAGGTACAGAGCATTCGTCTAAGATCCCACATGGGAAAAAGAAGAAAGGGAGGTGGGCTGAAGGCAGGGGGGACATGAGAAACAGTTGTTTCAAAGGACGGAACTAAGTTACCCGCCCCCCAATAAAACTCAAATTACATGCATCTAATTGAAACTGCAGATAGTGTCTTTAAAAGTTTCTATCAACAAACTATGGCAAATAAAAATTCCTTATACAAGACACATTACAACCAGGCTAAGATGTAATGGTCTATAACTGGTATAATTTGAAGAGGTAAGTACTCTCATTTTTGCTTTCTTTAGTGAAAATAATTAATGTGCATGGGTTTGCACAGGTAGATTTATACCCTATCATTCCTCTCATCTTACTTTTTTCATGAAATATCAAGTTCCTCAGCCACAAATTCTTCTGCCATAATTTTTTTTAGTTTAACAATCATTTCACATAAGAACTATACGGGCAGTGTCTCTGAGGCCACTCCAATCACACCCTCTCCTTCCAACTAAAGGTAAACAAGCTCCTGAATTTTCTCATAATCATTCTCTTGCTTTTCCTGTTGCTACATTGTCACTTGTAGCTCTAGTTTGACCATGTTCACTGCTGTATAGCGTCCCATTTAATGACCAGATCAAAATGTTTATTCTCCTCCTAATAGCACTTGGCTTGATTGCAGTTTTAAATGACTGTGCATGATTCTGCTGCAAACATTCTTGATTTTTATTTATGAAGGCACATTCGCAAGAGTTTCCAAGATCTTGAAGCAGCAGTAGACTTCTGGGTTGTAGAGAATGAGCCCGCCCAAATTCCCTAAGTGTGGCCAACTTGTTATCCAAAGGACTTGTACAAATTTACACTCCCAGGAGAGAGGAGTATTCCTACGGTTCAAAATCCTGGTCAATAACCAGTATGTGTCATTTTTTAAATTCCCAACCTGGTAAGCATGAAATATTATCTTCTAAAAAAAATTATCTTCTGGATTTAATTTGCATGTTTTGTAGATACCTAATGAGGTTAAGCATCTTTACAGAGATTATCATGTTTTCTCCATTTATGAAGCACCTATTCACCTAATTCACCCATTTTCCAACTGAGTGGTTTGCCTTTCCTTTATTGTCTTGTGTATATGCTGGACACAGCCCTTTTGTCAGTCATAGGTCAGTCATAGCCACAGTCTTCTCCCTCTTTGTGGCCTTTTTTCCTTTTCCTCTTAACTCTGTGGTTCACCTACTGATCAAATCTCTCTCTCTCTCTTTTTTTTTTTTCCATTTCTGTTCAGGATTTCTTTAGTGATCTGAACTCACTCCTGAACTCAGCAAGTTATTTTGGTGAAGGAAAACATGAGTGAGAAGCCAAGCTTTTGTTTTGTTTTGTTTTCCCTTTCAGTGTGTTTATTACTGCATTAGAGAAAAAGAAGGCACAAGCATGTCATTTTGCTTTTGTCATTGAGTAGAATGTACTGATCAGGACAGGGCTCTAAAATACAGGATAAAGGCCTGGCAAGAGAAGGAAACTTTGGAAAAATTGTGCAGTTTGGCTGTATCTTAAAAAGTAAGCCGGTGACAGAAAAACAAGGCAAGAAAGTAGAGAGAGGGGCGCCTGGGTGGCTCAGTGGGTCAAAGCCTCTGACTTCAGCTTGGGTGGTGATCCCAGGTCCTGGGATAGAGCCCCGCATCCGGGCTCTCTGCTCAGCGGGGAGCCTGCTTCTCCTCTCTCTGCCTGCCTCTCTGTCTACTTGTGATCTCTGTTTGTCAAATAAATAAAATCTTTAAAAAAAAAAAAGTAGAGAACATCATCACTTGGTTGATATTATTTTGACCACAAGAGGGATGGGAGACAGAAATCCCAAAAGGAAATTTACAAAGTAGACTAGAGCATCCAGACCTGACTGCCCTTACAGCACAGGACCCCAATTTATAGTGACCAACTTATAATGAGGATAGTCACAAGCAAATGAAGGAAAAAATAACAAGAGATGGAGCCCTTCGAGTTTTGAGGAGATTTAGGAGGGGGTTGTACCATGGACCAAAAAAAAAAAAAAATGCTATAACCAATAAGGAAAGAATTTATATGTAAAAAGCTAACTTGGGTCCATGCACTCTAAAGAGAGTACTAGAGTCCTAGGGACTCAGGTCAAAGTGAGTGAAAATAACAAATTATGTAGTTCCATGGCTACATTGTCTCACCTGCCCAATTTACCAGCAACTTCTCTTGGGAAGAAACCCCAGGAATCAGAAACCCAGGGTTGGCACAGGTGAGTCTCAGCTCCTGTCCCCGTGTATAAGGAGTCAGAACAATTAAAGCAACCCGTGGGGTGCCTGGATGGCTGAGGTGGTTAAGCATCTGCCTTTGGCTGGGGGTCATGATCCTAGGGTCTCGGGATGGAGCCCCACATCTGGCTCCCTACTCAGCGGGAAGCCTGCTTCTCTCTCTCCCTCTGCCTGCCCTGCCTTTTGCTCTGTCAGATAAATAAATAAATGCATACTTGCAACCCCCTGATCTGATAGCTCTCTCAGCCCTTGCCCTGGAGGGTCTGCTGGAGGACAGAAATGCTACATGGAGTTATTCAAACACTGATTGAACATTTCCTATGTCCAGGCAATGTGCTTGGCATTAGGGATATTGAAATAATCTACATTTCCTGGCACTCAAGATATTCACAGAAGACATGGGCTATAACCTGATTCTATGTGCAAGCCTCTTGACCCCTTAGCCTGGTTCAACTCATCTTCCAAATTATAATAGAAATGCCTTCCCAGGTAGATGTCATTGGATAACTATGAGGCTAAAAAATGTATAATATTCAAATGCTATCTAGAGTTGAATGTGATGTATACATATTACATCACTAATATAGATAAGGCTGATGGGCTTCTTACAAATTCTGCCATGAGTTTAAAGTTCTTATTTTTCACAGTTTTCTCTTTAGAAAGGCCTGAAGACGGATGTAAAGAAGAAAGGACTTCCCCACAATGGCAGTGGCAGTAAAAAGAGAACGAAGTGATGAAGAGGCTGGCCTATATGGGCAAGGCCAGCCTGCAGGCAGGTCACTTGGCATCTGGCTGGTTTGTGGTTCTCAAATTCTGGCAACATCAACGCCACCCCAGGTTTGACAATTACAGCAGCCATGATGGGATGTAGCTCAGAAATTTACATGTTGGACTGTGACTGCAGGTAACGTGGATACAGGTGACAGGCGGGCTGCCCTGTTATTTTCCGCTCACCTTCAGCCCTATCCCTACAAAGCATGAGGAATTAAATGGATAAGTGACCATTTAACAGTTTATTCAATTAAAGGGACAACTGAGCAGATGGCACAGGCCCCAAAGTGCAAGATAGCCTTTTCCATTTACTAAATTAGCTAACTGCCAAATCTGTGCTATACTTTGAGAAAAAAATCAGCCATTAATCTTCAACAAGGTTTTAGGGTTTTAACCTTAATTTCCCAAAATTCTAACTGTTACTTCATCTACCTGCTCTTTAGGTCTCAAATTGGGGTTTTGGAAATTAGCATCATTTTCAGGGCTTTCCTCTTTCAAAGAACTCAGTTTATTGACAATATAAGAAAACTTTTGCTGAGGGGAAGTGGAGCTGTTTCTATAATTTTTGGATCATTGAGAGACAGAAGTAAATCAAGTGAAAAATTCTCAAATTCTACCGTGTTGTGAGGCCATAGGCATGATTGGCTGGGAACACCCTCAGATGAGTTCCTATTTATGGAAAATTTGCTTCTCCTATATATGCTCTGAATTATTTGTATGTTAAACTAAAGTTATATTGTCTTCTTGGCAGCTTTCAAGGTATTAATTTCAATACTTGATTGGAGTTAAACAGTATGAATTAAAATGGGTTCCAAGAATTAAGAAAATTAGGAGACACGCTTCCAAATCTCATGAAGCATTCACAAGTAAATCAATGTAGAACATTTGGAAATGATAAAAGAGAAATGCTGGCAGATAATGTTATCAATATGTGTGTTCAGAAGGCTGAGCAATATGACTTAGTATCTTTTGGAACCATCTGGTAAACTTATGTGAGTCACATAATGTACTGGACAGTTTATTTTAAAAATCCAATAGTACAACAATTATGCCTTTTTAGAAAATGGGGGGTTATAATTCAAACTATCAGATGAACAAGAAAAAGTCATTACACATTCAAATACCTATCATAGGCAGCAGTTGCACCTAACTGACCTATAGAAGTCCTTCCTTACCCATGGTTCCACTGTCCACAGTTGCCCACAGTCAACCATTGCCTTGGAAGAAGATGTTGTTGTTGTTGTTGTTGTTGTTGTTGTTGTTCTTCTTCTTCTTCTTCTTCTTCTTCTTCTTCTTCTTCTTCTTCTTCTTCTTCTTCTTCTTCTTCTTCTTCTTCTTCTTCTTCTTCTTCTTCTTCTTCTTCTTCTTTAAAGATTTTGTTTTTAAGTAATCACTACATCCAACCTGGGACTTGAATTCACAATCCCAAGATCAAGAATCCCATGCTCTATTGACTGAGCCAGCCAGGTGTCCCAGATGATCTTCTTTCTTACATATCTTCAGAAGATCAGTAGTAACCTACTGCTGTGTCACAACGCCTACATCACTCACATCTCATTTCATAATATAGGTATTTTCTCATTTCATATCATCATCAGAAGAAAAGGGGATATCATATAATAAGGTGTTTCGAGAGAGAAACCACACTCCCATAACTTTTAGTACAGTTTATGGTTACAGTTGTTCTATTTGATTATTACTTATAGTTGTTGATCTCTTACTGTGTCTAATTTATAAGTTAAACTTTACTTAGTTATGTCTATGAGGAAAAAGCATAGTACGTACAGAGTTTGGTACTTTCTGTGGTTTCAGGCATTCCCTCAGGGTCTTAGGGGAACATAGCCCCCATGGATAATGGGAGAGAAGGATTCCTGTATTTGGAAAATATTCTCCAACCATGTGGAGAAAACCTAGACCAAGATGAAAAAGGATGATGGAAAAAAAACAACAACTCATACTTCAATTTAACAAGTTCATAGAAATGACTTTGTATAAAATCATGTTACTATGAAAGAGGGATGGATAAGTTAATTCAAAGCAAGGTGACACAAGATGAAACATATACTCTATTAGTACCTTTCTAGTCCATTAATTGAGTAATTTTCAATTCATCATTTCAACTCCGACAATTCATACTATATACAGCTGGTGTCTCTGATATGTTTATTGTAACCTACCACCCCAATAGGTTATCGAGCATGAAAACCAACTGAAGAAATATGGATCAGGGCAAGTGCCCCCTAAAAAAGAAAGATGAGCTCAGCAAAACATTCTACTGAAATGTTTCAACCTGTGTGTTGTTCTTATGGAGGGGAGATGCCCTCCAAGACTTTTTAACTGGTGCCTAATATAAGGAGATAAAATGGGTAATCAGCCATTGGGTCTACCCCAAGCTCAGCTCACAACTGGAGAGTAGCAAGACCTGCCTGGCAGACACCTGTTACCCCTCTGGAGGTGGTAGGGAGTATGTCCCAAGAAAGAATGGCAGCCATGACCCACTTCCTTGGGCTGTGTCTCTGGAATTATAGTATAAACTCGAATTCCTAAAATCAGTATGAGAAAAATGACATTCTAGGGCTTCATCCAGTTTTCAGATTAAGTAGCAAGGAGGGTCTTCAAGGACAGGACGCTACGCGCTCTGACTTGTGTTCTTGTTCTCCCTTTGTATTGTCCCAATCAGATCGGAGGAGCTTCACCCACACGTCCACTGAACTCCTTCACGTATAAGCTAAGCACATCTACAAGCTGGTGTCTCTAAGTTAAAGAAAGGTGTGCCACGGGAAGAGGACATACAGGCCTCCTGTCTCTCTACTCCTCTTTCTAAGGCAGGCCCTGCTGAGCCTTCATGTCACTTGTTATAAGTGAGTGTGGCTGACCTTCACTCAGTGCTCCAAACAGCCCATGCCCATGAATTGATCCTCATAGAAAAGAGCCAGCAGTTCCGAAGCAGCAGAACCCACACGGGGCTGAGAAGCAGCCAGCTTCACCACCAGCCCACCGAGTAACTTTCACAATTCCATTGACCTCTCTGGCTTCAAGCTTCCTTTGTTAAAGAAATATTCAACATTCCAAAATGTGGTATGGGATTACTTGATAAACTATCACTTGCATTGCTTTTAAACTATCTGATCTTTTAGCAAATTAATTAAAATGTAGACAGTTTCCAGAAAGATCGTAAGCATCTATTGATGAGCAGGTTTCCTAAGCTAAGTAACAAGTTAGCTAAGCGTTATGTTGTTGTCTATGTGTAAGCCCCTCTTCAATTCATTATTATATTACTGATTATGGTGGAAATTAAAATGCTCACATCGTGGTGAGTATTGCATAACATTCAGAAATGTCAAGTCACCATGTTGTGAATCTGAAACTAACATTGCATGTCAACTAAAATTACAATTTTTAGGGGTGCCTGAGCGGTATCTGCCTTCAGCTCAGGTCATGATCCCAGGGTCCCTGGACTGAGCCCTGAGTGGGACTCTCCACTCAGCAGGGGGGCCTGCTTCTCCTTTACCCTTTGCCTGCCGCTCTGCCTACTTGTACTCTCTCTGTCAAAAAAAACAAACAACAACAACAACAAAAAACCCTTTAAAAAAAAGTGAATAAATAAATAAATAAAATTATACTTTTAAAAAAGAAAATGCTCATGTCTTATAGCAATGCATTTGGTTTTGGCTTTTGAGCCATGAGAAAATGCTAGAGTTTTGATTCTTCAGAATTAATAAGTTTGGCTCCTCAGGGACTAGTGAGTTGACATTTTCTCTCCATTTGCCCTAGGAAGCAGGGACAACATGTTTGCTATTCTATTTCTCCCTTACTTTGCACCTCCTACAGCAGGCACACAGAACCATTGTCCAGTGCTATCGCAAGGAGCAAGGCACTCTTCTATGTCTGGTTCTTGGCATCACCACAATCTGTCTGATAGTTCATGGAGTATGAGCTATATTTAAACCAAATCTCAATGATAAACTTGCAGGAAAGACAAAAGTTGTTAATAAAAATCAAGTCCAGACAGAAGAGTCTGCTCAACATGGATAAAATTAAAAAGAAGGTCAGAACATGATTTTGTTCCTGCTTCCTATTTCACTGTTGCTCAAAATGACATTTGAAATTGTTTTCTTAGAAATTGGCGGAGCACGATTTAAGGTTGCAAGAATGTTAATCACAGTAAGCATCTTGAGTAACTCAAACCCAGAGTTCCCCAAAACATGTGAGTGTTCTGTTTTCTTTTCAATCAGTTACAGGCACTTCTTTTAAATATGTTTCTGCTCAGGGCTCCTGGGTGGCTCAGTGGGTTGAAGCCTCTGCCTTCAGCTGAAGTCATGATCCCAGGGTATTGGGATCAAGCCCCAAATCTCTCTGCTCAGCAGGGAGCCTGCTTCCTTTCCTCTCTCTCTGCCTGCCTCTCTGCCTACTTGTGATCTCTGTCAAATTTAAAAAAAAAAAAAATTTTTATATGTTTCTGCTCTTGGTTCACCTGGGTGGCTCAGTAAGTTAAGCATCTGCCTTTAGCTCAGGTCATCATCCCAAGGTCCTGGAGTCAACCCCTTCATTGGTCTCCCTGCTCAGCGGGGAGCCTGATTCTTCCTCTCCCTCTGCTGCTTCCCCTGCTTGTGCCCTCTCTCTGTCAGATAAACGAATAAAATGTTTTTAAAAAATATGTTTCTGCTCCTAAAGTCACATCTTCCATAGTGTTTTTCACCATCTGCAAAACATAGCGCATGACTGGCTTAGGTGACAGTAACCAGGCATTTGCTGCGCTAACGTGCATGGATGCATTCATTATTAATGAATGGCACTGCTTCTGTATCATATTTAAAAAGGGGGAAAGAAATTAAATGATCAGGAAGGACATTGCATGTGATTTGCATTCCTACACACTAAAACATTTTTAAAATTATGTAACAATTAAAGCAGTGTGATGCTAGCACCGAAGCTGACAGATGGGTAAATGGAACAGGTTAGAAAGCCTGGTGCCGGGAATTTGGCAAAGATGGTAATTCAAATGAACAGAGAAAGGTACTGAGAAAATCGGATAATTTTTTTTTAATTTAAAACTCTAACTCCAGATGGAGAAAAAAATGGTGAATTTTTTTAAAAGTGAAGAACATACCCATATATACTAGAGTAGAATCATAGGGCTGGAGAGATGCAATGGAAAGAAATGGTGAAAGAACAAAAAATAACAAAAGAAAAGACAGAGGCTCTGAATGAGCCAATAATGGTGATATGTCATGAACTAAAGAAGATGATCAGTCAAATCCAATACATTTGAGGTCAAAAGGAAAGGAGAAAGGAAGTGAAGATCAAAAATAGACAGTGACTATATATCTGATCTTGGGAAGAAGAAGTCCTTCTAAGAATAAAAACAAAGAAAGGAACCACAAGAAGACTGATAAATTTTGCGACCCCCACAGTAAAATATCCTATATGTCAAGAAAGCCATAATAATTTTAAAAGGCAATAGACTGGAGAAAATATTTGCTCTGTATTTGAAAAGAGATTGATCTCTTAATATGTACATGGGTCTTGCCAATCAATAACAATCCCATAGGAATATGACTTAATTATAATGGCTAATTGACAAAAGAAATAGTCAAATTGATCAACTAAGCACAAGCACTAGCCTGTGTATCTTCCAATGTATAAAAATACAAAAAGGAATGAACCCAAAACTGTGACAAGAAGGGAGAATGAAACTGAAGGGACCTATGAAGGGAGAGCTCTACAAACTTCTGGAAGAAGGAAAGCATAGGGGGATGAGTAGACACAAGAAAGAGTCAGAAAAAGCCACAGCCTGGAATATATCAGAAGAGGACAGCCAAGAAAGTGAGCCACAGTCAGTCCAAGAGAACAGAGAAACTCGGGGATACATATGGGATCAGAATGCTCAGTGCTGTGGGGGCGGAGATACAAAGAAGGATTCAATGGACAGAATGATAGAAAACAGATGATGGGCATTCATCCTCCTTCTTCAGCGCAGTTTCCTCCAGAATTAAAACATCACAGTATTTTCTCCCCAGGCAAATGGAAGACAAAAGCAATAATAATAAGTGACAGCTCTTCTCCTCGTCATGTCCACGAGATGATGCAATAGATCCACCTATCTGACCCTCATAAAGCAGTGTGCAGAAGCAGAATGTGGACCCCTTCCTCCTAATGACTATTGCTACAAGTTAGTTTTTTTTTCTTTTTTTTTTTAAAACTAGGTGCCTTCCTCCTTTCAAATCCCTGTCTATGCACAGCTCAACTAACAGGCCTCCTTTGGTCGTACGGCCAGAATAATCACGGGCAACAGACATGGAAACCGTCATTATAGCCTAGACTAGCCAGTGTTTTCCTGAGTCAGATGGGTGAATGCAGAGGAGTTGTCTCTGCATAAGCAAGGATCAGTGTTTGCCACATCAATGTCATCAGCCTTGAAGAGCTACCATGAAACATCATCCCAACAAGAGTTTTTCACAACTAAATTTACAACACAAGTGCTATTTGCAGGTTCTCATAAACCATCACCAACAGCAGTACAAATAACCATATAACTAACTGTGTTTTGAGTTTTATGACAGTGTCCTGGCTCTACCTGAAATGTTGTATCTTTTACTAATCCCCGGTGCAACCATCTTCCTCCGTCTTGCTGACAACAGAATGCCGTGTTTATTTCCCCACCTAGCATTCTTCCGTACGCTTACCCATCTGAAGAGCTCTGTGCCAATTTTTGTAATAAAATTACTGCTGCCACTGGGGCTGCCGCCTGCTACTCTTTCCCACTAACCTTGATTGAACACTTGCTAGATTCCTGGCACAGTGAAGCACATCTTGTGGATTATCTCATTTATTCCTCTAAACACCCTCAGGAAGTGGTGCTCTTCTCCCCAGACAGAGGGATAGGGCCATGGGCACAGCTGACCGTAGGGTAGACCACTGTTTCCCAGTCCCCCCAACTCAATCCCAACACGATTTCCCCTGCATTGTGTACATTGTGGTTGCACCAGAACTTTGTCACTTGGGCTCTTTTTTTTTTTTTTTAAGTCCTGTTGACACATAATGTTACATAATGACACATAATGTCAGGTGTACAATTGAATGATTTGACAAGTTTATGCCTTATGTTATGTTCACCACAAGTGTAGCTATCATCTCTTTCATTGCATCGTTATTACAAGATCATTGACTGTGTTCCGTATGTTTTGCTTTTTATTCCCATGCTTTATTAATTTCATTAATTAGGAATACAGGAAGCTTGTATCTTCTTCTTAACCCTTATTACCCAAAGGGGCAACAATGTATGCTCTTATTTAGCACTATGTCTTGATACAAATGAACATTCTGGAAGCAGGGTTAGGTAAAGTAAATGCAGGAAGTGAAGTTGAAAAAAAATTATTTCACAGAGTAGAAAAAAAAATGGTATAAAGAAAAACATAACCCACCTCATTATTTTACCACTCCCCTCATACAGTCTTCCTTAATAACCCAACGGTCAAAGTCATCATTGATTAGCACTGGAAGGTAGATATCATTCTCCCTGTTTTATGGATGAGGAGAGCAGAAACTCACAAAGGTTAAGTACGTTTCCAAAGGTTGCAAGATCACGTTCCAAATCCAAGCTGCCCAGTTCCAAACCTCATGGCCATTCCTCCTCAGCGCCATGCCATCTCCATATTTCCATATCTTTTATTCTTCAAATGCTACTTTATCTTGAAATCTACTTTTTGAAATCAATTTTTGGAACATTTATCTTAGTGTGAACCCTTCTCCTTACAGTTCATGCCTCTAAGTCCAGAATTTCTAGAAGTGTGTCACTTGGGTAACATGGATCACGAGCAGGTGTCCATATCTCAAAATGAGGCAACTCTCAAAAAGGTGGGGAAGGACTACATAAGGGACCTAAAGGAGGTGTATCCAGTCAGCATTCTCTGGAAAAACAGAACCAAATGGATAGAGATATAGAAACAGATCAGGGATAGAGGGAGGGATGAGGGGTCTGGGGAAGGAGAGAGAGAGAGAGAGAGAAAGCCTTTTAAGCATTGAAGTATTGATTTTCACAACTGTGAGAGCTGACAAACCCAAACTTTGTAGGACAGGCCAGCAGCCTAGAGACACACAGGGAAGAAATGATGTTGTAGTCTTAAGTCCAAAGACAGTCTGGAGGAAGAATTCCTTCTTCCTCAGGGAACCTCAGTCCTTTCTCCTAAGATCTGGCACTGAGTGGGTGAGGCCCCCTCTCCTTAGGGAGGGTTATTTGCTTACTCAGAGTCTACTGATTTAAATGTTAATCACTAAAAGATCCCTTCCAGCATCAACAGACTGGTGTTAGACTAAAATCTGGGTACCATTGCCTGGTCAAATTGACACACATAATTAACCATCAGAAGACGACTGGATGAAATTCACGGCCAAGACACCTAATACACAGCATGACATTGCAACCACCCACTCTGCCTGAGACCATGACAGACACCATTCATCAGCCAAAGTGCTGTTCCTGGTGATTTCTTTAAAATTCAGCTACAGGCAGCCAGTCTGAATCAGAATATGAGGTGGAATCTACTGTTACCCACGGCCTACAAGATAGCACAGGGAGCATCCTTCCTCACACCAGCACCACTGTCACGAACAATATTTGCATAGATGCCCACTACCAACTCCAGCCTCTTCTGAGGTCTCTAGAGGACTAATAGACAAATTTAGAAAAGCCAGGTAGGGGCACCTGGGTGGCTCAGTGGGTTAAAGCCTCTGCCTTCAGCTCAGGTCATGATCCCAGGGTCCTGGGATCGAGTCCCACATCGGGCTCTCTGTTCAGCGAGAAGCCTGCATCCCTTCCTCTCTCTCTGCCTGCCTCTGTGCCTACTTGTGATCTCTGTCTGTCAAATAAATAAATAAATAAAATCTTTAAAAAAAAAAAAGAAAAGCCAGATAAACTAAACATGAAAAAAACACTTCCCCAATTAACGTATTTCTGAGCAAAAAAGATAAAGCATTATAACAAACTACCTAGATAATTCCCCAGGAGAGAAATGAATACAATCACATTGTTTGTACAGATTTTGTCATCTATAATGATATCTACCCATCTATCATGACAGCCAATATCCAGCAATTATAGTTATCTTTCACCTGCCTGTGACCTGTCAGTCCTATACTAGCCTAAAGTTTTAAGAATTATAACAATTTGGGGACTCCTGGGTGGCTC
The DNA here is from genome assembly GCF_011764305.1 of Mustela putorius furo. Classification (NCBI taxonomy): domain Eukaryota; kingdom Metazoa; phylum Chordata; class Mammalia; order Carnivora; family Mustelidae; genus Mustela; species Mustela putorius. The sequence continues at coordinate 12,723,811 of NW_025422010.1, read as the reverse complement.
AGTTGGTTAAGCCGCTGCCTTTGGCTCGGGTCATGATCCCAGGGTCCTGGGATCGAGTCCCATATCCGGCTCCTTGCTCAGTAAGGAGCCTGCTTCTCTCTCTGCCTCTGCCTGTCACTCTGCCTGCTTGTACGCTCTCTCTCTCTTTGACAAATAAATAAATAAATAAATAAATAAAATTGTAACAATTTGAAATTTTACATTGGGTACAATTGTATTTGTACCTAAGCCCGGCACACCCTCTGTATTACTAATCCACACACTTGAGACATTTAAAATATTCTGATATTTAACAAAAATACAGCCTAGTATACATTATATGGCAAAAATGTGTACTAGAAACTTGGGCTGAAATTCATCCGATCCTATCAATCACAAAATAAAGCCAAAAGCCAACTTTGTCACTGAACACAAATATGCCAAAAGTAGAGAGAAGACTGGCTCCTTGTATAATCAGGTCTCTGATCCTAAGGATCTCTGGTGACAGAGGATTCAATACTGGACTTAAGTAACTACTTAGAGGTCTATTTCCATGATTGCCAGCTCTCTTAAGTTTCCATACTTCTTTTTTTTTTTTTAAGATTTTATTTATTTATTTGACAGACAGAGATCACAAGTAGGCAGAGAGGCAGGCAGAGAGAGGGGCGGGGGAAGCAGGCTCCCCGCTGAGCAGAGAGCCCGATGTGAGGCTCGATCCCAGAACCCTGGGATCATGACCGGAGCGGAAGGCAGAGGCTTTAACCCACTGAGCCACCCAGGCGCCCAGTTTCCATACTTCTTAGTCTGACCTTAAGTAAGAAGCATTCATTTGGTCTACTGGCCCAGGTTCTCTCATTGGATAGCCGCTCAACTTAACCTCTGGACTTCAGTGTCCTTATGTTTAAAACAGGAGTTAGACAGGCAACTCTAGAATTCTGAGTTTCTGCTAGCCAAAAGACTTACACAGTCCTGAGCACATTTTACATACTCCATAATTCCACCAGCACACTCATTTACTATTTGATATGTGCTAAACATTTTAAGTATAAATTGACTCCTCTAGTCCTCATGGAAACTATATTAAGAAGAAATTTGTGTATTCCAAAACTGACCACAGCAATATCCCTGGTCCCTCACGTTTTTCAGAAACTTGCTGTCACTCATAAGAAATGGAGTCCATTTCTCTTCACCTTGAACTTGTGTAAGCATCTGTGACTGCCTCTGTTAATGGAATATGATAGAAGGGACATGGCATGACTTCCAAGGATACAGCTTCCACTTGGCTTTTTCTCCCTGAGGATGCTGGTCTTGGAGTCCAGCTACTGTGCTGTAAAGAGCCCCAGGCCCCATGGAGAGATCATATATAATTGTTCCAATCAACAGCACCCAGCTAAGATCTTAGCTGACAGCCAGCATCAACCACCAATGATGCAAGTGAAGGTACCTTCATGTGACTCCAGCCTTTAGAATCAAGTCATCCTAGCTGACGCCCAGTGAAGCAGAGACAAGCTGTCCTTGCCTACCTCTCCACTGACCCCGCATGGCCCAGGTTGAAAATTCATGGCCGAAAGGAATGGTGTCATGTTGTTAAGCCACTAAGTTTTGTGGTGGTTATACAATAATAGCTAACTAGAACAAGGTCGATACCTATTACTATAAAACAAAAATGTGTTTTATCCACACTTTAAATGTGTTTTATCCACATTTTTACAGATGACAAAACTGAAGCAAGGAGAGACTGTAAATTTCCCAAGGTCACACAGCTTGTACATGGAATTTGACCCCAGATACTCTGCCTCTACAGGCTGGGCTCTTAGGCACTATGCTATCCTTCCCCTTAATAAGTAATTATGAAAAGAATGGTTAGTCATGGATTCATAGTCCTACTTATTCGTTGTAATGTTTCATGGTTTACAGTTATATATTTATATAAGTTTTATATAATTATATTTCCCAAGAAATCATGTTACCAATTGATAATATCTTAGAAGAAAAAACCATATCAAGAAAGAGGTTTGGGGGGATGCCTTGGTTGCTCAGTTGGGAAGCATTCAACTCTTAATTTCAGCTCAGGTCACAAGCTCAGGGTCATAAGATCAAGGCCTGCATTGGGCTCCATGCTGGGTGTGGAGTCTACTTAAGATTCTCTCTCTCCCACTCTCTCTGTCCCTTCTTCCCTGCTCTCTCTCTTAAAAAACAAACAAACAAACAAACAAACAAAAGAAAGACGTTTTTGGCCTTTTCTATTTGTACCTCCCAAGAATACAAGAAATTGAAACTTTACTGCTAGAAGAAGCAATTTCTATGGAGTCTAACTCTACTCATTTGTACCATATTTTTAAAACTCCTCTGAGGGAAATATGAAGATTTTAAAGATCAGGGTCCTTCCAAAGAAAAAAAGAGTTATGACAGTAGAAAAGAAGGGTGGTATCTAAATTATGTACCTTTTATTTTAAAGTTTACACTGTATTTAGGTATTTTAAAGCAAGATAAATGATTTGGTGAAAAGTTGTATTTAAATATTGTCGGAGTTAGGATGATGAGAAACGTTTCATTTCACAACTGGTTAAAAGTATTTAATCACTAAAACACTGCAAGCTGATATTATAATGTGCAAAATAAAAATGTAATAACCATTCTAATTACTACTAGCCATGAAAATGCTCAAATCCTTTCCCAAGAGAGAACTTGCTTTCACTGACCAAAGCACTGCTGCATAATACATGTGCATTTCCTTGATAAACACAATTGCTAAATGCCTTTTTTTTTAAGAAATAAGCAAAACAAAAATCAAATATCAAATAATGGGGCACTGTAGTTGGTACCTTGTGTGTATTGTATTATATTTTATAGCTTTTCCAATTTCTGTGTATTTTCTGTTTTCCAAATCATTGATTTAAGATACTGACATTTTCCCCATGTCCAAAAAGAAGAACAGCCATCAATGACACGAAAGTCCAACCAAAGCAGCTGGCAACGCGACTATGAGCCAAAAATCAGTGGATCGACTTTTGTTGTATTGTACTTGGAATAAAATTATGTACTTTCCTTTGGAGGAGAAAACCCTGTCAAGGCTACTGGCAGGTGTTGTTTTTCTCGATTCTGTGCCTAAACATACTAGGGCCCCTGAGGGTAGGGATCATGTCTGTTTAGCTCTAGCCCAGGTCTGGCACACAATATTTGCCTAATAAATAATTAATATGAATGAAACTCTGTTGTGCACACTGGGAATTCAGAAATAAGGTTCATAGAACAATCCTGAGTTCTAGGAGAACGGAAGCATAGTGGGGTTGGTGATCACCAAACCCTTGACCACAGTAGTGCTGGAAAGCAGCAAACACCTGTCCCACCTGGGCCTTCCTCGGCACAGGCCCTCCTCTGCCACCTGCTTTTCATGGTTAAAGACCTAGAAATGGGATTACAGCCAGAAAAGGGGGGCACAAGATTACTTCTAGGCTGTCTGGTATATTTTGTTCACCCGCTCCTAGTACTCTTCCTGGCACATGAAGAACAAAATCCAAGAAAGATGCTCCAAACACTTGCCCAGAGCCTCCCCTCACTGATGCATTTATTCTATCCCTGTTTTTGCTCCCTGCCCTCAGTGTCCTGGTGGCTTAAACCAGCTTTTCTCCCACAGACCTTTTTTTTTCTTTTAAATTTTATTTTTTAAAATTTTTTTTTAATTTTTTATTTTTATAAACATATATTTTTATCCCCAGGGGTACAGGTCTGTGAATCACCAGGTTTACACACTTCACAGCACTCACCAAAGCACATACCCTCCCCAATGTCCATAATCCCACCCCCTTCTCCCAAACCTCCTCCCCCCATCTCCCACAGACTTTTTTTGAACCTTCAGACTTGTAAGAAGTTACAAAAGTGCTGTGGACTCTGGTGTTGAAGATGGTCCAGCCTGGCTAAGAGAACCCTGGGAACCACAGCATAAGCAGGTCCAAGCTCTTGAGGTCTACCTCTCCCAGTGTCTATCTGTGTAGGAGAGGTGGTGCTCTGAGGATTCCCTTTCAATGGGGCCCTACATGCAGAAACACTGAGGTCCATGTACAACATTCAGGAGCAGTCAATGTCTACCTTGGAGACCTTGTCTGGCCTCCTCAGTAAACCGACAGCAGAGAGGAGTAAGGAAAACTGCCTGATTAGATGAAGTACTAAGGGGTCTGACCATAGATAAGTAAACAGCCCCCTCAAAAAGCAGACAGTAGTTGTCTCCAGTACAATGACCATGACATTATAAAACACAAAGCAAAAAAAAAAAAACAAAACACACATACACACACACATACAAACACAGAGCAGGCTCCATCATGGGAAAACTCTACCAAAAAGGAGACAACTGTCCTTGTGCACAGGCCTCAGATGCTTTTCGGAGACAGAATACCAACCTTTCCAGCAGTGACTTGAAGTGGGGGGCTGTTCTGGACACTGTGGGACATATACATGCATCCCTAGCCTCTAACAACTGAATGCCCATATCCCAGGCCAGCTTCACAGGCATGTGACTGGGGCAGTCACACGGAGCTCCACATTCAGAAGAGTCTGGTGCTTGTGCTAGTGTTCTCTTATTGCCATCTTGAAATTCTTAATAATCTTATCATTGAGCCTGTTTTGTGAGTGAAGTTCAATGGGACAATGAGGCATATGCCTGTGCAGAGAAGCACACTCTATGTCATTCCTTTGTTACCCCATTTGCATAGACATATTACTCTAGCAATGCCCTTTGAACACAGAATTCCATTGGATCATGAATTCAACAAAGCTCAGAGCCTCAAAGGAAGTACAAGTTGTTATGTCTACAAATGAGGGAGGGTTTGGGAGGAGGTGACACTTGCTGTTAGAACCATATCTTAGGACACAGAAAGAAGGCAACGGCATTCTAGGAAACATGAATGACCAAGGGACCTTACCTTAGTCTTCCTTCCTCTTGTTACTTCCCTATATTAGCCAATCATTGATGCTAGAAATAATGAAATGGGGGGGAGGGGAGGAAAGATGGTTGTCCTAATTGCTTGACTTTCCATTCTTCCTTACTCATAGGTAAGCCAAAGTAGAGCACATTGTCAGACTACGTTCATTTTAAAAAGTGAAATAAAAATAGTTCAGTAAATGTTGTGCAGAAAGAGACAGTGGAAACTGCACACCACAGGTGGTCCTCAAGAAAATCAATTTTGAGAACATATATTTAAAATAACAACATATAAGGGCACATGGCTGGCTTAGTTGCAAGAGTGTGCAACTCTTGATCTTGGGGTCATGAGTTCAGGTGTAGAGATTACTGAAATAAATAAAACTTAAATAAAATAAAATAATGACATATTGCAGGGTCAACAGAGAGCTTGTAAAAAGGTGGAAAATGCTTAAGGATATCATGAGACTTTTTTCTTACAGATTCATGCAAGGTGAGCCTCTCATTAAGGTTAAAAAATTGTAAATGCAAATTATAACTCAAATTTTTATCAAGCATATTTCATAGTCATTTCTCTATAAATCATTATCACAACCCTATATGATAAGAAAGAGTATTATTATTACTATTCTATAGTTAGGTAAACTGAGGTTCAGGAAGACTAAGTAACTTTTTCTGAATTACTTAGCAGGTATGTAGAAAATCCTGGTATTAAAGTCAAGTTTCTGATCCCAAGCCATGTAATGTTTTCTAATGGCATGTGGCTTGTATACTTTATATGTTAATTTTGAGTTATGTTTTCCTAAAAGATTTCAAGACTAACGATTTCAAAAATTAAATATATATAATTGCCTTTTATGACAGTATAACAAAACATTTAGGCAATTCAATACCAGGATTTCCAAAACAAAATAGGACACTTAGCATATTAAACAGCATTAAAAATGTATTTCCAGACTCATACCTTGTATGTAATACTCTATAAATAATAAATATGCTAATTTTCCTATATATAAATTGCTTCTAAGTTAAATTATATAACAAAAATATATCTTAAGCCTAAAGGAAAATTGATTTGATTATATATTACTTTGATTCTTTTCTTCTGTGTTTAAAATTTGCAGTAAAGTGCCCTTCTGAAATGTGGAGCCAAGAAAGCTATCCCCATTTTTCCATTTGACCAAGATTCTTGTAGGAACAGGAAAAGCTATTTAGAATGTCACTGGAGAGCATACAGAGTCTACACCGGTGAGCAATCCTTGGCACATATATCTTGGGCTCTGCCCTATTCCTTCCTCAGGTGTGACCCAGACCCTGTCTCAGAGTAATGCCTGCAGGCAAACCACCAAGCAAGAGGGATATCACCCCCAAGGTCCTTGGTGCAAATCCCTGGTCGATGTCCCTCTGCGGCCATATGTCCCTGCCTTCTGCCCTGTACTGGAGTACTAAGCTTACTCAACTTTGACTCCCTTGCTTAACTACAGTAGGACTCATCTGCCTGTGGATCTACAGACCCTCCTGTTAACTGATGTGTGTAATTCTGGTAGTATGACTGCTATGACCATTGAGTGACTGAGTTCTCACCACAAACAAGTGGAAGAAGACACCACCAGCTTTTAATCAGTGACAATCCTACAGTCCTGTCAATGACCAGAAGAGGTATCTTCCTCAAACCAGAGCAGCACTTGGGTGGGAAGGCCCCAGAGGGGCAGGAGAGTTAAAATCCTCTCTTGGTTTTTAGTTTAATAGGATGACTATGTGGTAAAAAGAAAGATGACCACTTGTCCATTCATCCACCCATTCATTCATCCAATGTATACAAAGCACTTGTATGTGCCCTGTTCTGAGAAGAGAAGATACGTAAGAAATAGGAGTATAAGGAACCAGACAAGCTGCCTACCTATTGTGCTTGCTCTTGGAAGTTTGATCAGTGGTTCTCAGCCTAAATGCACAATTAACCACCAAGAGAGCCTTTAACAAACACTTATGCTTGCTTAGAGCACACAACCTGAGATTTTACTTTATATTACCAGTCTGGGTAGGACCCAGAGCATCAATATATTTCAAAACCTCCCAAGGTAGAGCTGCCTGGGTGGCTCATTTCATTGGGCACCTGCCTTTGGCTCAGGTCATGATCCCAGAGCCTGGGATTGAGTACCACATCGGGCTCCCTGCTCAGCTGAGAGTCTGCTTCTCTCTGATCCTTACCCCACTCATGCTCTCTTACATTCTCTCTGCCTCTCAAATAAACAGTCTTTAAAAAAAACAAAACAGGGGCGCCTGGGTGGCTCAGTGGGTTAATCCTCTGCCTTCGGCTCGGGTCATGATCTCAGGGTCCTGGGATCGAGCCCCACATCGGCCTCTCTGCTCGGCAGGGGCCCTGCTTCCTCCTCTCTGCCTGTGTTTCTGCCTACTTGTGATCCCTGTCTGTCAAATAAATAAATAAAATCTTTAAAAAAACAAAAAACAAACAAACAAAAAAACCAAAAACAACAACAACAACAACAAAAACTTCCCAGGTAATGTTGATGTGTAGCTAGCATTGAGAAATCCTGAGGTACAGCACAGACAGTGATGGAATGGGCAGGAATAGGGACCAAGAAGTAAATTGTCTATTGCCAGATCAAAATCCTGATCCTTTTAGTATGTTTGAATGCTCATTTCCTTTGGGTTTTCCCCTAGTGTTCAATAAAAGTTTTCCTTAGCTATAGGTTAGAAAAGGAAAAGACATGTTGAGCAATGCTTTAAAGGGAGCACAGAACACCCTCACCCCATCTTAGTGGTGGCAGTGGTCATGTGGTCATTAAACAGAGATGACCTGAAACAAAGATGAATTTTGGAGGCCAGAGTCAGGCCCAGATCTAATACCTCTGCTCCTCTTAAAGAGTCTTCTTTCAAGTCTCCTTGGGGGTATCCTTATTGTCATTTCAGGATAATAGAGACTGTTTCTTTCTTTCTTTTTTTGTTTTTTTTTTTTTAAGATTTTACTTATGTATTTGAGAGAGAAAGAGACTGTGAGAAGAGAGAGAGAGAAGGAGCAGGGAGGTGGGCAGAAGGAAAGGGACAAGCAAACTCCCCACTGAGCAGGGAGCCTGAGCTGAGGGCAGCAGCTTCACTGACTGAACCACCAAGCACCTGAGACTATTTCCTTATAAAGTGCACATCTGTACCTAAAAGGACAAGACAAAAGAGACTCTGTCGTTCTACCTGGTTATGCCTCCCAGTCTTACACTCCAGCACTCACAAACAGGGTTCTTACACACAGCCAGCCCAGTGGCAGTAAAAAATGGTCCAGAGAGAAGGGTTTCTCTATTGAAGTAAGTCTTCAATCATTCCCAAGGCAGGCTTCCCAGAAGGAATCAGACCCAGGCAAGACGGTCACTTCCTTCCCTACAGAATTGACCCATTTCTCCTCTTGACCCCCTCTACTCTCTACTCTTCAGTTAAGGGACCCTAATCTTTGTACATGCATATTTATGAGGAAGTCCTAGCACTGAGCACAGAGCAGGGCATCTGGCTCACAGAGGAGAGTCTGTGAATGTTTCTTGAATCAGTGAATGAAAATATATAAAGTATTATACCCCCTCCCCCTTCACTTACTGATGACCTTTCTTGATATCCCCAGTTCTGTTCCTACAAAGGTTACTACATTTCTTTCCCCAAGCCAAGCTGCACCCGACCTTTCCTAAGGGGATCTGCTCTGGTCCAAGGTTCTGAGTGGAGAAGGGTCATGCTTATTCTTTTTACTGAGTTCCAGTCTAATAAATACTGATTGGGGCCACCCAACTGGTATCGCCTTATAGACACAAGAAAGAATGGCAAGATAAATGAAGCTATAATGTTTGTCCTTCTTAACATAAGTTATTTTTAGAGCAAAACAACTATTATTTATTGACTTGTACAGCATGGCCTGATGATGTGGTGAAATAATCTATTCTGAAACATGAGTCAGATTGCAATTAAGACTATAGGGAATTTCATTCTAAATTCCCTGGTCAGGGGTGATCAAAATCTCATTTATGGTGCTGCAAGAAACATATAATTTCATTTTTCCTTCCCACAAAAATGTAAAATTAAAGTGGAGAGGCAGAAATAAGTACACAAGAATGTTAGAAATAAATTCTATAGAGAAAAAATATTAACAGCTTATGTCAGGCAACACAAGATATGGATTCTATGAAGTCTCTCTGTCTAAACACCAAACAGATCCCTCATACAGTTTATGCAAGGTGTCCACAATGGAGATATCACATTCCTAATTTGAGCATATTTCTTGAGTACCATAAACACTATTTCTCTCATTTTAAAGAAAAAAATGTTAAAGGAATGGGAAAAAGCATTGCATTTTTGCCTACTAGTTTCAGCAAATAGATCATCTGTCACTGTTTGAAACATGAAGCAGTGTTTTAGCGACAAGTTAAAGAAAAACAATTTGGCATGTACTTTATAAAGTTGCTCCTAGCATTAAGAAAAATGCATGGGATACACGCAGTGCACAATGTGTCTTCTACAAATGTTAGCTGCCCTCCCTTTTCTTATGTTTATCTCTTCTGTCAAGTAAATGTTCACACTGAGAACCCTCTGAGATGTTGAGGGTGGCTTTTAGACAAAGATTGAAAACGAGGCACAGGAAGCAGGTTAATTAACTCAAAGTAATATTGCAAGTCAGAACAACTTCTGAAGGAAAACTCTAACACCTGTCCCTATCTCTGGTTAGTGACTGTGGTTGTTTCACCAAGAAAGTATCTTTATAAAAAGAAGAAGAAAAACTTTCTTCCCAAGAAGATTCATGTAGGACCAAAGATAATATTCAAAGAATAGTATCTAAGAATGTGTGTGTGGCTATGACAAAAGACACACACACACACACACACACAAAAGACAAAGAGAATATGAAATAAAACATCGTATTCAAAATACAAATCTACCCTAATTAAATAGTTAAATATTAAAACATAATGCTTTATATCCTCACCAGAAAATTACCATTCAGCTTTTAAATTTAGACAATATCAGGATTATTCAGATCAGCAAGATGGCCATCTGCTTTCAAGCATGCAGCTGCTGGCTTTTAAACAGCAACTTTTCATGATTCATAACTTATTCATCCCAGGACGCACTCAGACATCTGCTTTATCATCAACTCAGTTTGTCATAGCACTTGGCTTTAATGTTCAATAACCTCTACCCAGGTAACATATTGAACCTGTAAGTCAGTCTTCTTCTGCAAAAGGAAAATTAACTGTAGAGCTTTCCAAGACTGATGGTCCAATTTTGAAATCATAACCCTGAATATGTATATAAAAACACATTACTATTCATTTCCTTTTTAAACAATAACATCAGTAATAGCTACCATGTAGCCTACTGTGGACCAGACACTTCATCTTTATCTTCATTAACATTTTGGAAAATAGGTACTATGATCTTCATTTTGCAACTCAGCAAATCATCAAGATTGGATGGCTTACCCAATTGCACTAAGTGTAGACATGGAAGAGGTAAGCTTTTGGAGCCTACACCTAACTGTCCTTAAATCCATGCTTCTGCAACAACCAACTTTGCGTCATCTTTGAATTGCTCTGGAATAAGTGAAATATTCTCATCAGTTATACAGAGAAGGAGAGGCAATACTTATTCCAATGCCATTTATTTCAACTCAAAGACTATCTTGCAGACAGCACCTTGTGGCTTGAAAATTATCAAGCATTGTGTAAATTTGTTGGCTCTTTTTTTTTTTTTCTTTCCCTCCTGGTCAACTTTTGGCAATCTTGTCTGTCCACTCTTTCCCTCTATCACCAACAGCAGCAGCCTGGAGTAGATGAAGAATCCAAGAAGTGTGAAAGCACAGAGCCCATTTCTGTGTGGTTGAGAGTTGTAAACTCTAATTTGGAAGAAGGGGTTCTCAACATGCAGATTTTCTCCACAGGAGAACAGCTTTATCTCTTTTTCTTTGTCTCTAATCCTAATGTACATATTATTCATTACCTGCTATGTATTTAAAAACTATCCTATTTTTAGGAGGTCAATGGATCCAATGTCAAATCTTGGTTACACAACATAAAATTGGTCAGACATTCTGAGTCTTACTTTTATCATCTGTAAAAAGGGGGATAATGGCAACATTTGTTCCATGTCTTCTTTTTTTTATTATTATATGTATTAGACAGCTAAATGGCATGAAAATATGGTAACAGTGCATGTGTAAACAATCATGTCAAAAAGTATTATGCATGTCAAGGTAATATTTTTGTTTAGAAAAGTGGGAGCTATACTCATAGAGACAAGGTCTGAGAAGTTATACATAAAATATCAACAGTGGTGGGTAATGTTGTGATTTTTGTTTTCTTTTAGATTATCTATGCTTATTAAAATTTATAAAACTCTAACAACAAAAATTTTCAAATGTTAAAATATTATTTAATATTAAACAATAATGGGAAATTAGAAAACACAGTAATAATAAGAGAAAGACATACAGGCAGTCAGCCACGAACTTAAACCTTTAAAACTAAATATTTGATTAAAAAGCAAGACCCAAAAATATGCTGTCTGCAAGAAACCCACATTGAATACAATGACCAAGGTGACTTAAAAACAAAAGGATGGGGGCACCTGGGTGGCTTAGTTGGTTAAACGTCTGCCTTTGGCTCAAGTCATGATCCCAAGGTTCTGGGATCGAGGCTTGCATTGGGCTCCTTGTTCTGCAGGGAGACTATCTCTCCCTCTTCCTCAGCCTACCATTGCCCTGTTTGTGCTCGCTGTCTCACTCTCTCTCTCTCTCTGGGTCAGATAAACAAATAAAATTTTTAAAAATAATAAAAGTATAGGAAATACTATACAGGTTATTCTCATTATTCACAAAAGTTGTGTTCCATAAAGTAGCTGCAAACAGGGAATTAGCAAATATGGAACCATTGTTCCTAAGAGAAATACAGGGTTAGGTACATATGAGCCTCTGGTTATAACATTTTAGTCAACTGATTAATACGTTACTTTGTTTTATGTGTGTTTCTGTTTAAGGACACTTTATTTAATATATGTTGTTGATTTATTAAAATTTACCTCACAGCCAACAGCACTGTAACTCATACCTGAAGGGAGCTTATCTAACATTTCCCTCCATAAAGCATGTCACTACCTTCTTCTACTTAGAAATCTTAGACAATCCCTCAGCACTATACTTGAGGACCACACTAAAGAGTGACATCACCAGCAAAAAGTATAAATGTGTGAAAAACCAAACAGACCACAAAAAACACATTTGTTTATAGTATGAGAGCTAAAGTAAGAAGGCAAAGTGTTGTTTGTTCAACCTTAGCTGGGAGCATGCATGTCAAGCAACTCAATTTTTTCTGCCATTCTGTACATGTCCTTGAATGGCAGAGGAAGTGCTGCAAGTACTGATTTTGATTGATCTATTTTACAAATAGATTTTGCTGAGAAGCAAATTTGCAAATATGGAGTCTGTGAATAATGAGGATTGACAGTACCATACAAACACTAATCAAAAGAAAGCTGGAGTAGCTATATTATTATAAGTCAAAAGAGACTACAGACTAAGAGAAATACCAGAGAAAAAGAAGGACACTACTAAATGATAAAAGAGTCAATTCAGAAAGACCTAACAGTCTATTAGATTTTTGTCTCTCTAATAAAAGTGCTTCAAGATACATAAAGCAAAAAGTGTCAAACCAAAAGAAAAAATGGGAAAATCCACAATTTTTGCTAGAAGTTTCAGCACTTCATGCCTAATAATCAATAAACCAAGTAAGCTGAATATGAGTTAGGATATAGAAGAAATGAACAATATTAGTAATCAACTGTATCAAAATGACATTTATAGAGCATTCTATCGAAAAAGAGCAAAATATACATTTTTTGGTGCACATGAAACATACAGCAAATATACCATATTCTGTCTCATAAACATACCTTAACAAATTAAACAAAACTAAAATCACAGAAAGCTTATTCTCTGATCATAATGGAATTATAGTAGAAATCAATAACAGGGATATATGTAGTGTATCCCCAAGTAATTGGAAGCTAAACAATGTATTTCTAAATAATCTATGGGGAAAAGAAGAGGTTATCTAGGGAAATTACAAAACATTTTGTACTGAATGAAAATAAAAATACATTAAAAGTTGTAAGAACTGTTTAGATGAATATTTACAGCATTAAATGTCTATACTAGAAGAAAGAATGATCTAAAATAAATAATCTAAGTTTAATTTTAAGTCTAGAAAAAGAAGGGCAAAATAAAGTTAAAGCTAGTAGAAAGAAGGAAACAATAAAGAGCAGAAATCAATGACATCGAAAATAGGAAAAACATTAAGGAATATCAATGAAACCAAAAAGATGTTTCTTCGAAAAGATAAAAAATTAACATTCCGGCAGCCTAACTGACAAAAAACAAACAAAAAAGCCAGAAATTACCAGTACTGGAAATGAAAGGAAGATAGCACTATAAATCCTACATGTATTGAACAGATAAGAGAGTATTTCAAACAAATTTGTTCACACAAATCCAGTAAATTAGATAAAGTGGACCAATTTCTGTAAAAACTACCAAAACTAACCCCAAACTAACAGAACAGTCCTGTATCTATTAAAGAAATAGAATTCACGTTTAAAGAGCTTCCCACAAAGAAAATTCTAAGCCCATATGGCTTCACCGATGAATTCATTTAAGGGAGAATTTATACCAATCTACAACACTTTCAGAAAATCAAAGGCGGAAATACTTAGCTTATTTATGAAGATAGCCTTATACTGATATCACAACCAGATAAAGATAGTATGTGGAGGGGCGCCTGGGTGGCTTAGTGGGTTAAAGCCTCTGCCTTCGGCTCAGGTCATAATCCCAGGGTCCTGGGATCGAGCCCCGCATCGGGCTCTCTGCTCTGCAGGGAGCCTGCTTCCTCCTCTCTCTCTCTGCCTGCCTCTCTGCCTACTTGTGATCTCTGTCTAATAAATAAATAAAATCTTTAAAAAAAATAGTATGTGGAAAGCAAACTATAGACCAATATATCTCATGAACACTGACCAAAATATTGTTCAAAAAATATTAACAAATTGAATCCTTCAGCATATGAAAAGAACAATAAATCATAATCAAATGAGTGTTATCTCAGGAATGTAAGGCTGGTTCAACATTTGAAAATCAATCAGTGTAACCCACCACATTAATACTCTAAAAAAGAAAACCAACATTACATATTATTAGAAGCAAAAAAAAATTTCATCATATTCAATGTCTATTAATGATAAAAATTCACTGCAAACTTGGACTACAAAGGAACTTCCTCAACCTAATAAAAAGCATCAGTGAAAAATTCTATGGCTAACATCATGCCTAATGGTGAAAGACTGCATGCTTTCCCCTAAAATTAAAATTTCCACTCTATTTCTATTTAATAGCGTGCTAGTGCCCTTACCAATGCAAAAAACTGGAAAAGAAATTAAACAGTCCTTATTTACAAACAAGATGAGTGCCTAAATAAAAACTTAGAAGAGGGGTGCCTGGGTGGCTTAGTCTGTTAAGTGACTGCCTTGGGTTCAGGTCATGATCCCAGGTCCTAGGATTGAGTTCCTCATAGGACTCCCTGCTCAGCGGGGAGCCTGCTTCTCCCTCTGCAGTTCCCCCTCCTTGTGCTCACTCTCTTTCCCTCTATCTCTATGAAATAAATAAATAAAATCTTTAAAAATAATCCTAAGAAATCTACAAGTTAGCTCCTACAACTAATAAGAGAGATAAGCAAGATCATAGGAAACAAGATTAAGATTTAAAAAAAAGTATTTCTATACTAGTAATGAACTCTTAGAAATTGAATTGTTTTTAAATGCCATTTACAGTAACTACCCCCCTCCAAAAAAATTTAGGTATAAATCTATCAAAACATACACAAGATCTATAGGCTGAAAAGTATAAAATACTAATGAGAGAAATCAAAGAACTAAATAAATGAAGAGAACTATCATGTTCATAGACTGGAGACTCAACATAGTTAAGATATTAATTCTCCACAAACTGATCAGTAGATTTCATTTTATGTATATATAGGCAAGCTTATTCTAAATTTATGTGGCAAGTCCAAGGAACTACAATTTTGAAAGAGAAAAACAAAAAGTATTGTACTACTTAATTTTAATTTTAAGACTTACTCTAAGGCAAGATGACATAGTATTAGTGGAAGGATAGACATATAGATGAATGAAATAGAATAGAGACCAGAAATAGACCCACAGAAATATAGCCCGTTAACTTTTAATGAGTTACAAAGGCAATTCAACAGAGAGATATTATCTTGCCAACAGATGGTATTAGGATAATTGAAGATTCATAGGGGCACCTGTGTGGCATCTGCCTTCGGCTCAGGGCATGATCTCAGAGTCCTGGGATTGAGCCCAGCATTGGCTCTCTACTCAGTGAGAGCTCCCTCTCTGTATTTCTCTCTCTCTCAAATAAATAAATAAAATCTTTTTAAAAAATAATAACTGTGGGGCACCTGGGTGGCTCAGTGGGTTAAAGCCTCTGCCTTCAGCTCAAGTCATGATCTCTGGGTCCTGGGATTAAGCCCCACATCGGGCTCTCTGCTTGGTGGGGAGCCTGCTCCCCACACCCCCCGCCTGCCTCTCTGCCTACTTGTGATCTTTTCCAGTCAAATAAATAAATAAAATCTTTTAAAAAATAAATAAATAATAAAACAATACTTGAATATTCATATAAAAAATAAACCTTAACCCATAATTCACAACGTATCCGAAAGTCAACTTGTTAAAGTCTATTTAACCGTAGGTAATTTTTAAAAATAATTAATAAAATAAAAATAATTAATAAAAGTAAAAAATATTTATGCTAACAGAAGATAATTTTTTTGCCCAAGTTGGCAGCTTATAAACCTTAAAGTTAGGACAGTCTATTATATCATTTATTTATTCATTGATCTCTCAGCAATTGGTAAGAGGTTTATACAAATAAATAAAAGTTATAATTACCTTGCAATAAATATTTTCTTAGATATTTTAATAGCTCTCTGTAGAACTATTGTTGCTAAAGGTTTTTGAAACGAATCTTAGAAGTCAAGAACCTGGCTATTCAATTGTTTACAATGACACCATTTTTATTTCACCTTGAAATCCTTGTTATCATACCTAATCTAATTCATGAATGAGAAGAAAGATCTTTCTCTTGATAATACATGTTACTTGAAGGAAATCCAAACAAGTCAAGTATATATTACCTATCCACAAAAGAGTTACATTAATTCTTGAATAGGGTATGTGGGGGATGGCCCAAGGATAAGGAAATTTCTGTTTTCACTTTATATCTCACAACCTATTCTTTCTTTTTTTTTTTTTTTAAGATTTTATTTATTTATTTGACAGAGAGAGAGCGAGAGAGAGAGATCACAAGCAGGCAGAGCAACAGGCAAAGAGAGAGGGGGAAGCAGCTCCCGGCCCATCAGAGAGCCTGATGCAGGGTTCGATCCCAGGGCCCTGAGATCATGACCTGAGCCAAAGGCAGAGGCTTAACTCACAAAGCCTCCCACGCACCCCTCACAATCTATTCTTTATTAGCTCTTCTTCAAGGAAGAAGGAGTTGTTAATCTGATTGTTCAGAGTCTGAAATTCTTTGGATGAAACCAGGGCACTGAAAAAACATTAGAATCTGTGGACATATGCTTTCTCACCCTGGAATAGGCCAAGAAATATGCTGAAATTTTCTTGAATTCTTTTTCACTTTTCAACATCAATGCCCATTGGTTTTTCTTCTTTCTTCTACTTCGACTTTGTCCATGAATGCATAATAATGCCTTGATTTCTGCCCCCCAAAACCAGCACCATATGTAAACTCCAGACATCCCAAAACATTTTTCCTCCCAAACGGAAGCTTTTTCATAGCCACAAACTAAGAAACTTGGGTCAATTTAGTGCTATGCACCAGGCCAAAATATTTTTCCATATTGGTTGTGTTTACCCTCTTTCATTTGGCATTGCTGATATGCTTCTAAATCTTCTCACATTATTTTACAAAGATTCCACCTTCAGTTGTGGGGAAAGGAAGGAGGAGAAATGGATAAGAGATTCAGGATAAACAAGGGGTCTCATTTTGTTTTTTGCCTCAGCCATGTGCCCCAGCTTAGTTTAATCTATATTTAAGGATAGATGTCACTTAAGGAGAAATTAATATATTTATACTTTATTACTCATTTAACTGTTACTAATTTTGCACCATTCCTTTAGAGAGAAGAAGAAATGCATGATAGGTTTTAGATAACTGAATCCTTATTTAATTAGGAGTCATTGTCCCTTACTAGTAAGGAGTTTAAATATTAAAATGCATAAAATAAAAATCCCCATAAATTACAAAGTCTATGAATGGTATAAGAAGGAAGAAAAGTATAGAATTGAGTTGTCTGCACTATGTGAACCAAGATAACACTCAAAGACCCTGCCCAGCTTAACCCCTATTCCTTATAATCTGTAGACTAATTGAAACAAGAGACTGCAAGTTTGTTTTATACCATGTAATAAGAGTGAATCCTAAGTAGAGTTATATAAATTTACAATCATTTCTCCTTCATTACATGTACTTCGGGACTGAAAATTGCTTCCTGAATCTCTGTAACTTTTCGCCTTTGCCTTTAAGGTAAGTGAAGAGGCAGCAGAATCATTCAAAGCAGGTCAATCCACATAGGCAAGGCCAGAAGTAGGCCTCAGGATTCTTGTTTCCCTTTTCTAAAACCCAAAGAGCTACAATGGGTTTAGAAGGGCACAGTACCCACTGACCCAATTTTATAAACAGTTCCATGTAAACTTATTATATTCATTGTGGATTATTACTTTATTTTACCTTATTAATTTTGGAATAATCATAGTGCATGCCTCTGTTCCCTCCCTTCCTGGGTGGCTTGGAGAAAATGGAGGAGTATTTCCCTTGACTAGCACAAAACATCTGGATCCCTGATTATAGAGATTTAGAAAAACAACAGTCCTAGAAATGAGGCTGTAATGATGAAAATCTGGCAGAGTTCAAAAACAATTCATTGTTCTGATATTCTTTCAGAATAAAATCACTATATGAGTTGGAAGACATATGATCAGTAGATGAAAAGGTAAGTTAACACAATATTTTAACACCCTATTCTTATTGTCCCAGAATGCTTATAATTTTTAAGAAAAACTCGAAATTGAAGAAATGACCCAAAAAGTGTTTCCCCACAGGTTTCTGTAACATATCCTATCCAGGTCAATTTATACCATCTCTGACAGTTATGAATAACTTCTACATTCCATTCAGGGGTAAAAAAAATAAAACTAATACAAAACTTAGAAGAAAAATGGAAAAGTAAAGCCCTGTGCAAACAGTAGTCTGCTTCAGCCAGTTCAGTCTTCTCCAGGAATTACTCACTGCTCATTGCACAGTCTTTCATTCACAATCATGCCTTTAGAAAATGCCTGGTTAACTTCACTCAACAACCCTAACTCTGGACAACACTAGCTCATCTTCACCCCAGAAGTGGAAGGACGTTTCCCTGGGGTTATATCTGACCCTCGTCCAAAAAAGCGTCTACCCTGAGACAGAAAAGGCATTTTGTCAAGAAGATAGGTTCTGAGAGAATCAGAGGACCCAGAAAATTCCAGCTGAGGCTGGGAAGACTATCCGAAATCAGCCCCCCTGGGGCTGATAAAAGAGAAATATTGCATCCCTCAGAGGATAATTTGAAAATCAAATGAAATAATGGCATAAAAGTGCTTTACAAAATGGTAAGTAGTTTATAAATGCTACCAAGAACTATTTTTTTCAACTTCATAGGTCCTATGCTGATTGAATGTCCTTCACTGTACAGAACAACTTCCCCCCTTGAATAATTTGAAATGGTCAGAAGAAGGGCCTCTGGACTTTCCTTTAAGTCATCATCTGAGTCACTGCCTGTGGTGAGTGTCAGGACTGACAGAAATTCACTCCTGCTTCCTCAGCTAACATCCTGTTTGGGGGTGGGGAGGGGGAACTTCCCTTTCTCAAGTTAACCCAGACTCAATTCTTCCCTTTTAAAATTGCATTATACTTTTCCTCCCTAGCTACCTGAGGTCTAATGGCTACAGCAAATGCAAACAAACCTTTCAAGTGAAAGAACCATAACAAACTTAGAGTCTTAGTCTCCTCTACTCTTTTCCATACTCCATTTTCCCCCACAGCAGTATTTAATGAAAGCAGAGCCTGGAATTTGAGAGAAAGACCTTGTTGTATGTACCCCCTAGAGACAGCTTCCTAGGTTAACAATGACCATGTTTTCTCCCAATGCTCAACTTACACAGACATTGCTCAAATACACACACATGCACACACCAGTAAGCCGGTCAACTGCAGGCAAATCTGACTCTTTGCCAACTTGTAGCCACAGATAGCAGCAAAAGGACCAAAGTCCTTCACTGCCAGCTCGTAAAAGACACTGCAACAGCCAGCGGCGCCGCAGTAGCAGCTTCCGAGCTGCAGCCTCCTGCCAGAGTTTCAGGTCGAATTCCTTGAGGAGGAACGCTCCTCTGCCCTTAGTCCCACTCCCGTGGGCTTCACCCACTTCTTTCCTCAGGACATCGGGAGGAACCGGGTTACTTTGCCACTTTTGCAGAGGGTTAAGTGGCAGAGAAGAAGATTCCCACCGAAGTATCCCGAAGCCCAGGACTCCTGGCCGGATCTCTCCACCCTCCCGCCCACGTAGGCGCCTGTGTGTCTGGCAAAGGTCCCAATTCTCAAGGTGCCTGAGCTCCGATGGGATGTGGAGGAACGAGGCGGCTAGAGCAGCGACGGGACTAGAGCTGGGGATGGTTAGAGGACAGATGGGACGGGACTGGGGAGAGAGGCGAAGACTGCACAGAGGCACTCTCCCGCCCCTAGTTTTCAGACAGTAACTCCAAAACCCGCAGATGGGAGGCAAGGCCTTTTCTCCCTATGTTCTCCCTTCTCTTCCCCGATCCCCGCCTGGACACCTGGTGAAAAAGCAAGGTGCAGGTATACCTGGAGCGAACACCATGATTTCCTCCAGACGCTACGCCCCTAGGTGAGGAGAATAGACAGGCAGACGGAGGGATGGGAGAAAGGCCAGGACTTGGAGGGGTCAGATGGGCGCGATGGGCGTGCAGGGGCCGGGACGTTCAGCACCTCGGACAGCTCCCCGCCGCGCGATCCCGGGAAGCCAGCTCCAGCGGCTGCGGCGCGTTCACCTCCACAATGCACTGCTCTGCCGGCGGCTACCGCGGCGGCGGGAGGAGGAGACCGAATCCTGCTCAGTTCATCCCTCATTCCTGTGCCAGCTCAGCGTACACTGCTGCTTGGGGAGCAAAACACTTCTATCGCTTCCACGGGAGAAGGAAGGACGGAAGAGGAAGAGAGAAAAAGGTAATTGCCCGGCTTCCCGGCAGGGGGACAGCTAATTGCTTCTAATTACCTGCTGTCCCTCGCCCCCGTGGATATTGGACTGACATTTAGAGTGGGTTTGCCCTTTTATATATATATATAATTCAAAGAACTTTACTCTTGAGGATGACTCTGAGTTCTCCGGGTTGGGTGACTCTAAAAGAGGGGTGGGGCTTCCAAGTAATGGGCCCTTGGGGTCCCTGACTCCTCCCTCATTCTGAGTCTCCGCTGCTAACGTCAGAAAGAGAGCTAGAGGGAAGGACAGGGTGACTGGAGCACGTGAAGAGGGCGCCCCTATCAGGCCCCACCCCCCAGGAGGCTGAACTGGCCTAAACTTTGAGGCTCCTAAACTCGGAGGCTCTCAAGGTCATCATTTTAGAGAAAGTAGGGCTGGCCAGTGCACAAGAAAGACCTCAGTGAGGTATGTCTTCACTGAGACCCTCACACACTCCATAAAAGGTTGAGCCAAAAGAGTTCTCTTCAAGTATGAGAACAGCCCTTAGACTGATCAAGAAAGGTTAGTACTTCCCCTACTTTCATCCGACTGAGAACTGGGCCTCCCATACACACCCAGTTCTAAAGTGACTGGGACATGACTCGCACTCACTTCATGCTTCTAATTCACTGCTCATTTTTAAGTCATTATCTAGTTCCCCCAAGAAATGTCTGTGTAGTGTGGATAGCCCAGACTAGCTGTTACCAGCTTGGAACAAGTCTATCTGGGTTATAACCCCAGAGCTAACAAGACAACAGGATTCTCCAGCCTCAAAGCAGATGTCAGGTTGCTTTGGGTTTTATTCTTTGTTTTTGCAGCTGAAAGGAGTTTTCTAAGAACAAAGGGTGATCTGGGTCATTTCCAGTGTTTTATGGGGTTTCTTGCACCTCTCCCTGGAAAATACAGCTATCCTGGAAATACAATATTTCTTAATAATTTGGTTGGTGGCCATAGGTTCTACACTCTTTTGCCAAATTAAAGCATTCAAATAGCCTTACTGGCGCTGGTTTTGTTCAAAGCCATCTGATAGATTTAGAATGCAAACAGTTTTACGGCTCTTGATCTTCAGTTTGCATGGAGGCATATGGGCAGCCTCAACACAACACAATCAGTGCTGCTCTTAGCACCTGGCTCAACACAGGCTTAAGCAGATGGAACCTGCCTCAGCAGCAGCAAGATGCAAGTCAGCTGATGGGCAGGATAAGGTATGGACATGACAAGATGCAGTCCTTTTACTTCCCTGAATTACACCAAAACCAGGGACCAAGGGTGCTTCATTCTGTCTTCTTTGCTTTATCACCAGAAGTGCGACACACTCTGAAATAATCTTTGAATGACTGCAAGTCCTCTTTAAAAGGCCTTTTTATAACCTTTATTTTTTTTAATGGGCTTTATTCTCTTCATGCATAGACAATTATTCATGATTAAGGTAAAGAGAAAGTAGTGTGGTGTAGGAAAAGAGAAAAGATTTGAGGAGTCAGACTCAAGTCCCCCATTTACTAGCTGTGTGACCTTGGATAAGTCATTTAACTGTCTCATCTGCAATATAAGGATTAAGGTATTATGAAGGTTTGTTTGGGGATTAAATGCAATGATGTATGAACAGATTAAATAAGAGAGTGTGCAGCCCCAATTAAGCCCATTCCAGGAAATTGCTGACACATAGGGAACAGATGATACCCTATAGGAATGCAAACTAAATAGGTTAAAAACTTTTCAAATATTAGTGGGCATCTAAATCCCATGGAGGTCTCCTTAAAATGCAGATTATGATTCAGTAGATCAGGGTGGGTGACAGATTCTGAGATTCTGCACTTCTAACAAGCTCCTAGGTAATGTCCAGGCTGCAGAGCACTGCCTGCCCATAAAATATATTTTGATTAGCAAGGTATTCAACGTATCAGCATTTAAAAAGTGAAAAACTATTTATGCCACCTCCAACCTCAGCATGTCTTCCTAAATGTTAAATAAGGAAGGAATGCAAGTATATTCCCATAGACTTCCAAGCTTGGCCTCCACAGAAGCCAAGACAGTAGTAGAAATAAAGAATGCCTGAAAATGGTCCCAAGAACATCCTTGATTAGTTTGCTATGGCAGCAGCAGGTAATAATGATGTAGTAAAAACTAATGCAACAGGCCAAGGACAAAAGAAAAATCTCCTCAGCCTGTTCTCAGCTCTTTTCTGCCCTTCTTTCTCTTCATTTTCTCCACACAACAAAATATTGCTACCTAGCCACAGAACAATATACTTCCAACCCAGTGTTTGCTTGTTTATATTTAATTAGGGCAATTAATATTATTCCCAGTAAAACCCAAGCACTGTAATACCTTTTTTATTTACAATTATTTCATCAGTAAATTTTATATTCAAGAATATCATCTCCAATTTTTGCTACCACTGGAGTTATTATTCTGTTGAATTAATTTAAATACTTTAATAAGGCTACTAGATTTTTTAATATCTTGGTGTAAATGATAAATTTAATAACACTGTCTGTCTCATAGGGAAAAAAAAAAGTTTCCCTTTTTTCTACCATTAGACACAGATTCTTTGATAGATCTAGTCTTAGTCAACAGCAGAGGCTTATGTTCCCAAGTATAGTCTCATTGTCTCTGTTTAAACACCTTCACTCAAGGCAACTCATTCTTTAGTCAAACAATCCACTTCATTTTGAAATAGCCATCCATCAGAGAGGCAGCCACCCCTTCCACCACCACCATCTACCTCATTCCAGCACTATCATTTCCAGTCAATGATAGCAATACTGATAGGAAGCAAGACAGTGAACAATTTGGACTACATATCCCTACTTCCTTGCTCTCATGCTGAACTTATCAAACTGTGCACTCCTACCTATAGACATTTGAACAAGGAGGTAGATGAACTGAAAGGCACAGAAGAAAAAGAGTCACTTAATGGAATCAACTATTTTACTTGGAATCTTGGGAGAATATTTTATATAAAATGAACATGGTCACACTATGAAGTAGTGATTTACATGATATACAGACATTAAATTAGAAACTCCAAAGAAACTATGATAGACAGATTAGAGCTATAACTCTCAAACTTTCCCCCAGTTCTCATCTCTTCCCTCTAACATTAATTTATCCTTGTTGGTCTTTAGAGCTTTAAAAAATAGAAAAAATTTGAAAACCCATCTTGAGATACTCCCACTGTTTGCATTATTTGCAGCTCACCTTGGCTCCAGCCATACTCTGATTCTTCAGGCTCCATATTCATTTTAATGCATTATTCAACCAAGTATAATTTCAAATACTTTTTAGTATCTCTGAGGACAGTTGAAATAGATTGAAAAGAAGAATTTTCATTATGAAGCATTGAAACATAATTTTTTCCAAATGTCTTGGCTTGTAGGTTTCAAATGATTACAGAAATGAAGTGCTGGAAAAGGAAGGACTCCTTTCTTCCAAAAACTGCAAGAAGCTGTTGAATTGAGCCTAGGGAAGGCTATAGAGGTGAATTGAGCAGGAATTTTAAAAAAAGGAATGAAAGAATGTGACATAGACATGAAAAAAGAAAAACCAAATGAGGAAGAAGACACTGAAAAACTAATTTTTGTGTTATCCAATCTGTAAAGACTTAAAGAACGCAAGGTAAAAATACATCTAGAGAGGGAAATGGCATAAATTGAAAAAAAATGAAGGTAGAGGATAGAATAAAAGGGAAAGGAAAATAAAATTAATGACTACACTGTTGTAGGAAAAGAAATGGGAAATTTTAACAAATGTTACAGGTTCAAAGAATACAGGACAGTGTCTCTGTAGGTTTGCATTTTATGAAGTAGTGTATAAGTCCTGTGAGATGCTTTAAAAGAGTCTATAACATTGCCAAATTTTCTGAAAGGAAACATTAGCAACTATTGGAAAAAGTAAATTAGAACAGTTATAATCTTATAGTGTGTTTATGCACAATGAACATTTTCATGAAAAAATAAATCTAACATTGTTTGAAGACCTTTTTTTTCCTACCAAAGAGCTATATATCCATGTCCATTTTTGTACAAAAAGTTCTCCCAAGTCACACACAGAAAAGAAAGTTTTTACTAGGTGACAGGAGAGGGAGAATCAACAAATTCAAATTAAAACAAATTTGGTAAGTTTTTAAAAAGCACGAAGTGTTCAACTCAATATTCAACTTTAAGATTGTAAATAGACACTATAAATCTTATTCAACAAATTCTGAATACAAAAATTTACCTGTTTATTTATAAGTGCCACACTAAGTTGGGGCACCTGTGTGGCTCAGTCAGCTAAGCATCTGACACTTGTCTTTGGCTGAGGTCATGATCTAGGGTCCAGCCCTGGGTTAGGCTCCCCCCTGAGCTTGAGATTCTCTCTCCCTCTCCATCTCCCCCTTCTCGTTACCCCACCAAGTAAAATAATATTAAACATAAATACATGAAATGGATAAGTTCCACACTAAGTGAATTTCAGAAAGGAAAAATCAATGAGAAAAACAATCTTCTGGAAAAAAAGAGGAAAATAAGAGATGGGAAAGGGATATGAGAAAGGAAAAGAGAAGCAGCAGGAAATTGAGACAGAGTTTCCCACTAAGCACCTATATAAAGGAAGAAAGATAGTAAAGGCAGAAAAAAGTGGCAGATTGAGAGATTCAGAAAAGACTTTTTAAACAAGAAAAATAAAGAATAAAAAAAACCCTTTTTAAAAGTATAATGACAAAAATTAGATCTCCATTATAGTCCAAATTGAGATGTTGAGTGCTCTTCTTATATCTAGCTGACTTGGGCTGTATGTTTGGGAATAGATTTAATCATGACCTTTGGAAATAATAACTTTATTGCTCAGCCAAACAACAAGAATGAAATCTTGCCATTTGTGACAACACGCATGGCCCTAGAGGATATTATTCTAAGTGAAATAAGTCAGGCTGAGAAAGCCAAATGATATCATGTATATGTGGAATCTAAAAAATAAAACAAATGAACAAACAAACATAACACAGAAACAGACTTATAAATACAGAGAACAAACTGGTAGCTGTCAAAGGGAAGAGGGGTGGGAGGATTAGCAAAATAAGTGAAGGGAATTGAGTGATATAAAGTTTTAGTTACAAAATAAATAAGACACGGAGATGAAAAGTATGGCATAGGGAATATAATCAATAATATTGTAATAGGATATGATAACAGATCCTGACTATACTTACAGTAGTGAACACTGAGTAATGTACAGAATTTTCAAATCACTGTATTATATACCTAAAGTTAATTTAACATATATGTCAATTATACTTCAATAATATTTTATATTTTATAAATATTTTAAAAAGAAAGAAACACTAAAATTTTTTAAACAATTGTTCAAAGCTTTGCATCTCTATTCAAAGTTTCAGTTCAGAAGTAGAAGAGTCATACAACACTACACAGGGATTTTAGTATCAGAGAAGTATTATTTTTTAGACCATAGTAGCTAAAAATATAGAAATGCTGACTCTTTGGTTACTTTTTAGCCTATTTTAAAAAATCACCTTGTAACAGAAGAGATATCCTTTGGAACATCAGAATAGAAAAAAATTTCCTATAGATAAGACACAAGAAGCATGAATCATAAAAGAAAATAATTGATGAATGGGACCTCTTCATAATTAAAATTATCCTCTATCTGAAAACCACTGCTAAGAAAATAAAAATGCACACTACAGACTAGGAGAAAATATTTATAATATGTATATATGACATCTATATTCCTAACTCTTGTAACTCAATAAGACAACAACCCAAATAAAACTTGCCAAAATGTTTAAATAGGTGCTTCATAAGAGAAATGCATTACTAATGGACAATAAGCATATGGAGACTTCCCAACACAATCAGTCATCAGAGAAATAGAAATTTAAACCATAGTGAGGTATCATTACATACCTAGGAGAATGGAGAAAATGAAAAAGACTGGCAAATGTTGATGAGCTATGGAACTACTCTCATACATTTTTGGTAGGAATGTAAAATGTTACAACCACTTCGGAAAACTGTTTCATAGTTTTAATATTAAACATATACTTACCCTGGGACTTCTCTATCCATTCCACTCCTACATGGATACCCAAGAAAAATGAAAACTGTCTCCATACAAAGACTTATGTATGAACATTCACAATAGCTTTATTTATCATAGCCAGAAAGTCTGTCAACATTGTATGGCTATATAAACTGTGGCATATAGAGACAACAGACAACAATATGATAAATCTCAAAAACATACTGAGCAAAAGAAACCAGACATAACAGAGTACATACTGTATGATTCCATTTATATGAAATTCTGGAAAAGTCTAAATAGCTATAATGATAAAAAGCAATTCTGTGGTTATCTGGGGTCTGAAGACATGGGAAGGTGAATTGGGACTAACTGAAAAGAAACACAAAGAAAGTTTTGGGGAGGATGGAAATGTGTTCTCTCTTTACTATTAGTGGTGGTTACATGGACGTATGCATATGTCAAAACCTACTGAACTGTATACCTATAGTGAGTGCATTTTACTTAATGTAAAGTATACTGCCATAAGGTTGATCTAAAAGACAATTTTTGACAATCTGATATTTCTAATAAATAGAAATATGGGTAAGAATATCCTAAAAATGTAATTTTTTATATGTTTTAGATTTTTTTTTTAATTTGACACAGAAGGGGATCATAAGTAGGCAGAAGAGCAGGCAGAGAGGGGGGGGTCAGGCTTCCCACTGAGCAGAGAGCCTGATGTGGGGCTCGATCCCAGGACTCTGAGATTATGACCTGAGCCAAAGGCAGATGCTTAACCAACTAAGCCACACAGGTGCCCCCAAAATACAGTATTTTAAGAACTAGAATTACCTGTAAAATATGCTAACTCATTTTTGCCTGATTTTTAAAATGTTTTTAATCTCAAATAATTTCACGTTTTCTATTCAATCATTTTGAATTCATTGTATTTGTTGTTTATATTTATTATATTATTATGTGTTGACTTATTGAATTATTGATGGAAGAATGAGTAAATTGGTATAAATGTTGTAATTTATTTTACAAACAGGCATTATTCTTTTCTTCATTTATTCAATAAGCATTTATTAATCAGGGGATCAATACTAGGGACAGTATCAGATACTAAGTATTCAGAAGTATAAGACACAGGCATGCTCTCAAGTAGCTTAGAGTCTGGTAGAGAAAAAAGACAGGGAAATGGGAGAGAAGAACACAGACACAGCTGAAGTCTGCAAATATGTATCAGGTGGTATGGTTACATAAATTCAGGGTACAGATGTGCTAAGATATCTATAGTAAGCCTAAAATGGAGTCATGCACGCTAAGTCCCCATGTCAGCAGAGCAAAACTTACCTAATTGTCTATGCTTGGCTCTCCCAGAAAAGGAAGGCCTACATCAACCAATCAGCACTTGCCTGATCAGCACAAGTTACCTGACCAGGCTTCAAGGCTTCCCTTTGCTCCATGAAAGAAAAGTAACACTGCTTTAACCAAGCAGCAAATGACATCCTTGTTCCTAATCACTTTGGTCTAGAAAAATCTCTCACCTTATACAACTCTTCAAAGTCTTTTTTTTTTTAAAGATTTATTTATTTTTGAAAGAGAGAAAGCTCACATGAGGAGGAGGAGGGGTAGAAGGAGAGGGAGTGGGAGAAAAGAGAATCTCAAGCAGACTCCCTGCTGAGCGGGGAGCTCCACACATATGGGGCTCAGTCTCACGATGCCGAGATGATGAGCTGAGCCAAAAACAAGAGTCTGCTGCTCAACTGAGAGAGTCATCCAGGCACCCCCTCTTCAGAGCTTTTTATCCTGCTAGATTAGATGCTGCCCAACTCATGAATCACTGCATAAAGCCAATCCGACCTTCTCAAAATTTATGATTGTTGGATTTTTCCTTTAACACATGAGAATGCCACTAAACCAATGGAATCCAATTTGGGGAGGGAAAGAAATTAAGGTACAAGAACTCTCTGGGGTGGGGAAATAAGTGAGGAAAATAAGAGGTCATTCTGGGCTAGAACTTACAAGGTTGAAAGACTAGCATCATGAGAGCAAAGGCATAAGAAAGCTGGCATGACCAAGGCAAGATTTCTGAGCCTAAGGTGGAGCTGTTCTGTATGACAAGGTCTTGAGAGCCGCTCTGTGAGTGACTGCTGAAAAATCAGCAGAGAGGATGCAAAAAAGTCTTGAGAGTGACGTGTCTGGGCTGTTGAAGTCTTCCTGGATGGTAGGTGCACAAAGGGCAGAGAAGATAATGAAACTCCCAGCTCGCCTTCTATCAGTGGGGGAGGGAGTTGGACATAGAAATACCACTGACCCTTGAACAACACAGATTTGAACTGCACAGGTCCACTTACACATGGATTGTTTTTTACAGTACGGTACTATAAATGTATTTTCTTATCCTTATAATTTCTTAACATTTTCTCTTCTCTGGCTTATTTTACTGTAAGAATACAGTATGTAATGCATAAAACACACAAAGCATGTGTTAATTGATTGTTTATGTTATGGTGAGGTTTCTGATCCACAGTAGGCCATTGGTAGTTTTGTTGGGGGGGTGGGGAGTCAAAAGTTACACACCTGTTTTCAAGTGTGGAGGAGGGAGGTTGGCACCCCTAACCCCCATTGTACAAGGGTCAACGGTACCAAGATGTTACCATACAAATCTAAAGGGAAAATAGTTAGAAGTTCTTGAATAAACTAATAATGCTTAAGTAGAATGATAACATTTTGAAATTGAAATTGATGGTTTTCATTGTCAGTAATTCCTTTTTACACCAATTTAGGTAACAATAGTAGACATTTAGGCTGAATCCTATTGCTTTTTTTTTTCTTTTAAATATTTATTTGAGAGAGAGAGAGCACTGACATGCAAGAGGGTCAGTAAGGGGAGAGGCAGAGGGAGAGAGAGAGGGAAAAAATCTCAAGCAGCCTCCCTGCTGAGCACAGAGCTCTTTCCTGGGCTTAATCTCATGACTCTGAGATCATAACCCTGAGATCATGACCCTGAGATTGCAACATGAGCCAAAACCAAGAGTCAAATGCTTAACCCACTAAGACACCCAGGGGTTCCTGAATCCTATTGTTTTATAAAGACATTGAAATGAGTTCAGAAAATAAATAAGCAAATTCTGAGCATTTGAATTTTAAAGTAAGTGCTTGAAATACAGAGCCAAGACTAAAATGTTAAAAGCTAAGGCTTTCAGTTCATTGCTGGAACAGTGGTGGGGGAAAGTTTTTTTGTTTTTGTTTATTTTTGTTGTGTTTTTTTTTTTTAAGTCCTAGCCTCAAGGCCCCAGGGCTAAAATTATAAAGTCTATAAAATAAACAGAGTTGGGGTGAGAAAAGAAAAAATATTAAAAAGCATAGTTCATTTGAAAATTCATTCTGGGGGCAAGTTTTGGTTTTGGTTTTGGTTTTACAAGAATAGATAAGAAAGTACAGATTTAGCAGGGTCTCCAAAAAAGGAGATTGTTGTCCCATGTCTGTGTCCCAACCCTGGTTAGCCCAAGAAGAGGTGAGTCCAAGAAGAGCCCTCAGAAGGGAAATGACTGGTAGCCTAGATGAATTTGGAGAAATCCAAGACCTTCATTTGACTCTCAAGGGTATGTAGAGCTCAGAAAGATCTCTAGCCTCTTGAAATTCTTCCAGGCTGATGCTGAAAGGATATATACTGGAAACAGTGAGTTGTCTGGGTAGATGAAATTTAGGCCCCCTTCTCCAGTCCTTCTTAACCTCAGGGAACTCTCACAGGAATCTGTGAAAAACAAACAACAGGCCCAAAATGGAGCCACTCATGCTCAGCCCCAAGTCACCAAACTGAGACTTAATTGCAGGGTTCGCTTTCCCAGTAATGGGGTGTTAAGCCAGTCACTCAGGAATTGCCTCATCAACACTATTTAGGTAATGCGCCTGACAAACCCTTGCTATTCTTTAAAGGAAAGTAATCGAGCAAAAATTAACCCACTTTTTTGTCCATTAGAACTTCCTTGTTTCTGCTCCCTTCTGCCTAGAAAAGTGTTTCATTTTGTACACCTCCTTCCTATCTGCTAGATATGGAACTTGCTGCCTGGTATGAATCAGTTTTCACTCAAATAAGCTCTTAAAATATTTACTATGTCTTGGTTTATCTTTTTACACCTGGAAGGATTGAACATGTAGCCAGCAGCGGTCTTGAGGTCAGAAAAAGAAAGGCTCCAGATTTAAAAAAAAAAAAAAAAAGAAAAAAAAAGAAAGGCTCCAGAGGAACCAAAGGCCTTGGTGAGACATGGCCATCTAAGATAACAGATCAAGGATCCAAGCCCCACAGGCAAAGGACCAAGTCCCATGTCACTGACTGCTCGACAAGAGCTGGTGTCTGAATACTGGAGACCCTCCCCCCTTGAGTTTGGACACAACCTCAAGAGAAAGGCACACAGCAGAAATCCTGAGTTCTTAAAATCCTTAGTTCTAATCCAAGGTTTCTGAAATGACAGTAATCAGTCATTTTGACAGGGTTTGACCAAAAGTTACTAGACGCAGCATTCTGCTATTAAACATCACAAAAAAAATTAGCATTGGTTAGAGACAAATCCTTTTTTAGTGCCCTGCACATTTCTACCAAATTTTCTAACATTTTTGAGTGCTTGTTTAATACACTTACATAGCATTTCTGGCTACCGAAAGTGTTATTACTTCCATTCCATACAGCTGCCTCTATGTCACTCAAGTTTAAGTGTTACTCCTCTGAGAGGCTTTTCCTGTCTAGCCAGCCTTAGTGGCCCCAACACCCATACACACACACACACACACACACACACACACACACACAAGCGTGTGTGCACTTGCACACGCACTCACATACTGTTTATTCTCTGTCAGAGTCCTAGATTCATTTCCTTTATATCACTTTCCTCGAATTGCTATTTCATAGTTATTTGTTTGATTACCTGTTTAATGTCTGTTTAATTACCTGCTTAGTGCTACAGCGTTATCACTATAAAAGCAGAAACCGCTCCTGTTTTATTTTCTCAGTACTGAAAGTGCCTAGCGTGGTCTTCACTGTGTAACAGCCATTCAATAAACACATGTTGAGTGGCGGTGCCAAGTTCTATGCTGTTATTTGCCTAAATTTATTTCCTCCTGAGTTAGGTGCTGTTGTTGTTCTTCTTCTAAAGACAAGGAAAATGAGCCATGGAGAGATGAGGTAGCTTTGCAAAGCCAGTTAATGATACAGCCAGAAGTTAAACCCAAGAAAAAAGGAGGTAAAAACTAAGCATGACGGACTTCAGAGCCTGCTCTCTTGTCTCCCACAGAACATTTTCTCTTTGTACAAACACAGAAGGCAATGGCTTGGGTCTCACCGTCCCCTGTGGTACTAGGACGACAATGACCAGTGAACCCACCCCAAAGCCAAGACGCCAGTGGGCCAAATGGTTTCCAGTTTATTTCTGGAAGAGTTCGTGAATGGCAGAACTATTTGGTCCAAGGGGACGGAGGAATTCATTGACAGAGTAGAGGTTTCTGATGACCTAGGGTCTGCAGGGGAATGGGCTACATGGGATGAGGATGAGATGGGGCTTTTTCTGACTCGGGGATATTTTGGCATAGCTAAAAAAAAAAAAAAAGAATCATCTCTTTTTTTAATTACCATACTGCAACAGCCATCCTATCCTAATCCCAGACTTCAAAACTTCCCAACCCCGAGGTTTACAAATGAGGTGACAAGTGGGCTGAGATAGGGGATTTTAGACTCACTTTATTCAAAACTGAATTCATCAGCTTTCCTTCCATTTTAACATTCTCCTATATTCTCTTTCCCCATTAGTGGCAGTATCTTAGTCTATGCTTGAAGTCTACAAGGGACCCTTAATTGGCTGACTTAATTTTCTAAATATGTCTCAAATTGGCCAACTACTCCCAATTCCCATCACCCCCGCCCTCATCAAACCCTCATTATCTCTCACCTGGACCATTGCAATAGCATTCTAACTGCTCTCCTGGTCTCATGTTTTCATATTCATCTGCTTATTTATATTCATCTGCTTTATGTTCATCTCTTTCACAACCACTCAACTCTGCCTTCGGAGTGGGAAAGCAGCCGTAGACAGTGAGTAAATGAACAGATGTGGCTGTGTTTCAATAAAGCTTTGTTTCTAAGGACAGGTGGTAGGCCAGAGTCACCCCTCATTTACCTCATAGTTATCAGACTTATCTGTAGAAAATGAAGCACTAACCATGTAACTACATCATTCCTCTCAAAAGAAAACTATAAAATGTTTGATAATGCCATGTCTATATCAGATCCAAACTTTCGGTCCCTGCCTACTGTCTTACATTCTATCTCACCACTCCTTGCCTTGCCCTTCATGTTCCTGTAACGCTGAACTATATCTAGTTCCCTGCATACAAGGATTGTTCCTTGATGTTTCTTTTCTTTTCTTTTTTTAAATGCAGCTGCATATTTATTCTTTTTTTTTTTTACGATTTTTTTTTTTAATTTGACCGACAGAGATCACAAGTAGGCGGAGAAGCAGGCAGAGAGAGAGGAGGAAGCAGGCTCCCTGCTGAGCAGAGAGCCCAATGCGGGGCTTGATCCCAGGACCCTGGGATCATAACCTGAGCCGAAGGCAGAGGCTTTAACCCACTGAGCCACCCAGGTGCCCCTTCCTGGAAGGGAAGACCCACACCACCTTCTGGAAGTTTTCCATAATCTACACAGAAGCAGTGCCCTCCCCTCTGTCCCAGGAATCACTCTGTTTATCTCTATCACTTTTAGTAGTACACTTGATCATAATTATTTGCCTATCTCCCTCATTAACTATAAGTTCCTCCATAGAAGGTTTCCTGTATCTCATTTACCTTTCAAGTCTACTGCATAGTAGAAACTATAAATATTTTTAAATGCTTATTGAATGAGGGTTCAAATGAATGAACTAAACTAGCCTGATTTTTTTAAAGGAGTTTATGTAATTGATATAGGGCTTGTTGAATACAAGCATGGTGTCTGCCATAGACATCTTTAGATATATTTATACATGTGCATGCATTTGTGTATGTATCCTGTTAGAAATTACATATATATACATACATATATATGAATGTATGTGTGTGTGAATATACACACACACACACACATAGATGTATAGACGTATATTTAAAACAATTTTATTATGGAAAATTTCAAACATATACAGAAGCAGAAAAGAACTGCTTGTTCTTAATAAACTCTATCCCCACCATGTACACCCTACCCACTCACCCAGTGTCAATATATATTAATTTACAGCAAATCTTGTTTTACTATATCTGCATCCATATCCCCAATCCTCCCACCTCCAGATATTTTTGAAGCCTACCTCAGACGTATTGTTTCATTTGAAACTATTTCCATAGGTGTCTCCAAAAATTAAGGAGTTAGACATTTTAACAGAATCACTGCATTATTGTACCTTTAAAAATTATTCTTAGCCATAGTTACCATCTTCATTGTCTTACCAACAGTAATATGTCCTTAAATTCTTTAACTCTGATCCTACTTCTTGCAATGTATACATTATGAGCATCTAATATTTAAGTTCTAGTCCTTCTGCCCTAAAATTAGATATTATTGTTCTTTAGAATCCGTATTTCCTTATCAACATATACACAAATAGCTAGCTCACTTTAAAACTCCACTTACTGTGAGGTCTTTTTATAATAAACTTTTAAATTATATTTATCTAAAAATACCTTTATTTTACCCTTATCCATGAAGGATAGTTTTACTCCACAAGATTTTGGATTGATTAGTTATTATTTTCTCAGTACACCACCACTTCTCCAACTTAGTTTTGGACAGGGCTGGATTAGACTGGGAAAAGAACCCCACCTCTTCTATCAACCATGTATCTCCTATCTGCACCATCCATGGCAGCAAATGTAGAAGAGAGCCTATTCTCCACTCAGGACAGGTTCAGACTAAGCCTAAGTTTTAGATAGAATCTTAGCTCTTTCAATAATCCCCAGAATCTCAGTTCTTACCTAATTTAGATAAAGCTGGTTCAGTTAAGCACCTTTAGCACCTTGGCTTTTAAAATAGAAATCTATATCCAGGGACACATTGGTAAAAAGAGAAAACTACACTTTTTTCCCATTTCCCCACAGCCCTGCGTTTTAAGAATAGAGTTTTCTCTCCAGAAGGGCTCTGAAGTTCTGGCTGGGCCTTCAATGCAGGGAGCAGGGCTCACTGTGGAATGAGCTGGCAGAGAGTCACAGCAGCCTTGCCCTTTGAGCAAGGTCAGACCTCAGGAGCCATCTCTGGGACCACTAGGAGTCAGTATTTGTACCAGTTCAACTTTCTAATGCTTGCTTCTTTATCTCTCAAATAGCTGAAAGTCTCAGATTGGTCTGCTGAAATGCAGAGATGGACGATGGCCCAAGATCAGGCAGTTCCCAAATTTTCTGACACTTACCTCTGGGTTGTCTTTGTTCTTCAGATTTGTATAAGAAATCCTTACTATGCACATTTTCCTGACACAAGCCACTTGGTACTTTGTTATAATCATTCAATACCTTTTGATGCTTACTGCACTCCTCTGAAATGGGACATATTAAGCCATAAGTAGAATGGGGTCTGTGCTTAAAGTGGAGATATTGTATGATTCCATCCGTAACTTGTCTTTAGCTGCAGAAGTTGGGTTGGCATAATCCATTACTGAGGATGAAGCTTTTCTGTGAGCTGCCCTCTATCACAAAGGTGGGATTCAGAAAGATGGACAGAATAGTCCTTTAATTCAAGTTCAAGCAACCCACTGTCAACCAGTGTCAACCCTGAATGGTGGAAAGGAAACATCTTCTCCACTCCATTACTCTGGTACCACCTGATTTTGAAAGCCTTTAATCCTCAAAGGAAACAGCTTCTCCACTCCATTATTCCTGTACCATCTGATTCTGAAAGCCTTTATTCTCAACTTCTACAATTATACCTCTCCTGAACTTGTTCTCTCCTTGTCTCCAGAACTCTTGAAAAAACAATTTCCCATCACAAACAGTGACTTACTATAGCTAAAAAAAAAATAGCTATATTGGCTCCTAACCAAGAAGATTCTGTTTGCCAAAACTGCTATTGAGGTGAAAGAAAAAAGAATAATATTAACAATAATAATCCTTTCAGGCATGCCTGGGTGGCTCAGTCCATTAAGTGCCTGCCTTCACCACAGGTCATGATCTCAGGGTCCTGGGATCAAGCCCTATGCTGGCGAGCAGGGAGCCTGCTTCTCTCTCTCCTCCCTGGTTGTGCCCTCTCTTGCTAACTCTCTGTCTCTCAAATAAGTAAATAAAATCTTTTAAAATAATAATAATAATATTTTCAAAAGGGAGATGAGATACTACCTTTCTTCTAAATAAGACTTTATTTTTCTTTAAGATTTTATTTATTTATTTGAGAGAGAGAGCATGAGCGAGGAGAAGGTCAGAGAGCGAAGCAGACTCCCCATGGAGCTGGGAGCCTGATGCGGGACTCAATCCCGGAACTCCGGGATCATGACCTGAGCCGAAGGCAGTCGTCCAACCAACTGAGCCACCCAGGCGTCCCAAGACTTTATTTTTTATGTCTTCTCCAGGCCCATCATCTGCCTGAACAACTTCATACTTCAATTGAACT
Organism: Mustela putorius furo; assembly: GCF_011764305.1. NCBI lineage: Eukaryota > Metazoa > Chordata > Mammalia > Carnivora > Mustelidae > Mustela > Mustela putorius. The sequence goes on along the minus strand of NW_025422010.1, from coordinate 12,687,861 downwards.
AAGTTTTAAATCAGGTCGTTGTCACTGAAAATGAAAATCTAATGTGCTCTTGGGAATTTCCATACAGAGCCCAGAGTTGCACTGCCCCTGCCCTCTAGCTTCATTTCCTCCCTCTTTTATACAACCTGCCAAAATTCATTCAGCTCAATGACATTAGCTGAGTATGTCTATAGTAAGCCCTGGAGATACTAATATGAATAAGGCAATCTCTGCACTCAAGAAATTCACCCTATAGTGGAAAAAAACCACTTAAAGATATAATGATATAAGAAGCCCAATAAAGTGGTGACATAATCCACTGTATCCAAAGGCGAGGGCATCACTGTGAGAAGGGATGACTTATTCCATTTGTAAAGTTAGATGAAGACCTGAACATGAGTAGCTCCACTTTTCTCTTCTTGCCTTCAAGCACAAAAGGAGGAGAAAGGGAAACTTCCCAGAATGTCTTAACCCGTGTTCTTTGAACAGGATGAAAAACTCAAGGTGCTTTGCTGCCCTGTATCTGGACTTCGCCCCAATGGTAGCCCCTTTGGATGACCTGAGGTTCAAAAATAATCTTGTCTCTGAACACTTGGCTCTCAGACATATTCCTACCTCCCCTCACCCTAGTGCCCAGTCAAATTGGACCTCCATCACTGGGCTGTGTCTACGATCCTATTGTGTTGGAAGAAGGGATGTTTACTCCCCACTCTTGATGCTTCCTTCCTGGTAGGAGACACAACATACCATTCATGCACTCATTTATACAGCCAACAAATATTTATTGACAACTATATACCAGCCACATTCTAGACCCTGCTTTCATAACACTTACACTATATAGTCACTGCCTGCGGAGACTAGGCAAACAAAATACTAAACATACACAATAGCTGAGGGTGATGAGTACTGAAAAATAAAGTCGGATAAAGTGGTTAAGAGCTCTGGGTGGAGAATTCTAGGTATTTTATGTAAGGTAGTCAGGAAAAGCTGCATGGAGAAAAGCACATTTGAGCAAAGACCTAAAGACGATGAAGTTCTGGAGTTTAAAGAAGTATTTCGGTCTGGAGATACGAATTTGGGAATCATCAGTATATAGAGCTGTGAGACTACAGGAGACCATATGGAAAAAGAATAGGATAGGTAAGAGTTTTCCCAAGAATGAACCTGGAAACACTCCAATATTTAGAATTTAGGAAGATGAGGAGAAATTAGCAGAGGAGACTGAAAAGAAGCCAATGAAGTTTCACACTCCTGGCCCTTCTCTCTGTCTCTCTTTGCCCATCTGAATTTCTCCCCTGAGGAGGAGTAACTTACATGATTGGTAAATTCAGGAAAGAATCTGATATTCAATAGCTCCACTTCCTCCTTTTCCCTTACTTTTAGGGAGCTGACTGCCTATAGAAAGTCTGTATTGTGCTCTCTGTTTCTGTATGTGATAATATCCTCAGGGGCAATATGAAAAGATTTGCAGTTTTCTGTGCTTTCTATCTATGACTCTGAGAGGTAAGTTTGCCTCCTTCTAGAATTCAGTATTTTAAAACCCCCATCTATATAGCTCTAAGCCACATTTTCCTGTATCAGATTTACCAGTAATAAAGATAATGTTTTAATTTATGTCTGCCTGCCTCCTCTGTCTTATCTCCTAATTTATTCAAAACTCCGGCCATCAAGAAGGTTTCAGTTCATCAGATCCCCTTGAAAGCTATTACCAAGGAACACAAATTCAGACTCCAATGATCTGTAAGAACACTTTCAACTCCAAAAGAAATCCATGATTTACATCCCTGCCTGTCTGTTGGAAGCCAAATGTAAACTCAGAGATTTTAGAAGTAGAAAGAAAGTAAAATCATCTGTTTGCAGCATTTTGATGAGAAAGCTGACACCCAGAGAGAGAACCTAACCAGCTGCAGAGCCACAACTGTGAGTCAGGTGTCTTGACTCCCACCCAGTCTGGTGAGAACCTTAGACTACTCCATCTTATTCATTGCTGAAGGAGAAACAAAATGAAACAGACTAAGTATCTTCCTGAGAGTTTTTCTCCAAACCAGCTCTACTTCACTATTTGGTCATCTAAGATAATGCTATTTCTTTTTTTTTTTTTTTAAAGATTTTATTTATTTGTCAGAGAGAGCGAGCGAGAGCGAGCGCAGGCAGACAGAGTGGAAGGCAGAGTCAGACGGAGAAGCAGGCTCCCCGCCGAGCAAGGAGCCCGATGTGGGACTCGATCCCACGATGCTGGGATCATGACCTGAGCCGAAGGCAGCTGCTTAACCAACTGAGCCACCCAGGCGTCCCGATAATGCTATTTCTTAACCATCTTTCCTTGAGTGATCTTTGCTTGATCAAAGAAAAAGCCTGTTATTTCCTGTAATCACCTAGGTAACTGATGAAATGTTCACAGATAATTCATGATCACCAACTTCCAAAGAGTCCTTAACATTGTGTCCTTAGTCTGTGACTTTCTTACTCTTCGAACTGCTTTACACCCGGACACCTCTCTCATTCCAGATGAGCTTGCCTCCTTGGAGAAATTGAAGACCCCAGACAGCTGTGTTCTCTCCTTCCCTATAGACCTCTACAAACCGAGGTATAAGCCCAGCCTTTCCTTCATCCTTCCAGGTACAGTAGAGAGATATTCCTCAACCAACCTAAAGCCAATCCTTCCGTCTGTCTGCAGAGCCAGTCCTCTCCCACCTTCTCCGACAAAACACCACCATAGACTCTCTTCCTTCTCCAGCAGTGTATTCTGCGGGTCCCTCTCATCTGGATCTTTTCTGTCCACGCCTCAACAAGCCCAAATCTCTTCCAAACAAAAATGGAAAATAGCATTTCTTGATGTTGTACCCACAGACACCTCTAACTATATTCAGATTACATTGTTCTGAGTACCTAAGTATTGACATACTCTTTTTCATATATTCCATATATAACATTTTAAGAACTCAGAGAAAGAAAGTTTTTTACTAAAACTCCTTTAATTCCTTGTTTTCAAAATGTCACATACTAAATTGTCTCCAGATTTGTCTTATTTTAGTGTTCCTGCTTTGCTAGGACCTTTGCCTGAGGCCCGTCTGCTAACTGGGTAATCTAGAATTTGCACATTCTTTCTCATATTCACAACAAAAATACATAAGTTTTCTATAACTTGCTGTCTGTTTCCTCATTTTTTCTCCCACCATTTCATCAGTCTGATTTCTGCCCTAATAACTCCATCAAAAGGTCTATTACTGAGGTTGTCATTGACTTCCAAGAACTAACAGATATTTTTACAGTCCTTATGGTATTTGATTTCTCAATAGATTTGATTCTATTGACAACCCATTTCCCTTTTAAACTCTTTTCTTTTTCCTTTTTTCTGTTAGCTTTTGTGCGTTCTTCTGTTTTTTTTCCTTCTTCTCAGACTTCTCCTTCCCAATTATATTTTTAGACTCTCCTTCCTCTATGAGTCTTTCCAAGTAAGAGAACCTAAGGGTTCTTCCTAGGTCCTTTTCTGTTTTCATTTTATAGGCTTTCTCTAGGCAATCCCATCTAGTCCTCTGGTTTCAAATGTCATGTGTTTTTAGGAGAACTATATAATTTATCATTCAAACCAGACCATTTTTAAAAGTAAAGGAAGGGCATTATTAGCAGCATTGCCTAGACTGTTCAGAGGCAACTTGGATGTGTGGGCACCCCACATATATGCCCATGAGTGCCAAATTTATTTCCCCAGTGAAGACCTCTTCTCTGAGCTCTAGACTCACGAATTACTTACTACTATGTACACTTGAATTCATCAATCCATTCATCTAACAAATACTTAGCCTCTTTCATAGGTCAACCACTATTCTAAGAACTGACGATGTCCTAATGAACAAAATAGACAAAACTCCTGTCCTCCTACAGTTTACATTCTAGTTGAGGGGGGATCAATAAAAGCACAGATATATAAAAATACCTATTTTTCACCATGATGAAGGCTATGGAGAAAAATTAAGTTGGGGAAAGGTATAGGGAGTGTTGGGAAGAAACTGGAAATTGTAAATAGTGTAATCAGGTAAAGCTTCACTGAGGTGACATTTGAAAAAGATTTTTCTGAAAAGGTTGGGAAAGTAATGAAAGTGGATACCTGGGTAACGAGAACAAAACGTGCAACACCCTGTAAGTGGCAATAGGCATAATGTCTTACATGAGGCCACTTATATGAGGCTGAGTGAATAAAGGAGAAAGCAGGGAGATAAAACCAGAATGTTAACAAGTTTATATCATGTAGAGCATTGTAGGCAATGGTATGGAATTTGACTCTTACACTAAATAAAATGAGAAGCTATTGGAGGGGTTTCAGCAGAGAAAATAATATGATCTGACTTACATTTTTAAAGTGCCACTCTGGGGACACCTGTGTGGCCCGGTCCATTAAGCAGCTGCCTTCAACTCAGATCATGATCCTGGGGTCGAGTCCCGCATCGGACTCCTGGCTCAGTGGGGCACCTGCTTCTCTCTCTGCCTCCTCTGTTTGCCACTCTGCCTACTTGTGCGTGCTCTCTCTCTCTCTCTTTCTCTGACAAATGAATAAATAAAATCTTAAAAAAAAAATTAGCACTCTGGCTGCAGGCAAGGGTGAGAGCAGACCAGATGGAAAACAAACACAGAAGTGGAGAGCCTAGTTAGGAAGCTATTGCAATAATCCAGCAGGTTTGGACAAGAGCATTAGGAAGTAAAGTGGTGAAAAGTGGTTAGATTCTGTATATATTTTAAAGATGGAGCCAACAGAATTTGCTAGTGAATTGGGTACAGGGTTTGAAAAGAAAGAGGGAAGTCAAAGATAATTCCCAGGTTTTGGTTGGGGAAAAATGGAAAAATGAAGTTTCCATTTACTTAGTTGGAGATGATATCAGGAGGAGCAGGTACAGAAATGAACAGAAACTCATTTGGGGACATGTTAAATTTGAGACACATATTAGACATCTAAGAGGAGCTGTCAAGTAGCCAGATGGATATGCAAGTCTAGAGTTCAAGGAGAGGTATAGGCTGGACATTAAAAACTGGGGAGTCTTCAGTTCTGTATATGCTATTTAAATCCATGAGCCTTGGTAAGATCACTAAAGAAGAAAAAGAAAAGAGGGCCAAGAAATGAGATATAGGTTCTCAATATTTAGAACTCAAAGAGGTGAGGAGGAACCAGAAAAGAGACTAAGAGGAGCATCCCAGAGAGATGGGTGTAAAACCAATAGAGTATGATGCTTGAAAACCAAGAAAAGAATTTCAATGTGGAGAGAGTGATCACCTATACCAAATGCTTCCAATATATCAAATAAGATGAGGATTGAAAAATGATGTGGATGTCACAGTGACCTTGATACATTCAGGATAAGTAAAGTAGCAAGTACAAAAGTCCAATTGAGTAGTTCAAGAGAGAGTTGGAGGAGATAGTGGCATAGGAAAAAATGAATACAAACAATGCTCTTGAGGAATTTCACTGTTAAGAGAAGAAGAGGTAAAGGACATTTAGCTAGAGGGAAATGTGAGGTCAAGAGATGATTTTGGTGGAGGAGAGAATGATGATGCCAGGAAGAGGGGAGAGAGTTTGCAGAGTATTGCCCTTGTCCTTGAGGAAATGGGGAAATTAGCCTATGCCATGAGTAAGTATAGTTTATCTATAAGAGAAGAAAAAACAACACGAATGGATACAGACACCTGCAGGTGGGAGTCTGTGGAAGTTCTCTTCTGATTGCTTTTGTTTCTCAATGCAATGGACACAAGAAGAAGGAATGGAGGTGTGGTCAGTATGAAACAGGCATCAAGGAGAGATAGAGACAGAGTACTTAGTGAAAGTCAGTATGGTTTCCAGGCAGCATGGTGGCCACATTTGATGTTAGTAATCACATACATTGAGCTCATTCAGCATCATTTTTTTTTCATTTTTTTCTAGCATCGGGGTAAGTGAGGAGCAGATGGAGAATGGAACATAAGTAGGGTTGTGGTTTTTCCAAGAAGACAGAATGCAGCAAGAGAAAGTCAAAGGAATTAAGCATGCATGTAAGTGAAAGAGTAAATATAATGATGTTATGGAAGGAATATAAATTGAATAAAATGATCAATGAGATCCAAAAGGAGTGAAAAGCAATGAAACAGTGAGAGATCAATGGATTACAGGTTCTAGCAGAAAAAAAAAATCAGTAGAATAGGGGAATGATTAAGAGTGAATGGGAAACATAAGAACTGGTGAAAGAGGGCAGTTCAAACTGGGATTAAGGAGAGTTACAGTTATTGGTAATGGCAGGCTCTCCATGTCCCAGATGAAGCTGTTATCCTCTTCCAACATTCCCTGACTTTGTAAATGGAAATGCAAAAGTGTTCCTTCCCTGCATGTGATACATCACTACATCTTCTCTAGGTGACTCTTGATAGAACTCCCAAAGCTGTCCATTTCTCTCCTCTTTCTTGCTACTCTCTTAATCCAAGCTACCTTTATCCCTTGCTAAGACAACTATTGCAGTTGTCTTTTAACTGATCTCCCCACTCTGTCTTGTTCCCAACTATAATCAGAGTCAACTTTTCAAAACAAATAAGAAATCGTGTTCCCCATTAATTAAAACATCAATGGCTTTCTGTTGCTCCTAGGATGAAAACCAAAATTTGCAACACGGCCCACTGTCTAGTCCCTGCCTTTTTCTCCACCCCTACCTTGTACTGCTCTCCCCCTCACTCTCTGGGTTCTAGATAAGCTGTTTTTTTTTTTTTTTTAATATTCAAACATACCCACACTTACTTTAACAGAGAGTTGGCCTAGTATCTTTGTAAAAGTCCCTTATTCCCTCTCTTCCACCTGGTTAATACCTTCATGTACTTCAGATCTCACCTTGAATTCCTTTTCTTCAAGGGCAGCTTCTCTGACTCCGCAGCACAAGTTGGGTCCCTTGTTGTGTACTCTTTCAATGCTAACTTTCTTTAGCATGCTTGGCCCAGTTTTTTTCAGTCGTTGATCATGAGCTCAAGAATAGCAGTAATTGTATCTGCTTTTATTCACTGTTGTGTCCCTAGCACCTAGGACCATTCTGACACATAATTGGCAATCATATATATTTTTTCATAAATAAATAATGGCAAAATAAAATAAAATGAGAGGGGCACCTGGGTGGCTCAGTGGGTTAAGCCTCTGCTTTCAGCTTGGGTCATGATCTCAGGGTCCTGGGATCAAGCTCCATGTCAGACTCTCTGCTCAGTGGGGAGCCTGCTTCCTCCTCTCTCTCTGCCTGCTTATCTGCCTACTTGTGATCTCTCTCTGTCAAATAAATAAATAAAATTTTTTAAAAAATAAAAATAAAATGAGAAAAAATGAATATATCACAGCTCTCATTCTAGCTTAATAATATATAAGATTAAGAATTTTTATGGGTATATGAGGTCTTATAGTAGGGATATATTGCTTTATTAAATGATTCACCTATTAGTGAAAGCTAAAATAAATAAATTAATAATGGCATTATTGCATATATTGCATTTATATGTCTAATGCTTCACAACCATCTTACTATCATCTTAAGGCAATCATCCTCATTAACTTTATCTCATGTTTCCTACAACCTGATTTATTCAATTCAGTAGGTACCATGTGTCAGCCATAAAAAATTCAGAAATTAACAGGCATAATATTCATCTTTAATATTTATATAATCCAATAAAGCAAACATATGTACACACACACACAAAAAAGCAATTCATCCAATGGTTATTGAGTTTTATTAAGTGCCAAGGTTTTGCTGGCCCCCCAAAAATAGCAGAGAACAAGACCTTGTGAAGCTTAAAATCTGGTGAGAATGTGCTGTTATACTGGAAGTATGTAATACCAGCAACTAGTTCATCTTCTAGGGAGTAGGGACCACAGGAAAAGGCAATGAGTAAATGTTGACAATGCAGAGGATGAGACATGGAACCAGAATGGTTCCTATCAGAGTTTTTATTTTCTCCTGAGCTTCTTGAAGCATGTTTAAGTATTAAGGTGACATCATTAGTTTGGTATTGTAGAAAGACAACATTGACGACATGAAAGATGAATTAAAATGATGACAATCAAGAATGTTGTTGTGAGAACTACTCCAAAGTCTGAGGAAGAAGTGATCAAGGGTCACAATAGGATAGTGGTAGTAAGAATAAGGAGAGGACAGATATGTGGGATAGAACTCACTTACTGAATTTGATGGCTACAAAAGAAGGGAAACTCAAAGATGAGAAGGTGTTTCATTTGAATTGGAAGATGAGTTACGGAAGATACTGTTCAATTCCGATTAAAATTATTTCTTCTTACTTTTGAGCACACAACAGATTACACATCCCAGCCTCCCTTACAGCTAGGTGTGACTGAATTTTGGTCAAGGAGTAAGGAGATGACGAGTACCACTTTCAGTCTTCATCAGTAAAAGTCTCTTCTGGTTTTTCTTCCATTCTCTTCTCCTATCAGCTCTATGTCCATGTGAGGATGATGAAATAAAGAGCTACTATGAGCATGGATCCCTGAGAAGAGAGCTCATATCCTTTTATCCATTGATTGGACTTTGCATTAGTAGGAAATAAACATATTGTGGTAAGCCACTAAGATTTGGGAATTTACCCAGAAGCTAGGGTTAACTTAACTAATGCAATGGTGATGCCAACATAGAGATTCAGGAGCAGAAGCTGATGCAGTGATAGAGTTTAATTTAGGTCATATTTCATTTGAAATTCTTTCAACACTTCCAAGCAGCTGGAAATAGTGGTCCAGAGATCAGAAGAAAGCAAGAAGCAAAGATTTAGAAAATTTGGGGCTACAAGTGACTGAAGCCCTGGTCCTGATTGACGTAACAGAGAGGGCATGGGGTAGAAAAGACGAAGGTGTAGGATAGGGAATATCTGAATGTATAGGAGTGCAGGGGGGAAATGGAATCAGAAGAGAACAACTTCTCAAGATTGTTTTGTTACTTTACACAATAAACCAAAATAGTTGCTCTTAGAATTCTGTCTTTCTAAAGACAGAATTACCCTTGTTAAACTGATGGTCACATAAGCCATATTATTGCCTTTGCTCTTAAAAGAGTGAATTCAATGAATTCCTTAAAGCTTTGCTTCCCACACTGTAAGCTCCAAAATTCAATAAAACCATCCTTCCTGCCAACATGCCAAAATTCATTTAAATATTGTAAAAGCTTTGAAACCAACAAGTAGCCCCTGATAAATTCTGACACTTTTTATAATCTCTTTGGTTCAGACCTTGTCTATCTTGTGTCATCGGCTTTCTAATGTTTGATCCCTTTCAAAATGCTTTCACAGAGGTTATTCATTTCATGCCCCTAACAAATCCATAAAGTTGAATGCAGCTGGGGCTCCAGACATGCTGACAAATGATCAAAAGGGACTATTACCTTAGTACAGGACCCATGTCAAAACAAAGCCCATTCCAGGAAGCAGAATAACTGTCTCCCAAGGATGTCTATGAGAAAAATACACCCATTTTAAAATGCTGTTTCAATCCTATAGGCTATCCATTCATCCACTCCTGCAATTTCTAAGTCTCACAAGTCTTTTTAATGTGACATCAGTGGATATCTTATTTCCTGACTCACAGTCTGAGTCACTGTCAATGAGCCCCCAAAGAGAGTGAGCAAGTGATGAAGGGTGAATTCTGGATAACAGAAACAACAATTTGTTTGATAGTTGCTGTGGCCTTTGTCATAGTGGCTTTTAGGAGTTTCAAATATATTCTGATTAACTCCTCACTAAATATGGGTTATGCATTTGCTTGCCTAAAGGAAGTGGCTATTTTGAAGTATTTCTGATTTACCTTGTCTTTTTTTTTTTTAAGATTATATATTTATTTGAGAAAGAGACAGAGAGGGCACAAGCAGAAGGAGAGGGAGACAGACAGACAGACTCCCCACTGAGCACAGAGTGCAGAGTCAGATGTGGGGCTTGATCCCAGGACTCTGAGACCATGACCTGAGCCAAAGTCAGACAATTAACCAACTGAGTCACCCAGGCACCCCTTAACTTATCTTCTAATAGAAGTTCAAGTCAAATAAAAACCAACATCCAGATGAGTGCTCATAAATTCCCACTTTTGTTTGGACCATCTCTTTTGGTATCTTCAAATATTATTCTAAAAAGACCAAATTCTTTTTTTTTTTTTTTTTTTAAGTAGACTTCATGCCCAGCATGGAGCCTAGTATGGGCCTTGAACTCATGACCCCTGAGATCAAGATCTGAGATGAGATCAAGAGTCAGACACTTAACTGAGCTACCCAAGTGTCAGTAAAATGATCAAATTTCTACACAGATGATTCTATGTGTCAACTTGGCAAAACTATGCTGACTATTATTTAGTCAGACACTAGTTTACTGTTGCTCTGAAGATATTTTCTGATGTAATTAACATTTAAAATCAGTTGGCTTTAAGGTGAGCTGACTACCCTCCATGATGTGGATAGGCCTCATTCAATTGGTTGAAAATCTTAAGGCCAAAAGCCAAAGTTCGCCAGAGAACTCTGCCTCCAGCCTACAACAGAGGAATTCTTCCAGAGCTTTCAGGCTTTAGACGCAGAACTACACCATTAGCTCATACCTGAATCTTCAGCCCACCAGCCTGCCCTACAGATTTTGAAGTTGCTAGTTCTGAAAATGGCAATTTTCCCACACACCCCTTTTTAATAAATTTAACATCCTCTATTCAAACATTATCCCCATCCAAAATAGTCATGTAGTGTCATTCAAGGTATTTTCTCTTAAGCCTTTTGAAATATCTTGAGAAGGTAATAGAACCACACACATAAAAAAGAAATTATTGTCCTTGTTCTCATTTGTTATGAGGAATGTTTTTTGATGGGAAACACTTGAAAGATACTTTTCTGTAAGAATACACCCACAAATATATTCTTGATTGAAGATTTGGAAATGAATAAAAGAAGCGTGTATTAGTCTGTGTGCTCCAGAGAAACAGAACAATATTTATGATCTCGTTTAACCTTAATCACCTCCCTAAATGCCTTAGCTTCAAATACAACTACATTGAGGGGTTAGGGCTTTAGCATACAAATTTGGCAGGGCGGGGTGGGGGCGACACAATTCCGTCTTTAACACACTGCAAGAAACTGGAAAAAAAAAAGAACAAATTAAACTCAAAGGTAATAGAGGGAAGAAAACAATCAAGATTAGAGGAGAGACAAATGAAATCGTGAATAGAATAAAAGATTCAACAAAATGAAATGTTTGTTCTTAGGGGAAAAAATCAATAAAATTGACAAACTTTAGCTAGACTGAGAAAGAAAGAAAAGGAGAAGATGCAAATAGCTAAAATCAGAAATGAAAATAGGGACATTACAACCAACTCTACAGAATTTTTTTTAAAAAATCAAAATAAAAGAATACTATAAATAATTGTCCACTAATAAACTAGATATCCTAGATGAAAAGGACAAAGTCCTAGAAACATACAATTACCAAAACATACAATTGACTCAAGAGGAATAGAAAATTTGAACAGACCTTTAACAAGTAAAGAGATTAAATCAGTGATCTAAAAAAAAAAAAGAAAAGAAAGAAAAACCTCCCAACACAGAAAAGTCTGGTACCAAATGACTTCACTTGTGAACTCTACCAAACATCAAAAAAAGAATTAAAACCAATACTCCTCAAACTCTTCCAATAAAAAGCAGAAGGTCCCCAGAAGGGAACACTCCCTAATTTATTCTATGAGGCCAATTTTAATCTATTACCAAAGACTCCTCAAGAAATGTTCCCTATGAATATGCATTAAAAATTCCTCAGGAAAAAAATACTATTGAACTAAATTGAGCAGCATATTAAAAGAATTATATATCATGACCAAATGGGATGTATCTCAGGAATGCATGAATGATCCCCTATGTGAAAAGCAATGCTAATGAAGGGGGTCAGAAAAAGTACATGATCATCTCAATTGATGCAGAAAAGGCATATGACAAAATCCAACACTTTTTAATAATTATTTAAAAACACTTAATACACTAGGAAAACAAGGGAGCTTCCTTAAGATGACAACATATGGAAAACCCACAATAATCATCTTATTTAATAGTGAAAGACTAAAGTCTTAGCCCAGAAATCAGGGCAAGATAAGGATGCCTACTTTCACCACTTCTTTAGCATTGTACTGGAAGTTCTAGGCAAAGAAGCAGGTAAGATAAAGAAATAAAAGCACACACATTGAAAAGTAGAACTATCTGTATTGACAGATGACATCATCTTATATATAGAAACTCCAAAGAGGCCACTTAAAAACTACTACAATTGATCAATTAGCAATTGATTTCACAAAGTTGAAGGATACAAGAATCAGTTGTATTTCCATACACCAGCAATGAATAACCCAAAAAGAAAATTAAGGAAAAAATTCCATTTACAATAACATCCAAAACTATAAAATACCTAGAAATAAGTTTAATCAAGCATGCAGTACACTAAAAACTATAAAACATTGCTTTAAAAAATTGAAGAAATCTAAATAAATGGAAAGTTATCCCATGTTCTGGATTGGAATACTTAGATGACCCAAAGAGATCTATATATTCAATATACTCTATATTGAAACTCCCATGGCCATTTATAAGGAAATAGAAAAGCCAAAAACCAAATTCATATGGAGTTTTAAGAGGTCACAAATAGCCAAGACAGTATTTAAAAAGAAAATAAAGTTGAAGAACTCATACTTCTTGATTTCAAAAGTCACTACAAAGCTACAGTAATCAAAACAGTGTGCTATTGGCATACGGGTAGACATACAGATTAACTAATAATATTGGGAGTCCAGAAATAAACCTATACATTCAAGGCCAACTGATATTCTACAAGCATGCTGACACCATTCAACACAGAAAGAATAGTCTCTTCAATGAATAATGCTGAGACAACTCGATATATAGGTATACAAAATGAAGTTTGACCCCTACTTAATAGGGGTCATTGAAATCAAAAACTTTTGTGCATCAAAGGACATTAGCAAGAAAGTGAAAAAACAACCTACAGCATGGGAAAAAATATTTGCAAATCACATGTCTGACAAAAAGCCTAGTATCTTCAATATATAAAGAATTCTTACAATTCAACAACAAAGAGAAAAGTCAATTGAAAAATGGGCAAAGAATCTGAATAGAATTTGAATAGAGTATGAATCATCTCTCCAAGACAATATATAAATTGTCAATATTCACATACATGAGAAGATGCTCAACATCATTAGTCTTTAGGGAAATGCAAATCAAAATCACAATCATGTACCACTTGAACATGTACTCACTAGAATAACTATACTTTATTCTTTTTTTTTTTTAGATTTATTTATTTGTTTGACACAGGGAGATCACAAGTAGGCAATGAGGCAGGCAGAGAGAGAAGAGGAAGCAGGTTCCCCACTGAGCAGAGAGCCCAATGCTTGGCTCAATCCCAGGACCCTGAGATCATCACCTGAGCCAAAGGCAGAGGCTTAACCCACTGAGCCACCCAGGCACCCCTATACTTTATTCTTAATGGGAAATAACCAGTGTTGGTGAAGGTGTGAAGAAAGAACCCTTGTACAACCCAGTAATTTCATTCCTAGGTTAATATCACAAAGAACTGAAAAAAGGTACTCAAACCAGTACACATACACACAGGCTCAAAGCAGTACTATTCACAATAACCAAAAGTCAATCAACATAAGAAGGGATAAACAAATTGTGGTATATACTTACAATGGAATATTATCCAACCATAATAAAGAATTAAGTACTGATATATGCTACAATTTGTAAAAATGGAAAACAGATAATGAAAAAGGCCAAATACAAAAGTTGACATATTTTATGATTTCATTTATAGGATATATACAGAACTGAAAAATCAACACAGACAGAACACAAACTGGTAGTTTCCAGGGTCAGGAGAAGGGAAAAATGTGGAGTAACTGCTTAATGGGTACAGGGCTTCCTTTTGGAGTGATGAAAATGCCAACCAACATGACTGTACTAAATGGCACTAAATTGTTCACTTTAAAGTGGTTAATCTTATCATATGTGAATTTTTACCACAATTTTTTAAAAAGTATGCACAAAATGAGAGAGATCCTTAAAATAATACACTTTAAATAGATTATTAGCTTCCAGGAGAATTGTTTAAATGCTCAATTCCTGAAGTTTTATAATTTCTCCTCGGAAGACTTTAAAATAAGGTAAAAATGCTATTTTACAGTCTTGAGTCCTTACTATATATCAAGCATTATGTCACAAAGTTATATATACAATACTTCCTTTAAACTTAATTATAGACAAAATTACCATCAATTTAAAGAAGAAAAAGTAAGGTATGAGAGGTTAAACAGCCCAAAATCACACAGACAGAAAGTAAATGAACCTCAAATGAACATTTAGCTATTAACTATTCTTTATTTTAACAAAGAGAATTAAAGAAATATATATTCAAATTCAAAAAGAGTTTACTGAAACTGTTAAATTGTGTTTTCTTCAGTGTGGTACATATAACATTGATGGTACAAAAGATATTTGAAGCATATATGGACAAACATTTTAATAGATATGTGCCTTAAAATGCATTAAAATAAATATAATAGATATCAAAACTATAATGTCACAAATAGTATGACTTGGCATAAGACTATTTGTCATAAGACTAAAATAAATAAACATAAAAAGCTGAGTTCATTTAAAGAAAAATATTTAAAATAACATTTATTAGCATTTATTATAAATAGCATTTATTGAACATATATTATTTGCTAGGTACTGTTTCAAGGGCTTTAAGTGTATTAATACATATATTTCATGTATTTAACCAATTCTTAATATAGTACTTACATATAAAAAATTATGAAGGATCTACTCCTATACTGAAGGGTAGAAAACACTGGTATAGTTAAAAGAAATAGCTTCTGGAATTAGACCTGACTTTAACTCTAGGCTCTACCATTTAACAACTGTGACATGGGCCAAGAGAAGAATTATCCAATATTATAGCTGTATATCCAAAGACATCAGACTGTCAAAATAGTCAGACCTATTTTAAAAATAACTAAATAGGGCAACTACGTGGCTCAGCTGGTTAAGCGACTGCCTTCGGCTCAGATTAGGGTCCTGGAGTTCTGGGATCAAGACCCGCACTGGGCTCCCTGCTCAGCAGGGAGTCTGCCTCTCCCTCTGATCCTCCTCCTCATGCTCTCTCACTCTCTCTCACTCTCTCTCTCACACAAATAAATTTTTTTTTAAATCTTTAGAAATAACTAAGTAAACTTCTAGAAATAAAAAATACAATTATATCCCTGATGAACATAGATGTAAGAATCCTCAACAAAATATTAGCAAACCAAAATCAATACCACATTAAATACATCAAGTGAATTCAACAATACTCTCCTTGATCATTCACCAGGATCAAGTAGGACTTACTGATGTAAAGGTGCATCAATATTTGCAATCTATCAATATGATACATCACATTAATAAGAGGAAGGATAAAAGCCATATGATCAACTCAAAAAATGCAGAAAAATAATTTGACAAATACAACAGCCGTTCATAATTAAAAAAAAAAAAAAGAACTCAGCAAAGTAGGTTTAGAGGAAACATAACTCAACATAATAAAGGCTACATATAAAAACTCACAGCTAACAATATACTCAATGGTGAAAAACTGAACGCTTTTTCTCTAAGGTCAAGAATAAGACAAGGATGTCCACTCTCATCACTTTTATCCAACATAATACTAGAAGCCCTAGCTGTAGCGATCAGGCAAGAAAAAGAAATAAAATCCTCCAAACTGGTAAGGAAGAAGTGAAACTATCACTATGTCCAGATAACATGATATTATACATAGAAAATCCTAAAGATTCCACCAAAAAACTAGTAGGCTATTGTATGAATTTAGTAAAGTTGCAGTATACAAAATTAATACACAGAAATCTATTGCATTTCTATACATGAATAACAAAGTAGCATAAAGAGAAATTGAAAGAATCCCATTTACAATTGCACCAAAAATAATTAAATATTTAAGAATAAATTTAACCTAGGTGAAAAACCTATACTCTGATAACTATAAGGCACTGATGAAAGAAACTGAAGACAACAGAAACAAATGGAAGATCTACCATACTCGTGGACCGGAAGAACTGATATTGTTAAAATATCCATACTACTCAAAGCAATCTACAGATTCAATGCAATCCCTATCAAAGCACCAATAGCATTTTTCACAGAACAAGAAAAAGAATCCTGAAATTTGTATGGAACTACAAAAGACTTTGAATAAACACAGCAATCTTGAGAATGAAGAAAAAACCTAGAGGCATCATAATTCAAGATTTCAAGATATACTACAAAGCTGTAGAAATCAAAACAGTATGATACTGGCACAAAAACAGACACATAGATCAGTGGGACAGAATAGAGAGTCCAGAAATAAACCCACATATGTATGGTAAATTAATCTATGACAAGGAAACCAAGAATACACCATGGGGAGAAAAAAGTCTCTTCAACAAATGGGTCTGGGAAAACTGGACAGCAAAATGCCAGAAAATAAAAAGGGACCACTTTCTTACACCATACACAAAAATACTCAAAATGGATTAAAGGCCTAAATGTGACACCTGAAACCATAAAACTCATAAATGAAAACATAAGCAGCAACTCTTGGATATTGGCCTTAGCAACATATTTGTGGATGTGTCCCTCAGGCAAGGGAAACAGAAGCAAAAATAAACAATTGGGACTACAGCAAAATAAAAAGCCCAAGCACAGCAAAGGAAACAATCAACAAAACAAAAAGGCAACCTACAGAATAGAAGATATTTCCAAATCATTTATCTAATAAGGCTTAATATCCAATACATGAAGAACTCATACAACCTAATACCAAAAAGAAACAAATAATCTGATTTTTAAATGGGCAGAGAACTTGAATAAACACTTTTTATAGGAAGACATCCAGGTGGCCAACAGGCACTTGAAAAGATGCTCAACTAATCATTAATCATCAGGGAAGAATAAATCAAAACAGCAATAAGATATCACCTGTTATCTTTCAGATCGGCTATTATAAAAAAAAAAACAAAACAAAAACAAAAAATAACAGATGTTGGTGAGGATGTGGAGAAAAAAGAACTAGGGATCATTGTTGGTAGGAATGTAAATCGTGCAGCTGCTATGAAAAAAACAGTATAGAGATTCCTTACAAAATTAAAAATAGAACTACCAGACAATCCAGCTATTCCACTCTGGGTATTTATCTAAAGTGAATGAAAACAACAATTTGGGGCGCCTGGGTGGCTCAGTGGTTTGGGCTGCGGCCTTCGGCTCGGGTCATGATCTCAGGGTCCTGGGATCGAGCCCCGCATCGGGCTCCCTGCTCCGCAGGAAGCCTGCTTCCCTCTCTCTCTCTCTCTCTGCCTGCCTCTCTGCCTACTTGTGATCTCTGTCTGTCAAATAAATAAATAAAATCTTAAAAAAAAAAAAAAAGAAAACAACAATTTGTCCACTGCAGTACAATTTACAATAGCCAAGATAGAAAGCAACTTAAGTGTCCATCCACAGATGAATCCATACATATATATGCATACAAAAAAGTATTAGTCATAAATAAGAATGAAATCTTGCTGCTGGTGATGACCTGGATGGACTTAGAGGGCATTATGCTCAGTGAATAATTAATAAAGAGAAAGACAAATACCATATGATTTCACTCACATATGGAATCGAAAAAAGAAAACAAAACAGACTCATAAATACAGGATGTACACTGTTGGTTACCACAGTAGGGAGGGCTTAAGGGTTGAGCGAAATAGATAAAGGGGATTAAAACGTACTAACTTCCAGTTATAAAATACTCTTCAGGATGTAATATACAGCATAGAGAATATAGACAGTAATATTTTAATAACTTTGGGTGGTGATAGATGATAACTAGACTTACCATGGGAATCAATTCATAATGTATAAAAATATCAAGTCACTGTGATGTACACCTGAAACTAATAGGCTATTGTTGTCAATTATACTAAAAAAGAAAGGAAGGCTGACAGGAAAGGAAATCTCCCCCAAATGGCTAAAATGCATAAACCAGCATGGCACACAATAAGAAATGTAAATGGTCAAAACACATATGAAAATCTGCTTAAACATATTTAAAAAATAAAGACAATGCAAATTAAAAGAGTCAATTAAACATAATTTTACTCCTACTAGAGTGGCGAATTGATCAGAAAATACCAAGTGTTGGTGAAAATTTAACTTGTACAAGAATTTTTAAAAAACAATGTAACAGTATCATGTAATGTTTAATTTCCAAATGCCTTCTAATGTAGCAATTCCATTCCTAAACCTAAAAGTAACCCTAAAGCAATTCTTAACATGTGGGCCAGAAGATACATACAAGAATACTAAGGTATCATTTATAATAGCAAACAGCCAGAGACAATTCAAATATCCAGTATCAGAAAAATGCACACATGAACTATGCTATATTATGTAGCAATAAAAAGAAATAAACTAAAAAGAAATAAACTCCACGAATGACACAATTTGAAGCAATTTAGAAATATAATTTTCAATAAGTCAAGCAAGTTGCAGAAATCCAAAGCAGGCTGATATGATTTTTAAAAAACTGAGAAATAAGCAATATTAAGCAAATAGATCTATAGGTATTGATAGATAAATATAAAACTCTATGTTTCTAAAAGTCAGAGGGTGATTAACAATTTTCAGGATACTGGTAAACTCAAGAAAGAAAGGCTAGAGGAATACCACACAGTAAACTTCACAATCTAAGTCTTAATTTTGAGTCATAGATTCAAGAATGTTTGCTTTATTATTAGGCTTCATAACTTAAATATATATATATACATATATATTACATATTTATAAAGCATCTATTTATGTCAGCAATGTACGTTTTTTAATGTATGTTGTAACATATGGTATTTGCAAAAGAAAATATGTATTTTCAGCACGATTGCCCAGTCTTGTATTCAGATTAGTAAATCTTATATTGTGGCCAAAGTAAGAATTCATTTTGGCTCTGAAACTTTGAATGACATTTTGATACTATCTGCAACTCCAGAGAAATTTCATAAATTATACTGATTCAGTAAATGATTTTCCTTTTTTAAATGATGTGAATATAACATGTTATCTCTTCCTCAATGAAAAAATCAATTTCTAGGTATAAAAGATTACAATAATACTACATGTTCTTCAGATTAAGCCTGAAATGGGAAATGTAGTCTAAGTTCTATATCCATCATTTATGGTTTCCAAAATTCCCTTTATATAACTAGCATGTTACAATTTGAAAGCAGTTCTTTTCATTTTAATGTTTTGTTTTTTAACTATAAAAATCACTTCAAAAATAGAGACCTATAAACTAAAAATTTTC
This sequence comes from Mustela putorius furo, assembly GCF_011764305.1. Classification (NCBI taxonomy): domain Eukaryota; kingdom Metazoa; phylum Chordata; class Mammalia; order Carnivora; family Mustelidae; genus Mustela; species Mustela putorius. The sequence continues at coordinate 12,668,472 of NW_025422010.1, read as the reverse complement.
CTTAATAAAGACATATAGAGTAAAAATTTTACCATTCATAGATAACAATTTTTAAGATTTTTAAAATTTATTTGTTAGAGAGAGAGCACGAGCAGGGGGAGCAGCAGAGGCAGAGAGAGAAGCAGGTTCCCCACTGAGCAAGGAGCTGGATGCAGGACTGGATCCCAGGACCCTGGGACTAGGACCCCAGCGGAATGCAGATGCCCAACTGACTGAACCACCCAGGCGACCAGATAACAACTTTTCTGTTGTATATTGTTTTTCTCAAGGTACATATACTGTAGGTAATTGACATCAAAATTCATCCAGTTTAGCATTCTGCTTTTGGGAGTATTTAATTTTTGTTTTTGGAAGTATTTTAACACAATTTGACACCTCCAGTTTCATGAGGAAATGTTATTTGAAGCCTTATTTACCTACTACATCAACACAGATGTGTGTGTGTGTGTGTGTGTGTGTATGTATGTATGTATGTATGAATGAATGAATAAATGAATGAATGATACCAGGTTGGGGAGGAAGGAGATCAGAGCAGAGCCTTATCTCAGGAGAAAAGCAATGCTCATAACTAGCCCTATAAATCGTGGCTGAATTGAAGCAGATGGTATACATTCCCCTCATTAACATAAATACAGACAATATTAACGTGGACATACATGGTCCTTTCCTATCCATGAACCCTGCCCACCACCTGAAGTTTTGTTTGTTTGTTTGTTTTAAAGATTTTTATTTATTTATTTGACAGAAGTAGGAAAAGAGGTAGGCAGAGAGAGAGAGAGAGAGAGAGAGAGAGAGAGAGAGGAAGCAGGCTCCCCACTGAGCAGAGAACCCGATGTGGGGCTTGATCCCAAGACCCTGGGATGATGACCTGAGCCGAAGGCAGAGGCTTAACCCACTGAGCCACCCAGGTGCCCCCCACCACCTGAAGTTTAAGTTCGTGTCCAAAGACCTGGCACTCAGGAAGCACTGTCTCAGTGTTTCACTTTCATTGTGGCCGGAGTAAGTTTGTGTACTTTCTGAACTGTCTTTGACCTCCATGAAAAACAGACTGGACTTCAGAGAGTCGGGAAGATTTCAGAGATTCTGGGGCACCTACGTGGCTCAGTTGATCGGTGACTGCCATGGGCTCAGGTCATGATCCTGGAGTGTTAGGATCGATCGGGTCCCAAATCAGGCTCCCTGCTCAGCAGGGAGTCTACTTCTCCCTCTGACCCTATCCCCTCCCGTGCTCCCTCTCAAATAAATAAATAAAATCTTTAAAAAAAAAAAAAAAAAAGAAGAAAAAGAAAAAGAAAGAAAGGAAGAAAAGAAAAGAGAAAAGAAAAAAAGAAAAGGAAAGGAAAGAAAAAGGGCGATTCTGTAAGGCGCCTAGCACGAGAGGCAACTCCACAGAAGAGAGCTGCTGCTCCTGGTCCCGTCCCTGGCGGGTAGTCTCTTCTGGAAGCGCGGAGGGCTCATTAGAATTGCCTCCTTGTAGGTGTCCGGCTTGCACGCGAAGGACCGGGGCCGTGCAACACACTCAATAAACATTAAGACTACAGTAATGGGGAGCGAGCGGGACGGAGGAACCCGCACTCCCCTTGCCAACCCCCGCAGCGCTCCGCGGCCACGTGGGCCGCTTTCCCTTTAAGGACCTGCGCGCCCACCCCGCGGAGGGAGCCGCCGCGGCCGTGCGCGCCGCCGCGAACTCAGATTCCTCCGCCGAGCCCCGCGCCCGTCTGCCCCGGATTTCCTTCTCTGGCTCCCGCCCGCCGGGCCGCTTCAGGGGTCTCGGTTCGCACTTCCCCGGCCGCTAGTCCGGTTGAGCCCGCCTCTCGGCTCTCGGGCCTAGGCCCAGTCGGGCCCGCGGAGCCGCCCCGCGGAGCCCCGCCCCCGAGGTCGACACGCACTTCCGTCGACGCGGCAGCGGGAAAGGAGCCTGGCGGGGAACGAGGCTCGCGGCGTGGCGGGCGGTCCTGATGCAGGACCTCCTGACACAGAGCCGTACCCTGCGCGGGGAGAACGACGGGCTCTCGGGCCTGGGACGGCGGCTGCTGTGCGGGCGGCCAACCCGCTAGCCCGGGTGCTTCCCCCCACCTCCCCGCCCAAACGTTTAGTGGGGACTCCGCCAGACTTTCCGGGTTTTTGATTCAAGCAGCCTCTAACGTACGGTTCTTCGAGCCAGATTCTACAACGACACCCTGAAGGTGGCGTTTTTGTTTTGGTTTGGTTTTTGGTTTTTCTTAAGATTCCATTTATTTATTTGACAGAGACCACAAGTAGGCAGAGAGGCGGACAGAAGGGGGGAAAGCAGGCTCCCTGCCCAGCAGAGAGCCCAACGCGGGGCTCGATCCCAGAACCCAGGGATCGCGACCCGAGCGAAAGCAAGAGGCCTTAACCCACTGAGCCACCCAGGCGCCCCTGGAGGTGGCGTTCTTAATGAGGCGCCTTCCTGGGAAGGCCGAGGAGCGGGTAATCCCTTACATCGAGAGGGAGAACCCCATCCTGGCTCATTCCGTGGACTTTGTGGACGCGCTGCTGCGGGGCTTGGCCGGGGTGGGTAAAAAGCCGGCAGGGGCCCCTCAGAGGGGGACGGAAGGCTGGGAGCCCCTGCACTCGGCTTTGATTCACAAAGAGCTCTCCAGTTCCCAGCTGCTGGGTCCTGACCCTTGCTTGGAAGCTTGGCGGCCGCCTTGTTCTTAACCAACCCCGCTGCCTTTGTACCCCGCCCAGCAGCCCAGCTACTGGCAGGAGACCTGTGAGACCACCCAGAATCGCGCCCCTGCCACCTGCCATCTCTGAAGACTGCTGCCCACCGCCTTTGAAAAACAGGCCCAACCTAGGAAGTGCCTGCATCTGGTCTGTCACACCCTGTGAGAGCTCGGGCCAGGAGACAGCTTCCAGGGGTAGTGTGCTGGCCGGCCAAATTCACATTTCTTCCCCACGAGCCAGTTTTCTCTACTGGTTCCATCCTTCGTTTTCTGTTCTGAAAACACAGGTCTCATAGATTGTGCCTTTTGGGCAGAGAAAACAGGCACCGGACACTACAGGGAAAATGTATTTACTTTTAAGATCTTAAATATATATCTTGCATTACCACATGCCCAGTAGTAGGTGTTCGAGAAACAGATGAATGAGACAAAATATGTGATGTCAGGAACACAATTTTGTTCTGAGAAAAAATTCTAAGTGCATAGTCTGATGTCTGGTAAAACATGCTTTTGTGTGTAAAGAATGCATATCGGATTCTTGTTGTATGGCCTTTTTATCTTTTTTACCTCGTAATTTATGCATTAAAAACATGCAGGTTACAAAGGAGATAGAACTCAGCTTGAGCAGTTTTTAGCTTTGTTACAGATTCTATGAAAGTGGTGTTTTTAAAGATGCATATAACTCTAATTACATTTTTGCAAGATGTGATTAAAAGACAGGTTATAACCTCTTAGCATTACAGGAGTTTATAAGGAAACTGGGCCCCTCTACATAATTTTTTATATATCACACTTCTGCTGCACACATGTACTAACCAAAAAAAAAAAATCTTGGACATATTCAAAGCAGTGGTTTTCCCACAGGAAAAAAAAAATCTTTAAGATATGGCACCAAAACAATATTTTCAACAAGCCTCACAAGAGCACATATTTGAAAGGATAAAAAAACTCTCTAACGAAAGATCAGCACTGACATTTAATAAGTCAAATACATCTGAAAAATGGAACTCAGAAGTCAAAATATCTCATACCTACTTTTCTGTCGCCTTTTTTTTCTTTCTGAGAATTATTGAGATCTCCACTGAAAGAAAAATGAGAGAAGAAAGTACATGAGGCTTTCTTAGTTACACGGAGAGATAGGAGTGGGGAGAGAAGGCTGCCCGTCAGTGCCTTCCATATCAGTTTTTTCCACCTCCGAAATCAGATCATAACAGATCAGTTCATGATCTGTTATGATCAGTTCGCCATTTTCTTTAGTCTTCTGCTGAATGGTCTTCAGGGAATAGTTCTGCATCTGGCCCCTTACCAATCCCACGTAGAAGGCCAGTAGACCACTGAGGCCCTCCTTCTGACCTGATCAGTTTCCTTATCTGATAGATTGAGAAGCTTTTCTGTGTGGGCCTCTAATTATTGGTATCTTTGGCCTTCCATTTCAATTCATAATATGTAGCCCTCAGTATACTTCTTCATTTTGAGGGTAGTCTTCAGTCTCCTGCTTTTCAAATCTCTTGAAAGGTTCAGAGAAAGATGTATTCATAGAGTTCGTGTCTATGGTAAGTTGATCTTTTACTTTCAGACCTAGATTTCAGCTTTCTCAAGTTCCTTCTGTTTCAGCTTCCTCCATCACCTGTGGTACAGTTTTAAAAAAATCCATCCAGAATTTTCCCCACCTCCACGCATTTCATGTAGAGCTCCTCGTATTATTGCTTTTTGTTTTTTTTTTTAAGATTTTATTTATTTATTTGACAGAGATCACAAGTAGGCAGAGAGAGAGGAGAAAGCAGGCTCCCTGCTGAGCAGAGAACCCAATGCAGGCTCAATCCTAGCACCCTGAGATCAAGACCTGAGCTGAAAGCAGAGGCTTAACCCACTGAGCCACTCAGGCGCCCCCCTCTTATTGCTTTTTAATGCAATTTTCCATTTACCTGGCTTTAACTGCCATGTCCAGGTCCTTCTAGCAAAATTGCTGTACATCTCTTTTGGGATCAACAGACCGGCAGCTCCACGGTCCCAAGGACACATGGGGGAGAGTCCATCACAAGCATATCCAGAGCTCCTAAGAAATCAAATGCCACCAGCCTCACTTTAGATGGACTTCCTCAGGAAGCCTTGGCATAATAAATGCTGTTTGTTTCAGTGGCCACAGAAACCAATTTACTAGGGCTGTCTTTCAGGAGTGGGTCAAATTTGAGGTATGAAAGACTGTTCTCGGAGACTGAGTACACTTATTTGTATGAGTACTGAGTAATGTATAGAATTGAATCACTCTACATCTAAAACTAATATAACACTGTATGTTACTTATACTGGAATCAAATAATAAAAATATAAATAAAAAGTAAAAGAACAAATAGTGGTTACCAAGTAGAAGCCATGGTAAACAATCTCCAATAAAAACACATGAAGAAGGGGCACCTGGGTCGCTCAGTGGGTTAAGCCACTGCCTTCGGCTCAGGTCATGATCTCAGGGTCCTAGAATCGAATCCCGCATCGGGCTCTCTGCTCGGCAGGGAGCCTGCTTCCCCCCCCCTTCCTGCCTCTCCATCTACTTGTGATTTCTGTCAAATAAATAAATAAAATATTTTAAAAAAAAAATGAAGAAAGGGGGGAAAAAGACTGTTCTCAAAATGGGTTCCTTAAAGGAACACATTTCAAACCGCTCCAAACAATTCACCTCTAGCCCTGTGCTAGAACTTCATTCAGCTGGGTCTCTAAAGCTCCCTTTCCCCCTCCCTACCTGCAGACAAAAGGTATTTATTCAGTACCTCGGAGGCATTGAGACATACAAGTAACTTCATATACAACACTGAAAGGGAGGTTTTCATGCAGGAGCTAGCAGTGCAGGAAATTGGCCTATGGATACGTGATTAGTAAGCAAGGAGGGCAGTGTTCTAATCCCCCTAAACCATGTGCATCGCAAGTGTTAATTTTCTGCCCAACATTTCTTAGTCTTCAGGGAGAGAATTAAACATCACAGTTATAGCCAAAATCACAGTTCTTACATCCCATATATTTTACATAAAAATATGTGAGTGCTGCCCTAAGTAGCAATTCACAAGACTTGCAAAATAGTCCTCTTTGACCGTTCAGAGCCACAGCACTTTCCCTTCAATAGAAACCAAAATATTTTAAAGTGCTTGTACTTGACAATCCTGACTAGCTTCAACGGGAGAAGCAAACAGGCAAAGCAATCTGTTTTCATTTCATCCATTGGCCCCTCTCTGAAACCTCGCTGAAGAGAGTGAACTTATGGGTGCCTGGGTGGCTCAGTGGGTTAAGCCGCTGCCTTCAGCTCAGGTCATGATCTCAGGGTCCTGGGATCAAGTCCCACATCCGGCTCTCTGCTCATCAGGGGGCCTGCTTCCTTTCCTCTCTCTCTGTGATCTCTTCCCTTCCTCTCTCCTACTGTGATCTCTCTCTGTCAAATAAATAAATAAAATCTTAAAAAAAAAAAAAAGAGAGTGAATTTATTATCCAGTTTCCACTGCCACTTAAGAGTTAATAATAGGGGATTAGCTTTAGAAGGTTCTTAATATGATGACTTACCACAAATACACAACTTCAACACAGCAGTGACATCCAACTGAAGAATTTAAAAGATGTTTTGGGATAAATCATGTAATTATTGGCTTGAAAATCCATTGCAATTTTCTAAAGTTCTCTGTGTATCAGCAAACTATAAAAAGCTATAAGCTAAAAGAAATCTTTACTTAATACGTATAGAAGTTTTCGTCCTTCTGCTCTTCACACTACAGATTTATGTGTCAGGATGCACGTTTGACACCAATAATCTTAAATTTAGAGGGATAGGATTTAAGACTATAACAAGATAGCAGGTCTGCATATTGCTTTATCATAAACCAACTAATTAGGTTTCAACTTTGTCACATGCTCAATAGTGTTAAGACCCTCCCAAAGGCATCTGAAGACAGACCTAAAATTATCTTGCCTTTAAGAATTATGATTTTTTTTCTAGGACTGTATTCATTAATTCCACAAAAATTAATTCAGCACCAGCAACATGCAAAACACTGTTCTTGACTTTGATAATTCTCCAGAACACGAAGCTAACAGTCTTTACCCTCTTATAGTTTATAGTCTATCTGCAGGTCTTTCAAATAAAGAAAGTGGGTGCAAATTCTAAGAATGCACAAGTAATGTGACAAGTGATGTAACAGGCCCAAATTCATTGACAGCTACACTGGACAGTTTCCAGTATACTGGTAGCCTCAGACCTCAAACTTTCCTCACCTGTGTTTATGAGAGTGAAACTCTCCTGAGTCCATGTCAGGTTCTGACCCATGCGGAGGAAGGTGGGCAGAGCTCACTGCTCAGACTGCTTTTATGAGCTGATACATCTCCAACAATCCAGATTTCCTCCCTCACCTGCTGCTTCAGAGACCCTTCCCACTGACTGTCTTTTTTATCCTCAAGTGATTCCACGTTTACCTCCAAAATTGAGGAATACAGATAAAAGAGAGATTTGCCCCACCTCTGCCCCCCATAGAGAGCCAGGTGTACTTAAGAAGGGGTCCATGTGAGGGGGAAAAAATGCACAATTGTTTAATTTCTCTTGAGTTTGGCTTCTATAGCTTTACTATTTTGGGCATTTTGTGGGTTGCCAGAAAATCAGGCAACTCTTTGTATTTTAAATTAGAGAATGTACTCTAGAGCCAAATAAGCATTATCATTTTTTGTAATCCTTTTGCTTTTATTTCCCTCTCTTATACAAGTTGTTAAGATGTGACTATCTTAGCTAAAGTTAGGTTCATTTAATAGCTTTATTTCAGACATCTTAATTTCTTGCCAATTAATTGGAGGTAATTCGCTAGCAGAGCAGGTAATGCAAACTGCAGATAACTATTAATTCAAGTAAAATAAAAATCCCAAGACCCTTTTCCCATGGCCTGCTGTCAGCAGTCCTCTGCAGTGATTCTCACATGTAAGGGAGTGTCAGCATCACCTGAGGAGAAGATTAAAAACCACAGATTGCTGGGTCTGATCTCAAGAGTTTCTGATTGAGTAGGCCTGAGTTGGCATTGGAGAATTTGTATTTCCAATTAGAGTTCTTAGGTGCTGCTGAGGCGGTTGGTGTAAAGATAAAACAAATTAGAAGAAAAATCCTTAATTCCCCCTGGTGCAAAGGAAAAAGAAAGCATTTACTTGAGAAAATCTGTCATTGTCCATTCTTTCTCTGCCTCACAGAAATATGAGGGTACCTTTTTAAAGAGTAAGGAGGCCCTTTGCTCACATAACAAGCCAGGAATTTCTCTTTGAAATGGGACCTGGAGCCATCCCTTTGAAATGTAATCATCAGCAAAGACAGCACCCCATCTCCCAGTCTGCTGGGAGAACCAAAGCCTAACTTCAGAAGGGACCTGGCTCCAAATTACAAACCTACCTTCTGTCATAACGGAGGAGATATTTGTGCTCCCTTTGTATAAGGCAATTAGTCCTCTTACTTGGGAATTCATTACTGTTTATCTTGAGAACATGGATGTGATGATTTTATCTGTGTGCCTGAAAATTGGGTGAGACTTTTTTATCTGTCTTTGCTATCTTTTTAGTGGCTTTCCTGTGATCCACATCCCATTCCGATTGAATGTTTATTCAATAATATAACGATCTTCTTTCTCCCCTACCTGTATGGACAGCTTTTTGAGATTAACAAGAGATATTTGTTTTTATGACATTTCCCTGACATTGAACTGTGCCACACTTTGAGTGAGAACCACTGCACAATATGAATCTAAATGTATTTTCTATAATTTCTCCCTAGAATTCCACCTCATTAGTTTCCTCCTGTTCTTATAACCTGTTGAAGTCTTTCTGAGTCTTTGAATTTTGATTATATGGTTATATAATATACAAAATTGATAGATTTATGTTTTCCATACCATCAGTAAGTTCTGAAAAGAGGCAGCAAGCATCCCTGTAACACACATCAGACAATTATATACCATATGATGTGCTAGGTACCGAAGACACAACTATGAACAAAACAGTACTGACTCTCAGGGAGCTCACAGTGGGAAAGACAAAGGAACAGACCGTTGTGATGCAGGACTGCAGTGGGAAGGTAGGAAGAGTGCACCCATAATAGCACAAAGAGTGGGCCCTGACCCCGGCCTTGGAGGGTATTATGGATTAAATGTCTGTGTCCCTCTAAAATTTATAAGTTGAACTAATTCTTAGTGTCCTGGTATTAGGAGGTAATTAGGCCATAAGGGTAGAGGCCTCATACATGCACTTAGAGCCCTTGTAAGAAGAGGAACAAGATTTTGCTTTCTCTCACTACTCTGTGAGGATACAACACACAGATAACCGAATGTAAAGCAGGAAGCAGGCCCTCACCAGACCCAGGATCTGCTGGCACCTTGATCTTGGACTTCACAGCCTCGAGAGCTGTGAGAAAGAAATGTTTCTTCTCTAAGCCACCCACCAATCTATGACATTCAGTATAATAGCCTGAGCTGACTAAGACAGGGAGCCAGAGATGACTTCCTAAGACAGATGCCAAAGCTGATAGGGGAAGGATGAGTAAGAAGGAGGGAAGAAGGAGAAGAATGTTGGTCTAGGCAAAGAACTAGTAGTTCCAAAACCCAGAGGTATGAGAATACATTTAGGGAACTGTAGGGAGTTCAATAAAGCTGTGTGTGAGTGATTAGGAACACTAGGTGAGAATAGGCAGAGGCCGGATTACTATGTTTAGGAATGGTGTCAAGTACCCACAAATCCATCTAATTATACCACTGTGTCATGTTTCTCCTTTTTATCTATGTGTACACCTTATGACTTGGTCAAATGACTTAAAATTGAGATACATAAAGTATCTATCATAGGCCAAAGCAAATCTTAAGACCAAGCCTAAGGTTAAGGTGGGGACAGTCAGGGGTGTGCTAGAGCCCCCTCTTACCAGCTCACAAGAGTCTAATGTCAAACATTTTCAGGAACCTGGCAAACCAGTTGTTAAATATAGCCATTATCTAAAATTAAATTATTATAATTAAATTATATTAAAACAGTGATAATAAATATTAAAAATTCATGACTCCTTAATTTACTACATTTTACTACTCTCTATATTCTTAAGGTTATTTGCATTTATTGTGTCTGCTGGAAAGAGATCATGTTTCAGGTGCCATAAGAACTTGAAATCAGCTGTTATTAAGAGTGTTTATACCACGGAAACTGACAAACACTACAAATCGGTGGTTATTATTTTGTTGATTGCCTAGCTTAAGAAAGTGACAGAGAAAATAATAATGCAGATTAAATCTTAAAGTGTGTTGTATCTAAGCCATTACACCATGAATACCAGTAAATAAATAAATAAATAAATGTTCCTCCAAAATGTGGAAACTTACCCAGTTCCACAACTGACAAGATGTCACCTCGCTGACAAACAATTGAAGTTCCAACTTACTGCTCCGTTGTTTCCCCTTCTTTTACTCATTAACAATGGACGTATCAACCAGCGTTCAAGTTGGAAATACACTTGGTCATCAATCACAACCATGGGCTGGCTACAGAAAAGAGAGTTAAAGCAAAAATCAAAGAAAGCATTCTGTAAGAATCAACTGGCCATAAGCACTTTGCAATAAAGAGCATTGCGTATTTTATCATTATTTGTCAGTTGTTACACATTCTTTATTTCACTTAAATTTATAATTCCATATATGTGTATATTTTGCATAGGGGACTATTTTGTCATTAATCCAATTATAATGCCCCAAGCCCAAGCCTTTCTCATGTATTTTTCATTAAGCAGTTGCCAATCAGTAGGGTCTAGACCATGGGCAAAAATCAGGTTCTGTCTATTATCTCAAAATGTCTCGGGATTGGCAACATCTTTTGGAGAGTTGGGGTGCTGGGGGGAGGGGAAAAGGAGAATAGGCAGAGCCTAGATACCAGTACATAAAACTCCTGTCTTAACTTAAACTCCAGGTTTAAAATTTATCTAAGATATTATTGCTACTAATACACTTGGAAGTAACTAAAAGCAAATAGATCAGAATATTATCGAATTTTAAGAAAACTGTTTCGCAAAAGAAATTTCAACCCTGGGGACACCTGGGTGGCTCAGTTGGTTAAGCATCTGCCTTTGGCTCAGGTCATGATCCCAGGCTCCTGGGATCGAGTTCCCCATCAGGCTCCCTGCTCAGTGGGGAGTCTGCTTCTCCCTCTGTTTGTGTACTGTCTCCCTCTAGGACAACTAAATAAAATCCAGAAAGAAAGAGAGAAAGGAAAGGAAGCAGGAAGGGAGGGAGGGAGAGAGGGAAAGGGAAGGAAAGAAAAGAAAAAAGGAAAGGAAAGGAAAAGGAAAAAGAGAATCACCTGGGTCTGAAAACCCACACCAGCAAGAAGGCTTCTAAAACTGCAAGCACCGAAAAGGGCCCCAGCCCTGGACTGACTTCAGATGCAGCCATGGAGGATGAAGTCCCAGAAAGCAGAGATAGGGACCTAAAAGAGCAATGAACAAGGGAGTTTGATCAGGGTTTCCCACATGAGCTAAGCCACGAATTCCCTCCTTTATGACCAGAGAAAGTGCTCACTTCCTGCTTAGAGGTATTTGATAATTAATATTACCAGTGACTGAGGTTCTCCTCCTCCCCTTTCCCAAATGGGAATTTTTATTGTGATATCTTGTTTCCATATCTTTTAATTTAAATGCTTTCATACCATAAGAAGCAACATATGATCTAAAGGAAGAGATCGCATAGGCTGCAGAGACCCTGGACTTGGGGCAGGAGGCAGGAACTCAGAGTTTGAAGTCGTCTCCCTTGGGGAAGGAGTGAATTTGTTCTATGTGTGTATATTCTTGATTTGTCTTGAATTATTAGTTCTGAGGGATATAAGTGCCCCACAACAAGAACACCAAAGCAGCCCCATATGAGGGGATAAAAAGGCGCTCACAGACGTTTGCATAGCCAAAGGAATATTCTCCATGGCCCATAATCATTCTTTCTCCCTTAGCAAGAAAACTCCTGATAATTTAGCTGAGCATATGGCCACCTGCAAATAAAGACTACATTTACCACATTCCTTTATAAATCATATGCGCCCCTGTTTTGTATCCTATGTTTGCAAGTAGCTGAATGCTGACCATTGAGATGGAGGCCGAATTGTAGCTTCCAGGAAAATTCTCAAGTGGCTGCTAACACACTTCTCCTTTCTCCTTTCCTCTGTCCCACTGCCTGGATTTCAGCTGTGATAACTGGAGCCCTAAAGGATATCTCAGACCATGAGGAAGGAGGCACGGCCTTACCAGCCTCAGACTCCATGCTTCCAAATGCATATTAGAGCATGATAACAACAAACGTCTACTGTTGCTTAAGCTGCTGCTATTTTGTACTTTCCTGTTACTACAGCCCAAACCAAGTATAGCTGATACAGAAATAGATCAGGAAATGTGTGTGTGTGAGAGATGGGTGAGTGAGGAGGTAAGGTTTGGAATGGGCAAAGGGGTTGCATTGGCGAGGCAGGAGCAGAATTCAGAAAGAGACAATACATTGTGGAGGCGGGGTGGATTTAAAAATATGCCCCCAAATTCTTGGACTCTCCTCTCTTCAAAGATGAAGTTTAGTTCTCCACTGATGTGTGAGCCAGAATTAATGATTGGCTTCTAATGAATAGAATGTGTCTGAGCGATGTTGCGTGGATTCTAAGATTAGGTTTCAAAGGTACTCTGGCTTTCACACTGATATCTGTTGGATCCTTAGCTTCAGGCAAATTCAGATACCATACAGAGAGGGGTCCATGTGGTGAGCAATGAGACCTCGGATGGTCAACATACACTTGCCATGGGGGAGCCATCACGGCAGCCAATCGCAGGCCCAGTCAAGCCGTCAGATAACTGTAGGCCCAGCCAACATCTTGACTGCAACCTCATGGAACACCCTGAGCCAGGAGCAGGGAGCCGAATGCCAGCATTCCTGACCCACAGAAACTGCAATCATACATTTCTTTTTGTTTTAAGCCACAGGGTGCAGCAATAGATAACCATAAATATGTTATCAAATTGATACATACATTATGGGTGGAGAAAAACATTACAATGATGGAGTAGGATGGGGGGGGTTGTTTGCCAGTCTGGGACAGGACATCTGGGCTCTGACTTAACGCTAAATTTTGCATATGATGGAGGAAGAGGGAGCAATGTTTAGTCATGCTGATCAGATGCAAATGTCTTCTTGGTTGGGGTTCAAGGTGCAAGCGAACTCTCTTCCTTCCTGAGACCTACCTGTTAAAGCATACACAATAGGATGGGCAGGGAGGTGGAAATAAGACAGCATCACTGACTAATTCATAGGAAAACACCCTGTCATGAAGGCTTCTGATAGACTTGGAGACTCCATGGGACCTCATTCATCCTCTCCTCTGAATTTCAAACAGTGGAGGCCTGAATTGCAATAATCCCAATGTGAAAGGAAAGGGCTTTGGCCTAAGGTGGAAGTGGCAGAGGTGGAAAGAGGGGGATAGATTTGAGGTATGATTTCAAGATAGAAATGACAGGTCTTACAGATAAATGGGATGTAGGAAGTGTTTCTTCATCTTTCCCCAGATTGGAATATTAGAGATTCTGCTTTTCCATTTTTCAACATCCCCTGACTTGTTCCTCCCCAAGGAAGGAGAAAGAGATGATGTGATTGGTCAGAGATCATTAGTCTTTGGACATCCTTTTCCTTGAGGATGTGGTTGGGAGAGAGACTCGCTCCCTGTGCCCAGGTACAGCTGGTCCTCTGGTGCTTACTCTCACTCTGCAGTATGGCACAAAGCCAGCGGCCTCCTAACTAAATCTGTTCTTAGTCCCCTCCAGTGCACTGTCCATACAAGCCCTGTTACATCTTTCATTTAATTTCCCTAAATATTTGCTTTACCTCACTTGATTTACCTGAAGAGAGTTGAAAGTCTATGTTGAACCTACAACAATGGGGATAGTAGTAAAAAGCATTTCCAGCCAAGTTCACTGTTCATTTTGATGCAGGAGTGGCTTACCATTTTTATGATATAATACTGTCTATGTCTCCCATGTCTCTCACTGGACTTTGTTGTTTGAAGCCACAAATATCTGCATCCAAAAAATACAGACATGTAGACTTTCCAGTTGTCCTGAAATGGGAAAAGAATAGGTTGATAGAGATAGTTTACATTTTTGAAAGGCCTATTAAAAATGAAACCAAAAAAAATTCATTACAAGTTATGAAAAATGCATTGACTGACCTTTGAAGTTCATACAAACTCAAAAAGAGCAGGATAATTAAAGAAGACCAGCAAAAAGCCCAAGAAAATATATGAAGCTTGATGAATGAGCAGGTTTAAAATAAATGATGTATCTCCATGAGTTATTGATTATCTTATAATTCATGAATGCTGAGAAAAACATAACAAGGAATGATTTGTAAAAGGTCATCAAAAACAAGTAGGAACATAATCAGCTCACTGCTTATCTTGTAATTGACTAAAGTTCTAAGAAACAATGAGAAAAGAAAAAAAAGGAGTAATGGAGACAGGTCTTTGCTTGGTTGAATAATGTTCCCCCAAAATTCATGTTCACCCAGAAATTTGGAATGCGATCTTCCATAGCAATAGGATCTTTGCAGAGGTATCTGGTTGCAATGAAGTCATACTGATTAGAATGGGTCTTAAACCCAATATGACTGGTATCCTTATATGAGGAGAGGACACAGAGAGACACAGAAACACACAGGGAAGAAAGCCATATGACAATAGAGGTAGAGATTTAGTGATGTAGCTGCAAGCCAAGAATGCCAAAGATTGCTAGCAACCACTAGAAATTAGGAGAAAGGCATAAGAAGATTCTTTCCTAGAACCTTAGGTAGGAATATAGCCCTACTGACACCTAACTCAAATATCGAATTCAATGTGTATATTTACCACAATGTGTGAGCCACATCTTTTTAGTCATAAATAGCCCTATATTTGAGTATCAGTTCTATTCAAGAAATATCCAATGATCCATCAGACCTAAGAATGCTAACAGCTTTTAATTAAATAAAAAGGGTAAATGTATAAATTACAGGTCTTAAGTAACTTCATTTAATGGAAAACAAATAATAAATAACCAAGGAACTTAGTGTAATAAAAGAAGAGTAATTATAAAGTACACATTAGGCTGTAGTTAGGGTCCAAAGAAGATACTAATTATAATGGTTACTAAGCATTTTGAAAAAGGAGATGGGCTGAAGTCACGAGGTATACTTTCTAGAAATCAAGAAACTTTGTGAGGCTACAATATTTGAGATTTGAGATTTAGTAAAGTTGAGTCAAAAAAAAAAAAAAAACCTGGATGTACGTGAACATATTTAAACACTGCTCTCTTTTGGAGATCCGCTGTAATAGGCTTAGACAACCAAGCAATTGCTGAAGCACTCTGCTTGCTTTTCCTGATCGTCTCACTGTTTACATCTTCTTGTGGGATTGTGACACTCACAGTGATCAGCTAGTGTTGATCCTGATTTTGGAACCAATCATTGCTAACCCTGAATAGTAGGAAGGAAGTTGTGACTATTAATAGCATCAAGGCATACAGATCAGTAACAAGCTATGAAAAGTGAAAAATGTGAAACAATTTTAAAGCTCAACGTTTATAAGTATAGGAGTTCATTTTTTTGCTTCAAATTAATCATTCTTTACTTAGCAGATTATTCTGTAATCTCTCTTGCTTAATGTAACAAAACATGGAAATCATATTATTTTAAATTTCATACCATCAGTTAACATTCAATTACCATTTACAAGTCTATTATTTTAAGTTTAAAAATCAACTCTGTTCATATCCTAGTACACAACTGATTAAGACTGGTAACTAAATGGTTGGGAAGCTTCCCTATTGTTAAATTATAATTAAATGCATCTACCCTCATTTACACAATCTTGTCATTCTAAAATTTTCATATTTTCATAATACCATTAAAAATACCCTACCGTATACCACCAATGCATGTCAAAGTATGTAGGTCAACAGGAAATTATTGTGAGTTTTATTTAGGCTCCAGTAGCTCATTAAATTTGCTTTTAAAAAGTTAATGGCCACCTAATGCTCAGATGTTGACTTCTTACACCATTCTCAAGTAAAAAGAAGCAGAGAAAAGTGGCTGATTCCACAGAGGAGCAGACAATAAGTGAGATGACCCCGGAGCCTCTTGTAATGCCAGAAAGTAAGGAAGTGTTCAAAATGACTAAAAGAGGAGACTGTCAAAAAAAAAAAAAAACTCAAAATAGTAAACGCTGGAATAATTTGAACGATAAAATAGTGTATGTAGTACTGGGTTATAAACCATGCCATGAATCCCATGACTGCTCTAGCTTGTTGCCTGGAAAGAATTTCCAAGGACAGAGCAGGGAGAGAGACCACGACTAAAGTCTGAATGGTTCCCAAGTTCTGAAGTGGCAGAGGCCAAAGCAGCTGGTATTCCTAGGACAGAGTAACAGAGAAGAGGAAGCTCTGGACACGCTGGGTCTTTAGCTGAGTCCTAATCCATGTATATGAGTGAGGAAAGGAAGGGGGTTAGGAAAGAGACCACCAGAAAGAAGCAGGCAGAATGACCCCTGAATCTCACAGGGGGGGAAGAGATAGTGTATTCCCACCAGCCAGGGTAGATAGAACTAACACTTGAGACATCTAGGGAAATCCACAGACAATCTCACAGAGGGGCCACATTAGCCCTTTGTTGAACCACCTAACAAAGTTGCAAATCAGCCTTGAAAACATCAAACTGTTCAAGTAAATTAACTGCATCCCAGAATGAAGGCCAAAACAGTTTGAGAAATACAAAAGTCTAGCACCAATAAGGTAAAGTTCACAATGTTTTCAATGTGATTTAAAAAAGATAGAGCACAAGAAACAAGGATGTGGAGAAAAAGAAAGCCTCATGCACAGTCGGTGGGAATGCAAACTGGTGTGGCCACATTGTAAAACAGTATGGAAGTTCCTCGAAAAATTAAAAATAGAACTACCCTATGACCCAGCAATTGCTCTACTGGGTATCTACCCAAATAACACAAGAACATTAATTTGAAAGGATATAAGCACCCCTATGATTATTGCAGCATTATTTACAATAGCCAAGATATAGAAGCAACTCAAATGCCCACTGACCAATGAATGGATAAAGAAGATGAGGTATCTATACCCAATGGAATATTATTCAGCTATGAAAAAGAATGAAATCTTGCCATTTGCAACAACAGGGATGAGCTAGAGAGTTTAATGTTAAGCAAAATAAATCAGCCAGAGAAAGACAAATCCCATATGATTTCACTCCTATGTGGAATTCAAGAAATAAAACAAATGAGCAAAAGGGAAAAGAGAGAGATAGGCAAACCAAGAAACAGACTCTTAACTACAGAGAACAAACTGGTGGTACGAGAGGGGAGGTGGGTGATATAAGTGATGGGGATTAAGAGTACACTTATCATCATGAGCACCAAGCAAGGTACAGAATTGTTGAATCACTATATGGTACACCTGAAACTAATATAGCACTGTATGTTAGCTATGCTGGAATTAGAATAAACAATAAAATAATTATCAGTCAAACAAAGAAGCAAGAAAATACAATTCATAACAAAAAGAAGACTTTTTTTAAAAAAACAGAACAAGAAATGATACAGTTGATGGAATCAGTAGATAAGGGTGTTTTTTTTTTTTTAAAGATTTTTGTTTATTTATTTGACAGAGAGAGATCACAAGTAGGCAGAGAGGCAGGCAGAGAGAGAGAGGAGGAAGCAGGCTTCCTGCTGAGCAGAGAGCCTGATGCGGGACTCGATCCCAGGACCCTGAGATCATGACCTGAGCCGAAGGCAGCAGCTTAACCCACTGAGCCACCCAGGCGCCCGATAAGGGTGTTTAAAACAACTGTTAAAAATGTATGTTCCAGGGGCGCCTGGGTGGCTCAGTGGGTTAAGCCCCTGCCTTCGGCTCAGGTCATGATCTCAGGGTCCTGGGATCGAGTCCTGCATCGGGCTCTCTGCTCAGCAGGGGGCCCACTTCCCTTTCCCTTCCTCTCTCTCTGCCTGCCTCTCTGCCTACTTGTGATCTCTCTCTGTCAAATAAATAAATAAAATCTTAAAAAAAAAAGTATGTTCCAGAGGGTGGATGAAATCATAAGCATATAAGAAAACAAAAAGGAGATATAAAAGATCCAAATCAAACTTCTAGAGGTAAAAATGATAATATTTGAGATGAAAACTGCCCTGGATGAGGTTACCAGCAAATTAGACACTACAGAAAAAAGATTAGTGAACTTGAGAACATCATCAATAGAAACTACACAAAATGAAATCAAAGGGGAAAAAAGACTGAAAAAGTAAGCGGATCTGTGAAACACCAAGCAGGTTAGCACATATGTAAGATTGGAGTCCTAGAATGAGAGAAGAGAACAAAGAACGTGTGTCTAGCATATATAAAGAATCCTTAAAACTCAATAAAAAACAACTCAATAAAAAAAAATGAGCAAGATCTGAATAGACTCTTTACCAAGAAGATACACAGATAGCTCCAAAGCACATTAAAAGATGCTCAAAATCATTAGTCATTAGGAAATTGCAAATTAAAACCACAAAGGGGAACCACCATACCTATTGGAATGGCTAAAATGAAAAATACCAAATGTTGACAAGGACATGAAGCATTAGCACTCTTATACAATAAGGATGAAAATTTAAATGGTGCAATCACTTTGGAAAACAATTTTGTGGTTTCTTAAAAGGTAAACATATACCCACCAAGCAACACAGTCAACTCACACCTAGGTGATTATACAAGAGAAGTGAAACCATGTGTCCACACAGCAGCTTGTATACAAACATACATAGGAACTGTATTTGCAATAAAATTTGGGGGAGTTATAGAAATGTGCATTATCTTTTCTGTAGTGGTGGTGTCAGGTAATATATATGTTCAAATTAATCAAATTATACATTTCAATTCTATGCAGCATACTGTATATTATATTTAAAAACTATAATAAAAAATTACTAGGAAATAAGCAGAAATTTAGAAAGCATATAGAAAAGAGTTCTTTTATAATTTCTGAGAAAAAAAAAAAACATAGCATGTTAGTCAGAATTATAAGATGGCCCTCAATGTTTCTGCCCCCTGGTGCACATGCCCTGTATAAATCTCCCACTATGAGTATGGGTAGGATATGTGAATATGTTGGGATATCACTCTTATGATTAGGTTACATTCTAGGGCAACAGTGAAGGAATTTTGCGTATGCAGTTAGCTCTCATACCAGTTAACTTTGAGTCAATCAAAGGGATTATCTTTGGTGGGCCTGACCTAATCAGGTAATCCATCTAAAAGAGGATCCATAGGTAAGAAATCAACAGCAGCAGATGCTCTCCTATTGGTCTTGAAAGAGTAAAACATCATGTGGCAGGGAATAGCAGGCAGTCTCTAGTTGCTGAGGGCTTCAGTCCTACTGTCCTAAGACCTGACTTCTTACAACCACTGAGCTTGGAATAGAATCTGGAGCATTAGATGGGATCATAGCCCTGGCTGATGAGTTCCTTGCAGCCTTGTTAGATAGTGAGCAGAGAACCCAGCTAGGCTGTGCCCAGACTCTTAACCCCTGAAACTGAGATAATAAATGTATGTTGACTTAAGCTACTAAGGTTGTCAGAATTTGTTACACAGCAATAGAAAACTAATACACATGAAAACTGTGGCTGTGCAAGTGATGACATAAATGCTAGCCTGGAGATGGATGAATTACTGAATTGGAAGATAATACTTAGTAATTCACCCAGAATGCTGCTCAGAGAGATGAAGAGTTAAGCACAGTAAGAACAAAACTTGAAAAAGCATTTGTGAAACTTGAAGGATAGATTGAACAGCCAGTGTCTGCGTGTGTGTGTGCGTGTGTATGTGTGCATGCGTGTGTATGTGTGTGTGTGAGAGAGAAAGAGAGAAGTTGTATAAACCCTGAATGTGTAAATGCTGATGAAGAAGCAATATTTAGGAGATACTAGATGTAATGTTCCTTTATTAAATAAAGATGAGTCCCCCTGTCAAATATACACATAGAGGTAAATAGAGTCCACAACTAGAATATTAAGAATAAAAAGAAACCCTTAAAATCTAAGAGATAAAAGACAAATTATCTTTGCAGAAAGGAAACAGTGTTGTGAGGAAGGGTAGGATTTGTTTGTAAAAGATAATTGTAGTAAACCTTTAGGAAGAAAGAAAAATCAGGAAACAGTAGTGAGTGTATTATACAGGAGAGAGGGAAATGAAAACCAGAGCGATCATGTAAAACAAATAAAAACTTTTAATAGTCCAAAGGACAAAAGATAAAAGATGAGCCAGGGCAAAGAAATATAATAGGCTGAAGAGGAAATTTTGGAATGAAAATACTGTGCTTTTAGCGGAAGTAAATAAGATATATTGTGGGTGATAGTTATATTTTGTTTTACTCTATTTCTGAATGACAAACAAAAAAAAAAAGGTTTTAAACTACAAATAAGTAACACTTCCAAGATTATTATGCATAAAACCTAACTTTAAGCATCTCCTTATTGGTTTTGCTCCACGTATGAAATTGGACATTTGATCTAAGAAAAACCAGCAGTCAAAAGAATTGTTAAAAACTAAGGCATATGTTGAAAGTCCATTTCATTGTCTCTCTTTAATTTCCAAACTGACCAAAATATTTTGGTCAGTTTATTTAATGTTAGGCATTTCCCCCCAAAAGGTTTAGAACTATAGCAGTAACAGACTCCTTCCTAATAATAGAAAAGCAGATTAATCCTCTTTCGAAGATATATACCTCTTTAGCTTTAGTGGGACTTTCTTTTGGGAGGAACTGGTAAATGTTTTGAATGTAATTTAATTCCCAATGCAGTCATTTTTATAAAATTCCATGTAAGAGAAATACAATGTTGGAGATATGAAGGGAAGAACACTAGAGTAAAAATAAGAAAGCTGTATCTCTAGGTCTGTCAGTGACTATAGAAGAAATCCAAAGTTCCCTAGAAACAGGATTTCCCGTTTTTTGAACAAGGTTGTGGACTGGCTTATTTCTAAAATCTCTTCCAGAAATAACATAATTCAGCTTTGATGGTTAAATATAATACCTGACATTTGCTTATTTTAATGTTTTGGTTTAATTTTAATGTACAATATTTTATTTTATTCTGTTCTATTCTATCTTATTTTTCACTTTCTCCATTACCATTAATGTATAATATTTTAATATTTCATATATGATTATTAACTTTTTATTATAAAATGGCACACATTTATGGAGACTTTATAAAATATAGAAAGGTGAGGAGAAAGAAATATAATCACTTATCTCTACCACTTAAATGGGGAAGAATTTCCAAGTTCACTAAAAGCTGTGGGCCTGTCACCTCCCCCTTATGAAGTCATTAAACTTATCTGACCATCACAAAGGACTAACTCTCAGATTCTCTCTTTTTTAAAAAGATACTTATTTATTTGAGAAAGCAAGAGGGAGCATAAGCAGAGGGGAGGGGCAGAGGGTAAGGGAGAAACAGGCTCCCCTCTGAGCAGGGAGCCCAATATGGGACTTCATCCCAGGACTCTGGGATCGTGACCTGAGCCAAAGGCAGACACTTAACCGACTGAGCCACCCAGGTGCCCCTAATTCTCAGATTCTGACACATTTTCTATTTCCATTTAGGTCTTATCAGAACTCAGTCTCAACTTCTAGCTCCCCAGACTCCTAAAGCTGAATCCTGTAAAGGGCTCCTCCTAGAGGAGGCCTGGGTGGCCCTGCTCTGACCCTTGGCTGGAGGAGGTCTTAGATCCAAAGCCCCTGAAGACCAGGAGGCCATCAGATTCCCCATCCCTTTGAATTGGTCCTTAAGACCAAACCCTATTATTCGGATTATTTGATTTTTCTGCCCATTTCCCAAATCAATCTCTCACACTAGCTTCCGTTCCTACTCAGAAAAAACCAGGTTTGGTTAGATTATGTGGATACGTTGCATATTTTTCCCTGACAATGGTGAGGACGGGTGAGGAGAGGATAGCATAAATCCACCTTATATTACAGGTGAGGCTTCTGTCAACAGTAGGCTATTCCCAGTAAAGTTTTTGGGAATTCAAAAGTTCTGGGGTGCCTGGGTGCCTCAGCTGGTTGGGCAACTACTTTCAGCTCAGGTCATGATCCTGGAGTCCCAGGATCAAATCCCACATCAGGCTCCCTGCTCCACGGGGAGTCTGCTTCTCCCTCTGACCTTCTCTCCTCTCATGCTCTCTCTCACTGTCTCTCTCAAATAAATAAATAAAATCTTAAAAAAAAAAGTTCTATGTGGATTTTTGACTCCACAGTAGTCGGTACCCCTAATCCCTGCACTGTTCAAGAGTCATCTGTAATTGCAAGCAATATGGGATAATAAGCACAAATATGAACAATGGTAATAACTGAGAACTGAACAATTTGTCACCATTATAGTTGTTTTAGACCACAGAGAGGTAAGTTCAGAATAAAGTATTTTTGAAGGTACAAATCAATTTTGGGGGGTGGGGTTTGTTTGTTTTTAAAAATTCATTTATTTGATTTTTGTAAAAGAAGTAAAGCCTTTATTTCCTTGTTTCACAAATAAACTTGGCTGAATCGGTTGCTTTTTGGTAATTAACTGAGAGAATGGCGAGAGAGGAGCAGAGGGAGAGGGAGAGACTCTCTAACAGACTCCCGGCTGAGCACAGAGCCCCACGTGGGGCTCGATCATGACCTGAGCGGAAATCAAGAGTCAGACATCCAAATGACTGAGCCACGCAGGCACCCTTCAAATCATGGTTTTTAATGCTGAAACACATGGTGCAACAACAAAATTGTGGCAGGATCAGACCAAGTTCTGGATTTTGCAAAGTAGTCATCTCTGCTTTTTCATGGCACTTATCTTTTTGCCTTGTTAACTAGTAACTTTTGGCTGAAAAAGTAACTACTTTGCATGTATTTTCTCCTTTCCAGACTGACTTCTTGAAAACAGGGGTCAAGTTTTACACAATTTTGTATCCCCTCCCCCCAAATCCTGTGCCCCAGCACTTATAACTTGGAGCCTTGTTTGTGTAATGACAGAGTTTATTTAAGTGGGGAGGTGCTAAAGGATGAGAGCAGAACAAATGTATATATATGTGCCTCTTACAGATGGATATGTGCCCTTTTTATATCAATTCTTACCAAGACCTCCTAGCTCACATGACAGGTGTTTCTCATATTTGAGCATTGCACAAATCTCTTAAAATTAAAACCAAAAGTTATCACCTATCCCTGTCATTGGAGCCAATTGTTTTTGTTAGACTGTTACTTAAACATATAAAAATCAAACCAACTATAAATCCTTATGATCATAATTCTTTTTAAGTTAAATTTCTTTTTATTTTATTTTATTTTTTTTTATTTGACAGAGAGAGATCACAAGCAGGCAGAGAGGCAGGCGGAGAGAAAGGAGGAAGCAGGCTCCCTGCTGAGCAGAGAGCCCGATGCAGGGCTCCCTCCCAGGACCCTGAGATCATGACCTGAGCCAAAGGCAGCGGCTTAACCCACTGAGCCACATAGGCGCCCCATGATCATAATTCTTATATAACTATTAAAATTACAAATCAAGTACAAACCAAACTTCAAAACCAACAAAATTCAAATAAACAACATGAATTAAAACTAAATTATGATGTGCTTTACTGAAAACAAATGACTCCTTCGCAACATGAATGTGGTACTAATTACAAATGGCACTATATTCCCGGTGTGATGCTTATAGCCTAGCACAGGTTCATGGCTGTGGGCTACTTTCTAGAACAGTCACATGTTTCTGCCTCTGTCAGTTGAATTACATGACCACCAAGAGTTTGCTGTTTTCCCCCATCCCCACCCTGAACATTTTAATGTTAGTTGTGATTCTTAATTTAAATATGCAATTTAATCAAATGTTTTACAAACTGATAGATAATTATGACATGAGAAAAAGGTTGCTTCTCTAAAAAATTCTTTAGATAGTTAAAAAACTGAATGGCTAAATTGTTATATTACATACAGATGAGACAAATACAAAATATTGGCCAAAAAGATCTAGGCAATACTTGCTGTTTCATAGTAGTTTTAAGTTCTCTATTTTAAAGAAACAGTGGCATTATAGTGCCATTATAGTGGCATATATTATATTTTAAAGAAACATAAGACATTGATTATGACAATCTAGTCATTGGACCCATGAGAAAGGCCTTGACCCTATATTAAAATGCAGATTAATAAATGTATATTCAAGTGGTTTACATTTAGATGTTTAAGGTACACATTACTTTATCAACGTTCTAAGTGATCACTCTTTTATTTACCAATGCTATTTGCAAGAATACAATTCTTACATATTAAATCTAACTTCATCTTGTTATTATTCCATGACAATGCAAGTAGTAGGATTTCCTGCTGCTTGTGCATTCCTAAACACAAATTAAAAATGTGGGAACTTCTGTGACTAGTAGTTATTTCTTGCTGTAGGGTGGCCTTCCAAAAGCATTCAATATTATTTTTATATTATTATAAATTTCTTGTAGAAAACAAGCAAAGCCAGTGAATGTATCAGTCTGAGAAAGCCTTATAGAAGATAAAGCTAGTCTCTAGGAAACTAATGAAAATGTTATTTCACTATGTTTAAGTGACATCTGCAAAGTTTTAGAGGGACAGATTAAGCAAAAAACTGAAAGAAGATGATTTTTATTTTTAAAGAAAAGACTCCAATTCTTTCTGGTTTATTAAGTTTCATATTGAAACATTGGTTATTATTCCATACTCCTACACCTACTAATGTAAGTGTTAAAAAAAAAATTGTATGACACAGCTGGTAGAAGTATAGATGACATCAACTTCCTAAAATGTCATTTGGCAGTCAGTAACAAAGCATTATAATTTTCCATATATTTCAACCCAAAAAGTCTACTTCTTAACATCCATCCCAAGGATATATAATGTGCACAGACATATGCATAAATATTTGGTTAGAATGGTGCGTGTTATGCACATAAAAAATGAACATACAGGGCGCTTGGGTGGCACAATTGGTTAAGCGTCACTCTTGATCTCAGCTCAGGTCTTGATCTCAAAGCCATGAGTTCAAACCCTATGTTGGGCTCCATTAAAAAAGGTTTTTTAAATTAACATACAAAAGAGTAAAAGTTAAGGCTTGGATAAATTATGGTAATATTCAAATATTGGCATATTATGCAGAGATGAAAATCCTACTGCACAAGATCAGTGTTGTTACTAAAAAATGTTCATTACATGATGTTTAGTGAAAGAAGTATGATAAAAATGGGATGTATAGCATGGTCCTATGTGTATTTATTTATTTATATTAAAAAAGAGCCTGGAAGGCATACACAAAAATGTTAAGAGAAATTTACTCAGTTCTAGAATTAGCTAGGAACTATTACAATGGACAAAAACAGACCAGCTTTTAGTTATTCTGGATTTCATATTCCAGTGGGGAAAGACGGAAAATAAGCAATAGTAAAATTACACAGGTAACATATAATATGTCATAGACTGCTGAGTACAGTGGGTAGTAAATGCCCAGGTGGAGGTAGACAGGGTTGTTGTCCATATAAAGTGGTCCAGGAAGGCTTCCTTGACAAGCTGACATTTGAGCAGTGCCCTAAAGGACCCAGGAATGATCTTTCTGGCCATTATATTTCACACAGAACGTAGTAGAGTAGGGCAAGGTCAGAAGCAGGGAGCCTAGGAGACCACTGCAGTATCTTGGCAAGAGATAATTATCACTTAGAAGGTCAGCAAATTTTGAAGGCCAGGCTTGCATGTGGACTGGATGTCAGCTGCAAAAGAGTACAGGTTTTATACCCTCAATGGAGAGGGCAGAGTTGCCATGTGGTGAGATAGTAAAGATGTGGGGAATAGATGTGAGGCTCAGGTCAGGAGTACAGTGTCGGATATGTTATGTTTGGATGCCTACTAGAAAGCAATATGGACATCATTTATGATGCAGTAGTGGGGAGAACTTCCCTCCAGACCTTCCCCTAACCCCTCCCTCATCCTAAGTTTGAATCAGTTACTCCTGCCCTGTGTGGCACCCCTGCCCTCTTACCCCCAGCTCCCCAGACACACCCCTTGCATGAGCTTGCAATTGTTTATGAATCTTTTCTCCCCCTACCAGAGTGTGAGGATCCTCGCTGCATCTCTGGCACCTGCTAGAGGACTTGGATTGTAATAAAACACAAGTGTCTGGAGAATGAGGTTAAAAAAGTAGAGAACTAAAGCCAGTAAACATCACCATTGACACATGGGTTATTATGACCAATAAGATAAGTCTCTTTCTGTATTTTGTTTAGAAACCTACTGAAATGTTTTTACCCTGGGGAGGGGGAGGCTCACTCTTTAAGTGTCTGCCTTTGGCTCAGGTCATGATCCCACAGTTCTGGATTGAGCCTTGCAAGGTCCAAGGATCCCATGGTCCTAGGATCGAGCCCCGCATGGGGTTCCCAGCTCAGCAGGAAGTCTGCTTCTCCTTTTTCCACTCCCCCTGCTTGTGCTCCCTCTCTGACTATCTCTCTCTCAGTGTCAAATAAATAAATAAGTAATTTTCCAAAAAAAATTTTTTTTAATGTTTTTACCTGGGAATGAAAAAGTTTAGTAACACTTTAATAATAACTTATTTGAGTCTCATGACAACCAATCCAGTAACATAGCTGTATGCCGATTTCTTTCCAAACTCTACAAGTTAAAGGTCTACAACCAAAGTGCAGAATTTGAATGTTCTCATGTTAATTGAGTTCAAAGGAAAGACATTAGAACTTCAGACTTACTGACTGAATCCACAGGCTAATAGGCAGACCTCAATACATTCCTGACAAAGTCTAATTTTAGATCTTCTAATAACTCCTTAAGGAATTTCATGTTGAAATAGTGACTGGGACTTCTGACAGACAAAATGGATATTTGTTTACTTATTTTACCACCTCAAACTGCCACTAAATGATGGTGAAATGATTTTTTTTTTTTTTTAGTATATGTGCTGCCGAAGCGAGCACGATGGTGAAATGACTTTTTAAAACATTCTCCAGATGGGGTAAAATAGGAAGTCTCAGGATTGTGGGACACCAGAGTCAGCTGAAGGTGGGAATTTAAGAGAACAAGAGGACTAGCAGGAACACATAAATATTGAATAATGGCATTCCTCAGCCGTCCTCTCCTGTAGATTTCTAGAATACTATCAGCTAGAAATTTCCCCCAAAGAGATGTGAGAATATGTTTTACCATATCTGACCATCTCAAAAGGAAGGATCTAAAGATGTCAACATCAGATAATAATTGCCAGGCATCCCAGTCATATCACCAGAGAATAAAGCCTCCCCCATGCACTCAGGAATTCCCATCAGCTTTTATAATCCAGTTTTAGAAATGAGGTGATAAATCAATGTCACCAGTCATCTGCGGAAAGTCTTTACCATGAAAAGAGAAACCAAGTCAAACAAACAAATGGGGGGAATAAAACAACTTAAAGTAAACAAATGATGGTACAGGGAGAAGAACATTCAAAAAAAAAACTATCATTAATATCTTTGGAAACACAAGAGAAGATTTAGCATCCATAAAACAAGAACAGGATACTATGAAAATGGAGAAGTGGGAGGCATTCAAGTACAGAACAAAGTGCATGGAAATTAAAATTGTGATGGCCCAGTGACCAAAGCTGAAGCAGTTTGAGTAACAAAATAATGTTAACATTGGCATTAGCCCATAAATAAACATTTATGAGCTCTGATATAAATCACTGAATAAATAAATAACTGGGGGAGAAGGTACATTTTTGCTTATAAAATAATTTCAATTAAAACATCAGAAAAAATGAGTAAAACAGAAAAATCACTATTAGAACACCATAGTAATAACTGTGATAGGCAATTTTGACCAAAGTCAGATGCTAAAATTAGTGACCAAATGTTTGAGGAAAAACTTGATTTCTACATATTCTCAAAGTACCACCTCCAAGATTGTTGAGGAACCTTACAAAAACTAAGTTCCTCAAGTGAATAAGTTACACACCACCAGTAATAACACACAGCAACATCAGGAATCCCTGATACGATTCACAGAGGAAGGCACATCACTTCTGTGGTATTCTTGCCACAAGATGCACAGCCTCAATGTCTTCATAAGAAATTATCAGAAAACTCAAGTTGAGACACCTTCTACAAAAATAACACACCAATACTGTTCAGAAGTGTCAAGGTCATAGAAAAAATGAGATACCATCAGAGGAGTTTAAAGAGATAGAACAGATAACTGCAACGTGATATCCTAGGTTTGACCCATTAACAGAAAAAAAAAAAATAACTGGTAAATAAGCAAACAACAACAAAAAAACTGATGAAATCCAATAATAAAGTCTGTAGCTTGGTTAATGGAATCGTTCCAATATTAATTTCTTAGTTCTAATAATCATGCTGTAATTATGTAAGATGTTGACGTTAGGGAAAGTTTACTGGGGTCTTTTTGCAACATTTCTGTAAACATAAAATATTTCAAATAAAAAGCTCTCTCTTAAACCTTAATATTAATGTCAAAAATGTAAGATTAGGGAAATCTCTCAGAAATTAGATCAAGGACAGAGATGGAAACAGAGATGGAACAATAAGGATTTTAGAGAATTTGTTGAGAAAAACTGAAGAAAGAGAAAACAAAGATGAGGAAGTCATAAATGAAATAATTCAAGAAAACTTTCCAGAAGTTGAAGGATACAGTTTCCAGATTAAAAGGACTTACCTGTTTCCAGTACAAAGATCCACGCCAGGAAACATATTGCAGACCATGAGGATGACGAGAAGATTCCTCAAGCTTTAAAGAGAGAAGAATATATAGGCTACACATTACACATTAAAAAAAAAAAAAAAATCAGAATGGCTTCAGACTTCTCAAGATACTTTGACAATTTCGAAGGTAGATTATAAGTTTTTAATATCTATATTTATTCACATTTTTACCCAGACACAGATGTGAGATTTCTGGAGTAGAAATCATTTGTTATTACTTACAGCAATAACTGCATCAGCTTCCCAAACCCAGGGCCCTAGGGATCACATGATGGGAGCCAGATGGCACCCTGCACAGAGGAGGTCAGTCTGAAGTTGTGGATCTAGGAGTTTACACAGGGCCCAAAACTGACCCTTCTCACAGGCGCTCAGAAGTTTTGTTCCCTAGTCATTAATAATCCTTTGGAATTTAAATGACTGGCTCCAGGCTCTGCCTCTTCATTCCCTTTCAAATGGGGACAAGCAGGAAGATAAAGCCCCAAGTCTTTCTGGAGGTAACTGGCTATTCAATTATCCTTTAGCCTCCAAGGCTAGTTTTTCAACCCAGCCGCCATTAAAGGTTTGCTCAAAAAGTTCTAACTGTGCAGGAGCCTGAAATGATTCACTTCCTGACAGGTTATTTTCCGATCTAGAATTCTAGCCTCAGGCCAACCATCAGTAAGAGTGAAGGTAAAATGAATCTCCAAAAGTTCACCTTCTGTTCACTCCTCAAATTGCAGATGTGCTCCTCCACCAAGGAGAGAGTAAATCAAGAAAAGTGGACAGCATGGGAAACTCGCATGCTTTTAACAGCAAAATTTGCAGTTCTTTTAGATTCATCTCAAAGTCTAAGAATGTCCTTAAGTGAAGCCTGGGTTTTAGTTGTATTACATCAAGCATGGTCTGAGCTCCTTTGCAAGGAGTCATGACAATGTGTGTGGAATCATTCACATCCCCTTCATTTTGAACATGGCACAAACCTGAAAGCTGGTCACCAGTTCCAAACACCCCTTTCCTACTATTTCTTACAGGTATTGAGGAACGCAGATGTCATGCTCATGGGTGGTACCCAGTTGGAGTTAGAAGGTAGGCAAACCAAGCAATTACATTAAAAATGCCTGTAGTGTATTATCCCAATTAAATAATTACAAGAGACTTGATTCTTAGTAATAAGCTTAGAGACCATCTAATACATGCCTCCTTTTTAAAACAGGGAGGTGATTCAGGAAGATCAAATCAGTTGCTCAATGTTTGTACAGGCAATTTAAAGTTAAGAAGAAACTGAAATTCAGGAGTCCCCTTTTTTTGCTGGTGGACTGAAAACGATGATAATTATGTTTCCCAGGCCTAAGAACTTCCCATAGATGATTCACCCCATTCTCCCTTTCTTGTATTTCACGTTACAGATGAGGAAACCAAAACCTAGGAAGGTTCGGTAACTTGTCCAAGACCACAGATTTCGTGATGGAACAGGATTCACATTCAGGCAGTCCACGCACAGAGCACAGTTTGTGGATTGTGTCCCTCATGCAAATAGTGTCATTCACACAAATATTTTCAAAGTTTTTCAGTAGGGAAAAATCCCCACGAAACTAGCTTCAGAGATTTTAGCTACAAGTGCAATGAGTGCCCCAGCTAAAAATTCAGGTAATACAGAACAAGAGCAGAAGGAATACTGGAAGATAATTAATGGATAGTCGCACATAATAAAGATAAGGATCAACAGGGATGCCTGGGTGGCTCAGTCAGTTAAGCATATGCCTTTGGCTCAGGTCATGATCTCAGGGTCCTGGGACTGAGTCCTGCAATGGGCTCCCTGTTCAGTGGGGAGACTGCTTATTCCCCTGCCTGAAGCTCCACTTACTTATGCCCTCTCTTTCTCTCTGACAAATAAACAAATAAAATCTTAAAAAAAAAAAAAAAAAAAAAAGAGAGAGAGAAACAACAAACATTAGGAACTCAGGAGTTTTAAATCCAGTCTGTCAAATCTTACTCTTTTATATTAGGAAGTTTTAGAAAGAGCCAAAGCTTTGTATAAACTAAATAGAATATATCTATCTATCTGTATATATGTAATATATATACACACATATATATAATATATAATTATTAAATTAAATTACTAAATTAAATAAATTTAGTTATTAAATATGTACAAATTTAATTATTCTATGCCAGGCTGCTTATAGTTCATGGATTAATCTATCTGCAGTTTGCAAAATCAAAGAACTTAGATTTAATTCTATTTTATTTTGGCCTATAAAATGAGAATGATATTTATCTCTTACTTTTGTGAACAAGTTCCTGTAAACTGTAAGGCAGTCTGTAAATGTCAGCTATATTAATTAGCATACGGTCTCCTTCCACACTATCACCAAAGTTAAATGGCTTTCTCTGCATTATTAAGATACCACTTAAAGAAAAGTAAGAAAACTCTCATGGTCTCATAATTCACAGAAGTGACTTTGGGAAAATAAAGATTAATTATATAGCACCTAAAATTAATTCATCCCTGCCATTTTTCATTCTTCTTTTCTCAAGCCCACATTTTATTCCAGAGTATCCAGACTATTAAATATGATCTTGTTGGCTCTAACCAGGCCAAGTGGTCCAGTAACCTTCCAGTCTGGCTAATATTTCCTGTTCCTTATTGACTAAAAGAGTGTGGGAAGATTGCAGAAAGGTAACCCCTTCAAAACTGTAGGAGAAATAGCACTCACACACATACCCATGATTTACATTGAATTATGTAAACAGCATAAGAATACAGTGTAATTAAGTTTTCCAAGGATTAACCTTGCAACCACCTCTGTCCCCATTTGAGGTCAGTAATATTTAAAATCAGTTACATCAGATCTTCAAAAACATTGTAGAGTTCAATTTCTTACCTATAACCTATGGAAAAGAACAAGTTTATCTTTTGAAATAAGCAAGACTGGGGTGCCTGGCTCAGTTGGTTGAGTGACTGCCTTTGGCTCAGGCCATGACCCTGGAGTTCCAGGATCCATTCCACATCAGGCTCCCTGCTCCACAGGGAGTCTGCTTCTCCCTTTGACCTTCTCCCCTCTCATGCTCTCTCTCTCACTCTTTCTCAAATAAATAAATACAATCTTAAAAAAAAAAGAAAGAAGCAAGCAAGACTTCCGTATACTGCAGGAACTCACCATTTGCACTTTGGTTGAAGAAATTAAGAAAGATTGGGCAACTAGGCCAAGGTGGAGAGAGAGCTTGAAAGATTTAGAATGCGAATTAAAGTTTTCTAGAACTTTTCAGAGAGGGGGTGGAGGGAGTGGTGGGAGGGTGAGAGGTTACATAGGTAACACTTTTTAGAGTTAATTTTGGCACCAAACTGGATGGCCTTTGGCCTGATGGGGATTTTCCAGCTCACCAGATAATGGAACAGGTGAAGAAGCCCAAAGGGTAGCTTCATGCTACACTGCATGCATCCGGGACATTCTATCTGCAGTTTTCTAGATTATTTGAAAACAATGTAGAGTATTCTCCATGCAGCCTCTACATCTGAAGCCAGGTAAAATAACAAAACAATGTTGGCTTAGTATTTGGTCTGTTGCATGGGAAATGTCTTGGAGAGTTCAAAATATTGGAACTCATTTATTATAGAAACCCAGGGGCAGCTATTTGCAAAAATGCCCCTCTCTCTCCTCCAGTCACCTGCCTGACACCGGGCAGAGGTTGGTAAGGATGTATGTGTGGCCACAGTTGCTCCTTTCCTGGGTTAAGGGCATGTTGACAACGTGGCTGAGGGCCCATGATGTGGAGGCCAATGGACCTGATATTCTGTTCTGACTCTGGTAACAACTTGACATTGGCAGGATTTTTAAATTCTTCTAATCTTGGTGTTTTTGTCAGTCATAATGCATTCCTCAGAGAGGTTGCAAAGGGATTGTACCTATCCTGCCTGCTACCCGGTAAATATTCCACATATGCTGGGTTTTATTAAATTCCTGATCCTCTTGACCATCAGTGATGGAGGTTCCAAGTGAGATGTGAAATCAAACAAGCAAGAACACAGCAGACCCATCAGAATCACTTACAGAAATCATCTTTTTAAGACTTCTGCTCTCTGACTGAAAACAGAAAATGACCACATTCCTAATAGTTTTAATGGCCTAAGATGCTTTCACAAAACTCCATCA
This sequence comes from Mustela putorius furo, assembly GCF_011764305.1. Classification (NCBI taxonomy): domain Eukaryota; kingdom Metazoa; phylum Chordata; class Mammalia; order Carnivora; family Mustelidae; genus Mustela; species Mustela putorius. Next base: position 12,635,821 of record NW_025422010.1, on the reverse strand, counting down.
GGATGATGGGCTGTCTCATGGTGATCTGAAACCAGCAGAAGAAATATCTTTTCTATTCAGCTTTCCATTAGCTTATTTGCTATCCTACCCTCTGCGCACTGTCAGCCTTCACTGTAGGTGGGCTCTGAGGGAATAGCTACTGACCCTCAGTTGTCCTTTCAGAGCTGCTGCCAAGCATATTCTGCATTGCTCATGGAGCACCCTCCATTAGAACCTTCGGAGCTATTAATATACTTGTTGAAAACTGCTGGAAGCCCAGATTATTTTTCTTTTACCCTTCTAATTTTGTGTCCATACCCTCTCTTGATGCCAGGATCCCTTATTTTTAAGAAATATACCTTAGTCTCCTATTCCTCTTTCCAAAATAACCATTCCTCTTTCCAAAATCATCAGTGAAAGACAATGAGAATCATTCCATGGAAATGGTAATATTTAGCAAATACGTTTCCAGTATATATTCAAAAATTCATTTAAGAACGGTTGTTTTGGTACCACAGTTTTCATGACTATTTATCTCAAACACTACTTTCTGAAGTATGTTCTGTGAACTGGATTAAAATACATACCACAGATTTTTTTTTTTAAAAAAAGCACTTTGCTTATTTTCGATGATATATTTGTAAATCTTTGTAAAATTTTGTAAAACTTAGAAAGGCAATCACTTAACTCCACCCTGAATAGTAAGTTCCATGAGCTGGGACTGGCTTCAGTCTTGTTCCATGCCCAGCACTTGGTCCAAGGTCTGGCACAAACAAGGCATTCAAAAACATTGATTGACTGATACACTTTAATCTTACTCTGGAGCAAGAATTTTGTGTGAGATTAATGGAAAAACCCTCAAAAGAAGGGCAAAGTGATTTAGTAAACTGGTGTTCTGGAACTAAAGGAAAAACCGAAATTCTTGGGGAATAGCGTTAAGCCTCTTTGGGGAGAAAGCTACAGATCATCCTAGAATTCATACAAACTAGGAAGGGAAAGGCTGAGTGCAGTCTGAAATACACCCAAATTCAGAAAAACAAATATAAGCACACCAGAAAAACTAAATGATTTCGAGCTGCCTGCCTGGCTCACTCAGTAGAGCATTTATGACTCTTGATCTGAGTCATGAGCTCAAGACCCACTTGGTTGGCAAGTTTACTCAAAAATAAAATTATAAAGGGGTGCCTGGGTGGCCCAGTTGAGTAAGCATCTGACTCTTGGTTTCTACTCAGGCTGTTATCTGAGGTTTGTGGGAGGGAGCGCTGTGTTGGGTTCTGTGTTCATCATGGGAGTCTGCTTGGGATTCTCTTCCTCTCCAGTCTCTCCCTACCTCACTCAAAAATTAATAAATATATAATAAAAAAGTAGAATTAGATTTTAAAAAGGTAAGTGATTTCACATATGAAACTAAGAGCCACCTCTCAAAATTCCAATTCTGACCCTGCCATCAGATAATTTCCCCAGAAAGCTGGGAGCCATCCAGAGGGCAGTGTTTATACTTGACTACATGCCAAGGATCTATTCAGATGATGGGAGATGACAAAACCCAGGACAACTCTAAGATGAATATGAGTATGTGAGAACCAAGGCATGAATAGGTTGTGAGAACCATATATGAGATGTGAGAACCAACCAATGAATAGGTTGAAGATGACAGAAATGCTAAAATACACATAGCTTCTGTAGATATTTCCAATCAAGAAGCCTCAATGAGTTTCAGGTCTACAGCTTGGGGCTGAAGATTATAGACCTGACAGATGTCACAAGAGAACTGCAATTTTGCTTCTACTTCTCTAGCGAGAATGTCCTTTGGGAAGAAGGGAACATTTATGGTGTACCTAAAAAGGGGTAGGTGCTGGGCTCAATATTCCATACTAGTTATAGCATTTAATCTTCACAGCAGCCCATGAAGTAGAAATCCCCATCACAAATATAGAAATGGCAAAACTAAACTAAGGTTCAGGGCTGTTAAGAACTTGCCTAAATCTACATGGTAATTGCTAAACAGAGCCAGGATCCAATTCAAGTTTTCTGAAGTCTTCCCACTAAACCACATTACCTTATTAAGCTGAAAAGTTTTGCATAAATATTGGTAATGGGAGAATATCTCTCGAAGAGATCATGAAAACGTAAAACTGCTAAAAGCTGTCATAGACCAGATAAATTACATCTACAATTCTTGAGAAAAAATTAGTATGGTGACCTTTAAGGAATCATGGAGAATAGGTGATGAAAACGAACATGAGACCTGGAAAGGAAGCACACTCTTGCTGGGCGGGGGCCAAATCTCCTCTGCCCGTATCTCCATCAACCAGCACAGACCCTCACACACAATGCTCAATATATGTTCAATAAGTTACAGTCCCTTTACAAATCTCAAGTATTATCTAATAGATTAAGAGTTAAACTTATTTTGGAATAGTTCCAAGGGGAAAGTTCCCAGTTACAAGGGGATTTGCTAAAATGAAGACAAATTTCAAGAAATAATGAGCAGTTCGGGCAGTCTCAAAATAAATGGCAGTGTTTCATCAGAAGCGGCAGGGGGTGGGAGGTTGGGGGAACCAGGTGGTGGGTATTAGAGAGGGCACGGATTGCACGGAGCACTGGGTATGGTGCAAAAACAAGGAATACTGTTATGCTGAAAAAAAAGAAAAAGAAAAAGAAAAGAAAAGAAAAGAAAGGTAGGGAGTTGCCTATCATTAAGCTGCTCCTTGATTTAGTACGAGGAGGCAGAATGGATTTAGGACCTCACCTCTGTGATAGCTGTCAGTGGTCACCTTGTCTCCAGCCTAATGTCTTGTATCCCAGTCCTGGGGGTGGGAAGGAGGTAGAGGGTTTGGGCAGTGGAGAAAAGGAGTTGGATGTTAAAGGTAAATGACAGAAAGGAAAGCAAGAGCTCTCCAACTGCTGCCCCAGAAGCTTCAATTCCTTCACTCCCAGGACTTAGAACTTAAGACTAGAATCTTTAGTATACCAGTTGTATCACACTTACAGGGAAGGCTTTCATCTGCTCTGGGAACTAATCACCACCAACAGCATTACTCAGGAAAATAAATTCCAGGTTTCCAAAGACTGAGTTACACTCAACCTTCCACAACATACTCTAGTAAATTGGAGACTGCATAAATTTGCAACATTCTCCTTCACTTCATTTTTTTTTTTCTACCAAAGAGTAGGAATTTGTTAGTGTCCAGATCACCTGATGGTGACTTCTTTAATTGCTAACAATTCCAAAATCATGATCAAGTTAATTAATAGGCAATTACCTAAAATTTAGGCTTCCTAAAATTCTCTTCGTCCATGCCAATACCCAGCAACTTAGAAAAAAGTTAAAATGTAGACATTCTCTTTGCACAAAGAGAAAAAAGTAGGTGATTTTTAAATGAAATGATTTTAGTAGTGCTGACATTTATAATTTCCTCTCCTCTCACACTAGATTCAGCGTAAGCACACTTCAGGATTAACTTCCTGTGACTGGAGGTCTTACATGATGGGCTTTACCATCCAGGGGATCGATCACTCAAGCAAGCTGGTGGACAGAGGCAGTCTGAAAGACCAGAAGATCGGAAAGCTACCACGTCATGACTTTGCTGCCACCAAAAAACCAGAGAGAACAGGCATACTAACACACATACAAACCCAGTCCTGGTGTTAGACATGGCAAACCACAAATAAGTTTCTTCTCATGCAAAATAGGACAAATGATAGATATTTACACAATACAAATTAAGTGCTGAAAATGAAGCTTTCCTTTGTGGAGGCGGCACCATGACTATGTGGTTTCAGGGAGGGTCCATACCACAGGTTTAACTTGCAACTCTGCAGAACCAAGTTGAAGAGAGCATAGAAAATGTGCTTTGGTAGAAACCTGGATATGTGAGAGGTTGCTATGAAAAAAATGAAAACAGGAATGATAGAAGTATATTTTCTTTTATATACAAAACTGAAGTCCCAAAAAATGGTTTGTTGAAGTAGCAATCAACAAGATGTGAAATCATTTTTCCTTTGCTTTGGTTAAAACAGCCAAGGAACGCCAATCAGTTCCCCTTCCACTAACAGCATATAAACACAGTGACAGGACTACTTTTAGAACAGAATAAACAACTGTAAAGAAAGGAAATTAAATTAATTTTAAACTAAAGTAAACATTTTACCAATAAATAAGTCTCTTTAAAAGGTAGCATCTTCATCCTACAATCTTGGGCATAACATATACATCAATTTAAAAAATAAAATTTCTCCCACAATAGTAATTACAGGTGTTAATGCAACAAGCTATGAAATGAAATTATTTTAATGCAACTTGAAAAAAAAATCTAGGATCAAAAATAAAATTTTTTAAAAATGACACTTTTCTAAAATTGTACATTCTAAAATAATCAACTAATACTTTGTTACAGAAAGTAATTAAAACTATTTTGGTATTTCAATATATTCCTAAAGAAAAGGTTAAAAAAAAGTTTCATACACCAAAACTGGAACAGTGTTTATATTTCTGTTTATGGCTATGAAATGGCAATCAAATTCTACTTAAAACTGTAACCACCAATGATGAAATATACTTCAAAAAAATAAACATTTGGTCTTACAATCTTTAATATTGGTTAGAAAACAGACTGATGTTTGCTGCTCATGGAAGTTATTTTAATCCAATGTGCAAAAAAAAAAAAAAAGTGCAGCTGTCTACTTTTACTTGAAATACATAAGACCAACACTTCTACACTATTTACACACTTAAAAAGATTTTCAATTTATTAATTTAAGTAACACTATTACATCTCCTTTATGGATAAATCACGTGCTGCAGAGAGCCCAAAAGCTTGATGACATTCTCTTAAGTGACACAAATGTATCTATCCGAAGAAGCATACCTGTTCTTGTCCTAATTTTGATCCTAAATAAAAACCCAATTTCAAAATCAATTAAGAATCATTTTGATCTAGAAAAATCTTCCAATTTTTGCAAACGTGAAAACCTTGTCCCTGAGAGCCAGGATCCTATTTCCCCTTTGCTATCCCTCTAACAACTGGTCTACCCCAAAACCCCATCTGTTGCAAGGTGGCAATGCCCCAAAAAAAGAGGAACAAAAAGAACTCAGCCCCCAGACCACCGTCATTCCTGTGGGTTTACTTGGTTCGGGACTTGTGACTCCATCTTTTGGGGTCGGCGTGGGTCATCAAAATAAAGAAATGCTTTAGCAAAGCAACCATTATTTGTCCACAAAAACAGTGAAAAACAGTGATATGAAATTAACAAACCAAATATAAATCTAATACCGTTCTGCAATTCTGGAACTTGTTTTCATATCTGCGCAGTGTTCTGGGTCAACCACCCACCAGTATTTTTTGCATCTACATGACGTACTTTTATCAAGTTATTAAAAATGCTGTTTTGCCCATAAGTCCCACAGAATCGTGATGATTAGGAAATCAATGCACTCAATTATCACTCTGTGCAGTACACTTGCCAGTCAGCAAGTGCAGAGAGGAATTAAAAAAACGGAATAGAAGTCTCTCACTTCTGAACTGGACACAGGAGTTCTCAAATCAAAATCATAAAAAAAGGTGGGGAGGGGAGGGCTTACTGGCAACATTACTACTAGACACCAGAAAGGACAGTGAGACTGTTTGGTCAGAACCAAGGAACACCATTTCCTTGCAAAGTTTTCAAAACACCTAACCAAGCACTGCCTTACGTCCAGTGAGTACAATGCTCCATAAGTTTCCACATCAATACAGTGACCACTGGCGTTCACGTGTTACCAACAATGCAGTCTCAGTCTCCAGGACTCAGGCAAAGCGGTCCTGTCCCAGCACCTCTAGCTGCAGGCGATGGTTTCCAACTGCTGCTCCGCTTCGGCGGCCATGGCGGCCGCCTGCAACTGTTCTGTCTCGCTCTGGATGGCACTGGGGGTGACCTGCTTCCTCTCACTGTGCATATTGTTCTCGTGCCTTTTCAGATCGGACGCCTTGGCAAACGCCTTGGTGCAAGAGCCACAGACAAAAGGCTTTTCCCCTCTGTGTCTTCGTTCATGATCTTTGAGGTGGGACTTGTGTTTGAAGGCTTTGTCACACATGTGGCACGCAAACGGTCTCTCGTTACTGTGCACTCTCTCGTGCTTTTTCAAGTCCGGGGCGCGGATAAAGGATTTCCCACACACCTCACAGCTGTAGGGCTTATAGCCTGTGTGGATTTTTAGGTGTTCTTTCAGGTGGGCCTGTGTGGTAAAACCTTTCGTACACATTTCACAAACGAACGGCCTGTCGGCCGTGTGCAGTTTCTCGTGCTTCCTCAGCCTGCCTTCGTCGGAGAACGTCTTCCCACACGCCTGGCAGGCGATCTGCTCCCGATGGTGGCCATAAAGTAAGTACTCGAACTTCATGTCACTGGCCGCTGTCGTCCAGCCTGGTGTCTGTTCGTCCTTCACTTCACTCATGCCATCATTAAATGTTAAGGCTTGAGGGGTCTGGGACCCCAAATCTTTCGACTCTGGGGTCTCCATGGATTCTACTTCCTGGCCGTAGCAATTGACCTTCCGAACTTCCTCACTCCCCAGCTCTTTCAGGATTGCCTCCTGAACCCTGAGCGTCGTCGTAGGCGACTTGCCGTCCTCCTGACTCGGGGGGGTGCCTTCTACCGTGTCATCAGAGGGACTGTCATCCTGGTCTCCAATTTCTTCCACATCATCATCCTGAGTGTCAGCAGCATCTCCAATGGGCCGATTTATTTTGAGGCAATACTTACTTTTAGATTGGCCGTTATTTTCGTCGGGACTAGATACATCACGCTTCTGAGAACAGAGTTTATCTAAAAATCGGATCCCAAGGATCTGACCCGATGACATCATTAAGTTAACATCTTCTTTTTTCACAGAAATCTTTGCTGTGTACATGTAGTTCAGGACCTCTTCAAATATATCAGAACGAAGAAAATCTATTTCTATTACTGAAGAGCTATCAACCTCAAGCTTCTTGAAAAGCTTTTTAAAGTAGGTGCTGCAGGCAGCAAGAACACACCTGTGTGCTCTGAATTTCACATCTTCAACCACAATGGCAATATCACAGAATTCTCCTTCCAGGCGTTGTTCATTTAGTGTTTTCAGAAACAGAGTTTTATGATCATCGTCATTATATTTAATGGTTTCAGACATACTGATGAAAAACTCCTACAAAAAATTTTCAAAAAGAGAGTTTGGTAATTATGAACCAGTACTTTTCCATACACAAAACACAGGCAGACTTTCATTTCCTGATCAATTTTTAGTAACAATTTCAGAAAATCAATGTTAGAAGTGGCTCCAGAAGAGGAGTTCAAAACACTGATCCCAGCTTAGGGACTTCCATCTCGTTATTTCTATTATCTCCAGCTTATAAAGTATTTGCTTAGTAATAGGAACAGCAACTTTTACTGGGCACAGAATACATACCAGGCACTGTTCCATGTGCTTTGCATGTCTTCACAAATGTACTGATCAAATAAACTTAGACATAGGCATTCCTAGCCCCCTTTTTTAAATGAGTTTAGGAACCTGCCCAATATTCTAGTCATTTACTGGAGAGCTGGGACTGAAATCCAGGCAACCTAACGCTATAACCTGTGCTTCCTGACAAATAGAGGTAATAACGACAAATAACTTCAAGGCTTAAGAAAGAGGTCCAAGGCAAGGAGGCTCTATTCCTGTTGTGTCTACTCTTATTCCAGGTACAGAAGAGGAGTTTTGGTGAAATAACTAATAATGGTGCTCAATATTCTACTTCCTTGACAGGAGAGACAAATCACTGTTGCAGAACCAAAAAGGGAGATCACTGCCAAAACATTCCACTTAGCGTTGTCTTCTGCTCTTTTCCTCACCAGCTTTGGGCCACTTGAATGAAGGCTTAATATGACCCTCAGATGGCATTTGGGAAAACAGTGAAAAGCACCTTCATTCCATCTGGATGCCAATCTATCTGCCATCCAGATGAAAGCGTCATCAAGACCGCATGTACATGACAAGTGCTCTGAGTACTTCATAAGCAAAAGACATTCTGAACCGGCATGAAAGACATCTGGGACAAAAGACCCTGTCAAAGAATTACCTTTTTAAGATAATTTGTTCTGTGTATTTTCTTTTTGAAACATTGTTTTCCTTTTATTTCACAAGGCATTCCCCTCAAAGAAACAGAATACTAATGCATAATTTATACACACACACACACACACACACATACACACATTTCCAAGATTTAATACCCAAAGTTATAGTTACCATGAACAACTCAGGCTATTATCTTAATGCTTTAAACACCAAATTCTTCAGATCAGAATAACTCTGATCTGGGGCACGCCAGTCCTACAAAAGAAAAGGACAAACAAGAATAAGGTAGAATCTTCCTCTATCCCAAATTCTAAACAAGAATGTTTTCAAGAATTGATTTTAAAAAATAAAACTTTCCTTTCTTGTCCTGCCACTTGCACATGTACCCATTTTCAGGTTGGGAACAGAGAGGAGGGTGACTGGCAGCATCAGGTCCAGCTCTGAACAGATATGAATGAGAACAGATAAAGGCTGTGGCACTTGGAGCATGCAGGGGACTGTACACTGGGATTGAAGGAACGTAGTTGGAGAACCACTAAGGAAGTTCTCATAAACAGAGGCCATGCCCATATTTGCACAAATATTGATAGAAACAGAAAAAGCCAGTAAGTCTCCCCTAACCCCACCATATCCTGCTGGGTATGTAGCCCTCCATATTTATCTTTAGGCTCATATACAATGTACATTTTTAAATGAAGTTATAGAAGTGTACATCCCTAACAGTTAACACTGGAGAAGGAACAGTAGCTGCTTTCTTCTTTCTGTGCTTCTGTGTGCATAATACATATCACATAGGCTACACTAGTCTTTATGGTTTTATTTGAGAAATCCAGGTGTGTTCACCTCCTTCTCCACAGGGAGGCTCAAAGAATTCTCCCTTTGGGGGAGTTTCAACTCTTACCAGAGGGACTACATCCTGCAGCCCAATATCCTGAAAAAAACACCTTTCCTCCACTGAACAGTGACCACACAAACTTTGGTGTGGTGGGACCAAGAGAACAAGGTGCAATATTCTTACACAAAAATTGTGGTGCAAGACCTGAACTTCGAGACCAACACTCTGAAAACCCTCAAAAGTTCCCTCTACAGAAAAACACACCAATAAGATGCCCGCAGTAACAGGGGGTTTGCACAGTGAGAGCTGGGCAACATTACTTCTAAGGACTCTGCCTGTCCCCTAGATGCGACTCAACCTGCAGTCATTTCCAAAGGAAGGCAGCCGAGCAAAACCTTCCTACCTAATTACTTCCCCTCTTCCCACTATTGTAATTCTGCCTAGGGCTTGCGGGATAAAAGTGCATGGGACTAGGGAGAGGAGTGGCCCTGCAGTACCCATGACAACATACCACTGTGGGTGGTTTTTCTTTGCGGGGGGCGGGGGGAGACCAGTGTGATATTTGGCCCCCACTCTCAAGATCGCCGAGGACCATTTCCTTCTACTGAGATGTTCCAGTTACTAAGTTCAGGTGAGTTAAACTGGAAGCTAGCCCTTGCGAGTATCTGTGTCCAAGTATCTGTGTCCGCGGAGGGAAAGATGTAGCCCCAACTACACCTCCATAACAAAGCTGCCCCTTGACTGCGGTTCTCCAAACCGCTGGCGCGCTCGGTCTCTGTTACAGAGCAGGGAGCGGGGGCTCCAGCAAAGTCAAACTTACATAAGCAGCGACAGCCGCCTTGCCTACCCCGGGGAAGCCGCGACAATGGCGGCCGCACGACTTCCCGGTAGAAAGCTCGCAACTTCGGGATGGGGAGGAAGCAGGGGACGAAACGCAAGACCCAAGAGGATTTGAGAGCCTCCCGGGCCTCGCTCTCGTTTCTTTCAGCCCGGGGGTGGGGGCGGATGAGGACGTTTGCATCCTTTCCTAAACAAAAGCTCCCAGCCTCGGAGCCCGGAGGTGCAAGGGCCACTTTCCCTTTCATAATCGGAGTCCAGTGCAGGCTGGGGGCCGCGGCTCCGAACCCAAGCGGGAGGGCCCGCGGCAGCGACGGAGGCGAGCGGGAGCGGGAGCGGGAGCGGGCGTGCGGCCGGGCTCCGCAGCCCCGCGCCGCGCCCCGCGAGCCCGGAGCTCGCGCCCCGCGCACTCCCCGACCGGCTCGCGCCGGGCCCTCCCCCGCCCTCCCGCGGCCGGGGGCGGGGGCGGCGCGCGGCCGGCTCCCGAGCTCCGCGGGCGCACCCGGGAGTGCGAGCGCGGGGGTCCCGGCCGCCTCCTCGGCAGGCAGCTGGGGGCGGCGCGGCGGGCCCCGCGGCTCGGAGGGGCGGCGCCCGGCGGGCCGCGCTCTGCGCCAGGCTCGGGGCCGTCCCCACCCCCACCCCCACCGCGGTGCACTGCGGCGGTGCGAGCGGGAGCGGCCATGAACTCCGCCGCCGAGGCTCGGCGAGCGCGCGCGCGGGGCCGTCGCCGCCGCCGCTGCCCGGCCGCTGCCGGAGCCCGCTCGCCGGCCTGCGCGGCCCCTAGGGCGCCAGGTCCCCACGCCCGGCCCGGTCCCGGCCCCAGCCCGACCCCGTTCGCACCGCACCGCTGGCGGCCGCCCGCACATCCTGGAACTGGCTGTTGCCCCAGAGCTCGGCGAGAACGCGCGTCTTCCGGGCCGCTCCGCCGCGCCGGCGGCCGGCCGCCCCCGCGCCCCCGCGCCCGCCTCGCGGATAGCCCGGGCCCCTTCCGCACCCCCGGCCCGCGCTTACCTGCAGCCTGGCACAGCCACAGACACTCGCCGTGGGCTCCCCGCGCTCACTGCAAGCAGGCCGGGGACGGGTTGGACGCGGGGCGCGGGGGCACGGTGGGTGGCAGTGTATTTTGGAATTTTTTTTTTTTTTTGGAGTTTGGGGAGGGGGCGGGGTGGGAGGGAATCGTGCACGTCCCTGATGGTAGCAGCCCTCCTCCTGCACGAGCACAGAATGTCTAGCCGGCCGTGAACACCCCCACCGGCACCCCCCCTTCCCGTGCATGCGCGGTGCGGGCTGGGGGGAAGGCGCGCCGCCGGCTTGCGCAGGCACGGAACCTGACCGGGCCTCTAAATGAGCGAGCGAGGAAAGGGTTAATCCGGGACCTTGCGACGCTTTCTATGGAGTCTACGGGGCCGCCCCTGGAGGGCCCTGGCCTGCGCAGGCGCGCGCACGCGCGCGGTTTGGAGCGCGCGGAGCCCGCGCGCGGGAGAAGAGGTGGGCGGGGCAGGGGCGGGGCCTCGTGAGCAGAGAAGCGTAAGCACGAGCGCCGCTCGCGGGCACCCGCCCAGTCTGGTGTTCCCGCCTCCCGCTCAGACTCCCGGGCTCCCGCCCGCGCCCGCCGCCGGCGCAGCGCCGGGGACGCGGGAGCGCGGCGCTCCCGTGCGTGTGCATGTTCGTGGGGCAGTGCCGCCCTCGGGCGCGCGCAAGGCGGGCTCTGCGGCTGCGGGGCTCGACCAAGCTAACGGGGTGGGGGTTCCAGGTACCCTCGCCCTTCGCGCACACCAGACAGACCCTGGGACACGCACAGCGGGCGTTGGGTCTTGGCTGGTGTTTCTGCTGCATTATATATTTTTGGGAGAATGGTAGGCCATCAATAAACGTTTGCAAAGCAAATGAAAAAAGTGACTTATTTCATTTGGAACGTGAGGGGTGACCCCGGTCACCCAGAAGAAAGGGAACACCCCCTAAATTTCTGGATCCAGCCAAACCTGTGCGCATGGGTTTACCTGAACATTCTCAAGGGAAAGTCACGGAGACTGGAGGCCCTATCCTAGATCATCTGTGGCAGTAGTGAGGTTGGACGTGATTACATGTGCAGCTCTCCCTCGGAGAACGCTGATAACAGCACTGTTCTTACATTCCTGTTCATCAAAAGTAATGGTTCTGTTGACGTTCACAGCATATCGCGTTCCCTGTGATAGCGTGGCTGGGCTTGGGGCAGGCACCGGCACCAGCCAAACATAGCTGGAGGGCACTACTGCATCTTCTTAGAGTTGCTTATGCTGCTTTAACAGCGTTTCATAAAAACGCATAATTTAACATGTAAAAATTAGAGTAGGGCCTTCTTCTTGGACTTGTGTGATAATTCCATAGTAAAGATTTAAGAATTGATACTGTGATGGGCTGTATTCATTTTTAAAGAAATTCCGTACAGTCTCAGTTGATTTTATATTAATTCTTACTTTAGTTTCCGTGTTTTGAGTGGTACTTTTACACACATCCTTTTCGGTGTTCCCAAGAGCATGGCGTTTAGTAGGTCTACTGAATGAAACAAAATAGACCAGTTCTAGGATCACACATCCAATTCAAATATTAGGTACATTGTTTAGCTTCTCTAAACCTCAGCTTCTTATTCTCTGAAATGGAGAGCACCTCGAACAGTTGTGTGGATTAAACGAAATAATGCTCTGGTCAGTGCTTAGCTCAAATATTAGCTCTACGATGTTAAATGATCAGCCCACTCTCAGTAGATGGTGGGTTTAAGTGGCAGGGGCAGGATGGGAATGGCCAAAGTTCATACATGATACCTGTGTAGCCTCATTCCCTCTAAGGCCATGGCGGGGCTCCTTGATTCTTGTTTACACAGCTTTTAAGATTGCATTTCCGTCCTGTTTGGTATTTAAAGGGGATAATAATAGTACCATAGCATAGGGTTAAGCTATCCAGCAATAAAACTGTCACTGCATTTAAATACCAGTTGTGTGGACATGGCTAGCACTTAGTTTATGGTTCTGTTCCCCCTTCATCCATACCACGTAACTGCACAGGTTTATATACTCATTCTGAATATATTTATTATCTGTCTGCTAGATAAAGAAAGGCTTTTTACATATGGTCGGCTAAAGGCTTCCCACGATTTGACTAGTCTGATGAAATTAAATAGTGCAATAGAGCTCTCAAGCACTGGACTGCATTTCCCAAGTGACAGATTCCTGGCGTCTTGGCTTTTACACCAATTAACCCTCTTTTCTCATTTGTTTTATGGGCTCTACCCATCTGTTCCTTGGGGGTCATGAGGATGAGTCTAAATTAAAGGGGCAACACCATGAGAAGGAGGAGGGAGGAGAGAAGAGACCATACAGGAAGGGCCTGACCCAGACCTGGCACTTTGCCTGATCACCAGCCTCAACTCAGCACTGAGCAGCACCCATTAGTCCTCAGTAAATATTGATCACAGATTAAATGACAACCCAGAACTTGATACCAAGGGAAGTTATATGGGCACACTGTGGGATTGACAGCGGGTCAGAGCCTTCCTGTAATGCACAGACCTGAGGCCCTTGAAGGAAATCTCTCTTTCCTACCAGGAATGCTGTCACTCTGTGTGGATTTCTCTGTCCAGCTACTCTGCTGGGAGCACCTAATTTCTCATGTGGGATGCCCACAGACTCCTCCGGCGTGGAACCTGCTTTTGAGGACTGTGAGGCCTGATGTGTGGGGTCTGTGGCATGGAATCCTGAGTGCCAAGGCTTAGGGTGCTTATGAGCAGCCCCTAGGGATGTTTGGAAATGTGAAGTCATTTGGGGTTGTTATAGATTTCTTTATCACACTGACTGGGCCCTCTGACTGGTTTGGACTAGTGGGATGTGGGCAGACAAAAGGATGGGCAAGCTCTGGGTAGAGGCTTGGAGAAACATCCTGTATTCTGCTCTCTCTCCTGTGCTTGTGTGGTCCACATTGAGAGGACCAGGCCTACATTGCTCCTGCCTCCTCAACCCAGCCCTTCAATGACAAACAGACCTGAGAGAATGAAACTGACCCAAACCCTGAGCCCAGGCAAGCTGAGGTGAGTAACAGCTCATCCACAGGTGCACGAGTGAAAAATAAATGCTTGTTTTTATAAAACCCTGGGAGGTTATGCTTTGTGATTTGTTACCACAGCAAGACCTGATAGACCTCACAAGGAAAAATGTCCCACCAGAAGCCAATAAGAAACTTCCCCTCCCTGCTCTTAAAACACTGGATACAGTAAATGAACAAGAAATACATCCAGTCCCTAAAAACACAGACGTGTGAACACACACATTCAATAAATAATCACATAAATAATTATATAATTGCACATTATAATACATGTTTTAATACATCCATAAGGTGTGATGGAAAAGAGGAACTAAGTTTGACTGAAAAATCAGTATGTCTCCAAAGATGTACATTTAAGACCTGAAGGATGAGGAAGACCTAGGAAAAGAGGAGAGAGAGCATTTCAGGCAAAGAGAGAACAGTATGAAGGAAAGGGTGGACGGAACTTGGTGTGCTTGAGGCTCTGTGGCAGGACAGAAAACCTGGAGCCCAGTGAGCAGGTCCCAGCACCTTCTGGGCCTTGGAGCTGTAGTGAGGGCTTTGGCTCTGATGCTAAGCACAGCGATAGTCATCAGAGGGGTTTTCTTTTAAACTCTCATTTACTTAGGTAATTCTCTTAGTCTCACAACTAGAATAAATTCAGCCCTTGGAATGCAGATATGGACTTTGAATTTCAAACACCCCCAATGGCAAGACCACTCAGGCAAAACTCTTGTCACAGGTCAGGTTGTGGGTAATGTTTTAAACACCAACAAGTGAAATACTATCCTTTACTATGTAGCAATAGAAGAAAAGTTAACAATTTACTCATGAAATTTGCTTTTAAATAAAATACATTTATTAAAACACTATCATAAGTAGTATAATTCCAATCAAACTTCCATTTGAGCTGCTGTATGCTTACAGTTTCTAGAAACAGTAAGTAGAAAAAATTGCTAATTAACAACAATGAAAATAATATGCACTATCTGAAAACCACATAAAAAGAAAACAAATTGCCCATAAGACTCACATGTGTAGAATACACATTTGTAAAACATCCCAGGAATGATATTCTCATGAAGTTTCATTGGAACTATTCTATAGTCACTTAAATAATAGCAGTAGAACCAAAAAATGAAAAGCTCAAACTTATTTTAGAAGAAAGAAAAAAATAATTACTGCTGTGTTTCTGGATTATTTTAGTGGTCTTGCTAAGACTAAAAATACTGTAATTATATTACCTACAAATAGAATAAAATGGAAGCAATTAATTTATAAGAGTCACATTCAAATAATCTATGATTATAGAACATTATTCTAAGAAGTATAATTATATCAAACTTCCATTTAAGCCATTGAATAGTCTCTTAATTAAAAGCAAAACACACACACACACACACATACACACACCAAAAACCTAGGAGACAAAAAACCAAAGTTACTTTAGTAGGAAGGGGGAAAAGCACCTTGTTTTAGTTCTGTATCTTCAGAAGTTTGCTTTTTTGGGGGGTGGGTTCTTTTTATAATGTGATTCACTTCTGTTTTCTAATTTTGTGGACAGATGATTGAATCCAGCACTTGCTGTGGACATTTTGTATTACCAATTTTGGATGCAATGGACCAGGGAAATCCCTTGGTGGAATGAATTTCGGGAGAAGTTTGTTCTCTTTTTCTAGAAGAAGGAAAGAACAGGGTATCATCTTCTCGGAACTGCCCCCTAGGATTTCTCTGTCATATCTGACCTCTGAAGGAAGATCCTGGGTCAGCAGCAACTCTTTGAGATGAGAGAGTTAAATCAAGAGAAAGCTCTGAACATCTGCCAGAGCAAGGAACACCAGGACAAGTGTGCCTTATACTTGTGGATGATTTCCTGCATAAGGATGGAGTTGGCTGAATGGAAGGATCATTCCTGTGTGGGTTTGAACCTCATGGGGCATCTGGTCTACCCTGAGCACCGGACCCTGGATCCCCATGCCAAGATGGGCTGTTGCTCCTCCTTCCTCTGGAATCTGGTCAGCCAAAAGATTCCTTCATGATCTTCTTGGGTTAACATCAGAAGGAGCTGGGTGCACTCTTTATGGGAACACTCTGTACTATCTGGGCAACTCTCATAAATATTATTTCAAGGCAGTATCTCCGCATATGTAATTATTTTTCTCTGGCTACTTTCAAGATTACTTTTTTCATTTTAGTTTTTAGCATTTTGATTATGATATATCTGCATATGGAGTTCATTACGTTTATCCTATTGGGATTCACTGAGCTTTTTGGATCTGTAGGTTCATCTTTCTCCAAATTTGGGTAGTTTTCTGCTAGAACTGATAGGCAAATTCAGTAAAGTTGCAGGATACAAAATCAATGTGCAGAAATCTGTTGCATTTCTACACACCAAATGAATGAAGCAGGAGAAAGAGAATTAAGAAAAGAATCCCATTTACAAATGCACTAAAAATAATAAGACACCAAAGAAAAAAACATAAAGAGGTAAAAGATATGTACTCTGAAAACTATAAAACACTGATGAAAGAAATAGAAGATGACATAAAAAAATGGAAAGACATTCCAATGCCATGAATTAGATGATTAAATATTGTTAAAATGTCTAAATTACCCAAAACAATCTACACATTTAATGCAATCCCTATCAAAATACCAACAGCATTTTTCACAGAGTTAGAACAAATACTCTTAAAATTTGTACAGAAACATAAAGATACTGAATAATCAAAGCAAAGCTAGAGGCATCACAATTCCAGACTTCAAGTTATATTACAAAGCTGTAGTTATTAAAACAGTATGGTACTGGTAGAAAAATAGACATCTAGATCAGTGGAACTGAATAGAAAACCCAGAAGTAAACCCACAACTATACCGTCAATTAATCTGCTATAAAGCAGGAAAGAATATCCAATGGGACTTGGGCACTCTTCAACAAATTGTGTTGGGAAAACCGGACGGCAACATATAGAAGAGAGAAACTAGACCACTTTCTTACACCACACACAAAGACAAATTTGAAATGGATAAAAGACCTAAATGTGAGACCTGAAACCATAAAAACCTAGAAGAGAACACAAGCAGGAACCTCTTGACAGCAGCTGGAGCAACTTTTTTCTAGATATGTCTCCTGAGGCAAAGGAAACACAAAAGTAAAAACAAACTACTGGGACTACATCAAAATGAAAAGCTTCTGCACAGCAAAGGAAACAATCAACAAACTAAAAGGCAACCTACAGAATGGGAGAAGATATTTGCAAATGACATATCTGATCAACAGTACCCAAAATATATAAAGAACTTAAAAATTCAACACCCAAAACACAAATAATCCAATTAAAAAATGGGCTGAAGACATAAACAGACATTTCTACAAAGAAGACATCCAGATGGCCAACAGACACATGAAAATATATTCATTATCACTTACCATCAGGGAAATGCAAATTAAAACTACTGTAAGATATTGCCTCATACCCATCAGAATGGCTAAAATAAAAAACACAAGAAACAACAAATGTTGACAAGGATGTGGAGAAAAGAGAACACTTTTGCACTGTTGGTGGGAATGCAAACTGGGGCAGCCATTCGGGAAAATAGAATGGAGTTTCCTCAAAAAGTTAAAAATAGAACTACCCTACAATCTAGCAATCACACTACTGCATATACACCCAAAGAATACAGAAACACTAGTTTGAAAGGCATACATGCACCCCTATGTTCATAGCTGTATTATTTATAAATAGCCAAGATATAGAAACAGCCCAAATGCCCATCAACTGATGAATGGATAAAGAACATGCAGTGTATATAGATAATGGAATATTACTCAGTCATAAAAAAGAATGAAATATTGCCATTTGCAACCACATGGATGGAGCTAGAGGGTATTACGCTAAATGAAATAAGTCAGTCAGAGAAAGACAAATACCACATGATTTCATTCATATGTGGAATTTAAGAAACAAAATAAATGAGCAAAGTGAAAAAAAGACAGAGAGAGACAAACAGACTTTTAATTATAGAGAACAAACTGATGATTACCAGAGGGGAGGTGGGGGAATGAGGAAATAAGTGATGGGGACTAGTTGTGATGAGCACTGGGTGATGTATGGAAGTGTCGAAACACTATATCGTACACCTGCAACTAATTTAACACTGTATGTTAAATAACTAGGATCCAAAAGAAACTTTTTAAAAAATTGGGAGGTAGTTTTCAGTGATTAATCTTTACAGTTTTTCCAGCATCACATTCTTTCTTCTCTTCTGAGATTCCATTGACATGAATGTTGGCATTCTTTTTCAGTACTCTCATAGGATCCTGAGACATCCTGAGATGTCTTTAAAAATCTTTTTTTTCTCTGTTGTTCAGATTGAATAATTTCTATTGATTTATCTTCAAGTTCACTGACTTGTTCTTTTGTGATCACCATTCTGCTACTTGGTCCATCTCGTGAGCTTTTCATGTGAGGTGCATTTTTTCTGTTCTAAATTTTCCATTTTATTTTTCTTTATATGCCTTACTTCTTTCATAAGACTTTCTATTTTTTTATTTCTTTTAAGAGTACTTATAGTTACTTATTGGAGAATTTTAATAAAACCTGCCTTTAAGCTTGGTTGCTTAATTCCAACATCTTTGCCAACACAATGTTGTCTTCTGTGGATTGTCTTTTCACAAATGAGTTAAAGTTTCCTGGGTCTTTGTATACTGAATAATTTTAGATCGTGTCTCAGACATTTGAAATATTATAAGACTCTGGACTTCGTTAAATCCTATGGAAAATGTTAATAATTTTAACAATCAATCAGGTTAGGTTCTGGTCACAAAAATTTTAACACATTTTCTGTGGGCTCTGGTTGGGTATATTTGGAGTGCTGTCTGGATCTGTCTCAAGTTTTTCATGCATTCGCCAGTCTATGTGGGCTGTGATCAGTTGGTTCAGTTTTCAAAGTTTTTAAAATGCTGATTAGGATCAGATCCATACCATGTTCAGCTCCAAGGTGAGCCTATGATTTGTAAATAATTTTATGGGGCTGCTTTCTGGACTCCTTCTTCCTTGTGTTCTTTTTGGTACTTTCTGTCTTCCTGGAGTCCCCTTTTCCTATTCTTCAGTCAGAAATTTGGGGGCACATGTATGACTGAATCTGAACCAAGTGCTAGGAGGACCAGAAAGGAAAAAATGGTAAACTCACTGCTGGTTTGGTGATAAGTTTGCTTGTTTCCTTTATACACTGAAGTTAAATAGCTATGTTTCCTCCCAAGGGCTGGTTTTTCATTTTCGGTGTATTTTTCCATGTAGTTTTACTTACATTCAGGTCTACATATTCTTAGATTTCTTTATTATTTTCTTTTTAAACTAGTGTTATTTAAGAATCCAAGTATGATGTAATCATATTTTTTAAAGATTTTTAAGAAATTATTATTTTTTTGTCTTTTTTTAAATTTCTTTTCAGCATAACAGAATTCATTGATATTATTTTGTTTTTAACCAACTGAGCCACCCAGGCGTCCCCTATTATTTTGTTTTTGATAGATTTTTTTGAGCTATCTTTTTTTAGTAACTTCTTATTTTGAAAGAATACAGTAAAAAGAATTCCTATAAACACTTTACCTTTATTCAGATTTGCCATTATAACATTTTGCCCCATTGGCTTAGTCCTTTGCTATCTTTCTCTCTCTCCTTCATTATTTACACATGTACACAACACACATTTTTTTTCTGAACTATTTTTAAAGAGTAAGTTACAGATATTTTCCTAAATATTTCAGTGTGTGTTCCTAAAAATAAGGGTGATCTCTTATATGACCACAGTACAATGATAAAAATCAAGTATTTACTACTGATACAATACTATAATCTACAGTCCATATTCAAATTTCACCAACTGTCCCAATAATGCCCATTATATTGCATAGCTTTTTAAAAAAAAAAAATTGGTTTAAAATTCAATCCAGGACTGCCCCAGCACATCTGGTTATAAAGGATAAAGAAGGTCTTTTGTCATTTATTTCCCAAGTCTTTTTTATATGCTTCAACACCAATACTGGCCCTTTTTCAAGTTCTGTGGTTTTTGTTTTGCTAAAACATCTCTATGAACATGGATTTTATCCTTTTAAGTTTAGTAAACCACCAGCAAACTCCTCTTCCTTGCCCTACCCTCCCCTGATTACCAAAGAATACTGTTATCATCTTATAGTCCCACATTCCTAAAACCCTGAAATAATTTTACTTTCCTTTCTTTCGTCTTCTATCTTGTATCAGTTTCACGGCTCAGTGACTTGATTTACAGTTTTCTTCATTTCTGGAGGACACACCTTCAGATATGACTTTTGTCCTTAAGCAAAGATCATTTCATCCTCAAGAGTGAAACACATATTCTTATATTAATATTCAAAATATTTCATTCTCTTTGAGCTAGCATGTTACTGAAGCCGAGATTGGCTTCCTCTGAACTTTTGTGAAAATGTGAACACTTACAATGTACGGAACAGATCTTTATCCATCACATGGGATGATGCTTGTCCACTATCCTTCTCCTGCTCCATGACAGTGTCTGGACACACAACACTCCAGCCTGAACCATTCCACTTCAAAAGGTTGACAGTTTTCTAGTTTGCAAATGAATTTTGAGTTAAATCTCCTATAGTTAATACTAAATACAAATATCTACCAAATTCTACTTATGTGGAATTCTGGTTTCTGTGAACTAAACTACTTAGGATCATTTTCCTGGTCCTTTATTGAAACTGGTTACCTACCATATTGACATTATGAGCTTATGTGAAATATGTAAACTCTGTTACATTATTTCTGGTGTTTTGTAAACTGTTTAGTGTACATATCACACATAGAATCAACTCATCAGTTTGGGTTAGAATTTAATATTTTAATTTACCAAAATTATCATCATGATGCCAAATGTTACTAAAGTTGTTTCAAAAAAAAAAAAAAAACAAACAAACCCACCCTGCAAACCATTTATTCTTAGTTTTAGTGAGCTAAAATTATAGTTTCCTCTTTCGTACAATCAAAAAGCTATATTATTTCTGAATCATAAAGACTTCACTCTCAGTACAATAAATAACTCAGTAAAAATTGAAATAAAAATTTCTCTCGTCGACATCTGTTCACATGGATTTGTGCAGAAGACGCATTGCCTTTCTGTGCCGCTTCTACCCTTTAATACTATGTTTTTGCTGTTCCTTGAGCACACCTGGCACGTTCCCCTCTCAGTACCTTGTGTACTTCTGCAATATTCAGGCTGAAATATTAAAATCTATTTCAGATTCTCATCGTCTAAATCAAATTGTAATAGTTGGTCCAACAGTCCCTGAAACGGACCAAGCTGTTTGACCAACCGTTACAATATAATGTTCTTTAGTCTTTTTATCCACTTCAAAATTCAGCCTTCCTTTACAAAGAGGCAAATTTTCCACTTAACCCATGAAAGAAAAACAGTGTAATTGGTGGGAAATTGCCCAGTCGCTGGGACTAAACTTGGATCATTTACCGATGTTCCTAGGCAGGTTACTTTGTGGTTCCAGATTCAGTTTCCTTATCTGTACCGTCAGAACAAAAAATAGAATGTACCTCCTAAGGTTAATGGGTTAATTCAATAGTTATGAGTCCCCATCTTGTGCCAGGCATTGTAGGTGCCGTAGTATGGCCTAAACAAAACACACAAATATTCCTGCCCAGGAGGCAGACAAGAAACAAATAAATAATTGAAATGTATATTATGTCATCTCATGATAAATGCTGTAAAGAAAAGTACAGCAGGGGAGGGACAAAGAAAGGTGGAAATATGGGTGAGTAATTTTCAATGAAGTGATCAGGGAAACCTCACCAAGAACATAGCATTAATGCAAAGGCCTGAAGGAGGTGAGCAGTCTGGGCAGGTGAAAATCATAGCAAAGAACCTTCCAGGGAGAAAAGACCAGTGACCACAAAGGAGCTAAGGTGGAAATATGCCTTTTGTGTTGAAGAAACAGCAAAGACAGAAGTAGAAGAAAGGTACATGCGAAGAAACATGTCCCAGTCCCCACTCTTCATCAGTCTGAGAGGGACAGATGACAATGTGACAGCTTTTATTTCAGTTTTCTGCTGAGACACTCTATGTTGGTTGAACATGAAATGCCCAACACATTCTAATTTAACAATGACTTGGTATATTTCTGGACAAATTCTAGCATGGCTTTAGAGCCTCCTGAACTAAAATCTTCAGGGAAAGGGGGGTAGTGACTGGTGTGGAGGGGACGGTAGCTGGAAGAGGACAGCAACGAGGAGGGGCATAGGCTGGATGGTTGATGACATGACCATCATAACTCTAGGCTTTTATAGAGAAGAAAGGGGGAAAGGTTTGCCAAGGGGAGGAGGACACCTGCTCTCTCCATGAAGGAGTACGGACAGGAGGAGTCCCACCTGGGGAACTATGGGCACAATGGCCTCTGGTAGCCGTCAGGATTCTGGAAGATCCCTGAGGACAGTCCTTGTCAACCTTGGCTGCTTATGGTGATTACCTGGGGGACTTTAAAGATATTGGTGTGGAGCCCTGCCCTCAGAGGTTCTGATTAATTGCTTGGGGGTGTGGTCTGAGTGGTTAAGAGTTACAACAGCTCCCCAGGGGATGGTAAAGTTAAAAAACCACCTCCTCAGGGGCACCTGGCTGGCTCCGTCATTTAATCGCCTGCCTTCGACTCAGGTCATGATCCCAGGGTCTTGGGATCAAGCTCAATGTCGGGCTCCCTGCTCAGCAGAGAGTCTGCTTCTCTCTCTCCCTGTACTCCATTTCCCTGCTTGTACTTGACTTTCACACACACACTCCTTTTCTCTTTCCAAAACAAAACAAAACAAAAACTTAAAAAAAAAAAAAAAAAAAAAAACCCGGGCGCCTGGGTGGCTCAGTGGGTTAAAGCCTCTGCCTTCACCCCAGGTCATGATCCCTCAGTCCTAATATCGAGCCCCACATCAGACTCTGCTCAGCAGGGAGCCTGCTTCTCCATCTCTCTGCCTGCCTCTCTGCTTACTTGTGATCTCTGTCTGTCAAATAAATAAATAAAATCTTTAAAATCTGAAGGAAAAAAAAAAAACACAACCCACTTCCTTATAGCAAATAGAATGGTGAGGGGAACATTCAGGGTAATGAGAGATTTACATAAGATAATTCTTTTAAGACATTAACTCAGTTCCTGGTACACGTCAGCTATGGACTTCCTTCTCCAGATGCCAATGCTAAAATTCTGGCAGAAGTAAGAAGGCGACATTATTTTGCAGGATGGGATTCACATTAAATGGAGAAAGACACGGTCAGGGGATTCTTCGCTCCATCCAAGATGGCCTCTTTATAACACTCCTCCATCTTTCCATGTTCATCCCAAAGCTCTTTCTGGAGGTTGGTCATTCCTCACCATCCCTGCTTTAAAAATCAGACTATAGACAAGGTTGAACTGAGTAAGTGGCATGTTCCTCTTCCCCTTGTAATTTGTTTGGGAATCAAGCCGATTTGTCGGCATAACTAGCTACCCTGTTAGATTTAAATTCCAGTTTTTCTTTGGGATGAATAGGCCAAGCATGAATTTAAGCCAGTTAATTTATTAGCTGCTATTATATATATATATTCAAACTGAGGAATAATAAAAGTAACAAATGACCCTAAATATTGCATGGCTATCTTTATGGTTAGCGAACAAGCTAATATATTTTTGCATGTTCCTCTTATCTGATATTAATCAAAGTTATGATCTCAATCTTCAGTTAAAAAAGAAACAATTCAACCAAAGTCCTCAGAAATTCATAAAGACACATAGATCTTTTCAGAGCTAATATTTAAACCGTTCGAGTAACTGGAAAAGGAAATGATCAGACAAATTACCTCATCGGCTTCTCATTCTGTCTTCAGTTTCAGAGTGAAACCGTTTATCTTTCTAAGCAGATCTTTTTGGAACAGTCTATATTTCATTTGAAAAAGTTATTTACATAATTCCATTCTACCACTGTTTGCAAAATATCATTTAGAATAATTTAAACATTCATAGGGAAATGTGTGAATAATAAGTTCTTTTTTAAAAAGTAGAGCAGTTAGGTATGCTCATACTTCCCACCCAAGGGAGTTATAAATTTACCAACACGTTTGTCTGACCTCTGAACCAGTCCGTATATTATAAGCCAGCACTAGAGTAATGTTCCACCAAAAAAGGGTAACAGTTTACATTAGGAGCCTCCAGCTATATTTTGATACATTTTTATTTTGAAATAAATTCAGACTTAGGGGAAAGTTGCAAAAACAGTACAGAGCTCTCTGATAAAGCCCATCGCCTAGTTTCTCCATTGTTAACATTTTATTTTACCATAGTAGAGTTGTCCAACCTGAAAAACTGGCATTGGTGCCTTACTATTAATTAAAGTTCAGATTTACTTGGATGTCACCATTTTTTTTTTCCATTCATGTCCTCTTTCTGCTCCAGGATCCAGTCCAGGAGCCCACACTATATCTAGTGATGTGCCTCCCAGTCTCCTCTGGTCTGTGACAGTGTCTCAGTCTTTCCTTCTTTTCCATGAGTTTGGCGAAGAGCACCAGTAAGTAACATATAGAATATTCCCCCAATTTAGGTTATTCTGGTGTTTTTCTCATGATTACACTGTGGTTATGGGATTTGGAAAGACCACCACCATGGTGAAGTGACCATGTCGTCACATCATCCAACTATTTGAAAACTGCTAAATTTGGACTAAATACACTCTCAGATCTTTCCCAGTCCTAAAATGCTATGGTTCTGTATTTTATAGAGCCCCCTATTTTTAAGCAAATATGTATATGTGTTTCTAAAACAAATACAAGTCTTGTAAAATATGGTCTCTAATTTCACTCTAGTGATAAGCAGACAGGGAAGCCCACATCATCAGTCTATGGGCTGAAGCCGATCAACATTCTCCTTCTCCACAAGCCATGCGCTCTGTTGGAACTCTAGCGTCTACAGATTTGTGCTAGTATACTAAATATCCCCATCCTTGCCTAAAGTGACTCACAGGAGGCAGATATATCAGCAGCCCAAGCATAGTTTAGAATAAAAGGAAAAGAATAAAAAATCCAATTAAAAAAAGAAGAAGTTAAGAATATATCCAATTATGGGGACATCAAGAATGAGAAAGAAGTTTCTCGTTGGAAGAATCCAGGATTCCTCAACTGAGAGCAGGAGGAAAATGTGGAGAGGAGAGATGAGCAAAAAAAAAGAGAGAACAGAGAGGAAATCGCTGGTCAGCAGACAAACCATGTCATTAAAGTGATTTTGTAGTTGCCTTATTTTCTGTCATGACCACTCAGTCTTATACTTCAAAGCAACTGGAACTGAAGAGATTTGGAAATTAATATTAAAATGGTTTCAGGGTAAGTGAATACAGTACTGAGTAGAGCCTGTACGGACACTAAAGACTGACGTGATATTTGCTTTGCATTTGTACGATGCTCACACATTCACTATTCAATTTGATCGCTGATATGCCCTGTACGCTTCCATTTCAGAAGGGAAGAGATGGAGCCATCATTATAGCATTTGAAATCTGAAGCCCTTCCTTGTAGCCTCCACCCTCGTTTTGTAGATGAGACGACAGAAACCTCGAGATGTTACAACTAGTACCCACAGCTAGTTAGAAATAGAGAATGGCACAATCTCCGCTCACCTAACCTTCCAGGCCGGCTTGCTGGCCGCTCCAGAGCAAGTAATAAGGCAACAGGGAATGCCCACACAGTATGTCACGAATATTAACTCATCTATCCTCACAACATGCTGTGAGGTAGGAAGCCCCATTTATAAGCCACGAAGCGAAAACACATCAAAATTAAACAGTTTGCCCAACGCCAGACACAGAGCGAACAGCAGGTCACGGATTTGAACCCAGATCACCCAGCTCCAGCATCTCCAACCCCTGTACCAACCGCCCTAACTCAAATGCTGATTTCCTCACCTTTTTGTTTCATTTGCTCTCCTGGGAAAAGGAACCTTGGAACTGCTGTGATTGTCACACACATTCATAGGATGTTGGGAGAGGTCCTCAAAAAGACATGACTGCCAGTTGAAGCATGAGCTAGACCCCAGGGTTCGGAAGATCCTGGCCCCCTCCCCATCCTTGGAATGTGGATTCCACTTGCCTTTTCCTGCTCCCAGAGGTTGCTGCAAGGACACCCCTTGAGATAGGGGTGTGGTGTTGAAAACACCGGCACAACATATGCGACTGAGCCCAGTTGAGGCCTCTTTATAAATGTTTACCATTTGGCAGATGGCCGCAGGGACACATTCGTCTTACTGCTGCCCACGACAAGCCTCCCATGCAAGTTCCCTTTGCTTATTAAAACTGCCACCCACCAACCTGGAGTGGCCTGCCTCCATCGCTGTGTCTCCTTGCCCTCTGCTTAAGGAGGCGGAGTTCTGATTACATCCAGGAAGTTCTGTAGAGGTGAGGAGACAGAATCTCGAGTTAGAGGTGTAATCACTGTAGAAGAGAGTCTCCCCGACTGGGCAGAGAGGACAACGCTTTCTTGTGACAGTTGATACAGCTGCTGCATTTCTCCTTATGCCGGTCCCTTCCAATTTTGCCTTCAGAGTATAAGGGAACAATCCAGTCATGCCACACCCTCCCAAATACGCAGAGAAGACAGGGAGGAAATCGAGGGTCACCAATGCTCCTCTCTGCACCTACTACGCTCTGCAGAGCTGCAGCCACGGACAAGACAGACAGAATCCTGCCCTCTTGGGGATTCTATGTTATTCATGGTGGGAGGTGAGGAATTCAGGATGGCGGAGGTAAAGCTTTCTGATAATACCAGGGGCAAAGAGATCACTTTTTGGAAAAAACAAACAAACAAACATGTAGCAGGTTACTGCTGTGAATAAACTTGTCCTGAATATAGTAATAAATACACCATTAAGCATCAGATTTTTTAGAAGAGATAATCATCGTGATTTTGACTGTAATATGTACAGTAATAGCAGCTAACACAAGACAGGATACTTTCTGTAAGATTCATGTCGTGTCCAACCGCAAGACGATCTTTAACATTCCTTTTAAAAGAGATCTGTCAAAGTTTCATATTTTTCAAAGAGAAAGCACTTTATCCTGCCTGTTTAGAAGAGGAAGCAAATTACAAACCATTTGAAATTCATGACGAGATACATTCTCTTCTGTCCCCAAACAAGCCCCTTTACTCCAAAGACAAAAATTTCCAAACATACCTGACATTTTCCCTGTCATCTCTGGAAGCTGAAAATATTTCAGTGCCGGAGATTTAAATCAGAAATAATTCTTCAGTTTTTGTGTGCTGATAAGAGGGAGATTGTGATATCTTCAGTAAAGCATAGGGTCTGTGGAACAGGATATGTGGAGGACTCAAGTTCAGAAAGTTTTCATGTAGGGGTGCCTGGGTGGCTCAGTGTGCTAAGCCTTTGCCTTCGGCTCAGGTTATGATCTCAGTTGGGATCGAACCCCTCGTTGGGCTCTGCTCAGCAGGGAGCCTGCTTCCTTTCCTCTCTCTCTGCCTATCTCTCTGCCTACTTGTGATCTCTGTCAAATAAATAAATAAAATCTTAAAAAAAAAAGTCTTCATGAAGAATCTTCATTTTACTTTGAACTTCCAATCCAGCTACTCGTCATGTATCCACGCTGTTCAGATTTCATTATTTATGATTCTGATATAACTTTAAGAGTAGGCAGTTAGACTGTAAAGAGGAGCAATTATTTAGTCTCCTACTTAGCATTTTTATTTATTGATGCTGACTCATAAATTCCTTGATATGGTCATGTCAAGCCGACACTTCCTTAATTTGCATGCAGTCACAAGAAGGAGTTATGACTCTGATATCGCAACAGGAAATCTCTCTTTTAACTTTGGTGACTCCACAGGGCATCCATTGATGGCTGGCTTGTCATTTGTTCATTTTTGCCTTTGCTATTATTTTCTCCCCACACAAATTGCTTGCCAAATGTTTCTGGAAACAGCATGGTTGTTTTCACTGGGAACAACATACTGTTGGATGCTTGTATTTCTTCTGCTGTCAAATTCGGTAACTTGGTCAGAATTGCTAAAGCTCTAGTCACAAGTAAATCAATGCTTCATGTGAAATTCCTCATTTTTACTGTCGAGGTGTTAAATGCAATCTAGACTCATAAAATGATTTATTTCCCCACGGAGCAGAAAGGACAATAATCAAGTATATCCAAAATCGTTACAGTCACCACGGCAGCCAGATTGAACTAGAATCCAAATTATCTCTAGAATCCTTAATGCATCCCAATTCCTTCCTTCTCCCATACTTGATAGTCTTAGAAAAACAAATATTAGTCTCAGGAGGCTTTAGCTGAGGCAGTCATTATGATTTTTTGTGCAGTGCTATGAAATTAACATTCTAACGGTTATTTCACGTGGGTCCCCTCCACGTACAAAGCACTGTCAGGTTGTGGGAGTCAATATTTTAGAAATGGAGAAACCAAGACTTGGAAGCGAGGCGACTCGTCTAGGACGCAACAGGTAGCAGATGGCCTTGCTGATGCTAGAGTCTTCTGACTCCCCAGTCACTGCTCCCCACTCCAGACTCTCCTGAACAAACCAAATGAAACAATAAGGTCAGAAGATGGAGGCGATATAGTTGACAATTCACAAAAGGATTTCAGTGCTGGGATGGCCAAGCACATGGAACCTTTGGTTCTGTTCAAAATCCATAAACTTTATCTTTTATTTGATGTCTGCTGTCCCTTGGGTTTCTTCCACTCCTTTAACCAATTCCATTTGATAAAGATGCCTTTATCTAACATTGCTTTAAAATCGTATGAGCTTTGAAACTGTATTCACCCTGCGTTTGAAGCTCAATTCTATTACCATGTGTGTGACCTAAGGCATGAAAAATCTCTCCAAAGCAGAGGAGGAGATGAATTAAAATTTACCTCCTCATTGAATTACTCTGGGATTTTTAATGATAATTATGTCAGAATATGTGCAGTACCTGGCACAGAGAAGATAATCTACAAAGGTAAATAACTTTCCTTTGACACCATCATATGCACTTAGGTTTTTGTACTTATAGTGTGGTACAATGATTGTCAAGGGAATAATAAGGGAAAAACGAGGCTAAGATAAATTCCATATACATCCTCTATATACAATAGTCGTCTGGTCCAACATCTGTATCAGAAAGATGAATTTGGATTAAAGCATTAGGAATCTCCCACTGAAGTAAAGGTTACTTGGTACTTTATATATTCAAATTGTTTAAACCTTCCCTTTAGAAAATTATGAAAAGCACAGGGATTTTATAAAATCTCAGTATCACAAGTTCACAATGAAAGGATGCATGACCCTAAGTGTACTTAGTTTGTTAACATTCATTCATTTATTAAATAAATATTTATTGGGTTCTGATTATTGTGTCTAGTTTCCTGAAGCTAGATAGAGAAGCAACCAAAATTGCAATGGGAATTCTTGAATTAATGTCTCCAGTTCATGGGGAGAAAGATAGGCTTCAGGTAGACTTGGAATCCACATAATTCCCGATAGACTGGAGACTGGGGACACCTGTGATGGAGGAGCTATTTCATGATGAGGTAGATGTTAGGAAGGGGGAAAGGGCCCTTCAGGTCAGTGGCAACAGTGTTATTTCTGTCAGATTTCAGAGGTTACATGATCATGAAGTGCTGTCCACTGGGCATCTGGCCCCAGGCTCCTGGGCAACTCTGGGAAAAATGACATAAGAATGTGCTACTTGTTTTGGACTCTGACTTTAATCATGAATGTCAAAAGTGAAAGAAGGATTAGCTTATATAGTCTATGCCTCTCTTTTATAGATAAGGAAAGTGAAGTTCATAGAGGTAAAGATGTGCCTAAGATTACCCATCCCATTAGAAGCAGAGATGCGACTGGACTGTTTTTAGGGCAGACAAATCAGCCAGCTCTCACTGCCTCTTGAGCAGAGTGTCATGAGGAAATCAGCATTTGGTTCCTTCAACTGGGCTTTAATTCCCCCTCAGACATTAACATGGTGAGTTAAATACATAAAGGATGAAGAGTGACAGAGACATATCTATGAGAACGCCATTTTTATGCAGTAATTATAAATACGAGTTACAAAACCTTAAAAAAAATACCAAACAGGTCTTTATGAACTCCTATAAAAATTGTTCTTCCAAAAATAACAATGACTAGGATCCCCTTGGTGGCTCAGTCAGTTAAGCATCTGCCTTCGGCTCACGTCCTGATCCCAGAGTGGAATCTGAGATCAAGCCTTACATCAGGCTTCCTGCTCAACGGGGAGTCTGCTTCTCCCTCTTCCTCTGCTCCTCCTTCCCCCACCTCTTGTGCCCTCTCTCTCAAATGAATGAATAAAATCTTCATTTTTTAAAAAGATTTTATCTATTTTATTTGACAGGCAGAGATCACAAGTAGTCAGAGAGGCAGGCAGGGAGTTAGGAGGAAGCAGGCTCCCTGCTGAGCAGAGAGCCCAATGCAGGGCTAGATCCCAGGACCCTGGGATCCTGACCTGAGTCGAAGGCAGAGGCTTTAACCCACTGAGCCACCCAGGAGCCCCTAAAATCTTCATTAAAAAAAAAAAAAACAACCCAAAAACAAAAATGACAATGAGTTCCTTAACAAGAGCCTGAGGCTACAAGTTTGAAGGCACAGGCCATCACTGGCAAGAGCAGTTTTCTTTCGGAAAGATCATTTGGGAGAGTCTGAGGGATTACAACATTTCAGTACTGGATTTCTCAATATGTCACACAGAGTCATAAGGCCTACCCATCCTCTTCCAAAGCAAGGTCTGATGCTGGGAAATGATAACTTGATAGTAGATGAGAAAATATGATCTCAAATAGGTAAAAAAAAATTGTGTGTGAGAAAAACTAAAAGAACATATTTCAAAGTGTTAATAGTCATTCTCTCTGGATTGTGGGTGATCTGTTTCCTCTTGAATACCTTTTCGGTATTTGCTCAGCTTTTCTGCATTGAAAATACATTATATTTATTCTTAACAAGATATTATATGTAGGTATGTGTGTGTGAATGAATAGACATATACACACCCTTCTAAGAATATTTGGGGAGTCCGCATCTTCCCGGTAGGCACTTGGTGCAATCACAAGCTTATGGCAGGCCGTGCACGTCACAAACGGGGTAGAAGGTGGGGGGAGGGGCGGGAGTTCATAAAATGTTTTCCTAGACTTACAGGCTCTCCAGTTCTAGATGGACTGCTCCATAAGGGTCACTGGGTTGTGAATAATCAAATTGCCCTCGGGTGTTATTCAAGATGGGGCAGAGGGTAAAGGTGGGTACTAGTAGTCATCCACCCCCAACTCCCCACTCAGTCCCTCCAGTACTACCCAAAACACTGAAGTTTAAGGAAAACTGTTCTGTCCTCCCCTTGGTCCCTGGATAACTTGTTTCCAATATCCTGACCAACGCATCCCCGGTAACTACCACTCAGAAGAACGACAGAGAAACCTCACAATTAAAGTTGTTGGCTTCCAGTCCAGGAAGGTCAAATAAAGATATGGGAGGTCTTGAGAGGAGGCTGAGGAACTTTCATTAATACACAGGTGTTAATATTAGTTGGGAATGCATTTAGATTAAAGCCTCATTTGCTGACTTGAGAGAGTTCTATCTGGGCTCTACTAAAAAGGAATGTATTTACATACACTAAACATGGTGGGCACTTCACAATGCATGTCATTGTTGAAGCCCTACGTACTCCTGAGACTAATATTATATGTCAGCTATACTCGAATTAGAACAATTCTAAGATTAAGCCTTCAAAAAAATAAAATAAAATAAAAGGAGGCAGGTGTGAAATCTTAACGGCTTTGTAGAGGATGTTCCACAGAGGATGAAGAATCTGTGAGGGTCCTCGGTCTCTGCCTCCTGCCCTCCAGCCTCCCGGCCACTCTCCACGTGTACTTACTCTGGATGCTGCAGAAGGCCTCACCCTGTCCTCAGCCTGGGTAGCAGACGCGGGCCCAGTCATAATTCCACATAAACCCAAATGCAAAGACAGGGCAGGGGACATTGCTCAGAAGTGTCCCAACCCAAGCTGGTGATGAAGGTAGTTTTCACACCACGCTGCAGTTAATACGGATCCTGAGTAGGGCTGCCAGATAAAATACAGGCCTATGAAATTTGAATTGTAGATAACAAGGCATACATTTGTATGCAAGGGTGCGTAATTATGCTAAAAATTATCTTGTTCATCTGAAATTCAAATCGAACTGAGCATTCTGTATTTTTATTTGCTGAACTGGGTTAACGCTAATCCTGAGTTAGGTCATGATGTCCAACAAAATAAAGTGTTAATCCAACGTAAGCACTTAAACCCTGCTGACAGTCCAGTTCTACAGTCAGTCATTGTCTTCTTTTAAAGGTCCGCATTTTATAGTATTCCTAATTTATGTTATCTGGGGTTCTGAAAAGTTCAATGGTATCTTTCATTTGCAGGAAAGGAAATTATTTTAATGCTGATCTGAGATCATTTATATAATTGTGTTTAAGCTTAAAGTCCTTGAAATAGATACCCTCCACATTTCAGGTTAATCCTAATTGGTAGCGGGCCCTTTGCATTTCTAGAATTAGTCTGATAACCACTGAGAGACAGAGACTGAGGCTACATTCAATTCAGAAAACGATTGGATCAGAGGTATGATAATGCATTCTCAATGTGTCATCTATCCAGAAGGTGGCGATTGAAAGATCTGTGGCATAGCCCAAGGAGTCAGTCCCTCGCTGTTTCACAAAAATCGCAATCCCAAAGACAAATGTTTTTTCTTGTAACAAAGACAGTTAAGAGGGAAATATTCAAAGTGGGATGAAAGGAACAGACATTAGGAAAGACTACATGGTGACTGGAGAAAAACAGGAAAAGATTTTAAAAGTTCTCAATCGTGGGGCACATTACAACTGCTGGCTTTGTCTCTTATAAAATTTCCTTTCCCATTGTACTAACCCCACGCTTCCCTCCAGTCTGCTGGAAAACTGCAGAAAAGGTTTTCAAATGCTAATAGGTAAATTCAGGCAGCCCCTGACTGAAAGGAGGAACTAGTTTCTCAGTAGCGCTCAAAAGCAAGGTCAGAGGCAAAGCAAACTTGTCTTCTCCCAAATGCTAGATGACTGCTTTCTAATAATCCACCAAGAAAGTTCGTGCCCAAGGGAAAGCATGGAGCCAAAAATAAATAAATAAATAAACAAACAGCTGGGGTGGAAACCTCTCAAAAGACATGGGATCAGAAGTTCCGGAACTTCAGCCACCGCTCCTCCAGCAGCGAGCTGTGACTTTGGGTTAAGTTCTTCAGTCTCTCCCTTCTAGAAGGAAGAAGTTGAATAAAATAAGCTCGTAAGATTCCTGTCCAGTAAACGCCAAAGAAACTTCATGCCATCAGTTTTCCCCCCAGATCTTCACTTCTCTTGCTCATCTTTTCCTCCTTTTCTACCTGGCAAAGCCCCAACTCTCCTCTCACCCACCTACCCTGATCGCTTGTCCGGAAGCCCAGGCAGCCGAGAAGTCCGGGAGCAAAGGGCACAGCTGCAAAGACTAGCCCTGCCCCCATCCAGAGCCAGCGGCGCCTACCCTCAGTTGGCAGAGGCCCTCCCTGAGTTTCGAGAAAATAGAAAACTCCCTCCCACCTCTGCTTCTTTTTATTTATTTATTTGTTTGTTTGTTTGTTTGACAGACAGCACAAGTACGCAGAGAGAGTGGGGAGCTGAGCACAGCTCTGCCCAATGCGGGGCTCGATCCCAGGACCCTGAGAACATGTCCTGAGCCGAAGGCAGAGGCTTAACCCACTGAGCCATCCAGGCGCACCTGTATCTCTTTTTTCTGCCTGTTCCACAGATTTGTGGCTGTAGCACTAACTGCTTCCCTTTTCCCATCTCAAGAGAGGATCTTGCTTTAGAGGATACTCCGTTGATCATCATTTCTCTATGACATAACATTCTTCCATTCGACTAGAGAATTTCCTTAGCATTAAACATTTATATAATATATTAAAAAAACAAAAACAAAAACAAAAACTCCTCCCTTGTCTCCTGGTTGTGGTTTCCTTTCTTAAGAGTTAGGCTCTTGAAAGGGTAGACGGTGATGATCATATCTGCTTTCTTTCTTTTTTTCTTTTTTTTAAAGATGTTATTTATTTTATTTATTTTATTATTATTTGACAGAGAGAGAGACAGAGAGAGAGAACACAAGCAGGGGGAGCGGAAGAGGGAGAAGCAGTCTTCCCGCTGAGCAGGGAGTGTGATGTGGGGCTCGATCCCAGGACTCTGGGATCATGACCTGAGCCGAAGGCAGACACTTAACAACTGAGCCACCCAGGCGCCCCTCATATCTGCTTTCTTACTCCAATTCCCTCTTTCATTCACTTCTACCCAGCTTCCGCCCCTGCTGCCCCAGTGAGCGCCCCCTTGAAATCACCACCTGCCTTATTCCTAGAGCCAGGGGACATGTTCCAGCCCTCTGGCCTAACACCATTTACCATGAAATGTTCTCTCTCTTGGCTTTTATGAGCTCTCTCTCTTTCTCTGTCTCTCTGATCTTCCTTCTCAGTCTATCCTTTAAATGTTGATATCCCTTAAGATAAGATCTCAGGCTCTTCTTCCTTGGCTGGATTCACTTACCAACTTTCTAACATGCTTCGTTTTTCAAAACTGTACAAGTCATCCTGCTCTTGAAATCCTCTATATCCTTCTCAATGTGGGGGACCAGCAGGCATTTTATCACCAATCTCAGAAACCTGAGCCCTATCTTTAAATCCACCATTTTGGTCAATATCCTATGAGTTTCACATCTGTAATGTCCTATTCATTATCAGGCAGATCTGATCTTGTCATCACCACTGGCCAGGTCTGTGACCCCATGCTGAACACCCTCAGAGGTCCCCTCACCAGGGACCTCAAAGCCTTTTAAAAGCCATCCTTTTCACTTACCCCAATGATCTCATCTCCAGCTACTCTCCACTGTTGCAATCTGTATTTTTGTCAAAACGAATGCCTGTGGTCTCCAAAATGTGTCCTTCCAGGACTCCTCCAGGGCCTTTGCACATGCTTCTCCTCCTGCTAGAATTCTACTTCTTGTCAGCTGACTTATTTCTACACATGCTTCATAACTTGGTTCTTTGTGTTCTATCCACCAGAAGTCTTTCTGGTGCCCCAGTCTAGGTTGGTCCAGTCCAATATCTGGAATAGAGCAAAAATGTAAAATATCTTAGAAAGTTCAATGAACTGCTTCAAGGATTTTCTCTTTTAACAATTACTTTTCTCCTATTTTGATATGCCTGACTTCGTCCATCCTTCAACTTTATTTGTACTTCTCCTTTTGTTCTTTGGGTCTTATCCCATCTTACATGTATCACTTTTAATTCTGTCTTAAGCCATTCTTACAAAACATTTTCCAAAGAAAAATGTTCAAGAGAAGCTGATGGAGAAGGTTGAGAAATGAAACGTATATGAGAGTGGTGCATAGTTTATTACAGAATATCTGGCCCTCCAGACACTTCCTCAAGGTGATAGGAGTGGAGCTTCTTCTGTTTGGACTCCTTTAATTTTAAGCATTGTATAAAGCCTCCAGCCTTGAACAGAGGAGTTTTCAGAGAGGGGCTGCACTAGAATTACTATGTGTATAAGTGTGAGTGTATTAGTAAAGATATAGACTAAGCTTCTGTAATAAAGAACTTAAAAAAAAAATACTGGCTCCAACAAGGTAGAAATTTACTTCTCACATAGTAGGTATAGCCAGTTAGTCCAAGGAGGCTGGGGAGTCTATCCCAGGGCTCCAGCTGCCTTCTGTCCTGCCGCTCTGCCATGCTCTAGAATTGTTCTGTCCAGTATGGCAGCCACTACCCAGGCATTCCTACTGAGTTCTTGAAATATGGCCAGTCCAAATTAAGACATGCTGCAAGTATAAAATACACACCAGTTTTCAAAGACTTTATATGAAAAACAAAACCCAACAACTCAAAATATCTCATTAACAACTTTATAGCAACTGAGTGTTGAAATAACATTTTGGATATATTGGGTTAAAATACATTATTAAATTTAATTTCACCCATCCTTTTCACTTTTTTGTTTAGAAAATTTAAACTATGGGGTGCATGGGTGGCTGAGTCGGTTGAGCATTTGACTCTTGGTCTCAGCTAGGGTCATGACCTCATGGTCATTAGGTTGAGCCCTACGTTGGGCTCTGCACTCAGCAGGTTGTCTGCTTGAGATTCTCTCCCTCTCCTTTACCCCTCCTGCTCATGCACATGCAAGCACTCTCTAAAACAAATCTTAATTTTTTTTTTTTAAAATTACACTTGTGGTTCACATATTTCTATTGGACAGAACTGTCCTAGAATATAGTGCCTTATCTTCATCTATACAGTAAAAGCTGGCTCATAGTACCATATACATGGTCAGAACAACAACAACAAAAAAAACTGGAAAGAAAAATGGTAGAGGGAAAGCCTTTTTTTTTTTTTTTTCTTTTTAGGGAGATGATGTGTGATTTGTGCACATACTTCATTCACACTTCATTGGTGAGAATAAAGTTACATGGCTCCACCAAGCACCATAGGATACAAGGAAATGTAGCGTGTGTATGGGCAGCTCTATGCCCTATTGGAAAGAGAGGAGGGAGAATGGATTCTAGGCTAACATACTAACTTGTGTCTGTCACATGTATGTTTCTAAAAAGAGGTATTCAAGTTGACTTTTTAAAAAAATTTTACTTATTTATTTGACAGAGAGATCACAAGTAGGCAGAGCAGCAGGCAGAGACAGTGGGAAGCCAGACTCCCTTGCAGGGCTTGATCCCAGGACTCCAGGATCATGTCCTGAGCCGAAGGCAGAGGCTTAACCCACTGAGCCACCCAGGCACCCTTTAAGTTGACTTTGAGTAGGAGGGAGTTGAAAGGTTTTCCCTGGGAGAAAGGAAAGGGAAAAATAGGATAGAAAGAAATCACCAAAATAAGATATTTCAATATCTGGATTGAGAAAAAGTAAAACCAGGCAGAAGAGATAAACAATGGCTCAGGGCAGCGGGTACTGGCCAAGGGAGAAGATGCCCCTGTGCTTGAGGCAGTGAACAATACAGGAAGGAAGGAGAGAATATAGAGTCCACCTTCTGTTTCATAACTAGAGCCTCAGAAATTTGGATATGGCTTTGCTCCTAAATGTGTGAAGATTAATATGGAAAATGAGTAGTAAACTGATCTCTGAGGAGCCTCACGATCTCAGGACAGAGGAGGATGAGAGAGAGAACATGATGGTATATGGTTAATACATGGGTGAATCGGATGGAATGTTGAACATGAAAACCAAGGCACAGAAGAATATATACTTTACATTCAGTTTATATAGCCTTCAAAAAGTGACAGATCTAATCAATAATTATACATATCAAATGCTGATTGCCTTGGGGGAGGGTAATGCAAGAGATGGGCTGTGAGGTAGGCTTCTGACAAGCAGGTAATGTTCTATATCTTAATCTGGGTGAGGTTTATATGGGTGTGTTGTTGGGTAAAGGTGATTACTGATGTGTGAATACTTTTATGTATTGATATTGTACTTCCAATAAAGACTGTATAGAAACTAGGGGCACCTGGGTGGCTCAGTGGGTTAAAGCCTCTACCTTCGGCTTAGGTCATGATCCCAGGGTCCTGGGATCGAAGCCCGCATCAGGCTCTCTGCTCAGCAGGGAGCCTGCTCCCCCCCACACCCCATCCCCTGCCTGCTTCTCTGCCTACTTGTGAACTCTGTCAAATAAATAAATAAAATCTTTAAAAAAAAAAAACTATACAGAAACTAACAAAGAGGGGAATGAGTTACTAGGACTGATAGAGAGCTCGCATTATAAACCAATCATGAATCATTCCCGTGGGGCTTGGGAGTCTGACCAAGAGAGCACATTGCTGCTCTCTTAATACTTGAATCAAATCAAGTTTCTGTTAGCAGGGAAGGAGAGAATAATTGTTAATAGGCAGCAGATGGTGACTGAAACAGGAAGTTAGTTTTAAAATGACTCAGCTCCCTATTCATTGACCTGGATGAATATACACCATAAATTTTGAAATAAGGAAGAGAAGATGCCATATTTTCATTCTATTAAAAATGCCTTTCCGGGGCGCCTGGGTGGCTCAGTGGGTTAAAGCCTCTGCCTTCGGCTCAGGTCATGATCCCAGGGTCCTGGGATCTAGCCCCATTGGGCTCTCTGCTCACCAGGGAGCCTGCTTCCTCCTCTCTCCCTGCCTGCCTCTCTGACTACTTGTGATCTCTATCAAATAAATAAATAAATATTTTTAAAAAATGCCTTTCCCAGAGTCCATAGTCTTTCGTGATTCACCTCCCCTTCCAATTTACCCCAACTCCCTTCTCCTCTCTAACACCCCTTGTCCTCCATGATATTTGTTATGCTCCACAAATAAGTGAAACCATATGATAATTGATTCTCTCTGCTTGACTTATTTCACTCAGCATAATCTCTTCCAGTCCCGTCCATGTTGCTACAAATGTTGGGTATTCATCCTTTCTGATGGAGGCATAATACTCCATAGTGTATATGGACCACATCTTCCTTATCCATTCTTTCCACAGTTTGGCAACCGTGGCCATTGCTGCTATAAACATTGGGGTACAGATGGCCTTTCTTTTCATGACATCTGTATCCTTGGGGTAAATACCCAGGAGTGCAATTGCAGGGTCATAGGGAAGGTCTATTTTTAATTTCTTGAGGAATCTCCACATTGTTCTCCAAAGAGGCTGCACCAACTTGCATTCCCACCAACAGTGTTAGAGGGTTCCCCTTTCTCCATATCCTCTCCAACACATGTTGTTTCCTGTTTTGTTAATTTTGGCCATTCTAACTGGTGTAAGGTGATATCTCAATGTGGTTTTAATTTGAATCTTCCTGAGGGCTAATGATGATGAACATTTTTTCATGTGTCTGATAGCCATTTGTATGGGGGTTGGGAGGTTGGGGTACCAGGTGGTGGGTATTATAGAGGGCACGGATTGCATGGAGCACTGGGTGTGGTGAAAAAATAATGAATACTGTTTTTCTGAAAATAAATAAATTGAAAAAATTTAAAAAAAAACTTAAAATAATAAAAAAAATGCCTTTCCCTTATATAGAGAAAAATGTGCAAGAAGACACCCCAGGCTGTGAATATTGGGTCCCCAAGGGGAGATGGGTGGGGGATATGGGGGGCCAGAGCTCATCAGGGTTTTCTTGTTTTGGTATTGTTCTATGGACTATCAGGAAACATATGTACTTCTGAATTTTTTGAAGTAGAATTTACCAGGAAGATTAAAATGAAAAAGGCCAATAACCTAGTAAATTGGAAACTAAGGTATTAAGAATGGGTGAATTTCATAAAATAGAGAGGGTACGAGACGGGAGTAGACCTGAAGGCCAGGTGGTAACATTTTCTTTTGCTCTTGGCACCTTATCCAGAGAAGCACTGCTTTAGCTCCTTCCTCCTTTAAGAAGCCACAGAAACAGGAATGCAAAGCATAGGGACTCTTTTTTTTTTTTTTTTTTAAGATTTATTTATTTGAGAGAGGGAGACAGAGCGTGAGAGGGGAGAAGTTCAGAGGGAGAAGCTGGGAGCCCAATGCGGGACTTGATCCCGGTACTTTGCGATCATGACCTGAGCTGAAGGCAGTTGCTTAACCAACTGAGCCACCCAGGCACCCTCATAAGATACTCTTAATCCCCAATGCATTAGGAAACAAACTGAGGTTTGCTGGAGGGGAGGTGGGGATAGAGAGGGGTAATTTCGTAATGGGCATTAAGGAGGGCACTTGGTGGAAAGAGCACTGGGTGTTCTATGCAACTAATGAATCACCAAATTCTACCCCTGAAACTAGTAATACACTATGTTAACTAACTTGAATTTGAATTAAAAATTAAAAAAAAAAAAGCCACAGAAACAGAGTGTATGTTTCTTTCTAAGTGCTTTCGTTCCTCAGAGCCATTGTTTAAGTTTGAAAACTGTTAGCACAAAATCTCTTGGGAAGCTCACTTCCCAGCAGGATTTAATTTCTTTCTTTCATTATTTTTTCTATCTGTGCCTTGGGTTTTAACATCCGTGGAGAAGGGGAAAGTGGGAAAAAGCTGGTTTTGTCTGGCAACAGCCACCTGCCAGAGGCATTCATTTCCTGGGAGGAGAGAACTCCCCACTATTGTGAACAAAATCCATTTTTCAGCAATCTGGTTCATAGATCTGATGATCGGAGCACTCACATGAAGATTTTTGGGGGTAGGGGGAAGCTTATATGGCATATTTTCATTATATTGTATGGAATTTATTTATCATTTAAATTTTAGTTAATGAACATACAGTGCCATATTGGTTTTGGAGTAGAATTTCAGTGATTCACCACTTACCCACAACACCCAGTGCTCATCCCAACAAGTGCCCTCCTTAATTCCCATCACCCATCTAGCCTATCCCTCACCTACCTCCCTCCACTACCCCTCAGTTTGTTCTCTATTGTTAAGAGTGTCTTATTGTTTGTTTCCTTCTCTTTTTTTTCTTTTCCCCCTTCCCATATGTGCACCTGTTTTCGTTCTTAAATTCCACATATGAGTGGGATCCTATGGCATTTGTCTTTCTGTGACTGACTTATTTCACTTAGCATAATATACTCCAACTCTATCCATGTCACTGCAAATGGCAACATTTCATTATTTTTGATGGCTGAGTAATATTCCTATCTATCTCTACCTCTTTCTCTATCACCCATTCTTTGTCCACTCACCAGTCAATGGATATTTGGGCTGTCTCCATAATTTGGCTATTACTGAAAATGCTGCTATAAACATCGGGGCACATGTGTCCCTTCAAGCCTGTATTTCCCACAAAGATTTTCCATCAGTTATTTGGCTGTCATTTCCATGTTCTCTAATAAATACTCATTCACATTTACACAACAGTGTCAAATTCACCTTCAGGAGTCTTCCTCATTTATTGAGTTTGCCTTAAACTTTCCTCAAGGTATGAGACCAGTAACAGCAAAAAAAAGGTAAACTGCTATATCATTTATTTGCTACTAGAATTACTCATTTTTGCCTTCCTTCTTGACTATGAGTTTTATGGAAGGCAATGCATAAAAGTTATGCAAGTACACTTAAGACTTCATTGTCAAAATGGTACACATTTTATAAAACACTTTTTTAAACGCTTCCAGGAATATTGGTTTTGTATTTCTCAAATTAGAGGTAAGTCCTTCTTCAAATGGCTAGGAGACACTGGTGTGAATCCAATTAAGTTCAGGGTTACTATTTAACCCTGAGGATCAAAATAGGTTCTATTTTTTTTTTTTTTATGGTTACAAAACTAACAAGAAGAAAAACAACAAAATAATAGCACTACTAAAATTTAGTAGCGGGAGGAGAGACTCAGAACAAATGAAAAATAAGCCATTCCTTTACCTTTCAGTGTGATAGTTAATGGACACTGTTTAAAAGTCAATAAATCAAGAAATAGTATAAATATACTATTAGTAATAACAGTGTCAAATCATCAGATGAACTCAAAAGAGCAATAGTTAAAAATATTTATCATAGGGTGCCTGGGTGGCTCAGTGGGTTGGGCCTCTGCCTTCAGCTTGGTACATGGTCTCAGGGTCCTGGGATGGAGCCTACATCGGGCTCTTTGCTTCCTCCTCTCTCTCTGCCTGCCTCTCTGTCTACTTGTGATCTCTCTCTGTCAAATAAATAAATACTTAAAAAAATATTTGTCATAGAAATGGGCATGGGGGCACCTGGGTGGCTCAGTTTGTTAAGCCTTTGCCTTAGGCTCAGGTCATGATCATGGGGTCCTGGGATGTAGCCCCATGTTCGGGCTCCCCTGGCCAGTGGAGAGTGTGCTTCTCCCCCTGCTTCTTCTTCCTCCTGTGCTCTTTCTCTCAAATAAATATAATCTTACAAAGAAAGAAAGAAAAGAAAAGAAGAGAAAAGAAATGGGCATTGATGAGATGGGAAGTGACAGAAATTATCTTTTTCTTTTTTTCCACTTTTTTGTTGTTTTTTTCCCCCAATGCACAGTCATCCTGGTGAAAGGATATGTCCCTTAGGAGGAAGGCGAGGAGAAAGATTAACAGTGTAAAATTAACAGTGTAGTGGGGTCTTCCTCATAGGGATGCCAACATTCCTTCATTGAAGGGATTCTGGATCTGTAAACTGGCGCAAGTCTGGCTCAAGCCATGACTCTGTTTTTATGATTCAGGTTACACTTTTGTTTACTTGACCAGAACTCTTCCACTGATATAGATCAAAGTAGAGTTTAGTAGGCTCCCCATCTATTTCACTTCCAGAAATACCATAATCAACCAGCTGATGCCATAGGTCTCTGAGAATAAATCAGATTATTCTGGTTCTGCTTTGATGCTGTTGTGCATCATGGTATCCATGCCCCCCTTGCTTTTGGCAGATGAGTGCACCAATGGCTTCTGTCCCGCAGGATCCAATTATCCCCACGGCATTTAGGTTTCATAGTTCAATGGCAGCAGTTCCCATTGTAACTTCTTTCTTCCCCTAGTTTTATTGAGATGTAACTGACACACAGCACTATGTAAATTTAAGATATACAATGTACTGATTTGATATATGTATGTGTAAACATGTGACATGATTACCACAATAAGGTTCATTAACACATTTAGCACCTCACAGTTACAGTAATTTTTTTGGCAGAGACAACAGTTAAAATCTATTCCTTTAGCAACTTTCAAAATTTAGAATACAGTATTGTTAACCATAATATTACATTACATCCCCACAATTTTTGCACCTCATAATTGGATTTAAGAAGATTGTTTTAAAAATTAGTCCTCCTGATATGCAATATAACATATAGTGCATTGTAGTTATAATTTGCATTTCCCTCTTTACTAATGGTATTCAACATTTTCATGTGTCTATTGGCCATTTGGTTAGCTGTTGAGTTCCCATACAAATGCCCGAATGTCCTTTCCTATTTTTCTTTTGGATTGTCTTTTTTTATTTCAGACTTGTGAGTGTTTAAAAAAGATATATATATTCTAAAATCATGCCCATTGTTACACACATATATTCCTACTTCCTGGCTGTTTTAAAATTCACAACGGTGTATTTTGATGAATAACATTTCTTTTTTTCCAAGTTTTTATTTAGATTCCAGTTAGTTAATATGCAGTGTAATGTTAGTTTCAGGTGTAGAATTTAGCGATTCAACAGTTCCATACAACACCCAGTGTTCATCATAAGTTCCCTCCAATAAATGCAAGTTCTTAATTTAAAGGCAGCCCTATTTATCCAACTTTTCCTATACAAGTTTTATTGTTTTGTTGAAAAAACCTTTCCCTATGTCATATTATAAATTTGCATTATATTTTCCTTTCACATTTAGATCTACAACTCCCCTGGAGTTGATTTTTTTTTTTTTAAGATTTTATTTATTTGACAGAGAGAGATCACAAGTAGGCAGAGAGGCAGAGAGAGAGAGAGGAGGAAGGAGGCTCCCTGCCAAGCAGACAGCCTGATGCAGGACTCGATCCCAGGACCCTGAGATCATGACCTGAGCTAAAGGCAGAGGCTTAATCCACTGAGCCACCCAGGCGCCCTGGATTTGATTTTTTATGTGTATGGTATGGTGTAGCGGTCAAGATTCATTTTGTAATTTGGATATCCAATTGTCCCACCACCTTTCATTGAACAGGTCATTGTCCTCACAGTGCTGAGCTATGCGAACATTTCATAAATTAGTCATCCATATACATGAACAAGGGATTATAGATTCTCTGCTCTATTCCTCTGGTATATTTGGCTATCCTTGCAGAAAAACCATGCTGTCTTAACTACTGTAGCTTTATAAAAAATCTTGTTATCAACTAGAATAATTCCTCCTGTGTTTTTTCCTTTTTACACTTTCTCCAGTATTACTGGCCCTTCGCATTTCCAAAAAAAAATTTAGAATTATCTTAAACAGAAGAAACTTGGTAACAATTTTTTATTGGGATTGTATTGAATCTATAGATCAGTTTGGGAAGAATCAACTTCCTTAACTTTATTTTTTTTTAAGTTTCTATTTGACTTCCTTAACTTTAATCTGTTAATAAGAATTTTAAGTCTTAGGGTGCCTGGGTGGCCCAGTTATTAAGTGTCTGCCTTCAGCTCAGGTCATGATCCCCAAGTCCTGGGATGGAGCCCCACATCAGGCTTCCTGCTCAGTGGGAAGTCTGCTTCTCCCTCTCCCACTCCCCCTGCTTGTGTTCTCCCTCTGTCAAATAAATAAATAAAATTAAAAAAAAAAAAGAATTTTAAGTCTTAAATCCCTTAATCCAAGTTTGTAATTCCTTAATATGTTACATCCTTCCATTTACTTGGTTTTGCTGACTTTTCTTCAGTATTTGCTGAAATGGTTTTGCACATTTTTCAGTTGACTTATTCCTAAAGGTTTGATATACATCTGATGCTATTCTGAATTAAATCTTTTAAAATTATATTTTTAATTGTTGCAGCTATGAAGGAATACATTTGGGTACCTGATGATTTTGCTAAATTTAAAGTTGCTAATAGTTTGTCTGTGTATTATTTTGGATTTTCAACTTGCATAATTGTGTCACCTGCTTCTACTTTATACTGTAATCCTGGTAACTTTTCTTCATTTCATTTATTTGCTTGCTTATGTATTGACTCACTGTGCTGGCTAGGCCACATTACAATGTTGAATTTAAGTAGTAAGAGTAATAAGAGAACCAGATAAAGTTCCTATCTCACAGGAAAAACTCTTTTACTTTGAAGTTGGTGTTTACCACAGAGCTTTTGGTATTCTTCATTAGATTAAGAACGTTCCCATCTATTACCAGTTTGTAAAAAGCATTGACCTTAGATGTTGAATTTCATCAAATACATTATTCTGGATTGTTTCCTATGACCATATGCATATTTTTCTTCATTA
Organism: Mustela putorius furo; assembly: GCF_011764305.1. Lineage (NCBI taxonomy): Eukaryota > Metazoa > Chordata > Mammalia > Carnivora > Mustelidae > Mustela > Mustela putorius. The sequence continues at coordinate 12,591,090 of NW_025422010.1, read as the reverse complement.
TAATAATGAAATAAATTGAAATAATTACTTCTCTAATATTAAAACAACTTGTATCATTGGAATAAACTCAATTGTTTGTGATGAATTATCATTTTCATTTAACTTGAATTTGATTTACTAATTTTTTTTGTTTAGGATATTACGTGTAATTTTATAAGAAATATTGACTATGCAACATGCTTCAATTTTATTTAAATTTCTCCATAATAACAATTTCATGCTTCTTCCCCAAAAGATGTTCTTTGCACAAATAAACATGTTACTTGCTATGAACTGAACTGTGTTTCCTAAAAATTCATATATTAAAACCCTAGATCCCAGTGCAACTATATTTGGAGATAGGATCTTTACGAGGCAATTAAGGTTAAATAAAGTCATAAGAGTGGGGCTCTAATCTGATAGGACTGGTGACCTTTTAAGAAGAAAAAGAGATTCTCTCTCCCCATGCATGTACCAAGGAAAGGTCATGTGAGGACATAGTTGAAAGACAGCCATCTACAAACCAGAAAGAGAGCATTAACCATAAACAGAATTTTCTGACACCTTGATCAAGGACTTCTGGCCTTCAGAACTGTGAGAAAATTAGTATTTCCTATTTAAATCACCCAGTCTGTGGTATTTTGTTAAGCAGTGTGAGGAGACTATGACATCACTTACATCCCCAAAAGAGAGACACAAAATCCCACCAGCTGCGTATGCATCTCTAAGTGTTGTTAATTGCCTTCCTAGCTCATTTACAACCCCACCTGAATATTCTATCACAAAAAGACTAAATTGTAAAGTTAACAACCATGAAAATCCTTTATACCAAGTAATACAGAAAAGAAGAATGATGGAAAAAATATTTAAAATATGCAAATTCATACATGACAAGCAAGGAAAAAATATGCAAGGCTGCTATAATCCTCATTTCTATTACTGGTTGCAAGGCTATAGTCGATAACTTGTAACTTCATTTTTCTACTTCCAACCTCATGGTTTCTGGGCTCTCAGCCACCAAGTTGGGAGGTTTTATTTGACAGAGTAATCTGATGTTTCATTACTGAGGGCTTGAGTTCTTAGTCTTTGCTGGGTTGCAATTTTGTGTGAATTTTTATTTATGGACCAGGAAATAGTAACAGATGCCCCAGAAAAATCTTCTCATTCCCATATATTATTCTCTGATGCCATTTTATAATAGAAACCAACTTTTCACATGCATGGTTATCAGAATCAATTTCCCCAACTAGTTTCTGTTGGTTCAGGGACATGAGGACCCTGAAATGGCCAAACAGTAGTTTTCTACGTCTTATCCTATGTATTCTTTATTATGTCTCCTGGTAGAAGCATCCCTCCTTTGGGAAGTGAAACCTTTAAACCAGAGCCAAATGTATAAGAAATAGAAGCAAAAATCCTGGGAGTGGGTTAGTAAGTTTAATAATAAGAGGAGCTAATCCTACATCTACCTCTTTATTTCCAGACCCATATTAGGGCAATTAGAGAAATGCATCATATATTGAGTGCTGCCTCTAAGCATAGTCCATAGGATAATGTCCCGTCTCATAGAATGTTGTCTTTGCACCATGGTGAATCTTTAGGAAGCTATCTAAAGGCTCTCTCAGACTAGATGCTTCTTGGTAATAGGGTACCTAGTAAGACCAGTGAATTCCATCATTGCTCTTCTCGTGCAGCAGATTGCTTTTTCTGACCAGAAGTGATGTTGTGTGGGATTCTTTAATGATGAATAAGGGGTTTCTTAGTTTCATAAAAAATATTATAGACAGTGAGGGTAGTCAGTGGAGACTAGAAGGAGTGACTACTATTCCCAATGCAAGGACAGCAATACAAGACTTCAAGGAACATGAAATACCTAGGTAATGTGAAACCACCAAAGGACCATAATAATTTTCCAGTAGACAATCCGGACTTAAGATCTGTGATATAGCCAATGAAGAATTCAAAATAGCTGTTTTAAAGATATTCAATGAGCTGCAAGAAGACACATCAAGATGATTCAATGAAATCCAAAATATGCAAAATAAAAATTTTAACAAACAGATAGATTTAAAAAACAACAAAATTCTAGAGCTGAAGAATACAATGAATGAAATTAAAATGCAATAGTGAGGATCAATATCACAATGGAGCAAGCAAAAAAAAGAATCAGTGAAGTTGAGGATAAGACCTTTGAAATTATCAAGTCACGAGGAAAAAAAGAAAAAAAAAAGAATGAAGAAAGCCTATGTATGGGGTGCCTGGGTGGCTCAGTGGGTTAAAGCCTCCGCCTTCGGCTCGGGTCATGATCTCAGGGTCCTGGGATCAAGCCCCACATTGGGCTCTCTGCTCAGCAAAGAGCCTGCTTCCTCCTCTCTCTCTGCCTGCCTCTCCACCTACTTGTGATCTCTGTCTGTCAAATAAATAAATAAAATCTTAAAAAAAAAAAAAAGAAAGCCTGTGTAAACTATGGGATACCATGAAGGGACACAATTTGTGAATTATTGAAATCTCAGAAGAAGAAGAGAGAGAGAAGAGAGCAGCACGCTTATCTAAAAAAATAACGGCTGAAAACTTTACAAATGAAGGAACAGATATGACTATCCCAGGTCTAGAAGTTCACAGGTCCCCAAACAATTCAATTCTAAAAGACCTTCTCTGAGAAACATTATAATGGAATTGTCAAAAATCAAAACAAAGAGAACATCTTAAAAGCACTAAGAGAAAAAAAATCTTATCACTTAACAAAAAAAACACCTCCCCATAAGGCTATCAGTGGATTTCTCAGCAGAAATCTTAGAGACCAAAAGAAAGATAATATATTCAAAGGACTGAAAGAAAAGAAGCCTTGCCAATCAAGAATAATTTATTCAGCAAATTTGTCTTTCACAAATTAAGGAGAGAAAAAAGACATTCCTAGAGAAACAAAAGCTGAGGGATTTCATTACCACTACACTTGCCCTACAAGAAATGCTGAAAAGATTCTTCAAGCAGAAGTGAAAGGATGCTAATTAGTAATATGAAAACATAAAGGGGCGCCTGGGTGGCTCAGTGGGTTAAGCCACTGCCTTCGGCTCAGGTCATGATCTCAGGGTCCTGGGATCGAGTCCCGCATCGGGCTCTCTGCTCAGCAGGGAGCCTGCTTCCTCCTCTCTCTCTGCCTGCCTCTCTGCCTGCTTGTGATCTCTGTCTGTCAAATAAATAAATAAAATCTTTAAAAAAAAAACAAAAATATACTACACACTGGTAAAGGTAAGTATAAAGTCAAATTCAAAATAATTTAGTACTGTAACATGATGGTGTGTTAGCCATTTAACTCTACTTTCTTTAGTAGAAAAGTAAAAGGCAAAAGTATCAAAAATAACTATAGCTACAATAATTTCTTAATGAATACACAATATAAAGGGGTAAATTTTCATGTCAAAAACATAAACTATAGGGAGTGGAGTAAAAGAATACAGCTTTTGTGTGTGATTAATGTTGAGTTATCAGCCTAAAGTAGACTGTTATAAAACGTCTTATGTAAACCTCATGGTAATGACAAAGCAAATATCTACAGTCGACACATAAAAGATAGAGAGAGTGGAATCAAATGGAAAAATCATCAGTTCACAGAATTTTCAATTCCTTTATAAAGGAAGATAGTGAGACAACAAATGAAGAACTAGAAAACATCCAGAAAATAATTAAGAAGAAAGCATTAGTAAGTCCTTACGTCTCAATAATTACTCTAAATATAAGCATATTATACTCTCCCATCAGAAAGCATAAGTGACTGAATAAATTAAAAAAATAAAGACTCAGCTATATGATGCCTATAAAAGACTCACATCAGCTTAGGGCAAGAGACATGTACTACACTAAAGGGAAGTCACTCACACACTCTAACATTCTTGAAGACTCATGTCAGCTTTAAGGATACACATAGGTTAACATAAGGGTTTAGAAAAAGATAGTCTATGCAAGGGGAAACCAAAGAGAGCAGGGATAGCCATAGTTTTTCCAGGCAAATAGATTTTAACTCAAAACCTGTAATAAAGACAAAGAAAGGGTACCTGGTTGGCTCAGTCAGTAGAGCATGTGACTCTTGATCTTGGGGTCATGAGTTCAAGCCCCATATTGGGCACAGAGATTAATGTATGTGTGTGTGTGTGTGTGTGTGTGTATAGTCATATATATATAGTCATTTTACATATATAGCCATTATATAATGTCAATATATAATTATATATGTTCATAAAGTCAATATATATTTAATGTATATTAAATATAAAGCCTATATAAAGTCAATATATACTTAATATATATGTTAAATATAAAGTCAATATATAATTATATAATGATAAAGAGAATTCATTAAGGAGATAACAACTACAAATATGTATGTATCTAACATTGGAGCATCTAAATATATTAAGCAAATATATATATAAAGGAAGAAATGGACAACATTACAATGGTATGAGAATTCAAGATACTAATTTCACAAAGGATAGATAATCCGGACAGAAAACTATTAGAGAAATGGTGGGTTTGAACTAGACTTTAGAACAATGGATGTGATAGACATATATAGAACATTCCACCACCAACAGCAAAACACACATTCTTCTTGAGTGTACATAGAACATTCTCAAGGATACATTATATGTTACGTCTAAACAAATCTTAGCAGATTTAAGAAGATTGAGGTTATGCTCAGTATCTTTTCTTACCGCAATGGTATAAAACTAGAATTCAATAAGGGGAGGCAAACTGGAAAATTCAAAAATATATGAAAATTAAACAACATACTTCTGACCAACCAATGGGTCAAAGAAGTAATCAAAAGAGAAATTGAAAATATCTTGAAAGAAATGAAAATGGAAATACAAGACACCAAACTTATGGGATGCAGCAAAAGCAACTACAAAAAAGAAATTTATAGTGATAAATGTCTACATTAAGGAAACAAGAAAAATCTCAAATGAACAACTAAAATTTACCCCTCAGGAAAGTAGAAAAAGAAGAAACAAAGCTCAAAGTTAGCAGAAGGAAGCAAATAAAGATCAGAGAAGAAATAAATGAAATAGAGACCAGAAAAGCAATTGAAAAGATGAATGAAAGTAATAACTGGTCGTTATTACTTAAAATAAAAATAAAACAAAATTGGCAAAACTTTAAGAAGAGAGAGGACACAAATAAGTAACATCAGAAATGAAAGAGGTGATGTTAAAAATGATACCTCAGAAATACAAAGGATTATAGCAAATTATTATGAGAAACTGTACACCAACAAATTGGATAGCCTTGAAGAAATGAATCAATTCCCAGAAATATGCAACCTACCAAGACTGAATCATTAAGAAACACTAAACCTGAACAGAATAATGAGATTGAATTCATAATCAAAACCCCCCCCCATAAAAGAAAAAACCAGGACCAAATGGTTTCATTGATGAATTCCACCAAAAATTCATCATTTTAAAAATTAACCATTAAAATTAATCATTTAAAAAATTAACACTAATCCTTCTCAATCTCTTCCCAAAAATAGAAGAGAAGGAAGCATTCCCAAACTGACTTTGCAAGGCCAGTACTGTACTGACACCAAAGCCAGACAAGGACACTGCAAGAAAAGAAAATTACAGGCCAATATCTCTGATGAATGCCAATGCAAAAATTCTCAACAAATATTACCAAACACAATTCAAGAGCACAATAAAAGGATCATATACCATAGTCAAGTGCAAAGACGATTCAACACCTATCTACAAATCAATCAATGTGATATTCCATATTAATAGACTGAAAGATAAAAGTCACAGTCATCTCAACAGATATAGAAAAGTCATTCGATAAAATTCAACATCTTTTCATGACAAAAATTCTCAACAAATTGGTATGGAAGGAAAAATACCTCAACATAATAAAGGCCACATAGGACAAGTCCATAGTAAACATCATACTTAGAGGTGGAGGGTTAAGAAGTTTTCCTCTAAGATCAGGAACAAGACAAGAATGCTCACTCTCACCTCTTCGAAACAGTACTAGAAGTCCTAGCCTGAAAAGTTAGGGGGAAAAAAAAGTTGGGGGAGTGAGGGTGGGAAAGAAAAGAATAAAAGGTATCCAAACCAGAAAGGAAGAAGTAAAAGTGTCTCTGTTTGCAGATGGTATGATCTCACATACAGAACATCCCAAGGTCTCCACCAAAACAGAAATGAAAACAAAACCAAATTAACTAGTAGAACTAATAAACTGATTCAGTAAACATGAAAGATACAAAGTCAACATACAAAAATGAGTTCCATGGGTTTTTTTTTAAGATATTTGAGAAAGAGCAAGAAAGCACAAGCAAAGTTAAGGGCAGAGGAAGAGGAAGGGGGAGAAGCAGACTTCCCGCTGAGGAGGGATCTCGATGGGGGGCTTGATCCCAGGACCCAGAGATCATGACCTGAGCCAAAGGCAGCCGCTTAACTGACTGAGCCACCCAGGCACCCCACGCCAAAGCAATCTTGACCAAGATCAAAAGTGGAAGCAACACACTCCCTGATTTCAAAATATGTTACAAAGCTATAATAATCAAAACAGTATGCTATTGGCATAAAGATGGACACAGACTAAGGAAACAGAATCAAGAATCCAGAAATAAACCCTTGTACATATGGTCAAATAATATTTAGAAGGGACCCAAGGGTGTTCAATGGGAAAGAACAGTGTCTTCGATGAATGGTATTGGAAAACTTGGATAATTATGTGCAGAAGAATGAAACTGGACCCCTATTTTATACCATTCACATAAATTGACTCAAAATGGACTCAAGACTTAAACCTTAGACTTGAAACTATAAAACTCCTAGAAGAAAACATAGAGAAAAAGCCCCTTGTCAAGGGGGTTGACAGTGATTTTTTTGGATGTGACACCAGAAGCAAAGGCAACAAACACAAAAATTAATAAGTGGGGCTACATCAAATTAAAGCTTCTTGGTTCTACAAAATGTAAAGCCAACCCACAAAATGGAGAAAATATTGGTCACCATTTATCTCATGAGGGGTTAACTACCCAACATATAATAGAACTAATACAATAGGAAAAAAAGGCACGCAATCTGATTAAAAAATGGGCAGAGGAACTGAAGACATTTTGATGTCTTCATCAAATGATGAGTAGAGGCTTGATACCATTCATCATCAGAAAAATGAAAATCAAAGCCACAATGAGATATTCCCTTATAACCATTAGAATGGATATTATTAAAAAAAAGAGAGAGAGAGATAGAAGAGGTGGTGAGGTTATGGGAAAAAGGAACCCTCAGGCATCCCCCTGTGAGAATGTAAATTGCTGCAACCACTACGGAAAACTGTACGAAGTTTCCTCAAAAACTTCAGAATGGAACTCTCAGAAGATCCAGCAATCCCACTCCCGGGTAATGAAGGAAATAAGAGGAAATGTAATGAAAATATATCAGAGAGATCCCTTCTTCTCTCCCATGTTTATTGCTGCATTATTTATAATAGCCCACACACGGAAACAACCTAAGTGCTCACTGACAGGTGAATGGATAAAGCAAACAGGCTATGTGTATATACAATGGGATACTAGTCAGACCCCAAGACAAGGAAAACCCTGCTACTTGTAACAACATGGATGCGCCTTGAAAGCATTATGCTAAGTGAAATAAGTCAAACAGAAAAAGACAAAATATTGTATGATTTTACCTATATGGGGAATCTAAAAAAAAAAACAAAAAACAATTCATAGTAACAGAGAGTAAACTGGTAGTTGCCAGCCGTTGGGGACTGGGGGAAACCGGGAGGTATGGGTCAAAGTATACAAATGTCCGGTTACAAGGGGAGTCAGTTCCGGGGATATTAAGGTATGACATGGTGACCCCAGCTAATAATTGGATTACATACTAGAAAGCTGCGGAGTAGATCTTAAATATTCTCAGCACCTACTCAAAACGGTAATTGGGATGGTAAGTGGGATGACAGAGTTGTGAACTAACTTTGCGGTAATCATTCCAATACATGTTAGAGGTCAAGTTTATCTCAATGCATCTGGAAAAAAATTAATTAAAAAAATAAGAAAAGAGGTCCAGGATGAAATCTTAAGGATCTAGGCAGATAAAAGAGAGCCTACAAAGACTTAGAAAAAACACCCAGAGAAATGGAGAAAAAGCAAGAAGAGTGGGTGTTGTGGCAGCTAAGGGAACAGAGTATTTGAAGGAGGGAGATGTCAGGGGTGTCAAGAGCTACAGAGAGGCAGGAGGGAGGCCTCCGATGACCTTGGCAGAAGCCTTTTGGAGGAATGGGGAGGGCGGAGACCGAGGGAGCAACAGTGGGCTGAAACGTGAGAGGAGAGGAAGTAGCGGAGCAGCTGGGCTCCGCGTGGGAAGTGCCAAGGCCACGTCAAATTTCCCGAGTTAACTTTGTAGTTCTTCCTCTGCCCACTGCTTCCACCCCACTTCCCGCCTACCCCCCACCCTCCACTGAAACTACTACTGGTGGTAATCGCCGCTTATATCCTGAGATGTGGTGGTATATTTCCTAGACATCTTCCCTCACTTATTCCCTCGCTTGTACCCCCGGACCCCCGTGGCTCGAATGGGTCAGTCCCTAGTCTCCCAGCGGGCCTCCTTAAGGCTAGGCGTTTGTTTCCAATTCGCCTCTCACACACCACACCAACGTCAACTTTTAAAGTGCAAATGTGACCACTTCTCCCTGCTTAAAATCCTTTAAGGACATTCCAGTGCGCGCCAGGTAAGGGCACATTGGTCAGCACAATCTGGAAGGCTTTCGGAGTTCTGGTTCCTGCCCCTCCCTCTCTTCTTGGCCAATTAAGCTTATGCTCCTGCAACACAGATCTCCTTGGCCGTTTGCAACTAGCCAGGCTGCATGGTGGCTTTCTTTTTCCAGGTGTTTGGAACTAGGTGTTCCTCCTCCTCCGGCCTCTCACAGGGTCCTTGCTCACTGGAGCCTGGGGCCACCTGTGGATTTAATGTGACTACAGAGGCACGCGTCCTTTCCCCTCTGATGCTGGTAAAGCGGTAATGCTCCTACCAGAAAGATCAGTAATGCTCCCCAAGTGGCTATGGCAATTTAAGATTCACTCGTCATGCCAGGCACTGTCATAAATACTAGAAATACAAAGATGAATACCATATTTTTAGCACTTTAGGAAGTCGTAGTCTCCTAGAGAGCTAAACATAAAATGCAATAAAGGATGGATTGAGGAAAGGGTAAAAAGAATAAAAATAGGAATAAAAAAGAATGAAGGATAAGCCTGAGGATGGGGTGGGCAGAAAGAGGAGGAGGGAAAATATTATAATGGAAGACGTGCTTGAGGTAGCTCTGGAAAGGTAAGTATCCTCCAGTCCGAGAAGGTACTTCAACACAAAAATACAAAGCAACACCCTCCACACCTGTCCCAAACACCCTTCCAAATTGTCTACACAGTTTTATTGTAGGTAACTTTCTGACAAGAGGGATCCGGCAGGCTGGGCTGGCGAGCTGGCCCCCAGACCATAATAATGCAAGTGCTATGTAGATTTTCTCCACCTAGTCTGGACCTTTATCCACTGCTGGCATAGAGTGAGGGGCGTGGTGGTGAGGTCAAAGGGTAGCTTCTACAGTGCCACCCTCTGTGTGCTGGCCGTCTTCGCCAGTTATCCAAAGTGCCGCCCTCTGTGCATTGGCCATTTTTACTAGTCATCCAAAGTGGCACCTTCTTTGCACCACTTTAGGGAAGACCAAAACAAGCCTTCTCGCATTCCAGTCAGGGTAGCGATGAGCCTCCAAGGCTTCTGGAACACGGAGCCCTGTGGAAAGTCATTGTGTGGCATGGACAAGATCGAACCCAAAGATGGCGTCAGTGTTGTCTGCACTCCTATAGACCCCTTGTAGGAGGGCCTTCTGCTCAAGTCCCCCTGGCGTATCAAATACCTTTCTTCCTTGAAGGACTCTATAGCTCTATTCTCCACTAAAATTTCCCTGAGGAATATGGTCTGCTTAATTGCCAAGCAGACTGGTCCTACCCCAGGGCTTTTTGAGCCAAAGAGCTTCCTGAGGATTCTGCAACAGAGACTCGGAAGGAGGCCCATGGGGGCGGGTGTGAAGGGGATACCAGACTGCTAGGGCCTGGCTTGTCTCCCTGCTGTGGACTCAGGGGCTAAATGAGATCACTGCATCTGGGAAATATGAAAAAAGCTGCAAATATGAAAAACCTGGGGAATAAGGAAAAAAGCTGGCTCCTGTGGTGCCAATAAGGCCAGTTTAGGAAAATCTCAAACACAAGAATTATTCCAAATTTATTTGCTCTTTGTTCCATCTGACTATGCTTCTGCTTTTACCCCATACATATCTGCTTTAGACAAAGTTAACAACCGGCACAAACAATTTTTTTTTTGGCCACAACCTCAAGTATATCTTAATTTTACCTGGTTGAGAAGTATCCCCCTTTCTTACCCTTGTGGTTTCATTCTTGAATTCTGATAGCAAAGAAGAAAATAATTCCCGGCAAGCAACTTACCTCCTTTTGGTAAGTTAGGCATGGCTGAATTCCCATTGACTACCTGAAGTCACTGAAGACCATTCTGAACAGGCTAGCTTGTAATCATTGCTTTTACTATAAAGGGATTTCTACTTCATTAATATAGTACTTAATATTTAAATGTTTTAAAGAATAATCTGGCAGGGTCTAATTTGATCATTTATTTCAATTATTTAGACAATTATTGTTTATTATAGATCAATTATTTCAAAGACAATAGCTTGCCTTATAAAGTGACTGAAATTATCTTCACCTTGATTTGGGTTTCTCAAAATTTAACTTTTTTTTTTTTTAAAGATTTTATTTATTTATTTAACAGAGAGAGAGATCACAAGTAGGCAGAGAGGCAGGCAGAGAGAGAGGCGGGGAAACAGGCTCCCTGCAGAGCAGAAAGCCCGATGCGGGGCTCAATCCCAGGACCCTGAGACCATGACCTGAGCCGAAGGCAGAGGCTTTAACCCACTGAGCCACCCAGGTGCTCCAAAATTGCACTTTTTTAATGAACTGGAACCATGTACTGAGTACATGGGTCAAATTCTTCATATCCTTGTGCCTCTCCTCCTTGACAGATAAGACCCTAGAAGAAGATGGTAGGAAAATCACAAGCAACCACCAATGAGGGACAGGGGACAATCATCCAAGGCCAGGCCCTTTCTCTCTAATAGCCAGAAGGCAGTATACTTCACCACCCCATTGCACCTAGCAACCTTCTCCCTCCTGCCATGTTGGAAGATTAGAGACATGGAGGTAGGGTCACACTCTGATGATGTGAAAAAGGTGGAGATCTTGTGGTTTACCTAATCAATTTCACCACATGTGTGGTTCAGGGCCCAGAGTGAATTGCTATTTACCTGTCTGTAAGTCTGTCTTGTCACTCCCTTTTTTCCTACATCCCAAACTGATTCTGGCAAAGTCATACTTCAAAGTCAAAGTTGTGATTTACTGAATTATTCAATAGCTACCAAATGACTTTTGTTAGTCATACTCCTTCCTGAGCAGTGAACCTTGACATAAACGATATGACTTCCTAAATCCATGTACTGCTCAGGAGCCCTAAGAAGCCCTTTACCATAGCCATAGGATACAGAAAGTCTTAAGAATCGTGACATCTGGGACATTAAGCATCTGCCTTCAGCTCAGTTCATGATCCCAGATTCCTGGGATAGAGTCCTGCATCTGGCTCTCTGCCTGGCAAGAAGCCTGCTTTCCCCTCCCATTCCCCCTGCTTGTGTTCCCTCTCTTGCTGTGTCTCTCTCTGTCAAATAAATAAATAAAAATAAAATCTTAAAAAAAATGAATTGTGACACCCAGCAAAGACCTTGGTTATCTGCAGATGTGGCCAACTATCTCTCAGAAAAATATTGCTTAAGGACCCTGGAGCACTTGAATTTACTTTGGACAATCCTCATTCAAACTCCTTGTCCTAACAACTTGTGAGATTTGAGGAAAATAAAGAGAATGTAGTGGAGACTTGCAAAGCTACCTAAAGCAAGTTAAGCAAGTGTTTTAATACTTCAGAAAAAAAGGAATGACAATGTTTTCAGGGAATCTAATTTGTTCAATAACAAATCATCCCAGAAAAAATGACAACTCATGCTCAAAATGTCACAAGATGAGTTGTGCAATATTCCTGTATGGAATCATTTATTCAGTAATATTGACTGTCACCTAGAGGTTATAGTCCAAAGGAAAATATCGAGTTATATAAGATTTTATCTGTAGTACATATGTCAAGCTCAAAAGAAAATCATATTAAAGCAAAAATAAAAGCATTTGCGTGTCTTTCTAGACCCTTGAAATTGGCAAGCCACGTCTGATATTCAGGTTAGCATTCCCAGATGATATCTTTTAGCCTGATGCCACAGGTGATGTCACAACCACTCCATTCACTTGTTGGGTTTATAGTTTCCAATGACAGGTATAAATGGAAAATGTCATGTAATGTTAAAGTTTCTAGTGAAGTGAAAATCTACACTCACCTTGATGCCTGCCCTTCACCAAAGGAACAAGAATGCTATAGACAGACAAAGACTGTGGGATGGGGAATGAAATGATTTAGTGGAGGCCAAACTCATATAAGAAATACTGCTATATAACCATTTGTATGTAGTCCAATGGTGAAGTCACAAAGGCCCAGAGGTGCATTTTTATGCCTTTGTCTTCATTTCTTCCAATAACATAAAGGTAAAACATGACATGAAATGGGGGTTGATAAAGCAGTCTGTAAAATATGACATGATTACATTAGAAGCTACTTCCATTGTAAAGGTGTTTTCAACTATATGGTCTCTCTATGGCACAGCAGACTAGAAGGCCTGGAAGAGAGAGGGTGAGAGAGTGAACTAAACTATTGAAAAGAATTTCTTAAAAAACTTAAGACAGGGGCGCCTGGGTGGTTCAGTGGGTTAAAGCCTCTGCCTTCGGCTCAGGTCATGATCCCAGGGCCCTGGAATCAAGCCCCGCATTGGGCTCTCTGCTCAGCAGGGAGCCTGCTTCCTCCTCTCTCTCTCTCTGCCTGCCTCTCTGCTTACTTGTGATCTCTGTCTGTCAAATAAATAAATAAATAAATAAAATCTCTAAAAAAAAAAAAAAACTTAAGGCAAATTTGTTGCATCTCTATATACTGACAATGAATAGTCCAAAAAGAAAAGTAAAAAAATAATTCCATTTACAATCATTAAAAAAAAAAAAACCACAATTTGGGAATAAACTTAGGAGACAGAAATAAACCAAGACAGAAATCTCATACCCTGAAAAATATGAAACATTGCTGAAATAAGGTAAAGAAAACAAAAAGAAATGGAAGAACATCCTGAGTTCATGAATTGGGAAATTTACTATTTTTAAGATGTTAATAATACCCAAAGTGATCCCCAAATACAATGCAATCTCTGTCAGATTCATAGTAATGCTTTTTGCAGAAATAGAAAAATCCATCCTAAAATTTATATGAAATCTCAAAGGACTCTGAAGAGAACAAACAATTTTGAAAAAGAACAAAGTTAGATGTCCCATCCTTCTTAATTTCAAAATTTATTACAAAGCTATAGTAATCAAAACAGTGTAGCACTGGCATAAAGACAGATGTGATGACCAATGAAATAGATTGGAGAGCTCAGAAATAAATCCTCACATATACTGAAAATGAAATTATTTTCAACATGGATGTCAAGACTATTCAATGCAGAAAAGACAATCTTCTTAAAAAATGTTATCCACAAGTAATAGAAACTGATATTCATATGTAATAGAACAAAGTTGGTCTCTCCCTTTATAACATGCATAAAAATTAACTCAAAATGGATTAAAGACCTATGTGTAGGATTTATTTTTAAAGATTTTATTTATTTGACAGACAGAGATCACAAGTAGGCAGAGAGGCAGGCAGAGGGAGAGAGAGAAGGAAGAAGGCTCCCTGCTGAGCAGAGAGCTCAGGCTCTCTGCTAGGTGTAGGAGCTATAGTTCTAAAACCCTTGGAGAAAAAGACATAAGGGAAAGCCACATGCCATTGGATTTAGGAGTGAATTCTTGGATATAATACCAAAAGTATGGGCAACAAAAGGAAAAGTAGATAAATGGATGTCATCAAAAATAAAAACTTTTGTGCATCAGAGAATACTACAAACACGGAGAAAAGGCAACCCACAGAACGGGAGAAAATATTTACAAATCACGTCTCTAACTAATAAGGAGTTAATACCGAGAATATACAAAGAATGGATATAATTTAACAGCAACAACAACAACAAAAAAAAACAAGATTGAAAATGGGGAAAGGACTCAAATAAACATTTTTTAAAATACATACAAATGGCCAATAAGTACATGGAAAGATGTTCTACAACACTAATCTTTAGGGAAAAGCAAATCAACTACAATCAGATACTACTTTATACCCACTAGGATGGCCATTATTTAAGACAACAAATGGAAAATACCAAGTGTGTTTGAGGTTGAGGACATGAAAAAACTGGAACCCTTGTGCACTATTGGTGGGAATGGGAATGTGAAATGGTGTATCTGCTATGGCAAACAGTATGATGGATCCTCAAAAAATTAAAAACAAAATTATCATATGACCCAACACTTCCATTTTTGGTTACATAATCAAAAGACTTCAAAGCAGGCTCTCAAGGAGATATTTGTATAACCGCGTTCATAACAGCATTATTCACAATACCCCAAATTTGAAAGTAACCCAAGTCCACATCAATAGATGATCAGATAAACAAAAATATGGTACAGTGGAATATTATTCAGTCATTGAAGGAAGCACATTTTAACACAGGCAACAATATGGATGGACCTTAGGGACGTTATGCTAAGTGTAAGAAGCCAGTCACAAAAGGACAAGTACTTCTGATTCCACTTGTATGAACTACCAAAAGTAGTCACATTTACAGAGAAGAAAGGATAATGGTAGTTGCCAGGGAGTGGAAGGCAAGGGAGGGAATATGAAATTATTTCTCAATGGGGGATGTTTCCATTTAGAATGATGTAAAAGTTCTGGAGATAGACAATGGTGAGGGTTGCACTTAAACATGGTTAAACTGGGGCTCCTGGGTGGCTCAGTGGGTTAAAGCCTCTGCCTTCAGCTCAGGTCATGATCCCAGGGTCCTGGGATCGAGCCCTGCATTGGGCTCTCTGCTCAGCGGAGAGCCTGCTTTCCCACCTCCCTCTCTGCCTGCCTCTCTGCCTACTTGTGATCTCTGTCTGTCAAATAAATAAGTAAAATCTTTTAAAAAAATGGTTAAATTGATGTATCTTGTGTTATGTTTATCTTACCAAAATAGCAAAATATTGCAGGTAACAGTTTAGGACATAGTCAAAGACCAGACGTTGTTGTGCAGCGTCTCTGATGAAGTAACACAAAAAGTTCTCTGTAGGTAGGACATGTATTACCTTTACATTCAGTGCAGAGGTATTATATAATCTAAATATGTTCTGATTTCTAAATCACAACCTAGAGCAATAAAAACAGAAAGTTAAAAATTATTGACTTATTGTTTGATTCTCATGCTTAGGTTATAAAAGCGTTAAAAGCATGAAGGCAAAATATCCAGAATTAAACATATTTTCTGAAGAAGAAAATGTAGCAACAGGAAGAAGTAGATTTGTTTTTTAGAAGCATTTCTGAGCTTCAGATTTATTGGACTATATCTGGGAATGTTGCCTTCAAAAATTTATCCAGAAATGCCTCTGGGCCACCAAGGAAATGTGGTCAGGGACAGGAAAGAGAGAAAGTTAATTGATCCATGAAACCTTTTTTTTTTTTTTTTTTTTCAAAAAAGTAATACAGAATTCCTTCATAACAATATTTACAATTTGTCATTACTGTTTTTGTATGTGCTGTTTACCTCTTTACTCTCTGTCACACCAGAATATAAGCCCATGAAGATAGAGATCTTATCTACCTAAATCACCATGCACCACTATGTATACAAGAAAATTTGGTATATAGTAAATATTTATATACTCGCCGAATAAATGAATGAATGACTTTTATCCTAGAGGTTCTTCAAACTATTTTTATAAAAGGCAGGGGCAACTGTAAAGCAGGTACCTTGAGTTTTTTACCTCCATCACCAGCTGTCTATGCCTTTGTTCCTTCCTCTTGTATCACATACTCTCCTATCATATGTTGACCTAGATTATGAATGGATATAAAGATCAAGATAAGAATAGAAAGAATAAAATTACATGTGTGTGTGTGCAATTGAAGAGCAAGATATTTAAGAAAAAAATTGCTAGCATAGTTCCTATTGAGTATAAAATGATGGAGCAAGTTAAAAACAAGGGCAACTTTAGATTTTATATTATTTATGTGTACACATAGTACTTATATAGCAAGTAGAAAATGCTTGAGGCCATGCAGTCCACTCCATTCCCATTGCCAATAACTTCAGTGACATCTGATGGAGGGCAGTGAACTTTCAAGGATACATTAGAACCAAGATCTGTAACTGGAGGGTTCTAGTGGCGGGACAGAGAGAAAGCTTGTGTTGGATCCTCCAGCTCTTGCTAGAAGCTCATTCTCAGACTTTCCTAGAGATCCATATCACTGGGATAGCCTACAATTGGATTTTTAAATTTTCTTTTCTTTATTCTCTACCTTTAAGATTTAGAAATGTGGCTTCTATCTCATTCCACTTTCTTTCCACTCATTTAATTTTATTCTTTACTTAAAAAGAAAGACTTTAAAGATATTTGAACATTAGATTCTACTTAGGTTGCAGAAAGGTATTTTTAAAAAATATTTTATTTATTTATTTGACATATGTAGAGATCACAAGTGAACAGAGAGGCAGGCAGAAGGGAAGCAGGCTTCCTGCTTGAGCCCAACTCGAGGCTCGATCCCAGAACCCTGGGATCACAACCCGAGCCGAAGGCAGAGGCCTTAACCCACCGAGCCACCCGGGTGCCCCCAGAAAGGTATTTTTAAAAGGGGATTCACCTCTTTGTACTATGAACATCTGCTATGGATTAAATCAGAACTTCAAAAAAGATATGTTGAAATCCTAATTGCCAGGACATAAGAATGGAAACTTCTTTGGAAATCCAGCCATTACAGATGTAATTAAGTTAAGTTAAGATGGGATAATGCCAGACTGGGTGGGCTGGTGTCCTTATAAGAAAAGAGACCCTGACACAGACCATGGGGGAAGAATGCCCTATGAGGCAGAGACCAGCCAAGGAATGCCAAGGATTGCCAGCAAACCATCAGAAGCTAGAAGAGATCATGAAAGATTGTCTGCTCTAAGTTTCAGAAGGAACATGGTCCTGCCAACACCTTAAGGTCAGACTTCTGGACTCCAGACTATGAGACAATATGTTTCTGTTGTTTCAAGCAAAGCAGATCGTGGTACTGGTTAAGGCAGCCCTAGGAAACGAACAAACCACCCATCTATCCATCTAGCCCTGCGCCCATCTATTCACTGACCTATTCATTCGAATGACATTGATTTAGCATTTGCTGTGTACTAGGCACTGTATACAGCAGTTCCAAGGAGGCAAAGATGAAAAAGAAACCATCTCTGCTTCTAAGACCTTTTAATCTCAGGGGACAAGATACCTGGGGACACAGGAAGGATTTACTCTTCTTGGCCTGCGCAGATGGTGAGGGGGTGTTGGTCACGGAAGACCACCAGAAAGGAAATGTAAAGAGGGAGTAGATGACTCTGGAGAAAAGAATACAGACAGAAGAATAGTGAACGTGGTGTTGAAAGGGAATGTACAGGTTTCACTATCTAACTTTAGCTCTAAATAATGAAACTGATGCCCTTACAGGTTGTGACTAGCCTTGCATCACACAGCCAGGGGGAGTCAGGATGAGTAGTGAAGAGACAGTGCCATGGGCCACACACAGAGCAAGGGCTCTGCTCACATGAGCTCCTCAATCCTCATCTCAATGCTCCTTTTACAAAAAGACTCTTGAGGTGCAGAGAGGTGAGGTGATTTGCTCAAGTTAAGTGAATTGTCTATTCATGCCAGACCTCAGATCAGAGCTGGCTTCAAAGCCTCAGGTCCCTGCACTGTGCAACCCTGCCCAGGATTCAGACGTTCTGGATCTCATTTTCTTTCCACCTTCCCACAGTGCCTTACGACAATCTCTACAATGTCCAATTAAAACCAGACAGTTCCATGTAATGTAAATTAAAACCTCTAAAAATATATTAGAATTAAAAATGGAATTGTGCCTCTGGGCCTCCTATTCTTTTAGCCTCAACAGAATGTACTATTCATAAATCATGCGAATGATACAGGAATATTCATGCATTTGTGTAAATATTGAAATTAAATCACCATTTCTATTGTGATTGCAATCATCACAGATATGGACAAGATTTATTTCTCTTTCACATTTTAGAGGAAGAAAAATCTAATGAAAATTACTGTTATACGTTGATGTGCAGGGCTGGTGACACCAAGAAGATTGATTCCCATGAATATTTCCAAACAAATTTAGATCAAATGCATATTGATGGTCTTAGAGTTGGTACATAAAAAACCACTTTATATAGATTGAGAAGAACTTTGAATTACTCAATAAATATTGTCAAGCTAGGGTAAGGGGGTATACCCTCTGAAGCTTGAAGAAACAAACTGGGGATGAATAAAAGTAATTCTACCTTATATAAGAATAGTAAACTTCAGGTTGCATTGTCCCAGGAGGAGAAGGTACTAAGTACCGCAATTATAATGATGTCACCATCTCCCGGGACTTTTCATGCTGTGGTCCATCAGTAGCTTTGCATGGCAGGGACAGGGCTGAGATGCTTACCAAACGCTTAGGAAAACAAATGGGAAGGAGCTGCAGAGAATCTTGGTGCTTAAATATCTTGGAAGATCTGAGTATATTTACCTCATGCATCTTGCGTGGGTGGCTTAGTACTTGAGTGCCTCTTGGGTATGATAACTGAGTCCCTCCTTACATTTACTAGGTGTGGGGCATTTCAAACATATCTATACCACTGGACTCTATAGCTAAAGTTAGAAAACCTCAAAAAAAAAAAAAAAAGACAAAGAGGTTGTTTTCCTGACTTCCTTGAGACCTACTTCTCTAGACTTCATTTCCTGAAGACTAACCTCTTTCATGTGTCCCTGATCTAGGAAATGACCTTACCTTCTGGGGACAGATTAGGACTTCCCCATAAGGCTAGGGGGTTATTCCTAGGCAGGGGTATTTGTTATATTCTATAGGGACATGATGCAAACCCCCCACATTTACATAAAAGAGTCATATATCCAGGTATGCCTATTGGTGGGAAGTACCCTTCCCTGCAAAGAGGGTTGGATTTTCTTCCACCTTTCATTGGTTCAGCAGGATCAGGAACTGGAGGAATTCAACATGCTCTCCTTAGGCATCATTTTAAGAGTTTCAGGTCAAAGAATTTGTCCTGATGTATGTATTTTTTCACTGAGCTCTCCTAGAAAATGTAAATAGCATATTATTTGGCTACAAAATGTATAACTGCTTTTTATTCCTGGCTTATAGAAATCAGCCTCTTGGCTTACAGCTGTCCCATATAATAAGCCAATTCTCTTAACTGAGTTAAAAATGATTTTCCTGTTCTATTATTGCTCTGGTGACTTCGTTTATGAGATTTTTCTCAACAAAGGTTTTATATATTCCACAGGTCTTTTTTTTTTTTTTCTAATTTTTAGGTTTTCTGTCTTGAATAATAAGTTCTTCCTCATTGCTAGATTGTATAGGTAGAGTTTCGTGGATTTTCTTGTAATATTATTTTATGAATCACAGTTATGTCTTTGATGTGTCCAGACTGAATTTCTGACTGTGCTGTAGTTGGATGGCACTTTTATTTTCCAGATGTTTATGCCAGCACTGTTTATTAAATAATCCATTTCTCCCACTGAATTAGACTTTTTCATATAGTTATTCTCATTCACTGAAGCAATTTTTCCTCCTCATTCTACTGCCCTGACCTCCTTTCCATACTTGCACAAACATCTTTCTTGTTCTGGTGCCAGTCGCTTCACTCTGTGTGGTGGGATGGAGCTCGAACAGGTCTCCTCATCAACCCCTTGCCATTCAAACGGTGAGGGGCTAAGCGAGCTGACAGAAGGCTCCACTAGAGTTGGGCAGCTGAACCGATGTAGCAGAACCCCGGGGATCTGGCCCTGTCTGTCCCAGAGGGCCCCTACCAGTGGCAACGTATTTGCTCTAGACCTCTCCGCTGGGCTGGCTGGGACCCTGTCTAATCTGCAGGACAATGGTGGCTCCTCCTGACTCTCTCCTTTCCCAGGTGTCAGATCTGATCTGAGGTCTCAGGCTTCCCCTGCCCAACCCCACTTTCTCCCCTTTACAGTGTGTAAAAGTTCTCCTTCTCCACATGAACCTCTTGCACCCCTAAATGGCTCACCGTCTGCTTTTCAAAGACTCACACTGACACCGAAGGCCGATTCTCCATTCCCCCAGGGGCAACCCATCTCCTTCTCTTGGCTGGCTTCGTCTTTTCTTCTTCCATGTCAACATTATTAGCATATTATGGGATTATCTCCTTCATAAAAAGAAGAGGTTGGCATTATAGATTTAATTGCATTACATTTACGTATTGATTTAGGGGAAATGGACACAACTTGTAATTAGGTCCCTTCAACAACGCAGATTTGCACTTACCTGCAGATATTTTTTTGGATAAATACAGTACAATCCTGTAAAATCATTTTGTCCTTCTTGTGATTTTCTTAACATTTTCTATTCTCTAGCTTACTGCATTGTATAACACATATAAAATACAAAATATATGTTAATTGACTCTTTATGTCATTGGTAGGCTTCTGATCAACAGTAGGCTATTAGTAGTTACGTTTTAAGGGAGTCAAAAGTTATAAATGGATTTTGGACTGTATAGGGGTCAGTGCCCTAATTCCCTCTCATTGCTCAAGTTGAAGGATCCATTGTATATATTCAACTGTGTATTTGCTTAGTGTTTCTCTCACTCTTACTAAGCTCACTGTAAGCTGTTTTGTTTATTTTCTTCAACACTGTACACAATGCATATCACAGTGCCTGATACATAGCAGATATTCTATAGATATTTGCTGAATAAATGAAATAACTAACATCCAAAGCTTATCACTTCAAAATATGAATAAAGACATTTTAAAATAGACATGATATGGTGAGTAGAATACTAATTACATTCTTTGGTAATCAAGCAATACACAACACTTGTTTTATTTTTGATACCAATTATCAATACAAATGGATTTCTTTTTATCTTAAAATGTCCATTTTAGGGGCGCCTGGGTGGCTCAGTGGCTTGGGCCGCTGCCTTCGGCTCAGGTCATGATCTCAGGGTCCTGGGATCGAGTCCCACATCGGGCTCTCTGCTCAGTAGGGAGCCTGCTTCCCTCTCTCTCTCTCTCTCTGGCTGCCTCTCTGTCTACTTGTGATTTCTCTCTGTCAAATAAATAAATTTAAAAAAATGTCCATTTTAGATACTTTATTCAGACATGGAATGTGTTGACCGATTGAAACAATATTTATAAATAGAAGTTAGATACCTATTCCACAAAATATAGTCTTAAAACTATATTTTAGATTAAAGAGGTTTTTGTGGAATTAAAGGCTACTTGTAAAAATATTAGAATAAGGATAAAAGCATTATCAAATTGAACTTGGAAGCCAGGAGAGATCACTCTGCTCTCTCCTGCACTTATAACAAGAGGAAAGGAGGCAGAGCGTAGAGAAAAAGCAAGTTCAGATCACCGTCCCCTCACTTAGAAGCTAAGTGACATTGCAAAAGGTCAAACATGCTTTCAACTCACCTGGAGAGGTCTTCTGTTTTGAACCAAATATACAGGTACCCAGGTCCCAACTTGGGGAGGTTGCCTAGACAATTCTGATGTGGACCCTTTTCAGTTAGGAAGGTCTAAGTTACACTGGAGCAAGAAGAGGACTCCACATTTCTTACAGCCTAACACATCAAGGTTTATTTTATATTATATTATTATTAGAGAGGAGCTCTACTTCACAGTTGTTCAGGGCTGAGATTCACATGGACTCTGCTCTCTGGATCATTCCCATTACCGCAGCAGGGTCCATTACTTTGCTGTGTAATGTGGTAACCACAGCACATATAGGGCTATTTAAATTCAAATTAATTAAACCCAAATACATTTCAGTCGCGGTAGTCACATTTCAAGTATCTGAAGCCACACGTGGCTTGGCAACTCTATGGGGCAGCTCAGAGGTGAAAGAGTCCCATCACTGCAGAAAGTTCTATCGGACAAGGCAGGTCCAATGAACAGTCGATCTCCTTCTCCTTGTGTTTCATAGTTCCAAAAATATTTCCATAATAATAATAATTTAATAATAATAATAATTCCATAATTCCATAAAGCCGAAGGCAGAGGCTTTAACCCATTGAGCCACCCAGGCACCCCTTTATTATATTTTTATGGTTGGAGAATACTATACTCCTTATCAGTCCTCCATACTCCATCCTATTTGAAAATGTGAGAAAACGTAAAATTTTACTTCATGGTCCCTCAGTGCCTCTTCAAAAGTTGTGATTCTTTTTTTGTTTGTTTTTGTTTTGCAGCTCTTCATTTTTAAAAAATTATGTTCAGTTAGCCAACATATAGTGCATCATTAGTTTTTATGTAGTGTTCAATGATTCATTAGTTGCATATAACACCCAGTGCTCATCACAACACGTGCCCTCTTTAAATACCCATCATGCAGTTACCCCTATTCCCCCCACCCTAGCAGCTGTGTTCTTCAATGCAATAGACTTGTAGTGAAAAGGAAGGAAGGAAGGAAGGAAGGAAGGAAGGAAGGAAGGAAGGAAGGAAGGGAGGAAGGACATGGGACAGGCCACCTGTGTGACCATTTGAATTACAAAGCAAACTAACTGGTTTATACTTTGGGATATGACTGATCAAGAGAAAAATCACACTTACTCAGACTTGGGTTTTGGCAGACATTTTCTCAAAAACAAATGAAAAGAGCTGACCACTTCAAAGAAAACTACTTTAACTGAAATTATTTTTGCCAGTGATGGAAATTCAAGCTTTCAAGTTAAAATTAGAGTAATAGAGAACTTGTCTTTGCTAGTATAAGATTTTCAGCTCTGTAATTCTTGAAGATTTGTAGTATTATAGTATTAGTGGCTGTACTAATGAATGGGAATTTTTGGTTGTATAATGAAATATGTCAACACTTAAAAGACCTGCATAACCCGTGAACCAGTATTTTCCAAATGACCAACGCATAATACTACAATCATAAATTAAGTCATAAGGGCAAGCTACAGCCAATGCACTATGATGTAAAAGAATATAAATAGGAGGATATGGCTTCAGATTCCACATATATCACATGTGGAGCTTTGGTGTCATATTAAGAATGTCCTGTGAAGGGAGACAAACCATAAGAGACTCTTAATGTCACAAAACAAACTGAGGGGGACCGGGGGGAGGGGGGTAGGGAGAGGGATGTGGGGTTATGGACATTGGAGAGGGTATGTGCTATGGTGAGTGCTATGAAGTGTGTAAACCTGGCGATTCACAGACCTGTACCCCTGGGGCTAATAATATATTATATGTTTATTAAAAAAAATAAAATAAAGTGAAAAGACCACTAAAATACTCTTCCCTTCCCAACTACATATCAATATGAGACTTGATTTTCTTCATGTTCTTCAACCAAAGTAATATACTGCAACAGATGGACTGCAAAAACAGATATAAAAATTCACCTATTTTCCCATTAATCTAGACATTAAGTTTTAAAAATGTAAAACAAATTCCACTTTCTTAATGAACATTTCAGTTTTGGAAAATAGAACTATTTTTAATTAAAAAATGCTATTTATGCTAACATATCATATTATTTTTAATGAATTAAATGCTTTTTAAACGTTTCTCCATTTAGATTTCCAATAACATCAATATTGGTAGTTATAACTGACACAAAACACCTCTTATTGGATTCTTAATTATTTTTAAGAGGATGAAGCAGTCATAAAAGCAAAACATTTGAGAAGCACTGGCTTAGGACCCACTCAAACTTGATACAACAGAACACCATGGACAGCTCCAACAGGTGCTCCAACAACCCTGGAAATACTTAAGGTCTAGAAGAGTATATGGAATTATAGAATTCCATCTATTCACTCTATAGATTTTCAGCCACAGCAGGGCACGAATTTTTTTCAGAGAATTTTAGAAAAGATTTTTAGACCTGAACCTAGGGAGTATTTATTGTTTTCAATCCATTCCTTAAAAGTACATTAAATTTAAAATTTTTAAAAATATCTCATTAAAATGATCTTAAAATAAACTGCCAGAATGACACATATTATGTGATAATATATTTTATTCCTCCTAAATATGAATAAAACATAAGAACATCTTGTTTAAAAGGCGAAGTTATTTAGAAGAACAGTTTTACACACAAAAAAATAGAATTATGGGAGCAGATTCACTAATTGCTCCTTCGCTGCTACAAAAAGTGTTTCCTGTCTAAGTTTTCTTGTTGTATAAACTCTTCTATCCTACCACTTATAGTAGGTGCTTATTTTTAAAAATGTAAAGTCCCTGTCACTTTGTAAGTATGTGACATGAAACAACACGCATAGTGATTTGATAGGACAGTTGTTAAATATAAAGTCAGGCACAATAATCAAAGCATCTAACAATAACTACATAAAGGAGCTTTCTTCCAAACTCTGCAGGCTGCTAAGGGTTTGTGTTATTTCCAGATCTGAAATAGTTTGTGATCATTGTTTTTTTTTAAAGGCAATACTATTCTACTTTGATAAATTTACCACGTAATATTTTAAGGCTTTCCCAATACTATTAAATAAGATGTCATTAGATAGTTACATCCCAAATTTACATCTATTTCTCTTCTTTGAATGACTAATTAAACTGATCTTTTGTACCCCAAACCACAGAGAGATAAAACATGAAAATATGGATATTATTAATCAATGTTATTATAAATGATGTTTTTATATGTTGATAAATTTGTTAACTTTGGGGGACCGTAATAACCATCAAATTATATTTACATGTGAGCGAGCAGAATGATGTTCACATGGAACATGTAAATATCTAAATATTGGCTTTTATGACAGTCTAACATCGAAGCTTCAAAGAGACACAGCCTTTGGAGAAGAATGGTCAAATATACTGATGTCATTTCCTTTGGGATTTACTCTCTGGTATTTTTAGTTATTGGAAAAACAGGAATATAATATGGAATAAGTTTTTCATAATTAAATTTTGTATTTACACAATTTTATTTTCAGTGAAGTATAATTAACATGCAATATTATATTTGTTTCAGGTGTACAGTATAGTGATTGAGAATGAGGTATGTTACAAAATGCTGACCACAAGTGTAGTTATCTCCTGTGGCTGTACAGAGTTATTACAGTATTATTGGCTGTATTTCCTACACTGTCCTTCTCATCCCCTGACATATTTATTTTGCATTTGGAAGTTTGTACCTCTTTATCTCCTTCACCTATTTGTACCTATTTAAACACATTTCACTCAAAGAATCAAATCTCATCTTGAATGTTTACTAAACAATGTTCATAATCACTCCCTAAAGCAATCAGTCAACTCCTTCATTTAATAAAAAACTGGAGTTCATGGGAACAGTCTGTGAGTATTTTGCAAGTACGATCTGTGTTGATCACTGCGGTATGTACTATTGGGCATCCCAAGTACATATTGCATGCTTGACCCTAATCTGCATGAAACCAAGATCAGTTGAGCAGTAGATGAAGAACACAGAATTACAGGATACAGATAATTTACAGACAACTTACAAAGTCACTTGGTTCTGAGTAGAATTCAGACAAGGAAGAAATCCATTTGGACTATTGGAAATTGTTGAATAATCTTTATAGACAGGGGAAGTCTGAGTTTCACAAACATTTATTCAATCTGGCAGCTCATGGCAATGTGGAAGCAGATGAGATACCAGCTCTGACCACTAAAATCTCAGAGTCTGGTGGGAAATAAAGTCACAAAGCAATGCCTTCAATACAGTGCTGTGCCTCTAACAACAGGGGAATGCCAAGGAGCACTTTGTTTGGAGTGTTAGCCATGGGCAGTTGGCCATGATGTCTGGACTGAGCTCTGAAGAATGAGTCAACGTTAACCTGCTAAAGAAAACAGGCAGAAGCTCCAGGCAGAGGGAGCTGCAAGAATAAAGTCACGGAGGTGTGAGGTGGCAATCAGTCTGTAGAGACCATAAATTATGGAATAAATATCCATCTTCTCCTGCCCTTGGACATTAGAGCTCCTGGTTCTAAGGCTTTGAAACTTAAAGAATGATACCGCTGGCTCTCCTTGTTCTCCAGCTTGCGGATGGCAGATTGTGGGACTTCTAGGCCTCCATAATTGTGTGAGCCAATTCCCATAATAAATTTCCTCTTATATCTTTCTCTATATATCTTCTTGGTTCTGTTTCTCTGGAGAACTTGAACACATAGTCTATCCTCAACACAGAAGAGAAAGTCATCTTTTAAAACATATGTTTTATCTCTCCTCTACTTATCAAACCTGCCTTAGCTTCTCAATCTCACTTAGAGAAAGTCCTCACAGTGGCCAATAGAGCTCCCCATCATCGGATCTCTTGTTATTTCTCTGATTTCATATTACCCTATTGCCTGCCATACATACTTTGCTCAATCTACAGTGGCTAAGGTCTAGTTTCTTAATAAGATGGATACATTCTTGTTTCCACTTTGCATATGTTTCTGACTTTTGCCTTGACACATAAATTATGTGTGAATTCCATAAATTCCATAATTTATGGAATTGCCTTGCCCACAAAGCCACCTGACTCATTCCTTCACCTTTTCCAGGTCTTTGTTCAAATATCATCTTCTTGGTGAGGTCTTCCCTGATGGCCCTATTCAAAATTGGCCAGCACTAACCATTGGCAAGCACTACCATTGCTACGCAACCCTCATTTTTACTTTATTTTATTTATTGTTTGTCTCCCCTGACCAGGATGTAAATTCCATGAAGGCAGGAATATTTTACTGTTATTCACTGTTGAATCACTACCACCCAGAGAATTTGACAAAGAATAAAAGATCTATAACATTTTCTGTATGAATGAATAAGTAAATAAATTTTGACATAATTGAATAAAAAGCTCAATTGGATTTAATATCTGCTATCACAAGAATTTAAAAATTAAATTTGTTAATGTGAGAGTTGTGGTATTTAAATATAATATCAATGCCTTATAAATTTAGAATGATTATAAAATCAATAGCTTATACATTTTTATTACCAAGTTGTTTAAAAAAAGTTTCTCATCAATGGAGACTATCAGAATTTGAATAAATCATAAATTTCTTGTTCAGAAACAATATGGAAATGTTTCAAGCATTAAAAACATACTAAAAATATATACTCATAGAAAGACTATGTAAAATTTATCATGAATACTGAAAATATTTTTAAAATATTAAAAATCAAAATTATTATCTTAATATGATGTCTTTACATTTTATCATAATTATATGAAGAAAAACTAATACTTTTGTTCTCAAAGCCCAACATACATCTCCAAATCCTTCCATTTTACCCCATTTGCCATGTAAAATTATCATCTACTATGTATGCTATTAAGTAATAGGACTGGAAAGCACTGGTCTAGAGGGCTCATCATCAACCAATATCCCAAAGTGTGACTGTAGGCTTGAGGGATGGAGACCCAATGTATCTACATTCTTAGGCTATGGGTGAGTTGAAAATTCTCTAGTGTTGATGCCAGAAAGGATGGTGGATTCTCAGTATAAATTGCCTTGAGTGCCACAATGAAAAGTTTGGCCTTTATTTTATGGGAGTAGAGTACGTTGTGGCAAATGCCACAAATTCTCCCCACAGTGTCCCAGTGCCCTTGCTTCAGCTCAGGTGGATCTTTATTTCTGTCTAGGAACCAGGATCAGCTCTCATCTAACTTCTGCATTCATTTCAATGGTTTTGGCCATTGTATTAGCCTTTGAGAATACAAAACATAATGTTGTGTCCTCTCAAAAACTGACCATCTGCGGGGATTCTAGGTTGCTGATGGAACCGTGGTTGTTCCCACCTGGGGATGGTAGCAGTGGGGCACGTCCCTAGAAGGAATTTGCTCAGCCTTTTTTTTGAAGAGAGGTATTTTAAGCAGGGTCTTGGCCATCTTAATTTGGGTGAGCTTGCCAAGATGTGGATTTGAGGCTTCCCATAAGGACAGCCATGGTGACTGTTGACAGTCTAGGCCTAGGGCCGCAGTCCTAAATTGAACCCTGGAGATTAGAACCATGAGGTCTGCTGATAAATAGATTCTTTCCATTCATGCTCTTCAAGATGTCATCAGAGTTTAGCCACACTTCTTGAGTAGTGTTTTGGAGCTAACTATTTAAATATAGCCCAACCACCAAGGCTAACGAAAAAATTCACCTTAAAATCACCACGAGGTACCCTGAAAGTCTGAGCTCTGTGAAACGCCGGTCTCGGATCCGAAGTTGGGCAGCAGGCTCACATCTGGTCAGGAGGCCACTAGCTCCGTGTTCCAAAATGCCCGGTGCCGTTGGGCTGCTTGCTACGCAAGGACAACTCCTCTGAAATCAAACTAGGGAGCATTCCCCAAAATAAATTCAAGCCTTCTGGCAAAAATAGTTGAAAGCAGAGAAAATGATCCCCAAAATAAAGCAATGTCTTGCAACATTGCTACAAATACACTGAAAAGTGAAATACAAATCTGGGGACATTTAAATTTAGAATGCACGTGCTATTTGCATGGGCTCAACCTGGATCAGAGAGAAGACGCACTAAAGTCGAGTACTAGTGTTTTCACTTCTCTTAGGGAAAGGAATTACACCATTCTTTGGATTACTTTACATAGGCAGAGTTCTATATCCTTAAAATACAATAGTATGCTAAGTGTATGCATTTAGGATACAGTTTGGAAATGCACACAGACTTCTGCATAAAAAGGAAACAAAGTTATAAATATACAATTATCTAGCTGGGTGCAAAATGAAGACGTTGATAGGAGGACAATTAATTTTAGTAGACAAGGAAAAAAAATGTGATCGTGTGAGTTGTCTTATCAGCTCTGATCTCATTCCCCGAACCAGCTGGAAAGCCTGTTCCTCAGTCTGAATTATGTTTGCTCTTCCCCTATTCCTTCCACCCCACCCAGAAGTGTAGGTGGGGTGGGGGGATTACATCTCTTAGCGACAATGCAGAAGTGTTCCCACTTTAAATTAAGTAATATGCTACATCAATCCAATGCTTCTCTTGTTATGAGTTAATTTCAAATATATTTTGCTGACGTGGCAGGGAAAGCCCAGATTCCACGGGACCCTGAGGGATGGTTGTGACACACACTCCGGTCTGCCTTCTGTATATGACCTGTCACTGTTTCCTTACTTTTGTTAGGTCTCTATACTAAGGAAAGTTTGCCTTCAATAGTACCATTTATTTTTTTTAAATAAGGCATAAAAAAGTGTCTCCTCCTTGGGCTCCTCTGTACTTTCAGAAGAGGAGGAAGATCTTTAACCCTTACTGTCTTGTTTCAATTCTTGAAGAATGACCCTAAAGATACAAATGCAGTGATCCGAAGGGGCACAGGCACCCGAATGTTTATAGCAACAATGTCCACAATAGCCAAACTATGGGAAGAACCTAGATGTCCATCAACAGATGAATGGATAAATAAGAAGTACACACACACACACACACACAGGAATACTAATACTATGCAGCCATCAAAAGAAATGAAATCTTGCCATTTGCGACAATGTGGATGGAACTAGAAGGTATTAAGCTTAGCAAAATAAATCAATCAGAGAAAGACAATTATCATATGATCTCCCTGATATGAGGAAGTTGAAAGGCAATGTGGGGGGTTTCGGGGGTAGGAAAAGAATAAATGAGGGGCGCCTGGGTTGCTCAGTGGGTTAAGCCACTGCCTTCGGTTTAGGTCATGATCCTGGAGTCCTGGGATCTAGACCCACATCAGACTCCCAGCTCTGTAAGGAGTCTGCTTCTCCCCTTTTGTGCTGTCTCTCATCTCTCTCTCTCTCTCAAATAAATAAGTAAATTTAAAAAAAATTAAACAAGATGGGATCGGGAGGGAGACAAACAGTAAGAGACTTTTAATCTCACAAAAAAAAAAAACTGAGGGTTGCCGGGGGTAGGGGGCTAGAGAGAGGGTGGTGGGGTTATGGACATTGGGAAAGGTATGTGCTATGGTGAGTGCCATGAAGTGTGTAAACCTGGCGATTCACAAATCTGTACCCCTGGGGCTAATAATACATTATATGTTAATAAAAAAATAAAAATAATAAAAAAAGAAGAACGCATGTATACTTTAGTTCCTTACTATTTTTCTTTTTTTTTGAGCTATATCCTGTTTTTTTGTTGTTGTTTTAATTTTTAGTTTCTTACTGTTTTATTTGCATGAACACGTTCTAAATTCAGTTCAAAGGTGATGGGACCTAGGACTTGGCTGCGACCTCCTACTGAGGAGCAAGATTTCAGAAAGTTTGTAAGTATAGGCCATCAAGAATGACCTTGAGAAGTTTTGAGGTCATTTCGAAGTGACAGCTTTCAGAGTCAAGCACCGAGCTGGGATACGCCGCAAAGACAAGGCGGCTGTTAGAATGGAGATAGTGGGTGCAAACAGGCACACGTCTATGTTTTAATTTATCTGGAGTATTCTTACCTGGGAAAAATTACTCCCAAACACACCCAGAGACAACCTAAACTCTGCTTTAGTCTTGTTTGGGACACAGTCAACCAACCAGATAGCTTACCACCACCTCCCTTCCACCCCACCCAAGCCCTAGGAGTTCCCTTTATTTGTAAAACATTTGAAATCCAGAACACAGATATTCCAGAAAAACAAAATTACAGGAAAGTTCTTGAGCAACTAGGTAAGCCCACGGAAACTTGAAGGTCATTGCTGTGGAACCAAATGTTAACAGTGACATTAAGACCTGACCGTCCTGCTGGACAACATTTTTGTGAAAAATTCTGTTGAGAGATGCCAGGAGCATACAGTGCCGCAGTAATGGGAATGGAGAGCCGCTGTGCCCACTCTGTCCTCACTGCCCCACAAGTGCCAGACCAGCTGGCCGCTGGGAGTGGAAATCCCTTGTAGGGGATAGTTCAGAAGAGTAGTGCCATGGGGCTGGGAAGCAGTGCCTCTTAGCTTCAAAGGGTTTCAGGTTGCCTCTGGGCTCAGGGCAAAGGAGTCTTAACACAAACGAGCAGTGTCTACTTGGGATCAGGGAGAAGAACGCAGCTCAGATATGCTGTCCTTGGGCAAACACAGAATTCAAAAGTCCGAGTGTCATAATCAGAAAAGAATAATTGCATACAATAGACCAAGTGCTATTGGAATCACTTCACTTTTCACTAGTTCTCACAGACCCTATGAAATTGCCATTTCTGTCAATCAGGGCTGGTCAAATATCATCATTTTGACATGGTTCAAACTACAACTTACACATTTTCCTATTTTCCAGATTACAAAGCCTGGTTAAGAACTTGCCTGACGTCACAAAGCTGTAAGTAGCTAGCTAAACAGGTCAAGTGTTCTTGCAGGGACAAACAGTACACTCAAAAGGAAGTGACTGAAGAAATTTTATGAAAGAGGTTTACAATCAGGGTTCAGGGAAATCAAGAAGGATGGGGAACCTCCTGGAAAAGCCATGCTAGAGATGGGTGTGGGGCCCTGGGACATGGCTGGAGCTGTAAGCCAGGGGTTGAGCTGAGCAAAATATCGGGGGTGGGGGGTGGGGAGGACTGCAAGTCACCATCAGCTATGCATGTTCTTATAAATGGTGTTAGCATTTTTCTTTTTTCATATCTAAAAGGACTGCAGTCAGGTGTTTATTCTTCTAAATATATAGTGTCTGTCAAACTTCTGTAGGAGTCATTCTGGGCACAGCAGGGACATTTCATGGACCACTGCAATAGAATGACAGCTAGATATTAGTGATTAGTTCTTAAATAACATCCATTTATCGTCAAGCCTTAATGAATAGGTATCATCTGGCCAGCACACTCTAGACTTCTGTGACCCCTTCATCTTCCACTCCCTGCCAGCTCACATTTCGGAGGAAGGGGGTGCTGAAAAGCAAACACACTAATATCAGTTTTTAAAAAGCCATCTATACCCAGAGGAGTGAGTCCTTGGAAAGTGCCTGGATGCAGCCAGTCAAGCTCGACTCCTCTCTCAAGCCTCTGTCTTCTGACCTGTTGCCAGGCTTTGCCGCTGTTCCCACCTGCAGTTGTCACGTGCTCTGATGGGCCACTATCATCTAAATCTGGCCTCGTCACAGCCTCCATGCTTCCTGCCAGGGAGTCCAGGTCTAGGAAACTCCTGGCAGTGTGAAGGGCTCCCTCCTGCTCCTGGTGGCCCTTGGATCCCCAGGTGCCCCCTTCCTTCACCGACTCCCATCTGTTGACAATGATGTGTGGGAAACTTGTCTTTTCTCAGAAATAACTAGAAGAAACATGAGAAACGATTCCTACAGAAGGAAGCCAGGCTGTGTGAGGATGTCTTCAATCTTAAAGATAATGTCTTCTATTTTAAAATCTCAGAACAACCCTGGGCAACATGGAATGGTCCATTCCTCCTCAGGAGCTTTGTACTATCACTTTGCTTTTACTCAATAAACCCTGCTTTGCTGCCCACCACTGTCTGGTCTACCTCTCCATTCTTCGAACAGGTATGACCAAGAACTGCAGGGACCAATGGGGAAAAAAAATCCTGTAACATTTTTGGGGGCTCATCTGGGCTCCCCCCCATCATTAAGGACAACTAGCCATGAATAGTGGGCAGCAAGACTCTCTGTCTCTCTCCCTATTTTATTTGTTGACACAATGGACATCTGTTGTCAGCCATGTAAGGGCCATTAGCACTGCTGCCATTCTCAAGCCTTGGGTGACAAGTTCTCTGGGCTCCTTTCTGACGGACCCCCTCAAGAGAAGTTGGGAATGTCAGTTTGGTAAGAACTGAGAAGTCCTTTCGGGACAGATCACTGGATGTGAGGGACCTCGGAAAAATTGAGCAGCATTGAAGGACCTGACCAAGGCTACCCTTTGGACACCCAAAGGCTCTTGGTGGGACTTGGTTCCTGACTAGCCCATCTGGGCATCCAGAGAGAAACCCCTCTACTATTCTTTTCTTGGCTGATTCCTCCTCCTGGGAGAATAAGTGGGGAAGCCCAGGACGGTGTCTTAGACATTTTCTTGGGAGTGGTTCGGGTGGCCTCCAAGGGATCTCACGCACAGTCCCCTGTTTCTGACTCCTCCTATCCTGGGTAATGCTAGGGAACTCCTCAGACTGGCTACACCACTGATGTGAAGAAATGGCCAAGAAGGGCAAAAGAACTAAGATCTAAGGGATCTCCCAAGTTTTTGTTTCTATCAGGGCTTATCCCAAGTGGATTTCCCTTCCCTGGGTACCCTATCTTGTCCCTCCATGGGGCTACGCCAGACAGAACAACTCTACTAAAAGAAGTCTAGTGTACCCATTGATCTGTGGAAACCAGGGTCAATCTCTGGAGGTAGGACCAAGCCTGGGTAAGCACTTCTCCCAGTACCTCACAGAGAGAACACAGGTTTCGGTTGTCAGTCATGTGGGTAGCTAGGGCCACACACAAGGAAAAGATGAGAAGGAACTGAGGTGATGGATGACTTTTCCTCTCTTCTCAAGTCCCCCCAATCAGCTCTAAGAAATTGAGTTACAGAGGGCACAGTGGGTGCCCAATGGGTGGCTCAGTGGGTTAAACCTCTGCCTTTGGCTCAGGTCATGGTCTTGGGGTCCTGGGATTGAGCCCCATATCGGGCTCTCTGCTCAGCTGGGAGCCTGCTTCCCCTTCTCTGCCTGATTCTGCCTACTCATAATCTCTCTCTCTCTCTCTCTCTCTCTCTCTCTGTGTCAAATAAATAAATAAACTCTTTAAAAAAGAAGAAATTCAGTTAAGGGATGCCTTTTCCTCTTTTCTTGTAGATGGACAGTTCCCTGATCAAGACCTTTA
Organism: Mustela putorius furo; assembly: GCF_011764305.1. NCBI lineage: Eukaryota > Metazoa > Chordata > Mammalia > Carnivora > Mustelidae > Mustela > Mustela putorius. The sequence goes on along the minus strand of NW_025422010.1, from coordinate 12,557,040 downwards.
GAGTCCCTTCCTGGCATTATAGGCTATAGGAAGAGTAGCCGACCTATAAATCACTCAGTTTCATTTACTCAGATGCCTTCCTGTTTTAACTGGATGAAGGCAACTCATTTTTTTTTTGTCCTAAGGCATGGCCATAATACAAGTTGGAGGAGGAGACATGAACACCAAAGGGAAATATGAGGGAAAATGGTGGTTAAATGTAGGTTTGTGCTTCTGACTACATAAAACAAACGTGGCCTCTGCTCCTCTGTTTGAGCTGACGAGGTTTAGAACAGGGAGCCCGTCTTCTCTGCCTTCTGGCAACACTTTGCTGCGCCCCTCCTGTTTCTGCACCACCTTAGGGTGGCCTAAGTAACTGAAGAGACGCCTTTCTCTCTCTTCTTGTAGATAGGCAGTTCCCTGACCAAAACCTGCACTTCTTTAGAACCCACAAACTTTGAAGAAAAGGCGGCTCATTTTCTTTTGCTCTGAGGCATGGCTACAATGCCACTTGGAGCGTGAGACATGGAGACCTGAGGAAAGTGTCAACTATAACACTATTTTACCATTGGACTCATTTTGTAAGCATGAGGAAAAATGGGGAGAAGTACCCCATGAACAATGTTTCTGGGCCTTAAGAGAAAACAAAGATTTACATCAGCAATGTAGGATAGACCCCAGCCTCCTGGCTGCTCTCACCCATGGCCACCTGGAAAAAGGGGGAGGAACAAAGGAAGACCACATCCACTTCAAAAGTTGACAGGCAAATGGAGTCCGCAGGTGAATGTCCACCCCTAGCTCCATCCTTCCTTGGGGGGATGGAGTGGGCAGGTCTCCTTACCTGACCCGCCCTATCCTGCAATGCCTGTCAGTGCTTGAGGGCTTTACCCTCCGCAAGAAGGGAGACCAAGAGGAAGTGCCGCTACAAGACCCGAGACAAAGGGGGAGCTCAAATTTTCCGAACTTGGACATAATCCTTCTGTTAAATCAGATCCTCTCTAATGCAGAAAAACTTGGGGTTCTGGCCACTGCTCAAAGATATGGGGATCAAGGGATGGATGAGCCCATGGGTGGTTTCTATTTCTAACTGAAGCCCAGGATGTACCAGCTCAAGACCCTAATTGGGACCCTAATGATCCCCCTGGAAACTGATATCACCATCACATCATCGCATCATCATGGTGTGGGCTTGGGCACCATAGAGGGATTGAGCAGTACACGGGGACTTCTTCATTTGTTTCCCAGGTGGCTATCATTGGAGCCAACTGTAGTCAGTCTGCCTTGGGATGGAGACTTAAATATTGCCAAGCAGCTGCTGAAAACTCATTTTGGAGAAATTCCCTGTCCTCTCTGGCCTGACATGGACTGCATATTTCCACTTTGGTGGAAAAAACAGGGAGTCTGCTCATCTGTCTGTGATGATGAGGTTTAGAACAGGGAATGATTCTATCTAGATTTGCTGAAGGTTAAATAAGCTCATGTTAAGACGGTGATGTCTGTCTCAAAGTTTTCATGGATAATTGTTAAGAAAGTTTTTCTTGGATAATAAATGGTATGACATATAGGTCTTTCCCAAGTAGGATAAAGTGCTAAAGCATTGATTACCGGACATAGATTTGTGCTTTTAAAGGATATTTGAGTCTGTTGGTAAAAAAAATATGGTGGTTAATCTTGTCTATCTCAAAGTTTTCATGGGTAATTTGTTAAGATAGCTTTGAAAGCCTCTCGTAAAGAATATTTGGGTCTGTTGGTAAACCTGATGCTAACTGTCAATCCAAACTCAGGAAGAAAATGCCCAGTTTTCTTAAAAGGATTGAGAGAGGATATCTCCCCCAATTCTCCTGAGGCTGAGAGCATTCTTAAAGACCCAATAGGCCCCAGGTACTCTGGAAAAAACTGCACACGTTGGCTGTTGGCTGGCCCTGAGGGAACCCTAGAAGAGCTTTAATGAGCTGCAAGTGGGTCTTTTACAACCGGGATGAAAAGGAGGGTAAGGAATAGAAACTAAAGAGGAAGTCTGTAGCCTTGCATGGTTGTTAACTTGGCCTCCCAAGACTCTGGTCTCTGTGGCTGCCTGGGACACTGGGAGTGGAAATGCCCCCAGTGGCAAAAACCAAGGCTCTGTAACCCTTGTCCTGCTTGTGGAGGGGGACATTGGAAATGCGGATGCCCTCGGGAACCTCAGTCTGCGAGGGTTCTGGTGGCCAGCGTCGCTGATGGGGACTGATATGGCCTGGGCTCTACACTGTGGCTGCTCTGAAGCAGCTCACTATAGGGAACCCAGAGCCTTGGGTAATTTTGGAAATAGAAGGAACCGATTGGTTTCCTTCTGGATCCTGGAGACACCTTTTCTGTGCTACTCTCCGCCCGAGGCCAACTTTTCAACCCTAGTGTTGTCCTTAAGGACATCACTGGGCAACCCAGAAGACAAATATTTTTCTTGCCTTCTGGGATGCACCTGGGGAGATCTAATTTCTCTCACCTTTCTTAATGCCTGAGAGCCCCATACCTGTCTTTGGTAGAGATATTACTAGCAATTGCCTCCCCATAATGAATGCGGATGTTAATCCCCAGGTCTGGGGAACTCAGGGAGAAGTGGGTCAGGCTTGAACAGCAGTGCCTATTCACCTATGCCTTAAGGACCCCATAGTTCTGTCGGATACTATCACTTGTGGATACCAGGATATGGAAAAATAGCACACCCCCTCTGTTAGTTGATCAAGGATACCCAGACAGCTGGTACCCATCTATCAATATGGGAGGTAGAGTCAGAAAAAGCTTTTAAAAACCTCAAGAGTTTAACTCTGGGACAGGAAGAGAACAACTCGTTCTCCCACCCTCAAATTCCCAGAGGCAAAGAGTGAATAGAAGTTACCCAGGGGAAGACTGGACTACACCCATGCTCAAAGTGCATGGGAACATGTCTCTGCTGGTTTGGGTAGATAACTCATTTCATCCCTCTTGCAAGGAGCTTCCCAACTCCCAGCCCCCGAATAACCAACCTGTCCCATTTCCCCTGGTGAGAGCCTGTCTGGGAGGGCCCGCTTTCAGTGATTTTAGCCACTCCAACAGCTGTCACAATGCCTGAATTTGAAGACTGGCTCCACCATTCCACATTCAAACCCTGGTCCCAACAGCAAGGAGCCAAAATCCCTCTGTGAACCCAGAAGAGACTTCAAACTTAGTCTTGGAGGGAGAAGACCCAGATAAGGCTTCTTAAAAGACACTTTGTCTATATCCTATCAAAATCGTAACCCTTATTGCATTCTTTTCACCTGCCATCTGCTCTGTATGTGGGGAGATCATCAAACACCCTCTATCTCGCTCACCAGAGGCCTGGCTGTACTCAGTCTGGCACTGTGGTTTGAGCCTTTCCTCCTAAATGCCTAACTGGCTTTATATCTTTCCAGAATCAAGGTCGTCAAACCCCAAATGGTGTTTCAGATGGAGTTTCACATGGAGGTCAAACCAGGTATCTACAGGGGATCCCTTGGTAGATCAGGATGAGAGGAACCCTGAGCGCCATCCCATCCAATGCTCCTGACCAGCAGGAAGTAGCTTACAATCAGCTGTCACCCTTTTTCCCTAACAGCAATTAGGATTACGTCTTCAGAGCGGGGAATGATGAAGGACAGCTGGAAGGCAGGCAGACAGGGACAACCCCGTCCTGCCCCCCAAGAGGAAACCACTCTTAAAAAGATTTTACACCAGCGGGGGGGGGGTCCCTGGGTGGCTCAGTGAAGGCTCTGCCTTCACTCGGGTCATGATCTCAGGGTCCTGGGATCGAGCCCCACGTCGGGCTCTCTGCTCAGCGGGGAGCCTGCTTCCCCCTTCTCTCTCTGCCTGTCTCTCTGCCTATCTGTGTTCTCTGTCAAATAAATAAATAAATAAAATATTAAAAAAAAAAAAAGATTTTACACTGCTCTGGAAGGAGCCCTCCACCCTTTCCCATGTGATAGGTAGATGACAAAAACCTGACTGGGTGACAGGCATGGGAGGGTTCATCAGATTAAAACAGCCCACCAACAAACCCATAAAAACCCCTAGACTTAGAAACTCCAGCGGCAACCTTCTCCGGTCCCCTTCCTCCTTGGGAGCTTTGTACTATCATTTTGCTACTGTTCAATAAAACTTGCTTTGCCGCCCACCAAAAACCCTCCCAAGAACCCCCCCAAAACCCCCAAAAACCCCTTCCCAATCAATACTGAAAATACCCAAAGCTGGCCAGATGTGCGTGGATACCCGATAACAGTGTTTTCCAAACCTTAAAGGTGGGAGGCGCTGTCATGCTTCACACTCCCAGTCCAACATCCCTGTTTCCATTCATGGGAAACTCCTCTGCACCTTAAATCCAAGTTTTTAAAAATTCAAAGCACCTAATGTTTGCACATCAAGTGAGTTTTATGTTACATTTTTATGAAAAAGTTCCATAACAGTCTGTTACAAGGAATTTATTCTACAAAGCAACTTTCAGACTCTGTCCTGAGGTCAGTACCAGTTCATGTCCATTTCCTTCACCTCCGGTACCCACACCACCATACAGTGAGAAGAAACATAGGAAGACTCTGATGGGTGAGAAAAATCCTGAAAAGGTAGAAACTATTGATAGTATCATCTGCATTAAGTATATTACCTGGTATTGTCAGTCTTTACACATTGTTAAATCATGTATGAACTATATGGTATAGAAGTACTTGATAAGAAATCCAACCCATGGGTGGCTCAGTCAGTTAAGCATCTGCCTTTGGCTCAGGTCACGATCCCAGGGGTCCTGGGACAGAGCCCCATGTGGGCTCCCTGCTCAGCAGGGAACCTGCTTCTCCCTCTCTCTATTCATTCTCTTTCTTAAAGAGATTTCTCAAAATCTTAAAAAGATTTCTCAAAATCTTAAGATTTCTCAAAATCTTAAAAAGAAAAAATCAAAAGGAAGGAAGGAAGGATGGAAGGAAGGAAAGAAGGAAGGAAAAGAGAGAAAGAAATCCAAACCATTTCCAAATATCTTACAGGATATCATCAGCCTGTCACCATCCAAGCTGATGTTTGCTCTCTATCTGGATTTTCCTTTACCATTGCCAGAGAGGAGATGTTCTAGCACCTGCAACACCTGCTCCAAGTCCTCCCAGTCCTTTCCCTCACCCTGCCCTCCTGTCTACCGCCCTGACTTCCAACCCTGCTCCTCTGGTAGCAGGATTTGCTATCAGAAGCTGCAGGTGGTGGCCTTGGGTGACCTTCAGTCATTCATTGATGCTGGTGTTTCTCTGGGGACCTTTCCATTCTCCTCCTGCTCCTCTGCGTTAAATTCTCAGGTAGCTAGGTTGATGCTCCTGCAGTTACCAGAGCAAGGAGAACGGGTAAGTGGAGGCTGTTTGGAGCTCTGACGTGCCAGTCCTGTGAAGGTGCCCTCCTTGGGGAGGGGCTTCTGTTTTCTGAGAGTCCTGCTCCTTGCCCGCCCCCCCCCTCCTTTGTCTAGTGGACACTACATATCCTTTAGGGAGCGATTCCAGGGTCACTTCCTGCATCCCTTCAAGGAGACACATTTTCTCCTCTGTGTTCCTCATTTCCCGGCCCCACTAGGACATCTCCCCTCACATCCCCAGACATTTTTGTCTGCCCGCATGCCTCTTTGTGAACGTCTTTGCATGGTTGTGATTGGTTCTTCTCCAGCACTGCTAAGTTCAAGGCTTTAGGAAGAGCCCACGTGGAGGCTCTGTCCTGGGTGATGGCAACAAACACATGCTGAAGCAGTTTTGGGGACCTCACCATGATATTTTTCAGTATTACTGGTGCATCCTTGGAAACTTTCTGTCACTTGGGTTATTTATTTTTTTTAAAGATTTTATTTATTTATTTGACAGAGAGAGATCACAAGTAGGCAGAGAGGCAGGTAGAGAGCCCGATGCGGACCTCGATCCCAGGACCCTGAGATCATGACCTGAGCTGAAGGCAGCGGCTTAACCCACTGAGCCACCCAGGCGCCCTTGGGTTATTCTTATTGGTGTTTACAGGGCCATTTCTGCTGTGCCTTTAAGACACAGCTCCTTTTCCCAGGGCCATTATTTCTATCTAGACTAGTGGTGTTGCCCATTGTTGCTTTTGTCCTATTGTCATCCTTAGTCTCTCAGTGTTCCCGGCAATCACTCCACTTTACCTCCCAGCCTCCTAAAATGTGGGAGACAAAGGTATTGCGCTGGGCTTCCCCAGCACTAGAAACATTTCATGGGCGACCTTCCATGTGGTCTCAATGAATCCCCCAGTAATCTGCATGGAGAGAAGTTAATTTCCTTTTATCGATGATGAATCACAGTAGGTTAAGAGACTCGCTACCCAGCATTCCTCAATCCTAAATCATTGCTCTTTCCCCCAGGGAGTTTTCAACGTGGGGTCTCCGGGCCAGTGCCACCAGCAGTACCTAAGAACTTGTTAGAAACACTACTCCTCAGAGCTCGCCCCAGACCTACCAAATCAGAAACACCGGCAGTGGGGCCTGGGTTTCCACGCATACTCCATATATTCCAGTGCAGGCTTAGGTTTGAAAGCCACCTGAAGAGGCCAGTGCTCCTCCACACATTAGACTTATTTGTGAAGTGTTAAAAAACAAACAAACAAACAAACAAAAAACAGTAATGCTGGGGCTCTACCTCCAGACAGATGAACTCAGAATCTTAAGAAGTCCAGACTTCGATATCATTAAAAAAAAAAAGAAAAAATCCCCGAGGGAGTGTAATATGCCGCTAGACTAAAGAACCACGGCTCCGGATAATGGAGAGTCTCTGTCTCTGTTGCCTGTGAATTCCTTCTAAGTCCTCAGGAAGCATCCCCAGGAAAGGTAGGACTTGAACCTAGTTAAGGACACAAGTGTTCGTCGGAATTGTGGAATGCTGTCCCCTATTAACTCTGAATTTAGAAAGTCTTTCAGCAGATATAACACATAGCAAATAAAAAAATTAATATAGCTAATCCACACTGGGTGTGGCGCATAAACAATGAATGCTGAAACACTGAAAAGAAAGAAATTGGAAAAATATTTTTTTAAAAAATTGGAAAAAAAAACAAGAAAGAAAAAACCCAGCGAATCCATAAATATGTGGAAGCCAATATAGATACATGTCTTACCCGACAAACAATACAATATTCATGGGAACCTGCATGTTTAGGTTTTGGAGTCAATGCGCACTTATACCCTTAATATCGTTAGGGATTGTGCCAGCTGCTTCATAGTCACTGTTTCACTGACAATATTAGCTAAATCCTCCCCACAGAATTAACACGAACCACCTGCACGAGGGCAATCAACGTACACGTTTGTTTTTTGCCATTCTGAACAAAGTGTAAATCGGCCCCGATATAGGGAAGGATCTGAGCTGAAGTCATTCACATCACTTGAATTATAACAAGAAAAGGATTTTGCAGGTTCTGAATTCTTTCCCCAGGCTGAGGGACTTTTTTTTTTCTCACAGAGGCAATTAGCTATTTCTGAGATAAACCAGTTTGGTTTCTCATGTACAGAATAAGCAATGCACAGCACCGAGGGAAGAAAAGATGGGAAAAAATGAAGTCATCCCATCAAACTCCATTTTATATTTTACAAAGAACTTTCTCATACGTTGCTCCTTGGTCATATATTTCTTGTGGAACTAAAGGTTTTCACCTACAATCTCCCTTTATAACCAAAAGTAAACTGAGGCTCTAGGGGTCTAAGTTAATGGCTTATAGTAACAAAGTTAGTAAGTGAACAAGGCACAGGATTGCTGAGCCCAGGTTTTTTTTTTTTTTAATGATTGATTTTTTTTTTTAAGGCCATGCTTACTTAAAGATGAGGCTAGGGACAGCCAGCATTATGCAGAGGGAAGCCAAAGTGAAGGAAACCCATGAAAGCACTATCTTTCAATTATACCATGGAAACACTTAAAAATTACTTTTATGGTTTACTAACTACTGCCCTTACAAAGCAAATATACTGCCTACTGCTAATGTGCATCCAAGGCAAAGCTTATTCATTTGGAAAGATCCAGTATAAAGTGTGGCTATAAATAACCTCATTATCTGTAACAGAAACTCATCTGTCACCATTTTAATTAGAATGTGACTTAAAGAAGTTCGTATTTAACAAAAGGCATTTGTAACATTTGGTGATTGTAATAATGGCTTTGAAGTTCCAGGGCAAAGTCACTTTTCCAAGTTTCTTCTCATTTACTTATCTCTCACTCCCCATTATTCTCAGCTCTAAATAAAATTATTGGTATTGTTTCAGAAACTGTTTTTTTTTTTTTTAAATACACAATAATGGTCACAGACCCTTGAAGAAACTGGAAAAATGGAACAGCACAAGGAAGAAAGAAAATCACTATATGCTCTGCCTTCAGATACTGAAAGGCAGTGCTACCATTTCGGTACACGTCCATGAGTTTTCTGGGTATAAACATTTTTACCTATTTAACACCATAATATATAAAATGTTTTATCCACTTTTACACTTAACATATTAGGATGATTTCCTCTATGAGGTTTGTATTTCATAATTTTGTCTGGTTGTACAGTATTCCATCTTATGTCTTTTCCATTATTATAATAAATTTTCCACTTATGTCTTTTCCATTATTATAAATTTCCTACTGAGTATTTACTGTCTAAATGTCTTCATTTTTATGAGCAACACTGAGCTAAACATCCTGTATATTAGTTCCTATAACAACTTGGTCTTATTTAGGAAAAATCCCCATAAGTGGATTTGCTGGTTCAAAAGCTTTGTAAAAAATTTAGGACCGTGTTTATTGATCCTACAGCAGACAATCTACCAACTTACACCTCCCACTAGAAGTGGCTTCTGCTTTGGCTCCTCACCAAGCCTGGAATGAACATGATGCTTATCTTCAGAGAGCATTTTGGCTTCAGTATTATTCAAGGGGAATATTGGCTGCACCATATTGGCTGCACCAATTGGCTTCCTCTATGCCTTGTTGTATATGGGGTACTCTAAAAATCCATATACTATCTTGGCTGATAAGCTCTTCCTTAAGCTTGTAATACAAGCACGTGGCCGATCTCTGAGAAGATCCCATTTGTCTCAAAGAAACACAACAGGCAATTGTGTGTGCATGTGCGTGTGTTAGCCATCACACCCATCAGGAAGTGTTAGCTCCTTTTCTTACCCTTCTTCAGAGTTAATTGGCTCTGATAAACGACTTGTCAAAATGAAATGTAATTTTTGAGAATACAATGGGACATGCCCCAATGGCCTGTCACAAAATGTGGTTTTTAAAAATGGGATAATCCAATTTTATTTAATGTATAAATGCTCATTAAAACATGAGACCACCTCTATGGCAATCCAAGACAGACACTTCTGACCACTGGTTCATTAACTATAGTGAGGAGGATTAAAAAGCATTTGATGAAAGGTATGTATAACTCTCATGTATAATTCAGAAGCAATTTTGGATCCATGTTCCAGCATCTATGTTAATTTTTAAAAAATTGCTAGGGTTGATATTAATTGCATAGTAGCTATGCTAGCAAGAAGTCAGCAGAATTGAAATTGATTATAGTAATTGTAGAAAAAAAAAGGGGGGGCTGAATTATCCTACAAGGTGTGTGATCTAACTTATTGTGCCAAAGCAGAAGGGACATGGTGATTCTGTGAAATTTGAAAGGCATATAAAAGGATGGGGAAAATCTTTTGAGAGAGTGAAACTGGCTAAAATCTTCACCTTGTTAGCATTGCCCCCAGCTCTCTTACTTGGGCAGTGGACATGTCACCATCAGCAGAAGTCCAACCACCAATCTCAATGCTACAGCAGCAGGGGTGTCCCACAAGCTGAGGGCTCAGCACACAGGCGGGGCTCCATCTGAAAGCAGGGAGCATTCTACCTAAAAGAAGGCTATTATCTGGACCTAGCAATTCACTCCAGGACTCCACAGAAAGTATCCTACGGATGGTTCTAACTTTGGCAACACAATAACTTTCTTCAGATCCCTGGGCAATCAGCAGGAAAATGCTGGTTACCAATGGCTGCACCATGTTGCCTTTAGGTTTCCAAGTCATTTTTCTGCTCCTTTGAGAGAAGCATCAATTTTTTTTTTTCTTACAACCTGAATCCTATAGCAAATTGGTTTCTTCTCTGTGGGGGCTAATAGCCAAGTGGAATTCTTCAGTTTCTGAATGTGTATTCTCCAGGGTCTTTTTCACACCAAATGCAATGCTACATTTTTCTGGATTCATAGTAAAGGGTAAAAAATATTCTGAGATTATTTGAGAGCACAGCAACAAGCATAAGCCAGTTTCATACATTAGAGGAATCTAAATTTAAAATTGCTGAGTTAGGGAATATTAATGATTAATAATCTCCAAATTTAAATTTTAAATTTGTTTAGTGCTGTCAACAGAACCCTATGATTTGCTTCTAATCAACAGAATATGGCAAGAGTCGTGGAACCCACTCATTTGATTATGTTACGTTATGGAAGATGGTCTTGCTAACAGACAACACTCGAGTCTCCCCCTTCACTGCTGGTTTTGAAAAGCAAGCTTCCAAAGCTCCCACAACCACAAGAAAAGGACGTGTGCCAACAACTATAGAGAGTTTGGGACCGGATCCTTCCCCAGCTGAGCTAGCAGATGAGACCCCAGTCCTAGCTGACACCTCGACTGTAGAGAATCCTTTTAGAGAATCCAGTGGGACCAGGCCCCAACCCCTGACCCACAGAAACAGGGAGATAGAAATGCATGTGGTTTTAAGCAGCTAATTGTGTGGTAATTTGTTATGCAGCAATAAAAGCAGATACTGACTTTGATACTAGATTTTGGGCACTGCTGTCATAAATACCCAAGTATGTGGGGGTGGTTTGGGATCCCCAGCAACAGTGGGTACGGGCTGGAAAAATTATGAAGAGCGTAACAGAAGGAAAGAAAGCTGTACATGTGTAACTTCTCTGATAATGGCAATTTATAAAAAGGAATAAGCACTTACTGCTGGGGACAGAAAAACATGAAAACCCTCCATTTGGTTTAAAACTGTGAACACAGCATGTTGACTATAGTTAACACTGTACTGCATATTTGTAAGATGCTAAAACAGTAAATCTTAAAAGTGCTCCACAAGAAAAAAAATTCATCACTATGTATGGTGATGGGTGTTAACGAGACAATGTGATCATTTCACAATACATACAAATATTGAATTGCTATGTGGTACACCTTAAGCATGTTATATGTCAATTATAGTTAAATATTTACAAAATTAAAACAAACGTGGGGGCAACTTGATGGATATAAACTAAGTGGATTGGATACAGTCATCCTTGGGAGGTTAATGATCATTTTCCTATCAAAAAGTTAATTTTTTTCAAAGAATTTTTTAATTTCTCAAATTAAAAAAATTCCAATTATCAGTGTTATATTAGTTTCAGGTGGATGATACCTGAATTGTACAAATTGTATGATTCCCCAATTCCATACGTTACTCAATGTTCCTCATGGCAAGTGTACTCTTAATCCTCTTCACCTGTTTCACCCATCCCCCACCCACCTCTCCAGCAACCTGTTTGTTTTCGATAGTTAAGAGTCTGTTTTTCGTCTGTGAGATTGTTTTGTTTCTTAAATTCCAAACGTGTGAAATCATGTGGTCTTTTTCTCTTATTTCACTTATCATTCCACACTCTAGCTCCATCCATGTTGTTGCAAATGGCAAGATTTCATTATTTTTGCTGGCTGAGTAATATTCCATTCTAGTACCTTTATACACACAGTACATCGTTATCCATTCATCTATCAACGGATACTTGGGCTGCTTCCATAATTTGGCTATTATAAAGATTCCTGTAATAATCATAGGGATACACATAAATACTTTCAAATTAGTGTTTTTGTATTCTTTGGGTAAATATCCAATAGTGTGATTAGTAAGTTATATGGTAGTTCTACTTTTAATTTTTTTTGAGGAACAGCCATACTGTTTTCCATATTGGCTGCACCAATTTGCATTCCCACCAAGCGCACCAGGGCTCCTTTTTCCCCAATTCTTGCCAACAACTCGTTTCTTGTGTTGTTTCAGCCATTCTGACTGGTATGAGGTAGTATCTTGTTATACTTTTGATTTGCATTTCCCTAATGATGAGTGACACTGAGCATCTTCTCATGTGTCTGTTGGCCATCTGTAGGTCTTTGGAGAAATGTCTGTTCATGTCTTCTGCCCATTTTTAAATCAGATTATTTGGAATTTTCTTGGTGTTGATTTATGTAACTTCTTTATGTATTTTAAATAATAGTCCTTTTTCAGATATGTCATGTCTTCTCCCATTTAGTAGGTTGTTTTTTGTTTTGCTGACTGTTCTCTTCACTCTGCAGAAGATTCTTTTTTTTTTTTTTTTAAGATTTTATTTTATTTGACGGTGAGAGAGAGAAATCACAAGTAGGCAGAGAGGCAGGCAGAGAGAGAGAGGGTGAAGCAGGTTCCCCACTGAGCAGAGAGCCCGATGCGGGGCTTGATCCCAGGACCCTGAGATCATGACCTGAGCAGAAGGCAGAGGCTTGACTATCTGAGTCACCTAGGCACCCCTCTGTGGAAGCTTTTTATTTTGATGTAGTCCTGATAGTTTATTTTTGCCTTGTATCCCTTGCCTCAGGAGACATATCTAGAAAAATGTTGCTATAGCTGATGTCAAAGAGATTCCTGCCTGTGCTCTCTTTTGAACTTGTGTAGTTTCAGGTCTCACGTTTAGGTCTTTAGCCCATTTTGAGCTCATTTTTGTGTATGGTCTCGACACATTTTTTGATTGTCTTCAAATGTAAGATGATGTTTCAGTACCTAAAATGAATACACAGTACTGACAGTAAGAGCAGCAGATAATGTCTTCGCAGGTAAATGGTAAGAATTTGGCTTCCCCACTAAGACGAAGACATGTGGGTCGTATCCAGTAATTCTCTGGAAAAGAGTTTTAAGAAAATTAGTTGACAAAGAAATAGCACGTGAGGTGTGCTAGTGTAGGCCAGCAGTTAGGTGCTAGATCACCTGGCCTGAAGGAGTTTGAGATAGCTGAGCTGTGGGAACACACCGCAAGGGCCCTTGTAGAATGCCGCGGCTAATCTGTTCCGCTGTGGAGCTGACGTGTGAGAGAGAGGGGTCTCTCTCCAGTAGATTACAAGCGTCCAGAAACACTGGGTTTGGAGGAGAACCTCTTTATTAAAAAATCTAACCCTGAAAACGAGATTCTGTGGTAACTAGTTGTACTTTTTAAGGCCTTCCTGGGCAACCAAACATGTATGTGTGTATCTTCTGTTTCCTGTCTCCCATACCTTGAAGGATCCATACACAAGCTATGTCACCACAGACACATTTTGTCCTGCAAAAAGACACACTCTACACAAGGCAGATGAATGAGGCTTTTGACGTCATGCAAGTGCTACCTTCTTGGCTAAACGCAGACCATACTGAAATTATTACACACAGAGAATCACAGCTTTAAATGCATTTACCATTTTTATTTCGCTATGCAGAAACATACATTCACCATGGACCGTGTGATGCAGTTGACAGTGTAATGGAGAATATATCTTTTTGAAGGCTATTTATAACTAAACACTAAATAGTTTAATTACAGTGGAAATTCTGTACAATTTAAGGCTTGGCTCTGAACTAGATTGTAAATATGGACCAGATTTGGAAATAAAACACTTTTTTTTTTTTTCAAGTAAAAGAAGAAAAATCAACTTAAAAACACAAGGGAAAAGAAACAAAGAGAGAAAACAATGCAACAGAAGCCCAACAGATCTTTCTGGAGTGAAATTTCATAATATTGTAAACTAAGAGAAACAGGTTTTCTTCCCCCAAATAATGACAATTTACATATTTAGGGCTTGTTAGGGAACTCTTGGAAGCTTTCCAGGTTTGACGCAGACCAAAGCGAACAAGGAAGAAATCACATTAATATGCTAAAATCAGTCCTACCTTATAAGGAATTAAATTAGATACACAAAGCAGGATTGTAAGCATTAAATATTTCCGGAGGATTGAGAGTCGTTGCTGTGTATGGGTGAGAGTAATAAAACCAGGTGAGACAAGTACAAGATTCAAGTTGTTTACTGAATAAACTCGGTTATTGGCACATCTAATCTGGAATAAACCTGACACATTAGACCTAGACAGCTTCTAGCATTTTAGGGTAATCTTCATTTGTCTGTAAACAAAAGATCTGTCGCCTAAGAAATTGCAATTTTTGTTTAGACTTTAATAATAAACTATGAAAGGCATGAATTGTTTATGTGTTACATGAGATCACGGTTTATATTGTTGGTTATGAACGTGCAGGTATAGCTGAAAACTTAGACACTTGGTGGAAATTAAAAATGCTACTCTTTTGTAATTTTATCATTGCTTCATGCAGTATCAGTTTTGTGATGCTGATTCGGATTGCTTTATTATGGGAAGATCTCTCTGCCAGTGTCTTTATTAATGGTCAAGGTCAGTTCTTCTGGATTGAAATTTTCCATGGGCAGATACAAGTCAGTTGGGTTAGAAGAGGGAACTCCATATAGGCTCTGGTTTTCCTAACGGTTTGCATGACTGGATTCATGTGCAGGCTAAATTATTCCTGTAGGAAAGAGATTTGATCAATTACTCCTTGGAAAATACCCGAGAGTCTTCCTCAGACTAAGGCCACAAACAAAATTTTCTTGCAGGTTATTACATGCACTTTTTGCCAACACACTGTAAAATTCCAGCGTAAGTCCGTGATACGCATTCTCTTACGTTAACTAGAACACCATTCAAGTGGCTGAAGCTCGCTGGAGAACCCTTTTGCTGCTGTCTTTCAAATTATATGATTAATTTGAATATCATGAGTGACTTTTATATTTTTTTCTTTAAGAGAGACTGTTATTCAATCTATAGTTCCTAAACCAACGTTAGAGAACTTCCTTATTTCATTTATACACATAAGCATTTAAGCGACTTTTGTCACATAACCAAGTATGTAAGTAGCTCAATGGTTGCATTCAGCATTCAGAGCCCTCTGGGGATGCTCTGGGCCTGTGAGTTCTTGCACAGCAGGTGAGTGTGAGTGTGCTTAAGAAGTCTGTGCGTACACAGAAGACGCTATCTGCTCACGATGCCAGCCAAACAGCCATTGGAAAGGCATGCACACACTTTCTAGAGAAAAGCAGGAGCACAAGACTGCAGTTTTGCCTCCTCCTGAGACATAACGCTATACTAAGAAGAAAAAAAAAATACTCCAAAGAACTCAGAAAATATAAGCCATCCAAAATGAAAGTGAATGTCCATGTTTCAAATTCAGACACAAAGCAAAAAGAGAGCATAAACAGAAGCATAACCAAACACAGTCGCAGAGAAAGCTTAGAGTGAAATGGGATATTGTTGCTGTCAGAAGGAGAAAGGGGTACGCTTTATTTTCCTGGTATTTGGAACACACAAATCGTACCTTTTGGAACAAATTGGCCTTCGTTCCAATTAGGCCACATGGCAAGTAAAATCAAATCTGATTCCTGAATCGAATTTGGGTAACGAAGAACACAGGGCACGAATGAAAAGGAAACACCAGCGAGACCATGCAAGCAAAGACTGCTTCTTTCTTGATCCTCTAGCTGGCAGAATACGCAAAAAAAAGTCCACAGTGTGGAACTCCCAAATCTGAAACAAACCAGCGCCCACAATTCTGCAGCCCCTCGGTAAGCAGCCTCCCAATGCCAGTGAGAGAAGAAAGGAGGAGGAGGAGGCACGGGAAGGTCGGGGGGAAGCGCCCATGCTACATGCCAGCCAAGGCCAAGCCTAGAGAATCAACGTCGCCTCTTACCTGAGGTCAATCCTCTCCATCTTCTGGTGTGATCTCTGTCTCTTTATGGACCACTACTTTGGTCACTGACATGTCAGGGTGCTGCTCTTTGGCCTCTTTAATTGCCTGAGCCAGCGCCTATCCCCAGGAAATCACAGAAGGGCAAAGACAAAAAAGGAGGTGGAACATGCATGATCAGTAGCAAGGTGGAGACTTACGAGCTAGATCTATATACGTCATTCACAAATGAGGTACAACGATCGCAAAAGGAATCGTACATTGCGTATGGAAAAGTTAATTCAGAAGACTGTTTACACTGCACCATGGACTAGACCACCACCACTGGGAAGAGCAGGGCTGACCAGTGTCTCTCTGGTTCTCTGCCTGGGTATTTACCATCCTCACGCGCACTTACCTGGTCATGGTCAATGTCTGCATCTCCTGTGATGACTATCCGCTTCTCAATTCTCGTCTCTGAAATGCCTCCTTTCACAGTCTGCGAGGGACGGACAAGTGTTACAAATGTACCCACCAGGAGGAACAACCCTCCTTCAGTGGGGACAACGGTCAGAAGCGCTAACAGAGTTTTAACTAATGGCACTCGTTAAGAGTTGAAACAATTCTTGGGCAATTATTCAAAATCGTTAATTTCAGAAGTGTCGCTCTCAGGGAGTCCTTTGGGTGTGGCCGGCCAGGGTTTCTGGAACACCTACCATATGCCAAGGACTGCAGTTCCATGTTAAGCAAAGGGTATCAGTATGCATATTCCTAAACAAAAATGAGCACAGAGGGGCAAATGCCCCATGAACGGAGTGGACGTGAAAGTTCTAACATAGGTATCTGGGCCTCCAGATAGTCACGTCACTCTGCCTGTAGAGCCCAACTGGGAAGTAGGTCCGTGTAAATGTCTTCCGTCTGCTCCCGTCTCACTTACTTTGGTGATGTGGGTGGTGGTCGTGGTGCTGGTGGTTTCAGATGTGATCGTCTGTGCGCTCATAAGCACGCCCGGCTCCAAATCAGCGCCGGCATCGACCTAGGAAGGCGAGGAACAGACACCGCACTCGAATACCTACGTTAGGTTGGGGCATCACCATGATTCAGTCAACTCCCACCGTCACGGCGTTGTTCACTCCGCCTCCGGGAGCTGTGGCTCTCGGGACAGACGACCCCGAATGTGGCCGGAATTAACCAACGTTAAAAAAACCAGGACTTGAGGGGTGCCTGGGGGGCTCAGTGGGTTAAGCCGCTGCCTTCGGCTCAGGTCATGATCTCAGGGTCCTGGGATCGAGCCCCACATCAGGCTCTCTGCTCAGCAGGGAGCCTGCTTCCTCCTCTCTCTCTCTACCTGCCTCTCTGCCTACTTGTGATCTCTGTCGGATAAATAAATAAAATCTTTAAAACAAAAACAAAAACAAAAACAAAAATACCAGGACTTGAAAAATGGGAGTAGGGTCTGCTGAGCTGTTATCTTCCCTTATCTCTAGCTCAGGAAATAGGTTCCTGAGCCTTGTTCTATATTCTGAGATCTATGGAGACCTGTTCCAGTCACCTGAAGCTTCTGGGCTGGTAACAAAGTTGTAATTACTACCATTACCACACTTGATAGACTCTGTTTGGTTGCTGGGTCCTCTGAGTCTCACAAACTAAGTATCATGAGCTATAGTCAAATGCAGCAGCCATTAAAGGGCAAAAACAAAGAGCCGGGGCTCTGGCCTTCATAGACATCTTACCTGTGATGACTCATACGTGATGGTTTTTGTTTCCGTGTGAACGACCGGCACCTCCTTGGTAGAAATTTCTAGCTTTGCACCTCCTGGTGAAACACTGCCAAAGCTGATGGTTTCTGTCTTCACAGTTGATGACTGAGCCAATGGGGAAGTAGGTAGAGCTGCGATTACAGTTTGCACGAAGACAGGATTTTGGTGCACCCCCCCCCCCACCCCACAGTGAGTATGGATAAGCACAGGTTAGTATGAAATAAATGTTTACGTATAACATGGGGAGGGCAAGTCAAGGCATGAGGCAGATACCAGGTCAGTCTTTCAAAATTCCATAGACTTTTTTTTTTTTTTTTAACATGGGATGTTCCAGGTAAGGGAAAGCATTTTGGAGGACATGTTGAAAAACTCTTTTTATGATCCCCCCCCCCCCCTAAACTGACAGATCAAAAATCATCAATTTGCCTTTTATTTAATGAAAGAAAGAAGTAACAAATACGAAGACATTAACCCCCCCCCCCCCCCCGCCATAGACTTCAGGAATCTCAGTTATAAAGAACAAAGTTCTGGCATTTGGTACGGCAGCAAGCATGGGTTTTGGTCCTTCTGGTGAAGTACATTGATCAAAAATAAATTTACCAAATTTTCTACTAGTATGGCTGGCCATGCAGCCCCCGGGGTTTACTGCTAATAATTACAACGAAGGTAGGAACCATTTCCTGGAACTGCACATAATTAATCATCATTAAACATGTCTGCATGGGACCCCCAAAGATGGAAACCAGCATGGAGACCCTATTGCCATGCAAGAGGGAAATAAGAGGAGAAACAAACTGCACTTGGAAAAGGCAGAAAGTTAAACTTAGCTCTCCTTTTACGCTTAACCAAATTTCGGGGACTCACAGATCAGTTTACATCAGTGCCAAAAGGAACATCAACTGCTAGTTACCTCAAAATGAGGTTTTTGTTCCCAAGTCTCAGAAACGTGGATTGTTGTACTCTGCTGCTCCTCTGGCTCATGGGAGGCAGTGGCAGTCTCTTCCTGTTCGAGGACAGCTTTATCGGCCACCTTCTCCTTCTCCTCCTTAGCCCCCTCCATCAGAGCAGAGCCCTCCTTCCCTTTTAAGCTAGAAGCGTCGGCAGATGCTGCCTGGGCTGCAGCATCCGCGTCATCTCCAGCTGCGTAAGAAGCATCCCCGCTCGCATGCACATTCATCACATTTCTTTCCTCCACCAACACGGTTTCCTGCACAACCTTCTCGGTGCTAAGTGGCTCGGGGTGCTGGCTTGTTTCCGTCTCGGTCTTGCTGGACCCTGTCTTGGTTTCCGTTTTCTGCATGGAAAAGGACTGCAGTGTCAGGGTGACCTTCCACAAACCAAAGGTCAAACCACAAAAATCAAAACCAAAGCAGCCACTCACCAGGGTGCTTAAAGCCAGTGTCAAGTGCTTATGACCAGAAATGCTTACAGAAAAGATAAATTAGCTTTCATTGCTCCCACCAGGATCTCGGATGCGTGCCCCCCTGCCCTGACACTACCCCCTGCACCCCCAATCGAGCCTGTGTTGCTATGTTGGGATAGCCGCAAATGAAATAGGATGCAGATAAAATGCAATGAAAACAAAACAAAATGAAAGCATTGTAGCGTGTTCCCATCAGTTGTGGCAGCTTTCTGAGACCTAATGGATGACATAAAATGCTTAAAAAAATTAAATGCTATGTAACTTTTTCAACGTGACTGCCTTTTGAATAACTGAAGTAAGTTCTAGGGATGCAACTGCAGGCACATGACAGCTATGCCAAGCAGGCATTAAAGGAAAACCACCCAAGAGAACTCGGAGGTGTTTAAGGCAAAGCCATTCGGATGCAAAACATACCCCCATGCGCGCACGCACTCACACACGCACCCACACCTCCGTGCACACACCAAAAGGGCATAAAGAAAGGCAACTAGGCAGGGTCAGGAACACCAAAGAGGAAGCAATTGGCCACCTGAACCCAGCTTTGAGAAGTAGAAGTGACCCCTCCTATGAATTCTGTTGGTTTTCTTGCAGACTCTAATAAACTGAAGATTTCAGAGCCATCCATGAGCTTTTCAGCAGAAGACTGTTTAGTCTGAGTGAACAAAGAAAGGGACAGTCAAGCACAGAGACGGGAACATGGGTGGGCACATTCACATTCACAGCCGGTCAGACAAAACTGTAGGGGAGGAAGGTGGGAGGAGGGAGGAGGGCGTCTACCATACAGATTTTGGAAACAGAAAAGAATGGGAAATAAAATAGCAGACTGAGGTGACCATGAGCTCTTGTTTGGTAAAGCGGAGAGAGTTATTAGGATATGGGCGGTGCTGGTTTAAGCAGACCATTCTCCCTTCATTGCAAGCCCCAGCAGCGCTACCCCATCTCGGGATCAGGGAGCTGGAAATAAAACGGAAGGTGTTTTAATGCTCATACTGGATTGCGCAGTATTGATCTGACCATGAAAAAAATTGAAAAAGCTTGGGTCGGCTGCTCTCAACATAAAGCCAAACAGCAAGTGGAACAGAAAAGTTGAGGGTGGAAGGGCGCTGCCTCAAAAAAAGTCATGCTGGAATCTGAAACGGTGGCCCAAACGAAAGGCACTGGTTACCACAACTCGGGACGTGGCCGACTCGGTAACGTAATGAGCAGTGGCCACGGTGACGGCCGGCTCCTGGGAGTATCTCCACTCAGACAGGCTCTTCCGCCTGGGACCAAAGAGCCCCACTTTCAAGACCTCGCCCTCAGGCAGCAGCTCCGTCCTGCTGAGGCGCGTGCTGTCCAGCCCCGCGTGGGGTCCCGTGTCCCGGCCCAGCATCGGGGCTTTGTGCAGCTCTTCTTCCTCGGGGCTTGGCCGCCGGGACTCGGCTTCCTGGATGGGAGCCAGGGATTCAGACAATTTCCGTTTGGGTGTGTGGACCTCAGGTCCCCTTTTGGATTTCTCATCAGGGACGGCATCCAGAACCTCGTAATCGGCCATGACTGGAATGACCTTCACAGACTCGGACACTCCTCGGTCTGTTTTCTGAAAGGCTTCCAGACTGCAGGGCTGCACTCCCTTCTCCCCCTCCTTGCCTTTTCCAGTCATGGTAACGATCTTCCCAGATACTGTGTCATAGGATTTGCCCAGAGTGTATATTTTCTGCTTGCTTTCTCCTCTCAACTGCATTTCCCGGGCCAAGTCATCGAAGCTCTGCATTTCAAGGGCACCGGATCTTAACAGATCAGCGGGGATGTCACCGCTTCTACTGCTCACGGTCACCACCTTGTAAGTCACAATCTTTCTTGAATCACCGTCAACTACCTCAGTGGGTACTTTGTCTACAATAACCCAATCCTCTGTGCCCTATATTTGAAATATAAAAGCTAAATTAGAAATTCTGATGGTCTCATTTCTAAAATAAGAATCCTTTAAGAAAACCAGGGCAAAAGCTACATTGCGAGGTGACCGCACGGGGCTGGTGTTAATGTCTAATGATTATGGTCGCAAAGCTCTTCTTATCTGAAATTTACAAACCCTAACCTTCAACTTGGAATACAGTCTGCATGTAGAGTTGTAATTGCAGATTTCTTTAAACGGAAGCGTACCTTGATGGTAAATGTTTGCAAGATTCTATCTGACCTTTATGCTAAGCATCTGAACATTCTACATTTCAAGGTTAAATGGTGTTACTGAAGCTGCTGTACAAGTCATTTAGCTTGTATGGGCCCAAAAAGACCGTCTTCCAGGACATGTATAACACTGCACTTCATATCTGCTGTTTTCACAAAGAACTTGCCAGAATCCCATGAATTTCTGTGAAAACCATTTTGTTTGTAAATTCTATTTCCTCATTTAGGGGATCGAACTCACTATAGCACCTACTATCCGATAAACACTGAGGGAGCCCTACTCAAGGCACAGCCAGGAAGTACTCCCACCGCTGGGGCATTGTTGGAGCCTCTTATCAATAGCTCATGGTGGTCTGTACCGTGTTCCAATCGTATTTATAAGCAAAGTTCATCATCTGAGTAGTTTCCTTGCCACTTTCCTCGGTACTTAGTTCCGATACAGCAAAAGAAGTGAAAGTTAAGAAACCTACATTTGAGAAGGCTACTAGGATGAGAACAGGCTGCAGACTACTCTAACAGATCATGAGGGGATAAGAAATCAAACCAGGGGCAGGTGAGCACCTTGATTTACATTTTAAGCTACAGCGTTTTCCACCTGCCTTATTTATCTTAGCCTAAAAACAGGAATCTTGAAGTGCGTGTGCCTTATGAACAATAATTACAGATCGGTCTACATGCTGGTGCTGGATTAAAGCAAATGAATTGAAGAATAACCTCTATGGTCGATGGGACAGTTTTCTGGAAAATGATTTGGCGAGAGGTAACCATAGAGCCCGCAGAGTCTCCTTCCTGCATTTTCTGTATCGGACTCCGCTAGTGGGAAAACCAGTAAGAGTTCAGAACTTTCAACATCAGTCAAGGTCATCTAAATTAGTATCACTCTATAGGTAAAACAGAGAGTAAAAAGCCCAATTATAATATTAGAAAGCATCATCATAATGCTTCCGTGAGCAAACACAGATATCACAGTAGAGCAAGACCCATCAAAGAATGATGGCTAATTGATAACTAAAGTAAGAAAATTCCCTTTTCCCCTCCCCAGAATCCAAGCAAATGTTGACATACCTACCTTCGTTTTAAGCGAGGTAAATGTAAAAAGGAAAATAAAAACTACAGACATTGCAATGATAGTAAAATCTGAAGAGCAATTCTCTTCTGGGCAATTCCTTTATGTTTGTCTTTTACCTGAGACTCAAGGAATGGAGAGCTTCCTTGCTGCAAAAATATAACTTTTTCAGAAATGTCTCTTTCTTCTTTGGTCTGTTTGGATAGAGGGGGTTGGGTTGGAGAAGAGGAAGTAGACAGTTTCCAAAAAAAGGCAAGTTAGGAAGAGAGTTCTTTTACTGTGTCGTACGTATTAATAGTCATTCATCTCTTTCTGAAGAAGTGAATTATTGCTTATGAATTTGAAAAGTGGTCTGAAACCATTTCAACGCTTCATGATCACCTCCCCAAAGTAACAGGTTAGTTTCTGAAGCTCCAGTGTTTGACTCGACACGTTTCCCACTTCCGTAAACACAAAACATGTAAGAGCAAATAGAAAGCTCCTTGGCATTCACACAGTGTCCAGGCCAGTCATGTGCAAAGCCGTAGACATGAGGAGTAGAAGAAAATGTGAAGATTAAAAAAAAAAAAAATTAAGTGAGATAAAAACCCCTCCCTCCTACATCTGACAAACACTTGACTGCGTTCCCCACCGAAGTGCAGGCTTCATCTCCCAGGCAAGGAGATGCACACGGGCCACTGCCTTCAGCTACTAGCTTGAGGAAACCCAGTCAGACCTCGATCTATTCCTCTCTTATTCCACAAAGTACACTCAGAATTTATAGCTTTATTTGAACTTTTATAAGATGGCGAGTAACTTTAAAAAGTCAACTTCAAAATATCTTTGTGAAAAATTAAGTACTCAAAGTCATGCTTTCACACGGAACATTAAGAAATGTTGAAAAGTAAATACGCTGTGTTAGCAACTAGCTTCTCCCTTTTATCTACTTTTTATTACTTCCTTTAGTAGTAAGTAGGAATAATTCAAGTGGCAATATACTCGCTGCTGAGTCGATCTCTGTGCATAGCGTCAGGCTCCATGGAGTACTGAATGAAAGGGTATTTAGGATGAGTAATCTAAAAAATCCTAACAGAAAGCCCAAAAAGTTTCCAGGAGGACGGAGCTTTTAAAATAAATCTTATTGTAAACAATACAATTTAATGAGAGTTATTTACTATTCCTATGTGTACAAACTTATCGGTATTCCCTTTAATAGTCTGCTTACAGACGTTTGTAAGGGGACATCTGGAGTATTCTCCTGAAGAACCCACAGGCAAATTTTGATAGCATTGTTCTCCTGTGCCCCTTTTTTTGATGAAGAGAAAGTAAGATATTTCTGAGGGGGAAATACCTTTTGGAGAAAGGTATTGGAAAAAGACAAAATGCACCACGTGGAATCATTAAATACGGATTTTTGTCTTGTTTTGTTTGTTTGACTTTCAATTGTAGTCTCTTTCTCACAGAGAAATAAGAAACAGGAAGGAAAGGTCAAGATTATAGGTACTTTTCAGAATACCACTGCCAGGCCTATAATTATAATCACTGAGCTAAATATTATCCCTAAGATGAAAGCCTAAAATAATAATAATAATAATAATAATAGCAGGAAAAGGTGGTTTTTAGCACATCCTTTTATCTGACATCAACTAATTTCAAAACTGTTTATAATGAAAGTATCAACACTGTCTGCATCCGAACTGTGTATGCCCGCTGAGAGAAAAGGGTAACATAAGGGACAGATCTTAAAATCCTATAGATGGTCAACCTCAATTCAGTTTGTTCAACTCAAGTGAGAAAATGCTGATAAAGGCTGATAACTGAAATGTTTACGTTTATCACGGGTTAGAAGAGTTAGCTGTATGCCCCACACATTTTTAATTCAACACTCATCAGAGTATCATAATTGGGAAGCAAGGCCCTTATACTGGCATGCAGATTGTACAGAGGTACAAGACTCACTGCCAGAGGATTAGGGATTTGTGCAGAGCCTTGACCCTTGCTTCTCTTTGTGCCAGGGATTCTCAACTGGGAGGTGTGTTAGAATTACCTGGAGAGCTTTTAAGTAATGGTACTATGTGGACGTGCAGCTCAGACAAAGGAAATCTGTCTCTGATTTAACAGATCCCAGGCCTCAATATTTTTAAAACTTCCCATGGGTCATTTTTATATGCACCTGGAGTTGCACCCCAAGTCCCAGATGGAAAGTCACAGAAGTCAGATTCAGAGAATGAAAATAAGTCCCCATTTCCATAATCAGAAGACCATGGTGAATGGTTTTTGTTTGATTGTTTCCCAATTCGAGGCCCAAGCAAAGCCTGATTTGCAAGAGCAGAGCTGGATTAGAACGCAGACAAATGCACAAGTAGAGCTGATTTCAGTCATTCGTGGTCCTTATGTTCCATAAAATCCTCATGAACAGTGAGTCAGAAAAGACTGAACCACTGATTTTATGGGAAACACATTGGGAGAGCTCTTGTGAGCCTCTGGTCATGATATTGTCATCAATGGTTCAATATATAACCTGGTTTTGTATGTTTTTGTTTAAAGACTCATTATTGATCCATTAACATCGAAGTCACGGCCACAGCACTCTAACTTATTCTTGCATGAGATTTCTCTAACATATGTATTTTCCCTAAAGGTACATGACAGCCTTCTTGTGCTTTTAGGACTTCCGGCCCGTAGGTCTGGGTGTCATCTGAAACAGCAAAATCACCCATGGAGACACAAAAACGTGGCACCAAACAGGCCTCAAAAACCCATTTGTATACAGTATGAGAACTGAAACAGGTAGGCAGAGCCCTGCCTTGGGCAACCAGAGCTGGGAACGTGCATGGTTGAGACACCAAGTTTTCACCACTCTGTGTCCGTCTGCAGATGACTGGGAAAGTGTCCTTAAGGCTGATTTTAGGGTTATGGTGAATTTCAGCAAGTAGGTGAATGTGCAGCTACATAATCTGTGAACTGGGAGGGTCAGCCGTGCTAAGCTTCCATGCTGTAAGACTGCCACTTGCGTCAAAAAAATGCTGATACTGGCACTGTGAAAAGTGCTAATGGGTATTGCATTTTGGTTGGAATTTGGAAACTTTCAGTATTCAAGTGGCCATGAGGGCATATACCTCTAACATAGACTCAGCCTGGGGGCATCATCAAAGACTGTCATGGGAAATATCTATGGACAGAAACATACCCAGAGGCCTTCATGGACCAGACATCTATCCTTCCTGTTTGGTGGGCCCTGTATATGGGTTTGTCTATGTTCCCAAAGTCAAGTGAGCGATGCTTTGGGGCATCCTTGCTACTTATCTGCTATTAAGTATATAAGTATAGATACTTATCAGTATTTGAAAGTTGGATAAATAAAATTCCCATTTTAATAGTAAACGCACATGATCTTTTTAGAATATAATCACGACTCCTAGCTCACTATATATTACTAAGGTAATCTGAATGAAACGGTGTGTAATGCTACAAGAATACTTCAGTAACACTATTTTTCATCTATTCTGCATAAAAGGGCCCCTTTCAAAGTAATTCAAATGAATATATACCTTGTCACATTTTAGCTGGGATTAGAATTATCATGAACATAGTGACTGTGGTCACTTTTGATAAGTAGCTTTCAAGGAAGTTTAGAAAATGATCAAAATGAGTGTCATTATATTCTTTTCCCTGCAAGGACTGAAACATTTCATGTAGACTATAGCTTAAAGGATTTTTCTCCCATAAAGGCCCAAGTTTTGATTTTCTTCTGTTCTAGCTCAGCTTTCTGGAAAATACGCTGTGATAAAGGAGTCTTGATAAAAAAAAAAAATGTTAATCAGTATGATGCTAGAAAGATGCAGTTATTAAAAAAGTACTTCTTTTGAAAGAAAAAGCAAGATAATGTCTAATAGCGGACAGACGAGCACCACTGACCCTTGTGGGTCCCTCAGTAGGAGCCCCCAGACAGGATCTGCTGAATCCTCACAGTCTGTAACTGTAATTCACAGTCTGTTTTAAATTCTTTGAACAGAATTTTCCAACACGGAGCACTCGTTTTTAAGGAAGACATTCTGGCCCCTCTACTTTCTCTATTTAAAAAATCAAATAAAAACGGATTATAAACCCGTTAAAATAATGTTATGTATCTTTTTAAAAAAATCAGTTAAAATCGAATCACACATGGATTATACCAGTAGAAGTCTGGTGTAGCAGTCCCAGAGTAAAACAGGTCCCCAAATTCTGTCAACTTCAGATCGGTGTTGAGTCAAACATTAGACCATCCCCCTACGCCTTATCTTGCAACTGATGTGAAACACTCTTGAGTTTTCAGGGGCATTTCTTAATGCAGCAGAGAAAGCATTTTTCAGAAAAAGTGTCAGTTCATTAAGACAGTATCTCAATTTCTCCCAACTGTGAAATCTAGGTTCGCCATTAGAACAAACCCATTTGCATGCACTAGAGCTTTCCTGCGCCTCCTTGTTCACTCCAAGCACCCTGAGATGTGACCCCTCATTCCTCAGCCGCCAGATCATTCTACTCCACAGCTCTTCTCTGGAGCCCTGAGTATGTTAGGTCTGTTTATACGCAGACAAGTGGTGCGTCTGTCTACGCCAACTCCGACCCCTAGGGGCGGGCCCTGCAGAGAAGCACCTCTAGTGACCGGAAGACAGTGACACCCCGAAGCCCGAATACCGACCTCTTCAGGGACCAGCGGTTCGATCATGGGTGCATCCTCCTGCCTGGCGGCTAGTCGCACGGGGGAGGTAGAAAGCCTCTTTTCCCATTCATTCGTGATGGCAGTGTCTGTGGAGGTTTCTAAAAAGGTTCTTTTCAGCTCACTAATATTGGTTTGATGTTTCATCAGGTCATCTTGAGTTTTATCTAGCTCCTACATTCAGAACATAAAGAATCCAACAGTCAACATTTTACACATCTTCCGGAGTTGTTTTTTTTTTTTTTTTAAGTAATGTCAATCTCATTAGTAGTCAAAATAAAAGAATTCTGATCAGGGTTCATGACACTACCACAAGCACTTTGGTGAAAATGTGACATTTCTAAGAGAAGGAAAAAAAATCTAGTTCACGCAAGCATAAAAATCAAAAGTTTTTTTTAAAGGCAAACTAGAAAAGAGTGTAATTCACACGTAACCAGAAAAAAAAACAAGAAAAGAAACACACACAGGAAAAAGGATCTAAAGCTAGGAGAAAGGAAGGAATCGGAGTAGGCTGAGAAGGTATCCCCACTTATTCCCAGGTGAGAGCACACAGTTCATGCATCATTGTATGAGCCCACAGGTATGCCACTGAAGAAATGTCCACACACACAAACATGCACTGGTATATACCAATACCAACCTCTAACATAAGATTACTATGTTTGACATACACATTTTCACCCTTTATTCGCTTAATCAGACTATTCTGAAAAAAGTGGAGAAGAAAGGGAAAGGTAAGGGACACGGTAGTCACAGGAACAAATGCCATCCTCCACAGTGCACCGACAACACGGGTAACCGCCTACGGAGCATGCTGGAAGGCTGGAACACCGGAGACGCACAGTGACTTATCACACACTGATTTTTGCTTTGGTTTTATTTTTAATTTTCTACCTGTGCCTTGAGCTCTGCATCTTCCTCCTGGTCCGACTGCCAGCATCAAGAAAGAGTGGGAAATAATGTCTTACCACGTAATTGACTATGATTGAAGAACTATGGTCTATAGAAACTTGCTAGAGGGGGTACTAGTTTGCTCTTGTATATGGATGCTAGTTCTTTCCTATATGCAAGCCGCAACATTCTCACACACAAATTATGATGCTTATTAAGACAACAGGAGTAAAAGAGTCCTTGCTTGGTGGGTCTTTGACAGTGTCACCCAGAGACTTCTGCGTGTGATAAGCATACACACGTAAGTGGGGGTTTGGTGGGCTGTCCTTAATGCACACTACAAATGTTTCATGCCACCCTAAAACTAAAATTCACAAGCATGGTTAGGATTACCCAATAATGACAGCTCCCTTGGGTTTTATGATTCTTTATAATCCTAGGAAGTTATAGCTATTATTATTATAGCTAAATTGTAGGCCAGAGAACCAAGGCTCAAAGAATTTAACATTGAGGGTCTCACATTTAAGAACTTCTTGGAACTGTGAATTTTTTGAACCCATGTACTTAAAAATAAATAAATCTGGGAAGGAAGGAAGCTGATATAAGTTAAGAAAGTTAAAGAAAAAAAAAAAGGAATCAACTACCGTCAACATTACCGACATTTCTTTAAAGATGTAGACAGGATCACTGTTGAGTTCTTAAAAAATACAATAGATTTATCTAAAAGCCACTTCATTATCTTGATTTTTCTAATTGCAAGGATCTGTTTAGTCATTGGACTGGTGTCCGGGTACCAGGAATGAGGTAACTAGGCCAACCCACATATGCAGGCAGTGGTATAAAGCTGGGTGTCTCACCGGTGGTACTCTGACCGAGGTCCATAGGGAGGCCCTCAGGGTAATTACAGGTGAGAAGCCTTGAGGAGACATCTGCGCCGGTGGCCTGCAATGAATCTGTCTTGCTCTCGGCCCCCTTATCTGCCAATGGGGCAAGACAGCCCACCCAGCAGCCTCACCCGCATTACTGTTGTCCTAGCCCGAGAGGAGATAGGGCAAGTGTTTAAAAAGTGCAGGAGGGCACAGGTAACCCTAACACAGGGCTGGCAACACACTAATTCTCAAGTGTGTGGTACGCACATAGCTCTGTGTTTTATTTTTAAGCTCCATATAGTTACATATGTTGTATGTCTATGTTTGCACGCTTCAAATGTTATGGAACAACATTTAGAACTGCTACAGAAATTTGGAGTCTTACGGAAATATTTTTCATTTATGGCACACGTTCAGATCCTGATGAAGTTTACAGAATTAACATGTAGCTACATGTAACAAATAATTCTTATCAAATCAAGATATAATTTTGTTATAATTTGACACAGAAAATTATTAATTTGTAATACATTTATTTGTGACTGCTTAAAAGAATCTGGATAGTTATTGTTTTACAATATTATTATTTTTTTATTTCTTTTCAAGTAGGCTCTAAGCCCAATGCGGCGTTTGAACTCGCGACCCCAAGATCAAATGTCAGAATGGCATGCTCTACTGACTGAGTCAGCCAGTACAATAACTGCCCCTACAATATTGTTATTATTATTATTATTATTACTATTATTTTTCAATGCCAGTGCTGTAATTTTTAACTTAAAAAAATTATGATTTCCAAAACTTTGAGTTGAACTCCGGCATTTCCCAAGGTTTACTCCATTTTAAGAAGTTCTTCTGAGGATATTTTCAATTAAGTATTATACAGATACTATTTACATTTTTGGTTTTTCCTGAAAGTCCTACTAGAAAAGACTGTTCTAACCGGATGATGTAAAATAACAACTCCACAAGGTAGAAGATAAATTCTGTGAGAACTTCAGAAAAGGTACATCTTGGCTTCCATTACTATACTGTTTTTACAGACATTTTGGTTATGGGTGGAGAAAATTTGAAAAACAACATAAGCACACACACGTTTATTTATCCTAAAGAATTCATAAAGGAAAGGACAGCACAGTCTGTTTCCTGTCACTGTTCAATATGATCACTTTTTTTTTTTTTTTAAATCAAGTACTAACAGTAATTTGCTAATTTCTTCTTAGAGAACCCATTTCTTTTGAGTGATCTAGGTTATATCACCTGGTCTACAAAAATAAGAGAAGTATTATTACTATTTTAATAATTATTATTTGGCCATTTTGGATTTAAAAATATATCTGTATCTAGTAAATAAGCTAATTAAATTAATTGTAACCCTCCTCCTCACTCATCACAGCTTTCACACACAGACAGCCTCTCACTTGGGAAAGGGGAATAAGTTGTTTTTTTTTTTTAAGGTATTATCAGTTTAGCCAAAGGTTCTCAAAATGTGATCCGAAAATGGGCAGAGTCAACAGCCCTGAGAATTTGCTGGAAATGCAAATTCCAAAATCCCACCCACACCTTCTTCTTTTGCACAAGAAACATGAGGGGACCCAGCTGGAGGATTCTGATGTAGCCCAGAGCTTAAGAACCACTGACCCAGGCAACAGAATACATTTCCTTCCTCCTTTCAAAGTTAGAATTTCTCTCCACTTCATAAAACCTAGTATGCAAAGGCCCTAAATGCAGAGCCCCATTCATGAGGCACTTGCACTGGACAGCCACCAGCTGCCCACAGTGATGGTACCAACCTCAGTGGCGGTGGTCTCCCCATCGGCCGCAGTGTCTGTGCGCTCACTGTCGGTCTATTGATCACAGAAGTGACCAGGGTCCAGGAGGAAGGCAGGAAGAGAAAACAAACCCATTTGATCAAATAGGGCATGGCACAGGTCAAACAGTTCACTCTCTCTGTAATGTGTATCAAACTACCTTCCCACAAGAATGCAGGTTTCAAGCAAGAGCAAAAGAAAGACCGGAGCTGGGTTTCATCAGCAGAGCCCCTCGGAGGAAGACCAGTGGCTCACAGCCTGCGGGAACCACAGGAACTGTGTTAGCCAAGCTGACTCGTCTGGTTTCATGTCTCAGGAAAACCAAATTGTCATTCTTTCCCCCGCTTTTAACTAAAACCCCGAGAAAGATCTCTTAAAAACGTGTAATGCAAATAAAATCAATGTTTATATATGTTTGCAATTCTACTATTATGTCACATTTGAAAGGTAAATTAAAATGTCAATTTAAATTAAAAGCTACTGTAACAGTCACTGGACTTTCAGCCCCTCATTTATAACATGTTGGTAATTTACACCCATTTATGACCATCAGGCTGTCTGCATTACCTATTACTTATAAAAAGCACATGCCAGTGACTCACAGGCATTATGTTTTGTCTGTGAAAAGTATAACTCAGTTTCCAAGTAGCAGTGTTAATTCTATTTTTTACAGACTAACTGTTGTGTTTATTTTGCCCCACCCTCCAATATAAAGAAGTATATCAAAGTAGGTATTTAAACATCTATTTCCAAAATAACCATCCAAATGAAGCAAATTATAATACTAATAAAAAAAATGGAGAGAGGGAGAGAGAGAGAGACATCTACTTGTAAACAAATAAAACAAAGCACAGCATTTGACAGAGCCTAAGTTTTTAAGGGGGAATTATAATAGTCATTTCAGAAAGGACTGGGTTTTTAAGCTGTTTCGTAGAGATTTACGGTTTAAAACAGAAACTTATTTTCTTTGGCGTACAACAGAACCACAGCCATCACAGATGGGACATTTAAATGCCATAATATATTATAAGCTGACTTTCCCTCCGTAAATGTCAACTAATCACTAATAAAATTCCCTTGAGCAAAGATACGCGATGAATATTTTGAAAACAAAAATAAAAACTGGGAGCTGTAAGCTTGTGAACCTGCCTCTTCAGATTCTCTTTCAATCCTAACAACACAGAATTTCGGAAGTACGCCTGGAACAGGGGTGGTCATTATCAACTTAACTCTGGTTGGGCAGATTTCTTGGCGCTATCCCGAATTTCTTTTATATGTTCCTGAAAGGAAATACATTGAAATTCATGTTTGGCATGTGCACCTGAGGGGGTCAGTGATCATGCCTAAGTAGAACCTAATTTTCAGGAGTTTGGTAAAGAGTGTGTGCGGACACACTTTCATGACCTGATGACCACCTTCACAACATCTGGTGGGGGGCGGGGAGGAGTGGCTAGTAATTTTCTTGTAAGGGTGATCATTGCTACGGTGTTAGCATGGCTTCCCTGGCTGACAGCCTAGGGAATGGCCAATGTGACATAGGGGGAGAGAAACAGGTTATTGTTCAAGTGTATAATAATACGAAGAAGCTTTAGGCTTTCAAGAATAAATAGGAATGACTGGCGCTTGTGTGCTAACTGGTTTGGTGCAACACTTCCAAGCTGCTTGAAAGTATTTCTCCTCTTACATAATAATCTCCCTTGTGGCTTGAAAATCTACTGGAGCATCTTGGCTTTAGATTACAGCCCTGGTTAAGAGTGAAGACTCTGATGTCAGGCTGACATGAGCTCAAATCCTTGCTATTGAAATGTGTGACACACTGGACATGTTTCATGTTTTAATCCCCATTTCCTTCCAGCAAAATGGAGAAAAAAATTAACAGCCATAACTGTATCAGGTAATGGGTATTAAGTGCTTTCTACAAGGCCTGACACGCGCAGACCCAAAAGTGCCTATAATAACTGTTGTATATTGACATTATTATTATATTGTAATATTATATAATTATTACCACTTTTTCTAGCTATACGAAAAAACAGCCTGGACCGTATCTCACCTCCCTTAAGTTCTTCCTGAGCATGTAGTCGGTTATTCAACAAATATAGTGCATGACCAATAAATAGTTAATGAAGAAAGGCTGAAAAACGTAGCTTTTATAGCAAAAGTAGCTTTTTATATATTATTTATATAATATACTGCCACTAAACAAAGCTACGAAATGTATAACGGGTCACGAACTGTCATACGGTTCTGTGTCTACACAAATTAAAATGTCAAAAATCAGTTGATTCAAATCCAAATTTGAATCTTTTTTGTTTTATGAAAATATTCCTCACAAATTGACACATAAAGACTAATGGTGATTCTGTGGTATGGCGAGCTAAATTCAGCTTATGTTTCTTGACAGATGATTTAATATTCTGTGCCCCCTGTTATGTGACCATTCTTGAAGGTACAAAAGAAAAAAAATATTATTGATCAGCAGCTTTATAAGTTTGAAATGATTCTGCCTTTCCACACTGGGTTTCCCTCTTGAGAAAGGTTGGGACTAATTAAGTCACTCCCATACATGAGAAATCTAAGTAGTGATGATAAAATATTTGAAAAGAATTACATTCATTCGTGATTTAGCGATTCTTACAAAATGAACGTGACAGAGCTAAACCGTATGTTACATGAAGTCACCCCGTTTAGCTGCCAAAGTGCTTGAAGCCTAGAGAATAAAAGAGGCCATGTCAACAAATTTTTTTTTTTTTTTTAAATGGAACGACCTACATAGGAGTCCTCCAGCTTAGCCTGAACTAGAGAGCATAGCTTTTAACACTTGAGGTTAAGAGACGACACTGAACAGATGGCCACACGCGAGGTCTCGCGTTAGGAGAGCTGTCATGGGTGACCAGGGATGCAGAGGAGGGGGAGACCGTGGTGGCCAGAGCTGGCTCAGGGTCTCAGAGCTCTGCAGTAACAGGGAGAGTTAGCGGCTGGGAAGCTCCAGTCACGTGGTCACTGGCTTGCATCGGGTAACTGCTGTGATTTGTTTTGCTGATGTAATGCAGACATGCCCCAATTTAACATTAATTTTCATGCACTGATTACAACAAGATGTATACCCAGGATTAGGCACAAGATCTGTGTGGTTTGCTACAGAAAAGTTCAGTTATTTAGAATTCAGAAAAGCAGCAAATGGCCATCTTTTTGCTTTATGTTGGCTAGATGACTCACTCCACTGCTAAAGGCAAACTACACGTCCGGGTTGGAAACCAGCTAATCCTACGGTCTTTGTAGATAATCTTGTGTTCTTCAGGTTGTACGTTCTAGTCCCACGTTATGCAATCACCTTGCTCTTGTGAGAAATGGCGATATTAAAGCCTAGGATTCCTTCTCTTAAAATGTTTTTCATGTATGAAAATGGTTTTATAGTAAATATATAAAATCACAGAGAATTTGGAGCGAAGTCATACGACCCAAGGACCTTGCAAAGGGCTTTAATGCAGTATCAAATTGAAAAGGGCAAGCTTTTATTTGAAATATCTGCGAGACCATTCCCATTTTTCTTCCTCCTGCTGCTAAGAAATGGTCATAATCTCACTAAATATAGACACTTACACACCCTCCCAATTCTATACACCCACAGGTGCAGCTCAAATTATGATTCCTGGCTGAGTTGAAAAATGAATAGACTTTTTTTTTTTTTAGTGTTGCTTTGACTTTGTCACTTTTTTTTTTTTTTTTTAAATGCTGGAAGTACTGGGCTTGTCTCCTTGTTTTGTGAGAACAGAAGAGCTGGAAGGGCCTGGGGAGGTTGTGGGCAGGAGGGTAGGCGACAGCCTGGCCCTCTGTCGGCTGCCTCTGTTCTTTTCCCCTGCGCTCTGTCTGAAGGGAACGGCTGGGCTCTTCACACATCAGGGGACTAGTGTGAAAGGAGAGCAGTTAAGAGGAAAAGCTACCAACGACCACGTCAACTCACCCACTGGCTCAGATGAGGGATGGGAGACGGACAGGCGGCATGTCTTCTCAGAAAGAGGCTGACGGCCCCATCCTCTCCCCACTGAGCACATGCCTGGCCGAGAGCCGCAGGGATCTAGCCAGCTCTCCTGACCTTTCCAGACTGTCTGTGAGTGTGTGGATTTTTTGGCTCAAGCTGGAGTTGAGGGGAAAACTGCCATCCAACATACACGTTAGCCCTGTCAGGACTGAGGAACTTCCAGCCCATTTTTACAGCAAGCAGACATCTTCCAGGAGCCTTTTCCTGACTGTGTTTGAAGACTGCTGTTCTATCTCTGGTCCTCTCTGTGGCCCTTCCAATGACTGGGGTCACATGGGCCTGTTCATCTACTCAAGCATTTTTCCTGACACACCACACCCTTGGGATCTGGCTCACCTCCACGAGAACAGAGACAATGTGGGGATGTTTCACGATCTCCAGGGAAGAGAGGCATCGGGAGTTGGGGGAAGCTACCCACATGGTAGCTGGTCCTTTGGCTGGTCATTCCACCTTGCCGTGAGGGTCGTTTATCCACTGGTATCAGCGCTACAGACGTACCATGATGCCAGGATGCATTTTGGGAACGCTCCATCAGTCTGGGTCAAACTTTTTTCTTAGTCTTCTATGTCCCTTTCCTTTAGGAACTAGCGACTGACCAGACCTTTAACCTAACCCTGATCTTTAACGCAGCTAACGGGTTCTTAAAAACAGACTTCCGAGTCCTTCATCACGCGTAGAATTCAGCGGGCTGGACGCAGCCTGCTCTGTCCACATGGTGTTGTGCCTAACCCGGGGGCTGGGGTGGGGGGGAACGACTCCCCAACACACAGAAACCTCTCACATGTCGGCACAGACAATAAATGAGGCTCTGAAAGTAGGACCACTATGGCAGTAGGCGCCTAACATTGTTTCGGACCAAAGCCCCGACCACGACAGGGAAGTGTGTTCTATGCCGAGGTACACACCTCTTCCTCTGAACTGTCACTCGGGTCATTGTCTAGTGAGGCACTCAAGGAGGCCGCCTTGGGCTCCAGGTAGCAGAGGCACATAGCCAGAGGGAAGGAGAGAGTGAGGGCATATGGCACTGAGAAGGAGGCGGAGAGCAGAAAGAAAAAGATGAAGAGGAAACAGGGCACAAGGGAGGGCGAGCGGATTGGGAGGTAATGCTGCAGGCTCTGGGGGAGGAGGTTGGTTTCCGACAGGTTGGGGAAAGAGAGGTACCCATCGTCATCGAGAAGAGATGGGAAGGACTCCGGGAGCTGCAAGGAGAAGGAAAACAGGGTGGTCCCTTTGCCAGTTTGCTGTTTGTAGCTAAAAGCCACATCTTGGTCCCCTAAGGACGGCTTCCCTTTGGGGTCAGAGTCCATGGCGGGCTCTCGGAGCACACGCACAGTGCCTCTGGCAGCCTCCAAGTCCGGGGCTTGGCGCTCATTCTCCTTACACCTCCTTCGGAGCCCTGGGGGGGATGCGGGGGGACGAGGGGCTGATGGGGGGGACAGGGGACATGAGTCAGTGCCAAGCCCAGGTGACTGATGTGAAAGAGACAGAGAGAGACAGAAAGCAGCAAACAGAGGTGCAAAAGGACAAAAAGAAAACTGCAATTAGTTAATTTTCTTATGGGTATCAATATAAAATTGTAAAACAAGAATTTTAGCTCTAGGGTTGTTTGTACTTAAAGTATTCAAGCTGCATGCCAAGGGTGCCACGAATGGCTACCATTTTCCCATTAGACTGTCAAATACAGGGTGGGCTTTTTTATAAAGTCAGAATAGAAGATCGCGGTGGGCAATCTCAAAATCTACGTTTCACACCATCTAGAAAGTTTGTTTAGACCAACAACTCCAGAAAGTTGTAGGGTTTTGAGAGCAAATAGAACCCTCTGAGAACTTAAAATCAAGACTTTCAATAACATCTCCTGATCTCCAGCTAACAGATCTGTTACTCTAGTTTGGTTGGATTAATAAATAAAAATGGATCCAAATTTTGATTATTAAAAAAAAGTTTAGCATTACCTTTCCTTGCTTAGTCAATTATATCCAAAAGAGGTGGGTTTCCGAATTGAGAAGTTTCTGGCCCCACTCCCATCTGATAAGCCGTGCCACTCAGGGAAGTCCACAACTAGCATTTTAGGAACTCAGCTCCCCGAAGAAGTGAGGTTCCTTTGAAAACGTCTACTTTGGCTCCTTTCTCCATGATATAAACGTAACTTAAACTCAAACAAGGGTTTCAACAAGCTAACGAGCAAAAAGAATGTGCTTTCTTGTGATATGGCTTGTGAGCATTTAGTTTGTATTATTTGTGGTCCATAAATAAGAGGTACAGTTTCCCAGTCTTCTGGTTTTTCTGAGCAAGTAATCACCATATTTAACTCTCCTGGTTTGAAGCCATCACAGAATAATGGGAGGCAGCCATTGCCACAAAAGTGCTCCTGGTGAGCTCAGGCTTCTGGAGGGAAAGAGAGGCTCTTTCCATCCTCTCTGGCCCTGGCAGCCTCTCTGACCACAGCACATTTCCTTTGCAGGTGGTGGGAGGTTGCTGAGCACTCGGGGAAGAAGAGAAGCCAGCAAGCTCCAAACAGGACCTGGCACAGCTCGGAAGCTGCTGCAGCCTCAGGAGTTCAATTCAAGGTCACACGGAGTCTGAAGGTAGACTTCTGCTGCTCTCTGGGACCTGCTGCATGGGTGATGTGGGTTATGTGTGGGCATGAGCACGTACACGCGTGGTTTGCCCAGAGAGTCGCTAGTGTGGCAATTACCCCCACCCTGCTTTGTAGCTCTCAATCCTGACTTG
Organism: Mustela putorius furo; assembly: GCF_011764305.1. Lineage (NCBI taxonomy): Eukaryota > Metazoa > Chordata > Mammalia > Carnivora > Mustelidae > Mustela > Mustela putorius. The sequence goes on along the minus strand of NW_025422010.1, from coordinate 12,519,848 downwards.
GTAAATATTAAGACAGAGGGTTAGAACATGCACAGAGAAAACATATTGTGGATATGCTAGAATTTAGGAGTGTCTCTTTTTAGGTCTTAGGCACGTATGTCTCTTCTCAATCCTCGCATTTAACATTAAGTATTGTGTTTTAAATGCGACCCTGCACACATCTCATTCAACAGAGAATAATATAAAAGTTACAAGCCGACTCCTGCATGCACGCTATTGTTCCCCTGGTGGTGGACGGCTGCACAGTCACCTGGGGTGATCATTAACCTGGGAAACAGGCCTCCTCTCAGAGGTATCTAGGGGACCAGTCTTTTAAGAACTATTTTCAGTGATACACTTTCATTTTGGTTAAAAAATGAGTACCCTCTTTGTTACTTTTTGAAGATGGAGAAGAATAAAATAAAGGTTTAATTTTCCATGCTGCTTATTCAAGTGGTTTTTAAAAGACAGCTGTGTACCATGTAAAACGAAGCCAGCCATCGACCCTACCTGGGCCAGGGCTGGGCCACAGCCCTTCTGCAGGCATCTGGGTCAAAGAGCTGGTTTCTCAGAGATTCAGACAATGAGAGTCAGGGTTTTTTGTCTTTTTATTTTCCCATGCCGTAAGTGGCAAAAGTGATGGCGGTTTAGTGCTTATTTTATATAAGTGGGGGGCTTTTCAAATTAAATAAAGAGACTTCCTAGGTCTATTTTTTGAGCCAACTAAAAGCCATTTCCTTTAACATGCCACTTTAATCACAGTTACGCATCCATGAGAATTGTCGGTTGGCATGGGTGATTTCAGGGAAGTGTGGAAATCATTTGCTTTTCAGGCAGACAACACTTCCTTATTTCCTATTTAAAAGCTGCCTTGACTTAACTGGAAAATAAGAGTGTAAAAACAAAATTTGGAACAAAGTCATGTTTTCCCAGCAAAAATGATTCAAATATCCTTGCTGGCATGTCCTACCCTGTTCTTGTGTTTGGCAAATAAATTATCTTCTCACAACACAGTGGGTAGTGTTTTATGTGGAATATTCGGACATTAACTACACTGTGTTGTGGAGCTACCCTTCATTGCATAGCTCTTATCAAAAGGAGCATTTTTATTTTGAGCCCCAGGTAAGTCCTTGCCATATAAATCTATATTTAAGAAATAATATTGATATAGGAAAAGAACACACTGAGTCAAATCTAGGCAAGTTTTAGCATAACCAGTGAATTTTATAGCATTTTTATTCTGGTATTTCTTTTTCCTCTGTACATTCCAGGAGCCACTCTGCTTTTCCATTATCATCACACATTAACCTCCCAATATAGTTTTTTCTTTCCTTTTTTTTTTTTTTTAAACTTTTAGGGAGCTGTTGTGCTACTTATAAAACCCTGTACCAGAAGTAAGCTGTCTATGTCTTTTCTGACTTCCATTTTTCCAAAAAGGTGCTTTATAGTGCCAGATTACTGGAAACAAACGTACTGTAAAAATAAATAAATAAATAAATACTGGGATGAAATGAAGCTTATAAATTTGATGAAGAAAACACCTTGAAGAAATTGCTGCGAAACTCACTTTCCATCTTCCCTTGTGATGTTCTGCTTTAATATCTCTCTTCAAAACATGTCTGCTCGCTACTTTGATAATTAGATTATAATCCTAGACTAAGAGAGGAAAGAGTGTATAAATACACGGGCTATGGTCACTCAGTCTTGCAATCAGAAGAATGGCAATGTGATTACTGTATATCTGGAAAAATATACAGTACTTGGGGAGGAGAATGGGGCCAGAAACAAAGAAAACAGTTTTAGTGATAGTTCTGAAATGGGAGCCCAAACAGAAAAGTGTCATATGGCACTAAATGCATTTTTAAGATATACAGACAGGACAGCTGTTGAAAGTCTTACATAGCACATCAGTAAAATAAAAATTTCCAAGTTAAGAAAGAATTTTTCAGAAGAAAAATGGCGACAAGAGGAAATCAGAATTTAAAAATTGATAATATGAATGTGACTAATGCTAAAATATGAACTACCCTACGTTGTTTTTTTGTTTTTGTTTTTTTTAAGAAGGCTCTGCGCCCAGAGTGGAGCCCAAGACCTTGAGATCAAGACCTGAGTTGAGATCAAGTTAGCTGCTTAACCGACTGAGCCACCCAGGCACCCTGAATTACCTTAAATTTTAACACATTTCTGGTTTATATCCTCAGAATTATTAGTTGTTCAAGGTCTAAGCGCATTACCCTAAGTCTTAACACTTTCCTGGTTTATATCCTCGGAATTATTAGTTCTTCTAAGCAAGCGCTAGGAGGGAGCCTGGGAGATGTACCTTTCCCTCGTGCCGTACTGCCGCGACCGGCGTGACTTCTTCCGCCTTTTTCCGTCTGTCCTCTTCCTCGTCCCGTTCCTCCTCGGTCTTTTTCTCGGGAGTCACAGTGGTGATCAAGTTGGTCTGAGAGATGCCCTTTGTTGTGGCGTACTGGCCAGTACCAACCTCTGCAGCAGACACAGAATCCTTCATGTATATTTCATGGTTTTCATTCACTGACGCTAAAAGCAAATACAATGGAAGGAAAACGTCTGAAATAGTTAAGGAAGGAGGCAGAAGAACACCACTGGTTGTCCCGTTATGGAAAAAAGGACCCCTACCCACATCTGTCAGAAAAGGCAAGTCAGCGCTGCAGGTACCTGCATCTAAGCACAGGCAGAGACTTGTCTCTCGGAAGCTTCTTGACCAGTGTTTTAAAATGACTTAAAGGCTGCTCGCTGGAAGCCGTCAAAATAACTCTGGGGCTCCCTGGTGAGGCGGAATATGAGCGCCGATGTGGTGGAGGGCTGGGAGGCTGGGCTTCTGCCAGCCGGTCACCCCGCAGAGCAACTGGCTGGATGCCGGTGCCAAGCACTAGTGGCCAGTCCCACTACTAACAGCAGAATTTGCAGTGGACAACTGCTGCCATCCACTTGACTTTGAACATATCTTTGGGAAGTGCCATTCACCAAGGAGCACTGAATTGGGTTTTTCAATTACTATTATTAATAATGGTTAAGGAGTCCATCACTCCTACAATCTTTCTTTGGAAAGATGGTACAGTCTTGATGGCAACTCCCTTCAGCTGAAGTGCAGAAATGTTTTAATTTCTACTGCACTTTCAACAGACTACCATGATATGCATAGACTTATTCATCTCTGATATTTTGGGATGATAAGACAAATGGTGCTAATGAAATTCATGCAAATGTAAAGCATGCCAACATAAAAGATATAAGACACAGCCTTCCATCCCAGCTAAAATGTCTTAGTGAAAGATGCTTAATTTGGTTACATTTTTAAAGCCGGGTAAGCATTATTTTTGGTTTTAGATATATACAACTCATTTAAACTTACAAACGATGCTTTTCAAATACACAGTAGCTAATTCCGGGCAAAAGAGAATCAGCTTCACAGTTTAGGAAGTTTAAAATGTAAATGTAAGAAAATATTTCAAAATCCTTTTATATTAGCTAAACTGTTTCACAAAGAGAGCTTCACTAAGATATTTTATATTTCCTTATATTGATGAAAAAGCTGCCAGGAGAAGCAAGTCCCCAAGGGGCCAGTAAGGCTGTTCTGTGTAAGATGCAACTTTGCAAAAAGCAACTGTGTTCCAACATGCAGCCACAGCGCCCAGCTCAGCAGCACAGAGAACATACTAGAACTGGCAGGACCTCAAAGAGTGAGAGACAAAACATACTAACATCACTTTTGAGCAGGAGGAAGAGACAGCATGGGATTAGTACATTTATTTCACAATTGTCTTCTGTCTTGTCAACAATCATTATCACACAAAAGGTCATGAGGAAAACGACATTAATGACAAATGTGTTCCTTTGGATACACATCACTCAACAAAGTAGATGATGTCTCAGGAAAAAAAAAAGGGTGATTTTACAAAAAGTTCCCCCCAACACTGCCTTATAGAACACACAGTTTTACAGTGATTCTCCAAAGCAGAAAGAAGAATAAATGGAACGAAGCACAAGAAAAGCTTCAATGTGACAGCAAGTGTTTCAGCATCTTCAACCCGATATGGTCCTAATCATTTTATTCCAAAAGTTTGGCTCCAAGTTAGATATTTCAAAAAGAAGTAACTACTGGAAGATACAGAATGGTAATCAAATTCCTAGGCCAGCTCACAAAAGCCTAGAAGAATAATTATGAGTATAATTATTATGACACCTATCAAGAATGCTGCTGTCACACCTGTCTCATTCACTGTTTGTGAATGGCCTTGCTCCCATTTTATAGGTGATGACTAAAACTGAGACCTGGGGAGTCTAAACCATTCTCCAACCGCTACACAGACTTCAGTCCGGATTTACCTACCAGGGAAGTCACTAGTAACATACGTGATTCAGCTCTAATGATACAATTTTGACTTCTTCTACAGACTGTTTTGAAATATCTCATTAGAAAAAATGCAAACTTCTCAAACAGGAGATTCAGGGAGCACATCACCCAGGAGCCATAGGGGCATGTGAAAGGAAGAGAGAACTGGACTACCAGGCGGGGTGGCAAAAAAGGTGAGGACGAAGGCGATCCCACATATTTGTAACTTTTCATTATTTTTCCTGTTTTTGCTATTTTATGTTTTTTTATTATTCAAATTGTACACATGCTAGACACATCTAATTCCTTTTAAATCCACGGAATAGGTCTTCTGTAGAACTAATCTCTAGGTGCTTGGAATGAGAAACCAGAGATTTGGCCATGGCTCATTTTCTAAGAATTATTATTATAGTAGTAGTAGTAGTAGTAGCAGTAGTACAGCTGCCATGTGTTGTAGCTGCTATTGTGCGTAACTACAGACAGCAATACGAAACTGTCGCATACGACAAAAATCCATGGGACTCACAATTATGTCATTCCTTAGAACTGTTATTTCAGTAATTCTCCCCTTGCTGAACTTGCAATTTGACTTCATAGTGGAGAACATTTACACAGCAATGCTCTTCCAGTCCATCCGTGGTGGTAATTAATATTAACCAGGAGGACTCAACTTGGAGCCCTTGGATCTATTATTATCTGAACGTCATCCTTTCTATCAGCTATCATGCACTGACTGGTAACAGTCACGTTTTTTCCATAAAAATTTTGTAGAAACAGACACAGTCCCTCTTCTGAAACAAACTGACTATAACAAACCCGATAATCATTTCAGAACTGCCATTAAGTGAACCCAATTACTTACAGAGTATGTGGCAACTATATTCAGGATGAGAGCATCTTTCTCCGAATTCGGGGTGCCGGCTTACGAAAGCTATGCTCTTCATTCCCTTAGTACCATTCTTTCATGGAATTTTATAGAAGTCTATCAATAACAGATATTAGACTCACCAAGGCACTTTTTTTTGTGAGGGTGGGGGTTAAAACGTGCCACTCAGCCGTGGACCAGTGAGTGCTTTTCACTTCATACTGTTCAAGAAGATCTGTGTTCACTGAAATCTTGTGATGGTTTCACACTCTTTCTGGGTAGCCATTTGGGATTCTTATTACAAAGGGCTTGTACGCAACGCCTACCTCCATCCAAACTGCGAGACATGGTATAGCGTTTGCTGGACGAGCGTTCGAAGTAGGGGGCAGGACGGTCTATCAACGCACTGGCTCTCCTTGTCTGGGCTTGTGTCCTGCCACTGTAACGGAACTTGGAGCCCAAGGTCAGGAACTTCTTTGGAGGTGCTTCTGGTAACAACAGTCTAGAGATATTAAAGAAAAGATACCAGAGAGACCCATCAGTCAAACATAAAGAAAGCTACCTTCACTTTTTTAGTCAACAGTAAAGTGCTTTGTGTGCTAAAGGTTGAACACATCACATGTTTGAAGAATGTGATTTTATAGGGGAAAAAATGTTCCCAGTGTGTATCAAGCAGGGAGTTGCAGAGAGGCTATACATACGATGGGGGTTGTATGTACAGTGGGGGACTACATGGACTGGAGTTCATCTCACACAACTGGGGAGCCTATGGTTCTATAAACCTGAAGAACAGTTGACGAGCTGACTTTAGTGAAGCAGAAGAGCGATAACTTGATATTTTATAGACACAAATCAGATAGTCTGAGTAATTAAGTTAAGGAGTCCAGGGTTTTGAGAAATGACTGAAATAGTAAGGGATGGGCTAAATCCTTGAAGTGGACATCTTATAAAAAGGAAAAAGACACTAAAAGTAATAAAGAAAGTGGACCTAAGGCATATAAATATAAGACAAATGAAGGAAGATCCTTCAGTCCGAAGTTTTTAGGATTTCTTATCAAAAAATCTGGTGACCATGAACTGGAAGGAAAAGAAAGGACATGCTTCCATATTCTCCTTCCTAGCAGATTTTTACAATATAAGCAATTTCAATCATTCTTTTTTTTTTCCATTAAAGTTGGTCAATCCATTAACATCTTAATTTTTTTTTTCAGCATTCTGAGATTGTTTATGCACCACACCCAGTGCTCCATGCAGTATGTGCCCTCCTTAATACCCACCCCCAGCCTCACCCACCCCCCCACCGGCCTCCCCTCCAAAACCCTCAGCTTCTTTCTTGGAGTCCATAGTCTCTCAAGCTTCATCTCCCCCTCCAAGTTCCCCCAATTCACTTTTCCTTTCCTTTTCCTCATGTCCTCTGTGTTATTCCTTATGCTCCACAAGTAAGTGAAACCATATGATAATTGACTTTCTCTGCTTGACATACTAATTCTTCTTTAGGAAGGGAAAAAAAAAGTCATCTTTACCCACCTGAAAAATGTATGGTGTTCAACACACACTTTCCACAAACGCTTGGCAGCTCGATGGTTTGGCAGCTTAAACCCAATGGTGCTTTCAAATTGTTCAAACTAAATTTTAAAAGACATCAAAGAGTAAAGTCAAGTTTGCAATTATAAATAACATAAAAGCAAATAATTTGCAAAATTATGCCCCCTCCAAGTTTCCTTTATTCACAAAATCAAGGGCTATATGCAGAGTTCTCTCTCTACAACTTCACTCATTAAAAAAAACAAAAACAAAAACAAAAACCTTGTATCTATTCTCTTTAAAATGCTACAGACATAGACAACCACATAATGTGTGTAGTAAATGTTTTATGGACAAGTATGGATTTTATGAAAACTAAATGAAAAAAGAAAGAGGTTATCTGGATTCCTTCCAGAGACCAATTTGTCCTGATCTCATTTTTAAGCCTTATTTTCATGATGTCTCTGTGACATCATGTCTTCAACTGGAATGTACGGGAATGAGCAAAATGTTTGTAGTGTTCTCAGGCTGACTTTTTCTCTCAGGATTTGGTCAGAGAATAGGTCTACCTTCTAGGTGTTTGATGACCTGGTATCAGATATTGCTGATTCTATTTCTGCATTCCCCTCTGGACTACCATGCTAACCACTAACATCTTTTGATAGTATATGTACGATCACAGACTGGGAAAACAGTTTCATATCTCGCAGCACGTACAACTCAGATGACTATCAGCCATTTGCTTTCTCAAAGTGAAATATCTGACTTCCTGAGTAATATATTTTAATATCATTATTGCAAATGTTTGGGATTTATTATTTTCTGAAGACAGTATGCATCAGGCCACCAGAGGGCAACCATTTTAAACAGTAAAAGCTTTCCAAAAGATAGAACAACCAGACTACTGATACAGTCAATAGAAAAAAAGTAATTCATGTAGCAAAGAACCCGGGGTGGGGTGGGGGGGCTATGCATGGCATATGAGAGAAAACTATGCTTGCCTTCTACTTCTTATTTGAGTGGGACTAGGGGCAGGTGGGGTTGAGGGGGAGAATGAGAAATACATCACAAGCTATTCCAACTACAATTGCCGTTCCCAATTTTGTGCTCACTCTGGATGTTCGTATGTAGTGGTAGTGGTTAACAATCACTATTGGCCAAGAGCCCCAGCCAGTCGACAAGCCAGGGTATTACGGATTGCGACTAACCCGTCCTCCGTTTATTCATCCTGCACCTAATATGGACCACACGCTCTGCTAAAGCCAGGCAGGGGTTTTAAAAAACAATCAACTTGGGGTGCCCGTGTGGCTCAGTCGTTAAGCGTCTGCCTCCAGCTCAGGTCATGATCCTGGGGTCCTGGGATCGAGCCCTGCGTGGGGCTCCCTGATCAGTGGGGAGTCTGCTTCTCTCTCTCTCACTACTCCTGCTTGCATTCTCTCTCTGGCTGTATCTCTTTCTGTCAGATAAATAAAATTTTAAGGGGGAAAAAAAAAAAAGAACAATTAACATGCTCTCTGTTGCAAAAAGCTGGGACTATTTTCTTGCTGCTATCCTCCTTAGACCAAAGATGACAGAGGCTCCTCAAGTTCTGAATGTTCATCTCTCTCTCTCTGTGCTTTGAACCCATGTCTCGACCTCTTCAAAGCCTTGTGCCACTGAAAATTTTTTCTTTCTTCTAAAGCCCATATATCTATATATCTATCTATAGATCTACCTAAATATATATTTATATAGATATATCTATATCTGCCAAAAAAGAGGGGGGAAAGCCCAACTTTCTTTGAGCCTGCTTCTGCCTGAACCACAACCCCATCTCGCTCCTTGACAAATGTCAGAAGGAGCAGCTTTGGGTACTTCCCTCCCCACCTCATCGCAACCTAATGTACCACAAAAGGTGCTCCGACAACCCGCTCGAACCCTTCAGTGTCCCAGTGGGATCTGTCGAGTCTGATGCACTTTTCTTAGTTCTCAGCCCACATGCCTTCTCTGTAACATTTGGCCAGGCTGGTTTACCATGTACTCAGAATCTCATCTCCTTGTCCTTCGTGATGGCTCTTGCCTCTTCTCTTCTTTCTCTGGCTGCTTTGGTTCATCGGCCTGGGTTCTTCCGCCTACTCCTCCCTCAAAAATGGACGTTACCCAGAGTTTCTGTTTTAGAGTCTCTCTTTTCCTTTAACTTGCCTTGTTCTTTGGGTAATATATTTCATTCCCAAGGCCCTTAACAGAATGGATGCAGCTATTGACTCCTCCAGACCTCTATCTCTTAATTATGCAAGAATCACCCCGTGAAAATATATCAACAGAATTTATTTATTTTTTTCTGAAATTCTCCCTGTTTTCTCTCCCTGTTTCTCTCCTCATGATCTCTCTGATATCATGTCCATCAACTTCATTCTTGCCAACCAAAGACCTCTCATTCCCTCCACTCTTCAGGCCCTTTCTCCATCTCGTGTCCAAGACCTACAGGCTCAGTTTCTGAAACTTCTCTCACACTGGCTCCTTCTGTTCTATTCTCATGGCCTCTGCCCTGGTTGAGGTCTTGGCACACCTCATCGCAAAGCTGCTAAGTTTCACTCCAAAGTATTCGTCTAGCATATCATACCCTCTCTAAAACCTTCCATGGCTCACTATTGTTTCCTGATGTGTTTCTCCAGCTTTCGGGCCCTCACCACAGCACGCTTACCCCACGTCTGCGCAGTGTTGTATGTGCAAATGTATCATGACAACATAATTCTAAGTACATGAGACTGTTTTTTGCTCAACAGAAAGTCCTTTAAGTACAGGAACAAGGTCATATTTATTTTTCTATTTCTAATGCCCACTATGGTGCCTGACTATGAACAGATGGTCACTTGTAAATATTTGATGAATTATATATTGGTTTTAAGTTTTATATGCAATTTCAGTGAATATAAAAAATTATTTCATATATGTCCATGAAAAGCTTACAGATTATTTCAGTCTTCACAGACAAGTTTGACTTTATATTTACAGGGAATCATAAACATGATTCTTTGCTCTATAGTGTGATTTAAAAAAAAAATTTTAATTGTGGTATAACTGACATATAACCTATTAGTTTCAAGTGTATAACATAATGATTTGATGTTTATATACACAGAGAAATGATCACAATTAAGTCTAACATCCATCACCACACACAGGTTGGTTTTTTTTCTTGTGATAAGAACGTTTAAGATCTCCTTTCTTAGCAACTTTCAGATACAATACAGTATTATAACTATAGTCACCGTGCTGTTCATTACATCCCATATAACCTGATTTTTAATTACTTTTCCACCAATGGAGAGGCTGATTTTGAAGAGAGAATAATTCTGTATTGTACCAGAAAATGTTCAGAGACACAGACGAGCTGTAACCTTAGAGCTCTGTCTCCATTAGAATACCTATGCTCATCAGAAACGGTATATTTATTTATCATCTGTTACACAGATAATAGGAAATATTTACCACCTATTATGTGTAAACCACTATGAATCTGGTTAGTCAATAACTTTTACTTTTTTTCCATCAGTCTTTCTGAATAAAAGAAAAAGCAGAAATGTACGAGGCTATGAGACATTTGCATCATTTACCCTTGGTGTCTCCTCCTCGAATTTTTTTTGTACTTTGATCACATTGTCTCAATGCTATTCATGCTAGCGTGCCAGCAGATTTGGAGTACGAAAAGGGCATGAGTGTATAAAACAGGGACAGACGGGAAGAAATCTGTTCTTTATTCACAAAAGGTTTAGTACCTCAGAGTTTCTTTTATACCTTGGTCTGAGATCTATAGAACATTATCCATGTATCTTGTGGTTACGCTAAAATCGGCAAAAATAAAAACTTTTCCATCTATGCAGTGGGACAAAATTAGAACCAGACCATTAAGAAGAAGAAAATATTTTACTTAGTGCTATATATCAAACAAACCTACAAAAAATTCTCATAGGCATGGACACATAACTCACCATGTCCCACAATGCTCAGAACCTGGGAGCTGTCAATTTACATTTCTGTTTGCCACTGGGTACCTTTCTTTCCAATGTACACGCCAATTGCGGGGCGGGGACTTACCTCTCCCGGCCGGATCTTAATGTAAAAGTTGTTCCGTTTGTATGAAATTTTTAGAACCTTGGGCCAGGCAAATCTGTTGATCCTCAGGCGGTCACGATATATCAACAGACCACTCGCACAAACTCCTAACATAATTTCTACTCCTTCAGAATCCTAGAAAACGGCATCAAGAAACACTGGGTCAGTATTTCACGGGTTTCCACGTGGGATGAGGGTGGCATTTAACGCACCATAGCAATCTGTGAAGGAACCCGTAATTGACTGCTGACGACTTTAATTTCAATAAGAAAAATACCCCCATTGTGTTTTTTTTTTTTAATATGTTCCCCCTAAATAATTGATAATCAGCTGTTAATGAAGATCTTGATCGCTGTGGAGTTGTGTGAGTATAAAACTGGCTCACTGATGGCTCACAATGTAAGTACTACACAGAGAGGACACTGTCTGCATGACATGCTAATAACGGTACAAACGAGAGAGACAGGTCTCATGACCGAGCGCCAGGCACAGCTCTCACCAGTGCACACACGTGTAACATTAACTCCTTTACGTGTAACGTTAACCCCTTTACTCTTCACTAGGAGACTCTGTGATAGTTCCTAGGACTCTTCCTACTTTACAGATGAGGAAACTTAAAAAAAATTTTTTTTCAGTGTTCAAGATTCTTTGTTTATGCACCACACCTGGTGCTCCATGCAGTACGTGCCCTCCCTAATACCCACCGCCAGGCTCCCACAATCGGCCACTCCCCCTGCCCTCCCAAACCCTCAATTTGTTTCTCAGAGTCCACAGTTTCTCATGCTTCATCTCCCACTCCAATTTCCCCCAACTCACTTCTCCTCTCCATCTCCCCACGTCCTCTGTGTTCTTCCTTATGCTCCACAAGTGAAACCATGATAACTGACTTTCTCTGCTTGACTTATTTCACTCAGATGAGGAAACTTAAAGCGTGCTGAGGTTAAGTGCCCACCACAGCTGAATTTATGGGCAGCCTGGTTCCAGAGGCAAGGCTTTTGATTCCTACGTGTACTAATGGAGAGGCCCTGTCCTTTCTAATGAGTATTTTGGAGTTTGTTCCATTGAAAAAGAGCCTTGATCTTTTTTTTAATACACCACTAAGGTCAGAAATTCAAATATAAAATAGGTTTTTCAAGTAGGAACATACTTCCCCAACATGTCTCAAACACACACACTGCCCAGCCGTAATGGGAACTGAGTCACATACATAAATAGAGACACATTCTCTGTATCTCCCCAGTTTTGTTTTGTTTTGTTTTAAGTGGGAGCACGCTATATTTATAACAGGATTGTCTGCTACTTGCACGTTTCATCTTTAGGTCATTTTCTAGGGATGTGGGATGAGAAGTCTCGGAGGTCATTGGAGAGGTCATATAAAGCTCAGGAGACATTGCATGGATAGCCAATGCCTCCTAAATGCTGTATTTGGGTGAAATCGGGGTAAAAGGAACATGTGCAGTGACCCTGCATGGGGAGGATAAAGGACAGAAGGCAGGACTGTGAGACTCAATCTCCACGTCCTGGTCTTACTGGATGTCAGAAGCAGGGGGCACCTAAGAGGCAAAGGTGAGGTCTTTTGTCACATTAATTGTCACAACTGTCCCTGGCACTGAGTCCCTCTGTAGCAGCGATGAGGGGACGGGGAAATGGAAGCATCCAAACAGGAGATTCTGACTCCTCCATACTGTGGGAATTTACTTCCTAAATCTCGTCAGTGCAAGGCATAAAACGAGTATTTCCAGAATCAAAAATAAATATTTCGGTCCATCTCTGGGAAATCCAAGTCTGCAAATACGATTCTAACTGGATTAAAATGAAATATTGCACTGGGGAAATGGATCACTCCATTAGATACGAAATTACTCTACAGAAGTGGAAATACTAGATGGCAGGATATTACAGCGTAATTAAATTTGAGGAGAATTCAAAGACCAGAAACTGCCGACCATTTATCAAGGGCTTTAATCTGAAAGAGCAAATGGAAGAGCTAGAGCCTGAGGCCAACGTGTAGCTGGCACTATTGAGCCTTCGGAACTGCGTAATCTGTCCCCGAGGCTGCTCAGTGACCCTCCCGTACCATGAGCAAAAATGCAGGCATGGAGGGAGGACTGTTGGGAGTAAAAGCTCCTTGACTCGCTTTCTGTTTTACCAGATAAATACGGAGTTTGAGCCTCTTGCGCTAGTATCTATTTTAAAATCGTCCATTAGTGTCTTCGGATAATGAGAAGACAGCATCCTTCACGGGGAAAGAGCAGGAAACCCCCACCGACTGCTTGTCTCGGGCTCGCCGCCACCACACACGTCTGCGTGTCCCCCATATTGTTATCAGCTGCGCACCCCAAGCAAGTGGGGTGGCAGTGAACACCCACTTCCTTGTGCTCAGGACTGGACGCTGCTTGAGAGCAGCCATTCCATGTGAGAAGAGAGGGCAAATGAAGACAGAAAACGTCAGGAATATGTGGGGGTTTTAAACTGGATGAACGTTTCCACTTCATTAATCCACCAGCAACGACAAAAAAAATACTTCGGATATCCAGTCTTCTGCCACAGCCTGCAGTCCTGACGTTGGCTTGATATGTCCTTCTTTTGTTTTTTTAAAAAAATATTTTACTTTGCCTTCATTCCTTCTATTTCTGAAGTGTGTCATTTCTTTGTGTAGATCTAAATTTCCAACCTATATTGTTTTGTTTTAAGATTTTATTTATTTGACAGAGAGAAACACAGTGAGAGAGAGAACACAAGCAGAGGGAATGGGAGGAGAAGCAGGCCTCCCGCCAAGCCGGCAGCCTGATGTGGGGCTTGAACCCAGGACCCTGGGATCATGACCTGAGCTGAAGGCAGCCACTTAACGACTGAGCCATCCAGGCGCCCCTTGATACATCTTTTGTATTGAAAGCTGTCACGGCGTTCTTTCTTGGGGATGTGTGTGTTTCCCTATCAATATGTTGACACATTTAATACTCCCTTTAGTGGGTAACATCAAAGGAAGATCTGGATAGTCTCAGTCTATCATAATTAAAATAAATGAGTGCACTAGTCCCTTAATTTAAAACCACCGTTCCAACTTCACTGTCGTTCACTTATCACTCGGTCCGTGGGATATCCAGCAGGGATTTAGACCTACCTATCTACATGTCAGAATCTCATATGAGGTAAATGACTCTGACTGAGCCTACTCAGGCTGACAGTAAGTGACAAATGAGCAGAGACAGTCGTCCTAAGAAAAAAAAATGAAGCATGTAGGACAGATTTTCCAAAACAAGGGACCTTCATCTCATAATATGTTGTTCATTCTTTATACAGAGCCACAGAGTCCAAGATCACAATTCAGAATTTCTAAATGGGCCCTAAAGCTCAGAGCCTTTCATACCATCCACAGAAGAGAATCCTCTCACTTACAACCGGAAATTCACTCTAATTTAATTCAGTAAATTTCCTTCTTGAAATGATGGACTGTGGCTGCCGGAGAAAATGGGAGTCCACAACTGAACATTCGTTATACTTAATATTCAGATGAAATCCTAAAATAGGCTGCGTTTGTGCTTCCTTAATTCCTTCTCTTTAATTGGCATGATTTCAAATCGTATTAGTGAATGAAAAAGCAGCGATCTATTTTAATTTAGCAGCTACAGCAATGTTAAGTGATTTTATTTTTACTGATAAGAACACGGATAAATCCTGAGTTGCCCTTCCCAAACATAAGCCCTAATCTTTTATTTGTTTATTTTTCCCAGGCAGTAAGTGAATAATCGTGTGTAACCTAACTTCAAAAATAGCTTTCAATTCACTCAAATTTTCGGGCGACCTTCATTTCCCTCTTGTTCCCTTATCTGCTAGCCGCCTAGGGAAAAACTCAAAGAGGAAAACAATCTTCGTGTGTCTCCTCGTTTTCTTTTTTAAATCCTCTTCCTACCGTATACAGCATACGATATAAAACACTTTCTTATCCAAGTGAAAAATAAGTGAAAAAAAAAGAATAATGAACTGGCAAGTAAATAGAGCTACACCTGCTGTTGTAATTACACACAAATGTCAAAAAGCTTGGCAGTCAATGTCCCGGCACATCCCCAGGATGTCCCAGCCAAGTCTCCGAGATTTTGCTCGTGTTCAGGCCTTCAGGCCTTGAACGTGCTCACCCTGTATGATGTACGAAATGATCCACAGACAGAACCCATCAAACTCATATGTGTTTGATGGCCGCCATTTTCTTGTTCAAATACAGGGTGGACCGGTCTGCTCTCTAAGAGACCCACGGGCAGCATCAGTAGAGCCTACAGACCACAGATTTCCCTCCCATGGGTCCTCAAGATGTATGCTTCAACAGAGCCAGCTGAAATTCTCCTCATTTTTTGGCCCCAACCTTGACTGTGTCAGATACTTGCATGCCTCGAAGGCTATTACCTACATGTTCTTTCGGGTTTCAAACCACGGAAGGGGTGACTGCTGGGTCCATCAGTAATAAGGGCATGTTCCAATACAGGAGTGATAGTCTCTTGATAACCCAAATCAGAAGGAACTACCCTTGAACTTCAAGCATGGATTTTTTTTTTTTTTTAAATGTTACTGAAAGACCAGAATCCATTCCTAAGATCCTAACAAATTTCGTACGCTTTGGAGGAAGTTTTCAGAAGGCTTGTCTATGCTTCTACAGTACTTTTACTCACAGCTGCTCAAATACCACATGAACAGTCCATATACTCACTCTCTCACTCTGGAAAAAATACAGAGATTCTGGGAAAGTGCGACCTGGAGTCAAATGTTTTATGCAGCCTCACCACCTCAACCCTCCTATAGACCAGTTCCAACTTCAAAAGACTCTGTGGCCAAGATACAGCTTTGACATTTCGCCCATCACCAATCAACGAGGCAATCCTTAGCTTTGGGGCCTCATTTTAGTTGAACTAAAATGACTACCTTATTTCAAAGCACTGATTATGTGTCAGAGAACCTAAGTTCTAGAGAGAGCTATTTAAAGTTGACGTGAATTTGCAGAGCGCCCGGGGAAGCATCCAGAACAGAGGCATCCAACAGGACTTGGCACATGAGAGATGTGACAGGTGGGTCTTGGACAACTGGCCACGGTTGGGTCAGGTAGACAGAAAGAAGGAGGACCGCTCGGGCAAGGACGGGCGTATTCAGCGAAGACGCAGAGACAGGATCTGGCAGAGGCCAAGGGCATGTGTTGGCACAAAGTGGGAAATAAAACCGTGACAGGAAAGGGGGCTGTGTTAGGAGCTTGTTACGGGAAGATAAATTTCTAACTGAACCAAGGGGCAAACTGAGGCTTTGCCTAACTAAGGCATTTCAGCAGCTGAGGCCATGAGCTATGGGAGTTTGAGACATGCAGAGCAAACCCTTCCGTAAAATCTCAGAGAGCTGAATTTGCCTTATCACTGAGTGGGCCTTAAAGCAAACACAGATTTGGATCCCCAAAGTTTTTAATGATGGAAGTACAAAATCACCAGCTTATAGTAATAACAACGCTGCATTAAAGAAAATTAAATAGGAAGTTTGGGGTTTAAAAAATGCATACCTTGGCATGATGTAAATCAACTCCATACATGGACAGTTTTTTGGCATTTTCCAAGAAATGCATCTCTGCTTCTGCTGGCGTCATTCCTCTGATAAGGGGGAAAAAAAAAGTCACAATGCTGCTTTTCTTTTACCTGGCAGGACTGCAATATTTTCCACTTAGCCTTGCTGTCTCATAAGCAAACCCCTTAGAGGCACCAGCAGATTCATGCTCTGAAGGGGGTGGTGGAGAATCACAGGAACAATGGCTTTCATTTTTTTTTAAAGATTTTATTTATTTTACAGAGAGGTGGGGAGAGAGAGAGAGCAAGTGTACAAGCAGTGGAGCAGCAGAGGGAGAGGGAGAAGCAGGCTTTCCACTGAGGAGGAGCCTGATGGGGGTTGGATCCCAGGACCCTGGGATCATGACCTGAGCTGAAGGCAGCTGCTTAGCTAACTGAACCACCCAGGTGCCCTAAGGAAAATGGCTTTTAAAATCACTGGGTGACTCAGTCAGTTAAGTGTCTGACTCTGGATTTCGGCTGAGGTCATGATCTCAGGGTCGTGAGATCGAGCCCCATGTCCGGCCCTGCACTGAGTGTAGAGCCTGCTTAAGATTCTCTTTCACTCTCCATCTACCCTCCTCCCAACTACCCTCTCTCCATGCTTTCTCTCTCTCTAAACAAGAACCACCACCAGAATACAAGGAGGAAGAGTGTAACTACCCCAGAACCATATAAAATACAGAACCTCCGTCTGCTACAGTCCCAGCCTTCATGCCCCTGAAACGCAGCCTGGTAAGAGCAGGTAATACAAGGGACGCTCGCCCATCAAAGCACAAGCCAAACAAACGTTCTCAAGCTTTCTGCCACTAACCTGTGGCTCTTGTGCAGCTCGATCACCTTGTCTTCCAGTTCCTTCGTGTGGTTTGGCGCAAAGCGGAACTCACTGATGTAATCGTTCCCACATTCATCTGGGTCGTAGTCTCCAAGTTCGGACTGGACGGTGTAGGAGCCCAGCAGGGCCAGGGTGACAAAGGAGCAGGGCAGCCTTCCGGACACGATATCATCTCGCAGCTGTAGGCAGAGGTAGTACCTTCCAGGAGTCAAAAGACAAAGCAAAAATCCAGCATGAGGACAGGAGAAAAGCAGGCCACTTGGTACAAATCGCACTATAAGCAATTCCTTCCTGGGGAATGATCGCACTAGGACCAATTTTCCAGCATCTCTACTTTGCTTTAGGTGTAAGGGGAAAATAGCTGGCTCTAAAATACAGTATTAAAGGGCATCTTGAGGCAAGTCAATGCTCCTAATAATTTTTACTTATTAGTAAAGTATTATTACTATTAATTATTAAGAAAGATAAAATTAAAAATTTTATTTATTAAAAATAAATTTATTTATTAATGGCACTGAGAAGAAACCTCAAGACGTATTTCTTTAACGTCTTTTAAAATAACTAACATTTAAAATCCACATCAATGATTCCCCAACACACTCCCTGAAATCTTTGGTTGGGGGTACTATCATGTAACAATGGTGCAGCTAAATGCAATTACTAAGTCTCTACCAGCCTTGAGGAAGTGTCATTTTGCTGCATCGGTTAAGCATCCTGGCACGTGAGCGAGGCCGATTTCAGCTAACTCGCCAGCTACACCACCAGCGACTGCACCTACTCCTGCCTTCCTGATGCCATGGTCTCTTCGTAATAACAAACAATCGCTCCCGTTTCCAGTCCTCATTTTTTAATTTAGAGAACTTCCTAGAATCCAACTGATATGAAGACTAACTCTGAAGAATTACTACTTTAAAATCTGAGCACCTCATCCCTACAAGTAAACAGCTTTATACTCAAGGAGTAAGAGATATTTTCCATTTCATGTGGCCAAGATATACAGATATTGCCACTGATAGCTGACTTATCTTCTCTGCTTCTTGCTTTTCAATATTTAGATAGACTACTAACTGCAGGAGACTCCAAGGGAAGTGCTAATGTTGATAATAATAATACTCTTCATAGGGGTGCCTGGGTGGCTTAATGGGTTAAGCCTCTGCCCTTGGCTCAGGTCATGGTCTCTGGGTCCTGGGATCAAGCCCCACATTGGGCATTCTGTTCAGCAGGGAGCCTGCCTCCCTGCCTACTTGTGATCTCTCTCTCTCTCTCTGTCAAATAAGTAAGTAAAATCTTTAAAAGAAAAAAAAAAAACCCTTCTTGCCCCAGGATATAGGTATAACAATAAAATATCCTTGCACCGTTCATATACGAAATAAACTGTTAATCTGCTGAAGATGAAGACAATGATTAAACTCTTAAGGCCCCCTTCAAATGTGATTTTAAGCTGATATAAAAAAACTCCATGTAATACAGATACAGAAATTTCTACACATTCCATAGACTGCAAACATTGCACAAATAGAAAGGAACCATGCATCGCATGGTTCTATATATGTGTTCTATATATGTGGCTCTATAACCAATAAATTAGCCACAATTAAGTGGTTCTTCAATATTATTAAAAGTATCTTTAAATAAGAAGTCATCCATTTTCCTAGATTTAAAAAAAATATAAAAGAAATCCTTTGTAACTATTTCTTTTACTATTTGCCTAATACGTCTGCTGGAACTATTTTTACTCCTAGCCAGTGACTGGAGCTGTTTGGAATAATTCCCCTTTTCTGGAAAGCCCTCCAAGAAGCATGTGAGGCTTACGCAGAAAATTCGGTACGCACTGCACAATGTCACTCTGATTGGCTGTAAACTTACTACCAAGCAGGGTGAGAGAGTCAGCAGTTCCAAAGGAGGATGTGAAGGAGCCTAGAACACATGGCAAACCCAGGATAGCCTCCTAAAGGGATCTCCCCGCACACTCAAAGCTCAAGTCACTGCACCAGGATATTTTTACGTTAGTTTCCTTTCTTCAGTCTTCCTTCCCCCAAATGAATGAATCATTTTTCCTGTACACACAGGGCAGAGAAAGTAAACTCCTCTGTGTGCCTTTGGTGCCTGATTTTTTAAAATAGCTGTCGCGTATCAGACTGGTTATATAAACAGCAGAAGCATCCAAAGACACATTTTTACTCTGAGTTTTAGAGCAGGAGCACTAGGAACTGCCGTATCACGTAAGGCTGAATCCCATCCAATTTGACGGTGGTGGGTGGATGACAGTATCTCAATTCTGCAAGTTTTCCCGCCAAGGTCAGACAGACGGAAGTAGCAGCTTAGCACCAAAGATTCAACTGTGAACAGATACGATTTGGCAAATCTTCTCATCAGATGTTTGCTCTCGCTCTGTTGCCTTTGGTTTGCCATTTCTGGCGTGGATGACTGAAAGGTTCCCAGATGTAAGCATGCCCTTCCCCAGAGAGTAAAGAGAAGCCTGCCTTTTTCAGAGCCAACTTTCAAATACCTGGTGATATCTTCGGATAGCTGGGCGGGGTCTGGTGGGTAAAATTTCACATTAAATGAAAAGTGCCAAGCACCACCTGCATAGATGAGAGAAAAATTAGGATCAAAACTCAGAAAATCCCTTTCTACTAATTATTATGATAGTGAGAACCGCCTTAACTCCAAGTACTAACTCCCAAGCAACAATGGCTCCTCGGTGGAAAACGGGAAAAGTCTCAAGTTCAACGAAATCCAGGTATGTTTAAAACTTCACCTAGTCCTTAATCTTTGCCCCATATCCATTATTGGCGCTTCTAACTCGCCTGGAAATTGATTACATTTCCTCCCATTCCCGGGGACAAAGGTAAGCCGTTAGAAGAGGGGGAAAATACGTGAATGACAGGGATAATACGGACAGACAAGTCCAGAACTGACTGGCTCTACTGCTCTGAAATTCTAGATACTCACATAGCAACGGTACAGACATAATCCCGTCTGCTTTGTCCTTTCTGCTTTGTTATTACAGGTCAAACCCCATTATAATACATGCCAAGGAA
The DNA here is from genome assembly GCF_011764305.1 of Mustela putorius furo. NCBI lineage: Eukaryota > Metazoa > Chordata > Mammalia > Carnivora > Mustelidae > Mustela > Mustela putorius. Next base: position 12,499,576 of record NW_025422010.1, on the reverse strand, counting down.
AGTTTCAAGATATTTTTGTTTTCTGGGAAGGTTTTGTTGTGAATATTTAAGTGAGCTGCTTCCAGGCTGCTGAAAATTTTCTTCCTTGGCGAAATTGTTGATTCGAGAGATGCCTGAAGGCATGAACAGTGCTTCCCCAAATTCGCCCCCCTCCTTATGGGCCCAGGACTCAGACGGGGGCTCTCGACGCGCTGCTGTTCTTGATCCCATAGCCTCTCCTTACAGCCTCCTCTCCCACAAGGAAATCATCAATCCGGGGCAGCGGACAGTCACTGGCTCTCCGCGCTGCCCCCACTTACACCTGAACCCACCATGAGGCCTTCCGAAGCTCTCCATTTTATTAATACGGTCTCTACTGGTGTATGGTTTATCACTATAAATATGGAGAAACATTTTCTTCTTTTCTACATTTACTCTCTCTCCACCTCATCCCTACTTGAACTCCTCGTACTCACTTCGTTCTTTTTTCCTGGGCTCTTAACGCGGTAACTCATTCAAGTCTGGGTGTTCCTTCACGGGACATTTGATCTCCCCACACAATGACCAGGAAAGGGCTCCAGCATTGAGCTGCTTGTGTTTGGAAGGCGCTACTGAGAAACTCCTCCCAGTCTCCTTGGCTTCCATACAGGGGGCCTTTCATCTATACCATGAGCGGTAGCCACTTCCTTTCTCTCTGTGATTTCACACAGTTGAGGCTCTTAAGCCTCAACTATCCCCCTAAGATGCCCAACACTCCTTCCTCCCCATTAAATGACTTCTGGAAACTCCATTTGCTCCATGAGTGGTTTGCAAACATTCAGAAGAAAGGGTAGAATTCTAAGTACCAGCTTCTTTCTTTGGGCTCTTCTCTTGAGTATGAGGCAAATACTTAGCTGCACAGGTTACCTGTGATTCTGTCATAAGCAGCATGGTTACATTTATTAGTCTAGTTTATTCTCAACACGACTATTCATAATCCACTTAAAATTCCACACAGCAGGATCACTGCCTGAGGTAGCTTATAAAGAACTGGCATAAAGCCACGTATCACTGGTTGCTTGTTATCATTTTTAAATCACTCAGAAAATATTCCTGAAACATAGGCGCTAAGAATTGTTAAATTATCCCTCAATCCCATATATTTCTAGTGATGATTTTTCCAGGTCCTTTTGTTAATCAAAAGAGGGTCTGATCTTGTTTTATTTTCCTATTGATTCCTAGGCACTTTCTGCTAACATGGTTCCCTTTACTGCTTGCCGATGGTGAGGTTCATAAATGAGAGCGGGCTTTCCCCCCAAGCAAGTGGAATGAAAATTAACTAAGATTAGTTATGGGAAATGGATGTATTGCTCTTTTGTCATTTCTATCCTTTCCAAAGTATGCCCTGAACTCAGTGAGTGGTTGATCAATGTAATTAAACAATCTCATAATAAATTCAAGATAAACTTTGACATAATAAAAGTATAAGAAAGAGGGGTGCCCGGGTGGCTCGGTTGGTTAAGCGTTGGACTCTTGGTTTTGGCTCAGGTAATGATCTCCCGGTGGTGGGATCGAGCCACTCATCCAGATCTGCACTTAGGGCTGGATCAGCTTCAGATTCTCTCTCCCTCCCCCATCTGGGGCTCCACCGTTTGCACGTGCACACATTCTCGGTCTCTAAAATAAATAACTTTTTAAAAAAAGATTTTCTTTATTTGATAGAGAGAGAAAGGGAACACAGGCAAGGGAGTAGGAGGGGGAGAAGCAGGCTTCCCAATGAGTAGGGAGCCTGACATAGGGCCTGATCCCAGGACCCTGGGATCATGACCTGAGCTGAAGGTAGCCGCTAATGACTGAGCCACCCAGGTGCCCCAAATAAATAAAATTCTTTAAAAAAAAGGGGGGAGGGTTATAAGAAAGATAGTTCAAAGCAAAATCCTCAGGGCAGGAAAAGGAATTTCAAACTATAGTTGGTTTAAGAATCTGAGGTACTTGCTAAAAATGTCAATTTCTAGGCTCCACCCAGAGACTTTCATTCCAGAGATTGGGAAATATGGCCTAGAATTGTGGTTTTAATCAACCCCCTTGTGGTTTGATTACAGGCAGGCTTGGGAATCATACTATGAAAATCACTAATCCCAAGAAATCCATATTCATGAGGTTATAACCCAAACAACTGCAAGGTTTTGTGGGGTATTATTTTTAAAGAGAGGGAAGTTTCAAAAACTACAGTCTACACCCTAATCAAGAGGAAAAAATCTAGTTAAATAAGGCGTAAGATTTGAAATTAACGAGAGGCAGATTAAAGTTCAAATATATATCCCCATAAGGATTCTGACAGAAACAAATTGAGTGGGAAGGCATGGTTATGTAATGAATGGGCTTGCAAACCCTAATCTGCTCAGATGGTGGTCCTGGATAGACACAGGAAATGAAACCACCTGAATGCATTAAAATGATATTCCTGTATGCCGATATAGGATTTAGAGTCACAAATTTATGATGGGAAACTATGAAACCGAAGAGAGTCCATTCTTATAAAAAATTCTAATTTTAGTATTGTATGGCTGCCAAATCTTGGAAACTTTAAGTATGCTGCATTCACAGCATAAAATTACTATAAATTATTACATATAGATCATATACTCCATATTATGAAATTATATCATAAATATAATACAGTATATTTAGAAATTTAAACATCTGAGTCTGCATAAAAAATGACTAGCATTGTAATTTTTTCTCCTAAGAGCAAACTCTTCAGTTTCAGAATTTTCTATTTCTCATCAGTTTGCAACTTAAAAGCTTTATCAGGTTGATCGCCATTCTCTTGAAGATCTCATTCTAGAGACATTCTATGCACCAACAACAGGAAAAGAAAGGAAACATCCTTTAATCATTTATACAAGTGTGTCTAAATATACTCACACATATCAATGGAAGTGTAGTTGACACTCAATGTTATACTAGTTTCCAATGTACAACATAGTGATTTGACAACTCCAGACATTATGCTGTACTCCCAGGCGTAACTGCCATGCACCACCATACAACACTATCACAATACCACTGACTAGATTCCTCAAGCTCTATCTTTCATCTCTGTGACTTACTCATTCGATAACTGGAAGTCTTGTATCTTCCACTCTTCCTTTCACCCATCTTTGCCCATCCCTCCCCCACCAATCCCCAGTAGCTATAAGTTTGTCCTCTGTATTTGTGGATCTGTTTCTGCTTTTTTTGGTTTTGTTTCTCAGATTCCACACATAAGTGAAATCATAGGATATTTCTCTTTCTCTGTCTGCTTTATTTTACTCAGCACAGTACACTCTAGGTCAGTCCTTGTTGTTGCAAATGGCAAATCCCATTCTTTTTTATGGCTGAGTAGTATTCCGCCACAGCTTCTAATCCATTCATCTACTGATACTTTGGCTGCTTCCATTATCTTGGTTATTATAAATAATGCTGCAATAAACACAGGGTTGTATACATCTTTTTAAATTACTATTTTGATTTTCTTTGGGTAAAGACCCAGTGGTGGAATTACTAGATCGTACGGTATTTCCATTTTTAATTTTTTGAGGAATCTCCATACTGTTTTCCATAGTGGGTGCACCAACTTACATTCCCACCATCAGTGCATAAGGGTTCCTTTTCTCCACATCCTCACCAACACTTGTTTGTTGGTAGTGGGTAGTGGATTGGGAAGGGACAGGAGGAGAGGGAGAGAGAGATTGTGATCTGAGCCAAAAATCGAGAGTTGGACACTTAACAGACTGAGTCACCTCCTATTGTCTTTTTGATTTTAGCCTTTCTGATGGGGTGAGGTGATATCTCATTGTGGTTTTGATCTGTGTTTCACTGTTATCATTTATATTTAGGAAAAGGAGGTGATGGTACAATAATTCTGTTGGAGAGGATAATAGTTCTCTGCCTTGGCAGAATGTGAATTTTACAGAAAGAGGGCATTTGGGTGCATGGGTAACAATAAGGAATACAGATAAAAATAACCAAATTCAATTAAAAAAATTGCAATTGTCCTTGATTCCTCCTTTATCTTCAGGACTGTCACTCAGTTCTCTTTATGTTATCGTTAGCCTAATCTACCTGATGAAAAAAAATTCCTTTAAATCTCATGTTCTGATTGTCCACTTTCTTCTCTTAGAAAAGGAGGTAGGAGGGACACCTGGATGGCTCAGTGGATTAAGCATCCTCTTGGATTCAGCTCAGGTCATGATTTCAGAGTGGGAGATAGAACAGAAGGTGGGAGATAGGATAAATGGGAAGTGAAGGGGAAAAAGAATTCCATTAACAACAGATAAAAAAAACTAACATTTATATAGCTTTTCTTCTGCCAATATTGTGATTTATCCCAGATATTTATATTTTCAAAGGAATTGGAATTATTAATCACCCAAGTAAGAAATAGCATTTCATTAATTAGATGACTACAGAGAACTTTATGCACACAACGCAATAGGATATATATTCACCACATCTGCTTTGAGTAAATCCATAGGATTCTTGGAACATATTTATCATCTTAAATCATCTTACTTTTTTTATTAGGGCTCTTGGAACAAAAAGAAGGAGTGTTTTCACATCTGGAGCTGTCCCTGGTTTCAATTCCAATTTATTTCTAACTTGATTATAAAATTTCTCTCAAAAATGTGGTGAAGATGTTTTAGTTGTATACATAACCATCAGTTTCTGTAATATCTAGAAGGAGAGCTTTTTATTTTTTATTTTTTTGGAGATACTATCTTCTATTAAGCCATTTCAAAATGCTCACTACCACTTTTTATTAGCACTTGATGTGTTTTGATATTTCAACACATTCAAAGGCAATGGAAATACTTGCTCTTTTTTAATAGGAAATTGTTGAAAACTTCCATGGGCATGACATTCTCATTAATGTATTGCTCTTAAATTTATTCTTCAACTAGATTTAGTTGTTGGAAAAATTTATCAAGTTTATTGACAAAAAATCACTTTAAAAATTAACTAGTTATTTATAGTAATAAAGTTATCCATTGTCTATAGTAAAAGAGCTATAGAAAAGGGTTAAAATAAAAAAAAATTCCTCTTTCTTAACCCCATATACTGTGGTACCACTTCTGGAGGTACTTACTACTGACAGCTTTTGTGCTCTTCCAAAATTTATTACATATATACATATGCATGTATATGTATGTATGTGTGTGTGTGTATATAAATATATATACATATATATATATACTTTTATATATATATACACAACTTCTTTAAAGCAGATGTCACTTGTCTCACTAATGAGAACTGAAACACATTCTATCTCATTCTATTAATAGTTGCTTAGTATTTCAAGGTATGGTTATTCCATGACTGATTTAATCCATTCTTTATAAATGGATATTTAAGTTGCTTCTAGTTTTCTGCTATTGCAAACAATATTATAACAAATTTTCATGCATGTACACATATATATATCCTCCCCTCTTATACATATGCTGGATGAATCTGTACAAATAAAATTAAGGGTCAAAGAATAAGCGCATTTTAAATTTTAATAAAGACTGAATATTTATTATTATTATTAAATTTATTTAATATTGAATTATATACTAACCATATTAAATAACACATAAAATATTAAATTAATATTTAATGCTGAAACTCTCAAAGGGTTGTACCAACTTGTCCTTCTATTAGCTGTGTCCATAGTTGCTAGTGCAGTGCATCAATAAACTTTTAGATCTCCGTTAACCTGAATAAGTGAAAAACGGTATCTTGTCCTAATGTGCACTAAATGGTTTATAAGATTCAGCAACTTGTCTTGTACTTACTAGCTACCTGTGTTTCAGTTTTGTGGGTTGCCCTTGCAATTGCTGGAAACATGGATTTCTTAACTTGCCTTTAGGGACCAAGGAAAGAGGTTGTCACCAGATAGTAAATTTATATCTGACTTGTTATTCCATTTCTAAACCATTCACTAACTACCACCTTTAGCTTGACTTTTCTACTTTTGTGGCAGTTAGGCTTAATTTAACATTAATAATTACGTTGGGAGCTTTTAAATGGTTAATTGCCAACTGGAGCATCACTTGATTAAATCGTATCGCACATTCTGGGAACATGCAGGGGAATAGGTCAAATGTCATAGTCATTTAATTCCCAAGCTGTGATGATTAAAAATGGGTATTTAAGCTAGATCAACCTGTCAGAGATAAAATCCGAGATCTTAATCTGTCTTTTAAAAAATACTGTAGTCACACTAGCCGTGTGGGTAGGGGCCACCAATTCAGACAACCCTGCTCTCTGAAAATCTTCACATCACCATGTAAAATAATCCAAAAGAACTTACTTCGAATCTGTTTTTTTATTTCCTTAGCAGGGTCCAGCCAATTCTGAAAAGGAAATGACAGTTTGAATTTGAACCGGAGAAGAATAAAAACAACTTGATGATGATCACGTTCTAAGCGTATTTCAAAATGCATGGTTACTGGCTGGCCCTCCAAGCTGGGTCCTTCCCCGACAGCTGGTGCTCTTCAGCAGGCCCTGTGAGGGCCCAGGCACGAACCTAATGAGAGAATGTGTGTGTGCATGCACAATTCATGCGTGACAAAATTCCTTTCTTTTACAACACTACCTTCAAAGATTCCAGCTAGTACAGCAACAGAGGAGAAAAAAAAAATAGTGGAATTCAATGTTCAAAGAAGTTACTAGAATGAATTAAAGATACATAATGTCCGGGGTGCCTGGGTGGCTCAGTGGGTTAAGCCTCTGCCTCCGGCTCAGGTCATGATCTCAGGGTCCTGGGACTGAGCCCCATATCAGGCTCTCTGCTCAGCAGGGAGCCTGCTTCCCCCACCCCATCCCCCTGCTTGCTTCTCTGCTTACTTGTGATCTTTGTCAAATAAGTAAATAAAATCTTAAAACAAAACAAAACAAAACAAAACAAAAAAACATAATGTCCACTGATGTCCTGGCCATTCAGGCCCACAATGTGATTTCCATGGCTATAGATTCTTAGGCACTTGCCTAACACCTGCTTGAAATTTATTATTTTCCTCATCAGAAAACTCAGATGCTCAATAACGAAGTTAGACACTGTTCAGTGAATTGGGTAGGCATTAAGTATGATTCATTGCACAACATCAAAACAAATAACATCTATGAGCAAAATTTCTTTGACTTGGTTCCTCACAAGAACACAAAGGAACAATTTCCTCTTCTTCATTTTTCAGGTAGTAGTGGGAATTAGTGAGGCAAAGCCCCGAGCAGACTGCATTACTCAGGTGTAAGCGTCTATAGAAGTATTAAATTAAACATTAAATACCTGCTGAATACATTAGATAAGGCTCCAGTCAGCAAACGACCCATGTCATATTTCGATTTTTAAGAATATGGAAGCATACTAAGATGAATTAGGAACAGGACAGCAGTCAGGGAACATGTTTTCTATGTAAGAGTCAACGTATTTGATTTTCATGGGCTCAAATTCACTGAAATACATCATCCCAAAAAAGTACCATATAAAATGCTTTCCTAGAACCATAAATAACTCATGTGAAAAACGGAATTTCTCTTTCCAGAATATTCAAGATTAAAGGTAATCATCAATAATATCTTTCATAAAGAAATAAGGCAATTAGCAGCATTTAGGGACTGAAAGGAGTAAACAGAGGAGTGGAAAAGGATACACCGACTTAGTTTTCCTTCCCTTTCTTACAGTAACGAGCAGTTCGAGACATACGTTTTATATTGCTTTTAATCACTCACCTTCTGGTTTTCAGCATCTCGATACGTAAGCCCAAAATAGTCTTTTTCTAGCAAATTCAGATGTTCACATACTTTATCAAACAGCACCTGGCCTCTGGAGCGTTTCTGTGGAAAACAAAGCAAAACAAATCAACACACATAAAGTTCTCTCAATTACCACGGATAAAAGTGGGTAAAATTTAACATATGGCTTGCTACAGCTTATGTGACGCCCACGTGTGATCACTATGTTCTCTTTAACTAATGAAAAGGTTCAATGAAGTGGGTTGTCACCCACAAAACCGGGTCTCTACAACCAACAGACAAAACCAAAACTCACCCGTGCCACTAAGGACAGTAACCCATGGATGATTTTCTAAATTTTTTATTTTTAAAGATTTTATTTATTTATTTGAGAGAAAGAGAGAGCAAGAACACAAGCGGGAGGAGCAGCAGAGGGAGAGGGAGAAGCAGGCTCCCCACCGAGCAAGGAGCCCATTGCAGAATTGGATTGCAGGACCCTGGGATCATAACCTGAGTAGAAAGCAGATGTGTAACAACTGAGCCACCCACGGGGCCCGAGTGGATGATTTCTAAACAGAAGTAGCTGGGGAAATGATGTGGGGCTTGGAAGTCTGAAACATCTTGTGAAATATAAAAATCTTGAGAGTCAAAGAATATAAAGGACCAACGTGAAAGCCATGTTTCAGAATGTCCTAACTCAGTCCTGACGCAATCAGATTTGGAGTCTGGGAATAATCAAGCCTATTCCTTATCTTAGGCAGACTTACCTTGAAGACTTTCTAGTTGAACCCTTACTTAGAAATTCCGTTACCTTCATTAGTTTATTATTGTGGGTTTTTGTGTGTGTGTCACAAATTTCAGTTTTTCATTAGTGTTCTACTTTCTCTTAATTTCTTTTTGAGAAATCCTTCCTATTAGACATAAAATGTTAAGTTTAAAGATTTTAGTTATTATTTATAAATATGAGATATAGATATTTATGCTGCATTTTTTTAGCATGACGCTGTCACTTGCAGAAAGGAGAAAGGTAATCTTCTGAGGAATAAAAATCTACCAGCTTAGGCAAGGATGCGGAGAAAGGGGAACCCTCCTACACTGTTGGTGGGAATGCAAGCTGATGCAACCACTCTGGAAAACAGCACGGAGGTTCCTCAGAAAGTTGAAAATAGAGCTACACTACTACCCAGCAATTGCACTACTGGGTATTTACCCTAAAGATATAAATGTAGTGATCCAAAGGGGCACATGCCCCTGAATGTTTATAGCAGCAATGTCCACAGTAGCCAAACTACAGAAAGAACCTAGATTTCCATCAACAGATGAATGGATAAAGAAGATGTGGTATACATATACAATGGAATACAATGCAGCCAACAAAAGAAATGAAATCTTGCCATTTGCGACAACATGGATGGAACTAGAGGGTATTATGCTTAGCTAAATAAGTCAATCGGAGAAAGACAACTATCATATGATCTCCTTGATATGAGGAAGTGGAGATGCAACATGGGTGGTTTGGGGGTAGGAAAAGAATAAATGAAACAAGATGGGCTCGGGGGGGAGACAAACCATAAGAGACTCTTAATCTCAAAACAAACTGAGGGTTGCCGAGGGGAGGGAGTGGTGAGGTTATGGATATTGGGGAGGGTATGTGCTATGGGCAGTGCTGTGAAGTGTGTAAACCTGGCGATTCACAGACCTGTACCCCTGGGGCTAATAATACATTATATGTTTATAACAAAAAAAAATCTATCAGCTTAATTTACTGTGATACCCAGTATCACGTCTTCATGAAAACCTTCAAAGGTCTTTCAGCCTCACCTTGTTTCACCTTCACCTTCTTCAAGGCCAACCTGGCCTTGGAGACTGAGATGGATGAAATGGCAACAGGTTAAACTAAACCATGTTTTGTTTGTATCTTAACAACACTTCACACCTAATGCATTAAGCATATTTGCCTTTAAGATTTAATGTAATAACAATGAGAGATGTAAAAATTGATAGACAATGTGCATGCCAAAATAGTAAGTATTCAGAAACCTTTAAGTGCTATGTATTACTATGCAAATGTAATTATATTGGAAGTTAATTGCTCAGCCCCCTGAAGCATGACTATTTAGGAAAAAAGATAAATTTATGATAGAAAAGGAAAGCCTAAATTGTGGTTAGCTAAATAATCAATGATGTGTTTGTAAAAAGTTTAATAATGCATGAAAATAAATTACATATTAGCAAAACTACATAATAACATTGTTCAATGGATATGAATAAATGGTAGGACAATGAAGTGCTGCTCGCTGGTTTAAATCTTTTATTTATAAATAACAGCTTATCACATCTGAATAATGTTTAACAGATTATAAAGTTTTCATTAAAAAAAAAATGGCTCTTCCAATGGCTTCTACTGGTATTATCTTCAGTTGACAGATCAGAACACAGAGGTTCAGAGAAGTTCTATGAGAGTGGCAGTATTATATAATTGCCAGTGGTGGTTTTAGATTAACCTGGGTTTGAATCTTTCTGTTCTTTGCAGCTGTGTGAACCTGTTTTTCCCTCCATAAAATGGGTATGGTACTACTTCCTTCTTTGGAATGGATGACATTAACATAAAACAAAGTAAACCTGGGCCCAGTGGTGGCACATATCAAATATTCCATAAACATTAGCTATTGTAGCCCAAGTGACCAACAAGTAGCAGGATCCGTAATGTAGAACTTACCCTGTATGCACTTTTGCTCTTGGAGCAAATATACAACTCCTCATGGTGCCAATAAGTAGTTCAGTAGTAACAGATCCTGCTCTTTCTTTAGATGTTAATTACCTGCTTACTACCTAATTGCTTTAGCTAGACCACAATATTTATAGACACGTATGATACCCCCCTTCCATACACACACCAGCATCTGGCCCAAGTACTTTCTCAATGAGTAAAAGTAAAACAAAACAAATACAAATTCAAATAAATAAATTCTTCTCTACAGAGCCGCCTCTATTTTCTGACCCAGCAGCCCCTTGACTGTAGAATTATTTCTGAATATGCTGCAGGCTGCCTTGGGCATTGTTTTAATTAGCTGTCTTCTGGCTGCTGTGTTCTTGCCTTTGTCTAACAGGTGGCATGGATTAGCTCAAGCACAGACCACTATACTAACTAGATCTTACTTTTCCGGCTTCTCACAATTTGATTTCTACTGATTCGTAGCTCTCCCTTGGACAGACCAGATTTTTTTTCTTACGGAATATTTTATACCTATTTTGAACACCATCGTTCTTAAGGCAATTACGTAACGGTCCATTCTTCACAATGGAGTTTGTTTATTTGTTTCCCCCCACCCCAAGAACCAAGATAAGTAGTCAAGGCTCTACCATAGATGGTTATACGTAAATAGTAAGATTCCTACCAGCTAAATATCACAGCCACCAGCTAGGTCGTGACACTGGAAAAGCCTTTTCAATTACTTGGGTCTTCATTTTCTCACCCTGGAGTGAGGATGTAAGATTCTATGGAGCAAGGCTGTCATGGGCTTCAGGCTATGATTGGGTCCCCTGTGTCATGGCAAAATTACAAATGATTACAAAGCTCTCTCTCATGGAGCCTGGCTGTGGCTTCGGCATCCTTTCGCATACCAGATGAGAAAGAATGCCAGTGGTTGGAGCTGGACTGATCTTCCAGCCCTAGGTAGCATCACTCCTAACTCTCCTAAACCCCTGATTCTTCTAACTCAGATTATTATTATTCTGCACACCATTCAACTTTTCAAGGCTAGTATTTCTACTTATTGACATCCGTGAATGTTTAGGTAACGACATTGAACATATTTGACTAAAGCTCAACAATTAGACTGAACTTAACGAATTTACATTAAATATTTGGTTGCTGAAGACATATCAGATCTAAGTACTTTACTGTCATTGGCTTGTTTATATATAGCCACAGTGAGTCAAGAATTGAGTAAACAATGTTGACAAAGGTTTTTCTAAATTAACAGATCATTTACCTAACTAGAGAAGATAATAGTTTTTAGTCTTGTTTGCGGTTTCATGAGTTAAGTCATGTCTCTGACTCAACGACATTCACAGTTCATGTATACCATTCACTATCAATCCCTGAACATCCAGAAAAGTCAATTTTGAATTCCTAGAGTAATGAACTAATGGCAGACTGCATTCTTTCTGTCCTCTTTTCTCCACTAAAAAACTGGGTTTCTGTTTCTGATAAAGTAAATGGAGATATTACAGCCCAGCAGTCAAAGACTTTAAATATCTAAAGAAGGGTAAATCCCCAAGCAATATGAACAACTTTCCTTCTTAACTATTTTAATTTAAAAATTTGCCATTTTGACTCATAAAGTGTTGAATGTTAGAAGTGTGTCAAAAGAGAAACACTTAAAGAGAATCAAAGGACAAGCCACAGAATGGGACAATATATTTGCAAAGACATATCTGATAAAGGAATGGTACCCAAAACACACAAAGAACTCTTAAATTCAATAATAAGAAAACAACCAAACTACAAACTGTGCAAAAGATCTAAACAGTTACTTCACAGAAGACATACAGGTGTCACAGGACTCTGGGATCATGACCTGAGCTGAAGGCAATCGTTTAACCAACTGAGCCACTCAGGTGTCCAGACAGCCTAGCAGTTACTTACAGAACTAAACATATTCTTTCTTTCTTTTTTTAAGTAGAGCAAAGACTTTATTTATTTTATTATTATTTTTTTAAAGATTTTATTTATTTATTTGACAGACAGAAATCACAAGTAGGCAGAGAGGCAGGCAGAGAGATAGAGGGGGAAGCAGGCTCCCCGCTGAGCAGAGAGCCCGATGTGGGGCTCGATCCCAGGACCCTGAGATCATGACCTGAGCTGAAGGCAGAGGCTTTAACCCACTGAGCCACCCAGGCGCCCGAAAACTAAACATATTCTTACCATATGATCCAGCCATCATACTCCTTGGTAATTACACAAAGGAGGTGAAAATTTATGTATAAACAGAAACCTACACGTAGATACTTTTAGCAGCTTTATTCAACACTGCCAAAACTTGGAAGCAACTAAGATGTCCCTCAGTAGGTGAATGGATAAACAAGCTGTGTTATAATACAGACAATGGGATATTATTCAGCACTAAAAAGAAACAAACTATAAGGCCATGAGGAGACATGGAGGAACCTCAAAGACCTACTACTAAGTGAAAGACGACACTCTGAAAAGGCTGTAGGTATGATTCCAGCTATAAGACATTTTGGAAAAGTCAAAACAATGGAGAAAGTAAAAAGATTAGCAGTTTCCAGGGATTAGGGAAGAGAGAGAGGCAAGTAGGTGAAGCACGAAAGATTGTCAGGGCAACAAACTATCCTGAATGGTACTATATGGTGGATACATGTCGTCATACATTTGTCCAAACCCATGGAATGTACAAAGAGTGGACCTTAATTACACTATGGGCTCTAATGAATAATAACATCTCAACATCATTTCAGTAATTATAATAAATGCAGCAGATGGATATAAAATGTTGAAAATATGGAAGGGGGCAGGAGAAGGGAGTTTGAGGGGGTTATGTGAGAAGTCTCTACTTTCTGCTAAATTTTTCTGTAAACCTAAAACTGCTCAAAAAAGAGGATTACTTAATGTAAAATAAATACTTAATGTATTTTTTAATGTGTAATGTTTACTGTATAATTATCTTATATTTTAAATTGTTAATAATTTAGGGGCACCTGGGTGGCTCAGTGGGTTAAAGCCTCTGCCTTTGGCTCAGGTCATGATCCCAGGGTCCTGGGATCGAGCCCCACATGGGGCTCTCTGCTCTGCGGGGAGCCTGCTTCCTCCTCCCTCTCTGCCTGCCTCTCTGCCTACTTGTGATCTCTGTCAAATAAATAAAATATATTTTTTAAAATTGTTAATTTGTTAAAACTTTAAAAAGTTAAGAGTTAAGCTCCAAATGATTTTTACTAGGAGTAAATGAAAACTTCAAATTTTTATTGAATGTAAATATTTGAGAGAAATCAAAAACTTTAGTCGCAACACATACCAATGGTCAAAGTAAAATCATTCCGAAAAGGTGCCATGCCTTTCATCCTATGTCCCTACACACCAGGAACCCCTGCAAGCGAACCCACCATGATCTGGTACCAAGCAGAAGCTGGGTGACGCCATCAACGCGGTTGCTCAGGCTCAACATCACACAACTAGGGAATCTAAACTACGAGCAACAAGGTCATCAAACAGCTGAGGTTCAGAAGCTCTACTTGCTTTGGGCACTAAATTCAAGAGGATTCATCCATCCACCATCACCACTCACATACAGCAAACGAATTAAGCTCTTCTGTAGCATCAGGGAAACTTCCCACCAAGTCAAAGGTCAAGGTCATTCAGTATCGTCAACAGTACAGTCTGTAAAACCTTGCTTTTCAATGTACTGCTCATCAACCAGCATCACTTGGCAAGTCTGTAATAGTATTTGCTCATTTTGTTTGTCCGTTATAAGAGTAATTTTAAAATATTAATTTCTAGCACTTGAGTATGGGGGGTTTCAAACATATACCAAAGTGGAGAGGACGATATAACGAAGCTCTGCAAATGTGTCACCCAGTTTCAACAAATGCCTTCCGAGGACCACAACTTTGAGTCATTTAGAGTTCAACCCAATTCATCCTTCCCCTGGTTATTCTGAAGCATTTCAGCAAATAATTTTATCACTTTCTGTCTTAAGAATGGAACCCTACTTTTAAAAAAAAATGTGATCTCGGGGTGCCTGGGCAGCTCAGTTTTGAGTCGCCTGCCTGCCTCTGGGGGTTGGCTCAGGTCATGATCTCAGGGTCCTGAAATCGAGCCTGGCGGGGCTCCAAGCTCAGCAAAGAGTCTGCTTGTCCCTCTCCTTCCCCCTTTGCTCCTCCCCCCACTCTCTCTTTCTCTCTAATCTTTTTTAAAAATGTAATCTCAATACTTCTAAGCAAAATTAGCCGTCTTTATCATCAAAAATCTAATCAGCACAGATCCTCCTCCATTTACAGTGGGGTTGCATCCTATAAACTTGAGTATAACTTGAAAGTATCTTAAATTAAAAAAAGAAAAAGAATAGCTTAAGTTAAAAATATATATATATACCAAGTTAAAAATGCACTTAAGGGGTGCCTGGGTGGCTCAGTCATTAACCGTCTATCTTTGGCGTGGGTCATGATCCCAGGGTCTTGGGATCAAGCCCGACACTGGGCTCCCTGTTTGGTGGGAAGCCTGCTTCTCCCTCTCCCACTCCCCCAGCTGTGTTCCCTCTCTTGCTGTGTCTCTGTCAAATAAATAAATAAAATCTAAAAAATTAAAAAAAAATGCACTTAACACATCTAACCTAAGAAACATCATAGCTCAGCCTCACCTACCTTACATGTGCTCAGAACACTCCTATGAGCCTAGAGTTGGGCAAAATCAACTAACGCTAAGCCTATTCTATAATCCAGTATTGCATTATCTCAGATAGTTCTGCGAATAGCGTGCTTAAAGTGACAACCAGAATGGCTGCATGGACACAGACAGAATGGCTGTAAGTGTATCGGCTGTTTACCCTCATGCTGGCCCGGCTGCCTGGGAGCTGTCGCTGCTGCCTGTGCCCGGCATCATGGGCAAGTCACTAGCCTACGAGAAGATCCAGACTCAGAAACTAAAGTATGGATTCTCCTGACTGTGTGTCACTTTCTTTCCATCATGAAGTCAAAAAATTGTTAAGTTAAATATCACCATAAGTTACAGACTGTCTGTATTTTAATTTCCCCAATTGTTTAAAAGATTTTTGTTTCTTTTTCAGTTTGGGAAGTCCACGGCTGATGTATTCTCCAGCCTCCATCTGCAAGTTCTCCATTTATCTTCGTTTTATCCTTGAAATTAATTTAAGAGACCAGGTCAATTGTCTGCAGAGGTCTCTCAGTCTAGACCTTTCTGTCTGCGTCTCCATGGTATAATTTAATGTGTTCCTCCGTCTCCTGTATTTCCTGAAACCTGGAAGTCACATCTAGAAGCTTGATCCAATTCTGGTTTGACTGTTTTCCACTGGGCGATGCTGTGTAATTTCATCAGGAGGCATCAAACAACTCTTGCCCCTTTTTTTCGTGATACTGGCAGTCTCCGATGATCATTGCCCTAGATCCATTAATGTGAGGTTGTGAGATGAGCATATTTGAATCCTAATCATGCCTCCTGCCTTTACTACTTGGAGTGGTTTATGAGGAGACACTTCTTTTTGTCGCTAATACTTGTTGCCTAAATGCAGTTTGATGATGAAAGTCAAGATCAATGATCACTCCTTTTCTCCTTTGTCCAATGTTAAGATAGTAAGATCCTCCTTCCAGTATCATCCTTCCAAAGCCACCAACTAGAAATTTTGTTTTAGATGATCACTATGAACTCACGGATTTAAACAGGTTTGATGGGTTTCAATCCACTGCAGCCACTCCCCATTTTGATGCTCTGAATGTCCCCATCTGCTCTACTTTGCCTCGTGCTGGTCACGTGTCACTCATCTTCATGAGGCTTCTCCAGGGCCACGTCTTTAAAGCATTTCCTGTCCTCCCAACCTCATGTGATTTCTCGCTTTTTCTCTCTCCTCTGGGCATTATGGCATTATACAGCACAGAGGGCACTTGCCATACCCTGCTGTCTCTGTCTACATGTACCTTCAACCCTACTAACTATAAAGACAGTCCCTAGAGGCATCATGCTTCCTGTATGTTCCTTCTGTGGAGTTTCCTTTTGGTCAAATACCATTAAGAAATTAAAAAGATAACTTGAGGGTCGCCTGGGTGGTTCAGTTGGTTAAAGCAACTACCTTCAGCTCAGGTCATGATCCTGGAGTCCCAGGATGGAATCCCACATCAGGCTCACTGCTCATCAGAGTGTCTGCTTCTCCCTCCGACCCTCTCCCCTCTCATACACTCTCTCTCACTCTCTCAAGTAAATAAATAAATCTTTAAAAAAAATAAAAGTAACTTGATAAAACTCCATGAAAAATTTTTCTGACTAGCATATTATAACCAATGTCATAGGACCCTGCGAATATTTAAAAAACACCAATGCCCAGAAACTCATCTCATCAAACCAGAATTTCTGAAGCTGGGTCCAAGGCATTTACGTGTTTTCAGATGCCCAGGCGATTCACACAATCATCGCTGAAATGTTCACTTTAAGTTAAATTATTTTTATGACTTGAAACTCTTAATGTGAGGACTCTACAGCAATTTTTCTTTTTTTGAGAAAATGTGTAACCACCTCCAATTGAGCTTAGCCCCCAAGCAGTTTCATCTAGGCCTCCTGTATCAACAATCATAGCTGCATTATAATAAAATGTACATATATACACACATGATTAAAATCTAATCCAACACATTTTCTTAAGAAATATAAGTTCCCAAGAAACAAAAAAAAAAAAAAAAAGAAAAAAAGAAATGACAAACCAGCCAAATGCTGAAGTAAAATGATGCAAATGAGAAAAGATCGACCACAAAACCATTAAGAAAATTTGCATTTTAAAATGCATTTATACATTTTAAAATGCATAAAATATGCAAACTAGAAATGTTTGAGTTGTTTTTTTTTTTTTTTTAAAGATTTTATTTATTTGACAGAGAGAGATCATAAGTAGGCAGAGAGGCAGGCAGAGAGAGAGGAGGAAGCAGGCTCCCTGCCGAGCAGAGAGCCCGATGCGGGACCCGATCTCAGGACCCCGAGATCATGACCCAAGCCAAAGGCAGCGGCTCAACCCACTGAGCCACCCAGGCGCCCTGAGTTTTTCATTTTTTAAGGGATGGCATTTTCCTTTGTAGAGCTAAATATAGACTTTTACTTAAGAACTGCTGCATTACGAAAGAATAAGCCTAGACAGGTCGATAAAGATCTTGGTTTCCCCTTTTGCAATAGAACAGAGGCACTACTGGCTTCCCTAGCAGGTCAGGGTGGTGACTGGGAGGATCAAACACACAGCCCTGAGCTCTGGGCAGGCCAAGCGAGGAGCTCCTCACACATGACTTCAGGTGACCTGAAATGAGCATGGCAGTGATGCTCCCATCTCCAGAAGCCAGTTCTTAACCTGTGCTGGAGATCGCAGCACAGACTAGGTATCCGCAAGAGACTTAACAAGAGGACTTGGTTTGGGCTTCTGTCCCCCAAACCTGCGAACCAGCCCGAGGGACGCTCTCCTCCAGCAAAGGCGAAACGCTGAAATTAGAGAAAATTTGTGAAGTCAAATATGATCTCCTTGCTTGGGAAGATGGTTACAGTTATTCTCTCTCCGAAGCTGCACAATCATGAAGAAAATGAGGCAGATCAAGCAGCTTTGCCTGAGAACAGGAGCTCATCATCAGTCTCTCTTTCTCAGGAAGGAGACGGGGCCAAAACTGGCACCAGTGTGCGCGTATGTGCACTTTCAAGTCTCCTCAGAATTTATATATGCATTTCTTTAAACTACCACACTGAAAAACAGGGGTGGGGTTGGTGGTGGTGGTAATCCTCTTGTTATATTGGCTTAGGCTTAAAACTTGTGTTAATATAAAGGAAAATGTCTGCTAGTGAGAACTTTTAGGAAAACTGACACTTTTGTACCTCATTTTGGCTATTTTGAAGTTTGAAGGTGTGTCAGCGCTAGAAGTATTTATTCTTTCTGTCATACAAATGGACCACAGATTTTCTTTTGGAAATTAAATACTTCCATGTATTGTTATATGTTGTGAACTTGTATTTCTGCTCCCCGAAGACAGCAAACTGTCCATCTTTTTCAGTGCTCCTGATACATTGTTCCCCGATACAGCAGGCATTCAACATATGTGCCTGATAGGCACTAATGACATGAGTCTGAATAATCTTCCCTCACATTATCTTGGATTAAATCTTGAAGCAAAATGCCATCATTTTTTTGTGTGCGTGCTTCCTTCCCTAATTGCATTTTTCTGCACTGAATGCTTTTCTATTTCCCTTCCTCCCAAAGGTCAATCAGAATTCTCTTTATTTCTGATCGCATCACAACTTACCCGGCGTTCAGGACTGTCTGAAATGCTCAGCCAACTAGGCCAGATCGTGAGCCCAAACCAGACACCTGGACGCTATGTAAGTCAGCTTTTCCAGGGTTTTCCTTTTTCTCTTTTGGATTCTTGATAGAAAAACACTCCAATGCTGTCTGCCCTGAAGTTTAAGTGGAGAATGGATTTTTTTTTTTTTTTTTTTTTTTTTTTTTTTTTTTTAAATCCACACCTGGAAAATACCAAGTGGCTGTAGTCAATGCAGGAATAAAAGATTCCTGTGTGGTCAGTGACAACAGTCCATAAACCCTTTCCAGAGATCTGTGTGGCTGGGAAGGTCTAAGTAGAAAGCTATGGCAGCAGCTGCCTCATGTGTCTACTTCCTTTTTAGGCTTCTGGCTTACATGGACATTCAGTGCCCAGTTTGGTAATTAGTTCAGTATTATCCACACTGCCACTGCCCGAATCTATTCCTACAGGGGCAGGATTTAATGGGATCTTTCAGCCTTTGTACTGATCCCACATGTGATCCAGGCAGTGTCCTCAGAGAGAGCGGACATGAGAGGCAGACACAAAATTTCTTCGGTCCAGATGCTGCGTATGTTTCCAACCTTTCTTTAAATCCATGAGCAATTAGGTTTTCTCAGCAAGCCATGAGGGTCATCTCATTCAAACCAACGTTTCTCAATGACTGTATCACAACTACCCCATCATCAGTCATTTTTCTGCCACATTCGCACTCAGTTAAGTTAGCAACGATGACCTGCCATGTCCTGTTAAAAGAGGAATACTGAGGGGCACCTGGATGGCTCAGTGGGTTAAAGCCTCTGCCTTCGGCTCAGGTCATGATCCCAGGATCCTGGGACCAAACCCCACATTGGGCTCCCTGCTCAGCAGGGAGCCTGCTTCCTCCTCTCTCTCTGCCCACTTCTCTGCCTACTTGTGATCTCTGTCAAATGAGTAAGTAAAATATTTAAAAAAAAAAAAAAAAGAGGAATATTGAAACTCTTTCGTGGTCTTGGAAGTTTTTAAACAAATTAGTGATTTCCTTCCTTGTCTCAGTTGACCAGAGATTAGAATTCATCGGGCAGTATTGAAACATCTTTAACATGGGCGTCCCTAACCTATTCAAGTTTCTTTTCTCACCGTTCTGTTCTGAGTGAGGAACACAAGTCAGCCCTGTGACTGGACCCCTGGTTCTACAGAGGTTGGCTCTCGAAGGTTAGACAAGTTAACTTTCTGAGCTTCACTGTTTTCTTCACAAAAATAAGAATACTGATACTTCAGCTAGAACACAGGAAAGCATATCACCCAGCTCATGAAAAGCAATAGCCAGTAAATGCTGGTGACCATGACCAGGCCCTTTGAAGGGATAGGGAGCCCAGTACACTTGGGGTTTCTCATGCTGAGATCTGGTGTAGAGACTGACATGCTGTTGGAAGCATATTCTTTCTGCAGTGAAATCATCCCGCTTCTCTTGTGAAAAACAAATCTCACCATCTAGGTAAAACTGAGGAATTGTTGAAAAATAGTATCTATTCATAAACTGGGTATACATTCAATCATCATTTACATATGCACACACGCACACAAAATGTTTAATATATATTGGGTATACAGGCATATTTTGGTAGATGCTAGGCCGAAACACAAGGTAGTTATATATATATAATCCTACATATGGCATACAGTCCTGGCAAGACCAGAATGAATTTTTCCAATGCAACAGAACTGTCCTATGTTTTGACTGAGATTCAGTACACAGATACACTGGTGACAGGAGTCCCTTCCTGAACGAGAAGCCTCTCCACTTTTTTAAAAAGAGGCCTTTTTCAACTCAGCCACAATCTGTTTCTGCCTTCATTTGTGAAAGCAATTTCAGCCTCTATTTGAAATCTGACTTTTGTGCTCAGAGACATGCACTGTGGTAGATAATAGCTTTCCAGAGAAGCATGCGTCTCCTTGGCCGGCAAAGACATCGGGCTTGGTTTTTTTACAAAGAGTTTCACATCACCCATGTGAGATGTTGGCGGTGAACGATCAGACAACATTTCCTGCTGTTAATTGGGTAAGGATTCAGGTCACTAAGCCAAAGTGTGAAAAATGAATGCAGCAAAAGAGGCCTAAGAAAGAGGAATGTCTGAAAGAGAAACAAATCTGAATCATGTAAAATAACCATAGGGTCTAATTCTGAATGGTGTGGAACTCTGAGAATTCCTTCCTGCGAGAGGGAAAGGAAGGCCTTCATCTCTTTGCCAAGACCATTCTTTTTTGGTGGGGGGCGGGGGTGGTGGGGGTGGGCGGGGGAAATCAAACAGAAACCCGTATCATGATTTATAATTCATGCGGTCAAATAAAAAGCCCTTGGAAATGTAAATGTTGACAATGAAAACACGAGTTTTAATAATATCAATGTAATGAGTATACATGTGTGGCACGGTCACTAACTTGTCAAAGTCAGAAGGCATCAATGATCAAAACAATGTAAGAATAATACTGTCATTGCTTTCAACTAATAGGCAGTGAGAGAACCTCTGTCCTGTCCACTGTTTTAGCCTGTTCAGAGGGCAAGGCTGGAAGCAGGAGGAGGAAGGATATCAGCCTTGTTATATAGGCTACTCACATACTTTTAAAATATAATCACATCATTTTACCAGTTAAATATTAGTTTATATATTAAAATGCTCTTAGAATGTGTGAAAGACTTATAACGAACTACGAACATACGGCTGGAAAAAAACAGATGATTTCGCTTCAAGTGATACTTGGAGCAATCTTGTCTTCATGTGAGCATGTAATTCGGATTAGTACTTAAAAGCCAGTAGGTGGCCGTAGGGTTGGGGGGCGCATTTTTTCAATCATTAAGTATCTTGATTTTTTTTTTTAAGTATCTTGATTTTATATACATTTCCTTCAACTATTTCTGACACATGTAGTATCTCGTATGCAGCACTCCAGGGTACAGCTGGCTCTACGGGTCAAAGGTCGGTACTGTTTTCTGACACTCTACGGGGACACCCTGATTTAATACTGCCTGAGCTCACAATCCGGAAAAGCCAGCACTAATCCTCTTTGCATGTCAGTGGGCACTCCTGTGCATGGGGTTGGGGAGAAGCCTGCTCAGCCCAGCTAAGAAGGGAGACCTGGTCCTAATTCTAGAACCAGACCAGACAGGGCCTGTCTCACGTCTGCAGAGTTAGGAAAAGCTAGAGGGGCAGGAGGTCGCTCTCACTGCAGCAGTTCTAAGTGCTCGTTTAACCTCCAAAGAATGCTCGTCACTGCTGTTCATTGAAAAGAAGATTATTTAAGTTTTGGGTTTTAAAAAAGAAAGGGTATTAGCAAATGGTAGTAAATAAGAATCACAAAAAAACTGAAATGATCCAGCAAATCGAATCAAGAAAAATTGCTTTTAGAGTAGGTATGCACAGGATTTTGCTCTAACAAGCACCTCTAACTTTTTTCTTTTCATGGGAAAATGAAAAACGTACTCAAGCAACGAGTAAAATACTACAAGCTTGTTCTGCTTTTTCTTGAACTCACGAGAAAGCAGGTATCTTTTCTGGCGCTTACCTGCACTAGGGGTTGAACTGGGAGGTCTGGGCCCGAGAGACTTTGAGGTGTTCCCAGGGGCTCACTCAATGCTGTTGCCCCTGTTGCCCCTTCTTTTACTGTCGGTGCTCTAAGCCAGCCCACCTACCCTCCCTGGGCATAACAAGGAGAGACAGGCAGCAAAATGCATGTGACCCACGATGCATTGTAGGATGTGAAGTCAAATTCCAAAGAGCTCACCCTGGAGATGTTATCACATTTATTTTAACTTCTGTTTTTACATTCAAAATCTCAGGGAGGATGAGTTTATGTGGGGAAGACCAGCATTTGACTCTCAGATTCAGGAGGGAGAGATGGTCTGGGACACAGCCAGCCCAGGTGTGAAGTTGGTAGGACCCCACCACAGCATGGAATGCCCTGTCTGCCTCTTCCGCTTCCCCACCACAAAGCATACCCCCCCCCCCCCCCCCTCCTTCATACAGCCTTCCCTCAGCTCCTCCTCCTCTCAGGCTTCCTCTTGCCCAACTAGGTCTGCACAAGTCATCATTGTGCCTTGGAATGTTCTACACGCCAGTCTTTTAGTTTTCTTCTCAGGCAGCCCTTCTCCAGGACTCCATCCCTGACCTCCAGGACTTGCTCAAATGCCAGCAGACATGCTCACACAGCTCTTGCTCCGCCTGGGTCAGGGTGACAGCTGTCCACTCGTTTCTCTATGATTTGAGTCGTGTCAATGTTAGCCTCAGGGAAGCAGCTTGACCTCATGACTGGATTCCCCGCACATATTACGGCAGCTGGCACGAAGCAGAATTAATGTTTCTCAATAGCAAAGAAAATCAAGTGAAATAAAAGCATCTGGGGTTGATTTCTTATTTCAAAATTCTTCAAAAACTGCTCTCATTTTTGAAATTTGTTCATGACCAATTTATTTATATTTTTCGACCACGTGGGTATTATCTACTCTGGCCAGATCTAGAGTCTTAGGTTTTTTTTCCCTATTTTTGCATGAAGGCAGTGCTTTATCCCCACAAATGGCAAACCTATTAATTTTTAGAATCCCCTACAAATGTTGTAGGTTAACTTGCTAATACATTTCTCAAGGTTTCCTCAAGGTGCTATGGTTCCAGTCCATTCCCTTCATTTGATATTTACCCCTTGCTCTGAAACAGAAAAACATTAAGGCTGGATCGTGGTTTCTAGGGACCTCCCTGACTCCACTAATTAGATCAGCCTGACCTTCCTGCTCTCAACAAACCTGTGTCTTCACAGCACGTGCATAGGAGGCATGGTCTCGCGACGAATGTGGACAGCAATCCAGGCACCTTGCAGGGGTGTGTTCTGGATTCTCTTTTTAAACTTTTATTTTAACTTCTTGGAAATGTAGGAAGGTTAGTCTCTTCTCCCTCATCTAACGATAGGAGAGGAGACAGATAAACAAAACGTCAGCTGCCGACTGGAGAGTTTGCTCTTCAGTGTGTAGTCGGTCTTGCCATCTCAAAAACTGTTCTAGAAGTGAAGTCTGTATTTTTGTGGCAACTGCAATATTTAACAGGCTCAAAGCTAATACTCAAAATAAAGGAGATGATGAGTATTTATGTAGCTGGGCACACAATCGGCTTTGAGGTTGTCCTGAAGCGTGCATTAGAAATTCCTGATGCTCTCAAGGTTTTTCTGAGCTGAAATCGTTGAAGTCATGCTCTATAAAGTAGTGTTGGGGCCCTGGAGCATCTTTTTGACTCTATGATGGCCCAGAGCCAATTTAACCTCAAGTATTTCCTTCACCTCAGGTACTTCCACAGCCCACGTCTTTGCAGAAGGTGGGTGATACCCTCTTTGCGAACATGTTTATGAAGCTCTCACCTCTCTTGAGCAATGTCACTCTCATCCCAAGGCCTGCTACTAAAAATACAGCTCTGCAATAAACTGACAACATAAAACGCACCGAATCTAAGAATAATTAGTGAGAAGCATCATCTCAAATCGACCAACCATTACTTAGTGCTTACTGAAGGTGAGATCAAGAAAGTAACAATCATTCTGACTTTATCATCTACTCCTGGAAAAAGTCCGCAGAGAGCTGCCGGAGAGTGTTTCTCTCGAAAAACTGGACTCAGAAAAAAAAAAAAAAAACACGCTTCTTTGGAAACTTTTGAAACGGGGGTGTTTCTATCATACAGACACTGAGTGTCCAGGTTTCCTCCCCAGGGCCTGTTAGAGAGCTCAGAACACATGTTTCTGGACTAACCTCCTTCCTGGCTTCTTCCGTTTTCTCTTGGTGCTGCTTTCTGTGAATTTATTTTCTTCTTGTTACATTCTGTGCACTTACACAAAACACCTTAAGTCCTTGTTAGAACATGGCAGGGGATAAATAATAGAAGCCCGAAGTAAAATGTATTTTGGGGAAAGAAAAATTACATTTCCAATTTTGGTGGGTATTTTTCTCCTTATAATGAATTCTACACCATTGTCCTATTAAAAAAGGTCTGCAGATCATGACAGTCTGGATAGGTTCCCCCCCCCCCTAAAGGAATCAGTGGACACATTAACTGAAGCATTCTGCTTGGGGTGATCGTTTAAAACCATTCATAAGCTTGACACACTCAGTCCAATGGCATTTCCCTGAAGAATGTGGTGGCTCTTTGGTGACTTTATTTGCTGTCACCATGGCATTCCATAAGAAATAACAAGTCCCTTTATTCTTTCCAGTTTTCCAAACACCATAATAAGAAGCAATTCCTTGTGTTGGCTGCACATCTGTACACCATCACTCATTTCTAGAAGCAGCAGCAGGGAAAATGAGGAGCATTCCTAAGTGGCAACAGGACTGAGAGAGAGGATTTTCTTTCACTCTTCTTAGAAAATGACTCTAAATGTACATACCAGTTAAACACAGCTGTCTGTTACAAGGAGAAAAAAAAATACATTCCCACACAGCAAGGATGTCTTATTTGTTGAAAAGAAGAAATCTCTGCTGATCAAAGCATTTCATGAATTAATATCTAATCTGGCCATTTTAATGTGCCATTTGTAGAGATATCCTGGACCAAGATTTCAGGAAACAGTCACCAGGCAACACTAACAAAACAGAGCAGCTTTGGCAGGAGAAGCAAGAGAAAGACCTACATTTCATTTATCTAGAAATAAAATACTCATAATAGTCATTGCATAAGGGAAATCATACCAACAAGCTATAGGAAGCAAACTCTTTTGATGGAAATGTTATGTGTTCCAACAAAAAGCTCCCACAACTTGGAATCCATAACCTCTTCTAGAAAAACAAATAAAAAGCTTCAGAAAAGCATCCTTTGCTTCTCTGCTGTAAAGAGAGAGAAGTGAATCCCAAGTTCAGCACTAGATGCCCTTCTTCCCTGGACCCGGGGTCGGGTCGGAGCAGGGCATCCCCATAGTCCCAAACTAGAAAACTCTTGGAGGCTCTGCATAAGGGTTTGAGAGACACAAATTTTAAGAGAGCTTTCTGAATGACACCACTGCTTCACAGTTTATAGTATAATTATAGTCCCTCAAAAACCACAACTATTCAGTACACCAGGGGAAAATGTCTCCTAATAGCTATTAAGTTGTTCACAGAAGTCAGGGCTCAGTCATTCCTTAGAAGAAATGTGGAGTTAGGGTTCTTAGCACTTTGTGTTAACGGAAGGTCTACAGTATAAAAGGCAGCCAAAAGCCAAAGTAAAGAACTGAAAGAGAAATTGACAACAAACGGCAGGGAGGCATAAGAATCAATCACAACGAATGACAATCTGAATTTTCTCTTAAGGGGTGGTACCTTAGATGGTCTCCAGCTTCCCGTTTTCTATATTCAATATGGCAACCGATGACTTAGTGGCATTTAGAAAATAATATCAGAAATGCTTTCCTATGGGGTGTGTGGGTGGCTCAGTGGGTTAAAGCCTCTGCCTTCGGCTCAGATCATGATCTCAGGGTCCTGGGATCGAGCCCCACATCAGGCTTTCTGCTCAGCAGGGAGCCTGCTTCCCCACCTCCTCTCTCTCTTTCTGCCTGCCTCTCTGCCTACTTGTGATCTCTGTCTGTAAAATCAATAAAAAAATCTTAAAAAAAAAAAAAAAAGACATGCTTTCCTAAACAGACTGCTCTCCCCATTCCCAACTTTAAATGTTCCCCAGTCTTCCCCAGGACTCTGCTATTGATGCTCCTCTTACTCTTTCACTGACTATCCACACAATCTCATTCATTCCCGTATCTGAATTAGTATAAAAGGCAATGGCTCTCACAAAGCCTACTCGTCTGCCTTCTCTTCCAAACGCTGAATGACATGTCCAATTGCAATAGCAGACTGCTACTTTCATTCCAGGCACTTTAAATACAATAGTTCTGAATTAAATTCATTATCTTTCCCTATACACTTTTCTCCCAGGATTCCACGTCTGCCTATATAGTCACTCAATCCAGAAATTTGGAAGTCATTATAAGTTATAGTCTCTTACCACTATGCATATCCCCAACCCACACCAATTAACCAACTCTGCTCATTTTCAGGATAGTTTTTTAAAATCCATCCCCTCCCCTGTAACCCACTGCCACTGCCTTAGCATCTCTTGCCGGGTTTGCTGCAAAAGCCAACCAGTGCCCATGTTTCAAGTCTCTTCCTCTTCAATTACTATTTCACAGAAATAGCTTTTAAAAACAGAAATGGCCAAATAGCTCCCCTATTGAAAGCCCCAGAAACCCTATCACCTCTTGTGAGAGGCAGAATTCTAAAATGGCCCAAGATTCCCTGTCTCTCAGGTGTATACACATTACACCATCCCTGGGACTGTGAATAGAGTAGATCTCGTTCCCGTGATTAGGTTATGCTATGTGACACAGCTGACCTTCAGATAGGGACATGATCTGGGTGGGCCTGACCAAACTGTGTGAGCCCCTAAAGGCAGAGTTTTCTCAGGCTGGTAACAGAAAGGGGAGGCAGACAGATGTGAAGATATGGGATTCAAAGCCAGGGGGGTTCTCTGTTGCTGAGACAAGGAGGCCTCACTGCAAGGACACTAGAGCAGACTCTGCAGCCAAGAGTGGTCCCCAGCTGACAGCCAGTGAGACAGTGGGGACCCCAGGCCTACAACCAGGAGAAAAAGAATTTTGCCGAGAGCTTGAAGGAGCATGAAGGTGTCTATATCTTTGCTCAGCCTCCAGATGTAGATGTTATCAGTGAATAACGTGGTTTCTGCTTTATGAGACCTAGAGTGGAGAACCAGCCAAAAAATGCAGGGTGATAAATATGTGTTGTTGTAAATTGTTAAGTTTATAGTAATTTGTGACTCAGCAAGAGAAAATCAAAACATCTAAACAATACCCAACCCAGGTAGCACATCGAACCCATCCAACCTCATGAGTCTTTGACCTTCCTTTCCAGCTCATCTGTCTCCTGTGCCCTTGATGTTCCAACTACAGTCAATGCTCGTTCTTCTCATTTCCTTACCTGCTCCGGTTCTAACCAGAATTATGTAACTATCCTGAGCATAGTTAGAATTACTCTGGAAATTCAAAATTAAATAAGATAAAACCCATGAATGCTGGTGGTCTTTCAGCTGCCTTACAATACCACTGAAGGGACGGTCCACCAACGTTCTCTAATAATTAGTATCTACCTGCCAACTCATGACACACATGCTTACCATTTTTAATATGAACCAGCACTAAGAACGATTTAACTTCTAAGGAGGCATTTAAAACTAGCTCAAGGTTTGTAGGTTTGCTTTTTATCATTAGCCCTGTTTCAAAACCTAGATCCTGAAAGAGAAAGAAGAGCCCAGGAGAATACCTCAAACAGCCACTCCCAATTTCTTCAAGCAAGAGAGAAGTTCTCCATGTAATAAAGGATCTGTCCCAACATGAAAAGGAAGTGAGCTGGGTAAGCTCCCATCTCTTTCCTTCTTCCTGGCTTCTTCTATGGCATCCTTAACTATTTAATTAAGACTCAGCATAGCACAGAATTCCTAATACAAAATAAGAAGCAAATAAACAAACAAAAAACCCTCTCATATCTTATACTTGCTCCAGAAGGGCAAAGAAAGGAGTACCTGAATTTTTTCCCCCCAAAGACTTTATTTATTTGACAGTCAGATAAAGAGCTCAAGTAGAATGGCAGGCAGAGGGAGAGGGAGAAGCAGACTCTCTGCTGCGCAGGGAGCCTGACGTGGGGCTCAATCCCAGGACCTTGACATCATGACCTGAGCCAAAGATAGACGCTTAACCGACTGAGCCATACAGTGCCATGATGACCTGAATTTTTAAAGACACTTAAAATAAAATTGAACAGTGAAAAAGCCTCTTGAAATACATCGCTCAGTGTCACTAGGTAAGAAATCAGAAAATACAGTGAGACGACGTTTCTTTGAACTAGAAAGAATGCTCTGCTCAACTTGCACAGGGACTAGAGATGAAGGAAGAAAAGGGTGATGATGTTGTCAGGCCCCTTCCATAATAGACTTTCCTGCCTGATTTGAGGGAGGTCATTACCAAAGCCAAGGAACACTACTCTACTTGCTCGCCATAAAACGTGAGTCAGTTCAGGATAAGAGACTATCATGAAAAGCCCGAAATGGAGTGTGTATAATTATTTTCAGAACATATTCAGGCTTGTTAAACACCTACTGATTTCTGACACCACAGGAATAGCACCTTAGCTGTGTCTTCTGTCTGTTCTCAGCAGGTTCAAGTCAGGCAGTGGAAGAAAAAGCAAATTTCCTGTTTTCCAGGTCATTTCTCAAGCCTCACAAGCTTCTAGGACACTGGTTTAGTTGTTCTTGTTGTTCTTTAAGACTGACTTTTTTTTAGAGTGGTTTTAGATTCACAACAAAATTGAGAGGTAGGTACAATGATTTCCCACATACTCCCTGCCCTACACAGGCACAGCCTCCCCCACTAGTAAGATCCCCCCTATGAGTGGCTTGTTTCTTTCAGTTGATGAGCCTGCACTGATTCATTATCATCACCCCGTCTACACCTTACACTGGGGTTCACTCTTGGTGTTGTACCTCCTGTGGGTCTGGACAAATGTATGGTGACGTATCACGAGAAATACTCTGTCCTCTATGCTCTGCCAGTTCATCCCTCTATGTGCCCAGCACCCCACCCCATCCTCGGGCAAACACTAATCTTTTACTTTCTTATAATTTTGCCTTTTCCAGAATCTCATCATCTTTTGAGTGGCTCCTTTCCTTTAGCAAAATGCATTTAAGGTTCCTCCATATCTTTTCCTGGCATGATAGCTTGTTTCCATAGCACTGAGTAATATTCCATTGTCTGGATTACAACACAGTGTGTTTATCCATTCACCTGAAGGACAAAAGCAAATCTCTAAACAGTATGGAAGCTAGGATCCCATTTTTATATTAAAGTAACTACTACTCTACAGAATATTTTTGTTTATATTCTTATAAACAAGGCCTAGAAGGATATACTTTATGACTGGGGGGTGGGTGGAAGTTCCATAAAGCTAGGGAAGCTTCTGAAACTGCTGGCTACTATAGTCCCAAGAGGGTTTGTGAAACCTATGAGCAGTCCACATTCATTCGTTATCACTCTTGACCACCCTGAGAGTTCTGGTTTGCAGAAAATGGAGGACTTCAGGGGATGAGTGACTTACAAACAAATGGCAAAGCCAAGATGGCACAGTCTATTGCTAGCTGCTGTGATATGGTGCTTCCCCAAGTTTGCTACTCTTAGGCTCCATATTCCATTCTTTGGAGAGTCAATTGTGAAAATGTAGTCTATGGTACCACAATTCTGCAGTCTGATGCGATTACTTCCATAGTAATTGATTTGATACAGAGTAAGTGATCTGATACTTCCCTAGATACTCATATGTTCAATACATAGGCCATCTACACATTATGCGTTTCACCAACAAACTTCTAAAAGCCTGCATAGGGAGCCAGGGTGGCTCAGTTGGTTGAGCCACTGCCTTCAGTTCAGGTCATGCCCAGGATCAAATCCCGCATCGGACTCCCTGCTCAGCAGGGGGTCTGCTTCTCCCTCTGACCACCTTCCCCCTCTCATGCTCTCTTTCTCTCTCTCAAAAACATACATAAAATCTTTAAATTAAAAAAAAAAAACTGCATGAAAGTGATCCTTTTCACTGATCTGTTGGTTCCACTACTCAGTGAACGGATTCAAAGAAAAATTACAGTTCAACATTTCTACCATTCTATCTTTAATGAACCCTCGAGTTTTGAGAAGCACAGCATAAACATGGACACGGTAGCTTCCTCAGCAAAAGTCTCTGGCTATTTAAGCAAGCTGAAATTTGTCAAAGCTGAGCCTAATTCTTCCATTCACATGAATTTTTAAAGGGCTATTTTTTGGTGTGACTTGTCCTAGACACTCTGAGCATGTCTGTCTGATATGGAAAACTTGAGAGAATGAATAAATGTGAGAAAAATATAAAACCTTGGCAAGAATGACAATTTGTTTTTTGCGTATTGGTAAAAATACGCAAAATACCCAAAGGGGGCTTACATTCAAAGCTAAATGCACTATTAGCCTTGAAATAAGTGCCCAGATTGGCTGCTGTATTTTATTAATTGTGGCTGCAATAAAGATTGGCCACAGAGTACGTCACTAACAACAAAAAAAAATAAGGCATGTATTCAATATCACTATGAAACATCTTAGCAGCGCTTTGTCTCCTCTCTATCTCGTTATTTTTCCCATCTTCTACTGAATTATTTAATTGCCATATCCAAACAGCAAATATGACTGAGATGAAATACTACTGTGAGATTTTCCCTTCCCTTTTGAGTTGAAAATATTCTCCAAAGTAACATGTCACCATACTGACTTCCCTTTATACGACACTGGGCTGTAACACACATGTACCAGCCAAACCCTGAAACCAAGGAGAGCTCCATGTGCTCCATTTTCTGACTGGATCAGCCAGTCTGTAGACACCAGGAGTCATGTGAAAACTAGCTTGTTGTAAATATTTTACCCTGTGCCTACAATAGGACCTTCATTCTCATACTGTACACTGGTCTTTCCTGAACCTACTTCTGTATTTTGTTGGAAATGTGGACGGGCACACATGCATGTGCACACACTCACATTCTGAGGCACTGAACTCAAGTTCATGTTCTCCTCCTGCTCAGAACCTAGGATTCTACTAGACTTCAACTCTGGATTCAAAAAGAGGACCCAGGTGCTGTTCTTGGGCCTCTGACCTAGGAGACAAGTCAAAAGACACCTGCCTCTGAAAGTGAAGGTAATCCAAGAAAGTGGTATCAAATTCAAAAGACTACCACACCCCGTAGAAATGGTCCCAGGTTATTACTCATCTGTGAAAAGATTTTCTAATCTTGTGGCTGATACCAGTAGTCTCCCTCCTAAACTTCCTTTAGGGCCAAGACTATTTCCATGAAAAGAAAGGCATCAATTTAAATGCTAACTAAGGGGAGATGAGCTATAATCTTGAAAATTATAACCTGTCTTTCATGGGGGAAATGCTGTAATTATAAAATGAACTGGCAATTGATCAGGAAAAGTGAAACAAAAATCCCAGTAGAATGAAAACTGCTTCTTTTCAGAAGGGACGGCTAGGGTCCTCAGTTTCAACTGGCCTTTTCACTTTGAGCTGGGCTGTGGTAACTGTAGAACTTGCCCCAAATTATTCTATATTAAGGCAAAGAGCTGAGCCAAGCCTGAACTTTGTTCCATATACCAATTTGAGGAGCTCTGTACTATATCTCCAACTCTTTTCCTCTTTCTTCAAAATGAAACAATGTTGTTTCTAAGTCCTACTCTTCACACAGTATCTTATCTCATGACAGTATAACCAGAAGCAAAGGCTTGGCGATCATTTCCAGAAATGAGGTTTAAGAAGTTTTGAAAGAATGACATTCTTTCCATAGACCTCACCAGTCTCTCTCGGACAGGATCTGCTCATAACCTCAGAGCCCTTTTGTTCCAAGGGAGGCCTAATTAATTAATCCACTCCAGGCCTAAAGCCAAGCTGCCAGTTTATTAAAAGGAGACACTTATTAAGAGTGTCTATTACAGATGTGCTTCAAGGAGGTTTCAAAGCCTTCCAGCCTCCACCAGAGGGAAGGGAAGGAGAGACAGAAAGAAAGGAGACAACAAAGTGAACAGAGGAGACACTTTGGTGGTCTTATTTCCTTACTTACACCAAAACCACATACATTACCTACAAAATTAATAAAAATCGATTTTGAGGTCAGAAGCTTACAGAATTGCAGAGAGATATTTAAGAATCTGATATATCATTAAATAATTTGAAAAGTAGATCTTTTTCCATCCCACTATTTCAAAAGCCCAAGCTGGGGATAAATGCTATGTTTTGGTTTGTTCCTTCTGCAGCTATAGACTTGGAATGTTTTTGAAGCCCCAGTAAAGAGACCTCTGGAGCAGAGGGCAGGAGATCTGGGTTCTTGGCCTTCTCTACCTGGTCCAGGCTGTGGGTCCTTGGGCACACCAAGAACTGCTCTGGGCCTATTTCCTCATCAGTGAAATGAGGTAGAAGACAAAGTTATTTCCAAAGTCCCTTTCAGATTTAAGATTGTGTGACACTATGAGTGAGACAATCCCCTGTTAAGCTTCAAGTCTGAATCATTTGGTTTCCAGTGCCTGGAACATAATAGGCCCTCAAGAAATTCTTCATATGGAAACCTCTGCAAAATTAATAGAGCTTCCTGAGAGGTTCTGTACATAGTATGTATGGTGTTAGTTTTACAGATTGAAATGGTTATAAACAAACAGAAAAAAGCATTTGCATTAAGGCAAATAATAATTAAAACTCAAAGGATTCACTTTCCTGTTTAAAAAAATACTTCAGTGCCTACCTACTCTGTACATACTGATCAATGTATTCTGGAAAATATAAGGATTTTAATGCGGTGTCTAAGCAATGTGTTGAGATTGTAATATAGGTCCATGGCTAGGAAGACCCTCGGAACAGCTAGGCCAGTTCAACCTGTGTGAATGCGAGGTTGTGGTCACCACACAAGGGACTGACGGTCCGCCATGTTGGGAGACTCTTCCTGAGAGAAATGAGCCATGTCTTGGTAGGGAAGCACTTTCTTGGCCTTCGGGGCCAGGACAGAGTTACAGGGGGCATGAGCCACACTCAGCATGCTGAAGCAGAATGGATCCTACGTGGGATGGCTGTTGGTCTGTCACACCCAAGAATGCCACTTGAAGTAACAAATATTCTTTCTTTTACATGGTCTTGCCCTACACATCAAATTAAGCCTAAACCTAGTGTGCTACGGGGAATTATTTCTGGAGAAGCAGAAGTCTCTTTCTGAGAGACCAAACCTTCTCCTGAGCTCAGAGAAAGGTGTAAGTGGTTGACCCATCATTGCATAAGGGTCTGTGGCCGTGAGGCAACGAACAGAGGAAAGGAATTTAAAAGATTCTGTACAGAGCACATGTGACAACTCTCAGAGATAAAGCTGCGGGAAGACTCTGAAGGAGGTGACATTTAAAGCAAGCAAACCAGATACAAAAACATGAACTATAATCTGAAATTCTAATCATGGGCTGTTGAGAAGTAGAAACCAAGATTATTTTCCAACCTGAAAGACTGTTTCCTTCACTATACAAACAGGGAAGAGACAACTTTGTCGAAATCAACCACTGTGTGGTAAGCGGCTACGAGACACACAAGACTGCTCACCAAGGCAGGTGAACGGCTTGTTTTGCTGGTGACTCCCACCTGCCCGCACGCAGAGGAGCCAAGCCCATTTCATCAAATCAGCAACACGAGGGAGTCGGAAAACACTGGGAACGTGAAGAGAGGAGCGGTAATGTCAAAAAGCGAAGCTAGCACTTCAGCCACACAACGTTAGACTATGGACGTGCAAAACCATCTCCTGTCATGCCTTAATGCCACATGACAATGGGCAGTAAAAGCCAAAAGAATTCCTCAGTGATTTTTATCTGTGATACAGCATCCATCCCTCAATGCACACAGACGCTTAGGTTCCCAAATTCACTCAGCTTCCAAACCCCCACCCGGGACCAGTGACTTACTGGAGGGTTTGACCGCTTAGATTTCTTCCCACTCATACTCCTCATTTTAACCTTGCTATGGTTTAGAGGGTTTGACAGATCCTGTCTACACTCAGGATGACTATGAGAATTTATCAATTTTATTTATTTTTTTTTTAAAGATTTTAATTATTTTTGATAGAGACACAGCGAGAGAATGAACACACACAGGGGGAATGGGAGGGGGAGAAGGCGGCTCGCTGCAGAGCAGGGAGCCCGATGCAGGGCTCGATCCCAGGACCCTGGGATCATGACCTGAGCCGAAAGCAGATGTTTAACGATTGAGCCATCCAGGCGCCCCCGAGAATTTATTACTTTTAAAAAATGAAAACCAGGAGAAAAGTTTTACCAATTTTAGTAAAAAGTGTTCGTTTTTCTTACCCAAGCCTTAATGAGGACAAATCTGAACACCATGGAACCATTTAGTACTGGTTCTGCCAGGTAAATGAGAAGGTGTGTGTTGACAGTCCTTGTGCTCCTATAACTGCACTCGAGTCATCACACAAGGAAACCGAGTTAATTAAAGTCCTTCCATCGTTAGGAGTCCCCAGGGGCATCGGCCTTCAAATAGGAGAGCTGGTGCTGCTGGACTGAAGGCCATCAGTGACAGCACACAACAGATGGCACGAGGTGGTAAGGCGTTCAGTTGAGCAGAGAGACCTACTGAGAGGTTAAAGTGGAATTTACACAATTACACAGACTCAAAAACTCTGTGGTTTAAGGCGGTGTGGAGTGAACGATACTTGCACTGGTTTGGAAAAAATCCTCATTTTCTAGCTTTTTCCAATTCATTATTATTTCTTACAATCCATGAAAAGGAACAGGTGCTCTAATCAACTTCGTTGGATTGTGGCAATTCTATTTGCTACCCAGTCAAGGACTTCCAAAGCAACTATCAGGTATTTTAATCACATAACCTACACAAATTAGAAAATTCAGACACCACGTTTGTTTCTCCAGCCAAATCCCAGTAAGTAGAAATATGAAATAGAAAAATGAATTGGACAGTTAATGGAATCATGGACAAGACAGAGCATTTGGAATTTTTTTAAACAGTCCCTTCCTGACAAATAGTTAGAAGGTTAAAAAAAAAAAAAAAGGCATATTTAGGACATGGTGCCATAAATTTTCTTACCCTCTCTGGTTCCTTAGAAGCATCTCTATGGTATCGAATGATAGTCATGGAGCTCATTCAACCAGGGGACGCCTGGACATGGCCAAACCTGGGCGCCGGCTTTTATGGCTTCAGTGTTGCAACAAAGTAGCTCCATTTGATTTGCCCCAATCTGGATAGAAACCTCTCTCCAGTGCAGCCGATTCATTGGCATGTTGCCCGGAGGTATCAGTTCTGTGTGAATTTAACTGGGCCCATAAACACTAAGTCCCTCTCACCACTGGATCAGCAATATTTAGGGGCTAAATGGAGCAAGGTGGACTTTCAAATGCATGCATGGAGAAACACGGCAAGTTCCTCGAAAGTCACACCTGCAAGGTAAACCTGCCATAGCTTTTCTAGTGATGCACTAGACTCCTGCCCCCAAACAGGCTGTTCGGAAAAACAAACCAAACTATGCCATAAGACGGATTACACATTTTACACAAGCAGAACAAAGTTGTATTATGAAATGTGGACTCAAATTTCAGATCATGTCTGCCTTATTTTCCTAAAACCAAATCAGGCTAGATAAGAATGGTGCCCAAACAAGAGAAAACATTTGTAATTGGATGGTCATTAGGAAATACATTTTGTGCTAATCAGTCAGACTGAAATGAGTCTGAAGAACACAGAAGCAATGCAACTAAGAAGTGGTGAGCGTGATTTCCTACAATGCATGGGACTGGGATATTTTTCTCTATTTTTTTCTTTTATAATTCATGTCTGAGACATAAACAGCAACTGTGATAGGAAACTGGCTACAGGGAGTTACTGGTGTTCTCTAATGGTCCAAGAGAAATAAGGGAATGGCAGTGTCAGTAATTCTGCTGGGCATACAAGAAAATAGGGTGGCATATAAACATTGGCCAAACATCTATGATCAAGACGCTTAAAAGATGGTCTTCTATTGTAAGAAGATCTTTTCTTCTGTTTTACTCATAATAAAATTTTCTTATACTTTAGATGATCAATATTTAAGAGTTGGAAAAAATTATTGAGGCAAATTACATGGAAAAACACTGAATGTCACAATGATCCAAGCCTACTGCTGGAGGGAAGTATGAAAAATGCAGCCGGATTGGAAAAGGCTTCTATCTAAACATGAGGAGGCAGGAATCAAAGACTTAAGCATTCAGTCAGTGTGCTCAGAGAGCAACCAACCAATCCTGTAACTCACTTGTCCAGGTTCTGGAGGTGGGACTGACTCTGTCCCACTGCAACACCATGGGGCTAGGGGAAATGCTACCTTGTGGTTTCAGAAGAAAAGAAAAGTGGGCTGAGCTAGTCCAAGGTAGGGGTGTGTGTGTGTGTGTGTCTGTCTCTCTCTCTCTCTTCACAGGGGGTCCTTTACATGTGACTATATATTCTCATGATGAAGGCATGGCAGAGGTGAGCCTTGTTGATTTTGATGGTGAAGCTGTGAAGGCATTAAATAGACCACGGGGGAAAACACTTAAGCAGAGAGATTACCTTTTTTTTGGATGTCTTATTAAATGCAAAAAATACATGTTACTGGCTCCTGCATTCTGTTTTTCATTCACCTACCACTGTACATGTTGGGCACAGGAATCAGGGAGGCACTTCTGCTTTTTCAGTTCAGATTTTTGAGTCTTTTCTCTCCATGAATCTTAGACTAGGAAGGGGCGTTGGAAGTTGTCTAGTCTGAGACCTCATCCAAGGGACTGATGGCTTCCGTAAATGCACCTACAGTTTCTCCTGGAATCCTCCTGCAGAACACTTTTCACAAGGCTGACATCAATAATACAAAAATACAAAACATTTGTTTTCTGTTTACTTAAAACTTGGACCTCCCATAACTTCTACCTTAGTTTTACTCCCTATACCTTACGCAAACTATGTATGTTATGACAGACACTCCATGCCAACTTTTCCAAATAACTAGAATTAGCCATCCTGTCCCCTCCAAATCTGGAAAGGGACATGTGAAAATGTTTTCTTTATTCAACACATTCTACCCCTAATCATTCTTCACAAGAGGTTTCCAGATCCCTCACCATCCTACAACTCTCTGCTGAGAAAGCTCAAGTCAGAGTTCACTGTTATTCCCATTATTAAAAAGCTACCACTTATTAAGAATATGCTATGTTGTAGAAAGCAGTCAAATTAAGAATCTGCTTTAATCTTCTCAAAAATTGCTTTTTGAGGCAAGTATTTTCACTCCCATTTTTTCTGAGTAAACAGCTTCAGAAAGCTAACATTCCTTGAAATCACATGGGTTACAAGTAGATGAATCTATTTTCACACTTGTGTCTGGGGGCTCTGAAGAGTGCTACCCTGTATGAATTAAAGAGCAAGATACAGCGGATGGGATCTCTCAGGCCGGGGACACCGGCTGGGGTGGATGCTGGGCGCTGCCCCCATTTGGGGAAACCACACGCTGCACTTCCACACAAGCCACGGTGACCACACGGAAGTTTCTGACATATACACCACACCGCTGCTTAACGCTGAGTCTGTAATCGACCTAAACCCAAAGATTAGTTTCACCCAAACTGTTATTAAGTCTGACCACCCTTTCCCCCAACGTGTTTCTATTTTGCATGTGATCCTTATAGAGTGAAGTCCGGCCTCCATTCCCACTAAACGTTATCTCGCTACCTTGCTTCCGTGTCACACACTGTCCACTTCATGAGAAGCCCGGATTCTGGCACGTGGGCTGGTAGTCACTTAAAAATATCGTTCAGCTATTTGTTAGGCGTGTGCCTTCATCCAAGAGGTTGATGAAAACTCTGTGTACTGGAGAGCAAAACTGAAGGACACCTTCCCTAGGGCAATGTTTTTCAACACCATTTACCTACTATACCCCAAGCACCCTGCCAGCCAAGGTTTTATGTTCCCCAGTTTCCATCTAAAATCAAGAGTCACTTTGAATATGTGTTTTCAGCTATATCTTGTTGCCGCCTCAAGAACATCGCTGATTCACAATCTGTTTTTCAACGAGTCAGTAACAAAGAAATCCATTTCACTTTACCGTGCCCAAATTTCTCTGTTTTCTCCACAAGTATGTCAGTCAGTAGTGACCAAGTTTTCCTCTACTACCAATGTCTGTTTTAAAACTGAAAATATTCTGCTGGCCAAGGATTTTGTGTCCCAGAGAAAAGAGAATTACTCTTAATTCTTTTTTTTTTTTAAGATTTCTTTATTTATTGGACAGAGAGATCACAAGTAGGCAGAGAGGCAGACAGAGACAGAGAGGGGGAAGCAGGCTCCCCACTGAGCAGAGAGCCCAATGTGGGACTCGATCCCAGGACACTGAGATCCTGACCGGAGCCAAAGGCAGAGGCTTAGTCCACTGAGCCACCCAAGCGCCCCTGTTAATTCTTAAGAATCTATCAACTTCAGGGCCACCTGGTGGATCAGTCAGTTAAGTGTCCACCTTCGGCTCAGGTTATGATCCTAGGGTCCAGGGACCAAGCCCTGTTTTGGGCTCCCTGCTCAGCAGGAAACCTGCTTCTCCCTCTCCCTTTGCCCTCCCACTCCACACACACACTTGTGCTCACTTTCTCTCTCTCAAATAAATAAAATCTTAAAAAAAAAAAATCTCAACTTTATAAAAAAAATTATAAAAGAAAATAACTGACCAGCCTTGCCATGTCACTCAAAATGTTCACAGTGACATTAAAAGGAACACTGAATTAAATCCAAAATTAACTACAACATAAAAATTCTGAACTCAACAACACAGATTATGTCCCTAATACATTAGAAGCTTGGGCTGTAAATTAAGTTTAGCCATGCGATCAATACTTCATGTATATCACTCAGCCCTGAGGCATCTATTCCCCCACACAAAACACTGTAAACGTTTAGATTCTCCTTTAGAAAGCTCTGGTAGCCATGACTAGACAATGGCCAGGTCAACCTGTTTATTCCATTAATAATACAATCGACAGAATGACTTGTCTCAAAATTTAAAAAAAAGCTTCACTTAGATCAATTTTTCCAGAAAGTGGATCCACCCTGGCAAAGTAAAATCTCTCTCATGGCTACAAAAGTCCTTTAAGCTTCAGAGTAAAACCCAGGTGGGAGTACATTCCTGGATCTCCCAATTTCAAGAATAAAGCTCTCAATCAGTAACCGGACACTCTGAGGTCAAAAATCCGCCGAAGCCAAAGCCAAAAAAAAAAAAAAAAAAAAAAAAAGTCAAAGATGGATCTGTGCATGGCACGCCTTAGACAGGACCTTTGGAACATGCTTTGCCCTCCATGCCACAGCCCATCAGTATTTGTCAGGTGACAGGGAGACAACAACTCTATCAATTAATATACGATACAGTAACTTTTGATCTAAGGATTTCTTTTCAAAAATTTTTTTCCTCTATGTTCCTGCAAATTAGTAAACCAATCCCATCCTACCATCAATGGCAAGATCAACATGAAATGGATTTGAATCTTATGATCCAAGAAAAGGACTGGGTGCAGGAAGGCTTTACGCGAAACAGAACAGGAATGAGGAGGGAGTGCAGAGAAAGCAGAAAGGAGAGAGAAGCAAGGGAAATCGGGTGGGCTTGGGGCTGGTGGGGTCTTTGGAGGACTAGAAAGGCACGATGACACATGTACACTGCCTGTGGCGCCTGGGAGAGCCTCGGGCACACAGAGCAGAAGAGGTGCCCCGTGTAGACACGTGATGGGAGGAGCTGGGGGGAAGGGCGGCGTGACGTCTGCATGGCCAAGGGCAGGCAGCTGACGTGGGAGGCATAAGCTCTTGGGATAAAAACACACCAGACAGTGGCTAACTGAACATGATAAAAAGAAAAAGGAAACGTTTAACCTGAAACTAAATCACCTTGCCGAAAGAGCAAACTGTCCCCTTCCAGCCACGGGGAGAAGGTGCTATGGTTCGCTCACACCCAGACCCGCTCCTGTGGTTTCAGTTCAGGTCCTTTATGTGTTCTCCGTGACACAGGGAGAAGCCACCCATCTCCCCTGCTACGGACGGGTTTGTGTCGCTCTCCTCTGTTAACCTGGCTGTGCTAACCATCTCTGATGAAACTCATTCAACTGCTCTTCCGAGAGGGATTTTCGCGTTCTTTGCAAAAGAACAAAGGATAGTAGACCCTTTTACACTCAGGCTGTACGCGATGTACATTTAAAAAATGACTCTAAGAGGAGGACAGTCACGGTTCAAATGATCCTACCAATCTACCAAGGCTATGTACAGAAATTTACAAGTTCCTACCAATTAAAAGTTGCAATGATGCAAGTACAAAAGATACTATTAAATAACTTAAAGTAGAAAAATGAAATTATCTGAATAGAAGAAGTAAAACTACTCAAGTAGAAAAAGTAAATTCATTGAAATGATAGGTCATAAGATATTAAAGAAAAACTTGATTTTTGAAGGCCCCCCATTTATTTATCCTACCATGGAAAGTGTTGGAAATTTTTTTTTATTTAAGATTTTTCTTTTGATTGTACCATTTCGTAGACGTTTTAAGTTCTTTCAGTAATTTGATTTCCTATTAGAGACTCTGGGAAGAATTTTGTATTGAAAAACGGACTGAATAACTTTCCAGGGTTCTAAAAACAAGAATGCATCTTCTATGTCTTATACCAACACTCTCCAGTTCTCAATATTTGGACCCCCCCGCCCCCCCCCAAAATTTAAATATGCACTTACCTCCACGTCACAGGTGTATTCTGACCCATCTAGAAGTATCACTTTGCACTGCATGCTTTTAGGCTTTTTGACAATCTTTAATGGAGATCGAGATAGCTTACTGCTAGATGACTTTTGAGAAAGTTTATCGTCTTCCAGTTGCTGATACTCTAGCTGTTTCGCAGCCCCGGCAGCGAATTCCCGTTCCTTGTCAGTGACCTGTGAAGAGCAAACAATGAACAGAGATCACTGCAAGACAGGAAATAAACACTGCATTGCTCAGGCAAGAGCAGAACCCTGTAGACATAGACTTTCCTAAGGAGGAGAGGTCTAGATCAGGAGACTGTGAATGGACATTTACGTATACACAGATATTTATCATGCTAATGCTTTCACCTACATAACTTTTGCCATTTAAATCTACCAGTGGGGCTTCATTTCAGTTTGACTTGAGGGTTTAATTTAGAAACACAGAGTTAGCAAGTGCCATCAACACTTCACTAAGCAAAGGGGGATACAAATGGACTCTTGACTTTTTAAAAAGGCACTATTAGCCAGCACCATCTTTAAATCATTTAGATTTTATCCACTGCACTCTATTTCCTTCATTCACTGGATCCTTCTATATTCTATGACCCACATGACTCCATATACATAGAAGATATCTGATCAACTTTAAGGCCTGGAGAGCTACAAGTATTAATCTTCTCAGTAATGTTACAACTATTAAAATATCTGATTCTGCTCTAAATCAATTCAATGAAGCCAGCAGCACTGAAATTCATCACAAAGTAATCCTCCTTTGTCCATTTCCCCCGTCACTGTAATGAGCCAGTGTAAGAGCAGATCAAATCTGTCCAAAAGCTTTAATCTGCTTTCAAAGCACAGCAACGGAGCCCAGGCTAGACTAAGAATTGGCAGACGATGTCCTAAGGAATAGTTAAATTCTCCCTTGAATCAATAAATACGCCTGGAAATCTCTCTGTGCAGAGACAGTGTCACCTCCTTCTTTAATCTATGTCTGTTTACATACACGTATTACATTAAGTACAATTGACACAACATTACACATAGTGTCACTTGTCCAAAATAGTGATTAAACACCCTATGCATTATGTTGTGCTCACCACAAGTGTAGCTAGCATCTGTCACCATACAATACTTTCTTCTATTAAATAAACACCATTGGTATTAATGTGCAAATTCAACTCATGGGCCAGACTATCATTTTCACTAGTCTGCAAATGAACACTGACAGACCAAAGAAAGACATGTTGTGAAATTCAATTTATGCCCCTTGAGTGAGCTTGAATTTTCTTCTCTCATAAACATACTATCCTCCTAGTAGCTAAAAAGTACATGATTTTGACAATAAACATTTACTTAGGTTTCTCACTTCAACTTTTTTTTCTTATTAGTGACTACAATTTTATGATGCTCTAATCACAAAATTATCTTCTGGTATATATTTATTTTGGATTTTAGGTATGGATTTCTGTGCTCATAAAGGCATTTTCTATCTGGTTTTTCCCTTTGGATTATAAAAACAGTCCCTTCCTCCACTACTTCATAGAGGAATTCAGAGCAAAGTTGTGTGAAGTTCTTTAGAATAAAAAGACCAATTTGCTGAGTGAAGAGACCATGAAAAGAACTGAAAAAACAACTTCAAAGGCCAGAATCGTTGAGAAGGCTAGAGGTAGCTAAAACAAGTAAATAAAAGAAAACCTGCTCTACCAACTTGGTCCAACTTTTTTTGGGGGGAGGGGGTGACTATTAGTCTTTCATATCCAAGTATTAAAATAGTGCTGCAAAAAAGTCAAACAATTTTGGCCTTAAGCTAGTTGAAGAAGTTTGGTAACCTTGGAATTTTTTTTTTTCCTTAAGATTTCTTTATTTTACTTAGAGCAAGGAAGAACAAGCTTGGGGGGAGGGGCAGAAGGAGAAAGAGAATCTCAAACAGATTCCCTGCTGAGGACAGAACTAGACACAGAGCTCAATCTCACAATCCATGACCTGAGCCGAAATCTAGAGTCGGCTGATTACCTGAACTACCCAGGTACCACAAAACCTTGGAATTTTATATCATATATTTGCTAAGTGCTTCTAACTTACATAAGACTTTAGCACTTTTTTAAAGGTTTATTTATATTAGAGAGAGAGAATGAGTTGGGAAGGGCAGAAGGAGAAGGAGAAAGAGAATCTTAAGCTCCAAGACTTGGGGCGGGGGGGCTCGATCTCAGGACCTTAAGAGCACGACCTGAGCTGAAACCAAGAGTCAGATATTTTATCAACTGTGCCATCCAGGCGTGCCAAGATTTCTGCACTTTTAATTCACATTTTCATCTCATCCCAGACAAAGTCAACAGAAGCTATGTTTTTATTTAAACCCACTACCTGGAATCAACTTTTACTCTGTATTGGGGAAGATGAAATTTCATTTTTCCTCTAATAAAATCTGTATGAGACAAAGCTTTCTGGGCTCATTTTAGGTCAACTCCAGGCACCCCTGAAACCACCAGCACTCAAAGGGAGGTGTTGTTTCCAAAAACGCTTAAAGCACAAACCCCATCACTGCGCCTCTCACGCATCTATTTTCAACAGCTTGAGGAGACCAAGGACCTCAAATGAAACATCCACTACGGTCACATATAATTCATTACAATTTAAAAATATCAGTATCAATGCTTTCGGCAACTCCTCTGTTTCATGGAATCCTCATGACAGCTCTGGGAGGCAGACATCCAGGTCTCCTCACCCTCATTTACACATGGGAGAGAAAAGGGGAAGGGCACAGTCTCCACAATTCCCCGTAAAACGATAGCCTGGAATTCAAATCTGGCCAAGCCCATGCTTTCATCGTCACGGACTACCAAAACGTACTTCACCTCCAGCATAACTGGGATCCTAGTATGAATCAAAGAAGCCCAGAGCAGAAAAACCTGAGAAAACGGTCTTTTCTGATCCCTTCATCTTGTGAAC
Organism: Mustela putorius furo; assembly: GCF_011764305.1. Classification (NCBI taxonomy): domain Eukaryota; kingdom Metazoa; phylum Chordata; class Mammalia; order Carnivora; family Mustelidae; genus Mustela; species Mustela putorius. The sequence goes on along the minus strand of NW_025422010.1, from coordinate 12,455,508 downwards.
GAGGAAGCGGAGGCTCAGAGGCTGATTGCGTTCTCTGAGATCTCTGAGGTAACTAAAATACCCGGGGAAGAGGCAGGAGTCACTGGTCCTCCTGACTCCTCAGCCAGCTACCTTCCCCTCAGAGTGCTTTAGTATCATCTCTCTCATTTTGTTTCAGACATCTGAAAATAAATACAGAAAATAAAATACATGTATCACATCACGTCTTGGCCCAGAAATTCTTTCTTCTGAACAATTATCTCCCACTCTCACATTATTTCATTACAGAGTTAAGAGGAAAGAACGGGGAGGAAAAAAATACCCAGCCTAGTAATTGTAAGTTTCTGAAGATTTAAAAACAATCAAAACACCACCATCCCCATATCTCAAAAAATAAATAAATAAATAAATAAATGAAAGAAAGAAAGAAAGAAAGAAAAGGTAAAGGAAAACCGTGATGACAACAATGGCTCCTTAGATTTTGTTTAATAAGTTGGAAGGATGACCTCCAGCTCCCCATCGTGAAACATTTTAGATCAGACACAGCATCTATCTACAGAACATGAAAATAAATGTTATTTTGAATACTGCTTCAAAGCAGAACATAAATACCGGGGAGAAAAGAAATAATCAGGTTGTAAACGTAGTTTGATGTTATAATACTGTGTTGTGCCTTCCAAAGAATTTCACTAACACGCTGATTTCGTGTCTCTTCTCTCAAGGTCTTCTATAATTTCTAGCTTGACACATATACTTCCAACTTAGAAAAAGGGCAATCATTTGCAGGGACTCCCAGATTTGCTTACCATAGCATGAGTGGATACCCTGACACATGTTCATTTCAGTTTTGAAGTTTCAAGCCAAAATACTTTAAATATGGATTCATTCAAAGCCCAAGTATAGGCCACACTATTTGGTATGAAAGCTTCTAAAAGAAATAGTCACATTACCTGTGACAACTGAACTATGACTCAATTATAGAGTTGAACACACACGCACCTGAGGGAGGGAAAGGAGACCCCCCTGAACATTCACTCGAAGTAGCTGGCAACATCAGGATCAGAGTGACCCCTGGGAAGAATTAAAAGAACTCAAACTCCAGCCTGAATAAAAATTAGGAGGCTATTTAAAGCCATTGGCGTGGTGTCTAACCTTCCCAGATAAAACCAATAACCTGCCACCGAGATTTCAGTGTGGGTTTAAGTGCTTTAATCAAATGAAGGCGTTACCAAGCAAGGTTGTGGAATGTCATTCACTGAAAGTCTTAAAACAGCATAAATTCCCATCTGTCTGGGGCCAGAAGGGGAAAACAGATGACCCCTCATAGTTCCCCCTGGTGCTAGGAGACCAAGGTCAGCCCAGACCCCAGCAAAGGTCAGTAAACATTCCTGAAGTGGTTTTCTGGGTGATGCCAGCAGGTGCGAGGGACCAGGTTGGCAGCCTGGGTCCTGGGGCTCACCTCCTTCCTCACAGGGGTGCTGTGTGCCGCGGCCTGGAACTGCTCTAGGGCCTGGTGCTGCTCCTCGCCGCTGGGTTCGGGCCCCGGCCCCTGCGGCGCCCCTGCGTGCCCCTGCGCCCCCACCGCCTCCTGGGGCTCGGCCTCCTGCTCCGGCTTGGATTCCGAGTCTGAGCCAGATTCGGTCGTCATGGTTGATTGTTCTGCAAACAAAAAATGTCAAGGTCCCATCAGTTGGTGTAATTACCTTCACAAAAACTAGGCACAAAACCAGGATGCTACCGGGAAGGGCTACACAGGACCACAGTCAAAAAAGGGAAACATACACGCAATCCAACAGGATCCTTCATACTGCACAACCCTAACAGACAATGTCCATTTACCGCAAAGATAGTTCAAAAAATCAACATTTAACTAGAAGTCAACACTTATTTTTAAGAATCCCAGGTTTTACTCCTATTAGATTTTTGCCACAGATGGCCAAATATGTAGATGACTATATATCTTAGACACATTTAATTTCAGAGCAATGAATCTTCTGCATCAGCTGGATCTCCATCTGGGAAGGATAATCTAATAACAGAAACCATTTTCTCTTTCCCTCTCCCTTCCTATCTCTACCCAGAGTCCCTGCTCTGCCTCTGGAACCCCTGAAACCCACCATCCTTGCATGAGCAAGCGCCCTTCCTCTGCTTTCTCAGAATCCTGCCCGCCCTTTTTGAGTGAACAGTGACAAAGGCAAAGTCAAAGCAAAGGCTTTGCTGGTGACGTGGAATGGGTCCCACACTGGACAAGCCCTAGGCAGGGCTGCAGGGAGGCTGGGAGCCTCACCTCTCCCTCCGTCACCAGTGAAAAGTTGCAGCTTCTTCCGGACTTCCTCCTGTTCCCCCTGACAGTTCAAAGAGGAGTTTGTCTCAGCTAATGAGGGATTCACATGACATAGCTTAATATATTATATAATAATCTTTTCTTACACCAGAAAACACCTTCTAAAATAGAACCACCATCTTGTAATAGTTTGCTAGTCAAGACACTTCAGTATTTTGTGCCTTAGTTTCCACATGTGTCAAATGAGGGAATGGAACCTAACCATAACCAAAGAACTTACTTCCTGGGGGCTCCTTCCTCCCCCTCTTAATGGGCATGCCACTATGCTTATAGCAGTTTTTTGCCAAAAACAGCAAGACAGGAGCCGTGCCGGTGGCTACCATGTCATTTTAAGTCATTTCTTATCTTAGGTAGATGATAGCTATTTCAAAAACAAATATCCCAGACTGTCATATGATTTCCCTTCCTAATTTTATGGTAAAAATATCAGGAAAAAAGGGCTAGTGTAACACTCTAAGCAAATGATACACCCGTTAGTATAATACGGAATTATGCAAAATACTACTCCATAGCAAAATCACCATTTAGTTCTGTTTTCGCAACACGGGCTGGAGAATGTTTAATAACTTCAAGAAGAGGGAGCATACAAATACCAATCTATGTCATAAGCTAAATGCTACATCCATGTTTCCAACCTACAATCCTATTTACAATCACCAGTCATCCTTTCTGTTGACTAAAAGACATAGCAACTTGGCATGTGCTCAGTTGCCCAAAGCATATGTAAATATCAAGACCAAACACTGAACAAGATAGTGATCCAAATAAAATGAACACATTTTCTTTTTTTCCTTTTATGTTTTAGATTTTTAAGCAAATCTTCAAAGTAAATATTATATTCCCTTTTGTATGCTTTTACTAGAAAGCATTAAGTCCACAGAAAAAACAGAGAGAAGGAAAGGTGGTATTATGGTGTAATCCAGAGCCTACAATCAAATTCAACCTTTTAGAAGGGAAAGGGTAAATTTTAATAGTCAATTCAATTTGCTAAACTCTCAATTAAGTGCCAAATGTAAGTCAAGCACTGCCTATGGCTTAGAAACAGAAATAAATATGTTTTTAAGGTTTTTTTTTTTTTTTTTTTTTTTTTTTTTAAGATTTTACTTATTTAACAGAGACAGCATAAGCAGGGAGAGTAGAAGAGGGAGAAGCAGGTTCCCCACTGAACAGGGAGCCTGATGCAGGACTTGGTCCCAGGACCTTGAAATCATGACCTGAGCCAAAGGCAGTCACTTAAGCAACTGAGCCACCCAGGTGCTCCAAATCAGAAGTAAATATATTTTAATCCAACCCCTCTCCTTACCCCAAGGACAATACATTTTCTCCATCTTCCTTATTGTAATTAAACATTGTTTAAGCTGGCATTCCTTCACCCAGCTTGAGACCATAGCAAGTTGAGGTCAGGTGATGAGGTCTGGACCAATGAGAAAAGAGAGAATATGTTTGCAGTGTTTAGGTCATCTTCATAAAGGCAAGGGCACATGCCCAAGGTTTCCTTTCCTCATTGGCTCGGAAAAAACTGATCTACCTGCTCACCACAGATTCAGTCATGGAGGCCTCAAATTCAGAAGGATGCCAAGGCCACCCCTTCCAACCTGGGCCCCTGGATGAACTCACGGAGCACAGCTCAACTGCTCTGGACTGTTCCAGAAATTCATTTGTCTTCCTTGAACCTCACTATGCTTTCTCAGGGCCAATCTAATACATATTCTCCAGAATAAAATTCTACCAAAATATAGTCATGCTCTAAGGGTTCCCATCTCCTTAAAACAAATAGCCTTCCGTCCATCTCACATTCTCCATCAGCTAGACCATATTTCTCTGCTTTCCACTTACAGCTTCTCAAAAAAATTTGTTGAAATATAGAAGAGCAAATGATGGAGAATAAAGAAGCTGAGCAAAAGAGAGACAAACTACTACTGGACCACAAGGGGAGAATTTGAGGGAGAAGCGATACCGTAAGATGAAACAGTATTAGAATAATTGGGATTCCAGAATAATAATAATATTGGAGTATACTGGAGCAAATTATAGTAGAAATTTAGTACGGTAAAGGGAACAAGCATCAAAATCTAGGAGGCCGAGATAACCCCCCTCAAAATCAATAAAAATAGGTCCACACCCCATCATCTAATAGTAAAACTTACAATTCTTAGTGACAAAGAGAAAGTCCTGAAAGCAGCTCAGGACAAGAAGTCTATAACATACAATGGTAGAAATATTAGATTGGCAGCAGACTTATCCACAGAGACCATGCAGGCCAGAAAGAACTGGCATGATATAGTCAGAGCACTTATTGAGAAAAATATGCAACCAAGAATACTATATCCAGCTAGGCTATCACTGAAAATAAGAGAGAAAAAAAATTAAAAAGAGAGATTAAAAAGCTTCCAGGACAAACAAAAAATTAAAAGAATTTGCAAACACCAAACTAGCCCTATAGAAATACTGAAAGGGGTCCTAAAGAGAAAGCCTAAAAGTAGTAGACTGCAAAGGAAAAGAGACAATACACAGTAACAGTCCCCTTACAGGCAATACAATGGCACTAAATTAATCTCTCTCAATAGTTACCCTGAATGTAAATGGGCTAAATGCCCCAATCAAAAGACACAGGGTATCAGAATGGATAAAAAATCAAAAGCCATCAATATGCTGTCTATAAGAAACTTATTTTAGACCCAAAGACACCCCCAGATTTAAAGTGAGGGGGTGGAAAACAATTTACCTTGCTAATGGACATCAAAAGAAAGCTGGGGTGACGATCCTTGTATGAGATAAATTAGATTTTAAGCCAAAGACAACAATAAGAAATGAGGAAGGACACTATATCATACTCAAAGGGTCTGCCCAACAAGAAGATCTAACAATTTTAAATATCTATGCCCCTAACATGGGAGCAGCCAACTATATAAACCAATTAATAACAAAATCAAAGAAACATATTGACAATAATACAATAATAGTAGGGGACTTTAACACCACCCTCATTATAAATGGACAGAGCATCCAAGCAAAAGATCAGCAAGGAAATAAAAGGCTTAAATGACACACTGGACCAGATGGGCATCACAGATATATTCAGAACATTCCACTGCAAAGCAAGAGAATATACATTCTTCTCTAGGGCACGTGGAACATTTTCCAGAATAGATCACATCCTGGGTCACAAATCAGGTCTCAACTGGTACCAAAAAATTGGGATCATTCCCTGCATATTTTCAGACCACAATGCTCTGAAGCTAGAACTCAACCACAAGAAGAAAGTGGGAAAGAACTCAAATACATGGAGGCTAAACAGTATCCTACTAAAGAATGAATGGGTCAACCAGGAAATTAAAGAAGAATTGAAAAAATTCATGGAAATAAATGAAAATGAAAACACAACAGTTCAAAATCTGTGGAACACAGCAAAGGTGGTCCTGAGTGGAATGTATATAGCAATACAAGACTTTCTCAAGAAACAAGAAAGGTCTTAAGTACACAACCTAACCCTACACTTAAAGAAGCTGGAGAAAGGGACATGTGCACCCAAATGTTTATAACAGCAATGTCCACAATAGCCAAACTATGGAAAGAACCTAGATGTCCATCAACAGATGAATGGATAAAGATGAGGTATATATGTACAATGGAATACTATGCAGCCATCAAAAGAAATGAAATCTTGCCATTTGCAACAACGTGGATGGAACTAGAGGGTATTATGCTAAGTGAAATAAGTCAATCAGAGAAATACAATTACCATATGATCTCCCTGATATGAGGAATCTGAGAGGCAGAGAGGGGAGTTTGTGGGGTAGGGACGGCAAAAATGAAACAAGATGGGATAGAGAGAGAGAGACAAACCGTAAGAGATGTTAATCTCACAAAACAAACTGAAGGTTGCTGGGAGGGGGAGAGATAGGGTGGCTGGGTGATGGACATTGGGGAGGGTATGTGCTGTGGTGAGTGCTGTGAAGTGTGTAAGCCTGACGATTCAAAGATCTGCACCCATGGGGGCAAATAATACTTTATAAGTTAATAAAAATAATAAAAAAATTTTTGTTGACCTCACTGTCTTCTACTTCCTCCCTTCCCCTCTCCCTGCAAGGACTCCAGTCTGACCCCCACTGAGGTGAACAGCGCCACGGACCACACACACTTTTCTGTCCTCATCTCATTTCACCTATTAGCAGCCCCGGCCCAGGTGATGAGAATTTCCTTGTCAGCAGGTTTCCCTCCCTTGGGGTTCATAACACACCACACCGCCCAGTTTTTCTCCTATCTCTCAGGCTATACCTCCTCATTCTCTTTTATAGACTACTTCTTATCCAGCCTCGACAAGTGGGAATCTCCTGGAAAACTCCGTTCAGGCTCTCTCCTCTTCTCACTTGGTATTTTCTCCCAGCTAATGCTATGCTTTCCCAGGGCTTTAAATACCTCCAGAAGCCAAGTGCTTATAGACTCATACCTCTGGTCTGAACCTCTGTTCTGAGGTTTAAAACCCAACTGCCCACTTGACATTCCTCACTGACAGCTCACAAGTACCTCTAGATTTTTCTCTCCCAAGTCCGTTCCTCTCTTCCCTCTCCTTCCTCACTGCACTAAATGGCAATGCCATTCCTTTAAGTCAGAATTCCAGAAATCAGCCCTGAGATTTTCTTTTCCTTACTTTCTCTAATATAGGATGTAAAGTTTTGCAAAATATATAATTTTGCACATACATACGCAAATACCTATATAAAAATATAGATTTCCAAACTATATCTTGACTTGGTCCCCTGCCAACATGCAAGCTATCATTTCTTTCCTGAACTCCCTAATAAACCTCCTCTTCCCTGTCTATTCCTGCCCATTTCTATTCTGATCTTAATAAAACATAAATCTAGTCATAGCACTCATGTTAATAGCTTCCCAATGTGTTTGAAGAAAAATCCAAACTCTTAATTGCCATGGCCTTCCAGCACAAGCCTAGGCCTCAACACCGGATCCATGCCCAGTGGCAGTGCCTACCCGTCTCTCCCACAATGGTCTGGCCACATGATCTCCATTTAGTTGGCAAAGCCCAGCAAGATTTTCTGCCTCTAGGTTTTTTAGACATGGTATTCTCTGTGAGAACATTCTTTCCTGTGCTCTTCAAGTGGCCAACTCCCCATTCCTCAAGTGTCAGCTTGAGAGAGGCATTCCCTTTTTACATAGCTACTCTACATGTGGTGCCAGTAGCAACACAGTACCTGGACCATCGTAGGTATTTGAATAATTATTTGAAGAACTAATAAAACAACCCCATTATCATCATATCCACCTATATACATGAATGTGTAATAACTGTTCCTTATAGTCTTTAAGCTTTGTAAAATCTCTCAAGTGAGAAAAAGTAGGCTTTTCTATATTTAATGGAAAAGAGAACTCAGTTACAACTTTCAGAGCTGAAATCTCCCTACAAGTAATAGATGCTATCTTGGTCTGATCACATGCTAATGCTTTTACCAGCAGGTCAACGGGTTTTCCAAAAACTCAAAAAGAAAATATTTAAGTGGTTTAGAGAATCTCTGTTAAGAGTACCCAAAGAGTCATGAAATCATAAAATAAAAAAATAAAATGCAAATGACTAATAAAAAAAAAGTACATTTTTAAAAGATGCTTAAGGGCCCCTGGGTGGCTCAGTCAGTTGGGTGTCTGCCTTCAGCTCAGGTCATGATCCCAGGGTCCTGGGAATCCCAGGTTGGGCTCCCTGTTCCATGGGGAGCCTACTTCTCCCTCTGTCTCTCTCTCTCTCTAATGAATAAATAAAACCTTTAAAAACTGTTTAATTTTCTTTCCCAAAGGGCAGTTCTTGCATAGAAATCATATTTTTTAAAATGTTGGCTACCTTCAATATCTCATATTTTCTATGAGTATCATATTTGAGATTTCCTATCATCTGTGTTTCGGCAAATAGCTCTAACTTAATAATTAGATGTCAAAATGGTTACTGAAGCAAAACCAGAATCACATCTCAAAATATGAACATTTTAGTTCATTTCACTTTAAAATCTCTGTACAATCTTTATAGCTCTAATACGTGAAAATAATCAGCAGCAAATGAGTTGTCATGTGTTAGGGTGGATGACAGACAATTTCTTTGGCCTCCTGTTTCCTCTTCCATGAAACAAGGGGTTCAGCCTGGAAATTAGTGATGACTGAGTGCGGTGGGTGTGGGGAAGGGAGTGGAAGACCCCAAACTCGAGATCTTCTCACGGTTTGTCTTCTTACAGAAGTCTCCCACCTCTTTCATGACCTTCTTTCAGTCTCCTTGTCTTTGTAAACATTAGAAGTTTTTACACAAATGTGGTTTTAGTACAGACTTCCCTGGGATGGACGTTTCCGTGCACTCCAAACTTTAAAACGCTGTCCAATGCATGTTAAAACAGGAATCTTTCTAAACACAGGACCTTAATTAATAAATAAACATGAACTAAAAGAGAAAGATCAGTACAAAAACATCCCAATATTGAGTGTCAGTGTTATTATGCTGTCATGAAACCATTCTGCGACCTGCTTTTCTCTTTGATTTCATGACTTGTCCCTAAGGCAGACTGCCCACTCTACAAAAGCCGAATAAAAATGCAAAAGAGAACCCAGCAACCACCTATCAACTATATAAATAAAATAACCTACCATTATTTTCTACCCACAAACATGCCATATGATACCTTACCTGTCATAGATAACATAAGTCACAGAACCTCAAACCTTGAATAAACAACAATGCACTTGTCAAATATTTCCGAAGCATATTATTTTCCCCAGCACTACATGCATAATATAATGAATGAAAATCATTGCCGTTTCTTGACTAATTGTAATAAAATAAAGCTTTCATGGTGGCTGAGAGATGGTAGAGCAATAAACCTTAAAAATGTAAGGCTTCTTCATTCTGGAGTCTCAAGAGAATCCATACGTAACTCCACATATCTGAAAGGGCGTCATACTGTACCTAGAGGTAATGAGCATCGACAGACTACATCGGTAAATCCAGTTTCCAAAAGGTTTAGGTCTTCTTCCCTACCCATGCGCCGATACAAGCGAGTGAGGAACTGATTTTTAAATGGCAAACAATTAAAAACGTAAGCATCTAAATATAGCACTTTTAGCTTTAACTCATTATTTTCATAATTTTAGAGTGGACACTTCTAGTCTTGTACCCAAATGCCAAAACATTTTCTTAAAGCACATTTGTAGGATATTTGCACTGCCTTGTTTTTGTTTGTTTGGCTTTTTTTTTTTTTTTTAAGATTTTTATTTATTTGACAGACAGATCACAAGTAGGCAGAGAGGTAGGCAGAGAGAGAGAGGAGGAGGAAGCAGGCTCCCTGCTGAGCAGAGATCCCGATGTGAGGCTTGATCCCAGGACTCTGGGATCATGACCTGAGCTGAAGGCAGAGGCTTTAACCACTGAGCAACCCAGGCGCCCCTTGTTTGGCTCTTCTTATGCTCATTCCTCGCTTTCCTGGATGACCTTTGCCACTTAAAGTCGCACACCTCCCTTTGCAGCTCACTAAACTCTACTGCTGTCCAACGTTCCCTCTTCTCATATATTCACTTCGGATTAAACAGAGCTGTCAATGATTTCAGTTACTAGAAGCGAACACCATTGCTTGTAATTCTAAACAGAAACGACACATAATGTTTTGGCTTAAACTCTGCCCTTTCTTGAAACTAAGTTTACATTATCAGCTGGGTTCTACCTCAACTAAAAAACAAAGGCTTAGACTTCTGGAAACTCTGAAGCCTAAAAGTTGAAGTCAAGACTTTCTTTGAGTATTCCAGTAAGGGGGCAAGAGGAATCCTCCATTTTTTAAGAAACTGGCACTATATTCATGCCTCTCGCAGGGAGAGATTTAGTAAATGCCTCTCCCAGGGAGAGATTTAGTAAATGACTAAGAAATTAAGAAATAGTGATGAGCTTCCAAGGGGATCCACGCAGGTACGAATAAAGTCACAATCCCAATCCCCAGTTTGTTTCACCTATAAAAACTGGTCATGCCTTTGTTCCTTTTCACCTCTAATTTTCTATTCCATAGAAGAAAAAAAGTCAATTTCTCCTCATCTTTTCCACTTTTAGAAGTAGCATTGTAAAATCTCCATCTCCCAACTACATGACTGCTTAATTAGCTTTTCTATTCAAATTTACCTCCCTCTCTTGCTGATACTAAAATTCAGTCATATTAGAAGATACCAACCTACAGGGCACCTGGGTGGCTCAGGGGGTTAAAGCCTCTGCTTTCAGCTCAGGTCATGATCCCAGGGTCCTGGGATGGAACCCCACATCAGGCTCTCTGCTCAGCAGGGAGCCTGCCTCCTCCTCTCTCCTCTCTCTGCCTGCCTCTCTGCCTACTTGTGATCTGTCAAATAAATAAAATCTTAAAAAAAAAAAAAAGACACCAACCTAGCAAGGACTTCATGCAGGAAAATGCTCAATGTACGTATCTGTCATTTATGCATAGAACAGGATTCCTACTGAATAATCAAGCACTTTCCAAAAACAAAAAACCAACCAAACAAAAAAAAAAAACCATCTTTATACTATTGACCTGTCTTCAGGGATTTAAGACTAAAATGGATGAACTTTTTTAAAAAAGCAAGCTTTTTTCCTCTTCTATTTCAAATATAAATTCATAGGAGAAAAGAGGCTAATATATAAATGTCAGTTATTTGTGACTACAGAATAGTATCCACCATCAATTGTGAGCCAACTATAAGATGGTACTATCCCCTGGCACTTCTACTGGATTCTGCCTATGAGTAGAAGAAGAAGAAGAAGACGACGACGAAGAGCCCTCATACCATCCATCTTAAAAAACAAAAACCACAGTCAAAGCAACAATACAGGAAAGCAAGTCAGCCTGCTCTTGGACTCACTTACACTCCACTCTTCTGAACCCACCACCCCTCCCCCTCCAGTGGGGAGAGAATGAGTCCTACCTCTTCATTATTCTTTAGAACCATGCTTTGGAAGGAACTGTTGTTCCACCTGGTCACCAACCACGCTCTCCCTCCCACTCACTCTTCAGAGTGTCCCCGATTATTCTAGGACACCTTACTAAGTAAGGTTACCAATAACTTCCCTACAAGCCAGTAAATCCCAGGTGACCTCCCTTCTCATCCTTGAATTCTCTGCTTTGGACACTCTTGATTTTCCTTCTACCTGTTCTGACTACCTTTTCTCATATCCCTTGGCCCCTTTATGGCCTGTTTCCCGTTTCCTTTCTAAATTTGCTGGCTCCTTGGGGTCCATCACATTCTCCATACCCTCTTTCTTGGAGAGCTCCTCCACTTCACTTCAAATATAATGACAACTACAAAATAAAATTCCTCAATTTGGAACCTCTCTGAGCTACAAATCCATATATACAATTCGACTTCCCACCTCGCTTACCTGGCTATCTCAGAGGCCCCTGAACTGAACACATTTCCTTCCAAACCCTTGATGCCCCGACACACTCTGCTCTACTGCAGTCTTCCCCACTTCAGTAGGAGGGTTTCCATCTGCGCGGCTGCTCACGCTAGGGATTGGAAGAGCGCCCCTCTCCTTACTCCCAATTCAGTCTACAATGTAGACTCCCAATGCCAGTCAACTGCACGTCTGGAATTGTGCGCAAAGGAAGAAGACAGCAGAGAGTTCTATCCAGAGGTTACTAACCAGACAAGGGCAGTGTGAAAAATCAGCAGAACTTACTTGTGTGAGAGCATGCGGTCTGCTGCGGCTGGAACATAAGGGGTGTGTGGGGAGTGTTGAGGGGCGACAAGACAAGCCAGGCGGAAGCCAGGTCCTGCAAGGCTGTCTGATCGGGCCAAAGAGATTTCGTGGCATTGCCCAGACCACCTCGCTGGTGGCCACAAGGATCACTAACATCAGAAGGGGGCAGCTGGACTTTTTCATTGTTTCAGCTCAAAATTAGGCCAATTTGATAAAGCAAGGAGGCCTCGATGGGGGCAACAGAAGATGAGTTACTCCTCAAAGCCTGAAACAATGGGATTCAGGACCGGCCCCTACCAAGTATCTTCAAAAACTTAACAGAGTTGAGATGCTGAGTGTTTCTGACTAGCAGCAGGGATGCTAGAGAGTTTTGTTTTGTTTTCTTTTTCTCAAATAAGCTTTTTGGCCATACTAACTTCAACTGTTACAAGCCAACGTACCAACTCCTATTGGCTGGCTTTATGATTATAGAAGCAGAAAGCTGGGATTTCTATGAAGATGACACCATCATTCAAAAATTACTTTTACCATGACGACTGCAAACCTTCCAGGATTACCAAGATCCATCTTTATGGAGACAAAAATGTCACGACAGCACATCTACAATTCAGAGTTGGGAATTTAAGAAACAAGATAAAAAAAAATAAAAAACCCACAGTCCCCTGCTTCAAGGAGTGTACACACTGACAGGTGACCCCCGAGAAGCAACCAACCACGGCGCCCAGGTTGTGAGAAGCCAGTCCAGAGAAGGGGGCTATCAACAAGCCTGCAGGGGTACAGAGGGCTTCCTCGGGAAAGAAGCCTCATCTGATAGAAAAATCATCACAAACCTTCTGTCCCAAGTGAAATGACTAGTTTTAAGCATTGGGTGCAAGTAAAAAAATCACAGGCTACTTCAGGAGGATAAAGGGAAATCAGGGATAAAACAAAGCGCAGGAGAGGCACCCTGCTGGGCCAGGAGGACACAAACTGGCCTCAAGGGGGCCACATGTTCTGTGACCTAAATGGAATATGTCTTCTCTTCTGTTCTAAAATTCTGAAATTCTAGGATTCCTGAGGGCTAGAGGTACTGCTGTATTAACATGAAATCTACAAAAATTCTGTCCTGGAAGATAAAAATGACAGGGGCGCCTGGGTGGCTCAGTGCGTTAAGCCTCTGACTTCGGCTCGGGTCATGATCTCAGGGTCCTCAGATCAAGCCTTGCATCCGGCTCTCTGCTTGGCAGGGAGCCTGCTTCCCTCTTTCTCTCAGCCTGCTGCTCTGTCTACTTGTGATCTCTCTGTCAAATAAATAAATAAAATCTTTAAAAAAAAAAAAAGAAGAGGACAGATACTGATCTCACCCACGGGCCCCCAGGGCATAACTCAACTAGGGCAGGCAATCATGGCACTAGCAATAAAGCCTGCCGCCCCACCACCGCACCCTCAGCTGAAGGCTTCATTAACTGACTCAATTACGCTTTTCTCACTGAAGCAATACCCAGATTATCCGAAAAAGCTGAAGGAAACACTCTTCGTTTCTGTAATACTTCTGAGCAACCTGGTTTATTTTTGGTAAGCTTTCAGCTTTTCAAGCTCAAAAACGTTTAGAGCTAAGTGTGAAGCAGAGAAATTAACAAGTACCGTTTAGAATATAGACAGAGATGAGATTATGAGGATGTCCATCTTGTCAACATATCATTTTTCCTAATCCAATGGGTACCAAACATCGGGGCATAAAATCACACGTATCTCTGAAATACCAAGAATATTTGGTCATTCCCATAAGCCCTCTAAATACTTTTCAATAAACCAAAGAAGCAGCTGACTGCTATATATACTGGGGGGGGGGGGAGGCTTACATTAGCAAAGAACAGAGTTCAGGGATAGCAGTAATAAGAGAGGCAAATTCCCGAGAGGACAAACTACTCGCAAATTAAATCCATAAGAGAGGGTGGCAAGAGAACCAATTCAGGCTCTGTTCTAGGACGTCTGGATTGTGATCACTCTGACAAAAGCAGCTTAGTTCCCAAATGGGGTTTCCTGAACTCCAGAGGCTGGGGAAGAGTACCTTACAGGTCTGAGAATTTGTTCTGCTATTTTAAAGGGAAGTGTGCATTTATACCACCCTTACCAAGTTTCTTTCCTTTGGGTGGGAAATTTATAAGTTTAGAAATTCTGGCTACATCATTTCTTCATGCATTAATACATTCCTTGTTTCCTAAATAATTGGTCTGAGGCCTGGGGATACATCAGATAAAGACAAATGGGTGTCTGCTCTAATGAAGCCTATGTTCTAACTGAAGGGGGGAAAAACTGTCAGCGGCACATAGATGTTATTCGAGAATCCAATCTAAAGTAGATGGCGGCTGCTTACAGTGGGCAGTTAGGGAGGGCTTCTCCAAGGAGCGGTGTTTAAGTCAACATTCTGACATCAAGAAGCATCTGCCGGGGCACCTGGGTGACTCAGTGGGTTAAAGTCTCTGCCTTTGGCTCAGGTCATGATCTCAGGATCCCGGGATCCAGCCCCATATCAGGCTCTCTGCTCAGCAGGGAGCCTGCTTCCTCCTCTCTCTCAGCCTGCCTCTCTGCCTACTTGTGATCTCTCTGTCAAATAAAATAAAATCTTTAAATAAAAAATAAAAAAAAAAAAGAAGAAGCACCTGTCCTGTGAAGTCATCGGGGGTTGGAGAATACCTTCCAGACAGACTCATGTCCAGGTCCAAAGAACAAAATGAGCGTGGTGTGGTCAAGCAATGAAAAGAAGGTGGAGGGGCACCTGGGTGGCTCAGTGGGTTAAAGCCTCCACCTTCAGCTCAGGTCATGGTCCCAGGGTCCTGGGATCAAGCCCTGCAGCAGGCTCCCTGCTCAGCGGGGAGCCTGCTTCCTCCTCTCTCTCTCTCTCTCTCTCTCTCTCTCTCTGCCTGCCTCTCTGCCTACTTGTGATCTGTCTGTCAAACAAATAAATTAAAAAAAAAAAAAAAGGAAAAAGAAAAGAAAAGAAGGTGGAGGTAGCTGGAACCCAGCAGGTGCAGGGAAGAATGTGGTAGAAGTTGTGAGCGAGGGCCAAAGTGTGACCATCTCGGTAAGCCGGTTTATGTGGCTGGGTTTTCTGTTAAATGCAATGGAGCATTTCAAGGTGAGGAATGATCAGGTCTTACGGATACTTTTAAAAGACCACTCTGGCCTCTGAACAAAGGAATAAGGGTGGGAGCAAGAAGAGCAGTAAGTGGCCCTGGCAACAGTCCCAGCAAGAGAGCCGGAGCAGGAGAGGAGATGGCAAGGAGGGGCATCCGTCTAGTGGCAGCCCGAGCTCTGACTGGAGCTTTGAGAAGACAGGGGGAATGGATTATGCAGGCAGGCAAACCCTCTTGGAAGCCTTGTGTCTCTTAGAAACACGGGGATCCCTGAGGGTGTAAAGATCACACAGGACGTATTCCCCAGTAGGGAGGGAGCCCGCCAACCATCCGGTCGGGTTCCCGTCATGATTCCTCTAGGTGGTGCTCCATCACCTTCAGCAATGGAAATCATCTATGAACCCTATACCACCAGCAATCAGTTTTACAAACATCTCATCCAGGTGAAAAGCAATGCCTGGTTTTACTTACAAGTGAACGTATTCTAGTGGTCTAAGTGACAGCTCCAGTTTCCAAAAAAAGAAGAAGAAGAAGAAGGAGGAGGAGGAGGAGGAGGAGAAGAAGAAGAAGAAGAAGAAGAAGTTGTTAAAGAAAAAAAAAAAAGCAAACAGATGAACAGTAAAAGCTTTGGTCTTTACAGGTACAGAATGTGTTTCTAGACTTGACCGGAGAACCTAGCTGATGGCTGAATGGCCTTTGTACCTATAAGCTATTTTTTCCACACAATCTGGCAGAGAATTTTAGTCTCCATGAAACTTGAACATGATTACCACCAAGATGCTGTCATTGTCAGGCACCTGAAGACATGCCAGTAGAGTTTTGATAGGCTTCACACAAGAATCCTGCTGATGCTATCAAAGGAGTTTATTTAAATTTCTGAATTGTCCATCCATGAATTCTATCTTGGTCTGGGTTGTACAGCTGCCTTACAAAACATAGGGCAGTGTTTCATGTATATTTACATGTTTGTCACTTTGACAAGCACTTTTTTTTTTTTTAAAGATTTCATTTATTTATTTTTGAGAGAGAGAGAGAGAGGATCCAGGGATCATGACCTGAGCTGAAGATAGACGCTTTACCGACTGAGCCACCTAGGCGCCCCTTGACAAGCATTTTCATTTATTATTGGATATCCACCAAATTTACTCTAAGAGCTGTCCCTGGGATAGGAAATTGTCAAATACCTATTTATTTTCAGGAGTTAACAGGGATACTTGAATTCAGTTTCCTGATAGCAGTGTTTATAGTAGTTCATTATTATATCCTAATCCTGAATAAGAGTTCAGAATGGATTATGACTTCATTTCCCTTAGCCAAAGGCATCACCATAGTATTCTTGTGGTTTCAAGCAAAAAATTAAATCCAAACTGAAATTTCAGACCACCAATGAAATACAAAAGAGCATAGTGTTCAGCCTTTATGGCAAACTGAACCCTAGACAGTGGGAGGGAATAAGCTATCCGTAGGAACTATTCTCTCCACTTCCTGTTAAACATAAATCACTCTTTTGGGGACACCTGGGTGAATCAGTTAGTTAAGCATCACCTTCGGCTCAGGTCAGGATCTCAGGGTGCTGGGATCGAGCCCCACATCAGGCTCCCTGCTCTGCAGAGAGTATGCTCCTCCCTCTCCTTCTGTGCTCTCTCTCTCTCTCAAATAAATAAAAAATAAAAATCTTTAAAAACATGTTACATAAATTACTCTTTCTTAGGAAGAAACTATCATTATGTCCTTAACATGTATACCGTAATCCAAACACAGCATTTTCTCTTCTCCACTGAACACTACACAAATTTTATAAAATATTCTTTCTTCCACGTGAGTTTATTGGGTACACCAATAAAATCTGCTCTTAACTTTTTATTCCAGAACTGGACTTTTCTTTATGTTCATCTATAATTCCGTATTGCTAATATGCTATTTTACTTCTACCTAACATAAGTCAAATACTAATAAACCATAAAATTGTATTTTGTTTTAAAGACGTATTTCCTACTACTTATATTTAAATACACACACGCACGCGCGTATAATGACAGTACTAGTTTCTTCCTTAATAAGAAGAGGTTTCTAATCTAGTATGAGCCTTCGGGATTCTGTCCCAGGTTGCCATTTTATTCCTGGAAAACCAAAAGTAAATGATCGTTTTCATTTCTAGAGAAAATGTGACTGGTACTGACTCTGCTTCTCTAGATTCCTAACTATTTATAACCTTCCACTGATGGCGGCTAAATTTAAGCCTCAAATGGACAAGCCTAAGTTTTAATCCATTTCAACTTTTCAAGTGTTGCTGGTGGAAGGCCTCAAATTGACAAGAAGCCAGTAACATACGTTTCAAGTGTATAAACGTCCAATGCCACTGTTTAAAATTTTCAAGAATTTCACAGCTAAAATCAAAAGAGAGTAAAGGAGATAGTGTATTTCTTCTGCACTGTTGGCCAATTCTATCTCTGTAAAGAACGTACTAGCAAAAAGAGATCTTTGGCAACTTAATGCAGGAGCATATTTTTCTATTACGCAACATCTGACTCTGCATCTGTGAGAAATGAAGTGTGAACCATATAGACGTGAATAAATTAAAACAGTCAGATTCCATGCAGTCATCTACCAGCAAACAGCTCTCAGACTCCTTCTGAAACGGGTCTCTCTCCCACAGAGCCACTCATTTAAAAATAATAATAATAATAATAATAATAATGGAAAGGTTATGGCAAAAACTTTCAACCTTGGCACCTTATGAGGGGCAAGAAAGCCCCTGACATCTGGGGCTACGGCCAGGAATCCACACTGTAGGTTTCTCTTTACAGGTGTCCATGTCAGAGGGGGTGAGGACAGCCAGAGCAAGAAAAACAGCCATCTCAAAATGACCCAAGAACAAATAACCTGTTCTCTAATTCCCTATCTGTCCAAAAACTGTTGCATATAGACGGCAAACAAATAGTGAATGAACAAACAGTTTGCATTTCTGAGTTTCAGAAATGTAAGACAGAACCGTGCATCTCCCTTCTATTGAGGAGCTTTGTGAGTTCAGAGGAATGGCAGAACATGGATCTGGCTTGTCCAGTTTCTGGAACTGCATGAAGGGACTCAAGGCTTTTCTCCCTGGGGTTTGCTCCTTATAGCAAGCTTCATGCAGGCACCCAAAACTCATCACAGAAAGACATGTGGTGAGTATGAGGGAAAAAAAAAAACCAACCAAAAAACAAAGAGGGAAACAGACTTTTCAAAAACCCAGAAAGGTAGGCGGCCTGTAAACATTTGTATCTTTACAAACACACCCCTTCAGATGAGCCCTGAAGACTCACACAACAGGAATCACATATGATCAATAAAGAAATACAGGGTGGGGGAAAAAAAAAAGGCATTTCTATTGCTAAGAAAAAGAAACCAAATATATGGGGGAAATTCTAGGTTCTTTCTATTATTGTTCCCATTTAGTACTTATCAAATCATACAAAGTAAACTTGATAGGCATCCCAGCAGTCATTAAATGTATAAATGAATGAATGGTTGAAAACATCAGCTTCATTGAACACAAATGCACCAAGTCACAAATCTACAAATGAGGTCTGGGAAAATCAAACCCAATCCAGTCTGACCCCTAAAGCCCTTGGCTGTTTTGCGGTATGGTGTCTACTGCACTGAAAAGAATGACCGTAAGTTAGTAGCTCTCAGCTTCTCCACATAGAAGATGCCAGATTTCATCAGTTTCCTTTTGTAATCTTGACATTTTCCAGGACATTGCTATACTCTAAAACCAAATTAACAGAATTTGGTTTTTTCCATAGTTCGACAGATAGCATGGCATCTCTGCCGTCCTGCAGTTAATTGACTAAGCATTCAGAGACTCTTATCCCAAGTCCCACAGACATGGAAATGGAGCTCCTCTAACAGCCTGGAACCTCCCATACTTTGGGGTTTTGACAGACTTAATTTTTTCATCCTTCAATACAAATGCGAGGCCAAGCATTTAATTATTCTGTTTTTACCATAATGCATGGGCTTTTATCTCTAGGCTGGTAATGGAGGAAGACTACAAAGAATGTTCTTAAAAGATCTCACTGGCACACAAATGAGCTGCCTGAGAACAGTGCCTCAGCTCATTCTCTGAAGGTGCCAATCAGAAGATTCCTCATTCTGGGGCTGTTCACTGACTGCCTGAAGCACTGAAATGTTCCCCATTTTCTACTCAAATTCTGTGTAATGAAAGCTTTCCAGCCCAGCTCAGCTACCATCTTGCCTCTTGCCTCCTGCCTCTGAGGTGACTCAGCAGATAAAAATGCATGGGCGGTTGGCGCTGCCTTGGGATATTCTGATTGTGGGGGTTGAATTTCCCACACAATGTACTAAAAATGACTGAACTGCTACAGGTGTGATGTTCTATTTATATTCCTTTTCTCTGATGGGCAACTAAGCCAATAAACAGCTCTTTCAATTTTTAAATCCACATATTTCCAGTTCAACGGAGATTAACTTAAAACCCTACAGACAAAAATAAATTTGAAGAAAAACTGAAAGGCTGAAATGCAGTTCATCTTAAGAAAAATTTTACAGGTTCTTTATGGTCTAAGGTTTTCTTTCTTTCTTTCTTTTAAGCCTTCACTACAGCAACACCTGCTTCACTTCCTATGTTGACTTTTTTTTTTTTTTAATTACAAACCTTTCACAATGAAACTCATTTTAAATCCCTTAACCTGTCCATTTAAAATGGAAGCAAGGTAACTGTCTTGGTGAACGCTTTCTCTATAAAGAAGCCGCAGGAATTCCTTGCTTTCAGACTTCTCCGCCCAGAGGGGTCCTCAAACAGGCTGGGAGAGAGGCATCTGCTCCCCCAATGCAGATGTGAGCAGAGTCAGGTGGAGAAGATGAGAACAAGTTGCAAATGCAAACTTGGGACCCACAAGAAGAGAGGATGACGTTGGTCCGGGTCTGCCGACCAGGGGAACTCCCTTCCTGGAAAGGGTCTCAAAGATTCAGGGCAGTTGGCTTCCCCGGACACTCAATGGTGTTTCTGATCGAGCAGACAGACGAGGACAGATTAAACTACTCCCTGAGAGCAGGGAGGCCATTCTTCCTGATGGAAGGGAGGGGGGACTATCAACAGGGGTCACACAGCTGGAGAGAGGAGCCCTAACTACAAACTGTGGAAGGCTGTGGATTCAACGACCAGACTCACCATGAGAAGACAAAATTTAAGTGATAAACCGAAATATTAAGAGTGATCATTTCTGGGTGGTTGACTCCCTTTTTTGGATTTTCTACAGAAGTAGGTCTTAGAAGCAGAAAAAAACAAATCAACAAAATCTCTCTTTGTAAAGACCTATTTATCACTTCTTTAAAATACCCTTTCAGCTGGGTGACTTCGTCATGTTTTGACTTAATTTTTTTTACGGGAAAAAAGGATTACTTCTAAAATTACATTTCTGAAATGCATCTGGATATGCTCCACTACTATGGCTTGGTGCCACCACTCAGTGGATGGAACAAACCAGTAAAGCTTTAAGGTTGCCGAGTAGGATACTCAGGCCACTTGGATCAGAATCACCTGAGGCTCCAGTAAAATTGCATATTCCCCAGACCTAGCTGCAGGTGTGGAGAACATCTGGCACCCAGATGCTTGACCCCCACCCCCCACCGATTCAACCAGAATCACTGGTGGCAGGTCACAGGCACAGGTAATTGTTAAAAGCTACTCTGGGATTCTCTAAAATGTGGGCTGGATTAAGAACAGTAAGGGACAGCATTTCTACACTTTTAATGAGCACCCAGGGGAGTCTTCCACTAAAGTTTGCTAACCATTGCTCTGTAAGGAAATTAAAAAGTCCCAAAGCTGTGGATCGATTGTGTTTAGAAACAAAAATGGCAAGTAGATAACAACAAATCATGGACACTGGTCAGAGCTTATATCAATGTGTACTTCTTCTGGTTACTGCCACCAAATCAAGTCAGAGGTTCTGCTGCTTTTTGCATTTCTATACACAGACAGACACACACACACACACACACACACACACACACTATTTTGGGTTTTTGCGGTTTATGCAAAAGATGTAGGCAGAGTATATGTTTTTGCATTTTAAGGTCTTCACTTTAATAATCTGTAATACTCATTACCAGCTATATTTGAAAATACTTATATACTTCTGCCTTAGTCCTGCTCAATCTTCTTCCCAACAGAATATTCAGGAATAATTGGTGGAAAGAGTATTATACACCTCTATCAGGGATGATTATTACTGAAGTGAGGTTGAGAACACTGTATTTCCTCAAAATTGAAAAAAAACATCCTATATGCTCTTCTTTCCAAGAAATACTACTTTTATTTATTTACTTATTTATTTTTTTTATTTATTTACTTGACAGAGATCACAAGTAGGCAGAGAGGCAGACAGAGAAAGAGAGAGGAGGAAGCAGGCTCCCAGCGGAGCAGAGAGCCCGATGTGGGACTCGATCCCAGAACTCTGGGATCATGACCTGAGCCGAAGGCAGAGGCTTTAACCCACTGAGCCAACCAGGCGCCCCGAAATACCACTTTTAAAATGAAACGGGTTTCCATCAAGGGGAGGACAGTTGGGGATGGAGAGAAAGAAAGGAGGGAAAATAAAACCCTGCTAATTATGATTCACCGGCCACCTTTGGTTTTTGCCTTAGTAGCAAATCCTATGTGGACACCCAACTAGCCCTCACCCAACATTTTCAACACAATTCCACAAAAACTGCTGGGCACTTGCCAGTGAAGTCAGTGTCTTGTCACCCAACAGAAGAGGTAACAGATACACCAAAATCTTTTTTTTTTTTTTTTTTTTTTAAAAAAGACTTCAAGGCCAAACCTCTTATTTACCCAACCCTGGATGTTAAGCAAAGGGTCATATCCTTTTCTGATAACATTGTGACTATATTCTTTTCATCCTGGCCCCCCTGGCAGCTGAGGATGATAGGAGCAGAGCCAACACTGAGTTCAAGGAGATGAGACACCTTTCACCAAATTCAGTCTGTGATCTACTATTTCAGCTAAGAACTCAGAACATAGCATTTTTATAGCTTGAGAAACATTACCTATGAAAAGCATATAAAATAGTAACAGAATAAGGCCACAGATTATAACCTACTTGCTAATGTTTTCTACTGGTCTTTATCCCTGGCTGGGTTGTTACAAGTTTGGACTTGAGAGGCTATTTCTTTCTGTGCTATCAAGTATTTTCAATAGCTCCCCATCCCTTTCTTCTCCCTGATGTCACACTAAGGGCAGCCACATCCCAAGCCTTCCTGACCCTCAAACCTCACTTTCATCCTCCCAACATGAGCTTTGGCAATCATGGCCTACTGAATGGCTTGTTGTTCTTCAAGAGCCCCAGGCCCTTGAATGCACAGCCCCTAGAAGCTTCCAATCCACCCACTTTCCCCAAGCACTACTGAACGTGATGCTTTGGCTCTGACCCCACTCCCCAGCTTGGATGCTGTCTCCCTGTCCCCAAAAACAGTCTCAGCTGGACGACCACTGTGCTCATGCCCATTCCCACCATTCTGTGTATCTCTCTGTACTGGTAGCAACATTTGCTTCTGAGAGTCTCTGCTACCAGACACACGAGTCTGAAAGGCAAGGAATGGTTTTTGCTCTCATTCTGTACCAGAAGTCGGTCTCAAACTGAAGGTGTCTAAGAGCGAACTCCCGAGTTTTCTCCCCTGAACCATGCTGTCCCCGACTCTTACCCCACTGGCCAATCTATCTTTTGAGAAGTCTCAGGCCAAAGAAAATACAGTTGCAAAAAACATCTAACAAAGATGTCCATATTTCTTTTTTTTTTTTAAAGATTTATTTGCCAGGGAGAGAGTACAAGCAGGGAGAGCAGCAGGCAGAGGGAGAAGCAGGCTCCCTGCCGAACAAGGAGCCTAATGCGGGACTCCATCCCAGTGCCCTAGGATCATGATCTGAGCTGAAGGCAGACGCCCAACTCACTGAGCCACCCAGGCGCCCCCAAAGATGTTCACATTAAGTCCTTTCAGTAAATCCTGAGGCTCTACTTCCCATAGCCCCGCCCCCTTCCACACACCTTTACCTATACCACTGGCCCTCCATCCAGCCCACCATCTTTGCTTGTTAGTTACTGCATTATCTTTCTAACTGGTCTCCCTGCCTCTGCATTTGCCAAGAGCCAGGGTGATGCTTTGGGACTATAAAGCAAATCATGTCTCTTCTCCACTCAAACTCCCCCAATGACTCCCGATTTCAAGAAGAGTAAACTACAGTCATAATATCCCACCAAAAAAATGATCCACAGTTTGCCCCCCACAGCCGCCACCCCAGTGTTCTACTTCTCTCCTGTTTACCTGCTCTGGCCAGCCTGGCTGACCTCTCCATCATTCCACTTAAAGAGCAGGACACGCCCCTCCAGGGCCTGCTATTCCACCTGGAATGTTCTCCCTTGGCTCATTCCCCGACCTCATTCAAGTCTTCACTTGAATTTACCGCCTCAGTGAGGCCTTCCTATTAACCCCTCCATGGCCTCTCCTCCTTTCCTGCTCTTTTCTTCTCCATAACATTTATCACTAAACTACTATAGGAAATATTTCACTGATTTATGTTGCTCTTTATCTGCCACTGGAGGCTCCAAGCCCCAGTAACCCCGTTGTCTAGAAGAGTGCCCGGCACCCAGCAGGTGCTCGATGAATATTTGTTGAATGTATGGACTCAGCTTTGGATTTCTAGGCCCTTGAACAGTGAGTGTCGGGCACTTAACAGGCACTCATTAGATGGTGCTTGCTGAATTAGAACATCCATCTGCTAAATTCTTGAAATACTACTTGAAATTGTGCTGTCTGTTACAATCATTCTAGACAAAATGGCACTACAATCAACACGTTTATTAAAATTCTTTGGATCACTTCTCACAGAAAGACAGCGTGACCTAGTGAAATGAGCTTGGGCATTGATGTCAGACAGGTGTGAGCTAAAATTCTAGCTCTACGACCTATTAACTGAACCGTGTGAGCTTGCCAGTGTCAGGTTTTTCATCTTTAAATGAGCCAACATCTACCTTGGAAGGCTACTTGGGAGGGCTGGAGAGGACACAGAGAAACATCCAGCATGTAGCAGATCCCCAATAAACTACCACTATCATTATCACTGTTTATTATTGTTTCCCTTACTAATTTCTTGGAACGCTCTTGAGAAATCACCCAATGTGGCCTATTCTTTAACAAAACAGGAGACACAATAAACATCTAGAGGGCTTGGTCTGCTGTGCAAAAAAGGCACATCCAGGTCCTTGACCAGAAAAAGCAGTCACTGTTACTGTCTAGTGCTGACACCTTGGCAATCAGGGCATTAATGTCTGAGCCTCCGGACACAGTCAGTCACAGATATTTCTTCAGCTGGGATAGATTTGCGTAGGGTCTCTCCAGAACAGAGCTGAGAGCGTAAGGGTCTCCAGATCGTGGGCCCTAAGAACTATAGTGAACCACCCTCCTCAGGTTCACTGCTAAGGACGGCCCTCAAATGCATGGAACCTGCATGTTTGGGCAGTTTGGACTGAGACTGAATGAAGCCAGACCACAAGCACACCCCAGGAGTGGGGTCAGAATTCCAAGTACTTACACACCACTACCTTCTCCCCGGTCTCATGCAGAACACATCTACTCCATATCGATCTAAGAGGAACACTCCATTAGCATCAAATCAAAAAGGCAAAACTGTCCATTACCCAGAAAAGTACTTCAGCCCCTCTCCTGACCCCGATGTGCCTGCTGGTGTCTCCCTTATGAGGAGGTTCTGCTATGGCTTGTCCAAGCTTGTCAAATAAGAGAGCATCCAAGGAACAGGGAAAACATCAGCAGAAGAGCCAAGAGGCCCAAGTTAACCTCCCCAGCTTACGCTGAGCATTAATAATTTGGCATGAGACTACAATCGAAGCCAAAAGGACATTATCTGTAAAGATATTATGAGAGACACTAATAAGAGCTATCAGTCACTTTTGTCCATTGTATCTGTCACGCATCCCCTACAATGTGCTGAACTTTAGCTGTCACTTACCAGCTTCCATGAATTGAAGTTACCTAAACTCTTGGAAAATAATTTTTTATCGATTGTAAAATGTAATTCAAATGCCTCTTATGATAGTTGAAAATTAAGTAAAATAATGCACATAGGGTAGCATTTAATGGAGTACAGCACACAGAGGAGGCATCAAGAAAGGGACCATGATTATTTTTAAACCAGTGGAGCCATCCCCCTCCTTACTATCTCCTGGCTAGAATTTATTCTAATGTTAGTGGAAAAAAATAAACATCAGGATAAAAAATCCAGTGAGGATTTGGGCAAAGTTCCTAAAGCTTATCAAATATTATCTTCTCCTTTAGAGCTTTATTGGCCTTAAGGACTGCCAGTGTGAATATAATCATATTTAATAAACCAAATCAAGGGGCAGGTTGCACTCACTCCTTGCCCCATTGTCAGAAAACTAACATCAGCCTCTACCATGGACTTGCCATTTCCAGTAACATGCTTACGGGAACTCTGCTGAAAATCAGAGCTTGTGAGATAATTATCTCATTCCAGGGCTCTCTCAAGAGGGAGATGAGGAAAAAGAGTTCAGACAAAGGTTACATGGAACAATGATGCCCTTCGTTAGCCAGGAAGATGGTGAAAATAAGTTTTCTGGGGATTAAGGAACCACGAGTATAAAATCATAATACTACAGCCTAATCCTTATCTGATCCTATAAATATTTTGTATTCTTTATTTATCTTTCAAAAGACATAACACAAATGACCAAAAAAAAAAAAAATCCCTCTACTTTCCAAACTCTGTTCTTCCTCTGGTGATGGGGAAAAAAAGACAACAATTAACTACAGTAAGATTTCTATATTAATATTATCCATTACAGAAGATCTACCTCTCACCGGAGTATCTTCTGTACATTCTAAAACTTTTGCAAATTCTTCACTCCTGTTTTCATTTTTTTATTTTCTCCACATATTCCCTTATTCCCTATCACAATGTCTCTGCTTCTTATGCATAACAGCATCTAATCAGAATCACAGCTCTTTGATCTGTTTATTACTTAAGTCTGATGCCAACACCCAGAGCCCCTAGAGGGCTCGATCTCCCAACCTGAGATCACAACCTGAGCTGAAACCAGAGTCAGATGTCCAATCGACTGAGCCACCCAAGCACACTTTTTTAAATTGTGAGAACAAAGATGGTATTTAGAGACTTTTGCTCAAAGCCACCAGCTTTGGAGTGCTGAGCAATCTCTCCTGTTACGGTCATGAAGACCAACTTAGAAGAGGTCAGACTTCAGAGTCAACCAGGTAAACATACTGGAAGGTAATAAAAGCAACAGTTTTCATAATCAGACATTGTATGATGCTGTAAAATTCTTCATGAGCACTTAAACTGGTTTTGCATTTGCCTGAGAATTTGTTTTAATACTGAGATGAGAAAATAAACACAAGGGGACTTAGGAGTAAGCTATAAGGAGGCAGTCTCCTGCGGCACTGGTGGGTTTAGGTCCTCATCTGGCCCCAAACCAGTGCCCTCAAGACCTCCCCCGGTGAGCATAATCTCCCAGAGTTGAGGGCAGTCTTAAAGGGCCACCACGCCCATTCCTGGTGACTCCACCGGTCAAGGGCAGCTGCCTGGGACAACAGCCATCCAAGGGAAGAGAGTTAAATCTGGTAGGAAGAAAGGAACGGTTGGAAATTGAAACCAGAGTGAAGACATTAATCTTCCTATTTCACGGTTTGCTACCTTAGAATCACACTAATCTAAAAGGTTACACTGAAGGAGATCAAAAAGTTAAGTCTGCAGGCCTCAAACTGAATGTGCTTCAACCTCACACAAAGAAACTGGAATCCTTCTCAAACTGTTCTGCTTTGCCTTTTTCTTCCCCCAAAGCACTGTCAAATAAATGTCTCTTATAGGATTTTCGTTATTTGCCATTATTCTGCTTTGTTTTGGTATGTAAGAGAAGTATTCTGATCTTTCTCTTTATAATCACCCTTAATTCATAACCATTCATTCATCTGATCCATCATTCATTCAGTAACATTTATATGCTATAGGCTGAGTCCCAAGGATGTGAGACTCTGATATCTCACTTTTGACTGGGCCTTACTATGTA
Source organism: Mustela putorius furo (assembly GCF_011764305.1). Taxonomy (NCBI): domain Eukaryota; kingdom Metazoa; phylum Chordata; class Mammalia; order Carnivora; family Mustelidae; genus Mustela; species Mustela putorius. The sequence goes on along the minus strand of NW_025422010.1, from coordinate 12,428,226 downwards.
TTTTCACCACTGAGCAGCATGTTAGACATTGTCATTATTAAAATAGCTAACTACATACAAATGAGTGACTTACAGCTCACATCAGCCTGGAGACCCAGGTCGGGAGGTAACTGTCCTCCTAGAACACACATACGGGTGCCATACCACAGATGCGTTACTTCAATACGGAAATCGGGAAAGACCAGTATTGCAACATCGGCTTTAAAATAATACCTGAAGGCTTGTACTTCTGAAAAAGAACTCTTTGGCACATCTGGAAAGCCACTGAAGTGACATGACTACACATGTACTGAATAACTTTGTTACGGAGCTAGGTCTGTGGACCTAGAGAACCTCTACCATCTTTAGGATATCTGGTCTATCAATGGCCCCCAGGTCATGCAGTCCAAGGGGGTGTGGTCTGATACACTGGGCCTAGCCATGGTCCTAAGAGCGCCCAGAGGTGCCAGTTCTCTTCCTTAAGGACCCAGGTGGAACACGATATCTTACCAAAAGCCAAGACCAATTCTCAGGCAGTGAAAGAGCCCCAACTGAGCATCTGTACTCAGTGCTCACATTCTTAGACAGGAGCCCCACTGCCCTGCTGTTATCCATCCAAACTGACCACAGGTTCTCCTTCTCCAGGAAGCAAGCAGTTTCTTGGCTTTGTAGTCCAGTGCCTAGCACATAGATCACATACATGTATTCCGTATACATTTGTTGAACAAGTATCTAGTAGTTATATTTTAACGGTATGCCCTGTTACCCTCATATTTTATCTGATAAAGATAATTAAATCTTTAACAGTATTTTTTACTTAAATGCTAGTTCCATTGGCCTATTCATTTAGGAGAGGAATCAAGAGGGGAAAAAAAATTCACTGGAGGCATCATTTCCCCAAAAAGAAAGAGTGTTTGAAGTAACCATACTTGTAATGTTGTCACTTTATTCAAGTAAAAGCAGCCAGCATTTCGGAAGTTTTGGGATACCAGCTGCACAATGAAAGTACAAAGAATGCGATAATCTATGTTGATCAAAGACCTTTGTTCCCAATAAACCCAAAGACAGGCAGTAGATTATCAACTATGTGCTTCCCTCTTCTTGCCTGCTGTGAGCCTTTTGTTAAGTTTGATACACTTATGACTTCATTATAAGGGAACAAAAAACAAAAAGCACATGAAATTCAAGTGAATTAATTTGACCTCCTTCCAATATCTCCTTAGAAAAACAGAGTTGAAAAAAAATGCTAAGAGATGGTTAAAGGATCAGAATCCTGTTCTCTCAATAGCTGTGGCTTTTTGCCTGTATACGCAACATTTGGTTATTTACAAAGGTAATCAAAGGCTCCAAATTTGGGCTCTCCCATCTTTGAAGAGAGGAGACTTGGCTTTGGACCAGACTAACACTTTTTTTCAATAGTGATTCAAACAAGATAACTTTTGGTCAAATATGTAATCTTAATTTCATGATACTAAACCGAAGCTTTTGGGGGTTTCTTTTCTACATTTACCATATAAAACATAGAGAGTAATGATCAAAGTGGTGATTCCTTGAGCTTACTTTCCAAGCATCTTCAACACCCTAACCTTCCAGACATACACAGAACACCTCCTGGGTAGAAACGTACACCAGGGACAGGGCTGGGCAATCACAGAGGACCACCTTGCTAGAGATGAAGAATGTGTAAGCAATCACCTGTATCCTAAATCATTCCAAAAGGTTTTCTGAACAAAGCAATATTTGAGGGTAGATTTCAATAAGGCAAAGCGATGAGGTAGAGTTAGAATGAACTTTCTGGTCAATTCAGCGACATAAAAAAACAGGTGCAGATTTGGAAGAACCACCAAAGGGCCATTAGTGTAGATTCTATTGCCTTATTGGCTGTTCCTTCATCTAACACAATGTGTTAACGCTAGGGATGGAATCACACACACAAAGTCATGGACATAAATCCCCACCCTCAAAGATCTCATGGTCTAGAGAGACCACAGATAAGCAACTAGTTCAGAAACAGCAGAGACGTGCCAGGAGGTGTGACGTCCTAGATGCTGGGAGATGGGGAGAAGGGGCACTCAGCTTTGACTGTGCTGGCCAGGAATTCCTTTCAAGAGAAAGAAACATTTGAGGCCCAAAGAAGATAGCAAGGTGGAGATAAGGGTATCTGGGTTTGGGTAGGCAGTTGGGGACCGTATGACAGAGGAGGCTAATGGGGCAAGTAGGGATCCAGTCAAGAAGGGAACTCAATGTATGTCAGGAGCAATGGAGGACAATTTAGAGGTTTTTAAGACTTGGGAGTAGTAACCTATTTTAGACACATCGCAGTGGCTAGAGAGGAGATAGTGATTTAGGGAGGAGACCAGGGGTTGAAAGACAGGGAGAAGGGGGCTTCTCCCCCATTATCTCCATTGGTTGTAACTTCCACCATAAACCACCACTCCCTGTGCCAAAAAAGAAGTTAAAAATGGCCAGCTATACAAGTGCAGATACCAGACAGATCTTTTTGTTCCCGATTCCCAAACATCCCACCGGGCAGAGCCCCACCTAAACAAGAATGCCACAGCTGACAGCAAAGGGACAAGAGTGCGCGCCACAGAGAAGAGCGCCACTGATGGCCGTGGGTGGAGCGCAAGGGCATTAACCAGGGTGCCTGGGCATCAGAGGGTGGTGTAGGAAGTTCTCCTGGTCAGGGAACATGCCTAGTGCCTGACGAGTTAACAGTGGTCTCTCCCAAGTATGTCTGCTTCTCCTAGTCCTAGGCGCATCGTAGGTTCACATGTCCTTGCTAGTCTGCGTCCCTCAGTTAGCACCGTGAGTAAAGAGCCCTTGCCAAACTACAGAACACACACGGCTCAAGCAAGAAGTGAAGATTTACTGGTTGTTTTGTTTTTTTTTAAAGAGTTTATTTATTTGACAGACAGAGATCACAAGTAGGCAGAAAGGCAGGCACAGAGAGAGGAAGGGACACAGGCTCCCTGCTGAGCAGAGAGCCTGATGCGGGACTTGATCCCAGAACTCTGGGATCATGACCTGAGCTGAACGCAGAGGCTTTAAGCCACTGAGCCACCCAGGTGCCCCAAGCTTTGCTGTTTTAAACCACGGAGATGGGAGTGGTAACAGCATAACCTTGTCTATCCTAATTGACTGAGCTGGAAAAGCCCCATGTCTAGTGTAATGAAGAGACGAGAAAGCCTGGTATGTTTAGGATGTGTTTGAAGGGCCTGGGAAAAAGATAAGGGTAGGATGACCAGATTAAACTGAAGGTGGCAACCTAGATAATGGACAGACTTTTTTCTCATTTAAATATTTATGGAGTATCTCTTCTGCGACTATGTCAGGAAACTGCTCACACCATTCATTGGTCTCCCTCTGTAAGGGACACAGTACAAGAGAGGGTAGGAGCAGAAACCCTATACAGGAATCCAAGCTTAGGTTCGGCTGGCCATGATGAATCAGCTGTGTAAGTATGGGTAAGTTACTTAAACTCTCAGTCTTCCCACCATGTTAGGGAGATCAAATAATTCATGTAATTTATAGTCTGGCACATATAAGCACATATTAAGTACACAGACATTAGCCATTATTCACATATATTCAGATTCCTAGACCCAATGTGTATAGGATGTATCAACTTAGAGTCCTAACAGGTTATCCAAAGTAGAAAATCATGGTAATTTTCCTGTATTTCCTAACAGAAATCTGATGATAAAAACGATAAAGCAAAGCTCAAGCTGCCTTTTAAACTTGAAATTCACTTCAATAAAAAATAATGATGACTCTGGTTTGGTTAATACAGGCAAAAGCATAATTATAAGGTTACAAAAGTAGAAGAAAATGAGCATTTTCCTCAGTATGTCTTGTGTATTAAATTACAACTCTCAACAGCAACAAAGCTGACATCAACCCTTACGCAATGATTATTTCAGTATGGAGCACTTCTTCCTTCCGGCCCTAACCTCGTTGAAACAGCTGTTAATATTGTATAATCCCCACCATTGATTATGGTGTGAGGTCCATCTTCCCTTTACAGGATAAACAACAACAAAAAACCTGATAAACATTTTTATATCCGATGCCAATCATGAATGGCATACACGTTTTTGGTTTCTTTAGAAGAGTAATTTGAAAATAAAACCAAACTAAGACATCACGTGATGTGAGTGGTGAAAATCTAGGTTATAAGGATTACTCTTAAAATAGATTTTTCTCCTCCATTTATACATAAGCATTATAGTTCATTTGTAAATACATATCATTTATTTAGGAAGTCATTTTTACCTCTTCCAAAGACAGGCTCACACACCTCGCTTTACTGGATTGAATACTACAAATGCACATAGTAATAAAATACATGAATCATGTATTCATGTATTTAAATAAATAAATAAAATACATGATTCATGTATTTTATGTCAAAATATTCATGAAAGTTAAATGCAAACAATGTATTTTCGAATGAACTTATGAAAAATGCTGTTTGAGAAGTATATTCAGAGGAATCATTAGCACTTCCCTGGTATTACTTTGGTGCTTGAGGGTTGGTTTTTGTTTTCTTGTTGTTGTTGTTTTTTAAAACAGACAGATTATTTCTCATGCCTTATGTTTCAGACAAGAAGATGGGATTTCCCTGGTCCTAGAATCCATTAGTCCAGACAGGGCACAGCTGCCCCCAGAATATTCTGACAGCCCAAATTACAGGTATACAACATTTCATTTCTGCACTAAAGAGTCAGATTTTTCAAACACATGATTATGATCTACAAAAGGAATGTATGTGTTCTTTTCCTCATAGGACTTTTTAAGCCAACACTATTACAGTGACTGGCCATTAATTTATTATTACTAAGTACAGTGATTTTCACAAGTACCTAAAACCAACAGATGCTGGACGGGACACTTTATTTTTATACTATACATACTTTGGTTCCCTGGTGCCCAAGGCAAACAGCTGTCATTTACATGCAGTCCTTCTGCTAACACTTTATGTAATTCCTAAGGGGCTTCCCAGCCTATAATTAGACTTTCCAGCTGCCAGAGTATTCAGTGCTGGGTGGAACTGAGAGTTTTTTGCTTTATGGCACTTGCTGAAAAGTCCTCTTCGAGATGGGACCGCTGGAAGAGCGCCATTCAGGAATCAAGCGGGAGAGCAAACAGAGGAGTTCTTCAACCATCTGCTGTGATTAGGTCTGTTCTACATGCAAGGTTTGCTTTAGAATGAACTCTTGAGCCAACCACAGGAGTAGGAAATTGAGACGAAGCAAAAAAAAATGTGGAAGTTCAAAACGATACTAGAAACTTCCTAATTCAAAGCTGCAGAGACCATCAGTATTGAACCAGTTACAACCGCTCTCCTAGCCTTTTACGTAATTCTCCTTCCCAGGCCCCGTCAGCAGGACGAACCCAAATGACACAGCAACGAGGAACTGAGAGCAGGCAAAGATGTCACCATGTCAAAATCCTCAAGGCCAACAGTCCCAGAAAGAGAGTGCAGGTCAAAGACAGTAGCAAGTGGAAAAGTAAGAGGAAGCAAGCAAGCTTTAAACTGGAGTAAGTCCTTTCTTTTTCTTTCTTTAAGATTTATTTGAGAGAGAGAGAGAAAGAATCTGAAGCAGACTCCTCACTGAGTGCAGAGCCCAAGGAGGGGCTCGATCTCACAACCTTGGGCCCATAACCTGAGCGGCAACCAAGAGCCCGAGGCTTATCTGACTGAGCCACTCAAGTGCCCCTAAATTGGAGGAAGTCTACAAAACAAAAAGAAGTCTGAGGTTTAAAAAAATGAAAACATTCTCAAAACACTTTCAAGCACTGTCCACCAGCCCTCAGATTCTGATCCCAGGGTTCGCAGGAAACACAGGTACCGAAGCAGGTTTTCTCTCCAGGGAAGGACCCGCTGCAGTTGCAGTGAGAGATCAGCCTGGACCTCAGGAAATCATTTCTCTGATTCAACACATGACAATTATAAGAAACCAGACCTCATGTGCCCATAAAAAGTCAGACAGCCCAAGAGCTAATAACTGGTACAGGCTCCTCAGGTAAGATGGTAAGATGGTTTTTACTAATAAATGTTCCAGGAACTACAGACGCCTTTGGTCTGTGGCTCCCACTCGGAGCCCAGGCTGGGGCGGACGTCCACACCACTGATGGATGCCCTCTTCACAAGCAACAGACACCTGGCCGCATCTGGGAACATGTCCTTCTACTTGAAAAAAACACGGTAACAGCCAAGACCAAGGGCTCATCTATTTCATGGCTTTTGAAATACCAAAATTGAGAGGATACTTTAAGGAAATATTTAAGGAATGGACATCAAGACCAGCTCTCCCACTCGACTCATTCTATTGACCAGTGAGAGAATTTCTCAAGCCAGAAATCACATGGTCAACAGGGAACTAATATGTCTCATGCTAGTTCCTGACATTCATCAGTTGTTTCCCGGGTCAATTCTTCATTAAACAGAGTACCAAAAAAGGGCTCTAAAACCATCTCTGATGGAGGGTGACTTGGGTAGGTCAGTGGAGCACAACAGGGCTCAATCCTGGGAGCTCTTCTGTTCTCTCCCTACACTCAGTCTCGAAGGGCTTACCCATCCTCAAGTGTCCACCTCTTGATTTCTAGGGTTGTGATCCTAGGGTCATGAGATCGAGCCCTGCATAGAGCTCAGCAGAAGTCCGCTAGAGAAATTCTCTCTGCCGCTCTCTCCTCCCACGCTCTCTTAAAACAAACAAACAAACAAACAAACAATCCCATCTGATAGAAATGTCACTGTTTCTTGAACTCCCAGGACTCCTTAAACCAAAAGTGCTCAACACTGTGAACTTCCAGCATCTGCATTTCACTGCACGTGGCCAGATCATCATCCCGGGTGTCAGTCAGTACACATTCAAGGAATGTGCACTCATTTTAAAATTGGCCTAAGCAAAACAATTAGTGAGACAAATTTGATTTTTTTAACTCAGCCATCCAAATGTATATATTTACCACATACTTCTACTAGCAAACATAAACAAGAGTTGATGATTATGCAGAATCTTCTGATCAGACTGGTTAAAACGAGAGTATGGGAAGTTCCCAACTGCCAATTAATTATTTCCAAAATGCTACTTGCAAAATGGTTGTTGAGAGCCCCAAATCCTATTTTTCACAGAAATAGTGCATAAACTATAGCGAGGCTTCAAGGAGAACTTAAGCCAGATGCATGTGAACAACATTTTAGGAGAATCCCTAAGATCCGTGGAACTCCTTAATCCCAGCCAGGATTAGTTGTGGGGGAGGAGGGATGGGTGTCTCTCAAAGACCAGCAGTTTCATCTTGTCTATTTGGTTCACGGCGCTGTCACCAAACATTTCAAGCCATCTTTGGCACAATTAAGCCCTCACTATCTGTGAGGGAGTGAGGGAGTGGAGGGAGAGAATGCTCCAGCTCTAGGCTGAGAGTCTGACAGGGAGAAAATCTGTCATGATCCCACAGGAAGAATGACTCAGTGCCAAGGAAGAAAAAAAGAAGGGACAGGAAGTGGGTGCTCTCAACTGAAATGTCCTTATATTGGAAATGGTTTATAGGCACTCCAAAATTAACTATGATTCTGAAACTGCAAAAGCCTCCCTCTCTCCTTAGTGGAGCCCCACTGTGCCCATATGGAGGACAAATGGTCAAGATTTTTGAGCTCCCCACCTCCCCCAAATGTTCTGGGCACATGGAATCACACCTATGTGTACAAACTCCTCTGTTTTCAACAAAAGGGAAGCATCTCATACACATGGTCTCACACCCTGCTTTTTCGATCTGCGATACAGGGAAAAGGCAGCACCACCTCCCCCTTCAAACGCTTTCACCTTGAGAATTCCTGACCCCAGGCCCCTGACTTTCCTCCCTACCTGACTGCTCTTGGGTCTGTAGACACTGGAGCACAACAGGGCTCAATCCTGGGAGCTCTGCTCTTCTCTCCCTACACTCAGTCTCGAAGGGCTTACCCATCCTCATGGCTCCAGATACTGTCACCACCATGGCCCGCCGCGACTATGGATCACGGTACTGAGCTCCTAACAGTTCTTTCTGGCCTTTCCTCCTCCTCCCCACAGTTTCACATCCACTAGACTTCGTCTCTTCAAATATAAGGTCGTGTCAGGGGATTACTCTGCTTAGAAGCCCCGAGTCACTACTCATCACACTAGGGGAAGCCAAGGCTGTGCCATGCATGTTCCCACGTCTTCTCTGACCTCCCCCTCTTACTACCCTCCCTCTCTCCACTCCAGCCACATGAGCATCTTTGCAGCAACTAAAGCTGCCAGGCCCACCCCCACCTCACACTCGGGCTGCGGTGCTTCCCTGCGGACGCCCATGGCCTCCCTAGCACCCCCTGCAGGGCTCTGCTGAAACGCAGCTCCCTCCCTCAGGCTGGCCTTCACCGTGCTCTCCCAACTTTCCAGCGGCCCTTCCCATTCCTCTTTCCTGCTTTCTTTGCTCCAGGACACTTATCGGCCTCCCACATTCTATGCTAAAGTCTTGTTTCTTTGCGGTTTTCGGTTTCTCACTTCTAGAGTACAACCTCCAGGACAGCAAGGGTTTTTACTGGCTGGTTCACTGCTCAATCTTTCCTTCCCAGAATAACGCCTGGCACTCGGTGGCAGGCACCCAGTAGATATTTGTTGAATGAGCTAATGAATGAGCAGCGTATTTTCAGTTCTATTTCTTAACAGTTTCCTTACTCGATGGCTAAAAAGATCTCCTTATATTTAACACTGCCCAGTGGCCAGCGCAGGAATATAAACGCTTACGCAACGATCCGCACACTTAGGGTTTCCCCGAGTTTCGCTGAGGGTTTGAGGACCGCAACGAACACCCCTTTCCGTGGACACATATTTTACGATGGAAAGGAGGATCAGAAGGGAAAGATTTGAGCTTTACCGTTTGGTACGAGGATCTCAGATGTTAAAAAGAGGAAGCAGAAGCTCAGGAAAAAGTGCCTGAACCCGTTTATTTGGCAAATTAGCAGGCAATCTGTTTGCTCAGCAAAGACGTCGGCTCAGATGTGTGTCAAGTGACAACCCACGGTGAATTATTACAATAAAATTATAGGGTTGATAAGAGAGAAAAATTGCAGGGAAAACGGCTCACGCTAAGCTTTGAGGGGAGGAAAACATGACTGAAACAACAAACCCTCAACAGTTGTTTTTCACGGAAAGCACACGGCACATTCCCAGGAAAGGCCGTCCACGCGGCGCAGAGCTGCGCGCGCCCTACCTGTCAGCATAGACAGATGCAGATATGCGTGAGGATGGCCCTGTAGACGGGACACGGGCTCAGCACCGCAGCCGAGGAAGGGAGGCCAGATCGATTATGATGAGATGCTGATGAAGTCCCAGAACCTAAGTCAGGTTCGGTGGGGTGAGGAGGTTCGGAGCCGACGACTAAAGAAAGAATTCTTAAGACGTCGTTGGTGCAAAAGGTGATTTATTAGAGCACGGGGACAGGGCCCGTGGGCAGGCAGAGATGCGGCTGCCCCGGGTTGTGAGGGGTGGTTGGTTATATACGCAGGAGTTGGGTAGGTGAGGACAAAGGGTTATTGGGGCAAAGAATACTATCAGGATATTGAAGGCTTAGTTACTATTAAGTAAAGACAATTGAGAGTCTCCTGGTGGAATGTTACATTCCTGCCATCAAACATCCTTGTTAATGAGATTTAGGTTTAGAATAAATCTAACTTTATTTGCTTTTCCTTCTACCTCCGCCTCCTTCCGTTTTTATGGAGGGGAGGATGACATTAGGCTTGAGAAACTGAGTTCTGTGTCTTTGGAATTTGGGCTATTGATAAGGTAACTTCTTTGTTTGTAAATCTCAAGGATATTTGCAAACCAGGGGAGACTCCTGTCTTGTAGGATTGTGATCTCAGCAAGTTAACTATTTATCATTTTATGGCAGTCAGGGGTGCCTGAGGAATGCTACACCTATGGAGGGGAGCGGATGAAGGGGGGGGGGTGCAAGGCGCCAGCTTTTGCTTTGTCCTCAGCCAGCCTCCTGCTCCCTCATCATTGCTTCCATTTTTCTACCCATCCTACACCCCGGTTACTTCTGATGTGTCCATCTCAGGTCTCGCTTTTCTCTTTTTCCAAAAATTCTCAAGGAAATCGTCACTTAGTTATCGCCCGTACCCAAGAATTGCTGTTATCTCAGTAAATCAAGTGCCAAGCAGGCTTTAAGAGCAAAGGTTGGTCCTTTTGGAATTGGTGGACACCCTTCTCCAAAGTGGCCCCCAGTCCTGGAATCATGAAGGGGGCTCTGCGGGGCCACGCTGAGGACACGTCTGCAACGTCCCCTCAATGAGCTCCTGCAGAACCTCTACCAGAGGTGACCGTAGGAGCATCTTCCTTTCAATGCAAGGTCCATCCCACACACCCACAGGCTTTGTTTCTTCACAGAAAGGCTTTACCTTCCCTCTTCCCGCTTTGAGTACATTCTGCTGAGTAATTATTGTAACGTACCCTCTAGGAGTAGCCTACTCCACAACTTTACAATGGTCCGTTTTCATGGAAATCACTAGAATGATGAATATCATTATCTAGAGCTCTATACACATGATGGTCAGGACAACCAAAACCCAAACAGCTCTGTGGATCAAAACAGCAAATGCCACTCCCAGTGACACTGTTCTGTCCTCTGAGCCAAGTCAAAGATCTTGTCTAGGATACATAGTTTCGCTTCTCCTCCTTCCTTGTTGGGCTCCATGATATGGTGACTGACAGCAATACACAGGACTCGACAAAATTTTGAAGGTGTCAAAGCAGATGTGCCCCCAAAAGAAATATGCTTCAAATCATGGAGAAAATAATCAAGGCCAAATAAACTAGGTCAGTAGATTTATTTCTGAGATGTGTTACATTGGACATGTTTCTGAGTTACAGAGTATTAATCTAGGGGAGACAATTAAACTGCCTGCCTCATATTAGAAGGGAAGGGAGCCAGGTCAGAGTGGTTAAGCACCTCCCCATGAGTTAAAATGTTCTGGTTAGAAAAGGCCAAAGTATAATAATCCATCTCCTGCATGAATATTATTTTTCTTGCTGAGGTCACTGCCAATCCAGTAAGAAATTAAAGATAAGTTATAATAACTTGTCCTCCAATTAAATACTTCCCAAGAATTTAAATGCAATGTTTCCATGGTTAAAATTCTACTTGAAAAGAAAAAAATCTAAAAACTAGCATGTGAAATCTGATTAATAGTAAAATAGGTAGTAACAATTTAAACTAATTTCTCTCCACCAATGTTACATAGCATAACTCTCTTATTGACGTACATTATTTAGGGGAACAAAATTAGAAAATGCAACACGAATTGACTTGTTTTATTTCTCTTCCAGATAACATCACACATGCACTCCTCCCAAACCCCCAGGTTCCAAGAGGATAAAGCTCAGACTTGCACTCACAACTTATGGACTGGGCATAATACCTGCCTAACAAAGATGTTGCATGCAGACCAGAACATAAGCTCCATTAGAGCAGAAATTTTCTGGTTTCCACTCACTGTTATGTAGTAAAGTTTCTGGCATATAATAGGTTCTCAAGAAAAATTTGGTCAATAAGCAAATGCATGTAAATAACTAATTTAGCTGGCACTCAAAACATTACTGGATTAACTTAATCATAAGACGCTGAAATACTGAGACTCAACATTAGCCATTAAAAGCCTTAATCCCGTTATTTAATATTAACAACTAAGAATTTAACTTTGTAGCAAGAATGCAATTAAACATTATCAGACAATGCATATCAGGCGTTTACCACAAGTAAAAGGGTTATCTTTGTAGAACAGATATATTTACTCCTTTCAATGCCAAACTGATATTTACAGTTACAGTATAAAAATAATGTAGCCAATAGATTTCTGTAGACATAAATGGTGATCTGGGTAAGAGAAGGTATTTGCCATGCAAGGCATGCACCACAGACTATCTTTTAGAGACTGTATGTTTCATTGTTTTGTGCTCTACTTAAAAAATATGCAAGTGCAATTTCATCAGCCTGTTCACCGTAAAATGTCATTAGAATGTAAAGCCTTTAGAATACATATCTATCCCCTTGGTTACTGACCCAGGTCTACATTCAGCAAGCTGAAACAATGAACTCCTAACATGGTTCCTAAAAGTCATCCTAACAGGAGCCAGGTTGTAAACAATGAAACGTAACAAAGCAAAGCAACAGATTTAAAGTAACAGACATGGTTTCCATTTCACTACAATGCACCACAAGTCATATTATACTGTCTGTAGTTTGAGATTGAAAGAGACCAATCTCAAGAGATCAAGGACCCCAGTATCAAAAACATATGCATCAAGCAAATGGGGACATACAAAAGGAGTAATTTCTGTTGAAATTTCCATGAGGACAGACATATATACCATGTACATTATACAAGGGCCACAATTACAGTGAAAGCAGTGGTTTCCATATTTCTAGATTTCACAAACTGGTAAACTGACATTACTGAACATGAAATGGTCTTAAATTTGGCTACTGAACCAAATTTCATCCACAATGGTTTCTGAATAGAAGGTATTCAAAAGTAGATCACTCCAAGTTTTTCTGTTTTCCCCCATGTCTTCCTCTCATTCTAGACCACCACAGTTTCCTCGTGATAATTCTTTTTTTCCTTCCTCAAACTATTTAAATCAGATTTTTTGGTCAACTGAAGCAATAAATCAATGCTGCAAGCCAGAAACAGATCGATACTATCAAACTGATAGAAATAAATTTATCGGATGCCTGGGTGGCTCAGTCACTTAAGCATCTGCCTTTGGCTCAGGTCATGATCCCAGGGTCTTGGGATCGAGTCCTACCTCAGGCTCCCTGCTCAGCAGAGAGTCTGCTTCTCCCTCTCCCTCTGCTGCTTTCCCTGCTTATTCTCTCTGTGAAATAAAATAAAATCTTTTAAAAAAATAGAATAAAAAAATAAATGTATACATAAATTTATAAGCAAAAAGATTAGGGACAATCTTTTTGCAAAATAAAATCTGATTCTTCTCCATCTAAATTTTCAAACTATATTCAAGTTTAAAAAAATTTAATACCTATGAGTTTTAAGCTTGACTTTTTTGAGAAAGGCTGTCCAAGATCATGTCCTTACTAGGTATTTTGGTTTTAAAAAACTTTTGTTTAAAAAAAATGATTTAAAAATATGCATATAGCTTTATAATGCCCTACAAATAGATATTTAAATACAAATTTTAAACATGATTTATGTACACACACATATATCCCTAAAAATACGAATCTACTTAATTCTTACAACACACCTATAAAGTGGGTATTATTACTATTCCCAGTTGAAGAAACTGAAGCACGGAGAGGTTATTTAACTTTTCTCTGGTCATATAGACAGTAATTGGCTGGGCTCTTCACTACTATATTATCCTGCCAACAGCTGCTTTCCTACTGTCCTTAATTAACAAATATAAACAAAAGACTTCCATTGGTCATTTTCAGGAAACAGGACAGATCAGGGATTCTATGTTGCTAAAACATAGACTCATCTCTCCTCTAACATCATGTTCTATGGGTCAAGCAAGGAGGCCACATTCTTGTATCTTAACCACTCAGAAAGTTAAGGCCCCTTCATTCTATCTATGGACAAGTCCCAGGGAGGATCTGCTGAGCTGGCCTGGATCACACGGCTGGGATGGAGAAGCAAGACTGACCAGGCCTGGGTCCCTAGCCTACTGCTGTAGCCAGGAAGCTGGCAGCCTGTACTGGCAGCCCCAAACAGTCAAAAGAAAGAAGTCAGCAGCAATTCTCCAAAGCAGTAGGCAGCAGGTGCTGGTCAGACTGAAGGAGGCACACAACAAATGTTAACGCTGTGAGATCACTTGTCTGACTTGTTCCAACTGTTCAGTGGTAATCATGCATTGCAGAAAACCCAGTTTCAGCCCAGAGAGGCCACATTTCATTGCATTCCATTCAAAATGATATGCAAAAGTAAGAGCAGCCAAGTAACAGAAGTTCCCCTCCTTCTGTGCCCTTTCAACATTTGTTCCTCCCTGGCCCAAGAAGAGCAGGGACCGATAGCCCAGGAGCCTCCCAGGAGCATTAGGGCCAGCCAACCAAAGCAAGAGGAGTCCGTCCAAGAGCAACTGCATGGCCTGAGAGAGCTTTCATGGTCCAGATCAGGACCATTCCATGGACTCCAACTCCATTTGAACCTAACTCTATGAAGTATCAGTAATATTCATAACCTTATAGCAACACAATGAGTTCAGCTTTACTATAATTCCCATTTCGGATATGCACTTAGCCTGTGCACAGCTGTCACATAAACCCAAAGCCAGTGTTAGCATCCACACTTTGCAGGTGTGGTGAAGAAACTCTAAAAAACTTTTCATGACTCTACCATTAGGAAAAAAGTGTCTGAGCTAGGATTAAACACACAGACTGTATAATAAGGACAACTAATTGTCTGTCACAAATCTGATCCAAAACTCCCACAATTATAACCCATATAAATGTTCTGTATATAGTATAATCACAGTACATGTGCATGATTATTGTACAGATATTATGTATCTAATACAAAACATGAAGATTTGCATCTATCTTCTTAGAACCTGAAGGTGTGAGAAGAATGATCTTAGAGCACACAGGTCTTCTCAATCTGCCATTATTAGAGAATACCTAAACTGACATCTTCTTTACCACTCAATCAACTTCTCTTTATCAGGTCCATTTCCCATGAAGTCACCCGGAAATTTCACGACCATGAGTGATACGATATCCAGAGACAAAAACTTGAGCAAGAGCCTCACACTCGCCCTTTTTTCATATCCCGAAGAGTTGCAGTATCCCTAGCACATCTCCCAAGAAAGATTCTTTCTATAAGAGAAACAGCCAATGCATACGGAATGTTTATGAGGATCATAATGAAGCTGGTATTTCTACTAACATATTGTCAACTTCAACCTCTTCTCAGTATAAAAGAACACTAAGAAACAAGAGTGTTCCATCAGGCAATACCATCTCACCAGAAAGCCATAAAAACAATTACCTATGTCCTCACAGTCTCTTTAAAAAGAGAGCTGCAAAACATCCAATTTGCTGATCTGGGACTGAGACAGAATCCCGAGTGTTCGTGCTAAAGAACACCAGCTTCAAACTGAGTCAGGTTGTCGTCAGACATCCTGAAATCTGTGAAGCCACCTATAGATGGATCCTAGGAGGTGGAGCCCCTGTAGGCCTTGAGCAAACCTGGTCCCGTGGGCCATCAACCAAAGTACTTCATGAGGAATGATTATGAAGGGCACAGGTCTCCCACATCTGCAGTAACTACACAACATCTAATCTGTTATCTTCTCTATTAGTCGACTCCCCTTTATCAACCCAAAACGCCCCGCTCACACTGATCTTAGAGCCTCATGCAGAAGTAAGTCACTATGGGGGCACCTGGGTGGCTCAGTGGGTTAAGCCTCTGCCTTCAGCTCAGGTCATGATCCCAGGGTCCTGGGATCAAGCCCCACATCGGGCTCTGTTCTGGGCAGGGAGCTTGCTTCCCGCCCCCCTCTCTGCCTGCCTCTTTGCCTACTTGTGATTTCTGTCTGTCAAATAAACAAATAAAATCTTAAAAAAAAAAAAAAAAAAAAAGGAAGGAAGAAAGAAAGAAAGAAAGAAGTCACTGTTGGCACCAAGAAAAAAATATATATAGTTTAAACTTGAAGAATGTAAGGGTCATGGGGTACCAACCACTCTCTACAGTCAAACATCTGTGTAAAATTTTTGATTCCCCCAAAACTTAACTGCAAGTAGCCTACTGTTGCTGGAGACCTTTCCAACAACATAAGCAGTCATTTGACACATATTTTGTAATATGTACTATATACCACATTCTTTTAATAAAGCCAGAGTAAAGAAAAATGTGAAGAAAACCAAAAGTAAGAGAAAATATATGGTACTCTACTGTATTTATCAGAAAAAAATTTGCATTAAGTGGACCTTCACAGCATTGATCAAAGTTCAACTGTAATTGAAAACAAATTTAAGAATGAAGAGAGATCATTCAGCTTCACCAGCACGGAGTACCTAGAGCTAAATAGGGAGAAATTCTGGATTTCTACCCTCCTGAAGTCTAGATATGATACTTAAATTTAGAGAAAAAACGTAATTTCCTGTAAAGAAATAGAAATAAAGCAGGAATGAAAACTTTCTTTTGGCTAAGAAATTCTTTAGAACTAACTTATAGATGATTTTGCCATAGATGAAAACAAAAATATCTATCTTTATATCTCACAATAATTTCCTACTATATTCCAAAAGAAAAATATTCAGTTTTCTTTAATTAGATGCATGCTTAATCAAAACCTCACTTATCTACTTGATATTTCACTGAAGAGCTCAGAATTAAAAACCAACTAATCCTTGATTTTCCCAGGACAAAGAGTGAAAATGAGAGAAGTACAAATTATTTTCTAAATTACAAGACAATGGAATATTCATTGGTAAGAAAAAAAACAACCCTGTTTACCTTACACTGTGCTAAAATTGGAAGGGGAAATAAAAGGGGGCAGGCCAGATGGTATGTCTGGGAAGATATTGACAACGTGGAAATGTTAATTCTTGGGGAGGGGGTAAATTACTATATTCTAACAAGCATCAAGAATCTCAAGTTGAAGTTAATTGAAAATGACTGGCACCCAACTGTCACTCTGGAAGCATGACACTGCTCAGTGACGTATGTCTTGACTTGGCAAACAGACCCATTCTTTTACATCCCAAGAAGATCCCGCAGGCTGTACAGGCAAGTTTTCTCAGCGGGGAGTCTCACTTTTTAAAGTTATACTTACAACTTACAGTTCACTCACTTTTAACGAAACCAGATCTACTAAATATTAAAGATTGACTTAGATTTTTCCTTCCCTGATGCATGGGATTGTCTCCCATTCTATTTTAAATGTCTCCTTCATTTAGGTATTTCTTGGGCACCTATCACGTGCTTGGCACTGTTCTAAGAGCTCGGGTCTATGACAAAAAAGCAAAGCTGATATACTCTGGGTGGGGCAGGTGGCAATAAACATAAAAGTAAAATATGTTTAATACGAAAAAACATAAGTAGGGAAGGGGAACAGGTAGTGTTGAATGGGGCGAGGGGTGATGGGGCCTTAAGTACAAGGGGTAACTTGTATAAATATGCTGGTGGAGAATGTTCTGGTCTGGTCTGAGAGGACAGCATCTCTGAGGCGGAAGAACAAGCCTGTTCCAGGAGGAGTAAAGAAGCCAGGAACCTGGGCAAAAGCGACTGGTCTTCCCTAACAAGAAGCACGCCATGGAATCCCACAGATGTCAATGTACGTGAACACTAACTTCATGCCGAATGAAAAGGGCTGCAGAAGGATATACACAGCGTATCATGTAATGATTTTTAAACCTTATGAACAAGACCGCAGAAAGTTAGTGATGAGACAAACAGTAACAAGGAAAAGAATGCAGAACTGTTATCATGACGAGAAACACAAATACAGAAGGGCAGCTGCTCACTGGAGGCGGGGAGGTGTCACTGTGGACGAGAGTTTGAGGACAGACATCACATTGGACAAATGTTGGGTTTCTTCAGCTGGACGTTATCTATACAGCTGGTCACCACACTATGGCTCAACCTCTTTGTGTTTCAGAAATGTTTTGCACTATTCTTTTTTTAATTAATTAATTTTCAATTAACATACAATGTATTATTTACTTCAGAGGTACAGGTCTGTGATTCAGGCTTACACAATTCCCAGCACTCACCATAGCACATACCCTCCCCCATGTCCATCCCCCAGCCACCCCACCCCTCCCTCTCCCCCTCGAGCAACCCTCCGTTTGTTTCCTGAGACCAAGAGTCTCTCATGGTCGGTCTCCCTCCCTGGGTCCCATCTCCTCAAACCTATCTCAGCATCCTCCAATTTCTTAACCATCTGGGGGTCATCTCGACATTTACCTCTGAGTGACAGACGAGACGGGCCCAGCATTTCCGTTCAGTTATGAGCAAGAATATTTCCTCCCTGGGAGACTCATTTGTTATCATAAGGAGAAAGGGAGCAAATTAAGGGAACGAAAAAAGCTGTCATCACGTTTCTGGCACTCTGTAAGTACCCATTAGAACCTTTTACAGTCTCCAGAAGAGGGCTGTGTGAAAGAAAATGCAGCAAATCTATGCTTAGTGCTTTAAACTAAGCTGCCTGTCACATTTTTAAATACAGCCCCTTCTCTACATAGGGGTGGGTATTTTTAGCAATGTCACCTTTGCTTCTCAATATACTTCTTTAAAAAAATAAAACACCGTGGATAGAAATTCCTACTGCATTTTGTACCTCACCACCCATGCTCTCAGCCTCTCTCTGAGCGTCCTGGTATCCCAGGCGTGCACGTGTGTGCACTACTTCCAGTCCCTTACCTTCCTCTCCTTAACCCGCTGGGCAGTTTTCACCTCCCTCAGGATGCCCCGGCCTGGGAGAGAAAGGACAGCTGGGAACTGGAAGGACCACTGGGCATGTCGGGGAAGGAGCACCCCTGAGCTCCTTACTGAGAGCTGGCCAGCCCTGGAGGCAGTGAAATGCAAAGTTGTCTCAGGAATGGTATCCTCTGGGGACTTGGGGGGCCCAGAGACTTCTCCTTCCTGAAACACATTTCCCCAAAGTCCTCTCTCTAGGACCTCATCTTCCCCAGCTTTAATGACCTCTGAATTGTAATGAGTCGGTGTCTCAACCCCGAAGCTGGATCTCTTTGGCTGGCTGAACCCCGGGGAAAGCCTCCTGGATATCTCTCCCTTAGATGCCCCGTAGGACCCTTGGGCCCAACTCCTGATGTCTGTGTCCCTGTCACCAACCCCACCCTCAACCTAGGCCTCCCCCCCACCCCGCAGACATAACCTCAGGGGCAGTAAGTGAGGCTACTCCCCTCTCCCCTGCCTCCCAAACCCAACACATCAGCAAATATCACAACTCCCCCCACTAAACATTTCCCTCCATCTCCACTTCCGAACTACCCTGAAATCCTCCTTGGACAGTTACTATGTGCAAAGGACTTACACGCAGGGCTGCTGGAAGGACTCATTTATTGTGCAAGTGTGATTATTTTTAGTTTATAGAAAAAGGAAGTGAAATTTTTAAGGTTAAGTATTTCCCGACGTTATAAATCTAGACAGCTGTGGAGTCAAGACTTACTAATAAGCTTACGGATTCATTCATTCACTCAAACAAGAGACTCAAAACCAGTCATTTTAACTACAACTGATAGACTGTCTCTTGAAAAGGAAATTCCCTAGATTACTTCAAGAGCCAAAGTAACGGTTCTGAAAATCACATTTGACCACATGCGCCAACAGGGCAAAACTCCTCCTTGCCTCCGCATCTCCTCAAGGCGACATAAAACATGGGGCCCTGAGCTCTGACCCAGCGGTCTTCTTCAAGGCTCGTCTCACCTTCTCCCCACTGTCCCTGGGTCCCATCTTGCTTCTTAGTCAGATGCAGTTTCCTTCAAGTTCTCCAAGTGACTTAGCTCTCTCGTTCCTCTCAGCCTTTGTACAAGGGGGCCAGTCACCTCAAACATTCCCGGTAGCCTACCCCTGTTTCTGCCATGTGCCGATGCGAGGTCACTGTTCAGGTCTTAGGTCTGACATCTCGCCCTCTCCTTCCAGAACCACACACCCAAGTCCAGGTAGGAGAGCCTCCTGGTCTCATTCGCTGTCCCAACCTCCCATGGCTCTACCAGTCCTGATGGATTGTCACTGCCAAGCAGGCAATCCCTTAACTCTGTGCCCTGCGTGACACCGAGCCCCTGGAGAGTGGGCACTGGTGATCATTTTGTTCACCACTCTGTTGTTGGTAGCTGCAGAATGCTGACACTTCCTAAGTCCTCAAGATACATTCTGCTGTGAGGAGAACAAATGGAGGCACAGAACTGGGGTGCGGAGCACGAAAGAAGTCAAACACGCTCCTTTTCCCGATGTATGCCATCTTAACTCCCTACAAAGACTGCCGATTATTGTGTGCAACTTTACAACTTGACAAGAGCTTTCCCATCAATCACACACTTGGTCATCACAAGAATTCTATAGGAAGAAGATGGGGGTTGCTCTGCAAATTCCAATCTCTCCCTCAGAGAGGCTCCGTGACTTTTTAAAAAAATTTTTTAAATTTTTTTTAAGGATTTTATTTATTTGACACAGAGAGAACACAAGCAAAAAAGAGCAGCAGACAGAGAGAGAGAAAGAAGCAGGATCCCCGCCGAACAAGAAGCCTGACGTAGGGCTCAATCCCAGGACCCTGGAATCATGACCACAGCCAAAGGCAGACACCCAACCAACTGAGCTACCCAGGTGGCCCATGGCTCGGCAACTTCTTCCAGCCAAGTTGCAAATAAATGCAAGTCTTCGGGCATATCTGTCGGGTACACCTGTGAGATCCTCCAGAAGAACGGGAATGGGTTGGGACCCAGTCAAGGTTCTGGATTCTGGTTAACTAGACTCACAGTCAGACCTCAGAAAAGGGGCAGCTGAAAATGGAGCAGGCTCAGGGGCAGATGTAGGTTCTGTCAGTGCTAAAGCTTTTACAATTTGGGGCGCAGTTTTTAAGAAAAAGGGTTATGAAATTACGAATCCAAACCTAAGTCACAAGTGTCCTAAGTTTCATAGTCCAAATCCAAGCACAACAGTAGGAGAAACTAAGCTTACCTAAGAAAGAAGAGGAGGTATATTCAAAGTCAAAGCAGTATCACAAGAAAAGTAAGGCACAGGAAAAGGGGGGACAAGAGGAAAAGTTGCTTATTCAGCAGTGACACGGGATCCCTGAGGCACTGTACCTGGCCCACACACGCGCGATGATTACAGATGGTGCCCCTGCCCCAGACCACTTACAACGGAGAATTAGCATCACAGCTAAAGAGAAGAAGTACAAACAAGGAGGACCTGATAAAATGTTAAAAGTCCCCAAATGGCAGTATCTAAAGCAGCCCTCCACACACATGGTCACTGTGCTCTGGTCCTGCTTCAAAGTACTCATCTCCCTCAGAAATCACATTATTTTGCTTATTCCCTATCCCCCTGCTTAAACCACAGGGCAAAGAGGAGAAGCAGAGGGTCTAGCTTATCCTGTTCACTGGGCCATCCTAGCACCAAGCAAGTACCAGGTTCACGAGGAGCCTTCCAGAAGTATTTGTGGAATACACAAATGAACGAGTAAAGGAATGAACAGAGGAATCAAACCTTACAAAGGCTCCAAGTCCCAAGCTTTGGTTCATGGCATCGGTCTTTACAGTCTAAACGTGCATTTTGGTATCCGTTAGTGTATCTTTTAAAAGTAACCATCGCTGTTGCCAAATGAGCATCCTGCTTGGACAAATCATAATTTCAAAGAAGCCTGGCTCAGAGCCAAGCAGCCGGGAAGAAACATGGGCACCGGCACACTTGAGGAGGAAGCGGAGTCAGAAGACGGGGTTGGTTTGTTTCGCTTCTTTCTTTAGGCTGACAGACACTTGACTCAGAGTCGTGTGGAGAAGGGGTCGTTGGGACTGAAGCTGGTCTGCGTTTAAAAGACCTGGACCCACTGTTGGGGCGAGTAAAACGTTCACTGAGACAGAGAGGGTGGAAGCCAGCCAGGCGCAGGGTGTAGATGTGAGTTCGGGGGACATCTTTGCTGTGACTGGCAACACGGGCTCCTCGGGACACTAGGAAGACCACACAAGGTCATGTATAATTCTAGTCAGGAGAAGTGCAGGCAGGGAGATCACCAGGTTGAAATCCAACTCTTAAGTAAGAACAGGGAGAAATAACAGGTGTAACGGTAAACGGATGAAACCAATACATGTTTCAGGGGAACAGTTTGCTGAATATTAAGTAGAAAAGGAGTTTAGGAAATTTAATTTACTAATATTTGTATATCCCATCTTTTGCCCTTTACATCTATTGTCTAAATGTTAAGGCCCTGGGCAGGTGGTTCCAAGATGGAGGTCTGGTGACACCTGGAGACACTGCCCGGAGAGGGAGGAAAGTGACTGAGGACATCTTCATCCCCACTTGCACTCTCCCTGTGCCGGGAGCTGTGTGACCAGGAAAGCTGCTTCAGACCCGCCAGTGGCCCTGCGGCTGCAGCTCCAAGGTGTGGAAGCTCCCTTCGGAATTCATCTTCCGATCCTAAGAAATCGATGTAATGCTAGGAAGAAATACAAGTGACTTTTGTTTTGTTGTCTCTCTCCACAGAAAAGTGAGAAATGTGTCCTTTTCGGATAGGAGAATAGAGAAACTAAAGATAATTACTATATATCATAATGTAATCTGGACATTTACCATTTACATAGTATCACTAAGAATCCTAACATTTGCAGAGAAAACAAAGATTTTAGTCATTTTCATTTCTGCCTAGGTTAAGAATGTCCTAACAAGACGCCTGGGTGGCTCAGTTGGTTAAGCAGCTGCCTTCGGCTCAGGTCATGATCCCAGCGTCCTGGGATCGAGTCCCACATCGGGCTCCTTGCTCAGCAGGGAGCCTGCTTCTCCCTCTGCCTCTGCCTGCCATTCTGTCTGCCTGTGCTCTCTCTCTCCCCCTCTCTCTCTCTGATAAAGAATGTCCTAACAACTTAAGAGTTATCCATAAAACCCAAATAGCGCAGTATGATTTTGATCAGCAAAAACACCTTTACTCATAGAGGCATTTCCTCTTTACTGATTATACTCCATTTGTATATTATCACAGAGAAAACTAGCCCCAACTGAAGGCATACTGAGCCACACAGTTTCACTTACTAATTTGTTAGAAGATTATTGTATTTATTTATTTGCTTGCTTGCTTGCTTAGAGCATACATGGATGGGCGGCGGGCAGGGAGAGAGAGAGAGTCCCCAAAAAACATGCATGGGGCCCAATCCCATGACCCCCATGACTACAACCTAAGTCGAAAACCAAGAGCCCCTTTCACTTACTAATTTAATACTCCTGACCATTATGCTACATAATTACCATCATCCCTATTTAACAGATAAGAAAACTAACCTTTAATCCTACTTCCTTAATCTTTTAAATTTTACTTAACTTCCTAGAAGGACCACAAAAGCGATTAAGTGATGACCAGCCATAGTGAAAGCAGGCAGGGCTCTTTACGCTGAGCATTCTCTCCAACATTAGTACTATTTATTGACACGGTAGTATCTTCCCAGATTACGTATTTACCAGACAGTAACCAGTCAACTAAGAAGTTGTTGAGAAAAGATTCCTTGAAACAGCTATCTCAAAATGTGGCCCAGAATCCACTTACATACCTGTTCACATACAAATGCCTGGACCCAGCTCCAGACCTATTGAGAATTATGGATGGGTCCCTAGAATTGCTTTTTAGCAAGTTCCCCAGGAAATTACACTACACAAGAAGATGTGAAAACCACTGTGACTAATTCCTTGCAAACCTCTACTACTGTCATTTGGAGTTTCAAATTTGACAAAATTTTATTATTTTCATTGAGGGTCATCTTTTGGATTATGGAGTTTGTGCTGGAATGTCCCACAATTCCATACTCTCCAGGGGGGTTTATTTTTGCAATCTTAACTCCTAACAGGTCTCTAGGAACAAGCAAAGTAGGCAAATAACAAAGTAGCTTAATTGCAAAAATATTTACTATGTGTCTACTCTCATTCCACATGGTTCTAGAGGTCTTCAAATACATAGGTCTCATTTCAACCTTCCTGTTGGCACCATCATTGCCATCTCACAGCTGGAGGACCTTGCCCAGAAAAATGGAGCAACCTGCCCCAAGTTATCTAGCTGAAGAAGAGCAGATGTTTCAATCCATATCTACTCTAACTCACTCTACTTTCTTTATTCTTCAACACAGTTCCTCCCCCATGAATTACTGCTATCTAGATTTCAGGCTTTAAGGGGAAGAATTTTCCAAATGTCTTGAGCAAATTGGTCGACTTCTATACCTTTTCCAACCCCATACTTTGTCCACTAACAGTATATGGTTTAAGCTCAAGTTAATAAAAGTCACCACCTATAGCACAAAATAATGGCGTAGAGTAGACAAAGATCAAGAATTCTCTCAAATGAAATCACCAAACACTGTATCTCCACGATGTGAGTAACTCTAGACACAAATTGCATAAAAGCAAGCAACTCCCAGGCCCACCCTTGGGCTTAAGCTCCATCATGGCGACCTAGCAGAAGACTAGGTCCACCACGTCAGTTAGCGCCATCTTGGGATCATACCACTATTTTCCTCAGCCATCTGAATGCAGGAAAACAACAGGGATGGCAAGTAAAATTAATAGTCAAAACCATGGGCTTGTCTCTAACACAACAGAGTGGCCCATATCCATGGAGAATCTGCATGAAATCTGTGAACAGAGTCCAACATTCACTAACCCTCTACTGCTGAAGACAAAGGCAGGGTTCAAGACCCAGGGCAGGCTTTTTGTTTGTTTTCTTTGTCCCTGGAAGCCCCATGCCTCCATACCTCCTTCACTATCTCAGACCCTGAAGTATTTCAACTCTGAATTCAGAGTCTAGTTTAGTTACATGCCCAGGTGTCTGCTGCCTATTGAGGGATGCTGGGATGCACTACGGGAGACAGTTGGTACCTGGGACCTCAAGGTTAGGCTGTGTCAGGGAAGGTCATCTCTCTGTGAATAGACTCTTGTCACAGTTTGAATTAAGAAATCAAAAAATAGGGTGCCTTGGTGGCTCATTCGTTGGGTGTCTGCCTTCAGCTTGGGTCACAGTCCCAGGGTCCTGGCATCAGGCTCCCTGCTTAGCGAGAAGCCTGCTTCTCCCTCTCTCACTCCCCCTGCTTGTGCTCCCTCTCTTGCTGTGTCTCTCTCCATCAAATAATAAATAAAAACTTAAAAAAAAAAAAAAGAAAAAAATATATGGCTAAACTTGGTTGTTTTCGTTTATCAGGACTAAACACACACACACACACACACACACACACACACACACCCCTGGGATGCACACAAATACCATTAACAATTTTAATTTTGTTTAATGTCCTGTTTCATCACAGCCCCCTGATGTGTGTGCTACAAGACAATGACAAAAAGTACAGGCAGCAAGTAACAGGAGGAGGAGGGGCTGGACGACAAGATTTCAAATAATTACCATCGTTAAGGTAATGATCCTTCACTAGTGTTGTATAGGACCCAAAGAAAATATTCATTTCCCATTAAAAATAATGATGGACATACAGATTTGTATACATGAGAAAGCTTCCCAGGATATACTGTTACATAAAAAAGAAAATGGTTACATATAATGTTTAAGCTAGAAATCTGTTCTTGTAAAATAGGTGCCTATCTGAGTCTGTACATACACAAAATAAAGCTACTGGTATTTAGTAGGCCACTTATGATACATCGGGTACTATGTTTAGTGCTTTGCATGTATTGTAGCACTTAAGATGGGAGTGTTACGGCCATTTGAGAAATTAACAAACAGAGTCAAGGAAGTTGAGAGTTGACCGAGGTCACAGAACGATTAAATAGTGAGACAGGGAGCCCAACACAAGGCTGATTCCCATTATGGTGTATATTAGACATGCCAAGAGATAGCTTTGGAAGGATGTTTGCCAAAAATATTAACAGCAGCTGTCTTGGTGGGTGGGGGGGGAGATTTCTCCTTTTTGTTTTTCAGCATTTTAGAATACATCTTACTTCATTTTATTATTGTGTTTTTAGGGGGGTAGGGAGGGGCAGAAGGACAAGGAGAGAAAGAATCTTAAGCAGGCTCCATGCCCAGTGGGGAGCACAATACCAGGTTCAATCTCATGACCCTGAAGACCATGACCTGAGCTGAAATCAAGAGTTGGACACTTAACCAACTCAGCCACCCACGTGCCTCTAGAGCATATTTTAAAGTCAGCATGCAGTATTTTTTTAATATCTAAATTAACAAACGTGTTTTATTGGGAAGAATAAATAAGCAGCATGGAAATCTTCCCATCTTCCATATGTCTAATCTTCCACTCTCTACAGCCCCCCAAAAAACTAACCTCCGACTGAATGTGACCACGAAAAATATATGGAGTTGTCATCACAATCAATTTCTGAAAAATTCTGGATTAGGCCACTAACAAAAGGTTATCTATCTCCAGACTCCTATTCTTCCAATACAACCTACATTGATCACCATATAAACACTCTTCTTGGGGCGCCTGGGTGGCTCAGTGGGTAAAGCCGCTGCCTTCGGCTCAGGTCATGATCTCAGGGTCCTGGGATCGAGTCCCGCATCGGGCTCTCTGCTCCACGGGGAGCCTGCTTCCTCCTCTCTCTCTCTCTGCCTGCCTCTCTGCCTACTTATGATCTCTGTGTCAAATAAATAAATAAAATCTTTTAAAAAATAAAATTAAAATTAAAAAAAAAATAAACACTCTTCTTCCCTACTCAATTACCTTCATTGGCTCCCTCCTATATCTAGTAAAGTCCAAAATATCCTTTTGTCTCATATCCAAAACCTTCTACAAGGAGGCCCCACATGTTCTCCTTCAACTCGTCTCCTACTACTCCCTAGGGTAAATGCTACATTCCACCTAAATTTAGGCCTGTTGACTTTTGGAGAGGACTCATCTCAATCAAAGCCCAGCCATATTCCAAGGACCAAACTAGAATATGAAGACCATTCAATAGATGTGTCCCATAAAGGAAAGCACATAATGAAACATAATTACTGGGGAACCTGGGTGGCACAGCTGGTTAAGTGTCTGACTAGATTTCAGCTCAGATCATGATCTTAGGGTAGTGAGATCAAGCCCCTCACTCAGCAGGGAATCTGCTTAAGATTCTCTCCCTCCTTCTGCTTCTGCCCCTCTCCGAAAGCATGTGCACTTTATCTCTTTAAATAAAATTTTTAAAATCTTAAAAAAATAATTACTAATACACAGAATGAGCCATATAAAGAAGCACTGATTATAAAGCATTTTTTATAAAAAATTTGCACATCCAAGTGACGAACCATTTTCCATAAAATTCATGGCACCATTCATCGTAAGAGACACAGCACTCTGCCAATCAAGCAATGACTCATACACCAGAATTTCTCTTTTCTAGTTATTTAAAGAACTCTTAGATTTATTTAGGTATTCTATGCATAAATAAATACACAGAAACAAAATAATTTGTCCAAGGTCTTCCTAAAAATTCTCTACTCAGACTCTGACTCCTTTGAATTGCAGACCAACTCAGTTTTCTCCGCCCCTGCTTTCCCACAATGCCATCCCCTGTGCATCTCTATCAGGGAGGCACCATTTCCTACCAGTGCCCGTTACTACTCCAAGGTTTTCTTCCAGTCAGCTGATATCCAATCTCCAATTTTGGATGCATGCTCCAATCCGTGAAATCAGTTGCCTGCTTTCTCTCTGCCACATGGTTGAGAGCAACTGTAATTGCTAGCCCAAATTCAGACATGTTAAAATGCAAAAATAAAAGTTTCTTGTAGACATGATGATATCTGGGGCTTACAGAAAGACACAGAGAAAGAAACTCACTGTCTGAGAATGTAAACACTACGTAGAAAAATGACCAAAGAGGAGAGATCCACAACAGAAAATAGTTTTTCTTTTTTCAGTCCGACGTCAGGATCGGTATCATCACCCAGCCCTAATCCATTTTCAGCTTTTGTCACACACCAGTCCGATCCCTTTCCTCATCTTCTGAGAATTCCTTCTCTGCTGATGTCCTCCATGACACCAATTAGAGCTGGCAGGAAAGGAAGCAGGCCTCCTGCAGATCTTCCCTTAAAGAAACCATTCTTGTTTCTCTAGGTACCTGCAGTATTTTCTTCTCTGATATAGCAAAACCCCCAGAACCTACCTCATTCAAGCTATGGGGATAACAGCAAGCTTGTTAAGAAGGGGATCATGCCATTAAAAATAATGACTGCAGACATGGGTTCAGTAACTCGCATTTTTAAATAAAGCAGCAGGGCCTTTGAAGCCTTTTCAAATATTTTTTTTTGGTAGCGAAGCGTAAGTCACAAATGGCCTCATTTTTCATTCAAGTCCATAAATATTTACTCAATGCTATAAGTGTTTAGACCTGCACTTGGTTTGGGGACGAAACTCCAAGAAAAATAAGTTCCTACTCACATCATGCACTCACTCACTCAGTAAAACTGGAGAGAAAAATAAACACATGAAGCAGGTTAAATATTGCATTTGTTTCCTAGGTCCAGTACAGACCCTTCTGCTGCCTTTTTTTTTTTCCCCCTCTTTTTTTAAGTTTGTAAGGAAGGACTGTAAGAACAATGTATCAATGTGTCAGCAATCCAAAAATTAAGTTGTCAGCTTTTTCTCTATACTGCAAATTACAAAAGAATTAGAGGTTTGGTGCTAATAGAAGCTTACAATTCTAAAGTGTGCAATTTAACCAATCACCGCAAGGTCTAAAAATGTAATACTGAAGACATTTCCACCAAGTGATCTGCAATTCTGGTATCTAATTTCAACTTCTCTACTTGTGTCATTCTTCCCATTCCCCCCCTCCCCCCGGCTTCGGAAATTGTTCTGGAATAGCTACACAGTGAAGAACTGCCCAGCTCCTCTACATGCATAATACGCTCACATGAAAAAAACGACAGTCATCTTGACAAAGGAAGTACAGAAAAGACAGTGAAGATGTGCAACTATCCTATGAGCCATCACTTCTTCATGCTCGTATCACATTACATGCAAAAATCAAAACGTGAAATGTACTTTACAGTTTCAGAATATCAGACTTGCTTTTATAATTTATTCAATACTAATTTGGGTGAAACCCGTTTGTAGTCATCTGTGTGCTAGAAATCTAAGTTAGGATTAAAATGTTAAAGTATAAAATAATTTGTGAAACAGTGTAAGTGGAAATCAATTACCCCAAACCACTGCAGATGTCTTGTAAACTTGTGAGATCTCCAGCTTCTTCCACCATTGCCAATTGCCAATTTCACATCACTCAAAAATAAATCAGAAATGACACTGCTTATCCATAAAACACACCATCTTTATAGACAACACATACTTTTAAAAGATAGTATTAATTATCTAAACCAAGAATTTAGCAAGAATGCTATTTCAGTGCAAAGAATAGTAAAAAAAAAAAAAAAATTGGCTCTGTGCATAAACAAAAATACAGACTCATTATTCTTGCTCTCTGGGTAATTGTTTAAATGGCCCTTTTTAAGCTTCCATATACTGTTTTCCCCAATAAAAAGGAAATTCAATGATTTCTACTATTTCATAAAAAAAAAAAAAAACCTTCTTCTTCCTTTATCTATGAAACACACTTTCCTACGCAGTCTTGAATTGACATCTACCTTCCCATCCTCCAAACAATACCTTATGGTGCAGTTCAACTTGAGAAAGGAGAGTCTCATTCATTTATCAAGCAAAGTTCAAGCCAGCAAGATGCTTCAGACCGTCTGGTTTTGCTTGCCCCACCCTTGTTTCCTTTGAGCCATAGTGATGTCACAACACCAGGCAGGGTAATGACTTCACTGCTCCAGTCCTTGCTTCTGAGCACACAATTCTTTGCTGCCAAGGCAAATCAACTGACAGCAGAATCCTGCAAGAGTGCCTGACGAATTCCCAACAAATTAGCAGCCAGCAAGCCTTTTGAAAGAAAGAGATGCAGCAATTGCACCACTAAAGATCCATCTAAATGAAGTGGTGCTAAAGATGAATTTGATTCATGGTTTTCAATAGTAAGTCTATATCCTGTAATAAAGCTGACACTCAGGGCAGAACTGTGGCTGGATGCTTGTAAGACACTATGGGAACCAAAGATGTTCAGGGCAGTCAAGTAAATAAGTAACCTCTCTCTTCATTATAGCTCAATTCTCACAACTTCTCTCTCTCTCTCTCTCAAATGCATATTTTTCAGCTTACTCCTGAATGAAGTTCTATGTCACTGAAGAGGACACAAATTCTCATTTGTGAATTTTAAGACTTCGTTTTAAAACGCTAACTTAAAAGATGAACATGTATACGACAACATGTAAGACCATATCCTGGACAAAAAGTTTCTGCCACATTTAATCCAACATCGAGTAAATGCAGGAAATATTCACCAACTTGTGACAATATCACGTCTCTTAGTGAATGAAGAGTTGCCTGTGTTGTATCTGGGCAGCCCCTTAACGCATTTGACCAAAGAGTTCTAAAAAACCAATGTAGTTTCTAATCAAGAAAAAAAAAAAAAAATCCCTGGTCTCCTATTTCAACACAATTCAAAGTTGGCCAAAGTCCAAACCCCGTACAAGAACTGGCAAAAACTGCCTCTAATCTAAATCACATTCATGCAGAAGAAATGACTTGAAAATCAAATGTAAATACTCAGTGGAGACACTGACCTTTGACCTGTCTCTTCTGGAGCCTTCATCTAAAAGGTGTTTACAAATTAAATAACGTGGCTACTCTTTTAATTACTGATAAATCACTCACAAAACATGTTCTTTTTGCAAAAAAGTATTTGCCTGAAGTGGATTAGCTAGCTGAACTTTATGCAGTACCTTATGCCTTGGATATAGTATTTTGCTTTTCTAAACTACCAGAAAATTATAATGCAAATAAGACAGTATTCCGAGATTTTCATCAGTGCCTTGTGAAATTAACAAAGTTACTGCTTCTCAGTCTAGAATTTATTTCCTCTCACAACTTTGTTACTGAAGTTTTAAAAGTTTGAAACCAAAATTAAGATGCGTTTTTAAAAAACCCTGTGAGGGCCAAGATATAAATTGCCTCTCCATTCCCTGGAGTTTACTCAAGCTTGATGTGCTCCCCTTTCATAATGGGGCTTTTCTGGCTTAATTTGCAGTAATTGGTGCTGGGTCCAGGGCTCCCAGATAGACGTGGAATTTTTAGAATTTTGGCTTCCTGGAGGCTTCAAATATCAGAGTAAAACCCCCCAGAAGAATGTTTTCAGCACTTAGTGCGATGACTCTTCTGCTAACGTTCATGCTATCAAGGGAAACTCCAGGACACCTGGCCGCCTCTGGGAGCCTAAATTGGGCCTCCCAAAAAGATTAGGCAGGATATCTGCAAAAGCAATTGTACAGGACTGCAAGACTAATGTAAAAATACTGAACCACCAACTTCAACACGTAATGGAAGCACTGCATTAGCAGGACTGCCTGGCCCTTTCAGGATTTTCCAGCCCAGCCTCCACACGTAATTAATACCACATGTTTTCTTTATCATTCTGTCTGTTCTCCAGCAATCTTTCCAACTTTAACCCTGGGCTGCAACTGGAGGAAAAAACCCTAGAAAACTTTGGATCCGTACATATAAAACCCCAAAAGGAAAACTGCTCCCCCTTGCAAGGGACCAGTTACAATTTACTAGGTAACCACACCCACCGCATTGCAGAAGCCATGAACTTGGCGGGGGTTGGAGGGGAGAGGGGAAAGGGGGAGGGGAAGAAGTAGGGCGA
This sequence comes from Mustela putorius furo, assembly GCF_011764305.1. NCBI lineage: Eukaryota > Metazoa > Chordata > Mammalia > Carnivora > Mustelidae > Mustela > Mustela putorius. The sequence continues at coordinate 12,396,851 of NW_025422010.1, read as the reverse complement.
GATGAGAGGGGAAAGCCAAGAAAGCGAGCCCCCACGGCAGGAGCTGCGAAACACCCGCAAGGAATTGGCCGAGACCACGACTCCCGCCGTCCGATGCCCCGGCCTCCCCACCCCCACGCGCCGCAAAGCCGCCCTCGCAGACACCTCCCGAGGCAGCTCGTAGCCCCGCGGGCGCCAGGTGAGCAGTGAGGCTCCCGGCCCCTCGGCCTCCCCGCGCTCGGGTTCCCGTGAAGGGAGCCAAGGGAGCGCAGGCTGGGGCGAGGGACGCCGCAGGTGCCGGGCCAGGAGCCACCTCTCTAGGATGCTCCCTCCTCCTCCCTCGGCTACCGGGCTGCAGCCCCCGCCACCGTCCAGGGGACGCCGCCCCAGTTCGGGGAACGAGACAAGTTACATAAAAGCGGCCGGCCAGCTCCCGAGCGGGGATGCTTTGTGCCGAGCGCACCTTACCGGCCCTGCGCCGCGCCCGCCAGCGCCAGGCACCCGGGACGACCCCGCAGCCGCGGCGCGCTGGGCGCAGGGCCCCTCCCGCTCGCCAGCCACCCGCCCCGGGCGGCGCCGCAGTGTCGCCCCCGGTCCCCCGCCCCTCCCTGCGCAGTCTGCCTCGCCCTCGCCCCCAGCCCCGGGGTAACTTAAAACATGGCGCCCCAAACGGGGGATTTGGGCAAATTGGCACTGCAGGGACGCAGGGACCGAGCCGCCCCTCCCGGCCAGAGCTCCGGGGGAGGTCCCCAGGCCGGAGGCCGATGCTCAGGCTAAGCGCGCCGGCCCAGCCGATTCTGCAGCGCGGCCGGCGGGCGGAGCGGGCACGTCCCCGGCGGGGGGCGCAGCGCACCGGCTTGGCCCGGCCCCGCGGGGGTCCCGATCGGAGAGCGGGCGAGTTCCAGGGCCGGGCCCAGCGCGGAGCTCCCGCGGTTCGGGCGGCTGTGCGGCGCCAGAGCCACGCGTCAGCCGCGCACCGCGCGCTCCTCTCCCCCGGCCTCCCGCTAGTCCTCCGAGCTCCGCAAACCGGAGACCCCCTAGGATCCCCCCCGCTCCGGCTGCCAGAAAAGTTACCTCGGCTGGGCAGGCAGCCCGCGCGCCGCGGCGTGGGGACTAGGCTCGGGCTTACGTCCTCCCGGCTGTGCGCAGGAGGCTCGGGCGTGGGGAGGAAGCCGCAGACGCGGGCTGCTCGCCGCCGCTCCCCGCCCCCCTTTGCAGGCGGCTCGGAGGCTCCGCGGAGCTGCGGCGGGGGCACACGCCCAGAGCCGGCGCTGAGAAAGCCAACCCCGTCCTGCCTTCGCCTCCCAGCTGCGGGGGAGGGGGCCACCGCAGCACTTCAGGACAGTTAGGTTGTAACAGGCTTCTTCATCTTGGCGCAGGGTCTGGCACGGAGACAACGCCTTGAGACAGTTGCCAATAGCATTAGTCTTTGGATTTTCACTTTAGATTACAGCCCAGGCTTTCTGTCCCCTTCCTCAGGCCTGCCAGACACTACTGTAAAGGGGAGTGGGGGGAGGGTCCTCCTGGCCGTCAGGTGAGTAATTTACTGACTCAGGGACTGCAGTGATGGTTTTGTTTTCTTTCTTTTGGAAAAGAGAAAATAATCAAATTGGCAGCGTCTTGCGCAGGGTGGGTGTTCAAGAAATACGAAATTAATAGGAAACACCTGAATTAAAGGTTGAAGGAAGAGGCTGCCTTCCGCGGCCCCTTCCTTCCCACTTTCTCCTCCCACCATCAAGATCCAAAGTTACAGGTGGCCTCCCAAGCTTCCCAGTCTATCAGGGGAGTAAGTCATTATTGATCAAGCTTTCAGCTGAAATGGGGGGGGGGGTCACGCTCTGATTTACAGGTGAAAGAAATTATTCTAGGTCATCTCAACAATAAACTCTAATCAAGTAACTAACTCGTATATATTAAAATGTTTAAGGCCCTCTTTAAATGTTCCTCATCACCCCTTCAGAAGCTCACCCACTCACTTTAAGGTGGAAGGATGGATTCACAAAATATTGCATTTACTACTGGGTACCAAAGACGTGGTGCCTAATAAAAGCCAGTGGCAAAGGTTAGTAGGCTAGGTCTGTAGGTGAAGCTTCCGGAGGTGGGGAGATTTGGCCTGAGTGTTTAGGAGGGAGCAAAGGCAATAGAAACGGGGAGGGAGCATTTTTCTGGTTGCATGGGAGAGACGATTGGAAAATCATGGTTACTATGTTGCTATGGAATTTTTGAACCTGTATTCAGTAGAAGATCCGCAACTTTGGGAAATTTTTTTTTTTTTAAGATCTTTTATTTATTTATTTATTTATTTATTTTTGATAGAGATCACAAGTAGGCAGAGAGGCAGGCAGAGAGGGGATGGGGGGAAGCAGGTTCCAGGCTGAACAGAGAACCCAATGCAGGGCTCAATCTGATGACCCTGGGATCATGACCTGAGCTGAAGGCAGAGGCTTTAACCCACTGAGCCAGCCAGGTACCCCCAACTTTGGGAATTTTTAAACAAGAAAATGTGGCAGAAGTTTTGTTAAAGGAAAAATAATCTGGTGACGCAGAGATGGGCAAATTACAAGGGGCTGAAATGAAGTGACTGGGGCATTGTTCCAAGTACCAGGAGGAACAAGGACCTGAACTATCATGTGATAGATAACGGTGACAGTTCAAATACTGGAAGATCTATTTGGGGATCACCTATATTAAGTTTCTATCAGGCCATAGGAATGTTACAGACATATATACACATCTCACATTTGTACCTATATGGCTGTGTGCATGGCATATAAGATCTGTGAATGAAGAGTTTTTTCCTTGTTTGTGTGCACATGTAAACACTCTTCTTTAAAAATGGACTTGAACAAATTGCATTGTTTACAACAAACACAAAGTTGGCATTATCATTTCAGACACAGATGGTTTCATATTCATTTACTTTATTGTCATATTTTTGCTATTATTTTTTAATTGAAAGCAAATTGTTTTCTCCTGATTCACAAATTTTAATCTTCCTGGTAATGGAGAAAATCAGCAAAAATGTACAGATGTCTGTTTTCTTGGGAGAAAATATTAGAGTACCAAATATTTTTTACAAGTTAGAAGTACCTAGCTATTTATCTGAACATTCCATGAATTCAAAACTTGGGGAGTACAAACCCTATTGCTTCATGGCTAATAGTAAATCTGGGAAGTAAGTACTACAAAAATGTTTGAGTTTGACAAGCCTCTCAGCTCTTCTTTTTTGATTTTTTAATTTTCCTGGCACAGATATGGAGAAAAGAAATGCCAAATGTAAACTTGTGAGTGCCACAGAGCCCTACCAGTAACTTGCTGTGTCTCTGTAATAAAGCCTTTTCCTTCTACCTTATTAACATCCTGCAGGAGCCCCTCAGAGTCATCTCTGTCTCCCCACAGTGCCTCACTGAGAACACTGCAAGCGAGGCACTGAACATTTTCACTAAATGAATGGATGGTGACTAATGAACTGTAAGTTCACTGTATTTGAGAGTTGAATGTCCTCGTGTATAAAAACAAGAGATTATTTCCAAAATTCCTTGTGCTTCAAAAATACTAGGGGGCCTATAAAATAAAAAGACATTATCACATCTCTACGTGCTGAGTAAAAGCAATAATGCAAAACCTTTTTAACTCTTATCAGGAAACTATGAGCTTTTCTCCATGGAAAAAAGAAGAAAAGTAACCAAATTAAGTAGAAGGCAAGGGGATGATCCCATTACAGTTGGATTTGCTTTCGTTCATAAAGACTCATTCCTCCCTGCATTCCTCTCACTACCAAAAATGAAGCCTCCTACAGTCCCAGAGAATTCTTTATTCTTACTGGTCCTTTTTCAGTAAGTTACAGAAAAGTAGTCCTTGGGTCAAGGGAGTGCTTTTCACACAGTCCCAGAGCCAGTGCAAATTCATTCTGAGAATCTAGTTCATCAGTTTTCTAGTTTACTATATCTACATGGCAAATACTGAAATAATCCATGAAATGTGGGGGGAAGATTCCATGACTCCAGCCTAGGTTTCACAATGCCCATTCTGGTCTCAATCATAGGTCTAAGGCTTACCCTACAACATTAACATCTTACTTATGTTGTTCTTTTGTATACAAAATGTTATTTTGTATACAAAATTATTCTGTTGTATACAAAATGTATTACTGAAGGACAACAAGCCATCTAGAATTCCAGCCATGGTACAGAGAAAGGGGGCATAGCTAACTTCTGGCGAGATAACAAGTGTGTGGAACTTTATTCCAAACCACAGAGACAGGATGTCCCCCAAACTTCCACTGAACCCCAGGTGCCACCAGCGTACAGACTCATTGATGCTGGTACTCTGCTACCTGTAGAGTGACATAATTCTAACCTGAGAGCCCAGCCAATGGCAGACTTTGCAGACTCAGGGATCATATTGTCAGTCTCATTGACAAGACTCTAGAAAGAAACAGTGAAGAATCTGGCCAGCGAGTATGTTGGAACTTCACCCTTCAGCATGAGGATTGAAAGACTAGAGAAGCCTAACCAAAGAATATGGAAGCCACCTACAAAGGTGGCTACTCGAATAGGCATGCAACACTCACTTGCCCTCTTTGACAACCTCAGACTACTGTCACATAAAGCACTGTGATGTTCTTAAAAATGTGCATATTCTCCAGCACTTTAAGTTGACTGTTTTTCAGATGCCTTAGTAATAAGACGTCTCAGATGCCTTAGTCTCAGATGCCTTAGTCTCAGATGCCTTAGGATTAAGACGTTACCAACACTTGTAGTAGCTAGTTGAGGCATCTTGTATGCTCAGGATTGTGTCAGGCACCTCCTTTGCACATTAAGTCCTTGAAATCAGGACACAAAGTCTTTAGCCAGGCATTACCAGGGACCATAAATAAGAGAACTATGGGGATGAATGCCTAATTCAAATGCAGCAAGCTTATTCTTATGAAATAAAAATATGTTTAAGAGTTTCTAGGGTTTGAGAATACTGTCAAGTTTATAGCTCATTAAGACTTCCAGATGCTCTCTTCATTCAGGGTTTGTATACATCATTTCAGGGGTCTGTATACATGCAGAGCACAGATGCAAAATGAAGTAAAAAACCACTCATAATTATAAATGCAGCATAAAATGTACAAAAATATGTACACATGAGAGAGAACAAGTTTAGACATGCCTACACATCATTTTAAAAAATCATTCCTATTCATCAGAATTTCCTATTTACCTCCTTTCTCTCTTTAGGTTATACTCTTGTAAAAATATTGGTCATAATGGTGGGGCCAATACATTTTGTATAAATTCCACAGTATTAAAATATACACTTACTGGGGTTTTGTTTTGTTTTGTTTTGTTTTTTACTTTTTCCATTTCAAGTAAATTTTAGAAAGCTCAGCACTTTCAAATAGAATAATTTTAACCAAAAGAAAATTAAGGTTACTCTAATTCTCAGTTGTTTATAAATTTAAATGCTCAATTCTCTTCTCCCCTTGAGTAAAAATAAAAATCCATTAAGACTATTTTATATTTGGCCAGTTTATACATAATGGCAAAATACAAAGAATGGAAGTTGGCAATCTATAAAATTACTAAATTCAACTCCCAAACTGTTCACTGTCTGAGACCACAGTGATATATCCCAAACATGATCAGTACTGGGTTATACTAACACACTTAACATTTCAATCACTTTCCCCCAAAAGACACAAATGCCTCTCAGTCTCCTATAAAGTTGTAAATAATCCTAACCAGCTATTATTTTTTGTTTTAACAGTAATCAACAAGAAATAACTGAAGAAAGAAAATAATAATTAGCTAAGAGGGGGAAAAAAATGGGTAGTAATCACATTCAGATGTCTGATTTATTAACTTGCCAACTCTCTCTCAGGCAAACGTGCCACAGCTAAGCTACAAACTAAGAAATGTATAGCTATAACTATACCAAAAAGAAAATGTCAGCTTTGCTTCTTAATTTGATCCCTGCTTTACAGCACTTTTTTTTTCTCTTTCCAATTACCTCACTGTACTTGCTTAATTTAACAGTGTGGTTTAGGATTAGTCCACAGCTTCCAGAATGTTCTGGGAATCAATGAAAATACCATCTAGAATATCTGTGTCCCTTGAAATAAATCTGGCATTTAATAAGTCAAAGCCATTTTTTAAAAAAAGCTTCCTCTATTGACTCTTTTCCTGTTCAAGATATTTATCAGGAACTTGAAACATGCATCATAGGCTTATTTGCAGATGATACAAATCTGAGGATGCCAGAGTTTCTCAATCCAGGTTGTCTGTAAAGAGCTCAAATTTTACATTTCCATGGAAGTCAACAATCATCTTGGTAAGTGATAGAAGTATTCACACCATTTACATCAGAATCACTCAGAGTGCTTGTTAATGTAACACATTCTTGGGTCCAGCCCTAGACTTAAGCAAATCAGAACCTCTGGAGTACAGAGAGCAGGCACTTTTAACAAGGTCCCCAGGATCCAGGAGACCAGCATACAACAATAATCCCACAGGTGACAAAGTTAGTGTGCTCAGACATGTTTCTAAGAAGCTGGAACAGAGACAAGTGGTAGGAGGTTAGCCTCATTGAGCATATAGGTAGCAGAACTGAAAGGTGTCTACACTACAAATCAGCACACATTTTGCAAGAAGAGTTATTACTTGGATCCTGTTGCATGCATCAGTTTGCAATAGTTGTTCATTAGCAGTAAGTATAGTAATAAATAACAATGAAAGATTGTTCTGTACCCAATTCCAGCAATAATTGAATTAGATGCCCATTTGCTAAGACTGCAGTAAAACTACAACTCTGACCTTAATTTCCAAGTGCACAAAACATCTTTACAAAGTTGCCAAGGGATGTCTCATTAAAACAGGAAATGGAGAACTAATTGCTAGCAGTTTTGGTTGAATGGGAGATCTGACAACCCTACAAATAGAGACTAAATTATTAATACCTTTTGGTATGACATACACATGAAAACATACCCCATGCACTGATCAGTGAAAACTAATGGACAAAATTAAATAAAGAAATTGAACAGGGGCGCCTGGGTGGCTCAGTGGGTAAAGCCGCTGCCTTCGGCTCAGGTCATGATCTCAGGGTCCTGGGATCAAGTCCCACATCTGGCTCTCTGCTCAGCAGGGAGCCTGCTTCCTCCTCTCTCTCTCTCTCTCTGCCTGCCTCTCTGCCTACTTGTGATCTCTCTCTCTGTCAAATAAATAAATAAATAATCTTTAAAAAAAAAAAAAAGAAATTGAACAGAGGCTATATATCTTCCTACCCTTAGATATAACACAAGGAATTTTTTTAAGAAAAACAGTATCATTAATCCTATTAAATTCATGGTAATTTTACTGTAAGGGTCTTATATTTTTCATATGGATTTGTAAGGTTCTTTTAATTTTATAGTTGAGATTTTTAAGCATGAAAAATTTTATTCTAGCATTCCATCTACATATAGTTAAGTGGCAAGATGACATGGGGGCATCAGAAATAGTCTCTTTTGTTAAAAGGCTGATTAAGAGATTTCAGCTCAATGCAAGGACTGCTATTGTAATATGGACCAGGTTGTCTTATGGGCAGCAGGCTGTCTACCTAGAATGTTCAACAAGATACCATAACATCAGTATGGCCCCAGAGAGAGTCCTCAATCAGGTGGGCACTTAGGCGACATCATATCTAAAGTTGTGTCCAACTCTGAGATGAAATTGCTTTCCATGTGTGTGCCACTCAGGAACCAGGAACTGCCCACAATTCTTCACTGTTGAGGTAGAAACTCAAATGTTGACTTCACTAAGATACTCTGATAGATGTGTATTTACATGTATGAAACAGCTTACCAAACTTCATTATAGGTTAAGACTGATTTGCCATTGGTTTAGTGCTTTTTCTCTATAAATATGTTGACAATATCCACCACCTATTCCCCTCCCAGATGTTTCTCTGATCCATCTTTCTAATCTACTTGTCCCACCCTAGCTCATCAGACCTTTCTTTTTTTTTTTTTTAAGATTTTATTTATTTATTTGTCAGAGAGAGAGAGAGAGAGTGAGCGAGCACAGGCAGAGTGGCAGGCAGAGTCAGAGGGAGAGGCCCCCTGCGGGGCAAGGAGCCTGGATGTGGGACTCGATCCCAGGACGCTGGGACCATGACCTGAGCCGAAGGCAGCTGCTCAACGAACTGAGCCACCCAGGCGTCCCTCATCAGACCTTTCTTAGCTCTGAGCCAGGTTTCACTGAATGGCCTTAGGTCACTAAGAATCATGCTGAGTCAAGGCAATGATTCTTTTTTTTTTTTTTTTAATTTTTATTTTATTTAAAGATTTTATTTATTTGACAGAAAAATCACAAGTAGGCAGAGAGGCAGGCAAAGAGAGAGGGGGAAGCAGGCTCCCTGCTGAGCAGACAGCCTGATTTTTTATTTTTTTATTTTTTATTTATTTTAAAAGATTTTTTTTATTTATTTGACAGGCAGAGATCACAAGTAGGCAGAGAGGCAGGCACCTATAGGAGACTGAGAGAGCAGGCTCCCGTGCCCGAAGTGGGGCTCGATCCTGGGACTCGGGGATCATGACCTGAGCCGAAGGCAGAGGCTTAACCCACTGAGCCACCCAGGCACCCCCAAGGCAATGATTCTAAATAGGAAACCATTATACTTCAAAGCCTTTTCCTAAATTTTTTCCAGGTGTGCCAATGCCCATTCCCAAATTATTCCACAGTTCAACAAAATCAAGCAGGCACAGATCTAAGGGATTACCCATACCTTGTTCATGTATACCATTAGAGCTCAGTGAACAGAGTACTAGATGATACCTGAAAATTGTAATGTGGCCTTGGGCAAATTTCCAATTTCAGCTTTTCTTGTTATCAATATCCGTTGAAATATTACTCCCATTTTCTGTTTTACTAGAATAACGTGACGGTTCTCAACCATGGCTATACATTTGAAGAATCACTTAAGGAAAACACTTAAAAAAACAGCAACTGACGGTCAGTATCATACCTGGGTGATAGATATATATGGGCTTATTATAGTTCCCTTTACTCTGTATACATTTGACATATTAAATTAAAATATAATTTTAAAATGCTGATGCTTGGGGCGCCTGGGTGGCTCAGTGGGTTAAAGCCTCTGTCTTCAGCTCAGGTCATGATCCCCGAGTCCCAGGATAGAGCCCCACTTCGGGCACGGGAGCCTGCTCTCTCAGTCTCCTATAGGTGCCTGCCTCTCTGCCTACTTGCGATCTCTGCCCGTCAAATAAATAAATAAAATCTTTTAAAATAAATAAAAAATAAAATAAAATGCTGATGCTTGAGATCTACCCCCAACCCAATTAGAGCACAACCTTTAGAACGTGAGGCCCAGGTATCAGTATTTTGTGACCTTTTTCAAGTGGTTCTTCTGTGTAGGTTGAGTGGAAGAATAGGAGTACAAATCACAAAACTGAACGTTAATTACTCCTCGAAAGCAAGGCAATATAAAAGTAAATGTTAATAGAATTAATATAAATTCTTAATAAAAATTAACCAATTAATAGATATTGACTACCTATTTATATCCTTAAAACAAATTACCTGAATTGGCTACTTGACAGCAACCAATAATGGATTAACCATGCGTGTACCCATCATCCTCTATAAAGCTAGCTGGTGTTTGAACACGTTGGGTTTCCCGGGAAGTCCCTGCCATCAGATTTGTTAATACTCACAGTCCTTAGGGGAAGCCTATTACTGTAGCTGGCTGCCCACTTCACTATAAAGTGTCAATAAAGTGATGGCATATTTAACGACAGGCATAAAGAACTCATAACACACTAAATATCATGACTAGGATTTCAACAACTCTTCAAACACTCCAGAGGAAAAAAATATTATTCATGGTTTTATTCCAAGTTCTTGTGTCAAATAGAGAAAATACACATACACACTCACTTTTATCTTGAGTGAAAAATAATAGAAGGTTCCAGCATGTACTTTTTGATAAAAACAGATGAGAATACTTGAAAAATTAGAGGGGATCTATAGGGAGTCATGTCTAAATAATATATAATCTTAATGCTTTATGAATGGGAGCTAGCGATTTTCTCCCAGCAGTTCAGGCACAGGGATCCTGAATCATGATGCCCAGCCCAGGGAACATTATTTCTACCTAGAGTCAAACTGTATTGATCATTTACTTTGTGCAACGAGCTGTTTTACAAGTTCTTATTCTATAAGACTACCTCATTTCACCATCAGAAGAACTTTGTGACATAGATTCTAGGATCACCACCATTTTACAGATGGGGAAATGGGGCAGAAGCAAGTTCAACAATGTATCCAAGGAGACGCAATGACTGGTGAAGCTAGGATGATCTGACTCCTCAGCTGGATGGATCTCTCACTAGAGAGCCTAACACACACACACACACACACACACACACACATTTGATTAAATTTCACAAAATCGCCAGTATTCAGTTGTGGGTTTTTTTGGATTTTTTTTTTTATTTTTACAATACAGTAACACATTGCAGTGAGGAAACATTGCATCAGCTGTGCATACAGAGTAGCACTAAGTTAAGGAATGACTTCCATTACCAGGGGCATTTTGGAGAACTACAAAGTCTCAAAGAATACAAATATAGAAAAAACACTCAGGTCGTTTATAGTTTAAGAAGCCACTGGAAGAATGTAAGGCAAATGCTAATAAAGTCATCATCGTTATTATTATTTTTTCTTTTATAGACTGTGTGCCAGAGATTTTTAAGTGCTTCATCTGTATATTTTCTCTTATTCCTCAGTGTGTTCTGAGGCAGGAACTCTTATGATCCCCATTTTAGAGAAGATAAAACTGAGGCCACTGAGGAGCTAACTGACTTGTCCCTAGTCACACAACTAGGACCAGTCAGTTTTGTTTTGTTTTTTTAAAGATTTTATTTATTTATTTGATGACAGAGATCACAAGTAGGCAGAGAGAGAGGAAAGGAAGCACATTCCCCACTGAGCAGAGAGCCCAATGGGGGCTTTGATCCCAGGACCCTGAGGTCATGACCTGAGCTGAAGGCAGAGACTTAACCCACTGAGCCACCCAGGCACCCCAGGACCAGTCAGATTTATTCTGCAACCTGTACTCTTAACCACGATGCCAAGTGGTTCTTAAAGAATTCTGCATGTTCACTTGGGATGTCCTCTACAGGAAAGGAAATAGTATATTAAAAAGTGGTAGCATGCGTAGAATCTTTGTATAGGTAAGTGTCTGTTTTACAAGGAAGACTATTCTACTGCCATTTCCAGTTTGAGAAAAAGACCAAAGGGGAATGCTCTGACCCACTGGTAAGTCCCAGTGACCCTGGAATTTCAGCACAGATCCAGAATACGGCCGCTTCTCTTCATAACCGCCACTAGCACTCTGGTATAAACCATAAGCCATGACCATCCCCTGCCTGATTCCTGCAACAGCCTCATCACGTTTCTCTCTTCTGCCACCATGACTCCTTTCCAGTCGTTTGCCAAACAGGTGTTGTGATCCTAGTAGAATGAGCCAGATCACATCAGTCTTCGATATTTAAAGCCCCTAAAGGCCTCCCCACCTACATCCTCCGGCCTCAGGGCCTCTGACCCCACTCTTTGTACACATCTCCATACTTTCTGTCTCTCTCATTCTCGCCTTGCAGCTCCTCAGACCAGCCCGGCTTCTCTCATACTAACATCCTCATCTCCCTCATGTCTGCTCATGTGTCACCTTCTCCAAGGGGCCTACCCTGATAACCTCATTAAACCTGTGACCCCAGCACTCCTGACTCCTGATCACCTAACATACTGGTCAATTCCTTATTTATCATGCTTATGGTCTGTCTCCTACCATTCAGCTTATGTCCCACAAAGGCAGGGGTTCTGGGCTCCTCATCGCTGGTGACCCAGCTGCCTCAAACAGTACTTGGCAATGGGAAGGCATTCATGGTACATTTGTTGGATGAAAGAATGAAGAAAGCAGCAGGGATTATAAAATGTGATACTCTTTTAAATAAAGTTAAAAATAAATAAATAAAATAAAATAAAGTGTGAGACCCTGAGAAAATACAGAATTGAGCAGTTAGGTAACCAGGATTGGGATGAGACACCAGAAGGAACAGATTCCGAAGGAAGAAACTCTAAGAATGGTGGGCCTGTGATAAAACAACGTGCATCATTCTATGCCTTATACCTACTCCACTGCCACTGGTGGAACTGATTTGGGCCAAGTCTCCCAACCACCCTAAAGGACTCCCCAGCATCACCCATGAACCAATACACATGACGCCGGCTGGGCGCATCTCCCACCGCGTCCTCGGAGATGAAGCAATGGCAAAGCCACCCCTCCAAAAATGCCACTGGGTCATTTCTTAACATCACGGTGGATTTAACAAGCCCTCATCTTCTCAGGACAAAAGAAAATATGACGGGATCCAAGCAGGACCCTCTTTAGTCATCCGCACAAACAATGAAATTGACCACTGCGGCGGAAAATGTCAGATCAACTGAAGCGGAAGTGTCCAGGCTAATATTATTTTTCATATCAATGGTTGCCATGGTGATACTTATAAAGATTTAGCAACAATCAGGCAGTGAATTTAAGAGGCGGCTGGAGGAAAAGAAGTTGCAATGTACCCTCTGTCTTCACAAATCACTCTCATCCCACTTGTGCCCAATAAATGGCTCACTTCTTTTGATTGCACTTGGCATGCCCATGAAAGATGAGTTTTCGATTCTGTAATTCCAAGCTTGAAGGCTGTGCTGTGTTTTTCCATTTGGTCTGCATTAAGGTTTTATTCAGTGATTCATGGTGCCTTTCCAAGGTCACCAGGCCATTCCCTCATCTGCCAAGAATGTCTCCTCATCCCCAGCCAGCCTCTTCCTCTGCCAGAGCACCCAAGTTCTAAGGCTTTCCACCCCCTGGAAAGAGTATCTGTGTGTATTACCATCACCAACTTTATGCAACAGCCATAATTTAAACAAATTAAGGAGATAGAATATGTAAATCACTCCCTCTCGCCCCCACCCCCCACACTGCTGGATTGCAGGTTCTGTGAGGGCAACAAGTTATCTCTAACTCATATTAGTGTATTCCAGAATGAGTAGCATGGCTCGTTAATCCTTAAAAAAGAAAAACAAGAAGAAAGTCCCTAGTACTAGGTACTAGTAGCTTAGTGAATGACACTACCAACCCTCAGTCATGAAAGTTAGAAACCCTGGTATCTTCCTGGCCCCTTACTTTCCTTCAACCCCTTTATTAGATCTAATACCAAGTCCTTTGCATTCTACCTTAATCTCCTGGATCTGTCTACATTGCTCCCTCCTTGCCATCAGTTCTATAATAAACTCATCAGGTCTCTAATCCAGCCTCCCCTCCCCCTCACTCCCATGCCCTGCCTGGACATGGGGACGTGGGACAGGCGTAAACAACCAGAGATGTAAAAACAATGCTGTGGCCTCCAGCTTAGCACACTCCCTTCCCACTCTCTCAGGGTGAGAACAATACCTTCTAATGAAGTTTCAACAACCTGAGATCTCTCCAGGATCCTGAACCTTACCCCTCCCCCTGCTCTGGCAGACTGGTCACACATCCTCATTAGGGGCTCTGGTGGCCACAGTCCCTCTGTTTTCCAGCACCACCACCACGCCTGCCATGTGCTGCATGTGTGTATGTGATTACTGAAGGAACCCCTGTCTCCCACCATGAGACTAAGACTAGGGCTGCTTCTGCTCACTGGTGTGTCCCCAGCTAGCATACTGCCTGGCACTAAGGAGACACCAGCATAGGAAAGAGAATGACCCAACTGTGCCCCAGAGCAGAAATTCCACCTCTGGACATCACCACTGAACCCCATTTGCTCTCTGGATGTCAGTGATTAATCTGTTAGAGAAATAAAAGGGCAGAAAAATGAGATGTTTCTACCTCAGACATCAGGGATTGGCTGAGGGAAAGCCAGGCAGACGGGGAGTGTCTCTGTCTGCCCGAGGCCCCACATCAGGGACAGAGCATGAGGCTTGGAGTCAGCCCACTGGCTCTTCCGAGCACCAGCGCCCTGATCCTTGGCTTGGGCCACATTGCTTCATCTCCATTTATCTGTTTTCTCATTCCTAAACTGAATGACGAAACCGCTTCAAGGACTATTGAGAGGATTAAATGAAATAATTGATTTAAGAAGCACTTAGTAAGCGTCAGTGTCAAATGATGGTGTTGCTGATGGTGTTGCTGTTAGGAGGGCAGCTCACAATAACACGGTTGGCCACTCTCCTCGGCCGCCACAGCCTGGCGGGGCCCTGAGGCCTCCTCCCTCCATCTCACCTCAAGGGACTCCAGGATGCAGAAGCTGAGCAGGGGAGCCCTTGGAGAACCAGCCCACTTGGAGAACCAGCCCACTCCACCAAAATGAAGGAGGAGGGCTCTCAACTCTGGGGGGTGGGGGTGGGGGGGCAGCAAACTTATAGATCTGCTTCCCAGATGGGCTGGGGAAGAAGCATCCAGGAGCCCTTAACAGCTGATCTGCTGAGGCTGCTGACTTGGTTACACTGCCCAACGGAAATGAGACAAGTGCACGAACTCCCATCTGCTCGAAGGGAACAGACCTCCTATTTTTAAACAAAGATCTTCTATGTTAATGTGTGCAGGTCCTAATAGGTTGGGGGTGTTTGTTTGTTTGTTTGTTTGTTTTTGTTTGTTTCTTTTCCAGTCTTGCAGCCATGGCTAGAAGCATTTTTCAAGGCACTCATCTGAGAAGTTCTTATATGCCTCATTATTTGCGGCATTTGAAGAACATATGCCTCATTATTTGGGAATCACTTCAAAAATTCCCAAGCACTCATGTCGAAGATGGATTGGGTTTTTTGAAGGAGACACGATGATTTCGCACAGGTTCATGAATAAGGGGTTGGCTACAGTCAGAGTCATCGGGTGTCAAAAACAAACCAAAACAAAACCCCGAGTTTTAACTATAAACACAGTCAACAGAATTCTTAGGATAGTTTAATGTGCTAATTTGGAAGGAAGCTCCCAAAGTACTTCCAAAAATATCTTGAGCAACAGAACCATCTCTACCCACAAAAACAACTATCATTTATCGAGGACTTACTATCTGCCAGGCATGCTTCAGTCCTTAACACACATTTTCTCACTCGGGATTCAAAATATCCTTAAGACTATTATACCCATCTTACAGATGAGAGGTTAGGTAACTGCCCACGTCATAACCGGGTAAACAGTAGAACTATACTTATCTGCATAGAGGCATTTACTGGAATATCTCTCCTCTCCAAAAAGTCAGCATTCCTTTGAACAAATGCACTCCGGTATACTTGGGTTTTTTGCAATTTATCATATAATACTCAAGCTTCTTTTAATCAATACAAAACAGAACACTGCAACAGATATGCAGGATCAATGGAACCTGGGGCCTAGACCACTAGGAACAGGGTTTTGCAAATGTACAGAAATCCCCAGTGCCTAGGGGAACCATTCTGAGACCCTTTCAAATAGGAAACATAAATGAGCCTCATAAAGCCTGGAAATGAGCAACAGATCATGGCATTTGTATCCAGATATCATTATGCTTATGTGGAGAATTTAAGCTGGTGAAATATAGAATAATTATGTATTATATTTAATTATATAGAAGCTGCCCAGCCTAGGTGTTTAAGAACTGAGTATAAACCTGGTTCTGGAATCTGCTGGCTGTGTAGTGAGTTATCCTTCAGGGCCTTAGTATCTTAGCTGCAAATTGAGAGATGACCACATCACCCTCTTTATGGGGTCACACAAGAATCAAATAAATATGTTAAGCTATTCCAGCTGTGCCCAGAACATAGTAAGCACATTATAAATGTCAGCTATTATTAGGGGCACTAGGGTGGCTCAGTCGGTTAAGCATCTGACTTTGGCTCAGGTCATGATCTCAGGGTCCCCAGATCGAGCCCCGCACCAGGCTCCTAGCTCAACAAGGTGCCTGCTTCTCCCTCTCCCTCTGTCATTCCCCCACCTGGGCGCTCTAGCTCTCTCTGTGTGTCAAATAAATAACATTTCATAAATAATTTTTAAAATGTTAGCTGTTGTTATTAACATTTATGTACAAATACATTAATTTTCTAAGGGTCATTATCTGGGAGAGGGCACAGTAGGACAGAGACATTCATATTCTCCAAGTGTTCTTAGTCTCTGACAGTGGGGCTTTAATTCAATTAGACTACATCAGGTATGAGTATTTTGAGCTTTAGGAGGATTTTCCTTGCCAACATTACACAGTGTCTGAAATTAATTAAATGATAGTTGCTAAAGTGGCAAGTTTCCAGGATCATTTCTGTATATCCCTCAAAAAGAATAATTTGGCATATACTTATGAAGATGAATAAACACTTTTTTTTCCCCTGTAGAGAACTTTGTGATCTTCACAATATTTGCCTACAGTTTTATTTTTATGACGTTGAGGCAGCCAGTCAGCCTAAATTTATAGATCAATAGAATAGATGATAATGTTTTCCACCACGGAAAGTTCTCATATCATTAAGTCTGGACTTATTAACAGCCCTATTTACAAATTAATGGAGAGGGACATTTTCCCTGGTTTCCTAATTTAGAATGCCAGTTTTATGCAAAATGAGAGTGACAACATGATGGGGACTCTGGAGTTATGTACCAACAATGGGAACCTTTTGTCACCAGAGCCCTGCCTCTGCCCCTGTCTTACGATGAGAATGAGGCTAGAGAATGTTCTACTGGGGCTTTCTGTAAACTCCTAGTTAACTCAACAGCCACCAGAGGTAGGACCCCAACGGCAGAGCTTCACAGCACCGATGCAAAAAAATGGCAGTTGGGTATCATTAACTTATTACAGTTTATCCAGACGTTACGTGAATTGTGGATGAAATAGGTTTTTGTCCAATTACCTGGGAAGCCAACCACTAAAATGGTCTTTCTGAGGGACAGTGTCTGCTGAGTTCCAAATAATCAATCTGCAAATGAACTTCCAAATGCATGGGTTATAAGTATGTGGTTATTTGGTCGAATGTGAAACCCTCTGGCAGTTCATACCAATCATGTAGCTTTTACTCGGTTACCTCTCCAGGAAAACCTGTAAAGACTAAACAGAATTACTGATGGTTTTATTACTCTCTCAGATTCTTTCTATGTGATCTAAATAAAATATTTTTCATCTGCCACATAAGTGACAGCTTTTCTGGTAAGACCAGAAAAAATTCATTATACTGCACCTGTATTATGACAATGGTTATTATATTTAAAATTTTGCCTTTATGCACTTTAAAGAATGAATATGTTATTTAGCCTAACTTTGCATCAATGTTTCTTTTCTTTCCTTTTTTTTTTCTTTTTTTAAGATTTTATGGATTTATTTGACAAAGAGAGAGCAGAAGCAGAGGGAGCAGCAGGCAGAGGAAGAGGGAGAAGTAGGCTCCCCACTGAGCAGGAAGCCCACTGCAGGACTCAATCCCAAAACCCTGGGATCATGACCTGAGCCAAAGGTTCAGGTGGTTAACAACTGAGCCACCTCAGCACCCCCAATGTTTCTTTTCATCTTATTTTGATCTTTGGCTCAAACACATTAATACAATCCCAACGTGAAGTAATATGTGTATGTATGTGTGTGTGTGTGTGTACATATATATGTATGTGTGTGTATATATATATATATATATATATATATATATAATGTATAACATTGGCCTTCCCCAAAATGCTCCTCTTCCTACAAATCCTCCCAGAATCTGTGCACTGGATTAGGTTTTTCTGCAACTCTGAGTTGCAGAGATGCTGAAAGTAATCTAAGGTGTTTGTATAAATGGGTGATATAAAAATGGAAATAGCACAAGAGCTGATTAAAGCTAAATTTAAAATTAGATGGGTTCCCTTGATTAATGGCATAGCAACAGTGATGACTGATAGGTGGAGACCATTCCAATCCACACTCATTCTGGAGATCTGAGAGTAAACTTTCATCCCTACCTTAAAATTAACTTTTCAGAAAAAGCTCCCCCAGGGAAACATTTAGAAAGACTATGCACTTCTGGCAGCATGATCTACCTGAGAAGAGCAACTTTGTAATTTTAACTTTTTCAACCCTAATTCACTCTATAGGAAGAGAGAGCCAGTTACTGAACTAAGGCAGAGCCTCGGGTAAAGTACAAGTTCATCTAAATAGGGGAATTAAGCACACAGATCCTTAAAGTTCTAGAGAACACCACAGGATGCCCTGCTATACCATTCCAAGAATCTACATTTGTTCGGGTACACTGATCAGGAAAAAGAACATTTGCACACTTATTGAAAGGAAATTAAATGGCAGGCGTTGTTATGTGACTTGAATGTTACATTCCATACTTTACATAGTAATTTCTAAGACTTTATATTGGGGGGAAAAGAAAAACAAAGAATTTACTATCTTCTGTGGTTTTTTTAGGTCCATACAAGGCAAATCCTTCGTAAGAAGTGCCAAGCTTCCGAAAGGCCAGTGGTAGACTGAATGAGCAGTCCAATGAGAAATTTTATTTTTCAAATATGATACATAGTTGTAAATAACGTTTTAAAATTTGCTTCATGTGATTAGCCGGGAGCACCTTGCAGTGCCAGACAGTGAGAAAGCACTGAAGACAGGGTAGGGGTGTGTAGAAAGAACACAGGAGCCAATCTGAAAGAGCTCCGGCTGGCCACGGCTGGAACATTTTAAGCAAAAAATTAAGTAAGGATAGTATTGGATTATAACCCAAAGAATAAAGTAAATATCCACGAGACCATATTGCTATAAATAAATGACTGGATAAATAAATAAAAGGAGGAAAAGGAACAACTGTTGTCTACAGAAGAATTCCAACTAATGATTGTAGGAGGAGTGAAGGAAAGAGAAAACTCACTATTACAAAACCACAGGAATAATTGCTACGGCCAAAATTCCCTGGAGAATGTTCAAGTTAGAGGGTCAAAGTTTAAGTTGCATGGTTTTAAAATATCTCCCCCGAAATGTTACTTAATTACAAAAAAAAAAAAAAAAGTAGTATCTCCAGGAGAGAAACCCAGCAGAAACCAAGAAAGTTATCATCAGTGAAAAGTCACATAGCTTTGCGCCTCTGCACAGGCACAGAGAGGACACATCACCTATGGGATTCTCCCCCTGAATGCATAACCCTAATTCAATCATAGGGAAACATGACACAAACCCAGATCGAGGGGCGTTCTACATAACACTTGAAGCATTACTCTTTAAAAGTGTCAGTGCCAAGAAACACAAGATTAGAAGACACTAAGGAGCTCCCAGCAAGTCAACTAACATGCAAGGGGGCATCTCAGAGTGGATCTTGAAACAGAAAAAAGACATGGGTGGGAACACTGCTAAATATAAACAAAGTCTGTGGTTTACAGTATGGTGTCAATGTCAGTTTCTTAGTTTTTGATCATTATCCCATGACTATGCAAGCTGTTAACCTCAGGGGCAACTGGATGATTGCTATCCTTCCTGTATTACCTCTACAACTCCTCTGTTCAGTTGAAAATCGTTTCAAAATATAAAGTTAAAAACCAAATAACTCTTTGAGAAATGGCTTAGCTTCTTGCTCTGTATCCACACTGAGCTATATCTTAAAGGATGAACAAAAGTTATTAAACAATGAAAGTGAGGCCACCTTGATCTTCCTAGCCAGCATGGTGATTATTAATAGGTGTTCTTAAGTTCATTGACTTGCTAGCCTTCCTGATGGATCTAGAAATCCTACATTCCTTTCTAAGAGGAGACTAGAAAGCCCTTGCCCATCACAGAACAGGAATTCAATCTCTTGCACAATCCTCAAGCACTGAAAGCTGTAAATGGGAACCAGTAAGCCAATACAGAATCAGCAAATGTTAGAGGCCACGGTATCCCTTTACTGATCAATGACCCCCTCACCCTTTAAAGCCTTCTTGGTTGGGGCGCCTGGCTGGCTCAGTTGTTAACTGTCTGCCTTTGCTCAGGTCATGATGCCAGGGTCCTAAGAATGAGCCCCACATTGGGCTCTCTGCTCAGTGTGAAGCCTGCTTCTCCCTCTCCCACTCCCTCTGCTTGTGTTCCCTCTCTCGCTGTCTCATTCTCTGTCAAATAAATAAATATTTAAAAAAAAACAAAGCTCTCTTGGTGAGGCAGAAACCACAGCGCTGGCTTTTGGACAAGAGTCAGCCTTGTCCCCAGGTGGCCAGCCTCCTGAATAAAGCTTATATTCCTTTCCAGTCAACACTCATCTCTTGAGTATTGGTCTTTCTGGTGATGGGTGGCTGAACTTGGGATTCAGTAACAAAAATGGGGAATGTAGCCGACTTAGATAAAAGAAGAATGAATTGTATAACCTAGTTCCATTTCTCACTCAACCTGTTATGAGCTAGGTGACCTTGGGCAAGGTACTCCATTTTTCTAAAGCTCAGTTTCTTCATCAGTAAGTGAGGGACAAGGCAGGATACCAACCTCACAGTGCTGAAAGGAATGACTAAACAAAATAAACAATAGGAGGACAGTTACATGCCAGGCATATTGTATGAGCCCAATCAGGGTTAACCATGCTGATGGTGATGATGGCAACAACATTGGAAATGATGATGAAGAACAGGTCTGATCGGCCACTTGCACAAACCTTCTCCCTTCATAAAGCCTACAGAAGTCATTCAAAGCTCTGGTCTGCATACGACCAAAATGGGTTCTTTCAGGGACCCCCGATACCTTCCTGGCCCTATTCCTACTATTTTTATTCCTATTCCTGGCCCTACTCCAGTTGTTTTCTGATATTTATTGAGCACTCACTGTGTGACTTAGTACTCATTAGGGTAGCAAAAACAAATGAAGGATGGCTGGTCTCTGGCTTTGGAGGGAAAAACAGACAATGTTGCTTGTCTAATGCGGAAACAGACATGAACAGATCATTTAATACAGGGAATGCTCTCCTGGAGGTAGGCCAAGGTACTACCTCCAGCAGAGGTAGTACCTCTGTTAAAGGCTCTTAACACAGCCTGAGCCGAGTGTTTCTGGATGGACAGGAATTTAGCCAGCAAAGAAGGATGACATGAGGATAGGGAAGGGGATTCCAGGCAGAAGGAACAATTAGAAAAGGCACGGGATCTTTGAAATACTCAGGAGTATAGGAAACTCTGTGAAAAGAGAAGATGGGGGAAAAAAAATGAACAGAAGCAGGTAAGGCTGAAATGACTGATGACTAAATTCAAGGTTAAGTCCTTGAATTTTAACCTGTGGGTGCTGGTTCGTAGTCACAGAAGCAACATGGTTAGATCTGTATTTTAGAGCTACTGTTCTGATGACATGTGGGAGACAGGGCTGGAGAGACAGAGGAAGGCTCAGTGCCAGCACCACCAAGGAGAAGAGCTTTGTTATCCTTTAAACAAGAAACAATAACACTTGATACCAATAAATCAGTTATTATTCTTAAATTATTAGCAGGGCACTAAGAGTGGGGACAGAAAAAATGAGAGGGATTTAGAAATATACAGGAAATAAAACCGTGGCAGGACATGATGTCCCATTTCTTGACAGTTGCCACTCAATGTACAAAGTTTGACTGAGTTAACTTGCTATGAAAGGTACTGTCTGTAATGGATCTAGATTTCTAGCCTAGATCCCTGTATCATTCTCTCAGTTACTGTGTAATGCAGCTACTGAGTAGTAGTGCCATTTACCTATCAAGCAGACATGGGGCAAAGACCTAGGTTGTGGGGAAAGACAGGAAAGAGTGTCAGGTAAATGACAGATTCTGTTGTGTACATGTTGACTCTCAGTGGGGTAGGGGACACTTAGTTCGTATTTCTAACAATTAGTGGAATACCTGCTTGAAGCTCAGGGATGTTGAATTATAGAGAAGTTAAGAACACGAGTCTGTATAAAATCCCCATCCAGAGGCAACGTGGATAAAACAAGGACTTGGGCCAAAGATGGAGCCCTTGGTTAGGGTTGGGTAGAGGGAGGGTTGCCAGGAGGAAAAACCAAGAAGGAACTGTCAGAAAGACTGAGTAGAGCTAGCTAAATCCTCCAGAAAATAAGGACTGAGAAGAGTCTGCTAGATTTAGAAGATAACCATCACAAGAAGCCTTGCCAGAGCACTGTCAGTTGAGCTTTGGGGATAAATAATTCAGTGGATTGAAGAGAGGTCAAAAAATGCAGACATTGAAATATCAATAAACGTGGATGATGATAATAATTACTAAGTTACTGCCATCTTGCAGGGGAAAATAGGGCTCTGTATCTTGCCTGTATCATTCTCTCAGTTACTGTGTAATGGAGCTACTATGATCCCTGCCATTTTAGAGATGAGGAAACAGATGAGGAAAGGAGAGAGACAAAATGCGCAAGAAACTGATGAGGGGAAAGGTTTTTATTAATAAAGGATGGAAATAGACTTGAGTATAATCATAAATCATTATAATCTTTGATTATAATCATTAAGATATTCTCTCCCTCTGCCCCTCCTCCCGCTAACTATGTAACAATAAGTTGGGAAGTAACGGGTCAGAAAGTAGATAGAGATAGTCCACTTTGATCACCTCAGTTTTTCGTCTAAGGAAATAAAAATAAAAATTCTCCCTTCTTTTCCCAGCTGCTCCATTCCTACTGAATTTCCTGCTGTCAGTGGCACCCCAATCCCCTGCAGCCCCCCACAGCCCCTCTCAAGGCTTTGTGTACTAAGGGAAGGGGAGAGACATCAGACAATGTGGGGTGGGACACAGGCATCAGAACTCTACCTAATAGGGTTTTGTTTTTTCTTCAAATAACGGTGACATTTATAGGGCAACCAAATTGATAATCCGAACTTTCCCCCCCAAAAAACCATCTTATAGCAAAATATTCATTATCTGCAATAATGGTCTTTAACCTGGAATATGGAGACTTTTTTTTTTTTTTTTTAAAGAACTATGCTGGCACTTGTCTTGTTTTAAGGGACTTGGTTTCCAGATTCTCAGCTTCTAGATCCTAAAGCTGATCTGCCTGAGAAAGCAACAGCCATCTGAAGTTCTCCCAGTTAGCAACCCCTTCCTATTCCCAGTGAAAAGGCAAACCAACCCCTAAGCCCAGTCTCCACAGGGCATTTTTCCAGGATAGCAAATTTTTGCAAGCAAACAAAACAAAACAAAACAAACAAACAAACAAAAGCACTAAAAGATGGACAAAGGAAATTTCTTCAGCAATTGGAATTGCTTCAGTAATGGATTAACAAATATTCTACAACTCAAGTAAATTCTAATTTTCTCCTTTCAACCAAATTGAAGGACAGAGTGAAGTAGCTAATCGATTAATTCCAAGAACTGAGGGATAGTTGCCATGATATGGAGCTTTTGACATTTGCATCCACTTTTATATGTCAATAATTTTGTCTGTGCTTATCTAAGAAATGAGATAGATTGGTGGAAAGAAAGAAGGAAGGAGGGAAGGAAGGAAGGGGAGAAAAAGAGAAGAGAACAAAGAAAAAAGAAAGAAGGGAAGGTAAGCGGGAGGGAGGAAGACGGGAAGGAAGAAGAGGAGGAAGGAAAATGTTGCTGAGCCATGTGCCATGTTGGCAATACGGAACATTTACCCACGAATACATGAACTAATGGGAAAAAATGTTCTCTTTGTATTCCTAAGAGATTTATTTGCAGTAACAGATTACTTTTTATGTTTAGTATTTATCATAGTTTGTAAGATATGTGTGTTGTTCACACTAAAGTGTTTGCTGCTAATAACTATACTGATTGCTTAGTCCAGAAAATAGTTCTCAGACTCAGAACATTATGGCCACATAAAATGAAAAACGACGCTCAAATTTCAATTTATGCACCCATTTCATTGCCAAGAATTTTGATAGGTAATCAATAAGATACTTTCAAGCATAAAAATAATACATTAGGGTAGGATTCTGTGCAGGAAGTAGAGTAGAAATGTAAGTTTAAAGAGGAAAAGCAATGACACAAACAAAATACCTGTAAAAGAGAAGTCTGCTCCTGTACTTGTGAACCGGACGGTGATGGATAGCCAGTTGCTGTGGTATTTAGAAGGTAGTGCTGTATTAACAAGTGCTGTATTTATTTGATTTAAGCACAATATAAGCATGATATTAGAAATTGTATCTGAAACCATTTAAAGATGAAGATTTTAGGTGTGAGCTTGTAAATGTGCAAGGGACTCCTAGTTTTCAAACCGTTTTAAGTGGTACAGAGTAAAAGCGTGAAGACCACTGGTCCTTAATGGAATACCATCCCATCCATACCCAAGAGCTTCCCTTATCTCTCCACTGCGGCTTCTGCCATGTTCTCTGAATAGTTTAAAGACAAACAAACAAACAAAAACCAGGTATGAGAAAGGAAAGGCTTTGTTGACATATCAAAGAATGTTTCTGAAACATTAAACGTGAAATATGGATCCAGATTTCCCAGAGGTATAGTCCCATTTGCTGGCTCCCCCCATGTTCCAACCTTGATTAAATGCACAACATCTGTGAGTAATACGGATTGTTTGTCAACCAGAGAGAATAACGAAGCTGCAACTTTCCCGAAGGCATCTTCCAGCAGTACACATTCAAATCATTCCCAGGCTCCGCAATGGCGGAAGCATGTTAAATAGTTCACACTTGATGTCCATATTTTCACCCCTTAATTTCCAAATTAAGAAGTCATTATTGAACGTCATGCACTATCCCCTTCTTATCAGACACTTCCAAGAGCCCTGGCGTAGCCCCAACATCCCCTGAACTTAAGGAATTTTCTAAGAAACTCAAAACTGAAAAACAGGAAAGGAAATAAAAACTTTCAGTTATTCAGACTTGAGGAACTGTGTAAAGATTAAGTTCATTGCTGGCTATGGAATCTCCTAAGGCACATTTCCATAAATACAGTTTTACAAAATGTATCTTGATTATAATCTGTAGATTTGATTGGGCAACATTTCCTTTCAACAAGCCTGCATAGCATTTTGGAACAATTTTCAGTCCTCTGGAAGGGGGATACTCAAAATTAGTCCTGCAGATATAGAAGCACGCTAGAGGAAGCAATAATGAAACAAAACAGTAACAGCAGGCTCCATTTTGGTAAGCAGAACATTTTTAGTCAGACGGCAGCTTCTTAAAGAGGCAATGGCAGCCTCCAGATATTTTTAGCAAGTATTGGCCATTGCTGTGTGAAGTTAACCCAAAGCTTAATACCAATCACTCACCTTTTAATTTGGAATTACTGACACTGCTGTGTGCATGACCAAAACAGCAATTAAGAATCAGCAGGGCTCAGGAACAATTAGATTAAAATGTTGCTGAGGTGTAATATATAAATTATACCTCAGATTAGGGATAGTCCTATTGTGAGTGCAGCCCACCTGAGGGATGAGAGGGGAAGCGTGCTCTTGGCCCCTTCAGGGGCAAATGGGTTTTCTACACAGTTCACAACACCCTGGTGACTAACCTAGAGATGTGTATTTCTCTTACGGAAAGGTGGAAACACTTCTCTTTTCTGTCTATTTCTCAGAGCAGACCGTTTTATTTAACTAAATTTCAATGCCTCCAAGTGGGGTATGTTTATCTGGTGTCCCTAGTTGGAATTCATAATATGTTTCCCCATGGCAACATCTCCCACATCAGATGTCTAAGTTGCTGCATTTCTATAGTAAAATCAGCTATACAGAAATCTCTGGTTTTTGTTATTCTGAACTAGAGCCAAAGAGGTAGCCCTTTAAAACTTTGAGTCAGGGCTGTTTTCTTGCAAATGTTAAGCTATTTATGATTGCAACTTTCTAAAGTGTATAAATTTGTCGTGAAAAGGGGTGTTGATGTTTTGTTGGTGATGGGATGGTTACTGTAATTCTTATAAGGAGGCAAAACACAGTGGAAGATGCCTAGCGGTAGCTGGAGCTTAGGAGCTCATCACACCCGGGGACAGCAAGGTTCCTTTGAGTTGTCTCAGAATTCTATCTTCTTCTGCATTCAGGTGGTCAGCAATCATTTCTTAAGTTTGTCCCTACTCCTCCTTCTATCATCCTTTCTCACTCTTCAAATCAAATAACAAGATCTGTTAAAATTACACTGAAAAAAAGAATACATGGTATTCTTGGGCGTGGTTATACATTCATTTAGCCTTCTCTAAGGTCACACTCTAATACAGGGGCTTTGTAACATCTATTTTGGCTGTTGAATGGCATTTTTCTCATTTCCTGGAATTTGGCATTTTGGAGACCAGAATCATGCAATTATTCGTTCTGGATAGGAAAGGTGCAACCTTTCGATACTTTGAGAGCAAGGCAGGTAGGGTTAAGGTGGCTGGTCTGGATACTCAACTACCATTAACATTTTTAACATGAAAAATAATGTATTTGAAATTCTACATAAGTGGCTCACTAGCTTCTAGAATAAAACTCATTCTTATGTTGGGAACTTTCTTTACTCAGACAGGTCTTATTGCTCTGCCATTGCCTGGCAACAGAGATGTGGCAGGCGATGTCAAAGGTTAAGAAGTAGACTAAAGTCATTATGGAAAGAGAGCCTTATCAGCATTTTCCATCTAACTTTGTAATCCTTGAAATAAAATAGGTTCCACTG
Organism: Mustela putorius furo; assembly: GCF_011764305.1. NCBI lineage: Eukaryota > Metazoa > Chordata > Mammalia > Carnivora > Mustelidae > Mustela > Mustela putorius. The sequence goes on along the minus strand of NW_025422010.1, from coordinate 12,370,332 downwards.
TATTGAAGAGTCTGTATTTTGTTTCTTATCAAATGCCAAGTTTTTAAAAGACTTTTCTTTCTGCATATAAGTCCACTACTAGAGAGAATTTTAGTATGTAAATACATATTACAGTAAATGTACAGAGCAGTAAACATACTGCTCTGTAATGGGCTTCTCTATTACGTTAGCACACTTTAAAGGTTAAAGTGAAAAATTTCTGCCATTCTGAAATCATGTACTGTGCAGAAAGTGGTCATGGACACATTTGGAAGCATTCCAAGAGGAATCAGAAATATACTCTGAACCACTAGTTCATGTTGAATAAAATTCCATTTTCAACTACAGTAGCCTGCTTATTAAAAAACGATTTTTTAAAGAAGGGAATGCAAAATGTTCTATAGGTTTCTTTGTCTCAGTTCTGAAAGGAGAAGGAATGTGATCAAAACTTAAGCATCACCAACATGGAGGCTTAAGTGGGTATGAGAAGAATAAATGAAACAAGATGGGATTGGGAGGGAGACAAACCATAAGTGACTCTTAATCTCACAAAACAAACTGAGGGTTGCTGGGGGGAGGGGGTTTGGGAGAAGGGGGTGGGATTATGGACATTGGGGAGGGTATGTGATTTGGTGAGTGCTGTGAAGTGTGTAAACCTGGTGATTCACAGACCTGTACCCCTGGGGATAAAAATATATGTTTATAAAAATTAAAAAATTAAAAAATAAATAAATAAATAAAAACCAGAAGCTAAAAAAAAAAAAAAAAAAAAAACTTAAGCATCACCTGTGGGGTTTATATCTTTCAGTCCATTGTGTACCAAATGTTAGGCCCCTAAGGATTCATAGCTCATGGATAGTTAATTACATTTCAGCATGATGCGTTTTAAGACTTATTTTCCAGTGGGCATAACACATATGCTTTAGTGATATTTCCTTTCTATGCACCGTGGTTGTTCCATGACTCCCAGCCCCAGTTTTTAATTTTTCCCAATTACTGCTATAAAGGTAAGACAACCTGAATTAGAATCACAATGCACGTTGGTTTGAAGTGGATCCAGAATTATTTCTGGAGGAAGATTTTTATCCCTGCTTGTGGGCCCCCCCCCCATCTCTGAGCAAAGCCACAGTGTCCATCCATTCAGGGACATGTCCTTAAATTTCATTAGGAAATTCATTAGTAGTTCATAAAATGAACTCAATCCTTCCTTGAGTCCCAGACACTTTGTCAACACTGCACTCTGTTTTAGTCAGCGATTATAAACCCTGCGTTGAATAATTCTTATCAAAAGCCCAGTTGGGAGAAATACGTCCATGAATATCATTGCCTAAGGATATGGGGACAGCCTAGTCTTCTAAATTTCCTTTTGGACAGAACTGTGTATTTGGAATCACTGTATTTTAGAACTGCAGCTACTCAATGAGGCTTGCGCAGCATGTAAATAAGTGCATACTGATGAGGTCATTAGCATATGTGAGTTTCCCTACCTGTTACAAGGTTGCCCATCAGATCATTGTCGTTTATGCTACTTTCTAAAAGCATCCATGGAAGAAACTCTTCTTTGGTTTTAGTATTAGAAAAACTTGGGTTTTGGGGGTGCCTGAGTGGCTCAGTGGGTTAAAGCCTCTGCCTTCAGCTCAGGTCATGATCCCAGGGTGTTGGGATCAAGCCCCGCATCAGGCTCTCTGCTTTGTGGGGAGCCTGCTTCCCTTCCTCTCTCTCCACCTGCCTCTACTTGTGATCTCTGCCTGTCAAATAAATAAAGTCTTTAAAAAAAAAGAAGAACAGCAACTTGGGTTTTTATCTTACAGATGTCTCAAATCTGTAACTGACCATGTCTCCTTCACTTTCACTTCTAGGAACCTAAGAACCAAATCCAGAGCCCACCTCTGTCCACAGCACGAGGCCCTGAGGAATCCATCTGTCCCACGCAGCTTGCCCTGGTTTTATTTTTCTCTCCCATATTGCCTTTGAACCCTGACTTTCTCCACCATTTATTCTATTTTAATAACAAGGATGCCTACCTCAAGTGTGCTTCAGAGCAAAGCAGGATATGAGGTTTAACAACCCGCAACGCATAAGAGAGTCAATGGAAAATAAAGAAGATAATCCTCTAATCATGTCCTTGGTCTTCCATTTTGTGAGACCACGTAGCATGAGGGGTTCCCCCATGCCATCCCCCGACTTGTTGCCGCCATGAGTCCTGACATTCCGAAGAGAGGGCATGAGCTCGGGGAACAGGAGCAGGTGGGAACTGGGAGAGCAGAGACAAGGGAGGGAGAGAAACCACCCTCTTTGGCAGCAAGTAACTGAAAACAAGTTTCTGTGGCTACAGGGTCCCTTCTAAGGAAAGTCAGGAAAATGCCTGTCAGAACTTCTCGCATTAAATCCAAAGGTGACATTTAAAATCCTGATGCATCCAATTTGTGTAACGTAAGAATGTCATCTCCACAATACATATTTATGAAGTAGTTATGTTCATATTACTGTACAACCACTTCATCCCCATATGTTCCACCCACATATGTGATTTTAAAAATTACCTAAAAGACGCCTGGGTGGCTTAGTTATTAAGCACCTGACCCTTGATCTCAGCTCTGGTCTTGACCTTAGGGTCATGAGTTCAAGCCCAGCATTGGGCTCCACACAGTGTGGAGCCTACTTAAAAGGAAAAAAAAAAATACCCCAAACCTGTTACTCAATTGTCTACCCCCACAAATATGAGAGAAGCTTCTTCTAAAAAAACACACACCCATGAAGAATATAGAGAAGCTGCTTTGGCTAAATAAAATGGTGCCAGTTCTGATCAAAAGCAGAAATCAGAATTTGAATATTTACTTTAATAACTACAGGAAGGAAATGTAACTATGAACTCTTAGAAGCCACTATGGGGCTAGAGATATGGCCGACATTTGCCCAGATTATACAGATAATCAGTAAGAAAGAGATTTTATGTTAGAATGTTTAGAAGCCCACACACACACATTGTTTCACTTTGGTACAAAGACTAACAGGCTCCACAGTATTTCATGTTACCCCCAAAGACAACATTTCTAATGTTCTCATTCTAAATCTATACCCATCAGGACCTTTCTCCCATGGTGGAGAGGGGGGAGCCCTAGGGAATTCTTATTATAATTCTTATTATTCACATAATACTTACAAACAAATAAGGAAACATTAGCTACTTATGTGTTGTTGTTTTTTAAAAAATCAAGACCAGGTTAGACAACTCGGGTAAGGAATTACCAATTTTGATGAGTGGTTAAGTAGAAGCTAATTCAGGTCCTTAGAAAAAATTGCCTAATACATACTTTTTAATAACATTAATATTATTTTCATGTTAAAATTGTATCTTTTAACAGCGTGTTCTTCACAGCTAAAACAAAGTCAAAATTCCCTCTTAACAGTAATTCCTGAATTTTGTGATTTATTCTAATTTCATAAGCATGATACAGGAATGTGCCATGACATGAATGTCATATTAGAATCAGTTTTTCTGGGTTTCTGGGTGGCTCAGTAGGTTGAGAGTCTGCCTTCAGCTCAGGTCATGTGGGGTCCTGGGATTGAGTCCCATATCGGGCTCCCTGCTCAGTGGAGAGTCTGCTTCTGCCTCTGCCCCTGTCTCTCTCTGTCTCTCATGAATTAATAAATAAAATCTTAAAAACAAAAGATCAATTTTTAATGTAATTTACCAATATCTTGAGTGTATTTCATTTGATGGGGGTGGCTCACTGTGCCCAAACCATTAGTACAAAATGATGCAGTCTATGCCAAATGTTTACTTTTCTTTTGGGAGTCTGGAATTTTGCTATGTGCACAGCAGAGGCTAGCTATGTGACCCAACCCCCAGTACAAATTCTGGACACTGAGTCTGTAATAAGCTTCCCAGGTAGACAGCATCTTACATGTGTTGTCACGGTCTTGCTGGAGGAATGAAGCACAATCCTATGTGACTCATGGGAAAGGACATTTGAAAGCTTGCACTTGGTTCTCCCAGGATGTTGCCCTAGGTACTTTCTCCCTTTGCTGATTTTGCCTTGTGTCATTTCACTGCAATAACTCTTAGCCATGAGCACAACTGTATGCTGAATCCCGGGTCCTCTTAGCAAACCACAGAATCTAGCACCTGTGACATGACTCATATGGTCTGTTACATCATTTCAACCCTCTTCTGTCTCCCTTGTAAAAGCCCTTGAGAACCTGCCTTTGCCATTACCTCTCCAGGTGCTCCCACTGGATTCCAATGCAGCCCCCTAAGTCGGGAAGATCACCACGAGCACAGGAGGGATTACCGTTTGCAGGGGAAGTTCCCAGCGACTGGGGAGACACCTGGTTTCTGTTCTTAGTTCCCTCTGTTTGTTCTGCCATTTCCTATTTAATTTGGAACAGTTCACAACCTCTCTAGATCTTTTTTTTTTTTTTTAAAGATTTTATTTATTTATTTGACAGACAGAGATCACAAGTAGGCAGAGAGGCAGGCAGAGAGAGGGGGCGGGGGAAGCAGGCTTCCTGCGGAGCAGAGAGCCCGATGCGGGGCTTGATCCCAGGACCCTGAGATCATGACCCGAGCCGAAGGCAGCAGCCCAAACCACTGAGCCACCCAGGCGCCCCAGGTCTTAATATCCTTACACATAAAATGTGACTAAAACTACAGACCCATCTCATATCAGGTGCAAGATTTGGGCTTTCTGGACAAATAGTTCCTTGCTGATTTGCAACCAAAAGGTACATTGTATCGAAGTTGAGACACCTGACAGAAAGGAAACAGCCTCCACAAACATTAGGGACTCCCTGTGTAAAAAGCATCAAGATCAGAAATTTTTAGCAAGAGCCCACTGAAAAATCTCTGAGCTCACTGCTGTGTCTGTATATACATCTTACTCATTACTCACTGCCAGCACCAGTGACTAAAATTCATTTCCCAACAATCAACAAAAGGCCTACAAAGCCACCGGAGGAGCCATACATAAGAATCTTGAGCCTGAGATAGGTTCCTAGGTTGACTAATGGACAGCTCCCTTCTTCTAAAGTCTCATCTCTGTTCATGTGTTAATAAAGCTGTTTTTGCAGTTACTTACAAGATATATTTATGTTTCAGTATTCTTCTGTGTATAATTCTTGGCACAAAGGAAAAACACATTATCATTCGTGAATTGCAAAGGCTAAGCATAAGTACTGGGCATTCTTGTCTTCGGGGAGCATTCAAACTTTTCTCTTAACCACTTCCTAATTTGAAGCTGCCATCACAGCTAAAAACTATTTCCAAACTCCTAAGCATGTGTCGTTAGGGCACAGAATTCCAGAGAATCAGTCAGTCAGACAGGCAGGTACTAAGGACAGAGGGAAAGGTGAGATGACATTGTAGCTAGCTTGCATCTGCTCTCCATTCCAGATTTTCCTACTAAAAACTGCAAAGCAAAGCAGAGCTTTCAAACCAGGAAACAACAACAGTAACAACAAAACAAAAGAACCCAACAAACAAAAAACCCCAAAGAACAATTAGCATAGCATTGAATGAACAAACATTTTAAGAAGCATCCTGCACAGAGAATCATTTCCACATTCCCCTGGTTGAATTTACACATGGCATTGCTTCAATATTTATCAAATTCAGAGTTATAATCACTAAAGATGGTCACTTCTCCTAGGTATCATTAACATTAGGAATACAGAAATGTTACCTCCAAATCCTAAGAGGGACTTTGAACACAGATAGAGACAGATGAAAGATGGCATGCTGCAATGCAGCTATTTCAAAGGTACGGGAGCACTGACATTCCGGCTTCCATTCCTCCAGGAATAATCTCAATGAGACACAGAAAGATCCAGGGTGCTAAAAGCGATTCCTCTACTACTGCGTCCAGATACTCTCTTTGAATTCAACACTCAAAAACACAAAGGCAGGAACAGGAGGCAATAACTGCATAGCATCTTCTGGTGTCCTTCAGGCTCTTCCCCTAATAGTTTCCCTGCTTCCCAGTGTAGCTTCTCCGCGTGACCAGGCAGCAGTCTCAAAAGTGCTGTGGAAGTAGCTTCCAGCAGCAGGGAGACGAAAGCCTCGAGTGTCGTAGGGCTTCTTGACCCCTGGCTCCCCATCGTCATCAGAGAATCTTCTGCTTGGTAGCAAATTTTCAGTTTAATTATACTTATAGAGAGTTTTTAAATCCTTCACTTTCCTGATTGCCTTGCTAATACACAATTCAAACATCTATAAGCAGAGCTATTGAGACCAACATAGTAATTATACTGACTCTTTTTCCCCCTTCATTTTGTCAAGGACCCCACTAAAGTTCTTCACTTCAATGGACTTTTCCTGGATTTCCTCCCTTCATCTTGAGAGTCTCTTGCTTTATTCCTGAAGGTACAACAACATTAGCAGGACCACGCTGGCCACACAAATAAGCAAAGATTCTCCACTAAGCAAAAAGGGCAAAATCTGACAAAGTCCATCCACCAAATGGAGTTTCACAACAAGTGAGGCTGAGTAGGGAGTCAGAACTAACATTTTTTTTTGGAGTATCTATTATGTTATATGCCAATATTCACAGTACCATACATAAACATCAATTTAATCCTAAAATCAATGCTATAAACACTGTATTATCATCCCACTTTTATAGACGTAGGAATGACCTCCAAATGATCAAGTAATCTGCTCAACATCTCCTACAAACCACTAAGAAAATCACAAGCAACCTGGCAGAAAAGTGATCAAAAGATATGAATATACACTTCATGGCAGAACAAACAAGTGCACCAATTACCACGAGAACAGGCATTTGGCATCATTCGTAGTCAAAGCAAAGCAAATTAAAACCCCAAAGAAATAACCATTTTATACCCATTCAACTAGGAAAAATAAAAAATCTAACAATACCAAGTGTTGAAAAATAGTGGATCCACATTCCAATGAGAGTTAAAATTGGGGCAACCAACTCTGGAGAACATTTTGGAACTATCTCTTAATATTGAACATTCATACACTCTATGATCCACTCATTCTACTCCCACCCAAGAGAGTGTCTTATACATGTGCATGAAGTTATGTCCAACAATGCCAAAACAGCTCTTTTCACAACACTAAAATCCTGAGAACACCCAAATGCAAGTAGGATATAAATACAGTATATTTTACACATTAGAATATTAAATAGAACATGTAGTACAGCATATCACAACACAGATGAATCTTCTCAATAAAAAGTCTCAAAGGATTACACACAATATTAGGTCCTTTTAGAAATTCAAAAACAATTCTAACTAAAACTTTCCTTTTCAGAATACTAGTGAATGGAATAAAATTACATATAAAGGAAAGTAGAGGAATGACAAACATGAGACTCAGGATGAGGTCAATGTAGGTGGTGATGGGAAGAAATGTGGGGGGACCCAAATGGTTAGATTAAGGTTACTGTCAAAATCCCAGCTTTGAGATACATTCCAAGATGGTGGAGGAGTAGGAGATCCTAGTTTCATCTGGCCCCAGGAATTCAGTTAGATAGGCATCAAATCATTCTGAACACCTGCGAACTCAATTGGAGATCTAAGAAAAGAACTGCTGCAACTCTACAAACAGAAAAGTGACCACTTTCTGCAAGGTAGGAGGTGCAGAGAAGTGAATCCGAAGCAATATATGGGAAGGGAGACTCCAGAAGCTGGTGGCCAGAAAAGTGTCATAGCAGTGGAGCACAGAATCAGAACTTTTAGGAGTCTGCTCCACTGAGGAACTCTGAACAGAGCTCAGGTGGTGAAACAGGGCAGAATCCTAGGCGGGACAGGGTGGTCTCCGGATCCATGGAGTCACAGTTAGACCAGGGGTGCCTGAGTACAGCAGAGCTCCCAGGTATGGGAGCATGGAAGCTGGCTGCAAAGAATGAGCCCAGTGGCTCTCAGGTCTGGGTTGCCATAAACCATGAACTAGTCAGGCGACCGCTCTCTGAGCAGGGGCCCATCAAGCAGCAGAACCAGGGAGATCCCCACTTCCTCCCCCGGGAGTAGTGGCATGAGTGTGCACCACAGGATTCGGCAGAGATTGGAGACTCAAAGTGGGTCACAAGGTCATGTGCCTAAGATAGAACTGCTCAGTAACAGGCCAGGTGAGCATGGAGTGTGGGTGGAGACCAGGGAGACAGCAATGATTGACTGCTTTTCTCTGAGGGTGTATTGAGGAGTGGGGCCCTGAGCTCTCAGCTCCTCCAGGGCCAGGGATTAGGAGGCCTCCATGTTCATTCTCAGCCTCTAAAGCTGTACAGAAAGCTTTCAGGGAACAAAAGTCATGTAGAACAATCCAGAGTAACTTACACTTGGCCTGGCCCACTGCAAAGGCAATGCAATTCTGCCATGGGCAAAGACATTTGAGAATCAGTACAACAGACCCCTCTCCTAGAAGATCAGCAAGAACATCCACCCAAAACCAAGTTTACTGATCACACAGAACTATAAAACTTCAGTGCTAAGAGAAAATAGTATATAGAGTTCATGGTTTTTTCCCCCCATAAGTCTTTAGTCTTTCAATTTTAATTATTTTTCTCTTTCCTTTATCAACCAATTTCTTATTTTATCAACTCTTTTTGAAGTCTTCTTTTAATTTTCATTTTTATAGTTACATTCTACCTTTCAAATATTTAATTTTATTTTTGTATATATGTCAAGTCTTTTTTCTTTACAATTTTGGGAGGTAATTTCTTCTAATGAACATACCAAAATACACTCAGGATATAGCTTATTGCTCTCTTCTTTTCACCTGTTCATATTCCTTCCTTTTTGCCTTTTAATTTTCATTTTTAAAATATATTCTATCTTTTCATTGTATTTAATTTTATTTTTGTATATATATAAGTTTTTCTTTCTTTACAGTTTTGGGATCTAGCTTTCTAAAAAAAAAAAAAAAAAAAAAAAAACCAGAACAAAATACACACAGGATCCAGTGTATTACTCTGTGCTGTTCACCTGTCTGATTATACTCTCTCTCTCCCTTTTTTTTTTGTTTTTTTTGTTTTGGGTCTCTTCTGATTTGTTTAGTGTATGCTTCTCTGGGTTTGTTGATGCCACTTTAGCATTTTGTTCTCTCATTCACCTATTCTTCTCTGGACAGAAGGACAAGATGGAAAAACACACCCCCCAAAAAGAGAACAAGAAGTAGTACTGACTGCCATAGACCGAATCAGTATGGATATAAGTGAGATGTTGGAACTAGAGTTCAGAATAATGCTTATAAAGATACTAGCTAAGCTTGAAAAAAGCACACAGAAGACCCTAGAAAATCCCTTTTTGGAGAAAAAAAAAGAACTAAAATCTAATCAAGTCAAAATTGAAAAGGTTATTAATGAGATGCAATTAAAAAATGGAGGCTGTAACTGCTATATAAATGAGGCAGAAGAGAGAATTAGTGATATAAAAGACCAAATGACGGAACCTGAGAAAAAGAGAGATAAACTACTACTGGATTACAAGAGAAAAATTCAAGAGATGAGTGATACCATAAAGTGAAACAATATTAGATATTAGAATATTTGGGATCCCAGAAGAGGAGAGAGAAAGGGGAGAAGAAGGCATATTGGAGCAAGTTATAGTGGAGAACTTCCCTAATCTGGGGAAGGAAACAGACATTCAAGGCCAGGAGGCACAGAGAACCTTCCTCAAAATCAGTAAAAATAGGCCAACACCTCAAAATATAATAGTGAAACTTGCAAATCTTGGAGAAAAGGAGAAAATCCTAAAAGCAGCTCAGGACAAGAGGTCCATAATCTCTAAAAATAAAAATATTAGACTCACAGAAGACTCATCCACAGAGACCTGGCAGGCCAGAAAGAACTGGCATGATATATTCGGGGTGCTAAATGAGAAAAATATGCACAAATAATACTTTATCCAGCAAAGCTGTCATTCAAAATAGAGATAAAAAGCTTCCAGGATAAACAGAAACTGAAAGAATTTGTGATCACTAAACCAGCCTTGCAAGAAATATTAAAGGGGTCCTATAAGTGAAGAGACAGCCTCAAAGTAACATAGACCGGAAAAGAACAGAGACAATATACACAAACAGTGACTTTATGGGTAATACAATGGCACTAAATTTATATCTTTCAATAGTTACCCTGAATGTAAATGGGCTAAATGCCCCAATCAAAAGGCACAGTGTATCAGATTGGATAAAAAAGCAAGACCCATCAATATCCTGTCTGCAAGGGACTCAGTTTCCTTTTTTAAATTTACTTTTAATTCAATTAGCCAACATACAATACATCATTAGTTTTAGATGTAGTATTCAATAATTTATCAGTTAAGACTCACTTTGATCCAAAGACACCTCTAGATTGAAAGTGAGGGGGTGAAAAAGCATTTATCATACTAATGGACAGCAAAAGAAAGCTGGAGTGGCAATCCTTGAGTCAGACAAATTAGATTTTAAACCAAAGACTGGAATAAGAGATGAGGAAGGACGCTATATCATACTTAAAGGAACTATCTAACAAGAGGATCTAATAATTATAAATATTTATGCCCCTAACATGGGAGTAGTCAATTATATAAACCAATTCATAACAAAATTAAAGAAACACATTGATAATAACACAGTAATAGTAGGGGACTTTAACACCACACTCACTGCAATGGACAGATAACCTAAGCAGAATATTAACAAGGAAACAAGGGCTTTGAATGACACAATGGACCAGATAGACTACATAGATATATTCAGAGCATTCCATCCTAAAGCAACAGAATACACATTCTTCCCAAGTGCACATGGAATATTCTCCAGAAGAGATCACATACTGGGTCACAAATCAGGTCTCAACTGGTCCCAAAAGACTGGGATCATTCCCTGCATATTTTCTGATCACAATACTTTCATCGAATTTGAACTCAATCACAGAGGAATTTGGAAAGAACTCAAATACATGAAGGTAAAAGAGCATCCTGCTAAAGAATGAATGGGTCAAATAGGAAATTAAAGAGGAATTTTAAAAATTCAAGAAAACAAATGAAAATGAAAACACAATTCTTCAAAACTTTTGTGATGCAGCAAAGGTAATCCTAAGGGGGAAGTATATAGAACATAAGACTTTCTCAAGAAATAACAAAGGTCTCAAGTGTGTAACCTGACCTTATAACTAAAGGACCTGGAAAAAGAATAGCAAATAAACCCTAAACCCAGCAGGAGAAGAGAATTAATAAAGATTAGAGCAGAAATCAGTGAAATAGAAACAAAAAGAATAGTAGACCAGATCAATAAAACTAGGAGCTGATTCTTTGAGAGAATTAAGAAGGTTGACAAACTCCTAGGCCAGACACATCAAAAAGAAAAGAGAAAGGATCCATATAAATAAAATCATCAATGAAAAAGGAGCTATCACAAGCAACATTGAAGAAATACAAACAATTATAAGAACATATTATGAGAAACTATATGCCAACAAATGAGGCAATCCGGAAAAAATAGATGCAACCCTAGAGACATATAAACTACCATAGCTGAAACAGGAAGAAAGAGAAAACCTGAACAGACCCATAACCAGCAAGGAAATTGAAGCAGTAATCAAAAATCTCCCAAAAAACAAAAGTCCAGGACTAGGTGGCTTCCCAGGGGAATTCTACCAAACATTTAAAGATAAATTTAATACCTATTCTTCTGAAACTGTTACAAAAAAATAGAAATGGAAGGAAAACTTCCAAACTCTTTCTATGAGCCAGACAAACACCCCACCAAAAAGGAGAATTACAGACCAATATCCCTAATGAATAGAGACGCAAAGATTCTTACCAAGAATCTTACCAAAGGCAGAGGCTTTAACCCACTGAGTCACCCAGGCGCCCCCTGAGGCTTTTTTAGTGTCTAAATATGAAGCTCTCCAGTAAGTTTAGGTTCGGTTACAAGAACATTCTCTCAAATTGGATTTTAAGAGGCCAGGGACTCTGGAGAATGATCGAACAGTTAATAAGTTACAATGTTCAGCATTTTCTGTTGATGTAAATAAGTGAGAGGGTGTAAGAAGTGGGATACAGAACCCACTGAACCTCTCAAATAGGTGAGACCCAGGTATATTTATTACTAGGGGACAAGTGAACAGGACTCCCTCTCCCCTACTCAAACCCATGTTCCATGATTTAGTTCTGCCACATTCCATCAAACACCACTCAGATCCTCCAAGCACAAAAAAGTTCACTTTTTAAAAGTCTAAGACATTGTGGGTTCACCTATAACTTTCCAATAAAAGGGAGAAAAGGAAAAGAGAAACAGAATAAAGATTTAGAAGGTTGAGATTTTATGTCCAACTAGAGAAATTTGTTTTTTGGTGTCTCGGTAGAAAGCCCCCCAGTGATTTCAAATCCAAGGGCCATAGGGTTGGCTCTCAAATTGAATCCCAAGGCAGCGGGACTTCAGAGTCACTAAATTTTGCTCACCCATCATAAAGGAGATGGGATGCCAGGCTAGAATAAGTGCTAAAAACAGAGAGACCAGAGCAACTTCACAAATCTTCATCCCATGAAGAGTAGAAAGCAGGTAGAGGGAAACAGGTGGGGAGGACAGAGTCTTGGCAGCTGCCTCAAGGCAGCTATGAGATCTATGATTTAAATATATATTTCCACAGAGAACAGTATCACATCTGGAGCCCACCATTAAATTTCTCCCAACACTAAACAGATGCTTACTTTTTAGATGCTAAACAGTGTGTGCTTAAATATATTCTAACCTAACATTTTCTAAATCCAACAAATGTAATTTTTTTTTTTTACAATGGCCAAAATTGTTCTAATAGGATATTAGCACCAGAAAGGACCAAAAAAAAGAACTCTCGTCATCCTCATTTTTAGGAAGGAAGAAACTGAGTCCCAGACAGTTAATTGACGTACTGATTCGACACAAATAGACTGCGACTGACCTGGAAGGAGAACCTCAATGGTGATTTTCACTTTAAATATTTGAAGCTCATAAAAAACATACATATCCCGTGGACTAACAGGAGCTGTTAAGCGTAAGTGCTGACCCAAAGCATTTCCCAGGGATCCCTGAGGGACATGAGCTTGGGCCACACTGATGCCGCAATTTCAGCAGGGCCAGGAAAGGGTTCCCTGCAGAAATCGCTGGCCTCTCCCAGTAATGGGGTGCCACTGTGGACATCCTGACAGGGAGTTAGAACAGCAGAGAGGAAGGCAGAGACACCATAAGGTAACAAAGGACACCATGCCAATGAGACATACCTGGCATCCTCCAGAGACAACCTGGTGAATACAGGAGAACCTGGAAGGATTCTGGAATTTCTGAGATTCTGCCAGAGAGGAGTCAGGGAAATACTATTTTCTGACAATTTTTAGTCCATTGTTTAACTCTCAGGCAGGATGGCTGGGACCAGCAGCTCATACAACCGTCATAGCAAACACATAGCAATAGTCTTGACCATGAGCCTGACACCGGGCAAGGCAGCCCACACACATCCTTCAGAACTTCCACAGCCTCACCCGCTAAGCCTTCGTCTACCCACTGCATCAGAGAACCCCGCAGAAGTTCCGAGACCCGTGGCAGAGTTACAGTTTTATTCCAGGTCTCCTAACGTGGGAACTACCCCGGGAGAATCACCGGCTCCGTCATGACCCATTTTCCCAAATCACTATCTAAATGGGTCATTCTGAAGAGCACAGTTCAAACTCTACAGGCATTTTCCTTCCTCCTTGTTTTCAGAACATCATTTAGATACAACTGACAGAGGAGAAGTTCATTTCCATAAAATTATGTCCCAAGTAACTCTTTATGTCCTCATTTCTAACCCATGCTTTTCTCTGAACATTTCAACATTTCTGAAATCAGGATGTGAAACTGATTCGTAGACTCAATGTGATCATATTTTCTCCCTTGAAAAGCTGTTATTAATTTGGTGGGGTAACTATGCAGCATCTGGGTCTCCAGAAGTGATCTTATTTATTTTTAGGGGATTAATGCCTTTGCAAAGCTCAGATGAACCATTATACGAGGTGTGGTCCTAGAAAATAATTTTTAAATGCTTACCTGACATGTTTCGGGCCTGAACCATTCCTGTTCTATATAGGCTTCCTATCCATAATGCAAGGAAATGAGGGTACAGAAAAAGGTGGGGAAAAATCTGGAGTCTTTATTTCCTAGACTCAGTCATTCAGGATCAGCTTAGGCCTATCTGTAGCATTCCCTGAATGGTCCAGTGGCAGCAGAATGTCATTGCATTTAATATAGGGGTGATCAGAAGGCCTCCAATTTGGGGGGTGAGGCATTCTTTGTCGTCATGGTATTGAGTTTAAGATTAGCAGATTATCTCATTTTCGCTAGGGAAACATCAAAATTCAACGTAAATATTTGGTTCATTTCACAGTTCTACAAAATTAAGCTCTCTTACATAATTCCATCTACAAAGTGGAATTAATAAAACCAACAGCAGATAGCTACTATAAAGACTATTGCCTGTTAATAAAAATTATTCAAAACCTCTTTGTGAAATAAAATGAAAACTAAAACGATTGTGGCCTGTAATAGATGTTCAGTAAATGTTAGTTACCTTCCCTGAGTAATATTTTATGCTTCTTCCTATCATAAAGAGGAGAATCTCACCATTCTAAATAATACATATATGAAAATAACTTGCAACCACCAAGGGTGAGACAACCCAAAATACCAAAGTGTTTCATCTGCTTCAAAAGCTGTGAAGTGAAAATCAGTAGTGAATTAAAACAAAAGGTACACAGCTTCAAAGAGAAGGCTGACTTGAATGGGGGAAAAAAAATGAATATAACTCTAAGTCCAGCATGAGACGATGACTCAGAAAATTGGACTCCACTACCGTGTGATTCTTACTGTACCAGTCAATGGCTGCCTTGTGTAGGGAAGGGTGAGATTTCCCCAAATTAATAGAATGATCCTTTCATGCCTTCAGGAATTGTGTGTAACTTTTCAAGAAACAAGGCTCACCAAGGGAAATTAAAAGAGGAAAATAAGAATATAGGCTAGTTGCGGTGGTTACATTTAGTTTTTTCTTTCTTTTGGGGCTCCTAATAATTTTGCCTGATTAGAGCATGCAGTTGTCAGTTACAGAAAAGAGAATCTGCATATTGGTTGTGGAGAAAGTGTTGCCAACGTGTGATCTCTCTACTTATTCCTGTCACTGAAATCATACAGAAAGATACTGAACACCTATCTTTGCAACAAGTAATGCAAATACAGATCTATTTAAAAATATAAATGATTCTGTCGTATACTCTCTTCCGATCATGTTTATCCTCAAAGGGAACCTCAAAATTCTATCATGTTAGCTACTGTCCATTAGGACCCCAGATCCATTTTCCACTTTGCTCAGCTTGGTCCTAGGGAGTTGGATGGGAGGGTCTACCTCTGCGAATTGCATCATTCAGGCTGCCTGACCCTCTCACTCCAGTTGGCTTTGGCCATTAGGAGGAAAGCAGAAGAGGAAAGAGAAGGAGGTGGGGATATTTTCTCCAGGCTTCCTCCCCGCTTTAGTGTCTGTCACAGGCCACATCTGTCTCCAGGACAATTCTTGTTAGATGGTCTCCCTCCCCCTATTTCAGCCGACAGTGGGCTCTGTTAAAAGTTTCCTCCCTAAGGGTGGAGTTTCAGCCTAAGGGTGGTAATGGCTTCCTGCTATTCTGGTCCTAGTGACTCAATATTCCTTGTTGCTTCTGTGAAATTCCCTACCTTACATTTTCTGAAATTCACAGCTGAACACACCTCCTGTTTCCTGTGATGGTCCTGATTGATACATCCACAAAGAAGCTCATGGATACTAAAATTTGTTCTTTACTTCCAATAATTCAGGTAAAGCAAAATCCTGTATTTTAGCATATGCTTTTTTTTTTTTTAATTCATTTAGTTGACCAAGCCACACTAGACAGAGAAGCATTAAGACTGAAGGATCATACAGTATGGGGAAATTGTCTACATATTTTAAAAAATCAGTGAATCTTCTTGCATGATGTTTCTCTGTGTGTGGTACTGTTTCAGATAAACAGGGTGTTGTATATGGTAATTCAAGTTATTTCCAAAGATAATGCTTTGGCAGCTTGGTTATTCAGTGTGCTCCGTCGAGTCTGACAACGTGACACATTTACAGGCAGGTGTTGGAGAAACAGCTGATACTCCAGCTCTTGGTGTCACAGGTAGTTATGGTGATCATTTTGTAATCTGTTCAGAACCCTCACAATGATTTTGTCCTTTATCTGCACAGGGAGCAGCAGTTAAGACCTTAACTCATTAAAATACCCTGAGTAGATATGAATAAATTACATATTTCGGTTTAGAACACTTAAGAATTTCATTAAAATAGGTTTCAATAGATATCTTGGAAATGAAACTTAACCCATATAAGTCACTATCCCTATCAGAAATTAATTAAGGAGAATAATTTCATGCAACTTTGAGGAAATAGCAATGATCAGGAAGAAGCAGGGAAGGATAGAAATTAATTACATGACCATGGGCCTTATAATTGGAAAAAGATCATCCCAGACAAAGTGTCCTGGCAACACAGGGCTAGAACAGACACAGTATTCTATTCCTGTCCCTTCCTGCTTCTGGTTCCTCATGACATCCACAGAAATTTCCATATGATATAAAAGCAACCAAAAAAAAAAAAAAAAAAAAAAGCTTCAAAGGATGAGAGAGAAAGAAAGGGAGGGATAAGAGAGAAAATGGAAGGAGAGAGAGGCACAGGGAATTTTAATTCTGGAGAGGACTTAGAGCTTGTTCATTGCTTATCATCTGTTAATGCCCTTACTGTAATGAAATAAATCTCTGAAATAAATTTCCATGTGACATGAAAATGAGAACAAAGGTGAAAAGAAAAACAGCTACAATTATCACAATAACCCCCCCTCCCCATATTCTAAACGCAAGCCGATTAGAAATACCGTAAGAAAATACCCACCCTCAACCTGACAAGAGTAAAATGCAGTTCCCACAGAGGAGCACTAAAATTACACACTTTGAAACAATATTCAGCTTTATAGACAATGACCGAAACACACATTTGAATGAATATAAAGTACCATCTCCTACTTACTGACCTAGGAAACACAAATGAAGATAACCTAATGTTGACAGGAGTGTCAAGGATTCATACAAATTCCCGTAAATGAAGGCAATGAACTTGGAAACCACACAACAGTCAGCTGACAACAGTCAGCAAGAGTCAAAACACTGATCCCAGCCTGGGACCTAATAATTCCAATCAGGACCCACAGATGCAACCTGAAAGGAAAACAAACTCATCGGTGCAAATTGTTATGTCCATTTTTGTTTTGTTTTGTTTTGTTTAAAGATTTTTATTTATTTATTTCACAGACAGATCACAAGTAGGCAGAGAGGCAGGCAGAGAGAGAGAGGAGGAAGCAGGCTCCCCACCGAGCAGAGAGCCCCGATAAGGGGCTTGATCCCAGAACCCTGGGATCATGACCTGAGCCGAAGGCAGAGGCTTTAACCCACTGAGCCACCCAGGTGCCCCATGTCCATTTTTTTAACACACCTTCAATAATGTGGAAATAGCCTTTTCCCAGTTATAAGTGAGTAAGCGAAAAATGATACGGCAGTAAGACCAAATAAAATACTTTGAAATTTGAAATACACAAGTTCCACACATCCTGGTTAAGTATCTCTAAAGCAATCTTCAGTGAAAAAAGTAGACACAAAATAGTAGATCCGTTCACTTATTCAATAAGTATCTGCTAAATGCTTACGGCTTGCTCACATCCCTGAGTTTTAAATAGTCATCCCATGTTCATTTGTCATGAACATCTCCAAGTTAAGTACACCAGCCAAGGTCACAAAGGTTTTAGTGGTGAGCAAATGTCAGGCGTCTGTTACTGATACTAAGCCTTTAGCAGCAAAATATTGTCTCTTTACTAGAATTAAAGTGATAGGTTTCTATTTCCATAGGCTTTGTGGTAAGCTGGAAAAAAAAAATTTAGCCAAATACAATCTTGAGACTTGCAAAGTAGAATTCATTAACAAATATGATTATTTTATTTTCTGAAGAACAATGAAGGGTGGGAAAGTCATTAAAAGATGCACTTCCAGACACCCAACTGTTTATGACGTCTCAGCTCAATAAAAAATGTATTACTCTGTAGACAAGAAAATGTATTTTTAATCTGAGTGATGAGTATTTAAATACTTGTACTATACAGCACTTAGAGGGATGTAGGCACACTATGTTCCCATAAATAATTAAATGAGAACTATAGCTAAAGACATAAAAAAAAAAGGGGGTCATAATTTCCTCTACCCATGGAGGAGAATTCAAAGCTGTCTTTATGGTGTCAACTCATTATACAGCATACTCTTATAAATGCTAACGACTCGAGGAAACTATTAAAATATTCAGCAACCCATATCGGATTTCCTTTCTTGTCAAACTCTCCCAGCTTCTCCCACCCATAAAAAAACCTTACTAGAGTGTCTCTTGTAAAAGACTAGTAAGAATGGTGTTTGGTTTATAGTAAGATTGTTATTTACCTCTTATTCAAGCATGACAACATAAAAAATAGCTATGTGGCAGTAATGTAATAAATATTTTTTGATCATGTAGTTGTAAAACATACAAAGATAAGGAGCTCCATTAGGCACATTTAATAATGACTAGATGACTCTTCAGCTGTGTGGAGTCTTGTCCGAAGTTGTTATAAAAAGGAAATGCATTTGAACAGCAACAAAAACTTTCTAGAGTTTGTATATTCCCCAATTTTCTCTGAGTTTTAATTACCAATTTCCTGAATCCTAATTTTTTTTTTAAAGATTTTATTTATTTGTTTATTTGACAGAGACAGAGAGAGAGAGATCACAAGTAGGTAGAGAGGCAAGCAGAGAGAGATGGTGGGGGGAGGGGAGGAAGCAGGCTTTCCGTGGAACAGAGAGCCCGATGTGGGGCTCAACCCCAGGACCCTGAGATCATGACCTCAGCCGAAGGCAGAGGCTTCACTGAGCCACCCAGGCGCCACCCCCAAATCCTAAATTTTGCCAATTTTTAAAATAAATAATTAATTAATTAACGAGAGAGAGAGCAAGAGCAACAGAGAGCACAAGCTAGGGACAGGGCAGAGGAAGAGAGAGAAGCAGACTCCCCACTGAGCAGGGAGCCTGATCCAGGACACTGAGATCATGACCTGAGCCAAAGGCAGACACTTAGCCACCCAGGTGCCCCTCTTCCAATGTTTTAGAAAAACAGTTTTTGCAAAATAGGTCTATCTCTCTTCAAGTCTATGTACACTCTGCTTGGTGTGAGGGTTTGGGTGTGGGAGGGGGGCCACGGCTGTTCTAAATGAGGATTCCTGCCAGGAGAGTGACTCTCTGATGCTTCAAGGACATTAATCAGATTCACAGCTGGTGGCACAGTGATCTGGATTAAAAAGACTGAGATCCTTTGATTATTTCAACTTATTTTTGCTAGAATTTTTTCTTCCATCTCTGGTCACTTAAGTAAAATGTGTTTTGTCTTCCTCGGGGTAGGCATCAATTTGAATTAAAAGGAGCAACTTGCAAGACCCATTTATTTTCCTCTGTGGAGCAAGGAGAGGGGGAGGAGTAGGAGAAAGAAGGCACAGAAGTACAGAGAAGGAGGAGGGCTAATGCAAACTGCTCCATTCCTTTGAAGCTGCCTCTCACACCACCCCTCCCATTCTCATTCCCACTCTTCTTGGGCTTACCGAGCTTGACCGAGACCAGGGCAGGCAGCCCTGATGGAGGGAGAGCAGTTCCCAAGGACATTGTCTGAGGTCCCAATGGATCTCTCTGACTCTATGGAGTCATGCAGAGCTCAGGATGTAGCAAGGGCCCACGCCTTCCCTCCCCCATCCCCCACCCCCCACCATAAAACCCACAGCTGGGCCACCTCACGTCTATTGGAATGGTTAAATCAAAAGTACTCACCACACCAAGACTGACAAAGATGCGGAACAATGGAACGCTCATGAATTGCTGGTGGAGGTGCAAAATGATGGAGCCTCTCTGGAAGCTTAACAGCTTTTCACAAAGTTTTTACCATACGACCCAGCAATCTTACACTCCTGTGCATTTACCCAAAGAAGTGAAAATTTATGTTCACACACACCCCAAAAATTACACACGAATGTTTATAATCACCAAAAGCTAGAAACGATTTAAATATCCTTCCAGCGGGAAATGGATAAACACACTGTGGTTTATCTATAAATTGAAATTGTATTGTACGAATTGTATCCACGCAATGAAATAATACTCAGCAATAAAAAACAACATCCAACACCATGCAAGAACTTGGATGAACTTCAAAGACATTATGCCACGTGAAAGAAGCCACGATCATACGGTTACGTATGATATCATACCAATGACTCCATTTACATGATATTCTAGAAAACATGAAACTAGAGTGATGGAGAAAAGATTAGAGGTTGCCAGGGCAATGGGTAGAGGAGGAATGTGACTACAAAGGGCCAGCACAAGGAAGATTTTTATAGTGGTGGCACCGTCCCAGATCCTGACTGTGGTATTGGTTACATGAATCTATACATACTCAAAGGGTACACATGAAAATTCAAATTTATTGTGTGTGTGTGTGTGTATATATATATGTATATGTATATAAGTATTTATTTATTTAAAAGTAAAACAAATAAAAGGAGCTTAAAAGACAGAGAGAGAGGGAGACAGAGAAAGAGAGAGAGAGAAAAAAAAACCCACACCTGGAATCAATAAAAAATCAAAAACGAAAACACTATGCATCCATCCTTTTCCTGCTCTTTTCCATTCCATAAACATTCATAGAGTCTCTACACTCTAATACCTTACTTTTCAGGTTTAGGAGGGGGAAATATTGTTTGCTAGGTTGAGGGTGGATAGAGGGAAGAAACATTAGGAAAATAAAATTTTCAACAGCACTGCCATGATGGCTAAAATTTGGGGTATGTCTTTTTTTTTTCTCTTTTCTTTCTTTCTTTCTTTCTTTCTTTCTTTCTTTCTTCTTTTTTTTTTTTTTTAAATAAAACTTGTGCAGGAACTCACCTCTATTCTAACCCCTGAGTAGAGGGTGAAAAAAGAAATGTCAGGAGTGAAGGAAAGTGAAATCAACAAAAACCTTCAGAGTATTTCAATATACGGTCTCCAGGAAAGGGCGATCATCGCAGAATAGATGTGGGATGTGATCCTTTATAGCCATACCCTTCCCAGAAAAGGAAAATAGTTGTCAAGTAACGCCAGGCCAACTGCTGTCTGAAGGGCACTCTGGATTTCTTTTCTATGAAAGGACACTAAGTTAAGCACGCTCTGGGCTTGGATGAAAGTGCTTTAGACAATGGTGAATTCTCTTAGTGTGTCTCATCTTTGAAAAACAGGAAAAAACAATGAGCTAATCAACAGTTATGATAAATAACCTAAAAACATATGCCACAAAAAAACAATTAGAAAAATTACCCCAAGCCTTAAAATAGAAGTTAGATAAACTGCTAATTGGCCTTTGTAGGAATAAATGGCCCTTAAGTGGGGATCCTGGCTGGGCTGGGGAAGGATGCCTCCAGGAGTTCCTCCCACAGTCCTGCAGTACACACTCAGGAATGTGTGGGAGCAGGAGATGGTGTCACACAGGCTGCCTGTTACCCATGAGTGGCAAACAAATAACTGGGCTCCTCAGACCAGAGGCAGAGGGGCCAAGCAGAGGAATGAGAAGGCAGGAGCACAGACAAAATTCAGAGTGGCCATTGATGCCACCTCCCTCTGGGAGACCCTCATGCCACCCAGACATCATCAACCACAGCTGCAAATCACCAGGGGGACTTTTGGGGGCCTGGAAAGTCATGTCTCTGGAAAGATCTATATCCGTATCTTCTAGCTGTGTCTGTTGACATGTTTTCATCAATCATGTCTCTGCCAAACGTCACAACCATGAAGATGTCATGAAGACCAGGGTGCCTCAATTCTAATGGCACTTGAGAATCACCTGGAAGCCTTTGAAAACCAACATTAAGGCCCATTCTCCGGAGATATAGACTTAGTTGAGGGAGTCCAGCAGCAATATCCTAACTCTCCTGGTGACTATAATGATGGGAACCACTGACAACACCACAGACCTTTCACTGTTTAGCTGACATTTCAGCATTGTATAGATATGGCTTCAAGGCATAATCTGCCCCTACTACATTTTAAACATCTGTTACCCACTGTTCCTAGTTGGTGCTGATTCTTCCCTAGGGACGGCCTTTTGATTACTTTTTAATGCACACAAAGGAAGATCGCTGGACTTGCTGTGTGCTTTTTCTCTGACCTAGTACTATCTATCAAACAGAGAGGAAAATATTTTCTCTTAAGGCCTCATACTGTCATAAAATGTACAAAAGATATAATTTTTATTTTTCATAAAAGTTCATTTCATAGGTGATTTTTTAACACGGGCTATTTTACTGTTGATTACATCATCCTGAATGCTGATCATGGATTGTGTATCTTCTACCTTCAGATTAGGCAACAGCTCTATTTTCCTTCACTCAACTTTTTAGAAGGTAGCCTCAAAAACCAGCTTTTGAATTGCTGGTTGCCCTCATGATGAACAGAAAAAGCCTCTGTTGGTAGTGATTTCCTGATACGGTCTAGCAACGAGTATGAAGAAAAGATTCTATTGGGTCAGAAAACGCTTTCACATGGCCTTCTTTCTTCTAAATTAAACAACCAAGAAAAAAATGTCAGGCTACAAGGAGTAAAGACAGAACTATTGTAATTGTAATTGGAAAGGTCTATAAAATTACCTCTTTTATAAGAATTAATTAGAATCTTGTTAAAACACTAAAATACAATGTCTTATGATCACCTACTAAGTCTACAGAACTAATCAATTCACTCCGGGCCCATTGAGAGCAAGCGACCTCATTACTAGCTCTCTAAAATGACCCATCCTTTGCTTCTTTAGAAGTTTAAGAAAAAGTATAGCTTGAACACTAGGAAATATCTTGTGGGCAAAAAGTTATAACCTGCTCTGTAAGAACAGCCTAATTGTTTAAGATTCAATACCCTTAGTTGGAAGAAATTTTTCATTTCTGAGAGAATCCTCAGAGATAAAGCAAAACACCTGAGAACTCTGGATGTTAGCATAAGTGTGGGAGAAAGGGATCCACCTTCCCTCCTTCTAGAGACTTCTGTGTGGCTCTTGAGGAAAGCCTGGAGGAAGACACAGGTTCCTCATGGGAAGCTCCTCCATCACTTGGGCCTCCTGAACAGCCTTTCACCTCTAGCTTTCCTCACATCACCCTCTTAGCTTGTAAACGCTCCTCCAGCTATCCCCAAAGACCAATCTCTTTGAAGAATTTTCCTCAAAATATTTTCTGGTAAAAGAATCTTCTGGCTCCTTTGGTACTTGTTCTGCCCACTTTCACAAATAATTGTGTGAAAGGTCACAGAAAGTAGGCCATATCCCACCCTGGGACAGAACCCAGCACCTTCCCTGACAATGAGTGTGTGAACAAACAGAAACTGGAAAAAATTTATAGGATGCTTTAGAAGCCCTAGGAGTGTGCTTACTTTCTTTTAACCGTCTACCAACAAATTTCTTCGTTCTTCTTAACCAAGTCCATGAGGACCATTACAGAATCTAAGAACCTCTTGAAATTGTATATAAATTTAAAATATGTTTTCCCCCTCCACCCCACCCCACAACTACACAGACCCTGGAGAATCTTTGCAGCTCTTTTTAAGTCTTTTGAGGTAACTGTAATGTAAAAGTCAATTTGAAAATGTCACTGCTCTAAATATATTTTTGTATAAACAATAAGGTATGAGAGCTTCCTGAAATGGTTAAACAGTGAAATGAGCCACCTAAGGCAGTCTCTATCCTCCAGATATTTACAAAAGAACAGCTCTCTGTTCTGATTGCTCTAGACAACAATTTACCTGAGAGTCAGAATGAGCCACATGACTCTGAGAATACGAAAGCATTGAAACCAGAAAGTGATCAGAGATCATCTAGTCCAGTGGCTCTCAGACTGCAGAATACACAGAATCACATAGAGGGCACATCAGGACACTGACTGCTGGGTCCCACTCCTCCTGTGTGTTTATGCTTCTGTAGGTCTGGGACAGGGGCCCAGGAACATATTCCTAAGCGATTTCAGGTGAAGTTGATGCCGCTGGTACACAGACCACACTTTGAGAACCACTGCCCTAATATTACTTCCTCATGCTATAAATGAGTAGACAGAGACTTTTGGAACGTGAGTGTGAGTCAGAGCCCTGGGTTCTAACTACACTCTGATCAGCAGGGTCCTCTTAAGTGGGTCCCATTTGAGTCTCCAAAACTTGTAGATGACTACACAGACGCAAAAATGTCTCAGCTGGTGACATTCAAACTACAAGGCAATGCTAGTTTTACCTGATACCTGATATGAAGAGAAAGGAATCTCTCATTCTGTTCATCCCAAGCAGAGAGTTGAGAAAGAGGTCCCCCCCCTTCATCTAAATGATAAATCTCCTGTGACAGTTTTATTGTTGTGGCTAAAATGTTCTTTTGAAACAAAACATTATGTCATCCTTCTGACAATGCAATAAGAAGATTCTTTTCATGGGGTCATGTCCATAGTGTTCTAATAAAGACATATTTTTTCCATAAACATGTTGAATAAGTTTTTAAAAGTTATTTTGAAAGAATGTATTTTTCAGCATTTTGGAATCTCTCTCCTGGCTAGCTCTACAACTAAGCAAGACCCTAAATAAAAGCAGGGTCTATAAGATTTGGCCTCAGCCAAAGCTCTTTATACTCTTACTTGCCCCATGGTAGACTACTCAGGGTCTCGCTTCAGTCTTCTGTCTCTTCCTGACCTCCCCTCCCATGGTATCAGACTCTCTCTAAGAAACTTTGGGTTTCCACACATTGATATTCCTGCTTCTCAAATCTTGGACCTATATTCTGGATCTGTCTCATAACCTCCTTTCTGACTCAGAACATAAAAATTCATCACCCTCTAGTATGACTTGGTTTCAGGACCCTCCCTTAGAAAGGGCCTCCATTTTCCTACTTCACCTTGACTAAAAGCCTTTTGTGTCACATGTCAGACTGACCCAACTGTGGCCAAAATATTCTAGAAAAAGTGAGCACAACCCAGGTTAGAAATGATTATGTGCTTACTCAACATCACAATATATTAAATTATGTAAAAGCATTTAGAAAGACTTCCTAGAATTTGTGGGGTTTTTAAACTTTTTTCAGTATCATGGAAATAATTTTCTACTTTTTAAATGAAAGATCACCATTATTAATTATATTTTAAAGTTTCAGGGGTGCCTGGGTGGCTCAGTGGGTTAAAGCCTCTGCCTTTAACCCACTGAGGAAATCCTCATCTGGCTACGGTCATGATCCCAGTGTCCTGGGATTGAGCCCCGCATCAGGCTCCCTGCTCTCTCTCTGCCTGCCTCACTGCCTACTTGTGATCTCTGTCTGTCAAATAAATAAATAAAATCTTTTAAAAAAAATGTTTCAAGTTTCATATGAAATATAAATATAAAATATAAAGCCCCATAGCAATTACAATTTTTCCCATAATAACTACTTATTGGTTCTCTTGTATAGTGTAGTAAAAACTGAGGAAGACTGTACAAACCCTGCAAATCCACTTAATTCTGGGTGGGAAGGACAGAGCATGTGATGGACCCAAGCCATGCAAACTAGGATAGAGATGAATCCTGCCTTCTTAACAGTTTTACTCCTAGACACCATCAAGCTGGATAAGACTTCATTTTCTGACTCTGACCTTCACAGCACTCAAGACCAATGAACAGCAGCATTTTATCATGTTGGCATCATCTTCTCAGTGCCAGGTCCTGCACATGCATTCTTTCTAATTTTTGCAACAGTTCTGCCAAAGGTTTAGTAACTTCCCAGGGCTTCACAGTGTGTGAAATGAAAGAACTAAGATTTGAAACTGGGTCCCAGCTTACAGTCTAGCAGTTCTCAAAGAGAGGTCCAGGAACCCCTGATGTTCCTCAAACCTCTTTCATGGCTCACTAAAGTCAAAGAATTATCTGAAAAGGTAACTGAGATGTTCCTCCTTTTTCCAACAATATTTTGTTGTAAAGCTGGATTTTCTTTCCTTTTGTTTTTAAGATATTATTTACGTATTTGTCAGGGAGAGGGAGTGTGAGAGTGAACACAAGCAGGGGGAACAACAGAGGGAGAGGGAGAAGCAGGCTCCCCACTGAGCAAGGAGCCTGATGCAGGACTCGATCCCGGAACCCTGTGATCATGACCCAAGCTTAAGGCAGATGCTCAACTGACAGAGCCACCCAGGCACCTCCAGAGCTGGATTTTCTTCCTGTATTTCAACCAAAGCAACATATGGCCACAAACTGAAAGCAGACACAGAGGACAATCCAGATGTCTTCAATTCAGTCAGACATTAGGAAGATTTGAAAAAAAATATAAAGCAATGTTACTCTTCTCACTAAATTGTTTTGTCTTGGAAAACGTGCTTTGTTTTCTTTTTTCATAAAAATATATGCCATTTATGTTAACATATGATGGGCTTACTAATATTATTTTTAAATGGATTAATGCCTATTTCAAAATATGAATGGTTTTGATTTCTAAAATGGTAAATACCATAGGTATAGCTTACCTAAACCAAAGCTCTTTGTGGATCCTTAATAATT
This sequence comes from Mustela putorius furo, assembly GCF_011764305.1. NCBI lineage: Eukaryota > Metazoa > Chordata > Mammalia > Carnivora > Mustelidae > Mustela > Mustela putorius. The sequence goes on along the minus strand of NW_025422010.1, from coordinate 12,343,712 downwards.
TGCAAGAGCACAAAGGACTGTAAACCTCAAAAGCCCTTCTTAGGTAATACAACTTTGATTCACTGTATCCCTTCCATTCCAAAAGGAAAGTTCTCATTGCTGGAGATGGGCAGATGGAAAGGAGAACTCTGCCTTTTTTTTTCCTTTTCTCCTTGCTTTAAGAAAGCAGAACTTTGGGCGCCTGGGTGGCTCAGTGGGTTAGGGCGCTGCCTTAGGCTCGGGTCATGATCTTGGGGTCCTGGGATCGAGTCCCGCATCGGGCTCTCTGCTCGGCGGGGGGGCCTGCTTCCCTTCCTCTCTCTCTGTGATCTCTTCCCTTCCTCTCTCCTACTGTGATCTCTCTCTCTGTCAAATAAATAAATAAATAAATAAAATCTTTAAAAAAAAAAAAAAGAAAGCAGAACTTTTATTGTACCAATTATTTATACCATATACGTGGTACTTAGCCAAATGTAGAAAACACACTTGTGTTCAGTCTCTTCCTTTGTTAAACTGAAATTTTCTTGAGGCCATCGATAGTACTAACTCCCTTGGAATTTAGCACACATTGAGACTTGAATAAAAATAGTGATTAACTGGAAATGGGAAGAGGAGTTGGTAGCATGAGGAAGAAGTCTTATGTAGGTGAGTAACAAGATGTAGAGGGGAAAAAAAGCAAATGTAATGGAGAGACCAACTTAGTGCAAATCCAGACACAGTGCTGATGAACTACTGGATTTCTCTGAGCCTTAGTCTCCTTATCTTAGAGTCCCTAATTCACAGGGTATTAGGAGGAGTAAATGTGTCCTTACATACAATAGCTTCAGGCAGCAGGAGCAGAAGAAATAACCACTCTAAATGGAACGATAATGGGTCAGTTCCAGAACACAGGCTGCACATCCAGAAATCCAAACGCCTGAGGGGACACTTTTCTCAAATGAATTTCACAACTTTCTGTATCTCTTGGCTACCTATGTCATCCTTAAGTTTACTCATTTTTCTGTACACAACAACTCAGTCTAGCATTTAGTCCTTTAGAGATACATGTACATCTGTTCTTGAACTCATTGGCAATAGATACAAGCACCGGAAATACCCTCGCTATGAGAACAGAAATAAAGAAACTGAAAACCACACTATAGTGATATTTTCAAAGTTGTAAAAAAAAAAAATTACATTATCAACAGTAGTACAACTCCACTTAGTGGCTGCTGAGTAGAAAATCTCACTCTTCGAGTTGGATGCGATAGAAACATTTTAAGAAGTGTGACTAGATGATGTTATAAAAAGTATTAAATAAAAATCTTGATCTAACATTTAAGCTCCTGTCTAACAAAACAAAAAGGCAAAAACCAAAAAAAAATTGAAAACTGCAATTTCAGGCTGTAACTCTAGGTTTACGAACTGTGAAGGCAACCTAAATAAACCATTTCATTTAAGATTCTTGTGTTGTTATACCACCAGAAAATTGGATCTAAATCCATTTATCATTGGCCGAGAGAATGTTTACAATCTCGAACTGTATTTACACACATATGCAATGTAATTTTGCCTTTAAAAAATAGGTACAAAGTAAGAACTTATGGAAGATGACAGAATGAGAAAGAATGTCTCTAGTTCCCTAAGTTACAGCATTTTATGAAGTATCACTCTTTTGTTTTGCATTCTTATCATAAAGGAGTATATTCTTTTTAAAGGCAATAATTTTTGCCCTTTCTTTAGCTCTAGCCTACTTTTTTAACCTAAAACTTAACACTAGGTGGAGCCCCTTGTCCAAGATTTGGAGTGATTTCTTGAAAAAGGAAAGGAAAAAAATTACCAGTTGAAAGCAAAACCAAAAAGGCATTTTTATCCTTCCCTTTCTTTTAAAGATTTTATTTATTTGAAAGAGAGAGAACGAGCGGGAGCACAAGCAGGGGGAGGGGCAGAGTCAAAGACTCTCAAGCAAACTGTGCTGAGCAGGGAGCCCAAGGCGGGGCTTGATCTGACCACCCAGAGATCATGACCTGAGCTTAACTGGACTAAGCCATCCAGTTGCCCCTTACCCTTTCATTTTTAAATGTATGCTCAAAATCTACAGTAAACACCAGAAAACAATGTTTCTTTCTAATAATTAAAACGTTGACAATGGATTGGACCATTAACACTTTGCTACAGAGAGTTGCAAAGCTGCTTCTACGCTGTCAACAGCTGTAAGTTTCTGAATTCAACGCAAATACTACCTTTCATTTGCAAAGGAGGCATGGAGGGAATGAGGAATCAAATCGTTTGTGGATGCTTGGAGATACTTAAACAAGGTTAATGTTCTCCTGGGTCTGAAGCAGACAAGACATGTTTATGATATTCAGTTAGAGATAACACTGTTATTAAAAGCAAAGGAAAGACTTAAAAATGCCAGAACCCTAGTAAAAGACAAAACATCCCAAATATGTTCAAACCCTGAGGTTTTCCATGAGGCAGAAATATAGTAATCCCCAATCAGATATTTCAGGGTTTCTGCAGACAGAGGGGTTTCTGAACTGAACAAAAGGTTTGTTTAATTATGGGTTCATAGGACGTAACAGTTAAAAATAGTCTCTAACTATACTCCTTCACAGTGGACTCTCGCTGGGGGGAGATAAGCCTTCTGATGATAACCCGCCAAACTTAGTGATCACTCTTGGCTGCAGGTTAAAAGCACCACTATCTCCAGACAACTATCTCCCTCCACTGTTGCTAGGAAGCTTGGCTTGCTCTACGCTGTCTCAGGGCTGTCCTTCCAACCCAAAAATGCTTGAAATGCAAAGTTCAGATCAGCAGCAAGGAGAACCTTTGCCTAATTCCCAAATGCTTGTGCTGACATAGCCAACAGGGATCTGTCAGTTTCCTGGACAATAAATTTTGTGGACTCTTATTTTTTTTTCCCCTTTAGATTTATATGAAATCTTGGACCAGGCAAGACATAGTTCTGCTGACAGCTGAATTATGTGGCAGAGTCACCTTTGAACGAGTACAAATCACTGACCTCCCATAAATTCTTCCCCAGAAAGTCCATGAAACTGGTTGAATCATGGTCAGACAGGCATGAAGGCGGTTAGTGCTATTGCAAGAGTCCAGTTCTAACTTAGTGGGATTGACACCTGTTTAACCAAACCAATTATGAAAAACAAATATTCTTTGATGCCTGCCTCATATTTTCCATACACAAGCTGATTTTTTTCCTTTGTGAGCTTTTCATTAAATTCAAATTACTGTTCTGCTACCATAAATGATTTCTAGAAACAAAACTAGTAGGGGTAAAGAAGAGTAACATTTAGGAGGGCACAATCTTCTTTGATGACAGAGGTAATTTTTAAAAAAGGAAAGAAATTGAGCTTTGGGTTCCCAAACCATTTGGCTAAAACAAAGACCAGGCAAATTGACAAACTATATTTAAAAGAAAGCCTTGCTAAATACCTGTAAAACGGACAGAAGTTCTCATGTAACATTTGTCATTAAATGTTATACATTTTATACCTGCTTCTCATACTGAAGGTAAAGAAGTTTGTTCTGCTACAATATAATGGAGTTTTCCAAACAGTGTTTTTAAATGGGGAGGCAGTGTGATGAGAGCTAGCACCTGCCCTGTGCACAGAAAATACACACTTACCCATTTCCCCCTCAACACTACGCTTCCTCCATTCCTCCTGCCAGCCTTGTAGCCTGCATTGATGATATGGTAATAGAGTCTTCCAGACTACAGCTTATATTCAAATTGTTCTCTAACAGATAAAGTGGACCGAGGTTCCACATCTCTACTCCTGCAATGATCCAAGAGAGCGATGTCCAATCTAGTGGGAAGCTTCAGTGCAGACCCACCAGATTTACAGTTCTCTGCGCTCCCCTCTTTATCTCCAGATGAACCACCTCAGAAGAGTCAGAAGAGAAGAATGGGTAAGCGAGGTTTTAAAAATAGGATTTTAGGACTGACAGGAAAAATGGTTGATAAAGCGACCGACTAAAATAGATTTTAGAATAACTTTGTCTAGGTAATAATCTCATTCTCTATAAGCCAGGGAGAAAAGAACTTGATGAATCAATTGTTTTTCATTTTGCTGACACTCCGTATTGGTCCTGAGAACAATTTCTTTCTAAGCAAAGTAATGTTTAACCACTTCCTTATCATCAACCCTGCCTCATAAGCATAATTTAGAACTTTGCTATTGTAATGCAGTAGGTTTCATTTCTTTCCCCCCTTGTTGCTAAACCTATGAGAGAGAGAGACATAATGTTTTATTGATCAGTACGGTCATCACTCCAGCAATTAAAGATAAGGTAGAGAAAACAATGGAACCACATATATATAGAAGCCACTCAAAGGAAGGAAAAGACCGCCTCAAGGGAGAGGAAAGTGAGCAAAGGCACTTGCTTACAGATGCAGTGGAAATGAGCTGAGACACATCTCAAGGCTTCAGAAGGCTCCAAGTCACACACGGGACAAAAGCCCGTGTTGGGCCTGGGGAAGTGAGGACAAGACCATGTCAGAAGGCAAGACCCATGGGAGACTGTAGGCTCACTCCTGGAACTGAAATACATGTTTGGAGACATTGTTCCCCTATAGGAATCCTACTGAAAGGCATGAGGGTCATTTTTTGGAGTCTGGGGGTGAAAGAGAGAAGGAATGGCCATGACTCTGATTTCAGGGGCCACTGTTGGGTTTGATAAGAGTGCTCCTCCCTCCACTACATAGAGGTCAGCGGTTGCAGAGCTATAAAAGTTGAATGAGATATTATTTCGGGCAGAAGAGTAAAAGCGAACATTTCCTGGAAGAGTTGGACTCAAGTCTCCGGAGGTTTCAAAGCTCAGCTCACATGACATACGTTCCAAAGTTTCCTTCGACTTTGTATTATGCTCAATTGTCTCCATGTCCTCATCTACCAGGGGTTTGAAATCTCCTTGATATATGACTTTTAAAGAAATTTTCTGGTCCCCCACCAACTACCACAGTGCTGTGTGCCTTCTGAGGAGTCAGTAAATGTTTAAAGAAAGAGTAGCCAAAGTTGAAATACTTGGAATAGTCACAAACAATGTATTTGCTGCTTTAAGGCTGGAGGGCTTAAAGTTGAAGAGGTCTTTAAAAATCATATTTCTGGAGCGCCTGTGTGGCTCAGTGGGTTGGGCCTCTGCCTCCGGTCATGATCTCAGGTTCCTGATCTCAGGTTCCTGGGATGGAGCCTGCATGGAGCTCTCTGCTCAGCAGGGAGCCTGCTTCCCCCTCTCTCTCTGCCTGCCTCTCTGCCTACTTGTGATCTCTATCTCTCTCTCTCTGTCAAATAAATAAATAAAATCTTTAAAAAAATAAAAAATAAATAAAAATCATATTTCTTTTAAATAAATAAATTTAAAAAAATCACGTTTCTTGAGAAAGAAATCCATTCTTTAAAAATTAGTAGTCTTTTTATTATTTGTTTATTTTTTTTACAAACCAATCTTTTGAATATGTTTACCCATAAGGTGAGCTAATAAACTCACTAAAGTCTAAATCTTGATGATGACAAGCTTTTTAGAAAAAAATCCCAAGTCATAGTCATATCAATAAAGTGACAAAAGCTAAAAAATAGCATAAAATAACATAACATACAATAAATAAATGTGTGTGCACTGATTTTACATGGTATTATTGGAAATTGTGTATTATCCTGGGTTATTTATATCTCTGTATCATAAATCCTAACTTTAAAAAACCAAATCAACAGAACTAGGTGGCAGGGAATCAACAGTAATTTTTAGTAGACAATTTAAAAATAATATGTATTAAAAGTACAAAGTGGTGTTTCATATACTTTTATTTTGAAATAGTTTAGGGTTTTAGAAAATTGGCAAAGATGGTACAGGATCTCACAAGTAGACCAGATCAGTTTCCCATCTTAATATCATCTCTTATTATTATAGGACATCATTATAATTAATGAACCAAAGATGATACATTGTTATTAACTACAGTCCAGAGAGAAATCCATTTTATTAAAACCACTTCTATTAATAGGGCAGATAGACGTTGCCCACTGTTTCATTTCCTTCTCTCATCCCCAAGTCCCCTAATTCACAGGCATTCTGCTCTTCAGTTAATTTCACAAAAATAGTTATGGTGTCCTATTATCAGGACCTGATATTAGAATAAAATTTTTGCAATATGGTGGACACTATGGTATACTGCCTAGATCCCCTTTCAGGGGTGAAGAATTTATAATCCTCCAGCCACTGGAAGTGCTGCCAGAGGGCAGCCCCCAGCTGTCAATCCTCTTTGGGGACTGTCCTTACTGAAGACATTTGGCTTGCTCATGTCACACTTTCTACCAGGAGAAGCCAAAAACCCAAATGCCTAGTCGATGTGAAGGTAAAAATGCTAAGGCCCTCCTGCTCTAACCAGAAACAACCCGAAGGTCACCCCAACTCCAGAGCTCCCTGCAGGGTGGGATGATGCATTTGTGGGAAACACAACCAAGCCCAGCTTCTCCCTCTTCCCAATCCTGCCTCCTTGCCTGGGTGTTGGTCTCAGGGGAACTTGGAATAAACACGCTGGCCAACCAATGTCCATTTCACAGTCTACTTCTACTTTCTCAAGAAACACAACCTGTGACAACCTACCAAATTGCAGGTGTTAGGCATAAAGAAATTGTTAAAAGAATGAAGTCCCAGTTCTTCCTGATTTTAGAAAACACCAAGGGAGATACGCAGGTAAATCCATCACTCCCTGGCAATATGGAAAAATGTGAGGAAGGCACATGCAGAGTGTTGTCTGAGTCCAAAGGGTTCTTACACCCAGTAGGGTAAGGGGAGGGGAAAGTTATCAGGATAGACTTCTTACAGAGCTGGGTGTAAAAGAGAAGCAGGAGGTGACAGATGAAAATGAGGTAAGGAATTCGAGTCAGAAAGAAGATAGGAGAAAGATCATGGATACATGAAGGTTTCTGGGATGCTGAAGGCAGGACACACCAGTGAGCATAGCAGGAGGGACAAGGGTGGGGTGACAAGTGAAACCGCAAATGCAGCAGTTATCAGACCAGGGAAGAACTTGCCAAAAATCCTAACTTCAGTTTTGACTTTTCCTTTTCAGACTGAGACACAAGACAAATGTCTTTTCCATGTAAGCTATACTTCCAGATTTTTCTAAATCCTCACCTCTATCAAAATTATTTGGGAAACCGAAGCAAAAAACAGCACAGACATTTTGGGAGAATAAGCACAATACTGATAACACCTTCATGTCAATACGTAAGAAATAACATTATCTATGATACACTAAATCAATCATTTTATAAGAAAAATATTCAGTGTATAAAATGTTTCAAAATACTTTGCTTTATTTTGAAAACCTTTTTTCAGTCCTTTATTATATGGGTAATATCAAAAAGGTAAGTAAGTATGGACCATCGAAGAATAAATGTTATTTATTGTTATTAAAACAAATGAACTATATATTTTAACGTTTTATTTATTGGACTCATCCTTTTGTAAGGTTAACATTTATCACCATTTTGCTGCTTATTTCATAATCATCAACTATTGCTATTATGGGTAAGAGTAGTCACAACATCATTACTTATATAATACAAATGTTGGAGCTCTCCTCATCTGTCCTTGCCTGCCTTCTTTTTTACCTAGAAATTACCCATGAGTAAAATTACATAGACAATGTTAATAACTATAAAATCACAACTCACAAGTGCTACAGAAAACTCTTGATTAAGCAGAATTATTAGCTGTATACCAGGAACTATTAGGTGATGGGACTGGTTGGTAAGCAAGGCTGATGATTTTACACAACCCCCCGGACCTAGTCAACAAGGTCATCCTCCCTCCTCATCCCCCTTCTGCCCACAAAAAATAATACAGAAAAAGAAATAATAAAAATAAAATACAATAATAAAAAATAATACAGAATAAGGGCAAGTGGAAATAATATTGCCATAGAGGTAGACTTGAATCCAGTCTATTTCTACTGTCTACTTTCAAAAATGTGTATCTTTTGTGCATTTCTATTCACTAATAGCAGAAAGAGAAGTCAAGGAATAATTCCGTTTATAATTGCACCAAAACCACAAGATACATAGGAATACACTTACTTAACCAAAGAGTTAAAAGACCTCTACTCTGAAAACTATAGAACACTTGTGAAAGAAATTGAGGATGGCACAACGAAATGGAAAAATATTCCATGACCATGGACTGGAGGAACAAATATTGTTAAAGTGTCTATACTACCCAAAGCAATCTACATACTCAATGCAATCCCTATCAAAACAACACCAGCATTTTTCACAGAGCTAGAACAAACAACTCCAAAATTTGCATAGAACCAGAAAAGACCCTGAATAGCCAAAAGTAATGAAATAGAAAACCAAAACTGAAGGCATCGCAATTCCAGACTTCAAGCTGTATTACAAAGCTATAACCATCAAGACAGGATGGTATTAGCACAAAAACAGACACATAGATCAATGAAACAGAATAGAAAGACCCAGAAATGTGCCTCAACTCTGTGGTCAACTCATCTTCTACAAAGCAGGAAAGAACATCCTATGGAAAAAAGACAGCCTCTTCAGCAAATGTTGTTGGGAAAATTGGACAGCCCCATGCAGAAGAATGAAACTAGACCACTTACATACACCAATACACAAAAATAGATTCAAAATGGATGAAAGACCTAAATCTGAGACAGGAAACCATCAAAATCCTAGAGGAGGACCCAGGCAGCAACCTCTTTGACCCTGGCTGCAGTAGCTTCTTGCTAGATAACCCTGGAGGTAAGGGAAAGAGAAGCAGAAATGAACCATTGGGACTTCATCAAGATAAAAGGCTTCTGCCCAGCAAAAGAAACAATCAATGACACTAAAAGGCAACCTACAAATGGGAGAAAGTATTTGCAAATGACATATCAGATAAAGGGCTGATATCCAAATTTATAAAGAACTCATCAAACTCAACACCCAAAAACAAAAAATCCAGTTAAGAAATGGGCAGAAGACATGAACAGATATTTCTCCAAAGAAGGCATATAAATGACTAATAGACACATGGAAAAATGCTCAACATCACTCATCATCAGGGAAATACAAATCACAACCATGATAAGATATCACTCACACCTGTGAAAATGTCTAAAATTAACAACTCAGGAAACAATAGGTGTTGGCAAGGATACTGAGAAAGGGGAAAACTCCTACAATGTTGGTGGGAATGCAAACTGGTGCAGCCACTCTGGAAAACAGTATGGAGGTTCCTCAAAAAGTTAAAAACAGAACTACCGTGTGACCCAGTAATTGCACTACTAGGTATTTATCCAAAGGATACAAACACAATGACTTCGAAGGGGCACATGCATCCCAATGTTTATAGCAGCATTATCAACCATAGCCAAATTATGGAAAGAGCTCAGATATCCATAGACGGATGAATGAATAAAGATGATGTGGAATATATAATGAAATATTACTCAGCCATCAAAAAGAACGAAATCTTGCTATTTGCAATGATGTGAATGGAACTAAGTGTATTACGCTGAGCAAAATAAGCCAGTCAGAGAAAGGCATATACCATATGATTTCATTGATATGTGTAAGTTAAGAAACAAACAGAAGAATATAGGGGAAGGGAAGGAAAAATAAAAATAAGATAAAAACAGAGAAGGAGGCAAACCATCAGAGACTCAACTATAGGAAACAAATTGAGAGTTTCTGGAAGGAAGGTGGTTGGGGGGATGTAAGGGTGATGGGCATTAAGGAGGGCATTTGTCATAATGAGCCCTGGGAGTTACAGGCAAGTGCAGAATCACTGAGTTCTACCGCTGAAACTGATATTCCACTATATGTTAACTAACTTGAATTTCATGAAAATCTTGAAAGGTAAAAAAATATCTGTATCTATCTATCTTTTATCTATCTATATCTTTTAAACTTTAATACTTGATTTGTGAGTCACCTTAGCTGTGTCACACCAGTAATCAATACTCAACAGGGTGTGGCAAGCCAATGGAGACGCTCTATGAGAAGCAATATGGAATGGCCAGAGTGTTTCAAGCAAGAGATTTATAGTTTAGATATGTGTCTCTGAAACCAGATGGAGGACAGAATAAAGATGAAAAGAAAGGCTCAGCAAGCTGTTGCAAAACCCAAGTAAGATAAGATGAGGAGCAGCACACCTTCAGCAACTGGAAATATCAGCGTTCTGGCCAAACAACTTCCATAGTTTGGGTCCATTAACTCTTACATTCTAAATGGAGTACCTTGAAAGACACAAGCAAGGTGAACTAGCTGACCAAGATAACTTTTTGCTTTTCATGTCTCTCTGATTTTGAGAAGGCCTTATTACCCCGACTAATAAAGCAGAAAATTAGCTATTAAGAGATGTACTCGTGATTGGATTAAGGTGTTCAATAACACTCAAAAACAAGAGTTGGAAATCCAAATGGAATTTGCAGGTACAAGGTTTATGTGAATTTGGAAAAGTGTTAGCTTCTGATTTTCCTCCCAAACTACTCTTAGTTCTATCAAAATATGATTATCCTGTCAGATGCAAAAATATCAACTTCTCTAGGAAAAAAAAATCACTTCCACAGGGCAAATCACTCTACTAAGAGGTCTTTTGCTATCATCACTCTTGCCCCTCTGGACCCTGCCACCACAGGACTGTCAGTTTTTGACTCAGGAAAGAGCTTTAGCTAACTGCCAGATAGAAGACAAATTTAGTTATACATGACAAATTATTGTCCGAGATGTACCAAAATTCCATATTCAGGGGCAAAGAAGAATCTAGAAGTATATTAAACTGGTTAAAAGACAACATGTCTCACGAAAACATTTTATGAATCAATGACCCTGGTGGTTTTTGACAGGTTAGATTGACTCTCAGTTTGCTCAACCCCTTAAAATTAGGTGATAGAATGTCCCTGTGTCATAAGGTTGTTAGGAAAATTAAATGGGACTTGTGTGACATCCATATCCCAGTGCCTGAGGGAGAGGACATCAGAATGTGCTGCTCAGTGTGAAGGTGGTGATGATATGATCACACGTATCATGGAAAGTGAACTGTGTCCATGTGCAAATCTACCAGCTGTTCGGTGTATGTGTTTTGTTTTTGTTTTTGTTTGTTTTAGAGAATGGTTCCTAATGGACCAAACTAATAACCCTTTTAGACTGTAGAGCCAGCCTATTTCCGTCCCCAAACACAGAACAAAAACAAATTAAAAATCCCGAATGAGGGGCGCCTGGGTGGCTCAGTGGGTTAAGCCGCTGCCTTTGGCTCAGGTCATGATCTTAGGGTCCTGGGATCGAGTCCCACATCGGGCTCTCTGCTCAGCAGGGGGCCTGCTTCCCTTCCACTCTCTCTGCCTGCCTCTCTGCCTACTTGTGATTTCTCTCTGTCAAATAATTAAATAAAATTAAAAAAAAAAATCCCGAATGACCCTCCAGTAGACTCCCTGAGGGAATGACTCCCTCAGCAGAAGGAGGTCTTAGAATAAGGAGAGGGAGAGGCTGGTGGGGAGAGCCGTATTTACTGCTACAGAGTCAGTTGAAAAATAATAAGAAAACAGCCTTGCTTATACTTTGCTACTTTTAGGATCAGAGATTTCTGAAGATTTTCTGAGCCTCTCACAAATAGAGCATTATCTTCAGGAGGCTTTCAAGGTCCCAGACAAAAGAATTCACAAGATTTAGCTCATGATCAATTTAAAATAAGGAGGTTCTGGCTACTGATCATTCATTACTGGAAGAGAAAATGAGATTTTAAGGACGACTGTCTAGCCAGTTATTGTTTCTGGGAAGGAGAGAGAGGAAAAGACGTGGAGAGATACAAAGAGGAGCACATACAATGTGAATCCTGGAAGGAGATTTTTTTTTTTTTTAAGAGTTATGTATGTATTTGAGACATACAAAAAGAGAGACAGAGAGAGAAAGAAACTGAGAGGGTGTGAATGCTGGGAGCGGTAGAGGGAGAGAATCTCAAGCAGACTCCCTGCTGAGTGCAAAGCCCAATACAAGGCTCCACCTTAGGACCCTGAGACCAGGACCTGAGCCAAAACCAAGAGTCGGATATTTAACTGACTGAGCCACCCAGGCACCCCTGCAAGGAGATTTTAATATGGAGCAAAGAATTGTAACATAACCCAATAGGCAAAACAGCTGATTAGGTGGTAATTGTGTCAAATCAACTACTCACAGCTCACAGATTAAACTCAAATGACACATATTCCTAAGGATATTTATGGGCAACTAAATCATCTAAGATAAAGATTCACAAATTACTTACACCAGAATAGAAAATCTTACAAACCTTGATGCCAGATTTCATGCTAACACTCAATATAATTTTAGAAATTTCAGAAATAACAGACTGCAACAACAAATGTGTTTGCTCCCAGCAAGTGAAATCCTGCTACTTCAACTGGCTAAGACAATGACATGGCAGTTTGAAATTTGCTTAGTGGGAGACTCAGTATAGAAGTGGAATTGATAATCAAGACAATGATTTTTCTATGGAGGTATACCTCACCTGATTTCTTTTTTCCAAGAATCAGCCATGCTAAGTACTTTAAGATAGGTGTAGAAGCTACTACTGGACCAGCCATTTCTATAATACCATGCTAATCAAGGACTTTTCTCGGAATCCTGCTTCCCACACGCTTGAGAAGTAGAGGGGGGAAACGTATTTAAGAATCTATTTTTTGTGTTTAAAATCTGCCTGCTTTTTAGTCTCCATTCCATAGCAAGAAATACACCAAGAGACTTAAACCCTCTCTTCCAGCCCTGGTCTCCACGCACAAAAGCTGAGAGCCTGCTATAGTCTTATCATCTAGTTTTGGACCATGGAAGTTGAAATTTGATATTTAATAGTTTTGCTAACTTGACTTTGTCCATCTACTAAGAACCAATGTAATTGGGAATTTTTCACATCAAAATCTCATCAATCATTTTAATGTAAATACACTGACAAAGAACAATTTCCACTGTGTTGTTTTCCAATGCATTTGCATTAGAAACAAAGCCAGCACCACAAAATGAATACATTTCTATCAGCCATAATTGGTACCAATGAGTATCTGAGGTGTGTAATGTATAGAGACAAATGGACAAGAGCCTTAGAAAATTCCATGTCAAACTATGTGCGATCTTTATGAGTTGCTTTGTTATAAAGACCTATTACTCAACATTATATTAACTCCACACACACAAAAAAGAATACAAACAGCAAGAGTTTAAATATCAACTTTTGTCACTGAATATGATTCATCCTTGTTTCATCTGAATTTGGGTGCTTCTAATAATACACAACAGGATTTCTCCCCCTTTAATGCAGGCCAATGGGGGGACCTGTACACATACCGGGTGTACACACACTGGGATGCTGAAGGTATTTTCCTCTCAAACAATTTCATCTGGCAATTTTCGTCTTCCACAAAGAGAGAAACCAACAACTTAAAACATTAATTTCAGGACTCACCACATAATCAACGTCCCACAGCAGCAAGATAACGACATTTTTCCAGATGATGGCCAGATCCACATTCCATGTTCCAGAGGCAGTGAGACAGGAAGGGTGGGAGGAAAAGAGAAGAAAAATTGTTTAGGAATAATTCAAAAACTGCTGGTAACTTACCCCCATACTAAGCATGATAATTAGAGTTCCCTCCTTTCCTGAAACTGCCCCATTGCCAAGACGCTGTGGATTAAGGAGAAAGTTGCTGTAGAAAAACAAGGTAGATAATTCATGAGAGAGCCAAAGGGATCTCTCATTAACATTTTCATTTAGCAGTTGCAAATAAGAGAAAACACAGGCAAGCCACTTTTGAATATGTAATAGATGTTTCCAGAAAGAGACTATGAAAGAGTTGTATGAACACATAGGGACATAGAAATAATTAAAGCAAGTCTGAACAAGAATGGGGGTGGTGGTGACAAGGAGGACTGCTTGCAAGGTAAAGACTTAGCGGACTCAAAATCATAATCAGAAAACCTAGTTACACATGCCAACAAGCATTTGGCTAAAATCATTCTGATTATACATTCCCAAAGAACATCAATTATAACCCATTGTAGATGTGCTACAGGTCAGAGCCATAGACCAGAATTTGAATTCTTCAGAGAAAGGACCAAGGAAAGAAGTTCTTCATTTCTTTTTATAAAGGCACAGAGAAAATTTTTTACGTGGCGTAACAATTCTAGCATACACTGCTTTTTAATCCTGTAAGCCGCGACAGTTGCTTTATTAGGGAAGAAATTTTACAGTATAAAATCACATAAAACATAGTTTCAAGCAGATAAAACTCCCCAAACTAGGCCTTCATTGAAAACAGCTCATCGGTCACAGGCTTTCCACATGAGCAGTCACCTTGGAAAACCAGGCTGTGCCAAGGTCATGCTGGAGGAATTCTGTGATCCTTGGGTATTCTAGGGCTTCCCAGGCCTCTGCCTTATACTATTAATCCATTCCATCAAAAGCTACTCTTAACTCAAAAGAATTGAAAGCAAGATCTCAAAGAGGTATTTGTACACCAATGTTCATAGCAGTATTGTACACAATAGCCAAGAGGTGAAAGCAACCCAAAAGTACCCTGATGCATGAATGGATAAACAGAATGGGATTTATCCATGTAGTGGAATACTATTCAGCCTTTTAAAAGAATGAAATTCTGACACGTGCCACAACATGCATGAACCTTGAGGGCACGGTGCTAAAGGAAATAGACCAGACACAAGACAACAAATATTGTGTGATTCTACTTCTACGAGGTACTTAGAGTAGTGAAGTTCATAGAGACAAAAAGTAGAAAGGTGGTTTCCAGGCACTGGTGGTGATGGGGAAATTTGGGGTTGCTGGCCAGTGAGAAGATAAAAAGAGTTCTGGAGGTTGGTTGTACCACAACATGAATGTGTGCAAAAAATAAGTGAACTCACACTTAAAAATGGTTAAGACGTACATCTTAGATGATGTGTATTTTATTACAATTCAAAACAAAAATATCATGTCAGAATGGTTCTTTGGGACCACTTGGCCACCCTGTATAGACCCAATCTTCAAAAGAAAGAATGAATACAAGGATGTAAGTCAACTTTTGGTGTCAAGTGTTAAAAAGATTATAGTTTGTAATAGAACAAAAGCAGCCTAGCTCACTGAAGAAATGTTTCTTGAAGAAATTTGGTCTTCCTCTCAGCAGATGGTAAGATGAGAGTAGCTACTTAAAGGGCACTGGTTTTCTCACAGAGTTATGGTAGAAAGCATGACAGATAGGCCTGCAAAGACCAGAGACGAACCAACCAGTCAGCACTCAGTCTGAAACCCCCCTTCTTAGCATTCGAGTCCAGGACACCTTGAAAAGAGTTCATGGAAAGTCTTTCTAATGTTCTTCAGATATTTTAAAAGTTTAGTAACTTGGCTTGTGCGTAGCATTTGTTTAATCTGCTCTCACTGGTCCTGGTAATGAATGGTGAATTTTCTTCTCATTATAGACATAGTATTGACCAAAGGATCTAGATGATCCTATTACACACATTAACTTTTAAAGATTCAGAAGAGAGAATACAATGGTGCATCTGTGAGTCACTGTAATTGAAGTAAGCTTCAATATCTGCTTGCAGTCACTTTCTAGCCATGATTTCTGTCACCAGACTCATGTACATGGGTTGACCTCTCAATGAGGGAAGACAACTTGCATAGGGAAGGTCTTAGGGAATCAAGGAGTGGGTTTGGTGGTCTTTGAAGGAACTGGATGACCTTGAGAAGACCAGATCTCTTTCCTTGAGTGGAAAAGGAGGTTAACAGTTGTATTGGTTTCCTCACAGAGTTATGGTAGTGATCAAACAAAATGATGCTTGAGAAAGACCTTTCAGAAATACAAAGCTGTGTGAATTTGGTGGTGTTGGAGGGGTGTCTCTGGGAGTCCCTAATTCTTGTTTGCCTCTTGGGCAGGAATGCTCAGTTCCTTCCCAGAAGATGGGGAATGTCCAAGTAAGGTAGGATATGCTTTGGCCTCAACTCGATTCTTCAACCTCATTTTCTGTTATCTAGCAGTTACCCTATTGACTGATTTCCAACCAAATGGAGGCTCATGAGTCTGGAGATATTGTCCTATAAATTGTAGTCCAGAGTTCCTGGAAGGCCCCTAAGACTCTCAGAAGAGGCTGATGAGGTCAAAACCTTTACCTAGTCACACCAAGACATTACTCGCCTTTTCACTCTCATTCTCTCAGGAGTGAAGAGAAGTTTCCAGAAGCTACATGATGTATATCACACTCTCAGTTTCTCATAAAGAAGTAGACATAAGAATCTACTCTCTTGTCTTAAGCCAGACATTAAATAGGTTTGCAGTGGCACTCGACCCTAATTTTTTTTTCATTTTTTAAAAAGGTTTATTTAATTATTTTAGAGAGAGAGAGTGCACATGCATGCACACATGCATGCGAGGACAGGGAGGGGCAGAGAGGAGAGAGAATCTCAAGCAGACTACCCCCTGAGCCTGGAGCCCTATGTGGGGCTCAATCTCACAACCCACGAGACCTAAGCTGAAAGTAACATTCTGACGCTTCACTGACCGAGCCACCCAGGTACCCCTACCTTAAATTATTTTTGCTTTGGAAAATACCGTTAACTTTCATGAAAATATTTATGTTAACACAGAATGGACTAATTTTATTGTTATTTTCAAGTGCATTAATGTATCTAAAGTGTCTCAGTTGTCATTTCTAATGTAATACATGTCAAAAGCATAGCATGCATAAACAGAAGGTCCTTGCATTCTTCAGTCATTTTAAAGAATGTGCAGAGGTCCTAAGATGGAACCATATGAGCATCTCTGTGTCTGGAGCAGACAGCAGGAGGGCATATGATATGAGGCGGGCTGCAGAAGGATGGAGGAACAGACCAAAGAGTGGGAACAGACCCCAGCGGCCATGTGCGGGATTCTGGTCTTTACGTCAGAGCCATGTGCGGCTATTCCACACATAGCGGAGGCTGCGGCTGACATCCCTTTCTCTCTATGGGATAGTTGTATGGAATTACTCCTTGTTCAAATTACTTTTCCACCTATGACGATGATTCGTTGTACAAAATGAATTTATAAAGCTCCAACCGAAAGCTTCGTCACCGTATAATGAATCTCCAGGTTGCTTTCTGCAAGAATAACTTTCTCCTACCGGGTCAGATGCAGTGTCTGCGCTCTGCTTACCATTTAAAACCAACCTTATGGTTCCTCTGGAAGTGGGAAATGTTAATAGATGAGCTGACTTTTATCTCCCAATAGTGGCAGGTAGCCCATGTTCCAGTGGGGCGAGAATCAGGGGCAGAGCTTGCGTTCTGGGGGTGCTCCGTGGGGCCGGGGTAGACAGCCCTTTATAACATAAGGCAGCCCTCCCATGCTGCTTGCAACCCTCTCTGCTCTGCTTCGTGGGGCTCTTTTGTCCCTCTGCCCCTCAGAAGCTCTTGGAAACCTGATCCATTGTCAAGTCCCTTCTGTATTCCGTTCACCCTTAGGAAACAACCTTATGACTCCCTTCACCAAGAAGCTACAGGCAGGACACTATGGAGTTAATATCCATGCACCAGGCGTATAAAATTTATGAGTTGTAACTTTAGTGTCAGGAAGATAAAAATAATTATCTTAATATGCAGTTTCCAGGAATAAATAGCAATGGAAAGCGTGATTATGATTTTCAGTAACAAGAAAATCATTGTAGATTAGTAAAATCAGTGAGAAAAGACAGATCCGAGCCATGTCAAGGTAAGGGAATGTGTGTGAAAAGAGACTATGGAATGTAGCCAGGGGACAAGGCTCATTCCCGCAAAACATTTTATCAAGGTACATTCTCCAGGGACTTCTGTTGGAAAAGCATGACCGAAGGGACAGCCTCTACCTTAAAGGAAGCAAATAAGGTGTTGGAACTTCCATCAAGACTGGGACAGTAAATCATCAAGACATGGAGGAGAATCTTTAAAAATGTTAGTCATCTGAGCAAAAAAATAAAATAAAATAAAATAAAAATGCATGCAATTAAATTGCAGTGTATCTAATTGCAAACAAATTTTTAAATGTGCCTTACCCCCGTTTTTGTTCTCTTTGTTTTTTTCTTTCCCCCTCTTTCCTTTATTTTATTTATTTATTTATTTATTTAGGTTGGGGGGGTGGTTTGTGAAGAAGGAGGGAAACTATGAATTCATAGAGGCAGGCTGTCTTTTTCGAATCAACTTTGGTTTGGGTAAGTCATTCTCACCGTGTCAGCCTCAATTTTGCTGTCTCTTCACATTACATACCACAGAGGTGTGGTGAAAGTAGGAATAGAGACACAGTAAGCCCTGAGAGCAAAATGCTTGGCACATATTAGGTGCTCAGTAAATGGCAGCTCTTTTTCCTCATCTTTTCCCTTTTGTTTTTCCTATCTCAGCTGGCATCCGAGATCACTATAATGTATATGTATACACAGAGATATTTTCTAACAGACAGAAAAACAGAAAGAGAGCAAATGTGTATATTGGGAAGACGGATGCTTGTAGTTGGTGAATATATTAAAAATAAAATCCTGTATCCACTGATGTCTGACACTGGATGTGTTTGTTAAATGTAGATTGTATGGACTTCTTTAATGTTAATGTTTGTCTAGAATCTTTCCGAGATTTCATACACCCTCCTCCTCTTCTTTTTTTAAGATTTTATTTATTTATTTGACACAGAGAGAGAACACAAGCACGGGGAGCAGAAAAGGCAGAGGGAGAAGCAGGTTCTCCGCTGAGCAGAGAGCCAGATGTGGAGCTCGATCCCAGGACCATGGATTCATGACCTGAGCTGAAGGCAGATGCTTAACCAACTGAGCCGCCCAGATGTCCAATACACCCCCTCTTCTGATGGTTTTTCCTTACTCCCTTTCTACACAAAGACAACCTGTTTTCTGTGCTATGGAATCCTTCCCTCTATGGGTCAACATCCCCTTCTGCCGGGGATGTCCTGGTTCTGTGCCCTCTGGTTCTCCTCCAGCATCTCAACCCTGCCTTCAAGGAGTCTTCCTGGTTTTCTTTACCTGGGTTTCCTGCCTCCTCCACACCATCCTCCCCAAGCCCCTATTCTATCTGTGGCTTCTTTTTTCATTTCAGGCATGGGTAATCTAATAGGTTCTTTTTTTCTTTTTAAGATTTTATTTATTTATTTGACAGAGAGAGATACAGTGATAAAGGGAACACAAGCAGGGGAAGCAGGAGAGGGAGAAGCAGACTTCCTGCTGAGCAGGGACCCTTGATATTCGGCTCAATCCCAGGACCCTGAAATCATGACCTCAGCCAAAGGTAGATGCTTAACAACTGAGCCACCCAGGGGCCCTGATCTCATAGGTTCTTGAGAAGAATGAAAGTCATCATGGTCACCTGGTTGCCTTGCATAAAATACTGTGACATATGTCTTTCCTCACTCCATCCTCTTGTAACATCAGCTCTTATACCCTCAGCTCCCATACAGCCCACCGCGTGGCTCTGACACAAGCCCACTGTGCATAGGCGTACCTCTTCCTCCCTTTATCCCTCATCAGTTTCCACCATTCAACATCTGTCTGACCCCCGAAGCCTTGCTATTCCTAAACATCCAGGGTAAACACCACCTCCGCTGTGAAGCCTTCCCAGCATCCCTGTCAGAATTAACTCACTCCTCTTCTGTGTTTCCTGGTAACTGAGGTGGCCACTTAAAAAATGTGCATAAAATATTTACTATGCAATCACTTCATACACAGTGTCAGTGCTGAAGTGTAACAATAAAATGCATATCCATGAACCCATCACATATCTTAATAACAAGAATACTACCAATATTATTGCATCTACTTATTCAGTCCTCTTGCCGCCCCCTGCCCCGAGGTTTTCCTAAAGAGTGCTATTAAGTTTTGCCTGGTTTGAGACTTATAAAAGTGGTATTATACCATTCAATCTCCTGTAACTTTCTTTTTTATGACCTGTGTTAAAGATTCACGGATGGGGTTGAATGGCACCTGTTGTAAATTCATTTTTGTGGCTGCATCATATCTTATTTTGTGAATACGCCACATCTATGTATCCAGTCTCCTGTCCAGACACACTTGTGTTATTTCCAATCTCTTGCTATTATGGATATTTTTGAAACATTTCACGGTGCATGTGTGACAATTTTTCCATGGTTTATAGAGATATTTAGTGTCATATCAACTTAATATTAATAAATTAATATATTTAATGATATGCATAAGTACTACATTGTACAGTGTGCATATCTTTATAAGATAATGCATAATTGTTTTTCAATATTGTTATATTAGTTTACCCGCTGCTCCCAATGTATAAGCTTGGACATTTTCTTAAAATTCTCTTTTGAAACTCATCATTATCATACTTTGTACCATGTCTATTGGTATTTAAATAGTCATCTCCTGATAAGATGGTAAACATCCTATCTGATTCACCTGTTTATTCCCAGGAGAATAACATCTGGTCTACATCAGAAATGTTTATAAAAATGATAAATGAATACCAAACTGAAATAAATATAACAATCTGTATTTGAGTTACAAGATTTTCTGCTTTTTAATGCAAACAGCATTAAAAACAGCATAATGCAAAAATGCATTATGTGCAAACAGCATTGTGCAAAAATGATTAATTCAATCAGATTGCTTTCCTATTAGATCAGCAGAATAAAGAAAATGATAGTTTCATTTGAGAGAGAAGGTTCTGAATCTGAAGCAAGGAGAGAAGGCCTACCTATAAACATAAAAGTGTGACTCAGGATGTGGACACTAGAGCCCAGGGAAATGGGCACTGGAAGATAAATAAGAGAATTTTTATTTAGGGGATGGGAATCATAAAGCACTTTATACTCCTCCGAAGATTTTCACCTTAGGCTCTCTAGGTGGCATCCTGCTCCAAAGTCTCACTACTGATGCTAGTTGTTCCAATTTTTTTTTTTTTTTTTTTTTTAATCGTATAGACTGAATATAGTTGTCTGGGCTGGTCTGGAAACGTAACCATGTAATTTTTACCATTTTCTCTCAGGGTAAATAACTCAAAATTCTGAACAACTCCTGACAAATACACTCTCAGAAAAATGACTTCTCTGTAAAATGGGGAACACCTATGTTTAGAAAGTAGGTCTCTGCCTTTTATCACTCCAATCTTTTCACCCCTAGGGCTGAAAAAGCCAGAGGCTAAAGAAAAGAAGCATTCCCATGCTCTTAAAGACAAAACGCACAACATCCATGAAACTATTCTTTGATCATTGCTTGTCTTCTACTTTAAAAAGATAACTCAGAAAGGGGGTGCCCAGACCTCCCGAAGTCTAAGAGAGTCAGGCATTCCTGATGAGGAGAGATGTCAGAAGTTTAACAGAAGACCACTGGCTCAAAGAAGAGAAGACTATGTCAGCAACATTGCTCAACCCGTGTATAAAGGGCACAAGGCACTCCTGAAACCCCCCACGTGAATGCAGTGGAAAATAAAAGGCTTCAAAACATTCAGAGGTCGTTGACCTGGTCCTGCCCACATCTTTGATGCTGGCTTTCACATCACGTGCAAGCTGATGCTTTAGTAGGTCAATGCCTAAGCACAAATTCCTGAATTCAGTGTGTCTCTTTGCGAGTAGAGAAGAGTCAACAAAAAGTGGGTGAGAACTACACTATAAATCTCAAGCAAGCAACCCCGCTTGGACAGATTCAGCTTGTCTCTACAACCACAAAACCATCCAACCATCAAAAAGAGAATACATCTGGAACAGAACTCAGTGTTTTCAGCCCTGGTAGAACACAAGTGCTCACAGCCCTCTGTCGGGTGTTTAAAGGGACAGCCAATGCTTGCTGAAGTTACAGGGAAAAGGTTTAACAGAGACAGAAGTCTTTATTGGTCGGATTAACTCGGACACTTAAACTGTTTTTGAAAGTCCACGGACAGATGTGTTTGAATTTCCATCCTAGTTCACCATGCTAAGCCACAGTAATGATTTGCATTTACTGAACACCTACTATGTCACAAAATCTGGCTTTTGGCTATAACAAGAGTTTGGGGACTTAGGGGGTGGGGCAGGTGTGTAAGGATGCTGTTCAGGGGCAAAGGGTGGCAAAAGGGCAAGAGCACATTTATCTGACAACAACTAATTTTCTGTGAACCCAACACAACTTGCTCTCTTGAGCCGATGGTACTGGGCATTTACTTTCATCCACATTCAGCACAGTGAAGTATAATGTGAGGAAATGAAGCTTTTCGCCTTTTCATTTGTTTTTCAATTCTCAACTCTTTCTTTCCCTCAATCTTGCTGCAATTTTGCTCTTGGTTAGAGCAAGAATTTTAGGGCTGAGACCATTTTTCTCAAGTCGTAAGTTAACCTGCACTCCCGTGGAAAGCCACTGGGGGTTCAACCCAGCTGTTCTTTGTAGCATCCTATATGCCCCTGGCAGTGAAAAGCCCTTTGCCACATTCCTCCAGCCCTGTCCAGAGGACTTTCATCTTCCACTAGACCAACAACCAGTGAGCTATAACCCACATTCCCTCTCCCCATGCCAAATGGAGGCCGGGAGAAAAGTGTTTGGAAACACGGGCTATATGTTAGCCTATATTTATGTCATCAATAGATTTTAATGGAAACGACACACACAAAGCATCTTGCTAGGTTTTGTAAAGATTACTCAGCATAACTTCATTTTTATTTTTTTTTAATTTATTTAAAAGCCACCTGTCCTTTCCCTCCTGTGCCTGGAGCGCTTCCCCTGAAGCCACTTCACCTCTTCCACACGTGCTCTGTCTGCTAACAGCCAGCAGTCTGAAAGATGCTGTCAAGCAAACGGCCGAAGCGAACGTTCAGAGAAAACCAGAAGGGGGTTTTGATCGGATTCCTTGCTGTTCCCCTGCTGTTCCCCGCAGCCCTCGCTGAGTACCCAAACTGTAGCCCCTGCACCCCTCCGCCCACCTCGCACTCTCTGGCCTCCTGTTCCCAGCCCTGGAATTCTGACAAAGCGGGACAAAGTCCTACCCAGAATATCTTTAAAATCATCCAGATTTATTTGGAGAGGTAAAATAAGAGGAAAATAAAATGAAATTCTAAATAACGTGGTCAAACAGGGAAAGTGCTGAGCCAGTTCAGAAAAAAAACAAAAACAAAAAACAGGTTAACTGTCATGAGGCTAATATTATCAATTATCTAGAGAATTAAAATTTTATTACTTGTGCTCATAATAATGAACCATTCTTACTAAGGAATTCCTTAGGATGTTCACATAGCAAAGCGCTCACTTCCCTTCCTTGTGTCCAATTGTGTTTCACTAAAGCTGACCTGTAAGAACGGTCATGGTGCTTATGCTTCTGCTGGGTTACAGGTTTAGAAAACAAAAGGTTTTTAATCTATCATGATGCTTTAGGATTGTAGATTTGAGAGCAGAAGCAGCTATAACTCCATCATAAAGAGAGTAAACTGTTATCCGGGGAAATTAAGTGACGATGAACCCACAATCTGGAAAATTACACCAGTACTTACTTTTCCTGAAACACATTTGGCTATCCCCTAACCGTATTCTGGGGAGACCAAAGCTACACTTAAGACAAAACAGGACACCAGGGTGCCTGGGTGGCTCAGTCGGTTACATGTTCAACTCTTGCTTTTGGCTCAGGTCATAATCTCAGGGTCATGTGATCGAGCCCCACACTGAGGTCTGCACAGAGGGCTCCGCACTGAGCTTGGAGCCTGCTTAAGATTCTCTCCCTCACCCTCCATCCCTCCCCAATGTGTACTTGCTCTCTTTCTCTCTCTCTAAAAACAACAACAACAACAATAACAACAATAATAATAAATCTATTAAATAAAATGAGACAAAATAAGACATGAAGTAACCTGGAACATGAGAATATATTCATATGTGGGGCGCCTGGGTGTCTCCGTCAGTTAAACATCAGCCTTTCACTCAAGCCATGATCTCGGGGTCCTGGGATCCAGCCTCAGGCTCCTTGCTCAGTGGGGAGTCTGAGTCTCCCTGTCCCTCTCCACCATCCCCACCTCCACTTACATTCTCTCTCTCTCTCCAATAAATAAGTAAAATCTTTAAAAAAAGAGTACAGTCATACGTTAAAAGTACAGGACATAAAACAAAAAACAAGACATAAGGATACTTTTTTACTCAGAGAGAAGGTCTGACAACTGGCTCACACATATAGCATTACTCATTGTTGCATTACCTAATTCATTTTCATTTTTAATATGTTTTTCAAATAGCTAAGAATAGTGCAGATTACTCATCCTTTATAAATACAATGCAGATGATGTTGTAACATGATAATATTCCCGGGAATTCATAAATTTGGTGACAGAAAATATCTACGTCACCAGCCTTTTAAAAAAATAGGATCTTCTGTTTTTCCAGTACCTAACCATTTGAGAAAAAGTGAAGTCTCCTGATAAAGTAGCCAGGTCAAGAGAGGAAAGAATCAAGGTACAAACCTTAGTCTAAGGTCAGTGTGGTTGCACTGGTAGGTGAAAAGCCTCCCAGCTGCCCATTGTACTTCCTGTCCTCTTGTGCCATTCAACTTTGTTCACTCGCAGCCATGGTAATCTTTCTAGTTTTCCTCTTCTGCATAAAATCCTTCCTTGCTTCCCCAATGCCTAGTTGATAAATTCCAAAATTTCATACGCTTATAAGCTGGATATACTTGTGCAAGCACTTACCATGCACCAAGCATTTTACATGAAAACACAGAAGCTGGAACAGGTGCGGAGTGTGATACAGACTATGTCTTGCAACACCCTCCATCCTAGCACCCAGATGATTGTCTTAGTCCCAGGTGAAAGGGCTCCTTCCCTGCAGTCACAAAATCCACTGAGAGGCATCTCAGTATGGTGGTGATGCTCAGGCAAGAGGTGAATCCTGGCCTTCATGGGGCCAAAGGGATGACAGCACACTGAGCAGTGACCCACAACCAATCCAGACTTCAGGAAGGCCAAGGCACTCATCACTCACTGGTAGCCCTGGTGACTCCATATTAGGCTTAGGCCATGGTGAGTTTAGCAGCATCCATTGGTATCTTTTGATGTAGGTATGGTGGCCAGAATAAAAGCAAGTAAAAAAGGGTCCCTGGGTGACTCAGTCAGTTAAGCTGCTACCTTTGGCTCAGGTCATGATCCAGGGGTCTTGGGCTCCAGCCCTGCATCAGGCTCCCTGATCAGCAGGGGAGTGTGTTTCTCCTCCCTGTGCACCCAACCTCACATTCTCTCTCTCTCAAATAAACAAATAAAATCTTAAAAAAAAAAAAAGGCAAATAAAAATAGAAGAGTTCAGACAGCACAGAGAAGGCTTGGTTTTTCCAAGCAAGGGATCCCTCCGGGTTCCTAAAGGCCCATCAGGAGAAATCTATGGTTAGAACTACCATTGTTGCAGGTGGCAACAAAGTCAAAGAAATACATTCATATTATAGTTATTCAGCAGTTTGGCCTTGGAAACATGGGTTACTCTTGTATCCACTATAAATTAAAGTGCTCTTAAAAATAAAATAGATCAGCCCTGTCCATTTGAAAAAAAAAGTGGAAGTACAGCAGTTTTACCTAATTATCTTAGTAATTAAATGACCAATGTAGATCACTTCAAGATCAAGGGGCCTAAATGAATTTGCCAGAGATTATTTTAATGCAAACAGAGGTAAACGTCCATGATACTCATAATTTTTCCAACTTGAATGATGCAGCTATAGAAGGGTAGCTTAACAAAATAATAATCTCTATTTGATTTTGAAATGCAGAATTTTGCAGTAGGATTATCAAGTTTATCTTCCTAATTGCATGTTGCTGTTAAAAAAAAAAAAAAAACAAAAAAACTGGGGCACCTGGGTGGCTCAGTGAGTTAAAGCCTTTGCCTTCTGCTCAGGGTTCTGGGATCAAGCCCCACATCAGGCTCTCTGCTCGGCAGGGAACATGCTTCCCCTCCTCTCTCTCTGCCTGCCTCTCTGCCTACTTGTGATCTCTGTCAAATAAATAAATAAAACATCTTAAAAAAAAACATGAAAAGTGGCAAAGAGAAAACTACATTTAAATATCCTCCGGGTTAGGGTTTATTTTTTAAAATGATTAAAAAATAAATAACTGTAGTCAGGACCAAAAGCTTGAGACATAAATATTGACAGTAGAAGCCAACTGGTTAAATATAAATTTTCACACTGAATAAAGTGTTAAGAAATATGTATCACATGACACAGGAATGACTATATTTGTTTAAGCACTTACTATGTGCCAGACATATTGTAAGTATTATTTCCACTTTTTATAACAACGCTGCTAGGGAAGTATTACTAAACTTATTTTGCAGAAGAAACTAAGACTCACAAAACTTAGGTGACTTGTCCCCAGATGCTCATGGAGAACCCACTGGCAGCTGGATGATCTGGTAGTGTGACTGCCTCCCACTTGCTCCCCGATTCTTCTCTCAGGGTCTCCTTCCGAGAGCATGTGAACTAGAACAGCACAGACACGGATGTGTGCATAGGGGTGGGGGACAGAAGCTTAGCTGAGCTCAGAAGAGAGTAAAGGTAGATGAAGGTAGGTAGAACACTCTCCCCAAATGACAATATTTCAACAATTTTTTAAGGATCCAGGTTAAATGTCATTGTTAAGATCAAGATGAAAGGGAATTTGTGAAAATGGCATGAAAGCGAAAACACTGAAACATGGGAAAGAGATAGGCAAAAGGTGGCAGGTTTTATTCGTTCCCACCCCTGCAGCTACCCACATATGAATGTTTTCCTTTTGCTCCAAAAGATACTTCCCTTAAGACTTGTTCCACATTGGAACATTGTATCAGGTACTATGCTCATTGTGTATCATATTCTCATTAGGGTTTGCAGGCTACATCTTTTTAAACATTCTCATGTTGTATAGATATTTTCTTATTTACAAAGCAAATTAAGAAGGGTGCCAGTATCCAAAGAAACAACTATTTTAGGTGGAATGCAAATATATCTTAATCTGTTTTACACCAGATCTCTGGCTATCCCAGTGGCCTTTGCCCAACAGACTCCTAGTTTGATGATTTAGTTCTGCAGAATTTTGTGGCTATTGGTGGGGAGGAAAATAAGTTCTCTAGATAAAGGTGAATGGGACTTGCCAGTTAAATATTTGCTTGTATTTGAATTTGTTCTCATGAATCTTCCACGATGTACTTTTATGTCAAAAGGTTACAGAGATGGAGAGATTTGCTGAATTAAAAAAAAAAATCTGACTAGTAATGAAAATATCGAATCTCGCTTTATGATGCTATTTAGGTTTTCTAAAAATTTTCTGTGGAATGTAGAGATAATAATCCTCTATTATGTTCATTTTCCAGTGAGGAAGCTACAGCAGAGAAAGGCTAAACAAGCTGACAGTAGAGGTGGGTTTGGGAAATCTGTCCTGATAGGAATTGCATGTGTGGCCAAATGATTTCACATAGTGGATAACCAGTGTCTTTTTCCACTTAAAAACATATTTATGTAAACTTTATAAATAGGATTTATCCAAATATATATCACATAGACCCAACAGCTCTTGTTCATTTAGACCCATCCAATTTTGCATATTCCAGAAGAGATCTGAGTATGTAATTGTAACATAATTAAGTGTGTAATTCCCAGCTCTTCAAAACCTTGGTACCTAGTTGTGCCCTGTTTTTTCTACTGGCTCATTCCTCCAGGGCAACAGGCACTTTATAACTATTTGCTTAAGTTGGATTTATACCCTCAAGTTTGAAGGCTGTATATTTCAGACTGTTTGGAAGCATTTCCGTTCCTGGAACACGGAAGCTGGCAAGCTTTTTCCAATAATTTGTTTCTCCACCTGTCCCCAAAACATGCAAGAGGAATGGCTATCTTTTCATTCTTCTGGATCAGAAATGTTGGAACAATTACCCAGGCTAATTAATAAGGCACAATTATACTTTTTGAACCAAGGAGCCATGATAGGAATCAGATGAAAAGCTTCTTACAGGAGATTCTAGATCAGACAGACTCATGAGCTCAGAACCAAGAATTCTCGCACATATTTCTGGATACTTCAGCATTGACGGGCATCTTGCCCAGAAAGCCTTGTTTTTCAGCTCAATTACTATGGGCTGAGCTCTCCACATGCAAGTCTGCTTTGTCATATCATTTCCTCACCTCTACTATGAAGAATATTAAGAATTCTATGGATCCTTCCAGCCACCAAGGCTTAAATTATTTGTGTAATTAAACAAAAATGAGGTAGAGGGTGGTTTGTGATATTTCCAGATAAAGACCTGATCAAGGGTTGGGTATTGGCTATATGCCTTGACTTGGGTTTAGAACATCTTTCCTTAGTCTCTGTCCTTTTCAGGCAATGCTATGTGATGGTTCAGTCAGTGAAAAGTCATTGAGCCCCCACTTTGGGCACCTCTTAGTGGTGAGTACAAAGATGAGTAAGTTCTCAATCAACAGGAACACACTGGAGAAGAAATACATGGGATGAGCAAAGAGCTACAGAAGGAAAGGTGAGGGAGAGAGACCTTCTGTGAGTAAAGAATACAAAAATAAAATCTAAAGAAATGCATCAGAAATAGGACAGGTGTGATGGGTTTCCTGTTGGAGCCAGTGGGATGTAACACTGAACATGAAGGGTTCTGAATGTGGATCTAAACGTTTTAGGAAATAGGAAGGACTTGAAGTTTGGAGCTGGGAAGGATATGACCAAAACTGTACTATGAAAGGACTGAAGTGCAAGCAGAAATTAGGGGAGGTGGGAGGTCCAAGGGAGGAGGGTTAGGCTGATTAGCACAGTGGTCTAAGCAGGAGGTGACAAGGGCCTGGGGCAGAATGGGTAGCAATCTGAAGGGTGGGAAGTGACAGTGGGAGCCACCACAACATGGCCACTCCCATTTCTGTGGTGTGTGAGTAAAGGAAAACATAAACAGATGAAGACCCAGTTCCCCAACGGGGTGATTCAGGGTATGTTGTCCTGAGATAAGGGAGGAAAGTATGAAAGTGCTGAATGAGTTTTAGACATCTTGAGATTAAGGTGACTATCGAACAACTGGGTAGATATCCACTTGGCAGGTAGCAATGCAAGTCTAGATTTCTAAGAGATGCTGGAAAGTTAAGATCTGGTACTACTCCATTAGTCAACCTCCACTCCTACTTCTACAAAAGAGAAGATGGCTGCCAGGGCAGCTAACCTAAAAGCCAGGCTGTGCTAAAAGTTTTACCTGTTCCTGACCCCTCCCCAGGAAGCGTTCCCACTCCCATTTTATTGGTGGGGATGCTGCAGCTCAGAGACCTTGCATAGCATGTAAGTCAGCAGTGAGGTGGCCGAGTTCTGATTCACAATATTATTTGCACATTTCACATCCATACAAAAAAGGATAGCTTTTTCCCTCCTTTTATTTCAGGGCTCCCGATATTAAGTACTACCATGTGTTCCTTTGTCCATTAATATCTATTCTCCTCTTCTGGTCTTCATTCATTCTACTTGACTCAAATCTCAAATCAGCCCCAGTTATATTTAGTGCCATTCCCCACCCCATCACTGCTCTTAACCTAGTGAGCTGCTCACTTGCTCATTAGAAAGGATTCCAAGATAGTATAATTTCAGCTCCTGTGTTGTGAGTTCTGTCCACAAGCACACCAGGGTATGATCCTTTGGATGAGCTTTGGGCCATGTGGCCCACACACATCAGAATACACGCTGGGTGTCTAGAAGAACTGCTCTTCCTAATGGGACAGGTCATCGTGGCACCAAATGCTCCCTAACAGAGCCTCACAGGCTATTCAACTAAAAAGAAATAATTTTCTTCTCATCAGCAATTTGGTGGCTACCTCTGACTTCTTGTCTTCTTCTTCTTCTTCTTCTTCTTCTTCCTCTTCTTCTTCTTCTTCTTCTTCTTCTTCTTCTTCTTCTTCTTCTTCTTCTTGTTATTATTATTATTTGCAATTTCTTTGACTCTCTGGAAAAATGTCAAGTCATAAAACAGCTATCTAGATTTCTCCATCTTTATTATGGAGATCATGCTAAAGTGGCTTTTCAATTTCTAGCCTCTAGCTCTCCATGGAAAGTTGTATTTTCTAATTAATCATGTGTCTTGCCATTCTTGGTTAACTAGTTCTGAATGAGAAAATCCTATGCTCCATGTGCTAGGGCTCACACTTTGTTTCCCAGTACCTCTGCTAACTCTGAAGTCATAAATGAATTCTTACAGTGTGGCAGGTGAAAATTATTATTCTCCTTCCAGATGAGGAAGCAGCTGCCCAGAGTGGACTGTGACTCATTCAGCTCCCTACATCTTTTTAATGAACCATTCACAGCCAACCTCCCTGGCCTCCAGTAGAGAAGAAACAGAGACATGCAGACTTCTTAAATAAGAACAGTGGGCATGTCGGAGAGAGGAGGAGGGGTGTTACAGCTCAAGAGATGGACCTGGAGGGGCGCCTGGGTGGCTCAGTGGGTTAAGCCGCTGCCTTTGGCTCAGGTCATGATCTCAGGGTCCTGGGATCGAGTCCCACATCGGCCTCTCTGCTCGGCAGGGAGCCTGCTTCTCTCTCTCTCTCTCTCTGCCTGCCTCTACATCTACTTGTGATTTCTCTCTGTCAAATAAATAAATAAAAAATCTTTTAAAAAAATTAAAAAAAAAAAAAGAGATGGACCTGGAAGGAATGAATACGTAGGCACGCTGACCTTCAGGGAACTTTCTATTAGTCTGTTTACATACAGTACTGGGGGAGAAATTCTCCTTCAAATCCAACCCACAGGACTGTTTTTTAGTCAAGTTTCTTTTGCTGTTGCCGCTCAAAGCTGGGGCTTGCTTTGCTGAGGCCTCTTACCTTTCTCACCTGCCTATACGATAGCAAGAAAACATGTTTTCTTTCTGGCCCACCTAACTGAGTATGTAGGCAGAGGCCACATTACGTTCACCTATGTGATCCTAACATTCAAATAAGGAATGTATCTAAAATAGAATACTTGTAGAAGTATTGAGATCCCTGTTTCTAGAGTTATTCAACCAGACCAGTATGGAGGGTCTTTGGCCATGCAGCTGTCATTCATTGTATTATTTCTAAATTTCCCAATATTTTAAGGGCATTCTTATTAAAAGCAATTGCACCAATCCCAAGTTTAAAAATATATGTGACTAAATAATGCATGCTAGTCATCAAGTGACTGTTACGATTAGTTTAATATTCTGATTTTAATAATGATTGATCCTAGAAATTATTAAATGTCTTCAGGCCATTGTTTTTAATGACAAGCACCAGTCTGTTGAGTGTTAATTGAACACTTACTGTATGTCAGAACCCAGGGATAAAAGGATGAGAAACACAGAGCCTGTCCTCAATAATTTACATTCTAGTGAGGGGGCTGTCTCCATTATTGGGACTGAGGGGTCACAGTCTAGTTATATAATTTCATTTTGTACCTCTGTTACTCAGAACAGAGAATGTTTTCCTGGGGTTACTATGGGTTCTAAGAGGCCTATGTAGAAATCTTCTTTGCAAACTAAGGTTAGGAGAGAGGATCTTTAACTTCTGAGGTCACTCAAGTCTCTACGGTAATTGATCCGGCTGGGAAAAGCCTATGGCAGAAAAAGGAAGGAGGAGAAGGCCTGCAAGGTCACTTCAAAACCAACCTGAACCTGTACCCTTCCTTGCTATAAATTCAGTGTAGATATACATACACCTTCACCCTAACCCCACCTCACTCGCACCTCCACAGGCAGCACAATCCCAGCGAAGGAAGGGCAAACCTTGCTCCGCCCCTTAGTGACTGTCCTTTGCAGAAAAGCAATATACGGCCTCCACTTAGATCCTGTTCTACCAGATTAGAGTCTGTTTCTAATCAAATGGAATTTAGGTTTAAACCGGAATTAGATTTGGGATTTACAGTCATTTCTACTTTCATTCATTTCGTAGATACCACCCACCAGCCCTCTCTCGGCCTAGCTTTAATCCAATGCACTTCGGAAGGAATTACACAGGAGTTGCCCATGAGCCTGGGGCGGCGGTGGAGGGGGCTCTAACGCCTGGGACCCTCCGAAAACCTCCCGACTGGGTCAATCCTGACTTGCTTCGGGATCTTCGGCACTCACCGCCACCCTACAGCGACTGCACTAGCCGCGGGATCCTGGCGTTAGCCCTTCTCGCGTTTGTCGGACGCCGCCCCTCGTTCGGGAGAGGATTTCGCCACCAGCACCTCAGGCTTCCCCGCGCACCCGCAGAATGAAAAGCGAAAGCCGTGGCTGGCGGGCCGAGGGGGCAGTCGAACGTGCGGCGTGCCCGCTGCTTCTGAATCCGCAGTGGCCGCGAGGGCTGTCACCGCATAGTGAGGACCCCGTCCTCAACTTTCAGCTCAAGTCGGGTACCCCGGAGGCCGCCGCAGCCCCGACGCGCCCTCGCCTGCCGGCCCAGAGCCCTCAGGTTCCGCGGCCCAGTGGCGCCCTCCCGCAGTGGGTCCCTGGCCACCCCACCTCCCGCGCAGCGCGCCTCCAGCTGGCTGGCCAACCTAGCTCCCCTGCCTCGGGGCAAGACGCGCCCCAGGGAGTTCAGCTGCTCAGCAGACCCAACTTCGGCTTCTCAAGTGACACGGCGCCCTCCCTCGAGCGCGCGCCAGCCACCGCCAGCCTCCACCCGAGGTCCTTACAGCCCAGCCGCGGGAAAATGAAATGCCCTGCAAGGGGCACTCCCCTGGATTTTGAAAAACCGCTTCATTCGCTCCGCGAGCGCCTTCATCCTCCACCCGCAACCTCTGGCCAGATGATTTTCACCCTGGGACGCGCCCAGGTGGAGGGGCTTGGGAGCTGGGGCTGGAGGAAAGGAGGCAGCAGCGTTGAGTTGCCGGGATGCAGCTGCGCGCCTCTTGCGACGAGGGGCTGACCGCCCTGCGGCTCGACTGAGCAGGGGAGCGGGCTTCTGCGCCTCTCCCTCGCGGAGGACCGCACACGCTTACCCTCTCTCTCTCTCTCTCTCACGCACACAAACACACACACACGCACACACTGCCGCCAGCACCCTCACCCCGCGAGCCCGGACGCGGAGGTCGGAGCCACTGGCCACTTTAAGACAGGGGTTGAAACACCCAGATAGAGGCAGAGGCTCTTCCCTCTCCCCCAAGCTTTCACCATCCTAGGAGCTCCCCTCCACTGCCACCACAATCACCCCTATTTTCCCAGAGCAAGAAAGCTCTGGCTTCAGAGATTCCCCTCCCTGAGCTAGCGGTTCAAGCTGAAGGGGGCGGGGATGGATTGAGGGAGCACTGGAAAGGGAGCCCGCGCTCACCTCCGCCCTCTTCGAGGGGAACTAGCCAGCCCCACTCGCCTTTGGAGCAAAACTAGGCGGACAAGGCCGGACAGCCAGACCCCGGGGCGCGCCAACTCCGGCGAGGGCAGGGAGAGTAGCGACAGCAGCAGCCGCTTCGCGCGTTGCAAACGCACCGACTCTCGGAATAGGCTGAACCTCGGGCGCAGAGGGGTGGAGGCGCGAGGGGCGGAGGAGGAGTTGCTGGGGCCGAGAGGGATGACGTCCTCCAGCGCCTCGGGCTCGCAGGGACTGAAGATTCCTGCTCTCGCCCGGCCCAGCGCGCTCTCTCCAGGGCTTCGCAGAGGCGCCGCGCCCGGCTCCGCTGCGGCTCCCGAACCGCGCGCGTGGGGGCGATCCCGACCAGCTTGAACCAGGGGTGCAAGCCCTCTGGCCATCTCAGAGCACCTCTCTGTCTGTTCCTCGCCTTGGGGTGCCCGCTCGAGAGTCTCTTCCGATTCTAGGCGGGCAGGGGGAAGGCAGCCCCCGGCCGGGCCAGCCTCGCCCCTTCCTCGCTTTCTCCCTCATCGACCTCGAGCCAAGGGCAGGCGCCCGCGCCCCGGCCCCTGCCCACTGGGCGAGCCGGTGTCCCGGCCTGCGCCCGCTGCGAAGACGGACGAGGCACCGCTAAGGAGAGGCGCTCACCTGGGTCACCCGAAGCCTTCCCCTCCAGCCCCTCCAGGAGCCTGTTCGCAGCCCCCAGGCACAACCTTCCTCCAAGAAAAAAAGTAGCGCAAGGGCACAAGAGAGGTAGGGCGGCTCACAGGTCCCTGCGCAGCGGCTTTTTCCTTCTGATTCTCCCGGTTCCAGTCTCGGGTTCAGCGGCGGGAAAGGGCTGTCGGAGGCTGGAAGGGGCCGTCAGACCCGGGTTCCTCCCGCGGCGGTGACGGCGGCACCTCCAAGTTGCCACCTGCAGCGCGCGTCGGGCGCCTGTGACAGCCGGCGCCGCTCTGCCCGCGCCGGCCGACCCTCCCCGCCCGCTGATTGGCTGCGCCCCGCTCCTGGGCGGTCCCGGCGCTCGGCCCCGCCCCGCTCCCCGCCGCCCTGAGGTCGGTTCGCGGAGTGGGTCTCCTTCCAGGCCTGCCTGGGCTTTACAGCCAGCGAGCTTGGGGAGCTGCTCAGGCTTTGCAAGCAGGGGAAGAATCCGTCACACGCACGAACACACACACAATTTTGTGTAGGTTGGGGATTGGAGGAAAGAGAGAGCATTTTGAGAAATGCCCTTCGTGTGCCTTAAGGGGGACCTGGTTGTTACTCGGTGGTTTGTTTTTTGATTTTGTTTATGCTAGTATGAAATTTGTGCAATCTCTGAAAATAGTTAACCTCACAGCGGCAATCAGTGTGCGGGCATGTGAGCTAGAAAGTGGCTTGGGGGTTGTTTTCGCTTAAGCTTCACACAAAGTTCACTCGAAGCTTTCAAATGTGAAGGTAAATCCTGGAATCCCGTTTGGTTTCAGCACCTAAAAAGCCATCTACCTCTGCTATTGCCTGCAGTCCTCAAGGGCCCGGGTGCCACCCAGCCGCTTGCGGGTTCCGGAGGCTGGGAGTACAGGCAGTGACAGCTGACGCCCGGGCATATATGAACCCTGTTTTGCACAACCCCTGAGCCTTTTAAGTAAACAAAGGAAACATTATTTTTCTTTCTCCTTCCTCTTTTTTCAAGCGTGCTCTTCCCTCCGCCTCTGAGTACCACCTGAAGTTATGCTTTTGGAAAGCTGATTTGGCAAAGTGTTCCAGAGGAGAAAAACTATAAAAATAGGGAAAGTACCAGTCTGGAAAGCAGTCCGATCACCCAGAAACGTCTCACTCCTGGTGAATCTATGTGAAAGAGGTACATTGCCAAGTACCTTTTTGTTTGACAACATTTCAAAATGAACTTCCCAAATAGCAGATTTTATAGCCCATTGGGGAAACATCTATGTTTTGTCAGTGCAGGGTGGCACTGTTAAGTGTGACAAAGCATGCACACGCAAACTCACTTCTAACTGTGCTTTGTAGAATTCTCAGCAGGGAGAGGGAGGAGGAGAGGGGCTTTCCTAAAGGAAGTCAGAAGGTGAATCTTCACAGGACAGACATGCTGGGGACAGCTGGAACCAGTCAAGAGGCCATTCCTGTCAACTGTTGCTAAGTAAGTTGGGATGCTGCTTTATAGCACCCGTCCAGATCGTAAGTAACATCTTGGATCCACTCTGGGGTTGAATAGCAAAAAACAAACAAAAAAACAAAACAAAACAAAACAAAAAACCTTCCCCGTTTGTAGCCAGGTAGCACTGTTCAGAGGCAAAACAATCACAGAGATATTTCAATACTCCAGATTAAGTGCTTGCTGAATGAATTGCACTTTGACCTGGACTGGGTGAAACAAGGAGTAGAATGGAGGTGTGGCTCACTCAGATTTGAATGCAGGTTGACTCAGTAAATGGAGGATTACCTGATCAAGTTGGGGTGGGGTGGGGGCATGGCGATAGGGAAGTCAATAGTGGTCCTTGACCCAGATATGCATCTGATGTGTTTTCAGCCAGGTGAAGCACACGCAACTGGTAAGATGCATTCTCCTAAGAGTAGGGAAGGAGCTATGACTCAAGTGAATGAGAAAGTTTATGAAGGAAAGAGGGGAGGAATGAGAAAAAAATTGAAAGAGACAGTTGAAGAGTCTAGAGACAATGAGAGAAATCAATGGACATACTAATGGCTGAGTAGCTTTATGGTTTTAGCAGACAGAGGTTTGAAACCTGGTCCCAGCACTTCTGTATGTGATATGTCTGCTTTGCATGTGGGACACATGGTGTGAGCTTCGTTTTCCTCGTTAGGGGATAAGGGTGTCTACCTGATAGATGTGCTAAGGATGAACTGAGATCACGCATCTGTAATGCTTGGCACAATGTTTTGCATCTAGTAAGCGTTCAATAAATAGTAGCTATTTTTCTAAACTGTGTTCTAAAAAAGCACAACAATCCCCTAATCCTTTAGATATCTGTTTCTGATTGAATATTTCTATCAAGTGCTCCTCCTGCTTGTGCATTCCCTGTGATAAGAACCTCACTAACCCTGAGTTCATTTCATTTTCCTTGCTGAAGATGAGATGAGTGACAAATACCTTTTTTTTTCACTGGTTGGTTCTGTTCTTATCCAGGGTAGTCATACAGATGTCTAAAACCTATCCCATAAGAAATCCCTCCAAATTGCTTAAGACAAATAATAGATCCACTGTATTCCTTCTTTTGTCCAAGCCAAACATGTCCTGCCCTTCAGCCTCTCCCTTGCTGTAGTTTCACAATTTTTCACCATCTTACCCCCGGATTGTCTGTGACCTCTTTAAAATAAAAACACAGCTCTCCAGACCAGTCCTTCCAGAAAAAAACAAAAACAAAACAAAAAACAACCAAAGAAAAACCCCAACAAACAAACAAAAACCAAAACAGAACAAAACAAAAACGATCAACAACAACCACCAACAACAAAACAAAAGCCCTACCCCAAAACCCTCTTTTTCAGTGTGCTGCTGGTCGTACAGCCTGCATTTTTGTACACATTTTGAATGGGTAATTAACTCTTGGGAGCTATTGAGTTGCCTGTTAACTAAAACTCATAAATCTTTTTCAGATGTTACTGTTTGTTCAGAACTTTGGGGAGTCATAGTGTTGTCCTTCACATTTTCCTCTGAAGTCCCTTTTTAATGATTTATCTTGAAATAATTCCAAACCTACAAAAATATGGAAAAAATGGTACAGAGGACTCCTATGTCCTTCTCTCCTCCTTTCCCCTATTGTTATCATTTTGCATTTGATGTCTCTCACTTTCCCTCCATAGGTAGCAGACAGATACTCACGATCTGTGTTCTTTTACTAAGCCATGTAGGAGCAAGTGCAGACATGATTCCCATCATCCTTACATACTCCATTGTATAAATATTTCTCCCAAAACAGGATTCTGTCCTACATAAGCACATTGTGTGCAACCAATCCACAGAACCCATTCAAATTTCACCAGATTTTCCAAGGTGTTCCTTTTTCATTTCTGGTTCAGAATGCAATCCAAGATCACACATTATATTTAGTTGACATGTCTTTTGATTCTCCTTTAATCTGCTACAGTTCTGCAGTCTTTCCCTGTCTTCCTTGCCCTTCCTTGAGAGTTTTAAAAACCATATGATCTTCATTCTATAGATTTCATGGATCTCAAGCTGGGTCTACCTGATGGTTCTTTCTGTCCAAAGCAGGTCCTGCATTCTTGTCAGGAATATCAAAGGAGGGATGATGCTGTACTCAGATGTACATTTCCATTAAAAGGTAAATGATGTCAAACCATCCCTCCATTGTGATGTTAATTTAACCTTGATCACCTAGATTGGCAGGCACTGGAATTCTTCCATATCAAGTCACCATTTTCCACCTTGGCAATCAATCCCCCTGGCATTTTGTAAAAATATACTCCAAGGCTATACCAATATTCTGTTCCTCATCTAATCTTCACTGAGCCTTCTTTGGAAACATTGATGACTCCCACCCGAATCAGCCTCCACTATGATTGTCAAACGACAGTCTTCCATTTGCATCAATTCCTTGGCATTTATGAATTGGCATTCTTCTGTAGAAATCTTCCCTTCTCTGCATTTAGTTATGTCTGTGCAGACTCATCAATTTTTATTTTATTCAGTGAGTTGTATTCTGCTATCTTTATTATTTATTTTGACGCTCACAGGGTCCCAGATTTGGCCAGAGAGTGTCTTTGCTGCCTGGTTCTTAAGGTCCCTCTGTCCCCATTATTCTTGGGCACCTTCTTACTTTCTGGCACATCAAAATGTTCCAGGCTCATTTTGTACTCTCCTTGCCCCAGCCCTGGGATCAGCCAGCTCTCCAAGGAGCCCTGGCTTCTTTTAATGGAGGATGACATTTAGAAACAGGACCTGGGCACCCAGTCTACTCGCTGCCACCAACCTGTCATAACCTCTAGGCTCTCTTAGCGGAAAGAACAAGGAAATAAATCATACATGTTCATACACAAGCACACACATACACACACACTTAGGTCTGTTTCTGTGTGTACATGTATGTATTCTTTCTCTATGGAACCACATAGAAATATATATCCATGTAAATATATAGAGATAGATCTCTATCTCTATATCTGTGTCTATACCTGTATCTAGATCTATATCAAGAGTTAATACCTTCAATTCCAACCCAACACATCAGGATTCTTTATAGCCCTTGTCCTTTCTATATTTATAAATCTTTTCTCTGTTAGAGAGAAACCTGACTCCCATTACCCTCAGAATATTGACTTATATGCTCAGGCTTGCATTATGTAACAATCTTCTGACCACATCAGCCACCTCAACCAGCCTCCTGTTGTAGCTGCCCCACGGCACTTCTGCCCCCTGGGTCCCTGTGTCCACTGGAGCCTTTTTTTTTTTTTTTTAATCTCAGTCTCCCAGGTCCCTGGGGTTGCTGGCAGCATCTGACCATAACTCGCCAGGACAATGACATTTCTCCCCTTGCAGTTGTTCTGGTCAAATCCTGAAGTCAGCCTTAATGAAACCCTTTCTCTCACATCCCATATCTAATCTGTAGTAAATTCTATTTGTTCTACCTTCAGCTAGGTCCAAAATCCAATTCCTTTTCACCACCTCTGCCATTACTACCCTAGCTCAGGTCAATATTATCTCTGTCTTGATTATTATAATAAGTCCCTAACTGGTTCCCCTGTGTTGATCCTGGCTTTTCTAAAGACTACCGTCAGCCCAGTGGCCTCAGTAATAATTTTCAAAAATATAAGTCACATTTTGTTTCCTTGCTCAATGGTTTCTACCTTATAGAAATAAAAAGCCCAAATCCTAACAGATCCTCTCCTTCGGCTTTGATATCTCCCTTTCCTCATCTCCTGCTGTTCTCCACCTTCAGCCCCCACTCCATCTTGCTCCCAGAACACACCAGGCATCCCCCCTCCCTCTACCTGAGCCACTCTTCTTCAGGTGTCTCTGTAACTCCTACCACTCCCAGGTTTTTTCTCAAATGTGTCTTCCTCCATGAAGACTTGTTTGGGTACCATATTTAAAATTGCGCTTCCTTCTTCCTACTCACATTCTCTCTCTCACTGTGTGTATTACAGTCCAACATAGTATGTGTTGTCTCTACTTGTATACAGTCTTTCCCTACCATTGCCTTGACTAGGAACTCCATGAAAAGGGGCATTTTCACCTCCTTCTTTATTGCTCCATCTCTAGTACTTATCTCAGGACCTGATATATACAATAGACCATCCACAAATATTTGTTAAATAAATGGATGAAATGACAAAAACACATAAGTAGATTTACGACCGACTACAGATACACCTACATGCTAAGTGGTTGCCAATGCAACTGAAGAGATCGAAGGCAAATAGCTTAACTGAAAAGGTTTCACAGACATAAAGGCAGAGTGTAGCAAAGGTTACCGAAAACATAAAGATAGAGAAAAGACTCTGTGTTTGATGACTATGAAGTAGAGTAGGTAATCTGGAAAAAATAAAAGTGTTGTTGGGTTTCAATTGACCATTTATTGAGCAAATGATTAGATTACATACCACAAGGCCTTAAAATTAAAAGTTCTACAAATATTTCCAAACATATTCTTTAAAATCATGTAGTCTATTAAAAGGATTTTAGACAATTTCTCTTGTGAAATGAAAGCCTCTTGGAGCAAAAAGAACTCATTAAGGAAGCTCACAATAATTCAGACTTAACACCTTCTCCTCCTCCTCCTCCTCCTATTTCTTCTTCTGGTGGCAGTTTGGCTCACAAAGGAAATTAATCCCCTTCTTGTATCTTTTAAGCTCTGTATCCAGCTTGGTCCTTGATAAGCCAAAAGTTCTTAGAAAATGTTTATGAAAAATGAAATGGAACCCTATACACATGGGACAAACTTTCAGCATTGATTCGTCCTCATATTTTCAATGTACCTTATTCTGCATGCTTGAGAAGACTCTGCACATTTGAGAACTGTTTAGAAAGCACTTTCACTTGAGCCCAGTCCTACAATTATTTAATGACTGAGCTTGGAGACAACACGTAAGATATAGTGATTTATATTTGGAATTGCAGAAATAATTGTTTTCATTTTCCATAAATCCCACCCCCACACAATTTCTAGGTAGCTATTTCCATAAAACTCAGGGGGTTGAATGAAATAGATAATTCTGATAGAAATGTTAGGTGTTCTAATTTTTAAAAGTTTTCAGCTCATCCTGGATGGATAAAGGAGACAGTAGGAAAGAGAGTTATTTCTCTTAAATTTATCTCATTAGTGTGTAGCTTTCAAAATGAATTTTTGGACTCTGTAAAAATAGCTATCTGGTTTATGAATTAAGTTTCTTTTGAAAGGAAGACCTTTCCGTGTTTTCTCGAAGGAGCCATCATTGCTAACACAATAGCTGGCAAAACCCATCGCCGGCATCCCATGCCCACTGATGCAAGACCTGGAGACTTCTCTTTGCAGGCATAAATCTTTTCTTCCTGATGCTGCTGTTCTGCTGCAGAAACTTCAAAATGTTAAGCAAAAAAGTCAAATAAAGTTATGATTTCTTGAAATGCCTTCCAAGTTCCTCTCTAGTGCTGTTTCTTTACTTGCTGTGTGATCTCAACATTAACCTCTTTGAATCTCAGTTTCCTTATAAAAATTGGGAATGGCATGGAATAGGTCAGATTAAGTGAAATAATTTGACAGAAGGGCTTTAAAAATAATAAAGAGCCATCAGAATGACAGTGCCGCCATCATTGTCCTCATCAAGCTACTTACATAGTGGGATGGCAGAAGGTCAAAAAATGGTGTTGACGTGAAGCCGGTCCTTTTTAAAAATTTTCATTCAGATACTCCTATAATTCTAACCAGCTTTCTCGTAAGTGAAGCCCTATTCTAATCCTTAACACTATTGAATCTTCAGTGATTTCTCTGTACTCCAGAATTTATTACGGTTGCTATGACATGAACTAGCCCCAGAATGATCTTCCTTCCTTCCTTCCTTTCTTTCCCTTTCTTTCTTTCTTTCTTTGTCTCTAAATGATAATGAAAGTTTAACTAAGTTGCTGAGGGCAGAAAGTTCCAGAATAAGCTCTGCCCTTTGCCGCAAAATATTAAACCACAATGACTGATCAATAAACCTTCCACATAACTGCAGATCATAAACTCATTGTAAAGATTTAGGGCTTGACGTTTCCTTGTTCTTTGCTTGATGCATGCCAGCCCGTGAAAAAGAACACTCTAGATGCAGAAACTGTTTAGGTTATTTCTGATCTGGGGCGAAGTATGCAAACTCAGCAATAAGCAGAAGTTAATTATCTGAAAAGTGAATTCTTTGCCAAATTTTATAAAGCAAGAAGTTTTCAGAATACAGTGTAAGACTGATTTAAAGTTGGCTGTTAACATCTGTATCACCTTAAGCCAATGTTGATAACTGGACTGAATATTAATCTGAATTCTATTTTTTTTTCCTTTAAAACCAGAACCACATTCTCCACTATGAAGATGCACCTACTGGTGGTTAGTGATATTTATTTTCATTAACTGAGATTTGATGAATTTTTATTTTTACTATATGTGATTACTAAGTATCTTTTAGTCAGCTGAACA
The DNA here is from genome assembly GCF_011764305.1 of Mustela putorius furo. NCBI lineage: Eukaryota > Metazoa > Chordata > Mammalia > Carnivora > Mustelidae > Mustela > Mustela putorius. The sequence goes on along the minus strand of NW_025422010.1, from coordinate 12,301,872 downwards.
CTAGGACCAGAGTCCCACTTTCTAAAGAAAGTGACCACTTTATTCAATTAACTTGGAGTCTATTGGCTCCGTTTCTGTTAAGGTGATGGGTAATGATTTTATCATTTATTGTATTTGAGGTTTAAGTGCAAGGCTGCTACTAACCCAAAGGTTGCCTTTCCTAAAATCTAGGAAAAGACAAGGCTTCTAGCAGAACCCATCCCTGCAAACACACCTCTCCTTTGTACCAGGGCAAGAAGTTGGCTGAATCCTAGCACTCACTGGCCACCTCGTGCTGCTCAGGGCCTGAAAAGTTAGTATCTGTATGCTCACGTCCTAGTGAAATCTAAAAGAAGTGAATTATGCTTGACAGGTCTCTGCTTTGATTGTCATCAGGAACTCCATCCTAGCTAGTAGTCCCTGAGTTTGTTTGTGGTAACAGCAGCTTGAACTTCCTCTCCCTGGAGTCATGTTCAGGGAAGAGAAAGAAGAGGAAAACCTTGGCAAAACAGAATGGGCTAGAACAGGGCTTTGTGGTTGGGTAGACTTGGCGTAGATCAAAACCAGATATTCTCTGGGTGGAATTATTACCTATTCAATGCATCACTAGAATCCTCTCATGAAATCAGCTGTGGTCCATTTAGGCCAAGGCAAATGACTGGCCAGGGTTGTTTGGACAGAATTCTATAACCTTGACTGCAAGGCTCCAGGACCGTGCTAGTCTCCATCTCTGGTCTAACACTAGCTTTGATGATCTAGAAAGTTGTTCAGGTGGTGAGGTCGTCCCTTGGAGTATGGGCTCACACAGAACTTTGCCAGACCCCAGATGTCACAAGAAGGGATTTGGTAGAGGTGTGGCTCACAGGTCTCTGAACTATGAAATGATTCTTCCCAACTGTCAGAACCCAAATTTTGAGTAGTTCCTAAGTAGGTACTGTACAAGTGACACTTCCAAGGGAAGGGTTTGCCCCAGAGATTTGCTCCATCATCAGTTTTTAAGCAAACTTATTAGTGTTGTCTTGTTTCCCATGCCATTGATCCATAAAAGAACCATGCTTACTTTAAAGTCTAAGCCAGGATTCAAAATGTGTAAGAAAAGAACATTGCTCCCAGCATTTCAACTTTTAAACCTGTGTTGACACACAACAAGGATTCCTGGGAGATCTTGAGTCACCTGGAGACCTGTCAGGTATGACCAGACCTACCTCCAGATCCACTTTCAATGCACCCACCTCTTCCTTCACCTCTAGTTACCAAACCCCCATCTGCCTTCTCCAGCCTTTCAAAGCCTCCTAAATGCTGTCCTGCTTTCCTTTCCAGCCCTGCTGCCTTCCAGCACATTCCTCTCATACCGACCTGAGGAATCTCTCCTTCGCTTTTAATACTTTTCAATGACCTTCCATTCACCTGAGATAATATTTTAAAAAAGCCCCAGGGAAACCCATCTGGGATGGCCACTGACTACCTAGCAACGGCACCCCCTCCCACCTCACTTTGCCCCAGTGGTGCCTCGCTCTGCCTTTCAGGATTGCCATGAGCGCTCCCACCTCTAGGCCTTCCTCACCCTCCGTTTTACTCCCCAGACTCCTCTTTTCCCAGCTCTTCATCTCACCAAAGCTTATTCATCCTGCAAGATCCAACTTAAGATAGACTTTCTCTGAGAAGATTTGCCTTTCTTTGTACCTCTCTATTTAAATTAGATTCCACACAACCTTGGGGACACATACCCAACCCTCAGTTATTATTCAGTATTGATTGATTGATGTTGACTGACGTCCTTCCCTGAAGAGACTGTAAGTTCCCTGAAGGCAAGGACTGGGAGGGTTTCTTTGACTCTATCCACAATCTAGACAGAAACTATTCTGCTTGGTTCTGTTGCCCAGATCTGGAGCCAGATTGCCTGGGGTGGATTCTAGCTCTGTCCTTCCAACCTGGGATAAGTGACCCAGCAGTCTTGTTTGTCAACTTCCTTGTCTGCAAAAAGGGGCCCCTGAAGTAGTACTCCATTGGATTTCCTTATCTGTAAATGGGAATTCTGGTAGGTTCTTTCCATAGGGGGAAATTGTGAGGCTTTATTTATTTCATAGTGTAAAGTACTAGAAAAATTCTATGATAAACTGTGTTAGGGATGCCTGGGTGGCTCTGTCGGTAGTTAACCATCGGCCTTCAGCTCAGGTCATGATCCCAGGGTCCTGGGATCCAGTCCTGCCTCAGGCTCCCTGCTCAGTGGGGAGTCTTCTTCTCCCTCTGCCTGCCCCTCCCCCTGCTTGTGCTCACTCTGTCTCTCTCTCTCTGACCAAAAAAAGTTAAATAAATAAAAATTAAAATTAAAAATTTTTAAAAAGAAGTAATTAAGGAAACAATGTTAATTATTTTAGCAGGCAACTCAGTTAATATTTTTGACAGAATTAATTCATTCACAAAGCTTTGGTCACAGATTTCCTCCTCATTTTGGACAATTTGTCCTTGATTTAAATTATGTAAAACAATACTGAGAAAATAAAATTCTCTCGCTTAACATAATTAAGAATGATAACTTTCTCTTCATCAAGAAAGATATCACAAACAATACTGAAAGTGCCAAATCTGCAACATATGCATATTCAGAAGTTGAAATGGATATTTTTTGATATTTTCTATGCCTTTCCTTCACAATCCCGGCCCATAATGATCACTCAGGTAGGATCCCAGATTTGGCGATTCTTTTTTCTCCCCTAAGCTTTATTAAAATATACTTGACATAAAACATTATGCAAACTTAGGGTGTATAACGTGATGATATGATACATGTACATACTACGAAATATTTACCACAATAAGATCAGTTAACATATCCTTCACTTCACAGAATTACCATTTATTGTTGTCATGGTGAGAACATTAAAGCTCTACCCTCATAGCAACTTTCAAGTATACAGCTCAGTACTGCTAACTATAGTCACCAGGCTTTGCCTTAAATCCCTGGAACTTATTCAACTTATAACTGCAAGTTTGTGACCTTTGATCAACACCTTCCCATTTCCCTCACCCCTCAGCTCCTGGCAACCCTCATTCTACTCTGTTTCTGTTTTCTATTAGCTCAATCTTTTAGAGTCTACATATAATTGAGATCATACAGTATTTGCCTTTCTGTCTGATTTACTTCACTTAGCATAATGCCCTCATAGTCCATCCATGTTTTCACAGATAAGATTTCCTTCTTTTTAAATTAGTAGAGTAATATTTCAATGTCTATAAATACGGAATACAACAAAATATACATATATTTATATTATAAGATAGAATCTATATATACATAATATGACATATATTTATTTACTTATCCATCCAACTGTCAATGGACACTTAGGTTATTTTTGTGTTTCTGCTATTGTGAATACTGCTACAGTGAACACCACACCGAAGGGCAGATATCTCTTCAAGATAATAATTTCACTTTCCTTGAATATATACCTCGAAATAAGATTGCTGGATAGTATAGCAGTCTTACTTTTAACTTTTTGGGAAGCTTCCATACTGTTTTCCACAGTGGCTGCACCAATTTATATTCCCACCAGCAGTGCATGAGGGCTCCCTTTTCTCCACATCCCTGCTGACATTTGTTCTCTCTCCTATTTTTGAGCCATTCTAACAGGTATAAGTTTCCCTGATGATGAGTGATGTGTGACACCTCTTTATGTACTTGTTGGCCATTTGTAGGACCTCTTTGCAGAAAGGTCAATTCAAGTCCTCTGGTCATATTTTAATCAGAATATTTATTTATTTATTTATGTTTTGCTTTTGAGTTGTAAGAGGTTCTTTATGTATTTTCGATATTAACTCCCTTATCAGATGTATGGTTTGCAAATACTTACTCCCATTCTCTAAGTTGCTTTCTCATTTTTGTTGACTTTTTTTTTCTGTGCAGAAGCTTTTTAGTTTTGATGTGGTCCCACTTAATTGATTTTTGCCTATTGTCTTTGTTTTTAGTATCATAATCCAAAAGAATCATTGCCAAGACGTATGTCAAGAAGATTTTTTCCTTTATTTTATTCTATGAGTTTTCTGGTTTCTGGTCTTACATTCATGTCCTTAATGTATTTTGAGTTAATTTTTGTGAGTGGTGTAGTTTCACTCTTTTACATGTGGATATCCGGTTTCCCCACCATTTACTGAGGAGATTGCTTTTTTCCCATGGAGTATTCTTGGATTCCTTGTCAAATATTTGTTGGCCATGTATGGGTGGGTTTATTTCTGGGCTGTCAATATTGTCCCATTGGTCTATGTGTCTGTTTTTATGATAATAACAATGTTGCTTTGATTAGTATAGATTTGTCATGACATTTGAAATTAGTAAATCAAACTTGGCACTTATTTGAAGGAATAATTGAATAAAAATCTGGAAAACCTCTGTTAATAAAGACAAGAGATATTTTGTTCTTTTTTTCCAGTAATTTTTATTATAATCACAATGTATTTATTAGGGATATGGCTATAGAGAAAATGTAAGAGTTGCCAACTTCCTGACTGATGTCAGGAAAACTTGCCTCAAGTAATATTAGCTACTTAAATGTTTGGTCTCTCTTCTTTAAATGAATGTACCCATTACATGAATTGAAAGAACAGTGACAAATAATGTTTGTTTCTACTCAAACCTTACCTCTCTGTGGTTGTAATGCCTCTTTTTAAGTCACTGCATCTTTATGGTTATTTTCCATATAAGCCCATCATTCATCCCAACAGATTTACCATTTTGTGCTTCACCAAGTTTAGAAAAATAATTGTGACCCTTACGCTAATATAGCCTATTATGTTAGAATGGCTTTTCTAATAATATACTGAGCCATGATTTGGATATGTAATCATTACCTTAGAATTGGGCAACATAATAGAGAGTTTTGTAAATGCCAGTATATCGTATCCTAGACTCTTTTTTATTATTTTATGGAAAGAAATGTAAGTATGTGTAGACTTCGCACTGAATATTGAAGAATAATATCCCTGGTTTTTGAAGGCAAATTGTTTACAAATTCTCCCAGGTTATGAGTTAGTTGCCTGCTTTACTAAGTGTTAAAAAGGCTTTTGTACATAAAATTACACCTTAATTTAGTGAATCAAACCCGTACCTATTTTGGTTGGAAGATTGGAACATAATTAATGTCTTGAGTTGTTGGCTGGTTTATCCTTGGCAGACTAAATTTAGATGCCTAGAGCCATTTTATACTAAAGGCCATTTTATTTGCTATTTGATAAGTCCCATTTTTTCTTTAAAACAAGCCTATATACCTTGGCGTGCACTGGGGTTTCAGTCCGTTAAGCATCTTCTTTTGATTCAGGCTTAGGCTCAGGTTCTGATCTCAGGGTCCCGGGATGGAGCCTTTGGCAATTTCCTCTTCAGTGGGGAGCCTGCTTCTTCCTCTCTCTCAACCCCTCTCCCACTTCTGTTTTCTTTCTCTCTCTCAAATAAATAAATAAAATCTTTTTTAAAAATAAAATAAGCCTGTATATCTTTCTACAGCTTCCCATTCCCCATTTCCTACTATCTAAATTCACTATTTTAAATTTCTGACAAGTTTATGCTTGTATATACATATTTAAATATAAAAAGAGAGTTCTATTGCATATACTGCTTGATAACCTGATTCTTTTCACTTAATAAGTATCGTGAAAATCTTGCCACTCAATAAGTACAATTTTTACTTATTTTTTTAAAACGATAGCCCTATTTCTGAGGTCATATTTCTCAAGGGCTCAAGTGTTAAAATACTGACTTTGCAAATCAATATCTAGGTATGAGTCCAAACAGTTCAAACAGCTGCACAAATGTGGCCGTCAAACAGGGATACTAAGTATTAGTATTGCAAAGTGCTAGGTTTTGCAAATAGCTCCCCAGTAGCCAAGGGCAGTTCAGGGTGCAAAAGTCTGTTGTTTATAATTTGATCAATTTTATAACACCTACATATATAGTGATTAAAATAATCTTCTTGTTCAAAGTACAGCTGTATATCCACTTTACTGCCCAAGTATAGATTCCCACTTGCTGAGATCAGGCTATATCAAATGTAGTTTGGCACACTCTCTCTGCCTAACCCCGGAAATCGTCTTGATTTGGAGAGCAAATTTGGAGTGGTTTTCTTTACTGCAGCTTGAACACCCTCCCAACCCCACTTTTTTATTGTGATATTAAAAACTCCTCTTGTTTTATCGTACTTCACTTCACTGCTTCACAGATATTGTATGTGTGTGAATATTTGTGTATATATATTTTTCTTTTTTTTTTTTTAAACAAATTGAAGATCTGTGGTAACTCTCCATCAAGCAAGTTTTTTGCCATTTTTCCAACAGCATTTACTCTCTTCTTGTCTCTGGGTCACATTTTGGTAATTCTTGCAGTATTTGAAACATTTCCATTTTATGTCTGTTAAAGTTATCTGTGATCAGTGATCTTGGATGTTACTATTGTAATTATTTTGTGGCAGTGCTAACCATGCCCATATAACATATCAAACTTAATAGATATACTGTGTGTTCTGACTGCTCTAACAACCAATCAGCCTTTCTCCCATCTCTCTTTTCCACAGGCTTCCTGCCCTCTTGAGACACACAACATTATTGAAATTAGGCCAGTTAATAACCTTACAATGGCCTCTAAGTGTTCACATGTCTCTCACTTTAAATAAAAAATTAGAAATAATTAAGCTTAGTGAGGAAGGCATGTCAAAATCCAAGATAGCCTGAAAGCTAGGCCTCTTGTGCCAAACAGTTAGCCAAGTTGTGAATGCAAAGGAAAAGTTCTTGAAAGAAATTAGAAGGGCTACTCCATTGAATACATGAATGATAAGAAAGCAAAACAGCCTCATTGGTGTATGGAAAAAGTTTAGTGGTTTGGATACAAGATCAAACCAACCACAGTATTCTCTTAAGCGAAAGCCTACTGCAGAGCAACGCCCTAACTCTCTTCAGCTCTATGGAGGTTCATAAGCTTTAAGGAAAGAAGCCTCCATGACATCAAAGTGCAAGGTCAAGCAGCAAGTGTTGATGTAGAAGGTGCAGTTAGATGTGTGCAGATCTAACTAGGATGACTCAGGATAATCCTGCTGACACACACTCTCTTTCTCTCTCTCATTTATTTTATTTGAGAGAGAGAGAGAGAGCATGAGTGGGAGGGACAGAGGGAGAGGGAGAGAGAATCTTAAGTAGACTCTGCACTGAGCACAGAGCCCCACGTAGGGCTTAATCTCAGAACCCTGATATCATGACCTGAGCCAAAACCAAGAGTTAGAGCTTTAACCAACTGTGCCAAAATAAACAAATGTTAAGAAAAGAAAAGAAAACCTTCTGGAAACGATTTGGCATTCTAGATGCCATTAAGAACATTCATGATTCATGGGAAGATGTCAAAATATCACCATTAAGAGGAGTTTAGAAGAAGTTGGTTCCATCTCCTATGGTTGACTTAGAGGAATTCAGGACTTCAGTGGAGGAAATCACTGCAGATATGGTGGAAACAGCAAGAGAACTAGATTTACAAGTGAAGCCTGAAGATGTGACTGAATTACAGTAATTTCATGATAAAACTTCCACAGGTGAGATGTTGCTTCTTACAGATGAGCCAAGAAACTGGTTTCTTGAGATGGAAACTACTCCTGCTGAAAATTTTATGGGGACTGTTGAAATGACAGCAAAGTATTTAGAAGATTAGCTATATTTTGGTTGAGAAAGCAGTGTCAGGGTTTGAAAGGATTGATTCCAATATTGAAAGAAGTTCTATGTTGGGCAAAATGCTATCAAACAGCATTCATGCTACAGAGAAATCATTTGTGGAAGGAAGAGTCAATGGTGGGGTGAACTTGATTGTTGTCTTCTCTTAAAAGATTGCCAGAGCCACCCAAGCTGCCATCAACGCTGAGGCAAGACCCTTCCCCAGCAAAAAGATTACAACTCACCAAAAGATTAGATGACAGTGAGCATTTTTTAGCAATAAGGCATTTTTAAAATTAAGATATGTATATTTCTTAGGCATAATGCTATTGCATACTTAATAGACTATAGGATAGTGTAAACATAACTTTTATATGTACTGGGAAACCAAAAAACTCATTTGACTCACTCTATTGTGATATTTACTTTATTATAGTAGTCTGGAACCAAACCCGCCATATCTCCAAACTATGCCTTGCACATAACATAAACGTTACCTGTACAGGTCGGTGGCATTAAGTAGATTCACGTCATTATGCAACCATTTCTTGAGCTCTTTGGAGTTAAGCAGCAAGATAGACTATACTCTTCTTTGGATGCCCTTCTCTGTTTAGCAGGGATTGATGAGAACATATAGCTAATTGGAAGTACCTGGAATTTCTGGGTACTTGAGATTTTGCACTACATAAAGTTCTTCCTGATATTGTCTTGAATGACTGTTTAGAATGATGTCCAGTTTTTTTTTAGCTATTACTTAATAGCTATTACTTCTCTGCTTTGTAGAAATCTGCTAGTATTATGTACATCAATCAATACCAAGACATGACTTTCTCAGAACTTGGCCTTCGAAAGTGGACACTTCATTCCTCTCAACCTCCCAAAGTTCTGAAGGATATCACAGCTACTTCTTCTTATTTTATCAGATAATTGCAAACTTGGGTGCAGAGAAAACCACACAACAGGGTATTTGTGTGGTTTGATTACACAAAGAATAACTAATCAGACTGCTTTTGCAAGGCCCACAATGAGACAGCTTTGAGAGTGCAACCAATCACTGGTTCTAGGAGTTCCATCCTTGGCAAGATTGAACAGATGGGCACTCTGTAAAGCCAGTGTTCCTCTGTATCTGTCTTTTGGTTCCAAGGAGAGTCCATGCTAAGCAGACATGGCGTTTGTCTCTGATTTCCTTTCTGTACTCTTCAAAGAGTGTGGACAGATGTTGTAGATTAGACCAGCATGTCTCAGATCACTGTCCACGTACCTGTGCTTGGTCAGAAGAACCCAAGCAGGTGACCCAATGTGGGAACACCAATTCTGACTTGAATTTTTCTTTTGAATTCCCCATCTAGATCCACTCATTTTTGCTGTGTTAATTCTGAATAAGTGCACAAAGCATGGCTAAGCTATTGCTCTTTGGTTACTCTCCCTTCATTTTGCTACTATATGTGTAGTTTGCAGATGTGTGTCCCAGCCTGATGTCCTCAGAGCAGTCTTTGGGAATACTGGAACTCATTTCTTTTCTTCTTGTTACCTCCTCCATTATCTTAACCATCCTGGCAATGTGGGACCTTCTTTCTGCATATTTCACGAGATACTAATTTCAGATGACCAAGTAGTTCTTGGAATAGAAGCTCTTAGACTTTTTGATTTCATGATTTTTTTCTTTTACATTCTGAAAAGTTATGGGGGACCCCATAGAGCTTTTGATCATGTAGATTATATTAATACTTATTGTATTAAAAGTGAAAGTGAGATTTTAAAAATATCAGAATAAAAGCTGTCAGAGCAATGATATCATAACATGCCACATAGCCTCCAGAAAACTACACTGTATTCTTATGACAGAATAAGATGAAAAAAGGCAATATGTCTTAATTTTGTTGTGAAATAGTTTTAACTTTTCAGCACCCCTGTAAGGATCTCATGTACTGTCCAGCGTTTCCAGGACAACACTTTCAAAACTATTTTTCTAGAAGAAATTTTTAAAAGAAGATCTCCATACTCTTTAACACATTACTATTACACAGAGCCCAAAGGGCATATTTTAGGAGAAGATATTTGGTAGCTTTCTTCTTGACTTGGAATGTAGGTGGGCAAGGTGCTTGGAAAAAAGATTTTTTTTTTTAAACTCTGAGATACTTCTTTCCTCCTAGTTAGATTAAGTCTATTTTTTCCCACCTCCTACATCTCAGAAAGTTAGTCCTCTGTCAAGACTAGAATCTTCAGTTATAGTTAAGGAATTCTAGTATAGAAATAGATAAGAATGCTCATAAAACTAAACTTCTTCCAACCACTGTGTTGTTCAGTTAACGGACTTTGTGGCTCTTTGAGCCCTTTGCTTGAAATGCAGTTAAAATAAGGACAAAAAGATGTTTCCCTTGATGCTCATTCAGCAAGGAATGGATTTTGAGCATGGGGGTGGGAAGACATTGATGGCATTTCGGGAAAATGTTATCAAAGATACTTGCTGCTGGAGATTTAAGGGGAAGCCACAGGGAACCAGAGGAGACTAAACTGTCACAGCCACAAAAACAAAACAGAAAGGAAAGGTCATGATTTAAGAATGAGAGGGGTCGGGCTAGCATTTGAGGAGATGTGTGCATAGACCTATATTTATATACAGTGAGCATATAATAATTAGTAGTCACCCTGCAAGGCAGGCAAGAAATAGCCCAGTGAAGTGGGAAAGTCTGGGTTTAGAAGTCAGACTGTCTTGACATCTACTTACTACTAACTGTGCGAATCTGGGAGAATGACTTCATCTCTCTGAATGTATTTTCTCCTCTGGGGCATACTTAATACCTGCTTTGCCAGATGATCATGAGGAGGTGAGACAGTAGTTTCTGCACATGTAATTGATTAATAAGTGATAGCACAGAAGATTGTTAGGGAACAAAAAGTCACATCATGATAACTACAATGAGGATGATTGCATGCTCTATACCTCCATGGACACCCCCCGCCCCTCCCCCAAGGTCTGAGGGAAAGGGGAGCATCAACAACTTTGCTGCCACCTAAGTCTCCAATTTGGCCTTGACCACCTGAGATCCTCACATTGTCCTGTAGGTGCAGCTGAGTTCTGTGCTTAGCAGGACAATAGACTAGAGGATTATCAGGGAAGGCTTACACCGTGGAATTGCTCCAGAACCAGCTCCGCAGGGGCTGGGAGAGTGGTTCTTTCCTGGCCAGATTGTGCTTTCCAAAATCATATGCAAGAGCACAGTATTGTTTGGTAAATTTCTTTCATCAAAGGTCAATGAAAGCATCCATTGCCGTCCACTGAAAGTAAAACATGGCGGTTGTGCTGGCATAGTATACTAAGGTATATGAAAAATAGGTCTTGCTGCTGAGTTTTGTCTTCCCTGCCAGTATTATTGCATGTGTAAGTTAGAGTGTTAATGCTTCAGATGAATCACTCATGGCAATGGCTAGACATTTTCTCATTATTTATTAAGAATGGTGTGACTTTTTATGTCCTACCCAACTTCCCTCCCTCTCTTTGAACCCTTTGCAACAATCTAATTTGTCAGCATTGGCAAATTTCACTTACATGCTACTTTCTCCATCTCTCAGATAATTAGCAAAGGTGTAAAAGATGAGGGGAGAACAGAAAAGAACGAGACATGTTTCAGAAGTTTTTAATAACATAAGACTACATTTAAAGTTGTGAAATTGACATTTAAGAAAAAAAAAAAAAAACACCTTAGTAATAGGATTCTCCACCCTTCCCAACCAAGATGATTATTCTGAGCAGTGATAGACTGAAACTTTAATAGAGAGAAAGAATGATTTTAAAACATTGTATTGTTCACTAAATGTTGATCGTGGTGCACGGTGTCACGTTTCATTTTGCTAGGTGCTGCAGGCGATGTTGCCTGCCCTCCGGGTGATCCAGGGACATCTACACAGGATTCAAAAAGAGGCAGGAAAGAGATAACAGTGTTGATGAGGATGTGGAGAAAAAGGAACTTACGCACTGCGTAAGTAGGAATGTAAGTTAGTGGTTCCACCATGGAAAACAGCATGGAGTTTCCTCAAAAACCTAAAAATAGAACTACCATACGATCATCCAACGATCCTACTCCTGAGTATGCATCCAAAGGAATTGAAATCAGAGTCTTCTAGAGATGGCTGCATTCCTATGTTCATTGCAGCATTATTCATAAGAGTCAATACATAGAAATGACATTAAGTGTCCATGGATGGATGAATGGATAAAGATGTGATAGATGTGATACATACATAATGAAGTGTTATTCGGTCATGAGAGAGGGAAATATCCTGCCCTTTGCAACAACTTGGATGGAATTCGAGGGCATTATGCTAAATGAATTAAGTCAGACAGAAAAAGACAAATATATATATATATATATATATATATATATATATATATATAATCTAAAAAAGCTGAGTTCAGAGAAATAGAGAGTAGAATGGTGGTTACCAGATGAAGGAAATGAAGAGCTATTGGTCAAAAGGCACAATCTTTTCAGTTTTAAGATTAATAAGACCTGGGGATCTAAGGTACAGCATGGTGATTATAGCTTATAAAACTGTATCATATACTTATATATCTTTTTTTTAAAAGATTTGTTATTTATTTATTTGACAGATGGAGATTATAAGTAGGCAGAGAAGCAGGCAGAGAGAGAGAAGGAAGCAGGCTCCCCGCTGAGCAGAGAGCCCGTTGCAGGGCTCGATCCCAGGACCCTGAGATCATGACCTGAGCCAAAGGCAGAGGTTTTAACCCTCTGAGCCACCCAGGCACCCCATACTTATATATCTTAAACTTACACAATGTTACATGTCAATTATATCTCAATAAAGCTGGGAAAAAAAATTTTTAAAAGAAGAGAAGCAAGGAAGATGGGAAGGAACCAAAAATTCACACCATTCTCTACTTGCCAAGACTTGGTGAAATATCTTATTTTCTCGTGGACTGCAAGTCGGACTATTCCTTTGAAAATCTCCAGTTTCACAGGAACTGGCCCAGTGACACCAGACCCATTAGCTGCCTGGCTTTCCTTTGATGTTAAAGAAACCTAAGCCACTACCATCTTGTTCTACACAATGACCAGGAGCTATGATCTAACAATTACTGGCAGCCTTGAGAGTTTAGCATGTCAGCTGAGTGCAGTGAACACCCATGAACTTGTATCAATAATGAATTGGGCACCCACTATGTGGTATTCCATTTTAGTTAGTGAAAGCAGAGTTTGTTCCCCTTAAAGAACATACAATATATTTTTTAAGAAGATGAATTAGAGGCACACGACAAACTGACATGGAAAGCTGGCAGCATTAGATGAAGTGGCTACAGAAGCCAGGGCCTAGAGACTTCACAGTGGAGGCGGGTTTGTGCCTTATGACCCCTCACGATGATCTTTTGAGGAGAGGGGAGGAAATACTAGAATGTTTTCATTTCTATTTTTGTGAAGCTTTAAAATGCACATTTACAATATCCATAAAGTAGTACATTTATGTAGACTATAAATCTACATGCACAAATGTTTCACTCAGAGGGACCTTGTTCCCTAAGGTTGTGAGACCACTCAAGCAGGTAGCGAGAGCTGAGGGAGGATGGGGAAGGGTGGAGGCGGTCACTGGAGGCTAAGCCAAGAGGTGAGGAGGGGTGGAATTTGAAAGGACATAAGAGAGAAGAGAGAATATTCTAGTCCAGAAGATAACTGGAGTTGAAGAATGCAGTTGGGGTGACCACAGACTATTCCTGAAGCTGAGGGAACACTGACCAGTCAAGGGGGGAAGGAATGTATTTAACAATAGAGTGGATAACAGACCAAGGTTTGTTGCCAGAGTGAATAGGGGTGGGCATCCAAATCCATCATTGCAGGGTGGGACATGAGGGGCAGAGGACATAAAGAAAAGAGATTTGATGTTTAGGAGTTTTCAACCTGAGCTCTGACAGGTCATGTTTAAGGAAACTCCGAGAGTCATGTTTAAAGAAAGCTCACTTGCCAGCGGAATGAGACCTGGGTTGAGCAGAGAGAGGCATGAGGTAGGGATTTTCAGTAGAAATAATGGACAGAAAGTGAAAGCAGATCGTATTTAAATGGTAAAGGGGCAAGGTGAGTCACACATGTTTCTACATGAGGGACCAAAATTGTCCACAAATTCCTTGTCCAGGAAGGTCTACCCAACAGAGAAGAGGAAAAGCTAAGTAAGTCCAGACTCTGAATTAGAGAGACTAAATTTAAAATTAAAGCTTTGCTTCTTACTCCAGTTGTGTGACCAAAGAAAGATACTTTGATTTTTTTTAATGTTTTCTCATCTGTAAAATGGGGTTTTATAATCCCTGTAATGTGGGGTTATTGTGAGAACTGAATAGGATAATGCACTTAGTGTCTTTTGCAAAGGACTAAAGATAGTTAAAACTCAGGAAGATTTTTAAAAAATAATAAAAATTCAACTTACTTGAAACAGCAACAAAATATAAATATTCATGGGATTAGATGCTCTTTGAAAATGAGCTTTGAAGAAAAATATATAGATAACCATTTTCTATTGATACAGCCTTTTGTTTCCTGGGTATATTTGTACTTAGCATTTCATGCCTCTAAGAGTAAGCATTTAATTTTCAGTCATTCTTTCTTGTCCGAAAATTCCACCCCTCCGCCTTTCTTCATTAAATCATATTCCATGAGTAGTGATGGCATTCATACTTCCTCTGATCTCAAACTTTAGCAGAACTTCTTAAAACATAGATTGCTGAGTTCCACTCAGGGTTCTGATCTGATCCCATGTGATGCAGTGTTGCTGGTCTAGATCACTTCTTTGAGAACCACAGCTTTTTTAAGGAAACACAGTCCCAAGGTTTACTTCCCAGGTCCACCCCCAAGGTTGGGTCTTTGGCCCTGCAGTAACTCTCATTCTATCAGCTGGAGACAAGTTGGTGGTGGTGGTGTGGCATAGGGATGGAAATTTGCTGTATTGTTTTTATTTCCTTGGTCTTAGCTTAGCTGCTGCTTCTTACATGTGAGAAAAAAAAAAAAAAAAGAAATGCATATAGACTTTGCATCTCCAGAGAGATAAAAAGCTTTGTTCTTCCATTAGAAAGTCATCTTAGAGTTTTTCTCTGGGCCATGTAGGAAGAAAAGTCAAAATGTCCCCAGCCCCTCTCTTCCTAAATCCTTTAGTGTGGGTGACTGGATGTTTCTGTAATGAGATTTAATGACAGTGGTTCCCTTGGCACTGGCTCTAACTCAGACCCTTGGGTCAAACAAAAAATGTGTTCCCATATGGAGATTCGTTTACAAGTCTAAGCTTATGCTAGAACATGCAATCATTCAAGATTTAATTTTTTAAAATTGTGGTATAATGCACAGAATATGAAATTTACCATCTTCACTATACTTAAGGGTACAGCACAGTGATGTTAAATATATTCATCTTGTGCAACCAATCTCCAGAGCTTTTGCATTTTCCCCAACTGAAACTCTATACCCATTAAACTATAATTCCTTATTCCTTCCTTCCTCAGTCCCTGGCAACTATGTTTTACTTTCTGTTTCTAGGAGTTTGCTATTTCAAATATCTCCTATAAGTGGAATCTTAACAGTACTCATGTATGTATGTGCATGTATGACAGGCTTATTTCACATAGCATAATGTCTCCAAGGGTCATGTTGTGGCATGTATTATTAGAATACCTTTCTTATATAAGGCTGAATAATTTTCCACTATTTGTATAAACCACATTTCTTTTATTCATTCATCTGTCAGTGAACATTCGGTTTGCTTCCACCATGAGTGTATAGATATCTCTTTGAGACTATGCTTTCAGTTCTTTTGGGCATATACCCAGAAACAGAATTGCTGAATTATATGATAATTCTACTTTTAAATCGTGGGGGTAATTGCCATACTGTTTTCTTTAGCAGCTGAGCCTTTATATTTGTACCAATATCGCACAAAGATTCCAGTTTCTCCACATTCTTACCAACACTTCCTTTTCTGTTTTATTTTGTTCTCACAGTAGCCATACTAATGGCTGTGAGGGGGTACCTCGTGATTTTGATTGGCATTTCCCTGATGAGTAGTGATGTTGAGCATCTTTTCACATGCTTCTTGGCCATTTGTATATTTATTTGGAGAACTGTCTGTTCAAGTCTTTTGCCCATTTTAAAAATAGCATGATTTGGAGTTTTTGTGGTTGAATTATAAGAGTTCTTTATATATTCTGGATATTAACACCTTATCAGATATATGGTTTGCAAATAGTTTCTCCCATTTCCAGAATGTAAAGCTTGACTTTACAGTCTATTTATTGTATCCTTTGACGCACAGAAGTTTTAAATTTTATGTCGCCCCATTTATCTATTTTTCCTTTAGGTGCCTGCACTCTTGGTATCATATCCAAGAAATCATGACCAAATTCTACATCATAAAACTTTCTCCCTGTGTTTTCTTTTAGTAGCTTTATAGATGTAGCTCTTACATTTAGGTCTTTGATCCATTTTAATTAGTATATATGGTTTAAGAGAAAGGTTTAACTTTAGCCTTTTGCATGTGGATATCTAGTTTTCTCAACACCATTTGTTGAAAAAACTCTCCTTTTCCTTTTGAATGGTCTTGATATCCTTGTTGAAATTCATTTGACAATACAGGTAAAGATATATTTAGTGCTCAATAACTTTCAACTAATGTTAACACCAGTATTATTATCCAAAGTTTGAAATATCTTATTGACACCTGAGCTGACTTGGAATGTGGTGAAACCAGGTTGCTTCCTGGAGCATTTTACTACTCCTTTTTAAAAGATTATAGCAGCAATTTACAGTTTCATAACTTATTTCATCATCCACCATGGGAGGACTATTTCTCAAACATCATTTGATCATATGATCCCTCTGTTTCACAAACTTGCCTGGAGCATGAAATCCAATTTCTCCACCTAAGCATGGACATGATTCTCACTTGAGTCTTCGTATCCTCATCCATGTGTATATATGCCCTGGGTTCATGTAAGGGAAGAATCCAGGCCATGGCTATGTGTCTGTTTGTAAGAGGTATTTGTTCAGACTGTATTTCTTCCCTTCAAAGACAATGCAGAAAATAGTTTCTCCTCCAGTTTTATCAAGAGAATGATACTTGCAAACATGATACATCAATGTGACTTCTTAGTATCTCTGCTTCCTCTGCCTCTTCAAACTATAGCAGGCCAAGAACATATTCCACTAAAAGCCACTCTTTGTTAGTGCAAAGAATAGATTTTAACTTGCTCTCTCCTGTGTCAATACTGATAGCCTCATGTACCTCATCTCACCGGAGTCCTAAGGATAGGTCAAGAATGAAATTTTAGAGGTGGATGTATTGACAACAGCAAGAATTGCCTGTTGACCAAGAGAAGGACAGACAAGTTACAAAGAAACACATGATTTTGCAATCTCTAAGAAATTTT
The DNA here is from genome assembly GCF_011764305.1 of Mustela putorius furo. Lineage (NCBI taxonomy): Eukaryota > Metazoa > Chordata > Mammalia > Carnivora > Mustelidae > Mustela > Mustela putorius. The sequence goes on along the minus strand of NW_025422010.1, from coordinate 12,284,795 downwards.
GTTTCTTTTGAGTACTTTTATGTGTTATTATCACACTTGATAACAATATCTGCATTTTTATTTATTTATTTATTTTTTAAAGATTTTATTTAATTATTTGACAGACAGAGATCACAAGTAGGCAGAGAGACAGGCAGAGAGAGAGGAGGAAGCAGGCTTCCCGCTGAGCAGAGAGCCTGATGCGGGGCTCAATCCCAGGACCCTGGGATCATGACCTGAGCCAAAGACAGAGGCTTTAACCCACTGAGCCATCCAGGTGCCCCATATCTGTATTTTTAAACACCTAGAATGTTACAGGATCTAACCTTTGCCTCCTAAGGATTCCACAAGGAGCTACCAGTTTCCATTCCCAGAGAGGAAGAAACTTAGATTCAGAAAGGGTAAGTAACTTGTGCAAGACCACACAGCTAAGAAGGGACAAAACCATATTTAAAAATAGCACAACTCTTTGATTGCAAAGATCATGCAAAGTATAGCAAAACTCTCTTTTCATTTGTTCATCTTCCTCATTCCACTGTGAGCTTTTCGTTCAAAGGCAAGAGAAGTCTTACTCATTATTGTATCTTTAACATCTAGCAGAGTGAATGATTTTTGTTCAGTGAATGAATTAATAGATAGAGGGATGAATAAGTGAATGAAATCTATGAACTGAAAAAGCACAGCAGCCTGATGGCATTACTTGAAAGGGTCCAAATCCACACCTGAGCAGCTTTAGAACATGATGTCCTTAAAGATGAATGTAAGTCATCATATTCTTATCTGGAAGGTAAGAAAAATATTTTAGAAAGATTGCTGTTTTATTTTTATTTATTTATTTTTTAAAAAAGATTTTATTTGTTTGTTAGAGAGAGAGAGAGAGAGACAGAGCACAAGCACAGGCAGACAGAGTGGCAGGCTAGAGGCAGAGGGAGAAGCAGCCTCCCTGCAGAGCAAGGAGCCTGATGTGGGACTCGATCCTAGGACGCTGGGATCATGACCTGAGCCGAAGGCAGCCGCTTAACCAACTGAGCCACCCAGGCGTCCCACATTGCTGCTTTATAAGTAAAGTTTCAGTTACTGAAAACTTATGTATGTGGAACATCTAATTCTATAGTAAGACCAGAAACGTAAGGAATTTCTCTATTTTACTAATTCCCGAGTAGAACCAAGACTACAATATTTATATCATTTCTTTATGCCAAAAAATTGTATTAGTTCTCAGAGACCCTACTGTATATATGGACATCAAATGAATGGCAAATTGCAAAGTACAAAATATTCACCTAGAGGTAGAAACTTCATGACATCCATTTAATGTGCTATAAAGCTTTATGGAAAGACCCTTTGGATCTAGCCAACTGAGAGAATAACAAATCATGCCACAAGTCTTGCTGAGCATATTTATATGTATTTTAAAGAAAGAAGAAAAAAGAATGTATATAGGTGTGTATAGCTACAGATATATAGAGAAATGGTATTTTCTTATTACCCACATATTGATAATTTACAATGATCCTTCCTTAAATCTCCATCACCATCTGGTATCATTTTTTTGTAGCCTGAAAAAATTTCTTCAGTATGTTTTATAATGGTGTCTGCTGGTAATGAATTCTGTTTTTATATAAAAATATGTACTTTGTAGTCACTTTTGATAGACAGTTTTGCTGTATATAGTATTATGGGTTGACTTTTTTTTTTTTTTGCCTCTAATACTTCAAAGATATCCTTCCATCATTTCTGACCTCCATTGTTGCTAATAATAAATCATTATAATTCTTATCATTGTTCCCTCATTATCATTTTTCTTTGGCTACTATCAAGATTTTCTCCTCATGTGTGGATGTTAGCAGTTTGATCATGTGCTGAATAGAGTTTTCTTTGTACTTACTCTATTTGGAGTTTGTGTAGATTCTTAGACCTGTCATTTGATAGTTATAAAACTTAGAACATTTTTAGCCATTATATTCTCAATTTTTTTTTCACTCTCATTGTCTCTGTCTTTTCCTACTTTAATGTTTGATGATCTCACTGGTCTCTGCAATTTTGTTCATTTTTCTTCAATCTTTTTCTCTCTGTTGCTTACAATGAATATTTTCTTCAAAATCATTAGCTCTTTTATTGCCATTATGTCCATCAAATGAAGTTTTGTATCATCATTATTAATTTCACTTCTAGAATTTCCATTTTATTCTTTTTTATTCTTTCTATTTCTTTGCTAAGATTCCACATCTGTTTATTCATTATTATTATATCTTTCTTTTTTTTAAGAGAGAGAATGCATGCAAGCAGTGGGGAGGGGCAGGGGAAAAGGAGAGAGAGAATCTTTTTTTTTTTTATTTTTTTCAGCGGAACAGTATTCATTGTTTTTGCACCACACCCAGTGCTCCATGCAATACGTGCCCTCCCTAATACCCACCACCTTGTTCCCCCAACCTCCCACCCCCCACCCCTTCAAGACCCTCAGGTTGTTTTCAGAGTCCATAGTTAGGAGAGAGAGAATCTTAAGTAGGCTCCACCCACTGTGTGGAGCCCAGTAGAGGACTCAGTCTCATGATCTGAGGTCATGATCTGAGCTGAAATCAAAAGTCAGACGTTTAACCAACTGAGCCACCCAGGTGCCCCTCATATATCCTCCTTTAAGACTCTAAACATGGGGTGCCTGGGTAGCTCAGTGGGTTAAGCCTTTGCCTTCGGCTCAGGTCATGATCCCAGGGTCCTGGGATCAAGTCCCACATCAAGCTCTCTGCTCAGTGGAGAGCCTGCTTCTCACCCCCATCTCTGCCTGCCTCTCTGCCTACTTGTGGCCTCTGTCTGTCAAATAAATGAATAAAATATTTAGAAAAAAAAGACTGAACAGATTTATATTTGCCACTCTAAAATCCTTCTCTGTTAACTGAAATATCTGGGTCACTCAGTTTCTGTTTCTATTGATTACTTAAAAAAATGTGTGTCACATTTTTTCCTGTTTATCAAGATCTGGTGAGTTTTTATTAATAATGGACATTATGAATGACATTGTAGAGACTCTGGATTCTGTGGCATTCTTCTGAAGAGTAGATTTTGTTCTAGTTGCCAGTTGACTTGGCTGGATTTGGATTCCCAACTGACTCTCATATGGTAGGCAGTAGATGAAACTTCTGTTCAGTCCTTTCAATTTCTACCTCTTTTTGGTTGGGCCTTCCTGTGATCCCTCCATACATGTTTCATTTAGAATTCTGCCAAGAATTTAACCAGATTTTTGAACAGTAAGTTTTTGTGTTCACCTTCTCAGATTCCCTTTCTTCCAGGAAGTAGAAACTTGCTGGCTTCTCTCTGAGCTCTCAGTCTGTCCTCTGTCACCTTAAGTCCATAAGGTTGCAGATTTCTGCTGCCAAGTACATAGAGATTGAGAAGTATACTCAAGCAAAAAAAAAAAATCACAAACTTGTAGACCACTGCTGTAGTTACTCTTTCAGGAGTAGATTCCCTTCTGGTTTGTGCCTGCTTTTGGTCATTTCAAATAGTTCAGAGAGCTGTTTTCTTTTCTACTTGTCCAGATTTGTAGTTGTTATCTCAAGGAGGGTAAGTCTGATCAAGTTACCTCACCATTAACAGAAGCTGGAACCCAGAGTCCGTATAATACTGGATTTAATAAAGAATCTCCTTAGCTTATGTAAGGATTGCACATTTCAATTCATTTTAGTGCTGTAAGGACTGAGAATTCTGGCAAATATTTTCTCAGCTTACTAATCCTCTAGTATGGTATAAGTAGACAATAAATACTTCAGAATTTTCAATTATTATGCTCATGTGTTAAGCTTACTTTGTGCTTTTTATCCTCATTGTGATACTCAAAGCTAAATATTCTATTTTAGGTGTGTGTGGTGGGGGGCATGAGTGACTGGGGTGGTCTGCAATGCCTAAACCTCTCTAAAATCTGAATTATCTATCCTACTTTTAAGAAAGTCTACACTGTTGGGAGGCCAAAGGCTCCTACAATTCCTATTTCCTCACATCTCTGAGCATCTTTGACAGTTTGCAAGCATTACTTGTTTGAAATGGGAAAAGGAAAAAGTATTTCTTTTAAGAGAGCTGCTTCAAAAGCCAATGATGTAATATGGAATTAAAAAGAAAATCTATACCGTATAGACCTCGTGATGCACATTTTGTAACATTTCTCTAGGGTCCTGTTCAGAGAGTCTCAAAACAGTTTTTAAGGAGATTTTAAGAATATATTGTATGCCCAAACTCAAACAGAATCAGAAATGGGAAAAGAGACATTGAGGATACAAGTGAAAAGAGTTCATTTACTCATACTGAAAAGTAGTACTGGGTTTTTACAAATGGCATCACACCTCGAACTAGAACACTAAGGAAGCAGATACATGATCGCAATAGAATTCCCACATTGTTGTTTATTTTCACATGCCAACAGAAGAGGCACGGTTTATGTGAAAGAGGTGAAATATAATCTTACCATTTTTCCATCATCCCCCAACATTTCTTTTCTAAATTTTTTTAATTTTTAATGTTTTTATTAAATTCAATAAGTCAACATATAGTACATCATTAGTTTTTGATGTAGTGTTCAATGCTTCATTAGTTGTGTGTAATACTCAGTGCTCATCAGATCATGTGCCATGGTAAAAGTTTTTTAAAAAATTTATTATTATTAAATTCACTCTGATTAAAAGGGGTTTATAAATGCCAGTGATTTCAACCAGAATATTCATCAGAATTATTTTGGGTCCTTTTTCAAATATAAAGGCCTGAATTTCACCTCCTGGGATATGGAGTCAGTAGAACTCAAGTAGGGATTTGGGCATCTGTTGTGTTCTAATGTATTTTTAATTTTTTTTAAATTAAGATCTTGCTTCTTTAGAGTAGTTTTAGGTTCACAGGAAAATTGAGGAGATGGTGTAGAGATTTCCCATTTACTCCCTACCCCCACAGGCACAGCCTCTTCCACTGTCAACATCCCCCACCAGAATGGTACGTTTGTTAACCAACTGATGACCTTAACACTGACACATCATAATTACTCAAAGTGTATAGGTTACATTTGAGATGGTGTTGTACATTCAATGGGTCTGAACAAGTGTATATTGGCATGTAGCCATCATTTTGGTGTCATACAGAGTATTTTCACTGCCCTAAAAATCCTCTGTGTTCCGTCTACTCATTCCTATCATCAGCTCCCCCACCCTCCATCTGGCAGCCACTGATTTTTTGACTGTCTCCATAGTTTTGCCTGTTCCAGAATGTCTATAATTGGAATTGCACATTATGTAGACTTTTTAGATTGGCTTCTTTCACTTAATAATATGCATTTAAGGTTCTTCTATGTCTTCTTCATGGCCTAATAGCTGATTTCTTTTTAGCACTGAATAGTATTCCATTGTCTGGATGTAGTAGAGTCTATTTATCCGCTCACCTTCCGAAGCACATCTTGGTTGATTCCAAATTTTGGCAATTATGAATAAGACTGCTATAAACATCCATGTGTAGGCTTTTGTGTGGACATGGTTTTCAACTCGTTTGGATAAATGCCATGGAGGGTCTTTGCTGGATCATATACTGAGAGTATGTTCGGTTTTGTAAGAAGCTGCCAAACTGTCACCCAAAGTGGCTTGTACCATTTTACATTCCAACCAACAACAGATGAGAGTCTCTGTTGTTCCACAGCTTTGCCAGCATTTGATGGTGTCGGTGGTCTGGATTTTGGCCATTCTAATAGTTGTGTAATTGTGTCTCACTATTGTCTTAATTTGCGATTCCCTGAGGACGTATGATGTGGCACATCTTTCCATATGCTTGTTTGCCTTCTGTATATATTCTTTGGTGAGGTGTCTATTAAGGTTTTTGGTCCATTTTTTTTTAACTGTTTTTTTTGTCTTACTGTTGAGATTTAAAAGTTTGATGTATAGGGGGACGCCTGGGTGGCTCGGTGGGTTGAGCCGCTGCCTTCGGCTCAGGTCATGATCTCAGGGTCCTGGGATCGAGTCCCGCATTGGGCTTTCTGCTCAGCAGGGAGCCTGCTTCCCTCTCTCTCTCTGCCTGCCTCTCCGTCTACTTGTGATTTCTCTCTGTCAAATAAATACACAAAATCTTTTAAAAAAAAAAGTTTGATAAGTTCTTTATAGATTCTGGACACTAGTCCTTTATCTGATATGTCGTTTGCAAATATCTTCTCCCATTCTGTCAGTTGTCTTTTGATTTTGTTAACTGTTTCCTTTGCTGTGCAAAAGCTTTTGATCTTGATGAAATCCCAGTAGTTCATTTTTTCCCTTGCTTCCCTTGCCTTTTGCGTTGTTCCTAGGAAGATGTTGCTGCGGCAGAGGTCGAAGAGGTTGCTGCCCGTGTTCTCCTCAAGGATTTTGATGGATTCCTTTCGTACATTGAGGTCCTTCATCCATTTTGAGTCTATTTTTGTGTGTGGTGTAAGGAAATGGTCCAATTTCATTTTTCTGCATGTGGCTGTCCAATTTTCCCAGCACCATTTATTGAAAAGGCTGTCTTTTTTCCATTGGACATTCTTTCCTGCTTTGTCGAAGATTAGTTGACCATAGATTTGAGGGTCTATTTCTGGGCTCTCTATTCTGTTCCATTGATCTATGTGTCTGTTTTTGTGCCAGTACCATGCTGTCTTGATGATGACAGCTTTGTAATAGAGCTTGAAGTCCGGAATTGTGATGCCACCAACGTTGGCTTTCTTTTTCAATATCCCTTTGGCTATTCGAGGTCTTTTCTGGTTCCATATAAATTTTAGAATTATTTGTTCCATTTCTTTGAAAAAGATGGATGGTACTTTGATAGGAATTGCATTAAATGTGTAGATTGCTTTAGGTAGCATAGACATTTTCACAATATTTATTCTTCCAATCCAGGAGCATGGAACATTTTTCCATTTCTTTGTGTCTTCCTCAATTTCTTTCATGAGTACTTTATAGTTTTCTGAGTATAGATTCTGTGTCTCTTTGGTTAGGTTTATTCCTAGGTATCTTATGCAAACTCAATACCCAAAGAACAAATAATCCAATCAAGAAATGGGCAGAAGACATGAACAGACATTTCTGCAAAGAAGACATCCAGATGGCGAACAGACACATGAAAAAGTGCTCCATATCACTCGGCATCAGGGAAATACAAATCAAAACCACAATGAGATATCACCTCACACCAGTCAGTATGGCTAAAATCAACAAGTCAGGAAATGACAGATGCTGGCGAGGATGCGGAGAAAGGGGAACCCTCCTACACTGTTGGTGGGAATGCAAGCTGGTGCAGCCACTCTGGAAAACAGCATGGAGGTTCCTCAAAATGTTGAAAATAGAACTGCCCTATGACCCAGCAATTGCACTATTGGGTATTTACCCTAAAGATACAAATGTAGTGATCCAAAGGGACACATGCACCCGAATGTTTATAGCAGCAACGTCCACAATAGCCAAACTATGGAAAGAACCTAGATGTCCATCAACAGATGAATGGATCAAGAAGATGTGGTATATATACACAATGGAATACTATGCAGCCATCAAAAGAAATGAAATCTTGCCATTTGCAACAACATGGATGGAACTAGAGCGTATCATGCTTAGCGAAATAAGTCAAGCAGAGAAAGACAACTATCATATGATCTCCCTGATATGAGGAAGTGGTGATGCAACATGGAGGCTTAAGTGGGTAGAAGAAGAATAAATGAAACAAGATGGGATTGGGAGGGAGACAAACCATAAGTGACTCTTAATCTCACAAAACAAACTGAGGGTTGCCGGGGGGAGGGGGTTTGGGAGAAGGGGGTGGGATTATGGACATTGGGGAGGGTATGTGATTTGGTGAGTGCTGTGAAGTGTGTAAACCTGGTGATTCACAGACCTGTACCCCTGGGGATAAAAATATATGTTTATAAAAAATAAAAAATTAAAAAAAAAAAAAAAGGACTTTTGTTTAAAGTCCTTTAAAAAAAAAAGTCCTTTCAAAAAAAAAAAAAAAAGTTTGATGTATAGGGAACAATTCCTTATCAGATGTGTCTTTTACAAATATTTCCTCCTAGTTGGTGACTTGTTTTCTTATTCTCTTAACACTGTCTTTGAGGGAGCTGTTTTTAATTTCCATGAAGCCCAGCTTATCAATTATTTCTTTCATGGACCATGATACAATTAATATTGTCTGTCAAAGGTCATTGCTACAGCAAAGGTCATCTAGGCACTCTCTTATGTTGTCCTGTAAGAGTTTTAAAGTTTTGCATTTTACATTTAGATCCATTTTGAGCTAATTTTTGTGACAGCTGGATGGTCTGTGCCCAGACTGCTTTTCTTTCTTTCTTTCTTTCTTTCTTTCTTTCAATTGCTCCAATTTCTTAAGCATCACTTATTGAAAAGACTGTCTTTTCTCCATTGTTTTTCCTTTGCTCCTTTGTTGAAGATCAGTTGACTATCCATACGTGAACAGCACCTGTGTTTTGAAAAGGGCCCGTTGGGGATTCTGTGAACACCCTTCAGGAACTGCAAAGAAAATTCTCACCAATAAGGACCTAGTGAAAAATAGTTGCTCACAAGTAAGAGAATCATAGAAAAGAGGAATGTTCACTGTTTCACTGAAGTCAAATTTGGAATATTTCAGGGCATAAAAAATAGATACAGTGATGCTATATGCTAGATGTAATGAAATTGAGCAAATCTAAGAGCATAAGTTTTATGGGTTATTCTTGGTGTCATCTTTAAAGAATTACATAAGGTGCATTGAAATATTCTTCTGATGACAGATAAAGGCCTTAAAAATCCAAACATGCATTTTATTCCCTTTCAGGCCCAGTAAATGGGAAGCAGGTTTCAACCACATACAGAATTTAATATGCACAGAGCTGCCTTCACTCCCTGGAGGCAAATCTAGTTTCTGGTTGAAATCATGTCCCCATTGTAGCTGCTTCTGTTCTGCTTATTGAAAGATCTCTTGCCATGATGGTACATTCTAAAATAGGGTCCTTAAGAACTGAATCAGTCAGACAAAAGTCGTAGAGGTAGAAAAAGCCCTTGTGAAAAATGAAGATGAATACCAACTCTTGACCTATTTCCCATAAACCTTCTTCTTCTGGAGTCTGCATCTCATTTTTAGTTTAAACATTTGTAGAATAGTGCTCTAAGTTTTTCGAGTATAAGAACCAGCTACATGAGTTGGCACATTTGTTACTGGCCCATTTGTAGATAGTCAAATGGACACCAAGGAACGGAGAGGGAGGGTGATGTTCTTAGGGGTAATAATGATGTGCTCATGTTCCAAGCTTTTCATATCTGTTGCTGTCATTATAGCGTCCTAACAAAGTCTTAAGTGCAAATGATTGTGCCTAACAAAGCGCTTCCGCAATGACATCAAAGACTAATATCTTTTATATTCATTCAGTGCTTGAGATGAATGAGCTTTTCAGTGTAATGAATTTGGAAAATATTCTAAAGCTGATTACTGGAAAAATCAGAAACACAGGTAATTCCCAGAAACTTCACAAGTGTAGAACAATATAGCTTTCAAATATTTTACAGTATGAAAAATCTTACCTTATAGTTTTTCCTCAGCCTGGAACTTTTCCCTAGTAAACTTACATTTTTCCAGTGTTAAGAGTGTCTGGTAAATTTGTTATCAGGTGATTTTGAGTACTGAATTGATATCGAAAGGCATTACATAAATTTCCACCAAAATCTCCATACAACTTCGTGAAGCTGAATTAATGTCTTTCAGGCCATGAGTTTGATTCTAATTATGCAATGGTTAATAGTCCTCTGTAGACAACATCTATGAAAAGATAAAAGTTATTATCTTTCATAACCAAAATGACATTAACAATGTTATTATTTTATTTGTGAGGCATTTCTAATATTAAATCAGTACTCATGACATCTGGGGAAATAAAATACTTTAAACTGCTATAGGTTGTCCACTGAAAGTGGATGTTCCCCCCAAATGTTAAACATGGCTCACGAACATTCTCTATATTGAACTCATTCTTGTTTAAATTGAATTTCAGTCACAATCTTAGAGGGGTTAGGTCACATGTTCTCAGAGATTTGAACCCATAACCCTTAAAATGATAAATAAGGGAAATGAGGAACACCCTGTCATTTTTACATTGACTGGGAATTATCTGCTTATCATTAACACTCTTGACTTACATTCTATGACAATGATCTGAGTGAGATCTCATCATATGGGATTCGCCAAAAATCCAGGTCCAGAGACTTTTTTCATTAGGCTCAGAAGGACACAACATAGTGTTAAGAATGATTTCATAGCAAGATTTAGCATATTCTATCATCTGATTCATGCTCTGAAGTTAACTGGATGACTATGTGCTTACAGTTGGACAGTTTATGAATGGAGTAGAATGCATAATACTGCCTGCTTCAGCTTCAAGGCATCCTCTTCCTGGAATGAAAACCATTCCTAGACCAGAGGGAATAAAACATAGTAAAATCCATAGTTCATGTTGTTGCTACAGCTAGTTAATGCTATTATCTACCCGGAACATGTACACAGCATTTCTTTCTGTGTGTGGTAGCAGTGATGGTGAGTTTTGGTGAGTTTCCATCCCTCCGGCTCCACTTGGTGTGCTCAGCTTACCCAGATGCTGAGTCAATCCTGGCCCAATCAGCCAGACTCTCTCTAAGCCATGAGGGGGGCTGCATGGGTGAGGAGGGGGAGGAAGGCAGTGGTGAGTTCTGGAGCCATCAACCCAGTGCTGGAGCATCCCTGGGGTGACTCTGGGTGCACTGAGCTGTGGTCATTTTCTGAGCCTCCTTCGCCTTTGCCCATGAGTCAGGATAGACCAGTGGTTACAATCCCGCCTCTGGAATCAGAATCCCAGCTCTAAAGCTCAACTCTTCTTGTTACTGTGTGACCTGGGCAATTTACTTCACTTCTTCAGCACTCAATTTCTCTTTCTGGGTGCAGATAAGTGTAGTTCCTTTTCCTGACTTACTGGATTATGGCCATCCTATGCTTCAGTTTCCTTTTTTGCAAAATGGTGTTAATAGGACTTTACGTCTCAGGTCATGTGAGTATTAAATGAGTCTAACCATTAAATATGCATGGTGCATGTTACAACATAAGTGATAGCTATTGTTAATTGTTAAAGGGATTAAGTAAAATAAGGGATATAAAGCAGACCGTGAATGTTCGAAATGTTAATTGCTTAAGCTTTTGTTTTGGATCCTGATGTCCATGCAACTCCTGTTGGGGGACTATAGCTCTCTACCAATCCCAGCAAGCTGGGAGTGGGCTCCGATAATCATACTCCCTCTTCCTGATCCCTTCCTAGAGGCTCAACTCTTCCCCAGTCAGTACCTGGAGACCCCAGAGCCACAGTACTTACTGCCTACTATCAAATTTTGGGGCTGTCTATATCTCAAGATTCTGCTACTGTGTCCCACTCTCTCCTCCCCATCCCCTTGTATGTTGATGCTTGTTTGTATCAATGTTAAGTTTGCTATACCTATGTTTGAACTGTGTGGTTTGGATGGTGCAGACCTCCCTGGCCAAGGACACACAGATATATCCTCTCTGATCAGCTAAACCAGCCTCACATCTTCCTCCACCAGCCTTCCTCTTCCATCCCAGCACACCCTGCAGGCACGCTCCCTTGAAATAGTACAATTCCAGCCATCAAAATAAGGCAATATGCCACCTGAACAATTTTTAAGGATACAGTTCAGTGGGATTGTGTGCATTCACGTTGTTGTACAAATATCACCACCATCCAACTCCAGACTCTTCATTTTGCAAAACTGAAACTCTATACCCATGAAACAACTCCTCATTTCTCCCCTTCCCCCAGCCCCTGGTAACCACCCTTCTACTTTCTGTCTATCTGAGATCTCTCACATACACGGAATCATACAGTGTCGTTATGTGACTGGCCTATTTCACTTAGCATAATGTCTCCAAGGTTTATGCATGTTGTAGCATGTTAGGATTTTCCTCCTTTTTTAAGGTTGAGTAATATCCCATTGTATATGTGCACGAACCCATGTATGTGTATACCATATTTCTTTACCCATTCATTTGTTGATGGACACTTTGGTGGCTTTCACCTCTTGATTATTGTGAATAATACTATTACAAACATGAGTGTACAGATATTTCTTCAAGACCCTGCTTTAAATTCTTTTGGGTATATATCCAAAAGTGGACTTGCTGAATCATATAGTGATTCTGTTTTTAATTTTTTGAAAAACTGCCATCCTGTATTTGAGGGAGAACTTTTTTTCGTAAAGGTTATCTTCAAGTTATTTTATTCCATGTTTCGCTTTGACATGAGTTGTAGAACTACAAATTTATTCCTACCATCCAGATTTCAGCTTAGATGCCGATACTTGAGCTCCACCTTAATTTTAATTTTAATTTTCGTGATCATTTCTTGATGGAAGAATTTTGGTCGTAAAAACCTAAATATGCTGAAGGAAATATTAAAATGCTACATCAAGAAGAGAGGAGCCACTAGGACATCTGGAAATCATTAGCATCAATCAAGAAATTGTTGCCTTACAAATATTGCTATGAGTATTCCTTGTTAGTTATAAAAACTAGCTATCTGGGAGAAGGAATGAAAAGGTAGTTTTGCTGAGTAAAGTGTAATTAGCTTAGACCCCAAGGAGAGCAGATGTTAGCTTTCATTTCTTAAATACCAGACTGCAAAGTTTTGTATTATGCTATCAAATTGTGATAATCCAGGCGCAGCACTGCCAGCTTTGTTCTCAAGCTTAATTCCAAGGGGGAAAGCTCTACCACCTGGGGTCTCATGGTGACACATAGCCTAATGAGAAGCATGTGGTAATGGGAAGGCACAGAAACAGAAAGTCCATAGAGAGGAGGAGTTTTTGAGTTCGTGGGGGAAAACACCCTATGTCCATCAGGGATGAAGCCAATTGATAACGAAAATCCACCACTTTATTGTCTCTCATCAGAAATTGATCTGAAATTTCATCATACCATCGAAGTGAGGTCCTCCCTACAAAGAAAGACTGGTGGGTTTTACCCTCCTTAGTGGTTTCCTACACCTACAGGGGAATTTTAGGTTCACATCAAGTTTTGTTAACTCCTTGGATATTTTATTCTGAGGAAAAGAAGAAGATAGAGGGTGAAACCTTTCCCAGTTTCTGGTGAATATATATTTTTAAAATCCCAACTTCTAAAACAAATGAATGAATTTTCGAATGGCTTTGTAACTCTTCGACCTTAGATAAAGACCTTTAGAATTAATTTTTCATAGGAGAAAGATGACCAAATGGAAAATATTTCTGTTAAAATGGCTTGTAATACAATAAGCCATTAGCTTGGTTAGGCTCTGGATGGAGGAAGACATCAGTGAAAAATTTTGGTTGCAATGTGGGCTTACATTCAGTTTTTAGTGGCTCACCAGATCAATGCACAACGTTGATGCAGAATCTCAAAACTCAGCCCCAGAACATGCACAGCCCCGTCATCTCTCCTGGCAGTTTCTTTTCTACAGAGAAGATCTAAGGGACATTGGTGGTCAGAGATTGGTGGTCAGATCTAAGAGACATTGGTGGTCGAGAGAGATTTCACAAAGGACTTTTATTTGACATTTTAATTCTCAGAGATGCAAACAGAATATTAAATAGTCTAAGTACTAAGGATATTGGCAAAACGTGTTTTGTAGTATATATATTCGTCAGCTCACCGGTTCTATTATGCTAAAATACTAGAAGAAAGGGGTGCTGATTTCTGTTTTGGGTAGTTAGTGCTGGTTCTCAAGCATCAGATGGAAAACATTCACCGTGTTTTACCTGCAGTTACCAAGTTAAATCGAAAAATGAAGGATTAAATGAAGGATTGTTGTTGGTTTTTGCCTATTCCATCTTAAAAAGTTGGAATTCCACCGTTAGGTTGGTTTTACATCTTTAGTGCTTCCCTCACATCATACTTCACTGGGGGTCTAGCTAGAACCATCCTTTTAATAACTGCTGAGCCCATCAGAGGGAGGGCCATCTGTGGACTGCTTATGCAGTCTCATGTAGCCACTGCCTGAGCGAACCTCGTGGTCTTCTAAGCTGCTTGTTGATTGACCAGCCACTTAAAAGTATTTATTGTGAACCTGCTCTGTACTAAACACTATGCTGGATGAACATAAGAAGAACAGAGGAGGAACCTCGCCTGCCGCAGGGAGCTGGGGGTGGACAGATATTAAGCAAATAACCCGAGCATTGAAATCACACCCTTCGTTAAGTGCTTTGCAAGAAGAGTTTGGGATGCTACGGAAGTCAAAAGCAGGGTTGTCCAGGGCAGGTAACGGACTGGAGAGTGAACACCAGTTGGGAAGCCCAGGAAAAAAGGCCGGTGTGTTGTGTTAAGGGTTTTGGAATATAACTCTTCTTGAGCTGTTTGCATCTTTAAGGTGAATCTCCTGAATGGAAAGTCAGAGGCTTGGAGGTACTCCAGGACAGGACAGCCGTCTCTCTGTACCCTTGCCCACAGGTCTCTATCCTACCTTCTCAGGCCACCTGAAAAGCATTGCATCTGCCCTTCTAAAGGTCACCCTAATCTGCTCTAGACCCAGGTTTTTTAAAAATCCCTTTTATATCCTTAACATACTTGGATGCTTAAGGTCTGTTTTCAGTTTTAGACTGAATTGTTACTGGGAAAAGCATTGAAGGGAGGACTGTGGAATCTCATAATATCAGAATTCTTTTTCCTGGTGAGGCTTATTTCTCATTGTGGTTAAAAAAAAAAAAAAACTAAACTAACATAGAATTTACCGTGCTAACCATTTTAAGTGCACAGTTCAGTAGTATAAGTACATGTACATTGATGATGACAAATCTCTAGAAGGCTTTCCATCCCTGAGAAAACTAAACTCTGTCTCCATTAAACAAGAACTTCCCACTCCCCCTCCCCCACTCTCTGGTGACCACTATTCTACTTTCTGTCTCTATGAATTTCACTCCCAGAGGTCCCTCATGGAAGTGGAATCATAAAGTATTTGTCCTTTCCTGACTGACCTGTTTCACTTAGCTGGCGAACTTAGTTTACCTGCTACAGCCTGTATCAGACATTCACTCCTTAGGAAGGCTGACTAGTCTTCCATTGTTGGTATCTAGATCCCATTTTGTTTATCCATTCATCTGTCTCTGGGCTTCTGGATTTCTTCCACCTCTTGGCTATTGTGAATAATGCTGCTATGAAGGTAGGTAGACTGGCTGTGGTTTTTAAACGGTAATAGGCTGGAGTGATTTTTCACCCGTACGGATAAAAGGAAAAGATAGAAATAATTGTGGGTGAAGAGACTCAGGAAACATGAGTGTGAGATAAAACTGTATCTGGTCTTGGTGTAAATTTGGGCAAGACCTGTCCATCTTTGGGCATTTGTTTCCACATTATGAAAGCACAGGGTTGCCCTCCATGTCTAAGGCTTGCACGAGATCTTCACCACCACTGGGAAGGTCTCCTACACTGGGAGCAAATTAATGGTTGGATTAATATGGATGCCATATAATATATTTTATTAATTGCGCTGTCCTAGATCTTTAAGCGGCCTCATGCACATGTGGAATTTCATACTTAATCGTCTCATCCTGAAAGAGAAGGGGAAATTAAGGTCAGCAACTTTCCAAAGGAATTCAGAAGGAAAAAAATAGGAGGCTTTTTCTATGTGGAAACCTATGAAAAGAATGCTAAGTGCTCTCCTTAGCTTCCCCTTGTAAAGTGACACACGCTTAAGAGGGTCTGTCTAATAGTAAAGCAATTTTCATTGGAATATAAGTGGAATCCTTTGTCTCTGTCAAATGCAATTTAGGGAAATGGCTACAAAAAGCCCGTATTTCGAGCACATTACCGTCCTAGCTGTAGTCCCACCTAGGATCTTCCTCGCCTCAGAATTGTGTGAAATACTGCCTGAACATTTGAATGATTGTAAAAACCTAAATCTAACCTCCTCATGACCCAGAATATTGGCTCTCCATCCCTTTTCACATGTTATAAGTGAAATACAGAGCAAACCATCTTTCCACATGTCCCCAGAAACTCCTATTTTGTCTTTTTTTTTTAAGCATTTATCCCTTAAAGATGGTCTATATGCTCATTTACTAAGAATCTGGCATGACAGTTTCCTGTCAAAAGCACTCTGTAAATACACATAAAGAGGGGCTTCTTTCAAGAGAAAATATTCCAGGGGTTGACATGGTCTACTGCAAAGATGTGAAATATCAAGGAAGCCAGGGTTATTTGGTTTGTATGTTAACTCTCCGTTTATAGAAGGTTTTGGTTTACCAAATAAGCTGGGGAACACCCAGTGTGAATATAATATAAATAATGATAACTGTTTTAGTGTAGGAATGCCCCAAAGAGTGTACAGAACATAATTATACCAAAAAAGCTTATCTGAAATTCAAATTTAATTGGATATCCTGTATTTTTAAAAATTTTTATTAAAATTTATTTTAATACTATGTATTATTTGTTTCAGGAGTACAGATGTGTGATTCATCAGTCTCATGCAATTCATAGCACTCACCATAGCATATACCCACCCCAATGTCCATCACCTAATCACCCCATCCCTCCCACCCCAGCTCCACTTCCCAACCTTCAGTTTCTTTTCTGAGACCAAGAATCTCTTAAGGTTTATCTCCCTCCCTGGTCCTATTTTGTTTCATTTGTCCCTCCCTTCCCTCTCATGACACCCCACCCTGCCTCTCAAATTCCTCATATCAGAGAGATCATATGGTAAGTGTCTTTCTCTGATTAACTTATTTCGCTTAGCCAAATACCCTCTAGTTCCATCTATGTCATTGCAAATGGCAAGATTTCCTGTTCTTTTTTTTTTTTAATGGCTGCATAGTATTCCGTGGTATATATATATACCACTTCTTCTATATCCATTCATCTATTGATGGACATCTATGCTTTTTCCGTAGTTTGGCTATTGTGGACATTGTTGCTATAAACATTTGGGTGCACGTGACTTTTTGGATTACTACATCAGTACCTTTGGGGTAAATAACCAGTTGTGCAATTGCTGGGTCATAGGGTAGCTCTATTTTCAACTTTCTGTGGAACCTCCATACTGTTCTCCGGAGTGGCTGCACCAATTTGCATTTCCACCAACAGTGTAGGAGGGTGCCCCTTTCTGTGCATCCTCACCAACATTTGTCATTTACTGACTTGTTAATTTTAGCCATTCTGACTGGTGTAAGGTGGTATCACACTGTGGTTTTCATTTGTATTTCCCTGATCCCCAGTGATTTTGAGTGCTTTTCCATGTGTCTGTTGACCATATAGATGTCTCCTTTGCAGAAATGTCTGTTCATGTCTTCTGCCCATTTCTTGATTGGATTATTTGTTCTTTGGGTGTTGAGTTTGATAAGCTCTTTATAAATTTTGGATACTAGCCCTTTATCTGTCTTTGCAAATATCTTCTCCCATTGTGTTGGTTGTCTTTTGGCTTGTTGACCGTTTCCTTTGCTGTGCAAAAGCTTTTTATCTTGATAAAGTCCCAATGGTTCATTTTTGCCCTTGCCTACCTTGCCTTTGGTGATGTTTCTAGGAAGAAGTTGCTGCAGCTGAGGTTGAAGAGGTTGCTGCCTGTGTTCTACACAAGAAGGATTTTGATGAATTCCTGTCTCACATTGAGGTCTTTCATCCATTTTAGCATATTTTTGAACATGGTGTAAGGAAATGGTCAGTTTCATTCTTCTGCATGTGGCTGTCCAATTTTCCCAACACTGTTTGTTGAAGGGACTTTTTTCCATTGGGCATTTTTTTCTTGCTTTGTCGAAGATTAGTAGACCATAGAGTTGAGGGTCCATTTCTGGGCTCTCTATTCTGTTCCACTGATCTATATGTCTGTTTTTGTGCCAGTATCGTACTGTCTTGGTGATTATAGCTTTGTATTAGAGCTTGAAATCCGGAATTGTGATGCCACCAGCTTTGTTTTTCTTTTTCAACATTTCAACATTCCTCTGGTCTTTTCTGGTACCACATAAATTTTAAGATTATTTGTTCCATTTCTTTGAAAAAAGTTGATGGTATTTTGCTAGAGATTGCATTAAATGTGTAGATTGCTCTAGGTAGCATAGACATTTTCACAATACTTGTTCTTCCAATCCATGAGCATGGAACCTTTTTTCCATTTCTATGTGTCTTCTTCAATTTCTTTCACGAGGATTTTACAGTTTTCCAAGTACAGATTCTTTGTCTCTTTAGTTAGATTTATTCCTAGGTATCTTAAGGTTTTGGGTGTAATTGTAAATGGGATCAACTCCTTAATATCTTTTCTTCTGTCTTGTTTTTGATGTATAGAAATGCAACTGATTTTTGTGCATTGGTTTTATATCCTGACACTTTACTGAGTTACTGTATGAGTTCTAGCAATTTGGGATGGAGTCTTTTGGTTTTCCACATAAGGTATCATATCATCTCTCAAGAGTGAGAGTTTGACTTCTTCTTTGCTAATTCTTATGATTTTTATTTCTTTTTGTTGTCTGATTGTTGAGGCTAGCCTTCTAATACTATGTTGAGTAGCAGTGGTGATAGTGGGCAGCCCTGCCATGTTCCTGACCTGGGGAAAATCTCTCAGTTTTTCCCCACTGAGATTGATATTCACTGAAGGTTTTTCATAGATGCCTTTTATGATATTGAGGTATGTACCCTCTATCCCTATACTGTGAAGAGTTTTGATCAAGAAAGGATATTATATTTTGTTAAATGCTTTTTCTGCATCTATTGAGAGGCTCATATGGTTCTTGTTCTTTCTTTTATTAATGTATTGTTTCACATTGATTGATTTGTGGATGTTGAATCCACCTTGAAGTCGAATAAATCCCCTTAGTCATGGTGAATAATCCCATTAATGTACTGTTAGATCCTATTGGCTAGTATTTTGGTGAGAATTTTTGCATTCATGTTCATCAGAGATATTGGTCTATAATTCTCCTTTTTAATAGGGTCTTTGTCTGGTTTTGGGTTGAGGTAATGCTGGCCTCATAAAACAAGTTTGGAAATTTTCCTTCCATTTCTGTTTTTTGGAACAGTTTCAGGAGAATAGGTATTAACTTTTCTTTGAATGTTTGGTAGAATTCCCCTGGGAAGCTGTCTGGCCCTGGGCTCTTGGTTTTTGGGAGGTTTTTGATGACTACTTCAATTTCCTTATGGGTTAAGGGTCTGTTCAGGTTTTCTATTTCTTCATTGTTCAGTTTTGGTAGTTTATACTCTCTAGGAATGCATCATTTCTTCCAGATTGTCTAATTTGCTGGCATATAGTTGCTCATAATACATTCTTATAATTGTTTTTATATCTTTGGTGTTGGTTGTCATTTCTCCTCTTTCATTCATGATTTTATTAATTTGGGTCCTTTCTCTTTTCTTTTGGATCAGTCTGGACAGGGGTTTATCAATCTTATTCTTTCAAAGAACCAGCTCCTAATTTCGTTGATCTGTTTTGCCATTCTTTCGGTTTATATTCATTGATTTTTGCTTTGATCTTTATTATTTCTCTCCCCCTGCTGGGTTTAGGCTTTCTTTCTTTGCTGTTCTTTCTCCAGCTCCTTTAGGTGTAAGGTTAGATTGTGTATTTGAGAATTTTCTTGTTTCTTGAGAAGGGCTTGTATTGCTATATAATTTCCTCTTAGGCCCATCTTTGCTGCATCCCAAAGACTTTGTTGTGTTTTCATTTTCATATGTTTCCATTAACTTTTAAAATTCTTCTTTAATTTCCTGGTTGACCCATTCATTCTTTAGTAGGATCCTTTTTAGCCTCCATGTATTTGAGTTCTTTAAAACTTTTCTCTTGTGATTAAGGTCAAGTTTCAAAGCACTGTGGTCTGAAAATATGCAGGGAATGTTCTCAATCTTTTGGTACCAGTTGAGACCTGATTTGTGACCCAGGATGTGATCTATTCTGCAGAATGTTCCATGTGCAGTAGAGAAGAATTATTCTGTTGCTTTGGGATGGAATGTTCTGAACATGTCTATGATGTCCATCTGGTCCAGTGTGTCATTTAAAGCCTTTATTTCCTTGTTGATCTTTTGCTTAGATGTTCTGTCTATTTCAGTGAGGGGGGTGTGTTAAAATCCCCTACTATTATTGTATAATTATGAACGTGTTTCTTTGATTTTGTTATTAATTGGCTTATATAATTGGCTGCTTCCATGTTAGGGGCATAGATATTTAAAATTGTTAGATATTCTTGTTGGACAAGCACTTTAACTATGATATTATTATCATTTTTGCTTTAAAATCTAATTGGTTTGATATAGGGATTGCCACCCCAGCTTCCTTTTGATGTCCATTTGCATGGTAAATGGTTTTTGCACCCACTCACTTTAAATCTGGAGGTGTCTTTGGGTCTAAAATGAGTTTCTTGCAGACAGTATGCCAATTGGTCTTGTTTTTGTTTTGTTTTGTTTTGTTTTTATCCATTCTGATATCCTGTGTCTTTTGATTTGGGCTTTTAGCCCATTTAAATTAAGGGTAACAATTAAAAGATGTGAACTTAGTACCATTTTATTGCCTGTAAGGTGACCATTAATGTATATTGTCTCTGTTCCTTTCTGGTCTATTTTACTTTTAGGCTCTCTCTTTGCTTGGAGTAACCCTTTCAATATTTCCTGTAGGTATAGTTTGGTGTTTGCAAATTCTTTTATTTTTTGTTTGCTCTGGAAGATTTTTATTTCTCCTTCTATTTTCAATGACGGCCTAGCTGGAAATGGTATTCTTGCCTGCATATTTTCCTTGTTTAGTGCTCTGAATATATCATGCCAGTCCTTTCTGGTCTGGTAGGTCTCTGTGGATGGGTCTGCTGCCAATATAATATTTCTACCATGGTATGTTACAGACCTCTTGTCCCAAGGTACTTTCAGGATTTTCCTTTTGTCACTGAGACTTGTAAGTTTTACTATTAGATGATCAGGTGTTGACTTATTTTTATTGGTTTTGAGGGGGGTTCTCTGTGCCTCCTGGATTTTGATGCCCATTTACTTCCCCAAATTAGGATAGTTCTCCTCTGTAATTTGTTCCAATATACCTTCTGTCCCCCTCTCTCTTTCCTCTTCTTCTGGGATCCCAATGATTCTAATATTGTTTAATTTTATGGTATCACTCATCTCTTGAATTCTCCCCTCATTATCCAGTAGTTGTTTATCTCTCTTTTTCTCAGCTTCTTTATTCTCCATCATTAGTTTCTATATCACTAATTCTCTCTTCTGCCTCATTTATCCTAGCAGTAAGAGCCCTCATTTTTTATTGCATCTCATTAATAGCCTTTTTTACTTCAAATTGGTTAGATTTTAGTTCATTTATTTCTTCAGAAAGTGATTCCCTAGTATCCTCTATGCTTTTTTGAAGCCCATCTAGTATCTTTATAAATGTCATCCTGAACTCTAGTTCCTATATCTTCCCGATGTCCATATTGATTAGGTCCCTGGCAGTTGGTGCTGCCTCTTGTTCCTTTTTTTGGGGGGGGGGTGAGTTTTTCCATTTTGTCATTTTGTCCAGAGAAGAATAGACGAATGAGAGAACAAATCCTAAAAGGGTAAAAAGGACTCCAGAAAAAGTATACACTAGACGAATCAGAAGAGACCCACAACCAGAGGGAGAAGAAAGGAAAAAAAGAAAAAAAAAAAAAAAGAATATGATCAGGATGTTGAATAGGACAGAGCAGCCCAATAGATTTTGGGTGTATTTTGGTCTGTTAGAAGAAACTGCCTCCCAAAATTTTAAAGAAGGAAAAAAAAAAAAAAATATATATATATATATATATATATATATATATGTGTGTGTGTGTGTGTGTGTGTGTGTGTGTGTGTAAATATGATGAAGGGATGGAATACAAGTATAAAGATGAAAATTTAAAAAGATTTTTAAAAAGGAATTGATAGGGGCGCCTGGGTGGCTCAGTGAGTTAAAGCCTCTGCCTTTGGCTCAGGTCATGATCCCAGGGTCCTGGGATCGAGCCCCACATCAGGACTCTGTGGGGCTCTGCTCTGCTCAGTGGGGAGCCTGCTTCCCCCTCTCTCTCTGCCTGCCTCTCTGGCTACTTGTGATCTCTATCAAATAAATAAATAAAATCTTTAAAATAAATGAGAAAAAAGGAATCAATAAGAAGTTGGTTGAAAAAAGAAAAAGAAATTTAAAAAAAGGGAGAGAATGTGATCAGGCAGGAGACTAGAACAAAGCCATACACTAGATTTAGGGTATATTTTGGTCTGTTAGAAGAAGCTGTATCCCAAAATTTTAAAGAAGGAAAGAAAAAATGCTAACACACACACCCACAAAATAAGGTTAAATACAATGAAGGGATAGAACATGACTGTAAAAATGGAAATTAAAAAAGATTTTTAAAAAGGTTTTGATAAAATGTTTAAAATAGGAAAGAGGAAAAATTAAAAAAAAAAAAAAAAAGGGACACCTGGGTGGCTCAGTCGGTTAAGCTGCTGCCTTCGGCTCAGGTCATGATCTCAGGGTCCTCAGATTAAGTCCCGCATTGGGCTCCTTGCTCAGTGGGGAGCCTGCTTCTCTCTCTGCCTCTGCCTACTTGTTTCTCTCTCTCTCCCTCTCTCTCACACACACAAATAAATAAATAAATAAATAAAATCTTTAAAGAAAATAAAGAAAACTTTAAAAAGAACCTTTGAAAGACCAAAGAATGTTGGGGGGAAAAGCCATGAATTCTATGTGCTGTATTCCTGTAACTCTGAAGTTTTGTAGTTCTCATTGATCAGTGAGCTTGGTCTTGGCTGCATGTTCTTGCTGATCTTCTGGGGAGGGGCCTGCTGCAGTGATTCTCAAATGTATTTGCCAGAGGCAGAATTGCACCGCCCTTGCCAGGGGTGGGGCTAAGTAATCTGCTCAGGTTTGGTCTCAGAAGCTTTTGTTCCCTGAATGCTTTCCGTAGAGGTTTGAAGGATGGGAATGAAGATGGCGGCCTCCCAATCTCCAGCCTCAGAGAAGCCAGAACTCAGGCTCCTGCTCTTCAGTGTGCCCTCAGAGAAAAGCAGTCACTCCCTCCCATCTCCCTGGTCTCTGGCTGCACTCCGTGCTCACCCAGCCTGTGACCATACATTTCTGTCTCTGGCACACAACCCTATTTGGAGTCTCCAAACCCAGCATATTCCTGCCATGTGCTTCTATTCCACTACTCCTAAGAAAGTCTCCCAGTTCTGCCGCTTGTGAGGTCGCTCACAAAGAGCAATGGCAGGACTGTGCCGTGGATCACAGTTTATGGCAACCCTGAGCTGAGAGCCCATTGCTTGGCTCCCTCTTTAAGACCAGCTTCCCTGCTCTGATACCTGGGAGCTCTGCCACACTCAGGCAATCTTTCTGTGACCCCACAGGTCCTGAGACTGCACTGTCCTAGCGAGTGTTCACGACAACCTCCACAACCTCCACCCCCCCACCCCCCTGCTTAGCCTCTGGAGCAACATCCCTCAGTGGAGCCGACTTCTGAAAGTTCTGATTCTGTGCTCCGCTGCTCCACCACTTGCCAGGAGCCAGCCCCTCCCCCCACCATCTCTCTTCCTATATATTGCCTCGGATTCGCTTCTCCCACCTCATACCCTACAGAAAGTGGCCACTTTTCTGTTCCTAGAATTGCTGCTTTTTTTCTCTTTGATCTCCCATTGAGTTCATGGGTGTTCAGAATGGTTTGATAGCTATCTAGCTGAATTCCTGACAGAAGACAAAACTTAGGTATCCTGCTCCTCCACCATCTTGCTACTCCCCCATGTACATCCTCCTGTATTTTTATTTGCTGAATCTGGAAATCCTAAATAAACTAGTATAAAACTATATAGTAGATTCGTTCAGTTTCAAAAACATCAGAACACTTAAGAGAAGGGGATTTATTATCTAAGAGGCTCTCACAAATACATATTATGGTCATCTAAACTATGTTTTATTGATTGAAACACAAAACTGTAGCTAGCCATGACTTCTGTATCAATTTAAATATAAAAGCTCTTTTTTTCAAGTAGCTGGAAATTAGAGTGCGGTGGATAAAAATAAATATGCCCCCAGTACTAAAAAATATAGCCAGACTAAGTGCAATAAAAATCAGGTAGCAGACTTGAAAGAATTGGTCTAGATTCTGTTTCCTTTTATTTTTATGGAAAATCTGCACTTGTGGACTAACTCTGAGCACAACTACTGAAGACAGATGTTTCTGTTCTATTAGCCTAGAGTTGCATAATGAACTAGAAAGAGGATAGGATGATTTTTAAATGGGGAAGATGGTTTTATTAGATGTAGAAATTTGTGGTAAATGGAATAGTTGAGGGACTAATAGAATTTTTACAAACCAATGATTTAAAGACTTTCAAAACCACCCAAAAATGTATTTCTGCTGTTACAGAAATAGCTCGTGATACTTGACTTGGGCAATACCCCAAGTCCCAGCATCCTCTTCTACCTATTTGCAAGTCAACTCTTAAAAATTTGACCAGTCATACCAGCCAATGATGGGCTCACAGCCATAAGACTATCCATTAGTAATTGGTGATGAGCCAAGACTGTACCAGGCAATGTGGGATTTCTTGGCCAAAGAATACAATTAGACCAAAAGGGGACACATTCGACGGCACAGGGCTGCATTACTGGAAAATGTGGGCTCCCAGCCTCCCAGAGAAGGAAGGGCCCTGTCCCTTTGGAGTGCCAACTTCACCGGTGGTGTGATGTTGATGGGAACAAGGTCTTCATCTTTAAATGTTTATTGATCAGCTATTTCCAAGAGAAGAAGTAGCATCTATTTCAAGCAGAAAAGGACTCTGGTCCATTTCCCCCATCTCTGAAATGAAATGACAGGCTGAAGAAGGCTGAGCCAGTAACATCTACTTCACTAGGTAGCCACTCTCATCTGATAAAACTAAAGCTAATTCCCCAGCCTAAATTGGCTTCCCACCTGGAAGTAAGATAATGAATGAATAAGATAATGAGTCTCTTGAGAGTTCTGGAAAGGTTTTGTCTTCCTCTCTGGAAGGGTGAGCAAGGGGAGTGTCCTATCATGACCTCTTTCAAAAACCTATGACTGGAGATGGGGCTCCCTCAAGTCTCCTTTCCTTAGGCCTTGGAAGAGAAAACACAACTGACTGATCATATTACATGGCTTGTCATCACCCCTGACTTCCCCTCCACTGTAAGCCTCCCGCTCACCAAGTCCTACAGGCTCTCATTTCTCCTCCCTAGTTTCTCTCAGATGCAACCCTGTCTCTCACCTTGCCACTGCCTCAGACTCGGACCCTTATCACCCCTTGCATGACCTTCCCCAACCCCCTCCTCAATGGCCTTCTTTCCACTGGCTGCTCCCACTCATATATTTACTATGGAGTTATCAAGAATTACATTTCTAATGCACTGGATCATTAGACCCACTTTATTCATGATGAGTTCAAATTACCCAGCAGGATTTTAAAAGCTTTTTACCTTTGTACTTATATTTTCTGCCACTACCCTCATTCCTGAATGCTGTGTTCCCCAAATGCGTGGCGTTCTTTTATGCACAAACTTCCCTGCCTTTTGGTACCCCTGAGAAATCCATTCTTTGAAATCCAGACCAACCACCTAAATCCCTGCAGGTGCAGTTACAACTCTAAATGTTGGCCCTGCCCTCGCTCATGGTTCTTGGATAGTTTTAAAAATATTTATACCATGCTATACATCACAGGCCTTGAAAAAATGCTTGCCACAAGCAAGAAATAAACCCCGATTATTTCTTATATTTTTATCTCTTAAATGTCAGCTTGGCAGTAAGAAACATAGAGAAGAGTCTTTTTATGTATGTGCTTACTTAATTCTCCTCTGCCTTGTCCCCTTCTCCGCAAGCCCATTCCTCCCCCAGCCCCTCACTCA
This sequence comes from Mustela putorius furo, assembly GCF_011764305.1. Classification (NCBI taxonomy): domain Eukaryota; kingdom Metazoa; phylum Chordata; class Mammalia; order Carnivora; family Mustelidae; genus Mustela; species Mustela putorius. The sequence goes on along the minus strand of NW_025422010.1, from coordinate 12,258,988 downwards.
CCTCTGGGATAAATGTCAACAAGAATGTCCTGCAGATTCTTCCAGGAGTGTCTCTGCATTTTGGCTCGACTCTGTCCCCGGCCAGGCACCAACTCACATCCCTTACCACCCCCGGCTGTGCCATCTGAGATTCAGAATCTGAGTTGGGCAGAGGGCATGGTGTCTGTTGGTGAACTAGGGAACTAGGTGGTCTAAAGCCGAGAGTGGGGGAAACCAGAGAGATTGGTGGCTGCTACAGCTTTTTGGAAGCATGGGGATGCAGGCAATGGTGGTATAGGAGCTGTGAATGACATCAGTGGCGCTGGAGACTTGGGAGTGACCCATTATGTTGCCTCCATCCCAGTCATCCTCATAAATTTTATCTTCGCATCTTTCAGCTAGGTCAGATCCAGAGCCCTCTATTCTTGTGAAATGAAAATAATTCCTTAAGGGTCGCCTGGGTGGCTCAGTGGGTTAAAGCCTCTGCCTTCGGCTCAGGTCATGATCCCAGGGTCCTGGGATTGAGCCCCGCATCGGGTTTTCTGCTCAGTGGGGAGCCTGCTTCCTCCTCTCTCTGCCTGCCTCTCTGCCTACTTGTGATATCTCTTTGTCAAGTAAATGAATAAAAAAAAAGAAAAGAAAAAAAAAGAAAAGAAGACCTTAAGTCACTTTTCTGAAAATTCTGTGAATTGTTTTCAAACCTGGCCTAATTGACCAGGACACAACTCTCCTTTTGGCCTCAGGCTAGCTGTTGCCTTGAGCCCAGAGTGTAAGAGATAGTCCCTACAGAGCTCTGTCTGCTGCAAAGGAAGGAAAGGAGCTGGACTCAACTTTATGAGCTTTTCCAGGGAGTAAGTTCACTGTATGTTACATGTGGCATTTTTAATGCTAAATTAACTGTCCCAAAGGCTGGAGCTGGAGCCTTTAAACACCAATAGGGAGACACATGTCCATGTAGCGGGGTCCTGGTAGGTAGCCATGCCCTGGGGCCGGGCGCAGAGGGGGGTTGCGATGATGATGAACACCTTGCCCAGCTCACGGACACAAAGGGCAGGTCTGAGAGGACAGGAGGGGAAAAGTCATGCCTGATTCTACAATGGAACCCACCCTTGCCCTCAGCCACCCGGGGTTGAGCTGGTAACCCCCGAAAACCATCACGATAGTGAGCCCTTGCCGGTGATCACACAGTTGTGTGCTTTTGTGCAGTGCCCACCTGTCCTGCAGAATCTAGAAGGGGGAACTATGGCTGCAGCTACTCTGTGAGGCTACATGGGGATTTTCCTTTGCAAGTTTAAGGGGAGAGTGGATTTCATGAATGGAGGGTAAGCTCTCTGGCTTGAAGCAAGTTTATTCAAAATTTTTATCCCCAAATTCCAGTGGGTCTGACCCCGCATGGTGTTTCCAAAATGTACTGAAACAGCGGTTTCCAGAGTAGACTCCAAGGAACCCTCAGGCCTTCAGAAGCCGCACGGCCCGCTGTGCAGTGTGACTGTGTGTGGGTCTGTTCACACATATGTGTACAGGTGTGTGTTCATGTGTGTATGTGTGAATGCATGTGGGAGTGTGTCTGTATGGATGTGGGCACATGTATTTACAGATGTGTGTCCAGGTGGGTCTGTGCACATGTGTACACAGACATGTGCTTGTGTGAGTATCAGTGTGGGTGTGTGCACAGGGGTGTGCTGGCATGTGCACGTGTGTGCATGTCTGCATGTGTGCACAGATGTGCATCCGTGTGGGTGTGTGCACAGGTGTGGTGGGTGTCCTGCAGTGGAGGGGCCGAGAAGGGAAGGACCCGAGACATGCCACTCCCTGATTTCATCAGAGCTATTACATTCAGTCACTTCACATATTTAGTTGAAAGATGCAATTTTATTTGAATTCACAGCTCTGCGGCTTAAAGGGAAAAAGAAATGAGAAGGAAGAGAGAAAAGAAGGAAGGAAAGGAGGAAGGAAGTCTGAGAAGGCAGGAGGGGAGGAAGCGAGGGAACGTGGAAAGGAGAACAGAGACCAATTTCTAAAACGAGTTTTCGCTCGCTTCCTCCTTGCAGATAAATGGCCTTCATTTCCCCTTTGGAGTCTGGTGCACTTAAGATGCCTTCTGGGCTGGGGAGGGGTGAAAAGCCCTCATCCCAGAGTCCCCAAGTGTGTTTATGCTCAGACTACCATCTAGTGATTATGGAGGCTTTGTTGCCAGCTGCACTGTACTGAGTTCCTAATTGGGGGAAGAATGACTTCTCAGCGGAGGCTCTGGGTTTGCTCTCCAGGACTAGCCCAGGCTCTGGGCTGGCTTAGAGGAGCGGTAATGAAGTCATGAAGCACCATGCAGTCTGCTGGGGGCCTTCCCCCACCCATCCCAGGGGCTGTGCCTTCGTGGGGCTGAGGGCCACCTCACCTATGAAGAGGCTAGAAAGGGGGAGACTAGAAAGTGGTATCATTGAAGAATCCAAGGGCTCACAAACATGCCCCATTTGCAAGGAAAAGCTCATCAACATATTGGGCAATATGGATATTGTGAAGACTTAATCATACAAAATAGAAATTTGGAGGATTGGAAGGATAAGATTAGGGTAGAGAGTGACAGTGATTACCAAGATTTGCATAAGTGAGAGTGTCGTGATCAAAAAGAAGTGTAGAGTTTTCCTCTGGCAAGCCTTGGGTTGATGGACACTTCTGAAGTCAGCTCTCTTCCAAGGGGAATTTACAGGACAATCAAGGCCATTTGAACCTGGAAATTCTTGCTGGCCAGTGTAGCTTCACAATGCATTTTGTTCCTTGGTACAAGCTGCCAGGGTACCCAAAGTACTGAGAACACTGTCATATAATGCACCGATGACTTTCCATTTAACAAGCTTCCTTTCCCACTAGTACTCACCCAAGCAGACAAGCTCCCCTAAGACCCACATTGGGTTACGGAAGAGAAGATTTAGTTCGCAAATTACCTGATGTACTTTGCAGACAAAGATGTCAGTTCCAGTCTTGTAATGTGCATTGACTGTGCTAATCATAATATAGACTCGTGCAAAGTAGAAAGACGTTGGTTTCTCTCCTAATTTTCACCCGAAGCTTGATTGTTTCTTACTTTTCCTTGTTATTCCTGCATGTATGTGAGAATTCATTGTTCTCCGCTCTTCCCCACCCCCAGCCCCCCAGGATATATGTCATGGCCACCATCTTGGCCTGTATCCCCAAATCTAGACCTTAAAATGAACTCAAGGAAAGATATCTCTTGGTCCTGTTCTCATTGCTTTTCCAATCCCATTCAGATCCATAGGGGGGTTTCAAACCTTCCTTGTAAGTTTTTATTGACTAGGCCTCTGAATAAGGGACTAAGCAGCCAAATAATCAATATGCCTAGACTGAGGCAAACTCACAAACGCTCCTGACTCCAAAACTCCAAGGCAGCTGGCCTAAGGGATGTGTGGCTTGGATGAATAGGGCCTGATGTTCTGTGCATTTGTCTTCCAGAGAGCAAATGTTATATTGCCCCTTTAAAAATAAGTCACAACTGTTTTTCCTATTTTTATATACCCGACAAGGGATCTGAGAGGGACAAGAATGCCACACTCCCTCATAGGGCTAGGAAACAGGGGCCAGCACCACTGAACACAGCCCTCTGTGTCTACACAAGCCCTGGAGAGGAGAAAAAGAACAGCCTTGGTCTGAGGGGGTTGTCCCCCATGGAAATCACACGCTTGTTATCAGTTAAAGATCTAAAGTGTTGTCCCATTTATTCATTTCACTGTTGCCATGATTGTGTTCAGGTCTGGGGGGAAATGGGACTCAATGCCACACACAAGTTCATCATAGGCATATAAGCAAGACAAGATCAAGCCTGAGTCTCCTGATTCCAGACCCAGCACCCTTTTCCACTACACGAGATCATCTGCCATCCAGTGAGAAGGTACACAGGAGCAAGAACTTCTTGTTTCAACTCATCAAGCACCTACCAAATGCAGGCCCAGTGTTGATTCCATGCTGGGGCATGGGGGTGGGGGTGGTGTACACCAGAGAGACAATAAGCCTCGTACCTCAGAAGTCCCCAGTTGGAAGAAGACAGGCAAGCAAAAGGGTCATTAGGTCCCATGATGGGTGCTACATCTGAGCGCAGCTATAGGTGAGGATTGGTGTGGCCTCAATCGATGAAGAGGGGTGATGGGTGGCAAAGCAAGACCCTAGCAGAGAAGAGGGCTCAAAACACAGTGCAGATAGCTTGGGGATTGGGGGACTGCATGAAGTTTCGCATGGCTTAGAGTGGAGAATCCAGGGTGGGAATGGAGTCTTGAGAGTCACATGGGTTCATCACCCAGGTTCTTCCAGGCCAGGTTGATATTAGAGTTCATATTTTCATCCTACAAGTGTGAGGGAGCCATACAGACTTAAGCAGGGGATGATCTGATGAGGATGGAGTTCTGGAGAGATCTCTCCCTGCAAGGAAGAAATCGGTACTCCTGTTGGTTTGCCACCCCCTGGAGCCTTGGAGGGCTATGCCAGGTATAGGTAAGTGTTGAAAAAGCACTAGCTAAAAAAGTAATCTGGAATTAGCCAGAAGAAATAAGGGAACTGTGATTGGCATTAGAATAGTGTACTTAAGTTTTTTTCTTTATGGTTAAAATCTTAGTTGTTAAAAAAAAAAAGTTAAATATTTCATGTGTGTCTCTCCTTGAATGTGTACTCCTTGAGGTTGCTCCCTCACTACCCAGAACAGCAACATAAAAATGCGATAAATATTTTATAAAGTTTTATTCAGGATGCCAGTGCCTGAAAACTCTCCACCCTTGCCTACCTCTGGCTGGGAGCTTATTGGAGAGGGCCAGGGGCATAGCTTCTCCCTGGCTCACCCTCTCACTCAGAGCACTGGGCACTGCGAGACCAAGGTATTCTCCATCATGTGAAGCAGAAACAAGCTTACATATGAGCTAAGTTTTCACTCCCCACCCCCACCCGTCTGTATCTTCAAACCTAAGTACAGTCTTGGAGTTGATGAAATCATGAGATCCTGACTTCTTACTGAAGACAGTGAAGCCCAGAATTCAGAGAGTAAAGGGTATTAACAGTAGATATAGAGAGCTTTTATTTACTATTGTTATTGAGCAGCTTTCTCAAATAGGATGGAAGAATTGTGGACTGGAATACATGGAGATCACTAGAAGGAACCATCATTAAAATGAAAGCACAAAATAATCATTGAGCCAATTATTTTGCAACTACTTGTCTTTACTTCTCCATGTAGCTCTTCTCAAGTTGCTGAGGTGGAAAAAAAATATATATATATATTTTTGCATATACACATCTATCTTCCTTCTTCCTTCCTTCCTTCCTTTCTCTTTCCTTTAGCCTGCCTGCCTGCCTCCTTCCCCTTCTCTATCATGTATATATAGCTATCTATTTATATTTATCTACCTATCCATCTAACATTGGGTGGAAAAAATCTTTGGTAATCAAAATCCTTAACTTCCTAAAGAGATCTGGGATTGCACTATAATGTCTTGAGGGGTATCTGGTAACATGTAATTTCCTATGGCTTTTATCTGGTTACAAAAATGGAATCTGTCCAAAAGTTGGGGGACTTATGCTTTTATTAATATTCACCACAAAGATTGCCTTAGTTCTTATTTTGTCCCAATAATGTACCAATTGATGCTACTCTCTCCTTTTATATATTTGCAAACAAATCAAACAAGATATTTTATTTCTTAGATTAAATTGTACCTTATATATAAGGTATTACAAAATCCTTGGATTGATTTTTCTTAGTAGAGTCCTATATAACTTAGGATTTTTTTAAAAATTTTAAAAACAAATTCTGTTTCTCTAAGATAATATCAAAAGTGACATAAACATCTAAGGGTTTATTTTAATGATCATTGTATATATAGAGGTCTTCATCCTAAAGTGTTCATTACACATTAATAAAATAAAATAAAAATAAAATAATCAAAATAATAAAATAATCAAAAAATAAAATAAAATAAAAATAAAATAATCAAAATAATCAAAGTTAGCAAGACTATGTCAGTTGATAGAACGGCAAATTACAAACCGCACTGCACATGGCCACAAACCAAGGTCCTCTGCATGTTGGTTAAGCCAACATGAACTCAGTGTTCTGTGATTTCCCCTATGCACAAATACGAGAAACATCTCTGAATCCCGAGGTGGGGTTTCTGTAACTCTCAGGTGGGAGGCCACCACAAGTGTGTATTCTCCAAGGCAATCAAAGGAGAAAGGAGGAGAAGCAGAATGATTTAACGTCAATTGCAGGTTGTGTACGTCCCTTCTCTAACTGTATAATCTTCAGAGTGCTCGCAACCCAATCTGTGCCTATTTGAGTGGCTGTCATGGAACAGGAGGGAATGTCCTCAGGGCACAAAGTATTGCTGATCTGTCTCCAAAGTATCTAATAGCTTATACTGGGGGCTAGCTTTCATTTTTCACAAAGCACCTTAGTGTTGAATTTCTATTTTTCAATAGGGCCTTCTAATTGTTTAGCATTCTGTTGATTTTATAGGACCTATTGTTAACATTATTTGGTACCAGTAAGTGACAATGGTATTATCTCCACCGTGTTGTCCAGGCAACTGTCAGAACCGGAAAATAAGTACGAAGGACGTTTGCACAGCAATAAGGGTATATAGACAAGAATAATTGCAATTTACCATCACCACAAATGAATCCGTTATTAGCAAGGAGGGAATAGGCATCACAGCCCTTGATGTTGAGAAGCAAATAAAGAACTGGCATGTTAAAAAGTATAATATTTACAATAGGAATTCTTTTAATAGTTCTGAGCATGAACAACTTCAGAGTCCATTTGGGAAAACATCCCAAGGATCTCAATGTTTGTTTTATAGTTGTTTTGCAACTAAATAGACTTTTATTAATAAAGGGAGGATTAACCTGAGCAAATGTGTATAGCTGTGAAAAACTCTAACTGCTTGAAATCCTTCTTAATGGTTAAAGATATTAGAAATGGTGGGCAAATTTTCAAAGGTTCAGGTCCTGGCGATGCAAGAGTTCAAGGTAGAGGTGTAACAATATTAAGTGTTAGTTATATTATCAGAATCTTATCTGGCTGCACAAGTCCTCAGTCAGAGGCTGGAAGTGGACGGACTTGTTCAGGAGCAAACCCATCTCGCTATAAAGGACAATAACACCTCTCTTTGGCTGGGAAAAGGAAATGTGAGAACACTTCATTTCAGCACTTAATCATAAAAATGCTTTGGGTTGCTTTACACTGTACTGCGGTCTCCCTGGAGACTCTGTGACCACTTCCTTCCCCTCTTCCCCTTTAGATACCCTGAAGTTCAGATGTTTATAAGCCTTGGTATGACCTCTAACACACACACAAATTCTGAAAAGAGCTAATGTACCTGATGGTTCTTAAAGGCATCAGAATTTCCGAGTCTATTTGGGCAAATGACTTTTTTCACCAGGGTCAACTTCATGCATATATTCTGAATGCATATTGTTTTACTACCTCTTTGATACACAAATATTGTCTGTAGACCAGCAGCATTCACATCATGCATGAGCTCATTAGAAATGCAGATTCTCAGGCTGCTCCTCAGGCACACTGGACCACAATCTTCATTTAAATGAGACATTACATGCCTCTGAAAATTAAAGAAGCACTAGTCTTCTTGAGCTCCTAGGTGGTGTACAATTATCTATCTTGGCCACAAACACTCAACTTCACTTTCTCCTCCGGACCTTCATGTGCTGGTTAGCACACGCTTGGTTTCCTCTGGACCCAGTAACTGCAGAGAAAGCATATTCATTTCCAATCACAGACCAAGCCTTCCCTGGTTTTATTCCACTAGTTGACTAATAGAACTCTTTCCCTAGCTACATACACCTAAACCCTAATTATTTTTAATCCTATTAAAGGCACATCATGAGGTCAAGGGGATGCAGTTTCAGTGACTAGTAATTTCAACATAAATTAAATTTTAATTGTATTTCTCAAATGTCACAATGTATACACTTTTAAAAATCCCCCTTTTCTCTCACATCTACTTTCTTTATATACCACAGTCCTCCCTCTCCATTCTCCCTCACACTTCTGGAAAGCTGCTTCTTCTCGCACAGTCCTAGACTGTCTATTTCTTCCTTTTCTAACGCCCTACCCCCACACTTGCCTCAATTTTGCATCTAGAAAGACAAAGAAACTAGTTGTCCATGATGGAAATCTCCAAAGGGAGAGGGAGTGGAGGAAAGTGAAGGAACCAAGGCTGCAGTCAAGAAAGTCTGGGAACACCTGTCTGATAATGACCTTCTCCGTGTCCCACATGCCCCTTCGTGTCTGTATTTCTCTCTATTAGACAGTTGGGGGCAGAAACAGCTAGCACTCATCAGATTTCAGTTCTTCTTTTCTTCTTGGACTTCAAGTTGGAAGACATTTCCCAGCCTCCTTGATTCTAGAGGGAGACACGTGATTAATTCTCACCAGTAAAATGTGAATTCAAGTGAGTGTGTCACCTCAGGGCTGAGGTATCCATGAGTGGATGTGCCTTCTCCATTTTCTTTTATTAGCTGGCTGAATGTAGAAGATGGAATAGCAGCTTGTCAAGTCCTAGAGCAATGGGTCTTCACCCAAGGGTGGGGGAGGTAGGAGAGTAGGAAGGTAGGAGGCAGTTTGGGCTCTCAGGTGACATGTGACAGTATCTGGAGACATTTCAGGTGGTCACAACTAAGAGAGGATCTTGGCGTCCCGTGGGTCAAAGCCAGGGATTTGTTAAACATCCTGCCTGTAATGCACGGGATAGCCCCCCATAACGCAGAGAGATTCAGCCCAAAATGTCACTGGTGCTAAGGTTGAGAAGCCCTATCCTAGGGGTGGTGGAGCCACTAGATGGAAGAAGCCAGGACCTTCCCACAGAGCACCCCTAAATCCAACTGCTGATACACATGGAACTGTGAAAGGAACAAGAAATACATTTCTGTGGGTAAACGCATTGAGATTTGAAGGTTCTTTGTTTCAACAGGTAGCCTACCCTTCCTGGTAATACAGAGTTCTTCTACCTAGAACTGAGATCTCTCGGTGAGGTGGTGGTCTACTGTGTAGACACACCTATGCAAGCTTTATTGGAATGGTTCATTTCATTCAGAGACTTGGAAATAAGCCCAGCATTGTTATGAGAACAGCATCTTCAACGTTTGTCATAGTCTCATGTGTTTCTGTCATTCTGCCTCAGTGCCGACTCTGGGACAGAAAGCAGGTACCTATGGTTATTAAGGAATCACAGCTACTACAATGGATCTCTCTGTAGTCTGTGGTCCCATCCTCAGAAAAGCAAGAGGCTAATTGGTCTCAACTGCCTGCATGGAGAGGCTTTATTTGGGATAACCATCATGGCGCTGCCCCTATTTCAGCACTTGCTTAAGTGAGAAAAGGCAAATTCTTCCATGGATTCAGACTCAACATGTTCATCTTGATTTTACAAACATCATAGACCACTGAAAGAGAGGCCGTGTTATTAAGCCGGGAAATGAAGGTCTTGCTGCCATATGACCGTAACTGATGGTTGTGGACCACCAAATTGATGGGAAGAAGTCAACACCGAGTGATTTGCCTGAGCTGGAGAACAGAGGTAAAAACCCACAGAGCTCAACAGCCCACGGTGTCTTCTGCCTTCTGGTTGCCTTTGGGACTCACGTTCCCAGATCAGTTTGTAAGGCACCTTTACCAGGCATTCTGCTGCACCACGAGGCAATTAGAGAACGAGGCTTGGCAGTGTCATATTGATCTTCCCTGTTCAGATGTATAATTAGCTGTTAACATTTCATTATAATCAAGATTTTCCCGGGTTCTCTATGACCCTTGACTCATGAAGTTCCCAGACCTCCGAATGCTGTGAGTTAATTAATTTTGCTGTCTGATGTGAACATATAAAACATGGAATGTGGAGTCTTGATAATGTTCGGCAATCACAGTCTTTTTCATATTAAGTAAGCTTTATTATGAACACCAACAGAGAAGCAACTTAACAAAGTAGCTCGATCTAGTCCCAACAGAGAGGCACTGGCTGGAGGAGAAATGCTAAAAGATGTGCTGTATTTAGTTGTATGTGAATATAACTCTTGAGGGTCTTTTTATTCAAGGAGAAAGACACCGATTACTCAAAGGAGAAAAATATCCCACCGGGTGACTTTGACCAGGAATACAGTCAGGGGTCTGCACTCAGCTACTTACAGAAGTGTCAACCTCGTGTGTTGCAAGCCAGGCCCTGCTGTCAGCTCCTGGAAGGGGCAGAGCAGGTGTCAGTGAGTGACTTACCTAGGACAGAGTCCAATGATGGATTATTGAGAGCCAACGATAATATGTCATTTGAATCCAAAAATGAAATTACCAAGCGAGAGGGAGAGGCCCTTCTGGTCCTGTCCATACCCCACGTGGGTGTAGACTTCCCACCTGGTCTTCGCCCACAGCTCTGCTTTCAGCGTTCTTCCACATTTGTAGCTCTGCTTCCCCCTCAGAAGGCCTGAAGTCTCAGATGCAAAAGAGCCTTGCTCTTTTTAAATTTTTTTTCAGGAAAAACTATTCTGTTGGATGACTTGGTTCAATGAGCTTTGCAACCAGACTACCCATTTCAAGTGGCCTTTTTTTTTTTTTTTTCACATTTAAACTTTTATTGCACGCTCACTTAAACTCCAAATATTTCTCCCAATGAATGAAGGAACATACTCATCCAGAAGAATCCTAGATCCAACTCACCAGAACTGTGTAGAGGCACAAAGAGATTTAAGGCCCAAGTCGGTGGGATGCATCCCAGCGTATCATTGCTGGTGATTGTGGTCTTCTTGAAGAAGCATGGTTTCTTGAAGATTCTGTTGCAACTAGGCAAAAGACTATCATGTTTGGGTATGTTTGAGTTTTATAGCCTTGTAGAGAATTGTAGAAAATGGGCCAGCTGCAGATAGGGTAGGAAGCTGTATCTGAGGGAAGGATACACTCACCTGATTAACAAACCAGTGCATTTCATAGAGTGGGAAAGGGCTGTTTAAGAAAAGACACATCTTGGTGCTTAGGTAGCTATCACTCACTAAAACTTCAGCTTCATTTTACTTCCCACTTCCACAACCCTTTTTTTTCCATTCCTGCCTCACTGCTGGAATGCCTTCTGTGGAAATTTCCCTGACCTCATCTCCCCTCCTTAGGCATCCACTGCATATGCTTACCTCTCTGTGGACTTATGGTTTGATGAGTAGAACCTAGAAGAGTCTGGAACTCTGCCTTGGGAATCAGACCCTTTTATTTTAAATTCCAGTTTCAGCACTTAGTGGCCATATGTTCTCGGACAAGCTATTTAACTTTTCTGAGTTGTTCTCTCATTTGCAGAGTGTGGATAATAATAGTATCTACTTTATAGACTTTTTGTGTGAATTAAAATAAAGAGCGTGTGCAAAATGCTTAGCAACAGGCCTGGCACATAGCAAGTATTCTACAGACGATCATCCTCGGTGGGTTTTGCTTATGATTAGCATGACTGTCATTCTTACTACCATGAGGCTGGGCAGCTCTACCCTCACTATGTATCTGGCTGGACCCCAGCCATGCCCACTTGCCTCTCTGTTGCCAGCCTCATTTAAGCCATGATCGAGCCTCCCTTGAACACATCAATATCCTTCTGAACTGTTTTCTGCTGCCATTCCTTCTTTCCCATTTCCCATACAGCAGCCAGAGCAATTTTCTACAATTTGCTTTTATTAGATCATATGACTCCCCTGCTGAAAACCTCCATCGCAACTAGAAGAAAATCCATACTTCTTACCTAAGATCTTGGCCTGCCGGCTTCGCGGGCCTCCTGTCTGTCTCTTCAGCCGCGCCTCCCACCCACTCTGCATGGCTCTCTGTGACTCACCCGCTTGGACGGCCTGTCCCTCAGTTCTGGATTTCCTGCCTCGTTGCTTTCCCACCTGCTCTTCCCTTGTCAGGAGAGCTTTGCTCCACGTATTTTCATGCCTGTGTCTTCCTCTTGTTGGATAATCAGCTCAAGTGCCACCCTGTTGAGGGGGATTGTCTGACCATCTTGTTAAATTAGATTCAGATGTATAAAGCTGTTGATATTTGGCCATTCTTGACCTAGAAAAATGGCAACTTTATGTTATTCAACCTAGTAACTCCCCCCAATGCTCCATCACCCCATCACCACGCTGTTGATATGATTTTTTTCTTTAAAATACTAGATGTTATTCCATTTGCAATTACATGTGTTTGTAGAGATTAACAAGGAATTCTATTGGAAGGTGAGTTTCAATGGGGCAGGTACTGAGCATTCCTTCTTCATTTCCAGGTCCCCAGCACTTGGCAGGTCCTCTGCAGCAATTTGTCAAGTGTATGAACAAAAGCGTGGGTAACACCGGCTTGGCGTGCTGTCTTCCAGAGGGCTGGGTTCTCCTATTCCATGTTTTCCTCTCCCAGTGTATTATTAGCTCATCATAGAGGTATGAATCCATGTCAGGAGAGCAAATAGATTCTCTCTCATATAAAAATTCTTATAAATCGGTACTGCCCGTTGATGCAGTGGGTTGAGAAGGATTCTGAGATTGCATTCAGACTGACCAGAAAGAGTACCATGATTCATTAGCAGCACAATCTTCCATGGGTGAGGGACTTGCCGTTCCTCCTCCGAGGAATTTTGCTGTTTGTTGTAGGTTTTGTCAGTGTAGGTGGGGGCGGGGTCTCAGCCTCCTTTGCCCAACTAGACGGTTAGAGCTCAAGGCGCTGCCCTCTTTCTGTGAAGCAGCCATATCATCTTACTTGTATACCTTGAAGGCCACTTACTGGTACTTACTGGTATCCAGTGACTTCTACCTACCATACTTGGAAAACTTTCACTAGTATTTCTGTACTTATTGATTTTTTTCTATCTGAAGACCATCAAATATTCTAAGTCTGCAGATAATTTTTATGTGACCCCCCCTAAAATTTACTCAATAATTAGACGTTTTATACAATTACTGCTTTCTATTATTAAGATAGGGCAAAGGTCAGAAAGGACACCAGGGGGATTTTTAAAAAAAATAATAAGCTTCATTAGGCAGTCATCGTTACTTAATAGATCCAGAAACTCCCCTTAGGCTTCTTAGAAAAAGGTTTAAGGTACAGTCACGAAGAAAGTATATTGTCCCATATTTCCTGTTAGCTAATTACTATGTTCGACTTGCATCAACTATGGAAAAATGATACCAATCATATGATCAGGTTAAAGCATGGATTCATCTGTTGGATCTTTTTAAGCCTGGAGTCCAATAGACACTTGGTGAAAGAAACTGGCCTCATACAACATGATCCAGAAGGAGATCTCTTTAAGAATTATTTTCCCCTTAATTTTGATGGCCGATGAAGTCAGGTCCTGGGAAGGGGCTACTCACAAGCATTCAGGAAACACTGCCTGGCAGGTGTGCTCTGATGCCATCTTTTAAATGAGTTGTTCCAGTGCACTTCTCCGGGCTCCTGTCCAAATTCTGTCTGAATTCACATTCACTGGGACAAAGGAGGCAGGTGGAACACCTGTGTTTCTCCTGCATTTCCCTGAAGGAACTTCTGTCCCAGTCCAATTGCCATGCTCCTTTTCCCCAGCTACCCAGCACCCTTCCCAAACCTGCACGTTCCCTGTTCACCTCCACCTTGCTAGTAACCTTCCTTTGTACTCTACCTCGGCTCTCACATCGCCTAGGTGTTCAGCAAGATCCATTTCAAATAAACACAGTTTGTCTCTCTAGTTGCTCCATAAAGGCTCACTTGCCTAACTGAGAAAAAAAGCCTTCCCCAGCAAAGTGATCTCCCTTTCCTTTGATCTATCTAGAGACCCACTTTTTCATTTGCATCTATTTTATGCTGTTATCTTGTAACATCTCTCCTATTTTGTTATTTAATGCATCCAGTTTTCCTATTGGGTTTTGACTTCTTGTGCACATGTGCGTTGTGCTTTGGCCAGATTCCATGTTCCTGGAGGCAAAAGGGAGAGTCATTCTTGATATCTCAAGACAGGGAGCAGGTCGTTATTCACACAGAAGTTTCTTAGTTAAATAATTGCAGAAGGTAAGAAATAAAGGAGATGGAAATGGGATAAGGAAGAGAGAGGAGGAGGGAGGGAGAATATAAAGGAAGGGAGGTCATGTTGTTCATGAAGTCCCAGAGTCTAGTACAGGGCTTGTCTTAGATGCAAAATACATGCTTGGTTAATATAGAGAAATACTCAATCTTGCAAAAACTCTTGCAAAATGCACTTTTTTAAAGTTGCAAAGGCACTTCTGCTGCTTCTGGTTCCCGTCATCTTTCCACACATCCAAAGCATCTGTTTAGACTCCACTTCCAAAATGCGTAAGGATGCCAATCCCAACTAAAAGACAAAGCTTTTAATTAAAAAAAAAACCAACCAAACAAACAAAAATAAACCTTTCATCAGTGCACGGGCTCATCTTCATTCCTGCACCCTCCGGAGCTAATGAAGTTCTGCCTCAGCCTGGGGCACGTTTCATGCCTATGTTAACCACATTGTCACCGATTTAAAAGTTGCTTGTCAGAGTTCATATTTGATAACAAGAACTTTAAAACATGAGATCTTAGAGTTGAAAGTCAAAGGTTGACAATATTTTCATCAGAAATATATGAATATATTTATTAAGGAGGAAGACCATGTAAAATTTGTCCAAGGAGAGGAATGTTCTTAACTCAGTGAACCCTGTTCCCATTGTCCCCAGTTAGGAGCAAACTGGCAGAATGAGATGCCAGTGGGAATACAAATGGAAGCTTCCTTTCAACCTTGAAATCAATGCTTCACCAGGACAGATTCACAGACGTTCCGGGAACTCAGAGGGTGTGCTTGTGTATGTGTGTGTGTGTGTGTGTGTGTGTGTGTGTGTGTACATGCTCCTACCTGTGTATTTGCCAGACTTTGAAAATAAAAGCATACACTTGCAGTTAGGTTTGTTCTTTTGCAGCCTCAGTGGATGAGATTTCATTTCAATACAGTGTTACTGAATGTTCAGCATGATCTTGAATGTGGAGCATACAAAGGAAGTTGAAACCCAGTGTTTCTCTTTATGGGCACTGTCTATCAACATCTTTCCTCCCCTAGAGCAATGTGGTCACACACCCACTCAAAGCAGGTTCCCATTTGCCTTGGGGAAAACAAGTTTTACCCCTTAATATCTGCTCAATTCAGTCAATTTGTCAAATCTATAAAAGTACACAGGTAAAACTAACAGACTATAATCTTACCACCAAAACAAACTTGTTGTTTCTGTTGTTTACATATTGATTGTGCTTTGGTGGTTTTTAAATATAATGTCAATTTCATTTAATGTTATTTTTCTATAGTTTTAAAAAAATTTTATTTATTTATTTGAGAGAGAGAGAGTGTGAGAGTGGAGAGGTCAGAGGGAGAGCAGACTCCCTGCCAAGCAGGGAGCTCAACGTGGGACTCGATCCTGGGACTCCAGAATCATGACCTGAGGCGAAGGCAGTTGCTTAACCAACTGAGCCACCCAGGCACCTCCATTTTTTCCCCCCTGTAGTTTTAATAGAGGATATGGCAAAATGTTTTAGCTGATTATAAACTGGGATTCTGTCTGAGTGATGACTGAAACACAGGCATCTGAGCCTCTGGTGTGTGCTTTTAGGAACTGATGTGACTGGGGGAGGGGGAGTCAATCACTGCACTAGGGTCAACCAGGAAAATGAGGGGAGTGGAGAATCTAGGATGAGCTTGTTTGCAGTTCTGAAGTTGGGTAAGAAGTGCTCTACCATTAGGTTACAAGATAGTTTATTGGATGGTCATTCAATAACATTATAGTTTTTACGTTTTCCAAGTAATCCATCTGGTATTCATTTTGTATGTGGTTTCAGAAGGGATTCCATTTTCTATTTCCCATTTAGGAAGCCAGTCTCTAAGCACTATCCACTAATCAACTCATCCTTGCCCAGCTGACTCATGAGGCCATATCTGTCCCCTATGATATTCCTATATACACATGTGGATCTTCCTCTAAGCTCTCTCTTTGGCCAATTTGTCTGTTCTTGTACCAATACTGCATGTTATTATTATTATGGCTTGATAATATCTTGAGGAATCTGTTAGACAAGTTCTTACACTTTCCTTTTTCAAAGTTGCATTAGCTGGTCTCAGATCTGTATTCTTTCATATAAAGTTTAATCTAAGTTGGTTAAATTAAAAAAATACAACTGGAGGAAAAATACAGTCTCTTCAATAAATGGTGCTGGCAATATTGGACAACTATGTATAGAAGAATGAAATTTGACCATTCTCTTACACCATACACAAAGATAAACTCAAAATGGATAAAAGCCCTCAACTTGAGGCAGCAATCTATCAAAATCCTATAGGAGAACAAAGGCAGTAACCTGATATCTCTTCGATATCAGCCACAGCAACTTCTTTCAAGACATGTCTCCAAAAGCAAAGAAAACAAATGCAAAAATGAACTCTTGGGACTTCATCAAGATCTAAGTTTCTGCACAGCAAAGGAAACGGTCAACAAAACAAAGAGGCAACCCACAGAATGTGAGAAGATATTCGCAAATGACAGTACAGACAAAGGGCTGATATTTAAGATCTATAAAGAATTCCTCAAACTCAACACACATAAAACAGAGAATCTCTTCAAAAAATGGGCAGAAGACATGAACAGACACTTCTCCAAAGAAGACGTACAAATGGCTAACAGACACATGAAAAAATGTTCATCATCATTAGCCATCAGGGAGACTCAAATCAAAACCACATTGAGATACCACCTTACACCAGTTAGAATGGCCAAAATCAACAAGACAGTAAATAACATTTGTTGGAGAGTTGTGGAGAAAGGGGACCCCTCTTACACTGTTGGTAGGAATGCAAGTTGGTGCAGCCACTTTGGAAAAGAGTGTGGAGATTCATTAAGAAATTAAAAATAGAGCTACCCTATGACCCTTTAATTGCACTACTGGGTATTTACCCTAAAGATACAGATGTAGTGGAAAGATGTAGTGGAAAGAAGGGCCATCTTTTCCCCAATGTTCATAGCAGCAATGACCACAGTTGCCAAACTGTGGAAAGAGCTAAGATGCCCCTCAACAGACTAATGGATAAAGAAAATATGGTCCATATATACCATGAGTATTATGCCTCCATCAGAAAGGATGAATACCCAACTTTTGTATCAACATGGACAGGACTGGAAGAGATTTATGCTGAGTGAAATAAGTCCCAAGCAGAGAGAGTCAATTATCTTATGGTTTCACTTACTTGTGGAGCATAAGGAATAACACGGTGAACATTAGGAAATGGAGAGGAGAAGTGAGTTGGAGGAAATTGGAGGGGGAGACAAAGCATGAGAGACTATGGACTCTGAGAAACAAATTGAAGGTTTTGGAGGGGGATGTGGGGAGTTGGATGAGCCTGGTGTTGGGTATTAAGGAGGGCACATATTGCATGGAGCACTGGGTGTGGTGCAAAAACAATGAATTCTGTTATGCTAAAAAGAAATTTTAAAAAATCTTCTATAGCTTTTAGTAAAATTTGACAATCTTTGTCCTAAGGGTCTTGTGTATTTTTGTCCAATGTGTTATAAAAATTTTCACACATTCAGGAAAGTTTTTGCAATTTTGTAGTGAACACCTATAAAATTACCACTTAGATCTTACCATTAACATTCCACTTTTTTCCCCTCACATATCCACTCATCTATCTATCCATCTATCTCTCTTATCCATACATTAATTGATCTCATTTTGGGTGCATTTTAAAGTAAATCATAGACACCAATACACTTCTTCATAAATTTCAGTGTGAATAACCTTAAATAGAATTCAGCTTATTTGCAGTTTTTCTTTGGAGGATACCATTTATACACAAAATTTCAAATGGGTGAAACTTGTTGCAATGAGAAAAATCACAATAGAATCAACAGGTGTACTATTTTGCATAAAGTTGTTTTCACACAGCATAATGTCTTCTGAGATTCATCCGTGGCATTGCAAGTCCTCCTAAACATAATTACTTTTTATGGTAGCATTTTATTCCATTGTATGAATTTACTAGGTTTTTTTTGTTTGTTTTTCCATTCTCTTGTTAATGGACACTTGGCCTGTTTTCAGTTTAGGGCCTTTATGGATAAAGCTGCTGTGAACATTCTTGTCTAAGTCTTTTGGTGAACACATGTTTTCATTTCTCTAGACATGGAATGGCTGGGATGTGATTGTATGTTTAGTTTTATGTTTTTTAAAAACTGCCAGAACTTTTCCCAAAGTGGTTGTATCATTTTATTTCCCCACCAAAAATAATGAGAGTTTCAGCTGTTCTACAACCTCAACACATTAAGTTTTGACATTCAAAGAAAATAATTAACCATTCTGTCAATGTGTCGCTGTATCCAACTGTGGTTTTTCCATTTTCCTGATGACCAGTGACACAGAACATTTTCTTTTTTTAATTAAAGTATAATTAACATAAAGGGTTACATTAGTTTCATGTGTACAATACAATGATTCAACAATTCTATACATTTCTCAGTGCTTATCATGTGAAGTGTACTCTTAATCTCTTTCATCTACTTCACCCATCTCCCCACCCTTCCCTCTAGTGATAACAGATTGTTTTCTGTATTTAAGAGTCTGTTTTTCTGTTTATCTCCTTTTTTTCTTTGTGTGGATTTGTGTTTCATTTCTTAAATTCCACATACAAGTGAAATCATATGGTGTTTGTCTCTCTGTGTCTGACTTGGTTCACTTAGCATTCTACCCTTTAGGTCCACCCATGTGGTTGCAAATGGCAACCTTTTTATGGCTGAGTAATATTCCATTGTATTTATATACACATCTTCTTTGTCCATTCATCTATCAATGGGCACTTCCATGTCTCAGCTATTGTATTTAATGCTCAATAAACATAGGAGTGCATATTATTTTTCATTTTAGTGTTTTGGTTCTCTTTGGGTAAATACCCAGTAGTGGAATTACCGGATCATGTCTTAATTCTATTTTTAATTTTTTGAGGAACCTCCATTCTGTTTTCCGCAGTGGCTGTACCAATTTGCACAAGGGTTCCTTTTGCTTCATATCCTCACCAACACGTTGCTGTTTCTTATCTTTTTGATTCTAACCATTCTGACAGGTGTGAGGTGATGTTTCATGTGATTTTGATTTGTAATTCCCTAATGATAAGTTTGTTGAACATTTTTCATTGTGTGCATTGACCATCTCTATGTCTTTGTAAAATGTTAATCTGGGTCCAATGAATGAATTCCGTATAGTTGCAGGAATCAAAATTCAATTAATATGCACAAGTCTGTTCCATTTCTATATACTAATAATGAAGTAGCAGAAAAGGATTATAATCCCATTTACAGTTGAACA
Source organism: Mustela putorius furo (assembly GCF_011764305.1). Taxonomy (NCBI): domain Eukaryota; kingdom Metazoa; phylum Chordata; class Mammalia; order Carnivora; family Mustelidae; genus Mustela; species Mustela putorius. The sequence continues at coordinate 12,239,646 of NW_025422010.1, read as the reverse complement.
TTTTTTTCCATATGCTTACTGAGCACTTATGTCTCTTCTGTGGCAAAATGTCTATTTAGATCTTTTGTCTATTTTTCTATTCATCTGGATAGGACATGTTCACTGAGTGTAGTATTCTCAATGAAGGCTATGACCTTTCAGCACTTCATGAAAATATTGCATTTTCATCAGGCTGCCCTCATTCCCAACCAGGAAGTGAGGAGGTGATCTTACTGTTGTTGTTTTGTCATTTTTTTCCTCCAGATGGTTTAGAGATTATTCTCTTGCTCTTTGCTTTTCAGGATTTAACTGAATGAGGTCTTTGTGTTTATTCAGAGGGTTTTTAGAAATTCTTGAATTTGTGGCTTGATGTTTTTATGGGTTAGAAAATTTTTTGGCCAATGTCTTTTGAAATAATCTTTCTGTCTCCATTAAAAATGAAAATTGTGGTTTTCTTTATTTCTTTTTGAAATTCTGTCAGTGTTGCTTGATACAGTAGGAGGCTATATTCAGGCATATGTGTGACTATGAGTGTCATCTCCCTACTCCTCTGTTTCACTTACTAGACATTCCTTTGTCCCTTTTGATGTTTTTGATTTATAATCTCTATTGTCGGAGAGCAAGACATCCTCTACTTCAGATTTACCTATTTCAACTTTCCCATTGTTTTTCTGTGTCTTCTCTGTTTAAAGCATTCTCTTGCAAATAATTTCTGTTCAACTTTTGAGTTTGTTAGCTCCAGCCTGAAAACTTCTATCCTTTAGAATGTGTGCTTACTCCAGGTATATTTGTCAAGGACTGTAATATTAGAAATTGTTCCTGTCACTGTATTTCATGTGCTTTTTTATTTCTTTGTTTTCTCCCTTTTGTTCTTGTTTTCTCCTTTCCTGTTTTTCTTTGGGTTGTGTTTCCTTCTGATGCTTTAAAAACTAAACATTCTGTTTTTGTCCATATGTGTCCTTAAAATTGTTCATGATTATTTACTCCTATTAATTTTTTAAAAACAAATTCAATATTTTCATTTTCCACTGACTAGTAAGGATTTGGGCACATTCTCATATCTCTCTGGTTCCCTCATTCCTCCAGCCCTCTCTTCCATCAAGTTACTATTGTCTGAAATTCTAGCTGTGTGTTTTAATGGGAATTGTCTTTTTCCCATTTTCTCTTTTTTATCAACTTGTCCCTCCTGATAGTACCCTGTTGATAACACTGTCCTGGACTATTGCTGCTGACTTATTAGAGAAGGAGTAGATAAGGACTGTCCCAGGATATCTCAAAGAGGAAGTGAGAGTAGAACCTGATTCTTCCTTTTCCATGGTGTCTCACCCCTACCTCCGGTGACCTAACCCCCACTTAACATCTGTTCAAAACTATCACAGAGCTTTGCTTGCTTTTTAAAAGTTTTAGAGTCCATACTTCCCCTCTAGCTCCTGTCATCTTTCTAAGAGTGATCCTGAGAAGAAAGCCAGCATCAGACGCTTTAGGAATACATAAATCTGAGGGTCTGTATTTCTTTATAGAACAGACCACAAGTCCTCTGGGAAAGGAAGGCCTGAATAGAGAAGAGCCTTCCTTGGAACTGGTTTCATGGCTCTGAGGGTGTCAGAGAGAATGCCACAGGCAGTGTAGAATGCTTGTCATAGAGGCCACTTTGCCATGACAATGGTGAAGTAGCTGCACAGCTAATTCAGAGAAAGAGAACAACAAGGAGATAGGAATTGAAGGATAGTGACAATTTTTTTTTCTGAATATGTGAGAAATCTCCTGCAAATTGCCCTTCAAAGAGCGGAGGGCAGCCTGATGTGGGGGTGGGGGTAAATGTGGGTAGGATATTTTCCCTGATGTTCTGCAGCTATGCAGGCAGGGGTGATCAAGTTTGTGAAATTTGAATACTCTTATGTCATTGGTCCTAGAATATATTAGGTTTCTTCTAGTTACCCTCTGAATATACTTTTTCTCCCTTCCTCCAACTTTCTGCAGCTAGACTGAAGGCTCCAAGAAGTGCAGAATCCTTCGCGGACTGACTTCTGTTCCCAAGTCTGACCTTTTGCTTGGCACATCATCACATGTGCTCAATAAATATTTGTCAAAATTTTACTAAAAATGAAATTTTTCTTTACCAAATTTGTGCTCCTTCAGTCATGCATGAGAATGCCTGTTTTCCCAAACCTCTGCTGATGCAGGTTATTATTGTTCTTTGTAAAGATTAAATTAATAGATACAAAAGGACATCTCATTTTTATTTTTAATTTACATGTTGCTGATTCTGTGCAATGAAATATTTATCACAGATTTAACTTTTATTTGAGCCACTTATATTGTGAATTTCTTGTTCATGTCTTTTGTCCATTTCCTATTAGAGTTTTCATTGCTTTCTTACTGATTTGAAGAGCTCTTTCTATAGGGATAACAAGCATTTGTTATATGTCTATTTTGAAAAAGTTGTTTATTTCCTGATGATTACTTGCTTTTTAATTTTGTATTTTGATAAAGTTAGATTTTGACATCATCATCACATCAATTATTTCTTTTATAGTTATGATCCAAATATATTTTCCAAATATATTTTCTTGAGTTAATCTTCTTTCTAATTCTTTCTTTCTTTCTTAACATTTAACACGTAAAAATATCTTATTTAATTAATCAATCAACTATCCTGGCTCTACTTTTCTTTGGCATAAGTTCCCCCCATTACTTTGGAATTCCAATCCTGTTCTGTTCTAAAGCAACAAATTGAAACTTATAATTTCTTAATGAAGCAATGAAACCACAGGAAGAGTAAGATTGTCCCAAGTGATGGGGGTAGCATTTGGCCAGGCAGACTCAATGGCCTGCACTCTTTGCTGAAATTAGGGAAAACTGTTAGAATGAGTGAATGTACAGTGTGCCTTGAGAAGTCTCTGTAATAGGATAAATGAACTAATACAATGACTCAACAGTACTGTTGAGTCATTAATGAGTACTGAGTCATTAATACTCTGTTCAGCAAACAGAATTCCCTGTTTTGGTGCTATTTTATGACAGATTGGATTGCATGTCCCTCCTTTGTGTGTGGCTACTTCCATTGCTGTGGCCCCAGCAGATGTACATTGATTGTTTTCTAAGGGTCTTGTCTGAAAGACACATTCATAGCTGTAGAAACTGGATAAAACAAAGCATTTGGGCCAAGTATGTCAGAATTTAGAACAGTTTCAAAGAAGAAGATAATAAGAGCTGGTGACAGTTGGTGTGACAAAGGTTGCAATTTGAAATAGAAATGCAGGCTTCCAGAGCACCGCTCTGGATCAGCTCTGAAAGGAAAGGGATTAGAAATGGCTCAAGTGTCTCAGGCAGCCCTTGACACACCAAAGTGGACAAGCACTCAGGTTAACACAGAGAAGTCCAAAAGCTGCTGCTTCTCAGAGATCATAGGGTTTGGGAGACATACTTTCTGATAAGAAAGGCCAGGGAAAAACACATAAAGGTAACCTCTGAAGATTTTGGTGTCCCTCCCTGGCATCTTGACAAAAATCAAGGAACAATGTGCTTCCATTTTTAACAGCCTGGGACTGCCTTCCTGCGACTGGCCTAGGCACCAGCCTCTCCTAGAAGCCACATAGTATCTAGCCATGTTTGCTTTGTTCAGAAAGGGGCAAAGTAGGAGGCTATCCACCCCATGTATTTTGCGACCCTTACCCAATGTATGGCTTTCCATTAGCTTGACTGGTGGACAAGCTCACAGATGTGAGACTCTGTGGTCAGAAGGCCAAAGGCAAAATGCCCTCTCCCATCAGCCCATTAGCTTGAGACAAGGGTCTGCTCATCATTGATCTCCTGGTCCCAGAAGGAGTCATGTTTGAGCAAGTGGCTCTCTCCTGGGAAGATTGTGTTTCTGATAATTCTTGATGGCTACAGAACACATGAGACCCAGGATCAGGAGGTCATCCCAGCATGATGGCACTCGGAACTTCATCCAAGGTCAGTGCAGACTAAAGAGCAGAGTGAAGTGACAGAGAAGGATGGAGCCACAGCCAAAGACCGATTCTTGAACTTGCTCTGGGCACACAGGGAGTTCTGTTATCCTATTACCTTATAAAGAAGGCTCTGTGGTAGGGAATTTAGAAGTAAAGACTCCTAGATCTGCAAGAATATGGTGATAACTGCTGGCCTCACTCTGAGGTCCAAAGAGGAAGGTGACTTTTCCAATATCACATGAACATGGCAGGCAAGTTCCATTTTAGCAAGACAGTCCAACTTCAAGACACTGTGGGTTGATGAGTACAACTGAGAAAACTCCCTGGACTAATCCTGTTGGTTGCTCCCTTTTAGGAGAGCACTCCAAGAGGAGCCTACTCTCCCATGTGTGAGCGTGAAGTATGCGATTGAATCCCAGTGCTCATGGCTTTGAGCCCTACTGACATCCCCAAGGCCTCATCTACTCCATCTCTTCCTCAAATATCTTAGTTATTTCTGAGCCCTTTGTTCAGCTCTCCCTAACCTATCTGAACTCTGCCCTATCTGCTCTGACCTCTTCTTCCTAGTGTGATGGATGACAGACAGGGAAGGTAGGGGTGGGCAAACCAAGCAGAGGGAACCTAGAAGCATCCACTGTGCATCTCAGATTCAGTGCCTAGGCTCCCTCAGCCACAGCGTACCCCTGTCACCTGTCAGGGGGATCTATATTTGTGATCTCTTCTAGCATCAATCAAAAGTCACACCTGGTATCTGAGAGGGTCACCATTTTCTAGGTTGGAAAGAAGATCTTGAAGCCTAGAAGACCAGAGATTATAAATCCCCAAGAGATAATTAATAATGAACACAGGCTTTGACTGTTGGCTCCTAACTCCTGAGCAAAAATGAGAACTTGTTGAAGCCAGTGTGGTGTATGAAGGAGTCAACTTCTTCAGTGTGGTTGTGTAAACTCTATTTCCACCACTGGCTTCATGTCAGCTAAGTCAAGGGAAAGGTCTTCCTTGAGGCAGATTCCTTCTTTATCTCATCCAGCTTAAAAGGCTCTCCAGGCTTCTCCAGTGAGATGTGGAAGTGTGTTGTTCTCTTTCTGACTGGTCATGACTAAGAGGTGTTCTCTTCCCTCCTCCACTCTTGCATTAAACAATTGCTTATTTTATGTGGAGGTCAAGGGTTCTCAAATTTTATTGTGTGATGGAATCATCTGGAAGGGCAATCCCACTTCTGGGAATATATTCAAAGGAAACAAAATCACAATCTCAAAGAGGTATCTGCACCCTCATGCTCACTGCAAATTACTCACAGTGGCCAAGGCATGCAAATATCATTAGTTCCCATTGACAGATGAATGATGAAGTAGTTGTGGTTTATTCATGTAAAGGAACATTATCCAGACATAAAAAAAGAAGGAAATTCTGTCATTTGTGACAACACAGATGAACCTGGAGGCATTATGCTATGTGGCATAAGTCAGAGAGAAAGACAAACACTGTGTGATCTCACTTATATGTAGAATCTTAAAAAAAAAAAAAAAGCTAAACTCCTAGATAGAGAGAACAGATTCGTTGTTGCCAGAGATGGGGAGGTGGGGGAAAAGTGGTCAGAAGGTCCAAACATCCAGTTATAAGAAGAATATAAGCCACGGGGATGGAATGTACAGCACGGCGATGCAGTTAATAACAGTTTTGTATATTTGAAAGTTTCTGAGAGCATAGATCTTAAAACTTCTCATCACATACACACACACACACCACACACACACACATGCACAATTTTGCTCTATGAGGTGACAGATGTGCTCACTAACCTCATTGTGCTGATCATTTTGCTATATATACATGTACCAAATCATCATGTCGCACACTTTAGACTTACACAATGTGGTATGTGAATTATATCTCAAGAAAGCTGGGAACAAAGAAACGAAAGCATCATCTGAAAGGCTTGTCAAATCACAAAATTCTAGGCCAGCCCTCAAGGGTTTCTGATTCAGCAGGTCTGGGGCGAGGCCTGAGAATTTGCATTTGCAACGGATTCCCAGGGGAAGGCGAGGTTGCCAGCCTGGTACCCACACTCGGGGAATCACTGATCTGAATGCTGAGCCCGGAAGATTTAAATGCATATTTCTCTTAGTATGGCTTTTCTCGGGAGCTGAAAATAGAGGTGAATTTTCTGGGGCATGGGGATTTGATCTTGGGAAGTCCTGGGAGGGGAATGTAGGGTGAGAAAGTGAAGAGACTGTACAAGTCACCCTTGGGTGTCGCCTGTGGCAAAATCCCACTGAGGGGGGTCATGGCAGATAGTGAGCATGCCTCCAGGCTGTCCTGGCTTGGAGGGTGGGGAGGGGGGACCTTGCAAGCCGGTGGGTGGGGGCTTTTCCTGCCTGCACAACTACCTGTAGGCCAAGAATTGGGGCCTTAGGCATTGGTCAGGGGTGTTAGGAATGGGAGGGCCTTGGTCAGGGCACTATTAGGCATCATCACACAGACCTTCTAGCAACTTCTATTTCATTTGGAAAGATAAATTATACACACAGAAATTTTTAATAATTGCAGACAGAGAACATGAAACATTTAAATTACATTGCCACGTTAAGAACTTTCCTATGGGCTCTTGAGACATTGGGTCAGGTTTTGTTTTTGTGCCCAAACACTTCAATTCTCTGGGAAAGAAAGCCACCTGCCTTTGGCTCTGGACTCTTCCATTAGAGACTGGCCACCATGGAAACAGGATACCTGTTTCCAAAATTAGGACAGAATCTGTAGAGCCCTCCCAACACGGCTCCCCCCCTCCACAACACCACCCCCACGGTCACTGCCACTACCACAAAAGCATGCACACACAGACACACTCAGACACACACACACACAACTGCTGGGCTGGTTGAGCTACTTCCTTTTATTTTCCTCCACACCCCTCCTCTGTGGCTGATCAGATTCTTCTAGCTCCTGCCCTCCCCACACTCAGGGCATTGACCTTTGCACACTACAGTGCTCTCCTTTCCCTTGTTGCCTACCGTGTGCAAACCCAGTCTGAGGTCTGGGTGTGGGCTGGAGCTCAGATGCCGATGTCAGATCAAACTGAATTTTCACCTGGCTTCTGCAGTTATGGGCTGTGTGATCATCAGCTGTGTCGTGTGGTCTCTTCAACTTCACATTTCTACCCAGTAAAGTGGAGAGAACGATTGTTCTCTCTTTGTGGAATTGTTGCCAGGAACACATTAATGCCTGGGACTTTTACGTTAAATAGTAGCTCTTAAGGTAGCGAGGCCCATTGCACAGAGCTGTTGGGAGGATTCCCTTTGATTAGGCTTAGGAAGTGGCCAGCAGTTCCCGGCTCACAGGAGGCCCTTTGGAGGGACCAGATGTAATGACTAGGCATGACTCTCTGGGAGAGGTTGTAAAGTATTTGTACAGGGTTGTGCGAAATTCGATGCTGGATGATTCTGATCCTATAGGACATGTGCCCTTGTAGAGTTCCCCTGGCTCCTCTAAGCCAGGACAGCTTCTGCCCGAGCCCCAGAGCATGTGGGCAGTGTTAGATGGCCTCGTGATGGGTGGCCAGGGATCCTAGCGTCCTCTCCACTGTCACCATCCCGCTGGCAGATAGTAATTCCTTGTTCATAACAAATATGCTTTTGCTTCAAAACACCAATGGCATGTCTTCCTGAATTAAACAAACATTTCACTGTCTGCAGACCAAGAAATATTCACATTTTAATCTACTTGTTATCAAGAAACGAGGCTTCTAATTTAATAGGTTCCACTAAAGTAAGTAATTCATAAACATGTTTTCAAACTCTGAAGGCAGATGAAAGAGTGAAATGATGTGTTAGGAAAAAAATCTGTCCATGTCACAGTTTGGGCATTCAGGGTGGGAGGACTTTCTGGCTCTCCCCAGCAGACTGTGGCTATAAGTGGACTGCCTTATAAAGCCAAGGCTCCTCTGGGGGCGTGCCAGGTTCCTGTCCCCTGAATGATACAAGATGAATTCCTCGTGCTCTTAGGGAAAATGCCAGCTGGACCAAAATAAGCACCTGCAAATATATATTTTCCAATCCCTGTCCCAACATCAAATGAGCGAATTCCGGTAACCACATTATAAAATTCAGAAGGAAGAGACGTTACTGTATTCTTCCCATATCTCATTATATGGCAGAGATATGATCAGTGTCTGTTGAGGAGCTGAAGATCTCTCCTATCAGAGCACATGAAAAACCTATGCCTGTGCCCATGGAGGGGTTGGGGAGGGGCCGTGGGGTGTAGTTAGTCTTCTCTGACCCCTGTGGATTGCTGTATTGATGGCTTGAGGGTTTGTTCAAGGTATGAATTGCCAAGGGGGATCTTTAGACTATTTTTAAGGTATAATTTACAAATATGAAATATACATATCTTAATGGTGTAGCTGCACCATTTTGTACCCACCTGTGCAGCCACCACTTAAAGATTTAGATGATGTCCATCCCCTCAGAAAGTTCTGTCAGCTTCCTTTCCTGCTAATACCACCATTCCACCTTCCCAGGTAGGTGCTGCTTTGATCTATCACTTAAATTCTCAAACTTTGGGATTATATAGTATATATTCTCTTTTGTTTGGTTTCCTGTGTTTAATATAATGTTTTTCAGATTAATTCAACTTGTTGCAAGGATCAGTAGTTTCTACCTTTTAATGGCTGAGAACTAGTCCATCGTGGGGACATACCTTCATTTCTTTACCCATTTATCAGCTAATGGGCATTCAGTCTTTTAATTTTTGGCTATTGTGAATAAAACTGATGGAAACATTCTTGTATAAGTCCTTTTGTGGAGTGGTTTTTGCTGGGTCATATGGTCACACCATTTGACATCCCATCAGCCATACACACAGTTCCAGTCATGCCACATCATTGGCAGGTCAAGTATAGCCATCTTATTATTTATTATTTATTTGAGAGAGAGAGAGAGAGAGCACAAGCAGAGGGAGCAGTAGGCAGAGGGAGAAGTAGGCTCCCTGCTGAGCAAGAAGACCAATGTAGGACTTGATCCCAGGATCATGACCTGAGCCAAAGGCAAACACTTAACGGATGGAGCCACCCAGGCATCCTAAGTTCAGCCATTTTAAAGATCAATCCAGTGTCTGTTTCCTAGGTTTACTCTACGTGCTTGAAGAAAACACTTGCCATTTATGGAGAGTCTCCTATATGCTTATTAAATATTTTTACTTTAAATGTCACAACATGGGCACCTGTGTGGCTCAGTGGGTTAAGCCTCTGCCTTCGGCTCAGGTCATGATCTCAGGGTCCAGGGATCAAGCCCCACATGGGGCTCTCTCCTCAGCGGAAAGCCTGCTTCTCCCTCTCCCTCTGCATACTGCTCCCCTGCTTGTGCTCAGTCTCTGTCAAATAAATAAATAAAATCTTAAAAAAAAAAATGGCACAACAACCCTACCAAGGAGGTATTTGTATTTTCCATTCACAGAGGAAGAAAGTTAAAACTGCTTACATTCTCACCCCGAGTGATGCTTCTCCCCGGGATTCAGTCTGCACTCCTAGCTGAGGTGGGGCAGCCAAGGGCCTCTGAGAGCATCTTTATCTTCCTCTTAAACTTACTGGTCCAGAAGCAGGGATTGAGGCATGAGGACTCGTGTGAGGCCACAGATTTAAAACCTATTCATAAAGCAGCTTGGCCTCATTTCTCTCCATAGTCAGACATCGAATGAGGTACCTTGTCTTGAAAACCTGCAAAAAAACAAAACAAAACAAAAAAACCTTAATTTACATGGTTTATTGCTTTCCAACCTGTGTGAACACAGACTTCAGTTTCTAATGTCACACTGAAATTTTGTTTTGCTACTGTGGGAATAACTAAACAAAAAGAAAAAGAAAGAAAAAGAAGACCAAGAGCAAGGAAAAGTGAGAAGACTTTGTGTAAAAATACCTTGAGGACCTGCAGTGACTGACTTATGTGCCCAGATGTGTTCAGCTCACAATCAGCCTCAGCCTTCTCTTCCACGTTTGTCAGTGTCTCCAGAATAATGCATTTGGTTTAAAAAAAAAAAAAAGCAAGTCCGGGAGCCCAGCAAACGCTTGATTAAGAGAAATGTTTGGGCCATGGGATAGTTTGATTAGTTTTATGTTCTAGGTAACTGAGAGTTAAGTAAGAAATGCTTTTTTGATCCCTGTGACTGAAAACATTTCTAAAATGAACCAGCCCGTTCTCCTGTCCTTGTGAGCACAGAGGAGGGAGGACGGTGGAATCCTTCTTGGAGGACAAGGAAGTTCAACAGTAATTCTTGGCCATCGTTCCCAAATGCCGAATATAAGATTGTTCATGCTGATTTAGAAGATATAGAAGCTGGACGTGGACAAATCCTGATTCTTTCTGGATCTGTGGGCTTCCATGTTGTTTACAGGAATCAGAATGAGAGGCATGAACAAGTGCGGGAGGAAGGCTAAAGATTTCCCCTATCAGTGGTTCTAATTCAGGTCAGTAAGGGGAGGTTGCTTCCCCAAAATGGTGCATTAGTCAAGCTTCTCCAGAGAAACAGAAGCGATAGGAGATATATATGAAGATTTGCAATAAGGAATTAGCTCATGAGAATATGGAAGCTAATATCTGTTCCCACACCCTGCCATCCACAAGGCAGACCCCAGGAAAGCCATGGACACAGAGCAGTCTGAGTCAGAAGACCTGAGAAGCAGGGGAGCCAACAGGGTGGGTACCTGTCCCAGGGCAGAAGACTGATGTCCCAGGTCCAGGCAGAGAAGGGACAAATTCTCTCTTCCTCCACCTTTCATTGCACTCAGGGATTGGACGGTGCCCCTCCCTCTCCCACACCGGGAAGGGTGATCTGCTCTACTGAGTCCACAGATTGGAATGTCCATCTCATCCAGAAACACCCTCACAGATGCACCCAGAAATAATGTTTAACTGGATACCTGGATATCCTTTGGCCCAGTCAATGTGACACATAAAATTAGCCATCATTAATCAATTCTGCAGCAGGTATGGCCTGACCAGGCAATATTACTCTTCTAGGATATATTTGGTCTTCTAGATTTTTTGGTTTTGATGAAGACAATACATGATACAATTTGGGGTTTTTTGTTGTTGTTGTTGTTGTTGTTTGTTTGTTTGGGGAGAGAGCAAATGTGAGCAGGCAAGTGGGGGCAGGGGAAGAGGTAGAGCGAGAGGGAGAATACCAAGTTGGCTCCATGCACAGTGTGGAGCTCAACGTGGGGCTCGATCACAGGACTCTGAGATCATGGCCTGAGCCAAAATCAAGAGTCATCTGCTTAACTGACTGAAACACCCAGGTGCCCCAACTTGTTTTTAAGTCATGGGGACAGATCTGACTTTCTTCATCAACCACTAGGCACCAGGCACTTTCACATATCCTCTCATTTAATCTCCAGCCTGGTCCTTCCTGTGAGGGAGAGTTTGTTATCTTTCTTTCTCAGAGGAGGAAGTTCAGGCTCAGAGAGGTTAAATAATTTTTTTTTATGGCCACACAGCAGGGGCAGAGCTAAAATTTCACTCACATTATGTCTGACTTCAAAGCAAGAACTCAGCTTACTATACTATGCTGCCTTTCCAAAACAGAAGTTTTTATAACACATTTAGATAAATTAAGGTTATTTGCTTAAAAAAAAATGAGTGTTTAAAAAGTCAATTTCCTCTCATGCATAATACGAATCAATGTTGAGCAAAAATTATACTTAATATTCTCTGGATACCATTTATGACTTTTATGAGGTACTTTCATCCACAGAAGACCATGTCTCTGGACTCAAGAACTGAAAAAAATAGTATTAGCTTAATTAGACCATCAATCACAAAAATACAAAAACTTCCACTCTCTGCGTTCCAACTAATCAGGACCTTCCATTAACCAGACCTCTTTTAATACCCTCAGTGGCAAATTACAAAAAGGAAAGGCAAAGACTTATTTATAAATCTCAGCTCCTAGAAAAAATCAGGATTTGTCCACATCCAGCTTCTATATCTTCTAAATCAACATGAACAATCTTATAATCGGCATTTGAGAACGATGGCCAAGAATTACTGTTGAACTTCCTTGTCCTCCAAGAAGGATTCCACCGTCCTCCCTCCTCTGTGCTCACAAGGACAGGAGAACGGACTCGTTCATTTTAGAAATGTTTTCAGTCACAGGGATCGAAAAAGGATTTCTTACTTAACTCTCAGTTACCTAGAACATAAAATTAATCAAACTACCCCATGGCCCAAACATTTCTCTTAATCAAGCTTTTGCTGGGCTCCCAAACTTGCTTTTTTTTTTTTTTTTTTTAAACCAAATGCATTATTCTGGAGACGCTGACAAACGTGGAAGAGAAGGCTGAGGCTGATTGTGAGCTGAACACATCTGGGCACATAAGTCAGTCACTGCAGGTCCTCGTGGAGGAGAGGTTTGGGAAGAGGCCAAATGCAGCACCAATTAGCCTTCCAGAATTATTGACCTGGCATTGGCACTAATTATCTTTAAGACGGGGAAGCACGCATCATCGCATTTATTTGTGGTGAACTGCCACCGAGGCTCCCCTTTGCCACCGCGGAAGGGATAGAGCTGGGCTGCCTGCCCATTGCTAGTCATGGCTCCTCCTCAGGGAGCCCAGAGTCGGCTAGTCTGTTCCCAAAAGACTGGCATGGTGGTGTTTGCTACTGCTGTTTGTTTTATAATCTGAAACATGAAATTTGCTCATTTCTAGGTTGTAAAGCAAAGTAGGAATTTTGGTTCAGATCCCCTGAGGAATGAAGGCGGAAAAAAGGAAATGGGAGAGAGGTGAGTCTCACCCACTGAAAACAAACATCATCTTGCAAACCCAAGCTCAGGACATGTTCCCGAAGCCGAGAGCGACTGACCAGGCAGCGCCCTTGGAATCATTAAAATCTGTGGCTTGTTATACTTCTTGGTGAAGAGAATTCACCCAGGGACTTGGGCATCTTGGGAAGTTTTATCCTGGCTTTCAGGCCAACTGAATAATTTAGTGGAGTCCTGAAATGGTAAGTTACTGATGCTCTTGCAGCAAATTCAACAAAGCTGCAAATATTCCTTGAGTACCTGCTGTGGGCCAGACCAGGCGCTGTGACTACAAGGACAGAAGGCCTAGTGTCCCAAACCCCCGGTGACCAGTACAGGAATGCAGCGATGCTTGCTGGGCCGAGCCCACCAGTCCCAGAGAGCTAGTCTTGTAGAGCCTTGTCCCCATACGAGGATTTCAGGGCATCACCCAACGCTGGCTCCCAGGCTCCAGCAGGGGATGGAGCCAGACCATTTTACAGACGTGAATAAAAATAAACACTGAATACCATGTGGGGCACCAGGACCCTTGGCACCACTGATCACAGTGTAAATTTATACAAGCTTTTTCAAATACATGGCAGTTTAGTAGTATTTAATGGAATTAAGTATGCACAGACTTATGACCAAGTCATCTGACATATCCCAGAACAATCCTTGCTGATTTCGTCAGTGAAGTCTATGTTGGATTTTGTTTTGGTATTGTGTGGGAAGGGGGAGTGGATGATTACATTGTGTGCACCATCAGGGCCGTGGACAGGTGACAGGTGATGGACCGCTGCTATGGAATACTTTGAAGCTTGGAGAAGAAACAAACGGAACGTGCCTAGAGCCATGTGCAGAGAATGGGGCCGGAAGAAAATAATTCTAAGACCACTTAGGAGGCAGAACGGGAATTAGAGGACAATACCAACCGTGTAAATTAAAAGCACGCTCTCACCAAAGCATCTTACCTGGGCACATGCCTATTGAGGATCGATATATTTGGAAGTCAGGATGAAGGGGAAAAAAAATAAACAAGTACCTGCATGAACCAATGTTGATCATAACCAGGAATGTTATAATGCCCAAGGGGGATTGTTGATACTGTTCTACTGAACTCTGTGGTGACCCTCCCTGGATAAAGAATCCAGGGTAGGCTGGATTATATAGATCTCAGGGGTTCCAGACAATCAATGCCATGTGTCCATCACAGCTTGGCTGGGGGCTGTGCACCACACGAGGAACTCTGGGACCCAGCTCCAGAAGAGTCTTGGTACTAGTCTCTGTGGCAGAAGGAAGGAAACCTCAGGGGAACTGCACACTGGTTCTCACGGCCTCCAACCAAAGGCCACCCTTAGCATTTCCACTCATATTCCACAGGCCTGAGCAAGTCGTATGGCTAAGCCCAATTGGAGAATGACTGGAATGATGGCACCCAAGAATATTTGGTGGGCGCAATAATGTCTTCCCTTCCCTTCTTCAGATAATACTCCCCTCAGATGTCTCCCAGTTTGCTCTTTTGAGCTCTGAGACCTTGAACCAGTTACTTAGCCACTCTTCATGCCTCAAGTTTCTTTTCTATAGAAAGGGATTCGATCCCAGGATCTTTCTGTGAGCACAGCTAATGATAGTTCCAGGTAAATAACTGTTGTGCTTGGTTTCAGCTAAGGGGGTGCAGTGCGTGTCATTAACAATGGGTTTGGCACCTGGAAAGCCCTCAGCACATTGTAGTCACCACTGTTATGCTGATTAGCACTACTCTCACTGCCTCTTCCTACCCCTCCCTCAGATCCATCTTCCACACTGGTTCTGCCTTCACCTTCCTAAACATGGCTCTGCTCATGCCGCCACAGAGACCCAAAGCATGCATTTGCTCCCCATTGGTGTAGTCTTTGCCTCGGCTCCTCAACATTCATGTTTTGGGTGCCACATTTCCATCTGTCCAGCCTTGCTTGCAAGCTCACGGACCTACCAAAACCAGGCTTCAACCTTACTCTACAAACTGAGTGCCCACGACTCTTTTCCATCCAGACTAAAGTGTAAGCAAACACAATTTACTCGATCCTCATTCATTCTGTGCATTTTTCAAGGAGTTTCAAGGAACAAGAGCACCTTTCTCCACACCTCCGTTCATTCATTTAACGAGTGCTTGGTCTACCGCAGACATTACTCTAGGTGTTGAAGATACAGAAATGAAGACGGGGAACGTATGCTCCTCATGGAGCCCACAGGAAATGTGCAATATGATAACGAAGATTGTTCTCATTAGTGATGTGTGCCATCAAGACCACTTCATATGGTGGTAGGATAGTGTCTGAGCAGGTTGGCTAGGTTAGTCAGGGCAGGTTGACTGATCAAGTGACAAGGAGAAGAAGCATTAATATCTGGGAAAAGATGGGGACAAATCTCATGTCAAGGAATGAAAGGGAAGGCTTGGAGGGAGTCCAACCCAGTGGACCAGGAGAAAGTGAGGAGAGAGACCGCAACAGAAAAGAACATGGGGACAGGTCATTCACAAGAATGTAGGACAATGAAAAGCCTTTTGAAAGTTTAATGCTTTTGGCCTTCCATGCAAGGCACGTGTCTTTAATATCTGTATAACCAGATTTAATTACTAACCAGGTCCAGTTCAAAAGCACTTCTCCACGCGACCTTCCCTGATCTCCAGCTCTCCTTTCCCCTGTCTCCCGTTAAAAGGAGTTTGTTTCCGTGTCTTTAAACGCACAGGGTCATTTTCCCACGCCTAGGATTTGCATCCTTCTGTCTGGAGAAACACCTGCCCAGAGGCTCTGTGATCTCAATTCCACAAAAAGCAACATGTGAACCGTTAAAAGATACAGAGGCATTAGGCATATCTTCGGTCATCGTAGTAAAAGCAGCAATGATATCTACTTATAACTTTACTCCGAAGTCATAGAGAACCAGCTTCGGGACGTCACACAAAAGTATTCCTAGGAAACGGAACAAGTCATTCAACATCTTTGGTACCAAATGATGGAACAAGAAAATTACTTGGTCTGGATAATGCTTTTCAAGAATGCTTTTGCCAGACACCTTGTCATATTCCCCACAAGCCATTACCCAGTCATAGATTTCTGAATATTCAGCTGAGCAATAAATAAAACCCAGCTAAGAAAATAGCAGTGATAGGGTTTTCAGTTGCTTTTTCTGATGACTTTCCTTTGTGGCTGTATGAGACACCTCAGGGTCTCTTCCAAACACAAAGGAAATAAAACAAAGAGAACCCAGGAAAATTGAGTCATCCTGGTTATTGCCAGGCCTGACTCTAAAAGATCACCTCATTGTTCTTATGTAGTTTGCTAGCTTTCTAGTCTCAGTTAACGACCATACAAAGCTTCAGAGTCTGTGGCTCTGTTTCTCTGGTCGCATCGTACCTGGGACTGGGCTCCCGGGCTCAGGAATATAGTTGTTATTACTTATCTATATTCACTGAACATCAGCTGTGTGCTTAGATGCCGCTGGGACACCAGAGTTAGCTACGGTCACTCTCCAGGCCATTCAGCCTCTGAAGGTAACAGGATAAAAAAACCGAAGGAGCCTATTTCAGGGAGGCAAGGATGACACTGTGACATGGGCTTGGTGTGGGGGGAGGCACCCTGTGCCAAGCTGGCTCTGATATTTGTGGGTCTTATGACAGTTCCAGGTAAATAACTGTTGTGCTTGGTTTCAGAGGGAGGTGAGAAGCGGTGGGTTGAAGGGAGGAGAGGGTGGGTGGCTTGTGAATCGTGGAGGACAGATTCTCTTAGGGAGCAGAGGGAATGTTCTCTAGCCTTACTGGGAAATGAGCCTTGACTCTAGGAATTTTTTTTTTTTTAATTAACATCTTAATTTTGTTTTTTTATTTTTATTATTTTTTTAAAGATTTTATTTATTTATTTGACAGAGAGAGGTCACAAGTAGGTAGAGAGGCAGGCAGAGAGAGAGAGGGAGAAGCAGGCTCCCTGCTGAGCAGGGAGTCCGATGCGGGGCTCGATCCCAGGACCCTGAGATCAGGACCTGAGCCGAAGGCAGAGGCTTTAACCCACTGAGCCACCCAGGTGCCCCATAATTTTATTTTATTTTATTTTTTTCAGTGTTCCAAAATTTATTGTTTATGCACCACATCCAGTGCTCCATGCAATACGTGCCCTCCTTAATACCCACAACTAGGCTCACCCATCCCCCCCACCTCTAACTCCCTCCAATACCCTCAGTTTGTTTCTCAGAGTCCACAGTCTCTCGTGCTTTGTCTTGCCCTCCAATTTACTCCAACCCACTTCTCTCCATCTCCTAATGTCCTCCATGTTATTCCTTATGCTCCACAAGTAAGTGAAACCATACAATAATTGACTCTCTCTGCTTGACTTATTTCACTCAGCATAATCTCTTCCAGTCCCGTCCATGTTGATACAAAAGTTGGGTATTCATCCTTTCTGATGGAGGCATAATATTCCATTGTATATGTGGACCATATCTTCTTTATCCATTCGTCTGTTGAAGAGAATTTTGGCTTTTTATACAGTTGGGCGACTGCGGCCATTGCTGCTATGAACATTGGGGTATATGTGGTCCTTCTTTTCACTGCATCTGTATCTTTGGGTCTACGAATTTTGTTGTATTGTGTCTTGAGAGTGTGCTTGAAGTGAATGAATGAATGAGGGAACACAAGGGGAAGGATAGGAGGAATAAGTGCAGACCCTTCAACAGCACACAGAATAAGGGGTGGGAACGAGAAGAGGGGCTCTCGAAATGGAGGTTAGAGTTTGAAGAGATATAAGATAATAGCAAAAAGTCTGAGAAGTTTTGTTTTTGAGAAACTTTGTTTTTAATGAATGACAATTTTCAGATAATTCACAGATTTTAAGTGTACAAGTTCAGTGAGTTTTGACAAAGGCTTACATGCATGGAAGTCACATTCCTATCAAGATCTAGAACATTTCCCCCACCCCAGAAAACTGCCTTGTGTCCCTGACTGGTTAATCCCTATTCTCAGCTCCTTTCCCTACCTCAGAGCACACCACTGTCCTGGTTTCTGTCTCTGTAACTCCCTTTTGCCTGTTCTTGAACTTCGCATAAATGTAATCACCTGGAATGTGTGATGTCTTTGGGGCATTTGGGTGGCTCAGTGGGTTAAGCATCAACTTTTGACTCAAGTCATGATCCCAGGGTTCTGGCATCTACCTCACATCGGTCTTCCTGCTCAGCAGAGAGGCTGCCTCTCCCCTGCCTCCTACCCCCCTGCTTGCACTCTCTCTCTCTCTCTGACAAATAAATAAACACAATTTTTTTTAAACAAAAAGAAAATTTGACATCTTTGACAATTTTCTTCTTTCCCACGGCAGGTTTTTGAGTGCAAGTATGTTGTTATTTGGATTTTTTCCTTTTTCATCTGAATAGCATCCCATTGTACTGCTCTATGGCACTTTAAAAATGTATTCTACTTCTCATGGTCACTTTTTTATCCCCCCAATTTCAGCTTCTATTAAGAAAGACACTGTGAGCATTTTTATACAAGTCTCTCTGTTTCTTTTCTTTATTATTATTATTATTATTATTATTATTATTTGGTATACGATCTTATTTCTCTTGGGCAATACCTAGAAGCAACATTGCTGGGTATAATACAGTTATATTTTCAGTGTCATAAGAAACTGCCGAAGAGTGTTCCAAACTGGTCATACCATTTTATACCTAAGCCAGCAAAGTGTGAGAGTTATGGCCATTCTGTGTCTCACCAAATCTGGTATTGTCTGTCTTTCCAATTTTCATTCCCCTAGTAAGGATGCAGTTGAATACTTTTTCATGTGCTTGTTGGCCATTTCTCTGCCTAACTGATTTTTTTTTTGCCATTTTTATTGATGTTTTCCCCTCCTATTATTAAGCTGTTATGAGTTCTTTATGTATTTTGTATACAAGTCCTTTGTCAAATATTTCTAAGAGGAGTATTTTCTTGGTCGTGTATGGCCTGCCAATTAGTTTTCTTCATGATTCTTTCCTGTTGAGTAGAAGGTTTGCATTTTGATCAAGTCTGATTTATCACTTTTTTCTTCTTCTATAATTTGTACTTTTCAGGTCCTCTCTAAGGAATCTTTGCTTGCTTCAAGGCCACAAAGACTCCTATGTTTCCTTCTCTAGTTTTGGAGATTTGGCTTTTATGTCTAGGTCTTAATTGATTTGGGGCATAAAAGGTATAATCGTGGGGCAGCTGGGTGTGGCTCTGTTGGTTAAGCAGCTGACTCTTGGTTTTGGTTCGGGTCATGATCTTGAGGTCATGGGATGGAGCTCCATGAAGGCTCTGCGATCTGTGGGGAGTCTGCTTGAGGGTTCTTTCTCTCCCTCTCCTTCTGCCCCTCCCACCCCCACTTATACACAAGCTTTCTCTCTCTCTCAAATAAATAAATCAATCTTTAAAAAAAGTTACAATCATAAAATAGGAGTTAAGGTTTCTTTTTTTTCCCAGATTGATTTCCAGTTATTCTGACATCCCTGTGGGAAGACTTTCTCCATTGCACAATTTCTGTGGAGCCTCATAAGGTCAGTATTTGATGAGGAAAAAGTCACTGGTGACCTCAAAGGGAAAAAAAAATGGCGAGTCTGGCGAGGTGCCAAGAAAAGGGGAAGGAAGGACCTTAACAAGACAGGAGAGGATCTTAAAATAGAAGCCCGATTATAGAGGCTAAATCAGGAAGCAAATACAACAGAGAGTAGGTATAGATGATGTATCTAAGGAGCTTGGCTATGAAGAGTAAGAAAGGGATAGTAATTTCAACAACCTTGTCCAGCTCAAGAGATCAGAAGAATATTTATTAGCAGGCAAAGGGCTAGAGAAACAATCATGTTAAGTTGGAAACATAAAGGCTTTGGGGTGGAGAATGGCTCAAATGATCTTCCTTTTATGGAGACTTCACCACTCCCAGAGAGAAGGTTCTCTGGCATTACAGTGAACCCAGAGAGACTTGCTGGGAAATAAGCATTTACTGTGCAAATATCTATTCCCTATGAAAGACCTCACTGATAAAATTGCTATAGAAGTAATGCAGTGAGTTAAAATTCAGTCTGCCAGACAGGCTGAGAGCAGACCACCCAGGAGGAAAGGCTGTGTCCCTGCCTTTGTGAAGAGGATCTTCACATTCCCCTTGGGCTAGAGGAGTGGTTGAATGACTCAGTGCCCTCAACCATTTCACGTTATGGGCAGGAGACAGACTAAAAGTCAGCTATCACCACTTGCTTTTCTACATGAAAGTTTCTCCTAACCATCTAAATGGATGAGGAGGACAATGCAGCTATTTTGCTTCATATGCTATAGACTTGAGCTGCAATCCCAATCCCAAAAGGGAGAGTTTAAGGGCCTTTTACAATTTATTTCCCAGAGGAATGACTAGTAAGATGGAAAGGAAAGAATAACAACATTTACTAATTATTAACTGTATGCCAGGCAGGACTGTTAGATACTGTTACATAGGTCACGCACTATGCAACTGCATTACACCAGAAACACCCATTCCCATCCTGCCTTGGCATTATGAAATGTGGTGGCCTTCATAGCAAATGTTGCTCTGTGTTTTTTGCAAAAGCAAGTTTAATGAGTCTTCGTAACCACCCTATGAGATTGGCATCATTACGTCCATTCTGTAGATGAGAAAATCGAGGCTTAGAGAGGTAAAGCCACTCGCCCAATGTCATTCAGCTAGTAAGCAGCAGAGACAATTTGTAGATCTATTGGTTCCAAAATGCTGCATTTCAGTGGACCTAAAATATTGGACTGGTAGGCTCCTCTTTAGAAGGCAAGTAAGTAGCCTATTTGAAATGAAACCAGCAGCCTTCTGGAAAAATATGAAACGAGAAAGGCCATTGGAGTGAAAGACAAAGGGAATAGAGGAATAAGAACTGCCAGGGTGGCCAGAGGGAGAGAGAAATTCTAGGTTGGCAGAAGCTGGAGGAGCAGATGGCCCAGCAAGCCAAGCACACCTCACCCCATGTGGCAGAGAAAAGAGCCAACTACAGAACACCAACACTGGCCCAGTCATAAGTGGCTTGGGAAAACCCCAGATGGGTTGATCCACTGGTTCTGGGTAAGGGCTAAAGGGGGCCCTCCCATTGCCCAGTAACCAAAGCAGAAATACTGTGCTTGCTGGGATCCTACTGCATTGTTGCTGGAAGGCAGTCCAACTCAGGCAAAAATACATGTTTACAGTTGAGGTTACACGCTGATTCCCACATTTACCAGGCATGAGACTTTAGGCAAGTTACCGATCTATCTCTATTCTGTATAATGGGATCATAGTACCAACTGGAAAAATTGTTCTGATGATTAAATGAGATAATGTAACCTGTGTCAGCATTTTTACATCAGCTAGTCTGTGGCTCGGGACCTATATGATGTGACATGATCACAGTGATAACAGTCTACTTATCAAAACTTTGAAGCTCCTAGCTCAGAGGCCACTGTATTGGCCTGTGTCATCCTTCAGATCTGGCACTGGGCAAGAGGTAGGAGGTTAGCTGTTGCTGTTCTCCCCTACAAACTCTTTTTTTTTTTTTAAGATTTTATTTATTTATTTATTTGAGAGAGAGAGAGAGAGAGAGAGCATGAAAGGGAAGATGGTCAGAAGAAGCAGCAGACTCCCTGCTGAGCTGGGAGTCGAGCCCAGGACTTGGAACACTTAATCAACTGAGCCACCCAGGTGCCTCTACACTGCAAACACTTTATGCTCCTTTTAATTTTTTTCTTTATTTGTCCCCACTCTATCTCTCTTTCCAGGACACTGGGCTCATCCGAACAGTATTCCACAGGGGCCTCTTAATGGGATGTGGGGCTGTGTCGTCTGATCTCTTAGTCTGAGCAATTCCAACTGTGACCTCCTGGAAGGGAGGAGCTGGGGCTTGTTCATTTTTGCAACTTCAGAATTGGAACCTCAAAGCCCCTCCATAAATGTTGAGTCGACGCCTGGCCAGTCAGGGCACACACTTGTCTGGCGCCTGCACTTTGGATCAGGAATGGACCTGGAGCGGGTCAGTTTCCATGGGGGCTGGTGAGTTTCCACGGACATGGCTGAAGAGGCGCTGCTGGCCAGGGGACCATGGTGGGGTTGGAGGCTTGGATGTAGCAATGGGCTTCAGAACCACATTTGGACTGCAAGCTTTCCCTGGTGGGTGCTTTTTGCATGCTTCAAAACCATCAACTGGATAAGCAGATGCCTGGCGCTAGCAGGCTGTCTGTTTTCAGGGCCAGCCATGACCGGGGGCACCTGAAACACCCATTCCCCATCACACACGAGTTTCTCTGTCGGGCACAGAAATAAACCTTTCCTTTTCCCGGGCAGTAAAAGAACAGAGCTTTTGAAAAGCGATGGCAAAAACAAATTAAACAGTGCTGGCCTACGGAGTACCCTCTCTTTCTCTCCCCTATCTCCTGGTAAAACACAATGAGACTGGCTCTGCTTGTTATTCCATCTGAATTAGTCTCTGGTCGGTGCCAAGGTGACTAGTTACACGCTTGAGGGAGGAGGTCAGACCCACAAGGTTAAACAGTAAAACTTTGAGGATATCTTCCAATTAGGAAAGAGGTAGGGAATGAAGAATGCTTTTGGATTTCCAGTAAATGTAATGCTAAAATATTCAGCCATTTGTACATTGCCATGTTATCAATTCAATTAACCTTGCTCCATGCTCTCAGCTGCGTTCAGTGATAGTGATGTGCTACAAATCAATATAAAACATCCCACCGCTGATTAAGATCCTAGGTAGCAGAGGAAATCCAGCTTTTGAGTTTCAGAGTTTTGGAAATCAGTGAAATTCAACTTTCCAGTAATGAAGGCAGTGATCGCCTATGATTTGGTTGCAGACAAATATGATTTTCATTTTACCAGCGACATAAATTTGTCAAAATCATCAGCATGTGGGACTCTTGTTCCGATTAGTGGTGATAATGGGAAACGAGTTCTAATATTCTGCCATTGAAACGACCTGTTAGTAATGAAATAAAATTGGTACACTGAAATGTTTTCTTAAGGAAAGGTTATTTTTTGAATAATGTCCACTGAATTTTATTATTTTTTCACTTGCTTTATAAATAGAGAAACAGATGTTTCTCTTACAGCAACTCTGCTTTCTGAAAATTACCTTTGTTGCTTAAGGTAAGAAGTATAAAGGGCAAGCCAAGTCTATCATTAGGCCCACATTTGCTGTGTTCAAGCATTTGTGGAAGTTGATTTTGTAAGTATTTTATTGTCAAAATAAGACATATGGGTAGGAAATTGCCAAGATATCCTGGTATTAGGTTTTTGTTTTATTTCCACTTGTTTTATCTATTCATGTATTTGTCTCACTGTATATGTAACAGGGACATTTCTCAAAATTCACTGCATTGGTAACTCTTCCACAACAAAATAGGACTGTGGCTGAAATTATTATTAATATGTCCACTCTCAAGGTTTCACATGTAAAACTCATTAAAATTTTGGCAAGATAGGACAGCATCCAGAAGAAATTCAATTTGGTATTTCTGTTTCAATTAAATGTGATTTCAGCAGGTTATCAGCAATCCTCAACCAAAACCAAACTGGAAACTTTCAAAAATATTTCCTAAAGTCTCTGGAATTTAAATCTTTGAAGGGAATAGGAAGCAGTTCCCACTGATGTTTTCCAAAGTCATTGGAAAATAAAGAAAAAAACCCATTATATTTGTGTCACTTATTACAGGCTTAGGCAGGAAATGGCAGCATTCAACCTTTTCTCTATAAAACAGTATCCTATAACTTTTAAACCTGACTATGGCTACTTACAGAAAATGAGATATTTTCCTGACATGGTTTATAATTTAAGTGTATGTTAGAGTCAAAATGATTTGAGGTTCTGAGATAAATCATTGCAGCTCTGGCTTAGAAATGAAAAGAATTTATTGAATTAGGTGGGTACCTTGTGCTCGTGAGTCTGGCTTTGAACAACAGAAATGTCAGAGAGCCTCTATGGTGGGAGAGTGGGCCCAAGGAAGGAAGCACTTTTCTCCATGAGCAGTCAGTGATGAAGATCTAGAGGAGGCCCAGGACAGGAAGCAAGAGGGGGTCAGACCAAGGTTGTACAATATAGTGATGATGTTTCCTGGTGTGGTGACTCGTGGCATCAGAGGCTCTCCAAGCCAGAGCCTTGTGTGGAATGGCGTCTGATGGCTCTATGCCCCTTACCCATGGTCACGCTCTGCTTTCCATTCATCTGGGAGACCCTAGAGGCCAAGAGCCTTAACTGGGAACGCCTGACACATTACAATATTCTAGAGTAAATATGAGAACTTCGTTAGGCATTGTAAGGAGTAAAAAAAAGAGGATTTCTGACCTATAGGAGCTTACGGCTGAGTCAGAGAAAGAACGCAACCTAAGAGGATCAGTAGCACAAGGTATAATGTGGTAAATCCCCCAGTGATAAAGACCTCCATGACAACCAGAATTGAGAAGGAGAATGGGGAGAGGGAGGAGGGGAAGGAACAAGCAGATGTTGCCCAATATGACATAAAACATTTGTTACCTGCAACAAGATGACAGAGTCCAGGTGTGGGAATTAGTTGCTTTAAACAATAGACAGGGGCTTCCCTAGGGTGGAGACTAAGCCTTTTTTTTTTCAATCCTTATGTCTATATTCAGCCTGTAATATGATACCTGACACAAAGCATCCCTGTGAAAATCTGTAACTGTAGAATGAACGCATGGGTGCGTATGGATGGACGGTTGACTATCAGTGGTGCACAAGGGGTTAGACTTGAAGGTGAGAGACAGGGTGGACACACCTGAATAAGGATTTCTGAGCAGAGAAAAACCCAAGAGGAGAGGTGTGGCATGCTAAGGGAGCTACACAAAGATGCCAGAGGGGAGGGTCAGGGATGGGGGGAAGGGGTTAGAAGCCTGGCCAAGGACAGGTTGTGAAAGGTTGTCACCATGATAGATTCCATCACTCCTTAGGCCTCACTATGAACTCAGCTCCCCTGAGCCCCAGGCTGGGCTGTGCCCCCGGCAGCCCTGGTCTCCTTCCTTCCTACACTCATCCCATGGGTCTGCCATGGCTTCTCCGCTGAGTCTTCCCATTGCCAGGGAAACCGCACCTTGGTGGAAAGGGGCTAAGCTCTTCTTCCCCTGCAGAGTCTCAGCACCAACAAACAGCTGCTGAGTGAATGCATACCAGTGATGGCGTTCCACTGACGTTTTTGAGAGAGAAGGGTGTGATTGGAGTTTGCTTCTCAAAGGTTTCCTGAAAGAGGAGACAGGTGGTCTGCTAAGGAGGAGAACCATGAAGGCAGGTATCCATGGAACAAGTCACATTAAGACCGGAGGTTAAGATGGTGTGGGCATAGGGCTGGGTGGAGGGCCTGGGAATGGTGCACAGGGCACGAGCTAGACACAACAGGAGAATCAACAGAACTCCGTGACTGAGAGCAATGACAATAGGCCCACATATGAGGTCCAGGTAGACAGCCTGACTGCAGCAGTGAGCGAGAGGGAGAAGAGAAAACAGGAGCCATAGAGAGCCTGGGGAATCTGGCCAGGACAAGGAGAGGGTCAAAGCTGGAAAGGGCAGAAGGGATTTGAACAGAGTCTGATAGGATGCATCATATACTAGCAGATGCGTGGGGAGGGACAGGCATTCCAGGTGGAGGGGAAGGACAGGGAGCACATGTCCTGGAAGTCATACAGCCAGAGCCTCGACTGGGTGAGAAAGAGAGCTCACCAGCCTGTCCATGCAGAGGCAGCCCAGAGTGTCCTCCAACCCAAAAGGATAGCCGTCTTCCCAGTCAAGAGAGAATGGAAAGCTTATCAGGGTCTCCACATCTTAACAGGGAACAATAAATAACTATAATTTCCAAAAGCTTGTTTCTCTTAAGGGAACATACAGAAGATTTCTAAGGCAATGTATACATCATTGGTTTGCTCTGCTAGAAAATGGAGCAGAGAAAACCCAGTCGGTTTATTTTTAGTTCTTACAGGGATGAATGACCATCCCCTGTGGTTTAATGATTATTTCAGTATCCCTTTCGGCAGCAACCTGCAGAATCAATCTATGGTTAGCGCAGCTTAGCCTGTTCAAAAGTGATCATTTTAACTTATATTTTGGATGCGGGAGGCAGCGGACTGGGCCCAGGGGAGGGGACTGTGCCTCAAAGCCCAAGGAGTAAAGCTTTCCACCATGCTTGGGTGTCATCTGGTTCTGGACTCTGGAAGGGCAGGTATTCTTCCTGCAACTCCATTTATCCATCTGTGAAATGGGACACTCACTGCCTGGCCCATGCTTCCATCACAAAGAAACCCCAATGATGCATATATCTTAAAGGAGGGTCCTTTCTGTGCAGTCCTTAAAGAGAACTGTATGAACAGACTTAAAAAGATGTTCAGGATAACTGGAAGGAAAAATAAGTAGTAAAAAGTACACACACACACACACACACAAACATTATGATCCATTTTTTAAAATAATGGTAATTATTATGTAAATATTGATGTGTGCATAGAAACCCAGGAAAGCCCACGTAAAATACTAACTGGTGATTTTTGGGGTATGCAATTACAGGGAACATTTGCTTTTATTTCTCCTGTTCTTTACCATTTGCATTTTCACAAACTTGCGCTTCTTTCAAAGTCAGAAAAAGAACATGACGCAAATGCAAGTAGATAAATGAAGAAGGTTCTCCACCTGTGGAAGCCCATTTTCTCCATCAATTAATGGATCCTCTGAACCACAAGCTGATCTATCTCTGGAAAAACTTGGACACCGCCAGGGTTGCAAGACCTCAAACAGCCTTTGCCCCTGACGATTTACTGAGAATGGTCCTTCTTCTTATCCTGGGGCTCTTATGCCAACTGGCTCTCAGCGACATGCTGATGTCAGCTCATGCAGGAGGGCCATGCACAGCTTTAGTTTGGTCATGTTTTAAAGCCCATGGAAATTTTCTCGGACAGAAGAATCCCTCCTCGCTAGAAATAAGCAAATATTTTGGAAAACGCATTTCTTTGTCTAAAAATGGCTGGAGAGCAAGCCACCAGTGTTTTGTTTTGTTTTGTTTTGTTTTTTAACCTCAATATGTAAGAATTAAGATCTGATAACATCTGTGTTTCTTCAAAAAGGAGTTTAGGAGCCGAGCAGTGGCAGGCACATGTTAGGATTCTAGGGACCCGGGTTCAGAAGGGCCCTTGGAGGGCTGGAGCCCGCTCCAGCTCAGCTTTCTGTGTTGTCTGGCTCTGTTGTGAGTTGGGGTACCGTTACGATGAGCAGTATAAAATCTGCTTGCCAATTACTGCTGACCAAAGTGAATTCTGATGTGTGGTAACTAGGCTGTAACTTTTAGGATACTTAGGAGGACGATAAAAACGCACACTCATATACACCCTGGGCATACGAAGGATGGGTTGGAAGGAGGGGCAGGAAACTCAGTCTCCAAATCCAAGCCCAGTTCGCGATCTTAAGATATTTGAATCTCGCTGTTAACCTTGATTCATGGTATTTAAAATTCTGGGCATTTCTCTCGCACTTCATTTAGTTTGACTCACCAAGGAACACTGAATCTTATGTGGGCAGGTTCTTCATAGGCTCCAGAAAGTCTGATGATCAGAGTTGCATGACATCTTCCTTTGGAAATCTCGAGAGCCTTCATAAAGTGTTAGTAAGAGCTGGCTATCTTCACAGGAACTCCTAAGAGGGTTCCATTTCATGGTAGATTTAGTGTAAATTGTTTACCAAAAATAACCTTCGTACAAAGTAGACGGACATATCTCTCGGCTGCCATATCTAGTCTCTCCGTGCCAATTAGACAACACTGTCAAAGCTTGGGATCTTCTAGCACAGAAACACCACGATCTTCTGTCTGACTCCGGGCTCAGAGGGTTCCTGGATGCAGAGGTGATTTGCAGCATGTCCGAGGCGGATGAAAGAAGATGTTATTGGGTCCATAAGCAGATGGAAGCTTGAAACTGTGAAGGGGCTCACCACAGGTCACACAATTACCTACTAGCAGGCCAGGAATGGAGCTGACCCGTCCCTCCTTAGTCAGCATTCCTTCCCCTTCTCCCAGCTGCCTGCTTACCAGGGGCTCAGACTGCCCCCTCTCTCAGGGCACACTGGCATCTGGACAAGGCCCTTCCACAAATATCTAACTCTAAAGACTAATGCAAAAAAAAAAAAAAATCAAGACTAACCACAGGAATTTCACATCAAGGAGAAATTTCGCAGGGAGATACTTGGGCCCTCAGACTTCTTGGCACTCCTCCAAGTCATTGCCCTGCGGTGATTACTCTATTTATGTTGCTTTTCCTTGGGAAATCATTTCTTGCTTTTCAGCTCTCTTAGCCTTGAATGAGACACCCTCTCTGTGGGCTTTCAGACTCCTAGAATATATACTCCATGTTCTTAGATTAATTGATAAGAAGGTCCAGCACTGTTTATATTGCCTTTATTTGGTTCCAAGTATGGATTTTTTTTCCATCACCAAAACTGTGTGTTCTAGGCAACGATGGGTTGAAGCTGACTTCTTCCCGTTTACAGGAGCCAAGTCCGCATCCTGCCCCAACTTCTGTTCAGCGACTTCACGCTGGTGTCTTGACACTGGACACAGAGAAAACATTTACATCGTAGAACAAGGAAGACACTAATATTAGGGATTATTTTTTTTCTCCAGAGAGCCTGTTCACCAGCAGACAATTGGTGCCAAGTATGCATTTTTCTACTCTAGCAGGGCACTTTGTTCATTCAGTAAACTATTACCCACTTGTGCGGGATACACGGATGAATGGGTGGCTGGGTCTCTTCCAGATATGTTCAGTGCTCTGTGCTAGTATTTGAGACTCAGCTGGTCATTGAAACTTCTTAATTTTGGCCTTAAATTTGGCCTCTCATATGCCAGCCCAGGATGTGGGAGCTTTCCGACAGATCTTTCTAGTGCCCGTTCTTCAGACAAGAGAAAAATCAAACATTTCCTCTATGAAAATGAGGGCTTATGATTTAATTATCATAAAAAGTAAGTTTTACTTTTACAGTGCAATATTAAAGAAAAGTTATTTGGATGTATTACAGGTTATTTTTCTTTTTCAAAGCAGGAGCAAATCCCAACTAGAAGAGCTGAACTGACATGGAGTCTCATTAACATTTTGCCTTTCTGATTACTAGCACCAGAAATTCTAAAGAGTTGCTTTTTAAATAAAAAAAAAAAGGGGGGCGCCTGGGTGGCTCAGTGGGTTAAAGCCTCTGCCTTCGGCTCAGGTCATGATCCCAGGGTCCTGGGATCGAGCCCCACATCGGGCTCTCTGCTTAGCAGGGAGCCTGCTTCCTCCTCTCTCTCTCTCTGCCTGCCTCTCTGCCTACTTGTGATCTCTGTCTGTCAAATAAATAAATAAAATCTTAAAAAAAAAAAAAGACTGTATTTATTTGTTGGACACAGAAAGAGATCACAAGTAGAGAGCAGCAGGCAGAGAGACAGGGGGACGTAGGCTCCCTGCTGAGCAGAGAGCCTAATACAGGGCTCAATCCCAGGACCCTGAGATCATGACCTGAGCAAAAGGCAGATGCTTAACCACTGAGCCACCCAGGTGCCCCTAAAGAGTTGGTTTTAAATTTAATGTTCAAATTCAATATGATTGTGCTTTGCATCTTATTCCAGTAAAGTCTCTTGTTGGTTTGCTTGTCAGGGGCCAAGAAAAGCAGCAATTTTTGCTTTGGGAAATCCTGTGAATATTTATATAGTTGCTCTAAGCTGCAGAGAATTTAAGAAGCTTAGAAGAATTTTGCAAAGTTTTTAAAGCCGGGAGTCACTCTAAACTCATAAATAGGAATACATTCACGTCAAACTTGAAATTTGTGAGTGCTTACTATTATTCTGTTAGACCTGGGTGCACACAGCCTTTTGAATATTTCTGAGGTAAATTGACATAGCCGTTTCCACTTATGCAAACTATTCTATTCAAGATTATCTGCACTAATAAATTTGGTTCGTCTCCTAAACTTCTGTTAATAAAAGCTCAGCATTTTGGTTTTGACTTTTCATAAACACTTGTTAAAATCAGGCAAAAAACTATAGACCAGATATCATCTCTTATGTAACTTAACCTCAAATGTGTGTTGTCCTTGGTTGAATCTTACAAAGATTCAGAAACAGAAGTTTACAAAAGTCAATCTTACAAAGTCAGAAACAGAAGTTTATAGACCTATATCATTCTATTTATTATAAAATGGAGGCAAACTGAAGCTCTGTTGATAGAAGCCCATGCAGTGGGGACCCTCTTGGGGGACAGTGACAAGAAGGGACAGAGGAGGTTTCCTTGGTTGCTGGAAATGTTCTCTTTCTTGACCTGCGTTCTGGTGACACAGCTGTGTTCACTTTATACAAAAAATGCCAAACAGTATGCTTATGGTTTTAGGCACCTTCCTGTATGTAACATATATTTCAATACTGAGTTCATTTTTTAAAAAAATGAACTGTTTCCTGATTGTCTCTGAGATCCTAAAGCATTTCAAAGACTGAATCTAAGTAGGTAAGAGCGGCTTCCCAGAGGGTGTTACCTAACAGAGGTCAGTGACTGGAAGGAAATACATCCCTGGGCAAAGATAGACTTGGTCTTACCCGATGAACTCTGCCATTTGCCTCAACGAAAGAAATAACTTTCCCTTCCTGTGGTTCCCCAGTTTCTTTCAAGAGACAGTTTCATGTTCCTCCATGCAAGGGATTGTTTGTGAATAAGAACCAAACATTGTCTTTCGGCTCCTTTACGACGTGACTGGAAACTCAGGAAGACTTAGGGGTCATGGAGTTAGCTCTGTGACAGCTTTAGAGAATCCCATTCTGGCATCTTTTCACCCACCTTAAAATATGCTGGGGAAAGCTGAGCTAATTAGAAGTGGCTGGCTAGCGTTTCGTCAATAAATAGCTTGGCTCAGCAGACAGCTAATGCAATGCCAAATCAATAGGGACTCCGAAAATTATTTCTTCAGTTCCCTCTCTGGCCAGTAGAAGCTCTTGAAGGACAGAATGTCAGCCTTCCATCAAGGAGGCACGGAGGTTTTCATTATTCTGACAGAAGATGTTGAGAGGGAGCAAATGTGAATAGTTTCAAGCTCCTTCTTGAAGTAATGTCAGATTTTCGTCTTGAAATGCAGAGGAGGCTCTAAGGAGATTTTGTGAGAATGGCCTCCTCTTTCTCAAGCAGAAGCCCTTTGTTTTCCAGGAAAGGCCACCGGAAATGGCAACCACACTGTCATTCAGGGCGACTCACGGAAATCCCAAGTTTTAGGACATGATGAGGAGTTCTCTTTCATAACCTTACATAATAAAGGAAAAATTAAAAGTATATTGAATGATAAGAGGAAAACTTTTGGAGGAAAGATGAACTCTTTTTAGGATACCTTCTAATAATTTATAGTGAATGGCTGCCTGGTTTCTAATTTTATGGCCACACGGAGTCAACAGGAAGCTCTTCTCAGGATTGTGGGATCTCAAAGAGGCCTTTCGGCACCAGTGTTCACCGTGACCTCGTGTTCACCATGAGCCTTGGGGAGCAGTGTTGCAGATACTAACTGGAGAACAATATACTTCCTAAAACAAATCACCCCTCCAGCCAGTTAAGAAATCCTGACGGAAGTAAGATGGCTGTTTTGATTTTTAAGAAGAGAGGGAAACATAGAGTAAAATGACAGACTCTCAGAGTTCTTTCCTTTCTGTGATTAACCTCAAACTGAAAACTGCAATGGGTTTTTGCTCCCACATACAGTTTGAGAACTCCTTTTCTGAATGTCAGATGTAGAAAGACATCTATACCTCAGGAGCAATTCATGCTCTATTTATTTCCTTGGAACCTCCTACCTCCTGGCAGCAAAGCAACATTTCCCCAGGGGTAAGCAATCTGGAACCAGAAAGTGGGTTTTTTTCTTTTTTCCTTTTTTTGGTGGGGGGTTGAAAAGACTACAAAATTCTTCTATCTCTAGA
The DNA here is from genome assembly GCF_011764305.1 of Mustela putorius furo. Taxonomy (NCBI): domain Eukaryota; kingdom Metazoa; phylum Chordata; class Mammalia; order Carnivora; family Mustelidae; genus Mustela; species Mustela putorius. Next base: position 12,207,993 of record NW_025422010.1, on the reverse strand, counting down.
GATTAAAGTAAATTCAATCGCAATGCCATCATTCAGCAGCAAGAAAATGGCTGATCTATCATGTCACCAAAACTTCCCAGGCACACTTGCTTTTTTCCCCCATAGGCTTTTATTCTCTCTGTATAATCCTAATGGCTCGCTGGGAATGAATTCTCAGCATTCCCCACTTGTTTGTTTCCCCCAAATTACTAAAGAAAGTGTAATGCTATGTTCTAGCAGAGGGAATGGTCTTTAGTGTTGGTTGGTAGGTTTTTAGACATGTGCATCTTGTGAGTCATTGACTCTCCACCCTTGTAGACAATCAAAGATCTCCTCGGCAGCAGGGCCCTAGGGTGAGGGTAATGATAAAACTTCACTATTGCTTTTCACCCTCCGTGGTTTTGACCACATTCTTCCCCAACCTTCTTCTACACTGTGTCTGCGTCTCAGTTACAGCACAGACTGCATTCTTGTGTGTGCTTTCTCTGCCCCAACCACTTCGTGTCACGCCTCCCCTCACGAGTTTCCAAGTCCAGTTCTTCACTTAAAAAACCACCTTCCTTTGGAAGACTGTCTTGACCTCCCTAGGGGAAACTGATGTCAATGCATCCCGTAATCTGGTTGACCTCTCCCTCCGGTTTTCCTTCACAGAACAACTTCTGGTCCTTCCCCATTTATTGAATTGAATCTGTCTCTTGTTGTAATTGGAATGTAAGGACCACAAAGTCTCGGGCTGTCCCTCTTTGTTCAATGTCCCATCCCAGGACCTGGCATGGTGCCTGCTTCGCGGCAGACACTTGGCAGATATTTGCGGACACGTACGTTTCCTCTACCCCTGCGTGAAGGCTGTCCTTCCCGTACAAGCCAATACCATCAGAACCTTCTACCGGCAACAGTTGCGGGCTGGCCAACAATTATTTGACAGACGTCCGTTGCCCTTTTCAAAATCATTACTTTGTATGGGGAAATTCAACCTTAATAATATTTTGAGGTGACTGAATAGGAACCTAAGCCAAAGGTACCAGAACCTTCTTCAAATTTTATCTTTCAGGTGGGACCAGTTCTGCCCCATAGACTCTATGTGTCCTATTGTTGATTAAAATTGGGTTCTAAATTCATGAAATAATAATTTCTGGTAGATTAAGTAAAATGAATACATTTATGTAATTTATGTCCTACCTGGTAATTGGCTTGGTCGGACGAGGCTAAGACACTCATTTCTCTCTTCTGCACCACATGTCCACCGAGCTCTTCCTCCGAGCTCCCCTTGCTACTTCCCACAGGTACTCGAACCCATTTAGGTGTTCTGCCCTGTTTAATAATAATAAAAATTAGTCTTTTATTAAAAATAATAAAAATTAGTCTTTGTGAATCCTTTACTCACGCCAAAGAATCTATCACTTGCTTAAAAAGTCATCATCTCTCCTAAGAACACTCAAAATATTAGAACTGGAGTGGCAAAATGGATTATGCAGGCCAGCCTCCTTTTTTTGGTCCTGATTTGTATTTTAAGATAAAAATATGATGACATCACCCCCCTCCCTCCAGCGTACCATCTTTCCCTTCTAGAATCCTCCACCTGGCGGAGCAGGGTCTTGGACTAGGCTCCCTGCTGTGCTACAAGCTCTGGGCCCTTTGTCATCTTGGGCCAGACTCACACTCGCTTCCATCCGGTGCTGACATCTCCTTTCCTGTGGCCGTCCACCTGTGACTTGCTGCCTCCCACTGGCTCACTCCTATGTGTTAAATGCCTTTGAATTTGTCTGTCTCTCCCTGAGATAGTGGGCAGCTTCTCATCTCATTGCCTGGATCTCCAGCCAAGCCCAGGCAGGGCCTGGCACAGGGTAAGATCAAAATTAACCATGTGAATGAAGGGAGCTAATGAGACAAAGCCCCAAGGATGGAGTTTCAGGGATCAACCAATAGGAAAAACAAAAACAAAACCAAAAACATGATTATTTGGAGGGCCAAGGTGTTGATTTTTCCAAAACTTCCAAAACTCTTCCCAAGCAGCTGTGTATTTTGTCTGTGCCTTTGGTACATGCACCTTGATGGGACAGGTCTTTTTGGTGATAAATGTCACATACATTTGAAGGGCTTAGGCTATGGTTTGTCCATTAGTCAATCAATAAGCAGATTTTTTTTTTTTTTTAATCTGCTGTTTACTCCAGTAAGTAATACTGCAGAGACTGAAGCTAACTGTCTCTCTCCCCTGGCTGCCAGAGACTTTCCCTGAAATCATCACTTTAGACACACTATGCCTTCTTGGCCGAACAAGTCGGTCCAGTCTGCCCTGAGATGCCCCTCTGCCTCCCCAGCCCGTCTGAAGGCCTGTGAGCAAAACGGAAAGAACACACCTGGGCTGGATTGTATGTCTTTCCCTCCAAAGCTGTTGGCCTCCAGGTGTCTTCCTGTGGGGTTTACGGGAGGAAGGAGATGAACCGCAAGAAAAAGGAGAGGATGAATTTTGGAAATGTTGTTACAGTCACAGTCCGGTGACGAGCCAGTAGCATGGTGACCAGAAAAGGCCTTGGGGTCGGGGGGCCTGGTTCAGATTGCAACTTGCTGCCTTCTCTGATCTCAGACACAGCAACTAATCGCTGTACAGTGAGGAACATGGGACTGGACGAGCTCACAGAGAGCTTAGGACTCATACACAGCACAGTGGAGGGGCAGCTGAGTGGCTCAGTCGGTTTAGCGCCTGACTCTCCATCTCAGCATAGCAAACACGGTGCTGTGTGTGTGGACACACTTGGTCCCTGTTAGGTGTTTTGTCCTCATTCACTTCCATCGTCTATGAGAGACAGACACCTGGGTGTCAGATACCATGAATTCCAGGACTGGACAACAATTTCCAGACTCTAGGGTGCCTTGAGCCCTGGACAACACTTACTTTCTCTACATTTCCCTTAGTTCCTTAACTGAGACATCAGTAGCCTGCCCAAACCTCAAAGCCCTCCTGGAAAACCTGTAACCTAACTGTGCCTCCCTGTTCCAAGTCGGCAGTTTCTGACTGTGCATTTCTAGAAGCTGTCAGGGCTCCTAACCTTTCATGGGTCGGGTTTCAAACAATATGCTCCTCAGAGCAAGAAAGTAGTCTTTTTATCTCGTTATTGTTGTTACTCAGCAGAACTTTGTCCACTGTAAGGCAGTGTAGACATTTATGGCATTTTATGAATTATGAACAATGACCATAACCTTGCCAGAGCCAGTGGCTTAATAAGTCCAGCATGGACAGAGCCCCACTCGTGTGTGTGCACATACGTGTGTGTGCATGTGTGCATGTGGAGGGGGGACCCAGAAAGAGAACTAGCAAGCAAGCGTGTGTGTGTGTGTGTGTGTGTGTGTGTGAGAGGCAGAGAGTGTGAATGCATGTGCGTGTATGTGAGAGAGAGAATGTGTGTGGGCGTGTGAGGGTGGTGTGCATGGAGCCCTGGACAGCAGCCTCAGGGACAGAGCTACATATAAACACTTGTGAAAAATTCATCATGTCTCCTCTGAGTTTCCATTGAACAGGTCACCAGGTTTTTAAAAAAAAAATCTCTTTTGCCTTTGTGGGACTTCCTGTCATCGCTTTTGTTTAAACCCATGTCTGCAGGCGTGCGTTTTCCCCAAGGATGTGCATCTGCACCCATCTCCCCAGCTCCTCAGAGCAGTCAGCAAACTTTTAGTCGCCAGCCTGCGGGCTTCTCCTCCGGGGAAGCCTCACCAGTCCCTCTTCCTCTGTGCCAGGTGCTGTAGCCAACACCGGACATCCTGAGCCACCTCAAATCCTCAGGGCAAGAGCGTGGGTAAAGCGCTGATGTTTGTCCCTTTAAATAAAGAAAACTAAGGCTCAGATAGCCCCAGAGCTGGGCCGGCTTATAAGACAAGCTGAGGCAGACGTCAGCCATGACTGACTCCTTCCTGTCTTCTCAGCTTCTCCCTGATGTTGTTGCTCTGGAGAGAGAGAGGAGCAGAGGACCTGGCGTCGGAGTGTGAGGAACTCAGCCAGCATCAACCCTTGCTTCCCTGAGGAAGAGGGGAAAGCCCAGAGAGACTTCCCTAAGGGCAGAGCTAGGATGACAGCTGAGGCCTGTGACGCGACTGCTCTTGTTTTCTCTCCTCATTGTCATAGTGACTTCCCGGGTCCCCACTTCTCCCTGTGTGTGGAGAGCAGGCCTTAGGATAGCGGAAGTCACGTTGGAGAGGATGCCTTGCTTCAATGCCTTGGCTTGAGAACACTGTGCCACATTGTAGTCCATTTTACCACACATTTGTTTTCTTGTCTTGCGCCTTTCGTGGAAGTTGTTTTCTTTCTAGAAAAAACTCTAGGCTTGTAGGGGAGTTACGGGAGTTACGGAGAATAGAACAGATGTCATCTGTGGAAAAAATAATGGTGATGGGAGCAATAACCCTGCGATGAATATTGTTTAGCTTATGGAGGGTAGAGAATGACAAGGAGGCTCACAGGCTCTGATCTGCTTCTCTGAGAAAAGTGATATATGATGGGAGACAACCTCATTCTTCCCAAATGTTCAACTTCAGGCTCCTGTATCTTCAGGAAAGAAACAAATGTGTAAGAGTCTCCATCTAGATGGCTAAGACTCCCTCATCATGTTGGTTTCCAGTGGACCATCCCTGACGACTACAATGATGGCTTTGAGGCTGAAGGAAGCAAGCGATACTCCAAAATGGATCCCTTTTTCCGGCCGGTGCTCCCAGCCCCCATATTTAGAGCTGGTAAACTCACTGGGCACCAGATAGAAGGGGATGTATTTATTCTTTGTGTTTTATGTTATAAACACATACATAGTTATACTGTAATATTTTAAGAACCAAAGGGGAACTCTATAAATGACGGTGCTTCTATTTCCAGCCAGATGTCTGCCTCACTCCCCTCCCAGCCTCTCCAAGTTCTTCCGGAGGGGATGTGGACAGCTGCTGGCACATTCAACACAGACTTCAGCCTGGGGTTTCTGTGAGCAAGGCTCACACGGAACAGTTGGGGCTGCTTCGAGCAATGACATCAATGATAGTCAGAACCACTTGTCTTCTTCTATTTTCTTTCCTTGTATTTATTTAATTTTTGGATTTTTTAATTTGAATATGGTTGACACATAGTGTTCCATTAGTTCCAGGTGCACAACATAGGGATCCAACTTCTCTGTACTTTATGCTGTGCTCACCACGAGTGTGGCTACCATCTGCCGCCATTCACTGCTATCACAGTATGATTGACTCTGTTCTCTATGCCGTGTCTTTTACTCCCCTAAATTAGTCATTCCATCACTGGAAGGCTGTATCTCCCACTTCCCTTCATCCATTTTGCCCTTCCCCTCAACCCCTTCCCCTCTGGCAACCATCAGTTTTTTCCTCTATAGTTATAGGTTTCATTCTGCTTTTTGTTAGCTTAATTGTTTGGCTTGCTTTTTAGAGTGCACATGTAAATGAAGTCCTATGGTATTTGTTTTTCTCTGTCTGGCTTATTTCATGTAGATTAATACCCTCCAGATCCATCCATGTTGCCACAAATGGTAAGATTGTATCTTTTTTTATGGCTCAGTAATATTCCATTATAGAGAAAACACACCATATATTCTTTATGTGTTCATCTATTATTGGACACTTGGGTTGCTTTCTTATCTTGGTTGTAAATAATGCAGCAATATACATAGAGGTGCATGTATCTTTTCAAGTTAGTGTTTTTATCTTTTTTGGATAAATGTCCAAGAGTAGAATGACTGGACCATATGGTATTTCTATTTTCAGTTTATTGAGGAAACTCCATACTGTTTTCCACAGTGGCTACACCAGTTTGCATTTCTATCAACAGTGCACAAGTGTCCTTTTTTGCCTCCACATCCTTGCCAATAATCACTAATTCTTGCCTTTCTGATTTTAGCTATTCTGACAGGTATAAGGTAATATCTCTTTGTCGCTACGATTTGCATTTCCCTGATGCTCAGCAATGTGAGCCTCTTTTCATGTATCTGTATGTCTTCTTTGGAGAAATGTCTATTCAGGTCCTCTGCCCATTTAATCAAATTCCTTGAAGTACTATTTTTTGAGTCTCTGTTGTGTACGGTGCAATTGCTATGAACTTTGTGCATTACATATTTAATATTTATTTAATTAATACATACAAATACTTATTCCTTCTTTTCTGTAACATCTGTTCAAGTGAAACAATCCCTTTCAAGCATTTTAGCTGTTTCTACTGGCATTTTTTCTCCATCTTGCTAAACACTTTGCTTATATTATAGTTTATTGACTTTTCAGTTCTGTTTCTAATATATTGATTTTTTTTTTTTTTTACTGTGAATGACATGCATTTAGCTCTCTCTGCCTTCCCTTGCCATCCCATGCATACTTTCTTTCACCCCTTTTCTCCTGGTGATTCTGTTTCTGGTTAAATAAAAATGTAATGCTTACATTACTTGTATGCATATGTTATTATATATAGCTAAGTTACGTAGCATAATTTTACTTCTTTTCTTTAGGTTTTTTTTTTTTTCTCTTCTATAGTCAATAACACCATGATTTTTTTGCCTATTTTTCTATGGACTTAATAAAAATTCATCTCCAATACAACAGTAAATGTCTTTGCAATATATTACAGTATCCTGGACAATATAGATTTCCTTTTTTTTTTAATTTGAAGATATTCATGGTGAAGCCCTACATTCTGTTGTAATTGGGATTGGACATCCCTACCAGGCAGGATGCACACGTGCCATCCTGGGACTTCTCTTACCATCCTCCCTGACCTTTGCTCCTGTGTTAAGGTCACTATTTTCACATTCATTTTCCTTTGCTTCCCCAATCCCCTTCCTCATGTTGCTATTGTGGAAAGATAGCCAGGGGCTAAGAACAAATTGGGTGAGATAAACTTGGGGGCCTTGAATGTCTGAAAATATTTTCATCCTACTCTTATATTTGATCAACAGCTTAAATATAAAATTCTAGATTGGATACAACTTTCCCTTAGAATTTTGTAGACATTGCTCCTTCTGATAACTCTGGGCATATTAATAATAATGTCATTGAATTTTTCTTTTGATTGCTACATTATATCTATTTCTTCTAAGTTTCTTTTCTTTTTCCATTTGCTTACTTTTGTTTTTCTCCTTCACATTAGTAGATGTCCTTGAATGTCTTGGGATTCTCAGATGCCTGTATTTATTTAAAAGTGAGGCACCAAAATGCTGGTTGGAGGTTTTTTGTGTGTGTAAATGAGAATTGTCAACTAGGAGAATTCTCTGTAGGGACTATGCCATTTTGCTAGAGGACTCCTGAACAAGGGTCTATAGGTGTTTCTTACTGGCTGAGTCTCCTTGAATGGAGTCCTACAATACCCTTCCTTATGGCACAGGCCTGGCTGACAGGAGTCTAGTAGCAGTAGGAGAGAGGGAAGGCTGGGGGGACCATCACACACCAATATGCAGACTTTGACTTATTTTTCCTAACTTTGGTATGATGTTATATCTCACTTAACTCTTCCTGGCATTCCAATTCCAGAACACCTCTGGTTCAAGCTCTTCAGAGAAGAAACATTCATATTTTGGTCAAGGACATGGAAGGGATAGTAGCCTGACTAGACAGACCAAGGAGGAAATCTGGAGGTTTGGCTCTCTCTCTCCATGTTTCTGTGTCTCTGTCTCTGTCTGTTTGTCTCTCTTTTTTCTTAAGCCTTACCCACACCTTTACCTTCAGAGGTACCTACAATTTCTGACCATTTCTGCAAGTCAGTGTAATGAGTCAGCTTGCTCATTATTGATTTCCCCTCTGCAGAATTCAGCCAATTATCTTTCTTCTATGAGCCACCAACTTTCAAAAACTTTTAACCATTATTCTGTGCTGTCACTTTTGTTCTTCTAAGTTTATCACCGCTCCCATTTAAAACATGTTCACTGTAATTATAATAGAATATTAAGAAGAGGTAAGTGGACTTAATGCACATTTCAATCTACCATGTTTAACTGGATTTATCCTCACTTGACTCAAAGAGATTAAAGGCTTATGTAAGGGCATACAGCTCAGTAAGTAACATGGCTAGAATTTCAACCTCCTAGGAAAGAGGGAAAAGGAAGATAAAGGAAATCAGGATTGAGACTGTGCATGATGTCAGGTTAGCGAATGACATATAATGGAATTGGTGATGGAAGATTGATGAATGGGATGAATTGGTTATGGAAGATGTTGTTGTGAAACATGAAATAAGGGTAAGGGGACAGTAGCATCCTTGAAAAGTGACTTTGTCTGAAGTCTCCCTTCTTCTTTTTATTTGTTTCTCTTTCCATCTTTCCCTTATCTTCCATGTCCTTCCCTCCATGAACATGTTGGAGAAACTAGTACGTGCTAGGGTCAAGGCTAAATCCTGGAGACACAGTGGTTCATAAGATAGAGTTGTGTCTATCCCCAGGAAGCCCACGATTTCATGGAATTAAACAGTACTGGGCGGTACTTACAGAGCACAGAGGAGAGACCTGGATGCCTCGCTTAACGGGCAAAGCACTTGGCTCTTCTAAACACTATTAGAGTTTCTTGTTCTTTGACCCATTGGGCCTTCATGTCAATATCCTTTTTTGTGACCACAATCATAGGATGAACATCTACTATTCATAGAAATTCTACTGTTTGCCTGGGTATCATGGTAGATCATATGTGGCTTATTTAATTCTCACAACAATCCAGCAAGATAAATATTATCAGCTCTAGAAAACTGATGCTTCCTGAAAGTAACTCACCCAAAGTCACCAGTAAACAACATTTCCCAGTCTGCCCTCTTCCTCTGACTTTCAATGTTCCTTCTCTATGCCTCATTTGGTACCCAGTAAAGGGCACTGTCATTGTGCTTAGCCATCATCAATTTAAATGTTTTTAAAATTTGTATATATTCTAGATTGTGTGCTCCCAGGAACCGTTCCTTACTTATCTCTATATGCCTAATGCCGAACTCAGTATCTGGCTAGATGCCGAACTCTGTATCTTGACAGGACTAGAACTCATTTAATAAATAAATGTTTATATAAGGCAAAGTCAGGACTGGAACACAGATATCTCTTTTTCTTTCTTTCTTTTTTTTTTTTTTAAGATTTTTATTTATTTATTTGACAGACTGAGATCACAAGTAGGCGGAGAGGCAGGCAGAGAGAGAGGAGGAAGCAAGCTCCCTGATGAGCAGAGAGCCCCATGCAGGGCTCGATCCCAGGACTCTGGGATCAAGACCTGAGCTGAAGGCAGAGGCTTTAACCCAATGAGCCACCCAGGCACCCCGAACACAGATATTTCTAATGATAAAGCTCATGCCTTTTTATTGTGTGACATTTTCTCCACTGGAGACTTTCCCTCTTCAGTGCTTCTTCTCTTCCTTATTAGCAAAGATTTTATCTTTCAGTCACTCTTACCTTCAACCTTATAAGTGCTGAGACCCTACTGACAATCATCTTCCTTTCTTTGGGAAGACTAATGGTTAAACCAAAAATTATAGGCACATCTTTTTCAAAACCAAATACATGCCTTTTGAAAAAATCCCTCGTTGCCTTCAAGTGCCATCACAGCACAAATGTGAGCAACAGAACAAAGTTTTTGTTATAAATATTTACTACATTATGGACAGAGACTTAGGATTCCATCTGTTCTATGGGATTTTCATTTTAGCGGAATCTTTTGAAACCAGATCTGCAAATCATTGTTACCATTGGCCATGCATGGAAATATCTTGCTTAAACAGAACCTTGTGTACAAATGGCATCTGTTCTGAACCTTTAGTTTGTCTACCCAGAGCTGCAGAAGGTAGCAAAGATAAGCAATGGTGGGAACCTGACTCATCGACACTCAATTCAGAGGTTGCCTTTCCTGGAAAACTCTCCACCAGTCAGTCTCCAGGAGCTTGAAACCCAGGTGAAAACAGATGGGACTGGTGTAGTAGGAAGACCCTGCTGCTTTTCTCCAATTCTTTGCCAGGCTTTTTCCCTCTGCCAGGCATATCAGCTCTTGCTTATGGAGGCAGAAGAGCAGAGGAACAGATCTGGGTTCTGGGGCCACAGAGGGCTGGGTTATATTCTGGCTGTGTGTTTGGAAATTGTGACCCTGGCGAATTTGAAACATCTGCATCCTAAATCTTTATTTCCCATCTGTAAAATAGGAATCAAAGTGTTCTAAAGAGTAAACAAAAGGACACATATAGAACAGTAATACCCTTCTGGGCAGATAGTGATCAGGAAATTGAAAGGAACTAAAGAATCACACATAGGGGCGCCTGGGTGGCTCAGTGGGTTAAAGCCTCTGCCTTCGGCTCAGGTCATGATCTCAGAGTCATGAGATCGAGCCCCACATCGAGCTCTCTGCTCAGCGGGGAGCCTGCTTCCCTTCTCCTCTCTCTCTGCCTGCCTCTCTGCCTACTTGTGATCTCTATCTGTCAAATAAATAAATAAAATCTTAAAAAAAAAAAAAGAATCACACATAGAGATGTCATGAACCCCCTTACCCCCCAGATACCCTTACTCAGTGTAGAGCCTGGGCACCTGTAGATCTTAAAAGTGTCCCAGGGAAATCAAAGTGGAGAACCCACTTTAAGTGGGGTTTGGGCCACCTTGCTCAGTTGAAGCAAAACTTTTGGTTCCCAATCTGGAATTAAACTAGTGTATCAAGTTCAGGATGTAGCAAGCAATATCACCCTCTATTTATAAAGCATTTTACAATAATTATGTTTATTCTTTCTATATTCTTGATGACAAGTTTGGTTTCATGAGCCATACTTTCTCCTTGAGGACACAAAAATAAAAAGATTAGCTCAGAATGCCATTGGCACCAGCAGGACCGGAATCCAGAATATTTATCATCCACCATAGCAGAACACTATGGTCCTTACCCAAGCAGAATGACTATATAAATAATTTACTGCACTAAAAACTTTGTCAAATCAGCTCCATGATTTATAGTTTAATAGAATATTATCAGTTAGCCACACTGAAAAGCAAATTATCAATCTTAGTGTTTTGTATTTAAGAAGAAGTTGAAAATTTCAATCATTTGTGGAATTTATTAAGAGCTGATCTTCCAACTGACATTTTTAATTGGGGATGGAGTCAAACTCCAATATGCACAAAAGAAAGACAATTGTAACAAATATAGGTCTCCAGGTACAAAATAGGGAAATACTAATAAGAGATCTGAGGAAATTCCAGAAGTTTTTCTTTAAATGAAAAAGTTAAAGTGTGCTTTAATAACTGACCAGGAAGCTCTTCACCCAAGCTGCCAATTTTATGCTGAACTCAATGAGAGTTTAGGATTTCATGTCTTGTTTTCACAACTGCTTTATGTAAACACCCAAATTGGGAAAACAACAACAGACCAGTTATCTAGACACTATCATCTGCTGGAAAGTTTGTTTAAATGTAATTTGTTCCCCATTCTTCTAACAAATAGATGAAAACCATGGAGACAATGTACAACATTGTACAAAAATCATTTGCTAAAGGTTATAAAGAGGATAAAAGAATCCGAATAATAAACCTCTTCCTGTAACACAATTATCTTTCAATGTTGCTTTTGTGCCATTCTTCCTCAGTGCCATATAAGGGGATAAAGAATATAGCGCTCACCGCTCGAGGTGTTCCAGCTTTAATTTTTGCAATGAAATATCATGAACTGTGACATAATATAGAGGCATTTAATTAGAGTCATTTAACATATTGTAACTCACCAATGATTTTTGCATTCAGCATGTTTCAAACAGCTGAGCTTTAAAAATGTGGAGATTTGTTCACCACTAAATATCCATGGGCCTCTGCAGCTGCATAACCCCTAAATATGCTTTGCACATGTAGCTTAATGACTCCTCAGAAATAAGATAGAACCAAGGAAATGGCAGCAAAGAAAAATACCCAACTGGAAAGGGAGTTAACCCAACCATGAAAGTGGGACCCCACAAGGCTAGAAGACCTCAGGAGCCTGAAAGAAAGCAGGCAGGAGAGCCAAATAGAAAGTGGGCCCTGCCCGGGCTTTAGGTGAGTGTCATGTGAGCTCCTGTGTCTTTTATCTTGGGTTCCTATGGACTTCTTCCACAGAGGCTATTTTCTCCAGAGATGTCCTCCACCAGTCCTGAGCACAGGTATGAACAGCAGAGTGAGGCCACAAAACAGATCAAGCTGCTATTTCTAGCACACTTACCATCTGCTCCCATGGCAAACCCTTACCTCCTATTTGACATAAAATTCCCAATGTTGAGGTTACTCCCCTAGCATCAGTGAGATAGGGACGGCTATTGTCTCCAGAAGGAAAATGTTAACTGAGAGGGACATAAACTCTCCCTGAATTTTTTTTTTCTGAAATATATTTCTTTCCTTACCACAAGAATAAAATTTAAAAAAGATATGGAAATCCTATTAATTCCACAGTGCAGATATAAGTACTGTTAGCCCTATGAAGTAGATCTTCTCAAGCCCCTACGCTTTATAAAAACATCCTTTTACATATACTTTATGCATATCTATTATCATTTCCCTAGGATACAGCCCTACAGGAAATTTCACTGGCTCAGATGCTATGCATGTTTTAAATCTTTTTGATAAATATTACAAAACTATCCTCTAGAAAACTAATTATTTTATATTTGTGTCAGAAGAACATGAGAGTGACCATTTCCTAACACATTTGCTTACAGGGAATATTATATTTAACTTGAAAGGTAGGAGTCATTTCATAGTTGTTTAAATTCACATTACTTTAACATTCCCCATGAATTTTTACTTCCCATTCCCAACCCATCAGGAGTTGGTCCTCAGGGAGACTCACCGAACATCCCCCTTTCTGTCAGGCTGACATTTCCAGAAAGGATGCTACTGCCGAATGAAAGAGAAACAGGAAGAAATAAATAGTGAAAATTAAAACAGCATAAAAATACACGTATGTCGGGGCATTTGGATGGCTCAGTTGTTAAGTGTCGTGATCCCAGGGTCCTGGGATAGAGCCCTGCATCAGGCTCCCTTCTCAGTGGGAAGACTGCTTCTCCCCCTCCCTCTGCTTGTATTCCCTCTGTTGCTGTCTATCTCTCTCTCTCTGTCAAATAAATAAGTACTTAAAAAAAAATTATGTCTGAAGACTAAGCTGGGAAGTTTGGAACACTTAAGAGCTTCCCAAAAATCTGCACCGCATCTCGTGTGGATTACTTCCTTCCCAGCTCCCAGGCTCCATGTGTTTCCTGCCCTATAGAAACAGATTGCCAGAATACTTTCTTTGCAAAAATAACACAATTGCTCAAAGCTAATTCATGTTGCTGCCCCACATTTCCCCAACTCCTAGAAGTCTGCCCTCTCAATTATGGTGTTTTTGTATTTTCTGGGTCAAAACTTTAAACACTTGCTTTGATTGAGGATTTTTAAATGTGGGTCTTTATAGTAACAAACATTAGTTAAACTGTGAAACCACACTTGGTTCCATACTTAACTAAGAGCCTCTGTTTGAGAAGAATATAATTACATGAAATTTTAAAGCAATTCCAAATACAGGTTTTGAAGGAAATGCCAGAAATTCCATATCTCGAAGGAAAAAGCCATGAATTAATACCTGAATATATTGCTTGCTAAGTAAGAGAAAGCTATGCTTCGAAGGAATAGTCTGCGGTCAAAGCGAACATCTGATCTTATATAGGGTTGGGGAAGGTGGGTGTGTTTAGGAATTGGTTGCATCTGTGTGGAAGCAAGGGTACCAGAGTGAGAGTCTTGCTGATTGGTTGACTATCAGATGCTTGTGGTTGTCACTGATTGGCTGACATTCCTAAGCATGCTTAATTGAGTTGTCATGGATCTAATGGGTTCTGGTGAGTGTTCATGGTTTCCAGCTACCACCAAAAAACCACCAGCATTTTCCTTTCTTCAGTTGGAAGGACAGGCACATTTTATTCTCATTTGATTGACTTTTCTTTGCAAGATAAGCTTTTTTCACTAATAATACACAGTTCAGTAAAAATGGAAAAACTTGAGACCTGAACTGAATGACCAGAGTCATTATGTTCTGGTACTTGAACTTCACCTATCTCTGGAGTATTTTGTGATAACCTTCAGAGTAATGTATTGAAAAGACATCAGAGAGTCATAAAATTAGATATTTCATGGACCTCATATTTGGAGCGTTATTTTCTTTCAGAAACCGAAACCCAGAAAGCTGTCTTCACATTCCTAGAGGATACATCTTGCCCTAATTTCCCACCTACCTCTAGACAATGTATATTGGGTGGGCTTCAAACTTTTCTGGCATCATGGGATGGGAAGCTGGTCAATAAATAGGGGGGAAATCATGTCAATAATTTATTCGTACAAAGTAACCCTATATACTATTTAGTGAAGTATAAACTAAGTTAAATAAAAATGCACTATTGATATAATAGGTATATTTCCCCTGATTTTCTATCCACAAAGTGTTTCCTGTTTTGTCCTTATCTTCAGAGAGAAGAAAAGGGACGCATAGAAGAGAGGAAGGAAGGGATTTGGAAAGGAATTTGATGTGGAAGAAGAAGAGGAGGCCAAGGAAAGAAGTGGAATGAGAGAAAGGGAGGGCATGGAGACGCAAGCAGCCAAAGAGTCCACAGAAAATAAAATGTTGATGTGTTGTGTAAAACCATCCGTTTATTTTTCATAAGGATGCAGATAAGCCAAAAGCTAAGGCAGAGGGATTTGGCATAAGGATAGCCTAAAACAAAAGTTGACGGTTTTACCTCTTCTTTTTCCGAGGTGCACCTTGTGCTCCTGTGGTCAGCAACAAAGAAAATGATAGAACTTCGTGGTGGTTTGCCATTTACAAATTTGCCATTTGCCATTACAGATACAGCTCATGTATCATCATACTCTCCATCTGCACCACCACATTTCTCTGGTCCTTGTCGGTGGCCTCCACACTGGTCTCCATTTCTTCACGCTGGCCATCTGCTATAGAGCAGCCTGTTATCGTTTTAAAAGGCACAGTTAACTCACTCTCCTCCAAAAGCTTTTCCCTTTATGCCCTGGTTTAAAATCTAAATGTTTACAGTGTCTGACACATAAGGTGGATATATAATTTATCATCCAAGTGGAGGTACCGTGACAGAGAAAGGTAGGTGTGGCAATAGCATTCACTAGGACCGTCTAGGACGAGCTGGAGTGTGTGGCTACACACCCTCCAGGGCCTTTTGTGATCTTGCTTATCCTTTACTTTTGTCTTTTCTTCTCCCCCACCACGTGTCATGCTCCAACAACATTAGCCTTCTTTCCATTCCTCAAACATCAAATCCTTTCCCACTGCACAGCCTCAGCATTTTCTATTCCCTCTACCTGGAGCACTGGTGCCTCTACTGGCTAACTTCTACTCCTCCTTCAGGTCTCAGCTTTTGATCCATAGCAAAAAATTCCTTGAATGCCCAATCTGACTCAGTGCCCTATTACACTCTCTTGCTGAGCCCTTTACTTTTCCTTCGTATTTGTTGCACAATTAGTAATTTTGTATTTGTGTGATTGTTTTTTTTTTAAAGATTTTATTTATTTATTTGAGAAAGAGAGACAGTGAGAGAGAGCATGAGCGAGGAGAAGGTCAGAGGGAGAAGCAGACTCCCCATGCAGCTGGGAGCCCAATGTGGGACTCGATCCCGGGACTCCGGGATCATGACCTGAGCCAAAGGCAGTCGTCCAACCAACTGAGCCACCCAGGCGTCCCAAGTGTGTGATTTTTTTTTTTTTTTTTTTTACATTTACTTATTTATTTGAAAGAGCGAGCATGAGCAGGGAGAGGAACAGAGGGAGAGGAAAAAAATCTGAAGCAGACTCCCCACTGAGCAGGGAGCCCAATATGGGGCTTGATCCCAGGATCCTGAGGTCATGACCTGAGCCTAAACCAAGAGTTAGACGCTTAACCAACTGAGTCACCCAGGTACTCCTGTGTGATTATTTAATATTCATCTTCCTCTCAAGATTGTCTGCTCCCAAAGGCACACACTGAACCCTTGAGTCCAAATGTTTTAGCAGCGTACAAGATACATGGCAAGCACTCCAGACATAAGATACACTTGTTGAACGACTGATTAAATAAATACATGGATGAGTGGTTAAGAAGAGATCACACTTAACAAAGTGTGTAGGATGAGGCCAATGCAAATACTTTAAATTAGGCTGCTGCTGGGTTTAGTAAAAGACTTTGGAGTTTTCCAAATAATATGTATTAGTTCAGGCTCAGTTATACTACAGTAACAAACATCCCCTGACTTTCAGCAGCTGACAATAATAAAGGTTTATCTCTTGCCCATATTCCATTCTTGCTGTACTTACAACAATCTGGGTCCCAGACATTTGTAACAGTCCCTATTACAGCATTGCTTATCTCTTGGCAGAGGGAAATGAGAGCATGGCGGAGCCATGAGATGGTCCCTGAAGCTTCTGTTCAGAAGGAACAAGCATCTTTCTGCTTGAAAGCAAATAATATGGTATCAATGCGGCAGAGATGTTTAATCCTTCCACAGGAGACATCTGCCCCCCACCCCCCGAAAGGAACATATGGAGAAAAAAATCTCTATTTGAAAATAAAACATTTTCTCCAACATAGAATATAGCCATCTAAAATTTTAGTAGATGAACAAAAGGAAATTTTCTGGCTCACATAGTCTGATAAGGTCTGGCAGATTAAGAGAAATTGCGATGACTCTTTGCTTTATTCTTGGGGAAACCAGAACCCTATAGGATGAGGCAGAATGCATGCTGGGAGAGTGAGCGCCCTAACTAGTCCACCATGATGTTGTCCCTCAGTGGGGTTTTATTTCCCTTTTACCCAAGCCTGACGCTTTGATTCATCTTCTGATGCTTTATGATATTTCTGATAGTTTTTGTACTTACAGGAATTTTCTTTTTTTTTTTTTAAATGACTTGTTTTTTTTTTAAGATTTTATTTATTTATTTGACAGAGAGAGATCACAAGTAGGCAGAGAGGCAGACAGAGAGAGAGAGAGGAGGAAGCAGGCTCCCTGCTGAGCAGAGAGCCCGATGCGGGACTCGATCCCGGGACCCCGAGATCATGACCTGAGCCGAAGGCAGCGGCTTAACCCACTGAGCCACCCAGGTGCCCCACAGGAATTTTCTTAATCCTAAAGTTAGGCTTTTCCATGGAAGATGGAAATAAATGCAGATGGAAAGAAAACCCAGCCTTCTGTTTCTAGTGGAGAAGGTCTGTATTTAACACCTTCTACAGATCATTAATATCTATTTCTTAGAAGAAAATTGAAGTGTTCAACTGACTGGGTCAGTCAGTCACTCTTCTGACTCCTGCTTTCATGTAGTTCTGGGGGAACAAGATTCTAATAAGGAATTAAATGTAGGCCTCCTGGGTAAACCTTGCGCTTTCCTCATTTTAGAGTGAAATAGACAGAGATCCTGAAAGATTTAGAAGCAGGTGAGAATACAGAACTTCTATAATTCAATTAACATCTGCCTTGACAGAAAGGGTACCTGAAGTTTTTAGGCATAGTCTGAACTTCTCTGTGGAAATGGGGATGATATTTAAGGAACAAAAATGTGTGACCAGAAATGGAATGGAATGTAGCTGAGGCAAAGCTTGGGGCATGCAGAGGAGCTTCTTTAAAAATGCCTACGGGCAGAAAATGTGCAAAATAAGAGATTTTTTTTTTTTTCCTTCTGGCAAGTGAGGCTCTGATCCTGTAACCTTCATACATATTTAACAGCAGTTGACTTCAATTGACTCCAAGTACCTTCAACCCCATTTAACTTACTTCTGTTTTGCCAAAAACACAAAATCAGAATTAAAACTAGAAGAACATAAGTGATAGAAAAATAGGCTGGAAAGGCAGGGATTGTGTAATAACCATTCGGCAAGCAGTGAAACCCCACAGCTATGATCACCCAGGGAAATCTTGGAGCAGCGGAATGCCTATCAATCTTTTGGCTGAGCCTATGCTACGCCCCATACTGCTTATGAAACACTGAACTATTTCTGAAGCTCTAGAGAAAGATAGTCAAACATGTATTTATTTTATTAAATTTT
Source organism: Mustela putorius furo (assembly GCF_011764305.1). Taxonomy (NCBI): domain Eukaryota; kingdom Metazoa; phylum Chordata; class Mammalia; order Carnivora; family Mustelidae; genus Mustela; species Mustela putorius. The sequence continues at coordinate 12,190,014 of NW_025422010.1, read as the reverse complement.
CTCTTTTCTGTGCGATGTTTACTGTCAGAGACAAAAGTTACATTTTCAAGGAAAACCCACTGGAGGGTGGTTATTTCTATTTGAGGCCCGTAACACCTACCAGCAGACCCTGATGTCAGACAGAACAGAAGGTCAACTCTTCCATCCAATCATTACCATTAGCAAGTCACAAAGATGAACAAAAGATCAAAGCAGATATTCACCCAATTCTAAATGTCTCGGGTAAGCCTATTCCCTTGCTGTATCCATTGAATCAGCGAAATGATGGAAAAATAAGAAAACTCTAGGCAGGAGCAAGACTTAAAGAAATCAAACAAGGCAGGTACAGATGAATCATGAAGAATATGCTGGCTTCAAGTTGTCAGCTTCCCCCCCCCAACACACACACCCCTCCCGCCAGCTTTATTCTAGTGTCTTCAGGGGCATTTTTGGACTCAAGTGATAGTTTCATGTTTATAAAGCAAACTGAACTTTCAAGCTTATGTGACTGCTCCCTATCATTTGCTTGATTCTGTTGGTAAAAACTACTTTCATGTAAGTGTTGAAGTTTAGAGGTGAACCTGGCTTTTCTACAAGACAAGATGTTTGATTAGATTTTACTACTTTATTTGCATAAACTGTCACTAGTTACTTATAAACACTGTAGGACACACATCTTTCTTCCAATTTCTCTTTTTTCCCCTTACAACTACCAAATCTAGCTATATCATAGCTTTAATCTCTCTTATGCCATTCTTATTTCCACTTTTCAGGAAATTATATCAGCTTTATGGCCCTTAAGAACCTTAAACCACACCCCCATTCTCCTACTCCACCGCCACTTACCACCATTGAATCAGGAAAGACATAGTAACATTTTTCTATTCTCTTTGTACCTCTATGTGGTTCATATTCCATCTCATATCCTAGCATTCCGAGTACATGACATGTCTGTCTCTTTACCAAAGAGGTATTATGCTATATTGATTCATAGCAAGGACTGGCAATTATTTTCTATAAAGGGCCAGACAGTAAATATTTTAGACATTGTAGGTGATCGGGGCAACTTCTCAACTCTGCCATTATAATGTGAAAGCAGTCATGGACATGTAATCAAATGGGCATGTCTGTGTTCTAACAAAACTTTATTTACAAAAGCAGGTAACTTTCAACCTTGGCCCATGGTGACTCCGGGCATAGTTGATGGACTTTGGAGTGACACTACCTCATTTACTGGCTCTGTGCCCTTGAGCAAATCACGAAGCCCTTTGTGTCTTAGTTTCCCCTTCTTCATGGGAACAATAATAACACCTTAATATGTGTTATTGTTTTTATAGGGTTGTTTTAAAGCTTAAATTAGATAATCCATGTAAAGTTATTAGATTTGTGTCTGGCTGAGGATAAAATCAATGAATGTTTGCTAGTGTTATAAACAACTTGGGGAAAAAGGCCCTGTATTATTTATTTTCATCTTTTTGTACTCCTACATTCTCCTCACTCCCCATAGCACATAAGCAGATACGCGTTGAATTGAATTGAATTACTCTGGTTTGCTTTGCTCTTACTCATTTACAAAGACTAACTTATTTTTTAAAGCTTTTATTTACTTATTTGAGAGAGAGAGAGAGAGATGAGTGGGTGAGGAGAAAAGCGGTAAGGAGAAGTGGGCTCCCCACTGAGCAGGGAGCCCAATGCGAGGCTTTATCCCAGGATGCCAGGATCATGACCTGAGCCAAAGCAGATATTTAACTGACTGAGTCACCCAGGTGCCCCTCCAAAGACTAACTTATTAATCTCTTTTCTTATTCTTTCCCTCTGATTAAAGATCATCTATATTTTACTGATTTCTTACTCCTGCAGGAAAATTTTATTTTGAGCTTCTGCCACTAATGTCTTTTTCTCCCATTTTATGGCTTAGACCTAAACTTTTAAAGGATCTTTCTTAACAATATCAAATCTTTCATTCTAACTCAATATTTTTATGGTGGACAGACTCTAAAACATCTTCCCAATTATCTCTCCCTACTGGTATTCTTGTCCCTATGTAATACCTTCTCCATAACTATGAGTAGGACCCATGACTTGATTCTCAATGATAAATTACAGCAAAGATAGCAGGGTGTCACTTTCAAGATTATATCACATAAGACTTACATTTTACAAGTAGGCTCTCTCCTCTGGCTCCTCTCTCTCTTTCTCTCTCTTTTTTTTTTAAAGATTTCACCTATTCATTTGACAGAGACCACAAGTAGGCAGAGAGGCAGGCAGAGAGAGAGGAAGGGAAGCAGGCTCCCCGCTGAGCAGAGAGCCCGATGCGGGGCTTAATCCCAGGACCCTGAGACCATGACCCAAGCCGAAGGCAGAGGCTTTAACTCACTGAGCCACCCAGGCACCCCCTGGCTCCTCTCTTGATGGCTGATGAAGTAAGCTTCCATGTTAGGAGGTCCACAAGGCAAGGAACTGAGGGCAATCTCCAATCAATAGTCAGGAAGGAACTGAAGCTCTTGGTCCAATAGCCCACAAGAAACTGGATCTTGCCTACAGTCAGATGAGGTCAGAAGTTGGATTCCAGCTTCTGATGAGACCCTAATCCTGGTTGACACCTTGGTTATAGCCTTGTGAGAAACCCTAGATAAAGGATTCAGCTAAGTGTGTCCAGATTCTTGACCCACTGCAATGAGAGGTAATATGTGTGTGTAGTTTTAAGCTGCTAAATTTGTACTAATATTGTTATGCAGGAATAGACAACATAATATTAATGTATTGGATTATAACAGCAATTATTGAACATAGTTGTAATGGTTTCTTATCAATGATTTGGTTTGTCAATCATCAAAGTTATTTAATAATTGATTTTAATAGCATTGTGCTAGGGTGAACCTACTTAGTTGAACCCACTTTGTTCACTGTGAACACTCTTGTAATTAATAGTCCACAAAAACACTTGCATCATCCAGCCTTCTTGAAAATTCAATTCTCGAGAAGAATCCTAAATCTAGAAGACAGTGTTAGAGAATGAACATATTCAAAATTTCGTAAAATAAAAGAACACAATTAAGAATAACAGAAGTCTGAAATATCACAACTTCTCTGTGATTGGTTGGGCCATGACGCAGAAGCCAGAAGTTAGTTCTCTTTCTGAAAGTGTCCCTATGGTAGCTATGCTTAGTGGAAATCCATACCATCACTCCTATTCCACTTAAACGTGGTGTCCTAGATAACTGTGATCAGTGTGGTTTGAGCAGGAGACATCTGGCACATTAATAATCCCTGGAATTTGTATTCTTGACCTAACAGCTTTAATAAATTTAATTTCCTAGGCAGCTAACTTCCTATTGTGCAGTACTTAAGTAATGAGGGCAATAGATCCTAAGGAAACAAATAACAATAAATCATATTATCTCTTCCCTATAATCGAGAATGGACATGTGTCATCACAGCTGAAAGGACCAAACCACTTTCTCCCATGCTGGGATAGTGTAGACACATCTTGAGAGTCCAGAGACAGATCTAGCAGAGTCAGATTTCCCATACCTGCCACTGGTTTCCCTCGCTTTCATAACCCAAGGGATAACAGGGTCGTGTTTAAAGGAATAGGGACACTGATACAGATTCAGGATGTAGGGGTTTCATTATAATAGGTGTGTTTACCTGCACATGGAGAAAAGTCCACTAGAGGACCTGGTGATGTAACAGGAGAGTGATGGGGATGCTTGAAAGCCTGACCCTGTTACATATCAATGGAGTATAGATACCTGAGTGTGCCTCTCAGACAGCTGGCTGATTTTATGAAGCATCCTGGCATTTTTTCCAATCCAGGATGATAAAACCCTACTGAACTGGACCGGAGAGTCCAATGAAAGTGAAGGGTGAGCTTTTCTCCTTTTCCTCTTGGAATCTTGGAGGACATACTCCAAAGGGAGGAGGGAAAAGTTAGGATAAAAGAATAACCTACAAAGCTACTCAAGGCTTTGCAGAAGTTTTAATACTGAAACATCCCTTTGAGGATAGGCAACAGGCACAGAGCCAAGCACCTAAGAAAGTAATTTCACTTATAATGAAAGCTCACAGAAAACAGTTTTCAACCAAGCTTTCTTTGGAGTCATTTCTATGGGTTTGGGGTTCTGTTTAACTGATTAATAACTTCACATCTCCACTTAGCTTCACCTTTGCAGGAAGAAAATACCTAATTGTGCCTCAGTCTTACATTAATTTGATCCATATCTAATTGGAAGACTTTTTGTCCTTCCACAAGAATCAGTTACTATTATAATCCATGGAGTCCTCACATCTAGACTAAGACCCTCTCTATCAACCCCTGAGAGCATGAACACTGTAGTAGGTGAATACTGGGGGGCCATTCTGAATAAACTTCAAAGCTGTTCTGCTCAAATTCATTGATTGATGCATTGGTTTCCTGGTTAATTCTAGATTCAGCAGAGTTCCAACACCTGGAGCGCTGAGCTGATGCTGAGTGGAGTCCTATGACTTCTGAAACTGTCTAAACTCTGCTCTCTCTGTGTAACTAGACTGCAAAGGTGCCCTCTTCTGAGAGCTCTGCTGTATCCAGAATCCCACTCCCAGCCTCCTTGTTGCCAAAAGAAATCACAACTGGACCAATCACAACAGGTTCAAGGTTCCTTTACTGATGATAATCCAATTATTTTCCCGAGAGCCATCTTGATTTTGAAAGAATGTGCTTCCTATGCACTGTGAAGGTTAGCTTAACTACACTTTCAGATCGTTAGAGGTGAATTTGTAGGAAATTTACGGTAGACAGTTAATGTGAGGCTTTGATTGTATGTGTATATGTGAAAGTATAAGTTGTAAATTCTGTTTTGTTCATGGCTGCAATGGGCTATATCATTATTTTACAGATTAATTACATTAAACATTTCCTGGAACCATAGGACTATGAAGTGCTTTAATCAAACACATTTGCTTTACTGCTCTCGCAATGAACCCCAAAGGTCAGGACTATGGTGTGTTATGGCCCCAGCAAGCCACTCAGCTAGAACCAGTTACTTCTCTGACACTGGGGTACAAGACAGTTTTCCAGTGCCTAGGTACTCCTGATCAACAGGAAACTACCTTGTACTATTGACAGGCTGCCTTTGTCCTTGGAGTACCTTCCTATTTCCCCAGCATCCACCTTCTTTCCATCTTTCACCTGGAAGCCTGAGTGAAAAAAGTGGCCACACCTCCAATAACCTGTTAAATGAGTGCAATTAAAATGAGAACTTTCCCTTGAATTCCACACCCCAGTTAGCAACAGCTCAAAAGTAAGGATGAGCAAAGGCTGTGAGTGGGTTTGGGGCACATACCCAACATTTTGAGCAGCTCAAGGACACTTATCTCATAGCCACTAGGGATTCCAAGAAGCTGTCTACACAACATGCCTGTAGTCATGCTGTAATATATGTAGTCATGCTATAACAGATGCTATGAGAGGGATCTATTCGCAGTTCGATATTTTCTCTTGCAGCCCTGAAGTATGTTCAAACAAAACAACATTTCCTTTCTTTGCCATAGGGATAGGCTAGCCTTCTTTAACTCTTTCCTTTCCGCAGAGTTCTGAGATTAGCAGAAGTGAAGTCTGTCTGACCTTGGTGCTGAGGTATTTCTACCCCGTCGGCTACTTCCTAGTCTGTTCTCAAATGGATGGGGTGGGTGTCCAAAGGTCTGAGTTCCAGTTCCAGCATTTTTAGCAGTCGCTAAAGCAGTCACAGTGAGTAACACGTGTTGAATCCTCCCTTTCATCCTTCACTGTAGAAGGATGAAAAAATAGACAACCCTTTTCTTTGTTCCCTCCAATCTCCTCCTCCTTCAAAAAGGATATCTTGGATGAAGGTAGAAGCACTTAGGTTTCATGTTAGTGTTACCTGTTGGAGGAGAGGGAGCTAACAAAAGAGAACTGATAAGGGCAGGGAGCCAGTAAACTCGGTTATCCCCAATTTGACAAAGATGGAAGAATGGGTTGACTGACCCTCTTTTTTAATACCCCACTAGCTTCCCTGAGTGAGAATAAGTTCCTTGATGCTAGAATCTAGAACCTACTGCTAACTGTGAAAGCTTAAGGAGGCAAACTCTGCCCTCCCACTCTTTGGTAGCCAGGGTTTGGGTAAGGGACCCAGACTTAGCCAGAGACAGAGGGAATGTGCACTGAGCCTCTCTAAGGTGGGGTTCTGTGGTGGGGGGACGAGAGCACCATTCTAGTCACATGCTCCCACTTCCTGGCCTCTGGAGCTCCCTTAATTCTACCCTTTTCCCAAGCTTGTCCCTTCCAGAGGCTGTGAGCCCTCTGTAACTTTCCAATAAATGCTCCCATTTTCATCTGAGCAAATGTGCACCACTTAAAAGTTAGATATTCTAAAATACATATAAAAAATAGCATCTGGTGGCTCAATTGGTTAAGTGCCTGCCTTTGGCTCAGGTCATAATCCTAGGGCCCTGGGATCTAGCCCTGCATAGGGCTCCTACTCCCTCACCGTCTGTCCCTCGCTCCCCCAATTTGAGCTCTCAGGAATAGAATGTGAGATTAAGAAAGCTTGGTATGAAATTTTGGAAACATTGATTCATTCATTGTCTTCTGTCTTCGAAATTTCTCTTAAGAAGACTGGTACCATTCTAATTCTTGATATTTTGTACATAATTTATTATTTAACTCTAGCATCTTTAAAAATAGTCCCTCTGTCTTCTATGTTCTGTTCTCATGATGATAATCTTCTGTGCAGGTCTTGTATCATGCATCAAGTTGGGCAATTGCTGGGCTCTTTTATTTTAGAAACATAAGAGTGTCAGTTTGGGGAAACATCTCTGAATTGTTGCATCATTGGTATACTTTTCTCCATTTTCTCTGTTCTCTCTTCTTAGAAATCTTACCATTTGTATGTCAGACTCTGGATTTCTCTCCTAATTATTTTTTTAACTTCCTTCTCTCTTTTTAAAAATCACTTTGATTTTTTTAAAGACTGTCTTGGGGAAAATTAATTCAACTTTTTCCTTTTGATATTTTTGTTAGTCTTTTAAAAATATTTAAATTTCATTTCTAACTTCCAATAGTTCATTTTAGTTCTCCAATTTTTTTTTTTTAAGAGCTCACTGTTTTGGTTTTATGGATGGAATATCTTTTGTTATGTCTCTGAAGACATTACTCATAATTAGGTTTTTTCTAATTTTGTATTTTAGTATATAACTGTTTTGGGCCCCTCCCCCAATTTTTTTATCCTAATTATTTGGCTTTGTCTCTGTAATAATTCACCAGGGCTGTTGTAATTCACCAGTTCTGGGGGCTGGAAGTCAAACAAGCAAGTTATCTCCATATGAAGGTTGTGAGGGGAAGTTCTATTCCAGATCTCTCTCCCATGACATTCTTTTAATGAGGACATCAGTCATATTGGATTAAGGGCCCATCTTAATTAATTGCATCTGTAAACACCCTATTTCCAAATAAGGTCACACTCTAAGATACTAGGGTTAGGATAAGAGGACAACATATGAATTTGGGAGGCATGTTGTTCAACCTGTAGCGCTCTCTGAGCTTCATGTAGAAGCGTTCCTCAGATGTCTCCTCTATGATGTAAGAAGCTGTCCTCCTATACTGAAGGGAGGGTACTGAAGAGCTGAGTTGGAAGTTGGAAGCCTCATGTGGGTGGGGCTGGATAGTGGTGGGTTTCACCCTAAGTTGTTCCACTTGGGCCGTTGTTACCATGATAGCACCTACAGGTCTTTCCTTGTGGGCTGACAAACAAAAACAGCTACTACAACTTTCTGTCTTCTGCTTGGAAGGGATGCACCTGGATGCCAGCCTCCAGGCGGCTAATTATGGAAGAGGGCTGCGGTTACCAGCCTTCGATATATAAATGCTTATTCAACTCCTTGTTTTCAGTGTACTTTTCCACTCTCATCTGTGCCTCCTGTGCCTTGAGTCCAGAGATTGCTGTTTTGCCTTCTCCAAAGAACAAATACCTGGTCTTCTGATGGGTGGCAGTGAGGACCAACTGCCTGACCTTTTGGAGCAGAGCCAGGATTTGGAGGTCTGATTACTACTGAGAGGATTTCAAGTCCATCTTGCTGTTTTCAGCCTACCTCTATGCCATTTCCCAGCTACCTGGTGCCACCAATTTCCGAGTCTTTGGCTCTTCCACGGCACAAACCTAATTGTGTTACAGTGTACATATGTATAGACACTCTACTGAGTCAGTGACCAGTAAACCATTTTATTTTCAGCTTCTTTTCTTTTTTTTTAAGATTTTACTTATTTATTTGACAGAGATCACAAGTAGGCAGAGAGGCAGGCAGAGAGTGAGCGAGAGGAGGGAGCAGACTCCTTGTTGAGCAGAGAGCCCGATGCGGGACTCGATCCCACAACCCTGAGATCATTATCTGAGCCGAAAGCAGAGACTTAACCCACTGAGCCACCCAGGTGTCCTTCTTTTCAGCTTCTAAAAAAATGTCTGATGGTATTTCTTTCCCCATTTTCATTCTCCTTTTGTATATATGCTATTTTTAAAAAAGACAATTCCTTATTGTTTTACTGTGCTTCTAGTAGAATTTCAGTAGGGAGCATAGGAAACTACGCATATTCGATTCACCTTGTTTAACTTGAAACTCCTTAACCCCTTTTGTGGTTAGGATGGCCAGAGCTGGTTTCTTGTACCCAAGAATTCTGGCTGGTAAAGGAAAAGAAGTGGAGACAAAGAGAGGGGGTTGGAATGAAAACTAAAGCTACAGCTCCATCCCCAACATGTACCCTACACGTTAGGCAAAATTTAGCTAACCTGATTCCAGATGTCCATGGAAGTGAGGCTATTTCTTTCTTCTGTGTGTTTGCTTATGCCTCTCCGTGTGTCTGGCCTAACCCTGTTTTCCCTTCTCAGCCCCAACGGCCAGGTAAACGTGTGCCTTCCAAGAATCCATTCAAGACTCATGGACTCCATAAAAGCCTATTATAATCCCTTCAGGACTGAACTGGCTCCTTCACCTCCTCCCCACCCTCAACCACACACACACACACACACACACACACACACGCACACACACTTTATGTACATAATGTATACAGGTGTGTCTCCTCTCTGTCAATTTCCACCAACTTCTCCCTAGCTCTACAGAGACAAAGAACCACTCTAATGCAACTGGGAAACAGTCTCACATTCTTGGAGAGTATGTGAGAGTATAAATGTTGGCATCATTTCCAGAACAGAAGTAGTAGTCATTTTCTTTAGAGGGTTCCTTGGATACTGATACATTTTATTTATAAACGTTACCTTTCTCTGAGTCCCAGGCCTTCTAAAGCCAGGGCTGCAATAATACTTGTTACCAATCTGGATGGGTGAAATATACATGTGCTGGGGATATGGGTAGAAAAGTTTCCTATAAACTCAGATGGCTTCTGTATGTCAGCAATCTCTGATAATAATGTAAGTTCATTAGTTTGTTCCAATAGCGAACCGTTCAGAGCATCAGCCATATATCACACGTTCACCCAAAATGTGTTGACCCCTGATACCCACTCTGCAAATTGTTAAACACTGAGAAAAGGAAATCACTAGAATTCCCCATAATTAGTAAGTGTTCACTGTGTGCCAAACATCATACTCAGCGTTTTATGGGAGGATCTCATTTCGCATGAACCAACCTAAGGCAGGAAGATAGAGAAGAAAACAGGACTTAAATCTGATAAGTACCTCAGCCAGGCTACATGGATGGGAAACTCTGGTTCTAGAAGTTGAGTGCTTACCGCCACCCTCTGTGTGGGAGATTGCCCTCTCCCTTTGGAAGTTCTTCCCCTTAGCCCCACCTGACTCAGTTATACCCTTGCTTTATCCTCTGCTCAAGAAGGCTTGATGAATAGTAGAAAATGATTCTCTTAGGACCAGACAATTGAAATATAAGGGGGGCCCAAGAGATGCTCAGTCATTAAAGTATTAAGTTTCACATTGATCCAATCCTTAAGCTATTAGAGCTGTTCAGGACTCTCACTGAACTCCTCCCACCCCCACCCCGAAAGCCTCACCATGCCCAGTGGATTTGCCCCCCAGTGGTGATCAGTTTCCTTTTGACAAAAGAGCATTAGAGATTTTAAAAATCTCTGACACGTAGAGGTTTGTTGGCATGTTAACTTTTAAGACTAGCAATGGGTTTTCTCAGGATTTTTTTTTTTTTTTCAATTTCACAAGTGAAAATGTATGCCTTGAGAATTGATTTGTCACTGTCTGGTTTTAACTTTCTGACTGGAAAATAATGATAATCACGTCCCTTTCTTGATTTCAGCCAAGCCAGAAAGCAGTAAGTGGCAGGGCCATCTTAAGAAAAAAAAACCACCAGTCTCCAGGGACTTTTGGTCTTAGATGTGCTGATTTGAGTCATTTACAGAGGTCGTCCTGCCTTTTTAACTGCCTCACTCTCCTTTGAAAAAGCCAACCTTACAGCGGGTCAAGAATGAGGACGAGGGCTTTGCATTTTCACTCAGGGCAGGTTAAGAATGAACAATGTAATGGCCAGGGGATAGAGTGTACTACCGTTACTTTTTTAAAAAATGGGTTTCAGGTGTGTTCTGTTATAAAATGGTGCGGAGGTGCAAAATCCCTTTACTTCTCGTAAAAAGGGAAGGACTGTATTACTCTGCCGTTTAGTTTACTGGTGAAAAGAAAAAAAAAAAAGAGAAAGAAAGAAAGAGGAAGAAAGGAAGGAAGGAAGGGAAAGACAGACAGAGGGAGGGGAGATCGAGAAAGAAAGAATGAATGAAAGGGGGAGGGAGAGAGGAAGGGTAAAAAGATGCAAACAAGCAGTTAAGTCACTCTCCCTATAGCTCTTCAACAATGAACCACCTCCAGGAGATAATAGGAATGACAAATGATAAAAATGGTGTTTCCTACAAAGTCAAATGACATTGGTTTGCTGGAAGCCATTTAAAACAGAGAGGTCTTCATCTTGGAAATCTGTAAGTGCCTGTCTCCTTGAGCTTGGGTAAAAGAATGAATTAGGCTGCTGTTGCATTGTCTAACTTAGATCTGGAGATTCATGATGTCCAATGCAGAAAACAGATTAGCTCATACTCACATCTCGAGGGAAAAACCATGGAATAAACACCAGGAGAGAAAATTTGGTGTCACGTAGTACAATATTAGCACTTGGATATATTTTTTAAAACTTTCTGTTCACCTTCAGGAAATGGATATACCAAGCTAATATTTGTATTGTGCTTTATATTTTTAAAGACTTAATCAATGAGTGAAGTGTGGGGCACACTGGTCTGAAGCTGTACAACTAGTTAGTAGCTCAGCCAGGATTAGTCTTCTACTTCCCAACCTGCCACTGTTTTTACTTGCTTACCCAAACTAAGCTAACTTTTCTTATTTCATGTATTTTTTTTTTCTTTTGGTGATTGTCTGCTATCTTTCACATTTTTTTGAACAGCATCACCACCTAACTTTTTCTGGGGATCTTAAAACCGCAGCATGTTAAGATTTTCTTTCTTTACTTTTTATATATTTTTAAAAGATTTTATTTACTTGAGAGAGAGAGCACGAACAGGGGGAGGGGGCAAAGGGAGAGGGAGAAGCAGACAGCCCGCTGAGCAGAGAGCCTGATGTAGGACTCATCCCAGGACACTGGGATTGTGACCTGAGCCGAAGGCAGACGCTTAAGAGATTAAACCACCCAGGTACCCAGAAACTGCAGCATGTTTAAACAAACTCCAACATTTTTTCATTTGACTTAAACAAAATCACTAGTAAACTATTTTTCTTTATGTTTTGCCCAATCCTATGGGCAGAGAAGCAGCACCCACCTTCTCTCTGACTTTCTCTAGCACTATCCATGTAACTCTGGATGTACCCAGAAAGGCTGGAGTGTTCTCTGCAACTGGTCAGCCACTGGGAGCACCCGGCCAGCTTCTCACCCACCTGCAGTTCTTACCATAATTCCACAGATAGAGAATATTTTTAGCAGATGAAGAAAATAAGGTTCAGAGAGAGGTTAAGTAACTTGCTCAACCATATAGCCAGGTCAGTGTCAGATGTTGAATTTGAACATAGGTCACCAGTGACAAAAGCGAATGTGCTTTGCACTCCATGCTGGTTCTGTTTCAAGGGGCAAGATATGGCACTGGAGTATAGGGTTGTATGTTAAAACTAGGCATGGATTTTTCTGGAGACTACAGTCTAAATGGGATAAATGGTAAGAGTCATGTCTGTCTATCTATCTATCATCTGTCAGTGTCTCTCTCTCTTTTTTCTTTTTTTGTACCTTTTCATATAATTCCTCTAATGGGAATACATGGGCTACATATCCAGAGATATGCTTCTTTTATTTTCCCAGGTGACAGGTGTCTCATTTGGGTAAGAGTTCTTGATGACAGTCCTTCTCTCCCAGTGATTTGTGAATATTAGCTTCTTCTACCTTTTGGGGTTTCAAATGAGTTAAAATGTTAGTCTGGTTTGTGTTTATTTATTTTATAACCCACTGAGCCACCCAGGCACCCCTCGTTTTTATTTATTTTTTAAAGCACAGTTGATAATGCAGGGTTGTACTTGTGCTGGGTATAGAGCAGCAATGCAACAATCCCGCACTATGCTCACCGGGTTAAATGTCATCACTGACTATCACCATATCACATTATTACAATATTATCGACTATATTCCCTATGCTGTAATTTTCATCCCTGAGACTTATCTATACCTCTTAATCCCCTTCACCCCTCCTCTCTGGCAACCACCCATTTGTCCCCTGGATTTATGAGAATGTTTTTGTTTTTGTTTGTCTGTTACTTTGTTTTGTGTTTTAGATTCTACATAAAAGGGAAATCATATGGTGGTTGTCTTTGTCTGACTTATTTCAAACCTCTGGGCCCATTAGCATAGTGGTTTTCATATCTAGCATACTATAGGCACTCCATAAACATTCAGTAAATACAGGAAGGAAAGAAAAAATGCAATCCAAAGGTGATCAGAACACGGTATATACACTGGCAGGTCTTACAGTCTTGCTACGGAGACATATGTGTCCCAAAGCAATTCTATTCCAGTTAGAGCAGTGCTTTTCCACCTGTGCTCCTTATTGGGTTTATGGGAAGTGGTGTAGAGGGGGGAGGTGGGCAATGGATAAAGACTATTTAAAAAAATACCAATGCCCAGTGCTCATCTCATGCTGATGAAAGATTTTTTTGGGTGGGACCTGGTGGGTATTTTTAAAAGGCTCCCTGGGTGGTGCTAATGTTTAACCAATACTGAGACCACCCATGGGTACATGACTGTGTCCATTATGAGGACAAAGAATGGAGGTATCAGGACAGCGGTGAATGTCAGGGGTCTTTCTACAGCAATGTGGTGCTGGACAGAGTCTGTGATTAACACTGGTGACAATGCCAAGAGGAGGGCATTGACCAGGAAGCTTAGAGAGGGCAGGGAGTCCCCTAGAGTCCTGGGTCAAAACTACAACATCAGGTCTGAGGCCAGGCTTGAGACCTTCAGGAGGCCACCTTGGAGCCCAGGGTGGTGGGTGTGGCAGGAACAGAATGCAAATTCCACATGAACCTGGATTTGAAATGCTGATTGTGACTTCCTGTTGGCAGTTGGAACTGGTTGCTGGGAGCCCCGCATGAACTCAGAGCCTTTCCATGTGCTCTATTTGAAGATCTGGCTCTGACCCTCTGGGACTCAAGAGACTCCTTTGTGTGGGGTTCCTAGGTGGGTAAGTGGGGGACTCTTGATTTTAGCTCAGGTCATGATCTCATGGATTGTGAAATTGAGACCATTATCCAGCTCTGTGCTCAGCGGGGAGTCTGCTTGAGTCCTGTCCCTCCACTTCTTCCCCTGCTCTCTCTCTCTCTCTCAAATAAATAAACAAATAAAATCTTTAAAAAAGAGCCTCGTCTGTAAGATAAGGGGGTGTCTCAGAATAGCAGCTTTAAACTATGCCTCTGGACTACTAGGCAGTGCTTCTCAAGTTTTATGAATAGGAGGCTTAGCTGAAGAGTTTTGTATAATGAAGATTCCCAGGGCCCCTCCTGAGACTCTGATTCAGTGGATCAGAGGTGGTCGTTCTTCAGAAGGCATAAGTCTGAGTCTCCTGCAAGCACCTCGGGTCCTACTTTGACAAGCACTGTGTAGGACTGTGTAGGGGCTACTGCGTGGGTGGGCAAAGAGGCAGCTAGCAGGGTCTGGGTCCCTGACCCCCTTAAAAGAAAGAAGCTTCCCATTGTTTGTCTCATGTATTGGACGCTGCAAGACTTGCTTTGAAGAAGTTTCATTGAGGATAGCAAAGGAAGTAGAGAACCATTGCAGTGGCTGATCCTCAAGGTCCCACCAAAACCCAACATCCTGTGAGACTTGGTGGAGGAAACTCCCAAGAGATGGGGAGGGAGAGAGCAGAGAAGCAAACACTAAATTGGGGATAATGTTTTTATTTAAGGAATGGACAGAGGAGATGACAGTCAAGGGAGGAAAGACATACAATTTTTTAAAGGTTTTAGTTTTCAAATGCTTTTGAAACCCATATGCCATAAAGATAAACCAGTGAAATAGAAAACAGCTGGCAAGGTGGCATTTTGTCTTATATAAAGGGATGGCTCTTAGCCCCAACTATAAGATCTGAGTGGGTAGTCCCTGATGAAAAAATAGACATCTTCACCCAGGATGGGGAAATAGCTTCAGGGCCGCCATTATTAGAGAAGATGTACTTCTCCAACTTGCAGGCAGCAAAGACTATAAAATCCCTCCCACCTGGTTATAAAACTATTTCCAGAGTGTATTTTGAAGGAGGCATTCATGGCAAACATCAATGGAGTGTCTTGCATTGGGAGAGAATTGCATGGCTGAACCCTTTCAGGAGCTCTGGATTCTGTTCTGGCATGGACTTGTGAAACAGCTAAAGGAAAGAAATTGAGAGAAGACTAGAAATTGTATTAAAATATGGACTTTCAGAGAAGTCAACTGATAACTCTCTTCATAGTGTATTACCCGGACACAGAAAAACAGCTGGCTTGACATGCGACCGAACACCCCTGTGTTCTAGACACTTCACAATGGCAGATGCTTGCTTGGCTCTCCCTGATGTAATTGCCCTTGTTCCCAGACTGACTGTAAGTTCCCTTCAAGGGCAACTATATCGTAGCCAGTGCTATATCCCAACACTTCGCAGAGCCTGTCGGATGATGGACATGTAATAATAATTGTCTATTTTAGTTGGTGTGGACCAAAGTGAAATGCAAGAAGGAATTCTCTACAGGTGACTTAATAGAAAAAAGATTTGAAGAGAACTGGTGTCGTGATACTCTCCACTCACTCATGACTCAGTTTGTTCCTACCAGAACCAAAACCCTATGCTTGCATATTATTTCTATTTTTACTTACATCTCCGCTTATGTAACGAATGATTCTGTCAACTCCATTTTGTCTATTCTGCACTGAAAGTCAAGTCTTCTTAACCCTGGTCCTTTATTATCTATTTTAAGTCCCAAGTTCAAGGATCCTTTTAGGTCTTGCTGTATAAGAATTCCTGAATCAAAGTGCACCGGGGTGGCTCAGTTGGTTGAGTTTCTGACTCTTGGTTTCAGCTCAGGTCATGAGATCAAGTCCTGTGTTGGGCTTGCACTCAGCATGGAGTCTGCTTGAGATTCTCTCTCCCTAGCCCCCCCCCCCATGCTTATGTGTGTGTGTGTGCAGTCTCTCTCTCTAAAACAAATAAGTAAATCTTCAGAAAAAAAAAAAAAAAAAAAGAATTCCTGAATCAGGTTGACCCAACAAGAATTCGGCACACATCTCCTGGTGCTCAGATGGGCAGAGGAGGCAACCCATATCCTCTGTGCATAGCCCCTGAGGAAGCACGGCCACCACAGTCATAGACAACACTCTCCAGATATTAGATCAGACCTGATGTGGAATCAACAAAGTACTACCACCCACCACCCGGACATGCTCGGCACCTAAACATGAGCCCCTACCCTACTGACAGGCCAGTGGAAGGTGGTAGCATGAACCTTCTCCAACCAAGGGCTATAGGGAAAGTGATATTCTCTGGGAAACACAGAGCAGTACCAGGATGAGAGTCCGGAAAGGGTGCTGGAGGACACAGACAGGCAGAGGCAGCATTTGCCATGCCCCAAATCCATGTCCCAAACCATTCCCCTTCCACCCTTGCAGAAAACCTTTCTTTCCTTGAGGTACTTTCCTTCTGGCTATATCCCACCATTGGTCAGGATTTCCTGGGTTGCAAACCACAGAAACTGGCCTGTTGAGGTGGGCTGAAAACAAATGTGTTCATGGGAGGCTGGATTAGCCAGCTGCAGTGTGGATGCTGCCTTGGGTTGGGGTGGGAGTCCAGGTGGGAGAGCCAGATTTACAGGCTCTAAAAGCAGGAGCAAAGCCTACTGGTCTGTTGAAAACCCACTGCTGGCCCACTCGGCACCATGCACTCCTGGAGGCTGCCATCCCTCCATGCCTGTGCGGCTAACAGCTGGGCGTGGGGATTCGATGGCCATCCCCTTCCAGAATGGCTCCCGTACAATGGACACAAACATGAGCTTCCTGCTGCAAGTTTGGGGCAGGCATCTCAGATGGGCAGAACCTGGTCACATGACTTTATGCCATCCTCCAGGGAGTCTGCCAAAGGGATCCTGGCTTCCTAATGAAAGACTGTCTTCACCTGCTTCTCTTGGGGATTCCCCTAAACAGAGCCTCACCTGTCAGAGTTGGGGACTCCCATCCTCATCACTTCCTCTCATCTTCCTTTCTTCCTCTCATTCCTCTCATACTTCTGTCTCCCCATCTCCACATCTCTCACTGGCCTCTTAGCAGCCTAAATCACAGACCTTTTCTGTCCTCTGTCTTGCTATCTATTATCAGCTGTGACTTTGGTATCCATGCAAGTGGTCCATCCAAGAGCCTAAGTTCATGGGACCTTAAATCCAGAGACTTCCATCTCCATGTCACTTTTTTTTTTTTTTAATGATTTTATTTACTTGACAAAGAGAGAGAGAGAGAGATTGGGCACAAGCAGAGGGGAGGGGCAGAGGCAGAGGAAAAGCAGACTCCCTATTAAGCAGGGAGCCTGATGTGGGGCTCCAACCCAGGACCCTGGGATCATGACCTGAGCAGAAGGTGGACACCTAACTGACTGAGCCACCCAGGCATCCTCATCTCCACATCATGTTTGTCACCTACATCCAGAGTCACACCAAGGTGCTTGTCATTGCTGAGAATTGCTTCTCTATAGAACTCACCTCCTGTGTCTCACCACCACCCCTTCTCTGCTCTAGAGATAAGCCGCCAGTGCCCACACCCTCCTATTAGTGCCCTGAAACCTCTCTTTCTCTCCAACACAGCATGCAACCAAGCGCAGTCCAGGAGCATGCTTAATGCCTTTATACCCCTCTTCCTCCCTTGCTCTTCCCAAGAATCTCCCCACAATGGATTCGTTCTATAAAATGTCTACTAATACACCCAGGTATTAGCTATTGCCAGTCGTACTGGGAAAGGGTCCTCAACCTGTGTTGGCTGGTGTCACTACAAGTCCCTGGTCCCCTGTCTTGGCTGGGTCTTGAACACTAAGAAACTAATTCTTTGTTTATCAACTACCCTGTTCATCTTTTTCTACTTTCCTCAAGCTCCCCCGGTCATGCTTCCCCCTTTCAATTCTCTGGCCCTCAGCACACTGTGAGCCTCTTACTTTCTAAGTGAATTAAGATGCTTTCCCATTTCTATTGAGGGTGAATGCTTTCCCATTTCTATTGAAACCCACACTTCATTCTCCATTTTCGTTTTCAGATAAAGGTCAGTCCCTCATCCCAAATTTTGTTTTTTGATCCCGTTCCCCGCCCCCCACAAAGTTTGCCTCATCTCCCTTGTATGTTCAACTTTTCTCTCTCCTGTTAGCTCTTGCTTCACAAATATTTTCAGATCATCTTCCCCAGATGGTAAGCGCCTCAGAAGCAGGGGTCCTGACTGATTCATCAGTGTTTGCCCTCAGAACTGAATACATAGTAAGAAATACATATTTGTTGGGCTGAATCCTTCACATTTCCACATATATTACCAGTAGACCTAAAATTTATGTCCTAAATCTAAACTCACCATTGACTAAAGACCCATTAACAGGGAGAGGCCTTTAGCAAATTCATTAATTAGACTCATTCTACACAGAGATTACATTAGTTTTATATTATCATTACTACTTGTCAGTGAACGATAAAGAACTTGAATTTCATAGGTATGTGTAAATTTCATTTAAAATAATAATTGTTATTATTAATATTTACACAAGTCATTTATTCCTAGAACAGGCCTGTGCTAATTAATATTGTTTTCATACTAATAATCACTATGAAGCAAAGTTCTCAGGAAATTCCCTGGTAAGAATAATTTTCTACATGTGCCATGTACATGCATTTGACCTTGGGAGCACTAGAGTGGGAAGAGGAATACAAGCCAGAGCTTAGATCCACATGTGCAGTATAGGAGTTCATCAGGGAAAAAAGCTACCTGGAAGAGGTGAGTTTTGAATTGAAGTTTCAAGTGGGGTTGACTCAGGACACCTGGGTGGTTCAGTCAGTTAAAGCATCTGCCTTCAGATCAGGTCATGATCCCAGGGTCCTGGGATTGAGCTCTGCGTCAGGCTCCTTGCTCAGCGGAGGTTTGCTGCTTCTCTCTCAGGCCCCCTCCCTGTTCATGCTGTCTTTCTCTTTCTCTTTCAAATGAATAAATAAAAATATCTTTAAAAAATAAAGTGAGGATGACTTTTGGATACCCAGGGACTAGACCATGCTAGGGAGTTCTGAGCCCCACCAAGAAAGAGTTAAACCTTTGCTCATGTGGATGGCTAGAGTCACGAATGTATTCATTCACAAACTTGATTGTGGAGCACTTGACATTTCTGATTCTATGCTCCTTACACAGTTGCTTCACCAGCCTATTCCTGCATTTTGTAAAAAACAAAACAAAACAAAACAACAACAACAAAAAATGAAGAAGAAGAAGAGAAAAAGAAAGAAAGAGAGAATGAAAGAAAGAGAAAAAAAGCTTCCCCCATCCCTGCTTCTTGCCTTATGTTCTCTGTTATGATCTGTGGGTGACTTAGTGTGACAACCTATTTACCAGGGACCCAACCAGGGTGCCCACTGCTTCTCTGCCTCTACCTGGGACTCAGCTCTGGACCCACAGGGGATGCTCCTGGGCTCAGACACTGGAGTTTGCTTCAATTCTGTCTTGGCTGAACAGAGATTGCCATCAAGGCTCTTTCTTTCTATTGACAATGCCTCATGCTTTGTCTTCAGCTCAGGTCAGTGGTTTCCTTCTCATCTTTCTGGGTACTAAGAAGAATCCAAATTTGCTTTGACACTGGGGCTCGGCCTCATTTTTGTCAGCCTTCCCCAGGCCTTCTGTCTACTTGCCTTTCCTTCTGGCCAGGTCAAGCCCATGGCCGCGAGCCCCAGGAGGCAGCTTCCAAATGCAAACTGTTCAATTCCCTCACATCTGCCAAAATGCCACCTATGGCCCCTCTGGTCTTGCCGATTCCAGGTGCCCATCTGCCCACCTCAGCTCTTTCCTGCTTCTGGTCTCACCCATGATAGGACCTTATTTATGTAGGGATGCTTTGGCTTCTGGGGCCCCCAAGGGCCCTGTGAGAGTCTGTCATGCCAACTGAGCACTTGGTGAGTCTGAAAAATGAGGTGGGCATTGGGTATAAGGCATTCATCGTATGCCATCCTTTCCAGTAACCATCGGGGTGTTTCCCCTGGCCAGACCCCAGCCCCACCCGAGAGGGTGCACAGGGGAGGCGAACAGAAGAAGTCACAGAGCCTTATCTGCTCCGAAACCCCCTTCCCAAAGCTCCAGCTCCTCTGAACCTCCAGGAAAAGAAACCCTGCTTTCCTTGTGGTGGGAGGTTGAGCTGTGTGGCTGCCCTTCACTCAACATCATCATTTCTCTTCCAGCTGACGAGGTGAACAAAAGAAGAGCTACATGCCAATAAGAAATCAGAGAGAGTGCTTTTTAATCAAAAGACTTTTATCCTCTGGTCTGAAAATAGGGAAAATATATATGATTTTTAATTTATTTATTTGTCAGAGAGACAGTGAGAGAGGGAACATGAGCAGGGGGAGAGGCAGAGGGAGAAGCAGGCTTCCCGCTGAGCAGGAAGCCTGATGCTGGGCTCGATCCCAGGACCCTGGGACCATGTCCTGATCTGGAGGCAATTGCTTAACAACTGAGCCACCCAGGCACCCTGGAGAGAGCCTGTTTTTTAAAATATGCAGTATTGTGAGCAGCACATCACACAAAGGCTGGGGACTGAATGCGGAGGCTGAGTTTGGGTGAGAGAGAAAAGCGGATTTCATTTCATCCACACTCTCGAGTCCAAGACCCTTCTAGAGAAGGAAATAAACAGACTTCTCTGCTAAAGATGTGGTACAGGCAAGAGCTGTTCACAGAACCAGGAGTCACAGAGTCATCGCCGTGGGCCTTCAGGTAAAGTGCTTATCTGCAGACTTCCAGAGAATTCTGAAATCTCACATCCGTGATCTTGAAGTCACAGACTGTCTTCTAATCCCAACACATGTGCAGGGCATGCATTTTGGTAACCGTGGATGGCCCCTCAATGTGCTTTTCTTCTACTCGTGAAATTTCTGCTCATGGGTTTTTTATACTAGCATTCAGATCCCAGCCCGACATTTCCTGCCTTGGAAAGTTGAATTCCTGGCTTCTTTTCTGGTTCTTTTTCTCCATCTGCAATTTCAGAAGGAATCTCAGAAGGTTCATCTATAGCCCTGATCTGATTGATCCCTGCTTCGATGCTAATAAGCAGGCCGCATTGACTTACCTTTTAATAAAGTCATCAGCAGAAACAAGTGGGCCTCACAGGGGAGTGCAGAGAGACACTTATCCTTGGTGGGACAAGGGTTCTCTTCTGCATAATTGACAGCAAATAAAACTAATGTCTAATGAAGATGTTGACATAGCTTAAAATACTCCTCCTTGTTTGGGAATTGAGCGCCTTGCTCCCTTGTTTATCAAGGGGATTGGACACATTTCTGTGTCCTGATCCAGTCAATGGCAGGAGGTGCTGGACTGGATGGGCAGGGACCTTGAAGTTCAGGATGAAAGCACATTGAGCTGGACCAGTAGATAACCTGAAGTACGTCTGGTGGTGAGTATCAGGCAGCCAGGTAAGCCGACAAGCATCCTGTCGTGGGGGCTGGGCAGAGAGGTGGCCGAGGCTGGACTTCAGTTCCCACAGAGACAAGTAGGAATAAGACTTAGAGGAAAACAGAACTTTCCATGTATTTCAGAGAATATGAAGATCAGTACTGGGTAAGTAAGAGCTTAGCCATAAGGAAGGGGGGAAGAAAAAGCAAAGTCTGGTTTTAAGACCTTTACCTATCACAGCCTATGGTTGTCTGTTAACAGATGCTTTAGCCACCAGATGCTGGTCTGTGGACCCCCAGCACTGACACCACCCATTAAAAATGCAGAAGCTCAGACCCCCAGCCCAGATCTATTGAATCGGAGTTTGCCTTTGGTCGCAGGGCCACCACAAATGCATTAAGTCAAGAGCACAACCCTCGATGACAGGCTCCCAAAAGCAGGTGCTTTTCCTTCCTATTCACTGTGGTCTTCACAGTGGCTACGAGAAGACCGTATAATACGCATTTCCTAAAGATATTAATTAACTTAGGTTCTGAAACTACCCGGAAGTGCTTACTTCTGCCATGTCTGGGAGCAAAATTAGCCCCTGAACATGTAATTGATGGAGTCTCAGTTGGGGCTGGAGCCCACATGGCATGTAGAAGTTGAAGGCACAGAGCCCAGCCCAGCTGGGACCCCCTGGCATGGGCGGTAGTGCTGTGGCATAATGGGGCCAGGGTCCTGCGTTCTGTCTGTGCCTTGTGATCTGCGTAACACTGAAAAAATCAAATCCCTTACCTTCTCTTTGGGTCTCATTCATTCATCTCTAAACCAGGTAGATAAAAATATCTACCTTGCCTTTCTCACTGATGTCTTCGGAGGATTAATTGAAACAATATACACGGAGACACTTTGTAAACAGGAATCAATTATACGCAGACAGAGAATTCTGGTTTAATCTGCCCTTTGATCTTCTACTCCAGCTTTGTGCCTGCCCTGTGCCCGTCCTGGGCCCTCCCTGCCCCACAATCACATGTGGGACATGTGGTTGGGGCCAGGCTCAGGGGCAGGGACAGGTGCTGGCCTGGAGAGGTCCACCTTCCAGACCTCCAAGTCACTGCCAAGGCCACCTGCTTCTCAGGATCGCCGTGCCAGGTGCAGGGGTATGGTGGCCCCTCTCGGCATTGAATTTATTCCAACCTTTCAAAGAGAGAATAAGCAGCAAGAAATCCATCAATCCCACATCAGCCTGACCCCATTTTACAAACCTGATGATACTTAGCATACCAGCATGTTTGCTTTCTTTCCAGCAAACAGTCAAACATGATTAAACTCTCTCCTCATTTCCATATTAATAGCACACCCGTGTGAAGAATTTAGGAAAACACATTTCTGGAAATCTCATTTTTGATTTAAAATTTTCCAGTGTTGCAATGAATAGCAACACCCTGCCAGGCAGAAATGTTCCCTCCTGTCAGAGAGCTCCGAGGAGATGTTGCTCCCTTTCTGGCAGCTTCTTCCCATGGTCATCAACTTGGTCACGAAATGCTTTCTTCAGCGGCAGTTCCCTAAGGCTGTGACTTAAATGTGCCTTTTTCTGTTTTCTCCTTATTGAGAACAGGGGAGAGGGCTTCCTAGCTATCTGAGTAAGGTCGCTCCTCATGCTTAAAAATGACAATGAAATTCTTCCATCCATTCCCAGAATGTGGAATCAGAGACCCTTCCTCTTCTGATTGGATGGCTCCATTCCCTCTCACTTTTCTTCAGATCTGGGGCAGAGACCAGTGTGCAGATGAAGAATGGAGAGAAACATGAGCACAGCTGAGTCCCAGACCTCCCCATCCTCAGCACCCTCCCCGCTGCTGAGAATGTTGGGAGGAGAAAACCACCTTAAGCTCTGGAAGCAGACGGAGAGCCGTCCTGGTCTTGGCTCCTTCATGAACAAGCCGTCTCACTTTGGGCAAGTAGCTTACTTAAAACTGTTTCTTGGACTATTCAAAAGAAAAATAATAATATTATTAGCACTGATCTACCTCATGAGGGTGTTAGGAGAAAATTTAAATAAATGATACACATAGAGCACTTAGCTCAGTGCCTAGCATACAGCGAGTGCCCAATAAAAGTTGGCTGTTGGTATTTTGTTTTTATTTTTTTAATGTATCACTATACATGGTTCCTCCCAGCATCCCATTCACAGCAGAGGGGAAAAGAAGAATTCCTAGCCAGGATTCATCCTTTTTTTTTTTTTTTTTAAGACTTTATTTATTTATTTGACAGAGAGAGAGAGAGAGAGTGATCACAAGTAGGCAGAGAGGCAGGCAGAGAGAGAGGGAAGTAGGGTCCCAGCCAAGCAGAGAGCCCAATGCAAGGCTCTATCCCAGGACCTTGAGATCATGACCTGAGCCAAAGGCAGAGGCTTAACTCACTAAGCCACCCAGGCCCTTTGGGCAGCCAGAGGGCAAGGAAGGTGGAAATCTATGTGGAACGCAGGAGGGTTCCTTCCATCTCTGCTCTTGGACTGTGTTCTCATTCCCTGTGACTTTAGAAAGAACCCTGTTCCAGGGGCGAGGACAGGCATGTGTTAGCCCCAGCTCTGTCTCTTACCACTTGGTAAGTTTCTTAAAGCCTCTAAAACCCAGAGATAGCTCTGAACTCACTTCAGGTTTCTTATATCCCTGAATTGGGTGCAATGAAAGATGGTTTATTTGTTGGGCTGGAGTTGGGGGGTTCCACAGGACAGGTTTTATAGGGGAGCATGTTGAGATCCGAACTGCAGTTAAGTGACTTGCTTAGGACCTAAGACAGAATGCTGTCTTATGGATGCAGAGAAATTGTTTCTTCACATGGCCCCTGCCCCCCGTCTCTCAAAGCCAGTGAAGTCTGCAGGAGGCGATAAGCCACACTCCTATGGTGGCAGATTCATGGTTGACTTCTGTCCAGCTGTCTCCCGGGACACGTTTCTGCCAGGTTGCGTGTCTGGTCCCATGTTAGTTTTATAACCATGGCTTTCCCCATGCCAGGTGTCTGGCCCTGTGCTTGGAGCAACGGAATTCGTTCTATTTCTGAATTCTGCCATCTGCACCCCAGGGTTTTATGCTCCAGATGATATGTGACTCCTTCTCTGTGAATCATCTGGAATGATTCAGGGGTTTTCTTACAAGGCACAGAGCAGTGAACTGGCCCTTTTTTGTCTGTGCCCTGGGAGTAGACGGGGTGAGGGAGGAAGGAGAATGAGAAGCCCATCTCTCCTGCTTTCTGCTATGGCATGGATTCTATCCGCACTGATTTCCAGATTGATGGCTACCCCTTGGTGCGTGCCTGGAGCTATCAGGGTGAGGCCCGACAGGCCTCCTCGAAGTCACCAAAACCCTGCCTTCAAACCGCTTCCTCATTTCTTTCCTGCCACAGGCACACAGATCCCTATGCCTTTGAATGTTTGCCTGGGAAACACCATATGTGTGAACTAAGTTTATAAAGCACTGAGTTTAAGAATAAATTTCAAGATGCTATTTTTCAGCAGCCTGTGAATCACTTCAACTCATTTGCAAAATAAACTCTTTGCTGGGGGAAATTCATTTTTGATGACCGAAGACAGAAGGAAAGTTGTAATACATGGGGCTTTTCCCTCCCGATAGTCATGAGCGATTCTGCCAGGAGGGGTAGGGACGGGCAGCCATCTAACGTTGTGAAGGCGAAATCCCGAGTAATAAATAGATCTATCTAACACGTCATACGGTAGACTCAGACTCCCGTTTTCAGAGCCTCGTGGCATTTTATCAAACAACCTGGACTTTATTTTGGGTCTCTCGGCAGAAGCAGAAAGATGGATGTTACAATTTTTAAAAGAGATTTTCTAGGGTTGCTCTGTTCCTTGACTTACCAAAGGGGCCACTACCTCACCACCTGGTAGTGAAAAAGCATGTCGGAAAGGCTACCCTCGCGGGATGTGTGTGAAGTGACAGGCTTGCTGCTGACGTGGAAGGTAGTTTGGGGTGCCCTTGATGGGCATGGAGAATTCACCGGGAATGGGGCCATTGATATCTGCTGCCTGGGATGGTAGGTCTCAGATGCATTGTTTTCGGTTTCTCGTATGTTGCTGCCTTTTTGTGTGCTTGTGACCGTTGGCTGAATTGTGCCTCTTCAGCTCTCTCGGCTCAGTCTCTTGGTTTTTTGTTTGTTTGTTTGTTTTATAATATCCTTATCTAAAGAGGGGAAGCTGGGGCCGGCTAATGATGATGAAAGATACGTGCAAAAAGCAATCAGCACTACCTCATCAGGAGCAAAGCTGCTATTTAGGTCATACCCATGGACCAGAGCCCTTGGCATTGATTTCCTCACTTCTTCAGGGACATGTCCCAGGCTGTGCAGGGGGGAATGGCCCAGAGAAACGAACACAGCGCCATCACGGAAATGTGCACCCGGGAACTGCTGACCTCTTCCGGACGGACGGTAGCAGGTGAAGATACTGCTGGAATGCTCTTGTTTGTTGCCTCCATAATTGTGCAAATTGTACTGGCTTCCCTTTCTTTCCTTCTTTCCTTTTTTTTTTTTTTTAATTTATTTATTTGACAGAGAAAGATCACAAGTAGGCAGAGAGGCAGGCAGAGAGAGAGAGAGGAGGAAGCAGGCTCTCTGCCCAGCAGAGAGCCTGATGTGGGACTCTATCCCAGGACCCTAAGATCATGACCTGAGCCGAAGGCAGTGGCTTAACCCACTGAGCCACCCAGGCGCCCCTGGCTTCCCTTTCCTCACACGTTTCCTTTTCACCCTTCCAGACAGGTCTGCGTTTCTAAAATTGATCCTGATTGGGCCACCAGAGATCAAACCGATCAAACTGATTTAGCCAATCCATTAGTATATAAATGGCACGAGGCGCGCATGTGGGAAGAACACTGGTACCCTGGGCTCAAATGCAGGTGTGGGAGAGAAGTGGGCTCAGAAGCAGGTCTCAGGTCTGTGCTGAGTAGAGTTCAGTGGCTCCTGGCTTTCCAGGTGACCACAGCGTAAGGAACATTTTGGCTCCCAGTCTGGTTCGGTGCAGCCTAGAGAGCTGAAAGCAGTTTGGGGTTCTGGTTTGACTTAATGCAGCATGCAAGCCTAGCTGGTGTGGGTGTGAACCAGTTTGCTTGTTTGTTTCTTTAACTGCAAACATTGAGAAGGTAGAAGCCAAACTCCGGGCTTGGTGCTCAAGGAACAGTCACAGATTCTTTCACCAATTTTTAAAGTTTTGTTTAGTCCCTGGGCCTTCAGGCTTTCTACCTGGCAAGAAAGCAGAGGACCCCAGGAGTTCCTGAGCCGGCAGCTTCCTGGGAGCTTGGAGTTTGGAGCATGGTTTGGGCTCCGGGCAGGTGCTCAACATTGTTGAAGGCACTCTCTTTCTTGACACCATGGTGTACGCCCATGCGTGTTCATGCGTGTGCCACATGACGCCGTGTGCACCCATGATCCAACACTCGACACGCATGAAACACAAGAGGTCCCCAGGGCTACCCCTGAGGACAGGGCCTACCTCTTCTCATACCCCTTTGGCTAACACAGTGCTTCTTCTCAATGAAGTCACAAAGATAATACCAACTTAGAAAAAAGAAGCCAAGACTTACAGCCCTGAATTAACTGTATGCCAAAGTACAACCTCCGTGAACAAACCTAATTAACAATTAAAGGGATCTTCTAAAAGGGGAAGTTTTACTGGTTGAATGCAAACTGTGGGAGCTAATAACATAGTTCGTGTTCTGCTGCAGTGCGGTATGAAGTGTATAATATCTCCCATGAAGTGCTCTTTCCAAACAACTAGCAGGGCATTAACCTGTAGATCTAACTTGTACTTCCCAGGAAATTCAGAGACTGGGGAAACTAGTTAAATCAGACCAAAAGAAACAATTATCCGAATCCAGACTGTGGGATATTCTGCTAGACAACTGACCTTGGCTATTAAATAAGAGACTTAATATGAGAGATTAAACTGAGGGTGATGGGGGGATGGTGGGGGATGTTCTAGATTTAGGAAAGACTTAAGAGACTTAACAACCAATGTATGTGTGTGTTCCTTCATGTGGGGATCTGGTTTAGAATAAAAAGAAAAGCCACAAAAGATCATGGGGCTGACTAGTCAAAGTGAGGTCTGAACATGACACCAGAGAATTCCACAGGAAAGAGCAGTTGTTGGGTATAGTCATTGGGTGTTCATTGTACCAGTCTCTATTTTTTGTGTGTTTGAGATTTTTATACTAATCATTTTTTTTATGAGTAAAATAGCAATTTGACAAGAAAGGAAAGGATAATCTAACGCTCTAAGGCAGGGAAGTGAGAGTCCATAAAGTGGGTTCTGGGACCTGCAGGGAGCTCAACTTTGTTGGAGGGTCAAATCCAAGTGGGTGCCACAGATGGTCTGAGAGGAAAAGGCACGCAGGACAGGCCACACCTGCTACAGAGCTTGGGCTGTTTACTGGAGGCAAGGGGGCTCACTGGGGGCTTTTATTTTTAAATAGCAACTTTACTTTTATTTTTGGAGAAGGAGAGAGAAAGAGAGAGAGAGGGGGGAGAGGGAAGGGGGTAAGGACTGAGGGAGAGGGAAAGAGAAAATCGTAAGCAGGCCCCATCCCCAGCATAGACCCCAATGTGGGACTCCATCTCATCACCCTGAGATCATGACCTGACCAAAATCAAAAGTTGGAAGTTTAATCAACTGAGCACCCCGGGAATCCCTTAAATAACCTGACTGAGAAACAATTCAGATCCCATAAAGGTCAGTCTTTTAAAGTTTACAATTCAGTGATTGGGGGTCTATCCAGAGTTGTACATCCCAAGAGTACTAATTCCAGAGCATTTTTATCATCTCAATTTGAAGTCCTATGAACAACCCCCCCCCCTGCCCCCGCTCTCCCTGTCCATGGTAATTTGCTTTCTGCCTCTCTGAACATTTCATATATACAGAATCATAGAATATATGGCCTTTGGTACCTGGCTCCTTTCACTTAGCTTGTTCCCCCATTCATTTATATTGGAGCATGTATCCAAATTGCATTCTTGGAGGGAGGAGCAAGATGGCGGAGGATTAGAAGACCTAAATATCACTGGGCCCCAGGAGTTCAGCTAGATAGCTATAAAACCACTCTGAACACCTAAACACTCAACAGGAGATCGAAGAGAAGAAAAGCAGCAACTCTATGAACAGAAAACATCCACTTTTTGCAAGGTAAGAGGTACAGAGAAGTGAATCAGTGGCGATATACAGGAAGAGAGACCGCAGGGGGAGGGGCCAGCGCCTGGCAAGCAGTGGAGCAGCGGAGCACAAGATCAGAACTTTTAGAAGTCTGCTCCACTGAGGGACATCACTCCAGAGGCTAAGCAGGGGTGGAACCCTCGCAGGGGCAGTGTGGTCTCAGGACCCACGGGGTCACTGAAAGATTGGGGGTGTCTGAGTGTGGCAGAGCTCCAGGTGTCAGAGCAGGGAAGCTGACTACAGAAACAGAGCCCAGGAATGAGCTCTCAGCTCGGGGTTACCGTGATCCAAGGCACAGTCGAACCACTGCTCTCTGAGCAGGGACCCCACAAGTGGTAGATCCTGGGAGACTCACCTTCCTCCTCTGGGAAGAGTAGCACAGGAGCTTGTGGCAGGGATCTGCTGGGTTTGGAGATGCCAGACGGGCCGAGTGCCAGAGATAGAAACGCTCAGTCACAGGCCTGGTGAGCACCGAGTGCAGCTGGAGACCAGGGAGAGGGGCGGGCCTGACTGCTTATCTCTGAAGGTGCACTAAGGAGTGGGGCCCCAAGCTCTCAGGGGCTCTGAGAGCCTCAGCTCTCCTCCTGGCCAAAGATTGGGAGGCACCATCTTTATTCTCTGCCTCCAGAGCTCTATGGAAAGTGTTCAGGGAACAAAAGCTCCGGAGAGCTAATCCAAGCAGATTACTTAGCCCAGCCCCTGGCAAAGGCAGTGCAATTCTGCCTCAGGCAAAGACATTTGAGAATCACAGCAACAGGTCCCTCACCCAGAAGATAAGCAAGAACATCCAGCCAAGACCAAGTTTGCTGACCAAATGAGAACTGCAAAACTTCAGAGCTACGGGAATATAGCACATAGATTTCAAGGCTTTTCCCCCCATGATTCTTTAGTCTTTGAAAGTTCAATATTTTTTAACTTTATTTTTTTCTTATTCTATTTTTAAAAATTTTTCTTCTTTCCTATTTTAACCTTTTAAACTATTTTATCTTATCAATACCTTTAAAAAATCTTTTAAAAATTTCATTGTTATAGTCATAGTCTATCCCTTCATTGTATTTAACCTTTTTTTTTGTATATATATAAGTTTTTCTTTCTTTAAAATTTTGGGATACAGTTTCTTCTAACAGATTAAAATATACCCTATATCTAGCATATGGCTTTGTTCTAGTTTCCAGCGATCACATTCTCTCCCTTTTTTTTTCTTTTATCATCCAACTTCTTGTCTTTTCATTTGAATTTTTTTAATTTTTTTTTCTAATTTTATTTTTTCAGTGTCCCAAGATTCATTTTTTATGCACTATACCCAATGCTCTATGCAATACATGCCCTCCTTAATACCCACCATTGGGCTCACCCATCCCCCCACCGCCACTCCCTTCCAAAACCCTCAGTTTGTTTCTCAGAGTCCACAGTCTCTCATGCTTCATCTCCCCCTCCAATTTAACCCAATTCACTTTTCCGTGCCTTCTCCTAATGTCCTCCATGTTATTCTTTATGCTCCACAAGTAAGTGAAATCATATGATAATTGACTTTCATTCCTTGACTTAATTTACTTAGATTAATCTCTTCCAATCCCCTCCATGTTGATACCAACTTCTTATCATATCAATGCCTTTCTAAAAATCTTTTTAAATTTTAATCTTTACAGTCATATTCCATCCCTTCATTGTGTTTACCCTTCTTTGTGTGTGTATATATATATTGAGTGTGTATATATATATATATACACATACACACACAAAGAAGGGTAAATATATATATACATTTATATATATATTATATATATTATATAAATTAATATATATATTTATATATATATATAAATTAATATATATATAAATGTATATATATATTCCTTTCTTAAAAATTTTGGGAGGTAGTTTCTTCTAACAGACTAAAATACACCCAAAATCAAGTGTGTGACTCTGTTCCAGTCACCAGTCTAATCATATATATATGTAATCAATATAAGATTAATATATTTAATATACTATTATTAATTGTATATAATTAATTAATATTAATTTATATAATTAATTAATTATATGATTTATATGTGTATATATTTTTTTCTATTTTCTTCTCCCCCCAGTTTCGGGTCTCTTCTGATTTGGTTAGTGTATATTTTTCTGGGGTCATTGCTACTCTTTTTGTATTTTATTCTCTCATTCATCTATTATTATCTGGATAACAGATAAGAATTATGAAACAGAAAAACTTACCTCAACAAAAAAAAAAAAGAACAAGAGGCAGTACTGATGTCTAGTGGGATGTCAGAACTAGAGTTCAGAATGATGAGTATCAAGATAATAGCTGGGCTTGAATAAAGCATAGAAAATACTAGAGGATCCCTTTCTGGAGAAATAAAAGAATTAAAATCTAACCAATTTGAAACTAAAAACATTATTAATGAGGTGCAATAAAAAATGGAGGCTCTAACTCCTAGGATAAATTAGACAGAAGAGAGAATTAGTGATATAGAAGACCAAATGATGGAGGATAAAGGAACTGAGAAAAAGAGAGATAAACAACTACTGGATCACGAGAGGTTCCAGTATTAAGAGATATTAAGAGACAAGTGATACCATAAGATGAAATTAGGAGATAAGTTATACCATAAGATAAGTATTAAGAGATAAGTGATACCATAAGATGATACAATATTAGAATAATTGGGATCCCAGAAGAAGAAGAAGAAAAAGAGAGGGGCAGAAGGCATATTGGAGCAAATTATAACAAATAACTGCCCTAATTTGGGGAAGGGAACAAGCATCAAAATATAGGAGGCAATAAAAATAGGTCCACATTCCACCCTCTAATAGTAAAACTTACAAGTCTCAGTGACAAAAAGAAAATCCTGAAAGCAACTTGGGACAAGAGGCCTGTAACCTACAACAGTAGAAATATTATATTGGCAGCAGACCTATCCACAGAGACCTGGTAGGCCAGAATTGATTGGCATGATATATTCAGTCCACTACATGAGAAAAATATGCAGCCAAGAATACTATATCATGCCAGCCTGTCATTGAAAATAGAATGAGAGATAAAAATCTTCCAGGACAAACAAAAATTAAGAGAATTTTCAAACATTAAATAAGCCCTACAGGAAATATTGAAAAGGGTCCCCTAAGCAGAGAGAAAGAACTTAAAAGTAACCTAGACCAGAAAGGAACAAAGACAATATATATTCACAGTCAACTTACAGGCAATACAATGGCACTAAATTCATATTTTTCAATAGTTACCCTGAATTTAAATGGGATAAATGCCCAAATCAAAAGACACAGGGTATCAGAATGGAAAACAAACAAACAAATAAACAATAACAACAACAACAAAACACAAAAAAACCCACCCAAGACCCATTGGTATGCTGTCTGCAAGAAACTCATTTTAGACCCAAAGACACCTCCAGATTTAAAGTGAGGGAGTGGAAAACAATTTGCCATGCTAATGGACATCAAAAGAAAGCTAGGGTGACAATCCTTACAGCGAATAAATTAAATTTTAAACCAAAGACTATAAGAGATGAGGAAGGACACTATATCATACTTAAAGGGTCTGTTCAACAAAAAGATCTAACAATTTTAAATATCTATGCCCCTAACATGAGAGCAGCCAATTACCTAAGCCAATTAATAACAAAATCAAAGAAACACATCAACAATAATATAATAATAGTAGGGGACTTTAACACCCTCTGCACTGAAATAGACAGAACATCTAAGCAAAAGATCAATAAGTAAATAAAGGCTTTAAATGACACACAGGACCAGATGGACATCACAGATATATTCAGAACATTTCATTCCAAAGCAAGAGAATACACATTCTTCTCTAGTGCACATGGAACATTCTCCAGAATAGATCACATCCTGGGTCACAAATCAGGACTCAACTGGTACCAAAATATTTGGATAATTTCCTGCATATTTTCAGTTCACAATGCTTTGAAACTAGAACTCAATCACAAGAGGAGAATTGGAAAGAACTCAAATACATGGAGGCTAAAGAGCATCCTACTAAAGAATGAATGGGTCAACCAGGAAATTAAAGAAGAATTTTTAAAAATTCATAGAAACAAATGAAAATGAAAACACAACTGTTCAAAATCTTTGGGATGCAGCAAAGGCTGTCCTAAAAGGAAAGTATATAACGATACAAGTCTTTCTCAAGAAACAAGAAAGGTCTCAAATACACAACTAACCCTACACCTAAAGAAGCTGGAGAAAGAACAACAACAAAAAAAATCCTAAACCCAGCAGAAGAGAAATAATAAAGATCAGAGCAGAAATCAATGAAATAGAAACAAAAGGAACATTAAAATAGATCAACAAAACCAGGAACTGGTTCTTTGAAAGAACCAGTTTATCAATAAGATTGATAAACCCCTTGCCAGACTAATCAAAAAGAAAAAAGAAAGGACCCAAATTAATAAAATCATGAATAAAAGAGGAGAGATGACAACCAACACCAAAGGAATACAAATAATTCTAAGAATGTATTATGAGCAACTATAAGCTAGCAAATTAGATCATCTGGAAGAAATGATCCAAAACTGAACCAGGAAGAGAAAGAAAACTTAAGGGACCTATAACCAGTATGGAAATTGAAGCAGTAATCAAAAGTCTCCCAACAAACAGGAGCCCAGGGCCAGACGGCTTTCCAGGGGAATTCTACCAAACATTTAAAGAAGAATTGATACCTATTCTCCTGAATCTATTCCAAAAAAACATAAATAGAAGGAAAACTTCTTTATGAGGCCGGCATTACCTTGATCCAAAACCAGGCAAAGACCTCATCAGAAAGGAGAATTACAGACCAATCCCTGATGAACATGGATGCAAAAATTCTCACCAAAATACTAGTCAATAGGATCCAACAGTACATTAAAAAATTATTCACCATGACAAAGTGGGATTTATTCCTGGGCTGCAAGGTTTGTTCAACATCCACAAATCAATCAATGTGATACAATACATTAATAAAAGAAATAACAAGAACCATATGGTCCTCTTAATCAATGCAGAAAAAGCTTTGACAAAGTGCAGCATCCTTTATTGATCAAAACTCTTCACAGTGTAGGGATAGAGGGTACATACTTCAATCTCATAAAATCGTCTATAAAAAATCCACAATGAATATCATTCCCAATGGGGATAAAATGAGAGCTTTTCCCCTAAAGTCAGGAACATGGCAGGGCTGCCCCATATCATCGCTGCTATTCAACATAGTACTAGAATTCCTAGCCTCAGCAATCAGACAACAAAAAGAAATAAAAGGCATAGGAATTGGCAAAGAAGTCAAACTTTCACTCTTTGCTGATGACATGATACTTAATGTGTAAAACCGAAAATACTCCACTCCAAAACTGCTAGAACTCATATAGGAATTCAGTAAAGTGTCAGAACATAAAATCAATGCACAGAAATCAGATGCTTGTCTATACACCAACAACAAGAAATAAGAAGGAGAAATTAAGGAGTCGATCCCATTGCACACAAAATCATAAGACACCTAGGAATAAACCCAACTAAAGAAGCATCAGCAAATTACCAAGTACTCATGAAAGAAATTGAGGAAGACCAAAAGAAATGGAAAAACGTCCCAAGTTTATGGATTGGAAGAACAAATATTGTGAAAATGTCTATGCTACATAGAGCAATCTACACATTTAATGCAATCTCTAGCAAAATACCATCAACTTTTTTCAAAGAAATGGAGCAAATAATCCTAAAATTTATATGGAACCAGAAAAGACCTGAATAGCCAGAGGAATGTTGAAAAAGAAAAGCAAAGCTGGTTGTATCACAATTCCGGATTTCAAGCTCTGTTACAAAGTTGTAATCATCAGGACAGTATGGTACTGACACAAAAACAGACAAATAGATCAATGGAACAGAATAGAGAGCCCAGAAATGGACCCTCAACTCTATGGTCTACTAATCTTCAACAAAGCAGGAAAAAATGCCCAATGGAAAAAGGACAGTCTCTTCAACAGTCTTGGGAAAATTGGACAGCCACATGCAGAAGAATGAAACTGGACCATTTCCTTACACCATGCATAAAAATAAACTCAAAATTGATGAAAGACCTCAATGTGAGACAGGAATCCATCAAAATCCTGGAGGAGAACACAGGTAGCAACCTCTTCAACCTCAGCTGCACCAACTTCTTTCTGGAAACATCGCCAAAGGCAAGGGAAGCAAGGGCAAAAATGAACCATGGGGACTTTATCAAGATAATAAGCTTTTGCCCAGTAAAGGAAACAGTCAACTAACCAAAAGACAGAATGGGAGAAGATATTTGCAAATGATAGATAAAGGGCTAGTATCCAAAGTTTATAAAGAGCTTATCAAACTCAATACCCAAAGAACAAATAATCCAACCAGGAAATGAGCAGAAGACATGAATAGACATTTCTGCAAAGAAGACATCCAAATGGCCAACAGACACATGGAAAAGTGCTCAACATCACTGGGGATCAAGGAAATACAAATGAAAACAACAGTGAGATACCACCTCACACCAGTCAGAATGGCTAAAGTTAACAAGTCAGGAAATGACAGATGTTGGCCAGGATGCATAGAAAAGGGAATCCTACACTCTTGGTGGGAATGCAAGCTGGTGCAGCCTCTCTGGAAAAAAGTATGGAGGTTCCTCAAAAAGTTGAAAATAGGGGCACCTGGGTGGCTCAGTGGGTTAAAGCCTCTGCCTTCGATTCAGCTCATGATCCCAGGGTCCTGGGATTGAGCCCCACGTTGGGCTCTTTGCTCAGCAGGGAGCCTGCTTCCCTTCATCTCCCTCTGCCTATCTCTCTGCCTACTCCTGATCTCTGTCTTTCAAATAAATAAATAAAATCTTTTAAAAAAGAAAGTTGAAAATAGAGCTACCCGATGACCCAGCAATCATATGAATGGGTATTTACCCCAAAGATACAAATGTAGTGATCTGAAGGGGCATGTGCACCTGAATGTTTATAGTTGCAATGTTCAAAATAGCCAAACTATGGAAAGAATCTAGATATCCATCAACGGATGAATGGATAAAGAAGATGTGGTGTATATATACCATGGAATACTATGCAGCCATAAAAAACAGTAACTCTTGTCATTTGCAATGATGTGGGTGGGACCGGAGGATATTAGGCCAATTGAAATAAGTCAGTTAGAGAAAGACAATTATATGATATCTCTGATATGAGGAATTTGAGAGGCAGACCAGGGAGGGAGAAAAACCATAAGAGACTCAATCTCAGAATACAAACTGAGGGTTGCTGGAGGTGGGGTGGGGAGTGGGGTAGGGATAGTATGGCTGGGTTATGGACATTGGGGAGGGTATGTGCTATGGTGTAGCCAAACAGCTGGGGAGCCAAGAGAGTGTGAGGACAAGGGAGCAAGTGTCTTTATTGGAGGTCAGGGTGAAACATGCAAAAGGTATGAGGGGATTTCATTGGTATGTTTGAACATCACTAGGTCACAGTTTCTAGCCCACAGATGGGCAAGAAATGGAACTTGTGACAGGGACTAGCCTTATCACACAGGTGTACCTGGCCATGTGACCAGGGTGCTCAAAGCTTGTTTGTGGGGATGTTGCAGCCTCAGGAAAATATGAAGTCTTTTAAAGTTTCTAATACATTACGGTTGAGTTATGTATTAGAACCTGTACGGTTATACAGGTTCTTAATGTATTCTAAATACAAGTTCCTCATCAGATACATGATTGGAAAATACTATGTTCTTCCATTCTGTGGGTTGTCTTTTTACAGTTTTAATGGAGTCCTTGTGAGGCACAAATATTTAAAATTTTTATGAAGTCCAATTTATCTGTCATTCATGCTTCTGGTGTCCTAACTGAGAAAACATTGCCTAATACACGGTCACAAAGATTTACACCTATGTTCTTCTTCTAAGAGTTTTATACTATGAGTTACTACATTTAGATTTCTGATCCATTTTCAGTTAATTTTTGTATATGGTGAGCAAAAGGGGTCTAAATCTCTTCATTGGCCTGTCAATATCCAGTTGTCCCAGCACCATTATTGAAAAGACTATTCTTTCCTCATTGAATGGTACTGTTGAAAATCCATTGACCATAAATGTATATAGGCTTATTTTTAGACTCTCAATTCCATTCCATTGATCTATATGTGCATCCCCCTGTCAATACCACATAATCTTGATTATTTTTGCTTTGTAGTAACTTTAAAACTGGGACATGTGAGTCCTCCCACTTTGTTCACTTTCAAGATAACTTATCCCTTTCCATGTATTTCCATGGGAATTTTAGATACAGCTTATCAATTTTTGCTCAAAAAAGGAAGGATGCAGCTGGGATTTTTTTAGAAATTGTATTATATCTGTAGATTAATTTTGGGCGTATTAGCATTTACCTATGTTAAGTCTTCCCACTTATGAACATGAGCTGTCTTTCCATTAATCTAGGTCTTTAATGATTTTTTTGAGGTTTTCTTTCTTTCAATGATGTTTTGTAGTTTTTAGAGAATAGTTTTTGTACTTCTTTTGTTAAATCTAGGTACTTATTTTTTTGTTGCTATTGTAAACGGAATTATTTATTTAATTCCCTTTTCAGATTCCTCAATTTTAGAAATACATTGTATAGAAATATGATTGCTATTGATCCTCTGATCATGCTAAACTTATTCATTAGTGCTAATCATGTTTTAATGAATTTCTTAGCATTTTTTACATATAAGATTACATTGTATGTGAGTAGAGATAGTTTTACTTCTTTCTTTCACAACTGCATAACTTATTTTTGCTTCTTTTCTGATTGCTCTGGCTAAAACCTCCAGTACCATGTTAAATAGAAGTGGAAAGAATGGGAGCATCTGGGTGGGTCATTGATTAAGTGTCTGCTTTCCACTCAGGTCATGATCCAAGGTCCTGGGACCCAGCCTGGAGTCAGGCTTCTTTCTCGGGGGTCGGCTTCTCCCTCTCCCTCTGCATTGCCCCCTCCCTGCTTATGCCTACATGTTCTCTAGTTCTCTCTCATGCACTCATTCTCATAAATAAATAAATAAATAAATAAATAAATAAATAAAACTATTTTTTAAAAAGAAGTAGAAAATGTAGAATCCTTGTCTTGTTTTTTTATCTTAGAGGGAAAGCATCCAGTTTTTCAACAATAAGTATGTAGGGTTTTCATAGATAGTTCTTATCATGTTGAGGAAGTTCCCTTATATTCCTAGTTTGTTGAATGTTTTATCATGAAAGAGTATCGGATTTTGTCAAATGTTTTTTTCTTCATCGATTAAGATAATTGTGTGGTCTTTTTCCCTTACTCTACAAGGTAATTGCTTGATTTGCATGTGTTGAACCACACACACATACCTACGATAAATTCATTTGGCTACAGTGTATAATCTTTTTAATATATGCTGGATTCAGTTTGATAATATTTTTTGAGGGTTTTTGTGTTATATTCCTAAGGAATATTGGTATATAGTTTTCTTGTGACATTTTGTCTGGTCTTGATGTCACGGTAGTACTGGCCTCAATTAGTGAATTGGGAATGGTCCTCTCCTATTTTATGGGAGGGTTTGTAAAGGGTGGGTGGTAATTCTTTAGATTTTTTTGCCCATGGCAGAATTCACCTGTAAAGATATCTGGGCTTTTCCTTTGAGGGATTTTTTGATTGCTAATTCAATCTTTTTAACTGTTATAAATCTATTTCATTTTTATGTTTCTTTTTGAGTCAATTTCAGTACTTTGTGCCTTTACATGCAGTTGTCTATTTCATTTAGGTTGTTTAATTTGCTGGTATATGATTGTTTATATATTTTCTTAGAATTTGGTAGCGATGGTCCCTCTTTCATTCCCGATTTTACTAAGGATTCTTTCCTTTTTTTTCTTTCTTTTTTTTTTTTCTTGACCTGTCTAGCTAAGTCTTTGTCAATATTATTGATCTTTTCAAAAATTCAACATTTGGTTTCATTGATTTTCTCTATTGTTTTCCTATTCATTTCATTTAGTTCTGTTTTATTCTATCATGTCATTCCTTCTGTTTATTTTCAGGTTAATCTGTTCTTCTTTTTCTAGTTTCTTAAGGTATAAAATTAGGTTATTGATTAGAGACCTATCTTTACTTTATAGGCTCATTCAAATTCTGAGCTTTGGCTAAGCAAGGAAGAAGGGCTGTCAGCAGGACATAGAAGAAGTACATACCTGCCCTACATCCAGTTTAGTAGTTGTTCAGTCATAGAGACTGCTGGTGGTAATTCATGTCTACTGTCTCTTGACAACCATAATCTCCTCCTTATAAGGAAACCTCCTGGAGTCAGCCATAGAGAACAAATGTCTCAAAATAGTGCCATAAGAATTTTCTGCCAATATTCCAAAAATGGGATGGGCCCAGAGTTCTACTTGAAGTAAAAAATGGGCTTTTCCCCCTTAAAGATCTTCAATCGGAGCCTTATAGAATATGACTGTTGATATTCCTAGATATAGATCATGACATGAAATACTTAGAGAGAAGACTATTAGGAAGGCTTATGTCTAGAGATATCTACATTAAAGTGGCTACTTATATATCCTCCTGTGTCCTAGAGTCTCAGATGAGACTGAGTCCTGCAGTGGAGAGTAAGTCAATACATCTGTCCAAGTTAAGGGCTCTGGAGAGTGGAGTTACAGAGGTTACACAATGATGAGAATTGAGGAAGCTAATAATTTTTTTTTCTGAGAGAATTTAGGGCAGCAGAATGGAGAGATCAAGAGAGGAACCTAGAAGCCAGGGCCAAGAGAAGTGAATATACTACGTTCTAGTATAAACTAGAGTGGGGAGAGGGAAGAGAGTGAGAGATACTGGGGGCAGGGGCCAAACCAGATGGACCAATGGTGCTTTGGAAAATAATCTTGCCCTCCAGAAACCAAAAGGAGACTGAGGAAAATAATTTGGCTTTGGTGGGAGTGCAGTGGACCAGCCAGAAGTTGGTCCAGAGTCAGGATTAGGACTGTGAGCATTCACTCCTGGGTGCTCAGTACCTGCCCCAGCATGGGGCTGAGCAGTCCCCCTCAAGGTGCACTCCCCAATATCAGGCATCCTGCTGGTTGAGCATGCTTCTACTCTGGGTTCCTATCTTCTTGTATCTACTATTCAGAATTAGCAAAGATTTCTCCACATGTCAATATACACTTTGGAAAAAATAGGTCTGAATATTTGCTTCCCTTTCTCCTAACCCCAAGGAATGACTTTGGGATCCAAGAAGGAGTAGCAAAAGGAGGCATGGGATATAATGCCAGGGATCTGGATCTGGAACTTCACCCAGTGAAGTTCATCTCCAGAAATGCCCTCGTCTGTCTACATGCTGCTTTGTTGCTGGCGGTCATGGCTTATATGTCAATGTCTTGGGTCATGCTCTGTGGTGGTGAGGATGCAGAAATGTTATGTAGGAGGACAGTGGATGATCCTGAGCAAAAGGTCTAAGGCTTTGGGTTGCAGTACCAGAGTACTGATGGTAGAGAGCCTGAGTTCTCCAAAATCATACTTCTGTTTGGATTCAGCCTCTCCCAAAATGTGTTGTCTCTCTCAAACAACCCAGTTACACTGACAGAAACCAACTATCTCTTATGAGAAAAGAGAACACATTTCAGTGTTTGAATTGAAGTTTAGTTTGTTCTTGCACCATAGAGGGGGAAGACTTCTCCAACAGCACCTGCTCCGATGACCTTATAAGAGTTGATTATTAGCAGGATTTTTTTTTTTTAAGGAAATATACCTGCTTTGATTCTTGCTCTACCTATCTTGAAACAGCAGTTATGAACACTTTGGAGTAACTGCCAAGATATTAGCAGAGAATCATTTATCATGTTATCTGTAAGTATCTGTCATGAGTACTTTGGGGCACCAAGAGAATGGAGCCTTCAATTTTGATTAAGGCAAATGTGGAGGTGGGAATGGGGTGGGCAAGAAGATAACTATCTGTGGCCTGGAGAGAAGGCAGAGCATCCCTAATGTAACACCAGAAAGAGATGAAAAGTTGTCATTTTACTGAGTGCTTCTTAGTCCTCCAAAAGAGAATATTTACATCCATGATATTTCTGCTTCAAGATGCATTTAATGTCTGGCTAATTGAGTCAGATTACAAATCACATCTGTTTAATGTAAACAGAAACCCAGTTAGGCTTCAACCTTTCCACCTGAGTCACTCTGTTAATTAAATTCTTGATTTATCAGCTCCCTTTCTGTCTCTCTCAATATCTGCCTCAAGTCAGATTGCCTCTGGTTCTCATGACTTCCCAAAGCGGAAACCAGTCAGATGGACATCAGGCAACCTTTGGTGCTCCCATTTAGGGGATCAACACCTCAAAGGTGGCACATTTTGTTCTTTTAATTTGACCTGCCTTATAGCCAATACAGCAACACACCATGAGAAATATTTTTTCAACAAATGATAGACTCAACATTATTTTTTACAATGTGAATTTTTGTAATAACCTTCTGAATGTACAAAGCATCTTTGCATATTATCTCATTAAAACATGCTGGTGAATTAGTAAAACCGGTGCTACAGTTATTGCTGGAATTCAAAAATGCTAAAGAGACCCATTCAAGGTCACAAAGCTAATAGGGAGCAATATTACAAATATAAATATGGTGGTCTTCTCACTTGAGCTGTCATGGTTTTGTGGCTTTTTTTCCTTTTTAGCTACATCATGGAAAAACTTGAATACTACTAGCACTAATTATAAATCTTAAGAGAATCTGATTTTGTAGGTAATAATCTGTAGTTAAATAATTGATGCAGAGAGAGTCTGAAAAGCTGGTAGAGTCCTCTTGGGTTTTACACCATCCTTTTGATTCTGTTCTCAGGGAGCACAACATGCATGTGAGAAGCAAAGTATCTAGAAAAGCAGTGTGTTAGCATTCATCCTCGAACCTCTAGTCCGTTGATACACCCTACCTTTGTGTGTTTCCCAGCGAGGACATGTCAGACTCATGTCTGCACAAGTAGACCACGCAGCAAAAATGCCCAGGTACACATTGCTGTCACCACTATAATCTTTCCATGCTTCTACACATGACGCTTCAATGTCTTTCCCGCTATCTATCAAAACAGTGACAGTCTCTCACCTAACATTCAAGTACTCTCTTTTGAAACATTTCCCACCACTTCATCTCAACATAAAATTTTAGGCATGTTTCTCCAGTCACCTAATAATTATTTGTTTGCCCTCTTCCTAGTTTTTCTGGTCTTTACTTTCACATTATTTCACCTTCAAGGCTCAAATAGTACTCTGAGTGGAAGTTTTCTATTTACTTTCATGCAATTTCCCCCCTTCTGAACATCCATGGCTTTCTGTCTACATTGATCTCGTTGCATCCTCACTTTCCATCTGTTACTCATACATACATCTCACTTCACTCGCCAAACCATATGATCCCTAAATGGGATCCGCATTGCTCAAGGCAAGCACCAAGCATCATGCCTTACTCTTATTGCTTGTGGTTGCTGAGTAATGGCCTCCCAATAAGTCCATGTGCCTATCCCTAGAACTTGGGAATGTTAGCTTATATGACAGGAGGGACTTTGTAATTAAGAGTCTTGAGATGAGATAATCTTGAATTATCTGGGTGAACCTGGTGTAGTCACAACAGTCCTTATCAGCGGAAGCCAGGAGTCAAAGCCAAAGGAGAAAGTGATGTGAAGAAGAGGACAGGGATTGGAGTGATACACTTGGATGCTGGAGGAAGGGGCTGAGAACCACGGAATGCAGATGGGCATTGAATGCTGAGAATGGCAAGGAACCAGATTCTCCTTTAGAGCATCCAGAAAGAACCTGCCCTGCCAATACCTTGACCTTTGCCCAGTGAAGTTGACGTTGAAATTCTGTCCTCCAGAACTGTAAGAATAAATGTGTATTGTTTTAAATCACTTAGTTTAGGGCGATTTGCTACAGAAACAACAAAAAACTAATACAGCGCTGGAGAAAGTTTTATTGAATGAAAAAATAAATGAATGACTAAAAGTAGGTGAATGGATAAATGAATTCAAAGAATTCTGAAAGGAACCTCTGCTTTATACTATTTCTTTGCTTCCTATATTTAACCACATGGGAAATAATACAGTTAAAGGCATTCTTTAATGTTTCTCAGTATTTTTTTGGACATCTGATTAAAACGCAAAGATTTTAGTTGGGAACCTGGGAAGTGGTTGATTAATTGCCCCACGCCAATAGACTGCCCCTTTAGAGAGGACAAGACTGGAAAGAATGAGAACATATGGGAAGACAGGACTCGTGGGTTTGGAGGACTTGAGGGATCTGGCAAAGAGTCTCTCTAAGGCCAGATGGGGCATGTCTTGGTTAGACAGAAGGCTGTCCAGTATTGTAAGCGGATGGCCTAGCCTTGAGGAGCAGGATAAGGAAAGATAGTCATCATACTTACACATCCAAACTTTTCCCCTTGAATTGGCAGAAGCTTTGCAGAGTCTCTTTTTTTCCCTAAGGACAAATTCGCATCATTTTCAGGGACAAAAGTTCAGGATAGAAGTATTTTTGTTCAATGTGTATCTTACTTCCCAGTGACTGACATGCCCTCTTTTAACTTTAATTAGAAACCAAACTGAATAAAACGCTTGACTTTGACATACAGTAGTGATTTAAAAGGACTTTTCAACTCCAGTACCAAAAAGATGAAACGGTAATTCAAAAGGCTATTAGCATGGCCCTCCTACCACCTCTTGACACAGGGAAAGACTAAATTAATCAAAATGGTAATTGTGCCACAAATCAATTACTATTTAAGGTTATTCCTACTAAACTTGACCATAAACTTCATATCTCCTACAACACTATCTTAAATGTGGTGTTTTGAAAAAAAAATAATAAAGCCATCCCTTATAAGGCTTGTGCAAGTGCATACGTGCCTATGCGTCCGCGCGGGTGCACACACACACCCACCCACACCTCGTCATGGGCTATTAGCTGAGAGGCGATCATCTTCCTCATTTTCTCAAATAACATATATCATTCACACAGAGCCAGAGCGTAATTTGAATGAAATCGAATGAGATTTTCCTCGGCTTCAAATGAATTGGAGTGGGAGATAATAATGCTTTCTATTTTTTTCCTATCCAGCAAGATCAGCTCCTAGCTCCAAAAAAATTGTAAAAGTCTCCTTCGTGTTTCAGATTTAAATACATTACATTTAATGCAGTTTCTAAATTTTAACTACTTCTGATTCTTTTAAACTGCTCAGAAAGGCATACTGAGATTTGCAGATCTTCCAATCTAGCTGAAATCAAGCCCATGAGCATCAGCAAAACCAGAACATTGCCTGGGCCTCTCAAAAGAATCTCTGAGTCTCCTGGTCTCCATGTTAGAACACATCTCTCTGCCCAACTAAAAACTTTAAAAATAAAAATATCAATCTGATAAAATTACTTTAATAAATCATCCTCTGAGAGAGGGGAGAAGAGAGAATTCTTGAGCACAAGATTCGTACAAACCATCCTGTACATATAGATATAATTTTACTGTGGACTGGAATCATGTT
Source organism: Mustela putorius furo (assembly GCF_011764305.1). Taxonomy (NCBI): domain Eukaryota; kingdom Metazoa; phylum Chordata; class Mammalia; order Carnivora; family Mustelidae; genus Mustela; species Mustela putorius. The sequence goes on along the minus strand of NW_025422010.1, from coordinate 12,146,170 downwards.
TTACTTGTTACTATGATCTATTTTTACTCAGACTAAGAAAAATCAAATGCTCCAGGGAAGAATAGAACATTCTAAATTAAGCTGCATAAATAATTTTCACACTTTCTACTTGAATGTCTATGTGGGTATTTCATTGTTTTTTTATATTATCTACAAAGGTGCAACCAACTGTTTTATATTTTGTGCCTTATTCAGCTACTGTTGAGTGATGAAAAATTGCAGCTCCTGTTTTCTTAACTTAGTAATGCTTGACTCTGTACCTCTTGGATTTTGCATCTCATGGATTTTGCTCAGTTCCCTGATTCCTGTTTCATTCTTGCCCATTAGTCCATAAGTATTGGCTTATTCTCATTAGGAAAGTTACCCATACCTACCTTTAATAATAAATGGTAGAATGTCTGTTCAGAGTCTGATATTTCTTTAGACTGCCAATTTGTCTAACAACAAAAGAATGATATCAGGGATACCTCTTCAGCATAGGGAAGCAGGCTCCTCTGAAGACCACAGATTCAATGATGTAGCCGTGGGAGCAAAGGCATGAAAATACCCTTAGAACCATCCATTTTAATAAAGGTTCTAGAATTCTTGAATTTAAATAAAAATGATATGATATTAGGCAGAAGGTTTTAGCTCTAAGCCCACAGGAAAAATTCATTCTCTCCTACCTTCTCTTGAATGCTTCTGCAAGGGACCTCTGAACCTAGTGTTTTAGTCAAAGCATATGTTGGCAGCCAACTGCCAATGCTAAATATAAACTTTAAGAGGAAGAAAGCCACATTTGGAAGATAACACATCCACAGACTAAATATTTCAGAGCAGATTGTGTCTCTATACATTCTAAGTTGTGAAACTCAGAAGCTCTGTCGATGAGTAATTTTGAGACCTTCGCTGAGTTTCTGTTCCTGTCCGTTTACCTTTCTGGGTCTTCTAATATATTTGTAGAATCAAATTAATAATCTTCTCGGTCTACGGAGTTTTGGCATTATGTGGATACAGATAAGATACAGATGCAGACACTCCGAATTACTGAAAACATGACATTCATTCATTCAACAAGTATTTATTGAGCACATACTTCATTCCCGGTGCTGTCAGATACTGGGAATATTGCTGTGGTCATAATGGACTATGCCTCTGCTCTTGTAGCTATAACATGAGCTATTGTTACAAATATTCTTAGAACTACTCCTTTAGCATCTACTACCACTACTCTTATAATATTGGTAGGTATTTTTAAAAAACTGTTATTTGTGTAACCATCAATATTTCTTATATTGGGATAATATTTGGGACATCTTCATTGGCATGAGATGATTATTAATTATATGGAATTTTATATTATATTAATATCATTTTAATTTTAATTTTAATTATAATATAGTAATATTATTTTATTATTAAAGTTTATAAGCAATTACTAAATTATTGCATTCATTTATAAAACATCTTTTGGTGATTTTGTAGACAGTGAAGAAATCACCCTCAAGAACATGAGTTGGAGATTTTACTTTTAATTTGACTTACTAGACACAACTCAACTTGACATCTTATGAGAGTCAGGACCAAAAAGAACCAAGTACAAGAAAATAATAGAATAATCTTGGAGGAAATTAGATATTGGATCTATACAAATGTATTCAGCTTCTATTTTTAATTTTCTTTTTATAAAAATTTTTTTATAAGGAAAACAATGAAGGGTGGGAAATTACAATTTACTTAGGCATCTAACATATGCTAGATATTTACCTCTACTATCTTATTTACATGCAATGCTTCTCCACAACATGTCTTTACGGATGGAGGAGGAGAGGTCCCAGGAGAGAATGACTTTTCAGACTCACTTCAGTTGGGCCCTAAAGCCTATGTTCTTCTTGCTGCACCCAACACTTCTGTTCTACCACAGTCTGTTTAGCGAAACACAAGATTCATTAATGTGATTCAGTTCATATGTAACCGATCAATAGGGACTTGATGTCAGTTTTACACAGATGCCTTTTTGGTACGTTGATGGTTTTTCCAGTGTGATCCTGACAACATCAGCAGCTAGCTTTCTCACAATTAAATCAAAGACTTAGCAATACTGAAGACCTTAAGAAAAAAGCTGAAGTCATGCAAAATGTCTTCTCCAAGAAGCAGCTGCTCTAGTGGCTTCTGGAACAGTTACATTTTAAGTATCTTAGTTGTCCTGAGAATTTATCTGCATCAGAATGATCTGAAAAATTTGTTAAAATAAAGATTTCTGGTCTCCTCACTTTTTCCAACCACCATCCTCAAAGGTTTTTGATTCAGTGGGTCTGGAAGACAGCCCAAGAATGTGTGGTTAACAAATTTCTGCACAACGCTGAGAAACTGCTGATCTGAGGACCACACTCTGAGAACCAGCTATCTGGGGAAGCTGTAAATGCAGATGATGAATTTACAAAGATTTTCTTTTTCCTATAAAAACTGACTGATGAAGAAGCCTACCCCCAGATTATATGTTTTATGTTGGTGAAATTGGTCTATCATAGGCAAATGTCTTCAGGGATCTAAATCTTGGAGGAAACATGAACCTCAGTATTTAAGGCTGCTGCTATGACATTTGGTCCATACAGATGTCAATGAAGACTTAACTGTGCTGGTAATTTAATAAGGGTTGCAATTGTAGCTTGTTTTCTTACTTCTCCAACTGCAAAGTTGCATAGATTTTCAGTGGTCTATTTTTCTTTTTATTAAGTAGGCTCCACACCCAGTGTGTAGCCCAACATGGGGATTGAACTCATGACTCTAAGATCAGGACCTAAGTCAAGATCAAGAGTTGGATGCTCAACTGAGACCAGACACCCCATCAGTGGTCTACTTTAACTCCACTTTTTCCAAGTCCCATTGGTTTTTAGCATGTAATTTTGCAGAATATGAGGTTTTTCAGGAACACAAATATGGCATGAAGGCAGAATATAGCTTCATTAGACAATTAATAAAAATTAAATTAATAAAGTAATCCATAATACTAAAATAGTAACATAAATAAATAGTAACATAGCTTTATTAGAGCTATGTGGAAAAACTCTTATCAAATATATGATAATGGCCAAAAAGAGAAGATCTAGGCTAACTGGCAAATGTGGGTAGGGGGGATGAAATAAAAGTTGTGTAGGCCCAGTGAAGACTCCTTGCAAAACTGTGTTAGACATCTTCCCTGAATTTGTCAGAACATCGTATCTAGCAGCTGAGCTAGACTTCCCACAGCACTTACATTTGGGGGATTAAAAAGAGTGTTAAGTCAAGATACACAGATGTTGGTGAAGATGTGAAGAAAATGGAACACTTGTGCACTATTGATGGGAATGTAAATTGGTGCAGTCACTCTGGAAAACAGTGTGGAAACTGAACTACCATATGATCCAGTGATTCCATTACTGGGTATTTTACCCAAAGAAAATAAAAACACTCATCTGGAAAGATATATGTATACTTATGTTTATTGCAGCATTATGTACAATAGTCAAAATGAAAGAACTTACTGTCCATCAATGGATGAATGGATAAAAAAGATGTGGTGTGTATGTGTGTGAGTGCAAATATAAATACAGAGAAATTTTACTCAACCATAAGAGGGAAAGAGATCTTGCTGTTCGTGACAACATGGGTGGACCTACAGGGTATTATGCTTGGTGAAATAAGTCAGACAGAGAAAGACAACTATATATTTCACTTACATGTGAAAAAAACAAAACAAATGAAAAAACAGAAACAGACTTATAAATGTGAGAACAATCTGAGGGTTGTCAGAGAGGAGGAGAGTGGGGGGATGGGTAAAATGAGTGAAGGGGAGTGGGAGATACATGCTTCTACTTCCAGTTATGGAATGAATAAGTCACAGGGACGAAAGGCACAGCATAGAGAATACAATCCGAGGTATTTTGATAGCATTGTGTGGTGACAGATGGTAGCTACACATGTGAGCATAGCATAATGCTTAGAATTGTCAAATCACTACGTTGTATGCCTGAAACTAATGTAACGTAGTATGCCAACTATACTTGGATAAAATAAAAAAAAAATAAATAAAAAGATAAAATAAAGGTATCTCTCCTTAAAGAGATATCTCTCCTTAAACAAGCCTGCTCTCTTTTGACTGTATTTTCTTTTCAGAGGTCTTTATTTAACTCGAGTTTTGCTAGCCAGCCCATACTCTGTTCACAGGGGACACCAGTTCATTCCTCATAAAAACAGAACAGCAGGAGCTTGTGGCCTGAGGGGGAAGGAGGGGGTACACAATGCTGACCTAAAGTGAGGTGAGGACTTGCAGAAGAGAGTTCCTGAAGTGCCTGGGATTTGGGGTCTTCTCCCTGCATCCTCACAAAAGACTTGCCAGGCACCTCCCTTCACTGTCTGAATGAAGCAAGCACACAAGCTCCTATGGCTAAAGTTAGAGGAGATAAAGAGATGGCTGTCGTTTCCAACCTGTGTAGCTTGATCTGCCATTTTCTGTGTTCCCTCTCCCATGATACCAGAGGGGCAGGTTCACAGGAAATCAGTGTCTGGGCGGTACTAGCATTTCAGGAGCATGCGCTTCACCTAAACTTGGATTTATGGAGAATTCATCCTTGGACCAAGATGTAAAAGAAGCTAATGTTTTAATCCTGTATAAGCTTCTAGCAGCTGATTTGGCTAAATCAGACAATGTGGAAATTGAGTGAAAACTTGCTGAAAATGCGCTTTTCAAATGAACTAAGGTGGGAGAATTAAAGGCAGAAATCTGGTGGGCTGGCGTCTGCAAAGTAGTCAGAACAGAACTTACTAGTTAAATAACGAAATCAGCATCTTAGATGATGAAGCAAGGCGCTCTCTCTCTCTCTCTACAATGGTTTTTATTAAAAAGCCCACAGTCATGTACTGGTGAAAAGGTTATCACAGGTTTGGAGAAAAGGAGTAGATGGAGTTCTGACTTAATTAAATGTTCACGTTAAGTAAGTATTTCAGTTCCTGGGGTGATGATAGCCAATAGTTCATGAGTTGGAAGTAAACTGTGTGACAACTATCTGATTAACTGTTTACCTTGAGAAACCCAAGGTTATGTGATAGTTATAAATGCAGTAAGTTCTCCATCTGCTGAAGCCTTCATCAAACCTCCTTGAGTAGAGGCATTTTTTAAAGCGACTAGAACGCAAAACAATTTACTTACATACTAAACCTGTGTGGTATGTAATTAGAATCTTGTTTCAGAAGGTATTTTGTGTCTTGACATACACTGGAGCCTTTATTAGGAACGCTAGTTACCATGGCATATAGTAATACTGGGCAAACATCAATGTGTGTTAGGATCACCTGGAAAGCTGGGCCCACCCAACCCACTCCCATGCCCCCCACACGTTTCTGATGGAGCAGGCCTGGGATGAATCTTCAACATGTGCATTTCTTTTTTTTTTTTTTTTTAATTTATTTATTTATTTTCAGAAATACAGTATTCATTATTTTTTCACCACACCCAGTGCTCCATGCAATCCGTGCCTTCCATAATACCCACCACCATGTACCCCAACCTCCAATTTGCCAGGTCATCCCGAAGCTGCTGGTTCCAAGATCAGCCTTTGAGAATCTCATTTACATAAGAAAGAAACTGGCTGATGATGTGGGGAATGCCTCCAACAGGAGTTGGGGGACTCGGAATTCCTTCTAATTATCTATCAGCATGACCAGAGTCAAGCCACTTGGTTTTCACGGGGTTGACTTGATGACATCGTACAACTCCATATTTTGAATTCTCATGTGAAATTACCGGTAAATAGAGAATTATAACAGTGCTGGTTAAGGGTACTTTTTGATTCTTCCTGAAACTCCTCTCTGACAGTGCATGTTTTCCCACAGAATGCTTGAAGAGAAAAGAAATCTAAGCTGTCATTATCAGCCAATTATTTCATAATCAACACCCATTCAACTTCAGATCAATGGACTATGTTGATTGCCCAGTCAGGGCAGACCTCTGGGCCGTGGTCCATCAGGCAAACTTTCCCAGATCCTCGGATGCCTACACAGTTTGTCTGTGACCTTTTCAATTGATTTAGCCTGAGCTGCTTTGATTCAAGACTATTTGGTCTGGGGACCCTAAGGGACTGGGAAAGCTCACTGATTATTTTCTTTTAGATTATGCCACATATGTTAAAAGTCAGTAAGCCGTAAGTTCTGGGGAATCTCATTTGCCAGAGGAAAAGGAACGCAGCCACATCTGGATCCTATGTCTCAGGCAGGAACAGAAAAGCAGCAGGTACCAGGGTAGAGTCAAGAAGCCACTGTTTACGATGTTATATTACTTAAGTATTCTCCACTTTCCATCCATCGGAAATACTCCACTTAGGACAGTGTGGGGGTGGGTCAGTGCACCGCTGAGTTGCTTGAGCTCTTTGAATGCTCCTGTTACAGGTTTCTATATACATCAAAAATGACATGCATGTGTAAAATTTAAGTAAATCTAAGCATTATGTAAATTTGCAAGCACGTCAATTTTGACATAAATAAAAAATTATACCGTGAGATCAAATTGACCATTTTAAACACTTCAAGTACACAGTTCAGTAGCGTAATGTACAAGCACGGATGGTGTGCCACAGTCCTCCCCATCCACCTCCAGAAAGTTTTCTTCTCCCCAAACTGAAACTCTCCAGCCATTAAACCATAGTTCCACATTCCCTTCTCCCTGCAGCCCTTGGCAACGAGCATTTTACTTTCTGTCTCTACGAACTCGGCTACTCCGAGTATGTCATGTAAGTAGAATCATACGATATTTGTCTCTCATGACTGGCATATTTCACTTAGCGGGATGTCCTCAAGGTTCATTTATGTTGTAGCCTCGGTCAGAATTTCTTTCCTTTTTCAGGATGAATAATATTCTATAGTATGTATAGACCACATTTTGTGTATCCATTCACCATCAGTAGGCACTGGGGTTGTCTCTGACTCCTGGCTATTGTGAAGAGTACTGCCATGAACACTGGAGTACAAAAAAGTCCTCTGAATGTTCTATTCAGGGATTGTTAAGCTCTGGTCCGTGATGCAGGAGAATATAAACAGAATAATTTTGAAGTAATTCTTGGGCTCTTTATTCATAAGCAGTAGATAACATTACCTATTACCTGTCTTCTCTGAGCATTCTGCCCATGTATCATATTGTAATCCTGTCTAAAGAATGGTCTTACCGGGGGAATGTAGACATGGCTTTCCCTATGTGGAGCTATCTGAGTATCCTTCTAGAAAATCAGTTTTGGGTATCTTTTTATCCTTTTCAATTTTAGCTAACCATCAACAAAGAGGAGAATGGTAACCAACTTCCTTTTATGGATGCTAATAGAGAAATCTTTAAAAGTTATCACTCAGCTATTTCAGCGCTAACTCTTGCTCATTTCTTCTTGGGCAACATTTTCTGGGGACAGAAAAGCCCTTATTTTGGCTTAAAGTCTTCTACAAAGTCCAAATCTTTTGATTAAAGTGGAAAAGCCATTAAGTCTGCCAGTGGTAAGGAAGCTGTTTTTATTCTTTAGTTGTGACTGCAGTTCTACTCAATGTAAAAGTTTCCTTGCTTCTGCAAAATGATTTCATCTCACATTTGGAAAAGGATACTCTAAATATGACATAATGTGGTACATTTAGAAGAAGATGACATGAGCCAACTATAACAAACTGAAACACATTTACAAGGACTACCCAACCACAAGCTGAACACACTTTTCCCTTAAATTATCTCTGTCCTAAGAAAAGAAATCATTAAGGCTATTATGAAGAATATAGATTTTCAATAAAGTAGAGCCAATTATCTCTCAATTTTAAATAACATATTTTTCATATGGTGATGATTGTTTAGAACAATAATACAAGATAATTCCTTATCACACAAAGGACTCAAGAGAATTTACAATTATAATGATTTCTTTAAGCATTAAAAAAGTTAATTTTTTAGTGTCATGATAATATTGCATAAATGGCCTTTAAATGTCATATAAACCAGGAACAAAGAAATAATCTTAACTTGCATTTAATTAGTACTTTTCATAATTTTACAAATAGCTATATTGAGATATAATTCATAAACCATATAATTCAAAGAGTCTGGTTCAACCAGTTTTAGGATATTCACAGACATGCAATCATCACCACAGTCAATTTCAGAACATTTTGATCATCTCAGTGAGGAACTTTGTGCCTGTTAGCTGCTATCCCAAATCCCTCAGTCCTAAACAACTGCTAATCTATGTTGTATCTATATAAATTTCCCTATTCTGGACTTTTATATGAATGGAATTATATAATATGTAGTCTTTTTTGCCTGGCTTCTTTCACTTAATATGTTTTCAAGATTCATCTATGTGTTAGCATGTATCAGAATGATGCCTTTTTGTGGTCAAATATTCTATTGTATGGAATTTCACTTATCCATTTGTTTGTTGGACATCTGAGTTGTCGCCAGCATTGGGACATGATAAATAATGTTGTTACAAGCATCCATGTACAAATGTTTGTGCAGACATATTTTTTTTAATTTCTCTGGGCTGCATACCCAAGGATGGAATTGCTGCTGAGTCATATGGAATGTGGTATGTTTAATCATTTGAGAAAGAGCTAGATTGTACTCCAAAATGGCTGTACCATTTTACATTCCCATGAGCAGTGTATGAGGTTTCTGACTTGTTCACATTCTCACTGAACTTGTTATTATCTGACTTTTTGGTTGTAATCAACCTAATAGGTGTAAAGTGATATCTCATTGTGGTCTTGATTTGCATTTTCCTTGGTTACAATGATGTCAAGCATCTCTTCATGTGCTTATTGGCCATTTGTATATCTTTCTTAGAGAAATGTGTATTCTAACCATTTGTCCATTTTTAAATTGGTTTGTCTTTTATTATTAAGTTATAAGAGCTATTTGTATAGTCTAGATACAAGTACTTTATTAGGTGTATGGTAAATATTTTCTCCTATTCTGCAAATGTTTTATTTTTTAGTAATAGTGTCCTTTGAAGCACTGAAGTTGTTAATTTTAATGAAATCCAATGTTTTCATTTGTTGCTAATGTTTTTGTTGTCATATCTAAGAAATCTTTGCCGCATATACATATACTGTATAAATATGCATATATACATACACATGTACTTGTGCACACACATGTATACACTGTGTAAATATAAATATATAACTGGATCAGTTTGAGAGCAATAGTGAAGATTTTTGTATCCATATTCATAGGAGAAGTCAGTCTGCAATTCTTTCCTGATGTCTGTCTGGTTTGAGCATCAGGGTAATACCAGCCTCAGAAAATGAGTTGAAAAGTTTCATCTCCAGTTTTTTGCAGGAGTTCATGAAAAGTTGGTTTTAACTGTTCTTTAAATGTTTGGTAGAGTTCACTTGTAAAGCTATCTGGACCTGAGCTATTCTTCATAGGTAGTTTTTTTACTACTATTATTATTAATTCAATCTCTTCATTTATTGTAGGTCTATACAGGTTTTCTATTTCTACTTGAATCAATTTCAATAGATTGTGCCTTTCTAGAAATTTATTTCATTTATTGAATTTGTTGGCATGCAATTATTCATAACATTCTCTTATGATTCTTTGTGTTTTTGTAAGGTTGGGAGAAATGTCCTTTCATTTCTTATTCTAGTAATTTTTAAAAATTTAACTTAATTTTTTTCAGTGTTCTAAAATTCATTGTTTATGCACCACACCCAGTGCTCCACGCAATACTTGCCCTCCTTAATACCCACCACGAGGCTCACCCTACCCCTCATCCCCCTCCTCTCCAAAACCCTCAGTTTGTTTCTCAGAGTCCACAGTCTCTCATGGTTTGTCTCTCCCTCTGACTTCCCTCAACTCACTTCTCCTCTCCATCTCCCAATGTCCACCGTGTTATTCCTTATGCTCCACAAGTAAGTGAAACCATATGATAGACTCTCTCTGCTTGACTTATTTCACTCAGCATAATCTCCTCCAGTCCCTTGAGTATTATCTCTCTTGTCTGTCAGCCTAGCCAAAGTTTTGAAATATTGTTGATATTTTCAGAGAATGACTTTTGGTTTCATTGAGTCCCTCTGTTGCTTTTCTATTCTCTATATTTCATTAATTTCCACCCTAATCTTTATTATATCCTTTCTCTGCTTCCTTTAGGTTTAGTTTGCTCTTCTTTTTCCAGTGTCTTAAGGTGGAATTTTAGATTTTTGATTTGAGATCTTTTATAACTATATATTTCCCTGTAAGCATTGCTTTAGCTGTCTCTCAAAAGATTTGATGTGTTATGTTTCATTTTCATTCACCACAACTATTCTCTGACATTCCTTTTATTTTCTTCTGTGGATGTTGTTTAAGAGTGTATTCTTTAATATCCATGTATTGGTTATTGTCCCCATTTTTTTCTGTTATTGTTCTCTAATATCATTCCACTATTATTAGAGACCATGCTTTATATTATTTCTGTTCTTTCACATTTATTGATTTGTTAAAAAATGTTCTACCATATGATCTATCCTGAAGAATGTTCTATGTGTACTTTAGAAGAATATATATACTTCGTTGTTTGGGGGTATTCTATAGGTGTCTGTTAGGTCTAGTTGATCTATGGTATTTTTCAAGACTTCTTCTTGATCTTCTGACTAATTTATTCTCTCTATTCTGAAAATGGGGAATTGAAATCTTCAACTATTATTCAATTGTCTATTTCTCCCTTAATTTCTGTCAGGTTTTGCTTCATGTATTTTGGGGGGGTGCTCTTTTATTAGGTGCATATATGTTTATAATTGCTATATCTTCCAATGTATTGAAACTTTTATCATTATAAAATATGTCAATATCTCTAATAACATTTGTTGTCTTAAAGTTTTGTCTGATATTAGTATAGCCATTCCAGCTTTTATGGTGGTTCTTATTTGCTTGATGTTGTTTGTTATCTTTTTACTCAAGCCTATTCACATCTTTGAATCTAAAGAGTGTCTCTTGAAGACAATATATAATTAAATCATATCTTTAAAAATCCAGTCTATCAATGCCTTTTGATTGTTTAATCCATTCACATTGAAGATCGAATATAATTCAATGTGTTTTCTATCCTACTGTTTGTCCTCCAATTGTTTCATGTCTGTTTCTTTATTTCTCCTTTACTAATTTCTTTTGCAGTATATGAATATTTTTATTGTAATATTTTTTTAAAGATTTTATTTATTTATTTGACAGAGAGAGATCACAAGTAGATGGAGAGACAGAGAGAAAGAGAGGGAAGCAGGCTCCTCGCTGAGCAGAGAGCCCAATGCAGGACTCGATCTCAGGACTCTGAGATCATGACCTGAACCAAAGGCAGCGGCTTAACCCACGGAGCCACCCAGGCTCCCCTCTATTGTAATATTCTTATTCCTTTAATGAATTTTTTACTTTTGAGATTTTTCTTAAGTGGTTCCTGTAGGATTTATTATATACCACTTACCAGAATCAGCTTCAGTTACACTAGCTTAATTCCAGGCCTATACAGAAATGTTACTCCTCTAGTACCTTTTCCCCCTTTTGAGGTATCATTCTTATATGTAGTTCATCTCCGTTGTTACAAAGTCAATAATACATTTTTATGCTCTGTCATCTGTAGTGATTTCCTTAACCCAATATGGTTTTGCTCCCATTTACCTTCTTCGTGCTGTTATTAACAACTCTGTTACACATATCTTACCTTCTATAAGTTATAGTCCCAACAGTACATTGTGTCATCTTACACAGTTGTTTTTCAAATCATTAAGAGAAGACAGGAGAAAAATATGCATTTATAGTGTCTTCTTTTTTAAAGATTTTATTTATTTATTTGACAGAGAGAGACAGTAAGATAGGGAACACAAAGAGGGCGAGTGGGAGAGGGAGAAGCAGGCTTCCTGCTGAGCAGGGAGCCCAATGTGGGGTTCAATCCCAGGACCCTGGGATCATAACCTGAGCTGAAGGCAGATGCTTAAACGACTGAGCCACCCAGGCACCCCTATATATTTTTATTATATAATTATGTATAATACATATTATTAACTTATAATCACATAACATATAATTAATCATATATAATTAATAATATACATGTGTTTAATAATTGGATATGATTGTTATATTCATTAATTACATAATTATTTATATGATTATTATATACTTAATTACTACTAATAATAATTATTACAAAGAACATAACTGCTCTTTGCTTTTCATGTGAATTTGAATTACTATCTAGGGTCACTTTTAGTCTGAAAAAGTTCCTTTAGTATTTCTTGTAAGGTGGGTCTGCTAGGTATAAATAAATCCTCTCAGTTTTTGTTTGCTTGGGAAAAATATTTATTTTTGTCTTCATATTTGAATGATAATTTGCTGGACATAGGATTCTTGGTTGACTTTTTTTTTTCTTTAGCATTTTGAATATGTTATACTGCCTAACAAGTTGTCTCTTTTTTACTGCTGAGAAGTCAGGTTTTAATCTTATTGGGGTTTCCTTGTAACTGACAAGTTTTTTCCCTTTCATTCCTTCCCAGATGTTCTCCTGGTTTTGACTTTTAGCACTTTAACTGTGGTGTATCTGTCTGTAGATCTCTTTAGGTTTAACCCATTTAGTTTGTTGAGCTTCCTGGATGTTTATTTTACATTTTTCCATAAATTTGGGAAAATTTCAATCATTATTTTTTTTAATATTTTTTTTCTGAGCTTTTCTCACTTTCTTATCTCCTGATATTACCCTTACACATATGTCCATGTGCTTAATGATGTCCCACATCTCTTTGAGATTCCGTTAGCTTTTATTGTCTATTCATTTTTCTCTTTCCTTTGGCTTGTATCATCTCCATCAACCTATTTTCAAGTGCTTAATTATTCCACCAGTTCAAATCTACTGTTTGGTCTCTTTAGTGAACTTCATTTCAATTATAGTAATTTTCAACTCCAGAATATTTATTTTTTTAATAATTATTCTGTATTTCTCTGTATTTAATAATTTCTCTTTATTTGATACCCATTATTTGATATGACATTGTCACCAAATTTCCCTTCATTTACTTATTTTTCTTTAGTTCTCAGTCATGCTTTCCTCTAGTCCTGTAAACTAAACTCTAAGATAGCAAATTGGCAAACTAACTCAAGTAAATGTGACTCCCTTGAAACAATAGTGTCCAAGGTCAGTGTTTGGTATTTGTCCTAATATGATGAAGCCTCCTTCCAGCTGTTCTGTTCCCTTGTTCTTCCCTGCACATTTGTGGCCTACAGTCTAGGCTGTAACTTTATTAAATCCATGCATCTCTCCCCAGTTGCCTTCTACCACAACATGCGCTATTCTTAAGAGCATCATTAGACTTGAACTTCTCCACATTCTGTTGAACATCAAGTCAGCTCCTGTGGGAAAAGATGAGGCGCTATTTCACAGCATGTTTCTTCCTCCAGGAAAAATCTCTGAGTCAGGGCTCTGGTGCTGGATGTGGAGAGAATGGCAAGCTTCTCTCTGAGTGACACCCCTCTCTGGGAGGTGAACACTCTGTATAAGGAAAGGGAGCAGCAGGCTGAGGCCTTCTCAGTTTATATCTCACGTATAAGGTAGCAGCAGGCTGAGGCCTTCTCAGTTTATATCTCACGTATAAGGTAGCAGCAGGCTGAGGCCTTCTCAGTTTATATCTCATGTGTGACCCACCATCTCACAAATCAAGGCAATGACAATAAGGGCCACAACATTCTCTGCATGCCACACTCAGTGTGGAGTTTCCAGTACACGATCAAGTGCTGGTGGAATAAAGAAGCTCTTACCTCTCATTCATTCCCCTGGGACTTTTCCTCAGCAATAAATAACTGGGAGCACCTGGGTGGCTCAGGGGATTAAAGCCTCTGCCTTCGGCTCAAGTCATGATCCCAGGGTCCTAGGATCGGGCTCTCTGCTCAGTAGGGAACCTGCTTCCCTCCCACCCCTCACCTGCCTCTCTGCCTACTTGTGATCTCTCTCTCTGTCAAATAAATAAATAAAATCTTTTAAAAAAAACAGCAACAACAACAATAAATAACTGGGGACAGATGAGAAGTGCTAAAGTTCTGCTCCTCACAGGAAGAAAGCCCTCTGATTGGGAGCCATGAGGAGCTGAGAGCCTGCATTTCTGAGATGTAGCTATCTGGAGTGGAGTTTTCCCCTCACTGAGCTGGGAGGGTCGAGAGAGGAAGGGGTCTTGGTTCAAACACCACAGACTTGAGTTTCTTACTGACTTTTCATGATTTTCTGGAATAGGTGTTTCTTTGTTTACTGTTTGCCCATAGGACCATTTCCTATTTAGAAATTTAAATGTGTTAATTAAATTAAATGGAAAATTTAAATGTTTGTTTTATAATTTTAAATAATTTATTTATGGCGGTGCCTCGTTGGCTCAGAGGGTTAAGCCTCTGCCTTCGGCTCAGGTCATGATCTCAGGGTCTTGAGATCAAGCCCCGCATTGGGCTCTCTGCTCAGCAGGGAGCCTGCTTCCTCCTCTCTCTCTGCCTGCCTCTCTGCCTACTTGTGATCTCTGTCTGTCAAATAAATAAAAAATCTTTTAAAAAATAATTATTTATTTATTATATGTATATATATGTATATGTATATATTATATGTATATATTTATAATATGTATCATATAGAATATATTCATTATAATTTATAATTGTTTTATAATTTTCACCAGGTTGTATGAGGAGCCAGTCAACCAAGCAACTCGCACTGTCATGGCAGTGGCTCTGTCTCTAGTATGTTATAGTTAATAAAGTAATTTCACATATATTCTACATGTTATTACTAACATGTATTATTACACATTATTATTAACTACTCACATAGACTTAAATAACCATGTCACTTGGTAGATTATGTCACATTTCAGTGTATAGTTACAAAGTAGGAATTTTATGTCAGACACTGGAAATAAAAGATTACTATAACACAGTTCTTCCCTTTGAAGAATTTACATCTGCTAGGAGATATGGAAGATCTAAGTTATTCCAGAAATAAAAGTAGAATTTGAACACAAAATCATCAATCCCACGAGCCCATGATGCCTTCTATTGGGTCTTGGGGAAATACAGAAATATGAGGGAAAGAGAATTCCCTATTTGAATGACTTTTTTTTTTCTTTTTCTTTTTCCTTACCAAAGATTGAAGGTGTGGAAATTACAGAAGACTAATTTGTTGGGTGGAGATACTTGGGTGAGAAATGTGCTGTGAAAGCAAGATCTTTATTTTCACTTCCACAGGTTGATGAAAAGGCTGGTGTGTGTGTTGGGAGTGAAGCAGACGGAGAAGGAGCCTATGGAGGGCACGTGTCTACTGCTGGGCACAGGTAAAGGGAAGTAATATTCATAGTGTTAACTAAAATCTAAGCCTTCCTGTTACATTAGTGCCATGCCTCGAGGATGGGACAGCTGGGCACTCAATTCCTGACTGTTTTTTCGAGTTTTATTTTGTTTGCTAAAAATGCCTATTTATTTGCAATACTAATTATAGTGTCTCGAAATAAGCAAATGAGAGAATGAGTACCCTGTCCCACCTGACATATTGTACGTTTTATGATATCAGTCATAATTTTAGCTTATAATAATGTTAGGCATCTGTAATTTTTGGTGTGCTGTTGGGGGTCCAGGTTTTTGTTAGCAAAAAATGCCTTATCTTTCTGTTGATACTTGAAACACCTAGAAGAGATAACCATCATTTTGGAGAAAATGGTATTACCATAAGTCAAAGTAGGAGTGTCAAAAGCAGATCCTGCTGAAGCATTAAGAGCCGTATTTAAATAGGGGAGAATCTATGCCTAGATGAGGGTATTTTGAAGAGCCAAAACCTCCAGTACCAAGATGACTGGTTTGACTGCACGGGGGTAACAGTGTTATTTCCAGAAGGAAGGGAGCCCTCAGGAGATCAAGGCAAAAGAACTGTGTCAGAGGCAAAAATAGGATGAGTCTGCAACCCTGTGTCCAGGACCAAAAGGTTTCACATATTGTGGATCCAAAGCAACAGCAAGATCATCATGAGAAGATGTGACAGAGATAAAAGGTTTCTTAAATATTCAAGAGAAAGAAATAATTTAAAAGAGAGTGATGGGATAAAGAAATGACTCAAGGAAAGATGATCTGCTGCAGAAGTCACTGCGTTGCAAAGATGCGATGAGCACCACCCCCTCCCCCAGGCTTGTGTGAACAAATGCTATAACACAAGATGGCAGGGCCATCTAAGAAGTATCGATATAAACTAAAGCAAGTTCCATGCTCAAACCAGGAGAGCCCCAGTGCTACTTACCAAGACTCATTCATACTGAAGAGAAAGAATTAGAAGTTGAAAAACATTTTGGCCCTGGGGAAGAAGATCCAGTGTTCAGACAACCATCCCAAGAAGGAAAAGGTAAATGAAAAAGAAATGAAAGACCTAAGTGGAACACAACAAATTTATGATACAAGAGAGCTGAGAGTTCCAAGGCAAGAACAGGTCTAAGGGAATTTAAGAATGGAATTCATGTTGTTGGAAAAGGAAATGATGACAATAATGAACTCATGGCAGCAAGGAAATCTGGAAGAAGTTAGGATGTTACCAAAAGGCCATCAGTCTCAGTTAGAAAAGGTAAGACAGGGAACAAAGAAAGCACACGTAGAAGAGAGTTTTGACAGAGCAGGAACACAACTTGGTGCTCTGACAGGAGTGGCCATATCCTAACTTAAATGAGGAGGAGGCCAGATCATAGATTCTTAAAGGAATTGCCTAGGCCTGCTGACCAAGTACAAAAGATGCTCTGAAGCTGCAGCAGCAAAGTTCAACAGCCAGTTCAATAGTCAAGCCAAGAAAAGGCCCAGCAGGAGGGTCTAGGGAATCTAGGACCATGAATGCTACAATAAGAACCTCAAAGGGACATGTTCCCCAAAGCAGGTGAGGTGCAACATAGGATGGAGCAAGGCCTAGGAGGGTTGGAGCAGCAGCACAAGGCCAAGAGTGCTGAAAGAGCAGCAGGCATGCCTACAGAAGACATCTCAGGGTCTCTTCGGGTTCCTAGGCCCTGGAAGGACCACACCTGAGAGTCCTGTGTCAAGAGGAGCAAAGCCATTTTGAGGGTCTTGAGGCAGCAGTGGTAATCTTAGAAAAGGTTCTTCTGCAACAGTAAAGCTTCTGCAGAATCAAGAGAAACAAGAATCTGGTTCAAGAGTTGGTGTGCAGAGACAAAGTTTCCCAACACAATTATGAAGATCCCACAAGATCAAGGACAGTGGGAGTCTCCAGTACTGGACTGGTTCATAGAAATGTGATCTAGAGGAAGTGGAGGAAAACCAATGTTGAGATAACAAGATGGCAGCCTACAAGGAAGGAGCAGGTGATAAGGAAAGCCCAGAGGAGATACCTCAGCAGACTAAAGCTGTTCCACATCCAGTAATAGGAAGTACTGTAAGTGCAGATAATAACATGGCAAAAGAAAACCAAATGACAAAAAGAAAGAGAAGGAGAGGCCTCAATTTAACTTGGAGCTATTCCAATAACCAAAGGTCAGGTAAGAGCATTTTGAAGTTTTTGTGGATTTTCTTTGGGGAAAGATGTGAATAGGTGTGAATTTTTCAATTTTGCCAAGTCCTCAATAGGCTCCTTAAAGAAGATTCTTAACCCAGGTATCCAGTTTTATATTAAATAGCTTTTAAATTTGTTATCATTACCTATTTCTATTTCTTCCCTCTCTTCCCTCTCTTCCCCCTCTTTCTTTTATCTCCTTTCTCTAGACACAAACTGCAATTTGTGATTTAAAAAAAAAAAATTGCTTTTTAGCCCCAACCAAACAGGGAAGAGGAAGGCAAAGCCACTTTAGTTTTAAATTTGATCTCTTACTTGGGGGGACTTTGCCCTTCATCCTGTTCACCAGGCTGAATATGTAATAAATCCACACAGTTTGTAAGAAACTAGAGTTGAAAGAAAAGTTACCTCTCCCTGAAATATTGGTGGCTGCACCCTATAGTTTGTATCTGGAACTGTGAAGTGTCAGAGAAATTATCCTATTTGCAAGCTGAAGGTTAGCTTTCCATGGTTTCACGGATGCTGGTAGAAGACACGAGACCAGGGCATGCCATGAGCTACTGTTCCTACTGAGAACAATCACAGTCACCCAAGGAACATCTCTGCATTGGTTCCCAAGCCCCAGTTCCTACAGGATGCTGAGAAGTGGGACACAGGGCACCTGTACTTGAAGAGGATTGTGACACAGTAGTACAGGATTCTTGAACTTGGGGAAACATAATCTTTGATAAAGAGTAGGTAGCATGTTTTTCTCTTACTCCAAAGGGAACACCGTCTTTATCTTCCAAGGCTTTAAGCTAACTTGCTCTGTGCTCCAGAAGAAGATGCTATTCCTTTGTTCCAGGCCAGTTCACAATACAGATGTCCTTGAAAAGATAGTCTAGAACAGAGTGCATTCCATGCCTTGCTTGTAAGACATACAGAATCCCAAGAGACTGTGGAGAATTACTTCATAACCATTTGTTTTCAAAAACAAAATGTAAAAAAGATTTTAAATGTATATTGCATCTTCTCACAGAAATGATAATGGATAGAAAAGCCCTAGTGGTTAGAATAATAGTCCCAACAATATTCAAGGATAGTCCCATTGAAGCTGGCCATGATGCTGAAGAGTTAGAGAGGAAGCCCCAACTACTCTGCCCCACTGGTTTTGTATTCATGATGGCCAGCACATAATACATAATAAATAAATGACTTACAATATGCATACAGTGTTATAGCCTTAGCAAACAAAATGTGATACCAGAAGGAAAACAATTTCCCAATGTTAGATGTTTAAATTCGTCATTAGGTCTCTTTTCTTATCTCCATAATTCTAAGTTACTACTAACCTTGCCACTTATGGGACACTTGCTATATACCAAACAGTATTCTGAGATATCCATAGTATATATGCATTTAGTTGTGTGTCTATATATATGTGTATACATCCTACATACATACCTATACTACAAAAATTTCTATATTTGTATAAATTTAATTCTTACTTCAAGCCCACAGAGGAAGAAGTATCCTTGCCTCCATTATACAGATGAAATGACTGAGCCTGAAAGAAGTTAAGTTACTGGTTCTGTATAACTCCGAGGTTCACCTGTGGTTGAATTCAAGTTTGTTGGACTCTACAACCCATATTCTTAAGCCATTCATCATTTTATCTTCCTACCAAGAAGCATGAACTTAGATACTCTCACCTTCTCTAGACTTACTTTATAATCATCATAATGATTTATTTATGTTTCCCTGGTACAGTCTCTACAGAGCCAATCCTTCCCACTAACAAAAAAATCCTGGAAACCAAGAGATTTCTTCCCCCTCCTTTATGTCTCTCCTTGGTTGGGCATTTACTTGATCAGGATTTTATACGAGGACCCATAGTTCCTTTAGAAGAACCAGAAGGACCCTGAAGAGCCTTGTCCAGGGGACAAAACATATTCTCTCACACTGATCCCACTTCCCAACCTCTTTTGACCCATCACAGCCATGATATTTTGTAACAGTTATTTTGGCTGGACAGGATCATTGTTATAGGACACCTGATGAAACTCTCCATGCAGATAGAGCTGAGATAGAGTGAAAGGAAACCTCTTCTCTCCATTACTCTAGGAGACCAAGAATGTCAGATCTGAGGTCTATCAGGAACCAGTGAGCCCCACAGAGTGGCTGAATTCTCACAAAGGCGTCCTGAGAAGGGTGCTGAGGAGGCTTCGAGTGGTTCCACAGACCAGAGTAAGAGAAGAGGTGAGTTCAGGACCTGCTGGAACCTTTTGTACATCCCCTCACAATGAGATGATGCTTCCATTGATAGTGACCATAGATTCTTTTTTTTTTAATTTTTTATTTTTTATAAACATATATTTTTATCCCCAGGGGTACAGGTCTGTGAATCATCAGGTTTACACACTTCACAGCACTCACCAAAGCACATACCCTCCCCAATGTCCATAATCCCACCCCCTTCTCCCAAACCCCCTCCCCCCAGCAACCCTCAGTTTGTTGTGAGATTAAGAGTCACTTATGGTTTGTCTCCCTCCCAATCCCATCTTGTTTCATTTATTCTTCTCCTACCCACTTAAGCCCCCATGTTGCATCACCACTTCCTCATATCAGGGAGATCATATGATAGTTGTCTTTCTCTGCTTGACTTATTTCGCTAAGCATGATACGCTCTAGTTCCATCCATGTTGTCGCAAATGGCAAGATTTCATTTCTTTTGATGGCTGCATAGTATTCCATTGTGTATATATACCACATCTTCTTGATCCATTCATCTGTTGATGGACATCTAGGTTCTTTCCATAGTTTGGCTATTGTGGACATTGCTGCTATAAACATTCAGGTGCACGTGCCCCTTTGGATCACTACGTTTGTATCTTTAGGGTAAATACCCAATAGTGCAATTGCTGGGTAGATGGCCAACAGACACATGAAAAAGTGCTCCATATCAGTCGGCATCAGGGAAATACAAATCAAAACCACAATGAGATATCACCTCACACCAGCCAGAATGGCTAAAATAAGTCAGGAAATGACAGATGCTGGCGAGGATGCGGAGAAAGGGGAACCCTCCTACACTGTTGGTGGGAATGCAAGCTGGTGCAGCCACTCTGGAAAACAGCATGGAGGTTCCTTAAAATGGTGACCATAGATTCTAAGCCAAAAGTCAGAACATAGTGTCTGATGGACTTTTCTTGAGTTAAGTATTTACTTAAAAGGAAAGCTTTATTATAAAAAAAGTGATGGTTAAGGAATCACTTTTAACTGGGAAGAAAAACCTTGCATGAGATAGGGATTACTAATTCTGAAAGAATTATCTTTGAATTTCCTGCATCAGAATTCACCAGGCAGCCTGTTAAAATGCAGATTCTTGGGTTCAGAATCAGAATATGCCAGAATATATAGGATTCTGCATTTTCACCACTAATTCAAGAGATTCTTTTGCATATGAAAGTTTGAGAAATGCTGATTTAGGATAGTTTATTTTCAGATTTCTCACTGTAATTTAATGTGATATTTCAAGCTCTGTATTTGTATGTGCCAGTTTTGTGTAATAAAGAGAGAGACCCTCCCCACCCTGCTGCGAAGTTACTGAGTACTCAAGGAAGGGTGGGTTCAAACTTTTCTTCTATATGAGGTTATAATTATAAGCTAAATTATGTCCTTCTTAAACTCTTCTGTTTTTCTTCAGCCAGCTCACACATACTCCCTGCCCATTCCAGCTCCATCCTGGTCAGCCCTATGGAAATACAATAGATGCTCCCAATTGCAAAATCATTTAAGCTATTTCTTATAACCTCCCTATAAAAGACAAGTGTATTCACATGCCTTCTGTGTATTCACATGCCTTCTTGGGAGGGAGCACTCAATAATGTCATTGTCTGAAGACTGGACCCAATTTTCTGACTTGTTCCTGAGCTTTTTTCCAAGGCCTGCAGGAACCAGACAGACGTAAGACCCTCCACACCATGGGCCTCTCTCTTGAAGGTAGAAAGTCCACACAGGCAATGTGCTTTCAAAAGACTTCACTAACCAGGCATTTCTTACTGCCTGTGATGCAAAAGTTCTCATCACAGCCACTTGGCAATGTTATACAGAGTTGAGACTCTGGTAAGATGAAAGCATTGCTAGATTCTTATTGATTGGCCAAAACTTGAACCTTCTGATTCCCCATTGCATCAGGTTTTTTTTCTCCCCTCCCCCAGCTTGAAATACAACAAATAAAAATTGTATATATTTAAAGTATACAATGTGATATTTGATATGGCATCAATTGTAAAACAATTATCACAAATAAGTTAATTAACATGCTCATCAATTCACATAGTTTTCTTTAAATGTCATTGTGACACACGCAAAACTCTTCTGCTTTCTATTTTTATTTAGGAGTTATTTTCTACAAGTAATGTTAGACTTGACACTTCCTTGGAGGGCAAGGGGCTGGTGCAAAATCTAATCTAATGGGCAGGCACATTAAATCTCAGCAGATCCAGTTCAATATTCTTTTGATGGAGTTGGCATGGAGCCAAAGAGAAAATGCTTAGCAATCTTTGAGAAAAGAAAGGTTTGTACTGGAAATGTTGTAATGCCCTGTGATTATTCCAGGATCTCTTATTTATTACTACACACTTACCTGCCATCATAGTTGTCATATTTTAAACAAATCTTGTGTCTTTGGTAATGGAAGAGGTATGGATGTTGGTGGGGGGAGACTTTCATTTTCATGATTGAATAGAAAAGCGAATGGCTTAATCCTATGTACTGCTTACTAAAATTGAATGGCAAGAGGCCATCCAAATTTAGGGAAAAGAGCTCTTGACTTGGCAAGAACAGTGGGTTCAACCTGAAGGAGGAAATGGAAGACCTGAGTTTTAAGAGACATTGAAAGAGAACAGTTGGCTAGAACTCATCAGGAAAGTGATGAGAACAGAAGTGAGATAGAGACATGAGTTTGTTTGCTGGAGCTGCCATAACCATGCCATATACTTGGTGAGTTAAACAATAAGATTTATCTCACAGTTCTGGAGACTGAAAGTCCAAGATCAAGGTATTGGCAGGGCTATGTAGTTCTTTGGGTGGTAGAAGCCTAATTCAGATCTTTACACATGACATTCTCCTGTGTGCCTGTTTTTCTGTATCCAAGTTTCCCCTTTGTGGAAGGATGTGGTAATAAAAGGGTCCCACCCTCTTTCAGTATGACCTTATCTTAAGTAATGACATCTGCCATGATCCTTTTCCAAATATTCACATTCTGAAGTCCTGGGGGTTGGGACTTCAACATAGGTATTTGGGTGGGGGGATATAATTCAACCCATCACAAGATCCATGAGAATCACGGATAACCTCAGAGAAAAGGAAGTGAATAGTATATTGATGTGAAAATTTCTTTTCATTTCTCCAGTGTTATCCCATTTTCCTATGTCTTTGAAAAAAAAAGTACTTAATATTAGAGTAGAAAGGTCTTGACAGATTGTTCAATTTCCTACCTTATGGTGTAGAGGAGAAACCTGAAATCTCCAAGGGTAAAACAATGTTCTCAAAATCAAACAGGATAGCACCAAATCCAAAACTTGAATCTGAATCTCCTTACCTCCTAGACCGTCCCTTCAGCTTACCAGCTAGGATATTGTGAACAACTTTGCCCTTGAGACCGGATATTGGCTATGATTCTCTGTGGGTTGAATGCAAGGGTCAATACTCTCTGGGCACCTTGCAAGTTTCTGTCTTCTGGTATTTACTGTATAGACTGTACAGCTCTGAGGGTATAGACTGAGGTTTCCTACTACAACCTGGAGAGTGTTCTGTGATTTATACAGTGCCCCTCTGCTTCTCCATCTCTTCTTTCACACATTCCCTGTCCCACTGTCTCACAGCCCAGCTCCAATATGGTGACTAAAAATGTGTTAACCTAACTTAATTGTTTCTTTATAGGATAGAGGTAATATGTTGATGGTAATAAGCCAGTTCCCCGACCCCCTCTCCCTTTTCTAGAAGACTTCTGGGTTTCCTAGTAACTATTTTTGGAGAACAAAACAAAACTTATCATTTCTGTGGTTCGTTTTAGCCAAATTAAAGGGCGCAGAGTTATTAGGTAAAAACTGATAGTTGTCATGCTTGCACCAAACTGCAAAGAGTTGGTCGCCATATTTTTCATCTATTCTTAAAACTTTGTCATCTTGGGAGGTCTCTGGTGAACTTAACACATTGAGAAGTAAAGAGTTTCTATTGTAACTGGCATACTGTTCAGCTTCAGGACTTGTCTTGAGCTGTCTGGACAGACTCTATAGTATTTCTAATCACACTGAGGTATTTTTTTTTTTTTTTTGCCTCCCAAATTTCATCATTTTAAGGCTATTCAAAGATGAGCTTAAAACAATGCTTTCATGCTGCTTTTGCTTTACTCCCTCTGTGCACAGGATTTCAAAAGGCTAAATATTGATCAGGCAACTGTCCTGGATTGTCTCGGAAAATATCCATCCCCTCCAAAACAAGTTATTCCATTAGTGGCTTTTGAAAATGGATCAGTTTCATGCTATCAAATATATAATTGGAAGATGGCATGATGTTAATTATGGAAATGCTTTTCAACTTCAATAGTCAATTAACAGGCAACTGGATGAAGACCACAATAATTACATTGTTCTTCAAGCATTGCACTAAAAGTCTTATTTTGGTATATTTAGGCTTCAGAAAGAGAATATGATTAGCGTTATTTTTAAAGTGAATTTGACATTCAAGGAATGCATGAATTTACTTTGGATGTTGAATTATAAAGTAGTGTTTATCAAATTAATATTTATTTTTTCTTTATAATCCAGAACCATCATCACAGACATTTTTCTGCATGAATTTTTGCCATGGTTATCAGGTTCAGGTGTAAGAAAGAAGAAATACTAATTGTCATAAGCCCTGTTAAAATTATTCTTTCTTGAGATCTGTGGGAGTTCTGTGCAAGTCTTAAGGATCTACCTTATTCCTTTATTTTTTGAAATGATTTCTTATGTATAATTGAGAGAGAGAAAGAGAATGAATGAGAGGAAGAGCGAGAGAGAATCTGAAGCAGACTCCCCACTGAGTTCATAGCTGGATTTGATCCCAGGACCCAGAAATCATGCCCTGAACCAAAATCAAGAGTTGGACACTCAACCAACTGAGCCACCCAGGCACCTCTATCCTGTTCCTTTAAGTGAGAAAATTGTTTTTCTTTGCTCTGACCAAACAGGGAAGTAAAGGCCAGCCCAGGTTCATGAAGTTGGTACTGGAAGTGTATAATTTAAGTAAATCTTATAATTTATTTTCATATTATAATTATATGCTGTCAAAGTCACAGATTCTAAGTGTACAGTTAGATGAGTTGTGACAAATGTATAAACAACATTCAAGTCAAGATCTACACTTGTATCACCCTATAAAATCATTTGACACTTTACAATAGTATCTTGATAAGAGTTCTCTCTCTATGCAGACCACTTTGTCTCTTTCCTTTTTGGTGTTTGGGAGAACAGAAAAGAAGAGGTAATTATTGATTTATGAACTCACTGTAGCCCTCTGATCCTGCAGACATTTTCTGGGGCAATGACTTTAGAATCTAGGAAACCAGGTCCTAACTCTTGGCTCTGCCCCTACTTAGACTTATTTAATGTCTGAGATTTCGCTTTCTTATATGTAAGCTGAGGTTGCTAAAACCAACCTCATAAGGTTGTTGTGAAGATTAACAAAAATACGTAAAGCGCTTGACCTTCAGGATATGCTCAACCAATGTCCATTCATCCTCTCTGGTTAAAATCTTGGGCGCTGGAATTTTTTTTTTTTTTTAATTTTAGATCTTACTATCCTTTTTTTTAAATTTATTTTCAGTATAACGGTATTCATTATTTTTGCACCACACCCAGTGCTCTATGCAAGCCGTGCCCTCTATAATACCCACCACCTGGTACCTTTTTCTCTCCCTCTCCTCCACTCCAAGCAAACAATCAAAAAGGCATAATCTAGTCTTCTAGGACACTGCATTTGAAGGAGATGCTTTTCTAATCAGAGAAACTAATCCTTGCTCATGCATCAGTAAACTTGAACAATTTAGAACATTTCCGCCTCCAGGTAACATATTTGCATTTTAATTTAAGCTTTTAGGAGATCTTGTTTTAACTCATATGAAGGGCTAAGAGCTGAAAAAGTCAGAAGGTTGGGGAATGGTATAATATCTGGGGCCAGGCAGCTCCATTTCTCCAAATTTCAGATAACCATTCATCTGCCCGTGTGCACAGCTGCGTATGTTAAACGCAGGTGATTTTTCTCAGGAAAAAATTGTGTGCACAGGTTGCAGGCAAAGTTGTAACAAGATGCTTTAAATGGACTCATGTAGGCATTAAAATCAGTGCCTGGAATCTGTGCTATGTCAAGGAAGCCACCTTCACACAGTTGAAATGACAGTTGTTGCTTAGCAGAGGAGAAGAGATGGGGAGATCCGTACTGTGGGAGATGCAACAAGCTTTGGCTTCTTCCCTTGTGCTCCTCTCAGTGAGATCCACCCCGTGGTTTCTACTGGAAGCACACAGTGTATCAGGGAAAGCAGCTGAATAACAACTCACTTAAAAGTTAAATTTAAATTCAGGGCCACCAATGAGTATCATCAAAACATCCCAGGTAAGCACTGTGGAGGGCTGTCCCTTTATGTTTCCCTAACTTTCCAAGCCCTGAGTGGATGGGGTGCTGACTCTACCTTTTCTCCTCCTCCTTCTTATGAAAAATAGTTGTTGACTTTAAGAATGTCCCCAAGTGTTAGAGACTACTGGGATTTCTACCTTCTTATCATGGATTTCAAAGCCCTCTTTGCAATTAGCTAGCCATTTGTTTCTACTATTTGTTTTTCCCAAACAAACTGACACCCATTCATTTTTATTTTTATTTCTTCTGGAAAACAGTCATATTTGTTCTTGATCACTTAAGATACTCTGTGACTGAACAAAGCAGATTGTTTTTCTCTTTGTGTGACTTCTAGATAAAAATTAGAACTAGGCTTCTAATTTGCGACAACATGGATGGAACTAGAGCGTATCATGCTTAGCGACATAAGTCAAGCAGAGAAAGACAACTATCATATGATCTCCCTGATATGAGGAAGTGGTGATGCAACATGGAGGCTTAAGTGGGTAGGAGAAGAATAAATGAAACAAGATGGGATTGGGAGGGAGACAAACCATAAGTGACTCTTAATCTCACAAAACAAACTGAGGGTTGCTGGGGGGAGGGGGTTTGGGAGAAGGGAGTGGGATTATGGACATTGGGGAGGGTATGTGCTTTGGTGAGTGCTGTGAAGTGTGTAAACCTGATGATTCACAGACCTGTACCCCTGGGGATAAAAATATATGTTTATAAAAAATAAAAAATTAAAAAAAAAAAAGAACTAGGCTTCTAGATGACATTAGAACTTTAGGGTCTCCTATACAATCAGGATCCCAAAGCAGGTGATATTCAGCCACATTATCAGCCCTCAGCTCAAGACCAGTGATGATGAGGTTCAAAAATAAGAACCCATTGGCTGTCTACAGGTTTTGTCACAACTATGTTTTCCCAATTTCAATTGTTTCAGTAAGTTGTTTGAGGAAATACATTCAGACATAATGATTTCTTCTGATTGTTTTCGTTTTTTGGTATGACACTTGGAACTCATACTTGGGAATTCTCACACTAAGAGTATCTATCAAGAAGCTGTATGTGTGTGATCATGGCATGGAGAAAGTATAGCATGAAAAGCAAGACAAATCAGATAGTTTGTATTATTACATCTTTGGGTCCGATTACATTCTTTAAGTCTAACATCAGTGAGCTGTCAATGAAATATATGGGTAGACCTTTAACATAGAGATAATTAATTAGACCAATGAATTAGGGGTCTAGGGGGAAAGACCCAGCAAAACATTGTGTTCCCTTGGTCATTAGTCTAGTTTACAAAAAGCTTGTCCCAGTAAAGATTTCTTAATATTTTGTTAATATTCCTGTCATTTGGGATCAGTTGTCAGTGTTAATTGTTATTAGCTTATTAGGTTGGGTTTACCCAGTTACCATAAAGAAAAATATATCAAAGAAGATCTTTTTTCTTGCCTTTCTTGCTTAATATGAATGAAGGTTAGTGGTGTTGAGAAGAGGAAGGACAGTGACCAACGAATTTGATGAATGCAATAGAAATGTGCATGACCAGTGAGTACTCAATTTTGCAATTTTTCTTTAACCATTTTGGAGAGATTGTGGGAATGCAGCCTGTGTTGTACATACGAGCTTAGAGATTTTAGCAATCCTCACTCTGAGATAAAACACCAAGAAAAAGTGGTGACCATAAAATTCTTGAAGCTTCTCTTTGAAACAAGCCATCTAGTGTGTCAGGGATAACCAATATTGCAGAAGTGTTCCTTTGTAAGTTCAATACTCTTGGCGAATTTTATTGAGCCACTGTAGGTCTTTGGACTTTCTCAATGGGCTGTGGAATAATTGATTGTCCAAAGAGTTCAACTATCAGCAGAGGCAAGCCTGCAACCCCATGTTGACTCAGCACCGTACCCCAAACCTCTATAGACCCTATTATGAAAGATAAATGGAAAGTGTTTTCCACCTATCTGTCCTTGCTTTCCACAGAGTGAACTTTAAATCAAAGTTTTTGCTTCATGTCACTTGAGAGAGTAGTGAGAAGGGCTTTCAGGTAGAAGAAGAAGTATGATTAAAGCTTTTGAAAGGTTGGGAACAGATATGTGGTAAATGCATTTTTTTTTTCAAATGATGTCAAAGATTGAATGGACAGCATTAGCCAATAAGGAAAAGAAGGGGTTTGTGTTTGCTAAGGAACAATTTCCCTACCTCCATAAGTGAATTTGGTGGACAACCCTTTGTCAGTAGGGCCCAACCTTTCCATCCCGTGTAAGAGAGAGATAAACTGATTGGACAAATGAGTCTATCCTAAGATATTAATGGGTGATTGCATTTTATCCATTATGTCTTTGGGGCAACATGTAATTTAATAAGGCTCTCAAATCCATAGCCTGAGAGATTCACTAATAGGGTACTGGCAAGCTGGCAAGGAAGGTATTTGGGAGCAATTGGTTCTCTTGAATTATCCTAAATCATTGCACATATACAGATGCTTCCTCAATCAAATGAAGTTATAAAAAGTTTATCCGAAGCCAGGAAAAAAAAAAAAAAAGGTTTCTATCTAAAACCACGGAACTCATACATTCATTAGCATAGTTTTTTGATTCCTCAAAAGAATTACTGAGAACGCCTTTGATGTATCAAATATTAAGCCTTTGATGTATCAAATGCTATATGCCTGGAGGGATTAGTTCTGATTAGAAAATTCTAGTCTCTGGTCGATCTCCCAGCCTTCAACGACTTGAGCAACCTTTCATTAACAGGCAAATGGCAGCTGACTTGGCTTTGGGAAGGTGCTCATGTTTTGTAGAGGCACTTGGGAGGAGGTAGGAGGCATGTAGGAAGACCTGCTGATCTTGGGGACATTGTTCACAATGTCATGAGTAGGTATTTTCATGCATTCTTAAGGATGAGCACTCCTTATGAGTCTCCAGTACCTTAATGAA
Source organism: Mustela putorius furo (assembly GCF_011764305.1). Taxonomy (NCBI): domain Eukaryota; kingdom Metazoa; phylum Chordata; class Mammalia; order Carnivora; family Mustelidae; genus Mustela; species Mustela putorius. The sequence continues at coordinate 12,117,075 of NW_025422010.1, read as the reverse complement.
CATTGTTTTCATTGTTCTGCACAGAGGAAGACAATCAGATTGTCTTCTGGTGTCCAGTGATTCTCCTTTATCTGTGAATTTTCCAGGGGCCATTTTGGTGTTGAAACAGAGCAAAACTAAAGTAGAAGGTACACTTCCTAATATGATATTATGAGGCAGGCGGTTTTCCAAGCTGAGTGGTATGTGTGAAGCTTCCTGCAGAAGAACAGGAGATCCTGGGCAGGACTGCAGGGTAAGCCCCTTGACACTGAGGTGTCATCTATATAAAATCAGTCTTGATTTACCCATGATCTTAAACAACTCCACTTAAATACTTCTTGATGTTCATGCCTTTAGGTAATAATTACTCTGGAGAAAAAAAGGAAAGGTAACTTTACAGGGAACAGAAAGAAGTTGTGAATTTCCTGAGTATTCTGGGGAAATATCTATGAGATGCTGCTAATTATGTATCAGTGGTTCCCCTCTCTCTTGTGGAAACCACTCTGGATCATGGCTATCCATCAGAGCCTCCATCCATGGAGAAAGCAAAAACTAGAGGAATTCTAGCTTTTGGTCACTGTCCCAGAAGGCTGCAGCACACAGGTCTCTATATAGCTCAGCTAGAATTTGAAGACCTTTTGCTAGTTGGTGCAATGACTCAAGTTTGACCCTCCCAGTGCTGCTTACTATTTTGAGAGTGAGCAATTACACAGTGCTTGGGTTTATGGCTCACCAGATGAACCTGGAATGGTTCATTTGCTTTCCCTAAATAACCACCTGCCCCAAAGAATAGGAAGTGATTTTCTTTTTCTTATAGGTGAATTTCAGGATAGGTTTGTGCTGAGGTCCCAGGAAGCATGCACTGGGTGAGATTAAAATACTCCTCAGAAATAAGTTAGAGTTCTGCTTGGTACTTTGGACTCCTCAACTGGATAGTGGACATCAATCACAACCTTTAGAACACTCCAATCAATGACTCCCCAGGTAGTCATGGACAGGACAGCTTATCATCAACTGTCCAGCCACTTACTATGTTTCCATTAGATGTACACCCACTTCTCATATTTCCAGAAAGCTTATTCCCAGCAGAGGTTGTGGCTCCAAAGTAGATGAGCAGAGAACATTTCTTTTGGGAGTCCTTAGTTTACACTGATTACACATCTTCTCAGGCTGGGCTCTGTGTTCTAAGATGGACATTCACAGGACTGAAAGAAGAGAGAAGGTGAGCTATCACTTTCACAGGAGACTTGAGGTTATTTCTTCTTTCCTCTAAAGAACTGAAGGTGGAACTTTCTTGTCAACCAGCAGGGTTAAGCCCACATGGTGCAGGAGAAGATGAAGGATGAGGTTCTGGCTCAAGTACAGTGTCTTCCAGCTTCTCCCTGCCCCTCCTAGAACACAGGCCTGAGGACCAGAGCTGAACCTTGATTTCCCAGGGGCCCTCCTTGCTTTTGCCTCATTAGCACTGAAGGATGTACTCAAAGGCAAGAGATACCACAAAGTTTTGCCCTCATGTTTTGTCTTCAAAATAATGAAAGAGCATTTCTCTTGGCCCGCCTTCACGTCTTCCTTCATTAGTTAGTGATTATGGTTGCCTTTTCTCTTAAGTATACACTATATTTCTTCTTAGAAAAAAACAATATTCTTCTAATTTTTGGTTTTCTAACTCATGAGATTTAAGTTGTATCATGGAATTATTTTTAAAAGAAAGCTGTAATATTTCCAGCTTTCCACAATGGGCCTCAAATAGGCATTCTAGGAGTTGGTCATGCAGAACTTCCCAGAGACTCATGAAGCAGGTTTGCTTTTCTCAGGGGGACTTGCATCTCCCCAGTGCAAGACAGTTTGCCATTTTGGAGCCCCACCCCAGATACTTTAGGAGGGTCTGTCAGATCAAACTTCCAATGTCTTTACCTTATATGATCAGGAGTATCCAAGACTTGGACATTTTTAAATTTTCTTTTTCAAGTTGATGTGTTGGTGTCTCCAAAGTCTACTCATTTATGAGTAGTATCACAATGCAATTTTCCATTTGCATCTTCCCCAACCCCATTAAGGAATACTACACTGTCACAAGTGGAAACAAGCAATCCTGTGAATGCCCTAAAGTCAGAAGAACTAGGAAGAATCGACCAATGAGTCCACTCATCCCCAGTGCCTGACTGCCACATTTTCCTACCTGAAAATGGAACAGATAATAGTACCATGTATTGTTGAATTGTTTTTACAGTACCCACTGCACTATTGCTTGAGTTTTTGAATGCCAAGCCTGGCATCTGAATACACCTGGGTCAATGGTATTCAGTAGGATATGAGTGTGGGTTTGTCCCACTAATCTCTAGCATCCTTGAGCATCACTTAAACTCTCTGACCCTTATTCTCTTCCTCTGCCATGATATCTCCTGTCATGGTTGTTGTGAAGATTACTCTGAATATTTCTAAAAGTCTCAACAGGCCCCTGGCCCATGGAGATGATGATGATAATTAAACTGAAGAGTCTCCACACTGTTGAGTAAGTAGAAGAGGGCCACACCTGACTCCCCAGGAAAGTGCTGGTGATGGGAATGTGCCCAGGCTTTAGAGGAGGGCAGAGGAGGTGTTTCCAGACCCTAAGCAGATAGCTCTATTTTTTTCCCGTTAGCCTTAAGATGTACCCATAATGAAAGGGCCAAAATGTAAATCCCATTATCAAAAGGCCTCCTGAAAGTAGTGAGATCATGTGAAAAGCTTTTTTGAAGTTCCTAGGGAGTAAAACAAAGGTTTCTTATTTAAAGAATAAATATTCTTATGCAAATAAACAACAACCTAATTATCTTATGAATTCCCTAGACCTTGTCCAAGATGGTAAGACGCCAGTCAGAGAAACCAAGCTGTACAGGAGGTGCTGTGTCTGTGTTCCTCAGTGCTCAGGAGAACTTCCAGGCACCTGGGATCTGAGCTCCTGGGCCTCTCCAGGAGCTGTTGTCATGTGGGGCCACTAAGGTGCTCCTGTGCTCATGGCTGCAGCTGTCTCTACATATGCCCATGCTCTGGAGCTTGGAGAATGGAAAGTCCCAAAGGTGCCTTTTTTTGCAAACAGAGCAGAGCTTAGTGTAGACATCCTCTGGCTTATTCAGACCTAGCCTGCCCTGGTGTTAACTTGGAGCTGGGAAATAAGAGGGGTTCCTCTAACTTACCTTAGAGCAAATCCCTGCTTCTCCACCAGACTCCTTAATTCTGCCATGCTGGAGGACATACAGAAGCCCAGGACCTATTGGGGCCTGCTCAATCCAGCTGTCAGGTTGGATCCTTAAGGGCTTCAGTAAGCAGCCCACGCTGGAAACCAAAGGAATCAGCTCTAAGCCTAGCATTAATGATACCTCATTTTTAGCACAACAATGGGCCATTTCTATACCAAGCAAGTAGAGGATTGCTCCATTTCTTTTGCATTGTTGCCTTCTAAAGAACAAGTCCAAGGACCATTGCAATAGCTCAGAACCTGGGGATCATTTCCTGGGTGAGGAGGCTTTCCTCCCATGATAGCCAGGTCGACAGAGTGAGCTCCTGACTCTTTCACTTGGTGAAATACAGCAGTGAGCACATTCCTAATGAAAGAGGGGTCCTAACCTGGGCCACCTGCAGTGTAAACACCCTGAAATATCCAGAGAATGTGTCAGAGCTCAATCACATTCGATGAACCTTCATAAGTCGTGAGTTCACAGGGTCACCTGCATCACTTCAAAGCCACCTGCCTGAATGAAAGTTTGCGGTGCCAGACCTGCCCATTGATCTAAACCCACAATTTCATTCTTCTCAAAAGCTGATGTGTCTCTCGTGTTGGCTTACACCATGCAGCCTAACCATGGGAGCCCCTTAGGAACTCCAGTTTCCATAATGTCAATTTGCCTAGGAGGTTGGGTGTGCCAGACAAAATCTGTCTTTCACCACCAGATTACTCAAGACAGTTAGATATCATTGGATAGAAACCATTTTCTTCTGGAGGCAGCTCACAGAGGGAAGTATTCTTGCTAAGGAGCTATAAAACAATTGGCTGAAGTACAAAGGAGATTCTGTCCTGGATTTGTAGTGACTAATAACCTTTTCTAACCTGTAGTCCATATAGTAGTAATCCCTTAAATTTGAGCATTTGACCCAGAAGGGCCATGTGGTCAGCAGAAAGAGAATGAGTAGCAACTCCTATCTTCAAATGTGTGGATCATACATGTGGCTTAACATCACTCTGGTTCACCATAATTTTCCCTCCGAGGCAGTAAAAACTCCAAGAGTTTGTCAGTGATTAAAATGCAAGCTCACACACATGCAGGTACGCATCTTGTTTTCTGACCCCTAGAATGGAGTGTTTTTCCTGGGACGCTACGGTGCTTCCAATCTAATGTCTGAGTCGAATGAAGCAATGATATTTGTCATCTATTGCCTATGAGTCAAGATAGGGTAGGCTATTCTAGGTGGTAGCAAACCCCTCAAATCCCAGTGGCTTCAACCACAAAGGTGTATTTTCCATCATCTCCTGAGTGAGCAGCAGAGAGCCCACTCATCATGGTTACAAGAGCCAACACTGCTGGATGTGCCACCATCTTAATGTGGAGCATTTGTCACGGTGCTGGGATCTCACATCTTCTTGGTGTCAACTTGGAAGCAATACTCAAGACTTCTGTTCTCATCCCACTAAAAAGGGCTGCACGTGGGTATTGACTGCAAGTAGCCTAGGGATCCTGGTTCCTCTGACACTGAGGACGAGAGGAGAGCCTGATGTGGGCACATGCTAATAAGGTTGGCCTCATTAACAAGTATTTGGGAGCACCAGGGTCATGCTATGTACTGGACTGGTTGGTGAGAACTTTAACAGGAGTTCTATATTGGAGGGTGCAGAAATTGGGGGAGAAAGAGAGCATGGAAGGGGGAAAAGGTGAGAGGTGTAGGCAGGTAAGTTACAACATGACAAGTGCCAAAAGGAAAGCCTTACTTGAGTACTGTCAACTTCAGATATGGGAACAAACATGACTGGGGGAATTAAGAAAGGTTAACAAAGTAGGTGACATTCAAGCTGTGTCTTGAATAAAGACTGTATACCATCTTCATGAACATATTACGATGTGTCCTTTGATGTAACTCCTTTGCCTTTGCGAATGTTCTACTGAGGTTACTTTTAGTTCTATAAGCTTCTTGACAAAGGTCCAGCATTCTCTGCTTTTTCAGTCCAAGAAATAGACTTCAACTTCCAATGAATCCAATAAGTAATAGGGGAGCACAGTTATCTCATTAGTATGAGCTGGAGTTGCACCACCCAGAAGGAACTGGCCAGAGATGAGGCAGGTGCAAATGAAAAGTGCACTAAGGTGGCCCTATTTTTAACGTAAAGTCAGAACAGAAGGACTTACATGAATTTTTGTCTCCTTTGCATATAAAGGTCATCTGGGACATATTGTTTAGATGTCCATAATTTTGCATTTTTGAGATATTCCAGAAGTGGGTAGCAATATAGGAAAACAATGTTAATTAGAATGAGCCCAAGAAATCTAATATTTATTGCTGAAGCAAAAAATACAGTCAGTGACTTGTACCAGATCCATTGCTGAAGAGCCTTTCCTATTGGGACAGATGACACAGTTGACAATTAATGCAGCTTCATTTTCTTCTTCCTGCAAAAAGGAAAATTCCTTTCTCCTGTTGTCTCCACTCAAATTCAGAAAAGGTGATGATTTCAGTGATGACAGTTAATACCAACAAACAAGAATTTGCTATGTGCCAGGGTTTAATTCTCGGTGTGTATTGACTCATACTCAAACCCCCTTAGGTCGTAGGAATCACCAGTATCTTCAGCTTAAAAGCTAAATTATAAAGAGCTGTGAATCACACACACTGCCAAGTGGTAAAACTTGGATTTGAACCTTGATTGTCTGGCTTCAAAGACAATTTTTAATCATTGCACCACAGCTGTTTGATAAAATTATTTTACCTCTAGAAAAGGTGGATGGCAATGCCTCCTCTCTTATTAAAAATTAAATAACAAGTGAGTAAGTTTGGTTTGAAAATTACTAGGCTGCAAATGTTTTCTTTGCCGATTGCTAAATCCATGTAAGTCCTCTATTCATTAAAAATGATTTGTTGTTGCCATTTTCAAACACTTCTTTTGCTCTTCAAGGGCCAGCACTCAGATAGATGCAGACATGTGATGGGGACAATTTGGTCAAAGGCCCTAGGACACCTTGGCCAGGACACATGTACCAGATCCAAGCCCCTCCACCTCATATAGGGAAGGCAGGCAAAAGAAGGGATGCTAATGGCCTTTGAGAAGATTGTCAGTTAGATTACCCATATCTTTGTCCCCAGTCTTCTGGAAGTCAGTTCCTGAGCTATTTTAAAATACCTCCTCATCTGGACCTGAAGTCCAAATTTAGCCACCCGTTCTGCCTTTCTCTTGAGCTCTGGAATAACTGCCTGTAGTAAGTTGCTACTCATCACATTTCCAAGATAACTTGTTTTCTTAGGTTAGGTAGGCTTTTTAAGAAGTTATTGACCTGCTGCCCATAGAAATTTCACAGTGGTGAGGAGGGAGGCATTTTTCATAAGAATGTTTTCTGGGGGGCACCTGGGTGACTCAGTGAGTTAAAGCCTCTGCCTTCGGCTCAGGTCATGATCTCAGGGTCCTGGGATCGAGCTCCGCATTGGGCTCTCTGCTCCTCAGAGAGCTTGCTTCCTCCTCTCTCTCTCTGCCTACTTGTAGTCTCTGTCTGTCAAATAAATAAATAAAATCTTTAAAAAAAAAAAAAAAAGAATGTTTTCTGGACTTTGTCCTACTTTTTAGCAACGCTGGCCTCCTGGGTAGAGCTGCTATCTTTGAACCGAGAGACCTTTCTGCAGCCTCTATCACAGTATTCATTTACTGCAGAATTTTTTTTAACTTTTATTTTATTATTTATTTATTTATTTATTTTTATTTCTTTTCAGTATAACAGAATTCATTGTTTATGCACCACATCCAGTGCTCCATGCAATACGTGCCCTCCATAATACCCACCACCAGGCTCCCTCAACCTCCCACCCCCTACCCCTTCAATACCCTCAGACTGTTTTTCAGAGTCCATAGTCTCTTATGGTTCACCTCCCCTTCCAATTTCCCTCAACTCCCTTCTCCTCTCCATCTCCCTATATGTCCTCCATGTTACTGGTTATGCTCCACAAGTTAGTGAAACCATATGATAATTGACTTATCAATTGACTCTCTGCTTGACTTATTTCACTCAGCATAATCTCTTCCAGTCCTGTCCATGTTGATACAAAAGTTGGGTATTCATTCTTTCTGATGGAGGCATAATACTCTATTGTATATATGGATCATATCTTCCTTATCCATTCGTCCATTGAAGGGCATCTTGGTTCTTTCCACAGTTTGGCGACCGTGGCCATTGCTGCTATAAACACTGGGGTACAGATGGCCCTTCTTTTCACTACATCCGTATCTTTGGCGTAAATACCCAGTCATTTACTGCAGAATTTATTTCTGGGTCCTGTGCCCCACTGCTGTCCCAGCCCATCCGCTGCTTCCCTACCGTTGGGTCCCTACACAGAAGTATGCACACTGTACCCAACAGGGCAGCTGGAGAAAACCATGGAGACGCTCCAAGCTACCCTCCAAACAAGAAACCACTGGAAGCAGAGCCAGCAATGGTGGATGAGAGCTGAGGGGGCATAAGGCAGGAATGCAGACATGGGATACCCAGCCTGGGCCACTGGCCATGGTAGAAGCCACTGCCTTGTCTATGTGGCGCACATTTTGTGCGGCACTCCATCTGCCCTTGTGAGTTTCCAGTGAGCAATCACGAGGGGCCTTTTAATCCCTCTGGCTATTCTAGTACTCCATCATGTTGCCATTGCCTGAATGCTTGCGATAAAGGTGACGATCCAGCTCCACATCCCATTTCGGGAACTGTAAATCATTGGTTTACCAGAAGTCCTCGAGAAAGCTTTTTGTGAAATGAGCAGAGACATCAGAGGCAACAAAGCCTTCGAGTCCCACCTGACGGTCCTCGAGCTACCCAGAGCAGCTTCGTGGAGAAGAGTGACAATTACGCTGATTGAATCCTTATGGCTGAGCTTCTTTTCGGCTGCTTTGATTTATTCTTCTGAGTATAAATGAGTTTTCAATGAGAATGACAGCCTGGGTAATAGGAGGAAAGCAAGCCAGGAGGGGCCGTGATCTGAGATGCTGCTCCAAACAGCTACGGGGTTCCCTGAATGATTAGCCTCGGAAAGCCCTGCCGGCTCTCCCTAAACCTGTGAGCCTAGATGGTTGAGGTTAAGGAAGAAAACAGGATAACTAGAAAGCTCCCTGCTCTGTGGCCAAGAAACCCCAGGTCTGGTCTCAGGCTCGAGCTTGAAGTACCAGCCTCATGCCATGTCTTGGTCACGATGACGTCTTATATGACCAAGGATAAGATGCATATTTTTGAATGAAGCCTTCATATTCTCAAGCCATACCCTCTTAAAAATGGGATCACCAACTTGTCTAGGTTCGGAAGTTCAACATCCAGGAATCCCCTCCATCTAGGGTGAACTGGGGACAGTTAGCCCCACTACTTAAAAAAGGCACTTAAAATGCACTCCCCTAGGACCCAGTGTGATTCTATATTTGTTTTATGGTCTAGAATTCTTGTTACATTAATATTCCCCAGTTAGTCATCTCCATTATCAGAATGGCACGAGGGAACACATTATACTTGGGGGTGGGGGGGTGCGGTGAGGGTGGGGTGAGGGACAGAGCAGGAAGATTAATGTCATATTGGAGTCAGACTGCAAGGCTTCTTTCACACTATAAATATTGTATGAAGTGCTGATGTAACCTTTACTGCAGCATGACATGGGATTTGGCTGTTTTTATGGCTCGTGATTAAAGTAGGAAACAAGTCTCTGATTAGATTATTCCTTCCCCCCTACAGACCTCTGTCCTTCACTTTTCCAAGAATGTTCTTTTATTTATGAAATCAATCCAGCTCCCACACCAAAACATGTGGATTGCAACCTAGAACATGTAGAGTCAGACACATCCTGTTTCTTCCACATCCCAGATTACTCACAAACTGAGATATCGGCATCGGTAAACACTGCAGGGGAAAAAGCAAGAGTTGAAACTCACCGACTCTGCCTCCTTGTACAAAGCACTATCTGGGATAAAATTCACCGAAGTTCTGTCGAGGTTGCATAAGAAAATGAATGGGTTTTTAATGACTTCAGTTTGTTGCAATTGCAGATCGCTGAATACAGTCAGCTCAAAAGCAAATCAGGCTCTAAGGGACAGAATTCAATCTATTGGTTTTCTCCTTCTGATCTATCCTAGTCCGTAATTTAATTATTTGTGAGACTTTTAAACTCACTCGACTCCTATGGAATTTATCCAAGTGGGAGGATGTTTGGTGTTATATCTTTTGGTCCTTGTCCAGCAATTAGCAAGACGGCTTTATTCAATCATAAAGAACTAACTGTATTTCAAATGCCTGTGTTCAGTGTTTAATGTCTTTAAATTATATCCACTTTAAAAATTCAGAACATTTAGCCTGCCTATTATGTGGAAGTGCAATAGAACTATCAGGTTCAAATTGAGGGAATTTTTGGTCTCTTTTCGTCCTTTATGTGAATTTATTGGATGGCAATTTTTAAAATTCAATTATGATGAGTAGGGCTCAAAATTAAAATGATCTATTATAAATAACGTCAGAGGGTAAGCCCTCATAAATCAGCAAGTCTGATGTTAAAAATAGGTCTAAAATATTGCTCTAGCTGAGAGACGCCATCTACTGGTTGTAACTACTGTTTCATACAACTGGCCATCCTTTCAAAGCACAAGGAAAATCATCAAGGCATGTATCGTTAAAATTCAAACAGTGTGGTAGGGCGCTCCTAGAGTTACTTTGTGCAAATCAATCACTGAATAAGCATAGTTACATTTTGAAATTCAAATTGCATTTAGAAAAAAGCTACTGTGAACCTAAAGGCTTATGTAGATTTTCTTTGTATTTGTAAATCGTGGTCTCCCAGGAATATCTGTGTGGTGGACCCATCTGACTGCTATTGATTCTACAGCCTCGCCCCTTTCCAGATGCATTATCATGTCCAGGCATCTGGATATAGTCCTTTTGTCATTGTACCTCAAAACATTTCTCGAAAACAGTCAGATCCCAGCTGTACTACAGGCAGAATATGGCACTGTGCCAACCAAAATGGCTCACGGGCTATTGATTAACACACACAGGCTCTATCTGCATTTCTATATTTAAGAATAATTAGTACTGGTATTCGTCATAAACAAAGTTGAGTATATAAGCCAATCTCATGCATGTCACATCAGGAAATTCTAGCGTTTGAGTATTGAAACTCTGCTCGGGTTATAGGTAGGAATAATAAGTTACGTTACAAATAAAGGGGTTAATGTTTCCTGGGTACCCTAGAGGAAAAATCACATACAGCAAATTCTGCTGATGTTCTAGAACAGACGTTGGTAAAGTGCAGCCTGCAAACCAGAACCAATCTGCCCCTGTTTTTGTAAATAAAGTTTTATTGGAACATGGCCATACCCTTTTGTTTACTCATTGTCTGAGGCTCCTCGTACACAGCAAGGCAGAGTGGAATCATTGAAACAGACACCAAATGACCTGAAAAGCCTAAAATATTTATTATCTGGACATTCATTAAAAAGTTGCCCAAAAAAGAAAAAATTGAAAAAGTTGTCAACCTCTGTCCAGAAAGTTACTCTTTATTTCATTAAGATGATCTTCTACTTAAAATGTTAAATCAGTGTCTTTGCTTCAGTTGCCATAAATTTTCCAACAGCCCTGTCTTGCCCATGAGAGGACTCCGCCAAGAGAGGAAGAGAAGAGCCACTCCTCTTTGCACGGGCAGTCTTCCTGCTAGACCAGCACGGCTGGCCGGCTCTTGGGCGCTCTCTCAAAGACCAGGGGTGCTCTCTGGGGCTCAGTGTAAGGGAGGTTTTTTTTTTTTTTTTTTTTTTTTTTTTTTTTCTGAAAAGAGAAAAAGGAAGGTCTCTGTCACCTTTTGGTTTCCAGTTGCTGAAATATACATAGGGGTGTCGGTCATAAAATTAAACTTAACATTTATCAAACTAAAACTGCCCGAGAGGCTATGGAGCCATGTTTTGTAACAGGTTGGTGAATTTTTTCAGCAGCTTTGAAATGTGCATAGCAACCACTTATAACGAAACTTCCACAGTCCAGGGAGCCTGGGTAGTTCAGTGGCTTAAGCGTCTGCCTGGGCTCAGGTCATGATCTTAGGGGCCTAAGGTCTGGCGTGGCATTGGGTTCTCTGCTCAGCAGGGAATCTGCTTCTCTTTCTCCCTCTGCTCCTCCCCTCATTCCCTGCTTATGCTTTTTCTCTCTCATATAAATAAATAAAATCTTTTAAAAAATTCCATGGTCCAAGGAGGAGCCAAAAAGTGAAGAAGTCAGAAATACTTGAAAAGCAAAAGACTACTTACCTTAAACACACACACACACACACACACACAAACAAAAAAGCAAATTGGCAATAAACTGGGAAAGTGATATTTTCACATACTATCCTACTATAGTAAAGAGATCCGGGAAACCCCTGAGGGTGATTTTTTCAAATGCCACATTTATTGATCTACTTGAGACCCCCATTTTAATTAAAACTACCTACATTGGTAATAACAGTGGAAAAAATAGAATTTGTGTTATTTTTTTCTAGGAACTTTTGGAGGCCTCATCATTTATCTGCAAATATGCTCTATGGTAAAGAGCAGGAAGCTATTATTTATCTCCAATTTCAAGAGGGAAAAAAAAGAGAACAGGTTGTGTCAGAACTGCTCTATGAGTTTTGGTGATCACTAATTTACTAGTTGTGTGTTGTTGGGGTAAACAATCTCTACACCTCAAATTATCTCAGCTATAAAACGAACACAACACCCTGCTCATGGAGTTGCCGTAAGGAGTCTACAAGACAACGGATGTAAAACAACTCAGCGATTGTCCTCTCACTTGTGTTCAGGAAAATGTGAGCTGTGGTGAGAGTTATGGTATGTGCAGAAGGGTTCCCATTGCAGGTCTAAGACTGCTGTCTGTAGACAAACCTGCTGGTAAGGTAGGTGTGGCTGGCGTCTGGGATCTTGATTGGTAAACAGATCGTACAGTGATCTAAAACTTTTCCTAACCAATAAGATGGCTCGCTGGGTCTCAGCAGTTGGTACAATGTGGTTTTGTGCAGAACACTTCCATTCCTTCTCAAAGTCTGGATTTTGGAGCATATTAAGCAGAGGGTACCTAGGTGACAAGCTCTCACTAAATCACCTTGGACTTCTTTAATGAGAACCGTGCATTCTCTAATTTCCCTGGGCAAGAAACATCACATACTTGTTGCTGGAGAAAGAAGCACGCTCAAGTGTCCCCCTCGTGGGACGGAGAAAAAACATGGAAGCCTGCATGGGGATTTCACCCTGACGCTGTCTCATCTCTTACGATCTGGCCGTAAGTCATCTTAGCCATGGGAAAACTATATGCAGATTCCCTTAAGACCTTCTAGTAAGGTCTTAGATGCCTCCCAACACATAGTTTAGATAGTGCCTGACCTACCACTTATGATTTTTTAGCAGTTGGTGTGAAACACACTCCCAGAGAGCCACACCATCACGAGGGTGGACAAGTCACACACTGATGACCATTCTGGTCTTTTACTTTCAGTGCTGTACTCAACCAATTACACGGGACGCCCAACACTTCATTATAAAACAGGCTTTGTGTTCCATGGTTTTGCTGAACTGTAGGTTAATATGTAAGTATTTTGAGCACATTTAAGGTAAGCCAGGCTAAGCTATGCTATTCTATAGGTTAGGTATATTAAATGCATTTTCTACTTATAATATTAGGACATAAGTGAGTCAAGGAAAATCTGTATATAGCTTCATTATATTTTAATGTTAATTCAATTAGGCTAGCTCAGGAGTTCCCAACCTTGGCTACGATTAGAATTGCTCTGGAAATTAAACACACACACACTTCCAACTGCCTGTTCCCTGCCACAGAATAATTCAATTGGAATTTCTGTTGTATAGACGCAGGTGTCATCAGTACCTTTTAGTGCTGATATTTCCATTTGTTGTTGTTTTTTAATAGTTTCGATGTCTTTTTTGGAAATTCTTCTTCTCTTTAAGCAGGTTGTCAACCTTTTCCACTAGATCCTTTGGCACATTTTTTTTCTTTACTTTGAATTCATTATAGATTTACAGAGAGGTTGAACAATTGGTACAGGGAGCACCCGCATATTCTGCCCCTTGTTTTCTCGGATACCCACAGCTTCCATAACCATCGGTAACTATCAAAACTAAGACGTTAACATTGGCATATTGCTGTTACCTAAACGACAGACTTTGTTTAGATATCACCATATTTTACCAGGAATGTTTTTTTTTTTTTTTTAATGATTATATTTAACCCAGTCATGAGATCAATGGAATTGTTTTTTGTTTTTTTTTTTAAGATTTTTTTTTATTTATTTATCAGAGAGAGAGAGGGGGAGAGAGCGAGCACAGGCAGACAGAATGGCAGGCAGAGGCAGAGGGAGAAGCAGGCTCCCCGCCGAGCAAGGAGCCCGATGCGGAACTCGATCCCAGGACGCCGGGATCATGTCCTGAGCCGAAGGCAGCTGCTTAACCAACTGAGCCACCCAGGCGTCCCAGGAATGTTGTTTTTTGTTGAAGGATCCAGTCCAGGATCCCACCTTGTATTTACTCCTAATGCTGCCTTAGACTTGCTGATCTGTGACCATTCCTCTCTTTCCTTATCTTCATGGCCTTGGCACTTTGGAAGAGTACTGTTTTCTTTTAGATTGTCCTTTAATTTGGGTTTGCCATCTATTTCCTCATGATTAGATTGAGGTTATGCATTCTTAACAAACATTACAGCAGTGAGGTACTTTTCTCAGTGTATTCACAGAGTACATAACATTGATATGTTTTGTATGACTGGTGATGTTAACCTTGATCACTTCGTAAAGGTGGTGTCTTCTGGATTTCTCTATGGTGAAATCATTCTTTTTCTCTTTGTAGTTAGTAAATTTCCTGGGGAGAACATTTAGACTATATAAATATCCCTATTTTCCTCAAAGTTGTGTCCACTAATTTTAGCAACGACTGGTGGATCTTGCCTGCATCAATTCTAACTGTGGTGTTCAAAGATAATTTTATATTTCTTTTATTTCTTCTACATTTATTAATTCAAATTCTTTTTTTAAAGATTTTACTTATTTATTTGACAGAGAGAGACACACACACAGTGAGAGAGAGACAGAGAGAGAGTGCACAAGCAGGGGAGTGGAAGAGGGAGAAGCAGACTCTCTGCTAAGCAGGGAGCCCAATGTGGGGCTCGATCCCAGGACCCTGGGATCACGACCTGAGCTAAAGGCAGACACCCAATGACTGAGCCACCCAGGCGCCTGTCTTAATTTAAATTCTGTAAGAAAGAGTTGTCTTTCTTTCAATTTTTTGTTATCTCAGTATGGACTCATGCATATGTATTTTAATCTGGGGATGATATAATCTAATATTATCATTATTTTATTGCTCAAATTTTTCCAGCTTTGGCCTTCAGGAGCTTTGTCATGCTGGTGCCTATGCTTTTTGATATATCCCCATCTTTTGAGTACTTCTTTCCGTAAGACACTCCAGTTTGTTCTTGTATTTTCCACACCCCACCCTGAGAAACAATCTGTTTTTCAAAGAACCCTGATTCCTTTTATTGGAGAATGGAATGTAAAAACCAAGATCTGGGCTCTGAGTGTGCTCATTGCTACCATGATGCCATTGCTTCTAGTCCCTGTCAGTGGAGAGAGTTTGGAAATGTGTGTAAGTACTAGTGCATGCATACACATATTTTCTATTAATTTCCATGTCCATCAAATGCACAAACTCACTCTCTCTCTCTCTCTCTCTCTCTCACACACACACACACACACACACACGTCTCCAATTCCAGTCCAATACCTCAGGGTTTATTCTCACCTCCCTCCTTTCCTAACTTGGAACTTTTTTCTCTGACAATGAGAAACCTCTTATTACCTGAAAGGTATTTTTTCATGGTCAGCCCTAGTACACATATGAAGTAGTTACAGAATCTCTAAGCCTGTGAGAAACAAATTTACAAAGTGGACTTTACTAAGTGGTGTTCAGTGTTTGTTGGTAGTTCTTTGTGTCTTTATCCTTTGGCATCTCCATCAGACTTATGTTTAAGGCCCCATCTTGTTATTCAAATGTGTGGACTCTCTGGGGCTGCTTCTATTGACTCTTGGCAATTTTTGACCCTGGGTCACATTTTCTTTTCCCTCTCTGTGTCTTATAATGTTGGCTTTTATTTGAACACTTTTTAATAAAGAACGGTAGAGATGGAAGTAATAGCATTTACTCCACAAAAGGCATCCTCCTACTTGGATCAGGGTGCTGGGGGGAGTGGTGGAGGGCTGATTGGATCTGATCTGTCCCTGGATCCATGGAGAGGGTCTGCTCCCCGGCCCTGTCCCCTCATGCGTGTTCTGCGTGGTTGGAGAATACTCTTGCCCTGCTGACCAGCGCTGCATTATAGTCTATGGGGACCTCAAATGGCTTGGAGGTCTTTCTCTCTGCATCACTGTCCTCCCATCTCCTTTTCTGGGCAGCCTTCACTCGCATTCAGGGGAGGCATGCCTTCAGGGAGATAGCTTTCAGAACTCTTGTGCTGCCCTCGCCTTTGACATACTACCGACGGTGGTAGGCAGAGTTATGGCTCCTCAAGGTGTACACATCCTAAGCCCTAGAAGCTAAAACGATGTTAGATTTTATGGGAAGGGGGAATGAAAGTGGGAGATGGAATTAAATTTGCCAGTCAGATGACCTTAAGAAAGCAAGATTATTCTGAATTACCTGGGTAAACATCGTATCATCACAAGGGTCATTGAAAAGGAAGAGGTAGAAGAGCACATCCTGAGCAGATGTGATGAAGGAAGCAGGGTCAGGGAGATAACAGTGTTGCTGGATTTGAAGATGGAGGAAGGGGCCACCCGCCAAAGAATGCAGGGAGCCTTTCAAAGCTGGAAAAGGCAAGGAAATGGACTCTCCCCTAGAGCCTCTGAAGGGAACACAGCCCTGCCAGCAACTTGGTTTTAGCTCAGTGAGTTATGTCAGTCTTCTGGCCTATGGAACTCTAAGATAATAAATTTGCATTGTTCTAAGCCAATAACTTTGTGGTAATGTGTTGCTGCAGCAACAGGAAACTGACGTGTTGCCCCACACACATCCGGTGAAGACTTGTGGAGAAGGTCTTGCTCTGCGGTCAGGGCTCTGAACTGGATCACGTCAACTGGCCCACTTGTGGCCATTACAGGTTCATTAAGAGTCGGGGTGGTGCTATGGACTGAATTGTATCCTCACAAAATTCACATGTTGAAGTCCTAACACTCAGTACCTCAAAAAGTTTGGAGATAAGGTCTTTTAAGAGGTAAAATGAGTTCTTGAAAGCGGGCCCTAATCCAAAGGCTGGTGTCCTAACAACAGGACAACATGTGGGCTTGTGTCCGTGCACAGGGGAGAGAACATATGAAGACAAAGGGAGTAAATAGCCATCTACTAGCCAAGGAGAGAAGCCTCAGGAAAAAATCAACCCTGATGACACTTGATTGTAGACGTCTTGCTTCCAGACCCAAGGAAATGTCTTTCATTCAGGCTCCCCATGCTAGGGAGCCTTGTTACGGTAGCACCAGCAGATTGATGTGGCTGCCCTTCCTCATTCCTGATCACAGGGAGCTTCTCCACAGGTAGAAGAAAACTCCCAACAAGGGCTCATCACTTTTGAAAGTTAGTGTCATGCCTTCAGCTCTCTGTTGGGTTTATTAATTAGTTTATTTATTTTATTATCTTTTAAAAACATTTTCTTTTTTTTTTTAGGATTATTTATTTATGTGACAGAGAGATAGAGAGCACAAGTAGGCAGAGCGGCAGGCAGAGGGAGAGGGAGAAGCACACTCTTCGCTGAGCTGGGAGCGGGACTTGATCCCAGGACCCAGGAGCCGAAGGTAGCTGCTTAACCAACTGAGCCACCTCTGTTGGGTTTTTTTATGTACTGAACTTGAATTTTGTACTTTATATAGCTTTTTTTTTTGGTTGTTAGAATGACTTTCTGCATTGGATGTAGGAGTCTACAAGCACTGTTTTTTTTTCTTTTTTCTTTTTTTTTTTTCCTAGATTTTATTTTTTTGAGAGAGAGAGTGTGTGAGAGATCACAAGCAGTAGGGGGAAGGGTAGAGGGAGGAGCAGACTCCCCAGTGAGCAAGGAGACTGATGAGGGACTCGATCCCAGGACCCTGAGATCACAACCCGAGCTGAACGCAAATGCTTAACCGATTGAGCCACGCAAGTGCCCACACTGGTGTTTTTGAAAATGGCTAATGTGCAGCCAAGATGGAACTCCTCTTGGCTAGACCTTTTTCTTCAGGCTCTGCACTTTTCTAAAAATGAAGACACTAGGAAACCTCAGGAAAAACATCAGGTCATAGCCCAGAAGTGACTTTCACCTCAGCAGAAGTCAAGACAAATGCTCTTCGATCCACAGAGTAGGTAATTTTGGCTCCATTTTAGGCCACCAGTGAACACACAAGTTTTGTTTTTGTTTTTGTTTCTTTTTTTCCAATTAAGACCCAATAGACTTCTACTAGAATGCCAGACTATGCAATAAACCATAAGCTTCTAGGAAGTAATTGCAGTTATGTGACAAGAAAGAATGCCAACCCAAATCTCTAGTCTGTGTGGAAGTTTCTAATGACAATATACTCTGTTGGACTATTTGAATCTTCCTTCTGGATTAATAGCTAGGAGTCTGTACGTGTCTGTTTTGTATTACATTTCTAATTATCAAGATGTTCAGAATATTTTTGATGTTCTCTGCTACATTTCTGTGGTAAGCTTTTCAAATTAATCAAAGTTAAACATTTGAATTTCATTACATTGATTTCCATCACAGTAAAATTCTTCTTTAGACACATCTCCCAGATACCTTTTAGATACTTCTGGGTCCTTTCACCCTCTGAAGATTAAAAAAGAGATTTCTCACAATTCTCTGGGGATACGTTGAATTTGTATGTAGATTTATACATTTTTAATAATTAGTTACTGAGAATCTCCCCATTTAAGAGATAGGGCCAGTCATGTTCAGAAGCCTAAAATCCTCATGGAGTTAGTGGATGATTATAATTAGCACTAAGTTAGACTAACAGAGGAGCTTCCCAAACCAAGTGGCAAAGAGCAAAGTAAGCACTGAAGAAGTGTCAAGGTCATTGACATGACATTGTTTAAATTCAGTTGTCTTATAGGAAGCTGCTGTCCTCAGAGGCAGAACAAGTCTTTAAAGCCACATTCCCTAGCTTTGCATGCCAGGTGCTTCTCATTCGTAAGACATTTCCCAAACTGTCACATGCTTCCCAAACCCTGGGAGCATGCAAAGGAGGCATTTTCAGGGACCACATCTATATCACTGGTGCCAGTGTGCATTCTCCCACTGGGAAGTTGGCACCGGGAGTCAGATTCTTCTCCAAAGGTAGTTTGGCAAGCAGGTGTCCGAACAGCAGTGGATCTTCGCAGCTCCATGATTGAGCTGTGATCGTCCTATGCGGCTGCTCCCAGCCTCCCAGCCAGAGGGATGTGAAATGGCCTGTCTGCTTGGTAAGACACTTTGACCCTGGGTCACTCTTAAAAGAGAACTGAAATCCTTGCCATATAATATCCTTTTCCTTTTTTTTTTTTTTGCATTCTAAGATGACTTTGGATGTTTTGTTTGTCTTTGAAGCTAAGATATACTTTGACTCCTTTTCTTTTTTTAATTATTTTTAAGGATTTATTTATTTATTTGAGAGAGAGAGAGCGAGTGAAAGCAGGGGGAGGGTCGGAGGGAGAGGGAAAGAATTTCAAGCAGACTCCCCGCTGAGCATGGAGCCCAAGACATGGGGCTCGATCTCATGGCCCTGAGACCATGACCTGAGCCAAAATCAAGAGCCAGACATTTATCCAACTGAGACATCCTCCAGGGGTCCTTTTTGATTCCTTTTCTTTTGAATAATATTTCTTTACAAAATTGCAATGGCTTTTATCCCAAACAGAGTTCCCCAATCATTTTACCAAGCATTTACAGTTTCTTGGGTTATTGCTAAGAAAACTCACTTGTTTTCTTAGGTATGGATTTCCCTAGTTTTCTTTTTGGGAAACCGTATGAAAACACGTGGTGTGGAAGAGGGTATCACTGTCACTTGGTCACCCTCATAACAACAGTATATATTATGTAATTATATAGTAAAAAGCTCAGAGTTGGTGAGTTCTTGCCATGTACCAGACCCAGAACCACATTTCATACCTAGTATCTCATTTAACCCTCAAAAGAAACCTAGGAGGTGGAAGAACTATTATTCCCCATTTTGTAGATGTAGTAACTGAGGTTTAGCAAAGTCTTGTAATCCATCTTTTTAACTGCTCTGAGTTATTTTCTCCACTCACTATGATGAGCATGAATGATTCTGTTAACTCAAAATTTCAGAACCAGACATTATTTTAGGTGGTGGATATGACACAGTCTGAACAGTTGTATAAAATGTAATTCCTCTATAACACAAGGGCTTGCGTTGGACTTACACTTTGGTTTCAGAACTAACCATATGATATTTGAATGTTTTTTTTATATGGGCTTTCATATGACAGGGGCATAATTTAGCCTATGGCATCTCCAACATCATGAAATAAGGAAACCTTGTTATAATAGAGTACCTTTGTGTATATTACATGCCCATTGGAAAAGCTTCCTTGGAACTAAAAAGGATTTATAACCTCTCCGCTTAATCAGAATGAGGCTAAAGACTGTAACAGAGCTATGGTGTGCTGGAGATCGATGGAGACTTTGAGCCAAAGGCCTCTGCTCCCAGGAAATGTCTCACGTTCAAGATAGATAGCCCCTTCATGGGGATTTTTTAGAAGGCTCACAGCCAAGAACCATGACAACGTAACCCATTGGAGACTCTTTTCCTCCTCTTACCACTCAGAATCTACCCATCAGACCAGTGGTTGTGAAAGCAGTTGGTTAGTAGCTCTGATTTACACCGGGCTTCCATGAGTTCCTGGTTTCCTAGAAAATCAGAAATATGAGCTTGGCAACATCTCTGTTCGAACATTTGACTAACGACTCCTGTGTTCAGGTCTCAGATTTTTTGCCGGGAAAATGTCTGGAGTCCACGATCATGAGCTATATTCTAGCTCTCCATTTCTGGAAGAAACATTTTCATATTCCTCTCCAGTTTTAAGTTCTATGTTTCTGTGTCATGTTTGAATTCCTCTGACATTTCTCATATGTGAAGTCATTTGCAAGCTAACTAAAACCACCTGGACTTCTAGGTAGTGTCTCATATTTCAGTGTTTTTCTTTCATTAATATTCATATGTAAAAGTGTGGAGGGGGGGTAGTTTTGCCACACCCCCCAAGGGATGTATGGCAATCTCTGGAGATACTCCTGTTTGTCACAACAAAAGGACAGGAGTTTTTTGCTAAACATTGGGAATGCTAAACATTCCCAAATGCACAGGATGTCCCCCTCCCAAAATGAATTATTTGGTCTCCAACATCAATGGCACCAAGACTAAGAAATGTTGGCTTAGGGAAAGCACTTCTAAAGCCATTGGTTATTTAATTATGCCTAATTTTAGTCTGTCTATAAAGAGATTCTCATCATGCTTTAATATTCTTATTAATTAAATGATGCTTATCTACTTTCTAATTACATTACATAACTTTTCCTATATTCCATGGTTGTAGAAAGATTTGTTCAGATCTATAAAGAGACTATAAAGACAGTCTCTTCGGTATAGAAATTTCTAGTAAAACTGATCTGTGTTTCAGGCACAAGAGTGAGGGAACAGGAATCTGGATATGATCGCTGCGAACATTCCATCTATCAGGTTCCTGAAAGCATACAACTAGACCAGATAATATCAACAAAGACAGATTATCGGGGAGATATTGATAACAAAGGGCTTCTCGACCTGGCCCCAGAAGCCAGGGATGTCAGGGGTGCTGCTGCTCTATTTTTTGTGTAGCAGAGGATGATGAAAAGCTAAATGAATATATTGCCACAGTTGAGGTTAAAAAGAAGGCAATTCGTGAGTGAGATGTTAGTTTCAAATGGGATCTTTACTATTGATGGAGAGACTTTGCTCTAAGCCAATACCCGAGCTTCCGCCAGTTCAACCAAATGCAACGAAGGAGGGAGATGAGGGATTAGAGAAAGCAAAGCTGACAGATGGCAATTTGCGAAGAGTTGAATCAACATAAATTATATCTCATCAGTGAGCGGAGGAAAGGGAGGATATGTTCCAATACTCAGCCAACCACAGAGAGGGGAGCACGCCAAAACACAGCAAGCAAACCACTGGGCATCTCTTGAAGCTGGATGCAAATACAAAGGTGGAGAAATGCCCTTTGTTGGAAAGCCATCTGGATTACAAATCGCGGGTGGAAATCTATTTGAAACATTACAATAAATGAAATTAATGAACATTTGAGATATTGCAAAACATCAATCACAGCCTATAGAAAACCAGAAGAAAAATATTGCTGATAACTGGATCTGATGTAATATAGATGTATGAATTAATATAGACAGAAGTTTCTATATAATCTATATAACCAGATACTTGAAAGAAAGTCCTTTAGACTTATCAGGTCAAAATCCACCTGTTTAATAGTGTTCACAATAAGTGTAAGTGTTATTTTCTGAGGTTGGGAAGAGTTCACTTAAATCGCATATAAAAATGTTCAACAAATCAGTTTTTTATCCTGCAGCCTTGACATTTGCTTCTTAGAGATTATGTAACTAAACCTTTATATCAACTTTCCAAAATTTCATAACTATCAAAGGAAACAGGAAAGCCAATCTATCAGCCTTTATTCAGTATAATATTATACCATATAATATAATATGACATACATATAAATATACATATGAATGATTTGAGTCATGGTAATTACAACTTTAGGGTAAGGTAAAAAAAGATCTATGAATTCAAATATGACATATCAAATGTGTGTGAAAATAATATTTTCACAAAATTTAAGCAAAGATTTTTCATTACTTTAGAAATCTATTCTAAATGTTCGCGACTGTATTGAAACTTACAAGCCAGAACCTGGTTGAAATATCTAGACCAGCAGATGGCACCAATGGGAAAATCAACAACTCCTGAAAAATAGGAAATTTTTCAAAGGCTTACAATTATGGATGGCGAAAATTCCAAGGTGAATATAAAATAGGTTTAAAAAGTCTGTATTTCCATCATAGAGGCAAAAGAAAAGGCATAGAGTTCGGGAAAAGCAATAGAAGCAATAGAACAGCCACTTTTCCTCTCATTTGGAATTATTATTGACTGTTGTACAAATAGGGGTTGCAAATCTTGAAAACTGCTTCTAATCTCCAAACATATTCCCTGACATTTCCATTATAACAATTATTTAGAGATGCTAGCGTGACAGTTGTTCAACTTGGAAACACAGCAGGTGGTTGACCGCTCCTAAGAAACTAAGGAGCAGGCTGGGGTTCATGAGGATATGGGTTGCCCTCTCGCACACTTTCACCACTTGAGGGTTTGGTATGGGACAAACACTTGCGGAGGCAGAAAACAGTATTCAATATTTAATGAAGTCATCCTCCGCTGATGTCTCATGGCAGATGTGCTCCACTTAGTAGAATGTCGGAGAGAAAATGCAGAGAGGCAAATGCATTAAAAATTATCAGACATTCTCGTAGCCTCTCCCTGTAGGTGTCTCTGAAGGGTAATTACCTTGAGCGCAAGATGGAAATAAAATGGGATACCGTTTTGGTATCAAAGTACAAGAAATGATTTTGCTGCTGGCAGAAATCACAAGCTCTAGATGCATCTTTTTTTTTTTTTTTTTGCTACTTTCAGTTTTTGTTTTTCTTTTCTGCGAGATGAGTTCTACATTATATAGAAGACTTACAGAGGAACAATAAGAGTCTTCAATAATTCATATCTGAGAGGAGTGAAAATAGAAGGGCACATCTTATTATGAGGACATCAAATGGATTACTTATTCTAACACCTCAAAAACACTGCACACTATCCTCATTCCCAGTAAAAAGGCGCATTCTTTTCTTTTCTATCTTAGCAATTTCTGTTATCAGAGGGTCCAAGAGTCTTGGATAAGAGCCCCTCCAATTCCCAATGGTCCCTGCTCCTTTGGAGTTTGGGCTTAAGATCAAGATAGAATTGTGTTCACTAGCAAGAGGAGCAAAAGGAGGGGAGAAGAATGGAAGGAAATAAATTCGGAAAACCAAAAGGTCCTTTCTCCCGATGCTAAGTGTGTATTTTGATATGAACTGGCAGGAGGCGGTTGCCTCAGGAAGCAGTGGTATCAGCAGCATCAGGAGAATACTGTTGAACAACTTTGAAGTGTGGGCTGCTTCCTCTGGACCAGATTCTGTCATTTGAATCTGCAACGGCAGCTGTGTCAAAACATGTTTGCATTATGTAGACCTAATTCCAGTTTTAAAAATGCTGATTCCAAAACCTATGTTACAGCAGCAATCAATTCTATTTATCAGTTTCTTTGATTACTGCTTATGAATTTCTCCACATGCCGGGACAGGATTCCACATTGCCCCGTGGTATGGAAGCTGTGTTTTCCAAATCAATAATAATAATAATAATGCCTATTTATTAGACTTCCAATATCCAACAACATGGCTGACTAGGCATCAGGAAGGGTCAATGAGCTGATGTTGCTAGAATGGGAATAGATTACAGCAAGCACACTTTTCCAAACATTGTTGAGCTCCTAAGCAAACAATGGGAGTTTTCAACAGCCAAAACAAGCAAATGAAAACACATTCCCCAAACAAGAAAAATATAACAGTGGGCTGAAAATGGACTTGAGCATGGGAAAACCTGCAAAGCTGGGTTTTTCCTGGAGACGCATGCCCACATCAGCAGCAGATTTGGAATTTAAGCTTAGGACCCACAGTGGGTGGGATGGATACACTCCAGATGTTACGAACTCCCCGTAGAAACATCCTTTATGGAGGAAAATGACCCAAGAACTCAAAACTCTTATGGATTATGGGGTCAAAGATAATCAAATTAAATGTAAGTTAAATGTCAACCATCATAAACCCAAGGAAATGAATCACCACCAGTAAGTTAGCAAAATAATCAACCTAGACCACCTCCTGTACAAACACTTCAGATTATTAGAATGACCAGATTTGGAATAAGAAAGCACCATCATAATGAAAACAGATTTTTTTTTAAAAAGTCGGAACTTTTAAAAACTTTTTTTAAAAAGTAGGAACAAAGGATTATCAAAAATAGCATGTAGCTTATTTGTGGAGCATAAGAAATAACATGGAGGACATGGGGAGATGGAGAGAAGAATGGAGGTGGGGGAAATTGGAGGGGAAGATGAACCATGAGAGACTATGGATTCTGAAAAACAATCTGAGTGTTTTGGAGGGGTGGGAGGTGGGAGGTGGTGTGAGCCTGGTGGTGGGTATTATGGAGGGCACACATTGCATGGAACACTGGGTGTAGTGCGTAAACAATGAATTCTGGTACACTGAAAAGAAATTTAAAAAATAAATAAAAATTAAAATTAAAAAAACCCTGAGGGGGGAGGCGAAATAGCATGTAGCTAAAATGAAAAGTGTGTTCTTGAAATAATCTAACCAGCATATTTTACACAAATCATTAGTATATTTGAATTTTTTTAAAAAGGAAAATAATAAACATCAAGATATCGAAGTTACCCACCATCTAGCCATAAGAAAAGAATTTGAGGGAGAAAGATATTAATACATAGGGAAGACAGAATTAAAAGGCCTAACATAAACGTAGTGAATGAGAAGAAAATGAATAGAGCAGAGGAGATAGAAGGGGAAAACAATTTGCAGGAATCTTAACAGAAATAATAGAAGCAAGAAGAGCAGAGAATAATCTAAATGCGGAGAGCAGATGACTGCCAACACAGCACAGTTTTCTTTTAAAAACTACGATGAGATAAAGACATTTTCATACATACACAACCAGAGTTTACAAACAGCAGAACTTTGTCAAAGGGCTTCCCGAAAAGATATATTTCAGGAAGGAAAATGATCTCAGAAAGGTCTGAGATTTGGTAAGACATGGTTAGTTAAAAAAATCGTAAGCATGCAAACCATTCTAATTGAATATTTTCTGTGGCAAAGTAAAATACCTAAATCATGGGGTTAAGTAACAAGCCGAAATACTGATTTCATTAAAAAAAAAAAAACCAAAAAAACACCTTTTTTTATTTATTTGACAGAGAGATCACAAGTAGGCAGAGAGGGAGAGGGGGAAGCAGGCTCCCTGCTGAGCAGAGAGCCTGATCTGGGGCTCGATCCCAGGACCCTGAGATCATGACCTGAGCTGAAGGCAGAGGCTTTAAACCACTGAGCCACAGAGGCACCCTAAGAAATACTGATTTTTTAAAAAACGCCACATAAGTGGGAGGGAAATCATTGGATTTGGTCTCAAAGACCCTCTTGTTCTGCAGGGGAAGGTTAAGATGGTGGTACGGGGTCACATTTTGAGGATAAACCCTGGAAGAATGGAAATGATGGATCCCAAATCAGGATAGGGAAAAAAGAAAAATATATAAGCAAGAAAATGTGAAAGAAGCAAAAGGCAAAGCAGGTGAAAAGGGAGTAATAGAAGGAGGAGGACAAATAGAAGGCACACAAGCCAGGAAACCCGGGCAAGCAGAGGGTTTCTATTTCTGGCCAGCGGAAGACGTGGCCCCTGGGAGGACATTGCCGCTTAATATCTGATAAAAGAGTTCAAGCGGGAAGTGACACTGGTGGTAGTAGAGGTTTGCTTGAGATGACAAAAAGCAGGAAGATAGGAAATTCTACAATCGTAAGAGTAGAGTTTAATTTTTTTAAAAATAGACCATCAAGGAGAAAACATACCTGTAGGAGATTTTAATGCATTCCTCTCAGAAATTAATAGTTCAAGCAGACAAAACCGAGTAACAATAGAGACGGTTAATGAGGTTCCCTATGTGTGGTATTGCCTACAGCAATGAAAGAAAGCACATTCTTCCAAACAAAGGAATATTCTCAAAAATTGATTATCTTTGAGGCCAGAGAGGTAGTCTCAACTGGATGAGGAATGCTGTCACAGAAACCACATCCTGGGTCGAACGTGCAAGTAAGAATAAAAACAAAACTAAAAGAATTCCATAAGTTGGCAAGTCTTTCAAACTTCTAAACAACTCATGGGTCAAAGGAGAAGCAAAAATATTGTGTAAGAAATTGTGAAATGCTAGTGGGACTTACAGGGGAAATGGTGACCTTTAATGCTTCCATTTAAAAGAAGACGGGTCCAAGTGAGGCACTAAGCTTCCAGCATAAGAAATAACAAACAAAAAACATCCAGCAAATAAATCCCAAAAGAGGTAGAATAAAGGAAGGTGATCGTAGAGATGAAAGGCACCACTAACAAATTGGAAGATAGACATAAAAGAAAGAATTAATGTCATGAGTAGGTTCTTTGAAAGAGGTGAATTAAACAGACACAGCTCTGAAACCATGAATCAAGAACAGAGAGCAAAGACAAGGAAGGGAAAGAGCTTGACCTGAGGTGCTTCAGGATTTAACAGGTAAGAATGTACTATGTCCAGATGGAAGCCTGTTAATTTGAAAATTTAGATGCAACAGATTTTTTTCTTTTTTTCTTTTTAAGTTTTGTTTAATGTCCAGCTAGCTAACATATAGTGTGATATAAATTTCAGGTGTACAATAAATATTGTGATTCAATACTTCCATCCACCTGGTGCTCATCGCAAGTGCCTTGCTTGACCCAGTCACCTATTTAACCCATCCCCCCACCCACCCCCCTGTGGTAATGCTCTTACACTGTTGGTGGGAATGCAGACTGGTACGGCTACTCTGGAAAACAGCATGGAGTTTCCTCAAAAAGTTGAAAATAGAGCTACCCTACGACCCAGCAATTGCACTACTGGGTATTTACCCTACAAATGTAGGGATTTGAAGGGACACGTGCACCCCAATGTTTATGGCAGCAATGCCCACAATAGCCAAACTATGGAAAGAGCCCAGATGTCCAGTGACAGATGAATGAGTACAGAAGATGTGAGATAGATATACGTATATATGCAATGGGATATTTTCTCAGACATCAAAAAAAAAATCTTGCTACTTGCAACAATGCAGATGGAACTAGAAGCAATTATGCTAAGCTAAATCATCAGAGAAAGACAAATACCATATGATTTCATGCATATGTGGAATTTAAGAAAACAAAGGGGCAAGGGGAAGGGGAGGAAAAATAACATAAGACAGCAGAGAGGGAGGCACATCATAAGAGACTCCTAGCTATAGGAAACAAACTGAGGGTTGCTGGAGGGGAGGTGTAATGGGCATTAAGGAGGAAGGACACTTGATGGAGTGAGCACTGGGTATTAGGTGCAACTGACGAATCACTAAATTCTACCTCAGAAACTAGTAATACACGTTATGTTAATAAAACTGAATTTAAACATTGTTTTAAATATGGACTATGCACAGCAGAAACTGAATAAACTATAGCTTCCCATAATAGCATAGATCATCTCAAAAACACAATGGCAAGTGCTTATAAAAAGCAAATTTACAGAGGACTCAACTCTGTGTGATTGCATTTTTATAAGTTTGAAAAATAAGACGAAACAATATATGGCACATACATGCGCTGGTGGTTAAGCTCAAAAGAATAGTGAGTTAATGTTTAAAACAAAGAGGAGGACATCGGTCACCTCAGGAAGGTGGGAAGAATAATTGTAATTGGGGATTGAAATATCTAGAGTAATGATAAATTCTATTTCTAACCCAAGTAGTCAGCACACAGAAATTCTAGTTAGTCCTTAAACCATAGGATTTGCTCTACTTCTTTTTGTGTAACATAGTTCACACTGCGAATTTAAAGAAACAAGTCCAACTGTGTTAGAATCACCAATTTGAATGGATTCAGTCTTTCAGTTAGACTGAGGTTGTCATATTGGATTAAAAAAAAAATCCAGGGTCTGTGCTATTTATGAGATCTATTTATAAAATAAAGACAGGAAACATGAAGAATAAGGGGATGTGTAGACCTACCAGAGAAATACTAGACACTGTTGAGCCCCCATTCTCGGGCACTCTCGGTCCTTAGCTATTTCACTTCTTTTATTTAATTTGCAGAACCCTGGAAATGTTCTCATGCTTTATGGATAAGGACACTAAGCTCAGAGAGGTTAAAGAAGTTATGTGTGGTGACCCAACTTCCATGATACCAAATGAAGATGGTATCCAAACCCAATTCTCTTCCCACAGGACTTGTCACCCCTGCTAAGATGCAGGCCGGCCCATCACAGCTTTGCCGGCAGAGCCGGGAGTAAGAGGGATGACTTGGAACAGGGCTGGTTTTTTGCTTTTTCTCTTTGTTTTTGTTTTTTCTGGAAATGCTGGACGGTATGCTGGCTAGGGTGGCATGGGGGATTTAGACCAACTGCTGACAGAATGTCTGGGTTTGACAGAAGGAGTGAGGGATGGACATAAAAATGGAAACTATTGAAAGGGGGAGAATGCGTCCTGCCGCCAAGGGAGAGTCCTGGACCAAGAGGAAAGGGGTAGTGGGGATGTGGGTGAGGGCACCACCCCCATAGAAATTTCCCCAGGTGGTTTTTCCTAACCCAGAGGATTTCAGGAATCTTCTCTTAAAATTACTAAGACCCTAAGAAGCTTGTGTATAAGGATGTGTATGCATGTGTAATTGTACTATATTAGAAATTAAAGCTGAAGAAGCTTTTAAACACAAGAATATACAAGTGCCCGCTTCCTTTACCTTCTATTGAGAGTATAGCCCTGCATTTGGGGGAAAAGTTTGATAAGAGTTGTAAACCAATTAAAATACTTACATTTTGACCATGGATTCATCTAGGAATTCAGCATAAGGGGCAAGGAAACAATCTTTATCACCGTGTGTGTGTGTGTGTGTGTGTGTGTCACACAATACAATTTGTGACCCCCAAAGGAAACCACAAATATGACAACAGGAAGGGACAGAGAGATTTAATATCTAATATATCTAATATCTGGCAATATAAAGTGAAATGTTTATTTCTGATTCTGGGTTCCACCACTTACAGAAATTGTCAAACCTCTGTAGCGTTAATAGCATCATCTATAAAATGGGAACAGGTAGAACACTTACTTCATAGGGGTGCGGTGAATATAAAATGAGATTATCCATTACAGGTACTTAGTTTCTAGCATATAGTAAATGCTCCATAAATGCTAAATATTTTCCCT
Organism: Mustela putorius furo; assembly: GCF_011764305.1. Classification (NCBI taxonomy): domain Eukaryota; kingdom Metazoa; phylum Chordata; class Mammalia; order Carnivora; family Mustelidae; genus Mustela; species Mustela putorius. Next base: position 12,087,694 of record NW_025422010.1, on the reverse strand, counting down.
ACTACTGCCTGTGAAATAAGAACCAAATAAATTTAATTGCATATTAACATGGAATTGACCTTATTTACATAAAAATGCATTCATAGTATATTAAGTAAAATGTTAACAAGACAGCATGCACGGCCCAGTTCTATTTTTAAAAGAACAAAATTTTCAAAGAAATTCTGTGAATATATACACAAGTTGTTAACATGGATTAGTGCAAGTTATTTGTGTATTTTTTTTTTCTTCTGCGTATCTGTGTCTTCTAATTTTTCAATGGTTAATGACCAGCGTCAGGTTTTCCTTAAGAATTGTACAGAGTCCTGGCCACCACCAGAGGGCGCTGGCGCTTGTGAGTTTCTTCTGGCCCTAGCACTGAGGCACGTGGGCTAAGAAGGCACCGGCTTCAACCCCAGAAGACAATGAAACAGTAGTTTCCTTGCAAAATACGAACAGATACTTGCACATTAGGAGTTACAAATGCCAGGATCTCATCCCAGACACTTTTTAATCAGACTCTCTGGGGGCGAGTCCGGACATCAACTATTTAAAAAAAAAAAAAAAAAAAAATCCCAGATGATTCTAACGTCCAGCCAGGGTGGCAAATCCCTGATGCCTAAGGAAACAGTGGCTCTCCTTCCCTCCTCTCCCTGCCCTGCACAGCCGGCCCCTGGGAAACTACACAGGCTGAAGGCTCTCTCCACCAGTCTCGGGGGGCGCAGGCCGGGGTGGAGGGGTGTGGAGCTGAGGGGGCTGGTGTCCCTTTCCCCCACTCCCGCCAGACCCCAGTCAGTCCTGCTCCCTTCAGATGCTCCCCTCAAGGTGTCCTTCCCAATGCAAAGGCATCCTTTGTCCTTACCTGTCCCAAGCGCTGGAAGATGCTGTGTTCAAGACGGAGAAACTTACCTACAGATTCCTTGGCAGAACCCTGTCAACCAGCCCTGCTTCTATGTCTCAGAGAACAGTGACCAGAGGTTGGGGGAGGGGGCAGGGGGAGAACCCTGCAATCTTAGACTTTCTTGGGCTGCACAGTGTGGTAGAAGCTGGCTGGCTCAGAGAACTTGGCTGCTCAGGAAGCAGGGAAGGGAGAGAAGGAAGGTGAGAAACAGAGGGGAGCTTCATCAGCTCTGTGGGCTGTAAGCTGCCACCTGACAGAGGCCAGCACACCCGTCTTTGATTCACAGTCATGGTCCTGCCGCCTTCCAGCCAGGCCGTGGTCTTGGCTCAGGTTTCCTGGTTACTGGATGTGAGTGCCGAGGATGACCCTCCCTAAGGAAAGCCAGCCCCTCATTCTCCCACTGCTTGTGAGTAGAACCACAGTCTCTTCAGGGGTTTTCCAGAGGACCGCATAGGGAGTGAAGGAAACATGGGGCAGCATAATGGCTTAAGTGAGATTCTCATTCCTGCATAGTTTGTTTGTTTTCGTATCCTCTTCTCTTCCGCTCAACAGACTTCGTTGGCTCCTGACTCCCAATGAGAAGTAAGAAGGGAAAGCAAGGCCCAGGGTAGTCAAAATGCTTTCACCAGTAAAGGGTGACTTCCCCAGAAATCCCCACGGGCTTTCATTGGTCTGGTTGTGTGGGGGGAAGCAAAGCCTGGAAAGCTGTAGAGGGCACTCTCTGCAGCCACTTCCCATCGGCCTGTTAGAAAGATCTGATGGACCATGGCTTTGGGGATCGCTGGGGAAAGTCAGCTCTTTCCATACCACAATTCTCTCTTCTTCGGTTCATTTCAGTGACTTGTTGCTACCTGACTTAACAGCCCAAACCTTAGTGACTTTAAAAAGTTTATGGTTTCTCACCATGCTGTGGAAGAGCTGGGGGGGTTCGTAGGTTGACCTTGTGGGTGCAGCTGAACAGCTGGGTCTTTCTGTCGACTTGACCTTCATCTTAGACTTCCTTCAGGTGTGATGGGCTCAAGGGAACACAGGCTAAAAAGCCTCTTGTCCCTTTGGCTCTGGAGGGGAAATGGACTCCATCTCTTAATGGAAGAAGTGGCAGAATATCTGTGGCCATATTTAACATGTCACAGCACTTCTTAACGTGGGCATTAATTGACATTGTGAGCCAATTAACTCTTTGTTGAGTGGAGAGGAGCTGGGGGCAGCGGCCTGTGATTGGAGGATGTTTGGCAACCTCCCTGGCTTCTACCCACTAGAGGCCAGGAGCTCACACACATGGCAGTTGTCACAACCCCAAATATCCCCAGACATCGCCAAATGTCCCCTCTGGGGGGCCAAATCATTCCTAACGAGAGAATCACTGATCTACTGCAAGTGTTGATTTAAAAAAAGAAAAAAAAAGAAAAAAAAAAGTGTCTCCAGTTCTCGGTATCAGCACCTGCAATTTCAAAACAACCCAGACTCACATCCGCTTTTTTTTTTTTTCATGTTTCCCACAGTTCCGTTCCCTCACCTGAGTCCAGCTTTATGGAACCCGGGTGTGCTGGGGGTGGCCACTTCGGAGGAGAAGGGAAGAGAGGTTCGGCATATGGACGGCAATGGGAGAGGCATGTCCACATCATTAGGATTTGAGTTACTTTGATTTTGTTCTCAGGTAAAGTCCTACCACCTGGGACATTCCTAAATCACCCAGTTTGGAATCCTATATGTAGAGAAGCATTCCTTATGGCTGCCCTTTGTTATTTCAACTAATGTCTTCCCAAACCATTTTTTTAAAGATTGATTTATTTATATGAGAGAGAGAAAGAGAGTGCACAAGTGGGAGGAGGGGCAGAGGAAGAGGGGGGAGAGAAAGAGAGAGTATCTCAAGCAGATTCCCCACTGAGCCCAGAGCCCCACATAGGGCTCAGCCCCGCGACCCCGACACCATGACCTGAGCCAAAATCAAGAGTCGGACAGTTAGCTGGTGGAGCCACTCAGGGCCCCCCCAAATGACTTTTAATTTCCAGGTTTTTCTTATACTTCATTGTTCCCTTCCCCCAAACATCTGAGGTACTATAACCCTTACAAAATAACAAGAAATCGGAATATCCCCCAAAGACTCAGTGCATTTCTGGTTTGAAAATGGCATCTATGCCCATGCTCTCACAATCCAGTATTTTTCCAGCTCCTCAGGGCTGTTTTCGATGACGATTATCTTGGCTGAGAGGTGTTGCTGACACCATTATTTCGTGAGAGAGACTGAAGGACCCAGCCTCTTTCTGTCCAGAAAGCATCCTATTTTGTTGTCTCTGCTCTTTGATGTTGCCAGGAATCATTGAACTGTGAGAGACCGAGAGGAAATTCATATTCCACAGGGGGGAAAGAAATATGTTTGCTCCATCAAGGAGAAACAAACAAAAAAAATTGAGGTGCAACTTTCTGCTTATGGGATTGAACCCATGAAGAGGCCAGGAGTGAAAACCACGACCAGGACTCTGCTTTGTCCCAGAGCCAGGCAGGTCCCCTGCTTCTGTTTTCAGGAAAGGGCTCCAATGTGGATTTTTCACTGAAGGAGAAACCCATCTGGGGGAGCAGGAGTGAGGCTGCTTGAGACGTGACGTGAGACCAGCCACAGAGCTACCTTCCCAGGTCTGATGAGCTTCTGGCAGCTTTTAATTGGAACCTACACATGAAAAAGAGAGACTCTTTTGATGGTCTATAAATAATCACGACAGCGGAAATGTAGCAGCCATAGAAATAGTTCCAGCAAATAAGAGCTTCCTTTTGAAAGCTGCAAGTCTTTTTTCTTTTCTCTTCTCTCTTCACCCCTTCTCAGCCCCTTCCGTGGGTTCCTGACCCTGCTCCCTTAGACCTAGAATGATCTCCTAATCTAGGTTGGCAACTCGGACCGGGCAATATCGGATCACTTCTGTTGTTCATCGGGACCAGACTAGTATCGGTCTTGGTTTTCAAAGGTCCCAGTGTGTATGATTTAAAACTTCATTTCCAATCTGGTATTGCTTTAGGTTCTTAAGTTCTATGGGACAGGAATATCCCCGAGTACTGAAATCCCCAAATAGGTGTTCTTTACCTTCTCATGGGTAAGTCATGCATCATTCTCCCCAACGGTAAGCTCTGGAATTCGGGGTCACGCTCACTCTTTGATATATATGCACAATGGGAAAGGGGGAGAAGCCTAGCTCTTCGAAAGTCACAGACCTCTTATAGTACTTGAAGAATCTGAAGATGAAATGCCAGGGAGGTTATATTGGTTGAAAATAATTTAACATCTGAGGATGTCCCAGGAGACCTGGAGCCTTGTCTTTAAGCAAGGCATGGACTTCAGTGTTGAAATCCTTGCTTGTCGAATGGGGAAGGAGTCTAACCTGTGGCCCTCTGAGGCCATTTCGTCCCAAGGCCATGGTCGCCAAAGGCCATGAAGAATCTGTAGGCAAATCCCTGTCTCCAGTTCAAGGGTTTCCTAAGACAGGAACAGAAAGCCTCCCTGCAGCAGAAGATAGAGAAAACATTTAGACTGACACCTAGACCGCTTCCTAGGTGGTAAATGACTTCCATCCCCTCAAAGAAGCCATTTCCTGGTGAAACAAATAAAACTTGCTTGTAGTAAGCAGGTACGGGGATTTACATTCTGTTCATGGAGCACTGAGAGGTGTAGGGTAAGGTGCTTTTGCGTTGTGTAGTGGAGCTCAAATGCAGGGCCCAGTACAGAGACAAGAGTTGGATGCTCTATCTGAATGATGACGACAAGAGTCAGAGAGGGGAGTCCTGGGTGGCTCAGTTGTTGAGCATCTGCCTTCGGCTTAGGTCGTGAACTCAGGGTCCTGGGATCAAGCCCCGTGTTGGGCTCCTTGTTGGGCAAGAGGTCTGCTTCTCCTTCTCCCACTCCCCCTGCTTGTGTCCCTTCTCTTCTTGTCTCTCTCTGTCAAAGTCTTTTTAAAAAAAAGAAAAAAAAGAGTCCACTGAGAAAAAATGTACTTAGTCCAAGAGTTTAAAGATTCACTTGTTTCTCTTAGGTTGTGTTTGTACTAGAAGTTTACTGCATCAGCCCTTTCCACCGTATATATGTAAGTATAACTAGACTTGTGTAAATGGGAGAGTCTGTTTCTCGCTAAGTTATATGAAACTGATCACTTATGATCTTATAATTGTCTTTTCTCAAGCCCTGAGTGACAGAGCTCCTTCAGGTATTGTTATAAACGCATGGCAAGACAAGGAAGATTGCAGGGTCTGGAGTGACAAGGTTAAGAGCAGGCGTCATGGAAGGCACTTATTCCTGAGTGTTCTGGGCTGAAGGGTATTCTCCTGAAATCCATTGTGCCTCAGAATGTGACTGTATTTGAAGACTGGGCTTCTAGAGAGGTGATTAGGTTCAAACCAGACCAGGAGGGTGAGCCCTAATGCAGTTTGACGACTGTCCCTAGAAGAAGAGGAAATGTCAACACAGACACAGACGGAAGACCGTGTGGACGCCCACAGAGAACGTGACATCCAAAGACAGAGAGGCCCCAGAAGAAACCAAGCCCATGGACACCTTAACTTTGGACTCCCAGCCTCCAGAACTGGGGAAAAGCACGTTTCTGCTGTTGAAGTCATCCAGGCTTTGGTGTTTTGCGATGGCAGCGCTCGCAAACGCATACACCAGAAATGATCTTCTTTACATTTTCATACTCAGAGTCTTGGAAGCCAGTCACCATGGGGGCTTTGATGAGGCTGTGGTTCTGAACCTTGAAGCAAGGAGGCAGACATGAACTACATGATCCTAAAATCACTTTAGCATCCTAGCCATTCTGGTAAGTCTGGGTTTCCCTTGAATCCTTGTGTTGGGAATAACCAGGAACCTTGGAATTCTGGTGATGCTGAGAACAGTCTCCCACCATCACAAGATTTCTCTCCCCTGTCTTTCATCACTGTTCTCTTAACCCCTGAGAAGATATCCACGTTCAGTTTGTTTGTTTGTTTGTTTTAAAGATTTTATTTATTTGACAGACAGAGATCACGGGTACGCAGAGAGGCAGGCAGAGAGAGGTGGGGAGGCAGGCTCCCGGCCAAGCAGAGAGCCTGATGTGGGGCTCGATCCCAGCACCCTGAGATCATGACCTGAGCCGAAGGCAGAGGCTTAACCCACTGAGCCACCCAGGCGCTCCCACGTTCAGTTTTGTCTTTCGTCTTCTGGCCTCCTCAGTGGACTGTTTTCCCATCCACACACATTGTCTTGTCTGAGCCTCCATAGGACCAAAGGGTTCTTGAGCAGGCTTGATGGTAGAGTCTGAGGCAGTAATTCTCAACCTTGAGCATCCTGAATCAGCTGGGGGGCTTGGTAAACTTGTTAACACACAGATGACTGGGTTGACCTCCTGAGTTTCTGCTGAGTCAGTCTTCTAAGGTGGGCCCTGAGAATTCACATCTCTAACAAATTCCCAGGTGATGCCACTGCCCTGGGGCCCCTACCTAGGGACTGGAGCAGAAGGAAACAGATCATTAGTCCTTACTTCTCTGGCTCCAGCCCTCACCACCCTTGCTCAACACAGCAGATAGGATAGATTTTTTTTTTTTTAATGTTGTGCCTGTATTTTAAATCAGGCCTCTGCTGAAGTTGATGCTGTCATAGAGAGTATCAGGAGAGGTTATGTGCTATGATTACACTTTCCTCATATGAAGTTGCTGAGAAGGCCAGCCATATCCAAGATGAAGATCCTCCAAAATTCCATTTAGCGTGAGCTCTTCTTTGAGGTCAGTGAGCGACAAATGCGCAACTTAAGCCTTCTTTATTTATGTTTCTGTATGGACGAGCATAAGGAAATAAGTGTTAAGGGAAAGAAAGTGTGTATCTAGTCCAGTGATTGATAAGCTAATGATGGTAATTAAATGTCTGTAGGGTTTCTATTCTTCAGATTAGAAGCATTTAACCTACATGGAGCCACTGAGACAAAGGAAGTGCTTGGAGTAGTTGTGACAGGAAAATTGAAGGGACCGTTCCAACTGTTCTGTTCTGTGAGTTATTATATCAGTTCCTAATGGAGGGCCCATTGATTGTGACTTGGAAGTTTTGTGTGTGTGTGTGTGTGTGTGTGTGTGTGTATGAAAATGCTTAATGTATTAGTAAAAATATATGTTATAAGAATCAGCGGTATCAATTTGTCAAAAATTCTTGTTATTGGGAGTTGAGTTAACTCGCTGACTATACCACTTACTTGCTCTTCTTGACATTGAAACGTGAGGGCCGCATAGAGCAGAGAGAGGCGGCCCACTGACCTCTGTGACCAGAAACACTGTGCCTTCCTGTGTTCGTTTAAGATCTTCTGGTTGTGAACCCAGTAGCCGACTGTAGCTAACAAGTAAAAAAAAAAAATAAAGACAAACAAAAATGGGAGATGAAGGGAAGGGGAACTGGAATAACCCGGTTATTATTATACTAACTCAAACCCAAACCAAGCAGGCTTACCGCCACAGGAGCGGGGCAACCCCATGAACTTCAGTGACTGGACCATCTTGGGGACCCTGTGTTTGTTGCATTGCTGATCACATAATGGGACCCAAACTCAAGAGCTTCTAGGCTCTGTTTCTCCCTTTTCTGCATCTTAAATTCATGGCAGAAAAAATCTGACTGGCAAACTTAGGACAGGTGGCTAGACCTGGATCAATTTGCTATGGCCTGGAGATTAAAGTCATGTCCCACAGGGGTGGACAGTGGGTACTCCTGTTATTAGTGGTGTCCCTTTGGAGGAAGGAGTCATTTTTTTTTTTTAAGATTGTTTATTTATTTAATTGACAGACAGAGAGAGAGAGAGAATGGGAACACATGCAGGGGGAGTGAGAAAGGGAGAAGCAGGCCTCCTGCCAAGCAGGGAGCCCGATGCAGGGCTGGATCCCAGGGTCCGGGGATCATGACCTGAGCCGAAGGCACACACTTAATGACTGAGCCACCCAGGTGCCCCGGAAGGAGTCATTTTAAGTCAGGCTACTATCCACTGTTGTATTTATTACACACCATTTTCTTGTTTCATTCCAAGAGGTCCCAGGTAATCTTTGATGAATTACACATCCTTTCTACTTTATCACCTTTCTTAAGGTGCTGTCCTAGAGCCAGTGTCCAGAGTCAATGTCCTAGAGTCAATGTCCAGAGTCAATGTCCTAGAGCCAATGTCCTAGAGCCAGTGTCCTATGCTTCAGGTTTACAACCTTTTTCTCCTACTCACTTAAAACCACCATTCCTAATGCTCACTACTTACATGAATGTATCTGCATTAATTTATACTGAGGAGTGAATAACATCGTCTCATTTTTTAATTATTTTAAAAATTGTGGTAAAATTTATGTAATAAGAAAATTACCATATTAATCACTTTAATTCTGTACAGTTCTGTGACATTAAATATACTTACATTTTTGTGCACCTATTACCACCATCCAACTTCAGAATTTTTTATCATCCTCTATTAAAACTATTGCTAATTGAGTAGCAACTTCCATTGCCTCCTTTCCCCAGCCCCTGGTAACATCGAATCAGCTTTCTACATCTATAAGTTCTACTACTCTGGGTACCTCATATAAGTGGAATCCCATATTATTTGTCTTTTTGTGACTGGCTTATTTACTTAACATAGTGTCCTCATGTTCATCCTTGTTTAGCAAGGGTCAGAATTTCCTTCTTTTTTAAAGGCGGCTGAATCATATTCTGTTATATGTATAAACCACTTTTGTTTATCTGTTTATCTGTTAATGGACACTTGGGTTGCTCCCACATTTTGGCTCCATGACTAGGGCTGCTACGAACATAGGTAGAAGTTTAATATATTTTTTAAGTGCATCATGTTAATAAGTCAAAGAAAATCTCTATTTATGAAATTTCAGGACAAATGGAGGATAAGAAATGAACTAATTAAACTTTCCCTTGCTGTCAAATAATACCACTGGTATCTATTCCATCTCTTAGATGGGGGATCCCATATTTCCTTGTTTCTATACTTTCGCTTGACAAAATACAAGGCAACACAACTTTTAATGTAGTTGACTTTGTTTTGACTCATTACAGTTACAGTACGAGGGAGAAAAAATTTAAATAGATCAAGATACCTAGTAATAATTTCATCTAGTATTTGTAATTGCCCTCTGAAAATACATCATACCTTCCTTAACTACATTAATCTTATTTTTCCAACTCCTCCATTCTTGCACGTTAAATTCCCAAATGCTTTGGGAATTAAACAAAAATATTACTAGGGATTTTCTTTCAAAGAAATATTTTCAAACTGTTCACAGACTCATTTTATGTGCTATGTTTGATAACAACAAAAAAAGAGATAGTTCTTGCTAATGCCTTCAAAATTGCTCTTGAAAATGTTGACTATTTCTTCAACTGGAAAAGGCAACAAAACTACATGTCCTAAGACAAGAAGAGGTAAATACCAACTTGGTAGAAATTCTAATGTTCAGTTTTCAGTGTTTTGAAATAAGGGCAGTCTTTATGCTCACAAATTAATACCATGTCAATTCTGTAGAACTGGAATTATATTTTAGAATCCTCTCCCATGTTTGGGTCCAGGTTACAGTAGCCTAAAGGCCAGTGTGTAGAAGATAGAAGAAAGTATCCATCATTACTCTTGGAAGGTCATTGAAGATATGGTAACAGACAGATAAAGGGGTGCCATTAGGTTCTGGGTTTTGTCCTTGATTTCCTCCACTCCGTGCTGAGCTCTTCTTCCCACCTGCTGACACTCTTTTCCACCAATGACCCTAGGTGGTTGGTGGAAGACCTACACAAGCAGTAACTATAAAGAGGTCACAGCTTTCCATAGATTATCCCAAGAGCCATCCCTTTTCAGTACCATTTTGACAGCTGAGCATGCTTGGCTTCTCAGATTGGTGGGGGCTTGCAATAGTCCAAGGAGGTGTAACATAACTGCCTGCCTCTTTGTCAGCACCTCTGTGTTCAGAAGCAGCAATCAGTGATCAGAACACAGATCTCTGATGATCAGAGGAGCTCACCATGGCTCCTGCAAGCTCTGTGCAAACGGCTCCAGAAATATGTGCACTGATGCATGGGGGTGGGAAATGAGTAGAGGCAATTACTCACAGGTGGTTGTAAGTAATAATTGAACTGTTTTGACATTGAATGCTGTGGAATACCAATGCCCCCTGCTTTCAGAAACATGTTTTGTATGCCTTTACATCTAGTTGAGCCAGAGAATTTATTCATTTATTCAAGATTCTCATCTTTTAGATTCTGTTCTCCCAAAACAACTTCCAGTGCCAATGATTGTCCATCAGAGTTCAACGACAGAAGGAGAACTTTGATGAGTTATAGAATAAGATATTTATGTAGAAAGTAGATTATACACAGTTGTGGGAGGAGCTGGGTAGAGTGAAGTCTTGTGAGGTAACTTAGCAGAACAGAGTAGTCACCAACCAGTAAATGGGAGAAGACAAGTATGAATTTACCCCACTTACAATACTGGCTAGAACAACTAGACAGAAGATAAGTAAAGAAATTGAGGATTTAAATAGTCTAATAGACCAAGTAGATATGACAGACACTCACGGAACACTCCATCCAATAGAAACAGAACATGTATTCTTCTTCAGGTGGTATGGAATATTTTCGAGTATATACCATATACCATATGTCAAGCACAAATTAAACTTGTACAATTAAAAATCACAAAACATTACTGAAATTAAAGATATAAATAAATGGAAACACTGCCCATGTTCATGTACTGGAAGATTTAATGTTGTTAAATTGTTAATATTATCTGAAGTGATCTACAGATTCAATGCAATCCCTATCAAAATTCCAATTTTTTTTTACAGAAATAGAAAAACTAACCCTTAAATTAATATGGAATCTTAAGGGACCTTATATAGCCAAAACAATCTTGAAAAAGAAAAACAAGCTGGAAGACACATGCTCCTGACTTTAAAACTTATTACTAAACTATAATAATCAAAGCAGTATGATATTGGCATATGTAGACCAATGGAAGAATAGGGAGCCCAGAAATAAACCCCGAAATACACAGTCGAATGATATTTAACAAGGTGCCAAGACCATTCAATGGAGATAGGACAATCTTTTCAACAAATGGTACTGGAAAAACTGTATATCCACATGCAAAAGAATTAAGTTGGACACTTACCTAATACCAAATTTAAAAAGTCATTCAAAATGGATCAAGAATTTATTTTTTTTTTAAGATTTTATTTATTTATTTATTTGACAGAGAGAGATCACAAGTAGGCAGAGAGAGAGAGAGAGGAGGAAGCAGGCTCCCTGCTGAGCAGAGAGCCCGATGCGGGACTCGATCCCAGGACCCTGAGATCATGACCTGAGCCGAAGGCAGCGGCTTAACCCACTGAGCCACCCAGGCGCCCCTGGATCAAGAATTTAAAAGCAAGACCTAAAACAATAAGATTCTTAGTAGAAAACATAAGAAAAAATCTTCATAACAGTGGCTTTACAGTGATTTTCTGATATGACACCAAAGACACTGGTAGCAAAAGAAAAAATAGATGTATTGAACTTTATAAAAATTTTGAAATTTTGTATATCAAAAGACACTATCAACAGAGTAATAAAGGCAACTTATAGATAGGAGAAAATATTTGCAAATCATGTATCTGATAAGGGATTAATATCTAGAATATATAGAGAACTCCTAAAACTCAAAACAAAAGGCAAATAATCGGATCCCAAAATAGGCAAAGAACTTCAATAGAATTTCTCAAAGGAAGTTATAGGAATGGCCAATAAGCACATAAAAAGATATCAGTATCACTAATAATTAGGGAAATGCAAATCAAAACTACAATGAAATCCCACCTTACACCCTTTAGGATGGCTACTATATTTAATTTTGTTTCTTTTTAATTTGGGGGGATAGCCACCAAAAACAAAACAAAACAAAAAACAGAAAACAACAAGCATTGGTGAGTACATGAAAAAAATAGAACCATTGTGTACTATTGATGGGAATGTTACATGGTACAGTTGCTATGGAAACAGTATGGTGGTTCCTCAAAAACAATTAAAAATAGAATTAATATATGATCCAACAATTCCACCTCTGGCTACATCCCCAAAATAATTGAAAGCAGGGTCTCAAAGAGATATTTGTATATCCATAGTTGTAAGAGCATTATTCATAATAGCTAAAACATGGAAACAAATCACGTGTCCATTGATGATGAGTGGATAAGCAAGATATGGAATATATAAACAAAGAAATATTATTCAGCCTTAAAAAGAAAGGAAAGGAGAGGAGAATTCAGAGTTGTTTAAAGGGTATAGAGTTTCAGTTGTATGAAATGAAAAGTTTTGGAGATGGTTGGTGGTGATGGTTACACGATGATGTGCATGTATTTAATACCACTGAAGGGCACATTTGGTAAATGTGCATGTATTTAATACCACTGAAGGGCACATTTGGTAAATTTTGTTATGTGTATTTTGCCACACACACAAACAAAAACTGAACAAGAACAGGAATACAGCTCTAATTCAGTGTGGCCTAGAAGAATACTGCTGAAAGGAAGTCCTCTCGTGGACAGAATTTCAAGCAATATGCCTGGGGGTTCATTTTGCCTGGAAGGAGGAATGCTCTTCCCAGAAGAATGGCTCTGCATTTATTCAGAATTTAAGCTTAAGGCACTTAGAAGGACCACAATTGGAAAATCGGTGACAAGAAGGTCTCGGTAAAGAGGTACATGGATAGCCCTATTTGAATGAACACAGAGCATGAAGATACTTGTGTCCCATATTAATGCTCACCAAAGAACAGTGTTGGGAGAGGAGGGTTTTAATAATCAGGTAGACGAGATGACCCATTTCATAATGTCAGTCATCTTCCTTCCTTCTACTGTTGTCTGATGTGTTCATAGATGATCATGACAGCAGAGACAATAGTGAGTCCCCGCAATGGAGGCAGGTTAATTCTTCATGGGAGGGACAGTGTTTTTACTCTCCCTAGAGTAGAACACAAATCTAGCTATGGGTTTGTCTTCCCTGATAGAATGTTCCTGCTAAAACCACGATCTGTGGGCTTTCAGAATGCTTTTGCACAATCATGGTATTTCATATAGTTTTGATTCTGACAATATACAGCTATAGGCTCATGCTTACAAGTTTCCAGTCATCTAAATAGCTGATCTGACACAACGGGGGTCACAGCACTAGCTGTGTGGCAAAACCTTGCAGGGCTGGAATATTCTCTAGAATGTGTTGTATTCTCTGAGCCAGCAGCCAGTATGTGTTGGTGTTTCTCCCACAGCCATGATTTATTGTGCCCAATAATCAAGGGGTGGAAACAGGTGGGAGTGATTCCTCTCACTGTTTACCCCTAATGACTTACTAGCGAAATGTTTGCTTCTGAAAAGCTGCAAGTCTGGGTTCTGCTGAATCTAAAGATTTTAGTTCCCAGGGCAGGAATGCTTTCAACCAAGGATACAGTTTTGATTCCAGTAAATTGGAATTTAGGATTGTCATGTGGCCTCTTGGGTGCTTTGTGCCAGTAAACCTACAGGTAAAGGAGGAGTTATTGTATTAGGAGATGCTGTTAATTCTGTCAAGGAGAAATTTGCTATTACCCAATGCTAGCAATGAGGTTATCTGGAATGCGGGAGATCCTGATGGTGCCTGTTTGAATTCTCATATTAATGAAAAATTACAACAACCTGACATAGGCAGGAATGCTTTTGGCACAGAACTTTCAGGAGGGAAGGTTTGGGTTACCCACTGAGAGGGGAATCACAGCCAGCCAACGTGCTTGCTGAAGGTGAAGGGAATATGAAAGATAAATGCTTTTTTTCCCCCTGTTTTTCCTCACTCCAGCTCTTCATCGTCTAACTTAAGATAGGTGAACAGTGGTTAACTTTGGCATATTTCAATATTTAAGCTTTAGGATAGCAGAGGGTTGGGTGTGACTTAGCTATAAGAAAAATGAACATCCCTCAAGGAACACACTGAATTTATGTTCTTTTTGTTTTGTTTTGTTTTTTAGAGAGAAAGAATTAGTGTGTTTTCAGTTGTGTGAGAGGTTGTGGTAACATATTGGGTAGAAGCAGGATTTTCTTATGTCTTTATTTGGGAGTTAAGAATGGCTAAAGGGGGGCACTTGGGTGGCTCAGTAGGTTAAGCCTCTGCCTTCAGTTCAGGTCATGATCTCAGGGTCCTGGGATCGAGTGCCGCATTGGGCTCTCTGCTCAGCAGGTATCCTGCTTCCCCCTCTCTCTGCCTGTCTCTTTGCCTATTTGCGATCTCTCTCTCTCTCTGTCAGATAAATACATAAAATCTCAAAAAAAAAAAAAAGAATGTCTAAAAGGGTGTATATGGATGCCAAGTTGATGACAGATGGACTCTGATTTTTTTTTTTAAACTGTGTCAACCTCGTTAATCTGGATCTACTTTTCTCAGCATACATTAGCCTGTATGGTTCTGAGTTAGAGTTGGCCAAAAGGCCAATATGCCAAAGGAAAAAGCAAAGCAGCAGTCATTACTCTTGGAAGATTTGATGGGGTTACAGCAGACATAGAAGACCAGGGAGATCCAGCTGGCCTTTGCTCTCCTCTGCTTCACGCCCAGCTCACCCTCTGAACTGATGACTCTTTGAAACAACAGCTGCCCTAGGACCACCACCAGATGCTTGGTGGTGAACCCATGGAGGTGGGCATACACAGGAGCCCAGCTTCTCAAAACAATCCCGGAGACTTCCATTTGGAGTCCCATTTTGGTGGCTGGACGTGCTGGTTTCCCAGCCTGGTGGTTCCTTCCTGGATATTCCAATTTCCTTCCTGGAACTTCACTTTCCCCAGCTCCTCCTAAGGTCCTATTTCTGTACCACATTCCTTGTTCTGCAATTCATAGTGCTCCTCCTTTCTGTGTGAATTCTGACTGATTCAAAGTACTATACCAAACCAAATGAAGACATTTCTGAGTAGTGCATGATTGAGAAAAGTGTCTTTTTCAGGAAACCTAACTAATGCTAATGATTATGATACCATTCTTGGCCAATAATACTACTAGTGGGCATTTGTTGAGCATCTACTATGAGCTAGACACAGGGCCTTATATACCTTAGGTTATTTACTCCTCATACGAATCTGCTGAGGTAGCTACTATTATCATCCTAGTTTGCAGGTTAAAAAAAAAAAAAAATGTTTAGGACTAGCTCCGAGTTGAAAGTCTATGTTCTTTTTTTTTTTTTTAAAAGATTTTTTCTTTATTTATCTGACAGAGATCACAAGCAGGCAGAGAGGCAGGCAGAGAGAGAGGAGGAAGCAGGCTCCCTGTAGAGCAGAGAGCCGGATGTGGGCCTCGATCCCAGGACCCTGGGATCATGACCTGAGCCGAAGGCAGAGGCTCTAAGCCACTGAGCCACTCAGGTGCCCGAAAGTCTATGTTCTTAACGACTATGACAAATTCCTCTCCATTTGTCACACATAAAAATTATTCCTTTGCCTATCAGTATCCTCCACTAGAGTGTGATGTTTCAAGGTCAAGAAATATATCCTTTTCCCAACCTCATTGTTAAATACAAGGTCTGAAAATTGGGTTTATGATGAATGTTTGCTAAATAAATGGACACATAGAAGGTATGAGGGTGGGAAATGTGGCCAGCATTAGTATGCTGGTCAAGAAAAATGGGCAGGGAGCCTTGTAATGGACATTTGTTCACATTTCTAGGATGTGAGCCCAGCTACATAAAGGAATTCAGAAAGAATAGAGAGTGAGATTATCCTATTGATGGGAATAATGGGGGTAGAAATACTTATTATCTGGATTATCTCACATTTTAACCAGGGGGAGAGGGCGACTAGGAAGAGCATTCATTTTATAGATAACAGGCTTGTACCTTGAACAGGACATTTAATTTTGCTTTAAGGAGTACATACATCTACTCAACAGTAGGGGGAGCAAGATACAGGGAAATCTAAGATTTTAGACCATTAAAAAACCGTGAAGATATCTGAGTCATCTAGGGATAAAAGCATGAGAAAGTGATTCTACACAAAACAGTCTGAAAATGGGGTCTTGATATATTTTACATACTGACTTGTGTTTAAAATAGTTTGAAATTGCTCACCAGAGCTCTGGCGTTGCAATGCATACACCGTTTAAGGAAGATTTGGCCATGACCAATGTAGGTGTTCAAATAAGGATAAAACAGAATAGATTGCTCTTCACCTAAATTAACTGATTCATTCTTTAACAGGAGTAAAATTCCTAACATGTTTTTGCTAATTAGGTCCAAGCTTGAACTCTATGATGTCTACAGAAAACCCAAATTGGAGTGAAAACTACTATTTAAGTGAGCTTCCCCAGGCATAATGTAATGGGAGATAAAATTTGCATTGTTATTGCTATATTTTGCTTGTTTTGTGAACAAGGATTATACTGTGCTTTGAAATTCAAGAAGAAATTCCTAGTCTAGTTCTTTGAAGTCTAAACTAGAGAGAATCTAATTCACTTCAAGTGCGTGATATCGCCGCAAATGAATGTTTATGGTGTTACCCTCCGAGATTAGTTCTTTGAACACTCTCCATGGCAAATCTGCCCTTATACATACCCCCAGCTGTCATGAGAACAAATGTAAACTCCTTCCAAATTATTTTTTTTAAGATTTTATTTATTTATTTGACAGAGAGAGATCACAAGTAGGCAGAGAGGCAGGCAGAGAGAGAGAGGAGGAAGCAGGCTCCCTGCTGAGCAGAGAGCCCGATGCGGGACTCGATCTCAGGACCCTGAGATCATGACCCGAGCCGAAGGCAGCGGCTCAACCCACTGAGCCACCCAGGCGCCTCTCTTTCCAAATTATTTTGGCCATATCTGAATTTTCTAATTAGAGTCTTGAAAAAAATCCTTTATATTCAAATTGAGCGACGTAGTTGCACAACAAATTATTCCTATGTTAAGGTTACAAGTTTAGTGTGAAATCAATGCCAGCGCCTGTACAATTGCCCTATGTTTTGTTCACTTCACGTTCAGGATTTTTCTCTAGTCTTACGAAGCCCACTTGACAAGGCCCAGAGCTCTCAATTATCTGGGTGTTCCCTCATGCTTATCATATTGAAAATAGCAGGCAAAATGAGAATGTAAACTCTTCTGTATGAAAACCAAAATATAATATAAAAACCAGTTACAGTATTGTTCACTGTGTCTTGTGTATCTACTTTGCTAGTATAACTATGAGCCTGGTCTATAACAGAATTCTGGGACAAAGAAACCAAGTTTGAGGATTTGTGATTGTTTAGGTGTGCGATCTGTGTCAGAGAAATATGATCCGCTTGAAGCCAGGGTTTTCTTGCTGTGCTGTACTTTCTTACTATGTGATTTTTCACAGACCTCAAAGTAAGGCAGTGAGTTGCCCAGATGGACTTTGCTTTATGCCGCCCTGAGTTTCCTAAGGGACATGGAGATTCCCTTTGGTCTGTAACTTGTGCAGCTCAAAATCCAAGGTATCCTTCCCCTTGATGCTTCTTCCATCATCCATCCCAGTTTTCATTTCAAAAGCCTGCTTCCCAAATCTAGAATTCCAGGCCAAGATTCAGAAATCAAGCTCAGGCATTCCTATCAGCTTTAGGACATCATGGTAAAAATGTTCTAGATTTTAGAAGGTTCTCTGGTTCATCTTCTCAACAATCTCTCCTTCCTGTCTTGAAGATCTTATGGAGTGCTTATGAATCTAAAGATCCAGTGGCTGGATTATTCGTTCTGACACCCGACTAATATCTTATCTCTTCTTTCATGCCCTTCCGTGAATGAAGTGTGCGAAAACCATACTGGGATTGCCATTGAAGTTGTTCTTCCTAACACGTGTCAGGGAAATCAGAGAAGAATGGGGCAGGCCTGTGACACTTCATTTTCAGTGGCTAGAAAAGGCTCTGCATTCAAATACCAGCTCCAGGGGTTACAATCCACAACAGCTTTTTAGAATTGGAGCTTACAATTTCCTTGCAAATGACTGTGGGAGCATGGCTAAATAATTATACATCGCTACCATTGTGTAAACCAGTTTAATTAACATTTTCCAGGCATGTCACATTTATAAAATCACTAAATAATTTTCTAAAATTATGTTGCATTAGAAATTGCTACACATCAACTTGGATTATTTTTACTCATGGCTCTAATCATGCCTGAAATACATTATTTTTTTTTATTTTTATTTTTTCTTTTGTATCACTTTATTTATTTATTTTATTACTGTTCAGTACTTCCTTCGGAGACAATTCATACTTACAGGCTAGCCAGATGCTCTGTTCAATCTGTAAGTGTTATGTTTAACTGCCACTGACTTCATCAAAGCTGGCATTTTTTTTTAAAGCAGTTAATAACATTATTAAATTTCCTTTTCATTCACTTTGTATTAAAGAAATCTTGGAACACATTCACTCCCATATTCCAACTTAGAATACACTGTAAAAATAAAAGAAATTTTTTTTAACGTTCAAACTTTGTGAGATTTAAGAAATGAGGGGGTTGTAAACATGGACTTTCCTGGTGGTTAGGTTTGTGGGCAGCGCATGTTTCAAGAAGATATGGTCCAGCTTACTGTCTATTTGAGAAGATATAAAAAATTGGGCACAAACAATTCCTCTATTATTAGTCAAGTACTCAAATTACTTTTTGGTCTCCTTTAAGCCCATTGTTATTATTATTGCTACTGCTGCTATTATTCTAAATGCATTTTTTAAAGACTTTATCTATTTATTTGCCAGAGAGAAGATAACAAGTAGGGAGAGAGGCAGGCAGAGAGAGGGAGAGCAGGCTCCTGGCTGAGCAGAGAGCCTGAAGCGGGACTCAATCCCAGGATCCTGATACCATGACCTAAACTGAAGGCAGAGGCTTAACCCACTGAGCCACCCAGGAGCCCTATAAACGCATTCTCCCCCCCCCCCCCCCCCCCCCCCTAAAGTACTAATCCCAACTAATCCCAAGCAAGCAAGACTAATAAATCAAGAAATGTTCTTAGGCATGAAACTGAAACGAAATTAGGAATACAAATGGAAGGAATGGTACAATCAAATGTGTAAGCCCTGACTGAGGTAATAGTTTGGGCTCCAAACGCATTGAGATGAGTGGTTAAATAAGCAGAAGGATTAGCAGTTAGGTCACCAAATTAGTCTTCTGAATTTTCTTGCTCTGTCAAGAATTCAATTTGTTTCCCGCTATCATTTACCATGCTGTATTAAGCATAGTACTTTATCTATCAGTATTTCCAAATTATAAGCCTCTTACTCATAGCTATATCTCTATGAAGGATTTATTTAAAGGCTCTGACAATGAAAGCGCAGTTGATAATATCTGTTGGATTTTATGTGCGACAGAAAGTGCTTTTGCAAAATTCTCACTTTCATGCATTAGAAAAAAGAATAAACACGCTTTATATCTTTGCCTTCACTCTTTTAAGCACTATGAAGATTTTTGGAGAAAACAAATGTGGGGAATTCCAAAACACAGAAGAATACTACTTTTCTTTCTTTCTTTCTTTCTTTTTTTTACTTCAATAGAATATTTGTATTGAAAAGTAGATTTTTTGAGGCAGGAGAACTATCTTTTAGTTGACAGCTTTGTGGGTAAAGAAGTATTAGGCGACATTTATACAGTGCCAAACCATTATTCTGGCTGAATCTGGTTTCCAGTAACTATACCCAAATCATTGCCTGTCTAGAAATTGGAAAGCATGGCCTTTTTGGTCCCAGTCCATACAGAATCCTTGTTTATATCTCGTACACATTTGTAACAGAACATCTAGGTCTGAAGTAAATCTCTACTTTTGCTAGGAACATGGATGTGAGAAAAAAAATCCAAACTGTATGCTTTATTAACAAAGATAAATTATTTTTGATCTGATATAAATGAGGGGGCCAGTTGATGTGGAAATACATTCAGTTACCATGTCTGGATTCTGTAAAGTGCCCTATCGTCTGCCAAAATATCCTCAGGTTGATGCTGTTTCCAGTCCTCACGGCACATGGGTCAATTCAACATTATCCAGCAGGCTGGAAACATACAAGGAATGGCCAAGTGGCAGCTTCCTCACCCAGCTTTAGCCCTTTATACCACATCTAGAGAAATGGTTTCCAGCACTTGAACATTCAGATTAAATTGTTATTTTAAAGCAGTGTATAAATTGGCAAAAACCATTCTTACTCATGAAGACAGTTTAGGTCCAATGAGAATATGGTTTGTTCATGCACGTACTGACACTTCTGGGTCAAGAATTCTCGCTCATTGAAGTCTGCTACAAATGGAGAATAATATCTAAATATTAAATATCTAATGGTAAAGGATACACATTTTGAGTATTTTAATGCCCAAATCACTTTCCTCTTAATACATGTCTACTACCTATAAAAAGAGAGAGAGTTTTTGTTGTTTTTTTGTTTTTGTTTTCAAAATAAACATGTCACTCTGAAATTGTGGGGGTCCTAGGGAAAAGCAACATGTAAGTCATCTTATGAAAATCTAGCTCACTGGGCTGTGTTCTGCACCCAAGTAGTTGCTCATGCCGATTCCACTGTTTGACACACCTTTGACACACTGTTTGACACACACTGTTTGACCACCTTCTTGCACCTGCCTGACATTTTTTTCCATTTCTCAAGGTTCAGCGGCAGGGTCCACCTCATGATACTTGTGATACTTACATTATATTGAAATTATTGGTTACGTGCCTGGGTCAAGATCTGCAGGATCCCGTGGTCTGGAATGGTGTCTCAAAGTTCCATCATTTCCCCCTAGCATATTGCCTACCTGACTCATGATGGGCAGTTACCAATGTATCTTGAAAAAGAGATAAAACAATTTAATCCAAAAGGAAGAATGTATTTCACTGAAAGGGCACCGCTTCAGACAAAGCTGTTTATGAAATGATTTTAAGTTATGTCTATGAAAATGATTTTAAGTTATGTCTATGAAAAATGGAGTAATAAGGTAATTAGCAAGTAAAACAAATGGCCAAAGACCTACACTAAGACAAAGTGTTTCTTTGACCTGCCTTGCTTCAGTGGACCTAATATACCAGTTATAACTGAAAACTGGCATATTTTCTTTCTTTGAAAGTATAGACAATTTAAAGATATTCAAATTTCCCAACACAAAAAGCAACTTTTTGTAAAGTTGCCCATGAGTTTCCTTTCCATTATTTAATGTAATTAGATGTTTAGCAATTCTTAGAATCAAGTGGATTTGTGTCAAGACAGTGTTACGTTGAATTTCTTTAATATTAAAAAATATAAAAATTAACGTCCAGCCATGCATGTGCTGAAAGAATATCTTTTAAGGAATAAAAGTTACTGTCATGTTTCATTTTAAGACATTTGTCTAATAAACAAATGATCTCCAAACCAAATGACCACGGGCTCCTTTGTGAAACAAAAAGCTTTCCTTGTGACTTTAATCTAGCTTTATTTTTTTTTTCTTCTTTTTTTTTTTTTTTTTTTTGCAGGATTCTCTTTTTCTTTCATCTCTGGGTCTGCTTCCTTGTGACTGATAGCCAACCCTCTTGTTGTGCCCGAGTTCTTGCCCTTAGTGGGGTTTGGAGGCAGCGTGAAGTCTGAAGCAAAGGTCAAGCCACACAGGTTTGTTGAGACATGCTCGTGCTTCATGATATTCCAGGTGAATCTGCATAAGCTTTTTTTTTTTTTTTTAAGTCTTTTGACTGGCAACATCATGAGCAGGATGTTTTACAACATATCAGCCAACCATCCTGTTTATCATACAGGGCCATATCACAGGCTAGCATTATGAACGAGGTGAGGGTTGGGAGTGAGTTGAAAGTTGAATAAATAAATCAACAAACAAATTAATTAATTAATTTTCAGATGGCAGCAACCCCCAGCTCAAGGGTGAAGGTGAAATTCCCAGGCTGGCAGGCATTTATAACTCTAACTGTGGCTCAGGCCCATATATAGGTCCACCACCAGCCCAGTGCTTTCCTGACCTCATAAAGAAATAGATGTCACACACAATAAGGAGCTCATCCAGTTTGGGGGAGTGGCAGAAAGTGTTTGACTAAAGTTGTTAATGCACATGGACCACCCCTCCCCCCAATTTGTAGTGACTTTATAAAACACATATAATTTGCACCTCCATTTAAAGACACTCATTCTTGTATGAAGAAAAAAAAACCTCAAAGATGACTTCCCAAGGACCAAAAAAAAAAAAAGTCTCCAAATGCTTTTCAGAGTTAGTCATTCAAAAACTTAGTCTAAATATTCACCCAATGATTTTTAGCCAAAAAATAAAAAATAAATAGTCTGGGTCTATAGAAAGCTCCACAAATATCCATCCTATTCTTTATTTAACTATAAAATGTATTTTTGTCTCTTGGCAAAATGGTATTTTGTCTCTTGGCAAAATGGTATTTTGTCTCTTGACAAAAATGCTATTCTGACAGAATACGAATTCATAGATTTAGTTTGTTCTAATTTTATGTTGTTGGAGGGTTTTTTTTTTAAGTTCTCTAATTCAGAGAGGAAATTTTCAAAACTCCATCTTTAAAAAGAACTCAAATGACTAAAGAGAAATCTCGTATGGGAAAAAAACACAAACACAATAACAACAACAAAAACTTTTGTCTAGAAATGTAAACAGATCAACAGGCGCTTGCCCCTGACTATTTTCCCAGAGCCTTCCTCTCAAGCCACTCCTCTGACAGAAAGGGGCCTGGACCTCGCCCTAGCCTGGCCTTCCTGAGGCAACCGGCCTCTGTCATGGAAAAGGAACAGCCATGACCAAATACAGCCATGGAATCGGTTTGCGGCCGCATTGGTAATTACATAATATCATGACGAGGGGACCCTGAGGGCCCATATCTAGCTCTCAGTACCTCTACTTGCTACTGAGGACATTGTAGGGGCTTAGATTCTCATTTCTTAAAGTCTATTTTTTTCTTCCTAAAACTCAAACTCTAAAGACTTCTCAGTACAGTAAGTTTATGGTTGCCCCTAGCAACTGAATAGTAAATTTAGCCTCCTAATTAATTTTCTGTGTTTTGCCTTAATAATAGAAGTTAACACTGACTGAAGGTTTATTTGTGCCAGGAGTGGTTCTAAGTTCTTTGAGTCTATTAGTTTATTTAGCTCTCATTTAAATAATTAATTCCATGAGTCAGAGGCTCTTGATTATCTCCTTCTAACAGATGCGGAAACCCAGGTAAAATGTCCTTTGCCTCTGCAAGTCATGCTTGGAGCCCCTCTGCTCTGTTGCCTTATACTTCAGATTTTTAAACCTGAAATTATTCTGTTCATAAAAAGGAAGGTCATACGAAATGGTTTTAACGGCTTACTTCTATTTTTTTTTTAAAGATTTTATTTATTTGACAGACAGAGATCACAAATAGGCAGAGAGGCAGGCAGAGAGAGAGAGGAGGAAGCAGACTCCCTGCTGAGCAGAGAGCCCAATGCGGTACTGGATCCCAGGACCCTGAGATCATGACCTGAGCTGAAGGCAGAGGCTTAACCCACTGAGCCACCCAGGCGCCCCAGCTTACTTCTATTTTAAGTTAAACTTTTTATGACAGTCTCGCGTGCTAAGCCTGTTATAAATGCTCTACACAGATAGGAATTCATCGAATCTTTGGTCAGGTCCTGAGTGGTAGGGAGCATTAGTATTCCCATTGTATGGAAAAGGAAATTGAGACAAAGAGAGGCTAAGGAGCTTGCCCAGTGTCCCCCAGCTAGTTGGTACAGAGTAGGAATATAGGGCAGTGGGGGTGAGGGGGATGCAATATGCCAACTGTTGCAATTATTTTAGCTTTCTAGTCCTGCCACTGCTATTTGTCTTTGAACAAATTGTCCCATCTTTCTGATTCTTAGCAATCTCATTTATCAATAGAGGGGAGGGACTCCATGATCTCTAAGATCGCTTCAAATAATCCTATTGATTTGGATACCACAAACCCTGTCAAGTCGCATGGAGAAAAACATTGTTTATGCCAGCCGGAAGAATTAGACACAGATTCCAGCTTTTAAACTAGCTGTGCACCCTAACACTTCTCTGCGAGTCTCTAAGAACAGTTTTTGGGAAAGGATCTAGTTTTTGGGAAAGGATCTAGCAGGAAGCTAAGAAGGTAAGAAAGATTCTGATGGTCTCTAGAAATGCCAATTTCAGTTCTGCATCTGCCAACAGGTCTAGCTAATCCTCAAAACCCTGTATAAATCCTGGCCCGCTATGCAAGATAATGGAGAAGAGAAACTAGAGAAATCAGAAATTTGGGGGAAGTATGATAAAACAACAGAGACCAATGAAATTTAAGACTACCTGGAGGTATCATTACACTAGCTTGTCCCTCTTACTAGCGCAAACTCACTTTTGCTCTATAGAAGAGCGAGATAAATTAATCCACAGCTTTCAAGTGAGTTAATAGCTTAATGCAGATCCAATGTGGAAATAAATTAGGTCCTTTTAAACTGATTACAGCATGTCACACTAAATGGTAGATTACAAAATATACTCACTTTGCAGTTGTATGTACAAATATGATTATATCCAGGACAAAACAAATACCCCGAAATGAAGTAAAGCTTCTAGAGCTGAAGGCAATCAGGGAGATTATATTATCCACCAGAGGCCCAGAGGGATTATGTGATTTGCCTAAGGTCATGTAGATAGTAAGTGGATATTCCAGGTTTTAGCCAGGCTTTCTTGAGCTCAAGTTGAAGGAAGGGTTATTCCGCAGCCTGCATGCAGACAACTTATTATAATGATAATAATAATTACAATAGCCATTTACTGAGTTCACTGAGCCAGGTACTCTGCTCCCCTTTGTACATAGAATCCCTTGCCCACCCACTCATATCTCTATGAGGTCTGTCTAGTTTTCCCCGTTTTATAGATCAAATCACTGAGACTGCATTTGTGACTGTTCTAAGTTACCCAGCTAGCAAATACTGAGGGGGGGGTGTCTAGCTTCAGCCCTGAATCTGCACTCTTCCCACTGGACTCACTGCTTCATCCATGGGGACTGACATGACCACATCTTTGGCTGGTTTTCCTTTAAAATCAGTATTTGAGCGTCCTACAATGATAGCCTCATGCCCAAATGGTCAAAAGAAAGTAATAGCACCCTCGAGGTTCTTAGCCCTCACATTCAAAGGAAGAGGGGATCAGAACGTACCTTCTTTACTGTTCTTGAAGAGTAACTAATTGACTTTCAGTAAAACTAAGTGTGTAACCCATCTACCAAATTATTAAAACATTACCTTTTCAGCCTATGTAGGCCATGGATTCCAGATCATGAACTTAAAATCAAAACCAAGTAAGTCAAATCCAAGAGGATGAAAAGGGGCCATTAAGCCTGGTGCTCTGTAAATTAATACTTTGAGGTAAACTTAGAAGTATTATAGAAAATTACTATTTATTTGATGTTTCATTCTATTTGAAAGAGAAATTCCCAAATGTTCAATACTACCCTATGTTTAAAAGTTAAAAATCTTCTGTAAATGGATAGAGTCATGATAGCACTGAGCACGTTGGGGGAGGACAGCTACAATCATAGTATAGTGTCATAGCATAATATTTTAGATTTACCAGCTGAACTGTTAAATGTTTGATGTGTATTAGAGGCATTAGTTCCAAGGCAAAATGAAGCGATATTATGTTTAACTGTTTGTTTGGAAACTTCTTTTATTAAAAAAAAAGGTTTTTTTAATAATGCTATTTGCAACATAGGTGTGATAATACTCAATATTGTGTACTTGATATAGTGAATTTAGGAATGTAACAATCCATCTAGATGATGCCCATCCCCTCCTCCATTAGACACCCTAGTAGCAAAATGTAAATACCCTTTTAAAAAATAAAGAGGCCTTTGAGCTGTTGGAGCAGAATAGGGCGGGGCAAGGGAAAGTGCTCTTTCCTGACAGACTCTTGCTTCTGGCTTTGACTTCATTGAGTAAGGGCAGTTCTCAAAGAACTTCGACAAATCCTTCCATGCTCCACAAAAGCACAAGAGAAGGAAAGCTTGTCATTCACAAGCGGCTATGGACAAAACCAGAGGCACAGGACAGGGTTAGGAAAATGAGGGGGAGGAAAAAGTTGGAGTAAAGTGCACAGTTACTGTCAAAAAAATATATTATTTTGATCCTAAGAAAATTAAGAGAATTTCATCTAATGAACTAGATTGCTGACCTTTTAATACATTTGGTTTTCATGGAACATACAATCACCATCGGACATAAAAGACTAGTTTGCTTTTTAAAAAAAATTGCTTGGAGTTATCTACAGGAATCTTGTGAACGCATTTCAGGGATAACATTCTGCAGCTCTTTGGGTATTGGATGATTTCCTCGGGTAAGTCCACAAGGAAATAGGGAAATGTTAAATTCACGGATTCAAGTGGGCATACCCCCCAATCCTCTGATTCCTTTGCCCACCACTACCCCTCTCCCCTCGCTCCTTCTTTTCCTAAATGCCAGTACTTTCCAGTTCTCCATCCTCTACCCCTATGGCATGAGACCGGGAAATCATGAAGAGTTTCTCCTTGTTTGTAAACTGCCTCTGCACCGGCTGAGGTGACTGGCCCGCGGGTGGCCCTTGGCTGGGATCCTCGGGGGGCCTCTGCTGCGCCCCCGGGGCCGTGGGGACCTCACAGTCTGGACTTTTACTGGCTACTGCTTCCACAACCGACTCCAAAGAGGTGCCAGCCTCCCGCAGTGGGGTGTAGCCCTTATTGCAGCAGGATGGGTCATCGGACTGGGAGCTCGGCGAGTCCGGCCTGGCAGGGGGCGAGTCCTCCAGCCGCAGGGACCGGGAGGGGGAGGCAGCTTTGGCCAGAAGGCTCGAGTCCAGCTCCGCGCTGCCCGGGGAGGGCGGGGGCTCAGGGGACATTGGCGCCCTGTAGTCCGGGAGCCCGCTGGTGCTGCGGCGCCGCAGGGCGGCATACCTGCCGGTCCTGGGCAGGCGGCCACCCTGCCCCCTGGCGGTGTGCGCCGCCGCCGCGCCCTCGGGCTCCTCCAGCTCTCTGGGCGCCCAGCGCGAGCCGCCTGGGGCACCACGGAGGTCGGTCAAGCTCAGGTCGAGCTCGCCCCGCGGAATCTCTCGGGAGCCACGTTCCCCAGGCGGCCTCTGCCAGCTGCAGCTCGCGCCTTCCGCGTCCCCGTCCCCATCCCCGGCGCCATCCCCGTCCCCGTCGCGGTCCCCTTGCAAGGGTAGCAGCGCGAAGGCGCTCACCGAGGAGCCCACGAGGGAGCTGGCGGTGCTCTGGCGCCCCCAGCTCTCGGGTGGGCTGCAGGGCGCCGGGCTGCCGCTGCTGCTGGCGGCCGCGGTGGCGGCGGCGGCAGCGGCCACCGCGGCGGCGGCAGCGGCGGCGGCCCGGCGACGGCTGGCCACGCCCGAGCGCTCGCGGTAGATGCTGTACACGGCCTCCGCCAGGCTCGGGGGCTCCCGCGGGCAGCGCGGGGACGAGGCCAGGTCCGGCGGGGACGCGGCGCCCTTGGCCCCGCCGCCGCCCCCGCCCAGCGCGGCGGGGTGGGGCCAGGAGCCCCTGGCCAGCATCGCCCCCGCCCCGAAGGCGTCCCCCGCGCTGCCGCCGCAGCTCCCGGGCTTCAGCTCCAGGCCCCGCGACTGCACGTAGCTGAGGAAGCCGTTGAGCGGCGGGGCCCCGGTGGGCGCCGAAGCGGGGGCGGAGGACGAGGAGGCGGCGGCAGCGGCGGCAGCCGCGGCGGCAGCCAGGTCTTTGGCGCGGAGACTGTGCACGTCGATGACGGTGGAGTAGAGGTCCCGCAGGTTGATGATCTTGGTCTTCTTGTCTCGGTTCTCGTGGAGCACCGCGTTGGCGCAGATGAAGAGGAAGATGCCGATGCCCATGATGAGGGGCCCGAAGACCTTGAGTTTGTCAGAGTGCAGGTACCCGGAGAAGATGCGGAAGAAGAAACCCACAGACGTGGAAGAGGACGAAGGGCCGGCGGACCGCGCGGGAGGTGTGCTCCGGGGCGCGCCCACCAAACTCGAGTTGACACCCCCCGGTGTCCCCAGGTGGTTCCTGGACCGGTTTTTGCTGCCACTGCCGCTGCTATTGGCCGTGGTCGGGGCGCGGTGGCCGCTGCCTGCGGGTGGCAGCTGCTTACCCCCTTCCCTGTTGGTCCCGTTGGCCTTGGGCCAGTAGCCCACGACCGCCATGGCTATGCCCACCAGCAACACCAGGATCCCGCAGAGGGCAATGAGCCCCGAGATGGAGCACAGCTTTAGCTTGCCTTTCACCACCACCACATCGTTCTTGCGCCTTTTCTTGGCTTTCCGCTTGCGCTTGGGGACCAGGGTTGGGGGGCGGAGGGGATCCTGCTTTCTGGCGGAAATCCTCAGGAGGCCGCCGGTGGCTATCATGGTGAGCCAGAGCCCTGCGGGGCTAGTCTCTGTGGCAGAGGCTTGTGTAGTGGGGGCGCCAGCTGTCCACTAGCTGCTCCGCCACCTCCTCCTGCTGCAAAGCAGAGGAAGACAGTCAGAGGGTATAGGCTTGGCTGCAGCAACATCCCACGCTCTGCAAACGTCCCGCTCCCAGGTCCCACCACATGTGTGCCACCCCAGGGCTACCCACTAAGTGAGGTGCCGGCCGCAGGGACCAGGGGGGTGGGGTGGACGGATCAGGGCCCAGAAACGCTGTTGCAGTCTTTGATAGGAGGTCATAAAACAATTTGAGAGAACTCCTTCTCCCCCCCACCACCTTCCCACACACATTCTGTAGGTGATATTCCAGCATTGCTGATTTCAAATCCTCCCAGCTGGCAGCCGAAGGAGTGCTGACCATTAGTAGAAACCAAAGGTGGGGACTCAAAAGTGGTGGTTGAGGACTTTCCTGGCAAAAGCCTTTTTCCCTTTGTCCTATTCCTATGGGAATCATAGGAAGATTGCCCAAGGGAGCTGTACAGGAGGTTCAAGTCTCTAAGCAGAGGAATTTGTCAATGTTTAGCCCAAAGTCACCAAAACAGTCACAAAAGTTACTGTTTTATAATGACAAAAGCAATTTCCATCACTGGATGAAAATTAAAGGTCACATACTGGCAGGCAGACGGCTTATTTACTGCAGATAATTAATAGAGAGTTCATTTCGGGGAGAACACCAGAACTACATCAGTCTTCTGGCAATAAATCCCTTCACAAAGTTGTCTCCCACTTACTCCTGTTCCTACAGCTAAAGGCAAGCAGCATTTCCCCTCATCTCTCTTTTGCAACATCTGGACAGCTTCTTGGGGTGGAATATTTAGTTTTAGGTAACTGGTTATGTAACTGAGCTCTTCCTTCTGGCCTCCTCTCCTCCCTCAGAGGAACTCCCTTAAAGGTATCCTGTGCTAAATCTCATCAGGGACTTTGAGAAGTCCCCTAGAATCTCTAAAAGAAAGATCTTCCCCACCTCCTTCTGTAGAAAAATTACAATCTTAAAAGAAAAGGGGGGGAAAAAGCCACTCTACCATAAGAGCTTTCTGACCCCTTATTAATGTGCCAAAAGCACTCTTCAGAATCCTCATATTCAAATGAGAAGGCAATTAACTAGGTATAGCAGTCTACATAATAATCATGATTTGTAGAATGACATCTCCCCCAAGTGAGAGCTTGTTTTCTTCATCTTTCTCTCATGAGGTCATTTTTAGAAAGGGAGGGTGGCAACAATCAATGCACTATCCTATAGGAAGTTTAGTCGTTTATAATAAAGCCCTGTAGGTAAATGCACAGATGCATCTTTCTTAATATCTGTGAGCTTCTAAAAATTTCAATCCTGCTGGATCCCCAGAGTAAAACATTTTCTGTTCCATTGGTTGTGTTCCATCCTATAATAGAGATGCTAAAATTAAGGGCATTGTATGAATTTGAAAGGCTCAGATATCACTCACAAGCCTTTTGGTATTTTATCCTTTATGAAATAATTCATGTTTTAGAATAAATTACCCTTTGAAAATGTGGGATTACTTAGGAAGAATTTTGCTTTTAATTGGTGCCTGGGTAAAGAGCTTTGGCCCTTGATCCCCTCCATTATATTAATATAGGCAGAATCTTTTCTCCGCTGGTGGCAAAGCAGAGAGTAATCAGTTCTTTACAATGTTTGCGAGTCAATGTCTCCTTGGAACTTAGTTGGTTTTCAGTAAAGAGAAATACGAGGTAGGTTAGAGAGGGGTTAGTAGAGAGAATACATCTATAAGCCTTTAAAATTTTGTTTCAAGAAGAGGCTGCACCAGTAAGTACAAACAGATTGTAAAAAAAAAAAAAAAAAAAAAAAAAAAAAAAAAAAAATGTAGCTACTGTTCATCTGTCATCCCCCAAAATAAGCACATTTATTGTGTAGTTGTAACACAGAGACTGCTGTTTTAAGTGATCCCTAGACTGTAGTATCTTTAATGCAATAATCTGGAGATCTGCAGTCATTTTAAGGATTCAGGAGCCAGACATTTTAGAAAGAAACCTAGACTCAGTTGGCCGGGTAGCTCTCCCAGAAGAGAGAAGGGCTAACATTTTCTTGGGCACTGATAAGGTACACCAGAGTGCTGAGCATCTTTGGGAAAGAAGGCACCCACATGTATGTCTCCTCAGTAAGACAGCCTTGGCTCTGGGTAGACAGCACATCAGGAAAACTGGAATGGATTTCAACAATAGTTTACAGATCTTAAAATTAGTTTAATAGCTAGTAATTAACTCCCTAGTTTATTATTCTTTCAGCTCCCTTTAAGGCTGAACTCCTTTATAATGTATTGTCATCTGACCTGAAATACTGACAAAAGTCAGATGGCAAAGAAGACCCACCTTTGAGGCTTTTCTTTATACATAATGAAGGGAAACAAACTTGGCAGTCGAGGTTGGCTGCCCTCGCAATTTACTGCCTGGTGCCGGTCTTTCCGTGGTTAAGGAATGGAGGATGGGGGAAGCAAAGGAGGGATGTCTAAAAATACAACTGCTTCCAAGAGAGACATTCAAGTTCTCGGCTCATGATGGATTAAGCCCCAACTCGGCGTCTGAGGCTCCCAGCCCACAGGCTGGGAGCGCCCTGCCCTGCCCGGGACTCAGTGCAGGTCCTCGACCCCCCACTCCCTAATGGGCAGGACAGCGAACCCCTTGCCCTGCTATTTGGTCTGCTTATTTATGTTGGAGTCACATGAGTGCAGCAGCTGGGAGTCCGCCTCTGGAAAGAACACAGGCAGGAGCGAAGTGAGGGCAATCCTGAGCTCGCTTTTCCTGGGCAGCGCATCCCATGCAGCCCGCCCAGGAAAACGACGCTGCCGGAGCTGCAGCAGCCCGGGGGACCCGGGCTCGGGGCCGCAGGGCTGGGGAGGGCCAGCTCGGGGGCCGAGTACTCACAGAATTGCTCAAAATGGCAGCACTATAAGCAAACAATATCGCTCACTTACCGGGGAAGGCTGGGGCAGCTCCGGGGCGGCGAACGGGCGCTCGGGCGACACAAAGGAACCATGGAGAAACTTTTTCAGTCCGAGCCGACGGCGGGGCGCAGGGACAGCGCCTCGGGGCCCACCAGGAGAGCGCGGCTCAGCAGCCCAGCGGGGGCGAGCGCCCGCCCCAGGTTCGCAGCCCCCTCCGCGGCTGTGGCGGGAGCCATTTCCAAGAGTTTCCAAGAAGTGTCAGGTCCTCCGCTGCCCGCATCCTGCCTCGGAGCCGACCTCCCCGCCGCCGCTCCTCCTGCGCCTCCCCGCGAGCCCTGCCGCGGCGCTCCCGGGCCGGCCCCAGCGCCTCTTTTGTGCGGCTGCGGCGCGCCGGGCTCCGCCGGGTGGAGTTGAGCCCGCGGTGGCGGCGGCGGCGGCAGCGGCTGGCGCGGCTCGGGGCGGCCGGACTCGCGGCTGTTGCTAAGAGACCGGAGCCATGACACAGGGAAATTGCGGCAGGATGGCAGTCGGTACCCGGCCCGACTCTGCTGCTCGGGGGCGCACCCGCCCCCCGCCCCGCCCCCCGCCTCCTCCACGGCGCTGCTCCCCCCCCCCACTCCGCGCCGGCCTCCCCGCGCTCCCCCCCTTCACTTCCTCCGCAGCCCGCCGCCGGTGCCTTCGGGGGAACCGTTTCCCCGAGGACCGGGAGGCGCTGGGGGGGGGGGGGAGCGAAGTGTGGCGGGGGGCGGGGGGCGGGGAAGCCGGCGGGGCGCACCTCGGCCTCGGCCTACCCCGCCCCCGGGGCGCCCCGGGACCGCCGACCGCCTTGGCCGGGAGCTTTGTTCTTTTCCCTCCAACTACCTGTCTGAGCAGCGGGCCGGAGAGCGCCCAAAGGAAGGGCCGGCACTCCCGGAGGATCTGCCCGTCAGCGTCCGAGGGGCGCTCTGGGGCGCGAGAGGGGTCAGCGCCCCGTCTCCCGCCCTCCCGCCCTCCTGTCCTCCCTCTTCCCTCTCCTCTTTTGTTGCCTCCACTCTCGGACACGACGCAGCCTGGGCTGCTTCTCCCCCTCCCTCTTGGGAGTTTGCGGTGTGGACGCACAGCGAGCACAGTAAGTTGTCCCCCAGCGAAGTCGGGCCCGCGGAGCAGAGCCGCCCCCGCCGCGCGGCGCTCACCGCGGGCCGCGGGGCCGCCAGCGTCTGATGCCCTCGCGCCCCAGCCCAGCCGGGCTTTGTGACCGGCCTCCCCGGGACCGCGGCGTCTCCCCGGCACGCGGGGCAGCTAGGGCTCCGCGGAGATTAGAATGGGCTCCGGGGAGCTTCCTTGGGCAGCCCCTCTGGCTCCCACCCCGTGCGGTCATCAGCAGGCGCTAAAAGGAAAAGTATGATTCTCCAGGAATCAGGGTTAGGATCAAAGAGGGGGAGGTGGGGGTAGGGAGTATGTCCAAACTCCCTACGTCATTTTAAAAATGCGCGAGGTGGAGAGAGAAAGATCTTGTTTCCTAGCTCATCCCTGTCCTCCGAACTGTAGAGTAAACATGACAGGGCAAAGAGAATTTCAAAGTGGAATTTCCCCACGGAGTATTGAGAAAGTAAAAAAGATTTTAATTATCTATTGAAGTGAGGCAGCCAGGATTCAGGAAGAAAGCGAGAAAAGAGCGGAGGAAACAAGTGCTGTCTGAACTTTGGGGTGCCGACAGAAATCTTGTGACGGTGGTGTGGAGTGGGTGTTGTCTGTGCTGAGTTTTGCTGTCTAAGGATCCACTGAAACCCACACAGGAGGGCTTTGCTGGCCACAGTTCCAGTTACAAGATTGTTCCTCCTTAATACACACATCCTTCACTTGTCTTTAAAACACAAGCATGCACTTTTCAAAAAGAACAATAAGGACAAAAACATTTGCAGGTCCAGTGATGTAACTGTGGGCCATGTTGTATGAGGTGGAGATGGAGATGGTGAGGAGATGGGAAGGCATGAAGGAGAAATGTTTCCTAAAAGGAAACCCTGCACCTGCCTGTTGGAAAGGTGACCTCTGTCACCCTTTTCAAGCGGATAACGAATCTGGATGAGGATCAGGGTGTTCAGAACCCATCTTTTTCCACCTTTCTATTGCTGCCCAGATTATAATTGCTAGAAAACAAGCCATATAAAGGGAAAGTTTTAAATTCCACATTGGATTGTTTCCTTTTAAAGAAATCACTGCAAAGGAGAAATAACTAGGTCTAGCTGTAATCCGTAAAGGTTTTTTGGCTCTAAGCTTCCAGATTTCTCGAATCTCAATAATAATCTGGTGTTTTGTACAGAAACCAGATCTGAGATCTCATTTCATTACACAGCTGGCTGCCAGGGACCATGGGTGGCACCTCCCCTCCTCTGTGGACCTCTGTTTGCCGATCTGTACAAAGATAATAATATTGCAGAACTTCCTTAGGATTTTAGAGAGATTAAGTCATTAACAGTTTCTAATTTCTGCATAAATTATAGTTATCGTTTGCACATTTAAAACTCACTTGAGGGATCTGGAGAAGAAAAGAATCCTTTTCTAGACAAAGAGGACTTGGACATAGCTAGGTATTTTGTTTGTTTGTTTGTTTGTTTGTTTGTTTTTATGTTGATGACTACAATAAGATTCAAGGTTTATTACCAGAGGTGTCCTTCCAAAATGAGCGCTCTGAAACTCTGAACTATTTAACCTGAGCGTTACCACCTTCAATAATTTTCTCTGTTTTTAGCTTAGGGTATCAGAGGAAATCAGATCCGTCTGTTTCCAGCAGAGTCCTTTATCCTCTCTGTAATAATACAGTTTCAACATATATTTCTAGGGGTTTCTGAGTAATAGAGTTATTTTATTTGAACCCTCTCACCGACTTATTTTCCTTCTGATTTCACTGGCCATTTCAGTTGGGATGATTTCTGGGATTGTGGGATACTGAGTCCCTGCTAAGGGCTAAAGGGCTAAGACTACCTAATCGTGATCATTCATTAGTGTCTTGAGAACTCGGAGCTCAGGACAACATTTGGAACATGTTGTAGCAGGAGAGCAATGAAGGCGTTAGGGGAAAAAAAAAGAGGAAAAGATGAGCTTCATTTGGTTGGATTAAACTGTGACCTGACACTTTTCATTTGCTCTTTCTTAAAAACAATCCTTATGTCATTTTTTTTCAGTTTCATAATTTATTCACAACCCATTTGCTTCCCCTGATCATTTCATTAACACGGTCTGGCTCCCCAGCCTGGGCTGTCAGCACTGCCAAGGGGGAGCCCGGTGGCCGGCAGCCAGGGGTCCCCCCAGGTTCCTCGGGTCTCCAGGAGCCTGAAGGGGGAAAGGGTTGGCTTGTCTCAACAGCTCAGCAATGACGTCCTCTCCGCAAGCCCCACTCTCACAGACTGCTTGGTCCCCAAACAGAGGAGGTTTAGTTTAGTGGGTTCTGGAGCAAGTTTGTATCCTTCACTAACTAGCTACTTCATTTAACTAAGTGAATGACTTAATCTTGCCTGCCTCCTGTTTCCTTATCTGTAACTGAGACAGCGACACTAATCCCTACCTCACGGCATTTTTGTGAGGATAAACAAAGTTCCTGTAAACTAATGCCGAGCACGTAGTAAACACTTATTAAATTTAGCTTTCGATCTTGTTAGTCGTAAGGTCCTCTCCCAGCTTGTTTTACTCACTCTCCCATTCTGTTCCTATTCATCAGGATCCACTTGGGACCGTACCCGCACTTAATCTGTCTGGAATGGGGTCATGGAATCAGCTGCCTTGATTGAGCTGTGCTGCCTGTCTGTGGGGCAGAGGCCCAGTGCTTCTCACCAAACCCCCTCTGCCCAGGAGGATGAGAACACTCTCTCCATTGCTGCTCTCCTGATTGTGTGGCTGGCCAGGGCCCTTTCATTTCACTCTGCCGGAGAACCCAGCTATCAAACTCATGTCACTTTGCAGTCAAATTTGAAGTCTGTGAAAACACAACCAAGAGAACATTCTTCAGCCTGAAGGGTTGAGGCTCTCACCGAAAGGACTCTCAAGCTGATTTCTGGCATCTCGACAACAGAAGAAGGAACCTGTTTATCCCAAGGTTGAACACAGAACATAAAATTCCTCTTCTTTTCTCATGGCTTCGTACTCTGCCAGGATGAGCAACGTGACAGGAAAAAGCAGGACCCCCCCCCCCCCCCAAAAAAAAAAGCAATAAACTAGGCAATAGATTTCACAAATAAAAATATTGCATGGAGCATAAACCTAAAAACGATTTGTTGTTGATAGGAAATTCAGATTTAACTGGGCCTCCCATCCTTTATCTGCAACTCCAACACAACATCCCTTGGTAGCCTCACAGATGTTTTCGTGGCACATGTAAGGGATGAGAGAGTCTGAAAGAAAATGGGAGCTGCAACAGTACATTACAGCCTTACTGGATTTCTTTTGGAACAGGAGAGGCAGAAAGACATGAGCAGAGCCTAGATGGAGCAAGAGCACTTGGAAGTGCAAGGGCAGCTTTTCTATAGCCAGGCAGCTCTTGGCCTTGGGTTTTCTCACAGTTCCAAGTTCCATGTTCCTGTTTCTAGCCCTTGCCCGTGGAAGCCCGCCCTGCAGGAGGGATGGGCACTCACCTCCAGCTCCACTCCCGGGGCCCGTGGGGGAACAGCTGAGACACAGAACTCGGCAGCACTTTCAAGAACTTCAGCTTGGAAGCAGGGTAGTAAATTCATGCTAGCGTCAAGGTCATGATCAAGCCCTTTCTTATGTTTCTGAATGGTGTCAAAGAGTTCAAGCCCAGAAGCTTTCACTACAGAGGAAGGGAAATGAGGAAGAGTCTACAGCACACTCCTTAGAGCCGGTCAAATGGGGGCCTCTCCCTCCGTCCTGGAGAGATGACGTGTGGCGAGAGCAGACTGCACTCCGCTTTCAGCCTCCATCATTCTCAACATTACAGATCACCGGGCTCCATCAAAAATATAACAAAAACAAATCACCATGCTCTCGATTAGAGACCAACCAGGGTTGTTTTCTCTAATAAGTGAGTTCCTTTTTGTACATTCCATTTTCCCCTACCAGCCTGCGTTTTCTACCATTTTCCATGTACCCTATCAAAGCTAGATGGTATGTCTTATAAAGTAATTGAGGTCTCAGATGAGAAACTGGGGTGCGTTGGCAGGCCTGAGAGCAGATCAAAGCTGAGCTAGGAAAGGGGTTGGCAGAGAGGGCTCCATCGGTGGAATAGCCCCAGACAGCCGACGGCTAAATTTGCCCTCCATTCCCCAAAGGTATCCTAAATGTCCACACTCAGGTCCCTCCTGTTATTTCTTAGCATCTACAAGCACTATGGAGAGATGGACTGGTCCTACTGAGAGCTAATAGGAGCTCACATGTCTGATCTTCTTTCAGAATTAATTGTGCTGTGAGCTGCTGCGGGTACCCAGCAGGAAAGAAGAAACAGACAAGGAAGTGGTTTTCAAAAATAAAGAAACATTAGAGTTCAAGATCGGTGCTAGGGTGACATGTCTCTGACTCATCCACAAAGCAATTTCTGAAACACCTGTTGTGTGCCCAGCTCTTGGATTCCTGCATTTATTCACTTAACAGGTATTTCTTGAGCACCTACTATGTTTAGCTACCATTCTAGGCACAGGGGATAGAGTGGGGAACAGTGTGAACAGAGTTCCTCTCTCTTAGAGGGGGGTGGACAAAAAATGAGCAAATAAGCACACAAGGGAGACAATTTCAAAACTTGACGAGTGTTACAAAGATATTCAAAGTGGGCTCTGTGACTGGTCAGAAGGAGCTGGAAGAGGGTCATTTAGACTGGGTCTCCAGGGAAGGGTCACCACGGAGGAACATGTACACTGAGGAGCTGAAAAAAAAGCTGACCATTTGAAAGTAAGGATGTGGCCTTACTCACCTATAATTCAGTTAGATTTCATCCAGAAATCATCAGTGAGCAACGCCAGGCAAGAGAAAGTAAATCTCTAATGCTAGAGGACTTTAGAAGAAAATGATAACTGAGAAAAAAAAAACAAAAACACACAACGAGTTAAGGAACACTTAATGGATGCGGAACCTACCCTGGACCTGGAAGAGATTTGGATTAAGTGGCTATGTGGAATGAAGGTATGGAGCTGGGCAGGTGAGCAGTAATGGACGTGACCTCCCCAGGAGTAGGGGCCGAGAATGCTATTGGTGGACCTACCAAGACGCTTTCAATTGGAGGGGACCTTCAGGTACTCTGGGCTCTTTCTCCTCAAGGTGTGGTCTGTGGACCAGTAGCAGCATCACCTGGAAGCTTGCTAGAAATGCAAAATCTGGGTCTCCATCCCAAACCTGCTGAATCAGAATCTGCCTTTTAACCAGAGGACCTGTGTGCACAGCAAAGTCCGTGAAACCCTGCGCTAGTCCGGACTCCCACTTTAGGGACGAGGGACCAGAATCTACCCCATCTCCATCTTGGTGTGCATGTGAGTCTGCATGCGTGACACACGGAGAAGTCTGCTTTTAACTGTTAGTTTCAGTAATGAACCCAGAGGTGTATGACATCTGTGGTCAAATATGTACTTCTTACATAGGGCAGCTAGCCTGGTCTTTGGCTCAAATAGAAGAGGCAAGTTAAAACCTGGTCACTTTGCAGGTTTATGCATTTATTGAAAAAAAAAAAACAGTCTGTTGGATTTGAGTCCTGCATCCAGCTTTCTAAAAGATCAAATAACTCTGTTCTTGGATTGCCCTTTGGATTAAGACCACTTATACTCCAGTAACTTGGCCCCTTCTAGCCATGTGATACTGAGCAAGTGACTAAGCGTCTGGATGTAGGGTGATTTAGGGTGATTTAGGACCCCTCTCTTTTAAGATTGTTGTGAGGAAGAAATGAGATCATCGGTGGCAGGTTGGAGGATTAGTTGTGGAGAAAAGGCGCCCTGGTCCCCCATTCCCTCTGCCACCCCTAAATAAACATATAGTAGCAACAACTGAGTCCTTCCTATGTTAGTGTTCCTCATCACACCATACTGTCCCTAACCACGTGCCGTAGAGAAATCTCGGAGCCACCACCATAGGTGTTTCTTGGGGTATAGGCAGCGAGGGCGGCAGAGTGGTATTCAGATGGGAGTGGTTGTGGTCACGATGGTGAATAGTGATGGAGCCCTCCTCATGGTTGGGTACTGGAGATGCAGCGGAGGGTAATGGCTACCTATGAAGTTCTGGTCAGATCCAAAAGGCAGGGAGATGTTCCTCAAATAGCTTTGTGGTTGCACCTGAGTCCCTGGCAGGTGGCAGTGGCTCTCTGGCCTCTACTCTGTCACCCCCTAATGTTCGGAGCTTCAGCACCCCTAGGGTAATTATGTTTTGAAGTTAGCTTGGGTTTCCTCAGTCTCCCAACTGTGCCACCTTGACCATCACGTGAGTCCCACAATTTGCTCCACTATTAGGAGGCGGTGGGCCTCCCTGAGCGCCCCAATGTTTTAGCATCCCCACTGCTGAGTTATTGAACAGGGAATCTTTATGTTTGGGACTCAAGACCATCAGGAGCCAAAGGGCCATATGGAAAATTATATTACATTTTTTAAAAATATTTTATTTTATTTATTTGACAGAGGGAGAGAGATCACAAGTAGGCAGAGAGGCAGGCGGAAGCAAGCTCCCTGCCGAGCAGAGA
Organism: Mustela putorius furo; assembly: GCF_011764305.1. Taxonomy (NCBI): domain Eukaryota; kingdom Metazoa; phylum Chordata; class Mammalia; order Carnivora; family Mustelidae; genus Mustela; species Mustela putorius. Next base: position 12,048,869 of record NW_025422010.1, on the reverse strand, counting down.
GCCCAATGTGGGGCTCGATCCCAGGACCCTGAGATCGTGACCCAAGCTGAAGGCAGTGGCTTAACCCACTGAGCCACCCAGGTGCCCCAAAATTACAGTTTTTTAAAAAATATATTTTATTTATTTATTTGACAGAGAGAGAGAGAGCAGAAACAGGAGGAGTGGGAGAGAGAAAAGCAGGCTTCCTGCTGAGCAGAGAGTCTGATATGGGGCTCCATCCCAGGACCTGGAATCATGACCTGAACCGAAGGCAGACACTTAACTACTGAGCCACCCAGGTGCCCCAAATTTCACAGTTGAAGTGGGTGCCAACCAGTTACTCTTTTATTGCACACACCCTCCACGTGACCTCATAGTACCACCTACAATGCATTTTTATCCTTTGAAGGTATAAAGAGTCATAGCAAAAATAGAAAATTGAATCGCCCAAATTACCATCACAAAGCATATGTATATGTCTAATACAGAAAACCAATAAATCAGCACTGATGGCATAGTTGTACCCAATGAAACACTTCTGATCCTGTGAGAACCACAAAAGATAAGTTAAATGATTAAAATGGGCTCAAAGTAATATTGATAGAAATTTTCTTCCTGAAGAATGAAAGTCAAACCACAATTTTTACACTAAATTTAGTTCTGAATTTCTATGACATCCAACCGATAACAATCTAAGTGGGCTTCTTTAGACTGAAGAAGATTGAAGGACCTTTGCCTCAGAAAAAAGTCACAAATATTTTTCTGTCAAGAGAGATGCCAACATCACTTCTTGACAGGCGAAATAAAGTGATTACACAGCTTTCTATAGAGGTAAAGTATTGGTATGGTATTTTGGAAAATGATATGTAGAAAAAGCAGAGATAATATTTCAGAAGATACCTGGTTTTTATTATTCTCCAAAGCCACTTCCTCCAAAGATCAGGGTTTGGCTACAGAAAGGTCTGTGGCGTTCTGAGTATTTACAGCAAATCTTGAGAGCTTAATGTATTCATCTCACAAAAGCGAGGAAGCTGTGTCACACATTGCCTTCAAATTCCTCCCAATCACTTATAACTTCTGCCTTTGATGACATTAATATTAATGAAATGATAGAAGATTTTGATACCAATCAGTGCTCCAGCTCCATTTTCTCCCCCCACCCCGCCCCAGGAAACGATGTTTCCCCCATTTACAGAGATAAATATATTATGATCAAGACTGAGAATCTGCGACCCAAGGGAGGGGAATTAGAAGAGACAGTAATTTGCAGCCACCGCTGTAAGAGCTTGCACATTAGAACATAGAGCTAATGGCTTACTTGAGAAGTCTTTGAACTCAGAGACTGCCGTTTCCCCCTTGTAAGCAGCAAAGGGATTTCTGCAGGAGTGTCTGCTTACAGCTGAGCGCACCTGGTGGGGGTAGTGGTCAGGGCAGGGTCAGGAGTCCAGCTTCTCAGCTGGGAGGAAGTTAAAGGCTCTAAGCCTTCATCAGTGGAACCAGCTCTTTGATTACCTGGGCCCGTCTCCACTGGCCTGCAGAGACATCAAAAGTCACTGTCGTCTCCTAACCCGGAGCAAAATGGTTTCTAAACCACCTCGAAATGGTCATTTTCATACCCTTTTCCTGGGTGATACTTTGCCTCCCAAGGTGAGGTGGAGACTGAAAATGTCCTATTTATACAAAGGATGTAGAAAGTCAACTAGATAATTTGATTCCCTCTTTGCATTTGCAGCCATAAAAATCTCAAGGGCATATTGCATAACCTCTTGGACACGATACATATTAATGCACTATTTAAATGATGCATAATGTTGAATAGTTGGTATTGAATGAGATATGAAGAAAGTACTAGATGGCTTTTAAAGATTCTTTCCTGTCTTCCATTCCCTTATATTCTTGCTTAAAGCTGTGGAAGCTGGAGATAGGTCCTTTATGTAATGTCAGTCAGGCACTGCACTTTCTGCTTTTCTGTGTGACTGGAAAGATTGGTTTGTACAAAACACAGTAGAACTTCCAATGTCCCGAAACATTTAGAAGCTGTTGAGTTTGGCTTTATACAGCTCTGGATTTGGCCCTCACTTGGATTAGTGATTCTCAAACTTCTTAAGGAGGTGGGATACTTGAAAATCTCGAGTTCTTCTTGGGAACATTTTGAGATACTGAACTTGAAATAAATGCATGATTTGGTATTGAATCACAAATTATCTGACATTGATTCCCATGCAGAAATAGAGTAAGCCACAAATATTTTAAGGAATATGGAAGGAAACCTTTAGGATGTGATCACATCCTAAACATTGGAAAAAAGCACAGTCATTTACTTGAGCCAGGGGACAACTTGACCTAGTTATGGAACACCAGTATTCTTCAAGAATATACTTTGAAAAGATGGTCTTAGCTATCTTGATGGTTAGATAACCAAGGATCTTTGTCTTTGGTCATTTGGTGGTCTTGGGGGGTGGGTGTCGGTTTGTTTGGTTTTTGGTTTTTGTTTGCTTTTGCCACTTAACATATTGACCTTCAGGATCACACAGCAGACACCTACCTGCTTTCTTATATTCTCTCTGTTCTGGCTTCTTTCAGCAAAGCTGCTTTTCAGGTTTCTCTAGCTCATTAACTACCTCGTTTCTCTGGACAATACCCCAGAGGTATTAGTTGGCACTTTTCCCCAGTCGAACCTCATATTTTTCGCCTAGCACATTTTCTGTATCCAGACAGATCTTTTGCTGTTGGTCTGTGTCCTTATGGGTGTCTAGAATACTTCCTTCATTTGTCTCACCACTAGTTAGGGTACTGTTTACTCCCTTCTCCCGATCATTAGTGAGCTCACAGAAGCTTCTGGATCATCAGGGGAATTTCACCTCTGGTTATTTGTATTCAGAACCTCCCTATCCTCAGAGGGATAACTACCTAGAGACCTATATTGTTTTAACACGGAGCAAGAGTTCAACCCTCTTTCAGTCTGTTTTTGAAGAAACGTTTCATGAAGTATTTCTATATGTAAATCAGGTGATGAACTCACGTGGCATTCAAACACTCCTCTGCATTTCCTTCTCAGGTGTTGTATCAGAAGTGTGGATTCTATAGGTTATTTAATAACTTCTCATCATAGCATCTCTGTACAGGGTTAATGTTCATGGACTAGCTGTTTGCAAAATTTTCTTGGTGGTTTTCTGGGTGGGTCCTTCTTCCATACTCATTCTCCTAGGACTTCCAGGCAAAAGGACTGTAAGCCCTGTGCCTCTGGAGGGCAGCTCTTCCTCTTCCTCTTCCTCTGCCAGAAGCCTTTCCTCCTCTGGACATCCTCTCTGGGCTTTCCTGGCCATCGGCTCCGCAGGGCTCAGGGACGCCATCCGCCTTCTCTAAGTTGCCACCGTCATCCTTCTTCTCTTCTCCTTGGGATATTGCTGTCCCCAAATTCATGCTCACAGGGGGATGTTTCTCCCTATTACACTTCTCCCTCCAAGCAAACGCACCGTTTTTTTTTTAGAGTTTTGCTGTCAATCACAAGGCCCGATAGCCAGCCCAATATAAATAATACCCCTGAGGAATTGACAGGGATTCCAGGATCCTACAAGCTGGCGAGATTGTAAATGGAAGTCCCATCGGTTTTGTCACAGGTTATTTTATTTCCGCGAGTGTGGCTCTCCCCTCCTCCCCTCCTGCCAGTGAGACGGCACTGATCTGTTCTTCATCAGGGGCCTTTCCCCAGCACTATAGACCTGACAGTTCAGGAGGAAACCTCTGTCACAGGCAGGTCTAAACACTATGGGTCATTTACATCTCAAAGGCCTTCTGGATTGGAAAGATGGCCTGACATCTGCCTGGAACTCTAACTCCGCCCCTACCCCCCATCATCCCGCTTCCCAGTATGGTAACTCGAGCCACCATTCTATCAGCTATTTTAAGATTCCAGGAAAATTGTCCCTTCATTTGTCCAGAAAGTAAGCTCAATGAGAGCAGCTACTTGGTTTTGTTCCCTGCTGCATCCCAAACACCAAAGAAAGTGACTGGTGAGTACCTGTCATGCATTGTCCATGTACAAGACAGTGAATGGATTTGTGGACAAAAGGGAGGTATACAGAAATTAATTAGAAATACTAGACAGCCTCCCATTAATCATGAAGCCTACATAAGCAGAAGAATTGGAAGGAGGTTCTAACATTTAAATAAATGTAGTAACACCATTTTTCTGGATATAATGACAAAGATTTGTTTTGCAAAGATGCCAATTATTTTTTTAAGCTCAATTTAATTTCAATAAAAATCTAACTGGGGTTTTCTTTTTACCATATGAACATTATTCTAGAGCTTTACCCAAGAGACAGGAAAATCTATTTCCACATAAAACTTGTACATGAACATTTATAGCAGCATTACTCATAATGGCTAAAAAGTGGAAACAACCCAATGTCCATCAGCTTGTGAATGGATAACCAGAATGTGCATCCATACAAGGAAATACTATTGAACAGTAAAAAGGAATGAAGAGGGGTGCCTGAGTGGCTCAGCTGGTTAAGCATCCGACTCTTGGTTTCAGCTTAGGTCATGATCTCAGGGTCTTGAGATGAAGCCCACCTCAGGCTCCATGCACAGAGGGGGGCCTGCTTGAGATTCTCTTTCTCTCTGCCTCTGCCCCTTCCCCTACCTCAAACACCTAAACGAATCTTTGGGAAAAAAAAAAAAAAAAAAAAAAAGGAATGAAGAGCTGACATGCTACAATGTGGACAATCTTGAAAACATTATACTCAGTGAAAGAAACCAGGTGCAGGAAATCACATATTTGAATCTATCACTCAAATTGTATGAAAAGTCTAGAGAAAATAAATCTACAGAACCAGGAAGTAGAGTTAGTTGTCTGGTGTTGGGGTGGGATTGGGGAGTGATTATAAAAGGGCACAAGGTTTCTTTTTAGGGTAATAAAAATGTCCTAAAATGAAACTGTGGTTATGGTTGTACAACTCTGTAAATATACTATAAAAAACACCGAATAAATAGAATACAAAAAAGGGATGAATTGGGGCACCTGGGTGGCTCAGTGGGTTAAGCTTCTGCCTTTGGCTCAGGTCATGATCTCAGAGTCCTGGGATCAAGCCTGCATCAGGCTCTCTGCTCAGCAGGGAGCCTGCTTCCCCTCGCCCCTCTCTGCCAGCCTCTCTGCCTACTTGTGATCTCTCTCTCTCTGTGAAATAAATAAAATCTTTTTAAAAAAGGGATGAATTATATATTATGTAAATTATATCTCCATAAAGCAAAATAGAACACTCCAAAGTATTTAGGTAAGCATAAGGAGGTATAGGGAGCCAAAGCACTTCTGACCAAAATGTGGTTACAAGACAAAAATCATTTCTCTTGAGAAACTCTTAGAAGGGGAATTTCTGGATTAAACTGTATAAACTCTTAGAAGGGGAATTTCTGGATTAAAGTGCAGGAATAATAATAATTGAATAAACTAAATATTTATGTGTTTATATTGAGAATAAACAAATAAACCTGGATCAGAATTTCACACCTTAAATAAGATATAACCTAAAATATGTTTGATTTTAAAGTAAAATCCAAAATTATAAAATGTTTAGGGGAAAACTCTTTGGGAGAGATTTGGACATGGTGAAGAGTTTCTGCATAAGCATAATCCATACCAAAAAAAAGAAAAGATCAATGAACTTGACCTTGTCAAAATTAATTTTCTTTCTCTGTAGAAAACTGAATCAATAAGAGAATAAAAAGAGAAGCTATTATAAGCCGGAAGAAAATATCTGTAAATCATATGTCCTGATAAGACTCACATCTATGATACATAAAGAGCACTTCATTCTCAACAGTTTAAGAAAGCACAAACAATCCAATCAGAAAATGGGCAACAGGCATGAATAGACATTTCACTAAAGAGTATGTATGGATGACAAATAAGCCTATGAAAAGATATTCAACATCACTAGCCATTAGGAAAATGCAAATGAAGTTTGTGATGAGTTTCCACTACATTTCTCCTAAAAGAGCTGAAATTAAAAAAAAAAATAGTCAATACCAAGTGCCTATGATGTTGAGGAGAAACAGGGTCTCTCATGCATTGCAGCTGGGTATGTAAATGATATAATCACTTAAGAGTAATTTAGCTGTTTTTAAGAAAAATTAACATACCCTTGTTATATGACCTAGCATTCACATGTTTGGGCATTTATCCTGAAGAACTGAAAACTTATATCAACACAAAATTGTGTACACATTTGTTTATAGCAGCTTTACACATAATGGCCAAAATTTGGAAACAATCAAAATGTCCCTCAATAAGTGAATAGTTAAGCTCTGCTACCTCCCTACTGAGGAAACCCACTCAACAATAAAAAAGAACAAATTATTGATAGATGCTATAACTTGAATGATTCTTATGTTCATTGGGCTGAATGGGAAAAAAAAAGCCAGTCTGAAAGGGTTCATATGGTATAATTCCATTTCTATAAAATTCTCTAAATACCAAAATTATAGAAATGGAGAACAGATTACTGGTTTTCAGAAGCCAGAGATGTTGGTCAAGGGTCGGCCAGTGGGGAAGGAGGGAGCTGGGGATAACCACAAAGTAGTAGAACAAGGGAGATCTTTGTGGTGATAGGATAGCTTTTTAACCTGATTGTAGCAGTTGATTACTGGAATCTGTATATCCGTGGTGGTTATAGACATCTACGCATGTGATAAAATGGCATGGAATTACACACGCATGTCATACCAATGTCAGTTTCCTGGTTTTGATCTTGTACTATAATCATGTAAGATGTAACCACAAGGAAACCATGGGAGAAAGGTACGTGGAACCTCACTGTGCTACCTTTGAATCTTGTGACTCTGTAACTGTTTAAAAAGAAAAAGTTAAAAAATTAGTAAAGAAATAATAACTATGCAGACCCAAATATATTATAAAGTTACAATAATGAGTAAATTATTAAAGTTCTAATAATTAAAAGAAAATAAAAATTAAATATATGCATGCACATAGATGGGTAAAACAATGAAAGACATTTTATATATATCCAAGCTGATACTTCTTGTTAGCAGGTCAAGATTTTTAACAAATCCTGTCAAGTTCGCTATTCAGTTAAATAAAAGTTAGGTTCCTGCTTCACAACATTCAGAATGAATTCCAGGTGGATTAAAGATTCAAAAGTAAAAAAAATTAGACTGTTAAAAAATAAAGAAAATGTGAGTGAATATGTATTGGATCCCAGGATAGTAAGAAATCAAAGGAATCAAAGACCAAAATCATAAGGAAAAAAGTTGATACTTTGCACTTAAAAATACTATTTTAGTTAATGAATATCAAAAAGAAAATTAAACAATAAAGATAAAACAAGGAATAATTTTTCAATGTAGGCACCAAAGAGTATATAATATATAAAAATATGTCCAATACCTTAAAAAAATTAATTGGAAACAATGGATAAAAGGAAAAAAAACAAGGCAATTCATAAGATAAGAAATTCAAATGGCAAATAGGCAAAAATCAATGAATTTCACCAATAATGAGAAAATAACAAACTTGTGAACAACAATTGCATTTTGATTACAGTTATTCGCCTCCTAATATGAAAAAAGAACCGACACACCCTTCTTTCTAAAACATAATATTCACTGTTGCTCAGAAATAGGAAAACATAGTTGCCACGTAATATAAGTTTTAAAATCTGCCTACTCTTTGAGCAATTCCACCATTAGGGATTTAACCTACTGCTAATGATAATGATGACAAAAAACTAACAACAATAGATAATAAACATAGCACTTAGTTCATGCCAGCCATTTTTCTAAGCACCACGCAGGTATTAACTCATAATTGTCACAACAGTTCCGAGGTAGGTTTTGCGATTGAGAAAACTGAGGTATATAAAGGTTAAGTCATTTCCTCAAGGTCACAGAGCTAATGATTATTAAAGCTAGGATTTGAACCCAGGAATCAAGCCTCAGAGACTATGCTGTTAACAACTACATTATACTTTCTCTTTCCTATAAAAATTAGGGATGCCTGGGTGGCTCAGTCGGTCAAGCGTCTGCCTTTGGCTCAGGTCATGACCCTGGGATCCTGGAATCAAGTCCTACATCCAGCTCCCTGCTCAGTGGAAAGCTTGCTTCTCCCTCTGCCCGCTGTTTCCCCTGCTTGTGCATGCCCTCTCTCTCGCTCTCTCTCTCTCTCTGACAAATAAATAAATAAATAAAATCTTAAAAAAAAATAGAGATATTTGCAAAATTTTGCATGGATGTTCATTACTGTTTTCTTTGTGATGGTGGAAACTAGAACAATGTCAGTATTGAAAAGTAGAGAATTGGTTTGATAATCCAGGGGATCTGCATCCACTGTATTGAAAATCAGCAGCCGTTAAAGATGCTGTCCAGTTAGGGTTAACAAACATTTTATGTCCAGGGCCAGATAATAACTACCTAAGACCTTGCCAGCGGTGTGGTCTCTGTAAGAGTACTGACACTCGCCCTTCACATTCCAAAGCAGTGTGGAAACCAATGAGCGTGGCTGTCCTTCAGTGAGACTTTATTTGCAAAACCAGGCAGAGAGTGGAATGGCTTTACCCTGTAATGGCATCGTTTGCTGATCCCTGCTGTACAGTAACTCGATCAGATTTTGAGATGAAATATTCATGACATAGTAAGTGAAAACACCAGACCAGAATTTTTTTTTTTTTTAAGTCCATGTAACCCTGTTTTAAAGTTCAAATACAAATGATATTGGAATTTGATAATACATGACAGATAGTGCTGTCTGGCTACCTAAAAGTTGTTGCTAACCTCCCTCTCCTTGCTGTTTTTCTCTAGAAGCCAGGAAAACAGATATACATCATATCCTGCATCCCAGCTTAGAGCGGTTGTGTGACCCAGTTCTGGTCTCTGTGATTTAAGCAGAGTCTACAAAGGATGGTTCGTGAGAAAACTTTTAATGTTATTGACCAAAAGGGCACTTATGAGCCTAGGGATGATATCCTACTTGCTCAGAGTAGTAGAGCACAAAGAAAAGCCCAAGTCCCTCTGAGTCCTTCATGGTTCTTCTCTGAGCCAATGCCCCATGCCCGCCCTGCCCTTTTCTTGTATGTGAGAAACAAAACCCCTGGATATGATTAAGCCATTATCGGTTGGGTTTTTTTGTAAGGTGCATCCGAATGCATTCCTTAACTCATACAAAATGGAAAGGAAATTCTACATTAACAATGTTACCCCAGACACGTCCTGAGTTCTGAGAACTTTAGTTGCCCATTTTATGGAGACCTTTAGTTGCCCATTTTATGGAGACCAGAATCAAGGAGAGAAACATGTCCAAATTGCATGGCTCTTATCTCTTGGGTGATGGGATTTCAGAGGTAATATTTTTTTCCCACTTCTTTTCTTTGCATGTATTTTTATTTTTTGTCCATCATTTCCATAGTGACCTGGATAACTTTTTGGTAATTACAGTAAAAAGGAAAGTATCTATATGAACAGGCCTTGTGAAGGAATTCTTGAACAAATGAGGAGATAGGAGATGCCAAGCCCATTTTTGAATGAAGAAATGGACATAATTATAGAAATGGAGAAAAGATTCGTGGTTTCCAGGGGGTCAGAGATGGTGTGGAGAGGAGGTGGGTGTGGCCACAAAGCAGTTGCCAAAGGAACATTCTGGTGATGGTGGAGTGAAGCATGTTGATTGTAGTGCTGGTTCCATGAAGCTACACATGTGATCAAGTTGCATACGTACACACACACACACACACAAGTGTATATAGAACTGGCAAACTTTGAGTAAGCTCTGTGCATTGCACCCATGTTAGTTTCCTGGTTTTGGGACCGTGATACAGTGATGCAGCTGTTAACACTGGGAGAACATGGGGGGGGTGTTTGTGGGATCTGCTGTCTGTACATTGCTTTGCAACTTCCTGTGCATTTGTAATTTCAAAATAGAAAGGATTTTAGCCACACCTTCCCTCACCACCCCCACCCCCTGCCAAAAAGAGAAAGAAAAGAAAAGAAGAAGAAATGGAGGCACAGGGAACTTTACAGTTCAGCCAAAGTCATTTTAGGTTTCTGAAGCTGGGGAAGAGACAAGGCTCACGTATGTGTGCCTAGAACTTCTAGAAAAGAAGTAAATTCTAGCAAAAGCAATTTTCTAGAAGTAAGTTCTAACCAGTGCCTCTATCCTTACTTGAAAGCATGTTAGGAAGCAAAATAAGACAAGATTATGACTTATGGGTCGCCAGTCACACTTTGTTTACCTGAGGCTCAGGGCTGGGAATTCTCAGGACCACTTAGCTCCTGATGGAACTGGCCTCAACAGGTTAACATCTAAAAGCCACCTGGATTATTTATGGGAATAGACTGAGGTACTTTGCCTTTTAGAATTCTTGGCTTCATAACAAAATAACAAAAGGGAAAAAATACACATCACTGTACAAATAATTTAAATACCAAGCACAGCATGAAGTGGGGATTAGAAATAACGATTGACAGTATCCTCTATCAGGGTAAAATTTTTTGTTTTGTTATTTATTTATTTTTAAAGATTTTATTTATTTATTTGACAGACAGAGATTACAAGCAGGCAGAGAGGCAGGCAGAGAGAGGGGAAGGGAAGCAGGTTCCATGCTTAGCAGAGAGCCTGATGTGGGGCTCGATCCCAGGATCCTGGGATCATGACCTGAGCCGAAGGCAGAAACTTAAGACTGAGCCACCTAGGTGCCCCTCAAGGTAAAAGTTTTTGAGACAGTTGTGGATTCCGTATACATTTTATCTTTACTTTTAAAATGTTACATAGTTCTCTTGATTCTGTGGGGTTCTTTACAAGGTTTGCTTTCTTTTCATCAGTTATGTTTTTTCCTGTTATTTCCTTCTTCATCTCAGGGCTAGTTTAAACAAATTGTCCCATTAGGTCTTAGATTTTTATATATTTTTTATTTTTATTTCCTAAGATTTTTTTTTTTTAATTCATTTGACAGAGAGAGACACAGCAAGAGAGGGAACACAAGCAAGGGGAGTAGGAGAGGGAGAAGCAGGCTCCCACCGAGCAGAGAGCCTGGTATGGGACTCGATCCTAGGACCCTAGGATTATGACGTGAGCCGAAGGCAGACGCTCAATGACTGAGCCACCCAGGTGCCCCCCATTACGTCTTCGATTTTTAAAGTAGATGCAGAGCTGCATATTTGGCTAGGAACTCATTTTGTAAATTCTCCCTAGCCTCCTTCATTTCCATCTTCTTTTAAACGTACCTTCACTCCATCCACCTGGATAGCCGGGTGCATTGCTGGGTGTACGTAACTTTCTTTACATTTACTGAGTTTCACCTCAGCCTCTCTCAGAGTTGAGTTCCTTGCCTGTCTCAGGCAAACATTTAAGAGTAGGAGAACATAGGATTCCCCTCAAACAACTGCAGCCTTCCTGGCTTTGCCCGAAAATTCTAAAACAGGAAACTTCAAATCCCACCTCTTGTCCACTTGGGTCTGGCTCTTTATAACTTTCTAGTCACCCATCTATTTTGATTTGATCAATTACCTGATATTAATGGGAAATACCCGGAAGTTGCTTCTAGAAGACTTACCATAAGCCCTTCCAGAGACAATATCCCTTCCTCTTCTCTTTCTGCTGTCTAACCCCCAAGGGACTCCACTAAACCCAATTTCAGATAGTGGATGGCGGTGGGATCCAGCCAGTGGGTAACCTATTTAAAATGTCTGCAGAGGAATCCCGTCCAGTGGGTCTAAAGAGCTATCTGAATTGCGAGCAGAAATTTCCCAGTGCCTCAAAGGTGCCAGATGGACAATGAAGCAGTCTGTTTTGCCACAGGAGACATTCTGCATGAATAATAGGTTCTCCGTACTCTGTCAGCGTAAACATCATTTTGTCAGTTTGTTAGGACATAACACCTAATAATAATTCTCAGCATTTGTCAACTCCAGAGACCTTCGCAAACCCATTTATTTTCAAGATAATCCTGTCAGTGCAGTCTGATCATGTCCATTGTACACATGGAGAAACTGAGGCAGCTTATTAGAGAAGACGAGTCAGGGTACAGTCTTTGTAATTCTTCCCTCTGGTTTTGCTACAAAGATTTTATTTAGGATTGTGTGAAATGATTGTAACACCAAGACTACCAATTCAATCAAGAAACAGCATCTATGCTGTAACTCCATTTAATTTTTCACTGGCACGAGTTAGCTCCGATGTAGCAGCTGAAGAGGTGAAATCATTGGAAATCATGGGAAAGCTTCCATTATGAATCTCTCTGGAAAACAAAGTGTCTGAGGGTTTATCCTTCTGGCACATTGGTTAGAAGTGGTTTCTACTTATTGGCTTTGAGTCTCTTCCCGGAGGAGTCCTGCTTCTCTGCTCAGAAATTTCGAAGCAGGCATCGGCATGCCATGTTTCTTAAATGAGTTGCCTAAGACTCAGAAGGTTTTTTTGAAATAACACTATACACCCAAACTCCTTAAAATAATATCAGTAGGAAGGTAGGACTGGGAAATGGCCGTAACCATGGTAACAGCAGGGTGGGTGGGGTTAACGGACCCTCAGGTAGTTTAAACCAGTAGTTCTCAAATGTTTGGGTGCATCTGAATTATTTGCGGAGCTGGTTAAGACACAGGTCATCAACCCCACTCCACACTCAGACTTTCTAAGGCAGTAGGTACGAAGTCCAGCCTTATGATCTGAATTTTTAACAAGTTCTCAGGATTAGTAGCCAAATCTGAGCAGCAACCTCTATCAGTAAGCTCAGCAACCCCGTGATGGTTCTTACAGAGAAACCTTTGATTCTATGATAGCGGACCATAGCTTTGAATCCCAATGAAGTCAATTGTCCCCCACAAAGAGAAGGACATTCTTCTCATTAGCGGATCTGTATTATAAAAAATTAAACTTGTTATAGGTTGATTTTCATCAATAAAACTGTGAAATGTTGATTTCCTGTCTTGTCATGTAAGTACCCACGTAATATCCTTGCTTTTGCCTCTTGGCTAAAAAGCTTACAGTATTTTAAGCCCTTTACAGGAAAAAAAAAAAAAAAATTGCAGACCCCTGGTCTAGCAGATGCTGTTGATCTGGGCTGACTTTGAGAACCACCGCTCTAAACTGCTTTTATTAAATACCCCTCCTCCTCCCACAATCCTCAGGATTCACGTGTCCCTTGAGGCCAGGAAGCCGTGGAGTCAAACAGAATGCAGCAAATGCTTGAGAATTTTGGGGGGAATATGGAGGAAAGGGATTTGAAAGTGATTATAGTCAGCCCCCAGCACATTTTAGGGGGGATGATGTTTGTTTTGCTTGTCATTCCGCCTCTCTAAGTTTTTATCTCTCTGCCCTTCTGAGAGCCGTGGATTTTGCAGGTTTTCTGACTGACTGTCCCCCACTTCTGCTGTCCACACACCTTCCCTCCACAGCACACCTGCAGGTCTACCAACAGCTCCCTGCTTTAGGCTTCAGTGGTGGGTAAGTCATCTGAAAAGGAAATCTCCAGCATTTGCTGTCTGTAACTGATTTCAAATATTCGTGGTACCTATGCCTGTTTCCTCTGTCATTTAACACAGAACTGTATGTTGCAATATTATCTAGAAGTTGGTACACTGAAAAAAATCACTTTTTTAAAAATTGACTTTTTTTTCCCCCTCACCTTCCAACTGTGTTGTCAATAGGAGCTTCTCTGTATTAGAAACTGCTGAAGGTGAAGTTTTCTGCAGTGGCTTATCTTTTTTTTTTTTAAGGTTTTATTAATTTATTTGACAGAGATCACAAGTAGGCAGAGAGGCAGGCAGAGAGAGAGGGGGAAGCAGGCTTCCCACTAAGCAGAGAGCCCGATGCGGGACTCGATCCCTGGACCCTGGGATCATGACCTGAGCCGAAGGCAGAGGTTTTAACACGCTGCACCCCCCAGGTGCCCCAGGTGGCTTGTCTTAAAGAAGGAGAACCACCTGATTTCTGTCTGCTTAATGAAAATTGGAATTCTCTTGGAGGCAAGCTCTTGAGTCAGCTTGGGTTTTTTCCCTGCTTCTTCCTTGAGCTCAGACTTAAGGAGACCTGGAGGGAAGCAGAACAGTCTCACTATAGGACAGAGATTGCTGTTGCTGTCACGTTGAGCATTCCCAATGCAGAAAGTTACTCACACTTCTCCTTTTTTTCCTTTTTCAATTTGGACCCACGATTTGGAAGCGCTTGGCTGTCTGGAGTTGGGAGAGAGAGCAGTATAGTGTAGCAGTTACGAGTTCCAGCAAACCGAAATCCAAGTTCTCTCTTTATCACTGACGGTGTGAGCGGGGCCTACTCTTCACGCCAGCTCCCCCAGCGTGCAGTGGTGTGATGACCACAGCTACTCAAGGTGATGACGAGGATTAAAATAGGTCATGTGCGGAGCTGATAGGACAGTACCTGGCCTGTGGCTTAGTGGAGGCTCGATAAATTGCAGCTTTGGTATAATTTTATGCAAAGTACTCTATCAAGCAGAAGGTCATCATTTATGTATCTCAGCTCCCCACTAAACCCATCCATTCATCCCTCCATTCACTTGAGAAATATTTTTTGAAGACCTATTATAAGCCAAGCACCCTCTTGGATTTGGGAACTATGGCGTGAGCAAGGCAGATAAAGCTCCTGCCCTCTCAGAGCTCCTAAAGAGGGAGCATCTGTCCTTATAGCTCTATCTAGAGCCGAGCACAGTGCTTAACCTAGAATAGCTGCTTTTAAAGTGTTTATTAAAGAATGACTGACTGGGTAATTGACACTTCTGAAAAATGAAAAGAAAAGTCAGCTGTGGTCATCCTTCCCCTCAGCTGTTCCTGGGACCGGGCCACCCCTTGGAGCAGCATCTCTGAGATAACGCTGCTGCTGGGCAGAGATCAGAGCCGGCCATCCTCACCGTTCCAGAGCGGTCTTCCCCGGGCTGCTGCACCAGGCACCCTGTTCCCAGTGAGCACAAAGGAGAAGGGACGGCCGTCATTCAGACAATGGTCTTCATATTAATTGCAGTATGTAATCCGTACTGAATTCCAAGTGGCAGCCACACAGAGGTTGTTTTCCCACATAAGTAAATGTCCTTTTCATTGCCGTGGTATAGCGAACAAACTGTTCAGCTGTTAGTGAGGGCTGGGGAAGAAGTACAATATTATGCTGCCATGCATACCGAGAGGGAAAGAAAGCTTTTGGATTATGGAGCAATTAATTAAGGAATAATCATGAAAATGTTCCTGATAATTCACTTCAAGCAGCTACTCACTGTTACTTTATTATTGTGCATAATATTCATGATTATTGTTTAATTTGTTTTTAATATGGATGTACAGTTTTATGTAATTCCCTTTGTAACTGAGAAGCTGTTAGAGGGTCCAGGTGCTCTGAAATACTTCTTTATTCAATTATCCAACTTTTAGAAGAATCTTGTTATGCAATTAACCCAGATTATTAATACAGACATACACAGTCTGTCTCTTTATTACATGTAAGAATACCTGTAAGTCTATCTGATTTCAATTTTAAGCTTCACAGAAAATGTCACATTGCTTTTTCTGTACGAGTCTAGTTAATGCTAATGGGTCCATCCATACTGGGGAAATCCATGAATCAGTCAACAAATATTGCTTGGGCCATTACCTTGTATAGGTTTGGAAATGGAGTTTTGGGGCTAGTGATTTAAAAAAAAAAAGTTACAGAGCTTGTTCTTGCTCTCTATGCACTTTTAGTTTTGGGTTTTTTTTTTTTTTTTTTTTTTTTTTTTGGAAATTAAGACAGCAAGGAATGATAACTAACAATGTACAGGGATAAATGTTGGGTGTCAAATGATAAAATCAAAAAGAATTGCTTTACACTCCCTAGGAGACAATGGCACCCCTGGTCCCACTTGGCTGTGGAAGTCTTGCCCAGCCCCTCATATCCATCCCAGGAAAAGTTGATGAATGGAAGCAGGAGAGTTGAGTACATTCCCTCGTGCATCAGAGTGTGATTTGAGAGCCCACAGCTTCAGCAACACCGAGGAGCTTGTTAGAGATGCAGATTCTCAAGCACTGATTGAATCAGAATTTGCCTTGTTATTAACAAGACCCCCAATGAGTCACAGAGTCATTCCAATTCATTAAAGTCTGAGAAGCAGACGTCTAATGTGTAGATCCATAAATAACTTTTTGTTTTATCTGAGGGAAAATTAGTCTCATACTTGCTAACCTCAATAAAAAATAAAGACATTATAGGAAATCACTCATTCACCAAGACTTTGTGTAGCTTCTGTGAACTAGACACTCAGTGGTTGGTTTTGTTACATCTTGTGGGTGAATGCCCAGTGATAGCTCTGGGTGCTCATTAATTCAGGTTACTACTACAGACTCTGAGGTCTGAGTCCAAGGTTTGTTTGTTTAAATATTTTATTCATTTTGATAACGTACACAAATGAGAGAGCATAAGAGGGAGAAGCGTAGTCGGAGAGGGAAAAGCAGATTCCCCACTCAGCAGGGAGCCTGATGTGGAACTCGATCTCAGGACCCCAAGACCATGACCTGAGCCAAAGGCAGACCATGAACCAACTAAGCCACTAAGGTGTCCTAAAATTCAGATTCTTAACCACTTGGGATATTTCATCAACAAGTAGCATACCTGGGTCACCCCCAAAAGGGGGATAACTTGATTAGAAACCACTAAGGGCCCAGAGCGATGCCTGAGGAAGGAGGAATCCTGTCATAGGAGAAAATGTTACAGTACACAGTTTTGCTCTCGGTTTCCTCCTGTGCTAAGATTCTCAATCCCACGGCCTACTTGACATTTCAACTTGTGTGTCTAGCAGGCTTGTGAATAATAAATATCCAAAAGGGAATTCTTAATTTTCTCTCACAAACCTGTTTTCCCTCTGCTTTTCCTCTTCTTGATAAATGTCACTACCATCCATCCAGTTAATAAGCCAAAAAGAAGGAGAATTCATTCAGAACTCTTTGCTTTTCCTCCCCACCAGATCTCATCCTTGGGCACTTCCTGTCTATTCCACCTTCAGAACCAGACTTGCCATATAGTATCCCCTTTGGTCCATCACCCTGGGTCCCACCCACTGTCTTGCCTTGGAGGCTGTGCTGGTTACCTAAGTGGTCTTCCTGCTTCCCTTCTTATTCTTATCAATCTAATCTCCATATTGCCGTCTTAGAAGATGTCATTCTTTGTAGGCATTTGTCTTCCTGAAATGTTAATGGCTTCCGGTTCAACATCAAATAAAGTTGAAACCAACAGGCCACGTTGACCAGGATCTCCTTGCCCCTTACCCCATTGCACACTATCTGACCTTTAAATCCTTCCACATGTTTGGCTCTTTTCTGCTTTGGAGGTCTTTACATTGTTCCCTGTGCCCATAGCAGTCTCCACACGGTTGCCTCCTGATCGTTCAGAGCTCAGAGTAACTGTCCCACCTGAGAGAAGTTTTCCCTGAAGTTCAGCTAGTTGGCCGCCCCAGCCCAGTTTATTTGATGGTCCTAATGACAATCTCTAATCACATTTAAAAAAGTTTTTTAGTTTTGATTATTTGAATCTGCCTCTCCATATAACTCTAGAAACCCACGGAAGGCAGAGACTTTTATCTCTCTTGTTTATCTCGATTTCTCAATACACGAATGAGTGTATAAATGAAAGCACATTTCCAGATTTGTATAGTGGAACTTTGGTCCTCTTTCAGAGTAAATAGAAACATTTATTTAATTACCCAACTTTTTATAATCTCATTTTTCATTTAACATTTAATAGAATATTTTTATCATTTAATAGAATCTCATTATTCATTTAACACAGATGATTTTTAGCACAGGTGTACACATTCTACTCCCACACCACATGTAAGTATAACAAGGTGCCAGATGTATTTTGAATACAAGGGATGGGAGCTTGTAGCCAGTCAATCATCAGAAGGAAGGAGCATGTGCCCAGAACCCCATTCTTTCTACAATGCAGTCAACAGTTTGCTTCTGGGGATCTGCTCCAAATAGCACTGTGGTCACCTGGGTGTAGATGAGCCTCCCTGATTGGACACCTATGGATGTAATCAAGATAAGACTCCTCTGAGCCCCTATCATGTATAGTATATATAGGACCAGAAGTGTAGGCTAATTCCTAGCCCTGAAGGCAGGTGTAGTTGAATTCCTACATCTTGACTTACACAGAAAGGAAATGAACCTTCCAGTTTCCTTAAGTGGTTTAGATCATTAGATCCTTTGAAGCTTTAAGAAAATTGGTAATTTAAAAAATGCTAAACAGCTAACGGTTTCCATGTCCAACGCAAGGCTAAAGAGGCTCACATTTGGCAAGTGTGATGGGCAGAATAATGGCCCATCAAAGATGTCCATGTCTTAATCCCCTCTGGGACTTGTGATGATGTTACTTGACAAGGCAGGTATAGTTAGGGACATTGGGATGTACACACTCTCTGGGGTTATCTGAAAGTACCTGATGCCCTCACAAGGGTCCTTAAAAAGGGTCAGAGAAGGAGAGGTGTTGACAAAAGCAGAGTGTGGGAGTCAGTGATTTGAAGAGTCTTTGCTGCTGACTTTATTTTTTTGATTTATTTATTTATTTTAGGGGGAAGGGGCAGAGAGAGAGGGTCAGAATCTCAAGCACACTCCCCACTGAGTGCAGAGCCTGACATGGGACTCGATCTCTCAACCTTCAGATCATGACCTAAGCTGGACTCAAGCATCCCACACTCAATTAGCTGAGCCACCCAGGTGACCCAAAGATTTATTTATTTATTTTAGAGGGAGGGAGAGAGAGAGACAGAGAGTGCACACACGCACAGGCAGAGTATGGGGTAGAAGGGACAGAGGGTGAGGGAGAAGGAGTCTTAAGCAAACTCCTGGTTGAGTGCAGAGCCCAATGTGGGGCTCCATCTCATGACCCCAAGATCGCAACCTGAGCAGAAACCAAGAATTAAATGCTTCACCGACTGAGCCACCAAAGTGCCCCTCTTTGCTGCTGACTGTAAAGATGGGAAGAAACTATAAGCCAAGGAAAGTGGCATCTTTTAGAAGCTGAAAAAAGCAAGGCAGCACACTAACTCCTAGAGCCTCCAGGAGGAAAGAGCCTTGCTGATGCAAGGATGGACCTGGACCTGGACCCAGGAAGCCCCACTCAGACTTCCCATCTCCAGAACAGTAGATAATACATTTGTGTTGTTCTTAGGCAGTAAGTCTCCAGTGCGTTTTTGCAGTAGCAATAGGAAACTGAATAGCGAGTGTGAGTGGTAATGATAAATCCCTTCGCAGTTTGCTCTTCTATTTATAAAATGCCAGTGTTCTACAGTCTTCTACATGGTCCCAACAGAGATGATAAAACTCAAAACACTTTCACTCAAAACTGAGCAGCCTCATCTCCTCACTTGAAACCCCTTCCCTTGTCATTTCATGCACAATTCCGTGTGTAGCAGACTAAAAACATGAGGAATCATTGGAGTGAACATGACAGTTACAGTAAATGACAATGGATGACTTGACCATAAATGATGGAAAATCTACCCAAAAAAGCCACATAGGCCAGACCAGTTAGTGGTAGTGGTGACTCAGGGATGTGACAGCTTCTGTAGGTATCACTTGCTCACAATTATGACATGGTACTCATTGATGGAATCGTGAACCTCAAATGTGGGGGAAAAAAAAAAGATGAAGTCATATGGAAAATACTTCCCTACATGTAGGGAAGTGTGCCTGACATTTAAGAGAGATATCATCAGAATTAGTTAAAATAAGGATTTGGTGCTTCAAGGTAGACGGTTTATGGAAATGTTTATTCTCTAATAATACTAAATAGTGTGGTATTTCTACGGGCATCATCTTCTCATAGAAATGACCCTTTGGCATGGTGTTCTAGAAGATAATGAAGAACCTCTCCATGGGACTTGATTCCTATATCCTTTCTGGAGAAGGATGTGAAGTGATAGATGGACTTTTGATTGCAGTTAGAAAAGGCCGCTCCTACCTTCTTACCATCCCTTGAGGATAGCTGTCGGTTCAAAGAGGAATGCTCAGCAAGCTTCTGAGCTAAGTGCTTACAATACAATTAGGCAGAGTCAGAGTTGACATTTAAACATTTTTCATTTTTCATTTTTAACCACCCTATAAGCATTAACTAATTAAGCCTCATCAGGCACTGATGCGCGAGAATTACCTCCAACATTCTGCAGATGAAAATAGTTCATGCAATCCTTCTGAAAGTTCGCCTACTGATGTAAAGGAGCAAATGGGACTCCCCCCCATGCCTGCTAGAATATTTGAAAGCAGCGGTTCTCAAAAGGGAACCTGGTGCTATGTTTCCATACAAATAACCAAGGACTTCAGATGGACATTCATTGTTGCCATGCGTGAGCATCACTGTGGCGCGATCCGATTCGGTACCCACGTTGTGTGGTAGTTATCTGTGTGGCATATGTCCCCATTCTGCCCTCCTCCCTCTTCATCTGCTCTTATGGGCCAAACCCCATCATTTCTCACCTAGACTGGGGCAGGAGCCTACTTATAGATGGACTTTCTCCCTAGTCCCCTCCGGTCTTTCTCCTCACAGCAGCCAGAGCAATCAGTGAAGACTGAAATGACATCAGTACCCCTCCCCCCTGCTTCCATCCATTCATGACTTCCCACTGCATGGATGATCAAGGTCGGCCTTCTAACCCTGACTTCAAAGCCCTGTGGCACTTAGTCCCGTCCTGCCTCTTGAATAGTGGCCCCCGCTCAGTATACCACCAGCCAATCTGGCCCCTTCCCTCCTTTCCACATCCCAGGTGTGTTCTCCCCTGAAGCCCTTGACACTTGCTCTTCTTCTGATCTTTCCACGACAGTCTTTTAATGTCTCAGCTCAGATGTTACCTCCTCAGAGAGGCTTCTCCTGAAGATCCAGTCTACAGAGACTGGGTAGCTAATATAAGTAGCCTTGCGAAGAACAAAATGCACCTTAATTTGAGAATGTTCCTGAAGGTGTACTAGGTTTTGGTCACTTTTTCCCAATTAGCAGTGGTCCATGAAAGTGGGTGACATTAAAATTTAGTCTTGATACTTGAGAAGTTACAAAAAGGATGAATTCCAGTATGAAAGAAAAAATAACTATTAAATGGGGTCACTTAATTTAAAAAAATCTACTTGATACTAAAAATGGTACTGCTAGTATATCCTGAGGTAGTTATTAAACATATATATTTAGAACATTTCTCAAAACCAGCTACATGCTGACTTTAATAACATAATGATGTAAATACCTAGTACCAAGTCTGGCATTGATTAATGGCAGCAACTTACCCTGCAACTGTGGGAGAGCCTGTTTTTCTAAGCCTCCCAAAGCCACGTGAGACTCTGCATTTATTTATCAAGACCTAAGAAAGCTTTGTGGCAACACAATCAGGATGTATAACATATAGAAAATTACTATCAGTCTTACTGCCGACCATTTATCAGTCAAATTGTGAAAGAGCGAAAGAAACCCTCTGTAAGATTCCCATTGGGGGAGCAAATAAGTTTATTTTTTATGTCAATAAACTATGACACTAAAGCCTTATAAGCTACAAATGTATTTGATGATCTCTGACAGAAAGTGAAAAAGATGTAAAATGTTTTTTTTTTTTTTAAATTTTTAAGAAGACAGAAAAACCTTAGGGGACATGTATGCTGCATATTGGGAACAGGATGTGTGCAACTGCTTTTTCTTTCGAAGGGAGTGGGTCCTTGTAACCCTGTGGCACTCTTGTCTGCCCAGCACCCCCAGCATTTGGAAGCAGGACCTGGTGGGGGGGTGGTGTGTGTGGAACAGCTCTTCATCTGCAGGAGATGCTGGGGGAAGAATTCAGAGGGCAGTCCCGGAAGTACAGGGAATGAGAAGAGACAGCATAGAGAAAGGGTCTGTGAGGAACCACCGTGATGGAGACTGTGGACCGAGGAAAGCTGAAAGAATGTCTAAAGACAGCCACATGTACAGTGGGATGCTTTGCCATTTAAAATAGGTTGACTATGTGTCCGTTTTCATGATCCTTCAACCTTCAAGAAAACTGGTTTTGTATAAGGAGGCGTGCACGCGTGTGTGTTGAAGAAGCTGAATTTCACATCTGTCAGGCAAGATAAACAGTGAAAAAGTAGCTCTGAGAACTTAAGAGTTTCAGGGATTCACAGGTTTCTGGCTTTATGCTTCTATAGAGAGTTTAACATATTCTAATACAGTTCCTAAGAGTCTGGGAAAGCCGCAGTGACATCTGGGTTATGAC
This sequence comes from Mustela putorius furo, assembly GCF_011764305.1. Taxonomy (NCBI): domain Eukaryota; kingdom Metazoa; phylum Chordata; class Mammalia; order Carnivora; family Mustelidae; genus Mustela; species Mustela putorius. Next base: position 12,026,682 of record NW_025422010.1, on the reverse strand, counting down.
TCCTTGGAAGCTTCCAGGGGGTGTGGGTGGGAAGAAGTAGGGAAGGACTTATTTTTGTGCCTTCTAATAATGAAAGTTGTTGGTTCTTAGCTGAGGGTAATATTTAACTGGGAAGCCATAGCTTTTCTCTTATTGTTACACACGTCTTCATTTGGAGGACAGAATTTCAGGGCTGCTCACCAATCCTGCAATACTTTGCATTTTCGTTTTACAAAATTTCACATGTGTTCAGGGATAATAGAAACATAAATTCAGTTTCCCTGAAGAAAATTCCCTGAGATGATATAGGATGGTGGTTTCACCAACATTGGAGACATAACAGTAAGCGCCAAGCAGAAGGATGCCAGTCTTTCAAGAAGTTACTGGAATTTTCAGCACTGTGCCAAACCTGTAGTAGTATGAAAGGTGGCTACAACAGATATAAAGTCATCCTATTTTAAATGTGAGGCTCTTTATTCCATGCAGCACATTTTTATTTAAGTGGAAAAATACTAGTGTTGGACTCATCTGGTTAAAGAGGTTTCCCTGGGCAGACCCCAAAAATACTGAAAGTCAAGCATATAAAAAGTGAGGGAGGGGCTTTATTTTGGGCTTTCATCTGAATTTCTATTCTCCCAGTTACTGTGGTCCTTTTATTAAGCCACTGGTTAGCTTGAGGCTTGTAATACCTCCAGTTCTCAATGACTTTATTTCATATATATTTCTTATATTTTAAATGTGACCTTTGAACACTTTATTATGAAATGTTATATGAGAATGTCAATCTCCTGATAAAAAAGAAAAGGAGGTTTCAGTTTTGTGTCTGGGAAGATATGACTCAGTGACTTGGAAAGAAATCTACTGTGCAAATAAATATAGTTATGAAAGAACAGCCTGCAAATATATCTCCTTTCCTCTAGGAAGAAATTATGCTATTTCCTATAGTATATACTAGCAATAATATGAGTCTGTGCAACTTTCTGGAAATATGCAGAAATATTCACTTAGCAAATTAGCTGTAAAAGGTCCCACTGCTTGTGTGGAGAATGAAGCTTCCATATTTGTTGCAGTCTGAAAGGAGTCATCATTAGGTATCCACACTGAAAATTAGAGAAGTCTCTGCTTTATTGAACCTGACAGTACAACTTTCTGGAAATACGCAGTTAGAAAAGTAGCACATATTGGTGATGGGGAGACTTGTTCAAGAGGAAGGTAAATGGAGACAGCGATGAGACTCCCTGTTGTTCCCTTTCCAGTTCTCCTTCCTCCCTCCTGTTTTCTCTTCTTTCCTTCTCTCCAGTTAGTTCCAGTTTCCCTGAGTCCCTACACATCTGTGCGCGCGCACACACACACACACACACACACACATACGCCAGCACTTACTCAGCCTAGGAAACCCTGGACCAGAAGGATCCTAAAAGTTCTATTCAGGCTTCCTCTCTTTCTGTCTACCACCTATAGAACCATAGGTTTCCAAATTCAGTGATTTCTCTGGAATAGATTTGAGTTTTGCTGAACATCACATTGTGGCCACCCATGAATCACACAAACCACTTGTCCATGGTTTATAGAGGGTGTCACTGATGGTCTCGGGGCTTGGAACTGACACATCCGTAGGCTTCCTCACAGTCACCATCCTTATTCAGAATCCTGCACTTTTTTTCCTTTCAAATACTTCAGAGTCACCTTACAAGGGACCACCACTTATGTGGAAAATGAAGCTTACATGCTTGTTGGAGTCTGAAATGAGTCATCATTATCTATCAACATTGAACATCGAGGTGTGTTGCTGCTTTATTGAACTTGACAGTGCAATAAAAATGAAGAAGCAAGTTATTTGCATCACTGGAGTATGGTTAATTTAGTCAACATTTACTTTTCTATGAGTTTGCTGCAAAGAAATACTTTCAGGCTTCAGAGAGTGATGAAGATAATCTGCATTTAACGAAAATCTACTCTGTGTCAGATGCCCTACTTGGCCTTTGGGATACTTGGACTTACAAAGTCATTGCATCCTTTCTTCAGGATGGGTGTTACCTTCAATTTGCTTCATAATCTGGTCTTTCCATTATAGGATGTTTTCCTAAGGGAACAAACGCTGATAAAAAGCTATGGGACCATCAAGACATTGGCCACCAATCAGGAGGTGTGTGTGTGGGGGGGGAGGGGATATCTGTTTTGCTGTAGATAAAGAATTCACTTAATAAGAAATAATAGATAGAAGAAAGTAGTTACTACTCTGGATGGAAAAAAATGTTAGGAGTTTATTTAATAGTGTTATAAGTGATTTGGATCAGAGTGTACACAGAGCTCCAAAATTAAAGATGGAAGTGAAATGTCAAACAGGGATAAACCATTGTTAAGATCTCATGAGGTTTCACAAGTGGGTAGCAAAACAGCAAATGAGCTTTAGTGTGGGCAAGATTAAGGCAATATATTCAAGGAAAATAATATAAACTTTGCTCATGATATCTCTTGGTTTCAATACAGGAAAAAAGGTTGAAACCAACACAAAATATAAAATATATGATATTTCATGTTTTAAAAATGTTTTAGATCTGATATATATTACCCGATATATTTATATGCATATATATATACACACACATATACATACATATATATATCCTTCATAAGGAAACAGAGAGAAAAATCAGTTGTTAATAGTCTCATTTTATAGATAGAATACTTTGCTTGCTCCAGTAACTCCCCAGGTCTATATGGTAGTTAGTAAATGAACTAGCTAGAAGCCAGCACCACAGAACCACAGCCCACATTCTCCCTCTCCTTGTGGCTTCTTCTACAGGTCATAAAGTCAGTAATGTCAGATTATTATCAATAGATATTTTCTTATCCTCACCATATCACTTTCAAGTCAGACATACTGGATTCGAATCCCATTTTGTCCTGATCAGAATACGTGTCAGAGAACATGTGACTTAAGTTCTACAGAGTGTTGATTTCTTCTAGTATAGAGATACAGAAGAGCACCTGCCTCATAGAAGTATCTTAAGAAGTAAATGAGGTAAGATATGAAAATACTTAGCACAACGCCTGACGCATAAGTATTTAATGAATGTTAATTTTTATTGTTGTAAGTGGACAGGAAGGTGCAGTAAATTCAGTTTGAAGTATTAACATTCTTCAAGCATATAGCAATAATTGATTTTAAAAAGGAAAAAATGAATAACTATAGTTATCTTAACATTTAGCATAAACCTCCCTCCAGACTAGAAATGGAACCACAATGCAAAACAGTGACTAAGCAGAGCTATGGGCCTGCTGATCTCTGGGACTGGGAGCAGGCAAGGGCGGTAGAGTTTCGCTCCTGCAGGAGAAGGGAGACAGCCTTCCACCTGCGTGGGGGCTGGCAGCAGGCTCAGAAGAGGAAGCTGTGAACATGTGACACAGAGGGGTGATGAGCCTCATGAACCTCCTATTGACCAAGAATGTGGTGGATATGCCCTCCTGAGCAGGGATCTGAATAATGACATGAGACCTAATTCCGGGCAGGGGATACAGGCAGGTGGATGAGCCCAGCCCCCAAACTTAGGAGCAGGGAGTCTGGAACACAGAAGACGGGAGACATAAAAACAGAACAAACAACCAAACACCTCAAAATGATCCTACAAATCTATAGGCGTCAAAAGGCTTTTTTGGATTGTAAAATACACAAAGATACTGATGTTAAGAAAGAAAACAAAACCGGCAATGAACATGAATAAAGTCCAGGCGTCGAAACAGGTTATCCATCCAAGAAACACATTAACATTAGGTAAATTTAGATGTTCAAGGAGAGAAATATAGGAAGAATATTCATAACAAGAACAAAAGATTGTGAAACAAAACCAAGCAGTAATAAAACAAGGTCATGTAGACATGATTAGGAATCAATTTAAAACTTTGGAAATAAAAGGTTGTTACTGGCATTTAAAACTTAATAAATGATTTAAACACCAGACTGGACATGAAGAGAGAATCCATAAACTAAAGGCCCATACTGAAGAATCACCTAGAATGCAGCATCAAGAGATTAGAGTAAAAATGTGAAAGAGAAGTTAAGATATGTGGTAGATATGTCATAGATCTAATGGCTAAAAGCTTTCCAGAATCCAAGAAAGACATGTCCTCAGATTGAAAGCAACCAACAAATGCTAATATAGTTAAGTAAAATAAATCTCTGACTTGACATCAGAATGAAAATCCAGAGTATCAGAAACAAAAAGAAAATCATGGCAATTGCCAGGGAAAAGACAGATTATTGCAAAGACATGACAGTGAGAGAGACTTCTCACCAGCAGCAGATGCCAGAAAACAATGGACTTCAAATACTGAGAGAAACAGTTTTTAACCTTTAGTTTTATACCCATCCAGACTATCATTCAAGACTGAATATGAAATAGAGATGTTTTCAGGCATATAAAGACACAAACCTTCACCACTCAGAGCCCTTCACTGTTAGAGATTACATCTCATCAGGAAGAAGGAGACCTGATGGGAGATAGACAAAAAGCCACACAGTAATAAAGACAGCAATTAATAAAATATGTTATTAAATATAAGTAACAGTAGGTTACAAAATGCAAATAACTAAGGAGGGGCTATGACTTTAGTAAAGCAGAAAAAAATGCCTTTTGAATAGTTTAATATGTTAAAGTTATAGTTCAGTATGTATGTTATATATTTTTTAAAAATTACAGAAATAATATAAATATAATCTCCATCTTCCAAACTTTCCATGAGAGACAAAAGTTGGGATATAGAAAATTCTATAAATTCAATAGAAGACAAGAGGAGGGAAATGAGTGGTTAAAATGATGATAAAGAAAACACAACCTGTGGTCTATTAGTTCAAATGTAAGCATGATTATTATTAGCTTAAGAAAGAAGCTAGTAGAATGAATAAAAAACAAAATTCCACTGGGACACCTGGCTAGCTCAGTCGGAGTGATATGTAACTCTTGACCTCGGGGTTGTGAGTTTGAGCCCCACGTTGAGTGCAGACTTTACTTAAACTCTTAAAAAAAAATTCAGCTGTATTCTACTTGAAAGAAACATCTGTAAAACAAAATGATACAGATCTGTAAGGAATAAGGACAAGAAAAAAGGCACACCAGGTAATTATGTAGTAATCAAATTTTAAAAGATAGCTAGTGCAAAATAGAATTTAAGGGGAAAAAAACACTAACAGGAATAAAACAGCAGCAAAATATATCATCAGACTAGATGCTATAATAATTGTGAACTTTTCGATACAGAGATTAGAGCTGAAAGACAGACATCCTTAGCCTTTATAAAACTACATCCATGGTCTTTATTTTTATTCAACTCAACACATTTTATTAAATTTCAGCTGAACACTCAGTATTTTAAGGGCTAGACTGGTAAGGAAATTCTGTTTTTCTTACAGAGAGTGTTAAAATTTGGCTGATATGGCCCATCTTGACTGAACAAAATAAATATGGTCAAAAAATTTAGTTAGATAAGTGAAACACAAAGCCAAATTTGTTATTTAGGGAAAATTTCTGGAGCATCCTCAAGCTCTTCCACAAAGTACCTATTTGTTCCCGTGTCAGAGGCAGAAGGTTGCTTTGGATCATTTTGTGGCACAAGATTGACATTTCTCACGTCAATGGGATGGACAAGGGAAGTATGTAAGCTGTAGAAGTTCAGTCAGTGTGACCCCTTTGTATTGTTATTAATGCTTATTAATAATTCATTCAGAGCTCTCAGATCCTGGCTCTCTTTCCTGAGAGGCTGAATTCTGAAAACCCAACAAGCTCTGGGTCAAGGACAGACATTCTGGGGTAAAGGTAACAGAGATCATTGGAAACATGAATCAGCATGAGCATGTGAAGTACAAAACCCTCCCCCATCCATCTCAGTCAGTGACCTCTTTTGCCTAAAAGGGAGAGTATTGTTAGGCATCTCTTCCAGCTTATAGACTCTTTTTTGGTAGCTTTTATAAGAATTACTGTAGAGTAGGTCTTTTCATTAATTATTTAGAAAAGGGCCTGTTGATCAGAACAGAGAAGAACATTTTGCCAGCCCTTATCTGTCTCTCTTCTCCCTTGGCAGGCACAGGGATGAGGCTGGGGCTGGGCAGTGGGTCGCAGGGCGGTGATGATGGAGAGGGGCTGTGGGGGTGCATGGCTGCTCTCCACTTACCACCTTACCACCACTGCCGACACACACACCAGGATGAGATTGCTTTAAACAGACAAAATTGACTTATGGCAGGTTCTCGGTTGTTGAAAGCTTGTTGCCAGTTTTGTGGGTCACCAGACCTGTGCATGTTAGCACATCTCAGTTAGGCTCTGGGGGAAACAAGACCCAGAAGAGAGTTCTAATGGAGTGTTGGAGGCAAAAGAATTTGGGCCAACAGAGGAGAAATCTTCAGGTGATTGACCTAAGTTCAGTTGCTGACATTTTCCTTGTTCTGTGCTTATCAGAGCAAAATCACATTCCTCAAAGGAGCTAGGTGGATGACCTCTAAGGTTTTAACAGTATATAATTCTGACGTTCTGGCTCTCCTGAGGTACTCATTTTAGCCCAGGGCAGTAATGAAATTTGAGAGGTCTTTGCAAACATAATGCTCCCTGTAAGGGTGTATTTTATTAGCAGGTTGACTGGACTTATATTTGTATTCTCTGTATATTTTGCCTTTTTGTAATGTTCTAAACATAATTCCTGGTGCCTTGTGTAACTTCTCAGCCTCCTGTTTCTCAAAGAAACACCCCCACAAACACACCCCGCCCCTATCTCCTGCAGTTTGTAGACTTGCTGTTTGGGTGTGCAGAAGGGGATAGCCTTAGGATAGGATCGGTGGTGTGCTGGACCTGGCTTGTGCTGGCTCCAAAGAGCATTCCATGACGTCATGAAATCTGCCACAGTGAGAGCGCTTACACCATGGAGATTGGCATAGCCTGCTGGCATAGCCTTAAGCCTCAGGTTCTTAAAGACTTACCAGCGTTCCAACTGCTCAGAATCCTCTTAGTCCACAGTTCTCTGCCCCTGAGACCACATTTCTTTTTTTTTTTTAATAAAATTTTTTATTTTAACATGGATGGAACTAGAGCGTATCATGCTTAGCGAAATAAGTCAAGCAGAGAAAGGCAACTATCATATGATCTCCCTGATATGAGGAAGTGGTGATGCAACATGGGGGCTTAAGTGGGTAGGAGACCACATTTCTAAGCCTGAGGCAGCGTCTTCTCAGGGACTGCTCTGCTTGGCAATCTGGTATGTATTGACAATTACTGAAAATAATTTGCCTGAGAAGTAAAACCATCAATAGCACACAGGGGCTGATAGGCACTTGTATTTCTCTGAGCCTAGCACTGAGCACTAAATTTTTCTTCCAAGGTTAATATGAACACTGTTATACTGAGCCTGTACTAGCCTCTGCCTAGCATCTTAAACAAACAAACAAACAAAACAAAACAAAAAAACATTAACAACAACAAAAATGTATCTTTTTGCCGAAGCTCTGGATTCTCTCACATTGTAAGCTATTGGTTCCTCACAGTACCAAATTATAATAATTCTTGCCAACATGCTTACCCTGTCGATCAAGAAATAAAATAAATAATGAGTATTTATCACAGGTAAGACACAGTGGTGGGTAATATTCTAGAGATTCAGAATATAATAGTATAACCTCAAATTATTATTTTCAGGAAGTATATAATTTAGAGAGGCAAGGCATGCACATGTGAAAAGTTACGTAAGGGAATTTCTATAACACTCTATAATTTGAATGTATCCAGTAAGTTTCCACCTTCAGGTCAGTCTCAGGGCATCGTTCTATCCAAATAAGCACACAGAGGGGGTGCTGTGAAAAATTCATACTAAAAATTTCTGAAGGGTGGGCCCCAGAAGACAGAGGTGGGAATTGTGTCCTGCATCCTGAAATGAAGCTTTCTAAAAATCCTCCTTGAATATTGTTTCTCTTTCCCCAAATTATCCCCATAGCTTCCATTCATGTCTCTCCCTTCTCTTTTCTTCTCTGAATTTCTTTGTCCTTCCCTCTCAGACCACGTGCTGCTAGTAGGCCCTTAGCCCTCTATATATTCAAGAGAACTGGGCCGAAGCAGGATCTTTTGGGAGAACCCCCCCCCCTCCTTAGAAGAGAAAGGAGGAAGCGGTTGTACCTTCGTAGGATGTTGTGTATGTCTGCCACAAATAAGAGGTAATAGCTCAAAAAGTCTCATAAGGAATATTTGAAATCGGAGGTAAAGCATTGGCACTTTTAAGTTCAGGAGGAGACAGAAAGATGAAAAGATCATTTCAGAAAGGAGAAAGCTTTAAGGAGAGAGGAGTCAGTGAGCGGGGGCAGGGGCGGGGGTGGTGAGTGTGTTGTCAGGGGACAAGTCACTGGGGCAGGCTCAGGGTCACCCCATGAGAGATAGCATTGCAGGTGTATGAAAGTCTCCGTCTCTTGCTTTTCATCTTATCTTGTACTTCCACTTTCTCAAAACGACCCGGAGTCCATGACTCTTTTCTCTTCTTCGCAAAGAGGACGAGTTGTCTGTGTTTCATGTGGATCGAGGGAAGGACAGAATGATCTTCAGGACATCTCCAGGGGAGTATAGAAGTAGGGTCGTGCCTGGGGTATTTGGGTCCTAACCTGGGCCTCCCTGGTAATATGTGTAGCGGAAGAGTTTTTGCAAACATTTTTAAGATGTCAGTGTATTTGAAGGAGAGAGAAGTGTGAGTTTCTCTTGCTGCCCTGTTTGCACCTGAACCACAGTAACCAGTGGAACAGTGTTCCTGCCATGCTGTTTCCCGCACTGAGCGTGGGCTCCCACACTCACCGGCATGATTTTGGTATATTCTTACACCAATCAACTAGAGAAATTTTTGGAACACTTTTTCCTCTCCTCGTCAATGCAGATTCAGATGGCTTTGTTGTAGAGCTAACGTCTACTGTCAGCAACTTTGCAAAGTTTCTGGCTTGAGAATTTTCAGCCTCCTCCTCCAGCCTGCTTGGAAGATCTGAAATCTCGTACCACCATTATGAATCATTGTCAAGACCCCATGTTACCTGAGTGATTCTAATGCTTTCCCCGTCAGTGTGACGGTGGAGCTGTCAGCATGGGACCTAGGGAGTCCTCAGTATCACGGAATCGCTGTATGAAGTCGTTAAATGAACAGCAACCTGATTTCTTTCCTTTTCAGGGCTGAACATCTATCATAATCTAAATGGCTTCTTTCCTGCTAACAATCAACTAATAAGTACTCCCACTCTCTGACAGTATCAAAGACACTTGAATCATTCAACTGAATCTCATCGGGGTTTCAGGGATATTTGACTCACCTGGATTCTGGACAATTTTTTCCCGCAGCAGCAGAAGCAGCTGCTCCTTCTGGCCACATGACCTTGGACAAGCTCCTTAACGCCTTTGTGAACTTCACTTTTATCATCTTCTTCTTTTTTTTTTTGACAGAGAGAGATCACAAGCAGGCAGAGAGGCAGGCAGAGTGAGAGGAGGAAGCAGGCTTCCTGCTGAGCAGAGAGCCCCATGCGGGGCTCCATCCCAGGACCCTGAGATCATGATCTGAGCCGAAGGCAGAGGCTTAACCCACTGAGCCACCCAGGCGCCCCGACTTTTATCATCTTCTAATGGAGCTAACATTATAGTGCACGTCATCCCAGGTGGTTCTGAATATCCAGATTAGCTAATATATAAGAAATCACTTGGAAACTAGAAAGCCCTGGACAGTACTTCAGTGGCTTCAAGTTTCTTGGTTGGTGAGAAGAGCAAGACCACAGTGAATCATATGCTGGCCTAGAGCTGGCCTGGAGGTTCCATTCTTGGTTGTGTTCCATAGCATCTTTAAGATGGTTAATATCCAAAAGGGTTAGAATTTTTTTAAAGAAGGTTATTTGTTTTATCCTAGTTTCTAATACATTACTCCCAAATCCAAGTATTCTATGGCAGACACGGCATATTACTGTATTCTTTGACATAGATAAATTATGGGGAGAGAAAACAGGGATTAAGCCATTTGCCATATTCACTAGTACTCTTCTCAAAAATAATATGCAGCCTTGTTAAAGTTATGGTCGCAAGAGAGATTACCCAATAAAAGGAACACATCATGAAACAAACAAAATTTTAGATACCTTAAAATGCCTGCAATGACTCTTCCTAAGTTTCTTTTTCTCAACCATCTGTAAATTCTTCGCAATTCCAACCTGGGTTCCTCTCCCCACTCCACCCCCACCCCTTATTCTGCATCACACAAGGTTATGATGGATGGACCTGGTAAAAGCAGAATCTCCCTAGAGGGCAGGGGAAGAGGGTGAGCTCGGGGGAGGGGGATGCTGAAGACACTCACCCCCGCAGAATTTTTGGCTCATCACAGGTACAATGATGCAGCAAGCATTCTTGCTTGAATCCCTTCACACTTTAGACATGTCTGGAACTGGAGTCCTGTGGCAGGCTATGGCTACAGAGGGTCTCTGGATGAGCTTAGGGAGAAGAACCCTGACTAAGAAGAAGGCACACAGAGAGAAGGAAGAGTTGAGCAGGATGCACTGATGGAGGTCACCAGGAAGGCTTCAGAGGGGCGGGGGGATTCTGAATTGGACAGGTCCCACGGACTGGTGTTGCTTTTTGGGGGAGATCAGACTACAGTCCAAGAATAGACAGCAATGAAAGAGCCGGGGCCTTGAAAAGAAAGAAGGATTGGAGCTCTGGCCAAGAACATAGGGACTCACCTTCAGCATGGGAGACGTCTTTCCACATTGGACATCATCACGCTCCCGGCAGGTCTTGTGGGGGTGCATCTGTGGTCAGCAGTCTGCCCTTCAGCAGGTGCTGGAAGCAGGACTGCTGGTTTTAGGGTCTGCAATGGTGGAGGCAGAGTTGGAGAGGAAGAGGAAGGCCGGTCCCCAGAGTACTGGGAATGTCCGGGGCACCTCTCCAGGGTTCCCCAAATAACTCACCATGTCTGGTTTTCAGCCTTCCCATGCATATCATTTTCATGAGTCTCTCCGTGGAGTGGCACATCACTGCCCCCGTACTCCATTTCTTTCTCAAGTCCACCCAGGGTGAATGACACATTGGAATATTCAAGTTTCAGTTCTTTGAAGAATTAGATGTTTCAAAAAATATATAAACAACTTATAGACCAGGTAAGACCATTACATAATATGTCAGCAGATGTAACCCAGGCACATGATCTGGTTTACACTTTGCTCTTTCTTGTCATGTGTGACCTTTCTGTCCTCATTTGCAAAAGAGGGAGTTGATAGAAGTGATCAGAAGGGGCTTTTCTGCTCTCAGAGTTTACCTTCCCCAAGCCACGATACAGCCAGCTTCTCATTGGGTTCAGGATGAAAGGTTGTCCCCATACTGTGTAAATAAAAGGTAAAGATCTGATAGGAAGGCAATTCAGGACCAATCCAAGAACTTGGAGAAACTTCTGCTTGCACTTTGGATGAGGCTGCTGGAAAGAGGGAAGAGTGGTGAGGAATAGAGGTCTCAGGTGGTCTGGTACGAGGGGCAGAATAGGATATGGATGGGGACCTCGAAGTTAATAAGGAAGCCAGACGAGGAGCTTGGCAGAATTTTGGTGTGATGGACACATACTGCTGGGCACCATAGCTTGTCCCTGGCAGAGTCATTCCCCAAATGGGACCCAGAGTCTTACCAAATGAGCTGGATCTTTCGGTGCTGGGGAGTCTGAGGGGACAGGCTTGGTTGTGCCCACGAGCATACCCATGTGTATTTCCAGTTAGAAAAATATTGCTAATTAACATTCAATTAAGACAGTTTGGAAAATAGGGATGCCTATGGCTCAGTCTGGTAAGCAACTGCCTTGAGTTCAGGTCATGATCCCAGGGTCCTAGGATCAGTTCCTGCATCCAGCTCCTTGCTAAGCCTGGAGCCTGCTTCTCCCTCTGCCTGCCGCTCCCCATGCTTGTACTCTCTCTCTCCCTCTCTCTCTCTTTCTCTAACAAATAAATAAATAAAATCTTTTTTTAAAAGAAAATTTGGAAAATATAGAAAAAGAGAAAAAATGTAAGTGATCCGCAATCCCATCACTTAAAGGTATAATTTCTTACCATGTTGCCTAATTCCTTTCTTATCATTTCCTGCTCTAAATCTACTTTTTACTAAATTGCAGTACACATTTTGCTTTCTATGTTTTCTTCCCTTAATATTATATGACAAGAAATACAATATGCCCACTTAACATTTTTTACATAGATTCATTACCATTAACTTGACTGTTCCTCCTCTGCTGTACATTTGTTATTTCTAGTGTTTTTCTATTATAAATAATCTTTAAACAAGCATATTTGTGCAACCATATTTGTGATTACCAAGATAGATTCTCAGAAGGACATGCACATTTTAGAAGTTTGGTAACATAGTCCTTTTATTCTTTCGGTGCATACTGATCAATGGCAGTGCCTAGCTCTGTCCCTGGATCTGTGACTATCAGGGAAGAACCAAGACTGTCCGGAACCCCCAGAGAGCTCATGTGCTCACAGGGCACAAAGAATCATAGGAAATGCTTATAGTATGGTGCCCCGTGTGTCAGGACATGGTGAGTCCCTGTGCTGCTCGACAACTGAGCCAGCTCCTGATGGGGCCACTGGGGACCAGGAGGCTTGCTGAAGGAGGGGTGTCCAAGCTGAGACCCCGGGGCAGCAAGGATTAAGAAGACTATTTTAGCAGCAGAAAGAGAATGCACAAAGATTTTGGGAGACGGTATAGGCGCATGCAAGTTACTGAAAGTTATCGAAAGATGTACAATACTGAACGATAAGTCAGAGACACAAGTCTGTAGGCACCAGCAAGAATTGACTCTACTGAGGCAAATGAGGACCTTGGTCAGTATCTTGGAGATAATAAAGAGCCATTGGAATGTCTTCAGTAGGAGAGGGAAGGGGTCAAATCTGCATTGTATAAAGGTCACTTGGGCTGCCAAGTGGAGAGCAGACGAAAGGTGGGAAGAGCCCTGAACCATGGAGGTCAGCTGGGAGGTTACAGAAGAAAACTAGGTGAGAAAATTGTCCTTTGAATAGGGGAATGGCAGTGAAAGTGGAAGGGACAGTTCCCAGGTTACTGAGGGAATGAGATCAAAAGAATTTAGTCACCAATTAGATAGAGGGAAAGTAGATGAATGCAGAGTCAATGGAAGCCCTTGAGTTTGTTGAATGTCTACAGTTGGGTGGGCGGTAGTGTTAGCTGGGCAGAAAGGGTGCACAGGCAGAGGATCTGATTGGAAAGGTACAGAGGGCAGGGACTGGGAGCCCTGAGTTTGGTTTTGAACATTCAAGAGGAACAGTTGGAAGCCAAGTGAGTTCTCATATCCATAGGTCTGGAGGAAATCTAGGTAGAAGACTATAGATTCAAGAGTCATCGATCCACAGAGATGGAGTGAAGGGGCCAGGACTCCAGGCTTGAGAGAGGGCTAAGTCTCTCCAACAAGATAGTGACAATTACATTCACAAGAACCCTTGTCAGGGAGGAATATTCTGATAAGTCAGCCGGGTGAGGTGGGAGATCCTCAAGGAACAGCAGGTAAGAGTCTGCTTCTGAAGAGGGCATCTGACCAACTATAGGGCTTTTGGCTTTTCTGTGTGGGCCATGTATGCGATGCCTTTAAGTAAATGTCAAGCAATTATTTAGAGAATATTTTGTTCAAAGGGGTGACAAATGATCAGCTTCCATGCAGCTCGTGCCACAGGCACAGCCTGCCATCGAGGTCGATAAGATGGTCCAGCGAGATCTAGGGTCAGAGTGGTAGGGAGGCCGGCAGACACAGGCAGCAGACGAGAAGCCCTCACAGAGGAGGGAGGTGGAAAGGGTAGAATGAAGAGGCAGAGGGCATGATGGTGTAAAAGTGAGGGGTTGGTTATCAGTGCACAAGGCAGCTGGAAAATGAGGCAGAATGGTGACCCAAGATTTGGTAGTGGGTTTAACCTCCAGGAGCTCACTCACTGATCATCTGTGGTAGCATAGATTCTGTCAGGTGTGGAGATGACACCATATTGCTGGGTGTTATGTGTTATGAGGGCAGGAAAGAAAGACAAAAGGTTCAATAGATGGTTTGAGAGGTTTGAACCTCCGTGGGAGAGAGAACAAAATGTGAACCTGTCTCACTGTCCACTGATCCCATGGCTTATTGTCTCATTTTACAAGTGTTTCTGTGTCAATGTATGGTCTGGCCTTATTTGAACTTTCGACTATTATCTGTTGACTGATCTGACTATTTTCTCTGAGGATAATGTGTGATCTTACATTTGTTATTTCTGTCCATTGCCCAATACTCTACGTCCTATGAGTCATCATCTTATTCATTTTGAAGACGTATTAATATATCGTAACCCCGATGCAGTTGTATTTGAAAGCAGATCTGTTTTCCCAGGGTTTATTTTGTTATTGCTTTTCACATACAAAATGGTTTTGTATTTTTATGTTCTAAAATGACTCAGTGGACTGTTGAGTTTCAACAGAAAAGTCACCGGCAGCCATTTGAGCCATGTGCCGAGGTGGTATTCCCCAGGGGCAGGCGTGAAGCAGACCTGCAGGGATTACTATCTGAAGGCCCCTAGCAGGCTCAGCAAACCAGCCTTGTCCTGGAAGTAAGAAATCCTCGCTGGGATCCCATGGCTGGAAACCAACCCAGGCGTTGACTATCATCTCAGCCTGCCCGGTGCTGGCAGACACTGGCCCAGAGGAGGCAGGGGGGCTGTCAGAGAGAGCACAGACTCAGCAGGCTCGGGGGATTCAGATGTCACGTGATCTCTAAAGCTGCGGGGTCATGCACCTGCGTCTCAGTCAGCCCTTTGAAGATGGACTTGGATGCCCTTGGCTTTCTGTCTTTAATGTGGCACAGGGGAGGCAGAAGGAGAAGTCGTACAGCTCAGTTCTCAAAGCCAGGAGCCAGGGGCTCAGCTGCAGCTTTCTGGGGAGGGAACAGGACGGCGATGGACCCCAGTGCAATGGCTAACAAAAAACCCTGGGGCATTCTTGTCTACAGTGGAGGCCACCAAAATATTTCTGTTCACTTAGTCATTCAGGAACGGTTCGTGGAGCACCAGCCCTGTACCATCACTGTTGCTGCTGCTGAGCGCGATGTGGTTTGTCCTGGGGAAGTCATTAGAAGAGACAGTGTCAGGAGGAACCAGCAGAGGGGATGTCCACAGAATAAATCCACGTAGGGTGTGCAGGGGACTGACATATGGCTCAGTGCTGGCCCCAGGTTGCCTGAAATGGATGTTAGTGACCCGCAAAGCCCAGCGCCTGACTTAGTGCACCTCAGGCAGTACTGGGGAAACAGAGGACCAGACGTGGCTCTCTCTTCTGAAAGCACCGGCCATTCATCAATGTGCACTTCCCGAAAAATGCTGCAATCCTGAGGCTTTGGACCACTGTGTCCCACCTCAGGGTGAAGCTGGGAGTGCAGCGTGACAGAGTTGGCTTTACAAAGTCTCTCTGTGCCAGGCGGACTGGCCCCAGTGGGCTTACTTAGCCATTAGCCAGGCCCTATCATTGCAAAAAATGGGAAATGCAGAAGTGGGAGTGGTAGCCCATTTGATGACTTCTCTGGGGGTTTCTGAAGCACCACTTGACTGCCGGGCCCCCAGTACAGTGGCTGAGAGTGGTCCCTGTAGACCCAGATTATCTGGCTATAGATCCCACCTGCTGCCTGTGTGACTTGAGCAGGTGAACTAACCTTTCTGTGCAGGTTTTTCCATCTGGAAGGTGAGGATGGTAAAAGGACCTATGGCACCAAGTTTCTGTGGGAAATTAAAGAGGTTGGTGAGTGAGACGTGTGAATGTCTTAAAAATTATGACCCTGGGGCACCTAGGTGGCTCAGTGGATTGAGCTTCTGCTTTAGGCTCAGGTCATGATCTCAGGGTCCTGGGATTGAGCCCTGCATCGGGCTCTCTGCTCAGCAGGGAGCCTGCTTCCCTCTCTCTCTCTGCCTGCCTCTCTGTCTACTTGTGATCTCTGTCTGTCAATTAAATGAATAAAGTCTTAAAATAAATATATATATATATATATATATATATATATATATATGACCCTGAGCAGCAGTAGTGCACCTGTGAGGGAGTCATGCTCCTTCAGGGGCCTGCAGATGACCCTGGGAGACCCCTGGATCCCCCCGGAGCCCTGGGCACAGCCAGCCCTTCCCCCCAGAACTCAGGCATGCTCAGGCCCCAGGCAGCAGGGGCAGGGGGAAGGCCCGAGGTTGCGGGGCTGCCCTTCAGGCAGTGCAGTGATGCTGCTCCCTACGGGCTCAGGGAAGACCAGTGGCTGAGGAAGGAGTTTGGGTGCAGAGAAGGAGCTGGGCCAGCTTTCTGTCTGCATGAGAAAGGAACCGAGAGTCAAGGCCAAGGGGAAGGGAAGGGGAGGAACCCTCCGGTGCCAGCTTGACTGCCCCCATCCCCATCCGCTCCTGCCTTAGTCCGCGCTGCCCCGCCCTGACATTGGGTCCACATAGAACTTCAAGCAAGGGGCGCCTGGGTGGCTCAGTGGGTTAAGCCGCTGCCTTCGGCTCGGGTCATGATCTCAGGGTCCTGGGATTGAGCCCCGCATTGGGCTCTCTGCTCAGCAGGAAGCCTACTTCCTCCTCTCTCTCTGCCTGCCTCTCTGCCTGCTTGTGATCTCTGTCTGTCAAATAAATAAATAAAATCTTAAAAAAAAAAAAAAGAGCTTCAAGCAAGTATTTTGTCAGTGACAAGGTGACTTTGTCCTCCCTTTCACCAGTTCCTCCCCCACTCCCATCCTGGAATCTGGGAGGCAGGCTGCGTGCAGAGACAACAGCATTGTTCTTAAATCTGCTTCAGCAACTCCAAGACCCAGAAGAAACAGAGAGGAAAGCAGGGAGTATTCCCTCCTTTGTTTTCTCTTTAAAAATGTAGAGGGGATTCAGAAAACACAGTCCAGGTGACACATCCTGATTTCTTCCTCTCCCCACAGAAATATTTTGAATCAAATATCTGTTTTCTGGGTTGACAGCTTCGGATTTTTCTGATCTCCCGTAGCAGTGAATGGATGTGGCTCCTGGAAATCAGAAGAGCATAACCCAGGGGTTAATCTGCCTGATTCTGCCTTTCCAGGGCCAACTGTCTAAAGTTCCTGGGTCTAAGTGCCGAGCGATAGCCTAGGGCAGCATTGCCCAGTAGAACCTGGTGCGGTGCTGTAAGTGTTCTCTAAGCCATGCTGGAGAGACGGCAGCCACGAGCCACGGGAGCTATTGAGCATGGGAGGGCCAGCTGCTGTGACTGAGAAAAGCAATTATTTTCATTTAACTTTAATTAAATTTAAACTAATTTATAATGATAACAATTAAATGTAAATAACCTCTATACTGGATGATGATATCAAAACAAAAGCGCTATCAAACAAGTGGCAAGTAGCAGCCACCATCCTGGGTTGAGTTCATCAACCAAAGAATAGGGAAAAGGGAAGAGGCAAAAAGTCTAAAAGTCCTGGGAGCAAGTTTCTTGAGGCATAGCAGCTGTTTACATGGCAGACACACTGTTGGAATATTTGGGTATCCCCCCAGTTTTCTTGAGAAATAATCAACAGGTATCACTGTGTAAGTTTAAGGCACATGATGGTGTGATCTACGTGGAGTGTGAAATGACTACCACAGTAGGTTCAACTGACATCCATCTTCTCTTGTAGATACAATATGAAGAGAAGAAAGAAGGAAAACAGTGTTCTCCTTGTAGTGAGAATTCATAGGATTTATTCTTTTAACAACTTTGCTATGCATCACACAGTGGGGTTGGCGACAGTCAACATGCTGGGCATTACATCCCTGGGACTTATTTATCTTCTAGCTGTGTGACGAGGCTCCTGGTCCAGTCTCTGGAGGCTCAGTAGTTGTGGTGAGTCAAAAGACGAAAGGAAAAGGGAAGCCTTGAGTCCAGAAGAGAGTGACAGCTGATGAAAACGAGCCGCAGGGAGAACAAGTTCTGGAGAGAAATGGGCAGATGGCCAAGAGTAGGATGCTGACTGCAGCAGTGACTTCTCTAGATTCAATGGTAGTGGGTCCTTAAGATGTGACATTGGAACATGAGGAGAATGGCACAGTCATAGTGCCCCCCAAAACAACAAACAAGATCAGGGGAGGTGTGAGGACAAATGAGGGGGACTCCAACTTGGGAAGGACTGGCTGTCAGTAATCATACCTGATCACCTACTATGTGTTGGGAACGTTGCGCACATTAAGATGATAAGGCAGATACTACCATTCCCATTTTATGAGTGAGGACGCTGAAGCTTAGAATTGTTGAGATTTAATATTCTCCTGGCTCTTGTCTCACTCCACTCTACTCTTGTCTCACGCTACTCCTTCTCAGGCTTCCTTTTGACTTCGTTCTTCTCTACTAGGGGTGTAACTGTTGGCATTTCAGGGTCTCATCTCTTCTCATCCCCTACGTACTCAGAAGAGTAGTAGCAACTGTCTGGGAATTCCAAAATTTCCTCTCTAGCCTGAGCTCTCCTAGCCAAGGAATGGCAAAATTAACCAAAGAATGGAGGAGGGAGGAATCCATAGACATTAACATATAAATACTTCTAATTTATTAATTAGAAAAACAGAACAGATAATTCCAAGAGCTGCTTTTCATTTAACCAACAAAACAAACCACTAACTGTTCCAATAAAAAAAAATAGGAGAAAACATAAAATTAGAAATGAGGAAATATTTCAAGAGATCACTTGGCTCAAAGTTATGTTGATCCTTCTGAAAAGCTAAGTGAAAAATTAAATTTTCTAGAAAAATATTACCAAAGTTCACAAGACATCGGTATTTCTAACTAGGGTCATCAGATTCAATAAATAGAAATATAGGACCCCCTTCTAGTTAAATTTACATTTCAGATAAGTAAGATTTGGGGGTTATGTCTCATATAATAGTCACTGAAAAAATATTGGTTGTCTTTCTGAAATTCAGATTTAATTGGATGTCCTACATTTTATCTGGAAGCTCTGCTAAAATAGATAAATTACTATAGAAAAATATGAGGAACTTGTCAAAAGCTAAAAAATAAGACAAGATGTCATCAGGTCTGGATGTCTCCTTTGAAAAAGTGCCTATTCATGTCTTCTGTCCCAAATTGACAATTATTATTATTATTATTATTTAGATTTGGTGGGGAAGAAGGACAGAGGGAGAGAGACAATCCCAAGCAAGCTCCATACCCAGCGAGAAGCCTGGCTAGGGACTTGATCTCACAACCCTGAGATCATGACCTGAATGACAGTCAAGAGTTTGATGCCTGACTGACTGAGCCACCCAGGTGCCCAGATAGACTTTTAAAGGAAAAGGGAACTGAAGAAAATTGTTGAAAGTTATTTTACCTATTTTTTTCCTCAGTCTTAACATGCCTATATATTATGTACTTAATTTTTAGCTTTAAGTCATTTGTATAATAGATGTAACATTCTGGAACCATCCCAAATTAAAATTCATTGTTTTGAAAGTATCAGTCAAAGCAATCAGATAAGAGAAAAATATGTGGTGTCAGTACTTCAACTGAGGAGACAAATTATTACTATCTTCAGACTGCGTAATGGTATAGAAAATGTGAAATAATCAATTGAGGGAAATTCTATTAGCAATAGATAATAATTCAGTTAGCAGGACTGATTTCAAAATTAATAACCACATTCAGTAGAATTTCAAAAATAGTACATAGCTGTAAAATGGAATGAGGCAAGTTGTCTCATTTATAATAACATAAAAAAGATAGGACACTTAGGTATAAACCTAATAATGAATGTATAAGACATCTACATTAAAAAAAACTATAATACTTTCTGGAAAGACATTTAAAAAATTGAACAAATGAAAAGATATATCATATTCTTGAATAAGATACAAGACGGAAAACATCAATTCACTGTAATCAATTCACATCCCTAAATCCAATGTAATAAACATTGGATTGTGTAATAAACATAAATCCAATGTAATCCGCATCAAAACACCAACAGTAATTTTTATAGTTTGTCAACATAGTATTAAAGTTCTCTGGAAACACGAAACTTGTGAAAAGGTTGTAGATTCCTGTACATGCCCAAATTTGGGGGAGGATACACACGAAGCTATTTATAATGTTTACCTCTAGACAGCAGAAGTGAGAGGTGAGGAGTTAAGCCACAGACTTATTTTCTATTTCATAAATATAAACTTGAATTTTTTCAGTAGATGCACATATTACTTACATGGTGAAAACGGTAGTTGTTTATTTTAAAGAACATTTCCCATTATGTAGAGTAGTGATTACTAATCCTCAGTGCTCATTAGAATCACAAGGGGAACTTTAATAAAATACCAGTGCTCAGACCTCACCTCCAGATTTGAATTCAGTTGGTCTGGAGTAGGGCCCAGGCATTGGTATTTTTAACAATGCTTTCAGAGATTACTATGTTCAGCCAGGGCTGATGTTGAGTATCCTATGGTAGTGCTTTTCAAACTTGTGGTTACAATCCATTGGGCATGAAATCAATTTTAATGGGTTAGGACCAGCTTTAAAAAAAAAAAAAAAAAACAATTGAACAGAAATGTGTGTGAGTGAGTGCATGAGTGTGTGTGTGTGTGTGTGTGTGTGTGGACTAAGTTGTGATCTAAAGCATCTCTCTGTGGGATACAATAAAAAAAATCAGAAAGCCTTTACTTGATCCCAACATCTCAGACCTTCTGAAACACTTTATTAGAATTTGTGTGAACTATGAAAGGCTTTTTATAGTTTAAAAATTATACTGTAATTCTGACTTTTGTTTGTTTATGTGGTTATTTGATCATTCCTTCATTATAATTCAAAGATTGAAATGAAGCATGTAACTGCTTGTGTTATAAGCTGAGCATAACAGCTTGTGTTATAAGCTGACCTAAGTAGATGCTCAGTAAATGAAGGATGAATAAACAAATGGATGAATGATTAAATTAATAGTAATTCTTTCCCTAATTTTCCCTAGAAAACTATCCCACCACCGGCCTCCTAATTAAGTAATTACTCTAGGTGGAATAAAGCACGAATACTTTGTTCTTGGATGGATATCCCAAGGTCAACGTAACAACCAAGGCCGGATTTTCCTCTTTGCTCACATACTTATCCAAGGAGGACTATGCCTAGTTTGGGTTAGGCCACACTGATTCTGGTCACATCCATGTAATCATAGATCACGTTGACCTGGGTCTCTTCCCATGACCTAAGATACTCATGAGAGACAACCACAAAGGATGTGGCTGATATGGGTTGTTTTCACTGGAAGCAAGTTATGTCATGGACATTTCCCAGATTAAAAGTAAATTCTTCAGAAAAAAATTCAGCTCAATACACAATCAACTTTATGTAGCTGGGTAACTTATTGAGTTGTCAGAATCTTAGCCCTGAGGTGAGGCGCTGCAGGAAATATAAGGAAGTCTTGGAGTTGTTTAAATCATGCGATGCTAATTGTAAGTGAGGGAGAAATTCAGATTGGGAAGAAAGAAAATGAAATGGGCCAAACAGAAAAGTCTTCAAATAACTAGACACGTGGGATATCAAACATAGGAAATGCAATAGAAGTACCCAGGTAACATCCTTAAGCCTGAACACTGGATTCTCATTTGCCTAACACCTCTTCATTAGATGCTCGTTTGGTGTAACATTTTACAAACCATTAACAAAATAACGGCCCCTGGGAATGCTCTTCAGGATAGCGGGCCCGCCATGTTCCTTCCAGCGAGGCATCACATGGCCTCATGACTCAGTGGTTTTCTGGGCTATCTCCACCTCACGTCCCACAGATCGGACTTTTTCAAGACTTGACGGGGACGAAGAGCGAGTCTATCTCTGACATCATTGACTTTTCCCAGAAATAAGACATAAGTCAGGGTGACAACAACTGGCTTCTAGAGGACCATTTCAGGGATGATGGGAGGGATCTCTAATGAAGCAAAGAACCGTGAATGTATGTAGAGATGGAGATCGGGGGAAAAAAACCAAAATTAATACAGGTATAACCTGATAATTTCAGAGTTAAATACTATGGAACTAGGTGGAAACAAGGGGGATTTAGTCATCTGGAAAAGAGAAGGCTAAGGGATGACTTCATTAGGGTCTTCAAAAATACACAAAAGATGATTTTGCAGGACTAGGAGATATCAGAATGTTTACATCTTTTTTTTTTTTTAAAGATTTTATTTATTTATTTGACAGAGCACAAGCAGGGGCAGCAGCAGGCAGAAGGAGAAGGAGGCTCTCTGCTGAGTAGGGAGCCCAATGTGGGACTCCATCCCAGGACCCTGGGATCATGACCTGAGCCAAAGGCAGACACTTAATTGACTGAGCCACCCAGGAGTCCCCAGAATGTTTACACCTAAGCTGAAGTTTGAATAATTGAAGGTACGTATTTTTTCTTATTTCTTCAATAAATATCTATTGAGTGTCTCTAATACATTGTCTGGTTGTTAAATATTAAATTCAGTTTGCCCAGCATGTTTAAGTCTCTGTGCTCTCACTGAGCGTGGTAGAAAGTTCCACAAGACATAATCTTTCTCTTCAAGGCGTTATCATGAACGAGTCCCTGTAGGAGATTGTATAACTGTGTTTACTAGGGTTTTTTGGAAACAGAAGAATGAAGATGACAATAATCACATGACCCAATCATTCAAGTCATGTTCTATTTATGTTATTTTCAGAGCCTTATCAAGGTCGATAAAGCTATGACATTACTTCTAAGGCTGGATGTGTGTAATTATCTATTGTCCACAGAGAAACGGGAAATGAGGACAAAATGGATTCATGGGAAGAAATCCTTTCCCCCAGCTTAACGCTGGTACCAAAAAATGGAGTACACAACCTCAAGTTAAAGGTTTTTAAGTCAGCGAGTTCTTTATTTCTTTATTGTTTTCTTCTGAGGGCAGAAAGAATATTCCAATTGTCTGCACAGAATATAGATTGAATTGTGAAATCAGTTTCTGTCCGCTGAAATCTGCTGAGTGTGATCACGAGCTACAAATGACCCTTCAGGTCACCTGGACTTGCCAAATTCAGTCTTCTCCTAAAGAGTTCACAAACAGTAACCTGCCCCAAGTTCATATCTTGACAAACTGTTAGAGGCTTTCGAGTTACAGAGAACTTGCCTAGAGATGATTGATAGATAGACAGATAGATATTGGCTAGCTAGCTAGCTAGCTAGCTAATCACTTTTCCAAAATTGTACATCCTCAAAAGCTAATCAATTTTCAAATGAACATGCACCAAACTGATAAATTTGAAAAATTCACCCTGTGGGGGCACTGAAGACAGTTGTAAAGCAGGACCTCTTATTCAAGGTACTTAGTGTTGACTCCCAGAAAGTGTCAAGTCTTTCCACCTTTTGATCTGACACCTTTCATCAATTTCTTGTCCAGTGTTGTTCTTGTGAATCACATTATTAACCTGAGCTACCCTACCGGAGGGCTTGAGAATTACTAGCGGGATTATTTTTTCAGGGGACAGGATTACCAAGCATAGCAATGTGGAAACAGATTCGTATTTAAAATTCTTATGTATGCATAATAAATATTAGAACACCACTGAGCGAAAATTAATGAGTCTGTATTTAAAGCCTGGTAATTTTTAAAATCACCTACGTGATGACAGTTTTCACTTAATCACATTATAAGTGTCGTTGATTACTTCTTATTAATTGCTACGTAGGATCTGAGTGGGGAGAAAAAGGACCAGAAATTTCCAGGTAACAGATGACTTACTTAATCACATTATAAGTGTCGTTGATTACTTCTTATTAATTGCTACGTAGGATCTGAGTGGGGAGAAAAAGGACCAGAAATTTCCAGGTAACAGATGACTTAATTGCTAGCATCAAACTGGTACTCAAAATAATAGTCACACTCTCGAGCCAGCCAGCTAGCAAAATGTACCGAGAGATACCTCTGTGCGGAGGATTGTTCCAGGTCCCGCGGGGAGATGTGAGACCATCTCTGAAGTTTACAACAGCAGAGTGAAAACAAAGGTTTAGAAAGAATTGAGTAACACCTGGGTCTGAGCAGGTATGTGTCATATGACTCGCATCCCTAAATGCCTGGGGATTTCGCCCCATCATATCCCCTGACCATATTGTGTATAAGATCCGGGCCCCAGCAAGATTGTATTTACATTCTGTCAGACCCTAGACTTTTCCCCCTTGCTCCCCTCCTATTCGTCTGCATAGTTTTATGCTTGTGGTTTGTCTGTCTCTACCCTCCCTTCAATTTAAGGTGCACAAAAGCAGATATTTTTATTTATTTGTCCGCAGATGCATTCTGAATGCCAGTAGTGCCTGGAACATAGTGGGCTCTCAGTAAATACTCGTTGAATGAGATGAATTTAATCATTTCCACAACAGAAAAAGATGACATCTGTTCAGGTGAGTCTGCTGATTCATTTGAAGAAAAATTTTGAATCAATATGGAGGTATATCTGCGATACTGTCTCTTCTCCTCTTAGACTTAACTTTTCAGGCCCAAAGGCACTGAGGTAAATCTCTGTGAAGGAAGGGCAGATTTCAAACTAATACTAACAATAGCATGTGAAAAACAAATCTATTCTTAAAAAAATAAATAAATAAAAAGGGGGGGAAATAGTAAGCTGGTTGTTCTGGAGGATAACTTTGCAAATTAGCTGAAAAATAAAAGAAAAAAAATTCAATCACCAACAGCAAGTGACCTGTCAGAGTGAGTTTTCCTTTAATAAACTAATTTTTGACTGGTTTGACTCTTTCTGTTGGAGAGGTCAGACCAAATGAAACTCGAATTGCTTCTTCTTGAAAACAAAAAAACAAGAAACCATACACAACAGATTCTCCACTCCCTTCTGAAGCAAACTGTCAGAGCAAATCCTAACCCCAAGTCATGGAACAGTATCTAGAGAAACAATCCCGTCCACATAAGCATCAGCAACACACGCTCTACCCATTCACAGCTAGCTGCCGAAGAAACTCAGGTTCTTTGGGAAGAGACCCTGCAAACACATTTTGTATTTATTTATTTTTTTAAATGCAATTGAGTTAATACTAGGCAGTAGTTCGCAATATATGTATGTGCATATATATATATGCATACATATATTGCGCATATATATATATGCACATACATATATATATATATATTTTTTTTTCCTAAAAGGCCTTTGAGGCCCCAGGACTCACAGTAAAATACAGGGTCCTGCATTTCTAAACAGTCCCCAGGAATACTTAATACAATTGCTATCAGTCGCCATTCAACAACTGTGAAATACCTGTTGTGGGAACGCCTGGGTTTAACCTGGGATTCTTGAGCATTTGTGTTCTCCCTGCATCGATTTACCTTGATGTCTAGATTCTTCCATCAAGGGGAACATGATCTCATTTCAAATTGAAACCCCCGGAGGGGGGCAAACAATGGGTATTGTTTTATAGGCAAAACGGGACACAAGGAGTCTCATCTCATGACTTAGAACAATTTGAAGAAAATTTTTTAAACGAAAGCCTCATTTCTCCCAACTTTTGCTTTTCATTTTCTTCTTAATGGTGGCTCTTAATTTTTATTATTATTATTATTATTTTTAACCCTGTACCCCTTTCCCTGACTTTTTTCCATCTCCGAATCATTCCCATGGCCACTCTCGGCAAATAGAAATTGGGAGGTTGCAGCTTTGTCTCTCAACGTTCTGGGGTCTCCAAGGGACGTGCCCTGATCCAATGTGCCTGTGGTCCTCTGCTGACATCACTCAAGAACTGAGTCTTCACTGTGGCCCTGAAGGGCCCTTGGGACTTGCCTGTGCATCCCAGTATGGGCACTTGGGCACTGGGCACTCAGCAGTGGGGCTGGACTGTGTTTTACTGGATCACTGGACTCGAAATCCATCCTCTGCCTGAAAGGGATCTCTGGTGCAAAGACTGGGGAGCAGGTGATCTCCCTGAGAAATCAAGTTGCGGTGGGTCATTGAACCAAGCACTCAGTCAGCAAGGTCCCCTGTGTAACTCTTGAGCATTAGCTGCTTGGCTCCTGCTGTCTTTCTCAGGACTGCGGCTGTCCCCGGCTTCTGCTGCAGCTACATATGGACGGGTGGGGGAGGAGGGACAGAGACCGGGCGAGGATAGCCAGAATATATTTTTTTGAAGGAAGAGTTTTTCTGAATATATTATTCATTAATATATTTATTCATAAGAATTTATTTATAAGGATTCTGAATATTCAAGAGTCTATTAACAAATATATTTTTCATGAATATATTTATAAGGAGAGTAAGTTGTTAAGAACTTACAAGAAAAAGTATTCATGAAGAATGTGTTCTTGAATATTAAGAATATATTCATAGGAACACTTCATATTCAAGAATGTATTTTTCAGTGCCGAGAGTTGCAGAGACAAATGGCGTGTTCTTTAAAATGATAAGAAAAAAAATGTAATGCAGTGGAAACTCAGTATTTCAAAAGGAATGAGTACTGCGGCCAGTTGGTCATTTGCTGGATGGTGAAGAAAAGTTTCTGGAGTGGGCTCAGGAGTCAGGATTCAAGCCGGACTTCAGTCTGAAGCCCAAGTACTTTCCCCGACACTTTCCTGCCTCCAACCCTCACTCAACAGAAGGAGATTCCACAGACAAAGAGAATTCCACCAAGAATTCCACCAGGGATGTTCAGGTCAGCCTTCACAAGGGTAAGAGGTCACAACTCAGAGCCTGGGGTTAACAGGGGTCCGTCTTTCATAAATCTTGGAATCTGTTTAGGACTTGAGTTAACCAAGGTCAGAATCTAATCATAGGCCAGGAGAAAAGAGTCGTTCAGAGATGATTAAGGAGAGATTTTTTTCTTGGGAGGACTGTGGGTTGTTGGAAGTAGAGAATTTTATTTCTGTGAAAAAGAATCCAAAATTAAAGGCATTCAAAGACCATGGTCTCAGAGGTCCTAAGCTCCCTGAGTATCCTTGCTAATGATCTAATTTCCAGCCCCATGATGTGTCGTACAAATGGCCCTTCAGGGGCACTCTTTCTAATAACCCAGAAGTTTGTATTTCTTGAAGTCCTACTGGCAATGTTTTGCTTTGTCCCCAACTCACACATCTTCCAGGTGGGAATTGGGAAAAAGGACAGTAAGAGACTAAGTGTGGTATCTGGGGGGCAGCCGAAGCCTTCAAACCATCTGGGGCATTTCTGGATGCTGTCTTGCTCCTGAGGGGGGGCTCCTCCTGGGAGAAAGATTTCAACTTGTCAGGTTTCCAGCCTGTCTGGAGAGCATGGGGTGAGGGGAAGGAAGAGGTGGGGGTCAAAGTGGGGCGTGGTAGTGTGGAGATCATCCCGGAGCCCACTCCCTGTGCTTCTGAGCCCCCTAGCAGATAACCACCTTGAGAAGAGCGGGCCTTTTGGGGTCCTTAGGGTTGATGCAAACTTCAGCAGTATATGTGTGGGGATTCCTGGAAGAATGATCGAGAACTGAATGGCTGTTGCTGCTCTTTTCCTGACTTATAGTGAATGGTCTCTATTGGGTGTCCGGCCCTTTAGGTATGTTGTGTGGGCTACATTCACATCCACACATCCACAAGATCTGATGTTAAAAAATTCCTCAGGGTGGGTCTTCTTTTCTTTTTATAGATAAGTGGTGCCTCTTTAGGAATTGACAGAACTGGGATCTGAAGTTGACTTTGATGGGCTTGCCTCATTCACGAAGACCAAGAATCCCTTACTATGGGCGGATTAAGTGCCAGGTATGACATCAAGTGCTGGGAGGAAGTGAGGGGCAAGCCTCTGTCCCCACAGAGTAGTAGTACTGGACTAGTGGGGTAAGCAAGCATGTGGTGAGGACGGCAAGTGAGGAGCCATATGATGGGGAGGTGGGCTGCAGTTGGTCTTCCCAGGCAGGGCTAACAGGGAGACAACACCTAGGGTAGAGGAATCAGCCTATGGCCGGCTAAGAGCCCCACTAGGAGGGCGAGTTGGGAGGAAGAAAGGAGCTCAGGGGAGGTCCAGCACAGGAGGGCAGCATGAGGGAAGTGCTGGGACTGAAGGGGAAGGGGGGGTGAGGTGTGGAAGCCGGCAGTGTGTGGACCAGCAGGGAGCCCTCAGGAGCTCACCCGCACCCCGTCAGTCTCCACCTTCAGTGAGGTCATGCTGTAGGAGAATGTGTAAGAGAGATGGACAGAGTCGGATGTTTTGGTTTCCTGAGTCAGGGAGATTCACTGATGACGGTAGTTACTCAGGTGAGGAAGCAAGGACGGGACCATCTGAGGTGCCATTCCAGTATGGCAAGGTGAAGATGTTGGGTGACAAGTTGGGGTGTCCAACAGGTGGCTAGATACCAGATTAAGCTCCATCTGATCACACTGTCTTCTAGGAACACAACACTTTAACCCCAATTTATCCAAGTTTGTCTGGTCTGTTCTAGATCCTTCTGTTGAAATGACAAGTTTAAATATACAAAACAGGCACCTCAGGTCTTCCATGGAGCCTATACAATGAGCAATTGTGAGGGTCTTTTTAATTTAAAAATCTCCATTTTAATTTCTCAAGTTTTTTTTTTTTTTTTTTTTTTTTTTTTTTTTTTTTTTTTTTTTTTTTAAAGTAGGCTCCACATCCAACATGGAGCCTAACTCAGGGCTGGAACTCACGACCCTGAGATCAAGACCTGAGCTGAGATCAAGAGTCATATGCTTTAACCAACTGAACCACCCAGGTGCCCCTAATTTCTGAACTTATTAACAGCTGGATCTGCTTCCCTAAGGAAACATATCTCAGATTCTCAAACGAGGCTGTCTTCTCTGCCGGCTAACACACACAATGCTCTGTTCTTCTGAGGTTGAGAAAAAAGACTTCAGGTTGTGGTGTGGGAACAGGTTATAACAACATATTCATTAAGGCATAGAGGTAGGGGTTTTATTTTATCTGTTTATTATCATTTAAAATATATTAAAATTTTAACACAGCAGAAGCAGGAATTAAATTGTACATGGCAGTCTAAAAAAAAAACAACAACCAGAAAACAGCAAACAAAACACAGAAAACAAAAATTTACATGAACCAATAATATATTAAAATTCCATTTAGGTGAAGATCTAAAAAAAAAAAAAATGAAATACACGCACACCTCTTAGAGAATTGTTTTGCTTCAGTGACCTACAGTTTGAGAATCTCTCCAAGCTGAATCAATTTTCTTCAACCATAAGATTCTTAATGAAGCAAATGGGTGAGGTCTGTTTGTTTTCTCCCCCCACAACCTCCCTCCTCTCAAAACAAGGGCTCTCCACTTCCATGGGGGCCTGGGTAACTTTGTGGGTATAAAAAAGGGGATTGTCTTTCAAAATTGTAGGATTGATTCCTCTTAAGTGTCAGATATAGTCACTTACACAAAACAAATAAGGTCTGATAAGAAATCAGAATCGTTCAAACAAATCATAGCCACCCAGCTCCCTACTTCAGAGAACTTCCCTTTTAATGGTTTGTCTCTATGAAGATGTAACACGACGGCTCCTCATCACACCTGCTCAGAGGGAGAGCGGGGCCAGCTACCTATTCTCCTGAGGTTGCCTCAGTGGTGCGGGTGGGTGGCTGGCCCTTGGGCCCGCCTCAGTAGCAGAACAAGGGTCCCCCATGTTCATGCAGATGGCCACCAGGCACTGCTGTGTGTGAGGGGGTCCTTGGGAGGGTCTGGCCAGCTTCTGCTACCTGCCCAGGCTGACTGTTCCCCAAGTGCTCTTTGAGCCACTGGGAGCACAAACAAGAAATACTTAATGGAACAAAAAGGAGAATTAATGAATCATGAAAATATGTGCTTATTATTATTTTTTTAAAGATTCGCACTTTCCTGAGTAAAGTACTTAAAAATCCCACATGAAGTCTTTCTAAAGCACCAGGCCTCTATCTCCTAGACTCACTGCATCCAGATGGCAAATCTGCGCCAAGTTCAGATGTTCTGGTGAAAACATGAACAATGTATTTATGAATGCTGTTTTTCTACTATTTCACTGCTTTAGAGTTTTATGCTTGAAAAATGGTTAATGGTGAAGGAGAAAAACTGAAGGTGTATGTGTGGGCTTCTTTGGTCTGTTTGTTGCAACGCATCAGAGCTGGAAGGACACCGCCGAAGATAAAGATGTCCCCAAACCATACACGGGCCCCTGCATCCTTGGCCCTGGATCAGTCATCATACCCTCTACACATCGAAACCACAGCTGCTTTCAAAGTCCAAATTAAATATGGATATAACCATGGGGACGTTCAAATCAAATTAATGTGGGCCAGTTTTATTGCTGCAAGAACAAGGTCCTGGTGCCATGGCCATTCAGGTGGTGTGTTTATCCTCTGGCTTCTTGGCCTGAGAGAGAGTCTTCTTCAGTGAGGTCCTGGGAATTCCTGAACATGAGGATAGAATTATAAATCTTCAGTGCTGGACCCAGTTTGATCTTCATCACCTTGACGATGTCTGTTTGTGTCAAAAGCAGGAAGGCTTTGCCATCGATCTGCTGCGAGTAAATAAACACATACTGTTTACCCTCTGGCGACTTCTGGGGACTCATGGCAGGGGTTGGGGGGTGGGGATGGACACTGAATGGTGTCCGCCTCCCTGCAGAGCTCTCCTACTACAGGGAAAGACGGCACCCTCTCCCACCCAGCTCTGACCGCTGAGCCACCGCGTGCTTTTACCCAGGACTCAGTTAAATATGAACTCAACATACAGGGGAAATTTCTGTTATGTTTAAAAAATCTTTGCCTGGGGGCGCCTGGGTGGCTCAGTGGTTTGGGCTGCTGCCTTCGGCTCGGGTCATGATCTCAGGGTCCTGGGATCGAGCCCCGCATCGGGCTCTCTGCTCCGCAGGAAGCCTGCTTCCCTCTCTCTCTCTCTCTCTGCCTGCCTCTCTGCCTACTTGTGATCTCTGTCTGTCAAATAAATAAATGAAATCTTTAAAAAAAAAAAATCTTTGCCTGAATTTGTATTATGAACCTTAAAAAAAAACCCCTACTTTCATCCACCAAGTAAATCTCCAGGAATTTTTCCCAAGAGAACAAAGTGCAATGCATCCACTCTAGTGTTATTTGTAATAGTGAAATATTGAAAACAGTCCAGGATTTCAAATATAGCAGGATTATGGTGTCGTCTAGGTTGGGGTATGAGGCAGTCACTGAAATTCACATCTTGATGAAACAATGATTTGGCAAATTTTTCTAATTTTTTATTTTGTTAAGCAACAAAATATGACATGATATAGAAAGATCTTTTTCATTCCATTACATTAAACATGTGTGACCACATATATATGTACATATAATGAAGATATTTAAAGTCTTTATACCAAAAATTAAGTGAAGTCAGATTTGGCTTGTGGGATAGTGGTTTCATTTTTATTTTCTCTTTTTAACTGACATGCATTGAAATTTTTAAAATGATAAATGCCATTATGAGCAGAAATATATACAAAATAAATGTTTTATTAACTTTTGAAAAGTGTGCAGAAGGGGGAGGGGCAGAAGAGGGAGAAGGACAGATAGACTCCCCACTGATTGCAGATACCCATGTGGGGCTCAATCTCACGACCCTGAGATCATGACCCAAGTAGAAATCAAGAATTGGTTGCTTTACCGACTGAGCCACCCGGCACCCCTTATTTACTAACTTTTAAAACATGGTGGTCTGACATGTGGTAGCTTCCCTGAGACTCACAGGATGGGGATGGACTACCAAACAGGCCATTTCCACAGCTTCTAAAAGCCCCACTCTGCTCTCAGTTTGAGTCCCAGGGACCGTATATGTGTCCTACACCCACATCACCTATTTAAGCAGACTGTCTCAGAAAGATTGCTGATTCTAGAACCAAGAAGACAGGATGAAAGGGTTTTCTATGGTAACCCTCCTTCCCTGAACCTTTTTGAATTGGTACAGACCCTTCATGTCAATGACTCACTGAGACATAAGCATCCCCCATGGACCCAAGTTTTGAAATTAAGTCTAAATTAAAGTGGAAAGTTAAAGTTTTAAAGTGTTAAGAAAGTTGTAAAAAGCTTCCTGTGATGTTGGCGAGGATGTGGAGAAAGGGGAACCCTGTTACACTATTGGTGGGAATGCAAGATGGTGCAGCCACTGGAAAACAGCATGGAGGTTCCTCAAAAAGTTGAAAATAGAGCTACCCTATGACCCAGCAATCGCAAAACTGGGTATTTACCCTAAAAATACAAATGTAGTGATCAGACGGGGCATGTACACCTGAATGTTTATAGCCGCAATGTCCACAATAGCCAAACTATGGAAAGAACCTAGATGTCCATCAACAGATGAATGGATAAAGAAGATGTGATATATATATATATATACAATGGAATACTATGCAGCCATCAAAAGAAATAAAATCTTGTCATTTGCAATGATGTGCATGGAACTAGAGGGTATTATGCTGAGTGAAATAAGTCGATCAGAGAAAGACAATTATCATATGCTCTTTCTGATATAAGGAATTTGAGAAGCAGGGCGGAGGGTTGTCGGGAGTAGGGGAGGAAAAAATGAAACAAGCTGGGATCAGGAAGGAGACAAACCATAAGAGACTCTTAAAGCTCACAAAACAAACAGGGTTGCTGGGGGAAGGGGGTTAGGGAGAGGGTGGTTGGGTTATGGACATTGGGGAGGGTATGTGCTATGGTGAGTGCTGTGAAGGGTGAAACCTGGCGATTCACAGACCTGTACCCCTGGGGCAAATAATACATTATATATTAGTGAAAAAAGGTAAAAAACAAAACAAAACAAAAACAAACCCAAAACCTTCTTGTGCATTTATGATAATGTCTGTTGAAGAATTGTCCATTTGGGGAACGGAAAACCTGGAGAACTTTCTAAGGTGCTGAAACACGCTAACCCCAAGCTTTAAAGTCCCCTCTTGGAAGTCTGTGTTTTACAGAGGCATTAGACAGGGTCAGTGTTCTGTCCACCAGGGAACTGCTGGTCATAAGAGCCACGCTGGAGCCACCTGACCTACAGACACCTGTGGACAAGGTGGGTCTTGGGCACTGCTTGAAGCTGAGAGCAGCTCAAATGTGTGAGGCCAGGCTAGCTACTTCTGAGCAGTGCTGGGCTCAGGTGAAAGCAGGTGAACGTCATGTCTCAACCGGCAGCTACCCAAACAGCTACCTGAGTGACCCTGATGCTGAGTTACCTGGAGGTGCAGGACTTGTTGGGTTCTGAGGATCCCAGGACCCCAGACTCCAAGAGTACTTTCCCTGAACCAAGCATGTCCCGACCGCTGGAGCGGGAGGGTGTGTGCTACACACTGGTGGCTCTAGGAAGAGTTTTCTTACAGACTTCTAGAGC
The DNA here is from genome assembly GCF_011764305.1 of Mustela putorius furo. Lineage (NCBI taxonomy): Eukaryota > Metazoa > Chordata > Mammalia > Carnivora > Mustelidae > Mustela > Mustela putorius. Next base: position 11,993,418 of record NW_025422010.1, on the reverse strand, counting down.
AATGGTGATGGAGTCATCATGAACAGAGACTGGAATCTGCTGCCTTCTTCCTGCTATGCACTAGCCTCCTCACTGCTTATTGGAGGACCCAGGACAACAACTGTAAAGTGCTCAGCATGGCCCAGCACAGGCAAGTCCACAATAAACAGGAACCACCATATTTTCACTATTACTCTATAGCTGATCCAGTCTCTTCTGGGGCCCCTAGGGCTATGGTTACTAATTCCAGGACAAATATTAAGCAGTTTGAGACATTCCCAACTAACATGGAGTAGGAAACAGAAACCCCACAGAAGGGCTCTTTGGCTTCTCTGTATTCCTCTTGAAGCAGGTATAGAGCAGGGACACACAGGACGGTCCCACTGTCACCCTGGGGTAGACAAATTCCCTCTCCTCCCTGGGCACAGGCTCCTTGCAGGACCCCTCCTGCCCACAGTGAAGCCTGAAGTCATCACAGCAGAGCCGGCACAGCACCCATAAGGGTTGCCTGACGTGTTCATTTATTCTTCCCCCAAAGAGTTTATTTCTCGAGCAGGCCCCATGCGCCAGGCACCAGAATGTTTTGTGACAATGCAGAGTTCAGCACAGGCAGGACAAGGACAGAGGCTGACCCTTCGGGGCCCGACTGCCCTGCTGGGCTCTGTCCCTCCCCAAGCCCTCTCTGTGGCCCACCAGCTGCTCTCAGTTATGCTCAAGTCAATGAAAACAAAGCTCTTCAGGGACCAGACTATGGAAAGACATATAATTTTTGCATTTCTTACCTCTTTCTTGAAGCACTTGGCATGTTCCTCGCAGCCCAGGAGAGACTGTACAAATTCAGCCACCTACGGTGCAAGATGAAAACACGCACCTGAAATAATTTCTTGGGTTGTAGTAACTCAACATTTGAGTAAAATATATTGCAAATCCCTCAAACTCTTGGGACTGAAATAGGAACTATCAAGACCCATTAGCCTGTGCCAGCTCAACAATCAGCCCAGCCCCAGTCTCTTCTGGCCTCTTACTGCCCAGATGACCTACACAGGGTTACTGTTGTGATGGCAATGACAGTCTCCATGGATGCCGTGCCAGCATTCTGGAATCTTCTCTCATCTGATCCTCATGTCCTCCCTGTGGAGTTAGGGAAGGTAGGAGGGCATGGCCCAAGAGTAGCAGTCTCCACAGTGATTGCCGGAGAAAAGGACTGGGCACCTGGCCCTTCAGTGACTCTGAGGCCCCATCTGAGTCTCACAGGGACTCCAGGGACCTCTGCTGACCAAATTCCCTCACCAGTGACAATCAAGCTGAAGCCCAAGGAGGCTCAATGACTCTCTGAAGGTCACGCATGGCCGGGAAGTGCCAGGGATGGTTCTGCAACTCAGGGTTACAGCCTCCAGACCAGGAGTTCTGGAGAATCACCTCTGTAGCTTCATTTCCTACTCTTTCCCCGCCTCCCTCCCCAGCCACACACAAGGCCCAGGTTCCTTCTAATTAGAGAGACCAGAGCACCACCTGGCTGGAAGAGCAGGAAGCCATGAGTGTCCCAGCGATGCTTCTAGGGAGCCGAATGAACAAATGTGATAAAGCGTACTCTCAAAGACCAATGACAAGGGGAGTCCGGCCCCTTTTGGCAAGGTCCGGCATGGCTGCGGCACAGAGGAAAGGCAACCCAGGAGGCAGCAATGACAAAACCTGGGAGATGATGTTTTTAAGAGCAACTGTCTTCACGCGCTGTGTCTTGTGCCAGCTGAGCAGGGAGCATGCGAACCTTCTCCCCCCTCTCTGAAGGAGAAGGCCCCCGGGAAGGCAGGGAGTGCAGGCCCTGGTATCAACATGTTCTACAATCCAAGAGGCCTGGGAGTCCCCGGCTCCCTGCAGGGAGAGGACAGCGGACACTCACCCTCCCCACACTTGGCAGAAGAGAGCCCTGCGGCCTCGGCTGATCTCCGGCTTCCAAAGCGGCCAAGAACCAACATCCGCAGCGCGAACCCGGACCCTGCCCCCTGCATGCACACCCCTGATTCACAGCTATATTGGATACGAGGATTCCAGAACTACTTTTTAGGGGCTGTCAGCATGTCGGTGTTTGCTTTCCTCACCTCGGATGCTGCAAGTCTGTTTATCATGAGTCATTACAGTCATCCTTCCAAAGTGCAGGATGATGAGAATTAAAAAAAAAAAAAAAAAAAGAAAAAAGAAAATCTTCCCAAACCACACAAAGGCATCCTTGAGCCTGGGAGCACCTGGGAGGCATTAGTGCTTCGAGGGGCTTCGCCCAAGTGCCTGGTGCTCTTCTGATGAGGTACCTGATTTGCTCTTTTCAGGTGGCTGAAATCATGGAGCTGAGGAAGGCGTGGGAACACTGTTGGTCAAGTTGTGGAGACACGTAACTGGGGCGGGTGACAGCAGGAGCTCCAGAGAGCTTCTAAGGCCTGGGACACTAGGAGGGGGGTGCTGTCCCCTTGCTCCCGAGGCTGCTCTCTGGCCAGGGACCCCCCCACCCCCTCCTCAGCTCCTGCTGGGCGAGGCCCCTGCTGGGCGCTGGGAAGCAGGACCCGTGAGCAGGTCAGGTGGGAACTTCCAACGCGTTTATGGTTTGATCAGAGGTAGGAGGATAAAGGGAAAATGGCACGTAAGGCTGCCTTACTCATCACACTGATACATGCTCTCAGATGTGCTAAGTCCTAGAAGAGGCGGAAAGACTATGGGCTTCTAGCAGGGATAGATGGCATTTCAGACGGGAACCCAGGAAAGCGATCACAAGGGAGATGGAGGCTGAGACAGGCACTGTTGGGTGACATGTTTCCACTGGGGGCGATTTGGGGGGTTGGCGAGTGGAGACCTTCTCAGCACAGAGCGTCTGGGCAAAGCCATAAGCAGGACGCATGACACATACGGCATCGGCATGGAGGAGTCCCGTGTGGCTAGAACTGTGGAGCAGAAAGGGAGCTGTGGAAAAAGACGGGGGTGAGGGGGTCGCCATGTGGTTTCCTGGTATGGGCAGCAAGAAGCCCTGGAGGGGCTGTTCTCTCTCTTGGCCGCACCCTGGAATCCCCTCAACAGCTTTACACAGGTATGACAGTGAGGCTCAGGCCACAGGGACGCCGAAGTCACGAGGCTGGATCTGGTCCATGTGCTGGGCATGCATTTCTAGACACCCCAGGTGATGCTCACGTGCAGGCAGTCCTGAGAACGCGGCACGAAAGAGCTTGAGAGGTGATCTAGCAGCGTCGGGGGGCACCGGGTAGGACGTCACTAGGAGACACCTGCAGCTGTCTGGTGGGGGGCCCCAGGGCCTGGACACTGCATGGGGCAGAGCTCAGAGCTGGAGGCAGGAGGCACTGCAAGTCCAATCCTGAGACCTGCCCACAGGCTGGGTGTGGGACAAAAGGAATCAGAGCAGAGCCCAAGAGAACTGCTGGAGGGCTGGCGTGTCGGGCGCTACTGACTGGTGTGGGCTGAGCACTCTTTGCCGCGGGGCATCCTGGGTGTCGCAGTCTGTTTTGCAGCCACACTGGCCTCCATTTGCCATGTGCCACGTGCACCCTCACCCCCCTGTTGTGACAACCAAAAACGTGTCCAGTTGTTGCGCATGTCTTCCTGGTCCAAAGCCACTGCTCTACAGGCAGGTTTTCCTGAGATGGCTCTTTCACAGGACAAGAGGCTGAATGTCACAGCAGGAAAATTAGAAGTAAAAAAGCAGGACTAGGAATTAGCAGAAGACATACATTTTGTCATAGCTCAATCAGCTCCTGTGGGAAAGCCAAGCCAGAAACGAGGAGCCCGGATTCCCCACAAGGAGAAGAGCTTTAGGAGAGAGTCTTTTTAAAATACACATTTCAGAAACTTCCATTTGCAGCAAAAGTGGTGTGTGTTGCTTTGATGGTCTGCTGGGTTAAAATATCCTTTTCTGGGCACACAGGAAAGAACCACATTTCCTCTCCTGTTAGCCAACGAGTCACTGTCCATGTGGAGGTAGACAGGATTTTTAACAGGAATAATGAACCTGTCAGAGCGGAAGTGAAGCATCACTGGGGAGTCGGGTGGCCCCCAGCAGGGCCCCAGGCGCAGCCCCTCCCTGTCCCACCTCCCTCAGACAGCAAGCCTCATCTCCATTGCTGAACCACTGGCCGGAAATCTTCTGCTTCTTTGGAAAAAGGTTCTGGGTCTATTCAGTCTGTCCTTTTCCAAAGTCAAAAACAAGTTCCATGGAATCTACTGAGGTTGACTTTTCTGACCAGAATTTAAAAATATCTAAAGGCCTTGATCATTATTCAGTCTCATTATTCAGTATTGTTAGTATTTATTCTGTGTAAGAATAAATTATATTTTGAGGTTTAATAGAAAGCCCATTTTGCTAAATATTTTAAATGGAAAGTGGTGAGCTCGAACATAGCATAGAGTAGTACTATCAGAAAGCTTGCCTTTCTTCCTCCTCTTAAAAATCTGTTTATCTGGGGCGCCTGGGTGGCTCAGTGGGTTAAGGCCTCTGCCTTTGGCTCGGATCATGATCCCAGAGTCCGGGGATCAAGCCCCACATCGGGCTCTTCGCTCAGCAAGGAGTCTGCTTCCTCCTCTCTCTCTGCTTGCCTCTCTGCCTACTTGTAATCTCTGCCTGTCAAATAAATAAATAAAAAATCTTAAAAAAAAAAATCTGTTTATCTCTCCAAGTCTGTGGTAAATGTGAACTGTTCAGATGGGCATGAGCTCTAGGAAGCAGGAAGCTACCATCTGTTTGCCCGCACCCAAGATGGATATGTGGATGTGTCTGCTGGTCTCAGGTGATGGCACCTTTGTTGGGGTCTGGGGGCGGCCAACTTCTGCCTTGGCTCCCAGCAGCACAGCTGGTGTGGAGGCTGCCTGATGCCCGGTTCCCTGAGTTCTCAGGAGTGGGGTGTCCCACAGCAAAAGCCCCAGCTTTGTCTTGGAAAACCACTGAGTAGGTTAATCCTGGGGATGACACAGCACTTTGGAAAGACTAAGAACAATGACCCTGTGCCAACTCTTGAATGAGCCCATTACTTTTCCCAACTTACTTCCCCCAGCGACCTACTTTTCCTGGCATCCTCTCGGAGCTCAGCAGGCCTGTTTGCTTCCATGGGGTTGCTGTGCCCTTAAATCTTTCCGAACGGTGGTGTTCTCGATCTTGCTGAGCCTGGAGCTGTGTGCCTGATTGCCCTGGCTCCAAGTCCACTGGGGACTATGTTTCCAGCCTGGGTCTCATTTTTTAACAGTGGAATTTGTTATCTGCCCTTTCTTAAGGGCCCACTTGTATAAGGCTGCTATGCTTAGTTAGCAGTATCCTGAATTTTTCAAAACACTCCCTCCTGTGTAAAGATTGCTTTTAAAGCAGCTGCCATCTTTTAAAGTTAATGGACATTTGGGGAGAACTTGGTTGAGGCTCTGGCAATTTATACGTGCTGCTTTAAAAAGGATTTCTGATCATAAGGAGTAAAAGCACCCATATGTGCCCTGAGCATACATGAGCCACACCTGTGGCTCTAACATACAACCCGCAGCCTCCTGTCCTCACGCGCCCATACACACCTGGTGGGAGGGTACCACATGCCTGTGCATACCTGCAGGAGGGTACCATGTGCCCACACACCTGGTAGGTACCATGTGCCTGTGCACACCTGGCAGGAGGGTACCACATGCCCGTGCACACCTGTGGGAGGGTACCAGATAAAATCCACCTCCCCGTTGATTCAATCACACATTTCTCACACACCTACTCTGGGCAAGATACTCTACTATAATGACATAAAGAGATATAGTTAGTTCCTACTCTGTAGTGCTTACACTCTTTTACAGAACATTTCCATGGCCCAGGGTACGAAATACACTTCACCCTGACCACGACTGGAGTGTTTGCCCACACCCACACATTTCTAACAAAGGTTTCGCAAAATAATCACCCTTACTACAGATACGGTCTTTCCTTTCATCATGTCTTTCACTCTAGAACCACAACATCGACTTCACAGCCTACCTGTGCTTTGAAAATCACTGCTCCAATCGAATTAGCCTAAAAGAGTGAGAAGCCAGCTCCCATGCTCTGGGCAAGTTTAGGATGGCCCTGAGCAGGCTTTTCTTCCCAAGTAACAGAATGCAGAGAGCAGGTCTCCCTCCCAGGCCAGGAGAGTAGACAAAAGGCAACGTTTTTGCTCTTCATCTTTGGCTGCAGACAGACTCCTGCCTTGAGTCTCCCTGAATGGCACTTAATGCAAGGACACACAAGTCCATTTTCAATGTATCCTGTCTTGGGCTCTTGTGGCTCCTCTCCAATACTTTGCCTAATGAGAACAAAACACAGAAGAACAGAAACCACCTTGGTCTCCTCTTGTCCTGCACAGCCTTTTCAAATCCTTGCTGCTGCCCTAGTCCCATTTTTAATATGACATCTAAAATAGTCACAAACTCTATTGTTGGTACTCACTGGAATGCCCCCTAAGCAAACCCCCATCTGAGGGCTGCCTTATCTTCAAAGATACAAACAGAGTCACCACAAAGCCCATAGTCTCATCCCATCCAAGATTCTTGAGGGGCCTATGTTGGTTCCAGGAAATGTGCCACAAGAGTGTGAGAATACAGAAATAAATTTAGGAAATGCTCCTTGTTCTCAAGAGCATCTAGATAGGGAGACTTCAAGACTATGATATACTAACTTGAGGGAATAAGCCACACTTTCTCTGGAATGCATCCTTGAAGGAAGTCATGGTTATGGAAGCATCACGACAGGGTTGCTTATGAAGACAGCCTCAGGGATGATGTTCTTATTTATAATCTAGAATATTCTAAGGCCTCTTTCAGCAATAAAGGGCTGAGGTTCCATGTGTATCCACTACACAGAACTCAGGGACTGTGACCTTGCTGCCTAATAGTCCTTAATGGTGCACTCAGTGTCCCCCACAGTGAGCACCTCCTCGACCCATGGAGATCTGCAGCATGATCACCACTATCTTTCATCACCCCCAAGCCCTCGATTTCCTGCAGTGCCAGGCTTGGGACTCATCAAATCAGAAGCCCCCTACACTTCCTTGTCACTGCTTAATGCTCCTAAAACAGAGGTTCTGCTCTTTTTGGATGATGGTCCTCTTGAGACATTAATAAAAGGCCTGGCCCTTCTCTTAAGGCAAGAAATACACACATTTTCCACATTTTTTCCAAATCCGTGGAAATCTAGTTCCGCAGCCCCAGCCAGGAGCCCTGTGCTACATCTGGCCTGTGCCCTGCTGAATGGGACACTTGCCACCTGCCTCCTGCTGACACATCTCTGTTGTGGACTCTCTCTCCAACTGTGGTCCCCTCTCTGTCCTCAGCAGCTCTCCTTGGACAGCCGTGTCCTTGGTGAAGGCTCACTCAGCTCCTCCATCCATTAGTGACATCCCAGGCGGTATTTCTGCCCTGGGAACAGGTGTTGTGCATTCACTGCTGCGACATCATCTGCAGGGCCCTCTCCCTCAAGATGTCCCACAGGAAATTCACCATCTTCTCCTCCTGGCCCCAAACTGGGCTCTTTCCTCCAAAGTTTCATTCTGTTTGGTGGCACCACTAGTTCCCCTTTCTTCCAGATGCATGCTCTTGCTCGTATAGCATCGCCCTGGGTCCCAAACTGCGTGGTGCTGAGACTGCGCATGGAGTCACGTTTGGCTCATTTCCGCTCTTCATCTTCAGTGTCTGAGCTGTTTCACTGTGTTGTGTTCTTTCAGCTTGAAGACGGCTGCCGACCTCGACTTCGGGGGGTTCTTCTGGCAGCGCCCAGCACAGACCCGGATGACTCCACACCGGGAATGTGGCAGTGCTCCCCCGCTGGTCCCCGCCCTCTGCCTCCTCTCACATGTACTCCTCCACAGACGGTGTCACTCTCCTCCCCTCGAAGCACCATTTGCACAGGAGACTTTCTGTGAGCGCCTCACGTGGCTCGTGCTGCCGGCTGATGGACACGCACGCCGGTGTCCAGCCTCACACCCGGTGCACCTTTCCCATCCTGGGGCACTTCTGTCTGTGCCCCAGGGTGCGTGGCTCTGCCTGTGGGGCCCTGTGGGGTGCTGGCTTAGTCTCTAGGTGCCTTGACTTCCCTAACTGTAAAATGGGCAAAACAAAAGAGTGCTTGCCTTATTCTCAGTATATTAACAATGTTCATTGTCATTATAAACGTTAGTAAGAGATGTGCCAGACATCTGCCATCCGTGTATCCACCATACCCACTTCCAGATGACCTTCTATTTTTCCCTTTGACTGGAATGGCCGCCCTTCTTTGCTCTGCTTGGACGTGTCCATGATGCCCTTGTCACGCGACATCATTCAACAAACATTCCTGGGTTATCTACTAAGTGCCAGGTGCAGAGAGTAGTTCTCCAGATACATGCCAAGTGAGTGAAATAAGGTCTCTCCTCATCTGGTGAGGGGCAGATGAGCGAGTGTAGGTCAGTGACGGAAGACTCTCTGAGGAGATGGGAGCACCGAGAGGCTTCTGCCAGAGGGGAGTGTCGTGCTAATGGCCAGAACTGGTCGTTGGCAGAGCAGGAAGGGCCACCTGAGGCCGGGGTAGCAACTGTGCCAGTGTGAGGACCCCATGCAGGGACTGTAGCCCAGGGTGGGAAGCCCATGGGGGGCATGGTGGGAGGTAGGGCTGGAAAGGCAGAAAGGACTGCCCGTGCAGGTCCTAAGGCATGCCAAGGACTTTGTCTGGGGAGCTTGGGATTCTGTGCAGGTAGGCAGAGACACCCCCCGAGGTCTGTGTCTCTACCTTGTCCATCCACTCTCAGGACTCAGCTGCTCTGTGCACAGAGGGCTGCGGCTGAATTCAGGTGGCTGCCTCCCCCAAGACATCTTTCTAAGCATGATGGTGATGATGCAAGGGAAGAGAAGCCACTGTCAGTCTAACTTAAAAGTTAGCAGAACCTTGAGTGAATGGTTTGAAAGTCAGGAACAAATGACTTGCCCCTGAGCTCCCCATAATGTGCCTGCTGTTCAAAGGCCAAAGCCGCACATGACTGGACTACAGACACATCAGGACTTAGTTCAGTTGGCTTGGTCATGAAGCCACTTCATGCTCTGTAGACTGGTCAGAATTCCTCAGCGAGGGGCAGGGACAGACCTGGGATCACATTTCATCACCACGGGTATATTCAGCCAAGGCTCCGTGACCAGGACTCCGGGGGCACTTGGACAGAGTGCAAGGAGAGGTGGAGCCGCCGGGTGTGCTGACGGAAGGGTGTCAGCCCTTGTTGCTCTGGGCAAGGAGGGCTGGGCAGGGCGATCCACCAGGCAGATTCTGTGAGGGGCCGGCGAAGAGGGGGACAGAGCAGGCTTGCCCCGAACCTCCAGCTCAGCATGGCCTTTGTCACCTGCTCCTGGTCCCAGGCTGGAAAGGAAGGCCTGAACCAACATGAAGTCAAGCTGACTGTGAAAAGTGCTCAATGAACATTTTGTGACTAATTTAACTCCAGCTCCGCTGTTACCTGTCCTCTCAGTGACCCAGGGTTTTCCTTCATTTAAAAAAATTAATTAAGGCCTGACTAGTGGAAATAATACCTTTATCAAAAGAAATGTCCAAGAGTGTATTCCTTAAAAGAAAACTGCTTTATATATGCAGCATTTCTATAGCATTAGAGCAAATAATGGGACTTACCTGGTCCTTATTAAAAACCAACACTGTAAGGCATGGTGGTATTAAAGTTCGATCCATTTTCCCATGGTTTCAGCATCTTATGCTGTGTTGCACTCTGATTCACTTTAAAGACAAACCTAAGGTGAACTGTTCATCTGTGGCTTCAAGTGGACAAACCCGGCCCAGAGCCGCGTCGTAATGAGAAGCAGTTTGTCCTCTGGAGCCCTGCAGAAACAACCCCCCACCCCCACCCCGGGGAGGTGCTCCTCAGACAAGATGCTGCTTAGGGCAGGGGCTGCCTGGAGGCAAGTTTAAGATGCTTACACACGTGTGCTTCCCCAGAGTGAATCTGTGACGTGGGACCAGAGGCTTGGGCTGCTCTACCGAAAGTGGTGCTGGGCCGATGGTGACAGAGAGCAGAGGTGGTTCTGGGGTACCAGTGGGCATTGGGGGCCAAAACCAACTGGGCTGTCCTATTTCCCTCAAAATCAGCCTGTCCTTCTCCCTAATGTGTGGATCTAAAATTTGATGCCATGGATTTTGTGCCTAAGAAAAATTCCCCGCAGCTGGGCCCAGTCCTTCCAGCGCCCCAGAGCTGCCCCGCTCACCTCATCCACTGTCCATCGGGCCACCTCGCTGGCCTGGATGTTGGCCACGCCCGGGAGGAGCTTGCAGTGCTGCTCCCTGCCGAGGGGAAGGTCCCGGAAGGGGTGCGCCGACACTGAGGACATGAAGATGGACTGGTGCAGCACCTGCTGTGTCTGCTCAGCCGAGTATTCTGGAAGAGAGACAGGGTGGGTCAAACACACGCATGGGGCCAATTAGGGAGTAACACCTAGGTCAGCCCCTCTTCCCAGGGGCCAGGATAGGACAGGTGCACACTCAGCAGGGACCCTGGTGTTCCAGTCCCTTGGCATCGCTGCCAGGAGGCATCCCCAAGCACAGGACACGCCACTGTTCTGTTTCAAAGCAACTGTCAGGAGAAACAGATGTTATATAAGGCCCAGGATGACTCCGGCTATTTGCGAAGCAAGGTCAAATAATCTCTGGGAGACATTGTTTGATGCCAACCAAGAGCTAGCCTGTCACTGCCACTGGCTTTTCTCCCTCCAGATCAGAGGTCAGAGGAAGCACAGAGCCTTGAGAACGTGGCTGTTAAGCAGATTGGCCCACCGACCCATCTGGGACATGAGTGGCCACAAAGGACAACTTCTTCCTTGAAGCTGCTTCATATGCCTCCAAAGGCACAATGAGTTCAGGTCCACATCTGGCTTCACAGGTCCCCTGGGGGACACTGATGTGGAATGCAGCACAGGGTCTCTTTGGGAATGTGGGTGGCAGCTGCTGAGCTAGTTCCCACCGAGACATGATGACCTCCCGGGACTTGCAGGAAGCAGCTGCAGCTGAGATGTGACTGTCCCGACATTGGAACTCTTAAATGGATACTCTTTTCAGAGCAAGAGCTCTGAGAGCTCTGGTTCTAAGACCTGGAGGGCAGCGGCTACTTGCTGGCTCAGGATTGGCTGCTCTCACTAAGGGGTAATGCCTCCCTCCCGCCTCTTACTTGTCCCTGGGCATACGGAACTGGTTTTCCACCCTCCAGAGTGACTTGACTCTTAAGTTATATCCCAACATTGAGATGGAGCCAGAGATCTGAATTTAATTCCCTAGTTATTTTGCTTTGAATGTATAAATGGATAAGGAACAAAAACATTACAAAGATTTCAGAGAAAACCCAACTCATGCCTTTGTACTGTCATTTTTTTAAGATGCTTTCAACACACATGAACAAAATAAAGCAATTGCTATTCTAAAATACTTTGAGAAGAAAAGACCATAAAAAATTGTTTTGAGCCTTCTAGAAGTCTACCTTTCCCAGTGCAAATGACAAGGAAGCAGTAGCCACATAATTTAAACTCTATTATGATGGTTTATGTTTTACTAACAGAGCCTGAAAAGCTATTATGCAAATATTTCTGTATAGTTTTCAGTAGGTTAGGCTGACCTGCACCTGGCATGGTCGCACGGTCACCGGCACGCTCGTAATCAGAGGTTCCAAACCAGGATGAAGCCCATTCATCACCACCCTGAGTGCTGGGTGCAGACATCCTGCATATTTACTGATGCTTGCTGTCTGCACAGATAGAGAGACAGCAAAATTGCGGCCTTCTCCCAAATTCTTATGCTCCAGTTGCAAGCAGCAGCAAATTCATCTCTAAATGCTGATTGTCCAACACTGACCTTTTTAGTATGTAAATAGGTTATCTCCCTCCGTGTAGATCAGCCAACAGTATGCAGAGCTGATGGTTTGGAAGCAGAACTTCACATCTTCTCGGAAAAGCCAGCATGTTTACAGATGTGACTGTTCCTTAATGAAGGTGTCAGGTTGGACAAGGAGCATGTACAAAACCAGCCCTGATGACCCAGGGGGCAGAAGTGTCCCTAGTGTCTGAGGTCAAGGCCGCAGAGTCAAGACCTCCCAGGGCTCTCCTGGGCAATGAGGAGTTAACCCTATCTGCTCAGAGGGAGTCAGACCTGAGTCTTTATTCTGAAAATGAATCGCTTTTTGGTTATTTTTTGCTGAAATAACGTGAACGTAAAAACAAAAAAAAATCACATCTGTATCTCAAACCCATGTCCTGGGTAAACCAATCACGTACTGTTTCCGAATTGTATAGGACTCTAAAAGGACACCGTTAACGAGTCTTATGTTTTGGAAGTACAGAGATGTGAAGGGACGGTGAATAGATTTCTGTGATGTACAAATAAAGGCCAAAGGCATTAAAATTGTCAAAGAATGACTGTGCTCCCCAGCAAGAACATTTTCCACACTGTAATTCTGGAAGCAGAATTACACTTCCTTGAATGCCAAGGGGTCCACCTGGAAATCTGTCTAAGGTGTGCTTATACCAGCACCGAACAGCACTGGGGGTCCTCAGTACCCTACTTCTCAGGACTCCGGGCCCTCGAATATGGGGCCTGTGGGTCAATTCAATGAACAAGGTGGCCTTCAGCTCAGGTGGGGACCTTGAGCTGTGTGCTGCCTGCTTAAACACACAAGGCTTTATGCTGTCTCTAGTTTTTGAATTCAGTTAACTGTGTTCCTATTTAAATCAAACTATCTGCTTGAAGGGAGGTGAAAGCCAGGTTTCTCGAAGGATGGACAGAACTTAATGGAGAATAAGTTCTATATGACAAAGTGAGTCCTCCCATGGCAGGCGGGAAAGGTCTGATGCCAGTGTGCTGGGTGAATAGTCCCCTGCCTGGCTTTGAGTTCTCATGGGTATAAAGACTCTTGTCTGTTTACCTACAACCTCATGTTTTGGGGAATGACTGCCAGAACTAGTTACATCCCAAGCACAAATAGTATTTACACTATTATTAACTCTATAAAATGAGATGGGAAGCCTGAAAGGTGAGTATTTGGGCTCAGAAAGACATGAAATTAGGTTAGGGAGGGAGTCTGAGAGCAGGAATTTGGAATAACCAGTCTGCCAACTCGAAGGTGGGACTGGAGTCAAGAACATGTACCATCTAGAGCTGGCAGGAGGGGAAGGAGAATGCGAATGAGGACACAGTGTGGTCCCCAGCATATCCGAACCATCCATTAAAGGGTAAGGGCTACTCTAAATTTGACTGTAAGTTCCTTGAGGTCAGGATTGATGCCCTGTGGAGGGATATCCATTTTTCAAAGTTAACACCATGGAAGACTAATTTTCTAGCAGTAACAGGAAAGAGGGAATGGATTTTGGAGAGCATTTTGTGGTGGTTTGTCTTGCCTTTTTTTGTATCATTTACCAGGTCCAACTACTTCCAAAGCTGATGATTTTGGGGTGAGATCCTCATGTCTGGCTGAGAGAATGCTAGGATGGGTCTTGTGTCAGAGGACTGTGGCAATGGGGGAAGGGTAGGGTCCACACCAGCTCGCCTACTCATGAGTCCCGGTGCCTACGCAGTTGCTGAGTGACTTAGCCTCCATATATCAAGGTGTTTGAAGGAGGGTAATCATAATACATCCCACTGAATTGTCAGCATTACAACAGCTCCTGGGACATGATAAGTGTTCAATATATGTTAGGGATTACGTTACTGTTACAAATATTATAAAAGAGACAGGCTCAAAACAGAGTTGTATGTGCTCAGCCCCACATCAGCAAACCCAGACTTAATACCTAGCCTAGCTGTAGTTTCAGCCCCTCCCAGGAATGTAATCTCAGCCAGTCAGTCTGGAATTTCCTGGTGAGCATTGTGAGGTAATCTGACTGCTGGATCCCTGCCATCCCCCAAACAAAGGTGACCAAAACAACCCATTCTTTGCTTGTCCCTGTCCCCTTCTGCCTGAAAAATCTACTTTGTACAGTTCCTTGGAACTCCTCTCTGATATGGGAAACAAAGGCAGAAAAAAATTATTAAATTTCCTTACTACCTAGATCCCCCCTGACAAGTTCTTAAAATAGGCAGGGTAACATTCCTCTAGGGACTCAACTACTTCAAAGTTAATACTTTGCTAAGGTCAAAGGGCAATCCTAGCCCAAAACCATGACCCCCACCCCCCACCCAGGATCCTATAAGTATAAAAATGTATAAAATTCATGTATAAAAATTTCTTTGGAAACTTCCTTTATCTCTAAACCCCCCCAAGATAAGTTTTGGCAATCATCCCCCAAGCATATGGTCCACCAATATACATCTGAAGGGTTTCCTGACTAAGGTTTTGTTAGAGAATAACAAATGACATTTTCCCTACAATCGCTAGACCCTTTATAGTTCTGGAAAGCTTGCTTCCACAATTCCTTAGAGGCTTACACTATCCCTAACGCCCTCATAACTGGAAAGTATATAATGGGCCACTCCTCACAACCCCACTGCAGCTCCTTCTGCCCACGGGTCCTGTCCCCGTGCTTTAATAAAATCACCTTTGCACAAAGATGTCTCAAGAATTCTTTCTTGGCCGTCGACTTCAAACCCTAACATCTTTCCTACATCACTTTCTATCTGCTAGAGAGGATGTTGTTCAATTCATGAATCATTGAAGAAAGCCAATGAGATCTTTCAAATTTAAAGTTGAATTTCGTTTTTTAACATAAGATGCAAAGATATTTTAACTTCTAATGGAATGTTTGGACATAGAAGATTTCCGAAGCCAGTGTGGCTGAATATGCCTAAAACCTGTGAAAGCTAAAATACAGACTGAACCTCAAGGGCTTCAGGCCATGTTCAGCTTGCACACCCAAGTGGTCCCAGAATGACAGTGTTGGGGTCACAAAAGTTGTCTGCCAAATCTTAGTGGGAGGAAAGGAGCGTGGGAGCCACGGCCACTGCCGACGCCGGCTAGGGCATCTTGCCCGGGCACACCGGTGCCAATGTGCAGGAACCGAGTCATGCCGCTAAAATACATTCAGCCTGCCAGCTTTCAAATTATGTGGCTCTTGACAGACTTTTAAAATGTGGGGTGATTTGCATCATTTTAAATTCTGTGCATAAAATAGGCTTTTGAAAATATCCACTTAAAAATCTGCATACATTTTTATGAAATGCGAACACACGGATTTTAACTTTTTACCAAGCCCAGCACAGCTCACGTCATATTAGATACTCCCTAAATGGTTGCTAATAAATTAAAAAGCAGAAGCCTGTGATGAAGGTATATACTGTCTTCAGAAACTATTATCAAGTGAGAAGAATCAGATCATTTGTCTTGGGGCTCTTTGAGTAAACAGAGGCTTCTGGATTCAAAAGGATGTCCACCATGAACACAGGACAGAAGGGGGCTTCCTAACTGGGTGACTTATGTACTTCATCCACGAGGCCCAGCATTCAGCCCCAGTATCCCCCTAACACAGCTGAGGGATATGGGATGCTTCCCAGTTACACTGCAGCAAGTTGTTTCTACCCTCTCCCCTAAAAGTCAGCCAAGAAAATTCAGCCTGTGAAAGCAGCCCCCCTACTAGAGGTTTTAATATTTTAATTAGTCAAAATGCCTTTTGGGTCAGAAAGTGAAATGCATGTGTAATCCCGGCTTTGCCTCTAACATCAACGTGTGAATGACAATAAAGAAAGCTATCCCTACACTTAAGATGTCTTTCCCCTTCCAGAAAACACTGAGCATGTAGTACTTGTCACCTAGGTGGTTTGCTGTTTCTAGAACAGTTTGGTCGTAACAAGTTTTTGGATATTATTTTTCTCTCACTGGGTGTTTCTTTCGGGCTTTATGAATTTAAAAAATATATTATGGTATGTTTACTGATTTTGGCCCAGGCACTGTGAGATCTGGAGCACTCACTAGTTTCTGCAGCCAGCACATTCAGCTGCGTGTCCAGCTCTAGGGGAGGGGAGGCCCTAACTAGAATACCAGGAGACTTGGTCTGGTACTTGGATCATATCCATTCAGCAGCACTCAGAAAGGAGGAAATAAATAGTTCCATCTCCAAAAATAGTCAGTCAATGCCCTTCTTGCAGAGGCAACAAGTTGCTGGAATCCAGCAGACTCTCTGATGGGACAGGAGTCTCCACGGCAAGTGCCATCTGCTCTGAAAGGGGAAACCCTAGCTGGGCACAGACAGGCCCTCTGCTCCAAGTCCACGGGGATAGCCAGACCTGCCCAGTTGTGGAGGCTGTGGGACTCAGGCCTGCCTCTTGGGTGTCACGACCAGACAGATGCAGGACATGGTATGAGCACAGTCAGCTTCCCCATCCTACAGACTTCAACAAAATCTGAAGGATTTTGAGAGGAAAAGATTTTAATTCATTTGCAAATAACATGAAAGTAGGTCCCTGATTTCTTCTCTGCCCCTCTCGTTCTCCCAGCTTCGGCTCCTCTCCCACAAAGGGAAAAAATCCTTTATGGAAATGTTCTTTAAAAATATGGTTGTTTCTTCACAAAGGCGCGCACAACAAAACTGAAGCAAGTGAGTCATAAATGGTAACCAGAGGCTGCACGGCTGGGCCTCGAGTTATTTTTAATCCCACTAACTACAGAGACCCATTTCACAAGCAACCCTCTCTCTTCAATGAAAGGGGTAGCAATTCTGCTGTGTTCTCTGCTCTAAAGAGAAGAAAATAAAAAATAAAATGGCAATGAGTCCCAGTATGCTGTTATGTGTTTTCTTGCTTACTGTATACCGTGACAATCACTGTCAGACTTTCCTCAATTTACCCATCACTTCCCGAGGAGTTATTCTGCTTGCAGCCTTGTGCCCCAGTAGTGGCTTCTGCTGGGGAAGTGTGGAAAGGCTCAGGATGGGCTTTGCACTTGGCAACATTGTTTCTTCTCAGGATCCCCTGGTTTCAGGTCTTTGTTCTTAAGGGGCTTGGGGTGTCAGTTCTTTCTCTTTTTCAAGATTTTATTTATTTATTTGATAGAGATCACAAGTATAGGCAGAGAGGCAGGCAGCGAGAGAGGGGGAAACAGGCTCCCTGCTGAGCAGAGAGCCTGATCCCAGGACTCTGGGATCATGACCCGAGCCCAAGGCAGAGGCTTAATTCACTGAGCCATACAGGAGCCCGGGGGCAGGGGGCACAGTCATTTCTATACTACCTCATCTTCTCTTGATTTGACCAGGCTGAACTCACTCAGTCCCTCCTCATTTTTAATTCTTTACCCCCCAGTCTCCTCAAAACAAAAAGAAACCCAGAGCAAGAGGAACCCAAACAGCATCCGGGAGATGAGACAACCACACAACATCTGCATTCAAGAATATACCTGAATAGGAGGTCAGTTTCTAGCAGGCCCTCTGCCCACTGCCGGTTTGCACCCCTAACTTCTTCTCTTAGCAAATGGGGTGATTTGCTGTCCCATGCTCCGTTTTTTTTGTAACGTTATTATTTAGAACCCATACATTTGATCTGCAGAGTGCTTTATGATCGTGGTTCTTCATCTTTTGTCTTTCCTCATCACAAACCTGTTTTTTCTGCACTGATTTTATATGAATGTGGGAGATGAAGCAATAGAAATGTCTGGGACTTCCCAGGGGGCCAATCAATAGAATCAGAAGCTGAATGAAGAATGCTGCATATTCTAGATCTGTGTAGTAGCCACAAAGCAGCCACTGGCCACACGTGGCCCTGGACTACGTGCGATGTGGATAGTACAACCTGAGATGTGCTGTGAGTGAATGACGTGTCCTGGATTTTGATTACTTTTACCAAAAAAAATTATATATGTATATAAATATATAAAATGTAAAATATGCCTTTACACTTTTAAATCTTGATTTACATGTGAAATGATATTTTGTATATATTGGGTTAAATAAAGTGCCAATCAATGAACTCTTCTTGTTTCTTTTGTTATTTTAAGCGTGGCTGCTAGATAACTTGGAGCTCGCAGGCCGCTAGCGTATTTCCACTGGACAGTGCCGTGTGGAAGAGTGCAGAGTTGTGGCATCTGGGCCATGTGCGGGGAGTCCAGGGGGTTGACTAGAGTCCACAGGACTCCTTGTGCTACCGTGATAATCGTACCGCTCCGGGT
The DNA here is from genome assembly GCF_011764305.1 of Mustela putorius furo. Taxonomy (NCBI): domain Eukaryota; kingdom Metazoa; phylum Chordata; class Mammalia; order Carnivora; family Mustelidae; genus Mustela; species Mustela putorius. The sequence goes on along the minus strand of NW_025422010.1, from coordinate 11,975,353 downwards.
GGCCTGCACGACCCCAGCCACTGCAAGCCTGAGGATGGAGGAAGACAGAAGACTGGAGACTAGAGACTGCCCTCCTGGGTGGGGGAGTGCTGCTGGAAAGGCGGCCTGAGCTCGCATCCTGGCTCCACAGTCAACTGGCCGGATGCCGGAGTTGTGCACTGGTACACTGGTCTGACACACAGAGGATGCTCATTGTCTCCACAGTTGGTAAATAAATGACTGAAGGAAGAAATGCATGTATTGGGTAAGTAGGAACTAACTTCATTTACTACAAATGCAAAGAATGGTGGCTTTCAAAACCAGATCAGGAACCACTCAGATTTCAAGCCACTTTCTCTAAAAGTTTGGCCGTACACCCCCAGATCACTAAATTCTTAAGGATCCTGTGGTAACTCATCTCCTCTCTTTCCTCCCTGGTGAATGGGTCCTAGGGGGAGGATGGACACAGAGCTTTGAAGTTTCTAGACTTCCTATTGCCATATTCTGAGAGTCCTCGATTGTCACAGAAAAGCCCAGCCTCCTCTGAGACCTCATTTTTGGGCTTTATAATTCATCACCTCCGTTCGGAGCCAACTGGCCTTCGCTCCTCAGCCTTGCTCCCTTAGTGAAAACCCAGTGCCCCAGCTCACGGTCCCTGGTCCTCCAGGCCTGCCTTCCCTGTGAGCAGGTGCCACCACACTGGCCTGTCCCCTTGACACCCCTCCTGCCTGTCCTCATTGTCAATATCTCTGAAGACCGAGAAGCAGCGCTCCTCACGGGCGGCCATCCAGCCCCACAGCCCACTGCTGGCCTTCTTCCCTACTGACTGAGCGTCTCCTCGCAGCTCCTACTCAGCAAGCACCCAAACTGTATCCACCCTCTGCTAGACACTGCAGTCTTCCATTTCTCCCCCGCACGGCTTCTCTTCCCCAGCCCCGCCATAGGAACTCAAGGCTGCGCCTCCTTCAGTGGCTTCCACATCTCCTCCGGTCCTCAGCTGGCTCCTCCAGCCCCTCAATGGCTGGCCCGTGGGACACAGCCCTCCTGGCTTCTCTTGGCCTTGCTGCCTTCACAAAGGCGCCTTCGACCAGTTTATAGCCAAACACAACTGGATCCCGATGGGACAAGTCATTTCACAAGCAGGGGAAGTGGCGAGCAATACTAACTCCCTATAATGAGACTCAGTCCCCCCGCCTATGACAGGATTCAGCTGCCAGCTTTTATTCCCGAGGGCAGGGTTTTCGCTCCTCCTTTTGATCCTAGAGCAGGAAACTCTCTTGTAAGGGGTCTCCAATGCCAGGAGTCTACCCGTCAGTTCCCAGACACTTAGGATTCCCTGCACGGAGGTCCTCAGGCCTCCTCACTGTCCTCAGCCCTCAACAAGGGGTGTCCTGCCTGGTCAGGGCCTCTCCCTCACCGCCCGCACCACTTGCTACCCTATACAGAGACTGTTTGCTCTGCCGTCCTGATTCGTGGAGTATAAACTCAAGGGCAGTCCTTTCCGCTTCCTCCTTGCATCCCCGCGGGCGGCACCGATCTGACACATGGTACAGCGGAGTCCAGGTGCTTCCTACCTGATGGGAGCGCTGAGCCGTCTGAGGAATTGTACCGCAGAGACAAATAACGCGGTGGCAAATGCTAACTCGCTCTGTGCCAGGGAAAACAATGAGTTTCCATCCCGTGGGCTCTCGTTTGCCAAATAGACTCATTACTGAAAAGGCTGAGAATTGTTTGTGATATGGAATCTAACTAACATCTCAATTTTGATACTTGAGAAGCAGATACCCCCTGGTTTCGTTTCAACGAAAATGCAGAGAAATCCATATTAACTTTTGGTATGTTAGTCATCCAGTAAAATATTTCAGTGCAGCATATTTTTTGATGGTGAAAGGGTGACCTTTTCATTTAGTATCTGCTTCACACAGCTTGAGACATCATTAATTAACTCCTTTTGATTGAATACTACAACTCAATCGCTCAGCATGTGTTTTTTTTTTTTTTTTTATTCTCTGCAAGACCATTTCCTTTCACTTGCAGACGTGAGACCATAATTAAAGGAACACTGGTGCCAACTTGACCAAGAAATGGAGTCTCTCTTCTCAAATTGCCCCCCTACCACCTGTCCACTTCCTATCCCTGCTCACTGCGTGCAGTCACAAGAGCGCACCCTATTTGAGCGGACACTGGCAAGTCTGAAATGCCCTGCCCTGCTTAGACCTGTGTCACTGTGGCACAGGAGAAAACAGAACGGAGCGTGAGGAACAGTTTAATTGCCCTCTTAATCCCAGCTGTGGATGGTGGTTCGGGATTGGAAGGAGGCCGGTGGATTTGCGTTGAGGGCATGGTAGGGGGGCACCTAGGGTGGCAGTATGTGGGGCCAGTGTCAGAGCCCAGGCCTGTGAGTGTGCCGGGCTCCTAACTCCCTCGGCTGTTTCTCATCTCCGGTAATGTAGGGGTGGGGAGCAACAAGTGAGCTAATACATCATAAACCTGAAAATCTTACACAACCCACCTCCAGGGGGGGGAAGACCACTTTGTCCTTTCTCTCTGTGCTTTCTCTCTGTGCCACCGCCCCCACCCCCGACCCGCAGCGTACTAGCGTGGCCCCTGACACAGGGCAGGTGCTCAAGGGCTGTTTGATGATATACAGGCAGCAGGACAGGCAGAAATCCTGAGGAGGGAGGATGATCAGTGTTGACTGATGGAAAGCCTGAGGCTCCCCACTGTGTTCGTGCCCTCAGGGAACACCTCATTGGCTTTTGCCTCCTTCTCTGCACTGCCCCATTCCTAACCTCTGGACTGCTGGAGCAAGGAGTCCTTGGGTGCCCAACCTCAGGGAAATCTCGGGTCAAACAGTTCCTGAGGACTCCACGGTGGCCAGGCTCACGGTGAAGCCCAGCCAGCCCAGGGCAGGGCACTGTGCACACCAGCCGGGAGCTCTCCATCGGGATGGCAAAATGGCACCCGAAGGGATGGGCTCCAGAGCTGCCAGTGCCACGGGGGAGAGGGGTGGCTTCAGAGCCCTCTGCTGGCACCAGTCTGGACTTGGAGTGAGCTGGGAACCAAGAGCACACTCGTTTGCTGGTTGCCTCTTACTGACGGCTTTATTTTCTCCACCTGACCTCGTGGGGGTAGTGCTATTAGCTCTCGAGGGTCTCAAACACTGTGGGGAACTTGGCAAAAGATATTCAGCAGGCAATGGCAGGGGTGGGATGCCAACCCCAGAGCCCACCACAGCAGGGGCACTCCTTTCCTCCAATCCCTTGAAAGAAGTTTCCTTCTGTCACTGCCTCCGGATTTCTGTATAAAGTGTTAAGAGGCGAAAGTGACATTTTGGGGAGGCAGGGATTGTGGGGCCTGATCATTCTGGGGAAGACAGAGGTGCCTCTCCTTTTTAAGGAAAGCCTTATAAAGTGCTGAGTGCTGCACCACTAAGACAACAGATCTCCAGACAGATCTTTGGGAGTATTGCCAGACTTATCTCAAAATAAACATGTTTTCAGAGACTCTACCTGGAAACTGTGTAGACCTGATCAAAGAAGCACTCTGAGCCTTGGAGAGGACAGCTTAGCAGAAGGGAGAAGACAGCAGCCCCCAGTGCATGAGCCCAGGGGCCCACCCACTTTGACTGGGGAATTCAGCACTGCTGCTCATCCTTTCCCGTCTCTGGCAAGAAAAGCTGCCTCCTTCCTTGGCAAGGAGCTCGACACAGACGCTCCCTCCAAAGCAGTGCCAAGGGCTCCCCTCATGGAGGTGCTGACGTGTTCACAGAATCAGAGAAATCAGCCTATGTCGTGGGGGTGCTCGGAGGTCCAAGTGATGGGTCTGTGTGTCTTGGAAGTCGGCCTGTTTTCACAGGCTTCTGTGCTCCATCCACCCTGTGGAGGAGCTGTTCTTTTTCGCAAATGGTCCTGGGGGAACTCTTCCAGCCTGGGACAGCCCCAAAGGCCCAGCAGTTTCCATTCTGAGGCACGTTCCCTCGCCTGTCTTCTGCTCTGGGAGAGGGAGGCACTTGGCAGAAGCCAGCTTGCCCATTGTGAATCCACCCTGAGCGCTCTCTCTTAGGTGTTCCTGTGATCCTTTCTTTCGTTGAAAACACATCAAAACACATCGACACATTAGTTTGTGGGCTTCTTTTCACATTTCCCTTCTGGGCAAATTCAATGAGGAAGCAGCTCAGGGGATGTTTCCTTTTTTTGGGAGTTGTATGTATTTCCAGTGTATTCCCTGCTTTCAGGGAGGCAAGTCCCAACGGTGCCCCCAGGAGAGGCTGCTGCTTGTGTGGTCCTTGTTCCGGTTCCCTCGTAAATACTGAGACGAGGGCCAGAGAGGCAGAAATCCCTGGCAGCAGCTGTTCGTGAAGTATGGCTCGTGTTCGCGCCCACACCATATTTCCCTACTACTTGGCTTTCCGGTGAACCCCTCCTGCCCGTGTTCCTGTTTTTTCCTATATTCACAGAGCATGTGTATTTTCCCACGCACTGTGGCAGAAACCGCCCTCGCCCCCTTTGGGTCCTCACCCTCCTTGGCCCCAGGCTCACATGTCGATTCGAGATGGCACAGTGGACCCTGAACACTGGAAGACATACGGGTGGAGCAGAAAATAATTTTAAGGCTAGTTCTTCTAGTTATAAGAAGAAATTAATAAGCTTGGTATTATATAGACTTCAGCCTTTTCCTTCAAAATTATTAGAAGTATGAAAAGAAACACTATACCAGCAATTAAGAAAATCAACTTATTCTGGAGAAGCAAAAAATATGTAATAACCTTTTATTCATTACATGATTCAAGTGTTGTCAGAAACTGGGGTTTAAGCCCCATATAAGCTGTTCCATTCCGTCATTTATGTTCTGTCCCGAAATGAACCTCACTTGATGCCAATATGCGCAGATAATACATCTGACTTTTTCTAATTTATTAGCCTCAAGAAAACAGAAAGCTTTTACTGTTCTCACATTGTGTGTGTGTGTGTGTGTGTGTGTATGTGTGTGTGTGTGTGTGTGTGTGTGTTGGAAAGAAGCAAAAGGAAAAGAACTCCAAACATTTGGCTGGCATGAATAAGTACCTGGCACAAGTTAAAAACAAATCAGGAAGCAAAGAGATAATGAAGGAACCAGATCTGCCACTACAGTCTGCATTTCAACCTCCTTTTACAAATCGGGAGGCCAGCCTACGGAGACATCCACTTCCATCTGGGCAACACCTGTGCGTCCTTTTTCCCATGCAGATTGCCCACTCCCCCTGCACCTTGGTCCTGCTCCTGCTGCCCTGACCATTGCACATTTTCCCAACACACCCCTTGAGTGCCAGCCTAGAGCAATGTGCTCTCTTCCTTCGGGGTGGGGGGTTGGTTCTTTGTGCTGTGCAGAAGTGATTTCCCAGATCCACCAAGCTGTGGACACAGTCGGAGGTTATTTCTTGATGATGTGTTAGCACAGGAGCCAAGAACATTTAGTCTGAACCAGGGTCTCTGTCACCTGAAATTCACATTGTCCAGTCAGAATTCCATGCAGAAGCACGGAACCAGAGGACCCACCAACCGAACCATTCAGGAGCCTGGGCTGTATAGTGTCTCTCAGACGTCATGGAAAATGTCATGGAAAATGTCCACCACAGAGCCAGTGGGCACGCCTCTAGAAAATACAGGCTGAAAAATATGTTCTTTGCAGAAAGTAATCAGGATAAATTATAGCTCAGAAGAGTCAAGTTTATGAACCTATTGTATTTACAGGGTATTTGAGGCAGATGCCTAGTTGACACATTCATAATACTTTGCAGAATGACAGTCTAATTTCCATTTTTAAAAAGTGCACAAGATTGGATCAAAGCTGTCACATTTATCACAGGCATACCTAGAGGGACAGGAATGTGGTGGGATAAGAGATAGTATGATTTATCCTGAATTGATTTATTGACTTATTTCCCATGTATGTGAACATAAAAAATGATATAGAATTTTAAAATTTTACTTTTTATGTATTTAAGTCATAAAAAATATGACTACTAGTAAATGCTGAGTAACTATTTCGGGGTAACTTCTAGGTAACTATTTCAAACCTGTCATAGTATGAAATTCAAGTAACAACAGTGGGGCAACTGAGGAAAATAGGCGGAGGGCCCCATTGCCTCAGTGACAAGGTGACAATTTCCTTGGATCTTTCACGTCTGTGTGTGGAAATATGAGAGACTCACAGGACTTGGTTACAGGAGCCTCGTGACAAATGTGGCCTATCTCACAAAGAAACAGCCTGTTGTTCATGAAGGCCTTCTTTCCAGCATGGAGGCAATGCTTGCCCTGCACTGATACAGGGAAACCGCTTTCTCAAGTAAATGATACTTGCCTACAAAACTACGCTTTGGACCTCTGTCAAAAATGCAAATGCCTTTGGAATCAGTAATTTTCCCTAAAAGGTTTTTTTCCTCTTGAAGATCTTGTGGAAGTGCTGTCACTCAAAGAGAGAATGTTATGTCTGAAGGACTGAGCTGAATGCTCTGGGATTACTCCGTCACAAGATACCTTCATCTCTGTTAATAAGTTAAGAGAATAAGGTGGTAACACTAACACCACAAACAATCACAGAATCCTGTTCTTATTTATCAACCACACAAGGTAAGCTGCTAATACCTGGGAGCTTGTGTGGGTGGGGTTTAAAAACAGCATAAAAGAAGGAGAGCATTGTGATGCAGCCTGGGTTTGAGGGAGACTGACTCAGGGAGGCTGTCACCACACTCTCACAATCCTGTCTGTTGAAAGGTGTGATATTTAGGGACATTCTGCAGAGCTTCTAATAAACCATTTGAAAGAGAAAACACTGAGAACAAGATGGGATGGTGGCAGAAGAGAGCGGCGGGGATGGAATATGTGCCTGAAATAAATGAGAAACAACAAGTTTCTGAGGCGAGAAGATCCCTCCTGCCTCCCCAGTAACCTCGGATTTTCAGGCAATGAGACTGCCCCACCACTCTGCAGTCTTCCTTTTGGGCTGATGTCCTCATACTCAATATACTTCAATTACACAGTGAGGCTGTATTGTGTCAAATTTTGTTCTCACTGGGGAATAGCAAAATCATCTGGAACTCTCTTCTAAGGCCCCGTACATTTATGAGGCCATAGCAGGGTCATTTGGGGGGAAATGCCAGGATAAATCATCGTGGCTACATTTCTGAAGTGTGACAAGGCTACGGAAGCCCATCATTGAGCTGTGCCTTATTCTAGAACACTCCCCGCTCAAATCTCCTGTTACAACTTGTATGCACCGCCAAGAAATGGTTTCTCTTCAGTCATTTTTATGACTTCCTCTTTTTAGAGGTTTCCAGTATGTTCTTCAAAACTGAAGATGTCGAGGTGTCTGGGTGGCTCAGTGGGTTAAGCCTCTGCCTCTAGTTCAGGTCATGATCCCAGGGTTCTGGGATCGAGCCCCACAATGGGTTCTCTAATCTGCGGGTAGCCTGCTTCCTCCTGACCTCCTGCCTGCCTCTCTGCCTACTTGTGATCTCTCTCTCTGTCAAATAAATAAAATCTCTAAAAACAACAACAAAAACCTGAAGATGTTAAGAAGTGAATACAACTCCAAGGAAAACGTTACATGTATTTAATTATGTCACTGTAACAATGCAAAAAATTCTTGATAGAACTGAGTATTTGGGAAAAAAGGGCCTTTCAAAATATTTCAGAGGCTATTACATTTTAGATTTTGAATAGAAAAGGGAGACTTCTGGGTAGCCCCCCCATCCCTCATTTTCATTTATTATTCTTTCAAAGGCAGCTAATGCTGCTTATGTTCCCATTTCTTTCTTGGTGAGAAAATTAATGGATATGCTAAAAAAATTTGCATGCAGAGTGAACCTGAACCTTGTTTCTGAATTATTTTTGGACTTTGGTCCTGAATCATGGATAATGATCTAGGTGACTTCAGGAGAATTTTCTCAGAGGGGGTTAAAAGCTGACAGGTGTAGATGACTGGTCAGAGTCCTATCAGTCAATTATAGGTAGGGAAATGGAAAACAGCAGCTTGGGCCTCAAACTGGGCTTCTTAACAAATAGGAAACATCATTCTTAACTTTTCCTTTCTGAGATCTCCAGATAATAGCACTATGGGAAGGAGGAACAATTTAATGAAAGCTTTTACCTGCTGGCTGAAACTAAACAGCCTATTTATAAACGGCTCTGAAATTCAAGTAGAAAGCTCTTACCTACTCAAAGTTCAAATGAGAACACAAGGCAAAGTAGTGAAGACACCAAGGCAAAGCACATGGGCTGGGCCGCCAAGTATGTAACATTGAACCAAAAACGAGCATGCGACAGGTGACTCTGGGAGAATCAGTGGGCAGCCAGAAGACCGGCCTTCGTTAAGGCTGATCCGAAATGGCCTTCGAGGGAAGCTACTGTTGCAGGTGGAGAATATTTTATTAAATACTGTTTAAACTGTTCTGCTCCTTCTGTTCCCAGCACTAAAATCCTGGCCTTTCCCCCTTTGCCCCCTAAGCAGGGCCTGCCCCACAAGGCCCCACATGCATGCAACGGTTTCTGTGTGTCAGGCATGGTTTTAAGCCTTTAAAGTAAGCAACATGGGGTAGGGAGAGGGAATGGAATTTGCCTAAGAAACCTTCTAGAGAGTGGCAGTTTTGGGATCCCCAGTGAGGCTGTCTGGCTTCCTGTCTGTGCTCTCAACCACTGTATGACACGGACCTTTCTGAGTGATTTCTGAGTACTGAAGTTACAAGGACTATTGTCAACATGTAGGCAACAATTGGTCTGGATATGGAGGTATCAGAAGCCAGCATGTTGAGGGAGACGCTGCCCGGGCAGGTGAGGAGGTAGGGGGCCTCACCCTGAGGCGTGAGGTATGTAGGGCAGAGTTTAGTGTACCTGGCACTGGGCTAGAAGACATGGAATACAGACAGCAGAGTGAGGGTTGAAGGAAGGGTAGACACTGCAGACGGGATACCAGGAGACAGGCTAATTCCGTAGGTGGATTTTGCAGCTGGGGTCCAGGGAGCAGATGTTGCTGGGGCTCAGAGAGGGACACAGTTTAGAGAAGACTCTGACATTTCTCTCTAGGACCAGCCAGCAACTGAAGTGGACAGTAGTGAGGTCTTGATTCAGGTCTGCAATTTAGAGTGACCTGATCAAAGAGAATGAGCCATCCACAAAATGGTTACTGCTAGAGCAGTTGATTCCCCTGAGAATAAGAAGGTGCTGGAGTCAGTGAAGGAGGTGCGTGCCTTGGCTCTGTCCCACTCAGACCACAGGCCAGGAGCACTCGCATGTGAGAACCCCTTTCCCCTGTGCAGTGTTTCAGCGGCTCTGTAGTGTGGTTCGTATGCTATGGCATCTGAGCTCCAATAGTCCTGTGGGACACCGTGGTCCTGGATATATAGGGTGCCCAGAGATCTGTCCACAGTCACAGAACTGGCAAATGGCCGAGACAGGGCTCAAGCCAGCACCTGACTCCCATCTCTCAGCTCTTTCCATTAACTTATTGCTATTTCCTCATCTCTACCAGATGTATCAGTCAGCATTTGCGTGCAATGTCGTAAAATGAAGGAGCCTTTCATAAACTTCCCCTGGAAGCTTCTAGAGGAAGGTCTCATCTCCTTTCCTCCCCTCTAGTGGCTAGGTTTCTCTCTTTCTCTCTTTTTCTTTCCTAAACATCATAAGGTGCCCTTAAGCAAAGATTTCAAAATAGGCACCATTAAAATCTGCTAAAAACGAAACAAAAGTTCTGTCCCAGGGAGAGCTTGTCCTATTCAGGGAGCCGCATGAATGTGTGCATCTGTCTGCGGTGACCGGCACAGCACCGGGGAGGGCGCCACAGACTCAGGCGACAGACCCCAGTCCACAGTCGGACTCCACTGCGCATTCGCCGTGTCACCTTCCTCTAGACGTCTGACTTCCCAGAGCCTCAGTGTTTTCACCTGGAAAATGGACTTAGTAACATGGGAATGTTCAGGGAATTAAGTCACTGGTATGGGACGGCTTACCATCCCTTAAGCCTGACATTTACAAGTGTAAATGTGAGGAACTACCCCTTTCTTGTTCTCTACCTTTCCTTCCAGGCCAGAGAGTGAGCAACTCCCAAAAGAAAAGGCAAGTAGCCATCTCCTCCCATCCATGAGAAGGCTGGACCTGTCTGTTCATGGTGCCTTTGAGATCCTGCCGCTCGGCTGGGGCTGGGGCCTATAGTCTGGCTCGGGCTCCAGGTAGCCCGGCCTCAAGGGACCCGGCCACAGTAGATGCCACTGAACTTCTAAAGAGGCTCTGGGCTGGGAAGGGCCTGGGCACCCGCGCTCCTTCTGCTCAGTGCATTCTGTCTTCCATGCGGAAGAGCGAAGGTGCCGGGAAGAGAGGAGAGCAGTGACAGAGCAGAGAGAGGGAGGGAACTCCAAAATGGGTTTATTTCTTGAAAGAATAAAATTTAAGCCTTAGCAAACTCGCACGGATCCTGACACCTGTCCACTGTCCTCCCTTGTTACAGCCCCGAATGTCTGCAAACCCAATGAGAGCCCAAACGGAATAAAAAACAGCCGTCCCTGCTTAGCTCCTGGGAGATGTGCCAAACAGGAACAAGCAATATTTTTGTTCCTGCTCTTCCTTCTGTCTTCACATACACCCACCATGGGTAGGGCAGATCAGCAAGACCCCCAAACCTGCCCCGGGCACCTCTCCCCCTCTGAGCCTTTACCGGTGATAGCAATAAATAACATTATTCTGTATGAGTCTCTGGACATCTCCCTCCCCCAGACTGTCTGTTGGTCAAAATTCACAAAGTCACGCAGAAATTACTAAAACTAGGTTAGTGGAAAGGTGAGCAACAGCACTTCTGAAACAATTCTCAAACAGCGTATGATTTGGGGATTTAGCCAAGCGAACTGAAACTGGGCCATTCAAATGTATTACACCAATATTTTCTCTGGCAAGAGACTGCTTGTTGGATTTGCATTCCGTTTCACGTTAGGATTTAATTCCTTGTTTCAGAAAAACTGGAGGAAAATTTTCCATTAGCTATATTTTACCAAGACCCAGTTCCAAAGCCTGGCCCATGCATATTACAATATATAATTAAGCATAATTACATTAAAATATCAAACCACTATAAGCTATTAGAAATAATGAAATTTCTTGCCTAAAGTCATCTCATGAATTACTCTGGTGATCGTCAGACCCCTGATCAAGAGAATCTGTCCCAGATGGCAGAGATTCCATTGGCCAGGCCTCGAGTGCACCAGTGAATCTGGGGGCTGAGGGAGGGGAATGGTTTCATTAAAGCAGCAGCATGAGCTTTCCTTTCCCTCTAATGACACCCTTGGATGAACACTGCTGTGCCATAAACGGTCAAATTCTGACTGTAATAAACATGAGTTTAAAGTAATTACAGCACAAATGGAATTTTAGACTAGGTGATAACAGACAAGGCGATAAAGCCATTCCACAATTGTTGAAGGGGCTCCGTATGACATGTTCACAGTGCTTGCTGGCATCTTCCAAAGTTTTGTTTTTGTAATAGGGAATGCAAATTATATGTAGACTAACTCAGTGTCTGAATTCAAATCCTTAAAAAAAAATCGGGTCTCTATAAGGCATTTTAAAGCAACCTCGCTTACAGTGCTCATTTGCTTAGCCCGCTCTTTCTATAGATAAGAAAGGGAAATGATAGGCCACTAGACAAAACTGTCATACACGTTGAATCATCCATGCCCAGAGTAATGAGGCTTCATCATAAATCCTTTCAATTTATTGTTTTCTGACTTTGGCATGTGTTTCAGTTTTATTTTGCAAGTAAGGTAAATGGGCTAGATCAGTGGGGCTCAAGTCAGGTTAGAATCACCGGTGGAGATTTTAAAATCTGCTAAGTCAGGATTTCTGGGCAGTGCTGATGGGAAGTGGGCCCTGGCATTTTTATAAGCTCCTGCCACCCGGGTTGAGAATCGTTAGCCGAGAGTGAGGTCTCTGTCCTCATCCATGGTACATTCCCACTGGGGCTACTTCTTGACAAAGACTCTGAAGGTAACTATAACGGGGCAAACTCCATGATGCAGGTTCACTCTGAGTGCTGGTAGATCCTGGCATAGGTTCTCAGACCCCACTGTCTACAGGGGCCAGAGACGTGGGTAGAGGCCATGCTGAATAGGAGAACACATCTCCCACTTACAGGAGACAGCCCCCCAGTGCCAGCTCACTGTGGCATCAGGAAAATGGGCCCAGGGCTGCCCAGTTTTCAAGAGAAGCCAGAGGTCTAGCTTTTTACGTGGAAAACTGTTCATTTCTAATGAACGTAATGAATCAAAAACTGATGAAACCTGTTGACCACACAAACATGTGTATGACCAAAAATGGCCTCCAGATGCTAATTTATAATCTTTGCACTAGTACCATGCCCTGAACGTAAGTATAATGCAAATATTTGCAAAATATGACATGAACCGTATCTGGAAAATGTTCATCTTTTAAGCAATACAGGTAAATCTGCATTTGCTTATTTATAAGGTGGTTGTGTTCTGTAAAACCAAGTAGTTTAACTTATATTAACAAGTCCTCAAAAAGTTTGCTAAATGAAGAATGATTTAAAGCTATAGGTATATAATCATCATAAAGCAAAGCAAATGTACAAACCAAACTGCCCACCTAAATTTACTGTAAGCCCTCTTTTTTTTTTTTTTTTTTTTTAAGAGAGGGAAGGAGAAAGATAGGTGGAGAGGGGCAAAGGGAGAGAGAGAATCTTAAGCAGACTACACAGAGAGCCCAACACATGGTGTGATCTCACAACCCTGAGATCATGACCTGAGCCAAAACCAAGCATCAGATGCTTAACCGATATAAGCCACCTAGGTGCCCCAACTCTTAATGCAGAAATTCTCACACTGCTGTGCAAAGCGGTTCACATGGGAATGTTGTTAGTGCAGGATAGTTGGTGGGAAGCTCTGATCTGATAGTTGTTACAAGTTCTTAGGTGATGCTAAAGCAAAGCCTTAAAGCACAGAGGCTGGCCATAATCACACAGCCTATCAAACCAGAAGACTGGTGACCTCCTAAGGGTACACAGTGTCATTTTCTACTATGCCTGACACATACCAGGAGCACAATCAGTACTTACGGAGTGACTGAGTAAAGAATCAGTTTGGAGAGATCCCCCTGCAGGCCAAGCAAAGTGCTTGGGTAGATGCTACTGGAAGGTGGTGGTGGTGGTGGTGGTGGTGGCCCGTCTTACAGTTCAGGTAGGGGGAAAGATGCAGTCATCTGGACAATGCAGTGAGGTGGGTCTGTGGTTTCTAACCAGGGAGCCATCAGAGGATGCACACCAGTGATAGAGGGACACTCAGTCGGAGGGGTATGGGTTCTATTTGTTTGGCCATGGGAGCAGGAGAGGCAGTGAAACAGGGAAGTAAGATAATCAGAGTATGATTTTAAGACTGTTTTGGTAGTGATGTGATGGAATCCTGCTAGGACGAGGTCCTTCAAGGGTTCTGATTCAGAAATGAAGCATCCTAAGGTAGGAAGGTTACTGGTCCTATTGGCTGCTGGTCATAAAGTTCCCTCTTCTACTATACAATATAAGCCTTCTCAAATGGCAACTGCTTTACAGCCCTGCTCTTGCTTAAGTGCCTACTGCTGGATTTCCTGAGACTCTTTCACCCAGAGAAATCTGTCTCCTTAGAAGGAATAAACCTGAAGAAAACCAGAGAACAAAGAGAAGGCAGTGTTTAACTGCTATTAATTCACATGGGGATCCACGGAAACAGAATACACTGGAACCTTCTTGTAGGAAAGAATGCATCTCCACTCTGATGAAATCGAACCGCCTCACCTCCAAACAAATGGAATTTAGTCACAAACCCAGAATTATGTTTCCCTGTGGCAAAAAGGAGCTTCTAAAGAAAATGAACATACTTGACTCTCTAGATCCTGTCCTTATCTGTCTTGTTTCTGAGCATGGGTAGTAATCTATCACATTTACTAAGTGCATGTGAGCTAAGGTACAGAGAGAGGAAAGGTGTAAGTCGGAGCCCTTTCCTTTAAGAGGACAGGAGGGTTTTACTGAAGCAGAGCATTTTGGAGGTCAAAGGAGCTAAAACGCCAGTGACTCTGCCCCACTCTTCACTGTAATGAAGGCCCTGCAACACTGTCCCTGTTCTTTCCTGGATAGAGGTACCCTCCCGCTACCTCACAAGCTTGCATACTTCTACCATAGGACTTACCTTATTATGCCTGAAGCATACTGTGGTGGGAGGAGGAGGCATGGGTTTTCAGGTCACAGAGATGTGGGTACCAAATCCGACTACTGCAGCGTGAAGCTGTATGACCCGGGCGTGTTACTTAACCACTCTGGAGCTCATATTTCATCTTCTATAAAGTGCCATCTTATCTGAATAGCAAAGGGAGCCATCAGCTCATCTTAGCATGTTATTACACATTCTCAGTCCTGAAAGTCCAGTAGACACCTTGAGAATTCCTTTCAGTCTGTAATATCATTCACATTATTTTGGTTTTTGTTCGCCAACGAATGAAGATGGGCTATGCTTCTGTTCCTGTGCTGACAAAGGGTATCTTTCATGGGCCAGGAAGTCAAGGGTGGTGCTGACGATGAAATATGTATGTACAAATCACGGTACCAGGGATTGAACAAACAACATTTTCTTTCTCCCTAATGTATTCATCTCCCTCCCTCCTTCTCGGTCCTCCCTGTTCCCGCAGGCCAGTCATAGCGCTGCCCCCCAATGCGTCTCGCCCTCTTCCCTCCCGGGATACCCGCCCCTCTTGTCTTTCCTTGGTCAGCAGCAATGGTACTTCCACAGACAGACCCTTTCTGGCTCCCAAATACAATTTAGGATCCTCTCCTCTCCATCCATTCCTTTCATCCTTTCCGGAGCAGTATTAACCTTTTTCTTCATTTCCCGGATTGCTGTACCTAAATGTGCATCTATCTGTGTTTTCTGCTCCCGTAATACAGGCTTCACACAGTGCCTTGCTTACACAGGGCCTAAGTACATGTCAGCCAAAGGACTGGATGAATAGTAAGCTTTTTTAGGGCAGAGTCCCTCTCCATTTGGTCCTTGAGATGTACAGGGCTTGATGGTTAACAGACATTTCAAAGTTCTGTTGACTTTCCGTGACTTGCCACAAGTCACACTGCAAGTTAGTCGCCGGCCCCTTCAAAATACCTTCTTTCTACACCAGAGCTGCCTACTCTATTTACCCGTTTATTCTCATACTTACACTTTCCGTAGCTAGAGTGGGGAAAGAGGACGACGATAGAGGTCAAACAGGGAAAAAGCCACAGCCAGCAGTGTCAAATTTTGAATGAATTTAAATGACAAAGAGTTACCAAAAAATTCCCTCTACTTAGTTAGCCCATCTTTAAAATCTCTGTAATAAAATTTTAAATATCAACTTTAGTTACACTGGAATTTTGGGGAACTACTTCTGCTTAGCTGGAAAATATTAGGTCATTTGAAAAATTCAAATGTGTGTCCCAGTCTGGGGTGGAATGGGTCACCCCACGGACACTGGAGGTGGGCATCCTTGGCTTGGTTCCTCCCACGCACTGGTGGGCCCACTCTCACATCACCACTTCTCTTCCTCCCTCTTAGCCAGTATCCTCTACAGCATGGTTTTGGGCTCTAGACTGTGCCAACAATACAGCCATTCATCCAAAGAGATGCCAGGTGCTTGGAAGACAAAAATCACAGACCTGTACCCCTGGGGATAAAAATATATGTTTATAAAAAATAAAAAATTAATTAAAAAAAAAAAGAAAGGCATAAGTTCAAAGGCCTCGTAGTGGCAATGAAATAACACAAAGGCAAAGTCATGTACAGAGTTCAGGGGTGGGCACAGAGAAGATGGTGGTGGCTCAGGGAAGGCGATGTCAGGGCTGGGTCGCCTGCTGCCGAGGGGGTGGGCGGCGGAACTTAGGGCCTTCTAGGCTGAGGAACACGTGTGCTCTGTTGAGGAGACAAGGAATGCCCCATGTTTTTTCTTAATGGGACGCATATTCTAGATAGATCTTGGGGCAAGACTCTACATTCTCAAGTCATCAACCCATTGGGAGGTCTCCCCAAACTGAATACACAAGGGTTTAGTCATTTCACTGAATCTGAAAGAGAATATGCTCCCTTTTATAGGTGGTGAAGCAGCTTTGTGATTTCACCCTTTATTTCCCAACTAAAACCTGATGGGCTGAACTGGAAGCCTCTTTCAGAGCATGCTGATGATTGTGTATGTTTGCTGTTTTCCCATTTCCTTAGGGTTAGGCATCGTCAGAGCTGTTCATTTACACCAGATGAGCTTCACTGTTCATGGTTCACCAAAGGAAAAAAAAATAGTAATAATTCCACCAATAGATCCTTCAAACAAAAATTTTATAAGATCATGCATTTATACAATTGCTTTGGTTATTTCAACCTATGTAGTAAAAATAATTAACAAGTGGAATTGTGATTATAGCCATTATTTTCCACGAGGACACAAAATGAATTAAATGCTGTTTTTCCTAATAGTTTTTATTCAAATGGCACCAGAATGGAATTGGCAACAAGCGAACAAATTTATACATGCTTCTAACTGATGAAAGTTCTTATTGGGTAGCTAAAAAATATGTTTTTGCCCTAGGAAGCTGTAGAGACTCAAGTGTTGGTAAAGTTAAGTAAACAGATGGACAGATGGATGGAGTTAGTGGCTGTAAAGAGTCATGGCTCTAAAAGAAATCAGCAGAGCCTCAGCACGCCGGCACCAGCTGAGGGTACAGGAAAGGGTCAGCCCTCGGCTAGGAACTACAGCCCTCCCCGCACCTCCCTGATCCTGGTCCCCCAGCCCTTCCCCCTGGTTCCAGGAACTGCTTCGAGCCCTGCTTCAGGCGTCGTCTGTCATGGGAGCCCTCTCCAGGCTGGGGGCTGGGGGCCTGTCTGACTTTCTCCAGCACGAGCTGTGAGCTGTGTGGATTCTGGGCCTGTGTCCATCCTGTTTACTGCTTAGCACCAAGGAGGCGTTCAAAAAAAAAAAAAAAATCTCTTTGGTGTGTCTCACAAAGCTTGGAAAATATTTTCCTTAGTTATACTTAACAAATAGTCACAGGGCACCTACTATGTCCTTGTTACTCATTGGTGGTGTCCCCCCCCCCCCCAAATATCAACTTCTCAGAATTACCAATGCCATTACAGGGAGGAAACTGAAGCAGAGAGGGGTTAAGTCAGTTGCCCAAGGGTAAAAACTGAATGAGCCGAGCAGGATCTGGAGCTTGGCATGTGGGCTGACTCAGCTCTTGCAGCCACTCTGCTGAGCTGGCCCCTCGGAGGGCAGGGGATCGGGGCTTCCCTGGACCTGCCACCTCCGGCAGCAACGTCCCCTCCACATGGTAAACTGCTCTGTCCCAGCACGGCGGTGAACACACCCCGGGCTCTCCTCAGGTTAAAGCCACAGTGCCTCCTTGAACTTCTCTCCATCAGTTCCAGTTCTACTACCTGGAACTCCCTTGATATAGCCAGTTTTCTCTTTCACGTATAAAATGGTGCTCCTATCGTACATTTGGACGTCACGCAGAGTGTAGGCCTTTACAAGCAGTCCACAATTCAGGCATTTTGGCCTCTATTCAGATAAGCCCCCTTTACATCATTCTGACTTATGAGACTTTATTATTATTACAAAAGGGTGAATGCAGAAATGGGATTTTTCGAAAGCAGATTTAAGGCTAATTTCCAAGATGGTTAGAAAATAGCTACGCTCCTCACACCTGCCAGAGCAACCGAATACATCCAGGGGGCTGTGGGGCCGATGCATGGCCTGACAGCCACCATCGGCACCTTCCACAGGGGCAACCGTTCCATGCAGGGGTGCTGCTAGGTAGAGATGCAATCAAGGACATGTAAAATAAAACAGCAGTAGGCTCCCGGATTTGATTCCCTCCCAACTTCTCAGCATTGCGTGCTCACCAGGCACCAGCTTTATTGTCCTGGGGAGAGGATGCTGGAAGCCAAACCTGAGAGCTGGCTTCCAAACAATTCAACACATTACAGATAGGTTATTTTGAAAAGTTACTTAGAAGAAGAGGAACTCAGCATTCAGCACAGATGAAGGTGAAACAAGTACGTTCTTGGGCAATCCAGTGAGGATCTGGTTTTGTGCTTTTGCTGAGGTTTGAGTAATCGTCTGGGCCACACCGCTAAGGCCTCCCACTTCAGCAGACACAGAACCAAGCGGAGAGAGCTCAGGGGACTCAAAAGACACATCTCACATCGTGAGAACAAGTGCAGTAAAATGAAAGAGAGGCTGAGAAACAGGAAAACGTCAACCTAATGGCCACGGCTGACAGGGAGCTTGGAAAGGGTGGGGGCCCTGCAGGGGTTCCATTTAGCTCAGGAAATGCTGTTTCAGTTACTCTGCACCTTCAACCTCCATTAAAGGAGAGCTGGAGGTTTCCATGTATCAAACAGGCTTGGGCTAAAACACCACGCTGGACACGGAGTTGGATGAAAGCCCAGGCAAGGCATTGGTGGGGTCTAGGCTTACTGGGGTCTGGGCCCTGGGCACTGCTCTATTTCATCATCTTGGAAATGAAAGCCAGGGGTGACCTTTCCATGGGTAAGAGCTGGGCCTGACGGTTCCTACTGTTTCTGGCTGTGGAGTAACGTAAGTGGGGATTATGAAACACACTGAAGATGCCAGGACCCATGCATTTTAAGCCCAATGTCTGAGACTCTGGAAAGCAGCAGAAAGCACACAAAGGGTCCTAGAGTTGTTGAGGGGTTGGGGATGATGGGGGACAGACATTCTCTTATAAGGAGTATGACTTAGGCATTACTGGATACTAAATTTATGGATCTTGTAAATGGATAAAAGGAAGTAAAGCCCAAATCATCAATATCAAAAACAGCACTTAATTTTCTTTTCTCTCCTGATTTCAACTCATTTGCATGTTTGGTGATGGGGGATTTAAAAGATGGGGAGAAAAACTAACTTAGGTGAGATGTATTTTAGAAATATAAAGACCTCAAAGATTTTTTTCCCCAAGTTTATTTTTTCTTTTTTCAAGTTTAAATAGAAGAATTTGCCTTTCTTCACAAGAGAAAAATAAACCAAACTGAAACCACAGATACAAAAAAAACAAGCTGAAAAATCCGTGGTGTTTCTCTCTCTCAGGTGGCCACTCTGGCCCCAAATTTGCTCCGCTTGATTTTTCCTCCCCCTTCCACCTCTAAAAAACTCTTCCTGTCCAATCAGTTGGTTTGGTTGACCCTGCATCCTAACTGATTTGATACCGTCAAATAAAGAGAGACACCACGCTAAGGGATGATTTGTAAGAGAGGAAGGGGTTGTCACAACTGGTGGCAGCTCTGACCATAATATCAGCAAACTCTCAAGGACTGGACAAGAAATGGCTTTTCTTTCAGACAGGGGAGAAAACAAGGCTAAAAAGAACAGGGTGTGGGGGAAGAGGAATGGAAGGGCAACGAGACCTGTCTGTAGCTTCAAGAGGACCGAAGTTTAGGGGTATGGGGGAAGAAGAGAAACTTAACCACTGGTTAAGAGGCACCTTGTTCCCAGTTCAGGCAATCCTTTATAAGGCAAAGAATGGGAATGTGGAAGGCCTGTGTCTGACTTTGTTACAGGTAAACAGCAGTCTACACTGTTGGCCCCTGTCTCCTCATTCTGTCCTTACTGACAGCATCCTACTCAGCCACCACTCGCATGCTACAGCCTCTATCTTCAGGCTCTCCTATTTCTGAATCTTCTCCAACCTACAGCCAGAATTTTTCTCTGGCAAAAATCTATCCATTGCATTTTCTCCAAAATCAAAACAAAACAGCAAACAACAAACGAACAATGACTGAATTCAAAGCATTGGCACTCTCTCCTCCATAAAGTCCAGGATGGCTCTCCCTAGCACAGTGCTCCAGACTGTGGGCTCTCACGGTCCATCCACCTGCTCTCTGTGACTCTTTCTGATGTGTCCTGCAGCCAGTTTCCCGCTCTTTCCTGAAAGTGCCTGCACGGTTCTAGTGTTGTGTTTCTGATTAGTGTTTTTGCCCATCAGGAATCTCTTTTCTCCTATGTGTATTTGTCGAACTTTACCCACTATTTAGAGTTCAGTTTAACTGCTATCTGCTCCTGAAAATTTCTCTGATTTCCACAGAAAATGAATCTTTTGCTCTCTTCCAGACTATTTGGTTTGAACCCATAAAGCAGCACTGGTCCCATGTTACCTCATATCTATAACAATTGTTTCCATTTCTAAACCCCCACTAAAGAAGAACAACTTCTCCTCCTGTGTACACCCTATGGTCCCAACAGAAGGTACTATGCTTCGTAAAGATGTGTTGAATGGAATAGAAGAAAAGAGAATGTGGTTTTATTACAGTCATTTCAAATGTGATAATCAGTAAGACACATGGCTGTGAGCATTTTCTCTTTTCCTCCTGGAACCATACAGAAAAACAAAGAAAATAAAACAGCGCAGATTCTTTTTTAGGGAAACTAAGAGGCAAACGTTGTTCCCAGATTCTAATATATCTGTAAGAGGGGTCAGAAGCAATGGGGATTGCCAGAAGTTGTGCAGAGACAACAAGGAAAAGAAGGGCCGGAAGGTGGGAGATCTCTGTAAGCACCCAACCACAGGAAAATGGACACAGGACCTGGGGTCAGCAGGGGTGGTGGAAGAAGCCCTCTTGGGCTCAGTTTGGTTCAGAGTTAGAGAACTCACAGCTACACAAAGAATAACTCAGATAAGCGATACCTGCAGTCAGCTATTTGTCTCAGTGTCAGCCAACTGTAGTCAGCTATTTGTCTCAGTGTCAGCCAAGAAAAAGAAAACTTTTAGTTGTGAAGCCTGACCCCCAGTTCCCATTACTCTGGAGCGGGGTGCATGCAAATTGCTAGTCCAGGAAAATCCAACCCATTCAATAATGAGTGGTTTCTTTCAAAGGCAGAAAGAAAAGAAAAGGAATTGGTACACTGTAGTGCAAAGATGCCATGACCAAATTCAAGGACCCCAACAGAAGCTATTATAAATTAAAAATCCAAGCAGGAAAAATGTTGCCACTGAGGAGATGTGAATAGTAATCAGACATGTTGACATGCATTTAGAAACACAAAACAGCTTAGTGAAGCAATTAGCTCTGTGAATGAAGAACACAAAGTAAGAATGCAAGGATTTGAGCAGAGATGGCAGTGGATTGGAGGAAGGCAGAACTCAAGAAAGAAGGAGAAGGAAAAATTAAAGCCATCATTGAAATGAAGATGAAACAGGAAGGAGCAGAAAGGAAGAGTGTATCTTTTATAATACAGCACAAGGGACATAAAAGATAAAAAGAAATATAAGCAAAACAAAATTGAAATAAAAAATTTTAAAAAACAAAAGATTAGAGGAGATCTAGCAAATGTATAACTAGCATATTTGGGGAAAAACTGAAAACAATGAAACAAAACAAATATTTAAGTAGTAATAAGAACAACACTTTCCAAACACTTAGCTCTATATGTTTAAACATATTAGGTGAATTAGAATTCAATAACAAGATACATCTTTGTAAAATGATTGGAGTTTAAAGATAAAGACTCATTTGGGCTCCAGATGAGCCTTAGGTATGTCCTCAAAACCTTCAAGAACAGAACACAGGGAGAAGGGTAGGCAGGAGGTACCAAGAGGCCACTGGCTTCCTCCATATAGTGCTTGCATTGGCAGACCCTGACTGACTCCGACTCTGTAACAATTGTGGAACTCTGGAATATATGCGAAGACTTCCACCTTCCAAGGGAAGGTTGACATAGTAAATCCCTGCGACTTTTGGTCAATTTCAGCTATTAGTGGGGTAGTGCCTGCCCATTACCTATCTGCTGGCCCCATGGTGGGCAACTGAACCCATGTGCCTAGAATGGCTTGCATGTGATTTGAAGGAGCCAGGGTAGGCAATAAGGACCTTGTCTTCTAGATATCAAGCAACTGTGCTGTGATCACTGATTGCTGCTTCTGATTGTGTAAGCACAGGCATAGAGGCAGCCTCTGTTGTTGAAACTGCACTGGCTGAAGTGGCTTCCAGGACATGTAAAGAAATAGTACCTTAAATTTTCTTCCCTTTTCCCCTTTGGTACCAGATATTTAAGGATTAAGACATCCAAAAGCAATTGCATATACAAGAGAATTTATAAAGTTACTGCACATGCTCAGGCTAAACTGTAGGCTCAAAAAAACCTGAGAAGACCTGAAGTTTATACCTCAGGCTGATCCCCAATACAGAAACAACCTACAGCAATTAAAAACAAAGACAGAACAGCAAACTCTAGGTAAGGGGGAAATTCTGATTAATAGAGATATCATATTACGAGATTCAAACATCTAGTTTTCAACAATAAGAAACTATGACCCATTTGTGGGGGGGGGGGGAGGAAGTGTCCTCCCTAAGACCAGATTACAGACTTACCAGACAAAGACATTAAAAAACTTTCTTAAAAGTGGCCAAAGAGCTAAAGGGAGAGCGAGAAAAGGTCAAGAAAACAACATATTAAGAAAAGGAAAATATCAATAAAGAGGCAGAAATAAAAAGAGAGCTAAAAAGATATTCTGATTTTGAAAAGTACAATAGCTAAAATGAAAGGTTTATTAGAGAGATTCAAAACCAGATTTGAACACCCAGAAAAAATAGTAAACTTGAAGATAGGCCAATGGAAACTATCAAGTCTGAGAAACAGAAAGAAAAAAGACTGAAGAAAAGTGAACAGAACCTGTGGTACAGCATCAAATGGACCAACATACATATTGTGTGAATCCTAAAAGAAAAGAGAGAGAGGGAGAGAGTAAGAGAGAGAGAGAGATGAGAAGTAATAGGTGTAAGCCTTCCAAATTTGAGGAAAGATGTGGATATACAAACCCAATAATGAATCTCAAATAGGATATATTTTAAGGCACACGATTGAGATACATAACAATCAAATCATTGGAAAAAAAAAAAGAGAAAGGGGACACCTGGGTGGCTCAGTGGGTTAAAGACTCTGCCTTTGGCTCAGGTCATGATCTCAGGGTCCTGGGATTGAGCCCCACATTGACTCTCTGCTGAGCAGGGAGCCTGCTTCCACCTCTCTCTCTGCCTGCTTGTTATCTCTGTCTGTCAAATAAATAAATAAGATATTAAAAAAATATGACACAACTATATGGTGTCTCCTAGAGACTCACTTTAGATCCAAAGACATAAATATGTTGAAAATGAAAGGAAGGGAAAAGATATTCCAAGCAAAGGGTACCCTTTGAGCCAGGGTGGCAATACCAATATAAGACAAAATAGACTTTATATCAAAAAAAGTTTATAAGAGAAAAGAATGGCATTATATGCTAATAAAAGTTTCAATAGTGTTAAGAAAATATAACAACTATAAACTGTTAGGCAACTAACGACAGATTATCAAAATATATGAAGCAGAAACTGACAGAATTGAAGAGAGATAGAGATAGCTCTACAGTAACAACTGAGGATTTCAATACTCCCCTCATATAATGGATAGAACAACAAACAGAAGATGAGTAAGGAAACAGAAGACTTGAACAACAAAATAAACTAGGTCTAAAAGACATATACACAACATTCTACTCCACAACAGAACACACATTCTTCTCAAGTGTACCTGGAACATTCTCCAAAGGTAAATCACACATTAGACCACAAATCAAGTCTTAACAAATTTTAAGATAAATATCATACAAAATATCTTTTCTGACCATAACAGGATGAAATCAGAAGTCATAGTAGGAAATAGTAGGAAGTCAATAGTAGGAAAACTGAAAAATTCACAAATGTGTGGAAATTAACACACTCTTAAATAATCAATGATTCAAAGAGGAAATCAAAATGAAATATTAAAACTTAGAGACAATTTTTATTTATTTAAAAAGATTTTATTTATTTATTTGACAGACAGAGATCACAGGTAGGCAGAGAGGCAGGCAGAGAGAGAGGAAGGGAAGCAGGCTCCCTGCTGAGCAGAGAGCCCGATGCAGGGCTTGATCCCAGGACCCTGGGATCATGACCTGAGCGGAAGGCAGAGGCTTTAACCCACTGAGCCTCCCAGGTGCCCCAAAACTTAGAGACAAATTTAAATGAAAACACAATATGCCAAAAGTTATGGGATACAGCAAAAACAGTGCTAAGAGGAAAATTTGTAGATGTACATACTTACATTAAAAAAAAAAAAAGATGTCAAGTTCACAATTTCTCTCCAGTTCAAGGAACTAGAAAAAGAATGACAAACTAAACTCAAAATTAATAGAAGGAAGGGAATAATAAAGATTATAATAGAGATAAAATAGAGAAGAAAAAAATCAATGACACCAAGAGCTGATTTTCAAAAAGATTTATAAAAATGACAAAATTTTAAGAGAAGACTCAAATTACTAAAATCAGAAATGAAAGTGGAGACACTACTACCAGCTCTACAGAAATAAAACGGATTTTAAGAGAGTACTACGAATAATTGTATGTCCACAAATTAGATAACATAGATGAAGTAGAAAAATTCTTAGGAATACAAAAATTACCAAGACTGAATCATGAATAAATAAAAAATCTGAATAGACCCATACCTAGTTAAGGAGATTGAATCAGTAAGCAACAATCCCTTGAAAAAGAAATGCCCTGGACCAGCTGTCTTCACTGGTGAATGCTACCACTCAGAAAACTTCCATCAGTTCTTCTCAATCTTTACAATAAAATTAAAGAGCAGGGAACACTTCCTAACTCATAAGAAGGCATCCAAATTAAAAGGGAAGAAGTAAACTTGTCTCTTTGCAGATGACATGACTTTACATATATAAAACCCTAAAGAAATCCTATAGGGTATATCGACGGCTGAATGGATAAACAAAATGAGGTATATATATACAGTGGAATATTATTTAACCTTAAAAAGGAATGGAATTGTGATATACACTACAACATGAATGAATATTGAAGACATTAAGTGAAGTTAAAATAGAAAAATATACGTACTGTATGATTCTATTTATAGGCGATATCTAGAAGAGTCAAATACATATAGATGGCAAGTAGATCAATGGTTACCTGGGGCTATGGGGAGTGGGAATGGGGCTTACCATTGAATGAGCACTGGGTTTCAGTTTGGAATGATGAAAAAATTCTGGAGATGCATGACAGTGATGATCACCCAGCAATGTGAACATACCTAATGCCACAGAACTATGCACTTAAAAGTGGTTAACATGGTAAATTTCGTGTCATGTATATTTAACTGTAATGATTTTTAAAAAGAAAACTAGAAGACAGGAGAGCTGCATGTATAACATACTCAAGGAAAGAAAGTGTAAAAAAAGGATTTTATGTCTGGATGAATTGTCCTTCAGATACATAGGCTATAGACATGTTTTGAACATGGAAGAACTCAAAGACTATGTTTCTTATTAGTCCTTCTTAAAGATCTTCCAGAAGAAGAAAAGTCCAATAGAAGGATTAGTGCTGAGCTCTGACTATGTTTAACTCTCTATTTAAAACAAAAAGAAGATAAGGAGGATGGTATGGTTTAACAATACCAACTCTGACAGTGGAGAACACAGGAAAAGGAAGGGGGATAAGGTGAAAGTAGAATAATTTCTTTACTGAAAGCTGACATATCAAGTAAGAGAAGTGCATACACATTAACAGTACAAAGGTAGATATCAGTTAAGATAATATTTTTGATTAAAATCTGATGGGGGAGGAGGAGAAAACCTACTAATTTTATCACTGCTTATAGTAGGAAATACATAGCTAATGTCCTCTGAAGAGAAAGAAAACTAGAAAATTTATATAAATTTATAATGGTGACCATTTGAAAAGATATAAAGCTTGTTAATTTCAGAAGAATCACACAGAAAATCAGAGCAATTAGATCATATATAAAAAATGTAAAAAGATAACAGAAAATAAGGTAAGCTAAAGGGAAAATACAGAAAACAGAAAGTGTTAAACTACTTATGCTTACCTCTAGTAATACATCTGAAAAGCAGAATAAATGGATAATTTTCTGGGAAAATGTAATTTACCAACACTGCTCCTAGAGGAAATAGAAAATCTAAACAGTTTTTTTTTTTTTTTTCCCATAGAACAGACAACAGTATAAAAAAATTTACCCTCTTCACTCCTGGCAAAGCTCCAGTTCATTAAACTGTATACTTAAAAAGGTCTAGGTGGATTCGTAGGGGATTCCTACCAAACTATTTGAGTACAAAAGATTCTAGGGCTATTCCTCCAGAGTGCAGGAAAAAGGAAAACTTCCAAATTCATTTTATGAGGCAAGTATAACATTGATACTCAAATTTTTGACAGAGTGCATGCACATATATATCAAGAAAAACTATAGACCATTTTTATTTATTAATTTCAAAGCCAAAATCTAAATAGAATGCAATTTTATGTATCATGAAAATACAAGGTCTATTCTAAAAATGCAAGAACAATTTAGCAATAGCTAAATTTAACAATTTAGCAAAAAATAGCAATAAATTTAGGAATAATTTAGCAAAAATATGAACTTTATTCATATCAAAAAGTCTAAGAAGGAAAAGTTAAGATCATCTATCTCTACAGATTTTTAAAAGGCATTTATTGAAATAATCACTATTGATAGAAACACTCAATAAAGGAGCTAAGTGGTATAGTTTCTTAACACAATAAAATATCTTTACTTTAGTCTCATACTGAGCTTTATGCTAACTTTTATTGCAGAAGCACTAGAGAAATTTCAAACACAATTGTGGGCAAGAAGGATGCCTGCTATCACCATTACTACTTATTATGGGTATCCTTGTCCTACTGGGGCCCAGGCCAAAACAATTACATCAGAGAAAGATATGAGAGATGTCACATTTACAAAGCAGAAGTTCAAACTATCATTATTGCAGATGGTATCATTGTTAGTTCAGAAAATCACGAGAATCAGTCAACAAACTCCAGCAAAAAATAAGAAATGTTACTAAATTAGCAGTGTATACAATTAAAACACTGATAGCAATAGCCCTCACATACACAGGTAACACCAGTTAGAAGAAAACGTGGAAGGGCCAGTTTACAATAGTCAAATCCCCAGGAAGATATTTAATAAGAAATGTGTAAGACCTGTTGGAGAAAAATTAGAAACACTTCTGAGGGACACAAAAGAAGACTCCAGTAAATGAAGAGACAACATGTTCCTGCAGAAGAAGAATCAACATCATAAAGATCTCACATCTAGTTACTCTCATACATTTACCATGATCTCAATAAAAATACTGACAACTGTGAGGTTCACATGGAAAAAAAAACAAAACAAAAAATAAGCAGAAATAGTGATGGCATGTGACTCACTGACCAGATGTTAGAACATTTTAGAAGACTTCAATAATTAAAATGATGTGGCATAGGTACATTAGCTGATTAGTGGAACAGAGTATGAAGTTCCTAAACAGACCAAGTACTTAAGAAAATTTAGTGCGCACAGGTTAAATTTACTTTAGTAAATTTAAGGTGACCTCCCAGATCAGTGAGGAAACGGCGCAGACCTGGCTGAATCAAGTGGGTAGTCTTCTGAATCAAAACCAAATAAAATAAAGGTGGATTTATAGCTGGCAGGATACACTGGGATAAATTCCAAATAAATGTAAGATTTAATGTAAAAAAGTAAAAACCCATAAAAGTACTAGAATAAAATATACAGGACCTTGTCATGGCATGAGAAAGACCTCTTTCACTGTGTTAAATCCTCCCAAGAGAAGTAAAACAATTGAGGAGTGAGGGCAAGGTCAACCTAAACCAAGTAACCAGCCAAATAAACACAATACCCATAAGTAAAATAAAAAACTGAAAAAGCAAAACGAAATGGGAACAGATCTATGCAACCCATACTATGGAGACAGGGCACATTTCCTAAAATCTATAAAAAATAAAGAGCTCTTTGAAATTGGAAAGAAAAAGACTAAGATGGCAACAGAAACACTGGCAAAGTTCACAGAAAGGGAAACAGGAATGACTCTTAAACACAGGAAAAGAGGCTCAATCTAACTCACAATAAAAATGCAAATTAAAATTATACAAATAGCATTTTCAACTACCATGGTAACAAAAAAAATCTAAATGTTTGAGAACAGACTTTGTTGGTATGGAGAAATGGGCATCCTCAAAAAATTGCTAGAAAGAGTATAAATTAGTGTGTGTGTTTGTGGGGCAAGTGAGAGAGGTATATTCCCTTTCATTCCGCTATTCCCCCCACTTTGGGAAATTTACACTATAGACCTCCTAGCACGTGTGCAAAATGACATACACAACTGGAAGTAGTCTGGTGACACAGTGGCTCATCATTCCATGGAACAGTAGAGCGTGAGACCATGAGACCATGCTCCAGGCACTGGGAAAAGGTTCTGTGCACAAATGGGGACAATCCCCAGGGTATACTGTCAAGCGAAAAAATTTCAAGTGAGAACAGTACATACGGCACACTGCTTATTGTGTTAAAAATAAGGAGGTGGGATAAGAAAATATATTTATATTCACTCCTGTGTGTATAAAACTCTAGAAGGATGCACCCAAGACTAACAGTGGGTATCTGTCAGGAGGGGGAGTACTGTGTAGATGGGAGTGGGTAGGAGACTTCTCATTCTGTGCCTTTTTATATATTTTAAAACCTTCATTATCATGTGAATAGGCTACCAATTTTAAAATTATATTAAAAAAAAGTGAAAAAAATGCTATGATAGTCATGTGTTGTGTCTTGCTTTACCATAAGATTTGTAAAATAAGGTCCTGTCCTTTCCTTATCTTATTTCATGCTGTAGAAAATTCCGTTGGGAAATACAATCCTTTTTTATCTCCAAGGACGGGTGGTCATGAGGATCTATCCTTGCAGTCCTGGGGGGCACTGCTCCTCCCTCCTCTCAGTGAACACAGGTCCCCTTCCCCACAGCAAGGCTAATCTTAATTTCTGCTGCAACAGGGGCATGGGTCCATCTATATCTGACAGAGAGATGTACGTGGACCCCTTGACCATGGAAGGATAGAAGATGGTGCAGGTTTCCATCTAAGCATTTGGATTCTGTATAAATTCTCATACTAGCAGCTCTTTGTTACAATTTGGCCTTTCTCTTTTGCCAGTACATTTCCAAAACCTAAGGTTCACTGACTCCACTGATGAGGCATGCTTTGGTCTATGTATTTTCTGACTGACAGCAAACATTTCTGACAAAGGAGAGCTTCTCCTATTTCTACAGACCTCCCTGAGGAGCCTCCCTCAGGGGTGACCAGCTCTCAGGGGGGCAGGGACTTCCTTCTTGTAAGCCATAGATATGTGACTGTCAGTACAAGTCCAAGGGCAGGGTGGCATGTGGGGAGGCAGGTATTTCCAGTCAGGACGGGCCTGGGATTGCTGGACAGAGAGCCCTAGGATGCAGGAAGGCCTGGACGTCTGTGGTGACTTACAAGTTAGGGCGGCAGAGTGAGTGCAGTAGGGTGAGCCTTGGAGGAGCAGCAACTGGCCCAGAATGAGGCTGGTCACCCATGCCAAAGAATGCCACGGACTGGGTGAGGACCTTGGGGTCAGGGCCGAGGAGAGTCTCCCCGGAGCCTCCAATTCTCGGCACTCAACAGGCCTCTCCGACTTGCCTTGTTATAACCCTCGTGTTCCCAAAGCACATAGACAAGCCAGTGTTCTAGAAGCCAAAGCAAGTACAAATACTCAAGGGTGCTTAGTGCCTCCCTCATCTTTGAAGGTTAAAGTTATTTCATTAACTGCTATTCTTAATTGAAACGAAGACCAAATTGGCCACTGTCCCTTATGCAGGTCAGCCAGGGCCTCAGAATCATATTTCAGTTTGTTCTTTAGTCACTGCTCCTCCAGAATTTAAAAAACACATGGCAGTCCTCCCTTAGAGTCCACCTTTTTGGCTCTTCAGAACCAGGCTGTCTTCCCTGCCCCCATCAGTTCTCGGTGACTCCTTTAAATTCTAGTTAGGACTAGCTATTCCGTGAGGTCTGCTAGCTTGTTTGTCATTTATTTATTTATTTATTTGAAGATGGTAAATTGAAAGTAATATATTTCTCTTAAGAGGCTTTTTCTCTCTCTTTCTTTTTAAGACATGCATTAAAATTTAAAAGCCAGAACATGGAATAAGAAGTGCTAATGAAAATGTCACCAAGTGAGAGTTTAGATTTTAAAACGTTGCTAATCTAATAAGAAATACAGGATGAATGTGAGGGGTGGAACTGCTCTGAAATGATCTGTTTAATGCCTTTGAAACGCCCTCCAAATTTCACATAAAAAATCATTTGTGATTCATTTTGATCAGGAATGACTCACATCATTAAAAAAAAAAATCAAATCTGAACGAGTCTATCGGAAAGCAACGTCTCTGAAGCTGGTGTAAATGGTTTCTCCAGTCAGAGTCACTTGTGTTTGGAGTCTTAATACTGCACCATTTTTCTTGTAAGACAGATCTGGTTTCAATCTGTGTTTCTTCAATTTTTATCAGTGTTGGCCTAGATTTCCGAAGCTGAGCTAAAATGGAAATATTTTCCCCCCTTTAACCCATCTGTCTCCTTTTATTTACATAATATAATATATTTTCCCTGAATAATTCTAAGTTTTTTAAAAAGGTGAAATGGAAGTAAAATAAATGGAAAATTTTTCATCACAAAGGGAATCTTGGGATCGTCTCTTTGGATTTATACCCAACTGGATCTCATGACCGGTCTAAATTCAATAAAAATTAGTATGAGGTGAGACTCTAAAACAACAAAACCTTTCTCTAAGGCAGCATCACTTTGGACTCTCATTTGTCAAGTGACTAGTGACTCCTCCCAAAAGACCGAATGAAGGAATATTTCTGGAAACCTAATAATGGTGGCCTCTATTCCAAACTGAGGAAATCAGGCTGCATAATTGCTCTGCTAAGTACCAGCATGGGAAGGGTTTACAATTATGCAGGCTCTGTTGTTACCGCTGCCAACAGAATAATTTGTCAAGTTATGGTGTCTCATTGAGGGAACTGAAAAGCACATTACCAGTAAGAAATGATTTCTAAAGAAGACTTAATTACCACTATATGTGTTTTTAATGTTGGCTGAAAATACACAGAAAGACAAGCTAAAATGGCATGTGACAAGTCCTCATTCAGTCTGTCAGCCATAATAGCATATTTAGAAAGATGTAAAAAAATAAAAAAAAGATCAAGAGGTAGAAATAGATTCTCTTGTCATTTCAGAATAATTACAGTATTTGCTGGTAAGGTCAAAGTTTCTGCAGACTGATAATCCGACAAAGATTGTTCTATAGACTTCAAATGAAAGTGAGGAGAGGGGACAGGTGACAAGTCAGCATGTAAAGATGTTGATCCAGTTGTATTTTGACTGATCCACATCTGAATTGTTACTTAATCTATTTCCATATTCCCTGGTCACCAAGACTCTAACTCCCTACTTGATCTATTCGGAAGGAACCACTTGACTCCTCCCTGCCACTGTGGCCAGGATTCAGGGGTACCCTGTTACATCTCCACCAACTTCAGCGAGCAGGTGCACATCAGCTATAGGCCGACTGGCTCAACAGGAACACTGTGGATTTGAAGACTGCTACTGACCTCTTAGAGAGGACAGAGGCCAAAGTACTTCCCTGGGTTCATAATACCTTAGGGTAACACAAACACATACAGATACAAACACAGTACAAAGTAGCAGAATTTGGGGCTGAAGGAGAATTCTTGAAGGGATTTTTAAGTCAAGAAAGACTCATCATTCCCTCTTTAAACAATGGCCTGGGCTGCTTTACTAATCAAGCTTCTCTTTAAAACAGAATTTTTGGTCACTACCCTGATGTGCGGGCTGGGCATTGCAAGTGCTGGTTCAGGAAGCTGCATTGCAGGGCTGTGTAACTCCCGCGGGGATAAGCAGGTTAGAGGGAAGGCAGATGGGCTGAGGGACAGCAATCCTGAAGAGCTGTTGGGAAGGGACACAGCAGGTGCACTGGGGAACTTACAGTTATATTTATTTGCCTGTCAAGGAAATAAAGATCAGGGAGGAGGAAAACCCTCATGAAACAAGGGAAACTGTCACCAAGGTAATAAAAAAGAATTGCAGGTTTCAAGCCCTTGGCTAGAAAATAAGTTCTGAAAACAGACACAGGCATCTGATTTTGACGTCAGTTTTGCCAGCAATTAACTGGATTCGCCATTTTTCTCTTTGGATTCGTAGTGACAGTGTGAACATATTTTGCAAACAGGCGAACACTGACAGCCCTGGCATTTTTCACCTTGAACTCTGTACAAATCTGTGAGAACTGCACATGTGGTTTCTTGTGGATCTACGCACTTCTGTAGACATGCTGCTCCTTTACTTGGCGTGCAAGCTCTTCCCTCCTGTCCCATCTCTCATCTGTTCCCTGGCACTGATTCCTTCCCTCTTCTCCTCGCCCATCTTCCTGATCCAGGGAAGGCCAGGGATCCTCACTGAGGGATCAGAGGGGCCAGGTGCATCACTCACACATGCTTACTCTCCTACAGAGAACCAAATCAGCACAGGTCCTCGGCTTCCTACCTGCAGGGTCCCTGAAGGTTCCATTCTGATGCCAGGGGAAAGGTCCTGACTCAGAAGGACTTTCAGTGAGTACCCAGAGGCAGGCACTGGCAGGCAAACACCTGCCCCCTGGCAATGGGAGAGAGCTTTCTGACGATGGAACATAATGGTGAAAGGAAAATGCGTTTGCTCCTTTCCCATGCCAGTTTGCTTTCCTTCCAGCTTCTTGCATTGTCTTTTCTTCCTCTAACTTTTCTGCTGTAATTGGCTGGAGCACCAGTCTTGTGCTACTTCAGAATGCAATGTGGGAAAACCTTTAAGTTAAATACCTTGGCTCCTTCACTGTTCTGTTAAGGTGAGGTTCTGTGTTTTTCATCTGACTTTCAACCTTTCAAGAAACTAGTAGATTCCTGCTCCTGCCTCTCCCAACCCAGTCCCACTCCTCTCCAGTAAACCTGTTTTCCCCAGGACAGCCTCAAAATCTCCCTGATCTGGTCAGACGTCCCTTTCACCTCTGTTCTTGAGGTACCACAGGTACCTGCTTTCCTAACTCTTCCCATGACTAAAATTTCACACTACTTTCCATGTTTTTTATTTTTCTGCTTCTTCACTGTCAATGCACAAGCCGGACACAATGTCCATTTTTATGCACCACTACATTCCCCAATGCATGGCACAGAGATACACAGTAGACACCCCAAAATATTTGCTGAATGACTGAATAAATAGGATTGACCTGATATTTGTTCTTTCTCACTATATGCTTTCTCAACCATTTTCTCTTTTCCAAGACCTTCCTGGTAGAGAAGACAGTTACTCTGTTTTCTAGTGACTGGCCTGAAGGCAGTCAGCCTCTAGGGGTCTTCTTGGGCCCCCAGTAAGGAGATTTTCTTTGGTCCTGGTTGCCAAGCCAGTGTGACCTTAAGTCACAGCCTTCATTATTCTGGGCCTCAATTTTGTCTTTGAAGAACAAGCTTAATATTCTCTGCCCCTTCATCATGTGGGGCTATCAATTCACCTGGGCTGCTGGTGTGATGAAATTGATTTTTAATGGTTCTGTATACACCACACAAATACAATGCATTTTTAAAATAAAATACTTGGTGGCACTTCTCCTATCATCTCTGATAATTTCCCATGCCATAAATGAATCCCTTGGATGTGGTCCTCCTTCTTAAAAGATTTATTCCCACAGAAGCTACCTTTTGGGTAAACAGATCATCTACCTATCCATCCATCCTCCAGGCAGAACATCACTGAGCCATAAACAGTGTGGCAGTGACAAGACAGCATGATGAGATCCGTGAAGAGAGAAGCAGAGCTGCTCCGGTGGCAGGTACGGGAGCCCCGGCTGGACCCTGAGGTCAGAGAAGGCTGCCAGGCAAGGGAAGCTGTCACCGCAATCTAAATCTAGGCCAGGAGGACTCTGCCAGGCAGGGTGAGAGTGACTGTGATGCTGAGAGGGGTGCTGGTGGGCACGAGCAAGGGCAGAGAACTGGCGGCCAGAGGACCAGGGAGGAATCTAACAGGAGAGAGCTGTGGTGGCTGCCATGCAGCATGGGGAAGGACAGCAGGACATTGCCAGAGAGGAGACGGAATGCAAGGAAAGGCTAGGAGGGAATGAACAATGAAGGGGTTTGTAAGAAAACTTGAATTTGTCCAAAGAGCAATGGGGAAGTTCTGAAGAGCTTCGAGCAGAAACATGACATGATTACATGTGACTTTGGCTTGTTGCATGAAGAATGGATTAAGGAGGGTGACAGTGGACACAGGGCAAACACTGGTTGGCCCTTGTCATAATCAGGTGAGAAATATTGGTGGTTGGGATTCAGAAGTCACAGGAGGAATGGAGACATGGATGTGGGGGGTATAATAATTTACAGGAAAAACCAAAAGAACTCAGAAACAGTAACAGGATGTTGAGAAAAGGGGGATAAACCATTGTCCTTACTCTGGTTTCTTGCTTCAGTTGGTGAAAAGGGATACCATCCGCTGACACACAGATGTGGAAGGGCTTGGGGACCTATCAATAGAGTGCCTGGCAAGCAGCTGAATTTCTGGGTCTGGAGGTCAGAAAAGAGATGTGGGTTAGAGATACAGGTAGATCTCAAAGTGTTCAGCTTGGTGGACAGATTGCTAACTAAAGTCATGGAGTAAGTGATATCCCCCCTCCCAGCCACGAATGTGTAAGGAAAGAAGAGGTGAGTCCTGAGAGAGGAGAAGGCCCCCGAAGAACTTGAATTTCAATGGCGGGCAGAGGAAGAAGAATCTGTATGGAAACCCAAGAAGGAGGGACTGGGGATATGGGAAGGTCACCAGGGAAACACGGTGCTGGTGAAGCTCCCATGGAGGAAGGCAAATCAGCCATGTTCAGATCAGCATGTCAGAGCTAAGACCTGAAGCAAGACAGTTTTCCCAACATTGTGCCCCAAAATGCAGAACTCTGATTTCTGTACACCAGGAGTGATGGAGGTAGGCCCGTCCCAATGCCTTTCTTCACTTTATATCCTCTGAATTTTTTGTTGTCTTCTCCAGCCAGAGGTGATCATCCTCTCCTAATTTTTTTTGAAACTATCTTCTGTATTGGGCATTTTAAAACAATGTAATGTATGGTCCTTGAGAAAGGAGAGCATTTACATAAAAAGAAATCACAACTACACTGAATGTGATCCATACTGAGTGTTCTTTTTATGTTTCACAAGTTAAGTGCTCTTTTGGGGTTGTGAGGGAAGATCCCACTTTGCAGAGGGCTTGATGTTGGGTCTTAAAGGGCATAACTTAGAAAAACCAAGAAAAGTGACTATCCTAAGTAAGGTTATGATGGAATGCGAAGGCGGGGAGGGAGGATTAAGCAGAGTTTATCTGGAGAACAAGGAACAGATCATACTGTCAGAGAAAAGGACTCTTCTGGGGGAGCAAGAGGGGACATGGCAGGAGGATTTGTGTTTAAAAATTTTTTTTAAGTAATTAATTAGTTAATTAATTAATTAATTTGACAGAGAGAGAGAGAGAGAGAAAGAGAGAGCGAGCGAGCGAACAAAGAGGGGAAGGGACAGAGGGAGAAGCAGGCTCCCCCTGAGCAGGGCTTCTGAGGCTGGACTGGATCCCAGGACTCTAGGATTATGTGCTGAGCTGAAGGCAGACCTTAATTGACTGAACTACACTGGTGTCCCTGGCAGGAGCATTTGGAAGGTGCCAGATGAAAGTGGGTCTTGAAAAACAGCTGGGATTTTGAATTTCATTCTGCAGATACTGGGAAGCTACGTATAATGGTTACTCCTTGGACATCATTTAGCTTTCATCTGCATTAATCTCAGATGTATGGTCATGCCCTAATTTCTTTGAAAAGCAATTTGCAGGTAGGAGACATGTCTTTTTCATCTTTATTCATAGGGATTAGTTCAGTGCTTCTAATTCAAGTATTCTTCATATGGATGAAACCACTGAGATGATTTTGTGGCCTCTGAAGCCCAGGAATGGAGGCACGTGGAAGAACAGTCATGGCATTTGGTTTTCACAGGGCAGTGGGGTGTAGTTCTGAGAGCTCTCCCTGTCTCAGGAGCCGCCACCCTGTTCCCATCACCACTTCTGAACTGAGCTTCTTGTGCTCTACCAGCATTCAATGGATATTAATTGAATATTTACTACAGCCAGGAACAGTGTGAGGTAACAGAAAATGGTGGCTCTGGCAAGTTCCGGCCAACAAGAGGCTGTTTTCTTGTCATGTGCCAAGTTGTTCACACCAGTGAGAAGAGCAGTAAAAGGCACAGGGGCCCCGAGTGATGAGGCGGGTCAGGGCAGTTTTCGTCCCAGCACAGAGCTGAAGGGGAGAAACCCTGTGTGGAGCTCCTCTGAGAGGGTGAGGGCCCTGGGGGACCTGAGAGGCAGGCAGCTGGCTGGATCCCAGCACAGGGTCTCTACCTGCTCACAGGAGAGCCCAAGCACAGGGTGGAGGGGGCGGAAAACGGCCTACCTGAGCTGGTGTCTGGGAAGGGAAGCCCACAGACTCCCAGGGTGAAGACGCTCACCCGCAGCAGGACTCTGGTCCTGCGCCTTCTAGAAATTGGGCAGAAATAAAGACAACAACGACAAACACAAGATGTCCTCACAGAAGACTGCATTCCGTCACCCCAGAAAGATATTTCAAAAGCTAATGTTTAAAGAAATGTGTAAAATGGATTTAGACAGCCTTTAAATTCTAATGGACAGCTCTGGGCCTGCTGGTGATGAGACCTTTCTGAAGACGGGACGGTGTGGGAGATGCTGTCATGGCCGCAGCCCCAGCAAGAGGAAAACAATCTACTCTTGATTCTGACACTGAGTCACGGAGCAGCAGCTGTGGAATTTTATTTACTTTTCCTAGATTTTACACTATAATTTAAAATGATAAATATATGTTATGTCACAAAACACTACAGTCTATTCAACACACATTTTCTGAATTGTGCCAGGCACAGAATTAAGGGTTGGGACACAAAAGTGAAGATAACCCCGTCCCTACTGACACAGACCCTTGGACAGCAGCCCCTAGTGTGCACAGAATGGGGACAAGAGTTGGGTGAGCATAGCCTATGGAGCAGAGGAACGGAAGCTGAGTGCTGGAACCAGAAAGGGTGTGCAGAGAAAAACTTAAACAGCACTTGGCCTTCAAAGTGCCACCATGTTTGCCTGGGAGTTGACTGGAGAGCTTATAAATGGCGCCCTGCCTGGGGCCTATCCCAGCCCTACTGCATCTGAATCTCTGGGATGGCATGTGGGGAATTGGAATTTTTCAGGTATTCTAGAATTTTCCTTATGCACATTGAAGATTATAAGCCACTGTTTCAGGAGATGAGTAGGTCATTAGATGGGCAAAGGGATATGAAGTGGAAGTGACATCATGAAGGAAATGTAGAAGGGACAGATATGGCCCAACTCCTGGACAGGTGGAAGCTAGACCAGAGGGTAGCTGTAAAGACTCCTGTCATGCATAGAATAGCGATTACCAAACCTGCATTTCCAAACAGCCTGTGTTAGTAAAATCCGGAATTCATAAATTATAATCTCTTTGGTGGGGCCTGACCAGGAGCATTAAAATAAAGGTTATACCGGTGATTCCCATTTACAGCATGGGTTAGTATGCTGCATGGACCATGTAGAACCATTGGAGGTTCTGAAGTCAAGCATCATACCCAGTTCCTTCTTTTATCCATGGACATCCTGATAGAGAATGCTGGTACATTCTCGAATGGCAATTACCATTGACTGTTAACTAAAGACTTCAGTGGTATCTACTGCATCTAACAGTAAGAGGTAATCTTCTGTGTTGTGAGTATGCAATGTGATTCTTAAAAAGTGCTAAGACAGGAAAAAGCTTTAACGTTTCATCTCCACTCTGAGTTCCGAGGGCAGGCTGGAATTTGTTCTTCCTGTAAACAAACCACTTCTCTGAATCCGACCAGGAACATTAATTCAGATAACTGGAGAATTCTTTAGGGAACAACAAACCAATGCCATGCCGGCACTCTGAAAGAGTTCAGGTTTGGAAAATATCTGAGAGCGAAGACTCTGATTAGCAAGGAGAAAGTAAGAACTACATGGTTCCCAACAATTCGCCCACAGCTATGGACGTTAATTAATAATTAACCTTATCTCTGGGACCCCCAAACTAACTGAGATCAACTTGCTGATGTTCTGAAACTGGTGTGGAAGTGGGTAACAGAAATTTCATATTATTTCTTAGCAATGAAGTACTCAGATAGTTCAAGATCACCAGCAACATCGAGAATAAGCTTACAGGACATAGCTCTTTTCCCCAGGAAATAAAATGTGCCTACACCTTTGGATCAGAATTACATTTCACAGCACATATCTCCAAATGCATTTATTTCTACTGTTGCACAGAGCCACAGATTTTATATTTTAAATTATACGTCCCTCAGTACACCAGACTGGGAAATCCACGGTCCAGGGATGAGGAGCTTATTACATAATATTATGCACACTCAAAACTATGGATGAATAAAGATGATCCAGTCCTAGCAAATCACTCTGTGCATGACGGTAACAGTGCAAATTATTCCCTCAGGTTGTATTAAAGGGAGTTTTCTAGCACAACGGCTGCCCCTTTGGTTCTTAATAGTGTACTGCAGTTCTAAGGGAAGCAAATGATAAATTACATTTTAGGCCACAGTTCAGAACTGCTTTTATGTTGACATAGGCTGAAGTTGTAAATTTAGTCACATTTAAGAAATAGATTCTTTTTTCCCTCATTTGTCTTCGGGTGCATTCATTCAAGGAGGCTTGAATAAGTATACCTAAGTCCATTCAAATTCTAAAACAGCCATGATCTCTTGAGCACCTACTCAGTGCCACGCTTTGTATGCGTCATTTAAATCCCTCCACATAATCCTCCAGTTCTGTGCAGCAAACCCTTCTTATCTTCACTTTTCTAGAGAAGGAAAGTGGGGTTCCCAGATGACAGGTAATTTTCCCAAGGTAAAAAGGCTAATTAGTGGCAGAGCTAAGTCCAGGGCGGGAACACCTTATGCCAACCCCTTCTACTTTCTAAAGATCAACTCAAGTCTTCCTGATGAAGTGAGCCATTTTCTTTTCTATACTAATTTGGATGGTATATGTGTTCCTATTTCTGTGCCTATTATGTGATACTTATCTATAAGTTTTGCTTCTTTACAAGAAGACGAGTTCCTTGAAGGCAAGATGCAGATCTCCTTGTCCATCACTGCATTCCGCGGGAGCAGCATTTGTTCACTGAGAGTTTCCCGAATGCCTACTGTGTGCTGTGAGCTAAGTTAGGACTGCAAGCAGAGGAATGGACAAGACGGACAGAGTCTCTGCCCCGCAGAGCTCACATTCTAGGATAACGGGCAGTTAAACAAACAATTAAAATAGAGGTTAGGGGGCACCTCGGTGACTTAGTCGGCTAAGTGTCTAACTCCTGATTTGTCTTGGGTCACAATCTCAGGATCGTGGGATCGAGCCCCATGTCAGGTTTCACACAGAGCATGGAGCCTGCTTGGGATTCTCCAACCTCCGCTCACACTCTCTCTCTTAAAATAAAATAAAATAAAGCACTATAAATGCCATGCTGGGAGAGGTATAGGGATTGTAAGGTTTATGAGATTAAAGAGCAGGACTCCACATCCTGCTAGGGGAAGTGGGTGAGGGGGGGAGTTGGTGGTGACAGAGACTAAAGAGGGAAGATGTGCAGGTTGAGGTGACAGGGTCGATTCTGATTTAGTCAGTGTTGGGTGGAGGTGAGAAGAAGGAAAAGGCTCTGGGAAGAGGAAACAGTATGTGCAAAGGCAAAAGAGGTGAGAAGAAAAATGAAAGGGAGGCTGGAGATGTGAGCAAGGACCAGACCATGAAGGGACTTGAAAGCTTATTATTCTGGGGCCACTAGAAAGGCTGCGAAAGGGCCTTAAGCACTAAGTGACATGATTGGACTTGAAAGTCATTTTAATGACAAAGGAGAGAATGAAATGTGGGGGCATAAGCAGAGAGGTAGGAAGACCAGGTAAGAAGACACAGTCTGGTAGTGGAGCTGAGAAGCCAGTGGCTGGTTCAGGACAGTGCCAGTGTGCATGGAGGGAAGACTGAGTGCAGAGGCAATGGGTCTGGTTTCTAACTGGATATATGTGATTAGTGAACGAGAGAAGGCAAGGGAGATCCTAGCTTTACGGCTTGGGCAATTGGATAGACAGTGGAGCCAGTTTTAGATGTAGAGGAGAAGATATTGAGTTTAGTTGTGGGCTGGCTTCCTTCATCTGGACCAGATGTGCTCATTAAGCTGGTGGAGGTCATGAGTAGGACAGGAGCCAGAGAGAGAACTTGGGAAGTTAACAGTCATGAGACTGAATGAGATTACCCAGAGACTGGTGGAGAACAGAGCTCCATGGAACCACATTTAAAGTTAAATAGGGTAAAAGGAGGCAGCAAAGAACCCGGAGAAAGGAGAGGCCAGAGTGAAGAAAGTCCAGAATGGTGTGATATCTAGGACGCCAGAGTGGGATTTTTCAAGAAGGTTTCAAGAAGGATTTTTCAAGAAGGAGGCCAGTTTTCACCTTGAGGAGGGGCAGTGCCAGGGCCCTGAGGACAGTAGATGCTAGCCTGCTGTGGGCTGAGGAGATCCTTGGTGGCAAAGGCACATCTGGAACCCAAGTCTCATTGAAATCCAGAGCATGGTGAAACTCGAGTTCGCTTCTTACATTCAGTGTATTTCCATGTAGCTGTAGGAGATGCTGCCAACAGATCTATCCGCGGGTGAGAATGACGCTTGAACAAATCAGAAAGGGACAATGGAAAAAGAGACTGAAGGAGACAAAGAGCTAGGACCATGAGTCACTATTTTCAAAGACACAGTCTGTCCTTACAGTGCCTGTTCCCTTTTGTTGCCTGGAGCAGGAGCTGCTCTCCAGTGGAGGAGATCCTGCCTTTCATGGTGCTCCCTGCACTGAAGTGACTAGCAGTATTCAGACTACTTCTGAGGCGTGAACAAAGGGCAAAACACTCAGCTTTAGGGTATCGGTAAAATCTTATTCAATACAGACAAATGGCTAGGAAGGAGATCATGTCCCCGGTTCTCCTGTAAATTCTGTTTCTCAGCCTCCTCTGCTGGCTCTCCCTCCCTACCCCACTTTCCTCTGCTCTCCTTGGCCCTTTCTTTGAGCTCTACTCTCTCTCTGAAGCCATTCCCTTCCTACATCTTACTAACCTCCTGCCTTCCTGCCACAAAGATTTACTGAGCGCCCCCTAGAAGCCCCATCATGACGGTTATTTTGCTAAAGAGGAATCAGTAGAACTGGTAGTCATTCACTCCCTGGTTTACCTCTGCCATCCCCTCTGTAATTCCCAAATGTTGGTCCATATCAGATGTAACTTCTGAACCCAAGCCAATTTCTGATAGACATTTTCTCTCAGGACTTTTTTGGTAGGTCACCTAAAATTCAGCATGTCCCAAACTAGCCTTACTATTTTCACCATAAAATCTATTTTTCATTTAATATTCCCCGCTTTTGGTGAATAACATCACAGCCATACAACATCAGGTTACTAGAGCCCTCAAGGTCATGTGTAACTACTCTATTTCCTTTCCCCTCTATTAACCTGAACTCAACCCCTTCAAGTCATCTTCTGCCATATCTAGGGTCTGCTCACCCATTTCTGTCACCCTGTCCTATTTCAAAGCTTCACTCTCTCCTGCCTAAACCACAGGAACGCCTCTGACCACATGTCCATGCTGCTGGTCCCTCACCCATTAATCCTGTGCGATGCCTTCAAACTCTTCACTCCAAAACCCAGGTCTGATCATGCGCCTCCTGGACAAGTTTATAAACTTCCAGTGATGCCTACTGTCAACAGATGACAGCTGAAACTCTTGATCATTGCTCACAAGCTCTTTAAAAATCTACTTTACAACCTCATTGTCCATTCATGTGCCATGCCCTATAATTCCCGCGTCCTATGAATTATCACAAGGAAGCCCAACTCCATCGCTGGAGGGTAGGCACTATCATCTTTTGTTGCTTTGCAGAAATAAAGGACCAGGAGATGAAGAGGTCTGGCCGAGGGTCACTATGCTACACCAAGTTTGGAGTCAGACCCAGAGTTTGTGCATTTCACAATGCTCTACTGTTCTTCACTTCACCTAACTCCACGTGTATCACTGAATACGCGCATGTTCTGTCTGGAGAGCACAGCTGTCACTCCCCACAGGGAGCCATGCACAACAGTGACTCCTAAGTCACTCTGCTCTGTGTGATTCTTGTCACCCTCATTTCCAAGCCGGTGACCATGCCTCAACTTGCCGTACCCTCAGGCTTCTGGTTACTCCCCGACAAAACCAGGGCATCTGGGATGCTGGTGAGGATTCAGCGAGATTACAGGAGCTAACCCCTTTCAGGGTGAGCCTGGGGGTGGTCAGGGCTCCAGGCATATAAGGCCACTCTCCTGGGCACTCTCCTTTTCCTGTTAAAGCTGTGGCTATACTAAGAGTCTAAAAGCAATCACTTTTGTGGCTAGACATACTGACTTCTCTGCAAGGGCATACACTGGAACAGGTGCTCTGATTAGCTTCAGGGATGACAATAAAAACTGGAAAAAATGAGAAAAGTAGAAAATGGTCTTTGCATTTGAATGCACTGATTCAAGATTTGCAGAAAGATAAAAGGAAGCTCTATTTTTTTTTTAATAGTCTTCCAACCTCAAATGGAAAAGAAAGTAAAAATCTACAGAAGGTGTCAGCTTCATTTTACTTTTGATAGAGTGCAGAAGATTCCAGTGGAAAATGCAGGCTGATGGCATAGAAATGGCTGATTTCTTACGGAAATATTTAGCCTCTACTTCACATATACTTTAAACGAGGAAAAAGTAAATTATTTAGTATTAAATGGCTCAACTCACTACTAGCATTTATTAAGTACCACCTTTTGCCAAGCCTCATGAAAGGTATTGTGGGAAACAATTAAATATGAGGTGGGGATGGGGGAAGGAAGGGGTAGTAATCTATTGAAAGTCCTTGGAAGAAGTGTTTAAAGTAATTTTAACTAAAAGCCATTTTCATAAAGAAGGATAATAACAAACAATTTACCTAGTGCTGGGCCGTACGTCACCCACGTCATCTCACTGGTCCTCAGTCACATTGGGGAGTATGATTATCCCTTACTTTCCAAGTAAAAATTAAGGCTCAGAGAGGTTAAGAAACCTGCCCAAGTTTAAAAGGGGCAGACTAATGATTTGAACCCAATATGCTTTCTATTCCTGCACAATGCCAATGCGAATACATAGTGACCACACTTTTTAAAAAACAAGTCTGTTAGTCTTGTTTTAAAAATCTATGAATGTGGGGGCACCTGGGTGGCTCAGTGGGTTAGGCCACTGCCTTCGGCTCAGGTCATGATCTCGGGGTCCTGGGATCGAGTCCCGCGTCGGGCTCTCTACTCAGCGGGGAGCCTGCTTCCCTCCCTCTCTCTCTCTCTCTCTCTCTCTGCCTGCCTCTCTGCCTACTTGTGATCTCTCTCTGTCAAATAAATAAATAAATAAATCAAATTAAAAAAAAAATCTATGAATGTGGCTTATTTATATCACAGTTCCCATACTGGAAAAAGTCACATTGAGATTAAAAATAAATGTACCCCACTTTATGCAATAGACATATCTCTAAAAAGTTATCCATAAATAACATTTTCTTAATAGTTTCTATTTCTACTTTTTGTTGTATTGGTATTTTGCATACCACAGATTTACAATGAGAAACTCTTAATTTCTCATTTATATAAAATTACCATTGTTACAATTCTCTTGCAAGTTCCTTCTTGTTTCTTTTTAAAATATTTTTTAAAATTTAAATTCAATTAATTAACATATAATAATGTATTATTTGTTTCAGGTCTGTGATTCATCAGTCATATAATGCTCAGTGCTCATTACAACACATGGCCTCCCCAATGTCCATCACCAATTACCCCATCCTCCTATTCCCCCTCCCCCACCCCAGCAACCCTCCAGCAACTGTCAGTTTGTTTCCTAATATTAAGAGTGTCTTCTGGTTTCTTATCTGACCGTACTCTTTTGCAATGTTCATGACCACCGTGATTATTTATTTTGAAGGCTAGATGGACATCTATTGGAATTCAATGAAATGAGGGTATTACCATATGTTTTTTAAAAAGAGTTAATATAATCTCCATAAAACTGGGGGTTCCTAACTTCTCCTCTCTTGCCATCTCTCTGAAACACTCAGAAGATGGCAATTTCCAGCTATTTTTATATTACAAATACAGCATTTACATTTACATAAATAGTTTTTTGGGGCACAAAATACAAAATGAATCTGTCATTGTTATTTGCTAATATATTCCAAGATACTGCTTTGCTAGAGCCGACAGAAACAAAATAACATAAACCACATACTTTTCCCCCTCTAACGTGTGCT
Organism: Mustela putorius furo; assembly: GCF_011764305.1. Lineage (NCBI taxonomy): Eukaryota > Metazoa > Chordata > Mammalia > Carnivora > Mustelidae > Mustela > Mustela putorius. The sequence continues at coordinate 11,930,936 of NW_025422010.1, read as the reverse complement.
AGCTGAAAGATGCCATCACACAAATAGTCCCCCTGCTAATTAATTAGTGCTGGCCATATTCATTTTTCTGAACTAATAAATGTAACCAGATAGTGTAATTTACATTTTTTTTTGTCCTACTCTAGTTTAAATTAAAAAGGCCAGGATAAACTCAACTGAAGAATGTTGCTTACAATGACTCCTTTTTTCTAATTACTCAAATCAATGGGCATTAAAAAAAAAAAAAAAAAAACCTCATATTCAGTTTGGTTGGTGGTTTTACACAATAGGGTGGCTAATTAAAACTACTGCACATTTTGGCACATTCCAGTATGCAGTTTATGATTGTGAAAAGGTCACATACTTGAAAATAAAGTTCAGTACGCCTCCTGCATTTAGCTAAATAGTCACAGAGGGTGTTTAAAAATAATTTCTATTCCTCTCTTCAAAGCAGGTTCTTTTCTTTTCCCTGCTTACTTATGAATGCCCATCAATACCACTTCTCTCCCTCAGGGTGATCATACTTACATGGGATCCCCCAAATGCCTCAGCTACATGGAGGGCATTAGAAAGCAAGGATTCTGGTTTGGTTCTGGCGGCCACAAAATCCTGAAAAAATGACATTCCAGAACATTCCAGAACATTTCAGAGTACTTAGCTAAGCATCCACTGGCTATCTACAGCATTGATCTTCCAGGTAAATGTGACAAGCATATACTTATAAGCCACAGCTCCTAGGTTGAGAAGAGTGTACCCACTGCCTCGGGGGGGGGGGGCGTCTCTAAATTCAGATAGAGCATGCACTTTCCTATCCCTTACCCCATAGTCCTCACCTATCCAATGAAATCCAAGCTTCACCTGACCTTTCAAAACAAACCATAACCTGAAGACAAGTCTGGATCTTTCCAGGCTGTTGGTGTCATGTTAGCCCACTTGTGGATGAGTAAGCTCCAGTTTTTGCTGTTTCTGAAATTCACTCCCTTTTACTTTCACAAATCCGTTACTTTGTGTAGTTCCCAGATCCCTACTCCATGTTTTGCTGTGTTGGTGGGTATTTTGCCTGTCATCTCTCTGATGTCTGGTAGGATAACAACTGTTGGTCACATAGCATCACTTACATTATGTCAGTGGCAGATAAACAAGAATTTAGGAAGTGCATAGATTCATCACGCTCTTACTGACCTCTTTCATGTGGCTTTTATTTTTTATTGGCTCTTTCTGCAATGGACTTTTTCCAAGTCTTACTCACTTTTATCTAGCTTTTAGACAAATGCAGATTAGAGGAAAGAAAAAGATGTTGTATATATAATTTAAAGGAAAGTGGGGTCATTGCCCCCATTGACTATTATTTCAAATAGAGTCACTTCGCTTAATTAAAATATCTTATAAGCTTTCACAGAGATTTTGATGCCAGTGTCTTATTGCTAGGTCTTCTTGACTTACATTATGTGCCATTTCCCATTTACGATGACGTTTGCAAGAGGTAAGCATTAATCCTTTACTTTCTGAGAAAGTGGTAGGCAAACTTCAGGGAGGTGATGGACGGATTTATGGTCTGCTAGAGGCAGCAGCTTATGAAAAACCTAAGGGTTCTATCCCAGCTGCTCCTTCAATCTGCCAAAGGAACATGAAAACCTACCCAGTTTCCACAGCTAAAATGCCATATTGGGATCAGAACAACCACAGTGTATAACAGTATCAATGCAAAGGGCACTTTAATGAGGACCCATAATAACAACTACAGAGGATTGAATAAGAATAGCATTAAAGTATAGGCAGGGGGAGATAAGGGGCCCCTGGCTGGGCTCTAAAACTATCCTGGCAGGCAGAAGCCCGAAGCCAGCGTGAGCAAGAGGTAAGGAAACAGACCATGTAGCCTTGAATGTTAGGGAATATTTTTCTTTGGCGGCTACACTGTATTATAAAAAATGGCCACACCTCAAAGAATTAAGTCATTAAGGGTATTATCAATAGTTCACACTTAAACCAAGACAGCATAAGATACTCAAGGCCATGAGATTCCCAGTCAGTTCTCAATAAAAGACTGCCACTAAAAGCCCTCAGTGGCAACCCATTCATGACCCCTCTCACTTCTGAGAGCTTTTTCTGGATCCTTGCTTAATAAACCCTATAGCTTTGCTCACTCTCCTTTGTTCACAAGATTCACTCTTCGATTCCGTGAGACAAGAACCCTGTGTTCATGTAATAGTATGATTACAGATACAAGAAGTTGACTGGTCTACTAATAATTTTGCTAATATTAGGGGTGCCTGGGTGGTTCAGGTGGTTAAGCGCCTGCCTTTGGCTTAGGTCGTGATCCTCTGTAGGGTTCCCTGCTCAGCGGGGAGTTTGCTTCTCCCTCTCTCTGCTCCTCCCACCCTGCTCATTCTCCCTCTCTTGATTTTTAAAAAGAGTTATGTTAATATTAAATGTCAATTAATTGACTAATGATATTTACATTAAAAAATTGAAAACTTCAAAGTAGAGAGGTTAAATGATTTGCAAATGCCTGCACAAAAACTGGTTTCTGAGCTAAGATTCTATCCATAACTTCTTACATGGCTTCCTCACCCTATGTTAAATTTAACCACAGTAAAACTAAGATGATCAATCCTCTCGCAAGAAAGAATCTGAAGTGATTTGCATGCCTGCTAGTGGGCGGGCAATGTCCGTGCAGATGAGACCTATGAGAATTCTAACACTGGAGACCACCACGACAGCAGTTATAAAGAAAAGAAACTATTTGGCTCCTTACAAGATTGCCAGTTTTCAGATAATGAGACACAGCAGAACATGCTCAGTATTAAAATAACACTCCATACATTTTTAACTGGGTAATTTTAAACTTTGGCAACTTAAACATTTTTTTCTCTTTGAATGTTAAACAGAATTTGTAAGGACACCAATAAAATCAAAGTTTAAATTATTGAAGCTATGACCACATCTTATTCCATGTTCTTTACTACTAAACAAATATGAGCAATGAATTATTGTAATTTATTTCAGTAAGTAAGGGACTAATCAAACAAAAATCACAATAAAAGCACAGGTAGAATTAAGTGTAAGCAGTGGAGGGGTTCTTGTTGGTCATATGGGAGACATAGGTCTGCTGTCTCAGAAAACCCCCTCTTTCTTGCCAGAGAGAATGCTTAGGTATATGGTCTAAAAGTCATGAGGCTACTTCAGTAAAGAAAAAATGAGAATAAACAGCTTTCTATCAGTAAAATGATCATTATTTGTAGATGACACATTCATTTACCTAGAAAACACAAAACAATTCCATGGAAAAGCTACACATAAGAAGAAAAAAATGACCCAGTGGTGAGGTGGAAATTAACAGATCGAAATTGACTGTTTTACATACAAGTAATACTAGCTAGAGGACATCAAGGAAGGAATGATTGCATCTGTTGTAGCAATGAAAATATTAAAAAGTTTAGGAATAAATTTCATGAGAGGGCTGTGATTTCCACATAAGGAAACTAAAAACACTATCAAGAAGCAGGAAATATCTGAGCAGGGAAAGGCTTATTATGTTTAGCTCCATAAAGAAACAAATTCAAAGTTAAATAATGAATTTAATATGATCGCAGTAAGATTACTAATAGGATTTTGTTTTTGTACCAGAAAAACTGATACTAAAGTTCATTTGGAAAAAAGAGTAAGTGGAGAGTAGCTGGGGAACTTCTGAAAAGGAAGAGTGTTAACAGAGACAAAGTTGCTATTTAGATTTTAAGATCTTGTATAAAGCTAGAGCAAATAAATCACCTGTGTGGTACTAACACATGAGAAGACAGGAAGATCAATGCAAATAAACTAAAACACATAAGGGAATTTGACACATGATAGAGGTGGATTTTGAGCCGGTGGGGAAAACATCTCCCATTCAACCAGGGGAGTAGGGACATCTGGACAGGGAGCTAAGGGAAAGGAAAGTTAAATCTCTATCTCACACCTGACACAGATATAAATTCCAAATGATACAATACTCCCAAGTTAAAAAAAAAAAAGAGAGAAAGCGTGAAAAAGAAAAAGCAGTAAAATGACAAGAAACCATGGTAGATTTCTTTCTAAGGAAACAAAAGCCCCTTAATGTGCTATAAATTTAGAAGTCACAAAGGAAAATATTGATATACTTGAATAAAAAATTTTAAAAGCCATTAAAAGTGCTATTAGCAAGTCCAAAAACAATGATAAACTGAAAAATAGTAGTTACAATTTGCAATACAGAAAAGTAGCTAATTTCCTTATATATACACACAGAGCCACAACTAAAAAGAAAAACAGAAACAGGATTTAAACGAGTGTTCACAGAAAAATGAATACAAACAATTCGAAACAAAATATGCTCACTCTCACTCTTAATATTATTTTTAAGCCTATTTGATTAGAGTGGACAAACACATTTCCCAATATACTATATGCCAAGAGAGGCCTTCTCAGACAGTGTCAGAGGGAGCGTTCGGGTCTAGGTTTTACGGAGCAGAGTGTGGCAATATCAAAGAGGCATACCCCTACTGACCGGCAACTCCACTTCCAGAATCTCTTCTATAGACTCCCAGAACTGTAAAATGATGGATGTAGACCACTCTGCTAAGCGTTCTTTATGTTGCAAACATTGAAAACCACCTTAACGGCTGCTGACAGGGAACCAGTCAAATAAATTAGATTACAGTCACACAGTAAAAAAGGGTGAGGCAGTGCCATATGTACTAATATGAACCATCTACCATGTTTTATTGCTAAATAAGAGGGAAGTCCTTAACAATACATACAGCATGCCATCACATGTATAAGCACACAACACACATGTAAGTATGTAGAGAGCTCTCTCTGGAGAGATGACAGGAAGAGGGTCAGAGTGATTACCCTGGGGAGGGAAGCTGGTTCTGTGGCACAGGAACAGGACTTGGTTTCCACTGGGTACCCCTTTATACGTTTTGAACTTCGTATTTGCACATGTTATGCCTATTAAAAATCAAGAATATGCTTTTTAGCTTTCTAAAGATCTGGCTGATAGATCTAGTAGCTAGCAAAAAGCCAAGTCTAGGAGACTTACATCGTTAAATGAAAGTAGGTAGAACACATGCGTATGTACATTTTCTGACTGTTTATCAAGTATCAGTTTTTATCGTTTACAAAAACAAATGAAGTATTGGGTTTACTAAAAACAAATGAAGTATTCCTGTGTTCAGAAGGAAGAGGTTTTTATGGGGGAAAGAGGCAATACTAATACTATATAAATTACAATACTAATACTTTTGGTTTAGCAGGCCTCCCTTCTCAAATTTTTGTGTGTTTCTAACATCAGTTGGAGCATTACAAGTTTACTGCAGAGAAGAGAGGAAAAAAAAAAGAAGAAAAAAATATCTTTTTGATTCCAGAGTCTCAAGGGTGATTAAATTTAGCCAATCAACTTTTTCAAGCAGTCTTACTATATTTGCCCTGGCTCTCCACTTCAAATTTTGCCAAATAAACTGTTTCAAAATTGTCTTATTTACTGCTATCCTGATTTTTTTCTTATTTCATTAGTTTTCTAAGAATTTTCTGGTTTGAAATTTCACTGCAATTTGCAATTAAAAATCTCTTATAATAACATGTAAAACATTTAAAAACAGGCATATGAACACAGAACACACTGCAACTGACCTAAATAAATCATAAACAGCCAGACAGCTAAATCAAACCCAATGGTATTTTTCCTTTATAAATACAAACAGCATAGTGCTTTGAATTACTCAAGGCACTACCAAACCCAGTATTTCTACCATCTCATGTTTCTCTTTACCTAGCTGGTTCGTGGGTTTCAGTTACATAGTTCCTCTTTCACTGGATGGACCCATTAAAATACTTACTCAATCCAATTGTTACTTGCTAGGAAATGAGTTTGTGATCACAGAGAAAAGACTCATGGGACCCAAGTTTCAAGCCCAGGTGTTTTTCTGAGTTGCACTTTCCTCCCCATAGGACCAGGGTGATGATGAAGCATTATTTTAGTGTCAATTTAAGGGACTTTTGCAAGCTGATCCACCTGTTTCCAAGGAGCATAAAAGAACCATGAACAAGGTGTTCCTGTGCTCTTGAGAAAATTAATCCCTTCTTTCACCTCATTTCAGAGAGGCAGAGAATATACAAGAGGTGCTATTTCTCTACACCCAACTTCAAAGCCATTTGCAAATGAATAACTGGTAGAGCACAGATCTGTAATAACAACCAACTTCAAAGCCATTTGTAAATGAGTAACTGGTAGAACACAGATCTGTAACAACAACCGTGTACAACTGCATAGCCAACTGTAGCCTCTGGTCACATAGGCTTGAAGGATTATGGTTTGGAAAACTTTATTCTGTACCTCCATGCAATGCCATTTGAGATCATACAGAGGAAGCTTAATAATCAATGTTAGGAAATACCTGGTTCTCCAAAGATTCAAGTCTGCAACTCACCCCTGCCCCAGCCCCCATCTCTCTCCCAGTCTCTTAGATGAGGACAGCATAGTACTTCAATTAATGTATAAAAGCGCTGTTTTTATGCAGGACAGGGAAATAAAAATTGGCTCCAGAGGAATAGTTGGCACGGGGATGAAAGAGTTGAGAGAAGAACGTGGAAAAGACATAAGGAGTAAGATAACTCACATCCATAGGCAGGAATGAGTTAGGATACCTGGAACGAGTTAGGATAAGTGGAGCATCTGTGTACCATTCTGGTCCAGTGATTAGAGAAAAGGACAAGAACACTGAATTTACTGACTGTGTCTATCTTTTGGACCTGGCCAGTAGGCTTCACTCACCCCAGGTTGGAGATTGATGCAAACCACACCGTAACAAATGTTAACACCACTCAAAGATAATGTGTGACGTAGTTCCCTGGGCACTGCCCTGGTGACAGGCATCTACAGAGCTGGTGAGTCTACAAATAACACAACTCTCTACGTGGGGAGGAGGGAAGTGCTGCCAGAGAAAGCATATCGCCACTGGGAAAGATGTGAACACGAACAATTACAAGATAGACGAGCAAGTATATATGGAGGTACATACTGTCTTCTATCTCTGTCAGTTTCAGCAGAATGGGCACCGTGTGAAAAACACTGTGCTTCTGCATCTCATTCGGTCTTAGCCATTATGGGAAAGAGCCAGCAAAAAAGAAGCATTTATAACTGCACTTAGTTCAGGAGAGAGGACATGAACCACCTGCCCAACTGGGGAAGCCAACTCTGACCTTTGTCTAAGACAGACTCCAAATATTTCCTTGGGTTTGGGGGAAAGATGGATTCCAGGATGGAGCAAGAAACTCTACTTCTCAGTATCTGTGAAAAATAAGGTTCTGTGTAAAGAAAATGCAAAGAGTGTGTCATAGCTACAGGTGGCTACTCCAGGGGAAGAGACCCACCTGCATACTAAGGAAAAATAGAATTTTCCAGAGTAGAAAATGCATTTTTAAAATGATTCCAAATATCTCATTTTTGTTTTATCATTACCTCTTCCCTATTTCTCAGTATTTAATATAGATTTATGTAACCTACATGCTCTCATCAGTGTAAATTCTTCAGCATTAACACACTGGTTTTCTAATCTCATTATAATGGGACCAAAGGGCTAACAAATAACTTTCGCTGTAATGAAATTTTGCTATATTACGTATTTATTTCACAGTAAGATTTAACCAAAACCAATGCAAATCAAAATAAGTTACTTAAACATTGTTTTAATAGAGACACTAGAAAATGATTCTAGAGGATACTAGAATCATTTCTTGATTATTCCCTTGATTTGGTGAAATTCTAAGGGACAGATACACTGAAGGGAGGAGTGGGCACATTAGTAAATAAAAGATGGTTGCTACAATTGTGTCCACATTGAAGGAGTATCTGACAGAAAGATATCGACAACACAAATGCCTACGTTCTACTGAGCCAGCAAAAATTATTCAAGAGAGCTTTTGGTCAAACAATCACTGCCTCATAAATAATGAACAATTCTATCACCCATTTCTGCATGTTATTATTGAGCAGATTGTAGGTACTGCATGTTTGTGTCCCCCTCTTAAATTCATTGTTGAAGTTCTAACACCTAGTCTGATGATATTTGGAGATGGGAACTTTGGGAGGTAATTAGGGTTGGATTAGGTTATGAAGGTGGGGCCCTCGTGATGGGATTAGTGCCCATATATTAGGAGATGCCAGAGAGCTTATGCTCTTGCTGCACCCCCCTCTCCCGCATCACCCCCCCTACACACACACAAAGAAGAGGTTATGATCATGTGAGCACACAGCAAGACGGCAGCTGCCAACATGCCAAGAACTGGACTCAGGATGAAAACTATCTTGCTGGCTCTTTGATTTGGGACTTCTGGCCTCCAGTGTGTACTATTTTGTTATGGCAGCCCAAGCCAACTAAGATCACTGTTGTGATGAAAATATTGAAGGAAAAAGAAAAAGGAAAAATTTATCTTGCTTTTAAAAAAATACTCTGCTACGTATCTGAATGCCAGGGTTGGCTCTTTATCTTTGCCTAATGACTTTTTGTCCCCTTTTCTGAATGTCTGTGCTAAAAGAAAGCCTTCACTTTTTAAGTTTTCCCCCTCACTTAAACCAATGCAAATTAATGGGTGAAGTAAAGGTGCCCTAGATCCTTTCTTTTTCATCTTTCTTTGATTTGGACTGTTACAGACTGATTTTTTGAAAATTAAGTTTATTAAGTGAATAGAAGCCAGGGATTCTGTTAAATATCTCACAATGCACGGGTAGCCCCAACAACAAAGAATTATCTGGCCCTAAGTGTAGGCCTAAGCAGTGCTCAGGTGAGGGGAAGCCCCGCCCTAATCCATTACAGGACTGAAAACCTTACCGATCAGTCTACTCCATGCAATAAGCAATTACTGAGCACCTACATGACTGTCTATATTCAAAGATAAATAAGACCCAGGCCCAACTTTGTTGACTGTGGGTGACAGAGAAACAAATAAACCTAAATGAGTGAACCTTTTACTCACATCTCTTTTGAGGCAAGGAGCCCTTTGAGTGGCCTAACTCCTCAGGACCTGACACTTGCAATTTATGGTGTGAAAGGAACCTAAATTAGTCCTAGTCTGAAAAAGAGAGGCACTCAAGGACAGCAGGCACCTAAGACACCCTGTTTACAGGTCAGCTCGCCCCTCACCCTGGCACCCTTGCAGCTGACCTGCGGCTCTCAACTCTCGGTGGAGGAGTCAGAGGAAGAAAGAGTACGTGGACATCTTGTCATTGCCACATTCCAAATCACACTGTTTCTATAAAATCCAAAATGTCTTTTTGCCCTTGACTCTTAAGAGTTAAAATAAAACAATAATGACAATGAAACATGTGGCCTGCCTAGGAAATGCCTGTGTCACAAGAAACAGCAGCTTCTGACACTTTTTGTGCATTCCCAATCAAGAGTCAGGTTTGGTGTTGTGGTTTAACCACAACCTCATTCAATGCTCACAACCACAGAAGGCCAACCCCAGTTTCCTGATGAGCAAACCGAGGTTTGGAGGTGAAGGGGGCTGCCCTGTACATGTGGCCTGCCTGTGGCCGAAATAGGAGGCCTCAGCTGTCAAGGCCATCCATCAGGCCATCCATCCTGCCGGCGAGGCCTGTGGAACCTGCATTTCTGGGTTCAGGGTCACGCCTCAGGGGAGATGCAGGGTCCTGCAACCACAAGCCTTGGGGTTGAGCAGCATCAGGGATTTCCAGGACAACACCCACCATTGTCGCCCATCAGCTTCCAACTGGTTGATGAGCTGCTGGACCTCATGGGGACCTTCAAATGATTCATTCCCTAGTTACTCCCAACCTCTTGGCCTTCTTTCTTCACTTCCCTCCACTGTCTGCTCAGATGCAGTGGAAATTTTTTTCATGTCCTACAAATACTTCACATTTCCTTATTTCTCTGTCAGCTCATTGCAACCATCTGGCCAAGATAGCAGTCTGAGAAGAACGTCCCTAACTGCTTTTTTCTGTGCCTGCGGAGGCATCGTAAGGGCAGACTGGTCCTACCAAACATTCACAAGCATCAAAGCAAGGGGGCCTTCAATGTCACCCACCCGGTGGCCCCATGGCACCTCCCTGGCTCATCTGTTTTTCCACTCTCCACAAATACTGCTGCAAACCTCCCTGACCTGCTGCCCATCTCTGAACCCTTCCAGCAGATGATCTGTTGCCTACTTTATAGAAAAAATAGAAGCCACAAACTGGACTGCCTGCATTTCCCTAAAACCGAACCTGTGGAAATGGTCTCTCTGCCCACCTGAGGCTAATCCCATCTTCTTGAGCCTTCTCAGAAGCTATGACCTCAGTGAGCCCCTCTATCTTGTACAAATTCAACCTGCTTCACAGGATCCTTCCTCTGATGCTAGAACACTCTTGAGCTCCTCTCATTTCACACACACACATGCGCGCGCGCACACACACACACACACAGACACGCATACACCAACCTCCTAGATGCCCCACCTATTACCAGGCCTCACCCTATCTCCCTCCTGAGCTTTTCAGCTGACCTTCATGAATAAGTTGTCTTACTGGCTGTCTCCATGTCTACAGCTCCCACTCTCTCCTCAGTCACCTGAATCTGACCCTAGCTCTACCATGGCTTTCACTGATGTCCTCAGTGACTCTGACATCACTCAATCCAACATAATTTATTTTCAGGCCCACACAGAGTTTTCAGTCCTCATTTTACTTGACCGCTCAGCATGCTCAGTGCTGAGATCCTTCCTCTGTTCTTAATAGATTCTTTTCTCTAGATGTTCATGACATAGCAGTCCTTGCCTCTCCTACCTTCTGAATAGATGATTCACTCTCTCCCTATGACTCATTCCAATCTTTAAGGGTTAGAGTTCCTTGATATTTGGTTCTAGGAAGGCCAAGAACCTTCACACCCTCTCCCTAATTGATTATACCTGGACCCAGGAGTTCAATTACCACCTCCATGCACACTACCCACAAAGGTTAATCTCCAGTCCAAACTTCACTTCTGAGCTCCAGTTTTGGCTCCAGACCACATACTTGCTACCTGATATTTCCTCTTGGCTCTCTTAAAGACTTTTCAAAACTTCATGCATTCAAGCCTAACTCAGTATTCTCACTCCTGTCTCCACTGCCCTCAAATCCCAAACCTGGTCATTTTCAAATTTCCTTAGTGAAAGGTACTACAGTTCTTCAGTTGCCCAAGTCATCCTTAATATCCCCTGTCTCACATCCCCAATATCCTCTTGGTATTTACCTCTGAATACATCTTGAATATATTCTCTTCTCTCCATTCCTTCCATATCACCATGCAACTCTGAGCTATCACCTTTATCTTAGAAACTCCTCTAGTCTTCCAATTGACCAGCCTATGTCCATTCTGCCCACTTCCCTGTAATTTACTGTGGATTTAAATCCCTGCTTTAAATCCAGCAATGTCTTGCCATTGTGTTCAGTACAAAGACCAGACTCTACTTCTCCAGGCTCATCCTGAACCATGTTTGCTTCACAACAATTCCTTCTCTCCATCCAAGCTATCCTTTCCCTTAGTCCCTGATGCTCTACTATCCGATGTTTCATGAGGCTTTTGAACAACTACCCTCTGCTGCTATGTTTCTTCTTTCTTCCCTGTGCCTCATCATTACATTCTGTCCATCCCTTCTGTTGTAGCTCAAATGTCTCTTTCTCAGAAACCTCATATTATTTCCATTCAATTTTGTCAAGTCCTCTTATAATAAATAGTCCCCTAAAAGTCTCACATAGGGGTGCCTGGGTGGCTCAGTGGGTTTAAGCTTCTGCCTTTGGCTCAGGTCATGATCTCAGGGTCCTGGGATTGAGCCCTGCGTCTGGCTCTCTGCTCAGCAGGGAGCCTACTTCCACCTCTCTCTCTCTTGTCTGCCTCTCTGACTACTTGTGATCTCGCCTATCAGATAAATAAATAAATAAAAATCTTTAAAAATAGTCTCACATAAATTCTCCTTTATAGCACTTGCCAAAGGTAGAGGCTGATATTTTTTTAAAAATATGGTCATTTGCTCAATCTATCTTCCCAGATAGAATGTAATATTTAGTGAAGGTAGTCTGTTTCTGGTTTTGGCAAGCAATATACCCCAATGTCTAATACAGAGCTTATCTAACAGTAACTATCTATACATGGTTATTAAATAGATCAATGAATGGATGCACAAATGAATTCTAATTCTTATGCTCTTAACCACAGTGCAAACAGAGATCTAAGTTTATGAGTTAAATTGAAGAACAATGAATGTTTTAACTTCATTTCCAATGACCAAGATTTTCCATAGCTTGCTAACTAAAAAATTACGTGCTTCTGTATTTCTCTACTTGGACTGGCTACCATTAGGTTGACTGTGTGAAAACTCATAGAGCTGGACACACAGTAATTACTCCATAAAATGTTTATTGAGCAGCTGATCTTAGAGTAAAAGAATCAGGATCACTTAGTAGGCTCATTATTTTGTAATTTACTTTCATGGAATCAAAGTTAAATATGGCTGTTTTCTCAAGAGCACTAGTCACTGATAACTACTTTTGTTTTTAGGGTATGCTTTGACTAGGCAAGGTACTGAATTGTGCTTGGAATATAAGTGCCCAGATAACTACTTTAAGAAAAGTCCCTCTAAGAATGCAGTAAAAGACTAATATTGACTCATGGCAATACTTCTCTGAAGGAGAGTGAAAACACTTCACCGACTCGTTACCTTTTGATGAAAAAACACATATCTTTCATTTGAGTCTATGTTCACGCTATGACCACAAATGAATGTGGTGGGGGCTTGCCAATCCGTCTCTCATTTTGTCTCATGGTGGGGCTGGCCAATCCATATCTCATTTTGTCTCAAACTGGCACTCAGGGAAAGTGGTCCTCATGCAGTTTTAATATAGGTAGGAGCCCCCAGCCTCTGTTGCCAAGCTACTCATCAGGCCATCATGCTACCTTCATGGTGAACGACCAAAAATTGGGTGCTGATGCCAGTCAGCCATTTATTGGTTGTGTGTCTCTGGAAAGGTTATGTACTATTGTTTCTCCATAGTAAAGAAAAGAAGATAACACAAGAGAGAAGCACCTGCTGGTGCCTGCCACAGAGTGAGCACCCTTCACCTTCATCCAGTCTCCTTCCAGTCCTTGAGTGGCTCATCAGAAGAATAATTTTGCTTCTAGAGATCACCAAAAAGGCTTTGCTTCTGATTACCTAATTTTTTTTTTTTAAGTCTTGACAATAGATCTTCCTGTGAGTTAAGCTTACACCTCCCAGGAGACTTAATGAGGGTCTTGAGAAGCTCCCAGAGCACCCACTGGCCCATAAGAGAGCTGGTTGGCAGCCACAATTGCAGCTCAGGAATATCTGCATCCTTCCTTCCTCCACTGTTCTGATTATTTCTTGGGAAAAGAGGGAGCAAAAACAAAAATAGGAACTTTTCAATTTGTGTTATAAAAATGGTTTCAGGAAAGTAATTTTGCACAATAAGCCCAATTTATAATTGCACAGAACAGCTATGCAATTCTACTACATTCTGCATTTGCTAATAAAAGTTGTTAACCAGTCAAGATACGAGCTAGCAAAATGCCACAAAACATAGATTTGAGTTCGGTAAGGCAGTAAATACAGTATTTTGAGTACTAAAAGCAATTAACCACTCATGCTACTCAATTTGGTATAGCATTCATCAAGAGACCAAACTTAAAAAAATCACTACTAAGTGCTTTGCCAGGACTTTATTCATAAATGTTATAAAAAGTGATGCAATTTTGGAGGTCAAAGGAAGGGTTCAATGTTAATTCTCTGTACATTTTTTTCCTCTAGAAAAAGAATTCTGTATAATCTAACTTCTCACTGAATCCTCTTTTGTCCGTACTTCCCCATAGTGTGTCAAAGACACTCTTCAGGACCATATAAAATCCTGGCTAATCTAGTCTTAGCCTTTTCCTTTAGGTAGAAACTCTGTAAGACTAGTTAGTCTCACCACTGTGAAAAGCAATTAACCTTGTAGTCTTCAAAATCATAAAAATATTAATAATGTCCTTGCACATTTTTTCTAATTTAAGAACAAGGTTTCTTAGTCTTTATAAATGGTAATGCTATTATTAATCTCTGTGCACATTAATTTCTAAATTATTTAATTTTAAGCAATTCAACAAAATCAATGCCTAATATTTTCCAAAATGCAAATGTAGTCTGAATCCAGTGGGCAGAGCAGCTCTCCGACTTGCTATTTGAAGATCTGTTTTGTCCCCCAGTAGCTCCACGGGCTGCTGCTGTAATGTGTACAACATCTGGTTTTTAATGGAGGTTTTTTTTTTTCCTCTTAGGGCAATGACATGGGTCTGCCATGTGTTCTGGACAGAAGGAGGGAAAATAAAGGAAATAATTTTTTTTCCTAGTAGGTGATCTGCTCATAATGGGAAAAAAAATTGTTAAGCAAATATTGTTGCAGAACATGTATTGATTTACTCTTAAATGTTTTCTCAATATGGTACATATTAAATAATCCTGGGCAAGTGATGTGAACAAGTTGGAAACCTATTGAGGTTCCTTCTGTGCTGTGAGATTGGTTTTCCTCCTGCTCTAGGTCTCTGGGGGAAGTGCACGTGGAAGGTGATAGTGGCAGTCACTTCGAGTGTCACAGTCAGCTGTGAGAGCCCTCCAGTCAATCTGATGACTCCTTCTTGGCCTTCCACACAGCAGAGGGGTCTTCTGCGCCCTCATTCCACAACAGTTAAGAACATGCAGAGCCAATCTAATTTGGCTGCCCTCTTAATCTTTTTTTTTTAATATTTTATTTATTTATTTGACAGAGAGAGAGATCACAAGCAGGCAGAGAGGCAGGCAGAGAGAGAGGAGGAAGCAGGCTCCCTGCTGAGCAGAGAGCCCGACACGGGACTCGATCCCAGGACCCTGAGATCATGACCTGAGCCGAAGGCAGAGGCTTTAACCCACTGAGCCACCCAGGTGCCCCTGCCCTCTTAATCTTAATCAGAAATATTCTGATTAAACCCTTCAGACCCTGGAGCCAGGAGATGGCACCGAGGCCATTGCTGCCTGCATCTGTATTCTCATTCATTAAGGAATTGGGTAGAAATCCTGATGCATTTCCTTCAGTGGGTGAATTCAGCCATTTCTTGAAAATTTCAGCAGTGGATGGAATTTATTCTGTAACTTTGATGGAGACCGTGGCCTTTGCCCTGGGACGCCACCCAATCTCCTGCATTTGGTGGGTGTCTGAAGGACATAGTACCAGTGCTGATGAGAAGGGTCTGGAGGGGTGCCGCACTTTGTTAATGGACCTGGGCATTATAAGTACCCTATTCACTAGCAATGACTTTCAGTATGTTGCCTTGCAAATTCCTGGCTTTTCAGGATGAGCGTTGATAGAAGGAACGATTGAAAGTGCAGTTGTAGCTGTGGGAGCAGACATCCCAGGAACCAGTGGGGACTTGCAATATTTCTAATCAGTTAGCTACTCTGTCTCATTAAACACTGATGGTGCATATTTGGCCACTGAGCTCAGTGCTTGATTACTGATGGGCTTCCCTTGTGGCTTTTCTAATATTTCATTGTTCAATTATAAAATGTCTCTTTTGGAGCTCTTTGCAAAGCAATTGGAGGTTGTTCGAAAGACTTGTGAAGAACTTAGAGAAACTCTTAATAATGACTAAAATACTGCCTTTAACTCAATTTCATAAGCATTTTTTTCTTTAATGATTTGATTAAAAAATTATGAATGTAGACAGGTACTGAAAGAGTGTTGTCAATTGGAAATTTCTATTAAATGGCACTGTCACATCAATCAATGTAATTTAAATTGATGTTAAAACAATGGCTCAGCACTCTGGAAAACAGTATGGAGGTTCCTCAAAGAGTTGAAAATAGAGCTACCCTAAGACCCAGCAATTGCACTACTGGGTATTTACCCTAAAGATACAAATGTAGTGATCCGAAGGGTCACATGCACCCCAATATTTATAGCAGCAATGTCCACAATAGCCAAACTATGGAAAAAGCCCAGATGTCTATCAACAGATGAATGGATAAAGAAGATGTGGTATATATGTACAATGGAATACTATGCAGCCATCAAAAGAAATGAAATCTTGCCATTTGCAATGATGTGGATGGAACTGGAGGGTATTATGCTGAGCGAAATAAGTCAATCAGTGAAAGACAATTATCACGTAATCTCTATTATGAGGAATTTGAGAGACAGGGCGCGGGGGTGTTGTGGGGGGTAGGGAAGGAAAAAATGAAACAAGATAGGATCAGGAGGGAAACAAACCACAAGAGGCTCTTGATCTCACAAAACAACAGGGTTTCTGGGGAGGGTAGGGATAGGGTGGCTGGGTTATAAACACTGGGGAGGGTATGTGCTATGATGAGTGCTGTGAAATAAGCCTGATGATTCACAGACCTGTACCCTTGGGGCAAATAATACATTATATGTTAATAATTAAAACAAAAAACAATGACTTAGAAGTGTAGGAAGTCTGTGGAATTTTTTAAAATCATAAAGCAATAAAATATGCTCAGTGTATTTTCAATATCAAATTAATTGCAATTTTCAGAATATGGAAGTTAACATATTTTAGATCAATACCTTGGATTAATCAATATGCTGGATTATAATAAATATGGATCAGTGCCTTCTCCCTGCCAGATACTAGTCACCATGAACAACAGGGCTTACTGTACTTTATATGTCTCCTGTGGAATGATAAATACCAGTTTCCAGACATTTAAGCAAATGGCAAAAAAGGTCAACTATCCTTGCTTGACCTTTGCAGCTGAAAGGGCAGAGAATTAGAAAATTCATATGTATTTTTTCCCATCCAACCTTCTGAGGTAAAAGAGAGAATCTCAATTTAAGTTTTGCAAATAGCGGGCTGTTACTTTGCCAATAGTGAAGAATCTTCTGTTTCAAGATTCAGTGAATAAGTAGGGTAATGGGCATAAAGAATTCTGACAATGTTAGTTTTTAAAGAAAGAACAAATCAACAAACTGGAAAATGTGCCGCAGTAGCCCGGAAGTGGGCTATGCAAATTGAATGCCACATATCTCTAACTACAGTGCCCAGTGGATGGCCAGGCAGAAACCATTTACAACTCACAGACTTCCAATAGAACATTCTGTCAACTTACACTCTCAACCACAAATTTAATATCAGAGGAGCAAGTCCAGTGTTGGAACATGTGATCAGCCTGCCCTGGTCTCTTATGCCTTCCTATCTTTAAAAGGGATAGGAGGTGTCTTACAGATTCCCAGCGTGTGTTGGCTCTATAAAACAGAGTGTGCTGACGTAGTTAAGACATTTGTAATCTGTTTATGTTTATTAGTAAGCCAAGCGCTTGCACAGCTGAAATATAAATTTGATAAAGCAAGGAATATCTACAAGGAAAGGGGCAAAAGGGACTCAGTTCCAGAAATGCTACAAAATTCATTCAGCCCTGAGTGTCCACTGCAGCACTGGCACGAGGCCAGGCCCAGAGATAGAGCAATAAGCAAAAATTCCTGGCCGACGACAAGGTCCCAGTCCAGTGGGCATAACTAAGCGACATCTACACACAGTGTATGACAAGGGCAGAGGAACTCACTGTTATCTGCAAGGTGACTGAAGACGAATCACGGCACGCAAATGCTATTGCAGAGTCCGACTCACTGGGCCCCGTGAAGCTCAGTCCTTCTCACGCGTCGTGCCTGTGTGACCGGCGTGCTGGCAAACACTGCCTCTCTTCTGAGAATGCTTCAAGCTCCCTGCTTCACTCCCTTCCTTGCAGACAGGCTGTTGGTGCTCCCGTGAGCTTGCCCATTTAGTGACCACATCTCTCCCACTGAAGCCTCTCACCGCCCCATCTTTATAGCATCACGCATCTCAGTGGGAGAAGTAATGGGCTGAGACACCTGACCCGTCATTTTGGCAAACAGACTGTTAGCACACGTAGCCATCACTCTAAGTCCCTGGAAATGTCTGCTCACGTTAGAGGGGCAGGGTGGTGGCCCGGGGTGTAGGCTCTGCAGTAAGATCTGGGTTCAAATCCTGGATCTGTCATCTTTGGCAGCAGGACCCAGGGTACACAATGTAATTCCTATACCTTGGTTTCCTCTCGGTAAAACAGGGTGAGACACAGGGTCTTTAACATAGCATTGAGACTATCAGTTCAGAACATCTCAGTGAACAACACACATGGTACTCCTACTGTCAGCTCAGGGAAACAATCGGTGAACGTCCTCCTTTTCTCTCCTTGACGTCTGCCCCTGCTCCTCCTCTGATGTCCAGTTTTTATGTCTCCTCCCCCTTCAAAAGTGGATGGGAAGTCACTTCCTCAGAGAAGCGTCACTGACCCTCTGGCCCCTGTGCTGCTCTTTTCTGGCACTTACCTCAGCCATAACCTGCCACGGCTTCGTGTTAGTCACCCTCACTACACCGTGTGCTCTGTGACAGCTGGGACCAGCTCTGTTCTCATTCACTGTGGTCTCCTCCATGCCTAGAATTGTGCTGGGTGTGTAGAAAGTATGTGCTGAGCGGCCATAAGATGGATGAGGGATTCTGGCACCACAAAAACAGTTCTGTGGAAATGCCTCAGGGCCCTTACATGGTGAGGGGACAGCACCAAGTGGGTGGGCTCCAGCCTCTTTCCCCTCCTGGGAACTCAGCTTTTATCTTTTTACTTCTAGATTATCCACTGGATAATGAATCCACTGGAAGACACAAAATATAGTTTGAAAACTCCTTGCTTTCATAACTCCTTACAGGAACTTAATAGCTTTTATCACAGGAATCTATGAGATGCTATAACTAGATACTTTCATGCTGTCTGTTGCTGAAGAAGCAGCTCAAATTGCACACTTATTTTCGGTGAAAAGTTTATCACCCCAAAACATACAGAAAAGATAAAGTATTTTATGTACCGCAACTTCTCTAAGGAAATCTTTAGATAGAGATTAGGTAGAAAGTTCAAAAAAGTGAAAAAAAGTAATCTTTTGACATAAGCATAATGAAGAAACAAACAACCCTACCCCCTGCAATTTAGCCAAATGCAACCCTCTTCTAACAGACGTGCCCTGAGGGTTGTCCAATGCCACAGAAAAAGTTAGTGACTGAACCCAGAGTCTCAGGACCTCAGGGAAGAATCTCTCCACTATACTTCAGGATACATGTATGAAACACAGATGACTAAACTTTTATTCTCAGTCTCTTTCCTGTATGCACACATTTGCATTTCTTTCTTTTTTTATTAACATATAATGTATTATTTGTTTCAGGGATACAGGTCTGTGATTCATCAGACATTTCCCAGCGCTCACCACAACATATACCCTCCCCTATGTCCAACACCCAGACACCCTATTCCTCACATCCCCTTCCCCTCCAGCAACCCTCAGTTTGTTTCCTGAGATTAAGAGTCTCTTATGGTTTGTTTCCTTCTCTGGTTTCATCTTGTTGCATTTTTCCCTCCCTTCCCTTATGATCCATTGTCTCTTTTCTCAAATTCCATATACCAGTGAGATCATATGATAACTGTCTTTCTCTGATTGATTTATTTCACTTATCATAATATCATCTAGTTCCATCCACATCATTGCAAATGGCAAGATTCGGGTATTTTTTGATGGCTGCATAGTATTCCATTATATGTATATACATATATGTATATATATATGTGTGTGTGTGTGTGTATATATATATATATATATCACATCTTCTTTATACATTCATCTGTTGATGGACAGCTAGGCTCTTTCCATAATTTGGCTATTGTGGATGTTGCTGCTATAAACATTGGGGTGCATGTGGCCCTTCTGATCACTACATTTGTATCTTTGGGTAAATACCAAGTAGTGCAATTGCTAGGTCATAAGGTAGCTCTATTTTCAACTTTTTGAGGAACCTCCATGCTGTTTTCCAGAGTGGCTCTACCACTTTGCATTCCCACCAACAGTGCACCCACCAACAGTACTGGTAAACAGTATGGAGGTTCCTCAAAAAGTTGAAAATAGAGCATTTCTTTTTTAATTAGACCAATATGAAATGTGAAAGCAATTGCTTCTTCAAATGGCCAGAGGGTGATTATCTAAAGGTGTGTTCACCAGCAAGGCTGAAAACACCTGGGTTTTTCCCTCTATTTTGTGTTAAAGCATGGCTTTGGGTAGATATGTCTGTATTTCTTTGAAATAAAAAGGACTTGGGCTACAAAATGCATTAGAGGTAAGACAGCGGTTCTGACATCTCTGAGGAGAAATTTCTGACCAAGCAGAAAGGCATTCTTCTTAAGAAAAGGCCTGTCAACAAATAGAGTAAAAATGTCAGAGACATTGAAATGGCTTTTGACACAGACTTCAGTGCCAATCTATTTAACAAAAAGCAAAATCCTCCATGTTTCTGCAGAAGAAGTTTGCTTTTATGTTTAAGTGAAGACTTAACAAGGGTCAGAGAGGAAGTAAAATCACAAGGTGTCTAGAGCACATTCAGCCCTGGGAGCCCAGCTGGGCATGAGGTTCCCTGCAGGGGTTTCAGCCAAAAGTGTTATTAATCCACCTCTGATGAGCGTACAGAGAAATGTCTAAGTATTTGTCATACCTTAATATATATAGTGCTTGTTTTAATGCCCTTTCATATTAACTCTCCTTTGATCTGATCAGCTATTACTTTGTGAGGCAGAGAAATACCTTCCATCTGACAGGTGAGGAAACCAAGGCTCACAGTCTGAATGGTTTAGCTGCATCAGGCAGCAAGTGTGAGGCTGGGCTTGAAGTCAGTTCTCCTAACTTTCCCCTAATCGCACCTCCCATGGGGCCACACAGCCAGTCAGCTCCGAGGGTGGTGTGGACTCTGGAGGAAAACCCAAGCTCCAAGTCTGTCATTTACCAGCTGTGTGACTTTGGACAAGACACCTGTCCTTGGCCTCTGTTATCTGAACAGTAAGTAAAATGGTAACCACAACCGTTAGATGGAAAAAAGGGACAAAAAACATGAATGTGTTGTGATATGGGAAGTGAGTGCCAGATGAATCTGTTACTATCTTTACAACCACCATCACAGTGACATATTAAGGAAACAACTATTATTTGATGCCACTGCTAAGAAAATTTTTTTTTTTTGAAGAGTGTGATTTTCAAAGTTATAGAATAAAAAGTAGATAAAGTATATGAATTAAAATCTATGTTCACCAGGGGAAAAAATTTTTAAAGCGTCATCTTTCTAAAGGCAAAACAAAAGAAAATAAAAAGGTCACCAGGATAGCTATTATCTACAATAGTTCAGTCATCTTGTCTTCTGTTTTTTTTTAGTTTGGTTTCCAGTTTCCTGAAATACCTGTTATTTTATTATTTACTTTATGATTATTTTATAATCTGATAATTTGCAAATCAAAACCACTGAAGTCTTAGCAGTTAAAATCTGAAGGAAAATGGCATCATGTAAAATTATTCAAGGAAAAGTAAACAAATCATTAAAGAAAAGAGTAAGAAAACAGTGAATGGGGAAGAATCATGTAAATAACAGAACAAACTGTTGTCTCTGCTAATAAATAAAGTCTACGACATAAATGATACAGGATGTACCCCCACAAGGCAACAGTAACTATGGCAACAAGAAGAGATGCAATGTACTCCGAGTGACTCAACCAAACACCTAATTGACATACTAAGCATATTCAGGTATATTTTCATATGGTACTGAAGTAATATATACCCTTTATTTAGGTAAAATTACTCATATTAATAGCTATTCCTTCAATTTATACAGACAGAAAAAATTTCTCCTGTCTTTCAACTTATATAATATCAGCATAACTTTTGAGAAAACAACCTAAGTGTACTGGGGTCAGCAACAGCACTCTCATTTTGTACTTCTCAGCAAAGATTATTTTTAAAGATTTTTAAAAAATTATCTGACAGACAGAGATCACAAGTAGGCAGAGAGGCAGACAGAGAGAGAGAGGGAAGCAGGCTCCCTGCTGAACTGAGAGCCTGATGCGGGACTCGGATCCCAGGACCCCGAGATCATGACCTGAGCTGAAGGCAGAGGCTTAACCTACTGAGCCACCCAGGCACCCCTCAGTAATGATTTTTAGGTCCAAAGAATTTTAGTTTAGAAATCTACAGTGACGAATGTCCGATGATATAGTTAAGAATCATTTACATATAATTCAAGATACCGGATTCTGATTCTCTATTTAGACACAAGGTGCTTGGCATCACCGTTTACGTCTTCTCTCCCCACAGTCACGAAATGTCAGAATAGCAGTCCTGTCTACATAGAGGGACCCAGGACAACGTTTGGATGAAGGGCTTTTAAGAAAAAGAATTCTACCGCCTCATTCCCTTAGCTATTCCAGCATCTTGAACATTCTCTCCTCTCTAACCCTTCTGCTGTATCCTTTAGAATGAGCCCTGAGCTCTTATTAACTATATCCTTATAGGGTATAAATCCCAAGGTTAGAAAACTTTTCCCTATAAAGCAGGCATGTTCTCTTCAGGGAGACAGTACACCTGGGCAGTTTTGTTTTGCTTTGTTTCAAAGCTTCAGCACCTGTCATCAAAGCAAAAAATGTGTCGCCCAATATCAGCCTGTTGGAGGGATTCGGGTGCTTTCTTTCTTTGATCCCTGATATATTGGATAGGTAAAGCTTCTTTGCTGTAGCCTGGGAATATTTCCCTTTAGCACTAAAATTAGAGATGAGGGAGAGAAGCCTGTAAATGCCCAGGGAGAACTGGCAAACAAAAGAGACAAATGCTCTGTTGTGGGGAACATCCATTCTACCCACAGTCATGGGAATCTTCCACGTTCAGAGAGTCTGGGAAGGGAATATCCACATCCCCCAAACCTGGGAATAAGGCAAACTTACTAGAATTCCCCCGTCACCTTGCCTGGGATGATGCGCTTGAATCTAAAAACCCAAGAATCCCATTTTGAGTCTGGAGAAAGACTACGGTGCAGTGTTGGAATACAAGCTGTGACTGTATTCTAGAAAAAAATTTCTGTTTCTCTGGTTGTCTCTGGGTTGTCCACTCTTCACAGCTCTCAACAGAGAACAAGTAGAGGCTCATCAGCTGACAACTGGTGTCTGCACTCCATCCCCTGACAATGTTCACGGGACCGGCTAAGCATGCCGGCTGAAGAGACTGGGATAGGGAAAGCTGTGTTCTCCCATAACCACGGACGGTGTCAGTGTGGGGAAGAGGATGTGTCAGAGGCAGATTCCAGTTTGAGAGGGTTATTTTTGGAATACTCCAAGGAAGCGTATGGCATGGCTGCCCACACTGCACCAGACTTGGTGCTGTGGAGTTGAGTTTTCAGAGTTGTCAGTCCTTCAAGCCTTATAACTAAAAATAAATATCTACTTATTAAGGCAGATTTATTTTTACTCAAACTTTTTTTTAATTCTTGTACTATAACTTTTCTCCACATTGGAATTTTCAAAATATTTTGTCAATAATGCTTATGTATTAAAAATCTATAAGCTATAAACTATGTCTAGATTCCATCAAAAAAACAAAAACTGGCTTGCTCATTTTCAAGGGCTTCTAGAACTTGACAAGAAAAGTCTTCTCAAAAAGCAGGATGAAGGGAATTTTTGGAAAGATAATATAGAACATATTAAAAAATAAACTAAAAAAAAAAAAAGTTCAAGATATCCTAGAAAGAAGGCTAAGAGGCATCCAGACCCCTCCACCTACTTCCAAGAATTTTATTCCTGCTTCGAGCCTCACTGGCGGCCATGCTGAAGCTCTAGCAAGCCCAAGAGTGTAGGAGTTTCAGAGCATCTGGCAGAGAAACAAACTCATCATTCAAATCTCAGCACCTCCAAAAGCTCTATCTCAACACCTCTAATCTCAGCTGGTCTCTGAATTGGGACTCAGGGCTCTGCTATTTATTTTTTAAAGTAAAGCTCTCCTTTTTAATGAGAAACTTCTATTATATTCAATTCTCCCTTGAAAGCTCTAATTATTAATATTTTAACTGACATCTGAAGAAAGCAGCAGACTGCCTGCAGGAGAGCATTAGCAAGAAGAAAGGCAGTATCAACGCCCCAGAAGAACCAGTGTATCATGTATGTGGTCTTACCAGGCTACATATCTCTGCGATGACTGTTACCTTTCCAGACTAAACTGAGAAGATTCATTACTTATGCCTTTTACACCATGTTTCTTTTCACTTGTCAGAATGTCTGTCTTGACTTAATTGTGGGTACCAAGCTCCTGTCCTTAGAATCACCTTTTAGCCCCTTGCAAATAGTTCCCTACCTTGCCCCATGGACTCCAGCTTGATTCATCCCTCTCTCTGGCCCAAATCACACCAAGGACTGCCGAGTCATCACAGAGATCCTAAGTACTACAATTACATTTAAAAAAAATTAATGTTTTATTTTTGAGAGCAGTTTGGGGTTTATAGAAAGTTGACCTAATAGTACAGAAGTTCCCTACGGTTCCCCTCTCCTAAAAACCACTGATTTTTTTTGCCGTTTCTACAGTTCTGCCTCTTATAGAAAATTATATAGCTGAAATCATAGAGTATACAGTCTTCTCAGATGGCTTTTTTCACTTAGCAATATGCCAGTTTTAACTCATTTCTTTTTAATGTTAATAATATGCCACTGTGTGGATATACCACAGTTTACTTACTGGAGGACATGTTGGTGGCTTCCAGCTTTTAGTGATAAGGAACAAAGCTTCTATAAGCATTTGTGTGTAACTTTCTGTGTGAACATGAGTTTCAAGCTCACTAGGGTAAAGACCTAGGAGCAGAAATGCTGGATCCTATGATAGTTCTGTGTTTAGTTTTAGAAATGAACCTCCTGACTCTTCCAGAGTGGCCATGCTGTTTCGTGTTCTCAGCCGCGCCAAGTGACAGCCCCTGTTGCTCCACAACCTCAATGGTTTGGGGAATTGGGGCCATCCCAACAGGTGTGTAGGCACATGGTGTTGTAATTTGCAGTTCCCTGATGACATAGGACGCTGAGCATCATTTTGTGTGCTCATTTAGGTCTGTGTCCACTGACGCTTCTGTTCCTATCTTTGCCCTCTTAAAAAGTGGGCTGTCTTCTTATGGTTAATTCTTAACACTTCTTTGTGTATTTTGGACACAAGTCTTTTATCAGATAGATGTTTTCCAAATATTTTCTCCCAGTCTGTGGCTTGTCTTTCCATTTGCTTGACAGTGTCTTTCACAGAACAGAAGTTTTAAGTTTTAATGGAATCTAACTTCTCACGTTTCTCTTTTATGAACTGTGCCTTTGGTGTTGTATTTAAGAACTCATTGCCAAACACAAGGTCAGAGAGATTATCTCCTGTGTAGTGTTCTAGAAGTTTTATAGCTCTGTATCTTACACTAAGATCTGTGATCCATTTTGAATTTGTTGCACTTGTGATGTCTTTGTTTTTTGTCTTTCTTCTCTCTCTCCCTTCTCTCATTTTAATGGAAAATTTATGTAATTTGGTTTTCTCTCCTTTCTTGGAATATTAATTATACTTTCTTTAAGATTTCATTCATTTCACTTATCCATAAACTAGAATCACCTCATACATTATGATGATTTTAAAAAGCATTTGAAAAAACTGCGATTCATTAGACCAGTTAAGAATATGAAAAACAGGAGATTTTAATTTACTTCTGTTTACTCCTTTAATGTCCTTTCTTTATCTAGGTCTGCCTTTCTGACCCATATCATTTTCTTTTTCTTTGAAGTACTTCTTTTAACATTTCTTTCAAGACAGGTCTACTGGTGATAAATCTCCTTTTTCCTTTGTTTTTTTTTTTTTTTTTTTTTTTTTGTCTGAGAAAGTCTTTATTCCTCCTTCACTTTTGGAGGATAATTTCCCTGTGTTCAGAATTGTGGGTTGTGGGTTTTTTTTTCCTTTTAATACTTTAAGTATTTCACCCTACTCTCCTTTTGCTTAGATGGCTTCTGAAGAAAGTCGAGTGTAATTCTTATTGCTTCCCTATAGGTAAGGATTTTTTTTTCTCTGACTTCTTTCAAGATTTTCTGTCTTCAATTTCTTTGGTTTGAATATGGCATACCAGGTGTAGAATTGTTCATATTCATCCTCCTTGGTGTTTTTGTGTTTCCTGGATCTGGGGTTTGGTGTCTTGTCAGTTTTGGAAAATTCTCAGCCATTATTATTTCAAATATTTCTTCTGCCCTTGTTTATCTTTCCTCAGATCTTCCCATTACACGTATTTTACACTCTTTCTAATGGTTCCTCAGTTTGGGTATTCTGTAGCACCTTTTCATTTTCCCCTTCGCTTTTCAGTGTGGGAAATTCTACTGACATCGCTTCAAGCTCACTGATCCTTTCCTTGGCCCTGTCTGGTCTATTGATGGGACTACCCAAAGCATGCTGCATTTCTCTTACAGTGTTTTTTATTTCTAGCTTTTCCTATTGATACCTTTTTAGAGTTTCCATCTCTTTGCCTATATTACCTCTCTATTCTTGCATATTCTCTTTTCTCCATTAGTGTTCTTATCATAGTTACATAATCACAAAGCTCTATCATGGTTAAATCCCCAGTCTGATCATTCTAAAATGTGTGCCACATCTGAGCCTATTTCTGATGCCTGCTTTATCTCTTCAGTCTATTGCGGGTTTGTTTTGTCTCTTAGCATGCCTTGTCGTTTTTGTTGAAAGTCAGACAGGATGTATCAGGTAATAAGAACTTAGGTAAAATGTCTTTGGTGTGAGATTATATGTTAAAACAACAAGCAGTTAGGCTGTTCAATGTTTAGTTCATCTGTACATGTCGGATGTCAGAGGTTCCAGCTTCCTCTAGAATCCTGTTTCTGTCTCTATTGTCTTTGGGTTTCTCTAGCAACTCCTTAAATAAAGTCTGTGTCTCAGAGTTCTCAGTTATAAATCTACTGTTATTTTATTGCATCCTATTGATGTGGTGGTCAACATACTGGTTGGGGAAGAGGTCTAGTGTCTTGTGATTAAAACAAGTTTTTTGTTTTTTATTTTGTTTTGTTTATGGGTGTGAGTGCCTGTGGCCTTAGAGGAGTTTATTAGACTTTCTTTTTTCCCTTCCCTTATGTGAGACACACAGCTAGAGGGGATTGGAGTTGTTTAACTGCCTTTCTCCCAGGACATATAAACCATTGGCAAAATAGTTTCCCTTAAGGGCAGGACCTCCACTCTCTGATAGACCTGAAACTGTTGCTGATTTTCAGTTTGTTCAGCTTCTTTTTTGTGAGGATGAGAGTGATGACTTATACATCAAAACTGAAACCAACAATTTCTTTTACCTGTGATGATTCCCTTAGGCCAACAATGTCAGTTAGAATGCGGTGGGAGAGTCACTTTTTCCCTCAGTTCCCTGTGAGAAAAAACCCATGGGGCATGAAGCCCAAGAAGGCTCTTAAAATTCAATGTATACACAGCTCATAGCATAAGTTGGTTTTCTAAATAATACAATACACAAAGTGTATTATACACTGATAATTTGTTTCTATCTATCCTTCACCTAAACTAAAAATGGCAGAATGTATTTTTCACCCAATTTAAAGGACATGTGGTAGTCTCTAACCTAACGAAAAAATTATGTAGTAAGCATGGAATTCACTGTTAGGGATCACAGGGCATTTCCAAACTGAGCCATCAGGGTCTGTGGAGCCGTAGCTAGGGTTGTTGCTGGTCTGAAGGGTCATGCCACACAGAGTGAGACAGATGCTTGGACAGAGAGAACACTAATTTCAAAGATGAACTTCAAAAAACCACGCCCCAAAACCAAGACCCCACAGTTGATATAAATATCAATTTGCTATTAAGCTCCTTCTCTCAGACACTCTATTTTAGTGTGCAGGGTAAGGAGCAACAACTTACTCCTTCAGTGGTGGTTATTCCCACAAATGTCCTCATGTGATTGTATGAGTATTTACTGTGACTTTGAAATGTAAAGGCAAAAAATATATATATATATATTCATGAATGAGCATTTAATTAAATAAATTTTGGTAGAATCACTCAGTGAAATTTTGTGGCTGTTGAGCAAAATATGGCAGAAATTCTACCCTCAGTATGATGGAGTAGCTTCAGTAGACCAACCCTCCTACAAAGGATGACAAGGAAAGCAGGCCCACAGATGATTCAGGTTGGTATTATAAGGCACAGAATAAATAACTGTGACTAATGTGTTTAAGAAATCAGATGACAAAATAGAGAATTTTACTCAAGAATTATAACCCAGTTTAAAAACCATAATGTGTTGCGGCACCTGGGTGGCTCAGGTCATGATCTCAGGGTCGTGAGATTAAGCTCCATGTCAAGCTTTGTGCTCAGCAAGGAATCTGCTTGAAATTATCTCTCGCCCTCTTCCCCTCCCCCCGATCTCTCACTCTCTCTCAAATAAATAATCATAATGTGAAAATTCTAGAACAGAAATATGCAAAGAATTAACTAAAAATTCATTCGGGAGAGCAGTCTGGAGACTACTGAAGAGAATATTAGTGATCCTGAAGAAAGATTAGTGGAAAAAGAAATCCAAACTGAAGCATGTAGTTCAAAAAGAAAGGAAAACACAGAGAATAGCATATAAGACATATAAACAAGAAACAGTGTAATATATTTGTAGATCAAATCGCAAGAGGAGGAGAAAAATGGGGCATAAGCAATATTTGAAGAGATAAAAGTCAAAAAAAATTCCAAAATAATGAAACCCAGTTATATACCTACAGACTTAAGAAGCAATATGAACCCTCCAAAGACAGAGGGAACTACATCTGGGCACTTCATAATAAAACTTCTGAAAATCAAAGACAACAGAATATTCTAAGCAGCTGGAGACAACAAGATACATCCCAACACACATTCTCTTCAAAGGAGACATAATAAAACCTCAAATGACTTCTTGAGGAAAACTAGGGAGGTCAGAAGACAATAAGATATCATCTTATTAAAACCTGAAAAAAAATTAACTGGCAATTGAGAATTCTATAACCAGCAAAAATATTCTTCAAAAGTTAGGGCAAAAGAAAGACACTTATGGAAAAGAAAAAACATAGCTAGGAGACACTCTAAAGGAAATATAAAAAAGAACTTTCACGGAAGAAAAATGATCCTATACAATGATGGATATTATACTAGCTATGATATCTACTAAAAGAATGTACATCCAACAAAGTAATAGAGGGAAAATAGTATAATAAAATAAATTCTTGGTGAATAAAAAATAAAGCAAGAAATATAAAAATAAATATGACACTATTAAGAAAAATAGAAAACAATTATTAAAATGATAGCTATAAACCCATCTTAATGGTGATAACATTGCAAATAAATGTATTAAATATTCTAATTAAAAGACTGCTGTATTCAGATGGATATCAAACTAAGTATCACATGCCACTTCCAAGAGACATACTGAAATATAAACACAGAGATGAGAATATAAAAGGATGGAAAGACTAACACTAACCATCCAAATGTTAACCAGAGAAAACCGATGTACTAACATTAATACCAGATAGAGCAGACTGTAGGGAAAGACATACTAGGATAAATAAAGATACATTTCAAAATTATAAAAAGAGAAATTGATTAGGAATATAAAATAATTCTAAAGTTACATTAACCTAATAATGCAGCCTGAAAAAATATATACAGAAAAAGGAGAAATCATCATTAATTCTACAATCATAGAAGAGGGATTTAACACAGTTCTCTCAGGAACCAGTAGAAGAAAAAAAGCAGAAAAACAAGCAGACAAAAAAAATAAGAAAGAAAAGAAAAGTAAAAGTAGTATCAGTAAAAATAAAAATCTAATAACATGATTAACAAACTCATTGTTCAGAATATGTTCTCTGACCACTGTAGAATAAAGCTAGAAACCAATAAAGATAAGATAATAAAGCCCACAAGTATCTGGAAGTGAGCAATTAATAATCAACCCATAGATAAAATGATGCACAGTGTAAATGTGAAAAAATTTGAATTAAATGGTTATGAAATTTGATAAATCAAAAATAGTTTAATGTTGGAAAGTGATCTTAGATTAATATTAATAGCTTTAAGTGCATACTTAAAAATTAATTATCCAGGCAATCATTTAAAGAAGTTAGAGAAACAATAATAATAAACCACAAAAAAAGGGGAAATCAGGAAGACTGAAATATAATAGCAGAAATTAATAAAAGAGAAAACAAATGCACAGTAGAAAAAAATCAACATAGTCCAAAGTAAGAAATTTTAAAAATCTAAAGTACTCAATCTATTAAAGAAATTGAATCTATAATTAAAATTTTCCCATTAAGAATTCCAGGCTCAGATAGCTTTTCTGGTGAATATATCTAATTAGTTAAGAAAGAAATGTCACTTTTCTTCCATAAATTTTTTTGTGGAAATGGGAAAAAGAGTACATACTCCCAATTCAGTTTATGAGGTCATCAGACTTTTCATACCAAAACACAATGAGGTCTTCATGAGAAAGAAAATTCACAGACCAACTTCTCTTATGAACATATTTGAAAATGTCCTTTATAAAATACAGACGTTCTCACTGGGCATGAGCTAAATACAAGGTGAGCTTAATAATTAATGGAGAAAACTGAATTCTCTATGACCTTTGCAAATTTTGATCAAAATATTAAAAATATTTTACTGTTGATTATAGTTGTTTAGGGAGATTTAAACAATAGCAGGGGTAAGAATTTTAGTACACTGTGACTTAAAACATTAAAAACATTGAGATAAAGCGTTATATTTCTTTCTAAAAAACGTTATCAGAGGCGAGCAGTGTTGGTTTTCCTCATGTCCTCTATGTACGATACAGAGCAAGCATCGTTTCTGTGCTTTGGTAAATTGTCATACTCCTTTCTGAGTTTGGGTCAGTTTCTACCATCTTATTTTTCACATGTACAATGCTCTGAATATCTCTGCAAGTCCCTTTAACGTGAAGGGCTCTTCCCGCAGAACATGTTCATCTGGTTGTCCCAGCAGCTTCTCTTTTATGTCCAGAAGTCTGCTCTCCCCGAGTCCCTCTGGCAGCACAGTTAGTGTCTCTCAAACGAGGCCTGTGCCAGCAACTCCAGGGTGGGCTATTCTTTCTATAAATCTGTGAACATTTGATTAGACTTTCACTTCCAGTGTTTTCATTTTGTTTCTTTACTATACTTTCGTTAAGTTGGGGCCAATGGAGTATCCACTTAAGTAAAACATCCCATGTGTTTGTCTCTGGGAGCAAGAAGGCCATACCCTCCATGCTTTGCTGTCAGTATGTGAACTGAATAACAGAAGTGCTCAGGCCAGTCACTGACAGCCTCTGAAAGAAGAGATATTATTGGTCACTGATCATTAGGCTGATCTGTGAGTTAGGTGGTGATTTGTGGACTAAAGGGCTAGCACTTTGTGCAATGGTCCACAGTTAACATACTGTGGTAACTGAAAGCTGAATTGTGTTGTTAGGGGACTGGAATTATTTCATTGCATATTCAGCAAGGTGAGGCCTACCTGTATTGGTAAAGAAATACTGGTTCTAAGTTCTGACTGAGGTGGTGGTACATGAATATTTATTTATTGAAATTCATTGAAGTAAGACACATAAAACTTCCAGACTTTTCCAAAAAATATGGTAAACCTCAACAAGACATTTCCTTAAGAAGAAGATGTGGTCCATATACACTACAGAGTATTATGTCTCCATCAGAAAGGATGAATACTCAACTTTTGTAGCAACATGGACCGGACAGGGAAAGATTCTGCTCAGTGAAATAAGTCAAGCAGAGAGAGTCAATTATCATATGGTTTCACTTACTTGTAGAGCACAAGGAATAACATGAAGGACACTGGGAGATGGAGAGGAGAAGTGAGTTGGGGGAAATCAGAAGGGGAGATGAACCATGAGAGACTGTGGACTCTGAGAAACAAACTGAGGGTTGGGGGAGGTTGGGTGAGCCTCGTGGTGGGTATTAAGGAGGGCATGTATTGCATAAAGCACTGGGTGTGGTGCATAAACAATGAATTCTGTTACACTGAAAAGAAATTAAATAAAAAAAAATCACTGTAACTCACCACATTAACAAAATAAAGAGAAAAACCATGTGATCATCCAAAGAGATGCAGAAAAAGGCCTTTGCTAAAATTCAATCCCTATTCATAAAAATAAAAACACAAACTAAAAGAGGAGGCAGTTTTCTCAACCTATTAAAGGGCACTACAAACACTACAGTAAGCCTCATATTTAAAAGTAAACTTCTGAACACTTTCTTCCCGAGACTGAGAATGAGACAAAGATACCTTGCTATCACATTTCTATTCAACATTACACAGGAGGTCCTGGCTCAGAGAAACTACCTAACATTATTGAAAACTATTAAAGAATGCCAAATTTAAAGGAAGGATGTACCAGGCTCATGAAGGAGATCATGCCAGTTCATCTGGAATTGATCTATACTTTCACTGCAATTCCAGTCAAAATCAGAGTAAGTTGTTTGGGAGTGTGTGTGTGTGTGTATGTAAATAGACAAGCTCTTTAGATATGCAAAGGAACAAGAATAGCCCAGCAATCCCAAAGAAAAAGAACAAAATTGGAGAAGTGGCCTTTTTGGCTATCAGGATTTATGATATAAAGTTAAAAAGTCGTAGTAATTAAACCAGCATGGTATTGGCACGAGAACAGACAAGTCAATAGAACAGAACACACAATCCCGAAATAGACCTCTACATACATGGTCACTTAATTTATGATAAGCAATGGGGAAAAGAAGGTCTTTTTTACTAAATGATGCTGGGTCAACTGAATATTCATATAAAAAGTGAATCTTGGCTCCTTTGTTATGTCATGTATAAAAAAATCTGTTCTAGGTGATTTTTAATCTGAAAGATCAAACAGTAAAGATTCTAGAATAAAAAAGCAGAATATCTTCATGAATGTATAATAGGCAAATTTTTTTTAAACAGGACACTAGCAATGCTAACCAAAATGGAAAGGATTAATGCACCCTATTAAATTTTGGACTTTCTATCGATCACAAGGCCCCATTAGGAGAGTGAGATGGCAAATCATAGACTGGAGAAGGTATTTGTAATATATCTAACCAAAAATAGACTTGTTTACAGAAATCAAGAATTCCTATACATCAATAAGAAAGGGACAATCTAAAAGACAAATGGGAAAGACATTTCACAAAAATAGGATGTTCAAATAGCCTATAAACACAAAAATGTGTTCAAGCCTATTTGGCCCCAGGGAAACGCAAAATTAAGAGCATGATTAACTAGCACAGCAAACCCAAATAACTTGCTAAGACAAGGGTCTGAGAGTAT
This sequence comes from Mustela putorius furo, assembly GCF_011764305.1. Lineage (NCBI taxonomy): Eukaryota > Metazoa > Chordata > Mammalia > Carnivora > Mustelidae > Mustela > Mustela putorius. Next base: position 11,897,701 of record NW_025422010.1, on the reverse strand, counting down.
TAACTGCTGACAAGGATTTGGAGTGCCTGCAAGTCCCAAATCATGCTGGCAAGAATGTATTGGTGCAACCACTTTGTAAAAATACTTGACACCAGCTCCTAAATGCAAACCCATTCAATTACCCAGAAATTTCCCTCTTCGGTCTGTACCCTACAGAAATGCACACACAGGTCCACCAAATCACATAAAAGAACTTTTCTAGCAGCACCACCACTGAGAGGGCAAAACTGAAAGCAACCAATATTAAAATGGACAGATAAACTGTGGCATCTTCATAAAATTGAGTAATATGCAGTATTAAGGAGAAGAATAAATGAAACAAGATGGGATTGGGAGGGAGACAAACCATAAGTGACTCTTAATCTCACAAAACAAACTGAGGGTTGCTGGGGGGAGGGGGTTTGGGAGAAGGGGGGTGGGGTTATGGACATTGGGGAGGGTATGTGCTTTGGTGAGTGCTGTGAAGTGTGTAAACCTGGTGATTCACAGACCTGTACCCCTGGGGATAAAAAAATATGTTTATAAAAAATAAAAAATTTAAAAAAAAAATTAAAAAAAAAAAGAATAGCCAAATCCTAACTGATAAATGAATAAATGAGAAAGGATGGATAAAGCAGTGTTGGACACATAGAAGGCACTCAATAAGCATTAATAATAAATATTAAAGTGAAAAAATAATCAATTTGTTCAGTAAATGCTTAAAAATTATCTCTTGTGTACTTTGTACTGATAATATGAAAAATAATTCAGTTGGATTATGTGTAGGAGTAGTTATCTTATTTGTGATTTTTAACATGTCTTCTATAATTGCATTTCTCTGAAAATTAAAAAAATCAATACTGAAAAAATGTCTTTATTTAAAAAAAAAAAGAATAAGCAAAGAATCAAACAATGATTCAAATGAATCTCACAAATGTAATGTTAGCAAAAAGTCAGACATGAATGGATACATACTGTGTGATTTCAATGATAAAATGATCAAAACAAGGCAAAGCAACAGTGAGAGTGACAGGAATCAGAAGTGTGATGTCCTGACTGGAGGTGGTAACCGGACTGCACGATGGAGGCTTCTGCTCAGAGTCTATTTCTTGACGCATATGGTGACTAAGTGAGAATAATCTCCTGAACTCGTCTAAAATTATTACTTAAAAAATAAAAGAACGTAGCAGGTGTACATGAGAGCCATGTACCTCATGCAGTTAGAGGAAAAATTCAACTCTAGTTCACCAAACATGATTCTATACTAGTAACAAAACAAAAAGGTGAATTACAGATCCAAAATAAATCTGTGAGGGATTTATTAACAATGTTTACCTTTTTCATGCTTATATTGTGTTATTTTTCGCCTGATGAAATGTTTGGATTTGTAAAAAAATGAGCCTTAGTTACACATTTGAGAACAAAGGATAGTAAACAGTTAAAATACAGGTTTTCTAGCTGAACATTCTACAATACCAAAGATGTCCCCTGGGGCAGGGCACTGCAGTGGCCTAGACAGTGACATGTGTCTGTGGTACCTAACCAGTAGCTAAGTTTTAGCTGCTCTGGTTCTGGGCTTTCTAAGTGAGCAAAAGGGCAGACTGCTAAGATGTACAGGTCCTTTATACTTGATGGAAATGCACTTTCATCAGCTTCACTCAACTTGTATTCAAAGGAGCAGATTTTATGCAGTTATCTGTGGAACATTCATGGAGAAGGTAAAACCCTGAAAGGTCACCACACAGATGCTCAACTCAAGTCCAAAGAAGGGATGTGGCACAGCAAATATGGCAACGGTATCATCATGCATTATTTTACGTAACAAAAGACGGCAAAGAGAACTACGATTTGCCATGTCTCATGCATAACACTTGACAGGCTTACCTGCAAACCTGTAGTTTAGGAAGACAAACTCTAACTTCCATCAATTTTACTTCCAGACACCCTTTCAGATAATCATGTTTTCCTCAATAAGTTTGTATGACTAATTAAAAATTTCTATCATCCAATCTTACTTTTAATCATTATTATGGTGAAAGAAAGACAATCGTATGTCTAAGAAGTATTCTTGAAAATTATGGGTAGGTTTTTAAATTTTATATCTGCCAGGAATCAAATTGTGAATAAAATCATTTAGGAAATAAAGATGTTTCCAAGTAAAAACTGAAAACAAACCCAAGATATGAAAAACACAAGCTGCACATGCATGTGTACACACGTACACACAATCTTTAAATACCAGAGGTACAGCATTTCCCCTCATAGGAGAAATGGAGAACACATTTTAGCCCATTTTCCTTTTTAAAAGAGTACTCTGATGAATTAAGAAGGAGTTTATTCATATCTATACCCAGAACAATAATAAGCGTAAGAACTTAGAATTTATGCTCAGATTTATAGGCTTGCAAAAAATAAAAGCAAAATAGTAAATAATTGTTTAATGTCACAATCACACCCTGAACTCTCCCTTCTCTGCAACAACTTTCGTCCAGAGCAACTTCCTCTTTTTTCTCTATAAAGCAATGTTCCTCTCTTTTGTTCTCTGGATTTGCCCATGCTTTTACCAGAGATGGCTTGTCCCTAATTACAATTCTTGCTATTCCTACCTAAGTAAACTCATTTTGCTGGTAAAATAACTGGTTGTTTTATTTATTTATTTATTTATTTTTAAATATTTTATTTATTTATCAGAGAGAGAGAGGGGGAGAGAGCGAGCACAGGCAGACAGAATGGCAGGCAGAGGCAGAGGGAGAAGCAGGCTCCCTGCCAAGCAAGGAGCCCGATGTGGGACTTGATCCCAGGACGCTGGGATCATGACCTGAGCTGAAGGCAGCTGCTTAACCAACTGAGCCACCCAGGCGTCCCAGTTGTTTTATTTTTAAGGTCGGCATTATAAACCTTTTAAAAGTGATGCAGGAAAGAATAAGTACACAGTGAATAAGTTAGAAGAGATTTCATCTTTCACATTATGCAAATGTATTTTGCTAGTGATATTTTCTATTTTTATAAGGATGATCCTCATTACTACTTTTACTATGTGAATTACAAAATTGACTGTGTATCTGTTTTAACAGGAACATATACATAATTACTCTGTGGAGATATTTTCAAAAGTGTCAAAATATGAATTAAAACACTGACACTTTTTAAGAGCTCCTTATACGGCTCCAAAACACATGTTGTTTACAGAACGGAGGCTCTGTAAGATGGATTAGAACATTTGTATGGAGCAGTTTCTAAAATATCAGTCATTTATTTTATTTAAGGCAATGTTCAGATCTGATGATATTACCCAGAAATGCTTCTGGTTAGGGAGCAAAGTGTAGATGCACAATGAAACCAAAGTAACTTCACCGCCTTCCATTTTCTTCGGAAAAGATTCCTCCTCTCTTTGTGGCTGAGATGGAATCAGGAGTCGTTCGGCTGGGAGCTGAGCTTGGTGCCTGCCTGGAGTGAATGGGTTAGCTCTGCTCAGAGAGGTCAGAGCTCTTTTTGGACAATGGCTGCCAAGCACTCTTTCTTCCTTAAGAAAAGGCTACTAAGCAATCATACTGGAGAGGAGTGCAGTGCTACCGAGTTGTTTTAATTTGCTGCATTTTTTACCAAGTCAGCAGAAAACTCACTAATTTTCTTTTCCTCTGTAAGAGAAACAGGGCTCCTGCCGTGTTCTGGGAGATACAAACATGCAAAACTACTATGGCTGAAGACATAGGATACTCATTACAAGTCACCAATGTTTTCATCTGATTAAATAAAAATTATTGCACTGAAAGAACACAACTGAGGGGAAACTTATTCCTTAGCTAGCTTGCTACAGTATAACCTCAAAATTATAGACACAATTCTATCTAAAAGAGCGAAACTTATTTGGAAAGAAAAAGAATTAAATGAAAACATGCAATTATTTTTCCTACACTAATAATCCTTCAGCTTTTAGTTTTAAGTTTAAACAAAGCTTCCCGCCCCTTGCCGCCCAACAACTTTCTTGGGTGTCTTAATACTTAGATACATTTTCCAGTTCCTCAACATATAAAAATGCCATGAGATGCTCCTTCATGCCCTAGGCAGATGGCAGAGAAGTTCCGCCACTGAGACCTTTACTTCGATAGGTCTTGATTTGTCTTATCACGAATGAGGATCACAGAAATTACAGTCTAGTTCTTTCACTTTAAAAATGAGAAAATCAAGGTTGGGGTGGAGAAGTATTAGAACCTACTTGTCTGTAGGGTTGGGACTAGAACACAAATCTCTTCTTGTCTCGTCAAGCTCTTTCCACTATCCCCTCCTGGAATGATAAAACCAACCCGGCAAACAAATCAGACATTCTTCACAACAAAAAGCACAGTCTGTGTTTTTGCTAGTGTTTTTTGTTTTTTGTTTTTTGTTTTTTTTTGTCTTTTTACCTCTGAAGAGATTATCCAAGTCAATATCTTCTTTTCCTTTGATTTTCAAACACTTTGCCTGCTGTACAAGTCTGGGCAAAGAACAGAAATAAAATCTAGATTCATTATCTGGTGAGGTAAGAATAAATCATGACAGAAGCACAAATTTAAATAGAAACCACAGGCTAAACAATAGTGAATTCGCAGGTATTCTGCTGCACAGAGCCTTGTTACAATTCTTCTTCAGTTTAAGATTTTAAAAAGGTATTTTCCATCAGAAAATCTAACTTTGAAATCTGCAACCTGAAAGCTCTCCACCCCCCCTCCAACCCCCTTTCAGTCTGTTACAGCAGAAAGTTTCTAGAACTCTCTGGGGGATGATCCCTTCAGGTTCTGAGAAGGAGCTATCAGGGATGATAAGGGATGGTACGGTTAGCATGTGGGTAAATAGTAACTGCTCTGATGATTTTAGCTCTTATTTTAATCAGAAGATTATAGACATTGTGCTTAAACAACTGTATAAAGTAATTTAGTTATACGGTTGAATGTCAGAGAATTAATTAACTTTTAAAATGCTCCTGTATGCAGTAAGGACTAATTTTGTAACTCTTCCGTCATGCAACTTTATTACAAACTTGAGGTTCACGGTTTGTAATGAATATGGAAGTTGCTAAAATGAAACTTTTTCCAGTGTTGCTAATTACCAAGTATCATTTTGAGTAGAGAGACCTTGAAATCATTGGTTAATTTATCTCTATATATTTATGATTTTCACAAAAATTGTAATGGTTTGCTTTGCAAATGCATTTTCCTATTGCACTTGTACAGCAGCTTTCTCCTTTTATCCTCACTGACAAGCTTTCAAGTACTGTTTCAATTTTTGTTTTAGATGAGGACACTGATTCAGTCACCAAAACCTTACACAGGAATCTAAATGACTTATACATAATTGGAGGTAATTTTATCTATTTAGGACATTATATTTATAATATCTGTCATGGTAAAAACATATTCTATCTATTAGATATATATATTTTTACCATTAGACATTTTAAGAAAGATTTTATTTATTTATTTGGCAGGGGGAGCAGCAAGCAGTGGGAGGGGGGCGAAGCAGGCTCTCTGCTGAGCAGGAAGCTGGACACAAGGCTTGATCCCAGGACCCTAGGATCATGACCTGAGCCAAAGGCAGACGCTTAACTGACTGAGTCACCTAGTTGTCCCCTGTTAGACAATTTTTAATAAAAAATGCAAGAAACAGAGGAAGAATTTCTTCTGTTATCCCACCGTGGATTTTAAAATGAAGGACTAGATAGCTACTTGTGGGACACGCTTGCTCTGGGTAGTAAAGCTGCAGTGTAGTGGGGAGACCAGCACCCTCGGCAGAGAAAACATGCATCCAGGCTCTAGGCTTGAACCCTGGAGCTCATTTCTAAACTCTCAGCTTAGGTCTTAGCTTCCCAATGTGCAAAATGGAGACTGAACAATTCACGGAACTCTGTATTATAAAATAGTTTGCAAACTTTTATTCGGCACTGATGTGTACAAAAATGTGAGGAATACTTTCATTAATCAATACGCTTAATTTTCATTATGCTCTGCATATATACAGATCATCAGGATTTATTTATCTCCTTGTAGGAAAGAATATGAGCAATAGAAAGAGGGCTTGGATTTAGGCAGTGAACAGCTGGTGGAGAGAGCTGGTCAACATGGAAAGCCAGAGGCACAGTGTGCACACTCAATAGCCATGGTGTTGTCATTTTGCAAAGAATAAAATGGAAAAAAGTACCATTTTAGTCTGCTTATATATTTTGGCAAATATTTGTTTGGGTATATTCCCCAAACTTTACAAACTGATGAAACTGAGTTGACTTTCAAACCATCTTAAAAGCATCCCTTTACAATAGATCCTGATGAAGATCTTGATTCTATCTTCAAAATTTGAAAAATAGAAGCTAGGATTCCTTATATAACTTTGATGGGGACTTTAAAAAGCAATTTAAAAATAAATGAAATAAATTTACTGAGTGGCTTTAAAATAAAATTCCAGGCACTGCCGTTAACCACAGACGTATTTCAGTACAGTTTGGCTTTCAAAGTGATTACATCACTAGGGAGATACACCAAGTCAAACCCTGTAATCAGTTCAGGCTCAGTAACATTTCTTGAGGGAGACAGGCACCTTCTAAGGACCCTAGATCTTCACTCTGTTCACCCTTATTTCATTCTCACAAAAGCTCTCTAAGGTAGAGGTATAAGGCCCTGGATATAAATAAAGAAACGGAGGCTCAGAGACACTAAACCACTTTTCCATCTTGGTGAGTCAGTGGTGAGACGAAGACTTAAGTCTGCAGACTCCAAATCCAGGTTCCCCCTACTCTGTGCATCATTGTCCAGGGCTTGCGGAGCACTCACAGAAGGCATCAAGAAGCTGTCACAAGGCACAGCAAAAGAAAGGGAGAGTCAGGAATGCTTCTGACAGCTGGAGGGAGAGACGGCCTGGAGTGAGGCAGGAGGGGGACTCTGTGGAGGATGCAGTTGGGTCTGGTCCTAAAAGAAGGAAGACGTGCAGGACCAGTGGGCTTGTAAAGTTCTAGAAAATTAAGGTGGGAGAAAAGCAGGAGCTGCAGCAGACCAGGCATCGGCACAGTAAGAGAGAGGATGTTCAGCAGCCACAAAGAGGCTCATCAACCTACTGGGCCGACACACCTGCACTGTGCAGGGAAAGGAGGGCTTGGAGGTGAGGCTAAAAGAACAAGCTGGAGCCAAGTTGTGGAGAGCCTTGCACGCTGTTCTCAAGTATTGGACTTCCTCTTGCTGGCAGAGGAAATGTGATTGAAGTGTTGCATCTGGAAAGAGTCTCCTGCACGCCGGCGGGCAGCAGAAATGTTTGGTGATGATTAGGCCAGTAATGTGCCAAAGATTATTTGTTTGCATTTTAGCTAAAAAGGCCATACCATTGAAATTTCCAGGTATTACTCTTTCAACGGTAATTCTGCTTGAAACCTGGCCCATACCTTTTTATCATAGTTCCAGGTGCTCCAAACAACCTTCAAAGTCTTTTATTAATGTGATTGCTGGTACAGCAGAAATGTCAATGTGTGTCTATGTACCCCTGATTCCCTCTACACAGGAGTGCACAACTTAGAGAATCGCTGCTTCTGTTGGGGAGACTGGCCACTGTCATCCTATAGTCTCTGCTACTCCCATTGATTTTCCACTTGCCTTGTCCTTTGGATTTTGCTACTTCCAGTGGAAAAAAAGGGGCTGCATGCTCTCCGACCCCCTTTCTATGCTGCTGCTACCTTTAACAAGGCAAGTTAGTGGCTTCTGTTTCTGGGCTCAGTAAATGCTAGGCCCTGAACTAGATGTCTAACATGAAGGAGGCAATATTACTCTTATATCCATGTGTTGAAAAACACAAAGAGGTTAAATAAGTCACACAGTAAGCTGAAGACCTAAAGTGGAAAAATCAAAATTTGGAGTTAAGTCAGGTTAGTCTAAATGTAGTCAGATGCTGTCTAGAACAGGAGTTGCCAAGAGCAGCCCGTGAGTCAAATCCTGCCCATCACCTGCTTCTGTGAATGGAACTGTAGTAGAACACAGCCTTGCTCATTCATTACTTACTGTCCACGGCTGCTTCCCACTACACTGGGCAAGCTGAGGAACCAGTAGAGATCCTAAGACTGGCTGAGCCTAAAATATTTACTCTCTGGCCCTTTAGAGAAAAGGCTTGCAATAAAGGAAAAGTTTCCTAAAGCCAAAAATATACATATGACATGTGATAGTTTTACTTACTACCTTTTCACAAAATTGCCTTAGTAACTCTAGTTAGTTATCACTTACAATAGGGCTTCAAAGGCAAATATTGAGCTCTGACTTTTTATTTTTTAAACGTATTGCCCAGGTCCAATCAGTATTTCCTTAAGGTTTCCCCACAAGCAGGTATTACATTCAATTCATTCAAACTCATTCATGTAGCTTTACCTACATGCAGGTAATATTACATTCAGCCAAAATGGTATCTGCCACCAAGAGACTCAGAATCTACCAGAAGATACAGATGGGTGCAGTGCCAGCTTTCACACAAAGCAGATTGAGAAAAGGGCTCCAGGTAGAGATGAGAAACTGCTTTGGTATGACAAAGTAGGAGTGGATTTTCTGCTTAAAAGGCCAGTGAGATCAGAAAAACCTTTCAGGAGGAGAGGGGTTTGTGCAGGCCTCCAAGCAAATTTCACTAAGGAAAGCGTGAACACGGAGCATTGCAGAAACACTGGCAGGTGGCGGGCTGGTGGGGGAATGATGCACGCTAGGTGCGGTGTGTGATGAGGTGAGATGAGCAGGCTGGGGATGTGTCATGAGGACTACAAGGGCTTTCTACACACGTATATATGGATTCTGTGTGTGTGTGTGTGTGTGTGTGTGTGTGTGTACACTTGTGTGTATGTGTGTTTGTATATGCGAATTTAGTTATAGTAATGTAAAATAACTCAAGAACCTATAAGACCAATCTAAGGACAGATTCATACAGTAGGTTTAGTTTATAAATAAAATGTAATTCAACTTTTAAAAACTACTGCATTATCAACCATCAATAAATGACATACATATAAAAATGTTTATTGCAGCATTATTTAAAGAGGAAAAATACTGGAAACAACCTGAGCATCTGTTGATTGGGGAGTTAGTTGAATAGAGTATGTCTACGCTATGAAAAATGATACGTTATTTAAAACAATGCATTGGACCCATTTGTGTGAATATGACAAATTACCCATGACATACTGTTAAATAAGTAAAACATATTTTTAAGCTAGTATCTCTTATTGTCAGACGTTAAGCCAGCAAACAATATTTTTACATGGCAGTCCATAAGAGACAAGGAAAATCTGTTTTTTCTTTTTCTTTGTGAGCAGACTTAGTTGTTTTAAGTCTTTAAAACTTTGCCATATGAAAGTAAAAGTCCAAGACCAGATTATTTTTCTTGTGGCCACAAATGCTGACTTCCTGTGCCTTGTTCAGGTGCCTTGTTCAGAGTGCCATTGTAACCTTGGGATAAAAATATGTGTGCATTTTATTAAAGTTTCAGCATTTAATGTCAGTGTCCTTTAAAACATCACTGACATATTAACCTATCAGGAACGCAGCCTCTTTCCCCTACACTCAATATGATTGCATCCTAATCTATCCAGAGTGATATAAGCCAACCTTGAGAGAAACATTAGCATAAAATTACTATAATATTTTTTAAATGAATGTATATCTGAATATCCATATGCATACATAAACACAGAAAAAGTGTAAAATACAAGTAACCTCAGGAGGCACTGAGAAGTGGGGAGTGAGAAAGTATGTTTCTAAAAACTTTTCTATTACCTGAGTTATTGCAGTGGGAATTTTATCATATTTTTATAAGCCTATATGTTAGGTTATTTAACCAGAAAAAGGCTGAGTATTATTAATTTTTAATTTTTTCTCTTTACTCTCCTGTATTTTCTAATTTTCCTATAATACAAAAAATTGCTTTAGTTATGAGAAAAAATCATGTTAAATGTCCCCATTTTACTATTTGCAATGAGTGAAAAATAACTGTTTTAAAACCAGATCAAGGATGTAGCTGAGAACAAATGCCCACTGGTGCTTGGGCAACAAAGTTCTGTTTTTTTGGCGTGCGGGAACACCAGTATTCCTTTATGCAAGGAACCGTGGACATCTTAGCACACACTGTTCTGAAGCATTTAATTACTAAGAGGCTGGGCCAAGGCAGGATTCCAGAAATCCAGAGATCCACAATAAATTATAAAATGCCTCGTGAGAACCAGCTCAGAGAAATATTTTTAAAGATCTTTTTAAGGCATACATTGAGTATTTTATAACATTTCAGCAGAAGTGTAAATTTGTTTACAAACCACCAGACTATTACGAGGCGCCACAGGAAGCAAGGCATGAGGAATCCCATGAGGGCCAAGTCCTTTTTCCCTAGTACCGTCACTGTCTACGTTCCTGAGCTGATCTTGACACAACTCCATTCTCAATTTGCACACTATTCAACAGAGCCACCCCCCCCCCACTTTTTGCCCTAATGGCGTGGATCTGCTTATGGTCTTTAGGAGGTTAGGATAGGAAACTGCTGGAAACTTTGCAAATGTTGCCTGTTCACTCTCTTGTTACTTTGGTGGCACTTAGCCACCAAACAGCCTATGGTTTACTTCTGTTTGCTCTCCTCCCCTCCTCTTCTTGACAGTATACTCCATGCAGGGATGGGGCAGTTGTGTTCCCTGCCATATGCTTGGCACCTGCCATACCACTCAGCCACAGTAGAAGCTCCACATGCATCTGCTGAACAAATAAATGTTGATGCAATGAGTGAATCAACATGCCTTCTGCCAACTCTTCCTGCCTGAGTTCAAGACCTCAGCCCGCCACTTTACTAGCTTGGGCCATGTTCTTACCACCAAGTGAAAGCTTACTGAAGACAAGGATTTTTGTCTGCTTTGTTCTAGCTGTATCACTAGAGTTTGGAATACAACTTTTTTAAGTATTTGTTCAAAGGGTAAATGTTGAATGAGTGAATGAATGAATGAATGAATGAATACAATTTCAGGAAGTAGCTATAGTCAGGATCCCAATTCTGCAAGGCTAAGTGTCATTCAGGCATTCATCTACCATAATCCAGTTCTATTCTAACCTAATCTTGAGTCTAGAGGAGGAAGAGGTATGGAAGAGTGAGCAGAGCAATGACCCAGAAGTCAGAGGGCTTCAAGTGAACATTCATGACAGTGTCAATAGGGAACTCAATTCTTTGGCTCTGGTAATCTTATTTCTCTGTTGAAGAAGCAGGACTACATGATCTTGGGAGTCCCTTTCCACTACAAACCCCAGGATTGTCATAACCCACTAGAGGTCCCTCAGAGTGTGCCTGGAGGTGTGGAGAAGGAGGGAGTTTGTCTGGATCGTGGGGGGTTTCCTGTCTAGCCACAACCTGTACAGAGGGTTTCCTGGGTGTCCAGGAAAAATCCTGACATTTGACCACTGCTAACTTGATTAAGCGATGTAACTGCATTTCAGATGCAGAGGAAGAGTTCAGACTAAATAAAGGTTCAAATTTCTATTTTGGGGGCAAATGTGTGTCGTACATACAAAATTAGAACTGGCCCAGTTGCAAGACATTAAATTCAACAGTTTTTATAAAAATGGAAAAGATATCAATAGTTTCTATTATGGGTCAGGCCCAGTCATACTTTCTATATATCTATATTCAAGATCTACACCTCATACATTATATTCATCTCACAGATGAGGAAATTGAGACTTTAAGACACAAACTAATGAATACAGCTGAACCAATCAACTAAGATTTACTAAGAACCTATAATGTGACCAGGAATGAGGAAAAAAACAAAAGCATAATGAAAATTGGTTCATACACTGTAGCAGCTTCCTGTTCTTTTGAGAAAATAAGGCATACATATAAAGTAAGCTCTAAGAAGGCCCATGTAGACACAGACAAACAAGCTATTGATGTGTAGTATAGACCAAAGCATAAAGGAGTGAGGAGTGTTAAGAACAAGGAATGGGACTATCTCTTATTGGATCCATATCCTCAAACCTACCAAGTTCCTGGCACAAAGCAGCTGCTCAAAACCTATTTAATTGGTTGAGTGCCTACTGAGCATCAGGCATTATACGAAGTGTCAGGAATACAGAAATGTGTACGATGCGGTCTCTGACATCAAGAAACTCATATGGGCTGGAACTGCTGCAGAAAACGTTAAGGATACAGCTGAGCCTCTGAGAAGGGAGAAAATGCAGGTGGGAGTAGATAAAGTAGGAAGAATGGGAACAAAGGCACTGGCCCAGGAATAAAAACAATATTGTGGGTGATTATAGGGAGTGAGTGGGACACTGAGTGGGCTTTATCTCCCCAAGCAGAGAATTTATGTGGGAAGTTGTAAGAAAAACATTGATGGATTAAGGAAAACCTAATGACTAGGAAGGTTGATATAGGAAACAACAGACTAACACTGTTTTAATTCTGAGAATGGACCCCATAGCAGGTATTTATGGGGCAGCTAATTTGAGTAGTGGAAATAAACTAGCTGGCTCACGGCAGCACAATTTATTATGAGGATCATTAAGGAACTATTTCACTACACGCCATTCTCTCTGATTACCATAGCTTCCTCAGCCATTTTTATTATCAGTATAGGCCTTAGGGAAGTTCATAAAATTTATAATATAGAAGGCATTAGGGGAAAGAAAAATGAGATTTACTAGGCATTTTCTTAGGGTTTTTTTTTTTTTTTTTTTTGAGAGAGGAAGCGTGCGTGGAGGAGGGGCAGAGGAAGAGAAAGAATCGTAAGCAGCCTTATGCTCAGCAGCACGGAGCCTAATGGGGGCTTGATCTCATGACCCTGGGATCATAACCTGAGCTAAAGGCAAGAGTCAGATGCTTAAATGACTAAGCCACTGAGGTGTTCTTCTTAGGTTTTTCTTAATAGCAATGAGTATGAATATGACTGAATATTAACAATGGTGTTCTACAAATTATGTAAATTAGAATATGTTAAGCTGCTTTGGGGAGGCAAAAGAAGTTATTAAAGAATACTTAGGTGGCTGGGAAATGCTGGAAAGAAAATGCTCCACTCAGACCCAGGGAAGCCAGCTAACAGATAATAAGGGGGGAAAGGACAGTTGCATTTCAAAGTAATTTCGATATGATGAAACTGTTTTAATGAGTATAATTTTACTCCCATGTTGCAGAGAGAGGCCTTTAGTTTATTATAATGAAATGTGTTCAAGATAGAAGATATTGTATTATATATACTATAAATAAAAATAAATAGTTTGGGGGAAATCATGGTAAGATTCTTCCCTTCCAATAGTTCTGTTTTCAAGAAATAAGAAATAAATGCATCACCAGATGACCCTGAAAATCACAGACACAGTAGAAAGTCATCTAGACATAAATTCAGCCAAACCCTTCAGAGCGTTAAGCTGACATTCTTTTGTTAGTCTAACGTAGTTGAAATGTGTGTAAGATTTGGAGTCAGGCCATTCTAGACCCAAATCCTAATTTTCTTACTAATTGTCTGTGCGATCCTGCCAACTCTGCCCAATCTCCTGAACCTGCAGTGTCCACATTATAAAATCAAAATAAGAATTACTATAAATAGGGTTGTTGTAAGGATAAAATTAAACTAACATGATGCATACAGACTGTTTAACACAGTGTTTTGTGGCCCAAAGTGTGGGTGATATTAATATTAGATAGTTATTATTACTGATACTTCTAGTGTTACTATTATTAGTTTACTGAAACAGGAATATGCTGGATTGAAACAGAACACCTATATTTGGGTCCCAAATCAGTTATTATTAAGGATCTCAATTTCCTCACCTATAAATGGCAATACTATGCTGACAATAATATCTGTTTTGTCTAAATCACAAGATTATGGGAAGCTTCAAAGGTAATGTATGTGCAAACTATAAACTGTCAAAAATATCCCCTTTCCTCTAGAGTAAGTATATACATAAATGAAAGAAACTCAAGTTCAAGATCATTTGCCTGTACTTAATGCACCAGGAATGTAATACTTCTCACTCTATTAGCATAAAGGGAAAATGACAGTCTTTCAGTAATGAGGGCCTATTGTGAGACTGGGTCTTTAAGAGTTGTGTTAACATATAATATTACTTCCATGAATGTGAATCTTGTAAACATCTAGTAGTATATAATCTACTCAATTTTAAAACTTGACCTTCTATTCAGAAAATGTGAACATAATCAAATGAATAACTAATAAACTCCCTCTACCAAGATTAATATGGAAACAAATACACTTCTAAAAAGTAATTATAAAACTGGGATGCAGTTAGGAAAAAGACAAAATTCCCTAAATTTCTGGACAGCACCTAATTGATTTGGGAAAAATGTCAAGAATTAATTTTACATTTTGCACTTGAGTTGTCAGAAGTCTGAGATTCTAAAGTGACAAGTGTTGCTGTAATAGAAGGCCTGTCGGTAGCTCAGTGATGTATTTGTGGATGGATGGATGGATGGATGGGAGGGGGATGGAAACTGTAACTCTCATTTTCACTAATTTATCCCCCATTCTTATCCTTGGACGTGAGCCAGGTGAGAATCATTCCCAACAGATAGAAGAAAGAGATTGAATTTAAATATCCTCCACCTATATCTACTGTTTTGTGATTTTTAAGAGCAATGATTTGGGTTAGAGCAAACTCAGCCTCAGGAAACCACAACAAGTAAACTGTAAAGAGAATTAAAATATATTTTTTTCTGCTCAGAATTAGTGTTACATATGATTCCTTGATGATTTCTTTGCTCTGTTCTTCCCTCTCCCTGGAATTCTAGACCATGAGCAGGACATCATAGAGATTGGGGTAGAATCAAAGTGGGCACTCCAGCCAATACTGTGCAAGCATTGTCATGAGAGATGATTAAATGAAAAGAAGTGGACTGGGACTGGAGCACAAGGAGGGCTTTGGTCTTGAGACTGGAAAACAAAAGAAGGCTTAAGAAGGGATTCAAGATGTGCACGGTATGACTCCCCTCCCCTCGCCCCGTTATTTACACAGCACTGGGCGTACATGAAATAGGATTCCACAGGATAGGGTCATGTGTCATTTTTCTACGTGGTAATCAACTAACATTCTCTACTTCTTCTTTCTATCTGTAGTAATTATGCTTATCTGATCTATTTCAGTGTAAATCCCCTTCAAAATGGTAAAGCATAGAATAATGTATTGAAAAGAGTAAGTTCTGGGGTGCCTGGGTGGTTCAGTGGGTTAAAGCCTCTGCTTTCGGCTCAGGTCATGATCCCAGGGTCCTGGGATCAAGCCCCACAAGGGACTCTCTGCCTAGCAGGGAGACTGCTTCCCTTCCTCTCTCTCTCTGTCTGCCTCTCTGCCTACCTGTGATCTGTCAAATAAATAAATAAAATCTTAAAAAAAAAAAAAAAGAAAAGAAAAGAGTAAGTTCCAAAGAGGAATTCAAGAGAGAAGAGGCCATATATCTGTGTTTGCTGAAAAGAAAGGCTTAGCTAGCCTCAGAGAATGTGGCGGTTTAACAGTTTGTGTTTTTTTTTTTTTTTGGAAGTGGTTCAAAGATCTGTTTTGTCTCTCTGACTTTTGACACTGAGGATGAATGTCTAAAATGTTTACAAGAGTCACGAGCTAAGTTTTTATTTGGGAAATAAAAAGGTAACAGAACAGAAAGAATATGAGCAAAAGGATGTACTGATCTCTATAATTCTGGGATAAATAAACACCATTCCTTGGAAAACAGTTTTTTAAAAAGGAAAAAGTTCTCCCTCAACTAGGACACGGAAAGGATGCTGGAGCTCTCAACTACTTACAGTTGTAAACAGTGTGGGTGGGAAAGAGGCAGTAAAGAACAGCTAGACCCTATGAAGTTTCAACAAGAGAAGTGGGCGTCTAACAAATAATAAAAAATGCATGACACAGCTACGAAAATAGGCATGCGTATCTATAGGAAATAGATGGTGCAGTAAAGGAGAGGTAATCTGCACAGAGGTGTGCAGAAGCAAATCAACTACTCAACAAGAAGGAAATGCCACCCAAATACGCTATACCAACATTTGCTTGAAAAAACAAAACAAACAAAACCCACACTTCGCACCAAACTCTCCCAATGAACAGGCTGAGAGGGAAGCAGCAGCCTCGCTGGGACTGAAGGCATAAAGGGGCAGAAAGTTGTTTCAGTGGAAGCTCAGACTCCCACATGATGAGAGGCACCTGCTTCTTCCTTCCACCTAGGGCTGAGTGAAAAGGGCAAGGCTCTGGAGGTTGGGAAGAAACAGCAGCCCCCCTCAGGTAACCGTTCCTTCAGAGCTCAGGGAGTCTGCAGTCTCTGAAGGGCTTGAACAGGAGTGCCTCTGCCTGCAGCATGGTCTTTAAAACACCCGCTTCTCGCTTCTCTGACCAGCCAGTGTCTGGTCTCTCACTATTTCCTGAGTGTCAGATTTTTCTATGTTTATAATTCCTGCCATAGGTTAAAACATATAAAAAACAAGGTTGCATTTGCAGCTCCCTAGAAAACAGTAACATGTAAATGAAAACTGGAAATTGTTGCTTCCAGCGGTAAGTTCACATTTAAGAACCAAAGGATCACGTGTTACCAATGAATCAACAGGGAAACTGTTCCGAGTTAGAAGAAATCACATCGGAGGGGCACCTGGATTAACAAGGACAAGGCAGATATCAGGCAGGACAGGAAATCCTGGTAGGATGGAGCGGACGCTGTACTCCACGTCCTAAAGAGTCCATCTCTGAAACCATCCCACAGAACAAAGATGTTTTCAAGGCAAAAGCGAATCTTAGGGAATTTTATAGATGAGATGCGCTTTCTTATTGCTCATGTGTAACATGTACATCTAGAAAGACGTGAATCTAAACTTTTGAAAACAAAGACATAAAAAGTATTTTTTTAAATGAAGACTAAACCTTAGATGAATCCCATGAGCCAGTGAACAACCATTTCAAAGAAACACAAGGAACTAGGTATTATTATTAAAAATGTTGTTCTTTTACTCTTCTACATGGTTCACTTTCCGGTTTACATTTTCAAAAGTTCCTTACCTGGGCTGACTGTTCACCATTTCATGTTTTCCATTGAAGTTCAAGCCACAGATGTTCTTCGGTTTCGAATGTGAAGAGTCGGGTTCCAAATTTGCCTGTGTTTGTTCTCTCAGACGATCATGAAGAGTTGCCTCCTTTTTCAGGTTCATGTCTGAATACGGGCAGCCAAAAGCACTGGTTTGTATAAAAACGAGCGTACAGTTGTCAGTTTACAGCAGTTGACCGGGAATCTACCACCACAGAGACAGACTGACATCCAAATTTTAAGAACTGGAGGGAGGCCTTCTTCTTCCACTGAGGACACCCTAATAAGCTTCCTTTAATACTGCCCTTCAAAGAACTCTCAAGTTCCAGATCACAACACTGGTTCCAGAGAATGAAAGGTATAGTCATCTGCTATACACATCCAGTTTTTACTATTTTAGAAACCTAAACATCTAAGAATAATGTAATAATGTGCTTCTGGGAGAGCAATGGAAATGTTATGTAAACACTTGATTCAAAGTTTGTATCTTCTGATATGTATGCCCTGATTTGATTACCTACATCACCAGATACTATGGGCCATGAAAAATATTCACCATTATCAGAAAATAGTATGCTTTTCTTTCTCAACGTTCATGTATCTAGAAATACTGTATCTGTATTTCTGCTTAATCCTCCTGAAACCTGCTAGAAAGTGTTGTGTTTGAATGTGAAGGAACACCTGAGATGAAAGGCAGAGACCAGAGAAAAGACTGAATCCTCCATCTTGGATGTTTGGAGCCTAACTGGCAATGAGCTACTAGGACACATGATCTGATTCTTTCTACAGACTGGTAGTCTCCATCGGATTTCTGTGCCTGCATCCCTGTCCCCAAAGAAGCCCCAAACCTCTGCTGTTTCTTAGAGGAGTGAGGGAACCACTCTCAGGGAAAGCCCAGGGGTGATGGTCAGCTGCAGGCAACCCCAGGGGAAAGTATTTCATTCTCAAGCTTCTGTTTCTCTCCAGTTACATGGGAAAATCAGATTCAGCTCCAAGGGGTGCTGGGACCATGACAAATCTCGCACACACACACACACACACACACACACACACCCCAACACAGTAGTTGTTATTATTATCATAGTGTTATCATCCTCTCCATCTAGAGAAGCAGAGAGTCAAATGCATCGGTATCTAGGCAGTCTGGTCTTTTTGAGGAATTTGCTTCCAATTTACTGTATATTTGCTGACATATGATGCATAATAAATTCTTTTTGGATGCATGAACATTTTCTTTTTTTAAATTTTAATGGCATGATAAAATCAGGGACCAATGCAGTTCATCCTTTATTTTATTTTATTTTTTTAAGATTTTATTTATCTGACAGAGATAGAGAGATCACAAGTAGGCAGAGCAGCAGGCGGAGGTGGTGGTGGAGAGCAGGCTCCCCACTGAGCAGAGAGCCCAATGCGGGGCTTGATCCCAGGACCCGAGATCATGACCTGAGCCAAGGGTGGAGGCTTTATCCACTGAGCCACCCAAGTGCCCCCTTCCTTTATTTTCAAGCAGATGGAGTTTTCCAAGGACAGCCCATATACAATCTAACCCCAGAAGGTCTTTAGTATTAACCTATATCTAGAATTGATCTTCTGGATGACATCAGCCTGCCCAACAAGACAGAGTGAATCTGAGCGGGCAGTAGAGAGGATAAGCAGCCTTTGCTACACACAAGAGAGTCCTCTCTATATGCATGTTCAGTAATCTGTAATACTTGGTGCTGATTTATTGGTTTATTCAGTTACTGATTCAATAATCCATTAGCTGAGCATCTGCTACATCATAAGAATTTTAGAGAAACCCAGTGAAGAAGTTAACATATATTTATAAATATAATTTATAATAATAAAACCAAAAAAGCTATCACTACTGAGTGTGTACTAGATGACCACTAAAAATCAAGATTTAACATAAATTATTTCTACATTTATTACTAAATACTCAGATAATATTAATAAAGTTATTGTGCGGGTAAGAAAACAGTCACACACAGGATAAGCCACCTTCCCAAAGTTGCTTGGCACTTTCTTGTGAAGCCTCAAAATAGATCACTTAATAATTAGCACCATGTGAGGTTTTTCACATCACCGAAAGAAGAAACAGGAAAGAAGTGTGGTATAATTCTTGTGCAAAGAGAAGCCGAGGCAGGTGTTTACAGGGGAGAACAGCACCCTGTTCGCTGTGACTAATGGCTAGAGTATGCCCGCAGCCACTACAGTCCTGTGTGAGAAGCTAAGATGTGATAAAGAACTTTTTCCAATAACAGCACAGAGGCAGTAACTGTTGAAGCTGCAGCATACAAGATCTAAGGGAAATTCTAGAAAGAACTCTCTGCAGATAAAAGTTGAAAGCATGAGGCTATCCTAAGAGAAACTAGGAAGTGTTTATTTCAAGCACAAATAAGTTTTCATTAAGATACTATGATTCAGAAGCTCTGCTATCCATCTAATACATATTCTCAAATTGAGACTTTTAAATGACGTATTAAGGTAATGAATTTTCTTAATTTCGCATCATCCCCCAACCTGATTCGTGCTGCACGGCACTGATGCTCTGTCCCCCAGCCTTATTCGTCCAGCAGTGTAGACAGCAGTCACAGACGCTCCTGTTCGGGACTTGCTTCAGTGGAAAGAAATGTGGGTTCCCTCAAACTTCACTCATCAGTCAGTCCCTCTAATCATTTTGTCCCTTGCCTGTTGCTTCCTAATTCCATTCCAGCCCCTCCGTGTCTCCAGAGGTGAGGAATGGAACACCGGGAGTGTCGTCAGGGTGCCACACATCCTGATTCCACCAGGCAGGCCCGGTGACACCCCACCTCCAGGCTACAGGGATCAGAATGAAGTGTGAAGTGCAAAAGAACATATTAAATGGCAAAACCAGGTGTGGCCTGCTATGGTGAAGAACTCGAAAGATGATGGTGATGGGACACGGAAGTACAAGAGAAGAGGGGATGTTAACATCTCAGCTAGAGCAGTCTGCACCCTTTCCAACCTGCTATTGTGCCATGAACCCATTTCCGTACTGCGACACCATGCTTACTTGTGCTCTTTGGAGAGAACACAGTTGTGTGAATGATACGGGATCCCTGGCTTTGGCCTGCCTTTCTGCAAATGCAGAACCTTACTCATGTGCTTGTGCGTGTGTCTACAGTTAAAAACCCACTGAGTTGATTGTCCTGGGTGTGTGTGATAAAAACTTTTATTTTTTTAAAAAAGTATTTCTTTTTTTGAAAGATTGTATTTATTTAATTGAGAGGGAGAGTGAGAGAGAGCAGGAGCAGGGGGATCAGCAGAGGGAGAGGGAGAAGCAGACTCCCACTGAACAGGAAGTCCAATGTGGGACTTGTTTCCAGACCCATGTTTCAAGACCCATGACAAAGCTTTTTAAAACTTATTGTGGTTTAGTTAAATATTGAGGAGGAAAGGAGATTCTGAAGATAAAGTCTCATTAGAAAACTGTTGACATAAGCTGAAATTTCTATAGCCTAACGCTCTGTCGGTCAAGGCAAAATGTCAGCTTCTGACTGATGGGAAAGTAGTACATTCAAATTTGAGCTCATTAGGACCATGATAGCAGGTGTAGAAACTGCGGGCTGAGGGGGAAGCCCTGAGCAGCAGTATTGTGTGGAAGATGCGGCTTCTTTGACCGAGCGGACTATTTTCCTGGCCTTCCTTAGTGAAGGGGGTGTTTGCTATGTGCAGGAAAAGGAAGAAGAGAGAGCAGAAACTAGTCAGTTGACCCATATGAAAGTGTAGTTTCTTTTTTTTTTTTTAAGGTTTTATTTATTTATTTGACAGACAGAGATCACAAGTAGGCAGAGAGGCAGGCAGAGAGAGAGAGGGAAGCAGGCTCCCCACTGAGCAGAGAGCCTGATGTGAGGCTCGATCCCAGACTCTGGGATCATGACCTGAGACGAAGGCAGAGGCTTTAACCCACTAAGCCACCCAGGCACCCCAAAAGTGTAGTTTCTAAAAGACAAAGGCAGTCAACTATCTGAATTTCATATGGTTTGACCAAATAGTTGGTAAAGAAGAGCTACAAGCTCACCAATAGCACCAAGGCATATGAACAGAAGGTAAACACTAAGCAAAGCAAAAAGTACCAGATAGTTGCAGACAAGTTTTTAAAAGGATCTTCTAACAGATCTAAAACCGTGGTCCTAACAGTCTTCTTCATAAATAGAAACATAAAAATGATGACAATTAAAAAATACTAGTTTTAGGACACCTGGGTGGCTTAGTCAGTTGAGCGTCTGCCTTTGGTTCAGGTCATGGTCCAGGGTCCTGGGGTCGAGCCCTGCATCTGGCTCCCTGCTCAGCGGGAAGCCTGCTTCTCCCTCTGCCTGCCGCTCCCTCTACTTGTTCTCTCTCTCCTTCTAACAAATAAATAAATAAAATCTTTAAAAATAAAATAAAATAAAATAACTAGTTTTGCTTTTCAGATTATTTAAGCATAATATTAATATCTGAGAATAAACAGAAAAGTAAATTAAATTTTATCAGTATACATGTTTTTTTCTTTAGGAAAACGTCCTGTACTCCTTTTAAGAGGAGCATTCCTGACTGCCTTCGAGCTGCAATGGTGGAGGGCTAGACGCAGCACAACCTGGCAGCTGAGGCTGAATCGCTGCTTTGTGTGTCCTGCCCAGGAGGGCCCTCAGCCTTTGAATTTTCCTTCCTTTTGTGCACAGGTTGGTGAGTTTCCTGACATTCCCAGGACCAATACTGATCCGAGGCCAAAGATAATTTGCTAAACCCTGTTGTTCATTGTAGGGTTCAAAGGTTCCCACCGGAAGCAGTGTCCAGTGCTGACAGCTGTGCTCATGCTCTGTTCATGAGTCTAGGCAGTCTCGTGGGCTCCAAATCTCCTAAAGAGGCACATGCCTCTGTCCTTGCTCTTAAATGCCTTGTCTGCTGCCACACTTAGAATTTGGGGGCCCTACTGGGACAGAAGTCCTATGTTCCCATTTTCTTCTCAATTCCTTCCCAGGACAGGATTTCTGCATCTCAACCCCAACCCAGAAGTGGGGCTGCACTTGGCAGATATCACCTGGCCAGTCCTTTACGTGCTCCTCATCCTGAGTTATTCTCTATTACTGAGTTTTGCTCTCTAACTGGGGTCCCTACCTGCATCATGGATTCTCGCATCTGGCCCCAATTCTGAGTCTAGATGATGACTGCTAATCACCAACTCCGGTTCTGCTTGTTCTACTAGATCATCATCTTGTATCAACCGTGTGTTCATCTTCTCATACCCAAGCTGCAGATTTGGTTCTTGCTTCTCTGACTACCCTGTTCTGCTGAAAATAATGGGCCATGCTCCACAAGATCCTAGGCGGTGGCCAGTTTGGGCCCTAAGGTTATAACTGAGTTGTCTCGACTTACATATTGGTAGCTTCCCAACCAGTGTCCCACTGCACCCTCAGGGCAGCCAGGAGGGGCCAGAGTCCCAGGTCAGTCCTTCCAGCCTTGAGCAGCCTCCTCTAAGCTCTAAATTCCTTCTCATTCCCAAGTACTGATTATCATTTTCTCTCTGTGGCATGACATGAAAATGTTGGGAAGCATGACAAATTTCAGCAAAATAGCAAAAATGAAATAGCCCCTTCAGTGCTGTACGCCCAGACATAAATAAACACCAACAACACAGAGGTCAGCAGTATTTCAGGAAGAGTGTCAAATCACTGACAATCTTTCTCCAATCCTGAAAAGTGAAGTTGCCAGAAACAGACAATAGCTCCCAGGAGAAGCCCTTCTCTAGGTATAAGCCCTCAGCTAGGCAAAATTAGAGACAGTTCTCTAATGCAACTAACCTACCCCTTGACGAGGCCTACTGTGTTTTAGATTTTAGTCTCAATTATCTTATAAGCCAACTATATTCTCAATTTCCTACCATGACCTAGAAAAGATGACATAGATAAATCATATCTGAGCAGGGAGACTAAATTCTAAGTCTCTTCATCTATCTTCAAAAGACAAAGAATTACTTGTGGGACTGGGTGGAGACGTCCTATTTGGAAGCATTCATGGAAGAGATGGTCTAAGGGGTCTGCCTCCCCAAAACAACAGGCAGCGGGAAGGCTCTCAATGGCCGCCACCGTCAGATCCTATGAGAGGCCTCAAAGGAGGCGCAGAGAAAGGGGGGTCAGCGAGGAAATGGGAAGGAGCTAGAAAAATAAATGCTTCCTGTCTTGCGATTCAGCCTTGGGCCCTGAGGCGACAAGAGCCATCCTGGGACAGGTGCCTCTCATCACACGCGGGTCACGTAGAAAGAGCAACACCTCCCCGCCCCGCCCCTCACTGTTTCCCAGTCCACTCAGTACGGTTTGTTCTCACTGTTATTTGACTTTATGAAAATAAGCTATTCCTGAGGCACCTGGGTGGCTCAGTGGGTTAAGCTGCTGCCTTCATCTCAGGTCATCATCTCAGGGTCCTGGGATCGAGCCCCGCATCGGTCTCTCAGCTAGGCAGGGAGCCTGCTTCCCCCTCTCTCTCTGCCTGCCTCTCTCCCTACTTGTGATCTCTCTCTGTCAAATAAATAAAATTTAAAAATCTTAAAAATAAAAAAGAAAAGAAGCTACTCCTTTTCAGTCTTTAATACGTAGGTAGTCTAAACTTGCACAGCGTAAGAATGAAATGAACATCTTTTATTCTCTCTCTTTTTAAAAAGATTTTATTTATTCATTTGACAGAGAGAGATCACAAGTAGGCAGAGGCAGGCAGAGAGAGAGGGGGAAGCAGGCTCCCTGCCGAGCAGAGAACCCGATGGGGGGCTCGATCCCAGGACCCTGAGATTATGACCTGAGCTGAAGGCAGAAGCTTAACACACTGAGCCACCCAGGTGCCCCAAACATCTTTTATTCTTAAGAAAATACTGATATTTTGGCCAAATGGCACTGAAAAGCATGATAAATGATGAAATGCATTTGTTGAAATTATGGAATATGTCTAATAGTCTCTACAGAAACTTTTAAAAGCTAATGACTTAAATTGTTGATGATTTTGTTTCTATGAGGATGAAAGGCAGGCACAAATACTCAGGATATTCATCACTACCGCTGACCAAATCAACTAAGTAATTTCTCAAGGCCAGAAAAAAAAAGGAACAAGTACAAATGACATATGTTAGAATATAGACCAGGGAGAAAGAAACAACATTGTCTAATATCAACTGAGGAGGTAACACAATTTCTATTATATTGTTCTCCAACACAGAGAGAGGCAAAAATCAACTGGTATAGCTATGAGATTCTAAGGTCTTAAAGCTAATTTTCTTCAAATTCAGGTGGTTTTAAAATGAAGTTGCCCCACTACAATACAATACAATACAATACAATACAATGTAATACAATGTAATGCAATACAATACAGTAAAATAAAATGAATTTGCCCAGGATAACTTAGGGGTAAATTTTCTCTGATTCTGACTAGTTTTTTGCCCAGAAAATAGATGATACCATCACTTAATTGTCATTAAAAGTATTAGCAAATTGAATGCACATAGTAAGCAAAAAGTATAAATATTTAAAACAAAAGTTTCATAAGTAGAGTTAAAAGAAATTGACAGCTACAGAACTCAGAGTTCAAAAGGTTGGATAAAATACATTTTGTTCTAAAAACACATTTCTGCGGGGGTAATGCAGCTCTGAAGTCAGGCTAGATATTATGAACTTGCTAAAATGGGCAGTTAGGAAGTTGAAAGAGAATTACTACACCCATGGAGCACTGTAATCGGTTTAGTTGAGTGCCAAGAAGCACAGATTTAAGAATCAGAGGAAACTGGATTCAAGTTTCCAGCGTCACAACCTCGGGCAAGCTATTCAATCTCTTTTTCTTTTTCACTTCATCTATAAAATGGTGATGACACCTTTCTTACAGGGATTTTTGTGAAAACCAAATGAGTCAAATCAAGCGAGCTCCTGGTATCATGCCTAACCCAAATTTAATGCTCGTGAATTTTTAATTTTTAAAGGTCTATTCTGATGCAAAATATAATAATAATGATCCAATTTATTATATTTTAAGTTCTATAATTTTTATTTGGTTCTTCATTGCTTAGAGCAACTTATTGAGGTATGGCTGACACATAAAAAGCTATACATATTTCAAGTAAACAACACGAGCCATTTGGGATAAGTAAGTATACATCTGTGAAACCATCACCACCAACAGGGCCATAAATATACACATCACCTCCCAAACTCCTCCTGCCACATTTAGTATGTGTTTATTTTTCAGTGGTAGGAACATTTAATGTAAGACCTACTCTGTTAGAAAATGTTAAGTGTACGTAACAGTATTGGCTATAGGCACTGTGCTTTGTATAGTAGATCTGCAGGATTGATCTTGCCTAACTGAACTTTGTACCTTTTAACCTTTCACCTCTCCATTTCCCCTACCCACCAGCCTTCAGCATCCACCATTCTACTCTCTGCTTTTATGAGGCTATTTTAGATTCCACATAAAAGCAGCATCAAACCATATTAGTCTGGCTTATTTTAGTTGGTATAATGACCTCCAGGTCCATTCATGTTGTAAATGGCAGACTAATTTTCTGTTGTATGTACATGTCACATTTTTTCAATCCATTCATCCATTGATGGACACTCGGATTGTTTCCTATATCCTAGCTATTGCAAATAATGTTGTAATGAGCAAGGGAGTGCAGGTATCTCTGATTCTGATTTCAGTTCCTTTGGATAGACATCCGATTCTGATTTCAATTCCTTTGGATACACACCTGAAGGGAGATTGTGGGGTAATATGGCAGTATTGTTTTTAATTTTTTGTGGAAATTCCATACCATTTTCTATTGGGGCTGCACCATTTCACATTTGTACAACAATGTACAAGGATTCCCACTTCTCATTCTCATCAATACTTGTTATTTAATTTTTATTAAAGTCATCCTTATTGACGTGAGGTGATACATCATTGCAGTTTTAATCTGCATGTCTCTGATGATAAGTGATGTTGAGCACTTTTCATGCACCTGTTGGCCTTCTCTGAGTCCTCTTTGGAGAAATGTCTATTCAGGTCCTTTATTTTTAAATTGGGTTATTTTTGTGTGTGTGTGATTAAGTAGTATGAATTCCTTACACATTTTGAATATTAATCCTTATCAGATATGTATGGTTTGCAAATACTTTCTCCTATGAAAGCTGTGCTTTCGTTCATTTGTGGTTCCTTTGCTGTGCAGAAGCTGTTTGATTTTATGTAATCCCATTTGCTTATTTTTGCTTCTTTTGCTTGTGTTATTAGTATCACATCCAAAAGATCATTGCCAAGACAAATGTCAAAGAACTTTTTACCCATGTTTTCTTCTAGGAGTTTTAAAGTTTCAAGCCTTACATTTAGGTTTCTAATTCATTTTGAGTTGATTTTTGTGTATGGTGTAAGAGTTCAGTTTCATTCTACATGTAGATATCCAATTTTCCCAATGCCATGTCTTGAAGAGACAATCCTTTCTCCATTATGTAATCTTGGCACCCCTGTCAAAGATTAGCTGACCATATATATGTCGGTTTATCTCTGGGCTCTATTCTGTTCCATTACTCTGTGTCTGCTTTTATCCCAGTGGCATACTGTCTTGATTACTGTTTTAATGGTATTATAGTATAATTGGAAGTCAGGAAGAGTGTACTGTGTACAGCTTTGTTATTCTTGCTCAGGAGTGTTTTGGCTATTCAGGGTGTTTTTAGTTCCATATGAAATTTAGGATTTTTTCTATTCCTTTGAAAAATTATATTAGAATTTTGATAGGGATTGCATTGAATTTGTAAATAGCTCAGAGCAGTATGGATATTCTAGCAAAATTAATTCTTCTAATCCATGAACATGGGATATCTTTCCATTTATTTATATCTTCTTTAATTTCTTTAATTAGTGTTTTATCATTTTCATTATACATATCTTTCACCTCAGTGGTTAAATTTATCCCTAAGTACCTTATCCTTTTTGATGCTGTTGTGATGTCTTCTTAATTCCTTTTTCAGATAGTTCATCATTAGTATATAGAAACAGTTTTTTCAGTGTAGTTTTTAGGTTTTTCCATAGGTAAGATCATGTCAACTGCAAAAAGAGATAATTTTACTTCTTCATTTCTGATTTTTAAAAAAGATTTATTTATTTATTTGACAGACAGAGATCACAAGTAGGCAGAGAGGCAAGCAGAGAGAGAGAAAGGGGGAAGCAGGCTCCCCGCTCGGTGGGGAGCTTGATACGGGGCTTGATCCCAGGACCCTGGGACCATGACCCGAGCCAAAGGCAGAGGCTTTACCCCCCTGAGCCACATAGGCGCCCCTCTTCATTTCTGATTTAGATGACTTTTAATTTTTTTCTTGCCTAATTATCTGGGCATGCCTTATAGGACTCTGTTTAACGCCAGCAGCAAGAGTGAGCTTCCTTGTCTTGTTCCCATCTTAAAAGAAAATCTTTCAGCTTTTCACCATGACTGTACCTGTGGACTTGTCAGGTATGATCTTTATTATGTTAAGCTACATTCCTTCTATTTGTTGAGAGTTTTTATAATAAAAGTGTGCTGAATTATGTCAAATACTTTTTCTGGATGTTATCATATGATAACATATGATTTTTATTCTTCATTCTGTTAATGTGCTTCACAATTGTTGATTTGCATTTGTTGAAATATCCTTGCATCCCAGAGATAGAGCCCACCCAATCATGGTATATGATCATGTTAATGTGCTGTTGAATTTGGTTTGCTAGTATTTTGTTGAGGATTTTTGCATCTGTATTCATTAGAGATACTAGCCTATAAATTTCTTATAGTGTCCTTGTCTGGTTTTGGTATTAGGGAATTGCTGGCCTCAGAAAATGAGTTAGCAAGTACTCTCTCCTTTTCACTTTTTTTTTTTTTTTTTTTTTTTTTTTTTTTTTCATATTTTTACATTTATTTTTTTTTTTATAATTTTTTATTTTTATAAACATATATTTTTATCCCCAGGGGTACAGGTCTGTGAATCACCAGGTTTACACACTTCACAGCACTCACCAAATCACATACCCTCCCCAATGTCCATAATCCCACCCCTTTTCACTTTTTTGGAAGAATTTGAGAAAGATTGGAATTAATTCTTCTTTAAATGTTTAGTAGTATTCACCAGAAAGTCATCTCATCCAGGGCTTTCCTTGGTTCTGGGATTTTTAATTACTCGTTCAATCTCCTTACTCATTATTGTCTGTTCAGTTTTTCTATTTCCTCATGATTCACACTTCCAAGGTTGTATATTTCTAGGACTTTATCTTCTAGGTTAGCCAATTAATTGTGATGTAATTGTTTGTATTAGTCTTTCATGATCCTTCATATTTCCATGGTTGTAGTTGTAATGTCTTCTCTCTCTTTTCTAATTTTATTTAGTCTTCTTTCTTTTTTCTTAATCTAACTAAAGGTATGTTAATTTTTTAAATCTTTACAAGAAGATAACTTAGTTCTATTGATCTTTTTGTTGTATTTCTAATCTCTATTTATTTCTACTCTTTATTACTTCCTTCTTTTGCTAATTTTGGTCTTATTTTGCTCTTTTCTTTCCACTAGTTCCTTGAGTTATAATGTTAGGATGTTTATTTGAGATTGTTCTTTTTCCTCGATGTAGGTATTTATCAATACAAACTTTCCTTTTAGAACTACATTTGCTGCACATCATATATTTGATATATGGTGTTTCATTTTCATTTGTTTCAAGTTTTTTTTTTTTAAATTTCCTTTTTTATTTCTTGTTTGAATTACTGGTTGTGCAAGAGTGTGTTGACATTCACATAGTTCTGAATTTTCCTCCTGTTACGGATTTCTAAGTTTCATACTATCATTTTTGGATACCTTATATAATTTCAATCTTAATTAGTTTGTTGACTTGTTTTGTTATGTAACATATGATCTATCCTGAAGAATGTTCAAAATGTGCTTGAAAAGATAGTGTATTCTGTTGCTTTTGGACAGAATGTTCTGTATGTGTCTGTTAGGTCCATTTGGTCTGTAGTACTGTTCAAATTCACTGTTTCTTTATTGGTTCTTGTCTGGATGATCTGTCTGTTGCTGAAAGTGAAGTACTGAAGTCTCCTACTATTTTATTGCTACCTATTCTCCCTTTACTTCTGTTAATGTTTGCTGTATATATTTGGGTTCTCCACTGCTGGCTACATATTTATAATTGTTATATCCTCTTGATAAATTGAGTCCTTTCTTATTATATAATGACTTTGTCTCTTACGACAATTTTTTAAAAAGATTTTATTCATTCATTCATTTGACAGAGAAGATAAAGAGAGCACAAGTGGTGGAGGGGAGGGGAGCTTAGGGAGAAGCAGACTCCCCACCGAGCAAAAAGCCTGATGTGGGGCTCAATCCTAGGACCCTGGAATCATGACCTGAGCGGAAGGCAGATGCTTAACTGACTGAGCCACCTGGTTGCCCCTAAAGCTTTTATTTTTTTAAGTAATCTCTATATCCAACATGGAGCTTAAACTTACAGCCCTGAGATCAAGAGTTGCACACTCCACTGACTGAGCCAGCCACGTGCCCCTCTTAAGACAATTCTTGACTTAAGGTAATTTCATCTGACATAAAGCTAGGCACCCCTGATCTTTTTTGGTAACCAACTGCAAGGGATATCTTCATCTATTCTTTCAATTTCAGGTTATGTGTCTCCTTAAAGCTAAAGTGAGTCTTTTGTAGGTAGCACATAGTTGAATCTTTTTTTTTTTTTAAATCTATTAAATCAGTCTGTGCCTTTTGTTTGGAGAATTTTATCTATTTGTGTTTAAAATGATTATTCATAGGCAATGACTAACTAATGCTATCTTGTTAAGTGTTTTTTGAATGTTTTATAGTTTCTTTGTTCTTTTCTTTCCTCTTGCTGTCTTCTTTTGTAATTTGATGATTTTTTTGTTTTATCAGTATACTTTGATTCCTGTCTTTTTAGAGTTTGTGTATCCATTACAGATTTTTTTTTTGTGATTACCATAAGGCTAACATAAAACATACTAATAACAAACTATTTTAAATATATAATAACAAATTCCATTGCATATAAAAACTCTACACTTTTACTTCTCTCACTTTTTACATTATTGATGTCGCAATTCACATCTTTTTATATTGTGTATCTATAATGCATTACTATAGCTATAGCTATGTTTTTTACTTTTTTAAAAACCTTTTTTACTAAAGTTAAAGTGACTGGTGTACCACCATTACAATATAAGAATATTTTGAATTTCAATTTATGCCTACATTTTACCAGTGAGTTTGATAATTTCATGTTTTCACACTGCCAATGCCAACATCAAAATGACACAGATGACACAATTATCTCACAATAATTGTAAAGGAGCCATAATTAAAAAAAAAAAAGTTTCAACAGGCAATTACGAACACACCTGAAACAAATGAAAACAATGGAAACCACCACCAATCCAGAGTATACAAGGACAAAGAAAACATGGAATTTACTGCTGTGTTGCTACTCAGGTGTTGAGTTCTCTAGCTGGTCTACTTTGTCCTCTCCACTTTTCATAGCCTTCATGTTTCTTTTGTCAGATTTTATTTATTTTTGAGAGAGCACACAAGCAGGGGAAGTGGCAGGCAGAGCAGGCAGAGCGCGGCAGAGGGGGAAGCAGGCTCTCTGCTGAGCAAGGAGCCCCATGTGGGAGTCCATCCCTGGGCCCTGAGATCATGACCTGAGCCAAAGGCAGCTGCTTAACTGACTGAGACACCCAGGCTTCCCCTCTTGTTTCTTTTATACATAATGTCCAGGTTTTAGCAGGAGTAGTAGACAAAAGTATGTCTGCTCCATCCTCCTGGATCCTAATGATCCCTTTAGTGTTAAGAAACTTTATTAAAGGCTCCTCTTTTCTTTACCTCTCTTTTTAAGAGAATAATTTATTCTACTCATTTAAAACACCTGAGGAATCCTGCAATGGGAAAAGAGGCTTTAGAGACAGACCAAACTGAGTATCAATCCTCCTTCTACCAGCAGTCCTCACCCTCCATCAGTTATGGATTCTTCACATGCAACACGAAGAATCACATTCCACTTACTATGTGAATGTAAACATTACATGGGATGCAGAGTGCTTAAAATAATAACTGGTCCATGTGCATCCAATGAAGGCTATTCTAACCTTAATTTATCCCTCTGTTTTTCATATCACTTGTTTTAAATGTATGCTCTTAGACCCAAATTTAAATTCTTTGCATACATTCAAGGATTCCCTTGATCTGACTACCTTGCAAAGCCCTTTCCACCTTAACTACCCATAAAACCTAAATTCTGGTCATATAAGAAGAAAAATCAATCACAAATTTTCCAACTTTTATGAATAGTTTTCTTATTATATTGTTATTTGTTTATATGTATCTTCTCTACTATAAGTTTCTTAAAATAAGAGGCCACAGTTGTTCACATAAGTGTAACCTGAGTAAGACTGGGTTACACCAGCAGCAGCACATCAGTTGCTAAATAAATAACAGATAAATAGATATAGAATTTACATACATATAATTTATAACTCCTTATGGATGTCACTCAAGTTGTGGCCAGGAAGGATTTCAAACATAAAACCCAGAGAAAAGACCATCTCAATCAGCCCAGAATGTCACTCCTTTAATCAGTGTCTTGTAACTCAGCGCATTTTGGCTCTTCTCTTTCCAGTCTCCCTATTTAGCTACCACAGATTGAATCCTCACTCCCAAAAACTGCTTCAGTTCTTAGAGAAAAATTAATCTAGCCCTTTCTGGCATCTCTACCCACTGCCCAGATGAAACAACAAAGGCCCAACTGCAGAAGTGGAGAACAAGCCCTTACTGGGAGGAGAATTTAGCCTTTATCACAGCTTAGCCTACTGGGTTTGTAATGTGGTTTTTAAAATATCCACAGATTTGAAACTGATAAAGGCTTGAGTACATCCCAATAATAGGAACTCCACTGGTATATACAGAAACAGATAAAATTAAATGCAATTTCCTTTTTTTCATTAGATATGAATTTGTTAATTTCATTCATGTCTAATACTAAAAAGTCAAATATAACATATGACATTTACTTGGTATTCATTAGGAGATACCCTTTAGTTGAGTGTACAAAAATGTTTTAACTATTCCAGAATAGGTAATATTGTCAATAAACTAGACAGGGAAGGAAAGATGCATCAAGAATGAAGGTTAAAGGGTGGTGTGTGTGTTTGTGTGTGTACTCTCTTTCCTCTAAAGTATTTTAGTGGATGGTTACTATAAACACTCAAGGTAGAAATTATTCTCAAGGAATGTAATGGTATGCTAAATAGCACACAAATGGCATTTAAAATTTTATTCTGAAACCAGCTTAATATACTAAATAATTTATATAATCTATGCATGGAGAAGATCTGATGAATAGAATCTGCAGTATAAAAGTTTTGAACAGAATACTATCTACATGGTTAACATTAAGCAGTAAATTAAACAAAGTGGATAGTATGCTGCATTATTAATTCAATCAAAACAATTACAGTAATAAGTTTGTGTTTCTATCATCACAAAGAACATTTTTATTATTATATACCAATACTATACATCACTATATACTATATATCAATCACCTTTTAAATTTTAATATTTTGGTATCTGTTATGAACATTTCAAGGTTATTTTTTATAGCTTAAGTTGTTGAACTGTATTTTCAAGTGGAATATTCTAATCTGAAATACATTTAATTTCTGCAAAGGTTTTTAAAGTACATTTTTCCTCTTTCCATAAACATGCATTGTTTTAAAACAAAATTTCACTCAGAAGAGAAAACATTTTTCAGGACAGTTGTCCAAAGGTCATCTGGAGAATAATTCAACTTAAAAATGTTCCAAGAATAATTCAACTTAAAAGTGTTCCAAAATACCTTTAGTTTATGGATAATTTAAAAAATTTATCCATAAATTAAAGGCATATACTTTGGCTATGGATCAAAATGAAATAATTCCATCTTTTGTATGGTCTTAAATTTAATATACTCAATTTAAGTAAAATTGTAAAAAACTTATTTGGATATAGATAAAGATATGTTTATATCTGTATTTATTTATATATACTCACAAGCATCTAACCCTTGTGTTAAATGCTAATATTGATCCAATATTGAACAGGGCATTCAAAGGTTGTTTTGGGATGTTCTTTCTCAGAATGATAAATTCACCACCAACTTGACAAACGTATAAGCTTAAGATTAGGAGTGCAGTGTGTATGATGGAAAAAGCAAAACCAAATCAGTCCATGTCAGAGGACAAGACATCCTTCAGTGACCTAAGCTTAGGAGTTCCAAACACTAACAGATACAGGAAAATTTACAGAAGTCCTGCTTCCCTTCCCTACCCTGTAAGCATGCATTAATATTTTGGAGGACTATAAAGGCATACATTGTGGATCTCTATTTAAGAGGTGAACTTTTATCATTCCACACTCTGCAAATAAAAACTCATCTGTAGGTTCAAATATGCACAGGCAGGCTCCATATTAAGGAATTTGTCAATTCTCTTTCCTCTAAATTAGTTAACACACCAAAGGCAAATGTGTACTATAATTTAGTGTGTGGAAGGCAATATCGTCCTAATTAGAAAAACGAACCAACAGTAGAATTAGAAATCTTTCATTAAATCTTGAAGGAAGTTGTTTAAAAACAGGTTTTTGTTTTGTTTTGCTTTTTTTAAAATAAAACAATCCTGAGATATTTAAGACTGGGGCATCTATGTAATCATGGTTAAAAATGAATGCCTACTTCTTTCAAGAAAATGGGATCAATACTATTTTTCCTACCATGAACTGTTCCAAAATATTGCTCAAGTAATTTAACTATTTGTTATTAAAAATCAACACATAAAATATTTTCTAAAAGATGACCAGGCTAATATAAAATATATACTCAGATGTTCTTATTTCTATTAAATTGAGGTAGTAAGATTCTTCAAATATTTAAAGGTACCACCAGAACACAACTTGATTAGTCTAATATTTGTAACAGGTCATACTGTTCTTTGACTTAAGCTCTCTTGACAAGTTAATCCATTCAACTTTCACAGTATTCCTCTTACTACCTGCATTTTATAGATGAAGAAACTGAGGCACAGAAAGTGTCGATCATTAAAGGCCACATAGCTAAGAAGCTGTAGAGATGAGACTGAAGCCCTAGGAAACTGATGCCAAGATTTAGACTTTTAACTACTACGTCAAAGTGCCTCTGGCATTAGATCTTTCTCTGAATGGATTAGAGAAAATAAAAATTTTGGAAGATCTGGCAAAATGCCTTGTACATACTAGGTGCTTTGCCAAATGGATATTGATGAAATTAATATATTTATATAATATCGTTGGCATTGTTGATTATATAGAGAGAGCTAGTGGGGAAATTAGACTACTTTAAGAATTTCAGCTGTTTCGTATTTTTAAAATTTCATTCTGAAATTTACTGAGCTGCTGCAAGAATAGAACATGTGCTAAAGAAGGGATTCTTTAGAAACAAAGGCGCATCCCCTGCATGGAATGAAATGTAATGTGAAGAACCGGCCATCTGGATAATTTTTTATTGGGACAAGCTGTAATTTATAAAACTGTGAGAAAGGAGAAGAAAATAGAGAGCAGATAGCCTTGATTTTCTGCCAGAAAGAGACTTTAAAGCTCTGTCCTTAGCGTCTTTTTAAATGAGAATTTGAATAATTCACATCCACATACATCTCCACTCAGGTTGCATCTATGTGACCAAATAGAACATTCTACCTTCTACGGCTACATGAGCGTCCCAGCTGTACCCTGCTTCAGTGGAGGCAGCAGAAGGAGGCAAAGCAGCCGTCAATTCATTTCATCCACCAGTACTGACCAAGTGTCACTACATGAGCAGCACAATACCGGGCATCAGGGTAACCCAAGTATAGCAAAGATCCTAGCTCAAGGGTCGGAAAACAAACAGAAATCTAAAGGGCAAAAGAAGCATTTGCTGTGGTTTATTGTTATCATGGATAGCCTATGTTTAATAACGCATGATATAATTATAGCTATAGGGATATGTACTTAATATTTAATATACATCCAGGCATCATGATAAGTGCACACATTATATGCAGCATTTCATTAAATAAATAAAATCTAGGAAGAGACTGTTTTCATGAAACTGCTTTTGCAGCAGCCACTGTTGGTTTAGTTAGGATGGGTAGGGCCCAGGAGCAGGTTCTTGAAATTGGACGGGTTTCAGTCAGTCCCAAGGGTGGAGGCAGAGAGACAAGACCAGGAGAAGAGTCCCAGTGGGCTGGGGAACAGGCCTGGACGAAGTTTGCTCACTATATGGGAGTCCCTGAATGCCCAGCTGAGAGTTTCTAGTGGTCAGAGCTGCAGCAGGTCATGAATCGGGAAAGCTGGTGCTCACTCAGAGCTCAAGAACGTCATTCTAGTGGCTCTGGGCCACTGGACCAGCTTGAGGCTTGGCGGGGGTGAGATCTAGACAATAGCCACGAGGGTCTGCATACGAGTGGCAGGAACAGAAGGAAAACGTGGTTCTGACACATATCACAGAGAATTAATCGGTGGGGCTTACTGAATTCGGGAGGTGCTAAAGAAAACACTGAGCTAGAATCTTGTGAGTGTGTGTGATATCAAAGGTGAGCAGGGCAGGCTCACTGATTTTTTTCTAACATTTTAAACCATGGGACTGACAGGAGAATTCTGGACTCCTCCTAGGGTGATTAAGAGAGACGACCTAATAGAATGAGCAGTTGGACAGGAAGACGTCTGTGGCGCCCTGCCAGCAGATACCTGTGGCTGCAGCAGAGAATGAATGCGTTCTCCGAGTTCCAGCCTGAGCACTGGCCAGTTGCTGCCCTCATTTCATACATCTGCATGGCTGAATGTTGCTGAGAATCTCCAAAGGCTTTGCCTATTCTGCACATTTCCCCTTGGGTACCTGCCTGCATGTCAAATTCTTCTGAATCACTGAATTAGATGCTGAGTCACCCACCTCATCTCGTGACATGACAATGGGCAGGACCTGGAGTGAACAGGCCCTCCTACCCCCCCTTCACACCCCACACACTACTGGTGTTTGATTCTCCTCTGCTTTGAACTGGTCAACTCTTGGCCCTCTCGCATTGCCACTTGCTATGCTAGACACAACCGGGTCTAGCATATGGTCGTGGGGAACAGCTTTTAGAACAGATTAAAATGGAGCAAGGAGATATGCTTAGTGGTAAAGAGCATTTTTCAGGTGAGAAAGCCATCTCTGCTGTGGCTGGTGGGAGATCCGAGGGAGGAGGGGGGACTAGGGTATAGCCCAGAGGGTAAAGGATATGTGACAAGGAAGAAAAAGTTTTCTCGTTTTTAATTTTGTCTATTACCATCTTTTAAAACCTTGCTTGCACAAAAATCATCCTAATGGAAGTGTTCCAGTTGTATGTTTTTGTTAGCACATCTGTCTGGATAAGCTGGCATTTCAAGCTCTCTAGATATGTTAAGTTTCACAATCTGAGAAAGCTGAAATGAGCTCCAATTTGCAGAGGCATAGATTATTCAGGTCCATAAATTGCTCTCAGAGCTGGATTTCCCAGCTAGTCACTGACTGGAAGCCATCCTTGAGAAAGACTGGAAGCGCAGTCTGTCTCAGGGCAGATGGGCTTGTCAAGATCGTGGGAGCACAGCAGCACTGGCTGTCTCACCTCCTTCCCTCCTAGCCTTCCAAGGAACAGAAGAGAGAACCATTAGCCTGAAGGTCTGGAGCACCTCAAAATACTGCCCCCCGCACCTGTTTGGGCACCTGCAGGTTTTTAGGGGGCTGTGAGTCTGTGCAGATGTGTATGTTTTCAAGAGCTGAATGCAGTGATGTTCTGGAGGAGAGAAGGTAGTGGAAGTAAAACAACATTACCTCTTTGTCTAAAACGTGAAATCTCCTCAATAGGTGTTATGCTTTGGCGTCTCCCTGAAAAATGGTCAATTTCTTCTTAGATCAGTCATGGGCCACCTTTTTAAAGCAATGCTTGACACAAATGTGAATTTGTCACGGGACTCCATCGTGGCAATGGTTGTTCCTTGTCGGTAAGTGTCTTTGGGAGTTCAAGCACTCTACAGGTTCAGTTTGTTGGATTTACAAAATTGTTTAAATCTCTATTGACTCATCCAATTTCATCAGTTTGACAGAGAATTACTTATAAGTATTCCAATTCTATACAGACTTCAATTTCAGCTCCATGCTTTCTACCTACATCTCTGCAAGATTTCCTTATCTTTTTAAGACCATGAAAATTATTTGGGAATTTTATTACTTTAGGACCTGCGCAGGCTTTATGTGTTCTCATTTGAGCTTTTCGTCGATACTGGTTTGCATTTTTTAAAAAAATGATAAAAGTTACAATATATAATTTAGAAGTTTTACAATTTCTAGTGTAGAATGTTGGTGGAAGAGAAAGTGTTGCTCTACTCCCACTGCAAAACACCAACCTATTTCTTTATTTCCTTCTGGGTTTCCTATCCACACCCCGTGTGCAGGCATGAGACAAGCATGTCCACAAATGCAGGTGCATTTAACCATTGTTGTCATCGCCGTCAGACTGTTCGGTAATTCTCGCTTCTAGGACTGGGACAACCCTGTGTGTGACAGCCTCTGCCCATGGATGGCCCTGCTTTCTGCCAGCTGGAGGGCCCTCTGTCCATCCAGGCCTCACTCCCTTGGGTGAGCTCTTCACTCTGTAGGACCTTTCTGAATGATTCCTCAGTATTACTCCAGAGCCTATTTGGGGACAAAATCCTTTTGAGAATCTGTTGAACATCACAGATTCCCTGGCTGAAATGTGCTCATGTGTGAATATACACAAACCTTGGCACAGACTTCCCCTGACTCCACAGACCTTCTGGAAGCCCTCTGTGTCCCCCCAGAAAATGCCCAGGCCACTGAGGGTCTGAACACACAGAAGGTGTCCAACAACTACAGTTTTCCCGACCTTTTTATTTTCTTTAAAATTGAGAGAGATTTTCATGACTTTTTTATACTTTCCTGCAGTCTCTTTCTAATATTTTCTTGTTCTGTTAAAGAAAAGAGAAGAAAAGCAGAAGGCTGAGGTGCTTTCCTGGTCCCGGGTCTCCTGTCACCACATAGGCATCACTGCTCACAGAGCCTGCATCTGGAACCAGGGCAGGCCTCAGGGGATTTGCACACTCAAGAGTGAAGGGAGGGGGCACCCTACTGGGTGTCAAGCTGTGGAGCTAAGGGCAAATCTTATCATGAATATTTACTACGAGTCAAAAGAGATTATTTGAAATTAATATGGTGAAGTGTAATTGCTTAATATTCAACCAAGTGATTTGCAGACTGGAGTGTGTCTGTTTCCTGTGAGAATATGCTCTATTCCCACTGATGCCTAAGACCTCTGTCAAGTTTCAAAATTTAATCTTCAAGTAATGGAACAAATGCATGTTGCAGTTAAACAATATTTTTTGAAATGTCACCTCAGTACATTTAGATGAGTCCGTTTTTGCACACACACTGCATTCTGCGTTTGCATCTTTTTCTCTCCCCTGTGTCTGTGGGGTGAGTGTGTGTGAAAAAGAGAGAGAGAGAGCAAGCGAGTGCACGGTCCATGAGAGCAGCCTATCTGCATCAGCAATCTGTCTGTGGTTACTATTTTGGAGAACGATAGAAGGACAGGACTGAGGCGAGTGCAGTGTGTGTTGTCACAGCAAGCAAGCTTATAAGAAAGAACTTCATAGTAGTGGCGTGCCAGCGGAAGGAGAAAGTGCTGGAAGCTGAGTTCTTATTTTGGGTCTGCTCTCGTTCATCTCTAGGTGCTCCAGACCTTCAGGCTAACGGCTCTCTCTTCCTTCACTCCTGCCCTGTGACTGCCGCCCTCACCTCCTTTCTCACCCTCCTTCCCACCTTGCATGGGACCATAGCGAGACCCAGAGGAGTGTTTGCCATTTGCAAGGAAAAGAAAGAAAACGTAAGAAGAGAAGGAAACAGAGGGAAGAGGATGAAGAGAAGAAGGGTGATAAGTGGAGACGAAAGTAGAAGAGAAGGAAGAGCTAAGTAGCATTGCACAGAGGAGTGAACGTGAGGGCAGTGCACATGAGTAAAGATGTATTTAGGCAGAAAAGTTTTCAAAGATTGATAGTGGAGATGGTTGCACAACTCTGTGAGCTCCCTAAAACCCACTGAATTTTACTCCTTAATGGGTGGATTGCATGGTATGTGAATTATGTCTTAATAAAGCTGTTATAGTTGCAAAAAGTAAAGTAAGACTTGGAAAATAATGACATATGAATGTTTCAGGGCACACTAGCCCCTTGGCCAGCTTCACGCATAGCAGAGATGCTTTGCAAAGAGCCCCACTTCAGGCCACAGAGTCACTGGCACATGGAGGCTCCCTGGCAGGTGGTCTTTCCTTGTCACTAGGAATCTGTAAGATGAAGTTGAAATGCAGGAGAGGGAGATACAGGAAACAAGAAACAGCCTGCTGCAGGGTCATCTGTTTCTCTTGTGTTTGAAGCAATGAGCATCAGTCCTTATCTTTCGAGTTCCTGAACATATTTTTAATTAGGGAAAACAGAATTAATTTGTAGGGATGCCCACCTGGTTACCAATGTTAGAACCCAAATTCTTGACTTCATGTCACTATAAAAACAAACCTGTTTTATCTCCAAAATAATAACTAAACTTTTAAATCTCTTTTTAAAAAGGGACTAATCTTAATCTTAAATTCTTTTATAAAGAATCCTTTCTTTTTCTATAGTTCGTGTATGTCCAATAAAATCCCTCTCCCTTTTTTTGCTTTGGCACTTCCCATTTACTAGACAAGAAAAGTGAATGACCATGTCTTTAGAAGTATTTATGCTGAATATAGCACATTCTAGAGCCTGTGAGCAAAGTACACAGACACTATGCATATTCTTGTCCTGCTTACATCCTGTCTCAGCTTTAGACCACAGAGACAAAGCTGTTAACAACACTCACCTCCCCGCATGAAAGGGTGTGCATATTTTGGAATCTCTACTCCATAGAGATTGCTGAATCAAATTGATAAAAACAATTTTGTTCTAAATCTTGAACCATACTTAAAATACAGTAAGAAAGTAAGTTACATTTAAAATATGGCAAGTATAAACTCTCATTATTTAGAAATTTAAAGAAGGATATAGTGTCTAGGATGTCAGAGATGTATTTACAGAAAAAAAAAGTTTATTTCTAAAGAGGAAACCTCTTCTCAATGGAAGTAAAATTTAAATTAACGAGAACTAATCTTTAAGATGCATGAATGATAAAAATAGCTCCTTTCTGGATCTTAGTACATTTACCAACAATCAGGTTATGTAACAAATTAGGGGGAGAAATTGCCTCTACAATGTCTGGGAATGCACATGGTAAATGATGAATTTTTCCATTAGTGTTAATGAACTGTGCCTGGTTAACTCCCCGGCACATCAGAAGAACAGAGCC
Organism: Mustela putorius furo; assembly: GCF_011764305.1. Classification (NCBI taxonomy): domain Eukaryota; kingdom Metazoa; phylum Chordata; class Mammalia; order Carnivora; family Mustelidae; genus Mustela; species Mustela putorius. The sequence goes on along the minus strand of NW_025422010.1, from coordinate 11,857,241 downwards.
CAAATCATCTATCTTCCATATTTAATTCAATTTGTTTGTATACTGAATCTTTCACTCAGTGTTTCCCAAAAAGCAATTTCAGGAAGGACAAAATGATGAGAATACTTTACAGAATTGTATATCCTGATATCAAAACAAAGGAAATGGACAAGAGTCTTTGGAGAACTGAAAATTACTCTCCCGTGTTTTGCGCATGTCTGAGTGTTATCTGATTTGTATTGGCGGCTAACATATTCATAAGCTAAAATGGGAATTGCTTCCTCTGCTTTCAGAAACTGTGAGAGAAAAGAACAAAGACTCAAAAAAGAAAGCATATTAAAAATAGTTCAAAAAGCTATATAACCACAAAACTGATCAAGCTTTGTTGCATTTAAAGCAAAACTATAACACATATGTAATTGGAGAAATGTGTGGGGGAAAATGAGAAACAAGGAGTAGCGATTTGTATTTATAGAACACTTCACTTCCGAAATGCTGAAAGAATTACAAATAAGTATTTGGTAGTGGCTCTCACAGGCTCCTTGGAGTCCTGTAATTGTTATTTTCCCTTTTCCTTATTTGGTAAATATACATAATAGGACTGGATAAGGATTTCTCAAAGATACTCACTAATTGACCAGCTTCAAGAGAACTAACCCACTACCTTTCTCTGCTCTGCTCTTGGGGCATGCCCTATGGCTAAGGGAAAACTCAAAGACAATTTGATTCCACTGTCGTAATTACTTTTTCAAAAACTGGATTTAAATCTGAGATAATAATAAATAAGATTTTGTTTATTTATTTGACAGACAGAGATCGCAAGTAAGCAGAGAGGCAGGTAGAGAGAGAGAGGACGAAGCAGGCTCCCCGTTGAGCAGAGAGTCCGATGCGGGGCTTGATCCCAGGACCCTGGGATCATGACTTGAGCCGAAGGCAGAGGCTTTAACCCACAGAGCCACCCAGGTGCCCCAATAAATGTGGAACAAAGTGCTTTAAATCATTCCAATGTACACTTAGACCAAGCACGGAGGACCCTGCCACCTGAAACTCACTGTCGTCACCTCTGCAGTATCCATAGCATACCTACTTGGAGATTAAAACCAAATTCCTTCCTTCCTTTATGCTCTCCTCCTTCCTTCCAAAAATATTCAGCCCCTAACATGTGCCAGGAAGGGTTCTAGGTGGACATACTACACACACACACACACACACACACACACACACACACACTTCCAGTGAAGGCAAATAAAGCACAGAGGTAACTGGAATGAGGTGAAGAAAAGAGCCAGCACCACCCTCCACCCTGTTCAGAAGCTCTTTTCCCTCCCCACCTTCTCCACACCCTGCATTTGGCTGACCATGTACAGTGCAGACGTCACTTTCTCTGGGAAGCTTTCTGTCACTGACCTACTACAAATTAATCCACCCTCCCCTGAAGCTCTAAGTACTCATCTGTGTTTGCTCTAGGATACTCATCCTTTTCCATTTTGTATTAAAACATCTGTATTCATGTATTCTCACCCTTATTAGACAACATGCTCCTTGTGTGTCTGTATATTTCCTTTATGACTTCTTGTGGCTTCTATCACAGTGCAGGGACACAGCAATATTTCAACCAATGTTTCTGGAATAATTAGGGCAATGGACTGACTGTTGTGTCCCCAGGCCAACTCATATGTTGGAATTCTAATGTCCAATGTGACATTCTTAGGAGGGGGCCTTTGGGAGGTAGCTTAGCACATGGGATCAGTGCTCCCCTAAGACAGATTCTACAGAGCTCCCTTGCCCCTCCCACCATGTGTGAACATAATGAGAAGATGCTGGCTATGAACCAGGAGGTAGGCTCTCACCAGAACATGACCATACTGATACCCCGATCTGGACTTTCAGCCTTCAGAACGGTGAGAATTAAATTTCTGTTATATATAAGCCACCGAGTCTGTGGCATTTTGTTATACTAGCCTGAACAGATGAAGACAAAAATATCACTGAAATAAAATTGCATTTTGAAAACTACATCTCTCAGTGCTCAATAAATATGTGCCATTTGATTTCAACAGAAAAGTGTCTTCCCTTACTTAATTCTTTATACTCTAATCCTTGAATATTTTTTAAAAAACATAGGAAGGCTATCTTATTACTTTCCATCCATCCCATGTGTGCCAGGCACTTGGTGAGGACACTGGGTCCCGTGACGATCGGCACCCAGTGTCACCTTCAGGATCGCTGGCTGGCGCCAGAGGGTGAAGGACAAGTCAGTGGAGCTGCCAGACAGGACAGGTGTGCTGGGCCAGGGGGATGCTCTACGGGCACGTATGAAGTCACACAACAGACGGGGGGAGCCATGGAAATCTAAGAATGAGGTCCACGTTGTGTTACAATGAGTGGGGGTCACCCAAGGGAAGTATATACACAAACAGGGACTGCAAGAGGATTTCCAGAAGTAGGAAAAGCACGTTCAGGAACTGGGAGCCTGGAACATGTACGCAGCTGCAGTGGAGATGGGCCTTAGAAGCCACGGTAATGCTTTGGCAAGAAACGGGAGCCACAGAATGGTGTTGAAATCAGAGTGATGAAACTGTCTGCTTAATGTTTGAAAAAGACCAGTCTGATTGTGGCAAGGGAATCAGACAAGAGAGGGCTGACCAAATCACTGAGAAAGAATGGCAGAGAGTAAAGTGACACAACTGAGACCATTTAGGAAGCAGAATCTACCAAGAAGACTAGGTGGCAGACTGAATGCCATGTGTAAGGGAGCAGAACGAGGTAGGATGGTTTCTCACTTTGCAAGTCAGGTAACTGGATAAGTGATCACACCACACACTGAAATTCTGGGGCGCCGGGGGCAATTACTGGAGCTTTGACCATGACAAGGCTGAGGCGCCAAGCAAGCGTCCAGAAGTTGGTGTTCATTGGGCAGTTGGATATACAAGTCTTTGCCTAGGAGTGCCTTATACTGGAGGTAAATGGGAAGTCATAAAGGGAAGTCATGAGCACTTGGATGTCACAAAAACCATGGTCATGACCAAGCCATGAGTTTGCAGAGGAAGCAGAGAGAAGTGGTTTTCAGTCCCCATGCACACTGGAACCACTTAGCTGTAAGGCACCCCACAACCTGGGTCTCACCCCACGTCAGCAAACTCAGAGTCTCTGGGAGGTGGGGCCTGGGCATCAGTGCTTATACAAAGCTTTCCCAGCATTTTCATCCACAACTGGTGTGAAGGGTCCCAGAAGTAGAGTGATTAGAGGGGGTCCTGGGAAGGACTCTGAGGGAGAACATGTTAGGAGCAGGTCACGGGAGAAGTCAACAAGGAAGACTGGGAGAAAGAGAAAGATGTAGGAGGTACTGTCTTGGACACCAGGCAGAGAGGTCAGTAACAACCACTGCAGGAAAGCAGGACCTGGGGAGGGTCAGAAATGACCATGGGGTTCAACAACAGGGGCAGCAGGTAACCTAGGAAAACAGTGTCCAAGGGCCTCATGGCCGGAAGCCACGCAACAGTGCTGGAGGGGCAGGTGGGCAGGGACAAGCACCCCTCTGGATATTTGGGGTGAAGGCTGGAGGGGGGGCATGGAGAAAGTTACAGAGGGACTTAAGTAGAAAAAGGTTTTTTGTTTTGTTTTTTAATAGAAGAGATTTAGGTATGTTTAAATTTTTTATTACTTTTTGTTTTGTTATATGTTTCCTATATACGAAAGACCAAAATACCTGTGAGTTTTGTTTAAAACATAATTATAAAGCGATGGTCAAGCAACAGAACACTGCCGGCACTGCGAAGGTCCCCAGTGGGCCCATGTCTATCCCTTCTTCCCTCCTCATTTCTTTGCTTGTGCCTACAGTTGTACCAGCTCTGCATGGTTCCCTACTCAAAAGTGTTTGGGTTTGCCTGTTGCAAAACTGTATACAATCTCATCGTGCTGCACACATTGTTTTGCTGTTGCGTCTTCATTTAATGTGACATTTGTGAGAACCCCACATGTCCCTGTGTCTGGCTGTCGTTTGTTCATTTTCTCTGCTGCATTGTGTTCCGTCATGCGGATGTACTAAGCGTCTGTTTAGATCTTGTGGGGAAGATGACCTCAGAAAGGAAGAGACTGATGTACAGGCAGACAGGTGATGAGAGCTGCGGGGGTGGGGTGGGGTGGGTGTTCCATAGTGGTGCTGAGTAGGAGGGCTCCTCTCTTGTGCCCACAGAAGCCTGACTGGATGGTTATGTTTTCAGTAGGAGCTGAGGTCAGTTCAGGCCTGAAGAGCTGGTGAAGCAGGGGACAGGAGGACACAGTAAGAGATGTTCACCGACTTCCCAGAGATTGTTGAATGCAAATGGGGGCCCGAAGGCCTGCACTGGGCTGACAGGTGGCCCCAGCTGTGGATATTCCCTCCTCTTATTGGCTGCCTCCTGGGCTTCACAGCAGGGGAAGGAGATGGCACTGAGGGCAATGAGGACCCAAATCACTGTATTCAAATCTGGCTTTGCCATTTATTGATAACCCAATAGCCAGTCCTCTGAAACTGACCGCGGTTTCCTCATCTATAAAATGGAGATAATATCTATTGTGAAACTCTTTTTGTGACAGCTGATTACAGCATTATATGTCAAGATTCTGGGCACGCAACAGGAACCTAATCTTGAAGTGTCAAGTATTAAAAAAATTCTCATTGGATTATTAACAATGAAACTACAATGGCACTGTTAGAAAATAAATATTCTTGATGCCAGCATCCTGAACTAGCTGGAGAGCACTGCATAAACTCATGGAAAGACTGTCTGAGGCTCTGTATTAGTAACGTGAGAAGGACAAGCTAGCCCTTACTATACAGATGTCTTAATAGGGGACCAGCCACCACCAAAATATGCACCCAAGGAAAACAACAACCACTGGGACCTGAATGCAAGGTGAAATGTCTTCTCTCAACTTCTTATCTCAGAGGCTATGAAGGCAGGGCCAGCAAAGGTTGGAATGCTTTGGCAGCAGGGTGGGCATGGCTCTGGTCACATCGTTAACTTCATCTGTCACCCATCATCCTCCACTATCACCACCCAAATCCAAGCTCCCAATATTTGAAATAATGTGCAACCACACACATGGGCACATACGTACTCACTTGTTCTGTACCTCAGCTATCCTTTCCTCTTTTGTTTGGTTAAATCTTACTCATCCTTCAGGATTCAGGGAAGATATCCTCTTTTCTGGAACACTTTTCTTGAAACTCTTCAATTAGCTCAAGGGACCCTCACATGACTACCCATACATGGCTTCCCAAACATACTATTCTCGTACCATTTAGTTAACATTATAGGTATTGTTTATCTCCTCTCCTAGACTGTGAGCTTCTAGAACAGGAACAGATCTATATGCAGCAAAATGCTGGGTATATAAAGGACATTCAGTAAATCCTTGCTCAATGAAAGGATAAAAACTGTATGAGAAAGAGAGAAACATAAGCCATTCCATGTGATATATTTTTTGTTAAAGTCATAAGTAATTCTTTTTATAAAACACGTATCTGCAAATTTTAACTGCCTTTTAAGTCATAAATTTCTACAGTGTTTTTCTCTTTAGTACCTAGCTATTCCATTCAAAAGAAACCCTTAATACACATAAAAATTTCACTGGCCACTTACACAGCCTTATTTTTTATTTATTTATTTATTTTTACTTTTAATTTTTTATTTTTTATAAACATATATTTTTATCCCGAGAAGAATCAACGAAACAAGATGGGATTGGGAGGGAGACACAGCCTTATTTTTAAATACTGTTAAGTAACACCAGAAGGAATCGATTAACTGACCATCGAGGACTTTGCTCTTCTCTATTTGTTTTCACATATTATAGAAGAGCAGGGCTTTGACCATTGGGCACAAATTTTCACATCAAGGTACAGCTGTGTATTTATATTTATCTGGTATGTCCTAATGATTCTAGTGCAGATTATCTTGCTACCAGAACAACATCCTTCCCTGCCAAGAGCTTCCTTTCCAAGCCCGACCCATACCTCTTATCAGAGTGGCCCACAGCCAGCCCATCCCCGCATTCCCACCAGCTACTAACAAAAAGTATTCTACCAAGTCACAGGTCACGAGGGAGATCCCTGGTTTCTCCTGCTCCCAGCCCCTAGCTTGATATTTTAGAAATATAGTAGCTGGGGAGTACTGTGCTGAAATCCTTAGCACATATCCCTGTGAACAAAGACTAGAGCCTGCTGGAAGTGACGGTCAGAAGGAGCCAGGATCTGCTGTGAGCACAGTGATGCAAAGTGGCTGCCCACATGCAGCCGGCCTGGAAATGCCCGGAACGATCCCGGAGGCTTTCCTCACATGCAGGCTAGAACGTCAGTTTGCTGTTTAACGGGACATGGCTCTTAGTTCCTTTTTGAAAGACAGTTTTCGTGTTTGTGAATTACCAGCAAAGAACTCTTAGATAAACGTGTGGGATGCGAGAAAGAGGCAGGGTGTAAGGCTACGGGCGTGTGCATCCCTGCTCAGGAAATACTCAAAGCAGTGGTGCACGCTCTTTTATTCCGAGGTTCTGTCATCTGTTTTACGAGCTAGTTTAAACAGCACAGAAGCCTGGCCAGATACACTTGATGGAAGGCTCAGGCCCACTTCAGGTGTGTGGAAGATTTGACTCAAGGATGGTTTTGACTCCAACATGGTTTTCCATGAAATATAAATTTTACTAGAAGGGATTTTAGTCTATTTTCATTATCCTGATACCTCTGCCTGCAAGACCCGTTGTCTCAGAGAAGGAGAAGTCATTTCTCTACTCCACTCAGTGTCTGGTATAAAGGAGGCAAAACCAGGCCAACAACAAGGTAATATCCTCCAGAACAGAGGGCTCAAGAGCAAGGGCTCCTAATTCCCAATGCGGTGAAATTTCAACATTTTACTCTGTACTGTGTTTATTTTTAATCCATGATAGAGACACACAAAGCAGACGAAAACCTAAGGTGAACACTGTGGGCCATGGGGCTCCAACGAAGGCTCAGGCCAACACAGGTCCATTTCCAGGTCACTAGACAGTGGGATGACAATAGGCCTTGGTAATGGGGGCCTTAGAAGCTGACCACCCTCCTCCTGAGTTGGTCAACAGCCCAGGAGCCCCAGGGAGCTCATTAACAGCCCTGACCCTGGATGTGTCTGCTCTCTCTGTCCTGTCATAAGAGGTCTCTGGAGGGGTAGGAGTGGCTGGGCAGCTTCCTTCCATCTTGATGTCCCTTACACGTCAGACCATCAAAGACCACATGCAGAAAGCTGTGGGTAATGTGTCCTGGGAAGGTCACTTCAATACTGCTGAGGTAATTTCTTTTTGCGAACTATTTTTTATTGAAGGGGACCTTACGTTCAGAATGAGCAGACTGTAAACTGTTCTCACCAACTGAGCACGCTCCTGACATGAGCACCAGACCAAGAAACAGAGCCCCTCTGTTCCCAGTTCTTCCAGTAATACCACCAAGGGTAACCAGAGCCTCGACATTCCTGTACGTATCTTTTAGTGGACGTATGCATGCATTTTTGTTGGGCATATAATCAGGCACAGAATAGCCGTATCTTTTAAAACAAATTCTGTTATTTACTACATAATTGATGTTTACCACATTGCATGACTGGCCTCCGAGATCAAAGCTTGGTTTATTATATTGGAATTATCTCTTCTCCATTCATACATGAACTTTCTTCAGCATGCATCATTGTAATTGAGGTCAATGACACTGTGTCTATTTTAGTATTCAACGTGATCTTTTGGGATACATAGCACCACATTATTTACCTCGCATTGGTGCTCTGGCATTTCTAACGCAGTCCTAAACCATCCTGAATGCACCCACTGTTATCACTGAAGGAATTAGAAAATTCACTAATTGCAGCTAGTTCTTATAAATAGGCAATTCACCTCTACCATCTGGCTCCACATAAAGATGAACAAATGAATATTAAATCTGACATATGTGGGCACTGAATTATAATAACAGACATTAGAGCATGATGCTGTACTTATTATATCATCAAGATGAGAAGAACTGAGACAAAGGGGTAATTAAAATCATCATATCTAGCTTAATATTTTCACAGCCTGAGACTTTATTTCAGATTTCTGATTTATAAGTTTGTTACTGATAGTTCATGTTTGACAAGGAGTACTTGAACATCTCTACATACCAAAGAGGAGGCAGACATTCAGGTAGCTAATATTTTTCCTTATTGTCTAGAGCAAAGTATAAGCAACAACTGGAATTGTGTTCAAGAGCCCCTGCCTTCCATGTGTGTGCATGTGTTTATGTATGTATTCCAGAGCTGTGAATCAAAAATGTATAGTTTGGAAGGAATCCTGGAGATCATTTTGTATTGCTCTTCCCTCATGAGGATACTGTTCTTGACCATCTCCTTAACAACTGATTATCCAGATGGAGTAATTTTGTGGGTAGTTTAATCTTACCATTTCCCTTTCTGACCTAAATCTTCCTCATCTACAAGTCAAAGACTTAATTGCAACTAGCACCCATGCATCCAGAAGTAGTGAGAAGTGGACATCAGCCACTTGCTAGTTGTGCACCAGGAAGAGAAGACACAGTGTGTCCAGAACTCACTTTCTTCATTCATAAATTAGAGACAATAAAATTTACATCGTAGGGCTGCTCTGTGCATTAAGATATTAAGATAATGCATGTGAAAATGTTCTCAGGGAGGTTAAATGATGTACAAATAAACATGTTATTCATTGGTATTCTTATCTTGTATAACAGGCTCTTTCCAAAGGAGAAATATCAACTTTCAAATTTTGTACCAAACTTGGTCCACCCTAATGTCTGCACTCCAAGTAGTTTCCAAAAATCAGGGATACTATCAACATTATCCTCACACATGGAAGGCAGACAGGCTCTGGCTATGTTACATTTAATAATGGTAACTTTTTAAAAATTAGGAGAAGAGTCTCCAGAAGAAGCTTTACCTATAAGAAAGAAACCACAGTGGGTGAAACTTCCTAGTCTTAGGGATGTTATTTCTTAGGGGAAAACAATCTATTTTAAATTAGATTACAGAGTTTCCTATGCATTCAGATTAGCTAGGACAAATTCTTTGACAATTTGAGTAACTCTAGGAAGTCACAACAAACTGACTGGGGAGTCATATTCTTTTCTGTTGTGCCTGCAGATAACAGAAGGATCATTAATCTTGATTTTTGCAGTGTCTTTAGGAAGGGGGCTATTCCAACCCGGTTCTTTCTATTGGCTATAGTTTTGTAGTTATAGGCCTTACATTTGGAATATAGATCCTGAACTCAAGATATTCACATTTTAACAAATAGTAAAATTTACATCTGGGTGAGTTCCTGGCAAGTGGAGTAAGCTCTGTCCCAGCAGTATGCTTTAGCTCTTCAGAAGATTATGCTGATGAATTTCACTTAGAGTAACAATAGGTAGGTAAGATAATTAACAGGGAAATGACAAATCATCTAGTCCAATAACTTTGTTTTGCAGATGGAAAAACTGAGACCCATACATGTTGTGAACTTACCCCTTGTCCAACCATTTGAAATTGTAAGGGACATTCTTAAATTATTTTTAATTAAGGGTTACATGCACTTGAAACTTTTTATTTTGAAAAAAAATAAATGGAGAAATGAAGTTTCCAGTGTAGGGATGATTATGTGTCAGGATCAGGTACGAATTTTGCATCTGAAATGTCTCTCCTAATACCTGCCTAAGAGGAGCCACTGGAGGTAGTACATGGTGATAGAGATGAATGAGAGTGGCCAAGAAAGCTGGCAAGGAGGTGCGAGAGGACTGCCAAGGGTCAGTACAAAAGATCAAACTAGCTCTGCCCCAGGATGCAGAGGCAAGAATGAAGAACTGAAAACAATAAGAGACAAAAAGAGAGACAGGAAGGACAGATCCAGATGATCCAATGTCATCTAATGGAAATTTTGAAGAGAAGACTACAGATACCATACAAAATACTTGAAGATGATCTGTGATAAAAGAGGACTTTGGCCTAAAAGCTATGAAAGAACATACAGTATTACAGATCAACTAAAAAAAAAAAAAAAAAAAAGAAAAGAAAAGAGAACCATATCTAGACATATGCAGGGCGATTTTAAATTTCATAGGACATACATAAACACATAAACATATTCTGTAAGAAAGCTTGACAAAAGAAGTGCAGATCACCTCTGCCACCATCAGTGGGGCTGGCATTAGACTCTGCCCACATGGCACAGAAACCAGAAGGTGATATGAAGCAATGCTGGAACTCTGAAGGAAAAGTTCTGGGCTTAAGACATTTATCTCCTCTGAGACGGACTTCATGCATGAGATACACAAAGATTTTAAGTATAATATATAGATGCTACAGACAAATTAAAACAAACCTCGAAACAAACAGTGCCATAACAAAGAATAATAGATGTTAGATCAATAAATAAGTGAATGGGAGTAAGGAATTCCCTTGTTGTGATGAGCACCAGGTGATGTATGCAAGTGTTGAATCACTATATTGCACACCTAGAACTACTATCACAATGTATGTTAACTAACTGCAATTAAAATAAAAACTAAAAAATTCAATAACTGCACCGAAAGGGCTGAGGATACCTCTGGAACCAGTAAAATATATAGAAGTAAGGGTATATGGTTGTTTTAAGTATGGCTGCAAAATTGTTTGCCCATTTCTGTTCTTTCTAAGAATTGAACTCTATTGCTTAAAAACTGAAAAGTTTAGAAAAGCGTACAGTATCTAATCGCAAGTTCAATTAATACAAGTGGGTATGTTGGATGAGGGGAAAAAAAGAATAGCATCCAGTGTTTCAAGTTTCACAAAAGAAAGCCATATTAATGTTCTATGACTTTGATGGTTACATAAACACAATTGTAGGAATGCACTGGAAAAGTTCAGACTAACCATTATAAAAACTAAAAACTTTCCCTTTAACCTAGAACTCATTAATAAACAAAATGCTCTGGAACAGGAGGACAAGAATGAAGGAAGTTCCCATCCCTTGCCCCACAACCGTCACTAAAACAAAGAGGCAAGCAAACAAAAACTTATGACATAAAAAATTTAGAATATGTACAATATATATAATAATTATAACAATAACTGCAAATAGGTCAAATTATGTTATCAATAGGAAATGACTCTTAGATGGGACTTTACTTTTAAGACAGTTATATGCTTCTCACAAAAAGAATACCTAAATAAATTGACATGATGTGCTAAAAATAATAGAATAGATAGATTTTCTCAAAATTAAAAAAAATCCTGCTTGGCACTATTAACATGAGAAAATGCAGAGGACAGGGAAAAATAAAGATTAAGAATCATTTCTAACTAATACAGAATCCACCATGCAAAGACATAACAGTATTTAAACTTCTGCACCAAATAACATCTGATTAATGTATCTGAGAAATTTTTAACAAAACAAGAAACAATTTGATCTTTTACTGAGAAACAAATGGCAAAATTTGTATATCCTGTCTGATTTTACTCATGGGAAATACACATATACGAAAAAACCTGAAAAGCAAAACATATTTAAGGCATATAAATTTGTAGTTGGAATATGAATGGTTTTTATTTGCTCTTGAATACTTCTGTATATTACCTAAAATTTTGCTATTGACCATGGATTAGTTCTTTAATAAAATGGTATTAATTCAAAAGTAACACAGGTGGTAAAATTTCTAGTTCTTAAGAGAATGGACTTTGTCTATATTTTACTTTGATTTTTTTTAAAGATTTTACTTACTTATTTAAGAGAGAGAGGAGAGAAAGAGAGAGACAGCATGAGAGGAGAGAAGGTCAGAGGGAGAAGCAGACTTCCTGTGGAGCACAGAGCCCAAGGTGGGACTCGATCCTGGGACTCCAGGATCATGACCTGAGACGAAAGCAGTTGTTCAACCAACTGAGCCACCCAGGTGCCCTTGATTTTGGTTTTTAAGGCGATTTAAAATTACCAGATATTATCATTTTGGTCTACCATTAATTGCTATAAACTGGTCTTATGTAGAAATAAACTAAAGTTAAATCTACCTTCATTATAATAAGGATGCAATTCCTACAACCTTGACAGTTCACATAATTTGAAATTTTGTACAAAATAAAATCCTTCGATTACGTCAAAGAATACTGTGTCTTTGGAAATCAACACCCCAGTTGCTAAGGATCCCATATGCAGTCTTCTTCCTTAAAGGGAAAAATCAGAATTCTCATACAATTATTTCCCAGTGAGTAAAATCAGACATACACATTAACCTTCAAGAATTTTAAGTAATGGTGGCGCCTGGGTGGCTCAGTGGGTTAAAGTCTCTGCCTTCGGCTCAGGTCATGATCCCAGGATCCTGGGATTGAGCCCCCATTGGGCTCTCTGTTCAGTGGGGAGCCTGCTCCCCCCTCTCTCTCTGCTGGCTGCTGCCCCTGCTTGTGATCTGTGTCAAATAAATAAATAAAATAAATTTAAAAAGAAAAGAATTCTAAGTAATGGATAGAAATGATTTAAAGACCCAAGGCTGATCTTTCATTACTTTATCATTGCTTTTACTAAATTGGGCAATTAATCATGCCATTTTGACAATTAAAAGTGTTATCCCAAGTCATATCCTCTTGTTCTTTTTACTTATTAAAGTAAAAATACATCTACAAGTTTATTTTTAAATTTCTACCTAGTTCAATTTCACAATGTGGTTACATAAAGTCAAAGAAAATGACAGGCCAAGTGACAAAGGAATCAGATGAACGTGAACACATGTCATAAAGGTACTCTCTTGGCATGATAAAGCTTTAACTGCAGGTGACAACAAATTAAGAAGTACTGTGCATATAAAATTAAAACCATGCTTTTGAGAATCCTTTTCTACACAGTATTCCAATCAGTCATTATAAATTCATAAAATTTACAGAGCCAATCATTTTATACAATCTTTTATTTTCTATGGATATGAAGAAGAAAATGCTATTATTATAAGGCAAAACAACAATAAAGAGAAATAAAATTATATACTGTTAACTAAATGATTACCTGGGAAGTAAACCAAGTTTTAAAAATAAGAGAAATGGGCGCCTGGGTGGCTCAGAGGGTTAAGCCTCTGCCTTCAGCTAAGGTCATGATCTCAGTGTCCTGGGATTGAGTCCCACAACAGGCTCTGTGCTTGGCAGGGAGCCTGCTTCCTCCTCCTTTCTCTCTCTGCCTGCCTCTCTGCCTACTTGTGATCTCTCTCTTTCAAATAAATAAATAAAATCTTAAAAAAAAATAAAAATAGAAAATATAGCAGATTAGAAAATTATATTTTCCTTTCTTCTTGGTAATGAATTCCTTCTCTCATTACTAAAATAATCAAATAAATGAATGAGAGGGCATAAATACATAAACAAAAAGCACAAAAGAAAAAATGACAGCAGATAAATCAATACATCTTTGAAGCAGGAAAATAGATAATGATGTGGGAAACAAAGGCAGAAGAAAAAGTACTAAATTTCCTTACTATCTGTAGCCCATTGATAAGTCCTTGAAAACAGACTGACATTCCTCTAGGAACTCTGCTGTCTCCATGTTAATACTTCACTAAGGGCAAAAGATAATCTTAGCCCAACTCCCAGGATCCTGTAAGTCTACTTTAATAGATAAAAATTCCTTTAGAAACTTCCTTTATCTCTAACTCCCCATGATACATGTTGGCAATCATTCCCCAAGCATATGACCCACAGATACACATCTGAAGGGTTTCATGACTCAGGTTTTATTAGACAGAAGTAAATGATCTTTTCCCAACAATAGCTAGCCCCCTCAAGGTCCTGGAAACCTTGCTTCCAAAATTTCTTAGGGACTTCCGTTATCCCTAACCCCCTCCCAACTTGGAACTAGATAATGGGCCACTCCTCTTGACCCCAGTGCAGGTCTTTCTGTTCATGGGTCCTGTCCCTGTACTTTAATAAAATCATCTTTTTACACCAAAGACATCTCAAGAATTCCTTCTTGGCTGTTGGCTTCAGACCTTAGCGTCTTTCCTATATCAGACAAGGACAGAGCCAAGAGTCTGCAGAGAGAGGATGGCGTAAGAATACCCAGGAAACGTTTGGAAACATCATGTCTGCTAGAAGGAACTTACTCAGAGGAGGAGGCTCACTGCTGGTGACAGGCTCCTTGGCCTTAGCTGGGCAGTTGCCTGACCAGTCCAAGAAGTTCACCAGCAGGTGGGCCCCACATGTGCATGCAAAGGTACATCCCAGCCTTCTGGTGCCTCTCTCTCAAGAGTGAACACGGAGGACTGCTGGACTTACCAGAATGTCCTTCATGTAATAGAAAGAAGCCAACCAACCTCACCCAAACCAAGTCAAAACACAAGCACCTGGGAAAAAAGGGGATGTAGGGAGCAGGAAAACAACAGCCTCAAATACTGTCAGAGAGTTAAAAAAAAAAAAAAAAGACACACAAGCAAAAAAAATCAGAACAAGATGCAATAAAAAAAACTAATCAGAGAATAACGATGCATTTCAAGAAACTGAAAAAAAAAAAAATCCCAGTACAATTAAAAATTTCAACCAAAGAACTACAAGTCAAGGTTGAAAAACAGTCCATAAAAAAGAACAAAAGATAGGGAAGTCAGTGCTAGGGGAGAACATCAGAACACATAGAAAAGAGGGCATTACTCAAAAATTACCATAGCAACATTTCCCAGAAACAAAAGACATGAGCTTGCTGATTGAACCTATGAATGAAATCTCATTTCAGAATACCAGTGATAAAAAGAAAGTCCTGAAAATGTCCAGGGCTTGAAATTCTTACAGAGGGTGGGGTGGAAGAAGAGGAAGACCAATCCTTTCCTGAAGTGAAATCTGAATGACAGTTGACTTCTGGTATGCAGAGGGAAAAATGGAGCGATGCCTTCAATATTCTGAAGAAAAAGGTTTCCAACTAGAATTCTATCCACAAGTCAATGACTATAGTTGAGGAGAGATAAAAAATACTTTTGATATTAAAAAAAAAATTCAGGGGCGCCTGGGTGGCTCAGTGGGTTAAGCCTCTGCCTTCAGCTCAGGTCATGATCTCAGGGTCCTGGGATCGAGCCCCACATCGGGCTCTCTGCTCGGCAGGGAGCCTGCTTCCCCTCTCTCTCTGCCTGCCTCTCTGCCTACTTGTGGCTCTCTCTGTCTATCAAATAAATAAATAACAATCTTAAAAAAAAAAAATTCAACTACCTCCCACAATCCTACCCCAAAACCTGGGAGAAAATAAACCAGGGACCAAGACTTGAAACCCAGGAAATCAAGTACATGGCAGAAAGGAGGCAAAGGTAATCCCAGGAGGCAGGAGAGTCCCAGTAATATGGCTGTGCAGCTCACCTGTAGAGAAACCGGCAAGGGCAGGGGGTTGGGTATGGTCTCCAGGTTTGGAGAAATGATGAATGGACCATCCAAGGGGCCCAACTGCTGCTGAGAGAGGATTTGGAGGGGAATGGCTTTGTCAAAGGAGTCTGGGCTGGAAGGCAGGGCTGGGAGAGATCAGAGAGGGTGCAGGGGTTTATGCTCAGAGGCTGCATTGCCAGGCAACCAGGAAGGAAACCCACCCAAGAAGCAGGGGCACAGCACAGCAAATGCTCTCCCTAAAGATGAAAATCCACTTCTAAGAATGCCAAGAGATTCGTCAATGAGGTCAAGAGCCAGAGGAGTTCCACAGGCTCTGCACACCACTTATACACACACACTTACACAGTCCAGCACACTCCCCCAACAATACCCCCACCACACACACACATACACACAATTTCACCAACACACACCGCACACTATACTACACACCCCACAGATGTACCTACTGTACCCACACACATTATACACACATATGAACACATCACATATATATATATACATTCATACATACCAAACACACATATATGCCATGACACACACACACACATACACACACACTGGCAAACTGATTTATAAATCATGAATAGAGGCCAAGTTGTGCCATAAATTTCCATGAATAGCACCCAAAAGTAGATTATCAGATATCCTTTCTTTTGAGCAGTAGATATCCCTTTTCTATTTGTGTGTGTGTGTGTTTTCTTTATGGTGTGACACCAGCAATGTGTGTCCTGTATCTCAACTGGGAGCACTGGGGCAAGAGGTCCCTACCTTGTAACAATATCTGGCTCTTTGTGTAAAGAATGTCATTATTAGCTCCTTAACTAATTACCTTTGTATATTTTTTAAAGATTTTATTTATTTATTTGAGAGAGAGCAGGAGCAGAGAGGTGAGGGGCAGAGAGAGAAGCAGGCTCCCTTTTGAGCAGCACCCCCCACCCCAACAAACCTGCCCTACATGGAGCCCAAGCCCAGAACCCTGTGATAAAGAGCTAGAGGCAGACGTTTAACAGACTAAGCACCCAGGTGCCCCCCTTTTGTATATTTTATGACACAGAGCTCGACCAAGTCTTTCCGAATCTGTGTTCTACTCAAGTTAGAAAAAACAAATTCCTGTCTAATCTTGGACCCTGGCTTAAATTAAGTTTACATTTTGTAGTCCCAATATTGTCATCTTTAAATATTTCTGTGTTAACAAACACACCTACTTCATTTTACTCACTATGTAAATTCATTCAAATAACATGTAAATTGTGTGATAATTGTGTACCAAAAGTCCTATTTTCATACAGATAAGAAATGATGCAATTTTCCTAAATAATGGCTTATGCAGATTTTACATCAACTCTAAACAGCTCTGAATATTACTGTTAACCCCTTGACTATTTTAATGAAAACTAGAGTAAACCTGTCTGAAATCCATCTAAAAAGGATACCAAGAGGTCCACCTGATCTCTCAAAGAGGTCTATTATTTTCAGATGTAGTCAGCTATGTCCTGATGTCACAACTCTCCTTGCCCGCTGTACGAAACAAGACACTGACAACTTATTTTAAGAATATTGTTTACTTCCTTTCAAAACACCATGCCTTCAATATCAGAATCAGAAACTCTGACATAAAATGGTAAAAACAAGATTCACTCCTTGCAAGCACTTTGCTGCCCAGAGTATTTTATAGAACAACTAAAATCACTGTCTTCCTATACTTCCAAGCATTCCCCAAGGCTTTGGAAGCAGAGGTCAATTGAGCCGTTTTGTACAGGACTTTGTGAATCTGAAGGGGTTTCTACTTATATTATTTTCTTCCTCTTTTTAAATGTAAAAATATTTGCCTAAAACTCTTCTGGACTAGAAACTGTAAAAAGCATTTTGTATAACAATGACTCCTCGGTAAAGGTACATATTTATGACAAGAAGAAAAAAAACTTTCGTTTTAGAAAATGCAAGTCTAATTCACATGCTTCAGGAAACTCAAGCTAGAGATGATTATGACAACAAATCCAGCGCTCTGGGAGAATGCAACATTTAAAAATTCTCATCTCCTGCTTACCGTCTCATTGACAAATAAGATGGAAAATGTATAATGACAACTTTGGGTATGTTAAGGCAAATTCCTAGTAGGTGTAGTTAGCTGTGTGTGTTTGTGTAATATTCTTAACAGATACCACTAAAGATACACACTGATGAACAATATTTTTCATGTTATACAACAATGTAAAATTAATACTACAGTAATGGGAATACATAAAAACAAACCCCAAAGAATATGAATGATTTATCGTAACTGTTCTTGCCCAATTAGTTCCAAGTTCTTAAGTTATACTCAACATTACATTAGTACATTGACTGACTTAGTAATGATATTCAGAATGTGATAACCTATAGAGAAGTGAAAACAACAATTGGTAGTTTAAAAAGAAATCAAAGTTTTAATTAAAAATGGATACAGTCAGTCAATTAGTAATTCTAGCATCTCAAAGCTAAACTTGATAAGACAAGACCAGTCACTGAAAATGGTAAAAGCAAGAGAGAGAAATGCTCTGTGCCTACTAGAGCTAACCTTATATTGCCTATAACCTCTGCCCTCCATAACTGCTTTACAATCAACACTAACCCCACCAAGGACTTATCCTCATTCCATGAATACAAAATAGTATTAAATATAATAAAATCTGTTTTCACAGGTAAGTAAAAATTTGTCTGTCAGTTTAATCCTGTGTAAGTTCTAAATGCAAGTTTAAGAACCATCCAGTTATCTAATTTTTGTCTTTTCTAATCTAGAAAGAAACTCATCACAGGTAGTTGTTTATTTTTTTTTTCTGAGGTAATGGAATCATTAAGCTTTTGAAGACTTCAATTTACAGGAGCCTGCTCTATTATAACAAGGTCTAGGGCGGGAAGAGTGCCAAGACCCAAAGGCATTGCCCTGAGCAGCCCTATGAATTGTTAGGTCTGGAGAAAGACTGCCTTGTGCTTTCTTTCTGACTATCATATAGGTGCAGTATTTGCTTTTTCTGCTAGGCTTCACTGAATGCCTTTCTTTAAACTCTACTTCCACACTCTTCTAGTTTCTTCAGAAGTTCTGAGGCCAATCTTTAAAGGCTGCATGGTGGATGGAGGAAATCCTGTCGGACAGTCTCAATATTATTCATAATTAGATACTACAAATACGAACAACAACTGGGTCTGTCTGTGCCATACTGAATGAGAAAAGTTCCAGGAAGCTGCTGGAACAAAGTGGAGCACACCCACTCTGACTCTGTTCGCTATGTTTTCCAAATCCAAGCAGGGAGAAGCAAGCGAACCACATGAAGGAACAGTGTGGGAGCCAAGTCCACTGTGATGAAGTGGGAGAAGAGACCTTGACTGAGCTACCTGGTAATCTTATCTCCAGGGGAATCACGCTGGAGCTGTCCGGGGTGATATTTGTTATTTCAGCCCCAGTGCCTCAGGAGGGTAAACCAGGCCAACCACAATGTTACAGTCTTCCTAACTTTCAGGATAATGACCCAAGTTTTGAAGGAAGGACTCACTTTTCATCTGGAAATAACTGCCACTCAAAAATCTACTAGGAGAAGGCAGAACAGGGTCAACACTCTCACGGCTATGCTACATTGCTTTCTGTGCCATTCAGTATGGTGGCCAATCACTTGGCTACATGTGATTGAGGAACTGAGGATTTAGTTTTTGTTTAATTTTGATTAATTTTAAAAGATTTTATTTATTTATTTGACAGAGAAAGAGAGATCACAAGTGGGCAGAGAGGCAGGCAAAGAGAGGGGAGGGGAGAAGCAGGCTAACCGCTGAGCAGAGAGCCCCATGTGAGGCTCGATCTCAGGACCCTGGGATCATGACCTGAGCCAAAGGCAAAGGCTTAACCCACTGAGCCCTCCAGGTGCCCCATAATTTTGATTAATTTTAATTTAAACAGGCATATATGACTCATGACTAATCATAGAGGGGTATGCAGTTCTAGATTTTAAAAAAACAAAAAGAAGCCCACAACAAAAGCCTGAGGAAGATTCTTCATAGCTATATACCCCTAAGGATGTCTGAAAAATGACTCTATCATTTTTCAACAGGGTATTCACCTAATACAGAGTCCCCCAAATGGTGTGACCACTCCCTCTCCCTCCCACTTTTTGTCCTTTACTCTCTTTTCCTCCTTCCCGCACATAACACCACAATGTCTCCAGAGATCTGTCCCCAGTCTCCTAGCCCATGAGTCCTACACATTTGCCCAAGTACCCAAGATGTCCACATATCTTTATTTCTTTTTTTATGGATTCTATATGACATCCTTTTAAGTGTTAATATTACATTTACACATATAACATATTCATTTATGCTATTTGGGATGTGTTTACCATTATTCCTTATAGTAACATTTGCTTTGGTTCATTTAGAACTGTTTTCAGTGCTGGCTTCCAGGATTGCAACCACCTGGTAAAGCAAGACTTCCACATGGATCTCTTCTGTTCAAACAAATATTACACCTTGCATCACACATTTCATAACCTATTCCCTTCTCTTTCTACTTATCTATGACATTTATTTTATGTATTTTTCTATTTCAACAATTTTTTTTAGTTTACATATTCTATAACTATAGCACCATATGAATAATTCATCTCTATGTTATTTTACCAATTGATGTAAACAGAAAACATAGTAGGGACTTATATGGATTTATTTGTACTTACTTTTTCTTAAAGCACTATCCTCTCTAAACTTTTCTGAAATATTGGATACATGGGTATATGCTTCAATATAACTTATACTTAATACTTTCTATTCTATCACTGAATTACCTCATCTCCAAATGACTAAGACATAAAGAAAGGGAAATAGGGGCGAGGTGAAAACAATTGGGGGGAGAGGCAAGAAGCTCTGGAATTTCTCTAGAAGACAGCAGGATGCAGCATTTGTGTGGAGAAAATTCAGGCCTGGGGTGGGACACAGAGTGGTGAGCACATCCCATAGAACAGGCACTTGTTAAGGAAAGTATCAGACACCAGAGGTTCTGGGAAGTGATGCAGGTGCAGGAAAGACCTCAAGGGTCCAAGAAAGCTCCAGGAAGGGCAGAGGTGGGCAGGCAGCAGTGGGGCTTTACTCAAGTCAAGTGGGGCCTTAGAGACACAGAGAAGGGAGCATGATGGGAAGGCATTTGGCTCCAAGAGAGTCATTTTTTATGTTACCTATAGCTGCTAATCTGCACACTGTTCCAATTCATCCCTAAAATAATTTAAACAAGAAAAACTTTTACCTGTGATGTCCTGAATACCGTGGACCACGGATATGGCCTATTCCTCGGCACCCTGGTGTAGGACAAACAGCTTGCCCTGGAAGGATTTTCACATCATTTGCTCCTTCAGGAAGTAAAAGAACATACCTTGAAAACACCTCAGTAAAGAACTAGAAAGACTAAAATATGTAAATGATATTCATTGAGACTTTGCAAATTAACAACAAACCATCACTAAAATACTTACTAGATACTTGTAATGTTTTATAACATGATTTAGCAGAAAATATCAGTGCTGTCATACTTAAAACTAACACAACTGATATCTGAGGCAGAGCGAAATATACAGGCATTGAAATGTTTTAAAAATATGAGAACATTCATCCATTTCTTTTAGAGAATCATACTGGCAAAGGTGATATAACCATGAGCTAAAAATGTGAAAGAGTGAGGTCTGGTTTGTGGTTCCCTTTGAAACTCCACTCAACCAAAACAAAGCTCCCCCAAATACAGGACAGAAATTCAATAAATAGGGGTGCCTGGGTGGTTCAGTCAGTTAGGAGTCTGCCTTTGGCTCAGGTCATGATCCCAGGGTCCTGGGGTTGAGCCCTGTGTCAGGCTCTCTGCTTAGTGGGATATCTGTTTCTCCCTCTCACTCTGCCCCTCCGCTCTCCCTCTCTCTCTCTTAAAAAAATAAAATCTTAAAAAAAAAATTCAGCTAATAAATGAGACATGCCAAAGATGGTGAACATAGCCCTAGCCATGCTTAATTAAGTAGCTTTCAAAGCTAGCTGAAAAAAAGCACTGACTCCTACTCCACTTCACTAATACTATGTACAGTAACACTTATGCTGCACTGATACTATTATAATGCTGTATGTACTTAATACTAATATCAGTGCTAATATGTAACCACTCCAGGCCAGAGAGAAACTCTATCAAGCCCAAGGGCAATCTATCTCTAAAGATTATCAGGAGCTCAACCCTGTTTCTCTGTTCTGTGATTTTCCTCAGTCTGCTCTCCCTTTAGAAAAAGCGCTCTGGATCTTGTCATCACACAAAATGACACTGCTTCCAAAAGCACTAAGCAAACAAGCCATCTTGACTACAAAATCGTATCCTTCCAGATTGCTTGCTGAGGTAGCCCAGCTGCCGATGATGGTTCAATATCCTGGGAGTTTCCAGGCCACAGAGTCCCTTCTTTCCCATCCTCACTTCTCTCCCTTCATAAATAACTCCCTTCCCTTTTCTTTGATTCTGCCAACCAGGAGCTCCCTTCTGTTGCGAATAACTTAAGCCCCCTTGCCTCGAAGACCTTCTGTGACAGGTGACTGTAGGAAGGATATAAAGAGCCTGCCATGGGTCAGCGGCACCACCCTGCTGGTCTGTGTTTCACAGGAATAAGTTCTCCTAGAAAAAAATTACACAATGGTGCAAATTCACTGTTAACAAAACTATGGTCTTCAGTGTCACCTGAGCCCCTCCCCACTCTCCCAGGCCTCTGTAAGCCTCTACCTCTAGTTCTATCCGCTGCCCCTGCCTGTACTTCACTGGGAAAACAGGAACCTGTCCTGGGGTACAGCATTCCCTCCTTCCTTTCCATCACAATGAGGAGCTCTCTCCCCTCCAGGGTGGGTCTCACCCTTTCCATTTGGGTCTTACCTATAGGGTCTTGAGGCTCTAATATATTCTTGTCACTCCTGCACTAATGAATCTTGTACCAGTATTTCAACAAATTCCAGTTTCCCCATCACAAAAAGAAAAAAAAAAAAAGACAAAACAAAACAGAAAACAAAAGCTTAACACTCTCTTTGGGAGACTCACATTCCCGTTTAGGAGCCATTCACTGTTTTGCCTTTCCCAATCAGACTCTTCAGAGAAGTTATTTCTGTTTCCTCACATCTCGCTTCTCAAACCATATCATTCCTCTCAGGTCACTAATGACTGCTGTGCATGAAGCCCGTCATGTGCTACTGAGGATACATCACACTTGCTGCCTTGGTGCGATTACGCACTATCCTTTCTCAAGTTGTTACTGCCCACAAGCTTTGGTGGCAGCACCCCCCCCAACCCCCTACAGTTTCCTTGCTGCAAATGGGCATTCTCTTGGAATACTATTTGCCAGATCTCCCTCCTCTAGTTAACCTGAAGATGTCAGAGGACCTCAAGATATGTTCCTGGGCTGCCATTTCTACAGCTTTGTTTATAACCTGCAAGCTGTAGATGCTCACAGGCTATATACAAGCCCACAGCCTACGTATAACAAATATTAGACGGTACCACAGCAAATATTTAGACCTCAGAGACATTTTCGGTAAGTTTATTGAGTGAGAAGAAAATCTGTCTTAGACACTTATTATGCCTTCAAAATTTTGCAAAACACCTTGAGGGATAAACAGAGAGAAACATGTTGCCTAATCCAAAGGTAGCTTTTGGAAGCAGCCTTGAGAAAGAAACAACTTTTAAACAAATTCAGTGAAAACTATAGTTAAAGAACTGTAAACAAGTCTCTAATTAAGAAGTATGTTTATGTCAGTCGGTAAATAAAAAGATTTATAAGAAAGAAGCACAGAATATAAAGAGATTCTCCAAACTGCGCCTCATGATCCACTACCAAGGCCACCGTCACAAAGACCTGGAATATTATACCTATAAACAAACCACCAAACAAATGTTCTCTGTCAGTCAGCCTGTCGCTCTGTGTGGACAACTTTCCAATAAACTGTCAGTGAAGATTCTCTAATATGTTTTTCAGGACTATTTCAATGCACTTGATTAAATTAGGCTTGAAGTGATCTTTTAAATATTTATCAAGGCACATTTATCTCCAATGTCCCAATGGGGGTTATATTTCTCTACTTGTTAGATACGTAAGGAAGAGTATGACCTCAACTATTATGAGAAGAGTTATTACATTAAGAACTGCAAGCAAGGATCATAACAAAGAAGAAGTAGAGAAGAACATGCAATAAAAAAGCATGGAATCTAACAATTTTCCTTGGTATATTTTGTATGATGAAGTTTAATGGGTTGACTCAATGGTGAATTAGACAGCCATCTGTTGGGGAAAAGAAACCTGTGAATTCTATAATCCTTCATATTATTGCCTCTAGGATAAGGGAACCTATGATAAAATTAATGTTTTTTTCCTCAGAAAATAATTACATTTTTACCAAGAATATCTTCCTTTTAACTTGGATATTTAAAGAATTAAGTCTCAAGAAGAAAATGTTCTCAACTTGACATCATTCTTTTTTAGAGAGACAATCCTGAACATTTTACCCTTCCTTGCCTGCTTTTTGCCACTTTAAATGAAATCAATTTCCTAGTTTATCTGCTGAGCTCCTGTCTCCCTTCACTAGAGTCAGGACATTGACCTTATCTAATGAGTCTACCACTGGAGCCCCAGAAGCCACTACAAGTAGCAACTGGCACATAATAAATACCAAATAAAAACATTTTATAAATGAATCAAAAATCACAAAGACAGAAACAATTAACACCTGTAGGCATTATTTGGCATATCCTGACCACCATGCTGGAAGCTAATCCCCACTTTACTCCTATTTCAGAGCTTAGCTTGTCTAAAATCAATCTCTGATTTTCTATTTCTGAATACCATGAGCTATTATCAAGCACTAATAGCTCCTAATTTATTCCAAGTCTTCTGTGAAAATTGTACTTAGGCAGGAGTCAATCTAATGGCATAGCTCTTCCTGCAAAGGCAAAACAAAATTGAAAATATCCTTGTAGACTGGAAATTATCCGAGTAAGGAGCAATGCTTCACACTCACATGATACAGTAAGTAAAATGTCCTAATGGGCCCCCCATTCACATGGAATTATGTGGCTGCCATCAGCAGCCCAGGCAGACACTGTAGTTGCCCACCCAACGTCCATTCCCTCTTTCTTGCTGACTGAACCCTGATTTGGTTCAAGACAGCAATGTGCCCAGCTAAAAATGTTGGCTTTGGGGCACCTGGGTGGCTCAGTGGGTTAAGCCGCTGCCTTTGGCTCGGGTCATGATCTCAGGGTCCTGGGATCGAGTCCCGCATCAGGCTCTCTGCTCAGCAGGGAGCCTGCTTCCTTCTCTCTCTCTCTCTCTGCCTCTCAGTGTACTTGTAATTTCTCTCTGTCAAATAAATAAATAAAATCTAAAAAAAAAAAAATAAAAATAAAAAAATAAATAAAAATGTTGGCTTTGCCAGCCTCTCACATCTAGATGTGGTCATTTGACACCATCTGGGACAATAAGACCTAAGGGAAGTGCAACATAAGGATGTCCACAAAGGCTTCTTTCCCAGTAGGAGGGTAAAGGTGATGCCAGTGCTGCTTTGCCCATGTCCTCCCCTTCCTCGACCTTCATGGAATGCAGATGTTAGAACTCACAAGGTTGACAAGCACAAAGACAAAAGCAAAAGTGTTGAAGAATAACCTCTTTGATTAAACCATTGTAAACAGATTTTTGTGTGACTTGCAGCTGAAAAGTCCATATAAGAAAACAGCAATTTTATTGTGTTTATCCTTTTGTGAAATCAAACAATTATTCTAAGACAAAAACAAGAATCGCATATGAGCATTTGATCTATTTGTCACGTAAAGAAGATGTAAGATATTAAGGGAAAAATCAATACACTAAAGAGCTCGCACTCATTGCTAAAAAATGAGAAAGGGAATTGGCCTTTATTTCAAAATGGCGGAAACTGGTGCCCACCAGTGACGTGAATGAAAAGGCTTTACTGATCCAGTAAGTGTGGGTTAGAGGCTGCGTTCACGGCTCTCTTTCTGAGCAGGAAGCAGCCCCCCCTCCGAACTGTTATTTTATTGGGTCTAGAGGTGATTGGGGGCAGAATGACAATGGCACTGAAGCAAATGAAGGGGTTCTGTTCCATTACATATATATGTGAGCTCTGCACCGATGTGTGCCCACATCAGGGCACAAGGATCAAGCAGCAGGCTTCCTAGCTAATTACCACTGCCAGAAAAGTTTTCAGTTCAACCTGATTCATTTCATAAGTGTTTTACAGAGAAATGACTTTACCATCAGGTGGTAATATCTGCTGGAGGATACACAGAAAAGTGGAACAGATTTAAATCTGATACTGCTAGCAGACAAGTTAAGATACTTTAACTCTTATTTTCTTGATACTATTTTTTTAAATAATAGTTTTTTTGAATAGCCATTGAGAGTTATTTACTCATTTAAAGAGGTACTGAGTGCCTGCTATATACCAGACAGGATTTGGAGGGCCAAGGATATGGCAGCAGACCAAACAGAAAGACCTTTTGTCCCTGGAGCTTATGTTCTGTTGCCAAAGATAGAATAAACATTCATTGAGAAACACAATGGAATGTCAGATAGTGATAGTGCTAGGAAGACATAAAGTCATGGGGCAGAAGTGGGGATGCTCTTAAGGCTGGTAGTCAGGGGGGAAGTCTTGACATTCGATTCTACACGGAGTGAGAGCACATTTCTGGAAGAACAGCAGGAAGGCCAGTGTGGTTGGAGCCAAAAAGGAAAGCAGGCAAGAGATGAGATCTCACAGGCCAAAGGGACATTCTGGGTTAGGTGGGGGCTCTGGAGAACAGAAAGGGCTGAAGAATAATTAAGAATATACTTACTGAGCCTGTTCTTTGAGGGGCACAGTAGGCAAGGGCCTGGTGCAGGCTGTGCCTTGTGGCGGGGTCTAGAGGTACCCTGCAACCATGGTGTCTACACCTGGTGCTTGAGGCCATGGATTAGGTGAGATCCCATGGTGAGTTAGTGTCAGTGGAGGAGAGAAGAGGCCTGAGGACTGAGCTCTGGGAAACAGAGTAGGTAGAGGCGAAAAGAGCGTGAGGAAGGGGTGGAGAAGGAGCAGCCAGGCAGAGCCATGCATCCTCCATGGAGAAGGACATGCAGACAGTGCACCAGGAAGCAAGTCAGGGGCTGTGACCATGTGCTGAGGAAGGGCACCTGTTCCCCGGCTGTGTGTATGCAGCGCAGAGCTGCTGGGACTGGAGTGGGACCGTTTTTGGTCACTGGATGCCAAGAAGCCCGACTCAAGATAAGGGAATGTGGAAGAGAAAAAAGGGGCAGACCTGGGCACTAAGTGCTCTCCACCCAGAGCACTAGTTTTCTTGGCAAAACAGGCCCCAAGACCATCAGCTGAAATTAAGAATGGAGCAAGGGAAGGAGCAGATTTAAATCTAAGTCTTATAAGAAATAAATAAAAGAAACTATTCAGATATGCACGTGTTTCCATTTCATACACTTAGGATTCTTTGGTAGGTAATCTTAGGATTTCACTGTCTTTATTTTAGGAAGAAACCTTTAGGGCAGTAACCTGTTTTGTTTTGTTTTGTTTTTCCTCCTGCCCTGCTCCCAGGAAATTTATTTTACAGTTCTTAAGAAGATTTAATGAAATAATTACCCCTGAATGCTAGAGAATGCAAAGAATAAGCATACCTTTCAAACTGAAATTATAGATTAATCATACTTATTCTTTATCTCCTAATGAAATTAGGGACAACAAATACCCATTGTGCTGTAATAATGAGTTTTTCAAACAGAAGAAGAAAAAAACAGTGTTGAAGAAAATAATGTAACCAAACACCATGTTTGCTTGTCCAAGGTTTCAGGCTGTCAGTTTTCATGATATGTAAGCAAAATAGAATAATAATTTTGTGAAATGGAAATGCAACCTAAGAATAAGAAAAGGTTCCTACAAATGTGACTGTTTTGTCTAACCTGTTGATCTAGAAAAACCTTTAAAATATAGCCATGGCAATAGCTGTAATGGAAGGCAAACTAATCACCCACCTGATGCAGGACCCCATCCAGAAATGTGCCCGAGTCCTGCTCTGTGGCCAGTGGTGACAATGATACTTATTCTACTGCGGCGAGCATCATGATCACCCCGTGGTGAGAAGAGTTCAGCAGCAATGTTAGCCTTCTGAAAGCCCCTCCCACGGATCCGACTAGAGCTTCCCACTGAACACTTATGGTCAAAAGAGAAACATGTTCTACTGGGATCTGCTCGGTATTTAAAAGGAGACAGAACAGTGGGCAAAGATTTCCTTAGCAAATATAAAATGCACTTATCACATGTGGAGTTTTAAATAAGAGACAGAATAACATGGTAGGTAACTGGTCAATAACAAGGGGAGCCCAGAAAAATTGGATCTCGCGCTTAAGTACGGGCACAGGATTGGGGCATCAATTTGTACCCAACTGCTTACACAAAACTAGGCTCTTCTCATATTATCAAATAGCAGAGACCTTCATAAAATGCCAACCTGTTTTGTAACCCAGTTTTTAACCTTTCAAAAAATCAGAAAAACAATACTCTTGATTAATGGAAGGGAAAAATTGGGAGAGGTCCACATAGATAATGCAGAAGCACAGAATTTTAAGAGTAGAAAAAACTTTGGGCGTTACTGGTTCACATGAAATATCTGGTTTGCATGTTACTGAACTAAATTGAATTAAACTTGCCTCTAGTGCATAACCATACTGGGGTGAGGGGCAGGCGGTAGGGGGCAATATGTGTATAACAGCAAGTCAAACAAAACTACTTCACTAAACTGTACTGTATCATTGTTTTTATTACTTTTAAGAAAGAAATAAAAGTAGATGCATTTGTCTTCTAAATCTTAACTTTTACACAAATTCTTTCAAAGCTATTATAAAAACTGGGGTTCCTGGGTAGCTTAGTCACTTAAGGGTCTGCCTTCGGCTCACGTCATGACCCAGGGATCCTCAGATGGAACCCTGTGTCAGACTCCCTACTCAAAGAGATTCTGCTTCTCCCTCTCCCTCTGCCCTCCCCACTCACCCCACCCTGGCTTGTGCTCTCTCTCAAATAAATAAATAAAAATCTTTAAAAAATTCCCAGCTACTGTAGAAGCTAAAACTACTTTCTTTTGTGCTACATCTCCCCTCATTTGTCTTTTATATGAAATCAGCTTTCTTTTTTTAATTTATTTTTTATTAACATATAATGTATTATTAGCCCCAGGAGTACAGGTCTGTGAATCATCGGGCTTACACACTTCACAGCACTCACCATAGAACATACCTACTCCAATGTCCATTACCCAGCCATCCTATCTTTACCCTCCCACTCCCCAGCAACCCTCAGTTTGTTTTGCAGGAATAAGAGTCTCTTATGGTTTGTCTCCTTCCTGATCCCATCTTATTTCATGAAATCAACTTTCTTAAAAACAACAACAACTAATTTGGTATTTGGTTTATGTAAATGAATTAGTCCTACCTAATCAAAACAAAAACGCTGCAACCTTCCCTTTCTCTCCTCATGCTATACTCTATTTCTGTTTCTCTACCCTCCCCAACCTCATGCTCTCTTTCTATCCCCTCTCTTCCCTTCCTTTCTCCCTCTACTTTGCCCCCTGCAACAGGACACTAAACAGAATCCCAAAGGATGGTAACTATGCCTTCCTTAGTCCTAGAACTTTTCTTATTCATGTGAAGAGAGATACAAAACTGACCTAAAACTGTATTCATGTTTGTTTTTGAGCATCTCCAATCCCTTAACTGATTTTTCTCCTTTTACCAAAAGAAGAAATTATTTAGAAGAATTAAACTATGAAGTGATTCTAAAAAGGGGTGATGATAACATCTTTCCAATAGCCTGTAAATAACTCCTAAAGTAGAAATGGGCATTAATGCCCAATCCCTCCAAAAATTAGCACCTCGACTATCCTAAATGTTGAGAGTTGTTTGGGAAGCTTGTTTATATGTATATAATTAATTGTGATTTCTACTCTAAACCTAACACTACAATTAATGGCATTCCTGTATTGAGTAACTTGTGATTAGTCTTGGCAGAATTGCCATGTTTTAGTGGGAAGGAAACCCTCTACCCTGAGGTCGGTAACACATGCCTGGATGAAATGGAAGGAGCAGCCCACCTTTCCTCCAAGACTTGTGTACTAGTTTACTCACTGGGGGCTTTGAGTTAGTTTGGATTATTGGCCTGAGGGAGAAGGATGAGCGCTTCCTGCCTGTAAAGTGTTAGTGCCGCCCAGAGGGACTACCGTGCAAGATAGGCAAGAGACCACACCTGCTCCATGCTACCTGCTCAAAACAGCAAATAACAACACCCTTTTCATCACAGATATGACGATGCTCCATTCTGAGAAGGAGAGAAAGTGCCCCTCATATGGTCTGACCATGAAATGCTAACTTGCCGATGGCTGAGTAAGTGTCCATGGTACCTGCCCTTTGAGTCCATTCTAAAGTAGCAGGACAATAACCTACCAGGTTCTGCATAGGCCAGATACCATGGGCACAGCCACAGAGGATCAGGAGAAGCTGGAAAGAACACAGATATTTGGACATATAAAGTTCAGGTCCCCAAAAATCTGAATTCCAGGGGTAAGCTTATGGATCTTACTTAGGTGTTCCTTCTCAGGTTGGAAACCACTGACCTAGACCACTCTTAGTTTTGCAATAAGGAAATAATGCTTTGGGAGATCAAATTCTTTGTGCCCAATCATAAATCATACCATGGCAGTCAGGACAAGAATTCAAGCTTCTTAACTTGCAGATCTGTGCTCTTTTCACTCTGTTATGCTGCCCAAGATGCAACCTCTATACTCAACACTTCTATAGGTTTATAGACAAAAAACCTCTGAACACACTATCCCTTGCTTTAAAGCTTAAGCGACAGCAAGGGTAACCACACATGTGTTAGTCAAATATCTGGAATGAACAGAGTGAAGTCTGGGTGATTGCACCATGCTACACAGCGAAAGCAACAGATACAGCGGGAGTGCGCACAGCGAGCCGGAGACCACCACGGGAGCACTCAGAGCGAGTTGGAGACCACCACGGGAACGCACGCGCACACAGTGAGTCAGAGACCAACATGGGATCGCGCAGAGCGAGTTGGAGACCACCGCTGCTCTCCTCACACACTCCTTACAAGAGGTGCAGTTTCCTGAGATGGCAATGGTCCAGGTATAGTCTTTATACAGCATGACCTTGAACTCAGGCTACTCACAGTGCCTTCAGCTCAGTACATGCTGACTGTCCAGTTCAGTGATGAAGGACTAACCCTCTGCAATAGGCTGAGCGAGACACGCTTTTCAGTAATTGTGACTAAAAACACATCCTGCCTTTACTTGGGGAAGGTGGAAAGCTAATCCTGGAATCAGATGGGAGACTTCACTGTGTTGCCGCTTTCCCTGACCACCTGATACTGTAGGGAATTCGTGGGCAGGTATTACATAAAGAGTCGGCTCCTAATGACTTCCATTACAAAACAGGTCCATTGATACGAAGAGAGTGATGACTTAAAAACAAAGGATGGAGGATGTTCTCTTCCCTATAAAAAACACCAGCTACACATTAAAGATTATAAACTTCCACAGCCACTTCTTTCACTCTGCTCTGCCATTCCTTGAGACGTATGCAGAGAAAGAGTCAAGCAAAGCAGCATTAAAAAGTGTAGGATTATTTGAGGGGAATAATGTCTTGAAGGAGTGGGCCAGTAACAGAGTGGCAGTGATACGCTATCAACAGCCATGACCTCAACCGTATCGGCTTCCCACTATTTGGTGATCACAGAAACATTACATGCAGAACATTTTTATGAAGGAATGCTGCCAAGTAAAATTAGGAGCACTCTAAAGAACGTTCTAGGGCAGGTAAGTGGCAATGGAAGACAGGTTCATGTCATATGTAATAGGTAGAGGCTACTGGAGGGTCAGAGTAACTCTGAGGTTGTGTCTGCAGCGGCTAGGATGGGAGCTCCTAAATGTGTCAGTCCTTCCACGGACAGGTCATGCAAGGAAAGCCCCATGGCGTCCCCAGCTGGATGCGACAGTGTGGAGGTCTGTTATCCCAAAGACCTAGGGAGGCTCTTCTGACATCTCTTAAAATTACAATATTCGTATGTGTTCAAGTTAAAATTTATTGCTTTGCCAAGAAAAAAAATACTCTAATTTTTACTTTCTGGTTTGAAATGAGTATCAAAGCATACATGAAAATTAAAATATAAGCCAAAGGCTCTCGCATTATTCACTGAATTTTACGTTTGTGCACCTTTTCAACTACATGACTCTTGGTTGTTTAGAATGCAGAGTGAAATGAAAAAACAAACCATAATCTCTATACAGCTTCCTTCATAATGTAAATATATAATACTTATTTTATGTTAAAAATATTTGATTCTATTTTTATTCTAATGGGTCATTTAAGGATAGATCTACTTAGAAAATAAAATTGACAGGTATTTGTCAGTTTTTCTAAGATCAGAAAGAAAGGGAATAAGACATCTCCAAGATGCTACTACCCCTAAGCTTGTCTGTAAACAAACATATGGAGTTGCCCTCACACGCTCCCCATCTTCACTCTGACCCCCAAGCTCAAAACTAGATGTTGGTATGACTAGAATCTTGGGAGGAGAAATTTCAATCTCTTCACACTGAAACTGGTATCTGCAGCAGCAGAGTGACCCTGCAATGCCTCCCATGGGACCTGCCTTCCCCTTCCCTGGCCAGGTGTCTGTTCAGAGTCCATCCTAGCTGCCCCATCCACTACAGTCACCAGTGTAAAACCATGTCCCACAGGACTTTCCAAGCTTGGCACAGTGCTCAGTACAATTGAGATGCCAAAAAAGGTCTTTATTCAGTACACTGACATTACCCTTTAAGATAATAAACCTTCCTTAAACAATATTCTCAGGCAGTCTGTTGATCATTCAAGGTTTCCATTATCCAAACCTGTAGGGCAACGTAGACACTGGGGTGTAACAACTGCTTATCATCACTTTCCCTTTCCTTAGAAGTCATCACAGTTTTCTGGATAGGGTTAAAACCTTTCTGAGAAATCCTGAAAAGTCTTCTGCCTAATCCAGGGTCTCTATAGGACAACCATGTGCTGACATCCACAAATCTGTGGCCCGATAGGACCTACGTACTGGGATAGGACCTGTACACTGGGACAGGACCCACACGCTGGAATAGAGTGCTTTATTGTCAAACCACTGAGCTATTCCAGGACTTTTAGAAGTTTGTGTGTATTTGTAGTATCAGTAACTTAGAACAGAACAGTGCTTTGATGAGAGACAATCTAATAGTGTCTGTAATGGGACAACTAAGACCACCTTGTCATATTTCATTTCAATAACTATGAACAGAAGCAAAGGAAGTTATCTAGCTATGATGAGAAAATAATCCACAAAACTGTTCCATGCTAGAATTAGGCACCCAAATATCAAGTTTTAGAACAAAGTATATGAATTCTGCCCTCACACCTCCAGAAGGTAGAGCACACAGGATAAGCACTTCAACAAGGAACATTTAAAACAGATAATATCATTAAGACTATAAGTACATTTTGAAATGTATTATTTTTCCTTGATAAGTCTATCATGTAAATCTGTAATTAGGGACTTCTAAAATAGCTAACTTTTTTAAGCACAATATGCTGTAATTGTCTATTAAGTCAATGAGTACTTAGGGACTCTTAAAACTGCTGATTACTTGCTTGCTGGATTTCGGAAGAACAAGAACTAAACTCTCCTCATAAAATTCTCTTTAAAATAGACTGAAATTGAAATTGTGCTATTACCTGGCTAAGTTAATCTTCCTTTTTTTTCTCAGAATGACATCTATTCATCATCATATTTATCATTCCAGATGTGGACTAAAACTGCATTAAGTTATATTTTATAATTTAAGTGAATTTTCATCTCCACCAGAATAAAACTTTTCTAGTTCCACAGGGTCCCAAATGTCATCAAAGGGGGTTTTATTAATCATTGAGTTCCTACTTCAGATTTCAGGATTTTATCTCACTCAATAGGATAAACAACATACCAGGCCATTTGGTTTATTTACAAATCATTCTGTTATATTTATACATCTGCTGTGTAATGAACCAAAAGGAAAATGGGTTATGTCCTTTATCAAGTTATGTTCTATTATGCTTGTTTTTGCTTAACAGTTAAATAAATTAGCAATGTTTACAGGGTCCTTAAAATAAATTATAATAAATGTTATAGCTATTATTATTGTAGTTTGTGAAAATAGTCTATTAATATACAATTTAACTTCATAATAATGTTATCTATGTTTAATTTACTTTGTAATCAGGCATCATAATTACTTCCAAATATAAAACAAACAGAAGCTAAAGAAAGAACAATGACAAAATTCTTTAGACATGGAAGTCAGCTAAGGAAATCTTTTTCTGCTTGTCAGCTTCCTATTCATGAAAGTTCTCTTTGTTGGTAGTGGAAGTTATTTTGGCTGATATCTCTGCTACTAGACCTGACTGAACTAATTTTACAACTGCTAGTAAAGAATTCACTCCATAATGGTTGCAGGTGAGAACCCAAGGTGGCCTCTAAAGATGCATGCTTTGGCATAAATGATGAACCAACCCTTAGAGAAAAAAACAGATAAATATTGGAATCCAGACATTGGAGAAATGCTGATAGACACAACACTCTTCATCTCTCCACTCATGAAGTTTATAATACTGACAAAAAGCAAGGAAACAGACCATTAAAATAACTACATATTATGATATGTACTACAATATTATGATATGTACTATGGAGAAGAGGTAGTGATAAAATGGAAAACAGGGGTGATCGTTCTTTAGATAATGTGTTAGGGAAGGCGTTTTTCCTAAGGGACCATCTGAAATGAATTCCAAAGGGTATGAAAGTGTAGTCTATTAGAAGAGCAGATAGAACATTCTGGACAGAAACAATAGCATATGCAAAGGCCCTGGGGTGAAAAGACTTTGTGTTCAAAAAACTGAAAGAAAGGAGTGAGTGGATGGATGAGAGGAGAAAGAAAGACTAGGAGGTGAGAGGTATGTGTATTCACATTCTGTCTTCTTGGTTTTCCTCCTTTGTTCCCATTCCACCCTCTTCAGCTAGCACTGGAGTGGGCATTTATTTATAAATGGGAAGACCCAATATGAGCCTGGGGCAATAGCCGGCTATTTGCTTCCTTTGGTCTACAAAGGTGTGGCCCCACATCTCTAAGAAAAGATCCCATACAGCAGAAGGTAATGACACAGCAGTGGCCTGTGGTCAAGTTAATGAGCTGAAGGCCATACTTCTGCTTTGACATACCCTGCATCGGACCCAGAAGGGACCCAGATGTTCTTCTATGCCTCAGTAAGGAGGCATAGGGTCTTTGAGAGCACTGGTAGGTGAACAAGAACCTGGCATCAAGATGCAAAGTCGCACAGAGATTTGGGTACTGGAGCAAACAGCTGGGACCACACAACTTGGGGAAATATCTTGAGGCATCAACCTACAGATTCCTCAGATTCCTCCCAGGCCTGAGAGGGATTCCTCCTTAAGGAAAAAAAAAAAGCTCTGCCTTTTTCTAGAAACAGCTGCACACCTGGCAAGGTGCTGGTCATGAACGGTGTGCAGTTAGCATGGGTATGAGGCTGTGTGACAGAGTAAACGATTTCTGCCACCCTCTTCGAAGACCACCATGCCTTATGCAACACTTCTAAGGCTGCAAAGCAGAGGATGCTGTCCCTTTCTGGACACCTGACTTGGCCCTTCAACAGGCCTGTCCAACAGCTGGGGTGACCACCTTCCTGTCTAAGTGTGGGTGATGGGGAAGGGAGACTTCTCTGACCATAAAAGGACACTGTGTTGGGGTCGGGTAAGCCAGGAAGCACATTCTGACTGGGGCCACCCACCCAACCTCCATCTCTAATAGGCGCTGCTAACCACTGCATCCACACTTGGGCATGATACGCTGGGGCTTGGTGAGCTGGGAGGATTCTGTTGGGTTTATCTTCTCCAGCCACATCTCTGGTGACTCCCAAAGATAAAGCGCTTGTTTGAGGTTTGCTTATACTTCCTGAGAATATGAATCAAACCCGGTCCTACAGCTACATGTTTTTATATCCACATTGAGAGAGCAGCTCTGTTCCCCTCGAGGTTGTGATGGACCGTATTCCTGGCACAAATGGTGAGGCCAGGTTTGTCTGATGGGATGGGCACCTGCACTGCTGGTCCCCACCCTGGAGGACTGGGTGGTCTGCCCTGTCACTCCACACCCCCACCAGTGCTTGTCATTTGGGGTCTGTTCTTTGTCACTGCAGAAAGAACACTTCCCATGTACCCTGGTGAGAAAAGGCTATTAGTTATGAAGTGGTACACCCACACCTCACTTGTTAAACCAAAAAAAAAAAAAAAAAGGTTCTTTTTTTGTCTCTAACCTCTAATGCCTAATTAGAGGCATTGGGGCTTGTCATATTTCAATGCTGATCTTTTTATTCCTAACTTAAAACATTAACAAAGCATCTCCACGCAATCAAATACTTTATTCCGTCTAATTCTGATTTCTAAAAGAGTGTTTGAAACAAGGGCTGAAGGAGCAGGGAGGTGAAGCAGGTACAGAAGGATTACGTTTATCCAATGTATGGAGTGAGGCAAACAACAAGCAAATGCAGCAAACATTTCCTGAGGGCCCGCACGGAGGATACAGGCTGAGTCATCCCAGCACACGGCATGAAGAAGTATGCAGTCTAGAGGAGGGGGACGACACAGGGCCACAGCCTCTGGGAAGAAGCTGCTCTGTTGGCGGATTGGCTCATTATATTCTGGACTCTTCTACAAGTATTTTTTCTTTGAAGATTTTTAAAATTTTTATTTATTTGTGAGAGAGTGAGAGCGAGAGAGATCATACAGAGAGAGGGAGCAGACTCACCACTGAGCAGGGACTCCATCCCAGAACCCCGAGATCATGACCCTAACAGAAGGCAGACACTTAACTGACTGAGCCACCCAGGTACCCCACAAGTATTTCTGACGTGCATTTGCCACCCACAAGAGCTGTGAACATTCCAAGGAGCAAAGGTGAATAATACAAAAACCCTTTTTAAGGGAACTTGTGGTCTCAAAGGCAAGCCATCCATTCATTCACTCAGTCATTCAGTGACCATCTCTTGAGCTCCAAGTCTGCGTTATTGAGTGGAGGCAGCACAGACTATGCCCTGAGGACCAATAGCAGCATGATGCCCCTGCCACCACAGGAGAGGCACTCTCAAAACGGAGGAGGGGTGAAGACAGAAACATGTATGCGTAATGTACCACATTGGCCTGTGAAATCTGCCATCAGCAAACCCAAAGGCATCTAAGGAGCTAGAGAATGGCAGTGCCGTTGTCTGTGGAAGCTTGGATAAAGCAGCTCCCTCTGGGAGCTGAACAAGCCCAGGTGGCATGTGGCAGCACAAAGCTCCCAGCCCAGGGGACAACACAGGCAGAAGTGGTGGTAAAGCCGGTGTGGCATAGATACAGCAAGGGCCAGAGTGGCAAAGACAAAGGTGGAGGTCCCTGATGGGGCCAGCCGGGGCAGACTTTGGAGGGCCTCTAGGTTGGAGGGAGTAAGCTTTCTGCAACTTAATGAACTCTGTGTGAAATGAGAAGTCACAAGAAAGTTCTGGGCTTGCGAAGGCAAGAAACATGTTCCTGACCCAAAAGATGACAGGATGAAATGCTGTAGGATGGTGGGGATGGAGACAGTTAATCTCCCTGGGGTCATCACACAGTTTGGGAGAGGAGATGACCCTTGACTGCAAAGGACTTCATCTGCTGCTCAAATGCTAGCAGATAAGCACTAGGCATGAGGAATGCAGAACCTACCCAGAGGGAAGAAGCAGTAAGTGTAGACTGAAAAGAGAGGTAGAAAGAAAGGTGAAGAAATTACCATTGCTAAATCAGGGATAAAGGAATGGAAAATTGTGCTTAATACAAAGGCTCAGGTGAAAAACGGTTTATAACCATTTGGTCTGACAACCACAAAGCTAGTGAACAACTAAGAATACTTTTATTTCACTGGTGATATATTTACGATTGTGATATTGTGATTTATAATAAGAAACATATACTTAGTCTTCCCCCATGTCTTGGCATAGAGCTCCTAAAACCCTTGGAATTGCCTGTGATGAGAGCAATAAAGGTGCCTTTTGTTATGCTAACAATGTGAATTTTGGAAAGCACAGAAGGCTGGAGCTGGTTGCCAGTGGAGCCAACCAGTGATTAGAGGGTTGGAACTTTTGGGTCCCACTCCCCTGGCCCCAATTCTGGAGAGGGAAGAGGAGTCAAAGACAGAGTTCAATCACTAATGGCCAATGATTTAAACAATCATGACTATGTAATGAAGCCTCCATAAAAACCCAAAAGGATGAGGTTCAGAGGTTCCCATCAGATTGGGAAACACATGAAGATATGGGGACGGTGTTTAGTCAGGAGAGAACATGGAAGCTCTCCTTTTGCATCTCTTCCTTCTGGCTTCCATTCCTGAGTTAGACCCTTTCATAATAAACACATAATCTAGTATGTACAATGTTTTTCTGAGTTCTGTGAGAGGCTCTAGCAAATTAATTAAACCTAAAGATAGGTTGTTGGAACCTATGGCCAGAAGCACAGGTGACAACCTAGACTGACTGGCATTTGAAGTTGGTGGGTGCAGTCTTCTACAACTGAGCCCGGAAACTTAGACCCTTACACTATTTCCGGGCAAACACTGTGAGAATTGAGCTGAATGGCGGAACACCCAGCCAGAGTCGGAAAATCCATTGGTGTGGGATAAAAACCCAGACATCAGAATTAGGTGCAGAATTGCAACATATTCAGATTTTTATTTTAAAGAACTGCAAAATTCTTTAGTTGAGTTTAATGGGGCTTATGGCATCTGCTAATCTTAAATCTAAATCAATAATTCTAAATGTTTTGAACTGTCCTTAATGTCAGTCAATATTCGCTCAGAAATCAGCAACCCTTTTATGGATAGTACAATTTTAACAAGTACCGAGAAAAAAACCACACTGGTTGTATAAGTTTTAGGAAATAAAATCAACTCCCATTTTTCTGGATCAAGGAAGAGAAATGGTGACAGGGGAAGCAAACATGTCTGTGCTCTTCACCACAATCTGCTTTTCACTGAAGGCCCATTGTGTGCCAGACAACTGAAAGTGGCCCTTAAGGTATTTAATTGCACAAGTCTACAAGTCCCAGAGGTAAAGCAACCTGCCCAAAGACACAGAGCCAGTCAGAACAGAATGAAAACTTAAATCCAAGTTTTTCTAACTCCAAAGTCCATCATTTTCTTTCTCAAATTCAGTGAATTTCCAAAGCAAGAACTATTGGGCACTCCATTATCCAATGGAGAAGGTAATCTGTGGGCAAATAATTCACAATATAATAAAAGAAATTAGACTTATATAAAGAAATTTAGCATCAAATATGAATGGGATTACAGTTTCCAAATGATATGACTAACTAAAATGATTGCCAAATGGCAATTCTGTTGATGACTGAGATAGACATGGTTTTTCGGTTCTGATATTTTTATATCTTTTTAAGGACATCAGGGGTATGCAAAGCACAATGGAAAGGTCTTGACAACTTAGTGCTGTATCTTAGGTACTTCATTTTGATCCTGAGTGTAGAAAAAGTCCATCATGAAGGATTATACATCAAATGAAACACAAATTCTGCCCTCATGGCATGAGAAATGGAGAGTTTAACCTGACAGTGGAATACAGGGTGAACTGCAGGTGAGCATCTGTGGCTGGGAGTGGCAGCTAAAAAGAAATCCTTCCCTGGCCATACAAACTGGCGCTCCTGCCATCTGAATGGGAACTTTCAAGTTTTCACTTGCAAGTGGCTTTTCACAGTTACCTTTTCAATAACTTATATTAGGTCTTGGAGACTAAATACTATCAATTATTGAATATTTGGTCTTGGCAAAAATATACTGTATGAACATTTTTGCAGAAGCTTGGGCTATCACATGTATTATATCTTGGTTCAATTTCTTCATTAAGTATAAATAAATTGATTAAATCGCTTTATAAAAGTAGAAATGGGGCACAAGTGTGGCTCAGTAGGTTAAACATCCAATTCTTGATTTCAGCTCAGTTCATGATCTAAGGGGTTGTGAGACTGAACCCTACTTTGGGCTCCATGCTGAGTGGGGAGTCTACTTGGGATCCTCTCTCTTCCTGACCCTCCCCCACCCCCTTTCTCTCAAAAAAAAAAAAAAAAGTAAAAAGAAGAAAAACAGACATTAGAGTGACTACCACTCACTTAGAAAACCATTAAAATATAAAAATTCAATTTTAATTCTAATAAAATTTGTATGATAGCCAACAAATTCTAATCTTACTTGTGCTTGTGCCATTTCCATCTCTAAAGAGGCCACCATGCTCCCTCCACTGGTTCAGGACCTTTGTTCTCTTCTGGGCCTAGATCAACACCATTCTAAAAGACCTGGCTGAACTAGCCCTATGTCATTCTGCTCTGTATTTAAAACCACATGTAGAAACGTAGCAATGTAGATTTTGTTGGTACTCATTCTTAGGCAGCTATATGATTTTATTCTGTTTCATACATCTGCAAACTACAGTTCCCTCAGACATAAATTGGAAGTTCATGGAAGAAAAAAATAATTTATGTTATATGTATTTTTTCTTCCTTTGTTTCCAAAGCATTTATTATAATATTGAGCTACAAATATGTTGGGAAAGAGTCAAAGGAAAAGTCTCCACAATGAGAAACAGATGAGAATAATAGATTAGAAAACTGTCTTCCTCATACTTTCTTTTAATTGTTCTTATTTTCACAGAATACTACTAGTATACAACCTGTGGTGATACTTTTTGTAAAATTTCACTGGAGCAAATCGATAAAATAGATAAAGTTCA
The DNA here is from genome assembly GCF_011764305.1 of Mustela putorius furo. Classification (NCBI taxonomy): domain Eukaryota; kingdom Metazoa; phylum Chordata; class Mammalia; order Carnivora; family Mustelidae; genus Mustela; species Mustela putorius. Next base: position 11,816,947 of record NW_025422010.1, on the reverse strand, counting down.
AGTCAGGTTCTGCCTCCATAAAATGGTAGAGTAGATCAGATGATTCCTAAGATTTTTTTCCCAAACTCCAAACTTTCAGTATTTTTTGCAATGTTTGATCTATAAATCTAGTATATCATATATAATAAAGTACTGAAGGCAATTGTTGAGCCACATAAATATAACAAAAGTAAAACAAGAGTGTAAAAAATATAAGACAGTTAAAATATCTGAAAATACCTTAAAAATTCCTGCAAACTAAAAATAAAGTCTCTTATGTTTGCTCACAGATGAGAAAATGCTCTGTGTGGTTTTACAGATCTATGTACAAGATAAAATTACTTTGATCTGATTTTCAAAGATCCTGGACATAACAAGTTCAGTTTGAATTATATGAGTAAATAAAAACAACTTTTTGACTTAATGTAGCACTTGGCAATAAAAGTTGATTTGATGCGGTTGACTGTACAAATATAATCCATAAAAGACAAGATAAGAGCCAAGATGTTAGGTGTAATTCATACTGTGGAGCAAGTGCTCCTGCCAGCTTCTCACCACACAGGGATTTGACACAAACTGAGGAGGTGATTTTTCTGTAAAGAAAGCTAAGATATGGAGGAATGCATAGAAAGGTGATGTCTTGGCTTCAAAATCTTGTGAGGTCAATGTTCAAGGCACTCTGAATAATACCATTCAGTGTAAATGAAGTAATTCTGCTTCTGGAAGAGTAAGCATAGCAGTGAGCAAAGCACAGATTGTGAAGTGCCTTGTGCACACGAAAAGGAGTCTGGAAGACAGTGAATGCAAACAATGAACTCGAAGAGAATGACCTTTGGGTGTTATATGCAACTGATGAAACTACTAAATTCTACTTCTGAAACTAATACTACACTATATGTTCATTCAATTGAGTTAAAAAAAAAAAAAGAATGGAGAAACATAATGTTAACTTTACTTCAATAAAAAAAGAATAGAGATAATAACATTAGATTTGGGTTTTACATAATTATAGGAAAAACATCAGAAAAGATAGTCATATCTTTTGCAATCATCAACACTACACCCTCTCACTCTGTTTTGTTAGATACCTAGGCCAATCACTTTTTCTAGTTTCCAGTGGGGGGAAAAATTCAATGATAAATAAAGAAGTAACAGAATAAGTTTTGGAGTAGTACTGTGTGTGTGGGCATGTGTATGTGTGTGAGAATATTTTTCGCTTTAACAATAGAGGCATGGATGATATATATTTATTCATATTATAACCATGTTTTAAAGTCTACATATTTAAAAATTAAAACACTAATGGTCCAGATATAAAGAATTATAAACCATAGTGTCAACCAAGCAACATACAATAAACTATATTAATGATTTATCAAAAAATTTATAACAGAAAAATAGGCACAGCAGTAAAAGAATATCAAGACCAAATGAAGGCAACGATTTCTGAACCAAATTATAAAGATTCCAATGACCTAAGTGTGAACACAAAATGGGAATTCTGTAATATTATCAAGAACATATGGAGGTCAAACTTAAGAAAAACTGACAACTAAAGATATATTTTTAAAGATTTTATCTATTTATTTGAGAGATAGCACAATGGTGGGAGGGGAGCATAGGGAGAAGCAGACTCCCCACTGAGAAGGGATCCAGGCACAGGGCTAAATCCTAGAACCCTGGGATCATGACCTGAGCTGAAGACAGACACTTAACCAGCTGAACCACCCAGATGTCCCAGACAAATAACAATACGTTTCAAAAGCCACATCAAGATAGGTGGGTGGGGGGGGGGCAAAGAAGTGGTCCCCAACACAACCACCCACAAACCAGAAGGGTATCACAAACACAGAGGTCATCTCTGAGGAGCGAGAAGTCCAAGCCCTGTATCAGACACCCTTGCCCTGAGGACCATACACCAAGAAGAGGAGCCCCCATAATGTCTAACCGTGCTAATGAGCAAGGCCTAATTAACTCTAGGAGAGCCAGAGACCTATAAGAAACCAAGACTCTACTCTTAAAGTTCATATGCACAGAATACTCACTCTGAGACCCAGCACAGAGGCAACAATTTAAGAAGTACCTTAATCATACAGGGAGATTTACTGACTAATCTTAGGACATGTGCCACAGGGACAGGGATCTGTAGGCACTTTCTCTAGGAACAGATGCATAGAGGGGACACCATTTATCTTACTCTCCTTCTGCCATGGTGACTGACAGCTGGCAGGTGTCATTTCTGATACTGTCCATCCACCATGCTGTCGCTACTCATCATGGCCGGGTGTTCCCCCGCAGGTCTGCCCTGACCAACATGCCCACCCCCGCATATGCCACTCCAAACCAGCTCCCACCCTACCTTACAAGAAGCCTCAAACAGGGCTGTTTGGCATAGCCCCCAGTGTGGCTCCCACCCCCACCACACCCAGCAAGTGGCCTTAACTGGGACTGGCACCCATTGAAAGCCACTTCCAGAAGCAGGTACTGCAGAACCAGAACCAAGACCAGGAAATCCAGGGATGTCCTTCCAAAGCATCTCCAGACCTACCACACCTGGTGAGCAGCCTCAGCCTGGACTGATGCACCCCAAAATGTCTCTTTCTTAAGGGGGGGGGCAGCAGCACTGCCCACCAGTGTATTAGCAACAGTCACAGTCCAGACACATGCATGCCATAGGGGACATGCCTGGACTACATGATTTTGCTGAGCAGGGAGGATTGTGTTTCTGGGCCACACCGGATACCTTCTACATACAGCCACCCCTTTAAGACTGAGAGACATAGCTGACCTACCTAGAAACAAACACAGATAGGCAGGTGTAATGAAGAGACAGAGAAAGAACAAGTGAAAGAATAAAACAACGAATAATAATAGAAAAAGACAAAGAAAGAATAAAAAAAAAAGAATAAGACAAAACCTCAAAAAAAGAACTAAATGAAACAGAGATAAGGAACCTACCTGATAAAGAGTTCAATGTCATGGTCATAAAGATACCACACTTGAAAAAAGTGATGAATACAATTAGAATTTCAAAAAAGAAATAAAAAAATAACTAAATAGAGCTGAAGAATAAAATAACTGAAAGGAAAATTACACTAGACAGAATCACCATCAGATTAGAGGATGCAGGAGAATAGACCAGCAATTGGGAAGAAAGGGACTGTTTAAGAGACCTATGTAACAAGAAACTAACATTCACATTATGGGGGTCCCAGAAGGAAAAGAGAGAGAAAAGGGGGTAGAAAACTTACTTTAAGAAATAATAGTTGAAATCTTCCCTATCCTGGGGAAGGAAACAGACACCCAGGTCCAAGAAGCACAAAGAACCCCAAACAAGAGGAACCTAAGGAGGTCCACACCAAGACATATAATAATTAAGGTAAAAAAAAAATTAAAAATAAAGAGGTGATCTTTTTTTTTTTTTAAGATTTTATTTATTTATTTATTTTGACAAACAAAGATCACAAGTAGGCAGAGAGGCAGGCAGAGAGAGAAGAGGTAGCAGGCTCCCCGCTGAGCAGAAAGCCCGATGCGGGGCTCGATCCCAGGTCCCTGAGATTATGACCCGAGCCAAAGGCAGAGGCTTTAACCCACTGAGCCACCCAGAAGCCCCTAAAGAGGTGATCTTAAAGGCAGCAAGAGAAATCAAGTAATTACACAAAAGGGAACATCTATTAGACTATGAGCTGATTTTTCAGCAGAAACTTTGCAGACCATAAGAAAGTGGCAGAATGTAGTTAAACTGAAAGGAAAAATTCTACAACCAAGAATACTCTACCTAGAAAGGATATCATTCAGAATTTAAGGAGAAAGAGTTTCCCAAACAAAAGTTAAAGAAATCCATCACTACTAAACCTTCTTACAAGAAATGTTTAAAAGGACTTTTTCCAGCAGAAAAGAAAAGGCCATAAGTAGAAGAAAATTGTGAAAGAAAAATTCATACTGCTAAAAGCAAACATAGTAAAGGTCACTGATTAAACACTAATAAAGCTACCATGTAGGTTGAAAGACAAAGAAGTAAAATAAACTATATCTACAATAATAGTCAAGGGATACACAAAATAATATATGTCAAAAACACAAAACACAAGTAGAGGGAGTAATCAGTAGAATGTGTTCAAATCTAAGTGACCATCAACTTAAAATAGACTGCTGTATACACAGGGTATTTATATGAACCTCATGGTAATCATAAAACAAAAACCTATAATACATAAACAAAAAAATAAAGAAAAAAAGTCCAAATATAACACTAACAAAAATCATCAAGCCACAATGGAAAAGAATAAGAGAAGAAAGAAACAGAGAACTATGAAAACAACCAAAAACTAATTAAGAAAATAGCAGTAAGTACAGATCTATCAATAATTTCTTTCAAGTGTAAATGGACTAAATGCCCAATTAAAAGTTGAACAGGGGGGCGCCTGGGTAGCTCAGTGGGTTGGGCCTCTGTCTGCAGCTCAGGTCATAGTCTCAGGGTCCTGGGATCAAGCCCTGCATCGGGCTCTCTGCTCAACAGGGAGCCTGCTTCCCCCTCTCCCTCTGCCTGCCTCTCTGCCTACTTGTGATCTCTCTGTCAAATGGATAAATAAAACCTTTAAAAAAATCAAAAAAATAAAAGACAAAAGGGGGCTGAATGGACAAAACAGGATCCATCTATATGCTGCCTATAACAGACTTACTTTTGACCTAAAAACACATGAAGTATGACAGTAAAAGAATGGAAAGATATATTACATACAAATAGAAAAGAAAAGAAAAGATGTAGAAAAAAAAAGAAAAGTTGTAGCAGTACCCTTGTCATACATCAGAGAAAACAAACTTTAAAGATTATGGGGGCGGCTGGGTGGTTCAGTGGGTTAAAGCCTCTGCCTTCAGCTCAGGTCATGATCTCAGGGTCCTGGGATCGAGCCCCACTCAGACTCTCTGCTCAGCAGGGAGCCTGCTTCTCCCTCTCTCTCTGCCTGCCTCTCTGCCTACTTGTGATCTCTCTCTCTCTTTCTGTGTCAAATGAATAAATAAAACCTTTAAAAAAATAAAGATTATGATAAGAGACAAAAACACATTATGTAATAAATAAGGAGTTCAAACCAACAAAAGGATAGTACAATTATAAATATGTATGTACCCAACATAGAATTACCTAAATATATATAAAGTAAATGCTAACAGACATAAAGGAAAAACTGATGGTATTACAATGATAGTAGGGAATTTTAATACCCTGCTTACATCAATGGATAGAAAATCAATATGGAAACAGTGGCTTTAAACAACACTTTAGACCAGATAGACCTAACAGATACATTTAGAACATTCCATCCAGAATATATAATCTTCTTAAGTGCAAATGGAACACTGTCTAAAATAGATTACATGTTAAGTCACAAAACAAATCTCAAAGAATGTAAGAAGACTAAAATAATAAGAAGCATTTTTTCTAAACACTAGAAATCAATTACAAGGGGGATAAAACTATACATTTAGACCTGAATATAAACTTAAAATCATAAAAATGCTAGAAAACATAGGCAGTAAACTCTTAAACATAGTTCTTAGAATATTATTTTTGGATTTGTATCCTCAGATGAGGGCAACCAAAGCAAAAATAAAGAAATGAGATTGTACCTAACTAAAAAGCTTTTGCATGGGGAAGGAAATCGTCAGCAAAATGAAGAGACAGCCTACTGAATGGAGAGGATATATGCAAATAGTATACTCAGTAAGTCTTCAAAAAAAAATATATATATATATCCAAAATATATAAATAACTCAGACAACAAACACCAAAAAACACAAGCAACCCAATTAAAAAATGGGTAGAAGACCTCAATAAACATTTTCCCCCAAAAAAATACCTATGGCCAACAGACACATGGATAGATGTTTAACATCACTAGTCATCAGGGAAATGCAAATCAAAATCACAATGAGATGTCACCTCACACTAATCAGAATGGCTGGTATCGAAAATACAAGAAATACAGTGGAAAAGAGTCTCTTCGATAAATGGTGCTGGGAAAACTGGACAGCTATATGTAGAAGAATGAAACTCAGCCATTCTCTTCACCGTACACAAAGATAAACTCAAAATGGATAAAAGACCTCAACGTGAGACAGGAATCCATCAGAATCCTAGAGGAGAACATCGGCAGTAATTTCTTCGATATCAGCCACAGCAACTTCTTTCAAGATATGTCTCCAAAGGCAAAGGAAACAAAAGCGAAAATAAACTTTTGGGACTTCATCAAAATCAAAAGCTTCTGCACAGCAAAGGAAACAGTCAAGAAAACAAAGAGGCAACCCACAGAATGGGAGAAGATATTTGCAAATGACAGTACAGACAAAAGGTTGATATCCAGGATCTATAAAGAACTCCTCAAACTCAACACACACAAAACAGACAATCATATCAAAAAATGGGCAGAAGATATGAACAGACACTTCTCCAATGAAGACATACAAATGGCTATCAGACACATGAAAAAATGTTCATCATCACTAGCCCTCAGGGAGATTCAAATTAAAACCACATTGAGATATCACCTTACACCAGTTAGAATGGCCAAAATTAGCAAGACAGGAAACAACAAGTGTTGGAGAGGATGTGGAGAAAGGGGAACCCTCTTCCACTGTTGGTGGGAAAGCAAGTTGGTGCAGCCACTTTGGAGAACAGTGTGGTGATTCCTTAAGAAATTAAAAATAGAACTTCCCTATGACCCTGCAATTGCACTACTGGGTATTTACCCCAAAGATATAGATGTAGTGAAAAGAAGGGCCATCTGTACCCCAATGTTTATAGCAGCAATGGCCACGGTCGCCAAACTGTGGAAAAAACCAAGATGCCCTTCAACAGATGAATGGATAAGGAAGATGTGGTCCATATACACTATGGAGTATTATGCCTCCATCAGAAAGGATGAATACCCAACTTTTGTAGCAACATAGACGGGACTGGAAGAGATTATGCTGAGTGAAATAAGTCAAGCAAAGAGAGTCAATTATCATATGGTTTCACTTATTTGTGGAGCATAACAAATAGCACGGAGGACATGTGGATTTAGAGAGGAGAAGGGAGTTGGGGGAAATTGGAAGGGGAGGTGAACCATGAGAGACTATGGACTCTGAAAAACAATCTGAGGGTTTTGAAGAGGCAGGGGGTAGGAGGTCGGAGTACCAGGTGGTGGGTATTATAGAGGGCACGGATTGCATGGAGCACTGGGTGAGGTGCAAAAATAATGAATATTGTTATGCTGAAAATAAAAAATAAATTAAAAAAATACAAGAAATAACAAGTGTTGACAAGGGTGTAGAGATAAGAGAACACTCCTGCACTGTTAGTGGGAATGTAAATTAGTGCAGCCACTGTGGAAAACAGTATGGAGATTCCACAAAAAATTAAAAATAGAACTACCATAGTAGCCAGCATTTCCACTTCTGGGTATTTATCTGAAGAAAACAAAAACAACAATTCAAAAAGTGATATGTACCCCTACGTTTTTTAGCAGCATTATTTATAGTAGCCAAGATACAGAAGCAGCCCAACAACAGATGAGCAAATACAGAGATGTGGTGTATAGGTATAGATAGACACAGTGGAATATTGCTCAGCCATAAAAAGAATAAAAACTTTCTGTTTATAACAACATGAGTGGACCTGGAACATATTATGCTGAGTTAAATAACTCAGAGAAAGACAAATACCATATAATATTACTTATATGTGGAATCTAAACCAACCAACAAAACAAAACAGAAATAGACTCATAAGTATAGAGAACAATGTGGGTGAAGTAAAGGAGATTAAGAGGTACAAATTCCCAGTTAGAAAACATGTCACAGGGTTGCAAAATACAGCATAGGTTATGTAGCCAATAATATTATAATAACAACTTTATAACTGTAGTTATACCTGAAGTCACAGACAGTAACTAGGCTTATGATGACCATTCTGTAGTGTATATAAATGTCAAATCACTGTGTTGTATACTTGAAACTAATATAATACTGTATGTCACCTATAATTCAATAATAAATATAAATAAATGAATATAAAGAAAGAAAGGACAGAAGAAAGAAATTAAAGTATTTGGAAAACTCTACTTGTATTAATTTTAGCATAACTTAAAGTTTCATTATCCTTAATAATTCATATATTTTCATATAAAAATGAAAATCTATAGAGTATTTTATCATTTCCTGATAGCCAACATTAAATCAGTGCATACTACTGGTTGGGTAGTTTTTGAGGCATTATGTGTGTATTTATCCCATTTAATCATTACAAATTTTTGAGATAGACTAATATTATCCTCATTTTCTACATGAAGAAATTGGCACAGAGAGTCACACTGCTAAGTAAGCAGCAGAACTGAGATTCAAATGCAAGCATTCTGACTCCAGATTCCACACTTCTAATAAGCAGGCTATATTGCCTGTAAAGCTTGAATTTTGAGATCGATTTTGGCTTTTCAGGATGATTTGTGTAACTCACTAACTAGTAGACTGCATAACTATAATGATAGAGCAAAAGCAATGGCATTGGGAGGGAGCAGGCAGGGGTCAGAGATACATTTTGGAAAAATTAAGTATGAAAAATCAGTTAAGAGTTGGTCACTGATTGTATGTGTGGGGTGAGGAAGGGATAAGGAGGAACAAATCCAGAATGACTCTGCTTAAGAAATAGGCACGTTGGGGCGCCTGGGTGGTTCAGTGGGTTAAGGCCTCTGCCTTTGGCTCAGGTCATGATCCCAGGGTCCTGGGATCGAGCCCCGCATCGGGTTCTCTGCTCAGCAGGGAGCCTGCTTCCCTTCCTCTCTCTCTCTGCCTGCCTCTCTGCCTACTTGTGACCTCTGTCTGTCAAATAAATAAATAAAATCTTAAAAAAAAAAAAAGAAATAGGCACTTTATGGGGCACCTGGGTGGCTCAGTGGGTTAAGCCTCTGCCTTTGGCTCAGGTCATAATCCCAGGGTCCTGGGATCGAGCCCAGCATCGGGCTCTCTGCTCAGCGGGGAACCTGCTTCCCTCCTGTCTCTCTCTGCCTGCCTTTCTGCCTACTTGTGACCTGTCAAATAAATAAAAAATCTTAAAAAAAAAAAAAAAGTGGGCACCTTAGAGGGGAGATTAGTGGGGGGATACACAAGGCTGGTGATGGGTATTAAGAAGGGCATGTACTGCATGGAGCACTGGGTGTTATATGCAAACAATGAATCTTGGAACACTACATCAAAAACTAATCAAAATCCTTGAGGAGAACACAGGCAGCAACCTCTTCGACCTCTGCCGCAGCAACATCTTCCTAGGAACAACGCAAAAGGCAAGGGAAGCAAGGGAAAAAATGAACTATTGGGATTTCATCAAGATCAAAAGCTTTTGCACAGCAAAGGAAACAGTTAACAAAATCAAAAGACAACTGACAGAATGGGAGAAGATATTTGCAAACGACATATCAGATAAAGGACGAGTGTCCAGAATCTATAAAGAACTTAGCAAACTCAACACCCAAAGAACAAATAATCCAATCAAGAAATGGGCAGAGGACATGAACAGACATTTCTGCAAAGAAGACATCCAGATGGCCAACAGACACATGGAAAAGTGCTCCATATCACTTGGCATCAGGGAAATAGAAATCAAAACCACAATGAGATATCACCTCACACCAGTCAGAATGGCTAAAATCAACAAGTCAGGAAATGACAGATGCTGGCGAGGATGCGGAGAAAGGGGAACCCTCCTACACTGTTGGTGGGAATGCAAGCTGGTGCAGCCACTCTGGAAAACAGCATGGAGGTTCCTCAAAATGTTGAAAATAGAACTGCCCTATGACCCAGCAATTGCACTATTGGGTATTTACCCTAAAGATACAAACGTAGTGATCCAAAGGGGCACGTGCACCCGAATGTTTATAGCAGCAATGTCCACAATAGCCAAACTATGGAAAGAACCTAGATGTCCATCAACAGATGAATGGATCAAGAAGATGTGGTATATATACACAATGGAATACTATGCAGCCATCAAAAGAAATGAAATCTTGCCATTTGCGACAACATGGGTGGAACTAGAGCGTATCATGCTTAGCGAAATAAGTCAAGCAGAGAAAGACAACTATCATATGATCTCCCTGATATGAGGAAGTGGTGATGCAACATGGGGGCTTAAGTGGGTAGGAGAAGAATCAATGAAACAAGATGGGATTGGGAGGGAGACAAACCATAAGTGACTCTTAATCTCACAAAACAAACTGAGGGTTGCTGGGGGGAGGGGGTTTGGGAGAAGGGGGTGGGATTATGGACATTGAGGGGGGTATGTGCTTTGGTGAGTGCTGTGAAGGGTGTAAACCTGGTGATTCACAGACCTGTAACCCTGGGGATAAAAATATATGTTTATAAAAAATAAAAAATTAAAAAAAAAACTAATGACATACTTTATGGTGACTAACATAACATAATAAAAAATAGAAAAGAAGTAAGAACTTTGAAATCAAGTAGGAACTACAGTAGAAAGGACAGCTTTCTAGGCAAGTTTTGTGGGTTTTTTTTTTGTCTGTTTTGTTTTGGTTTTGGTTTTGGTTTGGGATGAAGTTCAGCTTGATCCACAGACTTTGGGATGCTTGTGAGACATTCTGTTCCAGAAACCAGTTAAGCGGCTTCACAAAGAAGCAGGCAACGAGTGAGAGGGAGTGCAGAGAGCTGTCCTTGTCCCTGAAATACTGACCCATCCCCACCTTCATAGAGACTATTCCTCCTTGAGAATGTTACTGTGATGAGGATGGATGTGTGCTTGTCAATGAGGGAGAGGAGAAGTTATCATAAAATGAGAAACATCTCTTTGACATATTGGGCAGTGAAATCAGGCAGAGTAAAGAGTGAAATCAGGAAAACCCCACAAGGCACAAATGCTAACAGCATCCCTCCAACACAGGGCTGACCACGGTCTCTGGTTTTACATTCTGTATATAGAGACGCCATGCTGGCTAATGCACTCTACCTTACATAAGGACCTGTATCTTACTGATTTTTTGTCATTTTTGAAGCACCTACCACAAGATAAACATATCTGTTGAATTATTAAGTCAGGACCTCTTCTCACTTTTATAAGAAGTCAAGGAATTACTTCAAAGATGCTGTTAGTCCTTTTAGAGCTGCGCTTCAAGCATCATCGGGCTGGCTCAATGGAAGACAGCCTCATTAACAGAATAAAGTGCTAGATTCATCCCAAGAAGCCAACGGGAGAGCCACAGAGGCAGTGAGGGAACAAAACAAACAAAAGAATGCAGTGCCTGCACATGTGTCTGGAACCCGCTATTAGTCATGTCAGCCTAATCTGATCGAAGAAATCCTTCAGACAAAAGAATAAGATATTTTGGTTCAAGGCTCATTAAAATTTAGAGTGGTTAATTTCCTCCTTAACTTTAAGTAGCTGGAAAGGAAGAAGAAATGAAGATACTAACATTAACAGCTGACTTTTTTCAACTAAAGTTTTTATAACTGCTGAAATTTAAAATATTTGTTTCTTCTAAAACTATTTGAAATTTAATCTATAAAAAATTAATTAAGACGGAATGTTTAAAAAACCAAAATGCACTTTGGCGAAAAGTCTGGTGCAAATTAGATGGATTTAGACTGGGTTAAGTTTTCCAAACTAAAATGTAGAAAATAAAGATTCTTCTAGACAACCTATCAAAATAATTCTTTAATGATTATTATGACTTTTCTTTTATAAAGTATCTCCTTTGAGGCTTAACTGAATAATTAGATTATAGCATAGCTATAACACTGATTAGTCAAATCACCTATCTGATATTTATTTTTAAAATACTTATAATAGGGGCGCCTGGGTGGCTCAGCGGGTTAAAGCCTCTGCCTTCGGCTCAGGTCATGATCCCAGGGTCCTGGGATCAAGCCCCGCATTGGGCTTTGTGCTCAGCGGGGAGCCTGCTTCCTCCTCTCTCTCTCTGCCTGCCTCTGCCTATATGTGATCTCTCCCTGTCAAATAAATAAAATCTTTAAAAATAATAATAATAAAATAAAATACTTATAATGACATGAAAAAAATAGCATTCAGGTAAGAATTCAGGCTGAGTATTTAAAAATCAACAACAAAGAGCAAAATACTCACGATATGGGATTTCCAGTGGATGCCCTGTTATATCACACCATCCAATTGGGTGAATGTCAGGGCTGTCTGCATCCATCCAGTAGTCATATTTGTGGTCCCAGCCATCGAAATGAACCTGTTGAGTAATTAATATTTAGTAATTAGTATTTCATTATGCCTATATCTAAATATTAGAAGACAGACCTCTGAATTTGAGACTGCAATTATAATAATCATACATTACAACTAGAACAATATTTTAAAATGTGTCATCAAAGAGCCTTTTAATCTAACCACCAAAGGCTGTTGTACCAATTTTTCTGAGAAATGAAAGTTGGTAAATAAAAAAAATCTGTCAGAGATTGGTTAGAATTTGAAGGGATAATACCAATCAATTTTCCCAACCAAGTAATAAATACTGTAATGCTGGTGGGAAGACACTTTCTCTCCTGGCTGCCATTGCAAAAAATCATGTCAGTTTCATGGACAGGAGTCATCAATTTGACATCAGTACAGCCTTATACTATTGGGAAATGCATGGATATGAGAGAATAAAAGAAAGCAATAAATTTCAAAATCCTGACAAACAAGGAGAGATAGAGCCACTGAAAATGAGGGTAAAAGAGAGGACAGAATATGCTGAGGTAGATGGATTAATAGTGCTCCTGCTAGCTATAAAAAATGGGGTGAGATTTCAGGGAACCTGAGGAAGAGATGTGGCTCAAGTCCAGCAATCCAGCAAATGGTTATCACTATTTTGCATCTTACCTACAAAACACACATACATATAACTCACATACACACACACAGGTCCAAGAATAATTAAAATGAAACTTGATTTCTGAAACAAAAATCACACACTTGTTTCTGAAACTTACCAAACTCCATGTTATGTAAGTTTCTTATCACTCTGAATGAACCAAATTATTTGTGCAAGCAAAAAAATATAAGAATGACAATGTTTAATAAGCTTACTTACTCTCTTATATATTTTCTGTTTCTATCAATTAAATGATGCATCCTTTATTCAATGAAAAAAAAAACCCACAATTTATGAAAATCATAATTTTTATAAAAAGAGCAAGATTGCAAGCATTATAATAAACCAACTGAAACATAAGTCTGTTATACAGGACATAGGACTAAAAAAAAGATAAAAAGATGAAATTGTGTATAGTAAATCCCAAATAGAGTCCAACACTTCTTCTCAAGGTCCATCTTTCTAAACATGTGGTTCTCCAAGTTTGGTTCCCAGACTGTCAGTACCTGCATCACCTGGCACATGTTAGAAATTCAGATTGCTGGGCCCAAACTCAACCCACTGAATCAGACACTCTAAAAAACAGGGCCTAACAATCTGTGCGTAAACCAGTCCTCCAGATGAATCTAATATGTGCTGAAGTTTGAGAACCAATATCTTAAGAAAAACTTTCAAAAGCATATTTATACCACATGTAGGCTTCTGGCTGAGACAGACTGGCCTTTCCCAGCAGCAACTATAAAGCTGGACAAAACACAGGAAATGGCTGTTTTTAGACACTGGCTAATAGGCACCGCAGAAATGGAATTCCTCAGTACAACTGTCAGCCCTGTGACACTGTTAGCCTGTGGACAATTTCTTGAGAGCAGCAGAGGTGGAGAAAAGGCAGTCTTGCTGTGTTGAGGAGATACACATTGCAGTTCAGTGCTGGTGAAGCAGCAGGAAACTGGAGGACAAACACTAGAGAGAACTGACCCCAGAAATCTCTGGGGTTTTGTTTGTTTGTTTTTGTTTTGTTTTGTTTTTGCAAGGCCTTGGTCAAGGGCCGGACTGTACCTACACAAGGTGAGAGGTGAAGTGAAGAAGAGAACATCTGATACAGAGCTGCAAGTAAAATGAAGATAGCAGAGGTCACACCTACTGGGAGAGTGGAGAGACCAGAGTGCAGAGATCGTAAAACACCTTGAGAATTTGACTGAGACACCAAAAAGGCCATACTTCTGCAGTAAGAACCATGTCCTAGAGTATTCTGGACCAGCCCTAAAAAAGACTAAAATCAAACCTCAACAAGTTTAAGAACAGCCATCAGTATTAACTGCCTGACACAACAAGTTCTCCCAAATCCAAACACTGCAACATTCATAATGTCCAACATAAAATATAAATGTATTTAGTATGCAAATAAACAGGTGAATGTGAGCCTTACTCACTTTTTAAAAAAGAGACCCTGTGATGGCCCAGATGTAATTAGTAGACAAGAACTTTTTAAGTAGCCATTAAAGCTATTAAGTAGCTATTAAAGTTTAAGGACCTAAAGGAAAAATGGTCCTGATGAGGGAACAGATTGGGAATCTCAGCAAGGAAATGGAAACTGTAAGACAGAAACAAATAGAATTCTAGAACTTAAAAGCAGAAATAAAAAGTTTCTGAATAGGCTAATAACAGATTAGACATGGCAGAAAAATGAATAAGTGAACATTAAAACAGATTCATAGCAATTATTAAACTAAAGCATACACAATAAAAAATTTTGAAAATAAACAGAGCCTCAGGTACTTGTAAGATAGAATCAGATGGCCTAACAGACATGTATTTAGAGTCCAGAAGGAGAAGACAGACAATGGAGTGGGAATAATGGTCAAAGCAGACAAAAGTTGAAGAAATAACATCAACAAAATTTCCCTATTTTGGTCAAAAAAAACCAATTTACAATCTTAAGAAGAACAGCAAAACCAAGCATAAGTACAAAGGAAAATGGGGTGCCTGAGTTGCTCAGTTGGTTAAGTGCCTGTCTTTTGGTTTTGGCTCAGGTCATGATCTCCAGATCCTGGAATTAAGCTCTGAGTCAGGGCTCTGTACTCAGCAGGGAGTCTGCTTGTGGATTCTCTCTCTCCCTCCTCCTCTACCCCTCCTCTCTCTCCTGTCTCTCTCTCAAATAAATAAATAAATCTTGATAAATAAATACAAACCACTAAAAATGAAAGACAAAAGAAAATTCTTTGAAAGCAGCTAAAGTAGTATAACATACTACATACAGGGAACATGACAAGAATGTAGCCAACTTCACATCAGAAACAGAAAAGGCAACAAGACAATGAAATGACATCTTTAAAGTAGTAATGGATATAAACTGTCAACTGAGATTTTATATATTACAAAAAAATCCCTCAAAAAGGAGTATAATTAATTTTCAGATAAATAAAACCTGAGAAAATATTCACCTACAGATTTGCACTGCAAGAAATATTATAGGAAATATTTCAAGTGAAAGGTAAGTATTATCAGGTGGAATGACAATTTGGAATAAAAATGAACAAATTTAAAGACCCATTTTAACTGATTTCTACAATTACTATAAAGCGGCAGTAATGAAGACAGTGTCATTTGGCTTAAGGATAGGTAAATACATTACTGGAACAGAAAAGATTTTATCAATTCATACACGCGCACACACACACACACACACACGCACATATATATACACACATTCAACTGCTTTTCAATGGCTATGACAAGATTATTAAATAGGGAAAGAGCAGCATTTTCAGCAAATGATACTACATCAAGTGTATATCCACATGTGAACAAAATCCAAACTAGCTAGCTGATTCTACCTCACCTCCCACATAAAAATTAATTTGAAATGGATCACAGACCTAAAAAAAAGCTAAAACAATCAAATTCAAGGATGAAACTTAAGATAAAATCTTCATGATACTGGGATATTAGGGAATTTCTTAACATATAAGTAGCATTACCCAAAGAGGACAAATTGATAAACTCAATTTTAATCATAATAAATTCTTCAAAATCATCATTAATAAAAAGGAAAACCAAGCCAAGGATATTTGTAATATATGTATGTGACAAAAGACTTGACAACCCAATAAAAAATGAGCAAAAGACTTAACATGCTCTATGAAAGAAAAGGTTCATGAATGGTCAATACGTAAATAAAAAAATTCTCAACTTCACTATTTATCAAAGAGACCAAAATGAGACATACCACATACCCACTTGTATGATTTAAATTAAATTACTGACAACATCAATTATTGGTGAGGCTGTGGAGCTCCCAGAACATTCATACAATGTTAGCAGGGTTGGAAAATTATACAATCACTTTAGAAAATGTTGTGCTATTTTATTATAGATTTAAGATGTTCTTACTCTGTGGTTCCTGGCAATTCCACCCAAATGATGAAAATACATTTGTAAACAAATGTTCCTTTCAATTTCATTCAAAATGTCAAAAGCTGAAAACCACCCAAATGCCCAACAGCAGATGAACATCTATTCACAAGCAAGTGTAGTATGGGCATAAGATGAATAGTAGTCACCAACAGAAAGGGACAGTCTGTTATACATGCACAATCATGCATCAATCAAACAGACCTCATATAAAGAAAGAAGGCAGACACAAAAGAATGCACATTGTATTGTTCCATTTATATGAAATTTGAGAACAGCCACAGAAATCAGATCCACGTTTGTCTGGGAGAAGGTGGGGGGCAGAACTGCCTCCAATGGGGCACAAAAGGAACCTTCTGTGGCTTTGGATAGCTGTCAAATTTTGATGGGGAGGGTAGTTATACAGGATGTACATTTCTCAAGTCATCAAAATCCATACATAAAATCTGTAACCTTTTATCCTTTGTAATTATAAGTCCATAAAGTTATCTTATTAAAAATATTTCTACATGCAGCTGATATCAAATGGGGCTACTCTGATCTTTTACTATATTTATATATTGTGACATATCAGCACTCTGGACATAGCTAAACTGCATAATACTGTCAGTACCAGACAACTAAATATTTAGTTGTGACAAAAATTGGCTCTCCTTTCAAGAATGGAATGCTGGGTGTTATACACAAACAGTGAATCACGGAACACGACATCAAAAACTAATGTACTGTATGGTGACTAATATAACATACAAATAAACAAATAAAATAATGATGCCTGTTGCTCTGAATTTAACAGCAGAAATTATGTAAAATGGAGATAAGGAAAAATAGAAAGTTTTCTCAAATTTTAATATTTGCTCTGACTTTCAATGTCCTTCTCTTTTCAGTTTACAGTGCAACTGTTTATGTTTCAGAAGCAAGACCACGACCTCTAAGCACAAACAAGACAGGGCAAATCTTGCTGCAAGGAGTCAGGTCTCTCTATTCCTGCTATTGTATCTGGACTTGGGAATCCTACTGTGTAATTCAGGTCTAAAACGGGAAAACTAAAATGACAATATCTTTTTTAAAAAAGTTTGAAAGCAGATACAATGTTTTTAAAGTACTTTGTTCAATTTTTTCTCTTACTTTCATTAAGAAATATTAAATTACCCTTTCCAGTGCTATATGTAATCACTCACAATGAAACCATGGGGATTAAAAAGAGCCCTTCCTAATCCAAAGATTCAAGGCTCCACTCCCCCACAAGGGCCATCTAAACTTGGAATATATAACCAAAATCTGACCCATATACATCTTTATGAAAGATATTTTCATATCTGTGGATCTTCATATCTCTGGAGTTGAAAATCCAATTTTAAGAATTCTAACCAGATGGTCAAGTTAATAAAGGAGATTGGCATTTTAAGAATATTTACAGAGTTCTTTCATAAAGGAAAGAATTATTTTGAAATCAAATCACCTCCATTTCATGCATTTATGAATTTTATATATTTGGGTTTATATAAAGCTGAGTAAACACAGGGATACTTCTACCTCAGGTTTTGATAAACTGGAAAACAAAAGTTGGCTAATTGAATCAAACAATCTTAATTTGGTAAAAGTCAGAT
The DNA here is from genome assembly GCF_011764305.1 of Mustela putorius furo. Taxonomy (NCBI): domain Eukaryota; kingdom Metazoa; phylum Chordata; class Mammalia; order Carnivora; family Mustelidae; genus Mustela; species Mustela putorius. Next base: position 11,799,084 of record NW_025422010.1, on the reverse strand, counting down.
AATTGAACCAAACAGTCTCAATGATTGGTAAAATAACTTGGACATTTAAGAATTAGATCAGTATATTAAAAAACAAGGCCATATGCCTTAATGTAAATCCAAAGTTGCCAATTATATCTGACATAGACTTTCTCATTTTGCCTTATCATTACTGCCCCTCAGCCCTCCAGCCTTACCAATATGCTTCAGCCATCTTCGATGCTGCCATGACATTAGCACCATGACTTACACACTCTCAGACATCAAAAAGCCATCAGTGGAATGAGGTACACAGCAGTAACCATCACTTCTCACTGTGCCTTACGGCAGCTGGAAAATAAACAGTTTTTTGTCTAGGAACACTGGAAGCTAAATTTAATGCTCAATCACAGCAATTTTACTAGCCTAACTGATATTACTATGCTTCTTTGCTTCTGCTATATGGTTTTTAAATTTGTAATTTCCACTTTAATGAGCTTATTGGATATGTGTATTTTATTGTCAGAGGCTTCTAATCTATTTTAAAAGCCTATGGCAAACAAATTATAAGCATGTAGATGATGTTAATTTATTCAGAAAGAGGCTTCACTGTACCTGAACTCTTCTTGCTTTAACTGAATACATTTTCAGTTAACTAGACTTAACCTTCCATTTTATTCTAGAAAGAAAAACTGAGTTTTCATATATTTTTACTGATATTTATTACTCATAACTATTGGTGCTAATAAGGCAATAGTAAACCTCACTTCCTGTGATGCAGACATCTGTTGTTGCATGGTGCGGGGGGTGCAGAAAGAGTGCTGAGTCTAGACCTAAGTTCCTCCGTAGGAGAAGCAAGCTCACATCACACCTTCACAAAAATACCACCATCATCTAAGTGCAAGAGCACTGGATATGGCAGGGGACTCACTTTTATTGTATGCTTATATATTCCAGACACAGCTGTAAAATATATACATCATCACTTAATGTCTACAATATGTTGTTTTCGTAGATTCTGGAAAGGAGACTTCAAAGAAGTTCGCTGAGATCCCACCCTAGTAAACAGCAAAACTAGGCTTCAGCTGAGAACAATTTCTTGAGAGAACAACAGAAGAATATAAATTGTGAGGATATTTGGGACTACTATACCTAAGAATCTACTGTAGCAGAGGTAAATTGTATTTTTAAAGTATAAAAAGGAATTTTCATACTGAAAACAAAATAGCATGGAAGAATACAGGACTGCAGTCCAGAACTACGCATACTTTTGCACATTCAACATTCAACATTAATCAACATTAATTCTATCTACACCAAGCCAGTCTGTTCAGGGGTCTATCCAGGCAAGAACAGAGAGGAAGGGAACATGAAGAAAAGGTGTTATAACAGACAAGTATGTAGACTTTTAAAATTAGTCTCATACATTACTACTTCCATTTTACATAAGAAGCCAATGAGATCCATAGGGATAAGGAATTACACCCAGCATTTCCAGTCCTTGTTTGTGATATGAAACCCTCACTCATCCTCCTGACCATGAGCCTCAACTGCTGTTCAGTAGTATTGGGACTGGCAGCCCCTACCTACGGTCCTTTCCAGAGCTTCCATACCCACTCTTAGTAAATTACTTCAATTCCCTTGCCCTGCTAAACTCTCCCTAAACCCATCTGCTCTTTTACAAATACAATTGCTTTCATCTTCCTTTTAGTACATTCCTATAATAAGTATTATAAAAATAAAGACATGTAATCATGAAATAGAAAAATTAACAGCTTTACAATAGTTCTTCTAAAATACATGTCATTTTTTAAGGCCATGACCCAAATTCAGCATATTTCTTGGACAGTGGTTTTCAAAATTCAGTTAGCAAAATACCAACTCTCTCCTGCCCTACCAGAACTCTAATTCAGGGTATAGGGAATGTCAGGAACAATGCCTGGAAATTGTATTTTTTTTTTTTTTAACCACACATCACATCCTAGATTATCTGCTAAAGGTGGTTTTTGGATAAAGCTTTTTAAAATGCTTCCTTAGGGTATCCCCATGGCAACAAGGTTGTTAATCAACTGAACTTGCCACTAAACTCACTTATATCTAAAGCAATGAAGAATAACTTATTTTTTTAAATCATCACAAATCTTTTTTTTAATTCTGTAAGAAACCAATCCAAGAGGGATTTGGTTGAAGGCCTAATGTTGAAGACATTCAACTGTGATATTTCCATCTGTGATAAATATGTCTACATAAGTTTCCATTTCTTTCTATGGTTACTGTTATAACAAATACAATTAGTTTTCCCATAAAATATATTTTCCCCATAAGATTCCCACAAGAAATAAAAATGCCAAATTTCCAATAGAATTCCCAGGGCTTTAATTCTTGTGAAGAAATCTAAATAGTTCCTCAGAGTTAGGCATAACTGTAGCCACATTCAGGGCCCCACAGCCACAGGTCCGTGGATAGTATCTTAGGAAGGAAAACCTCCTCCAGAAGCAGTGTGAGGACACACAACCTCAAAATCAGTTTATGGTGGTAACTAACATAAATATCTTTATAAGCTCTGTTGGAAGATTTGAAATGTGTTAAGCACTGAAGTGACATATGCTACATGTCCATCATGAAAATAAAGGCCATTTCCTTTCTGGTTATTCATTAGAATAACCTGTGCTCCCTTCCTCTTCTGTTCAGGACACCGGCCCTAGTGGACACTGCTTCAACAAGCACTCTCCATTTGTCCTGACATCCCGAATTCCCAGACATCCCAAATTCCCACTTTGGATCTGCTAGCAAATCATCAAGGGTTTTCTACTAAACTACAAATTCTTCATACTCATTATTTACAAACCACCAACACAAAAAGGAGTTTAGCCGCTCACATTACAGGAAGGTAGTGTTTCTAAATATGAATAGTGGGACATAAGGCATGTGAAAGAGAAGAAAAGCTGGTTATATTTTGAGGGACCACAGGATTTACTGTCCAAATGGGACATTTTAGAGCATAAGAGAGAGAGCACTACTGAATTCACAATTACAACACATATAATCCCAGATTATCCCAGGTAAGCCAAAACACGTAATTACCTTTGGTAGTCTAAAGATGACTTTTATAAATAGATAATCCCCCCAAAAAATAATGGCAAAGGGGAAATATTACACAACTCTGATTATAATATGAAAAAAACTGCACCAGTTAGTTTAAATTCCCATATTATCACTGACAAGAATTTACTGTACATTTATATAGGGAACACTGAATAACACAACAGACAATATAAGGCATAAAAATTTATGCAATGACTATCATATCTATATCGGTTGTATCAGCAAAAATACATACTTGCAGCTTTACTTATGAACTGAATGTATCATGAGCACTATTTCTAAATTTTTGAAGCCATGGGTGAGTTACATATTTTTTCTATCCATCCTTATATTTATTAGTACAACATCAATTTTACTAGTGGCCAGTTCTAAATTACATGCATAAAGGATATATGTATTTATTATGAATATATGTTGGGTTTTACCAAATTTTTTTCATTTATTGATAGGATTATGTCATTTTTTTAGCCTGTTGATATGATGGAATATATTAATTTTTGGATATTGAACCAGCCTTGCCTATCATGCATAAATCCTACTTGGTCATGGTGTATAATTCATTTTATATGTTTCTGGATTTGATGTGTGAATATTTTGTTGAGGATATTTGCATCCCTGTTCATGGCAGATAGTTTCCTTTTCTAGTAATGTTCTTGTGTGGCTTTGAATTTAGGGTTAATTCTGGCCTCACAGAATGAATTAGAAAGTATTTCTTCTCCTTCTACCATCTAAAAAACGATTATAGAAAATTGGTATAATTTCTTCCCTAAATGTCTGATAGAATTTACCAGTTAAACCATCTGGGCCTGGTGATTTCTCTTTTGGGAGATTATTAATTTCTGACTCAATTTGCTTAATATACAAAGGTCTATTCAGATTGTCTATGTTTTCTTGTGTGAGTTCTGGCAGACTGTGTCTTTTAAAGAATTGGTCCACTTCACCTAGATTATCAAATCTGTGGGCAGTGTTGCTTACAGTATTTCTTTATTACCCTTTTAACATTCAGAGGATCCACAGTGATGTCTCTGCTTTTGTTTCTAATGTTAGTAACTGGTGTCCTCTCTATATTTTTTTAGTCAGCCTGGTTAGAGGGTCATCAACTTTATTGATCTTGAAGAACCAGACTTTGGCTTACTGGATCTCTACTGATTTTCTGTTTTCAATTTCACTGACTTTTGCTCTAATTCTTCTTATTTATTTTCTTCTGCTTACTTTGGATTTAATTTACTCTTCTCTATTTTCCTAAGGTGGAAATTTAGATTACTGATTTAGATCTTTCTTATTTTCTGATACATGCATTCAATGCTATAAATTTCCCTCTAAACACTGCTTTTGAGGCATCCCACAATTTTTTATATATTTTTCTTTTTTTATTAATTTTTTATTTTTTATAAACATATATTTTGATACTTTTAATTAGTTCAAAATATTTTTTTTACTTTCTCTTAAGATTTCTTCTTTGAACCATGTGTTAATTAGAATGTGTTATTTAATATCCATGTATTTTGGGGTTTCCTAATTATCTTTCTGTTTTTTATTATAATTCCATTGTGGTCTGAGAGCAGACACTGTATGTTTTATATACTTTTAAAAATCTATTAAGATGTGTTTTATGAGTCAGAATGTGGTCAGTCTTGATGAATGTTCCATGTTAAGTCTGAGAAGAATGAGTATTCTTCTGTTGTTGGATAAGAGAGTCTATATAGTTGAGTGATGGTTTTGTTGAGTTCAACTAGATCCTTACTGATTTTCTGCCTGCTGGATCTGCCCACTTCTTAAGAGAGGGGTGCTGAGGTCTCCAGTTGTGAGTGATTCATCTATTTCTCTTTGCAAGTCTATCAGTTTTTACCTCATGTAGTTTGATGATCTATTCTTAGGTACATAAGAATTATTTTGGGGGACGCCTGGGTGGCTGAGTGGGTTAAGCCTCTGCCTTCAGCTCAGGTCATGATCTCAGGGTCCTCGGAAAGAGACCCACATCGGGCTCTCTGCTCAGCAGGAAGCCTGCTTTCCCCATTCTCTCTGCCTGTTGCTCTGCCAACTTGTGATCCCTCTCTCTCTGTCAAATAAACAAATAAAATCTTTTTAAAAAAAATAAGAATTATTTTTTAGAGAACTGACCACTTCGTCATTATCTACTGTCCTTCTTTATCCCAAATAACTTTCCTTACTTTGAAGTCAGCTCTGCTTATAATTAATATAGCTACTCCTGATATTTTTTTTCACTAGTATTAGCAGAGTCTATTTTCATCCTTCATTTTACTTTTAATCTATATGTATCTTTATATTTAAAGTGGGTTCCATGGAGATAACATAGAGTTGGATCATGTATTTTTATATAGTCTGACAATCTTTGTCTTAGCTGGTGCATTCATTCAATTGAAATTCAAAATAATTACCAATATACATAGTTGGATTAAAATCTACCATATTCACTGTCCTTTTTCTCTGTTTCCATTCTTGTGTTCTACTTTTTTTCTGCTTTCATGGTTCTGAATGTGTATTTTATGATTCTATTTTTCCATTATTAGCACATCAATTATACTTTTTTAAAAAAAAAAACCCTTCTTTTAGTGGTTAACCTACACTTTACAATATACATTTACAACTAATTAAAGTATACTTTCAAATAATACCATACCTTTTCACTCATAAAATAATATTAATTCCTTTCTCCTGCCTCTGATATCACTCCTGTCATTCAGTGAACATATATAAGTATACATAAACATATACATATAAACATATACCTATAATATATATAAATAAATATAATAGAAACATTGTTGCTCTTATTATTTAGAATTAACTGTAATTTAATTATTATTGTGTGTTATATCAAGAATAAAAATAAGTTTTCACTTTCCCTTCATTTATTCCTTCAATACTCTTTCTTTGTGTAGAGCCAAGTTTCTTCCTATTTAATTTCCCTTCTCTCAAAAGAATTTCTTCTAACATTCTTGGAAGACAGACTTACTGGCAACAATTCCTTCAATTTTTGTCTTGAAAAGTCCTTATTTTTCCTTCACTTTTTTTACGATAATTATGCAGGGTACAGAATTCTAGGTTGGTGAGGGTTATTCTCTCAACATTTTAAATATTTCACTCCATTCTCTTCTTTCTTGCCTGGTTTCTGAGATGAAGACAGATACAATTCCCACCTTGGTTCCTCTACTGGTACAACAACCCCCTTCCCTGGCTTCTTTTAGGACTTTATCTTTTATATTCTATAGTTTTCAAGGTGGTACACCCTGGTATAGTTTTTTGGCATTTATCCAGCTTGATGTTCTCTCTGTTTCCTCAATATGTGGACTGATGTTCAACAATAATATAGGGAAATTCTCAATCCTTATTTTTCAAATATTTCTACTGTTCCTCTTTTTTTCTCCTTTTGGTATTCTCATTACATATATTTTACTCTTTTTGTAGTTGTCCCACAGTCTCTGGATATTCTGTTTTTTTCCTTTTTTCTCTTCATTTTTCAGTTTTAGAAATTTCTATTGAGACACCTTCTAGGACAGAGGTACTTTCCTCAGAATTGACCAGTCTAAGAAGCCCATCAAAAGCCTTCTACAGGGGCACCTGGGTGGCTCAGTGGGTTAAGCCGCTGCCTTCGGCTCAGGTCATGATCTCAGGGTCCTGGGGTCGAGTCCCGCATCGGGCTCTCTGCTCAGCAGGGAGCCTGCTTCCCCTCTCTCTTCCCCTCTCTCTCTCTGTCTGCCTCTCCATCTACTTGTGATTTCTCTCTATCAAATAAATAAATAAAATCTTTAAAAAAAAAAAAGCCTTCTACCTTTTTGCTACAGTGTTGTTTATCTCTAGCATTTTCTTTTAGTTCTTTCTTAGGATTTCCTTCTCTCTGCTTATATTGTCCTGCTATTCTTGCATGCTGTCTACTTTAACTATTAGAATGCTTAACATATTATCACAGTTATTTTCAATTTCTAGTCTGATCATTCTAACATCCTTACTAAGTCTGGTTCTGATGCTTGCTCTGTCTCTTCAAAAATATTTTTTTTGCCTCTTGGTATGCCTTATAATTTTTTCCTGATAGGCATCATATATCAGATAAAAGGAACAACTATAAACAAGACTTTATTACTGTGGGGGTGAGGTGTAGAGAATTGTGATTAGATCTGTTTTTTAGTGAGCCTCTGGATTGTGAACTTCACTGGCATTTCTCGGGTTTGTTCTCCTCCCTCAGCTGGAAGAAGATGGTTATGCAGGCTAGAGGTAGGTATTTCCCTTCCTTCAAGTCAATTAGGTTCTGGTAACACCTCAGTAGGTTAGACTCTGGTTAGCTAGCTTCCCCTGAGGACAGGCTTTGCCAAGAACAGAGTGGTCTGGCCTATTTCAAAATGGTTTCATTTCCCCTCCCACTGCTGGATGTATGAGATTTGTATTCAGTATTTACTGTAATTGAGCTCTTATTAGAATCTGGTCAAGTTCCTAGATGTAAACTTCACAATACTGTGGAGGCCCCCATGACTGGGTCCCCTGGAGCTTTTAAATCTGAGTTCTCCACACACAGCCTCCAGCAATTTGTCAATTCCCTTTCAGGTTTTCCTCATGTTCCAGGAGGGTCATGAGTCCCTGTACCCACTTGCCATCTCTCCAATCTCAGGGCAACAGTGTGCCCTGAAGACTCCCCTCACTTTCAGATCCAAGAAGAATTGTTGGCTTTCTAGCCTGTTCAGCTTTTTACTTGTTGCTAGGACATCATGGCAACTTCCAAGCTCCTTACCTGCAGAACCGGAAACTGAAGACTTCCTCCAATTTTTTTTGTTATCAGCACCAGATAATATCTGGAGCATATTTGTTGAAGCATTTTAACACTGTGCTTGTTGGAAAAATGAATAAACAAACAAATGTGCAGATTCAAATATGCCTGTTCCAATTATGTAAACATTACTGAACAAATCTATTTAAGTTTAATCAAAACCTACTGATCTATTTATTTTACAGATCTATTTTCTGAACTACCAACATTTTTTCCCTTTCAAGTAAAATGACACTGAAATATGTGAAAGTGACTGACATGATTTTGAGCTGTTTATTCTTCAGAAACAAAAGTGGACAAATGTTTCTCTGGGTTATAGTGACTGTTTATAGGTAAAAACAAATTTTGGTCTAGCTAAAATTGTGGTCTGTCTACATGGAGAGAATGAATAGAGTGAAGAGTGTGCATGGCCAGGAGGCAGGGGAAGAAAGAGAGCTCCAGAAACAGAGTGAAAACACCATATAAAAGTCAAAAAGTTGCAAAACAAACCTGTATTTAGAATCACAGGCCTAAAGTGTATCAGAGAAAGACAGTTATCATACGATCTGTGATATGAGGAATTTGAGAGGCAGGGCAGAGGGTCCTGGGGGGAAGGGAGAGAAATATGAAACAATATGGGATCAGGAGGGAGACAAACCCTGAGAGACTCTTAATCTCAGGAAACAAACTGAGGGTTGCTGGAGGGAAGTGGGGTGGGAGGGATGGGGGGTGGCTGGGTGATGGACCTTGGGGAGGGTACGTGCTATGGTGAGTGCTGTGAACTGTATAAGACTGATGATTCACAGACCTACCCCTGAAGCAAATAATACATTATATGTTATTTTTTTAAAAGATTTTCTTTATTTATTTGACAGAGAAAGAGTTCACAAGCAGACAGATAGGCAGGCGGGGTGGGGGAAAGCAGGCTCCCTGTCGAGCAAAGAGCCCAATGCAGGGCTCGATCCCAGGACCCTCAGATCATGACCTGAGCCAAAGGTAGAGGCTTAGCCCACTGAGCCCCCCAGGGACCCCACATTATATGTTATTTAAAAAAAAAATCACAGGCATAAATGCTCTAACAACTAACTAAAGTTAACAAAAGCAGTTGTCTCTGTACTGGGGAAGATTTGGGAGAAGGTGGTCTTGGGACAACTATTTTATAATAAAACTTGTTACAACTGCTTTTGGCACTTTGTGTAAGTTTAACTTTGATAAAAATAAAAACAGCTGCTTTTAATACTGACGACAGGAGGCTGTGTCATTATTGAAGGAGGAATACAGGAAACAGGTTCCGATTTTTGTTTTGTTCGATTTAATTTTGTTGATTAGGGAGTGTAATGCATTCCATTTCAATCACATTAAATCTGAGTGCCTGGCATATTCAAGTGCAAACATCTTACAGACAAATGAAATTAGTACCTGGATCTTGGTTGAGAAAGATAAGGCATAGATTCAGAAGTCATAAACATAGAGGTGACTGGTGAAGCCATGAGCATGTATGTGCTGACAGAAAAAAGAAAGGGAGGAACAGATAGAGAAAGAAACAGTGCTGGATGTGAAAAATAAACAAAGTAAACCTGGTGATTCACAGACCTGTACCCCTGGGGATAAAAATATATGTTTATAAAAAATAAAAAATTAAAAAAAAAAAAAAAAAAATAAACAAAGTGTATGATGTGCCTTCTGTTTCCAGCAGGCCCCTGATTGTTACACATCTACAAAGAAATCTTCAGGAATTCTATTTAAAAGTTGGCAGAGCAGTGAGAAGCCATAAAGAACCCTTAGAACAAGAAAGTAGAGAATCAAGCCAGATGGTAAGGAAGAAGTCCAGGGAAGACTGTTTCAAAAAGGAAGGTACGATCAGCTGTGTCAAGGCCCCAGTAAAGAACGGGGAGTATTTACAACCCCTTGGGTTAGCAAGTGCTAGCAGGTGACAGAGTCTTGCCCTGCTCAATCTGAGGAGTGAGTAAGTGGGAAGAAGGAAAACAAGTGTAAAACACACTCTGAATCATCCTGAATGGTAAGGACAGCAGCTGGGCTTTCTCAGGACAATGTGGTCAGGACCTCAGAAATTTGATCCCATGTTAGCAGAAGACCTTGCTTTGAGTGACTAATGACAGGAATGAAGAGAGGGTGGACAGGGATAAACGACTGGAATGGTCTCAGAAAAGGGATGCTGAGGCATGTGAGACAGACTGAGGATAGAAAAGCCAGAGGGGTGAGAAGCTGAGGAATAAACACAGGATGGCTTTTAGTTGCTTGGGCAAACCCCAGGCAAGTCACTGATTGAGGTAGGGACGGTGCAGACTGGAAAGGCAAGTTGGGATAGCAAATTATAACCCACCAAGGCACGATTCTTTCAGTTGATGTTTGCTTCCTTCAGTCACTGAGGGCCCGAAGAAGAGCAGGGACACACAGCGTGTCCCCACGTGGTCTGGACAGGGGAGCCGGGGAAGCTGGTAGACCTGGCTGTGGGGGACAGCAAAGTGGGGCACCGTCGTCTGAAGAGCAAGAAGCAATGGGGACGGCTTAACAGAGAGAAAACTTTACTCAGAAACTATGATCCTGGAGTTTAAAATCTTAAAGAAGAAGCTGTTAATGTGCGGTGCTGAAGCCCAAATGTGTGGGGGTGGGGGCAAGAGGCAGACAAGAAATAATGCTAGAGATCTTGGCATCAACAATGCTTGTTTTCTCTGCTCCGACCTGGGTTACCAATGATGTGGGTGAAAAGAGCCTAACTGCTCACACACAGAGTAAATGCTTGTAAGACCTAGATGCTTATTTTTAACAAATATATTTGAGATCATTTTTAATGATCTGTTTAGCCTCTTTTTACAAAAAAAAATAGTCTTAAAATTTACTCCAACATTACTCAATTCAAAGGATTTCATCTAAAAAGTCAAATCAAAATAAATGAAGATCTTGGCTCATTTCAACAATAATATCTATGTTCAGTAGGTTTCATTTACATACTGATTATATTCATGTCCCATGCATTACACCAGGTCATTAAAATAAATGTATATTGCTTCTAAAGAACAAGGAGATGGAGTGCAGAACTGTTATGAATTTAAAATTCTCTATAAATTGCTCATATTTACATATGCTACACTCTCTGAAACAGGTAATTCATCCAGTTGACTGCAGGAGCCTCCTCTTTTCATGTATAACTGAGTAATTATCTCAACCAGAACAATGCACTCTGAAAATGGATTAAATTTCTGTAGAAAAAATAATGTTCAAACCAGTGAATAACTTTCAAGCAACAGAGGAGAATGAATGTTTGTAATTAGCATGTTTACTCATGTTTTCTTATATTTTTGCTCATAATTCAGTATCAGAAGTCTAAATTATTTCTGTTGAAATACATTTCTTGCCCAAAGAGCTCTTGGTACAGAAAAACAACGACAACAAACAAAACTATTCATAATCTGGTTTCTGCCCTTTAAGACTTTGCATGTCACAACAGCTAAATGTAATGTAAATTACAAATATCATACAAAGATATAATCATAGGGGAAGGGAAGGGACAATAAAATGAGAAGAAATCAGAGAGGGAGACAAACCATAAGAGACTCTTAACCCTAGGAAACAAACTGAAGGTTGCTTGAGGGGAGGCGGGTAAGGGGATGGAGTCACTGGGTGGTGGGCATTAAGGAGGGCATGTGATGTGATGAGTTCTGGGTGTTGTATGCAACTGACGCATAACTGAACTCTACATATGAAGCTGATGATACAGTATATGTTAATTAATTGAATTTAAATAAAATAAGACAAAAATATTAAAAGTAAGATAAAAAAAATAATCATCTAGGGCTAGTTTTCCCATTTATTTTAAATAAAAGCCAAGAGGCACCTCGTGGCTCAGCTGGTTATGCATCCAACTTTTGATTTTGGCTCAGGCCATGATCTCAGGGTCCTGGGATGGAGCCCTGCACCCAACTCACTAATCAGCAGAGAGTCTGCTTGAGGATTCTCTCTCTCTCTCTCTCTCTCTCCCTCTAACCCTCCCCCTGCTTGCAGGCTCTTGCTCTCTCTCTCTAAAATAAATAAATCTCAAAAAAAGATTAAAAATATATATAAGTAAATAAATAAAAGCCAAAAACAATCACTACTGTCCAGCCAGAAAATGATTTCCGGTATTTCAATACATATGTTCCTGAGTATTTCTGCTTATCTATTTACTCCCTTTCTCCCACTTTTCTACCTTGAATGCCTAGGGTCTAGAATCCAGAATCAGCAAATACAGGCCCTCATGCAGATCATACACCAGTCCTGTTAACTTCCACACAAACCATACACAAAGGTATTAATTATTAGGTAATTATATTTTAAATTACATACAAATGTATTTTAAAATAATTATGTATACGTTTGTATGTGCCATATATTTATATAATATTGACATTAAATGCTTAGTTATTAATAATTTTAAACTCCAACAGACATATTTGGGAATTCTGCTTCCAGTTGGGATGTTGAACACTAGAGAATTAGAAGTATTGCAATTAGAAAATATCTAGAAACTAATGACAAAACTTTTAAAACTGCAGTATTTACAAAGACGGTCCAAATGCTCCAAATACTGGGTAGGGCAGGGCCTATTCCTGAGAGAGCCAAGGTCTTCGGCTCTCCCGACACAGGGGGCAGGATTCTGCCAGAGGCAGAAGCAGGCACTGGAGCTGTGAGCAGCTCTGTGAGTTGCTGAAGGCCCAGGGCACCAGAGGCTGTGAGGAGGGGCTGGAGAGCAGGAGATCTCTTGTGGCCTCCGTCACTAGATGGAGAATCTGTAGTGCACACACAAGAGTCCTCATTCTCAATTCATTTGAAAGCAGAGATGAACTAAAATTAAACCACCAGCCTGTTCCAGTCCCTATCGGGTCCTAACCAAAGTAACCAGCCCTTGAATTTGTTTCCCAGAGCTGCTATAACAAGTTACCTCAATCAAACTTGAGAGCTTAAAAATAAAATGTATTCTCTCCCAGTTCTAGAGGTCAGAAGTCTGGAATCAAAGGGCTGGTGAGGCAGCCCTTCCCTGAAAGCTCTAAGAGAAAATCCTCCCTTGTCTTTTCCAGTATCCTGTGGCTGCCAGGCTTCCTTGACTCAAGGCTGCATCACCCCACTCTCCCCTACATCCTCTCCTCTGCCTCTTATAAGGACCCTCATCATTGGATTTGGGACCCAGCTGGGAAAATCCAGGATGATCTCATCTTAAGATGTTTCACCTAATTATATCTTCAAATAGCCTTTTCCTGAATAAGGTCATCACAAAGGTTCTGGAAACAGAGTGGCTGTATCTTTGGCAGGGCTACCATTCAACCCATAAAGACCCTTCTCTCACTAGCTTCCCTAAGAGCAGAAAGGGCATGGCCTTTCTGGGGGCACATAGCATCTACTTTAGTATCTAGAGTTCTTTAATACACAACATCCAGCACATGTGAGAAATTATGAGACACGTAAGAAGCAGGTAAGGTGACTTGTCATCAACAGAAAATACAGACAATAGAGGCAAACCAACCAGTGATCCAGATGTTCAAATTAGAAGCCACTGATATTATAAAACAGTTGGTTTAAATATGTTAGAGGAAAGAGGGAAAAAAGGTAAGCCAAGTGGACAAAAAGAGAAATTCAACAGAATTGCCTTAATTCAAGCAGAAGAAGATAAAAAGATAGATTAAAAATAAAACAGATCATGAGTGATGCAGGATACTCGCAAACAGTGTGACACATATGTAACTATTATACCAGATGGTTACATATGTAACTATTATACCATAGTTACATATGTAACTATTATACCAGATGGGAAGGACACAGAAAATAAGCACAAGCAATGTTTGAGGAGGTAATAGCTGAATATTCTCCAAAATGTACGATTAACATAAATCTACATACTCAAGAAACTGAGTCAATTCCAAACAGGAGAAATACCAAAAAAATCTCTGACTCAGGCACATCAGTTAAAACTGCTTAAAACAAAAGATCTAGAGATTGTCACATTAAATGAAAAGCCTCAATTGTATCTGTTTTTATACCTGTTTTGAATCTAACTCCACAAAGAAAATTTGAAAACAAAAATATTACAGAAGTTGGACACAAAATAGTATGATTCCATTTATTTTTATTTTTATTTTTTAAAAGATTTTATTTATTTATTTGACAGACACAGATCACAAGTAGGCAGAGAGAAAGAAGCAGGCTCCCTGCTGAGCAGAGAGCTCGATGTGGGGCTCGATGCCAGGACCCTGAGATCATGACCTGAGCCGAAGGCAGAGGCTTTAACCCACTGAGCCACCCAGGCGCCCCAGTATGATTCCATTTATAAGAAACAGTGTATGATTCCCTTTCTAAGAAATGTAAGAATAGGAAAAAATAATCTATGGTAAAATTCAAGTCAGAAAAACAGCTACCTCTCTAGAGGTAGGAAGGGGATTGTTTTGGTATTGATTGAGGAGAACTCAAGAGGAAATTCTGAGTGATCTTTTTTTTAACCCAACAAAAATATTATCTTTATTAATAATGGAATTAGAATTTATTAACATGGAAATGCTCTTTTTTGGACATGGATAGTAGTTATTGGGATAACTACATATGTAATAATTTATTGAACTATACACTTCAGATGTGTACCTTCGACTCTATATAAATTATCCTTTAGTTAACAAAGTAAATAAGGGAGGGGTCCACAAATAATTCCTCCATTGTGACATGCTTACTTACCTGAAAATGAGGCAATTTCAGAATTGACAGAATGCTAAACCATCATTCTTTGACTCATTCAACACACCAATATTAACTGAGTGATTACTATATGCAGGAGGAATATATCCACAAATAAAAGAGGGAAGATACATCTTTGCCTTTTAAAGCTTACACTCTAGTAGGGATAATTACATACTATCACATAACTGAATTTCATCAAGTTAAAAGCCAGTGAAAGACAGAAACGATAAAAAAAAATAAAGCAGAGTTAGAGGGAGTAGGAGGGCTCCAGTTGAGAGCTGTTGCTGTTTTTTAAAAAACTGGCAAAGGGAGGCTTGTAAGATTGGAGGGAGTGAGAGATTTTGATATATAAGGAGGGATCATACAGACAAAAGGAACAGTCTGTGCAAAGACCCTGAGGCCTGCTCAGAACAGCAAGAAGCCCCAGTTGGCTAGAGCAGGCTGAGCAAGTGCAAAAGTAGTTTTAAGAGTTAAAGTCAGAGAGGTAACCTCTGTGCCCTGTTAAGTGAGGCTTTACAGACTTTGGCTTTCACCCTTTGGAGAAAAAGAAAGGCACTAAGGGGCTTTCTGCTGAAGAGCAACGTATCTGCCCTCTGTTTTATGAGAATCAGTGTGGCTGCTGCACTGAAGCCACTGAGGGCAGCAGAAAAGTTGCTAGGTTGGAAGCTGGGAGAGTAGGTAGGTGGATCCTGTAATAATCCAGGTGGGAGAGATGCCTGGGTGGCTCAGTCGATTAAGCCTTCATGTCAGGTCATGGTCTTGGGGTCCTGAGATTGAGCTCTGCATCAGGCTCCCTGCTCAGGGTCTGCTTGTCCCTCTTCCACTCCCTCTGCCCCTAATTCTGCTTGTGCTCTCTCTCTCCAATAAATAAATAAAATCTTAAAGAAAATATCCAGGTGACAGACAATGGTGGCCTGGACTAGAGGGCTATCTACAGAAGAAGAAGGCCAATGCTACGTGCTTCAAAGTGAAAGCCAAACAGTTCACTGTCAGATCTGAATATTAGTTGTGATAGAAAGAGAGGAGTCAAAGATAACTCCATTAGGAGGGATGGAATGGCCATTACCAGAGATGGGAGAAGACAGTGGGAAGAAAAAGTTTAGGAAAGAAGATCTGGTATTGAAATTGGGGTCACGTCAAACCTGATAACCTATTAGATACCAAATGGACATGCTGAGTAGGTAGTTTGATGCAGGAGTTTGTGGAGTTCTCCAGTATATAGATATTTAAAGCCATGACATTTAATGAAATTAAAAGGAATTAAATATAGTTGAAGAAGAGAAAAGGTTCAGTGACAAGCCCTGGTAACACACTGATATTAGGAGCTTGGGAACATGAGGAGGAATTAAATAAAAGGAGTCAGAGAAGGAATTTCCAATGAGTAAGGAGAAAAACTCAGAGAATGTGGTGCCCAGAAACCCAGGTGAAGAAAGTGTTAACAGAAGTACAGACAACTCTTTCAAAGAGGCTTCCTTTCAGTGGAAACAGAAAAATGAATGGGGAAATGGAGCTAGGAAATGATATTTTTAAGATAACAGAAATTTCATAATTCCATAAGAAATTATCTCATGAAAAGAAAAATAGATGGTAAAGGAAGGAGGAAAAAGTTGCTGACATGAGGTTGAGGAGGCAGGAGACATGGGACTGTGTACGAAGGGAGACACTGCCTTCAACAGAACATGGAAGGGTCATCTATAATAACAGGAAGGCACATGGGATCTACGGGAACAGAAGGTGGGTACATACAGTATTGGGAATGTGAGAAATGTCTGTTCTGATTGCATTTTCTACGTAGGGTACAAAATAATAAGCATCATCATCTGAGAACAAGGGTGAGGCAACAGGAGTGGGAAATTCAGGAGAGGAAAACAGATATGAAAGTTATCTGGGACAATGGGAGAGTCGATGGATTAGGGAAGCATAACTATTCCCAGTCAGCATTGAGGTCCAGGTGCATTTTGTGTTTGTGCAGGAAGCCCAGTTGGCAGAACATGGGAGTTTCTCTAGCCATGTTTAGCTTCAGGAGACAGGTACAGACTAGGAAGAGCTAGATTTTGCCAAGGCTGTGCTTTTAACCAGTAAGATGAACCAAAGAACAAGGAAGCTGAAAGTGTATTCAGTGGTGTGATTAGACCACTCATCTACTGAATCCGTGCTGTGGAAAGGGGGGAAAAGGAAAAGGAGAAGGTGACGAACGGTGAAAAAGTGATACATCAATGGATCGGAAGTCCCGTGGGGGTGGAAGGACTGACAGAATTGGGGTATTTGACAGATTCATTAAGAAAGAATACAGTGGTGGTCAGAAACAGTGATTAGAAAAGTGTTGCATTACTGCCACCAACAATAATGAATTGAAGTAGAAACTAAAATAAGATCATAGGGGCCAGTGTGGAGGACAAGATAATCCAAAGAGAGAAGCTCAAGGAATTGAGAAGACAGAATTTTGGAAGGACCACATGTGTACATATTGAAGCCACCAAGAAAGAAGACCAGGGTTGTGTTGGCAACAGTGGCCATAAGCCAGCAGCTAAAATAACCGAGGATTGAGGGGGCACTGGTAGGCGACTGTAACTATGAGGAGTAGTGGTAAGTAGAGTCTGAGGAAATGAGTTTTCAAGCTGGAGGGCTTTAGGGAGGGAAAAGGAGAAGTTCTGAAAATAACGATAAAGAATGAAGAGCACAATTTTCTCACCTCCAGACCCTGGGGGCTCCCACTGGACAAGGCTGCAGAAGAGACTATGTCCTTGGGGGACCCACGTTTTGTCTAGAGTAGAGGAGTGAAGAGAATCCAGAAAAAGACTCCAGAGAACACAAGGCAAAGACTGGGGACTGGGGTGAGGGAGCAGTTGAAGGGCTCGGGGGGTCTAAGCTTAATCGAACCGCCATAAATAGGGATGAAGGGCACAATTCTCGGCAGAATCAAAGGAGTGGGAAGTGGCATTACTGTGAGTCTGGGTGGCTGGGTCTTCTTTCCAGTGTCTGTGGAGGAAGGTGAGGCAGAGTGGGGAGACTGCCCCACACGCCCAAAGAACAGACCACTTTTGAGTGTGCTTAATCATCTCGTACCAGCGCAAATTCAATACACAGCCTCTAACTCCTGCTATTTGGCTGAAAGCACCTCAAAGAATAACAAGGACAACTGAGGTGGACCCCGCGGTGCTCACTGCAGTATGTTGTGGGACAGAGGAGAGAAGTGTGACCCGTTAAATATCCTCCAGTCAAGCTCTCCAAAATTAAGTTAAGAAAAGGGAAAAAGATTGGAGCCTATTTAAGTCCTTCCCACTGGGGGGAAAAAAAATCAAAGATATTCTGCAGTTTTAACTTTTAAGAATTTTAGGCATCAGCGAGTGTTAAATTCCCAATATACAGCGATCTGTTTCACGCTTTCTTGCAATTCAGCAGCATCCCTGTCTGCATTGGCCCTGAAAACAAGTTAACACCCTATGATCCAGGTAAGGAAAGGGACTCAGCCAGAGAACCTGCATGAGTCCGTGCTCAATAAGGGGGCTCAGGGTGCTGGTCACAGCCGCCCACCCACCTCTGCAAACTGGCCCAAATACCATATTTGGAGGAAATGCCACATGTAGGCTGCTAAATGCCACCGTCATAGTCATCTTCACCATTTCTTTTAAAAATATTTTTTTTCTGTGAAGTGACAAGTATGGCATCATAGCTATTACCAATTTAAAAGCAAGCACAGTGGGAAGTGGCCCATTTAATTAATTATAGCCCATGTGCCATGCAGCCTAAACAGCGTACTTCACAATTATTCCAGCCAAGCCGGAATACCTAATGGTAAGGTCTCTACCTCCTTGTGCTATGGGCGGTGGTCCCTAATCTAGAACTGCCCAGTCATCGTCAGTAAGGGGACATGGAGCACCCCGCCCACAGCACCGCCTCCTTCCTGGGGTATGGATAAGAAATCTGCAATCTGATGCAGCAGGCACAGGCTGTGAGGACAGCTCCAGAGAAACCCCCAGTCTCTGCTCCTCACTAGAGCCCCTGCAGATCGATGGGGCAGGGAACAGCCCTCACTGCCAATGCAGGGAAGCTGTCTTCACAGTAGAACCACACGGGACCTTTCAAAATGTACAGACCACATGGAATCCAGCTTCCACCTTTCACTAGCTCAGTGACCTTAAGCAAGACACATATACAGCCTGAACTTCGATGTCCTCACCTACAAAATGGAGGTAATGAAGCCAAATTTGCCTAAGTGCAAGGTTTCCTAGCTCTTGGTTGTAACGAATGAAAGTGCCTGATGCAGAGTGGGCATCGCTAGGTAAGTAGGGGCTATGGCTGAGGACAGTATGTAAAAATGAAAAAAAAAAAGAAATATTTGGAAGTGACAATGACATTAGGTCGGGAACAATACAATTCATCAAGAGATCATGGTCTGAGGTTCTAGTAGATGAACACAATATCTGTTCTAGCACTGAGCACAGACCTCCCTGGGCTGCACTAAGAGACCCATGCCCTCAGAGGGAGGTTCAAGGAAAGGGAGCCAGATTCTCATCTGGCTTCAGAATTTGCTGTCCCCTGGATCTCTAGCAGTGCCCCCCCCCACCTGGTACCCATGCGCCCGAAGATGCCACATCTAATATCTTACCCCCGACTAGATTGCTTGCATAATTACCCAGTAGAGCTAAAGCTGTTGGTCAGGGTTTTCTGTGAGGTGCGAAGTTACATGTGGCTACAGACATACAAGTTACTTGGGGCAGACAGACTGGGATGAAGCCATCTTCTACAAGCCTCAGACTCTCTAAGGAACATACATACAAACATATGCAAACAGCAAACCCAGGAAAGACTCTCCGACATTGCTGTAGTTGAAAACTGGCAGAAATTGATTTTTATTATAAAAAAATTATTTAGGGATACAATATTTTGTTGCCCAGAAGAAAACATTTTTTAAAATTTCCATGCCATCCCGGCTTCTGCTCAGTTTAATTTCTGCAGATGCCTACTGCTTATCTGATTGGCCTTATTAGCTATTCCATAAAGCCTGGTTTTCCTGAGCCAGAAAAATAAAATTGAATTTTTAAAGAACTCCTTGCCAGGCAGCCCGGGGCAGACAAGGTAATACGATCCTCAGTGGCCACGGACAGTCAGCAGACAGAGAAGAGGGCTGGTACACTTCCACCCTGATACACTTTGGGGACGTGATCCACTCTGCCCCTGGCTCACATGTCTGCATCCCATGGTCACGTTCTAAGTATCCACAGTGCCTAAGGCACACACAGGCAGACTCAAAGATTTTGCATGTGTCTACTTCTCCCACAAGTAGCAAGAAATACCCTAATTAGTCTCTAAACTAGGTTCCTCCTAAATAGAACCCTGGGATCTTAAATTTGAGTACACATAATTCTTACTCTTAAAATTGGGGTCTTAAGTTCAAGTTCTGAATAGATAATCACTAGAAACGTTATATCATTTATGAAAATTATTTGGTCCTAGGACCCTATCTATTCAAAAGAAAATATCCAAAGCCTTTAAATATAAAACTCTGATCCCCTTCTGTAGGTGAAAAATGCTCAAGGAGATGCTGAGAGACTTAAACACAAAGACCGAAATTTGGAAGCATGTGATGGTCTCAGTGTTAAGCCCCAGGTGTCCCAGTGGATGGAGAAATAGCTCTGACTTCAGACCTGTATCCTGAAGATGTGGAGACAGATAGATGGCAAGGACCGCTAATGCTAACGCTGGGGTGAGTGGTGCTGCACAGATGTCTGGCAGTCTGTCTGACCAATGAGCTCCTCCCTTTGAGGTTTGGCCTCCACAACCACAGACCTCAGACTCAACTGCATTCCAGGCCTCAGCACGGTCAACAGTGGCCAAGCAGAGAACCCTCAGTCCTGGCCACAGTGACAGGTCTGGGTGTGGGCTCCTGACCCCATCGGAATCCCCCCATGATTCCCCTGCTAGAGCAGCAGGGAAGACTATTCCATAGGCGTTGCTGTGCTGGGATGGCCCTGCTGGTGGCCCCACAACTAAGTGGAGACAGCCCATTCTCTGGAGGAAGGATTAACATGCACAGTGAGGAGGAGAGCTGAGAGACAGAGTCAGGAGAGCCTAGAGAAAGAGATATGGAGGGATGGACTGATAGTGCTGTTTGAAACCCTTGATTCATGGGTCTACTACCTACTACACATATCTTCCCATTTCAGTGAGACAATAAATCCTGCTGGCATGCTCCCATTTTTTTTTTAGATTTATTTATTTATGTGAGAAAGAGAGAGAGAACACGCGTGTGCGTGCACACATGCAGGAGGCGCAAAGAGAGAGAGGAAGAGAGAGTCTTAAGCACACTCACAACTGAGCGGGGAGCCCAATCAGGGCTTGATCTCATGACCTGGAATCATGATCTGAGCTGAAATCAAGAGTTAGATGCTTAACTGGCTGCACCACCCAGATGCCCCACTCCACCATCATTTTTTTTTTTTTTTTAAGATTTTATTTATTTGTCAGAGAGAGAGAGAGAGAGTGAGCATGAGCACAGGCAGACAGAATGGCAGACAGAGGCAGAGGGAGAAGCAGGCTCCCCGCTGAGCAAGGAGCCCGATGTAGGACTCGATCCCAGGATGCTGGGATCATGACCTGAGCCGAAGGCAGCTGCTTAACCAACTGAGCCACCCAGGCGTCCCGTCCACCATCATTTTTTAAAGATGAATTTATTTATTTGGTAGAGAGAGAGAGAGAGAGAGAGATTGTGCTCAGGGAGTAGGGGCAGAGGGAGAGAGAGAATCTCAAACAGATTCTGTGCTGAGTGTGGAGCCCAAGCAGGGCTCAATCCCAGGACACTGAGATCATGACCTGAATGAAATCAAGAGTCAGCTGCTTAACCAACCGAGCCACCCAGGCACCCAACTCCCCCATTTTCTTAACCTATGCTGGGTTAGCCTTGAATTTCTCTCACTTGCAGAGGAGCCTTCACAAATATTCCTTAAGGAATCCTTTCAAAGTCACAAGCTCCACCGAAAAGGGAAGGCCAAGCAGGGCCCTGAGTAACTTTATAGACAAACCTAGAAAACTGGGCCTGAAACAGCAGCGGGCAGTTGCTGCTGGTGCAGAAAGCCTGGGTACTCGCACCAGTCTTACGGCATTCATTGGGTCTCTTTGTGGGTCTGCAGTGGCTGCCACCAGCTTCCTCAGGTGGCCTTTCCCTGCACAGCTTCAGACTGCAGGGGCCTGTGTTGTCCTCTCATTGCAGTGCCTGGATGGGCTTCCAGGCAGGGTTACTGCCAGACCCAAATTTTCCCAGGTGTCTACTCATTCCCGACCCCCCTTCTCCCCCGCTCTGAAGCAGCTGGAAGCTCAGATGCTCGGATGCTGCGGGCCAGCAGCTCCTAAGCACAGGTCAGCGGAGCGCTGGGCTGGGCCCACAGCCCCCTCCTCCCTTCCCCACCCCTCTCCTTCCAGCGCCTCTACATGCAGCCCACTTCTTTGATCCCCCACCCCCTCCATGCCACTGCGGCCTCTCAGGCTTATCTCAACAGTGCTTTTATCTTCCTGCAGCCCCTCTTTGCTGGGCCTGATATTGCTGACGAAAGGTCACACTCCTCCTAGAAGACACATCCTCACAATGGAAGTGGGAGGAACACAACTTGAACACGACCTACTCCCAGCACCAAAGCAGAACTGCAACCTCTCATACACGACATTAATACAGCAGTTACTGTAGCTCCATTTGTGTCTCATTTCCCCACCTGCTGATCTGATAAGGTTTCCGACATTTATCAGGGAAAGATAAACCATTGCCTCAAAACCCAGGAATTCTGCACTCTTCTCAATATCCTTTACTTACTCTAATCTTTATTGAGATCCCAAGTCGAAAAGAGTCCTTTGCCTTATTTCTGCTTCTTGTGTCATGCTCTGACCACCGAATGTATAAGAAATGAGTAACCAGCTCTAAACATGTTGGTTTCTACTGCGTTTTCTTCTTCCTTGTCTTGGTCTGTTTCTTCCTGGCAGCCAACTGCCTTGAACTGCAGTAAATTCAGTGCCATTCCAAAAAAATTCTAAATTCAAAATTCTAAAATTCTACAAATCAGTAAACATGGAAAAGAAATGCTCCTGTGTTATAAGGAGTATCAGATGAAGGTCTCTCAGCCTTTCCAACGAGGACAGGGAATTTAAATGTTGACAATGATAGACAGGTCACCTCTAGTTCTGGGGGATAATTATTAAATCGCCAAATTGCAGACATATTCTGTTAGTCTAGGAGGGAAATATTTATTTATTGTGATGTTCACAATCCTGAAAACACATTTTAGGGGGAGTCAAAAGCTCAATTTAAATATTTAGACAATGTTCAGTCTTGAGAATTAGTCACTGAGCAATTATTGATTCTACTTACTGTTTAACCAGTATGCCTTTCCTCTCATCTGAATTACATTTTTGGTTTCCAAACTGGGTAAAAAATCTGTTCCATCTTCTAAGCCTGTGATATTCCCTAGTGGTGTTAAAGGGACAACAGGAGCCTGACCTTCAGACACAAGCTGGCTGAAAAGCTAGCATATGCATGCTCCCAAATCTGATAAGTATGAGCTTCCTGGGGCAGCTAATCAATACCTCATGCCCTGCAAGGGGCTGCTTCCAATGGGTGTGCCCCGGCCACCACTTGGACTTGCCACCAAATGCCCCAGGGCTGCACTGTCCAATATGAGAGTCACTGCTTACGTGTGGCTATTTCCATTAAAATTCCTTAAACTTAACTGAAATTGAAAATTCAGCTCCTCAGTCACATTTGCCAGCCGCACGTGGGCAGTGGCTACCTCACTGGGGAGAGCCAGGAGGCAATGTTCCCACGATGACTGTACAGAGCCTACTGGTAGGCACTGCGTATACAATCTACCACCTGGACAAGGGGCGATCTGATCTTGAGAAAGTAACCATGAGCTCTACCGCCATGAGATGGTAGGAATGGCCGAATGAGGGGGAAGTTTTAGCTATGTTACCCAGAGCCCTAAGCAGAAGGGGGAATCTGAAGGACAAGGAGGGTCAGAAGAAGGACTCTTGGGGTCAGAAGAGAACCGCTATGACACCATGTGTTGAATAAATGTAGTTCTGGGGTGCAACTGAAATGGAAACATTAAAATGGGCTTCAACAGAAGGGAATTATTGTCCTAGCACTGAATTGGCTCAAGGATAGTGAGAGAAAAATTGTAATTAATAATCAGAGCAAAACACTGGGGCCTCACTGCCATGCCCCAGCTCAAGTCAGCTAAAGAGCTTAGGAGCGCCTCGGAGGAAGGCACCAGACAGCAAAACCAACAGAGTAATGAACGACCTCCCTGGCAAAAGGGAGCTGCCACAAAAGCCATATTGGAACCCCACAGACAGGAAGGAGTGTTGAGCAGGGCTTCAGGGAGCACACTGCAGAGGTCAAGGCTGCGCAAAGCACTGTGGTGCGAAACCGTTCCTGAAGGAATATTGGAGCAAGTGTGAAGCACAGCAAAAGATAAGACCTGATGATATTTTGTAGATTTTAGGATACAGCAATTTGGGGGCTGGGGTTTGCCAGGCCAGTTCCCCAACAGAGCTATACTGTGGACACTCTGGACACAGGCTGGCACAGGAACAGGCCTTGTTAGCTGCAAAGCAAAGAGGGGTTTAAGCCAAGAGAAATGAGTCGCCCTCAAAAAGTAATGTGCACCCTTCATGTGGCTGGCAGTTTTGACATTAAAGTTGCATTCGTTGCATTCGTTTTAAGATAAGGTTATTATTACTAGAATATCATGAGCTACCATTACTGTTCAGAATCCAAACTGTTTACTACCCATTATGTATCTATTACCACTCCACAGTCCCATGGTTTGTCATGTGTTATTAGTATAATTGTCCCATAATGGGCTCTGCTCGACACTGTTATAACTGCCATGATTCACAATGTCAATATTACAAGGGAGAAAGCATCATATACAATGAAATAATGCATGACTTCAATTATTCAAATATTATACCATTCTTAGCCATGATTACAGTTACCATGTTGCTTATCAAAGGTGCGTTAGTAATACCAAACCACCAATTAATCCAATTTTCTATGTGGTGTTATAAATAGCTACTCTTTTGTGAGGGAATATGTAGAGGGTATCTAGTTAATGTACATTTGTTCTGATAAGGAATAAGAAGTAACCATTAATAAGCAGTAATTCACTATAGTAAATACTCTATCAATACATTCACACTCATTCATTCAGCAAGTATTTATTTGCCACCCCTGAAATGCTAGATACTCTTCTATGAACACTGAGGATATCAAGATCACCTGAGTAATCAAGACAGAAAAGGGTTTCCTCTATTAACTTACATTCAAACAGATGACAAAGGAAATAAGTGAATACATAATCTAATGTCAGATAACCACAAGTCTTATGATGAAAATTAAATTCATGTCAGAGAAGAGTAAATTGCTTTACAGAAGCAGAGATAATTAGACAAGAGGGGAGATAATTCTCCCACAGCAACAAGTAGGAATTCTGAGTATGTGCATTCAGACATGGATAGAAAGGTAGATTGCGCTTGGAGAGAGGATCATTTTTAGTCAGCATTTCTTCTATTTTCCCCGAGAATGAGAAGCAAGGTTAGACAAGGGGAGTAAGGAGAAAGGTGTGAGGACAGAGGATGTGTGAAATAGTCTTCTTGGATGATGGGGACATACACTGATTCAAGAAATGGAGGAGAATCCCAAGAATGCCCTTAGGGTTTGCGAGGACATTTGTGGAGATAAATTTAAAGTTAGACATTTCAGAATGGCTTTTTGTTTTTCTCCAGCCACAAGACCGATTGGGTCTCACTCAGAAATTTGCAAACAGGCAACCATTTGGGTAAATATCACATTTTTAGTGAAGCAAGAGACTACAGGGACACTCAGAGCAGGAGAAGATAGCCCACTTGGAAAACGAAGGCAAATGTCAGAGACGTGGCAGGTGGTGAACAAGACAACACCTACTTCACTGAAGTCTCTCTTTATGCCAAACCTCTGAAGTCATCCCAGAACCTACTGACTTTGAACAGCCCTAAAAGCATCTATATGTAGCTCATTTGTACAAAATTTAAACATATTTGCTTTGGGCTTTATTTTTTATAACTTTGGTACATTCACATGAAACTGAGCCCACTTTCACATATTAGAAAAAACACATCTGCTAAGTTCATAAAACTAATCTCTACTGAAAAAAAGCATGGAAAAAAATTCTCCCATTTCCCTGATTCTATAATGCACATCCCTCATCCCACCCCTTATTACAAGTTCAGTGATTATGAAATCAAGATGCACCTTAAAATCCATTGTGAAGAATTTTGCCAGTTGTCAGAGAAGCTGGTCACAAAAAACCTTGTGATTGCCCACAAGGTTTTGAATATAGCCAGTTCTTCAAGAAAATGATTATGGCATTTTTTAAAAGTAGAAGAGATGGTTACATGTGACCCATTCATGTAAAGGTAAGAGTGAAGCATTACCTTCAACTTAAAAAAGAATTGCTCAAACTTAAGTCCAAAGTCATTAGCCAAATCCCAGCATTTTTTCCCCAAATTTTACAATTGACTCTAAAGGTTAAAAAGTACACAAGAAGATTGGAGAAGTCAAGACTTCCCAGCATTAGGGGGGCACATTAAAAGAGTTGGTTCTTTTTTTTACCTAAATGTAATCATAGGAAGACACTGAAGGGTGTATTCAGGAGAGTCATGTGATCCAACCCACACTTTAAAATTCATACTAACACCTTTGCGTAGTATGAATCGATAGGGACTCAAGTGGAGGCAGAAACCAGCTGGGAGGCAACTTAAGTGGTCCAAATCAGAGATGATGTCAGCCATCAGTAATGTGGTTGTCATGAGATGGAGGGCAGCATAGAGACTAGGAATAAAGTATCTGGAGTTGGAACCAATAGAACATGGTAGTTGACTGAATGTGTTTGTTCCAAGATGGGCAAATTTTAGAAATGACTCCCAAAATGACTTGCCTGGTTCAAGCAATATGGTGGGTAGGCTGCCATTATTAAGTCAAGGATGCCTAAGGAGGAAACAAGTTTGGGCCTGTATACTGAAGAGTTCATGAAACATATAAAAGATGTCAAGTAACAGTTAAATATTTGACACTGGAGCTCTGGGAAAGAGGTCAAAGCAATAGATACAAATTTGAAAGTTATTAGTAAAAGTTACTGACAATGGGGGAAATGGAGGGGTTCACTCATGGAGATTGAAGCCAGCAGAGGTGCTCCGCCCAGGCAGTGCATGGGGATCCCCTGAGGAGCTTACAAATGGCTGGACATTTTAAATATACACTCAGGCTTCAGAGCCACCAGTATAGGGAAGAAAAGACAAAGGGACCAAATCCTTGGGCAAGAAGTTAAGAGAAAAACCAATGAGAAGACTCAAAAGGAGCAAAGAGTAGAGGAGAACCAGGTAAATGTAGTTGTATAGACCCTATAATAATAATTGTCACTCCCCAAAAGAAAAGGACAGGGAAATACTGATCATGACATTAGGAATATGAAGACTATGTGCCAGTCTCGTGGGCCTCTGACATAAAGCCTCACAGTGGACACCTAATTAGGGAACAGACATCTGAAGGGGTTTATTACAAGACTGAGTTCCCTACAGTATCACAGGCTTGAGGGCTCCCCAAGAAACCACCCAGATCTTGATGTCTGCTGAATTCAGAGTCCAACAGCAGCTGCTCATGCCTGGCTTACTGTGGAGGGCAGTAGACATGTACCAACATCCTCAACCCATATGGAGAAGAGAACTAAGAACCAGGGCAGAGGACAAGCAGACTGCCTTTCTCTAACCGTAAATAAGTATTCTTGTTCATGTTTGAGAAGAGGGCAGGTGGAGCTTTTGTTAAAATGCAGGTTCTCACTCAAGCAGGTCTGGGAAGGCCCAGATTATCCATTTGCAACACTCTAACAGATGAAGATGGATCTGTACTCTGCTGTTGTGGGAAACCCTCCCCTGTATTAAACCCTCAGAATGCCACACCCAGTTTGGCTCTGAAGATGTGGAATCCCGCCTAAATACTTTCAACTGTGCCTGTTTCCACTCTGTGCTTGGCCTGCCCACCAGAATGTCCACCTCTTCACTGGGGCTGTCTTCCTGGCCAGCCTGTACCTCTGAACCCCATCTGTGGTTCAATTTCAATTATCCCCTGTTGGTTCAACAGTCCTGGAACACAAATCCATCCTCTGAGTTTACAGGATCTACACATCCCTTCTTTTTCTGCCAATAGGACCATTTAGGGATGGGGAAGACAGTCCCTGTGAAAGTGGCCTGGTCCCATTGTTTCCATGGCTCATCACTATTTCTGTCAATGAAGCAAGGACACACACACACCTGGCTGAAGTCCTGGGATAGAAGGTGCTGGGAATAAGCCCCCCCTAAAAAAGCAGTAGCAGAAAAAGATCTATAGTCACTGCTTGAGCTACAGACCCCTGTTGCCTCTTTCCCACAGTGGAGCTTTGATGGCTCCCACAGCTATGCAACTTCCTGTAATTCCTCTGCTCTCAGGCCCAAACACAGATCACACGGAGACCACCTGTCCAAGGGGCTTCCAATTTAAGAAAGGAAGAAATGCGTATATATACACACGTATGTGTACACACACATACGCATTAAGAGAGATTAAATTTGAAATTTCCTTTGTCTCTACATTATAGTAAATAAAGGCATTTGGTGTTTGGAAATGCAAATAAAACAAGGCATGTTATATACTTTTTCTAAGAGAAGAAAAACTGTTCTCCTGGAGAAGCCATCTGCCCGGCAGCATCTTCGCTCGCTTGCTGCGCTTACAATGACGGCTTGTGCCACAGCCCCCTACTGAACTGGGATTAAACTGACCTTCCCAACCAGCTGAGGAGGGCACATTCCAAGTCTCAACACCATCCTAGGGTTTATAGATCCTGGAATGGTCTCTTTAGTGAAGCAGAAGCTCTTGATTTTATAGTAGGCCACACCCCCCCCTCACTTTAATGAGCATCTTAATTTTATCCAGTACTACTATAGTAGGCAGAATAATAGTTCCTAAAGATGTCTGCATCCTAAGCCTGGAAACCTGTGAAGGTGTTACTGTGTGTTGCAAGAGGAAATTTCCAGGTGTAATCTTGCATTGGACAAGATGATCCTGGGTTGTCCAGTGAGTCCAAGGTAATCACAACTGCCCTGATGAGTGGGAGGCTGGAATATCAGAAAGAGGCTTGAAATTGTTATGCTGCTGGCTTTGAGTACAGAGAAAGAGAACGTGAGCCAGTGAGCAGAGCTGGCCCCTAGAAACTGGAAAAGGCAAGGACAAGGATTCTCCCCAAGAGCTTCCAAGAGGACTCCCTGCTGAAATCTTGGTTTGAGCCTAGTGACACCACTGACCTAGAGAAATATAATGCATTTGAGTCACTTTAGGTCACTAAGTTTGTGGTAATTTGTTATGGTGGAAGTGGGAAAATAGTACAACCCCATTTGGGGAATAAATTAATGTAAGAATCTACTTGTTCTCTTCTCACAGAAGCAGCTCATTTTCCTGAGTCTATCGTCTTTTCTTCTATCTCAAGAAGTGACACAGATTTCGGAACAAGGAGGGGAGATTAATTCACCATCTTGCCTAGTCACTTTATTCTGGGGTGTTTTTGCTCACTTATTTATTTTTGATAGATAGTCTTCCAGTGGTAAAAATAGAGTTCTTATAAAGGAAGATGTGAGAAAAAGAGATGATATTCAGCATAATTAGCTAAGTATCAGTATTAGTAAGGGCATGTGGAATGTTAAAGCTGCCGCTGGTCAGAAATAGTACACTTCTGTTCGGGAAAACAGCAGAAAGTATGCATGTCTCCTCCAAAGCCAAGACGAATCCAAGAGACTCTCTTGCTCGCTCTGAAGGAAGACAGTCCGCACTGCAGGTTCTGACTGAGTATCTGGGAAATAAAAGGCAGCAAAGGTGCTCAGACTTTTTGAGTAAATATAAAGTGTAGAATAAAAGCGCAGAGTACAGAGAAAGGGGGAATCTTTTTTTAACTGAAGAACTGTTAGTCTTAAATAAGATCCTTACCAAAAAGTCCAGGAACCCTTGAAACACAAATCTAATCCAGCATTTGTATCCACAGGTATGTGTGTTTTGCAACCGAATGATCTGTGACATCCCTCAGACACTCAAAGAAATGCATAATCTGAAAATAAGGGTTAAGAACAACTAGTGCTACGACATCATCATCTTTTATTTAAGAAGTGTCTACACAGACAGTGTTCTGCACAGAAAACTGTGAAATGTTCTATTTCTATTCTACCCAGCTCATGACTAAGCTGATGCCTCCAGCCAAATAATCACATGCCAGGATCTCATTAGATCTCACAGGTCAGGCTGGTAAGGAGGTAGCTGCGTGAAGGCTACCTAAGGGGTGCCAGCAATGGCTCCAGAGTGGGACGTCCGACTCCCTGCCAGGGCGGTTATTCCTGGCTGTGCTGTTGGGCATACAGCTCAGTTCTGCATATACTGACTTTACTAAAAACATTAAAGGTAAGTCTCTACTTATAGTACTTGGAGAATACAAGTCCAGCAACCAGGAAGCCTGCCCTGTGAAAGGTTATACATCATTTTGGAAGCTTAACTACGTTCACACTGAAAATCATCAAATGAATGGATGGTAAGAAAACTGATACTAGGAGAAATATATTTAATTCTAGAAGCTGTTGATGATAAGGTAGGCCTCACCTCTTCTACCTCTTTCTACTGAATATCTAGAACTAGATAGGAAAGTAAACACAGATGTGGTTTGGTTAAAAAAGATTTTTAGGAAAATAAGGTAAGAATACAAAACTGTTTATACTATAAGTTCGTATTTACTAAGTTCATCTCATAACTCAATCAGTCTGGTGTATCTGTTAAGACAGGAGTTGGCAGATTATAGCCCACAGGCCAAACAGGGCCCATCACCTGTTTTTGTGCATCCTATGGATGAAAAAATGGTTTAGATCTTTTAAGTATCTTATTTATCTGAGAGAGAGAGAGAAGAGAGAGAGAGAGAAGGCATGAGCAGAAAGAGGGAAAAGCAGACTCCCTTCTGAGGAGGGAGCCTGACAGGCTCAACCCCAGGACCCGTAGATCACAAACTGAGCTGAAGGCAGACACGTAACCATCTGAGCCACCCAGGTGTCCCAGTTTTTTTAATGGCTAAAAAAGTTCAAAAGAATATTTTGTAACATGTGAAAATGATATAGAATTCCAATTTCAATGTCCACAAAGTTTACAGGAACGCAGCCGCACTCATCCACTTACCTACTGTTTGTGACTGCTTTTGTGCTAATCCACAGAACCGAGCAGCTGTGGCAGAGACCATAAGGTCCATAAAGATCGAAATAGTTATTTGCTGTCCCATTATAGGAGAAGATGCTGCCCTGCGGGTTCAGAGCTCAGGCTGTCGTTGGGCAGCCTGTCACAAGAGGCCTGAGCTCTGTAGGGTTGTCTCTCTGCCCGTCTCTCCCTTACAGGGCTGCCGTGTGGATCCTGAGAATAGGAAAATGCTAAGCACATCAACAGCAGCACGTGGGCACCACGTCTGAGTTAGCCAGCTCTCACTTCACTATTGCTGCTGTTTGTTGCTACTAGAATTACACTAACGCACCTTTACCCGGGAGGGCATTCTATCTTCCTAAACCTGTCTGGAAATCAGGGTTGACACTAATTTATAGTCTCACCTACTCTTAAAAAATATCTTTTCATTAATTGGTCATAATATTTTTGAAATTAGTCCCAGTCTCCTTCCCAAATGAAGACAGTCATCAATCACTGTGGTACTGTAATGGGCATTAATTAGAAGTTTAACTCAAAGGACAGTCATTTTTAATGTTAGTATCTTGTTCTGTCCTCATATTTCAAAATCATTTTCAAAAATGCATCCCAGCTAGGGACAGTGGAAAGAGAGATGATATATTCCAATTCTGCTCCCTTTTTGACAGATAATTAAACTAGGACTCACAGGGGTCAAGCAACTTTCTCGAAGCACAGGAAACCCTTAATTAAAATGAACATTTCCTGACTTGTATTTGGACTTTTGCTTTGCACTAATCCACCTGCAGGCTTTTTCAGACAAAAGCTTTGAACTTATTGGCCTGAATGAAAATTCAAAATAGTTTCTAGTCATACAAGTAGACAACTTACCATGACAATTTCTCTTGGTCGTGATGCTCTTATTTCATTTAGAAATGCCACAAATACATCCAGTTAATGCATTAAATATGAAAAGACTTGCTGAAGACACTCAATTTATTAATGATTCAGTAGAACTTCCTAAAGCATCTATTTGGAATACATTTATAATTCATTTCACAGCTTAGCTGTGGTCCCACAGGGCAAATATTTATCAAATATTTCTCTGTTTTAAGTCCTCCTTTTACATTTATTTGTAGAAGAATAGATTTTTTTTTCCCAAATAAAGGCTAAACTTCCTAAAAGCATCCATCCATCTATTGTAATTTAATGTGCATTTCCTGATAAGGTGACAGTAATGGGCTTTCAAACATAACAGAGTACAGTGTGCAACCAAACAAAAGAATAATTATTAAACATAATAGCTGGCTATAAATTGAACACGATACATGCTGAATACATCATAAATATTTATTAGAGTAACTATGGTAATTAATAAACACAGTAATCAACACAAGGGGAAACAACATCTGAAAACTCTCCCAAGGCAAGAAAAGCTTTGTAACTCGGCTACTGGTGAACAATACACGACCAGCAGTCTGAAAATCAGAAGGTCTGGCTTGACTAGTACCAGTGGACTTAAGAGTGCGAGAGTGAAGAATATCTTGAATCAGGCTGCCACTGCTCCAACTCACCAACACAGACAACTGATGGTCTCTACTTCCCATGGTTTATCACAGCTACAGGGGAGTATCTGAAAAGAGAGCATTGGCTTTGGAGCTAGAAACGTCTAAGTTTGCACCCAGTTCTTCCCCCTGACTGGGAAACCTGGCTCAAATTACTTAAAGCCTCCATGTCAACTGTAAAAAAGAAATAGCATACACGTGTGAGAGTTTTGTGTGACTAGACTCACCGCCGTGGTCCTTTTACAGAGTGAAGAAATAGCAAATCACTATGTTGTACACCTGAAACTAGTACAGCGTCACATGTCAGTTAGACCTCAGTAAAAATGTAAGTTTAAAAAAGAGTTGCTGTGTAGATAAAGGTACACTATGTCACATACTTAGCTAAATATCTGGAATAAAGTCCATACTCAGTAACTGGGCCTTCTTACTGTACTGGTAATACTTCTGTGACATCTGAGCCTGACATCACACCTACTGCTGTTATTACTTCCACTAGCACAACCACTAGGAAGTCACTGGACCCCACTCCTTTGGCCAATGTATTGTTAGTGGTCATATGTCAACAGTAATAATTCAGAATCTTCGTATCTATACACATAGGACCACTAGGCTAGCTAAAACATGAAAAAGTAAACAAAAACGCATAATAGTAAATGTTGCTAAGGATGTAGAGAAACTAAAACCTTCATATACTGCTCATGAGAATATAAAATGGGGCAATCACTATGGGAAACATTTTATGTCAAAGAGTTACTGTATGACTCTCAGCCATTCTACTCCTAGAGATATATACCCCAGAGAAAGGAAAACATGTCCACCCAAAAACACACACAAATGTTCATAGCAGCATTACTCAAAATAACCAAAAAATGGAAATGACTCAAATGTCTATCGATGATGAATGGATTAATAAGATGTGGTAGATCTACACAATGGAATACTATTCAGAAATAAAAAATGAGAGCTCTCTGCTGGGCAGGGAGCCTGCTTCCCTTCCTCTCTCTCTGCCTGTCTCTCTGCCTGCTTGTGATCTCTGTCTGTCAAATAAATAAATAAAATCTTAAAAAATTATTAGAAATAAAAAATAATGAAATATGGATTAATGCTACAAGATGGATGAGCCCTCAAAACATCATGCTAAGTGAAAGAAGCCAGGTACAAAAGATCATATCTTATGTGATTTCATTTATAGGACATGATCAGAATAGGGCAAATCCATAGAGACAGAAAGTCGACTACTGATTGCCAGGGACTGAGAGGAAGTGTAGACTGAGGAGTTATTGCTAGGGGTATGAACTTTCTTTCTGGGGGGGGGGGGGATGACAAGGTTCTAAACTTAGATAGTGGTAATGGTTGCACAGCTCTGGGAATACATTCAAAACCAGTGAATTTTATGGTGTGTGAATTATATCTCAAAAAAGCCACTTTAAAAATAGAATTAATCAAGCACACAGGGCAACAACATATCTGGGGAGTGGCAGAAAAGAAAAAACCTAGTCTTCCAGATATCCTTCACTCTGCCAGGGAGTGCCAGAAGCACCACACAAATCTCCTGGGAAGACCGGCAATGTGGGCCCAGCACAAAGGACAAAGTAGGGTGGGTGAGGAGCGAACTCGATCCCCACCTTCCACACCCGCTCTCCCATCAGGAAGTGGGATATTTATGATAACAAGCAGAACCTAAGATAAGAAGGAGTAGGAAAATTATAAGCTCTAGAGTTGAAAACCTCTGTGCAGAAGCTGGGGTATAAACTGGTTCCCCACATTCTAGTTTGTAACCCTGGACCCATTAGTTAACCTCCCTGGCCTTCAGTTTCCTCATCTACAAAATCAATCTGATAACCACACCTCGTGTCCCACGGTTGCTATAAGGGTACCCTAATGCACTGGAAGCCCTTATGAGATGTCATCTGATATAAACTGCTACTGTTGTCATTATCATCTCCACTGGCATTGTTCTTTGGTGCAACAGGCTGACTCTACTTTCCAAAGTCAGACAAGGCGCTGCAGCACCATCCCATAGACACACACCAGCCCTCCCACGGGAACTCCAGCCATGCTCACCACGGTGCATGGTCTTGTTCCTTCCCCATCTACTGATGACAGCTACTTTGATGAGGCCTCTTCCTTAACACAGACTATAAAGGCACCCAAGGAGAGCAGCACCAGACATTTGCATTGGCAGGTAAGAGCAGCAACCTGAAGTGTAGACTCAGGTACATTTTCGGGTGTTCTTCACTGAATCAGCCAACAAGGTAGGCATTGTTAACCACAGTGCTTTACAGATAAAGGAAAGTTCAAATACACTGAGTAACCACTAAGTTAGTAACGTTAAAGAAGTCGGAACTGAAATTCCAACTCAGATCTGTGCATCTTATGACACTTTCCAGTACATTATGCAGAACTGGATTTCCAATGGAAGAGTAATTAGGAGAGGGATGAAGAATGAGGGAAGAGTACTTATTGACTAATACAATTATTTCACACACTCAAGTAACAAGATGCCAGAGTATATGCAATGCCATTTGTTTCTTCACTCACTCAGTTCCCATTCAATCACACATATATTAATCAACTATTATGTGCCAGTATCAATGCTAAAAAACAGTCTTGGAAGGAAATAGACTTTAAAAGAGAAAATTATAATAAATTTTTTTAAAAATAAAAAAATATAGAAGAATATGGTTAGCACATTAGTAAATGAACAGAGGAATGTGCTTGACAACGAGGAGATCAGGGAAGTATCTACTGCGTTCCCAATGGCAGAGCTAGCCCCATCCACAGCCCTCAACTTCTTTAAACAAGAATTCAGAGGAGAATACCATATGCTCATTTTTCAATGCCTCTCTCTCCTCTGGAACAATGATGAGTGGAATTTGAAGCCAAACTTCTGAATCTTCTCTATGATTTTTTCTATTTGGAAAATTGCCAGCCCGCAATCCTTCCCCTATACCTCATGGGACAAGACAAGCATGGACCCAACTGGAGGACTGACTAGGGGAGGGTACAGAATGGAGGGTCCCTGGCAGAAGGGTCCATCCCAGGAATGGGCTGCAAGAGGGCAGAGGCTGTCTGTGAGACCAAAAGTGAGCCACAACCCATAAGACATTTTTATCTATTTCAGGACTGATAACATTCTGACAGACTGAATGGTATGTGGAAGTAATTCATTTCACATTTTATAAAGCATATTTCCCAGGACTGAGAGCGACAGCTGCATAAACACATCTTAATGTAGACCTAAAATCCTAATGGGATCTCCACTGTGCTCACAACCACAGAGGTAACACTTAAGGTTCTAATCCTGTCAGAGGGACCGTGTACTTTCCAACTCTTTCCCTATAGGCTATAGCAAAGGACAAGGCAATTACCATGAAAGAGAAAGAATAAGAAGATACATGAAATATTCCTTTGGAAGGACCAGCTAAATTCTCAGAGATTTGGAAGGATCAATGTTTAGATGGTAAATAAAAAATACACTAAATTCATTTTAGGAACTTACGTTTTTTCAAATATTTTAAGGTCATGTGTTAACCCAATATGCTCACATAAATAAGGTGGCAAATATATCTAACAAATAACACAATATCTATCTTATGAATCAGAAGAAAATAATCTGTCAGTTGAAATTCTAAGTTTTGATATATTATTAAGATCGAATTTTTCCTACAAATCCCATGATTTTATAATTAAAGTTAAACGAGAATTCAGAGAAAAAAAACCTGAGGCTCATTTTCGATGACAAAATATTCCTGAATTTTGGGGTGCCTGGGTGGCTCAGTAGGTTCAGCTTCCAACTCTTGGTCTCAGCTCAGGTCATGACCTTGGAGTCATAGGAGCGAGCATCACATGGGGCTCCATGCTCAGCATAGAGACTGCTTGGGATTCTTTCCCTCTTTCTCTCCCTTCCCTCTCTCAGCCTTGAGGGAGGGGCGGGTACTGGCCAGGAGAGCAGTGCACTGCTCAGAAGTACATACCTTTACCCGTTGGTCATCCACATCGATGACTGTAGCCACGCGAATGAGCCTGGGGTTCCTTCTGTCCACCGCTTCAAGTCTCATGCTTGGCAGAAAACCGTGGGGTGTCCGCTGGAATGTCAGAAGAGTAAAGTCAGCAAAACTCAACTGCTCAGACACGCATGTTTTCTAAAGTGCAACTGTTTTGACTTTGCATTCAGACCCTAATACAATTGCAATTTAGGTTGAAAGGCACCTAGGGCTAATGCATGTTATTTTATCCAATCTTATTCATACTTGTGAGAGGAGAAAGAATTTTTTGGTAATTTTCAAGATAGCTAAAAAGAGATTAAATCATAAATTCATTAAATGATCACAAGATTTGGAAAAGCTTCTAATTGATTAACTAATTGTTAAGTTTTTTTTTCTGAAATTAACTTAATAAATTAAGAAACTGTTGACTATTGTCACTGCCCAGTTTTGGAGTGTGTGGCCCAAAGACAAAATTATTTAATAAACAATTAGAAAGGATAAACATAATCCTTTATAAATCTAAATTTTAAAATAGATAAAACCTGCATGACTATCACAGTTAAACTGTTTTAAAACCATACCCCAATGTATTTAAAACCATAACCTGTGCTTTTGTTACTTACCTGTAACCTAAGTATGTTAAAAACTGTATTAATAAATTCAAGCTTTCTTCCAACTCTTAAAATGCTAGGAACCAGGAGTCTATAATGATGGACACTCAGAAAACACTAAAAAAAAAACTCAATGGGAAAAAATACACTGAGATTACGAAGTCACTGACCCCAAGGAAATTTAAATACCAAAATCAAAGTTGAAAGACAACTCAGATAGTGTTCATAGGCTGGCAAAAATTTCACTTCGAAAGCTATCACATACGAAAGTATTCACCTGACTTCACTACAAATGAAACTGCATTGAATTCCTCAAATCTAGAAATGACACTAGAAAAATAAAACCTTCATGATTCATGAGTAATAGTTAAATATTTCCCCAGTACCTCATCTGTTTTCTCTCCAGCTTTTGTGGAAGCATATTTTCTTCCAAAATGCATTATTACACCTACTAAATGGAGTACACGGACTATAATTAGGCCTTTGATGCTTGAAAATCTTTCCGATCTCCCCAAGGTCACTGTCCCAGTAAGAAAGGTAACAGTTTCATAGTGCAGATACCAAAGATATATAGCTTGAGATGAAGCCATAATAACCTTTG
This sequence comes from Mustela putorius furo, assembly GCF_011764305.1. NCBI lineage: Eukaryota > Metazoa > Chordata > Mammalia > Carnivora > Mustelidae > Mustela > Mustela putorius. The sequence continues at coordinate 11,761,521 of NW_025422010.1, read as the reverse complement.
TCAGAGCCTGGAAGTTGCCTTTGTAACTAAATCATAATTTTGTTTTCTTGTAATTTTCTTCTTGGAAAAATAAAATGAGTTTTGACAGAAAGCAAAAGAGAAAAAGATAATATAAGCAGCTGGTATTCTGCTTATTGAGTTTCTGCAATTCTCAATGTCCTTCCAAGCGCTCTAGGACTTCTAGCCATCTTAATTTGGTTACATTTCTTTTTCAAATCCAGCCTACTGTATAATCATTTTTTAAATGAAATAACATTTTGTTTCAAACCCCTTGTGATCCCTAGAAAACTTTTCATAAATGAAATCGTATGTGGAAGCTCACTATATAAAATACTGATTAAAGATGAGTCAGGAAGCCCGGAGCACACAGCTGAAAGGGAACAACTTGAAAACCACTTTAGACATATAGATCTCTAACTATACTATCAATGCACTGTCTTTTACCAAATAATTTATGCTTGGTTCAACCCTGGAATAAATGTATAAGGACAAATTTGAGCTTAAAAACTGGTGTTCTAACAAATGCTAAAAGCAATGTTTCCCTCAAAATGTATAAAACTAGAACACACACAGGCTCCATACAATTCACTGATTTTATCATGGTGTCCTGAACATTCAGATAGTCCCCGAGACTATGAGAGCACAGAGTTCCCACTTCATGGACGGATACAGGCAGAAATGAAGGACCCCACCAGCTTCTGAGGTTAATGAGGTGACTTTCACTGCACTAGAGTGGGCTACCAGGATTTTCGAGTAAGAAAACCATTGTTAACTTTTGTGTAGAGGAACCATTGTAAGTGAATCACTTCCTTTGCAGTTTTAACTGAAAACAAGGCAAATTGGTTATGAATATTACACTCAACTTTAAAAAGAAAAAATCTAGAATAATTTAAAAACTGTCAAATGAAGTCAACATGTATATTGCTTAAAGGTGAGAGTATACTCAGATACAAACTTACCATTTTAAAAACTTTGGCAGGAACAGCATTTGTTTGAGTAGCTTCCAGATACTCTGTCCAGGAAAAATTTTCTGGATCAGGATAACCTGAAAAAATATATACACATATCAAAAGATTACACATTGACATTTTGATTTCCATGTACATAGCCCCTGTGCTAAGAACCTCACATACATTACCTAACTTGTCTATTTGCACCTCTGAGAGGGAGGTTAAAGGGAGCTCTCATTCCTTGGTTCATTCATTCACCCAAGAAAGCCAAGGTAAAATGATGCTGTGCATACTTGGCAGAGCAAGGTTACACCCAGAAGTCCTTCTTGGAAGTTTGAAAAAAAAAAACTCAGAATCACTGTCTGACTTCAGACCATGAACTGGTCATCTTTCTTTCTTTCTTTCTTTCTTTTTTTAAAAGGATCTTATTTATTTATTTGACAGAGAGAGATCACAAGTAGGCAGAGAGGCAGGCAGAGAGGAGGAAGAAGCCTCCCTGCCCAGCAGAGAGCCCGAAGTGGGGCTCGATCCCAGGACCCTGGGAGCATGACCCGAGCCGAAAGCAGAGGCTTTAACCCACTGAGCCACCCAGGTGCCCCTGGTCACATTTCTAATTCCTCCCATACCTCCAGTTCCTCCAATACTTCTGCCTCTATTAGGGTTTTATTCTCTTAATTACATCTCTGTAATTGTAATTTCCCAGGTTTACCATTTTTAATTGCAATTAAATATATATATATATTGGTATAACCTGGCATAAAGCACTCTGTTTCAAAAAATTTCTAATCGGATTTCTTGTTTCCCTTCACATTTGTGTTATTTTATTCCTAATTACATTTTGTTACCTATTACTGTGCTGTTTTCTTTTTCCTTTAAAGGAATAAGTAGTTAGATTTATTCATCAGCTCTATTGTACTCATTTCCCTTTTCTAATTATTTTATATGCTGCCTTTATTCTTATTACTTTCCTCATATTTCTCTTAGAATTGTTTTTACTTGTCAAATTGAATTATAAAGAAAATTAATTTATTTTCATTTTTTAAATAATAGAAGCATTCAAGACTATGAACTTAATCATTGTTGCCCTTGAATACAGTTTCAGACACCTGGACAAACTTTTCTAACATATGTATTTTTCTCACTTTTATTTCTCAAAAATAATTATTGCTACGATCTGTAATTGTCACCTTCATTTAGTCACTGGCCAAATATTTATTTAAGAGATATCTCAAAGGTTAATTTTTGTAGATGTTTATTTATTTTTTAATTTTTAATTAATTTTTTAAAGATTTTATTTCTTTATTTGACAGAGAGAGAGAAAGAACACAAGTAGGCAGAGAGGCAGGCAGAGAGAGAGGGGGAAGTAGTCTCCCCGCTGAGCAGAGAGCCCGGTGTGGGGCTCCATCCTAGGACCTGAGCTGAAGGCAGAGGCTTAACCCAGAGAGCCACCCAGGGACCCCAATTTTTATAGTTGTTTGAAATATTAATAATAGTATCTAGTTCATCACATTTCAGTTTCAGAATGTCACATGGTCTGCCTAATTCCTGTTTGAAGACTTCAGGATTTCTTTTTGGCCTAATATAGTATCAACAGTCAAAACTTTTCTTAAGTATATACAGATATAGACATATATGTTTTAATGTATAATATCAGTATGCATTAATTCAATATAAATGGCTATATTGTTAAAAAATCTGTTTATTTTTTATTTAAATAAAAAGCCTGAAGCAATATGCTAAAATCATTAAAACAGTTTTTCTGCACAGTGTTCTACTTTCTGATAATTTTTTCTTCATATTTAAACTTTTTACTAAAATAAAATATACTTAAAGAAAAATATACAAATCAAGTAAACAGCTTGAAAACTATTCACAAAATTAACATATCCCTGTAACCAGAAGCCAGGACACCACCTCCTCACTGTGCGCCCTCCCAGTCACTACCCCCTCTCCACAAAGGGAAACTCTCATCTCTAAGATTAGCTCAGCTAGTTCCATTTTTTCCTTTGTATAAATGGAATCCTATGGCATGTGCTCATTTGCGGTGGACAGCTTTTGCTCGGCACTCTGTGTTCATGGGGACTGCTGTATGCAGAATGTTTACTTTCACTGACGTATAGTAGTCCATTGGGTGATGGTTTCACAATTTATTTTTCCATTTTGTTGGTGATGCTCATTTGGGTAGTTTTGATGTGGGAACTATTATGGAAAGTGCTGCTACAAACATTCTAGTACATTCTCTGGGTGATACACACTGCAGCTGGAACGCATCCAGGAGTAAAACTGCTAGATCATGGGGTGTTTTGCTCCATATTTTGATGTTACATTACTTAACACAGAAAAGGATATGTAATGTTCACTAGTAACTGTGCTTTTTATTAAACACCAAAAAAAAATGTCCCCTTTAGACACTTTGATTGCATTTTGCATCAAATTCTTTTTTATTAAAAATTAAACTGTATGCCATTCTGTTACTTTCTGTTTATGTTTTCTTGATAACATTTTCCCCATCTTTTAAAAATTATTTTGTTTCAGGTGCATCTATTTTAAACTTCTGAATGGATTTTGGAAAACATTTACATTTACTTTCAGAACTGGTTTGCTTTATCTCACTTCTATAAACATGTTTTAAACTGGAATTTTTTTTTTAAAAAGCTCTCTTAGGATTCCCTTTGCTTTTTGTCCTTGTCTATATGTCCTGTGACATACCTTCTGTTTCACTATTTCTATGCTTCATTTACTTTTGTAGCTCATATTTTTATATTTTTAATGACTGTCCAAACTCATTCCTTGTATTTCAACTCTCCACATTTCTGCATGGGTTCTGAATGTGTCCATACCTTGCCCCTTCAGCACCACGTCCCCTCCTCTCTGCTCCAGGTTCCCCACCAAGGGCCTGGGCAGCAGATTCTGTGGAATGGTGACTAAAGAAAGCAGTGTGCGGTGGACTGAGGAACAAGTGAAGTGACTAAGAGAGGAAGCAGTTAGAGTTGCCCAAGCCCCTTAAGGAAATCTAGCAGGGGACACCTGGGTAGCTCAGTTGGTTAAGGTCAAGATACCAGGGTCCTGGGATCAAGTCCCGCATCAGGCTCCTTGCTCAGCGGGTAAGTTGCTTCTTTCTCTGCCTCTGCCTGCTGCTCTCCCTGCTTCTGCTCTCTCTCTCTTTCTCTGATAAATAAATAAATAAATAAAAGCTTAAAAAGGAAAGAAAAGAAAGAAATCTAGCAGGCTGCTATGAAAGAAACCATCTTTTCACCCTTTTTGTGATCAGTAAGTAAAAATTAAAAAAAAAAAAAAGATGTCACTTTTTTAAATGTTTCTGAAGCAATAACTGCTTCTATGGCACTCTCCAGAAATGAGTTAGATTTGTATAAAGAAAGGAAAACATGTATTATTTACATCTTCCCTGTTCAATGAGCCTAAGAAGAGAAGAATGTCTCATTGCCTAGGGAGGCCTACAAAAGCTACCTGCTCCTCCTGCCTTCCTCCAGGACCCCACTCTGAGTCCTGCTCCACCTCAGGGTAGGGAGGCAGTAGTGGGGCAACAGAGGAAGAGGCAAGAGCCAGATACTTTCACACAGCTGGTGGCAATGAGACAGAAGCTTTTCAAGTTTGAATTCCTTTATGTTTCAAGAAATATGTGAGACCACCCCACGGAACAATACCGTTAACCTCTTCACTTGTCTCCAAGAAGCAACACCTAACTGGCTTCCCCATATTAGTAACTTCTCAACTGAGTATTCCATTTACACTAAGTCATTTATTCCTCACATATGCTGTGAGGCATCCCTGGTCACCCTCAGTTTATAAGTGAGGATCAGAACATTTGTGTCTGACTCCATTATCCACACACTCAACCACTGCTTCCCCTAGTACAGTAATCCAGAGCTCCATGGTCAAAAGAGGGTGAGGACTCAGGACTGGGATCGTGAGCTCCCCCTGAAGGCCAAGGTGTAGTATGGTATGGGTGAGAGTGGGAACATCACTGGATTGGATGCAGGCTGTTGATACAAATGAATTTGTTCACATCCCACCTCTTTCCACACTATTGAGACATTAACACTTCTGAAACAGGCAAAAGCTGAGGAAAGATGAGGTCCACACTGTGGCTGTGGGCACAGATGGTTGAACCAAACAAGGGAAATGTATCAGATACTGCAATCAAAGAACTACAAAGCAAGGCACCTGCTAGGCAGCCCCTGGATTTCCCCCAGGTACTGGCAGTTCTCTGGAGAAGGGGAAGACCCAGGTGACAAATATCTTCAATTAACGTTAGCAGATAGCTATGAGGCAACTAGCTGACAGCCAGAGGGAGGAGGAGGTGTGGTGGAGTAGAAGAGCTCGAGCCCCAGGGAGGAGAAGCCTCTCTAAAGAGCTAGGAGCTGTTTTAGAAGAAGCAGCACGACTATTAGGGGTAGTCTGAAAGTGCCTTCCCAAGATGGCAATGAGAAAGCCCCATGTGAAAAAGCTGAGAGATGGCGGTCAATCTCAGTGCTTGGAGTTACAAAAACCGGGGGTCAAGAAAAAGTCCGTGAAGAAGATACAACACACGGGGATGGGCACAAGAATGGAGAAACTTAACTTTCACTTAGGTAAGTGAAAACATACCTAAATCATGTCATTCCAAGGGCTATTTAAATCACTCAGGGAAAAGCATGTCCTTACCACTCCACCCTCACCTCCCTTTCACTCTGCTCCTGCTTCAGCAGGGACACAGCCAACTTCCTCCCTCCTCGAGGACCTGTACCTGCTTCTCTTTCACAGGGAAGTTCTCCCCATGGACCCTGGACTGCCAACCTCACCTCCTTTAAGTTGTTGCTCAAATATCACATCCTCAGTAAGTCCTTCCTTGAACTCCCTGTATATATACCCTCCAAATACATGTGCTTTCCTAACCTTATTAACCTGATTTTTTCTCCATAGCACTTACAACCAATTAACTTATTATATAAGTATTTTATGTATTTGTTCTCTCACTTTATAGGGATATAACTGCTTTACAACAGGGATTTATTCACCTCACTGCTACTTTCTCTGAGTCTAGAACAGTGTCTAGTATGTAATTATCACTCAATAAATACTTGGCAAATATTTGCTGAATGACTAAAATGTATTTCTTAATAAGTTTGCATTTGATATTTTAGTGGCCATGAACAACAGATACATGAGCCAAAATTATATTGGTCTAGCCTCAAAATAATGAATGGAACGCTGATATATAGTTGTTTGCCCTCTGGTTTTGTTCCGATGTTCAGAGGCGCGATGCTCCAGCACTGGTACCGGCCAAGATTCCAAATAGCTCTAGAGACTGGACAGTACCAAAGGAAGGGCATCTGATTTGTGGCATCTGTACATTCCCCTTGTATTAGAAAGAACCACTTATGCATCAGATTAGTTACAGACTCTTATAACAACATTCTCCATTATTTTACGTCCAGAACAACAGCCTCAAAAGAAACATAATTTTGCCACTGGAACAGTCTAAAGAATTATGGTCATGAATAAACAGTAAAAACCCTTAAATGCCTGGCATTCTGGTCTGTGTAACCTGCCCCATGGAACCCAGAGAAGCATGACAATGATAATTATATCAGTGGTCAGTCTAGGAACCAAAAATTCTGGGCATCCTGGGACAAGCAGTTTTTAGGTAATGGACAATAGTCCTGTTTAATAATCAACAGTAAGAAAGGATGTGTCAAGAGTCTTACTGAGAAGGGTCAGTCAGCACAGACAGGGTATTGGTGGCTTTAAGAGGGCACTTCATTTAACTCTTCATTGTACTGATGAGGAAGTGAGATCTGGCATTTCAAGTGACTTGTCTGAGGCATGACAACAGAAAACGAAGCCAAAGTGAGCACCTTGCTCTGCTGACCAGTGAGCTACAGAAACCCAGACTTCTAAAGAGTTGTTCTGAGGTTTGCTGAGTGTTCTGTAGGCTGCTGGGCACAAAGACCACGGGGAAGCACCGGCAGAGGAAAGAGAACCATGGAACCAGTCCTCCTGAAGCCCTCCGAGGCTTTGGGCGTCATTTTGAGAGAGTGGATTTTCTATGTGGGCCCCTCAGACACTGCCTATTTATTTCTCTGTTTCCAGTAGCTCTGACAAGGCAGGAAAGTAGCTCCTCCGAATGCCCAGGCCTCCCAGTAGTAGACTGTCCACAGTTCTCCCTGACTCCACTCAAAAGGTTCTGCACACATGGAGCAGCTCTTTGCGAGAATGATCTTAACATCATGGAACCACCAGCAGCCCGTGCTACACAGTGGAGCACTATTTAGTACAAAAGAAATACAAGACATGAGGACAGCAAGTTGTCTCAATCACTGCTAAACCTAATTCAGGTGAACTCAATTTTGCTTTCAAAAAATAGGTTGAAACTGACCTCACAGTGATGGTACTTTAGACGTTAGAAGTCTTGGACTCATGTTCAGCTCATCTCAATCAAAATTAAAACATCCTTTCTGAATAAAGAGTACAAGTTAAACTCCCTAACATTTATAACAGGATGTCAGATGTGTTCCTTGATCGTCAGATCCTAAAGCACAGAGAACTTCCATCTATTGGATAAACTATCCATACTTCAAGTATTTTTCAATAGGAGCTTATTTGTAATTGATTGTTTTGCTCAAAGCTGAGATGAAGTCCATTAGGAATAGACAAGGTAATACAGTTCTTTCTCTGTCTAGTGAAATCACTTTCAAAAAAAAAAAAAAATCCAGACTATACTAGATAAGCTCCCAGAAGAACTTGGCTCCAAAAGGATCATAGCTCCCACAGCACCGAATCCAACCCAGTACTTGGTAATTGACAGGCATTCAAGATGGGGTAATTGCTTCTGTTCCTCTATATTCCCCTGTCTCTCCCTCCCTTTCTGTCTCTGTTTGTCTCTCTCAGTACCTCACATTATAGAAAGCCTATTGGTTATTTTCTGTTTCTCCCTCAAGTTCACCAACTAACATGATGAGTAACATCATGATGAGTAACACGTGATGTTACTCAGATTCCACTGAGTAATGTTCCATAACTAAAAATCTTTACATGTTATGTCTATATCGTTCTTTGTTATATTCTTAGTTCATAGCTGGGTCTCATGCTTAGTAGGTACTTAACATCTGTTCTGATAATCAATAATACACATTTTTCTCTGAACCCTTACATTCCTTACGATAATAGAATCTATCCATAGGAAAGCGCAAAATGCCCTTTAAAATATAGTAATTTTATGTGCCTAAAAAATGTTAACAGTTAATGTTGCAAATAAATGCAAGATTTATTTATATTATAAATTTTTAATGTAATTTTAGCTTTGCAAAGAAATTATGAAATTAAAATAGTTATTTGGTATCAAAAAATAATTTGCTAAAGTATTTCTATGTGCTCTTCAAACATCTAAGATATTTGCTAATAATATAGCCAGCAAATTGATGATTCTAGAGAATCTATGGAAGCCAACTGCCATTACTCCTATACACTACATTTCATTACTTCTCAAAATATAAATTATTATAGTTTTATTTCTGGAAATAATCTTGCATTTAGCATACATTCACAACCAATCTGAATGCTAAACTTCCAAAAAAATGTAGAAATGAGCATATACATTTAGCTCCATTCCCCTTCTAAATGCTACCAAAATATCAGTAAAGGCTTATTTTTTTATTTTTTATTTTTAACATCTTAATTTTATTTTTTTCAGTGTTCCGAGACTCATTGTTTATGCACCAAACCTAGTGCTCCAAGCAATATGGGCCCTCCTTAATACCACCACCAGTCTCACCTATGTTTCTACTCTTCTCACTTCCAAAACCTTCTGTTTGTTTCTCAGAGACCACAGTTTCTCATGCTTCATCTCCCCCTTCAATTTCCCCCAATTCACTTTTCTTTTCCTTCTATTGTCCTCCATGTTATTGTTTATGTTCCACAAGTAAGTGAAACTGTATAATTGACTTTCTCTGCTTGACTTATTTCACTCAGCATAATCTCCTCCAGTCCCATCCATGTTGATGCAAAAGTTGGGTATTTATCCTTTCTGATGGCTGCGTAATATTACATTGTACATATGGACCACATCTTCTTTATCCATTCATCTGCTGAAGGGCATCTTGGCTTCTTCCACAGCTTGATGATTGTGGACACTGCTGCTATGAACATTGGGGTACATTTGGCCCGTCTTTTCACTACATCTGTATCTTTGGGGTGAATACCCAGTAGGGCAATTGCAAGGTCATAGAGTAGTAGCTCTACTTTTAATTGAGAAATCTCCATACTGTTTTCCAAAGTGGCTGTACTAACTTGCATTCCCACCAACAGTGGAAGAGGGTTCCCCTTTCTCCACAGCCTCTCCAACACTTGTTTCCTCTCCTGTTGATTTTGGCCATTCTAACTGGTGTAAGGTGGTATCTCGATGTGGTTTTGATTTGAATTTCCATGATGGCCAATGTCGAACATTTTTTTCATGTGTCTGCTAGCCACTTGTATGTCTTCATTGGAGAATTGTCTGTTCATGTCTTCTGCCCATTTTTTGACATGATTATATGTTTTTTGAGTGTTGAGTTTGAGGAATTCTTTATAGATCTTTGATATCAGCCCTTTGTCTGTTTGTCATTTGTGAGTATCTTCTCCTATTTCATAGATTGCCTCTTTGTTTTTTGACTGTTTTATTTGCTGTACAGAAGCTTTTGATCTTGATGAAGTCTCAAAAGTTCATTTTCGCTTTTGTTTCCTTTGCCTTTGGAGACGTATCTTGAAAGAAGTTGCTGTAGCTGATGTCAATGAGGTTACTGCCTATGTTCTCCTCTAGGGTTCTGATAGATTCCTGTCTCATGTTGAGGTCTTTCATCCATTTTGAGTTTATCTTTGTGTACGGTGTGAGGGAATGGTTGAGTTTCATTCTCCTATACATAGCTGCCCAATTTTCCCAGCACCATTTATTTAAGAGACTGTCTTTTTTCCACTGGCAATTTTTTCCTGGTTTGTCAAAGATTATTTGACCATAGAGTTAAGGGTCCATATCTGGACTCTCTACTCTGTTTCACTGGTGTATATATCTGTTTTTGTGCCAGTACCATGCTGTCTTGGTAATCATAGCTTTGGTGTAAAGCTTGAAATCAGGCAACATGATGCCCTCAGCTTTTTCTTTTTGAACATTTCCTTAGTGATTTGGAGTCTTTTCTGGTTCCATACAAATTTTAGGATTTTTTTTTCTAGCACTTCGAAGAATGCCAGTTGAATTTTGATTAGGATGATGCTGAAAGTATAGATTGCTCTGGGCAGTACAGAAATTTTAACAATGTTTATTCTTCCAACCCATGAACATAGAATGTTTTTCTGTCTTTTTGTGTCTTCTTCAATTATTTTCATGAATGTTCTGTAATTCCTCTAGTATGATTCTTTAGCTCTTTGGTTAGGTTTATTCCAAGGTATCTTATGGTTCTTGGTGCTATAGTAAATGGAATCAATTCTCTAATTTCCTTTTCTATATTTTCATTGCTAGTATATAAGAAAGCAACTGATTTCTGTGCATTGATTCTGTAACCTGCCACATTACTAAATTGCTGTATGATTTCTAGTAGTTTGGGGGTGGAGTTTTTTAGGTTTTCCATAGAAAGTATCATGTCATCTGTGAAGAGAGAGTTTGACTTCTTCTTCAGCAATTTTAATACCTTGTATTTCTTTTTATTGTCTGATTGCTGTTGCTAGGACTTCTAGTACTATGTCGAACAACAGTGGTGGGAGTGGGCATCCTTGTCGTGTTCCTGATCTCAATGGGAAGGCTGTCAGTTTTTTCCCACTGAGAATGATATTTGCTGTGAGTTTTTCATAGATAGATTTTATGAAGTTGATCTTTAATCTTTAGGTTCCAAATGTGTCTCTTGTAGACAGCATATGGATGGGTCCTGTCTTTTTATCAAGTCTGCAACCCTGTACTCTTTTATGGGGGCATTTAGGCTGTTCATTTTGAGACTGATTATTGAAAGATAAGTTTTTATTGACATGTTGCCTGTGAAGTCCTTGTTTCTATAGATTGTCTCTGTAAATTTCTGTTCTGTCACTCTTGGGTTCTTTCTTCTGTTATAGAACAACCCCTCCTCAATATTTCTTGTAGTGCCAGTTTGGTGGTCACGTAATCTTTTAGACCTTGCCAGTCTTGGAAGCTCTTTATCTTTTCATCCACTCTGAATGGCACCCTTGCTAGATAAAGTATTCTTTTTTTTTTTTTTTTTGATAAAGTATTCTTGGCTGCATGCTCTTCTCATTTATTGCCCTGAATATGTCTTGCCAGCCCTTTCTGGTTTGCCAGGTTTCTGTGGCAGGTCTGATGTTATTCTGAAGGCCCTTCCTCTGTATGTAAGGAATCTCTTCCCCCTAGCTGCTCTTAAGATATCTTGTCTAAAATTTGATTTGTGAATTTCACAATTAAGTGTCCGAATGTCTTTCTAGACTCGTTGATCTTGGGGTGGGGGTGTCCTTTCTGCTTCTAAGACATTAACAGTTGTTCCATTCCCCAGATTAGGGATATTTTCATCCAGTATTTTTCAACTGTATCTTCTAGTATTTTCTCTTTCTCCACTTCCTCAAGGATCCCAGTAATTCTGACACGGGAATGTTTCATGGTGTCATTTATTTTCCTAATTCCGTTTTCATGGCTTCTAAGATGTTTTTTCTAGACCTCCTCCTGATCCTGCTTTTCCATCAGTTTGTCTTCTAGATCACTAATTCAACCTTCTGCCTCAGTTACCCTAGCTGTTAGAGTATTTAGATTAGATTGGATCTTTTAATAGCTTCTTCTTCTTTTTTTTTTTTTTAACTTCTGCCTGATTGGCGCTCACTTCCGCCCTTAGAGATTCTATGTTGCCACTGATGGTCTTCTCCAACCTAGCCATTGCCTGGACAATTTTTACTCTGAATTCGATTCCTGACATATTGTTTATGTCCGTATCCAATAGTTCTGTGGCAGAGATCACAGTCTATGGTTTTTTCCTCTGTTGGTTATTCCTCCTAGTCATTTTGGTGAGAAGTGGTTAAGGGGATGTATAGCTGAATACATCAACCATGATCCAGTCAAGGTGTCCCTTGGAAAGTTTCATAACAACTGGAAGTGACCACCAAGAAGAAAGATGAAAGAAAAAAAGAGAGGGGAAAAAAAAAAAAGAAAAGAAAAAATCCAGCCAAAGTGAATCCCAAAAGATTTATAAGGTACATAAACCAAAAACAAACAAAAAGATCAGCAAAAGTAAAAGACAAGAACAAGAAAAAAAAGAAAAAGAAAAGAAAAACCAGTCAAAATGAACCCCAAGAGTAAGAGTTATATAGTATAAAAACAAAAACAAATACATGGAAACACTGACATAAGAGTAAGATGGGAAGGTGATTATAAGTCCTTGATATGGGCAAGGAAGGTTATTTCAGTACTTCCTGGGTGTATCTTGTTATCTTTGTTAAAGGACTCAACTTTCCAGAGATACAGGGAAATTAAAACTGATTTATAGACAGAGATAGTATTGAATAGGGAAAAAGGATTACCTTGAAGCTTATGTCTATACATATTAAAAAAAAAAAAAGAAAAAGAAAAAAAAACCCAGTTATATGTATGAAAAATGATTAAGTTAAAAAGTTACTATGTAATATGGTATATTAAATATCTATTTGTAATGGTGAGTAGGTTAAAAAATAAAAGAATAAGAATTGTGAGAACTAATTAAAAAAAAAGTTGTATCTATGAAATATATAGGTTTGGGGGGGCAATACCAGGGTTTATTATATTGGTTTCTCCTGATGTTGGGGTTTTACAGTTTTATGGGGAACCTGTGGTTATTTTCCTCTTGTTCTTTTGGCTTGTCTTCTGGGGGAGGGGCCTACCGTGTTGTTTTTCAGTCACTCTTGGTTGGGCTGAGTCGCCCTGCCCCCTAGCAGGGGGACTCTGTGGAAACCAATTTTTTCAAGTTGTTTTGTTCTCTGGAGGGTTTTGTTCTTGGGCAGCTACACCCCCCTTTTCAGAGGGCTAGTACAAAAAGTAAACTGTCCACACCCAGTCCTCCACCTCAGAGAGAAGCCTCAGTCGACTCTCCTCCAGATGGTCCAGAACACACATACTCCCCTCTGCAATCTCCTCTGAGCACCACAACCTCCCATGGGCGGTGCACACCCCCAGCCACCATCTCAGGGGTTGCCAAAGGCCCCACTTGTCTCTGTAACATGTGCCACTAAAACCACAGGCAATTTTGGTCTGGGGGAACCCAATCCTGGTGGCTGTTGGGACTGCTATCTGGGGTCCATGCCCACAACCCAGCAGGTGCAGTTTACAGAAGGCTGCCGGTTCAGGGACCACCAGCCAGTGCCCACACCACCAGGCTCTCTCACGGGAGAGCGAAGGTGCACCCAGCCCAAGTGGTGGTGCAATCAGTGGAAAGCCATGGGCCCAGGAGGATTGGAGCTCCCACTGGATTCTCTTAGGCACAGGTGGTCCTTGGCTGTGACTGTCCTGAGACCATGGGCTTAGGACCATGCCCATGGCCACCTATTTCCACCACTTGCCCCTTAAGACTTTTTGCTCTTTTTTGTGCTTTTAGCCAGACCCCAAGTTAATGCTGTTTCCCAAGCACAGGGCACTTTCATACTGGGATATTACTTTCTTGTAAGTCGCTTCTGGTTTCTCCCTTTCCCCTCTGTTTATCCTTCAATAACATATTGAGCATTCCCACTCCACTTAACCTCTTCACAGATGATTTCCTAGCCTTGTAGAGATCCAGAAGTGTATAATCTTACATCTCAGGCTGATTTCATGGGTGTTCAGAGTGTTCTGGTAGATATTTAGCTCACTTCAGGGGATCTGTTGAACAGGGTCTCCTACTTCTCTGCCATCTTGCCCCTCCTCCCTCAGTAAAGGCATTTTTAAATGAATACTTATCAACAGAGAAAATGCTGAATTAATTTTGATGCAACACATAATGGAATATTATACAGCCTTTAAAAAGAATCAGAACTATACCAAATGAGTTGGAAGAGATTTGCCATTAGACACATCTGAACAAGATAAAAAGACAATGGAAACTATGTATATAATATAATCCCATTTTCCACAAGCAGTTATTTTAAAAGGATAGGGGTTCATAAATACATAGATATATATGTATGTGTACATGTATATGTAATCATATGAGACTTAACAAATATAGAGAGCATAGGATTGCTAATAGTTCAACCACTTTTTCTTTTCCTCTTGGGAAAATAAATTTCCTAGACTCCCATGATGTTAAGTGTAGCTATGTAACTGAGTTCAGGCCCATGCATGTGAGTGGAAATGATGTAATAAGCCACTTCTGAGTTGGGCCCCTAAATTTATCTCATGTGCAAACATCAGTTCGTTTTCCATTTTCAGCCTTTGCCAAAGGATCTCCAAGGACCTGGGGGAATCCCCAGTCCCCAGACAATTACATGGGGCAGAACTAACTATAATTATACTATTAGAGGAACAAGAAATCAATTCTTAACATGTTAAGGTACTAAAATTTTGGAGTCATTTGATATGCTAGTTAGTTTATGATAATTAATACAGAAGGTTTAGCACCAATTGTGATTTCCTTCAGAGGAGTAACTAACTTGAGTGGAAAGAGAAACATAATGTTTTTAAAAATAGGAAAAATAAAATACAGTTTACAAATAGATAAATACAAAATACAATACCAGTACAAGGATATAAAGCCACATTGAGAATAGGTAAAAAGACAAAAGCAGATGAGAAATGTCAACAGAAATCCCTAAAGTGTGAAAAGGAAACGAGTGAGAATTGACTTCATGGCACTGAGATAGCTAAAACAAATCTGTTAATGGAGCAAGTTAATTTATGTTATAGAACCGTGGAACTCTTCAGGAGCTGCAGGCATCAGATACTTCTGAAAGCAGCAGTGTGGAGCTAACTGTTAACTTTATTAAACTCCTAACAGAAACTGTCAGGCACATTAGATCATCCTCCTTGCCCCATACAACCAGGCAACTATCACTCTGATATTAAGGAAAGGCTGGAGGATTTAGTCTCTGGACAAATTGAAACAAAGAAGTTATAGACTTTGGGATCTTACACAGTGACGAAGTCTATTCATGGAACAATGGCTACTTGCAGTATCTGGATCTCAACTTGCAGGCAGCCCTCTTCCCCAGTCTCAACAACTCCCACGATCTCGTTCCCCACCACCCACCACATACACACCTCAGTCAGGAGGAAGAAGGAGACTCTCCTGTGGGAACTGACCCAAAAGTCCTAGTTATGACATTTTTGGGGCATCCTCTAATTCTGGCTAACATCTCAGCACCCCACAGGGACACTAAATTTCAGAAGCTCCATTAGAGCACCCAGAGATTTTACTCTGCTTCTCAGGACTTTATTCTAAAAAATGAAAGGACAACTAAGATTCACCAGAGATCTGAAAAACCCAATAAATAAAATACTAAAACAAGCAAAAACGATTTATAAAAAAGAAAATTGAGAAAAGAGACAATATAAGGAACAGAAGATTTAAACCAGTAGATTTAAAATATAGATGAACCTCTAACTTATATCCTTAGAAAGATAAGATTCATAAAATAAGAATGTTATTGGAAACTAAGGGTGAATGCCATTTCTGTGTAGAATGTAGAAAGCTACAGAAGACTGTTACTCAGTCCCCAATAATGAGAAACACCCAGATACTCAGAAAAATTATAAATTTCCTAGAACCCATCAAAGAGCTGAAGTTCCAAGGAAAAAAATAATGGAAACATGGAGTCAAGATGGCGGAGAAGTAGCAGACTGAGACTACTTCAGCTAGCCAGAGATCAGCTAGATAGCTTATCTAAAGATTGCAAACACCTGTAAATCCATCAGCAGATCGAAGAGAAGAAGAACAGCAATTCTGGAAACAGAAAAACAACCGCTTTCTGAAAGGTAGGACCGGCGGAGAAGTGAATCCAAAGCGACGGGAAGATAGACCCCGGGGGGAGGGGCCGGCTCCCGGCAAGCAGCAGAGCAAGGGCGCACAAAATCAGGACTTTTAAAAGTCTGTTCCGCTGAGGGATATCGCTCCAGAGGCTAAACCGGGGCGAAGCCCACGCGGGGTCAGCGTGGCCTCAGGTCGCGCAGGGTCACAGAAGGATCGGGGGTGTCTGAGTGTCGCAGAGCTTGCGGGTATTGGAACGGGAAAGCCGGCTACCAAGAAAGAGCCAACAGTAAGCTCACAGCTTGGTGTTACCTTGAACCGGTCCCAGGCTCGGTGAGCTCGGAGCGTGGCCGGAGGTCGGGCAGACAGGAGTAACTAGGCGCTGTTCTCTGAGGGTGCACTGAGGAGTGGGGACCTGGGCTCTCGGCTCCTCCGGGCCGGAGACCAGGAGGCCGCCATTTGTATTCCGTGTCCTCCAGAACTCTAAGGAAAGTGCTCAGGGAACAAAAGCTCCTGAAAGCAAACCCGAGCAGATTACTCACCCCGGCCCCTGATAAGGGTGGTGCAATTCCGCCTGGGGCAAAGACACTTGAGAATCACTACAACAGGCCCCTCCCCCAGAAGATCAACAAGAAATCCAGCCAGGACCAAGTTCACTTACCAAGGAGTGCGGTTGCAATACCAAGGAGAGCAGCAGAATTCCAGAGGAGGAAAAAGCAAAGCACAGAACTCATGACTTTTTCCCTGTGATTTTTTTTTTAGTCTTGCAGTTAATTTAATTTTTTTCTCTTTTTTTGTTTTTTTTCTCGACTTCTGGTTAAATTTTTTTTAACTTTTAACATTTTCTTTTTCTTTTTTTTTAAATTTTTTATTTTTTATAAACATATATTTTTATCCCCAGGGGTACAGGTCTGTGAATCACCAGGATTACACACTTCACAGGACTCACCAAAGCACATACCCTCCCCAATGTCCATAATCCCACCCCCTTCTCCCAAACACCCTCCCCCCAGCAACCCTCAGTTTGTTTTGTGAGATTAAGAGTCACTTATGGTTTGTCTCCCTCCCAATCCCATCTTGTTTCATTTATTCTTCTCCTACCCACTTAAGCCCCCATGTTGCATCACCACTTCCTCAACCATTTTCTTTTTTAACGTTTTTTAACTAGTTTATGTAATATATATATTTTTTCTTTTTTATATTTTTCTTATTTGTTTTCTTTTTTTAATTCTTTACTTTTTTTTTTTTTTTCTCTTTCATCCTGTTTGAACCTCTTTTTATCCCCTTTATCCCCCCTCACGATTTGGGATCTCTTCTAATTTGGTTAAAGCATATTTTCCTGGGGTTGTTGCCACCCTTTTAGTATTTTACTTGCTCCTTCATATACTCTTATCTGGACAAAATGACAAGACGGAAAAATTCAACACAAAAAAAAGAACAAGAGGCAGTACCGAAGGCTAGGGACCTAATCAATACAGACATTGGTAATATGTCAGATCTAGAGTTCAGAATGACAATTCTCAAGGTTCTAGCCGGGCTCGAAAAAGGCATGGAAGATATTAGAGAAACCCTCTCGAGAGATATAAAAGCCCTTTCTGGAGAAATAAAAGAACTAAAATCTAACCAAGTTGAAATCAAAAAAGCTATTAATGAGGTGCAATCAAAAATGGAGGCTCTAACTGCTAGGATAAATGAGGCAGAAGAAAGAATTAGTGATATAGAAGACCGTATGACAGAGAATAAAGAAGCTGAGCAAAAGAGGGACAAACAGCTACTGGACCACGAGGGGAGAATTCGAGAGATAAGTGACACCATAAGACGAAACAACATTAGAATAATTGGGATTCCAGAAGAAGAAGAAAGAGAGAGGGGGGCAGAAGGTATACTGGAGAGAATTATTGGGGAGAATTTCCCCAAGATGGCAAAGGGAACGAGCACCAAATTCAGGAGGTTCAGAGAACGCCCCTGAAAATCAATAAGAATAGGCCCACACCCCGTGACCTAATAGTAAAATTTACAAGTCTCAGTGACAAAGAGAAAATCCTGAAAGGAGCCCGGGAAAAGAAGTCTGTAACATACAATGGTAAAAATATTAGATTGGCAGCTGACTTATCCACAGAGACCTGGCAGGCCAGAAAGAGCTGGCATGATATTTTCAGAGTACTGAACGAGAAAAACATGCAGCCCAGAATACTATATCCAGCTAGGCTATCATTGAAAATAGAAGGAGAGATTAAAAGCTTCCAGGACAAACAAAAACTGAAAGAATTTGCAAACACCAAACCAGCTCTACAGGAAATCTTGAAAGGGGTCCTCTAAGCAAAGAGAGAGCCTACAAGTGGTAGATCAGAAAGGAACAGAGACCATATACAGTAACAGGCACCTTACAGGCAATACAATGGCACTAAATTCATATCTATCAATAGTTACCCTGAATGTGAATGGGCTAAATGCCCCCGTCAAAAGACACAGGGTATCAGAATGGATAAAAAAACAAAACCCATCTATATGTTGCCTCCAAGAAACTCATTTTCAGCCCGAAGACACCTCCAGATTTAAAGTGAGGGGGTGGAAAAGGATTTACCATGCTAATGGACATCAGAAGAAAGCAGGAGTGGCAATCCTTATATCAGATCAATTAGATTTTAAGCCAAAGACTATAATAAGAGATGAGGAAGGACACTATATCATACTCAAAGGGTCTGTCCAACAAGAAGATTTAACAATTTTAAATATCTATGCCCCCAACGTGGGAGCAGCCAACTATATAAACCAATTAATAACAAAATCAAAGAAACACATCAACAATAATACAATAACAGTAGGGGACTTTAACACTCCCCTCACTGAAATGGACAGATCATCCAAGCAAAAGATCAGCAAGGAAATCAGGGCCTTAAAAGACACACTGGACCAGATGGACATCACAGATATATTCAGAACATTTCATCCCAAAGCAACAGAATACACATTCTTCTCTAGTGCACATGGAACATTCTCCAGAATAGATCACATCCTCGGTCCTAAATCAGGACTCAACCGGTATCAAAAGATTGGGAACATTCCCTGCATATTTTCAGACCACAATGCTCTAAAGCTAGAACTCAACCACAAAAGGAAGTTTGGAACGAACCCAAATACATGGAGACTAAACAGCATCCTTCTAAAGAATGAATGGGTCAACA
The DNA here is from genome assembly GCF_011764305.1 of Mustela putorius furo. Classification (NCBI taxonomy): domain Eukaryota; kingdom Metazoa; phylum Chordata; class Mammalia; order Carnivora; family Mustelidae; genus Mustela; species Mustela putorius. The sequence goes on along the minus strand of NW_025422010.1, from coordinate 11,742,477 downwards.
GGGAAATTAAAGAAGAATTGAAAAAAATCATGGAAACAAATGATAATGAAAATACAACGGTTCAAAATCTGTGGGACACAACAAAGGCAGTCCTGAGAGGAAAATAGATAGCGGTACAAGCCTTTCTCAAGAAACAAGAAAGGTCTCAGGTACACAATCTAACCCTACACCTAAAGGAGCTGGAGAAAGAACAAGAAAGAAACCCTAAGCCCAGCAGGAGAAGAGAAATCATAAAGATCAGAGCAGAAATCAATGAAATAGAAACAAAAAAAACAATAGAGCAAATCAACAAAACTAGGAGCTGGTTCTTTGAAAGAATTAATAAAATTGATAAACCTCTGGCCTGACTTATCAAAAAGAAAAGAGAAAGGACCCAAATAAATAAAATCATGAATGAAAGAGGAGAGATCACAACTAACAACAAAGAAATACAAACTATTATAAGAACATACTATGAGCAACTCTACGCCAATAAATTTGACAATCTGGAAGAAATGGATGCATTCCTAGAAACATATAAACTACCAGAACTGAACCAGGAAGAAATAGAAAGCCTGAACAGACCTATAACCAGTAAGGAGATTGAAACAGTCATTAAAAATCTCCAAACAAACAAAAGCCCAGGGCCAGACGGCTTCCCGGGGGAATTCTACCAAACATTTAAAGAAGAACTAATTCCTATTCTCCTGAAACTGTTCCAAAAAATAGCAATGGAAGGAAAACTTCCAAACTCATTTTATGAGGCCAGCATCATCTTGATACCAAAACCAGACAAGGATCCCATCAAAAAAAGAGAGCTATAGACCAATATCCTTGATGAACACAGATGCGAAAATACTCAACAAAATACTAGCCAATAGGATTCAACAGAACATTAAAAGGATTATTCACCACGACCAAGTGGGATTTATTCCAGGGCTGCAAGGTTGGTTCAACATCCGCAAATCAGTCAATATGATACAACACATCAATAAAAGAAAGAACAAGAACCATATGATACTCTCAATAGATGCTGAAAAAGCATTTGACAAAGTACAGCATCCCTTCCTGATCAAAACTCTTCAAAGTGTAGGGATAGAGGGCACATACCTCAATATCATCAAAGCCATCTATGAAAAACCCACCGCAAATATCATTCTCAATGGAGAAAAACTGAAAGCTTTTCCGCTAAGGTCAGGAACACGGCATGGATGTCCATTATCACCACTGCTATTCAACATAGTACTAGAGGTCCTAGCCTCAGCAATCAGACTACAAAAGGAAATTAAAGGCATCCAAATCGGCAAAGAAGAAGTCAAATTATCACTCTTCACAGATGATATGATACTATATGTGGAAAACCCAAAAGACTCCACTCCAAAACTGCTAGAACTTATACAGGAATTCAGTAAAGTGTCAGGATATAAAATCAATGCACAGAAATCAGTTGCATTTCTCTACACCAACAGCAAGACAGAAGAAAGAGAAATTAAGGAGTCCATCCCAATTACAATTGCACCCAAAACCATAAGATACCTAGGAATAAACCTAACCAAAGAGGCACAGAATCTATACTCAAAAAACTATAAAGTACTCATGAAAGAAATTGAGGAAGATACAAAGAAATAGAAAAATGTTCTATGCTCCTGGATTGGAAGAATAAATATTGTGAAAATGTCTATGCTACCTAAAGCAATCTACACATTTAATGCAATTCCTATCAAAGTACCATCCATCTTTTTCAAAGAAATGGAACAAATAATTCTAAAATTTATATGGAACCAGAAAAGACCTCGAATAGCCAAAGGGATATTGAAAAAGAAAGCCAACGTTGGTGGCATCACAATTCCGGACTTCAAGCTCTATTACAAAGCTGTTATCATCGAGACAGCATGTTACTGGCACAAAAACAGACACATAGATCAATGGAACAGAATAGAGAGCCCATAAATAGACCTTCAAGTCTACAACAAAGCAGGAAAGAATGTCCAATGGAAAAAAGACAGCCTCTTCAATAAATGGTGCTGAAAAAAATGGACAGTCACATGCAGAAAAATGAAATTGGACCATTTCCTTACACCACACACAAAAATAGACTCAAAATGGATGAAGGACCTCAATGTGCGAAAGGAATCCATCAAAATCCTTGAGGAGAACAAAGGCAGCAACCTCTTTGACCTCAGCCGCAGCAACATCTTCCTAGGAACAATGCCAAAGGCAAGGGAAGTAAGGGCAAAAATGAACTATTGGCATTTCATCAAGATCAAAAGCTTTTGCATAGCAAAGGAAACAGTTAACAAAATCAAAAGACAACTGACAGAATGGGAGAAGATATTTGCAAACGACATATCAAATAAAGGACTAGTGTCCAGAATCTATAAAGAACTTAGCAAACTCAACACCCAAAGAGCAAATAATCCAATCAAGAAATGGGCAGAGGACATGAACAGACATTTCTGCAAAGAAGACATCCAGATGGCCAACAGACACATGGAAAAGTGCTCCATATCACTCGGCATCAGGGAAATACAAATCAAAACCACAATGCGATATCACCTCACACCAGTCAGAATGGCTAAAATCAACAAGTCAGGAAATGACAGATGCTGGCGAGGATGCGGAGAAAGGTGAACCCTCCTACACTGTTGGTGGGAATGCAAGCTGGTGCAGCCACTCTGGAAAACAGCATGGAGGTTCCTCAAAATGTTGAAAATAGAACTGCCCTATGACCCAGCAATTGCACTATTGGGTATTTACCCTAAAGATACAAACGTAGTGATCCAAAGGGGCACGTGCACCCGAATGTTTATAGCAGCAATGTCCACAATAGCCAAACCATGGAAAGAACCTAGATGTCCATCAACAGATGAATGGATCAAGAAGATGTGGTATATATACACAATGGAATATTATGCAGCCATCAAAAGAAATGAAATCTTGCCATTTGCGACAACATGGATGGAACTAGAGCATATCATGCTTAGCGAAATAAGTCAAGCAGAGAAAGACAACTATCATATGATCTCCCTGATATGAGGAAGTGGTGATGCAACATGGGGGTTTAAGTGGGTAGGAGAAGAATAAATGAAACAAGATGGGATTGGGAGGGAGACAAACCATAAGTGACTCTTAATCTCACAAAACAAACTGAGGGTTGCTGGGGGGAGGGGGTTTGGGAGAAGGGGGTGGGATTATGGACATTGGAGAGGGTATGTGCTTTGGTGAGTCCTGTGAAGTGTGTAATCCTGGTGATTCACAGACCTGTACCCCTGGGGATAAAAATATATGTTTATAAAAAATAAAAAATTAAAAATAAATAAATAAATAAATAAAGATAAAAAAATACTTTTCAGATTGCTTATTGTTAGTGTGTATAAATGTAACTGATTTTTGAGTCTTGATTTTGCATACTGTTACTTTGAATTCATTTATTATTTCTAAGAGGGGTGTGTGTGTGTGTGTGTGTGTGTGTGTGTGTTAGGGTTTTCTACATATAAGATCATATTATCATATCAGGAACAGAGATTCTTTCTTTCCTTCCAATCCAAATGCCTTTTATTATTTTTTCTTGCCAATTATTCTAAGTTTTTCAGTACTATGTTAAAGAGGCAAAATCAGGCATCTTTGCTTTTTTCCTGATCTTAGAAGAAAAACTTCCAGTCTTCCACTACTGACTATAATATTTCCTGTGGGTTTTTCATATATGGCTTTTATTATATTGTTTGTTTCCTTCTGTTCCTAAACTATTAAATGTTGTTTTGTTTTGTTTTTTCCCATAAAAGTGTATTGAATCTTGTCATGTGATTTTTCATCAATTGTGATGATTATTTCAAGCTTCTGTCTTTCATTTTGTTAATTTGGTATTATTACATTGATCAAGTTTCATATGATGAATCATCCTTGCATTCCAGAAGTCAGTCCCACTTGGTCATGGCATATAATCCTCTTAATATGATGTTGGATTCAGTCTTTTAGTGCTTTGCTGAGCATATTTGCTTCAGGGCTCAAACGGGATTCTGGTCTGTAGTCTTCTTTTAGTGTCTCTTTCTGGCTGTAACAAGGTAATACGAGGCTCATAAAATGAGTTAGGAAGTATTCCTGCCTCTTCAGTTTTTTGGAAAAGTTTGAGAAGGACTGGCATTAGTTATTCTTTAAATGTTTGGTAGAATTCACTAGCAAAGACATCAAGTCCAAGGCTTTTCTTTGTTGGGAGATTTCTGATTACTGATTCAACCTGTGTATGAGTTATGTTATTTTAAATATATATATATTTTTAATTGGTCAGCATTGGTAGGACTTTGTTACAAAACCAGGCCGGTAGGTAGGCCTGCGGAATGTGCGGGGAGGGGTCCACTCTGTCAGAGGCCGGCACTGGGGCCAGAGCAGCACGAAACCCTGCGGTAGCTGGTCTCCACCCAGGGGAAGGCAACAGGGCTGCACAGATGGTGGCTCAAAGGGAAGAGGTCCCGGGGGCCCTACTCCTTGGCGATGGCAAAGGGCTTCTCCACCTCGATCTTGCCACAGTCTGCAATCGTCTCATCCTTCAGGGGCTTGTCCCGACTGTCGGTCTTGGTGCTCTCCACCTTCCGTACTACCTCCATGCCTTCCACGTGCTTGCCATCTAGCCAGGCTGTCTTCACCGTCGTGATAAAGAACTGGGAGCCATTGGTGTCTTTGCCTGCATTGGCCATGCTCACCCAGCCAGGCCCGTAGTGTTTCAGCTTGAAGTTCTCATCAGGGAAGCGTTCACCATAGATGCTCTTTCCTCCAGTGCCATCTCCCCGGGTAAAGTCTCCACCCTGGATCATGAAGTCCTTGATCACACGATGGAATTTGCTGTTTTTGTAGCCAAATCCTTTCTCTCCCATGGCTAAGGCCACAAAATTATCCACTGTTTTTGGAACAGTCTTTCCAAAGAGACCAATGACTACCCGGCCTATGTCTTCATCTCCAATTCGCAGATCAAAGTACTTGATGGTGACTTTGGGCCCCTTCTTCTTCTCGTCGGCCGTGGAGGGACCTGGCAACAGCAGGAAGAAGACGGACCCCACGATGAGGGCGGCGGCAAAGAGGACCTTCATGTTCCGCTCAGAGAGGCGCAGCCTATTTTAAATATTTTTAAATGTGATTTACTGCCTATTTTATGTTTGGATAAATAGTGAACAAAACAAAATAATTCTTGCTAATACAACATTCAAAGAAAATTTGTGTCTATATTTTGAGAGATCTGGGGTCTTGTTCCATTTTTTTCTTTTTCATGTCTGAATTTTCTAATATTATTGCTGGAAGGAAAAAACTTTCTAGAGGGTAATCTGGAAGTATTTATCAAATGCTTAAAAATTGTTTCTATCCTCTGTAATCCATTAATTCCACTACAATAACAAGAAAGTAATAACAAATATACAAAGCTATTTTTTTTAAAGATTTTATTTATTTATTTGAGAGAGAGACAGTGAGAGAGAGCATGAGCGAGGAGAAGGTCAGAGAGCGAAGCAGACTCCCCATGGAGCTGGGAGCCCGATGTGGGACTCGATCCCGGGACTCCGGGATCATGACCTGAGCCGAACGCAGTCGTCCAACCAACTGAGCCACCCAGGCATCCCTACAAAGCTATTTTTAAAAGGATGTCTTCCATTGTTATTTAAGAATTAGAAAAATTTGATATTTGATGCAAAAGAAAAAAAAAATAAACTGTGTTATCTATTATAATAGATAATTATGCAGTCATTAATAGTCAGGTTTTCAAAGGCTATTTAAAGAAGAGTAAGTATGTCCAAATTATATTTTCAAGTAAAAGGGGGAAAAATGGCTACAAAAGTAGTATGAACAATAAGATTATAATTTTAATTTTTAAATTAAATATATAGTCAAATAAAAACACAAGCTGATTGAAAAAATAAAATAACAGAATAATAATGGTTAAGCTCTATAGAGTAGTGAGATTAATATTTTAATTTATTCATTACTACATTTTATATTTGATTCTTTTCCTGCACTTTTATGAAAAGAAAAATGTAACTAACACTTATTTTAAGTAAGTTTGACTTATACTAAGTTCTCTGCTTTACTTCACTGGTGCTTATGTATAAGGATTCAGTGGTAAAATAAACTTAGATTCATAAGGAGAACAGCACTGACTCAACACTCTTTACGGAAGAGAGAATACTATCCCTTTACAGCGTTTCTGTAGAATTGTGTAGAGATTTCGCTTTCCATGAAAAGCCTTGAGGAAATGATGATATGATTTGCAATCAAGTTAAAGAAGAGAGGCACATGATATAATATGCTGCAGTGGCAGGATTACCCTTTTGAAGGAACCATGGCATTGTCTTACGGGACCTCTGGTAGGAGAATGTCTCCCGGAGGCATAGATACTATAACGTAAAATGACACACTATCAGATGGCCCCAGAAAACTATCCCATGATTAGTAATATATGCAAGTTTATTTTTTCTGCTTTGAGTGTCTTTTTAATATCACATTAAAATGTATTTACTCTAGAGCATGATATTTATAAGGAAAAAAAATGCTACTTTTTTTTTAAACTAATCTCCTGGCTATCATCTATAAGAGTTATTTATAAATTCAGTAAACTGTCAGTTCCTCAGGACCAAGAAAACTCTGCTCACTGTCCTTTTATCCCACCTTCCCCGACCAGGGTCCTGTATAATGATAGTAAGAGATTAAAACACAATGAATAAAATAGGAATCCACAACTCCAGTTACTATATATAAAAAACTGAATAAACAAATAAGTCACAGGATAGCATAAGTCAGCTAATAAATGTAGAGGAAATAATGTAGTTAGAAAATTACCTTTTGGCAAACATCATAATAATTACTAATTTATCCAATAAACATCAAAAGATGCTAAAAACTAGTGAGTGAAAGGTGAGAAATAGAATAATTACAATATCAAAATCACTTCCAAGTATGTATTAATCAAAAAGGAAAAAGTAATTTTGCAGTGGTGAAATGGCACACACCATTTCAATCAAAAGATCAAAGTTAACAATAACAGGGAAAGGACAGCACCACCTGGGCAGATGCATTGCTTCTGGGATATTCCTCCCCAGGGCATAATCTGTCTACTCCTGAGGAAACAGCAGATACACCCAAAGTGAGAAGCTTGTGATAAAAAAACAAAAACAACAACAACAACAAAAAAAACCAAAAAACTGGCCTGTACTCTTCAAAAGTGTCAAGTTCATAAAACTCAAGGAAAGATGAAGAACTGTTGCAAATTAAAGAACACTAGAGAGGACAGGTAAACACAGGTGATCCTGATGAAATCTGTGCATGCCTGCTTCACAGAGGATATAACCAGGTGATGTAAAACTTTCATTTCGGCAACTTAATCTCAAATGGTTGGGAAGGGAGTTTAGTTTTGTTACTGTGACTTCTGAATGTCTAAAATTATTTCCAACTTTAAACAAAATAGAAACATTTACAAGGCCAATTCATTCTGAGCCTAACATTCTAAATCGCTTCTCACCTCCTGCCCCCTCTTCCTTATCCTGCAGCCCAGCACATTACTCATATGCCCATAATATGAAGTTTACAGGAATTCTTTTTTTTAAGATTTTATTTACTTATTTGTCAGAGAGAGAAAGGAGCAAGAGTGAGCACAAGCAGACAGAGTGGTAGGCAGAGGCAGAGGGAGAAGCGGGCTACCTGCTGAGCAAGGAGCCCGATGTGGGACTCGATCCCAGGATACTGGGATCATGACCTGAGCCAAAGGCAGCCACTTAACCAACTGAGCCACCCAAGAATCCCAGGAACTTTTTTTTTAAAAAGATTTTATTTATCTATTTGACAGAGATCACAAGTAGGCAGAGGGAGGCAGAGAGAGAGGAGGAAACAGGCTCCCCGCTGAGCAGAGAGCCCAACCAGGGCTTGATCCCAGGACCCTGGGATCATAATCTGAGCCAAAGGCAGAGGCTTTAACCCACTGAGCCACCCAGGCACCCCTGGGAACTTCTCTTTTAAAGACGTGCATATAATTCCTTCTACCTAACATTCCCTTCCACTCCACTTCTCAGGTGAATGTCTGCCCATCTTTCAAAAACTGAATGCCAACACTGCTTCCAAAGGAAGATGTCCACATGCAGAGTTGGAGCTTACATGTCCCTCTCCTATGTTTCCAATGGTCTATTGAAAATGTTCCTTTCATTATGGTCAGAAGCCCATGTATAGGACTATAAGCAGCACAGAGAAAAGGAAAAGGTAAAGGAAATCTACTCACAGAGCCTGCCACCTAATCCCCTTCACATCACATGAAATGTCTAGGGCCAGTTATCTGACCTCGCTGAACCTCAGGGCTTCCACTATGAAATTGAAACAACTGACAAACTCTTCACAAAATTGCCATGAAAACAGGTAAATTGTGAAGTCATACTGGGCAGTCAAGAAAAATGAGATTCAAAAATAAGATTCCACTTCACACTTCATGTGATGGTGATGGACAAGAACACAGACAGCGAGTGTAGCGAGGATAGAGAGAAACTGGAGCCCTCACTCACTACCCGTGGGAATTAAAATTATGGTAAAGAGTCTGGCAATTACTCAGTAAGTTAAATGTAGAATTGCTAAACAACCCAGCAACTCCACTCCTAAGTATATACCCAAGAGAATTGGAACCATTTTTGCAAAAGCTCTCACACAAATGTTCACAGCAGTATTATTCAAAATAACCAAAATGTGGTAACAACCCAAATACCCATTAACGGATAAATGGATACACAAATTGTGGATTATCTATACAACAAAATAATATTTGGAATTAAAAGGAGTGACGTGCCAATCCATATTACAACATGATGAACTCTAACATCATTATGCTAAGTGAAGAAGCCAGACCTGAAAGGCTGCGTTATAGAATTCTGCTTACATGAACTATTCAGAATAGGCACAGCTATAAAGACAGAGGGTAGAAGGGAATGAAGGTTGGGGCCTAAATGCAAAATGGTTCAGAATTTCTTTTTGAAGAATTGAATGCAGTGATGGCCACACAACTCTGTAAATATGTTTAAAATCACCAAATTGTACATAATAAATGGATGAGTTGTATAGTGTGTGAATTCCATCTCAATAGTGTGTTATAGAAATAGACAGAACCCTTCCTTTATCATGTTTTATACTTATTTGGTTGCCCCCCTTCTAGGAGCGCAGAAGTCACTCTGGAGATGTTTGCTGAATTGAATCTGAGTTTGGGTTCAGAGTATGCTTCAAATGGGAACAGCGGTCTGCAGTTGGAAGGGCACTCTATGCAGGGCTGTCATCCTTCCTGGGGGACATGGTCCTGCTGTCAGTCAGAGAGGCCCACACAACCATCACCTTCCTGCAGGGCTTCCTGTCCACCCGCCCACACTGAGCAGGAGGCTGGATGGCATGGAGGCTCCTGTTGCGAACTGCACCACAGATTTTCATACAAGTAATCCCACTGTTGAGAAAACAATCTTCACAATACTGTTCTGACTGGTTAATAAGCCACACCAAGCAATGCAGAGTACTGGGAATTTCATATACTACAAAGCAATCAGAGTTACTTCAGCCATACCATTCAAAGGAACTGAAAAAGCAAAAAATATAACTTTTCCCTGATAATCCAGTTAATATTCTTTAATAGACAGCTCTAATTTTAACTGTACAGACTTGGCTATACCATGAGCCACCTAAAACTATGCTACTAGGGGATTGTACTTCAACACGAGATGAGACTTGTCCCCCTATTATAAGGAAGTGACTCTTCACAGAACATAGCCGGCTCATAACCAAGTGAAGCTCAAAGAGCTCACTACGAGACCCAGCAAACCTTCTGGAAAGGAGCTTCTCTCCTTCAAACACCAAAGGGTCTGCCTAACAACCTTTTGTCATTTCCTAACTTCAGCTAAAATTTCAGCAGACTGCTACTTCTGAAGGAATAGAAGCCCATACTTTTTCAGTCCTTTGTAGAAAGACACTGAATATGTAACACCTTGTATTAAATTTATATCAGTGAAAAGCACCTTTACGTTTTATACTTCGCACATTTTGAAAACTGACCTTTTTTTCTCTATCTCTCTCTCTGAAAAGTCTCTTTTATCTGGAATCTATGAGAATCTGATTATACACTAGGGGCAACTATACAGATCAGCAAACACTGTTCTACTTTCAAGCACCCTAATTGTTCTCAGAAGTGCAATTACACACACACGTAGAAGCTATAACCAATACAGCAAATACACTTTCTTCTGACAACAATGTAATTACCACCATAAAATAAAATTTTATGTAAAATTCTATAGCCATAAATGATGCTTAAAATATAAATTCACTTAAAGTAAAATAACTACAGCTAACAAGTTGTGGTGTTAAATTACTAACAGAAACAAATCATTCGTAGAGACAATATTAATTTCTTTTTACTATGTTCAAACTCTAAAAATACATATTTAAAAAATATAAAATATATATGACATCTAATGTATTACGTATATTTCTGGCATCCTATTTCCAGCCTAGTCACAGCAGAGGGAATATGTGAAGACCATGTGGGTTGGTTGGTGGGTCTTTTAAAAATCTTATGTCCAAATTCCCTCTTGTGGACTGAGTACACAGCATTCTATCATCCTTCCTCAGGGCCCCTTCTACTATCCATTGTTTCAAACCTCTCCTCTCTTAATAGGGACTTGAGATCTTTGGGCACTTGTGTTTTCACAACCTACAGGCTAGCATAATCATAACTCATCACAAGCTTTAAGCAATTTCATTTACAGCTAAGCTTTAACTGTCTTCACCCAATGTTTGCTCACTTTTCCTCTGCATATATTTTCATTAAACTCCACTCTCTTGCTCATACTTTGATTAAATGGCTGTTCTACTTGAAATTTTATTTTACATGTCACTACATCAAATGGGAAGCTTCTTGTGGTCCGGTGTGGTCCTGTGACCATGAAGGGTCAGTTCCCTCCAACACCATAAGAAGAAACTCCTTTATGACACAGTTGAGTCCCTCCTAAAAATAAGAAATCATTCTGTAGATGAATATTTTAAATAACCAAGCATCTGACTTATTGTGTATATCCGGTTTTTCCTTAGCACTCTCAGCAACCTTAGATATACCATTAGAAATAAAAAACATCTTAGGGGCACCTGGGTGGCTCAGTGGGTTAAAGCTTCTGCTTTCAGCTCAGGTCATGGCCCCAGGGTCCCAGGATTGAGCCCTGCATGGGGCTCTCTGCTTGGCGGGGAGCCTGCTTCCTCCTCTCTCTGCCTGCCTCTCTGCCTACTTGTGATATTTGTCTGTCAAATTAATAAATAAAATCTTTAAAAAAAACATTTTAAAAGGGTAGGTACATGGAATACAAGACTGTGTCTGTATATAAATAAAGGAATACAAGACTATGTCAGTATATAAAAAGCAATAAATATAATAACACCATATTAACAGAATAAAGAACTAATCTTTCAGAATAAAACAAGCCAGGAACAGAAAGGAACTTCCTCAATCTGATGAAGAGCATCTATTAAAAAAACCAGCAGCAAATACCTCAATTTATGTGGAAAGACTGAGTATTTCCCCAATATTAGGAATGAGAAAAGGATGTCTGGTCTTGCCACTACTATTTAAAAACCAGAGGATTTAAGGAAGCAATAAAAGCCATCCAAAATGGACAGGAAGAAGTAAGAGTTTCACTACTTAGAGATGACATAATTTTGCATATAGAAAATCCTAAGGAATATATACACACAGACTATTAGAACTGATAAATCCAGCAAGGTTCAGAATATAAGGTCATTGTACAAAAATCAACTCTATTTCCACACAACGGCGATGAATAATCTAAAGATGAAATTAAGAAAACAATTCCATTTACAATAGCATAAAAATGAAAAAAAGGAAAAGACATGACAAGAAAACTAAATACCAATACTCCTTCTGAATATTAATACAAAAATCCTCTGCAAAATGTACCAAACTGAATTCAACAGTACATTTAAAGAACTATACACCCTGAAACCATGGGGGTGGGGTGGGGAATTCCCACATAAATGTTTTATTAGATACAAAAAAAAAATCAGACAAAATCCAATATCCTTTCATGATAAAAACACTCAAAACTAAGAGTAAAGGGAAATTTCTTAACATGATACAGGGCATTTATTAAAAATCTACAGATAACAGCATGCATAATGGTAAGAGACAGATTTTTCTGTCCCAAGATTATGAAAAAACAAGAATTCCACTTTCACCATTATATTCAATAATGTACTAGAAGTCCTAGACAGAAAAACGAGGCAAGAAACAAAATTAAAGGCATTCAAATTGGAAATTTTAATCTTTTGGAACTTTGTCCTTTTAATTCTATGTAAAAAAAAATCCAATAGAATCCATACATTAAAACAACAACTAGTAGAGCTAATAAATTAATTAAGTTGCAGGATATAAAATTAGCTGTGTTTTTCTATTCCAGGAATAAATAATTCCAAAGGGAGATAAATAATTTCATTTACAATACATTCTAAAATAATAAAATACCTAGGAGTAAGTTCAACCAAGGATGTAAAAAAAAGACTTATACACTGAAAAATAAAACACACCACTGATGTAAATTAAAGACTTTAAAAAGTGGGCTGAGTGGCTCAGTTGGCTAAGTGTCTGCCATCAGCTCAGATCATGAACCTAGAGTTCTGTGTTTAAGCCCTGCATTGGTCTCCCTGCTCAGCAGAGAGCTTACTTCTCCCTCGGCATCTCACCCCACTCTTCCCCTTTCTCTCTTTTTCTCTCAAATAAATGAAATCTTAAAAAAAAAAAAGACCTTAAAAAGTAAAAAGACATCTCATGTTCATGGATTAGAAAACCTAATACTACTGAGATGGCAATACTCCTTAAAGCACTCTATATTCAATGCAACTTATCAAAATCCCAAGTCATTTCTCTAGGAACAGAAAGCCAAGGTTGCAGGATATAAGATAAATAGGTAAAAGCCAATTGCTCTTCTGTGTATCAGCAATGATTAAATGAAATTTGAAATTTTAAAAAATACCATTTACATTAGCACCCAAAATAATGAAATAGGTATAAAATATAACAAACTATGTACAAATCTAATGAGGAAAGCTATAAATATGTGTGAAATAAATCAAAGAACTAACTAAATAGGGCCATATTCCATGTTCATGGATAGAAAGACTCAAAATTGTCAACATGGCAGTTCTCAACCTGATCTATATATTCAAAACAAGCCCAGCAAAAATCCCAGCAAGTTATTTTGTGAATACTAACAGGTATTTCAAGGTTTATATGGAGAGGGAAAAGACTCAGAATAGCCACACAATATTGAAGAAGAACAAAACTGAAGGACCAAAATTATATAACTTTAAGACTTATTATACAACTGGTATACTTGGATATAATCAAGCTTGTATCTAATCAAGCCATCATAGTATTGGCAAAAGAATAGACAAAGAGCTCAGTGGAACAGAACGGAGAGCCCAGAAATAGACTAACATAAGTACAGTCAACTGATCTTTGATAAAGGAGCAAAGGCAATTCAATGGAGCAAAGACAGTCTTTTCAACAAATGATGCTGGAACAACTGGACATCCACATGCAAAAAAAAAATAAGAAATTCTAGACACAGATATAAAGCCCTTCATAATAGTTAACTCAAAATGAATCACAGATGTAAATATGAAATGTGACACAATAAAACTCCTACAAGATAACATAGAAGAAAACCTAGATGACCTCGGGTTTGGTCTTGATTTTTTAATATGACACCAAAGACACAATCCATGAAAAAAATAATTGATAAGATAGACTTCATTAAAATTAAAATTTTCAGCTCTGCTAAAGACTCTGTCAAGGGAATGAAAAGACAAGTCATGGACTGGGTGAAAATATTTCAAAAGACACATTTATGATAAAAAACAGGTTCAAGATATACAAAGAAGTCCTAAAACTCAACAATAAGAAAACAAACCACCTGACTAAAAAATGGGCTAAAGACCTTTACAGAGAGCTCACCAAAGGAGACTTACAGATGATAAATATCCACATGAAAAGATGCTCCATCTCATATGTCATCAAAGAAATACAAATTAAAAACAAGATACTACTACACACCTATTCAAATGGCTAAAATCCAAAACCTTGAAACACTAAATGCTGGTGAGGATATAGAGTAACAGGAATTCCCACATGATGCTGGTGTAAATGCAGTGTTACAATCATTTTGGAAGACAGTTTAACAGGTTCTTATGAAACTAAACATCCTCTTACCATACTATTCAGCAATATCATTCTTTGCCATTTATCCAAGGAGCTTAAAACATGCCCACACAAAAATCTGCACATGGATGTGTATAGCAGATTTATTCATAATTGCTCAAACTTCGAAACAACCAAGATAAATTTCAGTAGATGAATTGATAAATAATCTGAGATATACCCAGATAATGGAATATTATTCAGCACTAAAAAGAAGTGAGCTATCCTGAGGAGACATGGAGGAACATTAAATGCATATTCCGAAGTGAAAGAAGCCAGTCTGAAAAGGCTACCTACAGTATGGCCTCAACTACATGATATTCTGGAAAAGGCAAAAAAATAAAGACAGTAAAAAGATCAGTAGTTACCAAGGGTTTGGGGGGTGAGAGAGAGATGACTAAGTAAAACACAGAGGATTTTCAGGGCAATGAAAATATTCTGTATGATACCTAAATGATAGCTAGTCATTATGCATTTGTCCAAACTCGCCATAGAATGCACAACACCACAAGTGAATCCTAAATAAATACTTTCAGGTGATAATGATGTGTCAATGTGGGTTCATTAATTCTAACAAATATACACTGTGATGAGCAATGGTGATTCTGGAGGTCGCCCATGCATGTGTGAAGGCAGGAGTATAAAAAGTATCTCTGTGCCTTCCTATCAACTTTTCTGTGAACTTGCATTTTTCTAAAAAATAATAATAATAATAATAATATTGGCTTAAGGATAGGTAATGGAATAGAATGAAGAGCCCAGAAATGAACCTAAACATCTAGGTCCAACTGCTTTTCAACTATGGTGCCAATACCATGTGATAGGGAAATAGTTTCTTTAACAAATGGTACTGGCTAACTGGATAACCAAATGCAAAAGAATGAAGTTGAACCACTACCTCACTTCATATACAAAAATTAAATCATTATGGATCAACAACTCAAATATAAAAGATAAAACTATAATATCCATAGAAAAGACATAGGGGTAAACCCTCATGACCTTGGATTTGGCAATGGATTCTTAGATTTAATATCAAAGAACAAGGAACAAACGAAAAAACAGATAAGCTGGACCATCAAAATTAAAAACTATTTTATAGCCAAAAACATTATCAAGAATGTGAAAGTACAATTGATAGAAAAGGAGAAAACATTTGCAAATCATTTATAGAATATGGGTTTCATATCCAGAATACTGTCACAGGGGTGACTAGGTGGCACAGTTGATTGGAAGTCTGGCTCTCAGTTTCAGCTCTGGTCCTGATCTCAGGGTCTCTGGATGGCTCCATGTCAGGCTCCATGCTCAACATGCAGTCTGCTTGAGACTCTCTCCTTGAGAGTCTCTCTCCTTTTCCCTTTGCCCCTCACCCTCCTCCATGTGCACCCTCTTTCTCTCAAATAAATGAATATAATCTTTAAAAAATTCTCAAGATAATAATAATAATGATAATATAATAAATGGACATAATATTTTAAAAATATATAAATAACAAAAAGACATCCCAATATATTTACATAAGCAAAGGATCTGAATAACTATTTCTTAAAAGATATGCAAATAGCCAATAGCCACATAAGCTACATCACTGGTCACCTGAGAAATATAATCAAAACCACAATAAGATACCACTTCATAATCAAGAAAACAGAAAATAACAAGTTGGCATGTATGTTCAGAAATAATCATTGCCATATGTTGCTAGTGGGAATGTAAAATGGCACAGGTACTTCAGAAAATAACTCTCCATTCCTCAAAATGCTAAACATAGAATTACCATATGACCCAGCAATTCAACTCCTGAGTGTACACCAAAGAGAAGACAGTACCACACAGAAAACTGTATAAGAATGCTCACAATAGTATTAGTAATACAGGAAAAAGTACAAATGTCCATACAAATATCCATCAACAGATAAATGGCCAAACAAATCATAGCATATGAATGTACAATGGAAAAGTAGTCAATCAAAAAGGAATGAGCTACTGATATATGCTACAACTTGGATGAACTTGAAACCATTACACTAAGTGAAAGAAGTCAGACACAGAATTCTTTTTATATATAACACGTATAATATATTGAGAATATGAAAATCCACAGAAAGCAGAGTAAAGGTTACCAGGGGGTGGGAGGCAGGGAGTGGAGAGTGTCTACTTAATAAGTACAGAATGTTTTTATTGGGTGATGAAAAGGTTTTGAAATTAGAGAGAGCTGGTGGTGGCATAACATTCTGAATACACTACCACTAAATCATACACTTTAAAATGGCTAATTACATGTCATGTAAATTTCTCTTCAATTAAAAAAGAATAGAACAGTATGTGCTATGGTGAGTGCTGTGAACTGTGTAAGCCTGATGATTCACAGACCTATACCGCTGGGGCAAATAATACATTACATGTTAATAAAAAAAAAATAGAATAGAACACTACAGGACAAACGTAATAAAAGTGCAAGACTGGTAGATTAAAAACTGTAAGACATCATTGAAAGAAAATTAATACATATAAGTGAAAAGATGAGCATGTCCCATGCTCATGGACTGAAAATTTTAATATTTTTGAGATGGCTACCCCCAAAATTGATCTAGAGATCAATTCCTATCAAAATCCCCATTGGGTTTTTTTGGACAGAAATCAGCAAGCTGATTCTAGAATTCATAAGGACATATTTGCAAGTGACTCAGAACAGCCAAAACAATCTTGAAAAAGAACATAAAATAGAGTTAAAGAACTCACAATTTCACAATATTTACAGTAATCAAGATAGTGTGGTACTGGCATAAAGACAGACATATAAAATAATGGAATAGAATGGAGAATCTGGAAATAAACTCCTCTGTCCATAATCAACTGTTTTTCAATAACTCTGCCAAGACCAATCAATTGGGGGAAATAAAAGCCTTTTATAACAAGTCCTTGTGACCATAGACTAGCAGTGCTTTCTTAGATATCAAAAGTACAACAAAAGAAAAAAACAGATAAACTGGACTTCATCGAAATTAAAAACTTTTGTACTTAAAAAAAAGCCATCCAGAAAGTGAAAAGGACAACAGTTTGTCTAATATCCAAAGAACACTTAAAACTCAATAACAGAAGGACAAATAAGCTAACTCAAAAATGGGCAAATAATATGAACAGGTATTTCTTGAAAGAAGACATATAAATGGCCAGTAACCACAGGAAAAGTTGTTCAACATCAGTAGTCATTAGATAAATGAAAATTGAAAGCACAATGAGATCTAACTTCACACCTACCAGGATGGTTATAATCAAGAAGACAATAACATGCTGGCGAGGATGTGGAGAAACTGGAATTCTCATCCGTTGCCAGTGAGAATGTATACTGTACAGCTCCTTTGGAAAATAGTTTGCCAATTCCTCAAACACAGAATTACCTTATGACCTAGCAATTCTAGTCCTAGAATTATAGCCAAAAGAAATGAAAACATCACTCAAAAACTTGTGCATGAAAGCTTATAACCGTCAAAAAAGTGAAAACAAACCAAATGCCCATCAAATAATGAATTAATAAGCAAAATGTGGCATATCCATACACTAAAATATTATTGGTAAACAAAAGGAATGATTTACTGAGGCAAGCTACAATATGAAAACATTATACTAAGTGAAAGAAGCCAAGACCTAATAGGCCATATACTGTATGATTCCGTGATGCCAAGGGTCCAGAATAGTGAAATCCAAAGAGATATAAAATAGAGTAGTGGTTGCCTAGGCCTGAGAGGGAGGAGAGAATGAGGAGTGACTGAGCAAAAGAAGATATTCTTTTGGGAATGATGACAATCTTTGGCAATAGATAGAGATGGGGGCACCTGGGTGGCTCAGTGGGTTAAAGCCTCTGCCTTCGGCTCAGGTCATGATCCCAGGATCCTGGGATCAAGCCAGCATCTGGCTCTCTGCTCAGCAGGGAGACTGTTTCCCTTCCTTTCTTTCTGCCCACTTCTCTGCCTGCTTGTGATCTCTGTCTGTCAAATAAATAAATAAAATCTTAAAAAAAAATAGAGATGATGGTTGTACCACATTGTGAATATACTAAAACAACTGAAATAAATACTAAAAGGGTGAAATTTATAATAAGTGAATTATATCTCAATAGGGAAAAAAAAGTAGATAAAGAATTCACTGCAGAGAAACAAAGTATTATACAAATTGGGGCTTGGGGGAGGGCAGTATTTTAGTGTGTAAAAACACTCCATAATGTGTAAAAAGGATATTAACAAGTAGATGAGGTTTACAGGTGGGTTAACTGGAATATTTTAACTCAGACATTGTATATCAGGACGAAATCTCTTCAGAATTTTAAACCTACATCCTAGGGAAGAAAATATGACACCAAAGTGAAGACTTTCTATCATTAAATTGGTCCTTGGTTACAACTCTTTTTCAAATCTCGGCATGGTGATGACATTTGTATATGCAATCAATTGTATGGGAAAAACCATAAATCTGGATTGAGTTCCATCAGTGCTTTGTGGACTTTATGAACTAAATAGTCTCCTGCACCCATCAATCAGGGCCTGAAAGCTTTGGCCTTATCTGTTGTATGGGAGCTTTGCCTCCTCGCTCCTCGGTTCATATTAATGATGGAAAGATTCTGGACATAGACTTCTTAAAATCTCTGCACAGACTATTTCTAGGCTGACAGCACGAGAAGACAAGGAGATGAACTTAACTACTGATTACATCCGTGAAATGTAGTGAGAATAAGCTGCAAGTAGCAAAGAAGTTATTCCAGCAGAGGAAAACGGGAAGCAGAGTGTGCTGTACCTCCAGGCACACTAACTCAAACCGCATATTCTGAGATCTGACGAACATTTCACCTCATCTTGAAGAACATTATTCTAAAGTTAGCTTTAGCCAGTTTTACTGAAAAATAGAACAAACAACTCTAAATTATCTGCATATCAAAATCAAATTTGAGAAGATGTTATATATTTTATAAAAACTTCTAGACTAATTGGAGGGTTTAAATAGGTTGTGGTTTTAAGTTTGGTTTGGTTTGTTGATTGTTTTGAATTTTAATTTTTTTTCACTTAACTCACAAATTCGATGACAAATCCTAATCATTTTTCTGTATCAAGGGAAAAAAAAAAATTAAAACACAGTAAATTTCCAGAATCATTCAAATCAAAACATTAAACATCTGCTCCATTCTAGAATGGCACGTTACATACTCCACATTTTTTTTAAGTTTTATATATTTATTTTACAGAGAGAGAGCATAAGCAGGAGGGGGCAGATGTTGAGGCAGCCAGAGGGGAGAGGGAGAGAGAATCTCTAGCAGACTCCACACTGAGTGCAAAGCCCAACACAGGGCTTGATCCCAACACCTTGAGACCACCACTTAGGCCCAAACCAGGAGTTGGACCCCTCACTGAGTGTGCCCTCATTCTCTACATTTTTTTAATTGAAAGAAATCAGTTTCTCCTAGAATACTTACTTTTAAAATGCTAAGCTTAAACAACCATTATACCTAATTAATATTGATATTAGAAAACATAAATTTGATATAGAAACTCTCTAAATACTTAATATTTCTACAATGAGAAAAAAATATAAATAACTAGAAAGAGTCCCTACTGTGGTGTTTAGCTGAACCATCAAGTTGGTTTGGTAAAGAGGTCTGGCAAGTCTGAAGACTCATGCTTAATTCTCACTCCTTAGATTTCTACATTTCTTCATTTAACTCCAAAGAATATATAATAAAATTATGATTCAATTAATGGATTAGCATAAGTTAAAGATAGATAACACATGGGAAAAATTAGCTTTAAATAATGATCTGCAGCAATGGTACACATTTCATTAGATAAAAATTTTTAGCACATTTTTTGTATGTGTGTGCCAAAACGCGGAATGAACAGCAACATTTTTAAAGTGGCTGCCTAATGCATCTTTATAAACCCAGTCCATTTTCATTATGGGAAAGACTAGCAGATTTCAGACACATGAGTTACAGGGTAATCAAAACAGCCTTGCACAGTATTTTTATCATACACTTTTATTAAAATCTGGTTTGCATCAACAGAAAATAAGAACAGTCATCGCCATCACACAGAGATGCCTTCAAAGAAAATGCAGCCAGCCCGCTTACCTTGGGGTGCTATCAGAGTTCTTCCATTCTCCTGACACCAACCAACTGGCTGAACATAAGGGCTATTTACATCACACCTGCAAAACAGGATTCTATTTCAGATCCTACACAGGTCAAAGCCAGAGAAATAATCCAAGAGTAATGACCATTCTAGATACTAAGAGATACCATGGAAGATATAATTACATAGCAAAAATATTTTATAGCTAAATAAAATTAGAAGTAATTTTTAGTACTGTATTTTTTAAGCTAAGTGACCAAACTTCTCTTTTACCTTTCTTGAAATTTAAAAGTACTTTTAAGAAAGACTTTGACTAGAACCTGAACTGCCAGTGTTATCCCCAAAGAGTGAACATTTTAATAAGCCTCTCCCACCACTTCCTACTAGCATCAAGGGAAAAAATATTAATAGGCCAGCCCAAGTTTAACAGGACAGACCAGACTCCATATGCCTCCAATTTCTTCCCTTCTCCTTTTCAAGGAACCCAGACCATTCTGAGACACACAGAACAATTAATCCATGCTCTGCTTCTTAGTTCAAAGAAGAGAATAGGGCCCCCTTCATGCACATGAAGAGCCATAGCCTTAGGCAGAGACTTGATGGTTTCTCAGGATAGACTGTGAAGAAATGCTACAAAAATCATTTCTGCCATTCCCTCTTCCATATTTCAGGTTTTTACCCAGAAAGCCTTCTGTAACTCATGCAATGTTAGTTTAATGGTATTGTAGCATACATTTTCTCTGCTCCCCACAGGATCTCAAATAATTCACTCCATTCTCCCTGTGAATCTTCCCTTTCAAAAATATGACAGGCTGAGTTCAACATTTTTCAGGAAAAAAAAAAATAGCTCCAGGTTCTTCACTTCCTCTTCATAGAAATGCTTCCCTTACAAACTAGACACAACACAATGAAGTGCCCTGACCTGGTCATATTATTTCAGCTGAGGCCTCATTAGGTAACCTCTCATAGAGTGGGTAAGTTTCTCGGGCATTTTAATTCAGCAATTCATGTGGAAGAGAAGGTCATGAAAAGTTGGCCACTAAATTCTGATGTTCATTACTCTAAGAACAGCAAGGACAGTGACAAGACCAGAAAATAAATTCTTAACACCAAACATGAACACACAGAAATAAAATGCACATTGGTGTCTCACCAGTAATCGTAACTATCATCCCAATTGTCAAAATGCACTAGTAAGCGATCTTCAACAATATCTGCTATGGTTGCCACACACACCAAGGAAGGGTTCTTCCTGTCGACGGCCTCCAGCTTCATTCCAACCTGAAATTCTTTAGGCATTGGCCCATTCTAACACAGCACCAGAGGGGAGAGGCACAAAAAGAAACAGGACACCAGATAGGACTAAGCTACTGTCAAAACGTCTATGTTTAGCATCAGAACAGTCTACAGGCAACACTTACCCTCTAGAATGAAGCCAGCAAATGCTAGTACAAATATTCCAACAAACTGTTACGAGGTTAGCATTCTTAACAAAAACCAAGGAAACTAGCTTTTACCTTGTACTTTTTCTCTTTTGTTGTGCAGGTTAAGTTGTATTTCCCTCATCATCATTATTTTCCCTTTTCAGTTCTTAGAAGAAATTATATTAATTTAAAAATATGATGTTTACTGGATACAAGAGTATCAAATAATTTTCTCTGCTCCCCACAGACTTTAACAATTTCCAAATACCAGTATTTCCAAATACCATCCAGAAGTAGTAAAGATAGGCTCTTTAGCACCAAAATTATCATTTACTTTGATGAAATCTGAAAACAGTGGCTTTCTGGATATTTAAGAAACACATGCATGAATCCATAAATAAATCTATACTTGAAAGAAATCCAAATGCTTTTTTTAGTATCTATACACATTTTTTCATAGTAAAAAACAGTAAGGACTATGATTTAAAGTAACATTACAATAACAAAACCCCATTTTTTATACCAGTGTAATTAGCCAGTCCTGGGATCTGGGGACTAGAAAATGTTTTTTTCCTACCTCTTTACGGTCTATACTGAGCCCTGCTTTTTGTTTTCCTTTAGCGCATTACATCTTTAAAAGCAATTTCCCATTTCTATTACTCTCTTTTGTTGATAAAATTCTATGAAACACACAGAGCAGTTATATAACATCGATTTCAAGATCAGGGTGAGTGTCCTACAAAGGGATAAACACAGCCAGTAGGTGGCAGAGCAACCCTAGGGTTCCCTGCCCCCTTCCCAGGTAGGTGGCCTCACTGCCGGGAGGGGTGGGGGGGAACAGGCTGACAGGCCTAGAGGAGGCAGGGGCTGCACCTTATTCTCATTCTCTCCTGAAGAGCTGACAGGTTACTGGGGACACAGATAGCATAACAAATGTGCTCCACCCAAATCTTCATATCTTCATACGTCCCTTGAATCTGTAGAAAATGCACCCTCATTCTCATTACACAGAAATCCGACTAGGCTGGGTTTATTCAAAGTCTACCTGTGGTATCTACTGGTCTCAAAACACCAAACTAAGTTCAAACGAATAACTCACTAGAATCAAGAAGGAAAAACCATTCCAAAAGGCATTTTACATTTTAGTAGGATTTAAATATAGTCTTCAACTCTCTGCATCTAAATAAAGTATTTAAGTGTACATTTAAAGGTGGGGTGGGATACACCTATAGGAAACGGACAAATTAAGTGAGAAAAGTCATATGAAGCTAAGGATTCTGAAAAAATACAACAGAATATATAGTGAATTTTAAGAAATTTAAGCTCAAGTAGAAATCGGATTTATACTGAGGAAGAAAATACTTACAGAACTTCTGTTTCTGAATAATTTCTTGGGAGCATTTTGCAATTTGCAGGCCTTCAAGTAATCCATCCAAACAAATTTATCTTTTCTATAACCTAAAAAAAGTATGGATTATTCAAAATACCCACAGGATATAACCATGTGCATATTCAATATATTAGCCTTCTTCAGTCTTCTATTATAAATTCAAAGTCCTGTGGTAGACCACAAATGATTTAAATTAAAATCTCTAAATTGTTTCAATGTCTTTTAACATATGAAATTCAAAACTGTTGACGTGATTTCCCATCATGCATATCATGCCCTTACAAATTGTTTAAATTCATTAAGATAAAGAATTGGTCTGCTGATGGCCTGATGGGAGTCTCATCTCTTAGTGAGGCTTTCCAAAATGGGCAGAGGGAAGAGACAAAAGTTCCTGAACTCATGGTCACTCCTGCAGAAGCCATGTCACTGAGAACATCAGAGGTCCTGATGATGCAACAATCCAGTGTTCCAGGCACTTGGGGACATTATAGAAACCCCCTTACATTTCAAACACCATTTGGCAGCAACAGCTTTCTGCTGCTTATCTTTGTGGGTTTTGCCTTTTGTACTGATCCTCCCCTCTGTGCGCCCTAAAGTGACTCCTACAGGGTTGGCACAAATAAGAGGGGCTCAATAAACTGTTTCTGGTTGAATGTTACACCGAACAAAAGTCAGGCTCCTTGCACAGTGCTACACCTCTAACTTCATCTCCCACACCTTGCCCTTGCTTCTGTGCTCCAGCCAAATTCACCTCCTTGGGATTCCTCAACCTGGTGGTGGCAGCCCTCTCAAGGGGGGCCTCACTGACTTCCCTCATTCATCCACCTGTCTGTGGGACATCACGTTCTCATGCCCTTCTTCAGCATGCAGTCTGTCCCATCCCCCAACCCTGTCACTGCTTGCCATCCTACCTCACCTTCGTCTAAGACTCTTTGCCCCCCACCCCGGAACAAAAGCCCCACGAAGACAGAGATGGTTTATTTTATTCATGACTCTATCCCCAGTGCCAGCACACAGAAAGGGCTCCATAAAAACCTACTGAAAATGAGCCCATGACCAGCTTTCATGAAATCCAGCAATCTTAGGGATTCTGCCTTCAGTCTCAGGGGTGGATCCCCAAAAGTCACTCTGAGTTGGGCAGTAAAATGGCTGTACACAAACTCCAGAAGTGCCACTGTCCTCCAGTACTCTGGCATCTGAGCAGAAGCCGGTACACAGAAGTCTGCTGTGCAAGGAAACAGGCCCACGAGTCTCTCAACAGATCAAGTCCTCACCTCACCAGCACACAGCAAATAAAAAAGGCTTCAGTCACATCTGCCAGGCCCAGGTTCCTCTCACACATAACAAGAGACAGAGATGAGATTTTTGATTCAAGGAAGTAGACAGGGGCGCCTGGGTGGCTCAGTGGGTTAAGCCTCTGCCTTCGGCTCAGGTCATGATCCCAGGGTCCTGGAATCGAGCCCCATATCAGGCTCTCTACTGAGCAGAGAGCCTGCTTCTCCCTCTCTATCTGCCTGCCTCTCTGCCTACTTCTGCCTACTTGTGATTTCTCTGTCAAATAAATAAATAAATAAATCTTAAAAAAAAAAAAAGGAAGTAGACGGTGAAATCCTCCTCTCTTTCGTAATTATGTCTTTTCCAGGGTTTGAAACAAATGATAAACAGTGAATTGAGTTTCCTCACCATACGGTATCAGCGACTAAGTGAAACAGTTCATTTCAAGCATGATGTAAAATAAGTTTCTTTATTCCATCTCAGGTTTAATAAACTTTATATTAAGTCATAAGATTTTATTTCTGCCATAGGTACCTGATCAGCATATTTGACCTAAGCAGTCATTGATGCTTTTATTTTTTTTTTTAAGATTTTATTGATTTGAGAGACAGAGATAGAGATAGCAAGAGAGAGCATGAGCAGAGAGCAGAGGGAAAAACAGGTTCTTCACTGAATAGGGAGCCTGATCAACACTCAATCCCGGGACCCTCGGAACATGCTTAACTGACTGAGCCACCTAGACGCCCCCATTGCTTTTCTTTTAAAGACATTTATTCATTTCTAAAAATGGTATCCTTGTAGTCTTACTGCTTAGGGGGGGATTAAACTTTCATTTTGAAAATCAATTCACACCAGGCTCTCATTAGTATTTCATGAAATGTTGTTAAAATAAAACCAACTCTCTTTCCATCCCGGCCTACCCTTAGGGATGTGCAATTCGTGTTTGGTCTTCTCACACCACCCTACTGGATGAATGTCAGGGGAACCGGCATTGGTCCAAAAATCATAGCAGCTTAAATAACCATCAAAGTGAAGTCTGAGGCGGTAACCACACACCTGTAAAATGGAATGTTTGCAATCCTTCATTAAGTGTCACGCATTTGAAGGGTACACAAAATTAACAAAATATTCACATATTCTGTCAGTGCTATCAACATAATATAAACCAACACTTCCATCCAAATGTGCTTGTATTAAAAGGCAAATTTAGAGATGACATCTGAATAAAACAAAATGCTGACAGACACGATCTTTCAAGTATCCAGAATTTTTTCTGTAAAAAAAAATTATCCTTTTACTCAGTCTAGAAATCTGAGGTGTTTACACATCCATCAATTGATTGTTCATTCAACACCTCTCAAATATTGCTCTTGGAAACCCCATCTCCCACTGTCCCATGACAGTATGCAAGCTAAAGTACAGAGCAAAACCAAAATGGGTATGTCTTCATTTCAACTCTAACACATAAATCCAGTGTACTCAATTAAGGAAATAAATAAAACAGTGTAGAATACATCCTTAAGACATGCTATACAAGTTTAATAGCTATAATCAATCAGTAAATTAAGTGAATAGGGCTTTTTTATATGAGGTAATTAAAAATATAGAGGTCTTCCATCATTTTAATAATATAAAATGTTTAGTAAATATTACATTTTATAAGCCATTTACTTTCATCAATGGCTCTTCATTCTAAGTAATTTTCATAAAATGCTTACATTTATATAAATAGATATTTCATGTGCTTGGATATCTTTCATACACATTTCTCATCAGTTCAGCTAAAACTTGAATAATTATGTCTCTTTTAACAGACAAAAGTAACACTGTAGGATTCACTGATTGTTATCAACCTCAAATGAAAACTATTTACCAACTTAATCAAGGGTAACTGCTAGTGATGAGGGACTTATTAAAAGATTAATCTTCACAGAAGGAAAAAAATTCATTAAGAAACATATTTTACCCATCACTGATTAAAATACATCTGTGATGTAGTAGAACTTGTTTATAATGGAAAGCACTCAAATTCATTATTCTCTAGAAAATTCTCTTCTGTCACTGTGCACTCAGCCCAAGACAATAACACCACCTCTTACCTCAGCTACAGAAAGCACACAGAATACAGATGGATGTCGGGGGTCAATGCCTTCTAATCTCATTCCAACCTGAAAACCATTTTCATGCTCCGGAAAGGATTGGTCCTATGAAATTTCATGATATAACATTAGCTACTGAAATACCTTTACAATGTGATATTAAAACACACTTGGTGTTGCTATGCATGCAATCAAGGACTCACAGTATGGGCTTGGAGGCTCAGTGATACACCTAAAGATCAATGGCTGCTTTTCTATGTTTGGGCCTCAAAGATGGTTTGATCATTTTGATCATTTTATCATTACTTAGGAAACAGTTTATATGGAAACTACATGTCGTGTGAACTCCCCATTTATTCCTTTTGCCCATTTTTCCTTAGTGGTTTGAAGAAGCTCTTCCTGTACTCTGGAAACAATCCTTTATTAATTGTAATGATTACCTATTCCCAGTATGTGAGTTGGCTCTTTCTGACTTTGTTGTAGAGAAT
Source organism: Mustela putorius furo (assembly GCF_011764305.1). Classification (NCBI taxonomy): domain Eukaryota; kingdom Metazoa; phylum Chordata; class Mammalia; order Carnivora; family Mustelidae; genus Mustela; species Mustela putorius. Next base: position 11,715,449 of record NW_025422010.1, on the reverse strand, counting down.
TTTTTTATTTTAATGTAGTAAAATACATCAATTACTTCCTGTTCAGTGTGCACATCATTATGAAACCCCTCACAACCCTGAAGTTACATAGACATTCCCCTAGCATTCTTTTAAAACTTCTGTTCTTCATATTTTAATCTACAATGCAACTGAAATTAATTTTGTTCTATGGTGTGAGGTAGGATCTATTTTTTTAATACGGAAAACAGACTATTCAACAAAATTTTTTGTGTAGTCCATACTTCCATTATCAGCAAAACTATCTCTGTTATATCATATTTCTAAACATTTATGAGTCTACTTATGGCCCTTCTATTCTGTTCATTGGTATATTTTCCTATATCACATTAACTTATTTGCTTATGACTCTATATGGAGAGCAACCTTTATCATATTCCATTTTCTAATTCAGGAACTTGTTCCCTCTCCATTTAACTTAATCATTTTGTTTGTCCAAGATGTTTTTAAAATTTTGAATCAACATCATTGGTTATTAAAATTTTCAAAAAAGCGTCAAAAATGCTTTCTTATGTTTATTTCTGTGTACCTTTTAATATTTACTGCTACTGTAAATGGAATCTACTTTGTAATAAACTTTCTAATGTGTTCCCATTCATATTATTTTAATACTAGCCTTGTTTCCCACAGCCTAGCAAATTATCATTACTATTGAGCAGTTTTGAGCAGATTCAGCATTACTAGTCAATTTACTCTTAATTGAAGTAAGTTATAAGAATGCTAATAGAAAATGATTAAAATCTAGTTTTATTAGAACAAGAGCTGCTTTTTAATCACTAATTTTATTACTCTTTATTACCGGTTAACGCATTAATGTTTATTTTTATTCCTTTGAAAAATAAATCTCTTCATTTGAATGTAATGTCAAACTTAAAAGAGAAGCTGCAAGAACAAAATAATACAAAGAACATGTATAGCCTTTGCCTGGACTCCTTTATTGTTAACAACAGTAGAAACCTCATTTGTCTTACCATTTGTGTTCTTTCTCTCTCTCTCTCATATCTGTGCCTGTACACTGATATAAATATACACATATACATCCACATGTATATATGACTGTTTCTGAATCATTTGAAGGCCCTTTACCCTTAAATACTAAATGATTTTCCCTTAAGAGCAGGCAGTGTAGTTCCCTTGAGAATGAGAACATTCTCTTATGTAACAACAATTCAGTTATCAACTTCTGGAAACATAACATTTAACTAATCTTTAATTCATATTCCAGTGTTTCCAATTTATCTAACAAGGCATTTTATAACACTTTCCCCCTCCACAATGATTCAGGTAGGGTCAGATATCAAATTTAGTGGATATATTTCTTTAGTCTCCTTTAATCTGGAACTTTTTCCATACTATTTCTTTACCTCCCGTCTGCCTGACCTCCGGCCGCGCTCTTTACCTCTTACAACAAAAACATTTTTAAAGAAAACAGTCTTTCCCCTCCTCCATTTTTTTTTTTTAAACAGAAAGCTCATCGTTCTGGATGTGTCTGACATTTCTCCATGATTAGATTCAGTCATGCATTCTCTGCCAGTATGTTACATGGGTGACAAGCGTCCTCAGGATATCTCCTCTGGAGCCACAGGACACCCATGCATCCTCTCACTGGTGGTGTTGATTTTGATCACACAATGACAGTGTTGCCCAATTCACTATACAGTTACATACAAAACACACATACATATACATACAGAAATATTTACACATGGATGTATGTATATGCATACTTATGTATATTTTAAAAATCCTAAATTCATACTGATATGTCTAATCCCAGACCACCCCAAAGAGTTCATTCTGCATTTTCCCATCCATTTTTGTCTTTCTCCTCTAACCAGGTCAGCACATTTACTCATATACTAAATCCTATAGCATCTACTATAGTTTCAGAACTATTTTACCCACAGTACTATAATAAAAAAAAATCTATTGAAAGATTTCAGGATTTGTTTGCAATTCTCCCTCCCTGCTCTGCTGTCCACGAATGGGGTATGCAGTTAAAAACCATGTTCATAACCTACTTGGATTCACATTTTTCTCTCTCTCTAGTGCAGTTAAAGTATCCATTTGAAATATGGTTGTGTTCATTGATTTAAATGTGCTTTCAGTTCTTGGTGATTTGTTTTTATTTCTTAATATGTAGAATGTTAATATCCTTCCATGAGTTCGAGCTGTACAAAAAGGTTATCAAAGAAGTGTCTCTCTGTCTCCCATATCCTATCCTCCCCATTCTACCTCTTTAGAGGTAACCACCCTCACTGTTTTTGGTCTATCCTTCCTGGATTTCTTTTTGTAAAAATTAAAAAAGAAACATTTTGCCTTATTTTCCCCTTCTTTCTCACAAAAAAAGGTGCGATATATGCTATATATGCTATTTTGCATGTGGCTTTTTTCATTTCTTAACACCTCGTGGAAACCACTCCATGTCAGGTCACAGCGACTGCCCACAGTCCTTGTCACAGCTTCATCATACTCCACTCTGTGTAAGTACCATAGTTTACTAAACCTTCTTCTACAGTTGAGTGTGTGCCTTTTTTATATGAATATGAAATTGTTTTTAAATCTTTATGAATTGGCTTGTAAGATGTCGTTAAGAACATTCACAGATCATTTTAGAAGCTTCCAAGGAAAAACTTAAAGGATGACAAAACCCAAAAATGAAATGGCAAGAATGAATGATTTCTCAGAAATATTTTATTTCTGCAAAAATAAATGTCATGTGTGTGTTTAATTCCCCAGCCTTCTTCTCACATCTACTCTGTTTCCCAGCAGACTGTATATAACAGGTTTTATGTGATTGCCTCCTGTTCGCTGCTTTGAAATTTCTTGGTTAACTTCAAAAACACTGCACACACATGCATGTGCGTACACACAACACTGATAAGAAACCAACGGAACAGGAAAGACCACAGGGAATATATCAATAATTCTGAAAGGAAAGTTAAGAAACTGTAAAAACTGAGAGAACATTTTTCATGTTTAACAAAACCGAAAGATAGAAAATTGGGGACAGGAAAGAACCAGGATTATATGGAACAGACTGTGCTCCCTTTTCACATATGAATGATAAATTCAAGACACTGACAATAATTCAGAGCTGGGAGTTAGGATGAGCAATGTTATTCTTGTCAGCATTTTCAGAAGGTTTCTCAAGTAAAATTTGGGAGCTTCAGGTAGCACTGCAAGGAATGCTACGCGGCTACAACAGTCACAGCTTCTTTGGAGGGTTTCAAATAAAAGACAAAACATTAATCTGAAAGGCAGCTTCTAGTGAGAAACAGCATTGTCTTTCATCAGTCTCTTTTCTGTTTAATGGTTTATTCATAGCAGATTTAATTTTTTTTCCTTTCTAAAAATCATGTATTTTATGAATACAATTGATAGCTGTGCTATAAAATTATATTTATGGTGACAAAAGGGAACTGGAATCACACGCTAAAGCAAACAATAGTCTGTTAAATTCAGTCATAAAAATCATAAGGTCTGTAGACTTGAAAAAACATTTAGAGTTAAATAAACTCAAACCCAGAGAGGTGAAGAGACTTTCTCAAGGTCATACGACCTGTTTGGTAGCAGATTGTAACTAAGGACCCAAATCTTCTGAAAGCCAGCCAACTGTTTGTTCCACATTAGAGGACAGATGTGGAAACAGAACAAGCAAAACAAAACCCAGCTCAAGGCCATGGAAGGCATTTCCAAAGATGTGCCATGTACTCTTGGGCACAGAAGTAAAGCTGTTTTATTTCATCATTTTCTTTTCCCAGACATTTGCAAAATAATGAAGTTTGTCAGTAATGATAAAAAGAATTATTCCAAGTTCTATACCACATAGCAAAAGCAGGTACAAATTGCATACTATTACTAAAAAAATAAAATGAGCCCAAGCATTAGGAAAAAAAGAAACAAGCTAACAAGCAAAAAAACCAACCCAAATAAAACAAAACGCCACGCCTAGAGCAAAGCAGACAGGCTAACGGCAGAATTCCTTTGTGAAGTACAATGCATAAGGCACTCATCACAGTAGATCTCTGCGTGCCAGTAGATCTCTGCTCCAAAGTAACAAACATACCCTGTAAACAGCTCTTGGACACTTGGTAGGTATCTGTGAGAAATTCTGGGCGTTTCACTCTGTTTGACACTGAGCACCTCCTCACAGGACCAGAGAGATTATGCTGGTACTGATTGTTTCTGAGCCACTCTGTGGAGACGGCAGAAGCCTGGTGGCCATCAGCACCAGCCGAACAGCAGCTAGATGTGTGTTACAGAGCTGTATCAATCCTCTAAATGGAAGATTCTATCTGCGTGCCCACAGGCATTCTATTTTATTCACAGGCAAGCGTTGGCAGGCAACAATATTTTCCTGGTCTTAATTCAGTATCGAGAGAAATGGAGAAATGGAGAAATGAGGCAAGGGAGTCACAGCCGCTGAAGTACACACCTCTAGCAGGCCATGGAGAGGACCAGTCCAAGACGACAGGCCACTGATTTCTGAACCTTCATGGGATGGCTGTCAAAGCGAAAAACGTTCATACAGATTTTATATGCAGATGGTGAGGTAAGATTCCTTATAACACCAAAGACCACTGCCATGAGTGCAGTGGTCTTCTTCTCTGGTTTATCTCAGCAACATCTTCAAAAATCTCAAACTGTCTCCATGTGTATCTCCTAGGCTGAAATGTCACAATTTTAAATGTGACATGTGAGATCACAAGAAGTTTTATGCAGGCAAACTGTGATGTAGACAGCCTAACCAAAGAAAATTTAACTCTTGGTCAATACTTGATGATTTTCTTTACTCAGTGAGGGGAAAAAAAATATCATGTTATTGATGGGATTAAAAAAAAAATCATTCAAACACTGCCAAAGGGAACATAAAGAAGCATTTTCCTAAAACAAATACAACCAAAGGGAAGTTACGAGAAGCAGAGTCCATCTGCTGGGTTTTGAGGGTGATATTCTTGTTGGCTTAGCAGTTGATAAAACAAAATGTTCTGAATTTATGTTTAATCAATATATCCAGGACCATAGAGATCTATTTGAAGAACCATCAAACACCTGCTATCATAGCCAACAACCTCTAATAACAATATATAATTATCTCTATAACCAAAATGAAGAATAAGGAATAAGAAGGAATGGGAATAGAGCCTGAGCTATCCTTTATCAGGCCATATACAGATGGCTTTTATACACAAGCACGTATGTAGCACTTAACTCTGGGCCAAATCCTGTTCTAAGCACTTTACAAATACCAACTCATTAAATTGTCATAAAAGTCCTATGAAATAGGCATTATGTACATTTTGCAGAGAATGAAACTGGGGCACAAGCGGTTATGTAATATGCCTGAGACCACAGTGTGTATCTGGCTTTAGTGTAAGAGTGAGTAGTCAGTATAGTAAATCAACACCATCCCATTCACTGACTAAAGACTTCAACATTTTTAAACCTTCATAATTAACACTTAGAATGAGCTTTAAAAAAAAAAAAAACAAAGTTGATGGTCTGAATATATGCTATCTGACCACTAAATGATCGCCCAATGTTGTATGAGAATTTTATACAGAGTAAAGGTGGCATTTTAAGTCAGGAAAATAAAGGTCATTAGGACACATGCACATGACTATCCTTTGGGAAGAAAAACTCAGTTATATGCCTACCACAACAATGTATGTAAAAATAATTTCAGATGGAGACAAAACACACAATACAATGGAAGACAGTGCAGCTATTACAAAAACAAGACAGGTTGGCTCAGTTGGAGCAGCATGTGACTCTGGATGTCGGGTTGTTAAGTTAAAGGGTATAGAGAGGACTTAAAAATAAAATATTTTAAAAAAAAGCAAGATACAGGCCTCAATCTGGAAAGGTGTCATGATAGCTGTAATGTACTCATAAATATGAAGCAATCACCAGATGAGTAAAACACAACTATTTAGACAACCATCATTCACCTATCCACATAACTACATACATACAGACACGTCAAATTATTATGAGTGGTTCACCTAGAGAGAGGTACCAACAGAGGGAAAGCCTTTTAAAACTTTCAAACTCTTCTGTCTTGATAGACTTTTTAAATGGCATTGTAATTTAAAAATTAGCACACACGCACACAATTAAGTAATGACGATGCTAGGCAGGAAGACAGGACACAGGTCACAAGAAGCCCTTTCAGTTTATTCTTGGTTGATGAAATGCTAGCAAAAGCTTTTAAGCAGAGGGCAGAGAAAAACATTCTTCCTTCTATAAAGATCTTATTAGTGGCAGTGTAGAGAATTAATTTAAAAAATAACAAGACTAGGGCGCCTGGGTGGCTCGGTGGGTTAGGCCGCTGCCTTCGGCTCAGGTCATGATCTCAGGGTCCTGGGATCGAGTCCCACATCGGGCTCTCTGCTCGGCAGGGAGCCTGCTTCCCTCTCTCTCTCTCTCTGCCTGCCTCTCCATCTGCTTGTGATTTCTCTCTGTCAAATAAATAAGTAAAATCTTTAAAAGAAAAAAATAACAAGACTAGAAATAGGGAAGATGTTTAAGGAGAATTTGCCATGTGCCATCTATAGTATCTAACTCAGTTCATTGAAGCCTTAAAATCCCCTGTATTGGAACTCTATAATCCCCATGTCACATCTGAGGCTTGAGATACTCACACATACCCTACTTGCACAATCAGTCAGTTAAAAAGCTGGAATGAGAATTCAAACCCTGGTCTGCATGCTTCACTGCAAAGTTACATTCCATTCCAGAACATGGCAGGTGCCTGGACAAGTGATGAAGAGGACTGTGACCAATGTGGAGCCAAAGCTGGGAACGGGTGGGAAGGGCAGATTTAGTACCTACGGAGAAGTCAAGACAGGGAGTACATGAGGACTGGCCGGATGCAGAGGACGAAGAAGGCAGGGAATTTTAGATTATTTATTTATTTATTTGACAGAGAGAGAGACACAGTGAGAGAGAGAACACAAGCAGGGGGAGTGGGAGAGGGAGAAGCAGGCTTCCTGCTGAGCAGGGAGACCAATAGCATGTGGGGCTCAATCCCAGGACCCAGGGATCATGACCTGAGCTGAAGGCAGATGCTTAACTGATTGAGTCACCCAGGCGCCCCAAGGCAGGAAATTTTAAACTGACACCCAGGTTTCAGGCTTGGAAGAAATACCCAGATTTTCCATAAGGTGTTAATTTTTACTTTTAAAATGTTATCAATACTGACTGATATGTTCAAGGATTCTATATATAGCTCATGAACAATGACATTTTTGTACATACTTTTCAATTCTAAATTTCTAGTGCATTACTATAGCTTCAATGTCCCCCTAGGTATAGTATCTTGCAATGAATCTTTCATCTTAAATGTCTATTCACTGCAAATACTGAGAGAATATGAAAGGTTATGAAACTCTTTTCTTGCTTTCTCTTCTGGGACCTTTATGATTTTCACCTGAGCTAACAATGGAACCTCCCAGGAATATGAGAATCCTCCTGGCTTTCTGTTGTTTCAATCACAGAGAAAATGGAGACCTTGAATACATCTGTATTTATAGATATACAGATACAGATAAATGCATACACACATGCACTCATGTATAGGGTCCTTGGTTTCGATGGCAGAGTAGAAGTGGCATCTATGATGTCTTCTGGGATTCTAGAAACCTCCTATATTTTAAAATTTTGTGTGCGAATGGATATAAGCACTTCTCTAAAGAGATTATCAATAACTTTCATTAGATATTCAAAAGGGTCTAATATCTAAAAAAGGTTAGGAGTCACATGGCTGTCCTTTAAGGGAATCTGTCACTAATCAATCCCCTGACTACACAACATATTCAGGAGTCTTCGATAAGCAGGCCCAAGCAGTTCCTGCAGCTGGTCCTCATGGATATACAGGCCAGGCAACAAGACATGCTTCAAATCCTGCTTTTTCAAACTGATGCCTATTTTTGCCATCTATTTGTTAGGCTAATGGGGAAAAATCGTCACCTACATAATTAAACATAACTTGCTGCAAGGCTTCAGTTAAGGCGGCAGTGAAGGATGGCTGGTTGTGTATTTTTAAACTCTCATTTTAGAGACTACTTCCTTGTTATTTTGAACATTTTTCATAGGTTAATTCTGTATCCCAAACTGTTGCCAAGATTATACCAAGCAGCACTCTACAAAAAGAGAACAAAGAATTCATGGCACAACACAAGTATTCTCTAGAAGCTAGTGGATGCAATTCCTCCTGCTTTTTTGTGAATCTATTCTACTATAATCTCAGATGCAAACATTGTCATTTCACCAGAACTACTGACCTTATTGGTAGTAGGAAGTTTGGCTGAGGGGTATGTGTGTGAGTGTGCGTGTATGTGTGTGTGTGTGTGTATGTATGTGTATCCAGACACCGTGACCTACCCACTGACACTGTTTGTGTGTGTGTGTGTGTGTGTGTGTGTGTCCAGGCACCCTGACCTACCCACTGACTGAATTACAGTCTCAGAAACAAAAGGGAAGCTCACAGCGGAGTGGGAGGAATACTGTTAGATCTAGGCAGCTTTACACCAACAAAGATCTTTATGAACAAAGAGAAAGAACCCACACAGTATAAAATAAATGACTGCCTAGAGAGAACTTTTGAAAATAACTTCTGAAGTTGTCTGATAATTCACTGGTCAACATGAGTAGACTCCACAAATCTCTGAGAATAGTGTCTAAAGCAATAAGCCCACGTATTTTTTTTTCCTCTAAGGGACTAAACCTGCCTAGGGTAAAAAGACAAAGATATTTCTAATATAAATTTGCTTCAACTGTAAGAGGAGAACTGTGGAAACTGTTTACTCTTGATTCTAAATACCACTATTTTCTTTTAATTTCTCTTCCTCTGAACAACTTGGAACATGACATTCGGCTTCCAGCTGGAACTGCAGATAAGCAGCCTTCACAGGGGCTCCAAGCCCCCTCCAAGCAGGAGAAAGCAGCCCTGATTGGACTGTCTGGTCTCACTGCTTCAGATCTGCTCAACTATCTGCCAGGCCGCTGGTACTTTGAATCTCACTATTACAGACAAGTGGATTCTAAGAATAGGAAAAATATCTGAGCTGCAAGATCACGATGTATCTTCAGTTTTGCCCCAGAACTTACAGCTTTAGAGAACATGAGAAATGAACATGAATGAGAATTCCCTCTGTTCTTCAGAGCCCCAGCCATTAATCAGCTTAAATGACTTCACATACTGAGGCTACAGTCCAGTTTTAAAACACACGTCTTTCTCTGTCCAATATGCCTTGGGATTTAAGCCCCAATCAAAGATGTGAATATAATACACACAGTATTATTATTATTATCATTATTATTATTATTATTATTATTTTACAAAATGTGCTCTTTCCCGGGAGAACTCTTAAATATCAACGAGGTTATCCTAAAACTGGGGGGCATCAAAATACACATAGAAGGCAAAAACAAAGAGAAAAACAAGCACACACTTTAAATATATAAAACAGGATATAGATCCAGGCTATAATCTGATTCTGACCATATCAGAATTCATAATATAATGAGATATTTCCTTTTCACTTTAACTACTAAAAAAGCCATGCATGGTCATCATGTGGCTAATGATTAATATTTAAAGTATTATCTAAGAAGGATCTACATGAGTACTATGATAATGTTCTCAGTGATTATCAAATAATTTGGAAGCATGTTCAAAGCACAAAAAACCTGACATCTGACTGAATTGTTTGGGTTGGAAAGGTCCTACTTGTCTGAAATCATTCTACAGGGGGTTGTAACAAATATGAATTTTCATGGCAGCATCTTTCTGCACCTGCAATGCTAAACACAATTCTAGACTTCATCAAAAACAAAACACAGACACGGGTCTTTCAGATTCTATTTAATGTACTGGCATATCTTAAAAAATAGATTTTTAAAAATATAATTCAGGTCTGGGTACAGAAGTTAAATTTAAAGTTAAAATTCCTTTCACTTGGATTTTACCAAGGAAGGCTGAGCGAGAACAGGAGTGTGTTCAAATAAAGCTATCATATCTAGGGCAATTAGGGGGTTAAATTAGGAAGATGTCTTTGTTCCCCAACTACTCTCAACCTTTCCCACATGAACCTTCCCCACAACCACCACATCATCCTACAGATGGCTAAAATTTCCTTATATGGACACAAAGTATTTCTTTCCCAAATCATAGGAGATTACTACAGATTTTAAGAGAGGTGGAGGGACCGTACAATACAAGAACATGTTAAGGAGTGTCCGAGATAAAAATGCCACTGAAGAAAAGCAGGGGGAGGAAAAGCAGAAATGCCAAAATCAACATGGTTTTGCCTTGTTTTGGGAGACAAAGGAGAGCAACCGAGGAGACATTTCTGTTCCCCTCACAAAGGCAGGAGGAGAGAACATGGAAGCTGTAGAACGGCAGGACTTGCCGACACTACGGTTTCAGACAAAGCTCCAGTGATGCATGGTTTTCAGACTGGACACTCGTCCTGACGCACAGGAGATCAGGAGACCTCAGTTGGGAGACCATGCTTCACAGGGAGCAGCCAAGAGTACTGCTGTGGTCTAAGGGAGGCCAGTCCCGACGAGGACGCAGTCCCGGGAGATGGCGTTCTGGCTAGGGCTCTGAATGAACGCTGTCAAGGAGGGCAGGTTCCAGGGACAGTAAAGGACTAGAATCTGACACGTGTCATCTTAAGAATTCTTGCATCTAATAAAGCGAACTGCATGTCAGACGCTGTATTGGGCTAAACACTGTATATATATTTTATGTAATTCTTCAACAGTCTCTAAGCAAGTGATATAATCTGCCACTTTCAGTTAAAAACTGAGAGTCAGAGAAATGCATTACAGGGTTCTTCTTCTATAAAGTGAAGGGAAAGAAGCTGAAAGGGCTTAATGGGGCAGCACATGTACCAGCACCCAGCCAGTAACAAGATGCTCCAAGGTGCACCTCTCCCAGAGAATCACGAAGCAGAGAGGAACTTAAAAAAGGAAAGAAACCCAGTCAGTTTTCACAGAGATTACAGCTCTACCCAGAGACAAAACACACTACGTGTAATCACACAGAATGAGGAGGTAGGAAGATCTAGAGATCTAGGACGTTGCAAACTCCACTGGGTCTAGGTGGAACTCGAGTTAAGGGGGTAGATGAGATGCCCCAGGGGCCATGCAGAGTGGGGCCCAAGACAGAAGCCCAAGAGAAGAGGATTTTCAGAAGTGCCTGGCAAGGAGTAGCTAGGACCACGCAGAAGGAGCAGCTAACAGTGGACAGCATCCTGGAGCAGAGGGAGTGTAAGCCAAGGCCTGATGTGTGTGGCTTTGAAATCAGGGCAGGGAGTGGAGGGGGGCACTTCTGTGGGCACAGTTTCAGGTCATGGTGGGAGTAAAGGCCAGGATGCAGAGCTGGAGGAGGAAAAGGTTAGAAAATAAAGAAAAGAGAAAATGCCTGCCAACATTTCAAGAATCTAGAGCAGACTAAGGAGGTGAGCTATTAAGGGGAGTGAAGGACCAAGGGCCAGTATGCTTTCTTAAAGATGGGACAGACAGGTGTGTTCATGTTCTAGACACAATCACTTGGAAGAGAAGCAAAGGTAGCTTACAAGCAGGACATGAGATGATTGATGGGTCATTGATCAGTTCTCTCTAGAAAAGCATAAATGGGAAGGCTCCTGAGTGTAGGTAAAAGGAAAAGGGGGAGGAAAGGGATACGTCTCCCAGTTCAGCCTGGGAAAGAGGTCTGAGTTGGTGTGAGTGAAGGTCTGTGGCAGGGAATGGAGGGAGGTTGCACCAAGTCCATCCAAGGAGTGATGCCTTCTGCTGGGAGTGAGGGCAGAGGCCTGAGAGTAGTGCCTTCCCAGAGAGTAGGAAGTGCTCAGACTGATGGCAAGAAGGACAGCCAGGCACTGCCCTCTTAGCAGAGACTGTTAGTCTACAGTGCCATCAAGCTGCAAAGCTTTGATGTTTGTGCTTCTTCTGCAGCAGGGCTTGGCAGTTAATTAGGCACAGAAGTTAGAAAGCACACGTGATCCATCCGGAGCTGGGATTTTGGCAGGCATCTATGGGGAGAGGAGGACGGGGGACAAGGCAATTGAAGATCCTGGCAAGAAAATGGCTGAAATGATAGCACCAGGGTGCCTAGCCTGGCCAGGGGAAGATGTGAAGCCAGAAGGAAGGTAAAGGACAAATTCAACAACCACAGGTCTTAATTAAAGGAAAAGCTGGTACTATGAGAATAAGGGAGCAAAAGGGGCTGCAAAGACAGTGGATGGGATCAGACGTGGGACTTAAAGTTCCACACTGCAGGAGAGGTCCAGTTCTGATGGATGCAAGTGTAGCGGAAAGCAAGTGGACATCCCCAGGATGGGGGGTCTGGCACGTGAGGCACTAGGTGGCTCGTGTGGGCAAAGGATGTCCCAGGATGAGCAGGAGACCCAGGCAAGAGCAGAGGGGAAGCTCAGGGAGGCAGTACGTGGGTGCACACGTGCACATAGGCGTACATGCGCAGGTCCAATGAAGTAACAAGAGTGGAAACCATAGGGAAGAGACAGCATAAATGACAAAATACTAAGGAGCAGGCAGGAGGAGGCTTGTGGTGGAGACCTGACCTTGAGGGGTGGAGAAGCGTGGGTGGGAGAGACAACAGTGCACTCTCGGGACATGGAGGTTCCAGCAAAGCAGCTATGCATGCCGCCTCAAGAAGGGGGGCTATGAAGGATGGTGCATCCCTTGTGGGATTTTTAAGATTTCGTTATGTGTTTATTTGTGTGTGAGAGAGAGAGAAAGAGAGAGAGAACGGGTGGCAGTAGGGGTTGAGAGAGAGCAAGAATCTCAAGCAGACTCTGCACCAAGCATAGAGCCTGACATGGGACTCAATCTCACAGCCCTGAGATCATGACCTGAGCCGAAATCAAGAGTCAGGTGCCTAACCAACTGAGCCACTCAGGTGCCCCAATACATCATTTGTTTTACCACAGAGGGTGTTGCAGAGGTCACAGGAGAATGACGGCAGGGAGCCAGCCATGAGAAGCCACTCAAGCCAGGGGCAGGGACAGATCAGCACAGTAATGGAAAGGAGATGGCACCTGTGGTCAGTGGCTTCCAAAGAGAGCCATGTCTGAATCCCTGAACCTGTGAATATGGTATGTTATATGGCGAAACGGATTTTCCAGATGTGATTAAGTGGACCATCTTGAGATGGAGAGGTTATCCACGTGGGCCCAATGTCATCACAAGTGTCCTTGTAGGAGGGAGGCAAAGGACCAGAGAAGGAGATGTGACCATGGAAACAGGTTGGAGTGATATGGTCCCACAAGCTAAGAAATGTAGGAAGCCTTTAGAAGCTAGAAAAGGCAAGGAAAGAGATTCTCCCCTATAGCCTGCAGAAGGAACATAATTTGGCTAACCCATTTTAGACTTCTGGCTTCCTGAAATTTAAGATAATAAATTTGTGTTATACTAAGCCACTAAGTTCATGGTAATTTGTTACAAGTACAAAAAAAAAAAAAAAAAAGAGAGAGAGAGAGAGAAAGAGAAAGAAAAACAACCCGTTTGCTATATAAAATTCAAACTGTAACTCTATACACTATAAAAGACACACAGAAAGACACACAGAGAAGTCCAGCAATTTTAGCTTTTCCATGATGACTTTCATCTTGCTCTGAAGTACCAATCATTTTAATAATATTCAAGTATCCCTGGCCTGCAGGAGCCCAAGCACACATTTAGCCTATCTGCTCGGCCAAACACTGGCTGGGGAGACAGAAACATCTGCTGGACATAAAAAGCAGAGCTTTCAGGGAAGTCACTAAGGACAACCAGGATGTGTGGTTGTGGGACAAGGGCGGTTTGGGGCGAGGGAGGGTTATGCTACCCCGGTCAGACCTGCCCCTGGAACGCTGGGACAGGTGGAGGTGGGGGTCCCTTTAGCTCACGGCTAGACAGCAAGAGGGACAGCATCTGCCTTCATGCTGGTCCTATGCTGCTCCCAAACCTCACTCCCACCAGCCGGAGCCAGGAAGACAGAGGCTGCCAAGACCACAGGTCAGAGTGCAGAGGCTAGGACAGCTTCATAAAGGGGAAGGGTCCTGGAAGAACAGGGACATAGGAAGTTCAGAGAACAAGAAGAGACACAGAGGCCTCCCATGTGGATAAAGGCTCTGAACAGTTAAGCCGGGCAGCAACAGGCTGACCGGCACAGAAGCTGTTCATGTGCATCTGCAGATGAGGCCAGACTGTGGGGACTGGGATTCCAGGCTGGCATAGTTGAGCCTTTGATGGGCAACAGGTGGAAAGAATGCTTCAGGGAGATGCAGTGGACGGTCAGATGACTGGCAAGGAGAGATGAGAGAAAGTTTTAGAACCAACTTCAAAACCAAAGGAAAAAATATTTTGAAGTTTGAATCAAGTCACGATAGGCACATTTCACCAGTAATGAAGAGAAAATGTTTTTATATTTTCTGTCAACAGAAGGTGTTTATATCCTTGTACACTCACTACCCCAGATGGTAAGATAAACCATAAATTATAAAACACTTTGCTTTGTCTTGTACAAAAAGAAATTCAAAATGGGCCTATAGATATTCAAAAATCTTGTGTGCAAATAAAATAAGCACACTCTTAAAATACACACATACATTTTCTTCGTAGAATACATGTCTGATTTGTATGATGGAACTGATCGTATGTGTGTGTGTGTCACTGGTACACCATCTAAAACTTGAATGTTAGGATGGAAATGACATATTGAAAGAAAAGCAATAGTTAATATATTTTTAATAGTTTTCCAATCAGGACATGCAAACAGTTTCATTTTATTTTCAACATTTCGGGGTCCTGAAAAGTTCCATCTCAGCAGGCTGACCTGAACATCATTATTACAATATTTACACATTTAAAATGGACAGGAAGAGTCAAGAGCACAATGTTACTCCAAACCTGAGTTCAAACTGATCATCTTTCTCAGAAGACTGGCCTGACCCATTTGCCTTTTTTATTCTACTGAAAGCTATTTTCAATTATAAACCATGTCACTTCATCTCAGAATATAAATGTCCAGTCAGAGTAACACTGTTATTTGGACACAGCATCTTCAGTCATCAGGACAAATCAGACCTAGTAACTGGTAAGCTTCTTCCTCCTCGATAAGGCCTGGAGGAGATGCCACCTCTCCTCAGGACACCCAGCTCATTACATGCACATTTGACTGACGAGAACATTCTACCTCACACCACTGTCATGTTTTCAGGAATATCTTATATCCCAATAGACGGCAAGATTTTAAGCAACCATGTCATAAACCCCTTAGTGTCTCAGTCTACATCTTACATGGAGCTTTGTAGAGATGGAGCCTCAAAAACGTGAGTAGCTTGACTGTTAAATTCTGAGTGAAGACAAAGCCATGCCTACAGGTCAGACATGTCCACTTTCTCACGTGCTCATACTCTATGGTCAGTTTCAGAGTTGACCAAAATTGAGTCCACAAGGTTGAGAAAGTCATATTTTAAAGTCACATGATGAGGCAAGGACTCCCCAAAGACTGCATTCCCTGCTCATTGCTCATCTCTCCTCTGTGGACAGAGTCACAGATTCACTTACACCCTCTAGAGGGAACCCACCCCTGCCTTCACAATGCCATGTTTCCCCTCACTTAGTGCTTGCCAGTACCTCTCTTATCAGATCTCTAGAACAGAAATCTCACATTTGCCCCTTGGTGGTTTTTTTTTTTTTTTTTTTTTTTTACTCAGTCACAAGGGAAAATCTGGGGGAGAAATTTTCTTATCTGTAGGTGTTCTTGCACTAGCTGTTGGACCTTGAATTGTCCTGAAGGAGAAATCAAGAAATAACATTAATCCACTCACTAGCTGAGCTGAGGGAAAAATGCAGGCACTGGCTAGAATCTAATGGCTCTCTGTCATCAGCCCAAACCTGCCTTGCTCTGGAAACAAAGGCCCATTTCAGCCAAACACACTAAAAAGTGGTTCAATTCTCAGTGGAAAGAAGAGAGGACCCCAGCCAGGAGACCCACGGGGGTCTGATTCCTAAGACCCTGAATCATTCATGGTCAATACTGCTACATGGAAGTCCTAACTTCAATCATTGACTGGTCTCACATTTTTGTGGACCTTGGTTGCCTTGAGACCCTACGGTACCCATCCATGCCCAGCCATTGGATCACAAGCCTGGTCAATGTCCTGTGGTGAACCTTGCACCATGGGCCCAGATGGACTACATGTGCCCATGGGGCTCCCAGCTTCTGACAGGCCTTAGCTGGATTTGGGGCCAGCCCACTCCACCCTCTGTCCTGCAGTGACCACACAGCACGGGCACAAGATGGGCCCAAGGATGGAGAGAAAGTGTAACTACAGGTTGCCCTGGATTGCTCCAGTCAGAGCCAACTCTCTTTAAGGAACTTCCATGCTCAGAAATGAAAAGAGTTTACCCAGAAGTCATTCAACATTGACTGATCATGAGTACACTAAGAACAGAGACTGTGAAGAAACATGAAAGAAGAGACCCCTTCCCTAGGGACCTTGAACCCTAATTCTCATCAAGTGGCAGTCTCATCAGGAGTCAGCAGGCACTGCATAGTTCCTACAAGCTACTACCACCTCGGACCTCCATCCTGCGCACAGAAGCCCAAGGAGGTTCTCCAGGGTGCCAGGCCCCAGTCACTGAGGTTCTAATTTAGCAGGTTTCGGGAATACCCATACACATGGGTTTTCCAAAGCTCCAGAAAGGCATTTGATGTGAAGATTGGGTTGAGTACGAAATATTTAGTATTTCTTAAATGGGAGCTGCCAGCATTTGGTTTCTCTTTCTTTCCCTATTAACATTACTTCTTCCCCCATTCTATTGCCACGGCCAGGATTAAAATTGTTAGCCCTTTTGGGGCACCTGGGTGGTTCAGTCGGTTGAGCACCTGATTCTTTGTTTCAGCTCAGGTCCTGATCTCAGGGTCCTGATATCAAGGTCATGAGATCGAGCCGAGTATCAGATTCTGCGCTCAGATTCTGACTGCTTGAATTCAGTCTGCTTGAGATTCTTTCTCCCTCTCCTTCTGCTCCTCCCAGCTGTACTCTTTCTCTTGCTCTAAAATAAATAATTAAATCTTTTAAAATATTGCTAGCCCTTTTGCATAGTAAAAAGTACTAGATACATCTCAACAAAATGTCATAAAAAGCAAAGCAAATAAAAAGCATTACTTTCTCACCGCTGGTTAAAATGCAATATAATGATGAAATCTGATGCGGTTTTTTAAATATAAATTCCCCCGAAATGTTGAAAACACAGACCAAGAAGAATAGAAAGGGTAGCAGGAGATTTGGTACCTTGGGTAAAGATGATTCCCCTCAAGTCAAACCTCTCCCCACCTCTGTGCCAACAGTCACTTGGTCAAGCAAGCCCACACAGGCTGCTCTGGACATTGTTAGATTCAGGCAGAACATGGGGTTTCGCTATCTCCTCCAACACGTTGCCTTACCGAACACTTCCATGCAACACATCAAAAACAGACTCCTCAGGGGCACCTGGGTGGCTCAGTGGGTTAAGCCTCTGCCTTCAGCTCAGGTCATGATCTCAGGGTTCTGGGATCGAGCCCCACATTGGGCTCTTTGCTCAGCAGGGAGCCTGCTTCCTCCTCTCTCTCTGCCTGCCTCTCTACCTACTTGTGATCTCTATCTGTCAAATAAATAAATAAAATCTTAAAAAAAAAAAAAAGGACCCCTCAAACCTGATCCTTGGGTGGTCCTGTGCAAGTAATATCTGCTAATACAAAGAAAGATTATGTGCCCATTGCATTCAATGCTCTTTAGGTGTAACAACTGATTTCATCCTCCAACAACCCTGGGAGGTAGGTATGGTAATTTCCTTACATTACAGATGAGGAAACTGAAGCAGAGAGAGAATGAATGACTTGCCCAACATCACAGAGCTGAAAGGGAGTAGCACTGGGTTTCTGGAGGACACATTCTGAATCACTAAGGCTTCCATTACCTTTGTTATGTTACTTTCCAGTGAAACCTACAACTGAAATCAGTTGAATGTTCTGTGTAGGCAAATGATTTCCTTTTGATTATTTCTCTTAAGTGCCCATTCCTTGCCAAAACATGACTGTTAATGATTCACCTTGGAAAACAGTTCAACAGGTGCAGCTATAGCCTTCTGTTCTGTCAAGTACTGCTCCCACGACCATGCTTCCTGTGCAGCCACTGAAGGGACTGGAAAAGAAAACACAGTGACTTTTCTTAAAGCAGTTAAGGACAGAAAAATAGTATCTAACTGAAGATAGACACAACAAGCAGGCTGATTTGTCAAATAGGTAATCAGGAGAACTAGCAACTAATAAAAACTTTCTCTCTCACTTTCCATGAGCATTTAGTAAAATCATCTAACCAGTCCATATGCAGCTTCTCCTGTTTTAGAACAAGTCTATGAATATATCCCCTTCCCCAAGAAGACCACTGATAAACACTTAAAATTGGTAGTTTGGGGGCGCCGGTGTGGCTCAGTCATTAAGCATCTGCCTTCAGCTCAGGTCATAATCCCAGGGTCCTGGGATGGAGCCCCACATCGGTATCCCTGCTTAGCGGGAAGCCTGCTTCTCCCTCTCCTTCTGTTACTCCCCTGCTTGTGTTCCCTTTCTCACTGTGTCTCTGTCAAATAAATAAATAAAATCTTTTTAAAAATGGGTAGTTTCTTATTCCTCTCAAAGAAGAGTAAACAGGTACTGCTTTTCCAAAACATGACTTGGTTCATTTTAAGGTGAATGACCTGCAAATATCTGTATAATCTCCTTTTGTTTTCATACCACTTTTTGGGATGAACATCAAGTGGTAAAACTTGTTGGAAGGCAATATGGAAATATATGTTAAAAGCCTTAAAAAATTTTCATATATAATTTTGAACCAGCTATTCTGTTTCCAAGAATCTGGATGTTAATGTGATTACAGTGAATGCACACAAGGGTTTCTATCCTAGAACTCCTCATAATAATGAAACATTGGAAACAAACTACTGGTCTACAAAGAGGATTAATTAAATACATTATACAGATGTGTCACTTTAATAATAAGCTGTAAAATTACATTATAGAAGATTAATGGCAGAGAAAGACTATGTAAATGATATACTACCAGTGGGGAAAAAGACAACAGTTTAGAAAACAAAATGATACTTTTTGGTAAAATATGTAATTGAAATATGAAAGACTAAAATTACGTAAATCAAAACCTTAAGTGAAGTCATCTTTTGCTGCCAGGATTATGGCTTCTTCCCAATTTTCTCTGCACTTTATCCTTCTGCTTTCCAAATTTTCTAAATCAATAGCTATCCTTTGTAATTCAATAAAAATATCATTTTTAAATAATAAAAATATGAAAAGGACTGATAACTGTTTTAAGTTTACACTTTGATATCCCAGTAATTTCCCCTCTAGGATTAACGTGCTAAATAGTCATGATAAAAGTTGATAGTAAAAATATACATCAAAACATTATTATGACAAAAACACAAAATAATAGTAATATGAGAAAAAGGTTAAAAAGACTATAACACATATACATATATACATAGGCACATATATACATATGATTTTGAAGTTACTGAAAACTATTTTTTTAAAGGTTTTATTTATTTGACAGACAGAGATTACAAGTAGGCAGAGAGGCAGGCAGAGAGAGAGAAGAGACAGCAGGCTCCCCGCTGAGCAGAGACCCCGATGCAGGGCTTGATCCCAGGACCCGGGATCATGACCTGAGCCAAAGGCAGAGGCTTTAACCTACTGAGCCACCCAGGCGCCCCTGAAAACTATATTTTAAGTAACAAAATATCTTGGAAATTTTCTAGGTTAAGTAAAATCAATGTAAAGATCATAAAACAGATTATATTATCCTAAGTTTTAAAATAAAAATGTTTACATATATTGAGATATCTGCTCATTCAACACATTTATAAAGTACCTTCTTTGTGCAAGGCACTTGTCCACACATACAACACACATGCATAGAAAAGCAACTGAATAGGAATAGCAAAATATGCATAGTGACTCTATGTGGGTAGTAGGATTAATGTAAATATTCTTTGTTACTTTCTACTATTTCAAGATTCTCTACAAGTATTAGTAACATACATGTACACACACACACACACACACACACTCTCATATGCACACACCCTGGATGGCCAAAAAGCACTCGATGAGTTTTAACGTTTATCATGCTGTAGAATGTTCCTGAAGAAGGGACAGATGGTAAAAGGTCAGACCTGCATAAGCATTGGGAGTGACAGGCAGTAAGATGCACCTCTAAGTCAAACGTTTGAAACCTCTCAAGACAATAAAACAACCTGATGCAGTGACAAACATAAAAATCCATTAATTGTACAGGAAGAATTCATGTAGACTTCTAATTATTTAAAAAATATTTGATGAGATTTAATGTAATAAGAAGTGTGCTGCCCATTGAAATAGAAATATAACCTAGTCCCTTATCCAGTAGATGAAAAATAAATAAATGATATATATTATTTATCCTTTGATATACATATAGATATAATTGACTGAAAGGGAGTAACTTAAGCTCAGATTATAAAGAGAAATCATGTCAATTTAGAGTTTAAAAACAGTATATACATTAATATTTACTATTTATCAATCACAACATACTAGCATATTCTTGCTAAGAAATACACTTACTAAAGTGTATTGAAAAACACTTTAATCACCAAATAAAGCTAACAGAATTGTCATCAATGGCTTTTCTTGCTTTGTTTGAAAATAATAAGACATCATAGTGTGATTTCCATCAAGGAGCTTACAGTCTTTTCAACCATTATAGCACTTACATATTTACTGCCATTTGTACCACAATATGAGATATTTTATTTTTTTAAATAGAGAAAACAATTTGACAAACCCCGAAGATTCGCTAGTAAGATTATTCAACATCCCTATTTTCACAGAAGTATTTTACTACATTACAATTATCTGCTTTACAAAAAAAAAATTATGGCAGTTTTGTCTCTAAAGCAAATATAGATACCTCATTTTCTACATCTGTGTTCTTAAAAAGATTGTGTATAATTTCTCAATTTAATCATATTTCCCATTGTTATATATCATCATTTCACCAGAACTAAATCATATCTATGATCATCTCTTATGATCACATAAGTCTATAATAACCCTTTGAAGTTTTGTCAGAAAAAGAAAACATGGTATCAAAAATAACAACTTTCCATGAATTCAGTACTTCTGTAAAGCAAGAGGACTAGTCAGCAACATGGTACCGGCCAGTGAGACAAGGAAATACCATGTTCCTCTGCTCCTGGGGCCACACACAGGCCTGGAGTCATCACCGACTCTATGAGGACTCATGCCAGCTGAAAGGAACTAGTTTGCTTATTTAGAATTGTGATATAAACTCCTAAAAACAAAGGATCTCGTTGATCTTGTCTATGACTGTACCTTGGAGCTACAACCATGCTTGGCCATAAATATTTATTCAATGAATTAAAGGGAAGGCAGGCAGGTGAGATAATAATTCTGGCTTTTAAAATGAATTCAGAGATAATCTATTTTGACGAACTCATTGCTCAATTTCCTGAAGAGTAAGAACCAGTTACGAACAGCACTGCTTCAGGCACTGAATTCTCTTTATTTTTAATGTAATTTTCTTGAATGTTCTACAGAGACGACATTCATTTCACAGAGTATTAGATAGGCACACAGGTTTGTAAACCTTAAATTCCACTTCTTTTCACTATATACAGTGGCTACAGCAAAACATTCCAATTATTACTCTTCTGCCACACATACTAATATATAACATATATTTGATTATACATGGCCTGTCACATAATATGCACCTATTATATGCCAGGTGCCAAATTACAGGGTGTGTGTGTGTGTGTATGTGTGTGTACATGCAATGCATGTACATGATGTGTGTATGTATGAAAGTATAGTTTCCATTTATTCTTTACAAAAGTAAATATCATATTTGTAGCCTCATTTTAAAATTACAGGAAACAGGCTTACAGAGGTCACACATCTGGAAAAATCTGGATTCAAACAAAATTTCTAACCTGTGCACTCCCATAATACAATACTGCCTCACGTCGGCATACATGGTGAAAATGTAGCAGAGAGGGAGGAGTCAAGATAGCGGAGAAGTAGCAGGCTGAGGCTGCTTCAGCTAGTTGGAGATCAGCTAGATAGCTTATCTAAAGATTGCAAACACCTGAAAATCCATCCGCAGATCGAAGAGAAGAAGAACAGCAATTCTGGAAACAGAGAAACAACCACTTTCTGAAAGGTAGGACTGGCAGAGAAGTGAATCCAAAGCGACGGGAAGATAGACCCCGGGGGAGGGGCCGGCTCGCGGCAAGCGGCGGAGCAACCGCGCACAAAATCAGGACTTTTAAAAGTCTGTTCCGCTGAGGGACATCGCTCCAGAGGCTAAACCGGGGCGAAGCCCACGCAGGGTCAGCGTGGCCTCAGGTCCCGCAGGGTCACAGAAGGATCGAGGGTGTCTGAGTGTCGCAGAGCTTGCGGGTATTGGAACGGGAAAGCCGGCTACAGAGACAGAGCCAACAGTAAGCTCGCAGCTTGGGGTGACGTTGAACCGGTAGCAGGCTCGGTGAGCTCGGAGCGCGGCGGGAGGTCAGGCAGACGGAAGTAACTGGGCACTGTTCTCTGAGGGCGCACTGAGGAGTGGGGCCCTGAGCTCTCGGCTCCTCCGGGCCGGAGACCAGGAGGCCGCCATTTGTATTCTCATCCTCCAGAACTCTACGGAAAGCGCTCAGGGAACAAAAGCTCCTGAAAGCAAACCCAAGCGGATTACTCACCCTGGCCCCAGGTAAGGGCGGTGTAATTCCGCCTGGGGCAAAGACACTTGAGAATCACTACAACAGGCCCCTCCACCAGAAGATCAACTAGAAATCCAGCTGAGACCAAGTTCACCTACCAAGGAGTGCGGTTTCAATACCAAGGAGAGCAGCAGAATTCCAGAGGAGGAGAAAGCCAAGCACGGAACTCATGGCTTTTTCCCTGTGATTTTTTTTTAATCTTGCAGTTAATTTAATTTTTTTCTTTTTCATATTTTGCTTTTTTTTTCCCTCGCCTTCGGGTAAAATTTTTATTTAACTGTTACCTTTTTCTTTTTTAACGATTTTTTACTAGTTTATCTAATATATATATTTTTTCTTTTTTACATTGTTCTTAGGTGTTTTCTTCTTTTAAATTTTTTTTTCTTCATTTTTTTTCGTTTTTTTCGCCTACAAGTGGTAGATCAGAAAGGAACAGAGACCATATACAGTAACAGGCACCTTACAGGCAATACAATGGCACTAAATTCATATCTATCAATAGTTACCCTGAATGTGAATGGGCTAAATGCCCCCGTCAAAAGACACAGGGTATCAGAATGGATAAAAAAACAAAACCCATCTATATGTTGCCTCCAAGAAACTCATTTTCAGCCCGAAGACACCTCCAGATTTAAAGTGAGGGGGTGGAAAAGGATTTACCATGCTAATGGACATCAGAAGAAAGCAGGAGTGGCAATCCTTATATCAGATCAATTAGATTTTAAGCCAAAGACTATAATAAGAGATGAGGAAGGACACTATATCATACTCAAAGGGTCTGTCCAACAAGAAGATTTAACAATTTTAAATATCTATGCCCCCAATGTGGGAGCAGCCAACTATATAAACCAATTAATAACAAAATCAAAGAAACACATCAACAATGATACAATAATAGTAGGGGATTTTAACACTCCCCTCACTGAAATGGACAGGTCATCCAAGCAAAAGATCAGCAAGGAAATAAAGGCCTTAAACGACACACTGGACCAGATGGACATCACAGATATATTCAGAATATTTCATCCCAAAGCAACAGAATACACATTCTTCTCTAGTGCACATGGAAACATTCTCCAGAATAGATCACATCCTCGGTCCTAAATCAGGACTCAACCGGTATCAAAAGATTGGGATCATTCCCTGCATATTTTCAGACCACAATGCTCTAAAGCTAGAACTCAACCACAAAAGGAAGTTTGGAACGAACCCAAATACATGGAGACTAAACAGCATCCTTCTAAAGAATGAATGGGTCAACCGGGAAATTAAAGAAGAATTGAAAAAAATCATGGAAACAAATGATAATGAAAATACAACGGTTCAAAATCTGTGGGACACAACAAAGGCAGTCCTGAGAGGAAAATAGATAGCGGTACAAGCCTTTCTCAAGAAACAAGAAAGGTCTCAGGTACACAACCTAACCCTACACCTAAAGGAGCTGGAGAAAGAACAAGAAAGAAACCCTAAGCCCAGCAGGAGAAGAGAAATCATAAAGATCAGAGCAGAAATCAATGAAATAGAAACCAAAAAAACAATAGAACAAATCAACGAAACTAGGAGCTGGTTCTTTGAAAGAATTAATAAAATTGATAAACCCCTGGCCCGACTTATCAAAAAGAAAAGAGAAAGGACCCAAATAAATAAAATCAAGAATGAAAGAGGAGAGATCACAACTAACACCAAAGAAATACAAACTATTATAAGAACATACTATGAGCAACTCTACGCCAATAAATTTGACAATCTGGAAGAAATGGATGCATTCCTAGAAACATATAAACTACCACAACTGAGCCAGGAAGAAATAGAAAGCCTGAACAGACCCATAACCAGTAAGGAGATTGAAACAGTCATTAAAAATCTCCAAACAAACAAAAGCCCAGGGCCAGACGGCTTCCCGGGGGAATTCTACCAAACATTTAAAGAAGAACTAATTCCTATTCTCCTGAAACTGTTCCAAAAAATAGCAATGGAAGGAAAACTTCCAAACTCATTTTATGAGGCCAGCATCACCTTGATCCCAAAACCAGACAAGGATCCCACCAAAAAAGAGAGCTATAGACCGATATCCTTGATGAACACAGATGCGAAAATACTCAACAAAATACTAGCCAATAGGATTCAACAGTACATTAAAAGGATTATTCACCACGACCAAGTGGGATTTATTCCAGGGCTGCAAGGTTGGTTCAACATCCGCAAATCAGTCAATGTGATACAACACATCAATAAAAGAAAGAACAAGAACCATATGATACTCTCAATAGATGCTGAAAAAGCATTTGACAAAGTACAGCATCCCTTCCTGATCAAAACTCTTCAAAGTGTAGGGATAGAGGGCACATACCTCAATATCATCAAAGCCATCTATGAAAAACCCACCGCAAATATCATTCTCAATGGAGAAAAACTGAAAGCTTTTCCGCTAAGGTCAGGAACACGGCAGGGATGTCCATTACCACCACTGCTATTCAACATAGTACTAGAGGTCCTAGCCTCAGCAATCAGACAACAAAAGGAAATTAAAGGCATCCAAATCAGCAAAGAAGAAGTCAAATTATCACTCTTCACAGATGATATGATACTATATGTGGAAAACCCAAAAGACTCCACTCCAAAACTGCTAGAACTTATACAGGAATTCAGTAAAGTGTCAGGATATAAAATCAATGCACAGAAATCAGTTGCATATCTCTACACCAAAAGCAAGACAGAAGAAAGAGATATTAAGGAGTCAATCCCATTTACAATTGCATCCAAAACCATAAGATACCTAGGAATAAACCTAACCAAAGAGACACAGAATCTATACTCAGAAAACTATAAAGTACTCATGAAAGAAATTGAGGAAGACACAAAGAAATGGAAAAATGTTCCATGCTCCTGGATTGGAAGAATAAATATTGTGAAAATGTCTATGCTACCTAAAGCAATCTACACATTTAATGCAATTCCTATCAAAGTACCATCCATCTTTTTCAAAGAAATGGAACAAATAATGCTAAAATTTATATGGAACCAGAAAAGACCTCGAATAGCCAAAGGGATATTGAAAAAGAAAGCCAACGTTGGTGGCATCACAATTCCGGACTTCAAGCTCTATTACAAAGCTGTCATCATCAAGACAGCATGGTACTGGCACAAAAACAGACACATATATCAGTGGAACAAAATAGAGAGCCCGGAAATAGACCCTCAACTCTATGGTCAACTAATCTTCGACAAAGCAGGAAAGAATGTCCAATGGAAAAAAGACAGCCTCTTCAATAAATGGTGTTGGGAAAATTGGACAGCCACATGCAGAAAAATGAAATTGGACCATTTCCTTACACCACACACAAAAATAGACTCAAAATGGATGAAGGACCTCAATGTGCGAAAGGAATCCATCAAAATCCTTGAGGAGAACACGGGCAGCAACCTCTTCGACCTCAGCCGCAGCAACATCTTCCTAGGAACAACGCCAAAGGCAAGGGAAGCAAGGGCAAAAATGAACTATTGGGATTTCATCAAGATCAAAAGCTTTTGCACAGCAGAGGAAACAGTTCACAAAATCAAAAGACAACTGACAGAATGGGAGAAGATATTTGCAAACGACATATCAGATAAAGGACTAGTGTCCAGAATCTATAAAGAACTTAGCAAACTCAACACCCAAAGAGCAAATAATCCAATCAAGAAATGGGCAGAGGACATGAACAGACATTTCTGCAAAGAAGACATCCAGATGGCCAACAGACACATGAAAAAGTGCTCCATATCACTCGGCATCAGGGAAATACAAATCAAAACCACAATGAGATATCACCTCACACCAGTCAGAATGGCTAAAATCAACAAGTCAGGAAATGACAGATGCTGGCGAGGATGCGGAGAAAGGGGAACCCTCCTACACTGTTGGTGGGAATGCAAGCTGGTGCAGCCACTCTGGAAAACAGCATGGAGGTTCCTCAAAATGTTGAAAATAGAACTGCCCTATGACCCAGCAATTGCACTATTGGGTATTTACCCTAAAGATACAAATGTAGTGATCCAAAGGGGCACGTGCACCCGAATGTTTATAGCAGCAATGTCCACAATAGCCAAACTATGGAAAGAACCTAGATGTCCATCAACAGATGAATGGATCAAGAAGATGTGGTATATATACACAATGGAATACTATGCAGCCATCAAAAGAAATGAAATCTTGCCATTTGCAACAACGTGGATGGAACTAGAGCGTATCATGCTTAGCGAAATAAGTCAAGCAGAGAAAGACAACTATCATATGATCTCCCTGATATGAGGAAGTGGTGATACAACATGGAGGCTTAAGTGGGTAGAAGAAGAATAAATGAAACAAGATGGGATTGGGAGGGAGACAAACCATAAGTGACTCTTAATCTCACAAAACAAACTGAGGGTTGCCGGGGGGAGGGGGTTTGGTAGAATGGGGTGGGATTATGGACATTGGGGAGGGTATGTGATTTGGTGAGTGCTGTGAAGTGTGTAAACCTGGTGATTCACAGACCTGTACCCCTGGGGATAAAAATATATGTTTATCAAAAATAAAAAATTAAAAAATAAATAAATAAATAAATAAATAAATAAATAAAAGACAATAGATGATTAAAAAAAAAAAAAAACAAAGAGGCAACCCACGGAATGGGAGAAGATATTTGCAAATGACAGTACAGACAAAAGGTTGATATCCAGGATCTATAATGAACTCCTCAAACTCAACACACATGAAACAGGCAAACATATCAAAAAATGGTCAGAAGATATGAACAGACACTTCTCCAATAAAGACATACAAATGGCTATCAGACATATGAAAAAATGTTCATCATCACTAGCCCTCAGGGAGATTCAAATTAAAACCACATTGAGATATCACCTTACACCAGTTAGAATGGTGTAAGGAAACAACATGTGCTGGAGAGGACATGGAGAAAGGGGAACCCTCTTCCACTGTTGGTGGGAATGCAAGTTGGTGCAGCCTCTTTGGAGAACAGTTTGGAGATTCCTTAAGAAATTAAAAATAGAACTTCCCTATGACCCTGCAATTGCACTCCTGGGTATTTACCCCAAAGATACATATGTTGTGAAAAGTAGGGCCATCTGTTCCCCAATGTTTATAGCAGCAATGGCCACGGTCGCCAAACTATGGAAAGAACCAAGATGCCCTTCAACGGACAAATGGATAAGGAAGATGTGGTCCATATACACTATGGAGTATTATGTCTCCATCAGAAAGGACGAACACCCAACTTTTGTAGCAACATGGACGGAACTGGAAGAGATTATGCTGAGTGAAATAAGCCAAGCAGAGAGAGTCAATTATCATATGGTCTCACTTATTTGTGGACCATAACAAATAGCATGGATGACAGGGGGTGTTAGAGAGGAGAATGGAGTTGGGAGAAATTGGAAGGGGAGGTGAACCATGAGAGACTATGGACTCTGAAAAACAATCTGAGGGGTATGAAGTGGCAGGGGGGTGGGAGGTTGGGGTACCGGATGGTGGGTATTATGGAGGGCATGGATTGCATGGAGCACTGGGTGTGGTGAAAAAATAATGAATACTGTTTTTCTGAAAATAAATAAATTAATATAAAAAAATAAATAAAAACAGATTTGAGAGAGAGAGAGCAGGGGATGGGCAAAGGGAGAAGGAAAGAGAGAGAGAATCTCAAGCTGTGAAGCCTGATGTGAGGGTTCCATCCCACAACCTCGAGATGAAACCAAGAGTCAGATGCTCAATCAACTGGGTCACTTAGATACCCCAAGAATTGCTGTTCTAACATAATACATAAAAATCTGAAAATTAGAGAAAAAACTAATTCTGACTAATATCATCAAAGAAGACTTTCCTGATGACATGACATTTGCCTTAAAGGAAAAATGTTCTCAAAGTGTGGCACCTGGATCTGCAGCATCAGTTTCACCTGAGGAACTGTGAGAAACACAAATTTGGGGTATCGATTAAAATTTCTACATCTACAAAATCAGAAACTCTGGGGCTGGGCCAAGCAATCTGCTTTCACAAGCCCTGGAAGGGAGAACCATTGCTCTAGAGTGGGACCAGGCTCCAGCTACCAATAGCCCTGAAGACAGCAGCAGGATAGGTACTCTGCCCACAATCTTGTCTCAACTTCCATGAGCCTCCATGATCTCCCCCAACTTTTATAGTAGAGTCCATTTCTTGAGAAAGATTGAGTGATCTCTCTTGCAAAAGAAAGATTCTGGGCACTTGGGTGACTCAGTCATTGGGAGTCTGCCTTCTTCGCCTCGGGTCATGATCCCAGCATCCTGCTGGGTGGGAGGCCTGCTTCTCCTCCTACTCCCCCTGCTTGTGTTCCTTCTCTCACTCTCTCTGTCAAATAAATAAATAAAATCTTCAAAAAAATTAAAACACCATGTGAAGAATTTCAGTCTTAGCCTATATATAGGCTGGGAAACCAGTGAATGTTTTTAAGCTCAGTAGCACAGCATGCTGTAAGTTTTGGTCTTATTTCTCCTCTGCCCTGCCCATTGTTGGTTTTATACTTGTTTGGATTTAAAACAACAACAACAAAAAGATACTACTGATGGAAGTTGTTCAGATGATGGGGTTGAACAAGGAGGGAGAACTGGTAACAGAGACACCAGAAAGAAAGCTGTCTCAACAAGAAGGCATGAGCTAGTGAGGTCTGGACGTCAGACAGCTGCTCTGGCTTGGAGGACTGAGTTTGAGAGGAGCAGAAAGAATTCAGAGGAACATCTGAAAGGCAACTGACAAAACTGGATAATTGTTAAGATGGGAAAGTGAGGACTTCGACATCTCAAGCTTAGGAGACAGGAGTCTTTGAATGTGCCTGCCCCTAAGCAAGACAAAACTCAGAGGAATAGGCTCAGAGAGCAACATGAACACACTTTCAGAAATGAAAAAATCTCTGAAATATAAAGGAGTAAATGGTATTTAGGGCAAGCTATGTGGAGGGATTAAAAACACAGATTTTTGAGGAGAAAAATCAGGACTAGGAACTTGGGTTTAATGGCCATGAGTGAATAAGGGGTTGAAGCAGAGGAGATTCTCAGGGAATATGTGCAGAGCACAAAGTAGATAGGACCAAGTACCAAAGTAGATAGGACAGAATCCTAGCGAATGATAGCATTGAAGATGTGTACCAAAGAAAACAATCAGTAAAGGACAGTGAGAAAGAACAACAAGAGAAACAAGATGAATGAGGGAGGAAATAAATACTTCCAAAAAAACAGTAATGGACCCTGGTGCAAGGAAGTCTGGAGATGACCAGGAGGAAGACTGGAAGCAGGCTTTGTGAAGAGGACAAAGTTCATAGGTATGCATATGGACATGTATACAGGAAAGAGTAATCTTAGAAGTGACAAGCTCAAAGAGTCTTGAGAGTCTAATCATGAGGAGCCTTGTAAGACAGAGAAAACCAAGGTGAACCAAGTACACTCACTGATTCTACAAACAGAATCTTCTATGACAGCGAACTTGTGTTGTTAAGTGCTAACGATTCAAAGGTGAATAAAATATAGTATTTGCCCTTAAGGAGTATGCAGCTTAGCAGGGAACAAGGTAACTATTATGGAACAAGGAAAATCACAACTGCAGAGATGTGAGCTAGGAGCTGTGAGAACACAGTGGACAAGAAAATTAACAACACTATCCATTCTGTTTTTATTTCTCATTGAAGAAATACTCATTGAATGCTTACTATATGCTAGGAGCTCATAATATAGCATGAAACAAAAACAATCCCTTCCTTTTTCCACCATCAATTCTAGTGAGTGAAAACAGATGATAAGATAAATAAATAAAACAGATAGTGTGTCAGGTGCTAGTAAGGGTTAGGAGAAAATAAAACAGAAAAAAGGGGTAGATAGTATTAGTGCAGGTGGGGCTCTGTAATTTTAATATGATGACTTTTCTTCAGAAACAATGCTGGTAAAAACTTAACAGAATGGCATCTTTAAAGCAAAGAAAGCCATAAAACTGTCAAGCAAGATAATATATCCAATGAAAACATCCTCCAAAATGAGTGAAATAACATTTTCAGATTAAATAAAAACTTATTTTGACATGTCTATCATTTCTGTCACAGAATATAGTTTCCACTCCTGACCAAGTTCTACCTCACTCCTAAGATAACTCATTTTAGTCTTCTAAAAATATTCTTGTAAAACCTTTTTTAAAAAAACATTTAAATCTTTAATCTATTTGTAATTCATTTTTATATAGACAGATGGCCAATTTGACACACACAATCTGTCAAAAAGTCTACACTTTGTTCTCCTGAGCTGATATACCCAAATATACCATGTATATTAGCCCTCTATGTAATATATTACATACATAGAAATTTTGTATGTATTACATACATACAAAGAAGAAAGAAACCTCCTTCTGGTTTCTCTATTCAGTGCCACAGATTCTTGCCTGTTACTATACAACTGGAATCTTGAGGAGTTCAGTACATAATTTAAACAAATTCAAATTAAAACCTATTGGGATTCTACTTTAAAACTGAATTAAATATTAATTTGGGAGCCTCTAAGGAAGAAGGTAGAGGATGAGGACCCTAAGCTTACCTCATGCCATGAATACAACTAAGTAACATTCACATCAGTGTAAATAACCCAAAAAAGGATCCAAAGACTGGCAGAACAGACTCTCCATAGCTACATGTAGAGAAGAGGCCTCACTGAAGAAGGTAGAAAGGGCAAAGACTTGGTAGGGAGCTAAACAAATGCAGGGCTGGCCACAGGAGGGCAGGGCTGGCCTCAGGAAGGAGGGACACCATGGGTATGAAGAGGGGAGAGAAACAGACTCTCACCCCAGGGAGCCCATGGGGAAGACAGATCCTCATAACATTTGGCTTTGAAAGCCAGAGGAGCCACATTTCTTGAGTTCTTATAACCAGCAGGACTTAAAATCTGGAACATTAACAAGCAGCAGGTTCAACTCTGGGAAAGTGAAGAGGGCGAGAGGAAACAGGGTCCCCACCTTTAAAAAGAGAGCACAAACAAACATCCCTGAGGAGATACAAGATAGAAGCAACAGTTTAAAATACAACAGGGGTATAAAGAAGAACAATGTGTTTACTCATCTCTGAGCCTGTGCTGGAAGAGCAGGGATTGCTGGGAGACTTCTGGAACAAAGGAGCTGGTGGGTGCCATTTCCCTCCCCTACTCCCCAACATAAACACACAGCCACCTACAGAAACCAATGTAGTGCCGACATTTGCTACCTAATTTGTTAAAATCACACATGCCCTCCCTCACACTTCTGCAAATCCACCCTCTTCGACTCAGCCTGTATCAGTCCTGTGGGCCAGCACAAAGCTCACTAACACTGCACTTCCATCCCCACACATTTCTGCAGTCCTGCTCCCTCCAGTACACTCAGCTGGAGTCCATCCAAACTGGGCTACAAGCCTGGCAGTGTGCAAGCAGCCCCAACAAGAGCCAGTGCCACTTCAAAATGACTCCTGCCCCAGGGAAGGGGAGAGATAACCACACACACACCAGTCAGACTGCACGCACCACAAAGGGCTGGGAGCAGACAGCTGGTTTAACTGCAGGCCCTGCCTACCAACAAAAGCTTCACAGGGGACAACACAGAGCAAGTGCCCTGCCTTTGGTGCTACTGCATCTCTGGTAAATGCATGGTCTGATTCAAGTTAAGCGCAAGGTATTGCCTGACTGGCTCACTAACAACATAGGGACCAGCACTGCCCACAACAGGCAAAGAGAGCTACTGCAGATGACAGCACCAATAGAAAAAACAGCTCAGCCGCAATAGTAGAGCACACACAACAGACAGAGTTGACACCCCGTAACACCAGGTTCTGTTGAACAGGAGAGGAGACACCATAAGGCATGAAAGGACCTCTTCCTCCTAAAGTCACTGCTTTCATAAGCAGGCATTATAGTTGATTTTCCTAACACACAGACACCAGAAAGTCAGTCAAAATGAGGAGACAAAAAAATATGCCCCACATGAAAGAGAAACTGATAAAAGTAATATGATTGATCGAGAATTTAAAGTGATTATCATAAAGATAACTATGGGACATGAGAAAAGAGGACATCAGAGAGACCCTTAACAAAGATTTTAATAGGTCAGAAATGACAAACATAATAAATGAAAATTAAAATATACTAGATGGAATAAATCGTAGACTAGAGAAAGCAGAACAAATCAGCAACCTAGTAGAGTAATGGAAAGTAAGCTGACCAGGTGAGAAAAAAATTATGCAAAATGAAAACAGATTTAGGGAACAGAGTAACACCATCAAGCATAATAATATTTACATTATAGAATCTCAGAGGGAGAAGAAAGAGAAAAAGGGACAGAAAGCTTATTTGAGGAAATAATAGCAGAAAACTTCTTGAATCTGGAGAAAGAAACAGAAATCCAAATCCAGGAGGCACAGAGATCCCCCAACAAAATCAACCCAAGGAAGTTCACACAAAGGTTTGTAGCAATTAAAATGGCAAAAAGTAGAGATAAAAGGAGAATTTTAAAAACAACAAGAGAAAAGAAAATAATTTCATACATGGGAAACCATATAAAGCTATCAGTGGATTTTTCAGAAGAAAGTGCCATGATAGTATTCAAAGTGCTGAAAAGGAAAAATTTGCAGCCACTAATATTTTATCCAGCAAGGATTTCATTCTGAATAGGAGATATAGAGAGTTTTCCAGACAAACAAAATGGAAAGAAATTCATGACCCCTAACCAGCCCTACAAGAAATGTTAAAGGGGCCTCTTTGAGTGAGGAGGAAAGATCAAAGCAAGAATAAGGAAAGTAGGGAAAAAAAGAACAGTAAAAATATCTGTAAAAATCATTCAAGGGCCACATGCACTCCAATGTTCATAGCAGCAATGTCCACAAGAGCCAAAATGTTGGAAAGGGCCAAGATGTCCTTCAACGGATGGATGGATAAAAAAAAGTGTGGTCGGGGCACCTGGGTGGCTCAGTGGGTTAAGCCGCTGCCTTCGGCTCAGGTCATGATCTCAGGGTCCTGGGATCGAGTCCCGAATTGGGCTCTCTGCTCAGCAAGGAGCCTGCTTCCTCCTCTCTCTCTGCCTGCCTCTCTGCCTACTTGTGATCTCTCTCTGTCAAATAAATAAATAAAATCTTTAAAAAAAAAAGTGTGGTCCATATAGACAATGGAATATTACTCAATTATTAGAAAGGATGAATACCCAACTTTTGCTCAACACGGATGGTAATGGAGGAGATTATGCTAAGTGAAATAAGTCAAACAGAGAAAGTTAATTATCATATGGTCTCACTTATTTGTGGAACATAAGGAATAGCATGGAGGACATTAGGAGAAAGGAAAAATGAAGGGGGAGAAATTGTTGTGGGAGACGAACCATGAGAGACTATGGGCTCTGGGAAACAAATGGAAAGTTTTAGAAGGGAGGTGGGTGGAGGAATGGGTAAGCCTGGTGATGTTATTAAGGAGAGCATGTATTGTGTGGAGCACTGGGCGTTATACACAAACAACGAATCATGGAACACTACATCAAAAAATAATAATGGTGACTAACATAACACAATTTTTTCTAAAAAGGGACTTACAAAACAAAAATATGTAAAGTATGACACCATATACCTAAAACGTGGAGAGGAATCAAGAATGGGCACAAACTTAAGTCATCATCAACTTAATAGAAACCATTATATGCAGATGATGTTATACATAAACCAAATGGTAATCACAATTCAAAAACGAGCAAGAGATGCAAAAAACAAACAAAAAATAACGCAAGTATATTACTAAAGAAAACCAACTAATCATGAGAGAAGAGTATAAGAGAAGAAAGGAACAGAGAAAAACTACAAAAACAACCATAAAACAAGTAACCAATTAGCAGTAAATACATATTTATTAATATTAGTGTGATTATAAATGGATTAGATGCTCCAATCTAAATACACAGGGTGGTAGAATGGATTAAAAAAAAAAGACCCATCTATAAGAGACTCATTTCAGACTTAAAGACAAATGCAAACTGAAAGTGAAGGGATGAAGAAGCATTTATCATGCAAATGCATGTGAAAAGAAAGGGTAGCAATACTGATATTGGACAAAATAGAGTTTAAACCAAAGACTGTCACAAGAGACAAAGAAAGACACTATATAATCATTAACCCAACAATCCAACAAGACATAACAATTGCAAATACTTTTGCTCACAACATGGGAACACGCAAATACTTAAACAGTTAATAACAACATAAGGGAACTAAGCGATAATAATACAGTAATAGTCAGTAATAGTAGGGAACTTTAACACCCCCACTTACATCAATGGATAGATCATCCACACAGAAAATCAACAAGAAAACAGTGGCATTGAAGGACACATTGAACAAGATGGATTTAAGAGATATATTCAGAACATTCCATCCTAAACAGCAGAAAACACATTCGTTTCAAGTGCACATGAAACACTCTCCAGAACAGATCATGTATTAAGCCACAAAACAAACCTCAACAAATTCGAAAAGATCAAAGTCATACCATGCATCTGTTCTGACCAAAAGATTTGAAACTAGAAATCAACTACAAGAAAAAATCTGGAAAGAGCACAGATACACAAAGGTTAAATAACTTGCTACTAAACAATGAATGGGTCAACCAAGAAGTCAAAGAGGAAATCAAAAATATATGGAGACAAATGAAAATGAGAATGCAATGGTCCAAATCTTTGGGATCAAACAAAAGCCATTCTAAGAGGGACGTTTATAGCAATACAAAGCTACCTCAAGAAGCAAGAAAAATCTCAAATAAACAATATAACATTATACCTAAAGAAGCTAGAAAAAGAAGAAAAAGGAAAAACCCCAAACCATTAGAAGGATGGAAATAGTAAAGATTAGAGCGTAAATAAATTAAATAGAAACAAAAAACAAACAAATAACAATAGAACAGATTAATGATCAATGAAAACAGGAGCTGGTTCACTGAAAAGATCAACAAAGTTGATAAACATTTAGCCAGACTCATCAAAAAACTTAAAAAAAAAAAAAGGAGAGATAATTTATACAAGTCACAAATGAAAGAGGAGAAATAACAACTGACACCATAAAATACAAACAATTATAAGGGAAAAAATAGGAACATTATATGCCAAAAATTTAACAACCTAAAAGAAATAGATAAATTTCTAGAAACATGTAACCTCCCAAAACTGAATCAGGAAGAAATAGAAAATTTGAACAGACCAATTGATTGTCAGCAATGACACTGGATCAGTAATCAAAAAACACCCCCCCAAAAATCCAAAAGTCCAGGACCAGATGGATTCAGAGGTGAATTCTACCAAACATTTAATGAGGAGTTAATACTATTTTTCTCAAACTATTCCAAATAATAGAAGAGGAAGAAAACTTTCTAAATTCATTCTACAAAGCCAGAATTACCCTGATACCAAAACCAGCTAAAGACACTGTAGTAAAAGAGAACTACAGGCCATTTTCTCTGGCAAACACAGATGAAAAAATCCTCAGCAAAATATTAACAAACCAAATCCAACAATACATTAAAAATAACATTCATCACAATCAAGTGGGATTTATTCCAGAGATGCAAGAACAGCTCAATATTTATAAATCAATTAATGTAATATATTGGGGTGCCTGAGTGGCTCAGTCAGTTAAGCGACTGCCTTGAGCTCAGATCATGATCCCAGGCTCCTGGGATTGAGCCCTGAACTGGATTCCTTGCTCACAAAAGAGCCTGCTTCTCCCTTATCCTCTGTCTCACGGCTTGGGCTCTCTATGTCAAACAAACAAACAAATAAATAAATAAATAACATCATATCAATAAGACAAAGGATGAAAACCATAAGATAATTTCAATAGCTGAAGAAAAAGCATTTGGCAAAGTACAGCATCCATCAAACAAAGTTGATTCAGAGGGAACATAACTTCAATATATAAAGGCCATATATGAAAAACACAACTATTAAATTCAGTGGTGAAAACTGAGAGCTTTCCCCCTATGATCAGAAACAAGACAAGGATGTCACTCTCACCACTTTCATTCAACATAGTACTGGAAGTCCTAACCACAAAAATCTATTAAAAAAAAAAAGAAACAAAAGGTATCCAAATTGATAAAGAAGAAACAAAACTTTTACTAATTGCAGATGACATGATACTATACATAGAAAGCCCTAGAAGCTCCACCAAAAACTTACTAGAACCAATAAATGATAAATGTTGTAGGATACAAAAGTTGTAGGATACAAAACCAATGCACAGAATTCAGTTGCATTTCTATATTGTAATAATGAAGCAGCAGAAAGAGAAATTAAAAAAGCAATTCCAGGGCACCTGGGTGGCTCAGTGGGTTAAAGCCTCTGCTTTCGGCTCAGGTCATGATCCCAGGGTCCTGGGATCGAGCCCCGCATCAGGCTCTCTGCTCGGCGGGGAGCCTACTTCCTCCTCTCTCTCTGACTCTCTGCCTACTTGTGATCTGTCAAATAAATAAATAAAATATTTTTTAAAATAAATAAATAAATAAATATTAAAAAGCAATCCCATTTACAATCGCATCAAAGGAGGTGAAAGACCTATACCTGAAAACTGTAAGACACTGATAAAAGAAACTGAAAATGACAGAAATGAAAAGATATTCCATGCTCATGGATTGGAAGAACAAATACTGTTCAACTGTCCATGCTACCCAAAGTAATCTACACTTTTAATATAATCCCTATCAAAATAACAACATTTTTCACAGAACTAGAACAAATAATCATAAATCTTATGGCACCACAAAAGATATATATTTATTTTGAATATATATATAATCGATGTGGGGTGTGTGTGTGTGTGTGTGTTATATATAAGGAGTATCATATGGCCATATAAAAGAATGAAATCTTACCATTTGCAACATGGATGGATCTAGAGAATATAATGATAAGCAAAATAAGTCAGAGGAAAACAAACACCATTAGGATTTCACTCATATATGGAATTTAAGAAACAAATGAACAAAGGGGAAAAAAGAGACAAACCAAAAGATAGACTCTTAACTATAGAGAACAAACAGATGGTTACCAGAGGGGTGGGGAAGGTTGGGTGAACTAGGTGAAGAGGATTAAGAGTAGTATAGTTATCTTGATGAGCACTGAGAAATGTACAGCTGAGTCACCTGAATGTATTGTATACCTGAATGTATTGTATACCTAATATAACACTGTATGTTAACTATACTGGGATTAAATTTTTTTAAAAGATTTATTCATTCATTATTTAAGAGAGGGGGCAGGAGGGGGAGAGGGAGTGAATCTCCAGCAGACTCCCTGCTATACATGGAGCCCTATTTGGGGCTAGATCCCAGGACACTGAGACCACAACCTGAGCTGAAATTAAGAGTCAGGTGCCCAATCAATGGAGCCACCCAGATGCCCGGGAATTAATTTTTTTTTTAAATAAGTAAAAAGATGAGGCACCTGATCTGGTTCAGTCAGTTAAATGTCCAGCCAGATCAGGTCATGATCCCAGAGATCCCAAGGATCCCAGGGCCCTGCTCAGCAAGGAGTCTGCTTCTCCCTCTCCCTCTGCCTGCAGCTCGCCTAGCTTGTGCTCTCTATTTCTCTATGTGTCAAATAAATAAAATCTTTTAAAAAAACTAAAGAGAAAACAAATATAAATAAATATTAATTTGGAGGAGTTGACATTTTTGTGGTACATGTTCCCATTTATCCAGATATTAATCTATATGCATGAATAGAATTTTCCAGTTCTCTTCATACAAAATTTCTTATTCAACTTGTTCTAAAATTTGTATACTATATAGCTTTTATGGGTACAATATTTTTCCCTTTTCAACTTCTAGGAACTGGTGGCCAATATATGGAAAAGCTAATGAGTTTTTATATTTATTCTCTATCCAACCACCTCAAAATTCTTGTAGTAATTCTAGTAGCTTATAATGAGATTCTTTTGAGTTTTCTATATATAAAGATCATATATCTGCAACTATTGATCTATTTAGTTTTATCTTTTCTTTCCAAAGTTTTTATTACTCATTAAATTTGCTTTTTATTTCATTCACTAAAATTTCCAAGACAGTATTGAGTACCAACAAATGTAATCGGCATCTCTATTTCCTGATCTTAATTGAAATGGTTTTGTTTTGCTCTTTAGTATATTTGCTATCACACTTTGGTAATTTTTATTATAATTAATTATTTCACAAATGAATTTTTCCTAGGAATGACAGTTAAATTTTACCAAAAGCCTTTTCACTGTTAAAGATCATTATGTGGTTTTTCCCTTTTAGGTTGTTGAGGTATGAATTTTGTTGACTGATTTTACAATATCAAACTGTTCCATTGTTGAAACAATGTCCCCCCACCCCCACCCCCATCCCCCCCCAAAAAAGAAAGAAGGAGAGAAAGACCAAAGACAAAAAGAAAAGAAGATTGAGGAGGGTGTGAATTGATAGAGTGAGGGATAAGCAGGTGGAGTCCACTTCCAGTGCGGAGCTGAGATATGAATCTGCAGCTAGGCAGAAATAACTGAGGTAGCATCCAGATAACAGAAATCACCAAAAGAAAAAGTGAAATATGAAAAAAGTATAATAGTTGAAATACAAGGAGATCTCAACACTTTATGGAGGGTAGAGAGTAAAGAACTGGTAAAGAGAAAGCACAGAGACATGAAAACCAGGACAGACTGGTGTATTAGAATACAAGGAAAGAGCAAGTAACAAAAGAGGAGGAGAAAGAAGGGAAGGGAGGAATAAGGGAAGGAAGACAAGAGGGAGAAGGAGGAGGAGGTGGAGAAGAGGAAGAAATAGTAAACACCTCACCTGAGAGATCAGTCAGACAGGTGGGTAGGTGAATACAAGATGAAGACAAGAAGAAACTTCCAGAGATGAAGGGTCACTTTAACAAGAGGTTTGAATGAAGATCAGGATTCCTAAGTGGAGCCAGTTGTGTCACTAGAGGAGAATAAAGAACTAAGGAACTTCAGAGTTCTTACTAGAATATTCGGTTAATGGCAAAGAGCACAGTAAAGTGTAAAAATCTTGTGTGTAGGAAAAAAAAAAAATCTTGTGTGTAGATTTCCTAGTGTTAACTGATTTCCCCCTTGACACGTAGTAAACGTGGGGCAGGCAGTTCTATGAAAACAATTTTCATCGCCAAGAATCCTTAAAGAAGACTCTTATAATTACTGGCTGTACTAAAATACTCCCCTATAAATACCTGCAGATCTTCAAATTAATATCCATTTATATGAGATGGCAATATTCTCCTCATAAAGTGATTAACTGCATATTTCCCTTAACCTTTTTCTTCAATATATCTTAGAAACGTCTAATGTAATCTACTAAATAAAACTGAGCTCCAGTTGCTATTCCAACTTTCATTAATTTAATTAATCTGTTGATCAGAATTTAGACCTTCCTCTATTCAACATATCCCCTGCTGGGCTTCAATTAATGAACATATTTTAAATATTATTCAAAATTGTTTTCTCTCTTGATACTAAAAGTGCTTAAAATAAATTCCTTCCCAAATCATATCTTAACCTAACAGATTTATAACCTTTTAAAACACTCATCATGCTCAGTGAATATAAGTTTAAAATCCATGAAGGAACACTGAATTTCGGTTCACTAGGAGACCATCTGGGTCAAGGAAGACTACTGTTATTAGTGGAAAGATAATTAGCACTGTCAAAAGAATTTTCATTTAAAAACATCTAAACCAGTTTCATATAATTAAATTCCTAGAAAGTGCCTGCAAAGCAGCAATGAAAACTCCATTAGTCCCCACCAGTCTCTTTCTCCACTGAGTTCTTTTGGACTTTTTTGGAATTACAATGTTGTATAAAGGCAACAAGAAAAGTGCAGCAACTGCAGACCTAATGAGTAAAAGACCCTTAAATTTAGTACTTTTCCCTTAGCAACAGGTACAAAATAATTCTCGTTTTCTACCAGGAAGATCAAAGTGATTGTGCAAATGAGAACTTACGTTAGGCAGAATAATGGCCTCGCAAAGACATCCACATCCTAATCCCTAGAAACTCTCAATGTTACATTAAATGTAATGTAACTCTTAATGTTATATTAAATGTCAAAATTGAGGTGTGATTAAGTTAAAGTTCCTTAAGGTAGGGAGATTATCTGGGATTTTCCAGGTGGACCCAATGTAATCATCGGTATCCTTAAAAGTGGAGAATCTTTGGGGTCCCTGGGTGGCTCAGTCACTTAAGCACCTGCCTTCAGGGACACATGGGTGGCTCAGTCAGTTGGGCATCTGCCTTCAGCTTGTCATGGTCCCAGGGTCCTGGGATGAGGTCTTGCATGCACGGGGATGTTTGCTCAGCAAGTAATCTGCTTCTCCCTCTGCCTGCCACCTCAGCTCCCACCCTCTTGTGCTCATTCTCTGACAAATAAATAAAATTTAAAATTTAAAAAAAACAAACAAACAAGGATCTGCCTTCAGCTCAGCTCATGATCCCAGGGATCAAACCCCATGTCAAGCTCCCTGCTCAGCAGGAAGCTGGCTTCTCTCTCTTCCTCTGCCCCTCTCCCAACTTGTATGTGCTCTCTTGCTCACTCTCTCACTCACCCTCTCTCAAATAAATAAATAAAATCTTTAAAACAAAAATGGGGAAAAGCTTTCCCAGCTGTGATTAAAGGAAGATGTCACTATGACAAAAGGATAAGGGAGATACTACATGGTAGTTTAAAGATGGAGGAAGGGGCCATAAGCCAAGGAGTATAGCTGGCTTCTCAAAGCTGGAAAAGGCAAGGAACCAGATCTTCCCCAGGAGCTTCCAAAGGAATACAGCCCTGCCCACACCTTGACATTAGCCCAGTGGGACCCGTGTCAGACTTCTAATGTGCAGAACTGTAATATAAATTTCTGCTGCTGGAACTGCTAAGTCGTGTTCATGAGAAACTAATAAAGAACTGTATGTCAGAAAGAGTAAGTACTGATACTCAGTAAACTGTCCAAATTCACCACCAAAAATTTTCTGAATACTCAGTAACTATGAAAGTGGACCAAGTAATCAATTTAATTTGTTTGAAAAATAAGAAGGAATCCACAAACGGTAAGCTAGCTTAGGACAAAAATTATCACATAGTAGATACTATATTGTCTGATTCGAACTGAGGTTCACTGTATAAAATAAAGGAACTATGAAAGAACTAAGAGAACGCACTCATAGCTAATATTTTCCTGTCCCTTTAAGCTGATGTTCAGGGAACTCATTTATAT
This sequence comes from Mustela putorius furo, assembly GCF_011764305.1. Lineage (NCBI taxonomy): Eukaryota > Metazoa > Chordata > Mammalia > Carnivora > Mustelidae > Mustela > Mustela putorius. The sequence goes on along the minus strand of NW_025422010.1, from coordinate 11,673,307 downwards.
TAGTACATATAGACAGCACCAAAATCCTTCACTCTCCTAGAACTCTTTTGTATAGAAACCTATGGCATTAACTCTCTAATTTTTTTAAAAAAATATATAGTCAAAGTTTTAGGGATGGGAGGTATCTAACAAATCAGCTAATCATTTTTAAGATGAAAAAAAAATTTCCCCAAGGTTTAGTTTTGGCATAATTGGCTTAGTCCAATGAACCTATTATCCTGATAAGCCTTAAATGTGCATTCATTTAAATAACTGTTTTCAATTTCAAAGCATCCTGCCTAAGCTTTTAAAATCATCAATAAAATATGGCTTCATTGTCAAATTAAGATATGAACTACTGAATTCAGATATGCCATTGTAAACGATTACAACAACCACCATAGCGAAATAATTTCTCACAAGATCCTAAGCACTGTGAAGACAACTACAGATAATTAAAAGTACAAAGAAAATGGCAACCCATAGACTTATATTGTTAGAATACTTTTAATGTACAGCAAAACTAAAATAGCAGTGTCATAAACTTCTAAAATGTGGCTTTATAGAAATTTATGCTTAATTAGGAAAAAAAAGTTTCTATTTCAAAATCTCTATCACAGAGACAGATTTATTCTATGTCCCAACTACTCATACAGAGTGCAGTATGGTCAGTCCTGGGGCACACAAAGAACACCCCAAAGGTTCTTGGCCACCCAACACTCTTTCCATGGTTCTGAGGGCTCCATCTTGGCTCCGCAATGGATTCTCTTCCTCTCCACACAGGAGGGTTATCCTTAGCCTTCTCTGTACTCACAGGTTCCTATCTTTACCTACACACTTGATGTAGCTGCCCCTCAAATTCGAGCTGCCCCTCAACCCCTCTTACCAGCTTCTAATGCAAACCATTGGAGGTTTTCACAGGCCCCAATCTCCACACAAAAATCCAGCACTGTTCCCCAGTGAGATCTCCATGTTCCCCAAGTCCGAGACTTGGGGCACACACTAGTTCTGATGATGCTTCCTGCAGCCCCTGCAGTCACCCATTTACCATTCCCATGGCTCCACCTCTTAATAATACCTTTGGACCCATCTCCTCCTCTTAGGTGCCCTGGCTCTGTGGTAGCTGAGCGGCCCCATCTCACCAGCTCTCACCGGTACATTGATCTCTCCATTCCTCTCCTACCCACCACCTCTCCCCAGTCTTCTCCAGAGACTCTCGTGCAGTTCCCTCTCCACAAGAGAAGCTATCACTCTCCTGCCCAAAGCTTCAAAGTCTCTTTATTAACAAGAATATAAAATCCAACCAGCATCACACAGCAAATAAGGTGCTTCTCCAATGGCCCACATCAACTTTCAGCCTCATCAACTGCTTTCTCTGGTCATTTACTCAACAAATTCTTATGGAGAACCTACTATGTGCTAAGCTCTGTGGACACAATAGTGGACATGAGGCCTCACTCACAAGCTATTAATCTAGGGGATGGCTTAGTCAGTTAAGTGACCGACTCTTGATTTTGGCTCAGGTCATGATCTCAGGGCTGTGACACTGAGCAGGCATGGGGCTCTGCACTGAGCATAGAGCCTGCTTGGGATTCTCTCTCCTTCTCCCTATGCCCCGTATCCCACTCACATGATTGCATACACATGTGCGCACTCTCAAAAAAAAAAAAAAAATAAGGTAAGAATAAAATATTCAAAAATATTATAAACTATATTAAGTGCTTTCTTTCATAGAATATAGGGTCTTAGGGGCATAGAACAGACAGCTCAACCTAGTCTGGAACATCAGAGAAAGCTTTCCTAAAGTGAAAACATGAGGCTCTATAGGCATTAGCAACAACTGAGTACTACACCTAGGCAAGTAGTACACTTGAGTACTACCTTGGGCACTTGAGTACTATACCTATTACTACACCAAGTCTACATACCTGGAAAGAAAGAGGAGGGACACCTTGGCAAGAAGCATAGCAGGTACAGGGGTCCTGTGACAGAACCTGAAATAAGGATGGCCGTCAGAGCATGAGGAATGGGGAGACGCCCGGCTGGAAAGGAGGCTGAGGAAGCAAGAAAGGACCAGATTCCAGATTCTCCAAGGTTAAGTTCTACTAAATCCTTATTAAGATTTTCCCATATTCTATCTTATAGGCAATGGAAAGCATTTTAAAAATTTTAAGCAAAGCAAAAGACTGGTTTGTGTTTTAAAAGAACAGTGTGGCTGCAATGTGTAGACTGGCGTAGGTCATCTCAAGAACAGGTCTGGGAGATGAGCTGGGGCGTGCAGACAAGGGCGACAGCTTGGATTCAAGTGGATTTCCCCTGTGCTTCACAACTTTGGGCTTTATGTTGAAATGCAATGGAGGAAGGTCACTGGGGAGAAGAACAACGATTCACAGTTAAGGAAAGATGAAAAGAGTAGACAGACTAGAAAAATATTCCAGAAGCAAAACCAACAGCCCCTGATGATAGACTGTCCATGAAAAGCCAAAATAATAATAATAAGGTATTAAGGTGTCCATCCAGGTCTCAGCTTGGACATCTGATGGGTGGGCAGGCCTGTCACCAAATTGGGCATGTCTTCTTCTCTACAAGGCTGCTGGGCATGGGCTCTGCTAAGACAGGAATGACTTTAAGTCAAATATAAGATCTCTTTTATCCCCAAATAATGGACCCATTCAGCAAGTTTTCCAAAAATGTATATCTTTTTATAACCCCATATGTTTTTTATATCTGTTCAACTTACTAAAGATCAGACCCATGGCACTATCATTTCCCATGCTCCTCATTTTCCTCGCAACTGTCAGAAAATATTGGCAACAACCTTTCATTTTCACTTACAGTGTTTTTCCAAAAGCTTACTTTCTACACATAGCTACCCGCCAAAGAGGCTTTTCAGAAAGACTTGCGACAAACACACTGTGCTGCTTCCAGTTACAGCAGAGAAGACAACCAAATGAGTTTTTAAAGGTTTAGGGGCACCTGGCTGGCTCAGTTGGTGGAGCATGTGACTCTTAATCTCAGGGTGATGAGTTCAAGGCCCACACTGGATGTAGAGATTACTAAAAATGAATAAGTAAATAAATAAACTTTAAAGGTTTAAACTTTGTATTGGTCTATTCCTCAAAGAAAAATAATTCCCTTCTTAAGTAGAATAAAACTTTTTTAAAAAGAATTTATTTGTTTATTTGACAGAGAGAGATCACAAGTAGGCAGAGAGACAGGCCAGGGCGGGGTGGGGGGGGCGGGAAGCAGGCTCTCTGCTGAGCAGAGACCCAGGACCCTGAGACCATGATCTGGGCTGAAGGCAAAGGCCTAACCCACTGAGCCATGCTGGCACACAGATAAAACATTTTTCAAAAAAATGCTTCACCTAATTCTAATTTTCTAGGGTAGATAATTTTTAAACTGTCCTTAAGAAATCTCCTAAGCAAAATATGAGAACTGATATCAAAAACAACCTAAAAACTACTGAAAGCAAACACAAAAATTCCCTATTTATTAAGCTATTCAAGAAAAATATCATTTGTTGAGTATCTACCAAGAGCCAAACACATTGTAAGTACTTTCTCATTCAATCCTGGAAGTATTATAGGCTAAGAAAGATTACCTATTACTCTCATTTCACAAGCAAGAAAACTAGAGCTTAGAGAAGTGAAACAATTATTGGAAGTCACACAGCCAGTTAAGTGGCAAAACCGAAATTCAAACGAGGTCTCCTTAATTCTAAGCACACACTCTTTATTTCCTTTCACATATCAAAAGAGAAACTAAAAGTTTGGACTTCTGAAAGATAACATTTACCCTGGGCTCATGACCAATCCACGGCCAGACCCCCAGGGCCCAGCCCTCTATCTGGGCCCACCTGCCTGCATGCTCTGGCCTGAGCTCTAGGAAAGGTTCCGTGTATTACACAATGACATTTTCAGTGTCAGCTAGATTCTATCTTAAAGGAAAGCTTTTTTTTTTTTTTTTAATGTAGGGTTCAATTATATGTATGAAAATTAGTAGAGAAAAATAAGATTCTAGTCATGAACATTCCAAATGAATTTCTAAGGGATTCATCTGCTCTATGAAGTGAGCTACTGTACAAATGTAGCTTTGCACTTAAATACTGAAACAACTAACAAGCAAAGCAGCAAAAATGCACCAGCAATTCCTATCTCCTTCTGGCCATGGAAGGAAATCCATGGGCACTTTGTGGAAGCCTCCGTGTCACATCCACACTGATCCCATGTATTGAGACTCAAAACACAACTGTCATACTTGACTCTCCCCTGTGCTTCGTAACTTTGGGAATTAAGCCCAGACGCATTGGAAGAGGGTCAGCCTCAGGGCTGGGAGAAGAATGAGGGTGCACAGCTGAATGTAGATCTGAAGCCTACCATGAGATCAGAAAGTACCAGGCACACAGAAAAGTCAGAGCCTTCAGATGACATGTTAATGACTGGATTACCCCGAAACACAAGAGCTTCAAGAACAACCTGCTTACAGGGGTGCCTGGGTGGCTCAGTGGGTTAAGCCTCTGCCTTTGGCTCAGGTCATGGTCTCAGGGTCCTGGGATTGAAACCCACATCGGGCTCTCTGCTGGGCAGGGAGGCTGCTTCCTCCTCTCTCTCTTTGCCTGCCTCTATCCTTACTTGTGATCTCTTGTGATCTCTCTCTGTCAAATAAATAAATAAAAATTAAAAAAAAAAAAAAACTACGATCTGCTTAAAGATGGTGTTCACCTGGGCAAGGCAGATAGCCAGCCAGCCTCGAGACATAGGCAGGACCCCCACACTCAGAACTCCTCACCGCCCTGTCTGTTGGCTTTTTCACCACTTCAGATGCTACTCATTTTCTCCTGATCTCATCTTCAAGAATGGTATCATGTTCTTTTCATCCTCCTGGCCTTCTTCTTCCCCTTCTCTTTCCTTCCTGTCTTCCCCTCCCTTCCCCTGTTCTAAAGCCCTATGTGACAGAACAGGGAGGCATCCACATGGGAGGATGCAGGGATGAGGGGCTATAAAGAAAATACCCACAAGTGGAGGGAGTCCAGCAGAGTCTGACAACTTGGCAGGGTGAGGGGATGTCACCATGGAAGGATGCAATAGCACGGAGCAGGGGGTGGAGGAATCCTAAACATGGTGTCAAGGGCATCCACTTGGGAAGCTGGCCCAGAGTGTAAAGTCAGAGTCCAAATGGGGAAAGGAGGGCGCCCCCTGGAAGGACAGCCTGGGACAGAGCATCCAAGGCCAGTTAGGGTGAGGAAGGTGTCCCGCAGAGGAGGGTCTGTGCAAAGGAGCTTGAGGATGGCATCTGAATGGAGGCAGTCCAGAATGGTAGCGCCTGAGTGAAGCCAGGTGGTCATACATGCCAGGGAGGGGGCGGTAGCAACAATGGTTGATTCAGCAAATGGCAAACATACTAAAGATAATGGGAGGATAAATGGAAGATTCAGCAAGTAAGCAAATATACTAAAGATAATGGGAGCTACATTTCTCACTGTCAAAAGCTGAAATTCAAATCTATGAAGGGGAAAACTAGAATGAATCCTGAGCATCCAACTGGAAATGGAGAGATAGCTATGAATTCATAGATTTCAAGATACAGAGAGAGACTGATATAAATAAAAGTACATGCTGGCATGAAGCATGTATGTTTGTGGCATATAAATCTGTATGAATGTAGATGTGTGTGTATAAACATACAAAGAGATATTCCTTAGCTCTGTCCAGGGAGAAGGCCTGGGAACAATGACAGCCTAATAGCAATGAACACACTTAACCCCTGCCATGAAAAACAACCAGAGCCCTCTGGAGATATTACTGATTGGAGAGTATAAGATGAGACTAAAACATCTTAAGTTACAAAATATGCAAGGGCTCAAAGAATAATACAGTCCTATCGAAAAGATATGAAAACCAACTTGAAGGGGCTCTTACTGGCCAAATATCAGTCAATTTGGCACGAAAATACTGACAGAAATTATTAAAATCCAATGAATAAATAAACAAGGAACCATAAGTCTACATTCAAATAAATAAATTAGAAAAAAGGAAGGAGAGAGAGAAAGAAAATAATAAGTAAGGTGAAAAATAGGATATTTAGAGCTTTTAATTTCCTCTCTATAATACTTAACAATTCTAAAGGAAAAACCGACGCTTTACAGAGGACAGACCTGACACCAGCTTAATCAAGAGATCAAAGTAAGTTATCAGAAATGGGACAAATCATGATTGTGTGCGATCTGATAGGAGGCCAAAAGGGGAAAAAAGCATCACTTCTGTGATATTCCCCCAAAGATGTATACCTTGAGTCTAATCACGAGGAAATATCAGACACACCCCAAAGGAGAAACATTTATAGAATAACTAGCCTATGAGCTTCAGGAATGTCAAGTTCAAGTCCGGGGAAACCTGAGGAACTGGTCCTCAGGTTGAAGGAGCCTGGAGAGGCAGATAACTAAATGCAGGCCTTGTTCTGAACCAGATCCTTTCCCACAAAGGGCACTGTCAGGATAATTGGGGAAACCTGGGTGGGGTCTGTGGCTTGCCTGGCAGTAAGGTATAGACTTTAACTTCCTGCCTGGGCAGGGTATGATCTTGGTTGTAGGACATACATACCCAAGCATCTGGGCATGAGAAGGCATCAGGATGGCAATTTACTCTGTATTCCAGAAAAAAAAAAAGGTCTCTGAGCTGTACTTGCAACTTTTCCGTAAGTTTGAAATAGTTCTAAATTGTTAAGAAATGTAGTTAAAGAAAGAAGAATGCTTCACTCAACGGTGCTAAGAGAGCACAGGGAGATGAAGCAGTCATTAAACACAGGCATGTCAGCAAATAAGCCTAGAGTCCAAATCAAATATTTCACAGGGAAACCGTTTAGGTTCAAAAGAATATTGAAATGCCCCCCAAAAAACAGCTTTAATCTCAGTAGCAAAAGATAATTATGCTGAACAAAAATCAATATGCTTTAAAACAGCAAAGCACATTAGTAAAAAGAATCCTTTGGTTAAACAAAAGTCTCTGGTTTTAGGAACAGAACAAGGAAGACCCTCAGGAGGAGACGGTGGCTGGCAGCAGTCAGGCCCTCCCTAGAGCTATGAGGCCCGCAGAGCCTGAAAGCCTCCCTGACACCTCCAGGGGAACAAGTACTTTCTGTGACATCTCCTTTTGCTAAGTCAATCCAAAAGCCAGAGCCCTCAGTCCCTTTTCCAGAGTTTAACATTTATTACCCACCAGGGACCTCCAGAAACAGAAGTAGGAGAGACTGCTCTGCAGGACAGCTGAAGAACATAATCTGAAGGCTTTCTCAGGAAGTTATTTAATGCAGTAAAAATTTTCATATGATGTCTACTTTAATATAGTAAAGAATTCAACATGACCAATAAAAACTCTTCATGATTAAGTTTTATAAATACAGGCCCTTCCTCTATCTTTGCACTTTATACAGTTTTATCAATTGATATCATCTATTGACTGACCCCCCAGAAGAAAATAAATGTGCTTCTTCCTTTGTGAGAGTGTATATTCACAGCACTGCTAATTCACCTCAAAGTGTCAGAATACTACAGGGAGGTCTGTCAACTTGACTATTTAAGTTCAAAGATTAGCTCCCTTATAAACCACTCTTCAAGACCAAATAAATTATTTGAAAATATATACTAAAAACTATTTTTTTTACGGAGTAGTAGTGTGTGTGTGTGTGTGTGTGTGTGTGTGTGTAGAAAACATCTTCTTTTTAAATTAAAGTGCATCTGAACACATTTTGTTAAAGTTTCCCCCCAAAAAAGTCTATTAGTTACAAAGAAGTCCCCTGCTTATCCTCCAGTGACAGTTACATAGCTCAACGAAAATGTAATTCCATATATTCAAAGTTGCCAAATACCTAAACATTTAGCTATCCATTTATTGACAATAAATGCCATTTATAAAAATAGAAGGGACTAAAGTAAGATTGATTTGTTTTTTCCCTTTGCTGGTGTTGCTGTCCATTCTTAGGTAAGGAACTACACTGGTGACAATCAACAGACCGCTCACAAAGTTTTAAAATTGTGGGTATTATTTCCACTGACATACAATTACTTTGTAAAGTAGTATTTCTGTCATTACACCCAGAAAATGAACTAGTTACTCTAACAGAAGTACAATGCTCAAAGGACCATCTTTGAATCTTTCAGAATCATTTAATGAACCATATCCCCCAGCACCAGAACTACTCCCTGAAAGTAAGTTAAGCACTTTTGGAAGCTGTGCTAATTCTTCTCCAGGCCATTGAGCTAATTAATCCTTCAGAGTGCTAGTAAATTATTACTTCAGTATACTTCAGTATACTAAATGGTAAATCCTACCAGCCGGATTGGACCTGATGACATGCCTTTTTAAAAGATACCCAATTTAAGTGGGAGACAAAGCATATTGTATAACTTAATTTTTAAAAGCCAAATGCCCTAGGATATGCTGAGAGAAAACAGAAGAGGGAGAAAAACACAAAATAGGGAAAGTAGAGAAGATAATGCTGTTCTGAGGGAGCCAGCTACTTGGATAAGCCAGAAGAAGAGGCCTCCAGGCAAAAGACAGCAAAAGGTCTAGACTGTACATTATTGTTTTTTAAAGATTTTATAATTTATTTCAAAGACAGAGAAAGTGAGAGAGAGAGCACTAGCAAACTAAGGGTCAGAGGGAGAAGCAGATTCCCCACTGAGCAGGGAGCTCAACATGGGGCTCCATCCCAGGACCCTGGGATCATGACCTGAACTGAAGGCAGACTCGTAGCTGACTGAGGCAACCAGGTGCCCCAAGACAGCATATTCTGTTGGGCCAAAGCGAAATGGAGGAAGGCAGGGTTCAGTGGCAGGTGCCGGTCAAAGTGCCAGATGCCCAGAGACCTCTAATGATAATCTGGAGAAAAAGCATTATTAAAAAATTCAGTGGAATTTGAATAAACTAAGCAGTTTGTTGACAGTGATGTACCAACATTAATCTCTTAGTTCAGACAAATGTCCTACAGACGGATGTTAGCAGAAACCGGGGAAGGGCATACAAGACTACCTATACTATGCAACTTTTCTCAAATCTAAAATTATTCCAAAATGAAAAGTTTACTTACAAAAAAAGAAAAAATCCAAAAATAGACATTCCAACAGCATCCTCTACTCCATAAACTGAAGTTTTTATGTTCAGAATTTTCCAAATTAATTTTTCAATATTTACCTGACTGTACCATGATTACCTACTAATTGCAAAATATAAAAACCAGAAACATTTCTTGATTGGATTATTTGTTCTTTGGGTGTTGAGTTTGCTAAGTTCTTTATAGATTCTGGACACTAGTCCTTTATCTGATATGTCGTTTGCAAATATCTTCTCCCATTCTGTCAAGAAATGAAATCTTGCCATTTGCGACAACATGGGTGGAACTAGAGCGTATCATGCATAGCGAAATAAGTCAAGCAGAGAAAGACAACTATCATATGATCTCCCTGATATGAGGAAGTGGTGATGCAACATGGGGGCTTAAGTGGGTAGGAGAAGAATCAATGAAACAAGATGGGATTTGGAGGGAGACAAACCATAAGTGACTCTTAATCTCACAAAACAAACTGAGGGTTGCTGGGGGGAGGGTGTTTGGGAGAAGGGGGTGGGATTATGGACATTGGGGAGGGTATGTGCTTTGGTGAGTGCTGTGAAGTGTGTAAACCTGGTGATTCACAGACCTGTACCCCTGGGGATAAAAATATATGTTTATAAAAAATAAAAAATTAATTAAAAAAAAAACACAAACAAAATAAAACAAAACAAAGACCTTAGAAATGATAGAAAAGGTTCTTTTATTTCACAACTTAGAGATCATAATTGTTAACATCTTTCTTTCCATGCTATAGATAGTTGTTTTTTTTTCAACCACACTGAGATTACTCACCTGAGCTTTTTTCCTCCTTAATATGTTACCATAAGCTTTCCCTCCCATGTAATTTAATTTTTTTCGAAAGCACTTAAGTGAACACACAACTGTCTACACACAGTTGTACCATAATATTTTACCTATTCGAAATTCATAGGACAATTATATTATTCCCAGCTCTTCTCCATTTATAATCAGTACCACAACCAATATCATATGCATACCTTCAATGCAGATGGCTTACTTCACTGGGAGAAATTCCAAAAAATGGAGTTCCAGAGTTGAAGGAAATGTTTATTTAACAATAAATGCCAACAATATGTTCCGTAAAACAATGGAACAACTTGCACTCACAATAGCAGCGTATGGACAGCCAGCTCCCTTGGTCCACCAGCAAGTGGAGTCAGCATGTTTTTAATTGTTAATTAGGAGGCCAAAAAAATGTTCATCATTACATTTAAAGGTGTATTTCTTTGCTTTCTAGTAAATTAAATGTATTTAACACATTTCTGTTTTAGCTTCTTTTATTCCATCTTCCATGAATTGCCTGTTCATGTCTTTTGTCTATTTCTGCACTGAGATGTTAGTGTATCTCATTATTTCTTCTAAATCCATTGTGTGCATGGACCTTCAGTCAGTAGTTGTGGTAAATATTTGCTGGTTTATTTCCATTTTAATTTTTATTATGGTGTTCTTTGATGTACAAAGTTTAATTTATATATATTATATATAAATATATTTATATGTGCATATAAATATATTTATATATTATTTAATTTATATATATATATCATTTTCCTTTATAATTTCTTCTACTCTTTTTATGTTTATAAAGACCTCACTGCCCCAACACTCAACCAAAAAATATTAGCATTAGTTAAAAAAAAACACTTAAAATTTAGAAGGAAAAAAGCCAGATCACTCATCCAACAGAAGAAATGAGCTGTTTTTATCTTGGAGACTTCAGGTACAGAGATCTGGGATTATGGAGTGATTAATAACACTGACTGGATACCTTAAGTCATAAATAATTATTAACAAATAATACTTACTAAAACAAACTTTTTCTTAGAGGTATCCAAGGCAATTGTTAAAATTTCTGAATCACCAGGAATACTCTAGCTCAGAAAGTTTCCAAAAGAACCAAACAAAATTAATTCCAAGGCATGACTATGTCAGGAAAAATCTAGTTCAGCCAGTTCCCATGGACACAGAGGGCTGGATTACACAGCATTAGCACCTTGATTATGAGCAGTTATCTTTCCCATCACATTTCTTAGCAAGATTCATTTTCTCTATTTTTGTCTTAATAGCTACAAAGAAAGGAGGATGCTAAATAACAGGTAAAGCAGAAAGGACATATGCTTTAGAATTACTAGATGTGGGCTTAAACCCTGGATCCATCATTCACTAGTTATCTACCCTAAAAAAGTCAAAGGGCCTCTCAAAGCTTCATCATCTATAACACAGGACAGTATTAGGGCACAGATTGTGCTCTCAGTAAATTATTTTGTAATGATTTCCAAAGAAATTTCTTCCTTGTAAAATCAGGACAAAGAATTGTGTTTATTTTTTAATACAATTTTCTGTTTACATATAAATATGTATGTATTCAATTTTTTTGCTTTCCTTTTGTTATTATTTTTAAGACATAAGTAAGGACTAAATCTTTTGTCTTGCAAGAAGCCTGCAGAAAAAAATCAAACAATTTTCAGGAATTGGAGTAAGAAAATCGTCACTATAATATAATAGGCAATTTAGAGAACAGTTTCCTTCATTCCACTAAAAGCAGGACCTCAAAAGCCCCCTCAGATAATTTCATTTCCATTTCCACTAGCAGTCTGTTGCATCTGTATGCACAAATTAATCCCATCCTTCTTCTAAACATGTACCTATGGACAATAGTTGGGACAAACAGCAACAACCTCAGATTTGAGGATAAACCACAGGTGAAAACTTTTGAGAATGGACCACTAACCATAAAAACTAGTCTGACAATGGAAGAACAAGAGCAAAGAGGCACTTCCAATAAAACTGAAAATACTATTTACAACAAACATATATTTGGCTATATGAAACTATAAATACTAAATTACTAAAAATATCTAAATTTTGAGGGCCAAACATTCTTAAATTGTTAGTCTAACTGCATCTTCTTTTTCTAGAATAAATGTTATAACCATGGAGTAGAAGAATCTAGAACAATTTGCGTTAAAGTGAAAATATACCTGCAAAGGAGAACAACAACATTATAAATCACAAAATCTCTCGTACAAAGGAAAAAATAACGTTTAAAAAAGCCCCGCTGTTAGGGCCAGATACAGTCCAAATTTATTTCTAGAATTCTAATGTTGCATAACTAAAATGTATCTCAATGGAGTTGAACATCAAGCTACATAATTATCAAATTACTGTATTCTATTTTGCTTTTTCAGCAAAGAACATGACTATCTGACAGCAAGAGAAGAAAAGAATTTAAAGCAGCATATTTTGCTTAGAGCAGAAAACAACTTTTATTTTAAAAGCATTTAGATGGAAGATCATGAATTTTCAATATTTTGTCCCCAAACTGAACAATATAAAATGGTCTTTAAAACCTCAATTTTTGCTTGTCATTTTTTTCAAGATATTTTTAGTTGTTTCCATTGTTTATTAAAAAAAAAAAAAAAAGCTTATTCAACAAATGTTAAACATACTTTCAAAAGATCATTAGAAAACATTTATCAAATGTATATGCTTCCTTCCATGGAGCAAAAATGTTGAAAATTCAACTATATTTTACAGAAAATTTAATAGCAGGTGTCTGCTTGTATAGTAATAATCATAAAATAATGGAATATATATTCCAAGAAAATACCATCTGCATCAGAGGGGAACCTGGCTGGCTCAATTTGTTAAGCATCCGACTCCTGATTTCAGCTCAGGTCATGATCTCACCATTGTGAGCTCTGCGGTGGGCATGGAGCCTGCTAAAGGGTCTCTCCCTCCCTCTCTCTCTGCATGTCCCCCACTTGTGCTTTCTCTTTTAAATAAATAAATAAATTTAAAACATCAGAGAATTAGCTGAATACTAATAAGCTGTTATCTAAAACCTATTGATGTATTAACCATAATGAGGGATATTCAATTTAGAGCAAATGTGCAATCTCTTCTAAAACAAGACTTCAGTGGAAGAGCACAAATGCAATCATTAGAAGATGAAACTACTCTGGGAAAAGCTCAAGCAAAGAATTACACTAAACTAAGTAACATTGCTTATTGTCTTGTTCTCAGGGAAGGTTTACAAAACAGAAGTTGTTTTACTTACAGCATTTTTAAAAGGCAAAAAAACAAGGCCAGAGCTTCAGCATTTTTCTTGCTGTACATATTTGGAAATCTTAGATGACTCTGAAAAAGTCTCCAGAACAGTATGTAACAGCAATGACAATAAATGACACTATGTTTACAAGCTTAATTAATAAACCTAAAACAACAAAAGCAATCTAATAAAAACTTCATTTAAAAGTTATTCATTGTGTACTAAAATTGTAAACGATGGGGATGATTACCGTGACTCAATGGGGTGGCACCATCTCTGGGCTTCTTATCTTCCTCAGCTTGCTCCTAGAACACAGAAAATGTGGCTTAGGCCATATTTTTGGGTAACTGTTTGACACACCAGAAACGAACTTCTCTGTGTGCAGGAAGCCATGCCATGAAAAGCACTGTAACAATGGGGATAGTATATCAGCAGCCAGGCCTTCGGGTGGGTATGCAAATCCCAGAGGCACACCACGATCATTTGGACATGGGAGGAATCCTTTATTACTGTCTTAATTCTTTGGTGGCTAAAATAGGAGAGAGATTAAAGTTCAATATCAGTTAATACTGAAGTGGATAAAATCGTCTTCTTCCTGCCTGGGTATGATAGTCATGCCAGTGGCAGGCTGATGGAAGAGGCAAGTCCCACACCAGAGCTAAGTCCTCCAACATACATCTTCCTTCAACCTACTGGCACCTATGACAGATTATTATGACTCAGTCCAGATTATATTATCTAACTTTAGACAAACTAACCTGCAAAGTAGAGACAAAGGACTTCAAAGATTCCTCTGAAAAAGACCAGAGATTGAATATGACAAACACCACAAGTGCCCAACAAGAACATGGCAGAACTTCTCTCCACAGAGCAAGCAATTCATCAGACACACTCTCGTAGAAACTCTGGAAGGAAGGTGGACCATCTAACAAAGACTAAGGGATAACTTTTTTTTGAAAGATACTCTGTTCCATTGGTCTATGTGTCTGTTTTTATGCCAGTACCATGCTGTCTTGGTGATCACAGCTTTGTGGTAAAGCTTGAAATCAGGCAACATCATGACCCCAGCTTTGTTCTTCTTTTTCCACATTTCTTAAGCAATTCAGGGTCTTTTCTGGTTCCATAAAAATTTTAGGATTATTTGTTCCAGCACTTTGAAAAATACCGCTGGTATTTTGATCGAATGGCATTGAAAATATAGATTGCACTGGGAAGCAGAGACATTTTAACAATGTTTATTCTTCTGATCTATGAGCATGGAATGTTTTTCCATCTTTTTGTGTCTTCTTCAATTTCTTTCATGAGTGTTTTGTAGTTCCTCGAGTACAGATTATTTACCTCTTTGGTTAGGTTTATTCTCAGGTATCTTATGGTTCCTGGTGCTATTGTAAATGGAATCAATTCTCTAATTTCCCTTTCTATGTTTTCATTGTTAGTGTATAAGAAAGCAACTGATTTCTGCACATTGATTTTGTATCCTGCCACATTACTGAATTGCTTTATGAGTTCTAATAATTTGGGGGTGGAGTCTTTTGGGTTTTCCACATAAAGTATCATGTCATCTGTGAAGAGAATCTGACTTCTTCTTTGCCTATTTGAATACTTTTTATTTCTTTTTGTTGTCTGATTGCTGTTGCTAAGACTTCTAGTACTATGTTGAACAACAGTGGCAAGAGTGGACACCTTTGTCATTTTCCTGATATCAATGGGAGGGTTCTCAGCTTTTTCCCATTGAGAATGATATTTGCTGTGCATTTTTCATAGATGGATTTTATGAAGCTGAGGAATGTTCCCTCTATCCCTATACTCTGAAGAGTTTTAATCAGGATAGGATGCTGTATTTTGTCAAATGCTTTTCTACATCAATTGAGAGAGGACTATGTAGCTCTTCTCTCTTCTCTTATTGATTTGTTCTATCATATTGATTGATTTGCAAATGTTGAACCACCCTTGCCTTCCAGGGCTAAATCCCACCTGGTCATGGTGGATAATTTTTTTTAATGTACTGTTCGATCCAATTAGCTAGGATCTTGTTAAGAATCTTGACATCCATATTCATCAGGAATATTGGTCTAAAATTCTCCTTTTTGATGAAGTCTTTGCCTGGTTTGGGGATCAGGGTAATGCTGGCTACACAGAAAAAGTCTAGAAGTTTTCCTTCTGTTTCTATTTTTTGAAATAGGTTCAGGAGAATAAGTATTATTTCTTCTCTGAAGGTTTGGTAGAATTCCCCAGGGAATCCGTCATGTCCTGGACTTCTGTTTTTTGGGAGGTTTTTGATCACTGCTTCAATTGGTCTATTCAGGTTGTCAATTTCTTCCTGTTTCACTCTTGAAAGTTTATCCCAGGAATGCATCCATTTCTCCTAGGTTGCTTAAGTTATTGGCATATAACCATTGATAATAATTTCTGATGACTGTTTCTATTTCCTTGGTGTTATTCGTGATCTCTCGCCTTTCATTCATAACTTTAATAATTTGGGTCTTTCCTCTTTTCTTTTGGCTTAGTTTGGCCAGTGGTTCATCAATCTTATTAATTCTATCAAAGAACAACCTTCTAGTTTTGTTGATGTGTTCTACTATATCTCTAGTTTCTAACTCATTGATCTCTGCTCCAATCTTAATTATTCCCCTTCTTGTGGGTGGGGCTGGCTTAATTTGTTGTTGATTTTCCAATTCTTTAAGGTGTAAAGAGTGCCTGTATATTCAGGATTTTTCAATGTTTTTGAGTGAGGCTTGGATGGTTATGAATTACCCCCTTTGTATTGCCTTTGCCATATCCCATAGGTTTTGGACCAATGTGTCTTCATTCTCATTAGTTTCCATGAATTGTTTAAGTTCTTCTTTGATTTCCTGATTGATCCAAACATTCTTGAGCAGGATGGTCTTTAGCTTCCAAGTGCTTGAATTTCTTTCAAACTTTTTCTTGTGATTGAGTTCCAGTTTCAAAGCACTGTGGTCTGAGAATATCCAGGGAATAATCTCAATCTTTTGGTATTGAGACCTGATTTGTGACACAGTATATGGTCTATTCTTGGTTATTCTGTTGTTTTAGGGTAGAATGTTCTGTAGATATCTATGAGGTCCATCTGGTCCAAAAGTCATTCAAAGCTCCTATATCAGGGCACCTGGGTGGCTCAGTGGGTTAAAGCCTCTGCCTTCAGCTCAGGTCATGATCCCAGGGTCCTGGGATCGAGCCTCATATCAGGCTCTCTGCTCAGTGGGAAGCCTGCTTCCTCCTCTCTCTCTCTCTCTTTCTCTCTCTGTCTGCCTCTCTGACTACTTGTGATCTCTCTCTCTGTCAAATAAATAAATAAAATCTTTAAAAAATTTTTTTTAAAAAGTTCTTATATCTTTGTTGATTTTCTGCTTAGAGAATCTATGTCTTGCTGAGACGGGTGTGTTAAGATCCCCTAAAATTAACATGTTCTTATCAATATGACTATTTTGATGAACAGTTGGCTTATGTATTTGGCTGCTCTCAGATGGGGGCATAAACATTTATAATTGTTAGATCTTCTTGTTGGATAGACCCTTTAAGAATGACGTAGTGTCCTTCTATACCTCTGACTACATTTATCTGATATGAGAATTGCTACCCCAGCTTTCTCCTGAGGCCCACTGGCATGAAAGATGGTTCTCCATATATTCACTCTCAGTCTGGATATAACTTTAGGTTCAAAATGCATCTCTTGTAGATAGCATATGGATGGGTCCTGCATGGTACTGGCACAAAAACAGAAACACCAATGGAACAGAGTAGAGAGCCCAGATATGGACCCTCAACTCCATGGTCAAATAATCTTCAACAAAGCAGGAAAAAATATACAGTGGAAAAAAGTCTCTTCAATTAGTGGTGCTGAGAAAATTGGACAGCTATATATAAAAGAATGAAACTTGACCATTCTCTTATGTCATACACAAAGATGAACTCAAAATGGATGAAAGACCTCAACGTGAGACAGGAATCCATCAAAACCCTAGAGGAAAACATAGGCAGTAACCTCTCCAACAGTGGCCACAGCATTTCTTTCAAGACAGGTTTCCACAGGCAAAGGAAACAAAAGCAGAAGTGAACTTTGGAGACTACATCAAGATAAAAAGCTTCTGCACAGCCAAGGAAACAGTCAACAAAACAAAGAGGCAACCCACGGAATGGGAGAAGATATTTACAGACAAAGGGTTGATATCCAAGATCTATAAATAACTTTTCAAACTCAACACACAAAAAATAGATAATCATGTTTAAAAATGGGCAGAAGACATGAATAGGCACTTTTCCATGGAAGACATACAATGGCTAACTGACACATGAAAAAAAGTTCATCATCACTAGCCATCAGGGAAATTCAAATCAAAACCACATTGGGATTATGGACATTGGGGAGAGTATGTGCTTTGGTGAGTGCTGTGAAGTGTGTAAACCTGGTGATTCACAGACCTGTACCCCTGGGGATAAAAATATATGTTTACAAAAAATAAAAAACTAATAAAAAAAAGGGGGGGGAGGGATAACAAAATAATTCACAAATGAGAAATTTAAAAAAAAAAATACATTGAGATACCATCTTGCACCAGTTAGAATTGCAAAGGTTAACAAGGCAGAAAATAACAACTGTTGGAGAGGATGTGGAGAAGGAGGAACCCTCTTACACTGTTGGTAGGAATGCAAGTTGGTGTAGCCACTTTGAAAACAGTGTGGAGATTCGTCAAAAAATTAAAAATAGAGCTACCCTATGACCCTGCGATTGCACTACTGGCTTGTCACCCCAAAGATATAGATGTAGTGAAAAGAAGGTCCATAAGTACCCCAATGTTCATAGCAGCAATGTCTACAATCGCCAAAGTGTGGAAAGAGCTGAGATGCCCTTTGACAGATGGGTAGATAAAGAAGATGTGGTTCATATATACAATGGAATATATGAATACCCAACTTTTGTATGTACGGGACTGGAGGAGATTATACTGAGTGAAATAGTCAAGCAGAGAAAGTCGATTATATGGTTTCCCCTACTTGTAGAACATACAGAATAACTTAGAGGATATTAGGAGAAAGAAAGGATTAGTAAATTGGGGGAAATCAGAGGGGGAAATGAATCATGAGAGATTGTGGACTCTGAAGAACAAACTGAGAGCTTTGGAAGATGGGGAGGGGATGGGAGATGGGTGACCCCAGTGGTGGGTATTAAGGACGGCACATATTGCATGGAGCACTGGGTGTTGTACATAAACAATGAATCTTGGAACTCTGTGTCAAAAACTAGTGATGTATTCTATCGTGGCTAACATAACACAATAAAAAAATTTTTAAAAAAAAGAAAGATACTCACTGGAAAAGAGCATTTGTTAATGGGTATCCAGAAATATGTTTCATTTACATAGTTTTGTGGTCATAAACAATGTATGCCTACATATAAACTCACAATTACACACTTAAAAATTGGGGAACAGTTTCCCAATTTTGAAGTCCTCCAAATAGGGGCACCTGTGTGGCTCAGTCATTAAGCATCTGCCTTCGCCTCAGGTCATGATCCCAGGGTCCTGGGATCTGGCCCCACCCACTTCAGGCTCCCTGCTTAGCAGGAAGCCTGCTTCTCCCTCTCCCACTCCCCCTGTTTGTGTTCCCTCTCTCACTGTTTCTCACTCTTTCAAATAAATAAATAAAATCTTTTTTAAAAAAAATCCTCCAAATGAAGGGTTTGAGGGGGCTTTGAAATTACTTTTAAAAATACAAATATGTGATACTTTTTATTGATTTCCAAGAAAAACTGACTGTCATCAGGAAAGATGAAAATTCAGCAGGTGAAATATGCAAAAGCCTTCACATAATTAATGGGAGATGCTGAGAAATGAGTGTCATGACTTGGTAGGTTTGGTGAACGATCACTTCTTCAAGTTAGTCTTATATATCTTTGGGATATGTCTTTTTAAGCTATGACAAGGGAGACTGACTGCCCCAGTTTTCCCCGGATTGACCTAGTCACAGCACTGAAGTCCCACATGTGAGGAACCCCTAAGTTCTAGAGAAACCAAAATACTCAGTCATCCTGGCTATGATAACCATTACAAATGAATCTAAAAAACAGACTTCAGATAATGTCAACATAAAGCTTTGAATCAAGCTTTCAAAAAAGATTCATGAATATTAATATTTTAATGATAACAAACTTGTTTGTAACAGAATAAATACTGTTAATTTCATTTTTATATTACACAATTTCAGTTCCTTTTTTGGTCTATGGCTTTAAGGTACAAAATACAATTTGTATAATAGTAAATCATATAATTTTCAAATAAATGCATAGATTGAGATATGTGATTAATGTTTCTTTACTGATGGGTAAGCAAACCAGGCAACCACTTGCCAATATAGCCGTATATGACTGTGATAGATTCAGTGAGATGCCTTAGCTTGGTATCTTTCTATACATCATTTGTTTTTTGAATTCAGATGGTTCAAGGTAAAAATATACACAGAAAGCAGTAGTGTAGTGAAAACTTCCCCACTCATCCACCTCCATCTGGCCAACTCAATACCTCCACCCAGTAACCACTGTTATTAGAGTCTAATATGTCCTTGCAACATTTTCTTTATAACAATACAAAGAAACATGAATATATATTCTTATTTTCTTGCTCTGATGTGCAAAGGCAGCATATCATAATACTGTTTTCTACCTCTCTTTTCATTTAACAAAATACCTCAGAGATTTTTATCAGGTCACAGAGAACATTCTTGGTCTTTCATCACAGCTGCACAGAATTGCACTGAATGATATTTCATGATTTACTTAACTGGTTCCATATTTATGAATGTTTGGGTTGTTTCTGATCTTTTCTCCAAGTCATATTACACTACAGTGAAAAACTAGCATGTATGTCATTTTGCATTTGTGCTAGGATATCTGTGGAATGGCTTCTCAGAACTGAAACTGCCGGGGGGGCGGGGGGGCTGGGTGGCTTAGTTGGTTGAGCATCTGACTCTTGGTTTTGGCTCCTGTTGTGATCTCAGGCTCTTAAGACATTGGGCTCTGCATCCAGCATGGAGCCTGCTTGTGATTCTCTCTCTGCTTCTCCCTCTGCTCATGCTTGCTCACTTTCTCTCTCAAATAAAGAAATCAATCTTTAAAATCTTCCAAAAAAAAAAAAAAAAAGAAAGAAGTGAAACTGCTGGTCAACAGAGACTCATATTTTCCTGCTGCTAATTTCCACATGAGCTTCCCCACTCAATAGTCCCATGAGCCTTGGATTAGGACCTGTGTTCCTGTAGCCTGTCAACAGAGCGTGTTATCAAATTTTTGGATTTTTGCCAAGATGATGAATGAAAAATATCTTACTATAATTATAATTTGCATTTATTTCATTAGGAAGAAACTGAAGATCACTTTGTATATTTAAAAGTTTCTTGTTTTTCCTTTTCTGTCAAATATCATTTCACATCCTTGGTCTATTTTCTGTTGGAATGATTACTCATCTTTAGGTCTTGATAAATTAGGAAGATTAGTCTTTTGTCTACATTAATAGATGCCTTATTCTTTTTTTCCCAGTTTGTCATTTGTCTTTTTAACTTTTTTATGATATTTTTAAATATGCAGAGATTTTTGTTGTTTAAGAACGGAAATTACCAAACTTTTCTTTCATGGCTTCTAGATTTGAATAAAAGTTAGAAAATCCTTTTCTACTCTCAAATTATAAAAAGCTTCTACTTTGTTTTTCTATTACATTTACAATTTCCCACATTTGAATCTTTGATAAATCTGAATATATTCACACAATAATGTGAAGTAAGCACCCAGTATCTTCACCAGGTGGCCATTCATCTGTCCCAACATGTGTATACTATATACTAAACTCCCATGTGCATTTGCTCCTACTTCTGGTGTTTCTCTTCTGGTTTTCTGGCTTATCTTTTCAGTTAGCAGTGACACACTGCTTTAATACGACAACCTTGTGTTTTAATAGGATTCCTTAAAATATTTAGTGTTTCACACACAGTGAGTGAGTTCTCTTCTGTTCAGTGTTAGAGTCAGGCATCTGAGGGTCCAATCCCCAGTCACCTTACTAGTGGTGCAATGCTAAGCAAGTGATTTCATTTCTGGGACCCTGTTTTTTAGTCTGTGATTTGGAGAAATCATAGCCTCTTTACTGAACTGAGATCCACGGAGAAAGCCGTATTGCAGCACATGGCACATGGTGGACTCCCCACGGTAGCTGTCAAGTGTTCTGTTAGATTTCAAACTGCCAAGAATATATCCAGACTTCATAAAAATTAAGTTAGCCTACCTATTCCTGTTGACCGACTGAAGAAACATTATCTCAAAAGAACAGAATCTCTGATGAAAGAATACTGAGGGGAGAGTAAAGAATCTCAAAACCCTCACGAAATTAATTACCTATTTAAAAAACACTTATCAAGGGTGCCTGGGTGGTTCAGATGATTAAGCATCTGCCTTTGGCTGAGGTCATGATCATAGGGTCCTGGGATTGAGTCCCACATTGGGCTCCCAGCTCTCCCTCTATTCCTTCATTCTGCTTCTCTGCTTGTGCTCTCTCCCTCTCTTTCTCTCAAATAAATAAATAAAATACTTAAAAATTATAATAATAAATAAATAAATAACATTTTTTTAAAGATTTTATTTATTTATTTGACAGAGATCACAAGTAGGCAGAAAGGCAGGCGGCGGGGGTGGGGGGAGCAGGCTCCCCGCTGAGCAGAGAGCCCGACACAGGGCTCAATCCCAGGACCCTGGGATCACGACCTGAGCTGAAGGCAGAGGCCTTAACCCACTGAGCCACCCAGGCGCCCCAATAAATAACATTTTTGAGCCATTATTATATAACAGGAACCACGGTGGATTTGGGGCACAAATGAAACACAACGTCCAGTGTTTGTACACGGATAGGTGTTTACCACTGAATGGCTAATGGAGGAAAGAATAAAGACTTAAATGTATTCAGCTGTCTCCCACTCCTTAACACATTCTCACCTCCTCTGTGACAACCCTGCACTGGCACATTCTCCCTGCACCACTCTGACCTCACCTATGTCTCCCTGCCTTCCTGCACCTTGTATGCAACCATCCCTGCTGCTCTCCAGAGCTTCCCTCCTGCCCACCTCTGTCCTGTTCACTCTGACTCACAGATAAGATGGCCAATGGATCCACATCTCTCTCCACCAGGTTTGAAAGTGCAGATCCAAAGTCCCTTGACTGCATTTTAACAGATGGCTCCACCTTAGGTGACTAAGGCAGAAGGATCTCCCGCTGGCCTTGAAAGAGCTAGATACCATGCTGTGAAAGGGCCTGTAACAAGGAACTACAGTGTCTCTTTGGAGCCAAGACCGGCCCTTGTTCAACACCCAGCAGAAAGCAGAAACCTCAGTCCTATAACCACAAGGAACAGAATTCTGTCGACAACCACATGAGATTGGAAAGATGCCACTGAGTACACCCCCCATCCCCAAAAAGATCTCAGCCAGGCCAACACTTTGTTTTTGCCCTTTGAGACCCTAAGCAGAAAATTCATTTGAGTCATGCCTGGGTGTCTGGCCTAGAGAAAATGTGACATAATAATAACTAGCTCTTTCAAGCCACTAAGTTGGGTGTAATTTGTTAAGCAGCAATAGAAAACTAATACATGCCTACTTATCCTTTAGGAGTCAACTTGGGGTGGGCTGCCTGGGTGGCTCAGTGGGTTAAGCCTCTGCCTTCAGCTCAGGTCATGATCTCAGGGTCCTGAGATCAAGTCCCGCATCGGGCTCTCTGCTAGGCAGGGAGCCTGCTTCTTCCTCCCCACCCGCCTGGTTGCCTCTCTGCCTACTTGTAATCTCTCTCTGTCAAATAAATAAAATCTTAAAAAAAAAAAAAATGGAGTCAACTCGGGGAGATTTCTTTTCTCCTACTTCCTCCTCCCCTCTCCACCCATGAAAATTAGGTAACCTACTTACACCTGGAAATATCATATACAAATCTCTATTATTGGGCTTATCACATTGTACTACCATCATCTGTCTTATTGGTCTCACCTGCTTTGATGAGCTTACTGAAAGCAGACAGTATCTTAACCATCTCTCATCCCCAAAACAAACTTGGCACCTAATGTAGCTCAACAAATATTTGCTGAATGATGGCATGAATTCAAGTACTTTTCTACCCTGCTGATTTCACACCCAAAAGTATCAGGGATATCTTTATGCAATTAAAATAATAGAACCTGATAAAACTATAATCCCGAGCTTCTCAAAATTTAACATGCATATGAGTCACCTGGGTATCTTATTAAAAGGCAGGCCTTGATTCCATAGATCTGGGTTAGGGCCTGAGATTACCAGTTTCTGACAAGCCTCTGCTGATGCCACTCCTGAAGGGCTATGGACCACAGCATGAGCCCCACAGCACCATTTACCAGGCAGGGTGTGGAAACAGAAAAGCCATAACCCAATCCAATCTAATCCTGTTCCACTGCATGTAAAATGATGAACTGAATCGGTCTAATTTTCTAAGGCAGCTCTTTACCCCAATTTCATCCCTTTTTACCCACTCAATACACAGGAAATTTACATAATTCAAAACAACACCAGTCTTTTCTCATGAAAGTTCTACTGCAAAAACTGAAAATGGTAACAAGAAATAGTATTCAAGAGTTGATTATGTGAGCACAACAGTTACTGAAGCATTTTTATAATCACTGTATCATTCAAATATAAAAAGAAATATATAATATGCTGCCTGTCACTCCGTTTGTAGATTAGGATGTTTGGTTCACACTTCTTTATTTGCTATTGAAATTCTGCCTAGATAGAAGAATCATATTCCTCTGAAAAATAATGTTACCTCTCACTTTGGAATTAAATTATCCAAGCTCCTTATGTCCGTATGTTTTTTGGATGAATCAAGGTTATAGATACGTAGACATACACCTGAAAGATCACAATTTTGTATTTAAGAATAAATTTATGTTTCTCTTAAGATACACTGACCTCACTTTTTGGACAATTTTGTAAATAAAAGAGTACTTAATATCATACCTTAGAACAGTAAAAATGCTGAATTTGGGATAATGCCAAATCCCAACCCCACCCACAAAAGTATATAATCATGAACAAATGATATATATTATCTGGACCTAATTTCTCTTGTCTATAAAATAAAGGGATTGGGGTGCCTGGGTGGCTCAATGGGTTAAGCCTCTGCCTTTGGCTCAGGTCATGATCTCAGGGTCCTGGGACCGAGCTCTGCATCACGCTCCCTGCTCAGCAGGGAGGCTGCTTCCCCTTCTCTGCCTGCTTACTTGTGATTTCTCTCTCTCTCTGTCAAAGAAATAAATAAAATCTTTAAAAAAATAAATAAAATAAAATAAAATAAAAGGATTAGACTAAATGTTCTCCAAAGCTCCTGCTAGTTTTAACATTCTTTGCTTCTATCTGAGCTAATTAATTATTCCATAAAGGTAATAAATCCACAATGCTATTAATGAATAGAGAGTTAATTAAAAAAAAAAGAAAGGTAAAATGAGCACTTTTCTTTATCTTCTCAGAACACTTAAGAAAATCAGTATGAATTGAGAAAAATAAAACCATTACTGTGATTTCTCAGGTTTCAAACTTCAGTTCTGAAAACTGAAAATAAAGCATTAGGGGGAAAAAAAACACTCTGAAAAGGGAGAGAGAGTGGTTCAAGGAACACAAAATAAGTCTTTGCTACAGTACATTTCCATTAGCCAACCTAAAATGCATCATTTGGAAGAGAGGATTATAAGGTGGTAAAATAACCAAGCCCTCATGTTCTGTTACCTCCTGATGGACCTGGATGCATCATGTACTTTTACTACAAATTACAGTGATTTTTCTAATTAATCAGTGACTATATTTCCCTATCTACAAATTCCAATCAAGGAAGCGAAACAAAGGATTTTCACCCACTGATCTGTGATTAGCAATTTCAAGTCCTAACTTTGGAGCTACCATATACTGCCCTTTCCTCTCTCACCCTCAGACCAGTCCCTGGGGCACAGGACAGCTATCCAGCCACCACTGCTTCTCTTCCATAGGAACAGATGATGACAGCTATTGGTTTCATGGACTATGGAAACCACTGAAATCTCCAGTAATAAACTAGCATTTGAATTTCACTTGTCAAGTTCACTTTTCATATTCTCTTTGTCTCTGATCCAATGTGCATGACAAACTAAGACAAATGAAATTAACCTTCAGATTAAAAAATAGTAATAGTAAAACAGGAAAGGATTACTTTCTTTTGCTCTCCTGGAATTCAGATGCACACAGACAGAAGGAAATGATCTCATTTTATTCAAATATTCAATAATATAATCTCTGAAAGAAATCTCTCTCTAGTATTTGTATTCATCATGTTCTTTATTTTTTAGTATTTTATAATGCTGTTACATTTTGGAGGCTTGTGGGTGGGGGAATTAATTCTTAGAGATAGCCAACAACTTGCCTGGATCATGTCTTTGAAATGCAAACCAACCAACCCTGAACCCATTCCCCACTCACTGCTACTTATCGAGTTCCTGCAGTCTGGGAGGCTATCTTCCAGCCCTAAATCATCCCAGGGCCAGGTACCGGACAATCAGAGAACATTCCCCAAGCCCAAAACTACAAAAATTATTAAAACCAGCCAATCCTAAGCCTCCTTAGTTTCCTGACCCTCCTCATCCATTCATTCCTATTAAAAAACACAATAAAGGGGGTGCCTGGGTGGCTCAGTTGTTAAGCATCTGCCTTCCCCTCAAGTCATGATCCCAGCATCCTGGGATCTAGATTGCATTGGGCACCCTACTTGGCAGCAAGCCTATTTCTCCCTCTCCCACTTCCCCTGCTTGTGTTCATGCTCTTGTTCTCTGTCAAATAAATGAATAAAACCTTAAACACACACATACACACAAAATAAAGACTCTTGCCCATGTTTTCCCCTCCTTCTTTCTGTCCCTGAACATACTAGGGCTTCCTGGGACAGTGCTGCACAGTGTGCTGTGCTCCCCGCTTGGGAAATGTGAGTAGCAAACTAATTTTCAGAAATCACCTATAGATCTGTTAGCCTCACTCTACCTGAATAAAAACAAAATTCCAGATATATTTTAAAAGAGTATCAGCTAAGACTTCCACAAAAAAAAAAAAAAAGAGAGAGAGAGAGAGAGAGAGAAGATCCCCTTTCTATGTTTCCCCCATATATAAATGAATTCTACTGGCTGATGTAAACTGGTATAGCAGTCAAGTGTAGGGCAGCAAAATGATAAAAAAAAAAAAATTAGGTACTACTCAAGATTAAGAAACTAATACAACCCTACCCTAAATATTTTCTCAATATCTATTTGAGTATATTATAAAAAATTTCATTACACTATGCCTAAGTCAAAGCCAACCATGGCTCCTTCCTCTAGTATATCAAGGTCGGCAGACACAATATCAAGCACAAATTCCTCTGCTCTGCCGTCAAGACTCTCTAAGCTTAGCCACTCACGTCCATTTGAGTCATCTTTCTATTTCATTACATACCAAATTTCAGACTCACTGAAAGGGAAAGACCCTTAAGATATTTTAATCTAAGACTTTTGTTCTATAAACAAAGAAAATGAGCCCCAGCCTGATGAAGGACTTGTCCTTGATCATAGAGCTAATTACCTCCAGAGCCAAAGACTAAAATCCAAATACTCTGACTCCTGGCCTAACACTCTTTCTACAAAACTGCCAATAGCAACATCTGCTCAGTCAGACAAGTCATTATACTCTCGTCATTTATTACATATATCATATTTGCTTCCAACCCCATACCTTTGGTCATGCTGCTTCCTTGGCTCAGATGATCCTTCCTTTGACCCTTCAACTTCCTTATCTCTCAAGGTTAGTTGCCTAGAGCACCCAGATATTAAAATACAAAGAAGTTGTATTCTTTCATATTGCATTTTACCAGGTTGGATTTATTTTACCAGGTTGGATTTATGAACCATTTGTTACAACAGCATTAAATATGCATTAGATAAATTTTATTTGTTAAATACATTAAATAAAACATTAAATACAGATGTCTTAGATTCTCATCCTTCAAAGCCGAGACTTAGGCCTCAATGCCTCTACCTTTCTCTGAAGGCTGAATGCACCTAGGAGCACTCGTGTGCATAAGCAGTTAGTTGTCGCACATTGCCCTGTATTTGTTAGTTCTTTTCTATTCAACAATAATAAGTTCATTTTTCAGATTTATTCAGATCCTTTAGAGATAGATGTCTCCTATTTCTATTTATCAAAGTTTAGAGTTCACTAATCAGATATAGATGCCTAGATTTTAAGAGGTACAGAGGAAGAGAAAGAATGGAAACCAATATTTACGCAGTATCAGATATTTTACACACACAATTATTTTATTCTTCTAGAGTTAAATAAAATTTCCTTTTTCATTTAGGAAACTTACATTTTTATGTAGGAAATCTGAAATTTTACAGTCAACACATGGTTTGGGGTCTTATGACCAGAACATTCACATGCACACCAAACACTTTAGAAATCACTTTGGAAAAAAAATGCTTGTTTCCTCAATTATCATGTACCTACACTTTTCCAGTCAATTCTAACGGTGGTGAGTGGGAAAAAGACAACAAAGGACACCTGTCTTCATGCTGGATACACGGAGAAGCATGACATGTTAAGGAATCTACCAGACCCAGGGCAATGCCCCTCTTCAAGCCTGCGGTAGCACCATGGGCCAGCCCATAAATGAAACTCATCCACATGACAGATCTCAGTAAATAAAGGCATCAGACATGCAATAATAAAACCTAAGCAAAAAAAGCACTCGTGCAGATGGCATAAGAGAGGGTATACCCTGGGATGACCTCAGAAGATGATATAAAAGCCTTATCAAGATGTTAAATGCATGTAGTATAACAAGTCTACTGATAAGATTTTATCCATGAATCAACTATAAAAGCCTATGAAAACATGTGAATAGAACATTTGGTTTCAACACAGCAGAGAACAACAAAAACTAAAAATTCCCTAAATGTTTAGGGAAGGGTACTGTTTAATGGATTATGGTACATTCACAGAGTGGGATGCTAAGCACCACTGAAAACAGTGACATGTTCTGCATGCGTTCCAAGACATACATGCTTAAGTGCAAAAAATAAATAAATAAATAAATAAATAAGATATGGACCAGGAAGTATAATATGAGCCCTTTTGGGATACATGTATGCATGTAGTAGGTATTATGAATGTATTTGTATGTATTTGTGCATAAGGGGTTTGGGTTTTTTAGCTTCCTATTTTTCTTTTGATTCCTATACAGATAGATGAGAAAATACAAACGGGGTCACACCTTTAAATAAAGATTTGTGAGGGGTTCCGGGGGGGGGCTTAATCAACTTAATCCAACTCTTGATTTTGGCTCAGTTCATGACCTCAGGGTCCTGAAAGTGAGTCCTGAGTCAGGCTCTGCACTAGGCATGAAGCCTGCATAAGATTCTCTCTCTCCTTCTTCTGCTCCTCCCTTGCTCTTTTTCTCCTTATCTTAAAAAAGAAAATTGGGGGGTTTAGCATGTGTATCAGTGGATACAGTAGAGAATTTATTTCTGATTTCCATACTATTTGTACTATTTTTTTAAACTATGTGCCTGCATATTGAAAAATATAAAGGAATGTTTTTTTAATTTCTGTGAAGAAATAGAAACTTTTAGTATAAGAAGACATTCATTGGCAGATACTATTATCAGCATCTGTAAATTACTAGATATTGAAGATATGAAATTACTACCTCAAAAGCAGATGTTTATTTTTTAAAATTTTTAAAAGATTTTATTTATTTATTTGACAGAGGGACACAGTAAGAGAGGGAACACAAGCAGGGGGAGTGGGAGAGGGAGAAGCAGGTCCTGAACAGGGAGTACAATTCAGGGCTCCATCCCAGACCCAGATCAGGATCTGAGCCGAAGACAGCCACTTAATGACTGAGCCACCCAGGTGCCCCAAAAGCAGATGTTTAGAAAGTACCCAACTGTTCATTAGTTTTATGTTTAATGTGCTTAATCTAGCAATGTTATTTTGCTTAGTTGATGGGAAATGTCACTTGTAAAATTATATGGGTTACAAAGAATGTAAAGTATGTTAGTGATAATTCAAGCAAATTTCAAACATGATTTTCATAATCAAATTCAAGCATGATTGAACCCCTTTCTCTCTACCATGAATGCAGCCACAGATGTAAATCAGTTTATTATATTAAACTATTAAATTTAACTTATTAAAGTGGACACTTTAACTTGCAACAAGCCCCTAGCTCACAGTATAGTGTGGAATTCATCCTAAATGCACATCTTTTTTATTATCCCATGTGAACATTCTTAAAAATAATTGTATGCTCCAAGCACCTCAAAACTCAAGTCGGTAATATGGTCCTTTGAAATATCATTATCTTAGTATGATCAAAGAAGCCCACTTGCCTGGAGATACCATTAAACACCAGGAACATCATTCAACAGATATTTTTGGAAATCCAGCCACGTAAGGCACCACACTCAAACAGCTCCTATGTAAGTGTTGAGCACTTGTGGGGTTCAAAAATGGGGAAATCCCAACATGGAAAGGAAATAATAGTAAAGTTACCGGCATCAAGTTAGAAACCAAGTTCAGCTTCAAGAGAAGACTAGGATTTGTGA
This sequence comes from Mustela putorius furo, assembly GCF_011764305.1. Taxonomy (NCBI): domain Eukaryota; kingdom Metazoa; phylum Chordata; class Mammalia; order Carnivora; family Mustelidae; genus Mustela; species Mustela putorius. The sequence goes on along the minus strand of NW_025422010.1, from coordinate 11,643,481 downwards.
TGATACAGAAAAGACAGAAGTCTGAATACTCATGTTGTAGAGCAAGATAACGGAAGTGCTGAGAATGGACAGTAATAATTTTAGCAGCTTGACAGAAAATGATACTGAGAAAAAATAGCAAATGTGTTTAGACAGGAGAGGCAGTCTCCAATATTAAACACAAAACTGTAAGAATTATGAAGCCTATCTTCATTAGTCATTACTGAATGACTCTAGGACAATTAGTAGGGAATATAGGCCTAACTGTCTCTCAGACAGTGGTTCTCAAACATGGGAGCGTACCACTATCACCAGGAGGCCTTATAAAATACAAACTGCTGAGCCTCACTTGACATATCTGATCCAAGAGGTCTGGAGTAAAGCCCAAGAAATTGCATTTCTAACAAACCTCCAAGTGATGCCCATGCTGTTGTTCTAGAGAACCACTATCCAAGAACAACTGTGAACATATTTAGTAACTTGTATCCTCAGAAGGCATGACACAACAAACCAAAAATGCTGAGAAAAACATCATCGTCACATAAGTTGAGACAGGCTCAGGTCTTTCTAAGTCTGGTCCAAGGAATCCCTTTGAAGTGAGCTCTCTGGGGTACACTGAGAGTGACTAACTCTCAAAGAACTGAGATGAAGCCAATCAGGACCTCAAGGGGACTGGATCCCAGCCCCACATTAACCATCTCACCTCCCAGTGAGGCTGATCTGAAGGAAGCAGTTCTGTGACTAGACACAGACATACAGTTAACATCCAAAAACCAACTGTGGACAAGATCATCACTTGGCATGTCTTATTTAATGCTGGGAGTTCATTAAACCATACCTAACCTGACATCAAACCAAAGAGTGTATGACACCATGTCACTTCGCCAGCTGCAATATGTAAATGCATAACCACAAACCACTTGAAGACCCCAAAACCCAGACCAATACATGGTAAGAGCCTATGAGAGGTCACTAATGAGAATGTTCTAATGCCCCACTATCACCAAAACCGTCACTATGGATGTATCCTGGTCACTTCTGCCACCTTGAAATGTGTAGGAATACAAAAAGTTGCCACAGGGAAAGAGCATAAGTTACTAAAAGCAAGATGTATTATACCCTCTAGCTGTCAAGATGTCACTGTGAGGTATTTTTTAGATGGGATTTATACTCAAATAGTAGACTCTGAGTAAAACACATTATCTTCCATCATGTGGAAGGGCCTCATCTAATCAGCTGAAGGCCTTAATAGAAAAAAAGTCTGACCTCTCTAAAGAGGGAATTTTGCCTCCAGAATGCCTCTGGACTCAAGGTTGCAACATTAACTCTATTCTGGGTCTTCAGCCTCCCAACCTCCCCTGTAGATTTCAGACCTGTCAGCTCTCACTATTGTATGAATCAATTCCTTCGAGTAAATCTTTCTATATACTGTACACATATACATCTAATTCAACATTATCAAGTAGGGACAAAGATTGTCAACAGGGATGTGACAGGACAGTCAACTACTAGGGTTCTTTCTCTGGAGAACCCTAACAAACACAACACCCTCCAGTCCACAGTCTCTGTCCCTCACTTGATAATGATCAGTTACCTCCATTGTTACAAAGAAAATTCCCTTTGGGACGTGTGGGTGGCTCAGTCAGTTAAATGTCCGACTCTTGGTTTCAGCTCAGGTCATTATCTCAGGGTTGTGAGATTGAGCCCTGTGTCAGGCTCCACAGTGAGCATGGAGTCTACTTGAGGATTCTCTCCCCCACTCTCTCCCCCTACTTCACTCACATATGCATGTGTGTTCTCGACTCTCAAATAAGTAAATCTTTAAAAAGGAAAGAAGGATGGAAGGGAGGGAGGGAGGAAGGGAGGGAGGGGAAGAAGGTCTCTAAAATTCCCACTAAAATGTACCATGACTAATATTTGGATTTTCCTCCTGGTATTTTCCTACACATACATATGTATAGTTTTATCTCTAATTCAAAAAGTAACACATGTTAATGGTAAAGTATATGAATAGAAAAGATAACATACGGGTGCCTGGGTGGCTTGGTGGGTTGGGCCTCTGCCTTTAGCTTGTGTCGTGATCTCGGGGTCCTGGAATCAAGCCCTACGTCAGGCTCTCTGCTTGGTGGGGAGCCTGCTTCCCCCTCTCTCTCTGCCTACCTCTCTGCCTACTTGTGATCTCTCTCTGGCAAATAAATAAATAAACTCTTAAAAAAAAGAAAAGAAAAGACAATGTAAAAAGCACCTGTATCCAATCATCTAGTAATAACTACTCAATGTTTTAGTCCGTCTCCAAGACAAATTAAAGCTCCTCCTTAAATAACTATTAGATAACTGACTGGGGGGAAGTATTTTTTTCTTTTTATCTTTTATATTTTTTTAGATTATTCATCAAATAATCACCCTCAGTTGGAGAAATATCCTTTTCTAATAAGACATAAATTATTTGTGCTATATTTGGTGGGAAATTAAAAGAAAAGAGTTAACAAATTTTATTTGATAAAATATTAAGTATCAAAGCATTTATTGTGAAAGTTAAATCCTGTAAGTATTTTTCACAGAGATAATTATCTTATCATAGCCATGCACTGTGTTTGTAAATACCAGCATAAAATCTTGGACAGCACAGGCCAGTCACAGAATATCTTAAGATGTAACTGTATGAATTACCATATCTTATGAGATATACATAGTAAAATATTTTTTCTTTTCTGCAATATGTTATATTTAAAATACATGTAAATGTGTTCAAAGGATATGCATTAAAATGTTTTAAAATTTTTTTAAAAAGTTCTCTTTTTACTTTAAAATGAATTATTACCCTTTAAAATGTTGTCAGGCTTTAATGACATTTATATTCTATACCTCTGTATATAAAACTCAACCAGAAGCAGACAGCTCCTACTTATTGAAAAAACAGCCTCTGCTGTGATTACACAAACTATACAATTACACTGTAAATTTCCACAGTGAGCACAAACTAAGGGCCCAGGAACTTGACATCTTACCAAGCATCCATCCTGATTCAAATGCTCTTTGGAATCCATACTAAGCTTCCTCTTTCTGTTGGGCTGTTTCATTGCCACTTGAGCACTTCTTAGCAGTGTTTTTCTGCAAAATGGTGCCACATAAAAAAAAGTTTAGGAGTTTTGCCCCTTTAGAATAACAAAAACAAACCCAAATAATGCTTTCATTAAACTTCTAACTGGTTGCCATAAATACACTGAAAAATGAGCTGACATAAGATTTCACTGTTGCTCTTATAGATCCCACTAAAATAATAAGTTAATGGGGAAAAGAGATGAGTTTTCTACTTCATCTAGAATTTGTATCTTAAAGAAAATAGATACTATTTTTTTGGTCTACCTAGCACAATATTTTTGGCTGTTTTGTGCAGTTTTGGGGAGGCAGTTGTTTTTATTTTTGTTTTCTTTTTTGCTTAATTTAACTAATTCAGGTTCACTGCAATCTACCTACTCAGATTCCATACTCACATGGTCTGACTGTCCACAAGTGCCAAGGCAAAAGTATTCTTGGTGAGAGGGCTTTTGTCATACAAGGAATAGCATAGAAATCTGGAACAGAGAAAATTAAAAAAAAATATGAATCCAATTTACCATGACCATTCTTCAGTATGCTAATAAACAGTAGTGGACTAGTAACAAAATTAAATCAGTAATCAAAAACCTTCCAACAAACAAAAGTCTAGGACCAGATGAATTCACAGGTAAATTCTACTACACATGTAAAGAGGAGTTAATAACTATCTCTCTCAAACTATCCCCCCCCCCAAAAAATAAGAGGAAGGAATTCTTCCAAATTCATGATATGAGGCCAGTATTACCCTTAAACCAAACTAGACAAAGGTACCACAAGAAAGAAAATTACAGGCCATTATCCTTGATAAATACAGATGTAAAATCTTCAAAAAATATTAACAAACTGAATCCAACAATACATCAAAAGGATCATTCACCCTGATTAAGTGGAATTTATTCCAGAGATGCAAGAATGGTTCAATATCTGCAAGTTAATCATGACACACCACATTATTAAAACAAAGAATAAAAATCATGTGATCATCTCAAAAGATGCAGGAAAAGCGTCTGACAAAATTCAATATTCATTCATGATAAAAACTCTCAACGAACAGAATTTAAAGAGAATATACCTCAACATAATAAAGGTCATATATGACAAAACCACAGCTTATATCATACTCAATAGTGAAAAGCTAAAAGCTTTTCCTCTAAGATCAGGAACAAGACAAGGATGTCCACTTTTACCACTTTTATTCAATATATTGTTAAGTCATAGCCACAGCAATCAGTCAAGAAAAAGAAATAGAAGGCATCCAAATTGGTGAGGAAGAAGTAAAACTTCCACTGTTTGCAGATGACATGATACTATATACAGCTGGCCCTCAAATAACACAAGTTTGAACTACACAGGTTCACTTACATAAATACAGTAAAATACAATAAATGCATTTTCTCCTCTTTATGGAATTTTCCTAATAACACTTTCTTTTCTCTAGTTTACTTTATTGTATAAAGACAACATATAGTACATATAATATACACAACATGGATTACTTAACTGTTTATGTTATCAGTAAGTCTTCCGTTCACCAGTAGGATCTTAGTAGTTAAGGTTTTGGGGGTTTGAAAGTTTATATACAAATTTCCACTACACTGGAATTGGTGCCCCCACATTGTTCAAGGGACAACTATAGAGAAAACCCTAAAGACTCAAAAAAACTGTTAGAATTAATAATTGATTCACTAAAGTCACAGGATACAACATTTCTATACACCATAAAAAAAAAGTCAAAGAAAGAAATTACAAAAACAATCCCATTTACAAGTGCATCAAAAATAATAAAATACCTTGGAAAATATCTAACCAAGAAACTGAAAGACCTGTGTCCTAAAAAATATAAGATACTGATGAAAAAAAACTAAAGATAAAACAAATACAAGCTCAAGGATTGGAAAAATCAATATTGTTAAAATGTCGAATCTGCCCAAAGTAATCTACAAATTCCCTGCAATCCTTATCAAAACACCAATGGTATTTTTCCACACAATTAGGACAAATAATCCTAAAATTTATTTGAAACCACAAAAGACCCTGAATAACTAAAGCAATCTTGAAAAAGAAGGACAAAGCTGGAGGTATCACAATCTCAGATTTGAAAGTATATTATAAAGTTATAGTAACCAAAACAATATGCTACTGAATAAATCAGATACACAGATCAACAGAATAGAATAGAGAACCCAGAAATGAGCCCAAACATACATGGTCAGTTAATGTATGACAAAGGAGATAAGAATATAATACAACGGTAGAAGAACAATCTCTTCAAAAATTGTATTGAGAAAATTGGAACAGCTACATGAAAAAGAATAAAGAATGAAAATGGATCACTTTCATGCATTATACACAATAAATCAACTCAAAATAGATTAAAGTCCTAAATGTAAGACTTGAAATTATAGAATTCCTAAAAGAAAGTGTAGGCAGTTATCTCTTAAACATCAGCCTTAGTATTATTTTTGTGAATCTGTCTCCTCATGCAAGGGAAACAAAAGCAAAAATAAACAAATAGGACTACATCAAACTAAAATGATTTTGCACAGCAAAGGAAACCTTCAATAAAAAAAAATGGTGGTCTACTGAGCAGGAGAAGATATTTTCAAATGCTGTATCTGATAATGGGTTAGTATCTAAAATATATAAAGAATTCAAGGCACCTGAGTGTCTCAGTCATTTGAGTGTCAGACTCTTGGCTTTGGCTCTGGTTGTAATCTTGGGGTCATGGGAAAAAACCCCACATCAGGCTCCACGCTCAGCAAGAGTCTGCTGGAGAATTCTCTCTTTCTCCCTCTGCCCTCTCTATAATAAATAAATGTGAATGGAAGGAAAGAAGGAAGGAAGGAAGAATTAATCCATATAACACCAAAAAAAGCAAATAATCCAATCAAAAATGGAGAGAAGTCATGCATAGACAGTTTCCCAAAGGAGACTTTGAAAAGAAGACACATGAAAAGATTCTCAACATCACTAGTCATCAGAGAAATGCAAATCAAAACACAATGGGATATCCCCTCACACCTGTCACAACAGCTAGTATCAAAAAATCAATAAAGGGATGCCTGGGTGACTCAGTCAGTTAAGCATCAACTCTCAATCTTAGCTCAGGTCTTGATCTTGGGGTCATGAGTTCAAGTCTCACATAGGGCTCCATCCTGGGTGTGGAGTTTACTAAAAAAAGTCAATAAATAACAAGAGTTGGTGAGGATATAGAGAAAAGGGATCCCTCTTGCACTGTTGGTGGGAATCCAAGCTGGTACAGCCCCTATGGAAAACAGTATGGAGGCTCCTCAAAAAAAAAAAAAAAATTAAAAATAGAGATACTATACAACCCAGTAACTCCACTTCTAGGTATTCACTCCCTCCCCCCCCCAAAGAAAACACACCACACTAATTCAAAAGGTTACATGCACCCATCATTATTCACAAAATCCAAGATATGGAAGCAACCAAGGTGTCCATCAACAGATGAGTGGGTAAAGAAAATGTGATATATATCTATATATATAAATATACACAATGAAACATTACTTGGCCATATAAAGAAATTAATTCTTGGCATTCATGACAACACGGATGGCCCAAGAGGGTATTAGGCTAAGTAAAATAAGTCAGATAGAAGAAGACAATATATGATTCACTTATATGTAAAATATAAAAAATAAAACAAATGAACAAACAAATAAATTCACTAATATAGACACAAAACTGGTGGTTGCCAGAGGGGAGGGAAATAGAAGGATGAGTAAAACAAGTGAAGGTAATTAAGAGATACAAACCTCCAGTTATAAAACAAATATGTCATGGAGATGAAAGTGCAGCATGTGAAATATGATCAGTAATATTATAATAATATTGTATGGTGACAGATGATAATTACATTTATTGTGGTGACCACTTCATAATGTACCTAATTGTCAAATCTCTATGTTATATTCCTGAAACTAACATAATATTATACATCAAATGTAGCTCAATAAAAAATAAAAATTAAAAAAATGAATAAACACTAGTAGACATTCTTTGAAAAGTTATCTGGAATAAGTTTTTGATAAGCAGGTTCACCATTTTAGAGAACTTAGCCCTTAGCATTATCAGATTACCACTGAAGCAAGAATTTGGTTTGAATAATTTTAGCTACAACTGACTGACATGTAATTTAAAAGTTTAGCTAACTTAAATCATCTACAGTCCCCAGTGTTTAGAATCATTCACTCAAACTTCTTCCCTGAGATGTCCTCCTGCACAATGACCCTGGATGCTACAAACCGAACACACTCACTACTGAATTCATCACTGCCCCTCCCACTGCCTCCCAGCTACACTCTCTCTTCCTGTTTGCACTAACGACATGACTGGCCCACCTGTTTGCCCCCATCTGCCCCTTGCCATTCTTCAGACAAGACACTGCCCAGGAGCACCAAGCCAGTGGGCAAGTGCAGGCTGAAATCCACTCTGGGCTGTGCACACACACCACTCCCCCTGGACAGGTATCAAAAAATGTATCTTCTTCTGATTCAAACAAAGACACCTCCTGGAACACTGAAAAGAAATTTTAAAAAATGAGTGATTTTTTTTTTTTAAAGACACCTCTTGGGCTACTGGTGGCCCTGACTTTGCCAGAGCCAGAGGACTAGCAGTTAGCATCATTTCATCCATTACATCAGCCCTATCAGGTTTTGCTCATTTTTAATCTACTTGACATTTCTTTTTTTTAAAAGATTTTATTTATTTATTTATTTATTTATTTGAGAGAATGAAAGAAAGGGGGGAGAGGTAAGGACAGAGAGAGAGGAAGAGAGAGGGAGACCCAGAGTGGAGCTCAACATGGGGCATGATCTCAGGACCCTGAGATTATGACCTAAGCCAAAATGAGGAGTCAGATGCTTAACCGCACCCCTCTACAATTCTTGGATTTATTTTCTCCCCTTATATCTATTAAATCTGACCACCTCCAATCTTATCATCCCGTCAACTATACCCTGCTGCTTCTCAGCCCACACTTTTGCTGATCCCTCAACCTTGGAAAACCGTCCCTGCTATCCATCCCTCCTTTTTCAATTGAATTCTTACTCATCCTTTATGACTCAACTTAAAGAGACTTCATGGCCTTGAGAAAAGCCTTCCTTGCTCACCTCCTGCTCCCAAAGGACAAGGTGCATCTGACATAAAATTTATTGTACTTGTGCTTATCTCTGTCACATTATTCAATACCTTATACTATATATTTTTATTTATATATAGGTCTCCCCTTATGTGGCCAATGACAAGGACTGTGAATTATTGATCCTTATTTTCCTATTGTCTACATAGCTTCTGGCTCAGTATGTATTTGTAACCCTGAATTGCATAAACACATCTCTGAATTACAGAGAAGCCTCAAACACCTTAAGTTAGTGTTACAGTCCTTGATCCACACATTATTCCTTTTACAGTGCTGTTTCACTAGTGTGAGTATAGTTCTCTAACGTGACAACCCCTCTTTTTCCTTCATATATTAAAAAACAAAGAAACAAACAAAACACATTTCCTCATATCCATTTCCTTCCAGTCATTTGATATTTATGTCCTTACAATAGGCACTTACCTATTAAATTCAATAACATCACATTCATTTTATAGGGTATAAATACAATTTATCATGTGTAGCTCCCAGGAATACTCTGAACATGTATGCAGATGGACAGCTTAGACTTGATGCCTTTAGCAAAGTATTATTGCACAAGACATAAGCACCACCAAGGCTAGCTTGCATTTCACAATTAATAACACCCCATAGCTTGTCAAACTGAAATCATCTGGCTACTAATGCTTTTCTCCTGCCACCAGAGTGATCTCTCTTTCTAATTCCTAGTAATTATCTCAATAACTCTGGTTTGTTTGGAAAGAACAAGAAGCCTGAATCCATATTATTATGTATTGGGGAAAAAAAGATGAAAATTTTTCCACTGAGAAGTTTCAAAGTACAATTTGGTTAACAACTGGATTCCCTTTAGATAATACAACCAAAAATATAAAAGATACCTAACAGCCTATGTAAGTTTTTGTTCCCAGACAAAAAAGAATCAAATATTCCATAAAATGCAAAACAAAGGAGATGGATGATATGACAGACAGACAGAAGACAAGATGACACACAGGAAGACAGGGATTTTATATGATCCCTTCAAATGTCAATTCATAAGATGTATTCTGATCAAAAGATAGAACACTTCTTTTGATATAAATTTAACCTGATATCCTTGGCATGATTTCAAAATATATGGATTATTCTGATTGCCTTAACAATGCCCAGTCCCCAAATGCCCCAAATGTCACATCAGTCACATGCCTCCTTTCCGAGTTTGGAAGAAATAAAAAAAAAATTAGAGTCAAGGAAGAATAACCTTGGACTCTAAAACACATCAGAGAAATCTTATCAAGAAGAAATGAAGAATAGTGACAGGTGGCACTACTCCCCAGTGCACGTTGGCTTTGTAATTATATCCAAGCACTAACTATATGTAACAGACGTGATTTTAAATGATTTTAATTAAAGACTCTCCTAATAATATGTTATATTAAAACAAGACATCCAATATATGTAAATGATCTGTATCTCTGTAGAAAATTTGGTAACAGTGCACTGATTTTTCAAATGAATCCTTTGAATCAGTTTGATTTCCCTTCAGAGTTAGTGGAATTTTCACACTGCATACTGCCAAACACTTGTGTTACTGACCTTCTAATTAAGAAGACAAATTAGATTACTTATTAGAAAACATATAATTTCAATTCAAATTTTAAAAGTCTGAAATAATAAAAATAATGCACTGCCTGCCTATGTCCACTTGCTATTTGGTAATTCTTGCACAAAATGCTTATTGACTACCTGTTACCATCAAGACTGTCACAGGTACTTTGCAGAATATAAGGATGATATGTAAGACATTCCAGAAAGGAAGATAATGAAGGTAGCCATTATTGCCCTGGATAACCCAGCATAATTCTGTCTCATGCCACCCATACTGGCATAATTATCAATAACACCACCTTCCACTCCCCAAAATGTTCCAGTTTGGACAGCAAATTCTATGGTCACTGCATGGACAAGAAACATACATAAGTTAACAAGAAACATAATACTTGCCATTAAAGAATTAAAGTGGGCAATTTGTTCACAGAAAGGAAAGTATGTCTAACATTGATTAGAAAATGTACTGTGTAGGAACATTTAGGCTGCTTCTATGATGTTGCACAGAATTTAAAGTGAATTTAGCACCACAATATCCAATACAAATATCTGATTATTGCACTGATTTGCAGTGCACGCTACCAGGCTAAAATGTATTCATTGGGTATACTTGGGCCCAAGCTTAAGCATGTCAAATAAATCCTCGTGCAATTGCATCAGTGTTCTTGGTGGTCAATGTCGATTATAATACACAGTAGTTGGTGTCTGAATAAATTAATAAACAATTGCAACTGAGTATATTTTGACAATTTCTGCATGAATTCCTGCTCTCTCTTAATTGCATTAATAGCTAACATTACCTGAATACTCATATCTGCCTGGCATATAGTTAGCATATAGTTGGCATATAGTTAGAATCCCTCTACCTATACATTTTCAATTAATACTTATGACAATCCAAGGACATATATACCATTATCACTCCTTTTTTCACAGATGAGGAAACAGTAAATTGCTCTAAACAAAGAACAAAGCCATTAAAATATACCCAAATAACCCTCTCTGTAAATATGCAGTACATCAGAAACAAAGTGGCAAGACTTGAGTCTGTTGGGCTCGAGAACAAGAGAAAGGCAGAGGAAATTAGGAGTCCAGTGGTCAACACAATGTGGGTACTGAAGCCAGTTTTACCCCTTGAAGCCAAAGGTGGCAGGAGGCTGCACCAGTGCTGAATGGGAGTCAAATGGAACTTCTGCCACAAATGCCTGGAATGATGGGTTATAACTATGAGTCAGAGAAAGCAGGAAGAACAAACGCTAACTCCTGACAAGAAAGTGGGTTCTGAGGAGCCAGACACAGGCAACCACAAACATTAAAAATTCAGGAGAGAGAAGGCATGTATAGAATAAGAAAAGAAAATAATCTTACTCCAAGTGCATCGCAAATCAAAATTCAAAAATAGATAAATCAAATACTAAGAAAGATAAAAAAAATCAGCTACTAGGGGGGTGGAATTCATCTTGATAAAATTTAAATTGTAGAAAATATTGAGGGTAACTGGGTCACTCAGTTGGTTAAGCACCTGTCTTCAACTCAGATGATGATCAGATTCCTGGGATGGAGTCCCTCATCAGGTTCCCTGCTCAGCAAGGGGTCTGCTTCCCTCTGACCCCCCCACCCCTTGCTCATAATCTCTCTCTCTCAAATAAATGAAGTATTTTTAAAAAGAAAATATTAATAAGTATTCTTTAAATAATTAAGTTTAGGATGCTCAAAAAGGTAAAAGAAAAGACAGTCCTAAAAAGTGAAACAAAAAATTATAAACAATAATACAAGCATGTGAAGAAAAAGGGTTGGACATGAAAAAAGTTTAAAACCTTTCCAATTTTAAGTGTAGTCAACAAGATAACCAAGCCTGATTTAATTTTTTAGCTAGAACAAGAAAAAGAGAATATTTAAATTACTAAAACCAGAGTAAGAGAGGTTACATCAATACTGATCTTACAAAAATCAAAAGGATTATAAGGGAATACAGTTGACCCTTGAACAACACAGGGCTTGGGTCATAGGTGTCCCATGCAATCAAAAATCCACTTAGAGCTTTAGACTCCTCAAAAACTATTAAAAGCCTTTTTTCACAGATGAGGAAACAGTCAATTGCTCTAAACAAAGAACAAAACCATTAAAATATACCCAAATAACCCTCTCTATAAATATGCAGTACATCAGAAACAAAGTGGCAAGACTTGAGCCTGTTGGGCTGGAGAACAAGAGAAAGGCAGAGGAAGTTAGGAGTCAAGTGGTCAACACAATGTGGGTACTGGAGACAGTTTTACCCCTTGAAGCAACCCCTGTGGACCAAAGCTTCAATGACATAATAGTTGATTAACACATATTTCGTATGTTATATGTATTATATACTGTATTCTTATAATAAACTAGAGAAAAGAAACTGCTATTAAAAACATAAGGAAAAGAAAATACATTTACAATACTTATCAAGAAAAATGTATGTATAAGTAGACCCATGGAGCTCAAACCTATGTTGATCAAGGGTCAAATGTACTATGAAAACCAAATGCAAACAAATTAAATAACTTACACGAAATTTCTACAAAGACACGTATTAGTGAGAATGACTCAAGAAGAAATGAAACTTCTACAGCACAAATTACTGAAAATAAGTCAAGAAGAAATAGAAAATCTGAATATATCTATAACAAGTAAAGAGATAAAGGTAATAATTTTAAGACTTCCCTAAAAGAAAAGGCGAGGACTGCAAGATTTATACTGAATATTCAAAGAATTAATACCTATCCTTCACAAACTCTTTCTCAAAAAAAAAAAAAAATAGATGAAACAATACTTCCAACTCATCTTATGAGACAGACCCAGTACTGCCCCAATTTGTCTACAGACAAAAATAACACAAGAAAATTCAACTATACACCAATATTCCTTATAGACACAGATTCAAAAATCCTTAACAAAATGCTAACAAACTGAATCCAGCAACATATAAAAGAATTTCACAGCATGACCAGGAATGGAAAGTTAGTTTAACATTAGAAAATCAATGAACATATAATACCACATTATGAAAATTAAGGATAAGGGGCGCCTGGGTGGCTCAGTGGGTTAAAGCCTCTGCCTTTGGCTCAGGTCATGATCTCAGGGTCCCGGGATCGGGCCCTGCGTCAGGCTCTCTGCTTAGCAGAGAGCCTGCTTCTCCTCCTTCTCTCTCTGCCTGCCTCTCTGCCTGCTTGTGATCTCTGTCAAATAAATAAATAAAAATCTTAAAAAAAAAAAAAAAGAAAAAGAAAATTAAGGATAAAAACCACACAATCATATAAATAAAGAAAAAGCTTTTGACAAAACTTAGACTTTCAGTGATTAAAAAATATTACTTTCATCAAAATAGGAATAGAAGTAATTGCCTAAAGCTGATAGTGTTTATCAAACTCCTACACCTGAGATCATACTCCGTGGTAAAAGACAAATAAGACAAATAAGACAAGGATGTCTCTCTTCAACATTTCTACTTAACAATATGCTAGAGGTTGTAGTCAGGGCAACTGGACAAGAAAAAGAAACAAAAGGTATCCAGATGGGAAAGGAAGAATTAAAAATGTTTCTGTTTACAATGACATGACTAGTATGTAAAAAATCCCTAAGCAATCAACTAAAAAGCTATTAGAACTAATAGATAAGTTAAATAAGATCAATATATACAAATCAGTTGCATTCTTATACAAATATAATTGACAAGACAAAATTAAAATATTGCATTCATAATAGGATCAAAAAATAAACACAAGTTTAATAAAGAAGTGTAAGACTTACAAGCTGAAAACTATTAAATACCATAAAAATAAATAAATGAAGAAATCAATAAATGGAAAGATATTCCTTATCCATGGATTGGAAGATTTACCAATTTAGATAACAATATTCTCCAAATTGATATACATATTCAGTACAATCTCTATCAAAATCCCAAGTGGTTTTTTTTTTTTGCAGAAATTGATAAATTGATCCTAAAATTCATATGGAAATGCAAAAAACAAACAAACCAACAAAACCCCAAAGAACCACCAAAACAATCATTAGAAAGGACTCACACTTCCTGGTTTCAAAACTTAATACACACAAAAATAAATCAAAATGAATGAAAAACCTGACTGGGAGACAGGAATCCATCAAAATCCTAAAGAACACAGGCAGCAACCTCTGTGACCTCAGCTGAAGCATCTTCTTACTAAACATGTCTCCAGAGGCAAGGAAAACAAAAGCAAAAATGAACTATTAAGACCTCATCAAGATAAAAAGCATTTTTTAAAACAGATTTTATTTATTTATTTTAGTGAGACAGAGAGAGAAAGAGAGAGAGAGAGAACATGAGAGGGGGGAAGCAGACTCCCTGCAGAGCTGGGAGCCTGATGTGGGACTTGATTCTGCAACTCTGGGATCATGACTTGGGCTTTTTTACACAGCAAGGAAAATAATCAACAAACTAAAAGGCAACCTATGGAATGGGAGAAGATATTCACAAATGACATATTAGATAAAGGGCTAGAATCCAAAATCTCTCAAGAACTTATCAAATTCAACACTCCTACTCCCCCCCAAAAATCCAGTCAAGAAATGAGCAGAAGACATGAACAGACATTTCTCCAAAGACATGCAAATGGCCATCAGACACATGAAAAATGTTCAACATCACTTGACATCAGGGAAATACAAATCAAAACTACATTCAGATACCACCTCACACCAGTCACAATGGCTAAAATTAACAAGTCAGGAAACAACAGGTGTCAGCAAGGATGCAGAGAGAGGAGAACCCTCTTACACTGTTGGTAGGAATGCAAGCTGGTGCAGCCACTCTGGAGAACAGTACGGAGGTGCCTCAAAAAGTTGAAAATGAAGCTACCCTACCACCCAGCAATTGCACTATTAGGGACAAAGATACAAATGTAATGCTCCAAAGGGGCACCTGTATCCCAATGTTTATAGCAGCAATGTTCACAATAGCCAAACTATGGAAAAATCCCAGATGTTCACTGACAGATGAATGGATAAAGATGTGATATCTATATACAATGGAATACTATTCAGCCATCAAAAAATGAAATTTTTCTATTTGCAATGCCATGCATGGAACTAGAGTGTGTTATGCTAAGTGAAAAAAGTCAATCAGAGAAAGAGTATTATATGATCTCACACATATGTGAAATTTAAGAAACAAAACAAGGGAACAAAGGAGGCAAAAAGGAGTGAGGGAGGCAAACTAAAAACCAGAGTCCCTACTACTAGAGAAAAACTGATGATTACCAGAGGGGAGGTGGGTGGGAGAACAGGTTAAATAGGTGATGGGGACTGTCATCACTTGTTGTGATGAGCACTGAGTGTTGTATATGAGTGCTGAGTTACTATACTGTACTCTTGAAACTAATATTATATTGTATGTTAACTAACTGTAATTTAAATAAAAACTGAGGGGGGACCACAATAATCAAAACAGTATGGGACCAGCATAAAGACAGACATACAGACCAATTTAACAGATTGATCTTCTAGAAATAAACCCATACATTGTTGTCTACTTAATTTTCAAAAAGGTGCCAAGACAATTTGCTAGGGGAAAAACATTCTTTTCAACAAATGGTGCTGGTACAACTGAATATTCACATGCAAAATAATGAAGTTGGGGGCCCTCCTCACACCATATACAAATATTAATTCAAAGTGGATCATAGACTTAAATGTTTGGTAGAATCCACCAATGAAGCCATCTGGTCCTCAGCTTTTCTTTGCTGGAAGTTTTTTTTTTAAGATTTTATTTATTAACTTGACATAGAGAAATTACAAGTAGATGGAGAGGTAGGCAGAGAGAGAGAGATAGGGAAGCAGGCTGCTGAGCAGAGAGCCTGACACGGGACTCAATCCCAGGACCCTGAGATCATGACCCGAGCCGAAGGCAGTGGCATTACCACTGAGCCACCCAGGCACCCCTGCTGGAAGTTTTTTGATTACTGATTCAGCCTCCACAGTAGTTACAGATCAGTTCAGATTTTCTGTTTATTCATGATTTAGTCTTGGTAGGTTATATATATCTAAGAATTTTTCTATTTCTTCTGATTTACTCAGTTCGTTGGTGTAGAATTGTCGATGATAGTCTCTTACGTTCCTTTTTATTACTATAGCATCAGCTGTAATGTCCCCGCGTATTTGATTTTGAGTCTTGTCTTTGTTTCCTAGTTAGTTTAGCTAAAGACTTTTTAATTTTATGTTTTCAAATAATCAATTCTTATTTTCATTTATTTCTATTGTTTTTCTGTTTTCTATTTCAGTTATTTCTGCCCTAAACTTTGTTATTTTCTTTGTCCTGCTATCCATGGGTTTAGTTTGTTCTTTTTTTCTAGTTTCTTGGGGTGTAAAGTTAGCTTGTTTATTTGAGATCTTTCTTTTTAATGTATTCACTTACCACAGTCAATTTTCATCTTCACATTGCTTTTGCATACTAAGTATGCCATAAGTTCCATTATGTTGTATTTTTTTTTCATTTGTCTCAATATTTTCTAACTTTCTTTTTGATTTCTTCTTTGACCCACTGGTTATTCAAGAGTGTTTATTTAATTTTACATATTTGTGAGTTTTCCAGTTTTCCTTCTGCTACTGATTTCTACCTTCACTCCATTGTGATCAGTAAAGATACTTGGTGTGATTCCAATCACTCTAAATTTGTTAAGACTTCTTTTGTGACATAACACATGACCTACCTTGGAGAAAGTCCTGTGTATGCTTGAAAAAAACAGGTATTCTGCTGCTGTTGAGTGGAACGCTCTATATTCATCTGTTAGGTCCATTTGCTCTATTCAATTGTTTAAGTCCTCTGTGTCTTTACTGATCTTTAGCAGATCTTCTATCCATCACTAAAGGTGGGGTGCAGAAGTCTCCTACTCCCACAGTAACTATTGTCCATTTCTCCCTTTAGTTCAGTCAATGTTCACTTTATATACTTAACTGCTTTAATGTTAAGTAAATATATGTTTACAATTGTCATATCTTCCTGATGGGTTGACCTTTTTATCATTATATAATGTTCTTCTTTATCTCTTGTGACAGTGTTTGACTTGAAGTCTATTTTTTTTTTTTATAAAAGTGTAGCCACCCCTCTTAGCTATAGAAGCTAAGAGGATCTCTTCTGGTTTCCATTTATATAAATATACTTTTCCAAGCCTTCATTTTTCTCAGTTTAAATTCTTGATTTGTAACAGAGTGAGACATTCTCAATCTTGCCATTGCTCCATATGAACCAAATACATTAAATTTGGGCTTGCCTATGACTCGCTTTGGCCAATGGGAAATACAATGTGAGCTGAGGTTTAAAATGTGCTTGTGCAATTACTGTTGACCCTACTACACTACAACTACCCACCATCAAAAGAGTATGCCTCAGTTGGCCTTTTATCCTTCAGAGCTGACCCCAAAATGAACGCAGGTAGAACACACTTGAACCTGACTCCACCTGCAGCCAAGCCTCAGCATATGAATGGCCTTAAGTCTTTCATAAATCACCTAAGCAAGCCCAATGACAAATCACACAAAGATCTATTAAGATTTTGTGATGCAATAGTTTTTGGTAGCAATAGCAGACAGAACAGTCCATAAGATGGGGGGAAAGGGGACAAAATCATGAATAAGAATTTCACGAAGAAATTTAAGGAAGTTGCTCAGCCATGTTAGTAATCAGGAAAATTAAGAATAAAACCACAATGAAATACCAATTCATGACCATTAGAGTGTCAAAAATGTAAAACTCTGACAATACCAGATGTTGGCAAGGGTGAGGAGCAATGGGAACTCTCATACTCTTCTGGCAGCCGATTAACCATTGAAAACAACTGAAGTTTTGTTGATGTTTAAGATGTTTGAGCAAATCCCAGGACCCTAGAACTCTAGTAATTGTACTCTATTAGGAGAAAAGTTTGTATTAAATGGGGGAAAAGACTGGAAACAATCCAAATATCTATCAACAGGAATCTGAAAAAATAACTTGTGTAATATTCCCACAATTTAATGTTACATAGTGAAAATGAATCAGGTGCAACTACATATGTAAGAACTTAATTAGCAATAATATTGGATAAAAAAAGAAAACTAGAAGACTGCATAGTACATTTTTAAAACAAGAAATCAAGCAAAAGCATTCAATATGTGCCTTAGAGATACATTCTTATGTGGCAAATTATTCTGAAGAAGCAAGGAAATAATAAACATAAAATGCAGCAAAGCAGGTGGAGAAGAAAATTAACAGCACTGTAATGTTTTCATTCTTAAGCTGGACATTGGCTTCATAGGTATATATTTTTCTATTAAGTTTCATAACTGACATACAATATATGTTTTGAGAGGGCATCTGGGTGGTACAGTTGGTTAAGCACTCTTGGTTTCAGCTCAGGTCTTGATCTCAGGGTCTTGAGACCAAGCCCCACATGGGGTTCTGGGCTCAGAGCAGAGTCTGCTTATAAGATTTTCTCTCCCTCTGCCCCTCACCCCCCAATCTCTCTTTCTCTAATAAATCTTAAAATATGTTGTTTTTGTATATATAAAATGGCAAAGGATTTTTTTTAGTAACTTTATTTAAAAAAAAAAAGATTCTTTTTTTGACAGAGAAAGAGTGACAGAGCACAAGCAGAGGGGGCCACAGGCAGAGAGGGGGGGAGAAGCAGGCTCCCCATTGGAGCAGGGAGCCCAATGTGGGGTGCAATCCCAAGACCCTGGGATCATGGCCTGAGCTGAAGGCAGACGCTTAACCAACTAAGCCACCTAGGTGCCCCTTTTTAGCCATTTTTAATGGTGTAACCTAGTCATCCAAGATAAGAAAAGCTGACAGAGGTTAAAAAAAAAAAAAGAAAGAAAGAAAGAAAGAAAGAAAAAGAGAGAGAAAGGGAAAGAGAAAATGGACATAGCACTTTCTTCTAACTGAACAGTCCATTTTTCTTATTGCTAAATCCCTTTTTTCACCAAGACTTGCTGCCTTTTTCTCTAATGTTTGGGGAAAAAATATCTCGCTAGACCCATTCTGAGCATGTACTGAGTGCAGTTAGCAAGGGGTGGATAGGCCAGGAGCAGGCCTTCATTAGACCAGTTATTCTCAAGGGAGGAGGAAAACCAGGGGTGTAAACTGAACCAGGGGCATTAGCCTCCTCCATTCTGCTTGTCAGTCCCAGGGCATAAGCTGAGCCCCAGCATTTCTAGTTCCACTGAGTAAAATCTCAGCAGGGACAAAAGATAAGCATGTAAATTTCAAGTCAGAGAAAGAATCTGGTTCTCCTAAGCAAAAGGGCATTTACTGGAAGAATATCCAGGGCTCAGAAATGTAATGTTTTATGGCAGGGTCAGGTAGAAACAAAGAATGCATATTAAAAATAAATATCCTCTTACACCCAGGAAAGTGACTGGCAAGGACTTATCAAGTTGTAGAAAGAATGTGAAGCAGCAGGAATTCTCACATATTGCTGAAGTGTAAACTCACGTAACTACCAACTGGATCCAAATGCTTCTAGATACACAGGAAAACTCTGGCACAGATGCAAAAAGAATATATTTACTGTGACACTGTCCGTAATAAGAAAAATTGAATAATATTCCAAGTACCCACTAATAGGAAAGTCAATGAATAACTAGTAATATATTTTAAAAGGGAATACTATATAGCATTTAAAAATAAATGAGCTCAATATATATTCCATCACAGATAAATCTCTAAAATATATTTGAAGAAAAAAGCCAAGGTGCCGAATGATATACACACCAAAGACCCAACTATGAAACGTCTGCTTATGGATACACAGAGGTCTATTCAAAATGTAAGCACATGACTGAGAGGGGACACAAAACTGCCGCTTAGTAGCTGCATCTCAGTAGCGGGTAGAAGGAAACAGGACTATGGATAAAGAGGCGGCACCTGGAACTACAGCGTTTCCATTGCCTGGAAAGCATCAAAGTAAGCAGGACAAAACACTGACATTATTCAGTCTAGATGGCTGGCAGAGGGTTGTTCATTGGCTTATTCTCAACTCTTCACTATGTATTTGGAATATTTATGATGAAAATTCAGCATTCATGGGTAGTCTTAGAGAAGGAGTGCTACATCTTCATATTTACTTCTACAAAGGTTTCATTTGCCCATGAATATTACCATCAAGTTACAAAGTTATATCCTCACTCAGTATCGACCATTCATTCAGAACCTTAAATGACAACTGGGACATGTGACAAAGCATGAATATCATCATCCCTGTAACTATTATTTATAGTTATTCTTCTGTGCACCAACCATGTGGTGGTAGCCTCTCACCTGCCCTGTTGAAATTAACAAGCCCCCAGTGACATGGCCAGTCAGGACAAAGCTTGAACAGGTCTAACTGCAGAATCGTATACCTTAACTAATGACTGTTTCTAAAAACCTACTATTGCTGCCTTTAGCTACAACATGGAGACAAAGCATGTGTTTAGTGCAGAGCAGTAGTACTGACATACATTTTTGATGGTAAGATAATGGGAAAATGTGTAAATATGGCTTGGACAACAGACCACTTCATATTTTATTGAGGACAGACTACACTCATTAAAACAGACTTTCCAACAAATGTCACTATGAAGCCTTGCCCAAGTTAAATTTTCCTAAGCACCACTAAGCACATTCAAATAAATCTCCTTCCAGGAATATCTTTAATACTTTGGCACTTGAATGTGGTAATTGGAACTGTTGCCTAAAATGGCAAGACACATTAGATAATATAAAAATACATTATCTGCAGAAATAAAAATCAAATAGTTTTGTTACAAACTGAGGGTTGCTGGAGTGAAAGAGGGTGGGAAGGATGGGTTGCCTGGGTGATGCACACTGGAAAAGGTATGTATTCTGTTGAGTACTGTGTATTGTGTAAGTCTGATGAATCACAGACCTGTACCCCTGAAACAAATAACACATTTTATGTTAATAATATAAATAAATAAATAAATAACCAACCAACTTGGGGGGGGTAGTTTTGTTACTATAGTATGTATCTATCACAAGTTTTTCAAGCCTGCATTAGATATATTTGAATTCTATTAATCAGAATTTTCATCAGGCAAATCAAAAACTAGTACTAAGAAATTTTCTCTGTGTCTATTTCTCTGATGCACTGATGGGGAAGAAGTCAGACAGGTAGCAGAAAACTCATCCAATCACAAGTTCTCAGTCTGATTTCTTAGCTCACTGGCAATGACACTAAGCCTCAGCCCCACTGACTAGATTGCTGTTTTTATGGAAAATGACCCAATGACTGGGACATGTTCTTTTTTTATGAAAGTGTGACATATACACAGAAAAATGTGTAAAAGGAGCGCCAGTCTGGCTCAGTGGGTGGAGCTGTAACTCCTGATCTCAGGGCTGTGAGTCTGAGCCCCACCCTGGGTGTAGAGTTACTTAAAAATACAATGTTTAAAAAAATAAAAAAAAAAAGAAAGGAAAATACATATAAGTGTATGTAGCTCAGTAAATTTTAACACCTAAACATATGTAACTAGTACCCAAATCAGGAAACAGAGTATTACAATCCTATTCCCTTTCAGTCTATTCATCAAAGACAATCTTGATGATTATGCCAACTTCAAATACTATTGATAACTTCTGTATTTTCTACACACTCTATCACTGGACTTACCCAGTATGCATTGTTCTTGGGTCTGTTTCTTTTGCTAAAATCGTTTTTGTAATAATCATCCATATTGTTGCATACACATGTAGATAGTTCTCTCTTACTGTTACACACTTTTGCAGAGCGTGTCACAACATAATTATCTGCTTTGTTTCTGATGAGCATCTGGGTAATTTCAAGGTATGCAGTATTACAAACAATGCTACTCAAACATTTTACTACATTTTTCCTGCTGAAATGTACATTCGTCAAATTTCTTCTAGGAGTGGAATTGCTGGGTCATACAGTATGTGCAATACTTTCCTATTGACACTGTAACAAATTACCACAAACTTAATTGCTTAAAACAACAGAAATTTATTATACATATATACATTATATATGGAGGTCAAAAGTCCTATATGGGTGTTATTAGGTTAAAGTCAAGGGGCCAGTAAGGCTCTAGGGGAGGCTTTAGAGAAGAATCCACTTTCTTGCTGTTTCTACCATTTCTTTCTACCATTTCTTGGCTTGAAACTCCTTCCTCCATCTTTCAAGCCAAATGGCCAGTCAATTCTTTCTCAGAGCACATCACCCTGACACTAATTCTTCTGCTTCACTCTGCCACATTTAAGGATGCATGTGATTACATGGGTCCATTTGAATAGTCCAGGATAATTTCCCTATTTTAAGGTCTAATGATTAGTAATCCTAATTTCATCTACAACCTTAACTCATATTCATACATATTCATACACTTCAAGGATTAATATATGGACATCTTTGAGGATCATTATTCTTCCTCCCATAATATGCATGTATTTTGGACATGTTTTTTAAAACTTGTAGGTATTATCAACATTTTATTATAACATTATGGTAAACTCAAATTTCTTCCTTTCTATGTAACAAATCTAGTTTCTTCTGTCAGCCTTGTAATTCTTCTAACTGAAAAAACACTTTTCCAGTTACTAAGCACGTAAGTAAATTTTAAAAATACATTTGTGTGTGAATGTATGTCTGTGTAATTTCCACTACGTGAAAGACAATATACTAGGAGCTACAGATGATTTCTGATCAAGATGGGAAATACAACAGATGCAGGGGGGAAATATACACTGGGAAAACATAACAAAAATGTTTGTATTACACAACTGAACTCTAGAATGTTAAAAGCGGGAAATCTTCAGATGCCAAAAACAAAGATAAAACTGAGGAAATGAAATCAGATATACGAATTAGGAGCTTTGATTTTTACTCCCATTGGGGAGTAAGAACTGAAACCAAAAGATGCAAGCATGGTTTTAAGAGGGTCACCTTCACTAAAACACTGGTGGGAAGATAATCACTAAGAAATCAGAAACACAGATTTGTACTATACACTGGTATGGGGTTCCACTGCCCCCTATCCAGAAAGTACAGATCAGTAACAGTAAAACTGCCCCATCGAGATAGCTCACCCACCAAAGTCAATCTCAAAACTCACATGAATATCTCCCTGAACGTGAACTCATAGACTAAAACCACAGACTACACAAGGAAACACACAAGATCAACAAAAGCAACCAAAAAGAATTAACACCTTGGCAGTCTTCATAATAGAAAAAGACTAGAAGGACTTAAATATAAGAATGTATAAACTCTTGAAGAAATAAATGACAATACTGACTCCTTAAGACAAGAAAAAAACATTGTTCAGTTTTTTTTTAAAAAAGTAGATTTCAAAAATAAAGAGAAAATATGGAAATGAAATGCAGAATATGGTATGAAAGTTATGTTAAATAAGGGAGCACTTGGGTGGCTCAGTGGGTTGAAGCCTCTGCCTTCAGCTCAGGTCATAATCTCAGGGTCCTGGGATCAAGCCCCACATCGGGCTCTCTGCTCAGCGGGGAGTCTGTCCCCCCACCCCTTGTCTGCCTCTCTGCCTACTTGGGATCTCTGTCTGTCAAATAAATTTAAAAAAAATTTTTAAAGTTATGTTAAATAAGTATACTTTTTAGAAGTGAAAACTGATAAACTAGAATCCAGAACTAAGATAATCACTCAGAATAATAAACACAGGATAAGCATGTACAAAAATTATAAAAGAGATATAAAGGATAATGGGAGAGGTCCCAACATACATCTAACAGATCTAGAAGGAGAGATTAAGAAAACAATTTAAAGACTCAAAATGTTTAAAAAGCAAAATCAAAGGTGCCTGGGTGGCTCAGTTGGTTGAATGACTGCCTTCAGCTCAGGTCATGATCCTTGAGTCCCTAAATCAAGTCCTGCATCTGGCTCCCTGTTCAGCGGGGAGTCTGCTTCTTCCTCTGACCTTTCCCCTCTCATGCTCTCTCTCTCTCATTCTGTCTCAAATAAATAAAAATAAAAAATATTTTTTTTTAAAAAAAAAGCAACATAAGCACATTCTCTACCTTCTAGGAACTCATGGTGCAGCAAAAACTTACTGGTCTATGTTCTTAGAAAGTAGCACCTGGGACTCTGACTCCCAGGGAAGGACTCTTCTAATCTTAACACTCTGCCTCCATAGAGTGCCATCATATAGCCCCCTTCAGACCTGATAGACTAACATCATTTTGAAGTGGGAAAGTACTATTACCCTATAAGCCTGAGAGAGTCAGAGCTTAGGTTAGGGATCTACTCCCCTGTGGTTTTTCCTTTCCCTACTTGTTCACATAAGCCAACTACATTACATGTGCTGTACATCACCAGCTTCTGCATAATAGCACCAATAAAGAGAACCCATTGGTTTGGCTAGCCCAACATCCTCCTTGTCCAGCTACTTGACTTTTACTTTTGGAAGCCTCATTCTGAGTCCACATAACTCCAAAGTAGGCAGGTAACTCAGGAAGGTTTAAAAAGGGCCAACTTGATAAAATCCGCACTCTTGGCCACTGTTAGTGCTTCCAAAATAAATATGCAAACTAATAAAGATCAAAGAAATCCATTCTAGGACTCTGACTGCAGATACTAGGCAAAAGAACCTTCCTTCTGAGACTGCTAACTATGTAGAAGCTAAGTGTGGAGCTGCAGAGACCACGAAGTAAAAGACAGCTTCACTGAAAGCAACACAGAGGAAGGCAGAACCAAATGTTGAGAATGATAAGCCCCTGGATCCAACCATACCTGATCAAATGCCACACCAGGACTTCTTAGTTTTATGAGATAATAATTTTCCTTTTCTGCTTAAGCCAATTTGAATTGGATTTCTGTCAGTTGCAACTAAAAGAGTCCAGGCTAACAAAAAAATTTAGTAGCAAAGCAGCAGCAGTGGCAGCAGCAACATCAAGAGGACAGCTGCTCTCTAAATAGTTCCCCACTTTAGAACACTGAGAACGATTTGGATTGTAATCCCAACATTTCTCTAACTCAACATCCAAATCTTACTCTGTGAGTCTAATTTTCATTTTATAATGTCTTTGTGCTCTTCCAACCACCTTAAAAGACCTTACGAAATTATAAACAACAACTTCAAAACAAATGATTAAATATTTGAAACTTTAAAAATATGATGTTCAGAATTTTGGGGAAATGAAGAGATGGTATAAGATAAAAGCATCATTAAAGCTTTAAAAGAATAGGAATCAATAATGATGATAATGACTGGGTTCTGGAAGATGTAGAAGCAATAGTTGGCGAGATTTTGGTGCACTAAACCAACACAATTATCTTATGTGAACAAATACCTAACTGTTTATGAGTAAGATGAGCATGTAGGAGAAGGACAAGATTGGGGTAGAGACTGATGCTCACATATGTGTTTATGTAATTTGGAGAATGACTCCAGCTATGTGAGAAGAGACTACAAAAGTCTCCCAGGCAAATCAATAGAAACAACACATCTTTTTACTGTCATCCACTTTCAGAGTCTCTTGTGCCTTTTTATGTTCCTAGTCACTCAATAATCTTAAAATGATCTTCCCATAAGCCCCAAATATCAAATATTCATGTCAAGCAGTATGCTAAATTCATCCTTTCTTTCCATACTGTCTGCCTGAAGAAGTGTGTTTCTGTGGCCAGAAATACAGGACACGTCATGTACAGGGGAGCCAGATACTAATTAAGTGGCCATAATACATAGCAATGTCTGCCATATTGACAAAATGATAAAACACAGCTTGCCCAATTAAACAAATCTGAAACCAGGACTGTCTTGCAGTGCTGCCAGCCAGGTAGCAGTTCTTATGTAATTAACACTGCCTGCCCATGCATAGACCTGGCAGTGCCTCCTGAGGGCTAGACAGAACAATGACAACACTTTGATGCTCTGGTCAACAAACCACTTGCAGATCATTTGAAGAAAGAATACTGAGTCTTTGTTGTTGTCAGATAAACCATCTGATGATATCATCAAAATGCATAGAATGTATGCCAACAGCCTGGAAGAAATCCCAGAGACAATATTGAAACACTCTTTTAAGAAATGATTCAACATTAGCATTCCTGAGGGCACAGAGGCTGATACTGTGTGGGAAAACACAGATGATGATGAGTGAGTTGTGGTGATTCAGTGGAGTTGTACTCTGAAGGTGACTAAGTTTAGAAAAGCTCAATCCAAAGTATTAAACTGATATCTTCCTTTTTGAATATGTACAAGAGTGATAAATAATAAAAATGTATGTTTAAGAAAGTACAGAAGAGTTCTTTCAACAAAACATAAATTCTTAGTGATATGAAAACACCATATAACTGTTTAATTGGCATTGCTTTATCATACTACTGGCCCTTAAAATAATAATATTACTTAAAATCAGTTGTGTCTTATACAGATGAAATGCAGTGGTTTGTATCTATACAACAGTCATATGCAGCATATCTGGTTTATGGAAGTTATGGCTTGTTCTGGGGTAAGGAGATGTGTGATTTCCAAGAAGATATGAGCTGATTTCTTTTTAATATTGTTCATGTAATTTAACTCTTTATTGACATAACTCTTTGTATCTCTGCTTTGCCAAATCTGTGTTTGGAGTTAAATAAGGTCATGTCATTTACTTCTAAAATGTCCCCTTTTATATATGTCAAAATCACTGAAAGGAAACTACAACCCCAAGAACACTAAAAAGGCGTGTACTAATACCTCTCCTAAAACATTAAGGTTTTACTTTTGTCTCTCCAAAATCTGTCTAAGGTATCAAGGCTCTCAGAAATCAATTTCACTCCTAGAGATAAAAATAATATGCTCTCACAGCACACTAATTATATGGGTATTAGAATTTTGTCACTACTCTAAAATCAATAGAGTTTACAAACTAAAATTATTTTCTTTACTTTAATGAAAAGTCTTAAAGATCCCCTATTAACTCTGAATCATTTTTCAAAGGCCATAGTCATTCCTTAATTAGCATTCATTTATTAAGTCAAATTTAGTAGTTAAAGACGTGAATTACAATCATAGTTCAGACCTATGATGTCACATGCTTCTAAAAGCCATAAATTTTTGCAAATAAACATTTATTGAGGACATCCAATTAGAATTAATGCTTAATAACAAACCAATACTTCCTTGAATAACATCAAGAAAAGGTCAATAAAATACTAAACCAATAAAGGCATCAGAGAGGTATGAAAGTAATGAAAACTAGAAAAGCTAATATTAAAAAAAGAAAGAAAAATTCAGAAAGGTGAATTGTTGATCCATACAACACTTTCCTGGTTGTACCTGTACATGCAAAGGACAAGGGTGAAGATTATGTGATCTTATGAGGGTTACAGGGTCAAAATTAAACACCTGTAGGTCCTCAAACATTTGACCCATTTTACTCTGATACACAGCAAGATGAAAAATGAAAAAGCTAAGCCATAAGCATCTATAACCAATGTAATTTTCTAAAGTCTCACAGTACTGTGCAAACAAAGATCAGAATTTAAGACTCCACAAGGAGAAGAGGTAAACACAACAAAATCTCAGTTAAAGTCCTTGAGGGGTGTCCTTAAGGAAAAGGGACCATCCAGAGGTAGACTGAGATTGTGAAACTGTGACGTAACATCAGTTCAGCTAGATTAAGGTGATCAATCTCCAATGTTTCTGCCTTGCAGAGGAAAGAGTAAACCTTCTCTAGAGTAAGATAATTACAGTTTATAACATTTAGAACCTCTATGACTTCTTACACACATGCCTGGCATTCAATCAAAAATTACTATGCATGATAAGAGATGACCAAAAACCGCAACAGACTCATTGATAATACAGATATTGAAGCTAATAGTCAAGAATTTTAAATAACCAAGATTATGTTTAAAATATCAAGGAAAAGGTATGAAAAAAGATGTAAAGATAGAGAATGTCACCAGATATTTGGAATATATAGAACCAAATGAAAATTCTCGAACTGGACAGACAATACATTATATGAAGTGCGCTGACAGATGGGTTTAACAGCTGGTTGATATTGCAGTAATCTGATGACAAATCAGTAGAAAATATCCAAACTGAAGCAAAAGAAATAAAGAATGGGAAATACGGAAAAAAAAAAAACATAAAAGATGTGTTAGATTCAGTTTAAACATGTAAAATGTAATTGGGTCCCAAAAAGGAAAAGAGAGAACTAAGCAAAAAACAATGTTTGAAAATAAAATTGTCAAAAATGTTCCAAAACTGGGGCACCTGGTTGGCTCAGTAGGTTAAGCCTCTGTCTTCAGCTCAGGTCATGATCCCAGGGTCCTAGATCAAGCCCCACATTGGGCTCTCTGCTCAGCAGGGAGCCTGCTTCCCCTCTCTCTCTGCCAGCCTCTCTGCCTAATTGTGATCTCTCTATCAAATAGAAAAATAAAATCTTAAAAAAAAAAAGTTCCAAAACTGAAGAAAGACATCAAGCTACAGATTCTACCCCAGTCCTTCCAAGAAATCAAATAATTAGGGCTAAAGAAAATCTGAATAATACAATGAACAAATTGACCAAGCACAGAAACTGCACCAACAAAAATTATATACAAATATATTGCAAAAGCATATGGAACATTTACCAAAAGTAACTATATGTTCAGGCATAAATCAAACTTCAAGTAATCATAATACTCTGAATATATTTTTTGAACACAATATAATTATATAATAAATGAAAATCCTCAACTATCTGGAAATTGAATAGTACACTTCAAACAGTCTGTTTACTAAAGAATGTATCTCAAAAGAAACTTGAAAATATTTTGAAATGAATGATAATTAAGATGTGACATATCTGAATTTGTGAGATACACCTAAAATGGGTGATTAGAATGAAATTATAGCATTAAATGAATTATCGAGAAGCTAGAAAAAGAAAGGAAAAGCAAACCCAAAGAAAGCAGGAGGAAGAAAAATTTTAAAATATATATATATATTGCTAAGTTCTTTATAGATTCTGTAAAGAACTTAGCAAACTCAACACCCAAAGAACAAATAATCCAATCAAGAAATGGGCAGAGGACATGAACAGACATTTCTGCAAAGAAGACATCCAGATGGCCAACAGACACATGAAAAAGTGCTCCATATCACTCGGCATCAGGGAAATACAAATCAAAACCACAATGAGATATCACCTCACACCAGTCAGAATGGCTAAAATCAACAAGTCAGGAAATGACAGATGCTGGCGAGGATGCGGAGAAAGGGGAACCCTCCTACACTGTTGGTGGGAATGCAAGCTGGTGCAGCCACTCTGGAAAACAGCATGGAGGTTCCTCAAAATGTTGAAAATAGAACTGCCCTATGACCCAGCAATTGCACTATTGGGTATTTACCCTAAAGATACAAACGTAGTGATCCAAAGGGGCACGTGCACCCGAATGTTTATAGCAGCAATGTCCACAATAGCCAAACTATGGAAAGAACCTAGATGTCCATCAACAGATGAATGGATCAAGAAGATGTGGTATATATACACAATGGAATAATATGCAGCCATCAAAAGAAATGAAATCTTGCCATTTGCGACAACATGGATGGAACTAGAGCGTATCATGCTTAGCGAAATAAGTCAAGCAGAGAAAGACAACTATCATATGATCTCCCTGATATGAGGAAGTGGTGATGCAACATGGGGGCTTAAGTGGGTAGGAGAAGAATCAATGAAACAAGATGGGATTGGGAGGGAGACAAACCATAAGTGACTCTTAATCTCACAAAACAAACTGAGGGTTGCCGGGGGGGAGGGTGTTTGGGAGAAGGGGGTGGGATTATGGACATTGGGGAGGGTATGTGCTTTGGTGAGTGCTGTGAAGTGTGTAAACCTGGTGATTCACAGACCTGTACCCCTGGGGATAAAAATATATGTTTATAAAAAATAAAAAATTAAAAGTAAAAAAAAATATATATATATATATATATATATATATATATATATTTATCAGGGTGCCTCCACTGTTCAGTCAGTTAAATGAAACTTTCAGCTCAGGTCACGAAGAGAACATTTTAAATCTGAATATAACTTTCCCTATAAAATAAAATGAAACTCTTATTGAAACCTGCCTATAAAGGAAGCTCTAAGCCCAGATCCCTTCACTGGTGAATTCTTCCAATTATTTAAGGAAGAAATAACACAAAGTTCACATAAATCTCTTCCAGAAATAGGAAGAATTAATGCTCTCAATCTATTTTCTGAAGCAAAAACAAAAACAAAAAATAAATAAATAAAACAAAAACTAATAGTACCAAAACCTGGCAAAGACATGACAAAAAAAGAAAATTACAAACTATAAGTATGGGTGCAAATACCCTTTTTAAAAGGGAAAAATAGAGGCACCTGGGTGGCTCACTGGCTTAAAGCCTCTGCCTTTGGCTCAGGTCATGATCCCAGGGTCCTAGGATCAAGCCCTGCATTGGCTCTCTGCTCCCTGGGGAGCCTGCTTCCCTTCCTCTCTCTCTGCCCACCTCTCTGCCTACTTGTGATATCTGGCTGTCAAATAAATAAATAACTTTTTTTTTTAAAAAAAGGGAGAAATATTCCACTGTATCTATGAACCATATCTTCTTTATCCATTGGATGTTGTTCACATATACAATGGAATATTACTCAGCCATCAGAAAGGATGAATACCCACCATTTGCATCAACATGGGTACAACTGGAGGGGAGCATGCTAAGTGAAATGAGTCAAGCAGAGAAAGACAATTACCATCATATGGTTTCACTCATATGTGGAATAAAAGGAATAGCACAGAGGACCACAGGGAAAGAGAGAAAACTGAATGAGAAAAAATTAGAAAGGGAGACAAACCATGAAAGACTCTGGACTCCAGGAAACAAACTGAGGGTTACAGAAGGGAGGCGACTGGGGGGATGGGGTAATCAGGTGATGGGTATTAAGAGGGACACGTGTTGTGATGTGCACTGAGTATTATATATAATGAATCATTGAGCACTACATCAAAAACTAATGGTGTATTATATGTTGGCTAACTGAATGATAAAAAATGAATAAATAAAAATTTTTTAAAAAGAGAAAAAATCTTATGATTATCACAATATATAGAAAAAGAAACAACTGACATATTCAATACCAATTCATGATTTAAAAAACACATATCAAACTAGGAATATAAGTGATCTAATTCTAACAAATATTATCTAGAAGTCTTAAACATCATATAATGTTGACTATACTTCAATTAAAAAAAGAAGACATAAAATTTAAAAAATCATATTTAATGGTGAATTACTGAAAGTTTTTCCTCCTGAGAGAGCAAAGAAGACAGATGCCTACTAGCATTCCTATTAGTATTACACTAGATATCCTAACTAGTGTGATGATGCAATAAAAAGAAATAAAAAGTCTAAGAAATGGAAAGGAAGAAAATCAAAACTCTCCTTATTTGCAGGCAACATGATTCCAAAGACCAAAAAAATCCAAGACAATCAACTAACTACTAGAAATAAGTGCATTTGCCAATATTGCTGGATACAAGTCAATGTAAAAACAAATTTTTTCTATAAATGACCAATAAAAATTTTTAAATGTTTAAAGGTTACTTAGAGTGGCATTAATTAATATTAAAAATCTAATACTAAATCTAACAAATGATGAGTAAGACCTCTACACTGAAAACTATAAAACATTATTGAAAATAAAATTTTAACACTCAAATAAAGAAAAAATATGCCATATACAACTGACCCTCAAACAACATGTTTGAACTGCATGAGTCTGCTTAAAACTGGATTCTTTCCAGTAGATACATTATAGTCCTGTAAATGCAATTTCTCTTCCTTGTGATTTTCTTAATAACATTTTCTTTTCTCTTGCATTATTATACAAATACAATACATACTACAGATAACATACAAAATATGTGTTAACTATCGGTAAGGCTTCTGGTCAACAGTAAGCTATTCGTAGTTAAGTTTTTGAAAAGTCAAAGTTAGATGTGGATTTTCAACTATATGAGGGGCTAGTGCACCTACCCCTTGCATTGTTCAAGGGTTAACTGTGCATGGAATGGAAAGTTCTATATTGAAAAGGTAATAATTCTCCCTAAAGCAATCTACACAGTCAATATACTCTACTTAAATCCTAACATGTGTGGTTTTTCTTACAAAGAAGTTGATTTATCCTAACACTTCTATATAAATGCAGAGGCCTAAGAATAAGAAGAACAAATCTAGAGTGTGTAGATGCGTCAGTTGGATAGTTGTCCAACTCTGGATTTCAGTTCAGGTCATGATCTCAGGGTTGGAGCCTATAGGATTCTCTCTCTCTCTGTCCCTCCCCCAGCTTCTCTCTCTCTTAGAAAAATAAAGAGCAACAAATCTATGTTTACACTACTTCTAAAGTTACAGTATAAAATATGGCAGCCAACATCAATAGAAAGTTAAATAGACACCAGCACACAGATCAGAGAGTTCAGAAACAGACACAATTTATGACAAAGATCACACAGTCTGAAGTAAGGAACTGCAATAGCACATACAATAGGGAAAGAATGGTCTTCATCACCGGATATCCATGTGGTATAAAAAGAATCTTGATCTCTACTTTACCCCTACATCAGAAGGAATTTCAGATTGTACCATAGACCTAGTTAAGTAATTAAAGTAAAATAATCAAGGTTTTAGAAAAATTAATGGGAAGTATCTTCATGACTTTAGGTAAAGATTCTTTAAACAGTACACAAAAAGGGACTGTTTTTCCATAAAGGAAAAAGGTACATACACTAGACTACATTAAAATTTAAGATACCTATTCTTTAAAAGGTCCTGTTAAGAAAGTGAAAAGGCAATCCAAGGAGCAAGAGAAGGTATCTGCAATATATATGTGAAACTGAAGACTCCCAGAAAATACCAAGAATTCCTACAAATCAGTAAGAAAACAGCAATCAGTAGAAAAGTAGCCAAAAGATTTGAATGGATGGGCACTTCACAAGAGAAAATATACAAATGGCCAGTAAACGTGTGAAAAGATGCTTAACTTCAGCAGTCATCAGGGAGATTCAAATTAAAATCACAAAGTACTACCACTATCCAGCCACCAAAATGGTTAAAATTAAAAATAAAAGAACACCAAGTGGTAGACAAGATGTAGAGCAATTACAGCTCTCATTTACTGTTAGTAGGCATGTAAATAAGTACAACTATTTAGAAAACCATCTGGAAGTAACTAAGCCTGATTGTATACCTCTCCCATGACCTAGCAATTCTACTTCTAGGTATATATCCAATAAAAATAAATATAATCATCCAAGGACTTGTACGAGAATGCCATCCACAGTAGCACTATCCCTAATACCTCAAACCGGAAACAAGCAAAATGTCCATGTATAGGAGAATAAATCAATAAATTGTGGTATATTCATATACTGAATAATACATATTCATTTTTTAAAATACTGATACATAAAATAACATCAATGACTCTCACAGATAATATCCTAAGCAAAAGGAGACAGACGCAAAGAAACATACTGTCTGATCAGACTGATAAAAGCTCAAGAACAGGCAAAACTAACTTATGCAGAGTAATCCTATTGGTGACATGGAACACTGTGGGGAATGACTGGCAGGGCAAGAGTGAGGAGGCTTCTGTGGTCCTCATAACAAAGCCAGCATGTAGAGGTGCAAGAGTCCCTATGTACTAGTGTTCATAATGTACCCACTTTATAAAAATCTATTGAGCTTG
This sequence comes from Mustela putorius furo, assembly GCF_011764305.1. Taxonomy (NCBI): domain Eukaryota; kingdom Metazoa; phylum Chordata; class Mammalia; order Carnivora; family Mustelidae; genus Mustela; species Mustela putorius. The sequence continues at coordinate 11,609,942 of NW_025422010.1, read as the reverse complement.
TATTCTTAAGATATGTGAACTTTTTTGTATTTTGTAGCTCAATAAGAAATTTACTTGGGAGTATACTTATTCAACAAACGCTCCTAGGAAAACTAGATATCCACATGCAAAAGAATGAAGTGTTCCCTTATCTTACACCATACACAAAAATTAGTTCAAAATGGATGGAAGACCTAAATATAACAACTACAAAACTCTACAGTTGAAAAGCTTCATGACATTAGATCTGGCAACAATTGATAGAAAAAAGATAAACTGGCCTTTGTGAAATTAAAAACTTTTGAACATCAGAAACCACTGTCAGGAGAGTGAAAAAACAACATATAGAAAGGAGAAAATATGTACAGATCATATAAGGGATACTATCCAGAATACATAAAGAACTCATAAAACTCAACAATGACAAAAAAAAAAAAAACTTAAATGGGCAAAGGACTTGAATAGACATTTCTTCAATGAATACATAATAATGGTCAAGAGACATATGAAAACATGTTTGATATGACTTAGCATTAGGCAAATACATATCAAAACCACAATGGGAGGGGTGCCTGGGTGGCTCAGTGGGTTAAACCTCTGCCTTCGGCTCAGGTCATGATCCCAGGGTCCTGGGATCATGGCCCACATTGGGCTCTCTGCTCCGCAGGGAGCCTGTTTCCTCCTCTCTCTCTGCCTGCCTCTCCTACCTACCTGTGATCTCTGTCCGTCAAAAAATAAATAAATAAAATCTTAAAAAAAAAAAAAACCCACAATGGGATACACTCCATACACAGTAAGGTAGAACATAATAAATATTGGCAAGTATATGGAGAAACTGGAACATTTGTACATTACTGGTATGAATATAAAATGATGCAGCCACTATGGGAAACAGTATAGAGGTTCCTCAAAACATTAAACATAGAATCATCTTATGATCCAGCAATCCACTTCTCAGTACATACCCAAAAGAAATGAAAGCCAAGCCCCGGACAGAAATTTGTGCAATGTTCATGGCCACATTATTCACAGAAACTATAAGATGGAAACAACCCAAATGTCCACTGACAGATGCATGAATAAACAACGGTGGTATATACATACAACGGAGTATCATGCAGTTTTAAGAAGTGAAATTCTGGCACATGCTGCAACACTACTGAACCTTGAAAACTATGTCAAATGGGAAAAAAAAAGATTAAAAAATATTGTATGATTCCACTTATATGAGGTATCTATAATTATCTAGTTTATAGGTTTGGGAAATATGATAATGGGAAGAAAGTAATAAGGAGTTACTGTTTAATGAGTATAATGTTTCAGTTCAGAATAATGAGAAAGTTCCAAAGATGGATGTTGGTAATGACTGCACAACAGTGTGTGAATATACTTCATGCCTCTGAACTATACACTTAAAATGGTTCAAATGATTAATTTCATGTTATACATATTTTACCAAAATTTTTTCTAATTGATTTTTCAAGTTTATTGAGCATGTGTTATTTTTCCAGTCATTGTACTAATTGATGAAATTACAAGTGAATTTTTATTCATTTCATTCCTCATAATCATTGAAAAAGGGGGCATTCTAGTCATTCTCTTTGAAATCTCTTAATTAAAAGTCTGGAATACAAAAAAAAAAAAAAAAGTCTGGAATACCTATGCACTTATAGCTCAAAACCAAAGATCCCAAAATACCATGATCAGTCCCCTTCTTAGTAATTCTATCCTTTTAACCAAATCAAATATGTTCAACATTATGTGTCGAATCTTTAGCTTAGTTTGTATCTATTACTTAATGCATTCACTCCATTCCAAAAACAGGAACTCTATAAATTTTAAATATTACTATTCATTCAAAGTTTGTTAAGAACCTATTATGATAAAGAAGAAGGTAAATATTCTCACACTAAGAAACTTCCATATCACATGTTCTATCTTCTGGTCTGGAAGAATAAAAGTGGTTGATAAGATTATTACAAATTCTACTGTGACTAGTTGTCTTTTTTCACTCCCTAACATCTAGATAATTTCCAACATTATGAATCTTGCCTTCTTCAAACCGGAGGCTGGAAAGCCCTGAGCCAGAGACTGCCCTGAAAGTAGGATACAGGCAGTAGTAACCTCACTTCTTCAGCGAAATGCACAGGGAAGCTGTATTATGGATCATAAAATTACTCCATCTGTTCCCTACCTTTCCTATGTCCTGAAGACTTAAAGAAAAGATACAGTTGCTCGCCTCAAAGCTGGAAGAAACTGAAGGCAGACTTCTTTCAGGTACTTCATTATAAAAAATATTTTACTTCTTAGGTTTCATTTTCTTCTAAATTATTCTTCATACCTTCCTAAAGAATAGTTATGTATCATGAAGAGTTTATATAAATTCTTACTTTATTTTTTTTTAAATCCAAATACAGTTAACTCTTGAACAAGGCAGAGGTTAGCGGTTCCAACCCCCTTGCCTTGCTGTCAAAAATTCACAAAAGTTTTTGACTCCTCAAAAACTTACTCAGTAATTCCCTACTGTTGCCTGGAAGTCTTATCAATAACATAAATAGTTGTTTAATATATATTTCATATGTTACTTGTATTCCACAATGTGTTCTTACAATAAAGCAAGAGAAAAAAGATGTTAAGAAAACCATAAGGAAAATAAAATACATTACAGTACTGTGATGTGTTTATAAAAAAAAAAAAAAATTCAGGTGGGCCTGTGCAGTTCAAAGGCAAGTTGTTCAAGGGTCAACTGTGCCTCCTGTGAACTTCTAGAATTAAATGAAGATAATCATGGTTTATCAATACATTGAACTGAAACATATAAAGTTATATAGTTATAAAGTTACTATAAAATACAACAATGCAGTATCTTTTTAAATGGGCACATTCTGTTTCATAGGCTTTCCAGATATTTCACCTCTGATAAAAACACACTTGAAAAATTAGGTTGGAAAATATATGGGCTTGCTGCCAGTGACATAACTCATAGTAAGATACAAATCAACAGAACTGACTGTTTATGAGGCAGCTCTAAAACCTCAGCTTTCAAAAGACCATGATTAAAGCAAAAAAGCTATGCATATTTGTTTGCTGCTAATCACATATGCATTCCACTCATTATTTTCAATAAGCATTCTTACTACAGAATTTTTATATTATGCACGATAAGCCAAGAATTCTATGGACTTCGGTTAAGCAGATGTGATGAAATAAAAGGTACAAAAATACGAGTGGCATAGGCTTTTTAAAATAAATTCTGTCAAGAGCATACTAAGCACATTTCTCAATAAATTAACTCTTTAGTCACTCAATTGTTTGCAATAGCATTAGGATAACACAAAGATATTTGTGGGGTTTTTTTTTTCTTTAAGTCTAAAAGCCAAAGTGCTAGGTAAGCATAACCTCCTTCCATTTTGTCTACAGAGCACCTCAGAACACAAGTAAAACCCAGGGCTACTGTAAAGAAGGTTACCAACCGGCACAATCAACCAATTAGAAAAAACCATCTGAACGTAAATGGTCTGGAAATGCAATAGTTGTAAAGAATTACCATTTTTTGAAATTTAAGAACATAGGGCTAGTTTGAATAAATTAATCTCAATGAGTTAAAAATCTTTCAGTGGTATTCAAGTCAACTCCTGCAATATTAAAACGCCATTAACTTACATCATGCATGCCTAAACACTGAGCTAGATAAAGGTAAAACTTCATTAGCCCCACCTTACCTTAATATGAATTATTTTTCCTTAATTTAAATTTATAATTATTAAAGCAATAGGATTTATGCCAGCTCTATGTGCATGCACAGTGATTCATCAGTATTTGTCTGATTCATCCCCAGTGGGGTCAGCCACACCCATTTCTGTGGAACCAAAATCTAAGTCCACATTAAGTCCACAATAGTTAGTAGCAGGCTTAGGGCCTCCCAGGCTCCTCCACTCCTCCACTCTCAGGTCACTGGGTCACGGTCATGGTCCTCCCAAAGCCATTCTTTCCACCTCACCCTCGTGCCATCTGCTTGAAGCTCTCCTTCTAGTTACTAATAAAAGTCACAGGAGTCATTTGGACTTTCTGTGTTTACACATTTCAAATCCAAAATAGTTCTATGCTTGCATAGGACCTGGTACCAGATGATACTTACATTCCAAAGAACGCCTTGGGGAAGCAGAGGATACTACTCCTACTCATAAGGAACCCAAAGGCCAACCTCAGAGAGAGGATAGGAATCAACATAACATACACGAGCATACTCCCAAACTCTATACATAGTACAACTTAATTATCTGTGTGCACATCCTCACGTATGGATGCTTCTTCTGATTTTCTAGATCATTCTAAACATATTTAACTTTGGCAGTGCCTCATTCAAAGCACTATCTTGCCAAATTAGTTCCCATTTGAAACTTCACTTTGTCCTGCTTATGTCTGTCTCAAAAAAATGTAATTAAGAAACCTCATTTTTCTTAAACAGAAATGGGGATGACAGACTAGAGTCTTTGACACTACTTTATATTCTGTTATTTTCTTTTTTTTTTTAATTTTTTATTTTTTATAAACATATATTTTTATGCCCAGGGGTACAGGTCTGTGAATCACCAGGTTTACACACTTCATAGCACTCACCAAAGCACATACCCTCCCCAATGTCCATAATCCCACCCCCTTCTCCCAAACCCCCTCCCCCAATGCCTAAGTTTGTATTGAATGGAACTGCATGAGATAAAGTTTAGTAATATATAAAAGCACTAAACAAGAAATCCTGAGATGAGGTAACTAGTACCTTCTTTCCATTCTGCAGCTCATTTAATTTTGCTATCTCTTCTATTAAACTATTCACCCTCCCTCCTCAACCAGTGAGCTATTCTAATTCCGGACAGTTAAAATTTAGGAGAAAAAAATGAAAGAGAGAGAGAGAGATTGCTCTTCTTCTCAATATGAATGCTAGAATACTCAAAATGCTGATTGCCTGATTTTAAATTGCCCTTACCAAAATGCTATAAAGCAATTATGAAACTTCCTTTCAACTAGTGGGCCCCAGTTATCACAATCTTGGTCTTTTGAAAAAAATCATTAGAGAAAGGTTAGACCACAGGCATAAAGGAAAGAGACTGGCAGGATTTGCTGGTTATTTGATGGATAAATCAGCTGCCTAAACAATATGGATTATGTAAGATGCATAAACTGTGATACAACCATCAAAATGCAATTACTCATGCTTCCCCCATTAAAACCTTTATCTTCAGTCTGATGTCATTTAGTGCTTTAAAGTTCAGAACATAATCTTATTCTCTCACTGTTCTCCTGTAGTTCATGTGAAATCACAAACTGTAGCCACTAAAAATTTCAAGTAAGCCATGGACAAATACAGATAAAGCAGGGAAAACATCACAGAAGGTTCTGTCCTCTTTCAGTCTCATCCACAAAAGTCGTCCCCTCTATCAGGAGAAGAAACTGATCTCACTAGAAATTATGCAGCCTTAAGCCAGGCCTCTGCTGCTCTGGGAGTTTATGACCTCATCTGCAGAATAACTGCGTTAGATCCCCCTAGAAGATGGCTTCTAAGACTTAAGTCTAATTTACACTTCTGTAACTCTATTTGGGACAATGTCCTTAACTTGGACTCTGGCCAGCTAGGTAACAGAATGTCTCCACACTGATGATACTGCAAACATGGACTCCTAAGCTAAGAAATGTTTGTGTTACTTGTGTTACTTGTGTTACAGGAAGCAGTCCTGTGAGGAGAGTCCTGGATGGAGAATCAGAAACCCCATTCAGGTGGTGCCTGGTGGCTCAGTTGGTTAGGCCTCTGCCTTTAGCTCAGGTCATGATCTCAGGGTCCTGAGATTGAGGACTGAGTTGGGCTCCCTGCTCTGTCACTATCTCTGTCTCTCTCTCTCTCAAATAAATAAAATCTTTAAAAAAAAAAAAAAAAGCAGCAGCCCTATTCAAGTGTTGGCTCTACAGCGTGGTATACCTTTACCTGCAGCGAAGCACTCAAATGCTCCAGATTTTTATCTTGTTCTCTATAAAATGGAAATGATTCTTTATCTACCACCATCATATAAAAATATATGTGATAGGTAAGATATGTCAGTCATAGAATCATAATCTACTATTTCTAAGACTTGTTAACATTTACTGAGCACTTACTTAATTGAAAGGAATTTTACAAATTGTTCTTCAGACATCATATAATCTTCAGGGCCCTATTCTACAGTTGGGGAAACTGAGTATAACTTGCCCAAGGTTATAGAATGAGCAAAGGGCATGGCTCAGATACAGACTGAGCTATCTTGGAAACCCCACACTCCTAACCCTTATTTATACGCTGTGACTAAATAAGGTTGAGAAGACCTGAACACTAAATCATTCCTCTTGATGAATTTTAACAATGTAAAAGTAGCTAGATCTGAAATTGAAAACAAAATGCTAACTTGAATCCAAACCTTATTTTTAAACTTAGTTGAAAATAAATCCCTTCCCCTATCAGAGCACCTATTAAATGAATCTGCGTTTTATGGAAGTAAAGTTCATAAAATACCCATCCAAATCAATCCAACCTTACTGTGTTACAGAAAGAGAAACTGAGGCCCAGACAAATCAGAGACAGGGTCCAAAGGCCAGCTGACAAGAGCCTCAGGCCTAGATAGCTGGACAACATCCTCTTCAGGGCTGCCTGCAACATGCCATGCTGCCTAGCTAAGAGTACCCTCTAAAAAGGTGCCACATGAATAATGTTACCACATTTCCAAAGCAGATTCCTCCAAAACCAACAGAGTTTTAGAACACAGTATCAAAAACTTTACCCAACATGGAAGAAAGCTGTGGCAAAAGTCAAGGCTTTGGGGATAAGAAAGTAACCCCGAACTACATCAGCTACCTCCCCCTTGTTTCCCCGCCCATCGGTCTAGTAAGTCCAGGGTAAATCCAAGAACTTGTATGATCCTTCCTGGATTGAGAGTCAGAACACCTGTGGGTAATTTCTTTACTCAACAAAGTTAACTTTTCAAATGCTCAGACTGGCCTTTATTCACAGAGAACAAATGAGAGGACAGTGCCAGGGAAGTCAGATGGTCTACAGGGAGAGAGAGATACCCTACTGTGCATCCTGGTGGTTTCTACCAGGAAAGTCTTTGTGCAAGAGCACAAGAGATGGAACGAAATTAAACTGAATGGGTTAAGTTGCAATTTTCATCTCTCTGTGGTTAAATATCCAACATGACAGTGCTGGTGGGATATCAGGGTATGAAAATGCCTTGCATAAGGCAAGCATTTTGGTCTTTTTGTATTTATTGATGAAAATCCAACATTTCTATCTAGTGCCAGTTAACTTCACAGCCTAGTAAGAAGTTTATTTCAGCAGTCATATATATAAGACATTCTGAAATTGCCTTAACATATAAAAATGTGTAATTTCCTTAATTCTCAAGTCAATGTGTAACAATACAGCATAATCACAAATAATTCCTAACTATATTCCTGAGCAAATGGTTGAAATGAATTCTCACTAAACTTTTTTTTTCATTTGTACATATATCACCCTTCAAAAGGAGAAGACTAGGCCATGACATATTTTTTTAAAAGAAATTATTTTTACAAAGCATCCTAAGTAAATTGTTTGTTCTAAGGAATTTTGAGAGGAATTTTACAGTAAATGAATCTTAATCCCAGAAAATATGCCCAGAGTTATGAGAGAATGAAACTCCAATGCTATGCTAAAGTATGAGATGACCAAAACAGAGCCTTATTTAAAAAAGAGAGTTTGAGAATGTCTTCCAAGTTTGTTTCTCAACCACACAGATGGAGCCTTCTCTGCACCTCACTCTCCATGTCCGTCCATGTGTGTGGCAAGCAGAATGTGGCAATCACAATGGCTTCCAGGGGAGAGTGCATGGGAAAACCATGGTCTTCCCTTTTTTCCTCTCTTTGTGTTTCATAATTACTTAAGTATGAGTTGATAATTCTGAGCCACCATATGACAAGCTAATAACAAGTTGGCAAGTAAAAGGTAATTCTCTGTCTCATAAATACCATACTTAATATAGAAATAGAACTTGTTAGGGAGGATATTAGAAAGCCAGATAAGACAGGAGACTAAACCAGTCACTCCTCTAGAGGTTTTCACTTTTCTAAGGCCTTATATATCAACCATCCAAAAACTGTCCAGCAGCCAAGAAATTCTGGAAAGAGATTTATCATTTTAATGTTTTAATGAGGTAAGCTGAGAAATCCAAGATGGACTCACTACAAGATAGTGATGAAACAGTAATACCTTCGTGTGTGTGTGTGTGTGTGTGTGTGCCCGTGCATGTGTGTGTATGTGTGTATTTAATCTGCTTTCACATACGTTAGCTGATTTGACTGTGTCTCAGGAGTGACACTGGGTGGGCGGACTGGATAATGATGATAATTATAACAATATCAATAGCAATAAACACAGCAGCAATGGTAATGGCAAGAGCCTTTGTTCATTTTTCAATGACATCCTGCAATATGTTATGCATAAGGCATCGATGAGGACACTGGGAGTCACACTCCCATTAAGAGAAATGCTTAGGGCCATTGTGGCTCAAAACAGCAAGTCAAGGCTCAAATACAAAGCTTCTTGCACTAAATTCAGTTCTCTTTCCCATATAAATTATAATGACCAGTCTGCCAGCCTCTCCTGCCAACATCCCTTTTCCAGGAGTTGCCCCATCTCCAGCACCTCCCAACCATATTGTTACCCTGGCAGTTGCCCTAAGGTCACCACATGAACTTAGGCCCTGGCAAGAGCTGATGGGACCAGAGGTAGCTTCCAGACCCAAGCCAGACACATCAGATTCCTTCCCAAGAAATCTGTAACTGGAATCCCAGCAAATCAGATTAATCTTTCTCTGGCCAGCTAGAATGTAACACATAGACTGGGAATTGTTGCCAGACCCAATCTTCATAATGTGGAAATGGACTAAAACAGACTATAGAGACAAAAAATGAAGGCGCTATGGAAGGAGACTTAGAAGAAGAGTCCTCAGCAGAGTAGCACTCTTGGGGTCTGTTCTTCAGTCCAGCTGCAATCCCATCCCTGGATTCCATGAGCACATCAGGAAACTGTCAATGGTTGTCCTCTCCTATCTTAGACTACCTCTAGTTGGGTCTCTGTTTCAAGCAACCAAAGGGCCCAAGCAGTAGAAAATACATTGTATGAGCAGGTGCCAAGTCCCACACTGGGAGACCTCACATACACTGTCTCTACATCTTGTCCACTCAATGCCTTTCTCTCCTTCTGGAACAGTTTCCCTCTCTAGCGGAAAAATGTTTCTTCCCCACTTTGCCAGCCATGTGACTCTAGAAGGGGATGCTACCCTAATCCTGGCTACATTTCATTTACATAATCTACAGACTCTACAACATCCCTGTGAAGTACCGTCATAACTATTTTTTTTAAAAGATTTTATTTGTTTATTTGACAGACAGAGATTACAAGCAGACAGAGAGGCAGGCAGAGAGGGTGGGGAGGAAAGCAGGCTCCCTGCTGAGCAGAAAGCCTGATGCGGGACTCGATCCCAGGACCCTGGGATCATGACCTGAGCTGAAGGCAGCGGCTTAACCCACTAAGCCAGCCAGGCGCCCCTAACTATTTTTTAAATGAGAGAGAAATCCATCATCTTGCCCCAAATCATAACTGCCAGAATTTGAACCCAAGTATCTCTGACTTCAAAATGTGTACTTTTTCATATCCAACTTTTCTTCCCTTGTGTCCTATAACATCTTACTATCAACTCATTAACAATATTTAAGAGGCCACTTTCTTATATATGGTATTAGAAAGTAATGGGAAAAGAAAAGCAATATAACGTATAGGGAAACAAATGCACTTTTTAAAGAAATGTTAAATTACAATTCCCAAGTTATTCTAGCTTTGGGGGGAGGAGCCCAGGGAGTAGCAGGTGTGTATGTGTTTAACACACTGATGCCCAATAATAGCACTTGTGTTCTGTGAATTACAGCAAGTAACCTCTGTTCTAAAGCACTTTTCCCTTGATTCCTGTGAAAATGAAGAGGTTGTTTTCTATGAAATCTTACAGAGATAATGGTCTAGAAGAAACATCAAGAACACAGTTAAATGCTACACACAGATATTTTATCCCTAGTGGAAAAAATAAATAAAAGAAAAATCACCAAATATGTTCAAGTTTCCTTTTTACAGCTGGCAAACTGTGGCAGTTAACAATAAGTGAATTTCGTACTTTGTTTAACCTCACAAGCATTTCTTCAAACAAACTCATTTACAGAAAGCCAGCTATAAAAGCAGACCTTGACCATTCAGCACCTATACATCCCCATCCATAACCAGGCCTGACAGTAGTAGCCCATGTGGCTCCAGGAATCCCTGCATATTCCAAACTGTAATATGATGAAAGTCGACAATCAGGAAAAATATATTCAAGTATATCATACCAAAGCAAATGAAGCATGATGTGAAAAGTTACAAAGATAAAGAAAATGGTGTTTACTTCCTAGCATAACCATTAAGCTACTTTCAAAAACCCAAATGCAACAATCAAAATAATAATAGCTAACTTGCTGAATGCTTATTGTATTCCAGACTTTCAAATACTTTATAGGAATTTTCACCCCAAGGCCTACATAAATATAGGGAGCAGGTACACGTACTAATCCCGTATTATAGATAAACGATGAGAATTAGAGAGACTAAGAAACTGCCCACGCTGATAAAGCCAGCAAATGGAAATGCCTAGCTTTGAATACAGGTAACCCAACCCAGAGTTCCCCACTGCCTATAGTAAATCGTATCACAGAATACAGATACTGTGTTTCAAAAACAGTATATGTTTAATTCACATAACTAGAAACAGCCGTATACCCTACTCCAGGAGGATTCCATGACTTCTCATTATCATCACACTCCTTCAACCACTTACACTGTAAGAGAGAAGATAGGGTGAGAGGAAGGGAGGGAGGGAGGGAGGGTCGGAAGGAGGGGGGGGAGGGGAGGACAGGGGAGAAAAGGAAGCCAGGGAGGAAGGAAGTGTGAGAGGGAGGAAGGGAAGGATCTTTCAAATGTTTATAGCAACATCTTCAACATCTTCACACAGGGGTTCTCAAAGTGTAGTCTGAGTATCCTTGGCGGTCTCCATGATACTTCCCAGGAGGGTCTTCCCTTTTCCACCCTAGTAATCCATGTGAGGCTGGATTTTTCCCATACGCTTTGGCCAGCACAACACATCACAACAAACTGAATGCAGAAGCAGATATGAGAATCCAGCTGTCATCAGTGAAGTCAAACACTTAAAGACATTTGCAAAAACATAAAACAATTCCACTAAATATGTTTTATAAAATAGCTAGTTTTCATTAAAATATGTTTGTTAACAACTTTCTTGTTATTTCTAAATGAACAAATATTTTAAAATTTTCCTATTTTAATTTCTAATGCAATAAATATTGATATATAAAATGTATAATAATAATAATAATAGCAATTTGGGGGTCTTTAGTAATTTTTTAGAGTATAATAGGGTCAGTCCTGAGACCAAAAGTTTAAGAACTACCATCTTACAATATACTAATTAAGTCTTTACTTTTATATGGGACAGAGAGTCCATAATTCAAACCTAAAAGTTCCAGTGGTGCTTCCTAACTGGAAGATAAGAGTGACTGGGAACTTACTCCTCCCACCCCATTCTTCATGATTACATGAGTTGGTAAATTTCAAAACTGACCAAATTAGATTACCCCGTAAATTTACACTTAACATAAATTTACATCTAAGCATAACAAAAATAATGTATTTTTGTGATTGACTAATCATATTTAAAATTAATTAGGAATAATTATAATACCAAAATATTTTATCTATCATATATGCTTTCTATATTAAACACAATAACTTCATAACTATAATCTCAGGCCTCAGTAGCTATGTCTTTAACATCCAGACAGTTCAATTTGATGACTTATATTCACAAACAAAATATATGGTATGTTTCAAAAGCAGCTCCTCAAAAGGTACTATCAACATCCATAGCAATAAACAAAAAAAAAGACTAGTAACCAAAAAGGATGTCAGTCATTTCATTAATATATTATGTCAAGAAAAATCATAAGTATAATGTAAGTTCTCAAATTAAATAGAATGTTAATTCATGCTGCTGTTACTAAGATATGTTTATATATCTTTTAAAATTGAAGCTTGAATATTTATACTTACAATCAATGCAATTACAATCATCATTGCCAAAAACATCTATTAAAGGCAGAGATGATCATATCTAGATGTAAAGTATGTATGAATATGTTTTATGCAACAGACATGCTTCCTTCCAGAAAAAAAGTTTATAAAAATTACAAAATATATAAACCCAAATGTATAAACATGATGTTTTATACAGGAGAAAGAAAGAGAAAAAGAAAACACACACAGACAAAGAGATAAAGAGATCAAAGAAATACTCTGTCCATCAAGACCAAGATGTCTTAGGAGATATTTTCCTATTAGCTTTGTGAAATAAAGATACACAGTATAAACTCAAAAAGAAATACAAGTAGGTTAATCATAAATGCACATAATAACAACTATTTAGGCTAATTTAGACTGGCTCGAAATTATTCTGTTTCTTCCTAAGAGAAAGAAATGAAGGATTTCTCCTACTGTCACCTTCCTATTTGAAAATAGACATTTTAGCCATCTAAATAAAGAAAATTGTTCAGACTTCTCTTACGAAGCTAAGGCAGCAACAAAGGTCTGAATCATCTGATCTCATACTTCAGATAAAGAAAACAAGGCCCACAGAGCAAGACAAGCTTGTAAAGTCAAGGAAAAAGCAAAATCCTGACCACTATCTCCTCATATAAATTGGCTCCTCAGTCCCTTCTGCCTTCTGCAAAAATGCCAACTTGAAAAACCTTACCTGAAATGCTGCATTGTTTGTAAATAAAGAGATCGTCAAATTCCTGCATTGCTAGTTCTTCAAGGAACAGTAGATTTTGCCCTCACTTTCTAATTTTTTATAATTATTAGACTAAATTGAATTAATCAAGGTTATTCTCCTATGCTGAATAAAGAGGAGACTGTCAATGCATAAGCTTGGAAAAAGCCACAGAGCCTTGGCCAAATGCACCTCACAGAAGGCAGTCAATAGGGACCATTCTGTCAGGAGGGCGGGTGTGAAGGGCAGAGAGATAGCGTGCTTTTGTGAATTCAATCATATATATGTGTGCATGGGCTAGACTGAAGGGATTTTCAACCACTGAATTCTAGTCTTTTCCTTCTCTAAATGTACAAACGTAATAATTATATATAACATAAACTCCTTACAGTATTAACATATTTCCTGTCCACAGATGATTAGCCCACTCCTCATTAAACAACTGAAATACACAAATCCCCCCAAAACGTAGCCATACTTAAGACACAGAGAAGCACTTTCAGATCAGAGAGTGATTTGTGGCTATTTTGTCTCAACAAGAGAATCATAATATGGTAAGTCTATGTTAAGGTCATCTTCCAAGAACTGAAATTGTCCACAGTATCACGAAATTCTTAAAACAGAAAAACCAATGTTTTTATATAATGACATTAGTAATTAGAAATAGCTTTTTCAGAATTAAAAAAAAAGAAGTGTACAAAACAGAAACTGGGTAAGATTTAGGAGTCTTTCTATGTGAAACACATAGCTATTAAGTTCATGATACAAAAGAATTAATATTCAAAAGTTCTAAATATCTCTATTATGTTGCAAAGCAGTGAATACAACTTTAAATGGGGATCTAATTTCATATGTCCCCAAAAAGAATATTCACTGAAAGAAAATCCAGTTGACTAGATTATGTTGTAACATTAATATTCTGCTGAATACAGATGTTTGTTTTATGCCCCCAAGATACTGGGAAGCCATCAAAATGCTAGCTTTTCTATCATAGTTTGCCTGCCTTTTTCCAACAGATTCAAGAATGTAAATCATTGCCTTTAAAGGAAATTCATGAATTACTTGTACCCCTACAACCACAGAACATTTTATTTTATTCTAGCCAAAGAAACCACTATCTGTGGAACAGATCTCTGCATTACAAAGAGAAGACACAGCAGGAACTTGCTGTGATGTGCCTAACTGAAACCCCAGACTGGGCAGAGACACCCTTTCCTCACAGAAAGGGCTGCAGGCACCAGAAGGCACAGCCATGAGGAAGACTCACCCAGTAAGAGCTAAGGTCGACGACCTGAGAGCTTTACCCTGGAGTTAACTCCATAAAGGTTCTACTGATGAGCTGAAATGACATCTTTTCTGAAGAGTAAGAAAATTTACTCTCCGTATATGTACACAGAACACTCCTCAGTCTCCAGTAAAATAGAGAACAGAGTGTTCTCATTTCAAAACTTACTTAGAAATAATCACTGGGAAGGCTGGGAAAACAAACACACAGATACCCCACTGCCCTTGACAGTTTAGCTCAGTTCAAGTTAAACCCTCTTGAGCTGTTTGGCAATGTGCCCTTCCTGGAAAATGAGGGGTCTCCTAGCGAAAGCAGGCTTCCCACCAGGTCTGGGAGGTTTAGGTGTTAACTGTCATGACATGGCCTACCTCAGGTGGTCTTGGTCCTGGACCCACAGAGGACGGATCCTCACTTGTCCTCTCCCATCTGAGTACAACAGGCATCCTAAGCCTTCCCTTCCCTTCCATTCCCTTGAAAGCTAGAGTCAGGGGGCACCTGGGTGGCTCAGTGGGTTAAAGCCTCTGCCTTCGGCTCAGGTCATGATCTCAGGGTCCTGGGATCAAGCCCTGCATGGGGCTCTCTGCTCGATGGTGAGCCTGCTCCCTGCTCTCTCTCTGCCTGCCTCTCTGCTTACTTGTGATCTCTGTCTGTCAAATAAATAAATAAATAGAATCTTTTTTTTAAAAAAGAGAGAAAGAAACAAAGAAAGCTAGAGTTGGGACAGACAGCTAGCAGTCTCCTCACTACCACAGCTCTTCACCAAGTAGCTGTAGCAGCTCATGTGTGTTCAGCAGAAATCTTCAGGGGCCACCCAGCCTCAGGGCAGGAGATTTTTGGATGGAGCGCTTTGAGGGCCAGGCTATTGCTAGAATGCTACCCCATTTCCAGATTTCCCATCATCACTGGAAAGGTACATCATCAACAATATTAATGGTCACAAAAGACTATGATTTGCCTTTTAAGAGATGCCACAAATTTTATTCACAAAATATGGATGAAATTCATTTAGTCCTCAGCACACCCTATGGAGCAGATATTAGTATCATATTCCCATTTTATAAAGAAATAGAAACTCCACATGTTTGCAGAAGTCTGGCTTGGTTTCTCAGGAAGCTTATCAACATCACTATTAAGAAGCCCTTTGAATTCCATGATTGTCTCCTCTTCTACTTCACCTTCTACTTCAATACAATGAACACAGGCCTGAAACCATAAAGAAAATACATTTTATAACAAATCATTGGGTGAGACTATGTTCCTGGGCATTATGCCCTTCTATACATCTTGCCGAATGTACCACAGCTGCAAGGCCCTGCTCTTTCATCTTCCACGCCATTTAAGTTGTTTATGTAACTGATACCTTTGACAGATAAGTCGGTCTCTCTCCTCCTTTCTTCATCTCCTCTCCCACCCTCAGCAAAGACCAGGCTTACTTACTGCTTGCTATAAAAGCAGTGGACACCCTCAGTGCAGAACTCAACTGTGATGCAGACATCCAATATGCACAGCCTCCATCTGGACCATATCAAGTCACCACTGTGGGTCTTTAGGATAAAGGGAAACTGACATGACTATGAGGATGCTCATGGTGCTTGCTGTGCCAAAAAGTGTAGAACCTGTTGTCTGACCCAGAAGTCTCCTGTCTTCTGCCCAGATCAGTGAAACAGTAATAAGCTAACTTATTAATTTGTAAGCAGGGTAACATCAAATTTCAGAACCAATAATAATGCTTCTCAATATTAAATAAAATTTGAAACATTTGATTTTATTTTCCTTTTTTTGATATTCATTTTTTTAGAAGGCATTCTTATATGAAGGGTGATCAAAGTGAAGCTGTTTTAAGCTGTTTGTTTGCATAAGATGGCCCAGTTCACACCTGCTGACCTACTAATTCCTGTCCAGTAAGTCCCCCTTTTCCCTCTCAAAAGTATCTTGGCTTGTATATTAAAATATATGATCACCCTAATTATAAGCCAATAGATGAATTTATACTTTTTGCAAGTATATTAATTGTTTAAATTTTTTGTTTGGGATTTTTATTAAAAACAAAATGGAAAAACATGATCTCACTTTAATTCCTTCATTGAAAACAATTTTTCCCCAAGAATTTGATCCACTATAATTATATTTTGCAAATAATGGAAAGTTTTATATTCAGTGCCCTCCTGACAGAAGATGATAATGAATGCTCGTTAAGAGCTTTACTGTTGCAAAACACACTTAGAAAGGCTTTATTTTTTCCTTTTAGGAAATCATCATTTAAAATTGGGAATGATACAAAAATCATACACATTTGATTAAATTTTATGTTAATATTTAAACACTGGCCCCTCCACCCACAATAATCTGGGGGAAAAAAAAATCCGCCAAGAAAATAACGATCCTACACCATTAAGATGGGACTTTGTAGATTCTGGGAAGCCATCCAGTTTCCATATCCTTGTCTCTGCAGTCCCATCCATGCTGGGAGTTGGACAGTTTGTCTCATCCACTGCAGAGAAGCAATTTAATGGAGGAGTCCTCTCTCAAACCTTCCTAAAGAGCAGCCAAAGTGTTTCATGCCTCTGAACAACTTTCTACATGCCCTCCACCAGGTTTAATGGAGCAAGGTCCCCTCCATGTACTGTTCACATAGAAACACAGGCAATCACTCAGCTCAGTGTCCCTGATGGCTCCCTCTTCATCTATATGCTTGGGGTCAGCAGCCAAGCACAGCTTTCTAGCAAACCCCACTCCTACTAGCCCTGTGCATCCCCTATATATACAAGAAGATCTTGAAGATGTGATGAAAGGAAAAAGGAAGTCACTCTACCCCAAATTATGGTGATCTCTGTCATAAACAAGGAAGCTTACCAAGTGTCAGCAAAGTAAGCATGTGGTTAAACAGATCAGGAACTGTACAAAACATGCCTTCAAGTAAGCCACAGGATAATCCTGAAGAAAGTAAAAGTAAATTACAGTGTAGGCCTTGGTTTACAAACTGCCTTAGATATGCCCAAAAGCCAAGTGAATTAATAAAAATAGATAAACTCATTCCATCATTTCTAGAGACTAAAATATTATAAAAGTAAACTTGAAAGTGATAGACTAATCAAAATAGAAACTGTGTTGCTTTCTTCTAATTAAGAGACAAAGCTGAACTATTGTTTTCTTTAAAGGATGGGTCTGAGAAATTCATAGCAGAAACAAACATATGTGTTTAAAAGAGCATTTTTTTTAATTGTTCTAATCTTTTGCCGTCCACATGTGGAAGTGTTCTCGTAAAAAGTAGTAGCAGAATGCAAACCCTACGTGGTCACCCACATTTAGCCAATGAACACACTGCTGACCCTTGGCAGAAGAGTCACATCCTCCTGCTTCCTGTCCCCACAGTGACCACTCTGGAACCACAGTCATTGGGGGCGAGTCCAGCTGTGCCTCCTGACATTGAGCAACAGAGGCAAGTCTTATGTGCCTGAGCTCCCTTGCATGTGACTGCTAATAAAAATGGCACCGGACCACATGGGGCTGCCATGAGGACAAAAGGGATTAATTTCGATCAAGTGCTTGGCACACAGGTGTTTGTTAAAAAGTATTATGAAGAGAGCCACAAAATAAAATCAAAGTATCTCAAAATATCTCAAAATATCTCTTTTAGACAAAAGGAGGTTTGATGCCTACCTCATGTGAAAAATATGTATTTTTTGTTGGCTAGTGACTAAAACACATTTAATATCAACAAATATGTGTGGGACAGATGGACCCAAAAAGCTGTATAAATGAAGAAACCAGTCCCTTCTTCCATGATTATGTTTAAAATTTCAAACAGTTCATTAAATTCAAATGATCAGGATGGTGAATTGGGGACTGAGTGCTGTCCTCACCAGTGAGGGATACTATCTGTCCCTACATTGCCAGTCCTGGACCCAATGGAAACCATAAAACCACTGCTGGCCTCCCTCCACCATGCCAATCCCTTCCTATAATAAAGGGGAGAGTTTCCACGCAAACCATCAGCCATGCTTCTCATTGTCATTGCTCTCAACACCGCCTCCTCCATTACCAGTATTTATCACCAATATTAAACCACGAGCCAAAATGAAGTTTCTAAAGGAGCGTGAAATCTATGGAAAAATATTCAGAAGCAAGGCTTTCAATTAATTCAATATTTAAATGAAATTCATTTCAGATCCAATTCAATAAAGCTTTTATATTCTGAAGACATTCCCTATAATATGAAAAAATGTTGGTTTCCAAAAAGATTCTGCTTTAGTATAATTGAGAAATCTTGGCTGCTACTGTGTCATAACTCAAATTTGATCTGATGAATTAATTTATAGGTCCACACAAGAAATTCAAATACTGACTCACTGGTGGCCAGATAGATTTCTGCCTCAGCCCCAATCATCACTGTCACTCTTTCTCCCTCTAAATCCGCTGTCCACATGTGGCCCAAAAATCTGTTTCTGCTCTTGGCTCTGCCCAGTTGATCACTGCCCTAAGGCAGAGTCCAGCCTCATCTGGCTCATAAGGTACTTCCTGACCTAACTTCCCCAAAGCTCACTGACCTCACATCCTAGTCAGCCATGCAGCAAATTTACCCTGTTCCCTCTCACTTCCTACTCCCCTATTTGACCTTGAGTCTCAGTTTAAATGTTTAAATGGCATTTCCTAGAAAGTCTCCCAGGTGAGGGACATTTGCTACAGTCTTCCGTCAGCACTTTCCCTTTTCCCTACCATGGCACTTATCATATTTCATCACTATTTGTTCCTCAATAGACTACACTCCAAGAAGACTTCCCTATTACTGTATCTCAAACACCAGCCATAATGCCTGGGGGATGGTTATAATGCATGAAATGCTGATGGCTTGACCCCAGCAGTGAAGAGGGAGAGGTAGAGAAGAAAGCAAATACAACACGGGGGAATCAAGTAGGACTTGGTGACAGACGAGATGTGATCAGTAAGTAATAAAGATAGAGGGTCTGGGAAGTCAAATTTCCACCTTGGGCAATAATAAAACAGTGCCTTTCACCAAAAGTAGACAGAGGTGCAAATCCAGGGGACAAAGTAATGAGTTTAGTTTTAGACGTGCTGAATGTGAGGTGCCCCAAGACATTTGTCCAAGAGGACTTAACTAAAAACACATCATTCTTCTGCTCAAGATGCACATCGCTTCCCAGTGCACTTACGTCAACTTCAAGCTCATTACTGTGTCCTATGAGGCACTGCATGGTCTAGCCCTCTCTAACCCTCCAATATCCTTTCCACTAACTGTTCTCCCCCTGCCTGCCTCATTCTGGCCACAGTGGGTCTCACGGCCCCTTGGAGGTGCCAAGCAAGGCACTCCTCAGCATCCCGGCACCCACCGCACCTTCTGCCTGGAACACTGCCCAGACTCTCATGTGACTTCCTGCCTCTCATCACACAGGTAGGGCTCATCCCAGCTCTCTCCTCCTCCTGAAGGCCCTCCCTGCCAATCAGAACAATCATCAAAGCAGCACTCCCTGACTCCCTAACAGTTGCTTCAGACTGCTGTTTTGTGTATTTACTGTCTGCCTATCCTACCTACAGTGTAAATTCCCAAAAGTTCAGGCCCTCACCCTGTCCTCCACCAGCATAGCTCCCAGGACTTACAACGGAGTTTGGCCCTTGCTAATATTTCAGTAAGTTCATTGCATGAATAGGTGAATGGATTAATAAAGCTATCAGGACAGGCTTTGCCCTTCTCCTCCCTTATCATTGAAATAGTTGTAAAAACACAAAAAGGGATACAAAGTGTCAACTATACATGGAACCTAAAAATGCTGACTAGTCATCTTGGGAATTCCAGAAATAAGCTCTAACAAAAGGCAAATAAAACTCCTGAGGGAGCCAGAATGGGGAAAGGCGAAAGAGAGGTGAAGGATTTCTTCTACCTCCTCACAACTTCCTATCTCAAGGGTCACTACCCTGACCAGTAGGAACACTGCGCTGTATTTTGTTGTACTTATTCATTTAGTTATGCATCCTCTCATTCGTACACTGAATGAGTGTACATTCATCTGATTTGAAGAACCAAACAATACACACAGGAATGCATGGAGAAATCGCCCTTCCTATTCACCCCATTCTCCACCCCCACACACATCCCTTACTAGGAAGTTTTCTAGGAATTTTAATTTAATTTTTAATTTAATTTAATTTTAATTTAATTTCTAGGAAATTTTAATAAATTTCTTGTGCAACCTGAATACATATCATTTCATACACTGGCTGCTCTAACTATAGGGTTAAAAACTTTTGAGTAAGACTTTAAGATCGGGTATAATTTTTAAACATATTACCAAATTGCCTCCATAGAGAATATATGAATTTATCTTTGTAACTATCTAAAATTAAAATTAAAATTCCCAAACCCATTTAAAACTTACTAAATCAGAATCTCTAAAGGTTGAGGCCAAATATCTGACTTTTTTGGACCAACTCTCCTTGTAGTTGTGATGACCGGCCATATTTGGGAACTGCCGGCCTCCCCAGAGAGGTGCGGTCTTCACCAATCAGAGGGAGGAAGCTACTGCTGCCCTATGTGCAGGGCCTGTTGACTAGGGTAGCCAGATCCCCCTCCCATGGTTTCTCTCCTGAAAATATAATCATACCTAAGGTGCTTTTTTATACATACACATGTGTTTATGCAGATACACACATGCATATACACTTTCTTATATTCACACGGGATTGGAATTTCTCTGGAAAGACATACATAAAGTGGTTACAATGGCTGTCTCCAGGGAGTGCAAGTGGGTAGTGAGAATATGGTGTGGAAAGGAGCTTTATTTCCCCTTCAAATTGTGTACCACTTGCATTTATCTACTGAAAAACCAATAAAGTTATAAAATTCTCTTTTCTTGCAATGAATGTGGGACACCATTCCCAGCAATGCCGTGATGATTTTAAAATATGACCGCAAATGTTTTCATAACTACTTGCTTCAAGAGGTCAGATCTAATCCTGCACCCCTTGAATGAAGGCCAGTTGGGGACTCACTTCTCCCGAAGAGAATGTGCACAAGTGATGCCATATGCCCTCCAAGTCTGGGACAGAAAAGACAGCTCCTGCCTGGCTCGCTTCTTGTCTTCAATAGCATCCCTGAGGGAAGCCAGCCACCAAGTTGTGAGGACCCTGAAGCTATCTGTGCAGAACATGGAGAGGCACATGGGACGAACGGGAAAGGAGTAGGAAATTTAAAGACAAGGAACAACCAGTAAAGACACCTGAACAGGGAGCAGGAGGGGTGAAGAGTTCCTACAGGACCCCAGACTTGGAAAGGAGGAGGGATATCCTTCCTCTGAGGTAGAATGGAGAAGGGGAAAAAAGAAGAGACACACAGACCTGGATGCAGACAAGCAGGCTGGCAATAAATTCAAAGCAAAAGATCTCAGTATTTCTGTGAAGTTAGAGTAAGATAAAAAGCTGTAAGTTACAGGTAGATATCTGCAAGAGTAGCTAAAATACAGGAAAGAGAAATGGCAAGGTTACCAGTGAGAGGCACCAT
The DNA here is from genome assembly GCF_011764305.1 of Mustela putorius furo. Lineage (NCBI taxonomy): Eukaryota > Metazoa > Chordata > Mammalia > Carnivora > Mustelidae > Mustela > Mustela putorius. The sequence continues at coordinate 11,588,236 of NW_025422010.1, read as the reverse complement.
CCATATTCAACAAGGTTAAAAAGTTCACTCCCCTTTAAGCCTGTTACCACCTTCGTTCAAAGCAACTGTGGTTTAACCATTCCTCAAGATCTCAAAAAAAAAAGTTGGAGTCCCCAATGTTCACTGCAGCAATATCCACAATCGCCAAAGTGTGGAAGGAGCGGGGATGCCCTTCAACAGACAAGGGGATAAAGAGGACATGGTCCATATATACGATGGAATATTACTCAGCCTTCAGAAAGGATGGATACCCACCATTTGCATCAACATGGATGGAACTGCAAGGGATTATGCTGAGTGAAATAAGTTAAACAGAGAAAGTCAATTATCATATGGTTTCGCTCATATGTGGAACATAAGGAATAGCATGGAGGACCTCAGGATAAAGAAGGGAAAATAGAAGGCGGAAGTCAGAGGGGGAGAAGAAACATGAGACTCTATGGACTCCAGGAAACAGAGAGTTTCAGAGGGGAGAGGTTTTGGGGGGACAGGTTAGCCCAGTGATGGGTATTAAGGAGAGTATGTATTGCATGAAGCACTGGGTGTTACATGCAAACAATGAATCTTGGAACACTACATCAAAAACTAATGATGTGGGGTGCCTAGGTGGCTCAGTGGGTTAAAGCCTCTGCCTTCGGCTCAGGTCATGATCCCAGGGTCCTGGGATCGAGCCCTGCATCGGACTCTCTGCTCAGCAGGGAGCCTGCTTCCTCCTCTCTCTCTGCCTGCCTCTCTGCCTACTTGTGATCTCTTTCTGTCAAATAAATAAATAAAATCTTAAAAAAAAAACTAATGATGTACCGTATGATGACTAAAATAACATAATATAAAAAAAACAATATGTCAGTTTTAAAGCTCTTAGTTCACATTGTTCCACATGTTAGTTTTTAATTATTAGTTACTAGGTAAATTAACTTTCTATCCTTTTGAAGCAAGAATGATTACCCAAGACAGCCCTTTCCAAAAACCCTTCCTACTCCTAAATCTCCCTCCTAAGGCCAGATGGACTCAATTCCCATATGGTCCATCTGCCAGCCCTTTAATTTCTACTATATCTTCAGGAAGTCACCCAAATCCCCAGTCTTCTTTACATCAATTACAATGTGAAACCATCTCTAAATCTGAACCAATGCCATGGGTTAAGTATCACGTATAACTTATTTCAATGATCATTTCACAAGTACCTGGTGTGCCAAAACACCAGAACCCAGCACTCAGGGAGTATAAAGATTTCCTAACAGCTCCTTCCACCCAGGATGAGAGATAAGTCATGTATATAAATAACTGTAATACAAGACAGACGGTAATAAATAGAGCTACAAATAGCACACTGGGCATGCAGAGGAGAAAGCGCTTAACTGCAGCTTGGGGATTGAAGGTTTCATTGAAGAAATTATATCTGAGTTAAGCTTAAATAATGGGAAATATTTGAACAAGTAAAAAAATAAGCCAAAATCATTTGAGAAAATGTGAGCAGTGTGAGCAAAGGCCATGATAAGGAGGAGAACATCATGCTTGGCACAGGTGACATATAATATATAATAAATACTTGGGATTTAAATGACTGGATGCACCTTTGTGTGACTGAAGTCAGATATTTAGGGCCAGGAGCAATAAACATCAAGAATCGCTCATTTACTCAACAAATATTTCACTGAGCACCTACTATGTACAAGGCACTATTCAGGGCACTGCACATATGAAGGTGAGCAGTAACAAGGCAGCTCCTGTCTTCGTGGAGCTTCCACTCCAGTCCGGAAGTAGACCATGAAAAAGCATATAATATATACTGCAGGGAGGGATAAGTGCTAAGGTCAAAGTTGTCTCTCCTGTGAGGGAGAATTTGAACATAAATCTGAAAGGAATGAGGGCACAAAAACCTGACATATCTATGTGAGAAACATTCCCAGCAAAGGGAAATGCAAAAGGCCTGCAGTAGTTCCTAATGACAGGCTCCAAAAATGGCAGGGAAGCCAATGTGCTAAAGCAGAGTAAATGGGGGGAGAAAGTAGGAAATGGTATCAGGGAAGCAGAGAACAGCCAGATCACACAGTTTATGGAGAGGACTTTCATTTTGCCATTAATGAAATGTGAATGAGATTCAAGGATTCTGAACAGAGAAAAGAATACAAGGGGCCCTACTAAAGGCAGGAGTATAAGCCAGGAGGCCAATCAAGAACCTGCAGCAGTGGTCCAGGTGAGAAGACAATGGCATGGGTAGAGATGGTGGCATCAGAGATCACATGAGGGGGCCAGATTCTGGATATACCTCAAAAGTGAAGATGCCAGGATCTGATGTCTGACTTTATTATGGAGACAGGGTAATGACTCCAAGGATTGGGAGCTAAGCATACTCAAAAGAAAAGAAGGCTGGAAATACAGGTTGGCCCTAACTATATATCACTTATAAAATTAAAGTCTTGGGAGCCACAAGGGAAATCTAAAACAGGAGATCCTCACCTAAAAGAACTTGGATGGATCATGTCATCTCCCTTGCTACCACTCCCTTATCCATACAATCAACCAAAGGGTTAGGTCTATGCTTATCAAACTAGAGTACCCACATGAGGACTCAAGCTGCAATACAAGCTTACAAATCTCTCCAGAGAGCGAACTGTATTAACAGATCCAGGGAGTGGTTTGTATTTACCAATTATACTTCTTAAAAAAGAAAACTGATATATTATGGAGAAGAGATAACACTGCCTGAACATGCACCTAACAGTATGAGTTTATGAGAGAAGAACTATATTTCTTCTCAACTGACACTGGCATGCTTTGATAGAAGAGTATGAGAAGTGGTGGTTTAAATAGTATCTCTGGACCCTTATGCTTTAATACTCTGTGTCGTAAACAAATTTTACTGGCTTTCAACCTTTACTGTTTTCTAGTGTGCAAAACACAGTGTACAGGATTGTGGTTACAGAATAAAATATAACTCTTAACATCTTTCACAGTGTTCAAATGCAACCAACAGAAGTTAAATTAGAGAAATGGGGGAAAGTAGAAGGAAAAGGAAAGGTGCAAATATCCTAATCTTGAAAAGTGGGGAACCAAGAGAAACTGTCAAAAGTATCTTGATGGAATAAGAAACAAACTGAAATAAAGAAGAAGCAGTAGTATAAATACAGGGTAATTCTCATCCTTCCCATCTGAATGTTAACAAATAGTATATGCAAATTGATAAAACAAAATGTAGAGGCATACACATTTTAATCTAGATTTATGGAAAAAACAGCAAACCCAACAGCCAACAAATGGATGAAAAGATGATCTAATTCGCTAGACTCTAGAGAATACAATTAAAATAATAACTAAATGTCCTTTTATAATCATCAAACTGACAAAATATTAAAAAGAGCTCTAACTAAAGATGTGGGGAAAAGATACCCTCTTACTTGTTGCTGGACATAAAACGTGATTTGTTTTGTTTTGTTTTTAAAGATTTCATTTATTTATTTTAGAGAAAGAGAGTGCAAATGTGGGGGAAGAGCAAAGGGAGAGGGAGAGAAAGAATCTCGAGCAGACTACACTGAGCATGAAGCCTGATGCGGAGCTCGATCTCACAACCCTGAGACCATGGCTTGAGACAAAATCAAAAGTCAGACCCTTAACTGACTAAGCCAGCCAGGCACCCGAAGATGTGATTTTAGAAAGCAACCTGAGATTTTTGACGTGATCAAAATGGAGAGTGAGAGACACCAGTCTCCATCCTCCCGTAACAGCAATTAGACAGCTATCCACAAATGAAGACATCAGTGCAAATGCTCTGGAATCCATGTAAGCTTCAGGAATGCAATGGAGAAAAAAAGCTGAGAATGACTGCACCAAAAGGCTAATTAAAAGCTTCCTTTTGCCAGCATCACCGCACCTCCCAGGCTGGCACTACCCAGCACCCAGAGGGAATTCCCCAGCCTGACAGAGTTTTCTTCACCAGGAAAAGCAGAGCAGGGTGAGTGACCCACTTTCCCCACCTTTCGGGGCACTGCAAGAAGGATCCCTTTCAATTTCACCCCACCCAGAGACTGTTGGAGTTTAGACATCTAGAAATGGCTAGAAACAAGGAAGAAGGACACGGGCTACCGTTATGAGCCATGCAGTAAGAGGAGCTGCAGTACCCTGCGTCTTGCGCTGCAGAGGATACCAGCCTGCATTGCTGAGGACCTCACCCACCCTTTCAGGTGCCTGTGGACACCTACAGCTTTCACCATGGAGGACTTCTTCATGGTCCCCAGCACACCACTCTGCAGAAGACCAGGCCTGCTTGCACCACTGAGGAAACCAACAGCTAGCACCACTGCCATCCACTGCAGCTTTTGCTGCTGAGAGTTTTCCAGGTTTTCATATTCACTGACACCAGCTACTGACTCCCTCGCTGCTCTTCCCTCTCCCACCCAAACCGCCATGATAACCCAGGCCTCTGCAGCTGCTCATGCACCCAGATCCACAAAAGATGAAAAGAAAGGAAACAAAGCATATGACTACAGGAAATCACTGAGTCACAAAGAAAGATGGCAAAAGAGGAAAAAAAAAAAAACAAAAGAATTTATAAAACTACTGGGGGGGGCAGAAAATAATTTTAAAAGCGGCAGTACTTACCTGTCAATCATTATTCTAAATGTAAATGGATAAAATTCTCTAATCAAAAGACACAGAGTGGCTGAATGTATTGAAAAACAATTCCCAACTATATGCTACCTATAAGAGATTCACTACAACTTTGAGAATACATAGTCTGAAAGTGAAATGAAGAAAAACATATCCCATACCAATGGAAACCAAAACAGAATGGAGAAGATATATAAAGACAAAATAGGCTTTAAGTCAAAAACTATAATAAGAGACAAATATGTCATTATATAATGATAACTAGGTCAATTTATCATGAATAAATAACAATAGTGTGTGTGTGTGTGTCTGTTGTGTATACACTTATAGATATATAGATGTAAACAGATACATCTCCAACTTCAGAGCTCCTAAGAATGTAAAGTAATTTTTAACATATCTGAAGGAATAAATAGAGAGCAATACAGTAATAGTAGAGACTTCAATACCCCACTTTCATCAATAGACAGATCATCCATAAAGAATGGCCTGAACATTCATTGGACCTGAACTACATTTTACACAAATGGACCTAATAGACATATGCAGAACATTCCGTCCAACAGCAGCCAATATATATATATACTTCTCAAGGGCTCAGGAATCATTCTCCAGAGTAGATTATATGTTAGGCCACAAAACAAGTTTCAACAATTTAAGAAGACTGAAATCAAATCAATGGTATGAAACCAGAAATCAATAAAAAGAGGAAACTTGGAAAATTCATGAAACAGGTATAAACTGAACAATACTCTCCTGAACAACCAATGGATCAAAGAAAAAATTAAAAGACAAATGAAAATATATGTAGATAAAGAAGATGCGGTATATGTTTATAATATTATTCAATCATAAAAAGAATGAGACCTTGCCATTTGTAACAACATGAATGGAGTTAGAAGGTATAATGTTAAGCATAATAAGTCAAAGAAAGACAAATACCATATGATTTCATTCATATGTGGAATTTAAGAAACAAAAAAATAAGCAAAGAAAAAAAAAGAGAGAGACAGACAAATCAAGAAACAGACTCTTAACTATAGAGAAAAAACTGATGGTTGCCAGAGGGGAGGTGGGGGAGGGGATGGGTGAAATAGGTGAAGGGATTAAGAGTACACTCATCATTATGAGCACTAAGTAATGTACAGAACTGCTGAATCAGGGGCACGTGGGTGGCTCAGCTGGTTAAGTGTCTGATCCTGGGCTTCAGTTCAGGTCGCGATCTCACTGTCGGGATAAAGCCCATGTCAGGCTCTGTGCTCAGTGTAGAATGTCCTTCAGATTCTCCCTCTCCTTCCCACTCTCTCTCAAATAAAAATTTTTAAAAAATGAATTTTTGAACCACTATATTATATACCTAAAACTAATATAACACTGTATGTTAACAAAACTGAAATTAAAATTAAAACTTAATAAAATATGTTTATATACAAATATATATACATATACACAGACACACATATATATATAGATAAATATCTAGATATATAAGTACATATATCTTCAGACAAAAGAAAATGGAGACATCAACTTCCAAATTTCAAGTTATATATAAAGCAATAGTAATCAAAACAGTTATGGTACTGGCATAAAAACAAACATATAGACCAATGGAACAGAACTGAGAGCCCAGAAATAAAACCATGCATATATGATCAACTCATATTTGGAAAGGGAGCCAAGAATACTTAATGGAGAAAAGAAGTTCTCTTCAATAAATGATACTGGGAAAATTAGATATTAACATGTAAAAAAATGGCACTAGACTTCTTACACTACTCAGAAAAACCTAACTCGAAATGGATTAAAGATTTAAATATAAGATCTAAAACTATAAAACATCTACAGGAAAACATTCCTTGACTTGGCACTCGGCATTGATATTTTGGATATGACACCTAAAGCATAAGCAACAAAATAAATAATGGGACTACATCAAGCTAATAAGCTCTGCACAGCCAAAAAATGATCAACAAAATGGAAGGACAACCTATGGAATTAGAAAAAAAATTTTGCAAACCATATAGCTGATAAGGGATTAATATCTAAAATATATTTTTTAAAAAGTCTCAAAACCCAACAGCAAAAAGAATAAGTAAAATTAAAAATGGGCAAAGGACCTGAATGGACATGTTTCCAGTAAAGACATTTAGATGTACAGTGCATACCTGAAAAGATGCTCAATATCACCAGTCACTAGAGAAATGCAATCACAACCATAATGAACTATCACCTATTACAGTGGCTTATATCAAAAAACCAAAAGTCAGTAAGTGTTGGCAGTTATGTAGCATAAAGGGAATATTTGTGCATTATTGGTGAGAATGTAAATTGGTACAACCGTTATGGAAAACAGTACAGAGTTTTCTCAAAAACTTGAAAATTGAACTATCATATGATTCAATAATCCTATTTCTAGGTATATATCCAAAGGAAATAAAATCACTATCTTGAAGAGATATCTGCATTCCCATGTTCATTGCAACACTGTTCACAGTAAATAAGATATGGAAACAACCTATGAGCCCACTAATGGATGAATGGTTAAAGAAAATATGATACACACATACTTACGTCTAAATCTATAGAGAGACAGACAGGCAACACATTGCGCCTTCTTAAAAAAGAAGGAAATCTTGCCATTTGAGAGAACATAATATACCTGAAGGACATTATGCTAAATGAAATAAGCCAGACATTGAATGATCTCACTTATATGTGAAATCTAAAAAATAAGGAAAAAAAGTCAAATTTATAGAAATAAAAAATAGAATGGTGGTTACCAGAGGCTGGGATGTAGGGGAAGGGGCATAGATTTCATTTATAAGATGAGTAAGTTCTGGAAACCTAATGTACAGTACAGTCACCATTGTCACCATAGTTAATGATAACATATTATGTACTTGAAATTTGCTGATATTAAATTTCAAGGATTCTTACCACACACACTAAAGAAAGGTAACTATGAGAGATAATGGATATGTTATTTAATTTGACTGTGGTACTTACTTCACTATGTACATGTGTCTAAAGAGACATCACATCGTACACCTAAATATGCACAATTTTTCTTTTAAAATAAATAAAATTATTAAAACAAAAGCAGTCTAAATATGCATGTATGGGTATATATAAATTATACATAGGTATCTATATATACTCATACATGCATATTTAGACTGCTTTTAAGAAAAGTATTTATATACCCATGCATGCCCACGTGCATATTTAGATTGCTTTTAAGTATTTATACACATATATGTATATATGAGGTATATATATATATATATATCCCCATCATCCCAAGAATCCATTCTTTAAAATATATGTCATAAAAATGAAAGTACCAGTATATACACCAAATATATTTAGGATAGTTATTCTAGCATTAATAAGAAAAAAATGAAAAACATTAGTCCTCAACAATATGGAGATGGTTGAATAAAATATGTTCATGGATGTCTACTGTGGCATTATTTGAAGACAAATTTGGGGAGAAAAAAAGTTGATGCCTAACAATATGGAAATTTCAGAATAAAGTATGGCACATCATTACTATGGAATATTAAGCAGCCTTTAAAAGAATGAAGTAGACTTGTCCCACCTGACTGGGAAAGGTGCTGTATGAGAAAAGTAGGACACAGAAAGCAAGATCCAGTGGAGACAGGAGACACTGGGGTGGGTCAAAGGGAAGTAGAAGAAGAGGGAAGAGACAAGCTAAAATGGAGAAAAGAAAAACTCAAGGAGAAACACCCTTATAATTATACTGGCCAGGCAAAACTCTGCGTATGGGTTTATCTGTATAACTAATAAGAAATATGGGGATTTTTGTTGGATTTTTTAGAAAACCCAACAATGAGAAGTAGAATTGATGGTATGAGTCCAGGACAGGCTGGACATGCCCTGTGGTCAGAGACAGCCTGGGTCCTCCTAAACAGGCAACTCAGCCCAGAGATATAACAGAGCAGTGACACCCAGATGTCAGCTGTCCCTAACAGGGGAGAGAAGAGGGCATTAGGGAACCAGGGGAGGCAACCAGAAAAAGCCTTTAAAACAAAAGAGGTTTCCTCTAGGAACTGGGAGAGGTAGGGATAGGGAAAGTGGGGCATGAAGCTTTTTAAAATTCTTTCATGTGTCATATAGTGTATCACTGTGCTTAAAAAAAAAATGAAAATTTTAAAAATAAAACACCTACAGAGCATACTATGATCATATTTATTTTTGTGAAATCAATGGACCAAACATAATCATATATTATGTGCATTATATATGTTAATTTCTTAGATATGCAACCTATTTTTCTCATGTGAGCTTTCCATGACACTGGTGGGCTTAGAGGAAGAAATGACTTGCCCTAAACTGGAAATCAGCAAGTGGGAAAAGGAGAGCCCACCCACCTGACTAATGTCTGTGGAGTCCAGCTTTCTGCTGACTCTGTTCTATACTACCTACTCCTCATAGGAAGCATTAAGAAGATACGCTGGGAGCAGACTGAAAAACAACAACAACAACAACACCCAGTTACGACTTACTATTAATGCTAACAACAGACACCAACATTTACTGAGGACCTAACCCTGAGCAGACCCTGGTCTAAGAGTTTCATACATGCTGGCACATGTTACTCTCACAACAATCATCTGCTCACTCGAGACTTATTCATCTCAAGTGGCAACTTTCTCATGCCAATTGCTTAAGCTGAAAAGCCGGGAGCCATGATGGATTCCTCTCACAGCCACACCCACTCAGTCAGGAAACCCCCGTGGGTCAACCTTCACCAACCATCCAGAACACAGCCACCTCTTGCCACTTGTATTGTGATCACCCTGGTCAGAGCCACACTGTCTCCCACCTTATTTATAAGAGCCTCCCCAGCAGGTATCCCTCAGCACTGTTCTCCACTTCACAGCCAGAGTGATGGTCCTAAAGCACAAATCCATCCATGCCAACCCTCCAACCACAACTTCCCACAGCTCCCCATATCAACATAAACACCAGGTCCCCATAAGGGCTCACCTCCCCTCCCTCACCCCCAACCTCGTTTCTCCAACCTTATTACCTACTACTCCCCTATTCACAGCAGTCTCCAAACTGTCCCTTGGGCCTTTGGGCCATTGCTCTAGCTGCTCCCTCTCTCTGGAACTCTTGCCTACCTGTCACCCACTTGGCTGGAATCTCTCCTCATGGACACCTACATCTGATGAGCCAGCACTGCCAGTACTTCTTACCCTGCATTATTTGTTCTTTTCCATAATATGTCATCTTCTAAAATTCTAAATGATTTACCTGTTTAGTGAGCTCAGCTGTTACTGACAGTCTCCCCCCTACATGGGATGTAAGCACCACAAAGCATCTTGGCCTGTTTTGTCTACTAATGCACCCAAACGCCTGTAACGGTGCCTGATACACACCAAGCCCCCAATAATTACTTGTGGAATAAAGAAAGTAGGTGTTATACCCACATGTTGAATGATTCTATTTGAAATAATGCCACCATATTTACCTAATCCATCAACTTTGTAAATCTAGTGAAAGAAAAAAGAGATCCCACCTTACCACCAAGAACAAATTGGCTTCAATTCTCTTATTTTTATACCATTTTCAAGAGCCTTTAATGCATGTAGATGGGACTATATAAAAAATGAAGGGAAAGGTCATTTGCAAATGTAATCTCATGAAAATAAATTTCATACTCCCTTCAATACACAGAAGGATATAGCTCATTCTTTACAAAACTGATTGTTTCCATATATATACATATATATATACACACATATATTTTTCTTTCCTTCTTAGCTGTTCCAGTACTTTATATAAAATATATATGAACTGCTCCTTTCAAGATTACCTTCAATAATAAAAAATGATCATTCCTGCACAACAGCCTTATTTCTTCCATCATATGACACTAGATTAGATGACCACCTGTCTTACCCCTATTCATCATATTCTGCTTTCCTCATATTTCACCGAATATTGTTCTGGTTTCTTTTGGAAAAGACGATCAAAATAATTGTCCCATCCTATTGACACAGATGAAGGAAGAAGGATGTGTGTACAGTGAAAATGCACATAACACCAAAAGGTCAACTCAGCCCCGAGTCAGGGAAATTTCTCTTTATTTTAAAAAGTGTAATATTAACAAAGTGGCATGTCTGACTCAATACTTGTGACATGTGTGCCGAAATACCCAATTTACGGTTCTCAGTGCTAAAAATATGCACTGAAATATGTTTGGTGCATTAATTTCAATCATGGATCTCAAAAAATACAATGAGTAGTAGCAACACTTGAAAAGCAGAGGTAACTTTCACTTGGGGAGAAGTAAATCATAATTAAACACAGTAAAAATCGAGACATGACTGTCATTTGTGCTCCCCAACAGCTAAATATATTACCATATCACACGGGTATTTCATATTCAGTTTTCCTTTTGATTATTTTTATAATTTAGCCCCCAGGGATATTATCTTCAATAAAGGAGTAGAAAAGGAAAGAGCATTATAAAATTATTTCTTTCCCAAAGTCTTAAAGTATTGGACAAGACCAAAACTTGAATCCAAGCTCTTCTAAGTGGCATATTCAAAATACATATTAATCAATGATTATTCCTCCCTCTGGGTTAAAAAAAAAAAAACAACAATTTGTATGAATTAAGAAAAAGAATGCAGGACGCCTGGGTGGCTCAGTGGGTTGAGCCTCTGCCTTTGGCTTGGGTCATGATCTCAGGGTCCTGGGATCAAGGCCCGCATCAGGCTCTTCAGTTGGTAGGGAGCCTGCTTCTCCTCTCTCTCTTTGCTTACTTGTGATCTCTCTCTGTCAAATAAATAAATAAAATCTTAAAAAAAAAAAAAGAATGCAATTTTGAGTTTATTACAGTAAATGTAGATGACCTGCATTCTGAAACTGAATTTTTGGTATTTAAATATTTTGTTATGAAAAAGTATCTCCCAAATGAAGAGTCAAACAGAGCCCCCTTTTTTAAGATTACACAATTCTTTTCATACCAACCACACAGTCTGCAAACAATTGCTATACAGCCATGGGGTATTACAAAGCCTCAGGGGGCCCCTCCCACAAATACCACAAGCCTCCAGAGGCATCCCTGACTGCACAAGGCTGGACCTGGGCATGGGCACCTGGAGTCACACAGCGAGGGCCTGAGTGCAAGGTGGCACCCAGTAGGGAATGGAGCAGCCGGTTCTGCAGCCTGGACACCGGGCTCTCCATCTACCACCACTCGTTCACCTTATCGGTGCCTCTCTCCCACACAGGAGGCCCACCTGTGCCCTACAGGCCAGGTGCAGCAGGAAGGTGTGGACTCCTAACCCATGCTGCCACCAACTAACAAGGAAGCAACGGTTTCCACACAGACTAGTCCTGTGATGGACAAAGAACGGTGACCTCCCCAAAGAAAAGAATGCATTCCTCAGCATGCATTTACTTATTCTCTTGGGGAATTAGCATGTCATTCTGCAGTGTGTAACTAAATTTACACCCATTTGAGGCAGTATTTAAGTAAGTGTTTATAACAACTGACAATCTGTCTCTGACAGTTACTGAACAATAGCTATCTGCTACTTCATTCTGAGTGGTTTATGCTTACAATCATTTCCTCTTCCTACAGCACTACTGTCATTCCCATTTTACAGCTGAGAAAGCCGAGGTACAGTAAATAAGTTCACATGGCCATAAAAGGCTAAGCAAGGAGTCAGAGCTTGGGGGGGGGGGGCATTTCTGAACATCTATTTACTCAAAGCTGTAAACATTTTAAGGGTAAAAATTGATGTTTAGGAATTCTCAGAAACTGAACCAAAAAAATGGTGAATAAGCATGAGCAGCTAAGCCAGCCACACTGAGATGAAATTCAGAAGAACGGAGACAACAAAGAAGGGGAGGAGAGGAGGGCAACAGGAGGCAGGGCTGATGAGAGCCGGACAGAAGCCCATCCACAGGGAAGTCGCGAGCAAAGCATTCCACATCTCTGAACACAGCACTGCAAGACACTGGGAGACAAGCATTTAAAAACAGCAGGTAAACACAGTATTTTATTTCAAAAACTACTATAGATGCCAACATCCTACATCATGCCAATGACAGCAAGCTGAGCAAACCAATGGTGACCCTTGCTCCCTATTGTCCATACCTGTGTAATTGTTTTTAAGTTGCCAGAACAAGTGGGCATCCTGTCTTTATTTCAAATGTTGCCCAAAGAGTAGCCCAGACTAAAAAAAATCCTCATTTAAAAAAAAGAAAAAAAAAATCAACGTGAAGCAGTATCTTAGTGTGACATCATAAAAATCATTTTTAAAATATTAAAAGTTTCACATATGAAAAGTATCATAAGTTCTTTTCTTCAGCTAGGCCAGTTTTATAAAAATTTCCACCTGTCCTTGCTTGGAATGAAAAATTCAGTGTTGTGAGATGATCGTTCTCCTACATTTTTATTGTTACGGTGACCTTCCTGAGAAGACGTTATATACATGGTAGCTGTTTTTTGTCTGTTTGTGAAAATTTTAAAAAAATCAGCAACTCCCTTAAGCTAACATGTAGTTTCATTGGTGTATAAACAGCCCCAAAGCTCAGAATCTCTGCTTCAGACCCTAGGTGTTAGGAGTTTGGAGACCAGAAAAGGGAGAGATGGTTCTACAGTAGAATGGAGATTACATACACATTTTATACCACTGGATTTCTGACTTTGAAACAAACAATCAAGCAAATAAATCAAGCAAACAATCAAACAAATCAAGCAAATAAAACATTAAGCCCAGCAACAAAGAGCTCAAACTTCCAAAGGGCACCAGTGCCCTCCTGCCTTAAACCCAGGGCCACCTCACCTCCTTAGGTGACTGGCCTGGCCCCAGAAGACATGGAGCTGATTGGCCCTTATAGCCTGCCCTGAGCAGCTCGAGACTGTATCCCAATATTTGCTCAGCAGCTCTAAATAACTATGGGTTAGAAGATACATTTCAGTAACAGATGGGGGCTGGATCTTCACCTCAAACTGGTTTCTAATTTACTTTTCCTACTTGTTTTTAATCTGGCTAGATCTAAAGAAGGCCACATGAAACCTCTTTATATTTAATTACACTTAGTCAAACCTTTGAAAAGAAAAAGGAAACAGTGCCACCAACTGTATAGCAGCTTTGTTCTTGAGGGGTTTTTTACTGCACATTAATCCTCAGCCATAACCATTTATTTCCAATTCATTTTTATCACAAATGACTGAATATAATTCAGCAGAGAAATCTCAGCAGTTGCCATCTTCTCAAAAGCCAGCAAAATGTCAGGTTTCGCTATACTTACCTCTTAGGAAGTAACAAATTCTAACTCTCTTAGATAACAGAGCTAATGGGAAATTAACAGAGTAAATTTCATTCAACCTATCTTAAGACTTTTCATATGCATTTTCTTTATATGACACATTGAGATATTCAGAATACTAATCATTTTAGTTTCTCACAAAATCATTATTTCTATTACAGAAATTCTGAGTAGCTGATGACCTGCAAAAAAATGTTTTTAATTAAAAAATTTTGGACGCCTTTTAGGGTGGTTCAGCCAGTTAAGCGTCTACCTTGGGCTCAGGTCATGATCCCAGGGTCCTGGGATCAAGTCCTGCTTCCAGCTCTATGCTCAGCAGGGAGTCTGCTTCTCACTCTGACCCTCCTCCCACTCATTCTCTCAATCGCTCTCTTTCAAATAAATAAAATCCTTTAAAACATAAATAAACAAAAAAATTTTAAATAAAGATGAAAACAGATATCTTAAATACTTTGGCTATGAGTTTACTGCCACCAATAACTAGACCTTGAGAAATCACTATGTAGCAGTATCAGCACATGTTTAAAAACAGTAATAACTGAAATCCATATAGATATGTTCTGAAAGTATAAAATACTACAGAAATACCAAACTTTAAAAAGACACCTTACATAGTGCTAAAAAAAAGTGTGGGAACCTAAGATATTTTGCATCATGACCTTTCACATTCTTTCACACTCCCAAAAACTAAACTACCAGAAGACATGAACAGACACTTCTCCAAAGAAGACGTACAAATGGCTAGCCGACACATGAAAAAATGTTCATCATCATTAGCCATTAGGGAGATTCAAATCAAAACCACATTAAGATACCACCTAACACCCGTTAGAATAGCCAAAATGAACAAGACAGTAAACAACAAGTGCTGGAGAGGGTGTGGAGAAAAGGGAACCCTCTTACACTGTTGGTAGGAATGCAAGTTGGTGTAGCCACTTTGGAAAACAGTGTGGAAATTCCATAAGAAATTAAAAATAGAGCTTCCCTATGACCCTGTAATTTCACTACTGGGTATTTACCCCACAGATCAGATGTAGTGAAAAGAAGGGCCATCTGTACCCTAATGTTTATAGCAGCAATGGCCACAACTGCCAAACTGGAAAGAGCCAAGATGTCCTTCAATAGATGAATGGATAAAGAAGATATGGTCCATATATACAATGGACTATTACGCCTCCATCAGAAAGAATGAAAACCCAACTTTTGTATCAACATGGATGGGCCTGGAGATTATGCTGAGTGAAATAAGTCAAGCAGAGAAAGTCTATTATCATGGTTTCACTTGTGGAGCACAAGGAATAACACGGAGGACATTAGGAGAAGAAAGGGAAAAGTGAATAGTGGGAAAGCAGAGGGAGAGATGAAGCATGAGAAACTGTGGATTCTGAGAAACAAACTGAGGGTTTTGGAGGGGAGGGGTTGGGGGGTTGGGTGAGCCTGGTGGTGGGTATTATGGAGGGCATGTGTTGAATGAAGCACTGGGTGTGGTGCATAAACAATGAATCTTGGAACACTGAAAAAATAAAATTTAATTTAAAAAATTTTTTCTGCTAAGAAAAAAAAAAATTAAACTATCATAAACCTTCTAAAACTCAAAACAGTGAATCTTAAACAATTTATTATGTCAATGTTCTCTGCCTCCTCTACATCTGGTCTAGCTCTAAATCCATATTAATTGACAAACCATGGGTTGCACCTGTCCAGGTGTTTCTACTCTTGGCCTCTAGATACAGAATAAAACAAGAGGCAAAAAACAAACAAACAAACAAAAAAAAACAACCAACCACATAAAGGCCAGGGATGATATCAAAGAAGAGTAACTATAAAACCTGTAGGTCTGATTTTTGTAAACTACTTGGGAAGCGCAGCAAAAGCTCTGCACATGCAAGCAATAATCAAGAAAATGGCTTAATGCTCATCCCCAAAATCAATACACCTCTTGAGAACAGACAGGTTGAGAGAGGCAACAAGCTTTGAACGGTATCCTCAATGCAGACAGTGAAAGAGGCCAAACTCACAAAGCCATCCCCTCAGATTCCCACGCTGCCGCATCCTCGCTGTTGAGTGTCAGAAGCTAATACTTACAATGTTCCCCCATTTGCACTGTTGGACCAGAACACAATTTTAATCTGTAGGTTGCCAGATGTGTTCGCCTACTCTCACCTCTAATTTGCATCATTAAAAACAGACCTCAGAAGATCACACATACCACCCTTTCAACACAATCTTACACTATATCTGATAGTAACTATACAGTGGCAAGCAAACTGAATATAGGTGAATATACCTTTATACCTCTCATGGACAGTAAGGATTACCAAATCAACAATAACCACCCCGCCAAAAAAAAAAGAAAAAAACAATAAACTCAAAATCGTCCAATGTGAGCATGAGTGTGGAGGTGTTTCAATGATTATAAGTACATGGTACGTATTAACTTTCGATCCTTACAAGCGCTATTTATAGATATCACTGCATAATCATTTTATATACTATATTTCATTCTTGGAATTTTAACTAGATATCAAACACCATTAAAATATTACTTTGTAAGGGCGCCGGGGTGGCTCAGTGGTTTAAAGCCTCTGCTTTTGGCTCAGGTCATGATCCCCAGGGTCCTGGGATCAAATCCCACATTGGGCTCTCTGCTCAGCATGGAGCCTGCTTCCTCCTCTGCCTGCTTCTCTGCCTACTTGTGATCTCTGTCTGACAAATAAATAAATAAAATCTTTTTAAAAAATATTACTTTGTAGAAATTTGTTGTGGCTTTTTACATCCTATTCAAATTGTGAGAATGTGCTGGAATCTAATCCCACCCCAGAGCAACAACTGCATGGGCAGAAAGAGCTTATAAAATGTAGATATGGTACCAATGAGTTGAACAAACAGTTTGCATATAGGACTCTTCTAGCCAAACCATACATGGATAAACCCCCTACACTGATTTTCTTTCTCAATTCTTTAAAAAAAAAAAAAAAAAAGGAAGAGACAGGGTACTGCAAAGGCTCTCACTTTTAAAAGGTCAGAATCTCTTACCTGACAGTCATGTATATGCAAACCCTACTTAGGTTTCTGTAAACATGGAGCATAATTTCATTTTAAATATATTCAGAAAGTGCTTTTTTGCAATGGTTTTAATATGTCCTGCCTTTCCCAGGAATGCAACTCTATGTAAACTGGGGAAAGGTTTTAGTTTGCTTCAAGGAGAATTTTGACAATTATTTCCACCATTTTAGAAAATTATATAATTAAGCACATGACTGCTCAAAGACTCCCCTTCCCTGATACAACCCCCCTGTTAGCATTTGTTTAAAGATTTATTTATATATGAGAGAGAGAAAGAGAGAGAGAGGGCATGCAGCAGGGAGGGGCAGGGGAGAGGAAGAGACAGTCTCAGGCAGACTCCCTGCTAAACATAGAGCCCAACGTGGGGCTCAATTTCAGGATCCTGAGATCACAACATGAGCTGAAACCATGTGTTCATTGGAAACTGAAATGATTGTGCCAGGTTCCCCCCACATATACAGTCAGCATTTTTATTGGCGAATTATTATATAATACAAGCCATCCAACTACTTCATTTTATTTTCTAGACTAATCATGTCCAAACATTTGGTGCAATCATTTAATTATAAATTACCTTCCATTTATTTCTCCCATTTTAATATATATGGACATTATATTGACTTTTCTGAAAGCATGTGCAGGTAAATTATTTACCTAATAATATCATTTCAAGATACTAAGAGGGATGTTACAAATATATGTTATCAAAGAGTTGGTAAAGTTGGAACCCCTGACCCCAAAACATTCATAGACCTTGGTTATTATTATTATCAAGTTCAACAAACAAGGGAAAAAGGAATACAGGTGACAGGAACAGCCTAAGCCATTCACTTAGGTTTTTATTTTATGCCTAGCCAGGAGTGGGAGTTAAGTACAAACTCTAGGAGCAAAATGAATTTTTAAAAAAACCCTCAATTTGCTTTTCCCTCTTTAAACGTTTTATCGCTTTTGGGGTTCTTGGGTGGTACCGTTGGTTGAGCATCCAACTCTCGATTTTGGCTCAGGTCACAATCTCGGGGTTGTGGCATTAAGTCCCCAGTTGGACTCTGTGCTCAGTGGAAAGTCAGCTTGGTATTCTCTCCCTCTGTACCTCCCTCCTGTGTGCATGGGCATGCGGTGTGCATGTACGCTCTCTCTCCAATAAATAGTTTAAAAATAAGTAAGTAAATAAATAAAAAAAGGTTTCCTGACTTAGTCTCATAAGAATAAGACCCTCATTGCCTGTAGGAAAGTGTGAGCTTAAGGAGGGATGTAAAACGGAACTGTGCTTTTGTTTAGCCATAAGAATATTCATTATGGAAACTCTGAAGTGGATTAGGTAAAAAATCAGAATAATTTAAAGAAGATGAGTGAATTAAATCATCTCTCAAAATAATTTATAAGCCACTTTTTTTATTTTTGGCTTTGACTGACATTTAGTGACTTAGCCTGGGGAAAAGGTGGAGAACTTTTTTCATGTTCATTCAGAAGTGTACATATTGCCGAATTTATTATCTTCATTTGTGATATCACACTCAATGAGCACATTCAAAGATAAGGACATAGATTTGTCAATTTCCAAAAAAAAAATGAACTCCCTCCTCTTTTGTGCCATATGCCAACAGTAGCCACATAAACAATATGGAAATAACACAACCCTGAAGACATCAATCATCCCTACAAGGGGTTGATTAAAACCTTGGAAGTTTTCTTCCTTCTGTTACACCTGGTCTCTGGAGGGAGTGCTATGTGATCTAGCTGACAATGACTAGAACTGGCATGAAGGTAACTCAGCCCTGCCATTGTGTGACCTTCCACAGTCAGTTTCTATGCACCATCTGTGGAGCAGAACAGTAATGCTCGTCAGCTATGGACCTAACAAAGACATTCTCGCTCTCACTAACTTTGAGAAGCTTGGTCACTCCCTTGTCAGCATAGGCATTGATATTTTTCACGCCTCTCTTGTAGAGCCTGAGGGACCACTCATTAGCAGACACCATCCCCTCTCAGCTTCATGCTGGGTATTTCCTAGACTAAAAAGACAGAGTACCCTGGGCCTAGCATTGGCCCAGCATGCAGCAGGTACTCAAAAATGCAGCTAAATGAATAAATACATAAATAAATCAGCACATCTCCTCTCCTGTGATACAGAGAAGCCTCAAATTTGAATGTGTCTCTGGTTGTGAGTTTCCTGGGGGCAGGATCAGCATCATAACGGCTGACTCCTTCTCACCTCCCTTACATTTCACAGCCTAGCACATCCTTGGCCAAAGCAGACACTGAATAAACATTTATGGACTGAATGAGGGTCCTCTGACTTGGCAGATATTTCTATTACTGGCTTCATAATTCCCAACTGTGCAAGCACACAAAGGATTAATTATTACTCTAGAATAAGATTGGCCAAGCTATTGAACACAACTTTGCTGTACAGCCTGGCGAAGGGAAACAGAAGGTGATGTGCTCTAATAGCAAACAGCCAGAGCTAGAGCTCAGCAAGGCCAAGTCAAGCCTCCCACTCTCTGCCATTACTCAAGTGGAAGAATCTGAGTAAATCAGGCCTTCCATGGGGCTTTCATTTTCCCCTCTCTGCAATAAGGGGTTTGGATTAGAAATACATGTGACAAGATTTGTTTATCCTTGTTATTAGTAGAAATTTATGAAGTGGGCAAAGAACATCAAGACATAAGAAGATGGAGCTCAAAACCAAGTAATTTTATACATGACTTATCAATGTGGTAAAATTTCAATTACTTTACAACTTGTTTTGGCTTTTGAAGTACTATTAGTAATTTATGTCTTTGCCACAGTTTGATTAACAGCACTGACATTTGTATTTGGCTAGTAATGGCAAGACAGAATCAACAGCAACTGTCATCAGAACTAGTTTTTTACATGAGAAAAATGAGTTTTGATTGCTACGAAATCCTTTCCCATTGGATAATGTGTTTTTTAATTCATATTCTCACATAGTGACTTCCAATCTTGGGCACAATGATTAATACAACTGGACCTCTGATTTGTCCTCTACAAAACAGGCTGAACTGGGTAAGTTGTTCTCAGCGGGGGTGACTTTCCCCTCTTGGTCGTCTCGTCAGGGGACATGTGGAAATGTCAGAAGGCAATCTGGGCTGTCACAACTAAGCCGGAGGAGGTGTTACAGACCTGTAGTGGGCAGAGGCCAGGGATACTGCAGCTAAACATCCTACAGCACACAGGACAGCCTCCTGAGAACAAAAACATTACCTGTTCATTATAGGGATTGAGAGAGAACTGAATTAGAGTACTTCCAAACCCTCTAATATAAAAAAATATATATATTATGAATCTAAACTGTTAAATGTGGAACAGCCAAGACTTCTTCCTAAGCTGTGGTTGTTCTGTGACAGTAGTCACAGCTACTCTGAGCTGAAGCTTCTAAAAACTTGACAGACAACTTATTTGGACAGAAGCCTAATTTAAAACCATGTCTACTAGGCTTACACGTTGTACATCACACTGGTAATTGCTGTATAACTATACCCTCCACAGCTTCTTTTTCCTCACCATTTACTCCACAGCAATGGGCATTGTTTGTTTTTTCACACAGATGCCAGCCAGCTCTGAAAAGACTGCCAATGATGTTCTCCTTGTCCTCAGCAGAAGAATAAAGTGGCCCTAAAGATTACTAATGACTGACTGCAGTAAAATGGCTGAGCACCCTCATTCACACAAGACACAAAGATGGCAACGGCCGGAAGCGAGGACACGTCTGTACTGTACAGAGGGTCTCTGCCCAAGACAGCATGCTGACAGCTGCTAATTTACATGGGGTGCAAAATCCAGCAATGTGACTTACCCTATTATCTTTCTAAAAAGTACAAGTATCCGTGACATTCAATTAACAAAACAAATGAAATACACTCGTGGTCCTACACAGAAGTCTATCAACTTGAAAATCACCTATAAGCCTTGGATTTTTCCAAGTGCTCTTAGCAGAAAGATGTTCTCCCGCGGTGGTCAAGGCTTCTCAAATTCTGGGTCTGTTAGCCCTGACAATTTCTATTCTAAACCCAAATGGATGTGTTCAGCTGCCAGAGAAACATGCATTCTTTTTTCTTCTGGAAAAAAAAAAAATCAAAGCAAGCTCACAATTTTAGAAGAAAAAGGAGAACAAAATCTTTGTTCTAACCATCCTCAGAAATTGAGTGCATAAAATATAGATTTGGAAGTGCTACCCTGGCATCTGCAATAATTCTCCTTGATAATGTCTAGGACCAGGACTAAAGGGTATAATAATAGGGAATTAAGGGTATAATAATAGGGAATATTCTTTGCCATAAAGCAAAAAGAGAAGAATCTTTATATTCTTTTTGATATGTGACCATAATAATGATTTAAAAAAAAATAGTGGCTGAAAGGTCAGTGCTTACCTTTTTAATCAAACTCAAAGTCTTAGCTAGTTACTCAACAGAATCCCAATGTGCTAATGATTTTGTGGAACTTCTTTGGTTTATGAGCCTGTCATTAATTGACTCAAAATCATTCAACTTTTGGGCGCCTGGGTGGCTCAGTGGGTTAAGCCGCTGCCTTCGGCTCAGGTCATGATCTCAGGGTCCTGGGATCGAGTCCCGCATCGGGCTCTCTGCTCAGCAGGGAGCCTGCTTCCTCCTCCTCTCTCTCTCTGCCTGCCTCTATGCCTACTTGTGATCTCTCTCTGTCAAATAAATAAATAAAATTTTTTTTAAAAATCATTCAACTTTTATTTACTGGTCTTTGACATATGTCAGGAAATTGCTAAACTTCAGAAAGATGTAGTAAACTGAATCCAAAAATTTCCCTGGGAAACACAGTAGAGTAAGGCTCCATCCTTCTGAGTGAAATAGCAGACAATAGCACATTGTGAAGGAAAGCCCAGAGGGGTGGGAGTGATCCACTTTTAGGGAGAATTGGAGGACTCTTGGAGCAGGAAAGTTCACAGCCACAAGAAAGGCAGGTACAAATGTGCAAAAGTCCATAAGCCAGAGCAAACACTGTTCCCCTCCAATCACAGAAAGTAGTGTCCATAAGTTACACAAACTCTTAGACAACCGGTGGGAAAGACAGACTTGAATAATGGAGACACATGAAAAAATTCCACAGAAACATGACAGAAAGCTTTAAAATGTCTAGATTCTACCCAAATTTAGAGAATTCTAGCCCCCTGCACAAGTATTTGCCTTACAGAATCAAGGCCAGGCCCACAGCCCATTCCTCACACACAGATTTAATCAAGGCAGACTTAAATGGACAGGAATCAGGGCAACAAGCTGGTATGCTTCCTGATATTCTCCATCATAATAAGTAAGAAAGAAAAAATGATTAAACGGAATCCCAGAGCTGACCCCACCAGTCAAGGGTTGTAAAAAGGCAGCCCACAACTTCATCTGGTCTGCAAATACATTGTCTATCTTAGCAGTGTCCTAAAAAGTATGAGCCAGTATTTTTAAGTAGGGAGATTTCACATTTTTTTTTAAATGCAGATTTCCAATCTGAGGTTTTTTGGCTATTGGTGTTGTTGTTGTTGTGTGTGTGTTTTAATAACAGCTACCTCTTTAGACCATATAAAACTACTCCCCACTGTTTGCACAGCACAGAGGGCATTTTTCTCCCTTCCCACAGTTCTGTACTGAAAGAACTTCCTAGAGTGGACAAGTACCTATGCCCAGTTTTCAAAGGTGAGAAAATAGAATTGAAATCAAGGGCGCTTTGTGAGTTTTCTTCTGTCTACTTCACTCAGTGCCCTTACTTGCTAGCCCCTTTTCATGTCCAAATTGGTGACCCTGGATTTAAGTCTTAACTCCATTTGCCAAAGACTGCCAAGTCAGTATACACATGAGACATAACACAACCCACATCAACTTGTCGTCCTAATATCAGCCTATACTCAGTAGGTATTTCACTGGAAAAATGACCAAAGCAAAGCTATCAGGTCTGCTTCTCACCAGTCTTCCTGCAGTTTATCCAGTTTCTCATGCATGGTGAAATCCAGAAAGCCAAAGACAAGAGCACAGATGAACAAGGGTTCATCTATGAACTGGGCCTTGAATTGGCATCAAGGTTAACTCCCATCCATTTACAAAGACCTAGAAGCATGTCTATCATCTACTCCACAGTTTTTCTTTAGAAATATATTATAGCAATAATAATAACCAAAAGCAATTTTTTAAATGTCTCTCAAGAAAATCTCATCTTTAAGTCTAATGTACTCACAAAAGAAGGAACCATGAAGGCAAGCAATGGTTTGTAGTTGCAGGACCAGAGAGCGTTTCGGGCCTTGGAGAGTCTCCCAGTGACAGGATCAGTACTGGGACACCCCAAAGCTGCTTGCCAGCAGGCTCTGAGACTACACATATTTGGATGCGTGTGCCCATTTGCAGACAGACTGGCTATTCAAATTCAGGAGGTCCATTAGGTCTGATGTGAGCTAAGCAGAATACAAAAAGCCTACAGCCACAGAAGAGGGGAAAAGAAAGCCCATATTTGCTAAACTCCTAAAACATGGGTCCAGCACAGTGCTGGATAAATAACACCTATCACAATGACATCCAGTTATCTCCCTAAAATATATTTTACGTCTTGTATGTTTTTCACTGGAAAAAACAGTCAAAGCAAAGTTACCAAGTCTGCTTCTTACTAATCTTCCCCATCCATTAAAATTCACCCAATTTCTCATGCTAAAGATCAAAAGAATAACCTTGGATTACTTTCCCTTACCCTTTAACCTATCAGCGATTTTATAAATTCTACCATCAGAATATTCCTGAACTACTTTCATTTCTACCCATCTCTACCCCCTAACTGCCTGGCCCAAGCACCAGGATTCCCACCTGGACACCTGCAATAGTATCTTAATTGCTCTCGCCAGGTGCTCAATACTCTGTAGATGGCAGCTAGACTGGGCCTCACTGGCTACAAAGCAGATCATGTCATACTCTGCTCAGACTCTGCAAAGTCTTCTTATGGCAAGAAAGAATGCATGATCCTCAGCATGGCCTCCATGGGCAGGAAGGGGTCTCAACATGCTTTGGCATCAACAACCCCACCAACCAGCTGGCACCTCTCCCTTCCTCCAGAGCATGAGCTCTTTCCCTCTTGGAGGGCTTCACACATGTGCTTACCTCTGCCTGAATTTCTTTTTGCCCTGCTCCTACCTGGCTAGCAGCTACTCATCCTTAGAGAGAAACTTTGTGACCCACAAACCTTTATTAGGCACTCCTGTTGGTCCTTCTCATAGTAACTTGAAGGTTTGCCCTTTTACACTTATTTGGGATGTTGCTTAATATCTGCCCTCTCACCTGCCTGTACAGGCCAAGAAGGCAGGAGTTAAGTCCTTTTCAGCCATCCCAATACACACAGCACACAGCTGACACAGAGTGGATACTAGAAAAAAATGCCTTGCCCCCATTTGTGTTCCTCAGCTCATTCCTCCCTCAAAAGGACAGGGAAGAGGGCAACAATGATTTAATCTAAAAAGCTATCATTATCCTAAAAGCTATCATAATAGCTCACACACCAAAGCAAAGTGTATGAAAGTATTGCACTGTCCATCTGTCCTAAACATGTTCTCTGTAGCCAGTCACGGTGACAAAGAAAGATGCATGCACTTCTGCTCCACTGCCCACATCCCACACCTGATACTTTCCAAACAATTTATTAATCAATTATTAATTGTGCCAGCGACCACACTTTCATCATTTAAGATCCATCTTCAGAGGGGATGCATAAGCATTCTCTAGCTAGCTTCATTTAGAGGATGGCTTCACACATGAGCTGAAATCAATACAAAATGAAGAAAGTTTCAGCAGGTGATGCTGAGCAGTGGCCCTCCTGCAGTGACATCTTCCCTGAAAGGCACACACAGACTGGGGGAGTAGAGCAGTGACAACTAATGCGATTTTCCATCTCTACTGTGGAAAACTTTTTTCTTTTTGTATTTGCAAAATAAAACAGGGACAAATTCTTCTAAGGCACTTGTCTAAAAGGAAAAATGAGTGCAAATGCTTAAAAGATAGTATTACATGTGTGAACGAAGAGTTTCATTTCCCCCAATTATGTTCTAATTCATTGTTTTTGCTTTTATTTTGCTGAAATACAAGATAGCATCTATATTTATAGTACTTGCTGTAAGGGTATGTGAATAGTCCATTGGTTTCTTAATGAATCTAAATAGTTTTCACTTGGAGTTATGTTCCTATAATAAACTATGTTCAAAATATGTTTACTAATACTATAAGGTGGAAATGCTTTGTAAACTACAAAACACTATTCAAATTGAAGGGGGACATCTATATACCTACAACAGAAAGCAAAGGCTACAAACAGCTCTTACTGAAGCCTTACCACTGAGATCACCTCTTGCCAGCCAAGTTCAACCACACCTTCTCAGTTCGGTTTTTCATTAACAACAGATGAGGCTTAACAGGGAGTTTCCTGTGGAACTTCCTCCATTGGCTTCCCTGTTCCTGTGATGCCCGGTTTTCCTCCTCCTTCTGACCACCAGCTCTCACTGACACCATCACTGACTGGACCAGTCACTGGACCTTCTCTCATCCCCTGCCCCCCAATGATAAGGTATTCACACTGTCTCGTGCTTTTTACTATCACCCCCATTCCAGCTGAGCATTTCCTAGATGGCTTTCTCCTTGCCTAACATCAGAGTTCCTCTCTCCAAACTCATCACTTCAGTGTCTCCTTCAATTCAGTATTTTAAACACTGAATTTATCCACTCCACCCTGCTCCCAAACCACCTACTGGGCTCTCCTGCTAATTTCCCCATTTCAACAGCAGCATTCTTTCCTAAATAAAAACGTTGAAAAAACGAACATTTTCCTAATTGTGATTTTCAAACTCTCCTTCAGCTCTAGAGAAAGGGAACCAAAGACACAGGTGAGGGAATGGGGTGGGTGCAGAGAAGCTGGGGCTCCTTTTGCTTCCTTGGTCAGACTGGGTGGCCTTGGCGCTTCCCATACCCCCTTCTCCCCAGTGGCTTCATGTCTCCCTCTTCTTCGCAGTAAGAATTTCAGAGCTTTCCATCTGAAAATCTTCCTTCATCATCAGAATGATGTTCCCCACTGCTGCTTTTATCACCCCAAGCCTCCGCTTAGCAGCCGCCTGCTCACACTGAATCCATATTCAGTCCTGCAAATATCTGCTGACTATGCACTTAACCACTTGTCAAGGACCATGCCAGACTCTGAAGGGTTATCATTTAAGTTAAAAGGCTAGAACTACAGTACAAACAATATTCTGAATAAAAAGAAGACTAAGGACCTGTTCATAACAGAATATGTGTTACTTAAAGATGGAAGCTAAATTGTGAAAAATATATAAAACTTTTTTGATGATTACCATTAATGGTGACTGTAGTTAATAACACTGTATTGTATGAAAGTTGTTAATAAGACAACAGATCTTAGAAGTTCTCATCACAAGAAAAAAAGTTATAACTGTGTGGTGATGTATGTTAACTTGAATTATTGTCATAATCATTTCACAATACATATATCAAATCATCATGTCCTACACCTAAAACTAATATGTCAATTTTGTCTCAATTTTTAAAAATAAATAAACAGGAAACAGCAAAATCTAAAGCCTGAGCCATCAGGAAAAAAAAAAAAACTGTCTTTACATATGCACTTATAGGTGAACCAAGAGAAGTAGGAGTCAAGGAATGGAAGTCTGTTGCGAAAATCAGGGACACCTTCACAGAGGAAGAATTAAACTGGATCATGAAGAACAAAAGGTTTCTAGTTTGGGTGGATAGGGGCTGGTGGGAAGAGCATGCACAACCATATTTCCCAACGTGGACACTGAAAACAATTTTTATTAGTCCTAAACAAATCATAATTATCCCTTTTGAGGCATGAAACTCCCTTCTCCTTCCTAGGCCCCCAATCTCTTTGGCTTTCACCTTGTCAATCTGTGGAAGAAACATTCCTCAAGACTCAGCCCAAGGCCTACTCTCTCTGTGTTCTTTTCTAATCACTCCAGACCCCAAAGACCTTCTCCTTGCCAGACCCTCTGACCCCCATCTATTTCAGACGAACAGCATTTTATTTTAGATTGTTTTAGTCTCAAATCCCATTTACTAGTTCCTGTATATCATCTTGTTCACAAACATGTGGTGTGCATGTTTGATCTCCCAACACATTAAAAGCTCAAGTTTTTTAGTGGTTTGTCATACAAATGTATGAACATACATAGTAAATTACATAGTAAATGGTTTATTGTGCAAATGACAACTGAATTTTTTAAGAGAAGTAAAGATGAATTAGAAGTATAATTTTAGATACAAACACACAGTATTGCAATACGTTGGGAGATGGTAGAGCTCACCTAAAATCCTTGTGATGAACCTAAAAGCACAATTCTCTTACAGTAAAAGTTAAGACAGTTCCTTAGTTTTCCTTAATTCTATCTTCACCTGATCATCCTCCCACCAATATCCTTTCTCAGAAAACAGATGGAGATGTCATTGAAGAGGCAGACCCATATTGTCCTAAAAAGCACTGAAAAAAGAATTCCAAAGTCAAGAGCTACCTCCCATACAAACTCATCAATGTACCTCACAGTATGAGAGCATAATCAATTGCAGTTTTAAGCTCATCTTTCCTATTTAACAATCACACCCCATGCGGGTACAGCAGAATCCGATCCACTTGGATGCTCCTGAAATCTATCCTCTTTCAAAACCCTTTCTCCCAATTCTTGGGTATCCTGAGGAGAAACCGAAGTTGGAATTTTCGGTGTCTTGCCAAGAGCTAAATGCATTCCAAATCTATTACCAAGCATCAAGAACAAACTCCACCTGTTTGTCACTTTCACCTTTTTGGAGTTAAGGGAACTAAAAGACACCAGAAGACTCCACCACACTTATTTAAGCGAAGGACTGAAGCTGGAGCTGCCCCGAGCAACTTCCGGAAACAGTTCCAACAGTGCGATCCAGGAGACAATGCCACTTTGGTCCTGGAGACCAAATAACCCTGAAGGGTGAGTGGTGGGCATGGAAACACCGCAGCAGAGCAGGTCACAGTGACCAGACTGACTTCATGAAGTAATCACACGCAAGAGTCTCAACAATAACAATGTCCAGACCTGCCTTTTATTTAGTTTCCACCTCCAGGCATGGACAGATTAAGACTATGCCTCTAAGTGGATAAAGGCATATATAAAATAAAGTACATCCTGTGGACTTTAATCAGTGACTACAGGATATAAAAGGCAGGGCACCAAACCCACCGGAATTCTCCCACCTGGAGAAAAGGGTTACACCAATCCCGCACGTTAACTGCGGCCGCCCCAGGTGTACCCAGGTCCACTAGCTTCCCCCTCCGCCCACCTCCTGCGGAGAGGGCGAGGGAGACCCCGCCAGCGTGCCTCCGCGCAGTTCCGGGCTTGGGGGGCGGGGAGGGGGGGGTCGAGCTAGTTAAACTGCCACATACTGGCTAGGCGGGCCCCAGCGCGGACTTGCTCCGCTCCCGCCCCAGGCTGAGCAGAACTTAGTGACCAGGACCAGGGACGAAAAAGGGGATGGAGTAAGGAAGCGCCCGCGGGGGTCTTGGCCTCAGCCGAGTCCCGGCACACACGACAGTTGTCAGCGGAGAACGGGGAGGCCGGGGACGCCCGACCCGCGAGAGAAAACAAAAACCAAACGCCCACCGCCGGGCGACCGGTGGCCTGAGGCCGGCTTGGGACCTCCGGGAGTCCCGCCCCGGCCCCTCGTCCCGCGGCCCTGGGCTGCGCCGGCGCCTCCCCGCCCAGGTAACCGCGCCGACACCCCGGGCCCAGGTGGCCCCTGCGCCGGGAGCGGGACGGTGCGGGGCCACGCCACGCCCGTCCGAAGTGGGCGACAAGTGGGGCAGCGCCTCGCGCGGGGAACCCGGCGCGCGCCCAGCGGCGAAAGAGAAAGAGAAAGAGCCGGCTCCGAGCGGAGGCGACTCCTAACCGCCACCGCCCCCTGGCCCGGCCTCGCCGCGGGCGACGCGCACGCCCCTCGGTCGGGCGCGGGGCCCGGGGCCATCCCTGGCGGTGGCGGCCGTGGGCGCTCACGCGGTCCCCCGACCACACGGCTCGGGCGGCGGCGTCCTCCTTACCCCAGCAGAGCCGGGCCGCCCGCAACGCCGACTCGGCGACAGACCGGCGGGGCGCGAGCCGGAGCGGCGAGGCTTGGCCGGCCCAGGCTGCGGCGCCGCTGGCCCCGCGGTGCCGGGCGGGAGGGGCGCGAGGGTGCACGCGCCGGGTGGGGCGCGGGGAGCCTCCCCTGCCGGCCCCGCGCGCATGCTCCCGCCGCACCTGCCTCGCTCCGGGCTCCGCTCCCCCGGGAGCGCAGTGGACGCGGGGCGGCCGCTCGGGCTTTCACGTGGGAGGGAGGTGGCGGCGGCTTTCTCTTCACGTGCGTCTTTCTCTTATTTGCTCCCTGGGAAGGAGTCCCCCAAATCTTGGCTACTTCCTGCCTGGCCCCTCCCAGCTCGCGCAGTGGTGTCCCGGGGCGCTCGTCCCTGCCTCATCCCAGCTCTGAGGGTTCACCTTCCGAATGCTCTCTCTCGCCTCCGGGTTCCTCTCAGTCCTTCCGCTCCTTCCGATTTTGCAACCTCGTCTCCGATGCCCCTTTCCCGCTCTCGACTTCGCTACACACCGGACTGCGGATCCCATTTCAAAATAAAAGGAGACTCTTTTCACGTGGCGAGAACGAATGTTGACTAGCCCTGTTCTAGCTGCTTGAGGTTGAGTAGGAAGCGGGAACTAAGGAGTTCCTGCCCTCATGGAACTTCGAGTCTGACTGACTAGCGTCCGGCTTTCACAAAGCGTTGTTGCCGATTTGTAAAGAAATGTATTAAATCATCTATTTTGGCTTCTATTTAACAGTAGCTGGCAATCGAAGACCGTATTGTGTGACTTTTAAATGTAATTTTCTTTTCATGAAGGTGTCTTGTATAAAAATTCTAATACGCAAATAATAGCCGTTAGGAGATATATATATATATATCTTAGTTTGTTGAGTCCGGCAAGAAATGCGGTAATTTAACATGATTAACCATGATGATTTCCAAATGATAATTTCCAAAATGATCTTTTGCTTTGTTGTTGACTACCATAAACAAACACCTGTAACTGTTTTGTTTTTCAGGCGAGACTGGTCCCTTGGTTACAAACATAATTTAGGGTTGTTACGGAAAAGAGAACTATAAAACCCTTTGCTAATGCAGTTTTCGTTTTGGGAATCATGATTATAGAAATTTACAAGTATACACGCACACACACAAACTGGGTTCTGTGCTCTAATCAATTGAAAAGATTTGGGGAAAAAAGAAAAAGAAAAGGAAGCAGAGGGCATCGGTATAGGGCGAGCATTTAAAACAGTTGTTGAGGGCGCCTGGGTGGCTCAGTGGTTTAAGCCTCTGCCTTCAGCTCAGGGCATGGCCTCTGGGTCCTGGGATCAAGGCCCACATGGGGCTCTCTGCTCGGCAGGGGGCTTGCTCCCCCCGCCCCCTGCCTGCCTCTCCCTATTTGTGATCTCTGTGTGTGTGTGTGTGTGTGTGTCAAATAAATAAAATCTTAAAAGAAAAAAATAGCTGTTGAAGTGGTGTACTTTTTTCATCCCATTTACCATGTTTATGCTAAAGACTTTATAGAGTTGTGATATATTTCTGTGACAACAGGCACACATCAGGAGACTATCTTGACATACTTACTCACCTGACTGCATGAAATTAGAATGGAATCCAGAGGATGAATGAGAGGTTCCCCTCCATCTGCTACCTTTGGGAGCACAGACAACAATTTTGGCAAAGGACAAGTGTTCCGATTACTGCAGTGTAACCGTGGTCTCTCCCAACAGTGTCTATCATTAAAGACGCTAAATCTTAGTGATATAAATGTCAAAATGTTCCCAGCACGGAAAGAGTTAAAAGCACTTCTGATTCCACCCTTACCTTAGACAAATCAATGTTAATATTACACAAAATCAAAGAAAGCTGGATTGAAATCTAAATAGAGTGAATTTACATCACCTTGTCCTCATTTTTTTGAGAAAAGTTATTATTATGTTTATTGAATATATTTGGCTTGCTTTGATGAAAACGGAAACACTGTTTTCATGGGCAAGGTTTAAATGAGAGGAAGAATGCACCAATGAGACAGGTGACACAGGCAGAGAACCTCATCCTGGGTTACTTATATGTAAATCTATGGGTGCATAGTGCTGACAACCACATATGATTATATTCAAAGAAGCTGACATCTGTTTTAAACGATACTGTTATTCAAATTATATGGAAATATAAGCAGTGTAAGCATTGGTACACTTATTACAGAATTTTTGAAAAGCTGTTGTAGTAAACCCCTTTTATTTGAACAGCTGCCCATTAAAATGAAATAGCCACATTGTGGAGTATTGCAATGTTACCAATGGTCGGTTGTGAACAATGGGGTTTAGAACAGTGATGGTTCCTAGGCATTTTTTTAATTCATAACTCAGTTGAATCTAACAAACTAAGTGCCAAAGTTAACGTTGACCAGAGAAGTAAGGATGGCTTATTGTTAGATAGGAATCACTGGTGGCAGAAGAGCCCCTTTAGGCATGTCATCAAGACATAACAGTTATAGTCATGGCAGTTCTAGAATGTTTACCTCATGGGTGGAAATGAAAACTCCTCCTTTACTGAGATAGTGATGGTCTTTATTTAAACAACACTCCATTTTAGGGGCCCCTGGGTGGCTCAGTGGGCTAAGCCTCCGCCTTCGGCCCAGGTCATGATCTCAGGGTCCTGGGATCGAGCCCAACATCAAGCCCCCCATCAAGCCCCACAATGGGCTCTGCTCAGCAGGGAGCCTGCTTCCCCCTTCCCCAGGCCTACTTCCCCCCTCCCCCCCCTCCTGCCTCACTGCCTACTTGTGATCTGTCAAATAAATAAATAAAATCTTTGAAAAAAAAACCTCCATTTTAAAATTTGCTAAATTTATTTACTTTTTTCTAATTGGGGATTTATTTTATTTGTCAATGTTGTATACATGTTATTTTTATATGTATGTTTGCTGTTTTAAGTAGAATTAAATTACATTGCTTTATTATTTGATCAATAACGGTATTGCCCATTGACACAAAAGTGTTTTTAAAATTCATGATTGCTTCCTAGCATATATTTATTAGGACCATTTGGGAATTAAGCAGAGTAAATACCTTTATATGCTTCTGTATAATTGAAGAGAGTTTATCTTAACAGCATTCTATGCTTACTCCACAAACAAATTGTCCATTGCAGCTAAAATCATTTCACTGGTCGCCATTTATCATCAATAATTATTATCCTCAAGTTTATTTTCATATTAATGCCATTGTTAATAATTTTACTCACACCACACCACATTTTCTCTGTTACAGTAATATTTTCCTAAGTAGACTGTCCAAGTTTAAGCTTTCTTAATGAGTTGATATATAAATAATTACATAGAGTTCTGCTTAAGTATAAATACTGGTTCAGACAGAAATGTAAATAATATTGAAGAATTAAAGCTAACTTCAGATGATACTAAAAAGCCTCATAAGTAAAACAATATGCACATTATACAATTTTGAATTAAAGACTTAAAATTTATATAGAAATCTATTTATTTTTACACTTTCACTTTTTTTGGTAGAACAAAGCTCTCATAAAATAGCATTAAAAAACCCTTTTCCAGGTACACTCCCTTGAATTTTTAAAAATCCAACTTCTACACAATCTTTCTGATGATATTTAAAATCTGTGTAAACTGAACAAGATTAGGATCCTTACATCAATAGGCAAACTTCAATTTCCACTACAACCATACTGAATGAACTAATAGGATTTGGAAAAAGGCCTGAAAACTGCAGAAGGCAAGCAAGGCATCCCTTTAATCGCATTTTCAAAGATATTGATGACACAACCATACCATCTCCAAGGTGAGAGAGCTGGAAAAAGAAAAATGGGAAATTCAGAGTAGGCAATTCATACTTTCTTAAAAAGATATATGCCCCAAATAACAGTGGCTAGATGTGCATTCTCTAAGAAATAACAGGTGGGATGATATGTAGAACACATGGCAGGTGTCAGGAAAGGCAGTTGTTATTCCTGCCTCTGCCATCATGGAAGAAGCCACCTGGCTACAGAGGGTATGTCTCATGGCAGAGTACTTCCTTTCGAAATCACCAAGTTTAGGGGCTGGGTCTAGTTCTTAACATTGTAGGTCCAGAAATCTGAGTCTGTTAATTCTCCCAGAAGTGATTGGGCTAAGGCAACCAGCTAAAGACAAGAATACCAATGAAACTGGCAGATATAAATGCCAAAAAGATGGATGTTTGGGGGTCAGCACACTCCCACCACTACATTCCCATCACCGTGGCAGTGGTGGGCATCCTATCTTGCCTACAAAGGAAGGCAAATTAGTTAAAGGAATGCCCAATGGCCATGAAATCAAAACAAGGTAAGCTGGCTCTTAGTGGGTAGTGTCGACAAGAGACCACTGTCTGATAGAACCATTCTCATAAAGGGACGTCTCCAGCCAAGATGCCCAAAGGCTGAGTCAGCTGGATATGATGCTCTTCGTTGAGGTCCATTTTCCATTTGCATTCCAATCCTTGGGTTATTCCAGGTCACCTTGACTGGATTTGGGTGCTTTAAAAAACTCCATCAGCAGTATATTTACAAACCATCTTCTGTGAGGGCTGGTACTGCAGAATAATGCGCTGATTTGTTTTTTCTTTTCAACCTCTGCAAGGATGACTTTTTCTTAACTTTCTCTTGACCCAATCCCCAAAATTCAAAAGTATCAATGATGCCTTCCATACTAACTGCTTAAATAAAAGTGTGTTTGAATTATTTCCATTTTACATTTAGTTTTCCTATTTTATTAAAACTTTAACCAAAATTAAAAGGTCAGGGTTTTTTGTTTAGTACATTATCTTAACATCAATGATTCCATGAAAAAATACTGAATATGCCTGTATTCTTTTTCATTATAATACCTCCAATACAAATTCTTCAATTCTTCAAGTATGAATCAACCTAAAACTACTAAAGTGACATTTGCTTAAAGAAATAAAAAGACTTTATCCATTCTCATAGGAAAAAAAGATGCATGTTTCTTTAGGCTTTCAGTTACCAAGTGAATACCTTGAACTTAAATATCGTGTATTGTTTCTGGATTGAAGACAGTTGATTACTCTGTATTACTGAACAATTAATATTATCCAGAAAATAGGTTTTTATCTATCTATATCCCTGAATGGAACAAAGCTCACCAGTTTGGTCTAGTTGAGCCAACAACATAAAATATAAGAATAAGGAAATTGTTGCTAAGTAATTTTAAGCCTTCTATTTTATTACTAAACTTCTCAGCGATTCAGGACATCCTTGAAACACGCCCCCCCATTGACCTTCGGATAGTTCCCTACTCCATCTAAACAGGAAAAAAATCCTTCTTTGTGAGTGTGGTGGATTAATTAAATTAATGTCTTCAATTATAGATGGCCCAGGACTTCAGTTTGACTTGGGATTTTTCAGCTTTTCAATGGTGTGCTAAAAACCACACTCATCCAGTGGAAACTATACTTCAAATACTCCAGACTGGTAATTTACTGGAAGATTCTCCTTAGTGATGCTGGTCAGCAGCTGTAGCTGACAGGCAGCCATGCCATCGCAAGGGTAAACAACCAATATACAGAAAACCATTCTGTCCCCATACAGAAGGGGGAGTTCAAGCCTGAAGTCTACTCCAGAACTCTGCTGAAATGCTTCTCTTAAAGGTCATAAATGGCTGTATAATTTGTCCTAGTTCATGTCATCATCTGGTTATTTACCTGCTGGACTCCCCTGTACTTCTAACAACACTGAGCCTACTCACCTCCTTTGGCCTTAGTTAAAGACAAAACCCCATGGAGGTCACTTAGAAAAAAAAAAAGCAATTTTATCAGGCAGAATCAGAGGTATTTCTAGAATCAAAGTTGGGAAGAACAGCTTGACTCTCCAGGGTCAGGTCCTTATCACTCCAGGTGATACTCTGGTCTCTCGAGTCTCTGGTCTCTCAAGTCTCTCCTGCCCTCTGGACATGCGGTGTCTTTCTCCGTCTCAGCAGATAGCCAACCACTCCAGGCCCAACTTCATATCACTTCCAGTTCAAGCACGTGACAGACTGATCCCCTTTGCTGGATGCTAGTTCTTCCTTCCTGGGAGGGAAAGATTAATTAGCCCAGATGGACTCAAGTGTCTACTCTTAACTTCTAAGTGGGCAGCATACATATTCAGAAGGTTATAGATGCCCACACCTGATGTGTTGTTGTAAGGGATAGGCAGATGCCCCAAGTGCTGTCCCCTCTCAGAAGCTTCAAAAACCCTTCATGGCTATCCTTGGCCCATATTTCCAAGTCCAGACATTACTCGAAATGTTTCCAGGTCACCACGCTTTACCCCAGACAGCACAACCAGCTCCATCTCCCACTCTCTTGCTGAAGACAAGATATTCCCTGTTCTCAGAATGGCTGCAAGTTTTGTCAAGTTGCCCAGAAGCCTTATCCGGGAGCCCTCTTCTATCAAGGCTTTTCTGAATATTAAAATAAGATGTACCTTTGAGGATTCAACACTTAATGAAATCTCTCCCATGAGTCATTTATCAACTGTATTACCTTACTTTTTTTCTTTCTCCTACATACCTATAGCATTTTGTTTATACATCTATATTGCATTTATATTATTTTGGTTTTAACTGTAATTCCTTACTAGTTTACATATAGAGAACTATAGTTCTGAGAACTATGGTTTTCTGAAGAAGAGAAACCATAACTTTTAACTTAGTGTTTATGTTTTTAATTATCTGTGGGATTTTACTTTTACTTTTTGTCCTTTTCGACAAATTCTTTTTTTTAGAAAATGTAGGAGGTAATGCAATTAACACCCATGCATCCACCAATTAGAAAGACTATCAGTTCACACTTTATACTTGATGTGTTTCAAGAAGTAAGACATAATATTTAAAGTTAAATTCTTTTCTCATCTCTTCCTCTCTTGCTATCTGTTTTTGCAGAGACAACAACTGTTAGGATGAATTTGGTGCATCCTTTACTATAAGCCTCTATCCTTCTGATTTTTGAATTTTCTTTGAAAGAAATCCTTCCTTACTCTGAGTTATAAAAGATGATATTATTTCTCAAATACTTTTTAATCGCTGTGTATTAGTTAGGGCCTCAAGTACTTATGAACCTGTAGGGGATACAAGGCAGCCTTATTTTGCTCCTAACTCTAGTAAGGATGCTTCTAAAGTTACCGTGTTTACTGTAGTCTCTTGTAGAGATCCTTTTTCAGGTTAAAGAAGTTCCAGTATCTTTTGTTACTAAGTGTTTTTTTGTTTGTTTTTGTTTACATGAACAAGTTTGGATATTGTCAGATGCCCATTCGATTTCTAATGAGATGGTCATTGTTTTTCCCTTTTGTAATCACTTCTTTCATATATTTTATTCCTTTATTTCTGGGGGGCGGGGGAGGAATCTCTTAGCCATGCTTATTTCAAAGTTATTTTGATGTTTTTTTCCTGTTTACACCTTAATGCCAGTAAATTCCTCTTCCTATTTTGGTTTGTTGCCTGTTTTTCTCAGTGTCAGTTATCGTTGGAGTCTTCGAGTAGAGATGTGTTTTCTCCCCTTCCTCTCTCCACTGCCCTCCATTTTCTGCCTCTACCTGGTCCTCACCTTCTTGTCCAGGTTCAGGGCTTGTCCTGGAAGTGCTAGACTTCCAGTCTATGGTGATACTGAGGGTTTAGATGGGGAGAAACTTGGTCTAGGTCCTAAACCTTCCTCTCTCTGGCTGCACTGCCAGAAGCCTGCAGAAGTATCTGCTTTCTGGCTCCTTTGCGGAGCCAGGTGAGAGTACCTGACCCCAGTTTTAGATACTGAGTCTTGCTCCAGTCCTCCATCTAGCATGAAATGCTTTTTTGAGAAGAATGGACCTGCATTTGTCTCTGATAGTTTAGCCCCTGCAGTCCACTGTGTGTCTCTGTGTTTGTATATTTCTAGACCATGGGAATGACTGCCTTGTCATTTTAATTTGTTTCAGTGGCTTTGTTTGGATCAGGATAGGGAGTTCCAGGATAGGAAGCTACTCAGTAACTTCTCCACATTTCCATGTCTTAATTTAACTTTATATCCCTCTCAGGACCTTGCACAGTTCTTTGCACATTATATGCTCAAAAAGTTTCTGGGAAAAAAAAAACCACTGCACCCTGTTCCAGGGCAAGCTGGGTGAATGCTCATCAGAAATGAGCTGTGGAGGAAATTCATTCATCAATACAGGCTTGACCTAGATGAAATTTATTAAGCCTTTCTGTGTTGGAGATTCCAAGATTTTACGCCTGTTTACATGAATAGAGTGGCTCTGAAGATAGGCACATTCAAACAATTACCAGAAGAGATGATTACCAACTGCTCGATCTATACCTGAGCATGACAAGGATGGTATGGGAGGTGCTACAGCTACAATTTAACCCCAAGGGACCTATGTAATATTTCGTATATGTTTTCAATATTCTGCTTCAGATTTTTCTTTCTCTGCCAATCTTCACAATCATTGTTATGGTGAAATGTATGCAAGCAACTAGCCTATTTGTCTGGGCTCATAGTCTACTCTTTAATCCCTGTCATTTCCTAAACTAACGTCTACCTCCCTTCCACCTCTTAGTTCCTTTTCCTTTAGTTCTTACTCTATTTAGTGCCAACTCTGGGCTCTGGCATATGGAATGACTCGGGTGCTATTAAGGAGAGCTTTGGATATGCAACTTGATAAACCTCCATCTTCAAAAAAAAAAAAATCCATACAATTGCTCTTTTTAACTCTTATATTATCTTACCTTGGGTCCCAACTCAGGTATGACACCCTGGTTTTTGTTCTAAGTTCCAATGCACAGGCTTGTTCTCTGTTCTCTTGCTTCCAAAGGCTCTAATTAAACTTGGAAATGGACCACCACCACAATAAATGAACGGCAAACATGAATCAAAAGGTGGGACACCTACTTTATCACAAACAGTCTTAACAACCAAACTGAATTTTCCATGGATACAAGTACCAATAAGCCAGAGTACCACGTGTCAATTGTGTGCATTGAATCCCTCATTGTTTACTCAGCATATTAGTGAAGGTCTTTCACTGTACTTATGTTTTATAATACTTATGCCATATTCTAATACTATTTTCAAAACTTTTGTCCAATAATCTTCTTTATAGAGGCTTTGGTCAACATTTATCCAGGTGCTTCTTTGAAGCAGCTAATTTTGAAGTAGCTAATTATGCAAATTCAGTTGTCACACTGTCAATGCCCCTTTAATGTTTTATTTCTAAGTATTTCACAATTCTTAATATCATCTCTCACCACATTGAGTTATTAGCATCATTATTCTTAGTTTATAAATGGAAAAATTATTATTATTTCTATGGCCTTCAGTTTTATTCTACAGTGTTGTTAATTAGGTTTCACTGATTTCTGACAATACAATACAACCTTGAGAACATCCTACCTTAAAGAACCAGATCCCTGATAGTAAAGCATTTAGTTGCATTTATTTTGTAGATCCACAAATAAAAATATTATGAAGCAAAAGTTAATACTATTATTTTTCACCAACTAGTGCTTGGAAAACAATTTATTAAATGATTTACAAACTTTTTTTCTAGTAATAGGTATAAATATCCTTTATCTTGGAAAAGATTTAGTGGTTTCATTTTCTTTCTGAAATTAAAAAAAAAGTGTAAATATGTGTGTCAACTACATTTCAATTTTTAAAAGCTTAAAAATTTATACTAAAATAACATGGATCTATCATACAGTAGATGCGAAAGTACATGGATTTTTAAGATAAAACAGAAGACTTCAAAAATAATTTTGTCCTTCTAAAAAAATTATTTCACATCTTCTCTATCCCAGAGAGCTAATTTTAATTTTCTAGTATTATCTTTCTGTTAGAATTTTATCTCCTCCATAATGTCATTCACATATTCATTTGTTTAAAAAAAAAAAAAAAGATTTTCAGCCGTGGTACAAAGCTACAGTGTTTGGGGGGTTATTTGTACCTTTGATTATACATGCATTGATCCAAGTGGAAGATTAACCCTAGTGATGGCACAGAATGACATATAGAAATGTATATGAAATACAGGGTTGTAGCTCATGGTGACATGATTGTTATAAATGACTCTTGTCAGTTTTATATCTGTGGATTTAACACCTGACTGTGCATCAGCTGTATCCTTTACAAAATAAGAAACTAATCGATGACCATTGCCATGGTAAACTTTTAACATGGCTCAGTCTGGGCATATCTATTAAGAAAAATGTTCTTCCCTAGTATATCATGCGGCCCCCTGCCTAGAGGATGAACAATATCAAAAGAGAAAAGGATGGGTATTTTCTAATCATACCACAGCATCACATGTATGTCTGTTTATACACAAAATCATTACGCTTATGATAGAGTCCCTGTGGTCTTGTTTCATTAATGAATACATGTCAAACAGACAATTTTAAAGGAAAGAATAATAATCCAATAAACCCAACGTAATGTGTTTATTCCTTTCCAAATTCTCTTCTTGTCTTTGCCAACTATTGCTGTTTTTTCTTCATAGTGGAAATCATGAATTCAGGAAATAGTGTGCTTTGCTCTTTCAAA
This sequence comes from Mustela putorius furo, assembly GCF_011764305.1. Taxonomy (NCBI): domain Eukaryota; kingdom Metazoa; phylum Chordata; class Mammalia; order Carnivora; family Mustelidae; genus Mustela; species Mustela putorius. Next base: position 11,548,568 of record NW_025422010.1, on the reverse strand, counting down.
TTAATTTTAATTTATATTTCCATGTGTCAGCATGGTTTTCACAGTTGACATGTTTATAACTCTGCTTTATAAAATTAATATTATTTCATATTTTCATGCATCAGCATGAGCCACACAGTTGACATTTTTATAGCTCTGCAGTGATCTTCCACTGTAATATGACCTATTTTGCTTAGCCATCTCCTATCCTTAGACATCTGGGTTTTCCCTATTAAATTTTTGTTTTTGCAATCATAAATAGCATCGCTATAAATATTCTTAATGAAATTGGTTTTTATCTGTTTATTTTCCTAGAGAGTTCCAAAGAGTAGGATTATTGTGCCAAATGACATCGAATAGTTTCTTGGTTTATTTTTTCCAGAAAAATCTATAGCCATTGAAAATGTGATTAGAAATATTTAAAATTTATGGCATTCTCAGATCCAACAGATATAAAAATTGACATTTTATAATTTTTATTTATTCGGTAATATGTATAAAATGGTTTCTTAATGTTGCCAAAATTTATATTTATTAACAAATGATAGAGATATGGATTGACCAGTGTTATGATTTATTTGTAGTTTCCTATTATTGAATGCTCATTTCCTTTAAACAATCATCAAATAGAATTTGAGTGTTAGGCATTATAAATTTGTCTCAATTATTCCATACCTGAGAAAGCAAGCTTCCCCCCCCCCCGCAAAAAAAAAAAAAAAGAAAGCATCACATGTATCAAGCACACAGAAATGCATAAAAAATATATTAAATATACCCTGAAAACACCACATGGGGGAGAAATGAAATATAACTGATGTAGCTAAAGCCTCCAGTGCAAGCTTCCTCAACTCAGGACCCTTCCCACCCCTGTTAGAATTAACCATCATTCCAAAGGTAGTGTTTATTATAATCATGTGCCTTTTTATACTGTTCCTCCATACATATGTAGACATAAAACATACAGGTTATGTTTTTCATGTTTTAAAACTTTAAGTGGTATTTTCTGTGCGTATCATACTTTAATTTTACTTTTTTTTCTATTAAAAAACTGTTTAAATTTCATTCACTTCAAAACATACATACCTAGTGTATTTATTTTAGTGGTTATATATTATTCCAAATATCTTTTTCTGATTGAATATAATGTCAGTTTCTAATTTTTTCAAGATTACAAGCTGGTTTATAACTCAGTGAAAATTCTCCTGTATCTCTTTTTCTGCTCATTTAATATATGTACATATATTTATACACACACTATATATATACATAGAGTTTAAGTATACACACACACACACACACACACTAAGAAGTAACATGATTGAATTCTTATTCCCAATTACTCTGCAAAATGTTACATTTTCCACCAATTTATAAATTTTACATTTCCCTGATGACAGATGAAGTTGAACATCTTTCTGGTTTCTTCCTCTGTCATTTGCTTATTCACATACTTTGATCATTTTTCTGTTGAATTGTTTTGTCATTTTTCTTTAAGACCTTTATGTTTTTGGATACAAATCCTTTATGGTTTATGTACATTTCACATATTTTATACTAATCTATGACTTACACTTTCAGTATATAGTGTTTTTTCCCCGCGTGAAAGTTTTCTTTTTAGAATAGTTACCTTTCAGGGCACCTGGATGACATAGTGGGTTAAAGCATCTGCCAGGATCCTGGGATTGAGCCCCGCATCGGGCTCTCTGCTTGGCAGGGAGCCTGCTTCCCCCTCTCTCTCTGCCTGCTTCTCTGCCTACTTGTGATCTCTGTCAAATAAATAAATAAAATCTTTAAAAAAAGAAAATAAAATAGTTACCTTTTCCCATCTTTCCTTAAGTATATTTTGTGTTTTTTTATTCTCTAAGAAACTTGAAGTCATGAAGATATTTTCCCGTGTTTCAATTTTCACACTTAGATGTTGAATCCACCTGAGGATTGATTTTTGTTCATGGTGTATATAGTAGACAGCAATTTTTCTTCCATAGAAGAATTGATCAGTTCTCCGTGTACCATTTATTGAATACTTCCTTTCCCCACTAACTTGTTATTTCTGTCATTTATCTGACTTCTATATATATGGTTGGGCTTTAGGCCTCTTTCTTCTCGTTCATTGGTGTATTAGTCTCTCCCCAAACTTTATCTTTATGAAAGTCTTATGTTTGATAGAAATATCCTCCACTTCTTTGTTCTTCCTCAAAAGTTTGATGTCAGGGGCAACTGGGTGGCTCAGTGGGTTAAAGCCTCTGTCTTCAGCTCAGGTCATGATCTCAGGGTCTTGGGATCGAGCCCCACATCGGGCTCTCTGCTCAGTGGGGAGCCTGCTTCCTCCTCTCTCTCTGCCTGCCTCTCTGCCTACTTGTCATCTCTGTCTGTCAAATAAATTCATAAAATCTTTTAAAAAAAAGTTTGATGTCAATTCTTGGCCTTTTGTTCTTGCATGTATATGTTTATTTATTCTACATATAAAAGTTATGTCTTTTAATTAGTCTACCAATTTCCAGGAAAAAAAAATAGTACTTATTTTATGCTTCAGTTGGAGATGAATGGCCACTCTCAAAACTGAGTTCTTACATTGTCTTGGGAACCCTGGGGATAGCACATACCCATTCCTGAAACCAGTGATTGGCATGGTTCCATTCCTGACTGCCGGCCTTCTGTCCCCCTACCTGCTTAGACCTACAGTTTGCTAAAATTCACAGATTAAGGTGGTGGGTTTCAACACTTTTTTAACTCCTTTCAGTATGTAGGAGCCCCTCCTAAGTCAGCTCTCATTCCCGTCCCCCCCAATCCCTCCACGAAAATTCTAGGGCTCCTCTCTCCTCGTCTCAGTAACTGGACTCCATAGTGACCACTTCCTTGTTCCAGACATGGAACAAATATTGTGGTTATCTCTAGCCTTGTTCACTGCTCTGAGCTGCTTCTAAAATTCTGTTTTACTTGTTTACCAACCTGTATTTTCTTTCAGTTATATATTTTTATTTTTTACTCATTTTATTGCCAAGTATTTGAAGCTGAGGGAGTACTTCAAAGTATGAAGTTAATGTACCATTATGGTGAAGAATAAAATTTTTGTTTTAATGGGGATGTGAAGGTATCAGTGTACTTATTTTGCTACATTTAACTTCATAACTGAACTTATCAGACAAGATTCTTGTTTTAACATCTTTGATGTTAAGCTCTGTTTTCTAATAGTCACATGGTTATACCCATCTCAGAACCAGAATGAACAGACAACTGGATTTTTGACTGTTTCACTGAAGATTTCTTTGTATTTTTGAGTGTATAAGTGTGCACACATTTCAATACAGAGAAAGTTCTAGTGTGGGTGTGACCTTGGGCAAGTTATTTTATTACTCTGTACTTCACTTTCCTTTTCTGTATAATATATATTATAAACTGTCTACTTCATATGCCAGGGTGACTCAGTCAATTAAGCATCTGCCTTTGACTCAGGTCATGATCTCAGGGTCCTGGGATTGAGCCCTGCAATGGGCTCCCCGCTCTGCGGGGAGTCTGCTTCTTCCTCCCCCTCTCCCCCTCACCCTCTCTCTCTCTTTCTGTCAAATATAAAAAATGTCTACTTCATAGAGTAATTGAGTTAATGTATTTAATGAATTACTTGTACTTGTTTCTTTTTTGTTCTCAAGTTTCTTTCTCCACCCACCCCCCCCCAGGATTTAATTTGTTCAACAAAATATAATGTTCAAGTTCCAAGAATCAAATATTTTGTCTTTGTGGTAAATGAAATCTTTTTCACTTTTAAGCTGTGTGTTACTCTTATAGAGAAATGCAATAGATTTTTGTGTATTTGTATTCCTGTGACCTTGTTCAACATGTTTATTTTAAAGATTTTTTTACTGATTTTTTTGGAGTTTATAAATCTATATTCCTATCATGACAATGATGGCTACAACTTATGAAACTCTGTGTACAACTCTGTGCTAGGATTATATAGTAAACACTTTATTATTCAGAAAATAAGACATTTATGTTAAGAATTCCCTATTCCCTCTTTCACAAAGATTTTCCTTCACCTGCTAGGCAAAGGGAAAAGGGTTTTGCAGCTTCGAAAAGATGCATTTCTCATTCAAACTTGTTGCTTTGGCAGGACAATTCTTAACAGCATTTAAAATCTTTTCTCTCCTATCACATATGGGTTACTGTTATTCAAACTAACAACCTTGTGGACATATGATTACCATCTTAGAAGCCTTACTGTCCATCTCCATCCTTGGTTCTTTACAGTATCCCCACTTTCTACACATTTAAATAGAATTCTCCACCCCACCCCCCTTTTTTCAAGTCAATTTATGTTCCCTGGATCACATTATCTGATGTGCTAACAATTCTTCCAGAAATAATGATACTGTAATACATGGTCCACTCCTCTTTCTCCAGAGCTGCATCACTGATTATTTCTGAAAGTGGATGAAAACATAAAATAGCTCAATCTAGTTTATTTTTATATATGGGAAAAATGACTCAATTTTGTTTTACCATATCCTATGTTTTAAAAAATACCTTTAAGTGCCAATCATATCTTTTGTAACTTACAGAGACCTGGGATATGTTTCAGAATGGCTGTGAACTACATTTCTGAGGAATTTTCTGTTAGTGGAACAATATATGGCAGGCAAAGTATATTAATAAATTGGATTCTGTCCCTATTTTAAACCCCCCACCCCAATACTATTTTTGCAGGTTTGTTCAGGCATACCTTAAACATAAATTTCCTCATAAATAACATTCTAAGTCTGGTGTAAGAGGTACACAGGATAGTAAAAGGAGGAGAAGGAAGGGAAATTGGAGGGGGAGAGGAACCATGAGAGACTGTGGACTCGGAGAAACAAACTGAGGGTTTTAGAGGGGAGAGAGATGGGGGATGGGTGAGCCTGGTGGTGGGTATTAAGGAGGGCACAAATTGCATGGAGCACTGGGTGTTATATGTAAATCATGAATCGTGGAACACTGCATCAAAAACTAATGATGTACTATATGGTGACTAACATAACATAATTTTAAAAAAATACTTTTTTTAATTAATAAAAAAGAGGCTTCTCTTGGGGAGGCAGAAGATCTTGATTTCTGGATGAGCTTGGACAAATCATGTGAATTCTCTGATTCTCTATCCCATAAAATTAGAAAATTATAAATTAAAATTTCAAAGACCTCTTAACTCTAAAGTTGATTCAGTATGAAGAAAACTAAACTTCTAAAGAAATGCTAATAAATTATATGCATTTTTAAAGATTTTATTTCTTATTTATTTGGAGAGAGAACATGAGTGGGCAGAGTGAGAGGGAGAAGCCACACAGGGCTCAATCTCAGGACCCAGAGAGCATGACCTGAACTGAAGGCAGGCGAATGCCCAACAGACTGAGCCGCCCGGGTGCCCCAAATTACATGCATTTTTGAAGAGTGAAATAAATATCAGTACAGAAAGAAAGTAAAAATTACTTACTGGTCTTTTTTACTGGTTGCTTTACTGTATTTTAAAGTTTATTTATTTATTTAAGTAATCTCTATACCCTATGTGAGGCTTGAACTCACCACCTGGAGATGAAGGGTCACATGCTCTATTGCCTGAGCCAACCAGGCACCCTTCTACTGCATCTTCAATCACACGCTAGAAGAGGGCTGAAATGGTACTTTTTCTTTGTGAACATATTCAACTTACTATGCACATTTAATAGCCAATCATTAACCGTATGCTTTATTTCCTAAACAATGATATGAAAGCAGGAACATCATCATACTGACTAATTTTTCTAATATGCGAAATAACGTGCTTTCTCAAGCACCCAACTAACTAATAGGGTCTGATGTAGACACTAGGGAGAACAAAGACTCTCATCGACAACAAAAATATTAAAAAAGAAGCAATCCCCTTTCTGCAAGGAAAAAAAAAACCCGCTGGAAACACACCATATCAAAATGAAAAACATGTGACAGAGTAGTAGTTGACATATTAAGTCCCTCTGGGGCATCACTGCATTGCTGTTGTTCTTCTGTTTTCCTAGGAATTCACCTTTTTGACGTCCAGATGTAGGTCTTTTCTGCTCCAGAGACTAGAGATCTCATAATTCTCAGTTTTCAGGAGGTGGAAGACAAACAAAATGCTTGATCCAGGTGTAAGCTGACAGCTCACTTGAAGAGCAAGTTTCTGTGTAAGCAGAGGGAAGTGCTCCCCGGGCTGGTCCTGGTGATGATTCTGAGAGAGCCCTGTGCTTCCTTGCCCTCCACGGAGACCAGCTGAGCTCCAGAAAGTGTGTGCAGTGCGTGGGTGCACTGAAAAATCCCCCAGAAAATTTGGAGATCCCAAGATAGAGGGGACTCGTAAGGCTCAGAAAAGCCGATAGAGCAAACCAAATATGACATCCTCCTCTATCGTGTAGCCATTAGGGTGGTGATGACGGGTCTAAGTAAGCTAAGACAGGCTAGGACAGTCCGGGCAGCTGTGCTCAACTTCCGAAGGGCAGGAGAGCGATCCCAAAGCTTCCTACCACCCCCAAGAAGGAGCATGAATGACCCGAGGGAAGGCTGATGCACTTGAAGGAGGCTGGAAATCAGCATGGGACAGACGGCGTACATCCAACACTGGCTTCCACAGTGGTGCCACGCGCTGCCAAGCAAGCGGCAATAGTCAAATATACCAATAGGGAGAAAGGGTCCCTGCTGGGCGCCAAGCAGAATGGTTATGGCTCAGCAGATGCCACAAGATTAAAGAACAGGCTGAACATAGCAGAAGTCTTGTGCCATCCCGCTCTCAACACACCCCTCCTCAACACACCCACCCAGGGCCGTGACTCCGTAGCTGACCTCAAAATGGAATGGCCCTCAGGAAGAAGGCAAAATCATGAATTCACTAAAGTTTAAATCTGAAACACCAGAGACATGACCACAATTTCTGTCATTAGGCAGAATAATGCCTGAAAATGTAGAGTAAGTCTCATTATTAGGCGAATAATGAAAGCTACACATTTGTAGAGACCTGCAAATATGGATTGTTACTATCACACACAGGGTACAAAGACAATGTATGCTGTCTACATGGCACTGGAGCCAAAATTTTGGAAACTGGGTGACTGTTTTACTTAAGAACGGATTTTTATCTAATGGTAAGAACATCCATGACATAGGAACATTCTGGAATTCTTTAGGGGCGCAGGGGGGCTTTTAATTGCTGGATACTAAATTCTCTGTCATTATGAATTTCTAAATTATAGTTTTAAAATTATGATTGTTTTAGTTTGCTAAAGCTGTTGTTACAAAGTATCACAAACTAGGTGACTTAAACAATAGAAACAGGTCAGTTCACAGTTCTGGAGGCCAAAAGTCAGAGATCAAGGCATCAGTTGACAGAGACAGTTCCTTCTGAGAGCAGTTGGGGAAAGATCTGGTCCAGCCCTCATTCCTCAGCTTTGAGACGGCCCCTTCTCCCTGTATCTCTTCCCATTGTCTTTCTTCTGTGTGTATCTGTCTCTGTGACCAAATTTCTCCCTAGTTATAAAGTCATATGCATTAGGACCCATGTAACGAGCTCGTGCTAACTTAACTACATTTGCAATGATTATATTTCCAACTAAGGCCACATCGTAAAATATTGAAGGACTTCAACATATTGATCTCCAAGAGGACACTTAACAATGATGATCTAGTTGGTGATGATTAGTCTGTCAGAAAAAGTTTGTTTGGTTTCCATGATTTCTGTTAGTGCATATTTTCCACAACGATGCCTCAAAATTAATAGTACAGAAGACAATAGGGAATGGTATTATTTTCTGGCTTAATTCATTTTAAGTGAGAAGCATGATCTCTAATGTAATTTGCCTTGAAAATAAAAACGATTATCAGTATAAGGATTTTTGTGTATACCTCAGGGGCTCTAAGACACTATGGGATTTTAGTTACACCGTTTTCTGTGTACTAATAAGAAAGAACTATGACATGCTAAGTAGTTTTACCTTCCTGGAAGTCTTCTCACAGTCTTTAGGGCTTAGTCCTGTTCAAATCATCATTCTGTAGGAAACAGCACACTCCCACCACTTCATCATGAGACATATGAAATATTTGTTTATTTATTTGTTCCCTCTTTCTTTCTCTCTCCCCACTAGAATGCAGGTTATCAAAGCAAAGCTTTGCTCAATTTTTTTCACATACTCTCACCAGCCCTGAAAGGGCCTGACACATAGGAGGAAAGCAATGTTTACTTTCTGAATTTTTAAATAAATTCCATAAATTTTATATCTCAAAGGGAATATACATATTTCCTATATGTATGTGTATTTATTATGTACATGCATACTTTACTATGTACATTATATATTCTATATATAATTACATAATTCAATATTTTTATACAGTTTGTCCACTTAGATATAACTAATGCTCGCTTTGGGAAACTGAGCAAAATCACCAAAATGACCATATTTCTAAGTTTACTTGATATAAGCACTGTCTGTAGAGAAGAATTTTCAGTGATTAAACTTGCTACAAACTGTTCTTTCTTCCCCACTCTTTTGTTCTTGACAGGTACCACCGACTGTCCCAGGGGAAGACAAGAGACTCGAGGTTCACAGGCCACAACCTTGTCCCACTTAATCACCCGGGTCACAGGCCTTCAGTTGGCTTTCAGACTGTGCTTTTTGAAAGCAAGTTTCTTTTATAAGGTCTGAACTGGCCTTAACCAGACTCCATCTCTATGGAAATGGATGGGCGGAGATGACAGGTCATGTGAGACTTGCAGCATCTTGCTCTCTCTTGGGGATCCTCCAGTTGGCATCACCACTAACCTTGAGAAAAATTAAAAGGAAAAGCCCCATTAATGATTTCAAGTCATAGTCACTTGAAGCGATTGACACCACTGTTATTGAATAGGTAATAGTAATAACTCGCAACATTCGTGATGGCTTACCCCAGCCTTGGCACACTGCTAGGTGTTAACATGGGTCCATTCATGATTCCTCAGGACCACCCTACTCTACTCAGCTGAATAATGGTCACCCAAACAAATCAGGTCCTGATGCTGTGATCCTGGGAATGCTGCCTTACCTGGAGAAAAAGTCTTGTACGTGTGATTCAGTTTAAGATCCTAAGATAAGGAGATCATACTGAATGGACAAGGTGAGCCCCAAATGCCATTGTAAGTGTACTGAGAGGAAGGCAGAGGAAGATGTGAGACAAGCAGAAGAGGAAAAGGCATTGACCATAGACTCAGAGAGAAAGGAATGCCCGCAGCCACCCAAACTGGAAGAAGCAAGGAATAGACGCTCCCCTAAAGCCTCTGGAGGGAGCATAGCTCTGCGAATACCTTGATTTTTGAAGAAGATATTGACTTCAGATCTGGTCTCCAGAACTGTGAGAAAATAAATTTCTCTTATGCAAACCACTAAGTCTGTGGTAATTTTTCCCAACAGCCATGGAAATTAGTATACCTATGAAATGAGAACTGACAGAATCTCCATTTTGAAGAATATAACTGGGAGAAAATGTTGGCATATCATATATCTAATAAGAGATTGGAATTCAGAATATGTAAACTACTATACCTCAACAACAACCAAAAAAAAAAGGAACCTAATTAATAAATGGACAAAGGACTTAAGTAGACATTTCTCTAAAGAAGATACACAATTGGCAAAAATGCACATGAAAAGATGTCCAACATCACTAATCATTATGGAAAAGCAAGTCAACACCACAGTGAAATCTCACTTCATACCTATTAAGATGCTTACCATAACAAAACAAAACAGAAAATACGAAATGCTGATGAGGATGTGAAGAAATTGGAACCTTATTGCTGTTGGAATATAAAATGGTGCTGGTTGGAATATAAAATGGTTGGAATATAAAATGGTGCAGCCACAGTGGAAAACAGTGTGGCACTTGCAGAATTATTATATAATCCAACAATTTTACTTCTGTGTATGTTCACAAAAGAATTGAAAACAGGTTCGTGAACATGCTTGTAGCATTATCAACAAAGACCAAAAAATGAAAACCACCCAAGTGCCCACTGATGATGAATGGATAAGCAAAAAGTTGTATGTGTATACAATGAAATATTATTCAGCTTTCAAAAGGAAAACAATCCTGTTACATGCTACACTGTGGATAAATCATGAAGACACTATGCTAAGTAGAATAACCCAGTCACAGAAGTACAAATACTATACAATTCCACTTAAGTAAGATACCTGGAGTAGTTAAATTCACATAGACATGAAGTAGAAAGGTGGCTCTCAGGGGGTGGGGAGAATAGGGAAAGGGGAGTTATTGTTTCATGGGTTTAGAGTTTCAGTTTGGGATGATGAGAAAGTTCTGGAAATGGAATGCGGCAATGGCTACAGAACACTGTGAATGTACTTAATGTCACTGAGCTGGGGGTGCCTGCATGGCTCAGTGGGTTAAAGCCTTTGCCTTCGGCTCGGGTCATGATCTCAGGGTCCTGGGATGGAGCCCTGCATCGGGCTCTCTGCTCAGTGGGGAGCCTGCTTCCTCCTCTCTCTCTGCCTGCCTCTCTGCCTACTTGTGATCTGTCAAATAAATAAATAAAATCTTTTTTTAAAAAAAGTCTCTGAACTCTACACTTAAAAATGGTCACATAAATGTCATGTTATGTATGTCACAATAAAAAAAAAAATACCTAAGTATAGAGAGGTTCACAGATCTTTACCTAGTTAAATTCCAGAGCTAAAATTAGAAGCCACATTTTCTGGCTTTAGGATCTGGGCTCTTAATTCTAGGTTGTGGTTCTGAAGTAAATAATGAGGGAAATTTTTATTTTTAAAATATCTACTTTGATAAATACTGAGTAGTGGAATTTCAGACTTGATGGTAAATTTCTCCCCCACCAAATATTGATAAGAACCAAAATGTCACCTCCCAGCTATCTAACCAAGCAGAAAGCAAAGCAATTAGACTTAGGCCACGTGGTTTCATAAATTCATTCAGAAAACATTACCTGCATCCTTGTCATGCCTACATACATGTACATATTTTCATACATGTCATAGTTAATCCTTAACTATGAAGCACATAACCAAATAAGAAAAGTGGGGATTCAACTGGGGACATCTAATGCGGTGCTCTTATGTTTTTGGAAGCAGAAGGTCCACAGAATTAAGAATGTTTCAAAAATCACTAGCTATGTCCTCAAATAAATGCTGCCCTGAATATGCACAGAACAACTGGCTTCTGACAATAAGAGGGCCACACAGCCCTAATAGCTTCCTTGCATGAACTCCCTGGAGTCTCACGGATCTTGGATCTTGTGGTAAGAACATTTGGGTCCTATAGTTCTGCAGACAAAGGGACATTTTTAACCAAATATGACTCTACAAAACATTTTTTGTTGAAAGCTGTGGACCAACACACAGGATGGCTGCATTTTATTAGAAAAAGCATGGATTTGGAGGAATCAGAGAGGTTTAAAATGAGGCTCATCCCTCTGGCCCTTAGGCTGGCCACTTAGCCCAGCTTTTATGCACAAATGAACTCATGTACATGAAAAGGTTTTGTGAACTGTAAAACATTACTTAATTTTGGCATCATATTTAACTATGTTCTAGCTTCATCACCAAGAAGAGACAGAAACATGTCCTGCCTTGGGAGTCCACAGAGTGCACAGACTCTTTGAGGGGATGTGAAAGATTGAATCTATGTATTGTGTATTTCAGATATGTATTCCTAATTAGGCACATATTTGATATGAAACATATTTGGATTAGAATTAAGTAGGCAGTTGAACCAGTTTTCAACTTTACTTTGTATCTGTTATTTCAGAGGCAATCCCACATGTTAGAAATGTGTTGAAACTTGTGGGTGACTCTGATGTATGTCATCTTTCCTCCAATGTACCCGGAGTTTTGTTTTTCTGCATATACACTCATACACATAGGCATCAATTTATAAATGTTTACCAGCATGTGATATATTACTAAGATTCACCAAATGTCAAAAGTTGGCCCCAATTTCAATGATTCCCAAAGGAAGGCCAAAAGGAAAAAGGAATTTGCAGATAAAGCTAATAGCTTGACAAATGTAATCAGATTTATTTAATCGGTTTATTAGTGGTTATAAATGATTAAATAATAAGCATATAGACTCTGGGGCTAAAGGAAAAAATAGAAAATATGTACTTTATGCAATTTTAGGCTATTGTATATAGATTATTGTTTTATATATAATATAAACTTACACATCTGGACAATTTCAATCCTCCAAGGTTACTTCTCAATATTAGGAAAGATGTGTAATGAGCATCTATTACTCTCTATGTATGTTTTAGAAATTGCAAGGATTTACTGAAGAAGTCTTCTGTTATCTTTCCATAGAATGTAACAATGATTACATGATGATAGGAGCATACCTAGAACAGTGCTGTACTTGGGTAAGGAAGTCAACAAATAGATTAGGAGAATAAGCTCTATTTCCTTGGGGACAAGAGAGCAAAGCAGTGAAGATCTTGGCTTCTGGAATCAAACTGCTTGGATTAAAATTCTACCTCTGTCGCTTTTATTAATTGCATTAACTTGGGCAAATTACCTAACATCTCTGTGCTTTAATTTTCCTCTCTATAGAGAGGGGCTAGTAACGATGCCTTCCCCATATTGTTTATAGTGAGGATTAAGTGAGGTTATCCTTTGAACATATTTAACCTGACTCCTGGCAAATAACAAAGCATTGGGTAAACATTCGCTGCCATGACTAAAGTGATGGTCCCAGAAAATCACCCTTCTTAAAATATAAATTATTCTGTGACAATACTACCTAAGCTAATACTTTTTTTTAAAGATTTTATTTATTTATTTGACAGACAGAGATCACAAGTAGGCAGAGAGGCAGGCAGAGAGAAAGGGGGAAGCAGGCTCCCTGATAAGCAGAGAGCCTGATGTGGGGCTTGATCCCAGGACCCTGAGATCATGACCTGAGCCAAAGGCAGAGGCTTAACCCACTGAGCCACTCAGGCACCCCTACCTAAACTCATACATTGTTGATTTCTTTCTAACTTTCTAATTCATCAGTGCAATGTAGCCAAAGAGCTGGAACCAAAACAAAGACGGAAGAGTTTGGAAAGACTAAGAGGGAAAAAGAGGAAGGACTGGAAGAAGGATCCAGGAGTGGCAGAGCCATCTTAGGGTTCCCCCACACGGGGCAGTATCTCATGCACACAGCCTCAGGGAGGGAAGAGTAGAGAGCATAAATGCAGGGCAGGGAGAAGGGAGAGGGGAGCTGCTGGTGCCTATGTGCTGAAAAATAAAGGTCCTATTTAGCCTGGATTCAAAGTATAAAATGCTTAGAATAAAGTCATCAAGACATGGTTTTGTAGAGCAGTTTTCAAATTTTAGCCACAGAATCCTTTTCTTGCATGAAATGCATTCTATAAACCAGATCAAACACAGAGCTGCTCTGCCTAAAAAGATTTCTCCTCTGTGGTGTCACCACCCCCCAAAGGGACCATGATGTTGGGCAGGGATCATAGATCTCCTCGACTCCTGGGATTCCGCACACTTTTAAGGGATCTTGCCACTTCTAGAGGTATTCTCCCGCGGAATCACTGGGCTTTTTCTTTTTTCCCCCCTTTCCATTCTTTTTCTTCCCCTCAACAATGAAGAAAACACTTTCTAGTTTTAGAACTGCCTGCTCTGACTAACTACTTCCTCTACCCTAGGGAATCTTCATTCCTTGAGGGTTTGTGTTTTTATTTTACAGAGGCTGCTAGCCCTGGAAACTTCTAGGGGTTTTCTGCCCCACCATGCCTCCCTAGAGGCTTTGAGCCGGGCTGGGCTCCCAGTTTGGCTAGGTCCATGGAAGCAGGACATGGTTGGGGTAGGGAAATGGTAAGGGGGAGAGGCCCTCAGGATACTAGCCAGGCAGTTTTCTAGGTATCAGGAGGTGATTTTACTTTTTTATCTGTTTGCTCTGTTAGACTGTAAATTCCACAAAGGCTGAACCCACCCACATCAGTTTTCCTTCACCACTGTAACCAGGCAGCTCACACAGTAACAGGCAAACGGTAGATACTCAATAAAGTCTGAGGGAATAAATTAGCTGCTGGAACTGCACAGAGAACACTCTGAAAAGCACTCATTTGTCCAAAGCTTTGACAGAATGACACTTTAACCGTCTGGAATTCATGCCCTCTTCTCTAAATCTCATGAATCCCCCTTTGCAGATTTTCCAATGGGTCTTGCTAAGCTGTCAGGAAGCATTACCTTCTATCTTACTCAGCTCTTCTACTCAAAGGTCTCTATTCCTTCTGATGTACCTTCTGTGGAAGTGGCTAATCACGAGTCCTAACCCTTTCATTCAGCTCATCCTATATGGGAAAACACTCTGGTTGTCCCTCTGCTGACTTTTCTAGACATCATATAATTCAAACTCTTCATAATACTTTTTCACAAACCTAATTTTTTCATTACTTTTTAATTTGGGCTGTTCTTCTTTTTCTCTGATTTCAGCCAAATTTCTTCATGTTACTTCCTAAATACGGAGGCCAGAGTGAAAATAGCGCTATTTTCCATGTGAACTAATGATTGCTGCACATTCCTTCCATAAACATAGCAGATGGTGCACATGGCCCAGGGATGGCTGGAGCCTGGCTCATGGACTGTTCACTAAAAAAACTGAGATCAAGTTCAAAGCCTGGCTCTGGTACTTCTCCTGTCCATGTGAACGTAAGCAAGGGATGTAATGTTGCACAGTATTCACGGTGCTGACCTCAGTATGCTGTTGGGGGTAAATGAGTTAATGCAGTTAGAAGTATGTGGCTGGTACAAAGTATGTGTTCAATATTAGTAATTATTTCTTTTGTTGTTGTCATCATTATTGCTACTATTACTTTTCAGTATGATTACCTTTCAGTCACAAGGCACCCAAAAGAATTTAAAAATACAGTGAGTCATAGGGAGGCTATGGTAGGAGAGAAGGAAAGAGGTTGGTAGGAAAAGGGCACAAAAGTGAGCGGGGACCTTAGAGTCTTGCCTACGTCATCAACTCAGTCTAGACATTTATCACCAAGTCCAGAATGCTGCCTGGTTCATGTTAGATATTCAATAGATATTTGTTGAATTGGCTTAATGCAATTGACCCTCTCACCATCTATATAACCTCTTTCTTAGCAAATAACATTTTTTTAAAAGATGTTAATCTTAGCAACTAACATTTTTATATAATTTTTTATTTTTTATAAACATATATTTTTATCCCCAGGGGTAGAGGTCTGTGAATCACCAGGTTTTTAAAAAAATATTTATTTGTTTATTTGAGAGAGGGCTTTGGAGAGGGAATCCCAAGCAGATTCCCCACTGAGCAAGGAGTCCAACACAGGGCTCAGTCTCACAAACCTGATATCGACACTGAGATCGACCCTGAGATCAGGCCCTGAGCCTAAACCAAGAGATAGATGTTTAACCCATTGTACCACCCAGGTGCCCCAGCAAGCAACATTTTTTTGATGCAAGTTTTCCCACTTCCTAGCCATGTGATTAAGGGAAATGTAATAGACACATTTGAGTCTGAATCGTCATTTATCCATTGGTTTTGATTGTAGAATCATGGGTTGAAATGAAAATTAAATAAGATAATTGGTATTTCATATGTGCTCAGTAATGTCCTGATATTATTATTGTTACACAAAACATGACAGACATGTCATGATGTCCCCAGGAAGTGAATTTAGGCTGAGATAGCAGCTTTCCAAAGATTTTAGTAAGGAATGTTTTACATATTCCTTAGCTCCCACTGACCTTAGTCTTTAACAGATAATTGCCAGAGCTGCTTTGGAATTCCGATTTAGTGGAAATG
The DNA here is from genome assembly GCF_011764305.1 of Mustela putorius furo. Taxonomy (NCBI): domain Eukaryota; kingdom Metazoa; phylum Chordata; class Mammalia; order Carnivora; family Mustelidae; genus Mustela; species Mustela putorius. Next base: position 11,532,779 of record NW_025422010.1, on the reverse strand, counting down.
TTTTCTCTGTGCTTGTTTTTGCAAGCAACTTTTTAAACCTGTTAAATGACCACGAACAAACTTAATGTCTCCCTAGAGGGACTTCCTCAGAGAACATTTCCCTTCCCCTGTCCCTTGGGCAGCATTTTAGAAGCAATTTTAAGAAACTCTAGAATTGTTGCTACAAGAATCATGACTCAGCCTATGGAAGGTTTCACACAAGGAGGCCCTCCACAGATGAGATACATCTGTACATGTGCTCAAAAAACTTTCACAAGCTGTATCAGGCCAGAATGATAACAACCGGAGGCAGCACAAAGATTCCAAACCAAACTTTGAGTAGCTCCACAAGCAGAACAGCAAGATCTTGTCGTTGGCTTGATGATGCTCATGTGCTGAGATCTGACCCATAGTGCCCACGCGGGCTCCTGGAGAGCGTACACTACCCCTTTCCCTCAGCCGAGCTCCATCACATGGTTTCTGCTGCAATACCCAGTTCTTCATTTATATTGTTCCTATCTTACACTGGTTAGCTTGGGGTCCCCCCAAACTCCCAATTGTTTAATACGCTGCTCAAATTCCTGTTCCCCCAAGAAAGCTAGAGCGATACAGATGTGAATACCTTCTATGTAATGACAGTCACTGTCATCCAACACCATAGTGTAAGCCCCCTCATGACCAAAGTCATCTCAAGAATATGAGGAAAGTTTGATGCCATCTTTGGGCTGAGCCCTAGGGGATGTTTTGAGAGCAGCTGACCTGCAGCCTGCCCACCCCGACCGCCTCCCACCCCATGCCACCCCATGGAAGCCTGAGCCTGCGGCTCTTTCTCCCTTTGCCTCACAGGCACGCCCACCAATGAGAATGCTAATTCACCAGCTGCCCGTCTTAACAGATTCAAGAACACGGGGAAAGACAGTACAGAAATGAGGCGGTGCTGAATAGTAGTTAATGTGGAGCTGAGGAAAGCTAAGAAGGATGACCAAATGCTGATAAGGAGGAATGTAAGCTCCCATCCTGATGAGGCTACTTCTCCACTGCGGGGAAAACCACACCAACCAGGGCGCTGTGAATTGGTCTGTTGATGACATCATCAAAGGCATAAATAGCAACAATTTGAAAGCCAGCTCTGGGTAACTCAAGCTGTCAGGAAACTCCTTTCTGGGGAAAAGCAGCCCCCCATAGACAGTATAATCTGGGCTGGTTTAATTCCAAAATGTGTGTCCTTCTTGGGCAGAAGTGATCATAGCAGCATTCAGTTTGAATCTGCTTGGGCTCTCACTAACCTTGCTTCCGGGACATCAGACGTGACCAAGGCTGAGGAAGATGCAAGTGCTATCCCCACCTCCATTTCTCTGTTGGCATCTCCCCATGCCCACATCCGTGAACAAGCTGTGTGGGCTCTGGGAAACATTGAAGGTGACAGTTCAGTTTTCGGAGACTTCATTATCACATATGGGCAGCTGACCCCTCCATTGGCTCTCCTTGCAATTCCCGATACATCATCTTTAGCATGTGGTATTTACCTAATCTTGCCTGGACACTTTCAAACTTCTGTTGCAACAAGCATCCTGCACCTCCGTTAGAAGCTGTTAAGCAGATTCTTCCTACCTTAGTTCCTCTCCTGCATCGTGATGATCCAGAAGTAATGGCAGATACCTGCTGGGCCATTTGCTACCTTCCTGATGGTCCAAACGAATGGATTGAAATGTCTGTGAAAACAAGAGTCATTCCCCAACTTATGAACCTTCTAGGAGCTACCAAATCATCCATTGTGACAAACAAATCATAGGAAATGCTGTCATGGAGACAGATGAACAGATACACATTGTAATAGATGCAGGAGCACTTGCTGTCTTTCCCAGCCTGCTAATGAACCCCAAAATTAATATTCAAAAGGAAGCCTTGTGGACAATGTCAAACATCACAGCTGGCCACCAGGAAAAGATACAGCAAGTTGTGAATCATGGATTAGTCCATTCCTCTCTGATGTTCTCTCTAAGTCAGACCTTCAGACACAAAAGGAAGCTGTCTGGGCTGTGATCAACCATACAAGGGGCAGAATGTTTGAACAGATTGTGTACCTTGTTCATTGTGGCATAATAGAATCATTGAGGAACCTTTCAACTGTGAAAGATACCAAAGGTATTCGGTTATTCAGGATGCCATTTCAATTATCTTTCAGGCTGCTAGAAACTAGGTGAAAATGAGACACTTGGTATAATGATTGAAGAATGTGGAGATTTGAACAAAACTGAAGGGCTATAAAACCATGAAAATGAGTCTGTGTACACAGCTTCATTAAACTTGATTCAGAGTCGGGTGGCTCAGTTAGTTCAGCACCCGACTCTGGATTTCTGCTCAGATCATGATGTCAGAGTCGTGAGATAGAACCCCGCGTTGCGTTCCATGCTCAGTGGAGAGTCTGCTTGATTTCCTCTCTCCCTCTTCCTATGCCCCTCCTAACCCTCACCCACATGCTTTCTCTCTCTCATAAATAAATAAATAAATAAATAAATAAATAAAAAACTTGACAGAAGTATTTTTCTGTAGGGGAAAATGAAGATCTAAATGTTGGGTCAGAAACTACCTCTGAGAGTTCTACATTCCAAGTTCAAGATGGCACTCCTAGGACATAGAACTTCTAGATTGTACAGCTGAGGCATAAAGTAGTTTGTTGTATACCATGTTGGTATAAGTTTGTCTTATTCTTTCTCTACTAAGAAGTCTGTTTAAATGTGTTTTGTTAATTGTCACACTTTTTACAGGGAAACTACTTGAACAGTTCCAAACTGGACATGTTCTATGAAGGTCCTCCTCTCAGGGGGTCACTTATTTCTATGTGGAATCTCATATCTTACAGTACCATGTAAATAAAGAGTAAATCCCACCCTTAAAAAAAATAATATAAGGGAAGTTCAGTTTTAAAAGATGCTTAGCTATATCCCATCAGTGGATTAAAATTTTGGTTTTTTGTTTTTGTTTTTGCTTTCAAGACTTTGTTTAAATTCTAGTTAGTTAACATATTGTGCACTATCAGTTTCAGGGGCAGAATTTACGGATTCATCATTGCATATAACACCCTGTCCTCATTACAAGTGCCCTCCTTAATGCCCATCACCCAGTTACGCCATCCCCACCCACCTCCCTTCCAACAACCCTCAGTTTGTTCTCTATTCAAAATAATCATGTAAATAGAAACTGAAACAGGAATTTGACCTATCCCTAATAAAACCATGAACAGAAATGAAAATTTAGTGAACAGGGGTTAGATGAGGCCGGTGGTGGGTATTAAGGAAGGCATGTATTACATGGAACACTGGGTGTGGTGCATAAACAATTAATTTTGGATCACTGAAAAAAGGTAAAATAAAATAATTTTTTTTAAAAAAAGGTAACTACCAGAGACAGTTTCATGAAAAAAATCCAGAATAAAATAAAGGAGCCTAATATTATGATTATTATTTAATAGACAATTTTTACAATGACAAGAGAGCATAAAACAAAAATTAGATGCCTAGGTATAGAAAAGCAAAAGTTAAAATTATTACACCTTGTAAATGGCATAATTGTAAGCCTAAAAGTGGCAAATGAGTCTGTTGAAAAATTAGGAGAATTTTAAATACAATGAAGTACTTACAAAATAAATTTATTAAAACATATAGTGTTCATTTATAGCAGCAATGCCCACTTTTAAAGAAATTACAATTTAAACTGTTTCCACTCTTAATAGTAACCAACTAGACAGTATGTCTCAGCACACCATCTTAAAAAAACAAATTGTCGTGGTCTGAATGGGAAAAAAGGGAAAAACCATGGAGCACGGGAGAGATTAGAGTAAATGAAATGATACACATGAAGATAGGGTCTCTCGGTGTCCATGGCTGCCGGGAATAGGTGCTCAAGGAGAACTGAGCTTTTCCAGCTGGGATTGGAGCGCCCCAGACTTGCCAGGCAAGCTTCCCCAGGAACTTTGGCAGTTCCCCATTCCTCTACCTAGGTCTTTGATCCCCAGATATCCTCATGGCTCACTCCCCACCTGGTTCCAGCTTTGGCTCAAAAGTTACCTGGCTGAGCCTCACTCTGATCATTCCATTAAAAATTACAACATATACCCTATGCCCATCCACCTTACTCCACTTTATTTTCTCCATCATACTTTTCTTTTGTTTGCTGCTCCCTTCTAATGACAATAAATTGTCCAGGAGGGTAAGGGTTTTTTCAGTCCGTGTTGTTCAACAGTTACATGAGCGAATGAATGACTGAATGACTGAAAAAAATGAAAGAAAATATACATACAGTTTAAAGATAGAAAGAAAAGCACCAGAAATAAAACATTAAATATGTTATGGTAATGGTATGATGAGTGATTATTTTTTCCCCAAACTTCCTGTAACTTAGGTTATTACTTTGATTTATTAAAATGAATTCATATTTTAAAGAGATTATTGCTCTGCCTCACTAGCTCTTTCCCAAGTTGTTTGCTAACAGAAAGGCATATGCAGGAAACAGATAGGCTCATTATACAGCTTAACCACAAAAACAAGCATAGGACCTATTTTCATTAAGCCTGCTTTTGATTTCGTTGTTTTAAATCTTTAGATGTTCGTAACTGTAGCTGTTATCTGTGTCTTGAGACCACATTTTTATCTGAACCTTTTAATTACTATTTTTTTCCAAATGGATCACCTTTTCTTATCCCAGATTGAATACCTCCAACTAATCCCAAATTGAAATTAGTAAGAGTAATTGCATCTCATTGAAATGTTCTTAAATGTTACTCTTTCCTTTCAAGTCGAATCTTCCTTCCAGTATTAATGCTCAGTGAGTCTTCTGTTTCAGTTTCATCCCAGCTGCTTGATCTATGGTTTTTAAAGACTCACACTCCTTATGTATACATTCAGACTATTATATTTTAAGTTGACCCATTAAAAATTAAAGTGATCTATTAGGCATTTGCTTAAAGAAAACTTCGGGGTTTACATCAAGTGAGACAATTGATAATGATTACTAGTAACTGCTGAAGAAAAAAGAAGCTCAGTCTTTTTTGGAAAAGACTGTTGGTGTTGGTTTGCAACCTATTCACCTAGTTGCTTGGAAGAATTCTTAGTAGGTATGGAATATTCTGGAACTCTTTTGTATGTGAGGACTTTTGGCCTCATAGATAGCTCCATGTAAAGAGCTTTGGGGCCTATTTCCAGCCATCCTTCATCCTTGATATATGTCAAATCATCCCTAAGAAGAAAAATATTGGCTACCTCGTGGTTCCCAAGAGACTCTAGAAAGTCTAATTAAGTTCTGATTACAACCTGGTGATTATGGCCTGGGAATAAAATTATATATGATAGCTACATTTAATTTTATTAAACGGCCCATGGGATTTTCACATCTAATTTTTTGGAACTGTTCAAGATCAGGCAAAGCCCAAGCACTTTTGAAATTACGTGAGCTCATAGCCTTCCTGAAAAGGCCTGTTAACATTTCAACAGCAAATATTCCTAGTCAACCACAAATCAAATCGGCTGCTATCCTCTTGCAATGCACAGTCCAAGTGAAAGAAAGCCTCTGAGGCCACCAATTCCTAAACAGGTATTTGTATATATACTTTTAGTGACCCTAACAAGACCTGCTGAGGCCACTTGGTGAGGTCCTGATTCCTTTCTCTTTTCTCTTAGTCCCAAAGAGCTCATGATGTAATTCTCTGGCAAAGCAAGCTTGCCAAAAGATGTTTGCTTGGCCGCATTCCCATCAGCAAAATTGTCACACATTTATCCTGAAGCAATATTGAAGTGTCCAAGATAGAAATGTCAGAACATATGTTAGGATATTCTGCATGATTAGATCATGTCCTCATACCAGTGATCCGCCACTAAATTCTGTGTCCAGACTATTCCTAGACCCAGTGATACCTGTTAGAGGCCAGAGGTATGAGCAATACACAAATAGAAGAAATCCCCAGAGCAGGACGCAAAAGGGGGCTTAAATTAGAAATACCCACCCATGAGAAAAACAGTCCTAAGGCATAGTTATTAGTGAAAACAGGCAATGGAATCTGTGATTGAGAATGTCGGTATCTCCTGTTGTCCATTCTCTTTTTCTTCCGTCAGCCCCAGTTTAAGTTGCTGGACCCATGGCTACCCACGTAAAGACTACATTCCTAGCTCCCTAGCAGCCACACCCAGCTCCCTGGCAGCCGTGTGTGGCCGTGAAGCTAAATTCTGGCCAATGAATTATGAGACCAACTGATACATGCAACTTCTGAATTGTTTGTCTAAAAGGAAAGATTGTTGTTTTCCACTTTTTCTATTTCCTTTCCCACTGGCTCGAAAGTAGGACAGAAGATGAAATAAGGAGCATCATCATAAACCACAAGCTGGAAGCCATTACTGAGAATAGCAGAACAGCCAGCAAGGAGTCTAGCTCCCCCAAATCACAGAGGCACCGTATCAGGTCTGGGCCATTTGCACTCACACTGTTACATGAGGTGGACACACAGTCCTATCTTGTTGAAGTCACTGTTATTTTGGCCTTTATTAGAGCAGTGAAGCTTGTATCCCAATTAAAACAAACCAGAGATCAAAACCTAGAAAGATAGGATTTAGTCTTCCAACTATTTTAGTTACATACACATGAGACTAGAAGATAGGCTAAGGTTAAAAAATGAGAATAAAGAGGAAAAGGGAAAGAAAATCTCTGAGCTCAGTCTGCTCTAAGAAAATAGCATATATCTGGAGGCTGGAAAGTCCAAGATCAAAGTGCTGGCTGATTCAGTACCTGGTGAGAGCCTGCTTCCTGGTTTATATATGGCTACCTTCTTGCTATGTCCTCACGTCGCTCAGCTCACTTCTTTGGCCTCTTACTATGAACACTAATCCCACTCATGACATTCACCCTCATGATCCAGTCACTTCCCAATGGTCCCATCTCCTAATACTGTCACATTGGGATTGGATGTGAACATAAGACCCAAGGTTGGGGGGGGGGGACACCCTTCCAGTCCATACAAATGATCAAGCTAAAAGGAAATATTGCAGAGCCAATTTTGTGAACACTGAAGATCCATCAGAGTGCTCCTTTTATGCCCATCCAGGGACAACTACTTAATGGGATTGAAATAAGATCAATGTCATGGTGTACTTAGTGTGCCTTAGTACATGCTGGTGTACCTTAGCTTCTGGTTCATGGAGCAGGACATTGGATTTGTTGCTTTGGAATAAACTTAGATTCTTTCATGCATCATATGAGAACAGAGGTGAATGAGGCAGAATGACTCAGCCTATGGCTAAATAAAATATATAATCCCTTAATCTTTTTTTTTTTAAAGATTTTATTTATTTATTTATTCGACAGACAGAGATTACAAGTAGGCAGAGAGGCAGGCAGAGAGAGAGAGAGAGGAGAAAGCAGGCTCCGTGCTCAGCAGAGAGCCCGATGCAGGGCTCGATCCCAGGACCCTGGGATCAAGACCTGAGCCGAAGGCGGAGGCTTTAACCCACTGAGCCACCCAGGCGCCCTATAATCCCTTAATCTTAATATTTAATATTAAATGTGGATGATCCCAGATCACTAGAACGTTGACTTATAGTTGTACATGTCCTATAATGTACATGCACATGCCTTCTTAGAATACTGTGCTAACACTCAATATTGCATTTATTTTTAGTTTATGGAATCAGATTGGATAGACTAATCAATGGACAGAGAACTTGAGGCTTTTGTCAGAATAGACTGTAAGATTTGTCACATAGAGAGAGAGATAGCAGCAGGCTGAGGGAGAAGCAAACTACCTGCTGAGCAAGGAGCCTAATGTGGGATTTGATCCCAAAGACCTGGGATCGTGACCTGAGCCAAAGGCAGACAATTAACTGACTGAGCCACCAGGTATCCCATCTTTGGTTGTCTTTTATGTGAGTCTAATAATGATTTGTTAAGCATCCCTGCAACTAGTTTTATGATAAATTTTGTATAATTGGGATATAATCATAATTTACCTCTGTACTCTGGTAGAATCCTCCAGGGTTTTCTTGTGAGCCATGTAAAGACTAGGAAGAAAACATTTTTTGTATCCCAAGTAACATGTCAATAACAAAATTAGTTGGAATTAAATGATATCCAGGTTTTTATTAGAACTGAGTCACTATACTCATGTTTGTCAAAATTAGGCACATAAGGTATTTTCTTAAAATAGCTTTTGTACAATAAAAAAGATCGAATTCTGAGCATATACTATGTTATTAAAGTATGTACTCTGGTTTCAGCTTTTTTTCTGTATAGAGATTTTCTCCTTCTCCAGTTAAAAAAATTCTTGATCTGCTACTTCTGTTGCTATGTAGCGCACCTATCTGATAGAGAAGAAAAACTAGGAGCACTTTAGGCTTCAGATGACTTCAAATGCATTTGGTTTCGAATGCATCGTGACAATACACAGTTTGAAATCATCAGTCTGTGACTTTATGCCAATACCTGTAATGTGGAGGAAGGCAGCAACTAAGCACCCTTTGGGATCCTGAGGAGACAGAGTGCCCAGAGCCATCCCTAGAAAATGACAGGGTGTAGTATCTGCTCAGGGCAAATTCTTCAGGAGCCTCTGGGTAAAATTCACCAGCTAAAGGCATAAATCCAGCAAATCCGCATAAAAGTGTAAACAAATGGGGCACTGGGTGGCTCAATCAGTTAAGTGTCTGCCTTTGGCTCAGCTCATGATCCTGGAGTCCTGGGATGGAGTCCTACATTGGGCTTCTTGCTCAGCGGGGAGCCTGGTTCTCCCTCTCCCTGCCCACCGTCCACCCCTCCCCACGCCCCCGCCACCCAGCTCCTGCTCTGATGTTCTCTTTCTCTCAAATAAATAAAATCTTTTTTTTAAAAAATAGGGCTCCTGGGTGGCTCAGTTGCTTAAGCATCTTTGGTTCAGGTTATGATCCCGGGGTCCCGGGATTGAGCTGCCATCAGGCTCCCTGCTGAGTGAGGAGTCTTCTTCCACTCCCTCTGCCTCTCCCCTGCTCATGCTCTCTCTCTCTCTCTTACAAATAAATAAATATAATCTTTAAAAAAAAAAAAAACTCTTAAAAATCTATTGTAGTAAGAGCAGTTAACATAAGATTTAACCTCTTAATTTCTGTTGAAGTTTACCTTTCAGTATTGCTAATTATAGGGAGAGTGGTAGAGCAGACCTCTGTTTACAAGTAGGTAGAAACACTGGAATTCCCACTGTTGGTGGGAATGTAAAATGGTGCAGCTGCTGTGGAAAACCAGATGGAACTATGGACACTGGGGAAGGTATGTGCTTTGGTGAGTGCTGTGAAGTGTGTAAACCTGGCGATTCACAGACCTGTACCCCTGGGTATAAAAATATATGTTTATAAAAAATAAAAAAATTTAAAAAAAATGGAACTACCATATGAGCCATCAATCCCATGTCTGGATGTTTTTTCAAAAGACCTGAAATCAGGATCTCAAAGAGGTATTAGTGCTCTCGTGTTCATCACAGCACTATCCACAAAAGCCAGGACATGGGAACAACCCAAATGTTCAACAGATGAACGGATAAACAAATTTGGCATATACACACTTTAGAATATTATTCAGCCTTAAAAAGAAAGAAATCCTACGGAATGTGACAGCATAAGGATATTATGCTAAGGGAAATAAGCCAGTCACGGGACAAACACTATATAATTCCATGGATATGAGGAATCTGAAGTAGTGAAACTCATACGACCAGAGAGTAGAACGCTGGCTGCCAGGGGTTGAGGAGGGGGATGTGGGGAGTTACCAACCAAGGGACACAGAATGATCTTAAAATCTACGATTTCACCTAACTCACAGAGTAAGAGCCAAAGTCCTTTCAAAGGCCAAAAGTGGCCTGCGTGACTTGGATTTCTCCGACCTGTTGTCTCATCTGCACATCACCAGGCTCTCCCTGGTTCCCAGGTCCGTATCCACCATGCTGTGCCGGCTAGAACACGTTAACTACTCCATACCTAACTGCTACCCACTCACCCCCATCCCAGGGCCAAACAAGCAGGAGGTCACAAAGAAGCCTGATCCCCCGGAGAAGGTGACCTAGCAGAGACTACGTGGATTTGCCGAGGTCACATTCCACACCCACATGCACCATGTTCGCCATGTACCAAGTGAAAAAACTGGCTTCATGCTTGTTTGTGACACGCTTGCTCTAGGTGACAGAGCCCTCTCTCCTCCCCTTGGGTCTCACTCTTAGACTTTCCTCCAAGTACCTATCAGAATTAAACACCCCCTACTCCAATGATTTCAGTTATTTCCCAAAGCACAGTCCTTATATAGCCTCTAGTCTCCCCAGGATTCTCATCCCTATCCTACCCTGCATATTCTTGCTGCTGAGTGAATGCTTCACTGCACCCCATCTCCTTCTAGCACAGTCCTTGTGCTTTCTGGAACTCCCACTCAGGGATCAGCAAATTCCTCTAGTCCTTCTCTAAACATTCCCCCTGCCACCTTGCCTTAATTGAAGCCTGTCTTGTCCTCTGGAGACGGTAGTGTCCTTCAGTTGTCCCACACACAGGGTGTTTAGATTCTCAGACTAAAAGCCGAGAGTCAGAGTAAGCGTCCCTCCATTTTCCTCCAGTACCAATTCCTGACCACAGTTCTCCATCCTTCTTAATTTTTTGAGAATTATAAAATTTATCTTCTAAATATAAGAAGAATAGAAATGGTCGATCTAAAGTTCAAATGAGGGATACCCCAGAACACAGCGCCCCAGCCATCCACTTGCACATCTATGTACGTGTCCCTGCATCAGCATGTGTCACATATACACACATGGACTCCTGTCTGCATCTTTACACAAACATGTACACATATGGACACACAAGAGAAGACATCTCCTGTGCACATGTAATAATATACATGCATGTATCTGCATGCTTACATAGCTGTTTGTTTTTATAAAAGGAGATCATGCTATTCACTATTTCAGTTTATTAGTATACTTTTCCTCAAGGATAACATATATACAGAAAAGTGCACCCATCGGTTAGATAAATTGTCTCAAAGTCAATAAACACATCAACATCCTTTCACTACTTTCTGTTTTCACTCAACACTGCATTGTGGAGATCTTTCCTTCAGCACATAGACTCAAGCTGATTCCAGGTAATGAGTCCATTCTAGGGTTGAATGTGCTATTTATGTAACTAGCCCTAGGTTTTAGGCTTTTTGCATTATTCTACTGTTAGAAAAGTGCTCTAAGTGTTATTCTTGTGCATGTCTGTCTGGCTGCATTTATGAGTGCATCTGAGAATGCAAATTCTGGGTTCCCTCACCATCTTATGCCAACATCTCCACAAGTCCCCTTGGTCATCTGTCCTTGGTTGTCAGAGAAATTGCAGCCCACCATCTGTAAGACTGCAGCCTGGCCTCTGTCACTTTGGGGCTTCATCAACACCATGGAGGCGTATGAGCTCAGCTCCCGGCCCGCCTCTCCTGCCGTCACCCCCACCAGCAGAGGAGCACCTCTGAACGTCCTCGTGACGTCACTGCCCTCGCATCAGGGCATTGTTAATGACCTCAATGGATGGCGTGTCCCTGCAGTCCCCCTGTGGAACACAGTCTCCTGGAGGGTTTTCCAGCCTTATAACATGCATTCCAGCAAGCTCACTTCCCTCAGCCTATTTCTTCTACCTTCTGCCAGGACAACTCGGGCATTCCCACTTTGCTCAGAGTTGGCCATCACTCTCCAGGCTCCAAAGAACTCCCCTAGCAGCCGGTTTGCCCATCTCTTGGGGTTAGGGCTGACTTTCAGATAAACAACAAATACTTTACAGTATAAGTATCTCTCAAATGTTGCACAAAACATGCTTTTATCTTATCTGGCAGCCCTCCCTGAGGTGTTGCCAAGGTTTTATGTCCTGTGTCCCCACTCACATAAATTTTTGCTTATCTAGTCTTAAATTCTGTTCCCCTTGATCAAGAATCTCCAAAAATCCAGTGCCAGGGGTACCCCCCGCTCCCCCTGCTCCTATCAGGGCACTGCAGGTAATTCTTAAAACTCCTTCCTTCCATGTATATTCTTCTTCCCTTGTCTGGTCCAATACACTCCCAGACAGATTTAGTCCTGATTAGAGGCCTGAAGTCTGGAAGAGAAAGTGGAAGCAGTACCTACTGCTTTGCAGATGGAAGACCTCTACAACATCTTTGAGCACAGGGACACACTGGCTCTTCCTAGTGAAGGGTGGGCCCTCTCTGCAACCTCTAAGGGTCCACGTGGTCTGTAGAGACAGCATTTTCTGGAATTTTCATCCAGGTGTTTCTATCCGATGTTTCAGAATACCAGGTGCTGCCAGCCAAGCCCTGACTACGGGTGTGCTGGTAAGTGTTTAACAACCAGATCTCAGGCAAAGAGAGGGAAATCCCCCTGAATTTTGGTATTTCTTGATTTCCATGGTATCAATATCCTACAGTGGCTGATTTCAGATATGAACATGATGTCCTTGAATGTTAAGCTCTGAAGAGACACAAATACTTGAAACTAGGAAGAACTAGGAAGAGCTGGGTCCAGTGTAGCACCGGCCCTGCCCTTAGCATAACAGACTTTGGCTGAGCATTTAGACATCTCCAGAACTCTGTGCTTCTATCGGGCCTGTGTCTGTTATGCAGCTGTGTCTACTCTTCTGCTGCAAGAGACAAGGGCCTCTTTGTAAGCTACTGAAGAGGCCATCTGCTTCTCACACTCAGCCTGCTACTGGTCCTCAGTCTCCCATTATTCCTCTGCAGGGCAGCAGTACAATCTAGCAGTAACCAGCCAACTCTGCCATCCTTGTAGACATTGTCCCCCCTCCCCCATATTTTTCAAATGCTTAAATAATTCAACCTACAAGGGTAGTCTCCTTCCCTGGCACTCTCCCCAGGCTGTCACCCATAAAATCTTCAGTAGTTGAGCGCTTCTTTGGACCAGGGACTACCTTCATCTCATATAACATTCAGAATAACATTGTTTTTGTCCAGTAGGAGATACATGTGCCAGTCTCCAATCCCAATCCTATGGTTCAATTTTTGGGAAAACTCCTGGAACCGTTGGTGTTAGTTTTGGTCCCCTGAGAAGCAGATGTCAAAACGGGATTAGATGTGTAAAATACTTATTGATGGATATGCCTTTGAATTGTAAATCGTAGGGAGGAAGGGAAATTGGTGAGTTGTCAGACCATGATGCATGCAGGTCTGAGTCTTGTGAGGGAAAAGGGGAAGGAAGGAATTGGGATGTATAATCACAGACTACAGTTCATCACAGATTACAGACTAATGTTCCAGATGAGCTAATGGAGAGCTCTTAGCCAGAAGCTGCAGACCAGAGGACACCTGCATCTCATAGGAATAGCCTGTACTAGGACCCCAGAAGCTCTCAACTATTTACAGGTGTGAGGTGAGAAAAAGAAGGCAGCCATGCCGGTGCGAATCCAGAGGTCCTTGGTGAACTATACCCCCAACAGCAGATCTGAGTCTTGTGTTGCCTGGTTGTTACATCTGTGTTTCCTGGAAATTATATCTAAGGGACACTGTATCTAGAAAGCTAACGGATAGAATTTAGAGTGTTTGGCTAGAATGGATCATTAGTGATATTGTGGACCTCACACTGCATCAATTTAGAAGCCATACAACATCTGGTATACCTACAACTAGTGGTTCTTACACTGACCCCTAGGTTGGGACCATAATAGTCTCATCATTGTGGTCATCCTGGATCACAGTCTTCCTCACCACCGACCTCCGGACCTCCTGCCATCTCAGCCCCCCATGGCCACCGTCTTAATGTAGAACTTGTTATCTCTGAAACCATGCCATCTCCCAAACACTCACTGGTATGAACATTCCCAGCCTCATGTATCCATTCCTCAAGCATATTTTATAAATGTTCTGTCTGGTTTGTTGCAGTGTTGATAATGTTACTGTTTTCAATCTCATCAAGAAACAAATTGGGTGGGAAATGGCACATATTTCTAAAGAAACATTTGCTGTCTTTCAAGTTCTGTTCTTGATGTTGCAAATCTTATTTAGTGTTCACAAAATCTTCAAAGGCAGGTAGATTATCCTTATTTTACAGATAGCAAGTGACAGAAATGGATATGAAACTGTGTTTGCTGACCCTGGAGCTAATGGTCAGGCAGGCAGAGGAATTTATACTCAACATTATAAGTTTAAAAAAGGAACCAATGGGGATTATTAAGTTGGGAAGTAATGTAATTAGAACAGTGTATTTAAAATATTAGTTTGAAGATGATATGCAGTTGGGATTAAAAAAGAGGAAAACTAAAGTCAGGCAGATCATTTAGAAGGCAAGCACAATTATCCAGAGGCTTTGGGGGGTGGGGGGTAGGGGGGCAGGTGTAGCAAAGAATACAAGATTTGGAAACATTTTGAAAAAGAAATTGATGTAAAGTTGTTTGCCTGACATCTCAAGGCTACTGAAGGATTGACAGAGTCAAAGATTATTCTAGATTCTAAAATTGGGTGGCTGGGAAGATTGGGTTTGACCTTGAAAGGATGGTGAGAGAAGGTGGCTGGCATAGAATGTACATTTGGGAATCTTTTGTATGCATGTGTTGTTAGTGGAGTCATGAACAGGGAAAAGTGCTTCCGGAGAGGCTGTGGGCAGAGAAGGCAGAGGGCCAGAGGCCATGCTTTGGGAAGACCCCTCATCAGAGGGTGGAGGGAGGAAGAGCCAAGATGCAGAGGCTAAACAATGAGTCGAAGAAGAGGTTGGATGAAAACCAGTCAGTGAAGGACCAAAGAAGCTAAGTGTATGTATGGTATTGAAATCATGGTATTCCAAAGATTTTTATATTCCCTGGAGTATTTAAAATCAAGGGCCGTATAGACAATATTCAATTTAGCATGTTTGGTTGAATAATATCATTAATAATAGGGCTGTTTTTAAATGGAAATTTTTGCAATTAAGCCAAGGATGTGACATGCCCCACAATAAAGAAGACAAGACATGGTTCTACAATTAAGATAAAAAGGCCAGTAATTATAGAACAGCCAAATAGGTCTTCAGACAAAGAAAAGTCCTGCTCAGAAAGAAGGTGTTTGGAGTCGGGCCACAAATTTACTCATCATTCCTGAAAGTATGGATACTTTTAGAACATCCTGTCCTCAGCCAGCAACCTTGACTCCCAGCTCCTTCTCTAAAATTGAGGCTCTTGAGATAGCTACCCCTAAAATACTGGCTTTTCTCCCAGACTGTGGCAAGTAAATATTGCTTAGTTTCTTTTCCTTGAAAATTGTCAGATTTTCTTTCTTTTAAGGTCTCAAAACTCACACAGTTGTTGCTGGCATGTAAGCTGTCTCTCCACTGGTGTGTTGCATTTTACAAATGTTTAGGCAAGAGCTCACCAAAGTAAAAAACGAGATAAGTGGATATGCCAAGCATATGAAACATCATATACAAGGAAACTGAAAACCTCCCAAAACTGGAAGCTGTTTGGTAAGCAATCTCACTGCATAGGTCATGGTCAGCCCCAAAGTCTCCATACTCTGAAGCAGGTGATCTGTGATGTTGTGATGTAGAATAAGAAATCTGTGTCTGCTCTTCTTCCCCATGTCTGGCAGGGCTCTTTTTTTTCTTTTTTAAGGTTTTATTTATTTATTTGACAGACAGAGATCACAAGTAGGCAGAGAAGCGGGCAGAGAGTGAGGAAGAAGCAGGCTTACTGCTGAGTGGAGAGCCCCACGTGGGGCTCGATCCCAGGACCCGAGATCACGACCCAAGCTGAAGGCAGAGGCTTTAACCCACTGAGTCACCCAGGCACCCCTCTGGCAGGACTCTTAAAACCCTTGGAATATTCTGGGATGCCTGGGTGGCTTAGTCAGTTAAGTGTCTGCCTTTGACTCAGTTCGTGAGCCCAGTGTCCTGGGATCGAGTCCCTCATCAGGCACCCTCCTCAGTGGGGAGTCTGCTTTTCCCTCTACCCTTGCTCTTCTCCCCTTGCTCGTGCTCTCTATCTCTCTCACTGTCAGATAAATACATAAAATCTTAAAAAAGGGAAAAAAATTTGGAATTTCCTAAGAGTTAAGAACCATAAGGTATCTTAATATTTATAACAAACCCCTTTCACCCACACCCGAGTTTATGTTAATTAGGTGACTTTTGGAAAGCCCCTAAGGATGGAGATTGAGGGGTCAGGGGCTGGAGATTGAGTTCTGTCACCAAAGGCCAGTGATTTCACCATTATGCCTATGTAACAAGGCCTCTATAGAACCCCCAAAGGAGGGGCGCCTGGGTGGCTCAGTGGATTAAGCCTCTGTCTTTGGCTCAGGTCATGATCTCAGGGTCCTGGGATCGAGCCCCACATCAGGCTCTCTGCGTAGCAGGGAGCTGCTTCCTCCTCTCTCTCTCTCTCTCTCTGCCTGCCTCTCTGCCTACTTGTGATCTCTGTCTGTCAAATAAATAAATAAATAAAATCTTTTTTAAAAAACCCCAAAGGACAATGTTTAAAGGGCTTCTGGGTTGGTAAACAGCCAGAGAGTGGGGAGAGTGGCTGCTTGGAAAGGGAGCATGAGAGCTCCACACTCTTACCTTGCCCTGCATATCTCTTCTATCTGGATGTTCCTGAGTTCCATCCTTTTTGAATTGACTGTTAATCCAATAAGTACCATGTTTCTCTGAATTCCATGAACCACTCTAACATTAATTAAGCCTAAAGGAGGGATCACTGGAGCCTCCCATCCATTGCCAGGGAGTCAGGAGCCCAGGTGATAACCTGAACTTGCAGCTGACATCTGAAGAGAGAGAGAGAGAGAGAGAGTGTGTGTGTGTGTGTGTGTAGGGAGGCAGTCCCATATGACTAAGCCCTTAACCTGAGAGATCTGACACTCTGTCCAGATAGAAGGTATCGCTATTAAATTGAATTGTGGGACACCCAGCTGATGTCTGAGCATAGTTTAGTGGTTTGGAAACACCCCCCACTACCACCACCATTGGAATTGGGCACAGAACTCATACTCACACAAAGGCCATGCATGTCAATAACCCTATCAAGATTTCTTGTACCGTGTTCTACTGCAAGGCAACAGTTTCAGGGTTTTGCTTTTATTTCAGTTTTACGATAATTATTTCTCAACCCACAATAAATTGGAATCAGCTCTGTGTGTGTGTGTGTGTGTGTGTGTGTGTAGCTTTGGGTGACTGTGGACAGTGTGGAGAAAGCCATTAGAGACAGGGGCAAGAGAAAACCAGATACAACAGGGAGAAGCAGAACAGACAGAATGATCATAAGGAGAAAACAAGAAACCCAAATTTGCAGAAACAAGAACTAAAATGAGTAAGGTTGTCTTTAATGGTCACGACAAAGAGCGCTGGTTGTCAAAACTGACCTCTGACGCCCCGGATGGCATCATTGCACAGGGCAAAACAAGTTCAGTGGGGACTCAGCCATAACAGATCACTTAGATTAAATGCCATATTTTTTGCCATATTTGGCAAGGATTATATATTATATTTAAGAAAGCTACCCATCCAAAATGGTTAACATTTTCCAAAAATGTTTTGAGGACTATAAAAGTAAGATTTGCTGAGTTCACATTTTTAATTAGCTTATTGTACCCCCACTAAATTTGGATAAATGAAGTTTTGCTATCATACAATTCTCCTGCTGTGTATAATGATGCCATGCTGAATAATTTGAAATAGATGGAAATTGAAGTTTTTGAACCTTGACACGAAGATTTCTTTTTTAATTAAATATCCCAAATACATATTAATAAACAGATATGCCTGTAAGCCGAATTTCTCTGTACATGGAGCCAAACTTTCTCATTGATTGATATATTAAATTCATAATGCTTAAAAAACTTTCAAAAATGTTTCAAAAACAATAATAAAATAAAGAGAATAATCGGGCGCTTTTCAGAAGCAGCAGCTAGGTGGTGTGGGACAACAGAAAGAACTTCTGGAGCCCCGGGTCTAGTCTGGGGCTGGTCAAAGACTGCTGATGTGGTCTTGAACAAACCACTTTGCCCCACAGAATCTTGGCTTATTCATCTATAAATGATTTAGCTACGTGGATGCTTTGTTTATTTCAGAAGCATTTCTAGAGCTTCTACTAAGTTGTTAGGTTTCGATCACACAAAGGTAAATAAGACAAGGCCTCTGGCTTGGTAGGTTTTCTTTCAAAGAACCTTGAAACTATTTTGAACTTTTGGGATGAATAAAGTTAGAAATGAGTTCAAGACAAAAGCACTGGAGATTTTAGTTGCAACATGCAAAGGATTACAAAACTCACTGCCTGTTTAATGTCTAAGGAAGACTTGTGTTGCATTTTTCCTACCTAGGAAAATGCTAAGCCCCAGTGTAGCCCGGGGTCCCGTGCTGCCCCAGCACCACCTACTGGCCCCGGGGAGAATGGTCCAGCCAGCCCAGCAGCTGCCTGCTTCCCCTCCGGGCTGCCTCTTCAGACCACCTGGAGGAAATGCTGCTGGAAGGCAGGATGTCGTGGTGGGGAGAGCTGGTCGGAACCCCAGGCCTGAGGGGTTACCACAGCTTCCCAGCCCAATGGGGCCTGCACAGGCAAAGCGATGTGATTGCTTTCAGTACTACAAGAGGGGAATCATTATTTTGCTTGCACATAATATCTAATACAGGTAACAATAGTAAAATCGCATAACTTAGAGCTGAAACTGGAAAGTTGACCTTTGACTCCCGTCCTTTATGCATGTCCTCTAAGGAGAGGCCTGGGAGAGGGTGGCCCAAGGCAGACTTCAGCTCACACTCCCCTGTGCACCCACCGTGGCAGAGAGCTGGCTGCTGGCAGAGGCCCAGTGCATATATTCACAGAAAAGTAAGGGCCCAGACGGCTCTTTTCTGATTCTTGGGGCTGTTTTTAGCATTTTACCAGGCTATATATGGGGTTAGGGATTTTCTATCAGGATTGTTTTTGTTTGGACTTCTTTAAAGAGAAAATGAAGAGTTTGCCACTGTAGAAAGACATAAACCATATAGAGTTCCTGGACTCCCCCACAAACAGAGCCAGCTAGTTTATCTCATGGAACATCTTCTCTAAGGGCTTGCACTACTGAAGCTCTGTCTAGTTTGAATTTTTTTTTTTTTTTTTTTTTGAGAGAGAGATCAGGCAGAACGGGCACAGGGAGAGGGAAAGAGAACATCTTAAACAGGCTCCAAGCATGGTGCAGAGTTCAATGTGGGGCTCGATCTCCTGACTTTGAGATCATGACCTGGGCCAAAATCAAGAGCCGGACTCTTAACCAACTGAGCCACCCAGGTGCCCTCAGCTTGAGTCTTCGGAAGAGCCTTAGGAAATGTGTCTCAGAACTGTCTTCTGCAGAGAGTGGAGGCAGGACCCTCCCCTACATCTCCCAACCATCTCTGGATTATGTACCGCAGTCTCAAGCAGGCCCCACAGCAGGGCGGGGAACACTGTGCAGAGGCATGCACACATGGGACTGTAACACCAGTGAGACATGGTCAGAGCCCCCACAGCGATGGCCTTGGAGGATCATGAAATGTGTGCCAGAGGTGCCTGGTTCAAGTATGATCCTCTTTCTGCTCTACAATAAAATATTTTGGCCATGTCATGGATGACTTATAACAGCCTCCTAAGTTATTAAAACATTATTGATTGATCGGGTAGGTGGAAAAGCGTGGAAGCTTTGCTAGGTTGGGAAGAGTGTGGGCCACCTTTCAGCCTGTATAGTCTGTAAAAAACTATCCCTGGTCACACATGATGAGTGCACTATCAGACTGTGACCTTAGCAGTCTTGTTGCACATAATAATATTATGCTTACAAATCCATTCTTGAAATCAAGGTTATGCATGAATGGTTCCTAAAAAACAGAGAGTTATTATTTATTTGGATAATTATGTCTAACTAGGTAGCAAAATGCCTAATAAGGATCCAAAGAGCATTTTACTAGAGAGACGGATTAAGTGAATAATTA
Organism: Mustela putorius furo; assembly: GCF_011764305.1. Taxonomy (NCBI): domain Eukaryota; kingdom Metazoa; phylum Chordata; class Mammalia; order Carnivora; family Mustelidae; genus Mustela; species Mustela putorius. Next base: position 11,512,873 of record NW_025422010.1, on the reverse strand, counting down.
ATAGCCTTCTCCATTGAGCCTGAATAATTAAAAAATCCAAAGGAAGTATAAGCTGAATGCCATTACAATGAAAGACTTGGAGACCAATACCAGTGGTATAGTAAAAGCCATATTCAATACAACCAAATTGGAAGACACGCAAACTATGTGAACATTCTCTTAGAGCTTATTATAATAATTTTTGATCCTGAGAAATAAACACTGGATTCTTCAATACTGCCATGTTAAAGATACATTTTGTGGTCTGTTTGCTTCCTGTCCAGGCAGTCAAGGCATGTGACTCTGGGAGGAAATCAATCACTTCCTTGTTGGGGTGGCATTTGGTAGGAAGGGAGAGTCAGTTATTGGCTTACTTATCACACACATTTCTGGAGATGATCACCCCAATTTTAAATGCAAGAAGAACACATTAAATGCAAACACACTTGTAAACCCAGCAATTCACAGACCTGTACCCCTTGGGCTAAAAATACATTATAGGTTTATTTAAAAAATTTAAAAATTTAATGAAAAATCTTTTAAAAATGCAAACACACTGGGATTTTTCTGTAATAAGCATTGCTCTCTGCTCAAGTTCTTCTTATGATCTAGTATCTAAAACTCCCATCCCCTGGAAAACTTCACGTTATGTTGCAGTGGCGGGGTTCCTGCATAACATTCTTAGGCCATTTGGTAACACCTTGGGACCTCAAACACCTGCCATTAGCACTCTAGGAGTCATCATGAAAAGCACCAAGGCTGTCTCTCCCTCCTTCAGCACTTTCTCCTGTAATGACTGTTTACTGCCTACAGGCAACAGGTTTCTGGTGCCTTGAATTACAAGGCAAGTGCTTTGGCTAAAATCCCAATTAAAATCATGGTTTCTCCACTCAACTCCTCTAAAGATATAATTAAAATAGTTCCTTGGTTAAAAGATCATTTTCTCATTTTAACGTGTCTTAAATCAAGATGCGTCTTAGGATTGACGTCCATATTTGATATCATGCAGCCTGGTGAGCTTTGGCATCCTTCCATCATAGGCGAAATCCTGAACTATGTAGTAGAGGAACAGCACCCAAACAAGTGTATTTCATGAAGGTGCAGAGGATGTTTAAGGCGGCGTGTCTCTACTTTTTCCCCTCCAGCAAATTCTGTAGGATTTGACCATGATTACAGGTGTGGTGGAATTTTGGAAAGATGCCTGGGTTGGGTATCTGCTGTTTTTCTTCCCTCCCTCACACTCTGTCTCCCGCATTTGATCCACACTGCGCTGTGCCCTGGACCTGAAGCAGGACCAAATCTGCTCAAATTGCGGTCCCCCGCCCCCCCTGACCCCCCACCTCCCACTAGGCCTTCCCTGCCTTACAGCTTGTAAATGTTGCCATGGGACATATTAGGTACTTTATTTATTGTGCTCTCCCCTCTCTCATGTCAGGCTCCCAAGGGTGGGAATCTCGGTGTGTTTTGTTTCCTGATAAACCCTAAAAGCTCGTGTTGTTCTAGGCACCTGGTAGGCTCAGGAAATATTGCCTGAATGAGTAAGCATTTGAGTGGATCACCATTCAAAGATGCACAAACAAACAAATGAATAAACCTAGTAATTGCAGGTTGTAACCCAGGCTGAGTGATGAGAAAGTGAGTAATCAGGGAAGCCCCCGGGGGGAGGGGAGGGGCATCTTCAGGGGGAGGTGACAAGCACAGACCCAGGGATAAGGATGTCACTGTACATTGTATGTGTCATCCAGGCAGAGGCGCGCGAGAGAGTCCAGGAGGAAGGTGAACAGCCCAGGTTCATTCTGGGCCACAATGACAGGAGAGGGAAGGAGAAGGGGCTGGGGGTGGGGGGACTTTGGAACAAGCTGGTGCTCAGCCCTAGGGGCCGTGATAGAGAGTGGATTTTATTTCTAAAGCAATAGGATATCACTGAAGGATGTTTGAGTCGCTTTGTGAACTACATGATCTGAAACTTTTGATTCTCCCCCCAGGGGAAGTATGCACATTACCACTTGAGAATCTCTGGCTGAGCCAGAAGTTGGTACCTATCTCACTAATCCTTAAGTATTAGGATTCCTTTTTTCCTCCTTTATGGCTTCAAAACAAGAAATCCTTAGCAACATCTCTCAGGCCTTAGCAACAACCCCTATGTATCTGTATAGCTCTAGGCTCCGTGATTTCACATTGTATCAAAATCTTTGTCTGTCTCTCGCTTGGGGAAGGGGTTGCCTTCTTTGCTAAATCATCAGAGCTCCTCTCTACTTCTGCACCCCACCCCCAGCCCTCTCTTCATTTCTCTTTTAAATGACTACTCCTGAGCTAATCTAAAAAGACAGATTTGATTTGCATTGCTAACTTCTTGGCTGTCTGCTCCTTCTAGACTTCCTGTTCTCCTTGAGAAGCAGGTTATAACCACTCAGGCATTCTCTGTGCTAAATACAATTCCACCCCTTTTCTTTTCCCCAAAGAGAATTTGCATTCCTACCTTACATTAGCCCTCACCTTTCGGGAGAACTCACTGGCAGCCGTCTAGGGAAGATTGGACTGTCAAGGCTTCCTTTAGCCTTGCTATCTCCATAGCAACGGCTATGCCGCACCTGTAACTTTTCAGATTGCTGTGGGATAAAGTTCCCCCAAAGATCTGTTTCTGTGAAGGCCGATACTATCCCATGAAGACAAGCAAACCATCTTTTCAGTGAGGCTTCCTGTATGTAGATTTGGTTTCATGCTTTCTCATCATAGAATTAGGGTTCCGTCCTGCACTGAGAAATTTTAGTTTATTGCAGTAACTAAGCCTGAAGCCAATGGCCAGCAAATGATGGCAAAGTTGTCATTCTGTCTGAAAACACAGGCTCTTTTCTTGGGAGTATCCTGGAGATGAAACAAAAGAGGTTTTCTTTTTCCCCTTCTCCAGTGAACGAAACTTCTCCAATGTAAATAAGGGGGAAATGAGTCAATCATTCATATAGACTTTATGGCCCTTCATGTCACAGCAAAGCTTAAGAGTCCGGGAGGCCAATACAACACATGAAGTCACATTTCCAATGGGAGCAACATTTCTGCATGATTCTCAGTCACATTGAAATATCCACGCTTTACTTTTCAAAAGAAGTGAATCCTATCCTTTGGGCTCCTAGCTGCTCCTGTCCTTGTGTGTATTACATGGGCCTGAACATCAGTGGTCTGACTGAATGTTCTTCAGTCACTCAGTGTGGTTCTTGTTGGAAGTACTGTTAGAAGTTGAAATGAAGGCTAAGCAGACAAAAAATTAGTCAAACAAGCAAGATATATGCCACACAGCACAACATCCGAGGACCAATTGGGTAATTGCTGCTATATTTACTGAGGGCCAACAGCAGGCTAGGCATTGTCTAGGTACAATACAAACATGCATAAATTTAATTTCACGCTATGCTTTTTCTATTTGGTCTTCTCTAGCTATGTAATTCAACACCACACATATCTTCCCATTCTCCTTATATTCTAGATTGCTACCTATTTGATCTAAAAACTTCATTAACTCAAAAAAGATTAAAACATCCTAGGATTAGGAGGAAAAACCCATCCTTTACCTTAGAGTCCCGCCCATCTCAAACAAGTGAATAACTACAAAACTCTTGAAAGAGTTAGACTTTTTCTTGGCATCGATGGTAAGAAAGTCCTTCCAAATGAACGCTCTCCATATTGGGAATTATAATGCAGTGTATACGTTAAGGTCTGAGTGTTTGTGAAATGTCTGAATTTCCAAACTCATGTTGTAAACCTAATGCCCACACTGAGGCGATTACGAGATGTGGGTTTGGGGAGGTGATTGGGTCATAAGAATGCCCTCATGAATGGGATTAGCTCCCTCATAAAAGAGATCCCAGAGAGATCGTCGCTAGAGCAGAAACACGGATGTGTAGGAAGTGGACCCTGATAGAACACAGAAACTGCCCGCACCAGGACCTCATGCTTCCACCCTCCAGAAGGGTGAGAAAGTGTGTTTGTGGTTTACAAGTCACCCCAGTTCTGGAATTTTGTTATAGTAGTGCAAGTGGACTAAGGCAATATGTTTCATCCTTGTTCAGAAGAAACACCACAGCCACCGCGATGCCCTTTCTTTCACCCGTTTAGAGGCCCCACGTGAAGCTCTCATATTCTAAAGCCAATCTGCCTCCAGCAAGTCACAACCTTGCCATTCATCACCTTGCCGTTAGCTTCAGTTCGCTCATCTCTAAAGGAGAAACCTGAGTGGCTCAGTGGGTTAAAGCCTCTGCCTTTGGCTCATGTCATGATCCCAAAGTCCTGGGATCCAGACCCACACTGGGCTCTCTGCTCAAAAGGGAACCTGCTTCTTCCTCTCTCTCTCTCCCTGCCTCTCTGCCTACTTGTGATCTCTGTCTGTCAAATAAATAAATAAAATCTTTAAAAAAAAATAAACGAGAACAATTTAGAGTACCTATTCCATGGAACTATTCGGCTCCAAGCTGAATAACTTACGGTAATGCCTGGCACATAGCAATGGTCATTAAATATTAAATATTATTTGCACAATGAAGATGCTAGCAAGCTAATTTCTGTAGGCCAGAGAGACTCCCGAGATAGAGTGGAAAGTAAGATTAAGACATGAATGCCTGATTTGCTTCTGCGCTTGAAAGCCTTCTGACTTTGGACAAGATACTTACCTCTCCTGAGTCTCCATTTCCTCGTCTATAAAATGGAGATTATAATCTCTCCTCTACCTATATTATAGGTTTACTTTCAATCTATAAAGAAGTAATAACTGTGAAACTATTTTCTAATATTGATAGAGTTAAGCAGCTCTCTGTGTTAGGATTTGGTTTTGCTACAAATAAAAGAAACCGCACAACAGCAACTTCTGTAAGAGGAAAGCTGATTTCTTTCCCTGAAAAAGAAGTCTGCAAAGAAGCAGCCCCTGGGTAGGTATAGTTCTAGTACCAGGAACCTGGAGAGATGGCAGCATCAGAAATCCTCACGGGCCAAGATGTGTGGAAACTCCACACAACACATCACCCATATCTAACTGTTGCAAAGGAGAATTGAACACATAGTCTCATAGTTAGATGGCAATTCGCTAAGTTAAAAATCAAGACCCACTAATAAGAGAGGAAGAGAGGATGGAAGTACTATAGGCAACTGGCAGTCTTTGCCACAGTAGCCATATGGGTGTCAGTATCTTCTACAGGTATAATGATGAGTCACTAAATAATACTCCTGAAACTAATATTATACTCATGTTAACTAACTAATTTTTTTAAAAACTTGAAATATGAAACAAACAAAAATAAATACATAAAATTATTTTTGAAGGTTTAAAAAATATGTATCTTTTATGTGTATATATTGATTTTTCCATAGGAGTGAGTTTGTATTTGGCCTTTTTCTCCCCCCCCTTCTCCTTGCCTTGTCTTCCCTCTTTCTCTTTCTTCCCTTTTCTCTTTCTTCCCTTTTTTTAAAAAAAAAAAAAATCCTATGGTTATAAATTCTTTGGCCAGTGTTAGGATTATAATTTAGGGTGTGATCTATATTTTTAAAATCTTTTCATTGCTGAAAACAAAGGATCTCTTTCAGCATCAAAATCATTATTAGAATTTTATCAGAATTATCTCTTTTTAAAAAAAGATCAAACCATATGGGAGCCCAATATGAATAAATGAAAACCCCCAAATTTCAGCCAATCATTTAAAAAACTTCTGCGATGGATCCCAACAGAGACTAAGAGAACAGGTTTAATCAGAGCAAAATCCTCACTGTTACTGGAAAGACAACTTACAGCATTTGCCTTATTGGTGTTTCAGGGGCACTGGCTTTATGGGTCGGAAACAGCATATGTTCCAACCCAGAGTTTACATACTTTCTCTTCATATTCTTGAAGATACTATTATTTTATTCACTTTCTTTAAAAAGGCCAAAGTCCATTAAAGTTTAAGGAAGAATGATATTAGGTACAAATTTAAAAAACAAGAAAGTAACAAAACAGCATTTCTTATCAAACGGTGATGGTTGCACAATAGTGTGAATGTACTTAGAAATGGTTAAGATGGCGGGCACCCAGGTGGCTCAAACAGTTAGGCGTCTGCCTTCAGCTCAGGTCATGATCCCAGGTTCCTGGGATCGAGCCCCAAATCAGGTCTCTGTTCTGCAGGAAGTCTGCTTCTCCCTCTCCCTCTGCCTGATGCTCCCCTCCAACACTGCCTCCCACCGTCGTGCTCAATCTCTCTCCCCCCCCTCTCTCAAATGAATAAATAAATAAAATGTTTTAAAAATGGCTAAAATGATAAATTTTATGTTATGTATTATTTTACTACAATTAATATTTTTACAAACTTCTTACCAAATTCTTACCAAATTCTGATTGAAAAATATTACTTTTGTTGTACTTTATCAAACCTTCTGCCTCCCTGGATTCAGATGCAAGCACGTCATCTAGCTGTTTGTCTGTATAGGTGCATAGGTACACACACCATAGGTGCATAGGCATGTAATCAAATCCTGAAAGGATTTCAGGTGGTTCCATCATCCCATGGCACAGATATAACCTAACTTGGGCCATATGCAGAAGATGGGCTAGAGTTCTTAATATCAAACTCGACATCATTTGACTTGCTAACGACATTGGCATTTACACCAAACTCTTAAAGTCTTACTACCATCAAAGCACTAGTGTTATACATCTTTATAAAGAAAACTAGCTCTTTAGCTAGACACCGGGTCTTTGGGTTGGCCAGTTTTCATTCAAATGAGAGCAATGTGGGAAAGCACATCATTGAAGATGTATGCACTTAGCATTGTTGGTCCTTCCTCATTTCATACATGAGTGGGTGCAGTCATATATGTATTTCTACCTCCCCTGACAAATCCTGTGGATGAATTATTTTTGTCTCATAGGAAAGTCTCTGTTATGTTGACTGCAACAGGGACATGAATGAAAATAGAGGAGAAAGGGAAGTTAAAATGTTATTTTATCCTAGAGCTAAAACATTCATCCCAATATGGGATGGATACATATTATAAAGATTAAACACATAAAAATGTAAACCACTCTGCCAAGGTATGTGTACTAAATGCAGCCTCCACTACGCAGGAAAAATTACTGCCAGAAAAGCACGACCTGTTTTACCCCTGTGACATGTTGACGTTAAGAACAGCTTTATCCCAATGAAGATTTTAAGAATGTTTAAATCCTCAGAGTTCTACAAAAAAATCTCTTTGTAAAAAAAAAAAAAAATCTCTTTGTGATGTCTAAAAATTTGTCAAATCATGGCTGGACTCAAATGCCATCAGAGTGAATATGTCATATTCTGCTTGAAAATTTTGTTCTTAGAATAAATTTCTATGGAAAACAACCCCAAACAAATATAACAATGCCTATTTCACTGTTCAATTTGTTGTGTCTGCTGAAAGGACTATTTATTCCTGATATTTTATAGAAGTCTCAGGAATATATTTGTTTTTTGCTTTGTTTTTCAGGGCTATTTTTAAGTCCCAAAATAAAATTTGTAAAGATTTTATTGACTTATTGGGAGAGAGAGAGAGAGAATGAGTGAGAGGAGGGGCAGAGGGAGAACCAGACACCCTGTGGACCAGGAAGCCCCACTCAGGACTCGATCCCAAGACTCCGGGATCATGATCTGAGCCGAAAGGCCAACATCCAGCCCACTGAACTTACCAGGTGCCCAGTAATAAAACAATTTTTAATAATTTTTAAACTTCAATCTAATGCTCTAAATATGATAAAGCAAAAATATCTATGGAGAGCCTTCTACCAGACCTTAACTGGAAAAAATAACAGACACAATTTTGAAGCAAAATCTTGCATTTTGCCAGGCGCACACATCCTTAGACCTTTTCCCCATATAAACAATAATCCTCTAAAGGTCTTCCATAATGACACCCCTGGATGCCTCCCTCTGAGACGAGCTGTCTGTATCTTGTTCCTTCTTCAGGGAACCCCCTTTCTTTTCCAACTAGTCAAATAATTCTTACAAGCTAATAGGCAATATGAAATGACTCAGAGGTAATACCCAACCAGGATTCTAACTCACCTTTAACTACTCTTCCTGTGCTGATTTGGAAGATAATCCTGAACAGAGAATTAGGTCCAAGAATAACATTACCTAAACTTATTTTACCACTGAACCACATTATGTGAGTTCCTTAAATAGGAGCACTTATAAAGTAGTTATAAAATAGCAAAAACAATTGTCCCTGTCTCCTGGGGTTAGTGTGAGGATTACATGACATAATCTGTGGACCAGAGCCCTGGCAGAAAACAAATCCTCTACATATACTAGATTTTGTTAGCATTTCCAGAGGCAGCCAGAACCCAATCCTTCTGCAGAGAACAGTGGCACATTCTGCTTAAAATACAGGGATGAATGTTTTAGATTGTACTCATGAGCCAGCAAGAGTGAAGGAATCCTCAGGGGAGAAACAAGATGTCGAAGGAGCAGGAGACTTAAATTTTGCTGGTCCCAGGAATCCAGCTAGGTAGTTATCAAACCATCCCAAACACCTACAAACTCAACAGGAGATTGAAGAGAATAAGAGCACCAATTCTAGAAACAGAAAATCGACCACTTTCTGGAAGGTAGGACATGTGGAGAAGTGAATCCAAGGTCATATTTGGGAAGACAGACTGTGGGGAAAGGGAGCCTCTGTCAGCCACTTATCGGCAAGTGAGACAGGAGTGGAGCACAAAAGCAGAACTTGTAGAAGTCAGCTCCCAGGAGAGACTTCGCTCCAGTGGCTAAGTGGGGAGTGGAATTCTTGTGGGGACAGTGTGGTCTCAGGACCTACAGGGTCATAAAAAGACCAGGGGTGTCTGGGAGTGGCAGAGCTCCCAGGTATCAGAGCAGGGAAGCCAGCTGCAGAGACGGAGCTGAGGAGGGGACTCTCAGCTTGGAGTTACCTACAACCATGATTCAAGTCACATTCTGGCCACTGCTCTTCAAGCAGGGACCCCACAGGTGGCAGATTCAAGGAGATTCGCCTTCTTCCTCCCAGAGGAGCTTCAGGGGAGGGTGTGGCAGGAATCTGCTGGGTTTGGAGACTCCAAATGGGGCCGTGCACCAAAGAGAGAAACCCTGGGTCACAGGCCAGGTGAGCTCATAGTCCAGCCAGAGACCAGGGAGACAGGAGGGATTGACTACTTTTCTCTGAGGGTACACTGAGGAGTGCCCCCCCCCCCCAGCTCTCCGCTCCACCGGGCTGGAGATTGGGAGGCTGCCATTTTCATCCTTGTCCTCCAGGGCTCTACAGAAAGCATTCAAGGAACAAAAGCTCCCAAGAGCAAACCCGAATGGATTACTTATCCTGGCCCCTGGCAAGGGTGGTCCAATTCCCTCTCGGGCAAAAACATTTGAGAATCACTGCAAGAGGCACCCCCTCAAGAAGATCAGCAAGAACATCCAGCCAATACCATGTTTACTGATCAATGAGAACTGCAGAACACAAGTGCTAGCAGAATACAGCACATAGAATTTATGACTTTTTCCCCATGATCCTTTAGTCTTTCGAAGTTAATTTTTTTAATTTTCATTATTTGTTTCTTTTTCTATTTTTCTTCTAATTTTTCCTCTTTTCTATTTTAACCTATTTTATCAATACCTTTTTAAAAAATCTTGTTCAATTTTCATTCTTATAGTTGTATTCTATCCCTTCATTGTATTTAACCTTGTTTTTTGAATACATATAAGTTTTTCTTTCTTTAAAATTTTGGAATACAGTTTCTTCTAACAGACTAAAATACCCTAAATCTAGTGTATGGCTTAGTTCTAGTCTCCAGCCTGATCACATTCTCTCCTTTTTATTTATTTTTTTTCTTTTTTCAACCATCTTCTTAGCAATTCCTTTTTTAAAATCTTTTTAAAATTTTCATCTTTACAGTCATATTCCATCCCTTCATCATGTTTACCCATATATATATATATACATATATATATGTATATATATACATATATATACATATACACACACACACAAGTTTTTCTTTCTTTAAAATTTTGGGAGGCAGCTTCTTCTAACAAACCAAAATACACCCAAAATCAAGTGTGTGGCTCTGTTCTATTCCCTTCCCCCACCCCTCCAGCAACCCTCAGTTTGTTTCCTGAGATTAAGAGTCTCTGATTGTTTGTCTCGCTCTCTGGTTTCATCTTGTTTCATTTTTCCCTCCCCTCCCCTATGATTTTCTGTCTTGTACCCAGACGACCTAAGATACAAATATAAATGCTATAGTGGGACCCACATTCAACCAAGTCTTCAAAGAATTCCCACAGATAAGAGTCTGAAAAATGGGAGCTTTCTCTCTCTTCCTCTCTCTCCGTATCTACTTTCTATCTAATCACCTATTTATCTGCCTAACTGAAAACAAAAAGGCTGAGGAAGAGTCACACAAATCAACACAGTCAAATCTAAAATATTTTGGTATTATAATGAATATAGAGTATTAATATGTGTTTAATATGATAAAATATCAAAGAAGGGTCTGAAACATGTAAGGAATTTATCTTATTATAGACAGATAAGGAGTATCTGTCTATCTCTATGTAATTAAAACACTGTCCATGCAGACACTTTGGATTCCAATCCAACGTCACAGTTTCACTCTAGCCTGTCCCCGCTTTCCTTCTATGTAACACCTTTCTCTGACAATGAGCAACCTGACTCCCATTATCTGCATTACATTATTTTCTTAATCCTCGAAGACCTCAAATAGTTCCAGAATCTCTAACCCATGCCCTTGAGAAATACAAATTTACTATCTCAAGTCCAAGAGTTGGGTACAGTTCTTTGGTAAACCTAAACTCATACTATACAGCTAAGATACTGTTCTTGCAAAATGATTAGATTATTTCTTTTTTCTCCACCTCTTCCAGTATAATTATGTTGTTCACTCATATTGCTGTTAGGCTTAATTTTTTGTACTCCATTTAATTTCCTCCCACAGCCTGGTGGATTTTAATTCTTTATCTTGGAAGTAATGTGAAACATTACCATAAATATATTCTGTTTAAAACCACAGAGACAAGATAGCCTATTACCACCTTTTTATTCAACATTGTACTAGGGGTCTTAACTAATATAATAAGGCCAGAAAAAAATAAAATTCACAAGTACTATGAAAAAAAAAGGGAAAAAATACTCATTTTCAAATGATATCATTGTCTATAGATAATTCGAAAGAATCTTTAGATTTCTTTTATAATAAACAAGAGTTTAACAAGATTATTTGCTAAAATCAATGTAAAAACCAAAGGCATAGGGTGCCTGGGTGGCTCAGTCGATTAAGCATCTGACTCTGATTTCAGCTCAGGTCATGATCTCAAGGTCGTGGGATCCAGCCAGGTCTGGCTGCCTACTCAGCAAGGAGTCTGCTTATCTTTCTTTCCCTCTGTCCCTGTCCCCCACCCCAACCACGTTACTTCTTCTCTATATATAAATCTATAAATAAATCTTTAAAACAAAAAAAGAAAAAATCAATGGTATGCCTATACTATAGTGACAAGTGTAATATATAATAAAATACCATTTAAAAACCATTAAATAGGGGTGGCTGGGTGACTCAGTGGGTTAAAGCCTCTGCCTTCGGCTCAGGTCATGATCCTAGGGTCCTGGGATCGAGCCCCGCATCGGGCTCTCTGCGCCGCAGGCAGCCTGCTTTCTCCTCTCTCTCTGCCCACCTCTCTGCCTACTTGTGATCTCTGTCTGTCAAATAAATAAATAAAAACCATTAAATATAAACTATACAGAAAAAAGCTAACAAAAGGTGTAAAAGAATTTTATGAAGATAGTATGTTGAGAAAGTATACTGAGTGTAGTACACTGAGATAGTATTGAGAGACATTAAAGCATATCAAAATTATGGGAGCCATATTATGTATCCAAAATTGGAATACTTAACAACATAGGAATATCAGTTCTCCCCAATATAATCTACAGATTCCACGCATTCCAGTCAAAATCCCAATAGGATTTTTGAAGAGGGGAAGGGCTCCTTTTAATGGAACTTGATGAGCTGAATCTAAAATAAAGAACAAACAAAATTACAGAGCACTCTTGAGAGAGAAGATGAAGGTGGGAGACTTGTCCTACTAAGTATCAGCACTCACAAGAAACATGAAATGCAAGAAAGTAACAAGCCCAAGAGCCTACTTGCATCTATATGAAAACTTGATTTACTGCAGAGCTGGCTTTGCAAATCAACTGAGAATGAACTTTTCAATAAATGGAGTGATGTCAAATGATTATCCATATGGAAACAATGAAAATTGAATCTTATTTTTCATCAGACAGAAACAACTCTAGGTAGATTAAAAACTTAAATGTAAAAGGCAAAACCATCAATTCACACAAGACAGGAAACTCCCTTTATAATCTCAGGGGAAGCACAGTTCTTAAAAATAGACAAAATATCATAAATTTAAAAGGGAAATATTAACACATTTGACTATACTAAAATTAAGAAATCTGTTTATCACAAGATATGAATTAAGTGAGAAGATAAGCCAAAACAGGGAGAAAAGAGTTGTAATATGCATATCCAACAATATAAAGAATTCCTACAAGCCCCCACTCCAAAAGGGAAATAATCACCTAGAAAAATGGACCTGAAACATCAATAGGCTGTTCATAGAAGAGGAAAAGATGATCAACCACATGAACCATCAGGGAAGTGAAAATGAAAGCAATGAGGTGCTATTTCATAGCCACTTGATTGTGCAAAATTCACAAATCCCGTCATTCCCAAGTGCTGGGCAGGATGTGAAGAACCAGAACTTCTATACTACTTGTAGGAGTGGGAGTTGGCATGACCAATCTGGAAAACAATTGAACATTATCTGTTAAATTGAAAAATGGGCATACCCATTGACCAGGTCAGTCCTGGGCACATGCCTTAGATACTTCCACACGTAGATGTCATTGGATCTATCCAAGGAAATACCTAGAAACAAATAGGCAGTGATCTAAGTTATAGAAAGTCATAGAATGTATATATTGAGGGTGGTCTAATCATACAATGAGCTATTGCAGGACAATGAAAATGAATGAGCTACAGGTATGTATATGGATTTGATCCTATTTATGTAAAGTACAAGAAATGTGAAAACCTACAGAACAAATGGTTTAGGGAGGATACATACATGGAAAAACTATCCAGAGAAGTAGAGGAATGATGAGTGGTTACTGTGAAGGAGAAAAGCAGGGGATGGGATTAAAATCAAACGTAAGATTCTATTTCTTTTTTTTTTTTAAGATTATATTTACTTATTTGACAGGCAGAGATTACAAGTAGGCAGAGAGGCAGACAGAGAGAGAGGAGGAAGCAGGCTCTCCGCTGAGGAGAGAGCGCAATGTGGGGCTCAATCCCAGGACCCTGGGATCATGACCTGAGCCGAAAGCAGAGGCTTTAACCCACTGAGCCACCCAGGCGCCCCTAAAATACTTTTTAAAAAATAAATTTCAGAATACAGCGTCATACCCTTTTGGTTAACCCATTCACGCAGACAGAACTACCTACATCCTTGAGTATGTGGTTGCTTTACATTCTGCTCTGAAAACAGTGCCCACTTCTAAAAAGAGAGACTGCCACGGTGTTGAGGGGTCAAGGCAAATTCAGATATAGTGTTGTTTTTGAATTTTCCACAGTGAGAATATATTTTTATATTAGTTGTGAGGCTAAAATAAACTTTGTAAATTTGAAGAGAAGACATTTGAAGAGAATTTGAAAGGAAGGAGGGAAGAAGGGAAGAGGGAAGGGAGGATAGAAAGATGAGGAGAGAAAATCCCTGCGTGCTGAGGGGACCTCTAGGGAAGGGAGGCAGGCTTCCGGGAAGGACGTGACTTCCCCTAAGAGTGACTAATCTTTTTTTTTTTAAAGATTTTATTTATTTATTTGTCATAGAGAGAGAGAGCGAGAGCGAGCACAAGCAGACAGAGTGGAAGGCAGAGTCAGAGGGAGAAGCAGGCTCCCTGCGGGGCAAGGAGCCCGATGCGGGACTCGATCCCAGGACGCTGGGATCATGACCTGAGCCGAAGGCAGCCGCTCAACCAACTGAGCCACCCAGGCGTCCCAAGAGTGACTAATCTTCACTGATGCTTCGGGGCCAGGAGTTTGGGGACAGGATTTGAGTGACTCAGATGCTGGGTGAGTCATGTGGTCCCAGGAAAGCAAAAAACCTGCACTGAGGTTCTCAATGGTGCCACCTTTTATGTTTTCAAGGTGTTTCTGCAAAACGTATGCTGATCAGTATGGCTTTTTTTTTTTAAGTGGAAACTTCAAATTCTATTATTAATTATTCATAACACATTTTTTCCAGAATACCGAGTCCTTAAAAAAAATAAAGAATTCTATTTTTTTTTAAAGAGATGAGGTTCAAATTTTATCTAATAGTTTCCTATGACAAAATGTCATTTCTTGGTGAACACTAAGTTCTGTCTCTTTTTGATTCCTCTCCTTGGCTGGTAAATGTTTTCCCCCAAGACAGTAATCAAATTCACAAATGAAATGATTTTTAAAGGTACTTACAAATGCAATAAAGTAAGCCAGTCCTTCGCTGTTTCTCCAAGCAGTTTGGTTTCAAGGTAGAAGAGACATTAATAAAGGCAGAAAGCTAATCTGTAACCCAAACACTTTAATAAATAAAGAGAACAGCTTCAAAAGAGTGGAGAAAATGCACTGACCTTTTTCAAATCTCTCTGTAAATGCAATATTATTTATGACACATAGACTTGTTAGCATGTTTCTAACCTTGAAGATCATCTATCCTAGGAGCCCTGTTCCATTTGGCTGACTTTAAGACAGTGATTGGAAGGCCAGCAAAGAGTCATCTTTGTCTCATTGTTTGGAACAGGCAGTCACATCTGTTATGAAATCATGACAACAAATACATTATTGCATAGACGGTTTTTAATTTTTCATAAGTTGTAAATTATATGTGCTTTATAAATGAAGTAATATGTAGTAGGCATTTTAAGAATGAAAGCGAAAGGGAGGAGGGGAAAGGGAACCATAAGAGAGGGAAAAGAAAGATGGGTGGTCTTCTCGTAGGGGCTTCATGATGTCCCCCATGGCCGCAACAGGCAGAGAAAACACATGGATTAGGACAGCCCACTGCTCATTGTTGCAGATGGAATAGACGAGTGGCCAGTGGCTCTCAAAATATACTCGGGGCATTGAAACAGCTGCAGTGTTCATTATGTGGCCATCTCTGGGTTAAAAAGCAAGAGTTGAAACTATCAGTGGTTAACCCTGAGTGCCCTGAAGTAAGAAGCAGACATCCTAGTATCTGGACATCACAGAGGAGAATGCAGGTGGATGACTGGCACTCTGGGGAATGGCTTCTACCAGTGTTACTGATGGTGGCCTGGAGAGGGACACCAGCATATCCTTATGACTCACTGTGCCTGAGGATGTGGAGTTCTTATTACAGACTATAGCTTTATTCATTTTAAGCAACTCCTTTTTCCATTCATATGAAGTCCCAAGTTTAAAGACTATTTCTGGGTATTAGACACCAGAACTGGGTGGACCCTTTGATTGTAAGTGTCAAAGTTCTGATACCTAGAATGAGCAATATCACATGCAAGCTCTCTGATATAGTTTTTTCTTAATAAATTATTCCATATCTGAGTATACTAGGATTAGTTTTGAGAGAAATTTCCATCTGTGCCTTGGGTTATAGTTACTTGTGTAGTTAGCATATTTCCCCCCACAAACATGTTAAATCCCATGTAGGCAGGACTACCTCAGCTTTCTCTCTCCCGTGATGTTCAGAACTGAAAAATGACAATAATGATGGTGGTGGTGATGATGGTGATGATTAATAGTGATGATGGTGATAATGTTGATGATGATGGTGGTGGTGATAATGGTGATGATGGTAGTGATGATGATGATGATAGTGATGGTGGTGATGATGGTGATGGTGATGATGGTGATGATGATAGTGGTGATAATGGTGATGATGATAGTGATGGTGATAATGGTGATGATGATAGTGATGATGGTGATGATGATGGTGGTGGTGATAATGGTGTTGATGGTGGTGGTGATAATGGTGATGATGATAGTGATGATGGTGATGATGATAGTGATGATGGTGATGATGGTGGTGGTGGTGATAATGGTGATGATAGTGATAATGGTGATGATAGTGATGGTGATAATGGTGATGATGATAGTGATGATGGTGATGATGATAGTGATGATGGTGATGATGATGATGTGTGATGATGGTGGTGATGATGAAAGCTCACTATTTAAAAAGCATTATTCTAAGAGTTTTACATTTATTAACTCATTTAATCCACATGACTACCTTTTGAAGTGAGTACTATGGTCATCCCTATTGTACAGAGAAGGAAACTAATGCATGGAGAAGTTAAATATAGTATCCAGTTCCTGGTAATTTTTTGGTAAATATTTGCTCAATTGAATTGAACTTTACCTTTTTAAAATAGATATAGTGCTATGAGTTTTAGTCTAATTTTGATATACATAAAAATACATTTTTATTTTGATTTTTTTTACTTGTCTCAAAACTTAAGGTATACGCTATAAAACTTACCTAAAGGCTGGCACGTGATAGGCTTAATACAAAATAGAGCTCGTGCACATTTGACTATTTCTTTTTTTTTTTTTTTTTTAGATTTTATTTATTTGACAGAGATCACAAGTAGGCAGATAGGCAGGCAGAGAGAGAGAGAAAAGAAGGGAAGCAGGCTCCCCGCTGAGCAGAAAGCCCAATGCGGGGCTCCATCCCAGGACCCTGAGATCATGACCTGAGCCGAAGGCAGAGGCTTTAACCCACTGAACCACCCAGGTGCCCCTTAACTATTTCTAATGTTTTACTCTCTTTCTAATGGTTTTGCTTATTGTAATTAATAACAAAATTTCACTCTGGTTTTTCCATGTTCTAAGTGTATTCCATCTTGTGTTAAATTATCAACAAAAACCAACAGTCTTTTGTCTGTAATTTCGTTTTTTCTTTTCTTTTTCCCAGGGACTAAGATCGCTAAGTCACTGTTGTTAAAATTGTCTGCTTATGTCACTTCTCAGTGTAGCCCCATGAGATTTGGCTTCACATTGCCTGTGAAGGTGATAAAAGCCAGTTGGGATGCTCCAGCAGATGTGAGGGGGCTGAACAGGTGACTGTTGCAGATTAATTTGTCTTTTGTGAACAAATATGCAGCGTGCTACTAGTTGATACATGCTTCTGAGAAAATGGTAAGCCAGGTGGGTGTTTGGTGTGTGCATACACAAATGTATGTGTGTCTGTCACTGCGTTTTCTCTGATGGTTAAATTCTTATAGGATGGAGCAATCGGCCAAATACCTTGCACAGATTTTCACAAAGTTTTATGACTTCTTTGAGCTACAGTTACATAGAACTGCTTTAAAAATGCTCCCCCCCCAATCCCTTGCATAAAATATAGAAAAAACAAATCATCATTCTTTTATGCAGTTTGGTTATTATTCAGTAGTTCAAAAAATATCCTTATTTCAAACTGGCCTGAGGAAACTCTGGCTAAAATCAAGACTTTGGGGAGGTAAGTGACATGACACTAAACAAATTCTGAAGCTCACAGTTTATCTTTTTTCCATTTTGGATCCCATATGTGTACTCCTTTCTAGACTGTCTACAATCAAATTGATTTTTTAAAAATTATTTATTTATTTGGCCTTTAAGGCTCTTCTGTAAGCATGGTGCTTGCTTGCTGGCAATGGCCACCCCAGAGAGCAAGGGGCATACTGACAGGAGCAAGGGCTATGCAGGGCCAGCATCATGGGGCTCGTTAACCCAATTCTCTTCAACATGGCTGGAGGTGAAACTTGAACTTTACACCAGAAAACTTTGTATAGTCCCAGGTGTCAGGAAATAAAGCAGACTACATTTGTAGAAATTAAAGTAAAAAGAAATTTCTTAATAAAAAGAAACTAAAATTTTTTTTCTCTCTCTATTCTATGTCCATTTGTAGCATCGATAGTTGGAGGTGGAATGGTAGGCGTAGGGGAGATTTATTGATTCAAAACCAAGATCACTCTTGGGAAGATACCTTATGTGGCTCATATGCGTGGCAAATAGATTCTCTTAAACTAGAGGGTGTGACATATATTGGTGGGATGGAATTTTTTAAACTGAAACTATCTGGAAAAATGTCAGTAATGTGGTAATTTGATTCAGGCTCTCTGAGAGGCAGACCCTAAAACAAGGATTTGAATGCACATGATGAATTCTCCAGGTGAAGCCTGGAAGCACTGGTAGGGGAATGAGGAGCTGAGATAAAGAAGGAAGCACATTACGTTTTTGAGTCACGAGGAGCAGCATAGAGCAAGCCAGCCTCGGCGTTCATCCCAGTAAAGGGACAAGACTGTGAGGTCATTTCTTATCCAGGAGCTGCCCATCCTCACTGGTTGAGGTATGCTCCCAGGAGTTTATCTTCCTGGCACTTCTGGCTCACCCCGGAAGAAACCTAAGAGCCAAATATGTCCCTGCAGTCAGGGAAAAAAATCCCTCAAGCGTTGTCACGAACCGTGGCAGGTATTTGCTGCGAGTAGTTTTTCGGAGTAGAAGTGAGCAGCAGGGCTGTGGGCCAAACGCCCCTCATGGGCTGCATCACAGCACACCTGATGCAAATCATTGACCAGCTAACAAGATTGGGCTTCATGAGGCTTTTCCTTCCCCTTACTTACCTTGAAATATTTTACTTTTAACATAGAACCAGCATCCTTGACCATGCCTGGCGCTCAGGAATTCAAACCAAATTGCTGAATGAATGAATGAATGAAGAATTAGCTTCTCTATAAGCTGAGAATACTTGACTTTGTGTCTTCTCTTCTTCCTTTTTTCCCCATGCACCACTCAGGGATAATACTGTGAGTTTTCAGACATGCCCAACGGTCACCGTGATGAATATTTCAAAGCTCTCCGGGCCTACTGGCTGAATGGTAACGTCTCACCCTCTAACAGTTGTGGCTGTCACCCAATGACACACAGGCAGGTGGCAAGGCCTTCCTTCTCCAGGATCTCGGGAAACTTGGTGAAACAATGGGATCTAGCACACAGTACACTTGGACCAAGAGAGCTCAGTGTTTCTCACATCGAAGTTCAGGGCTGTTATGCACAGGTGTTTACGGGGCTAGACCTGCAGCATGCACACCTGCTCTTTGATGATGACATTCAGACCTCTTACAAGCCTTTCCTGGGAACCTACATGTGCTGAGTAGTGTTCCAGGGGCCTGAACATTGCTGACAGCATTGGGTGCACTAGAATTTCTTTTAAAGGTAATAGTGCTGGCTGGCTGTTTGGAGGGAATATTTGAGGCACTGAACTCAAGAGTGTCTGAAGATGGGCCATTGGACATATACTTGGTTTAGCACAGACTTTTTCTTTTTGTTTTAACTGATGACCTTGGGCAAGGCAGGGCCACTCCCCAGTTTGCTGTAGTTCTCCACCGCACAGTGGGCAGAGCCCAGCACTTCACTTACAGAGGTTCTGGCCTGGCCTTGGGACTACTCGGGTGTGCACCCTTTGAACTGTAGCTTCTGAAAGTGTATGTCCACGGCAACCCCAGTGGGGTATTGTTTTAACCAACTTTCGCTGTTCCCATCAACATCTTCTTCCTCTGCTGAGAGTGATGTTGGGGAAAATCTGGAAGGACAGGTGGTAAAAGGGCAAGGTGTTTGGGGGAGGACCCACAGTCTCATCAGACTAGCCTGAGGACCCACCTGTGTACACTATGGTCCCAGCTTTCAAATTTCTCCCACATCTGGTAACTTCCTGCTCCCACCACTCCCGCCACCCCCCAACCTTACCCCTGGATGTGCCTCTCAACCTCTCACTCCTGAAAATCTCCCATTTTCTCTGTCTGAAATTTAAAACCCAGTCTTTATTCTGCTTCTGATTAGCACCTAGCCCTCACCATTCCTCACCAGGAGCAAAGTGTTTGCAATCACAGCAGGAGAGCAGGGTGGGGGGCAGGCTCAGTCTCAGAGCCAACGCTGGAGGGGAGAAGTCAGGTCAGTCCTGGTCCTCTTTGAGTTGTAGAATCAGGAAAGGGGATACGGAAGGGACCACAGGGCTTGTACCTTCACGTTAGGATTTCCCACCGCCTATCTAATGTATATCTGGGTGATGCTGAGAAGTCACAGCTGATGGGTCATGCCCGCGTTGAGATCAACTGTATATTTTGCTTTCTAATGGAGAGAGTCAAAGAAGGGTAAATGATTAACTTAGGGGAGCAAGAGTTATTTCATGAAAATGTTTTGTAAGCAACATCTACGAGTAGCACAAAGCCACACGAGTCTGTGGAGATTAGATTCTAAGTAGGAAGTATTGTCTATGCCTTCATGGTAAGGAAGCGTTTACACCTGGAACTTTCTTACCCACAGGAGGTCATCCAAGAATCCGCTAAAGCAGCACAGCATTTCCTTGGGAGGGACACTTCAACCCCCCAGGATGGTGTCCTTAGAAGAGCCAGGTTATTGAAACCCAATCCCCTCGGGATCAGTAAAACTACCCCACATAATTGGGGAAGTAATCCAAGTGGGACACACCGGTGCCTGAACAAATTACCCAGAAATTGACTGCCTTTAGTGCAAACTAATTTAATCTCCTCAGACTTTAGAGTTCTTGGCAAAGCTGTCCTTCCCTAGGGGAGGAAAAAAAGTGAATTAAACAGCAGTTGCCCCGAGGTACACCCGCCTACCCACTCCAGGAAAAAGTCTATGGGCTGCTGGTCAGAAATACGGGGATTCATTTGACATATCTGGCAAAGAGTGTGGCGTTTGCCTTGGCTCCCTAAAGCAGCCTTTGCAGCAGACGGATTTATATAGCAATGGTGACTGCAGAGAAAAATGACAACCGGCTTGCCAGCAGCCACCCACCTTTGCCCAGCTGAGGGATTATTCCTGAGGCGCTCGTTATACAGCTCTCCTCCAGCTTTCTGGCAGCTCTAGGTCTCTCCACAATTCTGTGTAGGCAAGTCACCTGAAGCAAGATGGACCCCAGTGCAACTCACAGCCCCTCCGAGGTAACATCTGTTTCTGTTTTATGCACAGAGCATGTTCAGGATTAACATTATGCTCTTTCATATTCTCTCCGAAATTGACACAAAATCTCCAAGTAGCTGAAGGCTGTGAGCTAGGTTGTGGAAGTCGATGACAGATACCTCAGTGACCCCAAAAGGTGTAGAAACTCAGTAATAGCAGTTGAAAAACTGATAAACTAGAGTTAAACACATACTTGTTTCAGAAAACATCTGCCTCTCCCATTTGTTTTCAGAAGAAAAACTATAAACCAGTGTTGACTCCTTGAAGACACATAGTTGTTTTTAGTTTTTGGGAGTTTTATTGAGTGTAGTGAAAAAATAAAGCAGTATTTACCACTTTAGCCATTTTTAAGTGCACAGTTCAGTAGTGTGAATCATATTTGTATTGCCATGAAACAGATTACCAGAACTTTTTCATTTTGCAAAACAGAAACTCTCTACCCAGTAAACAAGAACTTCCCCCTACCCGATACCCACTGACACCCACCATACTACCTCCTGTCTCTAGGATTTCAGTGCTCTAGAAATCTCCTATAAGTAGAATCCTGAAGTATTTGTCTTTTTGAGTCTGGTTTATTTCACTTAGCATAATGTTCTCAAGGTCCATCTATGTTGTAGCATGTGATAGAATTTCCTTTCTTTTCAGGGCTAAATAATATTCCATTATATTGTTTGGTCCGTTATCAAAGGAACAAGACCGAGACAAAGTAAAAGTTCTGTAAAGCCTTATTATATGCCAAGCATTAGAAGTTAGACTGACCAGCCAGGGGAACGAGGAAGTTATGTAGAGCTTTCAGACAGATCAGCCAGGACCGCCTCCAAAGAGAGCGACGACCCCTTGGTCTTACAGGCTAGTTTTATAGGGTACAACTGCAGACCTCTACATAAGTGGCTTTGGCTGATTGGATGTTTCCACCTGTCTGGCCTTGTTTTAGGTGTGTGTTTTAGTAACAGTTACCTGGAACTGATATCAATAATTGTTGAGGCGTTTATTAAACAAAATGGCCTTGTTTTAGGTGTGCATTTTAGCAACAGTTACCTGGAACTGATATCAGTAACTGACATTAGTAACTGCTGAGGCATTTATTAAACAACAAAATGTCTACCTAGGCAACATAGAGTCACTATGGCCAAGTAGGCCCAGGCAGGCCCTAGGGGTTTAACAGGTTTTAACGTGGAATTGGCCCCAACAACATGTATATATCACATTTTGTTTAGCCACTCATCTGTGGATGGACTTGTAGGTTGCTTCTACTTCTCGGCTATCGTGAATACTGCTGCTAAGAACATAGGGATACCAAATCTCTTTAATACTCTGCTTTCAAGAATTGATATATATAAATAAATAAAATCTTAAAAAGAAAAAAAAAAGAATTGGATATATGCCCAGATGTGGGATTGCTAGATCATATGGCATTTCTAATTTTTAACCCAAACTGTTTTCCATAGTTCACCCTTTTATAATCTTACCAACAGTTGTATGCATAAGGGTTCCAATTCCTCCACATCCTCACCAATACTTATTATTGTGTGTGTGTGTGTATATGTGTTGATAGTAGCCATCCTGTGTGGTGCTATATCACTATGGTTTTGATTTGCAATTCCCTGATTTTTAGTGATGTTGGGCATCTTTTCATGTGATTATTAGCCATTTGCATATCATCTTTAGAAAATTTCTACTCAAGTCCTTTGCCTATATTTTAACTGGGCTCTTTTAATTTTTTGTTGTTGAGTTGTAAGCGTTCTTTATGTATTCTGGATTTTAACCTTTTATTGGATGTACGGCTTGCAAATATTTTCTCCCATTCTGTAGGTTGCCTTTTCACTCTGCTGGTTATGTCCTTTGATGACTAAAAGTTACATGTAGTTCCATTTGTCTAGTTTTGGTTTTTCGCCTAAGTTTTTAGTGTCCTATCCAAGAAATCATTGCCAAATCCAGTCACGAAGTTTTCCCCTTATGTTTTATCATAAGAGCTTACAGTTTGGGGAGTTACATTTAGGTCTTTGATTTATTTTGAGTTATTTTGAGTTAATTTCTGCTTCTGGTGTAAGATAAGGGTCCAAATTCATACTTTTGCATGTGGATATCTAGTTTCCCAACACCAACTGTTGAAAAGACTCTCCTTTCCTCATTGAGTAGTCTTAGTGACCTTATCAAAGCTCATTTGACCATGTATGGGAGGATTTATTGATGGGCTTTCCTCTAGTCTCTGTGTCCATCTTTATGCCAGTACAACCTTGTGTGGATTACTACAGATTTTTAATAAGCTTTGAAATAAAGAAATTTGAGTTCTTCAACTTTTTTCTTCATTGGCAAAATCCTTCTGACTCTTCAGCGTTCCTTGAGATTTCATAATGGCTATTAGTCTGAAATTTTCTATTTCTTCAAAAAATGCTGTTGGAGCTTTGAAAGGGGTTGTACTGAATCTATATCACTTTGAGTATTACAGACATCCTAACAATATTAAATCTTCCAATCCATGAGCATGGAATGTCTTTTCATTTATGTGTGTCATCTTTCACTTCTTTTAGAGATAGTTTGATAGTTTTCAGGGGAGAATTCTTTCAACACACCTTGGTTAATTCTATTCCTAAATATTGTATCCTCTTCTAATGTTATTATATATGGAATTAGCTCCTTAATTTACTTTTTCAACTGTTCATTGTTAGTGTGTAGAAACACAACTGATTTTTGTGTTTTAGTTTTGTATCCCATAAATTACTGAATTCATTCATACTCACAGTTTTTTGTGGAATCTTTAGGTTTCCTATATATAACTTCATGTCATCAGCAAACAGATGATTTTACTTCTTTTCCAATTTGATGACTTCTATTTATTTTTCTTGCCTAGCTGCTCTTACTAGGACTTCCAATAGTATATTGAATAGAAATGGTGGACCTGACATTGGTCCCTTGTTCCTGATATTAGAGAAACAGCTTTCAGTTTTTCGTGATTGCATAGGATGTCAGCTGTGGCCTTTATTATGTTGTAGTAATTCTTTTTTTTTTCTTAAGACTTTTTATTTATTTATTTGAGAAAGGGAGAGAGAGAATGAGCATGCACATGAGTGTAAGCACAAGCTAGGGGTGGAGAATGGTCAGAGAAAGAGGGAGAGGGAAGCAAACTCCCCACTGAGCAGGGAGCCTGACCTAGGGCTTGATCCCAGGATCCCATGATGAAGAACTAGGCTGAAGGCAGACGTTTAACCAACTGAGCCACCCAGTCACCCTGAGGTAATTCTCTTCTAATTCTAATTTGTCAGTGCTTTTGAAACACATGAAAGGATGTTGGATCTTGTCAAATGTTTTTTCTGCATCAGTTGAGATGATCATGTGGGGGTTTTTGTTCATTCTGTTAATGTGGTAACTTACACTGTTTGATTTTCATATGTTGAACAATGTTTCCTTTCCAGGAATAAATCCCACTTAGTTGTGGTATATGATCCTTTTAATGTGTTGTTGAATCGGGCTTACTAGGATTTTGATGAGGATGTTTGCATCAATGTCATCAGGGATATTGCTCCATGGTTTTCTTTTCTTGTAGCTTCTTTGGCTTTGGTATCAAAATAAGGCTTGCCTCAAACAATGAACTTGGAAGTGTTCCATTCTCTTCAATTTTTGAGAAGTTTCAGGAGGGTTGGGGTTAATTCTTTAAATGTTTGCTAGAATTCTCCAGCGAAACCACCTAATCCTAGGATTTTGTTGTTGTTGTTGTTGGAAGGTTTTTGATTACTGATACATCTCCTTACTATTTATTGGTCTGTTCAGACTTTCTATTTCTTCATGATTCACTGTAGGTTGAGTGTTTATTTCTACGAATTTATTCATTTCTTCCTTATCAAATTTGTTGATGTACAATTGCTTAGAGTATTTTCTTTTTTTTTTTAAGATTATATTTATTTATTTGACAGACAGAGATCACAAGTAGGAAGAGAGAGAGGAAGGGAAGTAGGCTGCCCACCAAGCAGAAAGCCTGATGCGGGGTTTGATCCCAGGACCCCGGGATCATGACCTGAGCCGAAGGCAGAGGCTTCAAACCACTGAGCCACCCAGGCGCCCCAAGAGTATTTTCTTATTATTTTCTTTTCTTTTTATTCTGTGGCATCTGTTGTAATGTCCTTTCATTGCTGTTTTAGTTATTTGGGTCTTCTCTCTTATAGTTAATCTAGCTAAAATTTTGTCAATTTTGTTGATCCATTCAAAAAAATCATTCTTAGTATTGTTGATTTTTTTTTGCGTGTTTCTCTGTTCTCCGTTCTATTTGTCCCTGCTCTAATCTTTATTATTTTCTTTCTTTTTAAAAAAGATTTTTATTTATTTATTTGAGAAAGAGAGAGAGCACAAAAAAAAAAAAAAAGAAAGAAAGAAAGAAAGAGAGAGAGAGAGCACAAGGCAGGAAGGCAGGAAGAAGGAGCAGAGGGAGAGGGAAAGCAGACTCCCTGCTGAGCAGGGAGCCCAACGCAGAGCTTTATCCCAGGACCCTGGGATCATGACCTGAGCCAAAGGCAGGGGCTTAACTGACTGAGCAACCTGGGCACCTCTATTTCCTTTCTTCTACTAGCTTTGAGTTCAGTTTGTTCTTTTACTAGTTCCTTGAGGAGTAAAGTCAGGTTTTTTGATTTAGGATCTTTTTTCTTTTTTGATGTATACATTTACAACTACAAACTTCCCTCTTATCTCTGCTTTTACTGTGTTCCATAAGTTTTCATATTTTGCACTTTGCTCTTGTCTACCTCACAGTATTTTCTAATTTTGCTTGTAACTTCTTTTGGTTGTTGAAGAGTGTGTTGCTTACTTTCCACATATTTGTAGATTTTCTGGTTTTCCTTATACTACAGATTTCTAGTTTCATTCCACTGTGATCAGAAAAGATAATTTACATGAGGTCAATCTTCTTGAATTTTCTAAACTTGTTTTGTGGCCTCATTTGTGGTCTAGCTTGAAAAATGTTCCTTGTGTACTTGAGGAGACTGTATATTCTAATGCTGTTGGTTGTTGTTTTGTATATGTCTGGTTTGTCAGAGTGATCTAATTGTTCAAGCGTGATATTTTTCATCTTCTATCTAGTTGTTCTATCCATTATTAAAGGGAAGGGTTGTAGTCTTTTACTATTACTGTGATTCTGCCTTTCTCCCTTCAGAGGTTCCACCAAAGTTTGCTTCATATATTTAGGGACTCTGAGGTTTGGTGCATAAATATTTAAATTATTATGTCTTCTTGCTTAATTGATTCTTTTATCACTATCACGGGTTTTGACTTAAAGTCTATTTTGCCTGATTGTGGTATAACCACTTCTCTCTTTTGGTTACCATTTGTATGGAATATCTTTTTCCATTATTTCACTTTCAGTCTGTGTGTCTTTTTAAATCTAAAACGAATGTCATGTAGACTATAGATGGTAGGATCCTATCTTTTTAACCATCCATTCATCCAATCTGTGTCTTTTGATTAAGGAGTTCAATCCATTTAAATTTAAGGTAACTACTGATAGGGAAGGACTTACTATTTCCATTTTGTTGTTTTCTGTATCATGTGTAGCATTTTCATCCCCTCTTTCCTCTTGTAATGCCTTCTGTTGTGTTTCATATATTTTTTGGTAGTGACATTTCTCTTATTTATTTCTTTTGATTCTTTTTTCTTTTTTCATTTCTCTTATGTATTTTCTATAGATAATTTCTTTATAATTACCATTGCAATTGCATAAAATATCTTAAAGTTATAGCATTCTATTTTGAATTGATAACAGTTTAATTTCAATCACATACAAAAACTCCACTGTTTTGTACCTCCATCTCTCCACATTTTATATTATTTGTATTATAAATTACAACTTTATCATACATTATACATTGATACAGATTAGGTTTTTACTGTCTTTTACATTCTATGCACCTTTTATTTCAACATCAAAGACTCCCTTTAGCATTTCTTAATAGAGTAAGTTTTTTAGTTATGAATTCCTTCAGGTTTTGTTTATCTAGGGAAGTCTTCACTTCTTCGTTTTCAAAGGACAGTTTTGTTGGATACAGTATTATTGGTTAACAGTTTTCGTTTTCTTTCAACATTTTAAACTCCTGTTTGACCTGCAAGTCTTCTACTGAGAAATCCTCTGATAGTCTTACAGAGCTTCTCTTGTATATAACAAGTTTCTTCCCTCTTGATGCTTTTAAGATTCTTTTTTTGTCTTCGACTTTAGACAATTTGATTGTAATGTGTCCCTGTGTGGTTCTTTGATTTTAGTTAGTTTTTGTTTTGTTTTGTTTTAATTTTAGTTAGATTTTTTTGAGCATCTTGAATTTACATCTCCTTTTTTTCCCTTCTCAGTTTTGAGTTGTTTGGGCCATTGGATATTTAAGTAAGCTCTCCTTTCCTTTCTCTCTCTCTTCTTCTTTTGGGATTCCCATAATGTGCACGTCTGGTCAGTTTTGGGAAATAGGGAGTAGGCTAGAGTGGTCAGATATGATAGAGCAGAATGAGAGACAGAAGATGACTTGGACCAGAATGATAGAAGTGGAGGGGTAAGAAGAAGTTTTCTTTTTTCTTTTAAGATTTCTTCATTTATTTGAGAGAGAAAGAGAGAGATAGTGGGTGGAGGGGCAGGAAAGAATCTCAAGCAGACTCCTCACTGAGCTCAGAGCCAATGTGGGGCTTGATCACAAAACCTTGAGATCATGACGTAAGCCAAAATCAAGAGTTGGATGGATGCTCAACCAACTGAGCCACCCAGCTGCCCCAGGAGGAGGTGTTTCTAAGAGTGAACTAACACACCCTGTGCTACTGGTTGGCCAAGCAAATGAGGGCTTAGAATTTGCCATTGAATTTGGAAATATGGTCATCACTGGTGACTTTGACTGTAGTTGTTTTGTTGGAGTGGTGAGCTCAAAAAGCTGTGGGAAGAGTAGTCAAGATAAACTGAAGGAGAGAATGAGAAAGGATGGATACTACTTTCAGGAAATTTGCTTTAAAGGAAAGGAAAGAATTGGGACAGTAGTCAGGGTGATTAGTAGGTTCAGGAGCAATTTTGTCTTAAAGTGAAATAATTCTGTGTTTATAATGGAAGATTTATAGCTGATGATGCAAAAGATTTTCCTTATATAGGAAGATGTTTTCACCCAATACCCAACTTATGGCATTCCATGAGAGTCATTCTGATGTTTTCCTTTCCTTTCCAATCTGTTCTGTTCTGTTCCATTCAGTGCTGCTTATGCCATTTGAAACTGATTTAACAACTTGAGGTTTGAACTAAGTACTGTATCCCACCTTGCTACCTATTTAAAGTTTCTTTTTCTCTCTGAGAATTGTATTTCTATGATAATACATACCATAGGGAAGGCTTTGCTCAGAAATGTCAGTCTAGGACAGTTAACAGATACTTGAGAAACTCAAGAATATCTTGATAGAATATCAAGAAACTCAGTACTCTAATTACTACTCAACTAGTACTTTTCATTTAAGTGCTAACATCACTTCCATTAAGTCCATTGTTCCAACATCAGCCACATACACAGACACTGGCCAATCTAAAGGAACAAGAAAACAAGAATTGATGAAATATTCATCTGTCTTGTAATAGTGTTTGTTTTATGCTGCCTTGATATTTGCTTTCACCGTCCTAATATGAATCTTTGGTGTTTTAACACACTGAATTGACATTTTAAATTGAGAGGCTGGCTGAAGCTTCCTTTCTAAGGATATGAGATTGTCTTAATCTTGTATGTGTGGGAATATTAAATTAATTATTCCTAATGGTATAAGAATAAAGAATAATGCACACATGAGAGTATAACAGATACATTAATAATTAAAAGCGTTTTTAGAGTATGTTGTACTCACATATACATGCACGCATACTCCCCAATCAAATTGTTTTATAACTTTAGCCTCAACAAATATTCACTAAATGAATGAATGAAGAAATTAATGTATGAAGAATGAAATGGATGGGTGAATGAATGGCCTACCTAACTTACAAGGTCTGTTTGACCTTTTTCAGCTTAGGTTTTCTTCCCCCCCCCCCACCCCCAAATATATTTAGAAAAAGTGATTTTTACCAATCTCAAATGTGAAAAAAATATATATATATAATAAAAATTACCATGAACTTCGAAAAAGAATAAGGTGTTTTTAGAATGATAATGCTACTTTGCTACCTTCCCACTTGGCCCCAAACTGTAGGTAAGGTTGGCTTGTGATAAGAGTATTGAAGGTGAATTCTTATCTTAAAGAAGAAATAAGGCATTCTTATTCAAATGGATTGAATGTGGAAATGCAAAGATGTTAAACTCAGTAACTGAGTTATTCAAATTTGCATAGACACTTTCATCTTTGCTCTCATCCCTCCTTATGTTGAGACATCAAGATGACACTGCTTCAGAACAGAAAACAAAGTACACAAATAAGCACTAAAACAGGTTTTATTTCCTGTGAAAATGCAAAGGTGCTAACTCAGGGCTGATAGAACTTGCAAAGTGGATTTCCTTCCTCTGTTAAGGAGGGTTTGGATTGATGTCAATGGTCCACCTCTGGTTGAGCACCTCGAGTTCATTTTCCAAGAAGGGGTGATGCATTTGTGATGGTCTGATTTTCCCTGTTTCACCTGGGACAAAAACCATGCATTTCTGACATGGCTGGCTGGAGAAAGGAGTCCAGCCTATGGATATGGGGTGACGTTAAAAAAAAAAAAAAAAAGAAGGAAACAAAAGTAAGCATCAAAGGCACTAAATAAATTCTTTTTTTTTTTTTTTTTGGCACTAAATAAATTCTAAGAACACCAACCTGTCATCAGCTGAGCTAATCTATTTACTGTAAACATAAAAACCAGCCAACCAAACAACAACAAAAAAGAACAATAGCTAGGGTGAAGCCCAGACTTTGCAGATTGGCATACAAGGTGGGGAAGCAGGAAACAGGAGGGATTCTGGTTGGAGACAGCCATTACCTGACTTTAAATGACCCAAATAACAACTTTCCAGCCAGCAAAGAGTTAACTAGGGAGCAATGACACATGCAGACATAAAGCCACTGCGATTTTGATGCCACAGCACTGATGGAATGGGAGATTGACAGTCTGTGCTTGTCACTATCCTGTAGGCAAACCTTGATTGCTCCATTTGGAAGGGCTCCTTTCCAAGGCAGAGATGCGGTCAGCTCTAAAGTGAACCAAAGAGACATGCATTTTATAAACAGGAATTCTTTAGCTTTGTTTTATCTCATGTTATATAACTTAAAAAAAACTTCTACAAATGTCTATCCTTACATCATTGCCTAAATTGTTCTCAAACGTCAGCCTGCATCAGTATCACGGGAGAGTTTATCAGAACACAGAATGCAGACCAGGCCCAGAGTTTCTCATTTGGTCGCCTAGGATGGGGCTGGAGAAATCTGTGTTGGTAAGACATTCTCTTCTGATATGTATGCTACTGGTGGGATGGGAAAGGGGGTGGGAGCACACTTTGAAAACCCCTGGTCTAAAACAAAACAAAAGAAAGAGGGTCTTTTCTGGTTGACAAGTTGTCTTAGAGCAATTTGTGGTTTGCTAAATGAACCTCTATAAGCAGTTCTTTAGAAGCAAGGATATACACGCACAGATACGAAGCCCTTTTTTTGTTGTTGTTGCTTTTATCTGAACTTGTAAGAAAAGCAGAGCCAATAGGAGATTTTAAATATAATGCAGCTCTGGAGGCTAGTTAAGCAAGCCTGAAGTCTATTGGGGAGACGATCATGAAAAGTGTATCATGGACTGGTTGGAATCCCACAGGGAAGAAATTGTTTGGGGTCCCTACACTCTCTTTTATAGGGCTTACTTGATTAGGGCAGGCCCATGAAGGATAATATCCCTTTAACTAACTTAAAGTCAACTAACTGGGGATTTTTTTCTTAAGATTTATTTATTTGTTTGTTTATTTGAGGGAGTGAATGAGAGAGAGAGAGAGACAGAGAGATAAAGCGCGTGCGCATGCGCACAAGAGCGGAAGGGGCAGAGGGAGAGAAAAACTTCTGCTGACTCCATACTGAGCACAGAATCCAAGGCAGGGCTTGAAATCCCTCCTGAGTAGAAACAAAGAGTAGGAGGCTTTACTAACTGTGACTACCCAGGTGGCCCCTAATTGGGAATTTGAATCACATTTGCAAAAATCCCTTCACAGCAGCAACTAGAGTGGTACTTGAGAATGTAACTGAGACTGTAGTTCAGCCTATCCAAGCTGATATATCCAAAAACCATCACATACCTTTCTATACACGTCAGTCAGTTTGGCTTTGGAGGATGAATAGTACCTTTGGGATAAAGTTCTTTTCTCTTCTATAAGCAGCATATGCAGCCAGCAGCTCCACACATTTCATATGGGTCACTCCTAAATTATATCTTTTCCTCAGCACCGGCAATAGTAGGAAATAGACAAAGAAACAAAGTGGAAATGGCATTGACCTTGTAGAAAGGTGGAACTTCGTGCGTACCCATCTCCATTGCTTTTACAAGCATGTTTGGAACATCCTTAACATTCTTGATTCTTACTTTTCAAGATGTAAACATGAAAGACCCCACCCACACTTTGTGAATCCTGGGAGGAGCCAAGAGAGCCATGGGACCACCAAGATGCCTGTGGCTCAGGATGGGTGGTTGATAATGGTTGTTCTCCACGGTGCATGGACCCTATGTGGGTGTGTGTGAGCACACTTTCCTCAGAGTGAGACTTTGGGACTTACCAAACTTCCAGTCTGCATCAGAGCTTCTTAGCCCTGGCCACGCAAGAGAATTGCCTGAGAGCTTTTAAAAATACCCTTGACAGACCACAGTTCAGACTAACAGAGTCAGAATCTTTCCAGGCAGGGCCCGTGCATCTTGTTAAAGCTCCCCGAGCAATTGTTGTGTACAGTCCAGAATAAGACCCGCTCACTGAGGTCAGTTAGCAACCTGCCCTTTTGCCCCACCTCATGCCCACTGCCGGAACTACCTCCTGTCTAACCTCATTGCAAAAACATTCTATTTACTGGAAATAGTCTTTGTTTTCTCAGTGATAACTGGTTTTTAGAATTCCCTCACACAGGGGAAACAAAATCCAACTCGAAAACCTTATGTTATCACTTCTTTCACCTCTTCATTTAAAACCAACACAGGTGTCACATTTCATGATTAAAATTCATGTTAGAAGTACCTATATTGCCCAAATCTGATGAAGCTAAACTTTATTTTTCAAATGATGATATTTACATGTTAAAAGCAGAGCTTTTAATGTGATTTTAAAGTGGAATGTTTCACTTTTTTCTTAAATGTCTTTATTTTTATACATGCCCGTAAAAGATTGTATATACACACAGAGTATGGGGTGTTGTGAGGGGAGGATTTGTGGGAAAACATGTAATGTGAAATAGACATCAATCTATGTATTTTCAACAAATGACAAATAGTACTACACTATATTGGGTCTTCAT
This sequence comes from Mustela putorius furo, assembly GCF_011764305.1. Lineage (NCBI taxonomy): Eukaryota > Metazoa > Chordata > Mammalia > Carnivora > Mustelidae > Mustela > Mustela putorius. The sequence continues at coordinate 11,480,415 of NW_025422010.1, read as the reverse complement.
TTGTAATAGACTCATTCAGGTCTATTAGCAAATGGCATATTTTTATCATTTGGGTTTAGAGAGAGACAAAACAAAAAATGGTAAGGACAGCTGAATCAGGACTGTGGTTGGAGGCAAATACAAGATGCAACAAAAAGTGATATAAGTGAGTAGATTCATTTGCCAGGACTCCCATAGTAAATTACCGTAAACTCGGGGACTTGAAACAGCAGAAACATGTCATCTCACAGTTCTGGATGCCAGCAGTCCAAATTCAATAGGTTGGCCAGGCCATACTTCCTCTGAGGTCTCTTGGAAGCCATCCTTCCTTGCCTCTTCCCGCTTCTGGTGGCTCTGTGTGTTCCCATGGCTGCATCATTCTAGGATCTTCCTTTGTCTCCACATGACCTTTTCCTTTTATCCCTGTGTCTTCTTTTCTGTCTCTTACAAAGAACCCAATTAAATTTGAACTTTGAATAAATACTAAATGAGTTTTCGTATAACCAAGCCCCTAATATTGCATAGAATAATTTATTGTTGACCTGAAATTCAAATCTAACTGAGCCTCTTGTATTTTACATAGTAGCCCTAAGTGGGAACTCAACTATGGGGCCAGAGCATTCACCCTTGGGCTCACTCCTCAGGGGTAAGATAATTGCCAATTCCTATAATTATAGAAGATAAGTTTTAAAGTTAAGATTGATGACACCCCATACATGGGAATCATAATTTGGGAGGGAGAGAGAACTGACAAATATTTAGAATTCAGAAATCTCCCTTTTAAATATTAACCTTGTCTTTGAGAGATGATCCATAGCCTAACTAAGCAAGCTTACTATTCTATGAGGATGATTATCTGTTTACCCATGCCTGTTGCCCATAGCCCTGTTCTCAGGCTATGATCAAGGCACAGGTTTATAGGTTTCTAGACCCAGTCTAGACTGTGGGTGCTAAAAGCTCTAAGAATATACTATTATAATTAATCAGTTCTAATTTTGCAACATTTAAAAAATCTACTGGAGATTAAGGTCCAAACGTCAGGATAAATAATTGTTCAGAATCCTGGGCAAGCCCATTGTAATTGTTGTCATTCTTCGTTTCGAAACATATTTTATCTAAAATACAATATTGGCATTTGTGGTATTTTGCTATGAAAGAATGGCTTTAACCCTGGCAGAGAAAGCCTCTGGAAAGAAGTGGGAACTAATTTCATCTGCTGTGGGGTCATTTAACAAATGACCGTCCTTTGGGCTTTCACAGGGAAAAGTGAGAAAAATGGGACAATCAATATTACTGCAAAGAAAAAAATATGTATAACATTAGACAAGAATATTGTCTCACTAATTTGTGTGCTATATAAGGAGAAAGGAGAAATAACTCCTTCTCATTGATTTTAGAAAGTATATAATTGAGGCCAAAGTTTATCATGAAATTGGCTAGAAACAAACAAAAAAAAGCGCACCTGGAAAAAAGCACTTGGCTTGAGAATGAACACGGGGTCAATTGTCAATGTCAAGTCACTGCACAGTTATAGGTCAGCAAGTGGGTACAAAATTGTTGGATAAGGAAATTAGAAACTTAATGTGCAGATGTCAAATGTTCTCAAGGAAAAAAAATCATTTCAATTTAAATTCCTGGGGCACAAAACCGACACTGATTGGAATAGATATCTGTATCTGCTTTATAAGCCACATAAATTCCAGAGACAATTCCAAGAGTGTTTACTTCTATTTTCCAAATAATTTCTTTGCGTTCTTATTGAATTTTCATATTCCTCTTACCCATTTGGACTCCCACATCCCCTTCTCCATGGATTTGTATACATGGACACCCTATGAAAACAGGAGCTCTATATGCACTTGGAAAAGCTTGAACTTGGTGATGGCAGAGTGGATCAAGCCATCTGTCATTGCTGCTGGCCACCCTTCCCACGTCTGCAGGCTGAGGAAGGAAGACATTTGCCTTCCTTCTCATCGCAGTGGTCATGAACTTGGGATTTTTCTACCACAAGAAAAAAATGAATAAAGAACTTGAAATACATTTAGTTTAAAATAGACTTTTAGCTTTCAAATGTAATTCACAAAAGATATTATTTACTTTAGGGGGGCATATTTTTGTGTCCATTGCTGTAATATTTTGTCTGTGGTTATAGTCACATGAGTCTTCAACAGTGAACTAGGAGGGACTGGTCAACTAGAGGGCTACTACATATGTCACATCTGGTGAAAACTCATGAATCCTGTGGTTTTAAAATTCTTTATAGTGGGTGGGGAAAAAAAAATTGGTCTAGATATTTTCTTCTTCTTCTTCACATACCAGTTTACCTTCTGGGAAAGGGCAAAAGTGGATTAAGCTTAGGCTGCCAGCTGGGAAGTTGGCTTCAGAAAAAGCTCTGAGCTTTATGGCAAAAACAGAATATGAAGGCAGAAATAGTGAGGGCTGTGACTTTCATGACTGACTTTTTGCTTTGTGAGGTGCCCTACCTACCATCAGTGCTCACGAGTATCAGGCACAGGGACCAGCCATAAGTGGGCCCCCACCTTGTTCACTTTGGTGTGTGGTTTAAAGAAGAAGGAATGGCAGAATCCAGAAAGGTAACCAGAAGAAGTTGAGGTGAACGAATAACCCATTCATGTATCACAGCAGTCTTGTCATTACATAACACCATCACCACCAACAAAACAACAATATTGTTGTACCATTTACTGATTGCCCATGGTGGGCCAAACGTTTGTAGAAAGCAAAACTGAGGCTTTGAGAGAGGACTTGTCCAAAGTCATAGTGTCCCTTACCTCCTTGGCCTTTCTAATTCCAGACCAGTGCCAAGAGCATCAATAGAATGTTCCCCAATTTTATAACATTTTCCCACCATTTCTTCAGTGTTCCTTCCTGCTGCCCTTTGCCACACATATAATCCTCACAACGTTCCTCTTAACCTAGAGGGACAGGGCTCATACAGGGCGTGTGTAGCTTGAATTTCCTATCACTTAAGACTGTACCACATTCAGGGCACCTTGGTGGCTCAGTTGGTTGGGGCCAGGCTAAAGCAACAGCAGTAACAACAAAAACTGGGCAGAACTCTAGAGGAAAACTCTTCCATTCACTAGGTTTGTTAAACTCAAAATAGTTGATTCCATTCTCCTGGTTAAAACCAAAGTTATCCCCGGTCAGGAATGTACTAAAAAGTGTAGCAGATACAATTATAAAGACACCAGGCAATGTTTTCTTTCTGATGAGAATTACATGTACTAGATGTTATTGGATGTCCTATTGTTGTAAGGTACAAACCTGTATACTAAAAGCAGTGAATCTGTAAAAAGACAACAAACAAAAACAGTGAAATTGTGCGTTAAGTTGCAAATATTATCCCCACTAACATTTACGAAGATTAGCGTGAAACTCCTATCAGGCCATTCCAGTGAGGACGTCACTGATGAATGGTGAGGGTCATTGTTTCAGGGAGTATCAAAGATTGGTCAGGGCACAGGAACCTGAAATCCTCTAACTATACATGAAAGAAACCTGAAAACATTCTTCCAAATTAGACTCCAATCCTAATAACTTAATGTGACATTATCTACAGCAAGCTGTAAAGCTAACTTTCAATACAAACCAAACATCAGGGCCCTTGCGTAGTTGGGTGCCTCTTTGTTTTGGCTCAGGTCATGATCTTGGGGTCATAAGATGCAGCCCCACATCAGGCTCTGTGCTCCGTACGAGGTCTGTTTAGAATTCTCTCCTCTCCTCTCCCTCAGCCCCTCCCGCTCACAATTTCTCTCCCTAAAACAAATAAATAAACCTTTAAAAAACAAACAAACAATAAATCAACCAAGCAATCAATTTAAAAGGAGCAAAACAAAACTTCAGTTAACTACACCAGAGGAAAAACCAAATGACTTTTTAATTTTCTCTACAAAAGCTATTAAAAGTATTGTTATAAAAAGAAGTATTAAGGTATTAAAGAGGGAATAGCTAAAAATGTAGACAAAAAGTATTATAGACATAAATAGGCTAAATCAATGTGTCTTTTTTTGGACTTTGTGATTCTTATGTTAGCTTTTGACTATTAAGCAAATAATTACTGTGATTTCCAATTCTAAGTAAATATTCACTTTTTATACCAAATTTTGTATTGGTAATTTTGTTTTTGTTTTTTTAAAGCGGGTCCTTCAGATTGTGTACTAAATTTCAGGCCCCATAAACCTAAATGTAGCCCTGTTCATCACTTGCTTGGTACCAGGGACAGACACTGTGAATACAACATATCCTTCCCTTCTGGAACTACATTCTGACAGCATTGGCTGTTAGAAAACTAAGTAAAATGAAACACACAGTAAGTTGGGTGATGATAAGTGCTCAGGAGAAAAGTCGGGAAAGGGAAAGAAAGGGTATGGAAGGGGCTTTGCACTTTTCAGTACCACAAGGGAAGACTACTAAGTTCATACCACCAAGGAGCTTTGTGGCAAAGTGGGTGTTAGAGGGAAGGGTGTGTTTCAGTTCAGAGTATCTGAGTGGGATTAGCATCTGAGGGGAAGGGAGAGAGAGACGAGGAAAGAGAGAGAGCAATGAAGCAGGAGAAAGGAGGTCAGAGAGCCCAAAGGAGCAGGGACCCATGGATAGGAGATGCCTTTGGCCATTACAGTGATGTTGGCGGCTTTTACTGAGCGGGAAGGGAAATTATTGGAAGGTTTGGGGGCAACAGATTGACATGGTGTGTCTTAACATTGTAACAGAATCACTCCAACTGCTGTTTTGAAAATAGACCAAAGGCAACCAGTGAGGAAGCCAGGAGCCAGTTGGAAATGATGGCCATGAGCGGGGGGAGGGATGACGGGGACTGGGACTACAGCGGCAGGGACCACGGTGGCACACAGCAGGTAAGACGTGCCTGGATGCAGGACAGAGTGTGAAGACAGAGCTGATGGGGTTCGCTGACATAATAGACGTAGGTTTGAGAGGTAGAACAGAACCACGGATGACACTTTTTAGCAGGAATTAGAAGTGGACACATGAGCTTGTCCTTTACTGCAATGCAGAGGCTGTGACAAAATTAGGTTGCTTGGCTTTTTTATGTTAAATTGGGCTGGAGGCCCAAGATGGGACTTTCAAGGACATGCCTGTGAACACTTTTCTCTCCAAGGTTGGGGCTGGGCTAAAGCAACAACAGTAACAACAAAACCCAGGCAGAACTCTAGAGCTTTGTTTCCATCATTTTTCTAGCGTTCACCCACCTTCTAAACATTTTACAAATATTAACGCTATCATCACGTTCTCCATGTGACAATTACACCACTGCTTGTGTCCTGTCCCGGGATTCCAATAAACTGTCAATTATTAGGGGTCTCTCACACATTGCTGGTTTCTCATTTTAAAAGATTTCTGAATCTGTATGGTGTATGGAACTCCACAGAAGCCAAAACTTGAAATTGGTTTTTTTTTTTTTTTATTATTGAATTTTTGCCTCTCCATTTACTGTGCACACTGGGGATTGGGGGTTTTGTTTTTATGACGTTCTTCTTTGCACAGTTGGTAAGTGCTGGCATTTAAAAAATATGTTTAATAAAAAAAAAAATGGAAAAAGTTACCCTGAATCCTGAATAGTGTTATGTCCTAGGTCTTTAGTACTTTTGCCATTTTCTGAGAGCTCAATGCTAAATTGGTTACTGAGTCGCTCCTGAAGAAAAACCCAGTCAAGAAATTGATAAATGAGGAGATATTTTCCAGAAATTGAGATATGAGGGAAAATTGTCCAAAGGACGTGCTTAGCATTTTCTCCCTTTAGTTTTCCCAAACTTCTTGAAATGAGCTAGATCACAAGAAAGCCATGCACTATCTGTCTGTCATTACATTACGTTCACTGCCTCTACAAAAATCTTTGGTAAGGTAGAATTTAACAGGAAAATTTACCCCCCAAAATCAATTACCCAAAACACATCTTTTTTTTTTTTTTTTTTTCATAATACTGCATTCAAGAATATTACCATGGTAGTTGACTAAGTCAATGATTGCTAACTTCTCTTTCCATAGAGATAATAACCATCTTTTTCTATGAACATTCATTTTACTATTTGTTGCCTGTATTAACCACTCGGTAAGTGCATTCAGATTGAATTATTTAAAGCTAACACAACACTTCCCTGTAATAGTAACAGCTAGTGTTTATTGAGGGATTTCTCTGTGACAGGCAGTATGCCGAGTGCCTTATATGGATTCACTCTGGATTCACTCTTCAATCATTGAAAAACCCCAGGAGGCAAATCCTATCACTTTCCTGCTTTGCAGATAATGGGATCTAGATACAGAAGAGTCAAGGAACTTGCCCAGCTTCAGGGTAGCTAATGGAGGTTGAATCTAAGTGGCCTCAAGTTAGAGTTGATGAGTGCCTTTACGATTCCGGTACCGCCTTCCAACAGGGTATGTTGCCAATGAACGAACCGCACAGCTGTACGCCTCATCCAAAGCCTCACTTCTTGAAAGACTCAGATAAAGTTTGTGCATGTATTGGGAACTCTGGAAATCATTTGGGGACTTTCATTACTTTCGTTTTCCAGATGGACAAGGGAGTGCCTTCCGTGCTGTCCTTCCCTAAATGAGAATCTCCTGTTTTCCTAATGAGGATTTGGATCAATTTCAGGAATAAATAAGGATGCCCTGAGTCTTCATGAAGAACTGGGCAGTTGAGTACTGTGTGGGGTCCCTTGTCCCTTCCTCTCTGTGCTGTCTCTGGGCCATAGTTCAGAAGCCCTTCGCCCTTCTCCAGCATAACCTGTTTCTTCCATCCACCCTCGCCCTTGTGCAAATCGCTGGGTTCTTCCACTCGGTGCTGAGTCTCTGAGTCTTGTCCTTTATTGCCTTTGCTCTTACTGACATCACACACCCAGAGGCAAACAAACAAACAAACAAACAAACAAAAAAACTCATTACTGCTGCATTCTTGCTTGGATAGAATGAAATCTGTAAACAGGACCCCATGAATAAACATGTGTACCAAAGCAAGACACTCTGGCAATTCAGAATTAAGAGACCAAGGAACCCGAGAGAAACATGCCGAAGGGAAAAAAGCAGAGACAAATGGCACTGGGCGTAGTACTAAGTTCTGATTAAGATTGCTAGCTTTCAGGGGCGCCTGGGTGGCTCAGTGGGTTAAAGCCTCTGCCTTCAGCTTAGGTCAGGATCCCAAGGTCCTGAGATTGAGCCAGGCGTTGGGCTCTCTGCTCAGCAGGGAGCCTGCTTCCCTTCCTCTCTCTCTCTCTGCCTGCCTCTCTGCCTACTTGTGTCTACTACTACTGTCTGTTCAATGGATAAGTAAAATCTTTAAAAAAAAAAAAAAAAGATTGCTAGCTTTCAAAAAAGAAAATACCTAAGCTCCTCATTTTATCCTTACACCTTTTTTTTTCTCTTGCAAGCCACATAATGTTAAAATAAAGTGAATTTGGGGGATCTGCTTCACTATTTCATGTTCCTGCCTCCCAAGATTCATTGTTTAATCCAAAGGTACCATGTCATGGTACTCATGTGATGCTGACATTCAAATGACTTTCCTGCTGGAGGGTTAGGCTGGAAGAATAAGTGGAAGGTTGTGTGTCATGCCACCAAAGGTATTCATTTTTAACTGCTAAGCCACTTTAATTCTCTTGTGGGTCTATTAATTAAGTACTTGAGGTTGACCTCAGTTCATCCAAGGACACTTTGTGTTATGATGTTCCTAGGTCCTGGCCTCTGAAACTAGCAAGCTAGTGAGTGTCTTCAGGATTTTCCTACTATTCCAATTTATAAATCTATTGGACAGATTCTCCCGCATCACATTCTGTATTTTCCCTCAACTGTGTACTTGGTGATCTCTCTCCTCTAGATTCTAAGCAACTTGAGGTCAAGAAACTGTTAAGTCCATATTTGAATCTGTCACAGGACTTGACAGAAGCTCAATAGATATTATTAAACTGAAATGCCTAAAAGCTTTCCTTTTGATGGGCGATATTATGATTCCCTGTCACCCACTTTCAAGTTTTTACATTGTATCATTATTGCCAAAGATGAGTAAGAGTTTGTCAGTTTTGGAAAGGAACATATGTAAATGAGGTCATGAATGACTTTTTAAAATTTCATGGGGAGAATGTACATGGCAACTGCCAATTTGTACTGTAAATATTATAATTAGAACAGAGAGAGTCCCTGGCAAACTTTGAGGAAAGGCTGATGAAATGGTTCGAGAGAAAGCTTTTATTTCCCTAAGCAGCCTGTGTCGGGAGATTTAATCTGATTATTTAGGTCAGAGGTGAGATTTTATAAAGCCTTAGCAAACCCCGCCCATCTTGCAAGTCCTTCACCTGAAGAACGTGAAGATGAACATTTATTTCATTTTATAAGTTATTTACTTGGGTTAGGTTCCTTTTTACTACACATCTTGTTCTTTTTTTCCAATACATCCAAGGACCAAACCCCCTGCCTGTTAGAAAGGATCCTACATCATCCTAACATAGTATGCAAAACTGATCTTAAAAATGACCACTAGATGGCAATGAATCGGCATAAAAATGCAGGTCTTGAAAGAAGACACCCGTTCATAGTTCAAAGGGTCAAGAAGAGAAACTAGCTCGGGTAGATGCTTCCCAGCTTCATTTCCTCAGCATCTGCCTAGACCTGAAGGATCCCAGAAGCCAGGGCTCACCATTAAGGGGGTGGCTTGATGGGGGCGGTGAACAGGGACAATGATGAGAAACCCCAGGCAGAATGCAATGAGAATGAGCTTTGGAATCAGACGAACCTGAGTTTGAGTCTTTTGCTCACCACTTGGTTGATGTGGATGTTGGGACGAATTGCTTAACTTTGCTGGGACTCAGTTTCTCCATCATTTAAACGGTGCTATTAATGCCACATTCATAGGGCACAGTAAGGATCAAATGAGAGGATATTGGTACAGCTCTTGGATGGGAGAGGGGCTTTATAAGTGGCTCCCATGACATGGCTATGATTTGTTATCTGTAACTGTTGGTACCAGATTTGTTTTAGACTTCAGAATTTTCAGATCTTCAAATGATAAAGCATAAATTTTATATACTTGTGCTGAGCGGGGGTTGAGCAGCATTCTATGATCAAACACATTTCTGTGTCTGTGGGAAAATATGTTCATACCAAATGGAATAAATAACAAACCCAATTATCAGTGCAAGCCAGCTTTTGTCACCAATGAGTTAGAAAAATGCTTGGTTTTCAGAGCTTTGGAGGTTTTGGAATTGTCAATAAGGGATTGCAGGCCTGAACTATCCATTTAGAAATCATTTCTGCTTGGTCCTAAAGGCAGGCTACAGAGCCTCTCAGCTGTGTGCCCTTAGGGAGGGGTGGGAAAAGGTTGAGCTGGTCTCTTACATTGCCTGGTAGTCCTCCTTCGTTTCTGGGGAAACTATTGTGCTGACTGCTCTCTCTAGAAAATTTCATTTTCAGCATTTGCACCCGACAAAATGACTGCATAAAAAGCAAAGGAAAAGACATAATTTTCTGTACCTGAGAATGTGAACTCTTGAGGAGAAAGACTTAAAGTAGGCATTAAGAGCTCAAAATTAGAAGGACAGCATCTACCAATTAAAGTTATATTTAAAATTTTTCTTCTTGGCAAGTCTTACTGTAAAGACATGGATAGAGACATACAGTGGCATGTTCTAGGAAGGGTATCACCTAGAAGCTGTTGAAATCTTACTCTGGTAAGCTTGTCTCTTCCAAGTATGTCACAGTCACATTTCTCCTTAATGTTTTTAATGAAGTGTTTTCAATCGTTAGGTCTGTGCTCACGAAGCCTCTCCTCTTAGACTGTCAACACTCCAGGACAGAAACTAGCCTTTCTCTTGTTTCTCTTTCTCTGTAACCCCTAGGAATCTCATAACGTGTACAGCACTGTGTTTGAAGAAGCAGTTAGGTAAATCCTGGCTTTCGTAGCTCTAAGTAACACAGATTCTTCCTTCATAGTTCAAATATTCTAGGGGAATAAACTAGACACATTTGGGAGTTGCATTAACTCTTTCAGAAAACAAATACGTCATAGATAGCCCAGGGCAAGACATTCATCCTAATGGCTTGAAACAGCCCGAGGGAGAGCTTGTACTGCGAACAAATCTGCCTGACTATAATCTGGAGTCAGATTTCTCCTGCATTTTATGTACAAGGGATCTAAAATTAAAATTGATCATCAGTGTCAACAGCATAAACTAAGAGCAATTTCAACCATGTGTCATCAAAACCAGTAGCAGGGGGAACTGTGCCCACAGTGCAGTGTGTAAAATGGCCTGTGATGTTTCTGAACAAAAATGTGATCAGGTCATGTTGGCCCTGCTCCTGGGAGGCTCAGAACACCACCAATGGAGGTTGACAGCAGTGAACGGAACAAGAAAGTGGTTGTGGGCTTCCCTGGGTGAAAAAAATCTCTGATGGGCCTCAAAAGTCCAGAGGATAAAGCCCAAATTCCTTATCAGGACACTCATGGCCCTTCACGGTCTGTTCCCAACCTACTCATTCTTGGTCTCATCTTTCCATCAGTAAGCCACTTGGGGATATTTGTTCCATGTCCCTGGATTTTCCTAAACTCTCTCTCTGAGCCTTTCCTTTGCTCGGAATGTGCTTTTCCCCACCTCATGCTTCTCTCTGCTTTGCCAGTGGTGATAAACGGTTCCCTCCTTCTTTGAGACTCTGTGCACATAAATATCCTGAGGAGACTTTCTGGGCCATAGCACATTATGTTTAAAAACATCTTAATTGCCCTGTGTTACTCATCTGCTCATTGATGAACCCTAACGGGTTTGATGGGAGGGAGACCTTCTACTTATCTTTCTATCCTAGCCCTGAACACGGTATTTGAGGGTTCACGGACATTTAATAAGTGTTTGCTATTATTGATGAAAAGTCGAGCCAAGCATGGTCTGACTCACTGGCATAGAACCTGTGGTGAATGTTTAAAGAGAAGTGTAAGACTTTCCCTTTGTTACCTTGCTCCTCTACCCTTGGAATCCTAATTGACAGATAGGGAAGCTGGGACCAGCTCAAGGTTATACGGCTCATAAGTAATAGAGTCTTGGCCGTGTGTCAAGTATCCAGTTGCCAATCCAGTGTGCTTTCCACAGGTCGGCCTCCAACAAACAGAAAGGCACAGAGACCACTTGGCTCTCACATGTCAGGATCCCCATGTGGTACCACTTAATGGTTTTCCAAGTGACTCCGTGGGTAAACATAAAATATGGTATGTTCTTCTCTCTTCTTTCTCTTAACTGAGTAAGTTAATATTCCAGAGGGAATTATTTAGACATGTGGAAGAATTATTAAGGGGAGTTTAGTTTGTTAAATCTCAGTGGGGATGGGCTGTTTCAGAGGTTTTGCTTTATATGCTTCATGCAATCCTAACGGCCATATTTCAAGCTATTGGCTGACGGAGGACGGGTGAATCAATGACTTCCTTGTATCTGCAGAAATGTAAGTGTCCCTTGACTCGGAGAACACATCTTTGTCAGGAGTTTATATTTAAGTTCTGTGTTTTTCCCATTAATTTCAAAGGAGACAGTGTAAATAAATATGTCTGTTTAAAAGTTTTGGGATTGTGCAAATATAACAGAAAATGTCATATTTATCATTCATTTGAATGACTAGGTTAATTTTCCAGCATAATCTTGGCTACAGTAAAAACTCTATATCTTATATCTAACTTGGTAAAACTCCAACTTTGTGGTTTGCCACAATTTTTAACCATATTCAATTCTCTAGTTACTTTTTCAGGAGTTTTCTAAATGATTTTCTCACAAAGTCAGCCAACAGGCACACAGTTAAGATAAACAAAGTTTTCATTGTCTTTCATGGATATATAAATTTGGTTTACCATATGGTTTCTCCATCTCAAAACTGTTATCCTGAAAATCCATAATATTTTCCTGTGGTTCTTTGGAAATCTTTTCTCTTTTAGTTAACTACTATTGGTAGTTTCTTTTTGAATGCTTTATTTATAATATTTTTGTTTTCATACATTTGAATTTATTTATTATGGAAAATTCCAAGTACATTCAAAAGTAGAGATAATAAGCCATCATGTACTCATCACCTATCTCCAGTAATTATCAACTCCTGGCCATTCTTTTTCCTCTGTGCTCCCACCCACCACCTGCCCCCTCTGACTTATTTTGAAGTAAATTTGAGGTGTCAGAGTATATCATCTGTGAATATTCTCTATGTATCTTTTTTAAAAAAACAAGAATTTCCCTTTTTAAACATACTCACAATATCAATAACCACCACCTTACCCCCACACCCCCACCAAAGAATAATTCCACAATCTTTTTTTTTTTTTTTTTAAGATTTTATTTATTTGAGAGAAAGAGAGAGTGCAAGCCACCAGGCTGGAGGGAGGGGCAGAGGGGGAAGGAGAAGGACAAGCAGACTCTGCACTGAGTGCAGAGCCCCCCTTGGGGCTTGATCCCAGGACCCTGAGATCATGACCTGAGCCGAAACCAAGAGTCAGGGGCTTAGCCAACTGAGCCATCCAGGTGCCCGGACACAATCTTATTGACTCTCTGGTCAGTATTCATATTCCCTAATTGTACTAAATATGGGTTTCAGATTTTATTTTGTTTTTCTAAGATTTATTTATTCCTTTGAGAGAGTGTGAGCAGGGGAAGGGGAAGAGGGGAAAAGGGGTAGGAATCCTCAAGTAGGCTCCCCACTGAGCACAGAACCCAACACAGGGCTGGATCCCAGGACCCTGAGATCACGACCCGAGCTGAAGTCAAAAGTTGGATGCTTAATCAACTGAGCCACCCAGGTGCCCATAGATTTTGTTTCTTTGAATCAGGATCCGGACAAGATTTATGCTTAACAGTTGGTTTCTCAGTCATTAAAGTCCATCTTTACTTATTATTATTACTTATTATACAGGATATCCTCTATCTTGTCTTTAATTATACTCTCCTCCTTTTCCCAACCCCACCCCTTTCATCATAAACAGGGTTCTTGTTCAGTTGCAGTGTCATACAGTGTGGTTTTGCTGGTTACAGTCCTGTGGTGTCCTTTAACATGTTTGTTCCTCCGTCACTTGTACCTCTTGTCAAGTGGTAGTTTTTTTTTTGTTAAGATTTTATTTATTTATTTGACAGAGAGAAATCACAAGTAGATGGAGAGGCAGGCAGAGAGAGAGAGAGGGAAGCAGGCTCCCTGCTGAGCAGAGAGCCCGATGCGGGACTCGATCCCAGGACTCTGAGATCATGACCTGAGCTGAAGGCAGCGGCTTAACCCACTGAGCCACCCAGGTGCCCCTCAAGTGGTAGTTATATCTGGATGCTTGGTTCTTTTCTCTCTCCTTTTCACCTTCCCAAGACTTCATGGATAGTACTATTTACTTCCACAAGGAGATAGATTTTGTATGTTTGACTCTATTTAATGTTAACTACATTGATGACCATTGCTTGGATCTTTGGAAAGACAGGATAAATGTTTGATATTTATCTTTTGATTGCTGGCAAAATAAGTTGGTTTGCAGATGTCCTCAAACATAAGTTGATGTGTTGCAATCTTCTGCATTATTTATTATTATTATTATTATTGCATTATTATTTATTCTTACTGATGCTCTAATCGTCCTATATTTAGTCAATGGGAGAGTATTTAATTGAGATCCTCAGTCCTTTGATATATTCCTAGTTATATTCGATAAGATCTTTGATAGCTGCTTTGAAAAGATTTCTAAGCCTGCTTGCTTTTAACAAGATGGGTATGTAGAGACCACAATCTGGATTGTGTGGGTATTCATTGCTTCTAGATTGGTCACTGTTTCTAACCCTTTCAGTAACAGAACTAATATGTTTTGGCTTTTAAAGATAAAATTAAAGATAAAGATAAAATACATTATACTAACATTTCTACTTTAAATTCAATGATTAATCAATCCTCTATATCCTTTCTCCCATACCAAAATCTCAATATTCAATGATGGAAATACAATTACCTTCTCACATTACACACACATCTATCTCAGAATAATGATACTAACACTCGCATAAACATTATGATTACTAGAAATAGTTCTAAAAGTATATTATTATTATTATGAGCTATTCTTCTTTTATTTTAGTTACAATATATTAGAGTTGTTCAAAGTAAAGTTACCAGGAATAGTTCTTTGTGAGGGTATACCACCAATTAGGTAATTAAGTTCATTGTTTAATATTACATATAATTTTAGGATTTACTTTTTTTGCTTTGAGCTAACTTTTGTTTAATTGCATATAAAATATATACATGATTCTAAGGCATATTTAAAGAAATTTCGTGTTAATTTGTCCCCCCTATCCTATCCTCTCCCTCTTCCTCCTAGTTAACAATTTCAACTGTTTTTGTTTTATTTGTTTGCTTATTCCTTTATTGTTTTTTAAATACATGTAAACACTATTTTTACATTTATGTTTTCATAATAAATGTAAATATATACACTTCATGTTTTATTCACTTTCTCTCTTTAGTGTGTCTTTTGATATTTAGAAATTTAAGCATTTTTTAAATAGTTGTCTCTTATTTTAGTTGTAATTCATGCTGTGGGTAAATTCTTTTTTTAAGATTTTATTTATTTATTTGACAGAGAGACACAGGAGAGAGGAAACACAAGCAGGGGTAGTAGAAGAGGGAGAAGCAAGCTTCCCACTGAGCAGGGAGCCCGACATGGGGCTCAGTCCCAGGACCTGGGGATCATGACCTGAGCCGAAGGCAGACACTTAACCGACTGAGCCACTCAGGCGCCCCAGTGTGGGTGAATTCTTAACAAAACAATTGCCCTTGACTCTCATGGCAGATATATGGCAGTTACTAATTATTGTAGGATTGGTATATGTATGCTTTTCTGAAACAATGCATGCATCCTTGTAAGACTATCCCTTTAGCCACCCATAAGCAGTGTGCTTTTCTTTCTAGTGGGAGAAGTGTTTGTTAATAGCAAAAGTCAAACCAATAGAAACATCTAGTACTTGTATCTCCATATTATCAAGGATTAAGTGAGTTACTAGACTTACAGAAAAAAGCTACTGAATTTAAAGAAAATCCCCAATTGTTTTCTCTATCATGCTAGTCACTGTTGTATTTTTGTAGTTATTGTGTTTAGAGTGATTTTTTTGTATAGGTAAAGTATCAACCCACTTGATTACATCCTTTGAAGGAGTATATTGACTTTTTTGATCTTATGTATGTAGGTTGATTATGTTAACTGTAGATTTTACTTCAGAATCAAAGGGAAGATACAGAAAAATTATTTAAAGGAGCATGAGGTCTTATAGGGTTGAGACTCAGTGTTCTAACCCACTTGCCTCCAAGTACTATATTTCATCAAATCAAAGATACTATCAATTGTAAGATGTGCCACTAAGAAATATAAAAAATTAGGCCTCTTAAACTATGAATGGTTTTCAATTGCAAGATACCTCCTGATTTTGGAGATGTTGAAATGTGAAAAAATATAGGGCTTAAAAATGATAAAATATTAGAATAATTTCAATCATCATAAGAACAGCTACTCTCTTTTTTTTTTTTAAAGATTCCATCTATTTATTTGATAGAGAGAGAGCACAAACAGGAGAAGCAGCAGGCAGAAGGAGAGGAAGAAGCAGGGAGCCTAAAGCAGGATGCCATCCCAGGACCCTGAGATCATGACCTGAGCAGAAGGCAGATGCCTAACCAACTGAGCCACCCAGCTGTTCCAAGAGTAGCTACTGTTAAGCATCAACTAGATTCTATGAGTGTTACATGTATCATCTTATTTAATCCTCACAACAAAAATGCTAAGTTAGCACATGAAGAAACAGAGGGATACAATAATTGCCCAAGATCATGAATTACAAATATGTGAGAGTCGGGATTTGAATCTAGACCTAGTTTTAAATCCCATACCCCTTTCTCAAGGCCAAGTTGCTATCTGTCTTTCCATGTTGCTCTCAAGGTGGAAGGAGTCCATGATTCCTCTCAGTTCTTGAGAAAATCCATGATAGGTAGTAGTTTCTGTCTTGAAGTCCAATTTCCCTTCCTTGAATAGAAAGAAGCAGTTTAGGTGTGGAAACTGAGGAAGGAAGGTGCCTCTCTTCTCCCATGTGCGGTCAAAACAGATGGAGAGATCATGCTGCTGTGTCAGGGGGACAGGCACACTGGATTAAACATAACCCTCCATTTCAGTGGCTTACAAATTCTTTGACTAGGACCCAAAAGTAGAAATTGTTTTATCACTACAAAAATTGAGGGGTGGGGGTGTCTGGGTGGCTCAGTGAGTTAAGCCTTGGCCTTCAGCTCAGGTCATGATTTCAGGATCCTGGGATTGAGCCCCACATCTGCTCAGCGGGGAGCCTGCTTCCTCCTCTCTCTGCCTGCTTCTTTGCCTACTTGTGATCTCTTTCTCTCTCTGTCAAATAAATAAATAAAGTCGTAAAAAAAACAAATTGAGGGGTGTCTGCTTGGCTCAGTTGGTTTAGCGTCCAACTCGACTTCAGCTCAGGTCATGATCTCAGGGTCCTGGAATCAAGCCCCATGTCTGACTCCCTCCTCAGCGAGGAGCTTTCTTCTCCCTCTTCATCTGCCCCTCCCCCACTCATTCTCTCTTTCTCTCTCTCTCTCCCTCTCTAATAAATACATAAAATCTTTTTTTAAAAATTGAGACAAAACTCATACAACATAAAATTAGCCATTTTAAAATGTAATAATCCAGTGGGATGTAGCATACTAGCAATGTTGGGCCACCTGCCCCCCCCGACCGGTTCCAGAATACAGTCATCACCCTCAAGGACACTTCATATCAATTAAGGAGTCACTCACTCCCCATCTCCCAAGCCCCTAACAACCACTAATATGCTTCCTATCCCTATAGATTTACATATTTTGGGTATTCCACATAAATGGAATCATATTTGATATGTGAGCATTTATGTCTGGCTTCTTTCACTCTAGCACAATGCTCTTGAAGTTCATCTACATTGTAGCATCTATCAGAACGCCATTCTTTTTTGTTACCCATTCTTTTTTGTTGCGGAATCAATATTAATTGCATGGATATACCACATCTTGTTTATCCATTCATCCATTGACTTTTGATTTGTTCCTACCTTCTGGCTGTAGTGAGTAGTGATGCTGTGACCATTTGTGTACAAGTATTTGTTTGAAAACCTACTTTCAATTTTTTGGACTATATGTCTGGGAGTGAAATTGCTGGGTCGTATGGTAATTCTATGTTTAACTTTTTGAGGGAACTGCCAAACTGCTTTTCACAGCAGCTGCACCATTTTACATTCCCACCCGCTATGGAAAAGGGTTCCAATTTCTTCCCATCCTTGCCAATCCTTGTAATTTTCCATTGTTTTTAAATATAACCATCCTAGCGGGTGTGAAAAAATGCACTTTAAAAATTATTTATCCTTTACCTTACAAACTCGTATACACACACAAATGAAACATAAATGAGATAAGTGCTTCACAAAATAATAAATACTATTCTCCAGTATTTTCCATTCTATCCTAATATAATCTATCTTGTTTCATTTCCCTTAAAAAAAATTACTGGTGGCAACTCACTAAATTGATTTCATTATCTACTAAAGGGTTGTGGCCCACTGTTTGAAAATCATTGCTCTATTTGGATGCAAAAATTCTTCTAGGAGCTTTTTTGTATTTACATGGAAAAGAGAAATGAGTTCCTTTTGTGAATACTCAAAGACACCTTGCTGTACAGCAAATGAAAATTGTAATTATGACTTACATCATTGGCAAAGTAGGTTGAATAACTCATAGTTATTGTAGAGCTTAGAAAGCTGGGGGGTTCATTCGGACTCTGGAACTTTCTCTGCATCCTTTGAACAAATACTTTCTCTGGGATTCATTTTTACAGCCAGTAAATGAAGGAAACAAGGCACAGCACACCCACCAGAGCCTTCTTGATGAAGCCTGGAAAATAGCATAATGGATGTGGCTTTAGTTTGAAAACAGTGAAATGCTGTAAACAGTGAATTGCTGCCTAAGTGTTTCCACCGGCACCTGTTTGTAGAGCACTAGTGGATAACACTCACTGAACAGTAACAGCCAGGACAACCCTCTTCCTGGCTAGTTGCTGAATGCCAGGCAGGGTTCTAAGCCCTTTCCCTGTGCTAATTCAGTTCGTTTTCCTAACAGGCCTATGAGGTCAGGACTGTTCCCGTTAGCCCCTTTTTACAAACATGAAAAAAATCAAGGCACAAAGTAACTTGGTAACAAGTAGCCTTACCAAATCTCTATCTCTAGGAGGTGGAAGAATTACGTTTGCCACAGAAACACTCGTTCTTGTGCCTGAATGCTTAACCACCATATGAGACTCCTTATTGAATTCAGACAGAAATCAGAATTTTATATGAGTGTGTTGGAGCATTTAAAAAGTTTGCTATAGCATTAAGTATCTCTGCAAATAAAATGCTTATTTGAAAATAATCAGTGAAGAAAACTATGTCCTTTTTCTTTTTTTTTGCACACTTTTGTGGAAACAAGAATGTAATCAGCAAGTCACTGCTAGGAAGATCAAGTATCAACTTTAGAGCTCTGAGACTCAATAGGGTGCCTGGGGGATGGACATGGGTGAGGGTATGTGCTATGGTGAGTGCTGTGAATTGTGTAAAACTGATGATTCACAGACCTGTGCCCCTGAAGCAAGTAACACATAAAAAATAAAAGTTTATAGACTCACAGTAGGTTTTCTGAATGTGGATGTGTAGGGGAGTATGTGGGTGTGGATTCACCTGTACAACTTCAAAGAGAGAAGAGTGGCTCCTTGCTGGGGTAACGCTTGCTCAGGAACATAAAGGAAACCACCCAAGGAGAGAACAGACCTGTAGCTTAGCCAATAGGATGTCCTGGCCTCTGAGTCCTGGGCTCACTGACCACACGCTGACATTAAACATGCCCCATCCTGGGAATGCCGCTCTAGGCCTGGCATCATGAGAGCCTGTCCAGCCTGCAGGCCAGAGATAAGTCTCAATCCAGCCTTTGATGCTGACACCAGCTAAGGCTTCCATCAGTTGAGGAGACTGGTCATTTTCAACGGGGTGGCCAGGGAAGTAGAGGACTCTGGCTTGGATTTATTAGGCAGATCAGTTGGTTTAAGTGTCCAGGAAATGAATGTCAGTGACTGAGGGGACTTTCTGAGAGCTGAGCCACTAATCCTGGCCTGTCAGGCCAGAGGCTAAATCCTTAGCAGGAGGTGCCGTGTGTGTAAAAGGGTGCTTTCCCTTCTGCCCTTCCCATAGGAAGACGTCACCATCGGACACCTTCCTCCTGAGCGCGGCTCTGGGATGCTGTCCAAAATCGACGTCTCTTGTAGATTATGTTGCCAGATTGAGCAAGAGCCAGGCTCCTTTTTGGAACTGGGTGAAATGGACTAATCAGAAACAGGCCCATCCCCTTCCCTAGCCAGCTCTCCCGAGGCCAGGAGCAGAGCCTTGGCCTTGGGCTCCCACACACCGCCTGGTGACAGATAATGCTTGGTTTGGCCATGGCCCGAAAGGCCTCCATGTCTGCATAACTGAAAAAAGATTGCGTTGGCTTACAAATTGCTGTATCTGTAATGTGTTCAGGAATTAAAAGGAAAGCATGTTTTCAAAAGGTTCATCACTTTTTGTTATTAATGCAGAATGACGTCCTGCGGACAGACTCAGATGTGCGCGAGATCACTTTGCTGATGTGGTCCTTCCCCCCTGGCAGAGCTCAAGGTCAGCGTGCATCCAGGCTAGCGCATGGCCCTCCCTGCTCACAGTGTGAGTGAGCAGGGACCCATCTCTGAGTGAGAGGAGAGAAGCCACTGATCTCATTTGCTTCTATCCTGTGAACCTCTCAGTAGGTTTCAGAATACCTGGGTCTGAATAAAGAAGGTTCAGAATACTTTCTCTGGCTAGAAAGCCCTTGCACGGTGGGGAGGCAGAAGTTCCCAGTCCCACTTCACAGACACCTGGGATTCATAAAGTGTGAGGGCTCCTCTCATTCTCGTTTCGGCTAAAAGCTCAAGCACAAAACACCAAAGGCTCATGGAGAGAAAGATCGTGACCTAGCAAGATGAGTAGAAATGCGCCCTGGATCTCTCATAAAACTCCATCAGACTGCACACCTATTATGTATGGCCCATTTGGTCTGTTTTCTGTGGTTAATACTCTTAGACTGTGCCGTGTAAATTCAGATTGTTTAAAGATGAATGCAAAGTTCAAACGGGCTGGCTGATGGCTTATGAGAGTAGTTCATTCTAGAATACTTCCCCTTTTTGGTGTTTCTTCCCATTTTTCCCCCCTCTCAAGTATATCTACTTCAGGAAGCATGGAGAGAAAAGAGCCCAGTGGGAAAATTTTATCAAGTGATAATGACATTGTCCTTGTGGAAAAAAATCTGGGGCAAACAGATTTTGGGTTTTACTGTTAAGCTAACATTAGATTACCTATCCTAACAAGATTTAAGCATCTTGTTTTTCTAAATGCTCTTTCATTTGTGTTAAAACAGAAGAAAATATGACATCTAACCCTTTTTTCCTGAGAAAATAATCACCATCCTCCATGCTTTGCCAACAACAATCCTTTTCCCCTTCATTTATTACAGGAGCTATGGTATCTGTAACTTAGGAAAGCCGCTACCCTAGCTGGGCTGTTTGTCTGTTTTAGCTTTTGGCACTTGAACTCTTTGAGTGCGTGAGATGTGTGCCTATGTGTGTACCTGTTAGTGTGCGTACTTGCTGTGTGCATATGTGTTAATTTAAGGCAAACAGACTGTCCGAGATGTAAGAAATCATCACAACTATTTATAGAGAATGAATTCTTTATTTTTATTCTCCCGATCTTCCACTGTCACATTTTTCTTTTTGTTTCGTATTTAAGCACCAACAACCTACTATTAAAACAAACAAACAAACAAACAAAAAAACCGTCAAGCTTGTTCATGACAAAGATTAGATCTATTTACTACTTGCCCTTAAATAGTTTTTTCCTTAGGTTAATCATTTGCTTGCAACTCTTTGAAAAGTAGATTTGCTTACTTAAGTTGTGATTTTCCAGAATTATTATTATTTTTTAGTTCATATGTTAAAAACAAATAGAAAGAAAGTAAGGAGGGGGATTGATGCGGTGACAGGGGTGGGTGGGGAGCAATGAGAGAAAAGCCTGCCCTTTTAATATATAGAATTCTGATATAAAAGACCAAGACAGACCACCCAAACTGTCATGTGTTTTTTGTGGTTGCTGATTGTTCTGTGGGGAGCAGTATGGAACATTTTTATGCTATCACAGGGAAACAGCAAACTCCAGGGTAGATTCTGATTTCTGTGGCTAAAATCTCTATCTCTTATTTCCAGAAGCAGAAACACAAATGAGGTCTGATGTTCTTCTGGTTGAAAACTTACTGGAAGGAAAAAAAAAAAAAAAGTTTGTGCACAGAAATAAACACATATGTCAACAAAAGGATACAAACAAAACTGAGGAAATGTGAATAAGATGTGAATTGTATCAATGTCAATTTCCTGGTTGTGAAATCCTACCAGTTTTACAAGATGTTACCACTGGGGAAGCTGGGGAGTAAGTACATAAGATCTTACTGTGTTATTTCCCATAATTGCTTGTGAATCTATGATTATCTCAAAGTAAAAAGTTTGTATTTTTTAAAGCAATAAGGCAAACAACTATATATTACTTTCAAAATAAAAAGATGGTCCACATTTATATTTTGAAAGTAATTTTTTGAAAGTAATTTATTTAAAAGCATTTGAAAGACAAAGTAGCATTTTAAAAGCTAATTCTTTTATAAAATATTTGTTTGCTATCATAACACCTAAAAAATGAAAGAAAACAGACACAGTAAAATTCAATTTGTTAGTTCAGAGCTTAAAATAGTCCCAGTGGATTAAACCCACAGTCTTAATTATAGTGAGGAAACGAAGGTAAGTTTTAACCTATTTTTGTGTAATTTATGTTGAAGATGCATTTTATCCCAATGAGCAACATCTTAGGGAGAAATGAAAAGTTTGTACCTTTGGATGGAAAAAACAGTGGAATTACATAAATCCATTAGCCTTAATGGCTATACAAAAAGGTCTTGGCCAATACAAAAAACAGAGTATGTCTACTTTTCAGGGGTGAGAGGGAGTTCTAAGAATAGCTGTTAATGCTTCAGAATGAAACTGGCTTTGAGATGAAAAGACAACAGTTACCATTTAAATAACTATGTTGACTATTGCTGTGGCTAGAGAGGTCAGTATAAAGCAAAGCCTATCAATTCATCTATCTGTGTATCAAACACTGTATTGACATTTTCAGATGATATGATTTAAACTTATTTTGAGATAACTGGATTATATATGTGTGTATATATACACACATATATAATGATTGCCTGCGTAAGATGTAGTTGAAAGAATTAACACAGAGAGAGCCCATGTACTCTTTCCTCAGTTTCCCCAATGGTAACATCTTATGTAACTAACTATAGCATAGGGTTACAAACAGGAAATTGACAGTGATACAAATCTGTCTATCTCACTGGCAAATGATAGGGTTTTTTTTCACCATTAAGTGTAGTCACCATCTGTCCACATACAATGTTATTATTATATTATTGACAATATTCTCTATGCTGTACTTTTCATCTTTGTTGCTTATTTATTTTATAACTGGAAATTTATACCTCTTAATCCACTTTATCTATCTCACCCATCCCTCTGCCCACCTCCCTTCTGGGAACCACCAGTTATCTTCTGTATCTAATAGTCTGATTTTTGGTTTGTTGTTTTTTGTTTGTCTGTTCATTTGTTTTGTTGGTTTTTTTTTTTTTAGATTCCATGTATAAACAAAATCATATTACCATATTACCATCTGTTTTTCTGTCTGACTTATTTCACTTAGCATAATACCCTCTAGGTCCATCTATGTTGTCACAAATAGTAAGATACCTTTTTTTTAAATGGCTGGATAATATTCCATTTATATATAGCACACCTTCTTTATCCATTCTTCTGTTATTGGACACTGATATGGCTTCCGTATCCTGTAAATAATGCCACTATAAACATAGGGGTACATATATATTTTTGAATAGTTAACAAAACCAAAAGACAACTGACAGAATGGGAGAAGATATTTGCAAACGACATATCAGATAAAGGACTAGTGTTTTCGTTTTTTTTGGATAAATACCCAATAGTGAGATTACTTGATCATATGGTAGTTCTATTTTTAACTTTTTGAGGAACCGCCATACTGTCTTCCACAGTGGCTGCAGCAGTTTGCATTCCCACCAACGGTACACCAGTGTTCCTTTTCTCCACATCCTCACCTACACTTGTTATTCTAGCCATTCTGACAGGTGTAAGGTGATATCTTACTGTGGTTTGATATCATTTCCTTGAGGTTTAGTGAGGTTGAGCACATTTTCATGTGTCTGTTGGCCATCTGTATGTCTTATTTGGGAAAATGTTTATTTAAGTCCTCTTCTCATTTTAATTACATTATTTGGTGTTCCACACTAGATCACAAAATTCTTCATGTTTTAGGTATTAACCCTTTATCAGATATGTAATTTGCAAATATCTTCTCTCATTCAGTAGATTGCCTTTCATTTTGTTGATGGTTTCCTTCACCATACAAAAGCTTTTAATTTGGGTGTTGTCCCAATAGTTTAATTTTGTTTTTGTTTCCCTTGCCTCAGGAGACATCTAGAAAAATGTGGTTAAGGCCAATGTCAAAGAGATCACCATGTCTTCTTTTACTTTTTAAGGCTAATAAAATTAATTTTAATTTTATTCAACCAACAGTTGATGAACATGTAGCATACTTTCCAGAAATCATACCACACACCCTGCATTAACTATTTTTAAAGTTTGCTTCTGATTTTATAGGTTGAGAGGACTTTTCTTCCTTTATTCTTTCCCTCCTTCCTACCCTTTACTTGTTGATGCCCTCTTTTTTTTTTTTTTTGAATGATCACAGGCCATTATGATAGTAAGAAACAAATTGCTTTAGATATTTTCTGGCATATGTTGATGTCATTATAAAGTTGAGAGACAGATTATTTGTAGTAACATTTTAAGAGACCAGACTTCATGGGAAAAAAATAACTAAATCCCCTGTGAAATGTATTTTACTACCTACCAGCCAGTCAAAGACTGAGATTTATTAAATCCCTACTACAGCACAACAAAGCTAAACAGACAACCTGAACTTGATACTTAGTTTTGATGCATTATTTGGTAAGCTTTGGAGAAAACGATGGTATTGAGAGAAAGGGGCAGTCCCTTTAAAATACTTTCCTTAAGAAAATGGTTTGGAGAAGGGATCGGGTCTCATTTCCATCCAATTCAGATTGTACTCAAAGGAGCCATTGGGGCCAAGGCAGCTACCTGTCCACACGATGGGATGTTTCCTCAGTAAGAAAGAACCTCAGACTTGACAGGCTTGACAGTGTTGTGTGGAAAGAACATTTTCAGCAGGAAACATAGCAGGATTGGAGGGGTAAGAAAGGGCTCATTTTATCTGAATTCACATGTAAACCTTGAAGGGTTTTAAGCAGACAACGATGAGATGATGTGGATTGTGGATACGATGGATTGAAGGGGCAGGAGACTAAACAGGGAGGTTGTTTGGAAAACCATTGCAGTAGTTCAGGTTGGGTTGAACTGATACCAGTACAGATGGGGATAAAAGGGGGACAAATTTGGGATAAATTTTGATGGTCAACTCTGTTAGGTTTGGTGATAGATTGATAGAAGGAGATGTTGAAAAACATCTATGGCTTTCTGGTGCGAATAACCAGTTCGACTGAAGTATCATTTAATGAGATAGAAAAAGGAGGTAGCATTTCTTGAGAAGAAGCCAAGAAGAGGGACTAATTCTGGTGGGAAAAATAAGAGTTCCACTCAGACTGTGTTGAGTTTGAGAAGCCCACAGAGGTCCTAGCGGAGATGTCAAGTAGACCGTTGGAAGAGAAGAGAGAAATGTCTGGCTTAAAGAGGAAACCAGAGAATGAGTCCACTGTGTAGCTGGCAGAACAAGAATACTGATACGGATTTGAACTCAAAGTTCCCCATTAGCCAAACCAGAGCATACTGGTAGGTTAGCACAGGCATTCTGGGTAATCTGGTGGAAGAAAAGTCAGACTGGAATTGGTTGTGGAGTGAATTTGAGACAAAGTGTCAAAGAAAGTCATCTATTGCCTATGAAGCAAAGGAAGCAAAGAAAGAGTAATTAGAAAAATAAATAACTGGAGAACTAGTTTCAAGTAGAGCCTTTTTTTTCTTCTTTCTTTCTTTCTTTCTTTCTTTTTTTTTTTTTTAAAGATAAGATAACCTAGAACTGTGGTTCTTAACCTAGAACTGTAGTTCGCTTAAGACTATAGCGAACTACCTGGGGAGAATTTTAAAATCCTGATGCCCAGACCTTCTTTAGTCATAATTAAATCAGAACCTTTGCAAGGGGAAGTCTGGGCAACTGTATTTTTTTTTATAACTATACAGGTAAGTCCAGTGCACAGGCAAGTTTGAGAACCAGTGTCCTAAATGGACATTTCTATCCCCTTTGAGCTTGTTAAAATGCAGACGTGGGGTACAAGTTCAAAATCCCTAGTAAATTTCCTGCTGGTGCCACTGCTCCTGGTTTGTGGCCACATTGTACATTTTGAATGGGAATGATCCAGAAGAGAAAGAGGAGAAGAGCACAGGAGGGGGCCTAATCTGAGAGACTGAGAAGGGTCGGAATGCCAGACCTTCTGGGGGATTGGCCTTGGACAGGAGGAGGGATGTTGTGACTGGACAGGAGAAGAAGGCATGGGTGGGTTTATATACCTGGTGGTCAGGAAGATTAAAGAGGTGTAGCCTAGTGGTTTTGACTGCCTAGTCTGCTTCCTCAGACCCATCTCTTCCATAAAGACATCTCCCTTTTTGCTTGTTAAGGTCAAGGATGTGGTATCTGAGGGTTGTCAAGAACCCTGCTGGGTCCTTTAGCCCTTCCAAGTCCCTCATCCCAGATGAAGCCAAAAGGGACCTCTCTGCCCCTGAGGGCAGAGTGAGGCTACTTACAGGATTGCTGCTGTGGAGGCTCTGAGTGATTTCTGTAGAGATCTTTATGTTCCTCCTTTGCAAGGTGAGGACTGGCCCAAGTCGCTGTGGTGGGCTGAGCCCACTGATTGGGATCTGTCAGTGTGGTCGCAGTGTGGTCAGTGTGGTCGCTGTAAAAGGAGGCTGGGCAAGACAGTTAGGCACATGTGGCTGGTTGTCAGGACAAACATTCTAGGTCAGTCCTATGGAGCTGCCCAAGTCATAGTCTATCCAGAGTGAAGGGCTATCTTCTTTCCTCAGGCCAAATGAGCACAAACACATGGTTGTGTGGTATGGGAGTAGGAACTGAAAGGCATCTTGTGTGGAGGAGCCTGCAGAGAATATTATGTGGGGTCAAACGCTTCTCCTCACTAAGACTTAAGGAAAATCTCATTTCCTATTTCTGGCATGGCTTGGGGAAAACAACCAGGAAGTTGGTCAGTGTCCAGGCTACTATCATAATGTTACCGTTTATTGAGGATCTACTTACCACGTGTCTTCCATTTTATGTCGCTTATCTCAATTTATCCTTACCACAGCCCTATGTTTCAGGTACTATTATTATTTCAGTTTCACAGATGAATGACAGAGGGTGGCAGAGGTTGAGGAACCTTAAGTCACATTCTTTAAAGTGGTCGAGCCAGTATTTAAACTCGAGCAGTCAGACCGAGAAGTCAGACGGAGAAGTCAGACCCTTAACTGCTATGGTGCTCCACTCTCCTTCTCTCTGTCAGCAAATGAGATGGGTACTGCTGAGTGACAATTCATGGATTTCTAGTGTTTATGCATGCCTTTCTAGCAGAGGTACTAACTGCCTTTGTTCCAGACTTCTTGTTCAAGGACCAGTTGTACAGCCACCAGTCTTGTAAGATAGAGATAATATCACCCAAGGAGCAAAGGACAGGCTCACTCTGGGCTTGTATCAAAGATCTGTGACCTCTGGGCTCCAGGTTCCATCCCTGTATCACAGCCTCCTGTGTCTTCACGGGCCCCTGGCCCTCTCTGTGCCAGCCTGGGAAAACTGAGGCTTGGAGAACAAAAGCAAATATTGACACTCCAGTGAATTTATTACTGTGAAAAATAAACTGTCCTTTTTGATGTCATTTCGGAGTGTTGGTGGGGTTCAGAGCCGACAGCTAAGAAAGAATTCTTGAGACATCTTTGGGGCAAAAAGTTGGTTTTATTAAAGCATGGGGACAGGACTCCTGGGTAGAAAGAGCTACACTGGGGTACTTTCAAGTTGGGAGGGGGTTAGGGTTAGTTTAACCCTCTAAGGAATTTGGAAACAAGGCTTCTAGGATGCTGAGGGGGCTAGCTACTGTTGGGAAATGTTATTTATTACCATCTAATAAAACCTTAGTCATGAGATCAGTGGGTCATATGTTTGGGGGATGATTGCTAACACGTATCCTGGGAGGTAGAGATAAATAAAGTTTCCAAAGGAATTTTTATATGTTACAGGAGACTCACAGGACCACGGTGGTGGGGGCCCGGGGGGGGGGGGGTGGAGATCAGGCTAAGATTGCCTTTTGCCCTGAGCAAAGTATTGACATCGAGGCAGCTGAGTTCCTAGAAGAATGTCACTCTGCCTGTTTCAAGAACTTGTCAATGGGCTGTAAGTAATAAGGAAACTGAATTTTTCTTTTGCCTTTGCTTCCTGCATCGCTCTCCTCCAGACCCAGAAGGACAGAGTCCTTGACACTGTGTCTTCAGCCGGAATCCATGAAACCGTGGCAAGTTAACTTAGCTTGGAAGTAGGACAAAATGAGGCTTCTTCATAACTCTTGACATGCACCGTTACTCCCTATGCGGGCAGGTAAAAACAAGCTCAGGGAGCCACGTGCAGCTGGTAAAAGGTTCAGTAAACTCCCCTCTGCCTCCATCCAAACTATGTGCTCTTCCCGACTGTTCCTGGGGGGAAGCTGAGACAGGTTTAATGCAGATCAGCAAACCCTTTGGCCTTCTGACCCAAACCACTTGTCCAGCGGATTTCCTTGGGATTTTGTAATGGATGCTCGGGTGACTCACCCAGATCTTACCTTCAGGACTGATCTACCCATTTCCCTGCTGCTGGAAGATGAGCAGCTCCAGGCTCCCTTCTGAGTCCTTCTCCACAAACTGTCAGGCTGAAGATTGCTGCCTTCCCCAAAGACTCGCCCCATGGGGCAGGGCTGCTTGGACAAGGGGGCCAAGGAGGGAGCAGGTAGTTTTCTGATGCTCCTGCTTCAAGGTGGGGTGTGGGGAGGGGGACTCAGATCTTAGCTCTGGAGCTGCCTTCTGGAGAGACTCAGATCTCCTACATTTTTGATGCTCATGTCACAGTTCAGTCCATCCTCTGCCCAAAACTTCTTTCGGTCCCCAAGGTGCTAATCTTGAGAACATCTCAATTAATTGTGCCCGAACACAATCTCAGCACCCAAACCATAACAAATAACTTCCTAAGGAAAGACCTAAAGCAGATCTCCTGTAAATCATGATATGAAGCTAATGGTCATAGAGAAAATGTGTACCAAAGATTTTCTGTGCTTTAAATTACAATTTTTGGTCCCTGTAGCTTTAGGTAAGCCATTTAAAATATCATTTATAAGCTCATCAAAATCATATAATCTAAATTTTAGAAATTACATTAAAGGATAAGAAATTATATTTATTAAAGCATTACAGTTGTAACAATTTGGCTGTATCCTCATTGAATTGCTTTTTCTGACACTTCAGTCTACAAATAAGTA
The DNA here is from genome assembly GCF_011764305.1 of Mustela putorius furo. Taxonomy (NCBI): domain Eukaryota; kingdom Metazoa; phylum Chordata; class Mammalia; order Carnivora; family Mustelidae; genus Mustela; species Mustela putorius. The sequence continues at coordinate 11,451,639 of NW_025422010.1, read as the reverse complement.
AAAAGCAATAGGTAAATCATTAGCTTATCATATAATGCCCTGATGGAAATTTTGTATAATTGAATTTCTGTTTTCCCTTGAGATACAAATACTGGGAACGTTTCATAGATTATGTAAATGGAACAGTGGGAATCATTTGCAAGTCATACCACTTAATGCATCTAAGAAAATTATATTAACCTTTCCTCTAGAGAGAGGCAATATGATAATATGCCTTGTCGGGATGGAAAAGTTGGGATTTTGTGCAAACTCTCAAGGATAGATTTGGAAGGGGAAGGTGATAATGAATGCACTCAAACAACCTCTTCTTGGCTTTGACTTGAGAATAAACCCAGGAGAGCAAGACCACTGAGTAAGAAGGTCACGCAGGGCAGTAGCAGGCCCATGTTTTGTAGTCAAAGCTATGGAGTCCAACCCTTTCTCAAATGATGCCATTTGCCTTATTCAATCTACAAGAGGTTGTACAAACACATCCATAGCATGACTTTCTTGAGGGTAAAGGGCTAGCTGGTCACTGAATGTTTCTGATCCCAAAACTAAGTGATGAACTAAGAACCATCCCCCGTCCCATCGCCACCCCCAATAAGTTTTGTCCCCGTTTGATGAGCTAATCAGGCGTCTATCCTGTTGAGAGACGTTTGATCTTCAAGCTATGCCAAAGCGCAGACTATTTCTTGATTCATAAAAGGAAAATCAACACTAAAATAAAATATTTTAAAGCTTTAGTTTTTAAAAGTTTTACGGGAAAGACAGACATTCCCCATGAATACATGCATTGTGTTTCCTGCTTGTAATGCAACCGGTTGAACCAGTTCGTTTTTATCAAGAGAAGGTTATGCAGAGCCCAATACTCAGTATAAACAAACTGGGCAAGAAAGTGCTTCAGAGTATGTTGAAAATTAAGCTTAGTTAGAACAAATCTCCTACGTGAGGCAAGGACCTTCCAATTGAGAGAGATATCCCAGAGATAACAAATACTGTTAGTATAAACATGAAGGAATGTTTGGTTTAAATCCTTGCATAACTCATGAAAAGTTGCATACAATCAACAGAGTTGCATTGTGCTCTAAACAACGAATACATTGCTTCATATTCTTGGTATCGTACCTTCCAGTCATTAGACCAGAAATGAGATAACAGATTGAGCAAGTTTCTATGGAGGAGCCACAGAATTTCTTTCCACAGAGATATTTATGTTGACACTGAACAGAAATTTTAGAAGTACATTGTTAGGGGGCCATTTTCCCCAGTGGAATAAAAAGCTTCAGTATTTAAGAAATTAGCAGTATTCAAGGTTCTTTGCACTTTATGTTTACCTAAGATCATCCTCATTGCTCAACAGTTTTCCAGCAGAGGGAGCAGAGGCGAAAGTTTGGCCAACTGAAAATCAGCTGGTAAAAGTAAAAGAAGGAGTCCTCTCCAGGTCAACATTCTAACTCAGAGGTACTCTAGTATGTGTGTGTAGTAAGGGTCATGACTCTTAATGAGACCTAAGATTCCAAAGTTCTCCTAAGGAAGAAAATGGACTTGAAATGCCTAAAACAATGGACAGAACATGAAAAGGTCAATTCATGCTAGTATATGACTCAAGGTATTATCTGTCCCTCTGTCTGTCCATTGCCTGGAATGAATTTATTTCAGTCAGGGTGGGATTACAACTATAGAAACTTCTAGGCAGAGTTCTCTGACACTTGATTGCTCGTGGGGTCAATACCCCTTACAGATACCTCAGCAACTGACTGGAGAACTGTCGTTTCTGGCTCTTCTGAGCTGTGCTCAGGGAATTACTGGGAATCATGAAAGCTGGGCAGAATTTTCCAGTAGCAAAAGATGAAAACCAGTACCAGGCCACATGGGGCAGAAAAAGGTGTGGGTTTCTTCTGTGTGGGTGAAAAGACAAGAGTTGTGACGGTCATGAATTTAACACCAGGGTTAAGATGTAAGGAAAGGTTTGGGTCCACCAGATTTGTATGTTTTCATGATACACTGTAATAACATTGGAAAATAATATCCTGGATTTCCAGAAGTGAATCTAGTTCTTTTACTTCATATGGGGTTTGCTTTCAGTGCTTACCTTTCAGACGCCAAGGAGATCCTAAAAAAGATAAGATTGACTAAATCGCAGGAGCAGACCTGAAAAGGTGCCTCTTTGTAAAGCAGGTTAGTGCAAGTTCCATTGTTCTAATTGTGTAGGTAGAAGAAACCATTGAGACAGGACCATGCTGATTCCGTACAATATCAAGACGTGCGTTTCTTGTGGATTAAGGGAGAGGTGACTTTCATTTCCTATTTCAGACTGTTGTGAAACCTCAGTTGCTTTCTTTCTACCTAAGATACAGAACGTGGGAAAATCATAGACTATAAAGTTTGGGTATCACCTTCAGCATCATCCTGGGGACCTCCTGGTGGGTGATGGTAATGGGAACGATTAGATTGCATTGATCAAGGAAAAGTACTGTTACCTTTTGATGACTTTCCTGTGTCTAAAAAACATCAACTATTGACACCTAAATTCAACAAACTATACTAGTGTAAGTGACAGCTATTTCACATAACATAATTGCCCTTAAGAGATGAAGACCATGTAGGGAGGTTTCTTGAATGGTAGGATGTGATAAAGGAAAAGCATTGAATGGGGATCAGGTGAGCCAGGATTTAATCTCATCTGTGCCATTTAATAGTTTTAGTTGCTTCTCTTACTTATACCAGCCCCATGTCTATGGTTTACAGATTACTTATTTGCAAAATTAAGAGTAAGTCAACTTGAGTTCTAGAATTTTATGAGTTTTGTGGACTCTAAACATCCTTTCTAATTGACTTCTAGATTTAAAATGCCTTTTGCATTTGTTGAAATTCATAACCAAGCAAGGAAAGTAGTAAGGAAAAGGACTTTGCTAAAGGAGAAGTAATGTTTTCATTTCCTTTTTTTATATTTGCTTATGATTGGGGCAGAAATTTCTTTGTGGAGCACCTCATCTTCCTTTGGCGGATGGAGAGGACCGGTGTAACAGATTACCTTATTGGTGCTGATCTAAAACTTCCTGACTTGCCCATTAAGACTGCATTTTTTTTCTTTTCTTTCTTTCTTAATTTTAATTTTTTTAATTAACATATAAGGTATCATTTGTTTCGGGGGTACAGGTCTGTGAATCATCAGTCTTAACACATTTCACAGCACTCACCATAACACATACCCTCCCCAATATCCATCACCCAGCCACCCTAATCCCTTCCCCACCACCTCCAGCAGTTTGTTTCCTGAGATTAAGAGTCTCTTATGGTTGGTCTCCCTCTCTGGTTTTGTCTTGTTTCATTCCCCCCACCTTTCCCTATGATCCTCTGTCTTATTTCTCAAATTCCTCATATCAGTGAGTTCATATGATAATCCTCTTTCTCTGATTGACTTATTTCCTTTAGCATAATACCCTCTAGTTCCAGCCACATGGTGGAAAATGGCAAGATTTTGAGCTTTTTGATGGCAGCATAATATTCCACTGTATATGTGTACCACATCTTCTTTATCCATTCAAGGAAATACAAATCAAAACCACAATGAGATACCACCTCACACCAATCAGAATAGCTAAAATTAACAAGTCAGGAAATGACAGGTGTTGGCAAGGATATGGAAAAAAATGGAACCCTCCTATCCAACAGGTGGGAATGCAAGCTGGTGTAGCCACTCTAGAAAACAGTATGGAGGTTCCTCAAAAAGTTGAAAATAGAGCTACCTATGACCCAGCAATTGCACAACTGGGTATTTATCCCGAAGATACAAACATAGTGATATGAAGAGGCATGTGCACCCCAATGTTTGTAGCAGCAATGTCCACAATAGCTGAACTATGGAAAGAGCTTAGATGTCCATCAACAGATGAATGGATAAAGACTACATTTCTAGGGGAGGTTGAAATAGCAGTTAGCTTAGGTATTAACTCTAGTTTGGTGACTTGGCCTCTGTGATGCCATTTGGGATCTATGGTTCTCTTTTCTTTTTCATAATATCTACCAGAAATGTTTGAGGAATAGTATTCAAACCACTAGTCTTAAAAAAAAAAAAAAAAAAAAAAAAAAAAGGTCTGACCTACTGCTAACATGTAATCAATCAATCAGTGTTTGGAGCACGTTGACCACAGAGCCTTTGCACCTGATTGCAGACACTACAGTCTTAACTACTTGGTTCACTGTCATTTGTACTGAGGGTCACAATCCACTGATAGCTGACTGGTTATGAGTATTTTAACACTCTCACCTTAGAAGAAGGCTTTGAATCCTCTGCTGACATGCTTGCTTCCTGTAGCTCCCCTACAAATCACAAAAACACCCAAGGTGAATCTCAAGCTGAGCAAAAGCAGGAGGTGAGCCCATGCCTAAACAGAGGGAAGGAGCTGGAAGAGGTCATTCCAATAAGGGATAGATCATCATTGTTTCAAGCAACTAGTTCTAGCCTTCTGCTTTCACAAATAATCCTTTTAGAGCACTTTCATATTTACAAGTTATATAGTTGGGTTGTGATGAATTTTTTTTAAGTCTTTGTAATGGTAAAGTTTTAGAAGAAATATAGTCAAGCTTAAGAAGGGCAATCCTCCTGCATCCTGTTTAGTCTCCAGCAGGTCTGTTTGCAAAACACAAGGCTCAGTTTGTTCATACCTAATTTGGGCCACCAGTTGCTTCTCTCAGAAAACATCTCAAAACTGAGCTTTCGCAGCTGCTTATTTATAATTCTGCAATAATCTTCCCTGTGTGGTTCTCAACTTGCCAGAGGAACATGAGGTAATGCATGGTAGAAAGAGTGAGAAAGTTTGAAAATCAAGAAACCTGGGTTTTCTTTCTCTTGAAGGGTTTCCAAGAGATGGTAAGCGGGCAAGGAAATGAACATTTACTATTATCTCATTTAATTCCTTCAACACTCTTAGAGGTATTATTTCAGTTCCCTAAACAAAGGTGGCTCAGAGAAGATGACTCACTTACCCTCCCCACTCATGATTTGGGGCACGGGTTCGTATTTGGTGCTGAGTCATACCCACCATTACACCCCTGAGTTGCAGGAGAAGAAAATGTTCTTTAAAACTCATGTTTGCTGAAAACCTTAAAATACCCTTCTGAATTATGACTTAGATTATTTTGGAATAATAATTCCACCAGTTGCACTGAAAACAGAATCCTTAAAGTTTTTACTACATGTATAGATCACTAGCCCCTTTTTTCCTTTTTTCTCTGAAAAAAGGAACATTGTAAGTCTTGCCTATGTGGGAATGGGTTGGTGCCATATACACTTGCTTTAAACTCAAGGTCTTTTCTTTTTCCTTTTAAATAGATTTTAGTTTTTAGAGCAGCTTTAGGTTCATAGCAAAATTGAGCAGAAGGGATGGGGATTTCCCATATACTCCCGCCCTCCATAGGTGCAAAGCCTGACTCAGTATCAGCATCTTGCCCCAGAGTGGTCCATTTGTTTCAATCAATGAACCTATATTGACACATCATTAACAGTGACAACCCATAGTTTACATTAAGGTTCACTTTGGTGATAGACATTCTATGGGTTTGGACAAATGTAATGAATGGCTTGTATCTGCCATTAGAGTATCATACAGATTATTTTCACTGTTTTAAGAACCCTCTGTGCTCTGCCTATTCATTCCTACTCTTCTTGACCCCTGGCAACCACTGATCTTTTTACTGTCTTCATAGTTCTGTCTTTTCCAGAATGTCACTTAGTGGGAATCGCTGTGTTTACAGCTTTATCAGATAGATTTATTTCACTCTGCATTGAGAGTTCCTCCATAGCTTTTCATGGCTTCATAACTCATTTCTTCTCAGTGCTGAATAATGTTCCATTGTCTAGATATACCACAAGTTACTTTTCCATTCACCTACTGAAGGACATCTTGGCTGCTTCCTGGTTTGGGCAATGATGAATGGAGTTGCTGTAAATATGTATCTGCGAGCTTTTGTGTAGACCTAATTTTTGGATCGTGGAGGCAAACACCAAGGAGCAAGATTGTTGGACCAAAGGGTAACAATATGCTTAGTTTTGTAAGAAACCACCAAATTGTCTTCCAAAGTGGCTATGTCATTTTAGAATGATAGCATTCCCACCCACAGTGAATGAGAGTTCCTGTTGCTCCCCATCCTCACCAGCAATTGATGTTGTCAGGGTTCCAGATTTGGGCTATTCTGATAGGCACTATATGCCATTCCGATAGGCATATAGTGATATCTCTCTGTTGTTTTCATTTGCATTTCCCTGATGAAATATTCTTATTTGTTATACCTTCTTGGTGATGTGTCCATTCAGATCTTTTGCCCATTTCCTGATTGTATTATACATTGCCTTTCTGCTGAGTTTCATGAGTTCCCTGTATATTTTAGATAACAACCCTTTACCAGATTTGTCTTTTGCAAATATTTTATCCCAGTTTGTGACTTGTCTTCTCATTCTTCTGACAGTGTCCTTCACAGAGCAGAAGTTTTACATTTTAGTGAAATTTGGCTTACCAATTATTTCTTTCATGGATCATGCCTTTGGTGGTATATTTTTAAAAGTTTAGGATCTTTTTTAAATACCAGAATGTGTAATTGTGACAGTCCAAATGTATTCATGCAGCAGAACATAAGAGGATTAGATTCAGAAAGCATAATTTGAAAGAGTTTTCAGGCCCTTATAATAAATAGGCTTTAATTGGGATAAGGCATTGAATAGGAATTGATGGAAAGTGAATATTCATAACTCTTCTTTTGGGAGATTCAGAAAATTGGCAGCACTGCCTCCCATTTCATTAACTTTTCTGAGTCAGAAGACAAAGGTGCCTCGAATTATCTAGTGAATCATCAGACAAAGATGTAAAGTCAAACGTCATATTTCACTAAAGCCAAATGGGCAGCAGTTTGGAAGGCCAGGCAACAACCTTGTCTAAACATTTGACAGATTTGGAATTTTTCTTGCCATGGCTACTTAAACATATAATAGATTTGTCCTAGTATCTGTCACACGGAAAGGTCCTTCACGTAGTTCTAATGGATGGGCAGCAAGTACTACAAGAATGAGTCATGCTTGGGGACACAATGCCACAGGAAGTGTTTTGGCAGCCCCGTGTTCTGCAGCAGAGAGAGCCATGCCCATCCCCAGAGATCTGTCTGTAAAGTTTTACTTTGTCTTCCTCCCACTAACCGCTATCCCTATTCCACAGAATAGCTCGCAAGTTAAGGACAGAGTCTTGCAGAACCCACACAAAATGGGGCCAGCACACTGAATCCTTTGGGGTATGAAATATTAATGCAACAGGAATTTCTTTAATAAGTAACAGTTCGCTACTCCTTGTATTACATAAGCTAAGTTCCCCCCCGCCTCTTGGAAAATGCCCTGAATTCTTTCCCATCAACTCACTCTGATTGTGCAGGTCATGGGTGAAATATATTTTTAAGGCACATGGTGGCTTAGTTGGTCAAACTGCTCCAGAAGGAAAAACAATGATGATTTGAAGGCTTTGTGGATGGGATAACACTAAGTGGTTATTTCTTACTCATTGAACCAGTGTAACTACAAAGAAGTCAATCCATGTACTAAGAAAGAGAAGCTTACTCTCTTCCTAAGAGAGAGGCAACTTTTCCTCCTCTAGAATCAAAATTTCTCTGTGGGATTAAATCATTGACTAAAAGATGGGGAGACTCATGGGTGCTTGGTTGGCTCAGTCAGTTAAGCGTCTGCCTTTGGCTTGGGTCATGATTCCGGGGTCCTGGGATCGAGCCCCGTTTTGGGCTTCCCACTCAGTGGGAAGACTGCTTCTCTCTTTCCCTCTGCCGCTGCCCTCTGCTCTCTCTCTCTTTGTTAAATAAATAAATTAAATCTTTAAAAAGCAAATAAAAGATGGGGAAACTCAGACTGCCAGAGTAGCAGCTAAGATTCTTTTGATGGCACATCTGTCCTAAAATGGCTTAATTGATGAGGGAAGTATTATTCAGCTGGGAGTCTGAGACGGGATGGCTCCAACACTGGCTTTATCCAGCAGTTGCGTGGTTTTAGCTACTCCCTCCTGTTCTTGCTCTAGGTTGGCTTCACTCAGGGGCAGAAATGCTCGTACCCATGCCAGGCCTCATACCCACGTATGCCACAACGCCCACCCCGGGAAGAGGCTGCTGGAGCTTCTGGGACAAATTACAATGAGAATATCATGTTCTGACTGACTTCAGCCTGAATTCCTTGAACCAGTCTCTGTAGAAAAGAGCCGCAGATGAAACGAGAATGAGCTCAGATAATCAGGGTTCTTCCTCAACCCATCTCCCACATCACAGGTGAGGGATGGAAGGGAGGCAGAAGGGGCCTTGTCCATGGCCATGTATATTCATGAAATCTTCATCAGTATTTCATGGATCCCAACAAGTACCTAGGAATATTATGTACAGTTTTTGGAGATGAGGTACACATCCCTTCTCCTCCCACCCTGTCTCCCCCCGTGGCCAACACTGAAATGACCCACAACACAGAGGCGCTGACTGGCCTGGAGCTGGTGGAACCCATGAAATCCTTGTCTATGCCTCTTGCTTCCTCCTTGGGATTTCTCTACAGGTGCCTACGGTAGCCTGCTGGACAGGGTAGGAGACTTAATGCCCACAGGGCCATGTTTGACCATCATGAGATGGGAACTGAGGGTCGCTAGTTTTCCATTATGTCCTTTGCTCAGACAATTCCATGAATACATCTTCAGAAAGTCGGTGAATTAGGCCTTCCACGCATCTTGTATTGGCTTTCCTTCCTCCCCACTTTCACTGCCCGGGGCCCATACCTTCTGCTCCCCAGGATCACTTTTCAGATAAATGCTGCATCAAGGCTTGGAATAAGGCTCTAATTTCAGGAATGTCCCAGGAAAACAGCATTAGGTCGTAGGTGATATTGCTGTAGAATATGTATGTGGCAAATCTAAGTGTTACCTTGTAAATGCGTACACGAGCCCCCAAACTTCTGCAGATGCTAGCAAATTCAGGTCTTGGCTTCTGGGCAGAAACCAATTTCCCATTGATTCAGGCATATCCTATGTAATATCCCTTTCTCCTCACATCCCACCGTCTCTCTCCCTATATCCCACCATCTCTCTCCCCACATCCCACTATCTCGTCATTTTTATCATTTCTTGGCTGTGTGTTTCCCTGTTTTTGTGCATTCCCGGAGAGGTAAAGTCGCTCATGAGAAGGCTAACGTGGAAGTAGAGATGAAGCTACATGAGAGGGGAAACAAAAGTGGAGGAATCCGAAAGACAAGCTCATGCCAGGAGTGAACCATGTGGGAAAAGATGCCAGCTGAAAGGTTTGCAATAATTCCACTTTCCAGACTCACTCCTAGTAAAGACCTATCTTTGTTTCCCGCCTTGCTCACCCAAGAAAGATGGTAATATCAGCTGAAGGGGGGTCATGAGGACTTGATAAAATAATGTATTAAAGTGCTTATAGACCGGGCATTCTATAAATACTTTCTGTGGTTATGTGGCTACATTATTTCCTTTGGTCCTTCTTGTTCCCTAAAGAGTTTAAAGCATCTTCTCCTTTATAATTTCCCAACAGCCTTTGCTACAAGTTGATGTTATTTCATGTGAATCTGGGCAAATGCCTTGTAGGGGCAGCAAACTAATTTTTCTCACTTCCTTCATTCAAGAAAAGTTGATGGAAGTACAAACTACTGAGCAAATGCCTAGTTGTTCTGAGCACACAGCACAGCCTCAATGACAGAAGGGAAAGAGATGGAGAAAAGCAGAACAAAGAGTAGAAACAACACTGCTTGTACCTGGGAGAATTGTTCACGTGGGTGCTATAGGTGACAACATTCAATGACATGGTCAGTCTCTGTAAAACCTCCCTATGATTTCCCAAAGGTTTCAACTTGTTCCTTAAGGGATACCCAACACAGTGGAGCATAAGAACACTACATGCTAACCACCATTTTCTCCCCAAGGAGCCAGTATGGAGAAAAAAATAACTCACATGAACTCATTGAGTATGTTGTTTTCAGCAAACATCTTTATTTCTGTTTAGAGTTACTTGAGCCAGAGACAGGCCAAAAAGAATTTAGAAGATCTCATTTGTATTTTTCACATCTTTTTAAAAAAATTTTTAAAAAGATTTAGTTATTTGGGAGAGAGAGAGAATGTTGGCGGGGCTGGTGATTTAGAGGGGTAGAGGCAGAGGAAGAGAGAATCTCAAGTAGACTTCCTGCTAAGGGTGGAGCCTGACATGGGGCTTGATCTCATTACCCTGAGGTCATGACCTGAACCAAAATTAAGAGTTGGATTACTTCTGCTCCTGATTAAAACAATTCAAAGTATAGAGATAGAGGGAACATTCCTCAACTTCATAAAATATATCTATGAAAAACCAACAGCAAATATCATCCTCAATGGGGAAAAGCTGATAGCCTTCCCTTTGAGATCAGGAACACAGCAAGGATGCCGACTATCAACACTCTTGTTCAACGTAGTACTAGAAGTCCTCGCAACAGCAATCAGACAATAAAGAGAAATAAAATTTATTCAAATTGGCAAAGAAGTCAAACTCTCTCTCTTCGCAGATGATATGATACTTTATATGGAAAATCCAAAAGACTCCACCCCCAAGCTACTAGAACTCATACAGCAATTCAGTAATGTAGCAGGATACAAAATCAATGTACACAAATCAGTTGCTTTCTTATACACTAACAATGAAAATACAGAAAGGGAAATTAGAGAATCGATTCCCTTTACTATAGCACCAGGTACCAAAAGATGCCTGGCAATAAAACCTAACCAAAGAGGTAAAGGATCTGTACTCAAGGAACTACAGAACATTCATGAAAGAAATTGAAGAAGACACAAAGATGGAAGACCATTCCATGTTCATGGATCGGAAGAATAAACATTGTTAAAATGTCTATACTCCCTAGAGCAATCTATACGTTCAATGTCATTCCAATCAAAATCCCACTGGCATTTTTCAAAGAGCTGGAGCAAACAATCCTAAAATTTGTATGGAACCAGAAAAGTCCCTGAATTGCTAAGAAAATGTTGAAAAAGAAAAACAAAACTGGGGGCATCACATTTTGAGATACCACCTTACACCAGTTAGAATGGCCAAAATCAACAAGATAATAAACAACAAGTGTTGGAGAGGCTGTGGAGAAAGGGGAACCGTCTTACACTGTTGGTGGGAATGTAAGTTGGTGCAGCCACTTTGGAAAACAGTGTGGAGATTTATCAAGAAATTAAAAATAGAGCTACCCTATGACCCTGCAATTGTACTACTAGGTATTTACCCTAAAGTTACAGATGTAGTGAAAAGGAGGGCCATCTGTACTCCAATGTTCATAGCAGCAATGGCCACAATCGCCAAACTGTGGAAAGAGCCTAGATGCCCTTCAACAGAAAAATGGATAAGGAAGATGTGGTCCATATATACAATGGAATATTACGCAGCCATGAGAAGGGATGAATACCCAACTTTTGTATCAACATGGACGGGACTGAAAGAGATTGTGCTGAGTGAAATAAGTCAAGCAGAGAGAGTCAATCATCATATGGACTCACTTAACTTGTGGAGCATAAGGAATTACATGGAGGACATGGGGAGATGGAGAGGAGAAGTGAGTTGAGGGAAATTGGAGGGGAGATAAACCATGAGAGACTGTGGGCTCTGAGAAACAACCTGAGGGTTTCGGAGAGGAGGGGGTTTGGAGGTTGTGTGAGCCTGGTGGTGGGTATTATGGAGGGCATGTGTTGAATGAAGCACTGGGTGTGGTGCATAAACAATGAATTCTGGAACCCTGAAAAGAAATTTAAAAAATTAAAATTAAAATTAAAAAAAAAAAAAAAGAGTTGGATGCTTAGCTGACTGAGTCATCCAAGTATCCCATGTATCTATTATATCTTAAGACCATATAAATGTATTCTCTGCCCCCATTCCCAGCTTTGTTGATGTATAACTGACAAATAAAATTACACATATTTAAGGTATACAATGTGATGATTTGATACTTGTATAAATGTGCAATGATTACCACAAACAAGTTAATTGATATATCAATCCCTCATGTAATTTCTACTTTCTATGTGTGTGGTGAGAATGCTTAAGAGGTACTCTCTTAGCGAATGTCAAGGATATGATACAATATTATTAACTGTAGTCATTGTGCTGTGCATTAGATACTGAGAGCTTCTTCATCTTATCTCATCTTATCACTGGAAGTTTGTACTCTTTGACCAATATTTTCCCATTTCCTCCATGCTCTGCTGGAAACCACCATTCTACTCTCAACTTCTGTGAGTTTCACTTCTGTTTTTTTAAGATTCTACATATAAGTGATAAAATATTTGTCTTTCTCTGTCTGGTTTATTTCACTTATTTATTTCATAGCCCTTGGTGTTCTCCAGGTTGAACTGTGTTGTTGCAAATGGCAGGATTTCCTTCTTTTTTATACCTGAATAATATTCTATTGCATATAGTCTTTATCCATTCATCCATTGACAGAACTTAGGTTGCTTCCATATCTTTCCATACTGTGAATAATGCTGCAGTGAATAAGGGAGTACAGATATATTTCTGAGACACTAATTTCATTTCCTTTAGTTATATACCTAGAAGTGGGATTTCTGGATCATAGAGTAATTCTAGTTTTCATTTATTTTTAAGATTTTGGTTTTAGAGGTGTCTGGGTGACTCAGTGGGTTAAAGCCCCGGCCTTCAGCTCAGGTCATGATCTCGGGGTCCTGGGATCGAACCCCGTATCAGGCTCTCTAGTCTCCTCTCTCTCTGCCTGCCTCTCTGCCTACTTGGGATCTCTGTCTGTCAAATAAAGAAATAAATAAAATCTTTAAAAAAAAAGATTTTGGTTTCAAATTTGGTTTTAAATCTAGTTTTTAAATTTTTAAAAATGTATTTATTTATTTTAGAGAGGGAGAGGGAGAGAGAAAATCTCAAGCAGACTCCCTGCTCAGTGTGGAAACCCCAACGCAGGGCTGATCCCAGGACCTGGAGATCATGACCTGAGCCAAAACCAAGAGTTGGCTGCTCAAATGACTAAGCCACCCAGACGACCCCTAGTTTTCATTTATTGAAGAAGCTCCATACTATTATCCATAGCAGTTGCACCAATTTACATTTCTACAGTAGTGCACAATTGTTCCCCTTTCTCCACTTCCCTCCACCACTTGCTATCTCCTCCCTTCTCACACCCCACCCCCACCATACCACTCGCTTGCTCTCTCAATAATAGCCACACTAAAGGGTGAGGGAGTATTTCAGTGTGGTTTTGATTTGCATTTCTTTGATGTTTAGTGATGTTGAATGCCTTTCAAGTACCTGTTGGCCATTCGTATATTTTCTTTGGAAAACCATCTATTCGGTTTATTTGCTCATTTTTAAATTTAAATAAATTTTAATTTAAAATTTTTTCAATAATGGTGTTGGGAAAAATGGATCTCCATATGCTGAAGAATGAAACTGGACCCCTATTTTACACTATTCACAAAAATTAACTTGAAATGGGTTAAAAACTTAAATGTGAGACCTGAAACTATAAAACTCCTCAAAGAAAATATGGGGAGGCAACTGGGTGGCTAAGTCCGTTAAGTGTTTACCTTTGGCTTGGGTCATGTGGGACGGAGCCCCACATCGGGCTCTCTGCTCAGCAGGGAGTCTGCTTCTCCCTCTCCCTCTGCCTGCCACTCTGCCTGCTTGTGCTCTCTCTCTCTCTCTCTGTCAAATAAATAAATAAAATTTCAAAACAAATTTAAAAAAAGAAAATATAAGGAAAAAACTCTTTGACAATGGTCTTGGCAATGAATTTTCTTTTTCTTTCTCTCTTTTCTTTCTTTCTTTCTTTCTTTTTTTGGACATGATACCCAAAGCATAGACAATGAAGAATAAATACATAAACAAATGGGACTAGATCAAATTAAAGGCTTCTGCACAACAAAGGAAATAGTTAACAAAATGAAAAGGCAACCTATGAAATGAGAGAAAATATTTACAAACCATATCTCTGATAAGGGGTTAATATCTGAAATATGATAGGAACTCATAAAGCTTAACAACAAAAATACAATATACATGAACATATTCTTAATAAAAACAGAAAAGTTATTCATTAGCTTATCTTATAGTTTGCATGCACTTTATGTTCAACTAATTGTTATGTTCAGTGATTTTATTTACAGTATTTGTTGAAATAAATTGTACATGTTTCCTGTGATGTTGCAAACTTTTTCCTGAATGACTTTGAAATCTGGCAGAAAGTATTAGCAAAATTTGACCTGTTGGATCTACAGGTGCAAGAAAGCCCATTCTATATCATCTGTATGGCAAAAGTTGTGAGCAAAATTTCCTTTGTTTATAATTCATTTGTGGTTATGCCTTGGGGGTCTTAGAAGCTACTGCTTTGTTTTCAAAGCCTCTCTTCTTCAGAGTAAAGAAAGAAAGCTTGCTAGGCGTATGGAAAAGCTCCTTATATTGAGTGGACATTAATGGAATCAAGAAGTGCCTCAAGTTTGGTTTATTGGACAAAAACAGCCATGAGCCACACAATAACATCAAATTTCAACTTTGTTAGTCAAACCTCTGTTTTCTCAACCCTGAGTCTCAGTAGGACATGTGAGTTAGTAAATACTTGAAGGGAAGTAATGATTCATTGTTGCTATTTCTATCATTCAAAACAAAAAATACTAACTTAGTATTTCAGTAAGATACTGCTCCCCACCCAGTCCGTTGGAGAAATTAACAGAATGACAGTTAGTAGGAGTGTCCCCATACCCTGAGATCTTCTAGTAGTGAAAGGGATAGGACTTTAACAGAGGAGATGGTACTCATTTCAGAAGCAACCCTACAGACATGGGTGTATAGTCTTATTTCTGATAGTGACTCTTATAAAAGTGACCTCTTACTAGTTGCTCGGTCCCCTTGGATTATGTCCTTTTCCTGGTCTCCATCATCTGTGCCGGAGATGGAACTGTAACTTAGGACATAGCACATGAGTATAGAACACTGAGTCTTAAGACTAGAAGGGAAGAAATTTTAGGGATCAGTGTTTCATAAATGGAAAAAGAAAGAAAATAATTTTTAAAGATCTTGTTTACTTATTTGAGATAGAGAGAGAACAGGAGCCGGGATGGGTGGGGGTAGGGGGCACAGGGAGAGGAAGAAGCAGGCTCCCCACTGAGCAGAGAGCCCAATGCCAATGCCAGGCTCCATCTCAGGACCTGAGTTCATGACCTGAGCCAAAGGCAGACGCTTAACCAACTGAGCCTCCCAGGTGCCCCCAAGAATGTTTTGATATGACAAAGTAGTATGTTATATACCCTTTATAATTAAATGCCAAATAGCAACAAAATATGGAACAAGTGGGAAAAACAAAACAAAATGTCAATCTATGCTGTGTATTAACTTTTTTTTTTTCCCCAGCATAACAGAATTCATTGTTTTTGCCATCTTCCATCTTTACCTCGGCATCTCCCAGCTGGGCAGCTGACACAGACACGCATCTCTTCAGTCTCTTCCTCTCTAGCTTGCTCGAGGAAAAAAGCTAAAATCCACTTAACATTCTGAAATTTCAAGATAATGTTTCTCATCTGCTCATGTGGTCATCTACCCTTGTAATCTATTAATATCCACATAATGAAAAATCTCTCTAATCTACTTCTTTTTGATACTCCAGGATATTAGTGTGTTCTTTCTTTGAAAATAAGAGTTTCTTTCTGGAATTATCATGATCGTCATTCCTGTGGAAGCATCTTCTCCTCCCTTCTTCCCTCAGTCACCGTGTTTTAAATTTATATTCTTTCCCGGGCCTTTGTGGACCGTCCCCTGATGACCCAGGCCCCGCATCATGAAGGTGACATTGCCAGTGACCAGACATCTCTAGGCCTTACTTCCCTGATCGGTACAAGAGAGAAAACAATAGCAATAACCTCATAGCCAATGCATGAGTTATTAGGATTCACATAGTAGCCAAAACGTACGGACTTCTACTGGGTCAGGCATTGCCCCAAGTGCTTATCCGAACACCTAGTTTATGCCTCCTAACTCTAGTACTGACCTCCGAGATAAAGACTATTATTGGAGGAAACTGACGTTCAGAGAAGTGAGCTAAACTTACCCCAATACCACCAGCCAGTCAATGCTGACGCTGGGATAGGAGTTCAAGAACTCAAGGGCCTTTCCTTAGATTCCCTCACTATATTCCTGTCATGAAACTATATTCGTTAAATGTGTAGGAGCGTAGGTGACACAACACTTGCTCAGTAAATGTTTATTATTTATTATTATCTTTTTTTCATAACTTTACTGTGTTTTTGTTTTTGTTTTTGTTTTTGTTTTTATCATTCAATCCAGGCAGCAAGAGTAGAGGACCCCTCAAACTTCGGGCTCTTCCCAGCCACTCTCTGGGCCATCTGGGTTAGTTCCTGCAGGGAACTAGTTAACCTGCCTCTGGGCTCTGAACCCTGACTGCCTAGCATAGTTTAGGATTCAAAGGAAGCTGGTGCATGAGGGAACATACAAATGTGTGGGTAAATGAAACAGCTCTCTCTGTTTGATCATTCAGGAAGCAGCAGGCGGTTTCCTTCACATTTCTTTTTGAAGTAAGCCTCTGTCTGAGTACTTCTCTGCCATCACCTTGCAGAAATCAGGGGTTATATTAGAGGTAGTAAAGACAATTGAGATCTGTGACAAAACTTCTTTCCTTTTTTAAAAAAAAGATTTTATTTATTCATTTGAGAGAGAACACAAGTCAGAGGAGGGGCAGACTCCCTGCTGAGCAGACAGCCTGTGGGGGTTTGGTGTTGATCGCAGGACCCCAACATCACCACCCGAGCTGAAGTCCAGATGCCCCACTGACTGAGCCAGCCAGACATCACAGATAATATTTATTTTCTAACAAACAACAAACTCAACATTTAACTAGTAAATCTCTGTGTGCTTTTTGTTTAAAAAAAAAATGATGTTTTGATGAATTATTTCACAATGTGAATGAAAACAAAATAGACTTCTTCAAATGTTTTATCTAAAATACAGATGAACAAATTCCTGCAAATTCACAATCTTTATGCCGGGTCAGGAGACCTCTTAGATGAGATCAGGATAATTTGTTTGATGTGATTTGCAGTTTCCGGTAATGACTCTTGCATGTTCAAATAGTCTAACTTTGCATGGTGTCTTTGAAAGAGCCAGGGGAAGTGTATATTTCTAGCAGACAGAATTGAGTACTGTCAAATTCTCCCAACTTCTTTCAGTTTTGTGGGAACAATTCTGAGGTGTCCATAACTTGATAGATGTATTATTAGCTCAGCTGTGAGTCATTCTGATTATGACACTGTTGAGTCTGGTGGGAGCTGGGATTATCAAAAATGACTCAGAATGAATCTGGAAATAGTCAAGTCACAAAACCCGGGTTCAATTAGAGCACGGTTGCTTCCTTTCAGTCTGCACACAGGCACCCGAGCCCCTCTTCCTCCTCTACCACCCCCATTGTGTGCAGGTCTGGGATCACCTTCCACTTTCCACCATCCAGTCACCGGCAAAGTCAACTGCCCCGATCCCAGTGGGAGTGAAAGAAAGAAAATCTTAGCATTTCTACTAATGGCTACCTTGATACCTTTAAAGTTCAGTTTTCATGGATACTTAAAAATACACATAATGGGTCACCGGGGTTACTCAGTTGGTTGCGCATCTGACTCTTGATTTTCAGCTCAGGTCATGCTCTCAGGGCTGTGAGATCGAGTCCCGTGTTGGGCTCCACGCTCAGCTCAGAGTCTGCTCAGGATTCTCTCTCCCTCTGCCCCTTCCCCCTCTCTCTCTAAATAAATATAAATAAATGAATGAGTGACTGAATAAAATCTTAGAAATGCATAATATATTCCGAGAGTAGTCTATATTTATAGCTTATAAAAGGTATGCTTGCATTGAAGATGCTCAAAACAGTCTCTCCGATGGGGTGCATCTCAATAATAATAATAAAAGAACAGGTCTTAAGCCATAAGGATGTATGAGAAGATAGTAGTTAGCCAGGGAAAGCCAGATGTTTTTGATTGGCTAGATGTGATGCATATGCTTTGTTCCCCACAGGGCTGGGCAGGGGACAGACCTTTGCAGAAGGAATTACTGTCAGAGACCCTCAGGGAGTCACATGACTGGAAGAAGCAGGGTCCTGAGGACTTTGAGAACGGAAGAGACTTTGTGTAGGGAAGACGAATGACAAGCCACGTAACGGTTGTCCTTCTGAAGGTTCCGCTCCATCTTGATTTCCTCAGAAAGGAGAAGGAAGGTGTCCTTGGAAAATTTCAGCAGATGATTTATGGAAAGACTAAACCTCTATTTTGAGTACCGTTCTCTTTATGAAAATTCTGAAATGGTACAAATTCCAGGACAAAGCTTAAATCTTTCCGGAAAAATCTCCTGTATCGTCATTACACTGCAGAATATTTCTGTGATGGGGAATAAATGAACTTGAAAAGCCAAATCCTTTTGTAATAAGAATTTTGCAGCCCTTTATCTCTATGTGATATGAGGAGAGGGGCGGTGATCCCTTCCGAGAAAGCCCAGGGAAGATGAAAACTCAGATTGTTTTCAGGTTCATTTCTGCGGACATACTCGAAGACTGCTTCCTCTCCTCCCACCTTGCAGGGGGCAGGGAGGCTCGGACCACTTCCTGGGCAATGCCGAATGGGATGGAGCCAACTAAAATAGCTTGCTGGTGAGCCGAGCATATCGGTTTCCCATCGTCTTTGGAAAGAGTTAGTTGGAAACCGACTTAATTAGCATATCAGTTATTTTTCCCCAAACCCAGACTTTCAGTCACTCATGCATTCCCTTTATGCAGTCATTTAATTTGCCTGAAATTTTATGACCAAAGGCAAAGATTATTATTATTATTTTTTAAAGATTTTATTTATTTATTTGTCAGAGAGAGTGAGCACAGGGCAGACAGAGAGGCAGGCAGAGGCAGAGGGAGAAGCAGGCTCCCTGCTGAGCAAAGAGCCCAATGTGGGACTTGATCCCAGAACGCTGGGATCATGACCTGAGCCCGAAGGCAGCTGCTTTACCAACTGAGTCACCCAGGTGTCCCCAAAGGCAAAAATTACTGAATAAAAATCTTTACTTAATCTTTATTTGTAAATGGAAATAAGAAAACTGGTGAGTTTATTTTTTAGTAAGAGATTCCAGTCCAAAGTGTAAGTATCCAAGGTATATGAAACTGGCATTTTCTTTTAGAACAGTTTTTATTTGTTAAAGGATGGTCCAGTGTCCCAAGGCCAGATATTTTGAACCCTATGTCCGGTATCAAGGAGGAAGGAAATCTGCAGTTTAACCCTGAGTGAGAATGAGGCTATTCTGTCTCAGAGTTTTTGAATTGGGATCAGGACTAAAATAATATGAATTATAAACCATAGAAACACTTACCTCAATTGTCAGGGAAAGTTCCCGAGGAAAGAGGAGAAAGGCAGGGGAGAAAATGCATTGAAGAGCAATTTCCTTCTGATCTGTTGGACTCTCAATGCTCTTTAACATGAAATGTGTAGGCCCTGATCATAATTAGGGTGATTCATTGCTAGGAAGCTTATATTATAGCTTAGGACATGAATAAATGAGCCTTGGTATAATACCAGGCAAAGAAACATTTAGAAAGCCTGTGAGCATTTCCAGACCATTACATTTACATTTTATGAATGGATGAAGAGGAAAATGTTAATGCAGACAAGTCCAGGGCTACAAATTTACCGTATGGGTTCATTTAGCTTTCTGCCCATCCAGATACTTTTTGTTTTGGAAGGATGTTGGTCAGTTGATATCCCTTCAAATAAAATAAGATTTACTGCTGAGGTTCTGATAAATGCCTTTGAAACGCACTGGGGAAAACTGTTCTTTCATCTGTTTATTTTTTTTTTTATTCTTAAGGAACAATATAATTTACAAACAAAAGCTCAGGGCACATGGGTTGGCAGGCAGGAGGAGGAGACACAGTCTGTTTAAACTTTCAGGCCAGGCTGCCTTTGAGAATGTAGGGAGTATTTTATGGTGGTACAGTGTGGCGTGTGGCGGCTTTTTGGAGAATTGGCTAGAAATGGTTAGAAATGTCAAGAGACAGCCCACATACCCTTCGCCTGTATTGTAGATTTTATTTCATGGTTCCTCCCTTTTCTAAGACTTTGGTCTGTCCTCTGTACCTCCTGGAAGTCAATTGGTATGTTTTGGGGACCCTCCATCTCCTTGGGATGCACAACTTTAAAAAGACTGGCGGAAGGCAAAGGGATGATAGCAGCTCCTAGCAGAAATGGCTCTGTTTTCTGAGTTCCACACGAACACCGAACAAGAAGGGGACTGTCCATCAAAGAATGATTCTAGAGGCAGTCGATGTTTTTACTCACCATGTTCCATAATGTATGACAATTTTATAGCCACAAACTAAGTTTGAAACTTCTAAGTTCCCTTCTGCATCAACAGTTCAAAACCCCAATATTTGGCCCCTTCTAGAAATCGGTGTTTTGTTGTCCCTCACAACCATAAACAGCAAGCCTTTACTGGTGCAAATACGGTGATGGGAAGGCCAGCTGTGAATTACTGCGCTGCGGGACTTCAGCAGCTGAAACGGAAGAAAGCCCCAGTTGGACCCACATCCCAGGATCCGAGTCTGTATTCCATCCAGCCTACATCTCATCCTTGACACAAACACAGTTTTTCTGCCAACAAGCTGAGGAACTTAGACTTTACCTCCTTGTTCAAAACCTCTGAGTTCTGAATCCTTGACAGCTCTTTCTTCCTAGCTGAACAAGGACTCACTGAGAGAATATGAAGCAGCAAGCAAGGTACCAGCTACAGAATCCCATGCCCCGACAGTGGGGGAGTGGAGCTCTTATAGCTCACAGGTATTGTCCTCTGACACTCCAGACCACCAGCTGAGGTCCGCGTGTCCTTCCACGGTGCACAGTCACAGCTATATGACTGTAGTCACTGAGTGGTAAGAGCCCGAAAGCCTGGACCCTACCTACCCATACTTATTATTTTATCCCCACCTCCTCTAAAATCATGTGAAAGTGTTAGCTAGGAGCTAGACCTGAGCAGTGGAAGGAATGTCTCGAGACAGAGTCCCAAGTCCTTGAAGGGGAATGATAGAGACAGGAGCTGGAGGCAAAATTGGTGATAAATAAAAACCTGGGAGACTTCATGGCTGACCTTGGCTTCTAAGACCTTGGATCAAGAGCTACAGGTCAGAGCATGCTCTCTCCTCTTCTACTCCTACCCCAGGGTAACCCCTAGACTCTTAATGTATTTGCATTGTAAGGACAGCTCCCCATGGAGAAAGGCTGTCATGATGGTTCTGGCACAAACCTTGTGGGAGTCCCCCAAATCATTGGAAGCAGCCTCCATTAGAGATGACCTCATTGTGCGTCACAGCTCCTCCCAGCCCAGAGAGACCCAATGATATCCAAGCTCAAGATACCTAGGGGCTGGTTCCACCTGGAAGAACCTGCATGATCTCCCACATTGAGAGTATGCTTTCAGTTTAATAAATTGCTTTGTGCTTGCTACTTTCTTTCTGGCTATCTTGACCCCAGCTCAGATCCACACTGAATCTTCCCTTGGGAAATTTAAGGACCTGAGACCTCCATTCATACAGTGAGGACTTCCTGGCCCCTAGTATTAAGGAGGTTTGTTCACACTGCATAAGGGCCCATTCTCTGCCCCCTGCCAGACTCCAGTCTAGTCTCCTCCCACTGGTTTTACGGAATATTTCAGTATCTGCCATCTGGTCTCCTCTGTCTCTCCTTGTGTTAGCCCTGCACACCCTACAATGAAAGCCATCTCTCTCATACAGATTGAGAAGGCGTTCTTTTTCTGGTTCCACAGTTCCTCCTTACCATGGCCCCATGTATCTTCTAGCAGTGGCTTTGACTACTGGCTGAGTCTCCCCATGCTGCCTAGTCAACCTTGACTACATGCTACTTCTTCCCCTTCCCACGACCTTCTTCGTTCTATTCTCTAGTCTAGAATTTCCTGCCTCACCTTGTGTGAAAAGCCTTCTGGTGACTTGCCTATCCTGAGTCAGTGTGTGGCCTCTGGTGTCCCAGGGTCCTCTCTACAGACCTCTATTATTATACACATACTGTATTCAGTGCTGACACATTGAATTCTAAGTGTTGTCCACATTTCTATCTCCTTGCTACTACACTGAGAAGGAAGAACTTTCTCTGACCAGCCCATGACAGAGTTCCTGGTGTTGAGTGGTACTCAGCATATATATGTTGCCTTAATGAAGAAATCACCCAATGTGCTGAGGAGTTCAAACTCAGTCAAAATAGTCTGCTGTGTTTGTAGCAGTGACTGCTTTCAAAGAGACTATTTCTTTTAATAGGCTTACCCTTTCACAAATAACTGATCAGAAGTGTGGTGTGTAGTAAGCACCTACAGTATAAATACCACTTGGATTTTAGCTCAAATATTAAGTTTACTTTTAATTAATAAAAATCCATTAAGTCACAAAAGACAAATGACAGTATGGAAATTTAATTGCAGTATGGAAATTTAAAGATGCTCACTTTCTCCAGGGTAGAAGTGAAACACTGAACAGAAGAGAAGTGAATTCACTGGCCAAATACTCAAATTTAAAAAAAAAAAAAAAACAACCCTCAATTGGCAGTATTTGTCAATTTTTGGAGTGTAAACACTCCCACTGTGGTCAGTTTCAAGCAACCATTGTAAAGTCATCAAACACCATTGGGAACTGGTAGGAGCCAACTCCCACACCAGGCCAGCACTGTGTGAACAGGAGGCACTTAGAGGAAGCAAATAAAAATGCCTCAGAATCCTGCTTCTCTGTGGGCTGTGCCATTGTTATTGGTTTGTTTTAAGAAGATGGAGTTCAGTGTCAGACCCACCGGGCAACAGTCTGCCCTAGAGTTTCGGCGCTGGCCAAGTTGCTTCAACTTGCTACACCTCCATCTTCTCACCTGCAAACAGGACCAGCAATCCCAGTAATGAACTCCAGGGCTGTTGGAGAAACCATACTACATGCAAAGGGCTTTACATAGCACCTGGCACTTAGTGAGCACCTAGCAAAGGTTATTAGTTGATATTGATGATGACACTAGTAATAATGTTCCTTTTTCCCCAGGTGTAGGTGAGGAGGGACGTCTCCTTGGGATTCAGGTGTTTTGGTGTTAGCTTCCTGGTCAGGGCCTTCTGGCTTCTACAGACCCCAGTTCCTATTTCTGGGATTGAGGCTTTGATTTCTTTCTCTCTCTCTCTCTTTTTAAGGTTTTACTTAACCATTTGAAAGAGAGCCAGAGCAAGAGAGATCATGAGGGAGAGGGAGAAGCAGACTTACCGCTGAACAGAGAGCCCAACACAGGGCTCGACCCCAGGACCACGAGATCATGACCTAAGCCAAATGCAGACCGTTCAACCTACTGAGCCAGCTAGGTGCCCTGAGACTTTGATTTGCCTTATACTTTCCCTTCACCTTGTGGGGTGTCTGGGTGCCATTTTGTGTGGACTTTGTATGACTTAACCTTTTGTGGTTTTCTTACTTTTCATTTCTACTGGTCTGCCCCATCACTGCCCAGCTCCCTTGGTTTGAGGGAGTATTCTAAGGCCTTTGTTAGAAATATGTGGGAGATCTTTTTAAAAAAAATAGTTCTTGGTGGTTATTATCATTTCCCATTTTCAACAACATCTAATCTGTGGTATAACAAGGAATTAAAATACCAGATTGTTCCCAATACTGGATTTGAGACCAAGTGCCTCAAAGGTAATACAGTACAGATCCCAATTATGAATTTTTTAAACTTATTATAATAACAATGTTAAGAATAAACCACTATTTTCTTAGTGAGCTGTAATTTATATATGTTACGTATACTTGATTTTTGAAACAACTCTTTGAGGTGGATAAAAATCAGTCCCAATTTACATACAGTCACTGACGCACAGAAAGGTAAGGTAATTTGCTCTAGGTCACATAGCTTATGGAATGTTGAAAAGTTTAAAATGAGATCTGGACCCAGAAGAATCTGCCTCTACAGCCGGAGTATACTTCTCTGGTCTATTCAACTTCTGTAAATGTGTTTAAATATTTTTTTCTGAAATATGCTTAACATTATGCTGATTCAGTTAATTACAATTTGATGTAACACTAAAAACACTAAAATCTTCTGTTGTGATATTGTCCACTTAGTTTGTTTTCTAGCATTTAATTACAGCTGGAATCATCAAGTAGGTTATTAATGATAGGAGTGCTTAAGTGGCAAACAAACAGTGAATAGAAACTATAAAAGTACTTAAACCAGGCTCTTATCAGTAGACACCAAAGGTCTACACCTTATTCATGTCTTGGGTTGAAGATACAATAAGAGTATTAGTCACGTAGAAATATACGTGCATTGAACTTGAGACATTTTTGCAATATACACTTAATTAATTTGGTTCTGAAAGAGACCATCCAAACTCAGAAATTGCCTACTCAAAAATATAACAAGTAAGGTGTGAAAAAGCCTTTCGTATCATTGAGAGGAACAAAACACAGCCATTAACAATATTCTCACACCTTTGTTGCAGATGTGGTAAAAACTTAAGGCAGCAGGCAACTAGAGGTGCACCTGATTCTCCAAAAGGGCAGAAGCTCTGTCTTCTTATGGAAACAGACTAAGAATAACCTTGACTAAAGATTAGTAGAGAGCAGAGTGATTTTCTAAATCACTGGGGGTTCTAGGCAAATTAAGCTATAGTTGCCGGAAACACTTGCATTTTCATCTGTCTCATGACTGGGGGACCTGTGTCTGTCCTAGGACTCTGCTTGTACTCCGCCCCAGTGGCCCATCTTCCCTTGGCCTCTGGGGTCATGTCCTATGTGCAAACTCCTTTTGTTCCCTCTCTGCCTTGGTCCAGAAGGCTCAGAGCCCATTGTATACGAAACGCCACACTCTGCCTTTTGCTGTGTTTTCTCTTCTAATCCTCTCAATGACTCTCTGAGACAGGATTGTACTGCTCTTGTACCGTGGAGAGAGCTGAGGTGTCAAGAGACTACAAAGCTTGCTTAAAGCCGTGGACCTAGTGCCTGGTAGAGCCCAGACTTGGATGTCTGGAACCGAGTACCTGTGGACCCTTTGCCGAGGTGCTCACCGCCTGCCACCAGTTTTCTTGCCCAACTATACACCAAAGGAAGCATTTGTCTTTTTTTATACCCTGCATAGAATCCACACCCAGTTTTTTTTTTTTTTAAGATTTTATTTATTTACTTATTTGTCTGAGAGAGCACAAGCACAGGGAACAGCTGGCAGAGGGAGAAGTGGACATGCCCACATTTAATTTTTTAATTAAAAGAAAACTCAAAATTTAGGGTGACATCACACATTTTATTTCCTTTTATTAGCCCTTCCTATTATTTAAACCTTCCTTCCTGCCTTCCTTCCTTCCTTCCATAGGTTTGACAGTTTAATCAGTCTTGGACGGCCAGAGGGTTTGTGTCTGTGTAGGACTCTGCAGTGCCTCAGCCCCAACTGCTCACTACCTGGGAGCATTTGGTAAGAAATCAGAGAGAATAAATCTGAAACAGAGAAAACACTAATGGTCCATTAGTCACTCTCTGAGTAAACAGTTACTCCTGCAAATGCCGTCCTTCCGGAATCTGCTTCTCCACGGATGTGAAGTGTGTAAGTGAATCCATAAAAGTGGTTTGCCCTGAACACACAGAGGAAAGGTAATGGTGCGGTAATGCAGAGATGCTCTTGGAACTATGAAAATTCCTTACCATAGAGTAGATACTGTTTCGTACAAAGGAATACTCGTGAGCAAGAAGAAAAGGAGAAATGGTTATTATTGCACAACAGGAAAGAGATTCAAAATCGAAAGAGATTCTACTGTGTTTTCTACACGTTATCTTGGCCACTAATGTAACTTCATGGTTGGCTTGTGAGAAGTTGTACCCAGTCTCGTTCTTTAATATTTAATAGAACTCTGATTTTTAAAGCTGAAGAGTTCACACTAGTGCCTTTCCTGCAAAGGATTATTTGTACCCTAGGTACACATCTTTATAAATGGACAGCATTATCAAAGCCTAACCGGATATTTACTGTGCTGTTTATTGATTAATCTTACACTTTGACAGTCCCAAGGATCTCTCTTTCTGCCCCCAGGTTAAAGGAGATGATGCCGTGAGAGGGGTTGAGACCCACAGACGAATTACTGGGGGAAGTTCTCCGGTTCTCTTTTTTCACGATTCCTAAATGCTAGCAGTCGTTCTTGGAACTGAGTGCTTTACAAGCTCATGGTATGTGGGAATGACAAGATGGCCTCTGAAATCCTCCAGAAGTCCAGGCATTCGTGGCCAGTGAGAGTAGAGGCCATGGGAGCCAAGGGTAGAGGCGAGGGGTGGAAGACATGTTGCCGCATGGGGGAAATCTACGTGGGTGGATGACCTACTCTACTTCTCTGTCTGGTTGGCGTCTTACAACAGAAATTAAGTAAATCCAGTCCCCGCCATCTACGAGGTCACCACCTTCTTGTAATTCCAGTTGCCCAGGCTTATATTTTGCTTGCTTCCTTTCTCGTGTTCCCATGGTGAATGGTTTACATAATGGGACCTCGCATTCCTTCATTCATTTAACAAACAGGAGCTGGGAACCCAGTATTGTATATCTTTTACAATCTCCCACTGGGAGTCCAAGCTGGTCTGTGTTTCTCCCAGCATATGTGTGTGTGTGTGTGTGTGTGTGTGTGTGTGTGCATACAAAATAGGGATGTGCTAATGCAGTTTTTGGAAGAACCAAAGAAGTCTCAAGGCCAACTAAACTCCTATCTTCAGGAAAGTCAATTTCCTTTGCAAAAAGGTAACCAAAACAAATCTGAACTTCCAGAGCTCCATATGCCTGGAGTGGGGGGCAGCAACTTAGTTGAAAATTCAACCAATTACCGCAGGCTTCTGTTTCCTAAGGGATGTGTGTTCCGGAAGAGAAAACATTAGCATCCTATCCATCAAAGTAGGGAACACATTGTTTTATCTCTTTCCCTAGGAGTTTCAGGAATTTCCATTATATCCTGTGGGAATTGAAACATCCTTCAAAGGTAATCTACTGCGTGTTTTACCCTCTATCTTATCTACCATACATTCTTTATGCATATACTGATATCAAGGAAGGGATCTTTATTTAGAATGATATTGTTTGGAAATCAACATCTTGGCATCAGTTGACATACCCTCTCACTTAAAATATTTATAGCCAGAAAACTCCAATGTTTCACAATATCTACTTGGACTTCTGAGAAAGTTTTGAGGATGTGATTACTACATGGCTGGTTGGAGAACCTAAGGGGCAGTGTGTCCGTCCGATCTGGTCTGTTTCAGGGCGATGATTGGGAACTGCTTCAATCGTGTGTCCATCTGAGCTAAGCTCATTTGCATTGATAAGGAAAGAGCTTTGGTATGTGTTGAAAGTATGGGTTTGGGGAATGGTGGTATGGTGGTTGCAAATACATGTTGGCCAGCCAAGAGACAGCTAACAATTGACGGAAAAGGGATGGAACTCACATACCATGGCCATGAGAGTTGGGGAGTCAGGAGAAGAAACTGGGGTAAGGTAAATAAGGAACAGAGAGAATTTAGAGTTAATCAGAGCAGAGACTGTGTAGTTTGCAGGTATGCACCTGGGTTGGGGTGAGGTTCTAGGGGGTACTCAGGGATTCAGACTGTCCAAAGATCCTAGGGGTAGACTCTTTTTCTCTGTCTTGTATTGCTAGTATCACCTTAGATATAACAATATCATTCACTAGAGGTAACTAGTTTCCAAATAAGCAATTCCATCCAAAACCAAAAAAGAACCCATGTTCAAAATGCAACAATCTGTATTATGTGTTATTGAAGGTTTTAAATATCATGGATTCTTCTTCCTCTCAAACCTTAGAAAAACATCTCAGCGTGCTGTGAGATGTACTGCCTATTCTATTGTTCACAATGATAAATCCAGGGGCTGTATTATTATTTTGCTAAAGTAGGCAAAGAAGTAGCAACGGGAAACCAATCTTGCAAAACATAATCACATTCACTTATATGGTTGCCCATGGGTAAAATATGGCCCACAGAGTTCTGTAAGTTTGGGTTTTTCTTTGGTTTTGTGTTGGTTTTTTGGGGGGCTCCTTGGTGTTTTCTTTTAAAATTTTGAATACAAATGCCTTTAGGCTGGTCAAGTTTTCCCTAGTCTTACAAGAGTTCTTCCACTCCTGGTTTAATCTTTGCACATTCATGCACGTATCTTAATTCCATGGTCCCAACACTTAATAATTCTCCACAAATGCAGAGAACTAGTTAACATTTGTTGAAGGCTTACTATGTTGCTGGCATAGCCCTTTGAGCTAAGTACTGTTTTGTCTTCCATTCTAATAGATAGACAGACTCTAGGAAGTTGCTCAAGGCCACCCAGGTGGTAAAGGGCTGAGTCACGGGGTTGGGGGGCGGGGGGGCTGCGGTCTCCACTTACACAGTCTGGTAAACAGCCAGTGGCAACCCGCTTTCACTTTATGGAGCATTTATATTCCAACTGGGATCCTAGTATAGCCCAAGTTTTGTTCAGATTCAGAAATGCCTGAAACCCTCACGTGTGCTTGCTGTGGGCAAAGGAGATGGACTGTCTGGGATCTGAGGGGCTGAGCAGAAAAGATCCTCTTCTGGCAGGAAGCTGAGCCTGTAGTCAGTGCTAGCTATGGGATCTGTGGGGTCCTTGTTGAAAAAGCAGAAGGTGCAGTTCAAATATAACATAGAACATGCTTTCTGTTCTTCTGCAGCCTCTTTCACCTATAATGGTGAAAAGTAACATAGCTATGTTTTCACCTATAATGGTGAAAAGAGGCTGGAGAAGGTTGATTGTTATTTAACATGTTCTCTTGTGGGTGGAGGAACATTCCCCGAGGGAGTGCAAGCTTCTGGGTGCCTGGTGGCTCTACCCTGTGAGGCTTCTGGATTCCTTCCCACCAGCCACCAGAACCATAGCCGTGGCCCTCCAGGGTGGGGAAGTCCATCTGCTGTAGGCCCATCACACAGTCCACAGTGAATAGATGATTCAATGAGTGAATACATGGAAGAATTGTTTCATGAATCATTTTCTAAGTACCAGGAGCAATAGGGGACCCTCCATGGGATGCACTGTAGCCCGTCCTGTGACTCAGATGCTCCTTCAATCTGGGCTTCTCCAGATTCAAAAGGTCTCTAATGACCAAAGGACATTTGGACATCTGGATGGTTCTGAAGGCAGGCAGGAAAGTGCCCAGAATCTGTAAGCACAGAGAGAAGTCCCACAGTAAGGTGGCGTAATGAAGGGATGAGCCAGAAGGTAGACAGGTGATGTGTGTTCACCTGTACTGCAGGTCTGGATGAAGGAGGGCGGGAAGAGCTCCCAGAGAGCTCATATATGTATTTATACATAGCTATGTTACTTTAATACTCTCTGCCTCAACTCATCATTGCTCACATTGCAGATTGGAACAGGACAACCTTGTGAGGTTATCATGAGGATTAAACATTTAGACATGTGTAAGGATGCTTACAACATTTCTGCAACACAGAAAACAATACACAAGCCTTAGGCATTTTTTTCATTTATTATTTTTTGCTATTTTCAACCAAAACTAACACTTGGAGGCCTCGTCAGCATTTAGCAATCAGGAGCTAATTGAAGTATTCCAAGTTGTCTGAGGCTTGGAAGGCAAAAAGTGTTGACAAGATACCTAGCCTGTGTGAGGCAGGGTGACAGGTGTTATAGGACATACAAGACAACATGACATGGTCCTTGCTGTCAAGCGATATGTAGGCTACTTAGAGATGTGACATGGAAGCAAAGAATACCAGGAAGAAGACAGGATCAAAGTATTGTGTGGACGAGTGCTCCAGGAGCTCAGATGGAAGAAGCCAAAAAGGGTCTCATTGGAAGTTCCATGGGAGCCTTAGTTTGTAGGTTGGAAAGTCCCCAAGATTGAAGGATAATTTTTTAAGACTCTCTTCAAGATGTTTCAGGAACACATGTCAAAGATTTTTTTCACTTATTAATTAGTGAATCATTCAAATGTTAAAAAAAAAAAAAAAGTCGAGAGAATCCAAGAACATATATAAGCAATTAGGAATGCAGAAATAAACAAAACAGATGCAAACTGGCCTCTTCCCCAGGTGGGAAATTGATTACATCTCCACCAGGACAAAATTCATCTGTGTCTTCTCTATGGACAAAAATCACTGGGATTACTATCAGTTTTCTACAGTTTATAGAGTTACAAATGAACTCAAGGACAGTGCAAGGCAGAGACCCTGTAGAGTCAGATAATCCCGAGGGCTGTGCCCAGTATCCCACTGCAAGTTTATTTAGCGTGATGGTTAATTTAATGTGGAGGGACCGGTGCCCAGCATTTGGTCAAACTATTCTGGATGTGACTGTGAGCCATTTTTGGATGAGATGAGCATCCCACATCAATAATGTAGACTGCCCTCTGTGATGTGGTGAGCCTTGTTTCATCAGCTGAAGACCTGACAAGAACAAGAACAAGAGTGAGGGAGCACCTCATCCTGACTCCTGTTCTTTGTGGGCCTCCCACTCGCTAGCTTGTGAGTGGAACCACACCACTGTCCTGGTCTCCAGCTTGCCCTCCAGCTGCAGATCCAGGAACTTCTCAGCATCTATGATTGCATGAACCAATTCCTTATTCTATTTGTATAATTTATGTCTAATTTATATAATTATGGACAATATCTGTAGCATTCCTCTGCAGAACATGCCCAGTAATCTTTTCTACTGTATCTGTGTCAAAGTGTGACATTTTTCCTGGCCCTTGTGCAATAATGAATGGGCAAGGAGGTGTGGAGGAGAAGCCCAATAGCCTGTTTGTCACCATGGGCTCTAAGAAAGGGAGATTCACAGTGAGGGTTGGCTGGCCTTGCCTGGATTTCTCTTTCAGAGAGTGGTAAGTGACTAGCAGAAAAGAGGCAGCCCAGGACCTCTGGCTCTAGGGCTCTAGGATGAGACAGCCAGCTCTTTCTGCATTAAGTTTTATCAATTATTTGCACCTTGCTCAAGGTCAAACAGGGGCTCTGAGGCCTTTCACTAGAATCATTTCCTCCTTAGTAAAAGCTGAAGACAAGACAATAAAGTGGGACTCCGTGGTGGACGAGAGTAGCTATTTCGTATTTATCCACAAGGTTATAGGAAATTCACTCCATTTCTTACAGACATCACAGAAATCCTACAAGGTTAGTAACATTGGCTCCCATTTTTCAGAGGATGAACTGAAATATGAAGTTATTTTCCCAGAGAGAAACTTAGAGGGGCAGAGTTGAATTCCAGGCTTTGTACCTGGATCAGAAGCTAGGAAAGGGGAGCTATTTGGTCTGGGACCAAGGCAGTGGGCAGGGTGTTGGGGCTGGAGGTGGGGGTTAATGAGAGAAGGTGGTAAATGCTGAAGATTTTACTCTGCCCTTGGCTGTGATGCAAGACCACTGCTCATATTGTCAAAGTGTGGCTTCACCACTGGGGAGGCAGATGGGCCACCAGACCCCTGGGAAGGCCCAAGAGCGTTCCGAACATTACAGCTTACAACTTCAGGGCAAGTTGCTTCATTCTCCTGAACTTCTGTTACCTTATCTATGGAACTACAACGGATTTGGGCAAGAACCCTTTTCAGGCCTCTTCCACCCACAGCACTGAGTGACTCTAAGAAACTCAGAAGGTAATTGAAAACAGTCATGTGCAATTGAAACCGGCTTGTTACAAGCACTAGGGAAAATATTTTTCCAAAAAAAAGCAAGTTCCTCCCAAAGAGGAACTCGACTCGTATGTAGGTAAGCCTGCCAAATATCTCTGCCTGATTAGATACAATCCTCCCAGGCATTTACTTCCCTCCAGGTTAATAAACATCAAAGATTAAGATGCTTTTAGGATACAGTTCCTTGTTAAACTTTTTAAGAGCATCTTGGACATTGGTTCTTTGTGTGACTGAGAAGCAAAGAGGTTGTGCCTCGGCGGCTCTCTGAACGCTTCAGACCTGGGGGTTCTTTACTATCCTGCCGTCTCCTCTGCTTACTGCCGACCTTCCGGCAGACCTGGCGCGGTTAGCCTGCCTTCCACTGTCACCGAAGGTTTGCTCAGACTTTTCACCTTCACTGTTGATTACAAAAACTCAGCTGGAGGCTGCTGAATGCAAACCTGCCGCTAAGCATAAAATGAAGGGAAAATCAGCCAGGAGATGAGGTCAGCGCTTGAGAAAACGGACACTGGATCTGGGCCACGGTTCTTACTACATTTCCAGGAGTAACCCCTCCAGCCAGGCTGGGCTGATGTCACACACATGGCACGTATGTTCCAGCCCTCCCATCTCCCTGGTCGGCACTGGGTCTCCTTCCCCTGTCTCCAGCGCTTGGACCACTGAGGAAGGACATGGAATAAATGCATCAGTTGATGAAGCTCCAAAAAAAATCCCTACTTTCTAAAGCCTTCTAAACCATGGCCTACTCTGGGGGTCACTTGACCTAAGAGCGCCCCAGGCATTTAACAAATGTTATTGTTCTTATAAGGTGAACTGCATATCCAACAAAACCCTGGAGATCTAACTGTGCACTCAGTCATTATTTCAGGAGCAATCACTCTGTGTCATGCACCATTCCAATAGCAGGTAACATGATAGCAGAAGTCCCTGGCCTCCTGGAACCTACATTTTACTGAGGAGAGACAGACAATAAACAAGTGAGTGTTTGATATGAAGAAATATGCAGAAAAATAAGGCAGGGAAAAGGGTGAAAGGGTGATGGAGGAATGTTATTTTATTTATGATGTCACGAAAGTACTCACCAATAATGTGACATTTAAGTAGAGATCTGAGTGAAGGAGCAAGGAGAAGGAGTTTCAAGCAGCAAGTGCAAAGGTCCTGCAGCTAACGTATGCTTGCAAATGGGTGGAACATCAGGGAGGCCCCCATAGCTGGAGTGAGTGATCAAAGGGAGAGTAAGGGATGAGGTCAGAAGAGGGTAGGGGGATGAAAGTGTAGATCAAAGAGAAGCTTCTGGGGGCGCCTGGGTGGCTCAGTGGGTTGGGCCTCTGCCTTCAGCTCAGGTCATGATCTCAGGATCTTGGGATTGGGCCCCGCATCTGGCTCTGTGCTCAGCGGGGAGACTGCTTCCCTCTCTCTCTCTCTGCCTGCCTCTCTGCCTACTTGTGATCTCTGTCTGTCAAATAAATAAATCTTAAAAAATAAAAAAAGAGAGAGGCTTCTGACCCATAGTGAGGACATTAACTATGGGAAAGCCATCACTGGTTTGGGAAAATTGAGTGACATCCTGACTCATTCTGAGTGCTGTAAGAAAAATAGGATTAAGAGCACAAGGATAGAAGAGAGACAATTAGTAGGCTGCTGCACTAGTCTGAATCAGAACATTTCTAACTTTAATGAACAAATGGACTATCTAGAGACTAGATAAGATGCAGTTCCAATGTGTTTTGTCTGATATGAAACGGAAAGCTTCCATTTCTAACAAGCACCCAAGCAAGCTGGTGCCGCTGCTCCACACACCATGTCTCGAGAAGAAAGGGTCTTCCTGATATGGAATGGTGACTCATGATAGGTAGTGGTGAAATTGATGAGAAATCTTCAGATCCTGGATGGGTTTTGAAGGAAGAACCAATAGAACTGTTGGTGGACTGGTGGTGAGGTGAGAAAAGAGTTTATGATGTTTGGGAGCAAACACTGGAAACACAGAATTATCAATTATGGGGAAGGGAAAATGCACAAATTGGTTTGGGGGTCAAAAAAAAAATCAAGAGTTTAATTTTGGTCATGTTAAGTTAGAGTTGCTCCAGGGGAACATGGGTAGCTCAGTTGGTTCATTGTCTGCCTTTGGCACAGGTCTTGATCTCAGAGTCCTGGAACTGAGCACCATATTGGGCTCCCAGCTCAGTGGGGAGTCTGCTTCTCCCTCTTCCTCTGCTGCTCCCCTCGTGTGTGCTCTCTTGTTCATGCGAGAGAATAAAATCTTTAAAAAATAATAAAATAAAAATAAAAGTCAGAGATGTGTGTTAGATATCCCAGTGAAGGTATTGAGTATTTGGGAATATAATCCCAGAATTCAGAGACCAGGTCTGGGCTTGAGATAAAACTTTGAGAATCACCAGCATATCCGTTGACCCTTGAACAACACAAGGGTTATGGGAGCTTGACCACACAGTTGGAAATCTATGTGTAACTTCTGCCTCCCCAACTTAATTATTCAGTAGGCTTAACTGCTTATAGCCTACTTTTGACTGAAAGCCTTACTAATGACATAGTCAATTAACTCATATTTTATATGTTGTATGTATTATGTGCTGTGTTCTTACAATAAAGTAAGTAAGACAAAAGAATGGGTTACTAAGAAAATCATAAGGAAGAAAAAATACTGTTATAGGATCGAACTTATCAACAAAAAATCTGTTTGAACCTGCAGTTCAAACCCAAGTCACTCAAGGGTCTACTGTAGGTTATATTTAAAGTGCTGGGGCAGGACAAAGTCACAGAGAATGTGAGTCTGGATAGAGGAAAACACTGAGGACTCAGCCTTGGGATGCTCCAGTGTTTGGAAGCTGGGAAGATGGGGATGCTCTCGTAGGTGTCCGAAAGGTAGCTTCCAGTGAGGGAGGACAGGAGATAAGGATCTGGAAGCCAAATGAACATGGTATTCCCGGAAGGAGGGTCATCACCTCCAACCAATGATGCTATAGATCATAAATGAGGATAGAGAATGGACCGTTGGATTTGGCAACATGGAGGCCACCAGTGGCCTGGATGAGAGCAGTGTCAGTGGAGTAGAGGGGCTGGGGGAAAGCTTGTTTAGAGTTAGCACAAGAGAGAATGGCAAAGGTAGAAATATAGGCATAATCTGGGCAATTCTTTAAAGTAATTTTGCTATAAAATAGAACTGAGAAATTGCGGAATGGTTGGAGATTTTTTTAGTAACATGTAATGCTATAGCATAGTATTGTTCTGACAGGGATAATGCAGTTTAGAGAGAAAAACCAGTGATTCATAAGGTGGAGGCGATTTGGAAATGATTATCCTGGAGCAGATGACAGGGGTTGGTCACAGATAAGCACAAGGGCCATTGTGTCATGGTATCAGGAGAGAAGGCAGAGTGCACAGTACAGACAGACGCAGGTGGGTGGTAGATTTGGTCGTGGAGGCATGTAGAAATTCGGTTCTAATTTTCTCTCTTTTTTTTTTTCAAATAAGATGCAACTTCATCAGTTGAGAGCGATGCCCAACCAGAAAGTGGAAGCAAAATTAAGTAAAACAAATTCTCTGTTTTCACGGGTTCACGTTATAAGCAAGAAGCAGACTAACCATTACAATAGAATATTCCGGGAGCTGCAGCAGAGGTAAGCCCAAAGTGCCACGGGATCACGTGGAAGACCACTAAAACCAAGAAAGGTGTGTTGGGTAACCCCCACTCCCGCAATGCAACATGGCTGTTGAGCCCGAATGAGAGCTGGCTGTGTAGGGGTTGCGTGTGAACGTGACAT
Source organism: Mustela putorius furo (assembly GCF_011764305.1). Taxonomy (NCBI): domain Eukaryota; kingdom Metazoa; phylum Chordata; class Mammalia; order Carnivora; family Mustelidae; genus Mustela; species Mustela putorius. Next base: position 11,416,114 of record NW_025422010.1, on the reverse strand, counting down.
TCCTGGAAGAGCGCCCTGCTGAGGCAGACAGAGCCCAGCGCTTCTGGAACCCAGCCTGTCCACCAGAGCCACGTTCCTACTAAACTGAGAAACCTCATGCAGGTGTGGTTCCTGGGCTGCAGAAGGCACTGGCACAGGGGAGAGTGGGAGCGGAAGGCCAGCATGTGGGATGCCAGCCTGGCTCTGTGTGCGAGGCTGCATTTGCCCTAAGTGGGCCACATGCTGCTGCTTCCTCTTCTTCTTCTTCTTTTTTTTTTTTTTTTAAGATTTTATTAATTTATTTGAGAGAGACAGGGAGACAGAGAGAGAGAGAGAGAGTGCACCAGCAGAGGGAGAGGTAGAAGCTGGGCAGGGAGCCGGACATGGGGTTCGATCCCACAACCCTGGGATCATGACCTGAGCCGAAGGGAGATGCTTAACCCACTGAGCCACCCAGGCGCCCAGGGGCACATGCTTCTAATTTGTCTGCTCAGAGGAGAGACTTTCCCTTTTGCTAACTGGTATAAAGTTGCCCTACAGACTGTGAGAACCCAGCTGATATCATTAGCTTTTTGGTATACCGAGTTACAAACAATTTTTCTGAGTACTCCCTACAAGGAACAGCCCACTAAGCTACTTTAGCCGAAGTAGCAAAGGTTTCAAGTGAGCCTCCCTGTTCTTGGGCTGGTTAGTTCTACCTCCATGGAAGCTCGGAGTTATGAAGAGGCCAGCTGGGCCCTGACTTGGAAATGGGAGGGCAGCCCGGCTCCTCTGGCACTGGAGACCACGCCCACTTCTCTGGGGTCCTGCCTGCTCTGCAGGCTGGGCAGTTGCGAGCAGGGAAGGGACACCAGCCTGCGGTCCGAGATGCTTCAGGCTCAGAGAAGCAGTGCAAGTACATCTGTTCCTCATGTGACGGGGAAGACTGTGCCGTGTCCATCGGACCTGGTTATGAATGCAGGTAGGGGAAGGCGAGCAGCAATCAGGCACAGAACTTAAGAGGACCCGCGGTGCTCGGTAAACTGCAAGGAGTCGGGAACCAGGTTGCTGGCGTACAGCAGATGCTCAATAAATGCCTGGTGAGTGAAGGGCATCTGGTGCAGACAGCAAATGGTTCCTAAAGGGTAGGCTTGAATGGGCACAGGACTCAGGAGAGGGAAGGAGTGTGAGGGGTGCAGGCAAGGGACAGGGACTTATTGCTCAGGGCAGGAAGGTCGAAGCTCCTGAAATTCTGATGGGCTGTGTTCATCACCACTGTCATTACTGCGCAGTCTCCCTCAGGGTGTGCTGCTTGAGAAGCAGTTATTACACTGATAGCCAGCAAATAATTAAGTTGTTTAGAGCTCGTGATGTTTGTGCTCCAACTAATTAAACTTTATGTAGCTAGTTGTTCCCTAAACATTATTCAAATATTGCACCATACACATTACCACCTGGTGCACCACGAGCACCATTATATTGGCATTAGTGCTCACTAGGGAATATTTTATGATGTGCACTGATAAACTCCCAAGACAGACAAAGCTGAGACATATGTGAGCGCCCCATAAAACAAATCCTATTGGACTTTCATTTTGAACATTTTGTCATTCGCCATTAAACTGATAATGTAGAGGCCTTTTGCTCCGCACAGAAAACTCCATGAGCACTATGAGCCCATCTTTTTCTCAGCATCTGATCTGCTAGAAAAATAGAACGCTAGTATATACTGCGTGGCAGGTGAAAGTAAATAGGTTTGACAACTCCAGCTGGGAAATTCCCTTCCGCTGAAATCCTGGAGCCGTCCTAAAAACTTCAGAGGTCAGTTTGTCAGTGTCATTTAAGAAAGAGTTTTTGAGGATCTACACTGATTTGGAGACCTGATAGTCACCAGATATTGTGTAGTGTAATGATGGTCTTTTAAAGTAGAAGAAGTGCATACTTCTCAGTATTGAGCATATAATTTTAAATAGTATAATACCTGTGTAAAGATATGAACGAATGCCGCGGATTTTCAGAATACATTGAGAAGAAGGCAAGCCATTGTCCTGTGTCTGTGGTTAAAGGTTGCTGTGCATGGCATTTCCTCAGAGAAGGCCCTAGAAAGCAAAGATTGGGCAAATGCCCTCACCTGTCTGCGGCCCCAGCCCAACCCTCCCCCGAAGCAAAAACAAGGATAACAATGACAAATCATTCACTAGTTCTTTTTCAGCCCATCACAGTTTCTGTTCTACCTTCTAAAAAAATAATAATGATTAGCTATTGGTTACTAAGAAACTTTGAAAAACGGAATAACAGCATAATGTATAAAATGGAGGGAGAAATCATTCGAAGCTGCTTGCACTATTTCCCAGCTAAAGGCTGGACTTGGAAGAAACTTCCTTGGTCTGAGTGGCAGTTGAGAAGGGCAGTGTGACAGTCACCTGGTGCTCACAGCACAGACCTTCCCTCCGGTATCCTGGACAGGCGAGGCCAAGCGGCTGGATTTGCAATCCTTGCCCACCCTTCATCGGTATGATCCTGTTCTCTGAAATCTCCAAAGTGGCTATAAATTTCCTGAGAGTAAGATTTATTCATGAAATACCAGAACTGTAGTTAGAAAAAAGATTGGGGATGTATAAGTCATAACACGGTCGTTTGGCTTGGCCAGGATTTGTCTCCCTATTAACAAATCATTTCTGGAATACAAACTAGCATGAAAATGTGCTATGGTTTGTAAATGTGGTGTATGAAAACCAGGGTAACTGGATCTCTTGGCTGCCTGCAAAGCCCAGAAACTTTCCTCTGAGCCATCCCATGCCTCCTCAATCCATGTGTTAGGGAGAAGCCAGAGTCCCTTGAGACGACTGGCATGTTATAGCTCTAGCAGGAAGAGGGATAGTCACCAAAATCCAATCTCCCATGAGGAGGCAAGTAAGACTGAGGAAAGGAATCAACAGAGAGAATAAAAAGGAAGAGAGCATTTATTGAGCACTTACTGTGTGCTTTATATACTTTGCCTTATTTATCTCTCATAAGAACCCTATATGCTGGATTTCGTTATCCTCAATGTACAGACTGGGGCCCTTCAAGGAGAAAAAGTGGAATGAGTTGCCCACAATGACTCACGTAGCTAGCGGGGCACCTGAGTAAAGATTCACCTCTTATTAACAACTCATGAGGGTAGCCCATTTGGACGTCCCTATCCACAGGGAAGGCAAATCTTTGCATACTGGGTATCCTGAGGACCTCCTCAGTACCAGGCACGGTGTTAGTCTTCAGAATTTAAACAACAGATAAGGTTCAGGCTCTGGAGAGGCCAGGAGATTGCAGAAACCCTTCACCAGTGCTGGAAAACTCTAAATGAGTTTCAGTCTTCTTCCTAGAACTATAACCAGGTCCAAAGGCTTCCCAAATCATAGAAAGGCAGCTGCTGTGCAGTGAGTACTTAATTTGTGCCTATTATTCGTTCTTTCAAGAATCCAAAAGACACAAGAAGTTGACAGAACAGATATATCCAGAGATCGAACCACAGGACCATTTGGAGTTTGTTACAGAGTGGCAAAAATAGTTTGGTAACTTGCCCCAGGCCACATACAAACATTCTTGCATTGATCTATACCAGGATGCAAGCTTGGGAAAGCCAGAGCCCCCAAAAATGGCACCATAAAAAGCTTTTTATGTACATATGATAGAGGAAAGTAAACAGCTTCTGAGGTTCCTGTAGATACGGTCCAATCCCTGTATTGGACAGAAGATATGGTTGACAAACCAAATACTCAGCACATTTCTCTATGATTTCCGGGGTTTTCTGCTGGCTAACTTTCAAGCTCGGATTTCAAAAGGAAAAATAATTTTACCTTTTCAGCTTTGTTTATTCAACTAGGCTAGGCAAAGGGATTCGTAGGCAACTTGACATTTACATTTTAACTGCTCATTATGCTAACAATTCCCCCACTGTTTTCCAGAATTATGACAACTGCTTCGTTTCTAATCACTGTTTTTCCTCTAGGACTCTGCTCTCTTCTGATCCGCTGAGAGGTTTCTCTCAAGAAGATTCTGTTACATCAGAATCACCACAGGTAAACTTAATTGTTCTTTTATGAGGCTTTCAAAATATGCTGCTGATGTGGCAGTGGTTTCCTCTGATCACAAGACTGGAGAGATGTCAGCTGGGAAGGTGAAATGAGTAAGGGACTGGAGTAGCGTGAATGCGAGAGGGGCAGCCTTGCTGACGCGGGGCCCCTGCAGGGACACGTGCGACCTCCGTTAGCTGAGGAATGCTGTTACCAGAAGACCTCGCTCCCTGGCCTGGTTGGTTAACCGAGATGGCACTACCCACCCTCCCCATGTTCCACTCCCACCAAACCGCCCCAAATGGCCTCCAAGGGGATCAGCAATAAGCAGTGTCATATTTTCCTGTGGACAAAGAGAAGATGCCAGCGAGAAGTCCACCTCAATACACAGCATTCCTGTGGGGCCCGCGTCCCCTCTGTCCCTGCCAGGCACAGGCACTTCCTGGCAGGCCTCCCGTGTGGCAGCTGCTTGGCCACCTGACAGCTGAGGGCTTAGCCAGCTGCCACTTGTTTCCGCTACATCCAGAGGTGACAAGGACAGCAGTTCCCGAGGGCTCAGCGCCCGAGCAGAAGCACCAAAGACAGAAGGAGACCTGCAATTTGCAGGACAGCTAAGGACTCCCTGGAACTCAGGAGCTCTGTCGACACCTCCTGAATGGTGCTGGGTTACGATTCTTTGAGTCACTTGTTGGGTTTGTACATTCTTGTCTTACCCCCATCCCACCTGTCAGATTTTAAGCAGCTTGTGGGTATGGTGCCATTTGTGTAATTTTCCTAATGCCTCTACTGGGCTAGTGATACAGAGGAATGAGAAATAGTCCTTGTCCCAAAGAATATTCTAGAGGATGAAGTCAGCACCATAACTGAATGTATAAAATAACATGGCAATTGGGGTGACTCTCCTGTGGTTAGAATCAGAGGGAAGATGGGGAATGCTTATGCCTTGGACTTCACAGGGGTTTGAAGAGTGATGAGTGTGGAATCCTGGCTGTCCTGGGGTGGGAGATAGGCTTGCTGTGCCTTAACCTAAATGCTGGGAGACTCCAGGGTGGGCATCCTAGCCCCGTGTGACCTTGCATGGCCCCAACATCTCACCTGTGCTCTCTTCCAAAACGGACCCATTGAACACCCTGATCTTCTAATCCTTTCCAGCTAAAAATGTTATATTTTCCTAAAAGATTTTGTCTGTCTGGTATTTTGTCCAGGTACAAATAATGTTGACACTTGTGTGGGTGTAGCCTGAAAGCATCGGTGCCACACACAGGCCCTTTCCTTGTTTTGCTTAATGACAGTAATGGTTGCTGAGATCTTGAAGCAAGAGGAAGCACTTTACTCCCGTGAAACACTTTCAATGTGCCCCTGATCCTGTGGGAAAGGTCCAATGACTATACTCTTCAATTGGCAGATGAAGATGCAGAGACCCAGAGAGGTCAGCTCAAGTGCCCAAGGTCACACAGTCAGTGTGTGGCAGAGCTGGGATGCAGATGGAGACAGTCAAACCCCAGAACTTTTGTCCTTGACCATCACTTCCTATGACTTCCCTGAGTTCCCCATTAGTAGCCACGGAGGGATATTAGCTCCCTGTTCTATAAGAAGCTTCACTGTGAAGAAGAGAGCAGGAGAAAGCAGGAAAGATTCAGAGAAGAGGATGCCTAAAAACACTCCAAAGGAGGGGTGCTTGGGTGGCTCAGTCAGTTAAGCATCTGCCTTGGGCTCAGGTCATGATCCCAGGGTCCTGGGGTTGAGCCCCAGGTCGGGCTCCCTGCTCAGCGGGAACCCTGTTTCTCCCTTTCCCTCTGCTGCTCCCCCTGTTCCTTCTCTCTCTCTCTCTCTCTCTCTTTCTCACTCAAATAAATAAGTAAAATCTTAAAAAAGAAAAAGAAACTGAAGAAAAGGTAGAATCAGAGAGAAGCGTGCTGAAGGCCATGGAGTGTGTCTGCTGGGAGCGGAAAGGGAGCAATATCTCTAGAGCGGGAACGTGGCTCTGCGGCTTCGGCTCTCAATTTGGAACAGACCCCTTGGTGGCGAGGGGAACAGAGATCCAGGAGTAGTGTAAAATCTTCCCAGCTCTTGCCAATGTTATTTTTTAGCCCAGCCAAAGCTTGCGTCGTCCTGACAAGGCTAACCAAGTTTGGTGAATGCCAGGCGCCACCGGCCATTCTGAAGGGATGTGAGCTACCTGGATAAAATGTTTTGCTGCAATTCGATTTCAATCTAATAAAAGTCTGTTGAGAATCGAATATATGTTGGGGACTGTGATGTGATTCCATACATGCCATTTTACCCCCAAGTTCGACATAAAATGAGGTGTCACTATGACTAGAACGTGGCATGACCCATTCTCTCTCTTAATGGGAATTAGGATTGCTCCTGGTTAGCCGGCATCTCTTTTGGAGGAACTTTGGATATATTATGTCATTTATTCCCCAACATAACCCTATGAGACCTGAATAATCACTCTTATTCCGTAGATGAGAAAACATATCAAATAAACTCGGTTCTTCCCCACGGCCTTAAACCCAGTGAAGCAGAAAAGAGAGGGACTTTAGAACAAGCAGTGAGACAAGAACAGAATTAAATATCTACTGAGATCAAACTGTTTCATAAAACAAAAATTGGTGAAAAGATATAGAATCTCACCAAATTGTCTTTTCCCTATATGGTGGAGAGAAGGGATTCAGCATAGCCCAGGAATAGACCCACACCATGGTAGTCAACAGACATTGGATAAAAAACAAAGGCAATTTGGGATACCTGGGTGGCTCAGTTGGTTGGCAGCAGACTTTGGCTCAGGTCATGATCCTGGCATCCTGGGATTAAGTCCCACATAGGGCTCCTTGCTCAGCAGGGAGCCGCTTCTCCCTCTGCCTCTGCCTACCTATACTCTCTCTCTCTCTGAGAAATAAATAAATAAAATCTTTATAAAAAATCAAAGGCAACTCAATGGAGGAAAAAAATACTCTTTTCAGCAAATGGTGCTGGAACAACTGGACATCCACAGGCAAACAAATGAATCTGGGACACAGAATTTACACTTTTTACAAAATTTAATTCAAACTGGATCATGGACCTACATGTAAAACATAAAACTATAAAAATTGTAAGGGATTGAGCTGGCCATAACTTTTTAAGATATGACATCAGAAGCACAATTCATGGAAAAAAAGAACTGTTAGACTCCACTTCATTGAGATTATGAATAGCTCTGTTAAAGACACATTAAGAGAATGAGAAGGCAAACTATATGTATCCAAAATATGCAAAGAGCTCCTAAAACATAATAAGAAAAGGCAAACAACTAAATTAAAAAATGCGTGAAGACCTGACCAGACACCTCACCAAAGAAGATTCACAGGTGGTGAGTAAGCATATAAAAAGATGTTCTACATCAAAAGTCATTAGGGAGTTGTGAATTAAAACAACAAGATAGCACTAAGCACCAGTTAGAACAGTGACTATCTAGAACACTGACCATACCCCATGCTGGTGAGAAGGTAGACCAACAGGGACTTTCATTCATTGCTGGTCAGAATGAAAAATGGTATAGCCACTTTGGAAGTTCAGTAGTTTCCTACAAACCAGACAGCAGTCTTTCTTATGATCCACAATTGTGCTCATAGGTATCTACCCAACTGAATAGAAAGCTATGCCACACAAAAACCTGCACACAAATGTTTATAGAAGCTTTATTCATAATTACCAAACACTGAGAGGAGGCCAAGATATCTTCCCATATGTGAATGCACACACACAGTGATAAAATGGAATATTACTCAGCAATGAAAAGAAATGAGACATCAGGCTATGCAAGGACACAGAAAGCTTAAATGTATATTGCTAGGTGAAACCAGTAGGAAAAGGTTACATACAGTATGATTCCCACATATGACATTCTGGAAGAGACAAAACTATAGAGACAGTAAAAAAGATCAGTGGTTACCAGACATACAAGGGGAAGGAAGAAGAGATGGAACTGGTGCCATTTTTAGGGCAGTGAAACTCTTCTGTATGATATTGTAATGGAGGATATGTGTCCTTTGGCATTTGTCCAAACCCGTGGGATGAAGAGTGATCCCTAACATAAACCATGGACTTCGGTTAATAATAACGTAACAATGTATCAATAATAACATACCAATATCAACATAAAAATAATAGTAATAACATATTAACCTATCAACATCAACATATGAATAATAACACATCAACAGATGATAACATCAAAAGTTCATCAATTGTAACAAGTGGACCACATAGATGAGAAATGTTTATAATGGGGGAAACTGTGTGGGAGGAAAAGGGATATGTGCAAACTGTACTTGCTGTGTAATTTTTCTGTAAACCTAAAAATGCTATAAAATATAGATATAGATCTATATCTACATATATATATTTTTTTAAAGTAGGCTCCATGCTGAACCCAAACTCATGACCCTGAGATCAGGACTTGAGCTGAGATCAAGAGTTCGACGCTTAACCGACCAAGCCACCCAGGTATCCCTAAAATTAAGTTCTATTACAATTTTTTTTTAATCTGGTGGTGTGAGAAGAGTTGCCCATGCCTACCCTGGGGAATGTATGCATTCAACCAAGTTGAATTCAACCTACTTGAATGCAAGTAGGTGTTCCCAGATAAAGCATGAAAGACATCTTACAACTATTGGGATTGCTATCTTATTATTAGATTAGATAACCTCCTCCAAATACTATGTCTCCTATTTGGGGTATCACTGGCTGATCGTAATGGATCCTTTGGTCACAGAGACCAGCACACCTACATAGTTCACATAAGTGGAAAGACAATGGGACCTGAATCTTCTCTTCTGCTGTAGGATGTGTGTCCCATAGATCCATCACTGTCCCCAGATGGATCACCAGAGAAGCTACTTTAAAAGAACTAGGGGAGAAAGAGGTGTGGAGGCTGTCAGGATGGGTCCAGGGCATGGGAGCCACCCTGTGAATGGGAGTGGGTTTTCTGCTGGGGGCAGCATATAGGCTTCTGGATGGAGAGCTCCAGGAAGGATGTCCTTTGACCATGAATGCTAGAGTGATAAGGTCAGGAGTTGGAGACTTCTTCCTCATGATGGGTCTTTGAGTGTCTTCTTGAGAGACTCAGGTGAATTACAAGTTGACAAAAGGTTTAATCTTTCTTTTTTCAGATTGCAATTCACTTCTGAAATGGTCCCCATACTTCAATAAAGAAAAAGTCTTACCTGCATAATCTGATCAAGAATTTTGAGAAGAGCAAAGAAACTAGATCTATAGAGAGGCACATGCATTCTGTAGCCAACTGGAATGACCTGAGAAGCTTACAAGAACTCCTGATGCCTGACCTTCACCCCCCAGAACTGATGTGACCTGGGATCAAGAGGTTTTGAAAGTCCTCAGATGGTTCCAAGGTGCAGCCAAGTTTGAGAACCACGAGGCAGGAAACACAGGAGGCTTGTTCTACTCCCTGTCTTCTGAGGCACCTACCAAGAGGGGTGCCTGTTCCTTCTGTGGGCCATGATTCACCAGAGTCCAGCACATGGTCAGTGGCCAGAGGAAGATAATCCGAGCCTGGCTGATGGATAGGTCCCTTGTGTTAAGGCGTGCACTCCAAAAGGGCAAACCCAAGAGAACTAGTAAGACCGCTTTTCCTACAGACGTTTTAAAAGGGCTGAAGGAAGCTTTCCTTCTGTGTGTGGTAAATGGCAAGACCCAGCCTGCCCCCCAGGTCTGTGTGATTTGAAAGCCCACAGTCCCTTTCAAAGCCCAAGGGCAGCAGAAATTGGTCGGTTTTGGCCTTATCTGACCATTTGGCTGCAGCCACATGAAAGGATATGACAGGGAACCCAGAAGCTTACAGAATTTATTTTCAGAAATCTGACAGGGATTCCCATTCTGTAGACTGTATTCATTGTAGAAGTCACAGGGATGATCACACAGTCATTTGCTATGTAAATACAGTAAGACTTGTGATCAGGAATGCTTAGGAGAGAAGGACAGCCCTGTGAGCCACAGGGAGCCTCAAGGAGTCTAAAAACTCACACCAGCTTAAGATTATTTTTTTTTCTTTTTAAATCAGAGATAAGAGAACTAAAATCACCTATTTTATTTTTTAAGATTTTAATTACTTGAGAGAGAGTAAGAGCAAGAGAGAGAGCACAAGCGGGATGAGGGACAGAGGGGGAAGCCAACTTCCCTGCTGAGCAGGGAGCCCGACGTGGGGCTCGATCCCAGTACCCCAGGATCATAATCTGAGCTGAAGACAGACATATAACCCAATGAGCCACCCAGGTGCCCCCAGATTCAGCTTTTTTAACGGCACCCTGTGCAGCAATGCTTACCAAAAAGTAGAGAATAACAAGCGAGGAGGAAAATGGGTAACTCAGGGTTTCCTTTTGTTTCCTTTTTGCCCAGTTTCTGCATGGAGCTCCATGTCACTGTGGTGTCCTCGACTCCCCACAGCACAGGGGAACAGGGATACACCCTGCACCACCTTTCTCAGTAAAGAGCTCCTGGGGCCGTCTGTCCGCTGGCATTGGATTAGGGCTGAGCGCCCTTGCCTCAGGAGGTGAAAGCAGTTTGTTGTATCTGATGGGAACTGAGGCAGAATATTCACCGTCAGGGCATGCGGAAGAGTGAGAACATGGCAGTGCCCTTCTGAGATGGCCCCAGTCCTTCCGTAAAGAAAACCAGCCTCACTTCACAGTCTGACAGACAGTCCTGGGCAGACCAAGGGGACAGGACTGAGGTAGCAGCGCTCAGCCATGGCTCCCCATCATAAGGATCTGAGAAGATTTTAAAGATGTGGATCCCTGAATGTCCCCCCTAGGGCCTTAGTCATCCACCTTGTGTAACCATGAAGTGCCTGACCGAAGTCACTGCAAGTTGGACAGCACCTGGGGAGTCACAGTGACTGTCAAACATTTCAGGGCGACATTTCATAGCACTCTGCCAGTTCCACAGGTGAAAGAAGCAGACTCTGAGTGAAGTGTTCTGCCCAGATCCTTCCATTGATGCCTACGGATAGCATGATCATTGTTAACTGTGTTGTTTAAGAAAATGATGGACAAGAGCAGCGTTCGGAAGAACAATTTTCTTCTAGTGAGCAAATAAGTGGAAACTGCATAAAGGAAGACATCATGTAGCTAGATGTAGTTTGAAGAAGCAAACATTTGTTGAGTACTTGTTATGCAATCAAGGACTAGGGAAGAAACATGGAAGGGTGACTGTGTCTGCCTCAAGTGGTTCTCCAGCTTATAGAAGGGACAGACATTAAAAGACACAATGCCCACGTAAGACTTATTGGTACTCTAGGCTGTTATGGAAGACAGACTCCAGGCCTGGGGTTTGTGGAGGCTTCCAGAAGAAGGAGATGCCAGCACTAGATCATGGAGGAGGAGCCAGCCAGGTAGAGAGCATGGGAAGGATGCTGCGAGCAGTGGGTTGGCGGGAACAAAGAAATATATGATGTTGGGAAAGATCTGGTGGGTGAATGCAGCAGTCCTGAGGGGTTGGCCAGATCTGTTGTGCACGTGTCACTGCTGGATTGTCACTTGTGTGGGAAATCATGTCCAGACAGCATTAGAACCAAGGCCAGTAGCCAAGCACCCCTTCTCCTCCTGTCCCCCCACCATCTCCCTCTCTCTTTCATAGACTGCCCCCTTGGGGTGTACCCTACCCCTCTTTCCCTCTCCTCCATATTGTCCCCATGCAGGCATTGCTGCCCCACCCATGGTCTGTTCTGGGGACATGGTACACACCCTCATTGTCACCGAGTACATTGTCACCGAGTCTATCTTGGAGGGATTTTTACAACTTTCTCTTTATCTATTTTACTGTGGCGTAAAACTGGCAACATTTGGTCTGGATAGTCCCGGGTACAGTTTTTTCCTGCACCCTGTGTTCGACGGAGCACATCCTTGCTGGCCACTCTGACTATTCCCAGACTGAGTATGAGCCTGAGCACAGAGCTTGTTAAGGGCTGGGGCAGGGGACAGGGGGACAGACCCAGTAACTCTGAGCCCCGTGCTTGCCTTTCATTGCCTTCTCTTTGCTTCTCTTCAAGCCAGAGCCCATTCTAATACATCCCAGTCTTTGCATAAATAAAGTCTTTGGGGTCTGCTCCTTTCCCCAGAAAAAAGGACAAGGAACACCAAGCTAGACCAACTAAATCTCATAGCAATTGATTCTTGTTGAACTTACTCTACTCTTGGTCTTTGTACATCACCTATTCTTTTTTCTTTTTTTAAGAATTTATTTGTTAGAGAGAGAGTGTGAATGAGTGTGAGAGAGCAAGGGTTAGTGAGAGAGAGAATCTCAGGCAGACCCTCCATTGAGCGGAGAGTCCCATGAGGGGCTTGATGTCAGGACCCTGGAGATCATGACCTGAGCCGAAATCAAGAGTCAAATACTAACTGACTGAGCCACTCAGGTGTCCCATATCACCTATTCTTAAAAGGTTTTTACCAGAGGCACCTGGGTGGCTCAGTGGGTTAAGCCACTGCCTTCAGCTCGGGTTGTGATCCCAGGGTCCTGGGATCGAGTCCTGCATTGGGCTCTCTGCTCAGCGGGGAGTCTGCTTCCTCCTCTCTCTCTCTAACTGCCTCTCTGCCTACTTGTGATCTCTCTGTCAAATAAATAAATAAATTCTTAAAAAAAAAAAAAGGTCTTTAACATTCTTATATCAAACAATCTAGTGACTTTTGGGAAATTATTTTGGTCTAGGTCATTTCTTTTACAGGAAAGATGATAGCACATTCAATATAGTGAATGAAAATAGCCTTAATACTGTTCCACTTGGTAAGTCATAGGGCCATTATCATGATCTATGTGATTTCCTTGTAGGTAAAAATTCACGAGAAAACAGGAGCACAGCTAGTAGCAGTGTATTTTAAGTGCTTATCCTGAAGCAATTTTTTATAAGGAATATTCAATTAGATTTCCAAAGGAAATGAGAAAACAGCATTCTTACTATTCAAAACGAAAGGCTTTGTACAATGGCTTACTTCTTAATATTTTTCAAGACACTTTATGCCTATCTTTTTAATCAAGGAATATGCAAATTCCCCCAAAGAAAAGAGCATAGCACAAAAAGAGCCGTATGGATGTCTGTTTCAATCAGATTTCATGATTTCCCAGGAGGCACTGATTTAGTGGCGGGTTTCGCATCCTTCCACACATCTCTCCTTTGCACAGCTGCTGCTGCTGCCCCATGTTCCTGACCCTATAGCAGAATGAACCTCTTGAATAAACTCCTTCTTTCCTTGTCCCATACCTCAGCCCCACTCTACTCTCACTCTCTCATGCTCTCAGCCCTACTCTCGAGTTTCCATCAGAAGCAATTCATCTCTCCATAAACACTGAACACAGCTCAGGCAGCTCTGAGGTGCCATTCTTCAGACTTTTGATATGACCACTGTCTTAGCTTTGGTGCCCCCAAGAGCTGACCCTCAGATGACCCTCAGTGCAAGCAGCTCATCTGGGAGGTGATTCCAGGTGACAGCAGCAGGGGAATGGAGAAGTAAGACAGAAAAGGGGAAGAAGCAAATAAAGGTTCGTTGTCAAGCGAGTTGCCAGAAAGCCCACAGTCAGATGTGACAACTGTCTAATGAGGCTACCAGAGTCCCTCAAAAGAAGGAATGACATCTCAGGAGTGAGGAACCTGGGGTATTTATACACTAACTTCCAGCAGCCACATGGCCTTATTGTTAATCTCTAGCATTCCCAGCCTTTTGTGTAGAGGTGAAATGTGGGTTCCTACACTAAGTGCTTACAACTGGGACTCCAACAAGTGCCCATTAAAATTGTAATGACAGGGACACATGGGCAGGATAGGGTCTGCTACAGCAACTGTGGGGCTGACTTGCTGGAGTGGGTTCCTCCGAATGCTTTGCTCACACACATATTTGCTCATGATGGCAAATATGTTTCATGTAGAGTGTCAACTCCAATCCATTATTAGTGGCTTTGTTGAGGAAGATTTTGGGCTTCTGTTAAAGGATGGTGGGAGAGAGGACCTGTGATCATCCACAGGTCTTTGCCAGGAAAAAGTTGGAGAAAGAATGGTGATATCTTGCCTTATGTCTGTGGTCTTGAATCCTGGAATTATTCCTGGATTCCTGGATTCCTGGACTCGGTAGAACCAAATCCCCTGAGCATGAAAACGCCAAGTGGGAAGTGGATGGGTGATCAGTACTGCATTGAAGGAATCCCCTCACACCAAAGACCCTGCTGTCCTCCAGGGAGGTCTGGAGGTCACCACATGAGGTCACCACACCCCATAGCCTCATCTTAGTGTGGGCATTACTCTCATTGTGTTCCTGACGTCTACTGGGCTTTACATACCTTGTCTGGGCAGAAGTGTGAAGAGGTGCTCGGGGGACGAAAGCAAGTGAATTGAGTAGTGGCAAGTTTTACATGAAGACTGAATATTTCAGGTGACTTTTTAAAAGTTTAAACACAGGTTTTTCCTAGATTGAATATTAATTAATGCATTCATTATGAGGCGTTTTGTGAGTATCTGTTGTAGGCCAGCCATTATTATATGCTCTTGGGAAATAAAAAGATTAGTAAGGCATAGAGCAGGCCCTGAAAAAACAAAAAATCCCATCATCTTGGAAAAAGGGGCTGTATATACCTTCTCAAGATATCCAGGCTCTGGATTTGCATCCTGAGCCTGACCCTGACCTGCAGGGTGACCTGGAGACATTTATTTAACCTCTTTGCACCCCAGCTTCTTCGCTGCTACCTATTACGGCGGGTCGCTGGAGAAATTATATCTGATAATACTGCAAAATTGAAATAATCAACGTTCAGTAATCAATGTTCAGTTTTCTTTTCCTACGAGAGCACAGATTAGGAGCATTTCACTTCCTGTCTGGAGAATCTGGAAGACTCAAGAGAGGAGCTAGCTGGATGAGTAGGATTGCCCAAGTGGAATGGGAGGAGGGCTCCTCCAGGCCAGAAGAAAGCCACAAGCAAAGGGACAGGATGGAGGAGGGAGGCGGGGCATTGTTGAGGGAGCAGCCGCACAGGCAATGAACATGGTCAAAACCACATTTTACAAATAGGACTCTGGCAAAGAATCTATGAGTATATATGAGTTGCTATAAAGTTCCCTCACCCTTTTCTCTTGAGGTTTACCAAATAGGTACTGAACCTAAAATCAAAACATACCCACTTGAATTTGCCAAGCAATTTAGCCCAGCTGGAATCCCCACAGCAGGGAGGCTGGTATCGATCCTGTAACGTATCAGGCATGCTGGGCGCTGCTCTGGACCCAACTCAGGCGAGGCCAGTTGCAGCACGGAACTCTGCCGAGCCGGATGGGGCAAAACGCCATGTGCCAGGGCCTCGGGAGTTTTTGTCTATAAATATGTGCAGAAAAAAATAGTGGCTTCTACCAAGGCTGCTCTGAAAATCCAGTTAAATCAACCGCCTTTTGTGTGTGTGTGTGTGTGTGTGTAAAGGTTTTATTTATTTATTTGAGAGAGAGGGAATGAACAGGGAGGAAGGACAAGGGGAGAGAGGGAGAAGCAGGCTCCCCACTGAGCAGGGAGCCCGATGTGGGGCTAGATCCCAGGACCTGGAGATCATGACCTGAGCCGAAGGCAGATGTTTAACCGGATGAGCCACCCCTGGGCCCTTAAAATAACTTCTTTGAATCCAATTAATAGATTATTATTTGTATCAACTTTGGTTACAATGAACGAGTCCAGGAAAAACAGAGCTATTTGTTAAAATGTATCTTTGACTTTGTTTATGGAGCTTAGTTTGCAGGGTACATTTGAAAGACAAGGGGAGAAGAAGGGAGCAGGTGTTTAGAAAAATCTCTCCATCCCACAGGAGTATTTCTCTGCTGTCCTAATCCATACTGCGCAATTAATAACAGAATTATATACTATTCTGTCCCAGCGGAAAGGACCCAGTTCCGTTCTTGCCTAATTACACGAGGGAATGTGACCCCTGCAGGAAGGTGTCTCAGCCCCCATCTTCCAGCAAGTTACTGGCAGATCCAGGACTAGAGTCCAGCATGGTAAATACTGGGGAGAAGTTACTCTTTGAGTTGAAACAACATTTAGAGGTAACATCCTGACTTCGTGATTGTTCTTGCGAAGGTATAGACCAGCACTGGCCAATAACAATATAATAGAAAGTCTTATGATTTTATGTTTTCTAGTAGCCATAATGAAGGAAGTAAAAAGAACAGGGAAAATTAATTTTAATAATGCATCCTATATTTTACTGAACCCAGTATATCTAAGATGTGATTTTAAATATATAATCGAACTAAAAATTATTAATTGGATTCTTTTTACACACATTTTGGGGGCCTAGTCTTTGACGTCCAGGAGATATTTTACACTTACAGTACATTTCAGTTGTACCATACCTCAAGTGACCAACAGCCACCTGCAGGTGGTGGCTGCCCCATGGGACAGCACAGGTAGAGACAATAGAGCATTAGCTATTCTGCCAGGAAGGATTTATGGATATTCATTCATTCATTCATTCATATTCATTCAATGAATATACAGAGGGTTCCTATTTTGTGCTTATCTCTGGATTTAAAGCAGACACACATAGATCTTGCTTCCAGTGTCCTGAGAGTCTGGTGTAGGAGACCAACAACAAGTTGGCAAATATATATGCCAAGGTATGTGCAAATATACGTGTGTGTGTATGCGTGTAGACAATGTTCGTTCACTTGTTTGGGAATGGGGGGGGAGGTGTCCTAGGAAGGAAAGCGGGAAGGTGCCATTAGACATCACCGTGCTCCTTTAGGTCTTGAAGTCACGGGTGACTTCTCTGAGGCTGTAAACAGCTAAACCCAAACCTGAAAGAAAAGAAGCCAGTTATTTGAAGAATCAGCCAGAGGAAAACATACCAGTCTGAGCAAAGGACCTCAGGGGGAGAACCACAAAAAGGCCAGCATGGCTGGCGTGAAGTGAGGGGGAAGCCCTGATGTTTTTAACTCGGCTTGTTTACATGTTAGAAAGAGTGATCATATTTCCCGCATTGTTCATTTCTCTGCTGAAAATAGCAAACAGTCATGACTTGATGGAAGCCTCAGGCCTGATTAGGAGGAGCAGAACAATGGCACAAGGCCGTGGGAAATTCCAAAGGGTAGTGGAGAGCCCGGCCCATCCCAGGGCCAAAGCTATCCCTAAAAGCATGAACGGTTTGAGCGTAAACAAGATGGGCATCAATCCTATGTACTGGCTTGGGGTGGGGCTCCCTCTCCCTAAGAGGAACCCCCCCACTGCTGCCATTATTCAGCGCTAGATTAAAGCACCAGTGGAGTGGTGACTTCGGGTTGCCTGGGAAAGCACTCCTCCAGATATTTGCTCTTACCAGTCTGGAATGGTCGGCTCTCAAGACCAGAAAAGGCTGTCGGCAAACTTTTAGGGCAGTCACTTACCCTAGAGAACAACCGCGATGAAATCATTTCAGAGAAATGAGTTGCCTTAACCTCTAGAGAGAAGGATCTCACATTTTCCTTGATTAATGGCTTCTAGTTGTTTAGCCTTTTCCAGGAAACCTCCCTTAATGTCTGATCATACCACCCTCATATGAGTTGAGTCCCACCACTGAGTGCTTGGAGACAAAGTAGGCATTCTAAACGGACTCAGAAATGGACAAACGAGACTGCAGTGTAAGCCTCCCCTGCTTGGTCTCAGGGGAGCACAGAGCAAATGCCTATTAAAGCAACTCTCACTTTCTCTAAAGAAGTGTTCATGTTCTCTCTCCCTCTCTGTTCTCTCTCTTTCTCTCTCTCTCTCTCTCTTTATTTGTTCCTTCTTATGACTCTCGGTGGAACCATCTAACTGTCTTTATGTTCTCTGTAACTTCTTCAGCTTCAGCTGTAGAGAGCAGAACAAGTTTCTAAAAATTCCCATCAACAGAGACATGTCATTGGAAGATGACGAAGTTAATTTCCCATTAAATGGCACGAATGGCTCATGCCTCCAAAATATTGTCGCCTGTAAAGCCCAGGCACTGAAATGCCACTTAGAAGGAAAGATACATTAGGCTGTTATGGGCATAGAACTCAAGTCTGATTCAGGCAATCAGATTCCGCACAGGACTGTAGAAGTTGAGGGTAGCTGGCTGAAGGACAGGTGCGTTTTGATAGAGGAAGACAGGGTAGGAGGGTTCAATGCAAAGGTTCAAGGTCTCCAGCAGAGCCGAGGACAAGCCCGTGAAGACGTTTGAATGAGGCTTTGAGAACCCCGGAGGCTGTGAAAAACCTAAGGCAAGTTGCCAGAAGGGGAGACAGAATTCAGGAACTTTTCAGAGAGTTAAAACAGACTTCATCCATCTCACGGTTTTTCCTAAGGCCAGCCTGAAAGAAGTGCAAACCTCTTTCAATGTCTGAGATGCAGCCTTTAGGCATCAATGCATCATACACATCACTCAATGTGTACATATGAGCACCCACTGTGTGCAAGTACAGTCTAGTGCTGGGGACATCACCATGTCTGGAGGGCCTGCACTTTGGAATGAATAGATCTGGTTAATTTAGACCATTTTTCAGCGTCTTATCCTTTACCATTTGCTCAACTAACTTCTGCATCATACGATTCTATCCCGATAGCTCACTTTTTTTTTTTTTTTTTTTTTTTTTTTTGAGGGTTGAAGTGAAAACCAACATGATACTAAAAGCTTGGACTTATCCCCCATCTATTACCAGCTTCTTCCAGTCTAAATGAAGGAGAATTGACCTCTCACTCCTTCTCTTGCTGCCTATCAAACTGATGATCAGAGGAAAGGCCAGAACTAACATTCATTGAGCATCTATGCGCCAAACACCTTGCTCCTATGATTCCATGTGTACCTTCTAACAACTCTGTTAATTTCATTTTATAGGTAAAGAAACTCAAGTTTCCGAGAGGTTAAGTAACTTGCCTAAGCATGGGCAGCTGGTAAGGGACAGTCAAAAGTGGACCCAGATTGGTCTAACCCATCAAGTCAAACTCTTTCCAATGTGCAAGAGTTTTCTGCTAATTTTATTTTTTAAAATTTTTATTATTATAGAAACGTGGGGCTTGAACTCATGACCTCGAGCTCAAGACCTGAACTGAGATCAGGAGTTGGACACCTAACCAACTAGCCACCCAGGCACCACTCTACTAATTTGAATTTATGGTGGCTAAGTACACAAACTGGGGGTCCAGCCAGCATGGGTTCGAGTCCCCACCTTGCCATTTACTAGCTACGAACTTGTGCAATCTCTTCATCCTTCCGTGTCTCAGTGGCATTAGCTATAAAATAGGGCTCCAAATAGTGCCTTCCTCATGTCAGGTGGGGACAAAATGAATGAACTAATACCAGAATGCCCTTTGACTATGGCCCGGTGTATGGGAGGTGATCGATATATATTAGCTGTTATGATTTCTAGTAGCACAGTAAAGAAAAATAGTGATTACTATAAAAATAGTCCATGGTTTTACTTTCAAAAGATTTCTAAGCAGCTATCTACTAGAGCTAATAGAGATTTTTTTTGCCTTGTGCCTTAGAGTCATCATGTCCTTTTTCATGCCAAAATTCATATTAATCACAATTTTCTTCAGCACTTAATTTCTAGTAGAATAGCTGAGAAAAATATACTGTAGGTACTTAATAGTATATTAAGCAATTTTAAATGATGATAAAGAACTAGTCCCAAATGGAAACATACCTTCAAAATGATAGGTGAAAAAGGAGGGGTATAAAATTGTGCAAATACTGTGAATGCCTGCATAGGAGAAAACAGACTGGAACAAAAATTATAACAGATTTTATGTGAGCAGCCTGAAATTGTGGGTGAGTTTTTCCTTTACTTTCTATCGTTTTTGCTATGTGATTTGACTATTTGTATACATTGTAACAAAATAATGCACCATCACAAAGCTCTCCATAACACATATAAAGACAAATACATATCCTGCTATAATAATTTTAATTTCACACATGTGTGATAGGGTGAGTTTTGTATAAAATAAAAGGCTAAGAGTGTCCAGAAATACCGTATGAAATGAATAAAAAAAAAAAGCTTTTAGAAAGAATAAGAACCCAAATCCTTCTATAAAAAAATAAATTGTCCTTAATAGCTGAAATTGGCTGGCTGTGCTAAGAAGATGCTAGAGAGGCCAGAAGGAAATCTGAGGTTGCTCACATTTCCACTGTGAAAGTATTTCTGATGGATGGAGGCTTCTCCTCTCTCAAGCCTGCAAGAACTCTGCCCAAATCAGGGGCCAGCGTGCTGCCAAAGATGTGACCCCCTCACCAGGCTCCCTTGCCCCACAGGGGTCTCTTGGGGCCCCAGCAGGTGCCAGGACCTCTGCAGGCTCTTGCTTCTGGAGTTCTTGCCTTATCCCTCTTCTTTCCTCCCCTCCTTCCTCCCTTTCCCTTTCTTCCCTCCTTCCCTGACACCAACAGGTCAGCTCATGGACCTCATGGAAATGTGCAAAAATATCTATCTGCCATTGTGGGCACAGCAGAGGAAAGTAAGGCAGTTCATGGCCGCCCGTCATTACCCAGCACGCGAGTTTCACAAGAACTCTGATTTCTGAATGTCTGACTCTAATTCACCGCTTCACCCCTTAGCAGGGGGCTGATTTGAAGCATGCCAATTCAACGTGTTAGACCTCAGGATCCCCATCTGTCCAGCTGGGGCGATAAGAACAATATCTGCTCTAGGATATGTTGGTCTGGTCAGCGGTGCATGAACCTCGGCTACTGTTATCACCTTTCTGTGGAAGTTTCAGCTCTGGGTTTGCCCCCTGACAAATCTGCTTCCTCAACTTTTTTCTGAATCCCCCTCTTAAAAAAATATACATATATATGTATATTTTTAATATGTATATATTTTTATGTGTGTGTATATATATACACACATATATATATGTTTATTTATTTATTTATTTCAGAGAGAAAAAGAGCACAAGTGGGAGGGGCAGAGGGAGAGGGAGAGGGAATCTCAAGCAGACTCCAGGCTGAGTGCAGAGCCTGATGCAGGGCTTGATGCCACGACCCTGAGATCGTGACCTGAGGCTGACACTCGACCAACTGTGCACCCCCAGGCACCCCTTTTCTGAATCCCTTTTTCACCATTAAGCCAGTTTTTTAGCAGCTCTTCCTTCCCACTCACCTCTTTCCCTCCATTTTCCATTTTCCTCCACTTCCACGCATTATGCTATTCTCCGATGACAGAAGAAAGTAAGCCTGATATATTCTCTAGAAGGACACAATCACTTACCCAGAACCTAGCACGAGCCAGCACTGGGTCCCGTCAAAACCCGGGTCTTTATTTTCCTCCTGTGAGGCCCACAGAGTCTATGCAGCCTGCCCCATGTCTCTACTACAGAGCAACAGATCTGAAACCCTCACCAGGTTTGGCTGATGACCCCAAAACCCACATACACCCCAAGTATACATATTTCACTATTTTTTTTCCTTTCCTTTTCAAGAGGATGGATTCAAGTGTCAAAGAATGAATTGGTATCAGTAGGGGAGGAATGTGGCCCACCAGGTGCCCCTAAATCCCAGTGACTTTCCAGTCATGCCACTAACAGAGTTCCAAGGCTGCCTGGGCACAGAGCCTCCACCATCTCTCCCCCTTAGAGCAGCAGGAGTTGACGCCCACTGCCTTGGGTAGGAGATTGGGGGGCGGAGAGGAAAACCCAGTCGTCTCTTGCTTTACACAAAGGAACTTTCTGAAGAAATTGAGTATCCATCTTGGTAAATTGGGTCATATTTTCAACTGACATTTAATTTCAGCAGCATGTTCCACAAAGAGAAAAGAAACTGTGGTCCTGAGACCACAAAAGAATGCAGTAAACCATTCACAATTGTGCACTTAGACAAGTACTATGAAATGTTTTAACACATCCACTTAAGTAAAATAATGTAATAAAAATAGAGCCGAGACCACCAGAAACCATAAAGAGAAAACAGATTCATTTCCTTGGAATGGCTGTTGGGACTCATGGGGTACATACTTTCTCTCACATAAAAATTACCCTCAAAGGTCTCCTCTTCCAACAGCGCTTCTCCCCCTGCACACAGGGCGAGTTCTCAGTGGCTCCCACTCACTTACTGGCCTCTTTAGACACAAGCAGCCCCTCCAGCTGGCACTCCTGTCCCAGCCTCCTGGGCTGTCTGTGTGACCCAATCCTAGAGATCACGAGCACATGGAAGAAGTGTTGGCATGCTCAGCGCCCAATGAAAATTAGCTGCTATAACGACCTTTTTGTGGACGTTTCGGATTGAATTTGCCCACTTGGAAGTTAGTGATTTTAGTAGAGTAGGTGGCTAGGAAGGAACTTATTGGACCAGTATGGACTCTAAGAGATAATAGACACTGCAAGGTCACCTGGAGGCCAGTGGGAAGGACGCTTGCTGCCTTCCGTTCCCCCCGAACCTGACCTCTCACCTGAAAGGTTACCTTCCATTACAGCTGGTGCTCGCCAACTTCAGACTGGTTATTCTGGAACGGGTGCTACTTCCTGAAGAATGGGGAGAGTTAAGGAAACCAGAAAGAGGCACAGAATGAAGAAATTGCATTCAAGACATCTGCACAATTCCCATGCATTATGCTCTAAATGGTAGTTAAGGCCTGGCTAAATTACTTAGCCCTGATTTTCTAGGAACAAAGCCTTGTCTCTCAGGTTTTTAGGTTTGTAAACAAAGAACAGAAAGGAAGAATTTCAGCATATGGATATCACAGAATATCCAAACCCCTCCATTCATGTGCTCAAAATATGAAAATACCTGAAGTTCGTCATTGGGATCTGTTTGTCTCCCTTTCTGAGCTGATTTCCACCTGCCTTTACTCTCGACTGTGGTCTCAGAGCCCTTATGGTATCTTGGGTCTCACAGAACATTCTTTTCCCAGACCAGCCCTTCTCCAGGGAGAGCCATGCTACCCCTTCACACCTGAATGATTTTCGGCTCCGAATCCATTTTTAATTCAGGTGTCAGGAGAAAAACATCTGATTCACATAATCCACCCTAATATACAAATGATTAACCGCCACTTGAGTCTCCAAAGCCTGTTTGCATTTTTGGACACATTGATTACTGACCCATGAACTGACTGGTTTGGAGCAAGAGAGGACATGTGTCCCCAGGACACGCTGGCTGGCAGCCCCACTCTGACCACCAAGTACCTCGGACCCTTCTGTCCTCTTCCTTCCCCCCGGTTGTCTATAATCTCCTCCCAAACTGCTGGTGGTCTCCCCAACTAAGAGTTATCTGCTTTTTGTCATTACAACCGACTTTTTCTTTAAAAAGTCTATTTAGGGGCACCTGGGTGGCTCAGTGGGTTAAGTCTCTGCCTTCGGCCCAGGTCATGATCTCAGGGTCTTGGGATCACCCCGCATCGGGCTCTCTGCTCAGCAGGGAGCCTGCTTCCTCCTCTCTCTCTGCCTGCCTCTCTGCCTGCTTGTGATCTCTGTCTGTCAAATAAATAAATAAAAATCTTAAAAAAAAAAAAAGTCTATTTAACCTGCAGCCCAGTAATGGATAAGTATAACTTGGCACGTTCATTTAGCAGTGCTGCCTTCAATCAGTATCTCTAAAATATTGTTACTGAAGCCACCTATAAACAGAAGAGAGTCAATGTTTCTGAGGTTGCCCCTTAAACATTCAAGGCCCCTAAATAGTAAAGTCTTGGTAGCCTGATGTTCTCTTATATAAAGTAGGAATTCTACATCCCACCTGAAATACAACCATCATATTTTTTATTATGAAAACACTGTAAGTTATGAGTTACAGTGCTTTAATCTCTAATCTCCTGCATTTTTGAGGAAACCTGATGGCATTTATCCTGCAGATTGTTTCACATCCTAGAGGTAATTAAATTTGAGGAGCACTGCCTACAAGAGGCCAAACCAGGCCAATAGGCAGTGAACTTGGCCCTAAGAAGGTCAACCATCAGAGAAGTCTGTCCTGCTGCTATCTAGCACCCATTGAAATGCACATATTTACTTTAACTGGGGTCAACTTAAAGGGACATCCTTTGGCTACGGCACCATCAGTGACATCAGCGTAAAGGTGCACATCCTGTGGCATTCCTGCTGTGCAACAGTGACAGCCAAAGGAGGGAGCAGAGCCCATGTTCCTCGAGTAAGCACCACAAAGTATCATCAGCACAGGTTTGCTTATGGAGGTATTTCATTTCATCTCTCTGTTTTAACCTCCTCTGGGCTCAAAACAGAGAATGAGCAATATAGAAATGAGGACAAGGGATGATTAATTCGGAAGGAGCTCTGCCTTTTTCCAGTAGTTATCTCATTCCTTGGATGCTTGCCCACTTGGCCTCCAAACCTTTCCTTTTGTTTTTACACTTTCCCTCCTTAATCTGCCTCTTCTCTGTGGGGAGTTCATGCCGTGATGAGCCAAACACAGAAAAGGAGTTGGAGGTAGAGAAGGCTATGCCCTTCTAGAAGAATCCATGAGTTTAGTCTCCTGTTGTGGATGGTTTTTTTTTTTTTTTTTTTTTTTTTCTTTTAAACTGCAGCGGGATTTGCAAACCTTTCCAAGGTTGGGAAGTTTTCTGTTGGCAATAGTCATATTTGATCCTCATGTGGTAAACACACCAGTAGCAAATGTTTACAAGAAAGTAGGCTCCTAGAGATTGTGATATTTCCACCCTGACAAATTTAAAAGCTGGGGAAGGTGGAGGTAGGGTGAGTTCTTCGGTGTTAATAATTCCATGATAAGCAGGCAGGAATGATCTAAGAATCATTCAAGAGAGAGCTATAGTTCTGGCCAAAAGATACAAGGATTTGAAAAAAGAAAAAGTTTTAACTCGAAATCCTTCACTTAAATTGGAATAAACTGTACTTGCCATTTGGACAGTGCTGCTCAGGCAAAGATAAAGTTACTAGGGTTTCCAAATGTAAGGTTGAGATAAAGTGTGGAGGCTTCTTGAGATTTTGAAGTATAACTTTGAAACTTGGAGTAAAAACTCAGTTCCTTGGAAGATGCTTGGTGGAGAAAATATTTTTCTTGGCACAAGGTGCTCCATTTTTCTTAAGAAAAATTAGAAAGAAGGAAAAAGCCGAGGGAGGCCAGTTTGCATCGATGGGGCAGAGGCTGAAATAAGACTAATAAGCCATTTAAACTCATTCAAACTCGTTCCTTTTCAGCCCAACAAAGTGGGAGGAAGCTAGCAAAGAAAAACAAAGAAGAAGAATTTGATCAGAAATTATTTTAAAGCAAAAGTCTTGTGAATTCTAATCAAAGGGCTCGTGGGAGGGCTTGCTATTACAGAGAACCCATCATTAGCTCTACCGAGTGCTGTAATGATAGCAAAAATCCTCGTCTGCCAAAATCCTGAACGAGAGCATAGAAGATGTTTCACTTGCAAGAGACGGTACCACTGTCTAAACCAGTGGGAGGGCTCTGCGAGGCACATTCGCCTAAAGTCCTGCCTCTCTGGTTTACAAAATGATCTTCATCCCAGTTTCTCTGGATGAGGGTGGGGGGTAGAACCCTCCCTGTTATGTGTCTGCCTGCCTATTTACACATACAGAATATCCCAGTAGTCCCAGATGGAAAGGGAGAAACTGCAAAATGTGTACAGAATCTGGGCTGGCGGGTTCCCCTTCAGGTGTTTCATTTACACAGAATGGGAACCTGTTTGTCAGGTTTTGGCCAGAGCAGGTCTCCCGAATAAAACTGTAAACCTAACAATAGAAGTTAATAACAGAAAGAGAACTTCAACTGTAGGGTTCTGGTAAAGCTCATGGAGAGTTTTTAGGATATTAATACAGTTTTGTTCTTAAAATCTTTTTTATTTGAGGGGCATCTGTGTGGCTCAGTGGGTTAGAGCCTCTGCCTTCGGCTCAGGTCATGATCCTGGGGTCCTGGGATCAAACCCTGTCAGGCTCTCTGCTCAGTGGGGACCCTGCTTCCCCCCTCTCTCTGCCTGTCTCTCTGCCTACTTGAGTTCTCTGTCAAATAAGTGGATAAAATCTTAAAAAAAAAAAAAAAAAAGACGTCCTAAAAATCTTTTTTATTTGATTGGAGCCCAAATGCTCATCTATTCCTTATTAACTTGGAAAAAAACAAAAAACAAAAAAACAAAAAACGCCAAATAGCAGAATTATAGCTATGCTAGGGGATTAAATTTTCTCAGGCAAATCTCTCTCTTCAGTTTGAACTTGAATCCAAACATGCTTATTACTTTAATTTGAGGAGTCTCCAAATTCCAGTGATTTTCTGAGCTCTGCTTGAAACGACCACACCCGAAGGAAGAGCTGGGAAGAGCTTGGTCTGACCACAACACCCAGCTAGTCTGTAGCACGCTCCCCAAACTCGCTTTTGATGTTCCTTAACACATAGCTATCAAATCAAACAGCATGTAGCAGTGAACCTCATGTCTGTCTTTCCAGACAGATATATAAAACCTTAATTATCCAGAGTCTAAGTAACAAGAAACTGTAAATAACTGAACACTTTCTCTGTGTATAAATAGTCAAGGGCAATAAAACACAAGAATTTAAGATTTTAGTCAAAAGACGGTTTCTAGTTAATGTTTCAGGGATGGCAAACACCAAGGTCATTTCCCCGGCTTCTGTTTAGGTGTGGGTTTTAATCCCAGCTCACCTCCAAATGCTGACAGACTCTAAGCCCCACTCGGGGCATCCTCACAAATGCTCCTCAATCACCAAGTTCAAACACCTCTGTGAACTTGGCGCCATCATCATAGGGCTCGGACTCCAGTTTGATTCCCAGGTCAGAGCTGGGACCTGGGATGCACCAGAAAAATGAGGATATGGACTACATCAATGTTTCTCATTTTCAAAAAGCTGTTTTTGGCACCAATGTAAAATTATCACTATCTTCACTAAAAATTGTAAAGACAGTAGTAAACACAGAAAATTAAGAAGTAACACCATTCACTGTCTTCAACAATCTGTCGCACATCAAGAAAATTTTTTGAGCTACATTTTCTGAAATTTATATGAAAATAATATAAAATTATAACATCGAATTTGTATCCAATGTAAAAAAAAAAAGAAAAAATGCATTCAGTGTAAAGCAAATTCAATATCATAATTTTACATTTGAAAAGATAAAAAGTCAACTGATTATGACTGTGCCCTGAGACTCTGCACACATTTACAGATTCTCCTTCTTGCCAAAACCATTCAAGTACTCATTTCTCCAGGAATATACCAGCTTTGAATCCCTCCAATTTCTGTAGACCTCCTAATGGAGTATTTGGGTAAGTGAACTGTTGACATGAGAATTTAGAAGCATGCTGCCCTAGGATTGACTGCCCTGGCTCACTGATTAGAGGGTTGAGAATCTAGTAACAAGAGATACAGTGTTGGCAGATATCCCAGTTGACCTGCCCATATCCATTCCAGAAGCTTCCAGCTACCAGGAGCCATGCAAGACAGACATGGACATCAGGTGCTTCCAGTGGCTTAGTTACCATGAATGTAGCTGGCCAAGAAGAGATGGAAAGGTGGCAGGGTTAGTCATTTGAAATCTCGTTAGAGCTGCTCTGTGACTAGGACTTTTTCACGCATCTATCCTGAATTTCACCTGCCACAGTTCAACAGCTTGAACATTTTATCAAATTGCCATGATGGTGTGGATCCTTTGAGAGGTTCTAGGCTGCATCCTCTGGTTTTCTCATTTAGGGTGCCCTGGTTTTATCATTTCAGTGCCTGCAAATAAAGAACATGTTTTCTTTAAAACAATCCTTTATATATATTTAATGATTAGTGAGCTCTGACCTTGACAGCAATGGTCCACCCCCGCCGCGTGGGGAAGAATACAAAAAGTGCTTGTTGTCATTCCTCTGGTTTTGGCTGTTCTGTCCTAGCCAGCATGTCGTGGGGGGACTGTGGCGAGCCCCAGGAAGTGCTATTTATCTAACCTGTGGTGGAATGTAAAATGGGGATCCAAGGGGGTCTCAGCGTGAGAGCGAGCTTTTAACTATGGTAATTCAAGTAAGCCAATTTTTCGAACTATTTCTTTGGTCTTAAGGTCAAATTGAATTTGCTGCATTGTTGTTCTTTTCAATAAAACGCTGGAAAAATTTGTCCTGGAGCCCACTAGAGCTGGGCAGTAAGTTGTCTTTAATCTTTTGCAAATAACTCCTGATGAATATGATACTAAGAACAGTGCTCATATATCAGTTTTTCTCAAAATCCTTCACTAGATTTACCCTACTAATCTTTGTTCTAGAGGGAAAGAAAAAAAAAAAAAGACTTGGCAACTGTTATTATTAATATTACTTTGCCAGGATGACCCCTGTAGCCAAAAATCGCTCTGATTACATGAAACTATGATGAAAATTTGACTCCTTTCCTCGTTAATGCCACCAAATGCCTACTTAAACTGCTTCCACTTTCTCTGTTACTGGGCAGTTTTGATAGTGCGTATGACTGAAGAAATACTCATAATAGAGCTGACACTGTGACAGGAATATCCTTTCCAGCAGCCCCTAGAACAATGTTGATCCCAATGTTCATGTCCTGTGACCAAAATCCCAACTCTGTTCTCTATAACCTCCACGATTTTCCCCATACACGTGCCTTCAGCTTCGTCAAAAAGTTAGGAAAACTTTTGACTGCCTTCTACGTCCCAGACATTTTATTGTCATCATCTCTGTGATTGTCCCACAAAGACCATGAGTTATCCTTACTGCTGATTTACACATTCTGAACCTGAGAAAAGGTTAGAAGGCCAGTGTTTTGTAATCCTTGTTTCTGACACATTGTCCTTTTTCAGTAGTAAAATATGGTATTGGTGGGGCGGGGGGTCGGGGAGAGGGCTGGTGTGGGGATATCATTGTTTTTTGTAAATAGACCTGAATTTAAATTTAAAATTTACATTTTAAGATAAAAATTGATGACTTCATTTTTATTTATTTATTTGTTTGCTTGTTTTTTAAAGATTTTATTTATTTGTTTCAGAGAGAGAGAGCAAGAGGACAAGTGGGGGAGACAGGCCAAGGAAGAAGGAGAAGCAGATTCCCTGCTGAGCCGGGAGCCTGATGCAGGGCTCGATCCAGGACCCTGAGATCAGGACCGAGCTGAAGTCAGATGCTTAACTGACTAAGCCACCCAGGCGCCACCAAGGACTTCATTTTTCAAAAGGGTGTGTGGTCTACAAGTACAGATAGGAGGGATTCTGCATGAATCCCACTGAGTCTAGCAGTGTGGTGTGGCAAACCTTCTATCACGGGCATAAAGGGCTTTTTGTGGTGTTGAGTTGTATGTGCGTATTTTGGATATTAACCCCTTATCAGATACATGCTTTGCAAGTATTTTCTCCCAGTCAGTAGGTTGCATTTCATTTTATGGACAGTTTTCGTTGCTATGCACAAGTTTTTTAGTTTGATGTAGTTCCATTTGTTGATATTTGCTTTTGTTGCTTTGGCTTTTGGTGTCATATTCAAAAAATCGTCACAAAGACCTATGTCAAGGAGCTCACCATCCATGTTTTCTTCTAGGATTTTTATGGTTTTCAGGTCTTATGTTCAAGTCTTTAATGAGTTTTGGGTTAACTTTTGTGTATGGTTGAAGATAATGGCCCAGTTTCAATCTTTTGCATTGGCTGTCAGGTTTTCCCAGTACCACTTGTTGAAGAGATTGTCCTTTTTCCATTGTATATTTTGCCTGCTTTGTTGTAAATTAATTGACCGTATATGCATGGATTTGTTTCTGGACTCTCTGTTCTGTTCCACTCATCTGTGTGTCTGTTGTACTGTTGGTACCATACTAGTTTGATTACTATGGCTTTGTTATATAGCGTGAAATCAGGACACTTGAAAGCCCCCAGATCTGGGGGGCTTGTGTGGTTTCAAACAAGTTTTAGGACTGTTTATTCTATTTTTTGAAAAGTGCAATTGGAATTTTCATAGGGATTACATTGAATCTATAGATTGGTTATTTAGTATGGAAATTTTAACAGTATTAATTCTTCTTCAGTTTCTTTTATTAATGTCTTATAGTTTTCAGCATACAGGCCTTTCATGTCCTTGGTTAAATTCATTCCTAGGTGGCTTTTTGGTTTTTTTTTTTAAGATTTTATTTGTTTATTTATTTGTCAGAGAGAGAGAGAGAGAGAGTGCACAAGCAGGCAGAGGCGGAGAGAGAAGCAGGCTCCCTGCCGAGCAAGGACCTCCATGTGGAACTTGATCCCAGGACCCTGGGATCATGACCTGAGCTGAAGTCAGTGGCCTAACCGACTGAGTCACCCAGGCGTCCCCATTCCTAGGTATTTTTTATGTTTTTTGGATGCAATTGTAAATGTAATTGCTTTATTAATTTCTCCTTTTGATAATTTGTTAGTGTTTAGAAAAAACTGATTTTTGTATACTGATTTCATATCCTATAATTTCACTGAACTCGTTTAGTAATTTTAATAGCTTTTTAGTGGTGCTGTTAGGGTATTGCAACTATTATATCACATCATCTGCAAATAGTGGCAGTTTTACTTCTTCATTTCCACTTTGGATGACTTCTGTTTCTTTTCCTTGCCTCATTGCTCTGGCCAGGACTTCTAATATTACGGTGAGTAAAAGTGGCAACAGTAGAATTCCTTATCTTGTTCCTACTCTTAGAGGAAAAAGCAGTCAACTTTTCACCATTGAATATGCTATTAGCTGTGGGTTTGTCATATATGGCTTTTATTATGCTGAGGCACATTCCCTTTATACCCACTTTGTTGAGCGTTTTTATCAAGAATGGATGTTGAATTTTGTCAAATGCTTTTTTGCGGCTTTATTGAGATAACCTTGTGATTTTTATCCTTCATTTTGTTGATGTACTATATTATACTGATTGGTTTACAGATGTTGAACCATCCTTGCACGCCTGGAATCAATCCCACCTGATCGTGACGTGTGATCCTTTTAATGTATTGTTGAATTCAACTTGCTAATATTTTTTTGAGGATTTTTGCATCCATGTTCTTTAGGACCATTGGCCTGTATTTTTCTTTTCTTGTGACATCCTTGTCTTATTTTGGTAACAGGGTAATGCTAGCCTCATAAAATGAGATTAGAAGCATTCCCTCTTTTTTCTACTTTTTGGAAGAGTTTAAGAAGAATTGGCATTAATTCCTCTTTGAATGTTTGATAGGAATTCAGTGTGGTGATCTGGTCCTAAACTTTCATTTGTTGGGTTTTTTGATAACTAATGCAACCTCCTTATGAGTAATCTGTTTATTCGAATTTTCTGTTTTTTCATGATTTAACATTGCTGGGTTATGTTTCTAGGAATTTATTCATTTCTTCTAGGTTGTCAAATTTGTTGGTAGGGAAATTCTATATTTGATTAAATTAAGCTAAAGGTGAATTAGAGATGAACTATGGTTTGTGATTGATAAAAATATTGCAGTTCCGCTATTTAAAAAAAAAAAGGAAAAAATGTTGAAAACTTCTCTTAGTTAAAAAAGAATTGTTTGAAGATGATGGAGCTCTAGAAGACATTTGGAGTACTGTCTGCTCACCATTCCTGTGACTGAAACAAAGTCAGCAAGGGATTTTTCAGCCACTGAAAATACTTGCTCAGTAATCCACTCACAACGCAACCATGGTGACATGATTCATTTTATTTGTTAAGATCAGACTTCAAAAGATTCAATAACATCATTGGATTTAAACTTTTTTTTCTTAAGATTTTTATTTATTTACTTGACAGACAGAGATCACAAGTAGGCAGAGAAGCAGGCAGAGAGAGAGGAGGAAGCAGGCTCCCCGCCAAGCAGAGAGCCTGATGCGGGGCTCGATCCCAAGACTCTGGGATCATGACCTAAGCTGAAGGCAGAGGCTTTAACCCACTGAGCCACCCAGGCGCCCCTGGATTTAAATTTTGGGGGGATTAATTACATGCTTTTGATTTTAATGTGTTGTCTAGATTTTTTTTCTGAATAACACTTTTGTTTTTTATTATTTTTTGAATAATACTTATTAATTTTATCTGTTAATAATTTATATTGGGATATTATATGCATTTTTATAAGGACATTTTTATTTGTTATTTTTGAGGTTTGGTTTAAATATATTAAAGTCTTTTTAAAACATTTGCTTTTTTAAATGAACTTTACTGCCTTAAAAAATATAAACCACTATATAATTTTAATTTTAATTTGCATCTCCCTTATGATGAGCAAGTTTGAGAATTTTTTGATGTGTTTAAATACCATTTGCATTTTTTTCATGAAAACTCTGTTTATAACTTCTACCCATTTTCCTATTGACCTGTTAGTCTTTCTCTTACTGATTTTTCAGCATTTTCTTTGCAATTCATATTGCAAATACATTCTCCTACTTTTGCCATTTTTATCTCTGTTTTATGAAATTCTTTTGCCATGCTGAAGTTGAAAAACATCATGTGTTATTCGTCAGGGTAAGTAACACTAGTTGCTGTGATATACAATCTAAATATTTCATTGGCTTACAACATGAGAGTTTATTGCTTAAACAGTCATTAAAACCAATAATGTTTTCTCAGAGTGCAGGGGGCACTGGTGGGGATTCTGAACCTTGTCATCCTTCAAAGGAATGACTCATGTGTGGGTCACTGAGGTTTTGTGTTGAAAATGGCAGTGTTGTAAGATGGAAGGAGTCTGGTTTCTGGGGGTTCAAGCCTTCAATCTCCAGCTGCTCCAGGCTTTTCGAACTCTGATTTCCATCTTGTCCTCTCAGTGGGACACTGGCCCTGTCTGGGGTTCCTCTCCTTACACCTGTGTTTGGGAAAGTGCTTCCAGGCAGAAACAGGACCAACGTAGAGCTTACTTTGTTTGTCTACTCTCAGGGATCATAGTCCGGAGCTGGCTGTTGTCCAACCCCTGAAAACAGTTGTTCCACATACTTTGTGCAGTTTCTTAGTTAGTCATGGAGGGAAGTTAAGTTTGGTCTTTCTTATTTTGTCCTGTCTGGGCTGTGCCAGCTTAAGATATTTTTATAATATTAAGATTTCATTTGTAATTAGAATTAGATTTCCCACAAGTTGTCTGAGGGTTGAATCTAAAAAGTAAATAAATAAATAAACCACAGTGAAGTATTATTTAATCATATTAAAAAGTTATGTAAACTTTACTCACTGTAGAACTGGAATGTGGTTCTATCCACAAGCCACATAGAATGAAATGGAAATGTAATGTTGTGCCACTTAAACTCTGTGGGTCAAAGGAGACTTTTCCAAGCACCTCATTGTAATTATATGTGAATTTCTTTCGAGCATTATCTATTTCCCCGGTCATAGTCAGATGTAAAAATTTTTGCATAAGGATATCTCATATTTTTTTCCTGTGATTTTTTCCCTCTGTCTTGCTGGAATAATGTTGGGGGACAACTCCATGACATTTCTATATGGATTGTGACAGCCTTTCCAACACAATCTTTTCAAGGCCATTTGTATGGCAAGTTTAGTATCTTCCTCTGGGATAGAGGGCGGATTTGTTTCCTGACAAGGATAATGATGATGATGATGATGTGTTCCTCTAAGGGAGAGTTGGTCAGTTTTACTTACAGCCCCTTGGATGACCAGAGATTTCCTAAGGTCAGGGTCACCTTGAGGCAAAACCATTGTCATGCACTGCACCCACCTGGGCTGCCCTGCATCAGCCCCATAGGACTGGGGGGCTGCCTAGTAGGGCCTAGTGTACCATGAGTAACAAAGTCACTTTTCTGTCAGCAGCTACAAAACTGGAAAACCAGCTTGTAAGCAGAGTGAAATCCCAGACTTCTGCCTGTTCTTGACAAGTCACTTTGCAATTTTCTTGCCATGGAAGTTACACAAATGGTAAGATTCGTGTCTGAACATATTTTGCTTTGTCTTCACATTTGATTGTTGTTTTGGTTGAGTGAAGAATTCCAGGACCAAAATATTTTTTTTTCCTCGGAACTTTGAATGAATTGTTTCACTTGTGTCTAACATACAGTGTTTCTAATTAGAGGATTGATGTTAAGTCTGTACGCTTTCCTTTTTAGAGATGTGCCATTCTTTCTAGAGATCTCTGACTATGAGGCTTTTACTTGTTCTCACCAGCCTTGCTTGGTCTGTGGTGATTCCAGTCTGAAGAGTCTCCTTGTTTTGTTTTTAAATTTCCAGAATTTTCTTTCTGTATTTCTTTATTTCCTCTCCTCCTCTGTTTTTCTATTTTTCCTAATTGGAAATCTGGGCTATATTTTGGATTTCCTTCACTGCCTTTCATGGCTTTTGACTTTAATTTTTAATCTCTTTGTTTTCTGGTCAATATTATATTTCCTTCATGTTGCCTTCCAGATTAATAATTTACTCTCCAAGTTTTGTCCAATTTTTTAAAAATTCAATTTCTTTACTAGTCAGAGAGAGAGAGAGAGCACAAGCAGGGGAAGCAGCAGGCAGAGGGAGAAGCAGTCTTCCCACTGAGCAGGGAGCTTGAGGCGGGACTTGATCCCACGTCCCTGGGATCATTCCCTGAGGCAAAGGCAGACTCCCAAATGACAGAGCCACCCAGCTGTCCAATTTTTAACTTCAGCACATCATCTACCAATCTGTGTATGTACGGATGTGTTTTAAGCAATCGTATTGTTTTTATTTTCAAGTTCACTTTATTCAGATGTCTTCTATTCAGAATCCAGTTACTTCTCATTCACTTCAATGTACAGATCTCAGCCACAATCGTGCCTCAACTGGACTGTAAAATAACCTCCTAACTTGCATCCCTTGCCCTTCCTGTTGCCCTTCCAGTCTGTTCCTCCATACTGGAGCCAGAGTGATTTCTTTTTAATGTTATCACATCATTTCATTTCTCCTGTCAAAATACTCTCATGGCTTTTCATCTCATTCAGAATACAGTTCAGTCTTCACCATGGTCCACAAAGTCTCATCTGATCTACTATTTCTTTGTCACTTCCTCTGTGTGTCATCCCTCTTTTTTTTTTTTTAAAGATTTTATTAATTTATTTGACAGAGATCACAAGTAGGCAGAGAGACAGGCAAAGAGAGAGGAGGAAGCAGGCTCCTCGCTGAGCAGAGAGCCCGATGCGGGGCTTGATCCCAGGACCCTGAGACCATGACCTGAGCCAAAGGCAGAGGCTTTAACCCATTTAGCCACCCAGGCACCCCCTGTGTGTCATCCCTCTTCACTCAATCCCCACTACACTGTCTCCCCAGGGCAATGGTCCCTGCTCTTCCCTCGGCTCAACACATGCTTCCTGCAGATATCTGTGTGACTTGCTTCCTCAATTCATTCAGATCTCAGGGAGATCTTTCTGAGTCCCCTGCTATGTGTGTATATGCACCACTCCCCCCAATTCATATGGGTGAATCCCTATGTGGTGGTTTCACGAGAGGACACTTTGGGAGGTGGTTAGATCATAAGATGGTGCCCTCATGAATGGCATTAGTGTCCTTATTAAAGAGGCTCTGGAGCACTCCCTCCAACTTCCACCCTGTGCGCTTAGAAAGAAGACAGCCACCTGAACCAGGAAACACATCTCACCAGACACCTAAAACTCTCACACCTGACTTCTCAACCTCCAGAACTATGAGACACAAGTATTTGTTGTCCATGAGTCACTGAATCTGTGTCATTTGGCTATGGCACAGCCCAAATGGGCAAGGACAACTTCCATTTAAGACCCCAGCCCTATTGCTTACTCCCTTACTCTATCCTCTGCTTTATTTTTCTCCATATTATTTCATTTCCATATGACATATGTTATCTATGGATTGATTGATTGATTTCCTATGTGGCCTGTGTAAGTTCTAAGAGGGCAGGGGTTTTTGTCCATGGTGGGGTTGGCTAATCCTCAGCACCTAGAAATTGCCTGGCATAGGGTAGGCACTGATACCTATTTGTCAAATTAGTGATTGAATAAATAAGCAAATAACCTCTTCTCAACCCTAATATCCTCCAGATCGGAACTTCTCTGAGACAATTTCTAAGGTTCTATTCTGCTTATTAAGCCAACTCTGGGCCCCTGATAGTACACTTATGGTTACACAAATTTTTTTTAACATTTTATTTATTTATTTGAGAGAGAGAGCACGAGCGGGCGATGGAGCAGAGGGAGAGGGAGAAGGGGAAGCAAACTTCCCACTGAGCAGGGAGCCCCATGCAGGGGTCAATCCCAGGACCCCAGGATCATGACCCAAGCAGAAGACAGATGCTTCACTGACTGAGCCACTCAGGTACCCGTATGTTGTACAGTTTTAAAAATGTGTTTTAAGTAATTTCAGAGAGACCTTGGGTAGGCAGAGACATAGATATAAGTGCTCTGTCTGCCATCTTTAATGAGAAGCCTCTCTATATAATTCTCAGATCTGATCATTTTATTCTAAATTCTCCAATCTGTCCATTTGACTCTTTACTCGAGGATATCTTCAGGTAATAAAAGTTGTTGAATAGGATTTCAATAATGCTGTTGGGTAGAATCTGTTTCCCTTCACAAGTATTCTTTGTTTCCTTTCCTGAGCTTTCAGGATGAAGAACATCCACAAAAAAAAAAAAAAAAAACCACAACCCAAACAGCCCAAACAGCAACATCTATCTGTCTTTCTGTCTTGAGACAATGTGTTTCTAGTCTCTGCTACACCAGCATCATCTAAACACCACCAAATCTTTAAATTTTAACTACTTGGGGGTATTTTCTGCTTTTGTCTTATATTTTTGTCCAAAGTGGCATTTGAAGAGAACCATGACTAGTTTACAGGAGGAAAATATGGATTCATTTTGTGTTCATTTATTTTTGTTTTCTTGTATTTATCCTAGTTTGATATTCTTTGAAGTTTGGATTAACTATGTCCTCTGAATGCTGGGATTTCTACCAGATGATCTATTTAATTAACCCACAATCCTTTATAGAACATTTTGAATGAATAAATCATCCTAGAAATGAAACTGGCAAATTAAAGGAGACTTTTCATATCAAGAGTTTGGGGGCTAAAATTATTTTTCAGTCTAAAAATAACATTCCAAAATATTTATGCCTGCTGTTGGTTATCTGAGGTTTTACAGTCTTCCAAAGCAGTGTGGGAAAATATGATCCAAAAAGGAAGACAGAACCTGGAGAAAAGTCTCAAGCTTGATAAACACTATTTAGAATAACTCTGTAGTCTTTTAAGTGATTGAAATACAAAGTTAAGTGAACTTAATCTACAAATACTTTTGGATAGTTATTTATTTAGCACAAAAAAGAATATATTTTAAAGAATGCATTTGTTTTCCAATACTTTTTTTTAAAATCCGTACAGACCTAAATGAGATGGTACACTCTGAATTAGAATGAACTATTCTGGATTACTATCAAATATATGGAGATGCTTAAATCTCTTCTTAGATTTAAGTAATGGTATAGTACAAAATTCTGCTAACGAGCTATCATACCTAAGGAATAATTTCCACTTTGTTCTTCCATCTTTGTGAATTCTTTTCCTGCATGAGCATATTATTCCCTAATGAGGACATACATTACCATTTTTGTCTGTTCTTACCTGAAGGCTGTTAAAATCAACTGAGCTACTTTAATTACTTAGTTAAGAGAAAATACCCTAATTGGAAAGCATCCTCCTTCTGCAGCCAATTTCAGAATTTAGAGCTTCCTAACTGCAGCTTGGAAGAAATTCACCAAAAAACCTCAAGGTGCTAATTATAAGGGTATATAATTTACATAGATTTAGATGTACATTTCAGTTATTTCTGTGAATTGTGTAGAATCTAGCGCAAACTGATGAAGGTAATTACCAGGGTATTTGAGGACTCCCCCCGATCATCTACCTGAACACATCATTTATTTTTAAAACGTGTATTAGTTTGTTCTAGTGAAAAGTATCTCAGATAGATAAAAACATTTCATTTAGTATTCATGAGACTATATGGAATAATTCTTCAACAGTGAGGATTGGAATCCATGCTTCTGGGCACAAAATCACCTGAGGGAATCTTTAGAAAACACACAGTCCCAGGCCTACCTCTGAAGTTAGGGTTTAGTTATTCTAGAGAAGGATCTAGGCCTCTGTGTTCTCTCAAAGTCTCCTGGGTCATTCTACTGAGCAGTAGGTAGAACCAACAACAGAGCCCTGCTCTAAAGCCTAACTCATATCATTTTAAAAACCAATGTAACCGGGCGGCTGGGTGGCTCAGTGGGTTAAGCCGCTGCCTTCGGCTCAGGTCATGATCTCAGGGTCCTGGGATCGAGTCCCGCATCGGGCTCTCTGCTCGGCAGGGAGCCTGCTTCCCTCTCTCTCTCTCTCTCTCTCTCTGCCTACTTGTAATCTCTCTCTGTCAAATAAATAAATAAAATCTTAAAAAAAAAAAAAACAATGTAACCATAGAGTAGTAATTGAGTTATTATAAACAAATTTCAGCAGGGGTAATGTTGTAAGCATTTTTAAAATTAATGAGTCCCCTGGAAAACCCTTAATTATAACTATCATGAAATCCAAATGGCCAACTCCTTCTTTCCTTCTTCCCTCCCCTCCTTCGATGATCTTACAGTAGCATTCAAAATGATAAGGTCTTCCTAGCTATCTTATGTGACTAGGAAGAAATGGCTATAACTTTTAATATTACTTTTATATCTAATGCCTCTTTATGCAAAGTGGAAGTAAATTCCTCTCCATATTCACATGCTGAAACACGTGCAATTTTATTTCTACACACAAAGGGTAGTGGTCCTTAGTATCAAGCTAATGAAACCTGGAATACTAAGGGCTTCCAAGCTGTGTCTTTTCACCCTTTTCTCATTACATTGACTGTCTCTGACTAGAGTGGTCTGTAGTCTATGATACTACCTGGTACTAATCACATGGTCAAATTTTTCAATATTAATGTTTCTTATCACTAGTCAATAAACTATCAAATGCAAGGACATACCTGCTCCATTCCAGGAAGGCTGGGAGCTCTGAGGCCTACCAGGGAACACATTCAATTGTCTGTCACTCTGAAAAGCATATTTGAAGCATTTTTATTTTAGGTTATATAATATGGATGTATCTAGATCTAACCAAGAAAAAAATGTACTAAGAAGTTCATTAGAACTGGAGCTTCTAGGAAATAGACATATTCAGGGGAATCACAGCATACTCACTCTATTGACACGATGTACTTGTATTTTCCAAAGCCATGGGCAGGAGTCCACTGATGATGGTCGGGAACTGATCTTCAAATTCAAGAAACACGCATAAAAAGAAATCATGAAATTACACACAAGTCTTTTGACAAAGATAAAATATCTAACCCTCTCAGGTAAATAAAAGTTGATTTTTCTGGTAAAGGAAACCAAAATTATGGAATGAGCAAAACCCATGCATATCATAGCACTTTGAAAACCTTAGAGACAGGTTAAATCAAACTATATAGTCATTGAGAAATTATTCTAGGATAGTAATTTTTTGAGAGAGTTCAGATGTTCTTCTAATATTCCTATTTTTGCTTTTAAAATTATGCCTAACGTTTTCTCCACAAATGAAGGAACATAGTAAAGTAGTTCTGGCCCCCACTTGTAAGCAACCGTTAGTGGATGGCATCTAGTCAGCGCCAGGTGGCTGACTGTACCCAGAGTAGTTTATTTTGCCAGCAGTGGACTGCTTTTCTGCATGACCATTTGGGTACCAAATTTTGCATCTGTAAGTGGAAAAATTATTAATATAAATTGGAAGTTAATGCGGAAGTTAAAATTAACCCTAAGTGTAGAAACTGAAATTTTTAAAAATCTGGATATACATTCCTATCTCACTCTCACAGATATAAAATTATTGAAGTAAGACAAAACGTGTGCATAAAAGCTCTCTGAATGTCATCGTTACATACAGGTGACACCAATACAACAGTGACCTTTGAGGAGTGCTTTTGTAGCAGCTGAATCAACTTGTCATTTTATGCAGCAATTCCTGAGGCAGGGGCCGTGGAATTTTAAAACGTCTTACATGGGAAACAAAAGGTAAGGAAGAAAAGGGGCAGAGGGGGTCTGGTCATGTAAATTTGGGAAATCCTGTCTTAGAGTTCTAAAATATAGTGCTTTTAAATCCCTTTAATGAGCAACTATTCTTTGTGGATCTCCAAGAGGGCATCAGAATATGCAGCCTTTCCCAAGCATGTGGGATCTTGTGGGGCCTACAGAAATGCTGATATAATTAATCAAAACCACACATTTGTTAAGATAATTTCCATTCCCGCATCCATGTTATCATAGTAATTGCTTTTAACTTATACCACAAGCTTGCCTGCATTCCAGGAGTAATACGGATTTTACTTATCTCCTAAGTGTATATGCAAAGACAGTTGGAGTGGTTTAAAGCAAACAGCTAATTTCTCTAGACATTTTTCTGGAAGCTGGTACTACCCCCATTTGGACACAGTACATAGGATCTAGGAGTGAGGAGGCTATGTGAGGCAGGTCCCGTGAAGTCTGGGGAGCCTTCCTGGAGACAGACTTGAGCCTGTTTATCTACCTTGCTTCAGGTAGCCACTTCTATGCCCAGTGTTTTACAGTCTTGCTCTTAATAAGTCTCACTAGATACTTAAAGCATCTATAATTGTGACATAGCACTTTGGATAGCACCTACTGAAATTCATTCTCAGACAGACACTGGTTAATTTCCCATTTATTCAGCCAAAGGATTTTTCTGTCCTATTAACCACTCTCAAATACATACGGAATTCAGTTGTTACCTGCACTGCTTCCAGCTCCTGCAGAAGACGAAGTTCCCCTTGTCCTCAGCAATCCGAGACCCCAGAGCTGATAGGGCGAGGGTGGTCCCAAGGGGGTACACAGAAGGACTTCCTCACATAAAGCTCCCTGGAGGTAAATGGGTAATGACCTCTTGGGATATCCTCATGTCATTTAAAACCTCAGTTTTACTGGGGTGTCTATGTGGCTCAGTCAGTCAGTGGCACACTCAGTCTATATGTGTGTGCCTTTGGTGCAGGTCATGACCCCAGGGTCCTGGGATCGAGCCCCACATCAGGCTCCCTGCTCAGCGGGGAGGCTGCATCTTCCTCTCCTTCTGCCCCTCCCCCCTGCTTATGCTCTCTCTCTGTCTCCCCCAAATAAATCAATAAAATCTTTTAAAAAATCAATTTTATGGAGACATGATCTACATACAATAAATGCACTCACTTCACCTGCTTTTGGCAAGTCATTCATCCGTGTAATCACCAACGCCATTAAGGTGTAGAACAGTGTTCCCCTTTGTCGTAAATCTCTTCAAGCCCTGGCCCATTGTAATAACTGATCTGTTTTCTCTCCCTATAATTTTGCCTTTTCCAGAATATCTGAGAAACACAATAACATGGTATGTACTCGTTTTGTGTTCGGCTTCTTTTGCTTCACGTATTTTTAAAATTTGGAGGCTCACTAATGTTGTTGTTTATTTTAGCAGGTCATCCACTCCTAGTGCTGAGTAGTGTTCTGTGGCAGGAATATACTATAATTTCTTTATCTGCTGATCTCTTCACAGACATTTGGGTTGTTTCCAGCTTAGGGCTATTGTGAATAATGTTGCTGTGAACACTAGAGTTCAAACCTTTGTGCTAATATATGTTTTCAGTTCTTTGGGTTGGATGTGAAGGAGTAGATTGCCAGGGATTCATGATTAAAAGTCACCAATTTTTTTTAAATCGCCAATTTCATGAAATTGTACCTCCTCACATTGCCATTAGCAACACATGAGTTCCAGTTGCTTCCTGGAGCAACTATGAATAAACAATCTTTATTAATACTTACTATTGTTAATTTTTCTGTTTTAGTTTGCATCTTCTGATGACTACATTAGAATTTTGCATTGCTCTAATAACATTATTCTCATTTCATTTTTACCAAAATTTACTTTTAAATGTTGAAAGTTAAGGAAAATTCATGGGGAGGAAATCTCATGAGCTCACATGTATTTTAGTTAAAAAAAAAAATAAAAAGACCCTCTTAAATACACAGAACTCTAGAGAAGCCCTCTTGCCATCTTTTGTTAGAAATTTTGGCCCTGTCACCAGATAGAATTTCTGACTACCTACTACAAGTGCAGGGGCCTTCCCTAATCACAAGGAGAGAAATACTGTTTTGAGGAGAAACAACATTTTATTTCACCAGAGTCTGGCTATCTTTGGTGAGCAAGTGTGGGAGACTGACAGGCCCCTACCCAATGTCAATCTCATCTTCTTTGTAAGACAAGCCTGCTTTTATTCAGGCTAGGGATGTGTCCAAATGAGACTATATTTCCCAGATTCTTTATAGCAAGGTGTAGTGTTGTAACAAGCCCTGAAGGAGTAAGATGAAATGTTGGATGGGACATCCAAGAAGGGTGCTTAGAGGAAGCTATACTAGGAAGTATATTCCTCCTTCCTCCATCTGCCTTCTCACTACTTGGATGGCAGATGTGATGGCTGAAGCTTCAGCAGCCTTGTAATGCCCTTGAGGGCAGAAGTGATAACCTAAAGATGAAGAGAGAAGCAGAAAGGAGCAACCGGGGTCTGTAAGGAATTTGCAGAGCTGCCTTTCTGGCCCCATTCAGCTAACTCAACTTCCGTGACGTGAGAAGAGTTTTAGGAGAGAACGATGCTTATAGAACTGTTATTGGGGGTTTTCTTTTTTCTTCAACCCAAACTAATCTTTAGGGCCACTAACAACAGAGTTCAAGGCATGGACTCTTCTGCCAGCGACATTGCCCCTAAACCTCCTCAAGAAGTACAGCCACCAGGAAGGGGGGCGGGGGGACGAACGCCAGCAGGAGTCCCCGAAGACAGCCAGCAGCAAGAGGCTCCTGGAGCATAGTAGGGAGGTCCTGATTTGCGGGCTGATCTTGCTTATTCTAGCAGAGCACTCTTTTTCAGATAGTACACTGTTCATGAACACTCTGGCCATCTGAAAACCAACCGATTCATCAGACTTATTGGCAAAAGCCATCCAGGCAATCAGGTGTAAAGAACACAGTATGGGGGGGGTGTGGAAATAGAGTATCAAAAAAACAATCGAGAAATTGGAGTTCCAAAAAAATAAATAAATAATAGAAAGAAAGAAAGAAAGAAAGAAAGAAAGAAAGAAAGAAAGGAGGGAAGGAAGAAAGAGAAAGGGAGGAAAAAACGGAAAGGAAATTGGAGTTCCAGTACTATTCTCATCTCTAACTGACTTTGGGGAAATTGTTTATATTTTCTGAGTGTTGAGTGAATAACTCCATCACTAGCAGGATATTAGACACGTTGCTCTTTCATTGTGATCCTTTTGTCTCCAGTGATCGTCCAGCTGTGACTCAAGGTGAAGGTGACTGGGAAGATAGTGGTAGAGTCATAGGAAGAAGACAAAAACACGTTAGAAGTATTATTTTATATAATATCCTATGCTTATTAGGTGTCATTTTTCATAATATTACATACTAAGGCAATGTCAGGCTGGAGAAAGGAAACACAAACAGGCTTTTTTAGAACTGATTCTCTTCCAGGAGAATGGCGGTCATGAAGTAGCCATAATGCTGATGTCTTCTTTTTCACCTTCGGGATTTTTGTGTCTTATACAGGCATAGCATAGTGGCTGGGTTCGAGTGTGGGAAAGGACAGAGTTCTTCACCCCTCCTTGTGTGTATGCTCAGACTATCCTGCTCTTGCCTCTGTCAGCCCAGCTGGTAACCCTAAAATCTACCTATCTCACAGCTGACCACAGACACACAAGTGAGCCCAGTCAAGACCAGAAGAGCCCCCCAGATCAGCTCAAACCACTGACCTGCAGAATCATAAGGCTGCATAAGTGGTGGATGGTTGAAGCCACTAATTTCTGGGATTGCTTGTTATTCACCACAAACTAACTGATACTTATTCCTGCGAATGTTTGAAACCAAACTTCCTTATGTGTCTTTTTTTTTCCTTCCTCCAATATGAAAAAAAAAAAAATAAGAAGGAAGAGGCTTTTCAGTATATTTCTTCCCAGTAATCTATCCTACCTGGAC
Organism: Mustela putorius furo; assembly: GCF_011764305.1. Taxonomy (NCBI): domain Eukaryota; kingdom Metazoa; phylum Chordata; class Mammalia; order Carnivora; family Mustelidae; genus Mustela; species Mustela putorius. The sequence continues at coordinate 11,372,235 of NW_025422010.1, read as the reverse complement.
CAACAAAACAAGAACAAGGATGGAAGGCTCTTCTATGTTCATCTTAAGTCCATCAGATTGAATGTTTTAATTTTATTGTTCTGAAGCAAGTACCTTAACATCACTGTATTTCTCCTTTATTTGTAAGTGAAGTTTTATTATTTTTTTAAGGCCCTGATAGGTGTTGCCACAAGCATCCTTGTCCAAAGGAAACCTTTAGTGCTTTGGGTCTCGGGATAAATCATTATCCCCCTCACCCCCAACCCAGGAATATGGATTGTCTTCAGCCATCCCATCCCCAGGAAGGGGCTTCTGATGTGAACTCACCTTCAATATAGGAAAATAGCAGACTTGCTTTTATTTTCAAGCTTCACCGTGTCTTATTGAAATATGCTTGTCTTTCCATGAAGTTCTTGAGGTTTTTGTGGGTAAGTGCAGGTGTTGGCCAATTAAATAATTTGCTTTCTCATGCCCCACCTCATCAAGCAGAAAATTGACAGTGGTTGTGGGGGGCTGGTATTACAAGGAGCCAGATTAGGGGCCCTCTCCATGATGTAGACTTAATGATGCTATGAAAACTCCTCTCTCTCAAGTTATCTGTCCCATGCCTGTCACCATGCCTGGATTCACTCCATTAGCTCCTTGTTTCTTCTGATCTTCAAGGTTTTTTGATGTTTAAAAGTTCCTCATTAAGTTAACTCTCCCTGCTAGCATCACTTAGCACATCAGCAGGAATGAGCTGAGGGCCGGTTAGGAGCAAGACTCTTTCTGAACAGGCTGTGGGCTAGGTCCTAACAGAAATGGTTAGAGCCATCTCGGGATTCTACCACGTTTGGGGGTACTCCCTTTTTAAACCTTCAACCTGTTTTTTGGAAGGCTCTGTTAATTCCTGGCTACTGCTTCCAAGCCTCTTTTATGTTCAGCAGATGACAATTTAGTTTTGTTCTTTGAGATGTTAGTGTTCCCTCATTATTACTTTACTTCGCTGTTGAGACGGTGTTCCCGTCATAGGATTCTGTAAGAATTCATCGAGGTCATCTTCTCTGATCTTCCTTTCATCCTGAATTTATAATCAACCAGGAAGTGAGGACCAAAGAGCAGGCTTGCCTTCCCTGGCTCTCAGACTCCCCACCAACTGCCTGTACACACACACACACACACACACACACACACTCTCACAATATTAAGAATATTGGGGATTCGAGGGGCCTAGGTTGGGATTTAAAGTGCAAGGAAAGGAAAGAAGGGGAAAAGGGAAAAAGAGGGAAAGGGAGAGAAAGAAAGAAGAAATGGAAGGAAGGAAGGAAAGAGGGAAGAAGCAAGGGAAGGAAGGAAGGAAGGAAAACCTACAATTCAATGGGGGAAAGGTAAAAGTAAAGATATTTGCCAAATCTTCAGATCCTCAAATCTGGTGGAACCCCTTGCGCTGGGTAGTCACAGCAGCTCACCCAGAGGTCAGGACAGGGTGGGATTTGTGCGGTAGCTACAAACTCCTCGGATGATGACAAATGGAGTAGTATTTTCCATTTCCTTTCCTTTATTTTAGGAATAGGAATATCAAGGGTCCGGGCAGAAAATTATGGAAACGAATCTCCACACAAATACTTAAAAACCACCGACAGTTTTTTCTTCCTCTGTCTAAAAGGGGTGGATGTCATTTTCTTTTAGGTCACTAATACCTTAGACCCCCCCCCCCTTATTGGCTACTGTGGCAGCCTGAGAACCCGTGGAGCCGGTCATGATGAAAAAGCTGAAAGGAGGAAACGCAACAGGATTTAAAGAAATCGTCTTAGTCTGGGTCTCCTGAGAGCTGAGCCTGAAATGAGGATTTGGTGCAGGTTAAGTTTACCTGGAGGTGGTCCCAGCAGAGAGGATTGAGGGAGCTGGAGAATAGGTCAGAGGGAGAAGAACCAATGAACAATGGGCTCATGCCATGACAGAGAGGCATGGGGGACTCAACCCTGTCAGGTCCCCAGGAGCATGCAGGAAACACACCAGAATCTCCCCCACCTAAAGGGCCTGAGGTGGGGTGGTTATGCACCTACCCTATCTGCCTCTGGGTTCCCCCCACACACACTGCTAGGCTGTACCTCAGACCCAGTGAGCCTCAGGCCTTGGGAGAAAGCTTAGAGGCCAAATGGCCTTCAGGCAGAGTGGCTGCGAGTTTTGCAGGGAGTGGCTGAGGTGGAAAGAGCCACATGCCGCAGAGCCGCTGAGGTCAGGCGGGTGAGGCTGGAGATCTTCTGCTCCCTGGGTGGGCGCAGGTCACAGACAACATCGCTGATGCCATCTTCCAACATGGAAGGTACAGATAGGCTCTGGGTTGGCATGGTATGAGAAAGAGAACAATTAGGACTTTGAAAACATATAAATAAATATCAAGTTAGAAAATGATTGTCCCAAAAATGCTCTTAGAGTTTGACCGTGTTGACAGATGCTGCTTAGAGCCTAGAGTCTAGCTCTGGCCTGGTGCCAAATCTCAGGGGCCACCCTGGCACTTCCCCACCCTCCACCCCTCACCCCCTTCCACCGTGTCCTGGCCCCAGAGGCTGAGCTGCACTCACTGTCCTCCCCCAGGCCCTGTGCGGCTTCGGCCTGGGCCCTCAGAATTCTCGCTCCTCCAACCACCTCAACTCAGAGGTCTCTGCTTTCTCACCCTAGGAGCCTCTGATCAAGTGAAGTTTTCCCTTCAGAGATGAAACAGCGAAGTTGTTAAACATACAAGCTTATGCCAGACTGTCAGCTTCTAAGCCTACCTCTGCTGCCTACCAACCCTAGGGCCTGGCGACTCACACTGTTCCGGGTTCAGCCTCCATAGATGGGATTAATAATACAGGAGCCCCTACCTTGGGTGGTTGTTGCAAGAGTCAGTGAGTCTGTGTGTCCATAACACAATAGTTCTGGGCACTCGCAGAGAAACGGCCTTCGTAGGGAAGCCCTTGTCAGGATTCCCTTGCGTTTTCCCGACTTGGTCTTGTCTCCCGGAGTCCCCGGTATTTCCACGTCTGTCTTAGCATTTAACTTGCTGTGTAGGGATTGTTTGCCTGCCTTTCTCCCTGTTAGGTTATGCACCCCTCGAGAAAAATCTGTCCTTTCTCTTTCTTTTACTCTTCAGAAGCTAACATAGTACAGATTTCCCTGCTATCTGAAAGCTGCCTTACACCATTTTGTTTTTACAAGATGCCTACATTAATACCTGCTTCTGCTAATGAAAAAAATCCGTAGAGGATTTTCACTTTTAGAACGTGGCATTTATGGGGTGCCTGGGTGGCTCAGTTGGTTAAGAGTCTGCCTTTGGCTCAGGTCATGATCTCAGGACCCTGGGATCAAGCCTCGCATCAAATAAATAAATAAAATTAAAAAAAAAAAAAAAAAAGCAAGTGGCAGTTGCTTCCATACTTGATGCTATCTGGATACCACAGGAATGCTATACTTTCTGATGGGAGGAAAACCTCTACTTAACACATGGTAGGTCCTCTAAAATATTGTTTGAATGAATGATCCAATGATTTCATGATAGTTCCAGAATAATGCCCACATTTCTTGGCATGGCATTCGGGCTCCTTCAGAACAGGTTTGCAATGTCACTTTTTACTCCCCTCCCTTCTCACCACCCCTCATGTTCCGTCCCCTCTGGTGCCACATGCCATTTGCTGCCCCATTCTGTCCATGCCCTTCTCACTCCCACATAAAACGTCCCTCCCACCTGACTGTGCTGGGTGGGTTTCTTTACTTTCTAGGGTCTTCCTGGAACATCACCACCTCTGTGAGTTCCTCCAGACTACTCCAACTCCCCTGTCAGAAGAGATTGCCGTCTTTTGAAGTGTTCTCCTAGTTCTTTGTTCTTCAGTACACTGCTTGTGAAAATAAATTGCGGTTGGTCACATGCGTGTCTCTCTTGCTCCCTCCTTTAGTTTGTCAGAGCCTCCTGGAATGAGAGCCCCTAGGCTGCCAGATATTCAATAAATATTTGTGGAAGGTTAATGCCTATGACTTCGCTGCTTTCAGTGATGTTTAGATTTCTGTCTGCCACATCTACTCAGGGTTCAGTAGGTTACTTCTCCTGGCCAAGCTAATCAAAGGCATTCAACGATGCTAACTAGGTGGTCTGTGCTTAGAGGAGTCACAGACCATTAAATTTCATCCTCAGTGTTCACAGAGCTCTTGAATAAGCCAGGCCTTTGCAGGGAGTTCCTTTTGTTGTTGTTCTTGTCTTCTTTGTCCTGTCCCCACAGACTTGAGCCAATGGATCTGAAATAAATGTACAGGCTTGACATGTGCTAGAAACCAACATGTTGGCCATCCTATTTGAAGTTTTCCTTGACTTAGTTCAATTTATTGATTTCTTTATTTCTGAAAAAAAAATTGTAATTTTATTTTCACTAACTTCAAACTGATGTTTTTTATCTTATTCCCATTGGAACGCAGATGACAAACCACTCCCTGGAATATTAGCAGTGAAGTTGCCAAAATAAATGATAGTTATTTTATATCACATGACACCTGTGACAGGTAGCACTTATGCTGATCACTACCATGAAATTATAGGAGGTGGTGGTTCGTTGGTCCAAATGTTTTTTCTGTGTTGGAGTTTTTCCTCCTTCTTTTTATCTAGGAGGAGATTTTGACATTTAAGAAGTTGTAGGTTCCTGCAGGTAATTCTTTCTTTGTTTTATGGATGGATTCTAAAACTGCCTTATAAAACTAAATAGTTCAGTAGTCTCCGATTGATATTAATCTGAGAGTTTTTGTCTTTGTGGGGATACAGGCACTGGTATTTAAAGCCAGTTTAGGGGACTAGAAATGAAGAGGAAAAATGAATAAACATTTCCTAATAAAGGAACACCAAATGGGACCACTGAACTCTGTTATCTACCTATCATACTCAGTCATAGTGGGTCACAGACCAGAACACCCAACAGTTCTTAAAGACTCTGTTCCCAAGCCCCTGTCTCTCTTGACTTTAATGTGTCCCCCTCCTCCATCAAAGCCAAAATTCTGCATCAAAGTGTTTTCAGGATGGATGCAATTTTCTTGATTGGGTTTAGTCACATGAAACCAGAAGAGAAATAAGTAATCCTCTTTCACGTTCTCTGCGGCCTAATTATTTTCAGATGTGTCTCAGAACTAATCGCCGAAACTATGTATGACACACATTCACACAGACACATGGAGAAGACATTGCTTCCATAAGATACTGAAGTTTAAAAAGAAAGACATTTAATGCAAAAATAAAAAATAAGATACTAAAATATAAGCCTACACTTTTGTGCCTGGTAATCCAAAACTATTTCTTTTTTAAATGTTAGAGCTTTGTCCTAAGAAGTATAATGTGGATTTGTGGATTTAAATGTTTGCTTTGCATTTCTATGTATGTTAAATTGAGTTAACAAGTCTTAACCTCAAGTATAAAAATGAGGAACTTACTATAATTTAAAACTAATATTCGTGGGGCACCTGGGTGGCTCAGTGGGTTAAAGCCTCTGCTTTTGGCTCAGGTCATGATCTCAGGGTCTGAGATCGAGTCCTGCATCGGGCTCTCTGCTCAGCGGGGAGCCTGCTTCTCTCTCTTTCTGCCTGTCTCTCTGCCTACTTGTGATCTCTCTCTCTGTCAAATAAATGAGTAAAATCTTTTTAAAAATATTTTTAAAAACCTAATGTTCACAACATGAAATAGATGGATGCAAGATTTGTTTTGAGGACAGCGTCAACCGTGCATAAGGACCAGAGCACCACCATGTTCTGTGGACATCCAAAGAGGTCTGTACATGCAGTAACCTTCCAGATGACCTTCCAGGGGTATCATTATCATAGAAAATAACACTTTCTTTTAAATGGTCTCATGGTAACAATAGGCTATATTTCTGTAGTGCTGGCAGTCTAGAGATAGCTACTATGTGGTTGCATTTAAACCCTTCCTAAATACCACTAGGGAAAGATTATTTTCATATTATAGATGAGGAAACAGAGGTTTAGAGATGTTTTCAGTAACTTGCCCGAGATTATACACTGGTGAACAAGTTTGAACTCAGATGTGTCCAGTTCCAACACTCATGCAGGCACCAATATTTTACCGTACTATCTCCTCCTATAATTGTTTCCTCTTATGTAGCACCTTACCTTCCAATTTCCAGACCCTCTGTGCAAAGCTCGACCAGTATATAAAGAGAGATGGCTTAAAGGATATTCAGTGGGGTGTGAACTTAATGAAACAAATGTATTTTATCTTTGATATTATTATTTAAAGAAAAAATCTGAGGGACAACCTTAAATGGGTCTATCCAAAATATTTCTATTGCTATGACTTATATTACTAAACCCTTCTGTTACCATATATGGACTAGTACCATAATCTTCTAAGGGATTTCTCTGTCTCAGTCACTTTATCTTGATCTGTTACGTATGCTGTCTCCAGAAAAATCTTCGCAAAATGTGATGCTCTTCCCTTCGAAAACCTAGGGTTTCGAATTCAAAGTTCAGATCTCTTATCACTGTGAATAATTAGAATATGTTGTTTATACTACTCATGTTATACTTAACTTATACCATCTTGTGATTCATTAATGTACACTGTGTACGCATTTTTTATTTCCTTATGAAACACAAGCTTTAAGAGCTGAGCCTTTAATTCTGTAGCCAAAGTAACCCCTTCGCAAATAATTATCAAATTTGGAATTTTCCACCAAGCAGCAGAAAACACACTATTTTTGTTCCATGGCTGGCTCACTAAAGGCTCATCTCAGCCTCAAAAGGCTCAAAAGCCCATCATCATCCCATCTTGGTACCCAGATTTCCCTCCCTCCCTTGTTTCAATCCTTTATTCCTTGGGCTCTTCTTTCATGATCCCTTGGCCATTGAATTCTATCTCTGACCCTGATAGACCTGATGGCACATTTGATCTCCAAATATGATTCTCTAACTCTGATTCTTGGCATCCTGCTTGGGACCGTCATTATCAACACGTTGTAACTTGTGCCAATAATTACAGGTAATCCTTCTGTCGCAATCTGGCCTGCGGAATTACCACCACCTGGGCCAGCCCCCTCCCCCCTGCCCCAACCCCTGCCAGAGAACATAAATCAAGCCCATTGTCCAAAATACTTAAAGTAGTGTCATCCAAAATACTTATAGGATGTGTCATCTACTGAGTACTGAGAGCATTAATGGAAAGAAAATCACTGGGCTTCTTAGACAACAAAGTACGGGCTGATGAGAATGCCTTAGAAAGGCATGCCTTCTTGAGCGGAAAGCAGATACATGAAAAGTGGGACTTATAGTGTAATAGAAAGATCATTAGCGTAACACACGGCTCCAGCAAACATTTTGCTGAGACTCATTTGGTGGGAACAAATGCAGTTAAGGGTGAGATTTTCAGGGGCTGCTTAATCGCGTGTAGAGTCTTAGGTAGCTAAAAAGTACATGAATGGTTGATGAAGGGGTTGTAGTTCACATCTGAGTACTGAGGAATCACAATGTGAGAGACAAGGCATCCCCAGGGCTGGTATGCAGGCCCAAGGCACGTGCTTATCAGCAGGGAGACGGAACCAGGTGGGCAGAGTCATGAACACAGAGGAAAGTCTAGCTAACACTCAGAGGCCCAGTTTCCTTTGCTGCACTTAATGGACTGTTTCAGCAAGAGAGAGATCATCCGAGACCCACATCATACAATGTCTACAGTTTGTATGGAAAGTTAAGTGTATACTTAAGTAGGATATTGTATATTCGAACTGTATACACTTTATTGTTAGGATTCCTTTAATCATTTTTCATTTCTCAATTAACCCTTTGGTCTAGTTCCCAGAGAAAGAATCTCTTTTGTAGGCACTGAATGACAGTCATTTGAAACAGGAAGACATAGCTGGTCATTGTACTCATTCTGCTCTGAGTTGAGGTCCACAGCAGGCCTGAGTGGAGGCCAAGAATAGGGCCCTTGGCCATGTGGGCTTTGGGGGAGTATAGGAATAGGGGTGCTATTTTCCTATCCAATGACACTAAGCAGGATAGCAGTCAGAACAAAGTTGTTTTTAGAAAGACTGCTGCAGCTAGTGGGGAAGACAGAAGAAGTGCTTGGCACACACAGATGGGACAGATGACCATAGATGTACAGACATGGAGAGCACATTACCCAAAGGAGAAACCCATCACAAGGATCCAGCCAGGACTAAGCCATCAAGTGCCTTCTTTGTGAATATAGAGATCAAAAGAAGCCATGTAGAGAAAAGCTGAGATTTGTTTGATCAGGATGGTGGCATAGAGCGAGAAGAGAGTGTCTTATTGTACATGATCTGACAAGGTGATTTCACAACAGCTCCTGTTTTTGCATCTTTTTGATCTTTCTTCATTCTTTACTTTTTTTTTTTGAGATTAAAAAAAAATCTAAAAAAAAAAAAATTTGGCGTGCACATGCTTTCAGAATCACAGAGGAAGAGAATCTTCCAGGAGACTCTCTGCTGAGAGTGTGCACTGCCCAGGGGTTCTGTCTTATGACCCATGAGATCATGACCTAAGCTGAAACCAAGAGCTGGGCAATTAACCAACTGATCCACCCAGGCGTCCTATCTTTCTTCCTTCTTTAAAGAGCAACTGGTATGGAATCTCTTTTCAGTAAGTAATATCCCTTATGAGAATGGTGCTCAAAGGGCTTCTGGATGGCTGGGTTGGTTAGGCACAAGACTCCTGATTTCGGCTCAGGCCGTGATCTCAGAGTCAGAAGATTGAGTCCCATGTGGGGCTCATGCTCAGTGCCAAGTCTGCTGGAGATTCTCTCTCTCTTTCTCCCTCTGCTCCTCCCCTCACTCACACATGCACATTCTCTCTTTCTAAAGAAAATCTTAAAAAAAAAAAAAAAAGAAGAAGAAGAAAGAAGAATGGTGCTCCAATCAGGCTCTTTAGATTTAAAGTGCCCTTTAAATCACAAGTCTGGTTTTTGGACTTAATGTATCTTTCAACCCTTACATCCTGGACATTGGGATGGGGAGGCAAAGATCCTTTCTTTCATTTTGGTGGTGCTGTTGATGGGGAAGGTAGCTTTCCAGGATAAAGCCTGGTTGGAGAAAGCCCAAGCTCTTCTCCAGAGCGGGGGTTGGGGGGAGGCTACTCAGCCACAGCTCCTAAGCAAACTGCCTATGGGATCTTGCTGACAGGGTTTCATGCATGGTGGGAGCAGGAAGGAGCTGAAACTCAGGAAGATGGATTCAGGGACAGGATTCCAACTGGGGAAAGAAGCAGAGCCTGGTCACCACCCTGGAGCTCAGGCCATGCTGGGGCACAAGTAAGGGTGAGAAGCTCCTCTGGTATCTTGCTGGTGGGAGACCAGGTCTGGACGAGCACACATGGGAGCAGGGACATTGGCCAGAGTTTGAGCCCAGAGGTTTACACTACTTACAGCAGCACCCTGGCCAGGCTCTACCCAGGAAGGTATGTCCCAAAGCCATAGGTAGTCCATTCCTCCAACTGGCTTGCTTCCAGAAGTGGTAGCAAATCTCACAGAATAGAAACACAAGTCTAGAAAAAGAGAGAGAGAAACAAGCAAGGAGGAAGCAGTGTAAAATTGCCAACAGAAATGTTTTTCTGCCCACTTCACTGGCTTAGAGTTTATTCATTTTTAACCCAAAAGTCAGGAACATTTTGACATATAAATGAATCTTGAAGAGTTCCCATGCGTTGTTTCTTAGCAATTGTTAATGAGATTCCTGCTCTGCAGGAATTATGTAAAAGGCAGGGCTTCTCCTTTGCAATGTTTGTTTCAGTCTGAGACTGTAGGGACCTGCCAGGGCACAAACGCAGGAATTGCCTTCCTAACAGGTGATCTCAGGGCAGCATTTCTGTCTGCCCTCCTTAGCTGTGCTTGGCAAGAATTTATATGGCTTGTCCACATTTCCCTGCCCAGAATGAGGTTCCATAGATCTGGTCATTCAAATGAATAAGCATCTGCACTTTCCGTGAACTATCTCTCCCCAAACCAGGAATTTCTATGATAAGAGGGATTAAACATAGGAGAGCGAAGGGTCGGATTTCTTAATGTGAGTTTATTTTGACCTGGTTTGGGTGAAATACCAAAAACACCTACAGGAAATGATATAGACTATTTGCTTTATCTGATATTTGGATTTTTTTTTTAACTTATTTGAGAGAGGGAGAGAGAGAGAGAGAGAGAGAGAACAGAGGGAGAGGAAGAAGCAGATTCCCTGCTGAGCAAGGAGCCTGATGCGGAACACGATCCCAGGACCCCAGGACCATGACCTGAGTTGAAAGCAGACGCTTAAACGACTGAGCCACCCAGATTCCCCTCTTTGTCTGATTTTTATAGGCTTATTTTTAGAAGGGAACATTTCTTCTGTAACTATATACATAATTCGTTGAAAGCAGATGAGAATTCCAAGAGTATAAAAGACATGTTTTGACCAATTCTTTTTCTATGGCTTGAGGAACCAAAAGGGAAACTGGGACCTAGCATCCCAGAATCATAATCCTGGAATGGAATTTGAACTTAGTGACCTTTCTAAACTGGAGATTCCCTAGTGTATGGACAGATTGCCTGCCATCAAGTTGGACTCTATTCTAGAACAACATTCCATAGGAGATGACCTGCCTTTGGGCCAGTAACTTCTGCATCCGTGTCTCCCAACACCAGATAAGCGTATCTACCTGCTCACCAGAAACCCTGCCTGAATGTACCACAGGCTTCTCAAGCCCTGCAGGCAGAACTTACTGTGACCCCACATTTGCACTCTTGACTCTCTCTTCCACACCACACATTGCATTCAGTCACCAAGTGCCATCAATGTGGAGCAGTTTCATTCTTTCTTTTTAAAAGACTTTTTGTGTATTTATTTATTTATTTGACAGACAGAGATCACATGTAGGCAGAGAGAAAGAGAGGAGGAAGCAGCCTTCCCACCCCCAGCCCCCTACCCCCCACCCCCAGAGCAGAGAGCCCTATGCATGAATCGATCCCAGGACCCTGATATCATGACCTGAGCCGAAGACAGAGGCGTAACCCACTGAGCCACCCAGGTGCCCCGAGCTGTTTATTTCTTTACATTTCCAGCCTCAAAACAAGAGAAGAACCATTTTGTGAGGAAGGCATTGGAAAGGGCTATATTCTCTGCATCTGAATGGCCTCGACTTGCCCTTCAGTTTGTTGGTACCTAGTCTCATCTCTCATCTTCTCATCTCCAACCCTCATCACCTCTTCAAGTAAATACCCCATTTGTCTTGTCTTGGGCTCTCCATCTTCTTATTTCATTATATTTGGACTGGGTCCTTCCCTACAGAAAATCTCCACAGATGGGCATGCTGATAATCCGATTTGCTTTGGTTTGCTCCATAGCCTCAGCCCCCATCTCACATCCTCATGAGCACACTTCCCCACCCCTGTCCGTAGTTAGGGTCATGTCAGGGCACCTGGCCCTAGAGATCTATTTCACAGATTGTCACTTTTCCCTTTCCTTTTCTCTCAGAACATCACTCCAAGTTCACTGGTGCACACTGGGTGTTCTCGGTAAGGGTTGATGAATAAATAAATGAATGAGCAAATATGTGAATGGAAGATAAGCCAAGGAGAAAAATTTCAATTTTAGATAACAATCCATTCTTCAATCCAGCCTTGCATTCAGGTGATTGCTTTTGCCTACAATAACCAGAAAGTCTCTGTTTGAAGACAATAAAAACCTTACTTAAAAAAAAAGTTATGTTCGTGGAGGACATGGAAAAGCTGTAGGCTCTCAAACATTCATTCACTTATCTACAGACTAACCGGGAAGGCTTCCAGATTATTCCACAGGTAGAGTCCACACGTGCTTGAAGGGTTATCAGTAACTAAGGAGCTGGGAGTATTCAGCTCATCCAGTCTCTTAGGAAGGCCAAAGAAAAGTGTGATTCTTAGGATAGCAGAATCTTGGCCTCAAACCCCAGCCTGACATCAGCTCACCTGCTGGTGGGAAGCTAGAAAATAAAGGAGGGAGACAACTGTTCGGCATTTTCCTACCTTGCTTTGCTTCTGATCCTTCCTAGTACTGCTTCCTTTCCCCTTAACCTTTTCGTAGCTAGAATTATGAATGCTGCTCTGAGACACTGGGCTTGGGTCATAGGCTCTATGTTAAACTACACTTATTTTCTTACGGCTTGGGACTGTTTTGGCAGGGAAAACTATCAAATAGGTCTTAAGAGCGGGCGCTCAGGTGTGAACTGTGTTGAAGTTGCAAGGCTGCCGCTCTTTATCTGATTGACCTTGGGCTGGTTATTTAAAATGGAGATATCTTGGGTTCCTCCTCTGCTCCTTAGCTGTTGTAAACTTCGGGCCAGACACGAAGTCTCAGAATTGTCATTGGAAAAAGATGATAATAATATTGAAACCACAGCATTATTGAATGCAGATCATGAAATTCTGTGTGCAAAGTGCTAAGTACCTGGTTCGTATTAAGAGCTCAATGAATAATAGTCATTTTTATTATTCTTTTATGCCAAGAATATGGGAAACAGCTGCTCAGCCTCTAAAAAAATCTAAATTTGCTTGAAAACAGGTCTTTGAACCTTTGACCTAAAAAGCTACAATGCCTCTTCCTTCACTATGTCCAGGGAACTGTGAGCTCCCTGACACGTGCCTTACACATGCCTAAGTCACAGATGACTGTAATGCCACCTGCCACAGGGTTGCCCAAATCCAGTGGGATTTTGCCAAAGTAAATGGTAAATGCGTTGAAGTATAGAATGTCAGCGAGTCTGTGTTCACTTCTCTAGAGACAGTGTATATTTCACAAATACTTGGTATCACATAAATGAGCCTCCTTGGGTCATTTAAAATTGTATCTGTCGTATTATATCCTAATAAGCCGTCCTTTAAATGCCTAACTCTGCTTTAGATACCATAAAAGAAAACAGTGAATATAATCTCAGCATGCATAAATACAATCTTAAAGAAAGAAAAACCACACACACACACAACCTGCAACAAGCAGAGCAAAAATTTAAAAAAGTCCAAAGTAATGAGTTAGTTATGATACCATCTCTTCCTTTATTACTGATTATCTCAAAAAAATTGCTAAATCCTTAGAAACCCTCACTATAGTTGCCAACACAGGACAGAAAAGGGAAAACTTGCAATTGGGAAAATGGGCGTCCTCATGACTGCACAGGGAAAAACGTGTCCCTAGTTGAAGGCCAATGTAAATCAGAATTTTAAAGCTCCTAACATTTCAATAGTCCTAAGCTAATAAAGAGTTCTAACTTGCAATTGCGTATCCCTCTAGGGGGCCGCAGGTTTCAGACGCTATTCTTATGCAAAATTAAGTCTCATCCTGATATTCTCCCTGCTCCCCTCTTCAGGTATGTGTTACCTGGGAGCCTGGAGGCACATTAACTGTCTCCAAACAGATCCCAAACAGATGGGGTTTGCCTCTATGTATTCCTCTCCACTTGGGCAGGAAAAGCACAGCTGCGCAAAGCAATTTTGTATAAAAGATTTCCTAAACACAGCAACAGCCTTTCATCTGCTCTTCAGCAGGGAGCTGGAACCTGGCAGCAGCAGCCTTCTAGCCCATTAAGGACTAAAGAGCTTCTATGTGAGTCCTTATCTAGTTGGTGGCACAGATACGCTTATTAGCAATCATTACCATCTGGAACACTTTACACCATCCGTTTCCTAGTTGGCTTTCAGGAACCTTCTGTATGGATTGAGGACAGGCTGACTATTGTAATGTACATTGCCCCAAACTTCAGCGTCTCAGTGGGATACAAATGCTTATTTCTTACTCAAGTCACAAGTCAGTGTGGAGTCGGATCTGGGGGTTTGTGATGGGCCTGGGGTGGTGGGTTCCCCAGACTCCTTCCAATCTTCTACCTGCTTCTAGGTCCTTGGTGTCCTCTCCATTTGGTTGGAGATTGGGCACCAAAAGAAAACAGGGAAGATTGTGAGGGAAGTTTTTGGGGTCAAGCTTATGGGGGCACCCTTTCTTCTGTCCAAGTTCTAGGTCATGTGGCACATCCAAGTGCAGGGGAGGCTGAGATGGGCAGTCTGGCTCACTGCCTGGGAGGGAAAGGAACTGGAGCTCGGGAAGCACACAGTAGTCTCTCACTTACATTTTGTTGCCCCCAATTTTCTGTCTTTGTGATATTAGCATTTTTTTGCGAATAGATTATTTGCATGGGATTTACCCCAGTAAGTAGCAATATGCTCAGATTGGAGCTTGGATTCTATGTTATCCATGTTTCCAAAGTCTCCTTCGATCTTTGCCATCATCAGTCACCGCTTGTGACCCACCTAAGGTTTTGTTTTTCTAAATCAGTTTGCAAGCAGACTCCAAGTGTCTCCATCAGAGGAACCTCTCCCTTGCCTCTAGGGGCCAAGGAGGTAAGGCAGCAGGATGGTGGGGAGTAGATGGAAGAGAAAGTGAATGGTGGAGGGAACAGAGAGAGCTTGTACCTTGTGTTGTCTAGGAGTCGAGCTGCCGACTGCCGCCAAGAAGGACTACAGCGCAAGGATTGTTTAAGTGTCTACTTGCTTAAGAATCACAGATACCCAGATTCTTAGGTAAAATGTCCTTGTTTGTAAATGCTGGCCACTAACTGAACTATCTTTAAACCTCAGGGCAGACTGCACAAAATGTACCCAAGGGCCCAATTCAGCTCGTAGGCTGCCATTGTGAACCTCTGTTTTAACTTTTCGGCCTTTGTGAGTAAGGATGGGGGTTCAGAAGAAATCAGAGCAGTGGATCCCAACCCTTTCCCAGATGATTGCGAAGAGTGCCTTCTGCTTGTTCAAAGGCTTGGTATTAGGAGCTTAAGGGCATTCGTCTCTGCTAAGGTCCTTAAGACTCAGAATGCTACGTGTTGATCATCCTTGGTATTACTTTGCAAATTTTACTAATACCAGATGTATGTGAAAATGTCAAGTTCTTCATGGACAAAAGGAGATGGTGGATCAAAATTAGATCCCAGGGAGCCGATATGTTTGTATATGTGGGGTATGCATTTGTGTGTGTTTGTGTGGTATATGAGTGTGTGAGCATATGTGTATTGTGGTATGTGTGTTGTGGGTGTGTATGGGGGTGTGTGTGGGGGGTGTGTGGTATGGTGTGTGTGTGCAAGCATGTGTGCATGGTGTGTGGTGTGGGTATGTATGCATGTGTATGTGGTGGGTGTGTTGTATATGTATGGGGGTATATGGTGTGTGCACTATGGTATATGTGTGTTGCATGCGAGTGGCGTGTGTGTGTTGTGTTCTGTGTGTGGTGTGATGTATGTGTATTGTGTATGTATGGTGTGTACATGTATGCATTGTCTATTTGTGTGTTGTGTATGTGGTGTATGCATGTGTGTATGTGTGAGTGTATATGGCATGTATGGTGCAGTGTGTGTATTTGTGGTACGTGTGTGTCCGTGCTCGTGTATCAATGGAAGTTGATCTATACTTAAAGTGGCAGACCCTTAGATACATTAGAACACTTGGTAGGAATACTTTTAGTGTGGTTTTTCTTAAGTCCTTTTTAAGGGATGGTGAAGGATGGAAGGGGAGGAGGATGGGGAAAGAAAGGAGCATGGTCAACAATACAGAGAAAACTATTACTGAGGAAGTCACTTGGGGAGACACGACAGGATGACTAGGAGAAGGAACGACTTGGGGAGGGCAGACATCCAGTGTGAGGAATTCCCAGCAGCGATCCCGGCAGGCCTGCGACGAAGGCAGTTCCCACTGCTCTAGGCAGCAAAGCCAACCCCCAACATCCTTCTTTAGGGAAAAATTAAGTCAGGAATCCCACACAGAGCAGAGGCTGGAGCAGATAACTTTAATGATCCCTGCACATTGAGATTCCGGGACCACCAGGGTAGAATTTGCAAAGAGACTTACAGCCCAAATCAAGACCCAATTTAAAAGGACATAAGGGCGCCTGGCTGGCCCAGTGAGTGAAGCCTGCAACCCTTGATCTTGGGGTCCTGAGTTCAAGCCCCACGTTGGGGGTGGTAGATTGTACTTAAAATTGGAAAAATAATTCGAAAGTGCATAGAAAAATGTTCGAACAGATACACAGACCCTTAAGGAAGGATGTGAATTAGAAGAGGGATACCAGGTAGGATTTAATAGGAATTTGAGATTAAGGAACCCCAAATGCTTTAACATCATAAAAGGAAAAGAAAAAAAAAGTGTGTGTGTATGTAAGCGTGTGTTGTGCATATGTGAGGGAAACAGATTGCTTCTGGAAGTCCGTGCTATATATAACAATACTTCACTGTAGGTCTGACCTTTGTGCACTTTGCAGTCATATCTTTCTCTTCTTGCTCAGGAACCACATCTGTTATCCCCATATATTGTCCAGAGCTCAGGTTTCTAGCCTCAGACACTCAATATGCATTCAGGAACAGGTGCAATATTATTTGAACGACTTTGTTTAAAGTTATTTTGCTTTTAATAATATGATGTTTATTTCTTTAAACATCATTTATCCTAAATAGAAATTTTACACATATATATCATCGAGAGGTTTTATTCTATAAATTTCTTCACCACAATATACACCTCCGATGTTAGGAACCTTTCCTTTTCTTCCTTCCTTAATTAACATACAGCATTGTATTAGTTTCAGGTGTAAAATATAATGAAACTCCCTTTCTGAGAGACTTGTATGCCCTTAACAATAAAACTTTGTGTACTGAGGACACCTGGGTGGCTTAGTCGGCTAAGTGTTGGACTCAGTTTCGGCTCAGGTCATGATCTCAGGGTTGTGAGATGAAGCCCTGCATGGGGCTCTTGGGCTGGGCATGGAGGCTGCTTAAGATTCTCTCTCTCCCTTTCCCTCTGCGCTTCTCCACCGGCTCATGTTCACACATGTACTTTCATGCTCTCTCTAAAAAAAATATTTAAACAAAACAAAACAAAACAAAAAAAAAAACTTTGTATTTTGTAACTATATGCTTTACAGAGTAAATTTTTGAGAAAGTGGTTTCAATTTATTGAAACTTATTTTTTAATCTATGCTTAATTTTTAAAATATATTATGAAACAATATAGGCCTGGCCCATGGTAACGTGAACCATCAATAATTAAAATGTAAGTCATCGGTTGTGGCTATTTAGTTAATACGATTTTAATTAACTAAGTTTTCTTTTCTATAAATAGCTATTTTAAATTCCTCTATTTGTGGAGTCCTTGGAAATGCCTTAAGTTTCATTAGATAATGATGCAGATCTCTGGTAAATAGAGAAGAACCTGACAATGTCAGAGTTAACCCTGTGCAGGTGAAAGACAGGTATTTCCACCAATTTGATTTGTTTGAGACTGAATCCTAGTGACTTTTTCTTTTTTTTTTTCCCCAGAAGATCTATTGTTTTATTCAAGGTGCTAGATGAAGCCAAAAAATCAGAGATAAACCAAAAATTGAGGTAAATTTTACATGCCAAATTTGGTGAAGGCAAGTGGACTCTTCTGAAAGAAATAGACAAATACAAAATGCCAAAGAACTGAGCTGAAACAGCATTCACTCCCTTGGGCCCATTAACTCAATTGACAAGAGCTGAGAACGAACGCTTGGCCTAGAGGGTGGGTTTCTGCCTATGGCTCTGAACGTTCCACGGGGACCATGAAAACAACCCCGGCAGGGACTCTCCTGAAACCCCTGCCGTCCCCAACACATCTGGATTTCTTTTTAGTTGCCTTTTAGAATCAAGACACCAAAAGAGAAAGCCAGGAACTGCATCTTCTCCCAGATCAAACCACTCTCAACAACCACAAAAAAGGAACAGTAGAGCCCTATCAAAAAGAGTGGGGGGGGGCGGGAAGAAGAGGGGTGAGTGCAACAAAGGGAACCACCAAACAAAGAACTGACAAAACCCCCACTGAAAACACCCAAGCTGACCAGAGTCTGCCATGTTTTCTCCAGTGTAGGCGCTGCCGGCGCTCACCTCGGCACCCAGTCGTATTTCCAACCCACACGGGGAAGCAGGAGCACAGACAAATAAAAGGATAAAGGAATCATCCCCGCAGATTAGGGAGTTGAGGCAAGTTTGGTGAATTGACTCGGGGTCAGGAGAAAACACACCGCTGTGACATTTCTCACTTCACAGGAAATTCCTTCTATGTAAGAATTCTCCCTAAAATCTAACACTGGGAAAAAAATGTAGAAGTACTTGCCAAGAATGAGAAGACCTGAGATTTTATCATTTTTCTTCCCTTAGGTATTTGATTCCGGAATGCCTGAACTGCACTTGGTGTTGGATTCTGGCTTATGTTTAACCGGTGGGTGCGTCCAGCAAGGAATGTCTGCTAATCGTGTTTAGCCCAATATAATCTGGCAGCTTCAAATGTTGACACTATTTTGGAGCTATGAACTCCAAATAAATAAGTAAATACAGATTTCATATACATTCCAGCAGTTATTACAATAACTGCTTTCACTATTGCTTAAATTAATATTCAATAACAATGCCATCGTAATGGTTTTGTAGGGTGCTTATTAGCTTAATTTAGCAATATGTTGATATATCCATAATGTCAGTCTAATGCATATTTTTGAGATTGTTTGAAAACCAGATATAGTTGACCCTTGAACAACACAGGTTTGAACTGTGTGGGTCCACTTATACATGGATTTTTTTTTATAAATACATTATAGTACTATAAATGCATTTTTTAGCTGCTTAGGATTTTCTTAATAACATTTTCTTTTCTCCAGCTTACTTCATCTTGAGAATATAGTAGGTAATACATACAACATACAAAATAGGTGTTGATCAACTATTTGTGTTCTCAGTAAGTCTTCCGGTTGACAGTAGGTTATTAGTAGTTAAGTTCGGGGGGCCATCAGAAAGGACACATGAATTTTCTACTGCATGAGGGGTCCGAGTCTCTAACCCCCATGTTGTGCAAGGGTCAACTGTAATTTAGAATTGGGGCTAAACAGTGCTTATAGGCATTTCCGAAGCTCTTGCAAATGGACCTCGCTTTGTGGTTCTAGGACAGCCTGGTCACTCATTCACTTTTAACCAAGTCACACATTTTTAGCCTGGAAAGGTTCTGATCTTGAGCAAGGTTTTTGCTGGGAGGAAGAAGACATACCAGGGCCTGGCAGGCCAACCCTCTCCAGGGTTGTGGGTGTCCTGGACAGCTCTCTCTCAGTCTGCTGAGGCAGAAAATATACGGCTAAGGCACATGGAAGATGCAGAGGGGCATCAAAGAAATTTTGCCTGAGATCCCGTTTATTCATTCATTCATCCGTTGCCTTATTTCTTCATTTATGACATGTTCATTGATGTCTGCTGTATGTCTGTCTTCTTCTCAGAGCTGAAGGCACAATTCTAAAGAGTAAGGGGGGAGAAAAAGAAATAGAAAGAAAGAGAGGAGGAAGAAGAAAAAGTGGAGAATAATAGGAATAAGAATAAAAGGACAGCAAAGAAATAATATTGAGCACTTATTATATGCTAAGTACTGGGGCGCCTGGGTGGCTCAGTGGGTTAAGCCGCTGCCTTCGGCTCAGGTCATGATCTCAGGGTCCTGGGATCGAGTCCCGCATCGGGCTCTCTGCTCAGCAGGAAGCCTGCTTCCCTCTCTCTCTCTCTCGCTGCCTGCCTCTCCATCTACTTGTGATTTCTCTCTGACAAATAAATAAATAAATAAATCATTATATGCTAAGTACTATGCTGAGTGCATTATCTGCTGACTTCTGGAGACATTATCTCATTGAATCTCCTCAACTTCTTGAAGCAAATGTTGTTATTTATTCTCACTTTTGAGATGAAAACACCAAGGTTCACTCAGAGTAAGAGATAACCCCGGGTGAAATGACTAGTACGTGGCTGACTTTGTTCTAGAACCCAAGATGCTCTGATCTAGAGAGGCAACAGAGTCTTACAGTTAAGAACATGGAGGTCTCTGGAAACAAAGGCCAGAGTTCGGATTCTGGATCTGCCAGTCGCTGGCTTTGTGATTTAGGGAAAGTTAATCTGCTTCTGCCCCATTCTCCTCTGGGTTCTGATGAAGACTAAATGCATTAGGAGAGGTAACATGCTCAGCCTAATACTTGGCACGAACACGCCCTACAAAGTGTTTTTAATATCCCAGAGCCCATGCTCCTAACTATCCCTTTCCTTCCTTACTGAGTTTGGAGTCCAGCTGAGAATCAAGATAGATAAATGGACCACTCTTTTTACAGTGTGTTAGGAGATCAGACAGGAGAAATGTAGGGTGCTGATGGAACATGCTGGTGGTTTCAAATCTGGACTTGGAGTTTCAGGGAATGCTTCTTAGAACAAGTGGCATCGAAGAGGAAAGACCTGAAGGGGGAGGAGGCATGAACCAGCTGAGGGCTTCAGGGAGTGGGGACCTGTGCTCAGAGAAGGCTAATCGTTTCAGAGAAACAGAAGTAAAAAAAAAAAAATTAATTCAGGGAAATACTGCAAATCTTTACTATGTTTTCCTGACTGTTGAAGCAGGAAATAGCACACTTGACAAATACAGTATAAATAATATTTATAAAAATTTGCTAATTACTGAATCTGGAATTAGTCTTTCAAATATCAAGAATTTTAAAAAGTACTTTTCACAACTGGTGGTTGATCTTTTTTTTTTTTTTTAAAGATTTTATTTATTTATTTGACAGAGAGAGATCACAAGTAGGCAGAGAGGCAGACAGAGGGAGAGAGGAGGAAGCAGGCTCCCCGCTGAGCAGAGAGCCCCATGCGGGACTCAATCCCAGGACCCTGAGATCATGACCTGAACTGAAGGCAGCGGCTTAACCCACTGAGCCACCCAGGCACCGCACTGGTGGTTGATCTTAAACACCATTAATATCTTGTGTACTGGCAGACACAGAAATATCAACTGTCTCATTCCTTTCCTCTTGCCTACTCATCCTTTTGTGTCCTTCCCTGTCTCTGTCCTCTCTTCTCTACCTCCCGCACGCAACGTTCCCCCAGTGACAGTATTCAATGTTAAGTTTAAGTGCTTGCTATAAACCTCTTTGTCATCTCACTGTGCCCAGCAGTCTCAGTGATGTCCCGCTGGGGAGGAAAGGCAGCTTAAGTAGTGGAAAACAAGAAGAAAGAAGGCACCTTCAGGAAACCGTGTAACTGTTTCATTTTCCTCTAGCATGTTCTGATGCTTGTAACACTTAGCACTGCTGTCTGCTCACATGAGGGAGGTTGCTCCTTGCCCTCATTATTTTTTCTTACCTTCTATAAAAATGTCTCGATAATCAAAATGTAGTGTTCTCATCCAAAACAAAATTAATAATATGATTTGAATCAAGAGTATGATGAGCTCCAGCGTGATCCTTGATGTAACAAAGTAGGCCTCTGAGCCCCGTGTCTCTTTACCTCTCAGTAAGACAGGGCATTGTACTTAATCACTTAATTCACAGTTATGCAATCCGTACAAACGCAGAGGGAAAAGGGTACTGCTTTTGCTAGCACTGGCAATAAATTTCCAGCTGCTTTAAGAAGAAAAGCATAGCATCCCCTTCCCCTGCAGTGGAGAAAGCAAATGCTAAACATATCCGTGATAAAATTTCAACCCCAACAAAGATATTAACATTTGACTTTTTTTTCAGTTTAAAAAAAAAAAAAAGGACATGCACTTTTAAAATATCCCTCAAGGAAAGAGCATTCCTTACAAATGCTGCCTTTTTGTCCAGTTTTATTTTACCAGCTCACAGTGCTCCTACTTCACTCTTTGTGGCCAAGGCAGCAAAGCCAGAGGTGTAGTGTCATATTCAAGGGGACACTCCTGCTGCCTGTGAGGTCTTCCAAGTGTGCTGCTGGAGATCCTCAGAGTCGTCGTTTCTAACTTTCTGTAATTGCAAAGAATTTTGCAAAGGGTCCAGGCAGGGTCCTTGTATCTTTTTCTTGACCTTTCTATGCTTTTGCTCATTAGAAAACAGACTCATCTGAATTCCCTTTCTTTTACTGGAAACTAATAATACACTTGTAAAATCACACGATACATTTGTGAGCTATATTTATAAGCTCTATGTGCCCTCTCTGACCGATTTTTTTTTCCCATAAGAAAACTTAGGAATGTCTTATAATATAAATATGAAAATGCTCCAGGCCATAATATATCATTGTTTTAACCACATTGTCACTTGTAAGGCAAATTATGTTCTTGGCATTTCCATCCTATGAATTTATACAAACGCAGGCAGTGAGGAGAAAACCAGGATAACTGAGGAGGGTACATAACTGACCTGATCCTTCTCTGCTCTGAACATCTTTGGAACTGCTGTCCCTGCACTTCATGGGTGGCATGTCACAGCCAATCCACAGGAGCTCTGAGAGCCACAGATGGCCCTGTGTGAGAAACACTGTTGCAGGATGTGCGTTTGGGAGCAAACAATCAGTGTCACTGAGATACCCATTATTATAGGGACACCTGGCTGGCTCAGTCAGTTGGGCATCTGCCTTCGGCTCAGGTCATGATCCTAGGGTCTAGGGATTGAACCCCACTTCTGGGTCCCTGCTCAGCGGGGACCCTGCTTCTTCCTCTGCCCTTCCCCCTGCTCATGTCTTCTCTCTCTCTCAAATAAATAAATAAAGTCTTTCTAAAAAAGCATACCCATTATTGTATTTTGCAATCCACAGTCTGCCCTTGAAGAGTATGCTGATCCTACTCACAATGGCCTTCAATTTTCTGTTCATGATGCCTACTTTACAGCTTCGAAGCTTCCTCTTGAACTACTGTAATGTCAACATCACTACTTTGTACTATTTTCAGCCTGACTTTTAAGAGTCTTTTTGAATGGAGATTCCTAATCTATTATAGACTTCTCAGAGAAGGGCTGGTGTGCTGAGGATCTGTGGTTTCTATTTTTGATGTTCACAAGCTTTTCCCCTTTTTTTCCTGATTCTCAAAGGTGATCTGGATAGTTGAGGTTTTCAGATAAATGAGGGATTTGCTCTACAAGGCTATAGTGCTTGAAATGGAAACTTTGTGCCTGAGAATAAGCAATTCTGAATGTGAAGATATGTTTCCTATTAAAATAATCTGGCTGTCTATATTTTAGGCATACCAAGGTTAAAATTAATTCTAATTCTTCTTTGACATGAATTTGACCAAAATCAAATGCTCTTACTATGAAAACATATCCCATACAGAGTTTTCTTTTCACTTGATGCCAAGTGATTATTAACTTATTTCTCAAATCTTTTACAGATCTCATGTTACAAGAATATGGCTATGGAAATATACAGCTCTTTATTTTTCAATACATATGAACCTGATTTTAGCTAAAAGCAAAGCACATATTTCAAGCAAATGAACAAAACATTGAAGCATGTGAACAAAAGAACACTTAAATTATCACAGTTATTCAATCAGTTTGTGATTATGGCAAAACATTTCCAGTATAAAACATTTGTTGAACACATGCTTGGCAGTCTTCCAAAATAGTTTCATAGAAAAATCAAGAGGGCAAGAACTCAAAGTGTTTTTCTCATTTTTAATACTAACTTTCTTCTAAGGCTACAACATAGAAATAATATAGTTATAAAAATATCAAGTACTAATTAGCTATTTGTCATTTGGTCTTTTTTGAAAGATTTTATTTATTTGACGAGAAGAGAGAGAGATCACAAGTAGGCAGGTGGGGGGGAATGGCGGGAAGCAGATTTCCTGCTAAGCAGAGAGCCCAGTGTGGGGCTCGATCCCAGGACCCCGAGATCATGACCTGAGCTGAAGGCAGAGGCCTTAACCCACTGAGCCACCCAGGCTCCCTGTCATTTGGTCTTTTACATTTAATGCAAATTTAAAAACTTTTAGTAGAAACACCCGAATCAAAATCTGCTAAAAAATATTTCTGGGCAAACCATGGTACAGGAATGTCTCTGAGACATATACCCACTCTATACTGAAGGTGATTTCTTCATTAAATCTCTGGATGTTACTTTCTGGCTAATTGAGTACTATTGAAACAAAATGAAGACCTAAATCAATAAGTCAGATAATGCTTTTCTGAAATAAAGGCAACCTTACTCGTCCCCCTCCCCCCATTTCAATTATATTTGTTCTGGAGAAAAATCAAACAATAAAAGTTGTCTTCTGTGGATTAAAATTTTGGTAAAATCCCTATTACAAAATAATCAGCTAATTTTAACGTTGAGGAGGTTCAAAACAGTATGAAGAAAGTAAACATTATTCCTGATGAGTAATTAATGAATTTTTAGTTTTCTTCCAGGATTTATTATTCTAAAGAAGAAATACAGTAGTGAACATTCTTATTGCAAATCTGACTATTTATCTTATGAAAATGCTGAAAAAATTCCTTTTGTGTGTTGAAAACCATTGGGACATACCCAAGCAATGGAAAATGGAACTGACAGACATTGACCATTTTAAGCAATTATTTTTATTTGCTATTATATTTAAGCAACTATTTTATTTTATTATAAAATCATATAAATGATTTTAATCATATATATGAATTTAAAATCATATATATGATTTTAAGCAACTGTTGCTTGGATCTGGGTTACTTATTCCAGAGTAGAAAAAATATTTTTACTACAAGAAACAGAGCATCTAATGTTTCAGATTTCTTTCTGAGAAGCCCATTTTTGTTTATACAGATAAAGTTTTCCCCTCATGTATGGTATTATATTGATCTTGGAGAGAAGAAAAAAGATGCATTTCCTCTGACATGGTTCAGCCGAATAATGATGGCTTTAATTTTTTTTTTTTTTAAGATTTTATTTATTTATTTGACAGACAGAGATCACAAGTAGGCAGAGAGGCAGGCAGAGAGAGAGAGGGGGAAGCAGGCTCCCAGCTGAGCAGAGAGCCCGATGTGGGGCTCAATCCCAGGACTCTGGGATCAGGACCTGAGACAAAGGCAGAGGCTTTAACCCACTGAGCCACCCAGGAGCCCTGAGAAAGGACAGTCTTATATTTTAAGGAATTATGCTTGAAGCAGTAATGAACTTTACCAGTAATCTTACAAAGAAAGGTTATTGGTGGCAGGGGTCTTCTTGTTAGTTAAAATAATCAAACATTTGGATTGCTTGCTTTTACTTGCTTTAAAACTCGTCAACAAAAGTGTGGAGAAAACATTTCTAAGATCATTGAGTGGTTTTAAAGACCAGAAGGAAGGCTTTATGCTAAAGAAGTAAGTAGACACAATTATGCTGATTTGTTTTAAGAAGCTCCAAAGGGGAAAGGAAGAGATTACTCTGAGAATGATGTACAGAAGCCAAGAATCATTTGGAGCTTCCAGAAAACGGGGACAAAATCAATAGGAAAAGGAGTCTTTGTTTATAATGGAATTTAAAATTCAGAAGTAAAAGTCAGTAAGTCTCTCAAGTTCCCTGAAGAATTGCTCAGTGACTGAGTGAGCGAGAGAGAGAACTTTGGGGAGGTAGGGGGGTATGGGGCAGGGGAAGAACATGTGATAAGTATCTGTCAGTTTCAACGAAAGAGGAACCCATGAGTAATTCTTTCAAGTAAGTAGACTTTATCATGAGAGACATTCATGAATATTATATCTGGATTTTTCAAGGTTTCTCCCCTTCTTCAAGTCAGCTGAGTATTGACTAATGTTTCATGGATATCCTTGGCCTTAGTTTAGTGTAGCGCTCTCTTATTACAAAAGAGACTTGCATAGAAATGTAATCATATTGATCATTACTTTTTTAAAAAAAGATTTTATTTACTTATTTGACAGAGAGATTCAAAGTAGGCAGAGCAGCAGGCAGAGGGAAAGGGAGAAGCAGGCTCCCCGCCCAGCAGGGAGCCCGATGCAGGCTAGATCCCAGGACTCTAGGATCATGACCTGAGTGAACCGGACAGCAGATGCTCAATAACTGAGCCACGCAGGTGCTCCTATCGATCAACACTTTTAAGCTCATTACTCGATGGTAGGATTAAGACAGACTTCAAAAATCACCCAGAGACTCCATTTCTCGAAATGACCAGCTAGATTACTTAGTTCAACCCTCCTGGGGAAAACAATGGAAATGAGGGTAGTTTTCATGATTAAGATGTTACACACGAGATCTCTGGGATTCTGGTAATGTTCTCTCTCTTGATGTCAGGTTTCCTAGGTAATAATGCTATCTCTTGATTTGGGTGATGTTTACTTGTTTTTGCACTGTTCTGTATATAAGTTATATGCCACAGAAAAAGAATTTTTAAAATTCCCTAATTCAGCCTTCAACCTTCAGGCAGGTAGATTTTGCACAATGAAAATACATTTTCTTTCTCCATGAATAGAAATACTGTTTCCTTTACGATCCAAACTAGACTTTCTCAAATCCTACTTCCTAGGAGTCATTTTATATGACACATTGAAAGCTATAGGACCAAAGCTGAAAATATTGAAAATATTTCCAAAGAAATTTTTGCCTAGAGCATTAAAGTTTATGAGGTGGCCAATTGTAATCAATTAGGATAGAATAGTCTCTAATGTTTCTACTACAACTATTTTGTTCTAGCAAAGAATTCTTATTCTTCTCATACAAATGTTCTAAACTTTGTATTAGGAAGTCCTACTTTCTGAAATTTCCCATAAATCAAAAAGGAATGATGTGGGCTTTAAAAATTGCAATTAAAATTCAATTCTTTGCATTTAACCAAAAGATATGTAAAGTAGAATTTTTAAAATTTTTTTATTTTTATAAAGGTTTTATTTATTTATTTTAGGGAGAGAGAGAGACAGCACTGTGGGAGGGGCAGAGGGAGAGGGAGAGAGAGAGAATCTCAAGCAGACTTCAGGCTGAGCATGGAGCTCAATGTGGGGATCTATCCCAGGACATGAAGATCATGACCTAAGCTGAAACCAAGAGCTGATTGCTCAACCAACTGTGCCACCAGGTGCCCCTAAAGTAAGAAATCCCTTTTTTTTTTTTTAAGATTTATTTATTTATTTTAGAGATAGAAAGAGAGGGAAAGCTGGGGGAGGGGTAGAGAGAGAGGGACTCTGCTGAGCACAGAGTCCAATGTGAGGTTCAATCTCAGGACCCTGAGATCATGACCTGAGTCAAAATTAAGTGGGCATTTAACCAACTGTGCCACACAGACACCCCTAAAGTAGGAACTCTTAATCTCATTATGGAATATCATTATTATCAGAATAATTTCATCAACCATCGCTAAATTTTACTGAACACTTACTATGTACAGATAATATGCTAACTATTCATGAACATTATCTCATTCAGTATCCATTCAAATCCTGTGAAACAAGTAGTGTAATTCATTCCACTTTTTAGACTAGAAAACTAAGAACCATAAAATTTAAGTATCTTGTCCAATATAAGAGAGCTATTAAGTAGTAGAGCTAAGATTTTTTTTTTAAGATTTTATTTAAGAAAATAGCAGAATTCCCACCGAGCAGGGAGCCTGCTGTGGGGCTCAATCCCAGGACACAGGGTCCATGACCCGAGGCGAAGGCAGATACTTAACAAATGAGCCACCCAGGCACCCCGAGCTGAGATTTAATATCAGATTATAATCACTGTTCATATCCTACGGAAGTTGCAAGCAAATTGATACAGAATCATTAGAGAATATATTAGATCCTTAATAAATATTTTTGAGGTTTGTTTTTCCCCAAAAGATAAAGTTGGGGAATAAATTGAAGTCTGATGAGCCATTTTCACTTTCTTGCTTTTCTTATATCCCTGCATTCTCTGAGTCCATATTTTTCTTGAAGACTTGTTTATTCCTATTGTTTTCCTTTCCATGGTTTTGATATTATCTGATTGAACAGCCTTTCCTGGATTAAAAATTAATATTTCATCTCCAAGTGAAATTGGAAATGACCACTTTAAAGAAATGAGAAGTAGATTAAAGTTGTCTGAGAACTCTATCTTTCTAGCTAATATGGGATATCATGTCATATTTGATTCCAGTGAGACTAAGTTGTTCAGTCTCTATCTAGTCTTCAATTCAGCAGTACATCAGCCTGAATTTAGTCAACAGTAATTTATGTGGAGAATATGTGGTAGTGATATTGGCCTATAAAAATTAACCAATAGAGGAGATAAAGTCAACTTTGGCTAAGTTGAGGTTTTGAGATTATTTACAAAGTTTATTTTGTTTATTCTGGAGTTGACAGGATTCATTTAAATTGCTCAATGTGGTTAATTAAGTGGAGAAGGGGTTTAAAGCCTTTATATCTTTAAGGCCAAGCATGGCCCCAATCTCTGCTTTTCCTACAAAACGTGATACTGTTTTGGCCAGGGTGTTTGGGTGTGATGATAGTGGATGGGGACTGAGGATTGTTCCAGATGCTTCCATTTGGCCTTGATGACCATGATAGCTCTTAACTCCACAAATTAAGGAATAAATGTGAGGTTCTTACAATCTATCAAATATGTGTTATCATTACCAACTAATATTTATCGAATACCAAAATTTCAATTAAATTATTGGGGACTGGGGGAATTGCCGCTGGCTACGTCTATGGACTAACCTATTATAGACTAACCTACTTGTAACCTGGCTCTCTTAAACTCACTTTAACAGAGACCATGGTGAGTCTCAGCATTAGCTCAGACCCTGTGTCCAACAGTCTTTGAAATAGTTGGCATTCTTCTTGCAACATGTGTAGTTACCTGAGTAAATAGCCACATGTCTTTCTTGGGGAAAAGCTAGGAGATGTTTCATATGCTTGTATTGCAAGGTCCTTTCTTCTGGACCCCCAAGCTTTCTTTAGTCAATGAGCCATGGGTATGAACCTGGCTCAGGTCTGGAAACTATGCAAGCCATCATGACTTCCAGTTTGGGTGTCTGCTTTCAGTCTCTTGATCAGACATCTATGGTTTCTTTGAATTGTACAGATCAAGACATAATCTTGTTTCATTTTGTCTATCACACCCCAAAGGCTGTCGTGTTCTATTAATCATCTCCACAACTCTGTATATGTCACAACCTTGTTGTTTATGATAATGGCACCCACTCTCTTCTGACACTGAAGCCTCTTTTATGTCAAGATGCTATCATCCCTGTTGCTATCTGGGAGTGCAGTTCTGCACCAACACTTTCTGTCATCACCCTTGCATACAGAAGACCATCACCTCAGAGCTTCTTTGTGATGCTCATCCCTTATCGATACCTTTGGTGTATAGAATGTCCTCTGGGCCCTCCCTTGGTGCATAGCCATATATGGGGGGTTTTCCAGCCCTTTCATAGCATGTCCTCTTTAGAATGTCCATTTCTCAATTCCTTTTGGTCCCTTCTTCCATAGTCTGCTGTGACAGATTTCCAGTTCACTTAATGTGGGTACTTCCTTCACCCTATCAGCAAATCTCCAAATAAACTCCCTTACCTATCTAACTTTATTTTCTACTTCTTATCAAGTCCCGGCAGGACACAGAGCCACTCAAATTCTCTTGGTTCCAAAGGTCTTTGTTGGCAACATGCTGCGGCTTCTTTCGAGTATAATTATTTCCCTCTCTTAGCAGGTGCCACACTTCCCCAGGGAGGCTATGTGGTAATTAACTCTGTTTAGGTCACTGGTGTCCAGGGAGGAAAATGGGGTTAGGCACGGCAGCATTTTCTGTCTTGCAGGGCGGACAGAGGCCTCTGTATCCTCTTCAGATGAAAGGGAGGGCACTCGTCTTTATCAGAGAGGAGACAGGATAGGATTCAATCGGCTCTGGAGGTCTGATAGTTTTCTAATTAGGGCCTCAAACTAATCTTCTGTTTTTTCTGTGCTCCAACTGCAGGAAATGAGAATTTCTTTATATGCTTCCAAGGAGTCCTGATGGCTTTCGCACTTAGTTTAATTGATGACTAATCACTGTGGTGGGTAGAATAATGTGCCTCCCAAGATGTCCATGTTCTAATCCTTGCAGCCTGTTGAAAAAAAGACTTTAGAGATGTTGCGATATTGAGGATTTTGAAATGAGAGGTTAGCCTGGATGATCCAGGTTGGTCCCATGTAATCCGATGAGTCCCATAAGAGGGAGGGAGGGAGGCAGAGTCAGAGAAGGAAATTGGAAGAAGAGAGCAGAGGTTGGAGTGGCACTATTTATTTATCAGTTAAAATGTGCAAGTCAAATCAATGTATAGTGTGAGTCCACTGTGTATATGGAAACGAGATCAGAGAAAAACACATTTTTTTATTTTTTATTTTATTTTTTTAAAAGATTTTATTTATTCATTTGACAGAGAGAGGGAGAGATCACAAGTAGGCAGAGAGGCAGGCAGAGAGAGAGGAGGAAACAGACTCCCTGCTGAGCAGAGAGCCCAATGCAGGGCTCGATCCCAGGACCCAGAGATCATCACCCCAGCTGAAGACAGAGGCTTAACCCACTGAGCCACCCAGGCGTCCAAAAAACACATTTTTTAAAAAGCTGTTGACGCTGGATACTGAGACTATGGGTAACTTCATTTTTTTAATAGCGTTTTTTAGTAATTTCCAAATTTTCTGTGATAAACATGCATTTTTTAAAAAGCATTTTTTTCTGACTATAGAAGCGATACATGACCATTGTGGAGAAACTGGAAAATGCAAATAAGTATATGGAAAAAAGTAAAGATCATATCACCACCCCATCACCTAGAGAATATAACTGTTAACGTTTGGGTATGTTTTTTTTCCATTTTTTCTGAGCACTCAAATATGAATGTGT
Source organism: Mustela putorius furo (assembly GCF_011764305.1). Taxonomy (NCBI): domain Eukaryota; kingdom Metazoa; phylum Chordata; class Mammalia; order Carnivora; family Mustelidae; genus Mustela; species Mustela putorius. The sequence continues at coordinate 11,341,701 of NW_025422010.1, read as the reverse complement.
ATGTGACTTGACACTTGACTTAATACTGGCTGTTCAGTCAAGTATCCTGCTTGCTCGCTTTTTCTCTTCCTTCCTTCCTTCCTTCCTTCCTTCCTTTCCTCCTTCTCCTTCTCCTCCTCCTTCTCCTCCTCTTCCCCCTCCTCCTCCTCCTCCTTCTTCTTCCTCTTCCTCTTCCTCCTCTTCTTCTTCTTCTTGCTTAACATTATATGGTAAGGTTTTTCCTGATTCTCAATTTTAAAATACCATTTGTAATGAAGGCAGGATGTTACCATGCATTTCCCTACTAGACAGTAATATTATTTCCAGTCTTTTGATATTGCCAATAATGATGTGATGAATAAAGTTGTATGTAAAGATTTAGCTACAATTTTTTCCCAAGAAGTGGGACTGGGTTACTTTGATAATCAGAAAAAAAAAAATATATATATATATATATGTGTGTGTGTGTGTGTGTGTGTGTGTGTGTTACACTAAAACGTATTAAATTCATGATCAAGTGAAAAGTACCTGGAAATTATTGGGTACTGTCCAGAGGTTTTTGGAAGTAAGCCATCTTTCCCTATACCAGACATCTTAGGCCAGGATTCAGCCTGTCTGTGTTTCATGAAGGAAGCCAACAGATGGCTGGTACAGGTGGCTGTCTAAGCCATCTTCCTTTTGCTAGGAGCAGACGGGTGGTGGGCTGGGAAAATCTTTCCTGGTGGCATTGAATAGTAATATATGCAATAGTTAGTTCTAACATGGATAGATTCCCAGGGGAATACTGCTTTTCCCCTTCTGTTATAGGAGGTATTCCGCTTTCCCTAGAGGGATAGATTGGCACAAGAGATAAAGCATCCTTGAAAAAAGAAGCCATTTTATAGATGTAAACTCAAAATGGAGCAGCAGCCAATAGGGCTGAGGAAATGATCAGGGGCCCCATACACCTGAGGGCTTATCACCCCTACCTCAGCACACCGGATAAACAACCTATGAGAAGAATTTCTTTCAGACTATGATTGATGCTGTGCTTTCATTCACACCATTTTCTAAATTATGTGGAGAAAATTATTGGCTGGGACTAAGAGAGAACATTACTGTGGGAAATGGTTAGCCAAGAGGTAGAAACAGTCTAAAACCTCTCCCTGGGAATACCTTGACATTTATCGCAAATTTACTTCATCCTCTGTGTATGGATATACTTCACATTTGGGAGAAGAGTTCAAACAGCAGGCAGATAATAAATGCTGAAAAAGAAATAGTGACGGATTTTTATTCGGAATAAAAAAAAATTCAAACCATTCTAAGGAATGATTTAGAAAAATTTCAAATTAGCTTTAGACTTTTTCTCTGTAATAAGAAAGAAAGCTACAGAAAAGTGTTCTCATTAGTGAAGGGGAGAAATCAGATAATTTCTTAAAAACCTCTGAAATAAGACAGGAACAAATCTCTGTGGCAAAGTATTTTCTGTAAATGAATTTCTGTTTGGGTGATTTTCTTTAATAACCAGTAGCAAAAATTGTATGCAAGAATAACTTTTTTTATTGCACCTCACTTTAGAGCATTTTTTAACAAATGGAGGGTTTGTGGTGACTCTGAACAAGTCTATTGGCACCATTTTCCCAACAGTCTTCGTGTGCTCTGTATCTCTGTGTGACATTTTGGTAATTCTCATAGTATTTCAAAGTTTTTCATCATTATTATATTTGTTATGGTGATCTGTGATCTGCGACATTTGATGTTTCCATTTTAATTGCGTTTGGGGTACCACAAACTGTACCCATAGAAGATGGTGAACACAATCAATAAACAATGTGTGTTTATTCCCCAAACATTCCCTTTCTCCCCCAATCCTCAGGCCTCCCTATTCCCTGAAACACAACAATATTGAAATTAGGTCATTGAATAACCTTACAACAGCCTCTAAGTGTTCAAAAGAAAGGAAGAGTCACACGTCTCTAGCTTTAAATCAAAACATAGGAACGATTAAGTTTAGTAAAGACAAAACATGCTGAGAGCAAGGCCTCTTGCACCAAACAGCCAAGTTGTGTATGCAGAGGAAAAGGTCTTGAAGGAAATTAGAAGTTTACTCCAGTGAATACACAAACAAATGATAAGAATGTGAAACAGCCTTATTGCTGATAATGGAGAAAGTTTTAGTAGTCTAGATTAGAAGATCAAACCAGCCACAACATTCCCTTAAGCCAAAGCCTAATCCAGAGCAAGGCTCTAACGCTCTTTAATTCTGTGAAGGTTGAAGGAGATGAGGAAGCTGCAAGAGAATAGTTTGAAACCAGAAGAGGTTGGCTCGGGAGGTTTAAGGAAAGAAACCATTTATATTATTTAAAAGTGCACGGTGAAGCATCAAATGTTGATGGAGAAGCTGTAGCAAGTGACTCAAAAGCTCTAGTTAAGGTCATTGCTGAAGGTGGCTACACCAGACAATAGATTTTCATTGTAGATGAAATCACCTTCTAGTGGAGGAAGATGCCATTTAGGACTTTCATGGCTGGAGAGAAGTCAGTGCCTGACTTTGAAGTTTCAAAAGATAGACTGACTCATTTATTAGAGGGTAAGGAAGCTGGTGACTTTAAGTTGAATCCGATGCTCATTTACCATTCTGAAAATCCTAGGGCCCATAGGAGTTATGTTAAACTACTCTGCCTGTACTCTGTAAAGGGAGCGATAAGGTCTGGATGATAATATATCTGTTTATGACATAGTTTACTAAATATTTTAAGGCCACTATTGAAACCTGCCACTCACTGACAATGCACCTGGTCACCCAAGAGCTCTAATGGAGATGTCCAACAAAATTAATTTTGTTTTCATGCCTGTTAACACAATATCCATTCTGTGGTCCATGGATCAAAGAGTCATTTTGACTTTTTAGTTTTATTATTTAAGAAATACATTTCACAAGGCAATCGCTGCTCCAGATTGTGATTGCTCTGATGAGGCGGGGCAAAGTCCATTAAAAACCTTCTGGAAAGGATTCACCATTCTAGATGACATTAAGAATATACATAATTCATGGGAAGAGGTCAAAATATCAACATTAACAGGAGTCTGGCAAAAGCTGATTCCAACCTTCATGGATGACTTTGAGGGATTCAAGACTTCATTGAAGGAAGTAACTGCAGATGTAGAAACAGCAAGAGAACTAGAATTAGAAGTAAATCCTGAAGACATGACTGAATTGCTTCAAGTTCATAACATTTTCATGGATCAGGAGTTGCTTCTTACGGATGAATAAAGAAAAAGTTTCTTGAGCTGGAATCTATTACTGATGAAGATGCTGTGAAGATTGTTGAAACGACAACAAAGAATGTAAAACATTACATCATTTCTAAGACATAATGTTATTGCATACTTAATAGACTATAGTATAGTATAAATGTAACTTTTATATGCACAGGGAAACCAAAAATTCATTTGACTTGCTTTATTGTAATACTGCTTTATTGCAACGATCTGGAACTGAACCCGCAATATCACCAAGGTATGCCTATAAAATAAGTGTTTCTTGTTGAAGCAAAATTATTTTTCTACAGAACCAGCAACACTAAACTTTAGCACTAGACCACGTTATCAATTACAATAACAGTCATGATAGATCTTGTAAAAAAAATGGCTTTTCCATGAGGATAGTGACACACATGCCAAATCTTTGCAGTTTTTCTCTGCACAGCTAAATTAAGAGACTCTACCATCAATCATGTTGAATTTGTTGAAATGCTTTTTATGTCAAGTTGGTACAGCACTAGCCTATTATAGTTTCTGTCAGGCTTCTCATTTTTTTAAAAAGAACCAGATGTTCCCAGAAGAAAGCAGAGTAACATTTGATGTGAAAGGAATGAGTTTATCAGGTTGGTTGTGATAAATATAACACATTTGAAAGATACAAAAATTGGTACAGGGAGAAGGCTAAAAAATATCTTCAGAAGGAGGAAAATAAGTTATAAATAAAGAACACCAAAAAAAGAAGGAAAACTGTTTGCATTATTAATATACTGTAAAGGAATATTATTTAGTCTTAAAAAGGAAGGAAAGCCTAAAACTTAGATGAAACTTGAAGGCATTATACTAAGTGAAATAAGCCAGTCATGAAAAGACAAATATGGTATGATTCCCCTTATATGAGGAACCTAGAGTTACTACATTCATAGAAACAGAACAGAGAATGGTAGTGCCAGGAGCTGAGTTGCAAGAGAGAATGAGTATTTTTATCTTAAGGGTACAGAGTTTCAGTTTTGCAAGATGAAAATGTTCTAGGGATTGGTTGTACAATAGTGTGAATGCATTTAACACTACAGGACTGTACATCCAGAAATGGTTAAGATGGTGAATTTCAGGTTACGTGTATTTTACCACAATTAAAGATTTTCAACTAGTCTATCGGTACTAATTACTAACATTGTAATTTTTAGAGGAAACCATAAACTGTTCATTCACATCTATTTGATTTTCAAAAGATAATGCTGTGAGTTTGCATTTTATTGTCTGTGTTCTTGAACTGAGAAAACCAAATAAAAGAAATCTTAATTGACTTAATGTCACAGACTTCAAATCACAGTCACACCAGGTAGTGTCAGAACTGGGACATCTCCTTCTAAATACATAGCTCGGTTACATAGCTGTGTGTATGTTCTACTCACTTATGTGCATGTCATGCATATCTATCAGTTGTTACCACGGTGAATCATTCAATTCCCTCCAAAGAATATTTATTAATCACATAATGAACTTTAGAATTATCATTCTTTTTCTGTATCTCTTAAACTCATTTCCCCTCTCAAAATGCTTGTAAATTATTATCTCTATTTTCTTAACAGAATGTATGAAGCAAGTAGGCAAAAATTCTATCCCCTTCATTTATTGGTTGAGGAAGTAGAGTGTTTAACGACATGCCTAAAGTCATATGAGGTAGAAGACAGCCAGAAACGAAGAGCAGTTTAGATGTTCCAACCCTGGCCTGGGTTCTGGGCACTATGCCTTAAAAATTTGGGTGGTTAAGGCAGCAAATATCATGTAAAGTCAACATTTTTTCCCTCAAAGAGTCCAAATAACTTATGATCATCTGTATCTTGGATTTGAGTGCGAGTGGGTGATGGAGTGAAGCCACCGGAAGTCTGGAACACTGTGTGACCCTTCGCTTCTGCTTTCTTTACAACCAGAGTCTGTATTGTAACTGTGTACCTTTTTTATCGGGCGTCATGGGGCTGAGATGAGCATGGTTCGATACTTGTGCATGGGCGGGGTCTAAAATTTCACTCCTGGGGCCCTTGTCCTGCCATTCCATACCTGAAACCCTTTTGAACATCTATCATGGGTCAGGCAGCATGCTAAGTGGTTGATATGCATCTCCTTACTTAATGCTTTATGATGTTATTGTTATCCTCCCCATTAAATAGGCTGAAATTCACTTGCCCAATTTGAGAAGTTGGGACTCAACAAAGCCAGGATCCAAACCCATGTAGTTTGACTCCTGATACTCCCCCATTATGCCACTTAAGTTTCTACCTGGAAGCCATGTGATTCTTACATTTTATTAATCTCTAAATAATAAGAATGCTGCTTTTCCTTCTGGGACACAACTTTCCAGCTTTCAAGATAGTTTTCTCCTTGTGTATCAATCATTAATGGATAATGTTTAACCCAAGAGGCAGAACCCAATGACAGTTCTCATTTTTTAAGAAACCTCATGGACTTGGGACTGTATTTCCCTTGTGTAAACTGGTATTGGATCGCAGGCTCCTGAAGGCTCTCTACGAGCTCCCCACGCCATGCTGACTCCACAGAGCAGTGGTTGATTAATTGCTTGCTCTTTCGGCTTCTGTGCTTTAAGAACGCAGTCATCCATCTACATCCCACAATTTCTGTGTCATTGTCAATGATATCTGATAACGTTTGTAATCTGGTAAGGTGAAAGAGCCTCCTAGGTGTCAGGATACTTATTGTGACACAGCTTTGTAAGTTCCTTATTGCATTCTCAAACACACTGGCACATAGACAAAGTTGAACAGGACTGAATACAACACAGTCTGACTTCACGCGATTTTTGATGAATGTTAGTAAACTTGTTTTTTAAAAGATTTTATTTATTTGAGAGAGAGACAGAGACAGACAGAGCACAAGCAGAGAGAGGGGCAGAGGGAGAGAGAAGCAAACTCCTGTCTGAATGGGGAGCCCAACTTGGGGCTCAATCCTAGGACCCTGGATCGTGTCCTGAACCGAAGGTAGATGCTTAACCAACTGAACAAGCCAGGCACCCTAAGTAATGTAACTTGATCTTACATACATCAAGCTTTTCATTAGCTGGCCCAGGAGTTTCTAGCCAGGATTTATATTTTCATTGTGAAGGCTGTCATTTCAGACAAGTAATATTTTGTTTACTGTAAGACACCTACCATTGATTAGCACGTCAAGTGACCGTGAAAGTTCAGTACATGAAAACTGGAATTTCTACCAAGACACTTGCTTCTAAATCTGTATCTCTGATACACACGTACACACCGCTCTGGAAAGCCAGTAATTGACTGCATTTTAATGTATATACATCAATACAAAAGCCCCATTTACACAAAAATCATTAGACTTAATAGGAGGTTCAGAACTATAACTTGTTGATTTGTTAGTAGTTCTACCGATTTTAGTTTGTGTGGTTTGCTGAGGCTACTTTACTTTGTCATCAAAAGTTATGTAAAGGGGCGCCTGGGTGGCTCAGTGGGTGGCTGAGCTTTAAGTGGGTTAAAGCCTCTGCCTTGGCTCAGGTCATGATCCCAGGGTTCTGGGATTGAGCCCCGCATGGAGCTCTCTGCTCAGCGGGAGCCTGCTTCCTCCTCTCTCTCTCTGCCTACTTGTAATTTCTGTCAAATAAAATAAATAAAATCTTTTTTTAAAAAAGTTATGTAAAAAAAGATAATAGTTATACAATGTAGACTGGACATTGAAAAGCCAAGTTGGAAGACCAAATACTTCTTTTCTAATGGGAAGTCCAGATATATAGAGAAAAAATCTATTAGTGAGTGTCAAGAGTGGAGACAGAGACACTGATACAGCAGAGTTGTTTAGTTTGTGAGACACAGCCCCTTTTGCTCTGAGAATTATTGTCATTTTTTACTGCCTTTGAAATTCAAATTCACAGAGCCTTCTGCTCAGTCCTGCTCTGACTAGCTCCTTTGAACTTAAGTGTCTTTTCTTGGCCTGCTATCAAGTCCTCTCAGACAAGATCTTCTGGATTCAAGTCCTTTTCTCTAAGAAGGAGGGGTTTCATCACTTTTCCAGCTTGGGTCTGGGAATGAGAGGAGTATAAATCTTGAGCTGGGTCTTTTAAGTCCCAACTATATGTCGACGCTGTAGCAACTTTCTGTTTCACACCATCAGGGCCGCTGGCATATCCACTGTTCCACTCTTCGTGATCCAGGGGCTGAGGGAAGTCTGTAAGTGTAGACAGGAATCTTGTTGGATCACATCTTGCTTGGTGCCTTCTCAGGACAGGAGGAGGGGGTGCTCACTCAGATGCTGACAGACAGTGGGCTCCGGGTGGCCCAAGCAATTCCCAGGGCTTGCTTAAGAGAAGCTGAACTACATATTGACCTTGAGTCTGCTCTTCTGCACCCAGTTCTCCCTGTATACAATCCTCTTTAGGCTGGGTAGTCTGGCTCTATCCTCTTTCAAACTATTGTTTATATTTAGACATGCCATGCTCTGCTCCTTAGAGTATTTGGTTTTAATTCTTAAAACGTATTCCCACCCTGTAAACACAGAAACTGAGGTATTCTTTTGGTTTTTACCAACCAAAGCTTATCAGGGTTAGAACCCAGTTTGCTAACCCCGCCCCCTTTCAAGGCCGCCCCGCCCCCCAGATGCCCCACCCCCACCCTGTAGCCACATGGGGCACAGGCATTGTGGGAGATCTTACACCATCTCTACTGCGCAGACTCAGAGGTGGCTGACGCTTGGCTGGTCCTGTCCCTGGAGCGTCTGCTTCTTTGCCCTCCTCCACGCCTCAGTATGTTCACTCGCGACAGGGCTTTGAAGACGTCTGCCCCAAGTTTCTCCTCTCTGTGTGCTTGAGGAGCAGGAACAGGCCAAGAGAACGCGAAACTGCCCGACCTGCGGGGCTGAATATTCCTTCAAGAGTCCAAGGAAGCTGTCCCGGCACAGGCGAAGGGCTGGCCGTGACGTGGTCCCTGCTGTCGCGCACCCCAGCGGTTCGTGTGATTCCTGAGACTTGGGACCCCGGTGAGTAGGAGGCCCAGTCCGGGGGTGGTGGGGCGAGTTCCCCTCTCCACAGGCCTGGTGAGATGCCCGCGGTGTTTCCCGCCCGTGCGTACCGTTCTGGCCAAATACCATTGAGGGCCTCCCAAGGCCCGGGCCTCGTGCGGAGATCCTGGCTGGGTGGCGGCTGGAGGTGTGAAGGCCAGGCCGGGCCCCAGGGAACGGCGACTTCGGAGAAGGCTGGGACTCCGGGACTGAAACCAGGGCCGAGGCTGGGGTGTCTGGGGACAGCATCCTAAAGTTCCAGTGCAAGTGAGACTTTGCTGGCCAGAGGAAGGGAATGGGGAGCCTGCTGTCCTTTATCCCAGGTGTCAGAACCCTTTCTCTTACCTTTTAGGACGGTGCTTCTCAGATTTTGGTGCCAAGATTTCTTCACACAGTTAACATTACTGAGGAGCAAAGAGCTTCTGTTCCTATGGGTTTTGTCTGTTAGTATTTATTGTCAGAAATTAAAACTGGGAAATTTAAAATTTAAATTTAAATTTCAGTTTATTTAAGACTCAGTAATGAACCCCTTACATGTTACAATGTTTATGAAAAATAACGTTACAAAACAAAGAATGGTACTATTTTACATTTTTGCTCATCTCTTTAATATGTTCCATCTCCTTCAACATTCAGTCTGTTATGATATCCATATCATGTAGTCTCTGGAAAACTTCACTATACACTTTAGAGAGAATGGACTGAAAAAGATAAATTACATTCTTGGTGTTAGGAATATCATACTCGTATTGGTTTTGCAACCTGCCTGAAAGGGTCTTGGGAACTCTAGGGTTCCCACTTTGAGAACCTCTGGATTAGGAAATTGGGAAGTGCCATGGGACCACAGTGAAACAGATCCCGGTACTTGAATTTGGCTGCTGCGAGCTGGCAAATTATTTTTTTGATGATATTTTTATAGGAAAACTAATTGCATCAAAATTGTGTTTTCTTTGAGAGGCATGTCCCTAAATTTTTATCCAGTGCAAGCATTTAGCATGGGATGAGAAGCTTTGGTATCATAATGCTCTGATGAGGGAGGAGTCATTTATTCCACACAAATTCCTATTTTCTTATCTTTTCTTTTTATTTGGGGCATTATTAGAGATTCTATGAAGTGAAATTCTGGTTTCCCTCAGTCTCTTTAACTGCTGTTTTTCAGCATTTCCTTTGTGGGTCCCTCCTCTGCCTGAATGTGCAGAGGGGAGTGGAAAAGAAGGAATTCTGTCCATACTTATATAAATGGGCTGAGCATATTCTCAAAGCACAAACAGGCATCTTTCCTGGTACATGATCGACAGCTTTCTGGTGCAATGAGGAGCATTGGTAAGTCTTCTCAGTACAGGAGAACTTGCAGTGTCCTGAGCCTTATCTCTTTATGTCGTTTCCCTAGGTGATTTCATCTAATTTCATGACTTTCTGTGTTTTTATTGTCAGAGCACATCATCTGCCACTGCTTCTAATTTGAGTTCCTGGCTCAAAATTTAGTAGTCTGTATGATATCTTTACTTTTATGTCTTTTTTTTTTCTTTAAAGATTTTATTTATTTTAGAGAGAGAAAATGAGAGAGAGCATGAGTGGAGGGTGGGCAGAGGGAGAAATAGACTCCCCACCAAGCAGGGAGCCTGATATGGGCTTGATCCCAGGACCCTGGGACCATGACCTTGACAGACAGAGCTACCTAGGCACCCCTCCACTTTTATGTCTTGAGGACAAATCACACTTAACAAAGTGAAACTGTTCTTCCAATTTCTCCCCTTGATGCGTGCACTCAGCTTGCTCATTCTTCAGTTCCCCACCCCCTTAGAAATTGACATCATATTCTTCTAATTTACTTAAAATGTAAGTCTGAAAGTCATTCTCGAGATCTACTCATTTGGGTTTTTTTTTTTTTTTTTAGATTTTATCCATTTATTTGCAAGAGAGCAACGTGAGTAGGGGGAGGGGCAGAGTGAGAGGGAGAAACAGACGACCCCCTCCCCCCACACACTGAGCAGGGGGCCCAACATGGAGCTAGATCCCAGGACCCTGATATGATGACCTGAGCTGAAGGCAGACACTTAACTAACCAACTGAGCCATCCAAGCGCCTCTCATTTGAACTTCTTATATTTCAATCTATCATCTAGTCTTATTCATTTTAATTGTAATTTGTATCTCTAATACACTAGCTTTTTTACTGCTGCTATCCTGGTCCAAGTTTACTATCATTTTTTGCCTGGACTGCCCAATAGTATCCTTCTTACTTATTCTCCTTATATCCATGTATACCATTGCCCCTTCTTCACTCTGTCTCCAAACCTTACCAAATCAGAAGTGTGAGTACATTGGTTCCCTATTCTCATGGAAATTATATTCTAGAGTAGGAAATTAGGCTACAAGCAACCATATCAATAAAAAAGATAATTTCAGAGGGTAAAAGTTCTACAATGAAACAAAACAACGTGATAGAAAGAAAGTGATGAAAAGTTACCTTGAACTGAGTGGTCAGGGAAGACATCTCTGTGAAGCTGAGCTCATAATGACAAGAAGCAGCCAGGTCAGCCATGTGAATGTATCGGAACAGGACATTCCAAGTGGTGATGACAACAAAGATAAAAGCTCTAAGGGAGAAACAAGTTTGTTTATGAAATAGACCTGTGTGGCTGGTTCATGGTGAGCTAGCATATTAGTTTTCTATTACTACTGCAACAAATTATCATAGTGGCTTAAAAAATACAAATTTACCATTTTACAGTTCTGGAAGTCAGAAGTCTGAATGAGTCTCACTGGGCTGAAATCAAGGTGGCTGCAGGACTGCATTCCTTTCTGGAAGTTCTAAGGGAGTATATATTTCCTTGCCTTTTCCAGCTTCTAGAGGTTGCTGACACTGCTTGGCTCATGGCCCTTCCTCTCCACCCTCAAAACAATGTGGGTTGAGTCTTAGATTATGTCATGTTGATGACCTTATTTCTGTCATCACATCTCATTCTCTTGACTCTTCTGCCTCCCTGTTCTTTTAAGAACGCTTCTGATTACATTGGATCACCTACAGAATCCAGGATAACTTTCCATTTTAAGGTCAGTTGGTGAGCAGCCTTAATTTCATCTGCAACCTCAATCCCCCTTAATTGTATAAAGTAATGTATTCACAAGTCCCAGAGATTGGGTGTGGGTGTCTAGGGGAGGGAGACATTCCACTTACCACAGGAAGAAGAGTGTAGAAGATGAGGACAAAAGGTGAGTTTGGACCAGATTATGAAAGACCTGTAGGCTAGGTTAAGGAGTTTAGATTTTATTCCAAGAAAGGGAAACCCCTTGGAAGGTTCAAGCAGAACAGTGGAGTGATCCAAATTGCATTTTAAAAGGAACAACTGTTTGTCATGTGGAATTGGATTTAAAGAGAAAAAGAATGCCAGTAGGGAGACTAGTTATATATAAACTTGTCTGTGTTTGGTTAGTTGGATTAAGGTGATAGTAATAAATGTGGAAAGAAGTGAATGATTATAGGGTACATTTTGGAGATAAAAACTTGCAAATGTATTTTTATGGAGGTAAAGGAAAGAGAAGAATGAGGGATGAGGCTCCCACTAAGACAGGGAAGGCTAGAAGATCAGCAGATTTGAGGAGATGGAGATCAGGTTTTTTCCATGTTAACTGAGAGAGCTACGTTTGGTATTCAAGTGGAGATGTCAAGAAGGCAATTATATATAAGAGTCTGAATCTCAGTGGAAAATCAGGTCTAGAAGTACGTATTTGAGAGTTAACAACTAAGTGGGATTAAGGCCTTGTGACTGGGTGATATCTTTTAAAGATACAAATACAGTAAAGTAAAGGGCCTAGGATCAGACCCTAGGGCTCCAATATTAAAGGTCAAACAAAAGAAGAGCCAGCAAAAAAATGGAGAAGGCCAGCCAAGAGATTGTTTTCAGCTTTTTCATGAGGCAAGGGGGATGATCAACAGTTTGAATGCCAGTAAGAGATGAATGAGGTGAAAGAGAAGTGCCTGCTGGATTTACAATATGGTGGTTATTGCTGACCTTAAGAACAGTTTGAGTGGAGTGGTAGAGATGGAAACCTGAATGAAGAGTGTTAAAGAGAGAAAGAGGTGAGAACGTAGAGGTGGCTGTTGTTGACAGTTCATCTATATTCTAAAATGTGTTATGTGCCATCCCAGTTTGAAGCCTTTGTACCCGTTCTTTCCTCTGTGTGGTTATCTCTTTCCTCTTTACCCCACCACTGCTCCTTGTTAAGTTCATCCACATACTCGAACCTCACCACTCATATCCCTTCTTCAAAGAGGGCTTTCCTGATGATCCCAGTCTGTCTGCTTGGAAGACAATCTTCTTTCATAGTACACCTCATATCTCAAAATTTTATAGTTATGGGCCCACCTCCCCATACACACATGCACACACACACATGTCAGCCAGTTAAATTCTTAAAGATGGGACAATTTCATTTTTGCTAATTATTGTATTCCTAGTATATAGCGCAATGTCTAGCACATTGTAGTTTGTCAATATTCAGCTCATTTATTCAACTCATTCATTGAGTCAGTGAATAAATTAATGTTATATTTTAAACCTTGGATGAATGATATGGTCTTGTGTTTTATTTTTCTGCAGTTCATTGTTTACAGGTGATAGATACTTGGTAGCCACTCATGAAATCATACAAAGACCTATCAGGAGCACTTTGATTAAGAGTTAATGAACATTTTTTTTAATATTTTATTTATTTGTTTGATAGTAAGAAAGAGAGAGAGAGAGCACACACACAAGCAGGGGGAGCAGCAGGCAGAGGGAGAAGCAGGCCTTCTGCTGAGCAGGGAGCCCGATGCGGGGCTCGATCCCAGGACCCTGGAATCGTGACCTGAGCTGAAGGCAGACACTTAATGACTGAGCCACCCAGGTGCCCCGAGTTAATGAACATTTTGACCTGAAAAATAATTCAGCATCTTTTGCAACAGATTCTTGATGAAGAGCTTCATAAATCATTTTAGCTTTGATGTTAAGAGCTACATGGTATTCCCAAAGGCTAGCATTCCAGGGGCTAACAAAAAACTGTTCTGAAGATATGGAAATTTTTGTGTGTGTTTCTTATTATTTATTAGCTAGGTCACATTGGAGACCACTTAAACCCTCTGCTTTAATGTTTTTATCTGTAAATTGGAGGTCATTGCCCTTATTTTGCCCACCAAACAAAATAAGTGAGAACACTGAAAATTCTAAAGCACCGTGAAAATCTAAAGTATCATTACCCTTATGATTCCTTTTTAGTACAACTCCTGTTACCGAAATGGAAAGATGAAAATACCCTCACTTTCTTTCCTCCCTTTTACACTTGGTATCCTCTGGAAGGGACTTAGAGTCAGAGTAGATGGCATTAAACCTTTTATTACTTATTCAGGAGCCAGGTTCTTTAGTATTTTTATTTGGATCCTGTTTGTACTGTAAAGCATTATCTGTTCCCTTTACTCATTTATTTCTCATGGGAAGAAAACAAGTCATTTTTGGACTTGGAATCTGTAGGCATAAAATGTGCCCTTCTTGCTATTCAGAAATATGAAACTTGAGGTGCTTCAAGGTGCTGTTGGATTTGTTGTGAAGAATTTGAAAAAGACCAGTATTTCACCTAACAAAAGTACAGAAATATGAAAATGCTTTTGTGCTACAAGCAATTTTTCTAATTTGTCTACATAATATGTAACTATAGAATAATTTTCACAAACCATACAGAAGAATCCATTTTATTACTTTACTGCTGTCCGTTTCTAAATGTGTGTGTATATTAATAACATATTTAGTGCAGTTGATTAGGGTTCCAAGGATAAAAATATATAGACCTTGGTGTAAGTTTCAGCTTGTAAGCATGTGGTTGTGTGCAGTTTATTAACTCCTTTGAATAACCCCTTTGAATATCTTTATTTTTTTTCTTCATCTTTAAATAGGGAGTTTTTCATAGAATGTTGTGAATGAAATGAAATAATATTGAGAAAATAATTTAGCTCATAGTAAGTGCTCAGTAAAGATCTATGTTATCATTATAAATATTATATATCCTAATATTTATGATGTATTATTATAATTATATTACTCATAATTGTATTGACTAATATACATGTGTTATATTTTAGTGTTAATATAATTAATATAATATTCACATATTGGTATATATTTTTAGTATCTTCCCATTAAAGATTGAGTTGTATCCCTCCTCCCCAATTCATATGTTAAACTCCTAACACTCCTTGCCTCAGAATGTGACCTTATTTGGAGATAAGGTCCTCATAGAGGTAATCAAGTTAAAATGAGGTCATTAGGGTGGGCCCTATCCAGTATGACTGGTGTCTTTATAAAAAGGGGAAATTTGAAAAATGATATGCACACAGGGAACAAATCATGTGAAGATGAAGGCAGAGAGCAGGGTAATGATTCTACAAGCCAAGGAATGACAAGATTGCTAGCAAACTGCCAGAAGCTAGGCATGAGGTAAGAACAGATGCTCCATGACAGCCCTTAGAAGGAACTAGCCCTTCCAGGAACCTTAATCTAGGACTTCTAGGCTCCAGAACCAGGCAAAAATAAATTTCTGATGTTTAAGCCAGTTTGTGGTACTTTGTTATGGCAGACCTAGCAGACTAATACACTTTTGTCCGCTGGAAAGTGAGTGAGGGTAGGTAGTCAGATTTTAGGAGGCTACAACATAGGCAGGGCCACCAAGAGCATTTCCCCTATACTTTCTCTCATTGTCCACTACTGAAATTCTACTTATCATTCCAGGTCTAATCCCAGAACCACTTCTTCCATAGAGACTTTCTTAGTCTTCTGGTCAGAGCAATTGCTTCTCCTTTGGTGCTCCTAACAGAGAAAGACAACCATTATTTCCCTAGCTCATCCTCTCTGTAATTCATTTCTCAAGTGAATCTAGATCATGTCATGTAAGAATTACCCCTATATGGGGCACCTGGGTGGCTCAGTCCTTAAGCGTCTGCATTCAGCTGGGGTCGTGATCCCAGGGTCCTGAGATGGAGCCCCTCATCGGGCTCCCTACTCAGCAGGAAGCCTGCTTCTCTCTCTCCTACTTCTCCTGCTTGTGTTTCCTTTCTTGCTGTGTCTGTCTCTGTCAAATAAATAAAATCTTAAAAAAAAAAAAAAAGAATTATCCGTATATTATAGTTGATTTTTCAGCCCTGCCCCAACCCATTCAACTCTAAGAGTTTTGAGAGCAAGGGATGTATATCATTGCTCTCAATGTGTGTCAGCGCCATCTCTTCTCAGCTAGCCTGGAGGAGAGTGCTTACATGGAACAGATAGCGGATGCTCAGTAAATATTTCAGGAACTGAACTGAACTGATTTTCTCTTCACTGTTTCCTCCTCTTCACTGCGCTGTCAGAGAACCTTTCACAGAGTGAGGAACTAAAGTTAGCTGGGTAGGTAAGTACCTAAAATATGCTTTTGTGTTGCTGTGATTTATGGAAAGGGAACTCGTGGCCAAAAAGCAGCTGGGGGATATCAGGAAGTTTTGGGCACAGAGCCAAGCAAACTAAGTTTTCTCGGTTGAGGTGAAGGATGGGGTTGCATTGATGGCCTTGAGAACGGTTCAGGGCTGGAAGTCTGAGACTGGTCAGGTTGGGAAACCTGGCTGTCACTGTGAGAAGGAAGGTATGGTTAAAGTACCAAAACACATTAGGGCTGGGGTTGTTGGGGTGTAGGGGAGGAGAAGAGGGAAATGGCAGGGGTCCCTTTTTGTCCAGCTACTAGTCAGGAAGGAGGGCCTGGACTATGCAAAAATCACAACGTGATAAATACAGATGAATATATCCGAACAATAATACAGAATATTTGAAACTGGAGTGATTCAGGAAAATGTCGTGCATGGTTGCTGTTGTTACAGAAATGATAATGGCAGTATGCCTGAAGGTGAGGGTCTTCCCTTTTTCTAGTTTCTGTTGTTTTTTTCCCCTGTTCTATCTTGAGTATTGAACTAACATACATTTTCATTATGTTTTCGTCTGAAGAGCAGGGGAATTGATTAAATTATTGGTTCTCTATAGTCCTTACTGGATTTTTTCCCCACTATTTTAAATTTTGCCCCTCTGTTCTAGGATGTCGTAAGACAATTTAAATTCCTTTTTCTTATTTCCCAAGAGCAAGAGAATTTCTACTTCGCTTGGGGATATCCTATATCTGTCGTAATGGCTTAAGGAGTTTTACCTCCCTCTTCCATTGTTCCCGTAATATCTAAATGAATAGGATTTACAAAGACATTTTCTCATTGGATACTGCCTTCTAGCATGAGAATACCTGTATCACTAATCCCTCGAGTTTAAGGGAATTTCAATATAGTGTTATTTATAGGCTTTGCTAGTTTTCAGGGCTAGAGAATGCAAGTGATAGGAGGCCTGTGGTCCGTCACAAAGAAGTGTAAGATACTGTCTGTAATTGGGCCATTTTTTTTTTCAAAGTTAACTGTAAAATAAACTACCATAACCATGAATTATATAATAGTGTAACTGTCTGTAATGTAATCTGTCTTCAAATATATAGATTATAGTCATCTTACATTTTACAAAATTTCTGCTATGGATTATTCACTGCCTTTTACATTGTTCCATATGGGCATGTACTGGGAATGGGCTTATGTTTCCACCAAGTACTCCCCAAAGTCTGTCTTTGAGAGGCACTCTTCAATCTCCCAGGAGCCAGCTTGTGTGCTCTATTGAGAAGAGGTGAGCTTTTGGCAAATAAAATGATACACATGCTTATCATAGTGAAAGAAATAAGCCGATAAACCTGCAACTTTTTTTAAGTGAATGAGTTTTTGTCTATATTTGTAACGGATCCAGAAAATTTTTCCCCCTATGTTTTTTGTTTTTTTTTTTTTTAAGTAAATGAACAGTTAGGGAACCATCTGTGAAGCATCGGAAAGAATTGTGTATTTAACTCAATGTACTTATTATTCTTAACTTCCCTTTGACCCTTGTTCTGAAGACTGTCTTACGTGGTTTTTAAAAACATGTCCAAAGATATTTTAAAAACTGCCATATGCTTAGGTTGATTTATATGCTTAAAACATGACATTTGGCTATGGGGAAAAAAAGGCAGCCTGTATTGTGAACTATAGCATGCATAACTGAAGTGCTAGAAGAGTTCAATAGAGAGGCGGCAGAATATTGTAAATAGCCAAGCCTGGGTTTAAATCCCAGCTCTGGCCCTTACTTACTAGCTGTGTGACTTTGGATAGATAATTTAATCTCTCTCTGCTTCAGTTTTCTTCTTTAATGAAACCGTGAGAATGCATTATAGGTTTTTATAAGATTAAATTAGTTAATATTTATGAAGTAATGAAAATAGTGCCTAGCTCATAGTAGGTGTAAAATAAGTGTTAAGTAAAATTCTTCCCATAATTAGCAATGAAAATATTTTTTATGGAAATTCAGCTGTACATTCCTTTGGATAAGTACTAAATACTGCATTATCATGTGGGGCTTTATTATGAAAAAATCAACTTGCTTTTGGGCCTGGTCAATTGGAGATGATGAAAATAACTAAACCCATTTGGTCTGAAAAGCTTTTTACATTCCCCAAGTCTGGTGAGGCAAGGTCAGAGTGCTGCAGGCCCTTGGTGCCTGAGAAGATTCTGAGTATTACTAGGAAAACAAATGAGGGCGGGGGAGAACCTTTCACTTTGGCTTTTGTGACTCAAACTAAATCCAGGCATCAAGCGGTACTTCTGAAGTTATATGCTGTTGTTGGTATGTGTGTATAGGTGGTAGAGAGATGGGTTAAGAAAAACAACTATTTCTGAAAAATAGCAGACACATACCATGTGCACTTAGCTGCTTCCAAAAACAATATATGATGGGGATCTCTCCATAGTAGTCTTGGAGAGGTATTCCTCCTTCCTGTTTGAAGCTTCATAGTTTTCTGTGGTTCTCACCCAATCTGTTATCTATGAACAACTGCATATATCTTTTCATACTTTTGCTAGTGTATCTATGATTAGATTGTTAGATGTCAAACTGCTGAGTTAGGAGATCAATGCATATGTTGTTTTGCTAGAAGTTGCCAAATTCTCCCCCATTAGTGTATCATTTTGAATTCCTATTATTGGTATATGAATACCTGTTTCCTCAAGGAAAAATCAACAGATTTAAGATGTTTTTATTGTTGCCAGTCTATTAAGTGAGAAATACGTGACTATAGTTTAATTTTCACATCTCTTATTATTAGTAAGGTTGAGTATCTTCTTAGGGTAATAAGAACTATGCATTTTGTTCTCTGATTTATCTGTTAATATCTTCAACTCATTTTTCAATAAAGTGTTGGCTTATTTCTTCTCTATTTTGAAAACTATATTCAGAACATTATCTCTTTTTCTGTGATAGAAATGATAAATATTTTTTCTCAATTTGTCATTTGTCCTTTTACTTTACTCATGTTGCCTTTCCTATATATAAAAAAATTTTTTAAGGTTTTATGGAATAAAATTTATCAGTGTTTTCTCTTATTCCTCCTGAATTTTGAGTTATAGTTAGGGAAGTTTTTATCATTATCAAATTATAGAGGAATTCATCATGGTTTTTTCAAGTATAGTTGATCCTTGAATAAGGTAGGGGTTAGAGGTAACATCCAATCCCCCCATATAGTGGAAAATCTTTAAATAATATTTGACTTCCCAAAAACTCAACCACTGATAGCCTACTGTTGACTAGAATCCTTACCAAGAACATTGATTGTATTCTGTATTCTTATAATAAAGTAAGCCAGAGAAAAGAAAATGTTATATAGGAAATCAAAAGGAAGAGATAGTATTTATATATACAGTACTGTAGTATATTTATCAAAAAAAATCTGTGTATAAGTGGACTCACACAGTTCAAACCCATGTTGTTGAAGGGTCAACTGTACTTGTGTGGTTTAATATTTTGCATTTAATCTCTGATCTTTTTGGAGTTTATCTTACACTATGTACTGAGCTCTGTGCTTTGTGCTACCTGGGGATTGACAAGCATAGATTGGATGGGGATTTGGGGAAAATGAAATGCAGTGTTGTATATGATACAATATATGATATATGATATATATGATACTGTTTCTGAATCAAAGTCTATTATTAGAAAAGAATAGCTCAAAACAGCTCTTAAGGAGAATTGAATAAATGAATATCATGAGTCTGTATAGTAAGATAGTATAGTAAAGAAATCAGTTCTCTCGAAATGAACTTACTGATGTACTTGAGGGCACAAAAGATATTCTTAAAAGAGAATGAGATAAATTCTGACAAAAGTGTTTATAGAATAAAATGATACAAAAGAGTTTTATTTCATGGGATAGTCAAGAAAAGAATCCCAAGTGAAATGACACTAGAGCTGAATTTTAAAGGATGAATTGAAACTCAACAAAGTGAAGATAAAGGAGAGTATTACTAGCAGAGAGTGTTTTGTGGCTTGAAAGTATTTGCTGTGTTGTTGAAAAAGTGGAAGCGTTCCCTTGACTTAGTCATCCACCACATAGGAGGAAGGGATAAAAGAGAGAACTCAGTGATCCTGCTAGATCAGAGGTCAGGAAATATTAACCCAAAGGGACAGATTGTAATTATTTTAGGCTTGCAGACCATATGCTCTCTATCACTGTTATTAAGTTCTCCTGTTGTAGCACGAAAGCTGCCATAGTAAACAAATGAGCCTGGCTGTATTCTAATAGAATTTTATTTACCAAAAGCAGGTGGCAGTCCAGATTTGGCCCATGTGGCATGGTTTGCCACCCCTGGAATGAAAGATTGGGATTGGAGGGCAAGTGAGGACGGGGAGTGTTGGAAGCACAGCAAAGTCTGGGGAAAAAGTCACAACAATATCATCATGCCTTTGTGTTAGCATCCTCAGAGAGCTAAAACTTCCAGTGTGGCTGCTACCACTATGTAGTTTTACAGAAATAAAATGTAAATTTTAGATTGAAATCCCCTTAACCTTGTATACTGAAAAAACATCCCTGTGTCAGAACTCTCTCAAATTGGGGAATTTTGACATAGGAAATCAGCTTCTTAGTGCAGTACTTAACCAGAGGCGTCATTTTGATGCTTAAACTTATAGAAAGCTTAAAAGTTGTCCAATCATTATATAAAAGTCTGATGAATTAGATCTGAGAGCAAGAGGGAAAACCTCTTGATGAATTGAACGGGGTGCCTAAATTGGGTCTGAAGGTGGATTAGGTGGATTCTAAGTATTTCTCAGACTCACAGATTCTACAAACATAGGCAGCTTAATAGCAAAGCCTATGAGAATGTTTGTTTTTGGCCAACTGTTAAATAATGGAGAAGTTCAGTTTTGTAAATGCATCTTCATTTTTGTAACAGTGAAAATAATTATTAATTATGTGTTCCAAATAATCCCTCAGGCTGAGTACATATCTTACTAAGTCACAAAGGTGATGACTGTTAAAAAATTCTTATAATCTTAAAAACAAAAAAAATGGACTATACATCTCTGAAGGAAAAAAAGTCTAAGCATTATCATGATGAAAGTGGCAACTTTCACCAAGATGACAGTGATGTTTCCATAATTGCTGATTTAACTAAATGTGTAAGTCAGTCATTATAGAATTACATTTTAATTTTTAGAATTTAAAGGGAGAGTGAAGTTAGTTACTGAGCAGGATAGTTAGTTAGAATATTAGCCAGGGGGCGCCTGGGTGGCTCAGTGGGTTAAGCCGCTGCCTTCGGCTCAGGTCATGATCTCAGGGTCCTGGGATCGAGTCCCGCATCGGGCTCTGCTCAGCAGGGAGCGTGCTTCCTCCTCTCTCTCTCTGCCTGCCTCTCTGCCTACTTGTGATTTCTCTCTGTCAAATAAATAAATAAAATCTTTAAAAAAAAAAAGAATATTAGCCAGGAGCAAATTACCTTTCATCAAGATGAAAGTTTCATGTTACTACTAAGTGAAATTCTCCAGTGTATCTCTATATATTATGACATATGCTTTTTGAAGTAGAGATAACCTGGCTATTCACATGATTTCTTTCTTTCTGTTTCTTTGTCAGCAAAGAAGCCTGCCTGGAATGTGTTTTCCTGTTTTTTCCAATTATTGCTCACACTGCTTCCAGTGCTCTTCTTTTTCTCTCTTCATTTTCAACAAATAAGGTTCTTCCATGCAATAACATATATTTAAGCTCCTCGGTAATCAGTGGTCTGTGACATGGATAAAGGCCTTCCAAGTGATCTCTTGCTTAAACCATCCATTATTTTTGAAAGTTTGGATTTCATCTCCTGGGCTTCCACCTAGGGACTTATGATGATAAGGGTAGGATTGGTAGAGGCGAGATGCAAGTAAAGGGTTAGAAAGTGATTGTGGATTAAATATACACCATGTCCCAGGCACAAAACTCTTTTCATATATGATTTTATTTCAGGAGGTCACAATTTTGAGGAAACCAGAGGAATCATAATAACATGTGTCTGATAAAACCATACAGATTGGTTTTTTTCCTCTTGTTTTTAACACATTGGCCAGGACATCCTGTAGGATGTTGAATATGTGTTTTATATTTTATTCAAAAAATTTACTAATGAGTTTATAAATATAATAAGTAATCATTTTATACCATTGCCCAGGTCTTCCTCTCCATTCTTTTCCACTCTTCGCACTCCCACCACAACCGAATAATTAACAGAATTGTGCATACTTAAGAATTTCTTTGTATCACTTCAAAGGTAGCATGTACAAAGAATTAAGATGAGCTGGACAAGTAAGCAGCGTCAAAGTCATAGGGTAAAGGGAATGTGTCATGCCAGTGAACTTGGTAATAGAAATCAAGGGATGGACCTTTCTCAGTACAGTGCCGTGATCTGACTTGTGTTTAGATACATGTTATTCTGGCAGCAATGTTGGAGATGGATTTTTGGGAACCAAGGCTTGGGGCCATGTAGCATGGTGTGAAGACACTTGTAATATCCACTAAGGAATGGTGAGGACTGCACTGGCAGAAGGGATGGATACAGAGAGATTTGAGAATGATTCAGCTACTCTTGTGTGTGGGGTAGAGGAAGGGGCAAGAGTCATCAATACCTCTTAGAGTCCTAACTTGCATGACTAGGTGGATAATTGTTCCTTTGAGCCAAAGAACACGTCTTGATTTATGAAACAGAAAGATATTTTCAGCTTTCAAGATTGGACATAGAGATTACTCTTGTATAAAGCAGGACTGTCCAAAATAAATATAATGTAGACCATAAGT
Organism: Mustela putorius furo; assembly: GCF_011764305.1. NCBI lineage: Eukaryota > Metazoa > Chordata > Mammalia > Carnivora > Mustelidae > Mustela > Mustela putorius. Next base: position 11,319,244 of record NW_025422010.1, on the reverse strand, counting down.
GTGGGCCACATGTATAATTTTAACTTTTCTGGAGGCAACATTAAGTAAAAGAAAATAGGTGAAATTAGTTTTAATAATATATTCTATTTAACCCAATGTATTCAAACTATTATGGTTTAAACTTATAACTAACATAAACATTCTTAAAGAGCATTTTACATTTTATTTTTATGGAACGTGTTCAAAATGTTTTGTGTGTTTTACACTTACAGCATATTGCAGTTCACCCTAGTCATCAAATGCTCAGTAGCCACAGGTGGCAAGTAGCTACCATATTGGACAATGTACCTGCCCAGCATCCTAGTCCGCTTAGATTAAAGCTTTATTTTCCAAAGAAGAATCACACAGCTCCTAGAAATTGACTAGTTAAGATAAATGAAAAGCTCAGAAAGAAGCCAATAGCTTAACAAGAGAATAGATTATCAAGAGATAGGTCATCTGTTTTGGGTTCTAATACTACAAATTGTATGATTTTGATAAGTCACTTTTTACACCTGCATGAATCTGAGGTCAGGACTCTTTACAGTTTGCTTTTAGTATCTGTAAGTCAGTAAGTTGACTTTTTTGTGCAGCAGCAGCATTTATAGTATAATAGCAGGGGTGATGATAATGGCAAGCCTTCTGTTGTGTGCCAGGCAATGTTTTAAATACTTTACACACAACGACAAATCTAATTATTGTAACAACCCTATTCATTAGATTGCATTATCATGTTCATTTCACAGATGGAATAACTGAAGTACAGAGAAGTTATCTAAGAGGATAACAGAGTTGGAAGATTGCAGATCTGGGTTTAAAATGTGGTTCTCAGGGTACCTGGGTGGCTCAGTGGGTTAAGCCTCTGCCTTTGGCTCAGGTCATGATCTCAGGGTCCTGGGATTAAGCCCTGCATTGGGCTCTCTGCTCAGCAGGGAGGCTGCTTCCCCCTTTCTCTCTCTGCCTGCCTCCTGCCTACTTGTTATCTCTGTCAAATAAATAAACAAAATCTTAAAATAAATAAATTAATTAAATTAAATGTGGTTCTCGGAGTACATACTGTTTTCCTTTTAAAAAAAAGTCATTTTCTTTCAAATATCACAAACATAAATCTTTTTCAAGCTCATAAAAATAATTTCAAAGTCACAACTAGTATGTTTTGGGCCAGTTTGATTATTAGCACAAACAATGCGGTATATGCATAAAGTTGATTCTTGAAAAATCAAAGATTAGGAGTGCCACCCCTCCAGTTGAAAATTGGCATATAGCATTTGACCTACTTAACTAGTAGTAGCCTACTGTTGACTGGAAACCATACCAGTAACATAAACAGTCATTTACCACATATTTTTGTATGTTATTTGTGTTACGTACTGTATTCTTACAGTAAAGTAAGCTTGAGGGGTGCCTGGGTGGCTGAGTGGGTTAAAGCCTCTGCCTTCGGCTCAGGTTGTGATCCCAGGGTTCTGGGATCGAGCCCCGCATCGGGCTGTCTGCTCAGCGAGGAGCCTGCCTCCCCCTCTCTCTGTGCCTGCCTCTCTGCCTACTTGTGATTTCTGTCAACTAAATAAATAAAATCTTTAAAAAAAATAATAAAGTAAGCTCGAGGCAAAGAAATGTTATTAGGGAAAACAAACATAAGGAAGAGAAAATATATTTACAGAACTGTGCTATAAAAAAATCTGCGTATAAGTGGACCACACAGTTCAAATCTATGTTTTTCAAGGGTCAACTATATTCATCTTTAAAAACCACTTTTAATTGTAAAGAAAACAGGTAATTACTGCCTTTTCCTTGTAGTAGCCCTTAAGCCAAGCTACTTTGACATTGTAGAAAACAACAAAGGGCCAATAGCCAAAGATCTGAAATTGAATACTTCTCAATAAAGAGAGATAACTGTCCTAAGAGTAAGAACAAAATTAACAAAGAAAAATGGACCAGTTCCCCCTTTCCCTATATGAGAGTGAGGCACAGGTGGTGGTTTGCTTATAAAATGTTTAACAACTATCTCTCTGGAAAAAAAATGTATGTGTTCTGTACATGAGGTTATTATAGAACTTATATGTAGGATGTGTACCACACAATTTATAAATAATAATAAATACACTAAACCCTTACTGGAAACTTCATATAGCCAATTGATTTTCATAAAGTACTTTGTTGATTTTTTTTTGGCTGAACCGTTCTATCTGTTGCTAACCTGTAGTAGCACTTGATGAATGAGTATAGTTTTGACATGAATGTTGGTTGATATTTGCATTTACATTAAGCAGAAAGACAACAGTGAAACAATCAAGTCGTATGTCAGGATTACTCTTTTTTTATTTTTTAAAGATTTTATTTATTTATGTATTTGACAGAGAGAATGCGAGAGGGGGAACAGGAGAGGAAGAAGCAGGCTTCCTGCCAAGCTGGGAGCCCAATGTAGGGCTCAGTCTCAGGACCCTGGGATCATGACCTGTGCTGAAGGTAGATGCTTAATGAGTGAGCCACCCAGGCGCCCCAGGATCACTACTTTGTAGATGACATGAATCGCTTCTTTGCTCAATCAGAAAATAGTTTTTGAATATTGGAAGAATAAATAGTTCTATGTTTGGTATTTACAATGTAATGGCTACAGGTACAATATACTTATAGGTTTAATCTGTATGGTGAACAATTTCTACTTCACTTTTTAAATTCTAGACAATCAACAAAACAATCAAGCCCTCATTTGTAGTAAATTGCTGATTTTCTTGGAGTAAATATCCCACCATGGCCAATTTCAGACTACCGACATGAGTGCAGAGTGCACAGTTGGAAGAGATTGAGACAGGAGCATACCATTAGGTGGTACTTCTGCTATATATAGTACAGATATAAATAGTCTCCAAGGCATAAAAAATAGTAAAATGTAATTAAATAATTAGTGTCTCTTACCTTTGTTTTAAATATAAATTATTTAATTGTAAGGTTATACAATTCATTTTTAATAACAGCTGTGTCTTAACAGCTGGCTCACAAAATTCCTAAAAATTTAATAATCTGCTTTTATGAGCCAGCACAAATCAGCTCCAGCACACGACTGGCACAGCATGGGGACTTTAGATGCTGACTTAGAAAGGAGCATGTGGAAGAAATCACATCTTCCAGCCTGGGTACACAGGAGATTCAAAACCACCATGAGATTGTATAGCTTGGAAAGGTAATAGGTGATAGGAGCTGTAGAAGCATAAATAAGTATAGCCCGTTTAGCAAACTCACCAAAAAAAGGTCCTTGCTTCTCTTTACCAGAATCTTCATTTTAATAACCAGTTAGGATACATGCAGAGGGGGATATTTAAGTTATATTTTTATGGAGACATCAGAAGCATTTGTTGAGAATGACTAAACCCATTCTTTGTGATAAGATCTCTGTACAATTTCGAACATGTGACAGTAACTATAAAGGAAGGAGGATTTGTTTTTATACAGGTGTCTCTTTCTTCCTTGCTTTTGAATTGATGATAGTGCTTTATCTGTCATGTTTGAATGGCCTTGCTGGCCCAGCCACCTCATCTGCTACATGGCCAAATTGCTGCCATAACTCCAAATTTCTTTTGTCCTGAGATGTCTGTTTCTTGCTTTGAAGTCCTGGGTACAGAGTTAAGCCATTTCTTATGCATTTTCCCAAAGCCCACTCTGAGTTGTGAGACTTGTCTTGTCTGCCCTAGGAGTGACTATGTGAGTCTGCAGTTCTCTGAACCTTTCCTGAAGGTGCTCCATGTAGACAGTGTCGCTGTGGCTGGGGTTTCATTGGGTAACAAGCATTCTTCTACAATCACATCTGGGTTTTCTCATTGTCTGGCTTTAAAGTGTTTTGGGGAAAGTCCCTTCTTAACTGGAGTCTTCCGAGAGCAGATCCTCCATTGCTGGGATGTTTCCTGCGCAAGAGCAATAAACAAACCTTTTGAACCATGCCTGCATCCATAGCACATAAAGTACAAATACCTAAGATCATGTTACTTCTGATATCATGGGGGGTTTATTAGGTCAAAAAAATGTTGAGAGTGAATCAGACCCTGGAGATAGCCAACCCATTTATAATTTTTTTGGGATTGGGATCAAGTAATGCTTTATGGTGTTTGCAATACCATAAAGAAAAAAAAAAAGACCTATCAATCTCTTCCCTCTCCGTATTTTCATTTCTTGACTGGTTTATTATCGTAATATTTCTTTTCATCAAGCATCTTTCTCAACCTGGTGATTAGTTAGATTGTCCTTTACTGGGCTTTCATCCAGCTCTACTATGTTTTTCTCAATTGGTGCAATAGAACATTAGCTCTTTTGGTCCTTGACTTTATTCTCACTTAGCCGCCATAGGCCCAGTTTATAAGCATGAAATGTATTTATTCATAAAATTTCAAGACCAATCATATACAAAATTATAAGGCAGAAAACTCCTAGCTTCAATGCCTCACCTTATAATACACTCCTAAATTATAAGCTGCTTAAGACAAGAATTTTATCTCATTTATCTTCATGCAGTGCTAGATTTACAAGCTAGATTTACAGAAGGTGTACCTTTGTTCATCTGTCTTTGAACTCATCTCTGTTATGCTTCTTCAGAAACACTCAGTATCTTGATTTAAATAAGTCTTTTTTAGGAGATCACTGAATTCCTGACTTAAGCTCAATCAAAATTCCAACTTCTCATTATGGTTTTTCTTTTCTGTGGTGGGTTTTTGTCTTCTGCTTGGTATCCTGAGATTGTGTCTGGGTACAGGAGACATTTGTAACACTGTGGGGCTATTGCTGTCCTTCAGACTTTTCTTACCTACTTTACTCTTTGGTGGTGGAAGGCCAGGAGGGGTGGTTGTTCACGTTGTCCCCACTCCTGGTGGAGCTCTATTTCACTCATTAGGCATAGGCAGTGTTTCTTGGGATCTCCAGCATTTCCTCCTGCTCATTAGAACTATTCTGACCCTGGGGATCTCCTGTGGTCTGCCTAGGCCTACTGTTTGACTCCCTAGCTTAGGCTATCAACCCTGAAGCCCTGTGTCACAAAGTCATTTTCATCTTAGCTGTAGTAATTCCCCTTTGAGTTTGCCAGTCATTTCTTACTGGGGGGATATTGGACATTGCTGGTCCTCTCTAGGTCTTCTGTGACAGTTTCTGTGTGGGAGCAATGCTGCCCTTTTCTTTATATCACCATCTGCAGCCTTATGTGTTATGGTTTAAAAATTCCACATTCAATCTTCCAATCTTCTTGGTTTTGTTATTAATGGGAAGTTTAGGAACCTTAAGTGCTGAGCTTGAGTCATGAAAAGCCTAGTTTTCTTGACTAGTATATCTGGAATGTCCTTCAAGGGCCCATCTTGAAAGTGAAAATCTGAACTTAATAAAGCTGTAGCTGTTTCTCTTTTCTGACAATGACAACTTCATCAGTTTCTACATCCACAATTATAAAATTGTAAGTACAGGACTGTTACCTTACTAAAACTTCCTCTAAAAAGTAGGAGGACTCAAAATTCACAGGAGAGAAGTGCCAGTGATCCTCAAGCAGAAAATAGGAGGCTGTGTGCCTTATGTCCCTGGAGTTATGCAACGGAGCCCTGTTAAAATGGCTTTGAAGACAGGAGGGTAAGGCTAAATGAGATACTACTTATAGTAATAAAACTTGTGTTGGAGGGAGAGGCTGATTCTGATCTCTGCTCTGTCACTTGTTAGCCATGAGACCATATTGCACTACTTTTTAAAGTTATTTATTTAATTAGTTATTTAGGAGAGAGCTGAGAGAGATAGAGAGACAGAGGGAGAGAGAGAAACAGAGTGAGCACGTAAGCATATGGGAGGGAGAGGGGGAGAGGGTGGGTTGGAGCAGATGGGGTGGGAGAGAGAGGGGGAAAGAATCCCAAGCAGACTCTATGCCGAGCTCCAGCTGATGTGGGGCTTCACAATCTCACCACCCTGAGATACCTACTGTAGCCAAAACCAAGAGCTGGACCCTTAACCGACTGAGCCACCCAGGCGCCCCTGCTGCACTTCCTTTTATCTGTTTATGATCCTTCTTTGGAGAATTCACACTAAAGCAGTTGTACTCTTGGTGAAAAGGAAGAATGTTATATTGGGAAATACAAAATCAAATCAATACTTTAGTTTTATAGTTGGGTAGATAAATTGAGTGTTTTTTCCCTTTGATAGCTGCAGCCAAGTGGTGATGCCCAGGAATGCCTCAGCACCTATTGCATTGCTCTTCACCAGAGGGACCTGGAAGACCAAACTGGCTAAGAAGAGGGAAGTGTCTGGTTTGGCCTGTCTCAGCAGAGGGGAAGAGTTCCAAATAAGAATGGGGAAGTTGCAGGGGCATAAAATCATAAAAGAAGCAGACTCTAAGTGACTGCAGTTATCTCAAGGTTAATTTCTATTATCCAGATTACCTTTAGAATTATATTTCATTTGGATCAGATTTGTGATCTGTAGAGAACAGGAATTCATCTGATTTAGGAAATATACCCTTTTTCCACCATTAGCAGTTGAAATGAATTCAGAACAAAGGGATTCTGAATTCTTGGAAGCACTGTTAAGGGTATACTAATTCTTTGTCAAGTATCTCATCATCTCCAGCCTCTTTCCGGTCACTTTGAGAGGATTTTTTAAAAACAGCCAAGCATCAAGTGGCCATTTATTTCTGCATATGATGGTGACAAGGACAGACAATCAAGTTATGAGGTTCAAACTGTGGTTCATTCTTTCTCTGTGGAAAGGAAGAGAACTGTTACTTGTTTTTAGGGAACAGACTATCATGATTCTTAGAACCCAGCATTCATTGCAAATCCTCAGAGCTGTTTGTAAATGTAAGGTCATTTATTTACACCCACCAAGCACCGCTCAGAATGAAGGAAATGGGATGAAATAGGGAAATAATATAAAACACTGCAATCACTGCTGTTTACTAGAGCCTGCTCTGATAAAATGTTAAGTATTTCCTCCTCACACTGAAAGCTCAGATATGTTGAATTGCTTGCCCCCCCACCCAAGTTCACAGTGGTGTAGTTGCTAAGTTCCTGGACCCTGGTGTCAGATTACCTGGGTTGAATTCCACTTGTATCTCTTTCTGGATGTCTGACCTGAGTGAATTCTCCTCTTTGTGCTCCCATTTCCCATCTCCAGAGTGGAGAGAATGATATTGACAATAGCTCCTCATGCAGCTGTTATGGGAGTTAAGGGAGTCAGGTGTGTAAAACACAAATCTGATCCCAGAGAGATTAAGTAAAGGCTCATAGTCCTATGGCACTAAATGAAAGAAACAGAGTTTACAGCCATATGTGTGCCAGCTATTAGTATTATTATTTATTATTATTATTCTGTGGTTGTGAGATATAAGAACCCAACTCATACTAGCTTAAGGACCAAAAGAAGTGGTAGTATTTGCTTCAGACATGCCTCAGAATGGAGAGTCTGATGATGCTGTTAGGAAGGTCCCCAGCATCTCTGCTTCTCCTTGGCTTCAAGATAGATCACACAAGTTTTGGGGTAGCAAGATGGCTGTTTGCAACTGCAGAGGTTTCAGTATCCTTACAGAGAAAGAAAAAAATTCTTATTGTGAAGATCTAGCAGAGGTCCCAGGAAAGTGACCCAGCTTTGGTCAAATACCCATTCGTACACCCAGGCTCAAGTCTGAGCAAACATTGAGGCAGAGGGTGCTGGGTGTACTCAATCCAGACCACATTGCCTAAGGGTATCTCCTGTGTAAAGATACTTGGGGTGATGCTCTAAAGAAAGGGATCAGGTAGAAATATAAATCAGTATTAAGGTATGGTCTCATGGCTGTCAGGTGACAGAGCAGAGATCAGAACTGGCCTCTCCCTCAATACAGGTTTTATTACTACAACTATTGTTTCTTTTAGCCTTATACTCCTATTTTTTAGACCATTCTGACATGGCTGCATTGCACAATCCAGGGGCAGAGGTTACACAGCATCCTGTTCTCTAGTTTTGAGGCACACTGGCACTGCACTCTTATGACTTTCTAGTCCTCCCACTTTTTTTGAGAAAGGCACAGCCAGGTAGCAGACCTATAGTTTCATTTTACATTTGCAGGTGTAAAAACTAAGGATTAAGTGGAAGAAGGCTCCTTATTCATTACATAGTTGTTTAAGCCTACCTTGTCCCAGGATCTGTACTAAGTGTGCTAGCTGCCTTCTGAGAAAGCAACCAGAAGTGACTGATTTGGAGTGCCAGTTTTGTGAGTCAAGACTTCCTCTTGAGGGGCATGCCAGTATTCTGGTCTGTGATGCTGAGACATTCAGGCTTTCTATGACTTTTTTTGAGCTGGCTAATAATGAATAATAACTAGGTACATCACTGACTGTTCTAACTGACAAACAAACATGAGTTTCCTACAGTTGGCCAACTCCGTTTCAATGCATGGCTCTGTTAATACAGTCATGACCCTTTCCATAGAAATATTTATAGTCCTAGGAATGTATTGAATTGTCTTCTTTGGTTGACTGATAATGGTAGCTAGAATTTATTGGATTTCCCTGAAACCTCAAATAGGTATTGCTAAAAAAGTAGAAGGTAGAATAGCAATTTCTTGAAAGTATAGCATAATAGAATATATGTGTATTGAGTGTTATGTATGGAGCAGTTTTATAAGTTTTCCTTTCTAAATCCTCACCAACAACTGTGTATGGTAGGTACTACCATCTCATTTTACAGACAAGAAAAATTGGATCTCGAAGAGATTAAATAAAGGCTCATAGTCCTATACCACTAAATGGAAGAAACACAGTTTATTCATATCTCTTTGCTACTTCAAACACTGCTTTTCTTCCACCCTTACCATTTCAACCACCGTTTCACAAACTTACTTTAAAATTATACTTTCAATTATACATCTCCAGACCCAAGTGACTCAGGTCAGGTCATTTAAGACGTTTTTTTTCTTTTTTTCTTTAAGATTTTATTTATTTGACAGAAAGAGAGAGTACAGTTAGAGCGGCAGGCAGAGGGAGAGGGAGTGGGAGAAGCAGGCTCTCCGCCGAGCAGGAAGCCCAATGTGGAGCTCAGTCCCAGGACCCTGAGATCATGACCCTAACTGGAAGGCAGCTGCTCAATTGACTGAGCCACCCAGGCGCCCCATGGTCATTTAAGTCTTAATGAATGATGTCATCTGAGCCATATTTGAGAACTGATGAGCCAATATGGATTTGAACCCTCTTATTCTCATCACAAAAATCAAAGGTCCATATGATTTGTGAACTTCAGGAAATAAACTAGGGCCACATCTAGGCAAAACTGCAAGGTGGGCAAGAGTATTCTTTTTCTGGGCATCATTTCTTTACTTCACTCTCTGTAAGACCTTTTCCCTTCCCAGCTCTTGGATGTGTTTACCTCTACGACTTGACCATGCCTCTTGCCTGGTGATTTCATGCCAGATATGCCTCCCTGTGGCTTCACCAAACCTTGCTATAGTAGACATTGATTATTTGTTGGTGTCTCAGAATCCACTCCTGCTACCCAGTTGCACCCAAATAACAATTTAGGGACTGTCCTTCAACATGGTGTGTGATCTTGGGGCTTGCCTTGCCATTACAGAAGGCAAGGGCATTGCTAAAGGCCATGTCAACCAGACTGTTTCTTTTAATACCCAGGGACTGTCTAATGGACGATAAGCATGCAGCCTAAGCACAGAGAATTTGATAACAATGTTCTGATATTCTGTATCCTGAGAAGAATGAAGCAAGGATGGGAAGAAAGACACCCCGGCAGACTGTATTCTGGCAAGATTGTGCTCTCATTTCTGTCCCAGACCGTGTTCTGAAGCTTTGACCTTCCATCACGTGATAGTCTCACGATATTTCTAAAACGTTGTTCCTTGTTTCAGAATCAGAAATGTTTTTGTGGTTTGCAGCCCGTGAGCTCTTGTAATAAACCTTTTTCCTTGGTAGCCCTGCATGCCGTGTTGGTTCCCAAGCACCTCACTGTCCTGCTCACCCCTTCCTCTACTCAGTGGAAACCTGATGTGCTTATTTCATCACTTTCCAAGTCAGGCCATCTCCACTGCCTGGGGTGACTGTAAATAAACCAGGTAACTGATCTGTAATAATGAGCAGTTTCAGAGAGAGGAGACTGATTGGGTCCTTTTCTCAACTTCCTTTCTGAGGCATGAAGCTAAACTTCTTCATCGTAGCTATTTAAAATCCATTTTGGGTTTTTTCTTAGAGTTCTGTTTGGGGCTTAGCATCTGGCCATTTACAACAGGCTTTCTTCTTCCCCAGGCTCTTCTGTACGTTCTTTTCCAAACGGGATTGTGAAGTGCAGAGAAGTAGGTCAGAAGTGCTGAGTGCAGACCAGGGTGTACAGAGCCCAGAGGGGCCATCCAAAAACACAAGAGGATCCCAGTACTGCCTTGTTTGAAACCTATAGTGGATTTCCCATTTGAACTCAAGGATAAAATTTAAACTCCTCAGATGGCATTCGGATTCCCCACTCCCCACTCCCCACACCCACCCCTGCAGTGCCTGGCCTCTGTCTCTGGCTTCATCTCTAGCTTTCCTTCCTTTATACCTTATTGTCCAACAAAGCTAAACTAAAGGTAGATCCCTGCCTGTGCCACATTTGAATTTGAATTCAAATTTTCTGTACCTTTGATCTGTACTTTTCTCTGTAACTTTCAGTCTCTTATCTCTTTCTGGAATACCCTTCTCATCACCCCCAACTGCCCATACCTGAGCTAGCTGATTGTTATTTATCTTTTAAGACTCATCTCTAGCATTACCTCCTCTGGGAGGTTCTTTGATGACTTCCTACTCCAACAGTTACTCCTACCTCTTGCAGAGACTGTGCTTTCAAATTCGTGTTTCTTTTTACATACCTGGTGTTTAGCATTGTAGGTACTAATGATGATTGTACCTTCTCAGGATGGATGGAGGGATGGATAAATAAATAAAACCCCTTGTATAATTGCAGAGTGTAGAAAGTATTCCATAATGCAAGTCTCTTTAGACCAAAGTTTCATGTCTGTGGTTGATCTGGCTTCTTCCCCCCCACTCTGCCTGGGTGTGTTGGTTGTGATTTATTTCCAGTCAATAACGATTCAGTTTATTTGTAGAAGTCAGTTAAGTCACTTGAGTGACTCAGTTACGTCCCTTACATAAATAACATAGAGTCTCAACCTGGCTGACAGTTTCTTGTGGTGACATAGTCTGTTACCCCAATTACCAAGTTGATCATAGAGAACAGAATAATTACTGAAGAATATAGGACACAATATGTCTTTAAAAATAGGCAATAAGAAAGCAGTAGGAAAATCAGAGTAGTCTAAAAATTCTGTCATAATAAGAGCATTCAGAAAATAAATTTGTGTAATTTAATTAGTGCCAGTAAGTTTTGAGAATAATTTCAGGGTAGTAATTAAAGAATAATCAGCTGACCCAATGATGGAGGGTTTACATATTACCTTTCGAAATACTTTTAAAATACCTGTTTCATTAAAGTATTTCCTCTTCATATAAATGAAAATTTGCATTTACTCCCCTTAATTTGACCCAACCTTTTTAGGGAATATTGGGGAAGTTGGAATGCATATAAGGAGTTTTGATAGAACTAGCATGTTCTCCTAGGTAGGAGAGAACTGTGCCTTCATTTCCTGCAAGATAGGACCAGTGACCATGTAACTTCAAGCCCTCTTGCTAAGGGAACGGCGGTCAGCACAACAAAGACTCCTGCAGCTGCAGCTGTTTTCCTGTTCTGCTCTTAAGTGATTATTCTAGCAGTAGTTTTGCCAGATAAGCAGCCAAGGCCACAAGAAGCACTTTTCTTTTGTCCCTGTTGAGGTTTTGCCTAAATGCTGTTTTCTTGCCTCTCCTCATAGAACTGAGTATGTTGGGATGTCTCCATACTTCATAATACTGCAGTGTTACTGACACCCAGGGGCCAGAGTTTGTGAGGCTCTTCTAGGTGCATCATTATGAGAGTTGAGTCTGACTCTTCTTTCAGTAAAGGTTATGAAATGCCTTTGGAATTCCTAAAATCAGATTGTTTACTTTTGGGCATTGAATTCAAATGATGCTTCTAGAAGGGCAAAGGTAGAGGACGGGTGACAGCGGATAGTAAAGAAGAGAGAAGGAAACCAACATCTCTTGAGCATCTAAGATTGCTTAGCACTATAACTGATATTTTAAAGATGCTCTCTCATTTTATCTTCCCATCACCTGTCAGAGGAGATTCTCCATGCTTCAATTAGGAAATAGAAAAGGAGAGAAATTAAGGTAACATAAGCAGTAAAGTAGCAAATTCGTAATTCAGATTTAACTCTGTCTGACCCTTTTTGGTCTACCACTCTGCCTCCTCGGTTTCATTGGCAAATGCCAATGAAGTCTCTGTGCACGCAGGGTTCACAAATGGTAGTATTCTCTAATGCCTTATGTATAACCATCAACTGACACACTTACAAGGCCGAATGAAATACTGAGTTAACTTCTGACACATTCTGAGAGAAATTAATGAATTGTTCTTTTTTTTTTAAGATTTTATTTATTTATTTGACAGAGAGAGATCACAAGTAGGCAGAGAGGCAGGCAGAGAGAGAGGAGGAAGCAGACTCCCTGCTGAGCAGAGAGCCCGATGCAGGACTCGATCCCAGGACCCTGAGATCATGACCTGAGCCGAAGGCAGCGGCTTAACCCACTGAGCCACCCAGGTGCCCTAATGAATTGTTCTTATGTATAAATTGTGAACTACCTTACTGTTGTATGTGGAACATGCGTGTAATTCTCTCTTCATTTATTACTGTTTTCATCGTTATTCTTACCTGCTAGTGATATCTATCCTCCAAAATGCTAAATAGGTTTATAGGAAGCTGCCAAAAGAAAAATGAGTCCGATGACCTGTTTTATTACAATATAAAGGAGAAGTGTATCTTGAACCTCAGCAAAACTTTTACTAAAGAGAAATATAAGGGCACCTGTGTGGCTCAGTTGGTTAAGGGTCCGACTCTGGATTTCGGCTCAGGTCGTGATCTCACGGTCATGTGATCGAGCCCCAAGTTTGGGCTCCACACTCAGCAGGAAGTCTTCTAAAATTCTTTCACTCTCCCTCTACACAATTACATGTACAATTACATGTACACTCTTGCATATTCTGTCTCTCAAATAAATAAATCTTAAAAAAAAAAGATAAAAGATAAAAGAAAGAAATACAATGCTTAAGAACTTGGATGTAGGGAGCCAGACAGACTCCCTGAGTTTGAATCCTCGTTTTGCCATGTCCTAGCCAGGGTGACTTTGGACAAGTTAATGCAGTCAGTTTCTTCAACTATAAAGTGAAGATGCTATCAGTAATACTTATCTCAAAAAGCTGCTATGAGCATTCCATGAATTGAGGTTCTGATGCCTAGAATAGAGCCAGGCACATGGTAAGTACTCAATAAATAAATGTTTTATTTCATCTGTGTGTGTAGAAACAGGTTTGCAGTTCAGCGATTTGCTTGGGTCCTGCCTTCTGTTGGCAGAGTTGGTGCTGACACCCAGGTGTCCTGTTCTTGGTCCAGTGCTGGGTGCTGCGGTGATATACAAAGCAGTATGCATAGGAAACTAGAATTTTCCCTCTATGATTCCAGTGCTATTTCTGTGCTCTGAATGTACTCTGTCCACTCTAGGAGCTGTTTATCAACCCAGTTCCCAGATGGAGTATCTTTCCCAGGGTCCCTGGTTACTCTGCTGCTAAGCCAGCTGTCATAGTCTTGTGCTGTGAACCCCTAGAATGCCAAAAATGTTAACAGACTCTACCAGCTCCACAATCCCATATCTATAATTCCCAAATCCCCAAAGCTCTCTAATCTGAAAGCTTTTTCATGAATCACATGACTATAAAACTTGTTCAGAACTGAGCTTATGTAGTGATAAATCACCTGAACTGACAGGAGGCTATTTATCGTTTGTATTTCTCCCTCCTGGTATGTGTATCTTTTATACTTTACTGCAGGCATACCAGCGTTTTTGCTTATAGGATACTACCCCAGATATCAGTGGGGACACCTATCAGTCAGAATCTTGGCAGGAAGAGATGGGGCACTTGGCACAGGTAAATGAGGAGAGCTTAGTAAAGGGATTGTCTGTAAGGCTGTGGGTGGGTTGAAGGCAAACAGGGATGTTGCAGGAGGGACAAAGGAGGGATTACTTGATGCACCAGGAGCTGCGAATACTCCTAGTGCAGGAGTATTAGGTAGAAAAAAAGAAAGACTAGGTAGAGAAAGCATTACTGGACTCCAGAGAGCGCAGTGGGGGAGGGGGCTGCCCTCAGGAGCTAAGTAAGGCCTTAGCAGGTGGAAGGAGTCAGCTGGTAGCAAATCTGGGAAATATATACGCAAACTGGCTTTTCCCCTTCCCTGTAGATGTCCTGCTGGCACCTTTCTTTGGCGGCGCTCTACCTGACCCCAGAGGCAAGGGAGCTCAGGGATGTAGACCAGAAGGTGAGCCACTGGGGCCCCACGCATTACCGAGGGTAGCAAGGGGATCTGGAGGGCAAAAGGAAAATGTCCTGCAGGGTGTACTATAATACCCAATATATGCACTCTACCATCTTTCTGAAGCCCCCAAACTCAAGAATGTTTAGAGTTGTATATTGTTAAGTCAACAGCATATGCCTACATTCAAAAAGTATTAATACATACGTGTGGAACATTTTTTTCTTTAGTTTGCAGTTACTATTTACAGTGTTGTACAGACTTATGAATCATTTATAATAATTCCTTGGCTGCCCTGAAAGATTAGAATTACTGAATGAAAGAGTGCTATCTCCTTCATTCATTGATTTATATGGTCATTGATTTTATAGATATTCTTTGTTGATTGCCTACTCTGCAAAGCACTTTGGGCTCTGGAGTATAAAGACAAAAATGTGACACCAGCTCTTCTAGTAGCTTGCAATTTAGAAAAAGACACTGCTTTGTTGGAAAATAATAATACACTTCTGGGTTAGCAGATAGTTTCATCGCAAAGCTGCCTTGTTGTTGGAGGCTCTGTTTTGAGAAGGGTTTCTTAACCGCCTGTGAGCTCAGTGGAAAAAACCTCTATCAGTTGAGTGTGCCATGGGCACAGTAGCATAGTGTGTACATGGTGCACAGTTTTGGCTGACTGTGCTTTAACTGCATGGCAGAGTGAGATGGTTCTGGTAACAGAAGCAAGGGGAGGGCTTGGGATTAGGAACACCTGAGAAGGCTTCATGGAGTAAGGGGAGCATAGAGGGTTTTTAAGGATTTCTAGACAGGAAAATAACAGGTAGGAGCAAGGGTAAAGGAAGAGGGCAAGACCGCCTGTTGTGAGAGGGCTGCCCAGTCTCAGTAGTAAAAAAGTAATAGGTGATCAAAGTAGATTAATGAGCACCTATTCTAAGGAGTTTGGACTTTATTTTGTAGCAAGTGCATTACAACAGGGCTTTTGAGAAGGGGAAGAACTATGTTTTAGGGGAATCATTCTATCAGCTCTTTGAAGAAGGGGAGGATTTAAGAGGAAGGTGGTTGAAAGTCATCTGTTTCAAAGAAGGATGGCTGTCACCTAGGCAAGAGATGGTGATGTGAGAACAAAGACCACAGCATGGGCAATAGAAGCAGCAGTTGGTGGACATTTTGAGAAAGAGATGACAGATGTGGTGTAAGAGATCAGAGGGAGAAGCCACAGTGATTCCAGGGCATCGAAAATGTGAATGTATAAGAGAGGGGGCCTGGCTGCTGAAGCTGGCATGAGGGAACACCACTGCAGTTTTGGACATCTTGAGGCAGTTATGGCTAAAAATATTCACAAGGAGATGCCCTGCAAGTATTTAAAATTCTGAATCTATAGCTCAGGGGAAAAAAAAAATGCTAACGAGACAAATTCCATGCCCAGAAAACGTTTCACTACTGTAATTCCTTATGGTAATTCCAAAATGTAAAAAGCTGTAAAAATTGCATGTTTAAAAAAGTTTAGTGTCAAAACTTATTTGGTGACAGACCTGATCTGAATAAATGTGGGCTATGAATAGGCTTTATTTATCCTGTTTAGAATCAATTCTTTATGCTTGGGAAATAAGTTTGAATAAAGGGTCCTGTCCCAAACTACTGGAGGTAGAGTGTTCTATATTAAATTGCACCTGCACCAAATTACTTTTAAAAATTAAAAAAAAATTATAAATTCTGAAACATATCTGGCCCAAAGTTTTATTTATATTTATTTATTTATTTTAAAAGATTTTGTTTATTTTAGAGAGAGCATGAGTGGGAGAGGCAGAGAGAATCTCAAGTAGACTCCCCACTGGGCATGGAGCCCAATGTGGGGCTCTATCTCATAACCCCCAAGATCGGAACCTGAGCCTGAGCCAAAAACCCAAGAGTTGGATATGACAGTGCCATTCAGGCACCCCTGGACCCAAAATTTTAGATGCAGTATTATGGACATATATCAATAATTACATTATGAATTTATTTCACATTTTAAGAAAGTATTATCTTTGTTTTGATGCATTTAGTATAAAACATTGTAGGTAAACAGATATGTCTTTGTATCTGAAATTTTTGAAGAGTGAAACATTCCTTTTTCATACACTGATGTTTGATTTTTTTTTAATTCACAAAATTGAGATACTAGAATACCTACCTCAGAGAGTTTAAAGAGCTAATGAGCAGGATCTAACACTTAAAGGGTATTTTAATAAATGTTAGTCATTCTTATTCCAACCCCTTCAATCAACAAAATATTTCCTAAGAAGCATTTTGTGTATATATTTTTTCTTTTCCAACCTTTGAAAGGGCAGTGAAAGCAAATGTCTCTCTTCTTGAAAATATGAAGGAAGTAGCAAAAAGGACCAGCATTTCTTGAGAACCTAACATATTGTTTTCCCCATTTCACAGATGCAGAAACAGACTCTGGGATGTTATTAAATAGCATGACCTAGGTCACCCCTCAGTATGGGGTGAATTAACTTCTTTTTTCTCCTTCACCTAGCTCCCAGGGGAGTGTGAGAGACAACAGGTAAAACACCCTGTCTGCCCCTGAAAGATAGAACTCATTATGGGCCTCCATAGCATACTTCTGGTTCCCTTTTCATGTAGTTAAAAGAATGTTGTCTTTCCATTTGTGCTGCTAATTTTATTTACCTAAAGATATATTTCAGATCCCAAATCATTGAAAATAATTTCTGCTTATGCCCCTTTTTATCTGCCTCCCTGTAACACGTTTTTCCTCTAAATAAAGACTTCTGGAAAAAACATGCATTGGGCCCAGAATAATCAAGTCTAATTTTCAGACAAGCTGAAAGCAGTATCTTAGTGTGATCAGGACTGGGAGGAGGAAAGGGATGTGGAGTGAGGTAAGAGTCTGGTTGCTGTGGTGGCATTGAGGTTGAGGGAGGGAGGTGTTCTGCTTGCTGTAAGAGGGAGTTACCTGCCCAAAAGGAAATCAAGTTTATTGTAACTTGACCAAGCACACAGCAACGTAATCCGGTTCTTCAATTTTTGATGTGGATGCTTTAAATGAGAGAGTGTCACATTTTCTCCCTTTCTTCCCAGACCACACGTTGTAGACCGGGCCCCTCTCCTTCTCAGCCCAGGCTCCCAGGGCAAGGTTTCTTTCTCTTGCTTCTTGCTGCCAGGCAGGAAATGTTCTCAGCTATGGGATAAGCCTCCCCCATTTGGTGGTGGGGGGGGAGGGGGATGAGAAAAGGAAAAGGAAAGGAAGAAGAAACAAAGCAAGAAAAACTGCTAGAGCAGCTAGCCTGAGCCCTGAAGGATCACAGCAGGTTTCCAGTTTCCTAGAAACAGGGATCCCCCCCCTCCCCGGTCCCCGATTCTCTCCTCCCCCTGCCCGCCCGCCCCCCACCTCCCGCCGCGTTCTCCCGGCTCCCACCCCCCCCACCCCCAGCGGGACTTGTGGGCGTGTCTTTAAGTCCTTGCTAATAGGGCTGTCCCGAGGGCGGGGCGGCTTCCCAGGGCGCCCCTGACAGCCGCCAGAGCAAGCCCCTTGGAGCTGGACGGGCCACATCGCCCCGCTGGTGACCGAGTCCCCGTGCGCTGGTCCATGCTGGTCTCCGCCTTTGTTCTCGGGCCGGAGCGGGGACATGCGCCGCTGAGGATGGAAGTGGAGGACTCGGGCGGCGTGGTGCTGACTGCCTACCATTCGTACGCTCGCTCCCAGCCACCCAGCTCAGAACCCCGCTGCGCGCCCAGGGCCACCGCCAGCCACCCTGGCAGCAGGTACCCAGAGCGACTCCAAAGGGAGCAGAGGTTTCCCGGGCTTGGGCTTTCATCTCCCAGCTGTGTTTTCTGCCAGGGCATAAGAGCACCTTCACTTGATTTTTGTTCCAACTTTTAGTGGACTGGATGAGTGGGTCTACTGCTTTGTATTGTGTCCTTGATTGCAAGTGGGAAGTGCACCGAAGTCTCCGCCGACAGTGGCTAAAGTCTGTGTTCTTGATACAACTTGAGGATAAATAGGCATATGCCTCATTTCTGCCAAATTCACTCATTGATATATTGGAGAATTAAAAAAAAAATCATTGGAAATGGGACAAGCAGAAAAGAAAAGAAATTAAAATATATTATCCCAAATCCTCGAATACTATTAAAAGTTTTTTAGTAACTGCATGCCATCTGAGTTAAAACATAACTGGAAAGATGCTCTAAAAAGTAAATCTGAGTAGACTTTTTAAAAACAATTTTATTTCTAGATTTTAAAACCATTCAGCCGCATATATACATATATACATTGGTATCATTATTTTATTATTGCTAATGTTGACTTAATGCTGTAAATGCTATTATAGTTTATTTCTTTTGGGTCAAAAGAGGTTTATAACCATCTCATTATGTGTATTTTAGATTTAATATAGCATGGATCTATGTTAAATTACTCTGTATCAGTGTTCATCCGTTCGACGCAAGATCAAGGCCAATGTGACTTTCATTAACTAAACAAAAATGTTAGACTCTTAGGAAATTTCCCTGGGCAGACAATGATAAATGAGATGGTTTGCTATCTGACTCATATTTAGGGGAAGTTTTGCTTATTTAAATGTGGCTCTTTATCTACTATGGATCCACTGAGGAATGGTTTTTTATTTTTTTCTTCTCTTTTAACAAGTGGGAAGTTTGAGTGTTGATGTTCTTTTTTGCATCAAGTTTATTTTCGTTTATTTTTTTCATACTTTTATCTTTGGTTATGTGATAATGATTACTTCTGTCTCCTCATCTAATTGATTTGTGAGGCTTTCAACAGATTGTGATTTTATTTCAAGGAATATCCTTTTGGCTAGTATCCATGAGAAGAACAAACCACATTGGCATGAGATCTATGTTAGGCTTGGCTAACAAAGACAATATTGTTTCTTCCAAAAAGAGCAGGTTGAGTGAAATCTTATTTTTATGTAAAGACAATGAGAAAGTAACATTTTCTTCCAGCTTTAGTAGCACATTGTTTTAAAGGCTACTTGAAGATACAAACTTGCATTTGTCTTTAGGATGTCTTTTTTAAACTTAATCCCTGACTATAATTACTCAGATTATGAGGAACTAAATAGATATAAGTGAGTTCTTGAGAAGCAGGGGTCTGGTTTGTGCATTTTTAAATGGTTTTGGTGTAGCTGTCCTGTCTCTAACTCCCAGCAGCTGTCTAGGAGTAATAGCTAGATTGTGCCATTTGGGCCTTCCGAAACTACATCCGTTTCCAAAGCAAACTGGAGGAGAAGTTCCATTAACTCAGCATGTGGTCTTGTGGAATGATAATGCATGAGAGCAAAAGAGCTGTGTGTCATAGTTAGTGTTTTATCATATGGCTGCCAATCAGATTTATGCTGCTCTAAGTTTGCATTTTTGGTGACCACTCACTCTCTCTATAGGAACCTTTGTACCACTCAACTCTCTGATGCAGGAGATAGTTGACCCCGTACCCTGTAACTAAATCATGAGAGAAGAGCTTAATTTTTTGGTTCCCAGTAACAACAATCAAAAAGAGGTTCCTGCATTTACAAGGAGCCAGAGGACACCATCAATCATGAGTCTGATAACAGAAATAATCAGGACCGAGTTATTAACCTTTGACTCCCTAACTACTGATCAATACTTCCTTTCAAGCCAAGGAGCAAGATTGTATTGTTCTACTTATGAAGAAAGCACTCTCTCTTTCAAGAATACCCTTTCCTTTAATTGCTTACATATGTGTAACATATTTGTGGAGGAGTGACCAGTATGGACTATTGTATCATTGTTCTTTAGCTCTGAGTAGCAAAGGTTCAGTTCAAAGCAAACCATCTCCTTATTTTTCAAGCCTCCACTCCATCTGACTTTATGGACTTTCAGGTTTTGGGGGGCCTATTTTTTCCCACTAAAATATAATCTCTGTCTGTCTCTATCTCTCTCTTCAGTTTTCTCTTTTGTTCACTGTTGGAATCTCAAGTGCCTAGAGCAGCGTCTGGCACATTGTCATAGCTCAGTAAATGCTTGTTGAATAAATTAATGAATTCCTACTAAGGTTAAAAATGGTCAAGATAAAACAGCAGGATTTTTAACAGCAGAAGTCAATCTGTTTGTACCTACTATGTGCCAGCCACACATTAGGTATTAGGGATACAAAGATAAATAAGACAAAGCCCCTACTGTGAGAATGTGGCCCTTTACCTTTCAGACAAATAGGACTTTCTGAGAAAGCTTAGAATAAGTAGCAACATTTTGAAAGCAAGAGTCTTCAGATATCATTCTGGACTGCCAGCTTCTCATTAAAATAAATAATAATAAAAGAATAAAGGATCCAGCAAGTCAGGGCTCTGCTGCTGCCTGCCAGCACTAACTGAAGCGGTCATGGCTGCTCCATTACATGCCTCCCCTCTAACTGTTCAGCATTGATGCTGGGTGGCCACTGTGGTTTCTTTAGGGATTGACATTTTATTGTATTAAAATAAGTAGCCAGTATAAAGTGTACTTGCCAGTTACTCAGGCTTGGGTCAGGCTCCCAGACCCCACATATCACCTATACCATTTATTACCACGTCGTCTTGGGCAGCTTGTTTCAGGTGCTTAGAATAGTGTCCAATACCAATGAAACATACAGTAATTGTTAGATGTATTATTACTGTTATAACTTTTAATCACAGTTGTTGATATAAAGAGGAGAGTAAAATGTTTTGGGTATTTTGGTACCTATCCCCAAAATGTATTCATGGAGGGGAAAAAAAAATTGGAGAACTAAGTATTTGTTGGGAGGAGAGAAGATAATTCCTTGTATCACAAACATTCTGTCTTTACAGTCTATTTGTAAGATATAAAAGAGAATGAAGGATTGTAAACTTCTAGTTCTGTTAAGTGGTTGGGACTATCTTTATAATCATGTGATTTTTTTTCAAAGAGGCTGAGCTTCTAAATTCTTAATCAGAATCCAAAGTGAAAATATTGACATACATACAAATTAATTTTGCTTACGGAATGAAAGATATCTGAAGATAAAGCAAGGTGTCTTGTTTTTCAAAGATTTTCTAAGCTATAGATAAGAAGAAGTATATATATATATAATATTTTTTCGTGCATGTATAGAATTAAAGGGCCATGAGAATTTCTGATGTTTAGTTCATTTTACCATAAACTTCCCAAGAGAGAACAAAAATAGAAGAGGAAGAGAACCAGCTCTTCCTCAAAAAACAAATAAAGAAGCTCACCAGGGTTATCCTAGGAATTCTAATTCTATAGCAAAGTTAAAACTTTTGTAAAGGGGATATTGTTTTATAATATTTTAACTATTCATAGTAGTGGGAATAATTTGATTAAAGTGGAATTACTGATGATTAAAAATACTTTATTTTGTGGAAAAAACTAAATCAAACAACCCTTAGTGCCATACTTTTCCTGGATGGAAATTGAAAAGACATTTATTTCAAGGTGCCAGCTCTCCTTCAATTAAGTACTTATATAAGTCTATGTGACTTATACATTTACAGAGGTACACTAGCCATATACAGCCATATACAGAGGTATACTAACATATGGGGCAGATACTTTTTTTAAAAAGTACTTTTTCTAGAGGATTCAGAAATAGTTATGGAAATAGAATTCTTAATAAGAGGATAAGATATTTATGGGTCATTTTTAATGTTACGGTTAAAACTAGAGTTTGTGTCTCTGGTTTCTTTTTACAGTGGGGCCCCTACTGAGTGTAGGTGCCTCCATATGTGGAGCTGTTGGAAAACATCTGGCACATTTCCTTTGATCATGTCATTTGGCTAAACATTTGGCCAGTTGCTTTGTCCATTTTTAACCTGATCAGTTCTTCCTGATCGCTAATCCTTAATGTATCCACAAAAATTCAGAGAACTAGAATTAGAATTAGCATTAGAATTTTTCTGTTGTAGAATTGAATTTGAGATCCCACCTTGTATTTAGTTTTGCCTCCCAAACCTTCAGTCTCTGGCAGTCTGTCCTTATCTCTTATGGCGATTTTGGAGTTTTGTAGGAAGTTCTTCAGTTTGGGTTGGTGAGATGTCTTCTCATGATTAGACTGAAATTATGCATTGTGGGTAAGACTTCCACAGAATGATATTGGGCCATTCTCAAGTGCATCATATTAGTGGGTAGTGATCTATCTTGTTAATGTTGATGTTGGCTCTGATCACCTGCTTAAAATGGTGCCTGCTGGGTTTCTGTACTGGTAAACTATATTTTCCTCTATGTGATTAATAAGTGTCTTGGGGTAAAGGTTTTCTGATTATGAAATAACTCCTGTTTTCTTCTCTAACTTCCTCCACTGATTTTTTTTTCTCAATTCTTCTACATTGATGTATTTTCCCTTCTATAAAGCCCACATTCAGTATTTTCTCTTTGTTTTATCTCCTTCACCTTTTAAAAAAAAATCAACCAAATATAAAAAATGGTTCGGTTTTTTCTGGTCCGAGTTCATGAAACCTATTCCCTAATTTTATGATAGTCTTCGGAGAAATTTTATGGTAGTCTTCAGAGAAAAATAGAAGGCTACTAAATTAAATTCTGTGTTAAGAGAGGATAGATGTTAAATCCCACTTTGCTTAGAAGGTATTATTGTGGCTATATTTTCTTAGAACTGTGTTTATACGCAATGGAAACATTTTCCCCTTACCAGTGTTCCTGAGATAGTACCTGAACATATGCAGATATATCATAACTAAAGTAGATATTTAACTTACCTGTAATTAAAATTTCTTCTCATTCTGTCCTTAAACTAAACTATTTCATTTCTAAAGTAATTCCTATTCTCTTTTTCTCAATCTGTGGTCTCTAGATATCAGTTCCTGTGAAGAATAAAAGCAGGGTGTTATGGAACAGAGCCAAGGAAGGCAATAAAATGTCCTCAGAAGAAAATTTTGGAAGTAAAGTTTATCCACTTAAGTGACAAATTTTGCTTTAAGCCTCTTTGGATAAAAATATAAGGTCAGGCATACCCTTAACTAGGGCCGTAACGCTCCTTAATGACTGTCATCATTTAGACAGTATGGTGTTTAAGTTTGCTTGCCTTCATGGTAAATAGCCTATCATTTAGACAGTATGGTGTTTAAGTTTGCTTGCCTTCATAGTAAATAGCCTACATTGGTATATTGTTTTATTTCTTATATAACTTAAATAATATTTATTGTTGTTATAGTCCCCTTTGTTTTCAGGCAGCCTTGAAAACCTTTAGCAGTACTTTTGTTCTTTCTAATGTTGTTTTTAACATGCTTTATAATTTACTTTTCATTAGATAATCAAGGTTGTTAGAACTGTGCAAAGAAAAGACTAAGTTGTATAATCTAACAAAAGATTTTGATAGCACTTATTTCAGTTTCTTTGAGCATATATTTGTTTGCTTGTCTGGATTCAGTTTCTTGCTGTGTTCTAGTTAATTGAGTTAGTGAGTTTGGATACTGTGTCATTTTTCATCACATGAAATTTCATGTGTTCATTTCTTTGTGATTACTATAGGATGCATTTCAGAATAAACCGTAGCATATCTAAAAGCTTCAAGTTGCTCTTTTCTAAAATGGGAACTAAAAGATTGTTTAACTATATATTCATCTTAAGTATCTGGGTTTATGACACATTCTTTTAGTATCAACTGTGTTATGTCACTCTTTAATAAATTAGTATTATAGATAAAACTATCTGTTTGACAGGTATTAAGTGTCCAAGGGTGGGAGAACATACACTGTCACTTAGAGAACCAGCTGCTTTGTCTCATGTTACTCTTCAAAAGTAATTAAATCTATGCATTCCATTTCTGATCCCTTAGATTACTAGAAGATAACTGCATACAGGCACACAGTATGAAGGACAGGAAACCAAAGAGAAAGTAGTATGTAGAATTTTAAAAATTATGAAGCACTTGAGACTTATTTCTACTATTTTAGTAATTCGAAGTTGTGGTGCTGATTATCTTATTTATGAGAGATAAATCTTTGGATCTGTGTTAAATTTTGTGATTAGCAAGAAAGTTTACTTTTGTATATCTGTAATGTATAGAGAAAAGAATTCTTTTGAGGTTTCTTGTTCAGTATTCATTTATGAAATCTATTTAGAAAACACTAGCCAGTGCATTTGTCTTTATACAAAGGTCCATCGGTGTATTTATATTTTTAGATCTGTAGAGATATCTGACAGGTGCTTAGAAAAAAATGTTGAACATAGAAAAATAACATTATAGCTAATAATAGGACATTTGATTTCTTCTCTTGATACTTTTCCCTACCTTCATTATCATATCTAAACATTCATGCAAGTAACTAAAATTAGCACGTCTGTGTTGGAACCAAACTCTCATTTGTGTCTGGAGATGAAGTACCAAACAAAGGAGAATAAATAGAAAAGTAAGGACTAAACTTCTTTCCTGAAAATTTCCTTGACAACAGTTTTCACCTGTCAATACATAAAGATCGTTGTCCTATGATGTCATTTCTTTTTTTTAAAGGACTATTTTTATTGACAACTTACTTAGCTTAACATACATTATCATTTAATCTTTAAAACAGTCCTGTTTCATAGGAAGAAATTAAGGCACAGAGAAGCAGCCCATGGTTACACAGTGAGGTAATGATAGAGCGAGGATTCCCATCCAACCCTTCCAGAACTGGTGCTTTTAACCTTTTGTTTAAATCTTGAAACATTATTTATTATGGATTTAGTGTTTTTCTGTCTCAGTTTGGTCATAGGTTAATTGAGAGCAGGAACAGTATTGCTATTGTATCCACCTTAGCAAACTAGCAACTTTCACATAATAGATATTACAAATACTCAGTTTTGATTTAGTCTTTTTTTAAAAAATCATTTTAATTCTGTTCCAATGGAGTAAGTATTCAGTGTGTTAAATATGAGTGGATATAAATAGCTTGAAAAATTTTGTCATCAGTTGAAGCAAGTACGATGTTAGGAATTTTTTTCCTTTAATTTAAAAGAATTTAAATTCTTGCCCCTCATGCAGTCTTAGGTAACAGTATTGTAAAGTATACAAATGTGCTAAGAGGTCATTCAATTTCACCAATAAAGTGAGATCTAAGCAATTAGTAACAAGAAAACTTTCTGTGGTTTTTAGCGGGGGGGGGGTGCTTAGAGGCGGGGAAGGGCAATTGTTAATCCTTTAATTTGATGTTCTTAGTAACTAGCTCTTAGAATTTTTCATTTTAATTTTATTAACTGCTTTCTTTAAAAGATTCCTATAGTTGAAAAGGTATTTTTTACTTCATTCCTTGCAGTGTGACTCACAACATAAAAGTTCTTTTTTCTTTTTTTTCCCTTGGGGAGAGTGCCAATAGTTTTTTAAATTAAATTATTCTCTTAATTTTAGTATAATTAACAGATGGTGTTATAGTAGTTTCAGGTGTAGAATATAGTGATTCAACACTTCATACATCACTGGTTCTCATCATGATAAGTGCACTCCTTAGTCCCCATCACCTAGGTCACCCATCCCTTTACCCCCTCTCCCCTCTGATAACCATTCCTCTCATTTGTCTCTCTATAGTTAGGGTCTCTGTTTCTTGGTTTCTCTCTCCCTCTCTCTCTCTCTCTTTTTTTTTTTTTTTGCTTTTTTTGTTTGTTTGTTTCTTAAATTCCACATATGAGTGAAATCATATGGTATTTTTCTTTTTCTGACTTATTTTGCTTAGCATTATACTCTATAGCTCCATCCATGTCATTGCAAATGGTAAGACCTCATTCTTCTTTATGGCTGAATAATATTCCATTATTATTTTGTTCATCCCATCTATCCACGAAAACTTGGGCTGCTTCCATAATTTGGCCATTGTAAATAATGCTGCTATAAACATAGGGGTGCATGTATCTCTTCAAATCAGTGTTTTTGTATTTTGGGGGTAAATACCCATTAAGGTGATTATTAGATGGTAGGGTAGTAGTATTTTTTCAGGGGGTGCAGAGGGAGAGAAAGAATCCCAAGCAGGCTCCAGGCTCAGTTCCAAGTCTGACACAGAACTCAGTCTCACAACCCCAAGATCATGACCTGAGCTGAAATCAAGAGTTGGAGGACACTTAACCCACTGAGCCACCCAGGTGCCGTAGTAGGTGTATTTTTAACTTTTTGAGGAACTTCTGTATGCTGTTTTCCACACTGGCTGCAATAGTTTGCCTTCCCACCAGAGGTTTCCTTTTTCTCCACATCTTTGCCAACACTTGTTTCTTATATTTTTTATTTTAGCCCTTCTGACAGGTGTGAGGTGATATCTCATTGTAGTTTTACATTTCCTTGATGATGAGTGATGTTGAGCATCTTTTCATGTGTCTGTTGGCCATTTGGATGTCTTCCTTGCAGAAATGTCTGTTCATGTCTTCTGCCCATTTTTAAATTAGATTATTTTTTATTTCAGGTGTTGAGTTGTATAAGTTCTTTGTATATTCTGGTTGTTAGCCGTTTATCACATAAGTCATTTACAAATATCTTCTATTCAATAGGTTGCCTTTTAGTTTTGCTGATTGTTTTCTGTGCAGAGGCTTTTTATTTTGATGTAGTCCCAATAGTTTTTTGTTTGTTTGTTTGTGTTTTGTTTTGTTTTGGTTTTGCTTTTATTTCTCTTATCTCAGGAGACATATCTAGAAAAATGTTGCTATGGCCGATGCCAGAGAAATTATTGTCTGTATGGTTTCCTGTCTCACATTTAGGTCTTTTATCCATTTTGAGTTTATTTTTGTGTATGGCGTAAGAAAGTGACCCAGTTTCATTCTTTTGCATGTAGCTGACTAGTTTTCCCAACACCATTTGGGGAAGAGACTCTTTTCCCATTGTATTCTGCTTTGTCAAAGATTAATTGATCATATAATTGTAGGTTTATATCTGGGTTTTCTGTTCTATTCTAGCGACCTATGTGTCTGTTTTTGTGACAGTATCATACTGTTTTGATTACTACAGTTTTATAAAATAAAGGATGCCTCCAACTTTGCTTTTCTTTTTCAGGATTGCTTTGACTGTTTGGAGTCTTTCATGGTTCCATATAAATTGTAGGTGTTTTTGTTTAAGTTCTGTGAAAAATGCTACAATGTAAGAATTCTTTTTTTTTTTTTTTTAAGATTTTATTTATTTATTTGACAGAGAGAAATCACAAGTAGATGGAGAGGCAGGCAGAGAGAGAGAGGGAAGCAGGCTCTCTGTTGAGCAGAGAGCCCGATGCGGGACTCGATCCCAGGACTCTGAGATCATGACCTGAGCCGAAGGCAGCGGCTTAACCCACTGAGCCACCCAGGCGCCCCTACAATGTAAGAATTCTTAATGCAAGTTGAGGAACAACACTCCATGAGAATTAATGGATCTTCCCTATTTTGTCTTCCAATAGTCAGTCAGTTTTTTGGCTTATCCTGATTTGAAGTCAAGCTGGATACCAATCCAGGTTCTGGGCCATACTTTTATAAAGATTGGTTTTGTTCTAAATCTTTCTAAAAATTTTAGATATTGTAAGATAAGTTGTGGCAATCTAGACCCCTGAGCCCTCCCTAGTCTTAATAGCCCTGATCTGTCAATGACCTTGGAGCAATGGAGAATAGTGACCAAAATTGAGCTGCAAGGATTTGTATGTGGAAAATTAAACCAGGGCCCATTGTAGTCTGGACTTGAATCAGAATGGCCTCCAGCTCTGTGCACTTGTGTTTATTTTATAAGGTATTCGTTTTGATAAACTTCAGTTCTTGGGACACTATGGAGAATGGACAGTCATTTTAGTTATATATAAACAGTGTGGTCCAGACTTCTCTCCTAACTGCTGGGTCTTTAGGAGTCTCTTCTAACAATTCTTAACCAGCCAGGGAGTTCAGAGTGTGTTACAAATAGGAATGATGCATCATGAAAGACTACTCATGGGGCGCCTGGGTGGCTCAGTGGGTTAAAGCCTGTGCCTTCTGCTCAGGTCATGATCCTAGGGTCCTGGGATAGAGCCCCGCATGGGGCTTTCTGCTCAGCGGGGAGCCTGCTTCCTCCTCTCTCTCTGCATACTTGTGATCTCTGTCTGTCAAATAAATAAATAAAATCTTAAAAAAAAAAGACTGCTTATGAGTAAGGATTGCAAGGGGCAATCTCTGTGGTACAACATATACGCCAAGTATAGAAGTGTCTCGCTGAGAGGCTTATAAGGAATAACCAACTTTTTGAACCAGACTCGGAATTCATTGTACTGACCCCTGGGCACCCACTCAGGCCCACAACATGGTCTGATGTGTTCTGGGAGCAGTTCGGCTGACGGCAAGGAAATCATGGCAGAGGGGGAAACTCGCTCTCTCACTGGGAGACATGAAGGATATAGAAGTATAGAAGAGGTGGCAACAATTATGAGAATGGCATTTCCTTAGCTTCCTTTCAAACATGATTACAGCTACCTCTACGTTATCTCACTAAAGTTAACGTGGAGAGTCTTAAAAACACACTTGTGGCTTTTCATTGGAATCTTAAAGAAAAACATTTGCTGACCTCAATAGAGTAAGCAATTAAATGGGAAAAGAGCTGACTGTAAGTTTCCGCAGATTTTGTTTTGAAAAACAGAGGATGCCTGGCCCCTGTGATTTTTAACATACCACAACTTAACTTCTCTCCCTCCTCATTTATAAAGCTCAGTGATTACCAGGTCAACTTGGCAACTGTTTTTGTTAGGTTTAAATTGTGCTTAGTTGCAGAAAACTCAACTCTAGAAGACCCCCACCTCTTCTGGTTGCTGGAAGCATGTAATTGGAAAAAGCAGGCCATCCTCTGCCTATTTAAAGCTGTGTCATCCTTTGTGGGGCAGTGAGTCAACACCAGCTAAAACAACATGAGTCAGGCACTGCTTAGAAGAAGCTCAAATGAAGCTGATTTCTATTATGCCAATCTTAAACAAACATGAGACGTATCCAGACTCTAAAATAGTTCTTCTTGTGGGAGTTGAAAAAGATTAGCACCAATTTTCTTTAGAGTCCATGGAGGGACTTTTTTTTATATGTCTTAAGAAGGAACTCTCTTCAGTTAACCAAATTTAACCTGGTTTATTCTCATTCTGTTTCTTCCACTCTCCATCTCCAACATGTTTATACCCAATTCAGATCATTCTTGTTGTTTTAATCTGGTTTCAGAACAATTGAATTAAAATCCATATAGTTACAACTGTAATTTTGAAACTGTTTGCTTATTCTGTTCCAGGATCCTCCAATCTTCTCATTTCTCTGGAGTTTAAAAGATTGCTTTAAGGAGGACTGTAACTGAGGTAGCGAAATAATTTAGAAGGCAAATGCCGTTGTTCAAGTAAAGATGATAAGGAATTGTGAGAATACAGAGGAAAGGGAGCGATGGATTCTTGGGGAAAACAAGCAATGGAGTTGGTATGATTTGATGATTAAAATTACTTGGGTTTCTGTTTGGGAGTATTTTAATTGAAATTGAGAATTCTGGCAGATGATCAGATTGTAGATGGGGAGATAGTCTAGCAGGTGAAACTTTGAGCTAAGTGTATATATGTACAGCTGGTAGTAAGCTCTACAAACTGGCAGCTTGGGAGGGAGATCAAGCCTGAAAATTCTAAGCTATTTATTCATGGGAGGCTTCCGCATTCAGGAGAGTTAAAACCAGGACTGTATGCAATCTGGCAGGAGAGAATAAAGTATCTGTAGAAATAGCAGTGGAACAAAGACCGAAATCTGGGGAGCAGTGCCAAATAGGGAAGGGCAGTGCACTGGGAGACTAAGAAGCTAGGAGCATTCTGGAAGCCAGAGCATTAGGTTCCACATGAGCAGACAATGTATCAGGAGTAGCTAGATGACCAGTAATATCAAGACTGAAAATCACCCCCTGGGTCTGGAGGGTGGATAACAGTGAAGATCTTGGCTGGAGTGGGATTAATGAGGGTCTAAAAGTGGAGGCCAGTTTGCTGCAGGTTGGAGAGTAAGTGTGAGGTGAGGAAATAAAGACAGCAAATAGAACCTGTTATAAAAACTTAGCTTATGGGAAGGTGCAGAGAGGAAAAATGCAGACTGAAGGGGGGTGTTTATAAAAAGTTAACCAAAAAAGCTGAAGATTCAGTCAAAGTCAAGAAAGAAACCTAGATTTCTTTTTTTAATTAAAATTTAATTAATTAGCATATAATATATTATTGGTTTTAGAGTAGCATTCAGTGATTTATCAGTCTTGTATAACACCCAGTGTTCATTGTATCACATGCCCTCCTTGATGCCCATCACCCGGGTACCCATCTTCCTACCTCTTTCCCCTGAGGCAACCCTCAGTGTGTTTCCTGAGATTAAGAGTCTCTCACGGTTTGTCTCCCTTTCTGATTTCATCTTGTTTTATTTTTTTCCTCTCGTACTCTACTGTGATGAAGCCTAGATTTCTGAAATGCAAGACTTAAACACATTTGGTCCTACTTAAAATCCTTTGATAATAACATGTTTGCATACAGGATAAAACTTTATCCTTAGCCCCACGGCAGTATATAAGCACTGTTAGTACAAGAACGTTCCTGTTTTCTTTATTGCGGAATCCTTAACTACTTTCCCCATCAAAGGGCCTGGCTTTCAGTGGAGTTTTAACAAATGGTTGCTGAGTGCAAGGAATGGAGGCTGAAATGTGGACATGCGATTGCCCTTGGGTTGAGGAGCTACCAGGAAGTCTTCCAAAAAATGCGCATCACTTCTTTTGTGAAGTCTTCTTCCCTGGCTGTCTCCCCCTCAAACCAAGTTGGTCATGTCCATATTTGCCCCTTTTCTACCTCATCACACACTTCTAGTATTGCACCTAACCCACTACTTAGTAGCAGTACTTCTGTTTGTTGATGCCAAGGGCCATGTCTTGTTCATCTCGTTTCCTGAACTAATACAGTCAAGGTACTGTATGTATGCTTATTGAGTAAATGAACAATTCATTCATTAAATAGAAATAATCTCAAGTATATGGTGATATTTTCAGAATTTGCTATTTTGAGTTAGAAAAATACTAGACGTATAGAAATCTTGGGTTGGTGTTCTGTTAGGGAATAGACTATTCTAACCATACATGCCACCTACCTTCTCAGAATCCACTAAATTAACATAAACTTTTGGTAATATGCTATGAAGTAAAGAATAATAAATACAAATAAAAACTGGTGACAATTTAAATGAGTAGTGTGCCTTGACACATAAAATTTTGAAAAAGATAATGAATAGAAGGTAAATATACCCTCCATTGTTTTAAAGATTAAATTTTGCTTAAGGTTTTTTTCACTCATTAAAACATGAAAAATTTAAAGTCCAATTTTCATAATAAAAGCAAAGTTGAACAAATATCTGTTGAGCCTCTGGGTGCCATATATTGGGTTTGGGGACTAGAACAAATGGTTAATAGTCGGTCCTTCAATGAGACTAGATCAACTGGTTAACAGGTTATTTCAGCTGCCTCTGAAGTACAGAGGCACTTGCTTTAGGGTTTAGGGTAGAAACGCTGCCTCTTCCTCTGTACCCCTAGCATTAGCAGTGGCCCAGTGTGGACACTCCGTATTTGAATGGTGAGAAGAATGAAGAAAATTGTGGTGCTTTGGGTGAGCAGAGAAGTTGTAACTGCCACTTGGGGTTAGGTTGGTGAGAGTTGGATAGAGGCGTTAAGGAAAGCTTCTGGAGGAGTTGATGACTAAATTAAGTCTCCAAGAAGGAGCACAAATTTCCAGTTACAAAAAGTCACAGCATAGGCCATGTAGTCAATAATATTGTCACGTTTTCTCATGTCAGATGGTGACTATACTTAGGGTGGTGTGCATTTCATAATGTATAGAATTGATGAATCTCTGTGTACCTGGAACTGATACAACACTGTATGTCAATCAAACTTCAGCAACAACAAAAACAAAGAGAATGTGCACAAGTCTTTAGGAGGAATGAGAGCGGGAAGTGTCTTTGGCAGAAGAGCAGGTGGAAGGAAAAGGTGTAACGGCGTGCAGCCAGGTGCTGGTGTCCCTGAAGCAGGCTTAAAGTGAGACTAGCTGGGGAAGCAGGGGCCACTGCATGTGTACTTGGGGTCAACCAGTGAGGCTCAGGCCAAGCTCAGTTCACACCTTTCCTTCTTCATTTGGGTAACGAGGGGGTTCCACTGATGAGTTGACCTCCGGGGAATCTTCAAACACTTAAATTCTTTTTTTTTTCTCTCTCTCTTATTAAGTTGGAAATGAAGGTAATTAGATAATTCTAGATTTTTAACCAAAACATTGGCTTTAGACCTGTACTGGTTGTATAATAATATGTATCCCGTCTCATTTAATTTTGCTTGTTTAGTTGATCTCTGTCTTTGCTGTCTGTGCAGTAAGCACAGATTGTTGTCCAGTGTTAGTGGCCTCAATTACTGTAAGTAGAGTTTGGTTTATTTCAACCAAACTACCCAAGCCAGGGTATCAGTAGATCAATAAAATGTTTGACTTTAAGCCTTTCTTTGAAAAATGAGGCCTGTCTAGTAAGGAGAGCTGA
The DNA here is from genome assembly GCF_011764305.1 of Mustela putorius furo. NCBI lineage: Eukaryota > Metazoa > Chordata > Mammalia > Carnivora > Mustelidae > Mustela > Mustela putorius. The sequence continues at coordinate 11,286,393 of NW_025422010.1, read as the reverse complement.
TTTTTCAGATGATCATAAATTAAGAGGAACATACTTTATTGTATTTTTTGTTCAAGTTTAAAAAGAGCATTCATTAATAATTTACTTTTTGGTAAGATAAATTTTATCAATATTATATATACTAGATTTAACATTTCTGATTATATTGGTACAAAATTAGAATGGATTTAATACAACTTGAATAAAGTAGAGACTTCCAGGTGGCGTGTAATCATGTTTTTGTATATTTTCTGTGGTTTTTAATAGTCCAACAAACACACACTTTAAAGGAAAAAGATCTGTTTTACCTGTTTCCTCATTTCCTGCTTTTGAGTTTTTTTTTTGTTGGAAGACTAAGGCCCAGACTGAGGTATCTGATGACTTATTGCAAGAATGTATTCGTAAAGGAAATGGTCTTAGAGGCTGGACAAGAATTTTCTCTCCATCAACAACGCCCCCACTTTCTTTCTCTTACTACCTCACCCTTCTGTCTGTTACTGTGGAGAGAAAATTATGTAACAACAGTGATCCTAAAAAACTCCAAGGTTTCTGAAGACATACCCCCAAATTTATAAAATTCTTTAATAGTCCCTTAAAAATGAGGTATATTCAAATACAGAAAAATGCAGTTAAGTATTCAGTTAGATGACTTTTGAGCCTCATAACTACCATCCAAAAGAAGATAATAGAATGTTTCCATCACCCCCAAAACTCTCCATGCCCTTTTGCCCTTTAACCTCCTCCCTGCCAGTTTCTGACTTCTATCACCATAGATTAGTATTGCCTATTCTTGAAAGTTACATAAGCAGAATACTACAGTATATATTATTTTGTGTCTGCCTTCCTTTGGTCAGAGTAATGGGATTTAAACACATCATTCTATCACAGTCCAAAAGTGGTAATAACGTATGTAGAAGTTTTGGTAGTTCTCTTTTATTATTTTATATGGTTGTTATCCAACTGGCCTCCAGGTACGGTTGTTGCATATAAGAGGTACGAGAGCAGGTTTAGGTTAAAACCCATCACAGTATCAGAATCTAAAGACTTCTCTCTCTGTGGCGGATCCAGGCAAAATTAGGGTATAAGCAGATTTATCTTTGGTGCCTGCTCACTTTGCTTTGTTGTACCGAAGACTTCCTTTTTCCTTTTAGTGCCCCCAGGTAGAAGTCAGATGATTCAGTCAGCTGAGAGTTTGCGTAACACTTCTGGTGTTTTACCTTTTCAGAGCAGATGTAGAATTTTAAAGAATGGTGAACTTCCAGGTCTCATTCAGGGAACAGAGGGGTGGGGTTCTTTAGGGAAGAAGTCACACAGCACAGTGCGCATCATTTGCCAGAGACTGGCAAAGTTTTTCTACAGAAGACCAGTATTTTGGGTTTGCTAACCATTTGGTCTCTGTTGCAACCCTTTTGTTGTTAGCATGCAAAAGGCAGTAAATAAGTCAATAGATGTGACTGTGCTATAATAAAACTTTGTTAACAAAAACAGGCAGTGGGCTGAATGTGGCAGTGGGCCATAGTACTCAGGCCCCTGATGTAAACAGCTTCTTGTTTTGTGTATTTGTGAGGTTTGTGTATCAAGCCCATCATAGCAAAATACAGAGAATTAGTTCTCCAGAATATATAAAGTCGAATGGAATAAGAGGTTGCACCTGTTACAGTCTCTCATTTTTCAGCGAGGACACTGAATCTCAGAATAATAACTTTTCAAGGTCACAAAGAACCGAGACAATTCAGAATTTTCACATCTTTAACTAGTGTTCTTTACCCTATTCAGTTTATAAGTCACATTACCTCAAATATACTATTGGATTGACTTTTGGGGAAACTATCTTAGCTCACATATTTTAAAGGAATAAAAGAGGCACAAGTAAAAATTCAGGTGTTAGCATTCTGAAATTTGAATTAAGAGTTGTTTGAGAAAGAATGAGACTTACACAGATAGCAAACATATTAATGGAAAAAAGGCCAGTATATTAAACACTGTATCCAAATAATGGTTTTAACAATACCAGTGTGTAAAAGAAATAAATAAAAAACTTAACTGAGGGGCTCCTGGGTGGCTCAGTGAGTTAAGCCTCTACGTTCAGCTCAGGTCATGATCTCAGGTTCCTGGGATTGAGCCCCACATCAGGCTGTCTGCTCAGAGAGGAACTTGCTTCCCCTTCCCTCTGCCTGCCTTTTTGCCTACTTGTGATCTGTCAAGTAAATAAATAAAATCTTAAAAAAAAATTAACTGAGAAAATAGAGACTCGTAGATCCTCTTTTACTTAGTTCATTCGTGGATTTATCTTTCTCTTTCAATTTCTTTTAAAGCTAACATTCATTGGATGTCTTCTCTTGAAGGCACTGTGAAGGAGCAAAGCTAAATAAGACAGAGTTCTCATGTTTGAGGGGCTTAAAAGGGAGCTCAAGGCAGTTGGGACCCATATCTCATTAAGTTTTGAAGCCTGTGGAGAGAACACAGGACTTGCTTCATAGAAAAAAATGGTGTTTGGATTAGGTATGTGGATATATATTATGTGACGTAGGTATATCAGTGTATGGATGAGGGTGTGGGGCAGAGAGGTGGTGTAGGAAGGAGCCAATAATTCTGCTTGAATATATTGAGGGTTTGGTAAGGGAAGTCGTAGTAGATGCCATATACATATTTCCAGGATTTTACTTGTGAGTTGGGGTTGGCTCATTGAATGAGTTGTTGAAAAGATCCCAATTGTTTCACCCAAAACAATGAAAAAAAGTAAAAATACCTCACTTTGGGAGGCTATCTTCAATTCTTTAGAGATACCATATAATTTGTTGAAGTAAAGCATTAATTTTGAAAGAATCAGACTTAAACATAAACTTTATTCTTTTGGAATTCATGTCATGCTTCCGCCCCCAGTCAAATAACTGATAGAAGCTAGCTCACACATTGGAAGTAGTTGGCTTAATAATAATCGTAAACATATGCCAGAATCCTAACGGTTCAGCCAAAGTCCCAGTCTTCAGACTTCACATTTAACAGAGCTGTAGACAGCTCTCACCACAGCTCTTACCCTCCATTAACTTGCCTTGCCATTGGATAACACAGCTGGATATTGTGGATGATAAGAGTTAGGGATGCAGGGCAGGTGGAGGGAGAAGATTCAACTCAACTGTAAGGAAAACCCAACCCCCGCAGGCATTTTGGCAATTCCATGAAGGCAAGAATGTTACTAAGAACAGATTTTGGAGGTCATTTCAAACTTGGTCAGCTGCAGTTAAGCCCATGGCTGCTAGTGCAGTGGAATGTACCCCTATTTGTTTTGGGAAAGTGATAAAGAGATTCAGTTACAGGTTTTCTGCCTTCATGGAATGATGCTACCCCTAGAATAGAATTCTTCACATATCCAAGCATGATTGGACCTGAAATTCAGCAAGTAGTCAATTAAATGATCCATCAGTACCTAATTTGGGGAACTATTTTCTATCCAAGCTGTCTCCCCCACCCCCCCCCCCCCGTGTTAGGAGGAATTCACTTAAAGCGAAATTATGAATAGTATTGTCAAAATTATTTGATGAACTGTTGAAGCGAGGTAACTTTTTACAAACTGAACATGTATAGCATATAGTGTCTTTTAATTTGGAATTACTTTTATTACTCACAGATATTTATTTATTTATTCGATTATTTGAGAGAGAGAGAAAGAGCACATGAGAGAGCATGAAGGGGTGATGCAGAGGGAGAGGGATAAGCAGCCAGGACAAGGGGCTCAATCCCAGGACCCCGGGATCATGACCTGAGTCGAAGGCAGATGCTTATCCAACTGAACCAGCCATGCACCCCTACTCAAAGATACTTAAATGAAAGACAAAATGATGTATTTTGTTTTCTTGTTACTTCTAGCTTGGGGATTTGAGTTGTATTTTTTAAAATAATATTTTTATCATGTATTTTTTAGCTTTTTCAAGTCATAGTACTCTGAGAATCTGGAGCACCTGGGTGGCTGAGTCTGTTAAGCATTTGCCTTCAGTTTGGGTCATAATCTTGGGGTCCTGGGATTGAGCCCCACATCAGGAGCCTGCTTCTCCCCCTCCCTCTACTGATGCCCCTGCTTGTGTACTCTTGCTTTGTCAAATAAATAAATAAAATCTTAAAAAAAAAAAAAAAAGAACTCTTTGAGAACCTAATGAGGGGTGCCTGGGTGGCTCAGTGGGTTGAAGCCTCTGCCTTCGGCTCGGGTCGTGATCCCGGGGTCCTGGGATCGGGCTCTGTGGGGAGCCTGCTTCCTCCTCTCTCTCTGCCTGCCTTCCTGCCTACTTGTGATCTCTGTCTGCCAAATGAATAAATAAAATCTTAAAAAAAAAAAAAAAAAGAGAACCTAATGAAAGATTTAGGTCCTTGTGAAAAGCACACATTAAGTATGTTATATGGATTTGCATGCATTTTTATGTAATCATGAAGCACAGGTTAAGAAGATTTGGTCAAATTGTATTTAAAATTTTCTTTTTTTCCCTCACCTTTATATTTATAGCTTTCATGACCATTTTTATATCCCAAGAGAGCTGTGTTTCCTTAGTACCTAGAGATTAGCTTTGACCAAGTGGAAGACAAATTCACTATAAAAACAAACTTGGCCAACCTAGGGACTGACTAGAATGCCTGCTGTGCGAGAGACTGCTGTTCGTTTCTGTCTCCCTATATTCAGAATACTTCTGGGTGGCATTGGCACGATGGGCAGTGTCTGTGGCTCAGGCATTTGGACTAGTGTGAGAAAGCTGACTGGGCAGAACCTTGAGTACCTGGGTTTATGCTTTTAATACCTGTATGAATAGGATATTTCTGTTCTCAGGAGTGAAAAATGTTGGCATCAACATTAATGAGCTCATGGCACAAGAAGGTGCTGAGTTTTAGCCACTTCTCAAGGAAGAGGTAGAGGAAATGGAAGCCTCTCAGTATTTCACACATGATGAAATTACACGAATTATTGTCTAATAGGAAGACAAAATAACCCTTTTGGCCCTCACACCCACTGTCCAAGGCCCTTCTCCTTATTGGAAGTTTGCTAGGGCTTTTCTCGGATCCCTGTGCAGGTATGTGATCTGCCCTTGAGACTACCAGTCCCTACTCTCATGTGCCAATCTGATCTGTTTCCACATTGTCTATTGAGGAGGCCACATTACACTGAAAATAGAGATTAAAGAAAGGTTGCCTGAAGTCTGAGTAGTAAATTATTAGTGAGTCTTTCCTGGAAAGTTAGAGATAACTGCCCTCTCCTACAGACATTCCTTGGTAGCATTACCTGACAGATTTCTGGACAGCACAGATATTCCTCCTTACTAGAGTTTTATGTGCAGACTTGATTCTATACATCTTGTTCATTAAGTAGTTTATAGGAATTAGAGGTCCCAGGGTCCTTAACCTTACTTTTCCAGTGAGGAAACTAAGATGATAAGTAACTCAAGCCTCCAATATTCCAATATTTCTGTAATGTTATTTTTTTTAATATAATTTTTTATTTTTTATAAACATATATTTTTATCCCCAGTGGTACAGGTCTGTGAATCACCAGGTTTACACACTTCACAGCACTCACCAAAACACATACCCTCCCCAATGTCCATAATACCACCCCCTTCTCCCAAACCCCCTCCCCCCAGCAACCCTCAGTTTGTTTTGTGAGATTAAGAGTCACTTATGGTTTGTCTCCCTCCCAATCCCATCTTGTTTCATTTATTCTTCTCATAATGTTATTTTATGGGAAAGATTCATTACATTGTCTCATATTGTCCTCTTGCCATTCCTTCCTACATACCATGTGGCATCATAACATAAGTATCTCTGTCCCCAGACTATCAAATGTTGTGTGTGAAACCAAACATGAGTTTTTGTGGGAATGCTTGGCACCCATAGATTTAGGAGTATACCCCTTCTCGGATGTTGGGATAGAAGGCATATTCAGAGTAGTGCGATCAGCCTGCCCTTTGAAAAGGAGTATTTTAATGCTGGAAGATGTAATTATTTTGTACTGGCAGGTTAATCTTGAGTAACAGCTGAAGTGTACATAGCTTCAAAGATACACCCTCGTAAGCTTTGCGCAGTGGCAGTATCGTAGCCAATGAGGTTTATCCGAGGCGCGATTATTGCTAATTGAAAGATACACCCTCGTGTACATTTAAAGTTCAGGGATGACCTCAGGGAGGAAAAAGTATATCTTCAAAATGTCATTTTAATTTTTAAAAAATAATTCATGTTTTCCAGTTTTATTGAGACATAATTGACATACTGCAATGTACAAGTTTAAGGTGTAGAGCATAATGATTTGACTTACATATATTGTGAAATAATTGTCACAAGTTTAGTTCATATCCATCATCTCATATAGATGAAAAAGAAAACAAAAACCAGTATTTTTCAAAACAGGCTTTCGATAAACTTTAGCCCAGTTCTCTTTTCTGGGTTCCTTCTTCTGTCTACTGGACTCTTCTGGTTGGAGAAGGCAACTTAAACTCATCATGCCCTTGAAAGTGCCCTGTCCTCTCTCATCTCTGGGTCTGTAAACATGATAATAAATGCTAATGTTTATTTAGTACTTCCTTTAAAGTTGACACAGGTCCAAGTACTTTTATGTGTATTAAAGCCACAAGGATCTTACTCCTAGGACGTAGGTACTGTTTTGCTTCTCATTTTACAGATTGGGAAATGACACAGAGAGTGAGTTGCCCAAGCCAACTGTAGTGGCCTCACTCCAAAATCTCTGTTGCTGCTGCTGCTTTTTTCTTTTCTTTTTTTCTTTTTTTTTTTTTTTTTTTGGAAATTGTGGAACAATATACATAACTGAGCCTGTGCTTCTTAACCACAACACTCAGTCCCCTTTTTACACATCCTGCTTCCCTTGCCTGAAGAGCCTTCTCCCGTTCTTCTTTTCCCGGTTAAGACTTACCCTCCTTGGTTACAGATTACACTGTCTAGAAAGCCTGCCCTAGTACCTTTAACTTTCCTCTTCCATCTGGGGCCAGTTTATCTCCTTTGTGCTCCCTAGGCCCACTGCAGCCCTTGATTTATTATTCCTGAAATAATTATGATATTGCTCTGTAGCTGCTCCCTGCCCCCATGCTGGACTGCAATCTCCCTGAGAGCTGGAGCCATTATCCTTATGATGTCAGTACCCAGCAACATGGCTTGTACATGTTCATGGAATGGAGGGAAGGGGACAATGTATGAATTTTCTTCTCCAAAACTGGGAGTCAAAATAATTGACTCAGTTAGACTTGATCACAGAAGACAGTTTCTTATAAAATAAATAGAAAATGAAACCCTGAAGAAACACAGGGAAGTGATGATCAAGGTCAGTTTCCACATAGTTAGTTGCTTATATTTTCACTTTTTGTTAAAAAAGAAAAAAAAAAAAAAACACATATACCAAAATACAAAAACACAACAACCCCAGGCTTTGAATTGTGAATGAGAAAGGAAATGTTTTTGTTTTTCACAGTGTAAAACTAAAATTTCCATGACCTCATATGAGGCAGTGCCTCTTCTTGGAGATAATTTGTCTCCTGTTAAAATGCAGCACCTAACTTAGGGCTCAGTAGCTTGGGATGTTTTCAGAGCATATCATAGATACACACATGCTCTACAGGGGTGTCTGAAGAATGCACTGGTTCTCTGTGGCAGTGGTCCACCCTAGATGGCACTGCCAGATCTAATAAGAGTAGCAACATTAGAGATTGATTACAAAATACTAGAGGGTTGTCTCTCTGAAATTGTGTATATCGTACTTTTTGCTGTTTGGTTTTCTTTCCTGTTTTTAGTTTGATTTTTCTGTCCTTGAAATTCTCTAGGGTTATAAAGTTAATTGTCAATTGCTAGGACAAGAAGTCAATTTTCTGATTACAAGAAATAGCAAACTTGAAGACATGTTTCCAAATTTAAAAAAATTCCAGGGATCTGGCAAATCCAACTTCATAAAATAGTATTTAATTAGAAAGGAAGGAGGGCTTCATTTTTAGAACAGACCAATTTGATTATATTTTAGCTATTAGATAGATTAATTTTCAGGGTGGTCATTCTTTATTGTAAGCATTTAATTGACATTAAATCATATTAAAAATTTAATTTTAGCTCCCTTTACAAATTGGCTAAAGACCATTCACCCTTGGTAGACTAATAAGATTTCTACTCAGCCATGCTTTTTATTAATCCTCATTACTACTCTTGGAGGGAAACATGAGGAGCCAAATGGATTCTTTCCCCTACTGAGTTCAACAAACATTGTTTCTGGAACTGTTTCAAAAGATTATGAGAGTTATCCTAAATTACTGGGTCTTTATGATGTGACTGATACACTACCTACTGTGCTAATGAGGCACCTATTACTGGGTCTTTATACCCAAATTCAAACCAAGGAGCAGGACAGACCTTCCTACCTATTCTGATTGTATCACTGGCATTACATGGTTCTTAACTTTCAGATTTCCTTCTGAGCTTTCTCTTGATCCTCTTCCTCCAGCTTGTACTTTTACAACCCTTTTTTTTTTTTTTTTTTTTTTGTCTACATCCAAGACCGTTTGTGTCTTTGGTTAACACAGGCCTCATGCAGTGTAACAAAGGTTCCAAGCTCAGCAAAACCAATTGCTAAATCCACTCCAACTGCTGTACAAAGAGGACCATGTCTAAGCAGAAAGGACTGCTATGAAGTGGGCTCTGGAAGCTTCTCATAGGGTATGAGGTTCATTCTTAGCCTGGGATTACTGTGTGGTGACACACAGGTTTTGCCTCCTCTCAGCTGAAGAGCACAGACAGGTAACAAGGAAGTGGCTTGTTGCTCTCAACATTTCTTTATCAGCTCTGGTCGCAGTTGAGGAATTCAGAGTTTAGGCTCCTAAGAAATGTAGTCAGTAATGTCGCACCAAGTATTACAGGGTTATTTTTTCCTTGTTATGGGCTCCTGATCTTTCCATTTGCTTTTGTCTTCGGCCCACTCACTGATGACTTTTTGTTTTCCTGTTGTTGCTATGAATACTATACATGAGAGTAAAAATTAGGTATAAATAGAGCCTCAGACCTTTCCTAATAAATCAGTAGCTTTTGTGTCTTACAGAAATGTCATACTATTAGTTAAGCGATTCTGAGTCTAGGCTATAATTTGAGAGGAGGCAGAGAGATAAGGATGTGCCTAGTGGGCAGTAGTACCAGTGAGCGTATTTTGTACTTTTTTTTTTTTTTAAGGAATGACTCTTTGAAGGGGACAGTTTAATATTTCTGCTTATTTTCAGTACAATATTAAAATTTTAAAAACTTAAGATAAAAAATTATTTTATAAAAAATTGACATGAGAATGACTGCTCTTGTCTAATTAAAAGTAAGTTCCTTCAAAGTAGCCTTTAAAAAATGTATTAGGTTTTCCTGTGTTATCTAATGTGAAGTGACAATAAGAATAAGTATTGTGTTTTCAGTGAGACAAAATTGAGATCAACTGTATATGTATTTTTTCCATCCCCTACTTATATGTGTGATTCATGGGGATAACATAATTTTATGATTTACTCATATAGTTTCAGCTTATTCTACATCTGCAGACCCAGGGAAGAACATAATCTGTAAAACCTTACAGAGTAAGAGGTTTGACCTGAAATTGACTTTTAAAAATGATTCCTGGGGACGCCTGGGTGGCTCAGTTGGTTAAGCAGCTGCCTTCAGCTCAGGTCATCATCCCAGCATCATGGGATCGAGTCCCACATCTGGCTCCTTGCTCCGCAGGGAGCCTGCTTCTCCCTCTGACTCTGCCTGTGCTCACTCTCGCTTGCTCTCTCTCTGACAGATAAATAAATAAAATCTTTAAAAAAAAAATGATTCCTAATAAAAGAGATATTTTAAAATTAAATGAAAAGGCAATATTTGGAGGAATGGAATTGAATGAATTGATTCATCTTATTTTTGTTATTGTTTTTGTGTTCTGATGGTCTTCTCAGAGGTGTGGCTACTGCATCTTTCTCACTCTGTTGTCGAGTTTCATTTTGAAACTTTGCACTCAAGCATACTGATTCTTGTCTTAGTAATTACTGTCATAAAACAAAAAGGTTGATAAGAGAGCCTTAATTTCAGGAAACAAACTGAGGGTTGCTGGAGGGGAGAGGGATGGGAGGGATGGGGTAGCTGGGTGATGGACATTGGAGATGTCCTATGGGGTATGTGATATTGGGTCTGTGCTATGGGTAGTGCTGTGAATTGTGTAAGACTGATAATCACAGACCTGTACCCCTGAAACAAATAATACATTATATGTTAATTAAAAAAAAAGAGATTGCTGAAATCTTAGGCAGTCTAATTGTGTAGGGATGACACAAAGAAGCAGGCTCACTTTTCAGGATTAAGATTTGGTCATATTTGGTCTAAATCAGCAGATTGTGCTTATCTTAAGTATCATGTCAGTGGCTCTAAAATATTTGACACATTGATTCTCTGTTTGCAATGATCTCATCTTTGTCTTGATGTCTACTTATCTCAAATGAGACCATTTTCATGAAGGAACAAGGTAACATAATTAGGAAGAAATGACTGTTTAAAACATTATTATAGAATAAGATATATAATTTATCTTTGATCATGTGACTCTGAAACTGTAATTATTTTCCGTATATTTTTAATGAACTCCCTTTCTTTCTATTAAATGTGATCTTTAGACCTTATTATCATTTCTTCCAAAACGGTATGACACATCCAGACAGCTTTTATAGAGGACCCTTCAATGACATGTCCTTATCAGAGTAAGATAAAACCTCTCTTTGGATAACTGAGACCATTTGGTGGCGCTAAGTCATGGTAGAAGTTACATATAGGGAAATTAAAGATGAATACACTTCTGTGTGGGATATCACAGTCAGAGTAATCTTAAATACCAAGATCTGAAGAATCTGTGCTGGCCAAGAGAAAACATTGTCAGAACTTTCAAATAACTAAGCCAGATACAGTGGGCAGTTGTTTCCTTCATACTAATTCAAACTGGCATGGAGTACCTTTCCATAACTAATGATGTCTGTACCCTCCACCATCTGTAACTCTGTGCACTGAGATAAAAGTAAATTAATGGTATCCAGTGCTTCAGAGCAAGGACAGCAATTTTCTCCCTTCCTTCTGCAGATCGGTTTCCTAAGGATCTTCGTAAGCAGTAGGGTAAATGAAGGCTGGAGGCCAGAAGTCTGTACCTCTGAGTGGGTAGATGAACCTGATCCAAGGGGAAGGAGGTCAGGGAGTTTATATAAGGAGACCAAAAGTAGGTAATTTTTCAGAAAAACAGTAAAGTAATATGGAGAAAGTTTAGGCCTACTAAGGCAACTGCTGAGTCAGAAGCATTATAGGAAGCATAAAGTGAGAGTGAGATTGAATAATAGCTTATTTCCAAAAAGTGACAGTGGAATCTTTAAGGATAGAAATGTCTTTAGGGTGATTATTATAGACTAGAAAGTATTGGAAGAGAGGCAGTGATTTGACAGACAGGGAAATGAAGTGTTTGAAGGAAGAGGCAGAGAAACAGAAAGTGGTACCTTTGGGTTCACAATGTAAGAAAAATGGGTTTTAGGATAAGAAAGTGAGAGAATCAGAGTTATTAAAGCCATTTGCACTGGGGCGCCTGGGTGGCTCAGTGGGTTAAGCCTCTGCCTTCGGCTCAGGTCATAGCCCCGCAGCATCGGGCTCTCGCTCAGCAGGGAGCCTGCTTCCTTTCCTCTTTCTCCCTGCCTGCCTCTCTGCCTACTTGTGATCTCTGTCTGTCAAATAAATAAATAAAATCTTAAAAAAAAAAAAGCCGTTTGCAGCACTTATCAGCTTTTGTGCAGATATTGAATCTAGGAAAACTGAAAGACTATCTATTTATTTATGTATTTATTTGTTTATTTAATTAATTATTTTTTAAAAGTAGGCTCCACACCCAGCGTGGAACTCAATTCAGGACCCTGAGATCAAGACCTGAGCTGAGATCAAGAGTCAGATGCCCAACTGACTGAGCCACTCAGGTACCCTTAAAAGACTATTGAAAATTCATGGTCGGGGTGTGCCTGGGTGGCTCAGTTGGTTAAGCATCTTCCTTTGGTTCAAGTCATGATCCCAAGGTCCTGAGATCAAGCTCTGCATCAGGCTCCCTGCTCAGCAGGGAGTCTTTGCTTCTCCCTCTCCCTTTGCCCCTACCCCTGTTCACGCTCTCTTGTTCTCTCTCTCTCTCTAAAATAAATTCATGTAGGGATGTACCAGATCCTTTAAAATGTTTAGAAAATGTTAATAGAATTCTCCATTTTATGAGCATATATGGTATAAACTAGCATTACAGAGATAACTTCATGTAGCTTTAGGTTTATAGAAAGTTCCTTATTATGTATATGTTCAGATGGGGAAGGAGGTTGTTTGTTTTATATTAGTTTTGCCTTTTAGAAGTTTATCCACAGTCCTAGGGAATTTTGTACGTAGGAAAAACTAAGAGTAAGATTCTTGCTAAATAGAAGGCTTGGGGATGGACCATGCAACAAGAAAAAAATGTACATGAAAATAGGAGTAAATGCTGGATAGCCACTGGTTGTTGTTGGTATAGACTAGTGGCTTCTGAAATTGCTATAAAGAATGACATGAAAAATAATATAATAAAGAGATTAGGTCTGAATTTTATGCAGTTTGACTTGTGCCATTTACATTGGTTGTGCATGACTAATATTATTTATTATATTGTCCAAATGGGACACTTTTGAAAGCAAAAGGAGATGCTGTACAGTCAAGCCTGGACAACAGGTTTAAACTGGAATTTTGTGAGCAAATCAATACATATGGTCACCCTAAGCCTGAGTCCAAATAATATAAAATGTATCCCATGTTTTCCCTGGACAGCATTTGAGCAATTTCTTTGTATTATCAATATACACCAAAAATATCAGTTAAATTTGTATACGTCTCAAGTATTGTGGTTCATATTTTGGTCACAAAAGAATTGGGGCATTTTGGCCGTAAGTCACGGCTAATTTCATTTTCAGCCTCACCAGTATTGAAATACTCAACTCTGGTAGGTCTGAAAGAAGCGAATCAGTGGTGAGTGGCAGGAACCAGAGTGCATGCATGGATTGGAATCCTGGCTCTTCTACTGACTGCGGGACCTTGGGCAAGGTATCTATCTAGCCTTGGGCTGGCTCAGGTTCCTCACTAAGGGTAATGATAGCATACATTTTATAGACTTAGTGTGAGGGTTACAAATACCAGTTAGAAGTCAAGACCTGAGAACATCAACTGCCACATAATAAGATCTGTGAAAGAATCAACAACTTCTCTTTTTCCTCCTCTTCCTTCCCCCTTCATGAAGCACCATTCATGTTTTGCTGTCTTTGAATCTTCCTTTCCTGCCCTCTCTCCCTTTCTCTTCTTCCTGCTCCGCCTTTAAAAAAAAAAAAAAACAAGTAGTGTTCATTTGCAAGTGAGGAAATCATTCTTATACAATCATACTTAAAATACATTAGTAACATTACAGTATATTTTTCTCTTCTAGATTACCCTCTTAGAAAAATATGTGGGGCTACTGGGTGGCTCAGTTAGTTGAGCAGCTCCCTACAGCTTGGGTCAAGATCCCAGGGTTCTGATCCAGCCCCACACTGGGCTCCCTGCTCAGCAGGGATCCTGCTTCTTCCTCTTCCTCTGCTGCTCCCCCTGCTTGTGTTCTCTCTCTCTCTGTCAAATAAATAAATAGAATCTTTAAAAAAAAATCAAAGTGTAATAAATGAAAGAAAACACCATTTTTTACTATTTATTCAGGATTCATAGTAATCTGACAAAGCATACATTGTGGTTAACTACAGAAATATCCCAGGGTCCTAGGATGGGGCCCCATATGGGGCTCTCTGCTCAGCGGGAAGCCAGCTTCCCTTCCTCTCTCTCTGCCTGCCTCTCTGCCTACTTGTGATCTCTCACTGTTGAATAAATAAATAAAATCTTAAAAAAAAAAATCCCACTGAACTAGACACCAGACTTCTAAGTAATTCAGCTTTCTCAAATCAAAAGAAGAGGAGGCATCTGAGCAACCATTATGATTGTCACAATAATTTGATGAAAATGTTCTAAAACTGGATTATAGTTATGGTTGTACACTTTTTAAAATTTACTAAGAACATTAAGTTGTACCTTCAAAATGGGTGAATTTTATGATGTACAAATTATATCTGGATAAAGTTAACATCATAATTATAAATGTGAATGTAAATATATATAAATATGTTTATATATATATATTTTATATATATATATATTTATAATACCTTCTGGGGACACAGGCCCAATGCCTGAATCCCATATAATGACATCATAGCCACAGGGTCATCTTCTTATCCTTCTCATCTTATTTGGGGCATTTTGGCTTTGACTTTTACTTGGGCCTGTCGTAATTATTCCTTTTGTTTAAAGAGATGTTACTGAAAAGAGCTTTCCACCCTTTTTTGTTTGTTTATTTTGTTTCTCTTTGGTTTATTTTCTGGTACAGTGGAAATATCCCATTGTAACTTTAACTTTCATGTCCTCTTTTTCCTTTTTTAATTGAAAAATAATTGACAAACAGTATGTATTGGTTTCAGGTGTATGATCTAGTGATTTGATATTTATATACATAAGAAATGTTCACCATGATAAGTCTAGGTTACCAACTGTCACCATACAAAGTTGTTACAGTATTATTGGCTATATTCCAGATGCTGTATATTAAATTCCTGTCTTATTTATTTTATGACTGTAAATTTATACCTCTTAATCCCCTTCACCTATTTCATTCATCCCCCCCACCAATCCCTTTCCCCTCTGGCAGCCACTAAATTATTCTGTCTGTGAGTCTATTTCTGTTTCTGTTTTTTTGTTTGTTTCTTTTTTTAGATTCCAAATATAAGTGAAAACATACGGTATTTGTTTTCCTCTGATTTATTTCACTTAGCATCCATCATTTCCTCTAGGTCCATCATTTTGTCACAAATGTGTTAAAAACCCAAGATGAGTAATGAAGATAACTCTTAGCATCAAAATATCCTTTCTGACCCTTTACAGAGAATATGGCCTGTTTTAATAGTTATCAGAAATGGAAAATAGTATTTTTTGGAAGATTGAAACTGATTCCTCGAATGAACCATTCTGTAACAAGGTAAAGTTTGGGAAACAGGAGGAAGCCCTGTTATGTATTCTGTGGAGATATATGGGGAAAGATGGGGCGCAGACCAGGATTGAAAGAGGAGGAAACAAATTGGAGTAAAACCTAAAGAAGTAAAATGTCTCTAGAGAGATGGTTCAGAGGCAGACATAATGAGGGCAGAAACCTGGCCAGCATTACATATTGGGAAGAGTGTATATGAATTAGAAATTATAGGGATATATTGATGATTAATACACAGCTTGTTTATTTATGTTACCAGGGGAAAGAAAATTCATATAGATTTAGTAAAGGAACATTTAAGTAGTGGTTGATGTTCTACCTCTTTATCCCATTGAATTAAAAAAATTAAGCAATGGCAAGAGTATAAATAATTTTTCCAATTTTGTTACCTCTCTCTTGCATTATGTCTCCTTCTATCATTCCAAAGTTAATGGGACCTGTGACTTCAGAGACACAGGGACAGATTAAATTGCCAGTGTTTTATAGCAATTTTAGTAAATTAGTTAAAAACTGATGTTAAGGGTCTTTCCAGAGTTTGGTAGAGAAGAGCATTGAACACAGAGTTGTTCATCCAACATAAGCAGGACTAGATCTTAAGCTCTTACACTGCTTTGCCCCAGAAGAAAATTGATGAGTTCTGCCCCTTGGATTACCTTTCATATCAAGAGGCTTTGAGGGTGTTTCCCCTAGACTAGGCCTCAGTAGTTCAATACCTCAGCTAGAAATTTTTGACTTTGAGGACCTTTCCCCAAATGCTGTTGAGTCCTTTCTTTGTGCTATGCTAACCAGCTGTTTCCAAGTTTTGGGGAGGAGGAGCTGGCAAACAACCTGAAGCTTGAGGAACTGCTTTTTTTTTTTTTTTTTTTTAAACATATGTCACTGCATTGTAGGTTTGCTAGGAATATTGTTTAGAAGATTCAAAGTAAGAAATTCCTGTGGCAAACATACTGTAATTGTATCAGATGAGAAATGGGAATGGGGGGTGGTGCTTAAAATCCGTGTATCATAAGTATGATTGTGCTGTTCCCCTTTGGTATAGGGCATAAAGATGGCTCTAGAGTCTGTTTCTTGCTTTCTTTTTAATATTACTCTAGAAAGCAGGAAGGGAAAGAAGGGGAAATATAAATTACCCAGTTTTCCTCTTAGTCGGTTGGTCTAGTTAAAGATTTATATGAAAACGACCTGAAAATGAAATTTTATGGTATTTGTGACTTTTGTTCATTCTGTATCTGTCCACTTATTATCTTCGATAAATAAGAGTTGTGGTTTTTAATCAGGGAAGAGAAAAGGCAAAATAGGAACTGAAGATTTATTTGTAGGTAAGAGTCAGGTAGGGGCATAAGACTGCTTTAAATTTGTTCTAAAATATTTCTTTATTAAATGGGTTTTTAAAATCATACTAATTTCACATGTGACACTGTATAATGTAAGTTTGAGTGAAATGCTGGTTAAAAATCAATTAAAATGTAGTACTTAATAAGCATGGAGTAGGCTTTTTTTTTTCAATACTTACTCTCTTTTCTTCTAATCTTCATTTTACCACTGATGCCTTATATTTAATTTTAAAAGAGGTAAACTCAGATATCCTGACAGATGTGGGTTTAGTTCTTACTTTAATCCTTTTAGACACAATTAATTAAGTTTCAGAAAGTTTTATTAAAGACTTGGTTGGCAAGTTTGGAAAAATTTAGATTTTTCAAAAAGAAAAGCTCAGAAATGAATAAGGCAATTCTAGTTTTCATTTGGAATATCCTGTTAGTGATCAATAAAAGCCCCACTTTGGGTAGTCTTTATCATTTTATACTTTTTCTGTACTATATATAAAGTTGCGATGACTGTCTTCATATAGGAAATGTGAATATACTTATATATAATATTAAAATATACATATATATATAGTATGTATGTATTTGTATATTTAGAGCTTGAGCTCTGCAACAAATTTAAAAATTTTAAATAAGCCAGAGATGTTTCTGGAACATCAGTCTTAAATGAGTGAAGAAACTGAAATCTATAACTCATCTATGACAGGAAATAAATATGGAAATTACAAGAGCAAAAATGAAAAGAAGAAAATAGCTAATATTTGAACATGTTCACAGATTCTTAGTTATCTGACCTTGAAAAGAAATGAAAGATAATATGGAGAGACTAGACTTTCATATTCAAGTGCAGAGTTCCTCTGCTAACTAGTAACCAGACTAAATTTCATGCAGAAGTTGCTGCTACCCACTGATTTTAAAGGCAGAATGTCCTGCAATCAAAATTTTGGTCACAGGTGGTTGACTGTTTTTTCAAAGGAGATTAATTAAGATTGTAATCAGAACCTTGTTTGGTTCAACAAGAAGTCTGTGCTAATTGTTGGCTCTCTTCTAGGAGGGAGACATCAAAATATAATCAGGAATGTTAGGGGTTTCAGAGGAACTCAGGATCCAAAGACTTGCAGGAGGAGTTCACAGAAAGAATTCAGTGCTAGAAAATGATGTGAATATTCTCTGAAATGGAATCATATCATAATTATGCATGCCCCTATACGTTTGATCAAAGAAAATTCTTTGGAGAACTATAATGTATAGGTGAGTTTTTCTACCTTTACATATGTTGGGCAACTTTAAATGTTGGATAGCAGTAAATTTGCAAATGTGACTGTTTTCATCCTTCAAGTAAAAATTTTTTAAGTTTTTTATACTGTCATTGAGAGCAAAAATAGTAAAATTCATAAGAAGAACTATCAGAGGAAAATCTTATCCTGAAAATAAAGACTGTAATCTCCACCCCACCAAGAAGTTCTTAGGTCCAAGCCTGAAACAAACTCAAAATCAGCAAGCACATAGTAAAATTATAAAGTATATTGAACATACAGTAAAATATTGAAAGTTAAATACACAACTTCTTTGGAATTATTTTAGAAAAGAATTTTAAAAACCAGTAAAAAAAAGTTTATATTTTATTGACATTCCTATTGTTTTAAAAAACACATTCAAAATACTTGGTTACTGTGTGTTCCTCAGCAGTGTGAAAGATACCTAATTAGAAAAGGTAATTACTTTGATAAACAAAGTAATTGAAATCAGAGTTAATTTCAGATTTATTATTGTCCAGAACTTACCTAAATTTACTTTAAGTTACTGAAGTAGAACTTTACCTTTAAAACTGCTCTCTCCCCATTACTATTTGCTTTACATTCTAATCTTTAATTTATATGAAGGGGTTTGTTACAGTTACTCTGGGTCAGTGACCGAGTGCCTTCAAAAGATACAACACTAAAATGGGCCTTAATCTTCCTTGGATTCATTTCACATTATTGATTTTACCTGGCAATTCAAATGTGTAGGTACTATATACCTTAGAATATAGGAAAATGGGTTCATGTGATTATACTTATGTTTCTGTCTATAACAGCCTTTATTTCTCTCAAGTTAGATTGCAAACTTATTTGCTAAAATTTTTAAAATTTAGATTCAATTAACATATAATGTATTACTGGTTTCAGATGTAGAAGTCAGTGGTTCATCAGTCTTATATAATATATAGAATACTGAGTGCTCATTATATCACATGCCTTCCGTGATGTCCAGCACCCATTTACTCTATCCTCCCACTCCCTCCCCTCCAGCAACCCTCAGTTTGCTTCCTATGATTAAGAATCTCTTATGGTTTGTCTCCTTCTATGATTTTGTCTCCTTTTATTTTTTCCTCTCATCCACTATGATTCTCTGCCTTGTTTCTTAAGTAACATATGTGTGAGATCATATGATAATTATCTTTCTCTGATTGACTTATTTTGCTTACCCTCTGGTTCCATCCATGTTGTTGCAGATGGCAAGATTTCTTATTTTTTTGATGGCTGAGTAGTATTCCATCCTGTGTGTATGTATGTGTGTGTATGTATGTAAGTGTGTGTGTGTATATATATATATATATATATATATATATATAAAATCTTTATCCATTCATCTATGGACATCTAGGCTCTTCCATAGTTTGGCTATTTTGGCCATTGATGCTAATAAACATTGGGGTGCAGGTGTTCCTTCAGATCACTACATTTGTATCTTTGGGATAAATACCCAGTAGTGCAATTTCTGGATGGTAGTGTAGCTCTATTTTCAACTTTTTGAGAAACCTCCATAATGTTTTCCAGAGTGGCTGTACCAGCTTGCATTCCCATCAGCAGTGTAAAAGTGTTCCCTGTTCTCCACATCCTCACCAACATTTGTTGTTTCCTAACTTGTTAGATTTTAGCCATTGTAACTGGTATGAAGTGGTACCTCATTGTGGTTTTGATTTGTATTTCTCTGATGCCAAGTGATGTGGAGCATTTTTTCATGTGTCTGTTGTTCATTTGGATGTCTTCTTTGGAAAAATGTCTGTTGATGTTTTCTATTTCTTGACTGGATTATTTGTTCTTTGGGTGTTACGTTTTATAAGTTCTTTATAGATTTTGGATACCAGCCTTTTATCTGATAAGACATTTGAAAATATCTTCTCCCATTCTCTTGGCTGTCTTTTGGTTTTGTCAATTGTTTCCTTTGCTGTGTAAAAGCTTTTTATCTCGTTGAAGTCCCAGTTGCCTTTGTTTCCCTTGTCTTTGGAGACATGTCTAGCAGGAAGTTGCTGCCGCCGAGGTCACAAAGGTTTTTGCCTATGTTCTCCTCTAGGATTTTGATGGATTCCTGTCTCACATTTAGGTCTTTCATCCATGTTGAGTCTGTTTTTGTGTATGGTGTAAGAAAATGGTTTGGTTTCATTCTCCTGCATGTGACTGTCCAATTTTCTTAACAGCATTTGCTGAAGAGACTGTCTTTTTCCATAGGATGTTCTTTTTTGCTTTGTCAAAGATTAGCTGACCATAGAGTTGAGGGTCCATTTCTGGGTTCTCTATTGTGTTCCACTGGCCTGTGTGTTTTTATGCCAGTACTATACTGTCTTGATTATTACAGCTTTGTAATAGAATTTGAAGTCCAGAAATGTGATGCCATTAGCTTTGGTTTTCTTTTTCAACATTCCTTTGGCCACTCAGGGTCTTTTCTGGTTCCATACAAATTTTAGGATTATTATTTGATCCAGCTCTGTGAAAATAAATTGATGGTATTTTGTTAGGGATTGCATTAAATGTATAGATTGCTCTAGATAACATAGACACATTTTAACAATATTTGTTCTTCCAACCTATGAGCATGGAGCATTTTTCCATTTCTTTTTGTCTTCCTCAATTCCTTTCATGAGTGTTCTATAGTTTTCTGAGTACAGATACTTTGCTTCTTTGGTTAAGTTTATTTCTAGGTATCTTACGATTTTGGGTGCAATTGTAAATGGGGTCAACTCCTTAATTTCTCTTTCTTCTGTCTCATTATTGGTGTGTAGAAATGCAGCTGATTTCTGTGCATTGATTTTATATCCTGTCACTTTGGTGAATTCCTATATGAGTTCTAGCAATTTTGGGGTGGAGTTTTTTGGGTTTTCTACATAGAGTATCATATTGTCTAGATTACAGACTTTAAGATGCATGTACATTAAATACGAAAGATTATATACACAGCACTTTTATCCATACACTGTACAAAAATAGCCAAAACTAATATATGGTATTAGAGTTCAGGATAGTGGTGTTCCTGGGGATGGCTGTGGAAGACATATGGGGCCATGGTTAAGTTATAGTATCTCATTAGGGCTTAGCTTCCTTTTCTGTAGAAGGGTGTTTGATAATGTTTATAGAGTTCTTGGTACATTATGTGTTGTAGAGTGAGGAATTAATAAGCCACAGGTATTATCAATAGCTAATGGTCTCTTGGCAGCCCCATAAGTTTCTGAAATTCAAAATGTCCATTTTGACTTTGTCATCTTCCTTTACTTTTATCTACCCATTTCCTGGTAATGTAGGAATCATCCTCCTTCCCCCCTAGCCCCCCATCCATCACAAGGTCCATTGAATAGCTTTCCAGATTGTATCAGTTTCTTACATTACCAAGGCATGTTCAAGCCATCAGTCTTTTTCACTTGTCTTACTTCAGATGGCTCCCAGATGCTCACTCTGCCTCCAGAAAACTCTTTATAATACAGAAAGAATGATTTTTCTTTTCTTTTCTTTTTTTTTTTTTTTTTTAGAATGATTTTTCTAAGATGGAATTCAGACAGGCTGCATATGCACCCTACTTGAAATTCCACAGTGGTTTCCCATTCCTCTGAGGATAAACTACCGTTGCTTAATATTTAAACTATCTTGTAAGACCCTACATGGCCCGATTTGCTGCTCCTTCCCTCTCTATTTTCAACTTTTGCTATTCCCCCTTTATACTGCGAAAGGGCTTACATTCTTTGGGTTTCTTTTCAACATGCTACACCATCTTTTTTCACTTCATGCATGTTATTAGAAGTAATAACTTTTCTAAGAGTAATAATTATTTCAAAGTGGTATATTTGTTAGAAACAACCCTCTTCTCTGTGCCTCTTATGGGCTGAATTGTGTTCCCCCCCGAATTCATGTGTTCAGTGTCTGACACCAGTATCTCAGAATGTGACTAAATTTGGAGATAGTGCTTTTAAAGAGGTAATTGAGTTAAAATGGGATTGTTACAGTGGACCCTTACCCAATCTGACTGATCTTATAAGAAGAGGAAACTAGGAAGCATCCTGGCACAGAAGTAAGCCCATCTGAATACATAGTGAGAAGATGGCCATCTTCAAGCCAAGGACAGAGGCCTTGGGAGAAACAAACCTGTTGACACCTTGATATTAGACTTCTAGCCTCTGGAACCGTGAGAAAATAAATTTCTATGTGGAAGCCTACCTTGCATGTAGAACATTGGTACAGCAGTCTTAGGAGGGTAGTATATCTACAGTGTATTCACTCCCATTCTTCAGGACTGAGCTTAGAAGTCCCTTTATCTCAGACACTGCCTAGGTTAGACTGACTTCCATATGGCACATCATATCAGAGAGGCATTGGTACCTATGGTGGGTCAGGCCCTGGTCACAGTGCTGTATCTTTTGCCAGCCATTAAATTGTTTTGTTTTGGTTTGGTGGTTTTTTTTTTTTTTTTTTTTAAGATTTTATTTATTTGTTTAAGAGAGAGAATGAGAGCAGGAGAGAGTGAATGCAGAGGAGAAGAACAGAGAGAGAGGGGAAGAAGTAGGCTCCACATGGAGATGGAAGACTGACGTGGGGCTGGATCCCAGGACCCTGGGATCATCTCCTGAGCAGAAGGCAGATGCTTAGCTGCCACCCAGGTGCCCCCATCCATTTAATTCTTACAACTACTTTAAGAGGGAGGTAGGTTTATCATCTACATTTACTGATCAGAAAACTGGGAAAAGAGGAGTTGCCAGCCATACACTCATCTGCAAATGATCCTATGTCTTTTCCTCAGTTCTTGTTAAGGTAGAATATATTCTCAACACAGGTGTCAGAGTTTGACTCCACTTTACCCTTATGTACCTTATTGTAGCATTCATCTAATATTATTGCAAAGCCATGTTTCATTTTCTTTTCTACTAGTTTCCAAGCTCCAGGAACACAGACTCTGCCTGGGCTTTTCTCCCGCCATTCTCTTGGCCAGTGTCCAGGACAGTGTGTGGCTTACTAATATTTGTGGGATGCTCCCCGCTTCATTGCTGAGGAAAGTTAGCTGCCAGAGAAATTGTGCCTGGCCTGCAAATGGGGAAGGAAAACAGCAGCAATGCTCTCAGGAGAGAGGGTGAAGGGGCAGAAGTGTGGCTGAGGGGGCTCAAGTGACTATGGCATCTCATAGCTTCTCCCTCTTCTTTCCCCATGGTGCTTGCAGTTCTGGCTATTGGGATCAGGGAAGGGAATTATGAAAACAGATATTTATCAAGAAATATTACATACCCAGTCTATATTCCTACATCTAGTTGGCCCTCCTTTGGCTATTTTGTTCTTTTAAAACTTAAAAAAGTTGGGCGCCTGGGTGGCTCAGTGGGTTAAGCCTCTGCCTTCAGCTCAGGTCATGATCTCAGGGTCTGGGATCGAGGCCCGCATCGGGCTCTCTGCTCAGTGGGGAGCCTGTTTCCCCCTCTCTCTCTGCCTGCCTCTCGGCCTACCTGTGACCTCTCTCTCTCTCAAATAAATAAATAAAATCTTAAAAAAAAAAAAAAAAAACTTAAAAAAGTTTTCTTCAGAAATTTAGCATGTGGGTGATAAAATATAATTCCATACAATTTAATTTGGAAATTCCATGGGAAGAGTCCACATAAACATAAGAGACTGAATGATTTCATTGCAATGAAGGGCAAATAGCTCCATTATTGAGTTACTTGTTGTTAGAAAAAAAAAATAATGTAAGTTAGGCCTTTTTCTAGGATTTCACAGGCCCTTCCTCTAATTGAGGGTCCATTAACATTGGCAAATGGGCCCATATCCAGATTCTGGGACCCCAGAAAGAACTGAGTCAGGCTAGTTCAAAATTAAAAATTTTTTTAAAAAAGATATTATTTATTTATTAGACAGAGATCACAAGTAGGCACATAGGCAGGCAGAGAGGGAGGAGGAAACAGGCTCCCTGCCGAACAGAGAGCCCGATGTGGGGCTTGATCCCAGGATCCTGGGATCATGACCTAAGCCGAAGGCAGAGGCTTTAACCCGCTGAGCCACCCAGGTGCCCTCAAAATTAAAATTTTACACTCAAAGAAGGTGGTGGTGGTTTTTGTTTTGTTTTGTTTTGTTTTTGGTGTGTTTTTATTAAAGACTTAGTGTGTGCCAGATATCAGGGATATGAAGATAACATAATCTTTGCCCTCAGAGGGTTTTCTGTCTAGTGAAAGAGGCTGTCATGAGAGCAAACAAATTTAATGAAGGAGATAGGCTGGGATAGAATATATTCAGGACCTGGGGTCATAAAGGAATCGGTAGCCATTACCATTTGGGGAAATAGAAGAGCTTTATAGGGGCAGTGGCCTTAAAAGCTGGCTTGAGAAAAAAACCCTTGAAACATATATTGTTCCACTTAGAGATAAAACTAATTATTCCACTTTTTTTTTTTTTTTTTGGCACACACAAAACTTTTCTAAGAAAAGGATCATTATATGGGGTGTCTGGGTGGCTCAGTCGGTTAAGCATCTGCCTTTGGTTCAGGTCATGATCTCAGGGTTTTGGGATCAAGCCCTGAATATGGCTCCCTGTTTAATGGGAAGTCTGCTTCTTCTTCTCCCTTTGCCTTTCGCTCTGCTCATGCTCTCTTTCTCTCTCTCTCTCCCTCTCAAACAAATGAAACCTTAAAAAAAAAAAAAAAGAAAGAAAGAAAGAAAGAAAAGGATCATTATCAAAAGTGCCTTTCAAAAAATTGATACCTATTTTCCAACACTTGAGTTTATTTTCAATTTATCCTGCGTGACTTGGTTCATTAGCTTCATTTATAAAATTTACTTTGATTCAGTAACTCATTTCAGTATTTACTGAACATTTACTTTGTGCCATGTGGTGTCCAGGCTCTGGCATACACAGATAAATGTCTTGCCCTCCAGTTCACAGTCTCATAGGGAGACGATATATAAGTAAATCATTTAGATTACAGGTATTATGGCATCCAGAATTAAGTGTTTAACTCAGAATAGTGAGGGAACCTGGTAAGGTAGCTTGAAGGTGGTAAAATTTTAGTAGGGTTTTGAAAGATAAAATTTGGAATTTTAAAAAGAAACTGAAAACAAAAAAGAACCTGAGTATTAACTTTTAAATTCAGTGTTTATGGAGGATTGTCTATATAATTATATCAAATGTAATTAAGTGTGTGGACTGACTTATACATACATGTACTGCAATGTATGTTACATAGGACATGCATTTTTACTTCTATTGTTTTTATAAAGACTCTGCAAAAAAAGCATAGTTTATTAATATTATCTGTATTATCTTAGATTTTTTTAATATCCAGATTAAAAAAATAATAATTTAGGAAACAGAAGTAAGATTTAAAAAAATGTCCTGAAGGGGTGGGTAGCATTTCTGCTCAAAGCCTTTTTTAGAAGATTTTATTTATTTATTTTAGTGGGGGAAGGACATAGGGAGAGAGAAACTTAAGCAGACTCTGAGATGGATCTGAGAGTCAGATGAGGGCCTCTGTCTCACAACCCTGAGATTATGACCTGTGCTGAAACCAAGAGTTGGACACTTAATGGACTGGACTGTCCAGGCGACCCTGCTCAAAGCATTTTTGTATGCCCCTACATACATTTTTGTATGCTACAGTGAATTTTGGTAGGACCTGGTGAGGGCACAGAATATTTTCTGTTCTTCCCTTTGGAAATTTAGGGATAGAAAGTCATGACAGAGGGTCATACTTATGCTGATCAAAAAAAAAAAAAAAAACAATAAGACATTTAACTTAGGTGAAATGCAGAGTCAGTCTATTGTAGGCAAAGAGAAAGCTTAACAGTATCTACTTACCATGTGTACTTATGGAAAAAAAAAAAAGACTGTCTTTTCATTTCCCATAAAATAGATAACTTCCTCTACTATCCATGATTATAGATGCAATACGGGAATTGAAATACCAGTTTAACTTACATACAAAGTTAGTAGCTTCCTAGGAAAGGAGCATTTATATTTTACTAGTATCTCACACCCATCTTTACCCAAAGATCAGTCCTTTTGTTATTTTCCTAGCATGCATCATTATGTATTTCTATATTCAGACTCATACAAAGTTGAAATAATGATCTTCAGTAAATTTATAGCTTATATTCATTCACCACCCAGCAAATACGTATTATCAGACCCTCTTCTCAGTACTGAGAGTACCGTATACTCTTACAGTAGTATACAGAACACAACAGACAATTTCTGCTCTTATGAAGCTTACGTTCTGGGGATAGAAAATAAGTGAAATAAGTTATTTCTTAGTATGTAGTGTATTGTGACAAATGAGTGCAATAGGAAGAAATAAAGGAGGGACAAAGTGTTGAGGGTTCCAGAGGCCTGGATGAAGGGTTGTTGCAATTTAAAATGGGGGTGGAAGGTAGAGAGATTTACTAAGAAAAAGAATTTGAATTTAGATCTGAAGAAGGCCTAATCTGCTGGAGGGAGCAGCAAGGGCAAAGGCCCTAGGGTGTCTTTTTTCCCAAGAAAGTGCAAGAAGGCCAGTGTTACTGGAGTGGAGATAACAAGGCAGCATGGAGCAGGAGATGATTTGGGAGAGGTAATGACAGGTCAGATAACAAACATTTTAAGAACTTATAATCCTCTGGTCTAGATATTAATTTATTTATCAGACTGTACTAAACATGTATTTTATATCAAGCATTATATAAAACAGTGGGGCTACAATAGGTTTGTAATACTGCACACGTAATACTTTCTAGCAGTTCATGATATTGCAGAGTTCTCTTAATAACATAAGTAAGAACATTATTGAGCATTTATGTGCCAGGCGTAACCCTAAAGTGTCATGTATATTAACTCCTTTAACATTCAAAGCAGTACTACAATATAGGTACTGTTACCTATGGCCGGGGAAACTGAGGCACACCCAGGTCAAGTGATTGCTCAAGTTTACATGACTAGTCAGTCATCAGCAGAACTAGGTTTCAAAGCCAGGGAGTCTCACCCCAGAGTTCAGCTCTTGACCATGATAAAATCTCGTCTTCCAAAAGAAATAGACCGTCTCTTACAAAGATGCTCCTCTGAGTGGGACAGCCATGCGGGGCAGTGTGGGGTGTGGCCCTTCAGAGTCAGACAGATCTGAGGTGAAACTCTGACCTTCCTTCCTATTTACTCAGGCAATCTACATAACTGCTGTTACCCTCAGTCCTTCTAATCCTTACAAACAGGCGGAATAACACAGAACACTATAAATGTACCTTTTAGGTACATTGTCGAGATTTAATTAGATGAAATGGGAACTCTATAAAATGGAGTTTAGCCCAGTCCTGGGAACTAAATAAATATTTGGTTTTTTTCCCCCTTCCCTTTCCATGAGTCACATAGCATCATCTAGTGATTACATATTCTTTGCAGGTCTTCTATTCAAAGAGAATACTTGACCAAGAATGATTTTTCTTGTCTTACGAGTGGGTTTAGAGGACAGGTTCTGCAAATAGATGTAGCATCTTTTTCTCATTCCAAGACGTAGAGGTTAGTTAAGTTTTGCTTTTAGAGCTGAATTGATCTATCTTTCCTCCGGGCAGTAGAAGCCAGGCATCTGTGCCAGGCAGAGCTCTGTCCTGCTTACCTTTCAGCATTCCACCTTCCCACATGCTGTTACTGTGCTTTTTGCAAACGCACTTGCAGCCTTGGGAGTGTGTTACTGTATTACTGCAAATCTTTTCATCCCAGCAAGTTGACCTGCTGGCTGAAAAGCTCACAGAATGTATTGTTGTTTCCTCATGCTATAATTTTCCTGATTCAGCATAGTGTACCTATAGAGACCAAAAAACAAAAACAAACAAAAAAATCATTCCCAGAAGTAGATGACTTGTAAAAATGTAAATTCCTACAATGTGAAAGCAGAGGTAGTAAATGAGGCACTGCGGGATTACTCATCTGTTTGTACAGTATCAGAGGCTAGCTGCCTAATTCTTGACCTCAAACATTGTCAGAAGCCTAGCTCTGTAATTCTGGCAAACTATTTGACTGCTCTGTGCCTCATTTAACATCAGAAGCTATGCTGTGCAATCTTGGGCCAATTACTTAACCTTTCTGTGCCTCATACAGAGTCAGAAGAAGGTTCACTATACAATTCTGGGAAAATTACTTAACTTCTCTGTGCCTCCATTTCCTCTTCTGTAAAATGATGCCAGTAATAGTACAATCTCATAGGGTGGTACATATATCTAATGACATAGGATGAAATTAGATAGTACCCGTGAAGCACTTACACACTAATCAGCACCTAGTAAACATCTAAAATATTTTACAATTACTATCATTATTTTAAGTCTGGCATGGCATCTTAATGTACATGTCTCCCTCTGGAAGTTTAGACTAAAGTTTGGCTTTCTAATAGAAGAAACATAAACACTTGAGAAAAATAAAAATGATTTCATTTGTTAAGGCCACTGATGATCGAAATTAAAAACATAATCTATTAGGTAAGACAGATAACTCATTTGACTTATAAATGGAGAATGGTGCTTGAATATGTTATTCTTCCCTTGTTGAATGCTATCAATATTATAATACATTATAAAATATAAATAATAAAGGCTTTATTCATAGGCTGCATCATTTGTTTCCTGTAGAAGAATTACCAAAGGCTGTTGTTTACAACTAAAGCCGATCTAAGAGCTGTGGAAAATGGGCAATAAAATCAAGCTTTAGTGGAAGTACAGCATAAAAGCAACAATCATCCTGTGACTTAATGCCCCCAGTATGTAGCTGAGTTAATAATCGTTGGCACATAACTGCTAATAGTCAAAGCTGGTTGTTCACAGCTTACTGTAAACAAGAACTATTTGCTGTCCTGGATTCAGAGCACATTTCCTTTGATAGTCATTTTGCTTCTTTTGTTCCCAGTAATCATTTTGGGACCATTTGTGTTGTCAAGGAAGCTATAATTTCACTTCCCACCTTTTTTTAATTCCAAAAAACAAAGAGGTGAGTTGCAATCTTGACATGTATTAAAACTTATTTTAAAGCTTGCTTGTAATTAAGGGTATTAGCTAATAAAAATTTGTATTGATTATACAAGTACTATTACTTTAGTAATGTACATTTACCTTTCATTTCCTCTCCTGCTGTATCTGTTACTGTGAAGTATCTTTTGGTTTTTTTACCCTTACTGACATAAGGACTGAATTGAGGATAAAAATCTGTCAGCATTTACCAGCTGAGAGAAGCTGAAGTTATAATACTGGTGATACTGGTTTTCTTTTGCTCATGAATAAATCACTGCCATATGGAAAGTGCAGTAAACTTGTGAGCTGATATTCAAAATGTCATTGTTAATAGAAGAACCATGACAAGACAGAAAATACATAAGCAGTAAGTTTTGAGCAATAGCTAATATTTCCTTTGATCTCATTGTCTCAGACATTAAACTTGAAGTGTGTTGAGAAATGGCACTAGAATTATTCTTTTATTTCAGTCAAAGTTTGTTGAGCAACCAAAGTTATACAAATTTCATCTTCTAATTGAGGCCTTGTTTAATTAATTAAACCTTGTTTAATACTAAGCTTGATACCTCTCTCTCCTGCTTCCTCTTTCTATCCTCCTTAACCCTGTTTCTTATTTCCTTGACATTACTATCTTCTCAACTACTACATAATTTACTTATTTCTTGTCTGTATTATTTTTTTCTGTATTACTAGAATTAAACTCTATGACGGTGAAGGTCTTTATCTTGTTCTCTGATGAATTTCAGGAATCAGGTCTGAGAATCATATCTGGCATATAGTACTCAAGTATTTGTTTGATGAATGAAAATTGTGACTAAGCCTTCCATTTGCATTGAGGGAAGTCATTTTTACTGTATGTTGAAAGGGACCATGTTATACATACACTATATTGGAAGATTCATGGAAATTATTTTCATTAAGATTTCCATGCTTCCTCTTAGTGTACTTGGTAAAAAATAATCTTAGAGAAGCAATAATAAAATTCTGCTTAAAATGATCTTTAATGGTTTCCTGTTGTTTAAGGATAAGGACTGAACTGAAATCCTTTCCATGGCCGGGAGGGCAGTGTATCTGGCCATATTCACCTTTCTAGCCACCGGTGCTCCTTCCATTTCTTTAAGTTGTTCGGATGCCTCACATTCCCTCTTACCACATTTATCCTGTCTGTAGTGCTCTTCTGGACATTAGCCTCATCACCCTGCACAGAGTTGAATCCTACTCATCTGTCCAGTTGCAGCTCAAGAAGCTTTTCCTCAGAGAAGCATTCACTCATGACATTTATCACCACTTCGTAATTGCAGTCATAGGATTTACCTCCCTTTCAGACCACAGTCTTGACAAGGGCCAAGAATGTCTGTCTTTGCTTCACATTGTATCTGTTATCTCCAATATAGCGCCTGGTACCTGGTACATTCTTAAGGACATTTAATGAATGAAGGAATCCTTTGTTCTATGTCAGTACTAGACCAATCAGAATGAAGAATGCCTTTGCTGGCAGATTCTTTTCAGGCCTGGGATGAGTTTACTCTCCCTCATTTCCTCCTTAGCTTTTCTCTCTGCCTCCCTGCCATCCTTGCCCTCACTGTGGAAAGCTGACTGAAAAATTGCCTTAGTAATCAGTTCTACTGCTATTATTTCCACTTCATAGAAGTAGAGCAAGGAAATACAGATATCAAATAATTCTGTGTTCCTGAAGAAAGACACTTTATAAATCAAGGCTTGTGTTGTTCTGTGTTTATGGGTCCTACATAGTCTCTTTGGATAAGACAAGTACTCTCTGATAATAAGATAAACACCTCTGTGATACGGTGGTTACCTACAAAGATGAAATCCATTGTTGAACTACTATAGTCTGGATTGTTGCCACTAAAGGAAGATTTCTTATTTGCCTAAAGACACCCAAACAGTGATGGATAAAAAATAGTTGGAATGGTGACTGGTTTTACGTTGTTGTTCAACAGGATCAATACCATTAGTTTCTCAGTGTTTTTCTTTTTTCTTTTGTTACATTTTATTTATTTATTTATTTATTTATTTATGTTAGTCACCACACAGTACATAATTAGTTTTCGATGTAGTGTTCCGTGATTCATTGTTTGTATATAACACCCAGCACTCCATAAAATATGTGCCATCCTTAATACCAATTACCAGACTAACCCATCCCCCCACTCCCATCCCCTCTAAAACCCTCAGTTTGTTTCCTGGAGTCCATAGTCTCTCATGGTTTGTCTCACCTTCTGATTTCCCCATCTTCATTTTTCCCTTCGTTCTTTTAATGTTCTCCATGCTATTCCTTATGTCCCACAAATAAAGTATTTTTCTTCTTATAATACTGTGAATGAGCATTTATGGTCTTAATCCATTTTGTTTTACTATTTGTTGAAAGTTCTGTGAAATGAGGTATTTCTTTTTTTATTTTGTAGGGACCCCATCATTCACATTGCATGGTGTGTGTGTACTGAGGAGTGGTTAGTGGGGAGTCACTTAGTTAAGTGTGACTCTATGTTGGTCAGGATCTGAATCTCAGCCTGGCTTTATATTTTCCTCTTTTTTTTTGAGTATGCAGAAGCTTTCCTGACTGAAATTGTGGAGGATAAGGTAAAGAGAAAATAAAGCTATTCTTAGTTAGAAAGTCAAATTTCGTCTTGGTTTATATACATGTGATATAAAATAAGCCCATTACAAAATTTAAATAGAAGATAATTAAATTTAGTTTCATACATATGAGAAATTCATATAGACATGAGGTTCCCACTATAATTTTTTTTTTTTAAGACTCTGTTTATTTACTGCAGAGCTCTATCCCAGAGCCCTGGGATCATGATCTGAGCTGAAGGGAGACCCTTAACCAACTGAGCCACCCACTACGAATTTTTTTTGGTGAACAGGGATGCTTGATCATTTCAGTAAATTTTTCATTATTGAAAAAGAATTGAATAAACCTTAAGAAGGCAGTTAATTCGTGATATGAGGATAATAAGTATAAATTGTAAGATAGCCATCTGCCTGTGAAAAAATTTTTATATTGACAAATTTGAGTATTCAGGTAGATCTCCAAAACATACCTGAAGAAGAGTCTGCTATATAATCTACTATATAATCACCCATTGTTCTATTAGCTAAAAAGGAAAGGAAAAGAAGTAAAGCTAATATTATTATTAGTCATTAAGTGAATTTGACTCTTTGCAGTAGTTATGTTTACAACTGTGCTAAGGGAAAATAGAAAGTAACAGTGAGACTTCCACTGTACTTTCAGATATGATAAAGCACCATTAATCTTTTCCATCAGATTGTTCCTAATCACCACAGGAATAGCTCAAGACAATAAACAATGTCTTAAGAGAAGCCTGAATGCTGCAAGTTCACAGGAAGATGTCCCCTCCCTTCTATAATCAAGGGGTCCTTGGCTGGGACTAAGCTGGCCCTCTCATTATTGCAGTAGCCTGTCCATCTTCAAGAGTTTATAGACTCTGTCTCCTGGGGTCGCAGCCTGTTCTCTAACTGATTAGGTATGAATTGTATGCTAACCCAGTGCACAGGCAAGACCCTTAGATCCTGTTTCCAAGCTTGCCTTGGAATTCAAATCAATTCTAACTCCTTGTAAGATCAGTCTGCAGCCTCTATCATCAGTTTTTCTGTATTATGAACAGGGATAATTAAAGAATTCACTATTTTAATAGGATCCCTCTGCCTAATTAGTTCAAGTCTGCAAACAATGATTTGACTACCTACATGTTTTAACTGGATGTAGGTGCTAAAAAATGGTAGCATTAGACGTTGTAGGCACTTGCTATCTATCAGCCATTTTACTGCATTATCTTAGCCAGTATAGAATATATTTAACGAGGAAGATCTGTTCTATTGAGTTTAAATCAAATGAGCAGTGCCAATATAAGTCTTCATCTCCAACAGAGGACTTACAGTAACATAAGCATAAATACAACTCAACAGTAATATTGTTGTAGACTTTATTAGCAGTCAGATACAGGTTGTCATCAGCTATTACTAGATTTGATATCTCTTGATTTCTGTATTTATGTTTATGAACAATGTTGGTCTGCTGGTTTTTAGTTTTAAGGTCTTGTATGGATTTCACATCAAGATAATTCTGATTTCTTACAATGAACTGGGAGGAGTTCCCTATGCCTCCCATTTTCTGTGCAGGTTTGATATTTTTTCATTTTTATGTTTTATATGTGAGGCCATTTAAGCCTGGGGTTCTCTTTGTGGTTTCTTTAATAAATATGGTAGATTGCATTTCTTTTGCTGTCAGTTTTAGTAGTTTATATCTCTCAGGGGATTTGTCATTTTCATGTAAGCTTTTGGATTTTGGATATTGTTTGATTCCCAGTGTTTTGGCATATTCTAGATCTCTTTCACCAATTTCTAGATAAAGTCCATTATGGTCAAGGAACATACTTTATGAGTTAAGTCCTTTAAAATTTATTGGCACTTGTTTTATGGCCAAGCATATGATTTATCTTGGTGATGTGCACTGTGAATTTATTTTATTTTATTTTTTCAAAAGATTTTATTTATTTATTTGAGAGAGAGAGAGAGAGAGACAGAGTGAGAGAGCATGAGAGGGGAGGTCAGAGGGAGAAGCAGACTCCCCATGGAGCTGGGAGCCTGATGTGGGACTCAGTCCCAGAACTCTGGGATCATGACCTGAGCAGAAGGCAGTCACTTAACCAACTGAGCCCCCTAGGGACCCCGTGCACTTTGAATTTAAAAAGAATATGTACTCTGCTCTTTTGGATGGGAGTATTCTAGAAATATCTGTTAAGTTAATATGGTTGATCCTGTTGTTTAACTTTTCTATATTTTTCCCAATTTTCTGTTTACTTGCTCTGTTACTGAGAGAGAAGTTTTGACATCTCTAGATCTATATACATCTCTACATCTCTATAGAGATGTCTGTTTTTGTCTGTTTTTCCTTTTAGTTCTTAGAGTTTTGACTTTAAATATTTTGAAGTCTTATAATTTAGTGCACACATTAGAATTAGGTTGTTAGGTTCTCTTTATGAAAGCAGATTTTTATCATTAAGAAATAATGCTTTGCCCTTGGTCATATCCCTTGTTCTAAAGTTGTGGCTGCCACAGAGTCGTGCTCTTCAGAACTCCTTTCCAA
Organism: Mustela putorius furo; assembly: GCF_011764305.1. Lineage (NCBI taxonomy): Eukaryota > Metazoa > Chordata > Mammalia > Carnivora > Mustelidae > Mustela > Mustela putorius. The sequence continues at coordinate 11,252,593 of NW_025422010.1, read as the reverse complement.
AAAGTAGTATACTTAGCCCATGACTTTAGCTGCCATCCTTGTGGGTGTTCTCCCCAGGATGGTGCGTCTTGACAGCACAACATGATCCTGGAGCTGGGCTTTTTTTGTCCAGCTCCAGGTCTTCTACTGGGCAGTATCTGCTGGAGACTGCCCATCAGCCTGGCTGAGACACTTGCACCTGCACTGCAGCCTGAGGCCCTCCCAACCCAAATCTTCTTTCGCCTCCTCTCCTTTCACTGGTTTCAGATAGCATTCATTCCTGAAGGTCTTTCCTTGTCCAGTCCTGCTCTCTCTTACCTTTGTCTTGCACAAGTGTTTCCCCAAATAAATCTACTGAACCTCTAATTTAATCTTGACATCTGCCTCCCCTAGGACACAAACTGCCACAGAAATCTGCTTTGTCTGAGTTAATATGTCCATCCAAGCTTTCTTATGATTAAGGTTTGCATGGTAAAAATCAAGAGTCAGAGGCTCAAGTTACCTAGTTACCCAGATGCCCCTAATTAGTGTGTTTCTTATAAGCAGCCTATGTAGTTGGGTTTAATATTACTGTCTTGCTAAATGTTTCCTATTTATCCCATCTGTTCTCCTCCTTTCTAGCCTTCTTTTAGATTACTTAAGTATATTTTTTATTATTCCATTTATCTCCAGTCTTGTCTTATAGCTGTTTATCCATTATTTTTAGTGGTCACTCTAGAGTTTACAGTATTCCACTTAAGCTTATCACTATTCACCTTCAAATAATATATCACTTTATGTGTAATCTAAGAACCTTATGGCTTTATTCTTTCATTTTCTCTTTCCCATCCTTTGTGATATTGTTGTCATGAATGTTAGTACATACATCAAAAAGCTTATCATGATACACTGGTACTATTTTTGTTTTTAAACAGTCGATTTTATTTTAAAGAAATCAAAAAACAAGGACATACTTTAATTTTTCATGTGCTCACAAATTTACAAGTGTCCACACTTTTAATTCTTTTGTGCAGGTCCAAGTTTCCATCTGGTATTATTTTCTTTCTTGAAAAACTTGCTCTAACATTTCTTGTAGTGCAGATCTGCTGGTCATGAATTCTTTGTACTTTTGTTTGTCTAAGATAGTATTTATTTAGTCTTTGTTTTTGATGGATTTTTCACTGGATATAGAATTTTAGGATGATCTTTCTTTTTTTTTTTAATACTTTAAAGATATTATTCAACTACTCTTTTCTTGTGTTGTTTTAATGAGAAGTTTGTAGTCATTCTTACTGTTCTTCTGTATATTATGTCTGATATTTCCCCTCTGCTGCTTTTGATGTTTCCCTTTATCTCTGGATTTTACCAATTGTGTCATGATATTTGCCTGGCTGTGGTTTTCTTTGTATTATCTTTGTTGGGCTCATTGAGTTTTTTGGACTTATAGTTCGTAGTTTTCATCAAATTTGGAAACATTTCAGCCATTATTTCTATATGTCATTTTTATCCTCTGGCCCCTATCCTAGGAATCCACTCTGTTATCATCCCACAAATCACTGAGGCTGTTCATTTTTTATAGCCTTTTTTCCCTCTGTGTATTGTCTATCTTGTCTTCTATCTTGTCTTCAAAGATACGAGTCTTTCTGCAGTTAATGTCCCGATAATCCCATCTAGCTTATTTTCATTTCAGATAATTTTTCATTTCTATAAATTCTCATTTTTTAATTTTCTATTTGTTTCCTCATTTATTTCCTTTGAATTCTTCAGTATGTTGAGCATATTTATAATTGTCCTTCTCTGCTGATTCCTCGACTATGTCATTTGGAATCTGTTTCTGAATCTCATTTTTCTGCTTCTTTGCATGAGTAGTATTTCTTTTTAATTGAATGCTAGATTTGTGATTTGTTTTTATTCAGTGTAAATTTTGTTGTCTTTCTCTTGAAAGGTTTGTGTGGGCAGGTCTACTGTAACCTTTACTGTAGGGTGGACTTAGCCATACTACTAAACTGATACTTCAAAGTTATCTTGCTACTATAGACCCTTCTGGGGCTGGGACCTGAAGCCCCAAGTGCTCAACACAGACTTTCTAGTCTGGCTATTAAAAGCTCAGGTGTCTCCTAGCTCTTTGCAATATCTGTGAATCATTTAACTTAAAGATCCTCGTTTGTCTTTTGTCTAGCATTATGAAGTTAACCGTGTTTATGTGTGATTTATATTTAACAACAAACTCAAGGAGACCCTTATATGAATTTCTTGAGCCTGCATAACTTCTTCCTCTTTGGTATTTGTCCTAGAAAATTTTATCTCCCTTAACCTCTGTGAACTCTGTTCTATGTCCCTGAAGTCAATGAGACCCCAGTATTCTTGAGTTTCCTCTCACTGCATTTCCAGTCTGGAATATGCATCCAAGATGAAAGCTAGGATAACTGTAGGATTCATCTCAGTTGTTCCCTTTCTCCCAGGGGTCACATCTTTACTTTCTTCTAATATTTATAAGCAGTTTTTCACGTATTTTATCCAGTTTTTCAGTTGAATAGCAGGAAGGCTACTCCATTCCCAGTTAATCCATCATGACTAGAAACAGAAATTTTAGTTTTTATGAATATTCTGGATGTTTTCTTTTACATATAAGGTAGCCTTTGAGAACATCTCCATTGTTGAACAAGAAGAAATTTTGGGGGAGGGAGAGAAGAGACTCTAAGGTCATTTACTGTGCCCTGGACTGGCACAGGCTGAGACTGGACATAGGATCTTGGTTGTGCATTTCAGAAAGAAGCGGGTATGGGAACTGGAAGATAAGAGGTGGCATTAGCCCCTCTTCTTTCCAGGTACTCTTTCCCCAGTTACATATCAAGGATAACCTGTACATTCAACCTATCCCAAGAGAGGAGTGTCCTGGCTAGAAAATTCTGTATCTCTTGTTTATGGATGGAATCGTCTTTCTCCTTTGGATATCCATGGCAATTTAAGTATTTCTTTTAATCTTTTTCTTTTGCATCAGTGTTATTTATTGAAGACTTGAAAAACAACATGCTCTGTTAATGATTTATACTCAAAATTAATTTATTTTTCACCATTGTCCTAGGAGGCAGGCACTAATATGACCTCTGTATTATCATGAATAAGACAAAGCATAGAAGGATTAATTGCCCAACCTCATACATTGTGCAAGTGGCAAGGCCATTTAGACCTATGGTCTTCTTAATTTCATGCCCTGCACTCTTGATATTAAGCTATATTTCCCTTTTAGTACACACTACATTAGTTACTATAGTTACTTCTGTACCTGTCTTACCAGTTCATGAATTGATTGAGAATAGGAACCCTGTGCTTACTACACATGTTATGTCTTCAGAGCCCCTCACCAGACCAAGTTGAGAGGGAGAAAAGGAGGAACAACAATCATCTTCTTTATCTCTCATTTTGGAAAAGAAACAGTCCTAACCTCTTAGAATTAACTTGCCATCAAAATATTTTCTTATCAATAAGATTGATTTTTTCAATGTAACTTTGTTTTACGTATTTTATTTCTCATTAATCATAGTTACTAGAATCAGCTCACAGGAAATAGCTGTCTTATAAAACAACAGATGGCAAAAAGGAAACATTCATTATTATTCTGTTGTGCAGTGTACATACCTAGTAATGGCAGATTTTGAAATAATGTGTTCTATGATATTTGCTCCCTTTAGTCATGCCTATTCATTATTCTCCCTTAAAGGTTGATTTTTATGTTTTCTGTAGCATGAGGTAAATGTTTATTGAAATAAGATATGTACTTGAGACTATATAATAATAGAAATAGCATAGCAGAACCCTGTAATCAGTAACTTGAAGTTATCTTCTTTTTGTTTGCTAATCAAATACACAGTGCTATCTTGATTAAGTCTGTCAGTAACTAGGGCAATAAAGTTGTTCTCCGGGATAGAGCTAGTGGTACATCAGCATCCCCAGGGGAGGATGGCAGAGCCTTCAGGTGGGTGCTTCCAAGGGTTCTTCTTACATCAGATGATTGTTGGATGGCAGTTTTGACCATTTGTTCCCCTCCCCCAGGGTCAAATGTACATGTTCAAGGAGGCATTTAAGCCACATCTGATAACCCTCGTAGTTGAACTTACAAGCTCTCTGTGGACTGGTGTTTGTCAGGGCAGAGGTACATGTAAGGTGAGAAAGCCTTGCTGCTGAAGCTGTCAAAAAAATCTATTTCAAGAGTACTTTAGTATCTGTAATTACTCAATTAAAAATGCCTTTAGCCCTGGGGAAGTTGTGTCAGAGAGGAGTAGGTTTGTGGTAAACACCATGTCATGTCTGAAACTCTGAGCTCAGAAAAGCAGTGTAGATACTTGTTAAAGGCAGAAAATTCTGTTTTTATATTACCACCACTCTCTGTTCTTCAGAGATTCTTTCTTGTTAGCCAAAAGCGACCCAACTTTCAGGCTCAGTGAGTCTGAAATGCTTCCTCATATTGCAGAACCAAAACGACTTCATCCAGAGGGAGAAGCTTCAAATCTTTATTTTTTTTTTTAACACTTCCCCAAAAATCTCTAGTTAGCTCTTGTTCTATCTATAAAGTGGGAGCCAAGAGAGAGGGCAGAGAGTAAAGGACGTGAGACCTGGAAGGTCGTATTTCTCAAGCTAAAGCAAGAGAAACCCTTAGAAGTTAGAGGGAGTTAGGTTTCACATGATCTTTTAAGATGCAAGATCTTTCCTCTCTTAATAATTTAATAAAATGGACAAGTATCCACTATAGTCACTTTCTTCTTTACACATGATAAATTAATGAGCAGCCCTCAACGAATTGATTTTTAGTCTTTGGTAGACTGACCTGGCCTGAACTGGATTGAGGCAATGATGTGAAGGCTCAAAACTAAATCTGTTGTTTCAGATCCCTGAGACTCTCCTGTCTCCCAGCATGTTGTTATGTCATATTAAACATTAGTAGTTGGATCATAAGAAACACAAGAGACACCAGGTTTTTATCCTCCTTGTCTGGGTAAAGCTCTTAAAAAAAAAAAAATCAATGAGTCCTTATCAAATCCCACTGCCATCACACTAGAACTTGAAGGGCAGCAGAGGAAAAGAGTCCCCTACCCCCCTTTTTAAAAAAGATTTTATTTATTTATTTGACAGAGATCATAAGTAGGCAGAGAGGCAGGCAGAGAGAGAGGAAGGGAAGCAGGCTCCCTCCACCCAGGACCCTGGGATCATGACCTGAGCCGAAGGCAGCGGCTTTATTTAACCCACTGAGCCACCCAGGCGCCCCAAGAGTTCCCATTTTTAACAAAGAGGCCTGAGGAAGGATTTTAGGTAGATTCTAAACTAAGGTAAACTCTTTCACTGAATTAATTCATACCAATTATTGTACCTCATATCCATGTTGTAAGAAGCCTTTACCTTAACCATCTTAATAATATATTTGAACAGGGAGATCTCATAAAACATATAGTCATATTTATGTCAAAAATCTTCAGAGCTCCAACTTTCCTTAAAATTCTGTTATATTGCATTTTTTTATGGGATGTTTTTCTATAGAAAAAAAGTTGTGGTTCATTCATTAATTCAATAAGTGTTACAGGTTTATGTGTGGAGAGCATTTTGCTTGATTTTTCTGAAATTATGCATTTATTTCTTCATTTATTTAACAAGTACTTATTGTATATTTATAAATGATAAGTGCTATTCTTGATCCTGGGAATATTGTTAAGTATTCATTACCAGTGGGGAAGTCAGACAACAGGAAAGTGAACAAATGCATACATAATATAATTTTGGAGAGATGAAAGGGGATGTATTAGCTCTTTGTATCCATCTACTAATGACTGATACTGTGTAACAGCTGCTGGGAAATTAGATGCCAGTATGCAGTGACTACATGATCTTTTACATAAGGCAAAATATAGGTTTTTTTCCGGTTATCTTATGCAGTTTTCACAGTAGACATGTAAACTACATGTTATTATTCCCATTTATTCAGACAAAGAAAATGAGGCTCAGAGAGATGGGGTGAATTTCTTATCTGAGGCCCCAAGAGATTGGGTGAATTTTTTTTACTTAAAGCTAGCAAATCCCAGAGGTTTTTTGAATCAAGCCTTAGCCTTCTGACCATAAGGTGCACGTTTTTGCTCTGCATTAATACTTGGTACCTGTTAGATTAATTATCTACAAATTCTTTTGTTCCTACATTTCAGGTTAAAATTCTTTCAGGAGTAGAAGTACTTACTAAGTCATGATACATACAGTGTTTGCTTTTGACTTTGAAAGTACTTTTAATAAAGTCTTATATCTGTTTAGTGGGGAAAAGAAGAAAAGGGGAAAACTGTAAAACTCGCCCTTGTGCGCTCCACGAGTTTTCATAAATCTCAGCCTTCTTGAGGCTGATTACACTTTGCGGTCTTCCTTAGGAAATGGGTGAAAATTGGAGCTGGGACACAAACAGGAAGGCTGGGAGGCAAATCTGTCCCACAGGCACTACCTCTTTAAATAGCTACCGTGCAGTGGGAATTAGTTCTCCTCCTGCAAGAAACTCCAGTGCCCTTTGTTTCTTTGCCGCTGGGCTGGAGGCAGCCAGTGCTGTCCTGTCTCAGAGGAGGGAGGCAGTGCTCAGAGGGTGTGGGGTGTTGGATATGGGCTGGAGGATGGCCTCCCCATTTCTAGGCCATGAGGACACATGGTCGCACAGATGTTCCGTATTTCTCCCTTAAGAATATCATCCGTGAGACTTTTAACCTCCTAAAAGGTAAGGTTGAGAGCACTTTCTAGATCAATCACTTGGGCTATAAGCTTCTTGCCTCAGACTGATTCTTTCATATAAGAGAGGAAAGAAGAGAGTAGATGGTTGCTATAGCTTTTTTAAAAATGCATTTTTAATTGAATGAGTAAGTGGAGGTTTTTGAGCAGGAGCCTTTAAAACTCTAATCCAGGGGTGTCAGTCAGTAGAGCGTCTCACTCTTGGATTCAGCTCAGGTCAGGATCTCGGGGGGTGAGACAGAGCCCTATGTGCGGCTCTGTCTCTTTGGGATTCTTGTTCCCTCTCCCTCTGCCCCTTGCCTGCTGCCCTGTGTGTGTTCTCTCTCAAATAAATCTTAAAAAACAAACAAACAAACAAACAAACAAAAAAAACCTCTAATCCAGTCTTTCTAGTTCATTATCTAATTTTGGAAACGTCTACTGAGGTAGACTCCATTACTCAAGTAGGCACTTCCACTCTTCAGCGGAATTAATGTATTTCCTTGGTCAGGCTACCAAGCCTTTCCTCTGGTTTTCCATGTTAGGACAAAGGGTGCCAACTAGAAGCAGCTGTGTTTTGGCCCTGCTTCTAGAAGAGACAGGTGGTTGGAGAGGGAGTGCCCATTGCATACCTGCCCTACAGAAAGTACTGTGCCTGGGATTTTTGGGTGCTGCCTTTGTCCATTCCTTCTCATCTTTTCCTGGCCTCCACCTTCTCCTCCCTTATATACCTTTTTAAAGAAATCGGTACCTGTGTTATAGAATACTCTCAAAGCCATCCTTAGTCTGATTAATAGCAAACAGAAGGCCTATTTCAAGAAACACAAATGCAGCCCTTCCCAGAAAGGTTTCCACAGTATCTGTTAACCTCCTTTAATTTTTAGAGCACTGTTATCCATACCGCCCCCTTTTCAGTGATTCTTTATATGTCTTGTCTGTCTTTCTTTCTTTTTTTTTCTCTTGTTTTTGTCCTTTGTGTTGCCTTTTACAGGAAGGGGAAGTATTAGGACCCGTGCTTTTGTTGTTTATTTGAATTTCATTTCCTTTAAATTAGAATCATCTGCTTCAGAGTGTTCGGAGTTCTTTTTAGTTAAGTAGCATCATCTTTATATTTTTGCCAGTGTGTTTATAGTTTCTTTATTGTTTTTAAATTGTTTTACTAATGTCTTTTGTAATCAAAGGTAGAGTCTCCTTTAACCCTGTTGAGCCTTCTTTTTAGATTAGAGTGTGTTAAGAAAGCCCATTTAGAGAAATACTGCTTTTCTTGTATGGTATGATTTGAGAGAGGTAAGGCCTTTCTTTTCTTTTTAGTTTTACCTTTAGATTCAGAGTGTGGTAAGCAAAACCAAGGTCTATGATAGGCTATACATTTCAAGCATAATGTCTAGGATATGCTTCATGTGCTTGTTTGTGAAAATAATTTTATACTAGTGTGCTTTGATGAGTATTACTAATAGGGAGTCTTTCTTTTACTTTAAATCTTGTAAGTAAAAAGGATTTACATTATTTTTAGAAATCATTCTTAAATTCTACAGTTTTGTTTTGATAGCCCCCCCATAGTTGTGCATGTAATTACTGCCCCCTGCCCAACCCCCTTTGTACACATCCTATCTCTTACAAATTTTGTAAGGCACTTGTTAAACTATAAACTAAGGGATTAATTGGATAGTAACTGTGCTAATCAAAAGCAAGTTTAACAAGACAAAACTGGTGCTTAGATTGGAAAATATAAAAAAGAACTTAATTTTTATGGTCCTAAAGCTGAAGGGGAAAAAAAAAAAAAAACCAAACAGAATAATGCTTATCTTCCTTAAGCAAGCTGAATCTTCATAGAGAAGGAGTTCTGGAGACAATGGGCATAATAATGCAAGGCTCTATTAGCCAAGGTTCCAGCAGAAATTTTAGAAAAGTAAAATCACTTATGAGATGAACTTCAAGGAAATCAGTGCCCCTCTGTAAAAAGTAGAATGACAAGGTAAAGTAACAGATTTACTGGAAAGCCTCCTACTGACCTGAGTTGAGCAGAGTGCAGGAATGTGTTTCAAAGCCTGTTTAAAACCCCAGAGGTGGTGTTTTGAATCAGTCTTGCTGACGTAAACACAGACCCTGCCTGGAAACTTTCTAAAAGTGCAGAAGGTGAAGCCAGTTCAGTCAAGATGTGCAGTGGTATTATAGTAAAGACATGGGGAAGCAATGCACCACCATCTTCAGAGACAGAGTCTAACAGCCTTTCGGCTATCTCTGAAGGTATAGTGTGACCTGGTGATAAGACCATTCGCTGAGAGAAGATTGCACTGAGAACAATCACCCCCAAGTGCTTATCTAAACAGGAGGGGGGGGGGAGATGAGAAAAAGGGAATTGTTTCTTAGTGATATAGAAGCCTGTGGATTATTTAAGGGGACAAAAACTATTGAGAGGAGTGTTTGCACAATGTCACTGCTGATGAGATGGACATTCATTGCCAGGGCCCTTTAGTGATGAATAAATGATAGGTTTACAAAGCTCAAGTACCAAGCAAACTCTCTTTGTAAGTGAGCAGAGTAAACAGGTCTTGTCTCTCTGTTAGGTATGAAGCTTACCATACATAATGCTCCATATGTCAGATGTGTTTAATTAAATGAACATGAAGACTTAAAACTTTCCAAATTTCTCATGTGGATATACCTAGTAGTAAAATTAGGGTCTGAAATGAAGATATTTCCTGCCCAGCTGCTCATCACCCTAAAGGAGATTTGACCAAGAATCCAACCTGGTACTAAACAGAAATCACTATTTGGGACATGAAGCATCTATTATTTTGTTTCAAAAGACAGGCACAATATTTCAGTTATTTGTATGTTAAGGTGGTACATAACTATCTGAAACTTCTGGCATAAGTAGGTGCTAAGGATATGTTTTTTTCCTGTCCCATAACTTACAGAGCTCATTCCAAATGCCTCCATAAACTTCAAAAGGAATGCTGGAGATATGGGAGGCAGTAACCCCACACAGTGCTGCCTGTCCTCACAGGAGCATATGGGACAGCCTTCTGGGCCAGGGTAGGGCGCCCAGAGGAACTATGTGACTATTCCAGGCAGGATGCTTTGAAGCAATGTCATTAAAATGGAGGCTAACACAGTTTACCTACTTGAAAAGATTTCTTTTTAAATAATAGCATATTACATCGTAATTGTTTTTCATTCTTTGCCAATCTTGAATTACTCAGTAGGTACGAATCTTCCAGTGTATTTTAGTTAAAATAAGGACAGGATTTATCACTTGATCCATCCCCAGCTGCTGCAGCTGCTCCTCCTTACCTCCTTTTTCTAACAAAATGAAACACCCAAAGTGCAGTCTCTTTTTGAGTTAGGGAAGTCAATGGATAGATATCCCTTACCACTAAGAGGTTACAGTTCCTTCAAAACTGCTTTCTAATCTATGAAATAGGAGAAATCAGAAGCCAATATTAGACAAGCTCATTTGGAGCTTTTTCACGAAGTCTAATTTCCAAAGTCCCAGAAATGCCTGAGCTATCAAAACGTCTGCCGCTAGCAATCTTTAGATTTTGGTGATAATGATGAGTAGAACTACAGAATGGGTGCAGGCATTTGATGAATCCTGTTTCCTTTATCATCACAAAAACTTCCTGCAGGAGTGGGTATCCACAGTTTACAGTTAAGGGGACTGAGGTACTGTGAGGCCAAGTGTCTTGCCCACATTTTATATAACTGATGATTGTCAGGGCAAGAATGTGAACCAAAATTTGTTTGACTTTGAGGCCTGGGCATTTTCTCCCTCACAATGCTGAGGGAATGACAAAATTTGTTATTTGTGTTTTCCCATTTAGAGGTAATAGGAAAACTATTATTTTGGTGGAAGTTGCTGTAGGACTTTGAACAGTCAAGGAAGGCTGTTTTCCCTATTAATAGGACCCCCATATTCTGTGTTCTCTGATTTCTAACTTCCTTTTCTGACCTATTGTCTTGAAGGAGAAGGTTATATCTGTTACTCTTCCACAGTAATATATAAAGCTTGGTGCGTGTGCGTGCATGTGTGCTTGTGTGTGTGTGTGTGTGTGTGTGTGTGTATAGGGGATACGTTTGAGAGATAAGAAGGGAAAGGATCACATTACCCCCTATAAACTGCAATAAAATGAGAAGGAATGTATTACAGAGAATTATTGTATGTTCTTAAGCCCTAAGTGGACTTAATGAGCATTTTCAGTAATCTGTTTACAATTCTATCTGTTTACTGAAGGTTTGGCTTTTTGGCAGTTACTTGACCACTTCAGATTGTAAACTGATTCATCTGTCAAAGTCCAGCTCAAATTCCAGCTTCAAATTCCTTCTCCCCGTCTCACCGCTTCCTTCACACTGACATCTCCAAATTCCTGAAGCCTAAGTCTATACTTAGACTATGTATTTATATTCCTGAAGACTAGTATTTATATACTCCCATACTCAGCAAGGTGAATTTTCTTTTTAAAAGCATTATCTTGTCATTGGCTAGCTTGTGGGAGCCCACTACACACTGATTGCTTCCTTTAATTTGGTAACATCCCTCCTCCCGTGTAACTAATGGAGAGCTTGTCTTTAGTATTAGTTGATTCATTGGTTATATTATCCTCTTGTTGATTCTATTTTTGTATTGTGATTCTAAACAGATTGTTCTTCCCAAGACAGTTCTTGAAATGTTAGTAATCATGCTTCCTTGGAGCCTTCTAAATTTCTCCAGTGCTTTCAACATTTACACAAGTGGCGTAGCCTTTTGACTTTCTGTCTTCACCCATCCTGCTCTGAGATCAGTCCTGGCTGTTAGCATCCCCCCTTAGTGGTACCCAGAGCTGAATTCCAATTCTGCTGTGTTTAGGATAATCATCTCCTCTTTCTGTGTGATATACTTTTATGCTGCTTAATCTTCCACTTAGTTTTGCTGGCATCCGTGTCATGCTCTTAGCTTATACTGACCTTGAATTTGGCCAAAATCTCTTCATCTTTTTCATAGGAACTTTATTCTTGCCAGGGAGCAGTCATCCTAAACATGGGCAGCTGAAGTTCCTGAACTTTATCCCCATTTCTATTAAGCTTCATCCTGCTAGTTTCAGTCCCTTAGGCCTCCCAGTGGAGAATTTCTTGAGTTGGATTATTATCCAAAATAGTCTGTTAGACTAAGTAAGGAAAATGATCTTCTGAGAAAAAAGTTCCTAAGCTTTAAAAGAAAGAATCTAATCTTCCCAAAGAATATCTCAACTCATGTTACCTTGTCGAGAAAACTTTGTACAGCTTACTAGTTAAAGCCCCACAGTGTTCTCCTGTGGCATCTGAAGAGTTGTCACAACTATGCTTTCTATTGTAGCACTAGCCAAGCCAGTGGACTCCTCGTCCATCCCACTCCGTTCTCTGCACCTGCCTGGCTTGTGACTTTGTTCACCAGAGCCTAGAATGCACATCCTTCCTGTTCCATCTCTGCCAGTCAGAATCCTACACATCCTTCTCCTTGAGGTCTTTCTTGAATCTTAATGGAGTATAATTTCTCCTTCTTTCTAGTTCCCAAAATATGTACTAAATTCTACTTTATGAGTGACATATGATATCGTGATTGGGAGGCGAGGCTCTGGGAATGGATACGCTATGTGCAAATCTGGACTGTACTCCTTAGTAAGGCAATAATCGTCAGCTAGTGAATTTTTCTCTTAAACCTCAGTTATTCCATCCGATTATGAGGCTCAGACTAGTACTTAGAATGGTACCTGGCATAGAGTAACTGCTAATTTTGCTGGTGAAGCTCAGAATAATTTATGGACATAATTTTTTGAATCCTCAAAACATGGCAGTCAGAGGAAACATTTATAGATTTGTGGAGACAGAATATTAGAGAGGAGCATTTTCCTAAGGAGGCATTGTGAGATGGTCTCCAATCAGAGGTCAGACTCATAGCTATTTTCACTTAACAGTCAAATATTAGTCAACATTTTTATAAACACTGTGCATATTTACTTGTATCAAGTAGTGCAGATAACCTGGAGAAAGATGGCCTTCGTGTTATGAACTGTGTTTATTAACATTGCAATTAAGATAATTAATTACTCAAACTTAATTTTAATTTGTGTGCCCATGGGTTCATGCTAATTTACATTTTGCTTTGTACAATGTGACAAAAGGAATTATAAAGCATTTTTTTTCCTTTTATAAAGTATAATCTTTATTCCTTGGGGGGGGGGAACCCATCGTGGTTGAGCAGCATCAGAAACTCATGCATTTAACTTTGGGCATTTATCATGAGGATTATCAATCTGTAGCCTGATAACTCACTCTGACCTCAGTATTTATTGAAGGTCTACCAAGAATCTCGTGTTGGGCTAGGTTATGTTGAGATGTTGAGATGTTAAGAAGTAGAAGATGAAGTTTCTGTCCTAAGGTATTATTTGGAGATAAAACACAGTAAAGAAAGTAATAATATGAGGCAAATTCTAGTTCTTGTACTCAGTGAACTACTAAGTTAGCAGTGTAGAAAACTGGGTAGTATAAGAGCCTCAACAGGATAGTTCTTAATTGCTACCAAACTATTTCCATCTTCTTTCCAAACTGTCCCTTCAAGAACCTCTAAAAACTAAATAATACAAACCTTGAGGACATCATTACTTAACTAACAATAATATATTTGTACAAAGTGTTTCTTCTTTGAAAATTTGCTCTAGATATACCTGATGAGGAGCTATTATTGTAATAGCTAACAGATTGCCTTAATTAGTTCTGACAATAAATTTATGTGATCCCATTTTTTTGAGACAAAGGGAAGTGAGGTCTCAGAGTGGACACATAAGTTACTACCTCCGTAAGAGGTAAATCTATGATTCAGTTCGTATCAGCCAACTGAAAAGCCCTCTTTCTTAACCACTATACGCTCTTGTCCTCCTTGACTCCTATTCACCAGCCTACGTAAGGGACCCACGATTAAATTATGGATGAACTTCAGCAAATATAATTAGAGTGGGGGCTAGATGCGTTAAAAAAGGTAAAAAAGGTTGTAAAGAAACATTTATACCAGCTAATGGATTTGTAACAGTCTACCAAATGGTTGGGTTAGCCTCATTCACTGATGGTTAACAAGAGAATGGCATTATATAATTTATATAATTTTTGTTTTAGTAACCTTTACAAGTGTATGTAAAGGGTATTAAAAAGTCAGGGAGCCAAATATTGAGAGAGAAGTTCGGTGTGCAGTAGCCTAGATATATCATAGATTTGTATACAAATGGACATACAGTTAAATTAAAAAAAGATGGATTTGAGGGATGTGTCTAAGGTAGATTTGGCCAGATTTGTGGGCCTGTCCAATATAATGTGTAAAAAGGGGGAGAAGTGAAAAACAGCAAGGTTGTAGTGATGCCGTTCCTGAGGCTGGGGAAAAGGCGTGATTACAGTTGGGAGGGGCTGAGTTTTGGACATGATGAGTCAAACATACAAAGATGATTTGATATCCTGAAGAGTGTGAGTTCAAGAGTGATCTGGTCAAAGATTAGAGAATCCTCAGCCAATAAGTGAAGCCACAGCAATGGATAAGTTCCTGGGGAGGAGCTCAGTGCCACAAGTAGACAGGACAAAACTCAGGATAGCCACCAATATTGAAGGTGTGACTCTCCTCAGTGGTGTTTTACTCTCATGGCTACCCTGTGGACTCTTTGGAGTAGGTATTTCCCAAGCCTCTGTCAACAGGACTCTAAGCTGTTCTTTATGCTGGCTTCCTTTGACAGGGGCTAAGCCATTAACAGTTGCTTGTTACCAGGATCACTCCCAGACTATTGATCAGCTTCAAACTTGGGAAATAATTTGCTTTTTGTAAATTGACTAAGGATTAGTATAGAGATAATGTATAACTCACTCATAAATCAATTGTTAGATGTCTCATCATTTCTTTAGGATCTTTTTTTGTTTGTTTGTTTTCATAAAATTTGCACATTACATTTCTAGTTTTAAAATAAATTAGTACAGTGATGGAATGCACATGAAATGACTGACAATATCTTAAATGGCTCCAGGTTTCTTGTGAAATGTCTTAAAAACTTGACTGGTGGTTTCCTAGGTACTAAAAATGTGTGAGTGCTTTGATTCTATTGTGGCATGCTCTTCTAGTAGTGAACAGGAACTTCTCTAAAAACTGTCCATATTGTCTATTCATAGACAGCTGTTTAGCAGTGAGCAGGTCATGAGAAGTAGCAACATTGGGGGTAGTCTGGGGGAAAACACCCAAGGTACAGGGCAAAGAGTTTTGAATCTTGAGGTCCTACTACCTACATTTGAATCCTACATCTTATATTACATACCCATTACAGCTATGGGTCCTCAGATGAGTGACTAACTCTCCTTAAGCCTATATATATATATATATATATATATATATATTTTTTTTTTTTTATCTGTAAAAAGAAATTATAATAGCACTGATAATATTTTTCATAGAATTGTTGAGGATGTTCAACAGGTATTTTACCCAAAGTTGGGCACTAGGGAGTGCTTTGTATAATTACTGAGTATTAATGCACATTGACTAGGGTTATTTTCTCTCTTTTATTCTGTTTTAAATATCTTTGTAAGTGCTGCATTCTCTGGATATGTTTTTAATTGGACTTTTCTGAATGTAATACAATTCCTAGCTAGATGATACTATGAATAATAGATTCTCTGATATTAGGGGATATGGGACTATCACAACAGTTCATTCTTCTAATGCATTTAGAAGACTATGCTTTTTTAGGGTTCCCTCCCTTTCTTTTACAGAATCACCACTTCACACCTGTCAGTAAAGCACTGGCCTAACTCTCCAGCTTAAGCAGGGGTCAGAACATATGAATTCGTCTGCTGATATAGTATGTTCATTTCCTTTTCTCCAGCTCAGTTTTCAAGGAATATTTGCCTGAGTTTTACAGTAGAAGTTTTTTTATTTAATGTTCCTGACATACAGTCATGCAGGCATAAGAGCCCAGGTCCCTTTGTAGGCCATTATCAAAATCAGACTTAGTTTGGGCCCAGGTATTATTGAAGGGTGGTATACTGCATAGTGCATGTAAAAATAACTCTACATCATGTTATCAGGGAAATTCCCCCAAATTGCATATTAAGATAGATATTGAAGCTCTGCAGTTAAGCAGAGGGTAGTATCTACCTGTTTGGGCTGCTGATCAGGGTTGTGGAACTTGTGTAATAGAAAATGAATACTAGGGGCACCTGGGTGGTTCAGTCAGTTAAGCATCTTGCTTTGGCTTAGGTCATGATCCCAGGGTCCTGGGATCGAGCCCTCATCAGGCTCCCTGCTCAGTGGGAAGTCTGCTTCTCCCTCTCCCTCTGCCCCTATCCCTCCACTCATGCTCTCTCTTGCTTTCTCTCTTCTCACATAAATAAATATAATCTTAAAAAAAAAAAAAGAAAAAAAGAAAAGAAACTAAAAAAAGAAAATGAATCATAGTCCTGACAAGCTGGATGTTTTCAGGAGTTGCACATGTTTCACATGTTTCCTTGGCAAGAGGCTTTACCATTGCAACTACTTGCAATGGTAGTTTCACAAACTGTATGTATACAGTTTCAATATATACAGCTTCACAAACTGTATAGGAATTCGGTGTTTATTTTCTGGGCTCTCTATGTTGTTTTCATCAGAAATCTACAAAATTTTAGTTGTAACTCCCAGGGTACAGATGTACTGTGATCCCCTAAACAGCCATTTATGAACAGTATCTGCCCTGATTCTAAGACAAAGGTCACATTCAGTTGCTCACCAGTCCTTGTGGAAAGCAGAAATATTTGCCTCATCTTGTATAGCATTTTAAAGACCCTCATTATTGGGAAAATGGGTTAGATAATGGTGAAAATGCATTTGTCAAGAATTGGTACAGACCCTGACAATTCTTTATTGCTTCAAAATTACTCTGGCCAATGTGCATCTTTCTAACAAATTTCTGGCAGAAATTCAGTCATCTTGCTATGATAGTAAATCGAAGAGAACCCAAAATGTCACTGACAGGAACCCAGGAGTCCCTGGTTTATATAAGAGATCCTTATGAACAGGAATTGTTTGGAAAACTAGAAGAAATAAGAGGCTGCAGCAAGATGTTGGCAAGGAGAGGCAAGCAGAAGGGGCAGGACCCTCCTGTGAGCAGTGGAGCTGTTGGCATATTCACACGTGTGAAAAGGGATTGACGTTGCCTTCCACCTCTCAGGCATGGGCCCAGGTGCTTCCAGGCAGGGCCCTGCTTTTTGAGTCTGGGTTGGACCTGGGAAGCTGTCCCCCCTGCAAATCAGAGCTCATATAATATCCCAGGTCAAGGCCAGATGACCAGCCAGGATCTGCTTCTCCAGTGTTTGCAGAAGTCAGACTATAGTGCTGCTGCTTCTGGATAGAATTTGACCTTAACTGAATATTCACATATAACATTTAAGCAATGGATGCTGAGGAAAATCCATCAGTCTTGTAATGCACATGAATTTCACAGTCACAGAACATAATTTTCTTCATTTCTGGCCACAAAATTTATATTCTAACTCTAATTCCCCATTTCTGGCAGATAGCAGAAAAAGTTAATCTAGTCACAGCCACAGCCAGTCTGTTCCATTCAATTTAGCGCTTTCTAAGTTGCTTCTGGTTAAGATTCCGGAATATTTAGGATCTTTCTCTCCACCCCTCTCCTCCCTCTCCTTATTGTATGTTGCTTTTAAGGAGTACTGCTCTAGAGGCAGTCAGGGGACCTTTATTCTGGATCAGCACCTTCTCCTTCCCCTGACTTCTCAGAGCTCCAAACTGATGCCCAGACCCTGATGGGATTGGCTGAGGAGCCTCTGGGATGCTTACGTGGTTCTGTGGATGTGGGTGTTTCTGTCTCCTGCCTGGCTCCCTGTCATCAGCTACTCACTTTGCAAGCCCCTGCTATCAGTACCTTTGTCTCCAGCCAGATGAGGCATCAATCAATCTCCTCTTACTGTCAGCTAAACTCAGCACCCCTAGGCAAGGCAGGCAACCCTGCCCTCTGCCTTAGCCCACCAAGCCATCCCTGCTCATTCTTCCTGCCCTTGTCACTTGGAATGTCTCTGCATCTATCTCCCTTAATAATGAAAGAAGGGAGGCAGGAAGCAAACAAGCTTCTTACCAGATCCTCCCAAACTTCTGGGGGAAATCTGTGATTATCCCAAATCCCACCCTAATAGATAGGGGCTTTGTTCTGGGGGTGGGACACAGAATGCATGTTCTCTAATTGCCTATAATGCTCTTTTTCCTCTCTGAATTTTTCCCTTCTTCCCAGGGTAGTAAACACGTGTGCGCGCGCGCGCACACACACACACACACACACTCTCACAGGCACAAAAAACTTGTTCTGCCAGTTCATATCTCTTTTCAAAACAACTTTTGTCTTTCATTTGAACTAGAACCAAGAATTTGGAATCTTTGTTTGCCCCCCCCCCCATTTTTCCTGACAGTTCCCCCTCAGGCCAATGGTGAACTGACTGTATGGGCTTAGGGAAGGGGGTGGAAGTAGTGAAGGGGGCAGAACCAGTCATCATTCTATCACATCCTGGCAAAGGTCACTCTGATCTGACTCATCAGGCAGGGTCCACATTGTACTCTCACTTCCTTGCAATACCAGGCATTTTGGGCTGACCTCCACACCTGGAAATGACTGCTGTACAGTCCCTCCTTTTGCTAACGAGGAACAAGGCACATCCCTTGGGGTGGTGAGAAGGCACTGTTTTTTAGGGTAAAAGATAGGAGGTTTTAACATGTTGAAAATCTAAATATGGATGTTGCTTTTTTCCATTTCTTAATGTTTTCCTAAGAGCCTTGATTGGAGCTCTAATGAGGAATCTAGTATGTGTAATGTGTATACATGTATATATTCTCTCTCTCTCTCTCTCTCTCTCTCTCTCACACACACACACACACACACACACACACACACACACACACACAATTATAATTGGAATTCTCTATGAGACCTCTGGTTGCGTTTTCTTAGGAACTGACTATCTAGTCTTCGCGCTTACTGTTTCTAGTTTTCCTTGGGTCTGCTTTCTTCCCCAAATCTTGGAAATCTACCAGTGGTACTGCGTCTAAATTCTAAAGCATTTCAGGCAGAGTGCTTTTGAAACCAGAGTGAAGGCTGGTCTTTCTGTTTGCCCCTGTCGCCAACCTGCCAGTCCTGTTTCTCCAGGCTCTGTAGGGGCCACTATATTCTTAACTTCCTGAGCAGGTCTTTTAATGGTTTCCCAGCACTTCCTTTTTGCTTCTGCCTCAGGCATTTAGCTTGTTTTTCTTTTATCTTTAAAGCTGCCCCTACTTACCTAGCCCCTTGAGGCTCTTTTCTTTCCAAAGGTTACCTACAGAATCAACATAGACTCTTTGCAGTTTTTTGCTCTGTAGCCCCCTCAGGGGAGGCCAGACTCAGTTTTAAGGATATTTACTTTTAACCATAGGAAATAGTGAATAGTTAAATTGGTCAAATATTCCTCTGTGGGAGAGCTCCCTGTGCCTTGGTATACTCTCCCTTCCTTCTTTGCTCTGGGGGGTCATTTAGAATATCCCCCCCACCTCCACCTTGCCCTCTAGGTCCCAACTGGGTATGGCCAGTGGGAGGCACAGCAGGGTGTCAGAAGGCAGGACAGGAGTGAGTCTTCTCACTCCCTTGGGAAATTTGTGTGTCCTACCAAAGATACCCAAGAACACAGATCTTTATATGTCCAACTATTCCTGTTTCAGCTCTAAAGTTCTTTAGTTCTGGTAACTTCTCCCTCCTTTTCCCCCTTTTTTTCTGGGGCTGGTGATGGCTCCTCCTCCCAGTTGCTAGCCTTAGGGGCCTTAATTTTTTTGCTGCTAGCATCCCCTAATGTTGCTCACATCTTACCAAAATCTCAGTTACTCTGTTTGAATTTATTACTAACTTCCTCCCAGGACCTTGATCAAATCCATGCAGTTACTACAGATGTTAGAACACAGGTTCTGGGTGCCTTGCTACTTGAGGTATGTCTAAATTGTGAACCAGCTGTATTTGTAACCCCTGGGAACTTTGTTAGAAATGAAGACTCTTAGGTTCTGCCCCAGACTTCCAATGTCAGAAGCATTTTAACAAGATTCTCAGGTGATTTCTCTGCACCTTAAAGTTTGAGAAGCCCTGCTCTAGAGATAAGTTTCCTCCTAAGAGAGTAAGTGACCAGGAGCCCTGTTGAGTTTAAGCTTTCTACTTAAAATGTCATCTCTTTCCTTTCTTGCTTCTCTTGCCCTGCTTTCACCCTTCACTCTATCCTGCATCCCAGAGCAAAGCTCACATCCCTGTACCCCTCTTCTTATTGTTCACCCGTTCTAAGCTCCAAGTGTGTACTGCCATAGGTATTAAGGATACAAATAAGGCAACACAGGCCTGCCCTCAACTGGATTATTAAAGGAATGAAGGCATCTTCATAGTCAGTGTCACGATAGCAGGAGGTACATGCTGTAGCAGAGATAGGAACAAAATGAGGTGGAAACAGAGGCCAAAGTTATCATAATTAAATATGAATATGCTTAGTGAATGTGAGAAAGTCCCTCTGTAAAATCCTGTGAAAGCACTGTGTTTCCTGATTCTAGTCACATTTGACGATACCTGATTGTAATCCCCTGTCCTCAAACTTCATCCTCGTGTCACATTTGACAAATAGCAGTGTCTCTCCCAGGAACAGCCAGTAATCTGTGCAGTCACAGCCGTTCCTGTTGAGGCAGCTGCAGAGCAGCAAATGCTTCCAGGCAGCCAGAGCCCTAAAGCCGTTAAGGAGCTGATTTTTTTCGGGAAGAAAATTCATAGAGGAAAAAAACCCAACTGATTACCTCATAAGCTGTCCTTGGAGTTAATTTCAGTGTTTGTTAAAGAATCTAAATCCCCCTTTCAAAAGGGTTCTCACAGGATTTGCTAATTAGGCCGGCATCTTTTGTCACCTGTAAGCTACACTCCCATTCAAGTCTCTGCATAATTCATGTAAATGAATTAACATACATTCCAAATTACCCAAGCAAAGGGGGGGGCAATTTTTATACCATTATGTAATTTTTAAAAAATGAAATATTGGCTTAGGCCTGTGAATATTGACCTAACTATTCATTCATTCTTTCATTCATTCAAGAGGACAAAGCTGTTACTCAAATCATTCTCTTAGAGCCACAGTTTTGCCACCTGTTCCTGGCATTAGAACGGAGTGATAGAGAAAAGATGCCTTCATCATTCTGGATTCTTGAACTTCAACGCCCTCTTCTTTGGCCCAAATGATGCCTTAGGCTGGTACATGTTGCTCCCTGCTTCCTCTGCTGGTAAGCAGCTAACATTTGGGTTGACTTCTGTCACTACTTAAAATTGATTAGGACTCCTTATCATTTTTTTTTAAAGATTTTATTTATTTATTTGACAGAGAGAAATTACAAGTACACTGAGAGGCAGGCAGAGAGAGAGAGAAGGAAGCAGGCTCCCTGCTGAGCAGAGAGCCCGATGCGGAACTCCATCCCAAGACCCTGAGATCATGACCTGAGCCGAAGGCAGCGGCTTAACCCACTGAGCCACCCAGGTGCCCCAGGTCTCCTTATCATTCTTATATCCCTGGCTTGTCATAGTCCTTTACCTTATGGGAAATAACTGAACCAAACAGTACCTTCTGAGAATTCCAGAGAAATGGGCAGAGTTGAAAAACTAAGAAAGGGGCATTATCCTGCTCTTGGTCTATAAATGAACTTCCATGTTAATCTGAGCATTAGAGAAGATGGAAATCTTCAGGTTTTGCTTGGTTTTTCTATTGCTAGTACTCCCTTGTACTAGGTTATGGAATCAGTTTAGTACGCTGCTATCACCATTTGAAAAAATAGAGTAGAAAAGGAAATATATCAGAATACATCACACATAATGAGACTTTACATCACACATAATGAGAAGTTTATGTTTGTGGCATATAAGATGTATGTGTGTGTTGGATAGACAGAGATGTACTTCTGATATGTGGTTAAAATTTTTTTGAAAAATACTCCCCTAGAAGATAACACAGTGTTTAAAATAAGAAGTCTTATTGGAGGTTGGTGGTGGGGAGAAATCAGGAGTAAGATGCTTGTCTTAAAATGGGGAGGAGAAAATCAGTTAAATAAAATAGCATTTTGAGGTCAAATGACCAGGATAATGACTTCTAGAGTGCTAATTTATACCAGCTTAACTGCACTGTTAGCCTCTATTGGTCACATACTTACATTATTATATGCCTATTACATATACATGTATGTATATATATTTTATTTATTTATTATAAATTTTATGGCTTTTTACCATTTCATTTTCTTTCCCCCACCTTTCTCTAGTTTTTAGTAAAGATTTTTTTCGAAAAACTATCCTGATCAGATACTCTTAAAGAAAAATTAAGAAAATTTCCTAACTATGCCAGCATCTGAAAGGGAGTAAGTGTGTACCTAAGTCAGGACTGTTGGCTACACTGAGGGTAAAATGTGAGAACTCAGAGGAAAGCAACCCTCAGACATAGAAAGTTGGAACTCAGTTTACCCCGACAGCCTCACTTCTCATCCCAGTGTCCCCACTATTGTCCCTCTTCTACCCTCCTATCACTTGCCTACCAGAATGCCTTCTTAGGATGACTGATCAGTGTTCTCTTAATTCTTCAAGAACATTTTTCCATTGTTCCTGCTATATATAGGTGAATCCCTGAAAATAATGTAAGATTGTACCATTTTAAGTAAGGTCTAAAGGATTAGAACACATTCTCCCCACAGCAAGAACTGCCACTGAAAACTATTAAAATTGAGCCAGTCATGGGGAAAAAAAAATCCTTTTAATAGCACATTTTCTTCTTAGAGCTCAGTTTGTTCTCATAAATTTTTTATTCTCCAAGTTTTTTCCTCTGGCCTTAAAATAGCAAAATATGATGTTGGAATATAGTATTCCACTATGATCATTTATTCAGGTTTGAATTTTATATTGAAAGTGCATTTTGAGGATACAGGGGAAAAATCAGCTAAAATAAAAGTTAACTTGAGTGAAGAAGTTGTTTAAGTTATGTTGTTATTTACCTTTCTTTGATACTAAATGTATGTTATTGGCTCTCACTTTTCAGGAATGAGATTAACAATGACAGTAATCATGAAGTTACTGGTTTCCTTTTAGAGATGCAGCATACAGTTGGGAAAATTGTTTTCTAGTAGATTAGTGATTCCCAACAGTGGGGGTTTTTAAAAAACAGTGATATCTGGGCCCCAGTTGATCTGGAACATAGCCCTGCATTAAATTAAAAAAAAAAAGTTGTAATGTGCAGTCTGCACGAGTAATATTCAAGGTACCTTAAATAATACTCTGGTGTCTCAGCTTCCCATGGGTGTTCTGATGTTAGGTGTTTTGTTTTACTACTCAAAAACACAGTTACAGAGTTTTTGATTCTTTATGAAAGGTGTTAGGCATAGCTCTCAAAGACTTCTGTATTTCCAGTACAAAGGCACAAGAGGGTTTTTGTTTTTGTTTTTTGGGTTTTTTTTTTTTAAAGATTTTATTTATTTATGACAGAGAGATAGCAAAAGAGGGAACACAAGCATGGGAGAACTGGAGAGGGAGAAGTAGGCTCCCTGCTCGGGGCTCAATATCCGGGGATGCTGGGATATTGACCTGAGCCAAAGGCAGATGCTAAACGGCTGAGCTACTTAGACACCCCACAAGAGACTTTTTTTTTTTAAGATTTTATTTGTTTATTTGACAGAGAGAGACAGAGAGGTCACAAGTAGGCAGAGAGAGAGGGAGAAGCAGGCTCCCCGCCAAGGAGAGAGCCCAATGTGGGGCTCGATCCCAGGACCCTGGGATCATGACCTGGGCCGAAGGCAGAGGCTTAACCCACTGAGCCACCCAGGTGCCCCCCCCAAGAGATTTTTTAAGGTAATAGTATAATCCTTCTTTTCTAACAATCTCCAGCAGTTATCAGTCACTGCATAACCCATCTGTCATTTCCTCTTCATAACTAACTTGAGTAGTTCTGCTACTTCCAACATTCTGGTTCCTTCTGCCTTTTGTCTAGTCAGGAACTGTAGCCCAGCTATCATTTCTCCAGGCCAGCTGCTGATCTGAGGTGCTTGCTGATTTTCTTCCTATAGCTTTTGACTTTGTTCATTAATTTGGTCATTCATCAAATACTTTCTGAGTGCCAGACTTTGTGTCAGGGCTTGGGATGCAATGAGGACGTAGACACTGTATTTTTCCACAAAGAGGAATTTCTTTTCTTTGGCCGTGTCTCTCTTATGCCAAGAGATAAGTGCTACAATAGAGTATCCACAACTGTATTTGGGAGGAGAGTGTAAATGGCTCCTAACTGTCAGCAAAAGCCTCATAGAGGTAATGGCATTTGAATTGAGTCTTAAAGGATAAATATGTTTCTTGACCTGGCAGCAAAGGGGAAAAAGGGACATTCCTGTCAAAGAAAACAGCCTTGCAAAAAATGCCACAGTCCATGGCTTGTTCAAGCAAAAGTGGGAAGGTCTGTGTTGCTGAGGAATTGCAGGGGATGAAGCTGAAAAAACAGACTTAGAGAGAGGCTGTCCGACCTTTTTATGACATGCTTACTCATTTGCTCCTGGACCTTTGTGCAGTAGGAATCCAGCAGAAAGGGAACTCCATGAACAAGTCCACACTTTGAAAAGGTTCATTTCATTAGTATCTTGGAGGATGGACTGAAGAGCAAGGAAATAAGAAGCAAGGAAAGTACATGGTACAGGGACTATGAGACTGAACTATGGTACAGGGACCATTGACAAGACTTGAAAAGGACTTAAAGTAATTATAGGGAAAGCATGAGCCTTGTGAAAAATCTGGAAGATCACAGAAAAATATTAAGAGAAAAATGCAGATAATCTATCATTCTTTCATGAGAGATAATTGCCATTAGTGATTTCTTCCACTTTTCCCTGCACATTTTATATGGTTAAGATAATTTTAGATTTTGATTTTTCATTTAACACTATGAAAAGCATTTCTTGTTATAATAAAGACATTCCATTAGCATAATTTCAATGGCTACAGAGTCACATTTGTAGGGATGAACAATAAAAAACCAAATCATTTCCTTTCAGTTGTTTCAAACTTTCATAAGTAATTTTATATTTAACATTTTTGTGCATTCAGTTGCTTAAAACTATTTATTTCCTTCTTTTTTTTCTTTAAGATTAACTTATTTGAGAGAGAGAGAGACAGAGTGATTGTGGGGGAGGGGCACAAAGGAAGAGGGAGAGAGAAACTCAAGCTGATTCCACCCGAGCTGGGAGCCTTAAGTGGGTGGGGCTCAATCTCACCACACTGAGATCAGACCTGAGCTGAAACCAAGAGTTGGGTGCTTTAACCAACTGCACCACCCTAAAACTATTATTTTTTATAGGCTTATAACAAGTAGGATTTGATGTGTTAAATCACACTGATCATTAGGACTTTAATGCTGCTGTATTGAGTTTTAGAAAAAGTATAAAACATTGAGCTTTAGATTTTAGAAATATTCAAGATACAGGATAATTTAGTAGGCTTTGGTGAACAATTGCTTTGGGAGAGTAAAAAATGATGAACTGGCCTAAAATGATCCCAGTTTTCTAATTTGGCAGACTTGGTAAAGTATATCACCACCAGCCAAGAAAAACGAGAATATAGGAGGAACAGATTTGCAGGGAAGATAATGAGCTCTCTTTGGAGCTAGTTGCATTTGAGGGACTGCACTGGTAGATAATCCAAGTAGTACACAGTGGGCAACTGAAAATGTGGTGTGAAATTCAGCAAAAGGGGTGGAAAACTTACATTCTCGATTTGTGAGAAGTTTGGCAAGTAAATGTTGGTCAAAGTCATAGAAGAGGAAGAGATAAATCAGTAAGAATAGAGGGGTGTAGAGGGGTGAAACTCAGGGGAACATTGCTGCATTGAAGAGCCAGACACAAGAAGAGCCAGGGAAATAGATGATTGTTCGAGGAAACAAGGAGTTAGTGTTGTTACAGAAGCCAGGAGTGAGAGATGTTCCAGAAAAGAAAAAATTGTCGATAGCCCTTGTTGTCAACTCTATCAGACACATTGTCCCTTGACCATCCCTAGGTGATATTTGTAGATAACATACCAAAGCATATAATTTAAAAATCAATATAATAGCCCAACTGTAATATAAAGAGAAAAATGGAACTGCATTTTATATAGTATTTTGATATGTCAACATTGAGAAGCAACTAAAGGAGATGACACAAGGAAGGAGTCAAATGGTTACTCTGATACAAAGAAGTACTATGGATAGGGATACTGCATGTGGAGACCAGTCTACCTGAGCTGGATTGCTGCACACGACATGAATTTCTAGAATGCTGAATATTCAAATAAAGTGCAGTTTTTCATCAACTGACACTATAATTGTGTTGCTGGAAAATTCAGTATATAAAAAAGACTTCCACTGAATCAGACTCTAGGTTTCAACAACTATAAACAGGTCTTTCAGCTGTGGTTAATATCCAGCAGGGTATTTGAAAGTCATGTGTGACACGGGACCATTCTTTCTTGGTATAGGACTATCTCCTTTATTGTAGGACTCCTAGCATTCTTGGCGCTGCTGATTAAATACCAGCAAGAGTCCCAGTCATTGCAGTTATCAAAAAGCTCTCCCACAGCATTCCAGAACACTCCCTATGGAGTGACACAGTTCAAGAGAGAAGCATAGGTTCACAGTGTCAGATTGCTCTCCTTCATCTTTAGTGTTCTTTAGTCTTTACAGTGCTGGCTAAACAAGAGGTGGAGGGGAAATAACCTAATGGTGTGGTAATCATGATCTCTGTAAACTCTCTGTAAAATTGTGTGGTCCTCCTTCCTTAATCAAATCATAGACTTTTTCCACTGTTCGTACATAAATTGCTGCAATCCCTTCCTTCCTTTCTCAACTATAGGTTGTTAGGTTAATTCATTAGACACATAGTGTTGTAGTTCTCCTTAGAAATGGCTCTTACCTAGCCAGTTTCCATCTACTTATGCACAAAATCTGTTCCTTAAAAGCTGCTTCCAGGCTGATGCTTATAATTACCTGGTTCAAACTTGTATTTTAAGCATTAAGCAGAACATAATGAGGATCTTCAAAAGAATGCCTCAGTTGTTCTGGGTGATTTTTGTGTCATTAATATTGATCATTTTGGGTACAAAAGCTTTCTACATGTTTTCCAGAAAGACCATTCAATTTTAAGTCACCTTGGACAAGTCACTTAACATCTGGGGTTTCCCTTTTTTCATAGTTAAAATACTTATAAAAAGTGATAAATGTGAAACCCTAAAATACCATAAAGTACATGGTCCATACTTGTTATGGGACACAATTTTAATACAGAGAAGACCATGGCATGTGAGAGTAGGTGAGGTTTTTTAATGCTCAAAGCAATTATGAATAAGGGAAGTTGCTTCTTTAGTGGTTCTTTGAATTTCAAGTGTTCAGACCATGGGTGCTACTCATATATATACCCGTTTCATTTCATGCTTATTTTTCCTTCTTCTTTCTGTATTCCCATGCCCAAAGGAAATGAGCAAATTTGGAGGTAGAAACAGTGTGGAAGAAAAGTGAAATGTAGGCTTTTGGAGATTTGCTGAGTGGAAGAGAATAAAGAATTGCAGTCAGTTTTCTGGAAACTGTTTAAATGACTTTCTCTACTCTCCTTCCTTCCCCCACTTCATTTCCAAGGGAAGCCATACTGTGAATTGTAAAACACAGCATGTGTTTCTTGGCAGTGACATTTAAAATGTGGTAGGTTATCCTCTGTTTGCTTTCCTCGGTAAAGGATGTATATTTCATTCTAATATGCTGAGGATTTGATCGAGACTCATCTAGATTCATGAAGGGTAAGGGTAATTAAGAAGGACATCAGAAAATATAATTCACAACATAAATGGAAAATTTTACACCCATTGTTCATTCATTGTTGTGAGAGTGTTCTGGATTACTTGCTAAAGCCTCTATGAGGTCATTCTAACAATGGTTATTAAGGGGAGAGGTTATATTTTGTGAATTCTACATAATCATGAAATTAGTTGTATTAATTCTTTATTCATTTTCAGTTAGGAAAGAAAAACAAAAATATTAGGTAACAAACACCGTTAAGCTATTTTTCCACTTAAAGTCAAACAATATTTCTCTTTAAGAGAACGTGTACAGTGTGCAATCCTAAACTTGAGATGTTACAAAATAGATATATGGAAAACTAATTGTTCTTAAAATAGTTGCCAAGTTTATTCTTGGTTTTCCCAGCCTATCTCACTTCACACAATGAGTATTCCTCTCCCAGCCCCTCTGCTTTTCCCCACAAACTCAGTTTCATAATAGAGTGGCAGGTTTTGTTCAAATCTATTTTTTTCCTTCATAATGTAGTAAGTAAATCCCAGTGGCTTTTGCTTAATGTTTTTGCCTGACTTCAGACACTTTAGAGAAATTGCCTTTTTTTTTTTTTAAGATTTTATTTATTTATTTGACAGAGAGAAATCACAAGTAGATGGAGAGGCAGGCAGAGAGAGAGGGAAGCAGGCTCCCTGCTGAGCAGAGAGCCCGATGCGGGACTCGATCCCAGGACCCTGAGATCATGACTTGAGCCGAAGGCAGCGGCTTAACCCACTGTGCAACCCAGGCGCCCCGAGAAATTGTCATTTTTGAAAATGGGTTCATTGACCTTTGGCATGTAATAAGAACATGGGGGTAACAGTCCTGTGAACTGCAGAGGGGTCTTGGAATTAACCAGTCCTGCCAGGAGGAGCTTGACCCTCCATTGGCTGATGATATTGTGCTGCTATTGGGTCCCTTATAAGACATAGCTATACTTCAGTAATTTCATTGAGGAATACATTATTTTCCTTAAGTTGTGATATCAAAACTTCACTCTGGTTTTCAGTTTTTCTTATACATTCCTTAGATTTACTAATGGGTCTAATTTATTAGACCGTTATTTCAAATCTTGTTTTTTGTTCATTCAGTAGAATTTGAACCTCTCTCTATATGTAAAAAGACGTTTAAAAATCACATGACCATTTTAACTTTTCAATTACACTTTTTCATAAATGCACAGAAGTGGGTCAAACAGTTTTTAAACAGGTCTTCTGAAGAAATCAACTGAAGCATTGAAATCTTATTTTCACAGACTGCCATTAGTATATTTTCCTGCATAGTTATTTTATTAAAGACTATCTGAATCAAAGAGTGGAGTTCAGAGCACTCTTCTCCCTAGATGAATGGACCTGAGTACAAGGATTCAGACTCAGAGTATGAAAAAAAAAAAAACCAGCAGGAAATTTAACTGAGCTTCCCATTCTTCCCAAGGTCCAGCAAGGAGAGTCAGGTCTTAGAGTTTCTCAGAGCTCCAGGAGGACACAGCCTGTGCTTCCAGTGGGAAAATGTGGAGTGTGTTATTCTAACAGCCCCGGCTCCTTAGGAAATGGTCTGGTCTCTTGATCTGGGGAAGACAGAGGATTTTTTCTTACCATGTCGTAGGCGGCCAACACGTGCCCCGAACACATTCATTTGTTCTGGCTCAGGAATCAGCAGATTTTCTTTAAAAGGCCAGATGTAAATGTTTTCAGCTTTGTGATCCCTGAGATCTCTTTAGTAAATATTCAGCTCTGCCACTGAAGCTACAAGTGACCATAGATTATAGTCAAGCAAGTGGGAGTGGCTATATGTCAGTAAAGCTGGTTTGTTTCTTTTTTTTTAAAGGCAGCTGGAGACTGGATTGTTGCATGTAGTTCACTGACTCTGTTCTTGGTCACGTCCCACCTTCTTCTTGGGATAGCTGCTGTAGCCCAACCCTCAAGGTGAGAGGAGATATTTGGGGTGACCAGATATTTATCGGTTGGGGCTCCCTAAGCACTTTTGGGATCCAGACCACCACCTGGGACACCCTAAGGAAAGTCTTAAAACATATAGCCGTTGTTTGCATGTGATTATCTCCACAGAAGACCTACAAATGGCTAACAGACACATGAAAAAATGTTCATCATCACTAGCCATCGGGGAGATTCAAATCAAAACCACACTGAGATACCACCTTATACCAGTTAGAATGGCCAAAATTAACAAAACAGGAAACAACAAGTGTTGGAGAGGATGTGCAGAAAGGGGAACCCTCTTATACTGTTGGTGGGAAGGCAAGTTGGTGCAGCCACTTTGGAAAACAGTGTGGAGATTCCTTAATTAAAAATAGAGCTACCTTATGACTCTGCGATTGCACTATTGGTATTTACCCCAAAGATACAGATGTAGTGAAAAGAAGGGCCATCTGTACCCCAGTGTTTATAGCAGCAATAGCCAAAGTCACCAAACTGTGGAAAGAACAAAGATGCCCTTCAACAGATGAATGGATAAAGAAGATATAGTCCCTATATACAATGGAGTAGTAGTATGCCTCCATCAGAAAGGAAGAATAACCAACTTTTGCATCAGAATGAACGGAACTGAAAGACATTATGCTGAGTAAAATAAGTCGAGCAGAGAGAATCAATTATCACATGGTTTCACTCTTATGGAGCATAAGGAATAACATGGAGGACATTGAGAGACGGAGAGGGGAAGTGAGTTGGGGGAAATTAGAGGGGGGGACAAACCGTGAGAGACTGTGCACTCTGAGAAACAAACTGAGGGTTTTGGAGGGTGGTGTGGGGTTGGATGAGCCTGGTGGTGGGTATTATGGAGGGCATGTATCACATGGAGTACTGGGTATGGTGCATAAACAATGAATTTTGGAACACTAAAAAATAATAAAATTAAATTAATTTTTAAAAAAACCAACACATAGCCAAGAGACAGTTATACCCTTATATTTCACTTGTAACCTAAGAGTCTAAATTCAAATTATAGCAGGTGGCAAAGCCAGGCTATCATACCTAAGGCCTATAGGCATTTTCTGTGTTTGGAGACAGCCTGGTAAATGGATGGATAGAAGTGCTTAACAAAATGTATAGCAGCATGCAAGGGCAGTATCCCATTTATTTAATAACTCTTAGAACGGTCCAGGTACAAGAGTAACAGACCCTAGGAATACATAGCCAGCAAGTTCTGCTGGCATGCACTCCCCAAAAAGAAGTGCTTGATAAATGGTAGCACAGTACACACATGTGCACACCCAGATAGCTCTGTATAGGTAAAAATACCCACATATGTATATTCATTTTTTCAGAGAATACAGAGACCACATGGGCTTACCTTTCTCCATTAAAAATCTTCCTCCCTCTCTGAATTCCTGACTGAGAAAAACAGGATTTCTGCTATGCTTGAACCTGTGCCTTCCTGCCCCTTAGCTGCCTTGCTCAGTCCCCACTGGCCCCTTCCTTATAGATCAATCTTTTTTCTCCTAAAAGCTTCTTGCCCTGCTGCCTTCAAAGATGTTTCTCCTCTAAGTCAATAACTGCTCATTTGAAAACAACTTTTTTTTTTTACATGTTAATCATTTTCTTCAGAAAAGATAAGGAGTCATGCTGGCTAAGAAATTCAGTGGTAACCATTTCCCTACACTTTTTTTTTTTTTTTAAGATTTTGTTTATTTATTTGAGAGTGAGTGTGTGTGTGAGAGAAAGACTGCGTGAGCAGGGAGAGAGGGAGAAACAGACTCCCCGCTGAGCCGGGAGCCCCATGTGGGCTCCATCCCAGGACCCTGAGATCACGACCTGAGCTGAAGGCAGAGGCTTAACCTACTGAGCCACCCAGGTGCTCCTTCACTACATTTTCTTTTTAAAGTTAATCTGTTTTTCTCCTCTTTTTTCTTTCTAAATTCTGTTAAGTTCAGCTTTATTGTTGCTTTTCAAAAATATCTAATTGTAATATCCTATTGGTCTTATAAAGAATGAGATTGGCAGGTTAACCTGTCTAATATAGTCCCATCGGACCTTTGGTGAATGAAAGGAGGAAAGTCCCATGTCATTCTGAATCTTCCTATTTGTATTTCTTTTTCCTTTTCGCCACACATGAAATCTGTGATTTTACTTTTCATTCGAATTTAATGTAAAAGTTTAAATTTAACAAATAGCAAATGGGAAATAAGAAACAGACATTAGTCAGGGTGGCTGCTGGCAGAGAGCTCTGGAAACTGATAATGGCGATAAAATAAGGTTTATCCAGGCAGCCTTCAGAGCTCAGCAGAGGGGCCAAATTTATATGCCTATGTCCAGTAAATATTTATTGAAAGTAAATAGATTTTCGGGGCTTAATGGGTCTCTGCCTGTTTGTCTGTTAGGGTTCAGGTGTTATACAAGGTTAAGTTTCTGTGTAAGATATATCCACTTCAGAATCTGTCCTGTTTTGGGAGGACAGCTCCTCCCCCTCCCCTTTTGGCATTGGTATGCCCCACCTGAAGCAAGACTTTAGAAATGGAAAAAACCTTGATCACTTTGATGCTTCTTGGCATTTGTTCTCTGTCACTTTGAGATTGGAAAAGAAAAGATGGCTGTCAAGTCCTAGATCTCTGTCCTCCGGATGCTCTCAGAGCCAAGGCTTCAGAGTGTTGTCTGAGGCCAGAATCATCCTGGCAGTTGTCTCTGGAACAATACATACAGCTTAAGAACTCTGGGTTTCCATGAAATTTTACATGATATTTCTCCCCCTCTCCCTTTCCCCAGTCTTCTGTTTCCTTTTCTCTTCCATAATAGCATAGCTCTGTTATCTTTTGAGAGCTGGCACTGCCTGGAACTGATTTCTACAATTTGGAGGTCTGTGAGAGAGAGGAAATTAGAGAACAGTGATTAACTTCAGATAATGGTTTATAAAAACAAGTTTTTTGTTTTTTTTTTTAAATGAAACCTGAAGTTAAAGGAAAAGCATTAAACTTGGAAGGAAGAAGAATTATTTATTTTGTTTAATAAAATTCAGAATTTTCTAGAGCACATAAAAGAAATTATAAAATGATTACACCTATAAAATAATTTTCTTTCTTTTTTTTTTTTTAAGATTTTATTTATTTACTTGACAGAGAGAGTTCACAAGTAGGCAGAGAGGCAGGCAGAGAGGGGGGGAAGCAGGCTCCCTCCCAAACAAAGATCCCAATGCGGGGGCTCTATCCCAGGACCCTGAGATCATGACCTGAGCCGAAGGCAGTGGCTTAACCCTCTGAGCCACCCAGGCACCCCTAAAATAATTTTCTGAAGCATGTTTCTTTAATACAACTTTCAATTAAAAAGGAATTTCCCTATATACCTACTATTCATCCATCTTTATATATTTAATATGTACTTGGGTAAAGCAGACATCATGTGAGGACCTATGCTGGAGGATGTCACAATAAATCTAACGTAATTTCTAATTTCATTTTAGAAACTAGGTGAGTCATAGCTTCAAGTCAATGCAGTATATACGTTGGTAGAGAATTTTCATCTTATAAGATCAGGGATGGTATCTTAGAGAAAGTATTACTTCTTGGTTTATACAACATCTCATTTTTCTCTCAACAATGTGTACAGTTTTCTTTGGCAAAATGTTCAAATCATTAGCTCATTGTAAAAATTCAGTTGTTTTATTATTACTAAATTTGGAAAATTCTTGAATATGCTGGGTACAAGTATCTAATCAGGTCTGTGATTTGCAAATATTTTCTTATAAAATATAGCTTATCTTTTCATCCTTTTACCGGTGCCTTTGAAGAGCAGATTTTAAGTCCGGGTTATATAGGTTTTATTTTACAGACCATGTTGTTTGTGTCTTGCTTTTGAAATTATTACATAAACTCAAGGTCACAAAAGTTTTCCCATATTTTTAAATTTTTTTAAAAAAATATTTTGTTTTTCTGACAGAGAGAGAGAGAGAGAGAGAACACAAGCAGGGGAAGAGGCAGAGAGGGAGAAGCAGACTCCCCACTGAGCAGGGAGCCCAATTCAGGACTCCTCCCAGAACCCTTGGATCCTGACCTGAGCCAAAGGCAGACACTTAATGGGCTGAGCCACCCAGGCACCCTTTATATGTTTTCTTTAAGAAGTTTGGAAAGGTTTTGGGTTTGACATTTAGGTGTATGACCCATTTTGAATTATTTTTTTTATTAAGATTTTATTTATTTATTTGAAAGAGATAGAAAGCACAAGTAGGCAGAGCAGCCTACAGAGGGAGAGGGACAACCAGGCTCTCAACTGAGCAGGGAGCCCGGCGCAGGACTCAATCTCGAGCCGAAGGCAGATGCCCAACTGACTGAGCCACCCAGGTGCGCTATACGACCCATTTTGATTTGATTTTTATATATAGTCTGAGATATGGATGGAAATTCTTTTTATTCCTTCTTTTTAAAAATGGGTCTTCATTTGTTTCAGCACTGCTTATTAAAAAGATTCTTCTTTCCTTCACTGAAGTGCCTTTGCACCTTTGCTGAAAACCTGTTGGCAATATTTGTGTGAATAGTTTGGGGCTCTCTTCTCTTCCTTTGGATCTTAGTGTGTTTGATCATAATATTATATGGCTTTCTCTTGTAG
The DNA here is from genome assembly GCF_011764305.1 of Mustela putorius furo. NCBI lineage: Eukaryota > Metazoa > Chordata > Mammalia > Carnivora > Mustelidae > Mustela > Mustela putorius. The sequence continues at coordinate 11,218,472 of NW_025422010.1, read as the reverse complement.
CTTTATATAAGTCTTGAATTTAGGTAATATATGTGTTTTGATTTTCGTTTTTTTTTTTTTTTTTCCATAGTCGTTTGGTTAGTCTGTGTTTTTTGTATTTTCATATCAACTGTAGAAATCATGCCAGTTTCTACAAAAAAAAGCCTGTTTGGACTTTGGGATTGTATTGAATCAATAGATCAATTTGGGGAGAATAAATATCTAAAGTACTGAATCTTCCAATCCATGTACAGCTTACATTTCTCCATTTATTTAAGTCTTCTTTAATCTCTCTCAGCTCAGTGTATAGATCTTTCCCATCTTTTGGTCAGATTTATCATCCTAAGTAGTTTACATTTTTAATGCTTTGGAAATGGTATTGTTTTTAAATGTTGATTCTAATTACTCGTTGTTAGTATGTGGAAATGCAGGGGTTTTTTTTATATTATATGTTATATATTGTATAAAATACTATATATTGATCTTTATCTTGTTACTTTGCTGAACTAATCTATTAATTTTAGGACCTTTTTTCTATATTCTGAAGGATTTCCTACCTAGACTATCATGATATCTGCATTACAAATACTTTTAGTTTTTTCCTTCGAATCTGGATATCTTTTCTCTTTTTTTCTTGTTTGATTGTGCTGGTTAGAATCTCCAGCACAATCTTGATTAAAAGTGGTGAGAGCAGTCGTCCAGCTTTGTTCTTGATCTTAGGCGGGAAACATTTCGTCTTTTACCATTAAATATGGTATATTAGTTTTTCCTAGATACCCTTTACAAGCTGAGGTAATTCTATTCCTAATTTGCAAAGTTTTTGTTGTTTGTTTTTTCTTTCTTTCTTTTTTCTTTATAGGAATGGATACTGGATTTTGTCAAATGGTTTTCCCGTATCTCTTTCTATAATCGTGGTTTCAATGTTTACTCTGTTAATAATTAAAAGATAATTAAGTTTGATGAATTAAACGAACTAACCATTTTCAAATGTTAAATCATCCTTGCTCTCCCAGGATGAATCCCAATTGGTCATGATGTATTATCCTTTTTATATATTCTTGGATTTGACATGGTAAATTTTGTAAGAATATTTACATTTATGCACATGGAGGGCTTTGGTTTGTGGTTTTCATTTCTTGTAGTATTTGTCTTGTTTTGGTATTTGGGTAATGCTGGTCTTATGGAATGAGTTTGTAAATGTTTCCTCCTATTTAATTTTCTGAAAGAATTTGTGTAGAGTTGGTAATTACTTCTTTCAGAGTTTGGTGGAATTCTGTGGTAAAGCCATCTAAACCTGGAGTTGTCCTTGTGGGAAGATGTTTTACTACAAGTTCAATTTGCTTAACACATATAGGACTATTCAGATTGTCTGTGTCTTTTTGAGTGAGCTTTGGCAGTTTGTGTCTTATAAGAAATCTTTTTTTTTTTTTTTTTAATAACTGAGTTGTTGAACTTACTGGCCTAAAGTTGTTTATAATATTTCCATATTCTTTTAATATCTGTAAAATTTGTAATGATGTCACCTTTTTCATCTTGTATGTGTTGCTAGTTTGTGTCTTCTTCCCTTTCCCCTATTATATCTGGATGGAGGTCTGTTAATTTTATTGATCTTTAATACAACAAGCATTTGGTTTCATTGATTTACACTATTATTTTTCATATTTTGTTATTTCCTGTTTTCTGCTTACTTTTTTTTTTTTAAGATTTTATTTATTTATTTGACAGAGAGAGATACAGCAAGAGTGGGAACACAAGTAGGAGGAGTGGGAGAAGGAAAAGCAGGCTTCCTGCTGTGGGGGCAGCCAGATGCTGGGCTGGATCCCAGGACCACTGGATCATGACCTGAGCCAAAGATAGACACTTAAGCCTAAGCCACCCAGGCACTCCTGACTTTGGGTTTAATTTATTCTTTTTCTGATTTTCTTAAAATGAAAACTGAAGTCATTGGTTGGATAGCTTTCTTCTTTTCTAATATGACTGTTTCATGCTATAAATTTTCCTCCTTATAAATAACTTATAAATAACTTTAGCTGTATCCCACAACTTTTGTCCTAACGTTGTATTTTTACTACTCTCATAGTTTATAATTTCATCTTGTTTTCTTTTTTGACCCATTGGTTATTTAGAAATGTGTTCTTTAGTTTTGTGAGGATTTTCTACATGTATTCTTGCTATAGATTTCTAATTTAATTCATTTGTAGTCAAAGAATATGTTTCTATGACTTGAATTATTTTTGATTTATTGATACTGGTTATATGGACCAAATATAATCTATATGGGTAAATGTACTCTTGAAAAGAATATGTATTCTGCTATTGGTGATAGAGTGTTCTGTAATTTTCAGTTAAGTAAGTTGTGTTTTATATACTTACTGATTTACTCTGTACTTGTTCTACACATTGTTGAAAGAGGGTTTTTGAAATCTCTTACTGTAATTGTAATTTTTGTCTATCTCTCTGCTGGCCATCAGTTTTTGCTTTATATGTTTTGATGCTCTGTTATTTGGTATGTAAAAGTTTAAGCTTGTTATTTCTTCTTGATTGACCTTTTTGCTATTATAAAATGATTTTTATTAATCTCTAGTAATATTTTTTGCTCTGTAATCAACTTTCTCTGTTACTAATACAGCCATCTAGTTTTCATTTTATTTTTTTAGCATGACATTTTTAAAATCCTTTTACTTTTAAACTATGTCTTTATATTTGAGGTGTGTTTCTTGTCAGCAGTGCTTTTAAATGTCTTGATTTTAACCAAATCTGACAATCTTTGTCTTTTAATTGGAAGTTTGAACTATGTTCACTTTAATGTAATATGGTTGGGTGTAAATTTACTATTTTTATATTATGTATAATTGTCTTTCTTATCCTTTTTTCTTCATTTTGGGGGCTGCTTTTGGATATATTGGGTATTTTTTATTTAATAGATCTTTTGTGTTGTTTTAGTGTTTGCTTTAAGCTACATATATTTTTTTTAAGATTTTATTTATTTATTTGTCAGAGAGAGAGGGAGAGAGAGCGAGCACAGGCGGACAGAATGGCAGGCAGAGGCAGAGGGAGAAGCAGGCTCCCCGCGAAGCAAGGAGCCCGATGTGGGACTCGATCCCAGGATGCTGGGATCATGACCTGAGCTGAAGGCAGCTGCCCAACCAACTGAGCCACCCAGGCGTCCCTAAGCTACATATTTTAATCTTTGTTTCTTATGTCTACCTTCAATTAAGTATTACTTGATAACATACATTATGGATTAATTTTAATATTATTAATATGAAATAACATTATTTCTGTTTTAAACAATCTATTAGCCTTTAAGGAGACTTAACTAATAAGGTAAAGTCTTTTATATTTACCTGTGTAACTACCATTTCTTATGTTCTTCTTTTCTTTGTACAGATCAAAGTTTTGCTAGATATTTTCCTTCCATTTGAAGGATTTCCTTTAACATTTCTTGAAAGAAAGTTCTGCTGCTCATGAATCTATGATTTTTATTATGCCTGAGAAAACTTGATTTCTCTTTAATTTTTGAAAGATGGCTTCACTGAGTATACAATTGTAGGTTGATAGTTTTTCCTTCAAGTATTTAAAAGATGTTGCTCTGCTTTTTTTAGGTTACATTGTTTTTGACATAAAATCTGGTATTCTTTTATTCGTTCCTCTTTACATGCTGTTTTTGTATTTTACTCTGATTTTAAGAATTTTTTTCTTTATCACTGATTTAAACAATTTGATTATGATGTGCCACCATAGTTTTCTGTGTGTTTCTTATGCTTTGAGTTTATTGAGCTTTTAAAATCAGGGACTTTAGAGAGTTTTCATCAAATTTGGACATTCTGTTTGCGTCTTTTCAAAATCTTCCCTCTGTTCACTCAACATATCATTTTCCCCTAGCTTCTTGAACATGCAGGATAAAATTGTAGTAACTTATTTAATGTGCTTGTCTATTAATTCTATCACCTGTGTCATTTCTACATCTGTTTGTATTGATTGAGTTTTCTCCTCTTGGCCACAGCCTTCTCCTCCTTTGCTAGCTTGATAATTTTTTTTAATTGTAATTAATGTTGTGAATTTTATCTTGTTGGGACCAGATATTTTTATATTTTTGTAAATATTTTTGATTTTTTTTTTTTTTTCTGGCACTTGAAAACTATGGTGTCTTGCTTTTAAAATTTGTTGGGTGTGATGAGAGTAGCATTTACTCTATGGGAGAGTTATCCCTATGGTAGAGATAAAATGCTTCTGAGTACTCTATCCAAGGTCCTGTAAACCATGAGCTTTTTCACTCTGTCTGCTGAGAATACAAACTATTCCTTACCCTCTGTGATTACTGGGGATCCTATTCTCTGGTGACTTCTAGCCTGTGGTAGTTTGCATATATGAAAACTGAAGACGTGAGTGGAATCCTCTGGAGAGTACCAGGTACTCTTCAGTACCCTACTCTGTGAGCTCCATAGATTCCTTGACTTCAGCTGCATTTCTTAAACTCTGAGAGACCAGCAGCCTCAGCTGGGTTTCCTGTTATGGGAACCATAGCCTGATAGCTCTCTCTAACCTGGGGCTATTACAGGACTCTTTGTTTTCTGTGCTTGTGATCACTGTTTTTAGTCTCCCATCACTTAATAATCTTGAGAATCTTTTAATAGTGTGGGTGGGTATGTGGATGTATGTGTATGTTGTTCATTTCAGGCCAGAGGTAAATCTGGTTCCTGCTACTTCATCTTGGTTGGAAGCAATAAACTTATTAGACCACCTGACATCTTCCTGTTGGTCATAGAGGCTGTGGTTTATTGTTTCTCACTCCTTTTTAGCTGTGCACCTCTGTTTATGCTGTTTCTATTGATGCCTCTTCAAGTTCACTGATATTTTTTTCCAGTATCAAATCTACTGTTAATTCATTCTATGAATGTTTTATTTCACATGTTGTATTTTTACTTATAGAAATTTCATTGTTTGTATCTTCTGTTTCTTTGTGCATTATGTTCATATCTTAAGTCCTTAAGTATTTTGAGTATTTTCATTATAGCTCTTTTGACCTTTTTTCCTGCCAATTTCATTGTCCCTGTGTCTTTATTATGGCCAATTTTATTTTGGTTATGAGTCACTTTTTTCTTCCTTTTTCATATCTATTAATTTTGTTTGGCCAATTGAACTTGCAAATTTTAGGCGTGGTTTATTAAATTTTATTGTATTTCTTTAAAGATTGCACAGATTTATTTTGGCAAACCATTGTTTGTGGATTTGAGGGAAAGCCAGTGCATTCTAGTGTCTAGTCTACCTCTCACTAGAGTAGTTTTTTTTTTTTTTTAAGATTTTATTTATTTATCTGACAGAGAGAGATCACAAGGAGGCAGAGAGGCAGGCAGAGAGAAAGAGGAGGAAGCAGGCTCCCTGCCGAGCAGAGAGCCTGATGCGGGACTCGATCCCAGGACCCTGAGATCATGACCTGAGCTGAAGGCAGCGGCTTAACCCACTGAGCCACCCAGGCGCCCCAACTAGAGTAGTTTTAATCCTACTAGTAAGACATGAGACTTCTAAGGGTTCTACTGTATGTCCTGTGTACTCTTTTTCTTTACTCTGGCTAATGTTAAGTATTATACTTTGTCATGGGTGAAAGCAAAAGTCCACCTGATATATTTCTAATATATACACCACTGTACATGCAGACATTGCTAACCTTGTTTGAAGTCTGGAAATTTTTTTGTATTAAAACTTGCTGGTTCTTTTCCCAGGAGTTAATTTGTACCTACCATTGTGAAGGTTCAACTTCTGTAGCCCTGGTAGGTGTTTAACCAAATAGTCAAGGGGACCCCTATGCCAGTTCCTGAAGCAATTTCACTTCATAGATCCAGCCGTTCTGGTACTCTGACAAGCAAATTCTAGCTGACTCAGCCTTTCTGAGTTTTGATATCTGCTCTTTTACCTCTGTGAGACAGCTGCTGGGTTATCTTCAGGATCTCCTTCTCTGTGAAATTGCCTCCAAGTAGATAGGCATATCCACTGGGAGTCTCATTGCATTTGTTTACTTTCTCCTGGCATCACAGTCCTGCATAGCCTGTTTTTAAAGTTTAAAAACAATTGCTTCCTTTCTTTGCCCACTTTCCTAGTTGTTTACAGTAGGAAGGTAATTCTGAACCCTCTTGGTCTCTCATGGTTGGAAATGGAAGCTCACTTTATGATTTTTTTTTTTAAGATTTTATTTATTTACCTGTCAGAGAAAGAGAGAGAAAGCACGAGTAAGGGAAACAGCAGGCAGAGGGAGAAACAGGCTCCCTACTGAGTAAGGAGCCCGATGTGTGACTTGATCCCAGGACCCTGGGATCATGATCAGAGGCAAAGGCAAACACTTAACCGACTGGGTCAACCAGGTGTCCCTCACTTTATGAATTTTTAATTGCACATCTGCATACATGAATATATACAGTATTTGTTTGGGTTTTATTTGTCCTTACTAGAAATCTCAATGAGTGTTAGGTTTTGTGGTTTATGGTTCTATTTATAAGAGAGAATAAGAGAAAGCATGAGCAGAGGGAAGGGCAAAGAGAGAGGGAGAAGCAGATTCCCTGCTGAGCATGGAGCCCAGCCTGGGGGTTAATCCCAGGACCCTGGGATCATAACCTGAGCCAAAGGCAGATGCTTAACTGACAGAGCCACCCAGCCACTCTTATGGTATTTGGCACCTTGAGCCTCATACCTAGTACTAGTAGGTACTCAATAAACATTGGTTAAGTTATTCATCATCATCATCATTATCATATTGTAGTCAGCAATACATTTTTGTTCCTTTTACACGTTTCCTATTTCACTTTCACCTCTAAATCACTCTCAGATTAAATTCTTGGATACTTTGCAAAAGCCTTGTATTCTTTTTTCTGCTGCCAAGCCAACATTTTGGCTGATTGGTAAGAAGGTTGAAGCTGAATAGAAAAAATATTCTAGTTTAATGGTCTTTATCTTCATGTGAATTCGAAAGCATTCACATACAAATTACTTTTATGTCTTTCATAGAATTACCAGTAAGTGCATTGATAAAAGTATGCTCAGAATTCCATTAGCCCAGGTTAAGAGGAATGCAGAATGGGTTTGAGAAGTTCTTTGCTTAGGGAGAGGCCACCTAAGGTGGATCTTAAGTCAGGAGGGGAGGGAAGACTCCAAGCTTTGGGAAAGTGTGGGGAGAGCCATTTAGCCTTTAATCTGTAGGATGTGTGATTGAGGATACCATTGTCCTGAAATCTCATTGCAATATCTAGGTAGAGATGACCAGTAGGCCCTTGGGTGAGTCTGAGAGAGTAGTCAGGAATGGAGTTAAGGACTGGGAAGATATTAATATATAGGTTAACACTAAACTCTGACATTGGAAAAGTTTTTTTTGAAGGGGAGGGATCTATATAGATACATAGAGTATGAAGAACTTTGAGAGAGATACTAATATTTAAGGATCTGTGGTTAAAGAGGATTCAGAAAATAGGCAAAGAAGTACTGGTTGTAAGCGTTTAATGAGAATCAGGATAGAATGGCCTTGCTAGAAGACAGATTTGTGTTTCTCACAAATAGGTAACTTACAAATGAGTGACACCAGAATTCCTGAGGATAAGCATGGGAGTGGAGTTTGTAAAAATACATATACTCAGGTCTTTCCCCAAACCTGAATTGAAAATTTTTGAGTAGGGCCCAGTTACATGCATTTTATCAAGTTCTCTGAGAAATTTTTCACAACATAAAATTATCAGCCACTGGACTAATGTTTCAAGAAGGAAGAATTATCAACTCAATGAAATATAATAGAAAGTACTAGTCTAATCACACTGTAAAAATTCCATGGTATTTGGCCACTTGAAGAATAGTCCTGGATCCTGAATCTTCTTGCTGCTACAACTACTAGAGTCATGTTTTTCCAAGTTTCTTCAAAACTTAATTTGTTAAATTAATAAATGTTCATTGAATGAATGAGTAAAACATCTTAAAATGAAAGATTTTTAATGCTTTTAATAACTATTTTGGTAGATTAGAGAGAAGGAAATGTTTGAGGAAAGAAAAGAGAGGGGCAGGTATCATTTTTGAACCGGTTGATTATATGCTTTTTGAATTCGTTGATTATCATGTGGCTATTCCTCAGATGTGGAAATGGTCCTAGCTTCCATTCCTTTGCAAAGTCTATACTGTTCATTCAGTAAACATTTTCTAAGAGTTTGCTCTGCAGTGGTCCTTTAATACATGTCTGTTAAGTACATCCAAATATACTTTGAAGTACAACAGAGCATATGTATCCCTGCTTATTATGTTTGGAAGTGCAGAGGTATAGGAGAGGCTTGGGAAGTTTTCACTTACCATTGTCCTGGAGGTTTAACACTACAATTTTTTTTTTCTATTATAATGCTTTTTTTATGCTTTCTTTTGAGAAAAACATAGTGCTTTTTTTTTTCTGTCACAGATAATAACACCAATAAAATCTTTTGTGAAAAATCATATTTCTCAAAGGGTTACTCATTAACCATTACTAATATTCACAATCTTTCCCATAATTATTATTTTTTTCCTTAATGAATTAATATATATCCACATTATCCAAAACTTAAGAACGCTGTTCTTTTGCTGCTGTTGTTGTAAAAGATGTGATTTTAGCATTTTGGCTGGAGAGTGGCATTTTCCTAGAATAATTCTGTAAGGGACATAAGTGGGAAACTGAGTCATTTAGTAAAATTCAAGGTCAGTGAATATAGTTGTACAAGTTATTTATTGAATAAGAATGCCAAAGGGTCAGGTGGGGCAGAGATTCAGCTCTGACCCATTAGGCAAGCCATATTTTTTCAGAGAGGATAGACTTTATTGAATTCATATAATGGTTCTATATAGGCTAACAGAAACCCTGGTAGAATTTTATTTTATAATCTACTGAAGCACAGATATTCTGTTAAGCAGAAGCTGCTACTTTTTGCTTTAAAGAAGGAGCTTTTGCAAGGAAAATGAAAGCAAAAATGAAAACTCTTGCCCATTTATGAAAAACCATGAAGAGTCAGCTTCTTTTTTAAATAAACGAAAGCAAACACAATAAAATAGAAGACCTAAGTCCTTTGTGTCATTTGTATCTCTTCTTTACACAAGCTCACCAGTTTTGTGCACAAGAGTCTATTCAGGGAATTACTGATTATCATAATTAATCCCAGCTATTGGTAAAGAAAGAAGATAATGTTACTGGAAAGGAGTGGATAGAAGCCTTAGAAGAGGGAGAACTTCCTGGTTGGGTTATTCTTAGAAAGAAAAAGCTTCCTGTAAAATGACAGAAAAGAAATCACTCTATTTCCCATGGTATAAACTATTGATCAGGGATTTATAGTTGTCTGTCTGCTGTCAGGGATTAGGTACTGAAGTACTAAAGCTATTCATCTTGAATGTTGTAGTTTCAGAGGCAATGGCAACAAGAGCCCCCACCACATGAGGTGTCAACCATTATGAAATTAGTTATTTGATTCTCTTTTGTAGAACTTACAGCTCTTGTTTTTCCAAAGTTCACATTTTAACATGGGCATTCAAGTTACTGGTCAGTGCCTTTCCCTGTCATTCTGTAACTAGGACTTTGAGGACCTTAATTCTCACAGTTGTTTTTATGGCATATTTAGAGTATGCAAAGTGCGCTGACTGCAGGCTCTTAATGGCTTGCTAAAGGAATTTATCTTATGATGAACAATGTTAAGACTAAATTGGAGAGGGTGAGGTAGAGAACCAAATGAAATTACCTTTAACTAGATGTCGATGATGATGATTAACAATAGCAACAATAATAAAAATGTGAATTTAGAATTTATTATTTTATTTTAACCTGGCTGTTATACTTGGGAAATGTCTCTACATGCCACAAGGAAAATTGAGCAAATGGAATTCAGCTTCTACTTCTTTGAATGGTTTTAAATAAAAGATGTGAATTATTGACACTATTTCAAGAAATGCTAATACATCATGATATACCAGCCTATGGATAAATTAAAAATGTGATTTATTTTTAACAGTGCTAATATATTAATTGTAGATGAAATGTATCATAGTTGTTTTTAAATATATGGTATATGTATTTTATAGCCAGTGTATATGGTCTGTTACAATTGCCAGTTTTATTAACTGGCAGAATATCAGGTTTTTAGAGAATTTTGTAATAAAAAATCTTTTTCTTGTGGGGCACTTTTACAGATAGCTCTCTTTGTTATTTAGTGAAAATTTTGACTACTGATAGACTTTTCAACATATGATAAAAATAGGATCCATTTGATTATCATGTGTATTTTAAGAAATCCATTAAGGGAAAAAAGAATTATCTAATGTAAAAGTATGAAGCTTTTGGGTTGGGTTTTCTGTTGGTGGTGGTTTTTTTTTTGTGTGTGTGAATGAGTAAAGAATATAAAATATAAATGAATTAGGAGACTAGTGACCAGGGAAAACAAATATGGAATTAGATATAAGAAGATTAAATTTATAGTTATAATTCTCAATAATTAGCATTGTATGCTCTGTGCGCTCTTAGATGAGTTACTCAATTTCTCTAAGCGTCATTTTTCTCATCTGTAAAATGTGATTTATTTGGGCATTGCTCAAATTTCCTCTCAGCTCCCCAACTCTAGGATCCTCTGTTTCATTGGAAACACTAGTTATGGGTTTCCAATTTAAAGCTGTTTGTATGGAAGATAGGAGCCACCATCTTAAGGTTAGCCAATGAAAACAAATGGAACATAAAGTTGTTATTGCTCAAGGGACCCTATAGAACTAAAACCATCATGTAATAAGTCTGAGTGTGGAAAATGTATTGTGAAAAAGGAGAATCAGGGATAATTATTCATCCAAATGGCCAATTCATTCCTGCCAGAATTTAATAAATTGGGTTTATATTTACGTTGGATTTTTACTAAATAGTTTGAAGTTGAGCTGACACTATTGCCCCGTGAGGAAAAAGGCCAGATGAAAACCTTAATAGGATGGACCACACAGCTAGCTGTTTAAAATCCATGTACATGAGAATGACCATGCACATGGGAATGACTGTATGGGACCCGAAGCTGAGCTACTGCCTGATTATACCTTTGATCTTGTTTGTGATTCTGTCATTGAATTTTTGGAGCTGGAGAAGGACAATAGACAAAAGAATTATAAAATAGTACAAGGATGCCCTAGAATAGCATTTTCATGTTTTGTGGCTGACCATTTAATGACTAGGTAATAACAACAATAAATAGACACTAGAGATGTAGAAGGAAAGAGGTTACATGGTTGCATTCTAGCAACTGTCAAGAGTACCAAAGAGGCACACTTTCAGATGACACCAGATTGAGAACTTATCTGGTCAGTTGCTTTGAAAGTCATGCATAATAGTACTGGCCACAGCAGCCCTTTGGAACCACAGAACAAAAATATACCCTGAAATTTGGTAATAATTGATTACTAATCAAGAGAGAGAATGTGTGGCTTAATTTTGAACTAAGAAGACAATCTTCCAGAAATTTATGTAGATTTCTTGGAGAAGAGTAATTTTAGAAGAACAAAATACATAAATCTCCAAGACTTTTCTAATGACATACATCACTGAAGAGGTAAAGTGTAGAATTCTGTTAAAGAGCAAGGGAAAGCTGCTTTTTCCTTGCATTCTGTTTTATAGACACTCCCCCATAGTTCCTAATTGAATAAAAAATATGAGCCTCTAAGCAATGATTAGGTGTCACCAAACTAGTTTTCCACTAATAATTTTAACTTATCTTTGAGGATAATGTGATTAGTTACTTAGGGGATTGAGCTTCAGCAAAATCAATCTACATCAAAGTCATAAACTGTGTATTTGTTTAAAATGTTCACACTTGGTGATTCCCTTTGCCTTAAAAACAGACATTTTAGCCCGTCACCTATTTAGAGGATTATTAGTCAAATGGGTAAGACTGTTTCCCATCTATGACCATTATACTTTGCTTAAAACAGCCAATAGACTTTCATAGGAGTGTCTCTCTCCATGGCCCCTTTTGAAAATTTGATTTTTTTTTTTTGATTCCTAAAACTTATTTGAAATTACAAAAAAAACTTTTTTAAGATTTTTTTTTAAGAGCAGTTTTAGATTCAAAGCGAAATTGAGGGGACGATCCAGAGACTTCCCATATACCACCTGTAGTGCACATGCACAGTCTCCCCTATTATTAACATCCTTTACCAGAGTGGTACATTTGTTACATTGATGACTTTACACTGACCCATTGTAATCAACTGAAAGTCCATAGTTTACAGTAGAGTTCATTGTTGGAATTGTGCACTCTGTGGGCTTGGACAAATGTGTAATTACCTGTATCCATCATTAAAGTATCATACAGAATGTTTTCATTGCCCTAAATACCCTCTGTGCTCCATGTGTTTCATCCCTCCCAACGCCCCCTCAAACCTTGGCAACCACTGGTCTTTCTACTATCTCCATAATTTTGCCTTTTCTAGAGTGTCATATTGTTGGAATCATATGGTATGTAGATTTTTCAGATTGTTTTCTTTCACTTAGAAATATACATTGAAGGTTCCTCTGTGTCTTTTCATGATTTGATAGCTCATTTCTTTTTAGCATTTAATAATACTCCATTATTTGGCTGTACCATGTTTATCCATTCACCTGCTAAGGGACATCTTTATTCCCAAATTTTAGCAATTATGGATAAAGCGCCATAAATATCCATGTGCAGGTTTTTGGGTAAACATAAGTTTCCACCTACTTTAGGTAAATACTGAGGAGCGTGATTGCTATATTGTATGGTTAAGAGTATGTGTAGTTTTATAAGAAATTGTCAAACTGTCTTCCAAAGCAACTATAGTTTTTGGCATTCTCACCAGCAATGAATGAAGATTCTTCTTTCTCCCTATCCTCACCAGTATTTTGTGTTGTTAGTGTCAAAGCATTTTTAATTATCAAAATTTTAGAAAGTAATTAGAATTATTTTCTCATATAGTTTTATTATTGATGAACAACTAATATAACAAAATTTATTCTTTTAAAATATACAATTCAGTATGATCAGCATAACACAATAAAAATTTTTAAAATAAAATATACAGTTCAAAAATATAAAGTATACAGTTCAGTGATTCTAGTACAGCCCCCAAAATTGTGATACTGTCACTACTAATTCCAGAGTATATTTATCTTGCCAGAAAGAAACTCCATATCTATAAGCAGTCACTTTCTATTTACCCCTTCCCTCAACCAACGTAGGGGAAATTTAAGAAATATTACATTCTCGTTTTTTCATGAATGTTTACATATATCCAAATAAATGATGTATTCTAATTATGTGGTTTAGTGGCCTTTTCTTGGTAAAGCAGTAGACAGAACATGGCATAAATTTCAAAGTCAAGCATATGGAGCTCACTTTATTTTAGTATATGTGCTGCCGAAGCGAGCACGGAGCTCACTTTATTTTATAGCTACAGATACAGAAAAACATGCTGTCCTCCCTCTACCCTCAAAAAGAGATTCTGTCATTCTTTCTTGCCGAAGAGCTTGTTGTACCATTTGAAGCTCCTCCTTTGTAAATTCCTGGGGTTCAATGTTTAATGGTTGGAAGTTGTTCTTTTCAGGTTGCAATTTATCCCCTTTCTAGACCCGTGCTTGTATTCAGAGGTGATATATACATGCATAAGAATTTAATTGCTGATAGGAACCTCAGTTAGCTGAAAAATTTCCAGCTTTCAGAACCATTTCAGATATTCCCTGAGGAGTAACTGAGATTTGTTTGCTGTTTTAAGCCTCCACCTAATCTACAAACACATTTTTCTGTATTTTTTTTCTGCCAACAGAGAGGTTCAGGCAGACCTGTTTACCTTTTGATGGAATAGTTTCATTAGCTTTCTCCTTGTTCTCCAAAGAGGGGTGAGGCAGGCCAAGAGAGGAACAGAAAACCGGGATGGTAGGAGAATGAAGGATGCCAGATGATACTGAAAGACAGAGTCACTGAGCCTGAGAAACCTGCTCTGTGTTCTTGCTTCTATTACTCTGAAACTATAGCTTCCATTTATCACCATTGCCTTTCAAGTGCTTTTTGCAAGATATCCAAGTTGAGCTTGTTTTAAGCATGTTAGAATCCAAAGATTGCTGAGAAACCAGAGCATTAAAAACAAGGGATTTGTCTTCTTACTTTACCTAAATGGCCTCCTGAGGGAACTAAGAGGGCAAACAACTGCATTATGGGGACTATGCCTAGGGTCTGTCCCACAGACTGAACAATTTCACTTGCAAGAGCTTTGATGCAAAGGCTTCCTTGAGGTCAGGATCTAAGATGATTTCTCTAGATGACTATGCTGAGCTGCCATTGGCATCATTCAAAGAGAGTGACAATGGAAAATTCAATCCTTTTTTCAGAAAGAGGAAGGGGAAATTTTTGTGATTTTGGCATATTCTTTCTGCTTCTTTTGGAATATATTTGATTTGAGAACAATGTGAATACATTCCTGTATATTTAGACAGGGATATCTTCAGTGGGAATGAAGTTTAACTTTAGAGTGTACTGACCAAGGCCATACCAAGACATGGGATTAGGCACATAATTTGGTAGCTCCTTAAATTGAAGATCATTACATTAGACACATCTTCTTTTAGTAAGCCTATGTATTCGTTTTTGTTTTTGTTTTAAGATTTTATTTATTTATTTGACAGAGCGAGACACAGTGAGAGAAAGAAAACAAGTATACTGGAGGAGTGGGAAAGGGAGAAGCAGCCTCACTATGGAGCAGGGAGCCTGATGTGGGTCTCGATCCCAGGACCCTGGGATCATAACCTGAGCTGAAGGCAGATGCTTAATGATTGAGCCACTCAGGCACACAAGACTGTTTATTCTTACTTGACTAATTCCCTTAAAGGAGTGGAGTTAGAGAAGGCATCTAATCTTACCCTATTGCAAATGAATTAATGAAGTATTCTTTCCAGTTACATCCTTTGGGAGTCCTTCAGACTGCAAGTAACAATAACAACAACAAAGGGTAGATTTGTTTTTAAAATTAGGAGCTTATCCTCACATTTCTAGAGAAGTTTAGAGATAGGCAACATCTGAAATTATTTCTGAGATGCAGTAATGGCAGGGCCTGTCTCTGCAATTTTCTTGAGTTTTCTCTCATCATTGCAAGATGCCTACTGAGACATTAGTCATCTTGTCTACATTTCAAGAAGGGAGAATGAGGAAGAAAAAGTGATAGCACTTATTTCAGTAAAACAAAAGATCTCTCTGAAACCATGATGTGACTTTGGCCAGAATTGTGTAAGATAGCCCTTTGTGGCCTAAGGAAGTAAGGCTTGGGCATGGGGTTGGGTCAGAGAAAAATTATGACAAATGCAGTTTTATTTATCTCATTATATTTCTTATGATATTTTAGTGCCCTGATGATATTTTAGCACCCACTATAGCCTTACTGTAAGTTTAGTTACAAGTGTGCTAAAAAATTAAATTATAGCAGTCCGTTATTAACACATGGTCTTACTATGTGCTGTGCATTTCACATGTATTAACTCAATCCTTATAATAGCCCCAGGACATGTATGTGACTGATATTCCCTTTTTACAGATTAGGCAGTGGAGGAACAGAGGTTCAGTAGCTTGCTCTGTAGGTCATAGATCCAGAAAGTGCCAGAGCCCGCATTGAAACCTGGGCCAGCTGGCTTCACAGTTTTTCTTAAAATAACCATATTATATTTCTTCTATGGTATAAAGACATGTATAGCCATACACAGATACAGTAATACCTAAGGGGGCTTTTGAAATTAAGAAAGATTATTGTAGGGAAAGTATTTGGACAGGATTGAAAGGTTTGAATTTATATTCTGGCAAATATTTCTGAGTTCCTGTTACTGGCCAGATACTGTGTAAATGAGACAGACATGGTTCCTCTATATTCTACTGGGGAAAATCAATCCCCAAAAATGAAGTAAGTGAGTAGATGAAGTGTAAGTTGTTGATGGATGGGGAAAAGGAAATGCAGAAAGCTGAGATGACGGATAACTGGAAGAATGCTAATTTAGGATGGCTAGGAAAAGATCCCCTGAGGAAGTGACATTTACCTTGGGAGCTGAATGATGAGAGGCATCTTGGCATGGAAATAGTAGGAGAATGTTCCAGACAGAAAAACCAGTAAAGGAAAATTTCCTGAGGGAAGAAACAGCTTGTCTTTTTAGAGAAACTGAGAAAAGATTAGCATGCCTAGTGCTAACGCCGGAGAGAGTGATATAAGGAGTGACTGCAGAAGCAGTTTGAGGACAGAACGTGCTGGGCCATGAAATCCTAGAAGAGCATTTACATTTTATTGTAATTGCAGTGGGAAGTTATGTGTCTCCACTTTGCTGTTGGTAACTGTTTTCCTCATTATATAATGAGACATGAATTCTTGTTTTGGCTGCTTTATGGAGTTAATGTAAGGATCAAATGATGTAATGTGTATGGTAGTAAATTGATATATATGAAATTCTTTACAAGAGACAGTAAGGGCCCATAGGTTATTTCTTAGCAAAAGTTATATCTTTTAAACATATTCTATGGAATATACTTAGAAAAATTGGACTTGGGTTAGAGCTAGCAGTTCATTAGCAAATACGATGTTAAAAGAAATCAGATATGTTTACAATGTTCTGTGGGAGTTCTACTTCCATTTAGGGCTAGACTACATGGTGGCTGACTCTCTTTCCCACCATAGCAACTAGAGAACAAAGGATAAATGTAAACATGATATGTTTTAAAAACTGGTGGAGAGCTATGGACACACCACCTAAAGGAGATAAATCTCAGGGAGGGCAGAGCTCCTCCTAGGTGACAGAGCCCAGTTGTCATTTCCCTCCCTGGGCATATTTTCCCCCCTGAGTCTTTACAGCTGATGATGATACTGCTTGGGTGGAGGGCCTCTGCTGTGGCAAGGAGATAGCAGTACAACTGTTAATGGCTGTCTGTACTGCAGAGCAGATTGGAATCTGTTGAAGCCCCAAATGTAGGACCTCCACACCTCATAATCATCTCCCTTGAGATTTTTTTCTGAGAGCCCTACAATATAGGAGGCTGGGGGCTAGACTCTAAATCAGAGAGAGTTCTTAGTTCCATGGTGTTTAACCTAAAGCCCTCCTTGGTGGTGGGGTGGGAACTATAAACACACAGGACATTTAAAACATTTAGAACCAGAGGTAACCTAAAACTGATTAAAGTTGTAATATAACCCAGACCCAGGTCAACTCCTAATTGGAGCGAAGTGATCTGTGTCTTACTCTAATTACTAGACAGAAGAAAAGGGAAATTGCTATTAACTCCAGTTTTCTAGAGTTCCTTTAAAAACAATGTCTGCACAGAACAAAAAATTATGGGATTAGTAAAAGAAAGGGAAAATGTGTCCCATAAACAATTGACTGGTATTTGATCACTATAGAAGGCATACTGATGGCACAGACTTTGACATTAAGAGACAAGAACCTTTAAATAAAGATAATTGTTAAAGGAATCAAAGGAAAAGTTGCATAAAATGGATAAAAGATGAATATGTCAACAGAGAAATAGAATCTCTAAAAAGAACTAACTTGACATATGAAAAGAACATAATACCAGACTTGAAGCATTCCTTGGATGAACTTAACAATGGACTAGATGCATAGAAGAAAAGAAAAGTGAACTTGAAGACAGGGTAGTAGAAATTCAACTGAAAAACAGAGAAAGAGTGAGAGGAAAAGCAAAGCAGACCAAGAGGGGCATTTGGGACAATATCAAATGGCTGACATACATGTTATTGGAGTTCAAAAGAAGACAAGAGAGAGAGTGGGACCAAAAATAAAAAAGGAAGAAGAAAAATGGGTAATTGTTCAAAATTGATGAAAGACATTGGCCCACAGATTTTAAGAAACTCAGTAAATCTCATGCAAAATAAAAACAAAACCACGGTGTAGGCATTTCGTAATTAAACATAAATTAAACATAAAAACATAGAAAGAGAACATTTATGAAAAACATCTAGAAAAAGGACATTTAGAAGTATCTCAATAAAAATTATAATAAACTTCTGATCAGATTAAAGAGTTCAGATGTCAATGGGATGACATTTATAAAAGGTCTTAAAAAACAATAAAAACTGCTAGCCTAGAATTCTTTGCCCAGTAAACAAATTCACCACATTGAAAAGGAATTAAAGATGTATTCAGAAAGAAATCTAAAGGAGTTTGTTGGCAGCAGATACACAGTACAACAAGTGCTAAGGAAAAAAAAAAAAGAGGAAATGCCAAATGAAGTTCTCAGAGCTGATTGCAAATGATCTGTTATGGGTACAGAGACATGTGGGAATAAATATAAGAACACCATAAAGGATAAATATAAAAGACTACTTATTTAATTTTTAAAAAGATTATTGACTTTTTAAGTCAGTTGACAGGTAAAGAGAGAATTATGCTACTTTAAGGTATTTATGTTGTTCTCAAGTTGTAAAATACTAAATCAGGGTAGACTCTAAGAAGTTTTAGATCTCCAGTAATCATTACTACATAATATAAGTCATTTCTAGAAAAATAATGGAATTTTTATTCCATTATTATTGTTAATGGAATAATAAAATCTTTTTTTAATGCCACTTTGGATTTATGGAAATTACCATGCTCTTAAAATCTAATTTGAAACCTAATGGTGTTTTACCAACAAAAGTTACTGTGTAATACAATTGCATTCTGTTTTTCGTGTAATGTTTTTTTGGTATTGTTTTGGAATTAAAATATACAAACAGTTTAAGAAAATTAAGCTCTATTTATCCTAATATGGTAAGGTATGAAACTACAGATTAAATCTCATCAAAGTGTTGGATGAGCCTCAGGATCACAGTTATGTAATATTTTAAGAGTGGAAGGTCATAACCCTTACTCTGTCCCGGGATGAAGGGGGAAATATTTGGATCCCTGATTAAAGAAGTGAGAACTCTTCCAAATGTGCTTTTCCCAAAAATACTGTCTGACTTCTTTGCCAAAAAAAAGAGTTGATCACTGCATTTATAGAATTCTTTGGGTGGATTATCTCAAAATGAACCAGTGTGTCACTCAGATGCTCATGATCTATATTTTGCCTCTGTTTTCCTTGCCCCAGCAGAATGTTTACGAGTAGATGTTTCTGTACTAGAGTTCTACAGAGTTGTTAGTGGCTTTCAGTATTGGTCTTATTGCAAAAGGGAGAAGTCTTAAGAGCCTAAAAATAATAAAGGAAGCAGTAAGCATCATGATACCTTTGTCAATTTCATATGTACTAAAACCATTAGAATCTGTCTTCTCAAACTGTAAAGAATTCAGTAGAAAACTCTTACCACCCAAGTTTTAAACACAGCTGCCTAAAATTATTTTTATCACATGGCATAGCATAAGAAAATAAAAGTAGATAGTTCATACTTTCCTAAAATGCTTTGAGTTTTATAAATTAATTAGCTAACTCACGGTCAGTTGATGTTCAAACCTGGCATTACTTATCAGTATGATAGTATTAGGATCAGTGATAAAATTCCAGAAATTTCTGCTAAAAGCAACTTATAAATGTAGGATTCCTGGAGGTATAGAAAATATCATACGGATTTTTCTTACTCCCCTCTCTTTGTTTGCTCATTCAAATGAGTGTTCTTTGCATATGCTGTAGGGCGTGGCCAAATTCCATAGCAGTCCACTGCTGCTCTGTATATAAAAATGAAACTTCCCTAAATGAGTCATAGTGCCACGGATGGATACTGGTATGCCATTGCTTTGGTTGCCTCTTTCCGTCTAGGAGTTCTTGTTTGGGGTGTAACAGCTCAGACTGCACATTAGTTAAGAGGTAGTTTCAGCCTTTTGGTTCAACTTTGCCTAACCAAGGATAAGAAGGCATACTTGGAGTTCTTTGAAAGAAGTTGCACACCCACTCCAAATTGGAAGATTAATAAGAAGGAAAAAATAACATAAGAGTAAGAACAGATGATCATACTGCATAATGCAGCTCAGTTATTCATGGTTGGAGACTGAAGTGTTCTTGTTAATCAGACATTGTTCTTAGGAAATATGATATTTGTCAATCATATGTCTTAGAAATCAAATGTATTTTGAATTTCTTCCAGTTTTATTGAGATATTTGACATATAACATTGGGTTAAATATAAGATGCATGCATGCTGATTTGATACATGTATATATTGCAAAATGATTACCATAACAATAAGATCCCTTAACACATCACCACCTCACATAAAAATAATTTTTGTTTTAAAGATTTTATTTATTTATTTGACAGAGATCACAAGTAGGCAGAGAGGCAGGCAGAGAGGAAGGGAAGCAGGCTCCCTGCTGAGCAGAGAGCCCGATGCAGGGCTCGATCCCAGGACCCTAGGATCATGACCTGAGCCGAAGGCAGAGGCTTTAACCCACTGAGCCACCCAGGTGCTCCCAAAATAATTTTATTTTTATGCAAATCTTAAAAATTTCTGAGAATTCCAGCATTTTGGCATGTATGCCCCCCATTGTGTCTCTTGATTTTTAAACTAACATTTGTTCGATAATTTTATGTTCTAAAGGCATACACGTGCAAATTTATTTAGTGATTGAAGCAACTCCATGAGAAAGTGCCCCATGAAGCTGCTCCATGCTCTTCTCAGCTGTGTGTCTTAAAGATTGACAGTGGTCCTATTGTGGCCCTCCATAGATAACAGGAGCCTGCTCTGCCCTCCTCAGTGGTTGGGCCCCACGCTTTGTGGTAATACGGTTCTCCGTGAACTAACTATGGGTGTTTGTGGGCCAGGTCATTACCCTCTTCCTCACCCTAATGTAGGGTAATTCTATTTAATGTCACAAATTATTTCCTCGCACTATCTCATTATTTCAGCAGCCAACTTGTTAAAAATATTTGTTTGTTTGTTTGTTTGTTTGTTTAAAGTAGGCTCCATGCCTGGTGTCGACCCCAGTGTGGGCTTGAACTTACGATCCTGAGATAAAGAGTCAGCTACTCAACTGACTGAGCCTCCCAGGCTCCCAGTTTTTTGTCAATTTTTAAAAATTCTGATAAAATCTTAAAAATTCTGGTAAAATACATATAAGATAAAATTTACCATCTTAACCATTTTTAAGCATATGGCTCAGTGGTATCAAGACACTCACATTGTTGTAACTATCTCTACTACTTCTTTCCAGAACTCTTTTTCTCTTGTAAAACTGAAACTCTATACTCTTTAAACAAAAACTTCTCATTCCCTCATGCCCACTGAAACCTGAGTTTCATGATTTGACATTTATATATTAATAATATTTTTAAAAAATGCTCACGATGACAAGTATAGTCAATGTATGTCTCCAAACAACATTATTACAATTTATTGACTATATTCCCCATGCTGTACTTTTCATCCCCAAGACTTACAACTGGAATTTTGTACCTCTTAATCCCCTTCACCTATTTCATGCATGGCTCTACTCCCCTCCCCTCCCCTCTGGAAACCACCAGTTTGTTCTCTGTATTTATGATTCTGATTTTTTGTTAGTTGTTCATTTGTTTTGTTTTTTAGATTCCATATAAGTGAAATCATATGGCATTTGTTTTTCTCTGACCTATTTCACTTAGCATAATACACTCTAGGTCCATTCATATTGCTGAAAAGTCAAGAGTTTATTCTTTTTAACTCTGAGTAATACTCCATATTTGTGTGTGTGTGTGTGTGTGTGTGTGTGTGTGTTTATCACATTCTTTATCCATTCATCTATCAGTGGACACACGTTTCTTCCATATCTTGGCTGTTATAAATACCACTGCAATAAATATAGGGGTGCACATATCTTTTCAAATTAGTGTTTTAATTTTCTTCAGGTAAATACATGGAAGTGGAATTACTGGATTGAATTATATTCTTATTTGTAAATTTTTGAAGAACCTTCATACTCTTTTTCTGTAGTGGCTGCACTAATGTACATTCTCACCAACAGTACACAGGGGTTCCCTTTTCTCCACATTTTTGCCAACCCTTGTTATTTTTTGTCTTTTTTATACTAACCATTCTGACTGGTGTGAGGTGATATCTTATTGTAGTTTTGATTTACATTTCCCTAACGATTAATCATGTTGAGCATCCGTTTATGTGTCTTTGACTACTTTGTTTTTCTTCTTTGGAAAAGTGTCTGTTTAGGTCCTCTGCTCATTTTTATTTAGACTTTTTTTTTTGGTGTTGAGTTTTATGAATTTTTATATATTTTGGATATTAACCCCTTGTGTAACCACATCCCAGCAGACGCTAAGCCAGAGGTGTATGATGGTCTGGCGAGATTGAAGAAATTACTCAGAGATGGAGATCAAGACATAGATTTATTGAGAGAACTTACATAGATTATGTCTACAAACAGCCAACTGGACAGCATCCACTTCTGGAATCTACATGTTGTAATCTTTTATAGTATAGCTATTAGCCTGCAACTATCTGTAGCTATAAGGGTGTTGCTCTGGGTTGACACCCCTGGAGCCCCTAACCTTGAAAACTGAACAATATATTCTACTCATTCTGTTTGATGGGAATATAGAAGGAGGACAAGATCTCAAGATAATGATTAGCAGGGACATTTGGGTCATGCTTGCATAAATCACCCTTTCAGTGTGCACCATACACTCCTTACCAGATGTACCATTTGTAAATATCTTTCCCCAGTCAATAAGTTTCCTATTTGTTGTGTTGTTTCCTTCCTTCCTCCACTGTCCAGAGTTCTTTAGCCTGATGGATTGCCAGTTGTTTATTTTTGTTTTTGTTACCCTTGCCTGAGGAACCACATCCCCAAAAATACTACTTAGACTGATGTCCAAGAGAATACTGCCCATGTTTTCTTTTAGGAGTTTTATGGTATCAGGTCTTACATTTATGTCTTTAATCCATTTTAAATTTATTTTTGTATCTTGGTATAGGAAGGTGGTTCACTTTTTGGGGGAAGTTTACGATTTTATTTATTTATTTGAGATAGAGAGAGAGACCACGAGCAGCAGAGGCAGAGGGAGAAGCAGGCTGCCCCTGAGCAGGGAGCCCGATGTGGGACTCGATCTCAGGATGCCAGGATTATGACCTGAGCTGAAGGCAGGCACTTAACCAACTAAGCCACCCAAGTGTCCCAGAGTGATTCACTTTTATTCTTTTGCATGTACCTGTCTAGTTTTCTCAATACCATTTAATGAAGAGACTGCCTTTTCCCCATTGTATATTAACTTCTTTGTTATAGATTAATTGACTGTATAAGTGTGGGCTTATTTCTGGGTTCTCTAGTCTGTTCCATAGATCTATGTGCCTTGTGACAGTATTATACTGTTTTAATTACTGTAGCTTTGTAATATAGTTTAAAATCTGTGATTGTGATACCTACAACTTATCTTTCTCAAGATTACTCTGTCTCTTCAAATTCTTTTGTAGTTCCATAAAAATCTTAGGATTATTTGTTTTAGTTTAGTGAAAAATACTATTATTATTTTGATAGGGATTGCATTGAGTCTGTAGATTGCTTGGGGCGTATGGACATTTTAACAATACAAATTCTTCCAGTCCATGAGCATGATGTGTATTACCATTTACTTGAGTTGTCTTCAACTTCTCTCACCAGTGTCTTATGGTTTTCAAAGTACAGGTCTTTCACTTCCTTTGTTAAATTTATTACTAGGTCTTTTATTCTTTTTGATGATGTTGTAAATAGGATTATTTTCTTAATTTCTCTCTCTGCTAATTCATTATTAGTGTATAGAAGCACTACAGGGCACCTTAGTGGCTCAGTTAAACATCTGTCTTCAGTTCAGGTCATGATCTCAGGGTTCTGGGATCAAGCCCAACATCAGTCTCCCAGTTCAGCATGGAGTCTGCTTCTCCCTCTCCCTTGACCTGTCTCTCCCCACTTGTGTGCATGTTCTCTCTCTCTGAAATAAACAAATAAAATCTTTTAAAAAAAGGAAACTCCGGGGCGCCTGGGTGGCTCAGTGGGTTAAAGCCTCTGCCTTCAGCTCAGGTCATGATCCCAGGGTTGTGGGATCGAGCCCCGTATCGGGCTCTCTGCTCAGCGGGGAGCCTGCTTCCCCTCTCTCTCTGCCTGCCTCTCTGTCTACTTGTGATTTCTGTCAAATAAATAAATAAAATCTTAAAAAAAAAAAAAGGAAACTCCACAAATTTCAGTGTATTAATTTTGTATCTTGTGGTTTTATTGAATTCATGGATTGATTCTAATAGTTATTGGTGGCATTTTTAGGGTTTTCTATATAGTATCATGTCATCTGCAAATACTGATGGTTTCACTTCTTCCTTACATATTTGGAAGCCTCACATCTTTTTCTTATCTGATTGTTGTCACTAGGACTTCTAGAGCTGTATTGGATAAAAATGTGAGAGTAGACATTTTTGTTCCTTATCTTATAGGAAAAGTTTCAGTCTTTCACCACTGAGTATGGTGTTAGTTGTGACTTTGTCACATATCACCTTTATTATGTTGAGATATGTTCCCTCTATAATCACTTTATTAAGAGGTTTTGTCATGAATGGATACTGAATTTTGTTTTATGTTTTTTTCTGCATCTTTTGAGATGATCGTATGGTTAATATTCTTTCTTTTGTGATTGTTATATGTCATGTTGATTGATTTGCAGATATTGAGCCATTCTTGCATCCTTGGAATAGTGATATTGAATGATTCTTTTAATGTATTATTGAATTCAGTTTGCTAATTGAGGATTTTTGTAGCTGTGTTCATCAGAGATATTGGCTTGAACTATATGTTTTGGCTAATCCAAGTAACTTCATACTTTATGAGTGTGTGAAAATTATAAAAAGTATTTTCATGGGGATTCCTGCATAGCCACAAAGTCTTACGAATTATAGAGAATAAAATAGAAGGGCCGCCACTGAATGCAGATTATTCTCCCAAACCCCTCTCTGTCACACTTAACTTCATTTCTCCACTGATTTTAAGCCTAAATTTTATTTTGTGATTTATAACATCAAAGACTGATTTTTATTAACAACAGATATTATTCTTTCTGCAGAAAATCTATTCCTCGCTGCCGAAGAATTAACAGGATGCTCTCCAACGAGTCCCTACATTCTCCTGCATTTAGCCGCTCCAACTCACAAGCCTCCATAGACAGCACCTCCATGGAGGAGTTTTTGCGGGAAATAGAAAGCATTAAAGAGAACAGCATGGGAGGACAGGAAGAACAGTTACCAGCTGAAGTCAAGCCTGTGGATGGTAAGGTGCAGGACCTTTTGTCCCATATGTTTACTGTCTTTCTTTGTGTGCTCTCTCTTATTCTGTTTGCAGGTCGACATCATTCCAATAGTAGTTTAACAAATGAAATCTGTAGAATTTGTCATATCAGCTCCCAGCTCTCACTGATTTATATCTACTGGATTGGCTAATGGTGGCTTCTATACATGGTGACATTATCTAAGGAGGGCTGTCAAAATCCAAATTGATTCCTTACATATCTACTTAGGGATGCTGTGCCTATCACTGATTTGATTCATCATCATTTAGCAGACTGAGTATTCTGGTTTTAATGGCTTTTACATTTGTATACTTGACTATTAATTCCAAAAAAGAAAGAGAGAGAAAGAGAAGGGAAAATAATTCCCTACAATTTTGGAGGAAAAAAATTGATTTTGAGGCATTTACTAGAATTAATTTTTTTTTAAAGATTTTTATTTATTTGACAGAGATCACAACTAGGCAGAGAGGCAGGCAGAGAGAGAGGAGGAAGCAAGCTCCCTGCTGAGCAGAGAGCCCGATGTGGGGCTCGATCCCAGGACTCTGGGATCATGACCTGAGTCAAAGGCAGAGGCTTTAACTCACTGAGCCACCCAGGTGCCCCATAGTGTTAATATATTTAGGAAACAGACTACTTTGTATTTCTCAAAATAAAAACCCTGTCAAATATACTAATTTTCAGTGAAACAGAAAATTGAGAACTGGAAAAAAAAAAACCAAACTAGTTTATGTACTCTTTTTAGAAAGAGCTAAATTACTTTCCTTGAATTAAAATAGGTCATCTCCAGTTGCTGCCTATCAACAGGTAATTACATAAGACATCCAAGAAAGACTGAAGGTACTTTGGTAGTAAGTATCTACCTAAGAATGTTTTCATTAGCCAGTGATTAGCCAGTTGTCTAGGCTAGACGACTACCAAGATGGAATCGAAACTTTAAAAATGTTTTTGGTCTTGGGGCACCTGGGTGGCTCAGTGGGTTAAGCCTCTGCCTTCAGCTCAGGTCATGATCTCAGGGTTCTGGGATCGAGTTCCATATCAGGCTGTCTGCTTGGCAGAGAGCCTGCTTCCCTTCTCTCTCTGCCTGTCTCTCTGCCTACTTGTGATCTCTCTCTGTCTCTCTGTCAAATAAATAAAAATCTTTAAAAATAAAAACGTTTTCACTCTTCATTCCTTCTTCTGTAAGTCTATCCTTCTTAGGTCTGAAAAATAATTTAGGTACACCACAAACCATTAGAACTAAAAAGTTCTTCCACACATTGAATGAGAATCCATTCAAGGGAACCATCTCCATTAGTGAAGTGTATTCTTATCCCTTTAACTTACACCCTTACTTTTTTGCCTTTTCAGATCCAGAAAGATAGAAAGATATGTGAAGGAAAATATCTGTCATTCTTCATCCCCTTTTCTTACTTGCTAGCTAACTATCTTAAAAAACGTGAGTTTGGGGGTGCCTGGGTGGCTCAGTGATTTAAGCCTCTGCCTTCAGCTCAGGTCATGATCTCAGGGTCCTGGGATCCAGCCCCACATCGGGCTCTCTGCTCAGCGGGGAGCCTGCTTCCTCCTCTCTCTCTCTCTCTGCCTGCCTCTCTGCCTACTTGTGATCTCTCTCTGTCAAATAAATAAATAAAAATCTTTAAAAAAAAAAAGTGAGTTTATACTGATAACCTTCTATTCTAATTCACCACAACCAGGTTTGTTGTTGCATCTTTTTTCCCCTGTATTTATAACTGTCTCCTCTAATAATGAGAGACCTGGCTTTTATTATTGTTTGCCTAAGCCTAGAGTATACAAAATATTTTCAGATTTGCTAACCTAAACTTCTACAAAAAGCATAGCTACTAACTACAGTTTAATATCTATTTTTTTAAAGATTTTATTTATTTATTTGACAGACAGAGATCACAAGTAGGCAGAGAGGCAGGCAGAGAGAGAGGCGGGGAAGCAGGTTCCCCGCTGAGCAGGGAGCCTGATGCGGGGCTCCATCCCAGGACCCTGGGATCATGACATGAGCTGAAGGCAGAGTCTTTAACCCACTGAGCCACCCAGGTGCCCCAGAGTTTAATATTTATTTACAGATTTTTTCTTTTGAACTATGTGCACAGAACTTAAATGTACAACTCAGTGAGGTTTGACAAATGCTAACTTTGTAACATCACAGTAATCAAGAGAGAAGACATTTTAGTCAATTGAGAAAACATCTTCATGCTTTTTCCCAATCTTGACACTCCCATGACTTGCTGTATCTGGCCAAAAGCAACCCTGGTTCTGATGCTCTTGTGTCATAGATTAGCTTTGGTTTAGCTTCTTTCACTGAACTTGGTGTTTTCGAGATTCATCTGGTATATCAGTAGTTCCTCTCCTTTTATTATTGGGTAGTTTGTATTAGTTTACTACGGCTGTTGTAATGAAGTAGCCCAAAACCCAGTGGCTTAAAATAGCAGAAATTTATTTTCTCACAGTTGTAAGATTAGAAGTCAAGGTGTCAGGAATCTCTCCGAAGATGTTGGGCACAATCTGTTTCATGTATTTCTCTTCAGTTCCTGGTGTTTTCCACAATTCTTGCTGTTCCTTGACTTGTAGACAACATACAACATTCTCTGCCTCTATAGTCCCATAGCCTGCTCCTTAAATTTTTGTCTTTCTCCTTCTCTTTTTATGAAGACACCCCTTATGTTGGATTAAGAGTCCACTCTACTCCAATATGACCTCATCTCAGTTTATATCTTAATTACATCTGCTAAAACCTTGTTTCAAGGTAAGGTTACATTCATAGGTATTGGTGGTTAAGACTTCAGTCTGTCTTCTTGGGGGGCCCAATTCAACTTATAACAGCAGCATTCTATAGTACAAATATGCTGCAATTTGTTTATCCATTTAACTGTTAATGGACTTAAAGGTTGTTTGCAGTTTGGGCTGTTATGTATAACGCTGCTGTGAATAATTTTGTGAAAGTCTGGAGACATGTTTTTATTTCTCTTGGATATATATTTTTTTCATAGAATATGTTTAACTACAGAAGAAACTGCCAACTTTTTCCCAGAGCAGTTGTATCATTTTGTACTCCCTCCACCACTATCTGACAGACAAATCTATTCTTTTGCATACTTGCAATATTAGATATTAGACTTGTTAATGTGAATGATTCTAGTGGATGTGTGGAGGTATTTCATAGTGGCTATAGCTTAACTGTCCATTCATATAAATTGCTTTGTGAAATCTTTTTACTATTTTTATTTTATGTTATTCTTTAAATTTATTTATTTTAGGGAGAGTGAGTGTGAGTTAGGGGGAATGGCCGAGGGAGGGGGAGAGAGAGAATCTCAAGCAGACTCTCTGCTGAGCACAGAGCCGGTCGCAGGGCTGGATCTCAGGCTCCTGAGATCATGACCTGAGCCAAAATCAAGAGTTATACACTTAACCAACTGAGCCACCCAGATGCCCCTTGGCTTTTTTTTTTTTTTTTTTTTAATTGTGTACCTGTGTGAATTTTTATATATTCTGGATACAACTCTTTTGTCAAGTTAATGTACTGCAAATATTTCTCACGATCTGGTGGCTTGTGCATTCATATCCTCAATGGGGTCTTTTGATTGGTTATTACTCTCGTTCTCTCATTTTTCAATTGTTAGCAACTGGTATGTAGAAATACAGTTGATTTTTGTCTCATATTTCATTACCTTTCTAAATTCATTGTCTAGTATTTGTCTACTATATTTCTTAGGATTTTCAGCATAAACAAATCACTGTGAATAGAGGCAATTGTGCTTTTTTCATTCTGGTTTTTGTGCTTTTATTTCTTTATCTTGTCTTACTGTGCTGGTAGGGCCTTCAGTACAAGCTGAATAGAAGTGAGTGACAGCTCATAGCCAAACCGCATTTGCTTCTGTCTGTGATTTTTGTGTTTAAGTTGCTTGTTTTTTCTTCTTAAGATGGAAACCTAGAGCACTGACTTTACCCTTTTATCTTTTGGAATATGAACAGTTCCTGAAGTACTGCTTTACTCCATCCCATGAATTCTAATATGTTATATTTTCATTATCATTCAGTTTTAAATGTTTTAATGTTTTGTTTTAAGATTTATAAATATTTTTGCAGATATATCATTTGTTACGAGTTTCTAAATTAATTGTGTTATGATTAGGTAACAGTTTGTAAGCTTCAACTTTTGCCATTTATTTAGACTTATTTTATGGCTCAGCATATAATCTGTCTTGGCCAGAGTTCCATGTACACTTAAAAAGAACATGTTCTAGGGACACCTGGGTGGCTCAGTTGGTTGGGCAGCTGCCTTCAGCTCAGGTCATGATCCCAGCGTCATGGGATCGAGTCCCACATCGGGCTCCTTGCTCCGCAGGGAGCCTGCTTCTCCCTCTGACTCTGCCTGCCACTCTGTCTGCCTGTGCTTGCTCTCGCTCGCTCTCTCTCTGACAAATAAATAAATAAAATTAAAAAATAAAAAAAAAAAAACATATTCTATCATTGTTGCGTAGTGTGGTGGTCTGTAAATGCCCACTAGGTTTAGGTGGTTGGTACATTTGATCAAGTCTATTACACTGTTACTAATTTTTGCCTAATTTTTCTATCAGTTATTGAGAGAAGGTTTTTAACATCTCCAACTTGGATTGTGTGTCTATTTTCCCCTCTGATTCTGTCATTTTTTTGCCTCATGTTTTAAAACTGTTACTAGGTAGCATATACATTTATGATTACTATTCCTGTTTGTTAATTTGGCCCTTTTGAACTCACCCTCCCTAATATATTTCTAATAATACTTCTTGTCTTAAAGTCCCCTTTGTCTAACAATTCTTCTTCTTCCTCCTCTTCCTCCTCCTCCTCCTCTACTTCTTCTTCTTCTTCTTCATTTTATTTATTTGAGGGGGAGAGCAACAGTGGAGGGGCTGCTGAGCCGGGAACCCAACACAGAGCTGGATCCCAGGACCCAGTATCATGACCTGAGTTGAAGGCAGATGCTTAACCCACTGAACCACCTAGGTGACCCACACTCTGGCTTTCTTAAGGTCACTGTGTGTGTGTGTGTGTGTGTGTTATATCATTTTCCATCCTTTTACTCTGTCTTTGTCTCTTTTTCATGTTTTTTTATAGTTTCTTGATATGCATCTTAACTATACTGCTTTGTTGTTGTTTGTTTGTTTGTTTTTAGTTACTGCTTAGGTATTATAATATTTACCTCTAATTTACCATAATCTACTTGGAGTAAATATTGCACTTCTTCATATAAAATGAGAGGATTTTACAGCAGTATAATTTCATTTCCCTTCCTGTACAGTACTTTATACTGTTGTCAAATATATAACATCTCCACATGTTATATCACATCAATATAACATTATTTATATGGACTTATATATTTTTATTGTGAAATAATTTAAAACATAAAAAATTACAAATATAATTTAAATAACTTTTAAAAATTTGGTACAATTTGATCATTTGTCAGTAACTTGCCAACCCTTGTTATTCCCAGTTACCTTAGGTCTTTACATATTTATATATGTGTTTGATATCACATATATATTATATATTTTAGTTTTTTGTAATATATATTTGTATACACACACATTTTTCTAGTTATTCTATCAGTTACTGAAAGGAAGTTATTAAAATCTTCATCTCTGATGGCTTGGCCTGTGGTTTGTCTCTCTGTGTATGTAGCCATCCTTTATATAATGATAATATATTAAAATCAAGAAATTATTTTTGATACATTGCTGTTATCCAGTCCTTAGACTACACTTGTTCTATATTATAAATATAAATATATATAAATATAAATGTTCTATATTATCTTTTACAATAAAAGAATCTAGTTCAGAATCACTTGTTGCAATTAATTGTCATGTTCCTTTTGTTTTTTACAGTATAGAATAGTTTCTTAGATTTTCTTTGATTTTATAACCTTGATGCTTTTGAAGATTATAGGCTATTATGTGTAATGTTCCTTTGCTGGGATTTGTCTCAATGTTTCTTTTTTTTTTTTTTAAGATTGTATTTATTTATTAGATAGACAGAGATCACAACTAGGCAGAGAGGCAGGCAGAGAGAGAGGAGGAAGTAGGCTCACCACTGAGCAGAGAGCCTCATGTGGGGCTCGATCCCAGGACCCTGAGATCATGACCTGAGCTGAAGGCAGAGGCTTTAACCCACTGAGCCACCCAGGCACCCTGTCTCAATGTTTCTTGATGATTCAGATTCAGAATCTGCATCTTTGGCAGGTCATGATGCTGTGTTCTTCTCACTGTACCCTTTCACAGGGTTTTGATTTTCCCATTAATGACGGTGTCCACTTGAATCACTTCAGGTGCTGATATACAAGATTTCTCCATGTAAAGGTACTCCTTTCATCTTTGTGGTCAATACATATTTTAGTGGGAGGTTCTTTGAAACTCTGTAAATATCCCATTCTATATCAAGCTACAAATTATTTCTTTATATCAGAACAGGCTCCTGGTTTATTTAGTGGGTTGTTAGTTATCTTTTATTATCATTTATTTTGATGTTGAAAGTGTTCCATATTTGAACTGGGAAACAGCTAGGGAATATATATATGTATATGTGTACCTATATATAGGTGTACATATGCATACATATACATATGCATACTCACACATGTACACATACGTACTTGTACAACAGTGTATGCTTATATATATAATATAATGTATATGTACATACATAAACATTTACAACTATATTTCTAAAACTAAAGATGTTAAAATACATGAGTTCATATTTATATCTTCAGTTCTAATCTAATACTGCTAGGTTAATTCTTTTTTTTTTTTTTTATTAAAGATTTTATTTATTTGCCAGAGAGAGAGCGCGAGAGAGAGAGAGTGAGCACAGGCAGGGCGAGAGGCAGCAGAGGCAGAGGGAGAAGCAGGCTCCCCGCCGAGCAAGGAGCCCGATGTGGGACTCGATCCCAGGACGCTGGGATCATGACCTGAGCCAAAGGCAGCCGCTTAACCAACTGAGCCACACAGGCGTCCCCTGCTAGGTTAATTCTACTCTTCCCCTTCCATATTTGTGACTCCTTTCTTTTTTGGGAGGGGGAGGGGAGCTGGAGTTACAGAGTTTATTGGGTAGATAAGTATAGAACACTTGATTCAAGAGTGACAGTGGGCCACTGCCAAAATAAGAGTGGCAATGGCCCCAGAAGCTCTAGCCACATCTTTTAAACCTGCTTTGTGTACATGTAAAATTTGACTTTGATTGACTTTTTCTTTCTGTTTATTTATACTTTTATACATTTATTAATTTATGTATTTATTTATACATTTATTAATTTATACTCAAGTTCACTCATTGATATTTTTTATCTAATGGATTATAATTCTTTACGATTACTATGTATTTTGATGTCCAAATGTCCCGTCTTTGACCAGCAGCAATCCTATAAGCTGGATTTCATGTTATTTTGATATGACTCTTCCCTCTTTAAGCAGTTCTTTACTTTTTGTCACAATAAGAGTTTCCAAGTTCATCTCATACTTTCCCTGACCAGCTCTAGAATCAATCTTTTCCCAGAGGAGTCCTGAATTCTTTTAGTAACAACTGGAATTTAAAAATAAAAATCCAGGCTTTCTGTGTACCCAACTGCTAATGGTCTATTCTTGCTTCTATCTGTGCTGTCAAATATAATAGCCATTAACACATCACTATTTTAATATAAATGTATCTTAATTATAATTAATGCAATTAAAAGTCAGTTTCTTAATCATACTTGTCACATTTCAAGTGTTGGTATCCAAATGTGTCTAGTGACATAATGGGTAGTATGTACATAGAACATTTCCATCATCACAGGAAATTTTTTTAAATTTTTATTTCTTCAAATATATTAACATATAATGTATTATTTATTTCAGGGGTACAGGTCTGTGATTCATTAGTCTTGCACAATTCACAGTGCTCATTATACCACATGCCCTCTGCAGTCTCTATCACCCAGCCACTCCATCCCTCCCACCCCCATCCATTCCAGCAATCTTCAGTTTCTTTCCTGAGATTGTAGTCTCTTATGGTTTGTCTCCCTCTCTGGTTTCATCTTGTTTCATTATTTCCTCTCTTCCCCTATGATCCTTTGCCTTGTCTCTCAAATTCTAGATATCAGTGAGATCATATGATAATCGTCTTTCTATAATTGACTTATTTTGTTAGCATAATACCCTCTAGTTCCATCCATGTCATTGCAAATGGCAAGATTTCATTTTTTTTAAATGATATTCCATTATTTACGTATGCCGCATCTTCTTTATCCATTCATCTTCTTTATCCATCCATTTATTCCATCATGGACATCTAGGCTCTTTCCATCTTTGGCTATTGTGGGCATTGCTGCTGTAAACATTGGGGTATAGGTCCCCCTCCAGATCACTACATTTATATCTTTGGGGTAAATACCCAGTAGTGCAATTGCTGAGTCATGGGTTTTGAGGAACCTCCATACTGTTTTCCAGAGGGGCTACACCAGGTTGCATTCCCACCAACAGTGTATGGAGGGGTCCCCTTTCTCTGCATCCTCACCATCCTCTGCATCTGTTGTTTCCTGACTTGTTAATTTAAGCCATTCTCACTGGTGTGAGGCGGTATCTCATTGTGGTTTTGATTTGTATTTCCCTGATGCCAAGTGATGTTGAGCACTTTTTCATGTGTCTGTTGCCATTTGGATATCTTCTTTGGAGAGATGTCTGTTCATGTCTGCTGCCCATTTTTTGATTGTACTATTCGTTCTTTGAGTGTTGAGTTTGATAAGTTCTTTATAGATCTTGGATACTAGCCCTTTATCTGATAAATCATTTACATATATCTTCTCCCATTCTATTGGTTGTCTTTTGGTTTTGTTGACTGTTTCTTTTGCTGTGCAGAAGTTTTTTATCTTGATAAAGTCCCAGTAGTTCATTTTTGCCCTTGCTTCCCTTGTCTTTGATAATATGTCTAGGAAAAAGTTGCTGTGGCTGAGGTCAAAGAGTTATTTGTCAGTGTTCTCCTCAAGGATTTTGATGGATTCCTGTTTCACATTTATGAAAGACAAAATGTTTTTCACCCATTTTGAGTCTATTTTTGTGTATTATATAAGGAAATTGTCCAGTTTCATATTCCTTCATGTGGCTGTCCAATTTTCCCAACACCATTTGTTGAAGAGACTGTCTTTTTTCCATTGGACATTGTTTCCTGCTTTGTTGAAGATTAGTTGACCATAGAGTTGAGGGTCCATTTCTGGGCTCTTTATTCTGTTCTATTGATCTGTGTGTTTCTGTGCCAGTACCATACTGTCTTGATGATTACAGCTTTGTAATAGAACTTAAAGTCTGGCATTGTGGTGCCACCAGCTGTGGGTTTTTTTTTTTTTTTTTTAAACATTCCCCTGGCTATTTGGGGTCTTTTCTGATTCCATACAAATTTTAGGATTATTTTTGCTATTTTTGTGAAAAAAGTTGATGGTAATTTGATAAGGATTGCATTAAATGTGTAGATTGTTCTAGGTAGCATAGACATTTTAACAGTATTTGTTCTTCCAATCCATTAGCATGGAATGTTTTTCCATTTCTTTGTGTTTTTCTCAATTTCTTTCATGAATATTCATTCTATAGTTTTCTGAATACATAACCTTTGCCTCTTTGGATAGATTTATTCCTAGGTATCTTACGATTTTGGATACAGTTTTAAATGGGATCAACTCCTTCACTTCTCTTTCTGCTGTCTTTTTGTTGGTGTATAGAAATGCAGTCGATTTCTGTGCATTGATTTTATATCCTGTTGTGACTCCTTTCTTAGGAGAAAACTGGCTTCCACTATCTTAAACATATATACTTACTTGATCAATCTCTCCATATATTATCAAGTTCCTCTATTTTTCATGCTTGCCCTGCTCATCCCACTTGGTCTCCAACATCCCAGTCCACCCTGCTTCTCTGCATAAACACCTGCCTTACTGTGTCTAAGTAATATCTTTATGCTTTAAGACTCAATTTCAGGGAATGAGGAAGTAGCTGTATATCTTTTAAAGAAACCAATATCTGCATTTTTAACTTTTCACTATTTCTTTTTTATATATCTGGTATCCATTTGATATCTTTTCTGTTTAGCCTGAAGCTCTTCCTGTAGTATATACTACAGAGCAAGTTGGCAGCAATAAACTTCTTAGTTTTTATTCATGTGATAATAACTATTTTACCTTTGTTCTTAAAGAGTATTTTTGCTAGACTTAAAATGATCAGTTAACAGGTTTTTATTTTCATTTTGGATATTCTAAATGTCATCTGTGTTCTGACCTCTACTATTTCTAATAAGGAGTCTGCACATGCATATTGTTGTTCCCCTGATGTAATCTGTTGTCTTTGACTGCTTTCAAATTTTCTCTCTCTTTGGTTTTCAGCAGGTTGTCCTTAAGTGCAGTTTCTTTTGTATGTGACCTACTTGGTGTTAGTTAAGCAAGGTGGTTTTCAACAAAGTTTGGAAAATTTTAGACATTTTTTCTTCAAATAATTTTTTCTGTAACAATGGCTTTCTTCTCTGAAAGTCAAACTTAACATTCCCAATAGGTAACTTGGACTCTGTTTTAAATATTTTTAAATACTTTTCTATGTCTTTCAGATTGGATAATTTATATTGTTGTATTCTTCAAGTTTACCAACCCTTTCTTTTATAGTCCTTAATATACTGTTAAGCCCTTCCAGCAAGATTTTTACTTAATATATTTTAATTTTAGTTCTATAATTTATGTGTTAGTTCTTTTAGTTTCTTTTTTTTTTTTTTTCATTTCTTTGCTGAAATTCTCTGTTCACTCATGAGAATCTTTCCCTTAAAGTCCTTGTCCAGCATCAGAGTCATCAGAGGTATTTTCTAATGATGATCTTTTCTCATGCCAAATTAGTCCTTTTTTTGGGATTCTTTGATAATTTAATATTATAACATTATGATATGTTTTAGAGACTGTATCCCACTATCTTTCTCTAAAGGGAGTAAATTTCAGTTCTACAGTTCACTTGGTTATACACCATCTTTTCTGCTCTATGCAGCCTGGCTCATTTATTTTAGCCTTTTGACTGCTATTTTTCAGTGGGATGCCTGGAGTTTCACATACACCTTTTTGGTTTAATGTTTAGTCAAGGATTTGATGAGAGTTTACGCACAGATTTTGGAGCTCTCTCTGGTGAGGCTCCCTCCTAACAGGAATATGCCCCTCACTTTCCAGATATCCTAATGATCCTGTACTCCATCCTGTGACTCTTGAAATTAGTAAGACTCTGGTTTTCTGTTTGTGTCCTACATACTCTGTATAGTGTAGTGATTGGAAAATGACCTCAGTTGAAAAGTTGTGTAGATGTAAATCTCACAGTACATTTTGTGTCAAAATTTAATTATTTTTCAGTTCCTGCTTGTACTTGATTCTTCTACATTCCCTCAAATAATTATTTCATGTACTTAGTTCAGAGTTCATAATTGTTTTACACAGAATTGTTATTTCTATACATGCTACTCTACCTTTACTGGAAGATTTTATTCCTTTTTTTTGATATCTTTCTCTAACAAGCCTACAGATCTGGTGGATTTTCATTACAGAATGATATGTATGATAACTACACTCATTTCCAAAAGTTGATGTTTTTCATTCATTTTCTGAATTAGAATAATTATATATTTCGACGGAGAATTCACAAATATTTGTACCTAATCTGTGTAGGCATTGTATGTTGGTGTCAGAGTTATAAACAAAGACAGAAATGTTTCCTGCTCTAATGGAGTTTATAATCTCGGAGGAAAGAAAATAACTAATGAAATGATATAACTAGATGTATGTTGGGGAAAAAATTATTTGAAGGAAAAACACAAACAGCAGGATTTGGATGGGTAAAAGTAGGACCTAGCCTCGACTGAAGGGTTCAGGAAAAAAAAAAAAAAGACTTCATTGAGGAAGAAATGAATAAACTGAGATCTGAAAGATTCAATGACCAGTAATTAGGGGACCAAATAGAAGGACTGGCATGTCCAAAGGCATTGTAACAAAATATAGCATGGAACTTTTGAGGAACCAAATGTAAGCCAGCACCGCTAGAGAAGGGAGAATGAAGAGAGCATGGTACAAGCTTGGAAAGGAAAGTCAGTGGCTTTGGGTCTTGTGGGCCATGTAAGGGTTTTATGCTTAACCCCAAGAGCAAGGAAGAACTGTGGCATTATTTTAGAAAAGGGCTTATACTTGCATTTGGAAAGGTCTAATTTTTAAAAAAGGTTTTATTTATTTATTTGACAGCAAGAGAGATCACAAGTAGGCAGAGAGGCAGGCAGAGGGAAAGGAGGAAGTAGGCTCCCTGCTGAGCAGAGAACCTGATGCAGGGCTCCATCCCAGGATCCTGAGATCATGACCCAAGCAAAAGGCAGAGGTACCCAGGTCTAATTTAGTTACAGTATGGAGAATGGTTTAGAAGGGGAGTCCAGAATGGGAGAAACAGAAGGGAGGCTTTGCAGCAGTTCAGGTGAGACATGATAGTAACTTGGACCAGGGTCAGAGCAGAAGAGATAAATAAAGTGGAAAATTTTTGAGAAATAATGAGGAATTAATATCAAAAAGTCTTGGTGATATATTGGTTTTGATATGTAAAGGATGAAGATGTCAATAATGTTTCCTAAGTTTCTTTGCCAAACTGGATAGTTGAATGGTGGGTTTCATTTGCTGAAATGTAAAATACTGAAAAAGGCCTAGAGTTGGGAATGAAGGTTTGTGTTCAGGTTTGAACACATTGAGTTTGATATATGATTGATGGAGTCAAGTAGATAGTTGGATGAGTAGGTAGTTGGATATATGGAGCTGAAATTCAAAGGCGTGTTCTATGTGGAAGTTATGTATTTGGCAATTGGAGGGATGAATACAGGGTATCAGTTTCCATAATTTAGCAGTGTTACAGGAATAATACTTATCTCTACTTTGAGATATTTCTTTCCTATGGAGAATATATATTCTACAGATTTCTGTAGTCTGAGTGAAAGGATTTAGACCATCCTCACCCCTAGTATATGTTTAACACCTATTACTCCTTCCTTCTACTCTTTGATTACTGTTTACAGAGGTGGAGGGAGGAAAAATTCCAGTTTTTAAAACTTTAATATTAAATGTTTTTGTAAATTTTTTCTTAAAAATGAAAATCTTATCTATGGCTTAAGTAAAGGAAGATTTCAAAGTCAGAGCTCACTAATTTAAAAAGTTTATTATTTTAGATTAAGGCTAGTAAGTTTATGTTTACCTTTTCATTTTCTGTTAAAGGGATAGCTTATAAAGGAAATGAATAATAGAAACAACAGAGCAAAGAAAAGATTGCCTAGCTAAGAAATTGAACCTGTAAAGTACATTTAGGAGGCTTTGTTCATATACCAGTGACGAAATAATGTAAGCAGAGTCCCAAGAGTCTTAGATTGATGACTTGACAGGCTATTTATAAATCAGTATAATCTGCACTTTAAATAAACCTAATTCAGGTAATACCTGTTTAGTATATTTCCAGGAATGTTTTTGTAGTGAATTTTCCATTATATGATGTTGTTATTCTGAATTTTTAAAATTATTTCTGCACATCTAATTTACAATAGTATCTAACCCTCATTATGATGAATTTCAGGTTTTTTAGTTTCCTTCTGACAAAAAAGAAAGATTACCTAATATTCAGACTTTTGGAGAAAAGCAAGAGAATGAATATCTATTGAATTCATCCTCTGTTCCAGAGTCTTTGCCATCTCTCATGAATAAATTAATAAAATAATCCTTATAGTCACTGATACATCTTATTATTACCTCAATTTTGCTAAGCAGGACAGAAACCTAGAGCTAAAACTCGTCCAAAGCCATTCACCTAGTAAATGGTTGCATTGGGATTTAAACCAGAATTTGAATGATTAAAAAACCCTTTTCTATATCACTAAGCCACTCTTTTTCCATTACAGTTAGTTTAAATATTCATATTTTATCATTGTTTGAGATTGGAAGTCCAACTATGGCTTATATTTAACACTCTGGTAAAGAAAATTACCTTACTAAATGGCCAATTTACCTTACTCTCCTAGAAAATACTCAAAAAATTGACTTATTTAAAAAATATTGTATGGGGCGCTGGGTAGCTCAGTCAAGTAAGCGTCTGACTCTTGATTTTGGCTCACGTAGTGAACTCAAGGTCATGGCATTAAGCCCTGTGTCAGGCTCTGAGTGCAAGTGGAACCTGCTTATCTCTCTCTCTCTCTCCTCCATCTGCCCTTCCTCCCACGTGCACACACATGCATTGCTGTTTCTCAAATAAATAAATGCTTTAAAAATATACGGATTTTTAATTCATTCCTACAGGTCTTTCCCAGAATTACTCTGGAAAAAAGGATGGTTTCTTTTTTTTTTAATTGAGATATAACTGACATATGATATACTAGTTTCAGGTGTACAATATAATGATAGGATATTTGTATACATTGCAAAGTGATCACCACAACAAGTCTAGTTTACATCTATCACTATAGCTAGATTTTTTTTTCTTGTGATGACAGTGTTTAAGATCTACTCTTTTAGCAACTTTCTAATATTACAACATAGTATTATTTATTATTATTATCACCATGCCATGCAGTACATCCCCATGACTTATAACAGGAAGCTTATACCTTTGCTCCCTTCACCTATTTCACCTACCTCCTACTTCCTACCTCTGACGACCACTAGTTGGTTCTCTGTATCTATGAGCTTGTGAGGTTTTTGTTTGTTTTTTGTTTGTTTTTATTTTCTTTTAAGATTTCACATAGAAGTGAGATCATACAGGATTTGTCTTTTTCTGGTTTATTTCACTTAACATGCCCTCAGGGTCCAAGATGGCCTTTATATAGTGTTTATTGACACTTCCTAATACCCTGATATGAACAGGCCTGTAGATACACATGTTGTCTAATCAAATGCAGACTGCTCTAACCTTTTCTTGGTAATGTTATTTTTCAGAAGGAGAACTTGAAGCAGAGTGGTTGCAAGACGTGGGTTTATCAACCCTGATCTCGGGTAATGAAGAGGAGGATGGCAAAGCCTTGCTCTCTACACTGACTCGAACCCAAGCAGCTGCTGTGAAAAAGAGATATAATACTTACACTCAAACCATGAGAAAAAAGAACAAGCAGTCTGTTCGGGATGTCAGAGACATCTTTGGAGTCAGTGAATCTCCTGTAAGTAATGAACACGGCTCAGAATTTTGGCTTGATTAGGGGTGAGAGGGAGAACATGAAGAAGATCTTAGAAAAAGTTGGTCATCCTGTCTCTTTTAGAGAAAACTAAAGCAGACAGCAGATTGCAAAATTTTTTACAAATTTGAAACTTAAGTGTTATTCCTTATCCCCCCTATAGCAGTCTCCCTCAACACTAAATTTGTTCCCTTCTTTGGTAATGGAACAAATCTTTGTGCCTAGGATTCACAGAGACTTTACTTAATAAATCTAGCACTGGGTGGAAATTCTGTGAACAGACAAAGGACTCCCAGGGAAGTGAGTCCAAAGTATTCTAAGCAAGCAGTAAAAAGTGAAAGATACAGCATTAATTAAGTGGGCAACAGAATGATTCAGAAACATAAGGAAAGCATCACATGTTTTCTGAGAAAGGGCTGGTTGAAATTCCAGCTCACCCTTAGTAATTCTGTGGCCACAATCTTATTTCTGAGGCTCTTAGTCATGTTCTCTTATTGCTCTATGTTACTATTAGCTCTACTCATTTATTCCTTCATTCATTGCATCGCTGAAATCAATAATTGTATCAGTGATGCAACCAGTATTACTGGATACCTTCAGTGTGCAAGATCCTATGTCCTACATTAGGTTCTATGCAGATAGAATTCTTGGCGTTTTGGGGATATATAGAAAAAAAAAAAAGAAACTTGATATTCTGCTATAGTTACAGATAGTTGCCTGGAACAAGTTAGTTAATCACTCTGATCTATGTTTCTTACTATTTAATTTGTTATCATAAGACATAAATTAAAACTTAAAGAATACTGGGTAGCAGGCTTGCTTGAAGGCAGCCTCCAATCTGAGTTACTTTAGGTTATCTAAAAGTCATATCTTCTCTTAGATACATGAATCAACCTGGGTAGTTGTCAGAGTAGCTCATATTTCCAAGTTGCTCTTTGTGTTTTTGCTGATAATACCCTAGAATAGCACTGTCCTTTAGAGCTTTCTAAAGTGATGGAAATGATTTCTGTGCTTTCCAAAAGGGCAGCTAGTGTGTGTCCAATATGTAGCTAGTGTGAATAAGGTACTGAAATTTTAATTTTATTTAATCTTAATTGATTTAAATCTAAATTGCCACATATGGCTTGTAGCTAATGTATTGAGCAGTACAGTTCTAGAACTTTTCACAGTACAAATTGATATACCTAAGGCAGTCCATTTTTAGTTTTGTGCTGTTTCAGTTTTCATCCTAGTTGAAACCTGTATCTTTGTGGAAGGCAAGATTTCTATATCTATATTTGAGTAAAAGTGACACCCACAACTTGAAGTAAGGGCTTTAGCCATGAGAATCTTGGCCAAGATACTTATCAAAGAAAAGGTTTACCCTGCTGGTGTAAATTCCTTGGGTCATTTTACGTTTATCCCCCAGATTGTTTCAAGTGATTCCTAAGAACTTGGTCTTTATGCTTCCTTTCCCATTTCTGTTTCTAGTTACTTCAGACTAAGATTTTTCCTCTAACCTAGCAAACTGCAAAATAGGAGAGTATCTGCGGCTTCTCCGAATCCTGCAGGTACTCAAGAAGATGCATACAGTGCTTCTTTATGTTTTCTAAAGCTTTAAACTTCTTGTCACATAGAAACAGTGTTCTTCCCTCTTTTACCTAGAACCTCAAGGAAAATATAAAGTAGGCACTTACTCACTGGGGCTTTAAGTGTAAAAATAACTGAAGGGTGTCTTACTTTTCCATAATAAGCAGATTTAGGAAACTGGGTTTAACTTTCGCAAAGGCAGAGAGACGGCCACATTTATGGTGGGCAAGGGGAATGGCCCTGGGCACTCTCTCTCCTGCACATCTTCCTCTTCTCCCTTCTACTCTTTCTGCTGAGGCCCCATTCCAGAGTGAACAGAGAATGGGTGTGCAGCAGGGAGAGTGGTTATAGGTGAAGGGAGTAGAGGTCTTGCACTATACCGAGAAGGGTAGCATCTGGAAGTCCATGAAAGCCTGGCATTGTTTATGTAAGTTCAGAATTCAGATTGTTCTTCAACAAAAATGTAAAGACCCATATAAAGCTAGCCTTTAAGAAAATATGGTAGGGCTTTCTAGGGAAGATGGCAAAAGAGTAGGGGACCCTCGTTTCATCTGGTCCCAGGAATTCAGCCACATACCTATCAAACCATTCTGAAACCCTCTGAATTCAACCTGAGATATAAGAAGAGAATTGCTGAAATCCTACAAATAGAAAAGCGAACATTTTTTGCAAGGTAGGAGGTGCAGAGACATAAATCTGAGGGGATATATCATAAGATAAACTGTGGTGGGGAAGGAGCCTCTATAAGCCAGCTACTGGAAACTGATAAAGCTGCAGAGTTCAAAATCAGAACTTTTAGAAGTCTTCTCCAGTGAGGGACATCCCCGCCTGGAAAGTGCTCATGTGGTAAAGCAGGGCAGAATAATCTTAGGTTGGACAGTGTGGTCTCTGGATCCCCAGGGTCACAGACAGACTGGGGTTGCCTGAGTGTGGCAGAGTTCCAAACTTTGGAGCCAGGAAGCCAGCTATATTCAGTGAGCCTGGAATGGGCTCTCAGCTAGGTGTTGCCACAAACCCAGGAACCACGGCACAGTCCAGCAACTGCTCTCTAAGCAAGCAGAGGTCCAATAAGCGATAACTACTCCAACATGCTGCTTCTCCTCCCACTCTGCGCCCCCCCCCCCGCCCGAGAGAAACAGCAGGGGTTGTCATAGGATCAGGCAACTACTCCCCAAGTAGGGGCCCAGTGAGCCAGGGGACCATGATGAGACCCCCCTCCCAGGAGAATTTGTGTGGGTGTGCATCGCAGGAGTCTGCAGAGTTTAGCACACACAGAAGGGATTAACTGCTTTTCCCTGAGGGTGCACTGAAGACTGGCGACACTAGTTGTTCAGCAGATCAGGACACTGCCATTTTTACTTTTTTGTTCGTCCTCTAAAGCGGTGTGAAAAGCCTTCAGGGAACAAAAGCCACAGAGAGCAACCTGAAATAGCTTACACTGAGGCCGGCTGTCTGGCAAGGGTGGTACAGTTCCACCCAGGCAAAGATACCTGAGAATCCATGCAACAGATTCCCAGAATTTCAGAATCTTCCCCCAGAAGTCCAACAGGGGCATCAGGCAAATACCAAGTTTATGGATCACACAGAATTAAAAAACTCCTGCAATAAGGGAAAATAGTATATAGAATTTCTCATGAATCTTTTGTATTTCATTTTAAAATTTTCTGTTTTTTTTTTTTCCTTTTCACCTAGTTTCTTATTTCATCAACTCTTTGTTTTTCAGGTTTTTAAAAAAATTTTTAATTTTACATTTACATTTTATAGATATATTCTTCATTTTGGGCTTCATTTTACTGTATTCACTTTTATTTTCTTATATGTATAAGTTTTTATTTCTTTACAATTTGGGGATTTAGTGTCTTCTAACAAATAGACCAAAACACACCCAGGATCAAGTGGATTACTCTTTTCTGTCCATCTGTAAGATTATATTCTCTGCCCCCCTTTTCCTCTTCTTGTTTGCTTGCTGACCTCTTCAGATTTGTCTAGTGTATATTTTACTGGGGTTGTGGTTGATATTTTTTATTTTGCTCTCTTCTTCATCTATTTTTCTCTGGACAAAACAACTAGAAGGTGAAATTCACAACAAAAGGAAGAACCAGAGGTAATACTCTCTGTCCCAAATCTAATTGGTACGGTTATAAGAAAATGTCAGAACCAGAATTCAGAATAACAATGATAAAGTTACTAGCTAGGCTTGAAAAAAGCTTAAAAGACACTAGAGAATCTCCTAGTGCAGAAATAAAATCTAATCAGACCGAAATTAAAAATGCTTTAACTAAGATGTAGTCTAAAATGAATGTTTTAACAGCTAGGGGAACTGAGGCAGAAGAGAGAGTCAGTGACATAGAAGACAAAATGATGTAAAAGAAGGAAGCTGAGCAAAAGGAAGAAAAAAAACCTAATGGACCATGAAGGGAGAAATTAGTGATACCATAAACCAAAACAATATTGGAATTATTGAGGTTGCAGAAGAAGAAGGTGGGGGAACAGAAGATATCTTTGAGCAAATCATGGTTGAGAACTTCCCTAATTTGGGGAAGGAAACAGGCATTCAAGTCCAGGAAGCACAGTGAATCCCCCCTCA
This sequence comes from Mustela putorius furo, assembly GCF_011764305.1. NCBI lineage: Eukaryota > Metazoa > Chordata > Mammalia > Carnivora > Mustelidae > Mustela > Mustela putorius. The sequence goes on along the minus strand of NW_025422010.1, from coordinate 11,173,910 downwards.
GAATCAATATAAGTAGTCAACACCCTGACATTTAATAGTGAAGCTTGCAAATTTCAGAGATAAAGAAAAAATCCTGAAAGCAGCTTGAGATAAGAGTTCCTTATTTTATAGGGTAGGAACATTAGACTGGCAGCAGACCGATCCACAGGGACCAGGCAGGCCAGAAAGGGCTGGCATGATACATTCAGGGTACTAAATTAAAAAAAAAAAAAAATGCAACCAAGAATACTTTATCCAGCAAGGCTGTCATTCAGAATGGAAGGAGAGATAAAGAGCTTCTGGGACAAACAGAAACTAAAAAGGGGCTCCTGGATGGCTCAGTCAGCTAAGCATCTACCTTTGGCTAAGGTCATGATCCCAGAGTTCTGGGATTGAGCCCTGCATTGGGCTCCCTCCTCAGTGGGGAGTCTGCCTCTCCCTCCTCCTCTGCCTGCTACCCCCCCCCACTTATGCACATGCTCTCTCTTTCTGTGTCAATTAATTAATTAAAACAAAAAACAAAAAAACAAAAGCCAAGAGCTAAAAGAATTTGTGACCACTAAACCAGCCCTGCAAGCAATATAAAAGGGGGTCCTGTAAGCAAAGAGAGAGTGCAAAAGTAACATAGACCAAAAGAACCAGACAGTCTATGGAAACAGGGACTTTACAGATAATACAATGGCACTAAATCCATATCTTTCAATTGTTACTCTGAATATAAATGGGCTAAATGCTCCAATGAAAACCTTTGAAAGGGTATTAGATTGGATGAAAAAAGCAAGAGCCATCAATATGCTGTCTACAAGAGATTCATTTTAGACCCAAAGACACCTGTAGATTGAAAATGAGGGAGTGAAGAACGATTTATCATTTAATGGACATCAGAAGAATATTGGGGGCCGCCTGGGTGGCTCAATCAGTTCAAGCGTTGCCTTCGTCTGAGCCGCTTAACCCATGATCCCAGGGTCCTAGGATTAGGCCTTGTGACCAGCTCTCTGCTCAGTGGGGAGCCTGCTTCTCCTTGTCCTTCTGCTTGCTTGTTTTCTCTCTCTCTCTCTCTCTCTCTCTCTCTGTCTCTCTCTCTCTCTCTTTCTCTCGTTCTCCCTGGAAGAAGTGGATATATTCCTAGAATCATATAAACTATCAAAACTGGAACAGGAAGCAATAGAAAACCTGTGACAAATGCTGGTCTTCAAGCTATATTGCAAGCCTGTAATCATCAAGCTAGTATGGTACTGGCACAAAAACAGACATGTAGATCTATGTAACAGAATAGAGAACCCAGAAATGGACCCTCAACTGTATGGTCAACTAATCTTTGACAAAGCATGAATGAATGTCCAAAGGAAAAAAGACAGTCTCTTCAACAAATGGTGTTGGGAAAATTGAACAGCCACATGTGGAATAATGAAACTGGACCATTTTCTTACACCATACACAAAGATAAAATGGATGAAAGACCTAAATGTGAGACAGGATTCCATCAAAATCCTAGAGGAGAACACAGGCAACTACCTCTGTGACCTCAGCCACAGCGACTTCTTACTGGACACATCTCCAAAGGCAAGAGAAACAAAAGCAAAAATGAATGATTGGGACTTCATTAAGATTAAAACTTCTTCACCGCAAAGTAAACAGCTGACAAAACTAAAAGGCAACTAACTTATGGAATGGGAGAAGATATTTGCAAATGACATATCAGATAAAGGGCTAGTATCCAAGATCTATAAAGAACTTACCAAACTCAATACCCCAAAACAAATAATCCAGTCAAGAAATGGGCAGAAGACATGGACACGTGTTACTCCAAAGAAGATATCCAAATGGCCAACAGACATGAAAAAATGTTCCACATCACTTGGCATCAGGGAAATACAAATCAAAACCACAGTGAATACCACCTCACACCAGTCAGAATAGCTAAAACTAATAAGTCAGGAAAAAAATGTTGGTGAGGATGTGGAGGAAGGAGAACCCACCTACACTGTTGGTGGGAATGCTAACTGGTGCAGCCACTCTGGAAAACAGTGTGGATGTTCCTCAAGAAGTTGAAAATAGAGCTACCCTATGACCTAGCAATTGCACTACTCAGTATTTACCCCAAAGATATAAATGTAGTGATCCAATGGGGCACCTATACCCCAATGTTTATAGAAGCATTGTCCACAATAGCTAAACTGTGTTGTGAGCCTAGATGTCCATTGACAGATGAATGGATAAAGAAGATGTGGAATATATGTACAATGGAATATTACTCAGCCATCAGACAGGATAAATATTTACCATTTACATCAGCGTGGATGGAACTGGAGGGTATTATGCTGAGCAAAATAAATCAGTCAGAAAAAGACATTTATTGTATGCTTTCACTTGTATGTGGAATATAAAAGACAGTGTAGAAGATCATTGGGGAAGGGTGGGAAAAGTGAATAAGAACTCATCAGAGAGGGAGAAAAGCCATGAGACTCTCTTAATTGAGGGAAACAAACTGAGGGTTGGTGGAGGGGACGTGGACAGGGGGATGGGGCAACTGGGTGTTGGGCTTTAAGGAGGGTCATGATGTGATATGCAACTGATGAACTACTTAGCTCTACATCTGAAATTAATGATATATTATGTGCTGGCTAATTGAATTTAATTTTAAAAAATATGGTATATGTACCATGTATCAGACCTGATAAACATCTTCACAGATTTTCTTCCTAAAAAATTCAGCATCTGTTTCTGCAAGTGGACCTGGAAGTTTCTTAGAAACATACCTAAACTTTTTAAGTTCCTATCTGAATGTGACAGTATAAATACCAATTCCTCTCTCCCTCCTTCTTTTGCCCAAAGTACCTGTCTGTCCCTCTCTGTCTCTTTATTTGCTTCTTCCTCCTTCACTTCCTCCTTCCTTCTCTGTGTGTGTGTGTGTGTTTCTCTGTCTTCCTGTACTCCATCCACTCCTACTCTTTCTTTCTTTGTCCTCATTTATGTACAATAATAGAACAGTCACCTAAAGTTTCCATTTCACTTTCTTAATGAAGATTTAACGTCTTGAGTTTCATGAGATAAGTTTACGTTAATCTTATACATATGAATCTGATCCACTGTACTTACCTAGTGAAGATACAAATTCAGTAACTTAAAAGAGAATTAGATTATGCTAGTCTTTTCTTAATTTTTTGCACATTGAATCCCATGCTTGGAATAACCTCGAGAATTTTGGAGATACTTGCCCATTGTCTTCTCTTGTGCACTGTTGACTGTGGAGAAGCATGGTATCTCTACTGACCTCATTCCTTTATATACCAATGTGGAAGCTTTTTGAGCTTTATGTTTATTGTTGGAACCTTGCATTTTTTCCAGTTTAACCTTTTCACAACATACGTCCTAGTCTGCTAGGGATTTTCCATATGAAAGCTCTTTCAATATGAGCACTGTCATTTTTTGGTTCTATATATTGTATTCTAACATTTAAAACCAATACTAATTCCTCTTTTTCTCCCTTATCTCCTTCTGGAACTTCTGTTAGATGACTGTTGGATTGTTTGAATTGAACCTCTGTGTCTCTTAAATGTTTTCTTGTTTTCCAAGCTTTATTTATATGTATGCTTATTCTACATTCTTTCCTATCTCTTCAACTTTTTTATTTTTAATGACAATAATTTGGTCATGGTTGTATTGATACTTCAGCATTTAGTTAATTTTAAGAAATTTCTTTAAAGGTTTCATTTATTTATATGAGAGAGAGAGTGAGCACAAGCAGGGAGGAGAAGGAGAAGGAGATTCCCCACCCAGCAGGGAGCTCAATGTGGTACTTGATCCCAGGACCCTGGGATCATGACTTGAGCCAAAGATAGAGGCTTGACTGATTGAGCCACCCAGTTGTCCTGATTTGAAGAAATTTAACAGTCATATTATTAATTTCCTGAAGCCTCTTCTTTCCCCTGAGTTTCTCTGTGCCTTAGTGATCTGCTCTTTTTTGCACTCTAAGGTACTAAATTAAACCTTAAATTCCAACGTGGTCTTTGTTTCCTTGAATTACTGTTTTCTTCTTCAGGATCCTGTATTTATTTTTGCCATCATTACATTACTATTGTTCAGTTGATTTTGATCTTTGGGTGTTGATTCTTATTTATTAATGGAGGACTAGGTTAAGTCATTGACTGATTGATCAGTATAGGTAAAGACTGTATATTTCCTGTGTAATCATGTACACTTATTTTCTCTCCAATATTCTCGTAGTGGATGCAGTCTGGGCCTGTGTGAGTGGTCAAGTGGGTCAGTCAGCTCTCACATTTCACTTTAAGACAAACAAGTACGGTATCAATTCCAAAGTAATGATAATCTTGAAGAACTGTAATTTATTTGTTTTTCAGGCAAACCTAACTTTCCTTTTTATACTTCTATCTATATTCTTTTAGAAGGCTCCAGTGAAGGTCAATTTTATTTTTGTCCAGGACCACTACACCAGGACAACATTCCTCCTCCTCCCCAAGTCAGGTGCTCACCAAGAGAATGCTTGTTGTGTTTTATTCTGGAATCCCATTTAGCTGCTGCCTGCTGTTCAGTGCTAGAGGAAGGGATTGTTTCCTGGCCTCTTTGTTCAGAACATTCTTAGGTTACTTTGGCCATTGTCTTCTGAATTAGGGATGCCTTTTTTTTTTCTGTTCTTTTTTTTTTTTTTTTCTCCTTAATGATTTTATTTATTTATTTGACAGACAGAGATCACAAGTAGGCAGAGAGGCAGGCAGAGAGAAGGGGGAAGCAGGCTCCCTGCTGAGCACAGAGCCCGTTGTGCCAGCTCAATCCCAGGACCCTGAGATCATGACCTGAACTGAAGGCAGAGGCTTAACCCACTGAGCCAGCCAAGCACCCTCTTACTGTTTTTTTTTTTTATTCTCATGTTGGATATGTGCTTTTTCTAGATCAACATTTATCTTCTACACATTTTTCTTTGTAGTTTTTTTTCGGGCTGACGTTTTCCTCTGCCCTTATCAAACCATTCTTGCTTGCTTTTTATCTTCCAGGAACATCCAACAATTTCTGTTCTGTTAATGGAAATGTTTAGTGGTTTCTAGATCTACTCTTTGAAAAAGGTATCTCTTTGACACTTTGAGTCAGATTTGTGGAGGGAGGGGAAATTGGTATGTGCATTTTGCTATCTTGATCCAATTTTCCTATGCTGTTTCTTCAGTAATATTTGTTTCTTCCAAAAAATGTGTTTTTCCCTATTATTACAAAAATAATCTTTCCTGGAAACTTAGAAAATATGGACAAGCAAGATAAATGACTGCTTCTATAGCCCCAAATAAATTTTTTTAAGGTTTTATTTATTTATTTGACAGAGAGAGAGAGAGATCACAAGTAGGCAGAGAGGCAGGCAGAGAGAGAGAGAAAGGGGGAAGCAGGCTCCCTGCTTAGCAGAGATCCTGATGCAGGGCTCGATCCCAGGACCCCGAGACCATGACCTGAGCTAAAGGCAGAGGCTTAACCCACTGAGCCACCCAGGTGCCACAGCCCCAAATAAATTTTTATGATTTAATTAAATATCCAATAAATATAATTTTTAGTGGAATCCTAGCCATAAAAGAATATTTAACCCTTGTGTTAGTAGAACTATTATACACTAAATCACAAATCCTAAATCAGCTTCTGGTTACATATTGCAGTCTATAGTATTGTTCATCAGGAGTAGAATTTCAGTGCCCAAATACATTTGTTTCTAATATATAGAAGATGTGAATCAGATGTTCCTTTCAGTAACACATTTAATTGAGCAAAACAGTCTATCTAATTTATTTCCAACTTCATAATTGATAAAGAACTAGTCAAAGGTGAGACCAGCATAACTGACTGCATAAAAATAGTCATGCACCCTGAATTAGTTTTCAGTTAATTAATTTGAGAGAGAATGCATGTGCTCACACTAGCGGGAGAGGGAGAGAGAATTTTTTTTAATTAGTTCTATAGGTAAAATTTAGTGATTCATAGTCGCATGGAATACCCAGTGCTCATTACATCAGGTGCCCTCCTCAATGCCCCTCACCCAATTATCGCTTCTCCCTGCAACTCCCCACCCTTCCACCTCTCCTCCAGCTTCCCAAGAGAGAGAATCTTAAGCAGGCTTCAAGCCCACTGCAGAATCCAATGTGGGGCTCCGAATGACCCTGAAATGATGACCTGAGCCAAAATCAAGAGTCGGATGCTCAGCTGACTGAGCTACCCAGGAGCTCCTCATTCACTCTTATTTAAGAAACGATGATTGTATTACCTGTATACACATTCCACTGCATGTAACAGAAAACCTAAGAAATCATGAGTTATACAAATACAGATTTTTTTTTTCTCTCTCTCTTTTGGAAGAAGGTGAAGGTAGGTGTTCTGTGCTTCCATCTTCTTTCTGTCTTTCTACTTTGTCATTCATATGCAGCCTTCATCCTTTTACCTGTAAGTTTGTTGGGCCACTCCTAGCGCTATATTCATATTCCGGGCCATTCCTGGAACTTGTACCAACTCACTCTATCTTTCTGAGCTTAATCTCCTAGAAATCTTACTCTGTAGAATCCCAGTTGCCTTTCATTGCCCAGAAATGTATGTGATCATCCTTAGCTGCAACAGAGTCTAAGAATTCAACGTTTTTTTTTTTTTTTGTTTGGTTTTCATTTGTTTTAGTTGACACAAATGTCCCTGAGGGGTGGAAAATCAGGATTCTTTTAAGGAAGACTGGTGATTGGGTTTGGGGTGAACAATTAACAGTATTCTCCACAGAGACCAATGTCTGTCATCATGCCCTGAATGTAGTGGGCTCTCAGTATTGGCAGATGAGTGGCTACATGCAGTGATTGGTGCACAGCAATAAGATCTGTGGATCTCTCCACAAATCTGCATCAATGTACACATATATGCAGAACACATACTTGAATGTGCAGTTACGCTGTGGAGAATATGCCTGAATAAACCTGAACTTTCATTTTTTTCAATGGCCAGATGATTTTGGTTGTATCCCAGCTCCTCTTTTGTATGTGACTTTGTATGAAGAAGGGATATCAGCCATTCCTCGCAGAAATGGTCAGCTGGTAAGGTAAAGCAAGGGACTTAAGAGTAAGGAGGCTGGGAAAAGTGATTATTTTAAGGCAGTCAGGAAAACTTGAGCAAAATGCCTACTTGCCTTATAAGAAAGAAGGAAACAGATGAATTTTGGAACACTGAAAAAATAATTTATAATTATTTGTTTGATAGCCACCACTCCAGAAGTGATTTCTCAACAATGAAGTGTTTTATAAATATTTTGGAAAATATCTGAAACCTTTATTTCCATTCAGCTGGTAAGTGTGCTCTTTTAAAAAACAAAAACTTATGTAGGAAAAAAGAAGAAAGAAAGAAGGAAACAGAGACTCTTAAACTCAGGAATGAAAAATTAGTTAAATCCACAAATAACTACATGGCCTGTCTGCTTTTACAACAACAAAACGATGGCTGCAGTTCTAGCCCCAGCCAGAAGTCAAGATGTCAGGGATGTCATCATCTAAATGTTGTTCTTTTTCCTGAACACGTAATAGAGAGTTTTATGCTACTCTCCATGTATCTTTCAATATTGATTTAATTCTCAATATAAGAAATACTTTGACATTTCATATAAATAGTTTATGAGGGGCAGCATGGTAGCATTTTAAATGTGTAACAATAAGTGGGGAAAAGTACACTGTCTAGTGCAAGAGGTAAACACATTTCAGTAGAGCCCACCTTGTCTATTTTAGTTCAGAGATTCAAAGAGTGCTAATCTGAGTTCGTAACTGCCAATGACATGATCTCAGTAGAAGGGGTTTATGTGTGAGATGAATCCAGTGCCATGATTTATACTACTTAGCATAAGGCCTGCATCCTCTTACTCAAGTGCTGCACCCAGACTAGAGGCATAGAAGGGCACAAGTTTACTGACATCTGCCTCCACTTGGACTCATGACAGCAGGAAATTTATGGAGAGAGACTTTCCCTTGTTACAACTCATATATAACCTTCTCTTGAGCTCTACTTTTTTTCTTTCCTACCAGAGGAAGAGAGATACTTTAGGTGTTCTAAGAATAACCCTTGTACCATCATTGATCTGATGAATAATGATGATGATGATCTTTAGTTTCTATACTTTATTTTTATCTTACATGTATTTTATGTGGAATATTCTATCTGGATCTTTAAAAGATTGTCCTAATTCAAACTAGTTGTTGGTTCCTTCCAAATTCTGCTTAAGAGTTTGGATGTGTCTAGTTTGTCTTCTGGCTGCTCTTCTGTTGCCTGAGAGTTTTGTCAAGTTTTGTGAGCAATCCTATTTTGCAGACTTTGTCACTAGTTTTTTTTTTTCCTTTTTTCCTAATTTCATTATTTTCTCATAAGATTATTAATTCCATTTAGTTAGAAGTCTACTTTTTCTGCTATCTTGGCAGTAAGTGCCCTTGGCTTTAGATTGTTCCTGCATTGTAGGGAGTCTTAGATATCTTACTTCCAACCAGGACTCTGATCCAGGCTGTGATTCCTCTCTCCCATTTACTCTTCCAGACCAGCCAGAATAGGGACACACAGAGTAGATACTAGTGTTTTCAAATAGTGGATTTCTATCAGCCTTTCTCCTGGCTGTCTCTGTATACTATTTTGATCATCTCTTCTTCATCCTGTGGATGAGGGAGGGATTCCCACCCTAGGGTTACAGGGGTATCTTGACACTCAGCAACAGACAAGATCAACAGCAATTTATTATCACATGTTCTCACAGCTTGGGAGATCTGGACACAGAGCCATGTGTGGGGTGCACTTGGGAACAGAGTGAATAACCAGGGGTGGTAGGAGACAGGTTTTGTAGTATCAAGAGAGTGAGGTACCCCGTGGTTCCCATGGGAGAATGTGATTCGCTTGTTTGAATAATTTCACTGGCTAACAGGGAACTGAAACATGTTACTCAAGGATAAGCAGGAATTGTGTCTGGTCCCCCAGATAAGGAACATTGTCTGTCTAGGGGACCTTTTATGAGGGACCAGAGTAGGAGGGGAGCTTCTAGTTAGACCACTTGTGGTCCTTGCGCTCTTACCAGATGTCATGGCCACCTGAAGAGTGAGCTTTACTCTTGAAGTTTTATATGCCACACCCAATACATCTACCCTGGCCATGGACTCTCATGATTAGTCTAGGCTTCTTTTGTTTCTTTTCCCTTTTATCACTATTCCATGTATTTCAATTCCTTGAAGATCTTACCACCTTTTAAAGGTGAATAAAGGGGCAAGTGTGGTGCCAAACACGTGAAGAAATCTTGCAGTGAGATGGAAGAGAACATTAAAGTTTTGTTCCAGCCCTACCCCTGAACTACTGACAGGTTTCTGGAATGAGAAAGCGAGTATTGTTCTTTCTCCTAGGAGGATGGTGAGGGCTAACATAGTAGAGTAAATACAGAGAATGGTACAAATACTAATTTGCATAATCATATATATTATAAAATGTTACATCTTTTTAGCAGATTACATCTTTTATCCTTTGAGCAAACTGGCAAAAAATATCTGTGGATACTAAATTTTCAGATCTAAAAAGCTTAAATCCTAAACTAGAAGTATCAAATGCTAGGCCCTATATTAATTTTTTCAGAAATTTGTAAATATTAATCTGTTTGCTTTTTCATGTAGTGTTAATGTTGAGAAATCTGATGTCTCTCTAAATCTTACTCCTTTATTTGTTTCCTTTTCTCATTTTTATATTTCTGGAAGCCTTTTACCTTTATCTTTAGTGTTGGAGACTGGAACTGTCATCAGGATATGACATCTTTTTTAAAAAATTTATTTTTTATTTTTATTTTTTAAAAATTTATTTATTTGAGAAAGAAAGAGAGCTTATGTCCATGTGTTTGGTGGGGAGTTGTGGGGAGGGGCAAAGGCAAAGAGAAACCCAAGCAGACTACTGGCTGAGCAACGAGCCCCACACAGGGCTCAAGTCTCTTAACCCTGAGATCACAGCCCGAGCAGAAATCGAGTTGGATGCTCAACTGACTGTACCATCCAGGTGCCCCTGACACCTTTTTTTTTAAATTACAGTCAGCACTTAGCTTTTTGTTGGTGAAAAATGTTACTTTTCTTTCAGTTCTAGCCATTCTCTTTCCATTATTTCTTTCATTTATTTTCCATTTTCCTATGCTTCCTTTCATTGCCTGTGTGTTAAACTCACATAGTTCTTAAATTGTATGTTGTATTTCCTTGTCTTTTTTCCTATTTGTTCTCTTTGCTAGTAGATTTTGTATATATCAATTTGTAGATTCCTAATTGTCATTTTTGCCATGAGTGGTTATAATTTAGCCTCTACTGATTTTTTAATTCAGTAGTCATACTATTAATTGATAGGAACTCATTTTTCAATGACTTCCCCTTTATTATGATAGTTTGTCCTGATTTATGGTTGTAATATCTTTTCAAATCTCTCTGAAATTAACTTATTTTAAGTCTTTTCCCTTCCCTCAATTCTTTTTCCCAGAATGTTTATCACTGTACTTTTTTAGAATGTTGATTTTTTTTTTTTTGCCATGAGTAAATTTATTCATTACACTAATTTTCTCAAATGGCTAATGGTCCTTGGTGATTGATATATATTTAATGGGCTAGACCAACCCCTTAGTGACTTAGGATGTGTTATTGTTATGTGATTTCTCTACCATGATACAGATATTTTCCCAAAGGATTCTTTATTAAATGAGAGGGCTGATTTTGGGTACTGTGTAAGTCAGTAAAATATGGGAATGAATGGAAGTTAAACTCTATATATGGATGAGTATCCATGCTCACATGCACGTGTGCACACGCACGCATGCATGCGTGCACACACACACACCAAAAGGAGAGGGGTGAATGACTTCATTTCTTACTATCCAAGACAAAAACTGATGTTTCCTTTTATTCTCCCTTCCGTGACTTTGATGAAGGTCCAGAGTTACCTGATACTGAGATGTGTTTTGGTCTCAACCCTGGACAACTTTCCAAGGCAGGTGGTTCACTTCAGCCGAAGTGATTTTCTTGGGCCCATATGTAGCTACTGCCTGCTGTTCGGTGTAAAGGGAGCCTTTGGGAGATCTGTCTGGTCCCTCCATTGAGGAAACACTTCATGATAAATTATTGTGGCCACTGAGCTAAGGCTCCTTCCTCCCCTTTGTAATTTTCACATTGAACTCGCTTGGTTGTATGTTTGCTGTTTGTCGATTTAACCTTTCTTTGCCAGCAATGTTGATTTATGCTGTTCTTAGAGTAAGTTCTATACAATTATGAAATACATTGTTTACATTTTAATTCGCAGGAATTTCTAACAATGTCTCATCTGTTATTAGGACACCCTGTTGGTTTCCAGTGCCACTTGGAGCTATTCTTATAACAGTACACACCTTTCTCTAGTTCTGAGTGATTGGAAGTGGTGTGCTCTCAGTTCTCTGTCCTGACCTCGTTTCTTGTACTGCCTCTTTAGCATTGCTTCTATTTTTCTTACTATAATGTCTATTTTTCTTACTATAATGCATACATATTGGAGGAAAGTTAGAAAATATGGAAAAGCAAGATGAAAAACAACAGTTTTGAAGTCTCATGTAGCAATGTATGATTTCATTAATATCCAGTATGTTTAATTTGGCAAAATGTTGCTTCAATCATGGAATAGAATAATTGCATTTTATTTTGGGGAAAGCCATTATATCACAAATGCTGCTAAAAATCTTAGAGCATATGCACAAGACCTAAAATGCCATCTATCACAATCATAATAATCTCTAGATAACACTTGCTGCATAATGAAAATCAGAGCTTTTACAATATTCAGTGAATAGGAATCAAATATTTGGTTCAGTCTTATGTGTTTTTGAGTTAGTCAACCTAATGTATTTCTAGTTTCTTGATTGAAAAAACTGCTCTTGCTGATTTGTAAATCATTACAAAAAATTATAAAGTTGGCTTTAAAGTGGCATAGGTTAATCAGTAAGCTTCATGACTTAGATGATTAGAGATTTATTATCCTTAAAGTCTGAGGCTGGTGTGGCTGATTTCCTAGCATGAATCTACCAAGTTTTTCATCTTTCCATTCTGCTCCACTTGGCCTATGGGCTAATATTTAGTGCTTCTCAAGTATATCTGGGCATCACAGACACTGGGTCCTTGTGAAGAAGAAGCAGCGTCAGCTAGTGGATTCTATCCACTTTAACAAGAAAACATTAGCCTTCCTGGATGCTCTACCAAGTAGGATTCTGCTTGTATCTCATTGGTCAGAGCCATCACATGATCACACTTTAGTGTTTTTAGTTTAGACATAACATCTTTGGAGCAAATCATGATATTTGTAAGTTAAGAAAAGTGGATTTTGGCAGGTAATTAACAGTGTTTGCTTTTGAGACCAACTTATGCTCCATCACCATATGACTATACATTTGTAGAGTCTTATATAATGTGTAATTGAATAAACAATCATGTTGGGGCAGATATGCCTGGTTGAAAATGACTTTCATTCTTTCATTAGCCAGGTGATACCTGTGACAACCATACTGCTCAGTTGGATGGAACCCTGGAGGAAAAAGAACTGCCAGGAATTATCAAAACAAGTGGGTCCTTGGTAAGTTACAGCAGGATAGCTGGGGATAGGGATGAATGAAGAAGTCATTTTTTTCAAGACAATCAGGCAAAACTTCAGAACAATGTACCATAATTAAGATGGCTGGACAACTACAGCTCTCAACATACCTATCCACATTTACTCAATTTGCAGGAAAACATTAAGCATTAAATAAAGCCAAGTTTAATAGTTAAATCCACAAATAATTGCATACTCTATAAAAACAGATAAATACCCAGAAAACCAATGATTGTAGGCCTTTCCTGGGACAGATTTATCTCCTCTCCATTTTTCTTTTATTTTAAAAAATTCTCAGAAGAGTGTTCATTCCATCAAGTCATAGGTCCCTCTGCTGGAGGGGAAACATGTGTCCTCAGGTTTCTACTATTTGTGCAGTACAAGTTGAAGATCAAGCACCCTCCTTCTGACCATACATGTAACCTCAGGTGTCCAGTGTCTCCCTCCCTCTCCCATCTCCCTGCTTGCCCCATCCCCACTTCTCCTCCCAGGTGACCCAGAAGAAGGAACAGCCAGACAAGCCTGAGGAGGAGGATGGAGCTTATATCTATTTCCAAACAGGAAAGGGGACTGCATTTATGGTTTAGCCCAGAACATTTTCTCACAGGTTTCTATGTGTACTCCTACCTTCTCTCTTTGGTAGAAGTCATATAGTCTCTTTTTTCTTTTTTATTTTTCTGTCATCATATTCCCTCTCCTAACTTCCTCCCAGATAACAAAAGGCAGAATGGTGAATTGTAGTAGGTTCTCTCCTCTTTGCTGACATGGTGTTGGGGAGAGTCTTTGTTTGAATGTTCATATAGTGAACCCAAGTATGGTTACTCACACTTTGGGTTGTCTTTTCTCATTTTGGACATGACAGTTGTCTATGTTAAAATTTTCTCCATTTACATTCTCTCTTTCTCTTTTTTTAAGATTTTATTTATTTTTTGACAGGCAGAGATCACAAGTAGGCAGAGAGGCAGGCGGAGAGAGTGGAGGGAAGCAGGCTCCCCACTGAGCAGAGAGCCCAATGCAGGGCTTGATCCCAGGACCCTGATATCATGACCTGAGCCAAAGGCAGAGGCCTAAACCCACTGAGCCACCCAGGTGCCCCTCCATTTATATTCTTCATTAGTGCTGTTTTGATGGGGCAGCAGTTGGATTATAGAAGAATTTATGTTATTCCTAGAATATCTCTCTCTCCAGTCACCTCTCATGTGAATGTTGCTGGGAATCTTTTTTCCTGTTTTTATGTTTTGTTCACTGTATTAGGTTTTAGAAAAGAGAGGTTTGATCATCTGATTAACTTTCCCATTTAATCCCAGAATATAACTCCAATTGTTTACAGAAATAATATAAAATTTCTTTTGATATTGAAAATTATTCCCAGTTTGTTTCCTGCCAGTATTTAACCTTTAGTTCCCTTAATTTAAGCACATAGACCCTTTACTTCTGAAAACAAATCCACTTTCTCTTTCAAGAATATACTTTGAGCTTTCCAGTGTTTGGTATTTTTCTCATCTTCTAAAATGGGAAAAAGATTCAAATGGACACTTCACCAAAAATGATGGCAAATAAACTCGTGAAAGGTGCTCAGTAGCACTAGTGATTATGGAAATGCAAATAAAGCCACAGTGAGATATTTCCACAAAACCTGTGGAATGACTGAAATTAAAAAGACTGACCATTTCAGCTGCTGTTGAGGGTGTAGAGCAGCTGACGCTCTCCTGCACTGCTGGTGGGAATGTAAAGTGGGCCATCCACTTCGGAAAATAGTGTGACAGCTTCTTAAAATGTTACACATATATATACTGCAGACGCAGCTGTTCTACTCATACATAATATATGTTCATACAAAGACTTACTCAAATGCTTCTAGTACAATAGTCCCAAACTGGGAATAGTTTTTCCCCATAGATGAATGGATGAACAAATTCTGGCATATCCATACAACAGAATATTACTCAGCAATAAAATGCAATGAACTTTATATGTACATATGTACAATTAATTGATATGTACAATGTGGATGGATCTCAAAGTGGTTATGCGTTGTGAAAGAAGCCAGATCAAAAAGATCCAATTTATGTAGAATTATGGAAAATGTAACTAACCTATAGTGAGAGAAGGAAGATTGTGATTCCCTGGTGACCTGGGGATGGATGAGGAGAGGAAGGAAGGAGAGGTTAACAAAGGGCTATAAGATCATTTTTGTGGTGCCGGTTTTGTTCATTGTCTTGGCTGTGGTGATGGTTTCACAGGCCTACATTTTTTGTCAAAACAACATCAAACTGTATACTTTAATCTTTAAATGTTTGTAGTTAATTGTATGTCATAGCTCAGTAAATCTTTAATAATCCTTATATTACATCTTATTATTTTATTAATATCTGAAGTATTTATTTTGAAATAACCTACTTAAAATATTCTATTTATGTATTATATACAGTTGACCCTTGACTCTCATCACAAATGCCACTGAATTTGGGCATTTACAAAAGTCCTACAATCCAGTCTAACATCATAACAAACCTCTAAAAATCACTTCTTGGATAGATAAAATGTGCAGTCCACATAAATGAATTAGTCATTTGAGGCGTTAGTATATGCAAAAAGCAAAGTAGTTGATCTAGTTTATTTCCAGTGTCTTAAGTGAAAATCAAATGCCTGTATTTGCTATTCTTTCATAATTCACTGCAGCATACAATCATAGCATCTGTTAAAAACAATGTCAGTTACATCTGTGTTTGCTTCATGGAAAATAAAATCTAAGGAACTTTGATTTAAACAAGTAGGAGTTTATTTTAATCACAAAACAAGTACTGATGTTGGTTGGTAAACTGTCGCTGGTACATCTGTAGTACAGGCTTAGCATGAACTTCTGCTTTTTGCTTTTTATGCTGCCACCTTAACATTTAATCCATACTCTTACAAGATGGTTAGCAAACTCTGGATACCATGTTAGTATTCCCAATAGGAACGTGTGTCAAATGACTGACCGTTACTATTGGAAAACCTTAGCTGTCCTGGATAACTTTTATGATAGAATATCTTCTAATGTTTAGTGACTGACTATTGCACTCTTACATTATTTGTTTTTATTTTCTTATTTTAGTTGCCTAAATCTCATTCCTTCATAAATGAGGGGGTATATTTTTTTGTTTCCCTGCCAATTTTTGAATTTTTAATTTATTTTGAATTTATTCCTGGAATTCGGAATTTTCTTGAGGATCTGCCCTTTATTTCATTCATTTTGGTCTCTACTTGACAAGTTCTTTTCACCTAGAACTGTTTTCCCCCCTCCCTCTAGTTTCTGGACACTGTCTTCTTTTATGTCTTAAGTCATTTTTTCCTCCCCATTTTTCTGTGTCCCCGCCCTTCTAGAACACATATTAGATGGTTGTTGCTATGTGTGAATGAAATGCAGTATCTTCTTTTTAAATTTTTTTTTAGAATTGTGGGAGGAAGGAAAGGGAAGGGCAGAGGTGGGGAGAGAGGGGGGTGGAATTTTAAGCAGGCTCCATGCCCAGTGTGGACCCTGATGCAGGGCTCCATCTCACGACTCTGAGATCATGATCTGAGCCAAAATCAAGAGTCAGATGTTTAACCAACTGAGCCACCCAGGCATCCTTTAATTTCAGTATCTTTTTTTTTTTTTTAAGATTTTATTTATTTATTTGACAGAGAGAGAGACAGTGATAAAGGGAACACAGGTAGGGAGAGTGGGAGAAGGAAAAGCAGGCTTCCCACTGAGGAGGGAGCCCTATATGGGCTCTATCCTGGGACCCCGGGATCATGATCTGAGCTGAAGGCAGATGCTTAACAACTGAGCCATCCAGGAGCCCCCTAAATTTCGTATCTCCTAAACTTCCTCTCATGTTAGTCTGTTTGCTCTGTCTCTTCATCTTTATTTTCCAGATTAGTAGGTTTTTTTCTTGGTCATGAATGTAGGGTTTTTTTTTTTTTAGCTTGTCTCATTCTTTTTCTAAGTTTCAATAAACAAATTCTTATTTCTCAAAAACAACTTTTTCCCTAGAACAGCCATGGGTTCTTGGTTCATAGCAGCAATGGCCCCTTAAATCACACTGAATAGAAGAATTAAATTTTTTGAAGGAATCAAAATTATTTTTATGGTTTTTTTACTGAGGTATAATTTATAAACATTAGGTGCATGTATTTTAGGTGTGTAATTCAGTTAATTCCAACATATGTTTTTACCCATACAACCAAGCCCGTCAAAACAGAACATTTCCATCACAGCAGAAATCTCTCTGAACCCCTTTCCAGCCAGTTGTCATCCTGCTCCTACCCAGGCAAGCTCTGTGGTGATTTCTAACATGTTAGGATGGTTTTCACTCTCATATAAGTAGAACTATAAATACAAAATGCACTTCTGTGTCTGGCTTTTTTCACTCACGGTAAGTTTTTTAGATACATCCATTTGCTGCATGTGATGGAAGTTTGGTTCTTTTATTATTACTAATATTCCATAGCATAAATATACGACTAATGGTATATCTGTTCACCTCATGATGGACGTTTGGATTGTTTCCAGTTTTGAGCAGTTGTGCCTAATGCCGCCATGGAGATTCATTTCATGTAAAGGGTGTATATTGTCATTTCTCTTGAGTAAAGGTGTAATGTAATTCAGATTGTTGGCAAACAAGCCATCCACGGGTCATCACCCATAGCTCATAAACTCAGCAGGGAATACTTTAGTAGGTAAATAAAAAAATAACTAAATTTCAAAAGTATCTATAGTGAGAAACAAACACAAAAACTAATTTTTGTGCATGTATCCCAAGTAGAGGATTTGTCAACGAAAGCTTGATCCTCAAGGGTGAGCTCATACATAAAAATAACAGACTACCATGTAAATGTTTTTTTTTCAATATTTTCAAGTATCAACTAAGATATAAATATTTAGATTTTTTTCCATTTATTTTCAAATATAAACATCTTGTGTGGAAAAATGTCAGCTTTTGGAATGTGTAATAATAAGTGACGTAAACAGTGAAGTGTCTGCCTGAATGTGAGAACCATCTGGTCAGGGAAGTGCACATCTCCTGTTGAGTGGCAGCACGTGTTTCCGGTTTTAGGTTTTGCCTCCACTGCAGAGAGAGCTTCTGACCAGGAGTCTGGATCCAGGGTGTTTTTTCCTGTCCAGCTCCTCAGTCCCTCCCTCATTCTGCTGTCCATTGAGAATGCTGTCACAGAAGGGGGGGATGATCCACCAGATACTCGATCCAAGGAAGCATAGGGTAGAAAGTTCCACAAGACAGAGGGCACCAGCACACTTTCAGGTGGAACTCTACAGCTCAGTGGGCCCCTAAAGTTCTCTGTAGAGTCATAGCACTGACTTTATTAATTTTTAATTGATGATATATTTCCTTTGCACTTGAGTAGATCAGTTTCTCCAAAGGCTAAAATTATTGATTGTGTGTTCTTCTAAGTGGGGTGTACTTAACTTTGAAGTGTGTAGAGGAGGCAGGTAGGTCAAGTACACATTATCCGCAGATACCAAACCGATGACAGGAATGAAGAACCTAATTTATTGCTTCCAGGCAAAACTGATTCATTTCAATCTGCCCTCCATGTCTTTTGTTAGGCCTCATGATTTCCTTCTTAGGCCTGTATACTCATCCTGGGATCCTATACCCTAAGGCAGTTAATTCATTTTATTTAAACTACATTTTGGGAGATTTTTTTGCATTATATTCAGGGTTTGTCTGTATATTTAAGGGGCTGGTCTACTTAGCTTCTATTTTGCAAACATTTTTAACTATTTACCTAGGATCCTTTCGTACTCTTTGTACAATTCTGTTATTTGTTTGTTTTTCTCCTTCCTCTCTAGAAATGTTCCAAAGCAACTGGTAGAGGTTTTTATTTTACCAAACCGATTCTATCTGCTTTTCATCTAGAAATTTCTGTGTTGGTCTGCTATGGAATTCTTTGATGGTTTCTAGTGCTATAAAAAATGTCCTCCTTAAAAATATATATATATGTATGTTTTCTGCCGTTTTTGGTGAAGGAGGTTGGAGGGGAGCATCTTGACTACTAGTCCACCATCTTATACTAGTTCTCATGTTTTAGTTGTCCTTTTAAGGAAAAGGTTCTTAGGCACCTGAGTGACTCAGTCGGTTAAGTGGCCGAGTCTTGATCTCGGCTCAGGTCATGTCTCAGGATCGCGAAATCAAGCCCAGATTCAGGCTCCATGCTGGGTGTGTAGCCTGCTTGAGATTTTTTCTCTCCCTCTCCCTCTACCCCTCTACCTACTCCTGTGCACGTGTTCTTTCTCTTTCTCTCTCTCAAAAAATCTTCTCCGTTTTATAAAGTAATGCCTACTCTCCATAAGAAATATAGAAAAAGTGGTCAAGCAAGGAGTAAAAGGTTTTCTGTTTTGTTTCGTTTTTAGAGAAGGAGAGAGAAAGAAGTGGCAAGGGAGAGCAGAGGGAGAAGGAGAAAGAGAATTATCAGGCTCCGTGCCCCTGCAGAGCCTGACACAGGGCTCAATCTCACAACCCTGAGATCATGACCTGAGCTGAAATCAAGAGTCAGATGCTTAACCAACTGAGCCTCGAGTGACAGTTTTTTAAAAAAAACACAGAACACTGTATTTTCATAAGTATTCAATATATTCTATTTTGTAAGTTTCCTTTAGTAAAAAAAGAATATTTACGTCTTAAATTTTAGTGAAACCATTGTCCAGTACAGCAAAAATCTCATTTCTAACTTTATAAATGACGAACATAACCTGGTACTGTTGCTATTGAATTCTAGTCCCTGCAAAAGATAATTATAGATTAAAGATTAGACAAGTTTGGCCATATGTAATGGAAGGGTTGAAGTTGTTTTGGTTCACGTGGAGGTTTGGTGGTCTGAGTCTGACAGGGTATTACAGGATGCCTTAGCACAAACCCAGGTAGGCTTGATCTTCCACCTCTGCTGCCCATTGTCTTGGCCATCATCCTTATTCCAACAAGATACCTCGCAACTCTAGGCTGTCATCTACAGCACTGTCACAAGTGCATGTGAGATGACCCTCTTTCTTTTGGTCAGGAAAACCTTAACTGTTCTGGAAGCACTCTTGCTAAATTACACTTACCTCTCATTGATCACACTAGGCACATGATCACTCCCAGCTGCAAAGCAACCTAGAAATGAAGTTCTTTGGTTTAACTCCCTGGAACGAAACCAAGACATTGTTAAGGAAAAAGGAGTTTGTGGCAGGCAATAGCAGTGTTGGCTCCAGGGCCCGGGGTCTGTCCAGTGTCTGTGGAAGGGCCTGGCATTTAGGAACTCACAGTGATGTTCCCTGAAGGACTGGATGCAGCTGTCCCTGCCCAGGAAGTCACAGCTTCGTACAGTGTCACACACATCTAAATAGATACACATAGTGTAACACACACGTTAGAAGTGTTTGCCTGAATAAAAATGGTACTTTTATTTCTTCATTTAGCCAGATGGTGCTTCTCTCAACAATACCACCCTGTCAGATGGGTCCCAAGATGAAGAAGGGGGTTTTGCAGTTCCTAGGAGTGGCTCTGTGGTAAGTCGTCACCCACCAAAACAATCGCACAGCATATTTACAAGTTCAAGGCAAGAAGAAGCAATTTCTTCAAAACAGATAAGGAAAACTTGAACTAAGATTGTGAAGAAACCACAGCTGCCAGGAGACCCACCAACATTTTAACAGTTAGGAAGTAGGAGACTCAAAACCAAGGAATGACTAGATCTCAATTTATTTTATTTTTATTTTTATTTTTTTTATTTGACAGACAGAGATCACAAGTAGGCAGAGAGGTAGGCAGAGAGAGAGGAGGAAGCAGGCTCCCCACCGAGCACAGAGCCCGATGCAGGGCTCAATCCCAGGATCCTAAAACCATGACCCAGCTGAAGGCAGAGGCTTTAACCCACTGAGCCACACAGGTGCCCCACTAGATCTCAGTTTAAAAGAGGACTCTGTAAATTGATACCACTGTGGTCAGAAACTAGAGGATGTTCTTTGTGTGTATCAAGCCCGGAAGAATCTGGTACCTTTAGGCCTCTTGACTGAGTTCACACCAGTAATCTGGCCTAATTCTGCCATTTAAACCGAGAAGTCCTTTACCCCTACAGGATAAATTAAAACACCCTCATCCTGATACTGAAGGCACTATTGCCTTAGAGCTCAGGACTTACCTATATACATCCTCCACTCCAAACACATTCACTCGCTTGGCCTTGAGTGACAGAACTTTACTTCTTTTGATCAGAAAGCCTCATCATGTCCCTCCCCCTCCTAGAACCACTGTACATCCCCACTTGGTGTCTCTGTGCAGGTGCTCTGGCAGAGACCTTGTTCAGTGAGGTCGTGGTTACTGGATGGCAAGTTGATGGCAGGCAAGAGCACCTCAGTCAGGCAGGTGGAGGGGGCACGTTCACATGAGCCTCTGAGCTGTAGTTTCTCATCTTTTGACCAGTTGGAGACAAAAGATGGTTGATGTTTACATGCATAGCACGCTCTCAGTAGATCCCCATTGTTCAGAGAGAACGTCACGAGCCCCAGGTGAAGGAGTTTTCCTGTTGTGTTTTTAGATTTTTGATTTTGAGGTTGCTTTGTTACACAGTGATGATACAAGAAGCACAAAAGAATGTGAGTGACGATGAGTATCTTATCAGTAGCCCTACAGGTTATGGCACAGATGGGCTAGGGCTTGCCCCCGTTGTCTGACCGGCCAGCTCTGAATCTGGCTGCTATTTTCCTATTTAAGATTGTCCACTGGCATGCAAATGAGTAAGGATGTCTCTCTTTTAGAGATCTTTTTCAGTGCACGCTACTTACTGATGGATGAACACAAAGTAAGTCCCTCACAAACTCTGATAGGTACTGAAATGAGGAGTTACCCTTAAGAGACCTCTCACAGTTGTGCTGTGGTCCTGTGACTGGGGGCTCCTGCTCCAAGGCTTTTGTACAGGATCCTGTATATTGTGTCTCAGCTGCTGGTATTCGTGTGCCCAGGGCACCATCCCTATACATTTGCCTCAACTCTGCCTACATGCTGCCCTGTATGTGCCCATCTCCGAGAAATACGGACTTTGTCTTGTAAATAGTTATAGAATATTTCTACTCCCCCCTTTTCCTGTAACTACTTCCTTATTACAGAAACAAATCATCTTCCTTTATTACTGAAGTAGCCCCCTATGTGATCTCCCTGACTTTAGTATACACCCCTTAAATTTATCCTCCTCACAGCAGCAAGTTGTTGATCTAAACATGCAAGCCTTGTTTCAATGCCTGCTGCAGTTCCCCCATGTCTTTTAGTTGACGTAAAAACCCCTGACACAGTCTGACACCTCTCTCTCTAGCTGACTTTTCTGCCCCAGGCATTTTATATGAGCCAACGAAGGACGGCATGTGGTTCCATGCACACACCAAGTAACACTTGGAGCAGAATGGTTGCATAATTGAGTCGCTGAGGAGGATTTGGGGTTGGCCTTGTTTGTTAGGCTTTTGTTGATCCATTCATTCATTCACCAAGTCTTATTAGGTATGTATTGTCAGCAGATAGAGGATTCTTGAAAGTTAGAGGGTGTAAGAGAAAGACTGTAATCTTATGTAGCAGTTATAGATAGTATCTCCTGGAGTATGTTAGTCATTCATGTTTTGTTTTTCTGAAAACTGATTGAATCATGATTGTGATATAAATAAAAGTTTCAGCGGTATTGAGACTCAAAAAAAATCTCATTAGTACCAGTCTCCAGTGTGACTTCTTTTGGACTGCTTGATACTCAGAATATCTTTACTTAGAAATATTCAACAAATTGGTTAGTTGTTAGAGTAGCCAGCCCACAGATGAGACCTTAACCCTTACTGCATCTGTACTGAAAATCATTCTAGAATGTTGTACCATGAGGAGAATACATTTTGCCTTCCCTGGTTCTTGGTTATAAGGAGCCACTGACATCCCAGTTAGGTTCTAAAGTTTCTTCTAGATGATAGGATTTCCAGTAATTCAGTGATGTGTTAACAAGGGCTTCAAGGGCTCTGGCCATGACTCTTGTGAAGTAAATCTCACCTGGCAGTATAAATTCCCAGGGACATTTTATTGTCATCTTCAAGACTTCAGAGGGTCCCCAGAACTTGCCCTTTGGAGTTTGTGTTGTGGAAAGGTTTAAAGTAGGTGACCTAACTTTACTAAAAGGTTAACTGTAGCTTGACCAATACTGTTTTTGGCCCCCCCCCATCTTTCATCTTTTCTATATATTTGAAGGGTCAATTTTATGATAATTGTAATCTGTCTATTTATCTATATATATATATGGGGTCTGTCTTAATTACTATGGCTCTGTGGTTTGTTTTTGAAATCTGTTGGGATGTGTTCACTCTCATTGTTCTGGATCAAAATTTTCTTTCTTCTTAGGTGTCTTTACTTCCAGATGAACTTAGGATAATGCTATAACCACCCATTAAATTAGTCTTATTAGGACTTCACTAAGAACTTCATTGAATTTAAAGATTAATGTTGGGAATAGAATTTACATCTTAAAATATCGACTCCTCCCACTGAGAAATAATAATTGTGTTTTTCCATTTATTTATGTCTTCTATACTTCAATAAAATTTAATAATATTCTTTCTTTCATTTTTTCCATACACATTTTTCATTGATTAATTACTTAGGAACTTTATAGTTTTCATTGACATCTTAAAATGGTAGGTTTTTTTTGGTCATCTTCCAGTTTGTTTTTGTAGAGATGTAAGGAAAGTAATTTTTTTTATATTTGTACAATTATAGATTCCTTTCCAAAAATTCTTTTTACTTCAAAGAACTGTTCATTTGATTTTAAATTTGTGCAAATAATCACCTGAAATAGTGAAATTTTTCATTACTCATTCTTTGAAATAATCCTTTTATTTCTTTTTGCTTGTCTTATTGAACGAACCATAATGACTTGTTACATTAAATAATAATTATGGGAATCTTTTGATAAGTTCTTGATTTTTTCAGGAATTCTTCCAAGTTTCATTATTAAGTAGAATATTAGTTCTAAGTTTCTGAGCCTTGTAATTGTTTTTGTTAGGAATGAAGGTTGAATTATATATAGCAATTGTCCATCTATTAAAATAAATATATTTTTCTTTGTTAAGCAGTTACCTTAGGAAATTCTGTTGATAGATCTTTCTAATAATGAATTATAAATTTGTTGCTAAATAAAACCTTTATTACATTATGGAATATCAGTTTCTACTATTTTAGCATTTTAACAACTGTTCTATTAGTAGGATTCTAATAGTGGTATTTAGCCTATATATAATTTCTTTTTGTTGTTACAGATACACTAATCTTGGTATGAATATGTTAAGAGTCCTTTTTCAGTGTTTTAGAGCCATATATTAAAATTTGGTGTAAATATATAATCTATAAAATCCATTATGTTTAAGCTTGTATTGTAATTATTTTTCATTTTATTTCTTTTCAGTGTTCCAAAATCCATTGTTTATGCACCATACCCAGTGCTCCATGCGATACGTGCCCTCCATAATACCCACCACCAGGCTCACCCAACCCCGCACTCCCCTCCAAAACCCTCAGTTTGTTTCTCAGGGTCCACAGTCTCTCATGGTTTGTCTCCCCCTCAGATTTCCCCCAACTCAGTTCTCCTCTCCATCTCCCAATGTCCTCCGTATTATTCCTTATGCTCCACAAGTAAGTGAAACCATATGATAACTGACTCTCTGCTTGACTTATTTCACTCAGCATAATCTCCTTGTATTGTAATTTTGTAGTGAAACCTCCAAGACCTGGCATCAGTGTAGACATAGTGTTTTGATTATTTTTTCAGTGGATATGGTTTTGGCATTATATTCATTTCCATCCCAAATGGTGTGAGTTTTGGTAACCTATATTTATTGTAGCAAAACTTTCAGTTTATTTAGCATTTTCAGTATATGCTGTTTGTGTATACACAAATATATACACACACTTATTTAGGTGTATAATTTTAAATTTTCTGTGAGGTAGGTATTTCACCTTTTTTGTTCCTAATATTTATGTCTTTTATCCCAGTTAGAACTGTAAATAGTTGCCTGTTACCAGCAGTTTTTTTTTAGGAAATCACCTAAAAATAATTGTATAATTGATTATGAGCCTGCTTTTCCTATTGTATTAATATATTTAATCCTTACTAATTTTTCATTCCTTCTTGGTTCTACTTGTATAATTTTTTCTAGTCTCTTGGATTATAAACACATTTACTTTTAATCTTACTTATTTGCATTTAAAGTTAAGAGTTAATCTCTGAATAACAGTTTAACTTTTATCATGGATTTTTGGAATTTAATGTTCTTATTTTCTAACATTTAGCTTTTAATTTCACATGTGATTTAATTTTTAATCCAAGATATTATGAGAATGTCTTTAAATTCACAATTGGATAGATTTTATAATTGTTACTATGTTTTATTTCAAACTTGATGGCATATTTGTCAGTGAATATCACTTATTTATCTCTGGGGTATTAGGTATTTATCCAAACTGGGGAAATACTAATTCAGAAAGTTATGTACACTCCTATGTTTGCAGAATTTTTTTACAATAGCCAAGATATGGAGGCAGCCCAAGTGTGCATTAATAAATGAATGGATAAAGATGTGGTATACATGGATGCAGTGGAATATTACTCAGCCATAAAAAAGAATGAGATATTGTCATTTGCAATAGCATGGGTGGGCCTGTAGGGTGTAATGCTAAGTGAAGTATGTGAGACAGAGAAAGACAAATACTATATGATTTCTCTCATATGTGGAATTGTAGAAGCAAATCAAATGAACAAAATAAAAAAGGGACAAAAAACAGACTCTTAAATACAGAGAACAAAGTAACGTTGCAAAGGGGTCGCTGGGTGGGAGGATGGGTGAAAGAGATAAAGGGGATGAGGAGTAAACTTATCTCGATAAAGACTGAAAATTCTATGGAAATGTTGATTTGTTATATTGGACACCTGAAACTAATAGAGCACTATGTTAATTATACTTCAATTTAAAAAAAATAAACATGTGTCTCTGGAGAATTTGGCAAGATGTAGATTTGCCAGTTCCAATCTCAGGGACATAAGGGGAAGAAGGGGAAACCTTATTATCTATTAATTCAAGGCAGCTTTATACATAGAGTTATAACACACCAACTCAAACCTTGAGGGAAAAAAGCAGCAGCCAGCTAGTCAGGAAGGTCAGAAACAGCTTTTGAGTTAGTGAATTTCTCCTATAAGTAATGAACATGAAAAATGTTAGGTACGGTGTTTCTTGTGAAGGAAATATTGTACAGTCAAAGTCTAATTTTGAGAGAACTCAAACAGGTAGTGCCAACTTTCTACAGACTGGAATTCAAAATAATCATACCTCATATATTCTACTCTCTAGTCCTAGTGCTGCATGATTTGGGCAGCAGACCAAGCTTCACGGGCTGGAAAACCTTGCCTTTCCTCACCAGTTAAAGCCCCAGCCTTTTATGGTTAGGCACATAGGGAAATGGTAGGACCTGTTATGGACAAGCAAAGGAAGGGTGTTTTAAATGGGAATGGTATTAATATTTCAAATATATTCAAATAACTAGTAAAAATTTCAAAGGAAGCTAGTGTTCATATGTTTAATGGGTGAGTGGATATTTTTACACTATAAATACCAAGCACCTAGCCTTTTCAGTCAACCTACTTAAGAATTCAAAATCCATTTATTGGGAGACTTCTTCTCCTTTTCATTTTTACCACGTCACTCCCCTACTCTAACACATGAATGTTCCTTTGTTTTGTTCTGTTTGGTTTTAGCCCTTAGGAGGGTCTCGACTTCTCTGTGTGGCTTTCCAAGCCTTCCATAATTTGAGCTGACCATCTTGACTATTTTATTTCTCATGTTTTTCTAATACCTTGCCTCAACTCCTGGCAAACCAGTCTCTCCACAATTCCATGTAACGGAAGTGTTTCAGATATTTCCATACCTGAAATTATACCTTCATTTTGGGCCTGAATGTTTTTGCCAGCCGCCTCTGCATCTGTAAGTCCTCTCCATCATGCTTGGAGTTCTAGGTCAGCTTCACCTGCCTCTGGGTGAAACCCTTTCGGGCCGCACCTCTTTCTTCTCCATTGCCCTCCAGTAAATACATAGCTGTGTTGTAGAAATTAGCTCTGAACAGTGGGTTGATTGTTTTTCAGTAATGTTCCATAAATGTTACTCTACTCCTCATTATAAATAATAACTCATGAGCAGGGATCATGATTAAATTTCTGCCTCCCCCAAGACAGCCCCCAGAATAATTTACATTACAAAGGGCAGGCACACCTTCAGTCCAGCAGAGCTGACTAGAGACTTAATAAATCAACTCAGCAGATGGGCACTTCTCCACTTCACAGATTAAGAAACTGACATTTAGTAGGTTTAAGCATCCCAAACCATCAGTTTCAGCCTTTAAATAAAAGTCTCTCAGTTTTTAAGAGTGTTGTCTCCCATTGGTGAGTTATTTCAAAAATTGAGAAAGCATTTCTCTTTTAGAAAACTTCAGAAGACCACTGAAAAGTGGTCCATATCATTTTAAGGATATTAGTGTACAGGTAATCTTTATTCTGTAGTTTTGTTTTTAGTACTACCAAAAATCTGATGGACAACGAATTGTATGGCTCTAGACCTTTTTTTTTTTTTAAGATTTTATTTATTTATTTGTCAGAGAGAGTGAGCACAGGCAGACAGAGTGGCAGGCAGAGGCAGAGGGAGAAGCAGGCTTCCCGCTGAGCAAGGAACCCGATGTGGGACTCGATCCCAGGACACTGGGATCTTGACCTGAGCCAAAGGCAGCAGCTTAACCAACTGAGCCACCCAGGCGTCCCAGCTCTAGTCCTTTTTATGTCTTTTCTTTTTTTTTCTTTTTTTTTTTTTAAGATTTTATTTATTTGACAGAGAGAGTTGGCTAGAGAAGGAACACAAGCGGGGGTGGGGGTGGCGTGGAAGAGGGAGAAACATGCTTCCTGCCTAGCAGGGGTTGATGCAGGGCTCAGTCCCAGGACCCTGGGATCATGACCTGAGCTGAAGAAAGACGCTTAATGACTGAGCCACCCAGGCGCCCCTCTTCTCATTCATCTACCAATTATAGTAATTGGGAATCTATATTTTAATAATTAGCCATGTATTGACATGATTTTTACACAATTACAATTGTGTCATCTCTTTTGAAATAAAATAGGAAAAAGAGAACACAAAGCTCAGAATTCAAGACACCCTTGTGTAATTTGTAGCACATGATAATCTTTCATGAAACAGGTGTTCAGTTATTGCTAAATAAATATGAGAGTAAAAGAAACAACATCAGGCTCTGGGGAAAAGAAATGAACAGACTTTATATTGAATAGTACATAAAAGATTGGTGATTGAATAGCAAATTTCTATCATTACACGCATTCATAGATACTAACTACCACATTAAAATTTATATTGGTAGAAATGGTAGAATTTGTGTATAAGTTTTTTGTTTGTTTGTTTGTTTTTGGTTTTTGGTTTTGGTTTTTTACTAATACCCATCCAGACTTGAGCAGTTGGCTTGCTTCACAGGGCTTTATAAAGATATGCAACTTCTGGGGCACCTGGGTAGCTCAAGTTGGTTAACCATATGCCTTTGGCCCTGCATCAGGCTTTGTGCTCAGCAGGGTGTCTGTTCCTTCCTCTCCCTATGTGCCACCACTCCCATTCACCTCACCCCCGACCTTCCCTACCATACTCTCTGTCTCTCGAAAATAAATAAAATCTTTAAAAAAAGAAAAGATACTCAACTCTGACAATATTGCAGGAGAAGACAAAGCTTTGGCAGGATCTTAGTGAAGAAAGTAGCAAATTAGAAATAACTAGAAAACACACTTACGGTTTCGGTAATTATTATCACTCTCACAATATTACACTCATTTTTTCATGGAGGAATTAATATGTTGAGTATTAATAGTAACCAACGCTCATTTTGTGCTTAGTGTGTATCAGATATTGTTTGAAGTGATTACAGAACAAGTAATTTAAAATTCATAATACCTCTTTGAATGTGTTCTAATATCATCATCATTTTATAGATTAGGAGATTAAGCGATAGAGAACTCGAGAGACTTATTCAAAGTCACACAGTAAGTGGGAGAGCCTGGATTAGAATCCCAGCAATCTGGCCTCAGGGGCCTTTGCATTAACCATCTAGCCACATCATCACCTGAAATTTAAGATCAATATGCATGACCACCACATCAAGAATAAAAAATACCGTCATTGTCAAACTATGTGACATCAAGCATTGTAATTTTTACATCGTAGGAAGGGTAAAAGCAGCAAATTCTCAAGAGCTAAGAAGATAGTTATTTTCATCTTGACAGAGTTCTCTGTTGAGAAAACCGTGTTAGCTCTGCAGGTTTGGATTGAACTCAGAAAAATAAATCAGGTGCAGGCTGTGTATGGAATCGAGAATTGTTTTGTGTGAGAAGAACTTGTGTAAACTGCAGAGCATAAATGTGATGGGAATGTTGGGGAGCATGTGTTTGTATACTAAAACGTCTTGTGTTCATCTTCCCTTGTTTCACAGTCTGTACTCGAGCCTCTTCCAGCCCTACCAGTTCTCTCCAACGGATCTCCAGACCCTGCACAGGCAGTTCAGAATGCAGGGAGTGGTGAGTGGCACATCCTTTTATATCGAACTGAAGCTGTGTCTTCTCGCTTTTTCTCTGGCACTCAGTACAGTTAGCCATGACTTTGTCAAGTCAAAATATGTGGGATTTTTTTTTTTTTCTATTTTGATTCTGTCACTCCAGCACTCACTCCTTGCCAGCTCCAAACACCCCATTCTGTCACACCAGAAAAAATTAATTGAGCCAAATTGGAAGCAGAATCTTTTTCTCTTTCACTACCCTCACATCATTTAGAAACTACTCACTTGGGTAATGTCTTTGATTTGAGGTCTCTTTCACAAGGAATCTGGATCTGCTTAATAGTTGTGAGTGGAAGTAGGACACTTCCAAAAATCTCTACTTAGGCTCAAGTGTGTACAGCACCAGAGCAACTCTCACATAGCAACTCTAACAATACATAAAGGCTACAGGGTTACCTTTTAACTGGACCTCTTTCACTTGAGTATTGTATTTTTGTTCAGTATTTCTGTTTAAAATTTTAAAATCTGTTGATTTGCAAATTTCTCCATTTAACTTTTAATGTGAGATTAATTAGGTCTTCTATCATTTCTTTTCGTTGTTCTTCTTTAGTCACTGTCTATAGAAGAGGGTAAAAGACATGAGTTCTCTTTTTTATAATCAGTTTTCTTTTTTTCACTGCATATGAACAGTTTTTCCAGGCAATGAAAAAAGATGGCAAGCCAAATATTAGTTAGGAATCAGAGTTTAGGATTACTCAGATGATTTCTGGATTCACTTGTTTTTGGCCAAGGAATTTATTGTCTTAATTTCAAACTACCTCACAAGAAATGTGGGACATTTCTTGTTACTCATTTGGCTCTTTTTTAATAAACAGCGTAGGAGGTCAGGTAACCAAATCAAATTACAAGAGTTTGGGTTAATTTACATGAACAGACCTAGAAGTGAAGTCCAAATTGAATTTTAACACATCTTAAGAACCAAACCTCCTATAGTTTGGGAGAAACACAGGAGAAGTGAATTTAGGCAGGAATTCTAGTGGGGTCTTTGCCCGTTCTCCCTCTGCCTTAAGCTTCTGCTTCCTCAGGAGCAGCAACATTGGGTTTCGATGGACTTAACTGTAATATCATAACATACAGAAGAAATGTCTCCTTTGTGGGCTTTCCTCTAGTAATCTTCAGTGCCTTTCATGAGATATAAGAATACAAGATTAAAAACATCAGATGATATAGAAAGTTTGTTTGGATAATGATTAGAGAAATTCATTCATATGGAAGTCTGAAGACCCCACATTATTATTTATCTGAACTCCTCTAGGTGAGTCTGATTCTGTTCTTTGGTTGTAAATGTTCTGATGTGCCTATAGGTTAACTTAGAAATATTTTGTGCTTATTTTACAGTACATGATATTGATTGATTAAATGACATAAAAAAATTGTACATCCTTTTTTTTTTTTTTTAGATGATGATTATCGGAAAAAAAACATTCCACCAGAAACTGAAGAGCTGTCCTTTGAAGTATCTTATTCAGAAATGGTTACAGAGGCTCCAAAAAGAAGTAAATTCAAGAAATCAGATTTTAAGAAAGAGGACTATGCTTTAACTGTATGTAAAACCTTTCATGATTATTCCAATAACTTCCTATGGTTTTTCCATGGGACAAACTAGGATTTTTTTTTTCTTTATTAAGTGTGTGTGTGTGTGTGTGTGTGTGTGTGTAGGGAGAGGGCAGGCATCAGTGCTATGCAGTACCCAGCCTGCCTGACCGTACCTGGCAGTACTGTGTTGCAAAAGAGTTGTGAGGATGTATGCTTGAATACTGTTTTACAGAGGAAATAGGATTTCCTGGCTTGTGTGATTTCATGAAACTTCTATCCTTACTTATAGGTTAATGCAGATTCTAACTATATACTTAGTTGTGTCTCTAGAAACCACATATCAGAGGGGCTTACTGCAAAAAGTCAATCATCATAACAAGAAGTGAGCACTTGCAGAACAGGCACTAAAAATCCATCAAAAATATTCTCAAGAATTTATAATATTATCATGAAATAGACGAGTGGAGCTATATACTTCATTATCCTGAAAGCCTCAGAGTATGTATCTATGTAACTATATATTGGAATCTTTATCTATATCCAGGATGTTATATCCTGAAAGCCCACTACAAGAACTATGTTACATTGATCTGTTGGCTACTCTGTAAATGCGTTTGTGGAGTTTGTGATGTAGAGTCCTGAATATTCTGTGCTGATCAGAGCAAGAGGCATGATGAGCAGCAGGGCAAAGACAGTTTAAGGACTGAAGCAGTGAGTCCTATAAAAACTGGCTGAGTCTTTACCTACGTAGCCTGGACCATTCCCGGACAACAACCCCATGATGAGGGAGGAGCAAGAGGCCAGGGCAAGAACTGTAAGGTTCACTGAGTGTCTTCTACCAGCCTGCTGTACTAGGTATTTTCATTACAATCACCCTGTGACTGCTCCCATTTTACAGCTAACAAACTGAGGCTCAAAGAAGCTAAGTTATACATCCAAAGCCCCACAGTGAGTAGGAGGCTGAAATAGGATTTAAACCTACGTATGTCAAACTCTAAAACTCCTTCTGGTCCTTAAGCAAACCTCTATGTTGGAGGGCACAGGGTTGTTTTGGGGCAGAAGATGGAATCCACTGGGACTCTGGTTTCAGGGGCATGATCTTCAGGTCCTCGGATGAGGATGCTGGCCCCCAGTTCCTTCAACCAGGCTGGGATTTAGCAAGTGGTAATTACTTAATGAATGATTACAGTTTTTGCCTTGGTTGTTGTTGCTATATATTACTGTTATGTGGAGCCTTGGTTTCAGAAAAAAGGGAAAACAACTAAGTTTTTTTATAGAACAAGTTATGTCCCAAACCGCATTCTACTTTTTTTTGTTTTGTTTTTTATTTTACTTTTAAAATACTTGAGGTTCCAAGGAACAGTTGTTGACTAAATGAACAAATGAATGAATGAGTGAGTGGATGGTTAAAAACCTCAAGAAAGTTCTAACCTGAGGGACCCCCTATAGAGAATATACAAAGCTTTATAACTGAAATAATTAAGATTTTTCTACTTTAGCAAATTTTTTTCCATACCAGCTTTTTTGAGAGCCATGCTAACTTGTGGATATTAATAAGAACAAATTTTTTCTTAAAAGGTCTTACGGGTGCCTGGGTGGCTCAGATGGTTAAGCCTCTGTCTTCGGCTCAGATCATGATCTCCAGGTCCTCAGATGCAGCACCATGTCAGGCTCCCTGTTCAGCAGGAAGCCTGCTTCTCCCTTCCCTCTGCCTGCTGCTCCCCCTGCTTGTTCTCTCTCTCTCTCTCTCTCTCAAATGAATAAATAAAACCTTTAAAAAATAAAAGAGGTCTTACTTATTTTAGTCTTCACAGTATTTCTGGATTGTTCAAAAGTTTGTTGTTGTTGTTACCATTTTACTTTATTTTGTTTCCTATTGTGGAAATGGGGAATATAGCAATTTCATTGTCTCAAAATGATAGTGAGATTATTTGGTACCTTCTGTATGTTTTTATTTTTTAGAAATATTTAGGCTTTAAATATCTGAATTTGAGGTTTAAGGTACAATAACTACTGTCTCAGCACGCTTGTTCATCACATTCAGTGGGGAGATTAGTTAGTCTTTTGGAGGATGCAGAGAGAATACCTCACACCGGATTAAAGGACTGATGGTCCCCTAACCTGAAAGGATACATCAGAAGCTCTTCTGGGAGTACTTAGCTTTTGGGATCTGTGTGAACCCTGTCACACGTGCCCCTGGTCAGTATATTCCATGTGGTGGACATGGGACATCAGTGGACAACACAGAATGTTTCTTGGAAGAAAGATGTTTTCATGGTTGTGATGACAATTTTATAGTGCACTTCAGACCACTGTTTTGATTCTAATTTAGCATAAGAATGTTCTGCAAATGTTCTAAAAATCATTCACAATCTTTCTATGACACAGCTTGCTTCTCAGAAATTTTCGTACAAGTAGCATATTTTGCTCTACAGATTTAGAATGTCCAGGTGGCATTTGAATGAGGGGATAATAATTTTCCTTTGCCATAAGAAATAAATATCTTCCATATGTATTTTAGAAATTTATTGTCCAGAAAACCAGATTTGGCCTAACCGAAGCAGGAGATCTGTCTGCTGAAGATATGAAGAAAGTCCGCCATCTCTCTCTAATTGAACTGACTGCCTTTTTTGATGCCTTTGGAATCCAACTGAAAAGAAACAAAACTGAGAGAGTAAAAGGACGAGGTAGTTAACACAGGTTTCTTCTGATTTTAATACTTTGTCACCCTGGAATAAGAATAGTGCTTTGCTGATTCCTTTTCCTTTCTTTCTTGCCCATTATACAATGAAGACAATGGTATTTTTGGCGTTCCACTTACAGTCCTATTGGACAATGACCGAAAGAAAGACCCTGGAGTGAAGGTTCCCCTGGTGTTACAAAAAGTAAGTGGGATGTAAATGACTGGGAAAATGATAGAGCCTCCTGTTTGCAGTTTGGAGTTGTAAACCTGCTAATGAATTTTCTTGTATGTTTAAAGATACTAACACCCACTTAGGACTCAGGCCCTTGGTGATTTTCAGATTTCTTCATGCATCCCCAAATCATCCCACAGCACTTGGAAGCAGTTTGCCTTGCTTCAGACTTTTGGAGCCCTTTGCAATGTCTGCCCATAAAGCATCAGGTGATGGACACAGATGCTCTGTCACATGGCTTCCCTCTGTCATAATTTTTTCCGGTATTTTCTAAAGCTTACTTGTGTGTATTATATGTCTCTGTATTTGAATATTCTCTGCAGAATACAAGATGACCATTAATCATCAGCTGTATGTTTATTGATTAAGTATTTGCTAAGCTATATCACAAGTTAGGTGTTTTCAAATATGTATGTATAATCATTTAAATGAATTTGCCAAACAAAGCTTAATAAAGCCTAAAATCCACTTTTCTGGTGGTTTTTCAGGTATGACTATGATAGGATATGTTTAGGAGGAAAGGAGTTTTGAGAAATGATATTACCTTAACTTTCATCTGCCAGTATCTCTGTGACCATCATTGCTCAATAGCTGATTTGATTTTAAGTCATCATTTTTATAGCCAACAATTTACACTGGATTACTCAAGTATGTATTTATTCAATAGTGACATCCAGTGGAACATTTAAAATCCCAAGCCCTAAACACAAATCTTGTTGCATTTTAAATTGAGTTGTTAAGTAATATAGAAAAATTTTGACTGAGGAAACAGTTACTTTATTCACAGTAACAATGCCATGCCTCTTTACTGTGTACTCTTTAAACTTTGCTGCCAGGGCCTCAGACCAAGTGGCTTCTCAAGTGAGGTGATAGCTGCTGATAGAGGCAGAGGACAACGACGAGAGAGCCAGAGGGTGCTGGCGACATGCCAGCATGCATGGGGGCATCTGGGGGTGCCTCCCCTGAGCAGATGCCATCCTTAGGCTAACATGGGTAGTCAGCACTGAGCAGCGTGAGGAAGTTGTGTTATCATCTCCCTTCTACTCATGAGGCCACTGAGGCAGAGGAGGGTGAGATACCTCACCCTTGAACATACACCCAGCCAGGAGGAAGGGCAAAAGGAAGCATAGCCTATGTCCATGGCCAAAGTCCACAGTGACATGAACATTTTCTTTCCTTTTTTGAATTAGAACTAGAATGATGACCTCTCTCTTCTATGTAAAGGACAGAGTCTGAAGACAATGCATAAAAATCTAAGACTGAGGAGATTCAACACATGAATTTATATTATTATGTAACTTAGCAAGTGGAAGGTGCCCAGTAAATGCTAGTTCAACCAAATCTGGATTTATATCATCTTAGCAACTCAATACATGTTAGCTGTTACTACTCCTCATGTCAAGTATTCTCCATTGAAGACAGCTTAAGATATTATTCTTCTACTCCTATGGGAGAACCTTTTTTATGGACATATTTCCTTGGCCTAAATGCGCATTTCTCACCCAACCTATAAAAAGTACATTCATTCAGGCACCACCATTTATTTATTTATTTATTTATTTTTAAGATTTTATTTATTTATTTTTAAGTAATCACAAGTAGGCAGAGAGGCAGGCAGAGGGAGAGAGGGGGGAAGCAGGCTCCCTACTGAGCAGAGAGCCCGATGCAGGGCTCGGTCCCAGAACCCTGAGATCATGACCTGAGCAAAAGGCAGAGGCTTTAATCCACTGAGGCACCCAGGCGCCCCAAGGCACCACCATTTCTTAAAAGGAAAAGAGCATAATCTCACCAAACAAACTGAGGGTGGCCGGGGGGAAGGGGATAGGGAAAGGGTGGTGGGGTGATGGACATTGGGGAGGGTATGTGCTATGGTGAGTGCTGTGAAGAGTGTAAACCTGGCGATTCACAGACCTGTACCCCTGGGGCTAACAATACATTATATGTTTATAAAAAAATTTTTTTAATTATTAAAAAAAAAAAAAGGAAAAGAGCAGAGACTCTGGATGATCCTCCTCTGTGGTGTAAACATGGGCAAGTCAAATACCCTTCCTATGCCTTGGTCTTCTTGGCAGTTAGATGGGGATGTGGTTAGTGCCTGCCTGGTAGAATTAGTGTGAGGATTAAATGAGTTAATAGATGGCAAATAGTTAATTAAATAGTTAATAGATGCTGAGAAAGGGGCATCTGACACAGTAAGTGCACAATAAATGTTAAGTTATATTGTTATTACGTTAACAGCATCATCATCATCATCAGTATCACCATGGGAACTTGAGAGAGGTATAAACCTTTACAGTTTCTGCCTTTTTGGTCATATTTCTAGAATTCCTATTGTCTCTCAGCTAATGTGGTTGTATCTAATAATAGTAAATTTAGAAACTTTTTTTATTGGTCCATCTGCAGAAAGAGATATATAGTAATCAAATCTTAAATTGGCCAAGTACAAGCTTGAGAGACGGGGCCATTACTTTTGAGGTTGGTCCCGGAAAAGTGACAGGACAATTCTGTCTCCATTGCATTTGCAAATTGGAAACTACTGTTGACCTTAGAGGCGGTTGTGAACATTTCTCAAGGCATTCAAATACGAGGCATGTATATATGCGTGGTAATTTGTTTATTATTGTCATCGTCTTGTTATTTCAGATGTTTATTATTGTATGGAGGTATTCATTTTTATAATATTTATCATTACTTTTTAGTTTTTTGAGAAAGTTGAAGAATCGGGCCTGGAATCTGAAGGAATTTTTCGACTTTCAGGATGCACTGCCAAAGTCAAGGTACTGAACATTTTTTTTCGTTCTTGTGGGAGACCAAAGCTAGTGAGACCCAGTTCATACAGGCCCCAGGTGTTAAATCCATTGTTGTCATTGCTGTTGGTAGGACCACTTGACCCTGTCCAGTGTTCCTGGATACTTGTGATTAAATATTCCATGATCCTGAGTTGTGTATCCTTTTATTTTTTAGAACAATAACAATAAAAAACCAGCAACAGAGAAACAACACATCAATTTACCATGAAAAACTGCTGCTTACCTTTAGTGTGGAAAAGCTAAAATGTCCCATCACTATTTTCAAGGTTAAACACTTTAGTTTGCTGTGTTCTTCTTGGTCATGGAATTTACTAAGCCAATATTACATAAATCCTTATTTCCATTATCAGTTGCTTTACTTATTTATTTATTATTTATGTACTATTCTTTTTTTTTTCTTTAAGCATTGGGGGAGAGGGACAGAAGGAGAGAGAGAGAGAGAATCTCAAGCAGGCTCCACGCCCAGCATGGAGCCTGATGCAGGGCTCTATCTCATGACCCTGAGATCATGACCTGAGCTGAAATCAAGCATCAGACAGTTACCTCACTGAGCTACTGAAGCACCCCCCATGATCAGTTGTTTTAAACTTGGAAACATTCTTTGGCCATCTTTTTAATGAAAGTCTTTATAAGAATACGTAGGAATGGCTGTCCCCACTAGAATAATCACTCAGTAGTTCTAAAACCTCTTTTTATTGAAAGTAATGTTAATTTCTACATTATAAAACCACCTGTGTATGTGATTCCTTTTGCTTTGCTTTCTTCCTTCCATATAGTGGCAAACTCCACAGTGGTATAAAGGAGAGAATTACTAAAATTACTCATAAGTTTGTCTACTTGGGGGTATCACAGTGAACAGTTCCACTCTGCCCTTGAATCACTCCCTGGCTGGAAGACGTGAAAATCTGAGCAGTTTTAAATAATCAGTCCTTGAGAAAATAAAAAGCCTCAGGATGAGGGAAAAATTAACTCGGTTGCAATGCATAGAGGTGGAAGAGCATCTCTTCATTAATTCATTTTGGTACATGTTTAGGGAAATTCTATTTGTATCAGAAATCTCAGAGTTTTTATTTAGAAGTGTGATGCGATGCTTTTGTAAGTAGAAACTGAGAATAAATAGGCTGTGTCTATTGGAAGCTCCAGAAGGCAGATTCTGAGATGGAATCAGGAGTAGAAGAGGCATAGTGCTTCTGAAGGGTGCAAGGGAGGAAGCCAGGCTGAGCAGGCTGGGCCTCAGACCAGGTGCAGAGCTGACACCGGTCTTCCCTGCCCTTGGGTGTAGCCCCTCAGCAGGCAGAGGGGCTCGGCACCAGCTTCCACACCACACAGTCACTGCTCTGGCTTCCTGTGAAGGAGGGGATGAGGCCGATGAGCAGGTGCTAACGGCTGGCAGAGCCAGCTTTCAGGAGTCACCTGCATTATTTTATTCAGTTAATTGATTTTGTAAGGGAAGTCCAAGCAGTGTGCCACTTTGCCAGTGGCAGTAGGGGTCTGGGCATTTGGAGAGTTGTCACTTCCCTGGGAATGGAGATTGCTAGATGCTAGCACAAGGTCATTTGAAAGGCAAGAAAATTCCTAATGGATCCTCAAGGTTTATTCTTTCTAAATTGAATCTGCTTTTTGTCTTAGATTCTAAGAGTTATGGTTGTCATATGTACCCTGAATCAGAGGATAAGAGTCAGAGAACCAAAGTGAAGTTAGAGAAACAAATTTCCTAGACACAATTTGACTTCATTCCTCTAAATCTCCCTCCATAACTGAGAAGTGGTATTTACACAGATTATTCTCAGCTTGTGTGTGTGTGTGTGTGTGTGTGTGTAAATCATAATGGAGGTGATTTAAACTCTCTTTTTCAAATAATCAAAAGGAGACAACATTACACAACCGTTGTAAGCACGAAGTTGAACACCATAGCAGAATTTCTTTTTCTTTAGGTAATCTTTGCCTGAAAAACGCTTACCAAAGGCTAATAATTCCTTCAGAGTGTTCTTATAGGCACATGCATTCCTGAACCATATTTAGGGAAAAGTCCCTTTTCTTCCTTAATCGGTTTTATGTAGTTTCAGCCTATTTATTCTCTTACTACTCTGAAAGAATGTAATCCAGATGTTTGCATGATTTGAGCTCCAGGAAAACCAATGTGAGAGAAATCCGGGCCAGCAAACAGAAACAAGGGGAATATCATAGTTAGAAAGACATTGTAACGTGATCTATTAAAGGGGTCTTTATTTCTCTTCTTTGTTCAAACTTTAAACTATTTGTGTAAATTCTTCTGTTAGACTAGTTTTTCTAGGAATGTGTTTAGGGAAAGATAGTTTTAAAAACTCCGTTATAATTATCCTCAAATTGTGCCAAGTGGGTGACACTAACTCTAATGTATCATTGTGAGCAGTCTGGTGCTTTCAAGGCCCAGTGAGACTAACGGGGGCACAGGCCTGGGGGGAAGCTGCTAGCTTTGGCCACACAGGGAACACAACAGTGGAGCCTGTTCCTGTATTTGAGGCCACAGATCATTTGGAACCAATTTAATGCCTTGGTGTTTCCAATGATTTTCTTTTCAAAAAATGACAGTAATTTGAGCTGAACACTGGGGAATACATTTTATGGAAGAAGGCAGGCTGTTTGACATGCGAGGGGTGGGTTTTTTTTGTTTTTGTTTTTGACTTGTTTCAGTTATTCTGAGGCTGCTCTAAATGTTTCATAATTATGTTACTTGGTCTACTGATTTCCCTTCCTGACCTGGTTTTTGAAGCTGAAGGTGGGTCATTTGCATTTTTATAAAACGACCTCCGAAATGGAAGCAGGTTGTATATTTGCTCAGAGCAGATTGAAGGACGTGGTATCTGACCCTGACCTAGTGTCCTCATTAACACTGGACAGAAAACATGACTTCTTTAACCTCTAAATGCTTCCTTTCCTGTCTTTGGCAAGCTAAATTCAACACCTGGTTTATGATTTCATGTTTAGGACCACCATGGAAATGTCAGTTCTGTTCCTATGGCCCTCAGTTTTTTCTGGTCAAAAGGAAGAGAGGACATTCTTTCTCTCAGTTTGTTATATGCTGTCCATCTGGTCAAGATGAAGAGATACTGTTACCCGAATAACCACATATGCATGGGTTTCCCATACTAATAATACTAAAGGTTATTACCGACTGAGAGGAGGGGATGTTATGAGCAGCCAGCGTTTACTGAGCGCTTCCTTTGGGGTGGGCCCTCCCCACTGAACTTTATATTGTATTAACTGATTGGATCTCTGTGAAGTCATTTTATTTATGTATTTTTTTGTTTCTTTATAGAAATTGTATATTTTTATTTGACAGAGAGAGAGACACTGAGAAAGAGAATACAAGTAGGGTGAGGAGCACAGGGAGAAGCAGACTCCCCGCTGAGCAGGGAGCCCCATGCGGGGCTCGATCCCAGGGCCCTGGGATCAAGACCTGAGCCCAAGGCAGATGCTTAACAACTGAGCCACCCAGGCGCCCCTGAAGTCATTTTAATATCCCTATTATACCGTGAGAAACTGAGGCATAGGCCTTAACACTAGTCAGTTGTGGAGGTGGGATAAAAACCTAAAGAATCTAGTCATAGAGCCCACTCTTGATGCTGGCACCATGTTGCTTACCAAGCAACAGTGCACCACTGGCAGGTTAAAATGGTGGCCATGGTGTGTTTCAGACAGCTTCCTGCAGCAGAGGGATGTGGGAGATGAAACTTAGTTATTCTGCTCTCAGTGGTGCTTCCTGCCTCCTTGAAAACAGTTTCACCTTTGCTTTGTGGCACCAGGCAATGGATGGAAGACATTTGCTGCTTTCCCTGTACTTCCTGTTAACAACACTTCCATCTGTCCATGACTCCAGCTAGCAGTCAGAGTCATTTTGGACAGATCTGTCACCTTCTAAATAATCCATCACTGATTTGTGAGTATTTTCTTCAGGCATTCCATCAGTGCCACCTCTCCTTTCTGTCTTATATCTGCTTATCCAGGTTAGTCCTCAATTTCCCAGAAATGGTGCAATGGCCCAGTAACTAGTCTCCTTACCTCTAGTCTGTTCCCTAATCAACACCAAGCTTTATTCTCCAAATCGCTTTCCCATCTGGCTGTCAGAAAGGATAAATCTCACCTTGTTCTCCTGCTTGGATGTGTTCCATGTTGCCTTGTGGCCCATGGAATGAAGTTCAGTCACCTGAGGGCTGGCTCTGGTCTGCGCCCTAGCAATACTGAACCTACCAGAGTTCCCCAGACCCAGTGGGGCTCTGTGCATGTGTACCACTGCTGGAGCACTTTCTGCTGTCTTGAGTACCCTTCTATTTCCTCTTCCCCCAACAAGTTCCTCACAGACTCAAGACTGGCCTGAGCCAAGTTGGATTCTCCTCTTTCCTGGCTGTATAGCATCCAATATGTGACCTGAGTTAGCATCAGGAGTTCATAAGATGGTCCCATTCACAGAACTGCAAGATGCCTAAAGGCAAAGAATGGATCCCATGCATCCTTCTCTTACCAGAGCCCAGTCTGTGCTCTACTTCTTTTATTCTAGGAAGCACTTTGTATGTATGCTTCAGATATATGCTTTAGTGCTTTACAGAGTGTATTTATCATTAAAGGATTTCCTTGATTTGCTCTCTTACTCCTATTAGATTGAGCTTCTCAAGGACAAGAAGAAAATCTCCTCTTGCTGTCATTAATAAGGGCTAGGGAGTGGCTTGGAATCCTGTCTGTTTCTGTGTACTGCCAGGTTGTCTCCCATGTCCCAGGTTTGGGGCGCCATGACAGCATTAATGTCTGGGCTGGTTAATGAGCTGCAGTGTGGTAGGGAAAGGTCAGACGTGCAGACTGACTCTGGCTCTATGTGACTCAAGGTTGGAAGGCCATAAACACCCTGAGAGTTTTCAGAGTTCTCTTTTTGGAGTAGTTAGTGTCAGTTGGGGAGCTGCTACAACTAACTGCTATTAATAGGTAAATTGTATGCAATTCAAGGGGGTGGTAGAAAATGAGTTTGAAAAAGAAACATGGAGAATGGGGGCATTGATAATCAGATGAATCAATAATGTGAACTGTATAACCTAAAACTTACGGAGGCTTAGTGATTTTTTTAAAGTATTTACGCAGTGTTCCAAACCTTATGAAGGATTGGGCAAGCATGCAGACATGTGGAAGACATGTGTACCTCTTGGCCTAACACTTTGCTGTAACTGCTCCAGGAAGATGTCATTGGTCTGCATGTTGCCATGAGGTCAGAATTCCTTTACTGGCATAGTTTTCATTCTGTATGAGAAATAGTTGAGAGGCATACATTCTTGATCTAATTTAGAAGGAGATGACAGGATGGCAAAAAGAAAACAAACAAAAAAAAAGAAGTGGAGACTTTTGTCAAATCAGTACGTTTATCCTGTGGGGATATAAGTTGTATTTGGCCAAAACCACAGAAACAAAACTATGATGAGTAAAGAATTTTATCGTTTTGTAGAATTAGCACATTATTTCAAGATTAACATTATTCTGAAAAGATTTTAGAAAAAATCATTCAAAAAGAGCTATTTCAGTTCTTTAATTATGTTGAAAAAGTTAGGTTTGGTAGATATTGGCTTTTCAATTTATTTACAAAAATAATTTATGTAATGACAGTTTTTAAAAGGGAAAGGGGGATCAGGTGGTAAAAACACTTTGAATATTGACTGTTTTTCTTGATTTTCAGCAATACCGTGAAGAACTGGATGCCAAGTTTAATGCTGATAAATTTAAATGGGACAGAATGTGCCATAGAGAAGCTGCAGTAATGTTGAAGGCGTTTTTCAGAGAACTACCCACCTCTCTCTTCCCTGTGGAATATATACCTGCCTTCATCACTCTCATAGAAAGTAGGTGGAAGAAGTTAAAGTGTGAATGGGCTAAGATAGAAGATTAATAAAGTGACACAGAGCAAAAGAAAGATGCATAATCAAATGTGATCATAAATGTACAGATTTCCTATTTCCTGGCAGTGGTTGGTGAAATACTGAGTTTGATGGTAAACAATCCTCTCTTTTCCTTATTAAGTCTGGTAGATACAAGTTAGCGGGTTTTATGACCATTAAAAGAACAGCTTGCCAAAAGACCAGGCTCTTGAGATTTGAATTCTTGTTCAACCATCTATTAGCCATGTAATCAACCTTTCTGAGCTTCATTACTGCACCTATAAATTACAGATAACAATTGATTGTCAGGGTTGTTGTAGTTATCAAATGAAGACATCTAGAATAATACCTGGTGTGTAATAGTCCTTCCAAAAATAGAAGGTCTCTTCCTTCTTTAAATCCAAGGACCTGGGTTTGATGATGTGTAAAACACAATAAATGCAACACAGAAGGTGTTTTGTTTCTGAAAACTACAAAGTCACATAGATTAGATCTTAAGTGAGGAACTTGGATAAAAGCATGGAAACTGGAAAGTGTGTGTTGTATTTGGCAATGAGAGAATAATTTGGCATGCTTTTAGCCTGAGGGTTGAATATTGTGGAGATGTGACAAGAGAGAATTTAGAAAAGTAGAATAGGTTTACATGAAGGGGGCTTTGACTACTAACCAGAGGAATTCAGGGGTCACAAAGCTGTTAAATAAATGGAAATTCTGCATGGACAAAAAAGGCCCATGGACAAACTGAAAGGACACACCCCTTATAAAAAGGCTGGCCACTGCTCAGCTCTAAAAAATGGTTACCATGTAGGAATGAGAGCCAAAATCCACACTTTAATAGGGAAACTGCTAATTTGAAAATATCAGCTACAAATTCAAATTTAAAAACACTCTGTGAGCCT
The DNA here is from genome assembly GCF_011764305.1 of Mustela putorius furo. Lineage (NCBI taxonomy): Eukaryota > Metazoa > Chordata > Mammalia > Carnivora > Mustelidae > Mustela > Mustela putorius. Next base: position 11,130,577 of record NW_025422010.1, on the reverse strand, counting down.
AACAAATGATATCTATATCTGCCAGTTTACAGCTTCCTGCAGGTTGACCAGAACTATAAAATCCTTAAAACCACAGTGAAAGAAAATAATAGGTCCTAAGTTTTATGACAAAATTTGTCCTAAAAAATAGTAGGTTCTAAATCTTTAAACATTTTAACTAAATCAGATTCATAAAATAATCCTTTGTGCCTTCACAAAAAACTGCCTTGGCAGTTTTTTCCTAAGCTTTATTTCACATGCCATCTGTGACTAGGATCTCTTTACTTTGTAAGATGTAGTATTTTGTTTTATGAGAGACGCTTACAAAGAGAGAAGAGCTAGTTTGCTTCATTCTTTTTTAATTTCAGATATTGTGTTTTGTCAGTTCTAGAATTTCCAGTTGGTGCATTTTTTAATTGAAATATAATTAATATACAGTGTTATATTAGTTTTAAGTGTATAATATAATGATTCAATAATTTGATACATTTTTCAGTACTCATCATAAGTGTACTTTTAAAAAAATATTTTTACTAACATATAATGTATTATTTGCCCCAGGGGTACAGATCTCTGAATCATCAGGCTAACATATTTCACAGCACTCATCATAGCACATGCTTTCCCCAGTGTCCATAACCCAACCACCCTCTCCCTACACCCCCCCCACCCCCAGCAATCCTCAGTGTGTTTGTGAGATTAAGATCTCTTACAGTTTATCTCCATCCTGATCCCATCTTGTTTCATTTTTTCTCTTACCTATCCCCCAAATCTCCCACCCTGCTTCTTAAATTCCTCATATCAGGGAGATCATATGATAATTGTCTTTCTCTGATTGACTTCACTCAGCATAATACCTTCTAGTTCCATCCACATCATTGCAGATAGCAAGATTTCATTTCTTTTGATGGCTGCATAGTATTCCATTGTACTTATATACCTCATCTTCTTTATCCATTCATCTGTTGATGGATATCTAGGTTCTTTCCATAGCCTGGCTATTGTGGATATTGCTGCTATCAACATTTGGGTGCACGTGCCCCATCAGATCACTACCTTTGTGTCTTTAGGGTAAATACCCAGTAGTGCTATTGCTGGGTCCTTTATCTTTTTCACCCATCCCCTTTCTACCTCCCCTCTGGCAGCCACCAGTTTGTTCTCTATATATTTAAGAGTCTGGGTTTTTTTTGTCTCTCTCTCTCTTTTTTTTTTTTTTTTTTTTGGTTGTTCATTTGTTTTGTTTTGTTCATTTGATTTTTTTCGTTTGCAAAAAAAAATCATATGGTATTTTTCTTTCTCCGACTGACTTATTTCACTTAGAATTATACTTTCTAGATCCAACCATGTTTTTGCAAATGGTAAGATTTTTTGTTTTTTTATGGCTAAGTAATATTCCATTATATGCATGTGTGTGTGTCTATATTGTGTATATATATATACACACACATACAAACCCTACATCTGCTTAATTTTTTTTCACACTGTATTTTCTTTATCCATTCATCTGCTGGTAGATACTGGGGTTGCTTCCATATCTTGGTAATGGTGAATAATGCTGCAGTAAACTTAGGGGTGCACATATCTTTTTGAATTAGTGTTTTTGTTTTCTTTTGATAAAGGCCCAGCAGTGGAATTACTGGATCATATTGTAGTTATGCTTTTAACTTTCTGAGGAACTTCCATAGGGTTTTCCACAGTGGCTGTGCCAGTTTGCGTTCCCATCAACTGTGCATAAGTGTTCCTTTTTCTCCACATCCACAACAACACTTGTTACTTCTTGTGTTTTTTTAGTTATTCTGACAAGTGTAAAGTAACATCTCATTTACATTTTTTCATATGTCTGTTGGCCATCTCTATCGTCTTAGGAAAAATGTCTGTTCAGGTCCTACTCCCATTTTTAAAATCAGATTACTTGGGGTTTTTTGGTGTTAAGTTTATACATTTTGAATATTAACCCCTTATATATATCATTTATAAATATCTTCTACCATTCAGTAGGTTGCCTTTTTGTTTTGTTGATGATTTCCTTCACTGTGCAGAAGCCTTTTAGTTTGGGGTAGTCCCAGTAGTTTAATTTTGCTTTTTTTTCCCTCGCCTGAGGATATTTATTATCTAGAAAAATCTTCCTCTGGCTGATGTCAAAGAGATTACTGCTTATGTTTTCTTGTAGAAGTTTTATGGTTTTAGATCACACATTTAGGTTGTTAATCTGTTTTGAGTTTTTCTTTTTTTTTTTTTAAAGATTTTATTTATTTATTTGACAAAGATACAGGGAGCAAGAGAACACAAGCAGGGGTAGTAGGAGAGGGAGAAACAGGCTTCCTGCTGAGCAGGGAGCCCAATGCGGGGCTTGATCTCAGGACTCTGGGATCATGGCCTGACCTCAGTTGCTTAACCAACTGAGCCATCCAGGTGCCCCTTTTTTGGTATTTTGAATTCATTTTTGCATGTAAGTATGTAAGACCATGGTCTAGTTCCACAGTAACATTCTTTTGCATGTGGCTGCTGGTTTTCTCAACACCATTTGTTGAAGAGATTGTCTTTTCCCTGCTGAATATTCTTGTCTCCCTTACCATATTCTTACCTCCTTTTTAAGGATTTTATTTGCTGAGATAGCCTATTTTTTCATCCATTATAAGCATATTCTTCTTCACATCATTGAACATAGTTATGATAGATGTTTCAAAATCCTTGTCCGCTAGTGCCAGCATCTGGGTCTCCTCCTGGTTGGTTTCTGTTGATTGTCTTTTCCCTTGAGAATGCATTTACATTATCAAGTAAATTTAAACTATATCCTGAGCATCGTAAATACTGTGTTTTAGAGACTCTGCATTCTATAATATTTCTCCAAAGAGGTTGGAGTTTTGTTTTGGTTTTTGTTGCTAGTTTGTTTGTATTTGAGCCAACAATTTACTTGAATGTAAATTGAACTCAAATGTAATGGTCTTCTGAACTGTTAGTTCAGTTATGTATCCTTACCAGTGTTACTCCACACATGCTTCATTCATGAGTCAGCCAAGATTTTATACCAGAATCAGGGCCTCCTCCTATTATTTCCCAGTGTCTCTGGTCGTCTTGAATCCTGTCTTTTGGTTGTTCAAGCAGAAGGACTGGAATTTCAGCTAACTCCTACAATACCACCATAGACTAAAAGCCAGAATAGTGGGAAACTCCCTGTGCCATTCCCTAATTCCAAGCGTCCAGTCCTCTAAATCTGCCTGCTTTTATGAATTTTTCACTGCCTTAGATTAGTTGTTTTTTGTGTTTGTCCAGAGTTTATAGTTATCTTCAGGGGTCTAGTCAGGAAGGAGCTTATTCAGCCATACCAAAAGCAGTATTTCCTCCCTTCAATTTGTAAGTTCAAAAAGGATAGTATTTTCTATATAGTTTGCTCTCCTGGGTAATGGAGAAGTATTCGTTTTCCTTTGATCTGTGTTATATACACTAAATAATTCATCAAAACAAATTGGTGCCACAGAAGATTTTTTTTTTCTGTTTGCGGTTTTGTGGTATTATGAAATTTTGCCAGGATGAGTCCAATGCCAGTCCTATTCAGAGAATCTTATTTTAAAAAGTCATACAGATAAACTAGGTTTCCTTAACATCATTGTTCCGTGTCTGACTGTAGCCAGTACACTTCATTGAAGGGAGGAAATCTGGAAAATATCTTGAAAAGGTTCACAGAGGAATCCACATATTTTTTTGTATGACTTTGAAAGTGAAAAATACCATGTTGCAGTGATTGATTTGATACCATCAAACCCCACAGGAAGCCCAGAGTTCTGGGCTGCTCCCAGCAGGGAAAATGGCCTTTTTGCTACCCAGAGTAAGCCCTAGTTCTGAAGGAAAGAATTTCTGAAGGAAAGAATTATGGGTACCTGTGTTTAAACTGCTAATCTTTATGGTTTAAAATGAGGTTTGGAGAATGTAGTCTTTTAGTGTAATCACATTCTCTTTCCAAACTTGACCCAAAAATTGTCCATAAAACTAAAAGACTAAGTCAAGCTGTAGACACTTTTGTGAAAAGTTGAATACGTTTCTGAGAAAATAATGACCTCAAGGGGAAAAGATCCTAACCAGGATGTGGTAATGAATTAACTATGAATCTATTAGCTACAAAGTGGTATAGGTATAGGTTTCCTAAATAAAATGAAAATGGATTATTTGCCAGTTTAGAGTTTCAGTCTTAAAAGTAACTTCATAATTTCTCTGAAATTGGTGGAAATACAGAGGCTGCATCTGCATCTGTTGTTCCCTCTGCCAGAGGGTTGGCTGCATTGGAAGATTATAGACAGCCTGTAGTTTATGTATTCAAATAATGCCTTATCTGTCCCTCAGTGGTTTGTACTGAGATATGTTCCTGATTAGTTCCTGTTAATCAAGAAAACTCATGTCAGTGTACATTAGCCATTTTCAAAAACATCCTGACCCTGTGTCATTTTTGTTTACAAACTTGACTAAATTTCTAAAAATCCACATGGGGATTATATTAAGACAAGATGATACAGTCCTATAAATAATCTCCCAGCTGATTCTTTGTTACATAGTTATGCACATTTGTCATGTGCTCCTAACTAGGATGCACACAATCTCCTGTAACCTAGTAGCTTGTCTCAAGAGTGTTTCCACTGCCATAAAGCTAAGTAACTTTACAGGCAGGTGAATGCCTTTCATCCATTGAATATAAATAGATATTCATGCAGTTGAGAACTCCCCAGGGATGCTAGAATATAATGCTTTCCCCCCAGGAACTCCCCACCAAGAGACCATTGTGAAGAGAATACAGATAGACAAAGCAAAGCCTGGAATGCTCTGATATACTCTACAGTTTCAGCACAGCTGGTTGTGGATTATCCAGTTGTGGATGGAATCCCTAAAATTCTTTCCCTAAAACAGGAAGAATCAGTGTTTAATACACAGCTATAAATGTAAGCCCTCTAGCGCCATCTTCTGTCATTTTATCAAGGAATAAAATACTCAAGAATCTCTAAAGCTCCAACAATAGTCACGTTCCTTAAATGTCCATTTATGATCTAGAATAAATGCCTTTAATCACAATTACAAGAGCATACACATATAGAGGCAACTATGTTATAGGCACTGATGTAAACACTCTCCATATACTAACTCACTTAGTCTTTGCAATAACTACTCCTGTTTTACAGATGGCAAAATAGTAGCAATGAGGGGTTAAATAGGCTGCACAAGGTCACTCAGTGACCAAAGTAGTTGCAGGATTTGAACCTGGTTCTAGAATCGATCCTCTTAGTAATTATACTTTGCTGCCTTGTTATGTAGAAACAAGATTTATTTTCTGTTGACTTGAACTTTTAATTTTAAGCCTTCTGTTTATGGCATATAAGGAAAGCAAGGCCTGTGGAAGTACTTTGAAAAGGGAGATGTTATACAGATCTAGAATTATTTTGAGGATCTCATTGGCCACCTGCCTCTACAGTAACATTATGGGATGTAAAAGAGAAGTTGATCGACTGCGGCTGTTGTCCAAGTTAACAAATTTACATTGTTGGGCACAAAACCGGAGTCTTCACCACTGAAAGCTGTCAGGAGCCCTCCTGTGCCACCAGATGTTAGCAAGAAATGTTGTCAGAATGCATCAGTGTTGTTCAAAATGTGTGGTTATTTCTGTTTTCTTGTTAGGAGGGCCTCACATCAAAGTACAGTTTCAAGCTTTACATCTCATGATCATGGCACTGCCTGATGCCAACAGGGACACAGCCCAGGTATGTTACATCAACCTTATGGTCTGTCATTGGCCCTTCGTAGTCAAAGATAATGGCTCAGATGGAAAAATAAAGACCAAGATGACAACTTACTAAGCCAGCTAAGCATGCTGCCAGCCTGTGATTGCCTTTCCACATTCTTACTGCTATTCTCCCAAGGAAGACAGGAAAGAACATAAATCCTGGAATCTTCTCTGAACATTTAGTTTAATTCATTCAATCTATTAAGAGATACTGAGTATCTGTCTAGTGCCAGGCACTGGCCTAGGGTTAGCAAGAGGAGAAGCAAAGATGGGAGACAAATTGGATAATGTCAGAAGAAGACAAATGTGATAATGTCAGAGGCCATTATGTAAGCTGCAGAATGTAAAGCTCTATAATTTAAGGTCCTCAGCTACTCACTTCAGAATGGTGACAAAAGATCCAAAGAGTATGCTTAAGGGAGGAAATTTGAAGTCACTGATTTAAATGAAATTCCTAAAATGTTGGTGTCTTACAGCTTATAAAGATAATTCAATGAAACCATCCTAGAATCTTGGTATTTTAGAAATCTCCTGATATGATCTTCTCATTTTATAGGTTAGGAAAATTAGATTCAGAAAAATGATTTTTCCATTAACATATAGTATAACATTTGGTAGAACCATATTCCTTGGTTCTCCCAAATATTTTGCGCCTTATTTCAGATTTATTTCCTTGCTGTATGTTGGCAAAAATCAAAAGTTTTTCTTCTTATTTTGATAATGATTCTGTATGCAATAGGAAATGTGCTGTAAGTACAACAGGTGTTTGGAATCTTTCAAATGAAATTGAGTTAAGATGAGTTGGAAAGAGCCCGTAATTTTGAGGCCAGTAAACATAATGCTGAAAACAAAGATGATTCTTTGTGCTGCCTCTCATCAGACATTTCAATTTGGTGAGAGCCTTTACTCTCCTACATAATAAAATAAGTGTGTCAATTATATGTCAATTATATCCGCAAGGATGGGGGTTGGATGTGACATAAGAATGTCTATTTCTAGTATAATGCAGTAATATTTCAAAAGCTGGAAATTTATTAGCTTGTTTTGGGGGTATTTGTAAACAGTATTCTTTTATATATAAAGAAGAAAAAGGATGCATCTGCTGTCAGATATTTGGCTCAGAATGTCATCTATCCTCTCATATATCCAAGGATGCAGTAAGAACAGGTAATCTAACACTTTTCTATCAGAAGATCCTCGAAAACGTCATGGGACTGGTGGAGATGCGCGCGCGCGCGCGCGCGCGCGCGCGCACACACACACACACACACACACACACACACTTTTTCCCCATTCTACATTGTGACTGGATCTAGGATTGAAGCTGATGTGCTATAGAGATCAAGAGCTCTGGCTCGAGAATCAGGTTTCCTCAGTTCAAATCCAGGCTTTGCACTTAACTAATTGACATTGGGCAGAGAGAGCTACCTGAATCTTTTCCATTAGCTTCCTCATCTGCCAAACAGTGTTAATAATAGTACCTACTTCACAGGGTTTGTAATAATAATAAAGTCAGTGATATATATGAAGTATTAAGAATGCTTGGCTTCCTAAGAAACCCTCACATAAATGTTGATTATTATTACTGTTAGATGCGAACCATTTTCACATTAAAATACTATAGCAGTTGGGGCGCCTGGGTGGCTCAGTGGGTTAAGCCTCTGCCTTCAGCTCGGGTCATGGTCTCAGGGTCCTGGAATCGAGCCCCATATCGGGGCTCTCTGCTCAGCAGGAAGCCTGCTCCCCCCACCCCCGCCTGCCTCTCTGCCTACTTGTGATCTCTCTCTCTCTCTCTGTCAAATAAATAAATAAAATCTTAAAAAAAATACTATAGCAGAATTTAAACTTGAGAAACTAAAGAGAATTTTTTTGTATCGTTTCATTTTAAGATTTCAGCCCTCTTGGTGAATTTCAGAAGGTTCCCATAAGCATCTGTACTTTGGTGGCTCAGCCAAACTTTTTAAGCTTTCTCAAATCTCTCTCTCTCTCTTTTTTAAATGCCAAGAACAACTGCATGTAAGCATTTCCGTTTGGTCTGCTGAATATTCCAAAATTGAAAAGCAGTAGAAAAATGATACCCAGAAAGTAAAATTTTTCAATTTTTCAATTGAGTTTACATTTGGACCGAGGAATGAGCTACTCATGTTTTCGGGGATTTTTGTGTTTTTTTTTTTAATGGGTTTTTCCTTTCCCAAGGAAATAGTAGATAGTTTTCAATGGTAATGCTTTAAGTTAAGGATTTTTTTAGGATTACTTTTCTTCCTTTGCAACAAAACTTCACTTCGTGTTTATTTGAAATGCAGTGTTTCCTCTTTCTGGTTTACTACATAATTTTAATATTTGTCAGCCTTGTTTTGGATAAAAGAAAATAAAAATGCAAACTATCATTTATAAAATCTCTAATATAATAAACTCCATAAAAATGGAAGTACTTTTATGATTTAGAGAATTCAATAGACTATTCATTCGCATTTCTTATTAATACTTTTAAGGAATAAAAGGGGCAACATTATATATTTAACCATTCTATAGTTCTTACAGTTTTCCAGGGGCACCATGAATGGGTATAGAAATGAGTGATAGCAATCAGTGATGCCTTTTGATAAAATACAGTCATGTGACACAGTGCTGTTTCTTGTTAGGCCCTCATGACATTCTTCAATAAAGTGATTGCCAACGAATCAAAAAACCGAATGAGTATATGGAATATTTCTACTATAATGGCACCAAACCTTTTCTTCAGTCGAAGCAAGCATTCTGATTATGAAGAATTACAGTTAGCAAACACTGCAGCGCACATCATCCGCCTAATGCTTAAATACCAGAAAATTCTGTGGAAGGTGAGTAACAGTGTGATGACTGTGTTGTTTTCCTTGGAATCCCATCTACACCCAGGAAACATAAAGTCTATATGCCCTTAGTCACGGGAGGAAATGTGAGAAAATAATCCCAGGTTGCTTGTGACATCTTTGTACATTCTTTAATGGCTGCTCCTGAGCATGTTTTCACTTTTAAACAAGAATCCTTACCATTTTCTCTAATCTTTACAAGGACAAATGCCACGGTCCCTGGTTCCAGGATACTGAGTGTCCAGAAGGAGTCTAACAGGGAGATTTAATTCAGATGCTTTCCTTTCGATTCAAGCAGTGTTTCTTCTCCAGGTTCCGTCTTTCTTAATCACGCAAGTCAGAAGAATGAATGAAGCTACCATGTTGTTAAAGAAGCAGCTCCCAAGTGTCAAAAAGCTGCTGAGGAGGAAGACCATAGAGCGAGAGGTAATGACAATGAACTAAGGATGCAAATGTTGTTATTACCCAGGTTTTTATTTCTCAAAGTATAACACGAAGTAGCTTGTAATTTAGAACCAAAAAATTTATATTCTCACCCTTGTGACTATAAATATTTTTGAAATGGTATTCATAACAGAGTACCAAGGTCTTGCCATTTTGTTGAATTATGTGCTTCTGGTTGAAGTTTTTGAAATATCTCTATCATGACAGTTATTTGAAATTCTGTTAAGTACTTAAGTCTAAGATGGTTCTCACAAAGATGGACGTCAACCTTTTAGTTCCTGCAAATTAGATTTAGGGCAATCCAGTATATCTAATAAATAAAGAATTCTCTAGTGATTAGATAATAAAATAATTTTTAGTCTTTGAGTTGTTTAGTGTAAATTCATTGCATTCCAAAGAATTTTTGCTTAAGTATAGTTTGTATGGAGGTGAAAAGGGAACAGGTTTTAGAAGAATTATCTTTATTGCTTTAATTTAATTTGAGGAAGATCATGAGTGTCAGAACATTCATCCTTGAGGAGGATGTAGAGAAATTTACTTTTCTCTTAAAGGAATTTCCACCTAATGTGGGAGAGAAATGTGTACAAGAACCATGAATATGCATTAAGTGTTAGACCAGTTGTATGGACTGTGTGGCAGGACAACGCAGAAGAGAAAGAATGAGCTCCATTTTGGGGAATTGTGGACAACTTCTGAAAGAAGTGTGATGTTTGAGCTACATCATGAAGGACAGATGGTATTTTGAAGAGAGAAGGGAGGAAAAGTTAATCCAGGGAAAGGAATAGTAAATGGCAAAGCAGTGAACTGGGAGTATTGCTTATTGATCTATCATAATCATGATGAATGGCCGTATTCCTTTATTGATTACAGGCAAAGTGACTTCAGAATAAGTAGAATCAACATTTAAATTTGGAAAAAAGATTGCTTTGAGAAAAAAAAAAAAGTCCATTTTTTAAAAAACTTTGCTGATATTTTCCTCATATCATATGGTTCACTTATTTAAAGTGTAAAATTCAGTGGTTTTTAGTATAGTCCCAGAAGTTTGCAATCATCAGTGCAGTCAAGTTTAGAACATTCTCATCACCTGAAAAGACACCATCCTCTTTGGCTATCATCCCCCTAAATAAACCTCCAACATTTCCTTCTCCCAGTCCTAAGCAACAATTTATCAACTTTCTGATACTTTTAATGAATTAAATCATATACTATGTGACCTTCTGTGACTGGTTTATTTCATTTAGCCTTCTATTTTCATGGTTCATCCAGGTCATAGTATGTATCAGTACTTGTTTTTTTATGGCCAAGTAACATTCCCTTATATGGATTTCCACATATTTTTTATCCATTCATTTATTGATAGACATTTGGGTTGATTATATCTTTTACTTGTTATGAGTAATGCTGCTATAAACTTTTATACTTATATATAGAGACATGTTTTAATTCTCTTGGGTATATGGTGGGTAATAAAGCAACTCTGTGATGAATCATCTAAAGAACTGCTAGACTATTTTTCCAAAGCAGCTGTCCCATTTTTGCATTTTCACCAGTAGTGTATGAGGATTCAGATTTTTCCATATCCTCACCAAAACTTGTTATAATCAGCAACTAATTTTATCCATCCTTTTAGTATAAAGTGGTATCTTATTGTGGTTTTGACTTGCATTTCCCTGAGAACTAATGATGGTGAGCATCTTTTCATGAGCCTCTTAGCTATTTGTATCTTCACTGGAGAAGTGTCTATTCAAATTCTTTGCCAATTTTTGATTGGGTTGTCTTTTTACTGTTAAGTTGTAGGAATTCTTCATATATTCTAGATACAAGTCCCTTATCAGATGTATGATTAGAAATATTTTTTCCCCTTCTGTGGGTTGTCTTCTCAATTTCCTGATGTGTCCTAGATACACAAAGGTTTTTAATTATGATGTATAGTTTATGTATTTCTTTTGTTGTCAAGTCTTCGATAATAAGGATTTGAACCCTACGTGTTCTAAGAATTTTAGTTTTAGCTCTTATGTTTATGTCTTTGTTCTGTTTCGAGTTATTTTTAGTATATGATATGTGGTAGGAGTATACAAGATCATACTTTTGCATGTGGCTATCTAGTATCTCAGCATCATTTGGTGAAAAAAACTACTCTTTCCCCAGTGAATGATCTTGGCACTGTTGTTGAAAATTGACCATAAATGTGTGTTGATTTTTTACCCCTAGACTCTTAATTCTGTTCTATTAATTGGTATGTCTATCCTTATGTAGCTTTTTTTTTAAGTTTTGAAATTGAAAAATGAGAGTCTTTCAACTCTTTTTTTCCAAATAACTTTGATTATTTAGGCTTCCCTAATTTCCATATGAGAATTTTGGGGCCAGTTTTCCCATTTCTGGGAAATGGGGGGAAAAAAAACAGTAGTTGGAATTTTGATAGGGATTACATTAAATATGTGGATCAATTTGAAGGATGGCCATCTTAATAATATTACATTTTCTAGTCTATGAAAACGAATGATCATTCCATTTATGTAGGTTTTTTTATAATTTATAATTTCTTTTAACACTGTTTTATAGTTTTTAGTATGTAAGTCTTATACTTCCTGGATTAACATTTATTCCTAAATATTATTCGTGTTGATATCGTGGTATTATGGCAAGTGGAATTGTTTTCTTAATTTCATTTTTTGATCACTAATTGTGTATGGAAATCAACTGTTATTTCTGTATTGATCTTGTATTCTGCAGTTTTACTGAACTCATTTACTGACACTAATAGTTTGATTTTATTTGTGTTGATTCTTTAGGATTTCTACATATAAGGTCATGATGCTGTCAGTGAATGGAGATAATTTTCCTTCTTCCTTCCCAGTCTGAGTGCCTTTTACTTCTTTTCCTCCTGGCTAAAACTCTGGTAAAATATTAAATAAGAAGACAAGACCAGAGATCCTGTTTTGTTTCTGATCTTAAGGGGAAATCTCAATCTTTCATCATTAACTATGATGTTAAATCTGGGTTTTTCACAGATTACCTTTATTCGTTTGAGAAAATTTCATTTTTTTTCTTTTTAAAATTTTTAAAAATTTTAAAATTCAATTTGTGTAAACTGGAAAAAAATAGTTTACCCATTTCTCCCCACTGTACCCCATTCCCCACCACAGCAACCACCAATCTGTTCTCTGTGTCTACAAGCTGGGATGTGTATGTGTGTGTGTGTGTGTGTGTGTATGTGTGTACACATATATATATTCCAAATATATATTCCAGACATAGGAGAGATCATACTGTATTTGTCTTTCTCTATCTCACTTATTTCGCTTGGCATTATGCCCCCAAAATCTTGCCATTTTCAATAGCATGGATGGACCTCAAGAAAACACGTTCTATTCTTGATTTTTTGGATGCTTTTATGATGGAAAGCTATTCAACTTTGTCAAAAGTTTTTTCTTTCTCTATTAAGATGATCACTTTTCTTACCCTTTCATTCTTTTAATATTATATATTACACTGATTGGTTTTCATATATCAAACTAACCCTGCATTCTTGGGATAAATCCTACTTGGCCAAGGTATACAGTCCTTTTAATGTGCTGCTAGACAGGTTGCTTATATTTTATTGAGGATTTTTACATTAACATTCATAAGGGATATTGGTCTCTAGTTTTCTCGTTATACCTTGTCTGGCTTTGGTATTGAAAATACTGGCCTTATAAAATGAGCTAGGAAGTGTTCCTTCCTCTTCTAATTTTTAGAAGAGTTTAAGCATAATTGGTGTTAATTCTTTAAATTTGCAGAATTCAGCAGCAAAAATGTCTGGATCTAGACTTTTCTTTGTAGAAATTTTTTAAAACACTAGATTCAGTCTTCTTGTTTATTATAACTGTATTCAGACTTGCTGTTTCTTCTCCAGCCAGTGTTGATAGTTTGCGTGTTTCTAGAATTTTGTCTTTTTCATCTTGATTATCTAAGTTTTCGTGTACAAATTGTTCATGGTGTGCTCTTATAATTATTTTTATTTCTGTAAAGATTGGCAGTAATGTCCCCACTTACATTTGGGATTTATAATTTGAATCTTCATTCTTTTTTCACAGTCTAGCCTAAATGTTGTCAATTTTCTTGATTTTTTGATAAGCCAACTTTTGTTTCATTGATTCTTTTGTTTTTCTAATCTTAGTAAAATTCTAATCTTTATTATGTATTTTATTAAGGTTGTTTTGAGTTTAGTTGGCCTTTTTCTTTAGTTTCTTATGTAGAAGTTTAGATTATTGATGAGTTCATTCTTTTTTAATGTAAACCTTTTCATCTATGAATTTTCCTCTGAGATCTACTTTTGCCCTATCCTATAAGTTTTGGTATGTTCTTTTCCATTTTCACACATCTATCTCAAAGCACTTTTTTTTTTTTAAAGATTTTATTTATTTATTTGACAGAGAGAAATCACAAGTACACTGAGAGGCAGGCAGAGAGAGAGAGAGAGGGAAGCAGGCTCCCCGCTGAGCAGAGAGCCCGACACGGGACTCGATCCCAGGACCCTGAGATCACGACCCGAGCCGAAGGCAGCGGCCTAACCCACTGAGCCACCCAGGCGCCCCTCAAAGCACTTTTTAATTTTCCTTTAACTCATTCGTTATTTAAGAGTATGTTTCAATTTCCACACATTTGTGAATTTCCCAGATTCACTTCTGTTGCTGATTTCTCATTTAATTCCAATATGGATGGCCAATATACTTCATATTATTTTGATATTTTAAATTTTTCTTAAAGATTTATTAATTTTTACAGAGAAGAGGGGAGGGGCAGAGGGAAAGCCTCTCAAGCAGAGTCCCCACTGAGCAGGAAGTCCACTCTCACAACCCTGAGATCATGACCTCAGCCAAAATCAAGAGTCAGACGCTCAACTGAGTCACCCAGGTGCCCCAATATTATTTTGATATTTTTAAATTAATTCAGACACATTTTGTGACTTAACATACTGTTTATCCTGAAAAATGTTCTGTGTATACTTCATGTAAATGGACTCTGCTGTTACTAGTGTTCTGTAGATGTTTATTATGTCTAGATGAAGATTTGTTTTCTCTCTGATCTTCTGCCTTATTCTTCTGTTACTGAAAGTGAGGTGCTGAAATATTGAAATCTCTAGCTTTAGCAGGACTGTCTGTTTCTCCATTCATTTTTTTTCTGTATGTCTTATGATATGTCTTTTGCTGTATGATTTTTTTCCACAATTTCTCCATTACTGCTTTCATTTGTGTAGAGCATTTTCTAGTATACCACTTTTCATTATTTTACTATATATTTTTGCTGAAAGAAACCGTTGTTTCTTTTATTACACATTTTTAAAATTATCTCCTAATGGTTGCCCTGAGGACTACAAGGACCATCTTAAGATACTGCAATCTAGTTCATACTAGTTTCACCTGTAAAAGCTCTACTTATAGACCCCCCATATCTCCTGCTTTATGTTGTTATTGCCACAAATTGCATCTTTTTTTTTTGAAGATTTTATTTTTTTATTTGACAGAGCAAGACAACGAGAGAGGGAACACAAGCAGGGGGAATAGGAGAGGGGGAAGAGGGCTTCCCATGGAGCAGGGAGCCTCATGTGGGGCTCCATCGAAGGCCCCTGGGGTCATGACCTGAGCTGAAGGCAGATGCTTTCAGTTGAGCCACCCAGGTGCCCCGCCACAAATTGCATCCTTATAAATTATGTGCCTGTCAATATAGATTTATAATTATTGACTTATGCACTGTCTTTTAAGTTAGATAGGGAAAAAGGTAGAGTCACAAAAAATACATAATGCTGCCTTTTATATTTATCTATGTAGTTATCTTTACTGGTGTTATTTCTCCATGTAGATTCAAGTTATTGTCTTCATTTCAGCCTAAAGGACCCTCTTTAATATTTCTTACAGGGAAGTTTTCCTAAGAGTGCTTTTATTTATCTTAGGATGTCTTAATTTATTCATTTTTTAATTTTGTTTTTCTTTAACAATCATGAATTTAACTCTGTAACTCAGCTGCACCTAGAGGGGATAAGGAAATTATGCAACCCAAAGAACTCCAAGAGCACAAAGATAAGCTGTTTTAAGCAGATGAGGATAAGGGGTTGCTCTTCTGAGCTACAAAAGGAATATTAATGGTTAAGAGAAAACATAAGTCAATTTTATTAGATTTGTCTGTAGTCAGTAGTGGTGATCTTTTTGCTGGTCCTCCCATTCTTGGACCCAAAGTGTCCTGTGACTTCCCCAATATTCATGCGCTCTTTCACCTTGCCAAAGACTACATGCTTGCCATCCAACCACTCAGTCTTGGCAGTGCAGATGAAAAACTGGGAACCATTTGTGCTAGGTCCAGCATTTGCCATGGACAAGATACCAGGCCTCATGTGCTTTAGGATGAAATTTTCATCATGAAATTTCTCCCCAGAGATTTGCTAACAGTGTAATTATGGCATGGGAAATCACTGCCCTGGCACATAAATCCCAAAATAATCTGTGAAAGCAGGAACTTTTATAACCTAATCTTTTCTTCCCAGTGCTCAGAGCATGAATGTTTTCTGTCTTTGAAACTGTGTCTCTAAGCAGCTCAAAGGAAATATAGCTGAAGGACTCACTTCTCAACAGAAATATTGAAGATATGGAGGGTTCACCATGACTGGGTGGCACAGGTGACTCTAGCAGAGTGGCATCTAAGGCTTCTTCTTTATTTTTTAAAGATTGTTTTGCCAGATAGAATTTTGCTTGACAGGTTTTGTTTTGTTTTGTTTTCCAGCGCTTTGAATATGTCATCCCATTGTCTTCTGGCTTTCATAGTTTCAGCTGGGGAATTAGCTGTTATTCTTATTAAAAATCTCTCATGCATGCCGAGTTGCTTTTCTCTTGATGCTTTCAAACACTTTGTCTTTTGACAATTTGATTATGACGTATCTTGCTGTGGATCTCTTTCAATTTATCCTGTTTGGGTTTGTTGAGCTTTTTGAATAGGTAGATCAGTGTTTTCAGCAAATTTGGAGAGTTTTCAGCCATTATTACTTCAAATATTCTCTCTGTCCCTTTCTCTTCTCTTCTGGGACTCTTAATTATGTATGTGTTGGTGCATTTCATATTGGATATTGTTCTATAATTCCCCTTAGGTTTTTTAAAGTTTTGTTCTTAAAGTTTTGTTTGTTTTTTAAGGTTTTGTTCACTTTTCTTCATTATTTTTTTCTTCCTATTCTTCAGACTGGATAATCTCAATCAATTTATCTTCAAATTTCCTGATTTTTTTCTTCTGCACCTTAAATCTGCTGTTGAGCCCTTCTGGTGGATTTTTCATTTCAGTTGAACTTTTCAGTCCAGAATTTCCATTAGATTCCTTTTTATAATTTCTGTGTCTTTTTTGATATTCCCAATTTGGTGAGATCTTATTCTTATGGTTTTCTTTAGTTCTTTAAACATGGTTTCCATTAATTCTTTGAACATATTTAAAATATCTTATTTGAGGGCTTTTTCTAGTACATTTAATGTCTAGAAACTTCAGGAGTTTCTTCTGAAACTATCGAACCTACTTTTGCCCTGTGTATGGGCCATATTTTCTTGACTTTTTTTTTGCCTGTTCCATAATTTAGTTGTTGTTGAAGAATAGACGTTTTCTTTTTTTATTTCGTAAGAGTTTATGTATTCATTTGACAGAGAGTGAGAGAGCACAAGTAGGGGGAGTGGCAGAGGGAAAGGGAGAAGCAGGCGCCCCAGTGAGCTGGGAGCCCTCTGTGGGGCTCTCCCAAAACCCTGGGATCATGACCTGAGCCAAAGGCAGATACTTAACTGAGCCACATAGGTGCCCTAAAGAATGGACATTTTAAATATTATAATGTGGCAACTTTGGAAATAAGATTCTTCCCCATTCTCCAGGGTTTGTGGGTGCTCGTTTCAGCTATTGTTTATTTGTTTAATTACTTTTTTGCTGAGCTAATTTTGTAAAGCTTGAATTGTTTTGTGTGGCTACTGAAGTCTCTGCTCCATGAGCTTAGTGGTTAGCTAATGTTTGCACAGAGATTTTCTTAAACACCTTGTACCAAAATAATCCCAGTCTTTGCAGATGAATTCTGTGTGTTTGTTTCAACATTCAACTAGACACTTTATGACTAGTTTACCTCTTAACTTTGATTAGAATAGACAGTTCAGCATTCAACTAGACACTTTATGACTCTGCCTGAGCCTTCACTTCCTGCCTGGACAGAGCCAGAAGAAGTTCAGCCAGCTTAAGATGACAGCTTCAGTTATTTTCAGGTCTTTTTTGAACACATGCATAGCCACATGCTAATGACCTTCTAGATTCTCAGGAATACTTGGAGCTTTTCAAAGCACTTAATCCCCAAAGCATCTCAGTTTCCAGCTTTGCCTCTCAAGCTTTTTAGTTAGTCTGTCATCTTCTTCAACTCTTATCCACTGTATCAGGCAGCCATCACTAAAACATTTGCCTGTAAATGGTTTCACCATTACCACTTTAGCACTGGTCAGGTTCCAAGTTAGTCAAGATAGAGGCAAGCCTTCTGAACCAGTATTCTAGGGAGCCACCACCTAGGTCAGAACAAAGAATTAGAATTCTTTGTGAATGAGTCATTCTGCTCCCTCCTGTACCTGAACCAGGAATGCAGGCTGTTATTTTCAAGCCTGGCACTGAGCTAGGCACCAGAGATGGGAAAAGTATAAGTTTAAAGATTGATTTATTTTAAAGAGGGTGGGGGTGGAATGTGAGTGAGGCAAGGGGCAGAGGAAGAGAGAGAATCCTCACATAGTCTCCCTCCTGAGCATGAAGCCTAACACAGGGCCCGATGCCAGGACCCGGAGATCATGACCTGAGCTGAAATCAAGAATTGGCTGCTTAACTGACTGAGCCACCCAGGTACCCTGTTTTTCTTACTTAAACAGTACCCTGGTCACATCCTTCGGGCTAGTAGCCTCAGTGATTTAAAACCTTTCTCTGTGCCTCAATTTTCTTATATTATAAATTGGGGAGAAAAGTAAGGATATCTAATTCATGGGGTTGTCATTAGCATTAACTCACTTACCATGTGTAAAAACACTTTGTGAGTTGTATAATGCTATATGAACGTCAGCTATTTTTATTTTTTGCTTGTAACATTAGAAATATGAAAAAGGTAGAATTTCAAGTTTTAAGTACCATGGAAGCATATACTTAAAGAAATAGTCTTTCTTTAGTTCTGTTGTACTAAACCATGTATTTACCTCTTAACTTTGATTAGAATAGACAGTTCAGTAATAGGTTACAAAGTTCAAAAAGTACAAAATACTATAGGATAAGGCCACCTCTGACTTCCTCTCCTGAAGACAGGTAATAATCACCAGTGATAGGGTTGGTGTGCCCAAAAGCATACAGATGTATATACTTCCAAAGAGGTATTATGCATATGCAAATAAATATGAATGTATTTTTATTATGACTTTGTTAGATTAACATTTGTTAAGTGGAGCACAGGGCACTGGATGGTGAATCACATACAGCTCAACAGCAAACCATTACAGAAACTGAAATAAAGTTTAGTATTCACAGGTTCTGGAGGAAGTACATAGCATGCCTCAAGGAACCATATGGGTAGGTCAAGGCAGGATGCAGACATAGCCATAGAACTTGGAGCATGTTTCTTTGTTGGGGTTCATGGGTACAGTTCTTTGGGGTTCCCAGGCTAAGGCCAAATTAGTCAATTCAAACCAAAAGAGTAGGGTTTTTTGTACATTCCACAGGGGTCTTATCTAAGGGGCACACACAGGGATGACCCTGGGATGTGGGGAGACTATTGTTCATGAGGGTTACAGGGAAGTCCTATCAGGACTCCACGATTTTCTCATGACTGCATGGGTTTATGTCTAGGACGTGGGCTTGCATGAGGGACTACTGTCAGTTTAAGGTCACTGCAGGATGCTTGCCAAACAAAATAGATACTGAGGCAGCAACACCATGGAGTGCAGCTGGAACTCTAGACAGTGTTCTCCCCCCTTTTTTTGCATGAGTGTAGCATATATGAAATACTGTCCTGTGTCTTGCTTCACTGACTTAAAAAGTCATGGTGATTATTCCATATCATGATTCCATTATGAGTTTACAAAGCCTTCTTTGCTTCTTTTGCATGGTATTCCATAGACATATCATAATTTATGTGAACAATCCCATATTGTTGAAGAGTTAGATTGTGTCTTTTGCTAGTAAGATTTATGCACAGTGAACAAACTTGTATATACATTATTTCTCACTAGTAAAGTATATTTGTAGGATAAACTTACAGATGCAGTATTGTTGGCTCATTTTATACTTTGATAAATATTTCCAAAATGTTTTCCATAAAGATTTTAACAGTTTACTCTTCTAATAGCAGCATGTATTTGTTTTGCCTACATTAATCCTGAGGATTATGTGTTTTATTTAGGTTATAAGTCCCAAGACTTCAAAGGTACTACAAAAATCACCCTCTTCGAGAAGAATGGTAAGAAAACAAATAATTTCCTTTCCTCTCTTATTAAGTCCCTACATGGCATTCTCTGGCCATGTCTGTCATACCTGTGTATAATTTTGGTCCTGATCTAGCCTTCAAACTTGACATTTCATGTGGCACATGAAGAAATAGTATAGGGAGAGAGTAAACTAACTGATGACTCAAAATGTATGGTTAGGTATCCTGTACCTAAGTATGAATAGTGTAGGAATTTATAGGGAAAATGTGATTATTATGATCTCAGGTTCAGTAATGTCAGGAAAGTGTAATTTATCTTACAGAGGTTTCTGGGGTGAGGTGGAGGGTGCTGGAAGAGGAAGGACAACAATAACCAAAACAATGTTTTAGGAGTTTAGTCTTGGTTCCAATAAGTTGACAGCCTGCACCCTCAACATCCATTCCCTGGCATGTTCTCCTGGTTCTCACTGATGATAGTATAAAAGCATAATAATAACTGACCCTATTTTAAAATATTTTCTATTAGTTTCCTACTGTAAAATAGGTAGCTTTAAATATTAGAAATTTATTCTCTCACAATTCTGCAGGCTAAAAGTCTGAAATCAAGGTGTCTGCTTAGTTCATTCCTTCCGAAGGCTGTGAGAGAAGGATCTTTTCTTGATAATCATTCCTAGTGTTTGGTGATGCCACCAATTCTTGATATTCCTTAGCTTGTAGACACATCACTTTAATCTCTGCCTCCATCTTTACACACTGTGTGTTTGTGTCTCTTCTCCTTTTATAAGAACAATAGCCATATTGGATATATATCCACCCTACTCCATTATGATCTCCTCTGAGCTAATTACAGTTGCAAAGATCGTATTTCCAAATATGGTTATAGTCTCAGCTACTGGGGGTTAGGACTTCAATATATATTTTGGAGGGACACAGTTCAACCCATTAACATATCCTTTTAGGGCACATAGTAAGTCAGTTCAACTTGAACCTTCTATATCAACCATGCCATCCTTTGAGAATGTTCCAATTTAAAATGATTACCTGAGGAATTAGCAAGATCCCCAGATAGAAATTTATTTCTATTCATATCTAGGTAGATAATTAATTTCTAAAATATTCAAAATTTGGAAACAAAAGGAATATTCCACTCAATCCTGACAAAACAGAAATTGCTGTTAATTAGACCATACCATTCTTTGATTATGTCATTTAATAAGAGCTCCAAGTTAGGTCTGCAGGCCAGTCTTGTCACATGAAAACAGATACTCAGCAGCAGTCCATATGCTCCTCTTCAGAGTGTTATCACATACTTTGAGGGGTCACTTTTTTTTTTTTTTTTAAGATTTTATTTCTTTATTTGTCAGAGAGAGAGAGAGCACTGGCAGACAGAGGCAGAGGGAGAAGCAGGCTCCCTGCAGAGCAAGGAGCCCAATGTGGGACTTGATCCCAAGACACTGGGATCATGACCTGAGCCGAAGGCCACTGCTTACCCAACTGAGCCACCCAGGCATCCCAAGAGATCAAGTTTTAAGTACTCATTTGGAATTCAACTTGGACCCCCCAATCATTGTTATTAACTAAAGATAAAGGATATTTAAAAAGCTGTATTTTCTAATTGATTCTCAAATTTTTCAGATCTTGATTTTACAATATACTGAAATATAGAATTCTGCTGAAAGTAAGTTTATTTAGGACACAGTTCAAGGAAATAAACTGATAGAAACACAAGATTTTTTTTTTCATAACCTAGTGTTACTTCTCTCATTTTAAGGAAATATAGCAAGGCCTTAAGCATGTAACAAAAGTAAAATCCCAGGTTAAGTTTAGTGAATCTCCTGTTGAAAAGAAAGCAGTGTTTCATTCTGGTTAAATACTGGTCACACTCATGTGTTTTCCTAATTTGCATTGCCACTGATTTTCATATCTCTTAAGTGCAATCATTAAAGTGATATTCATCCTAGTTTGACAGATTATACTGAATTTTTCCTCATTGGCAGTCTGACGTGCCGGAAGGAGTCATAAGGGTCCATGCTCCGCTTCTCTCTAAGGTGTCCATGGCCATTCAGCTCACTAGTCACACCAAAGCCAAAGACATACTGGCAAAATTTCAATATGAGAACAGGTGAGTATAAGTGAATATACAATATACCTTTGACCCCTCAAAGGTCTCTATACAAGGAAGGTGATCTTTTTTCAGATGAAGTAACTTTCCAAGGCTTTTACAAACTTGACCTTTTTGGAAAATTAGAACCTGTTTACTTTGGGGACTTTACCAATAGAGTAAATCAAAAGTAGAGAAAGAGATTAAGTAGACCATAGAATTGTTGGTAATAAAAGTGGGGTTTTTGTTTTGTTTTTTTTGTTTGTTTGTTTAAGAAAGTTTTACAAACGGGAGTCTTAACAGACATGCTCTATCTTGGGGGTTTCCTTTACTACATGAGTTTTACCATTTATTAAAATAAAAAATATAATAAGTTAGTTTTAGAGATACCTGGAATAACATTTCAGGCTTCATTGAGCTTCAACTTGCCTACATCAGATAGTTTATGTAGTTAAATGGACATCATAGCCGTTGTTTTCCTTAAAATAAACTACTAATATATACACAATGGAATACTATGCAGCCATCAAAAGAAATGAAATCTTGCCATTTGCAACAACATGGATGGAACTAGAGCGTATCATGCTTAGCGAAATAAGTCAAGCAGAGAAAGACAACTATCATATGATCTCCCTGATATGAGGAAGTGGTGATGCAACATGGAGGCTTAAGTGGGTAGAAGAATAAATGAAACAAGATGGGATTGGGAGGGAGACAAACCATAAGTGACTCTTAATCTCACAACAAACTGAGGGTTGCCGGGGGGAGGGGGTTTGGGAGAAGGGGGTGGGATTATGGACATTGGGGAGGGTATGTGATTTGGTGAGTGCTGTGAAGTGTGTAAACCTGGTGATTCACAGACCTGTACCCCTGGGGATAAAAATATATGTTTATAAAAAATAAAAAATTAAAAAAAAAAAAAAAAAAAAAAAAAAAAAAAAAAAATAAAACTACTAATAAATCTTGGGATCAGAATTTTATTTACAAAAAAAAAAAAAATCCTTTTGTTTCTCCCATAAGTCACCTTGAAGTAACATTAATCAGGATTTTTTCTTCAGGCATGCTTATTCAAGGATAAACATTTGCCCTGAGAGTTTTAAAAGATGAGAAACATGATAGACACTAGTTTAAATCCATCCAGTAGAGAATAAGTACAGCTTGATGGTCTCTAGTAAAACTGATGGATATTATTTTTGTTCTTGTTCTTGTTGTTGTTAGAGAGAGAGTGAGAGCAAGAGGGGAGGGGCTGTTGGGAAGGGCAGATGGAGAGAATCTAAGCAGACTCTGTGCTGAGCAGAACCCAATGTGGGACTCGATCTCACAAGATCATGACCTGAGGTAAAATCAAGAGTTGGACACTTAACTGAGCCACCCAGGTGCCCCAAAACTGATGGAAATTCCTAAAGAGAAGCTTTACAGTACTGTTAAGAAGGGGTACCCATGTTGATGGGGAGGGGAAAAAAGCCAGTTGCATAAGCTTACATACCACAAGACTCCATTCATACAACATTTTGAAGTAACAAAATTTTAGAAATGGGGGGTTTGTTAGTAGTTGCCGGGAGCTGAGGAGAGGACATCATGGAAGGGAGATGGGTATGGTCATAGAAGCGCAACACAGATCTGACAGTGTTGGAGTTGCTCAGTATCTTGACTCTGGTGGTAGATCAAAGAACCTCTTCATGTTATGTTGAACTTAATATACACACACAGAAATGAGTACAAGTGGGAAATTTGAATAGGATAGATGGATCATATCAATGTCAGTATGTTAACTGTGACATTATACTGTATTTGTATAAAATGTTACAATTTAGGGAGAAGTGGGCAGAGAGTATGAGTAATTTTTCTGTATTTTTTCTTACAACTACATATGAACCTACCACTATCTCAAAAATATTTCAATTTTAAAAAACAAGAGTAACCAATAAAAGTAATCTATGGTGTTAGAAGCCAGGATAGAGGCTTTCTGTGAGCGTGAAGGGAATAGTAACTAAGAACCCATGACAGTGGTTTCTGAGAAGTTCGTTTTTTAGTATTATGGGGGTTGGTTATACGGTATGTTCACTTTATGAAAATTCTTCAAGTATTCTTATGATGTGTGCATGCTTTGTATGTTCTCTTTCTCCTTCTCCATATATCTATGTATGTGTATATATAAGCATACATAAAAAAGAAAAGAGTAGACAGAGGCCAACAGGAGTGCAGAAAACTTACTTCTTTCTGTTGCTAGAACACTGTAAGTAGTTACCACTAGGCAGTCATAGAGAGACTTGAAATGCCACTGGGGGGATGTGACCATCCAAATGATTGCTAGTTACATGCGTGATAAAATTGCTTTTGTATTCTGATGTAGACCTTTTGTAGAATGAAAATGTTCTAATAAAAATAGATTAGAATCTGTGACTATGGATAGATGCAAATCCTTTGTATGAACTTCAAAAGATGTTGTTCAGTCCATTTTCTTCACTAGTTAGAACTGTGGCCAACTTTAGTTTAGTTGTAAACTGGCCCATTTTTGCCTTTTTCACTAGAGGCTTATTTTCTGACTGACCACTTCTTCTGTTTAAGTAAAAAAAGGGGAGAGAAGTCCCATTCCTCCCAGATGTCCTCTTATAACTAAAAACCCTCAGACATAACACAATGAAAGTTGGACACTCTCTGAAAGGTAGACAGACAAGTGCTGACTGCCTAGGGACATTGGGCCTGTGAAACAACATGATGGTGAATTCCTGGATTTCCTTGTTGCCTCCCATATGTCCAGGCAGGGAGACATATAGGCAGGAACCTTCAGCCTGGCACAGGGACGCACAATAAAGGAGCTCCAAGAAGACCCTGTCCCTACAGCCAAAGGACTGGTGAGAAGATAGCCTAACCACAAAAAACCATTTTGGCAATACCTGCCCTACTCCAACCAAACACCAACAGAAAAAGCACATCACTACGCCTGTGTTTTTGGTGGGACCAAGCAGACAACTGATGTACATGCCCCACCCAACAGAATCAGGTGGTGATCCAGTTCCCAACCACAACATCGTCAGCAGGGTCCTGCCTCTAGCTGAGTCTCCTCCCCCCAGCAGCAGTGAGACCTAATAAATCAGTGCACGGCAGACAGTTATCCACCAGCTTCACCCCAGCCTCAGTGAAGTCCAGTGAAGAGCTGAGCTTTACCCTCAGCCAACAGCAACGAAGCAGCAAGAATCAAACTTCTGCTTCCTCTCCCTGGTGGCAGCAGAGCCAGCAGGGAGCTGATCTTACACCCCCAATCTGAGGCAGCAAAGCAGTGCCAATTGGTGCCCCACATTCACTACGAAGGTGTCAGCAGGGCCCAGCAAAAAGCTGAACATACACATCCACCCAGACCTTATGCTAAACTTCAACAGGAGGAATGTCTGCCAAAAAAAAAACGATGATTAAGTAAGATCCAGAGTCTCATAATATCCAAAGTATCTGCAGTATGATACAAAATCACTCATTATACCTAAAACCAGGAAAATCACAATAGGGATGAGAAAAGACAATTGAGAAATGCCAGTGCTAAATTGAATCAGATGTTAGAACCATCTGACAAGGATTTTATAGCAGCCATCACATACGTGCACGCGCGTGCACACACACACACACACACACACACACACACGTTTCAACAATTATCTTGAACCAAATGAAAAAATAGAAAATCTCAGCAAACAAATAGAAGTTATAAAAAAGAATGAAATGAGAATTAGAATAACTGAAATAGAATTAGAATTAGAATAACTGAAATAAATTCATTGGTTGGGCTCAGTAGTAGAGTGGAAATAACAGAGAATATAATTCGTAAACTTGAGGAATATCAGTAGCATTATTTATTCTGGACAACAGGAAGAGGACAGACCCAAAAAAAGTGAATAGAGCTTCGGGGATCCGTGGACGGTAACAAAAGAGCTAACATTTGCATCACTGCCATACCAAAAGTAGAGAAAACAGGAACTAAAGAAAGTATTTGTAAATAAATAATGACTGAAAACTTTCCAAATTAGCAAAAAGTATAAACCTATATACTCAAGAAACTAAGTGAACCCAAACAGGACAAACCAAAGAAATCCCTTCCAAAACAACATAATCAAACTTGTAAAAATTAAAGACAAAGAAAGAAATCTTGACATCATCCAGAGAGAAGCAATGCCTTTCTTATAGGGAACACCAATTCTAATTACTGCAGATTTCTCCTTTTTCATTTGAAACCCTGGAGGCCAGATGGAAATGGCATAGCATCTTTCCAACTACTGAAAGAAAGGAACTGACAACCTTGAATTCTATGTCCTCCAAAAAATATCTTTCAGAATGAAGGGGAAACAAAGACATTCTTGGGTGAGGCAAAACTAAAGGATTTTGTTGCTAGCAAATTTACCCATAAGTGGATAAAGGAAGTTCTCGAAATAGAAATAAAATGATAATGAAGACTTGAAACATCAGGAAGGAAAGGAGAACATCAGCATGGGTTAAAAATAGTAACTGTAATAGATTATCCTACTCCTTATGCATTTCTTAAATCATATTTGATGGTTGAAGCAAAAATTGCACCACTGGTTATGGTGCTCAGTGTATGTTGAGGACAGATTTAAGACTTTACTTATTTATTTATTTTAAAAGTTTTATTTATATATGAAAGCAAGGGCAGAGGAGAGGGTAGGGACAGAAGGAGAGGGAGAGCGAGAATCTCAAGCAGACTCCCCGCTCAGTGAGGAGCAAGAAGGAGGGCTTCATCCCAAGACCCCAAGAACACGATGTGAACTGAAATCAGGAGTTGGACACTCAACCTACTGAGCCACCCAAGTGCCCAATACAATTATATTTTAAAAGGGTTGAGGCTCAGCATTCTTTATTGTCTGCATAGTGACTTCTCTCCAAAGACTGTAGTATGTAAAGAGAGAAAAAGAATAACTTCATAGTTATGAAATCTGACCTCAGCAGGTGACTAAGGTTAACATCAACAATGATAAAGTCACACTGATAGTATGTAGCCCTGATTTAAAAAAAAAAAAAAAAAAAAAAGATGAAAATGGCCCTTCTGTCGCTTTCCTCCCAAGAACACATAACTCCTAACAACTGCAAGAAAAACATCAGACAAATCCCAGTTTGGAAACATTCTGCAAAATACCTGATGAGTCCTCCTCAAAGACATCAAAAAACAAGGCAAGTGTGAAAAACAGAGGAGCCTGATGAGATATGACTATATATTAGTTTCCCAGTATTTCCATAACAAATTACCTCAAACTAGCAACTAACTAAGCAACAGAAATGTATTCTTTCAGTTCAGGAGGCCAGAAATCTGAAAGAAATGTGTCAGCAGCGTTGGTTCCTTCTGGAAGCTGGGAGGGAGAAGCTCTCCCATCCCTCTCTCCTAGCTTCTAGTGGTTGACAACATCCTTGGCATTCTATGGTTTATAGACTTATCACTTCAGTCTCTCCATCTTCACATCCTCTTTGTGTTTCTCTGTATTTTCTCCCCTTCTTAAAAGGATAATGAAATATTGTGAGTAGACTATATATTCAAAATCACAAATTTAGAAGAAATGGACCAGATCCTCAAAACCCACAAGTTACCGAAAGACAACAAAGATGACATAGTTTTGTAGCCTTTAAAGGAATTGAATCTTTAAAAGTTTTCCAAAAGAGAAATCTTCAAGTCCAGATGGTTTCACTAGAGAATTCTAGCAAATGTTTAAAAAATGAACACCAATTTACCACATTCTTTTACCAGAAAGTAGAAGAGGAATGGACACTACCTAACTCATTTTATGAAATTAGTATTGACCAGACACCAAAGACAATAAACAAACACTGAAGACTAATATCTCTCATGAACTTAGAGACAAAAGTCCTCAACAAAACATCAGCAAAGCTAATCCAGCATATATTAAAGGAATTACAGTGACCAAGTGGGATTCATTTCAGGTATGCAACTTTGGCTCAATATTTAGAAATTAATGTAGAATCCACCATTGGAATGGAGAAAAAGCATATGATCATGTTAAATGATACAGAAGAAACATTTGATAAAATCCAATACCCATTCATGATAAAAACCCTCAGTTAACTAGGAAAAGGGAAGAACTTCCTCAACTTGATCAAGACCATCTACAAAAATCTACAGCTAGTATTATACTTAATGATGAAAGATTAACACTAGATCAAGAACACTACTTTTATTCAAATACTATTAGAAGATTAAGCCACTGCAATAAGACAAAAACAGAAAAGAAAAGGAAGGAAGGGAAGGGAGGAAGGAGAAAAGGAAAAGGAGGAAGAAAGGGAGGGAAGGAGGGAGGAAGAAAAGAAAGAAAAAAAAAGGGAGGGAGAAAGAGAGAGTGAAAGAAAGAAAAAAGAAGGAAAGATTGATTGTAGGAGAGGAAAAAACTGCCCATAACAAAGTTCATTTTAGGGTGCCTGGGTGGCTCAGTGGGTTAAGCCACTGTCTTTGGCTCAGGTCATGATCTCAGGGTCCTGGGATCGAGTCCCACGTCGGGCTCTCTGCTCAGCAGGGAGCCTGCTCCCTCTAGCTCTCTCTCTGCCTGCCTCTCCGTCTACTTGTGATCTCTCTCTGTCAAATAAATAAATAAAATCTTTAAAAAAAAAAAAAAAACAAAGTTCATTTTAAATTTACAGCTCACTGGTATTAAGTACATTCACATTATTATATAATCATTACCACCTTCCATCTCCAGAAAGATGTTATCATTGCATACTCAGACTCTGTTCCCAGTAAACAGTAACTCCTCATTCCCCCCTCCCCCAGCCACTGGTAACTGCTCTTCTACTTTCTGTCTCTATGAATTTGACTGTTCTAATAACTGAAAATTTTAAAGATTTATTTTATTTATTTTAGAGAGAACAGAGGGGAGGGGCAGGGGGAGAGGGAAAGAAACCCAAGCAGACTCCCTGCTGATCATGGAGACAGATGCAGGGCTCGATCTCACAACCCTGAGATCATGACCTGAGCCAAAACCAAGAGTTGGAGAGCTAATGAACTGAGCCACCCAGGCGAGAAGTACAAAAGCAATTCAGTGGATGAAAGGTAGCCTTTTTAACAAATGATAAATGGTGCTCTAGTAGTTGAACATCTATAGACAAAAAACAAAAAATCCACAATGGATCACAGACTTAAATGTAAAATGTAAAACTATAAAACTCTTAGAAAACAGCAAAGGAGAAAACCTCTGTGTTGTCAGGCTTGTAAAGAGTTCTCAAAGTTGACATCAAAAGCATGATCCAGGCATGTCTAGGTGGTTCAGTCAGTTGAGTGACCAACTCTTAATTTCAGCTCAGGTCATGATCTTGGGGTCCTGAGATCAAGCCCTATGCTGGTCCCCATGCTCAGCTGGGAGTCTGCTTAAGATTCTTTCCCTCTACCCCTTCCCCCATGCTTTCTCTCTCAAAAATAAATAAATAAATCTTAACCAAAAAACCAGCATGATCCATAAGAGGTAAAAATTGATAAATTGGACATCATCAAGATTGAAAACATACTGAAAGATTCAATGAAAAGGATGAAAAGACAAAGATACTTAACAAACTTCACTTCCAGTAAATGACTAGTATCTAGAATATAAAAGGAAAACTCAATACTCAAAAATAAGAAAGAAACAACCTAATTTAAAGATGAGCAAGGGGCGCCTGGGTGGCTCAGATGGTTAAGCGTTTGCCTTCGGCTCAAGTCACGATCCCAGGGTCCTGGGATCGAGTCCTGCATCGGGCTCCCAGCTCAGTGGGAAGCCTGCTTCTCCCTCTGCCTCTCTCCCTGCTTGTGCCTTCTCGGTCCCTCTCTCTCTCTTAATTGAATAAATATTATTAAAAAAAAAAAAAGTCACATGCTCTATGGACTGAACCAGATAGGTGCCCCATGGACATATATCCCAAAGAAATGAAGATAATATTCACACAAAAACCTGTATGCAAATGCTTATAGCAACTTCATTTATAATAGTAAAGCCTGAAAAAGAAACCCAGACTTTATTCAGCAGGTAAATAACAAACTGGCACATCCATGCCATTGTGTGCTACTGAGCAAATAAAATGCCACACCTTGGATGAATCTCCACCAATTTATGGTGATTGAAAAAAAAAAAAAAGCCAATACAAAGTGTTCTAAACTCAGTGTGTCCACTTATTTAACATTTTTGAAGTGACAAACTTCTAGAAAATGTGGAATAGAGCGGAGGTTACCAGAGATAAGGGATGAGGGTAGGAAATGAGGATGAAGAGGGAGGTGAGTGGCTTATTATAGTGAAATGAGAGGGGTCTGGTGGCAATGGAAATGTCCTGCATCTTGACTGAATCAATGTTGACATTCTGGTTGTGGTAATGCACTAGAGCTTTGCAAGATTTTACTACTGGGGAAAAGTGAGGAAAGGGTACATAGGATCTATCTGTGGAGTTTCTTAAAACTATGAGCAAATCTAAATGATCTCAAATAAAAATGTTTAATTAAAGAAAATAGGTCACACATCTTTCCTCCTCACAAAGAGCTGAGGTCAATCTTTTTAAAAGTAACAAAACTGAAACTCATTGCTCAGGTAGGATGAAGATTAGCCAACTCTTCTACCACAGCATTTTAGTCTGGGGTGGAGAAATTAAATTGGACAATTATTATCTCTGACTTGCTTTCACTATAGAGCAAAAATATGCAATGAAGTCAACATTAAGCAGTTTGAAAAGCTTTAGGCAAGTTTAGAAACATGGCACAGACAGAGGAGAGAATCCCATTCAATTTTTGGCAAGAAGAGAAATGAAATCTGACTTCTTTTGAACTGAGAGTAATGTGACCAATGACAAGGCAGTATTAAACATGCAGCTGCTCCTTCACCAGCCTTGCTGTGTCTGTAACAGCCCTCTCTTAAATGAAGCTGACAGTTGTGGGTAGAATGGGCTCCAGGTTGCTGTAGGGCACAGCAGTGTCCATCTTGGTTTGGAATCGTCCCACCCTCCCTGTGCCTTGGATGCTTGGCCATGTCAAACAAATAGAATTATTTATCATAACTTTGATCATAATAATGATTTGTGAGTGTATTTCATTCAAGGCAGAAGGAATTGTTGCCATGATATTTAAAGCACAGATTTACCTCAAATCATGGAAGAAGGTTAAATTACATTGCTTTTTTTTTTTTTTTTCCAGTCATGGTTCATCAGAATGCTTTAAGATTCAGAACCAACGGTTATATGAAATTGGAGGAAATATAGGTATGCATTCTCTAACGGTTTTTACTCCTAAATTTTCTGATTACTCTAAAAGAAATATGATGCTATTATTGTAAAAGCATATTTTATGAGTTTCTTAAATATAAATTCAACATCAGTAAGTTTCTGAATTTTTAATTTCATATGAGAACAGTTGTATGAATTTTCTAAAATATTTTCAAAATTTAAATGTGGATATTTTAATTGATACGGAGCAGACTTTGGAGTCTTTTAAGTGTGCCTCAGAGTTGGAAAGTCGCTTCCTGGAGATCCCTGCAAAACAGAGAACATCATGGAACGTTGCCACTGTGACACCTTTCTTCTTTAACTTCCCTGGTTTCATCCTCAGCCCAGGTTAATTCTTCCTATTTCCCTGAGGGGGAACAAAAAGGAATCCAACAGAAATTGCCTCTGCTTGCATCTGTGTCTGCCTTCCCCTTTGTTCAGGTCTTCTGCTTGCCCTCTGCACAGTCTGGATGAACCACGCCAGCTCCCACTGATGGCCAGCACCTCCACGTGTGCCTCATTTTGTGTTCCCGCCTGCCACTGGGGGCCTTGCTTCAGCCCCCCATTCTCCCCAGCACCATCAGCTTTTCCCTCCCAACTGCATCATTTCCAACTACATAAACATTTTTTGTAATATTCATCTTCACAAAACTCTCTCTCAAACCTACTTCCATTCCAGTGTTCTGCTTTACAGCAAGAACTCCTTGAATCCATTTTCTGTTCTCCAATTTCTTCCTCTTGTTCTCTCTCGAAACCACTCCAGTCAAGCATTACCCCGCAGCACTTCACCAAAATTGCTCTTGTTGAGGCCACCAGAGAACTCTTACGTTGTGAAATCCAGTCATTCGTTCTGTCTTGATAACTGCCGGAGTTGATCTTTCCCTTCTTTGAAAACACACGTTCTTCACCTGGTTCAAGGACAACCTAAGCTTCTGGGTTTTGTCCCACTTCACTGGCAGCTCCTGAGTCTCTTTTGCCTGCTACTTCTCATCCTCTCAACCTTCAATGTGGAAAACTGTGGGGTCAGGCCTCGGAACTTTGCTACCTATACGTAACTTCTTGGCGAGCTCAGTCCTTCTCATTGTTTTAAATGCACCTGCGGGCAGTTGCCTCTCAAGTTATACACAGCCTTCCTCTCAGCACCAGCTTTGCAGATCCATTCACCAGGCACATTTTGCCTTGGAGCCTTTGCATTTACTCTGACTTTTTCCCAGAATGCTCTCCTTTTGAGTGTTCATTTCTCACTCCCTCACCTCTCACAGGTGTTTGCCACTGTGTCACCTTCTCAAAGAGACCTTCCAGGATCTCACCTTCTCTAGGTGTGCCTTCCCAGCTTTGTTGTTCTCTCATGTTCTTATCACCACAACACTTACTTTATATTATACTTGCTTATTTGCTCTTTGTCTTTATTTGCCCTCAGGGCAAATATTTTTCACTATCTGATGCCTCTCTATGACCCTAGCCCCTGGAATAGTGCCTGGAATATAATAACTTCCAAGAAATATTTGATAAATGAATCAAGCAAGGAGTCAGATATTGGTGGTTTCCTTTGAGACTTTGATATACATTCCAAACACACTGTACATAAAAATTTTCAACTGTATTTGCTTCATGGAATGATCTTTTTGTTGTTATCATTTCTAGATTTCCTGTCTGTGGGAATTGCACCTGTAGTAAAGAAACAAAATGACCATTCTTGAAGTGAACGTGATTTTAATCTTTTCTAGCCCTGGTCAAGTTACTGTCTGTAAAACCATTAGAAGACATGTTTTATTATATAAATGACCAGTTTATACCTCAGACAGGTTCTTGCCGTATTTTCCTAATTTATGTGGTGAGTCTAGGGAACAATTTGCCTATAGCTGGTACAACTGTTTTTCCCCACAATTTTGCATGGGATTTATTTGAAGCATTTCACAGTCATAAAGAAACAAAGAAGGGAAGGAATAAGGCAGGCAGGCAGACTGGTTTTGCTAAAGAACCTTAACCTTTGGCTAAGAGAACTGTCTTGGCCTTATTTGAACCTTCCCAACACACACACGCACATGCACACGTAGAAGTGTGCACTCTCGAAAACATTCTCTGATTTTCTCTTTCCTTTAGGGCAGCATTGCTTGGATCCAGATGCTTATATATTGGATATATATCATGTAAATCCTCAAGCAGAGTGGGTGATTAAACCCCAGCCAAGTTTTTGAAATAACCCCCAAGATGGCACCTATCATGTATTATATGCCAAGAAGATTCTACATTTGGTAGGGAAAATAACAAGACTGTTTTGACATGTTTGTTTCAATAGCCCTCTTGGTGTTTCTCAGCCCAAGAGGCATCTCCCGGCATTGTCAACATGAACTGTGGAGGAGGAGGAGCTGGTTGACTGAGCTGAGGCTTTCTCCTATGGTTCCTTAATAATGGTGAAGGAAAGACGCTGTGATTGTTCCAGAGGAAAGGCCAAGCTAGTATATGGAACTCTGTAATCATTTCTGGTACTTTGACTTCACAACAGAAATGAACTTCGTCTTGTACCTAGAGATAAAAAATACTTCTTTATGTAGCAGATGCTACACAGACATGGAAAAGTCTTTGTTTTACTTACGTTATATATATTTTGACCTTTTTGAACAAGAATGCCAGAAGTATCAATAATTTCCACCACAGACATGGAAGAGTCTTTGTTTTACTTACGTTATATATATGTTGACCTTTTTGAACAAGAATGCCAGAAGTATCAATAATTTCTGCTCTGCAAAATAATTCAGATTTTCTTTTCAAAAGGAATCAGTTTCTAAAGTTATGCATCCAATATCGATGCCCTGACTTGCTCCCAAATTGGAGGAGGATGAACTTCTGTTGAAAGAACACTGTATTGTTACGTATGTTGTACTGTATTATGACTATCCGCATTCTGGTGCAAGTAAACATTTCTCTATTGTGGGTTCTTGAAAATTTATATTTTTAAAGCTTGTTCTCTTATGAGCACAGGTTCCCATAGCAAAGGTTAGTTTGACAGAGGTTGTTCTAATGCTTTCATAACCTTCTGTGTAGTTACCAGTCACAGACCTCTATCTTTTCATCATGATTATGGTGCTCAATGAAAAGCTTTCTCTGTGCCAGGCACAGATTTCCTTTCCTGATCAAACATATCGTTTTTTTAATATTTTACAACTGTAGATTGTCACTTCGGTAGCCCCAGTTTAAAAATAGAGAATTGTCTTTATCCAACTGCTCTTCATCCAAAAGTACTGAAAAATACTCTTATATCCAGGTTTTATATGCTGTAAAAGCAAATTGTTTCTGTTCATCATTCATAGATTGGCCAAGCACTGTGGATTAGCCTCAGACTTTAAAGTCAGATGCGTATTTGGTAAGCTGGAAACTGTCTTACTATGAAGATCCTGCAGAGCCGTTTTTTAGACCTACAATCAGTGAGAACACACATCCACAATCTAATGGAGAGCAAATCCACAATGTGCTGAAGGGTCAGACAGCTCTGCCTTTCATCTTAAGACTACAGATATAGGTCTAAGGTTAGCTAGAAATGGGGACAGAGGTCTCATTTATCCTACATGCATGCTTTGGATTAGAATCCACAGATTGAGATTTCATTGAATTTATAACAATTTTAATGAGATTTAATGTCCAAATGACTCTCTTTTGCAGTTCAAACAGTAACGTTATAAATACAGAAAACATTTTACCAATGTTTTGGTAAAAAAGTGTTTTTACCAATGTTCCTACTTACCAATTCTTAAAACATGACATAATAATTTAAGCCCACATATAGAAGAAATCTTTTTTTTTTTTTTTTTTAAAGTAGGCTCCACACCCTGGGTGGAGCCCAACCCTGGGCTTGAACTCACCATCCTGAGATCAAGACCTGAGCCAAACAAAATCAAGTGTCAGATGCTTAACCGACTGAGCCACCTAGGTACCCCTAGAAGAAATCTTTTATATGCAGCATTATTATGCCTTGATAGCTCTGAAAACATTATTTATATTCAACATGTAGATAATTATGTTTCTGGCCATTAGGGTTTTTTTAATTTTTATAAAAAACTCAAATATCCATTCATTTTATTTGTTTGAGAATTTTTATTTCCTGTGCCTGAAAACCCATTAGAAGATAAACATGTGTCATGTAGGTTTTTATATATTCCTACATTTCATCACTTTTCAATGTTTCACTAATTGATGGTATGTTAGTTTACATAATGGTTTTCAAGAGTCTGAAAAAATGCTTTTTATTGTTTTTGAAATTCAGAACAATAGGAGTAAACATTTTATTTTATGCAGCTGCTAACTTCCAGAGCATAAGATGGCAGTAATTTATACCCACACACAGAAGAAATTCTTTAAATTAGCTCTCATACTTCTGTTTATACATGAAAACAGGGACTGGTTTTTCTCATCGTGCTTCCTATAGTTTCATATAGTTAAATACTATTGTAGAAGACTTTTTAAATCAAAAATTTGCAGATCTAATTTTTTATTTGAGAATTTTCCCATGTTTGGGCTGAAAACATGTTAAACCTGTGTATAAGTTCCAAAGGTTTTAAGATTTACTCCACTTATCATTACTTTTAAATAAGTGAGAGATGACAGGAGACAACTGTTTCTGAATATCTTACTTTTGTGTGGTGTCAGATGTTAAAGACTTAGCTAACCCAATAGCTTTAAATAAATCACTTGAATGTATTTAAGTATGTGTGACAACTTTCAAATAACTATGTAATATGGAAGGCCATGTCAATACTAGTATCTCTGAATATAACTTTTATTCTTAGTCATAGGATAAACTAAGTGATTATAGAATTTCAGTAGACACACAAATTTTTGTATGAGTAGAGGTTCTTTTTATTGATTTTATTCTTAAAGAATAAACAAACCCCTACAATTACAATTTAAAATTTTCTGTCAAATAATTATTGAAACTATCTTTGCTTTATCAAAAGTTGTTTTAAGATAGTTATGGTAGTCTGTAAAAATGAGTAGTATGTATGCAAACAAGAGTCCGATCCTGAGCTCCTAGATTCAGTTCTCACTAGCTTTCCACCCACCTCCTCCCAAGTGCTCTTGGTGTACAGTTAGGAGAATAATATCAAGGAAGGCATTAGAGAAAGTTAACATTTTAGTGACACTTAGAAAAAACCCTAGAGCTGGCTCATTGTTTTCTCCATTTTGCAAAAGAGGATCCCTTTGTTAAGCAGGTCACTGGGGGATATGATTCTTAGAGCCAGTAAGATCTTCAAATAAACTGGAATATTAATTTTGTTACAATGTATACACAGTATAAACTACCTCACGTGTCTTTCTTAGGAAAAAAGTTAATGGACTTTAACAGTTTTTGTTACAAACTGTCCCTGAGTCATCTTATTTAAGTCACTTCAGTTAGCTTTCAGTGTACATTTAATAATAAACATTTAATGATGTAAAATATTTTTTAGTGCAAGCTTTAAAGCCAAAAATACTCTGTACCTGTGACCTGTGTTATACTCTGAGAGAATTCATGTCCCTTAGTCATTGTCATGGAGTCATTGTCATGTGTGTCTCACCATGTTGCAATGCAGGTCTTCAAGTGTGGGAATTAATAGTCCTCTCTTCTTTCAGGCATTTTTTCAGCTGTTTTCCCCATACTGCACTTGACTGAAAAGTAGCATGAGATTAAAATGTCCCTTCTTTCTTTGAAGCATATTTCAAATGTTTTTCACAAATGTTTTACATGCCTGAAAAGAATATATATTATGGGATTAAATAGTTCCTAGTTTCTGACAGGTATTTTCAAATGTTTTCCATCAATGTGTCATTTAATAAAAAATAATATGACATGGATTAAAATGTTTCTCTCAAACATTTTAAATAGTTTTCCACATACACACACCTTAATTTAAAAACAACATCTTTTCTTTGTCATTTTCCTGAGTATTTTCTAAAACTATGTGCTCTGATTAGAAAATTATTTAATGTCACAAGAAATCCCAATGTTGTCTTATGTTGTCTCCCATCTCAAAAGTTAGTATTGATTCTTTTGTCCCAACTTTCATTGTTAAGTATAATATGTATGTTGCATTTTATCCATAAAAATAAAGAGAAAAATACTAAAAGCATTGTCACAAGAATTCTTATGATACTTCCGCTAGTCTAAGGGCACCATGATGCTGGTGTAAGAGTAGGAGCTTTAAAGTCAGAAGGTATGTGTCTGAGCCCACTCTCTGTCACTGACCCACCAGGTTGTGGTCTTGTACAAAAGCCATATAGCACGATAGTAATGGACAGCTGTGGGTAAGGGATAGATTGAACAAACAATTTCCTAAATTTATTTGAGTTGATGTTTGGGACAAGTTTTTAATATGTATCTTTAAAAGAAAAACTTTCTTAATAGATACAGAAAAAAAACATTTGACAAATTCAATACCAGTTCATAGTCTTTTTAAAAAATTCAACATCTTAATGTGTATCCTGTGCAAAAGGCCAGAAAGAAAAGACATAAAGATGAGAAAAGAAATAAAATAGTCTCTATTTATAAATGATAAGAATATGTGGGAAAGACTAGAGTATCTTCAGCTATTAGGACTAGTAAAATAATTTACCAAGGTCATGGTATACAAGATGATTATATATAAATTAATTGTAATTTTTAATTTTGTATTTATTTATTTGAGAGAGAGAGCACACAAGCAGAGGGAGTGTCAGGCAGATGGAGAGGTTGAGAAGCAGACCCTCCAATGAACAGGGAGCCCAATGTGTGGCTCAATCCCACAACCCTGGGATCATGACCTTAGCTGAAGGTAAATGCTTAACTGACTAAGCCACCCAGTCACCCAAATTAATTGTATTTTTTATATTAGCAGCAAACAGTTGGAAAGTAAATGTTTTAATTTCCATTTTCTATAGCATCAAAAAACATAAAATAGTTGTGTAAACATTTACCAAAATATATTCAAAACAAGTATGCTAAAAACTATTTTTGGTGGAAATTAGAGAATAGCAAAATAAATGTACACATATACCACATTTCTGCATGGGAACAGATGAATAGAAGAGCGTTGGCAAGATGTCAGTTCTCTACAAACGGACCCATAGATTTGATGCAATCCTGGTAAGAACACCAGTAGGCTTTTTAGGTACAAATTGGCAAACTTATTATCAAATTTATATGGAAATGCAAAGAATCTAAAACATCTGAAGTAATAATACCCCCCAAAAGAGAACAAAGTTGGATTAGAATCAGGGATTTAAAGACTGATCTAAAGCTACAGCTGTTAAGACAAGACATTGCAGAGTGAAGGCCAACACCTATATCAATAGCACAGAAAGAGGTGCTCGCTTACATGGTCATTTGATTTTCAACAGGTGTCAAAGGAACCCTATTGAGAAAGGAAGCTTTCTACAGAAGGTACTAGAACAACTGTATATACATATCACGAGGCATACAAAAATTCATCCAAAAGGGATGAATATTGTTAATTAAAACCTGAAACAATGACATCTTCATAAGAAAACAGAGTAGATTTGTGACTTGAGGATAAGCAGAGCTTTCTGAGGAACAGAAAAGAGCCCTTTTAAATTAAATAAATTAATCTTCAACAAAATTTAAAACTGCTGCTTATCCAAAGAGATCACTAAGAAGTCCAATAAACAAACCACAGATTAGGAAAAAAAAAAAACATAGATATAAAGCATATATTTGATAAAAGAGTGACATTCAGGATATATAAAGCATTCACTAGTGAAAAGAAAAGCACATATTTGAAAAGAACATAAGACTTGGATACTAGATGAAAAAAAAAAAGAACACAAATGGCAAATAAGCACATATATACACATTCAACATCATGTGCTATTAGGAAGATGCAAAATAAACCACAAGGAGAAACCACTATCTACCCACCAAATAATTAACATCGAGAAGATTGACTATTCTGAGTGTGGAAGAATCAGAACTCTAATAACTGCTGATCGAATATGGGATAGCCATTTTGGACAAGAGCTGAGCAGTTTCTTATCAGACTAACCATACAACTACCACCTGCTATCTGAGTACAGATAATAGCATAAATGAATCTCAGAAGCATTATGCTGAGTCAAAGAAGACTACCTACTGTACAATTCCTTTTACATGAAATGCTAGGACAGGCAGAGCTCAACAACCATGGGGGAGAAAACCCAGAACGATGGTTGCCTCTGTGAGGATAGGGATGGAGACTGGGTGGAAGGGGCATGGGGCCTTCCTGGGAAATTGAAACATTCTCTATGTGCCATCGCATGCCAGGTCCCCTGGCTGCATGGTCCTGTTGAGCACTTGATATATGACTAGTCTGAACTGAGATGTGTTCCAAGTGTAAAATACACAGCAGATTTTGAAGACTGGGTAGGAAAGAATATAAAACATCTCAGTAATATTTTACTATTCCAAGTTCGATTCTAATGTTTTAGATATTTAACTTAAAGTGATAAATTATAAAATAAATCTTAGCAGTTTCTTTTTACTTAATGTAGCTATTAGAAAAGTATAAGCTATATATTGTCGCTTACATTATATTTCTGTGGAACGGTATTGTTTGATATTTTGATAAGTGTTTGGGTTATAAAGATGTATTTGTCAAAACTTAGTGAATGTTTACTTAAGATTTCTGCATTTCATTATATGTAAATATTACCTCAAAAAAATCTAAAAAAAAAAATCTGCTAATAACAAATATTGAACGTTAGGTAATGGTATGCATACTGGAGTAGTTCAGGGGAAGTATATTAGTGTCTGAAACTTCTTTTGAAATGTATAAAAGTAAGACAGTTTGATGAATGAATAGAAGGGTGGATAGATGAACAGATATGCCGGAGGCCAAGTATAGCAAAATATTTATGATATAAATGGTAGTGGGCATAGCAATATTCAATGTAATATTCTCCGTGCTTGAAATTTTTCATAGAATTTTGAAAAAAAATTTGTTTTTAAATGTTTTTCTTTTAAAAAAAATTTAAGATTCATTTGTTTTAGAGAGAGATCAGGCATGCATGAGTAGGGGAAGGGACAGAGGGAGGAGCAAAGAGAGAGAGAGAGAGTCCTTAAGCAGACACCTTGCTGAGCAGGGGGCCTGATGTGGGGCTTGATCCCAGGGTCCTGGGATCATGACCTGAGTGGAAATCAAGAGCCAGATGCTTAACTGACTAAACCACCCAGGTGCCCCTGAAAAAAGAATTCTTAACATAAAAACACAGAAGCAGATAAAAGAGAATCAGGAGTTTGGGCAATGTTGGAGTTCCCCTTAGATGTTTCTTTTTATCTTCCCCACAGTAAATTATACTCTCTCCAAATATCTTCAGACAGAAGTTGAGTGGGGGTGAGAAGCAGAGAGAATGGAGAGGTATGCTTTCGAAATTTTACCTGAGCTATGTCAACTAGCAAGCATGTATATCCTTACAGTTTGTCTATGAGCTTCTAGCTAACAGTAATTCAATCTGAGTGTTTGCTTTGCAGCCTTACCACGTTCTTCCTCACTGTGAAGGTGTGGGCCAGTGTTGGAGTGTAGCTTGTGTCCTTAGATGACAGGGTCTTCTCTCCCATCAGTGACCCTTACTCAGTACTTCTCAATCCATGGCACCCCAGGGCTCCAACCCAATGACATAACAGTCTGGACAGGTAAGTACCAAAATAAGAACATACCCATCATTAATGATCAGTGAATTCACCAGTCTGATAATCTATTGCCAAATAGGGTGGTGGGAGCTCCTCTAGTTTCTTAAACCTTCCAGTGCTGCAACAACTTATTTTAAAGCAGTGACTTATCGGTTCAAACAACAGATGTTTTAGAAGGAGTTGCAAAGTGATCCAGTTCTAACAAGCAATCCAGGGTTATTTTCTCAATTGTACTATCCAGTTACATAATCTCTAAACCTACAACTCTTGATTCAGCAATGCAATAGTTCCAGAAGTATTATATAGTGATGCAGATAATAAACACACAATATACTGAACATAAAAACTTAACACCCTCCATGTCAGTTAAGCAAGTTAGCATTACCACATGCCATTTTAGGCATTGTTACAAGCAAAAGGTTCACAAAATAATTTCAGGATGCCTACGTGCCATTAGCAACCCCTATTCGAAGGACTGTAAGAATTTACGGATTTCAAAAGATCACTTAACAGCAACAAATAACAGTAACTTGCTTATCTTTTGGATACTGTGTGAAATTATTATGCAAAAGTGCCAAAGAAGTTGCCACAGAGCAAGACAGTCTCAGGTATTTCTCTGAGGTTTAGGTCTTCCTCCACAATTCATACAGAGGGATGAGTCTGAGGAATTATCTTTGGTCTTTCTGCACCCACTAGAGCCAGCAGCACATGTCAATTCACTGCTCCACCATTACATGGAGGAAAAGGTTACAGAAATCATGATTTAAAATCATAGGTGTGCATCGTGAGATCAACCTTTTTACTAAAAGCAGTGCTCCCCAGCAGTACAGCTAATATGTTCTCCTACCAGGGTCCTAGAAGAGACCAGCAAGGATGTTGATTTAAAGTCAGGATTCCAGCAGCACCTCAGTGGCTCAGTGGGTTACGAGTCTGCCTTCAGTTCAGGTTATGTTCACAGGGTCCTGACATTGAGCCCCGTCTCAGAGTACCTGCCCAGTGAAGCCTGCTTCTTCCTCTCCCCCTGCACCGCCCCCCTTCCGGCTCATGCTCCGCCCCCCAACCCAATAAATAAATAAATATATTTAAAGGTCAGATTCCATAGAGATACAGAAAAGGTCATGTTGACCCTTTTCTTTTCTTTTCTTTTATACAGTCCCTCCATCCATAGCATATGTTTAAGACACTTAACAAATATACAAAGTAATATA
Source organism: Mustela putorius furo (assembly GCF_011764305.1). NCBI lineage: Eukaryota > Metazoa > Chordata > Mammalia > Carnivora > Mustelidae > Mustela > Mustela putorius. The sequence continues at coordinate 11,088,944 of NW_025422010.1, read as the reverse complement.
TGATCATTAGGATTTGACTTTTTCCATGAAACAGTAATCTTCCTTTTATCTCTTGACCAATCATTTAGTATATGTCCAATTAATCTTAATGGGGCTCCAATTATCTTTATCCTGGAGATTAAGGGCATGCTAACATCAAATAATAGTACATGGTAGTTTAACACATCAAATCATGGTGCTGCATCATTTTTATCCAGTTTAGCAAAAATGTCCCCATTTAAACATTCCATAGTTAGCATGTCTCAAAGTGAATTTTTAAATCTTTATGCCAAAATCCATTCTAACCATATGTTGGTTTTTTAAAACCTCAGTTTAGAGCAACTTTTTAGTTCAAGTCAAAACTCTTATTGGAGTCCCTTGGATCCTTTCTTGTCACAGCCCACATCAACCCAGTGGCAAACCATTGGGGGGACCAAGTTTAAAAGTACTGTCATATCCTAGTCATAAAGGAACACAGGTAGGCCCAGGTCCTTCTGGCTTGAACTTGTAAACATTTATGTTCTGTAAATTTTACCTCTGAAAAAGTCTGTCATCATCCTAGAGAACATTCAGCTTTCTGGGTATCTATCAGTAGACAGCAGTGGAGGATTTGGGTTCTGTTCCAGTATTTGGTGCAGGATGAGCTGCAGAGTGGTTGCTTTTGGGCTTCTGTTGTCATCCTCTTGTGTTAGAACCCTTCAGTAAGACAGAACTTTCTTCAGATCATCTCTTTACATGGGGATTGGGAGATGAAGGGCCTTTAAAGCTTTGTCCACAGCTGTAGTTGAAGTCAGGCACCTGGTAGCCCCACACCCAGCAACACACTGTGGGACCTTAGGGTGACTGGGAAGAGAGGTGGCCCGGGAGCACTTCCTGGTGATCCTTCCCCTGCAACTTGAGTGCTTGTGTCCTAAGCAGACATATGGCACTCCCATCTGCTTTTTTGGCCTCCCCCTGGGTGAACAGAGGCTCTGGGCCCTCCAGTGGGGATAGGAGCCCAAATGAGGCATGCACCATCTCTGCTGCTCACTGCTAGATTCAAGTCCCAAACATGGGGACTGCACACTTCTAGAAGCACTGCATCTGTCCTTGCACCTCAGAGGGCCTCTTTATCTGTACCGGCCTCTTTCAAGGTAAGCAGACTAGACTGTCTCTTTTTGAGTCTCTCTCCTGCACCCTACGCAAACACAGCTTCATTCCAGATGTTTTGCTAATTTCCTTGGATGTAGCTCTTGGCCTTTGGCTCAGAGAATGGACACTGAAAACCAAAGGAATGTGCTTTCCCTACTCTTTCTTTTTTGGGGGGTAACAGGTTAATCCATTTGGAAGAGTAGTGGCTTTGCCCTCCCATGGTACAGTTTCTTGCCCTGTTCCAGGGAGGCATGTTTTCTGTTCCATGGCTAATGAAATCATCATTCCTAGGCATCCAGTTAATCACTTCAAAGTCTCACTTAGATTATCAATCCCTTGTCATTCTTGACTAGGGAGTGCATGCTGTTCTCTAATGGCCATCCCAGAATATTCTTTCCCAGAGCCCAGCTACAATCTCCACTAAATCAATTTGGAATCCTGTCGGCTGTGCCAGGTGATAGAGGGCATTATCTCAGTTCCAAAGATCTCTGCAAAATGCAGTTCAACAGCAAAAAGTATACAAGCAGATTGAAAAGAATCGGGAGTTGCAGGGATGCTGGGGCCTCTCATGTTTCTCTTACCTTCCTGGTGGTAAGTTACATGTTTTCTGACAGTCCAGACCAAAGTTGGCAAGGGATAGAAAGGGCACTCTTTTAAAGGCTCATCAGAGTTTTATTAACTAACATACATATAACATACACAGCATTCAGATTGGATTGTCATCTTATTTATGAACTTTTATATTGTAACAGCTCATTTGCATAGTTGCTCTGCAAGTTTATAACCTTTTTATCACTACACAGCAGTCGATTTTGCTGTAGTCCTGAACTCTATGTCCTTAGAAGACAGATTGGGATCAGGCCTCTCACTTATATTATATTACTACAGGACAACAGATACTTTGCCATAGGGAATGATTGATTAACTGGATTCCTAAAATCTAAGATTTCTGCTCAGTAATATGCCATTAAAAAAAATGAAAAGGCAAATCACAGATTGGGAGTAAATATGTGTATGTGTGCACATGGTGTATTCTACCCAGAACATGTAAAGAACTCTAACAACTCAATAATACAAAAGACACCTTTTATTTTTTTTTTTAAATGGGCAAGAGATTTGAACCAATACCCATCAAAGTACAGAAATGGTCACTATACATGAAAAGGTACTCATCATCAGATATCAGGAAAATACTGATTAAACCACAATGTGATAGTACTTCATAATCACAAGAATACCCAAAATAGATCAAATTAAAAAGAGAAACAATACCAAATGTTAGCAAGGATATTGAGTAACACATTCTCATCCATTGCTGGTGGGGATGCAAAATGGGAGAACTATTTGGGAAAACTAGCAGAATGGAATGAAGTTAATCAGACGTCTACCCTATAACCTACTAAGTTCAACTCCTATTTACCCAAGAGAAATTAAAGCATATATCCATGCAAATATGTCTACAAAATTGTTCATAGCACTTTTATTCATGGTAGACAAAACCTGGAGAAGAGAGAAATGTGGTTAATTCATTCAACAGAGTGGGATTCAACAATAAAAAGGAATTATTTTAAAGTAGGCTCCACACCCCATGTGGAGCCCAACGCCAGGCTTGAACTTAAGACCCTGAGATCAAGACCAGAGCAGAGATCAAGAGTCATCTGCTTAGTGGATTGAGACATGCGGGTGCCCCCAAAAGGAATTTTAAATACATGCAAAAATATGAATTTCAAAACCAATGTTGGGTGAAAGAAACCAAACATGAAATGGTCTGTACTACATAATTCCATTTATATGAAATTCAACAGCAAGAGGAAGCAGTCTATGGTGGGGGATACCTGAAAAGTGGTTGCCTCTTACAGAAGGGGCTGACTGGAAATGGGCACAAGGTAATTTTGTTGGGTCCTCCATGATCAGGCCTCATCCACCTTGTACTCTTTTCTCTCCCATTACACCAGGGTACCTGTTTCAACTAGGGAACTTAGATCTTTCACGTCCCCATACCACCAACCCCATACCCAACAGTCCCGTTATTACAGTGAAAGCACTTTGGCAGCTGGGCTGTTTCAGGGACTCCCACCATATACCCTGCAAAGCCTAAGTTCAGCTACCTTTTTAGAGCCTTCCCATTCCTTTCTATCCCACTATACCATAATTTAGCTCTTCAATTTATACTGTTTTAAGGTGCAACTATGCTTTTTGGTCCTAGCAATTTTAATAGAGCATTTTCTCCATTTTCATCTCAGCATGCAGTTCAAGTGCAAAGTTAGCACTTAACTGGTAAATATTTGTTGAGAAAGTTAACATTCATTCCTAAATACCAGAAACGTTAGAGACAGCTGCAAAGACAGATCAAATGAATCATTAATATCAAAGAAGACCTATTTGTTGGGTCCTACCCTCCAAGGTCAAAGAATCAGTCTTTGTTTTCAGGAGCTTTGACACAAATTAAACCTGACAAGTGACTATCTGGCAACTCCAGTGGTATTGAGGGGGACTCAGGGGTTTGGTGAACAATAGAAGGGCCTACGAAAATTGTAACTGAATATGACTTCTCTCATTGTTTTGCTCCTTTCATTTTGAAATGTGGGTGATTGCCACCTTCTAGAATCTTTTCCTCATCTAGGACACATTTCCTCTGTAGGAACTTATGAGAAAACAGCCAGCTTGTTTTATAATGTCAGGATAAAATGAGAATATCAGCTAAAGCTATAACTGTGAGGAAATTGGGAGGGAAAAGTAGGGAAAAAAATGAACAAAGATTTAGTGAAAAAATACATTGGAGAATAAAAAGGGGATTCGATGAAAAGCAACTGTAATTGTGCAATTGTAATTTTTTCCTTAACTGATTAATTCTGTTAACCAGTATTTCATCAAGGACTTTCACATCTAGGTCCAGAAGTAATGTTGGTCTAAAATTGTCATCATTTTCTTACTTTGTTTTAGAGCTGGGATTATACCCAGACTCACTAAATGGGTAGAGTAGCTTTCCCACTTTTTGTCTTCAACTCTGAAACATTATGTTAAATATTTAAAGGAGGGTAAAAGGGAGGGATGGCTAACGGGCTTGAGGAAAGTTGTGAGGGTGATATGTTCATTATCTCATCATGCAGTGGTTGCGGGGATGTATACATATGCTAAAATGCATTAACCTGTATACTTTAAATATGTGAAGTTTATTATATGTCAGTTATGCCTCAATAAAGCTGTAAAAAGAAAGCCAGGTCCAGGCTCTGTGCTTGGGCTCTGAAACATGGTGGCGGTGTACTGAATTTCCATGCCAGCTGGACCATGGGAAAAAACCATGCTCTGCCCACTGCCATTGCCTGAGAAAACACTAGAAAGGCTTACCATAGGGAAAGCATTCAGATCATTCTGCTGTCAAGAAGGACAACCAAGAATATCTCCTGTGAAAAATGATAATTTCCAATGGAACAGTTTCTGGAAAGAGGCTGGATCTTTCCTCCTTCTCAGTATTTGAGAGAGTCCAAGATTCCTCAGGCTAACAACTTCAAAGCTGGTTTGAAAGGGAGGCATGTTACTTCACACTGTTTCTCCAGTGTGTACTGCTACAGTTGCTGGAATTACAGGTGCCAGCTTATAGTGAGCATTGTTGTGACAATGGAAAGGACCTGAGGAGGCTTGTAGGTTCCTTGGACCCACAACCGATTGGGGCATATGTAGGAAAAAAAGAGGGCTTCACTTAACCTTCTCTGGAGCTCCAGATGAATGTGTCCTCTCAGCCCATGTTCCTTTTATGAATTTCAAATGGATTTGAAATCACAACTTTGACATTCTTTAAGAAGGAATTACCCAAGCCAGCCTTAAATAATTTAAAGTGGGAATGAAACTTGAAGCATTATACAGAATCACATCTGATCTGTCCTGCAGCTACTGTAGGTTCTAGAAGAGATGAAGTTTATATTGTCTTTGACAAATAGAGAGCAGCTTTTGCTTATTGCTACGGTACAATTCTTGAGATATTTTCCCAGTTGGGTAACATCCCTGGACAGATGTCTGACGGCAATCGGGAAATGATGTTGCTATTACAAAAACTGCAACAGAAGTACAGGTTCCTTACAGAGTGACTGGGTGTTTGATGCAGACCATGAAGAAAACTCCCAACCACCAGGGTCAAGAGAACAGGATAGTTTTGAGCACCTGCGCAGACGTCAGCCCCCAAGAAGGATAAGTTTCCTAAAAATGTTTCCTTAACAAAAAGCAGCATACTTTTTAAAAGGTCTAAAATTAGGGAAAGGGGGATTTTAGAAAGTGTTCCCATTTTGTGTTCTGGATCTCAGCTCGTGCTAAGTTGCTAGACAGAGCCCCTGGCCCTCCATGTGGCAAAGGATCATATCGCTCAGACAGCCACTGCAGGGATATCTGCTGCCTGTGACTCTGGAAACAAACAGAAACTCCAGTGCTCACCTGGATCAGAAGAGAGCCCTGCAGATTCCTGCACTTGCCGGCCAGCCCCTAGGGGAGTGTGCCAGATGGTGCCCTCCAAACTAGGCCAATCACGGATTCCTCCCCGGAGGAGATGTGGCTGCTGCCTCCTCTTGCGGGGGAAAATACTCTATCCATCTCCTTTGGTGAGGAACATTTGCTTAAGATAAACTGATCAAAATAAATCAGCAAAAGAAGACATATCAGGACACAGAAGTGCCAAATGACATGCTAGAAGCCTACACTTAAAGCCATCCCGCTCTCCCCTCAGCACCCCACAATGGAGCAACATGAACCACATGTAGAAGTTTTGTCATAAGAGGAAATGAGGGGGGACACCTGGGTGGCTCAGTCGCTTAAGCCGTCTACCTTCGGCTCAGGTCATGACCCCAGGGTCCTGGGATTGATCTCCACATCAGGCTCCCTGCTCAGCAGAGTCTGCTTCTCCCTCTCCGTCTCCCTCTGCCCCACTTCTGTGCTCTCTCACACTCAGTCTCTCAAATAAAATCTATTTTAAAAAGAAGAAGAAGAAGAAGACACAGTTGCATGCATGAAGAGCAAAGGCATTCTTAAAAACCCACTAATGTGACAAACTCTCCAAGCCCCATCTGGGGAAATTCCACAAACTCTCTACTATAGGAATTTTTGTCAGCCTGTGTCAGCTCCATTGAACTTATCACCAGTTCTGAACCAACTGTCATTGGGGTCTACCAAGGACAATTATCTGAAGTCAGAAAAAACCACACACCACAGAACTGAAGTCCCAGGTCGACCCCTGGACCTGATCTCAGTGTTACTCGAAGGATTTCTGTCACCATGGTCTGCGAGGGATGGAATCCAATTTGTGAAAGAGGCAGCTCCTCACACTTTGGCACACCTCAGAAAGCTCCTCAGTAGACATGAAGGTTCTGCTGTGACCAAGGGGACGGTATGGTGATGAAATACAGGAGACTGATGTTAAGGCCAGCATTAAACCCAGGCCTTCACATCAGAGGACTTGACCATCAACAAGAACTTTGTGCCTGTTCAGACTGCATGCATTTCTCTGGTGTGCTGATGCCTTCTCAGTTGAAAAGTGTGTTTGATGCCCTAGGCAGTCTTCCTTTATCAGAAGATTCCCCTGAAAATGGTAAGACTAACATTAGAATCTCCTTCTCTACAAACTATCAGAAGCATGAAGACCAGTGTCCTCAAACTGGTAATTCTTTGTATCTTTTAATATTTTTTAGTATTTTGAATTGTGTGTTTTACAAAATATATTCTATTTGGTAGGTACTTACACATAGACCAAAACCCCAAAGAATCAAATATCAGGGATTAATTATTTCTAGAAATAAGTCACTAAAGTGTTAACTTAGAAGAAATTTCAAGAAATAACTAAATCATGGGTTCCTTACCTGACAATATTGCCATTTGGTGCCAGATAATTCTTTGAGGCGGGGGGGGGGGCACTGTTCTGGGTGCAGTAGGATGTTTAGCAGTATCCCTGGTCTCTACCCATTAGATAAATGCCAATCACACTTCCCCTTCTCCCTTAGTTGTGACAACCAAAATTAGGTTCAGACAAATGTCCCCTTGCTGAGAACCACTGAACTACTTCCCTTGCGTGAATATTACACTTATCTCATGGTATAATATTCCATTCATGTTCTCTTTGTTTCCAGAGAGCAAATAGCCATATAAATTACTATCCTTGATGGTATGTTTTATCTTTTTTTTTTTTTTTTAAGGTTTGGAAGATTTGGGGGAGAAAAAAAGAAACTTAGAGGTCTGCCTGAGTTCAGAGTCTCTATCATTAGGCTAGAAAACCTAAAAGCAGGTCATTCTACCCTGTGCCTCTGGAAACACTAAGGAGGAAAAGGACATTTGCAAAGTATTTTTCACAAGAGGCTTTGTGAGCAGCTGTAACTATACAAGTCCCAAATGCTATTAGAGGAAGGGCAGGACTTACAGATCAATCCATGAAACTCGAAAGAAGAGATGCAATGCTATTTTAGAAAAAGAAAGGTAACTTAAGCGTCTGGAGACCTCATAGATTTAGTGACTACTATGCAGGCCACTGTATAAAACAACAAACAACCTTACGCCTTTCGTCTGGAAGCTTGGAATCCCATACAGGAGCCGATGTCATGCACATGTGGCCTTTCCATACCCCATGCTCATCCTTTGCTGACTCCTGATTCGTTCATTCACTTTAGCTGGTCCATTCTGCCTGAGGAGGGCAGTTGAGAATTATTCTTCTGCCTCCACCAGGTCGGGATCTGGGCTGCTGAGGAGGAGCAGGGGAAGGACACAGCTTCTGTACCGTCAAAGTCACTAAAAGGTCTCTTGTCATCAGCTCTACATGAGTGATGAGACTTTCCCCATTCCATTAGTATAGGTCATTGGGATTTGGTGCTAGGCATGTCTAATGTTTCCTAACTACTCTATCACTGATGGGGCAGAAAAAAAATCCTGGATATTACACACCTACCTTGCCAATTATAAATCTCTAATCCAATGGCATCCAGTCTGCCGTTGCTGATCCCCAGGATGAGGCTGTTCTTTGAGGAAGTATGAAAATCCAGGGTGATATTTATATCCCATCAGACGTTGTTGCCTTTCTTGACTGACACTTAGCAAAGATAACCCTGAGTATGGGCTGAGCTCAGCCCAGCCTGCCGTCCCCCAAGAAGGCTCAAGCTCAGACTCAGAGAGGCCAAGGGCTGGGCTGGGCTTGCTGCCTATACAGTTTGGCTGCTGGTTGAGGATGAGGTATGGGTAGACCTGGCCCTAGTTTCTTTTCTGATCCAGTTCCATCCCCACCAGGTCACTTCCACCCTCTGACTCCCCGCTTCCTCAGCTGTAAGATGACCCAAGTGTAGCTTTGGAAGAAGACACACCCCATCATTGGGGCTGAGCCAAACCAGAGCACGAAATGGCTAATCCTTTCTCATCCATTGCCAGGTAAGCATTGGGCACCCAGCAGATTTGCATTTTTGGCAAGTGCCAATCTTAAATTCTAGGATAATACTATTCAAAGTGTGGTCTGGGATCTGGCACCAGTTGGCAAACTGTTTCTGGTCCAAGATAAGGTAGGCAGAAAGAACAGGAGCAAGCTCTGAGAAATGTATATGTAATATCGGGATAATTCCTCAAAGCCCCAGGACAGGATTGGTGAACTCGTCTCATTGAATAGAGTACAGAGCAGTTTGGGTGGGACTTGAATGGTGAATGCCATGTGACTCGAGCTGTATACTTGCTATGCATAGGAGGACCTCCTCCTCATGCGGCCTATCACTTTAAGATCTGTCAGCTGTAATCCAACATCCTCCAATCTATACACATTATTCATTTATAATGTCTTTAAATCATTTTGACTTTTAATTACTATTTTTTAATGTAAACATACATATATTCGTAGCTCTATTAGGCAAGTAAATTTGACGAAGTACTAAAACCGGAGCGTGATTTATGGGAAAGTTACTAATGAGTCATGAATGAAACTGATACTGAAGTGACATTTACTTGCCAAACAAATTCAAAACAAAAAAATTCTTTGAGAAAGAGAGTTTTGAATCAAAAGGCTGACAGAAGCAGATGTTTGGTATTACACTATAAACATTAAAGCTTTTGGGAGCTTCACAAGGAATTGCTTCTTAGGTTGCTAAAACTAAAAATCCATTTATAATTACTGAACGATTACCAAAAGATTGCTTTGGTGATGCTTGCTTAGAAGCAGTAGGTGAAACAGGAAAAAATGGGGCTCAAGAAACACTTTCCAATCAGATGTGTTCAGAAACTAGCTATTATGATTTAAGACCAACTCATAAAACATATAATGTTGCCTATTTTTCACTGCAACTTGACAACTACAAAGATCTTGCTAAAATGAACTAATTTGAACATGATAGTAAAAAAACAGGATTCTCCGCCCCGCCCTCGCCCCAGCTTTCTTGCTAACAAATGTGCTTGGAATTTAAGTTTTGAGTAGGAATGTGTTCTGATGGCACCTCTGCAATGAGAGAAAAGCATTTTGTGAGAGTTCCCTGGATGGAGAGCTTGCAACTGACTGTAATCGGTTCACAGCTCCTGTCATGGAGAAAAGTCTTGCTATGAAATATGTCAGCTTACCTAAAACCTATGCTTAACGATGCAGCAAAAACTAACATGGTAAATTGAAGATTATTCTTTTTATAATGTCATAATATGGAAGTTGAGTCATAACTGGTACTGCATGCTGAATTAGGATCTTTATGGGGAAGAAGTTGTGTCAAGAACAACATTGTGTCAAATTCTTGCCTTATGTTTCTACAAAATAAGTTAATTTGGTTCTAATTTTTTATTTTTTTATTCTAATTTTTTAAAGTGTAAACCAGATAGTCTTGCTTATTTGTTGCTATCTTTGATTTTTTAAAAAAGATTTTATTTATTTATTTGAGAGAGAGAGCATGCACATGGAGAGGGAGAAGCAGACTCTCCACCGAGCAGAGGAGATCTGCTGGGATCACAACCTGAGCCGAAGGCAAACTCTTAAGGACTGAGCCAGCCAGGTGCCCCTCTTCAATATTTTAATGATTTTTATACTTCTGTGGGAGGAAGCATAGCAACATGTTTTACCAGTGAATATATGATTGTAAGGGAGAAATAAAAGAAGCTTGGAAGAACACAATTTTACAGATTTTTGACATGTTCCATAATTAAAAAATGACTGTCGATAAAGACTGTCAATGAAGTAGGTGATGATCTTTGTATTGCCAATCTGAAAAGTTACAAACATCCTATGAATTTGACCAAATGCTTTAAATCTTGTTTTTCATTACTAGAATAGCCTATGTAGGAAAATCATGGCTCTGACAAGTAATTTCAATAAAAGGTAGTTGACATAAAACTATAACTTCATGAAATAAATTGTGGAACTAGCTGGTGGACTGAAAATGAATTTTGAAAATGCAGCATCAGTTGGGTCATTTCTGATCAAAGTTAAAAATGAACTTGCTGAAATTAATCTCCTCTTATACTGCAATCAACACACCTCTGTGAGGTTAGTTTCTCTAAAGAGTTTTTTAATTACTTTATTTCAGTGAGAGGAGTGAGAGAAAGAAGGAGAGGGAGACTCCCTGTTGAGTGCAGAGTCAGACATGGAGCTCAGTCTCAGGACCCGAAGATCATGACCTGAGCTGAAATCCAGAGTTGAATGCTCAACCAGCTGGGTCACCCAGGTGCCTTCTCTAATGAGGTTTTAAAACGAAATGTAAGAAGTCACTTAGATATACCTTAGCAAGTAATGTCATGAACCTAAATTATTTTAGATAAATTAACAAGAAGTGAGCATATTTGTAGAACAACAAAATACTACAAGTGTAATAGGGATTCTTCATATTAATCACCTATATGCATACTTTCAATGAATGTGTACGGGTTTTAAAATTATTTTTTGTTGAGCGCCTGGATGGTTCAGTGGGTTAAGCCTCTGCCTTCGGCTCAGGTCATGATCCCAGGGTCCTGGGATCGAGCCCCACATCGGACTCTGCTCAGCGGGCAGCCTGCTTCCCCCCCTCTCTCTGCCTGCCTCTCTGCCTACTTGTGATCTCTGTCTGTCAAATAAATAAAATCTTAAAAAAAATAAAATAAAACTTGCCTTTCATTATCAACAATTTGAGAGACAAATTACTTAATATTACCTCTTCCCATAACTCTCTTTCTATGCTCTTTTAATCTGGGTCAAATTTTCATTTCTGTTACTGGGCACCTTCCCTTAATTATAGGTAAAAATGTTATTTAAGGCTCGGAGAAATTAAGCTATAATAATGAAAGAGTTGATTATTGAAATCAGCGAATCTCACTGTTGGATTTAGAAGAAATATAGTTCAGTATCCTGCCCAAATTTGGGAGTTGGTTCTATAAAATCCTGAGAACAACAACAACAACAAAAACCCCACTGGATTTAGGTTTTAATAGTTGCAGTGTTGCGGAGTAGGCTCTGGAGTCAGTCTGAATAAATTCGAGCCTTGATTTTGCTCCAACGTACTGTACGACCTTGGACAAATTACTTAAATTCTCTGATAGACAGTAGCCATAGTCTCTTCATTTGTACAGGGAGGATCATAATACCTACCATAAAGAGTTCATGTAAGGATTAAACGAGACTGCATGTGGACAATCCCTTAATAGTCCTGGGCTGAGAGTCAGTAATTGTTAGCTCTTGTCATAGTTACTGTGCAAAGCATTTTCACTGGCAGCTATCAAAGTCGACCTCTGCCACAGTTTATGAGGTAGAAGGGAGAATGTTCTTAACAACATATCAGAAATGAGGACATACAGGCCTGGGGAATTAAATCACCAACTCAAAATCAGAAGCAGACAGACTTCTCATTTACGAAACCAAGCTCTTTCCACCAAGGGGTCAGCCTTCCTGGCAAATGATTGCCGGATCTCAGGAATGGGATGTTCATTCAGCCCAATCCTTACCTTCTTCAATCAAGTCTCAGCTGGCCTCCCTGTAGTTTCCATCTCTTGGTCTGGCCATGCCCTCTGACGCCAGGGAATAAAAAAGGTACAGGGAACCTAGAAACCGAAAGAGAGTGCATATTTCCCCAACTCCACACTAAAGGGCTGGAGCCTCCCCCGCAAGGGGCCACAGCCCAGACCTCCAACCCCACCCCTAGCTGCCCTCATCTGGAGATCTGGGCTTCCTTTTGTTTCCCACAACCTCTCCCCAAATTCCGAGTCTCCCAGAAACTCCCAAGAGGAGATCAGAGGGCCAAGTGAGCTCGGCTCCTTCCAGTGCTGCCTTCACTAACAGCACACACTCCAGTCCCCTCCTGATTGCTTTATCGTCCTGAGGCCACTCTGGGTAAATAGAATTATTTTACTCCGCTCTCCAATTTACTGCAGGAGATTATGAAAGGATGACACCTAGCTTCACTAGAAATCCCTCTAGCTTCTCAGCAATCACTTTCAACATCCCTCTGTGAAAACCCACTGTTCACAGTTTCTCGCCCCCAACTCTCAGGCCTTGCAGTGGACTGACCGCTCTCTTTACGGGCAAGGGGCAGCCACCATTCCCTGCTTTCTACGGAACTGATATGAATGCCACCGTCGCCAGGTACCAGACCACACTTTGCAACCCTTTCCAACCGCCAAGACAACTCCCACCTACCGCTGCAGGTCGACTCCGCCCACTCCCCAACCGCCACGCCCATGGTTGGGCTGGCCCCGCCCCCGCCCCCGCCAAGCCCTATGGTTTCCAGGTCACGCCCCCACGCCTCTATAGCCCCGCCCCAGCCCTCAGCTCCCAGTGGGCTTTGCCTTTTCGCGCATGTCCGGTGTAGGCCTGCCTGCCCGCCATTAAAAGCCGGATGGGCCTGAACATCGACGCTTCCTGCGCCTGGGCGCATCCTAGCATTCTCTCACCACAGTGGCCCAAATGGGGTGGCTTTGAAGAACTCCGCGCCATGTTTTCCCTCTCTGTGTGCTTGAGGAGCAGGAACAGGCCAAGAGAACACAAAACTGCTCAACCCTGCGGGGCTGAATATTCCTTAAAGAGTCCAAGGAAGCTGTCCCCGGGGACGGGCGAAGGGCTGGCCGTGACATGGCCCCTGCTGTCACGCATCCCACTGGATCATGTGACTCCTGAAACCCATGAGTAGGTGAGTAGGAGGCCCAGGCCGAGGCGGGGTTCCCCTCCCTGCCAGCCTGGGGAGATGCATGTGGTGTTTCCCACCCGTGGGTACCGTTCCCGCCAAAGACAATTCAGGGCCTCCCAAGGCCCGGGCCTCGTGCGGAGATCCTGGCTGGGTGGCGGCTGGAGGTGTGAGGGCCAGGCCGGGCCCCAAGGGAGCGGGGACTTGGGGGTAGACTGGGAGTCCCAGACTGAAACCCGCATTGAGACAGAGGTGCTTCACTGGCTCTGTGAGGGCCGCTAAGGTCCTAGTGGGGCAAGAGGGAGGGGGCAGCAAGAGCCGCGGGCTTGCAATAGAAGTGTGTGTCGCCGGGTGTCCAGGGGACATGGGTGAGCCACCCACAGCATCTGCCCCAGAGTTCACAGCTGACCGCTTCTGAGTGGTTGTGTAATCGTGGAGCAGTACCCATTAGATGGGTGCTATGGCTTATGCAGGCAACCTGGGACCTGTAGACATGGAAACTCAGTGGAAGTAAAGGAGCTGGGAATTGGAGACAGCTGCCAGCAAGAACTTTCACGTTCTGGGGGCTGTGTGATGCTTTCCCGCCCTCCCCTCATTAGAGCAATCTGCCCGACAACCTTTTAGTCTCCTCTTCTACTCCCTGCCCTCCAGTGCCCGTTACTAGTAACTTTCATAGGCTTGTATAGCACCAATCTTAGTCCCTTGGCCTCCTGTGGCAAAAATGCATAAGCTGGGGGGTGCCTGCGGGGCTCAGTGGTTTAAACGTCTGCCTTCCGCTCACGTTATGATCCCAGGGTCCTGGGATCAAGCCCCTATCTAACAAAAAGTCGCTTCCCCCACTTGTGTTATCTCACTCACTCTCTGTCAAATTTAGAAAAAAAAATTTTTTTTTAATGCCATAGACTGGGTGTCTTGCCAACAACAGAAATTTATTTCTCACAATTCTAGAGGCTGGAAGTCCAAGATGAGGTGCCAGGTGACTAGTGGTATCCCTGCTCTAGATGGCAGACTTCTTATGTCCTCACATGGTAGAAGAGGGCAAGGGCCTGAGGCCCTCTCTGGGGCCTGTTTTATAAGGACACTAGTCTCAGTGATGAGGGCTCCAGCATCAGGACTTAATCACCTCCCAAAGGCTCCACCTCCTAGTACGATGGCGCTGGAGGTTAGCTTTAAGAGTACGAATTTTGGGGCACCTGCGTGGCTCAGTTGGTTACGCCGCTCCCTTCGGCTCAGGTCATGATCTCAGGGTCCTGGGATCGAGTCCTGCATCGGGCTCTCTGCTTGGCGAGGAGCCTGCTTCCCTTCCTCTCTCTCTGCCTGCCTCTCTGCTTACTTGTGATCTCTCTCTGTCAAATAAATACATAAAATCTTAAAAAAAAAAAAAAAGAGTATGAATTTTGGAGGGACAAATTCAGACCATAGCACTGTTTCTTAGTGCTCTTCAAAGTTCATACTCATGTTTTGAGATTTCTTTTTAAAACTTGATGTCTCACTTACTTCACTCCCTACACACTGGAAAACTTCTTGAGGATGGGGCAAACAACCTGTTTTGCTTACGATAGAGTCCCTAACGTCTAACACAGTGTCAGGCATGTGGTAGTTGCTCTGTAAATATTTATCGAATGAGTGAATGTTTTCTTTAACACCTTGGAAGTATAATAATAGTTTTGTGGGGCGCCTGGGTGGCTCAGTGGGTTAAAGCCTCTGCCTTCAGCTCAGGTCATGATCCCAGGGTCCTGGGATCGAGACCCGCATTGGGCTCTCTGCTTGGCAGGGAGCCTGCTTCCCTTCCTCTCTGCCTACTTTTGATCTCTGTCTGTCAAATGAATAAATAAAATCTTTAAAAAAAATAATAGTTTTGTGACTGTTTTCTTTCTTTTTTTTTTTTCTGTTCATTATCTACCTGTGATTCCTGAGAGCTGTCTGTGTAATAAAAATCTCTCAGGATTATCTTGATTAGTATGGCATAAAGAAAACTCCCCTATAGATAACTTTTCTTCTGAACCATCTAGAGGAAACTTTGTCAGCTGTCATTGAGGAACTAGGTTGCTCATTCCACAGGTCTTAGGACAACGTTCAGATTTCTCATGCTCCCTGGTATTTATTAGGTGTGAAAGATTTCATGAAAGATTTTGACATTCTGAGCCTTCCTACACTTTCCTGCTTGCTGCATGAAACCATTATGGTAAAATGAGATTATACGTGTAAGAGCATTTTGAAAATTCTAGAACTCTAAACTCTAGAAATGTAAAGAAATATTTTTGTTATTATTCATGTTCAGTAATTGATCCAGGCCCACTTCTCTGTTATGGTTTATTTACAGGTCACATTAGCCATACAGACATGAAAATACCTTCTTTTTGCTCTCCTTCCTTTTAAACTTTCCTTTCTTCTTAAAGGTACCTGCAGATGGAATCAATCCTTTTATTGTCTGTGCAGGGGCTGAGCTCTTAATGCTTTATTTGTGTCATATTAGATGTAATGTAATACACATTTCCTTTGTCTAGTTACCTCTTCAAGGCAAAAAAACAAAATCAAACAACACCCAAAACAAACAAAAATTTGCTTATGGATTGGAATATTTAGATATAAAACATGCCATTTTTGACTAATTGAAGCATAATATTTAAAAGCAATTGCAACTTAAAATGTTTCTGTAGACTGCTGACTAATGTTGACTTGATAAAACTAATATAAAACCTTTCTAATCTGGTGTGTTATGTATTTTCTCATTTACACGATATATACAGTGTTTATAAATTTTCACAAGCAACATGGAAAGGTCCATTTCATTACTTTATAATCTACCTTTTAAATGAATATATATACTTATATACAAATATACAATGTCCTACTTAGTGTTATACTTAAGAGCAAGGAAACATAGAGAAGTGTACAGATATAAAAATCTCTATTCAAGTTTCACTCTGCCACCTACCAACTGTATAAGTAGGAGCAAATTAGTGAACTTCTGTAAAATGTCTCCATCTAAGGCTGTGAGGGTGAAGGATGGCCAGGTGGAAAGTGCTGATATCCCCAAAAAAGGGAGGGTTGGGGGTTTGGGATCTATATGGCCTAAAGAAGTTAGGACTAGGGTTTGTTTGCACTAGCATGGAAAAGAATGAATAGGAGTAAGAGAAAAAGTTTAAAAAAGTCTTTTTTGACTTACCATTCAGCAGGTAGGAGAAAGTGGAACCAGTAGGAATCAGGATAAGACCTGGGTAAAAAATAATGACAGTATTTTCCTAACAGATAACTTGTGGACAAGTACAAAGGAATTAATGTGGATAGTATTACTAAATATTTATAATTTGTAGTTGAAGAAATTATCATATTTACTATAGCTACAGTATGGGAATGATCACTGGGGTAGGTTTAAGGAAATGGTCTTTCCTGTCCCGTGGTGTCTGTCATCTTCTCCCTTGTCCTTGTACTAATAATGCTTCTGCCATATAGTTGCCTTGAGCATCTATTTCTTTTGAGCATTCACTTAATGATTTTATTATAGTTTTCTTCTTTACATACCCAGAATTTTCTTATACTTCTAAAGCTTCCCCTTCCATGTTTTTATTTTCATAAGACTTTTCTTATGTGGGCTGAGAAATTATATCATCCGTGAGAGAATTCAAGTAAGAATTAATGAATGTGGAGAAGGCATCAGAGGCTCACAGTCTGGATCACTGTTTTTTCCATGTAGGGATATAACCGAAGACTAGCCATGTGGAAGAGATGCATAGATTAAGGTATGTGAAGGGGCTTAGAGCTTCCATGCCCTTTCCTCAACTATCCATGTGTTCACCAGTCCAGAAACTCCCTGATTTAAATGTTAATCTCATCCTAGAACACCCTCACAGAAACACCCAGAATAATGATTGGCCAAATATTTGGGTACACTGTAGCCCAAATTGGCATATAAAATTAACCATGAAAGCTCTTGAATGTTGTCAAATATTTTTCTGCATCAAATGAGAGGACCGTGTGTTACTTTTTCCCCTTCATTCAGTTAATATGATGTGATATAGTGGTTGATTTTCACATGTTCATCCCTCCTTGCATTCCAGGAATAAAGGCTATTTGGTCATGTTGTATAAACCTTTACTATGTTGTTGAATCCAGTTTGTTACTATTCTGTTGAGGATTATTGCATCAATATTGGTAAAGGCTATTGGTCTGTAGTTTTCATGTAGTATCTTTGTTTGGCTTTTGTATTAGTGTAATACTGGCTTTTATATTAGTGTAATGCTGGCCTCTTAGAGTGAATTAAGAAGTGTTCCCTCCTCTTCTGTTGTTTAACTGTGTGGTTGGTTAAAGGAATGGTAAAAACACTATAGGCACTGTGCCAGAACTAACGATTTCTTAAAGAAAGTGTCATTTCAAATTTTTGCAATCAGATATATTGTATCAACTGCTGTTAATTAAGAATCACTGATTAAGGGGCACCTGGGAGACTCAGTCAGTTAAGCATCTTCCCTCTGCTCGGGTCATGATCCCAAGGTCCTGGGATGGAGGCCTGCATCAAGCTCCCTGCTCATTGGGGAGTCTGCTTCTCCTTCTGTCTCTTCCCTGGGTTTGTGCTCTTTCTTCCTCACTCTCTTACTCTCAAATAGATAAATAAAATCTTAAAAAAAAAAAAAAAGAATCACTGCTTAAGACTGGGGAGAAGACCAACATTTAAAGATAAATAATGCAGTTGGTAAGGAGCTTTTTGCAACGTAAGAGATACCCTCAGGTAAACTGTGATTGATCGTCAGTTGCAATAATTCTGACGTAGATTAAAATGAAAGAAGTGGGCTGGAAAGAATCACAGAAGAGGAAGAACTTAGACTTCATATGAAGAGAGATGGCAGGCATAATAAATCATAGATGGAAAAGTAGAACAGACAAGAACAATGAAGTTGGAATGAGCCAGGACATATTCATGGGCAGCGAAGACCCCATTTGGACTGGGACAAAAGGTTTAGGAAGGTGAAGAGTTTGAAATGGTCCTCTACAGACTGGTACAGTAGGGGGCTGGAACTTTTAAGAGGGTGGAATTTATCTTAAAGGGCTGCTTGAGAGGCTAGAGGAGGTTTGTGATATGGTCTGTTTTATCAGTGAGTAAGTATTTTATCAGTGCAAGGAGGCTGCATGAGCAGAGTCCTTGAGCTGAATGAGACTGACATTAAGGTCGTAGGACAAATGAAGTCAGGAGGGCATGATTTGGTCTGTTTTGTTTACTGCCCTAGTGCCTGGGCATTTCATACAGCTGGTGTTCTATATTTATTGAATGAATGAATGAAAAAGACATAAACTGGCAAATGGAAATAAAGAAGAAAATGCAAAGAATGTTTTGAAGAAAAGAGCAGTAGTACTGAGGGAGTGGTTAGATATGAGTATCAAGATTATCTTAATTAACATTTGTAACAATGGGAGAGTTTATAACCTATTGAGGGAATGATGGTGGCACCAGTTATTACTGGGAAATTTAAAGGTGAAGCCAATTAAGTGGAAGAGAGTTGGGGAGAATATAGGCTTATTTAAAGTTGAGTTTGAGGTGCTGGATGAAACATCTAAGTGGCAATGCGTAGTAGACAACAGGAACTGGATTTTGAAGAAGTGAGGATTGTGAATATTGATTTTTTTAATCTTTCAGAATCCTTGCATTTAGGTTATATTTTAAACCTTAGGCATAGGTCAGATCTAATTTAAAAGCAGGAAAACAGAAAAACAAAGTTTTGGAAATTTGAAGAGCATCCACATTCAGGTGATTGTAAGTGAAATATATTGAAATTTATCTATGAAAAACACATACTGAATGACTGAAGAGTGTTAAGCTACAGCAAAAATAGAATTTTTAGTGTTAAGAGTTATCATGAATGATCTGAAATGACTGAAATGAGTTCCCAATGATTGAAGATTAGACTGGTAAGAGAAAAATATAGCTAAAATCAAGAACCAAATTTTAGGAGTGCCTGCGTAGTTCAGTCAATTAAGTGTCCAACTCTTGATTTTGGCAAGAATCATATTTTATTTTACTTTGGGGAAGTACCCACATAGCAGTAAATATTCTCTTACCCAGCCTTGTATTCACCTCTGTCCCAATTCCACTCCTTCCAAAATTCTCAGGATTCATTCCCTGGCATATTTGCCTCATTTCTGCATGGGCCTATTAGACCATTCCAAGAAGAATTAAGCATTCCTTGGAAGAATGTTCACACTGCTGTGCACAGTGATATCATCATGCTTTGGAGCATCAATTTCAAATGCCCATGTACAATTTAAACTGGGCCTGTTATTAATAGCTATGGGAATAAAGAGAGAGGATTTAGGGATGTTGCATTTTTATGTTTTTTTTTCTTTTATTACACTTTTTACATTTTTATTGAAATGTAATTAACATATAGTGTTATGTAAGTTCCAGGTGTGCACTATAATGATTCAGCAATTCTATACATTAACCAGTGCCCCTCAAGATAAGTGTACTCTTAAGAGTATACTTTATTTCACCCACCCCCCATGCACCTCCCCTCTGCTCATCAGTTTGTTTTCTATATTTAAGAGTCATTCTTTGGTTTGTTTCTATTTTTCTTCATCTGCTTTCTTTCTAACACAGAAGGTTATCTTTTCATTTTATTGATGGTTTCCTTCACTATGCAAAAGCTTTTAATTTGGGGGTAGTCCCAGTTGTTTAATTTTGCTTATGTTTCCCTTGCCTGAGAAGACATATCTAGAAAAATGTTTCTATGGCCAATATCAAAGTAATTATTGCCTATATTCTCTTCTAGTTTTATGGTTTTAGGTCTCACATTTAGTCTTTAATCCATGTTGAGCTTATTTTTGTATGTGGTCATTCTTTTTCATGTAGCTGTCCAGTTTTTTCAACACCATTTGTTGAAGAGATGTATTTCCCCCACTGTATGTTCTTGCCTTCTTTGTAGTGGATTACTTGATCATATAAACATGGATTATTTCTGGGTCTTATCTGTTTCACCGATCTATGTGTCTGTTTTTGTGCCAGTACCTTCCTGTTTTTATTTCTACAGCTTTGTAGTATATCTTGAAATCTGGGATTGTAGTGTCTCCAGCTTCATTCTAACTTATCGAGATTGCTTTAGCTATTCAGGGTCTTTTGCGGTACCTTACAAATTTGGGGATTATTTGTTCTAGTTCTCTGAAAAATGTGGGAATTTTTATAGAGATTACAGTAAATCTGTAGATTATTTTGGGCAATATAGGCTTTATAATTGCATTGGTCCTTCTAATCCATAACCATGGAATATATTTCCGCTTGTTTTGTGTTATCTTCAATTTTATCAATGTTTTATACTTTTCAGAGTATAAATTTTTCACCTCCTTGGTTAAGTTCATTCCTAGATATTTTATTCTTTTTGGCACAACTGTAAATGAGATTATTTTCTTAATTTCATTTTCTGCTGCTTCCTCATTAGTGTAAAATGCAATAGATTTTTATATATTGATTTTGTATCCTATCATTTTACTGAATTCATTTCTTAGTTCTAGTATTTTTGCAGGGGGAGCCTTTAGGGTTTTCTAGATATAGTATTATGACATCTGCAAATAGTGACAGTTTAATTTCTTCTTTGTGAGTTTGGAAGCCTTTTATTTCTTTTTCTTGTCTAATTGCTGTGGTGAGGGTTTCCAGTACTTTGTTGAATACAAGTGGTGACAGTGGACATCATGTCTTGTTCTTGATCTTAGGGGAAAAGCTTTCAGTTTTTTGCCTTTGCTTATGATGTTAGCTATGGGTTTGTCATATATGGCCTTTATTACGTTACAATATGTTCCTTCTAAACCCACTTTGTGGAGAGTTTTTATCATAAAGATATGTTATACATTGTCAAATATTTTTTCTGCATCTGTTAAGATGATAGTGTGATTTTTATGCTTTCTCTTGTTGATGTGATGGATATGCAGATATTTATTGTGGTGAATGATTTTTTTAATGTATTGTTGGATTTTTTTGCTAATATTTTGTTGAGGATTTTTGCATCTATTTTCATCAGAAATATTGGCCTGTATTTTCCCTTTTTTTTTTTGGTAGTATCTTTGTCTGGTTTTAGTATCAGGGTGCTGGTCTTGTGGGATTAACTTGGAAGTGTTCTTTCTCTTCCATTTTGTAGAATAGTTTGAGGGGAATAAGTATTAACTCTTTTAAACATTTGGTAGAATCTGCCTGTGAATCTATCTGATTTTGGACTTTTGTTTATTGGGAGTTTTTTTTATTACTGATTCAATTTCATTGCTAGTAATCAATCTTTTCAAATTTTCTATTCCTTATTCAGTTTTGGAAGATATGTTTCTAGAAACTCATTCATTTCTTTTAGGCTATCCAATTTGTTGGCATATAATTTTTCATAATATTCTCTTACAGTTCTTTGTTATTTCTGTGATATCAGTTATTTCTCCTCCATTTCTGATTTTGAGTCATTTCTCTCTTTCTCCTTTTTTTTTTTTTTTTTTTTTAAAGGAGTCTGGTTTACCAATTTTGTTGATCTTTTCCAAGAACCAGTTCCTGGTTTCATTATTCTTTTTTATTGTTTTTGTAGTCTAACTTATTTGTATCCAAAATTTATTATTTCCTTTCTTGTACTGGCTTTAGGTTTCATTTGTTCTTTTTCTAGCTCTTCTAGGTATAAGGTTAGATTTTTATATGGGATTTTTCTGGCTTCTTGAGGTAGGCCTGTATGCTATCATTTTCCCTCTTATGACATTTTGCTGCATTTCAAAGATTTGGATTTTAATTTGTCTCCATTAATTTTTTATTTCATCTTTTTTTTTTCTTGACTAATCTGCCGTTTAGTGGCATGTTGTTTAGCTTCTATGTGTTTATGATCCTTGCAGTTTTTTTCTTGTGACTGATTTCTAGTTTCATACTATTGTGGTAGGAAAACATGCATGATTTCAGTCCTTTTCAAAATTGAGTCCTGTTTTGTGGCTGAACATATGATCTATTCTGGAAAATATTCCATATGAACTAGAAAACAATGTGTATTTTGTTGGTTTTGCATAGAATGTTCTGAATATATCTTTCAGGTCTATTTGATCTCATGTATTATTCAAAGCCACTGTTTCCTTGTTGATTTTTTTTGTCTGGATGATCTATCCATTGAGATAAGTAGCTAGTTAAATTACCCTACAATTGTTAACACTGTCTGCTTCTTCCTTTATGTCTCTTAATAGTTGCTTTATGTATTTAGGTTCTCCCATGTTCAATACATAGGTACTTATAATTGTTATGTTCTCTTGTTGGATTGTTCCCTTTATTACTATGTAATATCCTTTTCTCTCTTGTTAGTCTTTGAGAGTCTGTTTTGTCTGATAAGTAGTACTACCCCACCTTTCTTTTCACTTTCATTTGCATGGTAAATGTTACTCCATTCCTTTGCTTTTAATCTATATGTGTCTTTAGGTCTGAAATAAGTCTCTTATAGGCAGCAGATAGATGGCTATTCCTTTTTTATACATTCAGTTACCTGTGTCTAGATTGGAGCATTTAGTCCATTTAAAGAAAGATAGCTATGCACTTACTGCCTTTTTGTTAGTTGTTTTACAATTGTTTTTGTACTTTTTCCTGTTTCTTTCTTCTTCTCTTGCTCTTTTCCCTTGTGGTTTCCTGACTTTCTTTAGTGTTATGCTTGGATTTTTTTCTCTTATTTTTGTATGTCTAATAAAAGATTTTTGAATTGTCATTACCATTAGGTTCATATGTAACATCTAATGTGTATAGCACTCTATAATAGGTTGGTAATTGCTTATGTATGAAACCATAAAAGGACTAAATTTTTGCTTCCTCCCCACTTTATGTATATGATGTAATACTTTACATGCTTTTACTTGGTGAATTCCCTGACCAATTTTTGTAGATATAATTGATTTTACTGATTTTGTGCTTTAACCTCCATACTGGTTTTATAAGTGATTATTATTTTTATTATATATTTACACTTATCTGTGAATTTTTTTCCTTTCATAGTTTTCTTCTCTCTTTTTTTCTTTTTCTTTTTTTTTTAAGATTTTATTTATTTACTTGACTGGCAGATATCACAAGTAGGCAGGGTGGGGGGGAGCAGGCTCCCCACTGAGAAGAGAACCAGTTGTGGGGTTCCATCCTAGGACTCTCAGATCATGACCTGTGGAGAAATCAAGAGTCAGATGCTTAACTGAATGAGTCACGCAGTCACCCCATAATTTTCTTCTTTATTGATAATGGCCTTTTCTTTCCACTTCAGGAATTCCCTTGAACTTCTTTTGTAAGCCTGGCTTAGTGATGATGAACTCCTTTAACTTTTGTTTGTCTGGGAAATTATCTCTACTTGATAATGATAGCCTAGAAGAATATAGAATATTTTGGGTTGCAGGTTTTTTTCCTTTCAGCCCTTTGAGTGTATCATGCCACTCCCTTCTGGCTTGCAGCAAAATTTCTGCCAAAAAATCAGCTTTGGGCCTTTCTTGTATGTAACTGTTTTCCTTTCTCTTGCTGCTTTTATAGCTCTCTCTTTATCACCACTTTTTGCCATTTTAATTATTATGTATCTTGGTGTATACCTCCTTGGGTTAATTTTGTTGGGGGAGCTCTGTGAACTCGGGGTCTAGATATCTGAATTATTTCCCCAGATAGGATTTTTTTAGTTATTATTTCTTGAAATAAATGTTCTGTCCCCTTCTCTCTCCCTTCTCCTATTATTCCTGTATGTGACTGTTATTATTCTTGATAATGTCTCTGAGTTCACTTAAGCTATTCTCATTTTTTCTTTTTCTTTTTTTCTGTTGAGTTTGATTATTTTCTATTACTCTGTCTCCAGATCTCTGATCCATTCATTTGCCTACTCTAATCTGCTATTTATTCCCTCTAGTGTATTTTTTTCTTTCCCTTATTGAATTCTTCATCTCTGACTGGTTATTTTTTGTATTTTCTATTTCTTTGTTGAAGATCTCATGGGAATCTTTTACTCAAGTTCAGTGACTATCTTAATGACCATTATCTTGAATTTTTTAAATTAGTGATGTTGCTTATTTCCATTTCCCTTAGCTCTTTTTCTGAGCTTTTGCCCTCTTCTTTTATTTGGGACTTATTCTTATGTCTCCTCATTTGCTAACTCTCTGTGTTTGTTTCTATGTATTAGGAAAGTCAGTTATGTCTTCTGATCTTGTGACGAAGAGGTCCTGTGGTGCCGTATGGTGCAGTGCCCCTTGTTTACTTGAACCATGTGCATTAGGGTTGTCCCCTGTGTGGGCTGCTGTGCCCTACTGTTTTGGTTAATCCATGTGTGCCCTTAGTCCAATTGGTTCCAGTGGCCTACTTTGCCTGTTGGGGGCACCCTGAGCAGGGTTTGGTCTTTGTGCTGTTAATGTTTGGTCTCCTGGGCCAGCCTGGGCTTGTAGGCCGGCATTAAGAGCAGTCAGACCAGATGCCTGCCCACACAGCCTATTTGCCAGGGCTGCAGTTGGGCTGATGTACAGGGAGCTCCCCCTGTGTTGTTCCCTGACAGGCTTTCCTTGGTAGGCAGGATGGCAGTCAGACCAGATTCCTGTCTTCCAGTTTGGGACTAATGACCAGGGCACTCTTTCTGTGCTGCCAACTATAAGGTTTTGCTGCTAGGACTGTGAGTGCATTGGTGTGTCTGTCTCTCTCTTCAGGGCAGGAGTTGCTTTGGAGTGGCACTGACCCCTGCTGGGCCAGTTAAGGCAGTAGCAGCTTTGGAGGAATGGCTGCCAAGTGGGGTGGGTTGGATGTACAGGTAAATGCAGGGGTAGTGCCCTGGGTCCTAGCAAGATAGGTGGAGAGGGTTTGTGCTAATTCCCACAAATATCTGCTATCTAGGCCAGGAGAGAAATGGTGCCCACCAGCACTTTTGTTCTTGGAGTAGTTTTCTAAATATCGCTGCACCCCCAGTGCACATTCTGAGATTAGTAATACAATCTCCTCCCTGTACGTCCCTGGTGCTTTTCAAACTGCATTTCTGTACTGTGTTTCAGTGGAGTTATGTGTTAGGCTGTCTCTTTAAGGGCAGGCCTCAGTTCCTTAAAGCCCTCCAGCTCTCCCAGAGCTAAGCCCATTGATTTTTAAAGTATTGAGAGTTAAGCCCCTAAGCCCATTGATTTTTAAAGTATTGAGAGTTAAGCCCTGATGATTGTAAAAACTCTCAAAGTTAAGCCCCACCGATTTTCAAAGCCACATGTTTTGTGGATTCACCTTCCCAGTGTCAGTCCCCCATGCCTGGGGTACCTGGTATGGAGACTGATCCTCTCGCTTCTCCGCATTTGTGGTGTCCCTCTTGTTCATGGTTAGTCTTAACTCAGGTTTGATTCCCAGCTGTGTCTGTGCCCTTCTACCCTTTGCAATGTGATCTCCTGTCTCTGATTAACTCTGGAAAGTTTGTTCTGCCAACTTTTGGGTCACTTTCAGAGTTAGTTGTGCTGCTGTGTTTCTTATCTTGGTGTGTCCATGCGACTACGTGAGCTCAGGGTCCTCCTCCTCTCCCCATCTTCCCAGAACCTCCGAGAACTCATTTTAAAACTGGAGAACCTCAGGAAGAAAACGTATGATCATGGGAAAAGGATGGAGTCATTGGAGCTGCCCCCACCCCCACTATAAATATGGCTCTGTGCTGATTGCAGAATCTTCAGAAAGAGCAAAGCAGAAGGGCAGCTGTCCAGCTTCTGGGCTTCTCTAGGACCTCGAAGGGATAGCTGTGTCACCAGGCTTCTGGTTGTTTTCCTATTCATTCCTCATCAACCGCACCCAGACCCCAAATAATCAATTAAGAAATTCATTTCTTAATTATTTTTTACTGCTGTATTGAGATATATTAAGTAAAACTTAACACCAGGTAGCTAAGATGATTAGTTTTGATCTGTATATCAAGCCATCACTACCAACAAGAGAGACAGTAATTCTGTCTCCCCTGAGTTTCCTTATGCCTACATACAATCCATTCTTCTCTCTACCCTGACCCCAGGCATTTTCTAGAATTTTATGTACTTGATATCATACAGTATGTATTTTGTGTAAGGCTTTTTCAGCATATTTCTGAGATTCACCCATGTTGATTTATCAGTAGTTTATAAATAACATTGTTATTTCTATGTAGGCCATTATATGAGTATGGTATAGTTTATTCTACAGATGGACATCTGGAATGTTTCCAGTTTTGGGCTACTGCAAATAAAGATCCTAAAAGCATTTATCTATAAGTCTTTATTAGATATATGTTTTTCTTTCTATTTGATAAATAACAAGAATAGAATAGATGGTATGTATTGTATGTATATTTAATTTTTTAAATAAATTTTTATAGTATATTTAATTAATAAACTGTTTTCCATAGAAGTTGTACTGTTTTGAGCAAGAATGCTCAACATTGTTGAGCAAAAATACTCAACATTCTTGCCAATGCTTTTAGCATTCTAGAGGGTATGTGGTTGGATCTTGTGTTTTTCTTATTATTATTAAAGTAAAATATTTATTGTGAAAATTAGAATTTACATATAAGCAAGAATATTAAAACATGTCTATATCTTACCTTCCAGAGTTGAATACTGATAACTTTTGGATGTTTATGCATTAGTCAATGTGATCTGAAAAATCACTATGAGACCTGGTGGTATTTAGTTGGGACAGATTAGCTGCCACCTGCTGTGTTAGCAGTTGTCATATGGAAGAAGGGTAAATATACTCTATGAGGCTGAAAAGAACCATAGCAGTAAGCAGGAATTATGATGAGCTATCCAGTAAGGGAATGGACTGCCCAACACCGTGAGGTATTCCTCATTATTACATATAACTAAATCTTAACTGGCAAACGTTTGTCAGAAAAATTATGGAAAAATGCCTATGTTGTAGGAGAGGTCAAGCTAAATGACTTCTAAAATTCTTCTTAATTCTAATATTTTATGCTGAAGAAATACTTGCTGGATATATACATATATTAGGTTAACAACGCTCATGAGACAATTTGTGGTGTTCTTTTTGTTGAGTATAGTTCGTACACAGTGTTATCATAGTTTGAGGTGTACAACATAGTGATTCAACAAGTTTATATGTCATGCTATGCTCACTACAAATGTAGCTACCATCTGTCACTATACAACTCTATTCCAATACCATCAAGGTATGTATTCCCTGTTCCATAACTTTTATTCCCATGACCTGTTCATTCCCTAATCTGAAGCCTGTGTTTCCCACTCCCTCCCCTTCATCCATTTTGCTCATCTCCCCTTTCCTCTGACAACCATCAGTTTGTTCTCTGTATCTATAGGTCTTATTTTGCTTTTTGTTTCTTCATTTTTTTCCCCTTAGATTTCACATTTAAGTGAAAAACCTAAGGTATCTTTTTCTGTTTTACTTATTTCACTTAGCACAGTACTCTCTAGCTCCATCCATGTTGTAACAAATGGCATATGCCATTCTTTTTTAAGGAAGAGTAATATTCCATTATATATATCTCACATCTTTCTGATCATTCTTTTATCAGCGGACACTAAGGTTGCTTCCATGTCTTGGCTGTTGTAAATGATGCTATAATAAACATATGGGTGCGCATATCTTATGAATTAATTTTTTTGTTTTCTTTGGGTAAATACACAGTAATGGAATTACTAGATCATGTAATTAATTCTATTTTTAATTTTTTGAGGAAATGCCATACTGTTTTCCACAGTGGTTACATCAGTTTACATTCCTACTAGTGGTGCATGAGGGTTCCTTTTCCTCCACAGCCTTGCCAACACATGTTATTTCTTGTGTTTTTTGATTATAGCTACTGTGACAGGTATAAAGTGATATCTCATTGTGGTTTTGAATTGCTTTCCCTGATGATTAGCAGTGTCAAGCAGGCATAGAGATGTTGGCCATCTGTATGCCTTCTTTGGAAAAATGCCTATTCAGGTCTTCTGCTCATTTTAATTGGATTATTTTTGGGGGGCGGGGTTAGTGTTGGCTTGTATAAATTCTTTATCTGTTTTGGATACTAACCCCCTTATTGGATGTATCATTCAACAAATATCTTCTCCCACTCAGTAGGTAGCCTTTTTGTTTTGTTGATGGCTTCCTTTGCTGTGCAAAAGCTTTTTTGATACATTCCCAATACTTTAATTTTGCTTGTGTTTCTGTTGCCTGTTTCTGTGGCTGATGTCAAAGGACTCACTGCCTGTATTCCCTTCGGGGAGTTTTGTATTTTCAGGTCTCACATTTAGGTCTTTAATCCATTTATTTTTATATTTATTTTTGTATAGTGTGTAAAGAAGTGGTCTGGTTTCATTCTTTTGCATGTTGCTTCTCTCTTGCTACTTGTAAAATTCTCCCTTTATCTTTAACCTTTGATGTTTTAATTATTATGCATCATGGTGTGGACCTCTTTGGTTTCATTTTGTTTGGAACTCTCTGTGCTTCCTGACCCTGGAAATTTATTTCCTTGACTAGGTTAGGGTAGTTTTCAGCTGTTATTTCTACAAATAAGTTTTCTACTCCTTTTTTTCTGTGTCTTCTTCTAGGACTTCTTTAATGTAAATGTTCACTTGATGTTGTTCCAGAGAGTCCTTAAAATGTTCTCAACTTTTTGAATGCCATTTTCTTTTTACTGTTCAGCCGGGATGCTTTCCTTTACCCTGTTTTCCAGATCACTGATCTGTTCTTCTGCATCTGCTAATCTACTATTGATTCCCTCTAATGTATTTTTAATTTCAGTTATTAATTTCAATTCTGATTTGTTCTTTTTTTTTTTAAAGACTTTTATTTTATTTATTTGACAGACAGTGATCATAAGTAGGTGGAGAGGCAGGCACAGAGAGAGAGGAGGAAGCAGGCTCCCTGCTGAGCAGAGAGCCTGATGTGGGGCTCTTGATCCCAGGACCCTGTGATCATGACCTGAGTTGAAGGCAGAGGCTTTAACCCACTGAGCCACCCAGGTGCCCCTGATTCGTTCTTTTTTATATTGTTTCCACTCTTCTCTCCAGTCCAATGAGAATCTTTAAGATCATTATTTTAAACTCTATTAGGCATATTGTTTATCTCTATTTCATTTAATTCTTTTTCTAAAGTTTTGTTTTAAATTCTTTCATTGGGAGCATATTCCTCTGGCTCCCCATTTTGTTTGACTTTCTGTATTTGTTTTTATGAATTAGGCTGAAGAGCTACTTCTAAACCTAAAGTCATCTTATGTATGGTTGTCCCTTATGTAGACTGTGTGTGCCTGGTGACTTTGGCTGTCTGGCTAGAGCTATGGCTGGTATGTGCTAGGAGTCATGTGGCAGTCTGTGCTGGGGCTGTCTTTGCAGTAAGGCCAGCACTGAAGTGGTGCAGGCTGCAGGGCTCCTGAGGATCTTTATGTGGGGGGCACCCTGGAAGGGCAGCTATAACTAAAGTGGGTACAGGTCTAAGGGTTCTGGGTGTCTATGTGCAGAAAGCACCTGGTAGGACAGGTATAGTTGAAGTGGGGGGATTGAAGCCAGGGGGATCCTGAGGTTTATATGAAGAGGCACCCTGGCAGGGGAGCTAAAGCTGAAGTGGATTTTAAGCCGAGAGGTTGCATAGCTCTACATGCAGAGGGCACCTTACCAGGATGGCTTATGGGTTGATGTGGTCCTTGGGCTCTCTGTGAAGAAAGTGTTCTGAATCTGAAAGTTGGTACAAGTTGGACTGTCCTTAGGCTCTAGACACAGAGGGCATCTTGGCAGGATAGCTGAAGCTGACATAGGTGTAAGCCAGGATGTTCTGGGGCTCTTCACGCTAAAGTTGCCCTGGCAGGGTGGCGGGAGGGGAGGCAGGTTGTGGACTGGGAAGTACTAGGACTCTCCATGCAGAGGGGACCCTGGCAGGATAGCTACAGCTGAGGTAGGTGCAAGTGTGGCCTGGGAAGGACCTGGGGTGTTCAGAGGGCACCTTGTCAGGATAGCAGAACTAAAGTTGGGATGGTCCAGGGCTCTCTACACAGGATCTTGTGGGAGACCAGCTGGAGCCAAGGCTGAGTGTGGGCCAGGGGATACTGCTGTATGCAGCCTAGGGGCAGACCTGACTAGATAGTTGCAGCTAAGCAGGTGTGCATTGATATTGTGGCTGGGCTCTGTGAGTAGAGGGTGCCCTAGCAGCACAATTATAGCTGAGGTGGGTGCAAGCCAGGGTGTCCTGGGGTACTCAGTGTAGAAGGTGCCCTGGCAGGACAGTTGGAACTGAGAGGGCACAGGCTGGAGGTTCCCAGGGCATTAGGCACAGGGGCACCTTGGTGGGGTGGCTGGAGCCAAGGCACACATCAGCTGGGAGGTTCCAGAGCACTCTCCACCAGGGATGCGCTGCCCTAGCAAGCTGTCTGAAGCCAGAGTGGTGTAGGTCTGTAGTATTCCAGGGTGCTTTGCACCTGTGTCACATTGTCATGACAGCTGGAGCTGTAGTGAGTGCTAACCCCCAAGGACTTCCCTATGTGCACTGTTCTGGAGCTGCCTTGGTGGGATGGGTGGGACTGGTGTGGGGTAAGGACCTGGTGCTCACTGAGGCAGCAGGCCAGCTATGGCTTCCAGACCTTGCTGGAGTCTACCCTCTCAAGGTAGAGGGGAAATATAAACCATGGCTCTTGCCAACTCCTTCAACTTCAGCAGCTTCCCTGCCATTTGGCAGATTTCCAGGGGTGGATCTTTTATGTATTAGTTACTATTTTAAACTGCGGCTTTTTTTTTTTTTTTCCTGTGCCCCAGGGAACATGAATCTGTCTGCTCAGGGTACCTCAATGCTCTTCTTCCCCACTGTAGTTCACATCTTTGTTAGGGGTGGGGGTTCCCTTTGTTTCCTTATCTTTGTCTCTCTTGCCCTTGTCTTATCTTTTGTTGTGTAGGAGTTGTTAAGTCAGCCTTCAGTTCTTCTTCAGGGGGAATTGCTCTATAAATAGGTGTAGAGTGTGTGTCTGTGGAGGAGGTTAAGTTCAGGTTCTTCCTGTGTTGCCATCTTGGACTAGAACTCAGATCCATTTTGGTTTTAATTTGCGTAATCCTAATGACGAATGACGTTGAGCATCTTTTCTTCTGCATGTTGGCCATTCATATTTTTTTGTGTGAAATTATCTGTCCAAATATTTTGCTTATTTTTAATAAGGTTATTTATATTATTATTGAGTCCTAAGTGTCTTTTATATATATTCTGAATGTATGAACAGGACTGCTCTTAATTAACTCTTTTCATTTTCTTTCATCTGAGAATCTTTTTTTTCCCCCACTTTTATCCTTGAAAGACATTTTCATACTTTCACTGGATGTAGAAGTCTGGGTTGATCAGCTCTTGTAGTGTATTAAATATGTGGTTCTGCTGTCTTCTGGCCTTCATGGTTTCTCTTGAGAAATTCATGGATTTGAATCATTGTTCCCCTATACGTAATATGTGTTTTCATTTTTTCTCCAGCTGCTTTCAAGAATTCTTTAGTGATCTTTGGATTTTAGAAATTTGGTTATTGTGTTGAGGCATTGGTTTGAGTTTATTCTATATGCAACTTGCTAAGTGTCTTGAATTTTTAAATGTATGCCTTTCACTAAATTGGGGAAGTATTTTGCCATTCTTGCTAAATATTTTATCTGTTTCAATCTGTCTTCTCTCTGTGGGACTCTAATTATACTATATTAAATCTTTAGATGCTATCTATAGACACTGGTCACTCTGACTTTTTGTTTTCAATCTTTTATCTCTGTTTGGCAGGTTGGATAATTTATATTGTATATTCAAGTGTACTGACCCTTTTATCATCTCTCTTCTGATATTGAGTACATCCAGTCATTTTTTTCCACTTCAGATATTGTATTTCTCAGTTCAATATTTTTCAGTTGATTCCCTTTTCTATTTTCCATTTCTCTGTTGAGAATTTGTATCCTTTCATTTATATCAAATGTGTTTTCCCTGACCTTATGAAACATAGATATAATAGCTACCTTAATATTTTTGATAATTCTCTCTTGAAATTGGCATTTGTTGACTGTTATTTTCCCTTGAGAGTTCATCCTATTTTCCTAGTTGTGTGTATGTTGAGAGATTTTGAATTGTATCCTGGATATTGCAAGTGTTATATATTGTAGCCCCTGGGTCCTGTTGTAAGCCTCTGAAGAATTCTTGATGTTGAAAATAACTAGGTTGTATTCAGACCCTAAGTTCTATCTCATTTTTGTTAAATCAATTAAAAAAATACATACATGCATATCTTTCCACTTGTTATTGGAGATTGCTCTAAGAGCAATAATTCATTTATTCACCTAGTCACTTTATTACTTTAGGATTCCTCTTTTTCTTTATTCTCCCTGATCTATTTCACTTCTAGTATAACACTTAATAAAAGGGGGGGAGATGTTCTCTTTTAGGTTAGCCCATTCACTTCTGATCTCACCTAGAAGAATCAAGAGAGTCTTCAATTTTGGAGATTTTTCCCTCAGCCAGTCTTAATGAATTTCTCCTGCCAGATCATTCCTACTTTTTCTTTTGCCCTTTTCACTCATATTGCTTCTTAGATTCCGCCTTCACTTCAATCAGACTTCAGGGGTACAGAACTACATTGAAATCATACAGTACTAATCACATTGCCATCCTGCCTCCACCTAATCCTGACTACCTTTCTAGTCCAGTTGTAGAGCCTTACATCTAACATCTGGTGTATCGGCTTCTCACTAGCTCCCCCCCACTCCCTCAACTGATGTTCTTTCCATAATTGTTCTTTTCTGACCACCTAATAGAGACACAAATCTATTAGCTATGCATTCTTCAATTTTTATCAAAGCTTTTGCTGCTTTTTGTTTATAAAAGACAATCACATTTGGATTTTGAACACATGCTGAAAATTAAATTATTCATGAAATGCTTGATGCTTATAATGGTTCTGGCTAAAACCAGCTGCTAAAAACCTTCTTACATAGCTATGAAATTCTTCTAATTATGCAAACAGAGACCACAGCTCTTCAATATTCAAACTGGAGGTTGTGCTTTAAAACTTTATAACTAAGTATTACATACAACATACACTATGAGAAGAAAATATTTCTAAATTGTGTTAGAAAAAAATGATTTCCATTATATTCTCATCCAAGTCTTTGCTTCAGACTACTGCTCTGGGTTCCATTGCTCAACACTGAAAAAATTTGAAAGGAACATGGGCTATTTCTTTGTTGCCCTTTGAAAAATCCTGATAGTTTTGACATTTCAGGATATATTAAGCTGAAAATTTCACTAATTATGAAAACTGGTAAGCTTCTAGAACTTCTTTTGGTAATACCTTGTTAAAGAGGCATATCTGCCTCTTTGTTTTATGCTTTTTAGATGGTTCAGAGGAATTTGTAAAGAAGTTTTTATATTTATAGGAAGAACTACACTGGTGAGGTACTTTTAGAAAGAATGATAAACTAATGTGTGGTAATTACTTACTAATAATCTTACACAAGTCCCAATTATGTTAGCTCTGGGAGAAAGGCCTAAGAAATATCCAACACAATATAGACCTTCCAGGAGCTGTGAAACAACTTAGAGGATCACAGAGGAGCTGAGGACAAAATGGATTTTAACTAAGAGCCATTAAGAACAATGACAGGTCCCTAACCAGAGCAGTTAGTGCTGCACAGGGCTGCTGTGTGAAGACATCAGTGACATTGAAAGATAAATATGTAACTTTACACAATAAAATAGAATCATGAACTACACAGAAATTCATGTGGCATTTTTGGAATTTTGGAAATTATTTGAAATACTAACTTGATAGAGAAACTTTGAGGCTTCAGAATACACTTAACTAAAAGTGGCTACCAGAAGATGTTAGGTTTGACCACATTCACTTTGCTTTTCAGTGCTGTCCAAAAGAAAAAGTCCTGATGCTTTCCCACTTGGGCTGTTGCTGCAATTAGACATTTGGAACTGCACTAGAGATACTGTGTCATTAGGAACAAGTGATTCTGAGGCTGAAGGTTGTAGTTGTGAAACAGTCCTGGGTTGGGGGCAGGACAGAAATGCTTCCAGTCATAGTTCCAAGGAAGAGAGAAAAGTAGATAACCATGTGGGGGTTCAGATGCCTTTTATTTATTTATTTTTTGTTGTTGTTTGAATCCTGAGGGTAGGACTTCTAGTACTATGTTGAACAACAGTGGTGAGTGGACATCCCTGCTGTGTTCCTGACTTTAAGGGGAAAGCTCTCAGTTTTTCCCCTTTGAGAATGATATTCACTGTGGGCTTTTGTTATATGGCTTTTATGATATTGAGGTATGTTCTCTCTATGCCTACACTGTGAAGAACTTTAAGAAAGGGTGCTGTACTTTGTCAAATGCTTTTTCTGCATCTATCAAGAGATCATGTGGTTCTTGTCCTTTCTGTTAATGTAGTGTATCACATTGATTGACTTGTGAATGTTGAACCACCCTTGCAGTCCAGGAATAAATCTTACCTGGTCATGGTTAATAATCCTTTTAATGTACTGTTGGATCCTGTTTGCTAGTATCTTGGTAAGAATTTTTGCATCCATGTTCATCAGGGATATTGGTCTGTAATTCTCCTTTTTGGTGGATGGAGTCTTTGTCTGGTTTGGGGATCAAGTTAATACTGGCCTCATAGAGTTTGGAAGTTTTCCTTCCATTTCTGTTTTTTGAAACATCTTCAGAAGAATAGATATTAATTCTTTAAACATTTGGTAGAATTCCCCTGGGAAGCCATCTGGCCCTGGACTCTTGTTTGTTGGGAAATTCTGGGTTACTAATTCAATTTCCTTTCTGATTGTGGACCTTTCTGTTTCTTCCTGTTGCAGTTTTGGTAGTTTATATATGTTTCCAGGAATGCATCCATTTCTTCAAGATTGTCTCATTTGTTGGCATATAGTTGTTAATAATATGTTCTTATAATTGTATTTCTTCGGTGTTGGTGGTTGATCGATCCTATTATTTCAAAGAACCAGCTCCTAGTTTCGTTGATCTGTTCTGTTCTTCTGGTTTCTGTTTCATTGATTTCTGCTCTAATCTTTATTAATTCTTTTCTAATGCTTGGTTTACACTTTATTTGCTGTTCTTTCCTCAGCTCTTCTAGGTGTAAGGTTAAGTTGTATATTTGAGACCTTTCATGTTTCTTGAGAAAGGCTTGTATTGATATATACTTGCTACTTAGGACTGCCTTTGCTGAATCCCAGATATTTTGAACAGTTTTGTTTTCATTTTAATTTGTTTCCATGGATTTTTAAAATTCTTCTAGAATTTCCTGGTTGACCCATTCATTTTTTAGTAGGGTGTTCTTTAATCTCCAACTATTTGAGCTCCTTCCAGATTTCATCTTGTCATTGAGTTCAAGTATGGAAACACTATGGTCTGAAAATATGCAGGGAGTAATCCCAGTCTTTTGGTACTGGATGAAACCTGATTTGTGACCCAGTATACAATCTGTTCTGGAGAGTGATCCATGTACAATCAATAAGAATGTGTGTTCTGTTTCTGTAGGATGGAATACTGGAATATATATCTGTGAAGTCCATCTGGTCCAGTGTGTCATTCAAAGCCCTTGTTTCCTTGTTGATCTTCTTAGATGATCTGTCCATTGCAGTGAGAGTGGTATTAAAGTCCCCTACTATTATTTTATTATTAACAGTGTTTCTTTAATTTTGTTATTAGTTGGTTTATATAATTGGCTGCTCCCATGTTGAGTATAAATATTTACAATTGTTAAATATTCTTGTTGGATAGACCCTTTAATTATAGTATAGTATTCCTCCTCATCTCTTTGATTTAAAATCTAATTTGTCTGATACAAGGATTGCTACCTGAGCTTTCTTTTAATGTCTGTTAGCATGATAAATGGTTTTCCACCCCTCACTTTCAATCTGGAGGGGTCTTTGGGTCAAAAATGAGTCTTGTGCAGAAAGCATATCAATGGGTCTTGCTTTTTTTTTTTTTTAAAGATTTTATTTATTTATTTGACAGAGAGAGAGATCACAAATAGGCAGAGAGACAGACAGAGAGAGAGAGATGAGGAGAAGCAGGCTCCCTGCTGAGCAGAGAGCGCTATTCGGGACTCGATCCC
Source organism: Mustela putorius furo (assembly GCF_011764305.1). Taxonomy (NCBI): domain Eukaryota; kingdom Metazoa; phylum Chordata; class Mammalia; order Carnivora; family Mustelidae; genus Mustela; species Mustela putorius. Next base: position 11,052,764 of record NW_025422010.1, on the reverse strand, counting down.
AGGCCCCTGGGATCATGACCTGAGCCGAAGGTAGAGGCTTAACCCACTCAGCCACCCAGGCGCCCCTGGGTCTTGCTTTTTTATCCAATCTAATACCCTGTGTTTTTTGATTGGGGCATTAGCACATTTACATTCACCATAACTATTGAAAGATAGGAGTTTAATGCCATTGTATTGCCTGTAAAATCATTGTTTCTGTAGATTATCTCTGCTCCTTTCTAGACTATGTTACAAAGTTTGATTTTTGACAGATGACATGATACTCTATGTGGAAAACCCAAAAGACTGCACCCCAAAATTGCTAGAATTCATACAGGAATTCAACAGTGTAGCAGGATATAAAATCAATGCTCAGAAATCAGTTGCATTTCTAACAATTAGAAGAAAGATAAATTAAGGAGTCAGTACCATTTATAGTTATACCCAAGACGGTAAGATACCTAGGAATAAAACTAACCAAAGAGGCAAAGGATCTGTAGTCAGAAAAATATAGAACACTCATGAAAGAAATTGAGGAAGACTAAAAGGAATGGAAAAACGTTCTATGCTTATGGACTAGAAGAACAAATATTGTTAAAATGTCTGTGCTACTTAAGGCAATCTATACTTTCAGTACAATCGCTATCAAAATACCATCAACTTTTTTTGCAGAACTGGAACAAATAATCCTAAAATTTGTATGGAACCAGAAAAGACCCCAAATAACCAGAGGAATATTGAAAAAGAAAACCAAAGCTGGTGGCATCACAATGCTGGACTTCAAGCTATAAGATACAAACCTATAATCATCAAGATAGTATGGTACTGGCACAAAAACAGACATAGATCAATGGAACAGAATAGAGAACCCAGAAAAGGACTTTCTAATCAACCGGTCTTTGACAAAGCAGGAAAGCATATCCGATGGAAAAACCTTTTCAACAGGTGGTGTTGGAAAAACTAGACAGCGACATGCAAAAGAATGAAAGTGGACCACTTTCTTACACCACATACAAAAATAAATTTATAAGGACCTAAATATGAGACCTGAAACCATAAAAATCTTAGAGGAGAACACAGGCAGCTACATCTGTGATCTCAGCCACAGCAACTTCTTGCTAGACATGTCTACAAAGGCAAGGAAAACAAAGGCAAAAGTGAACTATTGAGACTTCATCAAGGTAAAAAGGTTTGCACAGCAAAGGAAGCCATCAACAAAACTGAAAGACAGCCAGCAGATTGGAAGAAGATATTCGGAAATGTCTTACCAGATAAAGAGCTAGTATCCAAGATCTATAAAGAATTTATCAAACTCAACACCCAAAGAACACTAATCCAATCAAAAAGTAGGCAGAATGCCTGAACAGACATTTCTCCAAAGACCTCCAAATGATGTAACAGACACATGAAAAAATTTCTCCACATTCCTTGGCATCAGGGAAATACAAATCAAAACCACAATGAGATACCACCTCATACCAGTCAGAATGGCTAAAACTCACAAGTTAGGAAATAACAAATATTGGTGAGGATGCAGAGAAGGGGGAACCCTCTTACACTGTTGGTGGGAATGCAACCAACAGTGCAGCCACTCTGGAAAACAGTATGGAAGTTCCTCAGAAAGCTGAAAAGAGAGCTGTCCAATGATCTAACAATTGCACTATTAGGTATTTACCCCAAAGATAGGAATGTAGTGATCCAAAGGGGCACCCATACTCCAGTGTTTATAGCAGCAACGTCCACAATAGCCAAACTATGGAAATAGCCCAGATGTCAATCGACAGATGAATGGATAAAGAAGATGTGGTATATATGTACAATGGAATACCACTCAGCCACCAAAAAAAATAAAATCTTGCCATTTGCAGTGTGGATGGAACCAGAGGATATTATGCTAAGTGAAGGTCAGTCAGAGAAAGACAGTGATATTATCTCATTCATATGTGGAGTTTAAGAAACAAAACAGGATTACAGGGGCAGGGGAGGAAAAATAAAACAAGACAAAATCAGAGAGGGAGACAGACCATAAAAGACTCTTAAATCATAGGAAACAAACAAGGTTACTGGAGGGGAGGGTTTGGGGGATGAGGTAACTGGGTGATGGACATTAAGGAGGACACCTGATGTAATGAGCAATGGGTGTTATGTTAGACTGATGAATCACTGAACTCCACCTCTGAAACTAATAATATACTATATGTTAATTAATTTTATTTAAATTAAAAAATGGTACTAGAAAAGAGAAAACAGTGTGAAGAGGGAGTTTATTATGGCTGAGGAGGAAACCTGTACTTTTGTGGAACTTTAAAATATGTAATCAGCCATTAAAGAGTTTCTGCTACCGGTGAAGAAAGGAGAGTCACGAATTAACATTATCATTATTAAAAAATCTAGCAAGACTTCCTTATTTCTGCTTACTAATTCCCTTATATTTGAAAAAAAAAAAAACATTGTTACCTTTAGAAAATAAAACACGTGGTAGGAGACACCATTTGCAGAATCCAGAAAAGTCTCCGAATAGCTATTTTATGGAAGAAACCCCATTAAAACCCAGTAGAACTTAGAAAGATGCATATGGACATTAATGTTCATATGCCCAATGAGAGTTTCTTTTTTTTTTTTTTTTTTTTTTTTTTTTTTTTTTTTTTTTTTTAAAGATTTTATTTATTTATTTGTCAGAGAGAGAGCAAGCGAGAGAGAGCACAGGCAGACAGAGTGGAAGGCAGAGTCAGAAGGAGAAGCAGGCTCCCTGCGGAGCAAGGAGCCCGATGTGGGACTCGATCCCAGGACGCTGGGATCATGACCTGAGCCGAAGGCAACTGCTCAACCAACTGAGCCACCCAGGCGTCCCCCAATGAGAGTTTCTTAGCTGGTTTTCCTCATTGCAGTTCTAAGGTCTATCTTGATGTTTTCTCAACCAGGATTCAGTGGTGATCTTGGCATCCCTTGGAGGCAACAGAGACTAAATCCTCTGCTCATTGGCCAGCTCTTTTCTCATCTTGTCCTTATTTCTCTTCATCCAACCAGCTAAGACATTGTATGTCACATGTTCTTACCATCTTCTCAAACTCAATACATTCAAAGCTTAAACTCGTGATTTTTCTCACTTTATCCCCTGTTCATGGAACCACTTTTCTCAGTGCTCCAAGCCCCCTGCTGAACTTCATAATCTCTTACTGCCTAAAACTAAAATGTTCTTAGAGCCCCTAACAATCCTATATGGTTCCCTTGTCCGTTGTCACTGTCCTAGTTGTCAGCCACCATTTAGTCTTGCTCACATTGCAAAGGCTACAGTCTCCAGCCACACTGATTTCAGATGCCCCATCTTGTTACAGCATTCCCCTGAGGGAAAACCTTGTTACTTCACAAGGCATCCTGGCATCTCCTTCCTTACCTGCTTGACGTGTGGGCTGGCCACTATCAGGCCTCATCCTCTCTGTTCTCTCTCCATGCCCCCTCCCATTGCTCCCAGAAGTTCCATTTCTTCACTAAAAGTATGTATCAAGCTCCCATACACACTGCTCCACACCCACCCACCATTATTTATATGAAAGCACTTCATAAATTGGGATTCAGCCCACAAATGTGCCTGTTTTTTTCTTCCAAATTTTTATTTAAATTTTAGTTAAATAACATACAACGTACTATTGGTTTTTAAGTAGAATTCAGTGATTCATCACTTATATATAACACCTAGTGCTCACCATTAACAAATGCCCTCCTTAATACTCATCCCCCATTTAGCCCATCCCCCCATGTGTACCCTTCCACCAGCCCTCAGTTTGTTCTCTATCATTAAGAGTTTCTTATGGTTGGCCTCCCCCTCTTATTTTCCCCTTCTTACATGTTCTTACATGTTTGCTAAATTGTACATATGAGTGAAATATAATGATATTTGTCTTTAACTGACTTATTTTGCTTAGTATAATACACTCTAACTCAATCCATCTTGCTGCAAATGGCAAAATTTCATTGTTTTTGATGGCAGAGTAATAATCCTGTGTGTGTGTGTGTGTGTGTACACACACGTACATATACACACACAACATAGATATACATATTACACATATACATATATCACCTCTTTTTTATACACTCATCAGTCAGTGCACACTTGGGCTCTTTACACAGTTTAGCTGTTGTTGATAATGCTGCTATAAACATCAAGGTGCTTGTACTCCTTTGAATCTATATTTTTGTATCCTTTGGGTAAACACTTACTAGTGCAATTGCATAGGGTAGCTCTGTTTTTAACTTTTTGAGGAACCTCCGTACTGTTTTCCATAGTGGCTGCACCAGTTTACATTCCCACCAACAGCATAAGAGGGTTCCCCATTTTCCATATCCTCACCAACATCTTTTGTTTCCTGTGTTGTTAATTTTAGCCATTCTGAATGGTGAGAGGTGGTATCTCATCATGGTTTTGATTTGTTTTTCCTTGATGATGAGTAATGTTGAACATCTTTTAGCTATCTGGATGTCTTCGTTGGAAAAATATCTGTTCATGTTTTTTTGTCTATTTCTTAACTGGATTATTTGGAGTTTATTGGGTGTTGAGTTTGATAAGTTCTTTTTAGATTTTGTGTACTAACCCTTTATCAGTTACGTCATTTGCAAATATCTTCTGTTCCATAAACTGTATTTTAGTTTTGTCCATGGTTTCCTTTGCTGTGCAGAAGCTTTTTATCTTGATGAAGTCCCAAGAGTTCATTTTTGCTTTTGTTTCCCTTGCTTCTGGAGATGTGTCTAGTAAGAAGTTGCTGTGGCCAAAGCCAAAGAGGCAGCCTGTGTTCTCCTCTAGGATTTTGGTGGTTTCCTGTCTCACATTTAGGTCTTTCATCCATTTTGAGTCTATTTTTGTATGTAGTATAAGAAACTGGTACAGTTTCATTCTTCTGCATGTTGCTGTCCAGTTTTCCTAATACGATATGTTAAAGAGACTGTCTCTTTCCATTGGATACTCTTTCCTGCTTTGTCGAAAATTAGTTGGTCATACAGTTGTGGGTCCATTTCTGGGTTCTCCTGTTCTGTTGATGTATGTGTCTGTTTTTGTGCCAGTACCATACTGTCTTGAGGATTACATGTTTGTAATACAGCTCAAAGTCCAGAATTGTGATGTCTCCCACTTTGCTTTTCTTTTTCGGGATTGCTTTGGCTCTCCATGGTCTTCGGTGGTTCTATATTAATTTTAGGATTTTTGTTCTAGCTCTGTGAAATATGCTGGTGGTATTTTGAGAGGGATTGCATTAAATGTATAGATTACTTTGGATTTAACATTTTAACAATGTTAAATGTTTAACAATGTATGTTCTTCCAATCCATGAACATGTAGTTTTTTCCTGTGTCTTTATGTCCTCTTCAGTTTCTTTCATAAATATTCTATACTTTTCAGAGTACAAATCTCTTACCTCTTTGGTTAGTTTTATTCCTAGGTATCTTATTGTTTGTGGTGCAAACAAATGCCCATATTGTACACTCTGTGAAGCCTTCTAACATCTTTCCCTTTAAACATTCCCAGATGACCTATGGTACTTCCCATCTATCCTATAGTACCACAGTTTAGCCTTTGATTCTAAGGTGAAAATAAATATGCCTTCTCGGCACAGTGATTCTAACAGAGATTTTATCTATTTTCCTCTCAATTTCTGATCTGAACACTAAATTATTACTTAATTCATAAACCTGTGCTGATAAATCGTTGTTCCATATTCAGCTGTGTGTGTATAATCCCTAATTGTAATGCATCATTATAGAGATGGTTGTAGAGATGGATACTATAAGGAAATCAATAGAATATTATATGAATGAGCCTTCTGAGGTTATACCAGCTGTATTAAATGAGTTGGTTAGTTTCCTTTTTCTTGTTTTTTATAAAACTGCCTTTAAACCAACTGGCTTTTAGACTTCTTTGTGTGGAGGTGTGACTGAGAATTAAGTTTCACCAAGGTCAGTGTTATTTGCCAAGATGTTCTCTTTCCTTCTGAGCCAGTTTTAATATTTCCTAAATAGGTACTTTTTTGATATTGGTACCTAACCCTACTTTACAGATGAAAAAATTGAGGCTTAAAAATAGCGCTGAATGCTGTGAGAAAAAGTATGGTGGTTCCTCAAAAAATTGAAAGTAGATTTGCCATATGATCCAGTAATTCCACTTCTGAAAATATAACCAAAAGAACTGACAGGGAGGGCTTAAATAAAATTTATACACTCATGTTCATAGTAGCATTATTTACAAGAGCCAAAAGGGGGAAGCAACTGTAGCACCCATTAATGGATGAATGGATAAATAAAATATGGTATATACACAGTAGAATACTACTCAGCATTAAAATGAAAGAAGTTCTGATCCATGCCACAACATAGATGTACCTGTAGGATGTGATGTTAAAGTGAAATAAGCCAGTCACAGAATGGCAAATACTGAATGATTCCAGTTATATAAGGTAACTAGAGTAGTCAGACTCATACAGATGGTAAGTAAGATGGTGGTTGCCAGGGGCTGGGGAAAGAGAGAAAGGGGAGTTAATGTTTATGGATACAGAGTTTGTTTTGCAAGATGAAATGAGTCCTGGAGCCAGATGGTGGTGATTGTTGCACAACAGTGTGACTGTACTTAATACCACAGACCTATACACTTAAAAATGGTTGAAATGATAAATTGTTACATGAGCAATATTTTACTACAATTAAGGAAATATCTGTGGTGTATTAATAGGCAGATTAAGCAAACATTTGCATCCCCAAAAATAGGTTTTGAAAAAAAATCTGATGTTTCAATAAAAGTATTGTGGGGAAAAATATGGTCTTCAGTGAACTTTGTTGCATTTCTTTTAAGCTATAGATTTAAAAAAATTTTTTTGAATCATTTGGTAGTAGGGAAGGGATATTAATCTTTTTAGGTCCTTGGGGCCTGTTAGTGGGGTTGCCAAATTTAACAAATAAAAAATATAGGATGTCATACAATAGGACATACTCTTACTAAATGTGGTTCATTGTTCATCAGAAATTCAATTTAACTGGGTTTTCTCCTGTTAAACTATTTATCAAGTCCTGTTTATTCTAGCTCTGTTAGATCTATAAACTTCTCCCTTCTCTACATTTTCATTGGTACTACTCTGTGTAGGCACACTTCCTTTGGCCTTTGAATGATTGACTGTATTCTGTTATTTCCAGATGCATTGTCGTCTTCTCTCATCCATGTTGCAGTTGGCAGATGGATTAACTTTACTAAAACACAAATCTAATGTTGCAAATTTCACCATTAATAGTATTAATAGCAAAAACTTATTAAGTGCTTACTGCTTGCTAGGCCACTTCTTTAAATGTTTTTCAATGATCTCTTACACAAATATTGCAACACAGATACTCTTAATGTCCCCATTCTTAATATCTTTCTTCAGAAGAGAAAACAGAAACACAGGAAGAAGTAATATGCACATAGTGACACTGTGTTAAGGCTGGTATTTGATGATTTTAGCCAGCACACTATGTACTGCCTTAGCAGTAAAACCTGAAGACTCTGTCTACACAGGACTGTCTGTGAATTTGATTCAATTCACTCTGTTTTAATTGAAAAGAATTCACTCTTATCTTAAGCAATACTGTCAGTGATATAACAGATTTTATGTGCTAGTAATATTTTTTCCATACTCATAAAATACATATAAAGCAGTTAAAATTAAAAATTACATCAGTGTATCACTTAAAATCATACCACATACCATACTTTAGGACATACCTATCTGTAAAACAAAGTTAAAATCATTATGCTGTTATGCAGATTTTTTTCACCACTCATTTTTTAATGATAATTGCAACTTAAATATGTAATATTATCTCCTGTATTTTATCTGGCAACCTATCTCTAAGAAGTTGAATCCTTACATTAAATCAAGAGGGTGGAGCCCTCATGTTGGGAGTAGTGCCCAATAAGAACAGACAACAGAGTTCATTCTCTGTCATGTGAGGACCCAGCAAGAAGGGGGCTGCCTGCAAGCCAGGAAAAGAATCCTAACCAAAACCCAACCCAGCTAGCATCCCAATCTCAGACTTCCAGCCTCTAGAATTTTGATAAGTAAATGTCTTGTTTAAGTCACCCAGTCTAGGGGATTGTTTTATTTTTTTATGTTAGGCCAAGCTATGATAATATAACTTAATGTTAACAAATTGATTAAAAAACTGAAATTTATTTTCTTTTCATATATCTTGGGTCTGTTGATGGGTCAATAATGTTATAAATACATACATGATTCATAATTCCACCTATTTACTGTATAATATTAACTTTATCATTTCTTCATTTTCTTCATTCTTCATATTCTAAATTGTTGTAATTGAGATTTTTACATAATGTGTTAACATAGTTTACATTTTATTGATAACAGTGATCTAAGGATTTAAAAATAAAATGTAATTGTGTTCAAGTATGAAATTGCACAATAAATTAATATTAAAGTAAAAACAAACAAAAACAAATAAAAATAAAGTGCTGAATCCAGCCTTGCTGAGGGAGGTTAAGGAACCAGCATAAGGCCCTGCAGTGGGTCAGAGCTGGGTATCTGACTTGGAGCTCAGGTTCTTTATCATCAAGGTTGCTAAACATCATGTTGCTCTACTCTGCTCAGTGAGAGGCCTAAGGGGAGAGAAGTGGGTTTTCCCCTGAGGGGATAAACTATGACAGGCCCAAAGTCTGCTTCAGATCTAGTAGTAGGTGGTGAAGGTGACTGGAAAGGAGGTAGAGAGGAGAAGCAGGAAAGGGAACAACCTCTATGCAAGTCTATAGTCTGCTCTCTGTTGTGGTTTGGATGACTGCCTCCCCCAACTTGGTGGACCAACTTCTAGAATGCCCACGCCTTCATCTCCACTGCAGAGGGTTTCCACAGAAACAGAAAGGCCACCCCCTACACAGTGAGGGGACCCTTGTGCATTTTCATGCTGAGATCGCTGATGCTCCTTTCCTAATCCAGCTGTCCAAGTGAGCTGCCCTGAGGTTGCACTTACCTGTATTCCTTAAATTGCCAGTTGCTATAGAACAACAAAGGTTAACGATTGGCTGTTACCTTTCTCTAGTATCTTCAAGCAGAAACTATAAATTGGGAAGGAATTATAAATTTCGGAAACATCAGCCAGGACATACAGATGGCTGCCAGGGTTCAGAAATAAGAGCAAGGTACAGAGGAGAGACAGGTACCAGAACCACAATTACCTTCCTTGTTAACCAAGTTAAAACTTCACAGAGAAGTAGAAGTTGAATCTATCACTTTCCATATTGGAAAAGTAGGTCATTGCTAAGCGATGTAGAGACCCCTCCCCCTTCCCTCCCTTACTCTTCCCTCCCCTCCCTTCCCTTCCTTCCCTCTCTTCCCCTTCCCTCCCCTTATTTATTTATTTAGCTAGCTAGCTATTTATGAGAGCCAGAAAGAGAGCACAAGCACAGGGAGCAGGAGAGGGAAAATAGGCTCCCTGCTGAGATAAGGAACCCAACTATGCAAAGTTCCATCCCAGGACGCTGGGATCATGACCCTAGCTGAAGGCAGACACTTACCAACTGAGACCCCCAGGTGCCCTTAGAGACCTCTTTTCAAGTAAGAATTTGAATAAGGAAATAATTTTCCTAAAATATGTGCAATAGCAGCCATTTTGACTACAGCCATGGACACAGAGCAAAACTAAAATACATTTGTAGGGAACCAAGTGAGACATCAAAAATTGGGGTTTAAAACTGCTTAGTTCATCAAAAGAATGTACATGGGGGATTTTAAGATTTTTTCCTTTTGAAATTATACATATTCTCCCAGAAAAAGTAGCTGATGAAGGAAACTTTATATATGTAACCTTTTCTTTTGGTCCTGAAAAATACTTTTTTTTTTTTTTTAAAGATTTTATTTATTTATTTGACAGAGAGAGATCACAAGTAGGCAGAGAGGCAGGCAGAGAGAGAGAGGAGGAAGCAGGCTCCCCGCTGAGCAGAGAGCCCGATGTGGGACTCGATCCCAGGACCCTGAGATCATGACCTGAGCCGAAGGCAGCGGCTTAACCCACTGAGCCACCCAGGCGCCCCCTGAAAAATACTTTTTAGGTCAGTCCCGATTAAACAACAATATATTTAAAGGAGGTTCCATCTCCTTCCTTTGCTCTCTTTGCCCCCCGTGACTGGAGTCTGGTTAAAGTCTTCTGTGGCAAACAGTTGTGCCCTCTGCTGAAATGTAACTAATAGCATTGGTGGTTTGTTGTAGAACTCAGAGCTTAAAAATCTGGTAAAAAAGTGAAAATGTTCATACTCTGTTCTAATTTACTGTAGGCTGAAGTGATACTTTATTTTTTTTAACTTTATTTATTTATTTGTTTGTTTGTTTTACTGACTTAAAAAATCATTATTTTTTTCTAGGGTTGAAATTAACATTATGGAAAGGATGTGCTAAAAGGCTAGTCTGTTCATTTGTATAAGCCTCTTTAGACTTCAGACACTTTGTATAAAATAGAGAAGTGTTCTTTAGTTTTGTTTATTTGTTCTTTTTGTTTGTTTAAGGAATAGACTCTTATCTTGATGTAGTTGACATTACTTTTCTTTTGCAACTTAGTCCTTAAGGGCGACTTTTTAAAATTGAAGTACATTTGATATATAGTGTTCCATTATTTTCAGGTGTACAGCACAGTGATGATTGGGTTAGTCAGTACATGATGCTGTGTTCACTATACCTGTAGCTACCATCTGTCTCCATATGATGTTATAATAACACTATTTTCTCTATGCTATGACTTTCATCCCTATTACTTATCTGTTCCTTAAGTAGAAGTGAGTACCTCCCACACCCTCAGCCATTTTGCCTGTTCCCCCACTGCACTCTCCTCTAGCCATCATCAGTTTGTTCTCTGTATTTATGTGTCTGTTCCTGCTTTTGTCTATTTTATATGTATAATTTTCACTCTTTTTTGTCCATTCATCTATGGATGGACACTAGGACACTATGCTTCTATATCTTGACTATTGTAAATAATGCTGTAGTAAACATAGGGGTACATGTATCTTTTTGAATTAGTGTTTTTATTTTCCTTGGATAAATTCTCAGTAGTGGAATTAGTGGATTGTATGTTATTTCTATTTTTAATTTTTTGAGGAATCTCCATACTGCTTTCCACAGTGGCTGCCCCAATTTACTTTCCCACCAGTGATGCACAAGTGTTGCTTTTTCTCTTACCAACACGTATTATTTCTTGCCCTTTTGATTCTAGCCATTTTGATAAAGGTGATATCTTACTGATGTTTTGATTTGCATTTCCCTGATGACTAGTGGTGTTGAGCATCTTCTCATGTTTCTGTTGGCTGTCTGTGGAACTTCTTTGGAAAAAAGTTTAGGTCCCCTGCCCATTTTTTTAAATTTGATTATTTGGGATTTTTAGGTGTTGAGTTGTATAGGTTATTTATGTATTTTGGATATCAACGCCTTATCACATATATCATTGCAAATATCTTCTCCCAGTCCGTAGGTCACCTTTTATTTTGTTGATGGTTTCATTCACTGTGCAAATGCCTTTTATTTTGGTGTATTCCCAAAAGTTTATTTTTGCTTTTCCCTCCCCTTACCTGGGGAAGTGTATCTAGAAAAATGTTTCCATTGTTGATGTCAAAGAAATGGCTGCTTCTGTACTTTCTACAAGTTTCATGGTTTCAAGTCTCACTTTAGGTCTTTAATCCATTTTATTTTTCTGTATGGTTTAAAAAAGTGGTCCAGTTCCATTCTTTTGCTGTCCAGTTTTTCTGGCACTGTTTGTTAAAGAGGCTGTTTTTATCCATTGTGTATTGTTGCCTCCTTTGTTAAAGATTAATTGATCATATAAACATGAGTTTATTTCTGGCTCTATATTATGTTTCATTGATGTGTATGTTTTTGTGCTGGTTTCATACTGTTTTGATTGCTACAGCTTTGAAGTGTATCATGGAATCTGGAGCTGTAATACCTCCAACTTTGTTCTTTTTTAAGATTGTCTTGGCTATTCAGGATCTTTGTAGTTCTGTGCAAATTTTGTTCTACTTCTGTGGAAAATGCCATTGATATTGTGATATGGATTACATTGAATTTATAGATCCTTTTGGGTAGTCTGGACATGCTGACAATATTCTTTCAGTACATGAACACAAAATAACTTTCTCTTTGTTTCAGTTTCTTTTATCAGTGTCTTACAGTTTTCAGAGTATAGTTTCTTTCACTTCCTTGATTAAGTTTATACCTAGTTATTTTATTCTTTTTGGTACAATTGTAAATGAGATTGTTTTCATAATTTCTTTCTGCTACTTCATTATTGGTTTATGGATTTCTGATTTCTGGGTGTTAATTTTGCATCCTGCAACTTTACTGAATTCATTTATTACTTCTAATAGTTTTTTGGTGGAGTCTTTAGGGTTTTCTTTGTATAGTATTTTGTCATCTGCAAATAGTGAGTTTAATTTCTTATGAATTTGGAAGCTTTTTATTTCTTTTTGTTGTATGATTGCTGTGGTAAGGGTTTCCAGTGCTGTGTTGAATAAAAGTGGTAGGAGTGGAATCCTTGTCTTCTCCCTGATATTACAGGAAAAAGTCTTCAGTTTTTCCTCTATAGAGTATTAATGTTAATTGGTTTTTTATATATGTCCATTATTATGTTGAGGTATGTTCCTTCTCTAAACCCACTTTGTTGGCAGTTTTTGTCATAAATGGGTGTTGAATTTTGTGAAATACTTTCTCTGCATCTATTGAAATGTGATTTTCATCTTTCATTTTGTTGATGTGCATCAGGTTGATTGACTTATGAATACTGAATGTTCCTTGCATCCCTGGAATAAACCCCACTTGATTGTGGTGAATGACTTTTTAAATGTATTGTTGGATTTGCTTTGCTAATGTTTTGTTGAGGATTTTTGCATCTGTGTTCATCAGGATATTGGCCTGTAGTTTTCTTTTTCTATATTTGTCTGGTTTGGTATCAGGGCAATGCTCCTTTTGTAGAATATATTTGGAAGCTTTCCTTCCTCTCCTATGTTCTGAAATAGTTTGAGGAGAATAGGAATTAACTCTTTAAATGTTTGGTAGAATTCACCTGTGAATCCATTTAGTGCTGGACTTTGCTTTTTTGGGAGTCTTTTGATTACTGAATCAGTTTTATTATTAGTAATTATTCTGTTCAGATTTCTAATTTTGTCTTATTCAATTTTGGAAGGTTGTATGTTCCTAAGAATTTATCCATTGTTCTCAGTTGTCCGGTATGTTGGCATGTGATTTTTTCTTGTAGTATTCTGTTATAATCCTATTTCTGTAATATTATAACTTCTCTATTGTTTCTGATTTTATTTCTTTGTGTCCTCTCTCCTTAATGAGTCTGGATAAAGGTTTATCAATTTTGTTATCTTTTCAAAGAACCAGCTCTTGGTTTCATTGAGCTTTTCAACTTTTCAACTGTGTGTATGTGTGTGTGTGCTGGGGATATCTATGTTATTTATTTCTGCTGTGATATTTTGTATTTCTTTGTTCTGCTTACCTCCCGCTTTCTTCTTTTCCTAGGTTCTTTAGATGTAAGTTTAGATTGTTTATTTTAGAGTTTTCTTGTTTCTTGAGGTATGTCTGTACCACCATACATTTCTTTCTTAGAACTGTTTTTTTCTGTGTCATAAAGATTTTGAATTACTATGTTTGCATTTTCATTTGTCTCTGAATTTTTTTATTTCCTCTTTGAATTCTTTCTTGACCCATTTACTGTTTAGTGACATGTTTAGCCATTATGTGTCTGTGTTTTTTGTAGTGTGTGTGTGTGTGGTTGATTTCCTGTTTCATACCATTGTGGAAAGGATGCACAATACAATTCCAATCATAAGTTTATTGGGACTTGTTTTTTTGGCCTGTCATGTGATCTATTCTAGAGAATGTTACATGTGCAGTTGAGAAGAATGTATTTCTGGGGGCACCTGGGTAGCTCAGTGGGTTGAGCCTCTGCCTTCAGCTCAGGTCATGATCCCGGAGTCCTGGGATCGAGCCCCACATCGGGATCTCTGCTTGGCAGGGAGCCTGCTTTCCCCTCTCTCTCTGCCTGCCTCTCTGCCTACTTGTGATCTTTTTATTCATAATTTTTTATTCATAATTTTTTATTCATAATTCAATTTTTTATTCATTTAATCTTTTTATTCATAATTTTTTTTGAATTAAGACCTTTTGTTTTCCATTTAAAGAAGTCTCTTTAACAGTTCTTACAAGGCAGTTTAGTGATAATGAACTCCTTTAACTTTTGTTTGGGAAATTATTTCTCTCTCTCTAAATTCTGAATGATAAACTTGCTGGGTAAAGTATTCTGTTGTAGGTTTCAGCCTTTCAGCGTGAACATGACATGCCACTCCTCTCAGGCCTGCAAAGTAGTTGCTGAAAAATCAGCTGATAGCCTTATAGGGTTTCCCTTGTACATAAAATTTTGCTTTTCTTTTGCTACTTTAAAATTGTCTATCTTTGCTGTGCAGAAGCTTTTGATTTTGATGAAGTCCCAAAAGTTTATTTTCGCTTTTGTTTCCTTTGCCTTTGGAGACATATCTTGAAAGAAGTTGCTGTGGCTGATATCGAAGAGATTAATGCCTATGTTCTCCTCTAGGATTCTGATGGATTCCTGTCTCACGTTGAGGTCTTTTATCCATTTTGATCTTTGTGTACGGTGTAAGAGAATGGTCGAGTTTCATTCTTCTACATATAGCTGGCCAGTTTTCCCAGCACCATTTATTGAAGAGACTTTTTTCCACTGTATATTTTTTCCTGTTTTGTCAAAGATTAATTGACCAAAGAGTTGAGGGTCCATATCTGGGCTCTCTACTCTGTTCCACTGGTCTATGTATCTGTTTTTTATGCCAGTACCATGCTGTCTTGGTGATCACAGCTTTGTAATAAAGCTTGAAATCAGGTAACGTGATGCCTCCAGTTTTATTTTTGTTTTTAAACATTTCCTTAGCAATTCGGGGTCTCTTCTGATTCCATACAAATTTTTGGATTATTTGCTCCAGCTCTTTGAAGAATACTGGTGGAATTTTGATCGGAATGGTATAAAAAGTATAGATTACTCTAGGCAGTATAGACATTTTAACAATGTTTATTCTTCCGATCCAAGAGCATGGAATGGTCTTCCATCTTTTTGTGTCTTCTTCAGTTTCTTTCATGAGTGTTCTGTAGTTCCTCGAGTACAGATCCTTTACCTCTTTGGTTAGGTTTATTCCCAGGTGTCTTATGGTTCTTGGTGCTATAGTAAATGGAATCGATTCTCTTAATTTCCCTTTCTGTATTTTCATCATTAGTGTATAAGAAAGCCACTGGTTTCTGTACATTGACTTTGTATCTAGCCACATTGCTGAATTGCTGTATGAGTTCTAGTAGTAAAATTGTCTATCTTTAACCTTTGTGTTCAGGTGTGTTCTCATGTTCAGTTTGTTTGGATCTCTCAGTACTTCTGGATACCTTTACTTCTCCAGTAGCTGTTATATCTACAAATAAGTTTTTTGCTCCTTTCTCTCTGTCATCTTCTAAGATCCTTATAATGTAAATGTTCACTTGATATTGTCCAAGAGGGCCCTTCATCCATCCTCATTTTCTTAAATGCTATTTTCTCATTGCTCTTCAGCCTGGATGCTTTTCATTACCTGAACAGATCACTGATCTGTTCTTCTGCATCTGCTCATCTACCTTTGATTCCTTGAAGGTATTTTTTCAGTTATTTCAATTTAGATGGGTTCTTTTTTGTATTTTCTCTTTGTTGAAATTCTGAGTTCTTTCACTTTTTTCTCCATTCTGATGAGCATCTTTAAGAACATTATTTTGAACTCTATAAAGCATATTGTTTATCTCCATTTCATTTAGTTCTTTCTCTGAGTCTTTGGTTGTTCTGGGGGAACATAAGCCCGTCTCCTCATTTTGTTTGAGTTTCTGTGCTTGATCCTCTGAATTAGGTAGAACAGTACTTCTAAACTTGCAAGAATGGTCTTATGTATGGTCATCTCCTGTGTAGACTCTCTGTGCCAGGTGACTTTGGCTGGCTGACTGGAGCTTGTCTGGTGTGGGCAGGGCATCATGTGGCACTCTGGGCTAGGGTTGCCCTGGTGCAATGGCCAGAGCTGACATGGGCATGGGCAGGGCTGTCCCAGAGTGCTAGGTAGAGGGCATCCTAGCAGGACAGCTGAAGCTGAAGTAGATGTGGGCTGGGGGTTTTCGGGGCTCTCCATGCAGTGCACAGTCTTGTGGGGCAGCTATAGCTGAGGCAGATGCAGGCCAGGGGGATCTGGGGTACTCCATGCATAGGGCATCTTGGCAGGAGAGCTGTAGCTGATGTGGGTATTGGCTCAGGCAGTTGCAGGGTTCTCTGGCCAGAAGGTATCCTTGGAAGACAGCTAAAGTCAAAGTGGGTGCAAGTCTGGGTGTCCCAGCATGCTCAGCACAGGGGGTGACCTAGCAGGCAGTTAGAGCTGAGGCTGGCACCAGGTCAGGATGTCCTGGGACACTCTGCACAGGGGCTGTCCTGGTGCTGTGGCCGAAACCAAGGTAGGCATGGGCTGGGGATTCCTAGTCACTCTCCGCATTGGGTACCTAGGCAGGGTAGCTGGAGCCAAAGTGGCATGAGCCAAGAGGGCCCAGTGTTCTTTGCACCAGGCTTCTCTAGCAGGCAGTAGAGCTGAAGTGGTGCAGACATGGCGTGTTCTGGGGTACGTTATGCCAGGGTCACCTTACTGGGATGGCTGGAACTATAGTGAGCACTGGCCAGGGTGTTCCAGTGTGCACTGTGTTGGGGCAACTTTGGTGGAATGGCTGGGGTGGTGTGAGCTAGTAGCCCAGAGCTCAGTGAGGCGGTAGGCCAGTGACGGTGCCGGGACCTTTCTCCCATCTACATTATTAGGGTAGATGTGGAACAAACCGTGGTGCTCACCAGCCTCTCCAATCTAGAGAGAGATCCAGCAGCTCCCTCATTGTTTGCTGGGGTTTTAGGGTTGGCTCTTTTCTACCATGGTTTTTTGTTTTGGGGGGTTTTTTTGTGCTCCAGGACACCCAGGGCTGCAGTGAGTTAGGGACCCAGGGCTGAGGTGGCAGGTCAACTCTGGGCACCTGCTCCCTATCTGTGCTATCCAGGTGTTCAGGGGAGTGTAAACCAAGGTACTTGCCGGCCCCTCTGACCCAGAGACAGTTCCAGCAGCTCTCCCATTTGGTGGAGTTCTAAGGCTGGATCTTTTCTATACTAATTGCTCTTTTAAACCACAGCTTTTTTGCTATACCCTAGGGCCGATGAATCTGCTCCAGGTCCCTTGGTGCTGTCCTTCCCCGCTGGGGTTCACAGGGGTGGGCTTCTTTTCATCACCAGTTTCTACCTCTCTTGCTGTTTTTGTGTGCACTGTTATAGAGAAGCCATTCCAGCAACCCTCAGCTCTTCAGGAGTTGCTCTGTAAATCAGTGCAGAGTCGGTGCGTCTACAGAGGAGGGTTGTTCAGTTTTCCTGCATTGCCGTCCTGGACTAGACTCAGTACTTTATTTTTATGAAGCTCAAATGCAAAACATGAAAAACTCTCAAGTAATCAACAGAATATTCAGTGTTTAGGAGGAAAGAGCCAATGAATTCAATTTACATTTTCATCTATTTAATAGAGGTATTTGTTGTGTATATGATTTTAGTTTAATAGAAACACAAAATTTTTCTCTGGAAACACTTAACCTGAGTGGAAAATGAAATCAGAACTGAAAATATTTTAATGCACAAAAACAATTCTCCTCAAACTATAAGCAATGATTCCCAGCTGTGGAGTTCCTCTGCAGTTCAGGGTTCAGACGCAGGACAGGAATGAGGGAAAACTCCTTGTAGGTCAAAAGCTCTGCTGAAGTCATAGGATTGTACTTGCGGGCCCTTAATCAGAGTGAGCTTTCTCAAACACCCCCGGAAGGAGGTCTGGCTGCTCAGGCAATTTTGCTTCACGTCAGCTGTTAAAGAAGAAAGCAGACATCTTCTTTAATTTTGTTAAATGACAGCAGTTGCACAGTCGGAACATAACTAATATCAAGTGGTTTCTCTATCAAAATTACAATAATATTCTCCCACAGTAGAAGGCAATGAAAATAATTTTAAGTCACAACTGTACCTTAACCGAGTCACAACTTATGTATTATTTGTAATAATTACTTGGAGCCTCTGAAATGCATAATTCAAATCCAGAATCAATGTGAGAAGTTAAAATCATGTTTGTCCCCTAAAATGATTTCCTACTCTGGGGGTCACCTAAGATGAGTCACCTTGGTGAAGTCAGCTAGCTTACTTTACGTGGGATCCCTTATTCTCAGAGTCTTACCTAAGGGTGAATTTACGTGTGTTTTTTTTAATTTCCAAGAATTCTTAGGTATTTGAAATAACTTTTCTAAAAATGTAAAGGATTTGTCAGCCAAACTATTTTTCTTAAGTGCTATTCTATATCCATCTGAACTAAGACTTCCTTAGTGACAATGCTTTTTAAGAGTGAGCCAAGCAGACATCCATACGTACCAGGATAGCCACCGACATAAATAGGATTGTTGGTGTCTGCTGAGGTAGACTGGGTGTACGGACTTTCAGCATGAACTGCATTCCCATCAACAATCAGAACTAAGCGGTGTTTGCTTTTCTGAGCTTGAAGTGTGTGCCATTTTCCATCGCAGAGAGCAGTGGTAGTTTTGGGCTTGTATGTGGCTGTTATCCTACCGGCACCATTGTTAACGTGAAACAAGATCTAGACCAGCAAGACACAGGCAAATACCTTGGTGAATTCTTCCATATCTAAGGAACACAATTCATTTATATAATGCTCTTGAAGTGGATAAAATCCCAAAATTCTAAAAAGGAAGGCAAACTATGAAAAACTGATTTTGAAAAATAGCCTCTAGGGCGCCTGGGTGGCTCAGTGGGTTAAGCCGCTGCCTTCGGCTCAGGTCATGATCTCAGGGTCCTGGGATCGAGTCCCGCATCGGGCTCTCTGCTCAGCGGGGAGCCTGCTTCCTCCTCTCTCTCTGCCTTCCTCTCTGCCTACTTGTGATCTCTCTCTGTTGAATAAATAAATAAAATCTTTAAAAAAAAAAAAAAGAAAGAAAAATAGCCTCTAAAGGATTCAGATTTTATTACTCCCCAAATTACAGAAAGGACCAGTGACCACCTCCATGGGAATAAGCCTGAACCACTGTTTTTGCACTAATAGGAGCTGATGGGTTGACTGAGGGTCAGTTCGTAGCAGTTGACTAGCACCTATGAAGGAACGTTTACTTGCTGTCTTGAGACAGACTGTAGGCGCTCTACCATAGCAAGTGGTAACACACACACACAAAATCTATGACTTGCAACAAAAGATGGCAGGGAAGACTTGCAAGCATACTATGGTAAGGTTGTTATGCTGGATGTGAGGTGGTGTAGTGTATTTCGAGGTAGGCTGTAACAAATTTTAGATTATAAATCCTTGGGTGACAGCTAGACATAGTTTTAAAGGAAAAATAATAGAGGTAAAATATACATCAGAAATTACATTTTTGGCAACTTTTATACTCCTGGTAACATTTTTCAGATGTCACATTTTTTTCAAAATTCCTTTGAAGTGCAGATGAGGAAGAATTTGGCTGCAAGCCCTAGTGCAGAGAGGCAAGCAGTATGATGTCGAGGCAGCTCTGTGTAGACATGGGGATGAAATAAGAGGGGGTGAAAGAGTGAAGGGTAAGGGATACTTTCTTATATCCTCATCCCCATTCTAGGATATCCTAGGAGCCAAAAACACAATGGGGGAATAAGCAGAGTTACTAGAAACAAGCAAGTAAGATTGGAAAAAAATCTAGAGTACAAAGACTTGTTCCTTCCCTTGCAGGAGGCAGTAGCTTAAGAAGATTTAAGTATTGGTCCCAGAGCAACACAAGTTGACCACAGTGCAAGAGAAGTGGTGCGAAATGCAGTTGGGTAGGGACTGGATTGGTGAGACCCTCTTCCACCCCTCCCTGGCCTAAGGAGTTGGTTGGCAGAAAACCCCCAGTTCTCATATGGCCCTTGGGGGGATGCAGAAGATGGCTAAAGAGGAAGAGGCAGCAGTACTCCTGACCGGATGGGAGTGACCAAAGCTCCAGGATCAGTCCTCACACACTGGTGATGTTGAGACCTCAGACCACTCATTATAATCTGCACAAAAGACTTGGTTGTGCCTGAAAACTAGGAGACTCAAGTCATACCTCTATTACGGTCAAGAGAAAGCTTGCAGAAAAGAAAAAAGACAAGGAAGACTCTTCATTCACATCTTGCCTGCACCCAGATGGCTCCAGCAGGGTGAAGGAGAATGAGAACAAGGAGAAACTCTGGAAGAAGATTTCAAGCAAAAGAGACTAAGGTACTGCTAATTGTTAAATTTATTTTATTCCCAACATGAGGACTGGAAGCTAAAAAGCAAAAGCAGAGTAGTTAGATGATGGTGTATCCATCCCATGGAATACTCTGCAATAAAAAGAAATGAACTGTTTACACATACAACAAGCCAGATCAACTACCAGGGAACAAGGTTCAGTGTAAAAAGCCAATTTCAAGAGGATACAGGATGTATCATATGGTTTATACAACGATTATGAAATAACGGAGAGCTGCAGAACAAATTCGTGGTTGGCCAGCATTAGGCAGGCACTTGGTGTAGATGTGAAGGGCTGGCCCCACAGACCATTGTGGTAATGGTACAATTAAGTATCTTGATTGTGAGAGTGGATACATAAAGCTAAACAAGATATACATAATAAAATTGTATAGAACTACACACAGCTGTACACCTACAACTGGTGTAACTTTAAAAAAAAAGTCTGGATTGTGCCAATGTCAATTTCATGGATTTGATGTTGCATTAGAGTTATGCAAGCTGATAACCCTGGAGGAGCCTGGGGGAAGGGTACAACAGGACCTCCCTAAACATGTTACTCTAACTTGTTCTCCGCCTATAATTATTTCCAAATAAGCTAACAAATATTAGGGAGGGTAAGAGCATCAGTTTGGCAACTTTCAGATGGTGTAGTATAGTTGTAATTTTGCTTTAAACTTAATTTCAATTTTTTTGTTATTTGTAATCTTTTTAGGATTAATTGAACCTTTTCTGCACTCCATTGAAATGGATCATGGGAATCTGGATCTAGGTATTCCTACTGTTTCTTAGTTGCTCTGTTTCTGACCCTGGGGTAACCAGGAACCTCACCGAGATCAAGCACCTACCTTGCCATTTACAATCTCTAATCCAATGGCATCTACTTTGGCGCTGCTGATCCCCAGAAGGACACCGTTTTCAGAGGTGGTACGAAATTCCAGTGTGATGTTTACATCTGATCGGACTTTGTAGCCTTCCTTCACTGAAGAATACAAAGGTAACCTCCGGTTAGGGGTGAGCCTGGCCCAAGAAGGCTCAGGGTCAAAGAGGTCATGGGCTGGCTGGCTGTGCATTTTGGCTCCTGGCTCAGGAAGCCTGGCTCTAGCTCTTTCATCCTCACCAGCAAGTCACCTCTGAGCCTCAGCTTCCTCATCTGTAAGATGAAGTGATGCTCTTAAAGAAGACCTATGCCATCATCAGGCTTAAGCCAGACTAGAGTCAGGGCAGGCCCATCCTCTCATCTAGAGCCACAGAGGGAAAAAGCAGAAGGATTTGATCCATAGAGTCTCACCATCATCTAGCCAGGAACAGTCCATTCTGTTTTCCCAATACTGGGTATATCATCATTTACTGAGAAGATTAGCACGCACACAGGATTTTTTAAAGTGGGGTGTAATGAAATGGATATTTTATTTAGGTAACAGGAAAACTGAAAAACCAAACTGGGGATATGTAGCAGGCAATCGTTCAGTCCAGGGTTAAAGCGGAATTGGGACTGAAAGAAAGATGTGTGCTAGCTCTTCCCTCTGCCCACCCACCCACCCCTAATCTCCCACCAGAGCCTCCCTGGTTCCCTTTGGTAGAAAGCAGAACAGAGGTAAGAGGAGCATGGTCCTGAGTGCAAGTAGGAGTTTAACAGTAGGAGTTTAACCAAAAAGCCTTGAGGAATTTGCATTCTAAGGCATTTTTGACATTTAAATTCCTCTACTTAGGATCAGTATTTTTAATAATCTCAATGGAGTCATTTTTTTCATCAGACCTGACTTGATTTGGCTGGTCTGGGTATTTTATGCTGATTTTTGTCAAAGGCATTTATTAACTTGGGCAGTGACAATATGCCTTACATAATTCAGGGGAAGTACAGATGAAACCAGTATCGCGTGCGTGCCCTCTGCCAGGAGGTGCAGCATTGCTGGTGGGAGTGAGCCTGCATCAGGCCATCTGGATAGCATGCAAGGGAGAAGGCTTTTGTATTGGAAGTTGAGAAATCTGGATAAACTGGAACACTTAACTCACTGTTGTCTTGCTGCAGGTCTGTCCAGGAGGCCTGTCCTAGCATTTCATTCTTGGATCAATATCAGAGTGCAGGCTAATAAACCCAAAGATTTCTTTCATGTTGATAATACATACCAAGAGCTGCATATCCACTTCCTTCAAAGAAAGTTCCTTCTTGGACCGCTGCATAGCACCTAGTTACTGAAAATGCAGACACTGGCCTTTCCTTGTCCAGCTGTTTGCCATTGACTGTCACCTCCCCAATGCAGGCAGGGACACTATGGGTGATCTAAAACAAATGACAGGACAATAGATGCTCTAAGTATAATAAAAGTATAATGAGAAGGCCAGTTTTTCCTGTTTCACCAAAACATTAAAATATTAGCTTTTGGTTTTTAAAATCAGATTTCCACAATAGTCTACATAAACATCTAACTGAAAGAAAGCTACTAGCTAGTAGGATTTGGCTTTCCGTAAAGGTGTTTTCTATAATTTGGGTTAAGTAGTGTGGAATTCAAGAATGCTGAGTTTTCTAATCTGCAAATACAAATCCACTAGTTTTCCTGAATTGTACCAGGGCTAATGGCTGTGGAAAGGGAAATGTTCATTAACTAACAGGTAGAAAAGTCTGGCTGAGCTTCAAGGGCTTCTAAGGGGAAACCGAAACACAAAATCTGGGGACAAGATTTTAAAAGGTCTGTATCACGCAGCCAAGCCCTAGTCTCAAACAAAATAACTTAACATTTTCCTTTACAAAAGAAAAAAGACAAAAACACAGCCACAATAAAGGTAAAATGGGCTGCAGAAAAAGCTGCTTACATTCCCAATGTTCCTGGCCCTGTAGTCAGAGGGAAGGCCTCCTAGGTACAGCTTTCCTTCCACATCCAGCATGGTCCCATCTCCCACAGCAGTCACCGTGGGGGCCTCCTGGCCATCGACCATCATGAAGCCCTTTCTTTTAAAGTGCTCTGTCTTGACCTAGAACAAAATGAGAATATTCAGTTTTTAAGGAATCTGAGAAAACAACAGATATTTGTTTGCAACATCTCTTCATTATTGCTATAAATAGCCTGAATGAGACCCTAAAGGATGGCTCCAATTTCCACACAGTTGGTGCTGAAGAGCCAAAGCCTGGCAGGAGATGGGGCAGGGAGAGGTAAAGCACATATTAGAACAGGAAGTACTCCCGAGTCCTAGTTATAAGAAAGCAAATGCTGTGATCTGGGGGTGGGCTCATTCACCCCACAGGTGGGTTTGATTTACTTCTCATAAGTCGAGAACACTTTTGGAACCTTTCATTCATTCCACCACTGTCTGCTGAGTGCCTGTTAGGTGTCAGGCACCGAGCTAAGCCCTGGTCATACTTCAGGATTTCGCAAAGGTCCCAGCCTGCAAGGATCTTACATGCTGTAGGGTAGATAGTACACACAAAGCAAGCTATATCATTTTCATGACTGTGAACTGGATGGAATAAAACTTAGCATGAGTGATTAAAAGCTTCCTGAGAGCATACCGTGTGCCATCTGCCATCATTGATCAATGCAGGGTGGGAAACTGTTGTTCTGCCTTTCCCAAGATCAAACAGGAAGTGAAGGTAGCCCCCATGCAGCTGGAGTGTGGCGTAATCAACTTGGTTCTGATGAGCCATGTAGTAAATCAGACCGCTGGAGGCGAATGTTCGGATACTTAGCTGAACTGAAAGCCTAGAAGAAAACAAGAGCTCGGCCCTCAGAAAGGAATAAACTTTCACTTTTAAAATTAACCTGAGAAAGAGAACCCAATCATTGTTTCAGTCTTTACATTGAAAGGTCTCAGCAGAGAATCATTCATTCATCCATCTGTTCATCCAATTAATGGTTACCCTATATGTTTAATTGCCAGGAACTGTTCTAAATGCTAAGGCTGAAGCAGTGAACATAGAGGAATGTCCTTTCTCCTACAAAACTAATACCAGAAATCTATCAGATAAAACTGGGTCAAAAGAGGCAAACTGGTGGGTGGTTCTATTATGTAGGAAGGCAGGCAGGCAGCTCTGAAAAGATGGTATTTCCACTGAGCTCTGAATGACAGGAGCAAGCCCTACAAAGCCCAGCAGGGTAGACCTGCCTTACGTTTTTGGACAGCACAGAGTATGTGAAAACAATGGCCTGATTTGGCAGGACAGCCAGGAATCCCCTAGCAGAGCTCTAGGGACACGGCAGCACACAGCAGTGGACAGAAGCTGGCATCTGGGTGGCTGTTGCAGAAGGGAGCACAACATCACCAAAGCACTCAGGGACAAGGAAAGGAGAGTGTGGCCCTGCCCTTGTGGATGAGGGGCTCTGGGAGGCAGTATTTCCATCTCTACTGCAGTGGGGAGTCAGTCCTGAGGGGAATGGGCAGGGCTTGACTGACCTCTTCAAAGGAACCTATGCTGTGACGAAGCCCTGTATGAGGCCATGGGGCCAGCAGGCATTAGCAGGCACCTGCTGCAACCATCCACAGAGGCGGGGTCCTGGTGGCTTCAATGGGGGTCTTATGGGGGATGCAGAGGGGATGAACTAATTCATGAAATGTTCTGGAAGAAGCAGCAATAGGACCTGTACATGGACTGAATTTGCAGAGAGAGGGAATGAAAATAACCATCTCTAGGTTAGGGTCCTAGGCATCGAGAGAAAGGGTGCTGATGTCTACTGAAATAGCAAAGCTGGGACAGCAGGTTTAGAGGAAGACTGAATTCTTTCTTGGTATGTTGGTGTGGAGAAGCCAGTTGGGGATACACCTCCACAGTCCTAAGCAGAGGTCAGGGCTAGACGTGTGGGTGCTGGTACAAATAGAGGATATTTTAAAGCCACTGAAATATGGAAGTTCCCCTGAGAGAAAACACAGAAGAGGGCCGGGCCTTCTCTGATCGAAGAGGAACCAGCAGAGGAGACCAAGCAGAGAAGGGCAGAGAGAGCAGGAAATCAGGAGCGTGTGGGGCTAAGACAGCCAAGTACCTGTGAGAGTGCTGAGGTCCCAGCAAAGAAGGGCTCCCGGGATGCGGGCACAGCAGGTCTGGGATAACTGTGGCAAGAGCAATCAAGAAGCGAGGGGAGGCTGACTGGGCTGGTGGAGAAGGACAAGAGGGGAGAAAGGCAGACTGCCACAGGAGCCAGCCTCCGTTTTTTTGTTTTTAAATAAGGCAGTTCTTTCAAGAAGTCTTGAAATAACAGCCAGGATACTGTGCAGGTAGGGTGGGATATGGAGTCTCTCAGAGTTGAAGTTAGGAGCTACCAGAGGGAATGGTTACCAGCATAAACACAGTGTCTGGGTTTGAATCCCATTCTGCTGTGTGCCCTGAGCACGTGACTTGACTTGCCTGTGCCTCAGTTTCCTCATCTATAAAAGAGCAAATAAAGAGCATACCTTCCTCATAGAATAGTTATGAGTCAGGGGGTACAGTTAAATACTGAGGGACAAGGATCTACTCCTCTTGTTAGCACTGAGGCTGCTGAGGGTGATGGCTCAGAGAAGCGATGGGCTCCAGAGGGCAGAGAGGGGACAATAGAACCCCTCCTCTGTGGTAGGAGGGGAAGAGGTACAAGGTGCAGACAAAGGCAGGCTTCTCTTTCTGGTAGTGGACAGATGAGGGAGTTCTCTGTGTTCACTGAGGTGTCATCGGCTGGGGCAAGAAGAGAGGCTGTGGGGATTTTGAGTTTTGAGATGAGAGAAGCTATAAGGAGTAAAAAAAAAAAAGTGAACATATTCAATAACAGTACCAGCTGCCCATGTGATTTGGGAGTTCCATCTGAATTCACTGGCTTCACGTCCAACCAGGGAGGGAAGAGATACACACTTCTACAACCTTGACCACCAGTTTGGGTCCTGGCATGGATTAGCTAAGGAGCAGTTCTACCCAGGGCCAGTGTGCAAAGGAACACCAGTCCTAAAGGAATTGGGACCATCCGGGTCGGGGGTAAACTGTGCTGGGGGGCTGCAGGGAGTAGTGCTGAGAAAGCATGAGGGCTTTGAGGTCTTGATACAGTTGAGGAGCTGCTGGGATGGGAAGCAGCAGAAAGGAGGTGGCGGCTGATTAATAGGGTGCTTCAGATAGAGATTTTGGAGGTGGGATGGGTGTTTACAAAGTAGGGTAGAGGATGACCATGGGGAGAGGGTGGCTGAGGAAGACCCTCTAACAGGAGCCAGAGGATTTGGAAGGTCAGATGTGGAGCTGCTGAATTCATGGAGAATGATGGCCTGAGCTGTGGAACAAAGACGATGGGTACAGTCTGAAGGGTTTGGAGAAGTGGACAAATGTTGAATGTGGGCTGGCTAAGCCAAGCAAGGGTCCCTGGGGACAAGTAGGTGTGAGGGCGAGAAGAACCGGGCAGATTAGTATATGGCACCAAGGAGTTTGAGGGGTGCAGTGAGAAAGTTTGGGGGAATAATTTGATCAGATTAGTAAGTGCTTACAATAGAGTAGGGTTGAAAATCCAGATGCTGATAGATCCAAAGAACTTGAGATTCTAGAACAAGAGGAATTTAGAGAGAGAACCTACCCATGTGCTTTCCTAGATTCATACACAGGGGCAGCAACCCGCCTTCCTCAGAAGGGGTAAGAACAAACCACAGGGACTCCACTGAACCACATCTGAAGCATCGGTTGTGCACAAGGCCTGCATTCCTGTTCTCTGCCTTCTCACCGCTGAGGAATACCTCCCTGTTCATCTCTCTGAGACGCCTAATAAAGACTTCAGAACAATACCCACCTCTTTCTGACAGCCAGCTGATTGAAAGGCAACACGAAATGGCTGCTTTGTGTGAGGCCAAACTGGTGAGCACTGGGGATATAGTCTGGGGCTCTGTCCACAGCACACTGTTCCTGTAATAAGAGATGCAGACAGACTCTCACCACAGAGCCAGGGCTTCCCCTGACATGTACAGGTTTTTCCCTAAAGAAAACCTCTCTGAAGCAATTGGATCGGAACACCAACAGCTACAAATATGTGTTGGCACAGACTCAGTCTTTGCTTTGAATAGTTTACTTGCTGTCTCTTCATCTCTGAGAAGGCAATTAGAGCTTCTGGCTTTCACCTCAGTCCCACTCAGGTTTGCTTAAAATTACCCTGAATTTTCATCAGGGGAAGGGCCAGAGGGTATCAGCAGCCACAGGAGTGGCTACAGCCTGTGCACCAGGAAACACACCCAGCAGGGCCTCTGAGGGGCATGTCTGATGCCTCCCAGGCAGTAGCAGGGGAGGTCGGACAGCAGCCACTGCAGGAAGGGGTCTGCTTGGGAACAGCGCCCTCTACACAGTGAGTCCGAACCACGTGAGGCTTCTGGGGGGGGGGGAGGGAGGGGTGGGTTTGGATGCTACCAAGAGCACCCGCTGGAAGTCCAAGATTGGCTATGCTTGGAAGGTACTGCTCTTTGCGTGACTGCTCACCGTCTACATGATTAGAGTACATGCTTTAACCAAGGAAGTGGAGGAACCAGAAAAAAAAGAAAATGAAAACTAGTAACTGCCATTAAAAATATCTGGTCAATACATACACGGTGAAATACTACTCAGCTGTCAAAAAGAATGAAATCTTGCCATTGGCAGTGACATGGGCAGAGCTACACAGTGATGCCAAATGGAATGAGCTACCAAATGATGGTAAGGGGAGTAAGTCAGAGAAAGACAAATACTGTATGGTTTCACTCATATGTGGAATTTAAGAACTAAAACAGATGAACATATGGGAAGGGAGGGGAAAAAAAGGAGAAACCATAAGAGACTTAATGATAGAGAACAAATTAATTGCTTGAGGGGGGACTTGTGAGGGATGGGCTCGATGGAGGGTGTGCATTAAGGAGGGCATATGATTCATACAACACCCAGTGCTCAGCACAGCTGATAAACTGTTGAACACTACATCTGAGGCTAATGATGCACTGCTCTATGTTGGCTAATTGAATTAAAAAAAAAAAAAAAAGATTAAGGAAAGCCCCTCTTACCAGACGTGGTAAAGGCTGGGGCTCTGGCAGGCGCTCACTGTCCTCTCCGTGAAGAGTGAGCTTCGGCCTTTCTGAAAGCAAGCAGGTATCCAAGTCCACCTGTTCACTGCCAGCCGCACTTGTGAAATCCAAATGTCTAGATACAGAGTGTTTACAAAATTAAGATACTATAAGTCAACACAGGAACCAACATCATTTGATTATTGAACACTAAAATCCATGAAAAATCATTAATCTATTACTCTTAGAGTAACCAAATGGACTGTCTGCCACAGCAACTAGAAGTCCGTCTATCTTATCCTCTTGTTTGATTCTTTGGCCCACCCCACTCCAGGCCCTCCCCATGTTGTCTACCTGACCACCAGCCTCCAGAGTGGGCTCGAATGCTGTCCACTCTTCCTGCAGCCGGGGCAGAGCTAAGGGAAAGACTATGGTTCTGGTCCTCAACAGTAGTGGACACTGTCCTCAGTTAAACACTGATTTCTTTCTTACAGGTTTGCATCTGCCAGGAAGTCATGAATTACACTTGCTCTCCTTCCCTTCACTCTGTAGCCCTTGCAACATGTCCCGTTTATATGTACCCTCTTGGCACTTTCTGAGGACATGGCTGTGAATGGCACAGAAACATTTCTGCCTTGTGGATTTCCCAGCCTCATCGCTTTCAGGAGGAAGAAGACGAATCAATTGTGTATTCATAAACAGAGAACTGGGTGAATAAATTAATCAACTGTACAAATGAGTAAACCAAGGCTCTGACATTAGAATTGTGCTGAAACCCAATGTACTTTTATTCTTTTACATTTCAAGGACTCTTAAGAGGTTCTTTCACAGAGGACACGGTGACCCTCAAAGATCCAAGTCCTTGTTTGAGGTCTCAAGGCAAAATCAGCCACCCAGCTAGGAGGGGAACTTCAGCCTCCTGATGCCCCCCGCAAACTCTGGTTCCATACCCGCCCCCCCCGACCCCCACAGATCAGCATAGCATCTGACCCACCAGCACTCCTACCTACGCAGAGGATGACTGAGGAAGAAATAACTGCCTGTGGGCACATGTCACTTCTCTTCCTCCTCATGAGCTCCACAGAGGAAACAGACTAAGAGGAGTTCATTAGACAGTCATTGTTTTAGGAGGAACTGTTAATAATCTGAAGCTGTAAGGAGCCTAGCTATAAAGGTTCCTTGAAAGCGGTGAACTCAAGACAACAAGAAACTTGCATCACAAAATCTCTGTTCCCTGGAATTCATGTCACAAGTGTATTTGACCTCTGATGTTTACTGATAGTCCTATAGAGCTAATGTTCAATGGTTTTTGTTTTGTTTTGTTTTTTTCTTGTTTTTTTAATTCTAGGATTACCAGATCTATCCATCATTCTAATCCAGTAAAATCCATGTGGGTGACTATTATGATAGAACAATGGGGTTCACTTTTTATTCAAAAACTTAGGATTTTAGGCAATTTCAAACAGCAGAGTTAGCAGATCATTGTCAGTACTCAGCAATAAAAGATTTCTAGGAAGTGCAGAAACATGTTGACGCTCGGTTACACTTACTCCATATTAAAGATCAGGTTTTTGATGCAGCCATGGAATGATCTTCTCATCTTGAGCACTGAGTTCCCCTCCTCCTCTGGAATCCCCCCTATGTACAGCTTGGATACATTTATTGCCTTGCTTTCTGCTGAGGGGCCCAACTTCATTTCTATGGGATTGGTCTCATCCATCTGGACAGTGATAACTCTAAAAGGTCAAAGGAGAAAAAAGCTTTTAAATATAATGAAACATAACTTTATTTTAATATATAATTCCACAAGTTCATTCTGAATGATTAAAGTTCATACTGAAAGATAAATTTTAACATGACATTATGTGAATAAAAAGGTGAATCTTGAAAATGAAAACATACAATTGAACATTCTCCCCAAATGAATGGATGTTATTAAATACTGTTGAATTCAATTGCTTTTTGGAGGGTATTGTTTTTTTACTTTACTGTAATGAAATAATCCAGCATACTTTTAAAATATTTGGCCTACAGTTTCGGAGGGAAATACATAGGGATGCTGATATAACACTATTTACTATTTTAACTATTTACTGTGCAGTTATTTACTATTTTTCCATTTGCTATTTAGTATTGATGTAATGTTATTTATTAACACTATGTTACTATTGACCACAGAATTAATCTGATCTTATACAATATATACTGGGCTCCAGAAAAGAGAAGGGTTAAGGTTTTTCAATTTTGAAAATTCCAAATATCTTACTTTGAAGCAGATGAAATTTCTAGAGAGGTATTCTAGCAAGGTTCCAGAATTATTTTGAAACTATAAAATCTATGAATTCTCATGACCTCATACTAATCATCCCGATCATTTCACTGTGAAGAGTATCCTAACAAGGTTCCTGTTGGTGAGGTCACCATGCCCTTGTACACAAATACCTCCCGGTCCTTATCAGGGAAATGGAATGTTCTCGGCCGTCGCCATATGTGCCCTTGGGAGCACGCAGGAGAACTCTTCTCAGGCTTGTTCCGTCCCCAGAGTTAATATGCACTTCTATGTGGCCCTCAATCAGCATGATGGAAAAGAAGGGCTGGGAAGGTTGCTAAGAGATTTCAGATAGAAAAAAATTACTATGTGATTTTTAAAATTACTGTCTTATGAAGGTAATGTGGAATATTAAACAAGTAAGCAATTCATTAAGAATATCTATCTACATCTAACACAACTCTTGTATTTTATATATGGCCTTCTAACCTCTGCTCATATAACTTACATTTGGCATTATGCTTGTATCACTAACCATATCAGAGATTACCATTTCTACATAGCCTTCACACTTTTTTTTTTTTTTTAAGATCTTATTTATTTATTTGACAAAAAGCGAGATCACAAGGAGACAGCAGCAGGCAGAGAGAGAGGGGAAAGCTGGCTCCCTGCTGAGCAGAGAGCCTGATGTAGGGCTCCATCCCAGGACCCTGAGATCATGACCTGAGCCGCGGGCAGAGGCTTAACTCACTGAGCCACCCAGGGACCCCAAGCCTTCACATTTTTTTATTGCTATATTATGTGCCAACAAATAGATACGTTTGAAGTATTGATCAATTTTTTATTGTTAAAAATTTAGTTTCCAATTTTTTCTTACCGTACATAATGCTTTTGCCTGTGAAATTGTTTCTAACATTTCTAAAAGTGGGATTAAAAGGTTTAAGAGTTTGAAACTTATTAAAGCTCTGAGAACTATTTTGCCACATTAAAAATAGCTCCACCAGCAGAACTGGAATACAAGTGTCTCACAATCTCTTTGTGAGCCTTGGATGACAGCATACCATTTTGCTGACATAGCAATTTTTGATTAGCAAGTGGTCCTATTAAGAATGGTGGAGGAAAACAGTTTGCCACTTCTTTCAAAAGTGAACCACAGAATTATCATGTGACCTAGTAAGTCCACACGTAGGTACATATACCCAGAAGAACTCAAGGCACTCAAGATACCCAAACAAATACTGGTATGTGAATGTTCATAGCAGCATTATTCATAATAGCCAAAAATGTAGATACAGCCCAAATGTCCATCAGTGAATAAATTATGCCATGTACACACAGCAGAATATCAATTCAGCCATAAAAATGAAGTGCTGACACCTGCCACCACATGGATGAAATTCCAAAATACACCAAGCGGAAGACATGGACAATCACACGCTGTATGAGCCCATGTCTGTGAAATCTGGAGAACAGGGGGTTGATTGACCAATACAGAAAGAAGACTGGCGATCGCCAGGGATGAGGAGTGACCACTTCATGACACAGGCTTCTATTTGGGATGACAAAAATGTTTTGGAACTAGACAGACATTGTGAAGCATTCAATGCTACTAAATTGTTCACTTGAAATAGTTACTTTTATGGTTTTATGGTCACTTGAAATGGTTACTTTTACATGAATTTCATCTCAACTAGGAAAAAAAGGAAAAGGTAGAGTCCATACACCATTGTGTCATTGTTAGACCTTCTCTAAGTGGCTCGGGAGGCACAAGGGGTCCACAGACTGGTGTTCCAGTCCTGCTTCTGACCTAAATCAGCTGTGTTACCTTGGACAGGATAATAAGGATCTCTGAACCCATTTCCTCAGCAAAATGTAGGAAACAGAATTCACCCCATGTGTGGCTGTGATCATTACACAGCAGTGTTTGTGAAGTCTCATGCGCGATAGAGGACAGCGGGCTGCGAGCTGCAGTTAGATGACCCCTACTTCATCGGACAAGACATTAGCATTCTGTAAAGCCTCTTCAGATTGCATGATTTATGCAAGTTTGAGCAAAGGAAAGAATAAATATCTATGCTCTGAAAATGGAATATAAATATGGAAAGCCATCAACTTTTCTCTCTCCTACCACTGGTTCACTATTTATCACAGACCACATTTCTTTCTATCCTATTTGTAGATAAGGGAAATTGTGCCTCTTGGAGCAATATACTAAAAAAACTCTATAAAAATTAAGGATTTACTACTGTCTTAGCCTTAAAGAGTAACAACCCTAACATGGAAAAAAAGCCCAGTTTGTGCTGAGTTTGAAAAGAGCTAGAGGTAGACAGCAAGTTATCTTTTCAGTAGCTAGACAAGGAAAATGGACTATGTAACAGAGCAATCACTGATTCCGAGGGGAAAGACATTCAGCGGTGCAACTTCTATTTATTGAAGTGCACACTCATAAGCAACTGGCCACACAGCTACAATAAATGTTCATCACTAAGTCATTCTCCACCTAGTGTTTCTCGAAGTCAATTCCTTCCTGAGCTCCTGGCTGAATAGCAATAACGTTTGAGCTACTTACCCCATGGGCCGGTAGATGACCCTGCTTCTCCCCCTCTCTGCCCAGGGCAACCAGGATGATGCCACTGCTATTCTTGGTGGCAAATGTGGCCAACAATTCCGATTCTGGTAACAAAGGCTTGGGTGACAGTTCAACGTAGCCGCCTTTCAAGAAGCTAACGCTTCGGATAGGCTGGTCACAAAAGAGAGAAAGGAACACCATTAGGTCCACCGGAATGCTACATGGCCCATGGTGGGGGCTACTGCCAGTCTCCCTTTCATCCCTCTTCCATCCCTCCACTGGCTTAGATTTTGTTACCTTACTACATGGGTAAGGCAGGGGGACCTTTATAGAAACGTTTTATTAATGTTTCTCACCTCCAATATACAGCCTTTTCTCACTCCATAGGAATTTCTGAGTAAATCAAAAGTTGATCTGGCTATTTCCAGGTTTTTGATACAGCCCACATAGCTTTTGCTGGTGACACCCCTCCTGTGGGGAAGGGCATGAGAACAACAAAATTTGCATTTTATAACTCCATTTTTTTTAACAGCTTACTTAAAAACAAGATCTTTTTTTTCTTTTTAATTATTATTTTTTAAAAATTTCTTTTCAGTGTAACAGTATTCATTGTTTTGCACCACACCCAGTGCTCCATGCAATACGTGCCTTCCCCAATACCCACCACCTGGTTCCCCAACCTCCCACTCCCCGCCCCTTCAAACCCCTCAGATTGTTTTTCAGAGTCCATAGTTTCTCATGATTCACCTCCCCTTCCAATTTCCCTCAACTCCCTTCTCCTCTCCATCTCCTCATATCCTCCATGTTATTTGTTATGCTCCACAAATAAGTGAAACCATATGATACTTGACTCTCTCTGCTTGACTTATTTCATTCAGCATAATCTCTTCCAGTCCCGTCCATGTTGCTACAAAAGTTGGGTATTCATCCTTTCTAATGGAGGCATAATACTCCATAGTGTATATGGACCACATCTTCCTTATCCATTCATCCGTTGAAGGGCATCTTGGATTTTTCCACAGTTTGGCGACTGTGGCCATTGCTGCTATAAACATTAGGGTACAGATGGCCCTTCTTTTCACTCCATCTGTATCTTTGGGATAAATACCCAGTAGTGCAATTGCAGGGTCATAGGGAAGCTCTATTTTTAATTTCTTGAGGAATCTCCACACTGTTCTCCAAAGTGGCTGCACCAACTTGCATTCCCACCAACAGTGTAAGAGGGTTCCCCTTTCTCCACATCTTCTCCAACACATGTTGTCTCCTGTCTTGCTAATTTTGGCCATTCTAACTGGTTTATAACTCCACTTTTGAAAAAAGGAATAAAAATGGGTCTACAAGTAAAAACGATTTGCTTCTATAAGTCATTCTGCAGAAACGTCTAGGTCCTCCTCTAAGAGGGATATTGATGGTGAAGACTTCAAGTCACATGAATGCTCTTCTTAGGACCAAGGAAAGGGGCTGAATTTAATGAATTAGACTAAATGGCTATCTAAATAAAATGTTTACTATTTTAAGAGAGGATATTATAGTCACTGCAATTTAAATATACTCATTAAAACATAGGCCAGTTACAAAAGACAGTACACAGTTATAAGGAAATAGTAGCATGTAGACTGAAACCCAAGTTTCATGTAGGGTAGAAGATGGATATAAGCCTCCCATTGAAGCAGGTGTGGACAGAACTACTCCCTAGGATCCCATGGTTACAGAAGTCATTGACCATTGCCCAACTACATAGTCATGAACTTTGTCCTGAAGGAAATAACTGCATTTGGTAATGTCTAAGATTATCCAAATCCTGTTCCTTTGACTCCAAATCAGTATGTTATTTTTCTTAACAAGTTGCCACACTACTGGCTGGGGCAAGGTTCTCATGTAACCAAGCTCTCATTTCCAGAACATGGAGATGACTGAGTTATACTCTGAAGCATCAGCTAGTCACAGGAGAACTCTGAAGTCACATGGTTTCCAGTTAGAGTCCCATTTCATTTTTCTCTCTTCTGTGTTGAGCAATGAGCTGTAGACCAGTAGGCAACTGCTTGATTTTGCATGAATTTTGACCGTTCTGGAACTCTATTTCTTCTTTATAAATGAAGAAGCTAAGCCTTGATAGATACCCAAGTTCCTTCTAGCATAAAAGTCTGTGATTTGGGATATCTTCTTAGAAAATGGGACCTTTTCTCCACTGTCTACATGGTGTCCAATTAGGTCCAGTACAGATGAGGGGCAACACAGCTTGTTGCTACAGGACTATCCACCCCTGTTGTTACTATGTGAGGAAACATCTAGAATCTGGGATTAGGAGACAGGTTTCCAGTCCTGGCTCCATCCTGGCAGTGGTAAGACCTGGGGCAAGTGACCACTGCCCTGAAGTTTAATTCATTTCCAAGATGGGATAGGGGCATGGTGACTGTGGTGGTAAATGGTGTTTCTTGGAACTTCCAGAAATTTCTGGCAAAGAGAAAAGATGAGGAGTAGATCTGGGCTGCTTAACTTACAGCATCCAGAGTGGGTGCACGTCTATGTGGCTTATTAGGATTCCCTATAAGAACTCGGCTGAAGATTGAATAGTGCTACTAACTTATCTGAAGACCACTGGGCTGGATGACTCAGTTGGGACATTTGATAATCCCACTCCCTGGAATCCATCTTGCCTTGACTGCTGGCCATTCCTATAGAGTTTTTTGTTTGTTTGTTTTGTTTTTTTATGATGTGAAACTCAGGGCTTAATTGTCCAATCCAAAATTATAACACTGAGGACAATGACCCACAGAGAGCTTATGTCAATTATTAAAGTCAAGTCACAAAGCTAAACATGGATTAGTTGTACAAAATTATTTCATTGTCTTCTCTACCATCTTTTCTCTAACTTCCTGTTGCTTGGCCTTTCAACTTTCACATACATTATTCTTTCTCATCACACAAAAGGGAAGTCCAGATGAGTCTGCAGAGAGCATTTTTTTTTTTTTTTTTTTTTTGGTC
This sequence comes from Mustela putorius furo, assembly GCF_011764305.1. Lineage (NCBI taxonomy): Eukaryota > Metazoa > Chordata > Mammalia > Carnivora > Mustelidae > Mustela > Mustela putorius. Next base: position 11,016,632 of record NW_025422010.1, on the reverse strand, counting down.
TGGAAAAAGAATCAACTAAAATCTCAACTAAAATCACAGGAAAACAACCTGTGATGGAAAATGGGTCTCTAAATATTGTAGAATATTAGTAACAATTGGTAAAGATTTCTAGATGTTTTAAAGGCCACAAACAAAAAAATCATTAATTTTACTGTAGAAGGGTTTCTTTACATCCTAGTAATACGACACATAGTGGTTTGAATCAAAGCAGGTATTATGGGTTAAAATTTGTCCCCTACAAAAGGTGATGAAGTCCTAAACCCCAGGACCTGGGACTGTGACCCGATTTGGAAATAGGGTTGTTACAGATGAGATCACATTAAGATGAGGACATTAAGGTGTCTAATATGACCAGTGTCCTTATAAAAAGGGGAAATCTGGACACAGACACACACAGAGGGAGGACAATGTAATAAGGCACAAGAACGTTGTCCACAAAGAATGCCTGAAGTTGCCAGAAGCTAGGAGAGAGGCAAGGAACAGAGTCTTTCCCACAGCCCTCAGAAGGAAGCAACTTTGCTGACACCCTGATTTTGGACCTGTAGCCTCCAGGGCTGTGAGAGAGCGTACTTCTGTTGTCTGTCCCCTGGCTTGTGGTGCCCAAGGAAGTTAGTAGCCCGAGGAAGCTAACACATTTGGCAGTTACAGAAATGATTATGACACGTGAAATACCTTACAATTCTTGACCTAGGTAATCCACCCACATAAATTGGATCTTTATCTAGACGATTGAGATCCGAAGATGCTCCTGGAGTTTCGCCTTGCTTGGTTTCTCTATAACTGGTGTCATACGCATCGATAACTGCTAGGATTCCTAAAAAGAAGAACCAGGAAAATGAAAACCATTGTCTAACATTAAGGTAAAAATGAAGTTCATTTATAAATTCTTTCTTTATAAATTCCTTTGCATTCTGCACATTTGACCGGGGAGTGTTCTGGACTATTAAAGGACATGTGAAAATCCTCGGTACAGAAGTCAATGAATCCAGAATACATATTGCTGAAGGACAGCAGTGCGTGTGTGTCAGGAAGAGAATGGATTTGATCTTTGATTCCAATTCACTACTTACTGTTAGGTAATGCTCTTGGAAGCCATAAAAAAAAAAAAAAGAAGTATAATATTCTCCCCAGCAATATGTGAATCCTGGCATTTAGTATTTCAAAGAAAACAATGGCTTTCTACTAGAAGATCATTCAAGAATACCCAAGAAGCTAAAGTAAATAAAAATTGCTGATAAGGAAGATGTGGTTCATATACACTATGGAGTATTATGTCTCCATTAGAAAGGATGAATACCCAACTTTTGTAACAACATGGACGGGACTGGAAAAGATTATGCTGAGTGAAATAAGTCAAGCAGAGAGAGTCAATTATCATATGGTTTCACTTATTTGTGGAGCATAACAAATAAGATGGAGGACATGGGGAGTTAGAGAGGAGAAGGGAGTTGGAAATTGGAAGGGGAGGTGAACCATGAGAGACTATAGACTCTGAAAAACAATCTGAGGGGTTTGAAGTGGCAGCGGGGGGTGGCGGTGGGAGGTTGGGGCACAGATTGCATGGAGCCCTGGGTGTGGTGAAAAAATAATGGAATACTATTATGATGAAAATAAATAAAAAATAAATTTTAAAAAATTGCTGATTTTGGAAGGATTCCTTCCTTCCTTCTTTCCTTCCTTCAAGTTTCTAGTGACAAGAGAGGAGGGGAAGAGAGAGAGAAAATCCCAAACAGGCTCCATGCCCAGTGGAGAGCCCTATGCGGGGCTCGATCTCACAACCCTAAGACCGTGACCTGAGCCAAAATTAAGAGTCAGACATTAAATCTACTGAACTACTCAGGCGTTCCTGATTTTGGAAGGATTTTTATTCCTACAAGGGTGGCCTGTACCATCTCATTGCCCTTCTGTGCACTTAACTTGCTTTCGGTTTCTCTGGAAGGCGATTTTGTACCAGGTTCCATTGTTATAGCGTCTGTCTGTAGTAAGGGCAAGAGGCCCTGAGCCCAGGTCTACTGTTACTCTGACTCTGCCATGCACCAGCTCGATGGATAAAAAGTCTTTCTGTGAAGAAGAGAAAGAAATTACCCAGGGCTACATCGTTCTCACAGATTCCCTTTTCCTTCCTGTTGCAGGAGAGTAAAACCTTCCAAAGCCAAACTCAGAAATCTGGATCTGGCCCAACCATCAGAAGTCTCTGTTAGGAAACTGAAGTATCTGGGAAGACTTTCTAGAGTACTACACAGGTATAAAGGAGAGAAACACATTGTTGCCAAAATCTACAGTAAGAGAAGTGGAATCTTTGTATCATTTTCATTTAGATTCATAAATGGGCCAGTCCTACAAAAAAACTAGAAGATTGAGAGAAATCAACCCCACAATAGAATAAAAACAACATTAAGTTCCCATAGATGGAATTCAATGAAGGCCACAGTGATCAGAATGAGCAATGAACAAGATAGAGAAAAGTCAAAATTTAATAACAAATATCATTGATCAAATGGTAGGATGGCTCTTTTCTACATGGTGCTCTCCTGTATTTTGCAATGGTTCTTCAGTGAATTTATAACATAAAAATATTTAAAATGAGGAACTAGTATGACATATGTACGTCTTATATTTGTATGTGCTCACAAAGAAGTCATTAAACATAAATATCCTCACAACAATTTGACTGAATATACTTACAGTGCCATTTGAAGCGAGGTAGAGAAGCAGCCCGTTGGGTGAAAAGGTACTAAAAAGCATAATTATCTGAGTCCCCGTCGTCCGGAGCGTTCTCTCCACAACCGAATACCCACTCCCATCAAAATGGAAGGAGGAGTCTTCATTCTGTAGGCTGCAAGACAGAGCAGAGGAAACACAATCTATTCTCAGGAAGGCAGTTAAAAAGAAAGGATACCTTTACTGAGGGCTTCCCCTCACAAACATTGTGGGTAGAGCTGTTATTTCCATAATTTGATAAGTCACTGTAAGACCTATCTTAAAATATGTTGCTAGATTATGCAAGACAAAGTCCAGTTGCTTTCTACAGAAAAGAAAGTTAACATAGGCCGTGTTCACTGGAAGAAGAAAGAAGAAAGGTCTTCAAAGGATGGATAACTGCTATAAATATTTCTCTTTATCAGGTAGATTTTCATTTGTTCTGACTTTCTTTACTGTCACTATCCTTTCTTAATTCCAAAGCTTTCAGAGTAATTTTTATATTAACATTTTATCCTTTATCTGCTGGCTTTTATATTAACATTTTATAATTTATCTGCTGGTTTTAAGCAATGCATCAGTTAAACTAGGATAGCGATGGAAAACAAGTATGCACCAATGTAGCAGAAGGACCACTTTACCAAAAAAAAAAAAAAAAAGGAAACAAACAAACAAACCATCATTGACAATAGCACCATCTCAGAAATATGTCAGGTATGCTTACAACAAAGTTATTTAAAATAGACCTTGGTACTTCTCAGGTCTGTGTGTTTTCTGGTCATCCCCATACCTCAAAAGGCTGACTTTATTCACTCTTCAAATACAAAGTAAGTTTATCTGGAACATATCACAATGCATTTAAAAAATACATTTCTGGGCTTCAGATGTGGGGTTTTTTTTTGGGGGGGGGGAATATGAATTTGCACTTTCCCCAGCTGAAGGTGTAATACCCAAACTCAGAGCCACATCTCTACACAGGACACGTAACCAAACGGTGACACTGTTTCCATTAACAAAAGAAAAATATCAGTGCTTTATGAAACCTGAGGCTTCAAGCTGACAGCTTCCTGTGGTCTGCTTTTTTGAAAGATTTCTGTCCCTTGACCTTTCTTAGAAGTATAACTTAAAGGAAATGCACTCTGCATGAAGAAGGTATGGTTTAATTCTCTATTATTTCATTCTGAAACCTGTGACTTCCTGCAGGTATGTTCCATTGCTCTGTTTCTTGGCTGGTCACAGTTTCATGTGGCTAACGACACAGACTCTAGAACCAGACTGCTGGGGTTCAAATCCCTGTCTCCCTCTTTACTAGCTGTGTGAACTCAGAAGAGTTACCTAACGTCTCTGTGTGTCATTACCTTCATCTGTAAAATAAGGACAATAGATGCTCTCAGGAAGGGGCATATATGATTTAATACATGTAAAGTCCTTTAAACAGTGCTTGGCACTTAAATGTTCACTCCAGTTAGCTCTGATTATTTTGCTATGTTCAAAGGACCTCAAAGGGATGTCATTTTGCCTATTAAAAGCAGAGCCTCAAAGATTAAGTACTTTGTCCAAGGGCACACCCAAGAAAATGGTGAAGTCATTTTTCAAACAAAAGTCCAGAAATCTCTCTAGTCCTGCTATGCACGCCTTCTCTCTCTCCAGAGCTAATGAGTTCCCTGTTCTTGAGGAGGGGAGCTCTCTGTTTCTGGTTTCTCTCCATCAGCAGGGCCTGGCCACATGAGTTAGCCACAATGAGGGATGCACTCAAATGAAACCATGTTTGTGCATTTCCTGAGAAAGTTCTTGCTCCCCCTCCCCGGGGCTTGTCCTCTTGTGTCTGAGGCTTCTGTTCTATAACCATGAGATCCACAAGTATCACCAGTCAGCCCAGGTGCCTGTTCCCAGGTAGACCACAGGAAGGCAGCTCTGGCGCCCTGCATAGGCAAGGGACTCTGGGACAAATGAAAGCTGGGTGGTTGCCAAAACAACCTTACCTCCCCAGCACTCAGCTCAACGAGCCTTTAAGAATCACTAGTCCTCTGATGCAAGCTCCCATGATAGGGGGTCACACTGCTCACACCCATCAGTACTCAGGGCAGCTGTATGACAGTGAGTGGCGGGGACACCTGGGCCCCGGGCCTCTGATGCCACTTCACCTGTGCCTCCACTTGCCACAGCAGCAGAGCACTTCCTCTGTGCTTCCACAGGTGTCTTTCCTAGAGACCAGGAGACGTTGGAGAAGATCAGCTCTAATGACTAATGCTGACATCGCCAGCAGCTAGCAGGGGCCTGGAACACGGGAGACTGGCCTGTCCCAAAGGTCCCAACACAGCCTGTCACAACATCCACTCATCACTAATACAAGAATAAAGACCTGGTAATTAAATAAAAAGGCTTTTCCATATTTAGATGAAAACTGTTAGAATCAGTGGCTTACTGTATAATGTCCTTTAAGAATTTAAGAGATCATAATTATAAACATATGCCAAAAACATATAAAAAAGGCAAATATATTCAAAGAGGAAAAAAAGCAAAAAAAAAAAAAATCAATTCGTTTCCTTGGTAATAGAAGTCAAAGGTAAACGCTCGTTCTGAGAAAACTAATTTTTAAATCTAAAGGACATCAGAGGACCACACTAATGATTTAATAATGGCAGATTACTTAAACAAGAAGGTCAAAAGCAATGAATTCTAATCACCGGTCTGCTAACATTGATTCATTTCCTAGAATTAGTTAGTTAACTCTAAGCCAAAGTCTTCATCTAATAAGTAGGGGAGGTTGCCTAAAATGAAGACAGCTCAATTTAAAAAGACGGACAAGGACACCTGGGTGGTTCAGTTGGTTAAGCGACTGCCTTCAACTCAGGTCAAGATCCCAGCATCCTGGGATCAAGTCCCGCATCGGGCTCCTTGCTCGGCGGGGAGCCTGCCTCTCCCTCTGCCTCTGCCTGCCACTCTGTCTTCCTGTGCTCATCTCTCTGACAAATAAATAAATACAATCTTTAAAAATTTAAAAATAAATAAATAAATAAATAAATAAAAAGGCGGACAGAAAGCGCCCCCTTGTGTCTGTCTCTGCACCTGCCCCTGCATGTTCTATGGAATGAAGGCAACTCTGAAACGCTTTTTAAACAGTTGGGGATCAGGTGAGTTTGGGACTGCTGCAACTCCAGCTGCTCCCGAGGACATGATTAGTGTGTGTAAGCATATCAGAGGCTCCGATGGCCTCACCATAAGACAGTGTACTTAACTGTTTCACTCAGTGCTTCCCAACAATTTATAGTCAGGACACACCTTATATCCCCACTTAGAAAAAAGTATTTATTAATACCTATTAAACTAGTATTCTTTTAAAAAATATACTTTAGGTAGTCAACATAAGGTAGTCAATATAAGGATACTTTAGGTAGTCAATATGGTAGTCAATGTAAGGATAGCCTGCTGATTTGCTCCGTACCCAGAAAACCTCTGTTTGAGCTAATGAGTCAATCTGATCCTGAAGTTCATGTGGGTGGTCAACCTTCTACCAAAAAAGCCAGTTCCAAGAATAGGGTGGAGGCCGGTGGGGCCGGGGGATGGGTGGGCAGTGGGAGCACCTGCTAATCCCTCCTCTCGGTCTGTAGCAATCTTCATCTTTCCCTGGGGGTCCAGGGTGGGGTGGTGGGAGGGTTTTCTTTAGAGAAGAAACCAATGGCCACATAGAAAACGGACTTCCTCATTCCAGCAAATGAGGAGAAGAGCTAGTAGTCATTAAATTCCCTCATTACTGCAGTTCAAGGCCAGCGGTATTATTATTGTGTTACATTAGTCACCATACAGTACACCATTAATTTCTGATGTCGTGTTCCATGATTCATTGTTTGCATATAACACCCAGTGCTCCACGCAATCTGTGCCCTCCTTAATGAGTATTAAGGCCAGGGGTTTAAACATAACCCTGAAAGTGATGGGTGAACTTAGGAATACTGCAACAGCTAAAGTAGGGGGCATTTTCTGTATTAGAAATTTTTGAGCTCTCTTAAGACTTTTCTCTCTACAAGTAAGATTAATGATCAGGGGTCAATCTGTGACCCAGAGCCCAAGGGTCAGAACCGTTCTCAAGTTAGAATCACTAAATTGCTCGGGAAACTTCCCTATCAGAAAAACAGCATGAGGAAAAAGTGATGGGGAGTTCTCGGCTCCCAGAGTTCTAGAGCTGGTGTCATTATCTCACGAGGCAGTATCATTTTTTAATCTTATTTGCCAATTACAAAACCTTGGGTTTCACATGCTTATTGTCAAGAAAATAATCCTAAGGCATCTACCTAAAAAGCAATGGACTGTGACTGCAGGAAGGTCAGAGTGGAACACTGGGGCCAGGGGTCTCGAGTTTATGGAGGATTTTCATGTACATCATGGTTAAGGGTTCATCACCAGTGCTGGGAGGTAGGACAACAAGATTTTCATTTTCCTATTCTGGAAAGAAGAAACCAAGTCTCCATGAGGTGAGGTGACTTATTACAAAGTCACTGAGAGAGATTTGGTAGGAGAGGGAGCCTGAAACACTCAAACTCCAAAGCTAATATTTTTTTCAGTCATAAGGCTCCTAAAACCAAACTTCTGGTCATCACTTTGAAAGCAAGTGAAGTCAATGGAAGGAAACAAATAAAAGGCTCAAACCACAAACTCCCAAGCTACGAGCTCTAAGAGAAAACAGCTCTGACAGTAACAAAATGAAAACTCGCCCACGAGTTTCTAAATGTAATGGGAGTTGCTTCCAACTGATCTTGTCACGGCTCCTTGTTAATTACAGATATCTATCTGGACAGAGCAGCCCATTAGATGACAGAATTATATCAGATGTTACATTTCTCTAATGGCAGAAGCAATCTATTGTCTTAATTACGAAAGCTTGAGGAAACGAGATTTGTATACTTCTGGGGTTGCAGTTATCTTTTTAGAAACAAAAACGGGGGCTGTTGAGCTCGGTGAGATTGTTATTAAATGCCTGCTCCTATAGCAATATCTGCCAAACGATGTCAGGGAGTTGTTCTCCGTTGCCAAAGGCATTTAATTTCTAGAATTCCAGAATTTAAGAATGAGAAAGTATGTAGCTATAAAACCTGGTGGCAGAAACCAAATTCTCAAGTATTTTCAAACTGAAGATGTACAGTGATTTATCAAAGATGATCCCACGGCTCTCGGGGACAGAAGGTGCTTTGAGAAGATATCTGGTGCTTCTCAAGGATATGATCCACGATGAAAGCATATGAGACCCTGAAAACTACTTCTTAAAGGTTAAAAATGATGCCCAGGCTTCCATTAGTAAATGACCTATGCCCTATCCTTTGGGGTAAGACTACTGACATGACAGACTCTGGGCCACCGTGATGGGCATGGGAATTCCCTAAGCAGCTATGGGACATGAATGACTGTATATTAAATTGCGGGGCCCATTACCTTCCAAAGCAGCCATGGCACTTGCCCTCCCGTTCAATATAGTTCCACAGGCCGATGGACTGTCCGTTCAGGAAGGCCTCTCCCATGCAGCCTTTAAAATGAGTAACCTTCACAGCGGGAGACTTCTAATATAAACAAACAAAACACAATCCACATGAATGAGGAAAGGAATACGTTCTCTATGTGCACAGAACTCCTTGCTGGGAACTCAAATCTAACATCCAAATTTTGAGAAAACATCCAGAAAAATGGCCCCATTGTGATCACTGGTTTCCTCCCAATTATTAAGTGTAATTGTAGAAAGAGCGATAACCAGACAGGATCGCAAAGATCACCTCGGTTACCAGGGGCCCTGGAGAGAAGCCCCTTTTACATGTAGGTGAGGAAACAGAAGCTCAGAGCATGTTGGTCAGTAGTGAGGGCCCGGCTGGAACTGACCCCCTTACTCTCAGAACACAGAACCAAATCCAAGTGACTCAACTTCATCCAGTAAGGGGAGAGAGGGTATAATAAAATATATACCACTGGCTCTGGTGTTAAACACTAATTAGCCTTACTCTACCACTAGGTTTAGAAGAGCGATAAAAGAAATTACAGAAATGAATGTAGAATGCTGAATTCCCTGTTTCAGTCCTGGAAAAGAAACTCAAATCGCAAAATGGACCATTGGCTTCCTTTCCATTTACGCTCTTTATTCGGCAGGACCCTCTGCTTTATAAAACCAGCCCAACTCTGAAAATGTGCTGTCATTATGCAAAATCACAGAAACGAGAAATGTTTATCTGCCTTGGATCTGTTCAATAGTTCAAGCATACTAGTTTTAGAGAAAAGCAGCCCATCAGTCCTGTTCAGATGAATGTCTTGAATGTTACCTTGATCTGTCCTCCAAGCCCTCCAACAAACATGAGCGTTGAGTTGTTTATATCGAGAACATTGGCAGTTCCAGGGGATTTACTTGTTTTTGTTGGTGGCTTCTGAGCTGCGCTCATTTCTTTTACACTCAATGAACCGATGTTTCCAAATCTATGGGTCACAAAGAATTACAGAAAGAACACTTTCAGAATCCCACATCTGTCCGCGTTAAGTACACATCTGTTTCTAGGCAGTCTCCAGGCTCTTCTCGCCACATTCCCTGCAGCGGGTCCCCCCACTGGTCTCCGTCTTACAGTCCTGTCCATTCCATCCCCAGTTTACTGGCAAAAACTTGTGGAGAAGGTCTTCTAAATCATAAATTGCATTGTGTTACCTTCTTGCTTAAACCAGTTACAGATGATCAGTTAATTATTTGAAACAGGCTACTGCCTTCAGTATTACTCCTTTTCCACAAATAACAAAGCAAAAGTCAAGAATGCCCAGCAACAACAAACCATAAGATTACAGAAAAGTAAAAAGACACACCTTAAGAGAGACTTTGCAAGGAAGAATTTTGCTTTGTGTCTGGCTTTTAAGAAACCACACTTCCCACTTGGATCCCTGCCTTCTTTCTTCTTCTACATACACACCACACCCCCCATGTGGGATTTCTACCATGTTGCCTCTCACTCCTCTCTGTGGGGGAGAACTCAGTTTACTGGTCGGCCAGCTTGAGACCTAACATTCTAAAGGTAACAAACGTATAACATTTTTCTTCTTTTGATCATTGATTTTGGTAACAAAGTTTATTTCTTCTATAATAAGGGGGGGGGAGCCCTTATTTCTATAGTTAATCTAAACCAACTATCCTTTAACTATAATCTAAATTCCCCCAACTTTCAAAGACTATATGATATGACAACCATGTTACAAACTTATAAGGTACAGTTTCAAAAAAAGAGACACTTGGAGAGAACTTTCTCTACTACCTGGTTACATAGATACTGTGCCATTTGTTGTCGTCAATTGGGAGGTCTGGAAATTCCAACCGCGTGGACCCGGAGCCCAGATCCCAGAGAAAGGCCACCTTCCCCCGCCGCATCTCCACTGCCAAGAAATCAGACTGGGGTGCGGACATGAGCTGGGATGAGTTTACATGCCGGATGTTTGCATGACTACCAAAACGTGTTAAAGAATAAGCTCCTAGAGCATTTCCTCTATTCTTAAAAACAACAACAAAAACCTCAAAAACCCGCCTTTTGTCTTTAAATGTTGCCCTCCCTGGAGCTGGAGAACTCAGAGTCTTGGAGATGGTTACGCCATTGTTGGATACTAGTGCCCCTCCCAACCTTGCCCTGCATGGCCCTGCACAGTCCCTTCCAGAAAGTTCCTCAGAAACACTCACTGGGGATCACCAGTAACTTACAGAGAACAGGAGGAAAGGCACTGGACTGGTCTGCCCAGTCTGAGAAGGCAGTGAGTGAACATGAAATACGTAGTAAGACAGGAGTCACGATACCCCGTAAGGCGGACTTGCATCTGTTCTGCACCTCCGCTCCCACGAAGATGTTTCAGAACTTGTGCTCGTTAATATTTTCTGCCCTCAGACCCACAAGGGTTCTGACCCATTCCCCCTGGCCGCCAAAGGTATCAAGTCGGTCTTCCACAGGGGACTTGCCCCTCTGGGAACCACCGAAATCTCGTTGGGTGGAGGAGCCTGGGTGAAGCTGGACGGTTCTGATACGCCCCTTAGAGTGCACACCCCCACCCCTGATGACAACCGCCAAGATCCAGTTTCCACCCCCAAGGCTGTGCTTGGTGGCTGAAGAGGCTACAGAAGCCATTAAGAAATGCCACCCTGCAGCTAGGGAAGACACTCTCCTCAACATCATAGGGCCCTCCTCACAGGCATGCAGCTTGGGACTCTGTGTGTTTTTAATCTAATGCTACTAGGTTAGCAAAAGTTTAGTTCCCTTAGGAGGATTCGAGATTTCGCCAAGGCTCTGTTTTTTTTTGTTTTTTTGTTTTGTTTTTTTCTTTCATCACCTCCCTCACCCCCACCCCGCCAATTCAGAAACTACATACGCTCGGAAGAGATACATTGGGGCTTTCTACAGTCCATACTCACACTGGTGCTGCTCCCCAGGTAGAAGAGAAGGTTATCGGGTTCACTTGTCTTAACATTGAGTGTTAAGGTGTTATAGTTGGTAGAAGAAATCGGAGGCTGGTAGGCCCGGATGCAATCTCGGTCCGCAGACACGGCAACTTTGATCTGTGAAAGGGAAGAGGAAGTGTCCTAATCACTCAGTGACAAACACTGGCCATAGGCCAGGAGATGAAACGTGCTGTTCCAGAACCAATTTTCACTGGTCTGCAAGTTTCCTCTCTTGAGGATGTATAAGGCTTTGTGTTTCATAATGTGAGAGATCAGGTAGTAAGGAAAATTATTTTGTTTGGTGAATAACTTAAATATGGAAAAGTCAGTCTTGAAGTTTTAAGACTATTTTACATAGGAAATGGGCTCACTCATGTGAGACTTAATTCCTTGAGACAAGGAGCTTATCCAGATCACCCTGGAATCTTTACCCCGACCCAGGGAGGACGTTTGATGATCATCTGTCAAATACGTGAAGGGATAATCTATTTATATATCCAGCAAATATTTATAGAGCAACCCCTGCACTTATTACACTTTTCTCTAAGTATCTGCATATATTTCCTATATTAGCTTTAAAGATTATACGTTTGTACTAATCAGAGCATTCAGAAGCATCCGTCAGGCTTACGTTTCATTGGTGACTTCCACTGAAACAAACAGAAACCAGAGCTCATGTCAACCTACGGCCATTTTCCAATATTGAGGTCACTCGAGGGAGGGGGGAGTAGAAGACTCCAGAACGGCTTTTTCTTAGCTAGCAGGGTTCAGGTGGATGAACATGAGACCAGAGGTCACATCCGCCCTCTATAAATCCCCTGTAGCGTGTTAACGGCTTAGTCTCTTGAAGAAATTTCCCTGAAATGCCTCCTGTTTAGAGCACAGCCAAGGCCTGGAGCTACGGATGGCCGTAACGCACTTTCTTTCCAGTTCTCAAGTGTTCGATGCACTCAGTGCCCTGGATTTGTGAGCACCTGTGTGTGGAGGCTGTGCAGCCGGACTCCTGGGCGATGAGGCTCAGGGTGCAGCCACGCTCTGAGGAACATTTGCATTGCTACGTTCGTGAAATGATGGCCATGGAGCCAGACTCGACCAAGGCAGCTTATAGGTAGACACTTAGACCATGAGCTCTACAGCAGCTGAGAACAGCTGTGGACCGACGATTGAGGCTATGGTTATAAATCTCCACAAAGACGTGAGATCTCTTTGCTATCATTTGGAACCAGGTTGAATGAAGCAAAAAAAAAAAAAAAAAAAAAAAAAAAGAAAATGAGACTACTTAAGTCCACTTAAATATACTATCCAGGGCAGGAGAGATGGTATTTTTGAGACCAAGCATAAACACCATAAATGAAAGTCATAAGTTGCCATACATATATATATCTCACATATATATATTTATATACATATATATATATACACACATATATATATGTATATATTTATATATATATGAGTGTAAATATACCTAACACAAAGTCTTAAATGTACTGTAGACAAGGCTGGGAGAAATGTGGATGGTAAGAGCAGAATCAGTAGAAGTCAGTGTGACAGTCCCCTGAGACCGGAGGTTACCGAGAGCCCCCGCTGCGGGAGGCCCGAGCTCCTGAGAGCCCCAGGAACCCACACTCACAGAAGCTGCTTGCTTCCGGGCCTGGCTGATGAGCAGTTTGATTTCTGATAGGTTTCTGCTCAGGTTCTCTTCTAATATCTTCAAAGGCTTCAAGCGATCAAATAAAAGGCTGGCTTGGGTCTCGGCGTCTTTCAGTCTTCTTCCAGCTAACAGAGCTACCCAGTAGCGGTGGCGAGAAAGATGGCGGCAGGGAGGAAACGAGAGAGGTGAATTTATTATTCCCAATGTACTGAATAAAATAGAACATCCTAATGATCAGATCCTTGAGATTTTGGTAAATACAGTTGACCCTCAGGTGACTCAGGGGTGGGGTGGAGGCCTCTCAACCCCATGCAGTTGCAAAGCTGTGTGTAACTTCTGATGCCCCCAACACTTCACTAGGAATAGCCTACCGTTGGCTGGAAGCCCCATCAACCATGTAAACAGTCAATTAACACGGTTTGTAGGTTACATGCATCATACACGGTATTCTCACAATGAGGTAAGCTAGAGTCAAGAAAATGTTATTAAGAAACTCAAAGAAACTACATTTTCTGTATTCATAGAAAACAAAATCTGTACAGTGAAAAAAAATTTCAACAGCGGTTGAAACCTATGTTGTTCAAGGGTCAACTGTACATGAAAAATGCGCCAGCAGCAGGCCCTCCCCAAGGCTCTTCTCTCGCCTTATAAATGCAAATCTAGACATCAGTGCATTTTTATTCCTTAGGGATGCTGTCTGTCACAAAGACCCTATGGTACACTGAGCCAGTTGAAAATCTCACAACATGGACTTCCCCGCTGGGAAGGGAAACCAGGACATACTGGTCATTGAGGAGTCCTGTAGAAGTCTGTTGGTTTCTCGTAAGGTGGCGTCAACCCTGGACAGGTCGGTGGATGTGTTTAGCAGCTTCTGGCTCAATCCCACGACGTCCTTTAGGGTGCTTGCTGCGCTCTGATTTGCAGATGCGGCCAGCTCTTTGACTTTGGTTCCCTTGCCTTGGATACCTGACAAATTTAAATGGAAGCATGCACTCCTCTTTCCCCCATATAATGGGGAAAACTATAAACCACTGTAAATATGACTTTTCACGGAAACATGTATAGTATTTCTTACAGGCTGCTGAACAGAAAATAGGGCTTCTCATTCATTAATGGCAGTACTAAGACTGAATGCCCTATGCCTTACCACACACTCTTAGGGACAAATGAAATAGTTTTGGTAACAATGTTCTCTATTGACCTTTCAATACACAGTGAGATCACCTACCAATTGTGTTCTCAGCATCGTAGATGTTAATAAGCTAAACTTCTTTATTTGGTCTCCCTTCTCCTAGTCATGAATTACCTTCTTGAAATCAGTCCATGTGTAGATAAGAATTTGGGGGAATTTAAATTTGTAGGTAAGGCGGGCATGTCCTAGGCTGGAGGGAGTGGCATTTACCCACAACGTCAGCTGGCTACTAGATGGAACAGCAGAACAAAGACTAACCAGTCACAATGGATAAAGTGGAATTCAGTTGTTTTAGAAAATCTGGGTGATGATTTTTTTAAAGGCACCAGTATTCACGTTTAAAGTATCCAGTCTCAAACAGGACAAAAACCAACATTAATTGCAGCAATTTTTCTGCAAGTCTGAAATTACTTCCAAATAAAAAAGGTTTTTTTTAAAAGGGGAGGTTGGGGCGGGGCAGGGGTAAAGAGAATATTAAGCAGGCTCCGTGCTTAGAACAGAGCCTGATATGGCGCTCGATCTCACAACCCTGAGATCATGACCTGAGCTGAAATCAAGAGTTGGATGCTTAACCAACTGAGCCACCAAGGTGCCCCTGAAAAGGTACTTTTAAGTATTTAACCAACAGACATCATGTGTCCTAAAAGAAAGAAAGAGAGAGGGATGGAGCGAGAAAGAAAGAAAGGAAAAAGGAAAGAAAAGAAAAGAAAATGAAATGAAACGAAACTTCGTTAGAACGTGTTCCCATGATTTAAGGTTAGAAGTCAGTGCAAAGTGCCCCAAGCCCAGACCCTCTGACAGTAGTTTCCATGTTTACCACTGAAACCACAGGGAGAACTCTGGAGTTGTTAGGGTGTCTTATAAGGCTTATTATGGGGGCACCTGGGTGGCTCAGTGGGTTAAAGCCTCTGCCTTCGGCTCAGGTCATGATCCCAGGGTCCTGGGATCGAGCCCCACATCGGGCTCTCTGCTCAGCGGAGAGCCTGCTTCCTCCTATCTCTCTCTCTCTGCCTGCCTTTCTGCCTACTTGTGATCTCTGTCTGTCAAATAAATAAATAAAATCTTAAAAAAAAAATAAGGCTTATTATGAAAAGAAGGGAAGGTTGAGGGACTGCTTTGCAGCTGGACTCATTTGTATTATACTTTTAAACAGTTTTCCTATTTCGGACGGTAATGAATAGTACATTTCCAACCCATCAATATTAAAGTGATTTCTGAGCTTATTTTAGAATGCTTTATTGCCTCAAGAAGGAAGATCACCAGCAAGAGTTAATTGCCCCCATTTATAATGCATCTAGCATTATCCCTTAAAGTGGGAACATTCAGCTTCTTGCTGACTTCTTCAAATGACCCTTTCATTAAAGGGATGTGTCGAGTCATTTTAAAAGAAAGCAGTTCATGGGGGGGGGGGAGTGATCAAGTCTCCCAAGGATTTTTGATTTTCAGAGTATGATTTTAGCATTGCAATGCAGGTGTTCTGGAGCTATTTAAAAAATAGTTATCTGCACTTCCAAATCATACTCCTTTGCTAGTAAAAACTCTTATCTCGGCCTCAATTTGGAGCAAGGCTGTTAATCAGACTGGCAGTAGGACTTCCTTCTGCTGTGTAATGGCTTTACAAGGAGCAAACATTAATTAAATCAAGATTCCCCTTTCCACTTACCTTCAGGAATTGCTCTGAGTGTTAAGAGTGATTCATTGGTCCTCCTAGTAATTGTATCAGCATTCTCTTGAACTCTGTTTACTGTATTTTTCAATTCACTCAGTTCCAACACAATACCTATTTAAAGGGGGGGAAAAGTGTTTTCTTAGGGTAGCCTACTCAAAAGTTGCTTAGGCAATGGTTACCTTCATCACTTTGACCCATCTACAGAATCAACAACTTTCTACAGACACCCTCCTCCAAAATTGAAATTTTTCCAGCAAGACTTAGCACCACTCATTATAGAAAGTACGAGTGTTTGTTTTGGACTTCCTTGATCATTTTTTCTATTTTGCTTGTTACCCTTCTGTCAAGTATTTCTTCTCAAATTGCATGTCCAATTTAATTAGAGCTCAGGCAAAAACTTATGTTTAAATCCCTCAGTCTTAATCATTCGCTAACTTCCTGTTCACAACAATCTTGTCCACATCTCTTCTCTGGGTTATAAACCCCCCAAGGTTGTCCTGCCCAGGTATCTTCGCCTGGTATCCCCCTGCTTCCCCGGCTGGGGCCCCTCCTCTCCCCCAACCCTCTCACCACAGGACAGGTGTTCAACTCAGCCTCCTTCAAGTCTGATCAAAGCTGCTGGATCAAAGCTTTTACTTTGAATATTTCTGTATAACACACAATCACATCTCAATGCTGGATACATGGCTAGAAAATGAATTATGGATAAAATACCTGATGAACACGATGATTCTGCCTAAGGTTTTAATGGCCAGGAAGTTCACTGGTTGGTGGCCTCTGATATACCTTTTTGCCATGTAAGCTGAAGCCCCAGCCTGTGAATACGGATGCTAGAGTTTGTGTTTCATCTGCTTTACGGTCAAGTGTGAGGGACTTTCCATTCCATGAGATGACGACATAAAATTTAAATTGTGTCACTCACAGAAAAATAAATCCTATGCCCACACCCGGGCCCTTGGCTTCAGACAGTTATGGGAGGATCCCTTATTGGGCATGGAAGTGTTCTTAGAGGGGTGTGAGCTTTGTTTTAGTCCACTGTCTACTCCTATAAGGACTTGACATTTTTTGTTAGAATATATTACAGTAAAGATGTATGTTTTTCTCACACCACGGATTCCTGCTGCCATTTTGTGTTGTGTTCACTGGACAGCCCATACAGGTGTGAAATCACTGTTTACTGAACCCTTCAGGAAGATCTCACTGCATTGGCATTTATAAAATATAAAATTTAAATTTAAATTATGTGATATATCTATGACAGGAACTTGGAATGTCACTGTGGCAAAGAAGAGTTCATGTTCAAATGCCTCCAGGAAAGGAGAACATTCCAGTGGTATGCTCAGAGGCTTACTCACTCTGCATATCAATACAGTCTGAGCTAGAAACTTACCTTGATGCTTTCTGCTCAGGCTTTTGCCTTCTTTTAGAAATCTGGAGCTGAGCTGGAGAGCCACTTCTGCCTTAGAAACAAGGGATTCTGGGAACTGGAAAACAGGACACCTTAAACATGGTAATGGTGTGGGGAGGGGGCCCAGTGTCCAGTGTGGGGGAAGGGGGAGAGGCAGGTGGACTCCCACTGAAGATGGGGAGAGCAACTCTTTCAGAATAGCCTCTAGTCTAGTTCCAAACATGGGAGTCCACAAGGTAATGGGTAGGGACAATTTAAATTGTCCTAATTCATGGCTGAGGAGAAAGAACACAAATCATTTTTAAATATATAAAGACAAAACCTAGCCATTAAGTGAAGATTTCTCCAGAGAGAAGATGTCTCAAGTAGATATCAAGAAGTATTATCCTTTTGTTATAAGAAATTGTAAGATTTTTCTCATTTCCAGATCACCATTCGCTAGTCTTCGTAAAGACGTATTTAGGACCTTAAGGGGTGTTGGGGTGGCTGAGTCGGTTCAGAAGCTGACTTCAGCTCATGTCATGATCCCAGGTCAAGCCCTGCATCGGGGCTCTCCCCTCTCCTTCTGCCCCTCACCCAGCTCATGCTAATAAATAAGTCTTTAAAAAAATATATGACCCTAAGAAATTAAAACTTTTATCACATGATGACAGAGTCAAACAGCTCTCACCAGACACGAATGGTGACAAGCATGAATTTAAGCCACTGAGTCTTTGCTCAGCACCTTCTGGAACAATCTTCCACAGTGTCTAGAAAAGAAAGTCATACACTGTGGCCCCCAGGGCAGCTCTCACCAGGCTCGTCGTAGTCACCATCTCAAGAGCATCTTTTGCCAATTTCTCTGATTCTTCAACCAGGCTCCTAATGTTGGAATGGACGTGTGTTGCGCTGGTGGCATTCAGGGACACGTGTCTCACATTGCCAAGACCACTGTGTAAGCAGTATAGTTACAGACATTAGCACAAACTAAAGGAAACTTGCCCACTATTCCTGAAAGCTTCCGGGTTTCCTACCCTTAGAAAAGTTCAAGGAATAACAACACAGGGACTCCCCTCTAATTCCAAGGTAATCTTCAAAAGTAGCTACGTCATCACTGGAACACTCGGAAGCACTAATTAACACCCGCAGAATGGACTATCGCTTGTTTCCCATGGTTCTAACTGTCCACAAGTTTCCACCAGCTGCCCTCAACATTCCTGCATTTCTGTGCAGCCCCCCACATCTGTCTGGGCTCCCGCTGTGTGTCTGCCTTGGCTGTCATCTCTCCTGCTGCACACATGCTAATTTCCGAAAAGTTTCCCTAAGCATATATAAGGATGCTGAATCTTGTTCCTCAAAAGATAGATACCAATTGGATGAAATTCACAAGAGGATTTGGAGGAGGATCAGATAATATTTCAATCATCTGAACTTCCCTCTTACAAGTGGGCAAATCACTTATGAACTTGCCAACTGGTAATGGCGCAATTTCATCCAGCTCACTCTATCTTGAAAATGAAATCTGACAATTGACACATCTTTGCCTGCTGAGTAACTCACTTCATTTTCTCCCCAAGGTTATCAAGTTGAGGGATTCCCAAACCAGACACCAGCAGTTACTGCTTGATTGGCACAATCTGGTGATTTATAAATAAAAGATAATGATGTTACTTAACTTCGTGTAGCATACCACATTGCTCTTACTAACTGTACTAGGCAATATGGGTTTTGTCCTAGCTATGTATGTAGGCAGAATATTTTTTTTCTCTTTTGGGAAATAATGAAAGCTGATGAAAAGATAGGAGTAGGGTATCTAATTCCATTTTCTATTATGGATTCCTATGGCATGTGTAGGCGGTAATGCTTCATGCAACACATAATTTATGCAACGTTCTATCTTATATCATTTTTAATTGCTTTCCTTGTGTGAGCTAATCTTCTATGGCAGCATCCCTCAAATTGGAAAGATATTTCTTTTCCCCCCTCCCACAAAACACACCCAACATACAGCAGCACACACATTCCCAGTGAGTCCAGACTTTTTCTAGCTATAATTGTAACAAACTTAAAAGAAATAAATTAACCAATTAACTCACAATATTGTGTAAATGTCTGGTAAGAACGGAACACTAGTTCCTTCATTGGCTGTACATTAGATAACATGGGAATCTTTAAAAACGTGACAAAGCCCGAGTCATGATCTTTGAGTGGGAGGAGGACAAGAGGACAAAAACATCGGTGTTTTTGAAATTCCTCCAGGGGATTCCAAAGTGCAGACAAGTTTGAGAACCACTGTCCTCAAGTCATGCTTCTCATTTAAAAATGCTTTGTCACAAGTTGAGGACATATTTAACGAATGCTAAAAACATATGTTAAGATAACTGTACGACAACAGTAGGCCTTCAGGTAGCAGAAAATAAAGGGGATGGTGTCTTCCAGTGTGAGCAACCACACCTTCCAACCATCCATAAAGCCAGCCAAATCACAAGCTGCAGAAGGACAACATTTGTTAAAAAAAAAAAAAAAAATCAATGTCTTCGTTCTGTCCAACCTAACAATGCCATGAGCACTGAGTCATTCCTTAACAAGGCCTTCATGGTTGATAATATCACGACATAATATTTGTTTGACTCCTAACAATTCACTGTGCATTTTCCCATCGTATGTGGAAGGATGACCCCCTTATCAGACATGGGAGGAAATCCTCCTTGCCACGTGCATAAAATAGGAGTCGTCGGTTGTAGACCAAAAAAGAGTGACTCAACACTGTGAGCAAAGTAGCCTTGCTCTGCAGGATCACCCGCCCTGGGACTCTTGCGAAGTCGGCGCTCACCTGTCCAGAGCACGTGCTCGTCTCTGGAGCTCAGCTGCATGGTCCTCTGCTCTGTAGACGAGGTCCAGTGCTTTTCTTCTGGACATCTGCATGACCAGATCATCCACGTGGCTCCTGATTTTGGCAGTCCACAGAAGCAGCTCATCCCGGTGACGTTCTAACTGCTACGTGGAGAAATTCACATTGTGAGCACAGGTGCCTCTGTGGACCCATGTACCCGTGTGCGTGGGAACAAGGTGCAGGAAGAGGTTCCGAGTCAGACTTACTGCCAGCGCCTTCTGAGCCGCCTCAGCACGAGCGGTGACAGCCTCTAGCAATCGTCTCCCTCTGGCAATTAGTGTTGAGGTCAAGTTCTGTTCTTCTTCAACACGCTGCTTCTTTTCCTGGGGCCAAAAAAAAAAAAAAAAAAAAAACAAAAAAACTCACCTTCGAGTATGCTAAAAAGCAAGCCAGCATCTGAACGTTAGTGCTTGACATTATGTGCGGGAGCTAGTAGATGGGGCTCGTTTCTAAAGAAGCTAAAAATGGAATTAACGACATAGGAGAGTTGGGCTCCCAGTCCTGAGAGAGAAGGAAAGAGCCCATCCTTCTGGAGACTCACGTGGAACTCGTGCAGGTTGGCACGGACAATGCGCAACAGGCGGTTGGTTTCCCGGGTCCTCGCCTCTGCCTCCCTTGTCAGGTCTCCTGCTGTCTGCAGCTCACTGGTGTATTTTGAAAGGAGGCTGCTCGCTGCTGCTTTGAAGACCTCCAGCTCTTTCTGTGGCTTCTGGTAATTCTTCTGAATTTGTGATAACACATCTTCAGCAGCCCTGTTAGATATAGACGGTGTAGGTAGTAAGTAAATGAACAACGACTCTCCTCTCATGAATGCACAGCGAAAGACTCTGCATTTCCATCCCTTGTGTCGTCTTGCCGTCGAAAGGGGTACATTCTCACCTCTTAAAAGAGGAAGTAATTTTTCTAAGACAGCTATAGACATAGCGGACTTGCACTTTATCCTTAACAGGCGATCTTTAGTCATGAACTTCCTAACATATTTTCGTAGAGGAATTCAAAGAAATCTTCTCTCCAGTTCCATCCAGGAAAACTGGGCCACGGTCTGTGGGTGGTAACAGCAGCCATCTTGCTTTTTGGTACAGCAAGAAATTGAAAAGAGGCTATCCAGTGATTTGTTTCATTTGTTATGAAGTTATAAATCTATCTAGAAGATATAAAGGTTTTCCTACAGCTAGTTAAAAAACAGATATTATAAGAACTGAAAATCCAAATGCCAGAAAGATCTAACTTGTACCACTGGAAAGAGCAAGCTTTAGGAAATCAAACGACATGTTTTCCTATTCTTTCGTAAATATGCTATCATACCACTTGTTTAAATCCGTTTTGAATTTAAAGTTACACAGAATAATACAATTTTCACACTATAAACCTTCTCAGGGGTTGAATATATCCGATTAACTTCCTGCTTCAATTTATTGGGGGAACTCAGAAAAATTTCATGGAAAATGCCTTGTAAGTCACCCTCAGCTTCCACAGACAACCTATTGCTGTCCTAAGACACAACAGAAAACATTTTCCACAGGTACCTACTTAAACTCTGACATCATTGGAACATCACCAGAACTTTGAACACTCTTACAATTTCCCATGATTTCTCATGATAATTAGGATACAGGCAACAAGAACGAAAAGTATATGGGAAACATAAGTAAACCAATATATTTCTGATGTCTGACCATGGATCCCTTCATACCATTAAACAAAGAATCTAAGACATTTCGATGAATGGCTTTACCACCTAACCTGTGATCACAGGCAATGATAGTCATCAACAACTTGACAAAGATTAAAAACAAAAAACCTCAGCAGCGCTCTTCATTTCTTCCTACAAAATTTGTCCAATGAATAAAATTAAACCAGTGTTTCTCAAATTACATTCCTCTGTGGCCCTCAAGTCCCGTGAGTTGGAAGCAGGTTCTAGGAGAAAGAGCTCTGTTGTGAAGTCAGGCCGTTCTCTCTCTGCTCCCCTAAGAGACTGACCACACACATCAGCATACTACAAGCTTTGAGAAGACTTGCCCTAAAGACCTTGCCTCTCCCGAGTGGACACTGCCTTTCCCAAACTTATGCAGTCACAGAACACATTTCTTGAAGATTCTTATTTGAGAGACAGAAAGAGAGTGCACATGCACACAAGTTGGGGGGAGGAGGGGCAGAGCGAGAAACAGACTCCCTGCTGGGCAGGGAGCCCCACACAGGGCTCAATCTCAGGACCCTGCAATCATGACTGGAGCCAAAGGCAGATGCTTAACTGAGTCCCCCAGGTGCCCCAGGACACACTTCAATGAAGCAGCTTTGGATAGCTCTGGGGACCAGCATGGAAAACAGATGGGGAGCAGAGCTATGGGTGATAAGGTAAAACGTGCCATCGGGGCACAATGTGCACAGGGAAACAGCAGGCCAGATTCTGCGCTCCTTTGCCAGCCCTGGGCTGCTGTCTGTGAGCACTCCCGCTATTCCCTCTCTGAGAAGAGTGGCTCAGGGCCTCAATTGCTTGTCCAAGCAAGGTGCTTTAACACCTGCTTTCCTTTAGAGTCTGGAATTTGGCATATTCTAGGTACAGGGTGTATACGGGGTCCGCCCCCAAGAAAAACCTTGGATGCTGAACTTCTCAATGGGCTCCCCCCAGGAAGAAACATCACATGTGTGGTGCTGCATTTTTGTTGCCAGGGTCAGAGCGTGATGTGACCCCCTCAGGAGGGAGAGAGCGCCTAGGGAAGGCTGCATGGATTCTCCAAGCTCTGCTGTGTCTTCTTCCCTGTGTATCCTGCTGTGTGTCCTTAATACATGACCTAGAAATCTTGGCCAGGAGTCCTGAAGGTCCTTAGGAAAATTCTGACTGTGGGCATGGTCTTGGGGACACCAACACAAGCATGATAAGCTACTGGATGGTGTGAGAAATAGTCTTGCTTATAAGAAGGCCATACTTCAGGTAAATGGCCAGTTTTCTAAGAGTTATAATAAAAAAGTAGATACATAATTCCTAAAATTATCCATGAAATTTGAAATGGCATAAATACAGAGGGATTATCTAGGGAAAATAGGAAAGAGTAGGCCAGAGAATACATTTTAAACAAAAATTTAAAAAATAAAAGTTAGCTTTAGTAATGATTGTACTCACAAGTTAGATCAACAATCTTGTAGATAACTTTATTCCAAATAGAAACAGAAGGGCTACAACAGAGAAAGGGCAGTGGAGGGCCTAGCAGGCAAGGCAGGTCGGGGGTGCTAAGAGAAGAGGATGGGAGAGAGGAACAAGGGTGGCTTCTCCCCTTCCTTGCAAATGCTTCTTAGAAAATGAGCTCTTCCCAATTGGACTATGAGATCCAAGTGGACAGGAAGGCTCTGCTCTCCTTTGTATTCCCAACTCCTAGCACAATGCCTATCACCTGGGGACTCTATCCATTTGATGAACGAAAGAATGAATGAATGATTGAACTGACCATGGAAGGGTAATGGTGGGTGAGGACATCCCTACAACTGATCCCCAGGAATCTTCATCCTTAATAATCTCCACCATCTTTAACAAGACTCTGATGTGCAGCCAAGGGAGGGAACAGTAATAAGAGGCAACATCACGGGGAGGGGGAGGAAGCAGTGGGACCCACCGGGGAGCCTGGGCAAGCTGGAGATGGATGGAGCTGTAATCAGATACATGACATTTGCACATAATCCTGGAGGCAGCGGGGAGCTAAGGGTGGTTGGGAAACGGAGCATAGCTGCACTGAGCCTGGGGTAACCACCTCAAGAATGGTGGGTCCCGGTAAGACCTGCGTGGAGGTATGATCCCCGTTCACCGCTGCTGCCTCCTCCTGCCATGCATTTCAGGGGAAGGAGGATGCACATGAGAGGTCAGGGTCAGGGGGAGCAGGACTATACTGGAGCAGAGGTCTCTGACCCGGCCACTGACATTCTACCCACCTGTCTTTTCTGGACTAGGTCTCAAGTGGTTCTTCCTTTGGTGTTTGGTTGGAAAATCATAGGTTTTGGAGTGATACGGATTTAGGGGTATGGTCTGTTTTCATATTATCCTGGAGGTCTAACATCGGGCAAAGTGCTTAGAGTCTCTGGGGCCCGTTTCCCCAAGCTAGCTCCTCCCCAACCTCACAAAGCAGCTAAGCAGATTATGTGACAAGACGAGAGAATCGAAGTCTTCACGGCCCCCTCGCCCAGCCCAGAGCAGGTGCTCCAAGATGGCAGCCCTCTTCCTCATTTCCTGGGACCTCACCGTCCTCTCCTCTCCCCGTGTGGGTTTTGTGATTAGTTCTGAGCCCTAACTGATGCTCTAGAGATTATTTTACTAGTTCTCTCTCCAAAGGCCACCTGACATTTTTTTTTCACCTAACAAATCAACGACAATGTCAAAAATCGTATTCAATGATGAAGAAAGATGTAAGCTCTAACTTTGCAGCATGTTGCCAGTAGAAGTGTAAAGGAATTTTTAAACCTTTAATAAAATAATCTGGAAATGCAAGTCAGGAGTCTTCAAAATGCAAATTCCATGATTTCACTTCTTATCACCTCTCCTAATAAGAGGATAGTATAAAACAGAGGAAAAGATTTTAGTCTAAGATGGGCCATCACAGCATTATTTAAAATAACAAAATATATTACTATCAGTTAAATATGACACTACAGGAAATGGAACTATGATGACCTATTGTGTAACTGTTTAAACCCGACTGAAGATATTTATCATAACCTGAAAGAAAGATAGCTTGTGTTCCATTACATCAAGTAATAACTGCAAAAATACTAAGAAAACAGCCTGAAAGGAAATACAAGCTCCGTGTGAGCATGTCCCTGAATGCGCTGATCTGTCACTGCATATGGTGGTTTTCCATGAAAGTTTGAACAACTGAGCTAAATCATTCTGGCATAACATCCATCTGTGTTAGAGCCTACAGCCCAGGGACTAGCCACTACACTGTATTTTCTTCCCTGAGAATTTACGGCATTATAGTTGATCTTCAATAAATATAGCATCATGAGGTTCTTTTGTTTATGTTAGATGGAAATGTTCTTCTGGAGCCACAGGGAAAAACCAAGCCCCTGGCACAAAGGTAGATACTGGCACGGACTGTATTCTTCTCTGTTCAGAGCAGCGGGCACCCCTTGTTTCATTTATTTGACAAGCGTGCCCCTCTCTTTCTGACATTCTGCACCCAGTGAGAGCGTTCCTTCCTTCCGCTCCTTGCACACATCTCCCTCTCCACAGCACTCAAACTCCTACCTCTAATTGGTTGTGTCATGAATTGGTATTTAGAAACTTACTTGAATTCCCGTATGGCATTTTGGTACAAATGCATGAAATGCCTTTTCTGGATGGTTTCCAGCAGAGATGTAATATTCTTTTGCATGTTCTGAAGAGCAGAACTGGGTAGCTGGAAATCTTCATCCAAGGTCTGATTTAGAGTTGCTGCTTTTTCAATCATTTCTATGGAGACAAGTCATCAATCACATAACAGGTCTCTCAAAAGTGAACAGCACTAAAATGGGAAAAACTTAGAAACTTCTTCAGCAAGGCGGGCTTTGTTCATCCAAACTAGGTTGAACCTCAGGCCAGGCAGGTCAGCCCATGTATCCCAATGCACTCTGGTTGTCCCTTATCAAAATACTCATGGGCTTGAGATTACTGGTTGACTTAATGTTGGTCTGCCCCAGTGTCCATAAACTTGTAAGGGCTGTGCTCGCCATGTTTACCTCAGCATTTCCTTCACCTGGCACAAACGTTTGCACATAGAAGCACTTATGCATGAACCACCAGTACTCAATATTACTCCTTTTAATAAGCACATTATTTCTTCCAATAATTTCCTTACCTGTGGCCCTACAAAGTCTAATTTGTATTGGAATTTGTACCTTATGTATCCTTAAAGTAATCCAACAAGAAAAGCAAGGATATGTTTCTGGTGCCAGAAAACTACCAGCCAGATTGGATGAGAACGGCCCAGTTAAGTAGGATTAAACTACTCTACTATTGTGGGTACACTTTGGGATCACACTGAAGCCCCAAATCCTGTCAACATCTATTCTGGGCAAAGGGGTGGGCATTGAGAGTTCAGCTCAGCTATACTCCATGGTGTTGCTGCCATGGGATCCATTTTGTTTGGCCAAGAAGCCTGTAGTAACCTTGAACTGGACAGTAGTTCTTCATGCAAACCCGTGGCCTAGATAGCCTTGGCAGGGTCACAAGCAAATTTCAGTTTTGTTAATGACTTCCCCAGTAGTACTTGTGACCAACAGTCTTCCCAGCCCCCCAGGGCCTTCTGCTTGTGGGACTCTTCGGTAGGATCTCCATGGGGCTTACCCCGACCCCCCCGTTTTCATTTGATTGACCAACCCAGACTTAGCCTGGGACCCCAAAAGACTCCAATGAAGAGCCTCAATAAAGGCATGTGTCCCAGGTCATCTCTTTCTCTCTGCCTGCACCCTGCCTTAACCTACCCCCCAACATGGCGGGTACTTCCTGCTGGACCTGTGAGTCATAAACTTCTGTATTTCATTTTCTCTTGTGGTCTGTTGTGGGAGTCTGGCTCAACACCCAGCACCCTGTGCTCCGCTTAATAAATGTTAATCTGACAAATTCTTAACAGATGGGGAGGCACCATGTCCACTCGATCCTTAGGAACTAAATATAAGGCATTATAAAAAAAAAATAACGAAAGCGTCCTTTTTTTTTTTTTTTTTTTAAAGACAAACTCCCAATGAAAGACTATGATCCAGACAATTCAAGATCCCCAACTATGGACTATTCCAGGCCTTTGGCCCTGGAACATCTAGTGCAAGTCACACACATCTATTTCTATGTTTAATAAAGGGAACGGAGCTTTTCCCACCGAATAAGCACAAGTCAGACACTGACCCCCAACCACACACTGAGCACCCTACCTTGGATATTTATCTGCAGCTTCTCAGTAAATGTCAGGAGGTCTTGAGTCTTGCTGAGGATTCTTTCAGTCTCCCTGGTTACATTTTGGCTACTCGTCAACACTCTGGCGAGCTGACAGAAAATAAAGGTCCCAGGTTAGTTTGACTCGGATGGGCACGCAAGCTTTGGTGTACCTTGTCTCTTTTAAGCCACAAACTATGTCCCTGAGTCTGGAGTAAAGCTGTACACCGATTCATGTAAGCCAAGTGAGTATTTCAGGGTGGAAACTAAGGCGCTAATCAAACAATTTACTACTCACTCTGTGGGAGAAAAGATGGTATTTTATTTTATTTTTGTTTTAGGCTCTCAAACCACAACCTTCCTCAATGCCTGCTGTGAAGACCTTACACTCGTTTCAGGACCCAAGGAGACAGAATATCAGAAGTACACTCTTGCTAATTTGTATTGAACAGGAGAATTCCATCAAGGAGTAAAGAACACGGAGTCAGGCAAACTGGGTTTCAGGCCAGAGACCCAGCTGCTCCCGAGCCTCACCAATAACATGGAATCAGGTCGCCCCTTAACCTCCCGTGGCTTCCTGAGGCCAACACGCCACGATGTGTGTGAGGCCGGCAGACCAAGGGCAGAGACTTGGCTGTGCTCTGCTGTTATTTTCATTAGGAATGTTATAATTTGCAAAAGGAAAGCCTGTTTGTAATTTTCAGGAGCATCAAGGAACCAGTCTGGTTCTAAAAGTGTTTTCTAGTCAAAATCCAAAGAGAATCTTCTTTAATGGATAGAGAGAATTATTTTAATCGGCTTATCATTTCCTACCAAATGTTCGCTCACTGAAGTACTTAGAGCACATTTAAACCCTTAAACTCCTCCCAAATCATCCTTAATTCTAAATTAACAGGAACCAACCTAATATTTTAGGGCGCACGGGTGTGTGTGTGTGTGTGTGTGTGTGTGTGTGTGTAGAGACGGAGACTAGATATGTATATGCATAGTATACATACACTATCATACACATCTATATACACACACACGTAGGTGTGGGTATGCGAACACACACACATGAAATTCAAAAGCAAAAATTATAAATTTGACAATAGGCTTCCCTCCCTGTCTGCAAATGAGGAGACTTTTTTTTGGGTGGCTTCAAACCACTCACGTGGCCTGGGCTGAACAGAAGTGATTCTCTGCTGACATCCAAACAGGCTCACTTGACATTCAAAGGGCACAAATCAGCAGCACGAGGCCCGGGGTCTGAGTGTTGCTCAGAGAACACACACCTGCCTGCCCACCCCTCGGTTCACAGGAGGAAATGAGAGGCTGTTGGCCCTGCGATGGCCAATTCTTCCCTCGGCAGAGGTGACAGTAGAAATTAAGGCAGGAGTCTCTTCCCACTGAAGCACGGAAACTGGCAGGGTTAAAACCAATTTGATGACAAAGTACCTGGAGCACTGCCCCTGGGAGGAAGAGGCTGCCCTGATTTAATAGAACCTTCCAGACCGACCGTCCCAATGCAATTGCTTTCAAGGGCTGCGTGGGAAACGGGCCCTCTACGTGGAGAATTTACCTCCCTTTGCAGATTGTCTGTCTGTTCTGCAACACCTTCAAGCTGATCTTTTGCCAGTTCCTTCTGTGGATTTTCTTTTAATAAAGCTTCCTAAAAAGAACAAAGTAAACAAATTACAGTGCTTCAAAACAAATTTGCTGGCTCTCAACTAAATCGCTTTTGTTGTCGTTCACAGAAAGAAATTCTTTCCTTGAAACTGCATTAAGAAATAAAATGGATCACATTTACTTAAGGGTTGATTCTAGTACTATGTCTCTGTACTGCCATTTTTTGCATTACATTTCCTATATAGATATGAAATTAAAGTCTGATATGTCAAAAGCAAATATTGCCACAGTTCTGACTTAAGTCTGGTTTAATTTCAATATCAGAGTCACGTAAGTTTTCACTAGAATAGCTAACATCTTAAAAATGTTTACTAGGCTAAAATACAAAAGTATTATATAAAGAATAGCCTTTGTGATTCCTGACAATGCAGTGCTTAAATTAGGCTAACTCACCTCTAATTTTGTTACTTGTATGGTTTTATTTTAGTGTTATACCAAGCCTGGGAGGGGCCTGGATTATTGTGAAGGGGTAGGGGAGTCCAGGAAGTTGCCCACGGAGGTGGTGAGGTAGAAACAGTGGACAGTTTAAGAGCTCACTCAATACATAAACATAAAAATTTGTTTAAAAATTTGACAAAGTCAAGGTGCGTGGGTAGCTCAACTGGTTGTGTGTCTGATTCTTGATTTTAGCTCAGCTCAGCCTCTTGGGTTGGTAAGATCGAGCCTCCTATTGGGCTCCATGCTGGGTGTGGAGCCTGCTTAGGATTCTCTCTCTCCCTCTCCCTCTTCCTCTGCCCCTCCCCTGCTCACTCACTCACATGCTCTCTCTCCCTTTCAAATAAATAAATAAATAATTGACAATGTGGTTTAAATAAGAGCAAGTCATTGAAAAACAGTTAAAACTTAAATCAAGTATTTATCTTTCTTGATAAATTTAAAATATAGTTATATTTCTAGGGTCCATACTGACAAAATAGTATTGATTGTGTCTATAGTGATTAGAAATTCAGAATTTTTTGAGAATTTTTTTATCTTTCAAAAATGTCTTACTCCATCTGAGGAAAAATAATATAAAAAACATCTCTTAGAGTTCCCCAACCTTTCTTTATGGCCATTATGTCTATGGAGAAAACCCCACCATAAATAAGAATGGATGGTTGAAACAGCCAGATTCACACGCCTCAGGAAATGTTAAGTCTGAGAAAAGCACTTTTATCTAAAAACGGCATTCAGGAAGGATTATCCCTTTTATTACCACATGACACAGTGAATTGATGATCTCATGTCTGAATGTAAAGGTTTTAAGCAAAATTAAGAATCTCATTTTTTTTTTCCAATCAGAAGAAAAAAAATGTTAACAGTAGAATGCTGTCTACTAAGCCAGTTTTTTCACTTCTCACCCTCTTGTTTTGGACCCAGATCCCGTTTGACTAAACATAAAACTATGATTTACCGCCAGAGATTTTTAGATAGACTTCTAGGGAGAAGAAAATTTTATGGCTTACAAATCTAGTTAGGAATACATTTACAGAAAACAGTTGACCTTCAGCGTATTCCAGCATTAAAAGAAGATACCATCTATTTTTTTTTCTCCTGTATTTGTTGTAAGACAACCACTTTCTAATATCCAAGGAGGAGTGAGTGGGCTCTTGTCTTAGCCCAAAAGGCAGCAGGGCAGATGGGGAGGGATTTATATGGAGACATCTATGGAACAACGCTTGAATAATTGGAGCAGTCCTGCAGGGAACAGGTTAGGGCTGGGATGCTGAATTCTCTTCCCTAGAGAGAAGCCTGGATGCCTGGTGAGAGCACAGACAAGGACAAAAACACTGTCCTTAGAAACACACTCTCTCTCTCTCTCTCTCACAGGGACATAGGTTTCTACCAATCTCTGCATTCCCAGTACCTACCCGGAGAGATTTCGTTGTATTTTCCAGGGTTGACAAAATTCCATATGGGACAGGGATAATGCCAGTGAGGTTCACAGAGAGGATGGTGTCACCGATATTCCCTAAGTCATTCAGCAGCACGCCTACACACTCATCATCACAAGCTAGAAGAAAAAGAAGTTGAGGTCATGCAATGTGGTGTGCACACTTTCTCATGGATTTGCACTAGCCCTTCTGCAGGACACATTCATAAGCTGAGGCCATGGCAAGACTTGCATAGACCACATCCAGTCTCATTCCCCCACCACCTGTGTGCCCGGGGGGAGGGAAGCAGCAAGCGCTGAGCCTATTCTCACACGATGCCACAGAGCCTCAGATCAGATCAGTGACTTCCCCAGGGTCCCACAGAAAAAAAACAACGGATCCCCTGTGTGGATCCCAGGCCTGGTGCATGTTTTCTTCTACCGTTCTGACCTTCACAGTGCATTCGCTCTGGATCTTTGACTTGGACCAACGGCAATGAATTCCAAATGCACTTCCATTCAGAGCCTGGCCTGTCCTATCCTCAGACAGTTTGCAGACACACTAAATGTATCCCGCTGGTGCCGCAGCAGGAACACAATGGAGAGAGAGAAAACTCTTTAAAACACTGAGAGGAGGAGAATACCCACAAACACAATCGCTTTCCAGTAGAATGTGCCTCGGTTTGCATTCCTGGCATCGGAGCCCTGTGGCGCCGGGTCTGCAGACGCACTGTCCGGACCTGCGGTCACAGTCCCCGTGCACGGAGCCCTGCGGGCTGCAGTCACACTTCTGGCAGGTGCCACCCGGTACTAGAGGGTTTCCGTGATAGCCGGAGGAGCACCTACAGAAAGGAAGATACACGTGTGGACAGTAAGATCAACACCAGCCAATAGACACCCCAGCTTCCATCCAAGGACAGCCATCCTTTCTGCCAAATGAAAAACAAAGAACATGAGCCTGGGGACCGCATTCCACTGGCTGGGAATAGTAATAAGATTCCATATCAGTCACACACATCCAAACCGAAAAAGTCTCCCATATCAGGTTAGTAACACCGTCCTGTCTGCATGAAGGCAGGGGACATGCGTAGCGACTTCCGTGGGGCACCCCCCCTCCGCGTACCTTTCACAGTACTGTCCTTCGTAGCCCAGAACACAGGCGTCACAGCGGAAATCGGCATCACCTTCCAAGACGCAAGTGGGGCTGAAGCTAGAAGGAAGAGAAAATAGCTTTTTGAATTCTCAGATCTATAACTTCAAATCTCCCTTATGCGACTTACTCGTTACTCCTAGGAAGGAGGACACCAGACAACCTTTCCAGGGCTGAAAATATAGTGGGGGCAAAAGGAAGGAAAACAAACACGGGATTGACACAAACACGAGCGTCTCTCGTATCCAAAAGATACTCAGTGCACACCCG
The DNA here is from genome assembly GCF_011764305.1 of Mustela putorius furo. Classification (NCBI taxonomy): domain Eukaryota; kingdom Metazoa; phylum Chordata; class Mammalia; order Carnivora; family Mustelidae; genus Mustela; species Mustela putorius. Next base: position 10,984,871 of record NW_025422010.1, on the reverse strand, counting down.
TCCAGGGACAACCGAGTGCACACAGAGGACAAGAATCGACAGACGGCCACGAATCTGTGCGATCCCGCAACCGACCACGAATCAGTCACCAAACAAGAAAGCTTTCCAGGTGGAAAGGGTCTTGTTCCGTGACTGCAGGGCATTATCACCTGGCTCCCGGGATGGAAAGGGGACTGGGGAACCTGGCAAGACCAGGAGCAAGCGTGGAAAGGCGTGGCTGGACCCGTGCTGGTGACCAGTGGGGAAGGAGGCAAGGAGAAATGGCAGGGGAAGGCCCATGCACAAGGAGGCTGCGATCTGAAAATAAATGAGCCTAAAGGTAGGGAGCCATGTGATACACCTTTAGAGGCATAATAACAGAGCCATTCAAAGTGTAATAATCTTCTCGAGTCCACTCACTCTGGGATACAGCTTTGGGATCTTTCCTCCCACGTTTAAATGACAAAGGCGCCTTGCGCCATCTAGTGGCAAATCTGGGTATCTGCAAGCAGCAGAGAAAAACCACAGGAAGAGCCTGATGTTTTAACCTGTGCTGAGTTTCCAGAATGACAGCTACTCTTATCAGCCCTGCTTCAGTTCGGACTTTTTTTTTCCTCTTTAAAGACTAAAGGGACCGGCTTAGTGGAAGCATGAGATATGTAGAAAGTAAAGCATGTCCGCTATGGTCTCTCAGACGCAGAGATCACACAGATAGAGGTTTCTTACCTTTGTAGTTGCTTCCTCATATGTAAAATTTATTAGTGTGCATTTGGGGGTGCTTAGAACATTTTTTTTATTACAAAAGTAAAATATTCAAACACTTCACAAACGTGCAAAGTAGAAGGTGAACTATTCTTTCAAACATTTTTCTGGACTCCTAGAGCCATGAAGCTATGGGCATGGATACACGTGGAGATACGAATTTTCACTAAAACAGCCTATCATGTTTTCAGTTACATAACTTAACTGGCCATTTCTCCAATTCTGCGCATACATATATACGCAGTTCTTGTCTCAGTGTTTGTACAATCTTTCACTGTGGGTGTGCACTACATATTTTGTAATATATATATATATATATATATATATATACACATATTTTATATAAATATATGTGTGTGTGTGTGTATTTTTTTCCCTGTACATAGATATTTCATTTTCCCCTGCAATTGCGGGTGAATTTAGTATAGCTAAGCCATGCTAAAATAGATCCGTCTTTACACACACATACAAATACTTCTATAACTTAGATGACAGGTGTGGAAGTGGGGAGTCAAAATGGGTTATATTTAACACAAAAAGGTAAATAGTAGTGAGTATAGATTTTAGGACGCTTGCTAGTTTAGAAGCTAACAGTGCCTGTCGTTTGGTACTCATCATCAAGCATCACTCACTGGGAGACCATAGAGGAAGATTCAAGCAATGATTACAAAGAAAGCTCCATTTTAGTATACTAAGAGTTGGTTTTCTGTCTGTACATGTTCAATGTCTTGTCAAATAGTCTCGGGGATGATGAAATGGTATTTATTAATTACGAGTTCATTTAAACCAAACAGGACCTACAGATATTCCAGTTTCCACATAAAACCTCTGCTTCTTTTTTGTGTTCTGATAATTCTATCTGAGCATCAGGACTTCAAAGCAGAGCCTGGCCCCGACTCATCATCATGAAGCATTTCTGCACCTCAACAGTCATGGGCTTAGACAAATTCTAACCCCATTCCCTGAAACAGGAACTGAATGCTTTGTATCATTTTTCATAAGACCAGTAACCACCCATCTCCAGGTATGCTGGACAGAGAGACGGGAGGCTAAGATTATTCTCTGAGAAACAAAAATTAAAAGTCCCTTCTTGCCTTGTTCCCATTCGAACACCCCAATACCAACACAGAGACTTTCCTTTGGAAAAGATGCTCTTCAAATGCTGGGATCATGAACACTTTCTCTTAAACGGAGCCTTTCTCGACAGATGGAGAAGATTTGTTAAAACCGGCCACCCCAAGAGCCTGTAAACCGAGGTGGAGGATGGAGGCAGCCCAGCTTGACCAGCAAGGGTGGGCAGGCGCACCTGCGTGGGCTCACCTGGCGGGGCCGCTGCGGGGACAGGCGCATGGAGAGCAGTCACCCACGGAGCCGGTCACCTTCCCGTAGTACCCAGGGGCGCACACATCGCAGTGGTCCCCGGCGGTGCTGTGCCTACAGTTCTGGAGTCCCGGGTTTCAAGAGGAGAGGAAAAGAATGGGAAGCTGTTTAGAAATCACCCTTACCTCTGGTAATGCTTAAGCAAGCCACACTGCTCAAATCAGGGAGCACTTTTTTTTTTTTTTTTAAATAATAAAGAAGGGAGAGCATTTTATTCTTCCTATTTTTTAAATCCTGGAAACACTGACACCTCTGACCTTCATTCATTATAATACAGTCTAGAAATTAATACAGTCTTTGTATGGAAAATATACACAGGGCTAAAATACATATTTTATACACACATACACACACAGAGGGCTCCTAAAAGCAGCCAACCTTCGGTTCCTTAAAATAGGGATCTATAATATTTAGCAACAAATGATTTGAAGCACATCGGTTTTGTACACACATGGGGTTCACTGATCACATGTGGGGCACTGAACGCACAGAAGTGAACAGATGATTTAGGAAAAGGGAAGAAAATGCCAGGTGTTACAGCACCCCCAATAGATTTTTGCAATAACCAAACCATTTCTAGTTACATTGGACGCCATCATTTCCATGACAGGTCCTACGATCCTGCCATTAAAAAAGTTCCTGAAGCTAAAAGAACAAGTTTTTGTCGACATTTGGGCACTGCATTCTGTGGCTGATGTAAGTAGAGAAAGACAGGTAACAATGACGAACTAAAGGACACTCTATCCGTGGCAGGGAGAGAGGCTATGGAAAGACACATTTTTATATATCTGAAACACTATTTTAAGTTCCTTTTGATTAAAAAATATTCTAGTATTTTTGGTTTTAAAATTACATTCCTATCTCACCTGATGGAAGTAGATTTTATTAGGATCCACATGCCCTAAATGTGCTCTCTCTTTAGAAATAAAATTTGCAACCTCTTAAAAGGTGTTAAATATTTGTTTTACTTTTATTTATTTTAGATTTTTTAAAAATTTATTTGACAGAGATCACAAGTAGGCAGAGAGGCAGGCAGAGAGAGAGGAGGAAGCAGGCTCCCCACTGAGCAGAGAGCCTGATGTGGGGCTCAATCCCAGGATGCCAGGGTGATGACCTGAGCTGAAGGCAGATGCTTTAACCCACTGAGCCACCCAGGCGCCTCTCAATCCTTGATTTAATGATACAATACAAATCCGATGAAGATTAGATGTGCGAGGACTGAGCAGATTTCCTGGCTGTCATTGCTAACATCAACTCTAGCACCAAACGCTCCCCAAATACACAAAGGATTGTGGACTTCCTGGCTTTCTTGATCCTAGAGGACCGAAGGCAAGCTGCCCCAGGGTGGCGGGAAATGAGAACCTGTTAACGTCCACTAACCTGCAGGATGAATTCCTTGCTGTGGGGAGTGCACAGAATAGGTGTGCCAGTCGTTCAATTGTAAAACCATTAAGTGGTGTCTCCTGGGAGCGGGTACTCGGGGATAGGAACTCCCAGGGGATCTTGGTTGTCCTGAGTCTCCTCATTCCTTTCCAGGTCACACTTCTGACCAATCATTTTTATGATAATTCCAAGTCCCAGGGACATGAAGGGGAGGAGGGACACCTTACATGCTAAATGACAAAATCAGATCCAAAATGGCCTTGATGCCCGCCTATGTAATAATCCATAAGGGGTGCTTAAGGGATTTTGTCAAATGGAAGTGCCCTGCTGCACTAAACCACAAAAGAGACCTCACAAGATGAAGAGGCAGTGGTGACCAGGCTGGCAAAACCTGCGGGCTGCGTTCACGACACACCTAGTGTCAGAGAGCGATGCCCCTTCCGCACCTGGAGCAAAGGCGCTGGGCTCTGGGAAGGATACTTTAACCGCAGGATGGTACGTGCATTCTACCTTTCCACTGAACCATCAGATATATAAACAAAGCAGATTTCATCTTGGAAATGTCAACAAAAACTTGCTCTTTTAGCTTCAGAACCTTCAGACCAGGAGGGCTGAAGATTCAGGACCTGCAGCTATGAGAAGGAGGGCTCTAACCCATTTCGTAAGTTACTAGCTAAGATACTGCCACTCTTCATGCATAAACTTGACCTAGAGGTTTGTTGCAGTGGCTCCAAAGATTCAAAATGCACCCATTCCAGGAATAATCAGGGCTGCCCAAAGAGGAGTTGAGCTGCTGTGGGAGTGAGCTTCCCATGGTAGGAGGTGTGTAAATGTTCACTAAATTACTGCTTGGCGTGAATGTTGCAGTTCAGACTTAAGCTGTCTTGCAGCAGATGTATCCATCCTGGTGTACTGTGAAACTGAACAGATCCAGCTGACAGCGCTTATGCGTTCCAGGTAACACCTGGCCAACCTCTCCCCGCAGAGGAGGGAGCTGTCCAAAAGCGCTCTTTGTTGATGCCAGAGAGACTCCTTGCCACAGTCTTTCCTGCACTGGGTTACGAAGGCTGTGTTGTTTCTAGGGTACGAAACAGGTCAGCTGCTGATCTTAAAATTTTGATCTGGGGGCACCTGGGTGGCTCAGTCATTAAGCATCTGGCCTTCAGCTCAGGTTATGATCCCAGGGTCCTGGGATCGAGCCCCACATCCAGTTGCCTGCTTGGTGGGAAGCCTGTTTCTCCCTCTCCCACTCCCCCTGCTTGTGTTCCCTCTCTCATTGTCTGTCAAATAAATAAAATCTTAAAAAAAAAAAAAAAAAAGTAAAGAACTTTGTTCTGGTGGATTTGGGCTAGGAAAGGCAGGGTAGTAATTGAACGTCCTAGGAGTACTCAATCTTGTTGAAATAGCCTACCACGTAAAGATGCAGCGTGAAAAGAACTGATCGACTCCTTTAACCGTCCATGAGACCTTTGTCCCCATGCCTGGTCAAGGGACCTTTCCCAGCTAATTGCATCTCGATTTCAGTTGCCTGAAATCAATTTTCCTTAAATTCTTTAATGAGATTTTCTCATTTTCTCTATTAGGACTTTTTGCCTGGAGCATGAGCTGATTAAAGTGCGTACAGTTTTGTTTTGTTTTTTTTTTTTTTTAATAGTGTTGTAACTATCTGCATCTTCACCTGATATGACTGGAATAATTCTTTAGTTCCACAGATATAATGGAGTCAGCAAAGGTTAACACACATCTTTTTAATGGGGGAAAACCATGCTGTGCGTCAGTTTCTAAGTTCACCTGCGCTCTGCCGTAGTTCAGCAGCGTTCCCTGTGGAAATGACCTTCCAATTCCACACATGAAAAATGATCCAAATAGAAGACAGGTTTAAAGGGGCTGCAGGGGGTTGGGAGCCTGCTGTCCTAATTCTCCCGTCCCTTCCCTTGTGTCTAGGCAACACCCAGGAGCTGTAAATCTTCAGGTGTGTCTTTCTTGGTGGGCAGCTCATTCCCCTTCATGGAGTTATTTTACCTGAGGTGAGTTAGTGGTGGCACAAATTTATACAAGTAACCAATGTTTCTACAAGAGTTATTATTTTTAAAAAATTCCCAGAATAGGTATAGAATATCAGATTATTCTAGGTTATCAATAAGGCCTTGTCAACTTGATCAAAATTACAGACACAAGAGCTGGGCCTTGGTCAAGGTGACAAGATTTCCATCTGGACCATTTGTTCCTTTTCAGTGATCAGAGTTCTCCTTATGTTTCTAAGGCCAATCTTGGTGTAGGGCATTAAAAAGAAAACCACAGGCCCGACACGGCAACACTTAGGCCAAGACACCAAACCAGGGCTATTACATAGCCTAACTACAGTTTCAACCTTCCCCCAAAATGCATTTAATCAGCCAGGAATTTTATGATCAGCATCAATGAGGTAACCTGTCACATGGGCCCTTCCTCCCTGAAAAGGAAGAGGAGGTCCCAAACCTAATCAGACTCCTGCCCTCCCCTCTATGGGAAAGTGATCTTGCCTAGAACAATCTTTTCTTTTCACTAATAACTTCCTTGCCCCCCCTTTTCCCCCCCCAAAATTCCATTTTGTACAGCTCCTCGGAGCTCCCCTCTAGCTTGATAGATGGAATACTGCCCAATTCAAGAATCACTCAATAAAGCCAGTGATAACCTCAAATTTTGAATTTTGTTTTTATATAAGAGAAAGGTGGCTGAGAAGCAAATGCATACTAAGACATCCAAGAGAATAAGCATTTTTCAAAAAAATACAAGGACAGAAATAAATGCGTAACATGGGCATTAACTCATTGTAGGACCCCAGGTGACCCAGTTCTAGGACATAAAGGTCTCCTCTAGTTTGACTCTTACCAACACTGCAAGCACCCTTAACTCCCAAACTGATGCCCACAAAAAAAAAAAAAATCCATGAAACCAGGACTTACAAAAGATTTTGCACTAACAACATCTGACTTCTTCGCTGAACCTTTCTGAAGGAAATTTACACAACGTTACAGTTAGTTTAGGCTCTCTCTAAACCAAGAACTTCATAGGACTCTGGAGCAGAAATTCAAAGGCCAAGTGCCTCCTCTGAGAACCCACACAACAAACCTACCAGACACTTCCCAGTTTCTGGGTCACAGGTGTCACTGTGGTTGTTGCAACTGCAGGGTACGCAAGGGGCAAGCAAAGGGTGGGGTCCTCGGCTCCTGCCTTGCGGGAGCTTCTCCCTGTAGTAACCGGGTGCACAGTCCTGAATGCAGGCAAAAGGAAATCAACAAGCAGGATTAAAACAATGGACAGAGGACTTGTAATGAAGCTGACACCAATTCCACTTCTGATCGCCATTTACGATCAATATATTCTGGGGCCAGTTCTGTTGTGGGGGTTTTTCCCCCACACACACCAACCAATGTTCGGACACTGGCTGGGTATCCCACAGTTTAATTCTGACACTACTTGCCTGAAGATAGTATCCAATCTTACAGGTTAAGGGTTCAGTTCTAGAAGATTGGCCCTGTCCCCCAACTACAGATACCACTCACAAGTCGAGATTGTCACTTGTGTTCCTGACAACTGGCTATAGGTTGGAGGTTCCAATGCCCCCCTCCTTGGGTTTGATTAATTTGCTAAAGTGGAGTGCAGAACTTAGAGAAACATTCTAGGTACAAGGTCACTGGTTTACTATCAAAGGATGTAACTCAGGAATAACCAGATGGAACAGATGCAACGGGAAGGGGCCTTGGAGCTCCCCCATGACCTCTCCACGGGCACATCACGTGTTCACCAACCAGGAAGTTCTCTGAACTCTATCCTTTTGGCTTTTATGGATTCTTCCTTATAGGAGTATAATTGAGGAGCTCACTGGCCCCTGGCTATTGATTAAACCTCCAGCCCCTTCCCTCTCCCCTGAGGTTCGGGGGTAGGACTAAAAGTTCTCCAACTTGATGGTTGGTTCTTTTGGTGACCAGCCTCCCTCCGTAGATGACCTAGGAACTTTTCAAAAGTCACCTCGTGAACATAAGAAAAGACACCTTCATAGATCTCATCACTTAGGAAATTCTAAGCATTTAAGAACTCTGTGCTAGGAAATAGGGGATGAAAATCAAATAGCTATTCTTATAAATCACAGTACAGCAACTTGAATAAACATTTCTCCAAAGAAGATACAATTGGCAGGTAAGCCCCTGAACAGAAGCTCAACATCAAAATCATTAGGGAAATGCAAATCAAAACTACAATGAGCTACCGCCTCACACCCGCTAAGATAACTACTATCAAAAAATAATCAGAGCTGTCAAGGATGTAGGAAAAGTGGACTCGTGCACTGCTGGTAGGAATATAAAAAATGGGGCAGTGCTGTGGGAAGCAGTAGGGCAGTTACTCAAAAAGTTAAAAACAAAATTACCACATGACCTAGCAATTCTTTTGAGCATAAGCCCCAAAGAACTGAAATCAGGGTCTCAGAGATACCTGCATAGAGCCTTTCAGGACAGCATTACTCATGACAGGCAAAAAGTCAACTTAAGTGTCCACCGATGGATGAATTAACAAACCAAATGTGATCTATACATACAATGGGATGTAATTCAGCCTTAAGAAGGAAGCAAATTCTGATATGTGCTACAACATGGATGAACCTTGAAGACATTAGGCTAGCCAGGCATCTATGAGAAATACTACGGGATTCCACTTACATAAAGGACCTAGAGTAGTCAGATTCACTAGGAAAGCACAATGGTGATTGCCAGGAGCTGTGGGGGCGGGAGACTGCGGAGGTTGAGTTTAAGGGGTACAAAGGTCTGTACAATAATGCGAATGTATTTAGCCCTACTAGCAATGCACTTAAAAATGGTTAGGGCAGTAAAGTTTACTTTTATACAATATATAGCCATAATTAAGGTTTTTTTTTTTTTTTTTAAGAGAACACTTATATAATTCAAACTCTGATCATCACTTGGGAGTTGCTCTAACAAGCCTATTTCAGTTCGAAACAAGAAATGGATTTTATTTTATTTTTTAATTTAAATTCAACTAGCCGACATATAGTACCTCACCACAGGTCATGGATTTGAACCACAGTCTCCCTACCTGACACGAGAATCCAGCCGTGCCGGGAGGACAGAGACAGGTCTCTAGGAGGGACGCCACCTCCTGTCCCGGGGGTGAATCTGCAGCCTTCCTACCAACCTCCATGGAAATATTTGAGATTCTGTAAAACCATTAAGAAGCGTGAGAGGGAGCATTCACATGGTGAAAGACACTTTCTAGGAATCTGGCACATTATGTAATGAATTTGCACATATATTAAACCAGAGCTTTCCTGCCAGTTTGGGAGTAGCTGCTACCCGATTACAAAGGGAACGTGGAAGAGAACCTTAGGCCTGTCATTACACAGTGTTGGGCCCCCGCAGACATGTAAGGACTTAAAAATAATATTCCACAAAGCACATCTGAAACAACTGAAGTCCTAGTTTGGCCATAACCTAGTAGCTTCCTTTATGGGATAAGTACTAAATGAGCAGGTGACCACATTCTTGATGTGTCATGACAAAGAAATGCTATTGAAACTTAAGGGCAGAAAATAGAATTTTTGTTTAGTTTTATTTATATTTTAATCCTCATCTAAGATCTCATGTGCTTATATTTTATGTCCACATTAATTGGAGGATGGATCATCTAGGTCATTTTCCACATATTTCATATTCATATTTAATAAAGTTTGGTGAGGAACCAAGTATACATATTTTTGTATACACAGACACACACTAGTGAAGGTAGGAAGTAATAAGGGTGAATCAAATCTCTTCCGTCTGATTTCAAATTTAAAAAAGCTTTTTTCATTCTAGAAGGTTCTGAGTACCTGCTTTGCTGTAATCCTTGACCGTAAGATGCTTTGATGAGGATGTACTCAATGTTGCTAAGGACAGACATGAAATCGGAGCGTGTGACAGGTTTTTCAGAAACGGAGTTAAAATACTTCCAGAAGTTCTGTGGAGGAGAAACACCTTCAATTACATCCAGGTTACAAATCGTCAGAATCTTATGAATTTAGGGATTCTTTTATAAATTTCTCTGGGAGGGAGCCTGGTCCTGTGCACAAGAGCAAGCCTAACCAAGGAAGCTCTCCTGTCCTCTCCCGGGGGGTGGGGGACAGCAGTGCCAGCCTCGAGTAGCAGCAGACACACGTCACCTGCGCAGGGCCAGTCACACGGCCCACGGTCCGCGGAGTCCGTGTGAGTGCGCGAGCGCGTGTGTGCACACTGGCCAGGTCCACACGAGCCCAGAGACTTCACACCATGACCTCCACACGGATGGAGACTTGTGCACCACGGGTAAAGGATTTGGGATGCAATTCGCAGAAAGTTAGCATAAGCCTAGCATACGGTTCTTGAGCATATGGAATTTGAATTGTTTCTACAAATCCTGCTAAGCCCCCTGGAATTCTGATCCCGGGTGGTCCAGCTCACCCTGCTACGAGCAGCTTTGCCATTCCCCCGCACCCAGAGCGGAGGTCGCCCCGTCCAGGGGTGCAGTAGGAAAGGACATCCTCACCTCTTTCATTCCCACTTGCTGCTCTTGTCGTACTCCGTTCTCCGGGGCGGGCAGGTCCACGTAAATAACCTGCTTTCTGGTCCGGCCCCCTTTGATGAGCACTTGGGGCTCAAGGTTGAAGGTGCCGACGCCGTCGGAAGAATAGAAGGCCACGCTGTACTTCAGGCTGCCGCCGTAGGCCAGGAGCTAAGGGGTCGTAAACGGTTGAGTTCTGACATGGCCCTGGCTTAAAACTATTTCTTCACAAGCCTGCTGCCATTTGCAAGAAATCCTGGGTCCCAGACACGCATCACATGGGTGGAATCGGTCGTCTGGAATCTGAGACTTTTTAATTCTACTTAATTATGGATTCTTATTTGTCAGAGAGCGAGCAAGAGCGAGCACAGGCAGACAGAATGGCAGGCAGAGGCAGAGGGAGAAGCAGGCTCCCTGCCAAGCAAGGAGCCTGATGTGGGACTTGATCCCAGGACGCTGGGATCATGACCTGAGCCGAAGGCAGCTGCTTAACCAACTGAGCCACCCAGGCGTCCCCTTTAATTATGGATTCTTAAGTTGACTCAACCCATAGCTTTTTTTTTTTTAACTGATGTTTTAAAAAGTTTAAGAAAACTTTTGTTGGGACACCTGAGTGGCTCGGTGGGTTAAAGCCTCGGCCTTTGGCGCAGGTCGTGATCCCGGGGTCCTGGGATGGAGCCCCACATCGGGCTCTCTGCTCAGCAGGGAGCCTGCTTCTCTTCCTCTCTCTCTGCCTGCCTCTCTGCCTACCTGTGATCTCTGTCAAATAAATAAAATCTTAAAAAAAAAAAAAAGGAACACTTTGGTTGAGGCATGTCTGGCATGTAAAAAGCTGTACATATTTAAGGTGTACAACTCACTGAGTGTGGGGAGGAGGATACACGGTGAAGTCCCCAACCCCATCAAGGCCACAGCGATCACCTCCCAGAACTTTCTCTCCATGGCACCCATGGAGGTATGGCCAAAGTAACATATCAGTGGGGTAATGCTCCTGATTCTTTTCAGGCTCCTTTGAATTTAAAAGGACTTAGAGTTATGGGAATGTTGGACACATATTGGCAAATTTTAAAGATCTGGGTGATTTCACACATGAGCGCCAGTGTTTATTTAAGCAAAGTGGTGCCTTTAATAGTCTGTTATACCAGGTTTTTACTTTCCCCCTAAATGAATATCGATTTGTTGAGAAGAACCACAGCGCTTGAACTTATGTTAATAAAAAAGGAAAAATATTTGTTGAAGGACTGTTTGAGGAAGGAGAGAAATAATAGGATTTGATTTTTAAAAGAATTTAAGATTTTATTCTTAAGTAATCTCTACACACAATGTGGGGCTCGAGCTCACAACTCGGAGATACATGTATGAGCTAGCCGGGTGCCTTAAAATATATTTTTTTTTAATTATTTTTGTGATGATTTTATTTGACAGAGATAAAGAGCACAAGTAAGCAGAGCAGCAGGCAGAAGGAGAGGGAGAAGCAGGCTCTCTGCTGAGCAGGGAGCCTAGTGGGGGCCTCGATCTCAGGACCCTGGAATCAAGACCTGAGCCGAAGGCAGCTGCTTAACCAACTGAGTCACCCGGGCATCTCCACCCCCCAACACCGACAAAGACTTTCAAATAAAAATTATTTGAAAGCCATATACATTTGGGGGTATTTTTGTAAGCATTAAGCTTCTCCAGCTCTACTTAGAGGGAATAACCACCTTGGTATAAGGGTAGGCTGACGCAGTCCATCATGATTTCAAACCACACCTGTGTCCTCCGGGAAAGGCGGACTGGCTCTAGGCTGGTGGGGGAGGGGAGCTCACCTGGTCTCCCTGGAACCACTCTGGCAGCCGCCAGTAAAACGGCTCTGCGTGGACGTGCTGCCTGACGGTGACGGCATCCAGGAGGACATCAGGGGCCTGGTAATACACCCCCTCAGTCGTGCCCTGGAGATTGCTCTGAGAGACCACGCGCAGGAGGGGCTGCCCTGAGCCCAGCGTCACCTGGTCATGGAAGGGAAGAAAAACAGACCTGAGAGCCGGAGTTTACTCCTCACCTTTGATTCATCAGATTCTACTATGGTTTCACAGACCGGGTAGCTTCAGTATTAAAACGGGAGTCCCAGAGACATCTTCCAGCCTTCCAACTCCAACACCTGGGTTGGAGGAAAACTGTGTGTGTTTTACACTACTGCCCTGAGGGGCAAACTTGCTCCGCTGGGGCAGGATTTGGTTACATGAAAGAAACTGGTGTGTGTTGCAGTTCTGGCTTCTCTCCAATGAAAGTTTTGGTAGATTAGCTCATGAGCGACCCTGAGCGCCTTCAGCTCCAGCTTCACTAATTTCCTCGGATGGCAGAGACAGAGCTCAGATTCGTAATGAACCCAATTAGCTTCCTGGACTTTCTGATGCTCTAAGAGCAAAATTTAAAGTAAGGGGGCGCAGGGAGGGAGGGTTTAAAAAAGCACGTTAGCACATTTTCCCGCATGTGTAACTTACCGGTGTCCTCACATAACCCTCCAGCTCAGAGCAGACTTGGGACAGCCCGAAGCAGAAGCAGGGGGTACATCCCAGAGGGTCATCGGCGCGGAGGGCATAGGTCCCAGCTTGACACTCGCTGCAATGAAGACCCAACACGTTTTCCTAAAGAGAAAGCAAGACTCATTTATTTTAACCTGAAAAGAGAGAGAGAGATATGGGACTTCTGAACAGAAATGAAATGAAACACAAAAATAATTCTGGACCCTCAAGCGTCCCCAAAGCAGCTGTTTCCCTAGGCAAGCGCCCTAACCTCAAGGAACATCCACTCCCTCAGGCATGGGTGACTCATCAGAATCATCGTGGATGCTTTGGGAATATATAGGGCCCCTGATGAGCCTCTCCTGGAGCAAACCCGAGACACCACCCCAAGGACCCAGGTGACTCCAATAATGGGTCAGGAGGAGGTGATGACTGAGGCAGGCCCCTCCCATTCTGATCTCTGTAATGAAAGCTGCTGTCGCCCCAAAACAGGTTCACTGATGTTGCCATTACCCTCAGGACAGAGTATCTGCATGAGTTTCCCTTCCTCCTCCCTAGTCACTAAGCAGCCCGCTACTCTCTCTCTCTCCTGTATCACCGGCACCTGGAAAAGCCCCGGCGGAGGTAACCAGTTACCTCCTAATAACATAGTACAACAGGGAAACCAGTGGAAATACACGGGATTAAACAAGAGGTTGAAATCTTACCTGCCGGGAAAATACAAAACACAAATTTCCTTCATCCTGGCCAGTACATATGAAACAATAATTACTTACCAGTTAGAAAATCACAAATCTTCTTTTATTTATTTAATTTTATTACTTTAAAAATTTGGGGAGGGAGCAGAGGAAGAGAGAGAATCCCAACCAGGCTCCATGCCCAGAGTGGAGCCCAGCCCGAGGCTCAGTGTTACTACCCTGAGATCATGACCTGAGCTGAAATCAAGATCGGACACTTAACCCAGGTGCCCTGAATCACAAATCTTCTTGAAGCCCCGTGCTATCTATTTTACTTGTATAACCAAGATAGACAGGCTGCTCAGCCGCCTGGAACACCTGCCAGAAAACTCAGAGTATTTTTCCATTCAGGTCTATCATCTGACACTCATAACGACCAGTAAAAATTCCATTTAAAGAATCATCCATTGTTCTAGAAGATCATACCAAGAATTTAAGGTTGAGCCCAGAAGGTAGTGAGGATTCACTATGAAAAGTGTCTAAAACCTAACTGCTGATGTAAATGGTTACAGATTTCATTTGTTTGACAGAGAGAGCATGCAGAAGCAGGGGGAGAAGCAGACTCCCCGCTGAGCAGGGATCCCAAAGAGGGGCTCCATCCCAGGACCTCAGGATCATGACTTGAGCCGAAGGCAGACGCTTAACTGACTGAGCCACCCAGGCGCCCCTAATTTAAATAGTTAAAAGCCCCACAGTCGTAGTGATGAGTGAGAGAGGGGGCTGTTACCTTGCAGGAGCAGCTACCGGTTTCTGCTGCACAGTTGCACAGACCCCGTTCCTCATCACAGGTGTCCGCCAATGTCCCTCGGAGGTCACAGTCACAGGCCACACAGTCTGGAAAGTCTCTGTACCCCAGGGAGCACTGATGACAGCTGGGTCCGCCGAAGGCCGGCTTACATCGGCAGTGGCCAGTGAGCACATCGCAGCTGGGACTGGAGGCCCCAACCTCACTACAGTTGCAGGCCTGGGAAAACAAACTCACTTAATAAAAAGGCTCCTTTTATATTTGCATCATGTACACAGGTTACAGAACAGTAACTGTGGGGACTTCATTGAACACAGGGGTTTCTTTCACCACTCACTTTGCCATGAGCCAACAGGAGGCAGCAGCTGCCAGCCTGGGGCACACGCACACAGGGCTGACCCTGTGACCTCACACCCAACCCAGCAGCAGCATCCTACATATCCAAGTCAAGTCTGTTTCCAAAAGACAAACTATACCCAAGTTCAACTGAGGAAAGGTACCCTGAAAATAGAACCGCTGCAGATTGGATTCAACCCCCCAGGAAAATGACTTCTGCCCTTCTCCTGGAAGATCATGTCCACGGCAGCGTCTGTGTCAAGGGCACTAAAATAAAGTTTCTAAACCATCAGTTCCACAGTGGGGTTCTTGGAGAAAATAGAATAATGTGCTTTAAGGCGGCTGCTTCTGGCACCTGGCTGCCTGGACCCATACTAAGTTTTAAACAGAAACCACAGAACTGTTCAGTAGGTCAAGGGCGCAGATGAAAGAGAAGGAGTGAACCTTGCCCTGGTGAAGTACTTCCCAGCGACGGGTGGTGCATACCTGGCATCCGAGCTCGAGGTCGTGGCCCCAGTATCCGTCCTCACATTCATCACAGGTGGTGCCCCGAGTATGAGGAGGGCAGATACACTCCCCCGATTCAGGGTGACAAGTGTGCTGTGTGTGAGCGCAGTCACAGGCTACAACAGAGACACACGCATCAGGACCCCTGTGCAATCGACAGGGTTAGAGCAGATGCCGCAGGTTCGCTCCCTTGGATTCACTATCTAAATTGTTCTTCTAGTTCCTAATAGAGACCTCGTGATTCCCAAGGTCACCTATCCCTGTCTCTCGGGAGGGGGCTCTTCCTTCTTGTGGAGAGATGTGGTTGCAAAAGGGGTAATTGGGACAGAGAAACAGAAGCAGGTGTAAAACAGGCACTACGGAGCATTGATTGTGTGCCAAATGCCGTGGTAAGGACTTTATGTCCCACATGAAAAGTAACTTCTGGGTGGAAATTATAATTAGCTTCTCTCTTCTACAGATAAGGTAACCAGAGCTAACTGAAGTAATTAATCTAAGTCCCCATAATTCGTAAAGCCTGATCAGAGATGACAGACGAATTAAGCATGGGATCAGGAAACAGAAAAAAAAAAAAAAAAAAAACCATAGGAAATCCTCCAGGTTAAAAGAGAAAAAGTAAAGGGGCTTAAGAGAACTGGAAGTCAAAGGAGAGCTCAAAGAAAAGTCTGGAAATCACAATCAAGCCTCAAATAATGAATTCCAGAGCTCACGTGTACAGCCGCCATCCTGGTAGGCGTAGAATCCGTGGGCACACCTGTCGCACTTCTCCCCAGCTACGCCCGGGACGCAGCGACACCGGCCATCCTCGGAGCAGTTGTCTGACACAGAGCCTGACATGTTGCAGTCACAAGGCAGGCACCCGAGCCCCGTGTCCAACCCGTAATAGCCAGGCTGTTGCACAGTGGGGGCAGGAGCGTGGAAGCCAAAGTACACTTTAGTTAGCCACGAATCCTTACGAGCATGTTTCCCCAATCAAACGTCAATGTTTCACAGAATCCAAGAGTGGTCATGACATCACTCTAGTCCTTTGTAAACCGAATACAGACTCTGTAAGTCAGGACACCCGGCAATCACCAGCCGTGCTTAGGGCAGTAGCTCTTTCTGGCAGTCCTGAAGGGCATTCCACTTGAACCAAAGTCAAGGTATCAATTATAGAAATCGCTGACAGGGCGCCTGGGCAGCTCAGTGGGCTATGCCTCTGCCTTTGGCTCAGGTCATGATCTCAGGGTCTTGGAATCAAGCCCCACATCGGGCTCTCTGCTCAGCAGGGTGTCTGCTTCCCTCCTACCCTTGCCTGCCTCTCTGCCTACTTGTGATGTCTCTCTCTCTCTCTCTCCTCTGTCAAATAAATAAATAAAATCTTTAAAAAAAAAAAAGAAAAGAAATCACCAACAAACACGTGAATGTCTGTAATGGCCAGTAGGCTCCTTACCAGGCACTGGTCACACTGCCGTCCAGTCACATGTGGTTTGCAGTCACAGAGTCCAGTCTCCAGATGGCAGACATCAGAAAGGGAGCCTTTCCTGTGGCATTCGCAGGCTAACACACACACAAGAGACATATTTGTGCCCATTTCTGGGTGTGGTTGTGGTAAGATCCCTTGATCCCCGAAGGAAAAACATTAAATATTCATGTTTCAAATCCTAAAACTAAAAGAAAAGGTTACTCTGCAAGAACTGTTAATTTAGTGTTTTTCCAAAGAGTAAGCCAACCCAGGGTTGGTGGAAGGAGCCATTTCACAGAAAAACCACTGAGGCTCTTAAGATAACAATTAGCAAATGATCTTAACCAATTGCATGAATTCCTTGAAATTGTAAAAATGAGCCACCAAGGTTTATCAATGAATCTTCATAAAAAAACATACAATGGAGATTTTAAAATCAATTTAGCCCTCTCGTCTTATTCCGATCATGTATTTAATATTTTAAAGCTCAGTTATAACAATCTAAATAGCTAATATTACATTTCATAGTTTAATGTAAAACATTTCCCTGTTCTAAGTCGCGAGTCACCTGTAGCCCCAATATACTCACCTTCAAGCCAAACATTTCAGTTTTACCTACAGTTATAAGGCTGATGTTCAAAACTACGAAGCCCCCCACCTTTGCAAAGTGGTACAACTTAATGGCTCCTGAAATGTTTAATTGATATTTATAGCACAGCTGTCAATATGTTCTTCATTGAAAATATCTAGTAAGCTCTTGACCAAATACCCCAGAAATGTGCATGGTCTTTGAACACTTGGACTCCAGAAATGTACACTCTCTCAGATGTTATAATGATATAAGAAAAGAAAAGGAAAACTCCACAAATTCTCTCAAGCCGAGCATACTTTGTCCCGCAGTGATCGGCGGGGGATCGTGGTCGATGCTGGAAGGCTGAGTTTCAGAAGAAAGGCAGTGGAATTCTGCCTCCGTCAGGGACTGTGTCCAAGACACCTGCGGAGGTGTTCCCTGGTATAGGTGGATCATCTAGGAATCCCCCCCCAGGCTGGGCAAGGGCAAGTGGCAAGAGCCACTCACCACTGCCCATTCTTCTAGCTTACCCTTGAACACTCAACTCACTTTTGCATTAAACACAGCTCCTGTGGGAGGGGGGTGCGTTGCTGACCCTGGACAGACTGCCCTAGCCAAGGCTAGTCAATTTCTAGAGCAAGTAAACAGCTTGCCTGCCAGACACCTTTCATAGGCAAACAACCCCATCGAGAACCCACACCCGCAAACACCTTCGTAGGAGCCCTCTCCTTCACTTGGGCTTCACTTCCTCTATCCCCCTGACCTCTCACCCCAAGCCCCGCATCAGACAATGAGGGACAGCTCCTCTGCCCCGGAGCCTGCTGAAATGATTCCAAGTAGCCAATCCTAACCGTGCTTACCCTGCCTTGCCCTTTCCTTCCTGAGGAAACCACAACAAAGGCTCTAGCTCACATTTCCCCTCCTGGCCAACCTGGGTGCTTCCGGAATACCAACCCCCCCACCCTGCCCCCAGGGCCTTGGTGTGTCCCCTCCTCCTGGCCTCTGCTGGCCTTGCCATACCTAAATAATAAAACCTGTATTTTCAAACACTCCTCAGCATCCAACCATTCTCAGTTGTCTCCTGCAGAAAATGGTAGACACACATTTATTCACGTGCGTACATGTGCACACACACACACACACACACACACACACACACACAGCGGTCCGTGGTCCCATGTCCCTGTCGCCCTCTCTTCCCTTCAGCACCTTCCCATTCAACCTTCCCCTCCTGCCTCTTGGTTGCTAAGACTGCTCCTCGTGAGAAGTCTCCCGGACTTCGCAGGAGCAAATTCAAACAGCTCATTCTGGGTCTTCAACTTGCTGTGTCTTCCTGAGAGATGGGGCCCATGGACACTCCTTCCTTTTCGAACCTGGCTCTCACTGAGGCGAGGTACGACCTCTGGTTTCCTCACTCCTTCTTGTGTCTCACCCTCCTTCTTCCCCTGCCTCTGGGGAAAAGTCGATGCTCACCCTGTGATCACCATAAAATACTGACGATAACGAATTGTACTTCCTGCACTGGCCCTTTGTGCCTGGGTCATGTTCTAGTATATTTCATTGAAACTTCATTATAAACAGAAAGCACTATAACCTTCTTTCTTTTTCAATGTGAAATCTACACCTTAGAGACATGATGTCTCACAGCTATTTGTAGTTGTCTTTCTATGATAACAATTCTAACAGTAAATAGTAGTTATTACTAAAAAATTGTTTGCTCTAGGGGCACCCAGGTGGCTCAGTTGGTTAAGCATCTGCCTTCAGCTCAGATCATGATCCCAGGATCCTGAGATCAAGCCCCACATGGCAGGGTCAGGGGGTGTCTCTGTTCAGTGGAGAGTCTGTTTCTTTCTCCCTCTGCCCCTCTCCCCAACAGCTCATGCTCTCTAATTAAAAGATCTTTAAAAAAAAAATTTCTTGCTGTAAATAATATTAATTTAAAGTAGTTGCTTGTAACTGACTGCTAGGAGCTTCACATGTATCTTAATTCTCCTAAGAACCCCACAATATAAAAATTATAACCGCTTAACTTAATGCATATAAGTTTCCTTGAATAGCTGAGCTGTTCCTACAGCCTCTCCCTCCCTCGGTTGCTCCCATGCTGCCCTGGAAAACCCGTTCCACACACACGAATCCCACTACCACACCGAAGCTGACGACTCCCCAGGCTCTCTTTCTTCTCTGATTCCCGCACGCCTGAATATATAAATGCCTCCCTGCAAAACCCCTAGGAATTCCCATGTCAGCAATATTGAATACTGACCCTTCCACTGGGGTTAACCTAGTAAAATACAGGAATAGATTCACATGCGGAGCCTCTAAGAAGTCCGTAAGGAGGATCCTATTATAGACCTGGAGGATTTCTAGGGAAATATCCAGAAATAACAAGAATTCATCTCATCAAAGCTGGGGGACAGGGAAGAGGAAATGAGAAAAGAATAAAACTTATAAAGGCGTGGAGACTAGAAAGAATCCGGACAGTGTCAGTCTGTAACCACACCGCTGCCTGGGCCACCAACCTGGGTCCAGACCCCAGTCCTGCCTGTCCCGACACCACCCCCTCCCACCTTCTAGTCAACACAGAGATTTCCTAGTTTTTTTTCTTTTCTTTTCTTTTCTTTCTTTCTTTTTTTGATAAGATTTCTCTATTAGAGAGAGAAAGGGAGGAGCAGAGGGAAAAGGAGGGAGAGAGAGAATCCCAAAGAGACTCCCCACTGAGCACAGAGCCTGCCATGGGACTCAATGTAGGGCTCCACGTGGGGCTTGATCCCACAAACCCAGATCATGACCTGAGCTAAAATCAACAGGCTAAGGCTCAACTGACTCAGCCACCCAGGAGCCTGGAGAGTTTCTAGTATCTTCCCTTTTACCCCTACGACAAAAGCTCTAGTGGAAGCCCTCATTAACTTTCCCAGCAAGTTTCTTTTCTGGCCGTGTCTCTCCCCTTGTCTGCTCTGTCCTCTGCAGGGGTTCCAGGGCTCAACACAGATCTGGCCAGACCCCGCCCCTATTCCAGTGACCTGGAGTCGGGGACAGACGGCGCAGCCTCTGCAGGCCAGCACTGTCCATACCTGTCAGCCATGGCTCCTGCCCTGGCCTGACCCCGCCTTTTACATTCTAGCACCCTCTTTCCAGACTCTGCCCCTCAGGCCTAGATGACACTTTCCCACCACTTGTCAGCCCACCCAAACATCTCAGACTCATCCTGAAAGACTCACATCAAGCAGCACTAACTCCAGAGGCAGCCCCACACTCTTCTGGGCCCTTACAGAGCTTTGTGCAAATGCCAGGGATGGTCACTGATCACCGTGCAGAGCTGCCTGTCCTATTGGCCTGACACGGCGGGCACAGGTCTCCTGAGCCCTGCAGATGAGGCTGATGTGACAAACATGATCTCTGATGTCACTGAGACTAAGACCTGGGCCAACAACTCGGGCCCACCTCGGTTGATCACCAAGATCTGCTTTCTACACAAAATACCAAAGCAGTTTTGTCAATGTAGATGCAAATACAAAGGAGAATGATTTTTTTGGTCATGATGAAAACTTTTAAATACATGTGAACAACTTGGGTAAGTAAATTCTCTTTTGCAACTATGAATTTTATGTAATTGAAATACAGATCAATGGTTTCTTATGAAAGGTTAACATCCTAATTGAAATAGGCTATAAAACATGCACTGAATTTTGAAGACTCAACATTAAAAAGGAAAGCAAATATCTCATAATACTTGAAAAATCTGATTATGTGACGAAATGACATTACTTTTATAATTGGGTAAAATAAGATGTATTGCTGCAGTACATTTCATCTGTATCATGTTATTAATGTGGTGACTAGAAATTTTAAAATTATATGTGTCGTTTACATTTCTATTGGACAGCATTAATATAGAAAAATAATTTTAAAAACACTGTTTTTATTGTTAGCACTTAAAATAGCTGTCATTTATTTCATTTCCAGAACTTTAAATTTTTATCCCAATTAATCCTCACAAAGGCCTTAATATATATATACACATATATGTGTGTGTGTGTGTGTGTAAAGCATATATATATATATATATACACAAAACTATGTCCATTTTATGAGGAAATTGTGGATCAGAGAGGTTAATACATTGGCCTAATGTCACACAGCTGGTCACACAGACCAAAACTCAGCTCTAACCCACATGAGTCAGACTCCAAAGCCTGAGATCCACATGCGTGTTTTGCCTCCCCAATAGACCTGGGCCATAATTTTTCCAACTCCTCTGATGATCCTTAGGACAGTGTTTGGGAAGTAACAAATGCTTAATAAACAAGAAATGAACAGAGAAATGAATCATCAAGGTTTGCAATAAAGATGAAAAGGAACCACATGAGTATAGTGAAAGCATTCTGTAAACTTTGAAGCTTTACACAAACACCAAGTTATCATAATTATGCTCCTGTGATAACCAATCAAGGTGGCTGTGCCACCAAGACCCAGTCGACGGGCCGATAGTGACAAAGCCTTTTCCCTCTCTGGAGGCATGCCTGGGAAAATACCTTTTCTGTATCACTAGTGCCCTCTTGTGTCTCCCTGCTGTAATAGCACGTCAGAACTTTGTATTTGCAGGAAATTATTAAAATAATATAAAATTGCCATTTTTGCTCTTTCACACCTTCGAGAACTGTACATAAAAATCCAAGGGCTATATCAGCCCTGAGGCTACAAGTTAGTCATCTTGGGTACAGGAAAGCCTGCTGTCTTCAGTGAGTGGTTCTAAGTGATCCCTAACATCAGAAAGGAAGAAAGCAGAGTCCTGTGGGGCAACGTGAGAGTCAGTAGTTCAGGAACAGATCTGTGAGACTCCAAGCATAGAGCCTTCCCATTTCACACTCTGTATCTTGAAATCCCACCTGACTCATGAGACCCCGATCCTGTCCCTCATAAACACTGCAGGCTTCAAGCTCAGTCTGCCTTCCCCGGTGCCGGGGAGCATGTCAGCACCCCATCAAGTACCACTTCCCCACCCCAGTGGAAGGACACCTTCCTGCTATATTTTCCAGGCCCCCCTGACCTGCTCTGTAGGAAACAGATCAAGCTAAGGCAGGGCACACCGGGAAGGGGAAGAGTGAGGTCTTGGGTCTACACTGGTATTAACACAAGCACCAATCAGGATAAAGTTACCCCATATGCTGAGCCCTTTCCAACGCATGTAAGTAGATGGAGACGCCACATGGCCATGAGTAAGGACTCTGACTTGACAGCCCCCACACTCACCGCGACAATTTTTGGCGGTCACAGCATCCCCATAGAAGCCGTCAGCACACCTCTCGCAGTGGGCGCCATCCGTGTTCCCAATGCATTTCAGGCACTCTCCGGTGACGGAGTCACAATGACCCTCCTCGAAGGGGTTCACATTGCCGCTGCAGTTGCAGGGGACACAGGATTCCCCAGGGACTGTCGGGTTTCCATAGTAACCGTCTGCACATCTGCATATAAGTATTGAAAGAGGGATCCAAATGCATGTAGTTCCTCTAGACATTACCCCCGCCATCCAGGGAAGCTCTGAATGGTTAGTAAACCAGACGGACTCTTTTTCCATAAGACTGATTGGGAAGCCATGCAACAAACACCCAGTCTGGACATCCAGATTGCATCCACTCATTGTGAAGACAGAGAGTGTACCCCGAACGAGCCATAAATCCCAGTGGATGTGCCCTCAGCTCCGGGGCCAACTGGACCGGCACGCCGCGGGTGTGACGTGGCTCTCCAAGGGACCTCAGCCAGAGCTGGGCACTGGGGCTGACACATGGGAAAAGACAGCGTGGGCTCTCAGGCGCCAGAAGACAGCTATTAAATCAAACCACCCCTACTATGGAACTATCCAGAATAATGGGGTATTTCAGTGTGTGAATAGTAAACCCTGGCCCCTCGCTGTTTTCTATTGTTACTGATGAGAACTCCTGTGAGTTCAAGGAGCCCAAATGCTATTCTTAAAAAATCCCCCCCGGGGAGTTTTCACACATGCTTTTTAATCAACAAACAGTCTTCTCTATAATTATGCAAAATAATCATTACACACCAAAACTCTAAAATCATACTTAGCTATGATATCTAAGATATCTTAGATATATCTATATATATAAAATCATACTTATCTATTATTTATCAAAATAAACATGTATCACTGATATTTAATTAAAAAAAAAGTTTGATATGATTTTGGAAATCAGCTGAGTGATGCCGACAGAGTACCTCTCGCACCAAGCTCCCGAGTATCCCGGGGCACACTGGTCACAGACTACTTCGTCCCCATTCTCAAGGTGGCAGGTAGGGCTGAAACTGTCAAAACATGACAAATGAACACAATTTTCCAATGGGTGGCACAGAATTTCTAAACATTTAAAATCCTTGTGTTTTACCACTCCTTATGAACGTTCAATGGAACTTCACTCCAGAACCCCGGCCCCCAGCCATGCAGCCCACCTCATGAGCCTCTCTCCTGGGCACTGGACACTCCCCGTCCGTACTCTTGCTTGTCCCTCAGCCCAGAGGGTGTTTCTTTTCCTCTCTGCCTGGAATCACCTTATCCCTTGTGTCCAACTCAGCTGCCCTCTCCTCCAGGAGGCCTTCTCTGACACTCTTCTCGGCTGAGCGGAGCTCCCGTCTGTGGGTTCCCCGGCACTGGTCAGCCTGCCTCAGAGTCCTGCCCACACTGGCCAGGCAGGAGTGAGCTCAAGCTTACAAGGGACAGCCTGGGAACATTCTCTAAAGGATCCCCACTGCTCACTAAGGTCCCCTCAACCTTTACTCCTGGGGTCTAGGGAGGCCTCTGAAGGGAGGTATGGGGGCCACTATGATTTCATCAGAGTAGCCCTCTTTGTATCTGCTTTACACAGTGGGGTTTCAAATAAAAATCCCCGTGGGGGAGTTCTCTGGGCTGAGGGAGGAAGAGTCCTAAAGGGTAAGCCAGTGAGAGATAAATAAGCTTTCAGATCCAGGCCTGTGGACACACCGGGCCCAGCATGGCGAACAAGGCCTTGTGCATCACTGACCCTTCCCACTCCCCTCCTGTCCTGAGCTCTAGGACCATCTGCGATTTCACAAATGGGATCTGCTCTTTGATGCGGCCGTGACTTGGCACGCTCCATTCCTCCTGCCTGTGACCATCCTTCAAGCCTCAGATCAGGGGCTTCCTCAGAGTTACTCTGGACAGATTCCTACTCCTCTGAGAGTGGATGGTAGTCAGGACCACATGGTGGTCCCATGGGACCAGCAGCCATGGATGAATCCTCCAATATTTGAGTACCTTCCATGATAACTCAGTGTACGGTAGGCACTCAATAAATATTGGTTGAGGGTGCCTGGGTGGCTCAGTAATTAAGCATCTGCCTTCGGCTCATGTCATGATCTCAGGGTCCTGAGTTCGAACCCCACATCGGGCTCTCTGCTCAGCTGGAAGCCTGCATCTCCCTCTCCCACACCCCCTATTTGTGTTCCCTCTCTCCGCTGTGTCATTCTCTGTCAAATAAATAAATAAAATCTTTGAGAAAACCTCCTAGCCTATGGGCACTGAAAGAGTTAACAAGCCACACTAGACCAAGAGGAACCGAAGTATGCATGTTTTCTTGCCAACCCATGATCTTTCTTATATAAATTGGTATGCCAAACTTGTTCTTTTTAGAAAGAGAGAATTCACCCCTCCATCTTTAATCTTAACTAAGTACCACCTGGGAGGCACACTTTTCTCACACACAAAACCCTGCTCGGAATGTATCCATGCACATCTGAATGGACTCTCTGGCCACACTAGGCCTGCTTCCCTGGTGGGGGTGCTTACTTGTTGGAGGCTGTGGTGAGGGGGCAGGCACACCGCTGGCAGTCCCCCGGAGTCCCTCGGGAAGGCAGCCCGTAGAAGCCGGGCACACACTGCTCACAGTGGTCCCCGGTTGTGTTATGCTCACATGCCTAAACACACGCAGGAAGAGAAGACTCAGTTCAGGCTTCCTTAAACAATTCTCTGATTCATCAAAAAATAACTTAAAGTCAGGGTGGGAAAAAAATGCTCCAACAAATCACCAAACTCTGTGACATGATGAGGGCTGCCTGTTTCTAGATTAATACAAAATTTTAAATTATATAATCTATATACGTGGGAAGCTTTTCCTTCTGCCCATGTCAGAGTAACTGCTACGAGACTTGTCTTTCTGTGGGAAAGAACTAGAAAACTGAAACAAAACATATTGAACCACTTCTTTTAGACACTAGGCAACAGAGGTGAAAGAAAGGAGGTGATGGGATGAAACCTCAGGATCTCATGTCTTTTTTCTGGAGACTCTTGATAAGTGGGCCGTGGAGGGGGGAGACCCAAGCAGAGTGTGGCATCCTGTTGAGTTGAGGAGACAGAGGTCTGAGTTTGGGGAGACTGGAACTGCAGGGATTTGGCCCGAGAATTGGAGTTTCACAGAATTAGACCTCCAGAAATCTGCACGGGAGACCCCTTCAAATAGCTACTAAATATAAGCTTCTTGTGTGTAGTGTGATTTCCATGCAGCATGCTGAAAAATTAAGAACTCACACAAAGCCCAGGGCCACTAGAATTGTAACCAGCCAGTGCAGGGCATCTCTGTTATATGCCCAGAACACCCAGTAGAGACCCCAGAAGAAAAACTTGTTTGTGGTAGGGCTACACCTTCCCTAGAGTAGAGGTTCTATTAGGCCCACCCTAACAAAACTTAAAAACAAACCTTGAAACAATCCAGCTGACCTGTGATAATTTAACTACTTGCCAAAACAAACTCTGATCTTCTTTCAAGGAAAGTAACGAAATCCAGAAACTTAACAATGAATAATATTCATTGTGCAATCAGAAACTACTGAGTATGTTTCCACCAGTCACATCTGGGAGAATTTGGAATCCAGGAGTCCAGACAGATATCAAGTAGGTAAGCAAATAAACATTAGAAAGGAGGATTCTTGCTTACAGTAGAATGCTGTGTGCCAACTGAGAAGCATGGAGAATATCATACAAGTGTTCATGGGGCAAGAATCATCAGAGACTGCTAACCCTAATGGAGAATGTGATGACGAATATGATACTTGTCCAGTCTTAGAGTGTCTCCCTCACAATGCTTATTAATTGCAAAAGATAAGATCAGTAAATGTATAGTAATTGACCGATAGCTGGAGTGTGTAATCAGAATTCACACCACCAGTGAGGGGCAGTGGACACTGTGGGCTTCCACCTGTGGTTCTCTGAGAAGGCCACAGCATCGCTAATGAGGTGTTCTGCCCTGAAAGGTATAACCTGAATCAATTCATTGAAAAGCAAGAGAAAAGCCCCTAATAAGGGGCATTTTATTCTTTGAAAAATGACTGTGTTCTTCAAGGTGCCATTATCATAAAAGACAAACACTGTGGAAGTACTTCAGATTAAAGAAGACTAGGGAGCTATGACAATAAAATGCAGTACCTGAACTATATGGGGGCCTGTAACGGCGGGGAAAAAAAAATGCTACAAAGGACACAATGGAGTCAACTGACCAAATGGAAAAATGGATGGTAGATTAGAAAAAAGTAGAATACAAAAGTTATATTTTTTGAAGTTGACAATGTTCTGTGGTTATATAAGAGAAAATCCTTATTTTCAGGACAAACACACTGAACAATTTACGGATAAATAGCACAGTGTACATGACTTATTCTCGAGTGGTTTAGAAAAAACATTATGATTAGACAAACAGATAATGAGAATAATACAGCAAATGGGGCAAATGTCAGCGACAAGGTGAATCTGGGTAAAAGGTGGGTGCCCTAAGTACTATTTTTCTTCCTACAACTTCTGCATACACTTAAATCAATTTCCAAATAAGGGTTTGTTTGTTTCTTAAGGCAGGATAATAGCTATCAAATCTGAGAAGAAGCAAACACACAAAAACCAAATGTGAATTGTAAGGAGAAAAATCTAAGAACCAAGCAGAGGGAAAAAAAAGAACCCAGAGAATTGCATGGATAAGACCGACTACTGACTTTTCATTTGAAACAATGGAAGCCACAACAACATTTAAGTCCTGAAAAAAAAGAAATCTGCAAAAATCTACTTCCAACTCGAAGGTGAAAGAAAGCCTTTTTCAGGTCAACAAAATGTGAGAGAATTTGTTGGCTGTCAGATCTGCACCGAACAAATGCTAAAAACAGCTCTTCACGAGTCAGGGACACAGAACCAGGTGAAATCCTGGATTTATACCAAGAATTGAAGAGTATCAGAAACCATAAATACAGGGAAAATATAAAAGACTTCTTTCCTTCTTGAAAGCATGTCTTTAGAAAGCAGAATGACGCCACATCAGGTGTGTAGGAAGTACCAGGAGAAACAGGATGGGCACAGCGGGCCACACAGGAAGCAACACCGAGCATGAGGACAGCTGCATGGCTCAAGGGAAAGCTGAGCCAATTCTCCACATTCTTCCCCAAGTCCCTGTCAACTCATGACTCTGTCTCCTTAGGTCCTCCCATGACCCCAGTGCCCAGGCTTATGCTACCCAGAGCCTTCTCCTGCCATCTGTATCCACCCCTGCCCCACCTCCCACCTGTGGGTCTACCTTGCCACTTCACTTTACCCCCTTCTCTGAGAGCCACTCATTTTACAGATCTTATTGGCCTTTTTCCATTCAACGGCTTAAGTAATATTTCCAGTTCCTAAACTGCATACTTTTCTATAATTCCTGAGGTTGACAAAAGTTTTCCCATAGGTTAAATTTAATTTGGGACTATAAATATTTGTATTACATCCTTTTAAATAGGCTTTCACCAGTTTCATGTAGAGATATCCTTGACAGGGCTTCTAAATTTGAATTGTTTACAAATCACCTGGGTTCAGGGTCGATTCTGATTCAGGAAGTCTGACATAGGGCCTGAGTTGTACATTTCTAAAAAACTCCTGGGTTTTGCGCTGGCTGCTGGTCCTTAGGTGACATTTTGGTAGGAATGTCTTAGGCTCTTTTTTTCCTCCCCAACCCCTGTATGACCTTGATTTTGATTATTAACCCAAATTAATTCAAAATGTCACTGGCTTTGGTAAATGGCTACACGGTTGAGCTAAAAGTATAAGCAAAATAACTAGTTTCATTAAAAAACATTTAATTATGTCCACTTACAAAATATCTATGATAGGATTTCTTTGCTTTTCAAAGGGCCGGATAGGGCTTTCTTTCTCTTTGGGAAAGCCATTTACATGGTTCTGCTAAAAACAAAACAAAACAAATCAAAAAACCCAAACCTACCAAATCTGTTTCAAGGTTTTTTCAGGTCACTGTCCCTTTACGTGACCAGCTCCATTGGTGGAGCTGGCATGTGAAGAAGGAGAATGCTCATCTCCCCGGGAAGGAGAAACATCTTCTCTTGAATGAAGAAGAAAAAGCAGGAGGGTCCAAGATACACAACTGCCTATTAGGCCTTTCTCTTTCAGAAGAAATGAAACTGGTTTCTCCTCCAAAGACCAGCAGAAAGAGCTCAGAGAAGGGGCTATGTAAACCGTGGACTTTGGGGGGCTATGATGTGTCAGTGTGGGGTCATCATGGGTACCAGTGTGTGTCCCCGGTTGGGGGGTGGGGATGGTTGATAATGTGGGAGACTGTACGTGTGCAGGAGCAGAAGGTACATGAGAAACCCTTACACTTACCCCTCAGTTTTGCTGTAAACCTGAAACGACTCTTTGAAAAAGAAAAGGACAGGGCACTAAGTAAGAACAGTTGGAACTTTCTCTCTGATAACCTACAAATCAGGAGTGGGTTCCTGGAAGCTGGATGGCTACAAGCAAGGCCCAGGGCTGGAAATGGTTATCCAAAGGGGAGAATTCTATTTTCTTTTTAAAATAGAATAGGAAAAAGAAAAAAAAAGTTAGATGAAACCCAGATAAATGATGCTACCAAGTTTTTAGGTTTCCTTAAACTTCAATCTAAATTTTTATTGTTTTTGCCCCTTCAAATGTGAATGACTTAAAAAGGCAAAAATAATAATGTGAAAGTGGAAAAAGCTGCCAGCCAGCACCTCACCCGCATGTCCCAGGCTAACATCCCTGACAATGTGCACCCAAGGGGCATGTCACCTTCATGCTTTCTTGCCTAAAACGCACAACCTCAAGCTAATCACGAGAAAACAGACATGCGCTAGCTGAGGACGTTCCAGAGAATATCCAGGATTCCTCAAAAGTGCCAGTCATGAAAGACAAGGGAAACCTGAAAAGCTGTCCTAAAATGAAGGCAGCCAGTACAATGCGGTTCTGGATTGAGGCTGGAAAGGGGACATGAGTGGGGATGCTTGATGAAATCTGAGTGAAGTCCACTGTTCTGTTGATGAGATTGTGCCCACAGGAATTTCTTAAATCTCGATCAGCGTACTCCGGTAATGCAAGATGTGAGTACCGGGGGAAGCAGGGTGAAGGCTGAACAGGACCTTGCTGTGTTATTTTTTGTAGGCCTTCTGTAAATCTAACATTATTTCCAAAACTTTTTCCATTAAAAATTAAAAATCAAATTTTCAATGAAAAATTCCATTAAAATTATTATCATTTATTATATTTAGAATGTAAAGGCCAGTTGCTACTTAGCATTTTCACTTTAATGTGTATATATATTTTTGTAAAGATACAGTAATAGAAGCATAGGCAAATACCCTTTTGGCTTACCTATACCTAAAGCCTTGGATGCCTCCACCACAACCCGCTGGGCAGCCCGAGGTGTGGGCCGATGTCCCGGGAAGCCTGACCTCACAAACCCAAATGGAAAGGTAGAGGCATTTTAAAAAAGCAACCACCTCATCAAGCTCTGGGAAACTGATCCTGGGGGACCGAGTGTGTGTGTAAAACATCACTTTGTATAACTCCTATAGGCACTTGCTTTCCAGAATGATGAAACAAAGAACAAAATGAAAGCTTTCCTTACAGAATCAAGAAAAATTAGGTTCTGGAGAGAACAAGCAATCCATGGCATCGTGATGAGATCTTCTCTACGGGTCTCATAATAAATTTTCCCTATCCTTGGGACTCAATCTCTTCAGGAAAGAACCTGAACATTTCCCTGTGTGGTGACTAGGACTCAGCTGGTGGAAACAGGCGTTCTCTCCGTCTCTGTGCCGCAAATCCATTAGAACCCAGGATTGTGGCCTGGCTTCCAGGCAAAAGAGCCTAAAAGAATTCCTGACTGAAGTGAAAAAACAGGTCTTGCCTTGTATCCACCCCAAAGTTCATTCTCAAGATTAACTGCGTATTTGTCAAGCCACATTTCAACTCCTGTTGCAGGAAAGAAGTACTTGTTTGAAGAGTGTACCCGAGCCGAACTGTAAAACGTTATATATTGCACAAATGAGTGTGGTTATTATGTCTTAGTATTCCTTTGAGGACATACTGTATAGTATGTTAAAGAAATTCTAGCACTTTCATTTTAGAGACCTGATTCTTTTAAATCACCAGATATTTTCTACCTTTATATTGCTTTCTAATCTTACGAAGTGAATATGGTGTTCTAATAAAAAAATCTGCAATAACATGATCTATCTCTTTTCCATTTTCACCAAAGTTACTTTTTTTTCAAAAAAGAGCAAGGGGAGAATATCAGGAAACATATTATACCATGGATCTTAAGTCTGTAAATTTATCCTCTGGGGTCTACTAGGGCCAGAATAATCTCCTATGGAGGAAGCATTATTTTTTTAACCGCTGTGCACAGCGGGTGGCTTTGGGGTGGGTAGGACGGGGCACTCCACTCCAGATTTTAGCAACAGACTCACAAGGCAAACGCCATGAATATCACATTCAGCTGCATGGCCATGGCAATCACAGGGCTGACAAATTCCTCCGAAGAGTATTCCATCCACACGGTAATAGCCAGGGAGGCAGGACTGCAAGAGAGGGACACGTGACACACGTGGGCAAAAGCAACCTTGTACATCATGCAGATCATTTTCTTGTCAATAGGCTAGGAGTATTACCTGCTCCATTTTCCACATGTAGAGAAACATACTTCTTTTTCCCCCTGCACTTCTTTATTGAGGTGTCATTTACATGCCATAAAATGCACCCATTTTAAGGATATAGTTCAATGATTTTTCTAGTAAACTTACCGAATGGTGCACCATCACCATAATCCAGTCCTCTTTTTTTTTTTTTTTAGGGTTTATTTATTTGAGAGAGGGAAAGTGCACACGTGAGGGAGGGGCAGAAAGAGAGGGAAAGAATCCCAAGCAGTCTCCCCACTGAGCGTGGAGACCTACATGGGGCTCCATCTCATGACCTGAGCTGAAATCAAAAGTAGGATACCCAACTGACTGAGCCATCCAGGCACCCTTCTTCATTTCTTTGTAAAGGTTTCTACCTTTAAAACCTAGTGGTGGCTACCATCAAAACCTAGTGGCTCTCTGCCTTTGTGGTATCTTGCCATAATATTATCATGTAAATCTCATGTAAATCTCATATAATCATGTAAAACTCAGTCACTTAACCAGGGTTTCAATCAAGAGGACATTTTCCGCTCAACTTGATTTTTCTTTTGGGTAAGAGTTACTACATATTACCATCAAAGCACTCGAGGGTGGTCTGTGTCAAACCGCAAACATTACAGGTGTGCTTTCCAGGGTATCCAGCAATGCTGCCCCTGACTGGGAGGAGCAGGGGGCCCCATCCCAGACAGTGCTTCCCATCCTTCTCAGGATGACCCTGAGAACTATTCTATTTTATAGACGTGGAATCTGGAACATGGAACAATTAGACCCCATGCCCACTGTGCTAATGGAAAGAGTCACACCTCCCAGACCTGTGGCCACAGAGCCTCTCAGGGCTGCCCCAGATATAAAATGGTGTTTCAAGTGCAGACTGGGGAGTAATTACTTTGGAGGTCAACATACTCCCATGGAGCCATCGGAACAGGGATGTGGATCTGGTTTTCACTCTTGTAAAAAATATTAAAATTGCATTTTCATCATATGAGTACATATACATGTGTTCATTCACACTGACCTTTTGTAAGTTCCCTTAATGCCGCCACGCAGCCGTGCTCCCATCAAGGACAATGGGCTAGTCTACGGATGGGCACTAAGGGGGAGCTGCCTAGGGGTCTGTGTGGTGGCTACAGAGCTCTTAAGAATTCCAGTCTCTACCTATGGCTGCCTGATTTCCTTATATCAGTTTCTAATGAAAGAATGAGTTCTTCTGCCGACAAAAAACACTTAAAATTATATGTTAAGCTTCCTGCACTTCCTTGAGCCAGTGTCCTAAGCACATTTTCCTCTAAACCCAGCAGACCTGGAGTTCTCCAGCAGCATCTGCTCACTGCTGCCCCCTTTTGGTCTAGCTGGCCTGGGCTTCTAATCATCTACTTCATCTACCCACCGCAAGCCACACACTATGAGGTAACCTTAAGGTCATTTATCTGATAAGCAAACAGGACTCAGGTCCTACAGATAATTCTTTGTCCTAAAAATATATGTTTTAGATATAAAAAAAAAGTTCATGGGGTCAAAAAAGAAACAACCCTGTAAAATATTTAAAAGAGAAATAGAAATATTTCATTAAAAACCTACATTATGAAGCACAGGCCAACTATTCACTGCAAAGTTATAATTGATAAAGATTTGTAAAAACAACTCATAAGTTAAATGTTCTCACTTTGTAAAAATCATGGTCCCAATCTCACAGCCAAGAACAAGGGTTCATGATTATTGTCAGTCTTTCTTTTTTTAAAAAAAATTTTTTTTAAGATTATTTATTTATTTATTTATTTGAGAGAGAGACAGTGAGAGAGAACATGAGCGAGGAGGTCAGAGGGAGAAGCAGACTCCCCATGGAGCTGGGAGCCCGATGTGGGACTCGATCCCGGGACTCCAGGATCATGACCTGAGCTGAAGGCAGTCGTCCAACCAACTGAGCCACCCAGGCGCCCTAAAATTTTTTTTTAGGATTTATTCCTCTATTATTATTATTTTTTAAAGATTTTGTTTATTTATTTGACAGACAGAGCTCACAAGTAGGCAGAGAGGCAGGCAGAGAGAGAGGGAGAAGCAGGCTCCCTGCTGAGCAGAGAGCCCAATTTGAGGCTCGATCCCAGGACCCTGAGATCATGGCCCAAGCTAAAGGCAGAGGTGTTACCCCACTGAGCCACTCGGGTGCCCCAATCATCATCGGTCTTAAACACAAGAGAGGCAGGACCGTGTGGTGGTTGATGGGGAAGATGAAGCTTGGAACCCGACATGACTACTTCCTAGCTGTTTCCTACAGAAAGAGGTTAGGATTGTGCCAAATACATAGGAAGTCCTCGGCAGGAGAGAGTTATTATTGATATTTATGTCCAAATAGTTTCAAACTGTATTTCAAAAATATTTTTTAGCAACAGGTGACTTTTACTGGTGATAGCAAGTGTGTTCTCACACACTTCATTGTGAAGTAGAGCTCACCTCAGTTAACACAGCTGGAGTTCCTAAAAAGTCTCAAAATGGGCCTGGCTTGTCTCATGTTTTCTAGGTGTCATGCTGGTGATGTATAAATGTTCAGATGCAATCAAGTCCAGTCCTCTTTAGAAATGCAAACTACATGGGTGCCTGGGTGGCTCAGTTGGTTAAGCGGCTGCCTTGGGCTCACGTCATGATCCTGGAGTCCCAAGATAGAGTCCCACATCGGGCTCCCTACTCAGAGGGGAGTCTGCTTCTCCCGCGGACCTCTCCCCTCTCAGGCTTTTTCTCACTCATTCTCTCTCTTTCAAATAAATAAATAAAAATAAAAATCTTAAAAAAAATAAATGCAAACTACAGCAGGGGCAGCGCAACTTCCTAGTTGACTAAAGCAAGAGAGTAGACTGAAGTTGGGCCATTTCCAGGTGTCCCAGAACCACTTCCCCCCAAGAAGAGGCACCAGATTGCCTTAAACACTGATGTCCAATAGTCCTATAGCCCCTCAATGTCTGATCCAAATGGTAGGTTTCTAAAGTTAAAATTCAAGTGCGGCTCATTGTATCACCTTTAATGTGCTTTTTTTTCTCCTTCAGAAAGAACAGAAGGAAGGAGAGGGGAGGGCAGAAGAGGAGCCTCACCTCACAGGAGATCCCTGCGTAGCCTTGGGGACATTCGCAGTGTTCCACCTCGGTGGCCACGGCCAGGTCTATGACGTTAGGGCTAGCTGTATCCAAAGAGACAGAATCCAACCTACCAATAGACAGAGGTCACCCCGTGACTCAGACGCCCTCCTGCAAACGACAGCTAACACCTCGATGAAGGTAGATTCTTTAAAAAGTTCTGTTCAAACAAATAGGTGATGGGACCTTTGTAAGGAGCCACGGATTTTCACAGCAATATGATTTCTGAAAGCTGTCGGCTGTCGGTATTGCCTAGAAGGCCTCTGCAGCATTTGAGACATTTGCAACATTGTCTGCAAAGAAGAGCAGGTGCCTAGACAGCCGTGGGAAGGGTCTGATGTTGCCCAGTCATAGCTGAAACACTTCAGAAAGACTAACCCATTCAATCATCCTACCTCGAATACAGAGATTGTTTCTAAATGTATAATCTGTGTTTGTTTATCTGTGTCCAACGTGCATGCTGGCACTGCCAGAAATTGGCCTATAGGAAGTAATCACATGGCCAAGGATGGGAACATTAGCTTAAGTGTACAGTAAAATCTAAGAACATTAACATCAGGAGGGTAAAAACCGCATGCAAAGTGGTCAGACAACTGTGAACTTATCAGGCATTTCTCAGAAAACCGCCCTGAAGGTTTCCGATCCTGACCTCAAGATGACCTCCTACTGTGGCATGTTTGTCACGGACAACTGTTCTTACATCTTCACTAAAATTGTAATAAAAGTATTTTTTAAGACAACCGGTTCCATTAGCTGTGCTCTTGAAATAATCAAGTAAAATATACTGCACTGAAAACACATCATTCTTAATAGATGAATATGAGATTAAAGACCCTCCCCACGAGCTTTCCCTTTCTCTCAAAACATACCTGTAAAGAGCCCTTTTTGCAGAATTGTAGTTGGCTCTGATCAAGAGATGCGTCACGTTGGCAAGGACAGTCATGAGCTGGTCGCGATCTATCTCCCTTTTTTTATTAAAATCTCGGAAGTTCTCCGGCACAAGTCTGACCACGTTCAAGTACTCTTCATAGGGTTGTAAAGACAGCCCCTCAGCCTGGGTGCTTAAAGTGAGTCCATTTCCCTAACATTTAAAACAAGAGGGAATGTATTTGTAATTCAACTTCATGATCAAAGAATAAAATCGTGTTTGTATTCAGCAACGTGGCTTTTAATTTGTGCTTAGGTTCTCGGGTTGAAGGTGTAATCGTGTCTGTAAATCTTGGTCCAGAATGACTGGGGGCGAGGTGTTTCATTGTATTCCCCTCAGAGGGATTCATAGAATAAATCTTTTTTTTTTTTTTTTAAAGATTTTATTTATTTATTTGTCAGAGAGAGAGTGAGCGAGAATAAATCAAAAGGTTGGGTCCCACACCGGGATCTCAGGAGAGAAGCAGCACATGTGTGCCACCGTTCCCCTACACCCCTCAACTTTAACCGAAGAGCAAAAGTAGAAAAGCATATGAAGATACCTCAAGCTTTCCCTAAAACGGCCATTCACCAAAATACCTTATGTCACACTCTCCCCACTTGCCGCAGACTGGACACGGGGGTGCACAGCAAGGTGCCGGGAGATAAGGACACCCGGGTGGCTCGGTTGGTTAGCGTCTGCCTTCAGCTCAGGTCATGATCCCAGGGTCCTGGGATCAAGTCCCATGTTGGCCTCTCTGCTCGGCGGGGAGTCTGCTTCTCCTTCTCTTTCTGCCCCTCCCTCCAACCCCCCGCTTGTTCTCTCTCTCTCTCTCAAATAAACAAGTAAAATCTTTAAAGAAAATTTTTAAAAAATCAAGGGGGCAGGAGAGGGGGTAGACACTGCTGACTAGAACCTGAGGTGGTTTCTTACCTTTGGGAAAATTTCCAGTGATATTTTGGAATTTCTTACTTATATGCTGTGGCCCCTCGAACACCTTGGGGGCCTATGTCCCCCAAGGTGTCCTTGAGCACCTTGAGCAACGGGGGAGGAGGAGAGTGAGAGTACAGGGTTAGGGACAGTGGCTCAGGACAGAAATGGCAGCCCATCTCCGTCCCCACACTGCCAAGCACTGCCGCCTAAGCATTCACGTGGGAGGCAATGTGGCAGGAGGTGACAGAGGGGCTCAGAGGGCTGACAGGGGACTGCCAACATCAGGGCTGACATCGGTCCCCCTTTTCAACTGAAAAGCTGGGTCAGCTTCAGGGATGGAGGGACAAGCCACATGGGCTGTCCTGAGGCAGCTCCAGGAATGGGCTCAGAGAGAACTGTCACATTAGGTCTCGGGGATATCTGGACCAGGCAAAGCCTTGCTAAACAACCACCTGGCCCTGGGCTCCCTGCTACGAAGCCCTCCTTCAGCCACTCGGAGTCACAAACTGTCCCTTGGCTAGGCACTTCTACTCTACAGCAAAGCAATGTGAAAGCAAGTACCTTAATGATGACGTCAGCGTGAGACATGAGGTCGCCATCCACTGTCTCCACGGGAATATCGTAAGACACTGTGTACTTGAGGAAGCCACCAAACGCAGTCAGCTGAAAAACGTAAGTGAGAGTGAACACGGAGGGCCCATGACCACAGTCCCTCCGAAAGAGGAAGTGGTGGCCAGGATCCGTCGGGAAACCACCTGGCTGCTCGAGGGGCCACAGCATATAAGTAAGTTTGCAGTAAGGCAGCGAAAAAAAAGTCTATTATATTATAATATTGTTTAACCAGTATTACCAAAATACAGGATGTGATTTAAAGGTAGAGAAGGAAGATGTGCTCCTTCGTAGAGAGCCCAAGGTGAGTGAGGCTCAGTGTCTGTGAATCACACAGGAGAAGGTATTTCACTTAAACCCTTTCTGAGTTAGGAGTTAGATCTATGATGATAATCCCAATATTCTGACCTCATTGCCATGCTTGCAGAAGAATAATAAAGGGGGCACCTAGGTGGCTCAGTGGGTTAAGTCCTCTGCCTTCAGCTTAGGTCATGATCCCAGGGTCCTGCTATCGAGCCCTGCATCAGGCTCTCTGCTCAGTAGGGAGCCTGCTTCCCTCTCCCCCTCTGCCTGCCTCTCTGCCTACCTGTGATCTCTCTCTGTCAAATAAACTAAAAAAAAAAAAAAAAAGAAGAAGAAGAACAATAAAGAACACGTCTCATCAGCTAAAAGAAGGGCTAAAGGCTTTTCCTCCTGGTCATATCCTTTCATGTAAAATGGAGATTTTCTTCATGACAGATGTGTGACAACAACCCAAGGTTCAGAATCTAGTCTGTGAACCATAAAATCAGAAAAGTGATCTTAATAGAAAAAAAAATCATTAACCTTTGGTGATAAGATCCTATTGTAAATAAAGCACACCTTCTATTTCAAGGGAAAAATAATCATTTTCAAAATAAACACTACTTAAACCTAAATCTACATAAAATCTAAATAAAATAAGTTATAAAATTAAAATATGACCAACAAATGGAAACTTCCCAAGCTATAACACCTGCACTGTGATGAAACACATACCGTGACTTCAAAACAAACCAAATGCACAGGGAAGGGGAGCACGGAGCCTGATAGATTGCACTGAGTGTATTTTCAGATCATCAGAATCTGGACAGAAGTGGCAATATTAGGGGCGCCTGGGTGGCTCAGTAGGTTAAGCGTCTGCCTTTGGTTCAGGTCATGATCCTAGGTTCCTAAGATCAAGCCCCACATTTGACTACCCCCTCAGCGGGGAGTCTGTTTCTCTCTCTCTCTCCCTCTGTTCCTTCCCCCTGCTTGTGTTCTCTCTCTCTCTCTCTGTCTCAAGTGAAAAAAAAGAAAAAGAAAAAAAGAAGCGGAATGACTGGTGAGGAAGAAGGGGACAATGGCAGGTTAAATCATATTAACCAAATTTCCATTTTGTAGAATCACCATTTTGCATTTTCTTAAAATGAGAAGTATCCTGTCTGTTACTAAATGGGAATGTTAGGTGAGAAATGGTCCATCTTGATAATGAAGCTGGCAGGACCCCAGCCCCACTGCCCAGCCTGTCCCTCCTGAGTGCCTTCTATGCGCCGGGCTCTGGGGCTAAGGTTAGTACAGGGCTAACTGAACAAAGCAGGAATGCACCCCACGCTTCACAAAGCCCCGAGTCATTGATCCAGGAATGCAGAGGAAAGCAGAGAGCCTGTCATGGGAGATGTGGACAAGACTTCCTACAACAGACCACCCATGACCCATGCGGCCAAGAATAAAGTTCCCAGTTTAATGATGGAATAAAGTCACACAAGGCTAAGCCAGACCATGTGAGTTGACTTAAATTTCCAACAGATGTTCTTTCTTAATGTGCTTTGAGATCTGTGCCCAAGATGTCTCTCCCAGCCATGGCCCTACCTTATTTCCGAGGTAGGCCTCTGGGGCCGACCAGTAATACTTGGAAGTCAGCCTCTGTGAGACCACCGTGTTGTTGATGCTGATCCAGTGATGCCCACCCAGCGCGTCTTGCTGAGACGGGATCTTGCTCGGACTGACCAGGTCAGTGACCAGCCACCCAGACATATCTTTCACCTTAAAAAAAGATTCAGAATTTCAGATCATGAAATAGAAGTCCCCTGAGATGTCACCCAGCACAGGACTAACATCCCTACAGTGAAGAAGTAGACCCAGAGACCTTACTTAGGGGCAGAGTCAATACCCTGTGGCCACAGACCCACATGACTTGCAACCCTTCTACTTGTCAAAGGACCAGGAACATCTAAGAATGAGTAAGATTCTCCCCAGATCCCCAGATCAATTATAAGCAAGTGAGCGAGCAGAACTGTCAAGGTCATGGACATGTATTTTAGGATTAAAAAATAAAAAAATAGCAAAGACCTTAATAGGTGCATTGAACAAAATGCCTTTTGCTAACTCTGATTTCTTCATCATTGCTTCCTGCTTTTTACCAAAAAAGCTGAAAATTGTCTAAAAATAACCTTCAGATCCCATCTTCCTAATTTGTCATCTACAAAGACATGATAAGCCATTACCCCCCATGGTAGCCACAGGAATTCATCTTCCTTCTCAGGTACTGTTTGGGGTTCCCACTCCCTCCCCCATGTTGCTCCCACTCCTCACCAACCTGCCAGAGAGGGAGGAAAAGAAGAGACAGGGACCAGCACACCCCCCTGCCAACACACACCCTGAATACAGTTCTCCTGAGATGGTCATGGAGAGCCCAGTTGTTTACAACAGATGAGCCCTGTACCCTGGGGTCCACCCTAACCTCCAGCCATCCCACTGGCCTCCCAGGCACCCTTTAGCATCCCCCCAGGACTCCCCATTCCCAGAACAACTGAGGATACCTTGCCTGCCCTTATACTTCCTATGTCACCTGTTGTTCCTACTCTCACCAGGTTCCCTGAGCTAGAAAATTCTCCATGGCCCCATGTCCTGATGAGTTCCCCAGCCTGGGACCAGTGTGGAGCAGTGGGCCCAGAGCTCACCTTTGACACCACAACCAGATGCACTTCCCCACAGAAAACACTGAAACACGGTACATTCTACAATATAATAATAACATCCTATTGTTTGGATAGGGAAATGTATGTAGGAACAAATACATGACCAAGGAAGAAACTTTTGTGATACTGTAGTAGTGGGCTGCCTCTGATCCGTGCCCAGGTCATTCCAAATGGCTGGGAGTGGTGGTACAGGAAAAGGCAGACCCCCATGCTTTAGAACACAGCTCTCAGATTACTCATTTGAGGTGGCACGCATCTTAAATCGGGGCTCTGGGAAGGTACCCGCACCTGACTGATGGACCAAGAAAGGCTGTCACAGACATCAGAAACACCAAAGCAGAAGCACTCCGAGCAGCCCTCAGGGTTTCTCTCCTTCAGGTTATAGAATCCTGGCTTGCAGAGGTCACAATTGTCTCCCTCAACATTTTCCTGCAAGGAATAGAGAGAAGATTAGCTTTGAAACCAGTGTGTCTAGGTAGGTAGAATAAAGTGGCATTAACATGACATTAACAAGAAAGGTGTTTGCAGAGAAACAGTTAAGAAAATAGATGCTCCAAGGAGATGTATAGCTTCATGAAGTCATTATTTCCAGAACAGATATTTTTGAAATTATGACCACTTAATTTTGTAGTCAAGAATGAGGGTCAAAAGGGGTGCCTGGGTGGCTCAGTGGGTTAAAGCCTCTGCCTTCGGCTCAGGTCATGATCCCAGGGTCCTAGGATCGAGCCCCGAGTCGGTATTTCTGCTTAGCAGGGATCCTGCTTCCTCCCCTCTCTCTCTCTGCCTGCCTCTCTGCCTACTTGTGATCTCTGTCAAATAAACAAATAAAATCTTTAAAAAAAAAATAATGAGGGTCAGGATCCCAGAGCTCAGTCATTTATATTGAAATGACTTTTATGGTATTGCTTGGTTCTAAATCTTCCATTTTTGTGATCTTTCGAGAATTTTAAAGCCTGAGGAGGGTATATATCTGTCTTATTAATATAGAAAGGTATATATTTGTCTTATTAAAAACTGCTCAAGATTATTTTCAGTCACTTATATCATATGCTTAAGACCCTGCTTACATGGGAAGAAGCACAGAAGATAGAATGGGAAGTCCAACAAGTCATGGTTATTATGGGGAAACGGGTATTAATATCAGATAGCAAAAGGTCCCCACTCCCTGTTACCTAACAACTGATTTTTATCACTGTCCAATTCCTTTTTAAGAGAAATCCAAAATAACATCTCTGCCTTTAATTAATATTTTTATAAATTTATTATTTATCTGCTTCTTCTTGAAACATTAAGCTGGACCAGAATGTCGGATAATGGCCCAGGCTAAAGAAATGAAGCATTTGGTTTCACCTTGGAAGTCACAGAAATACCTCTGGAATAGACAGCCATTGCCCAGAAAGCAAAGAAAGAAATAAAATTGGGTGCCCATCAGAGGCTAAGGACAAGGACTGTGACAGAGCATCATGCTTCTCAGGAAGGTACAGGAAGGAGACTTCTACTTAAACCTTGCTGCTTTGCTCAAAAACTGATCGCCTGAGCCGATGGGCTGTGTTGTTTTCTTAGGACACCTCAAAGGAAACTCAGGGTCATCTTTAACCTGCACACGTACCTTACAGAGACAAGGCTCTGAGCATGGGTCCTCATTCACACTCCCAGCCCGACTACACTCACAGCGGACGCAGGTTGGGTAAGCCTTGTAACCAAACTGGCAGCGATCACATTTTTCTCCTGCGTAGCCTTCCTTGCATGGGCATTGACCCGGCCGCTTCCCTGGGAAGAAAAGGATGGCAATCCTCAATAGTAGGGCAAAAACGTTAAAGCAGGGGTTGGAAACTATTTCTCTAAAGGGCTGGAGATGAACTATTTCAAGCTTTGTGGCCAGAAATCTCTGTTGCAATTACCAACTCTGCCCTAAGTGCCTGGGACCAGCCACACATAACACCTCAACAGATAGGCATAGCTCTGTTCCAATAAAACTTGATTTACAAAAACAGGGGGTGTACCAGATACGGCACACAGATCACAGTTTATCTTGGTTTAAAAAAAGAAAACAGGGGCGCCTGGGTGGCTCAGTGGATTAAGCCACTGCCTTCGGCTCAGGTCATGATCTCAGGGTCCTGGGATCGAGCCCCGCATTGGGCTCTCTGCTCAGCGGGAGCCTGCTTCCTTCTCTCTCTCTGCCTGCCTCTCAGCCTACTTGTGATCTCTCTCTCTGTCAAATAAATAAATAAATAAAAATCTTAAAAAAAAAATTAAAAAAATAAAATAAATAAAAAAAGAAAACAGAGATGAAAAACAGAGGCTGGTGGAAATGTCCAATGGCGCCATGACTTTGGAAAACTGGGTACATGATATGATGAACACTGGCTGTTAAACACAAGTAATAAATTATTGAACAGTACACCTAAAGCTAAGGATGCCCTCTATGACAGTTAATTGAATTTAAATAAAAATTAAAAAAAAAAAAAAGAAAGGAAAGCAGTTTGGCATTTCTTCAAAGTATGAAGCATGTTACTCTATGACCCAGGTATTCCACTCTTAACCATTTACCCAAGAACAATGAAAACATACGTCCACAAAAAAAGCTAGACACGAATGTTTGTAGCAGCATTATTTGTAATAACCAAAGAGTGGAAACAAATGAAATACCCATCAACTGATGAGTGGCTTATGAAATGTGGAACATACATATGATAGAGTAGTATTCAGAAAAGTAAAAAAAAGGACCAATGGAGGCTACAGCATGGATAAATTTATACGAAATGTCCTGAATAAGCAGCTCCATGGGCAGAAAGTAGATCAGTGTTTGCCTAGCACTGGGGCAGAGGGTGTGGAGGGAAATGGGAAGTGATTACCAAGGGGAAGGGGTTTCTTACAGAGTGATGAAAATTGTCTAGTCGTAGGCTGTGTTGATGGCTGCACACACAAGTGTACCCCAAAACATTGAATCCTGTACTTTAAATGGGCGAATTGTATGTTAGTGAACTGTATCACAAAATAAAGCTTTTTTTTTTTTTTTTGAAAGTGCAAGGGGAATGATAAAGGGCAATCAGCACTATTTTTGCTTTTAACACCAGCTCTGAAATTTCCTAGTTGTGTAACCTCAGCCAGGTTTCTTAACTGCTTTGAGCTACAGCTTCCTTGCCTATAAAATGTGTTAAATAATTTCTATCTGCTCTGGTTGAATGTTTAAATGATGTATTTCTTAAAGTGAACCCAATCAAGGGTAATCGTCACTACAATCACCATCATCCTCATTATCATTAGCATCCCATTACCAGTCACAGGGAAGGATTAATTCAGTTGTGTAAATTACCCCCTGCATTGAGGGTGGGCTCCACACTTGGCAAACCCTTCCCTGCTGGTCAGTATCCACTTTAACTGATAGTGACCGAGAATTTGATGAGGTCACAGAAGTCTTTGAACAGATGCAACTTTTTCAGGAGATTGTGCTATTTGCAAGTCCTTTGCCAGTTTTTGCAACAGAAAGAACACTGACATTTACAAAGTCAGCAGGAGAATTTGTTTGCTTTGCCAGATGATGTGTGCAAAAGCCTTGTGAGTGTCTTGTAAGAGCTAAAGAGAAGGATTGCTATTTACTGTGTTCCCCTATGGCTTTAAACTGGGACTTATTTCTTCTTTTATCAAATGCTCAATTATCTGCTCAAATGTCATTCCATCACCCCAAGATTGCCCTCTTACACCCCACCTCCCTCCAATCATGACTCCTAAGTTTGCTCCATGCCCATAGCATTCATCCCTACCCGGAGTTATACTATGCGTGTACTTCGTTGAGTGTCTGCCTGTGAGCAGAACTTTTGCTCATCTTGTTCAAGTACATATTCCTGGGCCCTAAAAAATTCCTGGGCCACATAGTAAGTAGGTTGATAAATATTTTATAAACAAAAGAATCAGTAAAGAATCATGTGATCTGATTCTATCCAGTGATGATAGTTCCACCAAGCACAAATTTTCCATGCACCGCCCCCCCCTAGATCAATTCAAGCACAAAAGCGAACCAAGGAGCTACCTTTGTGTAAGTCCGATTGGAGCTCATCTTTAATACAGACTGAACTCAGGGACCCAAAAGGGTCACAGTCACAAGGACGACAAGGGTTGTCTTCATAAGGAGACACCTGAAAGACAGAGTTTGTCCTGGATTATCTTACCAGAATGAATGACAATAGTAGCAATAATATCAACAATAATACCAATGACAAGTTATTGACTTTTTATTCAAGATGTGACTATTATAATGATTTTGTATATCCAGGGAGTGTAGGTCTCAGGAAAATAATGCGAGCTCAAGACAGAAAGCCCCAAATGTTTTTGGATGGGATGGCAGCCAGTGTCGTTAGTAAGGTGCCTTCCTTCTCCTTGATCACTGTTACAGGGCTCCCCTTGCTCCTCTCTATCTCTCACAGTCATGTATAACCATCACCTAGACCAGACCTCTGTAGGAGCCGGGTGATAACGACTTATCAGGTCAGCAGAGGATGGACCAAGCACTCCCTACGGGCAAGATACAGCTGCGATAGTTTTTGGCTGACTCTTCACATTCACAGTTAATATTACAAAACCAAGACTACACAGACAGTAGGGCACCAAATCCAAGTTAAATTAAAAAGTGAGCATCCTACTCTGATTAAGAAAACAGGACAGACTGGATAGGAAGTGGATATCTGAAAAAGGCTACTAGGAGAATAAGAATATAAAGAAAATATTACAGAAGGAAATGAGTTTCCAATATTGGAGATGACCATTAGCAAAATCTCTTTTCCATTTTGGAAAGACAATGAAATTCAGCTCTGGTGAAGAAACACTCTCACCTTGTATGGTCTATAATATAAACGCTCTCACCTTGTATGGTCTATAGTATCCGTCAATACAGGTCTCACAATTGATCCCCATGGTGTTCTGCAGGCAATTGATGCAAACCCCGCCTCCTTGGAACTGTCCAGCAGTATTCAAACTCCTCCTCTGACTGGCAACAGTTTCATCATAGTAACAGTCTTGGGCTTTATTGTGACAATTACATTCTAGGAGAATTCGAGCATCTCAATTAATGTATTTATTAAGTCCTATATAAAGAAAACCCTTCCCTCCCTAAGTAAGTTTCTAGGACCGTAAATTAAATCAAAATTCCAGAATAAGTAAATTTAATAGATTATGGGCAATTTTACAGAGGACGATTGGGAGTAGACATCAAAATTATACACATGCATATCCATTTGACCCCTCAACCTATCTTCTGGGATCATAATCCCACAGAAATACCTGCATTTATGAATGATATCTACAGGCTTGATCATCACACCGCTGTTCGTGTTAACAGAAGACTGGGAACAACGAAACTATCCATGGATGGGTAGCTATTTTAATTATATATCGCATCCATTTAAAACAGCATTCCAATAGAGAACAAACTGGTG
The DNA here is from genome assembly GCF_011764305.1 of Mustela putorius furo. NCBI lineage: Eukaryota > Metazoa > Chordata > Mammalia > Carnivora > Mustelidae > Mustela > Mustela putorius. The sequence continues at coordinate 10,940,007 of NW_025422010.1, read as the reverse complement.
GTGACCAGAGGGGAGTTGGGTGGAGGGAAGGGCAAAATAGGTGAAGGAGATGAAGTCACACTCATCCTCATGAGTACTGAGTAATGAATGTATCATACACCTGAAACTAACATAACACTGTGTGTTAATCATACTGGATCAAAAGAAAAATAAATAAATAAAATAAAAAAAGAAGAACAGTGTTTCATATTGCTAACATGGAAAGATTTTCAAGACATACTATTAGCTATAAAAGCAATGTATAGAATGATAGGCCTGGCATGTCAGGTCCCACGTAGGAGCTACGGTGGGGGGAGGAATAGGCTGATGTATGTTTTATTTGCATAAAAATTTCAGGAAGAACATAATATGAAATAGTAAAAAGTAGGATGGATGGAGACAGAGTGGAAGTAATACTTTTCCCTACATATTGTTTATATATTGGTGGATGCTGGAATCGTGTGACTATATCGCGTACTTAAAATTTAAATCACACATCACTTTGGGAACTCTTTGAATATATAGAGTTACATACTAGTCAAAATGTCAAGTCATCATCAGAGTAAGCGTATTGAGAAGGAAAAACGCTACATCCTTCCATTCTCAGGAGACCTACTTTCGCACGTGTTCCCGGCGGAAACGGTTCCAGGCCGCCAGGGCTGCTGGTGGTACCCCGGGCAACACCGGCTGCAGCTCTCTCCACAGGTGTTATGCTCACACAGACATTGTAGTTTCTAGAAATGGGAAATACAAAATGACATCTGGAAATTAACCTGCATAATTTTTGTAACTTTATTTGTAACAGAGCTGATCACGGTCACATATCCAGCATGGTGGTGACCCTGAGGACATAGGGCTCCAATGGAGCGTGGAGGCATTCATTGTTGGAGGAAAATATATGCACGTGACCTGGTTACAAACAGAAATGAGAGAGAATAAAGTAGAACTAAAACTGAAATGAGCTCATGAACAAAAACTTTTCCAAATAAGATGCACTAATGTTTAGGGTTTATAAGCACCTCCTAAACACTTGGTTGATCTGCCTCATTTTCAGCCTCAATAGAGGATAATCCTATTTGAGAGTCAGCGAATTACAAAGACTAGAGGGGGATGGAATACCAAGTCACTTCATATAAGTTGTTTAAAAGGAAACAGGGCGTCATACTATTCACTTAATATTATGCTAAAATGGGTAAAATTGATTTTCTCTTGATTTAGTACCACAAACATGGAAGAGGGCCAAAATGGGAGGAAAGCAAACATTCTTTAAAAAAAAAAGCATAAATGATATAAATTATAACTGCATGGTTTTTGCTTTGCAGTCTTATACAGAAAAGAGCTTCAAAGATCATACATGGAACCGTATACCTGAAAATGGTTAAAATGGTAAATTTCATGTTACGTATATTTTACAACAAAAAAATTCATAGTATATATTTATTTAGAAATACATCATCCAAATGAAAAAAAAATAAAAGAAATAAAAGGCATCGAAACTGGTAAGGAAGAAGGAAGGCATGTTACTATATACGGAAACCCCAAAGACTCCACCAAAAAACTACTAGAACTAATAAATGAATTCAGTGAAGTTGCGGGATGCAAAATTAACCTACAGAAATCTGTTGCATTGCTATGCACTAATAATGAAGCAGCAGCAAAGGAAATTAAGAAAGCCATCCCATTTACAATTACACCAAAAACAATAAAACATCTAGGAGTAAACTTACCCAAAGAGGTGAGAAAACTGTCCTCTGAAAACAATAAAACACCAATGAAAGAAATTCAAGATGACACAAAAAAATGGAAAGAAATTCCACACTTGTGGATTGGAAGAACTAATGCTGTTAAAATGCTTGTACTACTCAAGTGAATCTATAGATTTAGTGCAATCCCTACCAAAACACCAATAGCATTTTTCACAGAATTAGAACAAACAATCCTACCATTTGTATGGAGCCATAAAAGACCTCAAATAGCCAAAGCAATCTGGAAAATGAAAAATAAAATCAAAGGTATCTCAATTCCGGAATTCAAGTTATATTACAAAGTGGTAGTAATTTAAACAGTATGGTACTGGCATAAAAAACAGATATATAGATCAATGGAATAGAATAGAAAACCAAGAAATAAACCCAGAATTATATGGTGAATTAAGCTTTGACAAAGGAGAAATGAATATACAAGGAGAAAAAAATATCTTCAATAAATGGTGTTGCGAAAACTGGACAGGTACATGCAAAAGAGAGAAACTGGACCACTTTCTTTTACCATACATGGAAATAAATTCAAAATGGATTGAAGACCCAATGTGAGACCTGAAACCATAAAAAGTCTTGAAAAGAGCACAGGCAGTAATTTCTCTGACATGGGCAATGGCAACATTTTTCTAGATATGTCTTCTGAGGCAAGGGAAATGAAAGCAAAAATCAACTATTGGGACTACATCAAAATAAAAAGTTTCTGCACAGCAAAGGAAGCCAACAACAAAACTAAAGGCAACCTATTGAATGGGAGAGGACATTTGCAAATGACACACCCAAGAAAGAGTTAGCATCCAAAATATATAAAGAACTGATCCAGGACGCCTGGGTGGCTCAGTTGGTTAAGCAGCTGCCTTCGGCTCAGGTCATGATCCCGGCGTCCTGGGATCGAGTCCCACATCGGGCTCCTTGCTCGGCAGGGAGCCTGCTTCTCCCTCTGCCTCTGTCTGCCATTCTGTCTGCCTGTGCTCACTCTCTCCCTCTCTCTCTCTGATAAATAAATAAAATCTTTAAAAAAAAAAAAAAAGAACTGATCCAACTCAACACCAAAAACAAACAATCCAATTAAAAAATAGGCAGAAGACAAAAAAAGATATTTTTCCAGAGAAGATATCCAGATGACTTACAGACAAATGAAAAGATGCTCAACATTACTCATCATCAGGGAAATGCAAATCAAAGCTACAATGTGATGTTGTTTCACACCTGTCAGAATGACTAAAATCAACAACACAAAGGATAAGGATATAGAGAAAGGAGAAGAGGTTACACCTACACTCCTGGTGAGAGTGTAGACACACTGGTGTAGACACTGTGGAAAACAGTGTGGAGGTTCCTCGAAAAATCAAAAATAGAACTACACTATGATCCAGCAAATGCACTACTGGGTATTTACCCAATAAATATAAAAATGCTAATGCAAAGGGGGTACTCGTACCCTATGTTTATTGCAGCATTATTTATGATAGCCAAACTATGAATGAAGCCCAAGTGATCGTCAATAGATGAATGAAGAAGTGCTATCTTCTACAATGGAATATTACTCAGCCATAAAAAAGAATGAAATCTTGCCATTTGCAACATGGATAGAACTAGAGAGTAAGTCAGCCAATGACAATGACAAATACCATATGATCTCACTCATATGTAGAATTTAAAAAGAAAGAGAGGCAGAGGCACATCAAGAAACAGACTCTTAGTCATAGATAACAAACGGATGGTTATCAGCGGGGAGTGGTGTGGAGTAGGGAAGATAGGTCAAATAGTGATAGAGATTAAAGAGTATGTTTATCATGATAAAAAAAATCTTCTTGGGGCTGGACAAATGAGGAAAAAACAAACAAAAGAAATATATCTTCCAAAGAAAGTGGAATAAATTTGTTCAAAAAAATGAAACCAGTTAAATTACCTGAAAAAAATTTTTTTGCAGCATAATTTCATACCTTTCAACATCTGACTTGAGTAAAGAAAAAAAAACAGTAAGGCAAACACTGTAGCTATAACTCGTCTTTTAAAGTTTTAATAAACTGTAAAATACTGGAACTCACCTTTGTAGTTTCATCCCAGGGGCAACTACTGGCATGTCCATAACAAATACACATTCCTCCAACAGAAATGTCTTTGATTGAATAGTAATACTAAGGAAAAAGAACGTGACAAACAGAAATTAAGGCCTCTTTTATTTCAGTTCAAAGAAAATGTTGGGCTCTCCAACATACAGCTCAGCTGTTACGGGTAACCTAAAAAATAATTTGACACACCTTTTAAATTATACTTCATGCACAAAAATCCTTGTGTTGATTTTAAACAAAAAGTGCCCCAATGAGCTCATCAACAGAAACCAAATGAATCTAAAAGAATTCTGAACTCGGCTGCACCTCATACCAGCCAGTCATATTCAAAACCCATAAAAAAACACTGAATGCAGCACTCTACAATTGAATATAGTACTTTATACAAAAGATAACAATGCATGACCAAGTAGAATTTTCCCCCAAAATGCAAAGTTCGTTCAACATAGGAAGATCAGTAAAAGTAAATCATCATATTAACAGGATAAAGGAGAAAAAATCATTTGATCATTTCTATAAATTCACGAAAAATGTGTTACAGACATGTTTACCACCATCCACTTAAAAAAACCTGCCAAGCCAGTAAAAGAATCTGTTCAGCTCTACTAAAGGGAATCCATGAAAACCTAAGAGCTAGCAGTGAAAGATTAAGTGCTTTCCTCTCATCATTTCCATTCCACATCTATGGGAGGTCCCATCCAGTTCAATAATGCAAGAAAAAAGAAATCAAAGACAGAAAGAGTGCACAGTAAGGCCAAATTCTCATTATTTGTAGATGATATTATTGTGTACTTGGGAAAGTCTAAAACAAACAAACAAACAACCTACTAGAAATAATCTGTGACTTTAACAATTTAGCAAAAATAATATACAAAATCAATCAACAAAAATGGGCTGTATTTTTACACATTAGCAAAGGAGAATAAAATCTAGAAAGCAATCTATTAAGGCCAACAGACAAAAATGTATATTAAGAATAAACTGAATAATAGAGGTACAAATAAACAAATAACGAAACACTGCCAAGAGGAATTACAGAGGGCCAAGACAGGTGGAGAGATACAGGATGTTCACAGATTAGAGAATCCAATATTATCAAAATGTCTTCTGAAGTCCTTCTCAAACTGATCTATCAATCCAGTGGAATCTCAATGAAAATATTAACAGGATTTTTTTTTGGGGGGGGAGGCAGAAATTAACAAACCCATTCTAAAATGTACAAGGAGACAAAATGAATCTAGAATAGCCAAAGATATCGAAAAAGAACTCAGTTGGGCTATTTTAGTACCTGACTTCAAGGCTTAAGTCTAAAACACTACAGCAACTGAGAACATTTGTTATTGGCATGAAGACAAATGGTGCTGGCACAGTTGCAGGCATATACAGGGAAATGAAGAGCCTTGACCTCTACCTCACACCAAACACAAAAATTAATTTGAAATACAATAGATGTAAAAGCTAAAACTATAAAGCTACCAGAGAGAAGCCTAGGGTAACATCTTTGCAAACCTGGAATTAAAAAAGGGGTTTTCAGGAAAGATACAGAAAACATGAACTATTAAAGAAAAAATAATATATGGGACTTCATTAAAATTAAAACCTCTCAAATGTAATGGGAAAGTGAATAAGCACACTCCAGACAGAGAAGATATTTGCAATGTGGAGATCTGACAAAGGACTTGTACACAAAATATAAAGAAGTCTTTTATAGCTCTGTAATAAGGAGACAGAATGACCCAAATGAAATATGGACAAAAATACTCGATCAGATACCGATGAGCACGGGCTCACATGTTTCATCAGGGAAATACAAATTAACCTCACAAGGAACCGTCCCCATATACATATGAGAATGGCTGATCTGAAAATGGGTTGAAGGGTGCCTGGGTGGTTCAGTGGGTTGAGCCTCTGCCTTCAGCTCTGGTCATGGTCTCAGGGTCCTGGGATCGAGCCCCACATCCGGCTCCCTGCTCAGTGGGGACCCTGCTTCCCCTTCTGTCTCTCTGCCTGCCTCTCTGCCTACTTGTGATCTTTGTCAAATAAATAAATAAAATCTTTAAAATAAAAAATGAAAATGAGTTGACAACCCAAATCTGTGACAATCTGTCATACAACAGCACTCTCACCGGTTGCTGGTCTACAAAACGGTAAAACTTTCTGTACGGCTTCACAAATTCTTCAATATTAAACACACAGCTACACTATAACTCAGTAATTCCACTCCTAGTTTATCCAAGGGATTTGAAAATATTTGCCCACATAAGCCTCGTATATTTACTATACACTTAAAATCAGTACATCTTTTTGAATGTAAATTATAACTCAAACTTTAAAATTTCCTTTTAAAAAGCGAGAACAACAGCTTACTTGCTAAAGATCAGATGCGGAGTCAGACCAGAGTGTAAAGAGCAATACCGCAGCACTCGCTACAGAATGGCATTATGGAAGGGTGGGGGAAGGGCAAGGACGCAATGTCAGAACCATCCCCTAGTTGAGAAAGGTGGCATGTTAAACAAAGCATATATAATGATCTTCAGCGAAACAAGGGGGGAAAAGGCCAACCTGGGAGAACGAAGCCAATCAAAAAGAAAAGTCTGTGTTCCTTAAACAAAATAAACCTTTCACAATGGGCGAGAGCTCTGCCATAGACTCACCCGTCTTGTAACAATAGGATCAAGGTCTTTAGGATCACGGTGGCTGAGGGTCATGAGATCGGCGTTGAGGGTTCTAATGCGCTGTAAGCGAAGGCGAATATATCGGGCGGAAGTAAACTCCAACAGCTTGGGTGAAAGATCATCAGCGCTCGGTCTGCCGTTGACTAGTGATGTGTGAATCTAACCATAAAGACATCAAAACAAACAAATGTCCATCTTAACCATGCAAAAATATAGCCCTGATTGTTTAACTTCAGGACATAATCTTTTACTGATACTACTTAAAAATCAAACCGAACAACTAGATTCTTGTAGAAACCCAACATTTGTTAAGTATTATCAATGAACACCATGATCACAAAACATCTTCAATTAATTTGAAGTTATGCCTTCTGGCAGCTCAGAAATGGCTAGAAAACTTAACAGGACCACTTCTCCCAGTGTGGAGGGTATTTCAACATGCATCATTAGGCTATGACTCCTATGAAACAAATTCTAAATGCCCAGAACATACTGGAGAGAGTGAGAGAAGGTTCCAGAAAGCTTTGTATACCCACTCTCTTAATCTCAGCTCTCGAAACAATGCAGTCTTGCTGCGGCATTCCTGCTGGGAAGAGTCCTCAGGAGAGGATTTGTAGTTTTATCTCATCAAACCAGACACTACTAAAGAATGGCTTGTTTTTTGGGGGCGCCTGGGAGGCTTAGTTAGTTAAGCATCTGACTCTTGCTTTTGGCTCAAGTCATGATCTCAGGATCATGAGATCGAGCCCCTCACTGGGATCTGCCCTGATTAAAATTCTCTCTCAGTCTGCCCTCCCCTGCACCCACATCCTGCTTCCTCTACTTACCAGAAAAAAAAAAAAAACAAAAAAACTTGTTTTTTATTATACTCTGACTTTTTTTTTTTTAAGATTTTATTTATTTATTTGAGAGAGAGAGCATGAGAGGGGAGACAGTCAGAGGGAGAAGCAGACTCCCCATGGAGCTGGGAGCCCAATGCAGGACTCAATCTGGGACTCTGGAATCATGAAGTGTGAATCATGAAGTGTGAATTCTGGGCATGGTGAGCACTGAGCTATAGTATTTCACGAGCCATCTCCAACTCTCAACACCTCCAAACAGGAGAATGTCGCAGAGAAAACTAGAAACTACATCTTTTAGAGGCATTTTCACTCTCCCTTTAATATTTCAACAAATGTGCTTGCCCTGGTGTCATGGGAAAGGTGCTTTAAGAGGATCTGATAGAGTTATTGAGTCACGGTAAACGGAAGACTAAGGGCTCTTCCTGAAAGGAAGAAATCAATAAGGTGAAATGTATGGGTTACAACATCAATCATCAGGAGACTCCCGTCAATATCTTGAACACAGCTAGATAGTTAAAGATCTCTGTAATCTGTACTCAGAGAAATCGACCTGGAATGTCTGATATTGGCTCTTACAATGGCTATCTTTACATCAGAGGTGAGGGCTCTGGAGAAAAACCCGACATGGCTGTGGTGGGCACAGTACCTCTCCATGCTCAAGGGGCACCAGGCGAGAATAGTAAGAGGTGCAGATCACTTCGTCATCAGCCCTGTAGGTGGGCGGCCCCCGTCTCGGAGTGATATTGTAACGAGTCAAACACTCCGTGTCACTAACTGCATAATACTGCCAGGGGCTGAACACTGTGCCGTCCAGAGAACGTTCCAAAATCCAGTTCCCAGGTCGAGGCGCATTAGCAGCTTTGATGATGACGTAGGCGACTTGAAAGACCTAAAACAAGGATAGTAATAAATGTCAATCAAGAACCATTAGAACCTCTTGAAAATAAATTGCCTCTTGGGAGACTGATAGGATGATCGCCAACGTCTCCTCATGCTTTTGGGTGTAATTCCATATAAATGTTGATCAGAAATAGGTCTTGTGAATATTCCCCTAGAGGCATCACTTTGCCAAATAAACTCAAAAAAATACTCTCACAAATAAATGTGTATAATTACAACCATCGTGAACAGTAGTAATATTAGCACAAGTGCTTGTTCTCTCGTTTTCAGTGTCATCGGGATCCTGAATGATAGTAGTGACATCACATTACACCAATGGTAGCTCAAGTGTATTTCTTTAGTAATTTGGAAATAACACATCTGAATATGAGGGGGAAAAGTCCACTACGTGTGTGCCTATTTGAATGACGTCAATCCAAAACATGAACAATACAGAAAGCCGACAAGGATGTAGAACAATAGGAACTCCCATGAATCGCTGACAGGAATGCAAAATGGTAAAGCGGCTTTAGAATGTGGTTTGTCAGTTTCTATAAAAGCTAACCATATTCTTACCGTGTAACCCAGCAACTGCACTGCTCGATACTTACCTAAATGAATGGAAAATTTCCAAAGGCGAATGGATGAACAAAGTGTGATACACGGTCCACTAACATATTATTCAGTGATAAAAAGAAATAAGCTCTCACACTATAAAAAGATATAGAGGAAATTTAAATGCATGTTGTTAAGTGAAAGGGCCAATCTGAAAAGGCTACATATAATATAATCCCCAAAATATGGCATGCTGGATAAGGTAAAAAAACAGAGACAGAAAAAGATCAGTAGTTGCCAAGGGTTGAGGGGGAAGGACAAATGACCTCCAGGGGGCCACAGAGGATTCTTAAGGCCGTGAAGCTACCCTGTAGAATATGTAATTGTGGACACGTGTCATTAAACATCTGTTAAAACCCATAGAATGTGCAACACAAAGAGTGAAACACTGTAATTACTTAATTAGTAATAATGTATCCACATCAGCTCACCAGTTTAAACAAATATTTTACACTAATGCAAGATGTGAATAAGAAGGGGAATGGATGCAGAAGAGTGAGGGGTGTATGGGATTCCATACTTTACACTCGTTTTTCTGTAAACATTAAAAACTGTTCTGAAAGATTACAAACTGTTCATTTAGAAAGAAATAAAAAGTTAGAAAGTGCAGAGCTTGCATAACAGGGGGAAATGGGATGTAGATGAGCAATAAATAGCCAGGCAAGTCTTGCATTTGGAAGGGAATCTTGTTGCTGCATAGCCCCAAATTCAGCACTAAAAGGAATCATGTGTCCACTAACCAGCCCCTCTTGGAACAATCCAGTGACAGGAAATTCACTTGCTCTTAAGATAGTTCTTTTGTTTTATGGAAATTTCCTCTGTTAGGGGATCTTTCCCTGAATTGATTCTCAAGGTGCCTCATAAATTCCATTCTCTGGAGCTGCAGAAAACATGAGGATTCCATTTCATGTAGCTTTCCTATAGACACTTAAATAAATAATCATATATCATCTCCAGAATCCAAAGTTCTCCGCTCCAACTTCCTGTTTATCTGAAAATATTTACCATTTCACAAGACTCTAAAAAATGGAGATGCCCAGGAATGCCTGGCTGGCTGAGTTGGTTATGTATATGACTCTTGATTTCAGGTCTGGCCATGACCTTGGGGTGGTAGGACCGAGCCTCATGTGGGACTCCAAGCTCAGCAGGGAATCTACTTGAGATTCTCTCCCTCTCCCTTAACCCCTCCCCCAACTTGTGTGCTTTCTCTCTCTCTCTCTCAAATAAATAAATAAATCTTTTTTTTTTTAAATGGAGGTGCCCAGTGAGACAGCATGATGGGGCAGCCCATTAGAGACGGATAGAAGGAAAGGAAATTCACAAAGACAGCAGAAATGAAATGTATTTCCCTTCTGTTTTCCAGTTTCACATTTACAATGGAAAGAACTAACGGGATGACTTCATGCATGTTAAGAACTTTATGCGTATCATCTCATTTAATCCCAAACAACTCCTTGAGTTCCAAATGACTGTTGTGCCTCTTACATATTTGGAAACTGATGTATAGAGAAATTGAGAGACAAACTACTGAGTCATAGGTCCCAATAAGAACACTGGCCCCCACAAGTCCACACATACCTAAGGCTGCTGAACTTCCTTTTTGTGATACCCAAATAAAAGACACCTAAGTTCACTTGCACACTGGGTCATCTAAACAAATGCAGTGGCAGCTGTTCCAACTAACTCTGGAGTTTCTATTGGGAGAGCCTGGGATGAGCTGGGGGTGGTGGGGGGCGGGGATGGGAGGTTGTGTAAGAAACAAAAATTAATGACAGCTAATGCTAATGGAGCATGTACTGTGGCCAACAATGAATTATTAATAATTAATAATATTTAAAGAATTATTAATAATATTAATACAATTAATAAGCTACTTAATAATTAATTAGAATTATTAGTGCCTCATTAGAATCATTGGCTTTTCTAATTCTATCACTAAATTCTTCTTATGAAGTATATATTGTTATTTCTGTCACTTTACAGATGAGAAAACTTAGGCATGGAAAGGTTATGTAATCCCAGGATCTCATAGGTACTGTGAGAGCCACAGGGACTCCCGGGTGGCCCAGTCAGTTAAGGATCTGCCTTTGGCTCAGGTCATGATCTAGGGTCCTGACATCAAGCCCCACATCTGGCTCCCTGCTCGACGGGGAGTCTGCTTCTCCCTCTCACTCTGCCACTCCCCCTGCTTGTACTCTCTTGCTCTCTGTCAAATAAATAAATAAAATATTTTTTTAAAAATGTATACTGTAGGACTTTGAGCCCAGCAGTCAATCACCATGCTTTGCTGGTACAGAAGGCAAGGAAAAGGAAGGGCCACGTTCCAGGCTGGGGCAATAGGTGGGTGCTAACCCAGTTTTTCCATTATTGCAATACCCTGTTCTTGGATTTTCCTCAAACTCTTGTCAGCTTTCATACTGAGAGCTTAGCCATCTACGAGAAAATCAGGCTAAATCGAAGGACAACCATGAGGGGGAAACATCAGGACAATTCTTCAAGGAAGGAAATGTTTAACTCTTATCTTGATCAAGGCCTTGGGCTGTGAAGCTGGGTATTGTTCTCACAATCTCTCCATAGTCCTCAAGGTCCCCAAATTGGAAACCAAAAAACAAACCCAGAAAGGCACTACAAGCTGTGAATCTATGAAAGAAGAAGAGGAATGCATGAAGCATCTAAACATAGTTTGTCCTCAGTGAAGCCATGTTTTTGACTGAATTGTGTCTCCCCAAAACTCATATGTCAAAGTCCTAACCCTTACTACCTCAGAATGTGACTCTATCTGCAGACAGGGTCAAGAGGTCATTCAAGTTAAATGAGGCCATGCAGGTGAGCCCCAGTTTAACACGACCAGGGACTTCAGAAGAAGATTAGGACACAGATGCACACAGACCTAAGGGCGACCATGTGGGGATACCATGAGAAGCCATCTACAAGCTGACAACCTAAGTTCCAGAAGAAATCAACCTACCAACATGTTGACCTTCGACTTGTACCTTCCAGAACCCCGAGTATATAAATTTCTGTTGGGTGAGCCGCCCAGTCTTCGTTACTTGCTACGGTAGGCCTAGCAAATTGATACAAGCTCTGATTCACCAAGTGTGCATTGATCAGTAGGTCCTGGCTCACAACAGAGAAAAAGTTAGGGATTCTATGTTAGTAGATAGATCTTAAACATTTACGCAAATGAAATCTGTGATACTTCTGTTGCTCGTGTGTGTGTGTGTGTGTGTGTGTGTGCATGCACACACGTGTGCATGGCTGACTCAACTGCCTCCCCTCTCCATCTAAGGTTGGCCGCACACAAGCTGACAATGCAGGTTTTCACCAGACTTGCAGTCACTGCGGTCTTGCCAAACCTGACACTGACTCAGCCATTTCAAAATTCACCTTCATCACTGTTTTCCACCAAGTGGCCTTTGTTAATGATCACCGCAATGCACATAAACAGTGTCACCTAAATACAGTAGACTTATATCAAACACCACTTCCTGCAGAGAATCCAGACAGGAATTCCCATGTGGGCTCCTGTCTTCACTTACATATATATTAAATCCACCTCAGGCACGGGCATCTGACAAGCACAGGTAGTCTAATTCTCCAAAGGTGAGGGTTAACTTCCAATGTAGGTGGTGAAGTCAAGTCTCTCATCTCCACAGAAAGCTTGGCCCTTCTCTGCTGGAGCTCAGCCCATAATCTGTGGAGGACCCAGATACCACACGGGAACACCCCTCTGGAAATTTTCTATCCATACGAGCACTTATGGCCTTTGAAAAAGACCAGAGGGATGTTTTCCCTCTTATGTGCTGGAAAAGAGATTTTCCCAGACAGAAGAGTTTTAGGTTCTATGTCAAATGACATTTAAAAAGACTTAAGTGTGGAGCACCTAGGTGGCTCAGTCAGTTAAGCGTCTGCCTCCGACTCAGGTCACAATCTCAAGAATCCTGGGATCTAGCCCCACACTGGGCTCCCTGCTCAGTGGGGAAACTGCTTCTCCCTCTCCTGCTCCCTCTGCCTGTGCTCTCCTGCTCTTTCTGTCAAATAAATAAATAAAATCTTTAAGAAGAAAAAAAAGAGTTAAGTGTATTTGATAAGTAGTATTTCTCAATTATCCCCATAAAAGTAGTGTATTTATGCTTTGAAGCTTTATTTCGTATGATATTATTAGAAGATAAAATTCAAAATCATTATTTGAATATTTATTACTCAAGAATAGAGAAGTTATTATTTACTAGAAGGCCATCTACTACCACAGGCAACGAATCACTTCTGAGTTTAGAGTATCCATCACTCAAACATCTAGTTAGTTGATAATCTTGTGAAGTAACAAGCAAAGTTTGGGGCAAGGAAATCTTGGCACAAGGGATATGTGTAATGTACATTTTAGGTATGCCTCTTACAGACAATTACCTTAAAAGGTTGTTTCTACCATATTTTAGTTGACTATTTACTGTTATCTCCTAGTTTCAGGACCAGCATTCAAAATTAACAGACAGAAGGAAACAGATTTGTGAATGAGAAGAGAACTCTGGAATAAAACTAGATTTGTTTTTCTTTAAATTCGGTGTTGTCGTTAGAAAAGCAAAATAAACATGTCAAAATCCAATCTCCCCTGCCCCCAACTTTCTTCCCTTTCTGCCTTTTCTTTTTATTGGGAAGAGAAAGAACTGGTTGTCAGTAGTGACAAATTTAGATCAACTCAGTTTCTTTCCTTAATTTTTTAAAGATTCATGTCTCAGAAAATCGGGAACTTTGGAAGCAAGCTCAAGACACTTCAAGTAGACATTGAGGAAAAACAAAAGTACTAAAGGTGGTCACCAGCCAATAGAGGGCACAGCCACAGGAGCCTATCCGAACAGTGAAGAGGCACCTAGAACCAGCAATCTGAAGACGGACGGGTAAGGGATATTTGAAACATCTGCCAGAAGCAGTTGTTTCTTGACACCTAGAAAAGCTACTTTAAAAAAGGCAGGCCAGGAAGCTGTCCCATGCACCACATGTCACAGTTTCCATTTAAGGGTCACTAGCAGTGTTGCAACCAATGGAAAAGGGTTGAATCACTTTTAAGAAGTCAAAACTGAAGAGGAAGGGGTTGGTTTCCATTCCCTGTTCCCATGTTGTCTCCGCATCATTGTCCCCAGCGCTCAATGTCCCTGAGCACTCTGGAATGATTTTGCTAAGTTTTGTGGAAGCTTAGTTGGATCTACCTCAAAAGCACAAGCAGGATTGTCACCAAATGACTTTGTGAGCATGTCTACCTTTTTCCCATCCTGTAAGTGTCATGTGACAGCCCAGCACTCCCCTCCCCCAAAATGAGATAAACATGCTTGTGAGATATATTCAGAGATCATTCTCAGATCTGAGAAATACAAAAGGCACCTTTCCTATCCTCTGGTGCCTAACCTCCACCAGGTTTTCACCTGAATATCTTAGCCTTTGAAAGTATATAAGGATTTTCCCCAAAATGTCATCTTCCCTTTCTCAGTATGTAACAGGGGTGACAATAAAATAGCTTTTCTTTCTTCCCCTACTGACTGTGGAAGTAGGCTCAGAAATGTGTCCTGGAGACTGAAGAAAGAAGTTAGCAATATTCCAGAAAAAAAAAAAGGAAAAATGGACATCATGGCTTCAAATAAGTGGTCTGCCTGACATAGAGCCTTCTGTGTCATGGGCTCCACAAACGTGTGCAGACCTGCTCCATGACCTTGGCCTGTGGGCCGGGAACCTGTGTCCTGAGAATAATCTGCTCAGTAAAAGAAGAACAGAGATGTGACCCCAGATGGTCAGCTCTTCAGCCAGGTAGAAAAATGACTGCTCCTTTCCTGGGGAGCAGGAGCGATGGGGAGAGAAGCAGAAATCTTACTCTCAGAGATGCACTCCAGCAGGACACGAGGGAGGGAGCGAGGAATGAGCCTTAACAATTTTCTACTTACGGTTCATTCAATATACATGGATTGAGCATCTGCTTTGTAAGAGGGACTGTGACAGATGCAACCAATACAGCAGTGATGTGGGGGACGAGTAAAGGGAGAGAAGGGACAGAAGGACAGGGAGTGAAGACCCCGCAGGGCCAGAGCACAGAGCAGTGTAGAAATGGCAGGAAGCCAGGCTGGCCTGAGTGTAGACAGCGGGAGGGAGCCTGGGCAGGCTGTGGGTCCTTGCACTGTGTTCAGACTTCTAGACCACGAGAGGACCTTAAACCAGGAAGCTGCAGGATCGGCAGGGATGAAAAGATCATGCAACTGGATGTGGGCGCCGGGAAATCAGGGAAGGTGCTGGTGTTGACGTAGCGAAGACCAAGACCTAAGCAGAGACAAGGTCAAGTGGATCTTCAAGAGTTTTTTAAAAGGTCCTGTGTGAGTGAGAAAGAAAACACAAAGAGGCCAGGCAGAGCTCTCCAGCTCTCAACTTCTCAACTCAGCTTCTTTCTGGTTCATCTGTTAGATCTCCTGTTGGCCCACGATACCCGAGTCGCTCTAGCAATGCCTTCGTACCTATAGCTCCATGTCCCTTCTCCTCCTCCCTTGGCTCACTCTATGAAAGTAAAAGGGGCCCCTAACCATTAAGCCTTGCAAATCCAACAGGCAATACCATCCAGAAAAGCTGTGCAAATCTGCACTTGACTAACTCCATTAAACATTAACCTGTTCGTTACACATTTACAACTCCTAGAAACAATAATTGTGTGTTTCTTTCCTTTGTTCATGAAATCTAGCTGAATCGTTTATAGTTTTAGCGCTAGAGAGATTAGAAAGCAGTTTTTGTTTGTTTGTTTTTGCAAGACTTCGTTCTTTATGTGGGAAGTTGGTCTATGTCCTATTTAAAGATTCTCATTTTCCTTTAGAAACATCGAACTTCACTGAGCATCTGTCACTTGTCAGGCACTGAACTGATGGTTATCACATTTAAAGCTTTTTTTTAAAAGACTATCTAAATAAGTGTCTTATGCAGGAAGGCTTTTGTTTACTTAAAAAGATGTGACAGGAATGTAAAAGGGTGCAGCCATTATGCAAGACAGTATGGGGGGGGTCTCAAAAAATTAATCATAGAATTCCCTTTTGAGCCTGTAATTGCAATTCTGAATATATGCCCATTAAAATTGAAAGCAGGGGCTGAGACAGATACTAGCACACCAATGTCTACAGGAGCACAAATCACAATACCCAAGAAATGGAATTAACCCAAATATCCATCAATGGATATATGGGTAAACAAACTTTAGGATATCCCTATAATGGAATATTATTCAGCCTTAAAAAAGAATGAAATTCTCTGAGGTGCCTGGGTGGCTAGTGGGTTAGGCCTCTACCTTCGGCTCAGGTCATGATCCCGGGATCCTGGGATGGAGCCCTAAATTGGGCTCTCTGCTCAGTGGGGAGCCTGCCTCCTCCTCTCTCTCTGCCTGCCTCTCTGCCTACTTGTGATCTCTCTCTGTCAAATAAATAAATAAAATTTAAAAAAAAAAGAATGAAATTCTAATACATTCTATAGCATGGATGAACCTTGCAGACATGATGCTAAGTGAAATAACAAAGGACAAATAACTATAAATACCACCCACATGGGTTACCTAAAGTAGTCAAATTCATAGAGACTGAAATTAGAAGTATGGCTCATTGGGGCTGGGGAAGGGTGAGAGGAGTGGGGAGTTCGTGTACAAAGTTTTATTTTGGGATGATGGGAAAGTTCTAGAGGTGAACAGTGGTGATGGTTGTCCAACAACGTGAAGGTACTTAACGCCAGTGAACTGCACCCCTAAAAATGGTTCCTCAAGAAATAAAAAGATGTAAAAACAGGGAAAGAACATTAGATGGTATGAAGATTCAACTTTTTGTGGAAGATGGAGATTTCCAAATTGAATGTGAGTAGGAGTCCGGTATCTCCAGTGAGGGAATTCTGGAGAATCAGTGAAACCATGTGGAGGTCAAACACACAGTGTAAGGGCACGTCTAGAGTCTTCCCTTTCCTACATGACCCTATTTCTGTCATGTTCTCATGAGCTCCTGTAAGACATGATGGTAGTTCACTACGTATAAAACCTGAGCCCCAAACCATTAGGGTTTGAAAAGGAAGATGAGATCCCAGTGATGTCTTGTCTGGAGATCCACAGTTCAGACAGAATGCTTTCCCCCTGGGGTTCATGAGCTGACACCTGGGCAGCAGCTTCCTGTCTGGGCCCCCTGGGTCATTCTGGTAAAAAGCAAGAAATAACGCTCAGTGTTGGCCATCTCAACGGAGGCCATGATCATCTCACTAGCTTTCTTGTGTTTGTGTCCTATGAAGATCAAAGGAACTATGCTCTGATAATATGCCAGAAGGTATTAGAGAAAAGAGAAAAATGTTAAATTTTAAGTCTGACAATTCTCAGTCTCCTTCCAAATACCAGGGGGCAAGTTCGCAGGAACTACAAAATCTGCACTAGTTCAGCCACTTGCTGATTTGCTTTTAAAAATATGATGACTGCCTAAGTTTGACCAAAAGCTTTTCTAGAGGGGATGTTTGGGAACCCTGGTACTCCCCACTCCATTTTTCTGTCAATCTAAAATTTCTCAAAAAAAAAAAAAAAAGTCTATTGGCTATTCAGCGACAAAGCTGATTTCTGCATTATTATCATAGTTATCAGTTACTCAAAGAAAGCCTACACCACCCCCACTGGCTCATGAGTGGTTTTAAGTCTTCACCAAACTTCTCAGGATGTCTGGGTTTGGACAGCTGTGCCTCCCCAGCTAATAATTTGCAGGTTTTAATTTGATCTCACAGCTTTCCCAGGTTCCATTTCCGTACCTTATGGCGCATAGAGGGCAGGCCAGAGCAGGTCAGTGCCCTCCGAGTTGCTGCAAAAATATTTTAAAGGGCTCCCAGGTCTGAGGAAATGTGCGGGCATCTAGACTATCATCCCAGTCATTAGAGTTTCTACCTTTGTCACTATGACGGCTTTGTCATCCCACTGAGATTAATGCTTCTAGAGTAAGACTTCCAGAATCGCTCCCCCCAGTTCATGAGTTTTTAATTTCTTACCATCTAGAAAATGATAAAACTCAATTTGATGGTTTCTACAACTCATGCTTCAAATGACAAATCCAGAGAATATTTTCTCTATCTTCCACTGCATTTTTCACAATGAAATGTGGGAATATGAATCAGTATGTTCTTCACTTATCTCGCATTGTAAGTATAGTGTGAAATAATATTTGCAGGAGAAGACTTTACAAATTTTGTAAACTGATGTGAGCTACCACTATCAGATTTTTAGTGCTATTCCTCAAGCGCCATAGCTATTTTGGCACCTCTCAAACAATGATATTTAGAGTTAATTCTTTTTTTTTCTCTTTTGTTACAATAGGAAAATTCTATCCTGCCTCTTGCATTGAGATCCAAATGTCTAAAAAATGCCACCACCATGTTACAAGCAATTTGACTGCTCCCATAGAGATTAATAATCATGACACAATTTATCCATGTGAAGATAATAGACAAGAACAAATAAGCATTACTTAAGCATCTGAATTCAATCCAGTACTCCCAAATATATGTCCGATAAAGTGACCTAAGTCAATTAATATATGTTACAGTGCACAAACAAATGCATAAATAAATAAACGAGAGAGGCTCGGGTATTCAACTGGTAGAGAACAAAAACTGAAAGGAAATGGTAATCTCTGTGCTCCTCAGGGGTTGTGAAACACAAACTTTGATTCACTGTTAGTGAATCTGTAAACCGAACAGTATTTTTGAAAAAAGGCACTCCAGGTCACAATGAAAGGATGTTTGAACTCTTTGACCCAATAATCCCGTTTTTTGCAATCTACATGAACATATAATCAGCACTGCGGTCACAAAAATATGTAAATATGTGTTGCAGCCTGATTTTATAAAATTGGAAACACCTGACATGTCCAACAATGGGAACAGGTTGAATAAATTATCATGTACCCAGATGGTGACCTATTATTCTGCCATCAAAAGTTGTTACAGGAATATAGATGCTGGCATGAAGAAGAAATTGGTACGGCCTGGCCCTCCTGGAGTAAACAGCTAGAGAACTGGATAAAGATATTAAAGAGTGATTCTAAAATACTGGACAGCAGGCAGCATAAGACAGTGATTCTGGGGAGAAGAGCTTTTTGCCTAGAGACACTTGCTGGACAGTGGTTTATCAATGTCTTATAAAGTTAAATATTGACATATCCTTTGGCTATGCAATTCCAACCCTAGAGAAACAAAGATATATGTCCCCAAAAAGATTTCCATAAGAATGGTCATGGCAGCTCTATTTATAACTGTCAAAAACGATGGCAACTAGTAGATAAGTGAGTTTGGATCTAATGCATAATACAGTATTATACAATACTGTATAATAATTTTTAAAGTTGCTAACAGACTAGATCTTAATTGTTCTCAACACAAAAAAGACATAATTACATGACATGATAGAAATGTTAGCTAATGTCACTATAGTAACCATATTGCAATACATGAATGTCTCAAACCAACGAGTTGTGCATCTCAAAGTTACCCAATGCTATCTGTCATTACATCTCAATAAAGTAACAGGCATTGAGAAAAAGAACTGGAATAAAACCCAAGCAACATAATGGGAGGTCGCATAAACAAATGTTGTTACATTCGTGAAATAAAGCACCCAGAAATTAAAGAACAAACCACTCACACAAGCAACAGTGGATGAATCTCACAGCTACGAGGCTAAAAGAAACCAAACACAAAGCGACACACCATTTACTCCCATTTATATATTATGTAACAGGCAAAGCTACAGTGAGAAACATTCAGAACCCTGGCTCCTCTGGTGGCAGGAGGGGGAGGGGCTGGAGGAGCGCTGACCCAAAGAGGCACAGTGGGGGATTCTGTATCAAAACCCATCCAACGGGGCTCCTGGGTGGCTCAGTGGGTTAAGCCGCTGCCTTCGGCTCAGGTCATGATCTCAGGGTCCTGGGATCGAGTCCCACATCAGGCTCTCTGCTCAGCAGGAAGCCTGCTTCCTCCTCTCTCTCTCTCTGCCTGTCTCTCTGCCTACTTGTGATCCCTGTCTGTCAAATAAATAAATAAAATCTTAAAAAAAAAAAAAAACCATCCAACTATACCCTTAAGATGGGTGCATTTCACGGTGCGTAAACTATATCTCAATCAACAGAAAAAATTAAAGAAGACATTTATTACAGGACTGGATGTACAATTTTGGCTCTGTAAACATGTTTTCCCCTAGCTGCTCTATGTGCCTTTCCTCATTGCCTGCTCCCTTCCTTCACTCCCTTCATTTGGGTTGTCTCCCTGAGTCCCTAAGCTGCCCCTTCCTCTGTGTTATCCAAGCATCCTTAACCCCTGCACAGACTACACCACCAGACCAAAGGAGTCTGCTTACTTGCCTGTTTCTGCCACTAGACCAGAAGGCCCGAGGGCCCGGCTCGGCCTCACATAATAAGTGTAGCAGCAGAGAGAGTAACCAACATGTATACGGAAACTCCTGTTTGTTGTACACTTCTCTGGGCTAAGGGCTTTCCCCGGATGTCATCGTTGTCTTGTTCATCAAGGAATCTTGAGACCCTGGCACCCAATAGGCAGAGATCATGAATTATTAACTATACAGTGTTCTCAGATATGATGGACTAGATCAAAAGGTAAATCCTGGGGACACCTGGGTGGCTCAGTTGGTTAAAGCCTCTGCCTTCAGCTCAGGTCATGATCCCAGGGTCCTGGGATTGAGCCCTACATCAGGCTCTCTGCCCAGCACGGAGCCTGCTTCCCCTCCCCACTCCCCCACCAGCCTGCCTCTCTGCCTGCTTGTGATCTCTGTCAAATAAATAAATTAAATCTTAAAAAAAAAAAAAAAAAGGTAAATCCTGGTAATTAGAACCACAAGTGGAGGGGCACCTGGGCGGCTCAGTGGATTAAGCCTCTACCTTCGGCTCAGGTCATGATCCCAGGGTCCTGCATCGGGCTCCTTGCTGAGCAGAGAGCCTGCTTCTCCCTCTCTCTTTGCCTGTCTCTGCCTACTTGTGAGCTCTCTCTCTCTGTCAAATAATAATAAAAAAAAAAAAAAAACACACAAGTTTTTTTTAAATTTTTGTTTTTCTTTTGTTTTTAAAGATTTTATTTATTTATTTGAGAGGGAGAGAATAAGAGGGAGAGAGTGAGAGCACAAGAGGGATAAAGTCAGAGGGAGAAGCAGACTCTCTGCCGAGCAGGGAGCCCAATGTGGGAACTCGATCCCGGGACTCCAGGATCATGACAGGAGCCAGAGGCCGTCACTTAACCAACTGAGCCACCCAGGCACCCCACAAGTGATTTTTTTAAAAAAATTTTCTCTATTGGGGTGCCTGGGAGGCTCAGTTGGTTGAGCATCTGACTCTTGCTCAGCTGAGGTTTTGATCTCATGGTTCTGTATTCAAGCCTCATGTTGGGCTCTAAGCTGGGCATGGAGCCTATTAAAAAAACTTTTTTCTTTTAAATGAAAACTTTTTTCTTATATTTTCCCTGTATTTAAAAATTTCTGCTTCTATATCAAAATAAAAGACATGTCTGCATAGAGAAAAGGTCAGTTGAAAACTTTAAAAACATAAGAGCTCTTTTGAGGTATGGCCGAGGTATTCATGAGCTACTTTGCTCTTTTATTTGTTACAACTTTCTAGAGATAATGATGTTGCAATTTGAGCAGAATGTTAAGCAAAAGGCCAAAAAAAAAAAAAAAAAGTTTACAATGGATTCCAACTGCAACTGTATTTTTCAAAGAAATATTTCTTCAGGAATTAAAACTTATCTTTTTTTAGCTTCAGTATAACAGGAAGAAATAATGATTTCAGAACAGACCTCCCTTTCTTTCCATATATATACAAACCAACTTTATTTTGAAGCCAAAACAGTTGGGGACAAGCAAAGTATATTTTGATAGGGTCTTGAGACTATCTTTGCTGATTTCCCAGAATCCTTCCCAAGGCCCCGTCTAAGGGGCCCTGTTGAGTAAGACGTATATGGTCATCGTAAGGCCAGTACTCTGCCATTCAAGACAGATAAAGGGGAGGAGGGGGTGGAAAACGAAACTGGGCTAACTGGAAAAATATTTATGCTTGACTGGTAAACTATTGATAGTAAGCTTTATCATTGAAAGCTTAGAAGTAAATCTTGTCAAGAAACTAAAACTCCACATAGTTCTTGAAGCCTGGCCTCAGTTATTTGAATTTATTCAGCTTACCGGTCATGAACACTGGACAGCTTAAGGTGTAATATTTGTATTCCCATTGGATCCCCTAGCTCTTTAGGATTCCTAAAGATGAAGGTGAGGCCCCTAAGGATAAGCTGTGGGAGGCTGACAGGAGAAGCCCCTCAGAGGCAGCCACGTTCAGAAGTATGAGGAAGTGGTGGTTTTACAGCAGGTGCCCAATTGTTCACCCCTCCCCCACTGAGAGTCCGCCATTGCTTCCCATTTCCTCTACTTCCTCTACTGCTGACCTCAGTGACCTGGGGGCCCATAGAGCACAGAGAAGTGAAGCTGCGTGACTCTGGCGGCCAGATCTATGTGGGGACACAACTTCTGCCACTTTCTCTGGAACCCCTCTGCTGGAGCTCTGAACTGCCAAGACTTCCCAGAGAAGTCTTAAAACCACATGAAAGGAGAGACTGGTCAGGCCCCAGCTGTCCTGGCACCCTCTTCCCAGCTACCTCAGTACCCCCTCTCCACCTGCCTCCCCAGCTGCCTCAGCACCCCCAGTCCAGCTACCCAGCACCCTCCCTAGCTGCCCACACTCCCTTTCATAGCTGTCCCACCTCCATCCCCACCATGGCCTGACCATGGACTGAACATTGATGCCGACGCCCACTCAATCAAGCCTTTCCTGAAATTTTGGCCCATTGAAACCAGGGTAGATATAAAATGAATGCTGTTGTTTTAAGCCATAGAGGTTGGCTGTGATTTCTTACACAATAGCTGTGCCATAGATAACTGGAGAAGTTGTGTATTAAACAATAGAATGAGATAAAGGTGTGAAAACAAAAGAAAGACATATCTATGAGAATAGCAGCTTTGCGGAGAACAGGACGAAAAAGATAAGAAAGTCTAAAGGACAAGAATTTACTGTGGCTGACTTCCAAATCACAGCAAAGAGTTTAAGATTTCTTCCAATCTGTTCTTTTTGCCACACAAATTCAAGAAGAACTTAATATCTCAAATTGGTTGAGACCAGTATAAAGTAACCGAAAACTGAAATGGAATGAATCACTTTGAATACATACAAGGAAATGGTCATAGTAATTCCTATCACAGCTTCCAAGAAGGGTCTCTGCCTGACCTCTTCTAATGAACAGCCAACACTCACTTGTAATGAGAAGCTCCAATTTACATGCAATTCTTGTTCTAAGAATCTTTCAAGATTTTCTGTCTTAAGACTGTGAAATCTGCCTGTTCTTTTCTTACTACCCTATGCTCAATGTGCTTAGCAAACACTTTCTATTTGGATGACACAATTAAAAAACCTCATTCTAGTTCTGGTCCATATTTTAGAAATTTTAGGGAAAAAACAACAGACATCCAAATTAATGAGGTTTTAGAAAACCCAGCAAACAAGGAGCTATTGTCTCAAGGTTTGTATAAAACAAAGGCCCTTCTGTGATTAAGTTCCCACAACAAAATGCTACTTCCTAATTAAACCAACATAGAAAATAAAGCACTGCTTCAAAAAGCAGCTTTATTTTCAGGGCCATAGGAAACATTTCTTTTTTTACGAAATACATTTTATCTTCTAAAGGAACGATACCAAGTTTTACTCACAAATCTGACCACCCCCTGTGAAACTTTTTGCCCAGGTTTCAACATTTTAACACAAAACACGGATTCATTTTCCTGCTCCTTGGCCAAAAAGCACATGGTAGACAGCACCCACATCTACCAGTCACCACGGGGAAAGGAGCAACAACCTGAGCAAAGAGGACAGGGGAGAGATTAGGAAGAACGTGAACTATCCCAAATCAGGAGGAAATTATAAGAGATCTAGCCAGTCTCCCCATAATGCAGAGGAAAACAGCAATTCAAGACCCAGAACAAGAGAGGTGAGACAGTGTAGCATTGTGTGGAAGGAACCAGAAGTCCTGGTTTCCAATCCCAACTTCAGCACACAGAGCCACATGACCCTGGGCAAGCCACTCAACTGACCTGTCCTGCAGTGTGCTTACCTCTTAAAAGGGGGTCATCTGTATTCCAGGATTGCTGGGGAGAGCAGATTAAATCATATGGATGAGGAAAAAAATGCTGTGTAGTCTAAAATGTATACTTTATACTTATGTATACATTTGTATGTATAGAGATTCCTATATATGTTCATAGTATATGAACACACAACGTAGAGATTGTATATTCACATTCATAGATGTGGTATGCTATAGATTCTATACATACTATATATAATTCTATAACACTATCTTACTAAATTCTATATTCTTCTAAATTCTATAATATGAAATACTATATATCACATGCATACATTATATATGCATTATATACAATATAGATACATTATATATACATACTATATATAATCTATATACTACCTAGAGTTGACCGTTGAGTAACATGGGTTTGACCTGCATGAGTCTACTTATACACAGATTTTTTTGTGATACGGTACATACTGTAAATGCATTTTCTCTTCCTTAACATTTTCTTACTAACATTTTCTTTTTCTCCTAGCTTATTTGGTTGTAAGAATACAGGACATAATACATATAACATAAAAATATGTGCTAATTGATTATGTCATCAATAAGGCTTCCAGTCAATAGCAGGTTGGTAGTTGGGTTTGGAGGGTCAAAAATTCTACAAAAATTTTCAAGTGCATAGGTGATCAGTATCTCTAAGCCCCATGTTTCCAAAGGTCAACTATAAAAGTCCTATACATACACATTAGATATTCATGTTCAGATATGAAGCATATATATAGATTTCTATACATATACAGGCAATAAATGTTCCTTTTTTAATGGGAAAATCAAAATAAAACTAACCACAAACTTGCAATATGAACCTTTAAACTGAAATACCTTCACTCCATTACTTCATAGGCATACATATGATATTAATACTCCTTTTTTATTGAAAGCTTAAGTTATTACCCGTAACAGAAAACAACTAAGGTGTCAGGCTTGGGAATTCCTATGCAAGTGATGGGTAAGCCATATAGAAGAATATTATTGCAGCTTTAAAAATATATATATAATAATGAGTTTTAGTTACATTTGGAAATTCTCATGCTACAAAGTTAAGTAAAATAACAGGACACTACTATATATGTCAAAATATTTATTTTGGGATTGCCCAGTGATGCAGACAGAGCCCAGGCTCTTGAACCTCAGGGAGTCCTACCCTTGAGTAAGTTACCTGAACTCCCTGAGTCTCAGCTTTGTCATTTGTCAAAAGGAGATAATTATAGGACCAAACTCATACTATATGAGGACTTGACGATATAACACTCACAGTAACAAGTTTTGCTACCTCTTTACCTTTGCCTGACCCTTCTAATTTTTCTACCACGAGCTCATATTACTTTCCTAGCCAGAAAAAAAAAAATAGAATTATTGACTTACGAATTTATTTTTCAACATCTACTTAATTGCATCCTTTAACTTAATCCTACTAGCTAACTCCAATTAGATTATATCAAGGTCTTGGTTAACGTTTCCCTCAGTGATATGTAAAGGTCTTTGGGACTTCAAAGTCATTTGTGAACTATAAATATGACAGACGGAAACTGAGTTCACATTTATTTAGTGTGGAATTTGTCAGGTACTTGACTAAAACAATCCTTCCTTCTTAATGCTATGGCCTTCTACTTTATAAATTATGAAAGCATATCAGCCAACTGCATTTTCTAGGTCTCCACCATGCTGCACAATCTAAAAGTAACAATAAATACGCACATAAATAAACAGAACTGCCTCCCTTTTCCTCCATCATTGCCATTCTTAAAGTCACAGCACCAAGGACAGTCTCTTGACCAAGATCTAAGGACCCATCCGGTCTATCAATGTTATCAGAAGGCAGTCCATGATTTCACCTTGAAAATTCTAAATTTTGCATCTTCATTCCAAAGTGGATCTAAAAACTCACTACAAGCATATTCAGGACTGGACAATGATGGTTATAACACAATTTTCCTCCAGGATTTCAAGGGCAGGCCTCTGTGTTTTTATGGTCATGCTAACAAAGGGATCATGTACTGAGAAGGCAGGATTTGTGCCTTAGAGAGCAACTGCAAATCTACCTTTCTATACCCTGCTTTGTGGGGCTCTGAGTAGAAGCACTAGCAGGAGACTGGAAGGCTGGAGGAGGGAGGCAGGGAGATGGGGCAGCCTCCTCCAAGCCTCGGGGTATGAATAACCCAACCCGTCCCATGGCTTCCCCCAGCCATAAGCAACCCTGAGTTCCCTTGGTACTCTCCTCCCCATCCTCGAACACCATTTAACCTGTTCCTCGTGCTAGATCCATCCCTCTAAATAACTGGTGTGGCTTCTGGTTTCCTGAGTAGATGGACCTAGGCTGATAGAAAACACCATGTAAGTCATAGTAGCCAACTTTTAAAAATTGGGGTAAAATGTACCTGAACATCGAAGAGGACCATTTTTGTCATTCTAAGTGTGCAGTTCAGTGGCATCAAGTCCATTCACACTGCTGTGTGAGCATCACCACCATCTGCCTCAAGAACTTTTTCCTCTTCCCAGCTGAAGCTCCCACCCAGTGAGCACAGGCTGCTCGATCCCTGCTGGCATTCAACTTTCTGTCTCTTTAGACAGGTCTTCTCTAGGTACGACACGTAAGTGCAGTCATACAGTGTTTGTCCTCCTGTTTGCTCTATTTCGCCTAGCATGTTTGCAAGGTTCACCTGTGTTATTGCAGGTGCCAGAATCTGCTTTCTTTTGAAGGCAGGACTATCTTCCATTCTACTTATGTACCATCGCCATTTATCCATTTACTTTCGGCAGACACAGGTTGCTTCCATCTTTTGGCTACTGTGAGTAGTGCTGCTCTGAATAGGGGTGTGCAGAGATCTTGAATTCCTGCTCTTGGTTCCTTTGGGGGTATATGTCTAGCAGTGGAATTGCCAGATTGTGTGGAAATTCTAGGTTTAACTTCTGCAGGAACCACCATGCTGTCCTCCACAGCACCTGTACCATTTTACGTCCCCATAAGCACGCACTTATGTATGTGTCTGTAGAGAGATTCCTATATATGTTCATAGTATATGAACACAGCGAGGCACAGTGGTTTTGTTTCTCCACACCCTCACCAACCCTCATTATATCCCAGATTTCTTTTAGTAATAGTCATGTTCATGGGTGTGAAGCGGGAGCTCCCTGTGCTTTCAATTTTCCAATTTCCCTAACAATTAAATGTTCTGCTGGTTGTCTTAACTCTGAAAGTCCTGTGCCTCAAACTGGAAATCCTCAGCTTCTTCTATGGAGAAATTCTATCAGAAGGAGTAGATTTTCATAGAATTGTCAAGGCCTAAGAGAATGGTGACAATCATTAGAGTCAAGATCCATTGGGGTGCCTGGGTGGCTCAGTGGGTTAAGCCTCTGCCTTTGGCTCAGGTCATGATCCTGGGGTCCTGGGATGGAGCCCCACGTCAGGCTCTCTGCTCTGTGGGGAGCCTGCTTCCTCCCCTCTCTCTGGCTGCCTCTCTACTTGTAATCTCTCTGTCAAATAAATAAATAGAATCTTAAAAAAAAAAATCCATCAAATGTGCCTGCTATCCCTCCCCCAGAATGATTTCTTTAAAATGTTAAGTTTTCACAAAAGACCCCTGATGCAGTTCTCGGAGGTGGTGGGGGGGAGGTGCTGCCAATGAACGAGCTCCTAACTCACTTGGCAGTGAGCAGTAGTTCATTTTGTAGATCACCCCCATAACGTGTTAGCGTTACATGTGTTGGAATAACTCTTAAGTTTTGTTTTTCTTAAAACAAAATACCACACTCATTTAACTTTCATGCATTGCTTTTTAAAGAAAGATACTGCTAAATAGCTAACAGCATAAATTCAAAATTTTGTGAGTCAATGCCAGAATGAATAGGAGGCATTATTTTAAAGAAGTGAAAAATAAATCAAATCGGTCCTCTGGTAATGTGTTACTAAAGCAAACACTGTGTAGTTAAGTCCTTCTGCAAACCAGACGACATTTATGGACTTTCTGATAATACCATTTTTTCTCATTTCTTTAATTTATCTTTCATGTAACCAAACACAAAACATGGAGGCTACAAATGCCAGGATTTCAGTGGGGTCATCAACTAGAGAATTGAAGTCTTTAGCATCTGCCAACACAGAATGAAGCTGATAATTTGGTCCTAAAACCTCAGGAGCTGACCTATTAAGTTACACGAACACGTCTACAATATGATGTTGTTATAACTCCCAACGATATGAAGATCTGTCTACACTTTGACTTTAGAAATCTGTACTACAGAATTTACATTTTTACAGGAGTGAAACAAAGCAGTCAAAGGCTTGATTGGTGACTATCATCTTTTTCATCAAGCTGTGAACAAAAAAGCGGAGGGGAATGTTCGAGAACAAAGGGTGGATTTGCAGTGTAATTATTTAGTCAGAGTCTCAACTCTGCTGAGGCCTGGATGTGCAAGAGTGAGCAAGGCAAGCCGCAGGAAATGTTAACAGGCAAGGAAAATGAAAAAGAAGAGGAGGAAGATGAAAAATACGCCTGCCGATCCCTACCTTCCTGGAGCATATCTAGAATTAACGAGTAGTTGGATAATGGCTGGCTTGACAAGAAAACACACATATTCTGACAAGGGTAAAAAGTCATTGGAAGGTGTAGCCACACTCTAGATGTGAGTCTCGATAAGACCCAGGAGACAAAAAGGAAATGGGGGGGGGTGGAGAGGCAAGATAACTTTATAAGGGAGATACCATCAGTATCATATACAAAGTATACATTTAGTACTTAATGGATTAGCCTCCTTACTAGTGGGACCGCCAGCCTTGGGATCAAAGGAAGTAGCCAGGATCACAGATCATGTGTTCTGGCCTAAATTATTTAACTGGAATTTAATGAAGTCTTTAGAGCCGAGTTTAGTTTATAGGAAATCTAACATGTTAACAATGAAACAATGAAACAATCCAGTAAATCTAGATCGTGGGATATTCTATAAGACGATTGGTCTACTCTATTTTAAAAGTCAATATCCTAAAAAAAAAAAAAAAAAAGTAGAGAGCTATTCAGATTAGAAGAGATTTAAGAAATCTAATCATCAGGTTTTTATGGATCCTGGTTTGAAAAAGAAAAAAAAAAAAGCTACAGAAGACATTGGTGGATAAATTGGGAAAATTCGATACAGGTGGTGAAGCAGTGGTTAGGAAATAGCTGTTAATTCTGTTGGGGCCACTAATGGCATGACGCCTCTTCAGGACAAATCTCTATTTTTTGAAGATACAAAAAATATTGTATGGATACAATATCACAATGACTGCCATTCACCTGGAAACTGGGAAGATGAAACCAACATTGCAAAATGCTTAACAATCTCTGAATCTTGGTGGGTATATGCATGCCCACTGAGATATGCTTCCTACCTATTAAAAAATGCCCACAATAGAAAGGCTCAATAAATAAACAAATCTGAAAGATATGCTCAGATATAAGCACAGTGCATTTTTTCAAAAACTGAAAGCATGCAAAAATTGTAAACCATATAAAAAGTAAAGACATTTCAGAGTACCAATTAGTTTATGTAATCTTCATTTAGAAGCATATCTAAAAATGCTAGAAATTACCTAAAGGTCTTTAACTATGCATATATGCCTATCTTTTTTTAAAAAAGATTTTATTTACTTATTTAACAGACAGAGATCACAAGTAGGCAGAGAGGCAGGCAGAGAGAGAGGAAGGGAAGCAGGCTCCCCATTGAGCAGAGAGCCTGATGTGGGGCTCGATCCCAGGACCCTGGGATCACGACCTGAACCAAAGGCAGAAGCATTAACCCACTGAGCCCACCCAGGTGCCCCACATGCCTATATTTGAAACATGCTTTCAAGACCTAAAACTGACATCCCCTGGAATTGCTCAAGTTGATTCTACACAATCTAAGGGGAAAGAGCTCCCCTCCCTTCAGAGTGAAGTCAAATGTGACATACTGCAAGATAAGTGATAGCCTAACACGAATCTGAAATCTACATGGAAAATATCCAGCTGGGTATTTTGTCTCTAAACTCGTATCACACTCCTGATGGTGAAAATTGTTCTATTTATTCCCTTAAAAAGAGAAAATAAATAGAAAAAGAGATGGGAAAACCAAAATCTCCTGCAGACACATTCTCGCCATTGAAAGAAAAACAAAGGCCAGGCCAAAAGGGAGGCTCTTTTCTCTTTTTCTTTAGGGAGATTTAAAAATATGAAGACATGATCTATTACTTCAAGACACATGGCTGAAAACAATTGAAAGTGTTATTTTACTTAAATAAATACTACAAACCTAAATGTGTGTGGAAGGAAAATCTCCCGAGCTTCACATTTTGCTACTTGGTTTACAGTTCTTATTAGAAATCAGAAGTTGATTGTATGTGAATATACAGAGCACCACTTTGTCTTCTACTTAGAATGCTGCACATTTTAAAAACTACCATTTCTTCGAAGAATTTTAATTATTTGCCATTAAATTCCCACAATTCTTATTTCAACCCTACAAGGCATATTTCAATATTTTTCTCTTCCAGCTTGTGTTTAGCATGATACTGATGAGTTCCAATGCAAGAGTAATTGAATGGAAATAAACAAAAACGTCAGGTGATGGCTTTTCTGAAGAACTCAAATGAGAAATGTTGATAATAGCTCCCAAATGTCTGCCAGCTCTCTTTTCATCCTACCCACTCAGATTTCTTTCTTTTTCCTTCCCTTTCCCAGAAATACTGGGACCATGGGGACCCACATCATATTTCTCTCCATTCTTCTATGTAGTTTGGAGGCAAAGCAAGAGGATACAGGTGTAGCCGGAGCCAATTATGCCTTGCCTTTGCCAGATTGTACTGAAGGCTTGCTTGCACAAGTACTGGACCACCCCAGCTCTCTCTCAGCCTCACAGATGCCATGACAGGGCGGACGCATGGCCAACAGGCTTAACGTTATCCCTTTGTTTCCTAGCCTTATTACTACATACAGCCTTTCGGCAATAACTTTGTACAGTGATAACAGCAAGATAGTAACCTCAAAAGGAACAGCGTGTGTGGTCCCCCGACCCCCGGGGTGTCTGAGGACATGTGACACACAGCTTGACAGAAAATCCTGAAGAGCAGCGTATGCTCCACTGACCCAGCTTCCAGGCAAACAATGTCACTCATCTCCCCACAGATGCCTGGGAATGAAAAATGTGACAAGAAACGATACCACAGACTACTTCTATACCTCACATGAATTCACCTGAAGGAAAAACAATCTGACCAGAAAGGAAACATGTTCAGCAGCAAACCAGATTTCCTGAAGGTCGTCAGAAGAGTACAACTCAGCAACCCGGAGACATTCTTCAATGGTTCCACCAGACCTACCTGTCTTAGGTCCAGAGTGATCGTGACCCAGTGATATTCTCTCCCGTTTTGAATACTGGGACTTTGCCACCAGTTATTGGTCCCGTCGATTGCGTTGGATATTGGATGGCGTTCTGTGAAAAGAAAACAAACATGGGTTCCTCTCAGCTCTTGGTTTCAAGTTTTTGACTTCCCAACTGCAAGGCTAGTGGCAATGAAAAGTGGGGAAGGTGAACACAATGTTCGTGACTCCTAATAATAGGAGCCTTCAGTCCTCATTTTAAGAAGCACCAATTCTCAAGGGTCCTTCTGAATAGGAGCGACACTTGCCTTTGGGGTTGACACTGTTGGCATCACACATCTGGCACTGGGCGTTGCGCACGGGACGACCTGGCACATGCTCCACAAGCTTGCAGGACATCTCGGGCCCTTGCTCACCACAGGTCGCATTGGTGCTGATGTGGGCATTGCTGGCAAGGTTGAGAATGGCAGGAAACAGCCCTGAAAGTCAGGATCCACAAGATCAGCTCAGCTACTTGAAATCAAAAGAATCTCACACTTTGCAGGTGAACCAGTAAGATTTTTAAGTCTATGCACTGAGCGAAGGGAGCCTTCCACAGAGCAGCATATATGGGCGGTTTCATTTCTATGAAACTCTAGGACAAGCAAAACATATCCATGAGGAGACACTTAGAATGAGAGTTTCAGGGGGTGGGGATTGCCTGTGAGGGAATACGAGGGGACTTTTGGGGGTTAATGTTACATTCTGTATCTCAACGAAGGTTTGGATTACACAGACATATGCTGTTATGAAAAAATCATAGAAGGCACAAATCTACAATTTGGGCAGATTTAAGTATTTCACAGTATGTGCATTTTACCTTGAAAACAAAAAAGAATTATAAGTAAATATCGACATTAATGCTTAAAAGTTTAGGAGCAAACTGTACTGATGTCTAAACTCACTTTGAAATGCATCCAAAAATAAGCCGGTTGATGGATACAGATGGGCTATGGATGGATGCATAGGTGGTGTGGGAAGAATGAAATGTTCATTGTAGGGTCCTGGTGTGATGAGAGATGTTTACTATACAATGCGTTCCACTTTTCTAATGGAAAATCTTCATAATAAAATGTTGGAGGGGGGCGCCAGGATGGCTCAGTGGGTTAACCTTCTGCCTTTGGCTTAGGTCATGATCCCAGGGTCCTGGAATCAAGACCTACATCAGGCTCCTTGCTCAGCTGGGAGTCTGCTTCTCCCTCATGCTCTCCCCTGCCCCTCTCCCCTGCTTGTGTGCGTGCTTTCTCTCTCCCTCTCTCTCAAAGAAGTAAAGAAAAAATTTTAAAATAAAAAGAAAATGTTGGGAAGATAGTTTTTTTGTTTGTTTGTTTTAAGATTTTATTTATTTATTTGACAGAGAGAGATCACAAGTAGGCAGAGAGGCAGGCAGAGAGAGAGGAGGAAGCAGGCTCCCCGCTGAGCAGAGAGCCCGATGTGGGACTCGATCCCAGGACCCTGAGATCATGACCTGAGCCGAAGGCAGCGGCCTAACCCACCGAGCTACCCAGGCGCCCGGGAAGATAGTTTTTAAGGCAAATTTCAAATGATCCAATGCATGAATCTGCCAATGAAATTCTGACACCTTTCACTTAAAAGAAGGGCATCTATTCTTGGCTCATTTTGTTACAGTTGCTTCTGCTAGAACTCTCAAGGTCCTTCCTATAATTATCTAGGATTTTTTTTCTTCCTCTTGTCTTTACTGCCTGTTTTTGCTAGTGAATAAAACTTTAGAACACAATAATTTGGGTTTCAAAATTTCTCTTCAATTCACTATTAATCTTTGCCTTTGTACATTCTTTTTGTCTTGAGTGACCTGGTCCAAACTATTCAGAAAACAATTTTTGGATGACTATAAGAAGCATAACTCCTTTAGGTTCTTTAGAACTTTGGCTTTATCTTGGTAAAAGAAGATAATAGCTGTAAAGATTCCAAAAAGATCTAGAAATGATGGTGTACATGACACTGGATAGGAATTCTACCTAAATGGACATCGTGGACTGAGACAGAGCATTGAAGGAGGGTGTCTTGGCTTAGTGGGGATTCTTTAATTGACTCGAATTTGATCTTCCAAGATCACAGAAGATAATCTTTTCTTTATAAAGAACACAGAGTCAATATATCTCTGCAGTATTTCTTTTCCAATGAAATCTGAAAAAGCACAATGGACTAAGATTAGTAATATAGAAGGAATTCATGTCTTCCTTTTTAAAAGATTTTATTTATTTATTTGACCTACAGAGATCACAAGTAGACAGAGGAGGCAGAGAAGAGAGGGGGAAGTAGGTTCCCCGCTGAGCAGAGAGCCCGATGTGGGGCTCTATCCCAGGACCCCGGGATTATGACCTGAGCCGAAGGCAGAGGCTTTAACTCACTGAGCCACCCAGGTGCCCCCATGTCTTCAATTTTTATTTTTTAGATACTGCTTAATGTTTTCAATTATCTGTTCTATTACAAGTATTTTAATAATTGAAGTTACAAAATAAAAATTGTAATTTTTATAAGAGTTTCAAAAAACTTAGTATGTACTAAGTTATAAAAAACCTTAGTACATACAAATTTAAAAAACAACATTTTAGGTAGTCTTCCAAGGGCTTTCCACATTTAAGAGAACTACCCATTCATAGTGTCTTATCCGAGGAGAATGACCCTTAGCCTCTCAACAGAAAATTGTTAGTGAATATTTGTGTTCTAGAGCATTATTCCTAACTGTAAAACACTGCACACACTTACACCAGATCCAATATTTAATATATAATATATAGTTGTCACTTTGAACTTAAAGTTGGTTATTTTTATCATATTCCTTTAAAGGGAATTCTTTAATTAAAAAGACTTTATGAAGAAACAGATGAATCATTATATATAATTATACAGCTCCCTAAAGGATAATTTTTATCAACCAGTAGTTAGACACTTATCTTTTCTATACTGACCTAGTTTCTAAAGTGACCTGTAATTCTTGGGAGTGGTACTTAGATGGCAGGAGGAGCTGATATTTATTGTTTGGTACTGAGGTAAAATACTAATTTTCTCCATCCTTTAGGAACACGCTATTCCAGTAAGCTGGTTCAAAGGTATCTTATGAGCCAATTATTTAAAATACAATATGGTTTTGAATGTTGGTGTTTTATCCCCATAATTAAAAAGATGTTTTTCTGGCTCTATAGGACATGTATTAGATTTGTAGTACAAACAACTCTGTCCATTCCCTTTGCACAGATTAGTCAAGCAAGAAGAGGAAACCAAGGTCATGGGACTTGATTTAGCAATGCATTTCTCTTTCAACAAATACTTTACATGGTAAGCTAACAAGTGTTCCCACCGCTTTACTCTCCTCCTGCAGGTGCTCCCCATCAAGGGAACTCCCCATTTCCTGCCCAAAGGTCCCGCCCACTCAGGAGAACCTCAATGGCCTTGAGCTACTGGGGGCAACCCGGAGTAATGAGGGCGCCTGCTTTCTGTTCTCAGAAGTCTCTGCCCTGAGTCACTGAGAAAAAGAAGCTCAACACTCATGAACATAAACGTAACATAATTTGGTCAAACAATATCTTAATCATAGTAATCAGCACTAGGTAGGTGTTTGTACTAAGTAGGCTTTAAAGAACTTCTACATGTCTTTACCTTGCTGCTATCCCAAATAGATTTCTAATAAAAAGAAAAATAAATTCCTTCATTAACATGGTTGAGTAGAAAAACCTTTAAATAGCTAATGTCATAAAAATAACCTGGCTGTCTTTCACTAAAACTGAATCTTTCTTCTCAGATAAGCCAGTATTTGGGGAAAAAAAAAAAAAAAAAGATTCACTAAACATTCTTCCTTACATAATACATTTATTTTCACTTCACCGTTACAGAATAATCACAGTTCCCTGTTGCATATGGACCGTATCTGCTAGAAGATAAAAGAAAGGTAGAAACGCACACCAGAAAAAGCATGGTGTGCTTTTTTTTTTAAAGCCCTTCAGTTTGCTGAATCATTTTAAAGACCACGGAAATATTTCAATAAAGGGAAACTATTGGAGCTTCAAGTTAGAGGAGGGATAGGAAATCAAAGGGTAGGAAAGGGCATTGGGATCAAGAACCCAGCAAGAACAAACGTTTGATTTTATCCATAAAAATCAAAGGCAAAGGAGGGATACATGTGTGGCACAGTTTTCCCACCGCCTGGCCGTGCGCTTAGTAAATCAGACTATACATTTTTTGGTTGAGAGATATTATTTACTGTCGTTAGTGCCCACTGTTACACGAATCTGTGTTTTTCCCTCACTCAGGACCCACAGTGGAATCATTTCTCTAGGCTCGTATTTAGCCAGTAGCTAGAAACTTCATGAGGCCAAACTCCACTGAGCATGAAATAAATTCCTTCTCATTCACCAGCAGTTTTTTTTTTTTTTTTTAAATCCCCTTTCTTCACAGCCTGAGAACATTTGGCCTTCCTAAATGCATTTCAAGACCATGTAAATCTACGGGAAATTCCCTTATTAATATGAGGTTAAAAAAAAACAACTACTACCATAGAGCTGGTAGCCAACAATGTTACTATACATAATTACCAAAGTTTTCATCTGAGAGACGTCTGGATTGTTCAAGAATTCATTTCTAGAGATTTCTACATGCTTTTTCCCTTCAGGTGAAAATATTTTTTTGCCTTTAAACTTAAAACTGGAGTATCTAAAATGTAGAGTAGCCCTAAAGCCAACTGTAACAACTTTTTCATCAATATTTCTCAAATGATTTAGAAGCACTGGTTGAGGGCCTCGATGCATTTGTGTGTAAGAGAAGCATGAGGTTTGTTAATGAAG
Organism: Mustela putorius furo; assembly: GCF_011764305.1. Classification (NCBI taxonomy): domain Eukaryota; kingdom Metazoa; phylum Chordata; class Mammalia; order Carnivora; family Mustelidae; genus Mustela; species Mustela putorius. Next base: position 10,903,794 of record NW_025422010.1, on the reverse strand, counting down.
GGTTGTTTTTGTTTTTGTTTTTGTTTCTGTTGGGGGGGGGAACATTTTTGAGTTCTATAAAGTGTTAGTATGTAATGACATACTAACCCATACTCAGAATCAATGTGATATTCTGAAAAGAAAATGATTTGCAATTCTTAGCTAAGGGATCTATGGCTATATTTGCAGATCACTTTACTCCCCAGAATAGAATTAAAAATGAGGACCGTTTGAGGGGTGCCTGGATGGCTCAGTGGGTTAAAGCCTCTGCCTTCGGCTCAGGTCATGTTCCCAGGGTCTTGCCTGATCCCCGCATCAGGCTCTCTTGCTCAAAGGGGAGCCTGCTTCCTCCTCTCTCTCTGCCTGACTCTCTGCTTACTTGTGATCTCTGTCTGTCAAATAAATAAGTAAAATCTTTAAAAAAAAAAAATGATGACTGATTTATAGGGCTGAATAACCAAAGTGGCTTCTGCTGTTGGGAGGTTTTATTTCAAAAAACAATCAAAGCCACTCATTCAATCATGGAGAAATTTAGAAAAATTGGAATGTAAATTTCTGAATGAAGAAGTCTGTGATTTTTTTTAAAAAAGCATTCAAATCCATTTTGTTCTCCATTTACCCACTTCTCACTCGCTTAACCCTGTTGACCCAACTAAACATCTGTACAGGCATCAGAGAAGGCTATTATCCGAAATAAACTACCCTGTTTGCCAGCACTCTCTTAGAAGCATGGTAGTCCTCTGGGTGAACAAGAAAAATAATACCTCTAACAACTACAAAAACCCTGGAAAAACCCTGGAAGCATCTGACACTATTCCAGGAGAACAACATCAAGGTATTCTAATAACGTAATATTCTAAGTTAGTAGCATTAAAGTATTCTAATGACTTGAATTTTAGGAAGATAACATGAATTCCTACTCAGTAACGTAGCCACATGAGTCCGAAAAAGCAGATGAGAATATTTAAGTTCAATAAACTTTTAGTGAGAATCTCTTCCGTGCAGAGCACTGTGCCACGCCCCTCCCTGAGATGCCAGGATGAATGAGCTGCGCTGTTCCTAACCCTAGAGCTCCCACAGTCCAAAGCGAAAGAGAAGCATCTACTCGCAGATTCTAGTAAGCATAATATTTAAAATGCAACAATATTTTAAAATATACTCAGGGAGAGAATCTGGAAAAAGACACGTAAATTAGGGACAACCCAGGCAGACAGGACCGTGTGTACTCAGGCAAAGGCGGGTTTAAAAATCCTTCCAGGGCCGGGCTTGTTGGTCTTCAGATCAGTTTCAATTTCCTTGCCTTTGCACATTTCATGTAATCTTTCATGCCCTACTCACCCTTCCAGCGAAGCCCTGGTCTTTCCTGAATCCCAGGCTAATATAAATGTTCTTCTTTCGTCCTGCCCTTCCTCAGCATGCCCATCTGCTCTTCCCATTTATGCCAGCTCCCTGCCCCCTCCCACGGTTCTCCCCTCAGTATCCTTCTCTGAAAACTAAAGACAACTCTGATCAGTCTGTGAACTACTTCGGGGGCAGAGCCATATCTTCCTTGCCCGAAGTTAGCATCTGGCTCATGTGGATGCCCAATAAAGCCTGAATGGAAGAACAGGTAAACGAATGAAGGAATGTCCCATGGCTCCTGGATTACTACCGAGTGTACAGAACCAAGCACCTAAATCTAGACTCTTCTCCTGGTTCCACACTGACTATGTGTCTTCAGTCAAATCAACCTCTCAGAGCCTCTACTTCTTCAACTATTAAGGAAGTATTTTTAAGAGCCCTTTTTTTTTTTTCTAAATTACTGTGATTCTGAAATTTTACCTTAATAGACTATCAGGTAAATTTGTTTACCATTCTCTCTCCCAATATCTGGAAAATGAAGTAAGAAAAACTCATAACCATTCAATGAACAAAAAGGCAAAGAAAAGTAATTTGCTAACTCTTTTATCTTTCTGGATGAGAGAACCAAATAGAAATATAAAGTGACTTCTTCCTTCCCTCCCTCATTCTCTATTTCTTCCTCCCTAACTTCTCTCCTTCTCTCCCTCCTGCCAACCCACCTGCCTGCCTTCCTCTTTCTCTTCTTTCCTCTTTCCTTCTTTCTTTTGTTTCTTTGGGAGTCACTCCTCAGAGCTTCTGGTTCTCCAGAGGAGTAGGAGAGAAACAAAGGATGTCGCACACAACATTCATCACAAGCCAGAGAACCCTCAAGGCTGGCTTTGCTTCTCATCTATGCCTATAGCAATAGCACTTCCTTGACTCTTGCCCATCCCCCAGTGGATAAATCTACATCATGTGGAATTCTTCCAAAACAGTAAGTTCTACTTAATATAGCATAGTTAATGGGCAGTTAAGCATCTGACTCTTGATTTGGGCTTAGGTCATTCATGGTCTTGGGGTCATGGGATTGAACCTCATTTCAGGCTCGGAGCTGGGCATGGAGCCTGTTTAAGATTCTCTCTGCCCCTCCCCCTGCTCTCTTGCTCTATAAATAAATAAATAAGGATGGGACGTCTAGTTGGCTCAGTTGGTTAAACCCCCAACTCTTCATTTCAGCTCAGGTCATTTTATCTCAGAGTCCTGGGATCGAGCCCTGTGTGGGGCTTCACGTTCAGCAGGAAATCTGCTTGAGGATTCTCTACCTCTCCCTGTGCCCCTCCCCCAACACTGCATGCTCTCTCCCTCTCTCTAAAAATAAATAAATAAGTCTTTAAAAACTATAGAGCATATTTAATGGCAACTGTGTACATGACCAGGTTTAAAATGAAAATAAACATTCTAATCAAGTGTTTTCTATGAATTCTATTAAAATGTCAAGTCTACTACAGTCACCAGTGCTTATGAAAAGTCGGGGCTGGGTGAGGACTAAGAACATGAGTCATACAGCCGTAGACGTGAATTACAAGTCTACCAGTTGTCAGCTGTGTGGCCAAGGCTGAGTGGCTTTACTTCTCAGTCTCACTTACACCACGAGAAGAACAGTGCCTAAGCACTTTTGTGAGCATTAAATTATGCGTAAAAGCCTCAATATAATGTATTAAGACCTCAGTAATTAGTTGTTATTATTATTATTTTCATATTATAAGTGGATGCCACTAATATCAATTTCCTCAAATATAATTAGATTTACATGGTTATATTTCATGTATTTGAGTCTCTGTTTCTCTGATTAAATTTTAGATGAAGAACCACATTTGCATTTAAAGGCCATTTAAGAGTCTAGAAAGTATCTTCCTTTCAGTAGAAGAGACACCCTCAGCCCAGAGTGATGTGCTTCAGTAGGGAGGCCTGGAGGAAACCCAGACCCTCCAGCGCAGGGACTCACTGAGTGGAAGGCTGACCAGGACTGTTCACTTTGGTCACACCTGACCCCCTTCCCTCTTGCCCTGCCTCTTCCCTCTCTTCTTTTCTGATTGTTCTTTCTGACGTTGCCTTTGCAACGCGGTGTGCTTATAAATCCCTGTAATTTAGGTGCCCGTTTGTAAATCGCAATCTTCTCTCATTATCCTATAAGGTGACAAGGGAAGACATCTTGGGGGAGGTGACATTTGAACAGTCACACCAAAAATGAAGAGTTGACCATGCAAGGGCAGCACGACATTTTAATATATTCAGTTTTCTTTTTAGCATAATTTTTATTCACTTAAAAACATACCAAGAATGGGTCTGTGAGCTTTGTCAAAGGGGCCCCTTGGTTACCAAAGGTCGAGAACCCAAGAATAGAAATTGTTCAGACTAAAGATTTGAGACTCAGGAGCTGACAGCATAGAGAAGAGAACTGTTGGTCTCCCTTCTCCCCACCTCTGCTTCTGGGAATCTAGTTCATCCCTGGACAAAGGCAGCCAGCAGGCCCTTGACCTCTTGATCCAGGTGGGTCTTGAAGGGGTGTGAGAGGGGCCACGGCCAGGTCAAGAGTTCATGTCCTGCTTAGGTGAAGTCTCAAGTGATCTGGCTGGTGGGGACAGGGGCAGCGGTGCAGCTCAGAGGCACTGAGTGAAAAGGAGCCCTTAATGTCACCCAGGTTGCTTGGGCCAAAAGGTGGGATGCCTTGAGGAGCCTAAAGGAAACTTCCGTGACATCTTTATCTCCTCCCTCCAAGGGAAGAAAATCACCCTCAGAGAGTTATCCTGTGATTTCTTACATGCGGAGCTGATCTCCGGAGCTCACTCACATCGAGGCTGACCTTTAAGGACACGATCATAAATGTGGGGGACTGTGGGCGTAGGTGAAAGACACGAGGAAAGACTGAGGAGGGGTTAAGTTGGAAGCAGTTACAGTGGCACGTCCCTAATCCAAAAATCTGTTCAGGAGGCTGCTTACAAGTTGTGGCAAAATGCATCTTACCTCAAATTTTTTTTTTTTTTTAGAAAACACCACCAATATACCTATATATTATGAATTAGGTATACATGAAAAATAAGCATAAAGGAAACTATTTTCCCACTTTTACTTCTGACTGACCAACAACAGACAGCGGCTCTTTGCAGCAACGGGAAGGTACTACTGTGCCCTTCCAGGGAGAAACCTGCAAACGCGGATCCTTACAGGAATGCACCATTTAAACTGACTCTATCTCAAGTCATTTGTTACAAACTAAAAATCATTTTAATCACTCGGAGTGAACATGTTTTATATATCAAATACCATCATCCTCAGAATGTTCAAATAATACACGATCAAGGCTCACGTTGAAATATGCAAAATATGCAAAAAACTTGCTTAGTGTTAAACAGGACTTGTGTTTCCAATGAGAATTTTTCACAAGTAACCAGTGAGTTATTTTATTTCTCAAACATCTAACACTAGGGAACGCTTTTAAATGAAGACAACTTGGGGTCCTTTCAGCTCAAGACGGAAGCCGGGCACCAGGGAGAGAAAGGCTCCAGCCCACCACTCCTTCTACCTCAAAAGCAAATACTTGGGCAGGGGGGGGGGGAGGACCTGAGTAGCTCAGTGGGTTAAGGTCTCTGCCTTTGGCTCAGGTCATGATCCCAGGGTCCTGGGATCGAGCCCCACATGGGGCTTTCTGCTCAGCAGGGAGCCTGCTTCCCTTCCTCTCCCTCTGCCTGTGTCTCTGCTGACTTGTGATCTCTTTCAAATAAATAAATAAAATCTTAAAAAAAAAAAAAAAAGCAAATACTTGGGTTTTTGGACTAAACCAATTTAATCATTGATGGGTGTTAGTAAAAGAAATGCTGTAAGATAATCTAGAGATTCAAAGGCCTTTCCAGCATGGCGGGGGGGGCGGGCAGCGAGGGGAAAGAGTGGGGAGAAGGAGAGAGAAAGAAAGAAAGATCATAGGTAATCAGTGAAGGAAAAGTCAAATCCAAACTCCCAGGAGTTTGACATTTAACAGAGCTGACTTTTTTTTTTGGTCTCACGTGGGAAGATGAAGAGAAGTTTAATCTCATAAAAACCAAGGGGGTTGTGAGCCAAAGACCTTCACAGCGTTTTGCTGAGTTCCATTTCCATAGCAATGGACTTAAGGTGCCCTTGACAAAGACAGAGGTTTTCACTGTAAGATGAATAAGGGGAATGAACCAGCTAGCCACAAATATTGTCAGCAGAAAACAGCACCTTGTCAGGCTCTGCCTACTCCTCCCACAAGGCTCGTTTAAGGCTTACATTCCGTGACACCGTGGGTTTTGATTCAGCACAAAAGTTTAGTTGCGGAGACAAAAACTATGATTCATTCATCAGGAAGTATTTTTCTTTTTTGTTGCCAAGGGCGACAATTTAAACACCCTATCTGTGGAAAGCATTATTGCATTTAGACAAAATACCAAAGCTCCTCAAGGCACACACACGTATTTTGAAAATTTCCTATCATTCCCACTGCCCTGGAAAGGCACTACTCCTCCGCTCTCCTTCTGGATCCTTCCAGGAGTGAACAAACTTGAAGGAAAGTAAAAAAGCAAATATGGGTTTTAAGTGGAATACTGACAGCCTGCTGAAATAAACTGCAGTCGTATTATATTTTGCTTGTGTTATGTATAATGTGTACAATGTTTATATCATTTGTTTAAATACCTGAAAACATCCATTAATTCAACATTTCTCTAACCGGCCAAACACTTCCAAAAACCATCAAAATTTCTGCAAACCCTTCAAGGTCTTAGTTATATTTTCCTCTTTCTTCTGCCTGTGCTTTATTATATAGATTTTCCTTGCTTCTGCTTTAAAACTTCGGCATTCCTGTTGAGGAATGTGCCCACGGCCGTGTCAAGGGTACAAACCAGTGGCCTCACCCTTGGTTTAATGCTTTGTTGAAACCATCCTCAAAGTTTTCCATAATTTAAACAGAGGGCCCGCTATTTTCATTTTGCATTAGGTCTTCGTGTACCCAGTAGTAGCTTCAGTCCAGGACTGTCTTCCCTAGTGTCCACGTCCCTCTGATCACATCATTCGGCATTCAAGTCACCACCTGTAACTGAACACCAGTACGATAACCCCAAAGTGGCCAGACCCCCCAGATCACAGCTCCTCTTACTTCCACACATTCCTACATGAACATCTTCCAAACAAAGAAATCATTGGCGGTATCGCCCACCTTGAAGACCAGCCGTAGACAAATACATTTAACCACGAGAATAAACACTCCAATCAGGACACAGACTTAAATGATCTCAGTGACATTCTCACTGGGATTGATAACACTGTGTTTTCTCAGTTTCCGTACCATTGTTTGTTTCTGAATTCAGACTACCTCTTTCAATGGATGTATACATTTAATGCAATCGTTCCTCTATTTTTTTTTTTCCAAAAAGCTGTTACGATGCCGAGTCTGTATATGAGAATTTCCTTCCCTGTCTTTCCCGTTCCTTGTCTCACATCCGCTTTTCTTCACTCAATTTCAGCCTTTCCTTTAACTTGCTCAAAATACCCTTTTCAAGGGCATCGACTCCCATGTTGTCCAATCCAACCTGCAATTCATGTTCAGTTTACTTGACCTTGCAAGAGCTTCTATCAAAACTGACCTTTCTCTTTTCCTTAAATCCTACTTTCTTTTGGCTTCTATCCTATTACAGACCCTCAGTTCTCCCTCTGTCACAGGAACTGGGTCCCTCTTTGCTGGTTGTCCTAGACTTCCGCCGCAGCAATCGATTTCCTACGGAAAGCCCAAGATGGCCCCGGTGTATCCTCTTGGGGAAAAGGGTGAAGAAGTGTACTTTCCCAAACAGTAATCTTGAAAACAAGAGAAGCCACCTAAAGTATATTGAACTGAAGGCAGAACACTTGGCTTTTCTACTTTGTGTACTCAGTGCTTCCTTGTTCAATACTATTAAACCTAATTTAGATATGATATTAAAAAGGCATCACATGTATGGGACATGAATACATGGGCTCATGGAATTAGCGGAATCCCATAATGGCTGAAATAAAACAAGCAGACGTATAAGAGGGACAAATGCAGGACCCTCCACATTTCCCCCCAAATCCATCAGCAAACAGAGCCTAACCTTGGGGAAGGTAGAAAAGATATTAGGGTCCCTTGGGGTAGGTAGACATAATATGAAAACAGTACTATGAAAAAAGCTATCCTGATCCAAGGCTGAATTAGTAATGTCATGCTATTAAAGACAGAAGCTGACCATTAGCATCCACAAATTTGATCATTATAATTTAGCTATGCTAAGATATTCGAAAGCCATTCTGCACTCAACTGTTGAGAATCACGGTAGCGTTTCAACTTTGCCAGGCACAGATCGCCTGGCCATCTTGTTAAAAACACAGATTCTGACTGCAGATCTGAGGCGGGGCTGGGCTGCTTCACGGCACAGCATCTCCCAGGAGCTGCCATTTTGGATTCGAAAGATTAAATGAACTCTTGGGTTGTTTCTAGCTCGAATGCCCTGAGGCTGGCTAATTCAGCCAAGCCTTGGCAGAAAGATCAGCAGACTGATTAGTAAGATCACACCTCCCCCTGTACTTTTCTGTCACTGTTTAACCAGAACTCCAAACTCCCCATCCTCCATGCTAGTCTTAGGGACCCTGGGCAACTATTTCCAGAGGGAATGGGGTACTTCAGTGAAACAGAGGCTTTTTTTGGCTTACCGTAGAGAGGAGGGAAATCTTCAAGAGTTCCAAGATTAAAGACATAATAGGGCAACAAGGCCAACCGAGCATTAACCAGGGAAATCTGTTAAACCAACCTGGTGGTTTGATTCCTCTGCTCTATTCCATCCGAATGATGCTGCCGCTGGCCTGTAGCTTAGTCACAGTGAAAATGATGTTGTTGAAGACACGGTGAAATGCTTACAACATAATGTTAAAATTTAAAAGAAGCCTATTTATTTAGGGCAAGCTAATTCTGATGAAGAGTCACACTTTAAGCCTGAGTGCCACAGGCTGTTAATATTCTAACCAGGTATCTTTTCAGAGAGGCCTGTGAGGAAGGGTTTGCACAAGTTGGGGAGAGATGGATTGGAGAGGGCCGCGTGACGGCGCTTCCTTGGCTGCCTCGGAATCTTGCCTTTGAGCTTCCAGGAGAGGGTCTAGGTGATAGAAGGAGAAGGAAAACTTTGCAAAATGCCTCTGAAGGCAAAAGCTGGGCCTTCACAGAAGGTGGGGCCAGCTCTCCAGTCTGGTAAAGAAAACAGCTGGAAAAAAGTGGGGAAGGCCAAGGAGACAGAGTTCATTACCACAGCAGTACCCCTGAGGCTCTTTCTTTTTTGTCTTATTAAAAGAAGATTTTTAATATTATTATCCTTTTATTTTTTAAGTTCTTCTCTATATTTATATGCTATTATGATAATCTAGGCAAGGCAAGTTTATTTGATTTCCACATGTTAGTAATGAAGAAATCAGAACCCAGGCAGAACCACATTAACAGATTTCTCTCAAATAAATCACACTGACATAAATCCTCCATAGCCCATTTTGTTTAGAACAAACCAGTAAAAGCCCAACGGTCCATCTTTACTACACTCTCCACACCAGTGTGCGCACATCGCCCATTCTAAGTTTTTTGGTTTGAGTTCAAGTTGCAGGTTCCTCCAGAGGGTTTTCTCCTTCCCCTTCCCGCACCTCAGCACAGACCTCCCTCTGTGTTTCCCCGGCTCCTCTGGCTCTTGCCCCGAAGAAGTTGGCAAGTGTAGGGGCCTCATTTGTTCCCAGGAGAATGTCAGCCCTTCTTCCAACTTCTGGGGCCACGATCCCAGGCTGCCAACACAGCAATTCTTTAAATGCGGTGTTCATTTCCTCGTGGGGACTGAATTTCCCACAGAGTTCCCTTTTACTTGCTTGTGCTGACAAGTCAGACTGAGGATGTCCACTGAGGTCTGAGTCACGATGAACGTCTACTTAAGCATGAGTGGTAACTAGCATAATATCGGAAATTTACTTTAAGATACTTCAGTATAAAGTGTGATAGTTGTGTGTGTGCACGCGTGTGTGTCTCAGGTAAAACTACCGAGATGCCACTAGTGTTAAAACTGGTGAGATACCTCCCAGGGGCAATCAGCTGGTACTCCAGTCAGGATCACTGGCCACATTCCAGAGATGCCCCCCATACTGTCTGTTCTCTGTCTCTGTCAACACGGGCACTTTGCTAATTAGCAGGGTGAGTATCAGAAATCTGTTATTAGGGAAGTCAGTGGGCTGTTAATGGCATGATAATAGGACTCTCACCAGAGAAATTCATGGTGGTCAAGGTACCCATATACGTTAAAGTTATCTTAGAGAGACTTCTGGCTCCAGCATGGAAAAGAGGTTGAGAAACCCTCCCCTGGGGAAAAAAAAAATATGGAATTGGACAAAACAGCTGTTTTAAGAATAACCATTTCAGGACTCTGAAATCAGCCAAAGACCAATGAAAAATGAGACGATGTTCTTTACTATTCCCTATACAAAGCTGCCAGGGTTTCAGGTAAGACCAGGGGGTGACCTGCCTCACCCTCACCCAGCTCCTCGCCGTCTAGGCAGTTTCTCAAAGCAGGGCAAGCATGGCCATCAGAAGCTTCAGGGATGGGGTCTGACCGCAGGCTCCCCTTGGAATGGAAAAGTGGAAGCACAGTGATCTTGTTGTAAAAGTTGTAAATTCAGTAGAAAACGAATAAATGAATAAATGAATGGGTATCGTTTAAGGCCCTCCCGGCCTAAGGTTGCAGTCCCAGAGGGCAAGCTACAGACAGCTGGACCAGCCAAACACATTAACAGCAATGTCCTGGAAACATGAGCATCAAAGAAGGGCATGGCCAGCTCTCCATAGGTCCCTGGGAGTGTGTGTGTGTGTGTGTGTGTGTGTGTGTGTGTATGCGCACGTGTGTGTTTTTAATTGGAAAAGAGGAAAACACTTAAGAATTCAGCAAAAAAATTAAGACCAACACATTGAAAACTACAAAACACCTCTGAGAGAAATGAAAAAAGACCTAAATGAATAAAGTGATATATTTTTCCTTTGGAAGGAAGGAAAAGTGCTATTAGACAGCAATTCTCCCCACACTGTTTACAGATTTAGTCTCCGTCCTATCAAAAGCTCAGTTAGCATCTTTTGTAGAAATTGACAAGCTGATACTTAATGGAAATACAAGGGGCCTGAAACTGTCAAAGCAATTTAGAGAAAAGTAACCAAAATTGAATGTCTTAAACTACAAATTTTAAAACTTACTCTAAAACCTAAGGATTCCTGACAGCATGGTATTTGCATGAGAAAATACACATGAATCAATGGAAGAAAATAGAATCCAGAAATATACATTTACGGCAAAGTGATTTTTGGCAAAATGCCAAGGGGCTTTTGTCTTTCCAACAAATGTTTGGGACTATTGGATATCCACATGCAAAAACTGAATTTAGATCTTGCCTCCTCACCAAGCATAAAAGTTAACTCAAAATGGATCACAGAACTAAATGGAAGAGCTAAACTTGAAAACTTATAGAAGAAAATAGAGGATAGAGGAGAAAACCTTTGTGACCTTAGATTGGACAAAAATTCTTAACTATGACACCAAAAGAACAATCCATAAGAAGAAAAACAAATTGATAAAATGGACTTGGAAAAAAAAAAAAAACTTTGGTGCCATGAAACACTGTTAAGAAAAATTTAGGGTGCCTGGCTGGTTTAGTCAGTAGAGCACCTAAGTTTGTATGTTTGAGCCCCACATTACTTAGAAGTAAAATCTTTTTTTTTTTTTTAAGATTTTCTTTATTTATTTGACAGAGAGATCACAAGTAGGCAGAGAGGGGGGAAGCAGGCTCCCTGCTGAGCAGAGAGCCAGATGCGGGGCTCTATCCCAGGACCCTGAGATCATGACCTGAGCAGAAAGCAGAGGCTTTAACCCACTGAGCCACCCAGGCATCCCTTAAAAATAAAATCTTAAAAAAAAAAAAAAAAGAAAATCTAAAGATAAGCCATAAACTGAGAGAAAATACTTCCAAATCACATTTCTGATAAAAGACTTATATCAAGAAAATATGAAGAACTCTTATAACTCACTATTCAAAAGACAGAAAAACCCAATAAAAAAACAGGAAAAATATTAGAATAGACTTTTTTAAAGATTTATTTATATTTATTTTAGAGAGAGAGTGCACGAGTTGGGGGGAAGGGGTAAAGGGAGAGGGGAAAGCAAACTCCCCACTGAGCAGGGAGCCTGATGACGGTCTGGACCCCAAGACCCTGAGCTCATGACCTGAGCCGAAACCAAGAGTTGAATACTTAAATGACTGAGCTACCCAGGTGCCCCTAGAATAAATATTTTTACCACAGAAGATAGATAAATAGCTAGTAAACACATGAAATATGCTCAGTAAATTATAGGGAAATGGCAAGTTAAAACGCAAAATGCCACTTCACAGCCACTAAAATGACTACAATCAGGAAGACGGTCTGTGGTGTTGGTAAAGATGTAGGGTGACTGCAATGTTCATACACTGCTGGGAGAATGCAAAATCGCACAACCACTTTGGAAAAGAATCTCATAACCACTTAAAAAAAATTAATTCAAGGGGCTCCTGGGTGGCTCAGTCAGCTAAGTGTCTGATTCTAGATTTCAGTTCAGGTCATTATCTCACGGTCACAAGACTGAGCCCCGGGGTCTGGCTCTGTGCTCAAGACAGAGTCTGCTTCAGAGTTTCTCTCTCTCCCTCAGTCTTTCCCCTCCTCCCCATTCTCTTTGCACCACAAAATAAATAAATAAATAAAATCTTAAAAAAAAAAAAAAGGTCAACACAAATTTATGATATGACCTATATTCCACTCTTGGGAATTTCACTCAAGAGAAATGAAACATGTCTCCAGGAAGACCTGAATGCAAATGTTGATAGCATTATTCCTAACAGACCCCATACGGAAACAAAAAAATTGTCCATCGACTCGTGACTGGCTTAAAAAAAAAAAAAAAAAAAAGGCTACATACACAAAGGAATCATCTTCAGCAATCAAGTATAACAAACTCCAGATACATGCCACAACCTAAATGAACCTAGAAAATATTATGTGAAGAGAGAGAAGACAGACACAAAAGAATACATATACTTCATGGCTCTATGCGTATGAAATTTCCAGAAAGGGCAAATGTAAAAGTGCCGAAAGCAAATGATTGGTTCGGGCTGAGGTGAGGATGGAGGCTGGGACTCAGTATAAATGAACGTGAGGAAGCCTTTCGAGGTCTTGGAAATATTCCACACCAGATTGTGGGGACGACTGTGCAACACTCTAAATTTACTAAAAACCATTGCACGATACACATCCGATTGGTAGGATTTTATGGTATGTAAATTATACCCCGATACAACTGTTCAAACACATTGGAGTTTCTCCTCACCCTTGCATTGTACAGGGTAAAAAATCATGCAGGCTGAGGCCTCCATTCTGAAGGATGGGGATGCCACCTGGGGCTTGGTCCTTCAGATGTCTTGGATCCAGACAGTGTTTAAGGGTGTGTATTGCTTGACATTGATTCAATGGAGAAGTCTGAGCTCCCACAACGACAGAAGGCTGCAACTCGATCAAGTTCACTGCATATGGCCTATGACCAACCTTGGACCTGACTGCTAATTAAGGTATGTTAATAATGTGTAAGCTATGCACTTGGCATCATCTAGTGGGTTAGGTTGTCAGGGAGCAGTACACCATCATGTGCCTCGAGCTTCTCGGTAGGTATCATCATTCACCAAAAAAGTACCCAAGCATTTGGTATAACAAAATTGGCTTAGGTCAGCTGGTAACAGAAACCAAAACGATGTTTATTTTCTTCCCTGGCTGATTCCTTCAAATATCATTTTGGAAATATTTTCCTATTCAACTTGAGATTATTTCCTTTACAGAAGACTGTCTTATGCCCAAATTTTCAGGGACATTTGAGCACCTCAATGAGGCATATCTTAAGTCAGTCAATTCTAATAATGAAAAAGAAACCAACAAAGTTAGAAACCGCTAAAGACACAGGAGATGTTATGCTCATATTTCTAAGGAGAATAGGCCATTCTTTCATTCAGTAAAAAGTGATTTTTATCAAACAAAAATCCATCTGTGACATAAGTTCTGTATGCCTTTGTTCTGTTCCTGAGAAGAGAGGATGCCTTAGCTCAGAATGCCTGGAGGAGAGCAGCTGCTTTTCCACTTAAACAAAGTGCTCCAACGGCAGGCAGGTAGTGTTCCCTTAAAAAAAAAACAAAACAAAAAACCCTCAACTATGAAAATATAACTACAAGAGCTAGTTAGCAAATGCCAACAAGGCTAAAGTCACGTACCATAGAGTATCCTGAAGTTACACCCTTTCCAAGGAACACCCACGGCAGAAGACATGTAGACGTGAATCCGAGTTCTCGTTCTGTTTAAGGCAATATTATTCTAATGCAACAAGTGGGAAGTATATTGGTGTTTGAGGCCTTCAGAAGCAAAAACCTCTCCCAGGTCAGAGCTGCGAACACACTTACTAGGATTCTCTGGGTCCTTCTCATGTTCCTTTGACTACAGGCACTGGAGGTGCAAAAACCACGGTCACCAGTATGTGGAACATTCTAGTAAGTACCTGCTGTGTGTGTGAATATGTTGCTACCTTGAGGTTCTTAGATGTTAGTGGTTCCAAATCCAGAAATAAGATGTTAAATAAAATCAGGCTTTTAGATCCATATTGAATATTTGCCACCAGCCATTATTTTAATGACAAAAATGTAATCTGTGTTTTCTTTGTGCTGAATTGTAGATGGGGAAAAAAAACCAAACCCAACAGATCAATAACTCTTCTAGTTGTTCAGCCCCTCCTGGTTCCCAGACTCTGTGGCTCTTCTCTCTCCATATTTGGGTGCTATCTATGAGCACGAAAAGCATCTGGACTTCTCATTTCCCACACTAGGTGGTCCCTGATCCTATGTTCTGGTTTAGAAAGAGAGTGAAGATTTTGGTCCCCAAAATGTTGATCCATCCTCTGCCCTTGTTTAATTACCTGGATTCTTCCTCATTCCCTGTCCCAGAATCCTGTCACCGGGCTTTCTTGATCTGGCAACCCGTCCTTTCCCTGCTACTGCTTTCCAGGAGACCGTCCCTCTGCTCAGTGACTTCCCTGACCCCAGCTGCCTGTCTGCCCAATCCCTAAACCATGCCCACTGGATTCCTTTCTACTCCTGTTGCTTGTCTGCACTGGACCCTCCATTCATGCACCCAACTAGTATTCAAAGAATTGACACGAAATGCCAGGCCCTGTGCTGGTGATCAGAAGTAAGAACAAAGCTCTCTGCCCCCCAGGAGAGACAGGCAAGTAAACACTTATGAAGCGCCGGGTGGCAGGTGTATAAACAAATTGCTGTGGCAACAAGCAGGTGGAAAACCTGAATGACGGGGGCCGGTGGGGGCATGTCAGAGAGGCCACAGAGTTGCCATGGACAGTGTATTCAAGGCTCACAGATGCGAGCCTCTGCGTCACACTGTGGGGAACCAGGTATCTCAGAATGGCCAAAGTAGGGTTGGCATTGGGAGAAGAAGCCATGGATGGGTCTAAGCACAGAGGGCCCTGGAAATTCTGCACACGGAGACTGAGAAGCCGTTCAACAGGGGTGGGTGACACTGGTCAGCTCCATGTCCCTAAATTCGCAGGGACTCTGGATACCAACAGCTTTCTGATCTCTTATTGGCCACATGAGACTTCAACTCAGCCCCTGCCACTGGACTGGGGCTTCCTAGCCCTGAACTGGGGTCTGGGTCCAGACTCTGGTTCTGGCCAGTATGTGGTCAGTTAGGACAATACCTCTCCAGGTACCATGAACTGAGAGCTGGTCCGCAAGGTCAGTGCAGGGGTTGGGTCTGGCATGCAGTGTATGTGGGCTATGTGTGGAGGGAATGTGATTGGGGGGTGGTGGGAGGTGCTGGGGATCGAGAGGGAAGAATGGCTTTTATTTGGGGAGGTGGATGTAGAAGGGAAATAATAAGCCAAACATGGTTGGGGGAGGGGGAGGTAACAACTTCTGAAGGAAGGCAGGAAAAGCAAGTGCACAGTGGATGATCAATTAAAGACAAGATCGGGGAAGGATAAGAGAAGTAGGTGGATAAGGACAGCTAGACTTTGTAGCCACCTGACCTGAGAAGATGAAGCTTGGATCTGGAGAGAAGGAGGTGGCCCAGATAAACCCAGAGGAAAGAGTATCTGTAGTTTGTCCATTTAGAGGGGCTGGGACGGAGGGACATGCCTATATATAGAATGGATTTACGAAATTTTGGATGAATTATTTAAAGTATAAAAAAGTAATCCAATCAACCAACCACTCCACCCTACAAGGCTGGACCTTGTCCTCAGACAGGAGGGACTCTAAATGTCATATTTCATGAGGAGGGATTTTAACCAAAGAAGGGCCTTTATACACAGCAACGTCAGCAAACAGAGATGAAAACTGTGCTCGTGTAATCAGAATCTCGGCAGTTAATAGGCATCAGCTGAGCACTTACCAGTGACAAACGCCTGTCAAGGGACTCCTGGGACACAAAGAAGGGACCATCTTTCTCCGAGCAATGTCAGTGACACGGGCCATGACAGCAGGGATCCCTCACAACTTTGAAGTGCTTGGTATCATCCCTGCTTCCCGGAGGAGTGGGAATCGCATGAAACAGACATGAGGCGAGCAAGGAGGGTGCTTGGATCCGAGGGCTTGGTATCTGCACAAGGCATTAGCTTCCAGGCAACGGCAGATTCAGGGCCCCCCGGTGCCCCCATGAAAAAGGTAGGGACGACCACCAGGTACAGCATCCCTTTCCCAAGCCTGCATTGCAGTGTGATCGTGTTCACTGGCACAGCAAATGTCATGTTAACTTTGTGACTCTCAACCCTGTCTACACAGCAGAATCCCCTATGGAACATTTTTATAGACTTTTTTTTTTTTTTTTTTTTTACAAGTTATGTATTTATTTTAGAGAGAAAGAGCAACACAGGGGTAAGGCAGCAGGAGAAGGAGAGAGAAACCCAAGCAGTCTCTGCACCAAGCTTGGAGTCCGACGAGGGGCTTGATCCCAGGACACCGAGATCATGACCTGATCCCAAACTGAGTCAGATGCTCAGCTCACTGCGCCACCCAGACGTCCCACCCTCCCGGGGAGCATTTTTAAAGTGCAAACGGCTGAGTACCATCCCAGACCACATAAGGGGTAGGACCTGGGCACTGATGTTATTAAAATCTAATGTGCTGCCTGGAGAGAGAACTTCTGTACTAACCGTGCCTCTTCACCTGGAGCACCCTAGGCCAGCGGGGAAGATCTGAGTTTCCCAGAAAAGAAAGGAAGCCTAAGGAAACGGACATCCCTTAACAGGGTGTCTGGTGTAGAAGCTGCCTCTGTCACTCCAGCTAATGCTGAACGCCTCTCGGCCTCCCCATCTCCTGCCTTTCCCTGCCCCACAACTCGGCCTCCTCGGGTCAATGTGAACCTATGTGACTATAAGTAAAAAAAATATAGATGGTAACACCCATGATTGAGACTTTAATCCTTCTATTTCTGCTCTGCCCATTATTGCTCATGGAGAACATTTTTTTTTTTTTTAATATGCACTTTTCAGTTCTGTGGACTCCAAAAACAAGCCCACTAAAAATGTCAAGAAGTGCCTGGAATCATAGCAAGGAATGCGGCTGAGAAAGGAGTCCTCGAGACACGCTCGCCTTTGTGCATCCCTGACTCGGGGTCCCAAGATACGTTCCCTGCATGAATGAATGAAAAGGCAAACACAGGAACAAAAATTAGAAACATGGAATAGAAACAATCTCACCAGAAAATATTATTCCCTACTCCAAGAAGCTATTAACTATTTAAAATGTCAACTGCCTTTAAGAAAAGTGAAAGAAGGTTCCCAAGGCATTTCACATGTTAGAGAATATCTCAAACTCCCTCCACCCCACACTTCCAGAACAAAACAGTACCATGAATCCAGGAGCGTGGTTGTAAAGAATTGGGAAACTAGATTGTATTAAAAAACGAAGAGAGTGTTTGGGTGAAGGAGGTCAGAAGGCACAAACTTCCAGCTATATTTATATAAATATCATATGTTTATTATATAGAATTATATGCACAAGTCCTGGGGAGGTAATGCGCCACATGGTAAGCAGTTAATAATACCATGCTGCACATTTGAAACGTGCTAAGAGTAAATCTTAAAAGTTCTCATCACAAGAAAAAAAATTTCTTAACTGCCTATGGGAATGAATGTTAACCACACTTATGGTGATCATTTGGCAATATATACAAATATCGAATCATTTTGTTGTACACCTGAAACTAATATGTCAGCTGTATCTCAATTAAAAAAAAAAGCCAGAATTAGAGATTCAGAATAAAGAGGGTTGGAAGACTAGACTGGGAATTGTGAGGGTGGGCAAAGAGCACTAGCCCACCGTAGCACACGGTAACAGGGACAGATGGTAAGCCCAGTGGCAGAGAGAGTGGTGGAAATAATGATTTAAACTAGAAACCCAGAAGAGTCAGCTTGAAGACCAACTGCAGGTTGTGCCTTTCCAGTCCTTGTACCTCTGGATACCAAAATGGGAATAAGGTTTTTGGAGACACAGATCCCAGAGCCCATGTTGGGCTGTGACTACTAATCCCTTTGGGTGAAATGAAACACAAGGGTCTAGAGGAACTCATGCCCAGCACAGGGCCAGGACTCAGGGCTGGGCTGGCAATCCAGGGACTGGGTAAGGGTTCCATGGTTGTCAAGCTCTAGAGCATTTGTAGGTGGGCCCACTCTCCCACTGCCAAGGGCTCAGGTCTGAGCCCAAGAACCTTCTACCCTCAAGTTATCGTTGTATTGAAAGAAAAGCTGGGAGCTAAGGGTTTGAACTTTGCAGGAAAGAAAATCTTTCGGACCTTGACTTACAGAATTCTAGGCAAGCCATCTAAAAGAGGACCGGACAGCATCTTCTTTATTGTCATAGAGAATTTCCTGAGGTTCTAGCAGGAAGTTAAGGGACAATGGAACAAAATGCAGGAAATACTTCAGGTAATGGGTAAGGGAGGGCATTTTCTGTACATGCTCATGGATCTAAACTCGACATTCCCACCAGCTTTGCAGGAGGCTCTCTGGCACGAGAATTTGAGCCAGACGGCCTGCCTGGCCGACAGCTCAGACTTCAAAGATAGTTCAGGAATGAAGAGATGCAAACTTCAATGCCTGACTTATCACAAAAAACAGTGCAAATGCAGAAACAGGCTGGTTGGTTGGGGTCATAATGACAAGGCTGGCCCAGGGCAGTAAGCAACAGGCCGTGCATGGGCGGTCAGGCTAGGTTTTAGGTAAGAAGTGGGGGTGCAATTCAGATAAGGAATAACATGAACAAATCATGCAGCTGCAATCAGAAAGGAAGGAAGAGCCCGGGATAGAGAGAGATAGAGAGATAGGCGCCCGGGATAGAGAGAGACGTGGCTAAGTCTAGTGGTCCTGGCTGACCGGAGGGATCATGGAGGGCCATGGCTGTGGCAGGACTGGATCTGGATGAAGCAGGGGGCACAGGATGAAGGCAGGACCTCAGCAGCATGAGCCTAACGGCAGTGTTTGACCAGTCAAGGAGAAAGCGTGCGAGCATCAGACAGTTACTACAAGCAGCTGGTTATGGGGACGCCGGGTGGCTCAGGCAGTTAAGTGTCCGACTCTTGATCTCAGCTCAGGCCGTGATCTCGGGGTCCTGGGATCAAGTCCTGAGGTGGGCTCTGTGTTGGGCATGGAGTCAGCTTAAGTAAGATTCTCTCTCTCCCTCTCCTTCTGTCCCTCCCCTTTTCTCTCTGAAAACAAACAAACAAAAAAGTGGCTGGTCATAGTCAATTCAGACAGCAGATGACTATTTGCCTGGTTAGAGGGAGAAATGAAAATTAAAAAAAAAAAAGTCAGATTTTTTTTTTTTTAAGGGAAAGAACAAAAATGTGGTGGGACAATTTGGATAAGGGGACAAAAAAAGTAAAAGCAGACTAAGACAAGGGAACAGAAAGAATGCTATGAGCTGGGGGAAATCCAGAGGGAAGACACTGGAGCGGTTCCCGTGCTGGGCCCCCCAAGGTAACAAGATAATCACTTTTGTTGGTAAAATTCTGTCACTACAAAAAGGCTGGAAGACATTTAAACGTGTGCTATACAATAATCAGCATTGTTAGGTGAGGGCCCCCTTCCAAAGGTTCTCTTTTAACTACAAATGGTCGGCTACACTGTAGCATCTTTATTGTCGGAGAGAATTTCCTGAGGTTCTGGCAGGAAGTTAAGGGGCAATGGAATAAAATGCAGGAAATACTTCAGGCAACGGCGAAAGGAGGGCATTTTCTATATATGCTCATGGATCTAAATTTGACATTCCCACCAGCTACTCAGGACGCTCTCTGGCACAAGAATTTGAGCCACACGGCCTGCTAGGCCAACAGCTCAGACTTCAAAGACAGTTCAGGAATGAAGAGAGGCAAACTTCAAATAGTAAATTCAGAAGAGAAAAAAAGCAAAAGTGTGCATACAAGCCGAAGCCGGGATCTTATGTATTTCCACACTCCGCAGTTTCTGGATGAGCACTCGGAGATAAATGCTTACCTAGGCAAGAATGTCATCTATCGGGCTGATTCGGATTCTCACTGCCTCCATTGTCTGTCTCCTGCCCCCAAGCAAGACACACATTCGCTGGCAACAAGTTAACCCAAAGAAAGCTCTCCTGATCCAGCCTTGAAAACACAAAGACTCAAGTGGAGGGATTCTGAGCTATGAAATCCTTACTCTGAGCACGGACTGTCACCCTGAGCATCGAGGCCATGAAAATACAGTGAACCCAGCTGTCTCTGTCTTGCAGGGGGATTCGGGCCGAAACAGCTCCTGGGCTGGCATGTTCTAACAGAGCCCAAGTTCATGACCTTAACTAAACTACTTCTAATAAAGGTTTTTTTTTTTCCTCCTCATTAATTTTGAAATGCCTTTATTTATTTACTCAATTGTCCATGGAATCATATTAGTATTTGGAAAACAAAACAAGAGAAAGAATTATCTGCAAGCATGTAGATAAGTTACAGACATCTTTCTCAGGAAACTATAGTTTCTCTTGGTTGTCCAAACATTTCTAAGGAATGTAACTAAAAACATCATCTAAGGCCCAAGATGGAGAGTTCTCTGGTCATCTCTATTGAATCTCTATTCAAAGTGCAGACTTAACTTTATTCACTGGGAATTATTATCAAAAATTAAATTTTTCTGTGGCTGTCATAGATGTTCCAGTAACAAATCACACTTGGTAAAATAAGTAACCACTGTCTTAAACTTCTAATAGAATTATTCTCAAACTCGACTTCTCTGTATCATGAATCTCCTAAAACACATTTTTAAAAAGTCTTTACTGCATAAGGAATAGCTTGTTAATGCACAGTAAACAAGACGTTCAGAATGAGTAGAGTACAATGTCATGAAATCAACTGGTGACCTAGTTTTTAAAGTCCATAAGATCTAGGAAACACTGCTCTAATACCTTTCTGTCAAAGACCACGTTGGAAGGGACAAGTTGAAGGTGACAAGTTTACAAGTATGTACATTTATTAAATGATGTATTAATTCCCTGCAACAGGTCCACTGAAGTACTAGAATGTGGAGTGGGCAGTGGAGAGAGGAATATTGGTCCATGTTTTGTCAGGAAATGAGTGGGGCCCCCTTATACAGTTGGAGAAGAAGTAGGTTTCTACTACCAAAGAAGTAGCTTGCTTTTGAGAGTTCCATGAAAAGATGTCCATGGAAGAATGCACAAGAAGCCAAAAGTAGTGGTTACCTCAGAAGAAGGTGACAAAGGTTGAGACTTAACCTTTTTCTACAGACACTTTAGTAC
Source organism: Mustela putorius furo (assembly GCF_011764305.1). Taxonomy (NCBI): domain Eukaryota; kingdom Metazoa; phylum Chordata; class Mammalia; order Carnivora; family Mustelidae; genus Mustela; species Mustela putorius. The sequence continues at coordinate 10,882,563 of NW_025422010.1, read as the reverse complement.
AATTTGAGTTTTGTACCATGGCATGGATTACCTACACAACAAAATGTTTTGAAGTTACTTGATTCCTAAACAAAGATATTCATTTCAATTTGACTCAATGAAGTTCACTGCTAGGAACTTTGCAAAGCAATGATGGTGCAGATATGGATAAAATGATCTCCACAGGGGCGCCTGGGTGCCTCAGTCATGAAGCATCTGCCTTCGGCTCAGGTCATGATCCCAGGGTCCTGGGATCGAGCCCTGCGTCAGGCTCCCTGTTCAGTGGGAAGCCTGCTTCTCCCTCTCCCACTCCCCCTGCCAGTGTTCTCTATCTCACTGTATCTCTGTCAAATAAATAAATAAAATCTTTAAAAATAAACATGTTCCCTGCCCAGTCAGTGGGTGAGAAGGACTGGTCAGCCAATTGTTCACGCCACCATGATAAGTGGATACAAATGATGATAGCGCTAAGTGGAGAGACCGCTGGGAGTTTAGGGAAGAGAGTACTTCAACATCGGGGGACCGGGAAGGTTTCCCAGGGCATTCGAACCCAAACAGCAGACTTGTCTGTCTTCGCAGCTTGTGTGCAAGGAAATACTTGTTGCCTATGAGTAGGTACAAGTGTCCTAAAATAATGCCCCTCGGTGCCTGGGTGGTTCAGTGGGTTAAAGCCTCTGCCTTCGGCTCAAGTCATAATCCCAGGGTCCTGGGATCGAACCCCGCATCGGGCTCTCTGCTCAGTGCGGAGCCTGCTTCCTCCTCTCTCTCTCTCTGCCTGCCTCTCTGCCTACTTGTGATCTGTCTGTCAAATAAATAAATAAATAATCTTAAAAAAAAAAATAATGCCCCTCAGCTCTGGGATAACAGGCCAGCTGGAGTCCCAACCCCCTTGGCTTATTCCCCCGCCGTGTGATGCACATCACTGTTATTTTGTATATACCTGTGAAAAAGTGAGGGGTGTGGGTGGCACAGTCTGAGCCCTAGGGTGGTGTTTCTAGAAAAATCACAGAGGCGGCCATGCTGAGAAGGGAGACGAGGGGAGGAGGGAGGTTTGGCTAGAGAACCATCACAATATTTCATGGGAAAAACAAACAATTCCTGAGACTGGTCAGCAGTGGGGACCAAAAAAAAAAAAAAAAATGCAGACAGATCGCACAGACTTTCAGGAGGTAAAATCAACAAGCCCTAAATGAGCAAATGAACATGGGCAATGAGAGAGGAAGGGGTGCCCAGAACAGTGAGTGTATGTGACAGGCTTAACAGTAAGGGTCATCGCCACAGATCCCACACCTGTGACAGTATGTCATGCCCAACGCCATGCCAATATTTTCATGTGTTATTTACTCATGTGAATCCTACCCATTTTATAGACAGGAAGATTGATATTCAGAGCTAGTAAGGTGTTAACCAATGTCATGGCTCATCAGACGGACAGGCCTGGTATTTAAGCCCAAGACTACTTGATTTCAACTCCAAACTCCAAATTTTGAAACAATTACGCATTCCAGAAACTACAGCTCCAGAAGAGGGCCTCCCCCAGAGTCCTGTGTAAAATAGTAACAGTGATACTCCTAGATAAAATATTTTGAGGGCTAACCCTGTACTAGACACTGTACTGACACTTTTCTTGCATTGTTTCATCTCATCTTTAACAGCCTCTGCAGGGAAACCTCTTTATTACTCCCAGTTTGCAGATGCTGACACCAAAGCACAGGAAAATTAACTTGCCCAATATCCCCCAGCTAGTGAAGCCAGAGAATAAAACATCTAAAGCTTAAAGGTATGGCTTGTCATCCCTGCCCCAAATGCACCATAGATGATAATGAATATCCCTAGGGCTTTATGAACAAATTATTATAAAATGATAGAGTGTTTCAAGGATGATTACTTTGAAATAAGTGGGTATATAAACATTTTAGGATACTTGGTTATAGAGCAGTGCAGTTCTAAGAATGGCTCAAGACATTACTATATCTTTGTGGTATTTGAATTCTTTATGACATTGTATTAACTACAGCTGTAGGCTTCATATTTAATGTCTGGAAAAGAGGAAGGAAAAAGGAGTGGGCCAAATCCAGGATATGCAAATGGTGGGCAGTGATGTTTTTACTACACATATCCTTGTTTCCAACTGCTAAGATCAATATTTTTTTTATTGGCACTTACATGGCAATACAGCTTACAGAAGAGAAAAGTGTGCCTTTGAAATCCCTTCAGGCACACGTACTCCATACTGTGGAATGATACATGCTAATTCGAATGCTATGCCCTGTTGAGAACGAAGTACATGTTCTTCTAGTCATACAACAGATTTTTTCTCTCTCTACTTGGAATGACCTATTTTTTATTTTTAAAAAGAAAAGGATGATTTAAAACAGAAAAACTGATGAGCCAACCTGTGAAGCAATTATAATTCTATGTTGTAATCATAATTCTATATTACCAGCTGTGGACTCAACAAGGCACTATTTTAAGAAACATACCACCTCTTACTCTAACCCCCGGGAATAACTCACTTTAAACAGGTTACATTTCAAGGTCAGTGAGCCACTGGGTCCTCCTATACAGTGAGTTGTAAGGTAATCCAGAGAGACACAGATATTACAGAGGACTGCTAATAATCTGAGTGGCTGTTAGATAATGATCATTTTTTAAAATGTAGGCACCAATTAGTCAACTCAGCAGTGCCACAGGTCAGCTTGATTTTACTACGACCAAATAATACCATTTCACTAATCATTTATGCTTTATATGTAGAGTACAACTTATTTCTTTTAAAGATTTTATTTATTTATTGAACAGAGATCACAAGCAGGCAGAGAGGCAGGCAGAGAGAGAGGAGAAAGCAGGCTCCAGATCCCAGGACCCTGGGATCATGACCTGAGCTGAAGGCAGAGGCTTTACCCCACTGGGCCACCCAGGCGCCCTGGAGCACAAGTTATTTCTTAAAATGAAAACTCCCTCAAAGGTGCTTGTTAGGAAGCATGGTGTTGGCTGATGGGGTGGAGACAGCAAATATGGAACCGGTGTGAAAGACTCAAAGACTCCCCTGGTGGGTGGTTTTCCAAGGCATCTTAAGCAGGAAAGCCCCATGTGGTCCCACTTTCTCCAAACACCATTCATAACCTCCCATGCCAAGTGCTCAGCTCCTAGGGGCAAGAAAAACATTCCCGGCATTGCCTCCATCTAGGACTTTCAATTTCTTAAAACAATAAAGCTGAACCAAGTGGCTCTCTCCCCACCCTGTGGGAAACTGGGACTCGCTCACTTTCAGCAACCGGAGAGAAAGGAGTCCGGCTTGTAGCGCCAAAGCCTTCCCTCGCTTAAAGGCGGGCTCTTTTCTCGGCCGCATAACTATGTAAATTCCCCCTACGTCCCAGCCCCACTCCGCGCAGAGCAGGCGCTGGGTATTCAAAGCTGTGTGGCCAGCTCCGGTCCAGTGCGTTCATCACGAATGCCTGAATGAATGAGATGGACGCGTCTCTGTCGAGTTCACGACTCAGCACAATGCCCAAACACATTTTCCCACGAGGGTATTTCGCATGCCACCTACCTACTTTTGACCTGTATTTATTTATTTATTTTTTAATGAAATGTGTATTTGTAGGGATGTGTCCATGGTCACGTGTTGCGCACATTAGATGCAGTCAACAAGTATTGTGACCGCCTAGCCAACTAGAAAGCGACGCCGCCAAGACTTCACCGAGTGTCCGCTTGATCGAGTGGGGGAATGGAGTGGTCCGCAGAAAGGGAAACAGGGCTTCTCTTTCTCTCTGGCATTGATAGAAGCCTTGAAAATTCGCTTGGGGTTTCCGTTCTCCCCAAACCTTGTCAGGAGAAACACTGCACCACCGCAGCCGGCGAGCGTGCAAAGTCGTCCCTTCGTCACCGGCTCTGTCACCCCAGGGTGACCGCGGTCTAACCCCGCACGGGGAATGAGCCGGTTTGGCCACCTCGGGGGAGCTGCACAAAGAGCGCCCTTTCGGAAGGCGCATCTGTGGCCGGGACGCCGCGGGCGGGCGAGTACCCAGGGCTCAAGACAGCCGGCCAGGGGCCCGCTTCTCGCCACGGTCTGTCCCCACGAGCCCACCTGGGCCGCGAGCGGTCCCGAGGAGCCCGCCCTTTCCGCGCCGCGGACCAGCGGGCTTTCCACCGCAGGACAATGAGGGCGACTCGGGAGGACGCCTTTCCCATTCATTCCCTGCGCCGAGTCAGCCGCCCGCACCCCTGCCCGCCGCAGCCCGGGGACTGCAAGCTGGGGATCTCTGCGGGGGTCGCAACCCCCTCCTGCACCCCACGACCCCCGGCTTCCCCCACCCCGTGCCGCTCCCGTCAGCGGCGCTCCGGATCGCAAAAAAACGGAACGGATCCTCACTCCCCACCTCCCCACCCCCGAGCCCGAGGAGTTTCAAGCCCAAGGGTCGGAGGACCGGGTTGCGTCCATCTCGGGTGGCGTCCCCATTCCTATCCCGCCCCGCCCGGGAGACGCTTCGTGGGGGCCGCGCGGGAGCCCCACGTGTGCGATTCCCCCGTCCGAGGTGAACAAGGATGCGCGCCCCCACCGAAGCAGCGGCAAAGCGGTCGGCTTTGTCCCGCTGCTGCCGCCGCCCGCCCGGGGACTGGGAACCGGGGCTCACCTCTCTGCTGGCACCGCGCGGCGACCCAGAGCAGCGAGGCCAGGAGCGCGACCCCCGCGCCGCCGCCGCCACGCATCTCGCTGCCGCCGCTCGCGTGGGCTCTGGGAAGAAAGGCACCGCCACGCGCGGGGGCTCTCCGCAGAGCGCGAGTCCGCCCTTCCCCGCCGGGCTCCGGCCTCCAGCCCGCGGGCCCCTTGGACACACCGCCCCCGACCTGCGCCGCGCCCGCCCCTCCCCGCCCCCGCCCGCGCAGACCCCTCCCCCGCGGGGCCCCTAGCTCGGCCCCTGCGACCCGCGGGGACCCGCCGCTCCAGCTGGCCGCCGGCCCGGCGCGGTGCTCAGAGCGTCCCCGACTCGGGGGGTGTGGCGGGGTGACCCGCTCCGAGCCTGGGCGGCGGGCGGGGTGGGGCTGGGGGTGGTGGGGGAGGGTGGGCGGAGAAAGTGGCTGGGAAGGAGGAGAGAATCTGCTGAAGTTGGCCCGAGCTGGTGAATTCCGAGAAAGCATTTGCCCTGTTGACCCTTCCGGCCCCACGGCGGCTCTGAGCCCCCGCCGGGCCCCGGGAGCCGGGAGGACGCGCCGCTGCCCACACCCGCGGCACCTCCGGGCCCGCGCCCCTCTCGCGCCAGACGCTCCCCGGGCCGGCGGCCGGCCTCCCCTTTGGAGCGCGACCAGGGTGTAGCTGACCAGCGTCCCTCTCCCTCCGACGGTGGCCCGGCCTCCTGTGTCCTGGCCGCCAGCCTCGCGGACGGGACTCGGGGCTTAGCTGATCAGCCTCCCCCACTGGCTGTTGGCGTAGGATTTTGTAAAGATTTTTCTTCTGAAAATGAGTTGCAACTTGTTTCTCACTTCGTCTAAGTAAGGCGAGAAGGGTCACTTGGACTTAATTATTAGTCTACCCTTACCCCTTACAGCTGGAGGAAGAGGTCCCCCTCCCCCCCCCTTTTTTTGGAAGTTAATCTTAACACAAGAGTTCAACTGCTTTGTTCTTTTTTTTTTTTTAACTACATCTGGTCCCTGTTAAAGAGCTTTTAATTTCCTCTGATTTTTTTTCAATTAAAAGTATTCATAACACTTTGTAGATATCATTTTCTCACGATGTAAACAGAAGACATACTAAAAGCCACTGAGTACCACCAACTCACGTCCTCATTTTGTTTTTAGGGTTTTTTTTTTTCTTTTCTCTGTAGGGAGATAATTTTATCTCTGTGTCAATCAATTTGACCACCCTAGCAATTCCAGTTTTTCTAAAGATACTTCCTTAAGCACTTAGTGAATAAAATATTATGTTAGCAATTATAGAAGCAAAGAACAAAAAGGTAGAATTGAGGCCTTTAAAAAGGACTTGCTGTGGGATGTCTGGCTGGCTTAGTTGGTAGAGCATGTGACTCTTGATCTTGAGGTTGTGAGTTTGATCCCAGAGCTGGATGTGTAGATTGCTTAAAAAAAAAAAATTTTTTTTTTTTAAAGGATGCCTATGGTTGAGTGAGAAAGTGTTCGTCACAGGGTCAAATTTAAAATAGTTTTTTTTTTTTACTATTAGAATATTTAAGTATTAAGTATCAACTAATTCAGTAAATCGGTATTTAATAACTAATCAAGTGTCAAACCTTTAAATATTAAATAAAAACTGTCTGCACTGAAACAACTGTGTCCACACAGATATTTCACACGTACACATATGTCTTTTAGAATGTAACAAGCACATTCACATTGGTTATCTTATGTGATATTTCCAATTTTGTGAGATTCTGCCCAGCCACATTGGGGCCAAAGGGTCTGCCACCTTTGAGTTGAGGAAATGAGTTCAGGGGCTTAAGGTGCCAAGATGAGCAAATGTCCAGGTGAGAGCAAGCCCCCAGGTCTGGTTTCTGGTTCAGATTTCTCTACATCACTGCGCTGAGATCCTCCGTGGGGAGGATGAGATCAAATGCAGCGGCAGTAATCATAAAGGGTCATCTGTCTCCCTTTTGTCCTGGGTTCCTAGAAATTCAGTTCAGACTCCAGCCAGACCTTATCTTTGAACTGCAGACAAGGAACTCATTTGTGATTTGAGGAAGCAAAGGGTCAGCACACTTGGGGAGTGAACAGGAGACATCAAAATGTGCAAGTGGACCCAATTTGTCATTCCTCAAAATTAAGCGGAGATAATTAAGGGAAAGAAGAATTTACAAAGCCAATTTAATGAACAAGCTTAGATAAGATGGAAGAGTAAAAATGTCACAATTCTACGTGTCTTATAAAAATAAAAAACGACTGCTGTACAAATTTTCCTATTCTTTAGCACGCTTTGATAAATTAGCTACGGCACCATGAAAGTTCCGGGGATGGCTGGTTCAAGGTGAAAATGAGATAAGAATGTTTACGATTTGTGAGAAAGAAGGAACTCAGTTCAGGCAGGCACACGAAGACGTGTGGTTCAAAGTCACCTGAAAAAAAAAATGACCAGTGAAAATGCCTAAATGCTAAGCAATAGTTAAGTGGTTAAGTAGTTTATAGTAATTCAGTGTGACAGTCTATTACATAGGCATTCTTAAAATATCAGACTTAAAGTTTGCAAAAAACATTGTGGTATGTTCAGTGAGAAAAGCAAAATCCTAGACAATATGGGCATTCCATTTTATAAAATAAGCACTCATACAAATAAAAAACTCGAAAGCCTCATACAGAAAATACAGTTGTGTCCAGCTGATGAGAGGTGAGTGGTGGCATGGAGGTTAGAAGTCGTGATAGGGAACTTGGACTGAGCTCGCAGGAAGCTCGCGTTCTCCTAGCTCACTTACTGGAAGAAACATCTTGAGCAAGTTCCTTCATCTGCAAAGTAGAGGTAATAGAAGACAGACATATTATGGTCCTCATCTTTTTTTGTGGAATGTTCAGCCTGGCAGTTAAGAGAGAAAAAGGTAAAGAAAAAATATATATAAAATAAAAGTTATATCAAGAAACATCAAATGGCAGAGAGATAGGATGGGAAATCGAGCACTGAGTAAACAACTTAAGAGAGATTTTACTGAGGTAAAATCTTCATCCCAAAGATTGAATGGGCCACGGCACCTGGGGAGCACCGTGGGTTCAGGGGCCGACTCTTGATTTCTTTTTCTTTCTTTCTTTCTTTTTTTTTAAGGATTTATCCATTTATTTGACACACACAGAGAGAGAGAGAGATCACAAGTGGGCAGAGACGCAGGCAGAGGAGGGTGGGGAGCAGGCTCCCCATTGAGCAGAGAACCCAATGCGGGGCTCGATCCCAGGACCCTGAGACCATGACTTGAGCCAGAGGCAGAGGCCTTAACCCACTGAGCTTCCCAGGAGCCCCCCAACTCTTGATTTCAACTCAGGTCCTGATCTCAGTGTGTCAGCTTATCCTTGATCTTGCCTAAAAAATGAAATCGATGGAGTTTTTTTTAAAAAATACACTGATTTATACTCCCTGAAGATTCTGATTTAATTGGTACCCGGTGCAGCCTGGATATCTAGATGTTCTAAGGCTCTCCAGGTAATCCTAATCTCCTGCAACAACATTTTAGAAACACGGAGGTGTTTAGATTTGACTGATTCCTGCATCAAAGGCAATCTGGGTCTGATTATTGGTGGCTGGGCCCACTGGAGGAGCCAGCCTCAAAGCAGTATGGTCCCAGGCAAGAGGATGAAGCCCCGCTTGGCAAATGTTTTTCCTGCGAGGCCTGATATCCACACAGCAGAGACCCAGCCATGGTGCCCAGAATAAGGGGCAGGACTGTTTCTCTGGAGGCTTGCTATAAGCCCAACTGTCCTTTAGCTCTAAGGGAATTGAGGTTCCAGGCAGGGACTTGGGCCCAGGAGCATGGAGCCAGGATCCAGGAAGCTGGCCTGGAGTACAAAGCTGGGAACTTGGTTCTAAGGAAAGAGGTGAGAGGTCAATTACTGAAAGTGGGTTATGGTGTCAGAGTCTGATCCAGGACAAAGCTAAAGAGGCTGAGTATAAGCTAAGCATCTTAAGGGCCCATAGGAGGAGATAAAGTGATTAGGACACTCAGCCTTAGGCACTGTTGAGAAGTGGCAGGACAAGGAGACCAAGGAGGCAAATCAGGAGTAGTAGGCAGAATAATGGCGCCCCAAAGATATGCACATGCTAATGGTGGGAACCTGGGAATATGTTACATTACATGACAAAATGGACTTCGCAGAGGTGACTAAATAAGGATTTTTTCATGGTCCCTTCATTCATGGTCCCAAACTGGAACCAAGTCATGTGATATGTCCATCAATAGGAGAATGGATTTCAAAACTGTGGTCTATTTTACAACAGAATATTTACTTGGCAATACAATAGAATGGGCCACTGACTCACGCGACATGAATGAACTTCAAGAACGTTGTGTTAAGTGAAAGGAGTCAGACACGAAAGGGTATTGGATAATTCCATTTAAGAGAAGTTTAGCAACAGGCAAAAATAGTCAGAGGAAAACAGTGGCTGCCTATGGAGAGTGCGAACATCCACAGGAAGGGGACAGAAGGGAAACTGGGGTAAAGGAAATGTTTTATGTCCTGAATGGGGGGTTGGTTGCATGGGTTTACCAAGATTCATTTAATTACATAGATTACATAATTACCAAAATTCATTTAATTACATAGATTTAGGACCTTGCATTTTTCTGCGTAAATAAGGATCTTTTTCTAAATTTTTCTTTAAAATTTTATTTATTTATTTGAGAGCGAGCACATAAGACATCAGCAGAGGGAGAGGGAGAAGCAGGCTTTCCGCTGAGGAAGGAGTCTGATACAGGGTTCAACCCAGGCCCCAAGGATCATGACTTGAACTGAAGTTCATATGCTTAACTGACTGAGCCACCCAGGCATCCCTAGGACAATGAGGGCCCCAGGCCCTTGAAGTGAGGCAATTTTTCTTGATTATCTGGGTAGGACCAATGTAATCCTAGAGGCCCTTATAAATAAAATAAGAAGGCGGGAGAAGGACTCAAACTGCCATTCCTGGTTTTGAAGATGGAAGGATGGGGACCTTTGGTAAAGGAATGCGGAGGCCTCTGGATGGGGCAAGGCAGGGAGACAGATAGTTCCCTAGAGACTCCAGAAAGAAGGAGCTCTGAGAACATCTTGATTTCAGCCAGTGGAAGGCCCTGTTGGAATTCTGACCTCCAGATCTGTTGGATAATAAACACATGTTTAAAGCCAGTAAGTTTGAGGTAATTTGTTATAGCAGCCATCAGGAGCTAGTGCGCTAGACTAACACCGTCTCTCAGAAATCAAGCGGAGATGGTGTTGAGGGGAGAATAATAAGTAGCTATATCACAGCCTAAACAGATACTGAAGATTCCCCTCATGTCAGTAGTAATGGAAAGGTCAGAGAAAGAAAGAATTTGAAGGAATTATGTGAATTATTACGGAGATGATGAAGAAGAACAGAGGGTTCAGAGAGCAGTGGTAGAGGAGAACCTGGGGTCTGGGGTGGGACAGGATTGGGATTCTGAAGGACCAAGAGGTTTATAAGCTTTGGTCTTCTTGCAAGGACCGATGTGTTATAAAGCCCATAACCAAATGGGCAAAGCAGCTGTCAAGAGGTGGGCAGGGCTCTGTTGATGGCGCCAGGTGACACATGACTAGTTGCCTCCTGGCATCCAGGCTTCTTTCCATCTGCAGACTTGATCCCCCAGCGGGGTACCGCATTTCTGGCCCTTCTTGCAGCGAGCCATGAGTCTGTATTAGTCTGCAAGAGCCGCTAAAACAAAATAGACTAAGTGGCTTAGGAAAGAGGAATTTGTTTTCCCACCGTTCAGGAGGCTGAAAGTCCAAGATCAAGGTTCCTGCCTGTTCAGTTCTCTTCCTGACTTCCAGACAGGTGCTCTCTCCCACTGTGTCCTCATATGGCCTTTCTTCTGTGTGTGCACAGAGATAGTGGGAACGCTCTGTGGTATCTTCTTGTAAGGACACTACTCCTATTAGATCAAGACTTCACCGTTAGGACTCAATGAACCTTATGTACTTCCTTAGAGGTCCCATCTCCAAATACAGTCACACGTAAGGGTTAGAGGTTCAACATGTGAATTTTGAGGGGACACCAACATCCAATCCACAACAGACCCGAGAAGTCCAGGCCAATAGGATGCGAACAGAGGTGAAGTTGCAACTTCAACCCTTTTCCCATGACAGAAGACCTCACATGCCAATGAACTTTCCTCTTTCCTTAACCATTGTGAGTTGGGTTTTTGTCACTTAAAACTCAGTCTTAATGCACACTTTTTATATTGATATACTTTCCATTACTGGTCACAGTTAATGTCAGTAGCATCTGCTCTCTGATGCTTCATGGTTTCTTAAAGGACTTAGAGTATTTTACATTCACAAGTCTAAGTTTCCAGAGCATTCCTTAAAAAAAAAAAAAAAGAACAAACTTAAGTGGAATTTAACAAGGATTTCACACAAGAAAAAGTAGTGGTGAAACAAGGAAGGAATTGGACTGGGACCAGATACCAGTTCTCACATTTACTTTACTGGGTGATCTTTGGAAAACGATTCAACTTTCCTGCTCTCACTGTCCTCATCTGTAAAATGGGGGGTGGGGTGGGGTGGGGAGGGGGATACAAGACCTATGCCCAAAAGTGAGAATCAAGACTCTTTGCATAGTGCCTGGCATCAAGTAAATACCCAATAATTATTTTCTTCAATGACAAATATCATCATCATGCATGGATTAGGAAGTGACATCGTATAGCTACTGTGAGACTATAAAAGATGAGCAGATCTGTCAGCACATGCTTCTAAAAGGCAGCTAGATGCCTATGAAGAGATACACCATCATTCACCTTCTTATTTCTATGGAAGAAACACAGTAGACTCTGAGGGGAAATACAAGCTAGGAGAGAGCAAGTAATAGGTAGAGATTAAAATAAAATGGCAACAAGCTGAAGGAAAACCCAAAAAGATTTTTAAAAAAATATATTTTGGCAGGGAATCAGGCACTAGGGAAGTTGGCAAGTTTGCTTTTTCTTTCATCAAGGAAGAGGAAGCCAATTGGGAAGAGTCTGGAAGACAGCTGTTCACAAGGACAAGTAAACAGCATTTGTCCCTGGGACCCTGCAGGATGTCCTTGCCTGCTGGGTATTTGTAACAATAAAACCCTTCAACAGGAAGGTTCAACTTTGAAATCAGTGTTTTCAATGATAGGAGCACAAGAAATTTAGAGCTGGACACTATCTGAAAAGTAAGAAATAGATGTTTATAAACAGACTTGTCACTGTGTAATTTTCATCCGCCCAGCTTAGAAGAATATACTTACAAACCAACACTGTTAATGTTGGTTCTGTTTTTCGTTTGTTTGTTTAAGTTCTCCTTCTCTTCACTCTGGATAGAGGCAAACATTCTACACTAGTCTGCATTTTCAGTTTTCCAAGCCCTCTTTTTCTCCATGTCTGCCTCCAGGTCTCCATCTGTTGTCATTTTATGACACCTTCTCCAGACATTTCATCAAGAAGCCAATTCATAATCAAATAACTCATAAATCTGACTATGGTTTCATGGCAGAAATAATATTCAAATTTAAGGAAGAAGACAATACTAAGAAACAGGATTTGTTGTAGGAATGGACAGCATTCTTTTATCAACAGGTTCTTTTTCAGGAGACAATAGTTAATCCTGGAAGGTGATGCTGGAGATCAGAAAATCAGAAGACCTGAGATTAAAATCATGTTTCTAGAGAATATCAAGTACCCGACTCTCGAATTGGTCAAATCCCTTCTCAGAGCCTCAGTGTTCCTCCTCTATAAAATCTAAATGAGAACCTCTCTTACTGTCTCTTATTAATGACAGTAATAATAGTAACAGCTGCTATGTGTTGAATCTTGAACGTGTACTGTACATCCATGATCATATTGATTCTACTTAAATCTCCAACTACCCCCCTCCCACGGCAGCATCATGGCATCTGAATGAGGCTGGAGAACCATGCTGACCAGTCTCTCTTCAACTCATGCCCACACTTATTAAAGTTGGCCTTTCTAATTGTCTGGCAATCACACTACCTTCTCCAAGCTGTCCATTCTCCACCTTAAGCCCACCTTTTCAGAGCACAGCTACAGCTCCCTCTGCCAAGGATGCCCATCTCTCCCTCTTCCCATCTGTTGCATTCCTGGTCCTTGTTCAAGACCCAAATCAAACACCTTATTCCCTAGGTGGTCTTCCATGATTGTTCCAGTACTCATGGACTGCTTGCTTACTCCTTTGTACTATGAACGTACTTTGTAGTACAATCTCTGTTCTAACTGTTCTGTTGATTTTATTTTTTTGTTTTTTAAATTATTATTTTATGTTGATTATTATTTTTCATATTAAACAAGGAACACATGGCTCTTTTCACTTTCTTCTGTCTTAACACTTCCTACAGTGCCTGAAACTTGACAAATATTTGTTGAATACGACAAGGATGTGGTATTCAACAATATTAATGTTGTACTCAACATATGTAATAACGTGGTTGCCGTTCTTGTGTATGCATTATGTTCCAAGCATTATGCTAAACATATGACGTTAATGATCTCAAGTGCTGTAAACATCCCAGGGTGGCAGAAGTTAACGTCAGCTATGAGGTATAAACAAGGTTCTGAGTTACAAGCAACAAAAGTTGACACTGGCCACTTCTAAAACAGGCCAGGGGGTTGGAGAGATATCAGTTGGGCCAGGAAAAGGGGATTCACGGAATCCACAGGAACATGGAAAACAAGGCATGAGAACACACAGCAAGCAAGAGAGTTCCAGATGCTAGGCAGCAGAACCGCAGCCAAGGTCATCCCCCCAAACAGTAGGGCTGAAGCAGACTGCAGTGTGGGGAGTCCTTTGATCTTCAGATGTTCACTTCATCTTTGTTTCACTAACTCCAAGTCCAAATCCTGGGGAGCCCGTAGCTGATGGACTGAGCTTACATCGTGTGTCCAAAGTGGGGGTAGAAGAGGCATCGGCCCTTCTCTTCCATTCCATAGTAGCCATTGGGAGTGAGAAAGGGGGTAGAGAAGCTTACACAATAAGAACTCAGAGAACCAAGTGCTAAGAAAAAAGACAACATCCAAAATAGCAAATGTCCTCTACAGGCAGTCGGGAAGTATGTTATGGAGAGAGTGGAACTTAGTCGGTCGCTGAAGAGCAGTAGAACTCAGAAAGGCAGAACAGAAAGTGAAAGATGGTGAAGAACAGCCTAAGCCAGGAGACAGCGTCAGGGTTGGGTCTGTTTGGATACGAAGGGCCGCCGGAAGCCTGTAGGAGACACAAGCTGGCGGGTCTCCTCAGATTCCCTCCATGCGGGACCAACCAGGCCCTGATCTTGGCTTTGGACCCTCCCCTCTGGCCTCTTCTGTAGCTGCTGGAGTTCTGCCTCCCCCTTAGACCTTCTGGCATGGGCAGAAACCACACAGCCCTGGGCCAGATGTGGCCCCAAAGCAGCTCCTGCACAGGACAAATGAAACCCAGAAGTGGAGGGCACTTTACTTCCTGTTGGGGCAACTGGATGGATAAGAAATCGGAGACAAAGGAGCCAGACAGAAATCCCTCCTGTTTCTTTCTCCCATGTGCTGCATGAAGGCCCAGCCCGTCCTTGCTGCCGGCCAGAGGAGGCCAGTGTGCGGACACACCTGCCAAGCTCCTTGCGAGCTCCTTTTGGTTCACCATGAAACAGAACCAGCCCCTAGCGCCTCACTCTGCTTTGCCTGCCTCCCCGCTTCCTTCTTTCTGCAGCCTTCTCTTCTCTGTGGCCAACCGTGGATTTCACTTTTTAAATAAAGCATTAGCGTTTTCAGCTTTGCCAGCATCTGTTTGTGGGAGATGGGACTCATCCCGGCCACTCTTGAATAGAGCCATTAGTCATGGATGGGAAAGAGGTTTAGATATGGCCATGAGGCCACAAGGTGTAGGGATCTGACCTGGAAGCATGGGTGGGGTGACTTGAGGGTTCTTAAGCAGAGAAACAAAAGAGCAAGATCAAAATCTTAGAAAAATCAATCTTCCAGAAGTTACTGGGAAGAGTGGAATCAAGGGATGTGGAAGGAGGTGACTAGGATAGAAACGGGGGTCAAGGTGGGGAGAACCTAGAACAGAGGACTGGCAGTGGGAAAGGAGAAGAAAGACTAAAATGAGATTTTGAAGGAAGAAACAGGACTTAGTAACTAATTGGATACAGACAATAAAGGAAATTGGGATTTAAAAATTTCTGAGAATGAAAAAAAAAAAAAAGAAAAGAAACAAAACAAACCACAGATTAGATGGGAAGGTGAGCCAATGGGAGAGGAAATACTAAATGTAGTGGATTATTGTATTTCAGACTTTACCAAATAGTCAAGTCAACTAGCTGGAAGTGCAAAGCAGAGAGTAGAGTCTACTCTGCTTGATCACAAAGTTCCAGACAGGAGCGAGCTCACCAAGTGCCGCTGCTCAGAGACAAATCCAGGCAAGCTCTTTCCTTGCCTGGAAGGTGGGGGAAGCCTCAGTTGGAAGGGAGGTGCACTACTGATCCGTTGATGGTAAGAGTGAGTAAGAACAAGGAGTGAAATAATGGTGACAACTCCAAGAAGTTATAGGGAGCCACACTCACTTCACTGAGAATTTCTGGGCCGGCTGCTTAAACCTCATCAGCAAGATAAATCGTATCTCAATAACGAAATACATGAAGAACTACTTTTTAAATGAACCACTAAAGAGAGGAGTACCATAGAAGAAATATATGTTCTAATGATAAATGTCTTCTTCAGTAAAAACAATGTCTTATAAAAAGAAATAGTATCTCCATTTTGCCAGTAAAACGATAGAGGTTCAGAGAGACTAAGTGATTTGTTCAAAATCACACAGCTAGAAAATGTGTCAGTTTTGGCTATATCATAAATCACCTAAACTGAATGGCTTAGAACAATAACCATGCTTTTCCTCAAGGAGATTCTGTAGGCTGGAAGTGTGACTGGCCCTCCCTGGGCTCATTGCTGTGTCCGTAGTCAACTTCAGGTCAAGAAAGGAAGGGATGTGGAAGGTGCCACAGCTGGGAGATATGGAGTGCAAACACGGGAGTCCACCAGAGTCAAGGGATGCCATTGGAGTCCATGAATTAGGAATTCAGACGAAATCAGAATTAGAATAAAGTGTTTAAAACAACGGGAATGGAGGGGAAGGCTAATGTGTGCGGTAGAGAGCACTCGCCCACAACCCGGATTGCTGGAGCTAACTGCTCCCGGGCTTTCGAAACGGGCAGGGCACTGATACTGAGAGCTTTTGTGCATTATCTCACTTAATCTTCACAAGAATCCTGTGAGATAGGGATGGTTCTTAGCCTTCTTTTTCAATGAAGAAACAAACACGAAATACTTAAGTAGCTTGACCAAGATAAATCCAGGTAGAAGGATTAGGGGTTTGGAATTTGGGAGAAAGGCTGGATGTAGCGATCACGATCTTGGGATAGATGCCTTATAATAATGAGTGCCAGAATACGATACTGCCGGACACTGACTGGTACTAAGACAAATGGTCTAAAGACCAGGAGGGCGAGCACTACAGGTCTAAGACGCTGGAAGTCATAAACATGGATGTTGAGGTCAATGAGGATCATGGAGGATAATAAGGCATAAAACAAAAAGAGAGTGCAAACCAAGTGCTAAAGGCTCCAGCAAAACACAGGATATAAAAAGGTTGTGCAATACTCAAACAGAAAAATAAAACACAAACATGGGAGAAGACCTATCGTCAATAAACTCAAGGTTATGTTGCAACCACTCCCAAACCTCAGAAACGTTGAACAACAGAGGTATTGTCTTGATCGTTATGGGCGAGCAGTGGGCTGTGTTCATTTTTGTAACTCAGGGGCCCAAGCTGATGGCCCAAGCACTCCAACGTGTGCTCCCATCCTCACTGAGGCAGCAAAAGAAGTTAAACCACGTACTGACACTTAAACTTTCCCTTTATGTTCCATTGGCCAAGGCAAGTCATCTGGCCATGCCTCACTTCAGTGGGATCCTAGTGTGTGCCTGTAAGTGGAGGAGAACCAGAAATACTGGGAGAAATGGTACTGATGGTAACCACAGAGAAATCCTTAGGTAGTATTCTAAGACATGGTGGGCAGACACATAGGAACTACATGGTTTGAGGGATCCCAGCTGAGCACATAAATGAAGTAGAGAGCCAGAGCGGGGAGTGAGGCCAGGTTAGGGTGGAAAACACAGCTAGATTGCTCCCCAGAAGGGAGTTGTATAGAGTGGGGATGCTGTAAACAGGGAAGCTTATTGTGAGAGAACCCCCAATCCAGGAAACTCCATTCATTGTGTGCTGGGATGGGGATGCTCTTTCTCTTCTGACCCAGACTTAGTCTGAGTCTGTCCTGGGACACAGCACTACCCGTTCAAGTGGCAGAATGGGGACTTTACTAGAGGCAAAAAAAAAAAAAAAAAAAAAGGCCTAAGTAACAGCCTTAAGACTGGAGTGGAGTTGTCCCCAGATCTGGGCTGTCTGTAGCTGGGCATGTGCTCTTGGCAGTGGCTCTGACCTCAACCATTTGAAAAACCAAGTATCTCAGCCATTCCTAGGTATCTAAATTAGGCTCATCATTAAAATTCTTCAGAAAGAATTCATTAAAATTCTTCATAAAATACCTTTCATGTTTCCTAAGACAATAATAAAAGTGCCAATGCCTACCTAGTTTTTGTTTTCTAGTAAAAGAAATCGGCAGGGATGGACATTTAAGTATAAAGATAGCATTAGTGTATTGTTTGTGAATTTTAGAACATAATGGACAATATATTTAGTTACAGGTTTTTAAAAGCCAGGGTTATGCAAACAGTCTTCTATTAACCTTCTCGGAGCCCAGCGCACAGTCACCCCTCTGTAACTCAGGCAGAGCTTTTTTGATGGGAGGGGTTACAGAGATAATGAGCTCAAGTTTGTTTGCTTTTTTGTTACCTACGTCCCTAAGGTATTTAGGACTTAAATTCTTAAAGAATCTAGAAGAATGCATTGATTTCTCTTCTACTTGATTGTCTTACTTAACTATCAGGTGTTTCAAGTGAGCTTCTACCCGATCTGTCAGTTTCTGCCTGAACTCTCGTACAACTACGGGCAACGCATCACAAACGGCAGAACACGAGTTATGCAGGGCTCTCTAACTCACCCATAAAAAGCTACGGTCCTGAAATCGACATAGAAACAGGGACACCAGCCCAGGCCTATTTTAATGAGAACCACTGGTGTAAGGCAGACTTCTTACATTTCAGCACAGACATTAGAGAAGGAAGCAAAACATATGTAGTGGGGAAAAATAAACAGATTTCAAGAGCAGAGCAGCATACGTCTTTCCTCTCTGAGGGTTGGGCCAAAAATGTCCTCCCTTCAAAGCCAAGTGAAGCAACCAAGGATTGGAAACAAAATAACCCATATGAAGGGATGGAAAAGAAGAGTTGAAAAAGGTCACAATCCACATGTGCTGGTTACAGTGTCACAGAGCGTTCAAGGGGGAGCTCCATCTACTTGTCCCTACATCGCCAAGCCCATTAAGCTTGGAAGATTTGCTCGGCATGCGTCTTTTAATCGAATAACTATTTTTCGGGAATATTCTCCACAGTTGTGGTTGCCAGGAATGGTTCAATAGGTAATTACTACTTATGAAAGGCTGGATTCTAATGACAGAATAAGGATTATTTATGATTAACTTAAATAAAGATGTTACTGTTCTCCAAAGCCTATATATATGAGCCTGGGTAGGAGAAGCTGCTAGATGGAAAGGCACCTTTTCTTCTTGCTAACAAACCCCCGTGTCATGCAGGTTTAAGGTGGTCTGGGCTTGACAGAGGCGGCTCTTTCCCACCTGAGAGTGAACCTTGATAAATGCAGATGGAGCAAGTTCATTCTGTTCTGATTGCCGGAGATTGGCTTCGACTCAGGCTCCTGACTCTGTGTTTTCTGCGTCAGCATTCCTGAAGTATAGTTATCTGTGAAATAAAATCCCGCAATTTTAAGGGTACAATCTGGTAAGACCGACATAAGTAAACAGCCACGTGACCTCCGCCACACTCATGACAGAAAACATTTCCTCAACGCCCCCCAAAAAGTTTGCTGCTGTCTTTTTGCTGTCATTTCCTTCCCCCACTTTCTGGAAACCACTCTTCTGCTTTCTTTCACTACAGATCAGCCTTTTCTAAGTGTTCCTATAAATTAAATGACACAGTGCGTAGTCCTTGTGTTTATCTTCTTTCTTTTAACATAACACACTTGAGATTCGTCTATGTTGTTTTATGACTCAGCAGTCTGGACCTCTCTCGCCCAGGGGCGTTCCATCCTATGGCTACGGCACAACCAACGAATCCATTTGGAGGACTTACAGCTTTTGACTCCTATGCATAACGTTGCTGAACATTCAAGTACAAATCTTTGGGTTGTCATTTTCTTTTTTAAAAATTTATTTAAATTAATTAATTAACATATATTAACATGTATTAGCAGTTTCAGAGGTGGAGGTCAAGGATTGATTCATCGGTTGCATAGAACACTCACTCCTCCGCTACGAGGCTTCCTTAATGTCCATCATGCAGTTACCCCATCCCCCCACACCCCTTCCCTCCAGCAACCCCAGTTTGTTTTCTAAGATTAAGAGTCTCTTATGGTGCTATCATTTTCTTAAGTAAATACCTAGGAGTGGGGTTTCTGAGTCATACGATAAATATATAAGTATATATAAGCTTTCAGAAGCTGCAAAAGTCTTTTCCAAAGCAGCATTCCTATCAACAATATTGACGACTTCCAAGATTTCCAGTTCCTCCACCTTCCTCACTTGCCTCTGGCACTGTAATCCTGCCTAATATTAACACTTCCAGTAGTGGTATCTTTGTGTAGTTTAATTTATATTGACTATGATAACAAAGGATCAGATATGATAAGGAACATCTTTATATGTACGTATTTGCCACTTTTATATCTTCTTTGGCAAAGTGTGTTTGTTCTCTTGCCTTTTTAAAAAAAATTCAGTTTTTGTCTTAATATTGAGTTGCATCAGCTTTTTATAGGTTCTGGATATAAATCCTTTATCAGATATGTTTTAAAAATATTTTTATTGGCATATGCTTGCCTTTTCATTTTCTTTTCTTTAAAAAAATCAACACTGAGATAGAATTGTCATAAAACACCCTGTTAGTTTCAGGTGCACGACATAATGATTTCAACATTTGTATAGATTGCAAACGATCACCGCAAAAAGTCTAGTTAACACCTATCACTTTACATATTTATAATAATTTCTTGCCTCAAGAGGCGAGAACTTTCAAGATCCACTCTCTTAGCTACTTTCACTTTTTAAAAAGATTTTATTTACTTATTTGTCAGAGAGAAAGCCCACACAAGCAGGAGGAGCAGCTGACAGAGGGGGAAACAGGCTCCCTGCTGAGCAGGGAGCCTGATGTGGGACTAGATCCCAGGACGCTGGTATCATGACTTGAGCCAAAGGCAGATGCTTGATGGACTGAGCCACCCAGGCATCCCTCTTAGCTACCTTCAGATATGCAACACAGTATCATTAACTATAGCCGCCATGCTATACATTACCTTCCAGGGTTTACTCATTTTGTGACTGAGAATTTGTACCCTTTCACTCCCTTCACCCATTTTACTCACTCTCTGTCCCCCTTCCCTGCTAACCACCAATCTGCTTTCCATATCTCTGAATTTGGTTTTTTGATTTGATTTGTATTGTTTTATAGATTCCACATATATGTGAAATCCCATGGTATTTGTGTTTCTCTGGTTTGACTTATTTCACTCAGCATAACACCCTCAAAGTCCATCCATGTTGTCACAAACGACAAGATTTCCTTATTTTTAGGCTGAATGATATTTCATTGTACATATTTTGGTTTACATTTCCCTGGTGATTAGTGATGTTGAACACCTTTTCATGTACCGTTGGCCATCTATATGTTTTCTCCAGAAGAATATCTGTTCAGATCACCTGTTGATTTTTTAATTTTTTTTTTTGGAATTGAGTTTTAAATATATTGATATTGATATAAATATTGATATATTTCGGATATTAATGTCTTATCAGATATTTGACTTGCAAATATTTTCTCCCATTTGGTAGGTTGTTTTTTCATTTTAATGTCTTCCATTGGTGTGGCACATTGTTGAAATTAACTAACCAATATTAACATCTTAACTATATTCCATACTTTATTCAGATTTCTCTAGTTTTTATCTAACGTCCTTTCTTCCGTTCCATGATCCTATTCAGTATGACACATTATATTTAATTTCCACGTCTCCTACAGCTATGAAAGAATTTCCTTGTTTTGGATGACCTTGACAATTTTGAGGAGGACTGGTCAGGAATTTTGTAGGACACTCTTCCACTGGAATTTTTCTGATGTTTTTCTCATGATTAGGTTGTGGTTATGGGTCTTGGGGAAGAAGAGCACAGAGGTGAAGTGTCATTTTCATTGTACCACATCACATGATGGCATTATATACGTACATGATTGATGACTGATGACTGTTTTAAGGTTGACTTTAATCAGCTGGCTGAAGGAGGGTTTGTAGGGTTTCTCCAAGTAAAGCTATTGTCCTTCCCCCTTTCCGTGTTGTACCCTTTGCGAGACACTCCGCACAGCCCACACTTACAGAGTCGCATTATGGTCCCCTTCTGTAGAGTATCAGTATGTTATTCTTTAGTTTATAATCCAACACTTCGTTTATTTTATTTATTAATTTTTTCCCCAGCTTTGACCATTGAGAACTCTTTCAGTTGGCTCCTTTGGCATTACTCCCTTCCCCCATCACGGTGGGATTGTTATTTTGCTTTGTTTTGTTCTTTGAGCATTTGCCTGCATTCTGGCAGTACAAGGAGCTCAGGGCTCATCTCCTAGATTTCCTGACCCAGACGTAACATGAGCAATTTCTCCAAGGAGTCCGAGTTCCTTTTATTGGAGAACGGCATTAGAAACCAAGATACTAACCTGTGTATATACACAAATTTATAAATATTTCTATGTATGACCATATATATATATATATCAGGTTAAATGTGGGTTCTTTCCAATGACCCAGACGTAACATGAGCAATTTCTCCAAGGAGTCCGAGTTCCTTTTATTGGAGAATGGCATTAGAAACCAAGATACTAACCTGTGTCTATACACAAATTTATAAATATTTCTATGTATGACCATATATATATATATATATATATATATATATATATATATATATCAGGTTAAATGTGGGTTCTTTCCAATGACTCCAATTTTAATCCATTACCAGATGGATCATTCTAGCTTTGTTCCCTCGATTCTCCCCGAATTCATACCCCAACAGTTAAAAACTTGGCTACCACCATTTACCATTTATTTGCTCAATTGTCCAACTCTGGTACACATGTGTCAGAATGTGTATCAGCAGTATCAGAACTGTTAGTAACTCCTACCTCCTTGGGAAATAATGGTATCAACTAGGGTTTGTGTGAAGCTCCTTTTACTCTTAATTGTACAGATGACATTCATGTCCAAATTTACTTAGTTCAGCATCTTTGTCTCCCACTCCCATCAGTGAGGTTGTTTCATACCTATATAGTACACTTGATTCTCTTGTCACAGTCTGTATTTTTTCTTGGAATCCCCCAATCTACTAAAAAACTCTGAGAGACAAACTGAAGGTTTTGGAGGGCAAGGAGATGGGGGGTTGGGTGAGCCCGGTGGTGGGTATTAAGGAGGGCACATATTGCATGGAGCACTGGGTGTGGTGCATAAACAATGAATTCTGGAACACTGAAAAGAAATAAAATAAAATAAAATAAAATGAAAAATTATTTAAAATTTTCATAAACAAATGTCCACCCCTTGTGTTATACAATTGTGTGAGTTTTCACAAATGCATAATATCATGTATTCCTCATTACTGTGTAATACAGAAGAGTTTTATCATGAGAGTGACTTTTGAAGAACAAAAGCTTTAACTTTTAACAAAGTTCGATTTGTCAATTTTTTTCTCTTACAGTTTGAGCTTTTTGTGTCCTGCCTATGATATCGTGCATAACCCATGGTCACAAAGTTTTTCCTATGCTTTGTTCTAAGTTTTATAGTTTTATTGTACTGAGGTTTATGATCCTTTTAAAGTTTACATCTGGTGTATTTTATGAGGTAAGTGTTGAGGTGCATTTTTAAAAATCTGGATGTTTAATTGTTCTAGTACTGTTTGTTGAAGAGAATATTCTTTTTTTTTTTTAAAGATTTTATTTATTTATTTGTAAGAGAGAGAGAGTGAGAGCGAGCACAGGCAGACAGAGTGGAAGGCAGAGTCAGAGGGAGAAGCAGGCTCCCTGCGGAGCAAGGAGCCCAATGTGGGACTCGATCCCAGGACGCTGGGATCATGACCTGAGCCGAAGGCAGCTGCTTAACCAACTGAGCCACCCAGGCGTCCCAAGAGAATATTCTTTCTTCATTGAATTACCTCAGAACCTTTTTGAAAATCGATTGGCTATGGATGGATGAATCTACTTATGGATATTTTATCATGTTCCATTGGTCCGTATCTCTATCCTTATGCAAATCTCAGACTGTCTTGATTACCATAGCTTTCTATCAAGTTTTGCCATCAGATGGAATATATCTTGTAAATTTATTCTCCATTTTCAAGTGTGTTTGGACTCTTCTAAGTCCTTTGCATTTCCACATACGTTTTAGAACACGTTGGTCAATTACCACGCATGGACACGAAAGCCTACAGGGACTTTGGGAATGCAGGGATCTATAGATTAGTTGCAGGACAATTAACATTTATAAAATTAAGCTTCCAATCTATGAAGCAGCTCATTTCTCTCCATTTACAACAGTCTCCTGTGATTTCTTGGAGCAATGGTTTATAGTTTCAGATATAGGTTTTGCACGTATTGTTTTTTGTTGTTGTTGTTGAATTTGTCACCAACTCTGCCATGGTTTTTCAGTGCTATTATGATTTTTGTTTTCAATTTCAAACTATTGTTAGGAGCACATATAATTTTTGTCTATTAACCTTGTATTTTGTGACCTTTCTAAAGTCACTTATTAATCCTACTCGCTCTTTGCAGATTCCATAGGATTTTCTACATAAACAGTCATGTCATCTTAAAAAATAAAAGATAGTTTTGCTTCTCAGTTTCCATCTTAAAGCCTTTTGGGGTTTTTTTGTTTTCTTTCCTTTTTTTTTTTTGCCTTGTTGCCCAGGTTAGAAGCTCAAGGTGATGTTTAACAGCAGTGATGAGAATGAACATCTTTGCCTTCTTCTTAATCAGACTGGGAAAGAAATGAGTCTTTCACCATTGTGAGCGATGCTAGATGCAGGATTTTTGAAGTACTTTATCACCCTGCGGAAGTTTCTTTTTCCTCCTAGTGTGTTCAGAGTTTTTATCACATCGATGTTGATTATTCTGAAATATTTTTACTGTAATTACTGGGTTGACTATATGGATTTTCTTTTTCTTTCTCTCTCCCTTCTTTCCTTCCTTCCTCTTTCTTTCTTTCTTTCTTCTTTCTTTCTTTCTTTCTTCCTTTCTTTCCTCTCTTCCACTGTATTAAACTGCCCTTGCATTCCTGGGAGAAACTACATGAAGTTACAACATCTTAGCTAAGGTGTCATATTTACTCTATGACTGGATTTAGTTTGCTGAAATTTGTTGAGGACTTCTGTAACTATGCTTTCAAGGGACATCGGCGGGTAGTGTTCTTTGACAGTAGGGGATTTTTATGGTTGTGGCATTGGGGTAATGCTGGGCTCCTGTCCAGATCCCACAAATCCTGGCAGGCCTGGCATCGACACCCCGAAGTCAGTCTCCTCAAGTCAGAGAGGCCAGCAGACTCTGTTTTGGTTGTCTTTCTGTGCCTTGTCCTGGAAACAATTTCCACGCACTAATCTTGAGGACATGGAGGGCTCACTTCATTAATCTCGAGCACATGGAGGGCTCACTTCATTAATCTCCCTCCCCTCATGGATTTCAGTTTGGCACTGCCTGTTGCTTAATGTCTAAAAATGTTGTTTCATATATTTTGACCAGTTTGCTATTGTTTGATGTGGGAAGTTAAATCTAGTCTCTCTTTCTAGGTCCTGGCTGGAAACAGAAATCCTGAATTCTGGCTGAGACACAAGGAATTCTCTGCTGTAAGTTTAAACTGGTTTTCCTCAGTATTACAAAAAGGGCCAGAAGGAAGGCCTTTAGACATGATTGTGTGAGGATGCGGTGCCTCGAATTGCGTAGCCATCCTGTGACGGCAAGGGCTGACGCACTGAGGAAAACACACAGAAACAGGCAGAGGGTCTGGGCTTTCAATGATCTTGTTGGGCTGCTGAATTAAACGATCTGGAGCCAGCTACTTCCAGACTCCTTGTCCTGTGAGATCCACTTCTGAAAATCATGGAAACAAATTTTATTTGTCTTTTCTGGTACACGCAGTCAAAACCATCCTGACTGACACGTTCTTTTAAATATCTATATCGCCAGATTTTTGCCAGTCTGGTCCCTTTTACGGGGGTGGTGATTTTGATTTTTTTTTTTTTTTAATACGGAACTGAATAAGGATCTTTTGAGAGAGACACTGTGCCAAGAAATACAAGAGGTGCGGAGATAAGTGTGACCTGTTCGCCACCTCCAAGGCATGTACATCCTTGTATAAGGAAAAGCAAGAGTAACAAAAGTCCTAACAAAGTAGGATGGACACTAAAGGAACAGTAGAATATATGTCATCAAAGCAGGAAAAAAGAGTAAAGGAACTGGTTAATAAGGCTTTTGAGTGACTAGTTAAAGAATCCAGTTGAGTTTTCAGGAATGTCTGTATGGGTCAAAACAGTAGGTGACATTGATTGACCTGACTTCTAACAAGACCCCTCCTGTGTTATCTGGAACATTCTATTAAATACTATGCATATTTAAATTTAATAAGGGAGCAAAATGAAACAAAAGAGCAAAATCTTCCCAAATAACAAATGTAGTCTTAGTAATAATATGTTTCCACTTCAAATATTTCCTTAATAATAGGTTGAAATATTTATATAGATAAAGGCAGATATCTATGTATCTGTCTATGCATCTATCCCCTATCTCTCTATCTATATACAGAGAGAGAGAGAGGAAGTGAGGGAGAGAGGGAAAGAGAGAGAGAGAGATCTGGCTCAAATATGTTCCCTTCTGCTGCTCCTACTTTTTTTTTCAATTGATGGAAAAATCCTCAAGAGATCCTTCACTTCTTGGAAGCAAGTATACACATTTTTATCTCAGAAGATATTACTGTTAGCCCATTGTTTCCTAAATTAGGTATGGTCAAGAATGTAATATATTCCTTTTTTGGGAAAAAATATGCTTGACAAATAGGCAAGAGTTGGACTTTGCTTCTCCTGAGAACCTATTCAGAACAATGCTGCTTTTTGTCCCATTTATGTGTACCACTGGTCGAAACACGTCTGTGGATGTGCGTTAGGTTATGTGGAGAATGTGACAAGAAAATAACAAGAGTTAAACGGGGCTATCTCAGAACACCTCAGGGCAAGGAGAAAGAGTAACCATGAAACACAGGGGATCCTGGCTTGAGACCCAAGAAGGGCTGGTGGTGGCCAAAAGGGGAGATTGGGGCAGCAATGCCTCAGGGCCCATGGAAGTAGATGGCCACCAAGATCATCATTGACAATGGAACTGCAAGGAGCAGGACAATCTCCTTCCTACATTTTTTTTTTTTTTTTTTTGAGGGGAGAAGACAAACAGTAGAGAACAGTGTGTGTTTAGATTGTGTGTGTGTGATTATAATGTGTGATATTAGTGAAGATAATCACTGGTGTGATGAGATTAGGCTCACCCAGGAAATCTCTCTATGGTGATATAATGTATTATTGACCCAGGAACAGTATTTTATCTTATTTATGTTTCCAGCAGCAGGGACAATGGTCATGGAGGATTATTCTTAGAACTTGGCCTGCCACAAGAATGAGCATGCTCAGACCAGGATGAGAAATAGGAAGAGAGAAGAACGGACCGTTCCTTGAGGACACCTAGGCTTGGATCAGCTTGCTGATGGAATAAGCAGAGAGCTCACAGAGGAGACTTAACAGAAGAGAAGGCCAAGTAAAAGAGAGAGAGAGAGAGAGAGAAGAGAGTGACCAAGAACTAGCTGAGTCTTCCCTAAAACAATTTGAACAGCTCAATCCCACACAAGTATAGGCCCTCTTAATGCCCAGTGTCTCTGTTGACCGACAAATGTGACCTCACCAACGCCTTAACCTGTGGGATTAGCATTTCCTGTTCTGGGAGGAAAGGGGTAGACAGACAGGTGGATGGAGAGGAAAAGTGCTCCTTTTTCCTTAACAGAGGAACCCAAACTTTCTAAACCTCATTTCTTATATAGTCCTTTTCACCTGGAAAGGTATTTTTAAGTTCAGAATCCTCTAGAGGTGGGTTTGCTATTTGCATTTCGTCAAAAGCCATTGCTTGTCTGCGTTCCCATGAACGGACATGTACATGGTTTCCAAGACTTACATCTTAAAATTGAGTTTATGAGGAACATCCCTCCACACGTACATTTACAGACTTTTTCAAATACAAGTTACTCAGGGGTAATCTATACCTGAAACTTAAATGTTTGCAAGGAAATGCTAACCAGGGACAAATTTCTCATTATTCTAATATTTCTTGTTATATGGCAATAACAAATGCCTAACTGCTTACCAAAGATAAAACTAAAAGACGGCAAAATGACTGCATTAAATAATAAAGTCCAGTGGCACCCGAAATTAAGCCAAACTTCAGAGTTTAAAGGTACCATCCATCATGAGATCGCTCCCTATACCCCCCAGTTTCCACAAGTTTGGAAACAACCCAGATGTCCACCGAAGGACGGATATATAAACAAGATGTGGTCTCCATATCCAGTGGGACATTTTTGAGACTTGAAAAGGAAGGAAATTCTGACACATGCCACAGCGTGGATGAACCTGGAAGATACTATGGTAAGTGAAGTCCCAGCCAGACACAGGAGGACAAATACTAGATAGATCTATTTCTGTCAAGTACGTTGAGGAGTCAGATTCATAGAGGCAGAAAGCTGAACGGTGGTTCCCAGAGGCTGGAGGAGGAAGGAAGGGGAAGTCTTGCCCCTGCTTCTTCTCAGGGCCTTGCCTGTGTCACTGTGTTCCTGTGCCTGCAATCTCTTACCCCAGGGGCCCGTGGGTCCGCAGTGCTCCCGTGTTTTCCATGTGCCCTGGTGCTCACCACACTTTTCGTGGCCTCCACACTGATATCGCAACTTGCACTATTCCCGTTTCCTCTCAGAGTCAGTGGAAACAGAAACCAGTTCCTCCAGAGGCTCCCTGAGAAGCCTGGACTTTGCAAACAAGTGTAACTCTTCCCTTCTTCCCTGAGGGAAGCTCCCCTCTAAGGGCTTTGCTGGGCTGGGAATTGGACGGGGCCAAAAAAAAAAAAAAAAAAATCCCACAGAGTTTCCTGCTGTTTTGAGCATGCGTTTTCTTCACTGGGTATTTGGTTCTAGTTTTTGGGTGAACATTCACTTTCAGATGAGTTGGGTAATTGTCTGCAACCGTGATGGTTGAGTTGTATGGTAGGAGTATGTCTAGCATTTTTTTTTTTAATTTTTAAATTTTAAGTTTATTTTAGAGAGAGTAGGAGAGCATACATGAGTAGGGGAGGAACAGAGGGAGAGAGAGGGGGAAGAAGACTCTTGGCTGTGGGGGAAACCCAACACAGGGCTCCATTTCAGAACCCTGAGATCACGACATGACCCGAAACCAAGAGCTGGAGGCTTAATGGACAGAGCCACCCAGACGCTCTGAGCATGTCTAGCATTTGAAGAAACTGCCAAACTGTCTTCCATAGTGATTGTGCCATTTTGCCTTCCCAGCTGCCATGATTCAGAGTTCTTGTTTCTTCGCATCTTTGTCAGCACTTGGTATTGTCAGTTTTGTGGATTTTAGATATTCTAATAGGTGTGTTGTGAAATCTCATTGCTTTAGTTTGCATTTCCCTGATGATGAGCGATGTTGAGCGCCTTTCCATCTGCCCGTTAGCTGTACATCTCCTTGTTTTTGTGGCCCATTTAGTTACTTGACTGTTGGTTGATATTTTTCTTCGTTTTAGAAAACTCTCAGATGTTATTTCTTTGATTATTCTCTCCCAGTCTCTCTCTTCTCGTCTAGAAATCTAATTACACATTATTTTAGACATTTTTACTCTGCCTCCATTTTCCCTATGCTTTATTCTATTATTTCTACTCTTCTTTCTTGTTATGCTTCAATTTAGATATTCTTTGCTTACCTTTCTGCAAGTTCACTATTCCTAGCATTTTTTATGTCGATTGCTTATTAATCTTACCCAATGAGTTATTCATTGCAAGTGTTTTTTGTTTTTTTGTTTTCTGTTTTGTTTTTAGTTCTAAAATGCCCACTTAATTTTCTTTATAAATCTGAATTCTCTGTTGAAGATTTTCAATTTTGACCATAATTTTCTCTGTGTAAAAGAAATGTATTACCTGTATTAGACTCGGGGCACCTCTGGTTTCAGATGTTTTCAGCTTGAGATCTGTTGCACGTTCCCTGCAGGGCTCTCCCTCCCAGTGGAATCTGTCTCCCAAGCAAAGTGAGACTGTAGGAGAGTTTGCTCTGCCTTTCCTGCTCAGCCCTATAGCTTCACATGCCAGCCTCACACTCAGGAAATGGAAAATCTGCCACTCATTGTGTTCTCCCCACGTCTAAATCTATCAAGCCAACTCAAATGGCCATAAAAACTGTGCTTCATTTCCTTTCGCTCAGTAAGCCCCTCTGCCTTGGCCAATCTTGGGTCCAGACTTAACAATGCACCCTGTTAAGAAAATGCGACCATCTCAGCCTACACAGATGGGGTTCTTTGCTCTGTAGAATGTAGTGCTGTTCATTTTGCTTTTTATATTTATAGTTCTCCAATGTCTGGAACCAGACTGACTGGGTTGGAACGGGACTCTTCCATTTACTGTCTGCGTGACCTCTGCAGATCATTTTACTTTTCCATGCCTTAGGGTTTTCATCCAGAAAATTATTATAATGACAGTACCTGCTTCACATGGTGATGGTGGTTAGTGCACATGAAGGAGTTAGAGCTGTGCAAAGCTCTCCACGTGTCCGTCATGATGATGGTGTTATAGCCCTCTTTTAGCTTTGAGAGGCCAAGCCAAAAAGACTTCCATGAAGATGCTGCTCCCTCGCTGGGGCTCTGATACCCTCACTGTGGTCCCAAAGAGTTATAGCATTTCAACCCCTACATACAGCCCAGCAGGCTAGATACCTGTGCCCCTAAACCCTCCCTCTCCGTCACCATGCTCAGGTGCCGACTCTGAGATCTCTCTTGGGATCCCACTGTTCCTTCTCCACTCTGTCTCCATCAGAGCCCACTCAGCCCATCAGACAATTTTGTCTAAGTTTGAGCCCCAATGATGGTTTAGTTCAAGTACTTTGGCCAGGGGAATCTGTGGCCACTATGCAAATACGAGGGTACGGTACAGACGTTCGTCCAGGAGACAGAATGGTGGCCAACCTCATTCTTAAGAAGCTGTGTTACAAAATTGGAATTTGCAGGAAAATGGGAATAGAGGAAGGCCCCACTCATCTAAGACGCTCTGTTACGAAACAAGGTGGTTACTCGGTCTGTGAATCTTGCTGGGGGCTTTCAGCATTTCAAGAACTTGCACAATAGATACTAGAAGGGCTCTGATGACTCTGATACTGGAAGGGCATAGATACTAGAAACCATCTGAGCAGGCTTCTTTTGAAGGTGCCTGTATCTCTCCAGTGATCTCTCCAGTGATAGGTCTGGACTGGCATGAGTTGATGTATAGATAACACTGAGCATGGTGACGGGTGCATGATCAGAGAGGGTTAAGTACTAGTTACTATTGTCTACCACCATCGTTCCTTACCTGGACGTGGTGGGAAGGCACACCAACCTCACCCCAGCCTCAGTCCTGCTGCCACGGTGCCTCGGTTGTCAGGCCCATGTCGGACATCAATCATGTGTCCTCGGAGCTCAGGGAACACACTTTCCCTCAAGCGAGTCATTAAGGGCAGATCACACATACTCCATTTCTTCTTCTTCGGGAGCTATGGTAGGATCACGATTCCTTATCTCCTTGATGTGGACAATGAAACACGGCAGAGTTTACTGCATCCCTTGCAGGTGGCTGTTTGAAGAGGCCGTGCATGAGTTGCTACATCCGCTCACCCCTGCTGCCGTGAGCGTGAACCTGTGTGTTGAGATGGATACCCCCGCAGCCAGAACCCTCAGAGATGGCAGTGAGCTGAGCCCTGGGTGACCTTCCCTGGACATAGAGTGTGAATGGAAATAAAACCTTATTGTGCTACGTCACTAAGATCTGGGGACTGTTTGTCCCTGCAACATAATGAGACTGCCTTGAATGTCATGCCCCCTAATCAGGTTTGAAATAAACACAGCAGCACCCCACACACATGCCTGGGAGAGGGGAAAGGTGGAAATTCTTTGTTGTTTTTTGCCTGTCTGCCTGGCCTCTAGAGCTGTTAGCTCCTAGGAAGGAGCAAGTAGATATTTTTACCTGACCGTCCAATGATCTTTAAAAAGAAAATTGTATTTATTTATTTGAGAGACAGAGAGTACGAGGAGAGGAACAGTGAGAGAGGGAGAGGGACAAGCAAGCTCTGTGCTGAGCAATGAGCCTGAGACTGACATGGGGCTCGATCCCATGACTCTGAGATCATGACCTGAGCCTAAACCAAGACTTGGCAGTTTAATTGACTGAGCCCCCCAGGCACCCCATCCAAAGAACTTTTCATTAAGTTTCTTAACACCCCTGTGCCTCTGTTTCCTCATCTACAAACTGGCCAAATTAGTAATACTTAGCTCAGACTTCTAGTGAGTCTATGATTAAATTAAATGAACCAATACATTTATATGGCTTTTAGATCACTGTTCGAACAGTGCCTGGCACATAAAACCCACGATGTGAGTGTTAGTTCTTATTTTATTATTCTTGCCTCGGGTACCCTGCTTCTGGAAGTCATCTCTGGGAAGCTGAGGGGCAAGCCCTGATCTGTAGGGTTTACCAGTTTCCACGGTGTAGATGCTCCCACAACGACTGATTTCAGGCCACCAGCATGATGTCACTAGCTGCAGAATTGAGGGGAGATTCTCAGAGCCACCTTCTACCACACAGTGCAGGAGACCCAGTAACTTTGAGTGGGTGGAAAATACATTAGGAAATGACAACTTATGAGTACTTAGTATCTTCATTTTTAATGGGATTTAACCAATTTTATAGTTTATATAGTTTAATTTTTAATCAGGGTCGGGTTTAACACCTGGCTTGCAAAATTCCAGCTTTAGCTATCTTTGCAACACTGAATATGGCCACCACCCCCTCACCCTCATTTTCCAAAAAGGACAGTGCAACTCACTGGGCTCAGTTACGCACATAATGGGACATCAGCCTCAGAGCCCTCTCCAACACAACTTCCAACCATCTACTGAAGTTGGCGATCTCCTTGACACTTCTCTCTTTTCCCCTATGTTGCTTCCCACATTAAAGATAGTCACATTTTTTTCACTGTAAAAATTGAGAAAGCATATTCTATTATGTTACTTTTGAAATTATTTGGCAACAATTCCTTCATTGAATTTGTAATCCGCTCCCTCACAAATCATCCCCTATATTTAGGAATTCTTACAAAGACACTATTAAGAAGAACCAACTTACAATGTTAATGTAATCAAATATTTCTGAATCCTAAATACAACAGTTTCTGACGTGAATGTGATCTAAGTTGGGTAATCATTTACACTTTTATTCATTTCTATTTTGAAATAACTTTGTTGTTGTTTTCAGCAAACACACCGGTTGGGATTCTGAATTATTCGTGTGAGACTTTCCATTCTGCCAGGTCCCAAGACTGTGCCTAATGGTTGCAGGAGGACAACAACTTAAGGATGAATGGGGCCAGGATTTCTGGCTCAGGTGAGATGGTGGACGTTACACTACGAACCAAAGGAGAAAACGGAGGAAGAACGGATTTAAGACGAAAATGGATTTGGTTTGGGCATGTGGAGTTTAAGGTTCCTGCAGGTCATCTAGGGGGAGATGAATGATAGGCATCTAGAAATGTGGATTTGCAAGTAAGACGCAAGATCGGGAAGGAGATGTAGATGTATGAGTCGTCCACACAGACCCAGCAGTTAGTCATGAGGCTTGAGGGACAAGGACTGAGGAAACTCCCCAGGGTACTCTGTAGTCAAGGACAGGAGGGAGGAACGGGAATGAGCCTGCCATTGGAATGGCAGAGGTAATGTCTACTAACACCTCAAAATTAAAAAATCAAAAATAAGAAGTCCCACACCTATCAAAAAATATAGACAGTTGTATAAACCCAAGCTTCTCTCCCTAAAATTTAATCTTAGAGTGTCCATGTGTGAAACAGATTCTCTAGAACATCAGAGTGTGCATAAATGACTCTGAATGTCCCATACAGCATCCCATGAGGGCTGTCCCCACACTGACCCCCAGGTGTGTCCAGGGCCTGGTACGTGGTAGGTACTCGGTAATATTTGTCAAATGATAAAATGTTGTTGGAGCTGAAGATAGAGTTTCCTTCTTTCATTCATTCCCAAAGCTTTAAATAGAAGATATTATAGACATGCAAAAAACATTTTCTCATCCAAATTTTATTGTAACCTGAAATAAATTCTATCAAACACACACAAATGGAGTTTTTGATGCGAAAGTCGTCTTGGCTCTTTGTGCCCCAGACCACCAACTGTTTACTCAGTGTGCCACTAGATGGCGCTGAATACCCATACAGCAGGAAAACCAGCCCTTGGAGGAGCTAGTTTCCAAACATGGTATTCAAAAGTGGCAAGTGTGAATTTCTATAAGGAATCATACAGTGATTCTGCCATTTCAGTTGTCTTTGTAAGTGCTCTATCACTAATTAAAGAGCACTATCTCCAGTTTATGTGTAGCACACTTAGAACATGCTCAACCAGCCATCGAACTTCATCCCCTCCTTGGGTCCTTCTAAGGATTCCAGGAAAACAGTAGGAGCAAAAGGTTTCCTCTTCCTCTCCAATAGCAGACACCTAGAATTTCCTTCTCTGCCTTCTTTCCCATCTACCCTCTCCTTCCTCACAACCCTATTGTTCTAAAGTAGCCAGAACCTTTGACCTCTCAATCTAGGGACTGACACCCAGGTAGACCCCACTTGCAGACCCCTGGCCTAGCTCCGGAAGCCATCCTCAGAGACCCGGTACTGGAGTTAAGCAATTTCTCCTTACCACGTGGGAGGGAGGGGTTTCTATCCTCTCAAATCTTCTTTCAGAAAACATTGTTTGGCCAGGTGCCAAAGGCAGTGTTTTATATCAACTAGACAAGGGATTGAATGGGTTTGAGGAAGATTATGGAGACTATAGCTATCAATCCTAACAATTCTATCATTTAAGGAGCCCCAAATCTATAGGGGATGATTAACAGAGTTACAAAGGGATCACAGTTAGTCAAAGAAGATGACATGTTGAGGGCTACAATGGAACTCTGGAGAAAACACAGTGGAGCAGAGGTGATTCCTTCTTCCCTGATAGCTGAAGGCTGGAGGAGGTCCTAAAGATGAAATGATTTTTAGCTTGAAATACAAAGAGTTCATTCAGCTGAGGGGATGGGGAGGCATGGAGAGGCCCACAGAGATCATCACGCGTCCCTGACTAAGTAGTTCATAAAGCTTGAGTGTAGAGTAAGTAGGACAACTGGTCGACCATATGTCTAGAAGGGAGAGACCTGAGGATGGACCGTGAGGGACCATGAATGTCCCGCTGATTTTTAGACTTGAAACATGAAGCTTTGAGGGGTACCTGGGTGGCTCAGTTGGCTGGGCGACTGCCTTTGGCTCGGGTTTTGATCCTGGAGACCCAGGATCAAGTCCCACGTTGGGCTCCCTGCTCGGCAGGGAGTCTGCTTCTCCTCTGACCTTCCCCTTTCTCACGCTCTCTCTTTCCAATAAATAAATGAAATATTAAAAAAAAGAAAAAGAAACATGAAGCTTTGAGGAGCTGCCATAAGTTCTCCATGTCTGTTATGGGTTGAACTGTGTCTCCCCAAAAAGAAATGAAGTCTGAACCTCAGTGAATGTGACCTTATTAGGAAGGAAGGTCATTGCAGGTGTTATTGTTTACAGTAAGATGAAGTCATACTGGGTCAGCATGGCCTCTAAGGCCACATGGTTGGTGTCTTCATAAGAGAAGAGACAGGTACATAGGAGAATGCCATGTGACCACAGAGGAAGAGACTGGACTAATGTAGCTGGGAGCCAAGGGACACCAAAGATGTTAGCCTCAACCACCAGAGCTGTGAGACTGTGGCCTCCTACACATAAACCCTCCGACATCTTGATTTTGGATTTCCGGCCTCCAGAACTATGAAATAATACATTTTTGTTGTTTTAAGCACCCCCAGTCTGTGGTGATTTGTTACAACAGCCCTAAGAAAGTAATACAAGGTCCATCCTCTGTCTCTGCCTTGTCTCGTTGGAGCCACCGGAGCCTGGCCCAGAAGCACATCCTGGCCCTCCCCTTGGTGGCATGCTTCAAGGACTGACTCAAAGCCTACATCCTCATTGCCCCCTTCCAGAGAGCAGCAGGATAGGACATCCCCAGCTAGGCATGCATGTACCTGAAGAACCCACGAGAGCTTCCTGAGTGCCACAGGGTCATCATGGGACTTCTGCAGCATGGGGCGGCGGGGGTGGGGAAGGGGGTATTGATATCACACAACCAACGCCTTTCAGCCTTCCATCTCCATCCTAACTCCTTGCACCTGCAAGGGGGCGTTTTGGAACTTGGGCAGGCCTGAGCTCTGGGAAGCTCTGGACTGGACATGAGAGGTACCTTTTGATTCATGAGGGTCTGAACATGAGATGTTCTAATCCTTGAAAGTGATAGGCTTTAGTGAAGGCTTAAGGTGTCTTTCGGGACTTGGGAATACAGATCAGACTGCACAGGTGTAGAAACAGTGAGGGGCAAAAAACACTTTGTTCCTCACAAGGTCAGCTCATCCAATAAACCGGGTAAACATACAGAGTGTTTTCTCCCTACTGGCTTGATTATCTTCTGTTTTTGACGAGTTGGCATTTCAAATGATCCTAATGACACCAAATCTATCTTAATTATAAACTTTCCTCTCAGGGACGCAGAGTTGTCTGTGGAAGAATTTTCTAAATTTCTTAATTAACCTGCAGTGACTTTAGTTTGCCAGAGACTGTGCTCTGAACCCATTAGGAGATAGTCTCTACAATGCAATCCCCAACAGCAAGAACAAAAAATTACACCATAAAGCAAAAAAAAAAAACAAAACAAAAACCTACAGCAATAAACTGCTCATTGATGAAAGGTCAGAAAGATTAAGAAAACAGGCGACAATGAGAAGAAGAATGTAAAGATCCAAGGTTGCAGAAATTCATGTTCATATTCTGCACACATCATTTCCAATTTAATGTTTGTACATAAATTGTACTTTTTTAAC
The DNA here is from genome assembly GCF_011764305.1 of Mustela putorius furo. Lineage (NCBI taxonomy): Eukaryota > Metazoa > Chordata > Mammalia > Carnivora > Mustelidae > Mustela > Mustela putorius. The sequence goes on along the minus strand of NW_025422010.1, from coordinate 10,846,425 downwards.
CTGCTTCAAATCTAATTTTTGATGATGAGGGTTTTATAAGCGAGCTTTAATTCATGAATATGTGGGTTTTTACTATCTGCTTTATCTTTCAGAGAAAGCTGTTAATCCTTCCTCTACACAGAAACTATACCTCAAATCTAATAGAATTGAGCTGAGATGTTATTAGGAGGAAATTCATCATTTCCTCAGCCTCCCTTTATGCTTTTGTCCCTTCCAACATAGGAGGATGTTCCCGGATACGAATGGAACTCAGGCTCCTCACCCAGACTCCTTGTAAGGCCTCAGGGGGACACTACAATGTCTCCACAGGGCCAGAAATGGCATAGTTGGTGGACAGGACTAAGATACAGTGGGTCCAAGCATCTTATCTTTTCATTCCCACTTGTACTTTCCAGAACTTTCTTTGGGTCAGGTGGTCCTGGGGAGGTTGTGAGCATTTTGGGAACCCAATGAAGGCGGAGTTGAGCTGTTCTGGGTTCAGGGGATGCGAGTCTGAGGTATTGGAAGAACCTCTGTCTCAGGCTGGTTCTTGGTGGGCACCGCCCACCCCTCAGGCACTGTCACTGGGTTGTTGGGGTGTCTGAGGCCCACACAGCCTGCCTTGCTGAGCTTGGCGGATGCCCCAGTGCTTGGGCATCATCAGCTCCCACCTCCTACACACACACACACACACACACACACACACACACTAGGCTTCTCTCCACCAGCGTGGCTGCTTGGCACCCCTCTTCCAGACCTCTATGGGAGATCTCCTTGCTCTGCACCAAGCTCAAGGCAAGCCTCCTGAGCAGACCATCTAGATCCTTGTCTGGAACTTCCACCATAGCCTTACCAATCTGGGAAGTGTACTACTGTTAAATGCTTTCCTGTATATGCTTTTCTGGAACTTTCCCTGAGCGGGGCAGGGGTGGGGGTGGGTAGAGAGCAACCGTGCCTTTCTTTGCTTTCTGAGCTTCCCTGACAGAGGAAATTAGGAGCTGTCTTTTTGCTTCTTTCTAGGTGTCTCTCTACTAGCTCTCCCCCTGCCTCATGTAATGAGGGCTGACATTTATTAAGTACTCACTGGACAATGTATATTAACTCCTTTAACCTTCACAGATATTTTATCAGGTGATTTAATGTCATCCCCTTTCTATGGATGAAGAAACCCAGGCACAGTAGCCCAGCCTACCTCCCACTGTCCTCCAGACTCATACACCCAGGGGACTGCTCGAAGAGGTGCAGAGTCCCTCCTGATTCTGTGCTAAGAGCTGAGGAATTGGGAAACGCCTCTCTCAAAACAATAAAACAATACTCTTGCTTTCAAGCCTCTAATTTTGCTGGAGAATGAGACCCACCCTCTAGAGACTCCTGTGGTGAGAAGGGAAGGTGCATATAAGATTTTTGGGAACATTAAAGCATCAGCTTAGTATTTCCCAGGTTCACAAAGCTTTGGGGGAAAAGACAAAGTCAAGTTGCATTTTGGAATATTGCATAATTTTAAGGGATAAAAATCTTTTGGAGCCCAGATGAGTTTTGGGTGAATGCTGTTGACAGTACTTAGCTAATCAGGCTTTGAGTTTTTTGATACTCTGGTTAAGGAGAGGAGGGCTTTTGAAATCATTCAGCTAATATGAGATATTGAGATCAGCATCCCACCACTGGCCCCAAACAGGAGAGGGGCTTAGGTGTGCGATGTCTGGGAGGCAGGATCCTGGTGTGTGTGTGTGTGTGTGTGTGTGTACATGATGACTGAGTTTTTACCACTAAAGTTTCACTCTGGGTTGAAAAGAAAATGAAGTGGTAACACAACAGGGACCCTTCAAGGTACTTATCAGACAATTGGCAACCTGAGGCCTGGAGAAGGGCAGCTTTGTAGGAGGCCCTATGAGGTGACTTTGGACTTGGGGAATGTGGGCTCAGTGAACGGCTGCCATACAGAGGCCTGGGAGGGGTGAGCAGGAAGGAGGGAGACTAGAAGCGAGCCTGGGGTCTCCAAGAGGGTACACGGGTGCAAGAAGCTCCTTCATTTTCCTAATGGAAATTATTTTTATTTAAATAAGATAGGGTTTGGGGGGACCTGGGAGGCTCAGTCATTAAGGGTCTGCCTTCGGCTCAGGTCATGATCCCAGGGTCCTGGGATCAAGCCCGCATTGGGCTCCCTGCTTGGCTAGAAGCCTTCTTCTCCCTCCCCCACTCCCCCTACTTGTCTTCCCTCTCTCTCTCTCTCTCTCTGTCACTTAATAAGTAAATAAAATCTTTAAAAATAAATAAATAAATAAGATAGCCTTTTACTGTTATAAAGGCATATATATGTATATATATATATGAGAAACATATGTATTAGAAACATATACATATATGCTAGAAAACATAGAAATAAGGAATAAATAAGCAGGAATAAGGAAATAAGATGTCAGGTTTACACCAGTCCAGACTCCTACTGTGAATGTTCTAGTGCGTATCCCTTCTACTGGACAAAGAGCAGGGAGAAAACAGAGAGGGGTAGGGGAGCGCCGGTAGGACCGGCAACAGCGGGGTAGAGCTAGCCACCCGACTCCTGCCCCTTGCTCCCACCACCCCACGCTCCCTTTTCTGGGGGGTCTTTGTGGGGCCTCGTGTGGTTCTGGGGCTGGTGCTGAGTTGGGGAGCTAACCCGCACTTGCTGCTTGACAGAGACTAGCGGGGACAGAGGGCCTGCGGAGGCCTGTCGGGGGGACCAACACACCTCCTGACCACGGAGCCTCCGGAGCGCAAACAGCCCTGAGCCGGCGCCCACCTAGTCCTCTGCCTCTCCGGGGTATGCTTTGCCCATGGATGCCTGCAGTGCTCAGGTACACCTGTGCCTCCCAGGCCTCTTGCTTCCAAGCTCAGCCTCTCCTTCTCACTTGTTTCTCTGATTTTCTGTAGCCGAGCTGAGTATCTTTAAGTCATACAACAAAGATGCCTACAACTCCGACTCCTAGACTGGATTTAAGCCCACCTGGGTTCACATCCCCCCTCCTAGGCTTCCCCAGTCCATACCTCCCTCCGCACCCGTACCAGGTCCACACCCTCCTTCCACTCCCCTCCGGGGTCCCTATCTCCCCTCCCCCCCCCAGGTCCCCATCCCCCATCTTCCCAGGTGCCCATCTCTCCTCCCCACCGGCACCCCACCCGTTCCAATCCTCCCCCTCCCCTCCCCACCCCTCCCAGGTCAACCCCTCCCACACCCCCCACCCCACCCCACCCCCACCTGAAGCGCACCTGGCTCACAGGCCCTCCCACTAGGTCTCCTTTGGTCCTGCCCGCCGAAAGCCCTCTTTCCTTCCTCCTTTGGCAGGAAGTGGCCCCCAGTACCTCCCATGGTTCACAGGGGCTGCCTTAAAAGAGGGATTGCCGGTGTAGAGGAAGGCTGCCCACAGCAAAGAAGACAGGCTCTCTGAACTCCGCCCTCTTAACAGAGCTGCCTGTGTCCCTCCTCTTGCGGGCTGAGTTTAACCCAGGTGGGAACTGAGCCCGGGAAGACTAAAACTGAATCAGCTTCACAATCAATGAAGCTAGAAATGCTGAACTAAAGAGTCTTCTCTCTGCTTTGGGCAGTCCTTTCTTAAAATGTCCCTACTAGTACACTTCTGGAAGATTATTAACATCCTGGGCCCTCCTTTGTGGTAGCAGGATGCCAATGTGCCCTGGCAAGGGGCAAGAAGGGACCCCCCTCCCAACCCACTCAGCCTAGTTCTCGAAGGACTGCAGGGGTGGGCGGGGGAGTGGTGGGCAGGGCTGGAAGCTCTTGGAGAACGGCTGCGTTCCTCAGTTAGAGGGACACTCTGAGAAGGCAGGCTACCCCCACCAATGCATACACGTACACACAGCAACACAGTACATATGACACACCACACGGACCACACACACTATAGGCAACACACATACCAAAACATAACCCACAGCATAGGCAAAACACATCTCCATACCCCATGCCACACACAACACATTCACACATGCACACACAATACACACCACACAGAGCACGTGCATAACACTCACCATACACAACACTCATACAGACCATACCACAGACACAGCACACAGCACACAACCCATTACACAGGCAGCACACACATATACAACACACACAGCACACACTCACCTCTACCCAGATGTGCCACACACAGAACACCCAGCGCACAAACACGCATACACCACAGCACAATATATACCACCCAGACCCTACAGAACATGTGTATGTCCACACGGCACACTTGCACAATTCGCACCGCCCCAATCACACGTACACTGAGGCGTGGGCACACCACCCCCTTCCTTCGGCTCTTGGATGCCGGCTACCAAGGTTGTGCTTGAAGGATTCACTCCCTTGGGGCAGCCCTCAGGAAGCTGCCCCTGGGCCCTGATGCCACCGATCTTCTGGATTGGACGATCCTGTCCCCCTCCCTGGCTCCAGACTCCCTGTTCCATTAAAAAAATAAATCTCTCTTTTCTAAGTAATGTTTTCATCATGTATTCTGCGATTTGCTGCTGAGATCGGCCCAACTGTATCTGTGGACTAGGTTATAAATTTGTAGGACCCTGTCTTACACATTAGTCAATCCTGCACGGCACCGAGTGGACTGTCTTTTACGGATTAGATGCTAAAGGGATGCGGGTTGAGTGGGTAAGTGAGTGGACTGTCTTTTACAGATTAGATGCTAAAGGGATGCGGGTTGAGTGGGTAAGTGAGTGAAATGGGGCCGACGCAAGGCAGTGGGGAGAGGTCACATCCTGTGCAAGAGGAAAATCCTGTTAGTGAGTACACACCCACTGTGTAAATGCGTTACACTTACCAACGTAATTGATCTTCACAATGACTCTGAGACAGGTGCTGTTATTTCCAGCCCCCCTCCCCCACCCCTTGTTTGATACAGGAGGAAACTGAGATGCGGAGAATGCACAGGACTTTGCAGAGATGACACAGCCCAGGAAGTGGGAGCAGGGCTGGGACCAGGGTGGGGCAGGTGAGCACTCACCTGGGTGCAAAATGAAAGGGCGCGCCCCAAACACTTAGTCCTCAAGGCAGACCGCGTCTTAGCGCAGTCTCGCCAACATAAACGTGAACATACAAATTCGGGATGGACAAGAATATTGAAATTGTCAGTAAAGAGGGGAGTCGACCCTGTACTTGCTCCACCTGGCCTCACCTGACCCCGGTCTCAGCTCTGAAATGAAACATTGTTTACGGAACCAAGCAGTCAGACGGGGGTCCCAGTATTTGGATGATTTTTTTTGAATACTGCATCAAAATATGATTTATATTGATGGATGAGTTTTTCGATGCCTCCTTTAATTTTATATCCAAGTTGAGCACCCCACTCCTCCTGCTTTCAAAGCAAAGATCTTCCCATGGCCCTTTGGAGTTTCTGTATATATGGGAAACATATTTGGTATTTGCATTCTAGAAACTAGACACATGTAGGCCCGGGACAAAGATTTTAGCCTGGACGGAAGCCAGAGATACACGAAGGGTAAACAGTCGCGATGGTTGTGGGAGTGGAGGGGTGAGGGGCTGGCGAGGAAAGGAGAATGCATTTTGCAGGGGCACAGGAGGGATGCGGGGAGAGGAGAGATTGTGAATTGCAGGGGAGGCCCCGCCGAATGCTTTCCCGAGGGGAGCGCTATAGAACTAAGTGTAAATGCTGAGTCTTGGGCCAGCCTATGAAGTACCCGGAGGAGCTGGCACAGATGAGAAACGAGAGGCTGGAGGGGAAACAACCTGCTTGCCCAGGGGCACATGCTCTCAGCTGTGATGCCAGGACCTGCCCGGAGGTGAGCCCAGGGCTCCTGGCTCTGCATCTGCTGCTTTTCCTATCCAATCAGGTGCCTGCCTCTGGGAAGGAGCAGGGCTGCAAATATGTGTCCCTCAGGGGCTCAGTCAGAGCCCAACCTGATAGGCCACTGAGGAAAGAAGGCATAGTGGGGCAGGCAGAGGTGAATCCCAAATCAGGAGAAGACACGCCCCACCATGTCCTGCCTTCTCGTCTTTCCGTATAGTTCAGTTCACTGGCCATGGCTTCCTAGAGCTGTTAGAAACCCCTGGGCCTGGCCCTGGCTTCTGTTTGACGTGTTATGCCCATTTGTGTACATCTCTGATATGTCTACGAATGCCAAGGGCTGAGGAGAGATTCTGATAGTATGAATAGAAAGAACTTTCTCCCAGGTTCTCCCGCCAAATCCCTTCTACTGGTGGCAGGGAGAGCCAGGGTGCATGCGCGGAACCGCAGGGTTTTGCCTGAACGTATGCTGTTCCAGGCAGAGACATTCCCCAGACTTAAAGGCCTGATCGCCTGCACACGGCCGCACAGCCCTCTGTCTGCAGTCACGTGACTTCGCCATGCCACTGTTTTCCTCGAGCTAACTTCACTCTTCTAGAAAACTCTTGCCCAGAAAGTTGCAAATTACTTTGTCATTCCAGAATCTTCCAGAAAGACCCATCATCAGCTTTTCAGTAGAAGGTATCATAGATAGTTCATACCTCTGCTTCAAGATCATTGCCTCGCAATGCCCACCCGTCCTAACCATTACCTAATGGCTGCTACCTTGTCCTAATCAAGGCCCTTGCACTTGAAAACCAACCTTAAGCCAGACTTCAGAATCCTGGTGAAGATTCCTGCCTTTGGCTTCCTCCCTCAGAGTCTCTTCCCTCAGCAGAGGGTTAATACAGCTTCCTTTGTGTATCAGCTGATTATTTGGGTGATATTTTCAGGGAGCTGGAATTTGATAACTGAAAAAAAAAAAAAAAAAAAAAAAGAGGTGAAAGAGAAAAGACATTCACTAGGGACAGGGCATGTCACCGGGCAGCAGTAGGGACATTCCTGGGCCCAGCTCCCTCACGGTACATGAAGCTTGCTTGTACCCTTAAAGAAATAGTGGCCAGCTACATGTCATGCCAGAGTTAAAGTCCCTACCCTCATGGCACCTGTGTAGGCAGGTTGCAAACATTGTTCCCAGCCCCCAGGTTGAAGGCAAGGATACATTTGATAAAGAATGGTCTTCCGGTTTCATTGTCCTTTCAAGAGAATGTTCAGTGTTTCAGAGTCTACGGCCCACCTGTCGTTCCCTTCCCAAGATGGTGTCTGGGTGAGCCGTTAGTGAGCCCTCAGTGGCCTCTTAGCAAGGGCTACTCCCCACTTGGTGGCCACTTCGGCTGGGGCTGGGGATGCTGCCTGCTGACCTTGCCTCATGTCTCTCTCCAAGGGACAGGGTCTGACTGTGACCTCCATTCGCTCCTCTGCTGGGAGCACAACAGGCAGGCTTACCTGCCGGGTCCTGATTTCTCCTCCACAGCAGCCGCCATCCTCCTCTGACATGTGAGCGACCTTCTGCACCCTCACGAGGCCCACACAGGTATGAGTGACCCCCAGACATTTGTCCTCCGTGACCCACTTTGCTACTCACTGCACACAGACGGGATTCCCCACGTTGGCTCAAGGACTCTGCGATGTTTTCTCCCCAGAATCCTGCGTGGGCTGTAGGGCGGAAGACCTGCTCTCCACATCCTTTTGACGTCTTCACGCATCAGCTCTTCTCTAAAACATCAACCCGGAGAGGGGAGTCAGCTCTCTGGTTACCCCAGGGCTACTGTAACCAAACCCCACAGACCGGCAGACTTGACCAACAGAAATATCTTGTCTCATAGTTCAAGAGGCTGGAAGTTGAAGGTGTCAGTAGGGTCGGTTTCACTGGAGGCCTCTCTCTTTGGCTTGCAGATGACTGGCTTCTGCCTGTGTCTTTACACAGTGTCCCCCCTGTGTCAGTCTGCATGCCACACTCCTCTTCCGGGAAGAATACCGCTCATGTTGGATTAGAGCCCTCCCCTGTGACCTCATTTCACCTTAATTATTTCTTTAAAGGCCCTATCTCCAAAGGTAGTCACAGTCCAAGGTACCGGGGGTTCGGAGTTCCACATAGGACATTTGGGGCCACAGGGAAGTAAGGGGACACAGTTCAGTCCATCACAGGGCCCTTCTCTGCTGTGTCCCATGTGCTCCATTCTGTTCTCTCGGCAATTCCCAGGGGCCAGAAGCCCCAAGTGTGCACCTCCTTTTCCTTTCCAGATGGGGATTTTCCTGTTTTCTCTTTTTGGTCTAAGTTCTTCCCTTCCAAAAATGGCAAAAATGCGACTATGGGACACTGTTTCTAGGGAAAAGAAAGTAGAAATCCGTTATTGTAATATTTTCAAAGTATTATCTTCGTTAATGTGGAGATTGTGGGTGAGCCTGGTTAACTGGTTGAGGAAAGGAGGTCACAGAAGGACAACGAAGGCACCTGTGAGGCAGGGTGCCCCAGAAAGGAAGGGTGCGTGCACAACGGGCTGACCTGGGCTCTGGGAATGTCATGATACTGAGTTCTCAGCCTTCACATCCTAGGGAAGAAAGGCCCTCTACCATCTGAAAGAGTTTCCTCCCTGCCTTGCCAACCATTTGGACCCCAGTAAAAACCCGAACCATAAGAGAAGAAACCTTTTCCCCACTGGAGAGCCTCCCTGGGGCTCTGAGATTCTAGAACAAAGGGATGACTTCTAAATGGGGTCAAGATTCTGCGGTGACCAAGAGGGATTAGCAAGCTAACAAACATTCAGATCTTGGTGATAATAAGAACCTCTTTTGTCCCCTCAAGCCATGAGGGCTAGGAATGCCCAGATTCTTTGAATTGGATTGAAAAAGAAAAAAAAAAGTAAAAAAAGAAGAAAAAGAAGGCCAGGTTAATTGACAACATTTTCATGGCCGTTTTATTTTTTTTTAAATAAGCAGTTTTGAGACCACTTATCATGTAACTTTTGACCTATGATCCCTTTCAACTTTAATGAAATGTGTTTCTTGTGTGGAATTTCTATAATTTTACTTTCTGTATTAGAGTAGTTGTCAGTATCTGATGTTGAGCCTGAAGCCAGCGGAACATTCTTTAGAAGTTTTCAAGGTATCTGATTGAGTTTATCAGCTGCTGTTTCATAGCTTCTTCACTGCCTCTCTGAATGATTAGAGAGTTCTTTCAAAATTGTGCCGAGCTTGAAGTGATAATGAAACACTCCTAATCAGAAAGCGCAGCAAGGCAGATGACCAGCGCTGGTTCCCTGAGTAAGGAAGGACCAACAGCTCCCCCTAGTGAAAAAACAGGGCTACTAACTGTTTATGTCCCCTAACCGGAACTCCAGTCAGTTGGTCCAAATACAGGTGTAAGCCTATTTTATTGCAGATTTTCACAAGGTGAATCAAAAATTATAAGTGAAAATTCTAATTATCAGGGTGCCTGGGTGACTCACTTGGTTAAGCGTCTGTCTGCCTTCAGCTCAGGTCATGATCCCAGGATGCTGGGATCAGTCCCTTATCAGACTCCCGGCTCAGCGGGAGTCATCTCTTTCTCTCCCAAAAATAAATAAATAAAATCTTAAAAAAAGAGAACATTCTAATTATCAGTTAGGAGTAAGTTAAACAATATATCAATTATTCTTTTTGTCACTCAAAGACTTTATGATATCATGCATTTATTTAAATAGTCTTAATGCTGGAGAAACACAGATAAAAGTGAATCTAATTATCTCAGAACAATCATTCATCTTAGCTTATCAAAACATAAGCATAAGGATTTATTAAGAAAAGGCATATATTGCATTACTGTTGGTAAGACTGTTATGTTTTGACGGGATTTTCATGAGATGTTAACAACTATGGTTAATTTGGGGGAACTTGGGGAAAATTCTAAACTGCCAAGAGAGAAATATATATTTAACTTTTCTTTTCAGAATTTTCTCCAAGTGTGAACAATGCTTAGTGGAGATTGGCAACATTCATTACTGTCTTTTCTAGTTGCCTCATTCAGCTAAATGGAAAATTATTCGGCATAATTTTGAGTTAATGTACAACGAGAGAGAAGCGATTCCCAGAAGATTTTGAAAATTAAATGAAAGAGACCCAAAGGCCAAAGGCACACAGAACCACAAATTGCATAGAGAAATCAAATCAATAAGATTTGATAATCTAATGGAAAAGGCTTGACAGGAGAGAAATATTCTTTCAGAAAAAATCACTTCTTTCAGACTCTCCTGGTCATTGCATATGAACATATTGGTGGTACTTATTCACAGTCTAATCGCATTCACTGAGGGTTAGAGGCAAGCAACTATCAAATTAAATTTTAAAACATAAGCCACACAGACTTGGTTAACATTTAATATAAACCCATCGTTTTTTTTTTTTTTTTTTTTTTTTTTTTTTATTTAATAAAATGAGCAAAGAGAAGATCAAGCCTTGAACCGGGAAGTGAAACACTCCAAGTTGTTTGGGTTTTCAGGCAGAAAATCCAAATCTAATGGTTCATGCTCAGTTACAGAGTGTTTGATATAAATACCAACAAAAATGAGATTCGTAGAAATCAGTTTTCATTAACAGAACCTGACGGGTCAAAACCCAATATGTCTTCACATATACAATTCTGGAATGGGATCTAAATTTAGAGTCCCGGTTTTGACCAGCAGTGGTTATTTGGGCTGATCTATCCCACGCAGCCCTCTTCAAGAGCACCTGTCCATACCACAGAATCACACGGACAGGAGCTGAGCTCACTCTTCCGGCTTCGGAAGCAGGAGATCTTATCTCCCATTTGCCTGCTTTTAAAAATCCTCTGTGCCTCTGGAGTGACCTTTTTTTTTTTTTTTTAAATTTTTTTTCTCTCCCTATATACATACTCTCAAAAACTTAGCTATGAGGACAAAATAATAGTAGTAGTAGTAGTAGTAGTAGTAGTAGTAGTGGGTTTTCCAAAACTAGGGTCTTTTCAATCATCGTAAAATGAGACCATGTTGACATAATACAACTGTTGTTAAGAATAAGGTGAGGGGCGCCTGGGTGGCTCAGTGGGTTAAAGCCTCTGCCTTCAGCTCAGGTCATGATCCCAGGGTCCTGGGATCGAGCCCCACATCAGGCTCTCTGCTCAGCAGGGAGCCTGCTTCCCTTCCTCTCTCTCTGCCTGCCTCTCCGCCTACTTGTGATCTGTCTGTCAAAAAATAAATAAAATCTAAAAAGAAAAAAAATCTTAAAAAAAAAATAGAATAAGGTGAAAAGACAGTAGAAAGTTTGTGATTTAGGGATTCCAACAGTCTGGGAACAGATACCCTGACCAGTTTTTCTGCTTACGTATGCTAAAACGCTAGGCTATGAGATAACTATACGGTACTGATATGCCCACAAGCAGTTCAGGCAAATATACAGGCCTAGAATGAAGTAAAAGTGAAACCTGAAATAGAAAATAGACAGGAAGCAGGTTTAACCCTGAGTACCTTTGCCAAACCTGGTGCCTTGGTCTTTGGTTTTCATGGCTCGTCCAAGAAGGAAAATGGAGAACCCCTGGTGTTAAGATGGAACCGCAAACAATTACCCACATGGTGTTAGTCTGGTCTAAAAGTACTGACCCCTGGCCCCCAAGAGATGGCAAGGCCAACTGAGTAGCTTGAATCTGGAGCTAGAGAGGGGAACAAATCTTCCTGAAGAGTGATGGCTACCAGGTGGCCTTACCATGGTTTGTACCTTGGATTCACTCTGTTTCCATGGTCCAGAATTTTTTGAACCATCATTTAGTTTCTAGTCATCCAGGGCTGTTGGTGGCCTGAGATAACTGGAAGAAGCAGCCCAGAGCGATCTCTGGAACCATTTACCTTCAAGAGAGGCCTCCAAGAGTTCCCTCAAAGAAGATTCCAGAAAATATGACTCGACATTAAAAATCACCAAACACACAAGGTGTCATGGTGCCATGATCAAGAGCCGACAAAAACACAGACAGCAGAACCAGACCCGCCAGAGAGCAAGTATTGGAATGATCTGCTACAGAACGTAGCATAAGGATGTTTAATATGTTTTAAAGAGATACAAATGAGAGCTTAAAATAATAATAAAAAGGAAGTTTTAAAAGTAACTGAATAGGGGTGCCAGGGTGACTTAGTCATTAAGTGTCTGCCTTCAGCTCAGGTCATGATCCCAGGGTCCTGCGATCAAGCCCTGCATCAGGCTCCCTGCTCAGTGGGAAGCCTGCTTCTCCCTCTCCCACTCTCCCTGCTTCTGTTCCCTCTCTTGCTGTCTCTCTCTCTGTCAAAAAATAAATAAAATATTTTAAAAAGTGACTGAATAATCCTAGACAAGAAGTGTATATATGTATATGTATGTATGTATATAGATGTATAATAATTGACATGAAAACAGTTGACTGGGTTAGCGATACTGTATACCTAAAGAGACAGCAAAATGGAAGCTAATTCTGAAGACATGATCCAGAGTTCGGCACCTGGGACCAGCACCTGCAGCCACATCTGATGGAGAGGTTAAGAGACCCTGTGGCTCGAAGGTCAAGGTCCCCGGCAGGAATCTGTCCCAGGAAATATTTGATGAGGGAATAACCGTGGATTTCTCCAAAGCTGATAAAAATCTTCAATTCCCAGACTAAACCCAACAATTTCCAAGTACAATTAATAGAAAGAAAAAAACATGCACAGTTCGTTGCATCATGGTGAGACGAACACTTCTTTGGAAAAGCTAGAGAGAAAGCACGGACTAACTCCAATCGAATGACGTCTCATCTGAGACCTGATTTTCCAAGAGGCAACAACGGGAGCCTGGGACATGAAATGGTATTTTTAGTGAGCGCAGAGAAAGGAGATATCAACTTAGAATTGTATTCTCAGCAAAAATTATCTATCAGAAATGAACGTAATACAAAATCGTTTTCAGGCTGATATAAACCAACTTTGTTAAGGAGATTCTGAAGGATGCATTTCAGGAAAAGGCAAATGACCCCAGCTCTAGATCTGAGGTACAAGGAACAGATGCTGGGAAAAGTCACATCTACATAAGCTGTATAAGACAACAGCAATACGTCCTGTAGGATTTAACAAAAACAAGGAAAAAGTGTACTACAAAAGGAATAATCAAAATTATAGGATTTCAAATTCCCTGTATCGTTTTTTAAAAAACCCATAAAGATATGCACTGACTTTAAACTTGGTGAAGTTAAATAATTTATCAAAATTTCTGGCATGACTACTATATGTCGCCCATATGCTAAAGGCTCCCATATTTGGTCTCCCCAGCACTCCAGGTGGATACATCAAACTTCTTATTTGATATCTCTTCTTGGATGTCTCTTCTTGGATGTCCACTAGATAACCCAAATTTACCATGTGCAAAGGGTAACTTGTCCTCTGCATCCCCCCAAAACCCCCGAACAGCCCCGATTCTGTTTGCAAGCTCTCCCATCTCCTGTGACTGCCACTTCATCCTGCCACTGGCTTAATACAAATGCCCCTTCTTCACTGTATCAGGAAGACTAGGGGACTGACTCTTTTTTTTTTTTTAAGATTTTATCTATTTACTTGACAGACAGATCACAAGTAGGCAGAGAGGCAGGCAGAGAGAGAGGAAGGGAAGCAGGCTCCCTGCTGAGCAGAGAGCCCGACTTGGGGCTCGATCCCAGGACCCTGGGATCATGACCTGGGTTGAAGGCAGAGGCTTAACCCACTGAGCCACCCAGGTGCCCCTAGGGGACTGATTCTTAAAGCCGTTTCCAGACCACCTCTCTACTTTCCACGGCTAACATCCTGCTCTGAGCCCGCATTACTTCTCCCCTGGGTTCCTGCCATCAGCTGCTGTCTCCCCACCACTGGCATTTAGGTTCTGTTTCTCCTACAGCGTCAGGGTAATCGTTCCAAAGTAGTAAATCCGTTCATAACAGTCCTCTGCTTAAAAACCTGAAATGGCTTCCCATTTCGACCTGGAGTAGGAGCCAAGGGCTTCACGACCGACCGCAGGACCTGCTCCCTCTACTCCTCTCTCCCCTGGCTGCCCTAACTTCATCTCCCGTCCGCCCCACCCGGCTCCCTCCTCTTCCTGCAGTTCCAGGCACACTCCTGCCTCCTGTGATCCGCTGGTAGTTTCCTCTGCCTTGAATGTTCACCGTCTTCAAGATTTGCTCAGATGCCCCCTTGTCTACGCGAGTCACCCTAATAGACACTGCCGATCCCTCCCCACTCCTGACCTCATTACCCCATCCCATTGTTCCCATTTCCCTCCTACCCATCCCTTCTAGCATACCATTTAATTTGCTTATTTATTATATCTGCTATTTATTGTTTCTCTCTTGAGTTCTGCCTCACAACACTAAAATGTAAGATCCGTAAGGATAGGAACCTTCTCTCCTTCCTTGCGAACCAGTCTACCCAAGTGCCTATGACCGGGCAGCTTACCCGGTGGTGTGAGCCCAGCTTCAATCCCCAGGACACTGCACCCTTAGCCATCACTCCTTCTCAGCTCAAGGGTGCTGACTACTTATCCACAGTCCCGATGGCCAGATAGGACTCATGGATCACCCAAGTTCTACACGGTTTCCTTCCTGCCCCACCGGGGAAAATCGGCCCTAGTTCCACGAGGCAATCAGGTCATTCCTCTGCCTGCCTTCTTGTTCCTGGGCATAAGGAGGCCGAAGCGTCCTGCAGTTGATATGACACAGAGTTCAAGAGGACCCCTGCTCTGTCTCTCAGTGGGCGTGTTTCCACGAGCAGAACATGCATAAGCCTTAAAGACACGATTTTGAACAAAAAGGGGGTCACAATAAAATACATGCACTGTGATTCCAATATTACATGAAGCTCAAAAACAGTCTATTATATGCATAATATATATAAATAATATTTGTGTTTTATGTACCTATAAAACATACACTGTAAAAAGACACTTGAGAATGTGAACATAGATAATAAAATTATGTTAAAAAAAGCATGGGAATTATCAGTTGAAAATGAAAAATGCTCTCTTGACATGAAGAAAGAAGACAATGGGACACACCTGGGACTTCTAAGGTCATGGTCTCAGTCTAAGCTCTGAGCACACAATCAGAATTATCTCCATATTCTTTTCCCTGACCTCTCTTTGTGTCTACTCAATATTGTTGGATTATCCAGGGGGAAGGTTTCATGTGATGTAGAAAACTGAGTAAAATATGGTAGTGCCCTCGAGGTGCTTGCTCTCTAGTGAGGGAGATAGACGTGTCCTTAGATGATTATGGTACAAAGCAGAGATTGCAAAGGCCACGGGAATCATGCATATCAAATACCATGAGGACAGAGAGCCCAATGGAGCACATTCAGAGAAGGTTTATAGAAGGGGTGGCCCTGGAGGTGGAGCCTGGGGAAAGAGTGCATGGTGGTTGCTGGTAAGTCCCGGTGAGGAGAGCCTGGAAGGGTCAGCATTGGGACTGGAAGTTATAGGATGGACAGCAATCACTGCAGATGGGATTCCAGCTGAAAACATGTGGGAGGCATGGACATATTGTCTAGTTCTCAAATTTTGACTTGAAGAGTTTAGGGTAGGAAATTAAAAATAACAACACCAATTGTGAATGGTAATTCACACTCATTTCTTTCTTTATATATATATTTTAAAGATTTTATTTATTTGGCACAAAAAGAGACAGAGAGGGAGGGAGTGAGAGTGCAAGCACAAGCAGGGGAGGGGCAGGCAGGGGAGAAGCAGGCTCCCTGCTGAACAAGGAGCCCAATGTGAAGCTTGGCCCCAGGACCTTGGGATCGTGACCTGAGCCCAAGGCAGCTGCTTAACCAATGCAGCCACCCAGGTGCCCCACATGTCTTTATTTCTTAGCAAGATTCTACTGGAAGGCCAACATTGTTCCATCCTTACACATCCCCATGGAGCAAGTGACCTGCCTTTATAACTACAACTTGAAAGCTCTGGTGCTCTGGTCAAAGTCTCACCCAAGACCTGTGGCTGGTGAGGATGCGGAATATTATGTTTTCTGGAAGCTCTCCAACCTTGCAGTAGACCTTTGCGTTGGCAGAGCAGCCCGTGTCCTTCGCTGGCTATCAGATATGTTTTAGATAAAAGAAAAAGCCAAAGGTAAGTATGGCAAGAAAACACATCCCTGGTAACAACGAGATTGTCACTAGGGATCTGAGAGTCAATGGAGAGTAAGCCATTTAAAAAGAACACTCTTCTACGGACTCTTTCTTCTATTGGGGACTACATGTGCTCCAGGGGCAGTTCTCAGTCCTGGAATTTCCAGGGATTGACAGTGATTACCCAGCATGATGGGTAAACCGGCCCATGACTCTCCAGGGTTGGCTGGAGTGGGATGTACTTTGCATTTTGTGATTGAAAATCCTCTCAAGCTGTCACTTGTAGCTTTGGTTTTATTCTAATTCTAGTAACCTATTAAAACGCTATGATTGGGGGGGATTTATTGGTTGAATTTGTGCCGATAGAAACAAAATCTCTAAGAAGCCAATTGCAGTGTTTCCCACGAGATTTCGATACTGAACAGAGCAGATACCGTGATTGGTCCCGTAGTCAGACAACCTGAATCATACCCTGGATCCAGCACTGCCTGGGCCTGGGAACTTAAACAGAACACCTCGCGTCTGCGAGGTCAGAGTCGTGTTCTGAGTAATGGAAATAGCACCATTCTCCCTCCCAGTTCCGCAGGGCTCTGGTGAAAATCGGAAAATGAAAGTCGTATTTGTTTGAAAACTAAAAGATCTCACCAAAAAAGTAAATATTATTTTTTCCTAATTAAACAATCTAGAAAATGAATGAACTTTTTCAGTTTTATTGAGGTAAATTGATATGATATGAAAGTGCATGTTTAAAAGACAATTTGACAAATTTTGGCATCATGTATACATAGACACACACACCATATGTAGACGTCCCCTGAGCTTTCTTCATATCCCTCTAATCTTTCTTGCTCCTCCTCTCTGCCACCACACCTCTGGGTCATAAGCAATGTACTTTCTGTCACCATAGATTAATTTGCATATCTGAATTGTATATATATATATATATATATATGTACATATATATATGGGAACATAAAAGTATGCAGTCCTGTGTGTGCATAGCTTCTTTTGCTCAGCGTAATTATTTTCAGATGCCTCTATCTAGTTATGAGTATCCATAGGTTGCTACTTTTTGTTGCTGAGAATTATTTTTATTGCTGGTATGATTCTGCTGTATGCATATACTATAATTTGTTTCTCTGTTCACTTTTCAGTGGACATTCAGATTTCCAGTGTTGGGCTACTATGAATAAACCCATCGTTTCTGTATCTTGCCCTATTTTTCAGATATCCCATCTTGACCAGAAGTGAAAATCTCAATTTTACTATTTATATTAATGTTGATTTCCATGATTCTGTCTTTTACACTTGCCGTTCCAGTTCTATGTTAACAAACCTAAGCCGTGTTCAATGGGAACCTAAGGTTTGGAGGAAAAGAGGAACAGGGGGTTAATAAAGTTAAACACAAAAATAGAATGGAAATAGCACCATTCTCCCTCCACTAGGTTCCTTCTACACGTGAGGCCCCGTGCTTGGTGCCAATCAGGTATTAGAAATTTGCATAAGCCACAGTCCCCCATAGGGAATTATAGAAAGACTTGAGGATTTTTCTCTGAAGCAGGGGATACTGCTATTCATTGCTTTTGTTTCTTGCCCCTCCCTCCATTCATTTCCCAAGCCTCTCACAGAAGTATTTCCTCAACCAGAGAGTCTGTGTTTGCTCCATCGAAGCTGTGGGTGTCTATGATCTTTCTCTGTTGCTATGGGCTTCCTAAGGCTGCCTACTCATCCATTCAGCCCTGATTTGAGAAGAAATGATAAAGCCCTATTAGCTGCATCCACTTAGGGATGATCTTATAAAACCTGACTCTTGTCCTCATCTCGGTTCAATTATGTGTTCTGTTTTCCTGAATTTGCTGATGCTGTGTTTATGTTGGGCATGCGGACAGCTGTGTTGGCCTTGTTAGAGCAGTTTGTGCCCTTGCAAGAGCACTCCGTTCTGCTACATTTGTGTCACACATTTGCTACACAATGGAAGGCTGAAGCTAGGAGGTTCAAGGAAATGTCAACCTGTGACGGGCATGAAGCTCTACTACGCTCTTCCATCTTCCGGAAGAAACATTACTTTAAATCGATTTTTCATTTGCAAAACCACAATCCTAATAAATATTTCATTAGAAGGTGCTACCAGCTCTTACCAGGACACTGATGATCTCTGCAGACTTCCAATCTGATCTTAGACTTTTGTCTATTTTTTAAATTGCCAAGGGAATTAGATAACAACTTCTTCATAGAAGTCTAGCCAAAGAAAGGGCTATATGGGGTGGGGGGTAGGCTATGCCCCATCAGGCCATCCCATACAAAAAGGAAACCCAGGAAATTGTTTAGAAGGAGTAAAGACAAGCATCTGTTAGGAAGAACCTACAAGTGGGTGGACCAAAGATACAAAGAAGAACATTCTTTCCTTCACCGTCACTAGGAGATGTAGTTCACATGGGGCTACAGTTAGGACTGGAGCTTTAGTTGGTTCCTTTTGTTTATACACTTTGTCTGTCTCTTCCTCCAGGCTGAGATGAGACGAGGTGGCTTGATGTGATTGGTGAGGCACCAGAACAGAGGCTCACACACATGGCATTGTTCAAGGGTAACCCAGATGGCACCCTCTCATCTTCCAGGCATCCTTTTGCATGTGCAGTCTCCATCCGCTGAAACAACCCCAACACCCGTTTCAGCTCATCTTCAGGTTCAGCTGCAAGCACTAGTGAGCACCGTCAGCCTCAGTGAACACTGGGTAGTGGAGATGTAGGAGGCAGTTTGGATCACTTGCTCCTCAGCAAACAACTGGAAAATCCTGCCTAGACACCGGTGTTTTCCAAAGTTGATCTCTCAGCGGTAGAGCTGGCTACAGAATTGTCTCTCATCTTTCCAAAAACCCATACCAGCCTCTCAGGCTTCTCTCCCCTCACCCTGAGAGCTCTTCTCAGGAGAAGTTTCAAATGCCTTTCTCTTTTATTATGGAAAGGACTTCATCACCGTATCAGCAACTACCTTCCAAATTTGCACACGCAAACTTAAGACTATTGCTGCCCCAAACTATGAGCTCTCCAGGTAATAGATTCCAGCTTCTTCGGAAGGCATTTTGTGGTCACTCTTTGTGGCTTATTCTTTCTCTTTGAGTCTCGCTTTTAATCAAGAGGTTTTTCAAAGTTTTCTTTTCAAACACATACGGTGATTTTCCCCAACAGAAATCTGATGGAATAAATCTCCATCACTTTACATCAGAGTTCAAAGACCAGGGCAGATCACTAAGAGATGGAAAGATCAGTGAAGGTTATAAAGAGAAGATAAAAAAGAAGTTGGACCTTGACACAGGGGTAGACTTAGCATGGAGATGCTATTTTCTGAACTTTCAAGCTATTCATATGTTAATTCTTTCTAAATAAAGGCATGGCAGAAAGAGCAGATATTCTCATCACATTCTACACAGAAGTTGGTTATGACAATTTCTAAGTCGTTTAGGAAATGTCAAGTCTGGGCCCACAACAGAACATGGGAAAGAAGGCATGGAGGCATGGGTGTGTGTCATATGATAGTGACTACTGCCTTGAAGACAGTCATACTCATGTGCATGTAACATAGGCAAACATGAATTAATATCTCCTGGGGGTGTAAGGCACACGGTCCTGAGCTGAGCTATGCATTTATAAATCAAGTATAAATTTCATAAAATAAAATCCCCCAATTGTCAGTGAATTTGGATAAATATATATGATCATGTAGCCACCACTGTGACCATGATATAAAATAGTTCCAGAACCCAAAAATGTTCCTTGTGCCCCTTTACAGTCATCTTCTTCCCGCAACATCCAGCAATCACTGATCTGATTTCTATCACTATTGTCTTGCCTTCTGGTTAAATGGAATCAAAGTGTGTAGTCTTTTGTGTCTTCTTTCACTTAATGTAATACTTCTGATGTTGATACATGTTAATTTGGCATCTCTTCAAAGGATGGATTGGACTGCTCAAGTATTAATGGCAAGGAAATTAAGTAGTTGACTATAGCTAAGACCCAGGCATGAGATAATAAGAATGTTGGAATGAATTTGTTGAGGGAATGACAAGTAAGACCAAAACAGAGAGAGAAAGAGGAGAGAATGGAAGAGTGATAAGAAGAAAGGACAGAAGAGGAAAGGAAGGAACAATCCAGAGAAAGAGAGTTCTAGTAATTGCTTAATGAAGGGTGAAGAAGATGGAAAACATAAGAAAGGTTCATAGTTTGCCAGCTTCAGCTTCCATCCCCAGTAAAGAAATCTGGGTTTAGATAGAAGAGGGGAAAATAAGTTCAATATTAACTAGATGCACCTTGAAAAGCTTCTGTGAAGTCCAAATGGACATCCAGAACTGAGAGCTGTAAATGTGGTCTTGAACTTTTAGAGAGTGGCCAGGACAGGGACTGCCTTTTCAGAGTCATGCCTTCCACACTGACAGTAAAATCCCAAGAGAGAAACAGGGAGAAGAGCTCGTACCTGGCGAGTGAGAGCTCCACCAGGCCCACATCTTGGGTGTGGGAGAAAAGCCAGAACCCATTGAAAAATGAGTTCCTGGGAAAATGAGAACAACCCGGATAGTTGTGGGAGCCAAAGGAAGATAAGAGTTAAGGAGAAATAAGGATTTATAGTATAGATTCAAAACAAAATGAGCTTCAAGAAAGGGCCATCAAGCTGAGAGAGCCCAGAGGTGTCTTGGCCACACATTTGCTCTGTTCAGTAACAGGTGGAGTAAAAGTGAGCTTTAAGCCAGCAATGCAAGCTGGATCCAGCCTTATAGGCCAAGTAGTCCAGTGGTTTAGTAGGGAAAAGAAAGTAAAAAGTAAAATGGTGTCTGGAGTAGCAGGAGGCCAAGCCAGAAAATAGGAAATGTGCCAGGGAGGAGATGTGATTCAGAAAGAAAGGGAACATTCTTGAAGTAACTGGCAGAGCTCTCTGTGTTGCATGAATAGAGGAGGCTATAGGCATCACCCATACAGAGGGAGGATCTGACCTTTGTCGTTTAACACCTGTTCTACACAAGAGGAGGCACAGAGAGAACACAGGTGACCTGCTCTGGTCATAAAGAAATCTATGGAAAAAACAGAGCAAACAACCAAGTTACATTTTCTTTTAGAGTTTGATGAAATTATTCTTAATCTCACCTTTATTAAAAGGTAAATGTTCCACAGTAAATATGTATGCCACTTAAGACAAGCTATTTGATTTCTCTAAGTTTTGGTCTCCTTGGTGGTCAGATAGAGACAATTTTATTTAAAGAAATGGTTTGTGGGGATTAAAAGAGGTAAAAACATAAAGGTCTTTCCTCACAGTAGACAACAAATACATGTTAGTTATTTCTGTTGCTAATTATTGTTATCATTCAAATAATCCAACCATCCCAGACCTTTTGGGTTTCTAGAACATGACATGTTCTCTCATTTCAAGTTCTTACATGGCCCTGTCAGGAAAGTTTTGTCTCAGTCCCTCATCTAGCTCAATTCCTTACATCAACTTCACCGCCACTTTCAACACAAGCCCTCTTTAACCTCATGAGACCAAGTTAAAAACACCTAACTTCTACCATATCGTAAAATCACACTATATAAGGGAATCAAATTATAAAGCTAGCCCAAAAGGCAAAAATTACACAAGTATTGGCAAATAGTGTAAAATTAGACATACACACACACACACACACACACACGCACACACACACTCTACTAAGGTATCCTAAATATGTCCAACATGCCTAATTTTCCCTGTAGCATTGGTACAGCAATGCAAGAAGGCAGAAATCAAACACATGAATTCAAAGCATGGGGACCAGCTAGTTACCGTGCCTTATTCTCTTCTCCCATGGCACAAGTGTCCTGAAATTATGTGAGAGGATTCAGGTCTAGCTAAGACAAAAGTCCCTCACCCTACTTCACTATAACACATCAACCAGGCCCATGAGGCCAGGGGATCTGAAATTTCTGTTTAATGAACGTTTCCCATGGGGAACACCAAGAGATGTAAAAAACCTAGATCATTTTGAATCAGGAGGAAATTGTTTTCTGTTAACTAAACTGTACTGGGATAACCAGATAGCTATTTGGAAAAAAATATATATATACTAAGTTGGATACTTACCTCACACCTAACAAAAAATAACTTGCAGTTGGATCCAAAATTCAAAGGTTTAAAAAGTTAAAACTGAAACCCAAATGTGTTAATATTTTAGAAGGAAATATGTGAAAAAAAAATGTATGGAAGCCATAAAGGCAAAGATTGCTCTCACATGCTACCTACCTAGAGAGATGTGTCATTTTTCATCCTCTCCTACACTCCTGCTTTGCCCTTCCCCTCCCATTTCTTTTATAACATGTAGTTTCGCACTTTAAAAAAAAAAAATGTTTTCCTCTTGGGATTGTCAGGCCAGCACCATCGTGCTGGGAACACCATAGTAACCTAAGGCCACTCAGATCTCATGGTGCCCCAACCCCCATCTTGTAAACAGAGTACAGTTTGGACCATTGTTCAGAGGATTCATTTTCTCAGCTTTATTGAGATATAATTGAGCTATAACATTGCAAAATGATTACCACAATAGGGTTAACTAAAACTTACCTCATGTCACCAAATTACCATTTCTTTTTTTGCGGTGAGAGCATTTAAGGCCTCAGCAACTTTTAAGTACGTAATAGAGTATCGTTTACTATAACCATCACGCCTTACAAAAAGCCCCAGAACTTCTTTGTCTTCCAACTGGAAATTTGTACCCTTTGACCAACATCTTCCAATTTCCCCCACGCCCAGCTCCTAGTAACCAACACTGTAGTCTCCATTTCTATGAATTTGACTTTTTCAGATTTCACATGTAAGTGCTATCATGCAGTTTTTGCCTTCTGTGTCTTAGTTCACTTTGCATAATGCCTTCACGGTCCCAGCCATGTTGTGGTAAGTGATAGGATTTCCTTCTTCATCATGGCACCGTCTTCTTTATCCATTTATTTGTCAATGAACACTTCGGCTGTTTCCGTATTTGGGCTACTGTGAATAATGTTGCTGTGAACATGGGTATGCAGCTATCTCTTTGAGATCCTCTTCTCATTTTCTTCAGAGAAATACCCAGAAATGGAATTGCTGGATCATAAGGTATTTGTATTTTTAGCTTTTGAGGAACCTCCATACTGTTTTCCACAGTGGTTGTACCAGGTTACATCTCCACCAACAGTGCACGAGAGGTCCCTTTTCGGCATCCTCACCAACACTTACTACCTCTTGTCTTTTTTTGACAGGTGTGAGATGATAGCTCTTTGTGGTTTTCATTAGCATTTCCCTGATGGCTGATGGGGTTTGAGGACGTCTAGCCTCCATTGTTTTATTTATGGCTGATACTCCAGTGAATTCATCCACTTAACATTCTGAAGTCCTCACAGATGTTCTTCTCCTTGCTTGGTGCTGTTTTGCCCTCTTGTCCATCATTCTGATTTCCAGCCTTCCACCATCAGCCACTCTTTATGCTCTTCCTTCCTCATTTCCATTTCATAAATTTTTAAAATACTGGCTTTGACATCTGACCTCTGTTTCACACTCCCAAAGCCCTTAACTGGTTTTTCAGAAAGCCAGTGAGGAATATTTAAAAAAAAAAATAACATTCCCAAAGAATGACCTAAAATATGAAACAAATACCAAAAGCCAAACTACTTTAGAACTAGATCTAGCCAAACTAGATCATGGAGGGTAATTTCTAAAATACAGATAACCTGAACTTGGCTGCTTGGGTCTTTAAAAGACTACAAATCTGGAGGGAACCCAACTGAAAATGCCAAAATTCTTGATCGGGGGAGACCTGTAGGATTGGTGAGAGTAGCCTACTAGGGGACATGGTGAGGAGACCCTTCTGGGTGGCTGGGATTGGGAAGGGCGTGGTCACAGAAGGAACTGGATGACTTGGTGGAGAGAGTTGGGGGACAGGGTGGAGGGAAATGCAAGGACCAACTCATGCAGGGCCTGATGAAGGGCTTTTGCCTTGATTCTCAGGGCATGGTTAAGATTTGGAGGCAGAAGCAGCTTTGTGATGAGCACATATGAGCTGCCAACGCACCTTCACATTCTATTCCAGCTGCCCCAACACACTCCAACCGTTGCTCCCAGGATCCCACAGCAAAGTGCTAGCACCTTTCCATATGAAGCAAAAGAACATGCATGTGTATACATGTGCATACACACATACACGTGTGGCCCAGAAGATTACAGAGTGCCAACTTGTTAACATTTCTCAAAAAATTCCATTCTCTACCTGGTACCAAATATTCAGACTAAAATATCCAGATTTTAAGCAAGGCTTGACACGTCCAAGTCTGCATCCGCATCTTTTCCCCTTTGAGATGGCATTAATTTACGGAAAATCATTGAATAATGCTTCTTCTTTAAATACTGCCTAGTCTAAGAAATAAGGAGTTCTTTCCATTTAAATTAAAATCAACAAATAATAAATCTCCAGGCTAAAGAATATAGCCAATCAAATGATATGAATATGGCTTAATTTATATTCCTAAATTCATTTTATGAATTCCTCATTATACTGTACAGAGTTCCATGAGACCTTGCCCTGTGTGGAGAAGTGAGGTGGAGAGGGGAGATACGAGAGTGAGCAGTACATGTGCGTGGGTTGTGTCCCCAGTATTGCAGCTTTCTGTGTATGTTGGAACAGCATCTTAGTTGGGATCCCTTGGAGTAGCCCAGCACACAGCCTATGAGTGTCTTTGGACTCCCATTTGCTTGGCCCTAGGACCAGCCCAGGCAAGCATCTCCTTTGTATTTTAATCCTCAGGACCAAATTCTCTCTATTAGTTCCATGGGGAAGATAAATCTTAACTCCTTTTGCTAATAAATGTAGTTAGCATTCTGAGGGCAGTTGAGTCTATGTGAAGCCTTGTGCAAAGCACGGTGCATGTGCCCACTCCTTTACTGGTTACATTGACCTGAGAGATAGGTGGCTTGGCCATCTCCATTTCACATAGGAGGAAGCCGAGGTTGAGAAAGAGTAAACAACTTGTCCAATGTGCTGTAGGACAAAAGATTGTAGGACCTTTGGTGTCAAACACCAAAGTCCTTTCTCTCAACTATTAATTTAGACTAACCTGGTCAAACTGAATAGGTCCATTTAAGCATTTCCTAACTGGCTAAGTAGCATCAATCAGAGTGATGTATTTTTTAAAAAGTGCACTAATTAATGAGACTAATAATAACTTCAATCTGTGCAGTGAAGTCTTGTTTACAATGAGTAAACACAACTGTTATCCACTGGATCACCCCAGAACCTTCTAATGTGGAGGGCGTCCCCACTTGAGGTTCAGAGGCTGAGCGAGAGAAGGCAAGTTCTCTGGGAAATCAATGGAAGAGCTGGTTCTGAAAGCCAAGTTTCCCCGTTACAAACTAAATTTTCCATCCAGCTCCCAAGGTCATGATGACACATTTCCTCCAGTGTCTTCTGGGAGGAGTGGAAGAAGTTTTGGGGCTCCACATCAATACCAGCTGTTCTGCCTGCCACCCAGATTCTCCTTTTCCTCACCCAAAGCTCATTTTCCCCCTTAACATACATATATACATACATACATACATTTATTTATTTATTTATTTATTTATTTCAGAGACAGGATGAGAGAGAGCAAGAGTGAGTAGGGGGAGGGGCAAAGGGAGAGGAAGAGAGACTCCCAAGCAGACTCTGCCTGCTGAGCGAGAAGTCTAACTCAGGGCTCGATATCAGGATGCTGGGATCGTGACCTGAGACACAAGTTGGATGCCTAACTGACTAAGCAACCCAGGCGCCCCTCATCAATTATATGGAGAGCAGGCAACTATTCTTTTCATGGGGTGATCTCTGAGGCACAAGGCAGGCCATACTTGGCAACCAGAATGAGTTTACCTACTGACTAAAGGCTAGAAGTCAGCCAATTATAGTCTCAGTCTTTTTATTCAATTCTGGCTTAAAAGACAGTGTCCCTAGGAAAGGTAGTACTTCAAGGTGTTTTCAGGAAAGGGTCATGTAGGAGAGTGGAGTGTCACTGAACCTGGAGTCAAGAAACAGGTTTAAGTTCAGACCAGGCTTTGCCGTTAGTAGGGACCAGGGAGCATCCCTCAATGGCACCAGATCTTAGTCCAATTATCTATAAATTCAGAGCCAGAGAATCAGAGAACTGGGATTCCCCCCAGCCTTTAGCATGGTAGATTTTTAAGTTTTGTGGTATGTTCTTTGTTGATGTTTAGATCTTTCAACTGTTCTGAATTATCTGATTAGAATCAACAGTGGAAGAGTACAGACTCTTGATGATACACTTTAGGGAGTCTTTGGTGTTGACTGGTTAAAAATACTTTGCTTGGCTCTAAAAAGATAGTTGTGAAACTTTCTGGCAGGACTTCATGTGGAAGAGCCTGACTGTGGTTAGCCTGCTTCAAACGATACGTGTTAAAGTTGCTGAAAACAAAATCTTCCTTGAGTACTCTTTTAAAAAAAGGTGACGCCGCGTCAGCTCGATTCTGAGAGCTGTCACTCTCCTACAATAACTTTCAGAAAGGGTAACCTTCCCAAACCCTTCCCAGCTCTTCTCAATAGTCTGTAAACGCTATGTTCTTTTCATATTTTCTCCATGAATGTTCTTTTTTCTTTCCATTTCTTTTTTCTCTCTATTTTCTTTTCCATTCACTCTCACGCTCTAGTCTACTCTTTGGAAAAATGCCTAGAGCTCAATGTGTTATAGACTTTCAGTAAACAGAGGAATTTTATGGTATAATTGGGGCTAATCTAACTGGTTGATAGATCTACTGACTCTGTTAAACCTGCAAAATGTCATTCTTGGGATTATGGTAAACCTTGTAATTAGTTAATAAAAAAATCACTGCACTGCAGAAAGTCTACTCAACCTTCCAGCTGCAAAAGCCCTCCCTATCACCCCCTCTTTCTCCTGGCTGTGGCTCAAGGACAGTGTCCATACCTTGGTACCTTCTCGTAGTGAATTCCCCATAGATATTGAAGTGTCTATATGTAACAGTAATGCTGGATTGAATAAGAAACAGAGATACACAAACAGATTGGAAAGGGAAGAGTAAGGGAAGGTGAGGCAGAGTCATTCTCTCTCTCTCTCTTTCTTTTTAATTAAGCTTTTTATTTTAAATAGAGCATACGTAACATACTGTGGTCTATTAGTTTCAGGTGGACAATACAGGGATTCCGGATTCACTTCCTTTGCTGCTGACTGCCTGACTTTCCTGCCAGGCTTCCTGTTGTCCGTTACATTTGTCCCAATTTCATTTAGGTAAGCCACCTCTGTATTTGTATATGGGAAGGGAGAAGCAAGATGCTGAAAATGATAGCAGCTGTCACTTAAGGGTACATCCTACGATGAGCCAGACTCTGAGCTGAAGCATACAGAGTCCTTACAAAAATTCTTGAATTTGCAGAGAGAAACCAAGGCCCCCGGACGCAAAGCCAGGCCCTCAAGGGAAGAGTTGCTTCACTTCTACTTTTTTTGGAAAAGAGGTAATTTTTTAAAATTGGGAGTCGATTTATAGGGAAGTAATTCTCAAAGGCGAGGAAGAAAACACATGCGTTTGTCTCTATTTCAAAAGAACCAGAGCATAAAAGAAACAGAAATGTAATTCCCAAGCTACTGCAAGAAAAACACTAGACTCCCCAGACTGGAAAGAACACTTTTCAAACTGTATGTGAAGAACATTCCCCTGCCATCCTCCCTAACCCTCCGGCTTCCATCCCCCCCCCCCCGCCCCCGACACTTCTCACTAAAACTCAGCACAACCCTTTGGGGACAAACCTAATAGCAGGGTGAGGGGAAGTGAGAAAGGAGAGGCTCACAAAGTAATGGCAAGTTGCTGTTAATTGCAGCGCTGTTTCCTAGCAGGACATATCGGAATTTGTCCAGGACCAGAGTGAAGAAATGATGCCAGCTCTTATCCTGGGGAACTAACGTCCTTCTCAGGGCAATCGGAGGAGGAGCCTTCCTCGCTGTTGGGGCTCCAACATCTTCCCTTCGTGCTGTTAGTCTCTGGTCTGCTGCTGCCTCCCTGAGATTTTACCTGAAAGCTTTTCTACTTATTGGCAATACAGTTCCCCCGACTTGGCAAATTAATCCTTCCAAATGATAGAGGAAAATATGGCCCTGATTTTGAAGCTCCTACAACAGCTTCCTTCTTCCCCCACATCTTCTTCCTTTTTCTCTGGGCTCACTTTTCAAATCTTTTCTTAGGTTTTGTTGGTTTGTTTTTTATCTTTCCTTCCTTTCTTGTTTTATGGTTCTCTATGTAAAATGCTGTGTTTTTAAAGAAAATGATAAAATAAAACAGAGGACACAGACTTACAGAAGCCCTTTTACAAATGGGAGCTTGGTTTGAATGTGCTTAGAAGAACACCAGTGCACAGAGGAGGCCCTGGGCTCTAGGGCACTGTCAAGGGCTCTGATGACAAGTTGGCCCTGGCCGCACCTCCATCACCCCTGCATACTGCCTTTCAAGATTTTTCCTCAGCTCATGGGGAAAAGGTGGCTCTTGAGAAATCTTGAATACCAGGTACTCAGTGGCAAAAAATACACCAGATGAGGTATCTGCAGTTGCAAGATTTTGACCCAGCTTGACCTCTACTGGCCTGTTTGACCTTGAGCATGTCACTTAATTTCTCTAACCCCTGTGGTTTCTCAGTTTAGAGGGATGGTCCTTAGAGTTCTGTCAGCTTTAAAGTCCTCCTCATCTGAGGTCTCTGACTGAATCCTGGAGACGTGAGGCAAACCGAGTGTTCTCTTGGCAAAGGTTGATTTGTCAGATAAAATCATGGACAGGAGAGGAATTGACAGCAAACTTCCCTGAGGCCGAGTGAGCATTTCCTTGAAAGGGGGATTAAAGCACTCAGAAGAAAGGTTCTTCGAAAAGAAGAAAATTAAAAACACTAACAAAAGCCGTTCAAGGAAAGGAGAGGAAGGCAAGTTTTCATGCTGTGAGGAGACAGGTTCCCTGTACTCTTCCTCTGTAACTTCTCTGCTTTGCCAGGGCCTCTAGAGGCCCAATTTTCGGTCTCTTTGGGTCACAAAAGTGAGATTCATGTATTGAACAATCTGAACTTGGTACAAGAATGAAATGGTTTTATTTTCTCCTATTGCTGCCTTCGATGATACTTCTTCCCCTTTGCTGTCGTTTAAAAACAGCTTGGGTGAATTCTTCAGCTCTTTTATTCTGTTTAGGCATTAAAAAATGTCCACTCCAACTTCAAGTTTCAGTTTCCTATTATCTTGCCTCCAACCACTGTGTGATTCTTAGAATTTGCTTCTCATAGGCAGTATAATTTTGACTTACTTAATTATTCATCTTTGATCATTTTTCTTTCACATTCCATTATTTTAAATTTCTTTAAAGATTTTATTTATTTATTTTAGAGAGAGATGAGAGTGAGCCTATAAGTAACGGCTTTAAACCACAACATCAATTTCTCTCACTCAACCTAAGCAAGGTGCATTCCTTATCCAAATCCCCCTTCTGGATCCCAAAAATGTTTTACCACTTTAGTGCCACTTGAAATGGGGGGAATACAATGGAGGGGAATTCAATGGACTGTAGCTAAAATGCCTTACTTCTGTACATTTTATTTTTAAAAAGCCACAGTGTCAACATATCACGAGGTCTCAGCTAGTGCCTTGAAGGCACTCTGGGCAAGTGAGGAAGGGCTAAGCCGTACCAGCTTCACAGGAAATCACCCTTGGCCAGAGAATTCTCCAGAACACCTCAGGTGAGGACAGAGACCCAGCTCTTTTAAGTACAGGTTCATGCACAAGCAGTCAGAAGCCTCTGACTCTACACCTGGGTATTTCTCATGCTTATACACAGAGAAGATTTTGAGAGGCACGAGGAACCATTCTAGACTCGGCCTTTTGGAGCATATTTGCTGCTCAAAGGGCAAATACAGTTACAGGGTTGTGACCTGAACCAAACGCCAGAATAAACTGCTCCAATTTACTAAACAAACTGAATCTAAAAACACAAATTGTTATAGAGCCATGAACCACAACAAAGGCTGATTTCTTTCCCTTTCAAAAAACAAAACAAAACAAAAACATATTTGCTTTCTTTCCCATAATGTTTCCATTAATTTTGTTTTTGAGTTTTAAAAAGGTCAGTACGTATAGTATGTGTGATTTTAAGCCAAACTGAGCTGTGCGAAATAAATAAAAAAATAAATAACTCTCTCGTTTTCTTATAACTAAAGTTAAATCTATCCCAAGCTCTCATAGCTGCCTAGAAACTGAACACTCACACAAACCCATTCCTATGAATGCAATTTAAGTGAGTGCTTTTGTAGTAATTTTTGGTTTCAACTCAGTTAAGTTATACAATTTCTCCTTCCTTCCCCTTCGGTTGGTTCTGAGCTGGCTGTTGGACTTCCCACCTAATCACATCGTGGGGCGACCAGACCAGAACCTGGACCACCCACTCTCTGTACTTCCAGCATCTGGACTGGGTGGTGATTCCATCAGTCCTCAGTACCCTAAGCAAACCCCATGCTCAGGAACTGAGCTGGGGTGGCAGGCATTGTACAGGGATTTGCAAAGATGAGGGCTCCCCGCAGTACCCCATGGGCCTGGATGTGGGGCCAGCCTGGTGAGTGTGAGAGCATGAGTCTGCACGCGTGAGTAGAGCTTGCAAGAGGACAAGCGTGGGAGATGAGAATATGCCACCTCAGGAAAGGTGTTAATGTAGCAATAGAGTTTGCTTAGTTGAACACAATATATAACTGCAAAGCTTGTGAAGCATTTGTAGTACTTAACACTTCTTTCTGTGGGGCGCCTGGGTGGCTCTGTCAGCTGAGTGGCCGACTCTTGATTTCGGCTCAGGTCATGATCTCAGGGTCTTGAGATCAAGGCCCAGGTTCTGTATTCAGGGAGGAGTCATGTGAGATTCTTTCCCTCTGCCTCTCCCCACTTGCACACTTTGGCTCTTTCTCTCAAATAAATAAAAAAGAATCTTTAAAAAAAGAGAGTTCTGGGGTGCCTGGGTGGCTCAGTGGTTTAAGCCTCTGCCTTCAGCTCGGGTCATGATCTCAGGGTCCTGGGATCGAGCCCCACATAGGGCTCTCTGCTCAGCAGGGAGCCTGCTTCCCCCTCTCTCTCTGCCTGCCTCTCTGCCTACTTGTGATCTCTCTCTGTCTATCAAATAAATAAATAAAAATCTTAAAAAAAAAAAAAGAGTTCTTTCAATGGGCAGAAGACATGAACGGACATTTCTCCAAAGAACACATGCTGATGGCCAACAGTCACATGAAAAATGCTCAGCATCAGCTCAGCATCAGAGAAATATAAACCAAAACCACAATGAGATACCACCTCACACTAGTCAGAATGGCTAAAATCAACAAGTCGGGAAACAACAAATGTTGGTGAGGATGTGAAGAAAGGAGAACCCTCCTACACTCTTGGTAGGAATGCAGCTGGTATAGCCATTTTGGAATACAGTGTGGAGTTTCCTCAAGAAGTTGAAAATAGAGCTACCCTATGACCCAGCAATCGCACTACTGAGTATTTACCTGAAAGATACAAATGTAGTGATCTGAAGGGGCACCTGTACCCCAACGTTTACAGCAGCAATGAGCACACTAGCTAAACTGTGGAAAGAGTCATGTCCATCAACAGATGAATGGATAAAGAAGATGCCATATATACATACAATGGAATACCACTCAGCCATCAAAAGGATGAAATCTTACCATTTGTATCCATGTGGATGGAACTGGAGGTATTCTGCCAAGCAAAGTAAGTTAATCAGAAAAAGACAATTAACATGTGGTTTCACTCATATGTGGAATATAAGAAACATCTCAGAGGATCATAGGGGAAAGGAGGGAAAACTGGATAGGAAGAAATCAGAGAGGGAGAAAAACCATGAGAGATTCTTAACTTTAGGAAACAAACTAAGGGCTGCTGGAAGGGACGAGTGGAGAGATGGGGTCACTGGGTGATGGGCATTTAAGAAGGGCACGGGATGTGATGAGCAACTAAGGAATAACTGAATTCAACCTCTGAAACTAATGAAACATGTTGGCTAATTGACTTTAAATAAAATAAATGAAAAAAAATAAAAACGAGACTTCTTTCTATTCCTTTTAATTATTTTAAGAGATACTTAAAATCTATTACAATATTAGATCATTAAATCTTGCAAATATCCAAATGCAAGCTTGTTAGACCCCTGGGGACCTATGGCCAAAGCCATGTATTTTTCTTTACAAGTAAGACATCGGAACAATGAAACTCTCTTCGAACTTACATTGAGCAGAATAATCATTATACAGAGATAGGTCTTTAACTCTGAAGTCAAATAACTTTTTAAAGATGAATTATTCTGAGAAAAGCGACACTGCAGGGGGGTACTTCCCATTTCTTTTCTGTGCCAGTCCTCTCCCTCCCTTGTCTGTCCTGTCCACTGCTGCTCCTCTCACCCGTTTGTTTGTTTCTGAGCCTCCACTGCAATGTGCCCGCACTTTCTGCTCCTGCTCCTAGCTCAGCGCTGCCCACACATGGCCAAACCAGGCTCCTGCCTCCCCCGAACCCTCCTGCACCTTCCCCATCCCTCACACAGCTTCTTCCTCCCTCTGTCTCTTCCTATGGCACCTTAGACAGATTCATTGCAGCCCTTGTAACCATGCATCAAAGTACAGAGTTAGATGGAGAGCAAGAATTCAGTAAGAACTCAGTGGAGTTGGCTTCATCTTCTGTTTTCCCAGTGCTTTTTTCTTCTTTACATTCTTAGGACCTTGTACCCGGCTTGGTAGACAGCAAGCGCTTCATTAATGCTTATCAAATGAATGCAGGAGATGATGTGGCATGAACATACTGGTTACTCTGAGCCAGCTGGAGTGAAGTCTTCAGTTGAGCCAGACCCTTTTACTTTCTGTTCCGTATCCTTCATCTGCTTATTCCAGAACAATTGTATTGTCTCCTTTATTTATGAAAGTTGTTACAATTGACAGTACTGACTTGAATTTTCCTTCATGATTTAAAAAGGCACTATTAATTGTTGAAAGTGGCAGATAGGTATATAGGCATATTATTGTGCTTTTATATAATAAACCTTTTTAAAGCACAATTATTACAGTTATAACATGAGTAGACATCAGAGCAAAAGGTAAAACCTTCATCCACATGCCTAACATCACAACCAATCAGTTTCTATTCTTTCCTGCTTTCTTTCAATTCTTGCCCATGTGCATATATAATTTTTATGCAGTTGCAATAATTTATGTAGATTTTCTAGGCATATAGGCGTCTTATCATAACCCTCTTTCTTTCAGCTTCTATGCAATCACTTAGAAGTTGGGTGACTACAAGACAATGGTTTCCATGATGATGATGGTGATGACTGTCACCTAACAGAGCTCCAACCCTGGGCCACTGCTGTAGCCTTGTCGAAAGTCACTAAACCAGTAGAAGAGAAACAATACTTGTCGTCCCTAATACTTACCAACTACTCCATTCTAGGCCAGGACCCCAGCTAAGAAGTTTACCAGCTTCATCCCATTTAGTCCTCACAGCCAAGTCACATTATTTTTAAATTGAGGTTTCGAGAGCCTAAGTAATCAGCCTACGTCACACCGCTAAAAAATGGCAAAGCTAGGAACTGACCCTCAGCTTTCTGACTGCAAAGCCCAACTTGTAACCAAGGATTTGAAAGTGATTCTGGACTCGCTCAGATGCACGGCTTCCGCCCCTTTATACTCTACCGTATCACCTTGAAATGAAAACAGTAATAGGTAATTGGAGAAATATATATATTTTTTAAATATTCAATTTTTATATATGTATATATTTAAGTATTTTATTTATTTATTTGAAATATATATATATATGTTTTTAATATTTTATTTATTTATTTGAGAAAGAGAGAGAGAATGAGAACATGAACGGGGAGGAGGGGCAGAGGGAGAGGGAGAAGCAGACTCACCAATGAGCAGGGAGCCAAATGCGGGGCTTGATCCTAGGACCCTGCAATCATGACCTGAGCCAAAGGCAGGCTCTTAACCGAATGAGCCACCCAGGCACGCCTGATAGAGGAGATTTTTTAAACAAGACTTTATTCTTATTTATTTATTTGAGAGAGAGAGCAGGAGTGGGGAGAGAGAAGCAGACTCCCCACTGAGCAGAGAAGCCAAATTAGGGCTTGATCCCAGAACTCAGATCATAACCTGAGCTGAAGGTAGATGCTTAACCATTTGAGCCATCTAGGTGCCCCTAAACAAGATTTTAAACTTTTAATTTATGGAATGCATAAGTTAAATACACACCCATGTGTATTTTAAACTCCCTATTGGAGAAGCACACATCTCAGATTGGGACTGAACGAATTGAACTTAGTTCTCTAAGTTCACCAAACTTAGTCTCTCCGCTTCTATTATTTTTTAGCCATTTTTAAATTTATTATCCTAAAATACCTCAATAATTTGAAACTTTTCAAAAGGAGACTTGATCTTTAATGAGCTCTGCTACTCTGGACCAAGCCTATCATATGAAATCTCGTTGCTCTTAAATCCATGACCTTGCTTTCTGTGACAAACTTCACGTGCAGAATGCTGATTTGGTTTGATTACTCCCTTGACTTTTAATCAAAACATCATTTTATTTCCTCTTTCCTTCAGTGCCATTTACACGTACTTTGATGATCAGGACCAAGTGAGCAGGACTATAAAAGCCGTCACTGTCACTCAGCTCCGTGGAGAGACAGGGAGGTGCTGGGAAGACTGAGCTGCGCCAACTGGGGTTCGTTAGCCCAGTGGAGGGATTTCCTGAGAGGAGAAAGTGTGCAATAACAAGCAAGCAACCCTTTTTAAAACCTCAGCATTAATTTGTGGGAGGATTTAATAAAACATAGCTGGCCGGCAAGGGTAGACTCAGTGTTTTCTGAGAATTGCACAACACTCGATTTCACGGACAGGCCGGACCTGTTGACGTTCAGAATCCGGAGCGAAGTGGCCTTGCTGTGGGCTCTGTTTCTGAATGGGTAAATGGAGCAGTGCACTTCTGTAGCAATAGAAGTCGGAGACTGGTTGATAAACAAGACAGGTTGTATTTATGTTTATGGTCACGTGGGCTGCATAGTAGTAGGGGGCAGTAACCCTCTCAAAATAGAGTGGGCTCAATTCATGAAGAAGTCTTAGCAGGGGAGGAGACAGGATTCACAGAATAGGTGCCCTCCTCTGGCCAATCTCCTGCCCTCAAGGATAGCAAACAAGAAGGAGTAAGATTTAGCTCCAGCCCTAGTGAATATATTTATAGTCTAGGAGAGGAGACTGGCATAGAAGCTGGTGATTCCCGTGTGGTCGGGTCTCTAAGCCTCAGTACAGTTGAGATGTGGGGCCAGATAACTTCATGGTGGGCGGGGCTGTTGTCTCCACGATGGGATGTTAGCAGCGTCCCGAGCCTCTACCCATGAGATTCCGGTGGCACCTGTCCAACCCCACGGCGGACAGCCAAACCTAGCCTCAGACGTTCCATGTGTCCCCCGAAGGCAAAACTGCCCCACTTGAGAACCACTGCTCTGGGGGGCAGTGAGCACTGTGTGTGGCAAAGAAAAGGCCAGGATGCTTTAGGAGGGGAGGAAGGATGCCCAGGCAGCCTTGGAGTCAAGTAGGGTTGTCATGAAAGCTCCCTTGAGTGACACTGTGTCTCGTGGGAAGCAGGAGTGGTGCTAGCATGTGAAGTAAGGGACCCACGTAACAAAGGAGCCTCATCCTGAACCCTCAGAAGGTATGCAGGCCCATCAGCCGCTACCTTGGTATTGCTGGGAAGTCAAGGGTGTGTGTGTTGGGGGGCATGAGACTATGACAGGGCAAGTGTGTGACCATGGGCTGTGAGAAGCATCTGTGGGCCCAGGTGTGCCACTGCTGGGCCTGTAAGCAGCTGGTCGGTAGGAATAGACTTCTGGAACATTCTGGCCACAGTGCCCAGCATGGATTGCAGTGGGCTCCAGAATGCACCAGGTGCTGTACTACTCACTTCAGTTACTCCAGTCGGTCCTCACAATAGGCCTGGGAGAAGGAAGCACAGTGATCCCATTTATGGGCAAGGACATAGAAAGGCCAGACCTCCGCACTTCATGCTGGGTGTCACGCGGGAGAGGAGGACCAGGACCTTCTGTGAGCAGGTATAGCGGCCTCTTCTGCAAGATGAAACAGGCCTAGCTTGTCTGATAGGGTTTTGTTCAGCACGTGCTGTGATGGAGGTGACGTTAGGGTTTCTGTGATCAGCCCGTGCACACAGCGGGTGGCGGGGTGGAAGTCCTCCCAGGGACTCGTTAGGCAGACACGGGTCAGTATATAGTCACAGAGAAGCAACTAAAAACAAGCAGGACAGCCAAGTGCCTCCTGCATTGTTTTTTCCTCACTCGCATCAAAGGTCCATCAGGCCCCAGATGTCTGATCATTTCAGCAAGCATTTATTGGGAGCCTACTATAGCTTCAGAATTGTCCCATGTTTCTGGGGGAGACAAGGAGCTAGAAACCTGAGGATAAATGATTTTGCAAGAGAAGCTTACCTTTGAAAGAAAAGCAGCTCAATTTAGATGTGCCTGAGAATCTGCCCCTGAACTTCTCGCTCTCTAGGAAACTGTTTTCCTCTGGAAGCAATAAACTGAGCTGAAAACTTGGGCCAAGGGAAGTTTCTAGGAGAGGAAAGGGACCAGGCTAGCCCTGTCACTGTGAAGTTCCTCGCACTTGAGCCCCTGGACGAAGCAGTGGAATTGGCCATCTTCCCCAAGCTCTGGTGGTTCTCAGGCATGGAGCCGTGTTCTCTGTGTCTCATGTGTATATGGGCATTTAATTCCCAAAGCAACCTTATAGGTACTGTGACTGTCTCCTCTTCGCATATGAAGACATGGAAATACAGACAAGCTAAGTAGTTTGCCCACATATAGAGACATGGAAATACAGACACAACCTTTCAGTAATAAAGTCAGGATTATAACCCAAGGTGGTTAGCCACAGCAATGAGGGCCTCTGACATTGACTGCCAGCCTGTCTGCCTCCCGCTGAGCTGATTGTGGCCTGGAAGGCTGGGATGTGTTCTAATCAGAATAATAACAGACTACTTTACTAAAAGACCGTGCAGCAAGGCAAGGCACTTGGTAGGAAGAGAACAGAATTTAGTCTAGATAACCCAGGCGTTGATGGTCACTGCCACTAACTGCTTTTGTGACCTGAATCATCATCAGCAAACCCCACCAAAGCTCAGCTGTCTCATCTTGAAAGTGAAGTTAGCAACTTCACCCTCTCACATCATTTAAATGTGAGATAGACTATCCAACAGGGTCTAAAACAGCCCCCGACACTAAGTCAATACTCTCTAAGTAAAAGGTGAGTGAAAGATGAAAGAGGGGTGCTTCCTGAACATGGGTTTGACTGGCCTCGAAAATACAGTGTTAAGTTCATGAACAAGGGCATAATAAAAATAAAAAAACACGCAGTGTATTCAGTAAACAGGCAGCAGGCATGGGTGTGCATGTGTGTGTTGGGGCCATTGACGCTGAGGTCGTACCATGTACCATCACCATCCAGGGGGTCAT
Source organism: Mustela putorius furo (assembly GCF_011764305.1). Lineage (NCBI taxonomy): Eukaryota > Metazoa > Chordata > Mammalia > Carnivora > Mustelidae > Mustela > Mustela putorius. The sequence goes on along the minus strand of NW_025422010.1, from coordinate 10,808,963 downwards.
AGACCATTAATAACCATGTGTTATTAATGTACTTAATGTTATTAACCATGTAAGTAGCTGTGTTACGTACGTCGGGTTTCCCCATTACATGTATGTTACAGATGCTTAACCACAGGCTGTTCTGAGACACAGCCTCTCCGCAGATGGTTGCAAACTTAGCGACGGGCTACGTTTGATGTTGAGTGTGTTGGTCTCTGAGTGCACAGCTTGACTTTGCTCTCCCTCCCTGTCCTACTTCCCAGGCTCCCCCCTAACTTACTTGCCCAGTTGTACTCCTCAATAAGACATTAGCCCACAGCTTTGGCCTCAAGCACAGCTTCTGAGGAAACCTGCACTAAGACCAATTTTTTTTCTTTTTTTGATAAAAGAAAATACATGGACGTAAATATTCGTGAGAGAAGGAACTACCTTTCCATGTGCAAGAGGCTAACCAGATTGTCTATACTCTTCTATAGTTTCTATTTTAAAATTTTAAATTAGCAAAATGTTGTTTTAACCTACTATTTAAAGGTACACAGTAGGTTCTTCCAAATTAAGAGACATGATATGTAGACATAAGCTGGAAAGCCACAGTGAGAATAAAAAGAATTGTTTTCAGTAGATATACTGTTAGTGTGAATTCAAGGGGCAGCTGTAGGTGCTTTCGTAACCTACGGTTTTATACTCTCATCATTTTAATTTTATTTTTTTAAAAACTAGAGACATCATAACTGTTGATTTTCATTCGTTGGAAGAGGAATCAATTAGAATACACAAAAACGTAGTAAACACATTGAGTATACTAAATACATTTCAATTATTCTATAACTTCTTTAGGTGTTAAAGACAATCACACGATTTACCATGATTTGGGATTTCAAAGATCTGCTCAACAAAGCTTTATTTTGAGACTTATTCCAAACCAAATTTCATTCAGAGAGCCTTGGGAAGTCTCTTTTGGCCTAAATCTGACAAGCAAACTTCATAGCAAATCCTAAAGCCAACAGCATTCCCCGTTACTGTTAATTCTCCAGGGACCAATAGTAACGCAAGCAAAAAAAAAAAGTTGCCTTGAATTTTGCATGCTTTCACCAGAAAATAGGTTAAATATCTTTCACTTCCCTAGGGTGGTCTACTTTGCAGTGAGAATCCCACTGGCCTAGTGAGAAGGAGCTGTGGGGAGATCACTGTGCTGTGGCCCATTTCGCAGATGAGGACACTAGCCAGACACAACTTGACCACCCTGGAGGTGGCCACTGGGCAGTCTCTACGTTTCAAAACTTGGAAGAAACAGTCAGCTATTCACGTAGTTCATTCATTTGATAAATAAGAACTTTGCTAGAGAAGAACCGGGCTATTTTAGAAGGAATCAAACTCCTTATGCCAAAGTATTCTGGGACGACATTTTAACTTTGCTTTTCTTGTTTGTCCTGGTGGGGGGTAGACTGAGAAGGGTTAATGCCAATTTATGTAGTTACTTCTATGCATGTAATTATGTAGTCATTTCTTTATCCGTGTTTCTTTCAGTCCTAGCAACTTGAAAACGAAAGTCCTTATCCTGGCCATATTGATTCTGTCTTACTACTGGGCTAAGCCCAGAGTCTTCTTATGGTTCTAGCTTGGGCTGTGGAGTCCGACTAACTGGGTTTGAATTCTGATTATCACATTGACAAGATACTTGAATTTGGTCAAGTGACTTGATTGTGCCTAAGTAGCTTCTCTATTCTCCCTTCCTTATCTGTAAAACTGAGATGATTTTAATGCCCATCCTGCACAGTACCTAGTGTTGTGCCTTAAAAAAAAAAAAAAAAAAAAAAAAAAAAGATATTATTTATTTGAAAGGGAAGGCGAGAGAGCCCAAGCAGGAGGAGCAGCAGAGGGAGAGGGAGAAACTGACTTCTCACTGAGCAGGGAGCCCCATACAGGACTCCATCCTGGGACCCAGGGATCATGTGTCTAAGGCAGAGGCTTAATCGATGGACCTGCCACGTGCCCCCCTAGTGCCATGCCTTTCACAGAGTAAACATGTGATAAACGTTGGGTATTGATAAGTATTTCAAAAGCATTTATTGGAAAAGAACAAGAGGAAAGAGGGGGATTACCACGAAGAAGAAAGCTGTCAATTCTTGCCAGGACCATCTCAGCTCCCATATTTCGGGAACCCTAAATAATTTCTCATGCTCGTGGAGGGAAAGAGGGAAAGAGGATGCATATCTAATTTTATAACAGCAGAACCCTGTTGTCAGATAAAATCATATAAGGCATAACATGCTTCCCAAACTTAGGATACAGATTTAGCCCATTACCTCCCCCTACCCCAAACCCGCCCCAGGTAATAACTAGAATACTCAAGAACTCCATTTTTTAAAATGCCCAAAGTATCCACCTTTGTTCAAGAATCCCAGGGGGCTTGTTGGGTCAATGCCAAGTGGAGGGAGAAATAGCCTCACCTCGTTTTGCACCTCCCACGGCTCCCCCTGTCCAGGGTGTGGAGGGACCTGCAGATCCCCCGGGGGGTGTGCAACTGGGGCTCAGCTCCCACTCCTGGCTTGGTGGTCACAGCTCTGAGAGCACGGTCATAGGACCAGCATCGCTCTCCAGGATATAAACCGCTGTGCCAAGGGCTGCCAGCAAAAGCCATATGCTTCCGAACCAAGCCAGCCTGCGCTCCAGACCACAAGCCCTTTCTTTGAACCTGGGTCCTCACCCTTGCTATCCCTCTCCTTAATCACGACCTATGCAAATGTGTCCGCCTCCTCCTCCAACGTTTGCCAGGGCTGCCGTAGCTAAGCACCACAGACTGAGAGGCTGAAACAACACAAGTTTATTTTCTCATCCTTCCGGAGGCTGCAAGGCTCAGATCAAGGTGTCAACAGGATTGGTTGCTTCTGAGGCCTTTGTCCTTGGCTCACAGATGGCTGTCTCTTCCTTGTGTCCTCACATAGCCTTATCTCCAAATACAGTCACATCTGAGGTACAAGGAGGTGGGGGGTGGTTAGGACTTCAACATTTGAAATTTGGGGGGGGACACAGTTTTCAGCTCATGATGCCAACAGTTAACCCTACATACTTAGAGGTATAAATGAACCATTTTAATTCAAGAAAGAGTGTGTTGAAGGAGGGAGGAAGAGGGGAGAGAGAGATTGATTGGTTGGTGTGTTCCAGGGAGGTGATCCACACTGCTCTTCAAGGACAACGGGCACCCCGTGCTAACCTTACTAAGGCAGCCACTCGAACACGTAAAGCGTGTCTTATTCCATCCAGAAGCCCAGAGTGAAGCAGAGGACCGCAGAGCGTCTCTGGTTGAAATGAGCATGGCGGGGTCTGGGCCCCTTCATCCTCTCCTCACGGAGTCACCTGTGACAAGCGCCGTGCAGAAACCTTAACCCTGGGGGAGGACTGCAGGTGTCCAGGCTCCTCCCATGACTTTTTCACAACTGTGCAACTCATCAAAGTTTGAAAACAGGTGTGCGCCATATCATCTGACCATCGCGGCTTCAGAAACAGAGCTCTGTCACTAGCGTTCATGAAGCTCACGGTTACTCTGAAGGGATCTGGATGAGTTCCCGTGGCCACGCACACAGTCTGGCCCTTGCACGGTTGGCTTTCTTTCTCCACTTTGCTGCTTTTTGGGGGTGGGCTGCTTTATCACCTGCTCAGCTCCCATATCCAAGAAAAGCTGAGAAGGCTAAGTTAGGTGCAGCCTCCCCGTGACCTCTTTGCACACACACCAGGCCAATAAAACTGGGGCCGAATGACAGTGACAGCTGCCTTGTGGCAGTCAGAGGGACTTGAGCGGTTCAGTTCCGCAGTCTCAGGGACGAGCGTATCATTACAGTCCGGCTGTTCTGAGAGAGGCCACCTAAACCCACCCTCGGGGCTGGACCACGGCGGGACGGCTCGGGTCCCTGCAAGGCCCTGCTGAGACCCCTCTGTGAGCTTCCTGCCAGCAGCAGCTCAGCCTTCGGCAGGTGGGGACCCCCTCCCAGCCTCTCCAGAGGCCAGTGAGTGGAAAGGAAGGAAGATGGGAGCCAAGCAGTCAAGGGCTTGCTGCAGGGACAAGGGCCCCAGGGGGATGGTCCTGCTCCGAGGGAGGCAGCCCTTCTCCTCGTGGGACGACAGTCTGCTCTCGGGAAAGGACCCCCGGGCTCTGCTGAAGCGGGGCATGCGTCACGTCAGCTTCAGCCTGGTCACCAAGGGCATGACGGACGTCCCCGACTTTCTGTGGAGCTTGTCTGAGGTCCAGAAGCTCAATCTGTCTCACAACCAGCTCAGGGCTCTCCCGCCCGATGTGGGGAAGCTGAGCCGGCTGGTGGTCTTGAACCTCTGCGGGAACCGCCTGCGGAGCCTGCCCCGGGAAATCAGCCTCCTCAAGTGCCTCAAGGTCCTGTTCGTGAACATGAACTGCCTGACCGAGCTGCCCGCCGAGTTGAGCGCTTGCAGAAGCCTGGAGGTCCTGAGCTTGTCCCACAACTGCCTCTCCCAGCTTCCCGCCAGCTTCGCCGACCTCTCCAGGCTGCGAAAGCTAAACCTGAGCAACAACTACTTCGCTCACATCCCCGTCTGCGTGTTTGCGCTGAAGGAGCTGGATTTCCTGCACGTGGGTTCTAATCGCCTGGAAAACATCGCCGAGAGCATTCAGTGTCTGGCCAGTCTGCAGATCTTCATCGCCGAGAGCAACAACATCCACTCCTTCCCGCGGTCGCTCTGCCTGCTCACCAGCCTGGAGCTGCTGAACTTGAACAACAATGACATCCAGACCCTCCCGGACGAGCTCTACCTGCTGTGGAGACTGGGGCGGATTGCTTGGAATCCCATGGACAAAGGGCTCCACATTTCCCATAACCCGTTGTCCAAGCCTCTGCCGGAGCTGGTGGAGGGGGGCCTGGAGATGCTCTTCAGTTACCTGAAGGACAAAAAGCACAACTGACTGGGCCGCAGAGGCATGGTCCGGCGCCAGCTCATGGACACCTGTCCCCTGGGTACTGCTCTGGTCTCAGCTTTCTGCTCTAGCCGTTCATGTTGGTCAGTGCTTACGTTCAGATTTGCCGAGTGGTATGGAACCCTCATTCTATGGAGGTGTTTCCTTTGACCTCTGTGTGTGCCTAAGAAGCCCCCTGATGTGATGTTCATCTCATCCCAAACATAAATGGAAACAGGTCTTCGGTTTTCTCTGAAGAGAAACCATTCTGATTCTTCCGATGCGCCGCGGGATTCAGCCCTTGGAAGAGTAGGCAGCAGGTCTGATCGATGGAACTCAGAAGTCAGGTATTTGCTAAGGATGTGCTGTGGGCCAAGTATGGTATGAGACACTAACACCATCTGGTTTCAACCCCTGAACTGGCAGGCGGCCGTCAGAGAGCTGCAGTGAGGAGTGCTCCTAGGTCAGCCTCGATCAGACGTTACTGGGGACCAAAGAGCAAGCTGGAGGACTGCTCTGCTGGCAACGACCGCGTCGGGCAGAGCTTCCCCACCCCGAGTTCTGGGGGAAACAATCATAAGAAATCTGTCTCTAAAATGACTGTAGAGCAACACTCCAGCTGCTTATGTTTACGTCTGCTGGTGAGTGACAGGAATAGCATGATAGCTTTCAGATAATAAATACAACTGTTTTTAATGCACAGTTTCAACCTTCTTTTCCAATCCTCGGGTACCCACTGTCATATCCCTGAGCTTTTCCAAAGACACCAGCCGATGGTTAAATCAGCCAATTCTATTTTCTCTTCTCCCTTACTAGATTCGCCCTCTCAGGGGTGAGGCTAATAATTGGGGGAGAAAATGGCCAAATGGCAGGAAGGAGGAAGTAAGGCACAGGCAAGTCACACGCAGAAGAGTAATTACCCTTTTCACATTCAAAGGAGGGTAATATTTGCCACTTCGCTTTTGCATGTGGACATTTAAAAAAATGAGTTTGGTGACATTTAAAAGCTCTTTGGACAAAAGGCTCTGTAAAAATATTAAGTTTGTTTTGTTTTTAATTCTTAGAGTACACAGCTGTTAGTTAAAGGTGGACATTCGGGTGAGCAATTACAGAGTTTCTGCTGCCAGGGTTGCTGGGTCTTACTGCTGTCAGCAGCCAAGAACCCCTAAGACAGGACTATTTATTCAGAGGTAAAGAAATTCCAAAGAAAATATGGCAGTGAAGAAAGGGCAGTCCCTTCAGATCAATGGAGAGCCAGCCAAATGCTCAGGTTTGGGGGATGATTTCTCTACAGAGTATACCAAACAATATCAGGACTTGGGATTTGCAGTTGCTGGAAGGCTTGCCTAATTTCTTAACACCCTTAGTTTAATTTAGTTAAACTTAGGTTTCTCAGCACCTTCTGCACACTGGACACTGGGCTGGGAGTTCAAAAGGAGCAGCGCCCCGTTGCTTCTACCAAGAAACTCATGGTCTGGTGACAGAGATAGACCCACATGGGTTTCTACAATATGTGGCACCTCAGGATCCCTGCCCAAGGTAAGCGTAAGCAAAGGCCAAGCCAGGATGACACACTGGATGATGTAGACTAGATCAAACCCTGAGTCCTTAGTAACCAAAGAACAGTGACTGAAGGACTTGACTGGGGTGAGCCAGTCAAACCCTCCTCGTCCCAATCCCCTACCCCCCACCCCACTCCGGAAAGAGTGGCAAAGCCCTGGGGCAGTGGGGAGCACCCTCTCGGGTTCTGAGCTTAAGCGACATTAGCGTGGAGCTGCTCAAAGGGGTCCACATAACTTCTCCATAGGAAAAATGATTTTCCCAATGGACCCTCAAGTCCATCTTCCCGTCCATAAAACAGTGAAGCCAATCCTTGCTGCTAGCATCAGATACCAGAATTCCATTAGCACGTTTGTGCATGAGCTCTTCTGTTGAACCACTGCAAACAGATCTTACCAATGTCGCTGGGAGGCAGCTGAAAAAGTACCCCCCAAGCACCCAGCCTGCAGCACCGAGATCTGTGTGTCCCTGCCAGGCACACACAGGCACACTCCAGTAGCCTCAGCCTCTCTGGCTTGCTGGAGCCAAGGCTATTTAAAGATTTCAGTGGCATTCTTCCTTGACCTCATGACTCAGTGGGGCACTGCAGGGCGAGCCTTCCTCCGCAGAGCAGAACCGGGCAGATCGCTTACTGCAGCTTTTTGGCTGGAGCACATGCAGCTGTCTGATAAACGCCGGCTTGTGCCAGGATCACGCCCATTGCTGTCTGCTGCTGAAGAACCACTTGGGCTCACACTGAATGGCCATGACCTTGCACTGGGCAGAGCGGCAGGCCAGCACGGCGGCACCATGCTTTTTCTGCTGAACCAACCGTTTATTTCCTCTCCTTGCTTTTGCAGTCATTTGATCCCACAGTAACTCGACTCCAGGGAAAGCACAGGACCATATTTTGAAGGTGACCCAAGAGCTGATTATACCTTCTTAGAGGAAAAAAATTGGTATCGATTTGGTTGCCCGCAGCCATGCTGCCATTGGTACCGTTCAAAAGTATAGTGCCAAGGTTTGCTTTGTTAATGCTCAGCGTGGCGGAAATCATAAAATTCATCGTAGTTGCCCGGGATGCTTTAGATATTGATTCTTTGTGAATGCTCCTTTTTATTGATAAAGGGAAGTGCCGAGCAACACCCCCCTCCAAATAAAAGAAAAAAGAAAAAGTAAAAAAGCATAAACATGCTTAGTTATTCAAGACACTAACGTGGAGGGAATTAGATACCACCTTCAGTGTCTTTGCTGTCAAATTCTGCAGTTTGCTGACTGACTGTGAATGCTTCTTGCTTCTCTTTTGTAGTTCTAATACTGCCACATTCAAATAACTCCCAGGTATTTCTAAGGCTTTGGAAATCAAAGCGCTGACGATGGCTGCACTGGCAGCGGAGTGTATTTAGCCAAAGAATACGCACTAATTGGGCGTTTGATGTGGGGAGCTTGAGGCCCGCATTCTCGATGATATTGTGGTGCTCAAGTCACTCGGCTCTCGGTACGGAGCAATCTCCGAGGTGTGTTCAGAAACACCTTTAGAAGCTGTTGCAGACTACAAGCATACAATTAAGGAAAAAATCCTACGTTCATGGGAAAGTAAGACGACTTTGAAAAGACACATCTGTTCGAGGAATAATACTGCTAAATGCATAAAACTGCTGCACATGAGAAGGAAAAATGAAGTCATTTCTCAGCTCGTTGACTTAATAAATGGTTAATAGAAGAATTGTGCACCATTCTGGGGCTTTCGTTAATAGAGACTACTTTTCTATAGTTACCTAAGATCGAGCGACTTCGGAGCAGCACACCTGGATCTCACAATGGGAGTCATGCTGGCAACGGAAAGGGAAAGAGGGATGCTATTATAGTTTGCAGGGACCCATTAAACTAAACCCCTTTTTTGTGGTGGTGGATTATTGCTTTTTAAGATTCCATTTCATATGCCTCAAAGCACATACTGAATATGCATTTTCGTATATATGCATTACAAACAGAAGGAGATTAAAGGACCCTGGGCTTGGTCTCTAGAAGACAGGGGCAGGTATCAGCCCCCCGAGATTACTGGGTGTGTGAGGCTGGGCTGGGGTGTTTCTCTTCAGTAATACGGATGGGCTAGGGAGAGTCTGGACTGAGTCACTGGCGTGCTATTACAGATGATGAAAGATAGGAGGTAAGTTCAGAAAATGGTGTAAAAACCAAAAAAGGCAGAAATTCAAACTGCTAGATTTAGCTTATGTGATGGTCCTCCTCAATTGTTCCACTGATTACAATTGAAGTTCCTATGTGTGCTCTATCTTAACTCCACTAAGGAATTATTTTCAGTACTATGTGAGATCTACTTGAGAAACACAAAATACCCAGCCTGGATGTAACGTGTAACTAATTACCAGTACCCAATCATTATAATTCATCCAAGAACACCCAAATACAACACCCTCAAATATTTTGAGAAAACAATAAAATTCAGAGAACATTAAAGCTATTATAAACAATAACGGGAACAACCTTGACCTTGTGGAGGAAAGAACTTTTTACAAATGTTCCTTTTAAGCTACCTGCCAAGTTATGCGTTGAATCCCAAGCATTACTAATTAAAAAGAAAAGGACAGCATAGTAATAAAAAGGAAGCAGAGAGGGCTCATAATGAATTTGTAAGAGCTTGGGCGTCATTAGGCAAACATCACTGAAAGTGATTAGCATGAAGCTTGCTGTGCAGATTTTTAAAGTAGTGTCCAAGGAATCTACTTGCAAAGAGCGGGCTTATTTTCTGCTGCTTTTAGACTCACTCCTTATTTCAGCACAAGAGAGAAAATAAAAGATGAATTGGCATCTATCCACAAAGCATCAAAAGTATTTCCTCATGCCCAGGAGAGAAACAGGCATTGTGAAAGCTACAAGACTGCTGGCTGCCAATGAAACATTGTATCATCAGCCATGTTCTTTCCTTTCTGGAGTTCCCCAGAAGCCAGCCCCCACTTAGGAGAAGCCTGTGTTCTTCTGTCTCCTGAATGTCATGCTGATCACTTCTGTGCATAAACATGGGGAGAGGCCCTGCAGGGGGTAGGGAAAGCTCCTCTCTAAGGGTGGGCAGGTCAGTTGCACAAATAAGCTTCACTGTATCCTAAGACTATGCAGGTGTTGGGGACATGACAAAAGAACAAGATCCCCACACTCCAGGGGCTCCCATGTCCAGGGCCAAGCTCAGCTAAACAGCTAAATGGGAGGAAAATTGCCTTAGTAGATGCATAAGTGAGTATAAAGACATGTGCGTGAGCATAGAGGAGGGGCAGAGGGATGATGAGATTGCAGTAGTGTGAGGTACACACAATCTGACTTGACAGCTTTTGAGCTTTGTTCTGCTTTGTCTTTTGAAAAATCTGTGAATCCCACCCTCCCAGAGTGGTCTGCTTTGTAACAATGTTGTGGCTTTTTTTTTCTCCCCTACCTGAATCCAAGATGAAGGGCATGTACGTGGCCTGGGAGAGAGCACGTCGTCATAATGGTGGCACCCCGTACTGTGAATTCAAGTCAAGCCTCTCTCCCATCTCATTATGGGCAAGGAGGCTTCTGAAAGCACCCAGGTTGACAGTGGTCCCCAACACCGACTGCTCATCAGAATCCCCTGAGGGGTAAAAAAAAAAAAAAAAAAAGAATCCCTGAGGAGCTTCAAAAAAGAACGCCTCCATTTCAGAGATTTTGATAGAGCTGGATTAAGTGGGGCCTGAGCTTCTTATTTTTACTTTTTTTTTTGGTTAGTTTGTTGGTCTTTGTTTTTGTTTTTCAATTCCCTCGCTAATTCTGTGCTGAGAAATGCTGATGCAGGCTCTTCCCTGAATGGTGTGATGTAGAACTGTTAGCCAATGGTGGAAGCTACCCACTGAGAGAGGGCAGTAAGAGGTGAGAGATCCTTGACCATGGCTGTCACACAGAAATACTGCTGGTGGATTGTGGTAGGGTTCGTCTGGGCACTTGTTAAACACTGAGAATCCCAGGTTCCATTGGTGTCCCTTCAGATTCAGGAGGTCCGGGGAGGGTTTGGCATGCGTCGGTCTGACAAGCCCTCTCTGTGGTTCCTATCACATGACACACTGGAGAAGACGTGGGCTAGCAGAATGTGTCCCACTGGAAAATGGGAAAGGCCCTGTGTTCCAGACTCAGCTACGACCTCGGTGCTGCTAATTCTCCTGACCAGCTCTGCCGTCGAATTTGAACTCTGCTGACTCTTACCTTTGCATCCAGGCTATAGAAGAGATGCAATGATTTATCGTTGATTGAAGAATGAACAGCGCATAATGAAGTGAACCCATACACACAGATGTTACCCTCTCCAGGCCTCCATTTCCTGTGAGGTGAGGCAAACTTATTTTAACAAGAACTTATTTCAAGCTTCCTTCAGTTTTAAAATTCTGACTCTATTTAGTTGTTTTTTTTTTTTTTTTTTGCTTTGTCTTCCCTTTATCAAATGCCTCAGTGAATAGACAGCTGAGCTCATAATCACCGTGATTACTCAAGAAAAGCAAAAAAAAAAAAAAAAAAAAAAAAAACACTGAGGAGCTTGGTCACGATCATTATGAATGTTTTAATATCTCCTTGCGGCACCATAGAAAATATCATTTAATTCTGATGCAAGTATGTAGACCTCCAAATTGTCTGAATCCCACCTCTAACTTTTTATTGGATTGAAGGCTCAGAAAAGAGAATCTAGTTTGGCTTTGTTGATTGGCTGATTCAAAACCTCTTCTGTTTTGCTGGAAGAGAAAAGAATTTGTAATTATCCATTTTCCATTAAAAACAAAAAGCTCATTGGATTTGGTTCAATAACATGATTTGGGCACTTGGAGTGGAAATCTTTCCTCTTTACAAAAAAGCATTATGTGTTCCTAAGTGTGAGTTGAACTCTTGTGATAAAATGCATGCCTCCTCCCCAACACTTCCCTGTCCACATAGGCAATGAGTCAAACTTGAATTTCAGTATAAATTTTCAAAAGCAGTTTCTGCAAATGAATTCACATACTTTGCAGTTTCTGCAAAATAGTTCTCCCCTTGGTTTTTCTGATTCTTCATAATGGTCCTCTCTCTGCCTCCGTTGCTTTAGTCAAAGCCACACATATCTACCTACCTACCTACCTACACGGGTAGAAACTGGAAATTAACTACCTGAATTTGTTTTTGACTAGCCTTCCTTGTAAGAGGCTAAGCTATGGTTGTGTTCAATAAGAATTTTTTTTTTTTTTTTAAGATTTTATTTATTTATTTGACAGAGAGAGAGAGAATAGGCAGGGGGAACTGGAGAGGGAGAAGCAGGCTCCCCCACGGAGCAAGGAGCTCAATGTAAGGCTTGATCCCAGGACCCCTGGATCATTCCCTGAGCCAGAGGCAGATGCTTAACCCTCTGAATCACCCAGGTGCCCCCGATAAGAATCTTGAATAATTTTGTTGCCATAAGTACTTAGAGAATTCGGAAGGGCAGATTTGGTTTTTTCCTCCTGGGCCAACATACAGAAAACAAGGTTAAGGAATGTTTTCATTCTGGGAATCACAGAAATAGTTTAAACAAAGAATCTAGCAGAGAAGAATGCAAGTCTTCATATTTTATATTTTCTTATCATAATTAAATGTCTACTGTAAATAATCTAGAAATCTGTTTAATTTCCCAGAAATGTATATAATATGTTTGTTACAGAAAACTTCCATTGTTCGTGATCATGGTATCTCCCCTGCCAGGTACTGGGTGGCTCAGTGGGTGAAGCCTCTGCCTTCTGCTCAGGTCATGATCCCAGGGTCCTGGGATAGAGTCCCACATTGGGCTCTCTGCTCAGCAGGGGGCCTGCTTCCCCCTTCCCCTCTGTCTGCCTCTCTGCCTACTTGTGATCTCTCTCTGTCAAATAAATAAATAAAATCTTTAAATATATATGAAAGGGTCCGTAGACAAAAGGACGAGACTGATACAAAGCGAAGGTCAGGCAAAGCTTTATTTTGCGCCAAGCATCGAGAATGAAACTGACCAGCCAGGGCTGTCTCTTGCAAAGAGGCGACCCCTCCCAGTCTCACAGGCTAACTTTTATAGAGTAAAGTCCATGTGGTTGAGCCTGGCCACACACAAATGGCCAATTGAATTGAAATTCACCCCATGATAGTCATTTAATTCAGCCTATGACCTTGGCTGGAATTGGCGCCTTTGTCTGGTGCCAAATAGGCGGGGCTCACACTCCTTGGCGGGTACTACGCGCGCTTTCCCTTGATTGGACGTTTCCACCTGGCCTGGCTCATCCTTGGTGGGTAGGGAGGTAATACGTGCGCTTTTACTGATTCGACGTTTCCACCTGGCCGGACACGTCCTTGTATGTGGGCTCCGTTATCAGGGGTTGGTCGGTCATATTTCACCAGTTCTGTTTCTAAGCGCTTTTCTCTTGGGGGGAAGGGGTAGGTTCAATCTAAGTTTACTGCATAAACAACAAAATGGCTCGTTCTAGCTAAGTAGATATATATATATATATATATATATATAGATATATATATATATATATGGAAAAGAAAACTTCCATTGTTCATGTAGGATGTTGGCTTTAGAAAATTGAGTTTAATCACTTGGTTTGTAAATGAAAATTGAGTTTAATCACTTGGTTTGTAAATGAACTTGCCAGGCTCTTATTAATTCACTACTACAAATACCATTTGAGTGGACTCTTTCTCTTGTATGGCCAAAGGAGGACACTTCCTCGGTCAGGACGAACAGATGCCTTTTTTTATGCACTGTGAGGCCAGTTGCTTCACAGTCATTGTGTAAAGGTCAAGGATGAATTTGACAAAAGCACCTGGTCTGTGTGGACCCTAGCAGGGCTAGGGTGTCAAACTCTGCATATTTGAAAGAATAGCCTGGCCTTTGACCATTCCTGGGAAATAACATTTAAGCCCTCGAAGTACCCTGTCTGACTAGTATCTTTGTATATACCGGTCTACGCTCACATGGTGATTTATGGTGTGGCCCGTGGCAACACATTGTCACTGTGACCTCTGGAGAGACTAGAGACAGGAGCGAAGTCAGCCACATGGGAGCTCCCACTAAAAATCAACCAGTCACCAAGGCTCAGGTGAGTGCTCTGGGTTGCTGTTACCCTGGACGTGTCACATGTCTTTGCGGGCAGAATTCAGCACTGTCAAACAGTTGCATTTGGGGAGGGGATAGAGGGGACCTTGTCTCCGGTCTCTCCTGGATTCTGCCAGATGCTTCCTTATCTTTGCTAATTTCGATTTCTGTCTCTTTGCTATAATAAATGATAACCACGAGTATAGCAGATTTTCAGAATTTTATGAGTCCTTCTAGCAAATTGTTGAACCTGAAGGTGGTCTTGGGGGTGCCCCCAAAGCATGGGGTAGAGAGATTTTATGAGGAAAGCAAGAAAAGAGAAGCCATAGGCTCTCAGATGCCACCTCCATGCTGGCCACCTGTGGCAGGGATGCCTTTTGGGGGAGAGAATTCACTTCCTTGATTGTTCTCCCTTTTTATAGGGAAAGACTAGTTAGAAATCTCTTCCAGGCCTCTGGGTGGCTCGGTTGGTTAAGTGTCCAACTCTCGGTTTCAGCTCAGATCTTGATCACCAGGATTGTGAGATCCAGTCCAAGTCAGACTCCATGCTGGGCATGGAGCCCTCTCTTTAAAAAAAAAAAAAAAAAAAAAAAAAAAAGGAAAAAAATCTTTTCCAATATTCCTTTCTTTGCTCCAGTATTTCAGTGACAGATGATGATGGTGGCTTGTACCAGGGTGGTGATGGAGGAGGTGATGAAATTGTGGAGATAATTTTGATGATACTCCTGCAGAAATTGCAGGGTTGAATGTGAAGTGGGGGTGGGGGGAGACAGACACAGAAACAGAGAGAAACGGAGAGAGAGATCCAGATTAAATTCAGTGTGTTTGACCTGAGCAGCTGTAAGTTTAAAGTTGTCATTTATGGAGAAAGGGAAGGGTTCAGGGGAAAAGATCAACATGCTAAGTTTGAGAAGATAAATAGATTTTCCGATGGGTCTGATGAAGAGACACTAGGATAGAGAATCTAGGGTTTCTGGGATGGTTGTTGTTGAGAATATGCATTTGGGAATCTAGCAAAATATACAGGAAGAAGTCAGGAAAAGATGTGTTCATTGTGAAGGGTTTCGGTCAAAACCGGCAATTCTTTTCCTTTAACTTTTAGTAATCTAAGTGTGATATTTAGTCATCTGGAAAATTCCTGCAGGTGGTAAAGCTGGCTTTTTTTTCCAGATGTTGGATAAATGGAATTTTACTACTTCTAGATCTCAGACTTATGTTTGTGAAAAGCCCTGCAATTATTGGTTGCTAGGAAGAGAGGCATTCTCTAATCACATAGAAATTAGATCATAGAAGGGCAAATGTCCTGAGGGGACACTTGACGCCCCATCTGCCTTTGTCTACTTCCTAATTGACAGGGGATTTTAATCCATCACCAAGGAATGATCTGTGCTGGTATCCCTCAAGCTTCCCTGAAATACAGCCAGACAAGTCTCAATGCATCTCCCCTCCCCTTTTTTCCTTCTCCATGGGTTTTAATTTGTCTTGACCTGAGGGAACATCAGTATGTTTGCAAATTACATGGTTAAAACCAGAGTGAGGAATAGCAAATCCACATTCACATTAGATTTTCTTTTTGAACGCTGGAGTTTGCCCCTGCAGTTTCTCCTGCCTACGCATCTGATTCATCCCCAGGGCTTCTTGATGGGTCCACAGGACAAGGGCCCACAAGGCCTCTCTGTTACTGTTATATTGTATATTCTTCTGCTTTTTTTGTTCTGAATTACTAAGTCTCTCCAGTTTAAGTAGCGCAAACAGCCTGGCTTTGGAACACCAGCTAAATACCATCTTCTGTTTAACCTCATTTCATATTATCTTTACAGACATGGAAACACCATAAAGTCCTGCACAAGGAGAATTATGAAGCTTTGGATTTTTATTCTTGCATGTGGGGCAGAAAAATTGTTCTATGCGTCCTGATCTATTTTTACACAAATCACAGAGAGAGGGGGGCACTTTGGGATCAATGCAGGTTGTGATCTATTATTTCCTCTTTTTCTTCTGCATAGGATATTGAAAGAAAATAAAGCGGCTGAACAATTTTGAAAAACAAAGGAAAAGTTCTCCTGGCATGGATGCATGATTTTTTCCACACGTTGGTTAAATAATCTGATTGTCATTTATATCTTGCTAATATAAGCTCTTTTGAACAGATCCTACCCTCCTAGCTCAAACTGCAGAGACAGCCCGCAGGATTTTATCTTCTCACTGGGAAATTATTTTCTCCATTGTGTTTTGATGATGACAGGTCTTTTTCCATCTCGCAGTTCCTCCTCCTTGGGGGAAAAGAAATTTAAGGAATAACTTCTGATTTGATACTTGCTGTTCTGTCCACGTATCACCGAGGTTTAAATACTGTCTACAAACTTGCTAACAACCTACTTTAAATCTACGCTCTGGGAAAATGAGAAACAAAGGGGAAGAGAAGAAAGATCCTTTTTAAAAGAATATATCTGAGAATATGTGTGAAATATTTTTACTGAGTGCATAGCATTGTATAAAGGTACATCTATGGGGGGAGTGTAGGGAAGATCATTTCTAAGCTAAAATCCT
Organism: Mustela putorius furo; assembly: GCF_011764305.1. Classification (NCBI taxonomy): domain Eukaryota; kingdom Metazoa; phylum Chordata; class Mammalia; order Carnivora; family Mustelidae; genus Mustela; species Mustela putorius. Next base: position 10,792,887 of record NW_025422010.1, on the reverse strand, counting down.
ATAATTCTGCTACGTAGAAATTCTCACTGCACTTGGAGATGCCTTCCTCTATATCTTAATTCAAAACTTTGTAGTTCATCACTAATTCTAGAAAAGAAGGATCAGTGTTTCTGTCTACCAGCCATAGGAAAGCCATATAAACACACTTCAACATTCACAGGATTTGTCAGCTTTGAAATCACAGTTCTTGATTTTTTTTTTAACCTAAAGGATTGACATTATTTTGAATTTTGTACAAAAGTAAAGCTTTCTTAATAATGTTACCACATTATTTCAAATCTTTGACATTCACATTTTCATATAATGTAACAATATCTTATAGGGCAGAGAAGTGTTGGTCCGGTTGCTATCAAAGGCAATAAAAATTGTACATTGTACCCAGTTCCGTAGTTCAAGGGCTGACCGAAACTTCATCAATATTCTCGTCTTAATCTTCCCAGGCTAACATCCTTCCAGTAGTTGCAAACTCTAGATGTAGAACAAACAAAACTTAAAATTCACCTAAGCTGAACTCCTTCCCCACACATCGTTTGAAGAGACATTTGTGCTCAAGCACATCCAGGAACTGGGCGCTCACCCGCATGTAAACCGTCAAGTCTTTTGATCTCTTGATATTTTTCTCTTAAACCTGATCCTGGTGCCTTGTTCTCCATCTCCATAAATGGCGCCCCCAACCACCAGCAGCCCAAGGTTCATTCTAGCCATCTGACTGTCGTACTCCTCTCATATGACCTACCACCCAGTCCCACGTGTTCCCTCTGAAACCCTTTCCCCAGTCTCTGTCGCTGTCCTTCTGTCCAGAATGTCATGCCTCATTCTGATCTCCCTTTTCCCTTCTTTTGGCCCCCTTTTCATGCATTCCCCATGCAAGCACTAGAGGGATATTTAAAAATGTGAACAGGACCATGATAGGCGGCTGCTGGAAGGCCTTCACTATGTATTTGCAATAAAATCCAAAAGCTTTCATATGATCTACAAGGCCCTGCAATCTCCACTCCAACTGTTTCTTCAGACTCCTCACCTTCCTCTGTTCTCTCACGAATGTGCACCCAGGCTGGTCATCTTTAGTTCTGGAAGGGGCCAAACACTGCCCCATCTTAGGGCTTTCAAGCACATGGTTCCCTCCCCTGGGAATGCACCTGCCCAACTGCTTACACTTTACCTCAGATACATTTTCTCAGAAAATCTTTCCCTATGGGATGCCTGGTGGCTCAGTGGGTTAAGCCTCTGCCTTCGGCTTGGGTCATGATCTCGGGGTCCTGGGATCGAGCCCTGCATCAGGCTCTCTGTTCAGTGGGGAGCCTGCTTCCCTCTCTCTCTCTGCCTGCCTCTCTGCCTACTTGTGATCTCTTTCTCTCTGTCAAATAAATAAATAAAATCTTTAAAAAAAAAAAAAGCTTTCCCTAACCTTTTCCTTTATGACTTTTTCTTTATGGTCCTCACCACAATCGAAAGTACATGCGTGTGTGTGTGATTGTATGCACATGTAATATGTATATGTAATTACACATAGACACGCACTGATGTGGGACATATATAATATCTCCCATCCCAGGACAGTGGGCAGAATATCTGCCTTATTTAACTGTTGAATTGCCCCCCATACAATTTTCTTCCTGGCCCACCTTAAGCAGCCAGTACATCTGCCAGAATATATATAGTCACACCTAATTATTAGAAATCATTAATTTAGAAATTGCGTCTTAGTTGAAATTTGTTAATCAACCAAAGGATATATGTGTATCCCTGATTAAGAAGTGCCTTTTCCTATAAAGCAAAGTTAGGCTCATTAAGAAATATTGTACTTGAGAAGTAAAAAATAAACATATGAAGTGCATATCGCTTATTTAGGTTAACTTTAACATGAGCAGAGCATGCATAATTAAACTTGCAGTCATGAGTTAAATAAATAAATGATGAGCTTGGGGACAGAATGGCCCCCATTGGCAGGATCGTCTCCTTTAGTGTTTGTTTGACAGAGGACGTTACCCAGGTTGTTGGTGGTACGTGGAACAAATAATAAAGATTAAGTATGATCATAACACAGCGTCAGTAACATTTGTGGAGTACTTACTTAGCACAAGTCAGGTCTATTTAATTCTGACAAGATGCCTCTCTATTACGTAGGTACTCTTATTACCCCGTTTTACAGGTTGGGGGACTGAGACTCGGGGAGCATAAATTACTTATCAGTGCAGTCATTGAGGGAGCAGGGCAATTGACTCCAGGTTGTCTGATGCCAGCCACCTTGAAAGTAACTGTCGTACTGTGTCATCTCCCAGCTGTGTTGCCCTGATTTGCCCATGGAGAGCATCAGGATCTTGCTGGCAGGAAACCCCCTTCTTTGTGGTTGGATATCTCCTCTTACTAGCACACAAAAGAGTTCTTAACTCACACCTTTATAAGAACAGACTGAATTCAAGGGAGCTGTTTACTGACAATTACATTTGTTTGTAACCCGAATGTGTATTTAAGAAAGAGATCATTAATACGCTAGCATGTCTATGATAGTTTTTTGGTATTACAACGGTTCCTTCAATGTGGGTACTGGGGAAGCCTCATCGAGAAACTGATTTACATTAAGTCATGAGGTAGTGATGCATCTCTCATAAATAATTCCTATGACAACCCTGTTAATCGGTTATTTTCCATAAATGAAGAAAGTGGGGTGCAGAGTGTGCCCATGGACTTGTCCTCAGGGGCAGCAAGCCTGGAGGAGGCTGATGCCTTGCCTAGCCTGGGCTGTGCTCAGTGAATGCTACCATAGGGAGATGTTAGGATCAGCTTGAAGATGAGGCATCATTTAAGGCTGTCAAGGCAGGGGCCCTTGTGGGGAGAATTGGAAGTCGATGTAAGTTGAAGCTGGAGAAGATAAGAGAAAGGAGCAGTGGGTGGGAACAGAGGAAACCAGTCTCAGGCTGGATTTCACAAGCATCCAGAACAGGAGGTTCTGTGGGGAAGTGCCAGTGAGGGGTGGAGGGGGCAGGTAAAGGTTTCTAAGTAGCTGGGATGGGTGGGCTGACCCCTGCCCATTCCTGTTCCCCCAGCTGCCCAGCCAGGAACTTCAGGACAGTCTCTATCCTGCTTCTGGGAAGTCCTCTTCCTTTGACATTCTGCTCCTTCCCTTCTCTCCTGCCCTGTCCCTGCTGTCACCATTAGAGCAGCCCTAGCTTGTAACAAAAGCTGTGCGCTCCTCTAAGACAGCCGCGAGCATTTGGGCCATCATGGGCTGCTGTTAAATTCTCCAAGGACAGACGTTGTACTTCAGCTGTATGGAGTACATCTCCCGGTCACATTTCTCCCAGTGACAATCTTTGAGTTCTAGTGCTTGATGCCCACACTGGTACGACTCTCAGGTACCAGTCTTTCAGGAGTCAGGATGATTCTAATGTGTGTCTTCCACCGCAGGCTCCAGAGGGCCCACGGCTCCCGTGGGCACATTCCCAGAATCCCTCAGTGTTTGCTGAGAAGGGGATTCTCATGTGGGATGAATGCTGTCCTTGTCCAGGCAGCCTGTCCTCTCCTCATCTCCTTCTCTCCCCACAGGCGTCTTCTGTGAGACTCGGGGCTGAACACCGTCCCTGACATGCTGCCAGAGCACAGTCCATGCTGCCCAGTATGGTTAACCGCATCGTCGACTCCAGATCTCCAAACACGCCAACCTGTCCTGATGTAATAAGTCTATCACTTCCGATTCAAACAGGTCTTCAAACATTGTAGGAAGTATTTCACTGATTAGTTTCCCTGATAAGTGCATATAAATAGTTTTACACTCTGGTTTCAGTTGTAACAACTCATAATATTTGGCTGTGGAAATCGAAGACAGGTTAAGGAATGTTTTAGACATCAACTCAGCCCTTCAATAATGCGTTCAATACCTCTAAAAGTGACAGCAGATCAAGGATGAAACGAAACAGTAAACAGAGAGAAGGCAGATTTCACATACGGTGGCAGCTCTGTCGTTTCAAGCCTCAGATGGAGCACTGGATCAAAATGCCGAATGGGATGGATGGTACTTGCACGTCCCAGATGAGTTGCTTTGGCTGCTGACAGAGAGCATGCTTTTTGCACCATGTGTTCTAAGTCAAAAGAAAAAAAAAAAAAAGTAAATGTAGGGCACAATTTAGTGTCATCCCACGGGAACTTCGATGGCCTGGGATATTGTTGTGAGAGATGCAAATCCAGGCTCACTATTCTTCAGTTTTCTCCTCTCTGGGAGAGAGCAACAGTGAAGGAGAAAGAGGTCAAGGTCTCCACCAGGCACCCGAGGAGGGCGTGGCCTGCTGCAGAATCCTATGTGCCAACCCCAACTCCCAGGCCCTTCCTGTCTCCTGAAGTCTAAGGCACTTTCCTCCAGGGCTTGCCCTCTTCCTGTTTCCTAAAGTTCTCCATGTGTTAGGGCTTCACTTCTCTGCCCACTGCAGCCTCTGCCAGTTCCTATCTGTCCCTGCTTTGCATTCAGATTCCTCTTACTTTTCTCTGCCTGGTGCATTTTTTGTTGAGGTCCAAGTAAACCACTGCCTTCTCTGATCCCAGGACATTCCATGGGATGCCTCTTTCCCTTTTCTGAGCTGTACCCATAGTTATGGGATAATATATCCCCACAAGCGGCGCATTTGCAGTGTGGTTCTGGATTCCTTGTTTGGTTGAAGGGGATTAGCGTCACTGGCCTCTTAGCCTCTCGCTGTGCTTCTAATTTCAAGAGTCATGAGGTAGAGCCAGCCCTCATCCACTATTTTAATCCATATATTTATGGATTAATAAATAAGGTTAATCCCTCTACTGTACAAGGACATCACCCAAGGGTGCCTGTAGCCTCCATGGCTGACATCACAGCATCACCTTAGCACAGGTTGTGGGTAAGAGTCTGTGAGATGCATGTGGTAAAGATGGCACCTAACGGAGTGACCAGATCCTTCTATGTCTTCTCTTGGTGACAGTAGTTTTGCAACATCATGAACCCCAGAGAGCAATGTGTGAATTACCTGGCACAGCCCCACTACTGTCTCCTTACATGAGGTCAGCAGCCTTGGTTGCCACAGACACCATATTACGGAAGGGACTTGCGAAGTCTTTAAAAACTGGCATTAATTCTGGGAGATGAAGAAAAGCATGCATCAAATCTGACCCACTGCTTATTTGTGTAAATAAAGGTTTATTGGGACACAGCACACCTGTTTCTTTGTCTATTGGCTCTGGCTGTATTCGTATTACAACCACAGAGTTGAGCAGTTGCAACATAGACCTCCAGACCGTGTCACTGAGGTTTGGTTCTCAGTGAATGCCGGATTCCCACAATGATGTGAAAGCATTCACAGGAGGAGATCTTTTCTTCAATAGAATTTTGTTGGTAGGGTGGTTGTGAAGAAGATCAATCTGTGCCAAAGAGATGGACATTCTATTTATCAACCATCCAGCAGTGGCTGGAGGAAAGAAGCGAATCAACTTCTGATTTTTCCCTTTACTTACACATCTAAGGTTAATAACCATGGTGCTTCAGAACAGATGCTCTAAATTCTATGTGGAACTGAGATTATCTTTCTCTACCATCTATTTGGTCCTACACTTCATTTTATTGTGCTTCCTTTTATGAATCTTCAAACATACTGCATATTTTTTCCCATAAATTGAAGGTTTATGGCCACCCTGTGTTGAGCAAGTCTACCTAAGCCATTTTGTCCAACAGCCTTTGCTCTCACTTTGTATCTCTGTGTCATGCTTTGGAGATTCTCACAATGATTCAATACTTGTGTTCAGTGATCTTTGGTGTTACTCTTGTAATTGTTGTGGGATACGTATAAGATGGCAAACTTAATTGATAAATGTTGTGTGTGTTCTGACTGTTCCACCAGCTGTTTCTCTGTCTCCCTCCCTCTCCTCAGTCATCCCTATTCCTTGGAACACAATATTTAAATGAGGCCAATTAATAACCGTAAAATAGCCTGCAAGGGTTCAAATGAAAGGCAGTCACCAGTCTCTCTTAGTAAGTCAAAAGCTAGAAATGATTTAGCTTAGGCGAGGAAGGCAGGTCAAAAACTGAGATAGGCTGAAATCTAGGCTTCTTGGGCCAAACAGTTAGCCACGTTGTGAATGCAAAGGAGAAGTTCTTGAAGAAAATTTAAAATGCTACTCCAGTGAACACATGAATGATAAGAAAGCCAAACAGACTTATTGCTGTTTGGAAGTTTGAGTGGTCTGGATAGAAGATCAAACCAGCTGCAACATTCCCTTGAGCCAAACAAAGCCCAATCCAGAGCCAGACCTGATTCTTTTCCATTCTGGGAAGGCTGAGAGAGGTGAGGCAGCTGCAGGAGAAAAGTCTGGCAGGACGTGGTTCATGAGGTTCAAGGAAAGATGCCGTACCCATGACATCAACGTGCAAGGTGAAGCAGCAGGTGTTGATGGAGAAGCTGCATCTAGTAATCCAGAAGACCTAGCTTAGATAATTCATGAAGGTGGCTACACTGAACAACAGACTTTGAATGTAGAAGAAACAGCCTTCTACTTAAAGAAGATTACATCTAGGACTTTCATAGCTAGATAGGAGAAGTCAATGTCTGGCTTCAAAGCTTCAAATGACAGGCTGACTCTTGTTAGGGGCTACTACAGCTGGTGACTTTAAGCTGAAGCTAGTGCTCACTGACCATGCTGAAAATCCCAGGGGCCACAAGAACTATGCTAAATTGACTCTGCCTGTGCTCTATAAAGGGAACAACAGAGTCTGGATGACAGTACATCTGTTTACAAGATGGTTTACTGAATATTTTAAGCCTGCTGTTCAAACCTGCTGCTCAGGGGAAAAAAAAAAAAAAAGATTCCTTTAAAAATACAATGGCTCAATGTGACCCAATGCTCTGGGTCACCCAAGAGCTCCGATGGAGATGTTCGAGATGAATGTTCTTTTCCTGCCTGCAAAGACAACATTCATTCTGGATTATTTTGGTTCTCTAGTCTTGCTTTTTAAGAAATACATTCTATAAGACTACAACTGCCATGGACTCATTCCTTTGGTGGATCTGGGCAAAGACAATGGAAAACCTTACAGAAAGGTTCACCGTTCTAGATGCCATTAAGAACACTTGTGAATCATGGGATGAGATAAGTCAAAATATCAACACTGCCAGGAGTTTGGAAGTTATTTCTAACTCTCATGGATGACTTTGAAGGGTTCCAGATTTCAGTGGAGGAAGTCACCACAGATGTGGTGGAAATACCAAGAAAACCAGAATTAGAAGTAAAGCCTGCAGATATGACCGAGTTGCTGTGATCTCCTGATAACACTCACGGATGAGGAGCTTCTTCTTACAGATGAACAAAGAAGATGATTTCTTGAGATGGAATTTAGTCCTGCTGAAGATGCCATGAAGATGGTTGAAATGACAACAGAGGATTTAGAATATTCCATAAACATAGTTGGTAAAGCAGCGGCAGGGTTTGAGAGGATTGACTCCAGTTCTGAAAGAAATTCTGTTCTGAGTAAAATGCTATCAAACAGCATTGTGGCTACAGACAGATTGTCCAGAAGAAAAAAAGCCAATTAATATGGCGGAGTTTATTGTTGTCTTATTTTAAGCATTTGCCACAGCCCCTCCAACCGTCAGTAGCCACTGCCCTGCTCAGTCATCAACCACAACATCAAGGCAAAACCCTCCAACATCAAAAGGAGTAAAATTCACTGAAAGTTCCAGATGATGGTTAACATTTTTTGGTAATAAAGTATTTTTAAATTAAGATACGTACATCGTTTTTTAGACATAATGTCATTGCACGCTTAATAACAATAATGTAGTATAAAATTACTTTTATATGCACTGGGAAATCAAGAACTTCATTTGTCTCACTTTATTACACTACCGTCTTTATTACAGTGGTCTGGAACTGAACCCACAATATCTCTGAGGGAGGTTCCTATTTGTCCTACCGTCTACAAATTTCTTCTTTCCTTTATTGCTTTCTTTTAATTTAATTTTTCCCCCTCATTTCACTTTCCCCTCTACTAGTTGGGAAGTTATGCAATATATTTTTCTAATTAACACTTATCAAAGTCTACAGTTAATCTATGTCTCTACTGTCTTATACAAGGTCTTTAATATAATTCTGATTACCTCTGTATGTGCTTATTATGCACTTTTTTCACATGGCATATTTTAGTTTTCTCTCTTTTTAAAATAAATCACACAAGACATTTTCACTACTGCTTAGCACAGTCTATCTTTAGTGTTGCCCCCGTTTTAGTCCCTTCCCCCCCTTTTTATCACCTCGTTGTCAAGCTTAGATTTCCCACCTGGCAATCACATTTCTTCTTTAACTGATGTACATCCTTTCAAATTTCCTTTGGTTAGAGTATGTTAGTCATTATTGGAAAATGTTACTCATTTTTAATTCCTAAAAATATCTTTGTCCTTATTACCGAATGACATTTTTTTTACCAGGTATATAACTCTATGCTGATTGCTATTTTCTTTTGGAATGTTGGAGTTGTTTTTTCCCACTGTAATACTGGCTTCCATTGCTTTGTTTTATTTTGTTTTGAAAAGTCGGCTGTCAGTCTACTTACTGTGTTTTTAAGGCAATTCATCTTTTATTTGTGGCCGATTTCATGAAACGTTTTTCCTTGCATTTGTTATTCTTTACTTTCATTATGATGTGTCTTAGTGTTTTTATTTCTCAGGCTTGGCTGGGATTCACTAGCTTCTTGGATCTGTAGATTGATGTTTTTCCTCTGTTCTGGGAAATTCCCAGAAGTGATAAGATTGCCTCTCTCTATTCTAGCCACTCTTTCTGAAACTCCAATTCAGAGTTTGTTAGATTTCTCTCACTTTACCATAAATCTTAACTTCTTTTTCATATTTTTTCTCACTTTTCTCACCAGGCTGAATTCTAGAAAATTTCTTCAGATATATATACTTCCTACTTAATCAATTTTGCTTCAGTTAAGTCTTGATTACCTAAGCAATATTCACTTAATTTTTAATTTCAATTGCTACACTTTAATTTCTAGCTATTCTCCTTGGTTCTTAGTCCAGTCTTCAAGGTCTTTCTTTGTAATCTTTTCCTTACTACTATTTTTTATCCTTTTCCTTTCCATGTCATTTAACATATTAAACATGCCTTTTTAAAAAAATCACTTTAACACCTAATGTCCTGTTCCAGTTCTGCTAATTTTTGCCAAGGCAACAGAAATGATCATCATTATGATATTTGACTGTGGGGCTTCATCTGAAGGAACTGGAGGAATCCTTTGAAATCAAGGTTGGAGGTGGGGAAGAGATTCCTTTAGAAAGGATCTGCATTTCCTTTTGCTGATTCTTGTGTGCCTCACCTGCCTGGCATAGCTTTCTGCTCATGTACATGATTAGAGCTTTACCCATACTGGGAAGATTTGGGCTGCATACCTGCTGGAGACCTGCCTTGTTGTTATGAACCCAGGTGGACATATTTTGTCACTACTCTGCCCAAATCTTTAAGACAGGATATCTCTATAGCTATCCCCTCACAGAGGAATATGGGTTTACTCCCAGTTCACCTTTCTTGAAGGTCAGCTACTTGGTTGGATTTGACATTTTTTTGCAGAGCAGTGGGCAGACTTCTCACTTTGGACAGATCCCAGGCAATGTCTCCTTTTCCTCTTGCCCTAAAAACTATGGAAATTGAAGCTCAGGTTCCTCTAGGTTTGGCAAATACTTTGGTTTGAAGTGCCTGCCTCATTGATTACTTTCCTCTCTCTGAATTCCCACTCCCAGGTTACTGCAACATCTAAAAGTAGTTTTTTTCAAGATATGATGCCCAGAATTTTTTTTGTTGTTTTATGTAGGATCATCATTCAGGCTTTTTTATGAATACTTGTGACAAAAGCCTGAAATTGAGACTTTATGGAAATATCAGCTTATAGCTGGAGCTCTCAAGTGACTTCATGTGTATATAACATACATTTTAAATGCAAATGTTTCTGGTAAAATTTCATAAAGAAGACTTACACAATGTTCATTGTGTTTGTTCTGATTATATTTTTACCTGCTTATTATAGACCCTGAATGAGATGGGAAAGTATCAATGAGAAACTTGATATTATCCCTCATCTCACCATCCAGAAGTGGTCACTGTTCATGTTTTGTTAAATCTACTTTTGTCCAGCTTTTGGTGGGCTCTCCTATTTTAAAATAGTTGAAAACACATGGTTTTAAATGGGTTTGTTTATTTGGAAGATGATCATTCTTCAGCATTATTTCTCTCCCTGTCTAGTCTGAGGTCACGGCGGATCAGTTAACAGCCCGTAAGATACACTACATTGCTCTGCGTAATCTATCCTGGTGGATCTAATCAAAAGAATCCACTCGGGAAACCACGAGGGAGCAGTAATGGAAGAAACAGTACCACTGGGGGAGGGGCAGTAAGGCGCCCAGCTACCGAGGATCAAGGCCATGCAGAAGAGGCGTGGCCATCTTCTATACGCTGCTGCAGGCTGTGTTTGAGCTTCATTAACAGAAAAGGGTTGTATGATGAAATTGCAAGTGGGATTGAAAGGATCATTTGTACTTTACAAATAAAAATGCTTCAATATAATAATGCAGTAATAGTCCACAGGTTTCACATGAGCTCAGACCTCTCTGGGCCTGTCTCTGAGACACAGATTGAATTGCACCCTCCTCAGGCCCCATGCAAAGGCCTGAACATGCCCATCTGCACTCCTGGGGCAAGATAGGGGCTTTTTATCCAAGTTACTAAAAAAACTCTGAAAATGACAAAAATCTGCAATCGATCTGAATTGATTTGCTCTATAACCATGCTCTCCTTTTTACTGAAGTCTGAAAAAGAGCTTCCTATAATGAGCTTGGACCCCATGTTTCCTGACTGGTGGAGGTGCAAGGGGTTGCACCTGGTGGAATTGGATTCCACCAGAGGAGCCCAAGGACATAGATGTGAGCAAGACCAACAAAGCCCTAAACGCCTTCCTGAGTCCTTGATGAGCACAAAAGATGATGTCATTCTTAAATTCCTTCAACAAGAAGTCCTAGGTGAATGTACACTGTCCTTTAACTACGTGGAGCCAAGTGAAGGATAACAGTCATTACACTTTACCTCGGGTGAGTAGGAGCTCCTTCCATGACAAAAAGCAAGGGCTCTGGTGTCACGAAGATCTGAGTCTAAATGCTAAACCAGCAGCTTCCTGACTGGGTGAACTACAGGGGGTTTAACATCTCATCCACAACATAGTAAGGATCATATCTATCATTGCAGAGTTGCTGGAACAATTGAAAATGATCTCTGTAATGAACCTGCCACAAGGTACAAGGCAGAGATTTCACCTGGCTGCGTAAGTCCATGAGTTCTGGACCATTCCCTGATCATTATATCTTCTAGAGTAGCTAGCAGCTAGTAAGCATTCTACGAAGAGTCTTCAAATGAATGGGCATGGTACTCGGGGGTAGAATGAATGATCTTAGAGGACAAAGATAAAAGGTGTATTGCAATCCTATCAAGAAGCTTTCTTGGGACTCACCTTGTTGATGACTTTTTACTGGGTTGTCCCAACAGCTCCAAGGATAAAAGTTGTTCATTCTCTGCCTGCTACAGCCCCAGGCATCTGGACCTGTGGGTGGCCCCTAAGTTCCATGCTTATTGTCTGAGTCCTGACTCTGTCCAATGGAGACCAGATGTCTACCCCATACCGGTTCTGATGTACCCTCACCCCTCCTTTGCCCCTTCCCATTGACTTTTCAACCTGTCCACCTGCTCCACTCATGTAGCCAGGATTCATGCCGCTTGTGGGAAATAAGAGCGTTGATGGAACGAAAGGGAAGAGATGCACTTGCAGGTGTGGTGGGAGAGGACATTGAAAGTCAAGCCCCGCCGTGAAAAACGATCAAATAGTTTTACCAAGAGGCAGATTTAATAAATTATAGCAGTGAGTCAGTAGGGTGATGTCAGACAAATGAAATATTTAACACGATGTAATAATCCCTCCAGTAATGTTAGAATGTTTGCATTTGTTAATCTAAAGCACTCCCTGATGAGCCAGCTGAATGGTGAACATGCTAGAAGGCTTCTCTCTAAATCATGAGATCCCCTAGAGTCAGAGGAGGGATGTCAGCTTTCCTGGTCCTCTTAGGGTGGTGAGATTTATCCCTCAAGGCAGAATCCTTTCTTCTAATTAGCAAATAATGAGCTTATGAACACCTAAAAGAATTCCTCTCTTGCTCTCTCCCTCGTGAACAGAATTTACGCATGCCACTTACATGCTCTGTTCTTAGGGTGGAGAGTCCGGTAGAAGTGCTTCTGCTTACTCCCACCCTGTAACTTGGTATCTGCTCTGAGCAGAGGAGACATACACTAGGCATTTCCCATCCTGGTTGTCCGTTTGCTTGTTCAGGAAACGGGGATCTGCAGAGGCTTTGTCAACTTTCAGATTTCTATTTAATGACATAAAAAAAAAAGAGAAAGAAAAAGAAAAAAAAAGAAGCCTTTATTTAGATTTCCCAGGCTCACATAAAATAGAGTTGTTATTTTAAGACCAAACTGCCTGGATAATCAACTCACGGCGCTGTTATTAATTTATGTATTCAGTAGTTGGTATCCATTTCTGGATTATTTTCATTTGTTAATTAAACATTTCCTCTAAGGGAGACAGAGACAATTGAATTGTCACTGTATCCCAGCGGTCCCCTTTGCTGGCTGATAAGTCTTTCCACTGTACAATTGCGAAATCACTGAGGGCCAGATTACTGCAAGTGACCGGGACAGGTGCTGCTCCCGCCACCAACTAGTCACTCTGGGATTCCTGTGCCTGGTCCTCTACTCTGAATTCACTGCTGATGGCTCCCACTTGCAAAGGAAAGCTGGAGACCAAATGAGAGGCCAGACATGTGGCTCTTGGCACAAACAACACATTGACGAATTCTTTCAAGCCTGGGGTGAATATATGGGTTATTGGTCAATGCGTTTAGGATATGAAAATTATCTAATTAGCCAGATCCTGATAGCATACGCCTCACTGGGGGTCGTTTCCATGTTTCATCTGTAGTATTTCTGGCTGATTGAAGTAGAGGATGCCAATTATACAGTTTGGGGCAGTGGCTAAATATCCATCAGAGGCTGGACAAGAATCAGCTTTGTTATTTGCAAGCAAAGCAGGTTTTGTCCTGACCTTCAGAAGTCAAAGGCTACTGATTTTACTGGTTGCTTCACGGAAATGTTTCTATTTAGACAAGGAGCTGGCAAGAACTATATTCCCTTACTTTGCAGAAGTGGCTAAAACAGCTCTTTTAAGATGTTCTTCTGGAATGGCAGATAATGACGAACTCTCAGCTGTCTTGTGGCTTCTGGGACCATTGAGGCACAATGGAATTGAGACGGCTGTGAATGAGCCCATATGTATACCCTTGTTCCCTTGGACACTTGCTTATTTGTTTGTGTATCTGTTGGTTTATTTCAAGATCTCCAGGGCAAAGTAAAGGTTCTTTGGTCCCATGTATCTTAGGACAATTCTGATACATTATTCAGAGAATTCTGGAACATTTTTATTTCTGATGCACAATTTATCCCTGATTCAACAACATAGAGAAGTGCCCTGTTTTCCTCTTTGTTATGCTAGAATTTCTCCTAATCTCTCACATTCCCTCACCATTAGCTCCTTCCGGTAGCAGGACAACCTGCCCTGTTTCTGAACTCCCAGTCCCCAGTGACCTTATTCTCCATCTTTTTAGTAGTTTCGCCTTTATATCTCCTCTAGTACTTGATCTCCTCTTGACCACATATCACCAATAGAAAACAATTAAGAAACACTCTAACAGGGCACCTGGGTGGTTCAGTGGGCTAAGCCGCTGCCTTTGTCTCAGGTCATGATCTCAGGGTCCTGGGATCGAGTCCCGCATCGGGCTCTCTGCTCAGCAGGGAGCCTGCTTCCCTTTCTCTCTCTCTCTCTGCCTGCCTCTCCGTCTACTTGTGATTTCTCTCTGTCAAATAAATAAATAAAATCTTTAAAAAAAAAAAAAGAAACACTCTAACAGAAAAAATGAAAACTTTGATAGATTTCTAAACAGTGACATACTCCCAGTAACTAGCAGAGAAAAAGGTCAGTAAATATTCTTCATCTCTGGAATGAGAAGGATGGAGCCTTGACTTTTTGAGAGGACCATGTCTCCAAAACATACAGGCCCCACCGGGCTCTTCTCCCTGGCAGCTGGTCTATGGAAGTGGACCTGAGGGACAGGGAAGGGATGGGGCATTCTTGGTTTGCTCCAAGGGCTAATCAGGAAAAACTGTTACCAGATCCCAAATCCTGGGATACCCCCCAAAGGTCTTTATTAATATAGAGTCATCCCTGAAGGCCAGCAGAGTCCTGCTCCCCAAGTTCTTTGGGATGGAGCTCTCCTGAAGGCACAGTTATATCCCCTTATCTCCCAAGACTCTGGGGTCACCAAAGACATTGAGGGAAGTAAAGGATTAGGGGTTGTCACTGGAGGTCTTGTTGATAGGTTTTCTTCTGCCAGAAGATTTCTGGGGTAAGGAGAGAGAACACAGTTATAATTCCTACTCCTTTGGCCATCTGGCTGGACTTGCTGGCCTAGTTCTTATGCTAAAAGCCAAGCAGAGAGGACATGCAGCAAACCTGACATTCCTACTCTGTGCAAAGCTCTGTGGTGCTGTACCTATATTTCCTCACTGTGCTGTCACAGTTTGGCTACGAGTAAATGCCAGAGCTAAGACTTTTAATGCAGGACTTCTTACTCCCAAAGCACCCATCTTTCCTTCCAGTAACAGGAGGAGCCCGGCATGTCCAGAATCCAAATCCCCAAGGACATAGTGTGCATTGAGAGAGATGCTGGCCACTACGTGGTGTTCCAAGTCCGTTCCTCAGGAGGGTTTGTGGCTGACTTGGGAGGGTCCCTCTCATGCCCACAGACAGACCTAAAATTGCTGAGGTGAAGGTCCTCTCCACCCACCCCCACTCCCTTGTGTTCTCCTACAGGGGTAGGCTTCTGGGCCACAGGGAGCCCTATCCCCAGCCAGGGAAGGAAGCTAAGGCCCACTGGACAGGCCACGTTATTTGCCTTTAAGGATCCAGAAAGTTCAGTAAGAGCTGATGATAAAATCTGGATTTCTGAGTAGGAGTTCATTGTCATAACTAAGCCTCTCAGCAGTTGAAAGACTTTTTTTAGAGAGAGAGAGCGTGTGAGTTGCAGGGGGAGAGGGAGAGAGAGATTCTTAAACAGGCTCCCTGCTGAGTGTGGAGCCCAGTGAGGGGCTCAGTCTCAGGACACAGAGATCATGTCCTGAGCCAAAATCAAGAGCCAAACTCTTTATGGACTGAGACACCCAAGCGCCCCTCAGCAGTCAAAAGATTTTGTTTCATTATCATTGTTGAAATAATGTGTTTAATTGAAATTACAGATAGTATGAATGCTTTTTTCTACTTCATTTAATCTCCCTTCTCACCTAAAACCCAGACATTTCAAATAACCCCAATTATGTGAGGGGATAAAAGGAATCTCCAAGCTGTTGCAGGCAGGTGCTAACCCTAGAGCCCTAGAGGACTGAGCGTGCCAGGTCCCCAGGTCCCCCAGGGCTGAACTTTCCATGGGTTCATGGTGTGGGTGAATGGGACAGCATTTGATGTGGTTATTGATGCTGATGATGGTGGGGGTGAGGAGGGGGTGTCTTCTCATTAACCAGGTATCACCCTGGACTCCCATAAGAGATCAGGACCAAGGGAGGCACAGCATCAACTTCTCTCTGGATCTGCTCTCCAAAGAGATGCCCCGATCACAGACAAGCTGGGATGAAATATTCTTTTTTTTTTTTTAAGATTTTATTTATTTATTTGACAGAGATCACAAGTAGGCAGAGATGCAGGCAGAGACAGAGAGAGGGGGAAGCAGGCTCCCCACTGAGCAGAGAGCCCGATGTGGGGCTCGATCCCATGGACCCAGGAATCATGACCTGAGCCGAAGGCAGAGGCTTTAACCCACTGAGCCACCCAGGCACCCTTGAGATGAAATATTCTTATGGGGCAGTAAACACTTTATCCCATCATTATCATTCATCCCCTTTTATCTGTTTGTTGATTAGATACTTAAAACTTTCAAGGTTCAGTTCTTTCAGTTAGTCAGTGGTGCAGTAATTTTATACTGGGGGAAGGGAAAGGCCAAGGTTTCTAATTGTAAAAGATCATCAGTCCAGCAGGCCTGATGCCATCCCCCTAAGCTCGCCTTAAAATAATTATCACTTTATAAGAAAAAAATATATTCACAACTCCCTCTTGCCAGAGTTTGGAAAGACTTTCCACAGACCATAGCACTAATGTGACTCAATGGAGAAGGCAGAAGCTGGCTCATCGTGGGGGGTGAGGGGACAGGAATGAGTCATCCTGCTGCAGGGGTAGTAGGCATCCCGTTCATCTTTCCCCAATGCTCCCCTCCCCCAAGTTCAGACGTCCTGTCTCTGCAACAAACAGGAAGTGTAATGCACTGACTCTCTGATGGTCCTTATTAACACAATCAAATTCTGTATTCCTCCTCCCCAAAGAAGTTACTTCCATTATTAGATCCAGTTAGAAAATTCTGGGGCATCTAAGAGAGCATGCTATATTCTGGAGAGAGACAGAGCACAGATAAAGCATAGTTTCAGCATAATTAGAGCTAACAGAATCTAGAAGAGCCCTGGTGACTACATATCCCAAGGACTGTTCCTTTTTAAGTCTGCATATTTTACAAAAGGCCAAAAACATCAGGCAGGGAGACTAGGAAGTCTGTAGCAGATGTGAGTTCCAGGGACACCGGAAACGTGTCCTTGAGAAGAATGTGCATGTTCCTTGCTCTTTCAAGACAGAGAGGGGACAAGGGCATGTGGCACGCTTGTTCTCCTTCTCCTGTGCTGGTAGGAACTCTGTGTTCTTAGACATGGAAACAGGAAAAAGGAGAGGGGGAGGTGCCTGAAAAAAGTCTTACAGACCAAAGGAAGTGAACCTCATGGTAAAATTTCACTGAAACAATATTTTTCTAAACCACTAAAATATTTTCACAGAAAATTATTGAACACTACATCTGAAACAAATGATATACTATATGTTGGCTAATTGGATTTAAATAATAACAAAATAAAAATACGATTTGTAAACAAAGAAAGAAAGAAAGTTATCATTCTTCCTAGGATGAAAAACCATGTTGTCTTTTTCAAACAAGAACATAATATCAAAGGCAGATGAACCACTATGGAGCCAAGACAGGATGTCAAGCAAAGGGAAGATGATGGAAGAACTAAGAATTCAATGCTGGATTAATCCACCCGGATATGGTCTAGAGCAGACATGGCACCACGGAAGAAGATTGGTAGTGAGGGGGACAAACCTGAGACGCTCTCCCAGAACGAGGAGAAAAGGAAATCACACGTGAAAACCGGTACGGAGGTAGGACCGGCAGGAAGAAAAGGAAATGCAGCTTGAGGGTCAAGAGCACGGGCTTCAGGGTCACAGACATGCCCTTGAGGCTCAGTCCTAGTACTTACTATGTGTGTGGACATGGACATATCTTTCATCCGCAAAACAGTGACTCAGAGAGTTTGACCCAGGACCTAGCATTTTATTAGATGTTAAACCTTAGGTCTGGGTGGCTCAGTCGATTAAGCTTCCAACTCAGGTCATGATCTCAGGGTTGTGGGATGAAACCCTGCATTGGGCTCCATGCTCAGTGGGGAGTCTGCTTAGGATTCTCTCTCTCTATCTGACCCTCCCCCAGTGCTCTCTTCCTTTCTCAGATGAATAATAATAATGATAATGATAATAAAACCAAAACCAAAAAATCTTAGGCTTATTACTAAACTAGCCTGGGTTGGTTTTTTTGTTGTTGGTTTTGTGTGTGTGTGTGTGTGTGTGTGCCTGCAAAATGAGGATAATAGTTATTGTTAGAGTTATTTTATTTGTGTAGTTAAGATGAGACATCTACAAGGTACAGGGACTCCTGGCATACAGTATTCACTCAGCAAATGGGCAACAGAACAGGAGGAACATATATGTCCTGGACCTGACCAGTTTCAAATTAATCCTATTTCTGGAGTTTATATATTTTAACGTGGAAGACTGCAATGTCTAGTAGGTAAAAGGCACTTGTCCAAAGGATGTGCTCAATAACATGAGACACATAATTTGGCAGAAAATGAATGAGTTAGGAAGGTATATATGGCTTAAAATGTTTCATTTTCATAAATAAATCACACATAGCAATTAAAGTGCTTGCTAAATTACAATCATCATTTTGTATAAGCCAGAAACACCTGGATTTACTTAAAATGGAAAAAAGAAGCCAGTATTAAAAAAACCCAAAACATATATTGACATAGATTTGATCATCATTCCTGGGTCAACAAACAATTATTAGACACTAAGTTTGTGCTACTAGTCACTGACGATTCAGTAGCAAATGAGACCAAGTCTTCCCCTCAATGGACTTCCCCTCTTTGTGGGAGAGAGACAGAGCCAGCAAGGAGAGAACGGCATAATAACGGTGTGTTCATTTCATTATTTTGCTGTATACACGCCAAATATTATTCCAGACCATATTCACTGCTATGAAGAAAAATAAATCCAGGTTAATGGTATAGATAGTAATATGGGATGAAGTGGGTGCAGAAGGGAGCAATTTTTGACTAAGTATTCAGAGAAAGACCAGGACATATCTTTTCCACTCTTTCGGAACCCCCACGGTGCTGAGGACAAAGTCGGCGGTGCTGCAGGCTCTGCACATAGTTCCACGACGTCAATGTTATCGCTGCCATGAAAATATCTATTATGACTGATGCGCTTTGCTATTCCTTAATAATTTTTGGAGATTTACCTTAAGGTATATTTCTCTCACCCAGAAAGCCTCCAATTATCATGGTAATGAAAATGTCTTATCAGCGCAGAAACTAATTTGATTTTATTGGCTTCTATTGCAAATGATGTATACCCACACTTGGAAGGGGAATTCTCTTAACAGCGAGTCACCCAGCGTCACGTTCAGCAATGTCGGTGTTCGCTGTTAGGGCACTGGATCATATGAAAATACACTTGATCCTTAAAATAAATTCACTGAGCATAATCTCACCATTGATGATTCAGAAGCACCTTAGGGTCTTGTGATGTCTCTCCTTGATGATCCCTTGGTTCCACTCATGCGCCCATGACGAATCATGTGGCAGGTAGCATAGAAAAGCCATCAATACATGTGGTCCATAGCAGGGAATTTTATTGGTGGTAGGGGAGGGGAGACATCACATATCTACCCAAAGTGGTGAAATCAATTCCATAGAAAATAAAAACAAAGCAGTAAAAAGTTGAAAAGGGACAACAGAAGAGCTTCCTTCTCACCACAGTATCAAGTTACCCTGGGGTTTATACACATCATTGGCTCTGTAAGCAGGATCAGAGCTACGAGGGTCCCCTCCTCACACTTTCCTGGTCAATGGCGCAGAGGAGCTGAGCTGGCAGGAAAGCCAAGAGGCACGTCCCCTTCTGATTGCGCCTGTCCGAGATGACCTGTCCTGATCACATCACAGTGAGATGAGCTTGGAAGGGGAATTCTCTTCCAAGTCTGTTGCTGACTCAGCCTTTTGCCTTTCCTTCTGCCCCCTTGACTTGATTGCCATGGTCAATACTCTTTGTTTGTCTCTAGTTCCTACATACTAGACGCATTCCTTCCCATCCACGCGCCCTCCAAAAAGTGTTTCAGGAAAGAACTCAATTAAAAACCCTTTGCTCGGGACACCTGGGTGGCTCAGTTGGTTGGACGACTGCCTTCGGCTCAGGTCATGATCCTGGAGTCCTGGGGGATCAAGTCCTGCATCGGGCTCCGAGCTCCATGGGGAGTCTGCTTCTCCCTCTGACCTTCTCCTTGCTCATGCTCTCTCTCACTGTCTCTCTCAAATAAAAAAATAAAAAAATAAAAACCCTTTGCTCTTTCAAGTAACATGGGCGAGTCTCTGTTTTCTTGTTTTTTGGGATATTTGCAATTCCATCCTTAGCTTTCATTTTGTCTGGAAGAGTTGTGTCTCTCATTAAGGGTTTTCAGAAACTAATTGGGAAGTTGGTCTTTTCCCCTCATCCAAGGAGGGAGTAACAAACAACCCATCATCATCATCATCATCGCAACGTACTTGCAAAGCTTCTTCGAATAGGCACCACTTTCCCAGTAGCCTAAGATGGCATCTATAAGCTGTCAACTGCTTCACCTACTTTTAAGGCTTGGTATGGCTCTTGTAAAAAATATTCCAAGATCCCTCCTGGTTCCAACATCCCACAGTTCATCAATTCCATGGAACAGTTTCCTGTAATCTCATTCTGTCTAGTGCACAACCATAACTACTTATTTCCGTACATTAACTCTCCATTTTCAGTTTCCTCTGCCATGGATTTTGTTGGAAAGTGTGGCATACTTCTGAACCTCGGAAGAGACACTTTTTCAAAGACGTGGATGCCAGAGAACACACCACCGCTGGCATCACTGCGGATGCGTGTTAAGTTCATCTGTTCTGAGCAGGGCCAGAAACCCTTTGGGAACTCGGACTTGGGCAGTCATACATCTACTCCTTCACACAACATTAACACAGGATGGTTCTCCGCTTCCGAATACCCACAACATTCAGGTCTGACAATGGACAGCAGGTGGTGCTCTCGATTTAGGATTCCAGCTCCTAAGCAAGGCCGTAACAAGGGAAAATTTCAGGTGCATTTAAAATTTTATTTGTATATATATTTTTTGTCTGCCAAGCCAGAAATGTACTCCATTTTCTTTAATCAGGTTTATTTGCTTCCTACTGTGTTACTTCAATTGGGTAATAGTCAACTCGACATTTCCCCCGGCTACGTTCTTTCCTGGAGCAAAGTATGATGGTTGAGATCTTCCAGAGTTTGGGAGTTCAAAGTGCAGGTCTGGCAGATGACAGAAATGCTGTGTCCACATGCAAAGCTGATTGTCCCAGCTAATTGCTCCAAGTGGCCTCGTGCAGACACCTCCTTGTCTGAGGGCGTGTTTACACTTGGTACAGAAACAGCTGGTGTCCCAGGCTGAGGCAAGGGAGCAGAGAGGAGGGAGCCAGAAAGGAGCTTCCCAGAAGCCTGGGTGGGGTTGGGGTGACAGGCTTATCTTGGCATCAAACCCCACAATGGACTCAGCGGAGAGTCGGCTTCTCCCTCTCCCTCTGCTTGTGCTCTCTTTTGTAAGCTCTGTCTCAAATAAATGAATAAAATCTTAAAAGAAAAAAAAAAAAAAAAAAAAAGAACCCCAAACTGGATTCAGCCACTGCAACAGAGACTTGCCGCCTGGGATGAAAGGTAGCTAGGGAACGCTCAGAGGAAGAGGGGGCAGACAGGAGGCTCTAGTCCCTCCTTGCTGGCTCCCTCAAGCACTGCCCACTGGAAAAGCCTGGTTGGGAGTGGGGGGAGGGGGGACTTGCCATTCGAGTCCCTGTCCCACAGCACAGTGTAGGGAGGGCAGCTGAGATGCTGGCACACTCACAGAACTTCGCTCCCCCACCCCAGGGGCTCACCCGGTGTGAGCAGGACAAAAGGACCCCATGGGACTGAGGTATTTGTTCTCTGTCCTGTGGCTTCAGCCTAGAGAGGAGAATGCGGTCTGTTGACTCATTTCTTCTTATCACTCTAATATGATGTAAAATTTCACAAAAAGTAGCATAACTCCTTTTTGGCTTGGAGAATCAAGGAAAATTTCCTCAATGTGTCTTTTCCCTCCACCCTACCACCACGGTTATATCCTCGGTGTTTCTTAGCATGGTTTCACTTTTCAAGAAAATCAGATACAAGAGTAGGAAAAGTGTGTCAAAATGTCATCGTGGGCCTTTTGTTAAATGGAATTGGAAATGCTGAATTGAATTAATGCACTTTTAAACTAGACATAGCTACTACACTTTCAACAGCTTTCATTATGATGGTAACGTCTCTGTTGTCAGATGCAATAAATTTGACATACATTGGCATTCTTTGTTAGACTGTTGACTTATGCAATTTTTTCTTTTTTTAAATCAAGAAAAGTAGAGGTGGAAGAGAATAGGGAGGTTTGGGTCCAAAGGAGAGAAAATAGAAATGAATGGAGAAGTAATTTGAAGACCACTTGGTCACTGCTTTTCATCTAGGAAATGCGTTTATTTAGGACAATAAGCTTCAGTGGGTAAGCACCAATCACAACTGTGCGGTGGCTGGAAGTTAGGAAGGGGGCTGGTTGGTGAAGAAAAGATATCAAACTAGAAATACTTAAGATGGAGGCTGGGTTGGATACTAACTGTTGGCAATATGTCTCCTCCTATGTTCTTTCTCATGTTTCACATGCCAGAAACTTGAAAGCTATAATTCTTCTTCTCCCTTGCTAGGAATGTTCTCCACACACTCTATCTATCTATCTGTCTATCTATCCATCTATCTATCAACTGTCTATTTACAGAGCGAGAGTGGGGGAAGGAACAGAGGGAGAAGGAGAGAGATAATCTCAAGTAGACTCCATGCCCAGCACAGAGCCTAACTTGGTGCTTGATCCCACAACCCTGAGAGGATGACCTGAGCCGAAACCAAGAGTCAGACGTGCGACTGACAGAGACACCCATGTGTCTCTCTCCATATACTGTAAAGATTTATTTATTTATTTGAGGGGTGGGAGGGGCAGAAACAATCCCAAGCAGACTTCGTGCGGAGCTTGGAGCCCTGTTGGACTCGATCCCAGAACTCTGAGATCACAACCTGAGCCCAAACCAACAGTGACACCCATGAACCCCTTCATATACTTTCCACCAGTAAGATGAACTCACTTGGTATTTGGAAAGTAGAAGGGTGACAGGAAACATTTCATTTCTTCCTTTAGAAATCATGGTTCTGGTTTTGCCTGACATGGGTTATTAGCAGCTTTCAGCCCTGACATGGTTTTTGCCTCAGATCTATGAAGGATCACCTATGAGACCCGTAGCAGTTGTTCGTAGCTTCTTGACTCGGGACAACATCAGCTCTTAACTCTCTGGCAGCAGCACCTACTTGCCTCTCTCTGATCCTTCCTGCTTGCCCTACTAGAGCACTCTCGTCTTTCCTGAGCAAACACATGCCAGTTCAGAGGTATGGGGTGGGGGCAGGGGAGCGCCGGCCCATCATTAGGCATGTCCTACCAGGAAGTCATTTTCTCCAAAGTGTTACTCTTACCTCTTTGTGTTTACCAGCTAAGTTTCAAGAGGCTCCTGAGATGATAGTCCCTATATTTCTTGTTAACCAAATCTAGGTTCAGACAAGTTTGAGAGATTCAGGAACCTCTTGATCCTGGTACAGAAATAAAATATCTTTATGATATCTTTTAATATACAGCTGAGGTGATGATGAGGAAGAAATGAGTACCCTTTTCTGGTGGTGCGAGCCAGGCAATCCAAGTCAGAAGCAAGAAGAGGGTGCTTCTTGCCTGTAGATGACATTAACTGGGAGTCACTTTTTATGCAGTAGATCTGACTCAAGTCCTTTATGAAATGTGAAATTTAATATTCACCCCTGGAATGAAGATTCATCTCTTTAAAAGCTGTTCACTATCTCACTCAAGGTGTTAGTACTCACAGGGGATGGATTGAGATGGCTACATCCATTCCGTCTTCCCAGGGGCTCTTGATCTGTAGGAAAAGAATTTAGTCCCTGAAACTTTAAATTGCTTTGAACAGTACTTGTCACAAATGGACCTGTTCTCTTTTCTCTGCTTCCCACTCTTTATCTTTTTTTTAAAAAAGGCTTTAATCTGTCTTAAATAAGCATCATTGTTTGAATTTATAAATATAAGATAATTTTGTAAATTGCAGATGGTTAAATGGGTGCTTTCTTGTTATTTCCCATTCACCATTTCTTGAACAAGTTCTTCCCTTGTGAATACTGAAAAGTAAAAGGATCTGTTAGCGTCGTTCACGAGAACAGTAGTCCGGATGGAGGCCACCTAGTCTATCTGGTTATGGCATTTCTGGAGCAAGAACCATGCTGAACCATGCAGACCCAAACTGCAAAGCTATGGTCCATTCATTTGGGTAATAGATTTGGTGTCAAAGCTGAGAGTTATTGATTGATCATACCTATTGTTTGTTTTTCTTAAGTGTTATCACCAGGTTATCTTATTGGTTGGTCACAATAATACTGTGAGGTAGTTAGAACAAGTTGTACAATGCCCCATTTGACCACACTGGAAAGAGACGTACTTTTCTCTACAGGCATGAGAGATAGGTGTGTCAGTTTTGTGAAGACCAGAGTAAACGTGGAGTCTGCCCCCACGCTTTTGGCATGACCCGGATCATCCTTGGGATAAGTTGGGTAAGACAAAAAAGAAAAACCTAAAAGAGAAGCAGGGAGCAAACATTTCCCCCAAACTCTGAAACTCCAAAAAGGGAAGAGAAGAATTTTATCCCGGCACTTGAAGAGTTATTTAACTATAATCTCTGCCCAGCTTTCCAAGCCCCTGATCAAGGACCACAGCCACCAAGAACCCTTGGTGACTCTACAAGCCCCACCTTTCTGTCCCTCTCCACAACCCTACAGTACCAATGAGCACGCCATGAATATTGGTGGGCTGGTGCGGGGTGCTCCAAATGGTTCCTTATTTTTTGGAGTGTCCTGTCTCCCTTCCTTGACTAAGCTGAATAGGCTTGGACAGATATATGCTGGAGATCCACACACAACCACCATGACGATCTGACCCAGGAGCCCAGTTCCTGAGAAGATGACTCAGGACATCTTGTGGCCCTTTGGACCCTTTCCAGCTTCCTTGGTTTATCTAAGACAATTCCTGCTCAGGGAAGGCAAAGAGGCCATCTACCTGTGAGAGAGTGTCCCCTGTTTCCACACCCATAACGACCACCCTCTTCGACCTAACCCACGCATGAATGAGAAGAGGATTGTTCCCTCCTGGACCTGGGATGACAGGAGGAGAAATGGCCTGAAGGAAGGTTGGATACAGTGATGTAAATAATGCTCTCTCTCTCTCTCTCCTTCTCTCTTTTCTCTCTCTCTCTCTCCAGCTTGTCCTTGCTTATCTTGGTAAGTTGTCTTTTTCTTTCTTTTCTAATCCAAACAGCTTCTGTGTACTTGGCAAGGCTTATACCAGGTCAGTGTAGCAACCCCCAGAGGAAAGGAGCCTCTCCATCCTGTGACAGTGTTATGATTCCCAGAGGAGCTCTCTCTATCGGCCTGGTGTGGAGGACACTCTCACTGCTGTGACCAGTCACGGGGTTCAGGGCTGGTGCTGTGATTCTCCAGGCTGGCTGCGAGGGACCACGATGGGTAGCCCCACCCGAAATACAACAAAGCATTTCTCCAAAGGAAGAGACTGTTATTGATGCCCACATCAAGTGTCTAGTGTTTATTTTGGTGATTTTTCTGAAATGTCAACATATCATTTGTGCAGCAGAATTCCTCCTACTAATAAAGGAAATGATGAGGGAATGAATATTTGACCTTATATATATATATATATATACACATATATATATGTATATGTACGTATATATATATGTATACACATATATGTATATATATATGTGTATATATATGTATACATATATATATACGTACATATACATATATATATATGTATATATATATATGTACACACACTCATGCGCGCACACGCGCGCACATACACACACACATCCCTCTGCCCAATTACCTACTGGCAAATTCTGTCGGGGTGAGTAGTGGAAGTCAGTTAAGAAGTCATCCTCTGACAGAAACACACAGGGAGGCATCCTACATGGCCATTTCAGCCCTTGGTATTATGCCTGATTGAAGCCAACATTATCTGTCACTCAGTTTCAGGAACATCTGACACACCTTTTCATGCTGAGAGCTAATTGCCCTATTTTCAAACCTGGAACTGTCCCTCTTGTGATATTTTTCCAATCGCAGTGATATATTTGTCTAGCCAGCAAGCACCGCCAAAGCCATAGCTATTCTGGAGAGGAGTCAGGGTGGGTAACAGGGGAATTATTCAGCAATACAGTAAACAAAAGGAAATTCTCTCTGAATCAAAAGTTCCAAAGCAACAGCATACTTTCTTTAATAACACATGTAATAATAAAAATGGTTTGCTATCCATTTTTAATCTTTATGAAATGAACCCACTCAATCATGGAAGTTATACAGAAACTGCTTACTACAAATAACACAATGAATACATTACGGAAGTAATTAAGTGAGAACCCAAGTGAAGTACAACGGTCTTCTCTACTAATGCTTCTTCATAGCCAGATTAAAAAACAACACAATCCATAGGTAAGACACAAGAGACAGAGAAATAAAAGATAGTAAGTACATAAAAATAAATAAGGTCCGTTGTAGAACATTGAGTCACATCCCACGTTTCTCTACCCTTCAAAATATTACTTCTGTTACCTAAGAATGAGAAGTAATAGGTTTTCACTATAACCTGTACTTTGACTTGTTCATTTATTACTAATAGTTACTGATCGTTTGCTATGTATGAAACATTCTGGCAAGAGGTATAAAGAACACAAACCAAACCAAACCAAACCAAATAAAACAACAAAGCCTGACACAAAAATCCTTGTCCTCCAGGAGAGTAGAGTCTAGCTGAGGAGTGATGTTGTTTCCCGTGTATGTATAATTATAAGATTAGGTGAGGTGGGTTCTGTGTCATACAAATAGAAGAGAAACCATTTTCCTCTGCAATTTACAAGAAAATGAAATTAAGCAATGACTTTTTGCAGGGCCCAAATGGCTGAGGCTTTAAAATGGGGATTCCTTTACGGAGATATGAAGCAGGGGAGGGCTACACACAGGAAAAAACATGGTGGGGTATGGCAAACAACTGAGTATGAAGAGGGAGAAAATTCAGGTGGGAGGTTGAGGAAGACAGAGCTAGAAAGAGAAATGGTAACATTGTGGGAGCCTGAATGTTAGGATGATTTTCAGACTTATTCTACAGGTAGAAGGGGGCCATTGGAATTTTTGAGAAGGGAAGTACTGTAGTCAACACTGTGATTTAGAAAAATTATTCTTGGCCATACAGAAGGACATTGTCATTGGAAGGGGAGAATCTGGGTGCCTGGGAAGTGATTAGTGAACTGACTAGAACTTGGGGGCTGTATTACTTTGCTAGGACTGCCGTAACAGATTACCCCAGACTAGAGGACTTGAACAACAGATACTTATTTTCTCTCAGTTTTGGAGACTGGAAATCTGAGATCACAGTGTTGGCAGGGTTGGTTTCTTATGAAACCTTTCTCTTAGGCTTGTAGATGGTCGTTTTCTCCCTCTGTTTCTGTGGGATCTTTCCTCTCTGTGTCTATGTCGTAATTTCTTCTTATATGAGAAGAATCATATTGAGTTAAGGCCACCCTAATGACTTCATTTTACCTGAATTACCCTTTTAGAAGCCCTATCTCCCAATATAGTCACATTCTTCAGGATTGGCAGTTAGGACTTTACGATATGAACTGGAGGGGGGACACAATTCAGCTCACAACATAGACAATAGAGGTTGGAATTAAGATGGTTTCCTTGGGCATAAGGAAGGAGAAATAAATCTAGAACCATAAGGAAAGTACAACTAACAACACTTGATGAGAGGTGGGTGTGTGCAGAAGGAAGAAGGACACTTGGGAGAGATCACTTCTTCTAAAAGATACGGGATGGGTGGCTCAGTGGGTTAAGCCTCTGCCTTCAGCTCAGGTCATGATCTTAGTGTCCTGGGATCGAGCTCCACATCGGGCTCTCTGCTCTGCAGGGAGCCTGCTTCCCCCTCTCTCTCTGCCTGCTCCTCTGCCTACTTGTGATCTCTCTCTCTGTCAAATAAATCAATAAAATCTTTAAAAAAATAAATAAAAGATACAGGATGGAAGGAAAGGAAGAGAAAGAATAGGACAGTGACTTCAGATGAAAGTATTGATATTTGTATAGAGAGAGTTCGTCACATTTAGAGACAGAGTGGAAGGAGGAGGGGAACAAAGAAGCCCAAGAGGATCTAGGGAGACTGACCAGAGGGATTAACACAAGCAAATGAATTAACTCTAGATATTGCAGAGGTATCTTTCCCTTTCAGTTAAGACAAGAGAAAATGGAGAGAGAACAGATGATTCCAGAGACCTCTTAAAATGTAGAGGATGGAAAACAAAGGAACTCAACCCTTGGTCTCAATTTTCTTGGTAAAGCTTAAGGCAAAATATACTGGAAATATCTGGATTAGTTAATAAACTCGAGTTTTATGTTTGAGGTCAGGAAAGCTTTTGGAGTCCCTGGTCTGTTGCGAGATCCTTTCCTGTTTGCTTCTCTAGAGCAGGAATGCTGCCTCCCCAGAGCATAACTGAAATATGTTTTTAAAAGCATCTTGCAAGCTGGAAAACTCTCTAAAATCATTGGCTGCTATCATTATTTTATTTATGTATTATGTGAGTGTGAAGACTACCTATAGGTCCTCTAGGACCACCCTGGATCCAAATGGATCTTAATCTTTGGATGTCCTGGGGCCCCCCACTTGGACCAGATCAGGCTGAAATAGACTCACTCTCCACATATACTGGGTAGAACCAGAACTGGGTTGGAGGCCACTTCTGACTATAGGACCTTGAACCTGGTGCTTTCATAACACAATGTACTGAAACATCTCACCACGGTGTCCAAAGTAATTTAGTGCCCACACAGTGAGATTTAACATGAAGCTAGCTGCTAGCACTTCATAAATTACTTCAGTGTCTTGCATTTTTATATATCAGGGTGTCATATTCCCTTTTAATATAATATATCATTTCAGGATACAATGTCACTCTCAAATTTTTGAAATATTATAGAAAAGATTCTTCACTTCTTTGGTATATTACATATCAATGACTTATTATTTTAAAATTGCTAGTATTACTCTAGAACTGATCAGCAGATTGGTTTCTGAAAGCTTGTATGAAGTCAGCTATTTCTCCCAAGATGAAAAAAAAAATTCTTATTATAAAAATGATATATATGATGGTGAGGTTTCCAGGTCAACCTACAAAAATCTATATAGCCCTACAGCAGATGGGACATCACAGCCTCACACCTTCCTATCCAAAGCAAGTGGAAGATTCTTTTTCGGACACACACATCTCATCGCTTCCAGTTGGGTCATGTGTCCATTTTTAGACATCTCTGGAATGAGATGTATTCATTGACTTCAGCCACTCAGGTGGTGGAGTGGAGTAAGGTGTCCCTGAAACTCCCAGGCTGAAAGGCAGAAGGGCCAGTACCTCAATACAAAAGGAAAAGGAAGGGAGGTTGGACAGCTGAGTACAACACTCCTATTCACCACACATGTGTTAGAGAATGAAGCAAGAGAAGGCAATGTGTCCTCTCCACTTCTGTAGAAGGACAGCTTCTAAACCTTCAGCATCCTCCTCCCTGTGTCCTTGTGTCCATCACACCCAGGCTTTCACTAAGGCCACATCTGAACCGGTGTTTTGAACACTAGAGCAGAACAAGGCATCCAGCTGCCCCGAGTTTGTCACACCTCAGTCCTTCATGCATTCCTCTCTCCTGCAATCCCCGGCATGGGTGCTTCTCTTCCCAGTTGACTTGCAAGAAGGCGTGACATAGATGAAGGCACACTAAGACTGATAAGACCAATGACTCAGGTATTTGTGTTTTTAGATGCTTCTTTCTACGCCCAGCTTAATAATTAATCATGGACTGGTGAAACTTCAGGCCCTAGAAGCATAAAGAAACAGAAATGGGAGGATAAAATGGAAGTAGAGATGACAAGCAGACCCTCATGACTCAGCGTCTTCCTCTGCATAGGCATGCTTTATTGTGTCTTCTATTTATGCAACCTTCCCTTTCCCCAGTTCTGGGTCCACTCGTACCCTAAAAGCTCTAAGGGGACGCCTAAGAACATGCATGAGAGTGGCAGCAAGGTAGGGGACTGTCATGTTTGATGTAATTTATGGACTCTGTCCACGTTCATTCATCAAGTAAAGGCCACTGTGTAGAGTTATAGATGAATTACTGGATAGACATATAACAAATGATAGATACAAATACACTGTATTCTGTTACTTTAGGTCATCATTCATTATAAGAAACACTATTATTTTATATAACACTAAGAAAAGGAAAAAATACTGCCAATTACAAGAGCCATCAGTGTTAAAAACGAATTGATGGAATACAGTAGGCACATCCTTTCCAAAATTAGATTATTTTGTAACTGCAGTTTATAATAAGTAGGTAGGAGTCATAGCATGCCAAGAAGGTGCCAAAGGAAAACTCTCATTGCAACTCAGAAGTAGCCTTGCAGATGAAGATTTTTTTTTAAATCAAAAGTCCAAGGATTTCCCATTCCTGGGCCTTTTAGATAATCCATACAAAAATCCATTAATAGTGTCTGAGTATGAGCTGTATACAAGTCGCTGTGCTTGGCTCTGTGGAGGGTACAGAGAAATATAAAATATGGCGAAAGCCCTTAAGATGTTTGTAACTGAGTTGAGGAATTATCCAGAGTAACAATAAAAACTTAAGAATCATAACAAGTAGTCATGTTGTGTTCCAGGCAGCTCTGGAAGGATCCATAGGGCCTGGCACCAAAGCAGAGACTTTGGACTTGACCTGATCTCATGCATGTTCTTAGGCGTCTGGTGGCACGGGCAGCATCTGGACAGTGGGGCGGGGTGGGGGTGCTGTGCTCCACCAGCAGGGGAAGAGTATAGCACTCTATGCGGAAACTCATCAGAGATCTCCCTGGAGCAAGTCGGCTGCTTACCTACTCCCCCCACCTCTACCAGGAAATACAACTGAAAGGACAAAGGACCAGTTAGAAGATGGATTTAGTTTACTCTGTTTCCACCTAGCTTCTGTCTGCAATCTTCTGGCCAGGGAATCTAAATAAGGTTCTTCTGATTGAATTCTTAGCCATGCATCCCGGCTGACTGAATTCTCTTTATGCTCCAATCATTTATAAAATGGGACCTCTGGGTAGAACTGTTACATAGTTAGACTGGAAGCTATCAGATGGTACTTTGAGAGCTTTTGGTCAAAGGGCCAAGAAAACCCTGTCCTTGATCACAACTCCCTTCTGAGTCGCTGAGGATCAAGAACAATGATTAGCAAATCAAGGGCTGAGGAATATTTGTGCTGCCTAGGACTGTGGCCCAAATCCCAGTGCAGAACTCCAATAGGGCTGGGCTGGATCCTGGCAAACATTCATTTGTCCAGGACTGAGGTCTATGGAGCCACTTTTCTCTCTAGCATAAACCTAAATTTCAGATCATACTGCTTCCAAAAGACAGGGCAAATATTTACATTTCTGACAGATAAGAACTGGAATAGAGAGTTTCCATTTCCTCATAAATGCTTATTCCTGTCTTCAAGTTCAACCCATCTGAAAAAGGGACATATCCATTGGCCCAGTAGGTTTCCTTCTTGACAGTGGAGTCAAAGGCACAGAGACAATTCTCCCCTAGAGAGTTCTAGGAGCCTCCCTCATTTCTGACACCAAAATCGGAATAATGGACTGGCAGAGGAATAAAAATTAAAGCACATAAGATTCTCTTTCAAATGAATATCATTTATTGTAAAGAATGGAAGAGTCAAAAATCTAGGCACTACAAATACCAGGGAAAGAGGTAAAATAGTCTGTGAATTTTTATATATGTAAACAATCAGAATGTTTCAGGTTAAAATAAAATAGAAAACTCTTTTCTTCAGAAGCAAGTTAGGGAGAGGACGAGCAGAGACCTCCTGAAACAGCAGAATCATTACAACAGCTCTGTACTTGGCTTTGTCCTTTGGGCCATGCAAATACGGACAACTGGGTCAGCTCCTAGCTCTAAACACCCCCTCCCTACCCCTCGTGCCCTTCCTTTAGCTTATGGCCCTCACCCACCACTGCTGTGACTTGGCATCTCTGCTTTGTCTAAAATGTTAAATAGTAGAAGGTCCCAGAGAAGTCCTGACTTACTTTTTGTTTTACACCGATCAACCAATTCCAGAAAATAAGGCTACAGATCATGTCATCCTATGGTAACAACAAATTATGGGTCATTAGTCTTTAAAAAAAAGATTTGAGCGGGGCGCCTGGGTGGCTCAGTGGGTTAAAGCCTCTGCCTTCGGCTCAGGTCATGATCCCAGGGTTCTGGGATAAGCCCCACATCAGGCTCTCTGCTCAGCAGGGAGCCTGCTTCCTCCACTCTCTCTACCTACTTGTGATCTCTGCCTGTCAAATAAATAAATAAAATCTTAAAAAAAAAAAAAGATTTGAGCAAAATTTTATTTTCTTGCTACATTTAAAAAAAAAAAAATGGAGCCAGCAAGTCTTGCATTTTTCTGCACAAGCTTCTGGATATCCCCAAGCTCCACCCACTAGAAAACAAGCCAGATCTCCAGCCTGGAATTGGGAGTGTCTGATCAGCACCGCCCACCTTGAGTGCTGAGTGAAGGACCTTCGTGGAGGCTAGAGGTCTAAGAGGTTTTCTTCCTTCCCAAAGCTAAGTGGCAATCTCAAAATGTACTGTTGGGCAAGGAAAGGGCAGATCCATACCTTCTCTGAGCTTTCACCTGCCCTCATTTCCCACCACAGGTACTCTGACTCCCATGCACCTGCCCATTTCCCACCATTGCCCATCCCCTGCTTCTCCCAGCCTTTCCAGCCTGATGCTTCTTGCCTTGGCTGGCCGCTCCTTACATACCCACATCTACCCAGTTCAGGGCCGAGGGTCAGGAAAAAACTACACATAATGGTCTTACAACACATGCATATATAGGTGCACACACAAACACACACACACAGAAATATGATTTAGAAAACACTTTTGGGATGCTTCCTTCCAAAAGCAAATTCCTGGCTCTCCCTGGTAGCATTTCCTGTTTGAGTTCACAGTGGACGGTGTTATAGTCAAATGCCATAAATAATGGTCTCCGACTAAATGACACCTGCTAGAAAGTTACTTCTTTATGGTTTTCAGAATGCAGGCTCGGAGGGGGTGGGGAACGATGAAAGATAGATTTGAGCTCTTCAAACATCACTCTATTGATTTATGTATGAAAAAATATGGAATCTGTCAAGGCAAACAGCACTATGTTAAATGTAAAATGTAATCCCAGCTGTGGTGGCCACTGCTGCCAATACATATATTTCAGGAAGTCAATTTACTTTTAAATGGAATTTTAACATTGGTGAAAGGAGTCACACTGAATCCCTTATTTATAGGAAACCTGTCCTCCACAGTGAAGAACAATGCAGTCTGCTGGGACAGGAGAGGAAGGAAACTTCAGGAAACCCGTTTGTTTTCTCAGTTGTTTATTCCCATCTCCATGGGGGGACAAAGAGAAGGGGGTGGGGGAGGGGGGAGGGAGAGGTGGGGGATGAGGATGGTCCACATTACAGGCTTTGCCAGTTTCCCCGTTCCTGGGGGAACCATGATGGGTGCTTTGGGCTGGAGCTTTCCTCTAGCACAACCTGAGTGGTCCCCACTTCAGGGCATGGGGAGCTGTTTTTCTCAGGACAGATGGGAGAAGGCGCCAGCTACGGAGAGCCACATCACCCCGCTGATGGCCTATATGGAATGGACGTCAGTTCTCTGAATCGGCTCTGATTGAGAGCCGTGAGATCATGGGCCCATCACTTCACTCTCTGGGCTCCGTTTCTTCATCTGTTAAGTGGGGGCAGCAATGCCCATCTCGTGGGATTTCGGGAGAATTCGATAAGAAGATATATGTACATGGGGAATAGGACCTAGCGAGTCAAAAACAAAAAAGTACTTCCCTCTTCTTTTTTTCCCTGGGTGAAGTGAAGACTTCTGTCCTGCTGAGAGGGGCTGAGACTATTGAGTGCTAATGACTCTGGTGAACTGGTCAAATCTACTGGCTCAGTTAGCCGAGGCACTGATGTGTTTGGCACAGGGAAATGTACGTTAGGGGCTTAGGTAAAAGTGTGCAAATGGTAACCCAGAAACTCTGGGTGGCCAGGCAGAAGACTACCTAAGTAAATAACAATTCTGATGATCACATATGTGCAGTGCCAAGGAAGAATCC
Organism: Mustela putorius furo; assembly: GCF_011764305.1. NCBI lineage: Eukaryota > Metazoa > Chordata > Mammalia > Carnivora > Mustelidae > Mustela > Mustela putorius. Next base: position 10,758,887 of record NW_025422010.1, on the reverse strand, counting down.
TCTCCCTACACAGAAACAGCAAGTCCTGTCTCTCCCCTGTCTCGTGGAGCCCCAGGGAGTAGTCCTGGGAGGAGGGTCACAGAACAACGCCTTCAAGAACCATCATGGAATAGGAAGGGATTTTCCACTTGCCTGTCCAGCTGCTGGGAGGGTTCCCGAGCTGTGTCCACAGGCACAGATCTGTCCTCAAGCCCTGGCGGGCTCACAGGAGAAAGCCAATCTCTCTGGTTCCCAGCCTGACCTCCCCGACTCCTTTGGAAATGATGTAAAACTAGAGTTTTATTAATATTATAATCTACAAGATAATCCACGTGAGTTAACAAGAATCCACACAGCTCATTTTGGCCCCAATTAGAATCTGAAAATAAATTCTCCACTGTGAAATCCGTATCATTTAATCATCAAGTTATGTATCCCCTCCACATGAGTCTCCCAATTGTGATGCCTTTAACACAAATATCAATACAGAACAGATTGCATGCTTTTACTTTGATATCATGAACAGGGATATGTGCTTTGAGAAAGATTATAAAGAAATCACTTAAGCATCACAGATCTCCAGCTCCTGCTCCATCACCCATGCAGGCTTTGGGGAAATAAACACAAGAGCACAAGGAAAATGAACCCCTGACTCCCTCATCCCAAGCCAGCTTTCACACGTATATGACTACGGTTCCTTTCTCTCTTTCTCTCACCAAAAAAGGCCGACAGGCAAAACAGACCCCAAATAATTCATTTCAGACAATACACACCTATCCCAATCACACAGGGAATGTAGGGTCAATTCTATCTGTGGGGTTATTTTCCTTCCTTTTTAGATTGCGGGTGCCTTGATATATAATGTATTATAAGGTGATTAATTTTCTCCATTTTGGCTCTAAACCATTTAATTCAGCCTGTTGTTTTGAATTCCAAAGCTCAGTCTTTCTGGAGAAGGCAAGAACTTTGTCTTTTCAAAACAGACTTCTTATGGGCCATTCTTTTCTGTTAATCACAGTGAAACAAAATGCTGCTTTGGTGCCACACCCGCTCCAACTCTGCTTTCTCTCCCTGCTAGCAAATCCAGAGCTTGAGCCTGGAAAGCCTGGGACTCAAAATCCAAACTAACAGAGACGCAGAAATAAGTGTGGTGCTGTTTACGTGTGTCCTTCACGTACACCCACACTTCTCAGGTCAAGATAGGGCCTCTCTATCGCTGGCCTCTGAAAAGAGTACTCCCTTCACGAGCGGCCTTGGTCTGCGTCTCCCAGCTCTGTACCTAGCAGTTAAGTCACTAGTCACTTAACCTTTCTCAGCCTTGATTTCCTCATCTTGAAAAACCGTATAGAATCATCCCTATCCTAAAGCGTTTTTACAGAATTAACTGAGAAATTCACAGATGTTATGCCTAACATCACACCAAGTACATGGCAAACATTCTTACATTCTTGTCCCCCTTGAAAGTCCCTCCACCAACAGTTATTAGGGTTCTTATATCTGCATCTTTCGCCCCCTTGAAACCCCATTGTTTCTCACTTCAGGCTGAGGTTTGGGATTTGGGGGTCTGGGCTGGCTGAGGAAGCATGGGTGACTCCTTCTAAGAAAAACAGGATGTGCAACAAGCAGCAGCCAGACATGAAACCAGACCCCAGGTGACAGACTAGGCAGACAGACAGAATGCCCAGAAGGCTGCAGGGTGTGTGGCATGGTGACCGCTGACCGAGAAAAGCAAGACAATCCCAGAGCAGTAAGGTTTGCATGGAGGGCAGGAAGCGGGACCTGGAGAGATTGTTTTGGTAATCCTGGGTTCCTTCCAATTCCATGTGAATTTTAGGATTGGCTTATTGATTTCTGCATAAAGGTAGTTGGAATTTTGATTGGGATAGTTTATAGCATAGGTTATTTGAGGGTTATTACCATCTTTTCAAAATTAAGCCTTCCAATTCATAAACATGGGGTGCACTTCTAGTTATTTAGGTATACTTGTTCTATCTTCCTGATGTATTAATCTTTTTATCATTAAAAAATGTCTTTCTCTATGTCATAATTTTTGTCTTAAAGTCTACTTTGCGTAATAGTAGCTCCACTCTAACTCTCTTTTGGGTATTGTCTAATGGTGTATTTTCCCAACCTTTTACTTCCAAAAATCACCATTTGTGATTTTTAATTTAAAGTGTGTCTTTCATAGATGCCATATGGTTGGATAAGGTTTTTAAATTTACATTTTGCCAATCTTTGCTATTTGATGCCAATCTTTGCTATTTGATGGGAGTGTTTCTACCATTTACATTTAATGTAACTATAAAATAAGATTATATCTGTCATTTAACTATTTGGTTTGCATGTGTCTTTTCTCATTTTAATTTTCTATTACTGCCTTCTTTTGTGTTAAATAGGTATTTTCTAGTATATTATTTTGATTCCCTTGCTGTTTATTTTACTATCTACTTTTGAATTATTTTTATTAGTGGTTGCACTAAGAATTAAATTAACATCTTAACACAGCACAGTGCAGATTAAACCAACTTAATTTCAATAATATGCAAAATTTGCTCCAATATAGCTCCATGCCTTTCCCTCCTATTTTGTATTATTATTGTTACCAAACAAATTACATCCTTATGCCTTATAAACCAATTCAATTTTATAATTATTGATTGCTTTAAGTAGTTTTCTTTTACATCAACTAGGAGAAAAAAGAATTACAAACAAAAATATATTTATACTGTCTTTTATGTTTAACTATATTTTTATGTTTACCAATGTTTTTTGTTTCTTTGTATAGATTTGATTTTCTCTCTTGCATTCTTTTATTTCAGCTTAAAGAATTCCTTTAGAATTTCTTGCAGAACAGATCAATTAGAGGCAAGTGTTCTGTTTTTGTTTTCTGAGAATGTCTTAATTTCTCACTTGTTTTTTAAATGATAATTATGCTGGATCTAGAATTCTTGGTTAACAAGATTTTTTTTTTTCCTTTTTAATACCTGAGCATATCATCTCATTGACTTTTGGTCTCCATCTAAAGAGAAGTCAGCTTTTAAACTTTCAAAAATCCCTTGTAGATGATGAATCATTTCTTTCTTGATGCATTCAAGATTCTCTTTGTCTTTTTTTTTTTTTAACAACTATGGTAAAATATACATAACATATAATTTATACATTTAAATGTATAGTTTTATGGTGTTAGGTACATTCACATTGTTGTGCTACCATCACTACATTTCCAGAATTTTTCATTTTCCTGAACTGAAAATCTATACCCATTAAACAATAATTCCTAACTTCCCCATCTCCTTAGCTCCTAGAAACCTCCACTCTACTTTCTGTCTCTATAAAGTTGACTATTCTAGGTACCTTTCATAAGTGGAATTGCATAATATTTGGTATTTTTTTGTCTGGCTTATTTCACTTAGCATAATGTTCTCAGGACTTACCCATGCCATGTGTCAGAATTTCATTTCTTTTAAAGCTAAAATATTTCCCATTTTTATGTATATATCTTATTTATCATTCATTCATCGATGAATGTTTGGATTGTTTCCACCTTTCTGCTACTGTGAATAGTGCTGATGTGAATATTATATGAATATTGGTATCATGCCTTTGTTTTTGACACTTCAACTATAATATGATCAGGTGTGGATCTCTGGGTTTTCTACTTGAAATTCATTAAAGTTCTTGAGTATGTATCTTGATGTTTTCCATCAAATTTGGGAAGTTTTCTATCATTGTTTCTTCAATATTCTTTCTGTCCCTTTTCTCTCCTATCCTTCTGGGACTTCTATTATGCTTATGTTGATACATTTGATGGTGTCTGACAGGTCTTGCAGATAAATTTATCTATATTCTTTTTTCTTTCTGTTTCTCAGATTGGATAATCTCAACTGACCTGTCTTCAAGGTCATTGATTCTTTCTCCTGCTAGTTCAAATCCACTATTGAATGCAATAGTGAATTTTTCACTTCAATTTTTCAGAATTTCTTTTTTTTTTTTTTTTTTAAGATTTTATTTACTTTTGGTGGGGGGGATGCACAAGCAGGGGAAGTGGCAGACAGAGGAAAAAGCAGGCTCCCTGCTTAGCAAGGAGCCAGGTATGGGACTCAATTCTAGGACCCTGAGATTAGGACCTGAGCTGAAGGCAGACACTTAACCAACTGAGCCACCCAGGTGTCCCTAACCCCAGAATTTCTATTTAGTTCTTTTTATAACCTTTATTTTTATTGATAATCTATATTTGGTGAGACATCAATTTCATAAATTTCTTTAGTTCTTCAAACATAATTTCCATTAGTTTTTGAACTTATTTATTTAAAATATTTTTCTAGTGAGTCTGTTGTCTGGACTTCCCCAGGTAAAGTTTGTATCAGCTGCTTTTTTTCTCCTTTATAAGGGCCATACCATTTTACAACTGTGCTTGTCTCATTTGTGTTGCAATTGGTGTTGTTGAAAAGTAGACATTTAAAATAGTATGATGTGGCAACTCTGGGAATCCGATTCCTCTCCTTTTTCCAGGTGTCGCTGTTGCTGCTGCTGCCATTTGTTTGACTAGTGACTTTCTTGGATTAATTCTATTAAGTTTATATTTCTTAATATGTGTGGCCACTGAATTCTTTGTTTGGTTAACTTAGTGTTTAGCTAATGATTAGATAGAGATTTTCTTTCTTTGTTTCTCTGTTTCTTTCTTTCTTTCTTTTTTTAAGTTTATCTATTTATTTGAGAGAGAGAGGTTGTGTGAGTGGAGGGAGGGGAAGAGGGAGAGGGGAAGAATCCCAAGCAGACTCCCTGCTGAGTGTGGAGCCCAACCTGGGGCTCAATCCTATCATCCTGAGATCATGACTAGAGCTGAAATCAAGAGCTGGACCTTCAACTAGACTTCCAGGCACCCTTGGATCTCTGATTTTCTTGAACACCTTGAACCAATGCGTTTCCTCAGCTTTTGGTGAGGGACTCTGTATACATGTTGAGGCATGACTTCAAAGATCCAGTGTTTACACCTGTGCCTTACCCTTCACTTCCTGATTGTGTAGAGCTTCAAGGTGAGCCCGAGGTGAGAGTTTAAAACCTTTACCTTTTATGGGCAGGCACATAGCTCTGTGTCTGTGCACTGTCTTTTGAATTCCCCAGAATTTGCTGGACCTTTTCAAAGCCCATCACAGATCTCCCACCTCTTTTTAAGTTTTTGTTGTTGTTGTTTTGGGTTTTTTTTTTTTTTTTTTTTTTTTTTTTTTTTGGTCAGCTTCTTGTTAGTCCCAACTTCTAACACTGCTACAGGAAGCTGCCATGTTAAACAATTGCTGTTAATTGTTTTCAACAATTTACCTAAAGATATTGCTGTTCATACATACATAGGAAATTCTGAGTCATGTGAAATAAAGCCAAGTAGTGAGAATGGAGTTTTTCAGTGGCTGGCCAAATAGGTCAAATAGCAAAAAATCACTAAGGATTGGGCTTTAAGGGAATTCTAAATCTGATCTGCCTCCTTCAGTGGCTCTTTGGGTATAGCTATCATAGTTGTGAAGTTGTTGTTTTTCAAGATTATCATAATGCTAGTGAGAGGGGGATAGGATGAAGGCAAGTGAAAATGCCACAAAACTTTGTATTACTGAGATTTAACTTTCTTGAAAAAAACTCTCTTCAGGCTATTGTAAACCTTTAGTTAATTTCCAGAATTCTGATAAAGGTGAGTTTGATAGTTACTGCTAGTTTTCTTATTGCTCTTTGGGAAGAGTGAATTTGTAGAAGTTCTTATTCTACTGCTCTGGGAAACAATCTTACAATATAAGTAAAAGTCAAGCATGTAGAGAAAGCAATGAAGAGTTTCCCAGGAAATCAGAACAGTAACATAAGAGAGTGTGGTCCATGAAGAGTAGTTTGATGTGGATGGAAACAGAAGGTTCCTTTGGAAGGCTTTGGGGAGATAAGAATGAGAATTAAGGCAGTGACCAAAATACAAGTTGTTTCTATCCTGGTTATTGACCTCTGGCTTTTAAAATTTAGGATTTTAGATCCTAATAGCAACAGCTGCAGTTTCAGAATAATAATTCCTTTTGGTAGCTATATATCCCCAGTTGCCTGACTGCTCCCCAGTCCTTGGGCTCTGTGCATTATAACCTGACTCCTGCCTATTTTCTTTTCCCCAGGAACAAGGGAGAACTATGTAGACTTAAGCCCCACATCCTTAGGTTGACTCCTGGGAGGTGTTTGATCCTTGTGCCTTGCCTTAAAATGCCATTTATGTCTGAAACCAGAGTGTGCTTTCTCCATGCAAGCATAAAGATGTTGTATTAGGTATACTGATAGAACCAGTAAGATCATAAATAGAAAGATAAGGAGTCATCAGACAGTGCAGGAGAGCTGGAAGAAGCTGACTTTTTAAATTATACTTTCACCCCTTTTTTTATTTTCCTCCCATTAGTCCTGAAAAAATTCTTAATTTGATAGCATGACTACTGCACTCTCTGCCCTTCAACCTCCAGCACAAAGCAACAGTCCAGATGAGCAGGTTTACGACGAACTGCATTTTACTTGAGACGTGTAAGCTGTGACCAGAACATTGCATGGGAATCAAATCTGGCTCAAATCCGTCTGATCCACCACTGTGAGCAACCTTCCCATCTGGTATTACAGCTTCCTCTCCTGTCAGAGAGCAATGATGATCCCAGCCCCCTTCTGACCTAATGCAGACTTAAAAAAAATGATCTGGGATCAAAAAGCTTTAAGCTCTTTGACAAAATGTTCCCACTTAAAGACAAGGCTCTCTCCTCATTCCTACAAGGATAATTTCTAGCTTAATAAAGATTTATAAATACCTTGAAATCCAGCTCTTCCAAAGGGGAAGGAATGCCTATTATTATGACCTTCCAGATGAAGGGAGAGCCAGCTGTGGCAGGTGGTGGGAAAGGGCAGAGATGGGGGTAGTGGCCACAGCACCACTGCTCAGAATTCCATAACTTATGCCAAACAGATCAGGTTTGTATTCTAGAACTAGATTCAGCCCTTTACAACCTCATAGGAGCAGAGTGCCTGGGTGGTTCAGTCAGTTAAGTGTCTGCCTTCAGCTCAGGTCATGATCTCAGGGTCCTGGGATCAAGACCCATGTCAGGCTCCCTGCTCAGTGAAGAGTCTGCTTCTCTCTCTCTCCCCTTGTTTGTGTGCTCTGTCTCTCAAATAAATAAATAAAATCATATATATATATATATATATATATATAACCTCAGGGGAGAAATGAATTCTAATTTTATTTTTTCCATTAGAAAAAAGTTCATATTTAAAAAGAAAAATTTTACTTAAATTTTGCTCAGCTGCCATCAGATAAGTTTTTTAAGTGGAATGGTCATTCGCCCTGCTCCTGTGAGCCTGTGAGCTGTCAGCCCCGCTATGCAGAGAGCTGTGAGCAGGTCGGCAGTCTACGTGGTGCACAGGTGGTACTTAGAGGAGAGCTTTGAAGGGACTATGCTCCAAACCATACTGGATTCACCTAGGTTGAACATAGCATGGAGGGGAAGGAGCAAACTCCAAAATATTTGGACGGTTTAGTTGACTGACTTCACGATTTTTGGGCTTGGGGCAAAGTGAGAGACGGAAACTAAGGATGGTGCCTGGGTTCTGGTTTGAGTAACTGAGTGTTGATCTCATTCACTGAGACCGTGAACAGGCCTGAGGAGGAAGGTAGTCTTGGCTTAGGACATGCTGAAGCTAGTATTTCTAGAATATTCAAGTGCCTGTGTTCCATAATCACACAAACACACACACACACGTGCACATAGAGAGAGAAAACAAGAAGGCTATTTGTATAGCTTTCTTTCTTTCTGTTTTAGAATAATAATAACAGCTAAGCCTTGTAGAGATGTTACTATGGATCAGTCGCTACTCTAAGCCCTTCATACATACTGACTTAGGTGGGCCTCACACAAGATACAGAAAGTACTACCAGGTTGAGAGGCCGTGGGAAGACAGCCAGGAGAGAAGATGAAGTCGAAGAGCTTAGTGGGGCCATGTGGACAAGGAGGTGGGATATAGAAGCACAGAGAGAGGGTGTGGTGAGGAGAACTCATTTGCAGAGATTTAATACGAGAAAAATGCCTGTTTACACATGGGGGGACTTGCCTGAAGGTTGGCATGTCCCTGTCAGAAGAGGATCAACGAGGGAGGTGGGGTTGGGCGGAGGGGTTGAGCGGAGGGCCTGAGGGAGTGCTGAGGTGTACAGGGCAGCCTCTGAGGGTAGAAGGAAAGCTGAGCAGGAGACCATGTGTGTGCAACAGCTGTCCTCTGGAGCAGCCTGAGGGTGCAGGGGCGCAGAGACAGCTGGTTGACCAGCCCAGGTCCACTCCTCACTCTCTTTACTAAGAGCCCTGCTCTGTTTAGAGAGGCAATGCGACGAGTAAACGCGTATACATGTATCAGCCTCCCCCATATCTGAAGGCATTAGGGGGAGGGGAGCTGTAGATGGCCAATGAGATTGGCTGAAATCCCTGAGTCATCCTTTTAAGAAAGAGCTTTTCATAATTTGGTTTGTTTTGGGGCACAGTCAATCTCCCCTGCCCTTTCCCCTACATCCTGCCTGGGAGGCAGACACCATGCTGGAAGTAGGGCAGCCATTTGTGACCATGAGGCGACAAGACAAGGACAAAAGCCACATGTTAATCATGACTGAATGAGGAAGAGGAAGTTACCTGTATATGAACAGAGCACTGTTTATATATGTATCAGCCCTGTGGGTTTCTTTTGTGGAGGAAAAAAGTGAAACCTCTAATTAAGCCACCAATGTCAGATTCTATTACACACAACTAAGGGCCATCTCAGCTGGTCCCATAGGGAAAGCAGACGGTGGGACCTGATGAACGAGCGGCTGTATAATAAGCCATGTCCAGGCTGGAGAAGGAAGGAATCGGGAGGTGCCCGGAAGACTGAATGTTTAGTGTGTAAAGGCCCGGGTTCCCTGGCAGGATAGGAATTTGAACCTGAGTATTGATTTCAGATGTGAGTTGTGACAGGTATGACAAGACCCAGGATGCAGAAGAGGCACAGGTCGCTGAGAAGCCATGGAAGCCGGAACCCGCTCCCAACAGGGCTCACAGTGGGCGACCTTCTCAGGGATGCCTGAGACATTCAGTCAAGATAAAAGCCCTCTTATGTCTCTTTTCAAAAGTTGGTGGATTTGTTATAACCTCATCTTGGTCCCCGATGGTGACATGTGGCTCTGTTCTTAGCCTTTGCTTACACTTCTCTTATTTCCCCTTCAGAGATAATTCTGGTAGCAAAGGTGTTAATGGACACTTTCCGGAAACTTGTAAGGCTCTGTCAGCAATGTTTCCTATAGGACTTCAAATACAAAAATACAGGCTCCAAAATACAGTAACCTGGTAATAAATCATCATACCCTCTTTTCCAAAGAAAATGCCACTTCTAGGATAGATACCCACTTTTGGTTCTATGCAAAATGATGAATGGCCCCATGCTAAGACAGCCCTTACATAAACACAGCCAGATCTTAATGCATAACCAAGGGAGGGATTAGTGAGTTACCAGCCAGCCTCTGGTTAGTGAATGCCAGCCTCACTGAGCTCTGCCCTAGTGACCTCAGCCCTCGTGCCCCCTTTGGACTGAACTGCCCCTTCCCCAAATGCCCTCCTCCCCATCAGCCCTCTCCTTGCTGTTCCCGGCACAGTCCGTAGAGGCTAACTTGTAACCCAGTCAATTACGCTCTGACAGCAGTGCCCTGTGTTCTTTCTGCAGGGTCTCTATGGCAGTCTCGAGAATCTTCTGAAATCTCTCTTCAGACTCATTAGCTGGAAAGTGATAAAGCTCCAAGCCATAGGACTGGATGATTTGTTACCCCAGAAACATTTCATTTTAATTCTCTAAGAAATTGCTCAGGGTGAATCTTGGAAGGTGGGGTGGGTATGGTGCTTGGAGTGAAAACTATAGTTGAATCTTTTCATACTCAAACCACTTGCTGTTAAAATCATTGACTACATTTTTTGGGGGAATGCTTGACTGATTGCATGCACCCTGCTCTAGAAATATTGACGGATTCTCAGCCTGTGTTGGTTCCCCAAGCACACATAACACATAATCCTTGGCAAAATTACTAAAGGAATCATTTATGTGGCCTGGAAGACTGCAGCTCTGCCTGGAGAATTGCATTATTTCTTATCTCAACTACACTGCTATCACTCTCCAAGCGGGCCTGTTGCATGGCTCCCTGGAGACCTTCCCCTGCAAGGCTGGTAGGCCAGCTGCCTGCCGCTGCCTCCTGAGATGGGCCGTGCATCAGGGGCGAGATGCAGCAGACAACCTGTCGCTCCTCCCCCTCCAGATAATGTTTCTACTCTGCCCTGGGGACACTGAGGCCACCTGCACTCTGATAGGACACTTGAGTGACAGAGAAATGGCTCACAGGGCAGGTTCAGGACTGGTGCAGGCCTGGCTTTGGCTGAGTTACTTAGCATCTTGTCTAAGCCTGATATCCGCATCTAGAAGATTGTTACCCACCCCATTTGATTTCATACGAGGATGAAATCAGACGGCAGCCAAAGAGCCAAGCACAGTGCCTGGCCTTCATAAGGGATCCATAGTTAGTCACTGTCATTCTGGCATTTAATGGCCAAGTTCTCTGCAAAGCTAAAGCAGTCTTGCTCCCGAAGCAAAATGGAAAGACATTTGTTCCTAATGTGTCCCCAGACCTTGGCTAGCTTGAAAACCAGTGATGCTCAACCACACTATGTATCTGAGGCAGGAAAGGGAACGAGAGAAGGGCATCTCCGTTAGATTTGTAATGTAAACAGTTTAAAATGAGCCTCAGGTGACTCTTCTTGAGGTTCAGGGATTCCTAGGAAGGATCCCCCATCCCCAGAGTGTGTATGTTGCTTCTGTGTGTGGGTGTGTGTCTTTGTGTGAGACACATCCCAGAGAGGGTACTGCTGAGAGATTTCTATGTTTATTAAAGGAAGCATGCACTTCAAGTTTCAGAAACACTAATTAATATATATACAAGGACAACATTTTATAGCCCACTGCTCTGGATTTTTATTTTTTCAACAGATATTTATTAAAAATCCAATCGACTTCCTGAATACAGTCCAGAATAGGAGGGAAACACCTCCCACGCTTGCTGTATTCCTTTTTGCCCTGGCCACGTGGAGCACCGGGCAGAAGGCTCTGCTCACAGAGAAGCGTTTGTTGGGAAAAGACTGACTAGATATTTACTGAGTACCTACTATGTGCCAAGCACTGTTCTATTGGGTGCATCATGGCAGTGAAGGGAGACATTGTCTACCCTTACAGAGTTTACATCTAGTGGGGAAGACAGATACTAAATAAACAACAAATAACATACTTTAAGATGGTTACTGGTGTCCCTTATGAAGAGCATAAAGAAAAGTCACAGAGCAATTCCTGTGTGAGGTAGGAGCTACTTTTTTTTTTAAATTTTATTTATTCATTTGACAGAAAGAGAGAGAGAGAGCACAAGCAGGAAGAGGGGCAGGGAGAGAGAGAGGGAGAGAGAAGCAGGATCCCCACTGAGCAAGGAGCCCGATGCAGGACTGGATCCCAGGAGCCTGGGATCATGACCTGAGCCGTAGGCAGACACTTAACGACTGAGCCACCCAGGCATCCCAGGAGCTATTTTTAAATAACACACCTGGGGATGGTCTGTCTGAAGAGGGGGATCAGAATCATGATAATATACGAGCAAGGGGAAGATCCGAGGCAGAGAGAATAGCATTGAACATTTAGGATGATTTTGGTTATAAGCAAACATCTCTACTCAGAAAACAAACAAACAAAAACAACAACAACGACAACAAAAACAAACAAAAAAACCCTGCCTTCAGTAATAAGGAAATTTATCCTTCTCCCATAAGAGCCAGTCTAGAGAAATGTCCCACACTGGGACTGATTGATTCAGCAGGTTAGGAAAAGGATGCGATCGTTTCTTTCTCTGCTTGGCCATGTTCGGCATTGATTTCATCTCCAGCCTCCCGTCCTCCAGGACTGCAAAAACAGCTGCCTGCAGCCTTAGTCACACCCACCTTCTCCCCCGGCTGCCTCTTAGAAGGGAGGACCTTCTTCCCAGGTGCCCCTCTGCTGAATTCCCCCTCTCTTCTCGTTAGTCCGGTTTGGTTTAGGCTTGTCCAAGCCAATCCCTGACAAGGGGAACACAATTACCAAGCACAGTCTGGAATGATCCCCTGGAGAACCAATGTTGGAGAGTTGACGCCATCTCTGCTCCAGGCAAAAGAACAGTTGGCAAGTTCAAGAAGCAGAAAGAAGCCCCAACTGCTGAGGGGGCAGGGAAGGGAAGGGAATTTAGAGGGCAGATATTCTCGGATATTATGGGGGAAGCTATCCTAGGGTTTAGGCAGGGGAGTGGTACAATCTGATTTGCATTTAAAAAAAAAAAACAGATACTCAACACTCATTCCTAGGATGGAACAGAAAAATAGCCTAGAGGGGCGGAGGAGGTAGGGGCTAGAAGGACGTGCTGCAGGTTATTTCTGTGTTAGGTACAAGGAAAAAGGTGAATTTAACACAAGCTGGAAAAGGAGAAAACCTTCCAGCTTCTCCAAAGAGGGCAGAAGTCCTGAGCTGAAGAAGACAGCATTGTCTCCTAAACCGGGTATCCCGTGGCAATAGCCTAGAGCCGTAACACAGAGTAACAACCTCTAGTTTATGTCAAAGTCATGAAGCCGCAACTGATCTTGATAGACAACTAGCCTGGGACATTCTCCTAGAAAAGGCTGACAGTCAAACCAGAGAATGCTTGAAAGTGACGTGAAGCGCATGAAACAGGGACCCAAAGGCCCTCAGTTTGGACCAGGAAAAGATGCTAAAACAGAAAAGCCATCTGAGAAGCCAGCCAGGCTCCTTTGAATCAGTAAGGATTTGGGTATCCATCCCATTAACCTATGTACACAGCATTCTTTCATGTCCTAAAGGTGCATGCTATGGTGGTTTATGGCCCTGGCTGAGCATCAGAAACACCTGGGATCCTGTCTGAAATCCAGCTTCCCAGGCTGGACCCCGGATCTAGAGAATCCAAATCATCACAGGTGACCTCAAGAGTCTTTAACAAAGTTCCTAGGTAATTCTGACAGTTAGGAGTGGAGCCCCTGTGCCCCGAGGGAGCATTCCAGGGGAGCTGTGGCCAAGAAGAGGTCTAGCAGGGGAGGCTGTGAGCCTGGAGGGCAGGAGAGAACAGGTATCGCCCTGCACTGTCTACCTCCAACCTCAACCGCCATCAGCCTGTTTCTGTTTCGCAAACTGGGAGACTGATAAAACAGACTCTAACATTCCTTTCCGCTCTCAAAATCTATGATCACATGATTCTCTACGGAGGTAGAAATATTTACATTACTCTATGCATGCCGGACACCAAAGCACCAAAGAATTTTGTACGCCTGGTGGAAACAGGAGCAAAAAAAGTTAGTAAGAAGGTTTCGAAACTGTGCCCCAGAGCGTTTTTGAAGTTAAAACTAGCCAAAAGTTTAAAGTTTGTTTTTCAGAGAACTGTGTCCCCCTAATCAGCTGTTGTGTCTTTTCAGACCCTTCTAACAAATCCACTAGCTGGCTCTGGAAAGCCTGGCCTAGAGGTCAGCTGATGTGGTTGAATAAGCAAAGCCCGGCATTCCTCACCTGAGATAACAGCCCGAGACCCCACCCAGTTTACTGGGGCTCCTGGAACCTGCCCAGAGCCCCTCTGGCTTGCTTGACAGTTACGTCTGCCTCACCACAGTGTTAAAATCTCTGCTGAAGGAGGAGCACCAGCTTCATTTACATAACATAGGAAGCCCCGGCTAGGCATGTTTTCCCAGTGTGCTTGCAGGACCTTATGCCAGCCTTTACCTGGGATGACAAAACTCCCTCTTCTGCATTTTCAGTCTAACCCTCCCTAACAGGAGCCCACTCACTTCCGCTCAGGTAGTCGGGCTTTCAAAGGTATTCCCTGTGATCTTTGCTGTAGATAAAGTTCCCTTTGTAGGACAACTCCCGCTGGTGTCTGCCTGTAACTCACCAAGGAGCGGACTCAGCGTCAGTCTGGTTAGTTTTAGGCACTTCTGATAAGGCACTGCCTCTTCAGTCAAAATGGGGAGTGGAAGCTGACGTGCATTCGGCCACAGAGGAAGGCTTCCCTGCATCCTTGACGTTATAAAAATGTCCAACATAGATTTGAAGGAGGACCCAGTTATTGCCTTATATCTCCATTTTGACCTGACTCTACTTTCTACCTGATTAAATTCCTCATTCCAGCCTTTCAACTCAGGCAAAAGACCCTTCTGCAAAGCATTGTGAAGGGGACCAAAACTACCCCTCAAGCAGCAAGGACTGCCCTGAAACCAGCCAGACCCTGCGTGGTTGAGCCCCAAAGAGTGCCTCACCTGACCTCGGCTGCCCAGCTGTGCGACCCACCCACTCGTGCGCCACGTTTTCCTCATATAAACCTTGTGTATTTTCAGCCCTTGGGAGATGGCCTTTGGGACACTAGTCTGCCGTCTTGGTGATGCTGGCCTCCCTGAAATCAATCCCTTTCTTGTTCCGCCTCTGTTCATCTCTCTGCCTATGGATTTACTATCGGCAAGTGGCCAAACCTGGGCCCATCTGGGACCCCAGAGCCCAGGTGCCCTTGGACCTTGTGCCCCGGTTACATTTTTACTAGGCAAGCAACTCTTCCCTTTAAATCTAATGATAACTGCTACACATTGAACGCCAACCAGCACCCAGAGCTGTCACTGCTATCTAACCCCCTATAATCCAGGACGTAGGATGATTCCCATTTCATGGAGAAGAAAATGAGCTCCTAGATGTAGTTCACTAACCCAAAGTGACACAGCAGGGGAGGATTCCAGCACAGTCATTCTCAAACCTTTAAGCCTGGGCCACTGCCAGGGCCTCCAGACTGCCTCCTGGGTGGGCGGAGTTAGGACAAGCCGTGACCCCTGACCCCATTTGCAGCACGGTGGGGGCGGTCAGTCTCCTGAGCTAGCTGTGGATCTGAGGTCCTGAGAATTAGCTTGTAGAGGCATCAGAATGCCCACTGGATCTCTGGGACCGTCGGGAGAGGCTCCTGTTCCTTGAAGCACTCCCTGTGGGTTTGGTGGGGCTCTTTGCCCCTTGTTCCACTTCCCCACCTGCTCTGAGCTCTGGGGGCTGCGGGTCTGGGCCAGTGGGTGGCAGTGGCAGGAGACCGGAGGGTGAGAGGCAAGTGAGCTCAAGGGGGCTTGACTTCCTTGTTTGTTTGTTTGTTTCCCAAGATTTATTTATTTATTTAAGAGAAAGAAAGAGAGAATGGGAATGGTAGAGGGGCAGAAGGAGAAAGAATCTCTGGCAGACTCCTGGCGAAGCTCGCAGCCCACATGGGGCTCATGAGATCATGACCCTAGCCAAAATCAACTGTTGAATGCTCAACCCACTGAGCCACCCAGGCGTCCCTCCTTGGTTCTTTAAACAAAGGCCCAGTTCCTGTCGCAAGCCCCCTCCTGCAGCCATCAGTCTCTCCGCAGGCTGGGGCCTTCTCCCTCCTGGGGCCCCTCAGGCCTGAGGCTGACACTCTGCTCTGCTGTTGCAGGCCCTGGGTGCCCCAGCATCTCCTTCTGGTTTCCCAAAACTGGGCTCCGCTAGTATAAATCATCTGGTCAGGAAGGTCTCCTGGGTCCCCCTTTTAGAGGGCCCCCCTCAGGAGGTGGCTTATCAGCTCCCAGGGGACCCTTTATTTCCCTGTTCCAGCAACCCTGTGCAGCTTGATGCATGCCGGGAAGGGCTGGGTGTGATGTGTACCAGTGTGAGTGTATGAGTGTATGTGTGCGCATGGGTGTGCAAGTATGATTGTTTGAGTATATAAGTAAGCATGAGCAAGTATGTGGGTGTACAAATGTGTGTGCCTATGTGTACATGTGTATGTGAATGTGTGTGAGTGTGTAAGTGTGCATGTGTGGCAGTGGGTTGGTCCAATTTCTAGGCAGTCTCTAAAGCCCCAGTCACACCACCATAGCCTGCTCAGGCCCTTAGGGGCCACACCCTCCCAGCCTATCCCACCAGCTGTAAACCTTCTCCCCTGCTTCCCAGGGCTCCCCAGCCATGGTGCCTTAAGGTCTGCACCCACCCCTTTAACAACCATGGCGTACCTTGGCTGAGCATACTTTTCCTTTCTATACATATCATTCTACCTCACTGGTAAGGTAATATGGTGGCTATCATCTCCGCCAGCCTAGCATACCCTCTTCCCACAGCCCCCTGGTCCTGACTGGGGCACCCTGGCAGAGTTTGGGACGATCAAATTATGCCCCAATTTGGTTCAGGGGTGGGCTTGGGACCAGATTCAACCTGATGAGAGACTCCCTCTGGGCACTTGGGAATGGTGCTGGCAGGACCCCTCTGTTCTGCCTCTCAGGCCCAAAGCTGGTAGGATCTGAGTTTCCCGTGTCTTGACCCTGCCACTGTGCAAGGCCCGGTGGGAGAGAATGAGATGACATGAAGAGGGAACAGAAAAACGAGAGATTCAAGTCCTGGTTCACCTGTCCTCAGTGATATCTTTACCTTACAGCGTGTGAGCTGATGCCCCCATTTTTGTTTAGACCAACCTGAACAGGGTCTATGTCACTTGCAACAGAAGGGAACCCAACTAGTACACACAACTGTTATTATTTTGTCCATTTTGTGGATGAAGACACTAGAGCTCAGAGAGACGAAGTATTTGCCCAAGGCCCTGCTCTGATGTGAGTCTGAGCTGGACTGGGACCCCATGTTTGCCCACGGCCTTCTGACTCTCCCCAGACAACTCTCAGCACCTCTCTTTGCCCCCATCAAATCACATCTGCTTCTGCAGGCAAATTATGTCACCCTGGGAAATGGGTAGATAGAGGAAACAGAGTCGGGAGTGAAGGGGGCGGGGTCGGTAGGGGACTACAGTGGGAAGGAAGGAGGCATTCTGCCCCCACGCAGGAGCTAGGATGACGTGGATTACAGGAAGCCAGATACACAGGGTTCCTTAAAATTTCCTGAAAAGCTTTTCTCTAAGCAGTGCCTGTTGGGGCTTCTATGGGCTTCAAAAGGCAGTGAAGCAGGATGTGGGCCCCTCTAGATCATTCCTCTGTATGCTGAGCCATCAGAGGAAGACAGACAGGGCTCAGCTGTCTGAGATGGTCACATCTGTATCATACGTTGGGAACACAGAGTGAAGAATTAAAACAGAAAAAAAGCTAGGTTTCAGACCTAAGAGCCCTTGAAAAGGCAACAAACAGACTTAAGTTGCTTTCATTTTCTCAAACAACAAAACAAAACAAAAACAAAAACAGTAAGTACTCAGCACCGGTATTTAAACTGGCATCCAAAGGATCCAAAGGTGGCTCTAAATCAATCCATTAGCAACTACAAAAATCATGTTGGTCCCCTCCAGAAAAACTAAAGGAGAATCAAATCTCCCTGGAGAGGGAATGATTTGCTTGCTCTCCAAATACACTGTTTGCTGTGTCATTTAACACCTGCAAATGTTTCTACCACTGAGCTTTGCTAAGGTCAGAGCGGATAAAACATATTTAGATACAATCAAATCAATTTGTATTCAAAAGACCCTCCAGGAGAAGTCCTGCTTATTGTTCCGGGACTGAAATGCAACCCACCAGGTCTGCGGGATCCTCTACCAGTAGGCTGAGTGGAGGGGGATCCGCTGTGTGTCTGTGCTGTCTTGACTTCCCCACAATGTACAGAGAATCAGGAAAATCTGCACAGTCTGCTTGAGCACACAGCAAAAACAGAATTCTTGGTGTCTTTGTGGTCTTTGCAAGCATTCTCTGTTCCCCACCATCAAGGCAGCTTAGGAGCCCATGGCTCTCCCTCATCTGTTTGCTTGGGTTTTCCCCAGCGTATAAGTCCTACCTGACTTCACCCGTCCCAACATAGGAAGGTTGATGTGACCCGCAACGTCTGCAGGCTGGTAGGGAAGAGCACCGCACCCTTTATTAGTGTCTGAGTTACTGGTCCTCTCTCTGCATCAGTTTTCTCATCTATAAAGTAATGACAGTGAACATTAACGAGGTTGCTTTGAAGATTGATTGAACTACTCAAGATGAAGCAGTTAGGCAGTGCTTGGGCCATGGTGAACGCCCAGTAGAGGTAGGTGACAATATTACTATTATTTTCTTTCTCAAAAGCAACTTTGATCATTTCCCACTTTTGCTTCAAAAATTTACCATCATTTCCAGGTCTTCATTCAATTGTAGAACATGCCAAGCTCTATTGCTATCTCTAGATGTCCCCCAGCCAAATTTTTCACTTCTATCCTAATTTGCATCCTAGAGACCTACTGATGTTGAGTATGCCCTCATTCAGTGCAGAAATCCCATTATGTGCCAGGCCCTGTGCTAGGTGAGGCGAGATAAAAATGAGTCACAGTATCCTTTTCTCCTTGGAGATTACAGAGCACTCCTACACTGCTCTGCTTTATTAAAAGTCTCTGGTGGTCTCTATTTCTCATTTTTGATGGATATCGTGGCATGGAGCTGTTGCTCTCCACTGTGGAAAGAGATGTGTTGTTGATCATTATGGTGAAAATAGGTGAATGGATAGAAGAATTGTAGGAAAGTAGCTCAGTGGATGTGTGACGTAAGAGTGTGTATATGATGGTGGGGTTTAATTTGGGATTTAGCTGAAATTTACCAAGAAGCCATAGTTCATAGAGGCACACCAGTGGCCTATCAAGGTTGTGGCTTTGGATTTTACCAGCGATGGGGGCGGGGAAGGATGGACATGGCAGCACCTATAACTGCCCTCAGAGTACAAAACACAGCCTTTCTGTCTGCCTCTAGATCAGCCCCAGGGCCCCAGGAATATGGGAATCCTGTCCTCTGGCTTGTGATACTTGCAGTATTATAAAACTAAACTTACAGACACAGAAAAAGGTTGAACGTGCACATTTGTCTCAGAGGAACACTGTCAGCTTATACAAAAGGACAAGTGAAGCATCATTTCCTCAGTAAGAGTCCGTGAGAAAATGGAGCTGCCCGTGCTTATTTTTTTCTGACTGCTCAGGTATGGAAGCTGGGATCTGCCACTCATGCAAGCTGGGAACAGAAACTTACAGGGCACCCGCCGCCTCTTCAGGGGCATGGATACACCTAACATAGACCACGTCATCACTAGGGGAGGGAAGATAAGATCAAGGATGCTATATTTAAAGTCAGCTTCTAAAAATGTTTAGTTCATGATGTTCCTAGTAGTTTAGCACAGCGATACATGTAAGCATATCGGATATATGTGTATCTATTGAGGTTGCTTAACATTTATAACGGAGGTGGTACACACAAATGTTCAGGAGGTGTGGATCTGAATATTTATTTATTTATTTATTTATAATTTTTTTAAAAAGATTTTATTTATTTATTTATTTATTTGACAGAGAGAGCAAGAGACACAAGCAGGCAGAGCAGCAGAGCGAGAGGGAGAAGCAAGCTCCCCACTGAGCAGGGAGCCTGATACGGGGCAAGATCCCAGGACCCTGGAATCATGATGCGATTTGCAGTCAAATGCTCTTCCCCTGAGCTATACCCCCATCATGATGCGATTTGAAGGCAGTCGCTTAAGCAAGTGAACCACACAGGTGCTCCGAGGAGCTGAATATTTATATTCAGTGACTAAATTATATGACTTCTGAATGAGTATTTATAAATACCTAGAGACATGTATGATATCAGTTTTGATTTACCAAGGGTACTCCCCAGTCTTGGCGGTTTCTCCTTCCTAAAGTGGGTAAGCATGAATCTCATGGATGAGCGGGTGTGTGGGCAGGTGGAGGGATGGATACACCTGCAGTCCGTGGTCATATTTACTTTAACGGGGCTGGGGGTGTCCCCGCATGGCTGTCAGGGATTCTGAGAACCCTTTGAAATTGCACAGAACATACCCCTAAAAGATTACAAACCAGTGTGTAAATAAATATTGGGGGAAACTTTTAGGGAGGTTTTTACCACTGAATTCAATTAAGAGTGCTTAAAGGCATTTCTTTCTTCAGATACTATTTATTGATTATGATGAATGATCAGAAAGCAAGATTTTGCCATTGCTCGACAAAGTGAAATAGAAAAGCACCCCCCTTCACTGTACGCGTTTCTGTGCTAGAGAAGGCAACAGGAATGTGGCAGTAGGAACAATGTGAAAGTGACTCAGGATTGTTTTTTTCTCTTTGCTTTAAATGTGGTTCAATCCTCAATCACAGATTGTAATGTTTAATACCGATCAGCATTTCTTTAGCATTTAGACATTTACCGACGTTATTTAACTTTGAGAACCTTGGCAGAAGATGATATGCTTTCAATTCATTTATTTATTTAGGGTAGCAAATAGAAGTCTAGAGCCTAGCAGGGTTTCTCACTCAAAATGGGTTATTGGAAAATACTTGTCCCAGTGAATGCCTCCCTTCCCCTGAGCTCAAGGAGCCTTGAATATGGAGAACCCACCACATGGACGTGATCTGTATTCCCAGACACCAGTGTGGGTCAAGGGACTAGGAAATCTTCCACTCGGTCCTGAATGCCCTGTCTCCTTCCCTGTTAAAATTTCAGCAGGAAAAAAACCACATACCAAGATAAAGCCATCATGATGATGAACAGTGGCCTTAATTGGTATTAAAGTATATTTATGTTGGGATGACTAAGTTAAAACCCCTAACTGATGGGAGCTCTTGAGTAATAGAATCCGCGGAGTCCCATTAGTATTGCATCGACATATTAGCTTATCTTTGTATTTGATGGCAAAAGGATACGGATGAGAGCCTTGCACTGTAGCACATCCAGGCTAAGATTTCTGACCTCAGATTTATGTTATCTAAAGCAACAAACCCAGCTGCCTACTTCATGGTCTGAATTACAGATTTTCCATTTAGCCGGACAACATGAATCTGCTACCACGATTATGTCTACAATTACAACCTCCTCGAGTGCCCGCAGCATTCTAATGCACTTGTTTATTTTATCCTCTGGCTTTTCCTTCCAGTAAAAAGTGCATCGGCAGCGCCCGCATCCTCACCCCTGGAAGGTGCTGTACCTCGTTTCGCGACACTCAGCAGAGCTGTCAGTAGACAGATGCTTGTGATTCTCTCAGGAGTGACTTCCTCTGCTGTTCTGCTCGTTGCTGCCCTTCTCTCTTCAAAGGAGTCTTTCTTTCATCACAACTTTCCAATCTAAGAAATAAAGTGCTTGGTACTCCCCCTCTGTTCAGGAAATGCACTTTCCCGGAACAGAGCAGAGAGGAGCTTTCAAATTTGGTAAGCATTAGCTGAGCCCTACATTGCTTTGGGCACTGAAGACCTCTTCTCCGTCTTGAGGGCTATGGTCTGTGTGACCAGAAATGTATCTGTTCTAAGGTTTTCCCCCCAAACGTTCCCTCAAGCTCATGAGCTCTGGTCCTGTAAGCTTGAAATAGAATGTGCATCCTACATCCAGTTTCTAGTTCTGACTCTTTCCTTTATCCTTTTTTTTTAAAAATAAAAAATATGACCATATTATACATGTTATTTTATGATCCTCTTTTTAAAAATGTAAAAATTTTAATTGCAATGGTGATACATCTTTTCTTTGAAAGCTTACATATTACCTAAATATAAGAAGTTAGGCCCTCAAAGAGTAATTCCAATGTAGATATAAACACAAGCATTAAAATATAAATAGAAATACACACTTGAAAGTCAAAATGAAATTGTAATATACATCTTTTCTGGAAACTGATTTTTATTCCACACTGTGGGTATTTTTCACATCAATGAATTACATCATTGTGAATGTATAGATCGGATGTAATATCATTTATTTAACATAGCCTTCATTGTTTGATATTTCGAATTTTCCTATATTTTACAATCATGAATAATAAAAGGATGAGCACTCTTTCAGCTGAATCTTTTATTCCCTTTTGTTATAGGAAATTTCAAACATGCACAAAATAAGGAGAATAGAATAATGAAACCCCATATCTACATTACTTAGCTTCAAAATTATCAACACTTTGTCAGCCTTGTGTCATTCATCTCCCTTCTCCCAACACACACACACACACACACACACACACCCCTTTCTCCTTTTTTCCTGGTGTACTTAAAACAAATATGACTCTAGTTCTTTTGAAGAGCTGTATAAGGAAAGACTACCAAATTAAGACCTCCTTCCTTCCTGTCCTCTCTCTTGCCCACCTCTTTGAGGGGTGCTAGGTAGGGGGAAGCTGAGCCTGTCTCCTTGCTTTTCCTATAAAGTTAAAGCGGCAGGTGTGTTGTGTACCTGCAGGAACTGTGGAATCAGATACATGTATGCTCCGCCTTTGGCTTCCTCGCTCACTGGTTTTCTGAATCTAATCAAGTTATTTAACATTCTGAGCCCAAGAGTTGGAATTATAATAACAACTAGCTCACAAGATTGTACTGGGAAGTGAGTGAGATCATGAATGTGAGTAAAAAACCAAGCACAGTGCCTGGCATGAACACAAAAGTGTGTGGTCAGTGTTAATCATTTTCCCCTAAGTGGTTCAAGCAGAGACTCTGGTTCAAGCAGAGCACCTGAGCCCAGCAGCTGAGCCTTGACCAAGAAGACGGTGGATCCACAGCACTAGTATGTGTCCTGACTTGTCACCAAGCCGTGAAAGTATTATGTGTCTATGTAGCAAAGCCATGCCAGGCAGTCAGTGTGACTGTGACATCGTCAATCCAAGCCAAGTAGAGATGTTCACTATAAACTACTCCAAACACAGATCGTCGAACCAAACTAAAGTTGGGAAAATTGAGTCACCCATGACTTGCATCTCCTTAGTGGAATACCACACAGGTTTTATTTTCTGCTCCGGGGCCTGTGACTCTTGGCAAGCCATGTCACACCTTTGGACCTGTGTCCTCACCTGTGGAATGAGAGCACTGGATTTTGCCATCTCCCGGGGTGGTCTAGTAAGGAAGGCACAGCTAGAACCAGAAGATACTGCATCTCCAAGTTGGCCTCAGCTTGACTGTGCAATAGAGTATTCACATCTGTCTATGCATTTTGGGTTGTGAGGTTGAAAACACAGGCTTCAGGCAACAGACCTGTGTTCAAGACTCGTTATTCACTAACTCTGTAACTCAGACAAAGTCTTTCTCTCACTAAGTTTCTGCTTCCTCAACTAGAACATAGACATAATAATGCCTGCATCACGGGGTTCTTCGTTTTCTTTCTTTCTTTTTTTTTAAGATTTATTTATTTCTTTGAGAGAGAGAGAAAGCAGGGGTAGAAAGGTATAAGGAGGTGGGGGAGACAGAGAGAAGACTCCCTGCTGAGCGAGGAGCCCAACACCGGGATCAATCCCACAACCCTGAGATCATGTCCTGAGCCGAAATCAAGACTTAGACACTCAACTGTGTCACCCAGTCACCCCCAAATTCTTCATTTTATTGTTTGTATACTCAATTCATTCGTTGAGTGAACTGAATGCAACTGTCCTAGTTGCTAGGAAGACAGCAGTGAACAGAAGAACCAAAGTCCCTGCCTGTATTCTCATGGGGGACAAAGATCAGATGTCACATCTTTTATTTAATTTAACCTTCATTTAGATATTTGTAAAATCATATAAAATTACAGGATGTATTGGGGGTAGAAAAGAAGTAAATAAGAATCAGTTGTGAAATAAGTATGTCAGATAGAGATAAATGCTAAGGAAAAAAAAAAGTGGGAGGTAGGAGATAGGGAGTAAAAAGGAGCTGTGATAAAGTGAGGGGACAGTAAAATAAAATTTTATTTTGTTTTTTAAATTTTTTAGAAAGATTTTATTTATTTATTTGAGACATAGAGTTAGAGAGGCAAGGGGAAAGGGAGAAGAAGTCTCCCTCCTGAGGACAGGGTCCTAAACCTGGGGCATGATTCCAGGACCCTGAGATCATGACCTGAGCTGAAGTCAGACACCTAACCAACTGGGCCACACAAATGCCCTGGTGTTGAAATTTTAGAGAGGTAGCCAGATAAGACCTCACCAAAAAGGTGACATTTGAGTAAAATCCCAAAGGAGATGAAGGAGCAAGCTGCCAAAATATCAAGAGTAAGAATGTTCTGGAATGAACAAACAGGAAGTGCAAGTGTCCTGAGGCAGGACTGTGCCTAGAATATTTTAGGAATGGAAAGGAAACCTGTATGGCAGGAACAGAGAGAATCAAGGAGCTAAAGCCAGACAGGAAGTGGAGGCAGTGATGTAAGTCTTTGAAGACCATTGTAAGGACTTTAACTATTATTCTCCTTGTAACATGAAGGCACTACCAGTTTCCAAGCAGAGGCACGATATGGTCTAACTCAGCATTTTTCAAAGGGCTGCTGGGTCTCTGAGGTATGAGGCAGAAAGGTCTCTGAGACCTTTCCAGGGCATCATGAATTCAAAATATTTTCATACTAATGCAAGAGATCTTTCGTTTCTCTTCTTCTCATGAGTATACAGAGGACTTTCTCGAGGCTATATGACATAAGAGAGTGAAAATAGGAGCAGGTAGGAGAATCCATTTATATCTATATAAGATAGACATTAATGAGATTTGCAAAATATACTTTCCAAATGTACACTGTTACTTTTCTCACTTTGTTTTAGGAAACAGTTTTCATAAAATTATTTTACTTATGTTAACATGCAATGGGTTTATTATTATTTTTCAATGGATTGTTTTTAAGCTTTCAACTTTAATTTATACAACAGTAAATACCAATATATATAATGCACATAGCAAAAGCTTTTTGTGGTCCTTGATACTGCTAAGGACATAACGTGTTTTGCGATCAAATGTGTGAGAACCGCTGGTCTAACACAGGTTTGAACAGGACCCATGTATTGAGTCAATATTGGTGAACAGTATCGATAATAGTATGGTGGGTGGCTCAGGATGGCAGTAGTGGAGAAACTGAGAAGTGTTTAGATTCTGGATGTATTTTGAAGGTGAACACTGACAGAAATTTCTAATGGACCACATGTAGATCTGAAAGAGTCCAGAATTACTCCTTGGTTTTGTTCTGATCAACCAGAAGGCTAGAATTGCCATCCACTGCAGTGAAGAGGACTGGGGGAAGCAGGCTTAAGGAAGGGACTTGGTCGGGGGGTGAGGAGACGATCAGGAGCTCCGTGTTGGACATGATTCATTTTATATATCTGTTGGTAGAGATTTCAAGTAGATAGATGTCCATGCAAGTCTGAGGTCCCAGAGAGGGATCTAGGCTGGAGATAAAAATTTGGGGAGTCACCAGCATATAGATGCATTAAAGTCATGGAACTGGCTAGGTGCTCCCAGGAAGTAAATATGGAGAGACAAAGGGACGTATCCAAAGACCCTGCAATGTGCAGTAGTAGAAGAGAAGAGGAAGTATTTACAAAGGAGACTGAGAAGGAATGGGAGAAAGAGAAGAGCTGTGGGTTCCAAGTGGGTCAAGAAGGGAAAGTGGGCCATAACCTTGAACAGTGAGTACCGACTTTGAAGTTCACAACTGTGGGTTATGGGTGCCTTTGATCAGAGCAGTTTCTGCAGATGGGTGGAGAGGCTGGAGTGAGTTGGTGGACGAAAGGGGGAGGTGAGTGTGGACAGCTTGGTGGAGTTCACTGTAATGGGAAGGAGAGATATTTGGGGTGGGGTGTTCGGTGGAGGGAAAGCACAGTCCAGAGAGAGCTTTTGAGTTACTTTGATATTAAAGTGGGAAAAGTATATTTACTTTCCTGATGAGGCGGGGGGAAGTAGGAAGGCAGACTTTGACAGGACAGGAAAGAGCCTGGAGGATCATAATTAATTGTGAGAGGGAACTCTTAGGAGGAAGAGGATGGGGTGTGGTGAGAAGCAGCATAGCTGGTCTTAAGCAGAATGCCAGGAGGGAAAAAGGGAGGGAAACCTAGGAGCAGGTGCTGGGAAATGGGGTATGTGTAAGTTCCACTCCCTCTTCCTCTATTCCCTCAGGGAAATCAGAAACCAATCACATCACTGAGGGTGAGGAGTGGGTAGGGGGTGATTCTTAAAGAAAGAATACGTTGATATTGTTATCTTGGTAATTATAAGACCGCATGATATTCTTCCCTGCTGGGCAAATTCTTGATGCTATTTATTCTTAACTGTAGATGTGGTAAGGCGATGTTATTTTTCACTGTGTCTTATGCGTCCCCAGCATAAAGGATAATATTATTCTCCATAGGTCATATGCACACATTCAGCAATATTTGTCTCCATATCGACACCTTCCAGATTTCCCACTGTACTCCTCAGGTCTATAGAGATGTTGAGAAGACATTGCTTTAAAGTGTATGTTTTTTAATGTAGTTTTGATGACAGATGATGAGAAGTTGGTTTTTTAAGGTTTCGTACTTCTGGCCCATAGTTACCCATCAGAGAGCCTGGTGGAACTAGATAAATTAAATTGCCCTACGCAATGTCATTTGGTTTCTGGAGGAAGTGACTGGAAAAAGCTGCCTCATGTGGAGATTCAGGGCTATGGTACCTGTAGACGGAGGAGTGCCAAGAAAGGAGGGGAAAGGAAGACATTAAGCCATGTGTTCTCTTTCCAGTCAATTTCTCTATTAAGTCCCAAGGGCCTTCCTCCAGCCCAGGCAGCTAGCAATGATTCATCACTGTCTTAGGAGGAAGTTGCCTTGCAGAATCAAACAAAGGCAGTAAATTCTTGGATTTTAAGCTCAAGAGACTTCTCTTCCTGTGTCCCTCATTCAAGGTTGGGAAGAGGGAAAGCAAGAGAGGGGACCACTGGCTGCTTCCTCCTCTAGCCATGGAGGGAGGTGTAAGGATTAGAACGCCACCTGGGCGCAAGGACCCAATGATTAAAGGGGCATCACACCAGCATGCATTGACAGTAGGAGATCAGGAACATGGTCAGGTGGGTTCAGGCCTAGACAGGCTGTCTTAGTCTCAGAAAAGCCAGGGAGAGTTTTCACAAGTGTCCTGTGTCCTTACAGGGGCCTATTGGTAGGGATCAAAAAGAGACAGTGTGGAGACAGCCTGGTCGAAAGGATGGTAGAACTCCAGGGGATGCTTGCAGAGGGGATCCTGTCAGAGAACCAGGGAGGACGTGTGCATGACACGACGAGTCCCAGCACAAGCCAAGCCCACTCCCAGCATCTACTGCTGCTTGCTCCTCGCAGACGTCACGTCCTGTACAAATGCCCCAGACTGAGTGAGTCACCCCGAACTGAACTGAGTGAATCCAATCCAAGTCTCTTTGTTATATGGATAGTATTTCTGCCATTGGGAAGACCAAGGGAAGACCAAGTCTCTTCATTATATAGATTGTATTTCTGCCATTGGGAAGCTTAAATTAATTGGGTTACAAAAAAGCAGAGAAATCAACCCTCTACTTGCCTGCTTTTCTTGTCCTTTGTTCCACTTGCAAAATGGAACTCCTCTTTGAAGAAAGAACAGAGTAAGTCACTCACATTTTAGTATGAATGAGCTCATCACAGTGGTTCTTAAACATAGGAGACTATGCTCCTGGGGACAATTGTTGATATCTGGAGGCATTTTTGATGGTTAAAGTCTGGGCAGAAGGGTTGCTCCCTACTTGTTGTTCAATGGGAAGAGACCAGGGAGGCTGCTGAATATGAGACAGTGCCCAGGCAAGACCTCTATGACAAAGAATTATCTGTCCCAAAATGTCAATACTGCTGAGGCTTGGAAGCTCTTAATTTCTCTTCTGAGTCAAAAGATAGGCTCATCATAAAATGACTGAAATCCTCAGGGAGGTAAGTAGTGCAGATGGAGAAAGGATATAAATTCAGAAAGAGAGAGAAAATAAATTCTAGCCTACTTCAGGTTTTGATGTGCTAGCAGTTTCAGCACAAATGACTTCTTATATCTAATACCGAGGCAACCAACAAGTTCCCAGCTAATTGAACCCACTTTCAATAGTACAGAAAACAAATGCCCAACATACCAGCAGGCACACAATACAAGAGACACACAAAGAATTCATTTCCTCCCCAGGTGGTATGCACAACAAATATCTCGTCTGTTCAATTCGGTGACAGGCTTACGGATTAGTGAAGGTCTATCCTTGGAGGTTAGGGAGTTGCTTCAATAGGCAAAGGTAGATAAACCTTACAGCTCCCTCTCTTTTACTTTTTCATACCATGTAGTTTCTGAGGGACTTGTCTGAACACTCTTTAAAAACACTGGTTTTGTGGTAGCTCTAGGTAAAAAAGACTCCCGCACACGCATGGTCTTTCTCACGCCTTGCTTCAGCCATCCTGCCTTCCAGAGCCCTCAGTGGCCTCCAAATGGGCCTCCTACTCCCAAGAGCATGAGTCTAGGAGGCAGTCTCCTCACCTCCCGGAGCCTCAGGAGGAGCCTGGCGTCTGTCCTTATGTAGTTGCAAAACAATCTGGTATAAGTGAAACATTTTTGACAATGGGGAAATGTATATGCATACTGTTGGGTCAGAGGTCGCCCATCCCACATTCTTCGCCAGTGCCCCTGAGTGCATTCTGCACTCCTGAGCTGGTCATTCTTTCCCCTTGTCCTGGTTTTCATGATACTGTCATTTTGGTTTCTCCACTTCTCTAACTGAATGCTCTCTTTTGGTTTTCCTGATTTCCTCTTCCTCTTGCTATTTCCACTTTTGTTCCCAATCCTCATTCTCAGCTTCCCTCCTTATTTTGGCAACAACCCACCTGAACCTCTTGGCTTTCACCACTTCTGCTTGGTGGATAATCCCCGGGTGCTTGTATTCTGAATTCTCTCTTGAGGTCAAGGCCTGAGTTTTCAGCTATTTACTGAATCATATGATTCCTTCTGCCCAGTTTCGCCAGATAAAATGAGGATAATAATAGTGCCCACCTCACAGGTAAGAACACATAAGCTAAGACTTGGTGTAAAGTAAGCACTCAAGACATGTTGGCCGGTATCATTACTGTTATCTTTTTCCACTTAGAAGCCCAAACATCACCTTGAACTTATGTCTACAGCCAGATTCATTTTCTTCCAAAAGCTTTTTGTGCTTCTCTGACCACACTTCCAGGCACTCAACTCAACATAACCTTTAACCGGGGTGATCACACCATTTATTGTCTGAACTGGTAACTTGTAGGACAGCGTTATTCATAATTACACCAGAGCAACGGGCTGAAGCCAGAGCAGCACCTGGGAAACTGGAGGGTTGTATGGTTCTTCTGTCCTTGAACTTCTTCTCTTCCCTTTGCTAGTAAGGCCTTAATGCAGATGACCTCTCCCTCTAATTTGGATTAGTACACTAGTACACTTTTCTTTTCACAGAGCTTCCTCTCCTCTATTAATCCTCTTCCGTTTATTCTGTGTCTCTTTCCCTGTTGCAAAACTTTCAGTGTTTTCTAATGTCTTCAAAAATGACTTCAAAAATAGGGCACAAATTATTTCGCTCCGAGTTCAAGGCCAAGATCTCAACACACACTTAAAACCTTATTGCTCAGAACCAGACCAATCAAATGGCACCACCACTGTCCACAGACACATCCTAGACTTCCCCTTCCCCCTGCATGCCTTTACTCTGGAATGTTCCTCTCCCTCCCCTTCCTGGATCCAAGTCTTACCCACCCTCAAAATTCATCCCCTAACTCCTCCACAAAGCTCTCCTACATTTAGCATGTAAAGGGACCTGATTTCTTAGCCACAGGCAACTTTCTCTTCTTGGAACTCATGGAATACTTGGTTTATACCTCTTTTTGTAGCACTTACCCCTTCCAAACTATTTAAGAGTTTTATTTATTTATTTGTCGGAAGGAGAGGGAAAGAGAGAGCACAAGCAAGGGAGAGGCAGGTAGAGGAAGAAGCAAGCTTCCTACTGAGCAAAGAGCCCGATGAGGGACTGGATCCCAGGACCCTGAGATTATGATGTGAGCCAAAGGCAGACACTCAACTGACTGAGCCACCCAGGCGCCCCTCCCTTCCAAATTTGAATTATGGTTACTTAGATTCTTCATGCGTTTATCTCTCCATAATATACTGTAAATGCCTTCAGAACAAGGATGCGGATTCAGTTTATCCAAGGACCTTCACACTTAATAGATACTCAACAGATGGTTGCTGACTACGTGATACTTCCACGGGCCTTTCTGAGTATTTCTTATCAGCCGCATCTAATAGTCTGTTTACTGAACTACCTTACTGGTTTTGTCTTCAGATAGTTCCAGCAGACTGCAGTGCCCAGAAAGGCTAGCTTATAGGTCCTGGAAAGGGACTATGCAGCTCGTTAATATGTATATATTTATAAATTTTCCTGAAGTAGTGACAGTTGGGTTTGCAGCAAGGCAAACTGAGGCTCAGGAACTGTCACGTGGCTTTGCACAGCAGCCCTAGCCACATCCAGGGAGTTACTGCTGAAGCTCCGAAAGGTTTTCTCATCTCTCCCCTCCCTTTTCCCTCTGAGGAAACCTGGATGGCATCGAGAGGGGAAATGATTCCCCCAGGGTCACAGAGAATGTGTGACAGTTGGAACCCTGATCTCCTGCCCTAGTGGTTTGTATCTTTCAAGGCCAACATTCAGGTAAAAGAGATGAGTCGCTGCTTTGTATGGATGTGAGGCAGGTAGGGGGGAACTTGCTGACCATGCTGGCCCAGGGCTGTGGCAAGCACGGTCCGTTCACTGAGGTGCACTGAAGTGCAGGCACACTTCTTCCAGAAGCTTCCTCCTTTTGCTCACACTGTGTCATCCCTGCACATAGCTGAAGATAAGCAGGAAGAGCCAGTTGTAAAACAGACACACTCCTCACATTGTTTCCAGCCTTGCTTTTCTCTCAATAACACTTTCTTCTAACCTATACCGGGTAACTATTGTTTTTCTACAGTTTAAAGTCTCCTCTGTCACAGCTATTAAGACCCGATATCATTTTATACTGTTTGCCTGCAATGTATGCACGCTTTCACGTAGCTTCTCCTGGGAATTTTGCATAGTTGAGCTTTCTTCCCATCCCAGTGGAATGCCTGGTGTAACTCCCCTGAAATGAGTTCTAGGCAACGTTCAGGCCTTAGGGGAGATATCTGGGAGGTCATGCAGCCCTCCAGCTATCCCTAAAATTATTCTCTGCCTAAGGCTTGCCCCGAAGGTAAAACCCACTTTCCTTATTGGTGCACCTGGGGCTAGGGCTGGGGCCCAAGAACCAGGAGCTTGAGCCACCTCTCAGCCTTATTAAAGCAGGGCATCCATGGATCCTTCCAACACAGGGGAGAATGCAGAGCAAAGTCTTGTGTGCATTTTCACTTCCCATGTTACTTTTGTCTCCCTGGGCAGTGGTAGCAATCATAGTAAGCTAATGAGTCCATTTCTTAAGTACCTACTCTGTGCCAGGCCCTCTCCTCAGGCTGTTAGATACCGTTTCTTTAAAGCTATATAACCTTTCAGGGTAGGTGCTCATATCTCCATTTTATAAGTTTGGAACCCAAGGCTCAGAGAAGTCAAGTAAAGTGTCCTTGATTATATAGCTAAAAGTAGAGAAGTCAGGATTTTTTAAAAGATTTTATTTATTTATTTGACAGAGATCACACATAGGCAGAGAGGCAGGCAGAGAGAGGAGAAGCAGGCTCCCCGCTGAGCAGAGAGCCCGATGTGGGGCTTGATCCCACGACCCTGGGATCATGACCCAAGCCGAAGGCAGAGGCTTTAACCCACTGAGCCACCCAGGCGCCCCGAGAAGTAAGGAATTTTGACCCAGATTTGATTTTTCTCTACTACTGATATAGTCCATGGCTATTTGGGTGATGCAAGAAGTATCAGGTAACTCATAACTCATAACTCAGTGGCTCGTTGATTTTTGGAAGTGTAATATTCCCAATTTGGTACGTGAGATTTGTCCCCGTTCATATGACAATATGGCTCTCACGTACAATCTCACATACAATTTTCTCTTTTATTCTGATAAGGCATTAAAACTAGCTGTTTTGCAATAAGCAACTTTTATCTTCGGAATAGCAATTTTACTTTTCCAAATCTTGAGATGATATTTCAAAGACCACTCACATACAAAAACTGAACCACAAGGCCTCTTCCTTCCCCAGTCAGGGCTCATGTGCATGGTAGGAGTTCAAGGAATGGAAAGTGATGCACGTGTTTGTGGGGCATCGTCCCGCGTGGTCTATATGTGCATATGTAGGTACCTATAAATCGCTAAGACAGGCCCACCTTGAATCCCATCCAAGAAACTACAATAGCTTTTACAGCCACGTTAGCACAAAAAAAAAAAAGGCTTTAGCCGTGCTAGCTAGAAGGTGTCCTAATTACTACTACCCAAGGACAACCGAGTCAGGCTCAGCCAGTCTCCACTGCATTTCAAGTAAGTGGCGGTATTTGCTCTATTTTTATTAGTGAAGACTGCATAAGGTTAACTGCCTCTTTTCTATCTAACCTGTTCATCAACATCCCACTATCCCAGAGGATGCCTCTTAGGTTTCTTTTCTGTTGTTTGCTTGCTAAAAGTAATGCAGAGATATAGGTCCGCTGTCCCTGCTACTTTTGTTATTGGAGTTGGGGCCATTAATTCATTGTGGTATGAATGCCCAGCTGTGGCTAGTGATTGTACAATATTATTTTTCACAGTTAACTTATGACCCTCTCAGTAGGCACATGCTCAAAGTAAGTGTCAGCGCGACTATGATATGACAGCATACACGGCTTTCATATGTCTTTGTTCATCTTCTCTCTAGATAGCACTGACTCTGCAGAGCGCAGGGGTACCTCCAGAGACAAACGCAAGGCACTCAAATCCTATTTTCCAACTCAGTAGCAAAGGGATTGGAGCTCTTCTTATCTCCCTGAGAACATGTTCAGGCCAGACAGTATTTTGCAAGATCTGGGCTTAAGAATTTCTGGAATGATCCAAGATAGCACTTCTAGAAATACATGTGGAAAGGACCACAGTTTGGTTTCGTTTTGCTTTTTTTACAATTTAGAAGCTATTGCATACTGATACTTATTTTAAATAAAATAAAAGTGAATTACTAGGCCAATTAAATAAAAAAGGATGTAAAAATATAAGCTCCAAATTTAAAATATTAGATTGAGTGGACATAAACTTATTCTGTCAAATTCCTGTGAATGTTTCTAAATGCTTACTCTCAATTTCTGGACTCATCTCCTCTGGGACCAGAAACAATCTGCAGACAGGCACCTTCCTCACACTGTAGTTGACTGTATTGGTATGTGGTGAACAATGGACCAAGATGCTTCCCAAGGACCACCCCCTACCCTGCCTGGATCTGACATCTATTCGTGCTGTGTCTATCATCTTAAGACCCAGCCCAGGTATAGATGATCACTTCATGTTGAGCAGAGAAGTGGAGGCCAAGTGCTCCTTCTATGGGCTAAACAACCTTCAGCTCTTAAATGATGACCCTGATCATATCAGGATCTGGTTCAAGAGCACAGCTGACTGTATCTACTCTGTTCATGAATGTACAAATCACGGTTTTCCTATCCGGTCCCTTAAGAAGGAATGCCTTGCCGCTCTGATTAATTATGCATCAGTTAATTAATTTGTTGGCTTTGGTGAATTGAATCAATTATTTAAAATGGCTTTTAATTGCTAATATATGCATCTTAACAAAAGACAAAAGCTGTTAATAGAACTCAACATGAAAACCTCCCAGGACAGGGGATGGCCTTGTAAAATAAAGTTTCCCAAATGTTTTCATGACTTCCAAAAAGCCAACAGTGTCTGAAACACAATGGGGTTCTGTCTAAGGGTCCTTTGAGAAGTAATCAACAAGGTATGAGAATTTACCAAAAGGTCATTGTCATCCATACAACTGTCTCTAAGCTCCTCCACATAGGTCTCAGGAAAACCAGAAGGTTCCACCAGAGCAGGATTCCCTCCATTCGATGGTGTCAGTCTCAGCTGGAGCTCAGTGTCATGTAGCTGAGGTGGGTACTGAGTGTCTGCTAATGATGAAAGTGGCCTGAAGGAGCCTGAATTCTCTCTCTTTTTAAAAAAATTAACATAATGTATTGTTTCAGGGGTACAGGTCTGTGATTCATCAGTCTTGTATAATACCCAGTGATCACTACAACACATATCCTCCCCAATGTCCATCACCCAGCCACCCCATTCCTCTCACCCCCCGCCACTCTAGCAACCCTCAGTTTGTTAAGAGTCTGAGATTAAGAGTCTCTTGTGGTTTGTCTCGCTCTCTGGTTTCATCTTGTTTCCCTCTCTTCCCCTATGATCCTCTGTCTTATTTCTCAAATGCCATATATCAGTGAGATCATATAATAATTGTCTTTCTCTGATTGACTTATTTCACTTAACATAGTACCCTCTAGTTCCATCCACATCATTGCAAATGGCAAGATTTCATTTTTATGATGGTTGCATAATATCCATTGTGTATGTATGTATGTGCATATATACCACATCTTCCTAATCCATTCATCTGTAGATGAACATCTGGGCTTTTTCCATAGTTTGGCTATTGTGGACATTGCTGCTATGAACACTGGGGTACACATGCTCTTCAGATCACTACATTTGTATCTTTTGGGTAAATACTCAGTAGTGCAATTGCTGGGTCGTAGGGTAACTCTATTTTCAACTTCTTGAGGAACCTCCATACTGTTTTCCAGAGTGGCTGCACCAGCTTGCATTCCCACCAACAGTGTAGGAGGGTTCCCCTTTCTCTTCATCCTCACCAACATCTGTCATTTCCTGACTTGTTAATTTTAGCCCTTCTGACTGGTGTGAGGTAGTATCTTATTGTGGTTTTGATTTGTACTTTCCTGATGTTGAGTGATGTTGAGCACTTTTCCATGTGTATATTGGCCATTTGGATGTCTTCTGCCCATTTCTTGATTAGATTATTTGTTCTTTGGGTGTTGAATTTGGTAAGTTCTTTATAGGTTTTGGATACCAGCCCTTTATCTGATATGTCATTTGTGACTATCTTCTCCCATTCTGTCAGTTTTCTTTTGTTTTTTTTTTTTTTTGACTGTTTCCTTTGCTGTACAAAAGCTTTTTATCTTAATGAAGACCCAATAGCTCATTTTTGCCCTTGCTTCCATTGCCTTTGGTGATGTGTCTAGGAAGAAGTTGCTGCAGCTGAGGTCAAAGAGGTTGCTGCTTGTGTTCTCCTCAAGGATTTTGGTGGATTCCTACCTCACAGTTGGCCTTTTATCCATTTCAAGTCTATTTTTGTGATGGTGTAAGGAAATGGTCCAGTTTCATTCTTATACATGTGGTTGTCCAATTTTTCCAACACCATTTGTTGAAGAGACCGTCTTTTTTCCATTGGACATCCTTTCCTGTTTTGTCAAAGATTAGTTGACCAAGGAGTTTAGACCCCATTTCTGGGCTTTCTGTTCCATTGATCTATGTATTTGTTTCAGTGCTAGTACCATACTGTCTTGATGATTACAGCTTTGCAACAGAGCTTGAAGTCCGGAATTCTGATGCCACCAGATTTGCTTTTATTTTTCAACATTCTTCTGGCTATTCAGGGTCTTTTCTTGTTCCATACAAATTTTAGGATTATTTGTTCCATTTCTATGAAAAAAAAAGTTGATGGTATTTTGATAGGGATTACATTAAATTGCCTTAAATTGCACTAAATACCTAGATTGTCCTAGGTAGCATAGACATTTTAACAGTATTTTTTCTTCCATTCAATGAGCATGGAACATTTTTCCATTTCTTTATGTGTTCCTCAATTTCTTTCATGAGTATTCTCTAGTTTTCTGAGTAGAGATTCTTTGCATTTGGTTAGGTTTATTCCTAGATATCTTATGGTCTTTGCTATAATTGTAAATGGAATGAACTCCTTAATTATTCTTTCTTCTGTCTTATTGGTGGTATATAGAAATGGACCTGATTTCGGTGCATTGATTTTATAACCTGCCACTTTACTGAATTCCTGTATGTGTTCTCGCAGTTTTGAGATGGAGTCTCTTGGGTTTTCCACATAAAGTATTATATTGTCTGCAAAGAGTGAGAATTTGACTTCTTTGATGATTTGGTGCCTTTTATTTCTTTTTGTTGTCTGATTACTGAGGCTAGAACTTCTAGTGCTATGTTGAATAGCAATAGTGATAGAGGACATCCCTTCTCTGATCCTGAACTTACGGAGAAAGCTCTCAGATTTTCCCCATTGAGAATGACAAAAATGCTAATTTGTCTGATATAAGGATTGCCACTCCATCTTTCTTTTGATGTCCAAAAGCATGGTAAATAATTTTCCATCCCCTCACTTTAAATTTGGAGGGGCCTTCAGGCATATAATGAGTCTCTTGTAGACAGCATATTGATAGGTCTTGGCTTTTTTATCCAACCCTGTAGACATAAGGGATTGGGGAATTTAGCCCATTTAATTTTGGGGTAATTATTGAAAGATATGAATTTAGTGCCATTGTATTTCCTGTAAGGTGACTATTACCGTATATTGTCTCTGTTCCTTTCTGGTTTATATTACTTTTAGACTCTCTCTTTTCTTAGAAGACCCCTTTCAATATTTCCTGTAGGGCTGATTAAGTGATTGCAAATTCCTTTAGTTTTTGTTTGTCCTGGAAGCTTTTTATCTCTCCTATTTTCAAGGGCAGCTTAGTTGGATATAGTATTCCTAGCTGAATATTTTTCTCATATAGTACCCTGAATATATCATGCCAGTCCTTTCTGGCCTGCCAGGTGCCTTTTTTGATTTCAACTTGGTTAGATTTTATTTATTCAAAAAGGGATTTTTTGGTGAGGTGAGTTTTCCATTTTGTCATCTGTCCAGACAGAAATAAATGAATGAGAGAACAAAATACTAAAAGGGTAACAATGAACCCAGAAACATATACACTAAATAAATCAGAAGAGATGCAAAACTCGGGGGGAAAGCAAAAAAAAAAAAAAAAAAAGAAAGAAAAGAAAAGAATATGATCAGGCTGGTGAATAGAACAGAGCTACACATAACATTTTGGGTGTATTTTGGTCTGTTAGAAGAAACTGCCTCCCAAATTTTTAAAGAAAGAAAAACTTATATATACACAAAAATAAGGGTAAATACAATGAAGGATGGAATATGACTGGAAAACTGAAAATTAAAAAAGATTTTAAAAAAGGAATTGGTAAGAAGTTGCTTGAAAAAAAGAAAGAAGAAAAATAAAAAACAAGAAAGAGAAAGATATTTAGGGTATATTTTGATCTATTAGAAGAAAGTGCATCACAATATTTTAAAGAAAGAAAAACTTATATGTATATACAAAAAATAAGGTTAAATACAATAAAGGATAGAATATGACCAAAAATTAAAAAATATTTTAAAAAAGGAATTAATAAGTTTGTTGTAAAAGGAAAGAAAAAATTTTTTTAAAACTATGAAAAGAAAAAAATTTTTAAAAATTAAAAAAATTATCTTTGAGGGGCCCCTGGGTGGCTCAGTGGATTAAGCCTCTGCTTTCAGCTCAGGTCATGATCTTGGGGTCCTGGGTTAGAGGACTGTGTCAGGCTCTCCGCTAAGCAGGGTGCCTGCTTCCCCCACCCCTGCCTGTATCTCTGCCTACTTTTGATCTCTGTCTGTCAAATAAATAAATAAAATCTTTTAAAAAAATTATCTTTGAAAGACTAAAGTATCATGGGAAAAAGCTATGAATTCTATGTGTTGCATTTCCCTTGCTCTGAAGTTTTGCAGTTCTCATTGATCAGTGAACTTGGTCTTGGCTGGAAGTCCTTGCTGATCTTCTGGGGGTGGGGCCTGTTGCTGTGATTCTCAAATACCTTTGCCCGAGGTGGAACTGCACCGCCCTTGCCAGGGGCCAGGCCAAGTAATATGCTCAGGTTTGCTCTCGGGAAGTTTTGTTCCCTGTACGCTGTCCATAAAGATTTGGAGGACAGGAATGAAAATGGCGGCCTCCTAATCTCCTGCCTGGAGGAACCTTGAGACCTCGAGACCACACTCTTCAGTGCGCCCTCGGAGAAAAGCAGTCAATCCCTCCCGTCTCCCTGGTCTCCAGCCGTGCCCTGAGCTCACCCGGCCTGTGACCCAGTGTTTCTGTCTCTGGCCCACGGCCCCCTTTGAGGTCTCCAAACCCAGCTGATTCCTGACACACACTTCCATCCCACTCCTCCCATGGAAGTCTCCCGGTTCTGCTGCTTATGGGGTCCCTGC
This sequence comes from Mustela putorius furo, assembly GCF_011764305.1. NCBI lineage: Eukaryota > Metazoa > Chordata > Mammalia > Carnivora > Mustelidae > Mustela > Mustela putorius. Next base: position 10,720,843 of record NW_025422010.1, on the reverse strand, counting down.
TCAAAGAGCAATGGTTGTTCTGTGCCATGGATCATGATTTATGGCAACCTCGAGCTGAGAGCTCACTGCTTGGCTCCCTCTTTGAGACCAGCTTCCCTGCTCTGCCACACTCAGGCAACCTCCATCTTTCTGTGATCCTGTGGGTCCTGAGACCGCACTGCCATGGTAAGTGTTCACACCAAACACCCCCCCCCCTGCTTCGCCTCAAGCGACCTCCCTAAGTGGAGCTCACTTCTGAAAGTTCCAATTTTGTGCTCTGCTGCTCCACCCCTTGCCAGGGGCCAGACCCTCCCCACACAGCCTCTCTTACTATATATCACCTTGGATTCACTTCTCTGCACATCGTACCTTACAGATAGTGGCCACTTTTCTGTTCCTAGAATTGTTGCTTTTCTTCTCTTCAATCTCCTGTTGAGTTTGTAGGTGTTCAGAACGGTTTGACAGCTATTTAGCTGAATTCCTGAGACCACACGAAACTTAGGTCTCCTGCTCCTCCGCCATTTTGGAACCACATCCCCAAGCCTGGATTCTCTCTTACCTCAGGGAAAAAGGAGCAGTGAGAGGGTGGAGTCTGGACAACACTGGGCTGGGGTGGAACAGGAGGAATTCTTCACATGGCACCATGTCTTCTCATATACCTTAGAAGTCTGAAAGCTAGAAACCAATGGAAGAAGATATTCATATAGCTTGGCAGCTTCCTGGAGAGGGAGAAGGGCACATACCCTCTCCTACTCCTTATGCTCCTGGGTCTTCTTTATGGGAATGAAAGGAAGAGAGCCCAGGGAAATTTGGAGAGTTTGCTTAGAGCAGTCAGATGCCCCCTCCTTGCAGTACCTCCATCAACAGCTACAGGGAAAATCTTTAGTGATGAGCCAAAGCAGCTCCTTGAATAAACTTCATAGATAGCAGTTTTGTTTTGTTGTTTTTCTTGAAATTTGGAGCTGACCCATAAATTAGCCTCATTTGATAGACTGATTCCTGCCTTTGAAGAACACTGTTCCAGATGTCCAAAGAAGGATGCTTGGTAACCAGGAGAATAAAATTGAGAAAGTGTATTTTTAAACTGTTTTATTTGATTAATTAATTTACTGTCCAAATGTTTAAGAGCCCCCCTTTATGGGAGAGGGTCATGTGCTAGGTGCTGGGTTAAAAAGAGAGAACTGTGGGTGTTCTCAACGAGATGAGATTCTGGTCACAGACATTTGGAGCATCATGCAATAAATGCTACAAAGAGGCAAATAGTGGCCATTTTACAGACATATTGAAATTTCATTTAACCCAGACTAGCAGAGTCATGGAGTTTCCACAAAAGAGGTTGGGTTTGGAAAAACAGGTTAGGAGGAGCTAGCTAACAAAAAACAAACAAACAAACAAACAAAAAATACAGAACCACCACCAACAAAAAACAACAACAACAACAACAACAACAAAAAACAGGTCAGAGAGGAAAGGCATCTGGCAGAGAAGGAATCTGAAGCCATTTGAAAGCCCAGCACCAACTCTCAGGAGTTTTTTGGAATGAAAGCACAGCTGGGTGGAGGTCCACACTGGATCCCACACTTGATGAGAAGCCCTTGAATGGTTTTACGATGAAGAATGGCATGATCTAGTCTGTGTTTAGAGAGATCATTGTAGCCTCAGTGTGGAAATGGATTGGAGAGAGTTCAAGATAGTAAGCAGAGAGGGGAACTAGGACCTGGCTTTCACAATTAAGGAAAAAGATAATGATAACTTTAGGGGCACCTGGGTGGCTCAGTCAGTTAAGTGTCTGCCTTCACCTCAGGTCATGATCCCAGGATCCTGGGATTGAGCCCTTCATCGGGCTCTGCTCAGGGGAGAGTCAGTCTGTTTCTCCCTCCCCTTCTGCCTGCTGCTCTGCCTATTTGTGTGCTCTCTCTCTATTTCACTTTCTCTGTCAAATAAATAAAATTTTTTTTTTTAAGTAATGAGAACTTCAAATAACTATCTCATGAGGCTGAGGATAGAGACTGGGAAGCATTAGTGATGTGCATAGAGACTATGGTGTGCCACCCAAATGAAGGGCTTTTTGCCATGGTTACTGAAAATGCTGTGAGTAGATGGTCTTCAGCTGCCAATCCTTCAGGGATGGTGGGGGTTGCATGGAGCTTCTCATCTGAGGCTGCTTCCCATCCTGGTGTAGTCCAATGACTGCATAAAGTGAGGGCATAAAGCCATGGCCCACTTGATCCAATTTGGGGCCACTCTGAAGGGCTAATCTAGGTCCACTGCTCCCTGTGGAATGAGTCAAGGGTGCATTCGGCTTGACTCCTCCTTCTGTCTACTTCTGCTTCACCTCCCTTCCACAGGGCTGATCCCAGGGGCACATCCTTATAAGCATCCTACACACAAACCTCCATCTGAGTCTGTTTCCTGGGGAAGCCAAGCTGTGTCTTGATTCATAGGTAAGGAAGAAAGAAAAGTCGAGAACAATTCTAAGACTTCTACCTTCGGTACCTTAGATAGGAAATAAAGGAAGAAGAATAACTTTGGAAGAGAAGTAATGCATCCGGTCTGACTTTCTTAATTTGTTGGTGACACGATTTTTAGGTGTCCTTGCTGAAACCTAGACTCATCCTAGCTCTTCCCTTCAAATCCAATTGTCAGTAAGACCTATCAGTTCTCTTCTTCATATGACACTGGGATTCAAATCTTCTACTTTATTGCTACTTCTCACTTCCATCTATTTCAAGTCTTACCATTTTATGCCTGAACTGTGACATTAACCTTGGAATAGAACTTCTTGACCTCTGTTCATAACCCCCTTGGTTCTAATCAGCTTTCCTAAAACATCGTTTTCAATATGCCACACTTTTCAGTTTAGCAGACCTTACATTTAGGGCCATATAATAGAAACTGGTAAATTTATTTTTCAAAAGATATTATTTATTTGACAGACGGAGAGCACAGCAGGGGAAGCAGCAGAGGGAGAAGGAGAGGCATCTCTCTGCTGAGTGGAGAGCCCCATGTGGGGCTCGAGATCATGACCTGAGCCAAAGGCAGACACTTAACTGGCTGATTCATCCAGGCACCCTAGATATTGGTAAATTTTTGTTCCAGGCCATTCAGTTTGATTCCACTCAAGGGACCATGCTTGAGCTCTTGCTACAACATGATACAAAAAGCCTGGGGTTCCAAAGATGAATAAAACATCATCTCTGCTTTAAAGAAATTTTCAGATTAATAGAAGAGACTAGCACTTAAATAATAGTGAAATAGTGTGATGAAAGTTCAATTGAGACAGAGATGTTTATAGAATACAAAGTAGAAAGGAATTATTTCTGTCAAAACTCATTCTGAAGTGCTCTCATTGGGCTTTACCCTGCCCATCCAGTCTAATTTTCCTACTCCCCCAGTCAGTATATTCACTCACGTCTTATGGATGGTGACCAGCCTATAGTGATCCTTGACTTCAGGATCATTCAAGCCCTTTGGTCTCTCCTGGCACCCTTTTCCCAGCACACACGTTGGAGGGGGTAACTTTCTCACTAGCAGGGTATTATGGAAATCATGAAGTATAACTTCTGGAACTAAGTCATAAGACATCATATTTGTTTGTGAATGAAATATATGATGCCCTGGCTTTGAAGACAGTGGACATCAGTCATGAAGGATGTGATTGTTGACAGATGGAAGGCAAATGAGGTGAGCCCTTCAACCATCTGAGTTCACCTCCTTGAGAGAGTTTCTAAGGCCAAGAACAGGAAGGAGGGAGACTGGGAGGAGCAGACTCACCAAGTTGAGGAGAAAAGCTGAGAATTTAGAAGAGGGTGGATAGAGTTTCTAGGACGGACAGCAAGGAGACAGTTTCATGGAGAGAAAACTCCAGAAATCTGCAGAAGGTTCCCCTTGAATATCCAGATGAGTATTCATCAGAGTGCAGGTGAGCAAAACAACCCAAGGGTGGGGAAAGAGCCACCTTTTCTTATCTTAAAGGATAAGAAGGAATAGAACTTGACACTCCCACAGAGCCAGGGATAGTCTATTCCCACCAGTCAGACTAGAAAACCTCATAATTTACAGAACACTGGGTGAAGCATTCAGAAGAATATTGCCTCGGTAGCAAATGATAATTGACCTTGCTCTTGTCCCACAAAACAAATCTTAAATGCAAGACTGAAAGTAACAAACTCTTTCCAAGTAACTTACTTACATCCCAGAACAGAGTTCGTGAAAATACTTATAGGAATGCAAAACTATCCAGTACCCAAAAGGGCAAAATTGACAATTTCTGTCATCCAATAAAAAAATTGCAGTGCAAAAAAGCAGGAAAAGATGATTCATAATGAAGAGAGTAATTGCTCAATCAAAACTGACTCAGAAGTGACACAGATGTGACAATTAGCAGACAAGGGCAATCAGTGACTGCAAATGTATTTCATCTGTTGAAAAGTTAAGTCAATATCTACAAGATGAAAAAAATGTATGACTGAATCCAGGACACCTGGCTGGCTCAGTCAGGGAAGCATGTGACTCTTGATCTTGAGTGGTGAGATTCAGCCCCATGTTGGGGGTAGAGTTTACCTAGAAAAATGACCAAGTCCAAATTCTGGAGATGAAAATTAACTGTATGTGATGAAAACACATTGAATGGATTTAATGGCAGTTTAGTATTATAGGAGAAAGATTAATGACCTTGAATACCTAGCAATAGAACCTAACCACACAAACACAGAAATAAGTATTTTTAAAAATTGAAAAGAACATTAGTGAGCATTGGACAACTTCAGGCACCTTAATATACATGGCATTAGAGTCACCAAAGGAGAGCAGGGGGAAAAGTCATTTAAAGAAATAATGTCCCCAAATTTCCCAAACTTCATAAACATGATAAATTTAGAGCCCCAAGAAGTTCAATGAACTTCAAACACAGTAAACATGAATAAAACAACACCAAGGCAAATCAAACTAGAATTGCTCAAAACCAGTGACAAGGAAAATTGAAAAGTCAGCAGGAGAGACAGGAGGTATGTGCAGAGGTGCAAATTTGAGGATGACAGATTTCTTGTCTCTCTGTGGCAGAGAGGAGACAGTGGAGAAACACCTTTAAAGAAAAAAAGTCAACCTAAATTCTATACCTACTGAAAATATCTTTCAAAAATGAAGGCAAAATAAAGAACTTCTTAGATACACCAAAACTATTCTTCTTCTTAGATACACCAAAAATATTCTTCACCCTAGGAGACACAAAGTATAAGAACTAAGGAAGTCCTTCAGCCAGATGGAAGTCTGCATCTACTCAGACGAAGGAAGAGCACCAGAAATGCTGACTAGTGATGAAATATATGGTAATTTTTTCTTATTATTTAAATATGTTTTTTAATACTTTTTATTATGTTATGTGAGTCACCACAGAGTACATCATTAGCCTTTGAGGTAGTTCCATGATTCATTGTTTGCATATAACACCCAGTGCTCCATGTAATACGTGCCCTCCTTAATACCAACCACCAGGCTTACCCACTCCCTCCACCGCCTCCCCCTCTGTAACCCTCAGTTTGTTTCTAGGAGTCCACAGTCTTTCATGGGTCATCTCCCTCTCTGATTTCTCCCCTTCGGATTTCCCTCCCTTCCCCTATTGTCCTCTATGCTATTCCTTACTTTCCACATATGAGTTAAATCATATGATAATTGTCTTTCTCTGCTTGACTTACTTCACTTAGCATAATTCCCTCCACATTGACGCAAATGGTGGATATTCATCCCTTCTGATGTCTGAGTAATAGTCCATTGTAGATATGGACCACATCTTTATTCATTCATCTGTTGAAGGGCATCTCATCTCCTTCCACAGTTTGGCTATTTTGGACATCATTGCTATCAACACTGGGGTGCAAGTGTCCCTTTTTTTCACTACATCTGCATCTTTGGGATAAAGGTTTAAAAGAATTTTCTAAGCAAACATAATAACAATGTATTGTGCGTTTTGTAACATGTAAAAAATAAAAGATGTGACACAGCACAAAGGCAGGCAGGGACAAATAGAATATACTTTTTATGGCTCTTATAATATGTGTACTATGGACTGAATGTTTGTGTCCCCCTGAAATTCGTATGTTGAAAACTTGAGCCCCAAAGTAATGACATTAGATAATAGGGCCTCTAATGACATTAGAATTAGGTCATGTGAAATTTGTGGCCTTATAAGAACAGACAGGCAATCTTTCTCCCTCTTTCCTTTCCACCATGTAGGAAAACAACAAGAAGAATTTCATTTGCACATCAGTAAGTAGACACTGGCTATGCCACCATCTTGATCTTGGACTTCCCAGGCTCCAGAACTGTGAGAAACAGATGTTTGTTGCTTTAGCAGCCCCAGTCTATATGGTATTCCATTACAGAAGCCCAAATGGGCTAAGTCAAAATGTGAAGTAGTGTAATGTCACCTGAAGGACCTGAAGGTCAACTAGGATAGGCTAATGATGTATACTGTAAGCCCTAAAGTAAAAAACAAGGAGTTAGGGTTAATAAGCCAACAAAGGAAATAACACAGAATACTAAAAATAGTTTTATTCTTATATTTTAACCCAAAAGAAATCATAAGAAAAAGAAGTCGGGGAGGGGGGAGAAAAGACAGATAGAAGAAAGGTAAGACAAATAGGAAATAAACAGTAATATGATGGATATAGACCATCCATATTCACAGTAAACATTAATGATCTAAATGCCTCAATTAAAAGGCCAGAATTACCAGATTGGATAAAAAGCAAGGCATGACTATATTTTCTGCCTACAAAGAACATAATTTAAATGCAAAGACATAGATTAAAATTAAATGAAAGGAAAAATATATTCCATGCTAAAATAATCAAAAGAAAGTATTGTACCTATATTAATTTCAGACTAAGTAGATTTCAGAACAGAGAATATTACCAGGGATAAAGAATGTCATTTCATAGTGATAAAGGGGTCAGTTCATCAATAAGACCTACAATTTTCAGTATGCATTTAATAACAGAGGTTCAAAGTATATGAAGCAGCAACTGGTAGACATATAGGGAAGGATAAACAAATCCACAATAACAGTCAAGGATTTCAGTATGTCTCTTTCAGTAATTGATAGAATAGTTAAATAAAAAAATCTGGAAGGAACTAAAAGACTTGAGGGGTTCCTGGGTGGCTCAGTTGTTAAGCATCTGCCTTTGGCTCAGGTCATGATCCCAGTACCTGGGATCGAGCCCTGGATCTGACTTCCTGCTCAGCGGTAAGCCTGCTTCTCCCTCTCCCTCTCCCTCACTTGTATTACTCCTCTCGCTATCTCTCTCTCTGTCAAATAAATAAAATCTTTAAAAAAAAAAAAAAAAGAAAAAGAAACTAAAAGACTTGAATACAACCATGAACCAACTTGACCTCACAGTAATTCAAAATAGGTAACATATCTAAATGTAAAACCTAAAGTTATAGGAATTCTGGAAGAGAGGGGGGGAAACTGCAAACCTGAGGAAGGCAAATATTTCTCAGATATGACACCTACAGCACAAGCTATAAAAGAACAAATTGATTAATTAGACTTCATTACAGTTGAAGTCTGCTCTTCAAATGACATGGTTTAGAGAATGAAAAACTAAGCCACAAATGGAGAGGAAATATTTGCAAAGCATATGTCTGATAAAAGACTTGAATCCAGAATATATAAGAAACCCTCCAAGCACTAATAAGAAAACCAACAACCCATAAAAAAAAATCAGCAAAAGATTTGAGGGAACATTTTATCGTTAGTCATTAGAGAAATGCAAATGAGGACTACAAGGATATGCCACTGTACGACTATTGAATGGCAAAAATGAGAAGAGATCGGACATACTGAGGAGGATATGGAGAAACTAGAAATCTCATTCACTGCTGGTAAGAATGTAAAATGATATAAGCACTTTGCACCTTGGAAAACAGTTTCAGTTTCTTAAAAAACTATCCACACACCTGGTATAAGGATCTAGCCATTCCACACCTAGGTATTTACCCAAGAGAGAAAAGAACATCCATCCATCCAAGAGTTGTACAGAAATGTTCACCATAGCTTTATTTGCAAAAGCCCATATGAGGGAATAACCCCATATGTCCAACAACAGGGGAAAACTGCTGCATATTTCTACAAAGGAATACTCCTCAGCAACAAAAAAAGCTACCACACTATTAATATACACTCACCACATGGACGAATCTCAAAATAATTATCTTGAATCAAAAGAAACACATGAAAAAGCAAATACTGTTTCCTTATATTTATATAAAATTGTAGGAAATGCCATCTAATTGATAGTGCCAGAAAGCAGGTTAGTGGTTTCATGCAGGTGGTTGGTGGGGGGGCGAGTGGGCAGGCTCACCAAGGCCCAAAGAGACTTTGGGGAATGAGGGATATGTTCACTATCTTTATCACGGCACCTGTTTCACTGGATGGATACATATGTGAAAACATCAAATATTACACTTTAAATATGTGCACTTTATTGTATATGAATTATAACTGAATAAGGCAGTTTGAGAAAATAAAGACATGGTGAAACTCACTAATCACATTATAATTTTAAAGAAATCTGATCTGGCCATGTAAGAAGCCTCCCTAAGGAATACCTAAGTGACTATTTCACTCTTTCTTTGCCAGAGTGTGGCGGGGTAGAGGGGCTGACCTCAGCAACTTTTCCCAGTGAGATCACATATCTGCCAGATCCCAGCACCCCGTCTAGGAGTGCACCATGGAGTTGGCCCTTGTGTGCAACCTTTTAACCTTCAGCCCAACATGTAAGTTTTACTCAAACAGAGCCTTTCTCTGGATGTTATAGGTCGGCACCCAGTGACTTCAGCAGTTTCCCTAGAAAGCCCACATCGTTGTAACAGCTGTGCTAGATTTCTACAGGTCCAGAGAGTCCCTCTTTTGCCTGTCCTGCAGACACACAATTGTTCTCTTTATTGCTATGGGCAGCCCTACTGGGCTCCAGCTACCACCGTGTTATTCTAATGGTGCCAAGCACCATGTTGGACCATTTCCACATACCACAAGCTCTTCCAGGAAGGATTACAAACTCTGTCCTACTCGTCTCGTACTCCTAGCACCGAACATAGTTCCTGGCTCAAAGTCAGCTGTGATAATGTTTATTTTATGAATGAATGGACAGATGAATGAATGCTTAACACAAAGAAGACCATTTTCAAGGTAATTCTAATATAATAGTACCCACAGTATGAACAGGTTGTGATCTAAATCTTAATTCTTTACGAAATTATTTAGAATTAGTGACATATTTGCTTATGCAATAATGAGAGCTGGCATTTATCATATGTCTACTATCGCAGACATCTTTCTAAGCATTTGACACATGTGTTGTCTCACAGAATCTTCTAATGTACCTACCTTCTTTTGCTAGGGCTGCCCTAACAAAGTGCCACATTCTGGGAAGTTTACACAACAGACCTGCATTTTTGCACCATTCTGGAGGCTAGAAGTCCAAAATCAAGGTGTTGGCAGGGTCCCTCTCTTCTGAGGCTTCTCTCCTTGGCTTGCAGATGGCTGTCTGCTCCCTGTGTCTTCACATGGACTTCCCCCTACGTGAGTCTCTGTCCTAATTTCCTCTTCTTACAAGAACACCCATCCTATGGAATTAGGGTCTACCCACAGGACTTCATTTTACTCAACTACCCCCATTAAAGGCTCTATGTCCCAATATAGTCACATTCTGAGGTACTGGGAGTTAGGACTTCCACATATGAATTTTGAGTGGCCACAGTTCAGCCCATAATAGTACCTATAAGAGTGGTTATAGTTATTGTTCTCATTTTACTGATGAGAAAGCTGAGACAAAGAGCAGGCGAATTGGTCAAGTTTCCACTTAACTCCTCTTTACTCCTAAGACGCAGAGCTTAATAATTATGTTATACAGACTCACAATTAATCCACACGTTCTCAGTGGTGGGCAGATTCGCAGGCTAGCCTTGAAAGCCTAGTGCACCACAGTTGGAATCAAGACAGTAGGAATTACCCAGGGGATTCCAAAGACCTGAGGGCTGGGGGGCCTTAAGGCACAAAAGGGGAGAAGGGGAAATTGGAAGAGAGTCCTGGGGGCTCCTCAAGCAACAGCTCTGGGTTGTCGGTAGGGTGAGTAGCGGCCCGACCCGCAGTGGCCACAGCCCTGTCACAACGTCAGGGAACAGAGAATTAATGGCTGTTTCATGCAAAGGCCCTTATGAGTCAAGTGGTTTAATTCTGAGACTGCCTCTATTTACAAAAGAGACAAAATGAATAGAGCAGAAGACATAATTAATATGCCACTGGGATCTTGAAATAATATGTGGATTGTTTTAGGGCTTTTAATTTACTTTAACTTTCTTAATGTACTGTATGTAATATACTACATAGATATATGCAGTATAATTTTAAATCACTGGAGGCTTTCTTTTCTGATAGGAATTAATTTCACAGCACAGCGATATTTCTTAGAGTAAATCTCTCAGACAGCAGCATGGATTCCTATTCTCCTCCACTTAAAATGCAGTCAGGGAAAAAAATGTATATATATATATTCTCAGGAACCTGTCTTCCTGTATTTCTCAAGGCTATTTTTTACTGGCTTGTTTGAACCCTAAGCGATATTTAGGTTTGTTCACCCAACTTTTATTTTGTCTCTCAGGTAATGCCTGTTTTGGAAGGTATATAGAGCCTATACGAAAGCTGGGATGGCCAGGCATATCCCCCATGCATGTGGTTTCCCTTAAATATTTAGGCATGATTCTGGGGGCACCTGGCTGGCTCAGTGGGTTAAGCTGCTGCCTTCGGCTCAGCTCATGCTCTCAAGGTCCTGGGATTGAGCCCCACATCGGGCTGTCTCCACAGCAGGGAGCCTGCTTCCCCCTCTCTCTCTGCCTGCTTCTCTGCGTACTTGTGATCTCTCTCTCTGTCAAATAAATAAATAAAATCAATCTGAGGGGTTTGAAGTGGCGGGGGGGTGGGAGGTTGGGGTACCAGGTGGTGGCACGGATTGCATGGAGCACTGGGTGTGGTGAAAAAATAATGAATACTGTTTTTCTGAAAATAAATAAATTAATCTTAAAGCACTTTAAAAAAAATCTTTAAATATATATATATATATATATATATATATATATATATTTAGGCATGATTCTGTGCATTAGAAATGTAGCCTCAGGCCTTCCTCTTGTGGAGACTGACTTTTGGTGCCATGTGACAGGTAGGGACAGGCCTCTGACCTAACTCTCCAGCATGCCTCACTCTTGGCCTTGTGAGGAATGTGGTCCTCACAGCAGAAATGCCAGGTGCAGGCTCTGCTGAGGAGGAAGTTTAGAATAGAGGACATCATGAAGCACTGGAAAGCTCTCCAGTGAGGATGGCCCACCTCTGGCCCTCCAAGCCCAAGAGGTCTAGGAAAATGGTGGCTTTTTGCCGAGGCACATGGACAGGCTGAAACTGAGAAGCGGGAAGATAGGCGGGTTGATTTCTCCTTTTCATGTGTGTCACCTGAATAAGGTTCTCAGGACAGCATTGCCTTCCAAAGAAACTCTGGTCACACAGCCAAAGAAGCAGTTAAAAGCAATTTTAACACCTTAATGAATTTTCAGAGGACCAAGAAGGGATTCATTCCTAACATTTGAGCAAAGTTGTTAAAAATCTTGGTTACCAAAATTAACAAGACAGGAAACAACATGTGTTGGAGAGGATGTGGAGAAAGGGGAACACTCTTCCACTGTTGGTGGGAATGCAAGTAGGTGAAGCCTCTTTGGAGAACAGTGTGGAGATTCCTCAAGAAACTAAAAATAGAACTTCCCTATGACCCTGCAATTGCACTACTGGGTATTTACCCCAAAGATACAGATGTCGTGAAAAGAAGGGCCATCTGTACCCCAATGTTTATAGCAGCAATGACCACGGTCGCCAAACTGTGGAAAGAACCAAGATGCCCTTCAACGGACGAATGGATAAGGAAGATGTGGTCCATATACACTATGGAGTATTATGCCTCCATCAGAAAGGATGAATACCCAACTTTTGTAGCAACATGGACGGGACTGGAAGAGATTATGCTGAGTGAAATAAGTCAAGCAGAGAGAGTCAATTATCATATGGTTTCACTTATTTGTGGAGCATAACAAATATCATGGAGGACATGGGGAGTTAGAGAGGAGAAGGGAGTTGGGGGAAATTGGAAGGGGAGGTGAACCATGAGAGACTATGGACTCTGTAAAACAATCTGAGGGGTTTGAAGTGGCGGGGGGTAGGAGGTTGGGGTACCAGGTGGTGGGTATTATAGAGGGCATGGATTGCATGGAGCACTGGGTGTGGTGAAAAAATAATGAATACTGTTTTTCTGAAAATAAATAAATTAAAAAAAAAATCTTGGTTAGCGTGTATCGCCCCAGAGCCCCACTCAAAGCACGGCTGCTGCCTCCCTTGGCTTATCGAGCTCCTGAAAGAGGTGGGCTGGGGGCAGAGGGCTGCATGTGTCCTTCTCACCTAGCCAGAGGGGCGCCCTAAAATGCAGGCTGGCTTGATTCTGGAAAGGAGCCTCTGACTTTAGAGCCACTCTCTTGCTCAGGAAATCTCCGCTCCACTCCCAGCCTGGGTCTCCTGGAGGTGTGGGTCCCACCTGTGTCCCCGGGCTGCCCGTCCCAGGGATTCCTCCTCTTGCTGCCCTTCTCTCCTTGTCAAAGACAGTAAAATCACCGGAGGCTTTCTTTCCCGAAAGTAATTAATTTCACAGCACGGCAATATTTCTCAGACCAAATCTCTCAGGTCACAGACAGCATGGATTCCCACATGGTTAGAAACTCTCCATGGGTCCCCTGGCCCCCACACCCCACACACCCCGAGGAAGGAGGGAAAGGGGACAGAACTCAACTCCCTTCTGTCCACATTTCCAATCACGGCTCCTTGGGAGCAGTTCTCTGTTTTCTGAGAAATCTGGGGACAGCAGGATGAACTCCCCCCTCGCTGCCCCCTGTTTTCCTACTCTTCACCCCGTCCTGCCTCCGTCCCTTCCTTCCTAACACAGTAATGAAGTTCGCTTAATTGTGAGTTGGTTCTACCTTCCATTACCACATCTCTGATGTCTAATATCCCAGTGGGCCCTGTCACACACTGAGCATTTTCTTGGAATATTGGCATTGTCAACATGACAGTTTGGTCTTTGTTGCATTATCTATAGTGACCGATGCTGCGTGCCTCTCACTGCTTCCTTCTAGATTTATTTATCTTTTTGAAGATGTATGTCCTGGGTGCCTGGGTGGCTCTTTCGGTTAAGGCTCTGCCTTTCGCTCAGGTCACGATCCTCGAGTCCTGAGATGGAGTCCCACGTCAGGCTCCCTGCTCAGTGGGGATCCTGCTTCTCCCTCTGCCCTTCCCCACTGCTTGTGATTTCTCTCTCTCTCTCATAAATAAATAAAATCTTTAAAAAGATACACATCCTTTGTCTGTAGTTTAGGAATTATTTTTCCCTCGTTCCTGAGTGATAATTTAGGTGTGTGTGGAATTCTGGGCTGACCTTGTCTTCCTTCAGCCTATGGATGACATTACTCCATTGTCTTCTGGTCCCTACTATTTCTGATGGAAAAAGTATGCTCTCAATCTAGCTGTTATTCCTTTGTAGGTCTAGGATTTTTCCCCCTCTCTGGTATCTTTTAATAATTCTCCTTTTCTTGATGATCTATGGTTATATTTTGATTATCTGTTTCCTTATGCAGTTCTCTGTGTTCTTTTTATCTGGAAGGCTTGTAAACTTCATTCAGAAGATTCTTGGGCATTGGCTCTGAGTACTGCCCCTCCCCACTCCTTTCTCCCCTACTTCTGGAATTACTGTTCGGTGTATACTAGGGCCTCTCTTGCTCACATGTCTGAGTATTTTTCATTTTCCCTTTATCTCCATGTCTTTGTGCTGTTTTCTGGGTGGATTACTAAATACTTCATTCATGGTATTACATCTTCTCTTCAGCGGTGTCTTGTGTCTTGATAGCCTGTTGAGTTTTTCTTTCCTTTTTTTTTTTTTTATTTTGAGATAGAGTGAGAGAGAGCACAAGCAGGGGGAGGGGTGGAGGAAAAGGAGAGAGAGAATCTCAAGCAGACTCCTTACTGACCCTGGAGTCCTACTTGGGGCTCCATCTCAAGACCCTGAGATCTTGACCTGAGCCAATACCAAGAGTCAGCCACTCAACAAACTGAGCCACCCAGGCACCCCAGGTTTTTCTTTTTCATTTCAATAACTATGTGTTTCACTTCCTGGCTCACAATTAGTACTTTTTCATATTGACTTGCTAGTGATTAATATCTGCCACCCTACTTTTTTAAAATAAAGTTTCCCCTTTTTATATCCTCTTTGAAGATATTACCATACTTACTTAAAATGCTTTCAGATTTCTCTACTATTTTCATTTCTTCAGGAATGAATTCTCCACTTGTTGAGTGTTTTGGTTATCTTCTATGGCTTTCATTCTCCTCATCTGTTTTGAAATATTGAGTATAAGCTCGTCTCTTCCATCCCTCTCCTCATGGCCAACCTTGAGGATGCCACTTCCCAGCACTGCCCTGTCCCTCCTTAGAATCAAGACTGAGGCTGACAGCTTGAGCCCATACATGAAACCTAATTCCTTTGCCAATACACAATTTAATATTGCAGAGCTGTTTCTGTTTATTTTCTTTCATCCAAGCAAGAAGCTAGTTTCTACCCCAGTTTCAGTTAGTAACTAGAACTCTTTCAGCCTATATTCTTCTGCAGGGAGCCCCAGAGCATTCTTGCCTCTTTGTGTATGGGAAACCCCTTCCTCTCTTTGGAAGGGAAGCCCTGATTATCTCTGCCTATCTCAGCTCCTGGTTTCCAGCAGCCCTGAGACTTGGCCCCTACTAATTGTTCTGTGCTCCCACTTACTTTATTTCTGGTTCATGTAGATGATTGTGCTCTTTCTTGAGTACCGAGGTTTTTGTTTATTTGTTCTTATTGAGCCTTTGGAAAGGAAGCAAATGTGCACTTGAGATTATTTTCTTTATTATAGCTTTGTGTTTGAAGTGGAATATGGGTGTTTTTGCAAGGACTTGCTCTGTCTTCTTGACCATCTACCCTGCTCATCTAGATCCTGCCCTCTTTCCTCCAACAAGACATGTTACAGCAAATGAATTGGTGTTTAACTCTGTATCATTCTCATGGAGCATATATTCTCCCATTTATTTGAATATTTAATCTTCATCATTTGGCTTTGCTTGAAACTAAAGGGAGTTTCACCCATGGGAAGAAGATAGGAATAGGAGCAGTGAGGGGGCAACAGGACCAGGCTTTGGTTTGTCCTGATACTAACTGACATCCAAGCTCAGACTTCCATATAATCCTGTTGTAGGTTTTCTAGGATGGCTTCCAGGGCTGAATCAGTATTAACGGGAAGATATTTCTGGGAGTCCATCTTCTTCCTTTTCTTGGTTTGTCCCTTCCTATCTTTAATATCTATCAAAACACATTATTTTGGAGGATTTGGCATCTTTTCTCCCTGTGGTCCTTCTCTTCCTCCTGGCCACCAACATTTACTTAGATTTTTCTTCCCACCCCTTAGTCTGCAATCTGTAGCTTTATAAGTCAAGATTTCTTTTGTATCAAGCTCCTCCACATCAAGACACTTGGTAATATTGAATACCTACTTCCAGGCCTTTGTCAAAAGCCAGGGAACAGGTAGAATTAGGAGGCTTCATTGAAAACCTTTGTTTCTTAACAAGAATCAATGACATTATGTATATGAAGGTCAAAGGTCAAATATTCTTTGATTAATGGCATTAAAATGTTAATTTTATAGTGATTATAAATACTTGAAACTAATAAGGTAAGAAAGGAGATGAAAATTTTGATTCATTGATTTTTTTTTTTTCATGGACTTCCCACCCCTTTTAACTAACTACTACATAGTACAAAAAATAATCATGTATCTCACTGAATGTGCCAAATTAACTTTATCATAAGTTTCATTTCCTTCCCAAGATTAAAGGAATATTTATTATGGGGAGGTTCCTAGAGTTAATAAATTCGACAATGTTGTGCTACACACACACACACACACACACACACATATATATATATATATACCTACGTGTTTGCCATAGTTTTTGGATATGTATTTGGTAGTTTGGTATTGCAACTTTATTTTCTGCTCCAAACCATAAACATTTAGAAGAAGAAGAGTTTGTTGGTAGCTCATTAGCAGCTAATCTGTAAATTAATTTTAGCAATGGATCAAATAGTTGATAATGGCTAGGGACTTGCCACACCCAGGTGATAAGCTGCATTTTAATAAAACCCTGAATGTCTTATCTAAAGATGGGAGTGGGAGAGGAAATTTAATTGTTTATGTTAGGCTAATTTGAAGAAATTTTGTAGAATTTTTCGGTACACTTAAGTCATATGGCAAGACAATTCAGACCTATTTCCCTCTCCATCTGGAACCTGTGTTTGTCCTAAGGAAAACAATGCACTACAGCTTGCCACTGAACCTCATGAAAAAAAAAAGTACTCTTTCCAATTTTTATAGTCTTCTGCAGTTTGATGGGTGAAAAATGGAAAGGAAGGCTCAATATTTTTACCTTGCAGATCTCTAATGGAATTTGACATTTTAAGATGTCTTTGGTCATCTGTTTCTTTTGGTAAATTCCCTTCCCATATTCCTTGCCCAATTTTTTTTAGGGTGTTTGTCTTCTTTTGGATTTATAAAGGCTCTTTGTATAATAAAGGTTATTATGTTATTTAATCAGTAGATATATATCATATCATAGATATGATAGAGATATAAATCAAATCATAGATATAAATAAAGGATCTTCATTTTCTTATGTTAGAATAACACAAGGGTGCCTGGGTGGCTGAGTGGGTTAAAGCCTCTGCCTTCGGCTCAGGTCATGATCCCAGGGTCCTGGGATCAAGCCCCACATTCGGCTCTCTGCTCAGCAAGGAGCCTGCTTCCTCCTCTCTCTTTCTCTGCCTGCCTCTCTGCCTACTTGTGATCTCTGTCTGTCATATAAATAAATAAAATCTTTAAAAAAATAGCACAAGTTTCTACTTTTGTCAGTTTGCAAGGATGGAACCTGGCTACCCTGTTCATCCTGAACGCTGTCTTTTGTTGTTCAATCAGCTCTCTCCCTGAAAAGACTGCACATGGCATTGTTCTTCCTCCTCTTTGATATTTAAAATATTTATAATTTGGCCAAGATAAAAAGACTAGAAAAGAAAACAGATCAGATTCTTATAATGAATCAGCCACAAGAGATTTTTCTGTTGGGTGACTGGCATTATATTTGCATCAAATGAGAGGTTAAGACATGTGAAGTGTTTGATTCATCAGGAAAAGCAATTTCCAAATGTTGTATTTATGCTGTCTTTAACTTTTAGCCAAATATGTAATACAGAAGGACCCCACACTTTGGACAGAGCATTCTAAGGAAATCTTAGAGCCCTTCCCCAATCCATGGACCCCTTGCCCTTTACTTCCTTATGCTAAACTAATCTTTGTCATCCACCTTTGTCTTATTAGTTAAGGAATATTCCAGACATCAAAAACATGCAAGGACAAATTCAGTAAATATCAATTTGTCCCTGTTCAGCTTAACCAGTGAATATAGCAAACACTGATAGGTTGGTCAATCGCTTAAAGAACATCACCCTGGATGATGCCAGTGCTCCTTGCCTAATGGTTCTTCGTCAGCCTAGGGGACCAGATAACTCAATGGGATTTGGTGCAGAAAGAAAGATCCGTCAAGCTGGTGTCATTGACTAACCACATCCACAAAGCACATCATTAATCCACTATGATCAAGTTGGGGGGATTCTGGTGAAGGGTTCTGAATATCTCCCTTCTGAATATAGCAAACACGTGTTGTTCTTCACCCCAAACATCCTTTCCCCTCCCCACCCAGCAGAAACAGCAATCTTGGATTTGGTATTTATTGATCCCATGATTGACTATACTTATGAGACATGTGCACATACCTTTAAAAAGTATATAGAACTCACTGGTTTCCTTGTTGTTGTTGTTGTTGTTTAGGTTATGTAAATAATATAATACATTTTGTAACCTTTATGTGTAACATTATGTCCTTGAGATTTATCCATTATCCATGCAGCTACCTGTAACCCCAGTTCCTTGTTTTCACTGTTATATAGTATTCCGTTGTACCTGACTTCCTGCTCAACCTGCTGTCCTTGAAACTTGTCTCCCACATTAACTTTCCTTTATAAAGCCAGTAGGTATTCAGTACCCACCAGCCATTTCCACCCTCATGACTCCAGAGCATTTCAAGAGAGGATACACCTTCTCCAAAGTTAGCTTTTCAAAATATTGTTCTGTGCCTGTGGGTTTTGTTGCTGTTATAGTGCCCATTCGCTTTATCTGCTATTATCTCCTCCCCATTCTCTAACACAGACGTAGAAATGCAATGGAAACTGTTTTTTCTGGAAGCCCAGTGTCTTATCACTGTTCCCTGGTTTGTATACAGCTGAGTGTTTACCTACCAGCTGGCCTGCAGTGTTCCCAGGCTGATTCATACTTTACTCCTACTCCAGCAACGCTGGCATTGGGCCCTTGACCTCATGACTTGCTACCGCCAGACACAAAGTTATGAAATGTATGAAATCTGTCACCAGGAACACAAGCCTTTCTGATTTTGGACTCTTTCTTCATTGAAAATCTAAAGAAGTTTTGCTTTTTATCACAAATGAAAGGCTTTATTTCATGTTTTAGCTCCTGTGACAGAACTTCGGGGTTCTGCAAACAAAGGTGGGGGTCAGAGTGGTGGGGGTGTGGTCATTTCCTGGGGAGTCATCGTTCCCTGAAAAGTGCATGGGTGTTGGAATCAGAGAGAGCCTGCTCCCATCACTCTGTGCAGCATGCTAGCTCTAAGACCAGAGCAAGTTACTTACCCTCTGTCAGACTGCATCTCTTCATTTAAAAAGTAAACTTCCTTTCAGGATCTTACAGGATTAAACATATTACATATGCACAAAGCAGGCACCTAAAGCAGAATAAATACTAAAGATCTGTTCATTTTCTCATTTCCTTTCTCCCTGGCTTGTTCTCCTTGGAGTTCTGTTCACATACAGATAAGACGCGGCTACCTCTCCACCCAAGCATCCAGAGGGTCCGGAAGCTGAGTATGTTTGCATCCTAACACCCATCTTCAGAAAGGACCTCTTTTGTTTCTTAAACTTTAACTAGAAAAATTATAATAGAAACTGAAGGAAGGATAATGTGCTGTTCAGACCCGGTTATGTTAGAAATAGCCTATATTATGCCTCAGGCCAGAGGCGACATAGAAAATCCTCATTCCAGTGCCAAGCTTCTGAAGTTGTCTATCATGGCTCAGACTGGAGACCTCAGGGCATACCCCACTCCCCCAGTCTCCTCTCCGTAAGTGGCTTTAGGCTTTCTGGAGAATCACAGGGTCTGGTCCTCCTGCCCCTAACCTTATCTAGCTCTTAGCCAAAGATCCGTATATGTATCCATTTCCTCCATGACTCTCTTCATCTGGATCAATGCCCAGCTTCTCTTTCAGTGAGAAGTTACCCCAGTGTTCCTGCTTGATCCTCTAGCCTGGTTTCAGAGATACTGTTCTCCAAAGACTATTTGAAAAATTTTATATATCTGAGGACATTAAGAGGATTTGTTTGTTTGTTTGTTTATAAGTGAAGAAAATTCACCTCAAACCAGCCCAGGGGAAACCAGTATGGGCTGGGGCTTTATTGGATCTGTAACTCTGAAAGCCAAGGGTAGGTGGTATCAGATGTCCTTGGATCCAGGGTCCCAACTATGTCATCAGAGCACGTCTTCCACACCCACTGTGTGTGTGTCTGTGTATGTGCATGTGTGAGTCTGTCTGTCTAACTTAGCTTTGTTTCCTGTTGCCTGTGGTCCTCATTCTTCTCTGCCACAGAGAGGAATTGAGAAAGTGGCTCTTGACAGTTCAAACCCTTTCCTTTCAGTTCATAATCCTAGAGAAATGGAAACAGACCTTGAATGAAGGAAGATGATTGCAAGGACTCATGACAGACAATCCCACCCACCTGAGCCTCTGGGGTTGCAATAAAAAGGGAATAGAATAGAATAGAATAGAATAGAATAGAATAGAATAGAAGAAGGTCTAGATTAGAAAGAAGGTACTGGGTGAATCAAAAGCACCGGGTCCCTTAGGGCCCAAGACACTCAAGTTTCTGTACTCTGAAAAAAAAAAAAAAAAAAAAAAAAAAGATAGAAATAAGAAGCAGCGTGAGTGACCATTTGATCTTGGGCCCAGTAAGCCTTCTTGAGTCTCTTCCTTAGGTCTCAAAGGCATGGATGAAGCTGTTCGTGCTGAAGGTTGGTGCCCTAGCTCATCTTCCAGATCCCCATAGGATGTGGAGTGAGAAATAGACGCTTGTGTCTCAAGCTCCTAAGACTTGAAGGTTGTTCCTGCCGTATTGCCTGTGTGTCCTGACTGGTACAATTGAATGTTGAAAAACAAGGAAGTTCTACCTTTTAAATTAATTCTGTGACCTTGAACACTTCACTTGCCTCCTCTGAACATAAATTCATGCTTGCAAACTTCCTGAGATCATAGCATAGTGCAGCACTAGCTAACTCTTCAGGGAGGGATGGCCTGAAGTCATTCTCAGGGTGTCAGAGCCCGGCTGGGCGCTCAACAGGACCGTGCCCTTGTCCTTGCACTCAAGCATTGAGTCCTGACATTCCTTGGCCCGCCTTGCAGGGGGATTGGGAGAGTGTGACTGAATCTTGGCTGATGGAATGTGGGAGGAACAGTATCCTTGCCTTCCAGGCTAGTCAGAAAGCATCCTGTGAATGATCTCCCTTGCTTTCTCCTTGTTCCCATGTGTGAGACCCACAATGATGGTGTACAGCGACAGGAACCCAACCCCTGCGACATCATTTAAGGAGAAAATGGGAAGATTGTTGGTCTTGAAAAGCACCTGCCCACACAGCATACCTTGTCTACCCTAAATAATGCACAAAGTAAGACCTGGGTCAAAGCACTAGACCCAAGTGTGGAGATGGTAGGCTGGGAAACTGTGGGATTGAATGGGTAGCAGGCAGCTGCCATCACAGGCTGAGGGCCTGACAGAGGACCAATAGTCCGAACATCTGACTTTCACACTATGATGAATGAACTCAGAGAGTTAATTCATGGATTATCCATTCACAATATCCATGGGTAGCCAAGAAATCCATTCATGGATATCAACTTGGAGCAAGCCCCTCCAAAATGGAACACATTCACCAACTAGTCCTTCCAGATACGGTGTTTGCTCTCCTGTTCTGCTTCAGTTTTGAGGAGAACCTCTGTTCATCCAGTCTGTGTTCAGAGGACAATCCAGAGAATTCTTTCTCCTTAGGGAAGTTCTTTCCATGATCCAAACTGAGCCACAGTCAGCAGGGAAGCTGTGGGCCCTTGCCTCTCCAACCTTCCCTCCCATGCCCTTTGTTGTGCCTGGACACAGTCATGAACAATTGATACTATTAGGCAATCTTTTAAAAAAAGTCTTTGATCAGGTTCTAGGTTTATCCTTAAATACCCTTGGGGAGAGTACCCTTATTAGGAAGGAAAATTTAAAAGCTTTAATTAGGGTTTTGAAATTCTAACCTAAGATGTACTAGTTAGGCTCCTTTGGGAATCTCACCCACCTGTGTCCACGTTCACAACCATTGTTAGTTCCAGTATGCCAATCTCAGCAGGGCTTGTTGTTAGGTCAGTGCGCGTCCAACATTGCGTTAAGTGCTCCACACGATGGGATGGGTGTTATTAATGTAATGAAATTCCTTCCCAGGTGACAAACCCTGTCCTTGAACTGTTGCCTGAGGTCGGAGTCAGTGGAGACTGCCTTGTGGTACTATTTGCTCTTCTGTGGCCAGTGACAAGGGTGACACAAGATGTGGCAGAGAGGGAGGGAATTAAAGGATGAATAAGATCTCGAGACCACCCAGAAGGGCTTGAATCCACGATTATTATACTTCTGTAAGAGCACAACTCAAGAATAATGAAGCATGCCCCTCATCGGGTTTATTGTAGAATAAGTAATTTAGTAAACACAAAACAAAGCCATTGAAAGATGACTTGAAAGCAGTTTGTTTCATGGAGCATAAAGGGCGATTTAGGGGGCAAGCATTAAAACAGTTATCCTGAAGCCATTATAGATATAAGTGACCTCAGAGAGGCTCCAAGTTAGCAACAGACCTTGCCCAAGAAGCTTGAGGTGTGGAAGGCACAGTCTATTCTTTCTGAAAACAATGTTCCTTTCACCCTTTCATGCACCAACAGGACAGGAAATAGTTCTAAGGCTGTGTCTTACATCTGCATTGCTGGGCTTGCTGTGATCGGGGTTTCTACAAGGACAATGGAGCCACGACCCACAGCTGTGCTCGATTGAGCAAGCGGTGTTCAGACTTCCACGGTCAAAGACCTCGTCACACTGACCGCTAGTGAGTACTGACCTCGGTCTCCGTGGCGGGGGGTGGGCTGTCTGCAGAGTGCCTTCTAGCACAATGTTATTCGAGCCTCTATGGTGGGCACTTGGCTTAGCCACATCCCATGGGCAGGGAAATGGTACATTAGCTCCTGAGTGGCAAAGGAAGGACCCGAGCCGTGTCATTTGACTTCTGGGCTTGAACATGGAGCCACAACCCTGTGCCCCCGGGACCGTGTGCCAGGTTGTCAGGCCAGGTGGGGCCAGGCACAATGGTCCTCTCCACGCCATGTCTGGACAGCCCCTCCATAGCCCAGCTTGGCCTCAGTCTTGGGTCTGGGGAGATTAGGCTAGTCCCCCCACCCCCCAGCAGGGAATGACATCAACCCAAGGGCGTGGCAGGAGCTAACAGGCTGTGGTGACCCCTGGACGACACCACCCTGCTCAGCCCCCGTCCCCCCCCCTTCAACTGCTGCTGTGGCTGATGGTCTTTTTGAGGCTGTTGGTGGGGTCATTTCACCTGCCCACCATGTCTTTCCCATTCTCCATTCTCAGATGTTTCTTCAAAGAACATGGCAGCCCAGAAGTTGGGGGGCGGGTGGTGGAAGGGGGAGGCAGCCTTTACCTAACAAGGTTGGGAGCCAGTGAGTAGAAAGAAGGAAATAGGAGAATGCTGCAGCACGTTTTGTGTGTTCCCTAGTGGACCCCTGGGAGACCGAACCATTACCAGCAGGGTTAGGCAGCTCAACAGTGGCCACTGTGTGGCTTTCCTTTGTCCCCCCACTTCTTACTCCAGCTCCTTACATGGCCCAGCAAACACCCAGCACCCCAATGAAGACTGGATGCTCCAAGATGCAGCCCTTCCACGTCTACAGCCACAGCGAAGAAATAACAAGAATAGGGTCCAACCTGCTTCTTGCACAGTCACCCATGGGGCCCCACAGGACCTCTCTAGCTGCACTGCAGCCGGGTCTCCTGGATGTGCGTGCTAAGATAGAGTTTGGGGGACAAGATATGGACTGCAGATAGGGATCTGTGAAAGGAAAGGCAGAGCAGGACTGGGGACAGGGAGAAGTCCAGTGTCTTTCAGCCCCTACAAAACCTCGGCCTAGCCAGCGGGCTCTGCAGCAAATGGGGCCCCAAGTCATCCTGTCTTGGGTCTTTATCCCCAGGCCTTGCTGAATCACGGGAAGGGCATGACCTTGGATGTGGGGCTGCCTGCCACTGGGCAGCAGAGCTGGTGGCCATATCCTCATCTACCACACTGCGGGGGGGGGGTGCTGTTTACTCGTGGCCTGGCTTGTACCCTGATGTGCAGGCAGAAACAGGGGCTACCGGTTTAATGCTGTTTTGTCTTCAACACCCAGCACATCGCCTGGCTCAAGTGGACTGCCAATTGCTCCTAAATGACTTAATATTAAATATCAACGACTAGGGGCGCCTGGGTGGCTCAGTGGGTTCAGCCTCTGCCTTTGGCTTGGGTCATGATCTCAGGGTCCTGGGATGGAGCTCAGCGCGGAGCCTGCAGGCTTCCCCTTCTCTGTCTCTGCCTGCCTCTCTGCCTACTTGTGATCTCTGTCAAATAAATAAATAAAATTTAAAATAAATAAATAAATAAATAAATATCAATGACTGAAAAAGCTTCTAGTACAGTCTTCGTGTTGCAGGAAGAAAGAGTGGGAGCCCAGAGTGATGAAGGGACCTGCCCAAGAGCACACAGCAGGGGAGGAGCTGATGGCCTCTAATGCATGTATTTGAGTCCAAGGGCCCTGATCCCTTCCACTGCTCCCAGACACCTGGACCAAGAATATAATATGTTTTCTTATTTTGATTTTCTGCTAGACACATACAGCCATCCAGATTTACAGCCACATTAGAAATAATAATGAAGAAAAAAAAATCCAGAACCATTAACGCCTACAAGTCCCAAGGCTGGAAAGCAGAGGGATAATGCCCCACACCCAGCAGGGAGAGAAGGGTTAAGCTGTTGCCCTGCGTGTGTTGGATGGAGCCAATCGTTCTATTTCTTGAAAGGTGATCCCAAGCTCTACTTTTAACAAAGACTATTCTAGACCAAGTCTATGTAATTATATATAAGTCGGCCTCTTGTCTGGCAAAATGATCCACGTTTTCTGCCATCCTCCCAACTCTGGGTGGGCACATTCAGGGGAGGGCGGGTCCTTTGGGATGACACCATAGCAGAGGTAGAGATGCCCAGGGGTCAGGAAGGGTGGCATGTTTATCTAACTGGAGTGCCTTGGGGTGGGGGGGGTGGGGGGTGGGGGTGGGGGTGGGGGGGTGGGGGGGTGGGGTGCCACCATGCTGAGGCACAGGGAGGTGCTGTCATGGTGTCCTGACCATGGAGGGACAGAACCCATGCTCTGATAGAAATCTGTATCTCACAGATTTCTGCCACAGCCCAAACTCCAAATACCGCCTTATCAAGCCACCAGCTGCCATTCCAGGGGAATCTGGTGATTAGTTCCTAAGTTTGGCCATCTGCAGGATGTAAGAAGAATAGAAGGAAGCTGGGGTCTTGGCAGCCACATTTATAATTAGCAATGGGATGATTTTCAGGGTGCTCTCTGAATGGAACTCGAATGTTCGTGCTGCACCATGATACTGTGATCAGGCCCTTGATAATTACAGCCGTCTGTATAGCGCCAAGCACCTCTTCTTACAAAATAGCTGCCCTGTGCGGCTTGCTCATCAAGTTTAGCTGAGTTACCATGACAGGCACGCGGGAAAGCCCGTAAGTCAACGGCAGGAAAGGGCACTTGGCGTATTTACAACACGGACGTCTGAGGTCCCTTGTATTTATGCATTTCTTCTGGGCCACCGGTCAAACTCCATGTCCCTGAAATATTTCTGAATCGGGGAAAGGGGGTGGGGGTGGGGAAGAAGCCTGGTCCTTTTGTCTCTCTGGGAAGCACCCCCCACCGCCAGAGACGTTTGTAGGCCCAGACACTCCACTGCAGGGAGGCCATGGGACTCTTTGCACCAGTTCTAAAGAAGACGGATTTCCCCCAGAAGAGGGAACAAGTCTGCTTGCGTCAAGTGGAAAGGAGACCTGTGAGGTCATCTTATTGTCCCTGGTTGTGGAGGGCTCATGGACGTCTTCTCACGTTGTCCCGGCCGTGGCGTCTTTGGGCAGGTGTCAGGGGTGGCATCTGCCGAGGCCAGGAAGGCACACGAAGCCCGTGAGAGCGTCTTTGTGGCACTGATCTAGGAGATCTAGGCGTCTTCAGCGAGGCCGTGAGGACGACGGGTGATCACACAGGGACACACAGATGGGGGCACACCTTCTCCCTTCACGCAGAGACGCAAGGGAGCACGAAGGGCAGAGCACCGAGAATCCCCGGTGTGGTGGAAGGGGTGAGACCACCAGGGGAGGGGAGGGTCCACGGGATCTCATGCTCTCAGAGAGCAGTCCTCCTCCTCAGGGGTGGTCTTACTCGCTCCAGACAGAAACCTGGCGGTCAAGTTCGCACCTGCCCTGGGCTGTGCTTCCAGCCCTTTCCATCTGGCTTCCCTCCTCCCTGCTCCCCCTTCTAGGGCTTTCTACCTGGCTCCCGCATCCACCCCGTTAGTGACATGTAAATATCCAACCAACCACTTTCTCCATGTCGTTTGTTCCCTGGAAAACTCTGCAAAGAATTCAATTAGAACTGAACTGAGATCAGAGAGGCCTAGAAAGACAGGCAGCTAAACGGCAGATTCTTGTGACTGGAGGGCGGGGGTGAACATGCATACCCCACACTGGGCCACCCCAGAAATGCCTGGTAGCAACGGTTCCCAGAAAACTGACCCCGGGCCAACGCTGGGGGGAATGCATCCTGACAACAGGGAAAGGTCGTTGACTTTCAGGAAAAGACGTCATTTTCTCCCAGCAGCTGGGGGGGCATGTGTGTGTGTGTGTGTGTGTGTGTGTGTGTGTAGGGGGGAGGGATTCAGAGAGACAGGCACAGCCAGATACGGCCAGCATTTAGAACAAACATCTTATGGGTTGTTTAAATTAGAGACAGTCACAGATAAAGACATATTTCATCCAGCTGTTTGCTCAGGATTTAGCCCTAATTCTATCTCAAACGCTGCTCATTGTTTAAAGTCTTTATATTCAGAAGTTGTTCCCAAGCCTATCTGCAAGGGAAGAAGCAGAATGCTGATAGCATTGGGGAGCTGTGCTGGCAGGGCTGGGTTTCAGGAAAAAGGAGGGATAAATACCCGAGTGGGAGGGTCCCCGCTCAGCGACCGGATTCTGTGCAGCGGCGAGACCTCAACTCCAGGCTGTCCCCTGGGCCCGCAGAGCAAAGGGGCCAAGCAGCTGGGGCCACTGAGGCCTTTTCCGGAGCCAGGTCCTGGCCCTGAGGCCAGGTGGAGGAAGAGGAAGAGGAGTGGCTTCCCGTCTGTGTGTGTCTCTCCCAAAGTAGGGCACACTAGTCCCGGGCAGGAAAAAGATGGCCTTCTCTGATAGGAACGTGGTTCGATTGTTTCGAACAATAGATTTGAGGCTTGGTAAAGGCATTATTTGAATTCAACTATTTTGTCACCTTATGAGAAAGGTTATTATGTGATCCTGATCTGATTAGTGTGGAACTGAGCTAAGTGATAGATGAAGCAATTGCTTTCCTGAAATACCAAAATTACAACAAGCCTGGGTTTCGTCTTTGCAGTCATTTGCTGGGGTTTCTGAAACAGTTAAGGTCAAAGTGCAAAATAATATATTCAGAAGAGAAGGATAAAGTACACCCGGGGCCAAGCCTCATCCCTATACATCCGCACAACAGCTGGCCTAGGAAGGGCTCGCACAGCCCACAGGCGTGTGCGAGAGGAACACGGTGCCTGGGAGCCAGGCCAGAAAGTGGGATGAGGAAGACAAATGTGGGAGGAAGAACACAGCTCTAGAAGCAGTCTGGGAATGACAGTCCTTTGTTTCAGTGAGGAGATGGAGGGGAAATGTCTGGGTCTGAGACCACCATGCTTATCCAGGTACCACCAGGTGCCGGGCCCAGATCGGACTCACAGCAGGGTGCTCATGGAGCCGTCGAGGAGTAGGAGCTCTTGGACGCTGTTTCCAGGGTGGTGTCTAGTTGGTGTGGGCCAACCAGAGAGGGAGAGAGAGACTGAATAAGCAGTCAGATGGGAAAGGGCCCATTGCAGATGGAGACAAGAGGGTCAAATACAAGAGCACAAAGAGTGATCAACAAAGTCAGGACAGGTCAGAGCAGGTACAGGCCTGGGAGGAGGATGGCATGCATGCCCGTTTATGGTGGGTCACCTGAGGTTATTGCCTCGGAGTCCATCCGACCGCATACAGCCACTGAAAGGCAGCTGTGGCCCATGGTGAAACAGCTTCATTTAACCTCTTTGTAGAAGACCGTTAGATACGTGAAGCCAATGCGGTTGTTCAAGTAAAAATTGGATTAACCACTGTTCCTATACAAATTGCATACCTGTCTGAAGGGGCACCTGAAGGGCCCAGGAACCTATCTGTGAGTTGGAGAATGATTAGGAGATTATTTTTCTTCCCCTAGGAAAAAACATTTGCTCAACAGAAGCCAGCTGAAACTGTGGCTATGTGGTATGAATATTCATGGTGGGTGCTAGTGAAGACAGGTAGGTGAAATCAGCATCCGCCGACGACCAAACTCTGGAAGTGGGAGGTCTTCAACTCCCATGCTTGTCTGGTCCCAGGCAGAAATAGAGCAATAAGTAGAAATAAGTTTATTTATAAGGAGTCTATTTTGGTTATCCACTGCTGCATAACGAACCACACCCAGGCTTAAGACCTAAAGCAACCGTTTATTATTATCTTTCTTGTTTCCATGGCTTGACCAGACTCAGTCCCAGAACGTTGCTTCCATATTTTATGGGTCAGGCACCTCACCAAGGTCAACCCAGATGCGACTATCTCTGTTTCTTATTCCCTGCATTCTTGCCTCTGAACATCTTATCTCTATGTCTGATTTTCTCTGCGCTCGTATTCACCAACCAGGCATCCACTTGATGAAGACAGCCAACTTCCCGGAACCCCTGTTTCTTGGCTTGCTTTTCCTTTTCTGGGAACATAGAGCTAAGATTAGAAAAACGGAGTCTGGGACCAGACTGGGCTGTCGATAATCTGGGTGGCCTCACAGCAAGACTTCTCACCTGGGTTTCCTCCTCTGTAAACCCCATCTGCTGTTGAGGGGTGACTGGTCACCTTATAGAGGAATATCCGGGAGGCGATGCCACAGCAGCAGCCATCTTTGGAAAAACCATCCACCACCCTGTCTTCGATCAGATTCTTTTTTTTTTTTTTTTTAAGATTTTATTTATTTATTTGACAGAGAGAGATCACAAGTAGGCATAGAGGCAGGTCGAGAGAGATGGGGAAGCAGGCTCCCTGCTGAGCAGAGAGCCCGACGTGGGGCTCTATCCCAGCACCCTGGGATCATGACTTGAGCTGAAGGCAGTGGCTTAACCCACTGAGCCACCCAGGCGCCCCTATATCTTTGCCAAATGAATTCACTTTGCTTTGCACATTAATTGCATTGACGCATTTTATACAAATAATAACTATACTCTCTCCTACTTTTCTGGAAATACAGGTTTAGTTTTCATCTTCTTTGTTTTGATTCAGAGGTAATACAATAAATATTCCACTTTCCTCTTAGCACATCTAGGAGAAGAGGTGACAGAGCAAACATGATGACAAGTGGCCACGGAAACTATGGCAGGGACTGTGGTAAAGCAGAGCTGCATGTCCCAGGTACCGGAGTGGCCGGCATTGGCTATGACTGATGATTATCATGTGAGAAAGAGTGTTGATGACCCTGCCTATAATTTACTCTCAAATACTTCAGCACATTCTCTCTGACACCTACGGGTTTACAATTTAATTTTAATCTATGCCTTAGGTGCAGTTAGTTAACATTTGAAGTACACTTCCAATTAGAAATCCATACTCCAGGGGTGGTTAGTAGCTCTTTGAAAGATCCTAATCAAAGGTCTACATTCCAGACATGTTATCTGAATCTCCACTACATGGTTCGTGAATAATCCTGAGTGGGGTGACTCTACCTCCTGGTGCCACTGCTTTACTCATGATGTTTAGGCATAATCGGACATAGTGCATGTGCCCATCCAGGTCTCTGCCACTTCAGGATCTCCACTGAAATCAGGGAGCCCATTTGCATGACCGAGTCCCCTAGGGCTGTACCTGTCTTGCAAAAGAGAGCAACCCCAGAGCTTTCGGTGGATATAGGCACTCCCCTTACACTTCTCAAAGCCTTAGTGAAGGGAGTGTCTTTCCGCCCTTCTTGTAGTTGTGGAAGTGGTCCCTGTGCGGGTCACACCTAATAAATCCAGTCCCCTAAGTCTTTGGATTCCCTCCTCTACCTTATGCCAGGGATCCTCTGGCCTCTTGACTTCATGCAATGAAGGCCACTGTTGAGTCCTAAGTTCAGTTCATCAAACAAGTCCATTGCTACAGCCACCTCCAAAGGCAGGAGCCAACACATGGAATCCAAAAAACAGTAAATGCACCGATAACAATGAATGTGTTTTTGCTAGTCTATTCCTCCCTGTCTAGTCTACCCCCCTTGGAATGCAGCCCCACACTTGTTTGCCTGTTAGATAAGTCTTGCAATCCCCTTGGCATGTAACCTATTTCTCCCTGGGTAGGTGTCTGTATGCCTGCAGGAGGCTGAGACGGAGCCTCGTTATGTGCTGGTTACAGAGGAGCTTGAGGAAAACAGGGCATCACTTTTCAGGGCATCTGCCCCACTGGGGTGAGGGTATAACAGGGTTTTTAAGCAAATAAGTCTAGTGTCCCTGGAATCTGGAAGGCAAGCCCCACTTGTCCTGGAAAGACTTGGATGCCAGTTTCATGTGATGATCCTTCCCACCAGATGTTCCCATGCTCAGGTTCACGAGCGTACGTTTCCCTCATTCAATGCTCTGGCTTTTACATGAGAAACTTGATGGGATTGTAAATGTAACTATTGTCATTCAGCAACCAATGCAATTAAATTTTATGTTTTATTTTTAGCAAAGTGAGCTCTATGACAATGAGAAATAAGATTCTTGTAGGGCTCTCATAGAAACTTCTGTCTCATGGAACATGACTTGAGCTGAGAGCCAAACGCCTTGAGCTTGTCATTTTCTTTCTTTCCGTGCCCAAGTGCACTCTCAAGGATCCATCCATCCCACACCATAGACCTCACAGCCATCACTATTACCATAAAGGTCAAGTGTAGCAGCTACTTGGGCTCCCAAGGCTCATGCTTAATTGGCACTTCATCATAATCCACCACAGGTAATAGCTTGACTAATTGTGAGGGTGCTGTACCGTGGCTTTCTAGCATCCCATCTCCCATTGCTAATGAGCTCGGCAGCGTACTCAAACCAAAGGTACCACCGAACCAATCCCAAAATCCCATCCCTGCAAGTCTATCTCTTGAGACCACTCTAAGTTCCAACTGTTTATCAATCCAGGTCCCATCAGAATAGCAAGCACACAGTAATTTACACAGGGAAAGTTTAATATAAACAACTAGTCACAGGAAACTGGAACAATGGGAAATTGATGAGAATTAAGCAAAATTCCAAAGACATACAAAATTGCAGATCTAAATTGCAGCCCTGCCCCAAAGACTGAGAGCATCTAAAGTAAGAGACATAGCCCCTCCCCTTCCGGGCTTGAGTTCTCACCTTGGAGGAAAGGATGTGCCTGTGGTTTCCTGGATGTCTGAAAAATCAGACACTGTAGAGCCATGTCCGTGGAGCTTGCTGGAAACCCACCTTCTAGAGTGCTGAGGGAGAGCTGTCCATGGGGAGGTGCTGTGCCTCAGCACTTAGGGAAGTCGCACTCAGAGAGGGAACTCCTTGGTGGCCCCCAGTGGCAAAGCTGCTCACGGGGCTGCTTGGGGGAAGTTGCTGGACATTGGGCATTGCTGGCCACCATGTGTCACCAGCCCCAGCTTCTGGAGAAACTCCATGGGCAAAGCCCTGAAGAGGAGCCCACCTTCCTCCTCCGGTGTCCCTCGAAGGTTCTGTATTGACAAAGCATCATCATGTTCCGGCTGACTAAGGAGACATATTCACGAAGGTCACTGTATTATAGCAGAGCAGGCAGTGAAGGCTGGATCTGAAGACAAGTTGCAGTAAACTGAGAAATGGACGACCACCTGCACACTTGCAAGAATCCTACTTTGGACAAGAAGTTGTATAGTTACCTGATCATTAGAAATGATTTTTCATAGATGTATTGAGTAAATTTCATGCATGCTCTCCAATGCTTGCATGAATGGGATTTGAGAATCTTACAAGCCCAGTAGCCCAGCAACTAGGGAGAAATACCTCTGGCCCATGGCTCTATTTGATTCTCTGGCTCATATTTGACTGAATGATAATCTTACCTAATCTCACCAGAAGGAGAGTTGAATCTGCTGTTAAAACACTGTGTCGTTTTGGTCTTAGAGTGTCTGCAGAGTGGAGTGGGAACTTTGTGGAATTTGCAAAATAGGTTTGGGTTGTTTTTTGGTTTTGATTTTGTTTGCATGCTCACTAATAAACATTTCCATTTTACAGCCTAGCTTTGCTTATCATAGGGCCCAGAGTTATCAGATCTCCCAGTTTTGTTTTTTTTTTTTTCAAGATTTTATTTATTTATTTGACAGACAGAGATCACAAGTAGGCAGACCGGGGGTCAGGTGTGGGAAGCAGGATCCCTGCTGCACAGAAAGGATCCTGGGATCATGAACTGAGCTGAAGGCAGAGGTTTAACCCACTGAGCCAGCCAGGCACCCCTGATCTCGCAGTTTTTAGTATATGTGCTATGGATGCGAGCACGATCTCCCAGTTTTTAGAGAAACACTGCAAATCTGGGTTTTTGTGGAAATCTCCAAATTGTAAATGTTGGCAAGTGAATTTGGCCCATGTTGATAGCTGGATAAAATCCACATTTGCAAAACCTTGGATAGCTAACTTAACCTCTCTGTGGTTCCATTTCTATATCCATCAAATGGGGCTAATAATAATAATAATACCTCATAGACGTATTATGGACAAACATGGGTGTATGTTTAACATTGATCAGGGACTAGGCAACCATAAGCACTGTGTGTGCTGTCAATTAAAAAATTAAGGAGTAAATGTCTGCCAGCCATCTATCCAGGGGCTGCCTACTTTCGACCTCTCCTTTCCAGGCTCCCATGTTGCCCATTTGCATCGTTCTGTTCACCAGGTGACTCTGTGGAAGGGGCAGAAGTAAGACTTGCAATAGATAATACAGTGAAGGGAGCAACTTTCCCACTGAGCTGGAAGGGGGTACACGCAGGGGAAAATCTTCAGAACTTCCTTTTCTCAGCATGACTGCCTTCTCTTCCCTTCTGCCGTTCTGCTGTCACAAGGCTGAAAGCAAATATATGCATGGCTGCTGCCAGACACTCAGAGCTGACTTGGTCCAGTTCTGGGCACAGGGTAAGTGCCCCGTGAATGTGTTGACTTCTCTGGACATAGTAAACACACATGCTCATGTGAGCTCCAATGCCGAATGCCTCATCTGGAAGCCATCTTGCCCTGGTACAGATGTTGGCCTGGTACTTTGGCATTAAAGCACCAGGGACGAGCCTAGTATTTCTGTTTGAGCCTGGACCATGGGTTAAACTCTTAAAGCTCTGATCAAGCTTTTAATCTCTCCTCCATTGCAGTTAGAGTGGTTCCCTTGGGAGCAGATAGGTCTGAACCTTGAGTGCAGGCAGAAGACCTATGGCTTCTCCCTTTTCTCACACCTTGTGTCTCTGAGAACTGAAGAAAGGTAGGAAGAGGGGTAAGAGAGAGAAGCAGCAGATTTGCAACTAGGAGGGTTGGTATTAGTGAAGGAAGGAATTATTGGAGGAGGAAGGATGTCTCTGAGTGAGACTTTCAGTTCCTAACAGGTGGGCAGGAAGTAGGATGAGTCAACCCCTTGGGGGAAGCCGTGGAGGGGAGCCATCCTCTCAAAGCCTTTCTATATTCAAATGGGTACAGTTGCGATGTGGGCAGTGGGACCCACTGTTAGGTCTTCTCCAGCTTCCCATAGGGTCCCTGGACCCACCCTTTAGGTAGCCCTGGTCCCTGAGGATTTCAGGCAGTTTTCCTTTGGGTGCCCTCTCAGACCCCAACTGTGCATAACATTTCGAGCCAACACATTTGGTGGTAAACAGAAGTAAATTTCTCACTTTTCATCTTCATGCCGAGTCAATGCTCACAATGTTTGCACAGCCCTCCTGAACTGGTGCTAAAGTCCATCAAAAGGGTTTTGGGCTAGAAACAGGGGGTGACCACACAAAAGGGAGGACTTCTTTTGAAAACCACGGGTGACCCCCCCCCCCCCAATCCTGAAAGGACCCAGGAACATTTCTTTTGAAATCATGACTGGCCTTTTCATTCCAGATCCTCAGAGGAAAGTGATCATTTCCCTGAAAGGAAAGGATCCCTGAAATTCAGTCCCTCCTATGCATTGTTAACAATATAAATCTAGTGGGACCATTTCATTCACACTGTAGAAAATTCCCAGGAGAAAGCATTCACAGTATCCTATCTTAACTCCATTCCAACTCTATAAAGCGTATTGGTTCAAAGGCTGGATTTTAAAGTCAGTCTCCCCTGGGGTTGCATGGTGGCTCTATCACTTTCTAATATTAAAGAAATTCCCTCCTCTATACCTTGCTTACCTTATCTTTGGAATGCGGACATTAACAGTACCCTCCCCCATAGGACTGTGGGGAGAAGTAAGCAAAACAGCAAATATAAGCTTAGGAGAGTGGCTAGTATACAGCAGGTGCCTCATAAGTGGTGCCGTGGTGCCAATCACCACCGTTGCTGCTGCCCCAGCTCCTGTTTTCTATTTTTTCATTTGAGTAAGATGAACCAAAGTTTGCATAGGGTATAAAGTTGTGGGTCTATGTAGATGCATTGGCTTGAGCAGCAAAATACAGAGTTTCAAGGAAAACAGGAGAAAAGGAGGAAAGGAAAGCATAATACAGTTGAAAACCATTGACCTGGGTACAAAAACAATTGTTTTTTGTTTTTGTTTTTTATTTGACAGAAAGAGAGCGATCACAAGTAGGCAGAGAGGCAGGCAGGGGGTAGGGGAAGCAGGCTCCCCTCAATCCCAGGACCCTGAGATCATGACCTGAGCCGAAGGCAGACTTAACCCACTGAGCCACCCAGGCATCCCCATGCTTGTCGTTATAGAACAAATACCTAAATGCTGCTAGGTGCAGTGTTTGCTTCCTTCTAGAAGCTCAGTAGGCCAGTAGAGTACAGCACCGGGTGACTTTGCTCTTCTGTGGTGTAAGATGGAAGGAGCTGGCTTGTGAACAATGGCTTCTCAGGTCCTTTCAGGATGGGGGTGGGGGAGGTCAGCTGTAGGAGGCTTGAAGGGAAAGTCCTCATTGTAGGAGGTCCCTCTATCTATAACCCTTTGATTGATTTTATCTCTAGTTCTGGAATGCTGTGTAAGTATTGTACAAGCCATATCCTGGAAAGGTATTCTGCACAACCTTTGAGCAGAAAGAGCTTCTTGAAAGAAGTGGCCTCTAAGTCACAATTTGAAGGGTGAATTCGAATTAGGTGTAGAGTGGAGAAGATTGTTGTGGGCAGGAAAATTAATATTTGCCGATGCCTAGTAATGGACAAGGGGGCGGTTTGAGAAACTGCAAGTGGTCTAAGACAGCCAGGTGTTTGGAGCTCCAAGGGTTAAGGAGAGTGATCAGACCACCAAGGGTCTTCTAAGTCATGTTGCACAGCCTGACCCTTATTTGAAAGTGGTAGGGATCCAGTGAAGGTGGTACGACATTTCAACATCACTCTATCACTCTGGGAGAGTGGACATGAGACGCCAGACAGAGCAATCCGGGATAGCAGGGGACGGAGCCTCTGACATGGCAGAGGCAGTCAAATGGAGAACAGAGTGATCAGGTGGGATGTTTATAAGTCAGACCCACAGTGACTTGGCGACTGAATGGATATGGACTGGGAGCAAAGGGAAAAGAAGGGCTAAGGCAAATAGCAGCTTTCTGATTTGGGCAGTTGGGCAGATGAGCAGATGGCTTTCTCAAATACGGGAAAAGAAAGAAGGGGCTTATAGGGAAACAATATGGGATGGGTTTCAAGGATGTTGTGCTGTCGGTGCTTATGGACATCCAAATAGAGACGAGCCATCAGATATGTGGCTCTGAAGTGTGAGAAAGTGCTGCTGAGAAATCTCACACACGTGCACGCTCACATGCATGTGCACATGCACACAGTACTTATATGCACACACATACATGCACACACATGCTCACATACTTATATGCACACATGCGCGCACACATACATACACACGTGCACGCACATGCACACACACACAAAAGTGCACCATGCATGCATACACATGCACACATGTGCACGCACACGTGCACACACACATGCACGCACACGCAAAAGTGTGCCGTGCATGCACACACATGCGCACACACGTGTATGCACACACATACATGCGTGCACATGCATCTTGGCTCTGTTCTCACGGATCAGGGAAATATTATCAAGGCCACTGGCATTGCTGGGTGAGTACTTCTTCCCTCCAAACTCCTCTTCAAAGGGACTCCTGTGGTCCAGAGGATGGATCAGGCTCTCTCAGGGATCTAGTTTCTCATCCCCATACCCGGCGGATGGAGAGCCCCACAGTGTGTAAATCTATTACCCTACTGTTCATCATCATTCGGGGCAGAGAACTGCCTCTCAGGGACAGGATGGGGACGTAGCTAATGCTCCGTTGGTGACATGTTCTGGCAGTAGGTGACCCCACATGGGGCAGGTCCTCTCTCAATTTTGTCTTAGCTACTCTTTCCTTTTTTTTAGGGGATGAATCAGCTCCTGTAGGGCTCCCCATACTTTCCCCCA
Source organism: Mustela putorius furo (assembly GCF_011764305.1). NCBI lineage: Eukaryota > Metazoa > Chordata > Mammalia > Carnivora > Mustelidae > Mustela > Mustela putorius. The sequence continues at coordinate 10,684,493 of NW_025422010.1, read as the reverse complement.
AAACAGCAGACTGGGATGATTAGCTTCCTCAGCCAGCATTAAATTGTGTTAAATGTTTGAGGGAATGCTCTCTTTGGTGCTTAAAGCTCACTCCCACCAAGCACCCTCCAGGAGTCCAGGGGAAAAATAAGTCCCTTGCCATCCACCAGATGTGTTTATTGCAGAGGGAAGAGAAGCCTGAGCAATTGTCCCCAAGTGGTCAGAATCTTAACAAGGGTAGTAATTCCCTTCACATTCGGATATAGCATTAACCACATCCATAAACTAAATCTAAAAACAGCAGAAATAATAATAAAAAGATATTTATGGAGGCAATGTATGAAAGGTAATAGTAAAGAGACTCCCTTCTCCCCACCCCACCCCCGATCAGTCCCGGAGCTCTGTGGTCCTGAATAACTAGCAACCTTCCATCCTCATAAACTCCCAGCACTGCTGAGTTCCCAGCACACAGCTTCCCGCCCCTGGGGGGCCGTGGGTTCCTCTCCAGTAAAGGAGAAAGGACCAGCACGCATACATTACATTGAAACAGAAAATGAAAGGGGTCTTTTGCATTCATTCAAAAGCAGCAAGTTTCCCCACGCTTATGGGAAATCATGGTTGCTGTGTGTGTTTTAAAGTTTTCATTTAAGTCATGAACCAAAATATCAGATCTGCTCACAGGCTGTCCCCATGCCCTAAGGACGGCCACCCGTTGCATGGCACAGGAAGCCAGAGTCTCAGTGGGGAAGGTGTTGTCTGGGGAGCAGCAATAGCTTCTGAACAAAATCCTGGAGAATGATCTATGGTGAAGAAGATCAGAGTGCCGGCAGCAGTGGGGAAGAAATAAGAGCATGGTTTATGCTTGCATTACACCTTTTATTCTAGATTTCAAAGCTCTACATATGTTAAACCTGGACCAACATCGCCCCATTTCAGAGATGGGGACAGAGTGCCTGTGAGGGACAAAAGCAGCCCCCCAGCAGTACAGCCATGAATAGAACCATGTCCCTTCCCCATGGGGGGCGCATCCCCCACTTCTGTGTGAGCTAGAGTCAAAACCTCAGAGTGAAACAGAAGCAAAGTCAACCCAGCCTTTCCTGCTTTCCCTGCTTCAGATCAAGCTGGGGCTCACCCCGCATTGCTAGGGCTGCTGCTGCTGCACGGGGAGAAGTCTTTGGAACCAGACCTCAGAGAGGGAGGGCTCCCATCTGCTCTTTGTGGACACTGAGTCTCTCGGGTTGATTTCCACAGAGCAGAATTCATTCCAGACCCCGGGCTGGATGCTTCTTTCCCAGACACATGAGGGTTGTGTGCTCCTTGTGTTCCTGGCCATGACTCTCCCACCCTTGAAGAGACTCAGAAGAGAAGCTGATCAGGCAGCTTCTGTGTGTCAGCGACTTAGAAATGACAAGGGGGTGGCAGAAACACAAGATGTGATCCTCATCTTTAATCCAGCTCCAGCCCCAGCGCAGCTGGCAATTTGCTTCCCTGGAACTTTGGTTTCAGAGAGGACCATTCCATTTAAAAAGGACGTGGTGTTTTCCCATCAGGCTGATGAAATTGACTTCCCTGGATGGTAGGATGCCTGCAAATTTGAAAACAGACAAGCATTTTTGCTTTGCTGCAATTCAGTTTTTGGTTAAATAGTATTCAAAGGGGTAGGGAGAGAAAACTCATTCTGTCATTTTCCAGCCCGGAGGGAAAAAAGGAAAGAAAGAAAGGGTAGCAAAATATGTAAAATAATGCAATTGTAAGATAGAGCTTCAGTGCCGGTCTTGGCTACTTCCCATTTTCTAAGAAAACTTGGAGCAGTCACTAAATAGGCCCAGAGTCTAAAAGAGACTCTGATTTTGACACTGTTAATTTATGTGGAATGTGATGAGAAACAGAAATCATAGCAAAGCTATTAGGGCAGTCATTATCGGAACACTCAAAGTTCTGTTAAGAACGATTTAGAAGCCCTGTAAGGAGTCTTGGGCTGCTGTCCACTGCAGCTTTGGAGGCTGTTGGACCATCAATGTTTTTTCTTTTTCTTCTGTTTTCCAAGCACAGAGGTCAAATGCAGAGCAGCAAAGCAGACAAAACAAAACAAAACAAAACAAACAACAAACAAAACTCAAAAACCAAACCCAACCAAAACAAACAAACAAACAAAAACCATGTTTGGGTTTTGTTGTTGTTATTGTTATCCCTTGCTTGTCTCTCTCCTTCCCTGCCCCACTTTGTCAATTTCCCACTTACTCTCTGTAAACTTTGCCTCCCCCTGCTACCTTTCAATCATTCCTGTCTTTAGATAGTTGCTTTTTTTCTTGATTTACTAACATAGTACATCTCAGTAGCCCTTCTCCAGACTGATGATGTTCCAGCTTAAAACAACAACAACAACAACTATATATATTGATGTGCTGGAATGTAACAATGTTACAATGTTATAATGTCCCTGTAAACACAGCAGAATTTTTCCCCGTGGTAGAAGATATGTAGTCATACAGGAGAAATGCACCCACAGACTTGCTGGCATGTCAGGGAAAGAGTAACTTCAAGGAGAGATTTCAATTGTGATAAAATCCTGTCCCTCCCCCACCCCCAAGTGATTACAATCTGGAGATAGAAGTGCTGAAAGCAAATTTGCTGGGCTCCTTCATGACCAACACAGGCTGGACTCTCAAAACAATGTATCTGGAAGGAAACCAAGTAACAAATAAATGGGTCGGCCAAGTAGTGGTGGGAATAATTGAGAATCAAGGTGTCTAAAAGGCTTATCTACAAGTTTGAGATTCTTGGTCACTGATCTCGGAAGAACGTGATGCTTCCTACAGGAAGATCTTTCAGAGAACAACGAGGTCTGTGATGTACACGTGGATGAGAAGGGCCGGATGGGAACAGTGCCAGGACCCATTCAAGCCTCTAGGAGAGGAGTTCTTGGACTGTGTCTTTAGTTTGGGGACCCCAGAAATAATCTCCAGGACAGAGTCAAGTGCAATAAGCTTCTTTGGGAGGGTGCCCAGGAAGTACCTACAGGACAATAAACAAGACAGAAAAGAAAGGTGGCTGACAAAGAACAAAGTAGTTCCCATAGTGGGTGACTTGGACTGCATTTTGCTGAGGAAATGCAGGAACCAGATGCACTTCCAGATGTCTGCTGAGTTCAATGGGATACAAGAGTTGCTCTCAGGACACATGGATCCCATGGCACTTTGGCTCCTTCTCTCGGTGAACGAAGTTCCTCTAGAGGCCAGTGAATGCCTTCAGGTAAAGAAATGTAGGTGCTGGCTGTTGGAAACCCATCCCACAAAGTTTCGAGGGCCGTGGATATGGATAGGGTGCTGAAAGCCCTGCCACGGCCTGAGACAGTCTTTCACAGCTTCTAATTTCTATATATTACAACCACCAAATTAAATAGAATTTACACTCATGTGGCTCTTTGGTTAGCTATGCTTGTAAATGGTGATCCCAAGTTACAAGGACTGGAGAGTACAAAGGGTTTGGAAGATTTAGTAGCTGAGTGGTCCATGAAGGGGAGAGCCACAGCTGAGAGGGGCTTTGAGGGAAAGTGTTCCTGAGCATTATTCTATGGGTCCTATGGAGAAAGGAAAAGTGATATACCGATTGTATGGATACTCCTGTATAGACGGACAACCAGAGAAGGATGAGGGCCCTTTCCTGACAGCAGTCCACCTCCTTAACCCATCAGCTGGAGTACTCTCTATGCTGCCTACACACCCCGAGTGCCCTTTGATAAAAGCCAGTCCTTAACACCTGGGTGCATTCTTGTACACCCTTTTCCCCTCAACATAGTTTGAACCAGCATTTGGCAAATAGTAAGTGTCCCCATAAATGAGTCAATAAACTGAACGCGTACTGAGTCCTACCTCTCTAATGAAAAGCCTAGTCCTTGATGATGTGGCAGTGACTTACTTGGAGGTTTATGATAATGTGGTATGACCCGGGATGTAGGACAGCAGCAGCCATTAACACGCATCAGTCATAAGAACAAGCCTGTGAGGGCAGGGACAGTGTTTACATTGCTCACCATGGACCTTCTAGGGCCTCACAACCAGGTGTGTTGGATGAAATGAAGGACTAAAGGAACAACCAATGTGAAATCACAGCGGGGTGTAGTTGCTAAGAGTCCAGACTTGGGAGGTAGGTTGCCTGGGCTCAACTCCCACCTCTGTCCTTTCCTAGTTCTATGATTTTGAGCAAAGCATTTAAACTCTTGGTGTCTTAGTTTAATCTTCTATAAATGAAGTCAGCAGTGGTATCTATCCCACAGGACTGTTGTGAGGACCAAATTATTTAGTGTATATAAAGCGTTCAGAACAGTGCCCAGAGAATAGTAAGCCTTATGTAAAAGTTTTCTATTATTATGGAAGATTAGAATCTCCTGAACATCCAGAATTATTTTCCAAAAAATGAAAACATGGCCGAGATAGCCATCACCTTTAAATAAGTTCCAAGTCCTACTTTTATCATCTACAGAACTTGGAGATTTCGGAGCTTACTCCTAGATAAATGAGTTTCTGCCACCTCCAAACATTTGAAAAAATGCAATCTCTATCAAAACCCTGATGATTGTTTTTCAGAAATTTAAAATTCCATCCTAAAATCCATATGAATTTTAGGGGACTTGTAATAGACAAAACAATTTTGTAAAAGAAAAAAGCCTCACATTGCTTGATTTTAAAACTTACCACAAAGCTACAGTAATCAAAACAGTGTGGTACTGGCCTAAAGACAGACAGTCCAGTGGAATAAAATGGTCCAGAAATAAACCCTTTAATGTACGGTCAAATGATTTTTTTTTTTAATTTTATTTATTTATTTGACAGACAGAGATCACAAGTAGGCAGAGAGGCAGGCAGAGAGAGAGAGAGAGAGAGGGAAGCAGGCTTCCTGCGGAGCAGGGAGCCCAATGCGGGGCTCTATCCCAGGCCCCTAAGATCATGACCCGAGCCGAAGGCAGCAGCCCAAACCACTGAGCCACCCAGGCGCCCCATGGTCAAATGATTTTTGAGAAAGGTGTCATTCAGTGGGGAAAGAACAGTCCTTTCAAGAACTCTTGTTGGGAAAGCTGGATAGTCACATGTAAAAGAATGAAGTTGATCCCTTACCTTATACCATATACACAAATTGACTCAAATGGACTAAAGACCTAAATATGAGAGCTAAAAGTGTAGAACACTTGGGGAAAAATGTAGGAGAAAAGCTTCACAATATTGGCTTTCACAATGACCTCTTGGGTATGACACCATAAGCACAGTCAACAGAAGTAAAATGTAAAACCTTGAACTATATCTAAATTAAAAACTTCATGCATCAAAGGACATAATCAACAGAGTGAAAAGGCAACCCATGGAAAGGGAGGAAATATTTGTGAATCATACATCGGAGAAGAGACTAATATACAGAATACATAAAGAACTCCTACAACTAAGAGCAACAGAAAAACCCAAACAACTGGATTAAAAAATGGTCAAGGAAGCTGAACAGATATTTCTCCAGAGAACATATGCAAAAGGTCACGAAGTATGTGAAAAGATGCTCGACATTATTAGTAATTATGGAAATGCAAACTCAGACCACAATAGCATGACACCTCACGCACATTAAGCTGAATACTATTTTTAAAAAGGCAGAAAATAACAAGTTTGGGGGAGAATGTAGAGAAATTGAAACCCTTTTGCACTGCGGGTAGGAATGTAAAATGGTAAAGCCACGATGGAAAACAGTATGGCATTTCCTCAAAATACTAAACATAGAATTTTCACATGATCCCTAAATTCCAGTTCTGAGTGTATACCCAAAATCATTGAAAACACCTTTAAAGAGATATTTTTGTATACCTATGTTCATAGTATTATTCACAATACTGAAAAAGTGGAGGTGACCTAAGTGTCCATTGGCTGGTGAATGGATAAATAAAATGTGGTCTATACATGCACAAGATGGACTATTATTCAGCTCTGAAAAGGATGGAAATGCTAACACATGCTACAACATGAATGAACCTGGAGGACATTAAATCAAGTGAAATAAGCCAGTCACAAAAAGATGAATATGTTATGATTCCATTTATATTAGGTACCTAGAGAAGTCAAATTCATAGAGACAGAAGGTAGAGTGGTGGGTGCCAGGGGCCAAAGGCAAAGGGAATTGGAAGTTGTTATTTAATGGGTATAGAGTTTCAGTTTGGTAAGATGAAAAAAGTTCTAGAGGTGAGTTTTACAAGGATGCAAACATACTTAACACTATGGAATTGCACAGTTAAAACATGGCCAAGATGATAAACTTTATGTGTATCTTATCGTAATTTTAAAAGTTTAAAACACACAAAAGTGAAAAATCCCAGGGAAGCAGTGGAAAGCTAGACCAGGTAGCAAGAGATTGGGATTCCTGTCCTGACTTTGGTTTTAATGTGTAACTTAGCGCAAACAAATGTGAGAAGCAGTACTAGAAAAGCATTTTGAACCTTTTTAAAAAAGGGATGGTATTGTTATTAATATCATCAGCATAATTACATTATTATGTAATAATAATAATAATAATAATAATATATATGTATATATATATATTGTACTAGCAAAACAAATTTTTTCCCCCCAACAAATTTTAGGCACAAACAGATGAACAAGAAGCTATCCTCTTGGCTCAGATTAACACCCTAACAGAAGGAAGAGGACAAACCTGAAAAATGCAGTAATTTACTTAAAAGCAATTTCAAAAGAAAAAAAAGAATAATAATAGCACTAAATTTGTGACACAGACTTCCTCTGCTGTTAGGAGTGAATTTGGATGGGTCTTAGAGCCTTATCCCGTAAATCAAAACTAATTTGAGTTTGGATGATTTTCTTTTTCATATGGTATATTTAACTCTTATCAGATGGATAGATGGCCAAATAAGTAATGACACATGCGCTGTGAATTAAGCTACAGTCATTTTCTTCCTTTAGGGATTTAATGTGGGTAAAGCATCATACAGGGATGATTTCTTCAGACACTCAACCCCTGTCAGAGACTGCCGGAGACCTGAGTTATTAACATAGTATAAAAGAAGAAATTCGGTCCTCTCACCCACGTGCTTCCCCTGAGCCCTGTTAACTGGACCCCAGTGTGCCCCTGTGTAATGGGCTTGTTGCTAGGCAACAACCACAGGGACCCCAGAAAGCCTTTCCTCAGGGCTGCCTATAATTCCTACCAAAGCCCCCGGCTTCTGCAGCCTGGAAACTGTTTCCATTACTTATTGTCTCTGTTGCTCTTCTTCCCATTTGTTTTCATTTACAGATCCCAATTTAACAAATGAGTTCATACATCTTACGCCATTACACAGCTGTGTAAAATAGAGACCCCCGCTTTAATGCTGTGGGTTTACTCCAACAGGTAATTTAATAAAGAGTGTTTGGCTACCGGTATTTTTGTCTCCAGTCTGTAACAAAGACAAGCGTTAGGAAAAAGCAACCATATTAAAATGTTTCGTTACGACAAATGCTGTTTTAAATACAAGTTTAATGGGCCGAGTAAGTAAATAAATAAAATGGTGATTTCAAAGCACAATGTTTGGGAGCCAGTGAAAATATCTGAAAACGAACTGGGCATTAAATGATATTCGGGACTAGTGTTCAGAGGTCAGAAGTGGAAATTGCATTGTGGTTATGTAGCAGAATGTCATTCTTTGGAGATGATGCTGAAGGTGCCAAATGCCGTAATACCTGTAAATTGCTTTAAAATGGTTCAGCAAAAAATATAGATGAAGTGAGTGTGATAAAATATTAACAGTTATTAGACCTGGATGGTGTGCTATATGGATATCCATTGCCCTAGTCTTTATGTTTTTGTATGTTTGAATTTTTTTTATAATAAAAGGGAATTCATAATAAAAACAAAGAAACCCACACCTATCATCTTAGGTGGAAGGTCTTGCAACACAGAATGCCCATTTTTTTTTCCTGTTCCTGAAAAGACTGAGAAGGATTTTAAAGGGAGGTGGACTAGCAGTCTAGAAGGAAGGGGAGGGAGGAGGCGGGAGAGAAGGGTCACGGTGCTGAGGGCCGTGTGGAGTGAAGGGGCCATTCGTGTTGAGCGAACAATGACTTGGGTGTTCCATTTGAGACCGTTCATGTTTCTGAAATACATTTCCCTCCTCTATGGAACACAATTATTCAGCAAGTTGTGCTATACTCAAGATTATTTGTGAATGTGAAAAAATGAGTCTGGTGTCGACTTCCATGTTGTAGAAAGAGTCAAAGGGGGTACAGGACAGCCAAAGGCCACCCCGAGACTTGCCTGTTTCCATGGAAGCTGGAGTCAGAGGTGATCATGAGAATGAAGATCTTTGAGGATTCATCGAAACCTTCGGAAGGGGTTTGAACTTCTACAGAGAAGGGAATTGGACTTGAAGCGATCTCATCTCAGGGGCTCAGCTTACATTTGGGCAATAAAATTTCATCTTTCCTCAAGTCTAAGAAAATTGAAGTGATGCATTATATTATCCTATTTGTAATACTATAGGATGTGCATTAACTTAACAATTAATCAGGCCATAAAATAAATAGAACACATTAACTGGCAGAGTCATGCAATCCATATTCATCGAGCATAACTAGGTCCTAGGTATGTTTTCATGAGCGGAAGATGGGTATAGGCAGCAGTGAGTTCTGTTTTAGAAGGAGTTTAGGTTCTGGATATCACCGGAAGGTAGAACCCAGAGAATTTGCTGTGGGACTTGGTGTAAGAGGCAAGAGAGAGAGGAGTAAGTATGACATCACCCTTGTTGGCCTGAGCAACAGGAAGGATTGTGTCATTGGGAGGGGGAAGACTATGAGAGGAGCCGGTTGCCTGGGTGGCACGGAGGTTGGCGAGGGGGAGGGGATAGCAGGAAGCCGGTGAGGACGATGCAAGGCTGAGATTTGGGTACATTAAGTGTGAGGTTCTATTTGACACCTAGGGAAGATGTTCACAAGGCAAACGGACCTACGAGTCAGGTGTTTATAGGAGAAGTCTGGGGTCGAGACCTAAATCACGAATGTGTGTGTGTGATTATAAATATCTCAAAGGCGCCCAAGAGTTGTTTATATCAGGTATGTTAAGGGGCACCTGGGCAGCTCAATCGCTTAATCGTCTGCCTTCGGCTCAGGTCACAACCCCAGACAGGGTCCTGGGATCAAGTCCCTTGCTTGGGGCTCCCTGCTCAACAGGGAATCTGCTTCTCCCTCTCCCTCTGCAGCTCCCCCAGTTCGTGCTCTCTCTCTCGCTTGCTATCTCTCTTTCTCTCTCAAATAAATAAAATCTTTTAAAAAATCAGGTATAGTAAGACTTGTAGACACAGAAATGACGATCAGGGAGGAAGAAGTGGTGATTCTCACAGTTCTCCGGAAGCAGGAGACACAGCCCACGGTGCCACGTGGGCAAGCCCCAAGTGAAGACAGAGGTGCAGAGAGAGAGACAGGGAAATGACCGGGAAGACCCTTGACTATCATTTTCATAGAAAGGAATGGGTAAGACAGGGTAAGCAGGGTAAGATCGGACCAGCTGGTTAGAATAATTTCTGCAGGCTCTGAGCACAGGAGCTGTATGTACAGGTCTGACACCTGGCCCTGGGATGATGAGGGTAGATGGATAGCCGCTCTGGATTAGCTGAATTTTACCGAAAGCCAAGCTCAGGAGCAGGAGAGTTGTTTAAGAAACTCCAGGAATTGGCCAGCTCTGAGAGCAGCAGCCCTCCAGGGTCAGTGAGGCCCTAGATGTCAAAGTAGCAACGTGTAGAAAATAAAAGCCGTGATTATTGCAACAGGATTTAATGTCCTCAGAGTGGGGAAGATCACAAAGGGTTGGAGCCCCAGGCTCTCAAAGCAAGAGGTCAGCAAGATGAAAAGGGATGAGCTAAGGACACTGATAAAGAGATAAAGAGAGGGGACGGAGAGTTGGGGGAGCCAGCAGAGAGTTTGAAGAAAAACCAGCAGAATGTGGTATCCAAAAGTCAAGGAAATAGTTTCTGGGAGGAGGGAGTAAGAAGCTGTGCCAAAGGCTACTGATGTCCCAGTAAACAGCAGGGGCGGGGGGGGGGGGTCGTCATCGGGGACATTTGCAAGAGCAGTTTGGTGTAGCAGTGAGGACAAAAGCTCGAATGAATCAGATTTAAGAGAGAATGGGGGGAAGGAGAGAAAAAGTATCAGTCATTCTTTTGTGTTTTGTTTTTTTGTTTTTTTTTTTTTTTTCTGGAAAGGGAGCAGGGAAATGAAGTACAACCCAGAGTGGGGTCAGAAATTCTTTCTCTTTTACTTTTTTTAAAGATTTTATTTTATTTGACACAGACACAGTGAGAAAGGGAACACAAGCAGGGGCAGTGGGAGAGGGAGAAGCAGGATCCCTGCTGAGCAGAGAGCCTGACTTGGGGCTCTATCCCAGGACCCTAGAATCAGGACCTGAGCCAAAGGCAGACGCTTAAGGACTGAGCCACCCAGGTGCCCCTTTCTTTCTTTCTCAATTTCTCTTTTATTCTTTTTAACTATGGGAGGGCAAACTGTGATGATAGTAACAGGAGAACGAAGAACCTGGGGTGTTGCCCCCAAGTGGACGAGCGGGGCCAAGAGGAGGGTCCAGGAGGGGTGTGGACAGCTGGGCTATAGCGATGGGGGAAGGAGAAGCCCCTGGGCCAGCTGGGGGCCACTGTGAAGAAGATTCCATGTGCTTCCACCGGCTTCCGTTTTCTCAGTGCAACTGTGATTAGCTTGAAGCTTGCTCTGGTCTCCGCTGCCGATTTGGTTGTCTTAGCTGGTTGGGAGACCATCTGATTCAGGGGCAGCGAGAGCCTCTCCTGTCTCCTTTTCTACTTTTGGCGCGGCATTGTAAAAGAAGGAAATCGAAAGAAAGAAATGCAAACCTAGAAAGAGAGTAACATAAACTAGACGAGTCTGCTCCTGATTAAACTGCTCAGACATCTTGTGAACACATGTATGGGGAGAAGAGAAAGAACTGGAAGTAATAACCGTAAACATGTTAGTGCTTCTTGCAAGAGGCAGAAAGTTAGTTACTTCCCAGAATATGTGAAAGGTAAAAGGGCAGGGGGGAACAAAACAAAAAACATGGATTCAGCATTTGACTACATCAGGAAAAGCTTAACAGCCTCCCAGGGAGTTCGAAGAAGTGGTTTAGGGGGAAAGACGTGCGCGCACACACACCTTCCGTACTAACATGCTAACCTCTCAAATCCCTGACAGATTGGTCTTGGGAATTATGTTCCTGGGACCGGGATGCCTTTATTCAGACAGCTTATTCTTTTGACCTCGTAGTTCTGTGCCAGTCACAATGACATGTCCCCTGCTTTCCTCTTATAAATAAAGGCAATTTACTCATCAGCTGTCAAACAGTGCCTGAAGACACCTACCTTTTTTTATTTCATATGTGTAACTGAGTCCCCTCTGGAGGGGGGGGAGAGCCTTCATGGAGATGGGGGGCTCTGAGAAATCCTCATAGGCTCACACCGCAAGTAAAGATCATGTCCGAGAGGTGCCTGGGTGGCTCCCTCGTGAAGCATCTGCCTTAGGCTCAGATCTTGATGTCAGGGTCTTGGGATCGAGCCCTGCATGGGGCTCCCTGCTCGGTGGGGAGCCGGCTTCTCTCTCTCCCACTCCCCCTGCTTGTGCTCACTTTCTGTCTCTCTCTCTGTCAAATAAATAAAACAATTCCTATCTGAGAGCTGCCTGTCCGTTGGGGCGGAGGTACATGGCTCCCTGTCCTGGGTGCTATGGGCCACAGCCCTGCCGGCCGGTCCTCCTCCAGATCTGGGAGGCCGGGTCTCAGGCGTGCTCTGCTATGTCCAACTCACCCAGCCAAGGGCCTGCTGGCCGGCACCAGCAATGCCTTCCCCCATTCAATGGATTTCCCCACCACTTCCAAGAATCTACGTGCTTTTCAGATGCCTGTGAGCATTTCTTTACCTCCCCTGTGTGACTATTTGACCTCTAAATTGACTCAGCTGGGCTTTAAAAGTCATTTAACCTTTAATGAACCCACTGGGTGCCCAGGAGGCAGCCATTTTCAAGCCCACGTTTCTCACCTGGGTCATGCCTGTCTCTCGGAAATCAGTTCGCCCTCTCCCCAGCAAAGATCTGGCAGACCGAGGTCTTGTTTGTGCCGAAGCCTCCTCTGTTATCTTTCCGTTGGTCGCAACTTTGTTTTTCCAGGTGCCCATCACGAAACTGTTACCAGGGTTAAGAAAAAGAAGGCTCCCACATCTGGAGCCCTCCGAGGCCCTAATTGATTCAAACCAGGGGCACGCTCGATTGTTTGCCCTTTCTTCCCATGGAAACCGAATCCACTCTGTGCTGCAGGGGAAGGGAGTTGTTGGTGTGTGCCGAGGGGGTAGACAGCCCTGCTTCCCCGTTCTCCTGTTCCGGGTGCGGATTCCAGATTAATCCTTATTCAGGCACAGAAACTCATGATTTATGTCACTAATAAGTATGTGCTTTGTGTTGTAGCCAGTGTGGACTGCTCAGAATGCACGATGTGCCGGTTGTAAATTGATGACGGGATATCGTAGATCATGGGTTGCTCAAGAAGGAAGGGAGGGCCATGTGAATCAAAATCGTATTAAGCAAATCCCGGTCTGCCTGGTCAGGGCCTCTTTTTATACATCCGGTCCCCCGGCTCATCATCCACATCCATTTCTCGATTACACTAAGAACACAGACCCTCTTTCACTTTACCATGAGTCTTATGAATCAAGCTATACACTAAGAACCCTGATCTCACAAATGAGGAATTGCTCCATTATCGGCCAGCCTTATGGGGAAATGGAGGTCCCCATGCATGAAGAGGGAAACTTTAAACACCACGGGAATTAACTTTGACTTTGTACAGAAGGGTACAATGCCTTTTCCCACATGTCTGGAGAAACACGTATCATTTCCACACGAGAAGCAACAAAGGCACAAGGAAGCCGGGCAAAGCCCAGGCACACGGACGTCATTCTCTTTGTCCAGCCTTCTTTTTTAGTTCCCTTGCTTTGACTAATCAAGATCTCACAGGAATGCGTTGCCTTCGTGGTTCAGTTTTGTTAATTGCTTCATTGGGCTGCTTTTCAGAAAGCACTTGCAACAGTCCTTGAAATGGAACACAATTAATGGAAAGTCACAAGAAACAATAATGAGGTTGAGGTGCCTTTGCAACCATCCTGAAACTCTTGAGACCCCCTGGAACGGCATTTTAGTCTAGGTGGCAAGGTAATTGAGCTTTGCACAAAGAATAGCATGAGATGGGCGCTTGCGGGCTCCGATAAGCTGTAGGAGGGGTGCTCCTTGAAGTGATTACACCCTAACACTTGCATGATTGCTAAAGTCCTCTGGGAATGATTTTTAGAGTTTGCATCAATCATAGTTCTCCTCCAGAAAACGGGGAGCTACGCAGACCTGGTTTCCCTTTCACACTGTGCACCAAGTAGGGACGATCCCACCTTTTCTCAAGTCTGAATCGTGACATTAAATAGCCCAAGAAAATAAAAGTGTGGCACTCCACCAGGACTGTCAGCTGAGATAGAAAACCTGATTAGCAGCAAATTTGGTACCTGAGACTCTGCAAATGGGAAGAATTGCCAAAGGCGTGTCTCGCTGCAAGAACATTGCCTTTCCATTCGGTTATAGCAGAAGTATGTGTTGCTAGATATGGTGCATTAATTGTTTTCTTAGGAAGCTGCAGTCTAAATATAATTTTTAGTACGTGCCTTTGTAGGAGGCATTTTATGTAGCTGGATCTATATATCGTAGTTGACTATTTCATTAAATGCTCAAACTTTAAAAAAAAATTGTGCCATATTTACAAATTATCTATACTAGCAAAAACTATACAGGGCATGCTTAGGTTAATTACTACCAGAAAGATTTTAGAGGTCTTGACATATTTTCAATTTCAATAAGAAAAACTCTGCATTGCTAGGAGTGTTATGCCAATAACTAATTTCTTTAGATGAAAATATATTGCTATGTAACACTCAGCTGTCGAGATGGACGGCTTGAGTCTATAGCGACACAGCTTAGAAAAGTAGGAATTTTAAATGAAAAGTTCTGGAAGACACAAACAAGGTCAAAGAACTTATTCCCCTGATTCTGTCTATCACCATAGTGACTACATCTCAAACATTTATGTTTCTCATTTCCTTATCAAGTGAAATATGAGGCCAAGGTGATTACCACTTCTGGTAAAGGGTGAGGACAGAGTTCACAATTAAAAATGTAGCACCAGGGGCGCCTGGGTGGCTCAGTGGGTTAAAACCTCTGCCTTCGGCTCGGGTCATGATCCCAGGGTCCTGGGATCGAGCCCCGCATCAGGCTCTCTACTCAGTGGGGAGCTTGCTTCCTCCTCTCTCTCTGCCTGCCTCTCTGCTTACTTCTGATGTCTGTCTGTCAAATAAGTAAGTAAAATCTTTTAAAAAAAAAATGTAGCACTAAGCGTATCCAATACAGCATTTTTGTCACTGATTTTGTTTTTCGTTGTTGTTGTTTTTTAATTTAAATCACACACTTTTTAACCTGCATTCCCAGAGCCTTAAAGGTCTGCTAGGGATGCTACGAGCCATTACAGGACACAACTGGGAAAACCACACAGATTGTCACTGGGTCTCCTGCTCGGCACTCTGGAAAAAGCATCTCTACATTTATCTCCCTGTAATCCCGGGGTTGAAGAAAGAAGTATTCTGCTATTTAAAAGAGTTTGAAAAACAACTGGGTTGTTTTCATCTCTTTAATACCAATTAGATATTAAAGGATATTTCAGGAAAAAAATTTTTAAACAAGGAAACCTATTCATGACATTTTTGTAAAATTAAAACAGTAAAAAAAAAAAGTGTGAACATGATAAGCTCTTGTTGCAAATATGCTATTTACACACAAAAAGAACAAGATGATAAAATAAAATACCTAAATCATATTGAGAGCTGAATGTTAAGGAAGAAGATAATTTTCCTTTTTCTTTTTTTTTTTAAGCTTGCTGTTCAGGGTTTCTGTAACTTTTTGTTTTGAAATAATTCTAGATTCACAGGAAGTTGCAAAAATAGCACAGAGAGGTCCTTTACCCCAATGTTAACATCAACAGAAACATATTCATAACATAGTATCAAAGCCAGGAAATTAATGTTGGTACAACCCACACACCTGATTCAGATTTCTCTGATTTTACCAGCATTTGTATGTGTGTACTCTTTGACCCTTATAGTTTCCTTTGCTCTTAAGTCTGCTTTATCAAACGTTAATTCCCCCCCTTCATAGAGTAATTAACATGTCCTCTACATATATTGAGAACAATATCAGACAATGTTATTTTTGCTTCAATCATCTACCATAAAAAAAATTCGAGAGGACAATCTATAATATTTACCCTCATTTTTACGTTTTCTATTCTTTCTTCATCCCTCACATTCCACGTTCTTATCTTTTATCATTTCCTTTCCATCCAAAGAAACTTGTTTCTTTGTCTTTAGTTTTACCAGAGGTCTGCTCTCCTTAGCCGCGATTTCAGTGCTCTGAACAATTTTGTACTCTGGCCTCCTCAGCAGTGCATTGGCTGCCATCTTGGAAGAGCAGCCTAGGGTTAGCCAAGGTCTACAGAAGGGATATGAAGAAATCTCAGATACACTCCACTGCTTCCTGACCCACACCAGATTAGGACCAAGAACAAAGGGCTTTTTCTTCAAGGTGGTGTCAGTGTTAATGCCAGAGATAACCTTCTGTATAAAAACGACAGACCCAAAAGTCACCGACTGCTCTGTTTAGGAAGCAGTCAGTAGTGACGTTAGGAGATTAGGTATTAGAAAATCCAAGTTCAAGTCCTGTTCTGACTCAGTGAGCTTGTGTGAGGTACTTACGCTCTTTGAGTCTGCACGTTCCCATCTTTAAAATGGGAACAATGAATACCTATTCATGTGGTTGTTTTGAGCTTAAATTTGCTAATCTCTGATTTAGAGGAATTCCCCCATTACTGACCAGCTCTCTGGAATCGTAAACTCTCCTGGAAGATTCATTTAAAGATACAGACATGAAAATTGGCAATTCCACTGATGTCAAGGGAAGAACAGCTTTAGAACTTATCCAAAAGGGCCATTTAGGGCAAGGGGGAATATGAAGCTATCATTGATTATACATTTGAAGATATTGACTAAATAGCATTCCTAGGTCCTAGCATAATGGATAAAGGAAGGATGTTCACTGAAATCCCATCTGTCTGAAAATGGGAGAAATAGGATCCCGTCAGTTGATTTTAGGAGGAAAAAGTCTTTGAACAGGAACCTCAAGTCACCAGGAACATGTTTTTATGCACTGTTTAAAAAAAAAAAATTACTGCTATTGAATTGTTTGATAACAACCTGGATTATTTTGACTGAAAACATTAGTCATTGACCAGAATTTTTTTCTAAGCCAGAACACTTAAACTTTTTTTTAAAATTCATTTTTAATTTGTTTGGTTGATTGCTTTTATAGCCACTACTGAATGTATTCTGCTGTAGTTTTCAACAAGACCCCTGGCTTTTTTAGGTTGCTTTTTTTTTTTTTTAAGATTTTATTTATTTATTTGGCAGAGAAAGAGAGATCACAAGTAGGCAAAGAGGCAGTCAGAGAGCAAGGGGGGAAGCAGACTCCCTGTTGAGCAGAGAGCCCGATGTGGGGCTCGATCCCAGGACCCCGAGATCATGACATGAGCCAAAGGCAGAGGCTTAACCCCCTGAGCCACGCAGGTGTCCCTTTTTTTAGGCTTCTTAAGGAATAAAAATAGCATAAAACTTAAATACAAAGTACATATAAAAACATGTATCCACAGTTGTGTATCCTCAGATTTCAGTCATTTCAATGTAATATTTATTTTTCATTTATTTTGTTTTGGTTCGAGAGGACATTATAAAGTAAACCACATCTGTTAGTAGGTAGCTTTAAGTCTCTCCATCTCTACATAGGACCTACTTTGCTCAGTGACCCATGCATGCTTTTATCCTTTTGGGTAAGCTGAAGGTTACAAAGGAGGTCCTCAATGATGTTCACAAATCCACTGGATGTTTTCAGTCCTCATTTTATATGGTCTGTCACCTGTATTTTCCCATATGGGCCACTCCCTCCTTCCACTGGCTTCCATGATGCCACACTTTCTCCTCAATCTTCTGCTCGCTCATTGCCCATCACCCAGCGATTAATGTAGGACTTCCTCAAGACTGGGCTCTTCCACCTCATTCTATAGGCCATCTCTCTTCTTGGGTAATCTCATCAATAGCTTTGGCTGCAGTTGCAACAATGCACTCAAATGCTCTACCACTGAGCTATACCCCCTCTTGCAGTTGCAGCAATGAACCAATGACCTCTAGCGATAGATCTCCAGGTGAGACCTCTCCTCTTTGCCCCAGACCTAGCAATCTGATCTTCTATTCTGTATCTCTTTGGATTCTCAAAAGTATCCCAAAGTCATTATATTCCACACTGCATGAATGATGAGTTCTACTATCACCACCGCAACCTCTGTCTTCTTGAGGTTGCCTCTCACAGTGAACAGCATGAGCAACCATCCATTGGTATGGACCAGAAATGTGGGATTCCTCTTTGGATAGCTCCTTTTCCTGTGTTCCTCCATATCAAACCTGTCCTGGAGACCTATGGACTTTACATTCTGACTGTCACCCAATCCAGCATCTCCTCTCCATTGGCACTGCTGTCAGTGTGGGTCAGACCCCTAGAGACCCAGCTATGAACCAACCTGGCCTCTCATGAGCATGCTGCTCTTCCCTAATCCATTCCCCAAGCAGCAACAAAATGATTCTTAAGAATGCAAATGTGAGGGGTGCCTGGATGGCTCAGTCAGTTAAGCATCTGGTTTCTGCTCAAGTCATGGTCTCAGGGTCCTTGGATAGAGTCCCACATTTTCTGTTTCTCCCTCTGCCCCTGCTCATTCTCTCTCTCTCTCTAATAAATAAATTTTAAAAAATGCAAACCTGACCTTTTCAACAACCCCCACCCCCCAACACACACATACACGTAGCACCAACCAGAATTGTTCAGTGAGCTAAAATCCTTAACCGGATCTCATAGCCATGCATGCTCTTGTCCCCGCCTACCTCACCTGGCTGTTCTTGGCTAAGGTTGCTCTCTCCTCTGTTCTTTACACATGCTGGGCCTTTGGAGTAGAAGTGCTTCCTTATTCCCATCTTTACCGTATTTACCTACTTACCTCCTCCTCATTTTCACAGTCTTACCTCAAATAGCACCATTGCAGGGGACTCACACCAGATGTTCCAGTTTGGGTCTTCCACAGCTTTCTAGATCTTTTTTTCAGTAGTTATTATGTTTGTGATTGCATATTGATTTGTGTAATCATTTGGTTAATTTCTACTCCTTCATTAGACTGTGAGCTCCAAGAGAAGAGAGACACGGTGGTTTCACTCACCATTGCATCCAAAGAGCCTAGCACAGTGCCTGGCGTGTGGGAGGCACTGGAGAAGTTTCCCATGAAGAGGAGGGAGGAGGGGAAGAAGAGAGGGTAGGGGTAAAGGAAGTGAGGGAGGGAAGGAAAGGAAGAGGGAACAGAATGAAATGAAGAACAAATCATCCCTAGAAAGGATGCCCAGGGAATCATGCCATCACCGAAGCACCATATAAAGTCCCTTTTTTATATTACAAAGAGGAGGCTCAGACACCCACGTACCCACTGTGGAAACATTCTCCACTTGAGCCCACAGGCTTAGAGAGGTTTGTCTCTCTCACCGTGAAGAGCTCTGAGATCCAACTACTAGATTTGTGCTCTTGGCATTTCCGAGACCTTTTCATTGTGTCACTTTGGTTGAGACAGAAAGTACAAGACTTGTACCCCTTTACAGCAAACCTGGTGTCCCTGAGACTCTGGAAAGACGGAAGATGAATAGACATGTCATGACTTCTCACCAGGAGAGTCATCTCGAGGCCTAAGGGAAGCTCTTATTAGAAAATGTCAGACAGCATAGAGATGAAATGATTTACTGTACATGAAAAATGCTGAGGAAATCCTCCAACAAGAGCCTTCACAAGAATCATTCGGAATTGGAAGATAAAAAACAGGTATTCTGGAGGGGAAATATATTTTTTTAGTACCTGGTAAACAGCATTTGCTATTGCACTTTGATAACAGGATAGGCAGGTCCCTTTGCAGGAAGGGACCATGCATATATGCATGAGGGAGGAGGCCTCTAGACGGCAGAGGCAGCACCTGCTTTGTCTTGATCGGGGTTTGGGACTCAGGGTTGAAAAATCGCACTCATTTTCTGGCCTTATAAATAATAAAATGCAGTTTTTAATAGAACCGGCGATCCCCTTCATCGCCGCTGCGCTCCAGTTGGTCTGAATGTTCCTCCATTACGTATGGTCTCTGGTTCCTTCTTTGAAGACCAGAGAGGCAGTCCCAAAGACCGCACACAAGTTCACACAGAATAAGCGCTTTCAGGAAAAGAGACGTTTACAGCTAGAGAACCTGACGACAGCAGGATAGAGACCCATGCATGTGGCTTCGAGACCCCTGGAGAGCACTTGGGGCCAAAAGACGTTGAAAGCGAAGCTGAGAAGGCCGGGACAGGACAGGCTCGGAGGGAGGTGAGTCCCTCACCAAACTGCTTGTTCCGATTTGCTTTACTAAGACATCAGAATAAAACAGTTTTAGGTTCAGAGCAAAATTGAGCAGAAGGTACAGCAATTTCTGAGATATTGCCCCAGCCGACAAGCATAGCCTCCCTGACTATCCCCTTCCCCCCACCAGAGACCAGGGGGGTGCATTAGGGCTCGCTGTTCATGTTGCATGTCCTTTCTGTGGTTTTGGACAAAAATGTCTGACATGTATCCACCAGAGTGTGCACAGTGCCCCCCAAAATCTCCATGCCCAACTGTACCCCCCCTTTTCCCAGACCTCACCTATTTTCTTTAATCAAAACTAGAGCCTCGACATTGACCTAATTAGCCACATGTGAGCGAAAGTGAAGTGGATTTGTCTCCTACAGAAATACGTCCCCTACAGACTTTTTCCCTTCTTTTGAGGTTGAAAGATAAAGCAATATAATGCCAAACACCTTACTATTTTGTATGTTGACTCTTCCCGTTGAACATATCTATTTGGGAAAGGAAAGTGTGTTGAGTGGCTCCTGGTTGCTGGCCTTTTTCAGTAGGATTTAAGGGTGGAACATGCTTGTGCTCTCCTCATCCTAGCAGAAACTTTGTAATTATTTCCTGCTGCATCTAAAGCCCTAAGTGCATTTCATCTCATTTTGTAGTTTATGCTGTAAAGCTGAAACTTTAGCTTTTGCTGCCGGTCATGTCTTATGTTTTCAGAATTATCCAAAATGTGAGAGGAAACTTTGTCCATGATATTATGAACTTCCTTACACAGCGTTTTATCTGTAGTTAGTTTTCATTATTAATTTAACAAATGGGAGCCATTAGAAGCAAGACTGAAATTCTGTGTTGTTGCCTTGATTTGCTAAGTGACTATTCCTTATAGCATTAACTGAAAGGTATTAATTATATTTTAAAAACTAATAATCAACCAAATGGGATTTATCCTTAGAGAGCCAAAATGCAAAGACATTCAACTATGTTAGATAAGAGAGAAAAGTGACCATTTTAATTGATGCCAAGAAGCCATTTCCTAAATTCTTTCTTCTGAAACATTATTGTCAAATGTACATATATTTATATATAAATTAAAAACAGCAAGCACAGTGGTAAAAACAAATGAAAAAACACCATCCTTTGAATCACAGTGAGAATCAGTTTAGGATACACATTTTTTTTAACCTTAATTTGAACATGCTGATAAATGTGATTAGACAAAACGAATGAAATAAGAGCTATTAGCAAAGGAAAGAAGGAAGCAAAACTATTCTTTTTTGATGACATACTTTTACATATTGAGAACCTAGGATTAACATACAAACAAAAATTAGGGACAATAAGGAAGCTTATAAATTGATCATGTACAAAACGAACATCAAAAATAAGATATTAAAAGGAAAGATGTCCAGTCATCTTAATTTGATCTCTAAATTCAATATGTTTAATTCCTGTATAATTCCCAACAGGATGACATTGAAGAACAAATTAATCCCATATTTTATCTGAAAACATAAACCCAGGATATGTGGGAATACAGTCTATTGCCTAGTTGACATTTGTATTGATGGGAGAACATTTGATTACACAAGAAAGAAAAACACATAATAAATACATGGAAAAAACAAATCAGTACAAATTAAACAAATACAAATTAAAACAGTGGGTCAGAATGTAAATTGATACAATTTTCTAAAGGACACTTTAACAAAATAACCTAAAGATGTTTCAGTGACTGTATCATACTTCCCAGGACACTGCCTATAAGAAAAGTACTGTCCTATCAACTTGAAGTGGCCCCGACTTACTCCCTGTCTAACATGTGACATCCAGTCTGAAAGGAACTCATGTTAGTTCTACCTTATGATTATATCCAGAATCTTCCCACTTCTCACCATTTCCTTCTCCACCACCCTGGTCCAGAGTCTGTGATCTTTCACCTGGACTGTAGCAATACCCTTCTGGCTGATCACTGTGTTTCCAAAATTACACACACACTATCAGATTTATTTTCAGCACTATGACAAGGAGGATTCTTTTAAAGGACAAATCATATCATACTGTTCCTTTTCTCCATACCATAAAGTATCACAACTTACAAAGAGAGCGAGGGGAGACGAGTACTTATGATGGCCTACAAGGTCCTCATGATCTGGTACCACTCCCAGGTCATCCAGCTCAACCTCTGTGACATTACATTTCCTTGTATTCACCTACTTTCTCATTTTGTTCCAGCCGAATTGGCCTTATCACTGCTCCTCAAGCAGGCTGTGCAGGTGCTCACCTCAGGCCCTTTGCACTGGCTATGCCTGTGTGGTTCCCCTTCAGCTCCTTTTAGTATCTGCTTAAATGTCACCAGTTCAGTGAGGCTTGTCCTGGTCACTCCCAACTTTCCCAGACCTCCTCAACCTCTTCTGTGTTTTCTATTTTTTACACATCTGTATCATTTCCTAACTGAGTCAGCCACTTCGTTTCAGTCTGTGTTGATTATAGTCTGCCCCCTCTAGATTATAAATCTCACAATGGCAGAGATTTTTGTTTGCATAGATCTGGCCCTAGCACACAAGCAGCCACCCAGGAATGTTTGCTGAATGAATTGCTGAACCATATTTGCCAGAAGACTTCGTGCCTATTAAGATTTAAATCAAGCACTATAATAATCAAATGGAACTCACAGAAGCATGATGCCATCTGACAGGCAGGACCCAGGAATGCTGGGGAAGACAGGAAGGAAATGGTTGACATTTTCTTATGCAGTTTTAGATAGTCGTCTCTTATTTCTTCCCAAAGATTCTCTGGCTGATTACAGGCCCGCACCAAACTCTTAACCACAATAATAATAATAAAGACAACAATCAGAACTGTATCATGGAATTAGTACCTTACGTTTACATACCATTTCACAATTCACTAGTATTTGTCTCTCCGTTATCGTCTTGGATCCTAATGAAGAATCTGTAGGCATTAAAAATACTACTTTTTACCTTGAGGCTACTTCTCCATTTTTTACTATTATAATCTTCATTTTGGATTCACTATTTAGATGTTAAATTCTACTGAAAGGATATTATGGAAGGTAAAAATGGTTGTTGATGCTTCAGATCTTGTCCAGAACAATGAGATGAGGGTGAAGACTTTTGCGTTTGTTTTTGTCACAGATAATTAATTCAAAGCTGAGAATTATATTTTATTTCGAAGCTACTTAGAAGCTCCAAAGAAGATTATTTTTTGGCTTCTTTTAAAAGTCTACTTTCTGAAACCAGCCCCAAACTGATGGAAGTTTTACAGGGACCTTAAAGACGACTGGAAGTCTGAGAATGCTTGGTTTGGGGAGGCTGCGTGAGGAACCAGGCTGAGGGCAGACGGAGAGATGGAGGCTGGGAAGCTTTTTGTTCTGCTTCTTCGAGACCATCACAGCCAGATCTGCCAATCACCTCCCCCTGCCGTCATGCTACCCCTGCCTCACCCGCAAGTTCTGAGGCTGGCCCTATGGACTTCAAAATAGGCACAGGCTGTGTCATTTTGTTGTATTCTATAGGTGTCCTACAACAGGGGAGGAGACAACCTTGGCTAAAATTTATGAGGCTACTTCTTAAAAAAGGGCCTTCACTGAGACTTTCTAAATTTACCTCAGCATGGAAGATTGAAGTTAAAAGACCAATTCACTCATTTTTCTTTCTGCATTTAATGCATTAGCAAATACTCTCAGGATTGTGAGTTTACCATTGTGAGTTTATGGAACAGCAAAAACAGTTGGCTTACAATGGATCCTGTTATTTTAATCATTCAAACATTTGAATCCAATTGGTGCATTTAAGCCCGTGGTCACCGCATAGCCTGCGTTCAGACAGGACCACTGTGTCATAGCCAAACGTCTTTAGGCTGAGGTCTGGTATATGGATCTATATTACACTGTTCATGTTGTAAGTAAAAACTACTTCTGGCACAAAAATGTATTTTCAGTTCTATTTATATCTGATGTTTGAGAAGAGGAGAGATGGAGAATTTGGTAATGGGGCATGAAGAAAGTAGAAATGAATTATGATTTCCAGAAACATTTGAAATGGCAGACGTGGGAGGAAATTAACCTGATAAGGGCAAAATATGTGAGATGCAAGTGTGTGCATGTGGGTATGTGTGTATGTGTGTGTTGAGAGTATTATCAGTGGAAAAGTGGCTATTTGGGACACTCAGGTGGCTCAGTTGGTTAAGCATTTGCCTTTGGCTCAGGTCATGATCTCGGGGTCTCAGGATCAAGCCCCACATCAGGCTCTCTGCTCAGCGAGGAGCCTGCTTCTCCCTTTCCCTCTGCCTGCCTCTCCCCCCGCTTGTCCTCCCTCTCTCTCTCATTTCTTTTTAGCGTCTCTCTGCCAAATAAATAAAATCTTAAAAAAAAAAAGTGGCTATTTTATTTGATTAACCTTCAGAGTCAACTGATTAATCACAAATTATCTGTTGAGAGTCTCCAAGCAAAATATTTACCATTAATTACACATACTTAACATTTACTAACCCCCTCAACCTAACTGTATTTAATTTTAGAAAAATAAATGTAGCGAATTTCTTACTTAATGAATTGAATAATGGTCGAGCGTCTTCCTGTGGTCTCCAAGACACTGGGAAAAATAGTTGTTAGGCTCTACAGTAAAACAAAAAGAGTCAAGGGGTTCTTGGCTTTTGAGAAAACTTATTTTCTTAGGCTTTTTAATATTACTTCCATACATCATAAATATCACCATGATAAACAACAACTACATATGCTGCTTCCTTTCAACCCCAGACAGCTGGGCAGGTAGGTACTGGAATGTTTCCCCTGTTAGAGATGCTGACTATGAGACACCAGGAACTGGAGTCACTCGCCCGAGGTCCATAGATGGAGAGGACACTGGGCCGAGACCGTGTGATAGAAGGTCAAGTGGCCTTCTTCCTGAGCTCACAGAAGGAGGCACCAAACCCAAGTTCTGAAAGGAGTGGCTCATGGAAGGCTTTCTGAGGAAGTGACATCTAAGCTGAGCACAAGAGCGTACAGTAGGAACCGCTCAGGTGAGATGAAGAAGGAAATTCTTGGAGGCAGTGCTATGGGTTCTTGAATGGAATGCCATGAAGGAAAGGTCCCACGCCAGAAAAGCCAAGGTATTTGCTGGTGAACATGTGGATATTGTGGGAGCTTAAAAGGTTTTCAGGTGTCCTCCTGAATGTTACTTGCTCAGAGGTACCTTCCCGACCCCCGTGCCATTGACAGTCAGAACACCGGTTTCAGCTATTTGCGATGTGTGGATTTCTGTGTATTTGTGCAGCTGCTCTAATTCCTCCCATTGGACTATGAAACCTATGATGGCAGAGACCAGGAAGATTTGGAAGCCCATGCCCACGTACCTCAGCACCTGTAAACAGCAGGCGTCTGCTAAGTACTGGGCAGTTCTACAGTTAGAGAAACTTTTGAAGAGGTTGGCAGGTAGAGATGCTTCCAGACTCAGACATTAGCAAGAGCAGAGATGGAGAGGTGGATGCCGTAACACACCAGAGCCTTGGGTTCAACCACTGGGGAATATGGCTGGAAGCTCTGTGTCAGCCCGTTTGTGAGATTCTCAACGCCTAGCCCCAGCGAGGGCAGTTTTCTCTGAGCTGATGGGATATCTGAATGTTCCATCATGTGTGAAGTTGCACAAAGATGAGGTCCAAGTAAGTCATGACCCTGACCTGCCTTACCTGAGACCCAGCTTCACAGAAGGAACCACACGCGTGCAGTCTCTGCCCTTGGTGAGCTGATGTCCACCTAGGATAAATCCAAGTCCTGTATGGATATGACAAGGATGCACTGAGGGTCAAGTTCCCCAACTCCAAGAATCTCTTTACCTTGAGCCGAATACTAGTAAAATGGCTGTCTCGATGGGAAGCAAACCATGAACGCATGTAACTTTATTCAAAAACAACTGACAATACTTGATCTGAGAGAGAATTTATAAAACTGCCACATGAGCAATGGGGTGGCATGGAAAGCCCCCTTGTCCCAGAGGAGAGGCACTGAAGTCTTGGTTCCGCATGTTCTCTCTGATTCTGGGTGAATTACGTCACCTGCTGGCCTCATTTTCTCCTCTATAAATCAAACGATGGGTTCAGCTGAACTTTCTGGACCTTGTAGATATAATAAATACCTTACATGTACTCGGGCTATTCTAGCAATGCACTTCTGAGCTCACAATATTTTTGTTAAACATCATAATAGGAGCTCACATCATTTGGTAATATTGTAGGAGATGTATTGCTTGCAATTCCGCTGAAGTACGGCGTGATCATAGAAGCAGCACTCTTGTATTGGAGTTTGTCCTTTATTAAACACTAAATTCTACATCCTTATGCTTTCAGCCATCTCTTAAAATCATTGGTAAAACACAGTTAACACTCAGAAACACAAGTCTGAGCTTATCAAAGAACTCATAAAAAAACATCCTGAAATAATTTCAAAATGAGATATAAAATTGCTCCTCACTATTGAGAAAAGAGAGGCACAAGGCCCAAGCTTCCTAAACATCCCTTCTCTCCCCTGCATGTGTATTCGCACACACACCAGTACTCCCCACCATCCATTTCCCAAGAAGGGAGACTTTCCTCCATGTCCTTGAGCAGGCACCCTTCTGCTTCTGCAAGGACCTTGCTTTATTATTTATCCCACTCTCTCTCCTGATGTATCTTCATCTTCTGTCTGTCGAACAGTTCCCTCCACTCAATCTATAAACATCCCAGCTTTCACTTTCTGAATATGCTGTATTTCATCAATTCTAAGACCTACATTTTTCACACTTAATATCTCTGATATCAGGATGTTTCTTACAATGAAAGGATCCTTAAAAGTCTTTAGGAAGATTTTTTTTTCTTCCTTGGAACATGGAGATGTGCCTTATAACTGATATTTACACTTGAGGCAAGACAACACAAAGCCTTTTTTTGTTGTTGTTGTTGCCCCAGTAATACCTGCCTTGGGTTAGGCTCTTTGAGATGGTCAGAAAAGATAGCCAAAGGGTATCTTAGTTAATGAGGATTTAATATAAGGCATCACAGACCAAGAGGGGAAACAGTTCCAGCAATGTCCCAGCCAGGATCACTGGAAAGTTGTGGCTCATTGGTGAACAGCAGGTGCTCTAATGATTCAAGACAGTGCAGATGGTTGAGCAGAAACTCCGGTGCCAGGTCCTGACTCAGCGGCCCCATCAGCAAACCTCTTTGGCCTGGCTGACGGCAGCTTATATAGATTAGACACCCACCCATCCTGGATTGAATTAGGTGTGCCCAGGGCAGAGACAAGACCAGACCACTCAGAAGACGCCCTGTCTTAGGACATCTTCAGAACCCAATAGGTTCATCTCCACAGGTCTCTCTAGCTGATCCTGTATTTTCAGATTCCCTTTGCAATGGAAGTTTTTAGAGGAATGGTCTGAAATTGCTGTCCCCACCTCCAAACTTCAACCTGATTCAATCAGATTTGACTCCCAGTACTTCTGCACGAACTGCTTGAGCTGGACTTGTCCTCAGCATGATCTTGGCTTGGATTTCTCCAGGAAGACTTCATAGTCTCCATCTTACCAGCCACTGGGGCTGCAGCAGACACCCAGGGAATGCTATGGATGGCCCACCTTGGGCCCCTTCCTCGCTGTACACCCGCCCTCTGAGTGCTCCCCACACTGACTGCCACGGGCTCACAGCAGAGCCCCACTCCAGAGAACAGCCCTGAGCTATGGGAATGTGCACGTGACTCCTGGCTAAAAAGGTTGTCTGGATGTTGTGGGACTGGTCCCGTTCTAGAGGGTCATGGGGGGTCAGTTTGAGGCCAGATGCTAACTAACCCCACATCTTCCCTTAGCTTCTTCCCTTATTGGTCCTTTGCCCCTCACTTCCTTATGGATTTTCTCTGAAAGCACTCCTTCAAGAAATCACCTGCCCGAGACTCTCTACCTCAGGCTGTTTCTAGGAAACCAACTAAGACACCTCGTGCCTTGCAGATATCTGCTGCACTGACTTCCTCGTTACCACATTCCCCTCCTGCCCTGTGTCCCTTAATCTTTTGTTTCCTACAATGGCAAGTTCAACTCTTCCTTTTTCCTACTCCACGACAGTGGTTCCCAAAGCAGCAGACCTGACGACCCTATTTTATTTTTTTAATTTTCATTTTTTTTTTTTTAAATTTTAAATAGCAACCATTTCAGAACACTCCCTTTACTGTCCTAAGGCATTCGGAGATGACATCACTGCCTGGTACAAGTCTCATTTGCTGAAGGATGGAGTTATATGTATGTGTGTGTATGGTGTATGTAAGCATAAGTAAATCCCAAATAAAATTTGAATGAAAACATAGGACTTTAATGTAAACAGTAATTTTATCAGTTCGTTATTAAGATTAAGAAAATGCTTTGAAATAGGACAAATCAAAATATAAATTAGGAATAAAGAATAGTATAATAAGGAAGAACAGGGACTCTAAAACCCGATAGCCAGGACTTGAATTCATTCAGTGTTATTTAATAGCTGTGCTGTCTTGTGCAAGTTGCTTAACGTCTCTGTGCCTCAATTTCCTGTTTACCTACTTTGAAAGAGCTTTGTAAGAAGGAAAATAAAAAGGAACACTTATGTGTACCTGGCATAGCATGCATTTAATTTACGTTTTAAGACAGGGAGTCCTATTTTCTTTTAGTTTTAGCATGGTGTTAACAGCCTCTGCTTTTCCCACGGAAGGGCAGATGGTAAATATTTTAGGTTTTTTGGGCCATATATAGTCTCTGTCATACATTTTCCTTCTTTATTACAATCCTTGTGAAATGGAAAAGTAAGGCTTCTGGGCCTTAGCCCACTGTTAAAGACCTCACATGGGTAACAGGCCAAGAAAAGATTCCATTTGCACCCTTTTCTTTCATCTCAAAGCTGTAAAACATTTAAACATAAAGAGAAGTATGGAGAGTAATATGATACTCAAGTACCCCTCACTCAGTCATGGTAATGTTAAATTTTGGATATTTTACTTTTCCTCTTTTTCCTGACCATCTGTGGCAAATCACCAAAATCTGTTACATTGTCTCCCTGGGCCTGATGTTAAATAAACTGTCCTCCCCAGAATCCCATGCAGTTAGCTGTGAGCATGTGACTGACTTCTGGCCGCAGGAACCTGGGCACCAGTGATCAATCACGTCACTTCTCTGCCCAGGTAGTGACTTGAAGATTTGCCTTGCTTGTGGTCCTTCTCTCCATCTGCCACCTGAAGACAGAAGGACCAAGGACCACAAGGTGGAAACAGCCAGGATCCTTGAATGCCCGCAAGGAATGAGGGAGGCCAACGTGAGATTGCAGTATAAACGAAGATAAATAAGCATTTATTGTGTTAAAGCCAATAAAGTTTCAGGGCTTAGGGTGTCTGGGTGGCTCAGTGAGTTAAGCCTCTGCCTTCGGCTCAGGTCATGATGTCAGGGTCCTGGGATCGAGCCCTGAATTGGGCTCTCTGCTCAGCAGGGAGCCTGCTTCCCTCTCTCTCTCTCTGCCTACTTGTGATCTCTCTCTCTGTCAAATAAAAATTAAAATAATAAAATTTCAAGGCTTATATGTTCGAGCAGCTGGCGTTATATGAATTTCAACATGATCCATGGTTTCATAATTTGATGAAATGTGTATTCATCCATATATAATATATGGTACTACTTTGTATTTCAAACATTTAAGCAAATGGTTAAAAAAAAAAATAGACCTGGTACATAGCATTCCACAGCTTGCTTTCTTTTTACTTTTTTGATTGACAGTATGTCATGAGATCCATTGACATTGGTAAAGGCTCACACTTTATCAATGGTAATCATTTATTTGATTTAAATACGCCCTCTTAAGTCTATAAAAATGAATTAAAATATCTTAATATTAAAAATAACAACGTGTGGGGCGCCTGGGTCTCTCAGTGGGTTAAAGCCTCTGCCTTCGGCTCAGGTCATGATCTCAGGGTCCTGGGATCGAGCCCTGCATCAGGCTCTCTGCTCAGCAAGGAGCCTGCTTCCTCCTCTCTCTCTGCCTGCTTGTGATCTCTGTCAAATAAATAAAATACTTTAAAAAAAATGACAATGTGTTCAAATCTCTAAAAGGTTTTAACTTGTTTTCAGCTAGCACGAGATCAGCCCCCAGTCAGCTCGTGAAGCGTACTGAGCAAGGTGGCTTGCTTTCGTAGCCTTCCCACATCCGTCCTTTTCCACGCTTGCCTCCAGACTCCGTCCGATAGAGGAGACAAGTAGGGCAATAAGAAGCTGGGCCGATAGAAATTAAGAACCAGCCCTTGGAGGCAGAAGCACGGGTTCAAACCCCAAACACCTGCTAGTTCTGTGACCTCGGGTACATCACCGGACCGTTCAGTCATTCAATATCTGTTCCTCTCCAAAGTGGGAAACAAACTTGTATCTCCATCTTAGGAGGATTAAGTGAGCTTTTACAACGAAAGCACTTAGCCCAGTGCAGGGCACATAGTAAGCATTCAGTAAATGTCACCAGAGGGGGCACCTGGTTGGCTCAGTCTGTTAAGTCTCTCCCTTCAGTTCAGGTCATGATCTTGGGGTGTGGGATCTAGCTCGTGCATGGGACTCCCTGCTCAGTGGGGAGTCTGCTTTTCCCTCTCTCTCCGCCCCTTCCCCCACTCCGCTCATACACACTCTCTCAAATAAAATTTTAAAAAAAAGTCACCACCATAGTCCCCTTAACAGAAAAATGTGATTCTATCATATGTAGTAAAATAAAACCACCGCCCAGAGCACACGAGTTTGCTGAAGGCAACCACGCTGGTTAGCCTGACCAGCTGTTTTCCGAATCTTCCTACTGTGTCTTTCCATTGTTCATTTATTTTGGGTCCCCGGGGTTCTGTTGGCAACAACAAAATGTTGTTGGGTTTGGTTACTCAATTGTGAAGCAACACTTTTAAATTTCAAACATTCAGCTAATTTACTATTTTTTTCCCCCTAGGGAATATTTTTAAAATGTCTGCCATTATTGAATTTTTGCAGTGGTGCATTGGATCTTGCTTTCCAGACCTCACCCCTGTCCTGCATCAGGGATGCACCTTCGTCTTCCCTCTGAAGAGTCCCCGTTCACTGAAACCCACACTCTTATTACAACCAACCTCTCACGTGGTTGCTTTTCTGTTTCAATGATGAGTGTGTTTTCTACTTCTTGCCTTCTACTCCAGGTTAAATCTCTAAGTTCCTCATGGAACATTTCCATCCCTCTTTACACTTCCAGATGGGAGCTTCTGATCCTAATTTGCTGTCAACTGAGATGTCGCTGAATTGTTTACAGCTGTTCTTGTCTAGTTTGGTATTAGTGGTTTCTTAAAACCAAATCTGCACATCAAAATTCTGTGTGGTTTGTTTGTTTGTTTGTTTTTTGTTTTTTGCTTTTTTTTTACAGAGAAAATTAGGGATGCGTAGTTTTATTATTAAAAACAAAACAGAACAAGAAACATCTTCTCATGGTCATACCGCGAATACGGCGCTGATTTGGGCTATAACCAGGTCTTTTGACTGCCAAGCCGTGTTTCCTCCAGGCTCCACTAACTCACTGAGCAATTCCCAAAGGGGCATTTGCTCATGTCCACAGGGTGATACATTTATCCCCAGAATCAAAGAATAAGCTTTTACTCAAGCTAGCAGGACCATGGAATTGAACCCACTGAGCCACCCAGGTGCCCCTATGGACCATGGAATTTAAAAGTGGGCAGTGTCTCCAGAAGTCAAGGACTGAAATGTCAACCCAGCAAACTTCTTATTGATGGGGCTTTTATACCATTCTTTACTGACTATGAATTTTACATATATTATATTGTCTTAACAACTTTGCAACGTAGATAATATTCTCCCCTACAGATGAGGAAACAGCTTGAGTAAAGGTAGTATGTGTGTCCAAGGCCAACCCAACGGACAGGCTACAGACTTTAACTCCTATCTTCAGCCCCATTCTGGCACACATGCAACAATACTGCATTGCAACGCTTGCCATAATCTGTACGTTTGTCTCCTTTCTGTCTCCATTCCACTCTCCGGCACAACCCTACTTAGTTTTTATTCTTCATGTACATAGATGAAATACATGTATTGGGGAAATAACATAAAATATTACAGTATTGGGATGGCTGGGTGGCTCAGTCAATTAGGCATCTGTCTTCAGCTCAGGTCATGATCTCATGGTCCTGGGATTGAGTCTCACCCATGGGGCTCCCTGCTCAGCAGGGAGTCTGCTTCTCCCTCTACCCCTCGGCCCTGCTCATGATCTCTCCTTCACTCTCTCTCTCTCTTTCTTTCTCAGATAAATAAAATATTTTAAAAATATTACCATATTTAATGGGAATAGACAAGATGAAAGGGAAAAATAAACCAGCACACAAAGAATCAGTGGTAACCCCAGAGGAAGGACTTCAGAGAGTGAAAAATCTAGCCTGTTTTCCTAATTTCTGGTCATTAAATTACTTATCGTCCTGGATTCTCCTGAGTCATACTTATAAATAGGACAGCTTCTACAGGAAAGGAAAAAGAGGTGAGCAAGGACAGAAGGAAAGACGCCCAGGGCTGGCAGAAGAGCAGAGGAAGCCAGGGCAGAAGGCGTGGGTGCCCTGGGGAGCACATGCCCACCGAGGGAGACACTCCTCCTTGTCCATTTCACGCCGTTCCCAGTGTGCGGGCGCATATGCCTCAGAGGGAACTCTGCTATTATTTAAGGACCCAATGGGATCAGCAAAAAGCCTAATTGGTCTTACTTACTATTAGCTCTGTGCAATTTCACTCATTCCACTTAATGTCTTAAACCTATAATTCTTTCATTTCCTATCACAGAAGCAGAAATCGCAGCATACACTTTCCATGGCATTTCAAGAGAAACATTTAGGCTTCTTCAGCTCCCTTGACTCTGTGCCTGCCACACCAGACCCAATCCAAGATTCAAGAGATAGTATCAGGTTCAGGAGCATTAGGTTGCATGAAAATAGGGCACTACATTTAGACATTCTCCCTGGAGACTCTGGAGAGGTGATGTGAAGAGGCATGCCTAAAGATAGATGCTAATTGACGAACTTAAGATAGTTGACCAGAGCTGTAGATTAATTATCTGCTGCGATGGGGAAAGAGAGACTACTGGATAGCTGTCTATTTTTAGATGTCAGGTCAAATGGAAAATAAGTAAAGGAAAGTGGTAAGCTTTGAAAAGGTATTTCTTTTTTGTTTTGTTCTGTTCTGTTTTGTTTTTTGCCTGTGGACTGACTGAGGTGGACAGTCTAGACAGCAAAGAGGAAAAAAGATAGGGTTTCTTCCTTCTAGCATCAATGAAGATCAGTTTCCAGTCCTTTCCATGGTAGGAAACGGAAGAATCTTGAATTAAAATTCACCTTTCTTACACCATCTTCTAGTTTTAAATGTACTAAGACTCCAAAATCTTTCATTCTCCATGTCATAGAGATTGGTTGACTTTCTTAAAATTACTTCATGATAATTTTATAAAACTAGATAGAACAATAACAGAGCCTACTTTATTCATCACATAACCAGAGAGATAATAATTCAGAAGCTGTTATCACAGGATTCCTGACACAGTTTTCTTAAACTGGATGGATAAAGTATGGATGTGCAAAAACGGAGTCTGTTTGAAGCCTGCATTCCGTGAGTTTGGACAGTTCTAGACCCCTGAGAAACCACCATCACAACAAAGATACAGAACCTTTCCATCACTCTCAAAAGATTCCTCCTTTATGGCTTCTCCCCCTCTGCACCCATAGCCACAGGCAACCACTCACTTGTTTCCCTCACAATTGTTTTTAAGGTAGGCCTTCATTTGTATCCACTTCTGGGGAGGAGTAGGAAATGGCCCCAGGGCTATAAAGAACTGTTAGGATGTTTTTGAAAGTTCACAAGTGCTAATTCACTGAAGGAGAGGGGACTTCTCCACATTCTTTGTTCGTTGTCTTTCTCATTTTCTGAATGCTGGTTTGGACAGATAGGGCTAAAGTAAAGCAGATAGCTCTGGGCATCTGAGAAAACAGGTGCACGTAGGGGAGACCCGATATGCTCTCTCTCCTCTCTGGTATGTCAGACAATGCGGGTTGGATCGCTCCAAGTGTTAGCCTAAGTGTGTATCCTGGGGGGTGGGGGAGAACCCTGGGCTCCGTCAGGTCATTTCTACCTGTGTGGTTTTAGATAAGGGGTTCTGCTTCCCCAGTCTCTTTCACTTCACAGGTAAGGTGAGATGCGAGGACTGAATGAGCTCTAGTCTTATGTCATTCTCTCCCTAGAAATCTGCATCCCAGAATGACACTTACACTATGATGTCCATGCATTGTATAACCACCTGTAAATATCCCAGAGGACAGATACTGTGTCTTTATAATTTTCCTACTGCTGAGTTGGACAGATAGTTCCAATTTGTAGGCCCAGAGAACAATCCCTATTCTTAAGAACTTTGAAAATATTTCTCTGTAAATTGGGTTTGTTTGTGTGTTTTTAAGATTTTATTTATTTATTTGACAGAAAGAGAGAGAGCACAAGCAGGGAGACCGGCAGAGGGAGAGGTAGAAGCATATTCCCCACTGAGCAGGAAGCCAGACTTGGGACTCGAACCCAGGACCCTGGGATCATGCTGTGAGCTAGAAGGCAGATGCTTAACAGACTGAGCCACCCAGGTGCCCCCCCCTCCCGCCTTTTGTTAAGATTTTATTTATCTATGTAAATTGTTGTAAACCTTTTCAGCAGTTGGGGCAATGGCAATAGGAGAAAGCAGGTTACTAAGATGACATTGCTAAAAAAAAACCTGTAAACTAATTTGTTCTAAAACTCTGTTCAATTGTGAACAAGGCCTTTAAAACATCAGTGAGTGGGTCATTGCAAGTCAATTTTAGCAATTTGGAATAAAAATACAGAAGAAACATTTTGTAAAGAAAATATTTTACATTTTTCCATATCTCTTGCAGAAATTATCCTTTAACAGAGTTGCCTGAGATAAACATTAGTTCAATTGTCTTTCCTGGCTCTTTTTAACCTTTATTTTAATGATTCTGTCACTCTGACCTTGCTTTGAAAATTAAGAGGACAATGCATAAAAAGTAAACAACATTAATGTCTCTGCATCTTATTGAAAAATACAATTTTTCCTGAAAGAAGTATTATGTTAACTTTTTCTTTAAGGCTGCAATATTTAAACTCAGCCTCTGGGTCACTTTTATTTCAAGAGGCTTTGAAACTAATTAATGCAAAAAAACATTAGAATTTTCTAAGACTTATTTTAGCAACTAGAAGAAAAACAGAAAAAGACTTGAACTCTTTCAGAATAGCCTATTGTGAAGGGATGACCCACAGAAGCAATTGTGATACTGTTCCAAGACCGTATATAACTAAAGTTATAACTAAGGTTATTTAGCATCTATTCTTTCTTTTTTTTTTTAATGATTGTATTTATTTGTCAGAGAGAGAGATGTGCACAAGAAGGGGGGAGTGACAGGCAGAGGGAAAAACAGGAGCAAGGAGCCCAAAGTGGGACTTGATCCCAAGACCCTGGGATCATGTCCCGAGTGAAAGGCAGATGCTTAACTGACTGAGCCACCCACGCATTCCACATCTACTTTCTTTTAATAAGAAAAAAATATTCAGAGAAGGAGCAAGTCAAACTTGAAAAGCACTTTTCTGCTTTTTCAGGGATAATTCTACATTTTCTTCTAATTCTTAGACTTTCTAACTTGAGACATAAATCTTGCAAATGTACAACTCAACTGTTTGGGGGTTTCTGATTCAATGTGTGGATTATATCACTTTTTTCCTCTCTTGATGATTATCCTCTGCTACCTCACATGAAACCTCACAGCAGTCTACTTTACAAATCATTATTATGAAATATTTAATGGAACAAGACTTGAATCTTTTAATTATGATGAAATTTGTGGATTGTTGGCATCAACTTTGATGGAACCTAAAGAAGTCACAGGAGTCTTTTAGAGCTTTGGTTTAAATGAAATCTAAATGACGAATATACATTAACCCGTTCACTGAAATAAAGACAATGGGAAAAATATACTTTAACGGCAAAGTTGCGTATTTTCTAACATCATTTTGGATCTTGAAAATAATTTCTGAACCTCAGCCAAACTTATGGTTCTTTGACTTATATGTCAGTTCTATGAATCTGTAGGTTTTATTTGTTATCTCATTTAAATATCATGGGTATATATCATCCTCTAAAGCCAGCCATGTAGATTTTATTTTTAGAGTCATGTTAGTATAAACTGTGCTCCTGCAGCAAAGTTGTATGTCAATTGAGAAACTTACACAGATATGTATAATGTATATGTATAGAGAGATCTATGTAATATTGCCATATATACTTCACAGATAGCTTATAAACTTCCATACAAAGACATTTTAACCATGCATATACGTTGTGTGTGTGTGCCTGTGCATGTGTGTGTGTGTGTGTGTTTAAGCTGATCTTTCCCTGGTGTTAGAACTCTCCTCCAGGGCTGTGGAATAAATTCTAAATGTTTTGGTTAAGTTCGTACTTGTCCACCAACTCATTTTAGATGAGCTCAATTTCTTTCAAATCCTGAGCTTATAAGCCCCTGCTCATTTGCATAGCTGTGCATGCAATCTTAAATGTGAAAAAGATTAACAGTAGTGAATTGGAACTTACTGGGAGAGGGGTCAGCAGCTTTGGTTGGTTCATTCCCCACGGGATGTGGGGAGGCAGTGTCTCAGGTGTCGGCTGTCTTTAACAAACACACCTCTTACCTCTGTGATTTGTGGGAGACAATGGACTCGGCCCGCACTGGCCAGCATCTCCGAGTCAGACTAGCAGAAACACCAACAATATCTTTATTCACGGTTCCCGCACACTAAGCAGGGGCAAAGGAGCACTAAAGGTCAAGAGGGGGGTTGTAGCTATCAAGACAGACGAGCTCGAGTGTCACACTGAAGCCAAAAACTTGTACCTGCCATGGCTCCAGCCATCAGGGCAGATCACAGCGCTGGCAGGAGCTCCCAGCCCTCCAGGGACTGCCTCTGTGCGGAGAGGCCAGAGTGAGAGGCTGGGGAAGATGGTGAGGTTCTAGGAACAATCTCAGTCCTCCGGGCCCTTGGCCATGGTTGAGGCTGGATTTTAAGCAATATTTTAAAAGTCCAGAATGAGAAGGGGTTTCATTAGAAAATCAGG
Source organism: Mustela putorius furo (assembly GCF_011764305.1). Classification (NCBI taxonomy): domain Eukaryota; kingdom Metazoa; phylum Chordata; class Mammalia; order Carnivora; family Mustelidae; genus Mustela; species Mustela putorius. The sequence continues at coordinate 10,647,729 of NW_025422010.1, read as the reverse complement.
AAACTTATCTCCAGGGGTAAGGTGACTGGATAAGCAGAATTTCGGCCTCCTAGAAGCCATGTTCCATCCATGATGGAACAAATCTTTAAGCTTCTCCATAACAGTATTATTTTTTGACTGTTTGCTATAAAATATGAATATTTATTGAATATTCATTATAAAATAAAAGCTCCATGAGCTTCTGAGAGGTGTGTGTGTGTGTGTGTGTGTGTGAGAGAGAGAAAGCGAGAGAGAGCGAGCAAGAGAGAGATATTTGGGGTTATTTTTTTGGGGGGGGTGGTCTGTTATTATTTCCCAGACACCAAGCCCAGCAGCTGGCTGGCCATGGGCACTAATATGTTGGAGGAGTGATTGTTTGAAGCACTGCCCATAGGCTCTAATACTTCATATTACTTCACTTAAATTTCAACAACTCAACACAGGTGCTATGCACACCCCAGTTTACAGATGAGAAAATCAGTCCCAGAGAAGTCAGTTTGCCCAAGATACCACAATCCAAGGTAAGAGCCTTAGAATTCAAACCCTAGTAGCCTGTGTGCAGAGTACGTGCTTTCTGCCGTCTGTACATGGACACTCATTATCTTGGTCAGTCCTATATGACACTTATCTTATACAAAAACATATACCAGCCTTATTCTGCTTCGCATATTTCATGATTAGCCTGGTTCCCCTGCTTCTGCAATGTTTACTGTAAATGTTCTGACACTTTGGAACTATTATCTTTTAGATGTGCCTTTCTTCTCTGTTGGTCCCTTGAACTGCCGGTGTTTGGGTCTCCAGGGAAGTCGGAACCAACTAATCTGAAGAAGTTAGCTTATAAAGACGACTGATAGACTTCAGACAAGGCCACCGTTGTCCTTCTGTGGGAGTCCTTACTCTTACCTGGATCACCGACTTGTACTCATAATGCAAGATGAGTTGCTTTTCTTTCGGAGTCTTTGAATGTGTTTGGCTCTGAAGGTAAATGCTGTACTGAAGAGAAAGTTTCTTCAGTTTATGCTTACATGGGGATTGTATGCCAAGGGCCATCATCTATTACAACTAATGAGCCAAAACCCATCCTCAAGGGTTCACTTGAAGAAAGTGTGAATCACCGAGCTTCCCTGACCACTCCCTCCTGAGCCAGTCACAGCAGACAATAGATTCTATAATACTGGGCACTTGAATTGGGAGCTGGGCTGAGACCCTGCAGGCAGCAGAGTGGCTGTAAAACTATGTGATTACTTTTGGCTATGATAGGACTGGGCCGTGGGAGCTGCAGTAACCTATAGTGTTTCTCAGTTTTATCCATTTTCCATCTGAGGGTATGATTAGCTTTTTTTTTTTTTTTTTGAAGGATTATTTTCACATTAAGATGGTCTTTTAAAAAAAGTTTTATAATGGTCTCATTTGCAGTAAACTTCATTTATGTTCTGGGAATGAGGCTTGGGCTTTCGGCAGAATACTCCAGAATACCATGGAAGGAAAGGATTATAATCTACCTCCAGGGCTTCTTAAAGCAATAGTCAAAGATACACAGAAAGAGGAACAGGTTCTTTTCCCCCACAGAATTCATGCCCTGCTGGAAACAATGACGTGGGCAATAACATCCGCGATAACCATTTGTATTTTGGACATGTTCAATGCATAGAGATTAGAGAAGAAAAATGTATTGCAATTTACCAGTCCATAACCATTAAAATAAAGCACTCTGTCTGAAAGTCAGACTGAACTATTCTCCCCTATCTTCTTTCATCCAGCTGTCAAAAAATGCAGGAGGGTCATTTAGAAAGTTAAGCTCGAGAAGGGCTAAAGTGTATTCATGACCTCATGAAATAAACATTATGGGAGACAGGGACAAAGGAGCGTGCGCGTGCTCTAACGAAGATGTAATTGTTGGTGTTTCAGAGAGAAGATACGTTCTTGCCATCTGGAAAAGGCAACATTGGGTGTGGGGGAGGGCACCTGAGTGGTTTTCTGAGGAGAGGGTCCGTGACTTCACCAGGCTGGTATGTCTGGGTGTCAGGTATTAGGTTATGAATCACTGCTCTGGGAAAGTGTTGACTCTTTCACACTATGACAACATTTACCTGCGAGTCATTCAGCTGGGATGTCTGAATGTGATGTTTACATCCCAGCAGCACCTCCAGTGAGAGAGTCAGACCTGAATCCGGGTTGAATAAACTACACTGTGGGAGTGAAATAATCCCAAATGAGCCAACATAAGTAAACTTTCCAGGGTGTTGTTAAGCACACAGAAGAAAATGTTGGGGCCCTTAAAAAAAAAAAGTTGATTTCCCTCCTTTGATGAACAGGTCACTCTCAGAGGTATCTCCAGGTGTCATTCTGACTCCCCCCCCCCCCCAAACAGCACAAAAGTCAAGAGTGGGAATTAATCTTTTTCTCTCAGTATGACCCACACGCTGCCTGGTCCCAACAGTAGTGACCCCTCCGTCTATGGACAGATGGGGAAACCAAATGTTCGCCTATACAATGGACTTTAAAAGGAAAGAGATTCCAATACATGCTACTTTATAGATGAACATGGAAGACATTTTGCTGAGTGCAGTAAGTCAGATACTGGATGGCTCCCCCTTATATGAGGTATCTGAAATAGTCAAAATCCTAGGGATACAAAGTAGAACGGTGGTTGCCAGAGGCTGAAGGGAGGGCAGGATGGGGAATTACTGGTTTTGGTTTTTGATTGTTTTTTTTTTAATAGCATTAAAAACATTTTTTTATTATGTTATTCACTGAATAGAACATCATTAGTTTTTGATGTAGTGTCCCATGATTCATTGTTTGAGTATAACACCCAATGCTCCATTCAATCAATACATGCCCTCCTTAATATCTACCACCAGGCTCACCCAACCCCCCACTCCCTCCCCTCTGGCTCCCTTAGTTTGTTTCCTGGAGCCTATAGTCTATCATGGTTCGTCTTCCCCTCTGATTCCACCCCCCTTTCATTTTTCCCTTCCTTCTCCCAGTGTCCTCCAGGCTATTCCTTATGTTCCACAAATAAGTGAAATCATGTGATAATTGTCTTTCTCTGCTTGACTTATTTCACTCAGCATAATCTCCTCTGGTCCCATCCATGTTGATACAAATGTTGGGTATTCATCCTTTCTGATGGCTGTGTAATATTCCATTGTATATATGGACCACATCTTCTTTATCCATTCATCTGTTGAAGGGCATCTCCTCTCCTTCCACAATGTGGCTATCATGGACATTGCTGCTATGAACATTAAGGTGCATGTGACCCTTCTTTTCACAACATCTGTATCTTTGGGGTAAATACCCAGTAGTACAACTGCTGGGTCATAGGGTAGCTCTATTTTTAACTTTTTGAGGAACCTCCACCCTATTTTCCAAAGTGGCTGACCCACTTGCATTCCCGCTAACAGTGTAAAAGGGTTCCCCTTTCTCCACATCCTCTCCAACATTTGTTGTTTCTTGCCTTGTCAATTTTTGCCATTCTAACTGGTGTCAGGTGGTATCTCAGTGTGGTTTTGATTTGAATTTCCATGATGGCTCTTCAATAAATGGTGTTGGGAATGACTGTTTAATAGGGAGAGTTGCAGTTGAACAAGATCTAAGTTGTGACATGGGTGGTGGTGACGGCTGCACAGCCATGTGAAGGGACATCGTTCCCCTGAACTGTTCATGTAAAACAGCTGAGACAGTGAATTTTATGTCTTCTGTATTTTAACATAGACACACACGCACAAAATTGGAGGGGGGGAAGAACACAAAACCGTGGGGCCTGCTTTACAACCATTACATCGGAACACCAGAGGACAGGGCCTATGCATTTTGTTAAAACCCCCCCACATGACTATGACCTATAACTAAGGCTGCAAATGACTGATTGAGAGCAGGGCTTCTCATCTTGGCACTATTATAATTTTTGATCAAATAATTCTCTGTGGTGGAGGAAGGAGGTGGTCCTGTGGCTAGTAGGATATCGAGCCACAGCCCTGGCGTCTACCCACTCAATACTAGAAACACTCCCCCCACACCAAGTTGTGACAATCAAAACTGCCAACAATGCCAAATGCCCACATGGAGGGGGTAGGGGCTGAGGAGCAAAATGCCCTGGCTGAGAAAGAGAAAAGCTAGCATTGATAAAGAAGCGAGTAATAGTCTCCGTTATTGCCCAGTGTCTGTCTTTCAAGAAGGACTGAGTCCCTAGTGGGCCACTGCATCTTCTTTGGTTCTTTCTACATACCACAAGGTCTGCTCTACTTCCGCAGCATGGTGTACAGGGAAGGTTCAAGTCAGGGCTGAGAGGAGATCTGACAGAACACGTACCCTCAGGTTTTCCTGTCTCTCCTTCAGGGAGGTTTGTTGGTTTTGTTCCATTCTATTTTGCTTTGTTTGCATTAAAAGGGCAGGATTTTGACCTTTTCTTTTCTCCAGTTCAACTTTCATTGGAAGCTGAGAGGCGTCCATATTAGTAGATTAAAACATGGACAAGATATAAGGCAGTGTGTGTGTGAGAAAGAATTTGGGGTACATATCAATCAATTCTCCAAATAATCTTGCCATGTACTCTACCATTTAATCCTCACTAAAACTCCATAAGGAAAATGCCATTACCCTAACTCCTCAGAAGAGAAAACTGAGGCTCAGAGACGTAGATACACAGCATCTAGATGGATCACGAAGGTGCTAGCTGGCGTGTCCGGAGCCCTGTTCAGATCAGTCAGACTCTAAAGCCTATGTTTTTCCCACCATAGCACACCGCAGTGGTTGTCTTTAACCAGGAACTTTTCTTCCATAGTTTGGACAGTGTGTTGGCACCTACCCACCTCCCCGCCCCCTCATTCCAGTTTGTTTCACCAGCTTGTCGATCTAACATCCAGTAGAGGATTCACCATGGATCCTGTCAGAATGGCCAACAGGCAGCTTCTAGGAGCAGCCTCGGCTGCGGTGAGACAGTAGCAATCAGCTCTCCGGGGACCAGATGGTATCCACTGCTGAGAACCTATACCCGTCTGATAGACACATCTTGCCCGAGCACAGGCTGCAGTGACCACGATCATGCAGAATGCAGCCCCTAAAGGGTCCGAGCATTTGATGGCTCACACTGGGAGTTGCTGAATCCGGCACTCACCCACCACTGAATCCATCCATCAGGCAGCACTTTCTCTTGCAAGAGCAAAAAGACCATTGGAGGTGTGTGCACGAGTTGCTGACACTAAGAATCAAGCATCCCTGGGAAAGCTCTGGGGCACCCTGAGACTCCACCCGTCTGGAGCCCAAACATGGCATTTGCAGACGCCTGTGGTTCGCCTAATTACATTTTCGCAAACCCTTGGAAACCAGGGAGTGCTTCGGCTGCACCACGCGTGTAGTCTAATGAGGTTTCCAAACCCTGTGTTATGAAATTGTCACAGGTTATTTGTCAGGAAGCAGCTGCCTCGTGAATCTAACAGGCTTAAAATTGGGGGTGCTTCCATTTTAATAATGATTCTTTGTAATTATAAAAAATACCACTCACTTCAGTCACGTGCAACAAGTATTGGCTGAATGTTCATTTCACGAGCCCCCCTCGTTTCCCAGGTCTTTTTGTTCCCCTGAGCACTCTGGAGGGATTGGAAAGTGAGAGCCACTGCTACCCACGTCCTTAAATTTGAGAAAGACTTATTTGCTAATGAAAATAGAGATCTTACCTTGAAATGAATTGATCGGTATTGATTTCCTTTTCTTGTAGATGGATGGACTACCCTATGTTCTTATGTCGATGCTTTTTTACAAATTATTGTATTCTTATCACAGTCTTGGCATTCCTTCCTTTTAATGCGTATTTAATGTAAGTATGATCATCCCTTGGTTATTAAGGGATGAATGATCTGGTGGGTGGATTATTCTCGCCTTTGTTTGGCACATTATGTTGTCTCCCTTCTTCCTTTTTTTTGGGGGGGGATGCTCCTTGCTTCGTAACCCTGCTGTTGCTAATTATGAGTTCTCTGTGCTGACTGGAGCATTGCCACAGCATCACCTGTCTCTGCCCGGGCTCAGTAACACCTTGGTGACCAGGGGAGCTTCCTGTCACAGGTGCCACTGAGCCTCTTCTCAGAGCCAGGGAGCCCAGTATCGGCACCTCTTACCCACTAGGGGACTGGAAATAAACTTGTACCATGCTTTGTCCTAAGATCACACTTCCTGGGGTCTACTGACCTCTCACTATTTACAAAGCCCTCGGTGTAGGACTTCTCTAGTCTTTGGAAGAGAGGGGTAGCTCATTGTCCATACTCCTTCTGTGGGATCCTCCTGGTACTCAGGGTTTTCCTCTCCTGCTCTAGGGACAACCCAGCCTGTATTCCAGAGAATAATTACGTTAAATTATTAATAGGTGTTCACAATACAGAATTTGGAAAATGCAAGAAAATAAACACACATACAAAATAAGCGTAATGACATGACCCAGCGATTACCCCGGTTTCCAATCTCTATGTGTATGTCTATGTCTATTTTATGAAAAGATATGGTATCATAATACTGTTTTATTAACTGATTTTTAAATTAATGTATCTTATTATTATTTTCACATGACATGAAACCTTGCTTAGTCATGGATCATATGACTGTATCATTACCTACTTAACAAATCTATCACAACCCATTTAGGTTGTTTTCCTCTTTTTACTACAAACAATGTGCAATGAAAAGATTTTCAAGGATATTTGTGCATGTCTTCTTATTGCGTTTTGAGAAATTTCCAGAACTGGAAGTGCTGCATACAAGGAGATGTATTTTAAGGGAGGACTCTCTTCTTGACCTGATCCTACCAGTTCTGCCTCCCATGGCTAGATTTTCCTAAGTCCTGCATTTGTCAGCTGGTTGCTCAGACCCTCCTCAGCAGAATTACTGGAAGATTCCCAGATGCCCCACCCCCATTACTGGAACCACAGTTCAAGGGTCTGTGTGCCTAATTCTCCGCTCAGGCGTTACGCAGGAATAGGACAGACATGAGCCACCACTGAGCCTTCTGTGACCAGTCACCCTGTTGTGTTCAAAATGTACTGAGATTTGTTTCAATCGGGTATAAGAGGATAGCAGACACAGAATTGATTTGTCAGAAAGGAAGAAGTTCACACGCACAGATCCCTAGTGCTAGGATGCACACTGAATCATTCAAAGACACGTGAGAAGGGCCAGATCTAGCAGGAGACAGAAACAAAGAGGAGAGAACATGGTCTAGAGCCTGTACGGGGTTTTCCAGGGAAGGAAAGGGCAAGGCAGGGTAGTTGCACTGGGCCAACTAAGAGTTAGATAGTTTGAGTAATTTCAACAGGCTCTGAGCTGGCTGTACAGGGATGGTTTCTAGTTCTCCAGTGCCTGGTTCTGGGGGCATAGGATCATGACCTCCTTTGAAAATAGGGAAATTGGTATTTGCTAGAATTGAATTAGCATTTTGCAACCTCTCCAGACCTGATTACACCCCCAACACACACCCAAATCTCCTAACCACTGGCACAAGGGCTTGGCTTCTAGCAATGCCCACCAAAGTCTCTTCATACCCAAAGGGGGCTCTATCTGAGCTTTCTTCTGGCTGAGACAAGAATGACCAAGGCTCTATTGAATTCACATCTGTGTCAGCTGATCTAACACAAGGCCTGAGAAAGCTAAAATATCCAAGCCTGAAGCAGGTCTGCCTTGTTCTTGTGCTCTATATAAAGAGGTCTCCTGGGGGAGAGGCTGAAATTCTTGACAAGATAATATTTATGAATTAGCTGTGCATTTCAAACATCCGTACATCCACATCACTTCGTTAGTACAGAATCAAAAATTCTAATTATGGAGTAAACGTTTTTGAAAAAGGGAGAGGAAAAGAGTTTTTAACCACAATCCTTGTTACTTCTCTTGTATAGGAAAATCTAAAATTGGACCAAAAGGAAACGGGACTATGAGCTTTCAGCATTCTCCCTGTGACTGGATTACTACATATTATTATTTCTATTCATAGTTTACATTGCTTTGGTGGAGCTGTTATTACTGGAAACAAAAACACAACAATAACCCTTTGAAATCTTTTCCAGCAAATTCTCTAAAGAGGTAGGCATCTTCCCATAGCATCTCAATTCTTTTCCAAGAGGTTAGCTAATTTTGCCTTTTAAAACCATTGATATTTAAATCCATGATTTCTTTACTGTTTAGTTCCTTGCCAAGAATTGTTAAATCTCAGTCTTGAGCAATGTGGCAAAAAAAAAAAAAAAAAAAAAAAAAAAAAAGTCCTTATCTGTTGTCGAGGAGGCAACTGGTCCCCGTCACCCCACCGGGGAGATGACGGCACCTTCCCCGGGGAGATGACGGCACCTTCCCCCCCCTCGGCTGCCCCTGTGTTCCTTCCAGCCTCACCTGCCTCCCTTCAGGCACCTGCAGGAGCCCAGAGTTCTCTGTGTAACCCCCCAGCAGCCTTTGTGCCCTTCCTCAGCGTGACAGCCCCAGGCCTGAGAGAGACATCAGTAGCACAGCTGCGGGGAGGTTGGCTCCTCATTAGCCTTTCCAGAGCTGCTGGGCTCAACCACCAGGCCTTTTCAAGGTCAGGCAACAGGTGAACTGACCTCACAGCCTGCAGCATCCGCCGCGCTTTGAGAGAACTCCTAGCGCCTTTCCTGGTTGTCACATGCGTGCCAAGCTGTGCTGGCGTTTCCACCACATAGACCGCATAGACACAGGGTTTTCCTTTCAAAGGCCCCAAACATCTATTGCCTGCTCCGTTGAAGCCATGCGGGCCAGGTGCTCGGCTGAAGCCATTCCCATGGCTCCCCTACCACCCCCCTACTCCCACCTCCCCACTCACCCGCCACCCCCCACCCCCTACCCTTAGCCCCCCATCCTCCCCTCTCCGCCTATAAATCAGCACCCCACCCCCCTCCAGGAGTAGCAGAGACCCATTTACAGCGGTCTCCTGAAGCTGGGTTTGATGTAGTCATGTCCTTGTCAGAGATCGTTTCTCTTGTCCCTTTGTATGCCAGTGAAAAATTCTGGAACAGTAGCCCTGACAAAGCTTTTCTTTCCCCCAGCCCCTGCCAGTGCTCCTGTGGATCCCGGGTCTGTCTTCTGAGGCCTGCCGCAGTTCACGGAGGCCCTCGCGGCCAGCCGGCACGCTCGTTCCTTTGATGGCCTTGTGAATGTACATTCCTGTCTATTTCAGCGGCGCTCCCTCTAAAGACGTTTTTCTAAAATGTTAAAATGCTGAACTCTAGCCAGCGTGAAGCCATTTCATTTTGCTTTAGCCAGACCCCAAATACTAAAGCTCGGACAAAGACAGTCAAACTGTGTTTTAGAAATGAGAGAAAGAAATACAAGTTTTAGAACACTTTGCAGGACTGAAATTTCGATCTTCGCCAACATCGGTTTTTGACTTGTGTGGGAATGGGTTGCAAGATCATAGGAACTGGATTCGACTACAGAAAATGGGACTCAAAGGCCCAGACGTACCATTATTCCATATTTCTAAAACGGCATGGAGAGGGCTTTTAGCAGGATTTCCCCCTGCTTATGAAATGTGTAGACTCGTGCCAAGGGGAAAAATGTGAGAGCAGATTGCATCTTCTATCTGATGTGACAGTCCCTTTCTTTACTGTCTTGGTGATAGTTGGCTCTGCAAACACCAGCAGCATCGTGTCAGCTGCTTGTTCTAAAATGAAGAGTGTGCCGCACGGATTTCAGTCGTATATAGGTAATCAGTCTCCGACGTATGCAAATAGAGGGTGATCTCTCAAATCTGTACAGCGCTCGTTTCTCCGTCTCCTTTGAAAGAATCTGTGTGCTCAGAGAAATCTCCGGTGCTCGTCTGCAGCCTGTGTGGGAAGGCACGAACATGGAAACACGGATTCACATTATACAAACACGTTGTGATTAAACCAAGTGAGACTCAGGGAACTGAGCCCTCGGGGGTGGGGGTGGAGAGTGGGGGATGGAGGGAGAAAGCTCTTCCTGGGGAGATGGTTCCCTGAAACTTTTTTTTTCTTGCTTTCTTGCTTTATGGAAGCAAAACCTGGATTGCAGGTGGAAGTCTCCCTTTCTGGAGCTCGCTTGTCTGTAGTCTCACAGTGCAGAATAATTTGTGTTTGTTTTTTGGGGAACGGAGCATCAAAGGCTGGGCTTTTGCAGTCATCTCTGGAAAGGAGGCAGGGCTGTCCCGGGCTCTTTGCCTCTTTGTCATTTTGACTGTCCAACCAGGACAACCCACAAATCCTTTCTGATCTGAAATCCTTATTATTTTATATTTTGTTTGGACCCTGGCTAGTTTCTGTACTCCTGAGGAAACAGCTCTAAGGAAGCACATATCCACGCCTCCAGGAAGGAAAGCAGGAACTTGCATGTTGGACAAAGGGTCTGACGTGAAAACAAAAACAAAAACAAGCCCCAAACACATATTTTCTAAAACTGCATGGTTGTGATAATCTCCATTACTGGAGCGTATTTCACTTTTTTCCTTTAATGTACATTACTAGTAGCAGACGTGTTAGAGAATGGTGTCATTTTTTAGGATTGGCTTAGAATTTTTTCCAGTTTAACAAATGATCGATATTTAAGTATATTAGATGAAACTGGTGACATGTATTTTGTCTGATGAAAGACATATGGTTCAAGAAATTTGGCTTTCTTGGGGCACCTGGGTGGCTCAGTGGGTTATGCCTGTGCCTTCGGCTCAGGTCATGATCTCAGGGTCCTGGGATCGAGCCCCACCTTGAGCTCTCTGCTTGGCAGGGAGACTGCTTCCCTTCCTCTCTCTCTTCCTGCCTCTCTGCCTACTTGTGATCTCTCTCTCTGTCAAATAAATAAATAAAATTTAAAAGATATGGTTTTCTTTAGGCAGTTTAGTAAAGGGCATTATTTCTAGTTCAGGAAATCACAGCCATTTACATGCTGTGGTAACATCATTGCTTACAGTGCACTCTCTGACTTGTGCATATGACCGGGTGCCCAGTTAGTGGCTTGGGCTCTGCTCACAGTTTGGAAATGAACGCGCACAGTGCAGAACAACAGCTTTGCTCGACTGAGCACAGAGCCTCCATCAGGGGCTGGAGGCAGAGGCTCAGACGGGATCAATGCACAATTTGCAGCAGGAGTTAAAGAGCTTCAATTATCTATCAATTATACTTCAGTAAGAAAAATTATAACAGAATATGTTGATAGAAATATGTAAAAAGTAAATGATATTTGACTTACAAGAAGGAGCACCTGGGAGCTGGGGATAATTTTCAGTTCTTAAGCTCACAGAAATCAAATTGAAATCATCCAATTGTTTATTTGAAGGTGTAATCATATCAACATAGCTTGTTTATAATTTTTAAAATTCAGAAAGTATTCTTTTGTTTGTTGTTGTAACAACCCAATTAACCAACAGTACTCCATAGTTAAGTGTCCTATGCCTTCTATGTGTTTGTATTATTCTATTTTGTTCTTACATGTATTAGCAGAACATGGATATCGAGAATAAAAGTGACAGATTCAGGGCGCCTGAGGTCATGATCCCAGGGTCCTGGGACTGAGCCCCCGCAATGGGCTCTCTGCTCAGCGGGGAGCCTGCTTCCCTTCCTCTCTCTCTGCCTGCCTCTCTGCCTGCTTGTGATCCCTGTCTGTCAAATAAATAAATAAAATCTTAAAAAAAAAAAAAGTTACTGATTCCTTTTAATGATCTAATTAAAAAAAAAAAGTTTCAAAATGTTCAGCGATGGCTAGGAGAGGCTCTCATTTACCAACTGTTCATGTCATCCCCTCAGCCCTCTCTCATGTTTCCAGATTTAGTCTAAATTTGGAATGGTATAAAGACAAAGGAGGGAAACAAAAGGAGTATGTCTAGTAATTGGATTGTATTTTGACAAGTTAATTCTCCACAGATATCTGGGCTGCCAGTCTAGCTGTTACCTGGCTTCATTTTACAATAAACTCTTAAGAGATCCTTGCCAGGAAGATCCTTTTTAAAGACAAAACAGAGTGTCATCTTACATCAGAAGAAGGAGCTACCTGTCTCTCAAAGTTGCTTTCTGTATGGACACAGTAGATACATCCAGGGTCTGAAATACCAGGCAGGATTAGGAAATTAATAACTTTTTATCCATACCAGAGAGAATGTGGTTGTGAATGGCTTTACAATGCTTAATTTTCAGCGCCGTAAATGGAATTTAAACTGCAGGCAATAAATCAGTGACACCTTTGATTCATTACAGGTAATCAAGAGGAAGCTTCTCTGATTATCATTGCTAACGGATTCATAGCTCCTCATTTTCTACGAACACCACAATCCATCAAAAGGAGGGACTGGTCAGTGATGGAGGTGGGGACAGTGTTTAGTGTTAGGTCACAGCCACCCTCGGTCAAGTGTCTGCTGAGAGCCAGGCACTTTAGATCTATTTCATAGTAGCTCTACACAGTGGATATTGTAACCCCCAGAGCGTGGACTGACCAGGCACGGTGACCTGGGCAGTTACCTTCTCTGGGAAATATGGGTGATGATGCTACCCAACTCCTAGGCTTTCTTTTTTTAAGATTTTATTTATTTATTTATTTGAGAGAGAGTGCGTGTATAAGAGAGCAAGCATGGGAGGTATGAGAAGCAGATTCCTCACTGAGCAGGGACGTTCCCTAGCCCCCAGCCCCCAATTCAGTGACTTGATCCCAGGACCCTGAGATCATGTCCTGAGCCAAAGGCAACCACTTAGCTGACTAAGCCATGCAGGAGCCCCCCTCCCAGGCTTTGATGAAACCTGTCCCATTCAGCAAAGGGCCTGACATAGTCGGTTCTCAGACTAAATGATCGAGCAGTCTCACCACAGGAGAAACTACAGCTCAGGGGGACTAAGGCATCTGCCCGGAACTTCTCAGTCAGTAGACAGCAGAGCTCAGACCCAAAGTCAAGCCCTTCTGATGCCAAAGCCAGCACTCGAACCCCCCGGACCCGCCCCTGCTCCCTGAGGGCTCTGTGTCCTTTCCCATCTATTTCAGATATTCACATGACTTGTCTCCAGAATAAGGGCACCTTCTCCTTAAGAAAGACCTGGATGGAAAGTCAGGCAGACAGAGGTCAGAGATTTTCATTTTAGGGACAGGAGGCTTATTGTTTTGAGGTTTTGTTTCTGTTTTTGTTTTTTCCAAAAGATGCTCTGGACTATGATAATTGGATCTAGACTCTTTCTGCATAGAAACCTAGGTTTTGTTTTTGTTTGGTTGCTTTGTCTGGGCATTAACTAAGCCGTGACCGTCGCCTTTCCTGGGCCTCAGCCCCAAATTAGAACACACTGGAAAATATGTATTGGAAAGACCACAGGGAAGGTCACCTGCTAACAGGCTTCCCAAATATGAGACTTACCACTGGAGAGAGTCAACAGGGCTCACTGCTTGACAATAGACATGAGCTCTGTAAGCTGGTCCTTCGCTGGGTATGAGATTAGAACCTTGGAACAGCCCCACCTGTCCCATACCTCCTTTTCCTCTTCCTGGCCTTGACTGGCAGCACCAGGAACCTAGACCATGGAGAAGGAAGATCTCCAAGACCATTGTTAAGATATCCTTGACACTGATAGAGGTTTCTCATTCTTTCCCTTTGCAAGTCAGTCTCATTGATTTATTTATTTATCAGACTCCTACAGGGCCAGCCTCATGGCAAGTCCTGTAAAAAAAGATATAAGAAGGACACAAAGAAAACATAAAGTTCAATACAATAGACACTACTGAGTCTCCTACTGAGGAGACTCAATTGTGCTCCTATGCACAGAGCAGGCGCTAAGGACGAAGGTGCAGGGGTGAGCGAGCTTATCAGGGGCTCGCATTTAATATCTGAGGAGAGAAAGGGTCAAATACTGTGAGAAGTGAGGACACCTGTGAGAAATAATTTTTCAAAATGTTTTTCAAAAATGTAGGAATTTCTAAGAAAGAGAGAAGGCTTCTGGTTGGAGCGGTCATGGGGAGGAGGAACTGTGAACAGGTTTCTGGAGAGAGCGACGAGGGATGAGGTGGGCCACGGGGCGCACCCTAAGCCCAGCCTGGAGATTGCCTGCCTCTTCTTCTTGCCCCCCCGTACAGGAAGCACCTGTGGCCATGTGACCGCAACGTGGGCGGAGACAGCTGCTGCCCCGCCCACCCTCGTGCAGGCTCTTCCTCCACATCACAGAGAGACCCCAATAGGCACTGCCCCTCAAGCCTTCTTTAGGGCATGTCCCCAGAAACTCCTTCATCCCACCTGCTGAGTTTTTCCTCCAGGCTCCTATTGGCTTTTACTAAAATGTAGCTTTTCCTGCAATGTTTACTTCAGTCTTTAAAAGTTCAGGCTCTGCTAAGTTTCCTTTTCCTTTATCTCCACCTGGCTCCAGAGAAAAGCATAAATACTATTTTTTTCGTCTTCCCCCAATACATTTCTACTTCTTCCTATTTTCACATGTTCACGTCTCTGAAAGCAGGGTGTGTTTGAGTGTTGATAGCATTTTACAATGAGAACTGGCAGCTACTTTTTAAATTAGGGGCACATAGAATAATGGCACATTCTACAATTAGCAGCATCTCTGATCTAATCAAATACGACAAATTTGTAAATGCAAAGCAGTGCCTAGGCAAAGGGGAAGCACCCCGTATTGCTGGTACGGAGCATCCGGACCCCAGTGTAACTGTGGGTCAGGGACATGGACTGTCACCCTGCCCCCCAAAGATACGATACCCTCTGCATGGCAACCAATATTTCCTCTTATTTCCAGGGGAATTGTGAGCATGTGAGTCAAAAGACTTTCACAGCTATCATCACACAAAGGGGGAAGGCTGCTGTCTAGACATAGACTATAATTACTATTATTATTTAAAGTCACTGAAATGCCTGAATTGCAGAAAGGAGCAAAAGGGCTCATATATGCCAAAAGCCCTATTCTGGTCCCCAGTAAACACCTCCCTGTTTTGTGTGACATCTATTCCACCCTTTGTGGGGGGTGCTGATTAAAAAAAGCTACCAGAATCTTGGAGAAGTTTGTGGTTGATCTAACCCATAGACGGTATTTCTTTAGTAAGCTATTTTTTTTTAAGTGCTCTCAATTTAGTTTACTCTAAGGTCAATTAAAGTCTTGAAATGCCTATGCAAGGCAGCCCGGTGCACTGAAACGAACAAAGAACTTGTCAGTATTGCCTTACATTTGTGCAACTGTCAACAGATCCTACATAATGCCCCTGCTTTTGTATTTTAAGAAATACAACATATGATTCATACTTAGATCTATGTTGGTCAAGGCACAACATTGGGAAAACAACCATACGGCTGAGGCAGCGCCTATAAACATTGCAAACTGCTTTTGAAAATACTTTGGCTTCCAGCATTTTCCGTTTAGTCGCCTTTAGTCATAGTTAACAACATATTTGCTCTTCTTACCAACATCTGCCTCCTTCTGTTTCTCTCAGCTGCAAAAAATACCTTCCCTTCATGGGAGGACTGGGGATCTAGGTGTAGGTGTGTGAGACACTAGAGTAGAGTTGGTGCCCTGAGTCATTGGAGTGGGTCACCATTTGACTCCATTCAGCCATGGCATCTCTTCCCAGCCACGCGGTGACCTACTGAGCCCCATCTGTGGCTAAGGAAACCGTCATCTCCTTGGGACCCTCCAAATCAAAATGACACAGAAGTCAGTCTCTGGGAACTACATAGTAGTCGTACCAGCATGCTCTGGGGCCAATCATGAGGCCCAACTTGACCCAGGCCCAGGGGTCTTCCGGTGCCTCCCACTTTCACACATGGAAGCTGGGTTCTTGGTGAGTTTCCTCATTGCCTCCGACTCCTGAAAGGACCTTTACTTTCTCACCCTCCCTTCCAGGGTCAGAATCTTTCTTTTCTGAGCCCAAGCTGTGTGGTGGGGACTGCTCCCTCATACAGATCTGCCCAATGCCATTGACTTTGCTACTTCACCTTCTCGAGGTTGACCTGTCCTGTGTCCCACTGGTACTTGGGACTCTGCTATGCCATCTATGGCATCGAAACCACAGTCCTCTCAACTGAGTACTATTTGTTTTCATTGCCACCAATATTCCAGCTACTCCGCGGATGCATGCTAGCCTGCTTGATCGACGCTTTCTCTGGTAGTACCTGGCGCTGGGTCTGTCCTTCAGTCCCTGTCCTCAGCCTTCTCATTCAGTGTTCCGTAACTTACCATGCCTCATCTATTCCAGAACGACGACCTTTTGCTAATGGCGTGTCTTTCACCTAGAATGCCCGGCTATCTCTCCTACACCCCTCCATCCTTCGTGTCTGAGTGCCCAATTCACTTCTTCTTGTTCATTTCACTCTTCATAACTTTCAGTAGGAACTCATCACACATTTGTTGAATGGGTGGAATGGCAGCATGGGTCGGACTGAGGGTAGCCAGGATACAATAAAGGCAAAAGGAGAAGATGGATGTGTGTGCTATATGAAGGGGCTGACAGAGGACCACCCTAGGTGGGCAGGACTCTAGCCTGTGAAAGGAAGGGAAGATCAAAGCAGGTTCCATTTTAGAGGGCTAGACTAACTGATATAAAGCCAAGGGACAGAAATATCCTAAAAAAAAAAATAAATAAATAAAAGGCTACAAGGTACCAGTCAGTCAGAACCCTAGCAAGAAACCAGTCATAGGAACCAAGATACCAAATAAGAAAAGGATCAACATCTCCATTCAGTGAACCCTGAAGATCCTGAGTTCTTGAGCAAGGCTTTCATATACTATGCCATCAGTATGAGGTGGTGTGTGTTCCAAAGACTGAGAAACGGGTCTGTCCCTTTGCAGCGCTCTGGTCTAATATTTCCCAGCCTGCATTGCACAGAGCAGTAGCTTCATGAGATCATCTAGGCGTGCCTGCTGAACTGATTTCCATGATGGGAAGATGTCTGGGCAATGCTGTATGCCCAACAGACGTGTGGTGTCTGAGTGTTCTCTCTGCCTGACTGTGATAGTGCCTGCATTTCACTTCACGTGCCTCCCAGAGATGTGGTTCCTTACAGTTGATGATCTAATGGTTTCTAGAATCCAAAACCCCATTCACATTCATGTCTTAGGAGTTTCCAATTTCAGATATCCATTTGTGCCCTCAAATTTTACAGAAATTTAAAATTTTAATTTCTTTCATTTCCCACTTAAAATGGTAAGAATTTACTCTGTTTATGAGATTGTAAATTGTTGCAATCATTCTGGAGTGCAATTTGGTAGTATCTAGTGAAATTTAAAATGCCCGTAACATTTTGCTATGGACTGAATTGTGTTTCTAGCCAGCCTAAGACTCTTATGTTGGAGCTCCAGCCCCTGAAACGACTGTATCTGGAGATAGGGTCTTTGGGAGGTGATGGAGGTTAAAGGAAGTCATAAGAGTAGGGCCCTAGTCCCGTAGAACTCTGTCTTGTAAGAAAAGAGAGAGAGAGAGATCATGATCATGTGAAAATCCACCAGGAATGTAGCTGTCTGCAGGTCCACAAGAGAGCTCTCACCAGAAAAGTGACCATGCTAGCCTGATCCCCAACTTCCTTCCTCCAGAACTGTCAGAAAACAAATTTCAGTTGCTGAGCCTCCCCCAGGGTGAAGTATTTTATTATGACAGCTTGAGTAGACTAAGACTCCTGCCTTATAGAAATTCAAGTTCTAAGTAAGTGAACAAGAGAAAGTTTGAATGTGAGTCCAAGGAGTCACATATAGCAAAAATGGAAACTCAACTCGCTTTTCACAAATAAAGTAATGCATTTTCTTATATTGATACAGTAGAATACTATAGAGCAGCTACAATTAGTGGATTAGCTAATCCACTAATCTGCAGGTATCATGGAACTATAACTCAGGATTTTAGCAAGGAGTAGAAAAGTCAAGTTGCACATGGACATGTCAAATACGGTAGCAATTGTACAAACCTTAGAAACACGAAGCACCTTAGCTGCATAAATATGCATATGTAATAAAAACAAACAAACAAAAAATGTGGAAAGGATATTCACCAACTTCAAAACAATGATTCATTTGAGATGAAAGGGAAATGAGAAAGGTAGGGGTATCACGAAGGGCCTCAGTTGTATATGTATTGTTTAATTTTTATAGATGGATTGATCCTTCCGTGTTTCCTCCCATTTGAGCCCATCCGGTCTCAATTTTGCCCTGATCACAACACTAAAACAGCTCTTGTGGAGGTAGCCAATGACCTCTATATTGACACTTCTTATTTATTTATTTATTTATTTATTTAATATATTTTTATCCTTCTGTTTGATTTTTCTAAACATCATATAATTATATATTTTAAACCTAATTTATGAGTGTCATACTAAGTATATTTCTGCAGTTTTCTTACACCCCACGATATGTTTGTGAGAGTAAGCCATTTTGATCCTGTGACTCTTGTTCATTCATTTTTCACTGGTGTATAGCATTCCACATAACTAAAATAATTTATCCTTTTTTTGGTGGATATTTAGTTTCTTTCTCATTATTTCAAACACTTCTACCTATTGCTTTTGACTGAATGCCTATGCCCCCCTAAAATGTGTATGTTGAAACCTAATCCCCAAGGTGATGTTATTTGGAGATGGGGCCTTTGGGAAAGGATTAGGTCATAAGAGCAGAGCCATCATGAATATGAGTCACGTTTTTAGAAGAAAGATCCCAGACAGCTCACCTGTCCCTTCTGCCATGTAAAGATACAGCAAGAAGTCAACATCTGCAGCCAGAAAAGATCTCACCAGAACCTGACCAAGCTGGTGCCCTGATCTCTAACTTCCAGCCTTCAGAACTATGAGAAATAAATGTCTGTTGTTTACAAGGCATGAAGTCCATGGTGCTTTGTTCTCACAGCCCAGACAGCCTGAGGCACCTGCTATGATCATATTTAAGATTTTTCCTTGAATCATGGGCAGGAATTTATCTAAGGTACATATTTTCATGGGGGAATTTCTGGGCCGAAGAGAATGAGCATCTTCAGCTTTTTTTGACATTACTGAACAATTCTCCAAAATATATTTTACCAATTTCTTACCCAGAGCCATGTATGAGCCCCTATTTCTCTACATTTTTTCCAGTACTTTGTATTGTGAGTCTAATTATTTTTAACAATCAGGTAGTTGTGAAATAGTATTGTGCCTTTTTAAATCTAAATACCAATCACAGTGAGCATCTTTTACCTGCTTATTAACTTCTAGTTTCCTATTCATATTTTCAACCCATTTTTCTATTGATTTTATTCCCTTCCTATTGACTTTTGGGGGGGGGAAATGGATATATTCTACATACTAATCTCTGGTTGGTTTTATGGGTATTTGTTGCTTCACTTTTTAAGTCATGTTTTTTATAATAGAACTTTTTATTTTAATGCAGTGACATTTATACATCTTCTTTATGATTTGCTTTTTATGTCTTGTTTAAGAAAGCCTGCCCTACCCTGTCCTGCTGAAAACAATGTAAATCATACTATATCTATGTCCTGCTAAAAATCCTCCAGTGACTACCTTTGCTGTGAATATGAAACATAATTTCCCTCCTTGCCTGCATCTCTGACCTTGCTGCCCCACTGCTCCCCTGCTCACTCCTTGCTGCCTACTTTTCATTCCTCAAACATGGCAAGTTTGTTCCTGCGTCTCACTCTTCTTACTTCCTGCTTCCTCCATATCTCTTTGCCTGCCCAGGAATATAGCTGGTTTCTTCTTATCACTTCATCCTCAGTCTGGAGATCACCTGAGGAAGACCTCCTTTGACCCAAGTATCTGAGGCTCCTCCTCCATTCTTTTCTAGAACATTCCTTCCATTTTATATTCTTTATAACACTATTGCGTTGTGACATTAGTGTGTGTGTTTGTTTATTTGGTATGTTGTCTTTCACCACCGTTAGTAGGTAAATGTCTCTGGAGTAGGGGATTTGCCATCTGTTCCTCTCAGTACCTTCAGTCATAGTGCAGTGATTAACACGTAAAGCCCTGGATACCTGTGTGTCTGTCGAATAAGTAAATAAACAGAGAATGCACTTGAAGGAATCTTTACCAAGATGATGGGAAAGCAGCGATCTGTAAAAGTGATAGATGATAGATGTGAGGTACTGGCCAAGAGACCCAAGATAAGTAAAACTCTTATTTCAGAAGAAAATACAAGATAAATTGAACAAAAATGAATTTTTAAGAGTTTCTGAAGAAAAGGAGGAGCTGAATCTTCTTGCACCCTTGTCTAGTCTCAACACAGCTGCCAGAATATTCTTTTTGCAGCATAAGTCAGGTTTTTCCTCCACTCAGAATCCTGCAATGGCTTTCATGTCACTCAGAGAAAAAGCCAAATGGCCCTACTGACTACAGGGTCCTGTGGGATGGAGCCCCCTGGACTCTCCAACCTCCCGTCCCCCTCCTTCCCTCCCCTATGCCACTGCCATGACACAGGCCTTCTTGATGCTTTTCCTCCACTTTCCCTGTCCTTCCTCTTGGCCCGCCGTCCTCTAGAATAACCACCTGCCACTCACCTTCATCTCCTCCAGCTCCTTGCTCAAAAGCCAGTCTTCAGTCAGGCCTACCTGAACCAACCTGTTTAAAATGGTGATCCATATTCTATCCTGTGGGCCCTCTAATCCTCTTCCAGGGCACTGATCACCCTTCAAATCATTGTATAATTCACTCTTTATATGATGCTTACTGATTGCCTTTTTCCATGAGAACATCACCTCTGTAAAGACCAGGCTTTTGTCTGCTTTGTTCACTGACCTACCCACCGCATATGGTAGGAACTTAATACATACTTGCTGAATGAATGAATTCATTCAACAAACCTGCATCCTGGGGGGGGGGGGAAAGATACAGAATGGTCAACACTGAGACAGCTTTTCATAAATTTATAGAACTTCAGTGTCAAGGAGAGTCCTGTGGAGATCCAGGCAGAAGAAGAAAACACCTCATGGAGGAGAAGGAGGGGAGAGGAGCGTCGGCTTTTCCTCCACCATCAGCCCCAGCACCATGGTCAATGCCTGCCACGTCGCGAAGAGGACAGAGCTTGCACCAGCATTGTGTAAGAACCCAGCTTATCTTTGTGTGTGGTGTAAGGGAATGGTCCAATTTCATTTTTCTGCATGTGGCTGTCCAATTTTCCCAGCACCATTTATTGAAAAGGCTGTCTTTTTTCCATTGGACATTCTTTCCTGCTTTGTCGAAGATAGTTGACCATAGATTTGAGGGTCTATTTCTGGGCTCTCTATTCTGTTCCATTGATCTATGTGTCTGTTTTTGTGCCAGTACCATGCTGTCTTGATGATGACAGCTTTGTAATAGAGCCTGAAGTCCGGAATTGTGATGCCACCAACGTTGGCTTTCTTTTTCAATATCCCTTTGGCTATTCGAGGTCTTTTCTGGTTCCATATAAATTTTAGCATTATTTGTTCCATTTCTTTGAAAAAGATGGATGGTACTTTGATAGGAATTGCATTAAATGTGTAGATTGCTTTAGGTAGCATAGACATTTTCACAATATTTATTCTTCCAATCCAGGAGCATGGAACATTTTTCCATTTCTTTGTGTCTTCCTCAATTTCTTTCATGAGTACTTTATAGTTTTCTGAGTATAGATTCTGTGTCTCTTTGGTTAGGTTTATTCCTAGGTATCTTATGGTTTTGGATGCAATTGTAAATGGGATTGACTCCTTAATATCTCTTTCTTCTGTCTTGCTGTTGGTGTAGAGAAATGCAACTGATTTCTGTGCATTGATTTTATATCCTGACACTTTACTGAATTCCTGTATAAGTTCTAGCAGTTTTGGAGTGGAGTCTTTTGGGTTTTCCACATATAGTATCATATCATCTGCGAAGAGTGATAATTTGACTTCTTCTTTGCCGATTTGGATGCCTTTAATTTCCTTTTGTTGTCTGATTGCTGAGGCTAGGACCTCTAGTACGATGTTGAATAGCAGTGGTGATAATGGACATCCCTGCCGTGTTCCTGACCTTAGCGGAAAAGCTTTCAGTTTTTCTCCATTGAGAATGATATTTGCGGTGGGTTTTTCATAGATGGCTTTGATGATATTGAGGTATGTGCCCTCTATCCCTACTTTGAAGAGTTTTGATCAGGAAGGGATGTTGTACTTTGTCAAATGCTTTTTCAGCATCTATTGAGAGTATCATATGGTTCTTGTTCTTTCTTTTATTGATGTGTTGTATCACATTGACTGATTTGCGGATGTTGAACCAACCTTGCAGCCCTGGAATAAATCCCACTTGGTCGTGGTGAATAATCCTTTTAATGTACTGTTGAATCCTATTGGCTAGTATTTTGTTGAGTATTTTTGCATCTGTGTTCATCAAGGATATTGGTCTATAGCTCTCTTTTTTGGTGGGATCCTTGTCTGGTTTTGGGATCAAGGTGATGCTGGCCTCATAAAATGAGTTTGGAAGTTTTCCTTCCATTTCTATTTTTTGGAACAGTTTCAGGAGAATAGGAATTAGTTCTTCTTTAAATGTTTGGTAGAATTCCCCCGGGAAGCCGTCTGGCCCTGGGCTTTTGTTTGTTTGGAGATTTTTAATGACTGTTTCAATCTCCTTACTGGTTATGGGTCTGTTCAGGCTTTCTATTTCTTCCTGGCTCAGTTGTGGTAGTTTATATGTTTCTAGGAATGCATCCATTTCTTCCAGATTGTCAAATTTATTGCCGTAGAGTTGCTCATAGTATGTTCTTATAATAGTTTGTATTTCTTTGGTGTTAGTTGTGATCTCTCCTCTTTCATTCATGATTTTATTTATTTGGGTCCTTTCTCTTTTCTTTTTGATAAGTCAGGCCAGGGGTTTATCAATTTTATTAATTCTTTCAAAGAACCAGCTCCTAGTTTCGTTGATTTGTTCTATTGGTTTTTTGATTTCTATTTCATTGATTTCTGCTCTGATCTTTATGATTTCTCTTCTCCTGCTGGGCTTAGGGTTTCTTTCTTGTTCTTTCTCCAGCTCCTTTAGGTGTAGGGTTAGGTTGTGTACCTGAGACCTTTCTTGTTTCTTGAGAAAGGCTTGTACCGCTATATATTTTCCTCTCAGGACTGCCTTTGTTGAGTCCCACAGATTTTGAATAGACTCAAAATGGATGAAGGACCTCAATGTACGAAAGGAATCCATCAAAATCCTTGAGGAGAACACGGGCAGCAACCTCTTCGACCTCTGCCGCAGCAACATCTTCCTAGGAACAACGCAAAAGGCAAGGGAAGCAAGGGAAAAAATGAACTACTGGGATTTCATCAAGATCAAAAGCTTTTGCACAGCAAAGGAAACAGTTAACAAAATCAAAAGACAACTGACAGAATGGGAGAAGATATTTGCAAACGACATATCAGATAAAGGACTAGTGTCCAGAATCTATAAAGAACTTAGCAAACTCAACACCCAAAGAACAAATAATCCAATCAAGAAATGGGCAGAGGACATGAACAGACATTTCTGCAAAGAAGACATCCAGATGGCGAACAGACACATGAAAAAGTGCTCCATATCACTCGGCATCAGGGAAATACAAATTAAAACCACAATGAGATATCACCTCACACCAGTCAGAATGGCTAAAATCAACAAGTCAGGAAATGACAGATGCTGGCGAGGATGCGGAGAAAGGGGAACCCTCCTACACTGTTGGTGGGAATGCAAGCTGGTGCAGCCACTCTGGAAAACAGCATGGAGGTTCCTCAAAATGTTGAAAATAGAACTGCCCTATGACCCAGCAATTGCACTATTGGGTATTTACCCTAAAGATACAAACGTAGTGATCCAAAGGGGCACGTGCACCCGAATGTTTATAGCAGCAATGTCCACAATAGCCAAACTATGGAAAGAACCTAGATGTCCATCAACAGATGAATGGATCAAGAAGATGTGGTATATATACACAATGGAATACTATGCAGCCATCAAAAGAAATGAAATCTTGCCATTTGCAACAACATGGATGGAACTAGAGTGTATCATGCTTAGCGAAATAAGTCAAGCAGAGAAAGACAACTATCATATGATCTCCCTGATATGAGGAAGTGGTGATACAACATGGAGGCTTAAGTGGGTAGAAGAAGAATAAATGAAACAAGATGGGATTGGGAGGGAGACAAACCATAAGTGACTCTTAATCTCACAAAACAAACTGAGGGTTGCTGGGGGGAGGGGTTTTGGGAGAAGGGGGTGGGATTATGGACATTGGGGAGGGTATGTGATTTGGTGAGTGCTGTGAAGTGTGTAAACCTGGTGATTCACAGACCTGTACCCCTGGGGATAAAAATATATGTTTATAAAAAATAAAAAATTAAAAAAAAAAAAAAGAACCCAGCTTATCTTTGTGTATACAGGCAGTGCACTCTCAACCACCCAAGAACCCAAAGGGACTGGAACTGCCCATTTTCTTTTCTTTCTTTAAAAAAAAGAAATCTCATCAGCTTTACTAGATGATTCATGAATCAGGCAACATCCCCTCTAGTAAGTAGAGTGCTTGGTGCTCCAATGAGTTATACGAAACAGAAGGTTTATATACAAGGAGGGTGGGACAAGGACGTTATCAGCAAAAGGAAAGGACTGTGTCCATCAAGGCTGCTTTCCTTAAAGGGAAAAGCAAGGGTTTTTTGTTTGTTTGGTTGGTTGTTTGTTTTTTAAAGATTTATTTATTTGAAAGACCGATCACAGGTAGGCAGAGAGAGAGGAAGGGAAGCAGGCTCCCCTCTGAGCAGAGAGCCTGATGTGGGGCTCCATCCCAGGATGCTAGGATCATGACTTGAGCTGAAGGCAGAGGCTTTAACCCACTGAGCCACCCAGGTGCCCCAAGCGAGGGGGTCTTATCATGCAGATGAGCTCATCTTTCTTTGGAGGGATGGAAGGGACCCAAGTGGCAGACTCGCATGCATTGATTGAAAAATTCCTGACGGGTCAGTTAAGACCACATTTCTGGGGAAGGTCCAAACTGCAATGAGGTTATTGTAGATCAAGCTCTGGCTTGAGAACTCAGTCTAAGTGACACCATTTTGGGCCCATCAGCCACCAGGGTCTGAACTAATGTGTTGAGAACTGTGTGGAGGAAGGAGAGACATCGTTGTTGGCTGTGTGCGGTCTCTGTTCCCCTACAGTGCTTGGGTCATTTCAGCCAGGGACTGCAGGCTTGCCATTTACCGAGTGAGTGATTGCTATGGGTCTGGGCTTTTCACCACCTACCCAATGAAAACCTCCCTCTCTAGCTGATGAGAAAGATAGCCCCATTTCATACACGAGAAGCCCGTGACAGAGCCAGGTGAAGTTACTCCCCGGGGTAGGCGGTAGCAGAATGATTCGGTGGTACACAGCATTATAAAAATTAACCTTGCACACATCAGACTCCAGGGAAATTCTACCTCCTGACCTCCTAATAAAGCTGAGGCCACCATCGTGCAAAAATAATTCCCAAATCTCTACTTCTTCGATCTCTAACTGCTCAAGAAAATGTCAGAAAGCAGAATCCCCTCCCAGAAATAATACAGAAAGGGTTGGGACTTCCCATCTAGAATAGAAAAGATGCATGTGGGACTTCATGAGTATAATTTTTAGTGTTGTGAATGCCATGGATAAAGTCGATGCACTTGAAAACTTGAGAACAAATAAGACATAGTATTCTTTTTTTTTTTTAAAGATTTTTATTTATTTATTTGCAGACAGGGACCACAAGTAGGCAGAGAGGCAGGCAGAGAGAGAGGAGGAAGCAGGCTCCCCGCCAAAGGAGAGAGCCCAATGTGGGGCTCGATCCCAGGACTCTGGGATCATGACCTGAGCTGAAGGCAGAGGCCCCACCCTACTGAACCACCCAGGCGCCCCAAGACATAGTATTCTTGCTATGTAATTCTTGCTAAGTAATCACTATCTTTTAAACTTCAAAGTACCTACAAGACTAGATTTTAAGTATTCCTACTGCCAAAAACCAAACCAAACCAAAACAACAACTAACAAATAATTCTGCCACCCGAGAGAGGTGACTAACATTGTGCTGGTGACCCTACTACAATATGTAAATGCATCAAATCAACATGTCGTACGCTGTAAACTTACACCATGTTTTATGTCAATTCTGTTTCAATATAAAATAAAGATAAGAGGGACAGCTTTTAATGGTTTATGATAGACCTGTGTAACGCTTACCCAAAAAAGTGAGGGTGGTCAGAAATACACAGAGGTTCAAGCCATTTGGACAAGTTGAAGAAACTAGTGTCCTCAGTTCCTCATTTCCTGGATGAGCAAGAAATCCTCAGCCCGAGGACATGTAATCACAAAGGCCTGGATTTGAGTCTTATTCTTATTTAATGTATCTTTTTCCTCACCCCCACAGGCTTGCTGTTAGAAGAGAGCAATAATTTGTTTCCCTCTACTCTTATGACTGACTTTGTTTAATTTGTAAGGAATTATTTATTTACATCGTTTCTGTTGCTACTTGATAAAGAAATATTGCATCTTTTAAGAAATGGTTGGAAGCCCAGACAACAAAACAATAAAGAACACAGAAATATAGCAGAAATGAAAGAGAAGTAATTAGACTTGAATCTGACATCCCTTTCTTTTAGCTAACACAATATATTAGTACAAAGGGAGAGTAATGGTTTTTCATTTACCTTAATATTTACGATCATTATGAAAAATCACATAATCATAGTTAGGGAAATCCCTTGTGGAAGCCAGTGTAGAAAAAAGGTTTTTACTTGAACTGCAATACCCTGGTCCATTTATGAGCAAGTCATTTTTCTGCATAACAAAAACATATTTTTGAAACAAAATAAATGTTGCAAGCTTTGTTCTTTTTATTTCAAGTTTATATATTTTCAAATAATGCATGCAATACCTGCCATTGTTCTAAAATCTTCTCTCATTCTTTCTGTATCACCAGAGAGTATCCTTTTGGGAGTTAAAATTTCAGAAATTACTGGAACATGCTGGAGCAACTTGTCATGTT
This sequence comes from Mustela putorius furo, assembly GCF_011764305.1. Taxonomy (NCBI): domain Eukaryota; kingdom Metazoa; phylum Chordata; class Mammalia; order Carnivora; family Mustelidae; genus Mustela; species Mustela putorius. The sequence goes on along the minus strand of NW_025422010.1, from coordinate 10,620,862 downwards.
TTTGCCCTTTAAACGCATTTTGTTGTTGAGTAAGACATCATGGAATTTGGTTTATTTTTACTTTCCTTAACTGGACCTGTATTATGAAATGAGGTTTGCCTCTTATTAACTCTTCCCATTATTTTCTTTTTAATTTGAAATTTTGGAAATTATTATTTTAAGTATTTTTTAAAAATTTTTGAAAAAAAATTAAGCTTATGGGGCGCCTGGGTGGCTCAGTGGGTTAAGCCGCTGCCTTCGGCTCAGGTCATGATCTCGGGGTCCTGGGATCGAGTCCCGCATCGGGCTCTCTGCTCAGCAGGGAGCTTGCTTCCCTCTCTCTCTCTCTCTGCCTGCCTCTCTGCCTACTTGTGATCTCTCTCTGTCAAATAAATAAATAAAATCTTTAAAAAATATATTAAGCTTATGAATTGTAGTATAAGCAGTATAATTAAAATGAATTCAGATATTATCACTCATCCATACCATGGTTCCTCAGCTGATGAACTCCACATCTCAGCCCTGAGAAGGCAATAAAGACAAAGCTGAGTCTGGAGATCAGAGCCACCGTTATGGACCCCAGCCTGGGGTCTTGTCAGGTCCCTCAATCCCAGATTGCTCCCATCCTCTCTCCAGGCATAGCAATCAGGATGTGTGTAGCAGAAGCAGCCTTTCTTGGGACTTGAAGGGCTCTGAGAGCTCCATGACCCATGACCAGGTCAGGCATTTGGGCCAATTAAGGCATCTCATCCATGTGCCCCAAAATTTCTTGTTCCCCATCGTCCCTGACTGAAGCCATTTTAACTCACACTCAGAACCACTGTTCAGACAAATGCAACTTTTTTTTTTTAAGATTTTATTTGTTTATTTGACAGACAGAGATCACAAGCAGGCAGAGAGGCAGGCAGAGAGAGAGAGAGGGAAGCAGGCTCCCTGCTGAGCAGAGAGCCCGATGCAGGACTCGATCCCAGGACCCTGAGATCATGACCCCAGCCGAAGGCAGGGGCCCAACCCACTGAGCCACCCAGGCGCCCCCAGACAAATGCAACTTTTGATCTTCCTCTCTGTCGGACCTGCAACACGAGAAGCCCAGAGTTAGAGCAGGGATAAGCTGAGCTTGGTGGCCACCTCATGGTGCTCTAGACCTGCCCTGTCTGATAAAGCAGCCACTAGCCAATGTGGTTTTTCAAATTAAAAGTATTTAAATATAAATAAATAAGTATAAATATAAATAAAAATAATAAAAGTTAAAACTCAGTTCCTCAGTCTTACTATTGCACATACTCCATGGTCATACGTGGCTGGTGGCTGCCATATTGGACCATATCAACTGTCTCCACGAAGAAGTTCACAGAAGAGCTCAGTCATCACAGAAAGCCCTCTTGGACTGAACTGTTCTAGAAAGTATTATATGTCCTGCAGCTGATGATTTTGGGTGAGGAGTGCCTCTAGGTTGATCTCAATGGAAGAAAGACTTATCTTGTTCTGGCTCTGTCACCAACCTGCAGTGGATTGGGGTAAATCCTCTCCCTACTTATGAGGGTTTCTGGAACAAGATTTCAGTCCACGATAGGAGAGGGCAGCCTCACATGGTACATGGGTCCTAGAGCATTCATTTCTGGATGACTCTTTAACCACTTGGTTTTACTGAACTGTGGTTTTGTATCATGTCTGCCCCTTATGTAAGGGCAATCATATAAAAATTCAGTACTGCCTTCATTTCAGGGATATTTTTGAATATTTTAAAAATCATATTACATAATTTTCTCTTTATGAGACCCAATGGGGAAATTCCTCTTGGGTCTCAGGACCAGGACAAAATGTGCTCCTCCTAAGCACTAGTGGGCATTTAGGTATCAAAACAATGTGAATATTGTAACTAATTTCATTTCCCTTTTTGTTTCACTGCAAGGGAGCTCAGGGCAATAACATTAGAAGCAGTTAGATTGCATTTATGGTATTCATTCCTCTTTCCTAACTGTATCTCTAATAAAAGCTTTTTGCAAGCCATCAAAATATTTTGGGGAATGAATAGGAATTGGAAGAAATTATTTTATTAATTGAGGGAAATAAATATTTAGAACCTCCAAGCCCTCAAATGCATCATGAAATGCATGACCTGAAGTCCATGGTAACAGAACCCATCCGTTGGGAAGATAACCTCACAACAACGTGCCGTAAGCCGATTTGACCTTATATTTGGAATGTTGGTAGGTACCTATTTCTGGAGTCTAGTAAAAGACTAAAGACATTCGTGTTCCTGAATTTATAAACTTCAATGTTCTGGAGACTGAATAATGAAAATATATCACTTTGTTTTTAAACAGAGGGCTTTATTGTTCTGGTTAAAAAAGGTTTTTTTTGAATGTTTCTAAAACTGTTGCAATCAGAGTTCTTACCATTCCCACACCAAGCATGATCTAAGAATATGCTACTTATTCCTAAATTAAGGCATAAAAGAATAATACTGAGTATTCTTTTTATTATACATCTGAGAGTATCTTCCTTTCATATTTGTAACAGAAGTGAATGATGGTTAATGTATCTGTGTCTTCTCAACCATTGCTTTACTTGGCACAACAAGGAGGATTATTTAAAAATAATAAGTGATGTTCACTGAGAATTTAATATGTGCCATGCATTCTACATGGATTTTCTTGTTACTGAACGATGGAGTAGGTACCACTTCTGTTCTCATTATAGTATAGAGGAAATGTAGGTCCACAGCCTCTCAGTAAGAGATGGGACTCTGGTCTGGGACTGACTGCTTAGCTATAACTTGATGTAAGTCCTCAGCAGAGTGTGAATGACATGCCTGCAAGATAATGATGAAGCTGAGAAAATCCCAGAGGGGTGCCCCGTTCTCATCAACCCTATACCCTAAAAAGCCCTTCTGAGCTCCTTTTCCACTGCCCAGAATGAATGAGGTTGAAACAAAGGCACTCACACAAAGACCCAGGACAGATGGTTACCCAAATAACGAGGAGAAACAGTACTGGCCTTCTTACCAACTAATGTCTAACTTTTTCATGTTGCTCCTTCCTAAAGAGAGAACAAATGTGGTTTACACATGATTAGTGTGTAAACTTACACATGATTAATTTGTTTATCATGTTTTTATTAATATGCATTCTGATTATCCAAGTATTTTGTTAGTTGCAATCTCGAGTAGGCTCAGTTCTCCTATCTCTGCTTCTAGTTCTATTAAACAAGGATGGATAAAAGGCTTTCTTATCAAAGTACCTTAGTATTTGACTATGAGTGCAACAAACAAATGTATCCAGTTTAAAAGGCTAGGCATAGTCCAATGAAGACTCTATCCACATGTAAAGGCATAATCCAAAAACAGCTTCTAGAACATAATTAAGAAACCATATTTGGGGCCAACATATTACCACTCAAAAATAATTAAATGCCAAAAACTGGCGAAGCCTCTCTACAGACAGTGGTCCATTTCATCTTAGAAGCTGCCTTACTTATCCATAAAATGAACATGAGGTGACCCATCCTCCTTTTCAGGTTGAGCAGAAGTGGTTGGGGAAGAAAGAGGATCGGTCAGATCCCTGTTACGTCAGTGTTAGGGAGCTAGAGCATCTTAGCGGGAAGGAGGCTTCCCTTTGGGACTACCCCAGAGTGCACTGCAGCCCAAAGGATGGGATCACCTGTTTGGGAAGGAAGGGTGCCAGCCAGGGCTTGTCCAAGTCCTGAGTTCTGGAAGCTTGCCTCTTACCATATAAAGGTTCTTGCTGGCCTGCAGGACCACTGGGTAGGTAAGCAGCCCCCAAGGAGCTATAATTCAGGCATGTTTATGATACCACCCAGCTCTCTTGGGATCTTTCCCCACCGTATTTAGACTTTGGTTTCTATCATTCATTCTGTGTGAGAGCAAAGCAATTGCCTGCATATTGGTCTGAGATCACACTTGTTGTTACAAATTTCGGTGATCCATTATTGTTCGTAAGTATATAGATAACTAGTTTAGATACATTTACTTGATTAACATCTGCTGGGCTCCCGTTATGCCTGTTCCTTTAGCATTCCTTCCTGACCACAAAGGAAAATCATGTTCCCCCTCTTTCTCTTGTTCTCCAAAGAGGAAAAGAACTTGTCCCTCGTTGACCAGTGACCAGCCACCTGGGATCACTGACACAATTTCCCAACCCCTCATCAGACTCCCATCTCACCCTCCACTTGACTGCTCAAAGACAAGTGTGTTGACAAACATGCCCTTGACTTCCCATGACCTCTGGCTTTGTGGAGTCGGGCCATTCTACCACAGAGCAAGACATGATTGAGTGAGAAGCCAACGTAAACAAGAATACTTCCAAGGGGAACTGGTTTGGGTCCTAAGAGGACCCTCTCAGAGAGTTTGCAATTGGAGGGCCCTCAGCAGACTTGGATGGTTCTTTCCAAGCAAACAGGCAGATCAAAAGCAAAATGATCAAACAGGATCTTAACAAAGACATCGCGCCCGAGTGTGGTGAAGTGTGAATTTTAGAGCTTTGCTTGTGTTCCAGCTCCTTGGGGAGTCAGGTACAAAGGCAAATTTTATTGCAGTAATGAAAAAAGCCATTGATTTACATGGTACTGGAAATGCATCTAGCCAGATGAAAGAACTCAAACAAAACAAGAACTAACATGCTCTCCTCCTGTCTCCTCCCTCCTCCTCCTTTCGGGAATGTGAGTTAAGGGAAAAAAAAAAAAAAACAAAAAACAAACTACTTGCTCAGGAGGCACAGAGCAGGGGCGAACATCAGATGCTGCCCGGCCCCACCCCTCAGATCCCTCCCGCTGGTCATCAGTAAGGCAGGCAGGCAGGAAGAAGGCCTCTTGCCAACTCTAGCTGTCCTCACTCACCCTGGTCCTCTGTTCCATTGTTGCCAATTACTTGGATAAAGATAAAATGGGCATGGAGACTGTCAGTTCCTTGTTTTGCCTGCCTGGCATCTGAACCTCCTTCCTGTAGTAGGGAAATTGATTGCATAACAAGCCCCTGTGGGAAGGCAGAGGTCGCCTCCAATAGTAGATCCTAAAAGTACCAGATACTTGCAATCCCAGCTCACTTCCAGCCAGGGTGCAGGCAGGTGACCGTGGCCCAGCCACTCAGGCTAACACACCCCTAGTTCTGAGCCAGAGGATGGGAACTCAGAGAATGACAGAGGCAGATCCTTTCTGGGAGTTGGGAAATGGGCTGCAGTGCGGCTCTAGATTTCTGGGCAGCTCTGGCCCACCACAGGGCCTACGTCCACAATCCAGGGCCACTGGCCGGCCAGGCTGGGCCATGGAGGCACAAGGGCAGTGACGTCCTCCATACTCAGGTTTCGGCCCCTAGTTGGTGATGGCATCTTTCCTTCTGTTCAGACTACTCTTTCCCTGCCATGCTTCGGGTTCTCGGGCCTTCCCAATGAACCTGTGAGCCACCCCACATCTTTGCAATCAATTGTTTCTCTATTTGCCTCAGCCAGAGTTGATTTTGTGGCTTGCAACTGAGAACAGTGACCGGTGGCATGCTTTTTAACTCTGCCAAAGGCATGAAGCTGGAAGGAAAGCAGTCTATTGGATGATAGAATTAGGACCAAAAAGATCCCCAGGACTGGAACCTAACAAGAGAATATCAAACAGAAATAAATATGTGTGCCCTCAAGTCGGACCCAGGAGCCAACTCTGAGATCAGACTCGAGCAATAGGTCTCTGGCCTGAGTTGGAAAATACACACTTTCAAGAAACAAAGGGACCCCTTCAGGGGTTGATGTTAATATTTTTTTTTAATCGCATTGCTACTCAAATATAAAGAAACATAAAATTAGGTATAAAGTCCTTATGATCGTGGCTCATTTACAGTTATAAAACCAAAACAAATTTACAAATTAATTACAAGCAGAACTACAAAAGCAATAACATTCAAATTAACATCATTAATTTAATGCGAGAGATGATGATGTTTTGCTGAGACTGGATCATTGCTCACCACATGGGTCTGACACCGACTGCTGGGCACAGAGGGGCTCAATGCGGGGGAGGCCTGTCTGCAGGCTTGGAAGCTGGGAATCCATGGCGCCCAGGCACCACCCACCCACCTACTCACAGGTGGGGGTGCCTCCCTCTAATTTCCCATGAGAGTGTTCTGTCCCTATCGCTGGGCTTTTTTCTTACTGCTCTGACTTGCACCAAAATTCCTTCTTCCCTCCAATTAATCCCTCCTTAACTGAGCTTAAATGCCCTGGGATGAAACTCATTGACCCAGCATGTTGACCCCTGATTAAACCAACTGAGATCAGGAGATGAGATCAGTGATGGCGGCCTCAGCATTCATGAAGATAGCACGGGGGTTCAAAGTACAGTGCCACACACCTGTTTAAGGAGCAAGATGTCATGGCTAAGTCGTACACTTCTACGGGAGCACAAATGCCTGATGCATACCATTGGGAGACACGCATTAGGGTGTTCACTGAAACATTGTTTGCAGTGGCCAGTTGTTGTGTTGGAGCTGAGCCGGTGCCCATTACTGGGAAAGCAGTCTGCAGCAGATACACACCATGGTCTACCAGGTAACAAGTAGAACCAAAGGCAGTTCACACACCAAAGTACGTGAATTTTTTTTTTTTTTTAAGATTTTATTTATTTATTTGTCAGAGAGAGAGAGAGAGCGCGCACACAAGCAGGGGGAGCAGCAGGCAGAGGTGAAGCAGGCTCCCCACTGAACAGGAAGCCAGACACTGGGCTTGATCCCAGGACCCTGGGATCATGACTTGAGCAGAAGGCAGATGCTTAACAGATTGACCCACGCAGGTCACCACCCCAAAGTATGTGGACTTAAGAAACAAGGTAATAACTAGAATGCGATTGAAAACACTATTTACGCAAACTAGAGTCACCTATAAAAAGCAATATGCATTTTGTAAGGAGGCATGTAAATATGAAAATGCAGATTAAATTTAAATAGTTGCCTATAAAAGTGAGACTAGAAGGGTAGTGAAGTCTACTGATAAAAGACATCAAACATAAAAATAAACAAACTCGCTTGCTCACCAACAAATGAGACAAAAGACTTATAAGGGCCGGTGATAATGAAGTCCATGAACATTAATGCTTAAGGAATGCTTGCGTCAACCCTGGGTATGTAAGGCAAAAAAAAAGAAAGAAAGAAAAAGAAGGAGGAGGAAGGGGAGAAGGAGGAGAAGGAGGAGGAGGAGGAGGGAAAGAGGAGAGAAGGAAGAGGAAGAAAGAGGTAAGAAGGAAGGGAGGGTTGGATACTCCAGATTCCTTCGATTCCTTCGGAAGCCTTATATCCCCTGATGAGAAAAAGCTGGAAAGTTTGGAAAGTTGCAATCAGAAATTCCTGCTTTGAAAGGCAATGGCAACATTGTTTGATACGCAGTCAGGATCAATCCTTTGGACTTGAGCAGTGCCTACCAAAAGCCCACCTAACGGCCCACAGATCTACATCTTCAAAAGTAACCCAGCCATTACTCTTACTTTACTCTTTGACATCTCCAAACGTGAGTCTACCAAGCATGATTTGAAGGTAATGAACACGAAACTATTCTTTATTGCATAATAACTTCGCACACAGCTTTATCTTTTCAAGTCAGAATAGGTTGTGCTATTTCAGTTCCATTTGAGTGAGATACCCTAGTCATGATTCATGAAAACATTTCATTAACTGATTATAGATCTTGTCGCTTCCGTGGGGGAACTGAGAAGTGCACTTCTGACCTGAAAATCCTTTTGTACAGAGTGAGTGACATACCAAACATCAATTCCCTGTTTGGGTGCTAGTAAGAGATGCTAAAAAAAAAAACCTGACATTTCTTTCTAACCGGGCATCCATCACGTATAAAAAAGGAGATGTTTTCCATAGGCATCTTGGAGTCTATGAAAATCTTTTAAGACTTTGCACATAAGTTTTAAAAATAAAGGGCTTTGTGTGCCATTTAGTTTTTTGTGTGCCACAGGAATCATCATCAGTTGATACTTAATGCCAAGGTACAAAAATAAGCTTGTTAAGGTTTGGCACAGGATTGAGCTTTCACCTTAAATTACAATCACCATAACAAGGTGCTTATTCTCAATCTGCCAATAAATTATAGGATATCTTTCAGCTGCATGAAACAGCTACTATCTTGCCACTTATCTTCTGCGAGGTCCATACTAGATAAAGTCACAATTTATGTAACTATCTGTTGCATTATTCATGATATAAATAGTTTGCTTCAATATCTGTGTTCTAGGCGCAATATCTGTGTTCTGGGTGGCTTGGTCTTTTAAACGTCCGCCTTCGTCTCAGGTCATGATTTCAAGGGTCCTGGATTCAAGCCCTTTGTCAGGCTCCCTGCTCAGCCTGCTTTCCCCTCTGCCTCTCCCCCTGCTTGTGTGCTTTCTCTCTCTGCCAAAGAAATAATTACAATGTTTAAAAAATATATCTACATGCTGTCCCAATTTCCCAGTTCCCTGTACTTAGATGGAGCCATGTAAGTTTTTCTGGCCAAAATGCTGTGAGTGAGAGTGACAAATGTCACATCTAATTAAAGGGCCTTAAGACCTGGAGTATGGACCTCACCTCTTAAGTGTTGGACTTTCTTGCAGCCTGGGTCTCTGAGAGCCCATGAAGGGCAAGCTCCCCACTGGGAAGGAGGGCAGATGAGAAAGGAACCTCTGCTCTGTTAAGCCACTGACATCTGAGGGTTACCTGGTTATGGCAGCATAACCTAGACTATACTGACTAATATTCAAATTGAATGACCTAATTAATGAAGAACCTAATTCAGCACATCCTGGAGGGAGCAAAACAAAATTGAGAAGATAACTATCATTGGAAATTGATGGAACAATGTTTTCAAAATACAGCAGAGGAGTTTCTTGAGCCCGTATCATGTGACTAGGTGAACCTTGAGTGAGTAAGGGCTCAGAAAAGGGGTCCTTGGGCTGCTTGCTGGAGGAAAGATTCATAAGAGAAAGTGAGATTGAAGCTAAGCCTTGTGATTTAGGCCAGATTTGGAGAGGCTGTAGCCAGAATGTGAGTATGGATCTGTAATTAAGGATGGACTTGAGGTGGTGCAAAAAGAGTGGAAAGAGAGGTTCTATTAGGAGAATAACTGGAAATAAAATTTGGAAAGTATTTTAATATCATAACATGACATTATGTGAATAAACTTTAGAAAATATTTTAATATTATAACATGAAGTCCGTCAAAAATTGAGCTAAGGATTTTATACATATATTAAAGGCAACAGAGAAGAACTTGCCTTTTCAAAAATTAGGCTGAATAAAGAGAGTGAAAGAGAGAGAGGCTAAATACTTTCCTATTTTATCTGTAAGTGAAAGTGACTTTAGGAACTTAAACCAACGTTAGTGAACTGAGCTGATCTGAGGAACGGACTGAGGGGAAGCTGGAGGTTGGGAGAAGGTTCCCTGGGGTTGTGGTAATGAAAATAGAAGGCAAGGCAAGACATGAAAGGCATCATGAAGAATCTACAGATATTAGTGACTCAGCAGATGCAGAAAGCAAAGGCGAAGGAGGAGGATCAAGTAATTCATTCATTCATTCACTCACTCACTCACTCATTCATTATCAAATACATAGTAAGTACTCACCACAAGTCAGGCACTATTTATTCCTTGTAGGGAATGTGGGGTTTATAGGACATGCTAATGAGAGAAATGATAGCTTCTTTTATACTGACAGGAACGGTCTAGTAGAGGAGGAATTTTGACAACACAAAAGCAAAAAGAAATAATTACCAGAGAACACTTCTTGAATAGAGAGGAGGCAACAGGTTCCAGACATCCACTAGTCTCTATATGAAAGGAGACAATTTTATCTTATAATTTGAGGGATTATATAGGTTTTACTTGTTTCCTGTTTCAAGCTAATAATGGAGTCTCAAAATGTTATCTATACTTTCTATTTTTACCTAAATTGAATTTGTATCTAATGCTTCTTGTTGGCTAAATTATGATGGGAAAATTCAATATTTTAAATACTTTAGAATGTCTGTTTTAGAGCAGTGGTGGGGAGATGATGTGAGAGAGGGAGAGAGGGAAGAACACTTCTCAGAGCTATGAACATGCTTTGGCTGATGACATAGGAGATTGGATGGTTGATCTAACAGTCTAATGGAGTGCTTCCAAGGAAGCTAAAACATTGCTTTACACATACCACACCACCTTAAAAATCTTTCTGTCACTCTCAGCATGTAATGAGTTTGTTTTAATTGTGAACTCTATACCTGGACTCCTCAGTTGATCTAATGCCTTCTCCAGTCTTAGTGGAGTTATAAAAATTGGACATGTTCCAATTTCCTCTTTTGTAAAATGGGGATAGTAATATTTCCCTGACCAAAGGTAGGTGCTCACTAAGGTGATTTTAGGCCATCTATAATTGACTTACAGGACCTTGTTACACCTTGGATTCCTTCCAATTCTTCCCCACCGTGCAGACACCATGTGGTTTTGGTAGTACTAATTCTACTTATAATTTTCTCTCTCTCCACAAGGAGTCAACTGGGAGCATTTGGAAGTTATCTTGAGTTCATGAGGGGAGTCAGTTTTAAGATTAAACTGACACAATGAGAGAAAGGAAAGATGGAATGCAACCAGACCCATGATGACATATTTGATTTACAAGGATTAAGCCAACATTTAAGTCAGTCATATGAATTAATCTTCATTGTTTCAGCCAATGTGAATTGGATTTTCTATTACCTATGTTTTGAAGGAAATAAAAAAAAGACACAGACTCAAAATGTGGAGTAGGATTTTGCCATTTCCTAAAAGCTGAATGCTGGAGGGCAGGGGGAAGCCTTCTCCAGGAAGAACCAAGGAGACTACTGCACTCTATCTCCTTGACCAGCTGCTAGGTTGGGAGTCTATATCCACAAGTATGGGAAGAGGTGAGTAGTGGGGAAAGGCAATGGATATTTTTAGTCATAGTTCATCATGGCAAAGGATTATAACATGGCAAGGTATGTGACATTGATGAGAAGATAGTCAACTTGAAGAGCTTGTCATGCAGTGCTGACAAACACATCAAAAGGATCATAATCTTGTCGAAGAAGAGTAAAACTCTTATGGTTTGTCTCCTGCCTGATCCCATCTTGTTCATTTTTTCCTTCCCTACCATAATAGACTCTTAATCTCACAAAACAAACTGAGGGTTGCTGGGGGGTGGGGTGATAGGGATAGGGTGGCTGGGTTATGGACACTGGTGGGGGTATGTGCTATGGTGAGTGTTATGAACTGCATAAGCCTGATGATTCACAGACCTGTACCCCTGGGGCAAATAATATATTATATGTTAGTGAACATAATTTTAAAAAAGAGAGTAAAACTCAAAGGTCTCAGTATGTCAGGCTTCTCTTCTCAAACTATGTGACATGTAACTCTGTTTGTTATGGGAAAGATAACAACGAGGGCTTGAATTGACACACTGAATTAAGTCTAAACTTTTTCTTCCCTGTAACAGCCACTGTGAGGGATGCCAGGGAAAAGGATGAGCAAGATGAGAATGTCTCTGCCCTCATGGAGCCTACACAGATATTTAGATTTTAAGACTTAAAAATCCAGGAATCATTCACAAACAAAATATTTTGGGGAGAGCTATAAAAGGAAGAGACATATGCTGTGACAGCATGTAAGTGGTTAGTGACAGTCCCACTGTTCTCTGATGTGCTCTCCTATGAATGGAGTTAGTGGCCTACTACCCACTCTTTGTCTCTTATCCTTCTCCATCTATTTGAGTAACTTGTCGCTGATGATTCCATTAACTATTAATGTCATTATTGGATTGTCAGTAGGGAATCTGCAAGGAAATCATGAGTAAGTTAATTTAACTACCTATAAACAACTCTTTTTTTTTCTTTCTGTCGAGAAGGCTAATGTCTAATAGCACTTGGTTAATTTTTATTTATTCAGTGGTTAAAATAAGAAATCATTGGCAAGAAATGAGGAGATGGGCAAACTTTAGCAAACTCAGAGAAGAAGTAAACCGATACAACCAGTTTCAAGGACTACTTGGCAATACCAAAATCATATGTGTGTATAAGCTTCAAATGTGTATATTTTGTAACACGGAATTTCCACTTCTAGGACACTGCCCTACACAAATATTGATGGGCAAACACAAAGATTATCGTATGGAATTGAACATGACATCATTGCCTTCAGTAGTAGGTATTAAACACAACTGAAATGTCCATCTATATAGAAATAGACAATTTATAGAACATCTATATTGTAAAATATTGTGTTACTGTTTAAAAGAATGATTTTTGTAGAATGCTATAGATATCCATGAAATATTGAGTAAGACAAGCAAATCACGGAACTATATATATTGTGTTTTAATTTTTGTAAATAAATAACTAGAATCATGTTTATCTGTGCACGCATATATGTAATAAATTTAAGTAAGAAGGTCTGGGAGGATAGTGTGTATCTAAGGTAGGTGGTTAAGGGAACCATAGTTTTTCACTGCAGCCTTTGAATTTTTTACATTACTACTAAAAGATTTTTTTATAGACTGGAAAGCAATAATTGTTATATAACCATCTCTGGGGGTTTTGGAGGCTCTAGCCAGCATCATAAAATAATTTAAATCAATTGAATATATAAATATTGAAAAGGAAGGCAAAGACTTTTATAAATTTGTGGTACAATAATCATCAAGTAGACGATTTTATAAGAATCAATGGGGAAATAGTTCAATGTTAGCCACTTACCACACACACACACACACACACACACACAACTGTGTGCATATACATGCATGCGTAATCACACATTAATGCAAAACTTTCCAAATCTATTGACCACAGGAGGAAGGGAGAGAGGTGGAACCAGGCTTCTGCCCAATATACCAGATGCCACACTGAAAAGTCAGTTTATTCCTGAAAAGTCTCACAAATGTCTCCAGATCTGGAGAGAAGCAAACAGTATCATAAATCTTTTTCTTTGTCTGACTGAAGAACTACAGAAACACCTGCTGGGAAGAAGTGGGGAGATGGGGAGCAGACGCAGGAGGAGATGGGGCGAGGCTCATCTCCATCCTGCTGAGAAGTAGGGGACAATCCACTGATCCTTTCTACATCTGAAACACATTGGGTTTTAATAGCAGAATAATGCCAAAATGGTTGTCATAATTACTTTTCTTAATTCCAGAGAAAAATGTCATAAAATATAATATATGTTGAGAGATGGACCTATTTATAGAAAAGCCAACAATTCTTTTTGGCTTTCCTTCAGTTCCATTCTTTTTTAATTAAATTCAGGTAAAATTAAGAGTACTATTTTTATTGAAAACAAAAATATTCTATCTATTCTCCATTTTTCTGTCTCCCCAGCATAGGCATGGACAGATGTCTGCAATGAGGTTCACTGAATGACACTTAGCAGTATTTTTGGACTTAAAGTAGTGTTTTACATTTCACCTTCATACGTTTTCCACATTACTTGAGTTGTTTATAATGATCATGTGTCACTTGTAGACAATCAGTTTGATCAGTTAAAGAAAAACTTCCTTCTCTCTTTGAGCTAAGAAGTACACTGTGGATTTTCTCTCCCATTTCAAATATATATATACATATATATATTTATATATTTGGTCTATTTTATAAAGACCCCTATAATCATTTTGTAAAGTCATATTATGTTTCCTTTTTTTGTTTGTTTCTCACGTAACTTATAATCATCAGTTGCTGCAGTACATTGCTGAGAGACAGTGGAGTATAGTGGATAAGAGTATAGACTCTGGGGATGCCTGGGTGGCTCAGTTGGTTGGGCATCTGCCTTCCGATCAGGTCATGATCCTGGGGTCCTAGGATCAAGTCCCATTTCCAGCTCCTTGCTTTGCTCAGAGTCAGCTTCTCCCTCTTCCTGACCCTCCCCTCTCTTGTGCTCTCTCTCTGACAAGAAAATAAATACAATCTTTAAGATTAAAAAAAAAAAAAAAAGAGCACAGACTCTGGGGCATGACTGGACTTGCTCTGACATGGGGTTGGTACTTAGTTTCTCTTACTTCCCATTTGCCATAGACAGATACTACAAACAATACCTACCTCATAAAATTAAATAAGTCTCCCTATGCAGGGGAAGTGTTCACAATAGTTCTCTGTGTTTACAATTGTTGCACTTTCTCTACTTCCTTTTTATTTTAATATACAAGCAAAATAGTTTCCCTTTAGAAAAGAGGTAAATTTCAACAAAGCAAAAAGAGAAAAAAAGAAAAATAATCTCAATCTTTGCCTACAAATAATTACATCTCAGTATGGTACCAGTGTTTTCTTGTGCTCTTACCTTAGTCCTCTTATGTTGTTATTCAGGAAAATTTTAAAAATACAAAGGATTTTTTTCCGTCACACTTTCTTCAGGAAATTACCTGTATTCTAGGTATTACAGGTATATGGTTGAAAGATCAAAGGTACAAAATGGTCTGCCTACACTGGAAGGTAAATCTTCCTCCATCTCCAGATACTACCCAGTTCCCCTCCCTGGAGACAACCACTATGAATTAATACATGAGTGAATGCACATATATGCTTTTTTTGTTGTTACAATGCTTTCCTAATGGATTTTTTAAACTGAAGTATAACTGACCTACAATATCCTATTAGTTTCAGGTGTATGTCATAGAGATTAGATATTTTTCTGTATTACAAAATGGTCCTCGCCATAAGTCTAATCACCACCTGTCATCATCTGTCACGAAGTTACTATAATATTATTGACTATATTCCCCATGTTGTGAATTACATCCCACAACTTACTTACTTTATAACTGAAAATTTGTACCTCTTAAGCCCCTTCACCTATTTTGCCCACCTCCACAACCCCTCTCCTCTGTGGTAACCATCAGTTGTTCTCTGTATCTATGAGTCTGTTTCTGTTTTGATTTGTTTGTTTTGTTTTTTGATTCCATATGGAAGTGAAATCATATAGTATTTGTCTTTCTCTGTCTGACTTTTTTTTTCACTTAGCCTAATACCCTCTAAATCCAGCCGTGTTGTTGCAAAAGGCATTCTCCTTTTTGAGGGCTGAGCAATATTCCATGTATGTATGCCACCTCTCTGCTCTTATAAGTAATGTTGCATAAACATAGATAAACTTATATTTCTTTAAATTGGTGTTTTTGTCTTCACATAAATACCCTGAAGTGGAATTGCTCAATCACATGGTATTTCTATTTTTAACTTTTTGAGGAACCTCCATAAGGTTTTCCAAAGTGCCTTCACCAGTTTGCACTCCCACCAACAGTGCACAAGTGTTCTTTTTTTCTCTACATTCTTGCCAACACTTGTTACTTATTTTATTTATTTATTTTTGTTTTTATTTAAATTCTAGTTAGTTAACATATAGGTAATTTTGGTTTCAGGAGTGGAACTTAGGGGCACCTGGGTGGCTCAGTGGGTTAAAGCTTCTGCTTTCAGCTCAGGTCATGATCCCGGGGTCCTGGGATCGAGCCCCTCATCGGTCTCTCTGCTCAGCGGAGAGCCTGCTTCCCCCTCTCTCTCTGCCTGCCTCTCTGCCTACTTGTGATCTCTGTCTGTCAAATAAATAAACTTAAAAATATTTTTTTAAAAAAGGAGTAGAATTTAGTGATTAATCACCTACATGTAACACCCAGCTCATCACAAGAGCCCTCCTTAATGCCCATCCCCCAACCCCCTCCAGCAACCCTCAGATTGTTCTCTCTATTTAAGAATCTCATTTCCTATCCTTTTCTTTCTAGCCATTCTGACGGGTGTAGGGTGATGTCTCATTGCAGTTTTGATTTGCATTTCCCTGCTGATGAGTGATGTTGAGCATCTTTTCATGTGTCTGTTAGCCATCTGGATGTCTTCTTTGGAAAAGTGTCTGTTCAAGTCCTCTGCACATTTTAAATCAGGTCGTTTATGTTTTGATAGTAAGTTGTATAAATTCCTTATATATTTTGGACATTAATCCTTTTTGGATGTATGATTTGCAAGTGTCTTCTCCCACATAGTAGGGAGAAATTGTTTTATTGATGATTTCCTTCGCCGTGTCTAATGAAAATTTTTTTGATTAAACTCACTTCTTCATGGAGGTTCCAGTTACCCACGATCAACCAAGGTCCAGAAGCAGAGGATCGGCCTTCTGATGTATGATCAGGTCAATAGCAGCCGAAGACTCATCACATGCCCACGTCATTGCCCTCCCGTCATCCCATCACATAGGCAATTTCTCATCTCATAGCATCACTGGGAGGATGCACATAAGTATAGTAAGTTATTCCAAGAGACCACATTCACGTAACTTTTACTACAATACATTGTTATAACTGTTTTATTTTATTATTGTTGTTAGCCTCTCACTGTGCCTAATTTAGAAATTAAACTTCATCATAGATGTGTGCAGTTAAACCTCAAACTGTGCCAGTTTGAGCTGTGCAGGTCGACTTACACACTTTTTCTTCAATAAACAGTACAGTACTGTAAATGTGTTTCCTCTTCCTTATGATTTTCTTAATAACATTTTTTAAAGATTTTATATATTTATTTGTCAGAGAGAGAGTGAGAAAGAGCACAAGCAGGAGGAGCAGCAGGCAGGGGGAGAGGGAGAGGCAGTCTCTCGCTGAGCAAGAAGCCCAATGCAGGACTCTTATCTCAGAACCCTGGGATCATGACCTGAGTCAAAGGCAGATGCTTAACTGACTGTACCACCCAGGCACTTTAACAGCATTTTCTTTTCTTTAGCTGACTTTGTTGTTAGAATACAGTAGGTAATTCATGCAACATACACGTTAGGTGTTAACAGACGGTTTATGACATCAGTAGGTCTTCCAGGTAACAGGCAGTTTGTAGTTAAGTTTCTGGTAAGTGAGAAGTTGTACACAGTGGTTCAACTATGCAGGAGTCGGTGCCCCTGACCCCCATGGTGTTCAAGGGTCAACTGTATGTGTACTCTCTGCAATTTCAGGAATCTACTGGGGTCTTGGGGGAATCCATCAGGTCTTTCCTTTTCCTTCTCATGAATCTTTGAGAAATGCAAGTGAGATCTGGCTTTCCCAGGCAGAGCCTAAAAAGGACGCACTCTAGCGTGGGGCCCTCCCAGATCATCTGGCTACTTCATGATTGGGGGGAGATCGCTGGACATAAATTTCCTCCACATCTCTCCTCAGATAGGATTTCAGGGTGTCACTCTTTTCCCATGAAAGATCTGAATCAATTTGTCTTTTATTAATCCTTAATGTGGAGTTTCCTTCTTATTGTGATAGTAATAGATACTCCACATTAAGGGTGAAAACTTGGCAGAACATATTTCAAGATATGAAAGATAAAAATAAATGTTGAAATAGTTGTAAATTCCACCATTTGTTGAATTGTTTAATCCTTAAAGAGTAATATGGTTCTTGAGCTAATAATTTAAAATACAGGAAAGCAAACAAAACAGAAAAGTTAATATCACATCTAAAAATCACAATACAAAGAAAAAGGGAGGTGAGAATGTCTCAAATGAAAATAGCCATTATTTTAAGTGATTTTAATATTTCTTAATAAGCAAGATTCCAATATGATTTTTTTCTTTTATTTATTTATTTGACAGACAGAGATCACAAGTAGGCACAGAAGCAGGCAGAGAGAGAGGAAGGGAAGCAGGATCCCTGCTGAGCAGAAAGCCTGATGTGGGGCTTGATCCCAGGACCCTGGGATCATGACCTGAGCAGAAGGCAGAGGATTTAACCCACTGAGCCACCCAGGTGCCCAGGGACCCCCTAATATGATATTTGGACTAACATAAGATTCTCTGACTCAGTTCCTTTCTTGTAAGCATTTGGGAGTGATAAATATACTCCTTGAGAGATGAATTTTAAAGTAAATGGGCTATGCTAAATAATTATCATGTGTGAAATCTGGTCTCATTTAATCTTTGGCATTAGATTTGCTGAGCTCCTGAAGTTATGATGATGCTTGCCCCTCCTTCCTTTCTTTGACTCAGTCTCCTTCCCTTAGACAATCAGAGATTAAGATTGTCACTTCACAGACAGAAGGAAGACAAGGAAGTAAAACCACCAGGGTAATATAGGTTCTATTTGAAAACTGTGGTTACGTGTGGATAGAGGGTGATTTTCCAAATGAGTCAAAATAGTGACATTTTAACTGTATCAAATTTCCCAAGAATTTGCCTTTTTTCTTTTGTAGTTTTTATATACTTTTTAAATTACTCATAATACGTGTTCATTATAGAAAAATAAGCAGTATAGCTAAGTTTTAAGACATTTAAAAAAAACTGGAGGTCTGGGGTGCCTGGGTGGCTCAGTGGGTTAAAGCCTCTGCCTTCGGCTCAGGTCATGATCCCGGAGTCCTGGGATCGAGCCCCGCATCGGGCTCTCTGCTCCTCGGGGAGCCTGCTTCTTCCTGTCACTCTCTCTGCCTGCCTCTCTGCTTACCTGTGATCTCTGTCTGTTAAAGAAATGAATAAAATCTTAAAAAAAACAAAAAACAAAAAACTGGAGGTCTGAAAAAAAAATTGGAGGTCTGAATTCAAACCATATGTGAGAAATAAAGTAGAGATATCTACCAAAGATATTAAAATGAAATTTAATTTTATTTCCCAGGACTTAGCTAGGTACTTAGAACACAAAGATTTATCACACACCTTGATTTTATTTTAAAATGGTTTCCTGTCGGGGCACCTGGGTGGCTCAGTTGGATAAGTGTCCAACTCTTGGATTCAGCTCAGGTCATGATCTCAGGATTGTGAGATCAAACCCTGCATCAGACTTTGACTCCATGCTGAGCCATGGAGTCTACCTTAAGACTCTCTCTTCCCTCCTCTATCCCTCTGTCCCCCAACCCCACTCTCTCTCTAAAATAAATAAATCTTAAAAAACAAAACAACAACAAATATTTTAAAATGATTTCATGCTGGGGCACCTGGGTGGCTTAGTTGGTTAAATGTCTGCCTTCAGCTCGGGTCATGATCCCAGGGTCCTGGGGTAGAGCCCTGTAGAGGGCTCCCTGCTCAACAGGGAGTCTGCTTCTCCCTCTCCCTCTGTGCACAGGCTCTTTCTCTCACTCACTCACTCACTCTCCCACTGTCTTTCTCAAATAAATAAAATCTTTAAAAAATTTTTAAAGACAAATTTAATTTAATTTAAAAACAAATAAGTGAATAAATAAAATGATTTCATGTTGACTGGGACCATCAACATTGCTACTAGTTTTTCCCTCTATTATTAACCAAATAGAGAAGATGTGACTAATTCAACCCACAGGCTGAACTATACCCAACGAGTCAGAAACAAGTGATTTTTAATTCCATTTATAAAATATCCAAGGGAAAACATTCCTACTTTGCCCACATAATCTGTTACTAAATTTCCTTCCTGCCCTGAATAGCTCTACCATAAAGAAGCTTTTCATTACAATTCATTTAAATCTCTTAAGCCATAACTTCACCCCATTTCTTCTCATGAGATCAGTTGTATCTGAATCTATTGCCTGTGACTTTCGCTTCTATCAGGGCATTTGTCTGAGTTTCCAGACCGCTTTTGGCTTTTGCTTGTATATAATCCACTTGAGTTTATTTGTTCGACAGAAACAACGGTTGAGTCATGTGCACATAACACGTAACCACAATTCTACCTTCAAGCCCAGTTTCTAAAATTTTTGATAAAAATTTGTAAAACTTTATAAAAAGTACACAAGAAATGCATAAATACTTTCTTACCAAAGAAGATTTTAAAATATATTTTAAAGTATATTATTATTATTTTAAAGTATATCAACTGGAACACTAACACCTCCTCTCACATCTCTCCACATTGATTTCAGAAGCCATTTATCGTCTACACTATCCACCCAGTTCCCACACCTTGTCAGCCTGATATGACTTTTTTCCCCCAAGACTCACTGAGAGCTTATCTTCTCTGTCTCTGTAGCAGTAGAAGAAATACAGTTCCATATAATCCAAATGCAGTTCATAATCAGGAGATAAAAGATTTTTATATCTTCCAATCGGGGCTCACATCTAGTAGCGGCTACTTGACCCAACCATCCTGAGTCATATCAATGGTCCATCGTCTTCAGTGTCCAATCTCTGCTAATGAGCGAGGACTCACTCAGGCAGAAGAGCTCAATAGATATCCCCAGCAAAACCCCACCCTAGCCTCCCATCCCTCAAAAGAACTATTTAGCTTGGATTATGGTCTACATACCTATAGCATTTAAATAGTATATCTCACTATCATAGGACCCACTAATCAGCTGAGTGATGTTGGGAATCTCACCTAACCTCCGGGGGCCTCATTTCATCATGTATAAATAAATCAGGTAGTCAGATTAATCCATTTCTAAAGCTCCTCCCTGCCTCTAAAATTTCTTTATGAGAGGCTTAACATAAGGTAATGATATGAGTAAGAATAATTTATAAAAATATAGCAGGTATTTTTCCCTGAGGAATTCTTCACTTTGTTTTCCTGTTAAAAATATTGATTAAGAGAACTTGAGGTCAACAGTCTAGAAAGGATTCCCATGCTGGGGTCCAAGTAAACCAAGGAGTCTGCACTGAGCTGTCAAGCCACTGAGAGGACAATAGCTAAGGGGACAGATAGGATTCCAGTTCTAGGAGAGGAGCACAAGCTCAAAGTCAAGTTCCACAGATGAGGCAAGGCCATGAAGGTGAAAGGAAATCACACTTCCAAAATGACCAGAAATAAAGTGGGTATCACAGTAAGAAAAAGGATGGTGGCATGGTGGACAATATGAGGTTTTTCCCGTTCTGTGTCGGTCCTCCATTGCTATGTGACAAATTACCCTTAAAGTAGCTGCTTGAAACAGCGTTTTTTTCTCAATGGTTTCTGAGGGTTAGAGAGCTATAAATGACTTAGTTGGATGGCCTGGCTCAGGGTCTCTCATGAGTTGCAATCAAGCTGTTGATTAGGGCTATAGTCCCTGAATTTTTGACGGGGGCCAGAAGGTCCACTTCCAAGCTCACTCACATAACACTGGCAGAAATCTTCCTCTCCACGTGGACTTCTCCATAGGATTTCTTGCAATGTGATTTCCCCAAACCAAGTGATCTGAGAGTGAGAGGGCAAGAAAGAGAACAAAATGAAACACTAGTGTCTTTATAATGTAATCTCAGAAATGGCATATGATCACTTCTACCATATTCTTCTGGTCACAAACACCAACCCCCAGTACAGCTGAAAGGCGGACACACAGAGGTGTAAAGGCCAGGATTGCTGGGACCATCTTGAAACCTGGCTGCCAGAGGTCCCATGTTTCAGACCATCTGTTTGGCAATGGCTTTTTTGGTGTTGAGGAAAGGAAAACTCAGAGTGGACTTATTAGAGGAACAAAAGCTTCACAGACTGTTAGGAGCTAAACTCATGCTCAAAGATAACCAGTGCTAGGCGCTGGTAGACAGGAGGAGATGGACAGGGCTATAAACATGAAAAAACTTAATGGAGTAGAGCAGAAGTTTATCAAACTTCTTCTAGAAAGGGCCAGATAGTAAATATTTGGAGCTATGGCCCATACGGCCTCTGTTGCCAATTATTAAACTTGGCCATGAGTGTGAAAGCTGCCATGAACAATATATAAAAGGATGAGTGGGGCTGTGTTCCAATAAAACTTTGTGAACACTGAAATATGAATTTCATATAATTTTCATGTCTCACAGAAAGTTATTCTTCAGATTCTCTTTAATCATTTAAAAATGTAAATGTTGCTCTTAGCCCACATATCATGCAAAAGAGACTAGGAGTCAGATTTGGCCCCAAAACATAGATGGCCAAGACCAAGTAAGACTGGACTGAAACATCAGTGATATAGTAAAGTGCTATTTTTCAAGACAAGTTTTAATCATAGTAATATGGTGAATACTTCATCACATTACATAGAGAATATATGTCTCTCCTCAGGTAGTTCAAACTCAAAATATGTAAGATCCCCCAAAAATGGTTATTAGCAACTTTAAACTCCTGATGTTTTAATTAGTAATATTGGAGAAATGGAGCCAAAGCCAGATGTGAATCAGACCAAGGTTTAATTAAAAAATGCATCTCAGGGACGCCTGGGTGGCTCAGTTGGTTAAGCAGCTGCCTTCGGCTCAGGTCATGATCCCAGCGTCCTGGGATGGAGTCCCACATCGGGTTCCTTGCTCCACCAGGAGCCTGCTTCTCCCTCTGACTCTGC
This sequence comes from Mustela putorius furo, assembly GCF_011764305.1. Lineage (NCBI taxonomy): Eukaryota > Metazoa > Chordata > Mammalia > Carnivora > Mustelidae > Mustela > Mustela putorius. Next base: position 10,598,725 of record NW_025422010.1, on the reverse strand, counting down.
CTGCCACTCTGTCTGCCTGTGCTCGCTCTCTCTGACAAATAAATAAATAAAAATCTTTAAAAAAAAAAAAGTATCTCATATGTTTTATTCATTTTTTTGTTTCTTAAATTGCAAACAAAGAAAAAAACAAAAGACAAGCAAAAAACTAGACTCTTAAATACGGAAAACAAACTGGTGGTTTCCAGAGGGGAGTAGTGGGAGAAATGGGTAAAATAGGTGAAGGGGTTTAAGAGTAATGTATAGAATTGTTGTATCACTCTGTTGCACATCCAAAACCAATATAACACTGTACATTCATTATACTTTAACAAAAAAAGAAAAAAAAACCTCACATCATCTTTTAAAAATGAAAATCCAGAGGCTTTTTTTAGTAACTGCTATGTAAATATTTCATTTGATCACATTTACTTGTTGGAAATCTTTTCTTCATTCTTTAATAAAATAATTAAAATAATGTGATATATAATTAAGAGGACTTATGTGATTTAAGCCAAGTCTATCTTACTAGGATAAGCAAAGAGAGCCTAGGAATTTGAGATCAAGAACTAATCTTTAAAGAAGTGAACTTTTGAAATCAATGTGACTCTCAAACAATAGACACTTCAAATTCATGAACCAACCTTAGTAAAACTGTATAACAGGGTGACAGGACCATCTGTTGAACATCTCCAAGTGTGTTATGATGGCTTGGGAGAACGTTAGCCTTGACATCTAAACTCCTGCTCTTTTGAATTTTATTTTATCTTTTGTTAATATGAGGAATACAGCAAGAAGAATTATTATGCATATTACTTGAGTTTTCCAAATTGAAAAAAGAAATGGAATTGGTCTGTTTCCTTTGACAATTACTAAGATTTCATTTTGAGAGCATGCTGAATACAGGTCCCTTTAATACAATAAGCAACAATAACCATCTGCTGGATAGTATCTTCCTAACTGCTGGTGGCCTCAGAGCACAGAGCCCTCTCCACCATTCCCAGGTTAACTCAGCTGAGAAGAGAAGTCCCTGAACAGGCTAAATCACCATAAAACCCTGCCACTCCATTTCTCAGTCTCATGTGTTCATTCTCCTCTCATTGATCTGTCCATTCAAACAGCTACTGTTGAGTTTCTATTATTTTCTCAGTCCTGGGCTCCACATCAGAGTTTCTCTCCAGTGCAAATCTGACCTAATCTCCACAAGGTTACAGAGCCTCCATGTCTAACAGGCTTTACTCAGTTGGGCAGTCAGAAGAATTCATCAGTTTGCCTTGACACCAGCTATTTAAAAACAAACAAACAAAAAAACAAACAATGCATTGAGGCACCTGGGTTGTTCAGTCAGTTAAGCATCTGCCTTTGGCTCAGGTCATGATCTCAGAGTCTTGAGATTGAGCCCCACATCAGGCACCATGCTCAGCAGGGAATCTGTTTCTCCCTCTTCCCATCCCCCTTCTCAGGCTCTCTTTCTTTCTTTCAAATAAATAAATAAAGTATTAAAAAACAAACAAAACAAAAAACAGTGCTTCTTTCATTGACTTAATCTTTATTATTTTTAAATGAAAGTAGCAGCCAAAGCTAGGAAAAGCCCAATAGCACATCCTTATACTGATTAATAAATAAACCTAATATTTATTTTACATGTATGCCTGTTAAGTAATAAATCTGTATCATTAAATTAAAAAAAGAAAACAAGAAATAATACTTTTTAAAAGATTTTATTTTTAAGTAATCTCTATACCCAGCTTAGGGTTTGAACTTACAACCCCAAGATCAAGAGTCACATGCTCTACTGACTAAGCCAACTGGGTGCCCCCAGAAATAGTACTTTTATTTTATTTTTATTTTTCTAAAAGATTTTCTTTCTTTATTTATTCTAGAGATAGAGGGAGAAAGAGAGAGAGCAGAGGGAGAGGGACAAGCAGACTCATTGCTGAGCATGGAACCCAAGACAAGGCTTGACCTCATGGCCCTGATCAAGATCAGGACCTGCGTGCGGGGCGCCTGGGTGGCTTAGTGGGTTAAGCCGCTGCCTTCGGCTCAGGTCATGATCTCGGGGTCCTGGGATCGAGTCCCGCATCGGGCTCTCTGCTCAGCAGGAGCCTGCTTCCTCCTCTCTCTCTCTCTCTGCCTGCCTCTCTGCCTACTCGTGGTCTCTCTCTGTCAAATAAATAAATAAATAAATAATCTTTAAAAAAAAAAAAAGATCAGGAGTTGGATGCCCAACAGATTGAGTCACCCAGACACCCCCAAAATAGTACCTTTTTCAGTTGTCTTGTAGCCTAACCAGGGTGTGGCATAATTAAAAAAAAAAAAAAAAAAGTCTCTGTTAGTTGGATAGGTTTCTTAGTTCTGAGAATCAGTGCACACAAGTGAACAAAAGGGCTCTCTGGATAGGATGTCTGGTGCTGTTCTCACTTCTCACATCTAGCAACCCAGCATGACATGTTAAAGACATGAGAAAAAGTGCTGAGATAGAAGAGAGGATTCTGCTCATAAATTGTACTACCATTGTCAGTCGTTAGAAAAAGTTGTTTTAGTTGGAAAGGCTACTGGAATGCCCTAGGGAAATCTTCTGATCCTTTATTGATTTAATTCAGTCAGGAGATACACTGCTCTATGAACCACTGACCTCATTCGTATGAGGTAGGGCAATTAGTTAGAAAGAAAAGAAATATATTGTTTGAAAGAAAGACCATGAGAAGGGATACTCCCTTGCTTGAACCATGGACAATCCATTAGAGATCTAATAACAGTTGGCATTTTTTATAATATCTGAGCTGGGATGAAGTGTGGGAAGATGGGCACCTCTGTGTCATTGCTGCATACAAGGCCCTCCATTTTCCCACTCAAGCCTGTGAGGCCATTAACCCAATGTCCTCCAGCTCATTCCTCTTTTCGCCGCATTGTGACCTCTGGAAAATTAGGTCAGTTAATACTTTAAGACATTTATCAAAATGATGGTTCTGAACTGATTTAGATAAGAAAGAATGCATATAATTTTAAAAGGTTTCTTTATCATGCATGATATATTTATCCATAGTCACATAACTGAATGAGAAGAAGAAAACGTGTAAATTATCAAGTGAGGAAAGAAATATTTTCTTCATTAGCAAAAAAGATATATATGTAAGGACCTAACTGCATATCCAAGAGAGTTACACATCTTATTTCTTGTCTTTCAAGAGCTGCCCTTTCTGAATGGAAATCATGTAAATGAAACAGGAAGTATAGCACAAGAGCAATAAACTAATTCATGAATATGCAGTGCCTTATTTACATCAAATTCAAGTCAAAAATGATATAAGGCTAGGGATTAGGAATAGCAGTCTATCTGAGGTAAGACTAGGGAGGCTGGGGGTACAGTTCTAATTCTAGTCAAGAGGGAGAAATTTTCAACTCTTTCTAACCAACATAGGATTTTCCATAACTGTGTACCTTAAGCAGAAAAATGTGATTTGAAACAATGACCCGAGAAAAGGGTCCTTATTGTTTCTTCTTAGAAACAAGGAAGAGACAGAGCCCTGTTCTTTGGATTGTCCAGAGAGGACATACACTTGCCCCTGTGGAGCTCGCCTGGCCTGTGAAGGCCAGAGGCTGGAGACCGGAGAACCTAGTGTCTTAGGCTGCATTTGGGAACACTCTGGAGGCGATCCCCAGAAGAAAAAGTGAGGAAAGCAAAGTGGGAGAGACAAGAGGAGTACAGACCACTATAATGTGTGCTATTGGCTTAATTGTTTCTCTGGATACTTGAGACTCAGGCTTATTGTAGGAAAGTCCCTGAGGCCCCATGCAGAAAGTAGCTCTAAATTGTCCCACCCAAAGATGGGAGGCTCATTTATGAGGAAGATGCCAAGAACACACAATGGGGAAAGGACAGTCTCTTCAATAAACAGTGCTGGGAACGCTGAATAGCACATGCAAAAAAATAAGACTGGACCATCTTACACCATACACAAAAATCAATTCAGAATGAATTATGTACTTGAACATAAGACCTGAAACCATAAAACTCCCAGAAGAAAACATAGGGAGTAAGCTCCTTGGCATCGATCTTGGGGATGATTTTATGAATTTGACACCAGAAGCCAAAACAACAAAAGTGAAAAAAGAAAAGAATACATCAAAATGAAAAGCTTCTGCACAGCAAAGGAAATTATCAACAAAATAAAAGGCAACCTACTGAATGGGAAAAATAGCTGCAAATCATGTATCTGACAAGGGGTTAATAGTCAAAATAAATAAAAAACTCATACAATTCGATAGCCAAAAAAAGTTTGAGGACATGAATAGACATCTTCCAAAGAAGACATACAGATGGCCAACACACAAGAAAAGATGCTTAACACCACGAATCAAGGAAATGCAAATCAAAACCACAATATCACTCCTTATGTGGCTACCACCGAAACACAGGAAGTTGGTGAGGATGTGGAGAGAAGGAGGCCCTGGGGCCCTGTTGGTGGGAGCATAAATGGATGCAGCCACTAAGGAAAATAGTATGAAGCTTCCTCAAAAAAATTAAAAATTGAACTATCATATGATCCATGAGTCCCCTTCTGGGTATATACCTGAAGGAAATGAAAATAGAACCTCAAAGAAATATCTGCCCTTCCATGTTCATTGCGGCATTACTGATGACACCCAAGACATAGAAATAACCTAAATATCTATCAGAGGATGAATAGATAATGGAGATCTCTCTCTCTCTCTCTCTCTCTCACACACACACACACATACACAAACACACAGGAATATTATGCAGCTATAAAAAAAGGTGGAAATTCTGCCATTTGCAACAAACTGGATGGACCTTGAAAGCATTATGCTAAATGAAATGTTAGAGAAAGACAATAGTGCATGATCTCACAAGTGTATGGAATCTTCAAAATCAAACTCATAGAAACAGGTTGCTGGTTGTCTGAGACAGGTAGAGTTGCGGGGGGGGATGTGAAGGAAATTGATGAAAATGGTCAAAAGGTACAAACTTCCATTATAAGATAAATGAGTCCTGGGGGTGTAATGTATAGCCTGGTGATTATAGCTAACAATACTGTATTAGGTATCTAAAAATTGCTAAGAGAATAGATTCTTATTACAAGAAAAAATGTGAACACTTGGTGATGGATGTAAAATTTATTATAACTATTTCACTATATATAAAATCATTATGTTATAAATCTAAAATGAATACAATGTTAAATGTCAATTATATCCCAATAAAAGAGAAAAAGAAAAGACAAGAGGCTGGACATATCAATGTGTTCCCATCTTCTGTTGCTCCAGGGTTGTTCCTGAAGGCATTAAATCCCTTGAGCTTTCCAGCTACAACATCCCCACCTGAATGAGCACGTGAAGCTTCAGAGGAAGGTTGGAGGTCAGAAACAGAGATCCAAAAGGTGCTTGAGACAGGGCACTATAGCATTCACAGCTCCTGCAGCTAAAACCAGAGGTGGGAGGTGGGGCATGCTATGGACACCATGTGTGTCTGCTGGTTAACCTCTTGCAGGTGTCAGATCTACTCACGTCCACTTTGAATGCACTCGGTTGGATTCACCCGTCCTGGAGCACTTACACGATGCCCCAGTGAATTCTCTGAATTCCAGATATGCATCTCCCTGTCGCATTCTAGTAACAACATTAGCTCTTCATGATAATCAGAATTGATTTCTCCTGCCAGTAGAGGAACTCCTTTCTTTCCTGGTAGTCTCCAGTCTTGAGACCCAAATTGCCCAGGCTGCAAACTCGCTATAGTTTCACTTTTACAGAATACTTACTGTGTCTAGGCCAAAGCAATCTCCTGGAACCAGAATTTTCAATCCATTAGAAAGATTCACTGGATGGATGGGTGCTGAGAGTGACGGTAAGAAGTTCAATCCTACTTTTTTCCCTTAGTTCCTAGACCCCGAAGTCTAGCTATCATAAATGTAGCACTCTGTACCAGCCAATAGTTCACTGCAGATATCCCATCCTGAAGGACAGAATGCCCAGGATCCTGCCTTTTCAAAACCTTGAATAAGCCATCCCAATGTTCTTACTGCTTCCAGGTAATGAGGTATGTGGAAGAATCCACTGTATGGTGGATTGGTCATGTGCCCATTGTCATACTTCCTTTGCCATAAAATGGGCCCTTTGGTTCAAGACAATGTTATCTGGCATCCTGTGCCTATAAATGAAGCACCCTAAACACACAGACCACTGTGCTTACAGATATGCTGCGGGTGTGGAATGAAAACCCAAATCTAAGACCATCATCAGTTTCATAAAGATGTATTTCTTCTCCTTCCAGAGTTGACTGTGTCCAGTGTAATTTTCCTGTGTTCAAGTGGCTGGCAGTTCAAACACATCAAAAATAGAGCTCCTGATATTCTCCCTCAAATTTGTTTTCCTTCCGTCTTCCTCATCATAATCTATTCTTCTAAAGCTAAAAACTTAGCCTGAAAACTTTGGGATAAGCCTGGACTCCTCTCTTTTTCTGATGAACTAGCAAATCATGTTGGGTCTGCCTTCAAAATGTATCCACAGTAAAGTTTCTCCTAACTCGTTGTTACCCCAAAGTTACCTCTATCAACTTTTATCTGGATTATTGGAATAGCCTTTAACTGATCTCCCTACTTCTGTCTCTGGCCTGTTGAAGCCTATTCTCAATCAGTCATTTGGACCAATCCTGTTAAAACACAAATCATTGCCATTCCTCAGTTCAAAACTTTCTAATGGCTCCCCATGTCGATAAGAGAAAAAAAAATCAAAGTCATTACAAGGACCCATATATCCCTATGTTATCTGAGTCCTTGTGGCAGACAGACTCCCAGGAGACCCTGTGATCCTCCCTCCTGGAGTCCATGATTCTGTGTAATCCCTTCCCTCTGAGTGTTGGTGGGAGCTGTGACTGGCTTCCAACCAACAGAATACAGAAAAGATGCCAGATGTCACTCCTGTAATTACACTCCCCCTGCTTGCAGACTCTCTCTCACTTTCCTGGTGACCTTCAATAACCAATCTGCCATGTTGTGAACTTCCTATAGAGTAGGCCATCTGGTAGGCCCAAAGCATGAGGGCGGGCTTCACTGAGACCCCAGAAGAAACCCTGACATCTCTCAGTCCAACAGCTGCAACGGAAGAATTCCAATGACCTGAGCGAGCTTGAATGTGGATCCCTCCCTAGTTGAGCCTCCAGATGAGAACACAGCCCAGCGGACAACCTGGCCTGCACCCTTGTGAGACCTAAGCAGAGGAGGACCCAGTTAGGCTGAGCATGGATTCCTGACCCAAGGAAACTGAACTAACAAATGGGTGTTGTTTAAAGCTTGACAGTTTGTGGTAATCTGTTAGCAGCGATACATGACAAATGTAGTCCCATTTCTTTTCTGAACACATCTCCTCCTACTGTCCTTATCATCCACTCTGCTTGAGCTACATGGGCCTCCTTGTTGTGTCTGAGATGAGCCAGGCACATGCCCATCAGAAGGCCTTTGCATTTGCTGTGTCCCTCAGCTTGAGATGTTCTTTCCGAGGATATATGCATGGCTTTTTGCCCTCACTTACTTCTTGTTTTCACATAAAAGGCATCTTCTCAGTAGGCCTTCTCTAGCCAGCTTATCTAAAAATTCATGGTTTTCCCTCGTTTTATAACCTCCTTCCCTGCTTTTTTTTTTTCTCCCTGGAATTTACCATCCTATAACTTACAACATACTTTAATTATCTATCCTACTTACTGTCTTTTCTCTCTCACTAGAATGATAGCTCTGTGAAGAATGGGATTTGTGTGGATTTGCTCTATTTACTTATTTATAAAAAATATTTTATTTATTTACAGACAGAGATAACAAGTAGGCAGAGAGGAGCAGAGAGAGAGGAAGGGAAGCACGCTCCCCACTGAGCAGAGAGCCCTATTCGGGGCTCGATCCCAGGATCCTGAGATCATGACCTGAGGCAGAGGCTTAAGCCACTGAGCCACCCAGGTGCCCCAGATTTGCTCTATTTATTCAGGAGCAAATCCAGTCTGCCACACTGAATCACTCTGCAGCAGGTACACATTGAGAACATATCCTGGGTTTAGCCAGGATGAGGGGTCAGAGGGGCAGGAGGGCTGTGTGTTTTCTGGGGAATGGTTATACCATGAGATCAAGTCTAGGAGAGAAGTGGGGACCTTCAGGAAGTGGTGTGTGATTTGAGGTCTCATTAAAATCTGGGAACTCCTGGCCTGGGCTTACTAGATATTCAAGAAACTTGGAAGTGATATTTGGAGAGGAAATCTTTGAAATTGAGATGCCAGGAATGTGTACCATCTGGGGTGTGGCTTTGTGAGTGGGTGGCTGAGGTGAAATGGCATAAGATTAGTGGTTGAAAAAGATTGAGAAACTGAGAGACCAGAGTGTTGGATGGACCACTGATTAAATTCTGAGGTCTCCAAGAATGGTGGTAGGGTGGCAAGTGGAGTGACTCAAGTATTCAAGTCTCTGAAGAAGAGAGGAACATACCAGAGACACTGGCAATTCACAGCTATGATCTAGGATAGTTGTTAGAGGGGGAAAATCACCTTCACCTTAAAGCTGAGGAAAACAGGAGTCCTGTGGTGGTGGCCAGGTTTTTGTTAGATGGGAATTACAGAGCTATCACCCTCGAGCCAAGTCTGGACGGCCCTGGATTTTGTAAATAAAGTTTTATTGGAACACTTTGTTTCCGTATTTTCTATGGCTGCTTTTGCACTCTAATGGCAAAGTTAAGTAGCTGCAACAGAGACTACTTGGCCCCCAAGCCTAAAATAGCTACTATGTGGTTCTACACAGGAAATGTTTAAGGACCTGAGTTAGAGCAAGAAGGGGAGTAGAATGTTAGGGCAAGAGGTTGAATACACCGTGACTTTGTGGGTGATGGACTATGAATTTTGAAGGGAACTTTTGGAATGATTTGGTAGGAGAGAAAAGGACGAAAAATGAGGGCACCCAAGGGCAACCTGGCCAACGATGGTGAGCGTGAGGCTTGGACTTCTAATGGTGACTAAGGCAGCCAGGGAGGGGAGAGGCATGATGAGCTGGACCCTTAGGTCACACCAGGCTGGGGGAGCTCCTTATGCAAGGAGGTGCTACAGCACCTACAGGAGCCTACAGCAACTGAAGACCTTGGAAATCTGACTTGTCCTTGACCAGTGCACGAGAACATGCAGCAGTGAACATCTCTGGGGTCTGGGCTGGCTTGCATCTGTTCTGGAGTAAACTTGCAGAGGACAGGGACTGCCTAAATCCTGAATGTGTTCCTGGAATACAGAGGAAGGGGCAGAAGGAGGGAGAGAGGGGGAGCAAGGCAGACAGACAAACCAAGAACCCATGTAAATAAAAGTTAAAATGACAACTCTGGGTTACGTATATTAGTTCTAGAAATTCATAAACCAAATAAAATGTTAGCAAGCTTTTCATATTAAAAAGTCTCATTATGACCTTAGACAAAGTGAGAAATCTTATGACCATCAGGGCTCAGGCCTCTTCCAGGACCTAAATATCCATGGCGCGGTGACAGTTAAATACATTGGGTATCTTATTCTCCTTTAATGCATTCTCCTTCTAATCAACTACCTGTACCCTAAACGGTGATGAGGGCACTCCTTAAAAATTTACCCAGACTCTTAACAGTGTCAAAACTCTTGCAAGATAAGTGAGTAACACATGGCCACAGGCTAGCCCTAGCAGAGCCACTCTCCTGCTGTTAACTACAACTTCTACCTGTCTCAGCCACAGGCAACCTTTCCCGCCCACCATCAGGATAATGAAGGGGAAGGCATCACTTCTGCTGTCTCAGCCCCACGGTGCTAAAAAGATCCACACTCTGCTGCTTCCAGTCCTCTTCTCCAGCTTCCCAGGAGGATACACAGTTTTGTTACACCCCCAGAGAAACTTAACCCAAATTCCCAGTAGGTAAGCATCAATTCTAGAACACTCCACCCGTTAATGACTGCATTTTAATACATTGCCTTTTCAAAGGAGTAGAAGAGCCCCCTCCCTTCCCTTGTCATCTGGGAGCTGCCTGCTGGATTCGCCTCCTATTAAATATATCTCAGCTCTGCTGTCTTTAGCAATGGTCTCTCCCATATAAACTTGCTCAGAGCAAATGGCCACTCCAACAGGAAAAATAAAAAACAAGATTCTGAAGAGATTTGAGAGCCATTTTCAGCAGAGTTGATCTGGTTTCGTCATAGATTTTCTGCAGGGAAGAAACATAATTTGAGGCTGGAGAGTGAAGTCACTCCGAGAGCCAGAAGTTCTGAGAGCCAAAAATGACATCTGAAAATTGTATTTATAAATGTACCCAGAGGCTATCAAATGATGGGCACCCATAGGAACAGTGCCCTAGGCGTCTGCCTGTGCCTCAGGCTGCTTGTGTTGATTGGCCAAAAATAGCAACAGCAAGTTTTCACCTAGGCTTCGACCCTCATTCCCCCCAGCTACAAATGTAAACTCCCAGCCTAAGGATCAAAGTGATTCCCTTACAGAGAACGTCTTCCATCCCCTTGACGGGCAAGTCTGAGTTTTGTAGCAGGTGTGCAGTCTGTTCTCTCCGGAGCCAATGAGTTTCTGTTATCATTCTTAGAGCTGTTGTCTCACGTGTTATATTTATTTTTCTTCCTGTCTGTGTGCTTTCTCTATCTTTCCTGCCCATTTCTACGTGTTCCTCTGGGCTTTGGAAAGCGGGGGGAGGAGGAATTCATTTTAATATGAAAGCTCGTGGAAAGACCTGGCAGAGTGGGCAGTTTTCTAGGGAAAGGAAACAGGATGATCTAAGGAAAGGAAACAGGATAATCTAAGTCACTTGGTATGTTCCAAGTCCGAGGAGCAGTTTATTGTGGCTAAACAAAGGATACATCCAACCTTGGGTCAGACTGTGAACCTTTATCCTAGAGGCAGTGGGCAGCCATGGAAGATTCCTTACCATTGACATAATTAGGTTGATGGTGTAGAATCATCTTTGTATTACAGAGGTCTGTAATAGTTGTCTATGGTCGTGTAACAACTCATTCCAAAATTTAAACTTCATGTAACAAAGATTTATTATCTTATCATTTCTGTGGGTGAGGAATCCAGCGTGACTTACCTGAATGTCTCTCTTCAAAGTCTGTCCCAAGGCTGCAGTCCAGGTGTCAGTCCATAGTGAGGAAAGGAAGGAAATGGCGGTCTTCTGGGGACTCAACTAGGGGAGGATCCAATTCCAAAGTAACTCAAGTGGTTCTGGGCTCAGGACTCATTTCTTCATTGGCTATTGCTTGGAGGTCAAACTTGGTTCCTTGACACTTCTATCTGGGTTTTTTTCTGTGGGATGCCTACGTTCTGCTGGCTTCTCCGTGGAGCAGCTCATCATCTGGCAACTGGCTCCATCAGCATGAACAACTGAGAGAGCAGATAAAGCCTTTTTATCAATTAATCTCAGAAGGGACGTCGTATTATGTTCTGTTCGTTAGTAGGGAGTCATTAGGTCCAGCCCCTCCGCAAAGGGAAGAGATTATACAGGACATGACTACCAAGAAGTAGAAATCACTAGAACTCATCAAAAATAGGAGGGGATCGAGAGACAATATAATCTAGAATCCAAGGAAGAAGAGGATTTCAAAGAGTGACAAGTCATAGCATGGAGGTGTCAGTGCCCTCCCGCCAAAAGTCGCCATGTAGTTGAACTAGTTGGGTGTATTACTTGTTGTAGGAGGGAAGGCACGCATCATGGGAACCATGGTAAAATGGTAAAATGGTGTTAGAAGCTAAGACGGGAACTGGGCTTTAAATGACTGACTGGGGGGAGTGTAAGGAAGCAGGGGCTCAGGCTCACTGTGAACTGGATTCTGTCGGAGAGCAGGGATGGTTCTGTGATTGGCTATCTCAGTAAATCTTATCTACAGGGCAGGAGAGCTAGAAGGAGGACAAAGTTGTAAATGGTCAAGAAGAAGCAGTCACTTGTTTGGGCTGAGAGAGAGGGTGTTTCATAGTTTGTGGTGGCACAGCGACCTTGCTATTATCTGTTTTTAAAACAAAATTATGAAGTGGCCTTGTTTTGGCTCATTTTACCATGGTCTAAGGGTAGCCTTGTCTGAGGTTACTGTTCTGGGAGGCTGTTTATGTCTTATAGGAGAATAACATGACTCAGCCACGAGTGACCAGTCAGCTTCAGAAAGTCAGGGGAAGACAAGTAGAGGATAAGAACATGGTTCAGGAACCAGACTACCCGGATGTAAGTCTAGACTTCACCCTGTGACTTGGGCCCATTGACAAACCTCCCTGTACTTTTGTTTTGCCACCTTAGAATAGAAATTATAATAGTATCGTTCTCATTGGCTGGTTATGAAGATTGAGGAGCTAATGTGTAAAGTATGTGTAAAGTATTTAGAACAAAACTAGCACATGAGAACTATGTGTATGAGGATTATCGCCTAGGATCCCTTGAAGGGACGATTTTGTTAAGAGTAGTTGAAGGCAGAAGCCAGACTAAGATGACCAGAGATAAATGGCAATTGATGAAGTAAAGTCAGCCTGTGCTGAACCACCCCTCAAGAGAGATAGTGACCGAAGATCTGGAAATCACGCAGAAAGAGGAAGGGAATTGGTTTATCCAAGATCGGTGCCTCTTGAAAACTGTTAGAAATGAAAAGTCTCACTCCCTCCAGGGGATTCTTTTTTTTCCATAGTTTTGTTGAAGTGTAACTGACATACAGTAAATAACACCTGTTTAAAATACGCAATTTGGTTAGTTTTGACATATGCATGCACCATAAAACCATCACCACGGTTAATAATGAACATCTTAATCACCCTTTGGTAATCCCTCCCCTCTGCCCCCACCCATATTGTCCCCAGGTGGTTCTGAGGCTGATGTGTGAGAACCACAGGGGATGTGAAACAAATTCTGTCACTAGAAGGACCTAGAGCCATGACTCACAAAACAGTAATAAAGATGATATCCTAACAGTGAAGAAAGGAAGGAAATGGGAGATAAGTGAGAAGATCAGCATCTAGAAAAGGCTGGGGAGGCCTGCTGGCCACAGTGCTGAGAACGGGATGTTTGCTGAGCAGCACTTTCACAAGGCCGCTGATGCAGGGAGCAGTGAGGACATTCAAGGAACTTTCCAAAGGCTACCACTCATGCACTTTTGCTCAGTAAGTGCTTCAAGTCCAGCTCTCTGATCATGGCACACCCCTGCACAAAACCCATGTGGGGTGCCTGGGTGGCTCAGTACATTAATCCCCACCTCTTGGGTCCAGCAGGGGTCATAATCTCGGGATTGTGAGACTAAGCCCCTCATTGGGCTCCACGAGAGATGTGAAGACTGTTTTCTTAGATGCTCTCTTTCTCTCTCTCTAAAACAAACAAACAAATAAAAAAACAAAACACACACACACACACACATCCTAAAACAAACAAACAAACAAAAAACCATTCAATAGATTCCCTTTTCTACAAGGTGCAGTAAAAACAAACAGACAAATGAACAAACAGCAACAAAACCTCAGCCTGACTTTCAAGACTTGATACAGCGGCTGCCTGCCTTCCAACACCATCTTTCCCTCTTTCTGCTCCAGTCTGCTCAGATCTTGTCCCGTGGGTTTGCTTCCTGTTCTGCACTATGTTTCCTCCTTTGCTGCCTTCAGAGAGCGGGTCCCCCTCCTCTGAGTGTCCACCACCCCACAGTTTAAACACCACTTGGGCCTGAAGGTCTCTCTGTCAGCACGCCTGGGATGACTCTCTCTTTGCTCTAAATCTTTAGAAGATGTGCGTGTTGAAAGTGGCAAATCCCTAAAGGCAAGGATTATGTGCACCTGCCGTTATACCCCAACTCCCAGAACTCTGCCTCGGACATACTTCCTGAATGTTTGCTGACGAATGAATGGATGAACCAATGAATTTGCCCGAAACTATTTTTCTTTCATTTATACGACGGGGGCAGTCCCTCAGTGTTTTTCAACCTTAGCACTTTTGACATTTTAAGTCAGATAATTCCCTGTGGTGGGGGCTGTCCTGGAAGTTGTTGGACGTTTTAGCAGCTTCTCTGGTCTCTACCCATCCGATGCCAGTAGTGCCGCCTTCCCAGCGGGAGGACCAGAAATGTTTTCAGACATCGCCCCCTGCGGCTGGAGGGGGAAAGAGGGCATAACCCCGGTTGAGACCCTTGAACATTCACTTTCCAGGTTTTCCTGTAAAATATTTATCACAAAAAGGATAGTGGCAATGATCTAATTCAGGCCAAGGATAGAAGGAAAGTGTTTAACATTTGGAACCCTTCCTAAGTCCCAGGAAACCCCCTAAACTTTTCTAAGTGACTTTCTCCCCATTTGCCTTCCACCTCCTCCTTCCCCACTACCTGGTGCTTTTTGGTTTGTTTTTTGTTTTTTTTAAGATTTTTGTTTATTTGACACAGAGAGAGAGATCACAAGTAGGCAGAGAGGCAGACAGAGAGAAAGGGGGAAGCAGGCTCCCTGCTGAGCAGAGAGCCCAATGTGGGGCTCCATCCCAGGACCCCAGAATCATGACCTGAGCCGAAGGCAGTGACTTTCACCCACTGAGCCACCCAGGCACCTCAACCCACTACCTGGTGTTTTATTTGCATAGATAGCCCATCAATTCCCGCTAACAGCAAAGGAAAACAGAACCAGAGTAGTGAAGTTTTAAGAACAGAAAGTCTTCAAGTAAGTTGGTATTTTGAAATAGGGTGCCCCTTAGTTTCCCCAAACTGAGCTGTGCAGGTACATCTCACTTTATCTCCTCCTAATGCCTACTGGGTATGATCTATAACCATCTGTTCTCAGGAACCGAAGACAGTAAATCACTTCCCCACATTTGTTATGAGATAAAACGTTTCCCATCTCGACTTCATGTGGACAAGTTCTGAAAGTGACAAAGTCAGAAAACACTGATTCATGCTCCGTCTCTCAGAGCTAATCTAGATCTTTCTAGTCTTAAGTATTTCCCACTCCGTCTCATAGATCCGGTCTTAGTTTTAATACAGTCATTTTCTTCCTTATTATAATGGGATATATGGTGTTCATTTTGCAAGTCTAATTCAATGAACTATTTGCTCAATGGGGTATTAACATGGAGGAACAGTTTGTTACCCTGAGTCTCTGTCTGATTGCTCCGAGTCTGGGCATCCCTCCCACCAGGACCACCCGCTGTCCCCACTGTTTTGCTCTCCCCAGCTGCAGGCAGGTTGCTTCCTTTCTCCTTAGCAGCCTCTTCTTCTTCCCACTTCTCCCTTTTCTTCTTTATTCTCAATCTACTTCACGCTGACATTCTCCTTTGATCCTTTCATGCTTTATAGACCCTTTGTCTCTGCTCTCAGACTCAGCTTCTGCCTGCGTTATGTGCTTCAATTTCAAATCACCAGGAACATAAGCTGCCTATCACGGTTTTCCTCCTTTAGTCACAAAAGTGAGGAAAAAAGAAAAAGGAGCTCATCTTTCTGCCTGAGCGAAGCCTTATTCATGCGGTGAGTCGGTGGGTCTGTTGCTCAACACCAGCTGGAGCGAACCCTGGACACGATCATCTTAATGAGGGAACTTCTGATGCAAATGAAAAGCATATGCTTGCGGGAAAATAGCCTGGAAAAATATGGTAAGATACCCATCAGGAGGAAAATCAAACATAATAATGATATTCTCATTCTGTTGATATCATAACAATACTCAGCTGTCCACAGAATACTAGAATTTGTCCTTGATGCGATGACTCTGGAGTTTCGTATTAGTTTTGAGTGTGTCTCGCACAAATGGGAAATATCTTTGATTGTGGTCATTAGCGAGCAGTGAGAGATTCAGCGAGCTGAAGTCAGAACAGCTCTTCGGCAGGATGACCCCTAGAAGTCGGCCCCTTTGTGAAGGCTTCTGCCATGCTGGGCAGGTCACTGTGTCCATATCCATCTGTTTGTTTCTGTGATTGCTATGAGGAATATCCAGAGCTGTAGAAGGTGTAAACTATCCAAAATGGTGAAATGAACATAACCAAAAATGCGAGTATATGTATAGTAGCAGCTTAACAAGAGTTACAGACTGGTTTGGAGAGCAACGATCCACTCTTCATTTCTGGAGAAGCCTTACACTCTCTCCCACTGGCCCTGTTTTCCTTTGAACTCTTTTTTTTTTTTTTTTTTAAGATTTTTATTTATTTATTTGACAAGCAGAGATCACAAGTACGCAGAGAAGCAGGCAGGGTGGGGGAAGCAGGCTCACTGCTGAGCAGAGCCCAATGTGGGGCTTGATCCCAGGACCCTGAGATCATGACCTGAACCCAAGGCAGAGGCTTAACCTACTGAGTCACCCAGGCGCCCCATCCTTTGGACTCTTTTATCGACTTGTCACTGTCCCCAATTACATATGCAGCCTGCAGATCTTAGAAGGAAAGATATTTCGGGTTCTTACTTCCGACTATCAAAAATGTCTTTTTGAAACAAAAAAACACTTATTTATCTCTTCTAATCCCAAGGAAAGTTCAGAGGCTGACAGACAAGCAAGCTTAGAAAGGCAAATGTGCTTTGCCTAAGAGGGAAAGGTGTTGGCAACTTTTGCAAATACAGAAATGTGGAGGCAACGTATCAGAGAACCGGAAGTATAACGTGGAGAATTTATCACTTCCCCCCAAGTAGATCTTCACAACATGGCCTTGGTATGTCATTTGATAGGAATTCCCTGAATAGCAAGTATATCCACTTTCATATTATAGTCCAAAATTTATTTTCCAAAACCAAATAAAATAATCTTTAATATCCATGCCATTGCCTTTCAATAAAAATGAAGATATTTTTCCTTATGCATTTACTAATCAGAACATTTAAAAACTTGGCTGATTTTTTAATTGTAATTTTATTACATAATATAAAAGGAGTATCAGTAAAAATATCTCATTTTTATTATGACACTGACATTTCTCTTCATGAAGAGCAGCAAGATAATGCCAATACTATTTTAGCCTTTCTCCCTTATGAACTCGATGAATTCATAAAGATAAATGTCATAAACAGAGATTAGCAATCATGCAGTATATATTACAAAAGATTGTATTTTAGAAAATATTGTAAAATTTCAGACGATTTTTTTTGTTTTTAATTTTAGCTTTCAGCTGATGGAATATTTTTTCTCTTCTCTCATGAGTTTTCTTCTTCTTTTTTATTCTCTGAATCTCACTTGTTTTCTGAGTCTATATCTCTTCCAACTGTACATAAATCTATTTTCTATGTTTTTCCCCATTCTCAATTATAATGGACCCTTGAATTATAACCCTGAATAAGATTCAACAGTCTATACTCTCAAGAAGTCTTCATGATATTCTGAAGTAAAGACATGGCAAATAATCAAATCTGGAAGTGAGAAAAGGAATACTCAAAACAGTCCTGTTTGAGCTCTTGTAGACTTCGATGTGTTTGGTAGGAGTCCAAAGAAACCCTCAAAACAGAACACCACTAATTCAGAGCTCTGACTTGATCGTGTAATAAAGGGACCCCACATTTATGCAGAAAGTAGGAGGACTAGAGCATGACCTGCATGACCAAGACTTGAAACCACTAAGCCAGAGTGCAGGAAAATTGTATCAGCAGCTTGAATATACCAAAATATAAATTTTATTTATTTATTTTTAAGATTTTATTTATTTATTTGACCGAGAGAGAGAGAGATAGCAAGAGAGGGAACACAAGCAGGAGGAGTGAGAGAGGGAGAAGCAGGCTTCCCGCTGAGCAGGGAGCCCGATGCAGGGCTCAATCCCAGAAACGTAGTATCATGATCTGAGTCAAAGGCAGATGTTTAACGACAGAGCCACTCAGATGCCCCACAAAGTATAAACTTCAGATGTTGATAGGAATGAAGGGGTATTGTGGAAGAAATCTGATAGTAGTGGGATGAGCGAAAGGTGCTTATGAAATGTTATTATGATTCACTAAGATTCTTGAGAATTTGCCATTATGAATAAATATCCAACCAGCTTGCTTTTCATAGGACCCCAGGGCAACATTGAGTCATTATTTATTTAGAAATACCCCCAGGAGCTGGGTAAAATATAAAGGCTTAGGGCTAGTGAAGGTTCTGGACGACAGGAAAAAAAAGATGGCATTAAATGATCTCTCCTCATCATCTGTTAAAGTCTTCTTGATTCTACCTGGTATAAAGAAGGAAGCTGAACCCTAATTATATCACAAGAAAATAGGGTATGATCAAAGAAGTCTTTCTAAGGCAGTTAGTAATTATGAAACCCTCAAATAAGAGTTGGGTAGAGGAGGCTTCCAAGATCCTTTCCATCTTTTGTGAGGAAACAGGGGTAAAGGGAAGGATAACTATCATTTATTAAATTCTTACCATGAAAAGACAACTATTAAAACCTCTGCAAATGGTCCTAAGGGCAAAGAGCAAATAAAGAAAGCATTGATTCAAGAAAATCTATGAAGTTTTGCTGAGAAAGATGAAAGTCTGTGGTATTTGAGCCAAGACAGTTCCCCCTTCCTGTCCCTGCTGCAGCCAAGAGGGCAGGCCTCTGTCTCCCCATGGATCCCTGTAAGAGGGCTTTCTTCCCAAGAGGACAGACACAGTATTACCCGTGCACGTGCACACACAGACACACACACACTGTCTGCTGCACTGAGGCTAAGCCCTAGGCAAGTGTGATTGAGAGGTGTGGACTCCCATCCTCTGAAGAGCTTTGACTCATGAGATGGAGGCTCTACCTTGGGCATAGCTCGTGGAGCATTCTGGAGCCCTGGGAGCTCTTGCCTCCCCTGTGGTTCCATGAGAGGAGAAACAAGCCAAGAGAAGCGCAGGCTGCTGCCTCTCCACACAACTCTCCCGCCACCTAACACTCAGCTATTGGAGCAGCAGAATCAGAGAGAAGGTTGCCATTATCCCCACTTCAAGTGCCAGACTCCTGTTTTAGAGATTTTTGCATAGGGGAAAAAGAGGCTCTAAAACCCCAGCTCTTAGTCTCTTCCTAAATATATCGATTTCATTTGCAACACAGATGGATATATTTAAACCTATCATGATCTCAAGAACAATGGAGGTTGTGATGAAAGGCAATTGAAAAGAGATTCATGCACTGGGACATTGTGAAAGCACTACAGAGGTAAACCATCAATAATTACTAGAGTTTAACAACTGAGTGTGGTCAGAGAAATAGGGAAATAAGGCCTTATCAATGTCACTGCCATTCCAGCATCATTTTATAAATTAAGATGTATATGGTAAACCCTAGTGCAACTACCAAAACAAGTCAAGAAATAGAGTGACAAATTAAAGTGCTGCACTACAAAATATTGATTTATTATAAAAGGAAGCAGCAGAAGAGGGCTAGAGGAAGAAAAATACATAAGACATAAATATCAAAAAGAAAAATGGCAGACATCAATCCAATTATATCAACAATAATGTTAAATGTGACTGGCTTAAAGAATTCAATCAAAAGGCAGAAATTGTCAGACTCAATTTTAAAAAGTAAGATCAAACTACAGGCTATCTGTAAGACATACACATTAGACTTCAAGATACAAATAGATTGAAGTGAAGGGATAGAAAAAGATATATCATGTGAACAGCAATCGTAAGAAAGATGGGTCACTATACTGAATGCAAACAAAATTTGCTTTAAAATAAAAATATGTTGCTAGAGATAAACATGGACATTTTATAATGATATATATGAATTGACAAGATATATAAATTGCATGCATACAGGCACCTAAAACAGAAACTCAAAATACATGAACTAATAAGTGACATAACTAAAAAAAGAAACAGATAATTCAACAATAGCTGGAGGCTTTAATATCTCACTTTCAATGACAGATAGGAAATTAGGCACAAGATCAACAAGGAAATAGAAGGCCTGAACAACTATAAACTAACTAGACCTAATAGACTTCTATAGAAAATCCCACCCAATAACAGCACATTCTTCTCAAGTGGAGCATGAGACATTCTCCAGGATAAACTATATGCTAGTCCATAAAAAAGACATTGTAACCTTTTGGGAAAGAAGATTCAATAGTCCACAGTCTCAGGTAGTCTTCATAATATTCTGAAGAAAAATAAGGCAAATTAAAGGGCAAATAATACATAGTATGTAAACATAATAAAATACAAAGTATGCTCTCCAACCACAGTGAAATGGCGTTAGAAAGTAATAGCAGGAGGGACGCCCGGGTGGCTCAGTGGGTTAAAGCTTCTGTCTTCAACTCAGGTCATGATCCCAGTATCCTGGGATCAAGCCCTGCATCAGGCTCTCTGTTCAGCAGGGAGCCTGCTTCCTCCTCTCTCTCTGCCTGCCTCTCTGCCTCCTTGTGATTTCTGTCTGTCAAATAAATAAATAAATCTTTAAAAAATAATAATAGCAGGAAAATATTTAGGAAACTTACAAATATTTGGAAATTAAACAACACATTTCTAAATAACAAGGGGCTCAAAGAAGAAATCACAAGGAAAATCGGAAAACACTTTGAGATTAATGTAAATGAAACTGATGGAATGCAGCTATAGCACAACTTAGAGGGAACTCTGTAGTTGCAAATACATATTGTAAGAAAGAAAAAAGATTTCAAATCAGTAACTTTATCCTTACAGCTTAAGACACAGGGGGAAAAAAAGCAAACAAATCATAAAGCAAACAGGAAATAATAGAGATTAAAATAGAAATCAACAAAATGGAGGATAGAAAAATAACAGGGAAAATCAATAAAAGCAAAAAGCTGGTTCTTTGAAAAGATTAAAAAAGTTAACATACCTTTAAGTAGATTAACCTAGAAAACAAAAAAAGGAAGCAGTCAAATTATTAGAATCAGAAATAAAAGAGATGACATTATTATTGATCTTACAGAATTGTTTTAATGGCTCATAAAGTAATAATATGGACAATTTTACAGCAACAAATTAGACAAATTAAGTAGTGGGCAAATTCTTTGAAAGATAAAAAATAACTAAAACTGACTATAAAAAATACACTATCTGAATAAACTATAACAAGTAAAGGGATTGAACTGATAATTCAAAAACTATCCACAAAGAAAAGCTCACACCTAGCAGCAGCCTCACTGCTGAATTCTACCAAACATTTCAAGAATTAATACCAATTTCACACAATTTCTTCCAAAAAATGGAAGAAAAGGGAATACATCTCAATTCATTTTATGAGGCCAGTATTACCTTGATACCAAAACCAAACTAAGCAAACACAGAAAAACAAAAGACCAATATCTCTTATGAATATGGATGCAAAAATCATCAACAAAATACTAGCAAAGTGAATACAGTAGCATATAGGAAGAAGAATTATACACCATGACACCATGACTAATTGGGATTTAAAGCAAGGATGTGAGATTGGTTCAACATCTGAAAATCAATTAACATGATACATCATATCAATAGAATTTTTTAAAATCACATAATTATCTCAATAATTGCCAAAAACATTTGACAAAAATTCATCAACATTTCATAATAAAAACACTTGATAAACTAGGAATAGAAGGGAACTTTCTCAACATGATAAAGACCACATATGAAAAACCCACAGATAACATCGTACTTAATGGTAAACTAAGTATGGTAAATGGTAAAGAGACTGGATATTTTCTCTGCTATCAGGAACAAATGTCTGCTCTTATCTCTTCTATTCAACATTGTTCTTGAAGTTCTCACAGGGGCAGTTGGGCAAGAGAAAGAAAAAAAGGCATCTAGATCAGAAAGGAAGATGTACACTATCTTTATTTGCAGTTGACATAATCTTGTATACAAAAATATCCTAAGGCATACACTAAAACAAAACAACCCAGTGAACTACTTCTATAAGGTTTAGGATTCAAGATCAATGTATAAACATCAGTTGTATTTCTATACACTTGAACAATCTGAAAGGAAATGTGGAAAACAATTCCAATTATAACAGCATTATAAAAATTAGAATATTTAGAATAAACTTAACAGAAGAGGAATGAAAGTTATACTCCGAAAACTATAAAATGTTGTTTAAAGAAATGAAAGATGTAAATACTTAGAAAATATCCTGTATTCATGACTTGGAAGACAGTATTGTTCAGATGGCAATACTCCTCAAACTGATCTATAGATTCGATGCAAATTAAATCAGAATCCCAGCTGCCTTCTTAGTAGAAATTGACAAGCCGATTTTAAAATTGATATGGAATTGCAAGGAACCTAGAATAGCAAAAACTATCTTGAAAAAAGAAAAACAAAGTAGACTCACACTTCCCAGTTCAAAATGTTACTACAAGGTAACATTAATCAAGCTGGTGTAGAACTAATACAACAGTAGACATAGAGATTAATGGAGTAAAAATGAGAATCTAGAAATAAACCCATACATCTATTGTCAACCAATTTTTAAGAAGGGTGCTAAGATCAACCAGTGGAGCTAAAAACTGTCTTTTTAACCAATGGCCCTGGGGAAACTGGGTACTCACATGGAAAAGAATGAAATTGGACCTTTACATCACACCATATACAAGAATTAATTCAAAATGGATCAAAGGCCTAAATGTAAGGTCTAGAAAACTCTAACAAGAAAACATAGGGACAAATCTTAATGACTTTGGATTTGGTAGGTGATTCTTAGATATGATTCAAAAGCGTGAGTAACAAAAGAGAAAATAAATCAATTGGATGGCTTCATCAAATGTAAAAGTTTTGTGCTTTAAAGACTATTATCAAGAAAGTGAAAATAAAGCCACAGAATGGAAGAAAATATTACAAACTGTATATCTGATAAAGGACTTACATCTAGAATATATAAAGAATCCTTATAGTTTAATAACAAAAAAGACAAATAACCAAATTTAAAAATGGGTGACATATCTATCTGAACAGACATTTCTTCAAGGAAGAATGACCAAATAGCACATAGAAAGATATTTGATATCATAATCATCAGGGAAATGCAAATCAAGTGTACGTGCAATGAGAAATAATTCACCTTGAACCCACTGAGATGACTGGAATCAAAAGTCATATAATGAGTAGTTACAAGGATGTGAAGAAACTGGAGCTGTAGGAGAGGAAGCTCTAGGTTCTTTTGGCTGGCTTATTAATTAAATCAACATAGAACAGATTAAGAGGAGGAAAACAAATTTAATTTCATAAGTATGGAAGCCTCACAGAGATAGGAGAGGTTCTCAGACAGTCAGGCAATTAAGGTTTACAGGCCATCCTGAGCTAAGGAGAAGAGGAAAGAAGACCGGAGCTTCAAAAGGAAGGAAGACAATTCACAGGAAGATGGAAAGAGTGAATGTTTTGGTGAGCAAATGTTTGATATGTGGTGCAGAGACAATGGAACACCGAAAAGAATTTGAACAAACAGGCCCTATGGAGCTCCCTCCAGCTTTCATACCTAGCCTGTACTCTTTGCAGCTATCTCTGGTGGTGGTAACTCTCCTCCTGAACCAAGCCCTCTATCTAAATTTTCTTAAGCAGTTAAAGGGGAGGTTAAACATTCTTCCTGAGCTTTTTGGGCCTTGGTTGTCTTCTGCTCAAAATAATCCATATGCCGAAGTGCCACATTCTGGGAGACTTGTTCCAAAACCCCTTAAGAACCTTTGTACATTGGGGCACCTGGGTGGCTCAGTGGGTTAAGCCTCTGCCTTCAACTCAGGTCATGATCTCAGGGTCCTGGGATGGAGACCTGCATCTGTCTCTCTGCTCAGCAGGGAGCCTGCTTCCTCCTCTCTCCCTGCCTGCCTCTCTGCCTACTTGTGATCTCTCTCTCTTTGTGTCAAATAAATAAATGAGTTCTTAAAAAAAAAAAAAAAAGACCTTTGTACATTGCCCATGAGCATATGAAATGGTGCAACCTTTTTTTGAAAAGAGTTAGGCAGTTTTTTTTCAACCATTAAATGTAGAGTTAGCATACAACCTAGCAATCCCTCTCCTCAGATGTATCTATTCAAGAGAAATGGAAACGTAGGTCTGCATAAAGTTTTTACACAGTTGTTTATAGTAGTGTTCCTTGTCTTAGCTAAGAGGTGAAACAACCCAACGTTTGAATGGATATGTGGAGCATGGCTAATTGAAATGTGGTATATCCATACAATGAAATCCTCTTTGGCCTGGAAAAATATTAGGGTACTCATACATGCTGTAACTTAGATGAATTTGATTAAATTATGTTAAGTGAAAGAACACACAGTCACAAAAAGACCACATATCATGATTCCATTCATAAAAAATGTCCAGAGCAGGAAAATCTGTAGGTACAGGAAGGAGATTAGGGATTTTTTAGGACTGGGGGATTAAGGGTAAGAGAATAAAGAGTTGATAAGAAAAGCGCCAGGATTTTCTTTCTCAGGTGCTGAAAATGTTCTAAAATTGACATGTTAATGGTTGCCTGTATCTGTGAATACATGAAAAGCACTGACTTATATGCTTTAATGAGAGAATTGTATGCATTGTGAATTATATCCCCATAAAGCTGTTAAAAAAAGAAAACTACCACAAGCCTAACAGAGCACTAGCCATTTCTACATACCAATGTCTCATTTTTAGGTTCCCTTTTTTAAGGTGAGGAAACTGAGGCTTCAAATGTTTAAGTAGCTATGTCAAGGTCACCCTGTGAGGAAGTGGAAAAGACAACTAGAGCAGGAAATCTGATTCCCAGTTCACTGTTGGAATTGAGAGTTACTGGATTTGATTATGCAGCGAACTGACTGCTTTTCCAGGTATGATTCCATTTAACTCTTGAGACACCTGCTGTAAATATCACTTTCCTCACTTTAGAAGTAAGGACACTGTTATTCTCGGAAACTGTAAGCTGGCAAGATTTCAAGGTCATTCTTTTTACTGAAGGTGGGATTCCTATTCCACCTCATCAGAGCGAAAGGTCACCTGCCTTCACAAAGGTCAGCAGAAAGTTTCTAAGATCTAAGGATACCGACCCTCCGAGCATAATGTTTATATTAAATGAAAACTTTTAACTACCTGCAAAAGAAAGAATAGACCCAAGCCTAGAAAAAAATACATCTTCAGGTGAAACAATGTCATCAGCAATTATTAATAAGTTGTGGTCTCAGCTTGGTAAGCCATAGAAATGCAGAGACCAACCCCCTAAAAGCCAATTTTCAAATTACTAATTTGATTCTACTAGTCATGTGTTTTAAGCCTGCTTTCTGTCACCACTTACTTATTTAGCTGAATGACATATCGGCTTCAAAAGTCCACTAATGGTGAAATAACCTTTTTCAGAAGGGGAATTGTACAAAATGCATCAGTGCTTTTAAAGAAAACAAAATGCTTAATAAGAAGATTTGCCTTCAGAGATTTTTGAGGCAATGCACATCTGCTGGTAGGACCTACCAGGTCAGCTCCCTTGCAGCTTTCTAGAGTTTTCCAAAGAAGGGCTGGAAGAACAAGAAGCAGAGCCCAAGGGTGGGAGAATAAGGGGGTGATGGGCAGCAGGAAGCCATTTCTGAGATAGGAGGATAGGGGGATAGGCTGGGCGGGAGGGGGGGGCGTGGGGGGTGGGGGTGGAACTTGCTCAGCTGCTTATGCTCCCTCCCTCCTCCCCAGCCTGAGAAAGGAACAAAGAGCCAGACAGAAACTCATCCTCCAAGAAGAGAACAGAATCAGCATTGAAGAGCAGAGAAGCTGCAAATTCCACTTGGTTTTTCTTAAAGTAGGTCTTGGGCAAGAGTTCTTATTCTCCCAGGGTAATGTTCCAGGTATAAAAGCATCGGTTTCTGTTTAAAGATAAAATAGCCTCTGTTTCTACACAAGTGTGTGGGAACTATATTTAAGGGCCACCAGTCAGAAAAAATCTTTTTGTGACACCATAGGTGGCCTGCAAGAGTGGATTTCAAGGGAGCAGCTTTCCTTGTATGCAAAATATATATTTTTTACATCATTGCCTCAGCAAAGCCCCTATTCTTTTTAAGATTCTTGGAATGCCAAATGCAATAGGATCTTCTGAGATGAGGGGAGAAAAATCTCAGGAGAGCTGATTAAGTACCTGTGCAAGGGTTGTCGAGACTTAGGGTCCTTGGGCAATTTTCCAGGGAAGTCAGTCCTCCAACTGCTGCTTGTCAGATCTCCAACCTTAGACTGTTAGTGCGTTCTAACTTAGGCAGGTGTAAAAAATCTTTAAGACCCCAAAAGCTTTCAGAAAAAAATGTACAGTCAGTTAAAGTTAGCCAAAACCCAAACACCTAGGTTATCTGTTCTTAGCATGTTGGTAACAGAAGGAATCAGAGGTTTTGTTTTGTTTTGTTTTTTGTTTTTTTTAATATGAAGATTTTATTTATTTATTTGACAGAGAGATCCAAGTAGGCAGAGAGGCAGGCAGAGAGAGAGGGAAGCAGGCTCCCCACTGAGCAGAGAGCCCGATGCGGGGCTCGATCCCAGGATGCCGAGATCACAACCTGAGCCAGAGGCAGAGGCTTAACCCACTGAGCCACCCAGGCACCCCTTGTTTTTGTTTTTAAACAAAGAGTCCGCTCAGCCCCTTCCCTCCCTCTCCCAGCTCTGTCTCCGTTTTCTGCAAATGCTTTACCATAGCTTATCTAGACAGCGATTGACACAGGCCACTGATTCACTTTGGGTTAAAAAAGTGATCTCTGGAGGATAACAATCTCTTTAGTCTGCGACTGTAGAATTGTTACTCTCTCTTTCTGCAATACCAAAAAAAAAAAAAAAAAATCAACTTAGAAACAAACATGTATATAAAAGTTGTCAGCAATAAACTTCTAAGGCCGTCAGGTTTTTTTAATAGTATGAAATGGATGAATATGACTTGATGATAACATGATATAATTTGCAGCTAATTGCCATTGTCCTCCAAACATATCCTAGTTTTGACTCTGATTTCCTTTTTTTGG
This sequence comes from Mustela putorius furo, assembly GCF_011764305.1. Classification (NCBI taxonomy): domain Eukaryota; kingdom Metazoa; phylum Chordata; class Mammalia; order Carnivora; family Mustelidae; genus Mustela; species Mustela putorius. The sequence goes on along the minus strand of NW_025422010.1, from coordinate 10,571,922 downwards.
TTGGACAGTACTTATTGTGAAAGTGAGATCAGATTACTAGGTTTCCTCTCCACATTTCCTGACATTCTTTGGCCTTACGGACCTGTGGAGGGATTCCGTCAGATTAAGGCTCTTGGCCTCTCCCACATTCTCCTCTATGGGAAGTCTTGTCACACCTCCCTGGGCAGCTTGAAGGAAGAATGCTCAGTCCAGACCCTTCTGCACGCCTTTCAGGGACTGCCTGTCCACAGAGCAAGCTAACCTGCAGCCTCATTTCCTAGGTGGCCTTGTGGCGGAAGCCAAGTGCATGGGAGGAAAGTGTGCTTGGCAGGTGGTTGAATGAGCTTAATACTGGAGTTATTGAGAGTTAAGAAGCCTATTGTAGGCACACATCTAAATTTCATTCTCCGATTGAGGCTTTATTTGTGATAATACTGATTGTTTAAAATCCTCCTTCTGCCGTAGTCAAATCCATAGAGACAAAAAGTAGAATGGAGATTGCTAAGGCTTATGCCCATGGGAGAATATGAAGTTATTGTCTAATGGATGTGTGGTCTCAGGTTTGCAGAATGAAAATGGATTCTAAAGATGGATGATTGTGACAGCTACAACAAAATGAATGCACTTACGTATGGCCGGTGAACTGTACACTTAACAATGGTTAATATGGTAAATTTTCTGTTGTTTTGTATTGTGCTATGTATTTTATGTGATATTACATATTTGAACACAATAAAAAAATAGAAAATATAATTTCCTCCTAGTTCCTTTGCCTATGTTCCCCGGGGCTGGACAGCTTCTGTTGATCATACATTGAAATGTAAGTTTCAGTGACTTAAAGGAGCCAGAAGCTATAAATGTTACAAAGGAGAATTCATCACATGGTCTTTTATTTTATGAGGGGGCTTCTCTCCACTTTCTCACCCACTCTCCCTGCTCGGGCAAGCTCTCACTCACCTTTAGAAGCAGCCTGCCTAGGGGAGGCTGCTGTAGAAAGAAGTCTGCAGATGCCTGCAGGAGAGGTTTGGGGTTTTCCAGATTTTCCTTGAACTGGGTGGGTTACTTAAATTCTGAAATGAAGTATCAGGAAGCCAACTTTGTTGGCCCTTATGTTACATTCTTCAATCTAGCTTTTTCCTAATTTGTTCATCCACCAAATATTCATTGACTACTTATGTGTTCCAAGCATTCTTCTGAGAACTTGGGACAGAGTAATGAGCTGCTATTTTTATCTCTATCTGTGCAATTCCTGGATCTTCATTGGGGAAGGAAAACCAAATTGAAGAAGGAAAGGAAAACGTGTTATGTAGTGAACCCCTTAAGCCTCTACAGTTAGCTTCTTTTAATGTATAATTTACTAATATTTGTTTATTCACTATATATTGAGTTCCTATTATAATCCAGTCACTAAGATGAACAACAGTCTTTGTGAAGCTCCAAGTCTGACAAAAAAAAAAAAAAAAGAAAGAAACACCGGCGAGTACATTCAATACATTATAATTGATAGATTTTGTGGTATGAACAGAAGCAGGACTGCAATTAACATATTCTTATTTTAATTAGCTCAGTATGGAATACATATCAAATTCTCAGCATACCCTTAACTGAAAGCAGTAATCCCCACCACTTTCTTTTTAAAATTCTGGCAAACACCAGAAATATGGAAATTTAGAAAGGAAGGCTGAAGGGTAACAATGACAACAAAAAACTCAAAAAGCTTAATCTAAAATTAGGACAGAGTCAGATATTATCATGCTTGGAGGTTAGCACTAACAGGAATCAACATAAAATGGATAAGATTAGCCATCTGCAGGAATCATGGCAGGAAATAAGCCACCTAAGAGATGATTCACAAACATATTGCTAGCTATTCGAGGGTGCTTTCTATATCTCACTAGGGGTCTAGCATGCTCTCCCAAAAGGGAAGTCATCAATTTAAAATGTAACTAGTAGAAGATTAGTAGTAATTTAAGAAATTGCAAACTGTCATAAGGAAATGACAGAGGTTTTGGATGACAGATAAAAAGTATAGAAAATGAGTGGTATATTTGTCACAATCTCCAGAGAAGGAAAGTTGCTGATTCTAAAAACTATTAGGGTATATCTTAGAAATATTCCTAGGACCAAGAAGAGCAATCCGTCCTGTTTGATAGTTGGATAGCTCTTAATTACAGCTGAGTCTGTTCTTTATTCTATGTTCACTCATCAACCTGCTGATCCAGCTGATGGCCAAGCATCAAGTCCCATCCGAGTGGTCCAGTAGTCATGCATAAATGGGCGTTAATGGTCATCCTCTTAGACATAATTCCCAAGGTAAATTAATGAATGGATGTGCTCATTGTCAAACCATTTAGTGAGTCAGATTAAGGGGCTCGATCCTCTAGAATCTGTTCATCTTAGATCGCTAGTAAAATTGATGTACATTCTACATGTGTGGCTCTTATTCAGATTCAGTTATTTCAAGCAACAGAGCATAAACAACTAGTTTGTCTGCCTGTTTGTCATTCTTTTCCTAGTCCTTTCAACTTCATTCATTTTCTACCCACTCAGGCCCCGGATATTAAAAGCTTTCTTCGAATTCTCTTATCTACATCATAGTCTAACACTAATCACAGCCAATTAATTTTCCTTCTTATTCTTCCTTCTAAAGTCTAGGCCTTGAGGACATCATAATTATGTGGTGACAAAGTATTTCCAAGTACGAATTGAGGTGATGACCTCCACCTAAGTCACTCATTTGCTCCCTAAGAGGCCCCCCTCCAGATGAGAGTTAGGAGATATCCATTGCCGCTATGGACGGACTGTAGAACCAGAAAAGGTAGAAAGTCTTGATTCTTGAGTTTAAAACCCTGGAGGTGATACGGAAAGATCCAGATCCATAAGTGTGACCTTCCTACCTAGACTAATAAAAGAATAAAAGAATCTTCAAGCTGAAAAAGAGGGCAACAATGGAAGAAGCTGCCAGAGAAAAAGAAATAAATATGTGTGTGAGATATGTGTCCTGCCTTCTGTCCCTTCATGATAAGGCCTAAGAGAAGACATCACTGATCTTCTTATTTAAGTTTGGGGACCCATAAATAGAAAGTTGTTCTGATGGAATAGGATTGGAAGATAGCAAACTGTATAACTGGGAGACAAACTCCCCTCCCCCTCCTTTCATGCTGCCATCATCGCAAAGAACCCGCAAGGTGGCTCACATTCGAATGCTAGCTAAAGACAATCTACCTAGTGTCACAGGCTGGAGTGGTGTGGATGGCAACTGAAATTGCCACAGCCCCCCAGTTCTGGAGACTGGGGTCATTGGTAAGAGGGACCTGCAAATATCCTCACCGTCAGAATAAGGGAACTTCTCATAACGAGGATTCTGTGTGGACAGTCTCTTCTCCCAATGACTGTCCCACACCCACATAAAGGACAAGAGGAATGACCTCCTGGCTTCACCGTGGTGTGGAGAAAGTAAAATGAGTATCTCCCATGTCTACCTTTGCACTGCTTTCACCATGTCCTAAAATAAAGGAGTTAAAAACCCTGGAAAAAAAAAAAAAAACACACACACACAGAATAGACATTATTCTGCCTAGAAATGACTGGAGTAAATTTTCTCCAGCAAGTAAAATGGAGGCTTAGCTCCAGAATTAAAATGAATTATAGAAAATGAAGACAGTTATGGGTCTTGTTTGTGTTGTTGCACACTTGACTAGGACCTTTAGAATTTGTACCTGCTACTTTCATATTACTAAAATATCTTTTTAATAAGCTCCCTGCATCCATCTTACACACCACTGTCAAATTAATCTTCTTAAATGCCTACTTTAACAGTACATGTGATGGCTTCCTGTTGCTTTCAGGATGAAGTCCAAGCTCTTCATCCCTGAGGCATTGTGAAAGGTCCCACACCATCTGCTCCCCAACTACTTTTGAACATTTTGCCTCCTGCTGTTTTCAATAGGGATCCTCTGTTTCCAGAAAGCCATCCCTCTAACTTCCAGCCCCGATGCTTTGTTCATCATCTTCTCTTACCACCTTTACCACTTCTGAAGTGTTCTTCCTGCTTCTTTCTTTTATAGATATCTCAACTTATCTCATCATTTGCTTAAAAAATTGTTTTTAAAGTCCATCCTTGCAGTCTTCTCAGCACACCTATCCATTTGCATTCTACTATGTCAGTGATGAGTTGTCAGGGGAAACAAGAGAAAGGGCAGATTATCTCAAGGTGAGGAAGGTTTCCTAGAAAGGGTGCACAAAGTTGGGCCATAAAGGCAGGTAAGATTTAGATATACAGAGATGGCAAAGATAAGGGAAAAGGAGTCTACAAAGAAGAGATAAAATTATAAGCAAGGAAATTATCCATACATTTGGAGATTATTGAAAGGTTGAGGCAAGCACAAGCTGAATTTTATTTTCTTAACTTCTAAAATATTTCCAGTCTATTCTACTTACTATTGTATGTAACTTATTATCTCTGTCTATACCATGTCATCTCTCTATAGCTACAATATTCTATAAGTCATCTATCAACCTACATACTGGAATAGTTCATGTACATGACTTGTCTCCAAGTAGAAGAACACTTCCTGGCATGGGTGGGATGTCTTAAAAATCACAGGTAGTCCCTCTGACTGTAACATTTATAAAGTCACCTTTACTAATGACAATATGTGAAAAGTTAAGGAGACTTAGATTCTGGATCTGTGCACTGACCTCCCTGTAGTATTAATTGCCATTTATTTCCATTTAGAATTTCTAAGAAATGAAATAGTTAATGTGACAGATGTACAGATGCCTGGTTAACAATAATGATTACACAATCTGATATAATAAAGCAACTAGAGAGAAGATAGTAGACATGGAAGAGAGAATAAGATGATCCAACATAAGAATAACTGGTTTTCTAGACACAGAGAACTACAACAAACAAAACGAAATAAGATGGTGCAAACATATAGAGAAAAGTTTTTTTTTTTTTTTTTCTAAATGGATTATACAATGGAGCCTCTGATACACAATACCACTGCTGAAGGAGTCAGTTCTTCCAGGAGGAATGTTGAGCTCCTAACATTACAAATTGAAGAACTGAAACTTTTTTTTCCCACAGAAAAACATAAATACTGTTAAACTATTTAAGGAGTCATTCAAGTAACTTTTGAGTTGAATGGGCTTTTGTGGGCTGATTTAGGTGCCAAGTCAATGTTTTTAGAATTGTTTCTATGTGGAAATGTGTTCTGAGTGTCAAAGCCCTAATTTAGAAATAAACTTATAGAACATAAATCACTTTTTCATTTGGAAGCTATCTATATTTCTTTTGTAATGGCTTCAAAGACTAGCAGAAAATTATACTCAGGACAGGTGTCTAGTAAATACCTGTAGGAAAAAGAATGAATGTATGCAGGTGCTTAATTCTGAATTCACTGGGTGAGAATAGTAATAGTTTGTGTGCTGGATGGGGAATGTTCACATTCTTCAAGTGATAATTATGAGAAATCACAAGTACCTGCCACACACTAAAAATTATAATAAATCTTATTTATTATATGAGGGCAGAGATAGTGGTTCCAGCATGTAATTGTCTCCTCTTGGAAGCCACAGATGGGACAAAACTGTGACGTGGATCCACAGAGTGAAAGGAAAGATTCAAAGGACTTTGGAAGTAAAATGGCTCTCAGAATCCACAACTCTTTTAGAAAAGTTTATAACAATTTCCACTCTTAAGCCATATTTGATTCATTTATTCATTCATTTGTATTCATTTATGTATGTTTTTTCATTTATTTATTCAGCCAATGTATTAGTTTTCTACCACTGCAGTAACCAACACTTCAAATTTAGCAGTTTAATACAACACAAATGTATTATCTTACAATTACTTAGGTTAGAAGTACAGATGAAAATCGAAGTATCCCCTGGCTGGGATCTCATGTAGAGACTCAGAAAAGAATCACTTGTAAACCCACTCAGGCAGATTTCAGTTCCTTAGGTTCTCATTTTCTTCCTTGTTGCCAGCTGGAAACTTCCCTTAGTTCCTAGATGTCCCTCTCTCATTCTTGGATGTGGGCTTCTACATATAAGGGCCAATAGCAAGGCACTAATCCTTCTCATACTTGGAATCTCTCCAACTTCCTGTTACCAGGATAATTTGGGACAGGGCCTACTCCCATCTTAAAGTTCACAATCTTCCTTATTTCATTCAATCTCCTTGCCATGAAATGTAACACATTCACATCTAGGGATTTAGGTGTGAACATCTTTAGGGGGCCATTCTGCTTACTACAACAAACAATAGTTATTGTTGTTATGGGCCTTTTTTATTTATAATGAGTTTTATCTCAATAAATGGGGGAGGAGGGCTGATCGATAATCTTGTTAACCTTCCAGGAAGTGGTCTCTTAGTCTCTTAGTCACATGCTTCATGAACAACCTCACAGTTTAGCCTTTAAAAAATTCCTTTTCAACCCTTAACTATGTTAGTGGTTTTCCACTGGCTATTTAAAAAATTATCAGTGTTTTTTTTAACTTAAAGAATCATGAACAGCACAGAAATTGCACACAAGTATATAACACAGATACAACTTGTGTAACTAATGTATTGCTAAATCTTCTACCATGTAGGGAAGTAGGGATTCTCATACATCTTTGTTGAGGTAAATTCCTAGGGTTTGATCTGGCAACATACAGAAAAGCCCCAAAATATGCATATTTTTTAGCATGTAAATTGCCATTCTAGGAATGTCTTTTAAAGAAATAACAATGAAAATGGATACAGCTTTTACTATAAAGATGTTCAAGAGAACATAATGTGATAGCAAATAATTAATACAATCTAAATATAGAACAACTAGAAACTGGCAGTAAATTATACTTCCTCTATACAATGAAATAATGTTTTATGATAGAACTAGACAAGTTTGGAGACTTGACCTCATAGGAGACCTGTGTCTCCAAATCAGTCAAACCTCAGGAAAGCTAGATAGGGTCCGGATTTTTCCTTTGCCCAATAAATACAGGACAGAAAAGACATCTGCATGTTGAATCTGGACCAAGTTCTAGTATCAACCAGGGAGTATAATTTTCCCCATCCCTGGTGTGACTTAGCTGTGGTGAAAGACTTCAAACCACAAGAGGTTTCCAAAACTCCAGAACAACACAGGCAACCTGCCCAAGGTTCTTGAGGTAGATCCAGACCTGGAAAGACTGTGTGGTCATGATTCTTACATGGACCAATAGGAGAAGCTGGCAGGTAGGAATGTAAATCCATGTAAGCTCCCTGGAAAATTTAGATGCAACTCGATGGCAGGGAAAAATCATAAATTGACTACAGCTAGTTTCTGCTACCAGTAGACTTAGAAATAAAAATTAAGATGAATTATGGAAAATCAAATTACATTTCTTGCATATCTGAGATATACACACAACATACAGATAAAGACTGGAAGTCCAATACTCTGTAACAGTGATGGTAGCTGTCACTCGAGGTGTTCCATCATGCATGATCTTGACTTTATTGCTTGAAATTATAATTTCCATTTGTTAAGATAATGGAGTATGTACAAATCTCAAGTGTGGAAGAAATAATATAATTCTTTATTTTCTCTTACAGTCTAATATAAGCACCAGCCCTATCTAGCAGTAATTCTTCCTCAATTACTCTGGAGCACCGCCCATGTTTAATTAAGCTTCTGGGCCTTAGGCCATATTAAGGTGTGTGGGTGTGTGTGTATGTTTAGAACCCCCCCCCCATCATCATGTAGTTATCTATCTGTCCACTCTCATTCCCACTGTGTCATCCATTGTCACTCATCCTACAGTTCCTTTGACTTATAGTTCTTCCTAGGATTTCTTTATAATCCTTTTATTTTGTAAGGACAGTAATGATGTCCCCTATTTCATTACTGATTTTAGTAGTTTAAGTCTTCCAAGTTTTTCTTTCTATCTTTCTTTCTTTTGCCAGTCTTGATGAAGGTTTTCAATTCTGTTGATCTTTTCAAAAAACAAACTTTTGATTTGTTTATTTTCATGATTATTCTTCTACCTTCTATTTCATTCATTTCTATGCAAACCTTTATTATTTTCTTTCTTGTACTTGTTTTGGGTGTGTTTTTCTTCTTCTTTTTCTAGTTTCTTAAGGTGGAAGCTTAGGTCATTGATTTGAAATCTTTCTTTTGTTTTCTTTTTTAATTTTTTAAGTATGTATTTATTTAAGTAATCTCTACACTCAACGTGGGCTCAAACTTGCGACCCCAAGATCAAGAGTCATATACTTCACCTACTAAGTCATCCAGGAGCCCCTCTTTTGTTTTTAAATATAGGCATTTACAGCTATAAATTTCCTTTTAGGCATTGTTTTAACTGTATGCCATAACTTAAAAAAAATCAAGCCGGTTTTAATACTAAGTCAATTTCAATAAAATACAGAAACTTGCTTGAATATATCTATATTCCTTTTCCCCTCCTTTGTGCTATAATTGGCATATAAATTATGTCTTAATGCATTATGAGTCCATCATTATAGATTTATAAATGTTGTTTATGCAGTCCTTTTTTTAATCAGATAGAAGCAAAGAGTTACAAAAATACACTAATTTTATATTTTATATTTACCTATGCAATCACATTTACTGATGCTCTTTGTTTCTTCATGTGGATTCAAGTAACTGTCAAGTGCCTTTTCACATCAGCCTGAATGACTTCCTTTATTATTTCTGGCAGGGTAGGAATTCATCTGTTAGGAACAAATTTTCAGTTCTTGTTTGCCTTAGGATGTCTTATTTTTTCCTTCATTTTTGAAGTGTAGCGTTGCTGGATATAAGACTACATTGACAGTCTTTTTCTATTAGCACATGAATACATTTTCCAACTGCTTTCTGGTTTCTATAGTTTCTGATGAGAAGGCAGCTGTTAATCTCATTGAGGATCCTTTGGACATCATGATTTATTATTACCTTGCTCTTTTCAAGGTTCCTTTGTTTTTGTCTTTCAACAATTTGACCATGTGACTATGTTTGGATCTCCTTGATTTGATCAAGTCTGAATTTGTTGAGCTTTATTGATGCGAAGCTTAGCTTTTTAATTTTTTTAAATCAAATTTTAGAAGTTTTCAGCCATTATTTCTTCAAATATTCTTTCTACCGCTTCACTCTCTTCTCTTTCTGAGATTCTTATTTTGCACTTTGAGTGCAAAGTACTCATTTCTTGCTATATCATAGGTCTCTGAAGCTCTATTCAACTTTCTTCATTCTTTTTCCTTTCTATTCCCCAGACTGTACAATCTCAATAGACATATCCTCAGGTTTACTGATTCTTTCTTCTTTCTGCTCAAAATTTTTGTAGAAACCCTCTAATGACTTTCTAATGTTATCTGTTGTGTTTTTAAACTCCAAAGTTTCTATTTGGCTCTCTTGATAATTTCTTTTATTGATATTCTCTATGTATTGAGATATGGTTTTTGTTGTTGGTTTATTTTGTTTTGGTGTTTTGTGTGTGTGTGTTCTTTTAGATGTTGTTTCTTTAGTTCTTTGAACATACTTACTTTAGCTGATTTAATGTCTTTGTCTAGTAAGGCCAACATCTAGGCTGTCTCAGGGGCAGACCTGCTGACTGCTTGGTTTCCTGTGTATGACCACACCTTTCTATTTCTTTGCCTGCTTTTTATATATATATATTTTAAATATAAAATATATATAATATATAAATATATAAGAACATATGTTATTTATTATAATGCATATCATATATTAAACACATGTATGTTTATATAAACATACATATGTTTACACATATATTTATATTATATAAATATGTAAATAAGTATAAATATATAATGTATAATATATAAATGTATACATATACATCAACATATATAATATATATTATATTAAACATGTGTATTTATATATTATATTTTATATTTATATATATAAAACAAGTGAAGAAATAGGAAGGTGTGGTCATACACAGGAAAATATGCATATATACATATATATTTTTTTTAACAAATACACACACACACACATATATATGTATATATATGTATTTTTTTTTTAAACCTGGACATTTTATGTAATATAATGTGGTAACTCTGGAAATAAACTACTTCCCTACACCCACCAGAATTTATTGCTGTTACAGAGTATTTGTTGTTGTTCTCACCATTGCTGTTTTTGCTGCTTGTTTGTTTAATGACTTCCCTTGACTAATTCTTTCTTCCCTGTGGAGTGCAGCCACTGAAATTTGCTCAGTGAGGTTAGTGCTCAGGTGATGCTGGTCAGAGACTTGGGAAAGTTGGCTTAAACCTATGTTTGGTTTGAACAGACACATTTCCACCCATTCACGAGAAACTCTGTGTGTGTGTATAGGGATCACTTTCACCACTCAGACAGTTTAAAAGTCTGCTTTACCCTTCTTCTGTTTGTGCAGGCCTCCAGGCCATAAGTTAGAAACTGCCGTTCTCTGAGATCTTTCCTGGACATACACCCTGTCCTGTCCATGTGTGTGTGGTCTTCAACATGCCAAAGGTATGGTTCAAAGCTCCTTGGACATCCCTTTCCCCAGATCTTCCCTTTAACTCTTTTTTTGACCACCTCTTGTATGGTCCAGCTGTGAAGCATCACAGCCTCAAGTAGAGGTGATATTAAACAATTACTAGTGTTTATTTTTGAAAATTGCTTTTGGGGTTCTGTGTAAGATCATATGATGACAGCACCCTATGAATGGAGCTCTTCCAGGAGGCAGAGGGACAAGTCAAACAGTGACAAAGCTGTGGGCGTGGGACATCATGAGGGGCTTCAAACCCAGTCTGACTCCTCTGGGGTGTTTAGGGCAACTAATTTTCAAGGTCCTACAGAGTTGGAGAAATGGAAAAACAAAACAGTTCAGTTTTTATATTTATAGTCTATTTATTCACTGTCTCTCTCTCTCTCTCTCTCTCATACACACACACACACACACACACACATACACACATTGTTTATATACCCAATATTGACAGGAGAAAAACACCAAGATATACAGTGATTTAAGTGTCTCTAACCATTTGTTAAGGCCTGCCTCAATTGCCCTGTTTTGGTTTTCTCATCAGCTCTGTCTTCCCTCCACTAATTTAAATTCTCCTTCCTTTTGTTCAGTAGTGTTTGGTCATGACCCTGTTGTATTACTTTTCATCCTGGATTACTCTTACTTGTATGTGTCTTCCCCATATTTACACATATTGTAGGACCAAAAAAGAAAGGATCAAATGGACACAATCACCTCCAAAAAGTAATAACATTTAGTAATAAGGTAAGAGGAAACCCCCTTGATTTTATTTTTTTTTAAGATAATTTTTTAAAGTTTCAAAAAGATACGGTCCTGTCTCTATGAAGAAACCATATGGTAAAAAAGACCACTCAGTAGTAGAGAGTTGGTTATAACCACTCCGGGAAATGAGGCCCAAATGTAGTTATGCCTGCTATGTAAAAAATTATTCAGAGCCATTTGGACAAGAAAAGATAAGGAGAGAAGGTAAAGAAGCATGGACAGAGAAAAACTTGAAGTATGAGTAAATAGATCTAAGAGGTGGTAGATTTATGGTCCCTCCTGTTACCTGTGCCTGGAATGGGCCTTGACAATGTACTTCCTAAAGGACACATTTTTCTATAGCCAAGGGCACCTACATGGGTTCTAGACTCAGCTCCTGCAAAGAAACCAAGACCAGTCTAGGGCCAGTCTTATATAATTCTGAACCTATTTCAGTAACAAAGAATAGAACCTAAAAATACAAAAGATGACTTAATATGGAAGTGTGTCTTTTATAGACATGGTAGATGTGGAATCCAAGTTTAGTCTCTTTTGATATTTAAACTGAATAGAAGTTTCTCTTTGGAACCATGCCACACTTGGAGGTTTTTCTCCATGCTGTGTTGAACTTCTATTTCACATTAGAGGTCTACTGGTTTGCAGCCCTGATCAAGTAGAAAGGAATAGATTCTGAATTAGGGAATAAAGATTATAAGAACAATGTAAAAACATAGCCATAGTGGGTTAAAAATTCCATGCCATTCTCTTCAAACCTAAGTCTTTTAGTTTTGATTAAAAAGATCACAGAGAATGAATTACTTAGATCCCTTCCAAAGGGGCTTGCTAGCTTAGAGGCCACACTGATAAAACCAGGAAGATTAACTACTCTCCATTTCTGATATGTAGCCCAGACTCCCTTTGGGTGAATGATGGAGTCTGGCTTTGGTAACAGAGATCACTGATTAAATTTTTCAGGTGGGAACAAGTAAGAAGAAGCAAGAATATAGTACATGATGTATCTAATTGTGATCTTTCTTTATGCATGTAACTCTATGAAAATAATGGCATAAATATGTATATTCATTTATACTAATTTCTGGGTATAAAAATAGGATAAACATGGGAAAACATTAAAAAATGTTCACATGAAGGCAGAATGAATTTTATAATCATCAAACTTTGCTCAATACATTTAATATAAATTTATTTTACTCATGATGGCTAAATGGAAAATAAACACTGCAATCAGTCTGAGTTTCTATCTATGCCCAGAACCTTTTCATTTCTGCTCACTCATTACACATTAGATGGAATGTGTTCACTGGAAACGGGCTTAATGATGGGAATTGCTTTGTTAAATCTTGAGTTCCTGTATATTACAATCATTCACAGTGCTTTACACACTTTTTATCCTAAGGTAGTTTTGCCCTTCCTTTTTCCTTTGAATCATATTTTTATTATCCAACCTTAGAGATAAAAATACTTATAAATATTCTACCCTCTCATACTCAGGTTTACTTTTGAATTCCAGATACTTTGGGCTATAGTTGGAATGTCCCTATGTCCATGGTATTAATTCTTCACCATTCAAAGAGCTCTTTCTTCTCAGTCTCATTTGGGCTCTTAGCAGTAAAGTCAGACTCTTAGAAGAACCAAATGAAAATGTAAATCAGTATTCTTTTAATTAACATCATTCTTGCTTCTCATTGATGTAAGCCTTCCATCTGGAAACTGGAAGACAATAGTTTTTGGAGAGGACCGGAACTGAGTTAAAAGGATGGCTTATTGGCCAAACAATGAAAAAATCAGATGACTGGGAAAATGGGTATAAATTTCTAAAGTAGTGTCTGCCCATCCCACCCCCAAATAAATGCAAATAGTTGGGAAGTAGGGGACAATTGAGTTCACTATATGAATATAAACTTCAGTATAGTGTTTTCTGTTATTGGATATATTTCTAGCTTTAACTTATAAAACTAACACTGTGATGCACATTTATGGTTGTTTCTTTTAAAAGTCCTTTCTTTTTAAAAAATATTAACAAACTTACAGGCATACCTCAGGGATACTGATGGATCAGTTCTGAGCCAGAACAAAAAATAAATATTGCAATAAAGAGAGTCAAATGCATAGTTTGGTTTCCAGCACATATAAAAGTTATGCTCACACTGAGTTGGAATCTATTATGTGTACAATAGTATTATGTCTAAAAAACAATGCATATTTCTTAATTTAAAAGTACTTTATTGCTGGGAGCACCTGGGTGGCTCAGTCAGTCAAGGTCTGCCTTTGGCTTAGCTCACCATCCCCCATGGTCCTGGGATTAAGCCCCACATCAGGCTCCCTTCTCAGAGGGGAGCCTACTTCTCCCACCCCTCCTTGCTGCTCCCCCTGGTTGTGCTCTCTCTCTCTCTGACAAATAAATAAAAAATTGAATAATACATACTTTATTGCTAAAAATGCAAACCCCATCATCTGAGCTTTCAAGGAGTCATAGATAATAATCACAGATCACTATAAGAGATGTAATAATGATGACAAAGCTTGAAATATTGTGAGAATTTCCAAAATGTAACACAAACACAAAGTGAGCAAATGCTGTGGAAAAAAATGACGCAAGCAGATTTGCTTACACAGGGTTGCCACAAGCCTTCAATTTGTAAATACCACAGTATCTGCAAAGCACAATAAGGCAAAGCACAATAAAATGAGGTACGCCAATCTTTCACATTGTGAATATGTTTGTTAAATATGAAAATTTGGGGCACTATGCTTGGGAAGAAAGAAAAAATTAAAAATTGCTCAAGACAATTGTCATATGGTTTCTCTTATTTGTGGAACATAAGGAATAGCATGGAGGACATTAGGAGAAGGAAGGGAAAATGAAGGGGGTGGAGTCGAAGCTGGAGATGAACCATGAGAGACTATGGACTCTGGGAAACAAACTGAGGGTTTTAGAGGGGAGGTGGTGTGAGGGATGGATGAGCCTGGTGGTGGGTATTAAGGAGGGCACATTTCCCATGGAGCACTGGGTGTTATATGTAAACAATGAATCGTGGAACACTGCATCAAAAACTAATGACGTACTGTATGGTGACTAACATAACACAATAAGAAAAGGAAAAAAATAAAAATTGCTCATAATCTCACCATTTATAAAACTTGGGGCTCTGGCATACTTATTTCCAGAATGCTTGGTATTCTCAGTTGAAACTTTATAACACTCAACAGGATGTAAATTATAAATATAAGGTGGATAAAATATCTCATTAAATAGTAAGCTTCCATTATTTGAACTTTAGGAAACATTTAAATTATATCTATAAAAGTCATCTCTTGGTTTTTCACCTCTATGTCTCCCTAACTCCCTCAAGCCCAGTAAAATTAGTCATTTTAGATGTGGTTTATATTTGGAATGACAACTACTCTGAATATAAACAGCTATTCATTAGATAACAATGGCTGGCAATCAAAGGTTTAGGAGGGCCTTGCAACCGATTTCTAAAATTTCCTGGGCAAATATGGTGTCATGTGTCCAACCTGGCCACAGTTTCCCCACATGGCCTGAGGGAACTCAGAGCTCACTAGGGGAGCACACATGGTATTGCTCACTAGGGGAGACAGGGGCTTGCAGGCATAGGAACTCAGAGGCTAATCTACACCCTAGAGAGAACCTCTCCTCCATAGGGATCAAACAATGCCAGCTTTCCTCCCCCCTCCAGCAAAATTACACAAAGGGAAATTATGCCCAACTTACCCACAAGAGTTTTTGAGAGTAAATAATGAAAAGGCTAAGGGAAAATTAATAGATTCAATTAATTTAAACCTTCAAAATGAAATCTGACTGTTTCAAAAGAAAGGCAAATGAGCCATTTCAAGTTCAGGAGGCTGTGATACTCCATCCCAACAAAGAAATGTTGTTAGCATTGGAAACAGTTGGGGCATAAATAAGCAGGCATAGCTCTGCATGGTTCAGCACTGAAACTGATCCTTCAAATTTTACAAAGTTTCAAAAACATGGAAATATGGTAAAATGTCTAAATGTGCACTTGACATCAGGCTCTCCTGTGAGTCAATGCACTAAGCTAATGGAAACTAGAGGTAGATCATTTAAAGCTTAAATGAGTCATTGGGAGAGTTTTAGCCTGGGTAGGGAAGGACAAATTATAGGAATAATGACCCACACTGTGCTTGTTGGGTTACAGATTTATCATGGAACCCTATTAGCATCTTACTTTATGCTGTGCCCCCTGTTAGCTGCTTTCACACATATTTTTTACATAATCCTCAAAATAAATCCTGTAAAATTATGTATTCTCATTTTATATATAAAGAAACTGGTGTTAGGAAAGTATAAGTCATTTAGCCAAGGTCATAGAGCTAATAAGAGGCCAAGCCATCTTTGAATGGTCTTCATAGACCTGTCGGTTTTCATCTAAGAAAAGGTGTGGAAAGTATTATAGACTTCACATCACAAACTCTGGCACAAGCTTTTACGCTAGCAAACATCGTTATAAACGTTTTTAGACATAACTGGAGGGGATATTAGAAAGTAAACAAATCTATTATCATGGTACAGTTTTATTTGGAGTGATTTATGGCATCTTAATGTACATCTCTTCCAAAACAAGATACGTTGGAGCTGGAAAAGGTCCAGTGATGGGCAGTAAAAACAAATCTGCTCTTAGGAAGGGATGTCTGTTCAATTCAGCGTATCTCTCATCACATGCCGCTTAACAACATCATCACAACAACAAAGCAAATTCAAGTGCACTAATGTTATGATAGTCGTGAATCTAAATTAATAATTTGCACTTCCCTCTGTCTTCTCCTTTCGAACATAAAATGGGTATCTGCTGTTTTTGTGGTGTCCTCTCCCCAACCATTGTCTATTTGCAGATACGCTTTTCCTTCCAGCAATGCCCCTCTCCAGCACTCGGAGTCGATTCATCTCCCATAAGGTGTTGCCCAGGCTCCAGGAAGAAGAGGAGCGACCCAGGCAGACTCGTCCGCTTTCAGTGATTGGTTCAGAGTTTGTCATGTGACTCGGGATGGCCAAATCAGAGCGGACTCGTTGGATTAGATTCCCAGGCTGTTGTAACCAGGTCTCTCAAACCTGGTAAAAACGGCAGAAAACGCGCTCGCTCTCAGTTCTTCTGAACTCCGCTTCATGAGGCCAAAATCAAGGTGTCAGCAGGGCCATGCTCCTTTGGGAGGCTCTAGGGGAGAAACTGCTCCTTGCCTCTCCTGGCTTCTGATGTCTGCCAGTGTTCCTGGACTTCTGGCGGCATCAACCCCATGCTCCCTCTGTCATCACCTCACTTTTCCTTTCGTGTGTGTGTGTGTGTGTGTGTGTGTGTGTGTATGTGTGGAGGGGGTCTCCCTCTACATTCTTATAAGGATACTTAGGATGGCTTTTAAGGTCCACCTGAAAAATCCAGGATAATGACCGCATATCAAGATTTGTAACACAATCATATCTGCAAAGACTCTTTTTTTTTTTTTTTTTTTGGTGGTGGTGGTTGTTGTTGTTGTTATAAAATAGTATTTCCCGGTTTGGGGAATTGGGCCCTTAAATCTTTAGATGGCCATTATTCAGCCTGCTAGACCTGGGCAGAATTAATGAGACAAAACATTATCGTTTGTATTCTGGACTTGGGCTTTGAGTATGTGGCCTGCAGACATCTTGCCGTCAAGGGAATCCCTGCCTGAGAATGACCCGCAGGAGAAAGCAGAGCCGAACACAGAGAGAGGGAGGGCCTAATGACATCCTTTCAGGATTCTCTCAGGCCCTAAGCTAGCCAGCTTCTGGACTACAGGTTATTTAAACCTATAAATTCCTTTTTTCCTTGAGCCAGATTTTTCTCTTCTTTGCCAAGAGAGGAACTAGCATAAATTACATCTCACTATTAGAGTATATCTTCCGGAAAAGTACCTCACATTAGGGCCATTTCATAATCATAAGGGCTTGAAAATTTTCCTATTTAAACCCAATATTTGGGAATATACGTGTGTGCCTTTTACAAACACTGACTCAGAGTGGAAGATAGGATCCAGGTGTTCCTTATCCCTGTTGGGCTTTTTATTTTTTTGCTTTTTCCATTGTCCAGAAACACTTCTTATTCTCTCCTTTCACGCTGTTTTTCTTTCCGCATCACCTGACTCCCACTCTATTTCTTTTCCTTTCTCACTTCAAAGGTTTCCTAATTGAAATGTGCCGAAGCAATTGAAATGTGGTACCTCGGTGAATTACTGTCACACACCGTAACCTTTGGACCAGCTAGAATCTTGTCGTGAGAGGAGACAGCGTATGTTGGTGAAAGTTTTGAAAAAAAAAAAAAAAAAAAAAAAAAAAAAAAGAATCGCAAGCAATTTCACCTTGGTCAAGTTCTATATGAAGAGAAAATAATTTTTTAAAAGTTAAGTTGGCAAATAGGCCAGTAGCTATTGACAATTAAACTTATCTCTTTTGTATTTATTCTTTCCATTGACAATTAACACTTTGGTTATCAAATTTTCTGAGCATATAAAGTAAAATATAATTTGCAGATACAGAGATTTGGGATAATGTGAAACAGTGTAGCTTTCAAGATTTCATTTTTAGAAGGTGGCTTTTAAAAAGGCTCTCACAAGGGCGCCTGGGTGGCTCAGTGGATTAAGTCTCTGCCTTCCGCTCAGGTCATGATCTCAGGGTCCTGGGATAGATCCCCTATCAGGCTCTCTGCTCAGCAGGGAGCCTGCTTCCCCCTCTTTCTCTGCCTGCTTCTCTGCCTACTTGTGATCTCTCTCTCTGTTAAATAAATAAATAAAATCTTTTAAAAAAAAGTGTCTCATAGTGTTTCTATTAACAAGATTGGAGGGCTGAGCAGGTAGACATTTGACAGGTGTGTGACCAGGTGAAAATTAGATTAATGGACTAATAATCAATGTTCATCCAGACGAAGGTCCTTAGGAGATTTGACAAAAGTTCTCTTTCATTTGATGTGTTTATTAATAACTTCAATCAAGCCAGAATGGTGTGTTTATTAAATGCAAGTATAACATGAGCGGGGAGAGACAAAGATTATACACTGAGTGACAGAATCCAAAATGAAACTGACAAATTAGATCTCGAACTAAATCTAATGAAACCAATATGAAGTGGCCTCTCTGTTTTAGATTAATATTCAGCTTTACAAATCGAAGATGAGTGTACGATGGATTTACAGCCCTTTGTTAAGGAAAAACAAACAACCAAACAAAAAAAACCCCACAAACAAGTTTTGGTTAACTTCTTGATTAACATAACCCCAAAATTTGAAAAAAATGTTACCAAAACAGTTAACTGAATCATGTTTCTTTGGTAGATCAAGAGTCCATACCTGAGGGAATGACAATGGCTGTCGCCATCTGCATAGCAGTCACTGTGGGTGCAGTGACAGCCATGGAACTGTTTGGTCCAAAAAACAGCGACTGGTGATGAATGGCACAAAACCATGCCATCTGGGGTAGTACTGAAAGAACAGGGACGCTTAGTGAGAAAAATGATAATTCCTAAATCTTAAAATGTGCTTTCAAAACTTTTAACCATACAGAGTTCTCGGTCCCATTCTCAGAAATCTGGATTCCGTAGCTAGGCAGGAGGCTACACAGATCTTTTCGCAAACCTCCCCAGGTGATGATCAGACCCATTCATTCTTAAAATTCAGATTGTATGACTTCTACAGCATCTTCCAGCTTATCGTACGTTCCTAAGAATTTTTGCTTCCTGAACCGTACATGTATCTGAAAACATTCCTTAAAATGGATCCCGCCTCTGATAGACACAATGTGTTTGCTGGTTGCTGAGTTAAATTCCAGGGGACAGTCCCTGCTTCTCACACCCAGCCCAGCCCCCAACCTCCCCTCCCTTCCAGAGCTTGAGCAAATACCACACCCAGCCTGCAGCCTCCCAGAGGGAAAATACAGGGTAGGGCCTGAGAATCTGTCATTTCTGCAAAGCTTCAGTGATACACAGAAAGATACATTCAGTGAGACCTTTCATTTGCTAAAGAATATTGTCTTTTATAAATGGCTAAGTCTTGTTTCAGGGACTGCTTAGGTACAAATAAAGGCTAAAAGGTTAACCAACACCACTTGGTTAATCAGTTACAATTCTACCCCTCCGGAGGTAGCAGGGGTCCAGTGACCCTCCACACATCTGCCTGTGTCATGGGAGGGTCTGGGGATCAGACCCATCATTTGCGTCCCCTTAATCAGTCCTCAGGAATTCATGTGTGTCAACCCCATTACTGCTAATGTGAGTTCTGTGCACTCAGCTAGGGAAGAGATCCTTGATAATTGTGGGACTGTGGGTTTGAAAAGCAAAGTCACATTTAATGTTTCAGACTTTTGTGAAGCCTTCCTGGCAGCCTTATTAATTTGCTCTTATTTTGGTAATCACTGTTCTCTCGTCTGAGTGGTTATTTTAAAATGGGAAAGGAACCTAAATTAGTATTTTACATTTTAAGACATACATTTGCATCCGTCATAAACTTTAATTTATACTTTGGCCAAATAATTTTAACAGTTGCTATAAAATCAGTTATTTAATAATAGTTTTTACTACCATATTGAATGCAGCAGGAGACAAGCTTAATAGCCTCGTGTCCACAACAAATTTCCAGCTATTATTCGTACGTCCCACATGCCTTTCACAACTCCACGGACTAGTCAAGTTCCCACTGATTGCATTATTTGAATCTTGCTAAAAACTAGTTTGCCATGTGCACACAGTAGTTTTTTAGTGAATACATCTGTTTTTTCCAACCTCAATTTCTTTTGCTTTCTCAGATTTACATCATTATAAAAACTACTGTTATTTTCAATAGAATAATTTTCCATAATCATATATGTGCCCCTTAATAGAACATCTGCAATTCAATTCTAAAGCACAAAAAGGAAGATGTGTGTAAATGACATTTAACATTTATATTTGTATTAGCAAACATAAGAGGAGATTTCAAGGGTGTTAAAAAAACACATTTTAGACACATGCCAAGACAGTTAAGTAAGAAAATTTAAATCAGGCAATTTGAGGGAAAATAAAAGTAAAATAAAAAAGTATAAAAGTAGAACACTAACTTGATCTGTTTTTGGCAGCTTGCTTTTTTTTTTTTTTAAGATTTTATTTATTTATTTGATAGAGAGATCATAAGTAGGCAGGCAGAGAGAGAGGGAAGCTGGCTCCCCGCTGGGCAGAGAACCCAATGCGGGGCTCGATGCTGGGCTTGATCCCTGGACCCTGGGATCCTGACCTGAGCTGAAGGCAGAGGCTTAACCCACTGAGCCACCCAGGTGCCCCGGCAAATTGCTTTTTAAAATTATGTTCATTTGCTGAAAAGCATGGGTACAGATTTAATTGACTTATCCAAGTTTGAGATAACTTTGTCTGAATTTAAGTAACTCTAAAATTACTAAATCCAATTAAGTGAAAATATCAACTTACCTAATTCATCTTAGTATCTTTGAGAATGCATAAAACCCAGCGCAGTGCTTGACATGTGGAAATGGAGTACAATATGTAAGTGAATAAATTTAAGAACTTGTCAAAAAATTATGAAGACTTTTTGAACTTGATTGTTGGTTAGCTGACATTAATTCTTTTTCTTTTTTCAGGGATACATGACCTTTCATCGTTTATTAATTCAATAGGTATTCATTGAACAATCATTATAGGTGTTTGGGATACATCAGAGATTTACTGTTTTTCCTAGAATATTTAATTAATTAATTAATTAATAGTGAAGTATAGTTGACACACAGAGCCACACTAGCTTCAAGTAGACAACACAGTGGCCTAAAACTCCGCGTGTCATGCCATGCCCACAAGGGTCACCCCCATTCCCCACCAGTTTACTATATTCCCTGTGCTGCTCTTTTCATCTCCAGGACTTATTTATTTGATTACTGGAAGTTTGTACCTCCTAATCTCCTTTACCTATTTTACCCATTCTCCCATCCCCCTTCCCTCTGACAATCACAATTTCGTTCTCTTTATTTATGAGATGGCCTCCGTTTGTTTTTTAGATTCCATATATAAGTGAAATCATGTGGTATGTGTCCTCTGTCTGACTTATTTCACTAAGCGTAATATCCTCTAGGCTCATCATGTTGTTGCAAATGGCAAAAATTTCATTCTTTTTTATGGCCGAGTAATATTCCATTAGATATCTATGTATGCGTATATGTCACATCTTCTTTATCCACTCATCTGTCAGTGGACACTTGTGTTGCTTTCACATCTTTGCTGTTGTAAATAATGATGCAGTAAACATAGGGGTGCATATCTCTTTGAATTAGTGTTTTCATTTTCTTTGGGAAAATACCAGTAATGGAATTATATGATATTCCTGTATTTAATTTTTTGAGGAACTTCCATGCTGTTTTCTATAGCAGCTGTGCCAAACTTTATTCTCACCAAAAGTGCATGAGCATTCCTTTTTCTCCACATCCTCTCCAACACTTGTTATTGTTTTTTTCAATTCTAGCTATTCTAACAGGTATCAGGTGATATCTCATTATGGTTTTGATTTGCATTTCCCTGATGACTAGTGATGCTGAGCATCTTTTCATGTGTATGTTGACCATCTATATGTCTTCTTTGGAAAAAATGTCTATTCAGGCCCTCTACCCATTTTTAATCAGACTAGTTGTAGTTTTTTGTTGTTTAGTTGGATGTTTTGGATATTTTGGATATTAATCCCTTATCAGATACATCATTTGCAAATATCTTTTCCCATTCAGTAGGTTGCCTTTTTATTTTGTTTATGGTTTCTTCTGCTGTGCTTTTTTTTATTTTGGTGTGGTCTTATGAGTTTAGTTTTGCTTTGTTTCCCTTGCCTAAAGAGATATACTGGAAACATGTTGCTAAGGGCAATGTCAAGTAGGTATTAATTCTTGACAAATAAAATTATTTGCAGTCTTTGAAAATTTGCAATGCCTCAAAATAGTGTGTGGAAACAAATGAAGACCAACCAAAGAAAACAAAGGGCATTTACTAAGATCTTGCTACAGCAAGAGTGTCAGGTGCCATCACCTGCGTTTGCCTAAGACTCAAGGCAGGTAAAGGAACAGGAAAGCTTTAGGGTGGAAAATAAAGATGGCCTCAGGTTTGCCCTGCTTGGACCATCATGGCATGGGGCAGCTGGAAGTGGATTAACTAGAAAAGAGACATCCTTAGTGATTGAGTAAGGGTAAGAATTTGGCTTTCATTCGTTGGTCCTACTTGGAAGTAGGGACAAAAATTAGAGTAGTTGTCAGTTATTAATCAAGTACTGGCCATTTGGGGTCAATTGTTACAAGTGGTAATGGTCTGATTTTCTACAAGTTTGACTTATATATAGCGGGTTGGCTCTCTGGGCTGGGTACTGTAGGCAATGGGTTGGTTTCCTGGAATTGTTGCTGCAGATTGTGGGTCAGAGTTTTGTTTTTAGTCTTTGGTCTAGCTGTTACCTATTTGTAAATTCAGTGTCTCAAATGCTCAGAAATGAGGTAAATTGTATAATCCAAGGAGCAAAGAACAAATTAGGGTTGAGAAACTATAATGTTGTCCCCTGTAACAAAAATGTAGCTTGGCAATTAAGTTGACCTTTTGAGAAATTTATTTTATTATATTTAATTTATATCTATTACAGTTATAGAGGCACAGAATCTGTCATGATGAACCCATTATGACAACACACACACATATATTCACACACACACACACACACGCACACTTCCTGTTCTTAGGGGCAATCTCTTTCGACTCTTGATAATTTCTTTTGATATATAAGTTCATATATCCAAATATCATGTTTATGTACTGCTAACTTAAGACTTTGCTATTGGTTGCCCACCTTGGAGCATAAAGATTCAGCTCTCTCTCCTTATCACCCCTCACTACAATTACCCCCTTGCTCCTTTACAGTAGAACAACCACACTTCTGTGCTCCCATCCTCTGAATACACTTACATCCTCATTTTGGTCAGGTAAGTACTTGTTAACATTATAACAACCAAATGCCATTCACAGCTGAGACATGTTGTATCCTATGATCATATTTCTTCTTGTTCCTAAGTTTTTATAATTAATAATAGACTTGCTTCTTGCTGGCTTAATTTTCCAACTATCTAATTTCTATCACCAATGTATTCCAAACTCTACCTACAAATAAAGAACCTCCTCTCAGTATGTTTAGACATTTTAAAGTAGTAAGTTCATCTCCTGGAGATTATCTCTTGTGGACCTGCTGACTCAGTCCAGTCTTCCTCGGTCTTTGGCACAGCTGTCACCCTGACTTCTCCTTACACTATAATTCTGAAAATTCTGTCTTTCCTGTGTTGAATACCTTGTATCTCAAGTTCTATGCCTATTTATTTATTTATTTATTTATTTATTTATGGGGTGGGCAGATGAGCAGAGAGAATCTTAAGCAGGCTCCACCCCCAGCATGAAGCCCCACATGCAGCTTGTTGTGGGGCTAGATCTCACAACCCTGAGATCATGACTTGAGTAGAAAATCAAGAGTCTGACGCTTAAAAGGACTGAGCCATCCACGCACCCCATTTTATGCCCTTTTACATCCTGGTTCGCTGTCAGTAGCTTTCATGGAAGGAGTTCATTGTTCTGAAACTGCATATTTGAACATATTTTAATTTCACCCTCACACTTTATTGTACGATGGCTGAGAATACAATTCCAGAAGGGAAATAATTGCCCTTCAGAATTTTGAACGCTTTGTTCTATTGTTTTCCAGCCTTCTGAGTGCTACTGAGAAGTTGATGTCATTCCATTTCACAATCGTTTCCTGAAGCCATTTTTTTCCTTTCTGGAAGCTTGTGGAATCTTTTCTTTGTCTCACTGTTCTGAAATTGCACAATCATGTGCCTTGGGCTGGGTCTATTTCCCTCAGTTATGCTGGGCACTCAAAGGGCTCTTTCAATCTGGAGAGCCATGCCCTTCATTTCTAGGAAATTTTCTTGGTTTATTTCCCAATTATTTCTTTCCCACTGTTTTCTCTTGTCTTTCCCTTTGGAACTTCATTTTCTGGATGATAAATATTTTGGGCCTAATTTGATTTTCTCATTCTTTTCTTTCCTATATTTCATCTCCCTGTCTTTTTGTTGTTTTTCAATAGGAATTAAATTCATTCTACTTTAGTAAGTAAGTTAATTAACTTTATGTTCCATACTTCCAACTGAATTTTTAATTTCTGCTATTATATTTTTAATTTCTAGATACTCATTTTTGTCTTCTGAACAGTCCTTTTCTATAACATCCTGTTCTTATCTTAAAGAGGTTCTATTTCACTGCACAAAGGATGTTATTAATTTTTTTTTAACTTTTCATATCTCTAACCAATAACTGGTTTTTTTTTCTTCTGTTTATTACTTATATGATGTTTCATATTAGATGTTTTCCTCAGCTTTCTGGTTGTCTGCTCATATCTAAAAGTGGGGCATTGAAGTCCTACCTGATGCTTCTGGGAAGGGGTTCTTAACACTGGTACATGTGCTGTGGTTCCTGGGATGCCCTCCACTGGCCCCTGCTCCATAACAGGGCCTTGCTAATCAGGTTGTCACTGGACAAAAGTATTTGAGACTTAATTTACTACATGGCTTTACCCAACCTCGGTGACTTGTAAAACTGACAGTGAAATAAGCCATTTAAATCCTGCAAAAAAAAAAAAAAAAAAAAGAAAGAAAGAAAGAAAAGTGGGGCATTATTTTATGGTTGTAACTATACCTCAGTAGATATCTAGACAGACAAAAGAAAAAAGTGGGGGTTTATGAAGCTGACAGGAAGTTCTAAGAATGTGGTTGAACCTTGTCATATTTATTTAGCTACTTGTATGGTTTCAGTGCAGGAACCTCAATGGCAGAATCTATGTCTTTTCTCTTGGTCTAGTCAGAGTCCTCAAAGAAGAATCTTGCCATCTTTTATCTGGAGAGTAAAATCCTGGTTGTGAATGATCTAGAAGCTGAGTGGGAAAAAGGGCTTTCAACATTCATTCCTTATACTGTCACTTAAACTCCTTCTTCAACATGGTAATTCCCACCCTAAGTTGAACCTGATGTCCCGAAGCAGTACAGATACTGTTTGTCATGACTTGGCCATGGCATTAACCTCTAGCCTTTAGCCAGAGCAGATCAGAGGCAGTCAGCTAGCCATGTGAAGAAAGGATGACTTGATTAGGGGGCTGTTAATTACATTTAAACAAACTTAACCAATCCTTCTGTTTGTAGCCACATAGACCACACTTCCTGAAACTTTTGGGTCTTTAGCGGTACAGATCAGGGAGCTTCTCACATTTCTCAAATGCCAGTTAGGATTAGTTTTCCCTTGTCTTGCTGGATAAGTTACCAGTCTTCTTCCTGCTTTTCCATTTTCAAAATTTAGTTGCTGTTGCATTATCTCTCATTTATTGTCTTTGTGGCTTCATTCCTTTTTTTTTTTTTTTTTTTTTCTTTATTATCAATATCGTTTTTTGGGGCTTTCAGGAAGAGGCAAAAATAAAAGTGTGGGTTTGATATAACATCTTTAACCCAAAGCACTGATTAGTCTGTTGGCCTTTCTGCTCTCAGTATCTTTTCCTGTAAAAAGGAAATGAGATATAAGCTCATGATGCTATTTATAAGACACAATAATTTTCTTTCTTTTTTCACATAGGTGGAGGGGGAGATACAATAAAACTCATCTGTAGATCACTTTACAGTATATAAAGTGTTTCACATAAATTTCATTTCATCCTCCTGATACTTTCATAAGTCAATTTGGACAGATATTGTTGGTTCTTTTACCTGAATGGAAACCTAGGATAGTGGGGGGTGGGGGGCGGGACATGCATAGAGGTCCCCCTGGCAGCAAGGGGTGGAAATAGGCCCACAGCTTCTGTGTGCCATGTGGCCTCATGGAGTTATTTGAATGAACAAAGGACAAGGAGACAAAAGAGCACTAGAGTTGATTCTGGAAACAGAAAATGTCTACACAATTTGACAAAAATGAGGGTATTTGACAGGAATAGAAGATTCTGGCTTCTGTCAAGCCAACAGTTAAAAACAATTCCAAGTAAATCTATGGTTAGAGAAACAAAATGAAACCTAGAAATTTAACTGAGATTTTAAGACATCAAATTAGATTTCCTGGTAAGGATGCAGATGACATAAGCCATTATTTAAGCACAAAGCCTTATTTTGTAAGGTTAAATACTGATTTTCTTATCTTAGTTGTCCTCTGGGAATCTTATTACCTTCATGACCATTCCTCTCTATTAAAGGAGCAGTGAAACCTGATGTGAACAGACAGTATCTACTATGATCGCTCTTTTCTGCTGAAGAAAAAATACAGGTAACTTTGGGACATATCATCCTTTGTTTCTTTCTAAATCTGTCATTTTTTTTTTTTATCTTCAGCACCAAATTCAATCAATTAACAAAGACCTAGGGAGTACCCAAAAGAAGATGAAAAAAAGGAAAAACACAATTCCTGCCCTGAAGGAGTCATCATCTTTTGAGGAAATGAAACATCACATCGTAGCTATACTGTAAGTGAGCCCGAGCTCTCAAACCCCATGAAAATACAAGATAAGCACATCCTGTCAAAATTTGTCATTCAAAACCATTCATTCATTCATTCGTTCATCAAAATTGAGGTACATTGCTGTGTGCCCACTGAATGATTGTGGCTGACTCACTTAGATTAGCGCCATGGTAAATGTGAGATTTTTATGAGAGGTATGCCATCTTCTCAGACTATTCTCTGAAATTGGGCCATTGACCCCAGCATTCTTGGGGACCTCTGTCTTGATGTCTGACCCCTTCTCTTTACTTTCAGGTCCTTTTTAATTCTAGCGTTTCGCTGTGGCAGGAAGGGATGGCTCTCCAACTCCTGTTCTTTTTGACATGAATTTCCACAGTATATCCTCCTCTTTCCTGAAGTGATACCATTCTGTCCTCTTAGTAGGGGTCATAGTACTGTAGCAAGGAGAAAGCCCTGCTTGTTGGCAATATAAAAAATATCATCCATTTAACCTTGCTGATTGAATGAAGCATTTTGAAGGAAATAAACAAAGTGCTCCATAAAAGGATAAGAGGAGAGGCCTGTATTTACTGGGGGTGGTTAGAGATTGCTTTCCATAGGAAAGGCATTAACGGCAACCTGAAGGCTAAGATAAAACCAACCGTGTAAAAAGTATGGTTCCTAGCAGAAAGAACCATAAAATAATTCCAAAGGAATAGTATAAGTCATGTCCTTGAAGTTGGTAACTAGGACAGACATGTAGGTAGGATATGAGCTGGGTCTTTTGGGTGGAATTAGAGGTCAGTCTTCTTTCTTTTTTTTCTGCCTTTCCTCTTTCTTTCTGCCTGGAATGCAGAGGGCAACACTTATGTTTTGCAAGGCTGAGAATGAACAGTATGATGGCAGGAACTGGGGTCCTCAGTGACACAGTGGTACAGCTGTCCTACCCGAGTTCCCTACCCTTACGTGAGAAACTAGATTATGGTGACTTATTTTATTAACATTTTCTAAGCAGTTGATTTAAATTCATAGTTAATCCTCTTAAGAACTTAAAAGAGTGAGCACCATTGTTACCCCATTTTGAGATGAGCAAACTGAGCCAGAGAAAGTTGAATAATTTACCCAAGGTACTCAGTGAGTGCAGAAGTTGAAATTTGAACTTGGGCAGTGTGCTACTCATTCCTTTAGCCTCATACCTTCAGCCATTATTCTATATGACAGTGTTGGTTGGGTTTTCTATTATCCACCAATGGCTGTAATCTTAACTTTACATCCTTTAAGAGTAGGTAACACTTAGATTGAAGCTTCTGGATCATCATATAAACAAAGATTGGTGCAGGGTGTGGCCAAAAAATGGCAAGTTAGACAATCTGATGAGGAATTTATGGTCAGAAAAAAAGACAAGGATGCAGATGGAAATGTGGCAGAGTGGTCAGGAAAAGGAGCTTCTGAAATTAGAATATTTGCCCATAAATTGCATCTCTTCCAGTTAGTAGCTTGGCAACCATTGCCTAATTTTATTCTTATCTTTATAAGATCTAAGTCACTCTACTTTAGTCCTCAGTTACCCCATCTCTAAAATAGGCATAATGAACATATCTGTCTTTCAGAGCTTTAATGCCCTAGGAGAAGGCTTTGTTCATAGTAAGCCTTCAGTAAATGTTAGCCCCTCAAATCATACTGAAATAAGTCTGAATGTTTTCCTCTAAGGCTTGTCTCAACTTGACAGTAATGACTGTCTAGAAATCTTCAATTCAAAATGCAACATTTGGAAATTTTAAAATATCTAAGATGAAGAGAAAAGTAAAGACGATCTTTTCTTTGATGTTAGCAGTGAAATGTTTTTTTTTCATATTCTACGGGAAACTCAGCCTTATTACAGATCACAGGACCTAGGACTCCATTGTTGCAATAATTTAATCTGAGGTAGGACTGTCACTGTTGGCATAACATTTCTTAATAGTATTAGTCAAGCAGAACTTTAAGGAACATACCTATTGACTTCAAAGGATTTGTTGTAAAGAAAGTGAAATAAAAAGGAAATAAGGATCCATGGGAACAGGATAGAGTCATGATTTCCATCTCAAATTTTAGAAAATCTCACTAACCTCCAGACTGTGTTCTGAGAAAAACAGTTATCTTATACAAAGGCACAAGAACTAATATAAAGCATTAGTTCAAAGCCTCTGGGGAGATGAGAGGGACAGGAAGACAGTCACTCTCTCCTTTAATGAACCTCCATGTGGAAAGTAGCTGCTGCGTGGTGGGCTGAAGCCTGTGTCTTTGAACTGACCATGGTTCAGGCGGCAAAGTGTCATTTCACACTCTCCTCTCCAAGGGAGCTAGCGGACCTGTGATGCTTCCCAGCTCCAAAAAGAGATCGCGGAAAACGTTTTCTTCTAGGACTTCTCGGTGACTTAAACAGAAGAAGTAGAGTGAGTGGATAGTGATCGCTGGAGGACTCTGATGAAATTCTCCTAAATCGGGTTCTTTCTTTGTCCTTTTCCATATCCAGGGAACCAGCCTGAAAACAACCCTTGCTTTGCATGTGGGAGGGTGCTTACGGAGACTAATGCTGGCCCGGGCTGCTGGTGATGTAGAGAGAGCCCAGCTTCCAGACAGGAAAGAGCCTGCCGCTGGCTCTCCTATCCAGGAGCGGGGTGGGGGGTGGAAAGTGGCAGGGAGCAGGGCTGACAAACTATTCTGGTCAGAAGGGTGTTTCTGTTTCTGTGTGGGCAGTTTCCCCTCCTGCAGGATGCAGCAACGGAAGGAAAGGGCACCGCCTGACCTGTTTCCCCAAAGGGCCCCTCAGTATAACGTAGCCCTAGTGTCCTGCAGACACAGAGCAGGGAAGTCATCTTAAGAGGTATCACTCCCTGTGCAGTGTACAAAAAACCCCACGGAGGCGACAGACATCAGACCGTTCCAGAGATTCTCCAGCAGGTCACTTCCTATTTCTACTATTCTGGGGACTCCAATTTGGACATCGCTGGAAAAATGACATCTTCTAGTATATTGAGATCACCGGATCTCAATCATCTCAATCATCTCAATCTCAATCATCAAGATCATCCATCTTGCTATGGACCTCGTGACTAAGTGGGGAATTTTTTCGAAAAAATCAACCTACTTACCTATTTTATCTAAAATAGTGGAAAGGTAAAAGAAGTTCCAAACAGAAACAGATTTAAAAAAAAAAAATGACCTATTTGCAAATTGTGACCTTTCAGCCCCACATGGTAAATGGCCTAGAAGAGCTACATAATAAAAGTTCATTAAGTTCATTCATGGAGGGGCTTGTTTGTAAAAAACATTCATGCATGCTGACATCCATTCTCTTACAATGCAATGGGGTAGACAAGACAGAGCTACTCTTCTCATTTTGCAGAGGAGCAAACCGGAAGAGCCTACCACAATAAACCATGTAGTTTTATTGCATATAATCTGCTGTGGGATCTGGCAGCTGATATAGTCATAGTTATGCCCCCAAAGAAGAGCCTGGTGAGAAGGGACAGGAATATCTGTTGAAGGTCTTCCCATCTAACTGGGATCTGGGCCCAGTTAGATATTTCTATCCCATGCCTCCCTACAGAACCCCAGCATAGAACCCTGCGCATCTAGACTCTCTTTAGTATTTGATTTTGAAATCAGTGGTTAATAATAAGAACTTACATGTCACTAATAAGGCAGCAGGAACTGTATTAAATGCTTTCCATTATTATCTCATTTAATTCTCATAACTCTGTGAAATGGTCACAATTATTACCTTCATTTTACTGATAAGGAAGCTGAGACACAGGAAGGTTAAATGACTTGCTCAATGTCACACAGACTAATAGTGTGAGGTTTAAGGTTTTTAAAAAGAATATGCAAATGCATTGCCCTAGTATCAACATTTCAGGAGATTAATTTATATTCCCAGGGTATAGTGGGCAAAGCAAAGAACTAAAACCTATTACTTCTCCCCTTTTAATTAGGCCATGAGAAGGAATTCCTGGGGCATCTAAAAATTTATCCTAGTTATTTAAGCCTTTATACAAAAGTGGCTTTGAACTGTGCTTGGATGAGCTTTGCCTTTTGTCAGTGACAGGTTCTGACCTTAGGTAGGATATAAACACTTACAGAAAAGGGCACCTGCCCCTATTCATTCTTCTTCTGCTCAGGTGAGAACAGGGCTTCATTGGTGAAAGTTTAAAAAACCGGGTTCCTTCTGACCTCTGTGGAAAACTAATGATGTGTTCTTCATTTTCCTCTCATTCTCTGGTTTCAGGTATGTAGTCTCCCCCAACCCTTTATCTTCCAGGAATGGGAATACCTTTCAAGGCCCCCATGCATGGCTGAAACCACAGATGGTACTGAATCCTATGTGTACCATGTTTTTTTCTATATATACATACCTTTCTTAAAAATGTAATTTATAAATTGGGCCCAGGAAGAGATTAACAAGAATAGCGTAGAACAATTACAACAATATCTTTTATAGAAGTTACGTGAATGTGGTCTCTCCCTCTCTGTGTCTCAAAATATCTTATTGTATTGTGCTCACCCTCCTTGTGATGTTGGGAGACCAGAAAGTGCTATGTGATGAAATACACATTCCAAAGTAACTGAACCTGTGAAGTGCTGGAAGAAAAGTTGCTCCCCTCATGACCAGGTAGGGTAGACTACAATGGTGAGTGTGTGTGTGTAGGGCAGGGCACTGAATATCATTGTGTGCAGTTTCTCCCCACTGCCCCCTGACTCAACGCTCCCAGGCAGTAAAGACAAATGAGAGCAGGGGAGCAGAGATCCTGATGTGATGTTCGCTTAAAGCCTTGCTTAACCAGAGATCAGCGCCATCAATAATCAGGTTTGTTCAGTGTCTGCCAGTTCAGACAGAGCTTTCTCATGTGATACCATTTCCACTAGCCAGGAAATAGAAATTAACTAATTTAAATCACACCATTGGGACTCCATCAAGTTGGCCTCCGAAGTCTGAGCTATCTTTCTCGGTCTTTGGCTCGCTCTCCTTCCCCTTCTTTCCCTCTGTGCATCCTTCCTCCCTCCCTTCTTTCATCCATGCATCCACTCTCTTTCCTTCTTTTCATTCTTCCCTTTTCTCTAGGACACGCTACCCTTCATCAATGAAAGAGAATACAGTACATGATTGTGGAAACCTATACAAGCTTGCTTATTTACACTTCTTATCTCAAAATACACTTTCAGAATATAAATACACTTCTAAAAAAAATGGGAATTAATCATTGCAAAAGGCCTAGAAATGAGAATGTGGGTAGCAGAAACTAGGACGATCTTTTCTTTTCCCTTTCTGCTGGGTCATGATGGCTCCAATTAAGTGACCTTGGAAATATTTAAATGATTCTGCCTATGCTTTTTGGTGGGCGTGATACTTTGTATGGATTAGGAACTTTGTGCATGAGGTTAACCTTCAAATTCAACATAACATTTCAGATAGGTAAGGATGGGTTATGGTCAGATCAGTTTTCTTCTTCTTCTTCTTCTTTTTTTTTTTTTTTTTAATTTACATTTTGACTCTAGTGCAGTTTGGACAAGTTTCATGAACAGAGTAATTGCTACCAAAGACATCATCATTGCATAAGGACAGTTGGCACTTCTGCCTACAGACCCAGCAAAGTGGGCTCCCACCCTGGGTGTGTACCTCCCAGGACCCTGGGCATCACAACCTATACAAATGAATTTATTAAGGGACACAAGGTCACCTCTGTCACTAGGGCTCTGGTGCTCAGTGATGAGAGAGCTTAAAACATGACCCTAAATATCTGATCTCAAAACCAATTCTGTTCAGGCCCCAGAGAAACTTCACAAATTTTGTCTCATGGCCTTGAAACAGCACTGTGGTTTTCCCTGTACCCTGGCAAAGCAGATGGACACTCCTAAGCATGTGGGTGATTTGGTGGCAGAGACATTTAGTTAAAAGAAAAGTCAAATTAATTAAAAATCAAGTTCTTCCTTTCAGATAGCAAGAATATTAAACAGTCTTAAATAATGAGAAGTTTTTCCTTTTTTCCTAGTAGTGCCAACAATCAATTTTCTTGCTTCTCTTTGTGTTCTAATTCATGGTTCTAAAAAGAGTCACGCATTAGTATAGTGTTTGCATGTAGTGGAATATGGTGATTGAAGAGTATGTTGTAAAATTAAATAATATTACTCTTCAAATATAACATGTGAAACATGATACTGATTGCATCAACCCAGGGTCGATGTTGAGTGCTAGAATTGCTAATAGGTTTCCATTTTAGTAAAAAATTAATAAGGTATAATTGAATTTTCAAAAGTTAAGTAAAAACTTAAAGCTTTTTATGAATAGTTTTTATTTATTTCAGTGTTGGTTTTCAAAACCATAATCTGTAGTTTACATTTTTATTTTAATAAATTGGAACCATTTGGGAGAAAATAACTTCCAACAATTACAGGGTGGTAATTTTACTTTTCTGATTAAAAAATTTTAATTGACATTTTTGATGAAAATATATATTCAGATTTTGTGTAATCTAAATCCAGTAATCTTTTAGCATTGCCATCGAATAAAACTTTCTGTCATAATGGAAATGTTCCATATCGGTGCCATTGAATACAGCAACCACGAGTCATATGTAGGCTCCTGAGCACCTGTTTGTACCACTGAGGAATAAAACTGAAACGTGACTGGATTCTCCATACATAATAGCATAGTGTCAGATCATTGCTGACAGTAGAACACAAATCATGGGACAATCTTGATTCTAGCAACATATTAGAGATTTTACTAAAATAAAGGGCAAAATCAATTTTATAAAATAAATATATAATAATGTATGAATCATCTAGGCTTTGATTACTTCTCCATATAGCCAAACTATCAATAGAAGACCTAGATGTGCACAACGATATATTCAGATGTCTGATAATTTTGCTGACTTTTGTCATATAAAAACCATACATTTTTCTTATCTTTCAATATTGTTAAATTTGTCAGAGTAGGAAAATACAACACATACATAATAATATGCTAACTTGATTAATAACTTTGAGATATTGACATATGATGTGTCTCCATTTGTATACTATTGCCCCAAGCCCACCAATATTAGGGGCTGCTTTGAAAGCCCTGTGACCAGCCATTCTGTAAATGTCACTGCTGTTGGAGAGCCATGAGTATCCTGTGGTTTGACTAAAATAAAAAATCTTTTCTGCTGAAAAACGAAGTGATAGCAAATGTCCCACTGGGAGGATTCCTACAGCGTCCCTTCCTTAGGGAAAGTCTAATCCATTCATTTTCAATAGGAGCCTTCTATTTGGGCTCAGAGTTGCTTTGGCCAGTTACCTATCCATAAGAGGGAGTAAATAAACAGTTATCAAGAAATGGAAAGGTAAGGAACCCTTGGTAAAACCTGCCACTGCTTGCAATGTGGATTGCAGGGTAGAGGGGAGAGGCTTAACATTGTAACGTTTAGAAAACAGAGATAAGGCATTGACCCTCCAGCTAAGCTTTAAGTAACTGGAAGAAGGGACAGGGTATCTCCAGGTTACCAGGGTAGCAGTAGTTGGAATCTCTGCAGGGCTTTCTCTCCTCGGTGCAGAGAAAAGCTACAAGTGTAGCTGCCTCCCAACCCGCCACCAAGCCACCTTACACATTCCTTGGCTGTGAGTGATCCACTTTAAGGCTGTTGCACACTTTCTTCCTGAGGCTCCCCAGGGGGGTGAGTCCCAGTTGCCTGGGGGGGGGGGCTGCTCATTGATACACATATATTGGCTTATTTTATTTCCCCCCCTTTGTCTCACTTCCCAATTCCTCTTGTACTGCTTCCTGGGATATTTCCCTTATAGATATCACTTGCACATATATCCTCACCTCCAGATCTGTTTCTGGGGGAGCCCAGCCCAAGACAACCTCAGCAAGCCGGGTAGTGCCTGGTATGGCCTTAATAGATATTTGCTGAACGACTTAATGTAGTTTGCAAAGGAAATCCTACACTAATATTAACTTCACCCAATGTAAAAAAGTTACTCAGAAGAAAAGCAACTAGATTGACTTTTACCTCCTTATCCGGATGCTCCATGCATCTGCTAGCATAAAAGTTCCATTGGCCTTCAACAAAGGCAAAGTTAGGTTCCATCACAGTGCGCACATGCCTTTAATAAATGCAAAGCCCAGGATGCAGATTGGACCATCTCACTTGCTGATCCTTTGAGGTATGCGGCTCCCTTCCTTCTTCCATAGGTCAACTGTTCATTTTGGGCTTAAAGATAAGGCTCAACAAGTACATATTTGTGAGACGTAGTAGGAGGATGTAAAATCATTAGGAAATAAATGATTAATATGGAGCCTTCTAAAGAGCACTTCTCCTAAGGATCCAGTAAGTGGAATTCCTGAAGGGGAGTTTGGGGTTGGGACACCAAATGCAAAAGTCCTCTAGCCCCTAAATTTGCCCTTAGAGGTTCTTGTCAGTTGGTTCCGGGGTTCTTTGGAAGCCACGTGGAGGTCAGCGTGGGATCAATGTACTTTGCGGGCCTTTAGAAGCCCTCAGTGGAAGCAGTGCAGGAGAGCTCTGGAGTACACCTACATCGTGGGTTTGCCTTTTGGCCCGTGGCTTTGCCCGTGCTGGAACACTGTGTTATTTTCGTTAGTTACTTCTGTTTCCAATTCCACCTCTTCCCAAGCCCCTCTATGGCGTTTACTTAGCTAGGAGTGGCGTCTCCAGCTGTTAGGGGCTAGCTCAGTGTGCTTACTCTCAGGGAGATAGAAGAATCACTTTTTTTTTTCTTTTTGTAATTTGATAAAGCGAATCTCCTTACTGAAGCACCAGAAGGTTTTAAATTAATAAAATAGTCATCCCAAGCACAAAATGGTAAATTAAATATTTCAAGACGTGGTTTGATTCATTACCCACGCCTCCTCCGCCTCCTCCTCTCCGGTTCCCTAACACTTGGCACCTCGGACAAAAATCACCGCTTAAGTCCAAAGCCTCGTTTCGGCGTGATCACCGCCTTTGGGGCATTGCCCGCGGCTCGCTCCGGCCCACGCGGGACAGCCTGGCGACTGCGGGGCCCCCCGGGGACGGGCGCGTCTGTGCCTAGGGGCCAGCCGGGCAGGCTAGCGCGCTGCAGGGTCGCGGCGCTCGCGGGCGCCCGCTCCGTCCCCGGCGCCTGCCAACTTCGCTGCGTCCGCGGCCCCTCGGAGCCTCCCCGATCTGCCCGCTCGCCTTCTCCGCGGCGGCCGGGGAGTGCTGGCCCTGCGACGCGGGGGCGCAACCGGCCCTGCTCGGCGACAGCGCGGTCCTGCGCCGGGGACCGAGCTGCTTGGCCGCGCCCCCGGGGCCCGCAGGCCGCGAGTCCCGCCCGCCGCTCGCACAAACTCCTAGCGGCTCGTGACCCGGGACAAACTTCTGGCTGAGGCGCAGCCCTCACACCGTCACCCTCCCGGAAGCCAGGCACGGAGCAGGAGACGCGGCTGGGAAAGGGAGGGAGGGAGAGAGAGGGTGGATACGGTGTCGCTGCTCCTCTCCGCGAGGGTGACGCCGCACGGGCGGCGGCGGTGGCGGCTGCCCCCAGTCGAGCTCCCTCCCCGAGGCGGCCGCGGCCAGCGAACGCCCGGGCGCGGGCCGGCGGGGCTGGGCGCTCACGCCCTCTAGCGGGCCGCGGCGGCGCCGGGCGGCCGTGACGTGGGCGCTCCCTTCAGCCGGCCTGCGGGGCACCGCCAGTCAGTCGGGGAGCAAGAGCCCCGCGCAGAGCCGGCGCGGGCTCGGCCATCGGCGCACCGCCGCCCCCGGGGCTGGGCTCGCGGCTGGCGGCGGAGAGGCTGCGGGCAGGACGCGCGCGCCCACCGCCACGGCCACGGCCACGGCCGGCGCCGGCGGCTCGGGTCCCGAGCAAGGGAAGGAGAGCGGCGGCGGGTGCAGGCGCCGGAACGGAGGGCGGATTTTGGCTCCGCGGGCGCGCCCTCCGCTCCCTCTCACAGCCGCGCCAGTCGCCGAGTGGGGCAGGCGGCAGGGAAGGAGGACCCAGGACCCTCTCCCCGGGTCCCTGGAGCTGCCGGAGTTCGGACTTCTGCAACTGTTGACACTTTGGATCTCCGGTTCTGTTTTTGGCTGTTTACCTTTCTCTTCTGGCTGCCTGGAAACCCAAGCTCCCGTCCGCCTTCTGCCCTCGCGCGCCCACCCAGCGCTGCCAGGGAGCGGCCCGGCGCGCACTCGGAAGCATGAGGAGTCTTGGGACGTGCTTGGCGACTTTGGCCGGACTTTTGCTAACTGCGGCAGGGGAGACGTTTTCAGGTAGGTGGGACCGTTTGTGCCGTCGCCGGGGACGCGAGAGCCGGAGCGAGGGCCCGGGACGCCGGCAGCTCCCGGGCCTGGAGAGCCCGAGGCGGGCTGCGGTCCGGGGCGGGGGCGCGACGGGCCCGGCGCAGCTGCTGTCCGTTAGCCGGCGCTGGGCGAGGGGCCGGCGGGGAGGGCGGGCACCGGCGACTCGGGCGGCCTGAGCCGGCGAGCCGCGAGCACTAGATCCGAAGCCGGGACCGTAGTCTCGCCCCCGCCCTTCCGCGGCCTGGGCTCGTGCTTGGGGAGGACCGCTGCCACTCCGAGTCCCCGGCCGGCTCCTAGAGGAACAGCAGAAAACTTTGCTTGAAGTTCGGCGCCGCAGCCCCGGGCCGCCGAGCGTGGGCGCTGCGCGATCCTTATGCCCCGGAGCAGCCGCCAGGCCGGGTCGCGGGTGCCCGGGTGCGCCCGCGGCGATCGTCTAGACCCGGCAGCAGCTCCAGTGGTGGCGTTCGCCCGGCGCCCTGCCCTTCCTGCCGCCGCCCCTAGGCCCTCGGGGCCGGTGACCCCGGCTTTTTCAGATGGTCGCGCCACAGCTCGGAAGAGCCTAGGCGGGCGTTCCTCGTCGGTCCCAGCGGGAGGACCCGGCAGCCTGGGAGGGCGTCCAGGCTCCCAGGCCCCGGGCCAAAGCGGCCTTGCACTCTCCGGGCCCCACCTACCCGCCCTCGGTCCCCCGCGGAGTGCAGCGGTCAGTGGCAACTTGTTAACCCAGCCTCGCCGTCCCGGGTCCCAGGTGGGAAGGAGAGGGACTGTGCGTGCAAGTGTGAGCGTGTGTATGTGTGTGGGTGCGCGCGCTTGTGTCTGCTAGCGGGCGCGGGGGCGTGCGGAGCCTGGAGGAGCCCCTCGCCGAGAGGACTTGTAAACCCCAGGGGTGGGGGTCTGGCGTGGGGCCCAGTGCCGCATCGTGTTACAGGGGTTACCTCTAGATTGTCAACGTGGATGCACGGCGGAGGCGTGCACATTTGTACAATTTCTAACATATATTAGTTTCATTAAGGTCCACGTATAACGGTGGTCCTGGGCTGCTTGTTTTAGTATGGAAAAGTCCACACTATTTGGCCATAAACTTGGGTTGCAAAATAGGTTTCTGTGCTTATTAGGGAGGATTGAGTAAGTTGGACCTTTTAAATATTTATTTATTTATTTAGACGAAGGGAGCTTTTCACTGTCAAATGCATATTCGAAACATTGGAGACATTTGGCTGTCTGGTGTTTGGAAACGTACATTTTTACTTTCTTCGAGTCCTCTGTACACAGAGCCACAGATGCCTGTGTCCTGCGTGTTGCTGAGCTGCAGGACTCTTGACCACAGTTGGCCGCAAAGATGAAAATGATATTGGGGTTGGCAGTTTGCTCTGTACTGTGAAATGCAAACCATCAACTTCAATAAAGAAGTACCTTTCCCCTAAGTTTAATATTTCCTTAACTGTCTGGTAATGGCATGTGCTCCAGAGGATTTAAAACAGGTACACTGCTGTCCGATATAAAATTGATGCAGATTTTGGCCTTCAGTCTTTCTTAGGAGCAGATTATGTAGTCAACTCACCAGTTTTAGAGACTTGTAACTCATTAGTGTTCGAAGCCAAGTTCAGGCCTTGGTGATGGTTTTCTCTTTATTAACATTCATAACCCCCTGCCTGGGATTTGTTTAAAGTTAAGCCTATCAAGTAGGGTTTGGATGGATTTTTAAGTTGTGTGCAAGGGGATGGAAACAAATATTTATGTAGCTTATTTAAAGCACCAGTTCTTTGTCATTAAAAAGGATTTCAGCATTAGGTAGTACTGACCTGTGTCCTTGGGGAGGCTGATGTAAACTGTCAAACCCAAAGAGACTTTTACTAAAATTTAGCCATATTCTTTTCTTTTGGAGGAAATATATCATCCTATTTGTTTGTTATTATTCCATTAACTGGGGTGTGCTTTCCGAGTTATCCTGGTATGTTAGTGGGCAAAGGCGGAATGAAGCACGGTATCTGAGAGATTGTGTTGAAATGTTGAAATTGTAAATATTTGAAGTTGGCAAATTTTGTTTGTGCAACAGTCAGATATCTTGATGGGCATTATGTTTTTTTTCTCTCCACTTTACATTTTAGATAGTATAGGTGTGGGGCTCCTACTGCTTTGGAAAAGTCAGTTTCTTTGTGTATGCTGGGAAAGTTTTTATTTCTTATTTCTTATAAGTTTGACACATTTCTTTTTAGGATTCTTCTGGAAATGGAAATAATTGGCTACTTTTCACCTGACACACCTGATGTGATAATCAGTTTAGGGATAGAGGAGATGGATTGTAAGCCCCTTGAAGGCAAAGTCAGTATTTTTTTTTTTTTTTCCTTCTTGGTTCCCCGCAGAACACTTAGCATAGAGTCTTAGATCTAATAGGCAAGCACAGTTGGTTGAATAAAATGCTGATGTGAATGCCGATTATTTGCCAACATTCACATTGTACCTGAATTAAACTGACACGGAAGGGAGGGGGAGAGGGATGATTGTAGGAAGTTAGACTTGGCTGGCATTTCCCCGACTTTGAAATGAACATTTTTCACAAGGGGTTCTCCTTAGGCCACCCAAAGGCCTAAATTATGAGATTTTATGTGATCGGTGCTTTTTTGTGTGTGTGTGCGACTGTGATTTATATACACGGGACTTTCCTCTTCCCCTTATGCAGTGCTCTCAATCTCCTGTCCTCTTTGGGAAGGGTTTGGGATTTATATTGTTATTAATTAATCATTTCTGGAGATGGACTATAGGGAGTTTGGATTTCAGAGATCAGAAATAGAGTGCTAAACTTACTGGAAGAAAGAAAGAATTCAGTTTGTGGTTTACTTGGACTTTATTTATTATAAACATTTCATTTTAAAAATGGTTCTCTGTCTTTGCAATTTCTAATTTGTTAATATTCTGGGAATTTTTAAAGCCAGTATTCTTATTGGAGGCTCACTTTCTGCCTTCTAGGCTTTTTTTTTTTTTTTTTAAATTTTTTTTTTTTAGATTTATTTATTTATTTATTTGACAGAGAGAAATCACAAGTAGGCTAGGCTTTTAATGGTCATTAAAATTAACTTTTGTTAAGAAGGAATGGAGGCGGACTCAAGGAAGTTAAATCATTTTACTTTTGTTTGAATTTCTCTTGTTCATGGTGAGAAGCCAAATAGCTGGCAAGTCATTCCTTTTTGACCCAATTTCTTAAAAGCCGAGTTGTAATATATATTATAGGACAAAGTGCTTAGTTTTACATTGTAATAGATGTGTTTTCTCTTAAGCAAACTTTGATTTGCAGAGATAGAAATACAAACAGGTTTGGCCCTTTGTTTCTTCCACAGTATTTGGAATAAATAAAATCTTAACATAACCTTGTGAATTTGGGACTCTTGTAGAAAAAAAATTATTTAAAAAATACGTTAAAGATATTTGTGGAAAGCAGGCAATATTGGAATAAAGTTTATAGTTTAGCTAGTAGTACTGTACTAGTATTTAATTTCTAAATTTTGGAAATTCTATGAGGGTTATGTCATATGTAAATGTTAGGGGAAGGTGGGTAAAGCTTGAAATCTATATATTTTTTGTAACTTTTCTGTTACGTCTAGGTTACTTAAAAATACA
This sequence comes from Mustela putorius furo, assembly GCF_011764305.1. Taxonomy (NCBI): domain Eukaryota; kingdom Metazoa; phylum Chordata; class Mammalia; order Carnivora; family Mustelidae; genus Mustela; species Mustela putorius. The sequence goes on along the minus strand of NW_025422010.1, from coordinate 10,531,242 downwards.
AAATATTAAAGTACCCTTTACAAAAAGTGGGAATAGATTTATTTAGCAGTGTGATTTTTCTTTTCCAAGTAAGTATAGTCATGAAATTTTACATTTTTATGGTGCTTTAACTAGATTGATAATTCATATGATGAAAATGCTTCAAATTTAAATCAGTGAGCATGAAAGAAATATGCCAAGAAATTACTATAACATTTTTAGTGTTATGTGTATGTAGGGAAGTTTTTATTGCTTGAGCATAAGAAATTGTTCTGATCTGGAAAGTTACAGGTTTTAGTCTCTCATGTTTCCAAAGGGTTATTATGCAGCTTTTTGGAAGTGAAGTTACTTACATATCATGACATACGGGTAAGTGTGTATATAACTTGAGTAATTCTAAGAGAACTTTCCTTAATAAGTAATCTGATCTATGCCTTCAGATTAAATAAACCATGTATGAAAGAAGCATAGCCTTAAGTTTTGGACAAATTGGTTTTAGAATTTAAGTTTTCTGTGTCGATTATATAGAAGTTGATGGCTTTATTTGATTTTTCCATGATAGTTCTGTAGCAACTATAGTACATTGTAGAAACTGACAGGTTTTATGTGTCTCTTTGGTAGAGGGACTGTTTTGAATTCCTTTCAGTTTTTGTTTCAGGATTTATTAAGTTTTCTAGAATGAGCATGTATCAATTAAATATCATAAGACAGTTTTCAGCTAGGGGTCAGGCATGTTAATAAGTAGTTACGTATTGTTTTGTTTTGTTTTCTTTTTTTTTTTTTTTTTGGCAGTATAACATTTTTCTTAAGGGTGGTGGCCACCACACAATGCTCTTCAGTTTCATTCTGAGATTCTTCTCTTCAAAAACCAACTTTCCCATAAACATTCTTAAGTTTTATATCTCAGTTATTATTTTTATGACTGTAATACATTAAAAAGTCTGTTTTGTAAGTGAGAAAAGGCTTAATGACTAATGTGTTTCAGACTCACTAGTGAAACACTTAAAAAGATGCAAAATCATATAAACCTTCCATCCTAAGAGGATGCAGCTTCTCGGGTTCCTAAAATCCTGCTAAAATCCTGCTGTGGTTGCCAGTTTCGTCATCAGGAAGCCCGAGCTTACTCTGTAGCTCTGAAAAACTCAGCAGAGAAAAATAAGGAGGGCTGGGGTTGGGTGGGAAGCAGGAAAGCTTTAGTCACCAACCTTGGGAATCTCTAGTACCCCCATCATGGTATGGAAGTGTGTGAGATGAATCAAAGAAAAAAGGCATGAGAAGAAAAGGGTTTTATGCTCAGGCATCAGTGATGTGAGTTCGGAGGTCCTAGCAGATGAGGGTCTCTGCACTTACACTCTCTTTGCTCTTAAGGATGGAACTATGGAAGGGAAAGGGGAGATAACGAGAAGAGACACATGTACACGTAGTTGGTGCTGACATCTCGCTCCTTAGTGGCTTTAGGTGGCTTTGGGGAGGGCCTGGGGTTATTGAGCCCCTATTGATGGCAAGCTGTGTTCACACCTGTGCTTCTTAAAATTTAGCATGCCCAAGGATCCCCTGGAGTGGCCGTTCCTGGTGTTGATTTCTGGGGAGGAGCCCTGGTGATTCTGGAGTGGAAGGTTTACGGAGGGTCTCACAGCATCCCCAGGGAACCTTGGTTTGTGGCCAGGTTTGAGAAATGTGGATCTAAAAAACCAGTTCTGAAAGTGTCTTTGGACCAGCGGCATGAGCATCACTTGCCCCTGCCTCCCACCTACTGAATCTCAAACTGGAGGAAGGGAGAGGGGGAACAGACCGCTGTCTGTGGGCGCTGTCTGTCTCAAGGGCATTCTGATGCTCACAGGAGCTATTTTTCCGAAAGAACTGTGATCTTCATCAGGTGTGATCAGCCTCCCTTAATAAGAGTTGAAAGAGAACCAGGGGTAAAAATAGACTTTACATTTGTGCACTTATTAGTCTCCTGATGAACACAGCCAAAATTATGAAGAGGCTGCTATGACTGTGTTACAGCTCAGCCTGTTAGGTGAAACCGCCAGTGTGACATTTCAAATAATAGTCTTATCTGGGGAAGATATTGGATCCAGCCAGTTGTAAAACTTAAATAGAAAAAGTTTCCTGTAATTTTACTTACCACAACATAAAGTTTTAATTAAATTTTGCAGTAATGATTAGCATTTGGAAATTTCTCTGGGTGGATATTGTGTCTAGAAGATACTTGTTTTGTTGTAATAAGTGCATAGCCCAGTGTGCCTACAAAATAGTGCCTTTAGTTCAAGTAAACACTTATAGAATACTGTTTGTAAAGCCCTTTTATAGGGGAGCATTGGGGTGGTAGTGGGCAAAGTTAAGAATGATACAATTACAATGCTCTGTGTATTGATTAAAAGTTTCAAAATCCACTGCCATAGAAACAAAGACTTTGTTAGGAGAGAAGTGGAAATTAATGTACAAGAAATTTGAAATTTTATTGTGGAAATGTGAAACTGTGCCTTTGGAAATGAACTCAACTTCCCGATGGAAAATAAAAGGTTTTCTTTATACCTCGCTTAGGCGTACTGCTGATGCATATCCTAAAATAGAGCCTTGTATTTCTGTTATTCACAAAAGACAGCCATTGCCATCTCTGTCATGTCACACCCCAGGTAAATAAAAGCAATCATGAGGTTATTGAACAGATTGATCTGGGAAAAATTGTCATCACACTTTCAGAGAATCAAGTCATAGAGTAATTCCCACAGAGGCAGGCTGGCCTGCTTCCTGCTGCCATCCGAAGCTGATCACTAGGGGTAGCTGCACCCTTAAACCCACCTGCCTAAGCCAGGAGAGGCACAGCCTTACCTGCCGAAGGCTTCCAGCGCTCATTTCTTTAGAGCAGAAGGAAGGCATACTGTTCAGTGCACCTTCAGTCACTTCCCCATGCCTCTGACTCTTCTCTGTAAAGTTAAACTCTTGAGTGGAAGTGGTAGTTCCCCTAGTCATCATTTTAGGTGGTTGTAGTTCAGCACTGACCCAAAAGCAACTTTATATCTACCCATGATAATCTTTCTCGTTTCCTTCTTCTTTTTTGCTGTGTCTGTTGCTGCCGTTCTATATATAGCAGTGGAGCTAGAAGTAGTATATATCTGCCAAGTAAGTAAGAGTTCATGTTGACCTCTGGGCCCTTCCCGATCAGGCCTTTTGGCAAGAGGCCAGAGAAGGCAGTGGGATGAAGAGCCACAGGCAGGTGTGTGACGTCGGTAGGAAGCGGCTGGTGTACTGTGCTTACATCTGCAAGAGATTCCTCTTGTGGCGTTGTCAATTTCGGGATACTGTTCAGGAGGAAGTCATTACAATTAGCAGTGGAAATCTGATGCCGTTAATTTTCCTGCTTAAAACATAGAAGATGAACACGTCATTAAAAACTTTGCATCTGAAACCCCGGTGCTCGAAGCAAGGGGAGGGAGGGAGACCTGATGGTAGGCAGTGTCACTCCGTTTATATCTGGGGTTGATGGGGAAGGCTGGGACGTGGAATGCCAGAACAGTGGCTGCAGCATGGGAGGGAGAGGATGGGTAAGAGCAGACTTGTCAGGCACTTGTCAAAACAGATGTGTTTTTGGAATCTTCCTTGGAGGAAAAGGCCACCGTTTAACAGATTGATTTATTTCAGAATACAACAGCCTAAGCAGAAGCGAAGCATTTACTTTTTATGGGCTGCAAAGCATAAAAGCTTGTAGAGCATGGGTTTGTTTTCAGATGGGTGAATATTCATTTTGATCTCGTTCCTATTCAATATGCAGAACGCAGATTTATTGCATACAAGGAGAAGAATGTGTTTTAGTTTGCATTACCCCGGAAGTCAGGGGCCCCACTGCCTCTCCCGGCTTCCTGCTGTGCAATCCAGGGCAGGTTCACAGGTAGACTTCTGGCAGCAGGAGGCAGGGAATTGGATCACACCCTGTTTGCAGTCTGTGTTTGATGGTCCTGTTTGATCTCTCTTCTCAGTTGCAGTATTTTGAGCAACTGTAAATCATATCCCAACCACATGCTTGAAATGACTCATTGTATATTCTCTAGATATAAAAGTATAAAGTGGCCTAAAACAGTCCATTTGCAATAAATACCTGATGGGGCATCTGGGTAGCTTAAGCACCAAACACTTGATTTCGGCTCAGGTCCTAATCTCAGGGTTGGGAGATCAAGCCCCACTTTGGGCTCTGTTCTAGGTGCAGAACCTGCTTAATGCAGAGAAAGAGAAGCCCTCCTGCCTGTTGGTGGGAATGCCAGCTGGTGCAGCTACTCTGGAAAACAGTATAGAGGTTCCTCACAATGTTAAAAATAGAGCCAGCTATCGCACTACTAGGCATTTATTCAAAGGAGACAAACATAGTGATTTGAAGGGTCACATGCACCCCAATGCTAAAGATGAGGTTATATATATATAAAATGGAATATTACTCAACCATCAAAAGAAATAAGTCAGAGAAAGACAAATACCACATGATCTTACTCATATTTGGGATTTGAGAAACAAAGCTGATGAACATAGAGGAAGGGAAAGAAAAAAGAAGATAAAAACAGAGAAAGAGACAAGCCATAAGAGACTCTTCACTATAAGGGATAAACGGGGTTGTGGGAGGGGAAGGAATTGGTGGGATGGATGGGGTAACTGGGCAATGGGAAGTAAGGAGAGCTTGGGATGTGATGAGCACCGGGTGTTATATGCAACTGATGAAATTCTACCTCTGAAACTAATAACACACTGCATGTTAGCTAACTTGAATTTAAATAATACTAATAAAAAGAATTGAAACTGTTTTGACATTGAAATAAATGACTTCATAAAGGAGAGAGAGAAAAAAAGATTCTCTCCCTCTCTTCTTCCCTCACCCTCCTCCCTTTCTAAAAAAAGAAAATAAATAAATACTGATGATATATAAAATAAAAATCAAATTACTCAGCAATGTATAGCGTGTCTTAATTACTTAATAATATATTTGTTGAATGAATACAGAGGTCAAGTTCCCTTAGGGAGGAAAAATATCAAAGTACTTCTGCTTACTGCTTTTTTCTTTTTTTTCTATCTATCAAGTTTGACTTCTTGAAGCGTTTAGAATAATGTTAATAATAGGCCCAGGCTGGAGTTTTTGTGCTTGGTACCCTTTGCAATTTATAGGCATGTAGATATTCAGCTGCTAAATTTCAAGGAAAAGGCATTACTTTTTGTTACTTAAACATATAAAAGTAAGCCTGTGATTTTGTCATGTGTAATAGAAACATACTAATCAGTTAACGTTATAAAGCAAAATTTTGCTAAAAATGGAATTTATTATGTGGTAGGTTTATCATGACTCTAGGGGGATTTGCTTTTAGTCACTGGTAAAGTAAGAGAACTATGGCATCACCAGTAAGAAGGTTCCATAACAGAGAGTAATATATATTATCCCTGCTGGGTTAATTTCTGATTCAGAATGAAATTAGTTATCCCTACACAGAGCTCATGCTCTCCCATGAACATCTGGCTCATCTTCAGTAGGGCCAGCACCCTCTAGTTCCTTTTTCATTCAGTGTGGTACACGGTCACGTAACGATTCTTCATGAAAAGCGGTCACTCTAACAACAGCCTCATAAACTGTGTTCTCTGCTTCTTTGACTCTCAAAATCTAGACCACTGAACAGGGTGTGGAATCTCCCCAGTTATCCATGGGCGTTGTGTCCTGTGCGTAAGTGATGGGGCTTCTTGTCTGATATCTTTTATCAGTTAACTGTTCATCCCATTGGCTTCTTAGGGAGCCCCTCCCTCTTCTTTCAGGGCTGCTAGGTGGGCTGGGAGCCACTGTGCAGGCTTATCCAGAATCCTGTGTTGCTGACCCTTGGAAGGTTTGGTGGCAGTGGGTGTTGCCCAGTCACAGAAGGAATTGGACAGCTGGAGGATGTTAAGGCTCTGACGTCAACTCCAGGTTCCCTGGGGTTTCGAAAGAAGAGCAGAGCCCCCCCCCCCAGGGGGCAGATCAGGCACTGCTGATTTTGCAACAAAGCTTCTGAATAGCCTCTTGGCCTTGGGTATGTTACTTACTTTTTCTGAATTTTGTTTTCTAGTAAAGTACCTTGTAAGATTATTGTAAAGGCTAACCGATGCCCTGATGTTAGGAGACCTCTTGGGGTGACAGGGTTGTGTCTGTTCAGCATGAAGAAGAGAGGGGATTGGCCAGTCCTGCAGCCAGTGTGAACCCACTGTTGTTGTAAGTCAGAAAGAGTTGATATTGACAGTTTCATATGGTTCAAGCTAATAGACCCCCTTTCTGGGTCCAGGACATTGATACCTGTGGTGTCTGGAAGCTATAGGAGGGACATTTGTGCTGATGTGGTTGTACACATATATATGTTATAGATACATGGCCAATATTATGCTTTAAAAGAGAAAAAATAATTGAAAATAACAAAATGATCCCCTAAGAATTGATACCATGCAAAGCCTGTAGTAGTCAGTAGCATGGAAGGTGGTGTGTTCATACGTGCCTTAAAGTCAGTCTTGTGAGCCTCTAGTCCTCACAGTCTTGGTCCCACAGACATGCCAAGTCAGAATCTCTGGGAGGGGCCACTGAAGCTGGTCAGGAAACATCCAGATAATCATGATGTTTGTAAACTTTGAAAGACTTTTCGTTAAAAAAAGTCGCCGTGGCTCTGAGACCATGCCCTTTGGAGAACTTATCACATCTTCTCTGATTAGTGTTAAGAAAGCATCCAAAGATCAGCATGTGTATTTTTAGACCAAATTATTAACTGACCAAAGAGTATTTCTTTTATGAAGCAGAGGCTTTCTAGTGTCAGAAGACAGTGAATTATGAAACAAGGCATTTTATTGCAACTTGGCTGTTCTGTACCCATCTTTTAACTTGGTGACCTCTAGTAAATTTGCTATTTGTCTGGAATTTTTAGGATATAATAAAAGAATAAAGACATTTCAGGGTAATCAGAACACGATGACTTTAGATCTTCAAATTTGCAGCTCTGAGCTGCATTTGGGGATGACTCACTCATAGAAGAAGATGAGACAAGATGGCATGGGGAGTGATATTTCCCAGTACGTATTCCTTTATCTCCTGTTCATCGAAACATGGAAACTGTAGAATAATTGATCTTCGGGGCCCCATAAGGGGCCCAGAAGCTTGGCATTTTGATTGTAGTAGTTCCTAAAAGACTCACAAACCTCAAAATGGGCATATCAGTCTGTTAAGGCACTTGAAATTTCCACCAGCTCATCATTTTGACCAAGGAAGAAAGGTGCTTGTTGAAATGTCATGTCTGGGAGAGGTGGCTCATTAAGTCATCTTAATATGACATCCTCAACTAGCTGTCACCTTGATAAGTTGACATATCCTTAGATGTCAGATTTCTTACTCGTAAAAATGAAGACATTGGATTCAGGGATCTACAAGGTCTCTCCAATCGCTTGAAGAGTATGAGGCTTGTCATCTTAGTTCATATTAATTTGTGAGGTAGCGTGGTGTTGAGTGGGTGAGACCTGGATCAATGGGTTATTTTTTGATCGGGGAGGATGGGAGAAATGTCTAGAACATTGGGTCCAATCCAAGAGAGTGCATGACAGAGCATGAAGTTGCTTGTTAAAAGGAAGTTGAAGGGGGAGGACTGAGCAATTTTAAGATGCTTCCCACATTTGCCGTAGGCTGCCTCTGCACAAACGAAGCCCTTTTCCTCCATACCTGAGAATGTATCTGCCATTCGCAGGGGCCGCCAACGGCTATGTGGCAACTAGTTTGAAGGCTGTGATTTTCTACCTCAATTGTGGCCACAGAGCTAGGCCTTATTTCAGGGGATTGGAATCGATAGTTATAAGTAATAGCCATGCACTGAGCACTAATTATGTGTGAGGTACCATGCTGAGAGGATATGATATTTTCAAACCCATGGCCGCACAGTAGCTGATAAAATTTGACTATGAAAATTGACTGAAGCTTTGGGAGGAGAGTCTGGCTCCATTTCTAACAAAGCCAGGTCATCTGAGCAAGGGAGATGGGCACCATGTGTCTTCCCTCCCCATACACACAGGTGCAGAGCTACTTTTTCCTGATTTATGCTTTGATTTGATGCCATCTGTCTGTATTGAGGTGTGCTCAATGCAGAAGCATTTCAGATGGAGTGCTGTGTCTGTTAGAAGGACGTTGAGTGGTGTTTCAGTACATGATCTAGAATCTTTATAATGGTCGCCTGGGGAGATTTCCTTCTGGATCTTAAGTTCCAGGAACTGTGGACTAGTTTTTTCCATTGGAAATAATGAATTATATAACCCATCAAGTTTTCTTCTTCATGTTGGCTGTTAGAAAGCCAGATTCAAAAGCGTGTTCTGTCATAGTGAGAGCTTTTTTGAATGGAAAACCTCAGTCAAGGCTGGCCTTCATCAGAGTCTTTGTTGGCTCTGGGAACAGAGAAGGTGGTGGGAGGCACAGCTGGTCCCAGGGGCTCAACATGGCCATTGGGATTTGGAATCTTCTTCTCTAAGCATCTTTCCTCTTTATGTGGTATCTTTAAGGGGTCATAGGCTGAAGCCTCCAGCTCCAAGCCCAGTGGGAAGAGAGATCCTGTGCCCCAAAGGGACACACCCCTTCTGCTAGTGAGCTCGCTTGGACAGGTCATATCACCTGCTTCCCCTTTAACCTTCTGCTCTGCATGACCCGCCCACGAGACCAGGCATGTGGCCTGCTTATATGGACCATATGGAACAAGAGTGAGGAAATGGAGCTTTCACCATGAAAGAAACAGGTTCTGTGACCAGTTGAAGAGAGTGGTGTGACAGAAAAGAAATGAGTTCCGATCTTAACATCTGAGTCAGTGTTCCAAGTGCAACTTGTGTGTGTGTGCTTTTCTTTTACTTCCCCGTGACACCACAGAACACAAAGGTCACTAAAAGTGAAGAACACAGGAGTGGGAAGATGGTATGGAGGTTATGATAGGCTACTTTAATACTTCGCCAGCTTGTTTTTTTTTAAACATTGGGATATTGTCATTAAGTAAAATTTTACGTAGGTGAAAAAGCATAAAAAATCTTTGGATTAAACAAGATTTCATGTGGGAAGATTAAACAAGATTTTATCTGGGAAGATTAAATCTCCAAGTTTGAAAACAAGGGGTGATGGTTAGCTTTTGCTGTATAACAAAGCTCCCCAAAACTTGGTGGCTTAAAACTGTTTTCCATTTTTCTGTTTTAGGTAAAAGAAGGGGGGATGTGTCTGCTGATCTAAACTGGGATTGGCGTACTTTATGTGTATGTTTTTACTTAGCTGATCTTGGATGGGCTCTTGATATTTTGGGGTTGGTTGGCTCTAGGCTACTGTAGGAGAGCCTTGGCTGGGACAGCTGCTCTCTCCTCTGTGTACTCATTTCTTCTCCAGCAGGCAGTGTTTCCAAAGACTGCGGAGGGTGCTAAGGGAAGGGTTATGCTTGGGAAGGGCACCTTGTCACTTTCACCTTGTTCTTTTGGTCAAAGCCAGTCCACAGGGCCACCCTAGAACAAGGGTAGGGAAATAGACCTCACCCCTTGGTGGGGTTAAGACCACAGTATAAATAGTATGGATACAAGGACAGATGGAGAATTAGACCTGACATAGGGTCTGCCAGGCCCCAAGTGCCTGTGTTTTGAGATGCCTCTGCTTTGGAGAACATAGTTGGGAAATCATTGGCACCATGAGAAAAGGAAATTTAAGACCGAAAGCCCTGTATTCAAGGGTCCACCCTGATGTTGTCATCTGAAAGGGAGGCTGTTTAACCTCAATGAGCTCAGTTCCTGATCTGTAATTAGGGGCATTCAGTGGCACTCTGATTCATAAGGTTTGCCTCAGACAAGGTTGGACAAAGACAAAGGAAGCAAGTAAATCCATATCTGAAGGATATAAAGCAATCTAGTGAGTTGAGTCTTATCTTATTTCACCATGGGAAAGAACTGTTTGGTTTATAATAGTTTACAATAATGATGTGCTTTGCTTTAATCAGGGTTATTTTTTTTTTTTTTTACAACATTGTTAGGGACAATTATACCAAAATAAAGTAGAATAAGTAAATATTAACAGAATATTAGCATCTTTCACAGTATTTAAAAAAAAATATGGAATTAGTTTTTTTTTTTTTTTGCCAGTATCATTTAAGATCATTGTCAACAGATACATATTTATTTTATTTTACTCTTCGTTTGAGAAGATCTTTGAGCAGCTGGAGATAAAATAAGGTGATTCGTTCATTGTTAAGGATGAGGGAGAGCCCTGGAATGGACTTTGGGGCTCTAATGTTTGCTTCTGCTCTCCTGTGGCCTGTGATTTGGGCCAGGTCTCTTCATTGGTGAAGAGTCAGGTGGCAGAAGAATACAATGGATATTAAAATAACTACTTAAAGGGCCTAAAAAGATTGCAAGGACCAGATGAAAAAATTAAAAGAAAAAAACCCTGCTTTCTCTTCCATGAAGTCCCGGCCAGAGGGAGCTGCCTTTTCCAAGGCACACCCTCCACTGGCTTGGCTTCTCAGAGCTCCAGCTGGAGTTGGGAAGTTCTGCAGAAAGGACCTGTATTCTCCCTCCTGCAGGGCCTGCTTTTAGTGAAAATGAAAATGCTACCCGCACCAGCTGAATTCTTCTCTGTCTCTTTATACACAGGAAATTGCTATCAAGTTGGCATTCTTTTTCCCCCCCTCTTGGGATGCTTTCTGATATGCATAGTGTTTCTTCCGTGCTGGACCCAAGGTTATTCTTTCATGCTTCAGTTCTAGAGATTAAAATCGTGCACAGAGGTGAGACATCCTCAATAATTGGAGGAAGAGTCAAGAGGTGTTTGCAGGGCATATTTGTTTCCAAAGCATAAATAATATATAAATCATTGCCGAGGTCTGAGGGTGAAATGAGGAATCCCCCAGCTGAGGCGAAGGGCTGCGGCTTCTGTGGCAGAGGACTTGCAGGCGAACTCTGTGGTGAGGCCTTGGGGGGCAGGGTGTGCTGGGTACTGAAGAGATGAGGGTTGGCTCACAGGGAGCACACACAGATAAGTGGATGGCCGGTCTGGCAAGGGAGCTTGCCGCTGAGTTTGCAGGAAGGCAGATCTTCCAGGGAGGGCGCTCCACTTGTTGGCTCACAGGATGTGGGGTTGCAGCTTGCCAGTGGAAACAAGGCACTGATGAGGTCTGCAGGCACTCGTCAGGTTACTGCTCAAAGGGAAGGGAGAGGAGAGACCTTACAAAGGATTTTGAGGTTTTTTTTTTTTTTTTCCCTCTTGAAATGGGATAATGCCTAACCAAGTGAGTTTTTTTTTTAATTGAAGTATAATAGAAGTACAATATTTCATTAGTTTCAGGTGTATAGTGTGTAGTGTACTGCTACTGCTACTGTATTCAAGGATAAGTTTGTATAGGATGGGAATTTGGCAGAAGTTGGAAAAGTGTGGGGTGTTAGAGAAGGTTCAGGAATCAAAAATGTGGCTTCTCTTTTGTTCCCATCCCTGATATCATGGTCCTAGGCTTTCTCTTCTTCTTCTTTCCTTTGTTCCCATCCTCCATCTTCATCTCCTATAGTAGTTGGGTTTTAAAAGACAGTGGTGAATTAAATAGGTGTCCCTATCCCACTGGACTGTCAACATTCTTACTGTATTGGAACTATCAGAGACAGGTCCTTGGCATCCCGTTTCTCCTCTGAAGGGTAGGAGATCGGTGGATAGAACAGCCACTATTGATAGAAATAGAAATGGTAAGTGGAAGTGTAACCACTACCATGTCTGTGTCAGGCACTGGTTGGTGCTTTATGTACTTTGTTTCTAATCAGCACAGAAGTACTTAGGAGTAGAAGTATTATAATAGAACAAAGGGACAAGTAAAGCTTATTGAATATTTAAAATCTATGTAATTTTTAAATATGTATTACCTGATTTAATATCGATAACCACCTAAGTTACCCTAACCACTTTACAAGCCAGGAAATAAGCTCAGACAAGCTGTGTGGGCAAAGCTAAGGTTTTAACGTGACCAGCCTGAACCTGAAGCCACTAAGCCACTCCACCTGCCAGTTCTTTGTATCAGACACAGATGCACTCTACACACACCATGAGCTTGACATGCTTTTGTTTCAAGACCCAGGATAGGTGCCTGGATACCCCACCTGTGAAGGGCATTGGGCCCCTGCATAACACGATGAATGAACAGAGGAGGATGCCAGCTCTTGGGACACTTAGGCTGGTCTTTTTATTTTGGAGGACGTCTCAAATCAGAGTCAACAGATGGGTTTACTCAATCTGGAGACTATGTTTTAACATAACCAACAAAACTGTGAGAGTCTGGAACAAAATAAGGAATAGATACTACTTCATGCGATCTTGCTCTAGAGAAATGGTTTTCCGGAGCGAGCGGCCAATGCTAGTTCGTTCTAAGATCTTTCAGCCATGGACAGATAGTCTTCTAATCTTCTGACTTAGCTTGTGTATCCAGTCAAAGAATTTTTAAAAATTGGACACTTCCTTGAGCATTGATAAGTTCACATCTGAAATGTTGTATCATAAATGTATACAATTCGGAAGGAGGGAGTTTATGCTCTACAGTAAATATTGACATTTTAGGATAAAACTTGCAAGACTCTCTTAAAGGCATCCTTCAGAAACAACATCCAATACCAAAGAGATTTGATTCTCTCCATTGTCCATTTAAAAATACATGAACAAGCTTATATTTAATTGAGAGAAATTTTACATGCTTAATTTTTCTTCTTGAACTGCTGTTTACATTTTATTTCCCCATAGAATCTTATCCTATTACAACATGTTTAAGCTTGAGAGTCTTTCAGTGATTACTTACCAAACTTCTCTGCAACAAAATTGTATATAAATTGAGATTTTAATTCTATCTTTAACTTTATGGGACTGTAAAGCAGTAAGTGCTAAATTTTATCTAGTTGAATTATCACTCAAATTATTTGTATACAATGGAATCATGATTAAAATTTATGGGACTTGTATTTCAGATATCAGATGGGCTTTAAAAAAATTAGTTCATGTATCTGCCAGTAGACCTTAGGATGTTACTTATTGCTCAGTAGGGTTAAATCCAAATTCTATTTCCATTTTTCATTTTTACAAATCTGTGTTGAGAAATTTGTTCATATAAAATAGGTAGACGGGACTAGAGAATTTTTGTCATACCAGTGCCACTTTGAATTCTTTTCAAGTTACATGCCAAGATTTATATTGAGTTCTAGCATTAGAAATTATTTGTAATGACCAGTCTGATAGTTTTATTCTTGGAAATGCTCAAAGCCCAAAATTGGAAACTGACCAGTCTTAGCCTTTGCTGTCCAGTCATGCACCTTCTCAATTGCTGGGAGGTAATCCAAGCAGATCACGTAAACCAAGATTCTTCAATGCCTGTTAAGTTAATTATACCTGTTACTTTTAACTTGAAGGTACCTTGTTTAACCCAGAAATACAGAAATATCCAGAAATTGTTGTGAAAACAAAAATATTGATTTTAATATACTTCAGCCAATGCATGTTTTAAATATATATCTACATACATTTATATACCTTGCATACATCTATGTGTGTGTGTATAAATAGATAAATATACATCTATAAACATTTTTGTCAAACCTTAGAAATGAAGATTTAGGCTAATCACTGAATGAAAAAAATTATTGTATGATTTGCTAAGCATAGCAGTCTTCATCAAACCTGTCAGTCTCATCAGCTTTACTTTCTATGAGAAAAGGTCTAAGTTAGTTTTTAATTTCAAATAAGTGTTAATTTGCATTTTGAGGAAATAATTTAAAAAATAGTGAAAAGAAATGATATACCAGATTATTAAAAGCTGGTTAGTCAAGTTTAAGATGATGCAGATGTAATGGAATTATTTATATTTTATATTAAGTATAAGTTTTATAAATCATGGCAAATTTATTCTGTTTCTCATTAATTTATAGGAATGTCATATAATGGGCACCTAAAATTCTGAGGTACTAGAAACTGAGGGTTATAATGAAAAAGCAGCTGTTTCTCTGGTAAATATGTGAAAGTATATATTGAATTCTGGTGTTTGACTTCTGGGAATAGTTAAACGGGAATCATGGACATACTTTCAGAAATAATTATATCAGTTTCTAAAGATTGCAGAATCCAACTTTTCCTGTGTCTGTAACAAAAGAGAAGCATATGCCACTCAAAAGAAACTGGCAGCAGCAGATTGACAGAGCACATTTTTATTAACATGAGGGAGAAAATATTAAATATTTTACAAGATGAGGGCTGACTTTCATTGGACAAATTACTTCATAAATGAATGATTGACAAAGTGGATTTTAATGCTATCACTGTAAAAGGCACACTGAATCTAAACTAAATCTCAAGTATTTTTATTTGTGAATTTTTCCTGTATAATTTGAAAGTTTTGGAAGGCACTGCAATTCTGTTCGAAAGAATCAATGTCAGGAACATACACACTTCCAACTGTTTGAAGGTTCTTTTATTCCCAGCTGATGTCATGTTGTTGAGTGTGAATCTATATGCTAAAAAAGAATTATTACATTTAGGTACGTTTAAAGGTAATGTTTTTGCATTTAATATTTACCGATGTCACCCTTTTGATAATTTCACTAATTCTTCAGCTGTGAAAGGAGTTCTTTACGGTCAAGGGAAGGAAGATGTGTGGTTGTTAACTCGTGTAATACATCTGATTTTATAACATTCCGCAAGGACTAAAAGATTCTATCTCTAGTACATTGTTTTACCCTTAAATGAAATACGGATATGACAGGGAAAGACACGAAACCCCACAGTAAGTGTCTGGTGTATGATTAATCATTAAAGAATGCTTCCTTGAGAGCAGTAGCTCACATTGTGTCTTTGATGCCATGGTTGTTTTTACACAAGAGAGGCGCACCATCGTTTTGTAGGGTGTGAGGTCTCTTGAGAAAGGGCAGACGGGAAAGGCAAAGCTCTCTGAAGCTAGGATGGAACTCAGTGCCCTTTCCTCCGTAGGTGCTGTGCATCCTTTAATTTTCCTGTGGCTGCAGAGGTCTCCTACTTTGTGGCTCTGTTGGGACTTCTACACCAACCAGGGAACTGATGGGGCAGGTCCCTATGGCTAGGGGTCTGTAGCCTTTTTCTTTCCAGATAGGGACCTCATTTAAAAAAAAATTAATTATTTTAGAGCAGTTTCAGGTTCCCAGCAAAATTATTAAGAGGAAGGTACCAGAGATTTCCCGTGTGTCCCAGCCCCCACACAGGCATAGTCTCCCTCATTATCAACATCCCCCACCATTTGGAACACTTGTCACAATCGATGAACCTGTCCTGACACGTCGTTGTCCACTCAAAATCCAGAGTGTACATTAGAGTTCCCTCTTAGTGTTGTAGATTCTGCGGGTTTGGACAAACGTACGGTGACATCTGTCCACCATTATAGTGTCATGTGGAGTGTTTTTACGGCCAGAAAAAAGTCCTCTCTGCTCGGCCCCCAACATGAAAAGGCAGAAACCAAGCCAGTGACCTCTGGTGTATAACTCAATTCTGGTCATGGCTTTGTCTGTGACTTTGACAGATATTTTGTGCCTGTCTGCCTCAACTACCCCTTCTGAAATCGAAAGAGATCATGATGACTGAAAAATAACTGAGATGTTAGGACTTCGGTTTTTGAATCATTAATGATCATTTGGAAACCAAATAATGGAATATACCCATTTGACCTGAAAGAATCTTGCAAAAGAAAAAAAAATCATTTCCCATTCTGTAACTAAATCTTCCAGAGAATTGGCCCTTTCCAGTTGAATACTCACCTTGTCTTCAGGAAGCGGACAACAAGAAGCACAGAGAGCAGCAGAGATGTTTCAAAAGGCTGGTGTGTCTCTGAGGCACTTTATAATCTGAGGTTTCCCCGTCCACTCAGTGTGGTCTTTCTCATGGTTCCTTAAATGGGAAGAGGGTGGCAATGATCTTATTCCATGGATCTTGAAGCACAGTTTCAGTGGTCTTTCAGGCCTCTGAGAAAGCCAGAGCTCAGGTTGCCTGTGAGCTCTAAAGCCAGGCAGCCAATATTTTTCAGTGCACTACTTAGGAAAATGATGAAGCAAGTTATCCCTTTATTAATATTCAGTCAAAATTCTCCTTTAAATTTCTTTCAGACCACACAACACCAGCATCTTGTAAGCATTTTAGCAATTTTCATATATAAGGACATTTATAATGTGATTTGAGTGGGAATGTACAAGATGGTGAGATGGTAGGTTATCTGTGGTCGACCCATTGGCCTGGCATGGTTTCCAGAGTGAGGGATCCTCTGACGTAGAGTGTGCACACCTAGAGTGTGGAAAGATGGTGCATTGGGATGCAAAAAAGGATGGGGCTTGGGGCGCCTGGGTGGCTTAGTTGGTTAAGCGTCTGCCTTCATCTTGGGTCATGATCCCAGGGTCCTGGGATTGAGCCCCGCATCAGGATCCCCACTCTGCAGAGAGCCTGCCTCGCCCTCTCCCTCTGCCTGCTGCTCTGCCTATTTGTGCTCTTTCTCTCTCAAATAAATAAATAAATAAAAATCTTAAAAGGACAAGGCTTTATTAAAATATGATAAATCTATTCTAAGGGAAAAAAGTGGACATGGACAGAAAATCCCCTGCGAGCATATTCACAAAGGCATTTTCTACAGTAGTGAAAAATGGGAAACACTTGAATATCCAACGATAGGGAGTGGGTTAAGTCACAGTATTTTCAGGTAAATAGAATGCTATCCAGCCACCAGGAATCATGACAAAGAATATTTAAGGATGTCAGGTGATCACGATATTGTACTATGGGACCAAAACAGGTGATGATGAAATCATGTGTATAGGAGAATGACATTTTTAGTTAATGATTTTAAAATTTTATTAAAAAACTCACAGAAATATATAAAATACAAGCCAAAATATTAATAGTAATTATTTTTGAATAGTGGATTTATTGTTATTTTTGCTTTAGCTTTTCTGCATTTGCCAGATTTCCTTCTATGTGTTCACATATCCATCAGATGATGAAAGTGACTTGAAATACTTATTATGTAAGAGTCGAATC
Organism: Mustela putorius furo; assembly: GCF_011764305.1. Classification (NCBI taxonomy): domain Eukaryota; kingdom Metazoa; phylum Chordata; class Mammalia; order Carnivora; family Mustelidae; genus Mustela; species Mustela putorius. Next base: position 10,514,213 of record NW_025422010.1, on the reverse strand, counting down.
CATGAGTATTTAACTGAATAAAAAACTGTGACAATTTTGTGAGTATGAACTGACACAGTGCTTCTAGAAACCAGACAGGAGAAGAGGCAAATTCTCAGATGGCACGATTTATGTCTATTTTTCTTGGCCCTGAAAGGTATGAAGCACAAAACATGGAAATGTAGATGTGAAAACACATGCACCACAGTGTGATTTTTTTAAAAAAACAGATTGTACCCTTAGCCAATTGTCTTCTAATCCTCATTTGGCTGGCTTTTCCTCTGGAATTGTTTCTTTGCTAGAGTGTTAATGGATTGGTTAATTTGTGAGCAACACTCCTAATTGTATTAAATCTCTACAACCTTATTAAGCATTTGTGCAGAATTAGATCAGAGAGCTTAGGGAAGCAGCGTGCCAGTGGTTGGAGGGAGAAAGGGGGAGAGGGATGGCAGAAGGAAGCGAGCAAGTGTGTCTCTGCTCTAATTGAGCACCCCCCTAAAAAATAAGACAACACATATTGAAAACCCCACAGCTAAACGTTCAGAAGTATTCAAAAGCATATAAAACAGCTTTCTGGCTGTATGTTTCAGCATCAATAATGACACACACACACACAGAGACAGACAGACACAGAGAAGAAGAGCCAACTTGTTTTTATTTAGATCTGTTAGGATTTACTTCATTTGGAGGAAAAGAAATGAGCAGAAATTAACAAGGATCTCAGGTGAGCTAGATTTTAATTCTGGTGGCCTGTGTTTATATTTACACACCAAGCTACAGGTACTAGTGCTTAGGGAAACAATGTCAGAAAATATAATTGGATCACGTCTATTTTGCAACCTAAAGCTAACAGACTGAAATATACAGATTTTTAAAAGCCATGCCTGGCAGCTGCTTTCTTCTGCAAGGAGTGGGGACTGGGAGAGTGGAAGAGAAGGCATTGACATTGACCTCTGGGAGCTCTGTGCATCCTCGTGCTTATACATATCTACCGGTGTGTTCCATTCCCCCAAAAGTTGACATTTTCTTACTCAACTTTTATTGCAACCATAATGGAACTGAAAGTAAAGAATTTCAGCAGCCTGTGGTTTGATTTAAAGTTACTGATTCCTTATATTGTGTGTTTTAGCACCTTCAAAGTAAGAAATACTACTGATCCACCATTAAGGATACAAAAACCACTCAAGCCTCGAAGCAGTCAGAATCTTTACTTTCTTAATAGTTCCACTCCACCTCGCTAAGAATGTTTTATCTTGTGTTCATTGTTGTTTTAGATCGTACGGTTCCATGGGTTTTTAGGGTCACCTGGAAAATAGAAACATAAAACCTATGATTAGTTTCTGAAGTTTTATGTAATCCTGTTGGTGCAAGCAGGGGCTTGAAGGGTAAGTCAGGTAGAACAATAAGGAAAGAGATGAATAGGTGATATTGCCTTCTCTACTCTCGGGGAAGCGCCACCTTGTTATCCATCCCACATGCCACATCAGGAAGTCTATAGAGATGTCCCAAGAGTGTCAACCAATGCTTTCCTGTCCTCTTCCAGGTAGGACCTGCTGTTTCTGCTGCCTCGAAGGCTGTATGGTAGGGGGGCCTGCCCCTTATTGCCACAGGTATAGACCAGTCTAGTGGCCTGGCTTCTCTCCATCTCCAGCTACGGTGTCCCACTTGTTCTGGATGTTTCCTGTTTCCGGGCTGCCCACCTGAGGTGGGGTGCCCCACACCCAGTTCCTGGGTCACAGTGGCTTGCCCTGGATCATCCACATTGGTGGCTGTTCTTTGTTTAGTGGCCTTTGGTCTGGGGCTGTTGGCGAATTGGCCTGACCTTTATAAGGCAACAGGGTCCCGGAATGGGGGCATTTATAGACAGGAGTACGTGTCAGAAAGAAAGGGTTTAATTCATAAGTATGAAGATGGTATGATGTTTGTGTGTGTGAATGTGTGCATGGGGGCATGCCAGGAAAAGGGAATTGAATTGAGAAGATAAAATTGTCCTTGGCTTTGGAGCCTTCCATTCAGGCTTAAGAGAGCGCTCTGAGGTGGTTTTCCATATTTGTGAGGGGTTGGTGGAGGGAGGAATATGGCTTCCATTATAACCTGGGCTTGAACATTTTCTAGACAGATGTGGCAAGTTCCTTCTGTTTCTTTCAGATTTTCTCGTCTCCTTGTAATGATGTAAACACATTTCACATAATTTTTCAGTCAGTTGACTATATAGGGTGCTTCCTGGAATAAAATCTGTGGCAAAGAAAGTGCAAACTGACTGCCTAGTTAATAATTGCTGGTGTGGAGTGTTCTGTTACTTTGCTTTTTTCCCCCTTAATTGGTTGAGTATTAATAAACTCATGGTTTGTTTCAAGGGCACAGCTAGTTTTTAATGGTCTTACAGAAATTTCAGGAAGAAAGCTAAAGAATTAACATAATAAATAATTATTGCTTCCAGAGTTTTTTGTTGTTAAGATAATAAAATGTTAAAAAGCAAGCCACTTGAGCAGAAAGTAATTGCCCTGACAAGCACCACACAGGCAGCATTCACAATGAAGCAGCCCTTCCCTCAATGTCAGCCAGATTTGCGTCCCACGTAAACGTTTCCTCACATTATGGAAATGTACTTTTCCTATCAACAGCGGAGAATGAAACTCCAGGCTTCTAATTAATCTTGGCTGACGTTTGATTTCATACCCAAGTTAAAGGCAAGGGGCGGTGGGTCTCCCCCACCCCCACCACCGTGTACATGACCACAGGCAAATCTCTCCATTAATGTCACATTGCATCTGTGTGTCTCATTGTCGCTGCCACATGTCAGTCATTAATGCATTAGCAATCACTTAAGTCCACTTTCTGCCCACTCGTTCCCTGCTGGAGGAAACAGCATTGCAGGAATTTTACTCTGCAAGCCTTTAACCTTGAACCTCTGTACTAATGACATAAAGAGCTTACTCAGATATAGGGCTTTATGCATTGTAAGTTGCTTGAGTCTCTTCTACCAGTGGTGACTTTTAACCGCTTGGTGAGGAAGGCCATAATGCAAGTCGCAGATCTTGGACACCAAGATTCAGAAAGCCTGTGTCGCTTATCTGGGGATAGGTGGTCAGTGGCTGGTGGTACTGGGATCTGAACCCAGAACTTCTTCAGTCAGGCTTACTCATTTTTTTCCTTGTTCAGTTGCTCCTTGAGGGTAGAATTAGGTCTTAACTTTGTCTCCCTGTAACATCTCTCCTACCTCTTCCTCAGTTTACTTCCTGGGGATGTTAGGGAAGCAACAGACACGTTAGATTGGGAAAAGAAAAAAAAATCAAATGTATAGAAGAAATAATAAAATCAGTTAAATTTATTTGAGGCGAGGCACAAAAGGATAAGAGAAGTAGCAACGGAAGAATGAAACAGTGTACACCATTAGATGCTGGTATGAAGCTGCAGGGCAATCCCAGGGAGAGGGAAATAGTATTCCTCTTCTCTGCAACTTGGTTTCCATCAAAGGTTCTCGGTCAGCAGGCTGAGTGACCTCATGGGAGATGTTCTGCTCAGGAACAGCTTTGGTGTCATTGTAGCAGCAAAATGTATGTACGCTTTCCTTTTCGCAACTTGACCTCCAAATTGCAGGCATACCTTGAAAACAACTCAGGGAAGACAACTAACTCTATGGGAGCAAAGATGATGTTAGAGCGGATTTGATTCAAGGACCGAAATCAGCGTACATACCTCGCATAGTGAAAAAATGGCTTGTTTCTCCAACTGTCGTCCTTGAAGCCTATTTTGCCGCCCTGAATTTGGCAGTCAAGGGCACAGCAGTACTGTTGCGGTGCCTTGGAGTTCTAGGGTCTTTCCACTGTCTGAATGGCTTCTCCAAGGACGTCAGCCAGGCTGGATGTGTGGGCAGGAGCCAGGGTTCTCTTTAGGCACAGACAGAACTTGGTTGTGATCCCAGAGCACCCCATGGATGATGGTGGCAGAGATCGGTTTTGCCTGGAGGCGTTTGGAGCAGGTGGTACCCCGGCAGTCACCACGGCTGTTAGGAAAACCTCAGGAAGATGCCCACCAACTATCAAAATCGAAGCAATATCGGTGTCTTCCTGATGTGCCTCAGAGGAGGAAGTGGCTGCCAAGGGTCCCTTTAGGAGTGAAACAGATTGACCTGAGTATGGAATAGCTTTTTTATTGGCTACTTAAGTGTTGGGGAATGTCTATCAAGCAGTGATTTCTGTTGTGGTCTAGTTAATGTCCATCTGTTTTTGTGGGAGGGGGGACAGTAATTAAGGGAAGGAACATCAGTTCATGATAGAGTCATCCTAGGAGAAGGCAGCCTTGCAACACCCCCCCTTCCCCGGGGGGATGTCAAATACATTTTATACATTCTCAGGTGGTTAAGTTAGTGGAAGAAAGTGGTGGGAGAGAGACTTCAATAACAATGTTGCTCCATCCGGGGTTTTAATATGTTTGCTGTCAGGAACAGATGGAGATCTTCCCCTGGGTTATGTAATGACTACTTCTGGCCCTGTATTTAGGTTTTTGTCCTGCTCTGCTGTTTATCTGTGAATATTTGGGTAGGGTGAGTGTACATCTTCTGTCCTGAGGCCCCATGAGGCTAAAGCAGTCTAGTCTTCACTTATCAAGATGATAATAGAACATTTCCAACTGTTTTGCAGTCTTTATTTTTTCCTCTCTCAAAAAATTAATTCTGTCCTAAGAAAAATAATCCCCTGATATTGGTAATAGCACTGACATTTTAGAAATAGGGAAATGTACTTAGGTCTGGCATAGCTAGCACTAGCAGAGCCCAGGATGTGAACACTGGCCTTTGGGGTCCACATGCAGTATTCTTACCATGGCCCTACAAGAGCCCCTATCTGGAATACGAATCTGGGATTCTTAATGCCTGTGCCCCATCTGGCCTGGAACAAGAGAGGAGTGTGCTTCTTTGATGAAACTAATCTAACTCCTGAGAAAACTTGAGACCTAATTATCCTTAGGTTTTAATGAGCAATCTCTTAGTCTTTTCACACCCAGAACTCTGTTACTTTTACTTACCCATCTTTTTAGTCTGAGTGCTAATACTGGGCTAGGTGGTGGGGAGAGCAAACAGGCCTGGTCTTGTCCTCATGGGCTTGCACTTCAGTGGAGGGGGCGAACAAGTACAGGTCAAATGACATAGAAAGATGATTGCTACAGAGAAAGTCTCTTGGTAAACTGAGAACTTATATAATAGGGAAGGGTTGAGCTAATCAGGGAAGGCTTCCTTGAAGAAGTGACTTTTGGAGTGATCATTCTTGTTGCCATAATGAGGATGTATCAGAGAAAACATCACAGAAGAATTTTCCCCAGTTGTCTGTCTGATAGAGACTAGGAGAATAAATACTCCTGTGTTAAGATGTCAAAATCAATTTTTTACTTTTAAAGGATTAAAGATATTGAAATGGAGACCCAAAAGTGAACAAAGCAAATTAAGATGTAATAAATTAATTTTTGAGTTACTTTTTAAAAGTATTGTATTTTCTTTCTAGATTTCCAGTTATTGAATATTTTTTCACTAAATATTTAACCCCAAGTTGGGACTAAATGAATAAACTTCATACTTAAGGTGGGTGAACTTGTTTAAAAAAAAAAAGAAAGAAAGAAAGAAAAAGAAAAAACTGCTAAATGTTGCTCACTTAAAATCCCATTTGCCAGTTTTATTTATTTTTTTAAAGATTTTTTTTTTAATTTATTTATTTGATAGACAGAGATCACAAGTAGGCAGAGAGAGAATAGGGAAGCAGGCTCCCTGCTGAGCAGAGAGCCTGATGCAGGGCTCGATCCTAGGACCCTGAGATCATGACCTGAGCCAAAGGTAGAGGCCTTAACCCTCTGAGCCACCCAGGTGCCCCCATTTGCCAGTTTCAATAAATCACCCAAGTTCTCTTTAGTGGTAACCACTAGATTGTGGGTTTTTTTTTTTTCTATCCATATGCTTTTTTGAAGGTGTTATATCCTCTCCCCAATTAAGTAGGAGGGTGCTCCTTAATCATTCCAGTGAAGATTTTTGCCATGCAGGTTGTTTACTTTATAATTAAATTAATTGTTTTTAATTAAACATGATCACTCTGTGGCTCTGATGCCTAGAATAGTGTGTGGTACCTCTAAGCTATTCATTTCTTCAAAAAATGAATAAGTATCATAAGTTAAAGCATTGTGTAGCTTACCTGTTACCTTAAAATGTCTTTAGTGGAAACTAAAGATGTAGATGTAGGTAACTTTTAAGTGAATATGGACATATATTTTGAATTCACATCTTCTAGGAATAGTCTAGTAGAAACATTTCTTTACAGTTAGCTTAATTCTTTACTTTTTATATATTGTGTAGTTTCTTTTCCCTTAAACTCTTTTTTGTTAAAAATGTTTTTTTTTTTTCATACAGCAAGTTTGGAAAACAGGAAAAATATAAAGAAGAAAAGAGTTTATAATGCTGCCCCTCATTATTACTATATTTCAATATATTTTCTGTTTGTGCAATTCATGTGTGTGTTTTAAAAAATTAAAGTCATATGTATATAATTCTTTTTCTTTAAATAAATTAGTCTTAAATTGTAGCCTTAACTTAACCTTAAAAGATCTTAAACTGTACTTTTCTATATCTTTAAAACGGAAGAATACATCTGATAGCATATTTCCTTGGCTGCATAATGCTACTGGCTATAGAAGAACATGCTTGTCATGCATCTTTTTGTGAGCTGGATATTGTTTCCAAGCGATGGCTGTTACACAAAATGCTGAATTGTGCTGTGATTAACAGTTTTCTACACACATCAACTTTTTGCAGATGCCTTATTATTTACATAGAATAAACACCATATATGTTTCCATGGATTTCTGACAAACTGCCCTCCAGAAAGGTTGAATCCATCCCTATTCACACCCCCAAAACACACCAGTAGTATTTCAGTCTTTGCCAAATTGTTTGATAAAAGACAGAGTTCCTTGGAAATGTATTGAAAAAAAAAGAAAAAGGATTGGCCCTTTGTATTTATTGATTGACTTGTCCTTTGCTTTTTTTCTACGGGAGTCATCATCTTACTTATTGTTTTGTTAAAATTCTTTGTAGGAATATCATTTACCTTTCTCTACAAAGTAGAGTTAACCCTTGAACAGTACAGTTTTGAGCTGTGCAGGGCTATTTACATGCGGAGTTTTTCAGTGAATACAGTTCAGTATTAAATGAATTTTCTATTCCTTATGATTTTCTTATTAACATTTTCTTTTCTCTAACCCATTTTCTTGTAAGAATATGGTAGAGAACACATATAACACACAATATCTGTTAATCGACTCTTTATGTTATCAGTAAGGCTTCTGGTCAAGTAGGCTATTAGTAGTAAAATTTTTGGGAAGTCAAAAGTTATACATGATTTTTGAATAGTGTGTGTGGGTGGTCAGTGTCAGTACCCCAACTCCTGTGTTGTTAAAGGGCCAACTGCATCTTCCCCTATTTTTTTCATTTATCTCTTAATTCCCCCAATTTTTCTTAACATAGAGAAACTCAGCTGTGTGCATGTGCGGAGATGGAGAACCGCTTTGTGGTCAGCGGTATAGGCCTTGGGTCGCTGATGGAGAGGTGCCAGGTGGGCTGGCAGAAAGCAGTCTTTTCCTTTCTTGGCCATTTGCTCTGTCTCAGATATGGATGTTAATAATTTCTTCATCTATCCTCTGAATGTTGCAATTGGAGGTAATTTTTGTCACAAATGGGCAGACTGTTGACTTACTCTAGTTTAGTAGTAGCCTTTTTCTTTTTTTTGGTGGGAAAAGGCAAGTAGAATGAAATTAGACACAGAGAACTAGCCACTGTCATAACCCAGAGGGCAGCTGAGGTTTCTTAGAAAGTTATTTTTTTGTGTTCAAGTTTCTGGGCTCCTCTCCTAATCTGTTCTCCGCTCGATGGCTGCACTGGTCAGGCAGGAAGTGGAGGACAGTCAGAGTGGGTATGTCCCGTGGACCAAGATGATGCACAATTCAAGTTTCTAGTATTAGCCTGTATTACAGATTTTCTGTAAAATGCTACTTTAGATGTATGTGAGCACTAGATTTTCTGCAGAGATTTCAGAGACCACACTATTTGAAAAAGAATGAACATTTACAAAGAATAAAAATGTGACAGTAGGGGAAAGATTCTTCCCTAAAACCATCAAGATATGGGCCGTTTCGGATTATGTGTCAGAACATTTGTAAAGAACACACATTAGTATTAGCGAACACTGAAATGTTCAAATCTGTAACAACATAGTGCATTTCCCAAAATGGGATGTTTTGCATTTTCAAAAATGGCCTTTCTAGAAAGCGCCCTTTTGAAATTAATGAGGAGTTTTAGATACAACATTAGATTCTTCAATAAAACAAAGGCTGGTATTTTAAGAAATTCTGCTTACATAAAACTAAAATAAAATGAAAACCTTTTGAAGTTAATCAGAATACATATTTTCTGGCATTTCTTGTGTCTGAGCCCAGAATTACCCAGAAAAACCTTTGGTTTCTCAAGACTCAATATGTTTACTAACAACAGCTACGTAGTATCTTCTAGTAAACAGTGTGGTCCACAATTATGATCCTATGTTTAACGAACTGAAATCTCAGTTAAGTGCTTGTGGTTCTATTTGAACTTACACATATTCTCATAGGAATGTACATGAAGCATAGCTTGGAGGCTAAGATAAATTAATGTGGTACTTATTAAATTCTGTCTACTGATCATGAATACATGTGTTTATGGATCATCTACTATTGCTCAAGTTAGTGCTTAGTTCTCTGGGGTGAGGCAGGAGAAATTAGGTACTCAGAATTTTCTAGAATTAAGTAACATTATCTTTTAAGCAGATACAAAATAGTGCTAATCTTGTGTCCTTTTATAACAGGGCTGCCAAACTTTGTTGAGCTTTGTTGTGTTGATGGCATTGTTGATGTCAGCAATTTCTTGGGAGAAGTGTTTTTTGCTTATTCAACTTTTGCCTCATGTTAGGTTTTTTCTGCTAAACATTGCTGTTATCTTAGTGTTTGCTTTTTGTTGAATGGATCTTTGGCCTGAGAGTCCAATTCTGAATCTTTTGTTTTTTGTTGTTTTAAAGCAACATAGAAGAGTAAGCAAGCAACTGTGTGTCTCTTGGTCCAGTAGCCTATTTACTATGATTTATACCCACTTACTTAGCAATAAAGTCTCATTCCTAAAGGATATAAACTTTGTATTCCTTGTAGGAACTCTTGAATTGTTGGAACTCTGTGAATGTTAAAGTGTTGTCAAGTTTCAGACCAAATAAAAATACCCTGTCTCATTATTTCGCCATTCCAAAACCCAGTGGCCTTCAGTGGCTTGAGTAGTTCAGTCAAATGTTGAGAATTTCTTGGCCACAATGTATTTTGGAGGAGTTTAACTCAGTTATTGTTGAGGGAGGTCATTCTTCAGCCACTACTAAGCTTTATAAGTACATTTTTATTAAGAGCTGTTAAAGAAAAAGGAACTTTAATGTCTTGATTAGAAAATAAGATGTACTCATTATGCTTTGTTTTGAGATATGGCTAAAGTACATATTTTTAATTGCCAAGGGCAGTATTCAAACTTGAAATAAAAAATGGCTCTACTCTTAGATTGGATTTGTAATTAAGAGCTGAACTGCTATATTGAGAGCATAGATTGTACTAGGAGAATTAATGTAAGCCTACTTAGTCTCAAATGATTCTGCAATTTGTACAATTGCAAGTTTAATAAGTACTCTGTAGAAATTCCACTGTCTAGTCAGGGCCCTCCCATCTTTTGCCTGGACCATTGCTACAATGTTCCCATTTGCCACAGCTGAGTTTCTCCACCCCTAGGGTTCACAATGTCTTCTGGTGGGGGATGGGGTTGCTAAGGCACCAGGGAGGGCTGGGCCACGCTGAACAGTTTGGATTCAGGAGCTTGGAACGGGACCTAGGAAAATCTAGAATTTTAAAAAAAGCATCTCAGGTGCTCGTAAAGCCCCCCTCAGCGAAAGCAAAGGCCTTTTTGTGGTGCAAGGCTGATTTTGTCTCCTTTCCCATCACACTTGGTGCATGTCGTGGGGCACTCCGAAAGATGGCTGAGCTGGTCCCGAGGCGCGCTTGGCATTTACCTGCCAGCCTGTCCTCTCGCCCATGTTCTGGTGTGGGGTCCACCCCACCTCCCTCCTGGTGATCTCTTCATCTTCCAAAGTCTAATTTCATGTCACTACTTCTCTGTACTATACTTTTTGCCCATAGCACACCCTACTTTGGTGTGATGTCAGTTGTCCTCTTATCTGTGTTCACAGTATGCTTTAGCCAAGTCCCCTGTCCTCCTTCACAATTGTCACAGTGGCTAGAAGCAAGACTCTGGAGCTTGAGCACCTGGGTTTAAAACCCGGCTCTTCCATCTCGCTGTGTGATGAAGGGTAAGTTACTTAACCTCTCTGGCCCTCAGATTCCTCAAGTGCAAAGGGGGAGAATAGTGGCCACCTCACTGTCTGTGGCAAGGATGGAATGAAATAATAAATATGTAGGACTCAGGGCATGGACTGTTAAGTGAGAAGCCTGCAGCGAAGGTCAGACATTGTCTTCATGATTTCCTCTAATATTATCATTATCATCCTATAGAGGCTCCCCTGAGTCCAGACACCTGGAGGGCAGGAATCTTATCTTCCCTTCCATTTCCAGCAGCTAACACATCACTCCCTCTGACTACCCTGCAAATGTCGATGGCATTGAATTGAATTGACTTTGCTTGCAAATACACTTTCTGCCTTCGATGTTGCCAGTTCTCAGCCTTTTGTGGCTACAGAACATTCATGACCCCTTGGATCCTCCCTGCAGGACAGTTCCTTCCCTTGTTCCTAAAGCAGTGTTCATGCCAGGCCCTGCCCTGCCTCTGGGTCCTCACAAGCCACAGGGAGGAGCACCTGTGGCAGGGGGGGCTGGCTCAGCACACTGTGAGCACCCAGGATGCTCCTCCTGATCTCCTGACAGGTGCTGGCAGCTTCCACGAGCTGCACTTGACCCTCTGGGGCCTCCTGGTGCTGCCTAGGAGGAAACTGCTTCTTCATCTGCAATGAGTGCTTCTTGCCTGGGAACAAGCTCAGCCCAGAAACCAGAGCCTGCCTGCACATCTGGGAGCAGTAGCCATGGTCCCCAGGAGGAGAGTCCTTAAAGACTACGTTGGCATCGACAGAGCCTCCGCTCCTGAGTTACATGGTTCTGCCCTACAAGGGAACAGGTGTCACATCCCTACCTCTTAGAAGAGAATAAACTGGCTGAAGTGTCCAGATGCCCTTTTTCCAAAAATACACAGTTTCTAAATACTTTCCCAGGTCTCAGGTCCACATTTCAATCAGCTTTTCCTCCCGCGGAGCATTTTCTGCAAGAGGTAGACTCCTAACTCTGGAAATTTCTCTTCCCCTTTTTATTTCTTGCTTGACAAAGCGCTGCCTTTTCTCGGGTGTGTTAGCTTCCTGAGACTGCTGTAACAAATTCCCACAGATCTGGTGATTTGAAGCAACAAAAACTTATTCTCTCAGTTCCGGAGGCCAGAGGTCTGAATTCAAGGTGGCTACCTGAATTCGGCAGGGTCACACTCCTTCCAGAAGTCCTGGGGGACAGGCTGTTCCTCCCCTTTCCCTGGTGCTAGGGCCATCCCTGGCTTGCAGCCACATCACTCCACTCCCTACCTCCCCTTCACCTGGCCTTCTCCTCCTGTTTCTTTTCCTTGGCAAGTCTCTCTTAAGGACCCTTGTTACTGGATTTGGGGTCCACCCTGAATACTCCAGGATTATGTTCTCATCTCAGGATCTTTAATTGTATCTGAAAAGACCCCCCCCTTTTTTTTTTCAAGTAAGGTAGTATTTATGAGTTCCAGGCATTATGACTTGCTATCTTCAGGTGGCTGTTACTCAACCCACTGCATACAGGTAAACATTTACATGATCACATGTTGCTGCATTGTACCGATTTCATAAGCTATTTGTGCTGGTTAATTTTAAGGCAGTCTGGTTGCTGACCAGAATTTTTCATATTTGAGGGAGAGAGAATAATGACAATTACAGAAACAGCCTAGTTTTTGAGCCCTTGCTGTGTGCTAAGTACCATGATATGTGCAGCTCACACCGCCCTCCCTGTTTTCCTGATGAGGTGACTGTTGCATGGGACATTTCAGGAACTTGCTAAGGTCTGCTTATCTCCTTGGTGGCCGAAGCAGCAGGGCACTCCTGGTGGCCACCTTCAGTGTCTGTGCTTGGAAAGACTGTCAGAGCTGCAGAGGGGTGGCTGCCAGTCAGGGTTAGGATCAGCACTAATATAGTGGTAAGACCAGGGGCATGTTACTTCATGTCTGTAAACTTGATTTTCAGTCTTGCTCAGGAAAAGGACTTTATTTTTTATTTATTTAAGATTTTATTTATCTATTTGACAGAAGAGCAAGCATAAGCAAGGGGAGCAGCAGAGGGAGAGGGAGAAGCAGGCAGGGAGCCTGATGCGGGCCTCGATCCCAGGACCCTGAGATCATGACCTGAGCTGAAGGTAGACACTTAACTGAGTGAGCCACACAGGCACCTCTAGTAAAAGGATTTTTAAAGAGGGGATTAGTAAGGAGGGAAAAACCGAAAGAAAGCCAATGAGAAGCTCTGGAGAAAGGCTTTGTTGGGTTAGATGTTTGGGTTATCTGGGAAATATCTACACAAAGCACTGTATAAACTGTTAAGCCCTGTATGAAAATGTTAACTGATACTGTTACTAAGTTAACCCCATATCTCCTTGTACTATGACTTTGATACCTTAAAATAAACCTGATGGAATAAAAAAAAATGCTTGTTAATGCTTCAGTGAGTTTAAATATGTCAATATTTGACATGAGAAGATGATAAGTCATGAAAATTTTAAATAATATATAAATAATAAATAATAAATAAATATATATTAAATAAATAAAAATATTTGGAATGATTTTTATAATCTTTGTTAAGAATTAGCCTTTAACTTTATGATTAAAGAAATAATTGGAGTTTTTTTGACTGTGGAATCCATTTTGTTGTGGTCCACTGCAGAACTCCAGAAATACGTTCTTGCACCTCCACCTGTAGGAGAGAATCTTTTTTTTTTTTTTTTTTAAGATTTGATTTATTTATTTAGCAGAAAGAGAGAGAGCACGCACGCACGCGCACATGCACAAGCAGGGGGAGCAGCAGAGGGAGAGGGGGAGGAAGAAGCGGGCTCTCCCTTGAGCAGGAAGCACAATGCAGAACTCGATCCCAGGACCCTGGGATTTTAAACCAAGCCAAGGCACACGCTCAGCCTGCTAAGCCACTCAGGCACCCCTAGGAGAATCATTTGCATCTTTCTGGACATGTCTGATTTGGATGTTAAACTAACCTTTGCCTCAGGTTCCTGCCTGTTAAAAGCCACCAGGCCTCAGCCTGTCTGGCATTGGCGTTTGCTCCTAACCTTGCTGGGGGTCTGGGAGATCAATGTGTATTTGGGCACCCTCTGCAAGGAGAGTGTGGTGGGCAGGTCCCCAGCCGGGCAGAGCCTCCTGTCTCCCTCTCCCTCTGTGCTTGGTTGTAGGGTGGTCTGTTTGAGGCCTGCTCATTCTCTCTGTTCCTCCAGCCCCGTGTCTTTCTCCGGCCCGTTGGTAGCTTTGGCTTTAAAATGGACAAACCTCCTGCTCGTCTGGTTCAGAATTAGTGATTTTTATCCTTGAAGGGATCTTGCTGTGAAACACACAGTAGCCTGTTGAGTCTCTGCTAAGCCCGCGGGCTCACAATGGAGCATTGATCCCCGGGGCTGAGTGGCACTCGGACTCGCACAGCTCAGCGGGAGCTTCGTCAGAAAGCACTCCCCAGTGGGTGTTTGGATCGGACACGTTGGCTTTTGTTTATAGCTAAAGCAGGGGCTTGCTTCCCCTTCATCTCCATTCTCTATAATGCAGTGGTTAGCTGCCTTATAGACTTCGGATGCTGACGTCATCATTTATGAAATCATCACATTCCATCAGGGGTGTGAGTTCTTTCCTCCTCTAAGAAGTGATTTTTGGTTGATATATTGATCTGTGTCATTACTGTGCATTGACCCTGATCCATTTATTCTCTTTTTTGAGATTACTAAAATTGCTTCTCTCTTGGCGAGACCGAAAAATGATCCAGGTTGCGAATGAGTTGTTCCAATTCTTTTCGTGCCGAGCGAGTCTCCGTGCTAAATTTGGGACCTCAGGAGACAGATTTAGGATCCAGAGAGTTAAAAGTGAGACATGGTGGCTGCCTGGCCACAGGCCAGATGCTGGGAGGTAAGGCAGAAGGTTCCTGGAGGGGTTTGGATGCAGCCGCTGCTCTGTTAAACTGAAACGGAATAGGGCAGAACAAAACAAAACAACCTCATCTGATTCAAGTGGAATCTGTGCTAGAATCTAGAAAAACAAGATTCTCTGGTGTGGGAAATCCTGCCGAGTACCTGGCTTTAGTGGGTGACACCTGGAAATACTCATTCCAATTCAGATTAGTCTGAAGTAGGCTCCTTAGGGGCGACGGGGGTGGGGGGGGGTAGGGGGGAGGATTTGCAGTGCTGTTTGTTTCAGGAACATGAAGTATTGATGTGATACCCTGGTGTAGGAATATTGAAGGAGTGTGTGCACTCAGGGGGAAGAAATAAAAGGACTTTAAACTTTTATTTTGACATCTCCGTTCTGTGAAATACATGGTGTAGAAGTAACGTAAATGAAGATAGAAGCGGGGGAAGGTTTGGTGCCAAAAAGACTCCAAGGTGTCCCATTCACCTGGTGCCCCGTGCATTTCCATGGGACTGTCAGAGCAAGCTCAGAGAGCAGGCCCGGTTTCCTGCAGCTGGAGTTGGAAGAATGCGATTTCTTCCAATGTAGTTTTGGTTGGAATGATAAAAATGGCCCTAATGTTCTCATACTTCGCAGTGGTATTACTCAATAATACACATTACACAGGAACGTTCAGTTTTCAGTTTTCAATTTACATTCTATTAAAGCTTTCCTAGGCCCTGAGGATAGAGTTTTGCCTTTTTTCTTTCGGGGCTGACACTTTGGTACAATTGGGAATACTGAGAAGAACTTCCAGTGCAACACATAGGAATTTTTAATATGATCAGCTAAGTCATTTTTACTCACTCGTCTATTAAGAGGTATTATATAGCCAAAAGGTTTGTGCTTCTGTGAAATTTCATTGAGAATGTCTCAAAAATTAGCTATATTCATCACCTTGTTTTATTTTTTAGAAATCAGCAAAAATGTCACCCATCCCACCCTCCCCAAGTACCTTTTTCTGGTAGTATGCTTCACAGCAAAAAGTTTTAGGAAAGAGAACATGTTCTCGTTCATAGCACATCAACATTCTTTTCTCCAGCAGAATTACAAGGGAGGCAAGGTGAAAATCAGCTTGTCTTTTCAAGACTTTGGATCAAGCTGAATCTTGGCGGTTATTTTAAGGATTGGTTCCCTGGTTACTTTGTGGCATTGAACTGTGTGGACCACGTTGAGGCTGATGACGCCCATCTCATTCTGATGTTACCTCTTCCGACGGCTTCAGTTTTGCCTAGGTTGTGGTGTATGGGCATTCGTGTATCAACTTGGAGGTCTGTGGCAGTGATTTGGGGAGGAGTCTGCTGTGTTGCCAGCCCAGCCCACCCTCTCCAGCTCCCCAAAGACTACCTGGGCACAGAGAGATGATGTGGGGTTAGTCGGGGTGTTGGGGTGTCTGGTTCTCCTTCTAGGATAAGCCTGTGAAGAACAGAATAGATAGAAAGAGGCTATGATTTGGAACCAGAGAAGTGTTTCTGGGGATGAGCAAGGAAGGCCTGGGAAATAAAGGAAGGCAGAAAGTGCTTCTAGAACTGCCCGCCTCCCCCCAGTCATTCCCTTCACCTGTCCTCTTGATGGAGCAAGGCAGAAGGGGGGAGGGGCCCTTAGCTCCTTCCATGTCTGCAGGGTGGCTTCCTTGCCACCTGCTACATACCCTCGCTACCTACCTACCCTTGTTGCTGCATAGCTACCTGCTCTCTCTCTAGACCAAAGACTGAGGATGTCATGGCCTGCTTTGGGTGTTTTGGAGAAGACCCTTCTGGCCCATGGCATTGAGGATAGAGAATTCAGTGCTTGCCATTCCTAGTTTCCTGCAGGTAGGTGATTTAGGGTGCTTTTTGAGTCCAGAAAGAAGAGGCACTCTCACCACAGCTGCTTCAGGATCCATCGTCCTCCTTCTCGGAAGGACACAGATCAGCCTCAGGCTCTGAGCTTGCTTTGGTAGCCACTAGATGTGGGGGAGGTATCGTGAATATTGCTCTTCATTCTACACCTCCCCCAGGTCACATGTGGAGATGAAGTGCTTCATGTCCTGGGGTCTGCTTCCAAAGCCAGGAGAGAGGGTAAACATTTTTCATTTTTTTCCCCCATGGCTGGTTTGAATTGTTGAGTTCATCCAAGGGTTATGCTTCTTCTGTATCCTGGATGCACACAGTACCTCCTACTACGTGTTAGCGGAACGTGCTGGTGTTTCACAGGACTGACTTGCAGAAATGAGCAAGGTAGCTCTACTTACCTGGCTTGTTTTTATTGGTTTAGAGCAAGAACTGGCTATTTGGGTTCTCCTGTCTTTATCATTCTAATTCCTAAGAAGCTCCCTTGTTAGTCTCAGATTCTGGATTCCCTCCAAAGCAGATTTTTTCTGACCTTGGCCTTGGTGTATCTACATAACTCTCTTTCCCACCTTTGGATTGAAGCTGCTCTCCTGAAGGTCCCTTTACCTGCTAGCTTCTCTGGTGGTTCTCTGAATTCTACTTCCAATCTGTCACTGACCTCCCTTTCTGCTGCTTGCAGACCCTCAGTTGCCTAACCTTGGGGGTGCCTAACTGCCATCTGGAATATTCCACTTGGACTGGACCACTGGCCTGTGGCAGGTGGAGGAGGAGCTGGGTGTGTGCCAGCCCTTGGTGTAATGTTGTACAGGTGCTACCTCATTAAATGTTCACACTAGCTCCTAAGGAGAGCTGCTGCCATTCCCACCATTGTAGTGAGGCAGAAACTGAGATTCAGAGCTGTAAGAAATGAGGATATCTTACACATATTTCCTACAGAAGTTCTCACCGCAGCAGCTGATGCTTCCTTTGCTCATGGCACATGGAAGAGCCTAGAGATGAATTGTGGTGTGTTCTGGGGTGCTAGGCCGTCTCCTCGGGTGCCTTTCCCGCCTGACAGAGGTGGCCTGTCTTGGCATTTAGACCACAGCTTACACTCCCTCCAGATTGCTGGATCCCCAAATTATTGTGTGATGACAGGCAAATTACTTAACCTCTCTGTGCCTCACAGTTAGAGATACTGGGGGGGGGGGCGGTGCACATAGGTGGCTCAGTTGGTTAAGCATCTGACTTTTGATTTTGGCTTTAGGTCCTGATCTCGGGATTGTGAGATGAACCCCGTGTCATGCTTTGTGCCAGGCACAAATATTCCTTCAACAGTGTCCCCCCTCCTGCCCTGGTAGAGGATAGGGCTGTGGGGCCTTCTCTAGGAGAGCCTCTAGGCTGCGAAGTTTCAAGTTGCTGACTGCCTGCTGAATGCTAAGATGTCACTTTCCTAAAATAAGAATCCTGGATGCCATAGGTAAGCTGCCCATTCCTCTCCCTGCAGTCCTCAGAGAGCTGGTCATCCTCTCTACATATAGCAAAGTCCTGTAGATGCCCTACAGTGCCCCCCTACCACCCACGCCAACCACAAACAGGATTTTCTACTGCCCACCGTGTCTGATATTTAATCCTGAACCACTTGAGTAGGGAGAGTGGGTGCAGCTCAGTCGTTGGCTTATCGCCCTTGTTAGCTTACCAGCTGCCCATGTCCTGGCCTTTTAGGGATCTTGGACCCTCTTGCTCTGCAGGATCTCTCTCCCACCTGTTCCAGTAATGAATGAAACCATCAAGCCTTCCATTCCCTAGAGAAGAGGATCCCAAGGCCAGAGCTCCTGAGAAAGGCATCACATCCACTGATATTTGCTTCAAAGGAATGAACATCCCCTTTGCTTCTGAGTAGGCTTTTTTAGAAATGGCCGGATAGAAGGACCATAACACTGAGACGAAATGGCAGTGAGCAGGCAGGCATGGTCTGGAGAATGGAAGAGTAGTTTTTCCTGATTCAAGTTCTATTTCAGGCTGGCGTGCTTCTGCACACTCCTGACATCACACCCATCTCCATACAGCTTGTTCAGGGTAAGAAAGGTTTCTACTAATTTTTTACATTCCATTTTAATGAAAAATTTCAGGGTTCTTGGTAAAAGAGACTCTTGTCGATCTGTGAGATTACATTAAGAAACCGCTCTATTGGTTATCTGATATTTTCCCCCATTGAAACTCCACACTGATCTGTGGAATTAATGTCTGTGATCTTCTGAGGTCTCTAAAAGGAAAATGGGAAGGAGCTGGCTCTTTTGTCATCCCTGATTAGGTGACTGAAGTTGGTGTGTGGTCTTTGGAGTTCCAATTTCCTTTGAATTTTCCATTTAATGGCCTAAGCCTTGGGAACAAAGCCCCAAATCTTCCCATGTAGGGCTGCTTCTAGTTTTTTTGGCCCATTCTTGAGCCATGAAGATTTGGAGATGAGTTGAGCTGCCTTTAGCTGTCTTGCAAGAGGTGAAAAACTGTAGTAGAATTGTATGCCCTGAAACAGCTTTGAGAACTTTGAGATGAACTCTCTTGGGAGACTGGGGTAGGGGTGTGGGAGCTGGGGGCAGTCTGATTAAAGAGTAGCCTCTCCCAGTTAGAACAGATGTAAGAAGCAAAGAGCAACTCCTGCAACATCTGGAAAACTCTGTAGTGCTTCCTAGACCCCATGTACCCCGGGAAGTCAGCAATGCGGGCGGATGTCAAGGTTAGCGGTCTGGGGTGCCCTTTGTCATTCCTGTTCTCTCCCCCAGGGTATGTTTATGCTATTATTAAATGATTACACATACTTGTTCGTTCCCTCTTAGTGTATATTTTCTGGCCAATGTCATTTAAAGCTAAAAATAATTCCGTAGTCCTTAGAGTTCTTGAGATTTTTCTGAACTGGTCTTTCTTCCGCGGTTTTGGTCTTCTGGAATTGTAGTGAATGTTGACCTCCCACTCTTTTTCCCCTTGTTCTGTAATGATGGGAGATTCTTGATGATGAATCAAATTCTCCACTCACTAAGAAGCCACAGCCTGTGCGGGGACCAGTGCACAGGTAGGTCCTGGGAGAAGCGTGGGCTTGGAGACAGGCCTCAGTGTTCTGCTCTGACTGCTGCTATTGGCTGCCTATTTACTTTGGGCTACTGTATCCGCTTGCACAGACTCAAATTCCTTCCCTTGGAAATGACATTGTGGGATAGCGGTGTAGTCCGAGAAACTGCCCCTCCCCTTCCAATAGCAGGGAAAGTCTTATCTTCAAATGGTTTTCTATGGAACCTCAGTTTAGAAAAGGTATATACGTGAAGCTGAGAGCCGTTCCGTTTCACCTTCCCTCAGTTCCTAGTGTGGTTCCCCAGCTTCCCCTCCAGTTGAGGAAAAAAACCCAAAATTTTTGATCTTTTGGAATTAGAAGACCTCCTCCAAGCCCCCGGGGGATTTCTGGGATTTCTGATTATTTCCCAATTGTGGCTGTTAATCTTAAGTTAGG
Organism: Mustela putorius furo; assembly: GCF_011764305.1. Taxonomy (NCBI): domain Eukaryota; kingdom Metazoa; phylum Chordata; class Mammalia; order Carnivora; family Mustelidae; genus Mustela; species Mustela putorius. Next base: position 10,494,604 of record NW_025422010.1, on the reverse strand, counting down.
GAGAATATTTCCTCAGAAGTAAAAAGGTATGGGGCACCTGGGTGGCACTGTGGGTTAAGCCTCTACCTTCAGCTCAGGTCATGATCCCAGGATCCTCTGCTCAGCAGGGAGCCTGCTTCCTCCAATCTCTCTCTGCCTGCCTCTCTGCCTACTTGTGATCTCTATCAAATAAATAAATAAAATCTTTTTAAAAAAGTAAAAAGGTAGTTCCAGTGCATTTCTAATCGTTTAGGGGAAACTGGTCTTGCCAGACAGTGAGAATTTTACTAATGATGATGGCTAAACAAAGATACTTCCCATATTACTGGTGGGGGAATGAGGACGACTTTATTTCCCTGAGGATGCCCCATATAAGTGACTCACACTTCTTTGTTAGTATTGGGGAGTGGGAGACATTTTAATGAAAGTGATAATTACAACATCAACAGGGACACCCGTCAGACAGACATAGGTGTATGTGAAAGACCCAGGATAAATTCTGGTGGGCAGTTGGAAAACTTGATAAGGTAAATGGTCATTTTAGGAAATGTATCACAAAGACTCCTCAATTGAAAAATTTCTTATACTAACCTTGAAATGCGGGCAAACTGATAAAAGCAATTTGTTTGACCGAAATTAGTAGGTTTTCTACAGTTGTCCTGAATGGAGTTCTCAAGTTTGTGTTCCTGTGATAATTCTCAGTTGGTGAAAAGTTGACATGATTTGTAAACTTTATCTTGATGCTTTAAAAGTGTATTTTATCAGTTGTGAAGTCTTTTCCTAGTTTTAAATCAGTATTTCTTAAACCAGGGTCCTCTAGCACCCTTTAGAAGTACATTTCATTGGGTCTCTGATATCTTCAGAAGATTTTTGAACCTTATTGAAATTTGAGAAACACGGACTTTGAGGGACATCACAGATCGCATGGATTTCTCTCTTACCTATTTGGAATAACATCTTTCTTTCTTTCTTTGTCTCTTTTCTTCAGAAGGGAACGAATGTGCCTTGTGTGTGTGTGTGCGTGCGTGCATGTGTGCCAGAATGGCCTTCTGTATGCCACAGTTTTCTTTTTGCTCTCTGTTCTGAAGAAATGTATATAGCTTTACAGTTGAAGAGCTGGTCACATTACAGGTCCCTCTTAGGACACACGATCCTTAGTGCTGCTTGGAAAATCTTCACTGACTCCCTTTTCACTGCATCAGATCATTTATGTCTGGGTTCCGGGCTTTGCATAGACTGATTTCATCTTTCTGGTCCATTGCACCTTCCACTCTGTCCCAGCTTCTCTTAACCATGCTTGTCAGGCCTGTCCCGCAAAATCACCTTGATTCTATCTACCTTGGAATCTTGGGTCATATTAAACCCCTCATTTAAAGTGTCACTTCCGTCCATCCAAGTCCAACCATTCCTTGATGTTTGCACCAACTCGTGGCTCTGCGGTGAGTGGGAGTGAGGCTAGGATGGAATTGTATGTTCACGCCAGGTCATGCAGAATCGGACATAGGAGGCAGAGACACTCCCGCCACCCTTCTGGTGCCCTCACTCATTTCCATTGTCCCTTTCCCTGTGACCTCAGGGGTGCTCTACTCTTTCTGTGTGGCATGGATAAGGCTGGGTCACCTCAACCAAGCCTGATGAAATAATATGCAACTAGTTAATTGGGGTAACAAAGTAGAATTTACTCAGCTTCAACTGCTAAATTCCCCTTAAGTGTGTTTGCCTCTGCAGCTACATTCACCCCTCCCCCCGCTGCCAGGTCTCCCCTCAAAGAGAACAGGACCTAGAGAGCCACAGCCATTGCCTTCCCACCTGGCTAAGGAAGATAGCATACTCCCTGAGATGTTACCGTTTCGCTAGTGGTTGCCGCTATAATATTTCTCCTCCTTAGGGGAGCCGTCATCCCAAGTGCTAAGAAAATAGCTTTGCTTATGGCCTCAAATGAAATTTGGGGTTCTCAAACTTGGATCTATAATATAATCTAGATCTGTCTAGTGAATCTGTAGAGTGGATATCTATATAAAAATCTATAAATTAAACGATTAAATCTATACATGTTGGGTCTATAGGTAATCTCTAAGAAAAGCTTGTAATTTAAGGGTTAAACAGTTTAACCCTCAATTATAGATTGTCCTACTTAACTTTTGTTTCATTCAGTAGGCACTCAGTCAGTAAGGCTCATAGCTGCTGCTGACCTCACCTCCTTGTCTTTTTTCCAAGAAGCCAAAACTCCCCTGAGAGCTGGGACTGTATCGCCCATGCAGTTATTGATCAGGAAATAAATGCCTGGTTGCTTTCAGTGCAACAAAGAGGTGACCCGATTTGATTAATCTCCTGGGATAGCAGATTACTGTTGTCAGCCCCAGCAGGGCTAACCCATAATTTTTTCACTCAAACCAGGTAGATAAATTGTAGTGTTGCTTAGGTAGAAAAGGCCCCGTTGAGTGAAAATCAGAATTTTCCCTGGTAGCACTGATAGCTTTATTTGGACTGCTGGTTGGCTGTTGGAAAAAAGAGAAGGCAGCACACACCTGCTTTCGTGGGAGTCTGCTGGATCTGACTTGCCGAGGGGGGCGGGGAGCGTGGATGGAGCACAGCAGAGAAGAACCTCCACCCTCCCTAGAGAAGCTAAGGGTAAGAAGCAGAACCAGACCACATGTGTCCAGTAGATCCAAATCAAACCTACTAATAGTGCAAACGATCGAAGGGTTAGCGTGGAAATTTACTTAAACCGCCAACTCAGCATAAAACAGCACAAACACGAGGCAAAACGGGCGTTGCCATAGTAATAAAGTACACACAGGGTAATGAGCCTGTGGGATATGCAAGGCGAGAGTTGGAACACATCTGGAACGCCGGGTTCAGAAGCAGAAAAAGATGCTAGAAGTTTGATTCTGTGTGATCAAAGATCATTTCAAAGCTCAGGAACTGAAGGAATATTAAAGAACCCGGAATGTTCGTGCTGAGGTGATTAGGGCTTCTTGTAAGCTTAGAAGTGGGGAGCGGATGATAAGTGATCCTAAAAAGAGCAAAATAGCTTGTTGTTACTCCGAAGGGTTGTCTTTCTCTTTAGAGAAAATTGGATCACTTATAGGCAATTGAGGCAGTTAATAATCTGAATTTTATCAGACCCAGCCAGATCATCTGGATGAATTTTTCTTGCCTTTCCTGCCTCATGTGGAAGCCTCGTTCAGTGTACCTCCCATTTTTCATTTAGAAATTGTCATCTGCTGTTGACAAACAGATAATCAGCTTGACACGGGATCAATACTGCCTCAGTCGTGTTTATCCCATAACGTGGCTTCTGCACGCATTGGCTGAAAGGATGGTTCTTCACTCCAGGGAACACATAAATAAACTCATTCTAACGACTATTTTTAGAAGTTTATTCAAATTTTTAGGAGGGATGAGCAGTTTTTCACTGTTTCCTACTTCAAGCTGGGATGAGTTGAGGCTTTCACTCTGACCCTACATGTCTGCACACAGTATTATAATAAAATCCAACAAATGGCTTGTTTCTCCATTTTAAAATTTCAGGTTGATGTTCCAAGAGGTTAACATTGAGAATTTTAAGGAAGGTTATCTTCGGAATCCCTTGTTGCTTAACTCTGATAATTTTTCCGTTTGGGGAACTGGTTTGATTTTGCTTAAAAAAAAAAAACAACTACCCTCCTCATTTAAATACACTTAATTATAATTTCATTGTAATGATAGAGATAATTTGGGAACTCTAAGGTGGGGAAAATCACCCATGCTCTTATCACTAAATAGGAGTGCAGTAATGGTGAGTTATTTCCATTCTGGTTTTTGTTTTTTTTTTTTTCCTTTTTTTAGGAGCACAGTTTGTTTCCCATACTCTGTTCTTCCTTTTTATTTGTTGTTTGTGTGCCTATTCGACACTCAGGGAGAGGATGTCCAGTGCACAGAGGTGACCCTGCCCTACAAATTATCTGTGACTTTTCCCTTTACGAATAGAGAGGAGTGACCGGCTTGGTGTGGAGGGTCAGGAGCTGGTACGGGGGAGACAGGCCAGCCCTTCCTCCAATGTCCAATGGTGGGGGTGCCAACAATGTGGGACCACTGGGTACAGGTGGCCCTTCCCAAGGAATCGCCACTGCATGAAGGATGATTTGAAGGAAGGCATTTTGTGGGGCGGTGCTGTTCAGAAATTTGTTTGCATCAAATGATGTTGACTTGTAAACTTTTCACTGTAGGCTAAAACACTACCTGTGTATTGATATTTCCCATACGTGTTTTCTGTGAAAACCTTGGAGCTGCAAAACCTAATTGGCACAGCCAGGCCTCACCATCAAACCAAGCTGGCCGAATCTGACTCAACTCTCTTCAGAAAAGATCTGACCTTGTTTTTCTCGTCATAATACCTCTGTCAGCCTTTTCATGTTTGCATTCTGATTTTGAAATAAAAAGGAAGATGTGGGTGCCTGCGTGGCTCAGTTGGTTAAATGTCTTTGGCTCAGGTCATGATCCTAGGGTCCTGGGATCGAGTCCTGTATCAGGCTCCCTGCTGAGTGGGGAGTCTGCTCCTCCCTTTTCCTCCTGGATCTTGCCCCTGCTTGTGCTCTCTCTCTCATGTGTGCACATGTGCTCTCTCAAATAAATAAATAAAACCTTAAAGAAAGAAAAGGAAGGTGTTTCTGCCCTCTCCAGCTGTCTCTGAAGTTCTCTTTCCTTTGCACTCCAGTGACATCCCACAGAAGGCATAGGGGGCAGTGAGGAAACAGGCACCACTCACTGTGAGAGAAGGGCACACAAGAGTCTATATTGGGTAGGGGTTGGGATGCAGTGAGAGAAGGTGCGAATAGAATGGTGGGAAGGGGTTTGGGAAGGTGCAGACCATGGATAGATGTAAACTAGGAAGGGCGCACATGTAATAGATTCCCTTGTCTAGGTCAGAGTATTTTCCAGAAAGGCTTTGACTATTCCCCATACCTCAAGACAGGGGGACCTCCCTTTGAAGGATCTCTGATAAACTCTCCACATGCTGCTTATTTAAGGAGCAGGCAGTAGTTTGAGACGACCTGATCTTTTTAGAGACAGCCTTTATTCTTAATGCCTCCCCTCTCTATTTCAATGAGCGTTATAAAAATGCAATTCGTTGAAGACCCGCCATTAAATGTATCAGAAGAGTCTCGGTCGTTTTAAGAATTAGATTACTTCTCTCTGAACAGACATTTCTGCAAAGAAGACATCCAGATGGCCAACAGACACATGAAAAAGTGCTCCATATCACTCGGCATCAGGGAAATACAAATCAAAACCACAATGCGATATCACCTCACACCAGTCAGAATGGCTAAAATCAACAAGTCAGGAAATGACAGATGCTGGCGAGGATGCGGAGAAAGGGGAACCCTCCTACACTGTTGGTGGGAATGCAAGCTGGTGCAGCCACTCTGGAAAACAGCATGGAGGTTCCTCAAAATGTTGAAAATAGAACTGCCCTATGACCCAGCAATTGCACTATTGGGTATTTATCCTAAAGATACAAACGTAGTGATCCAAAGGGGCACGTGTACCCGAATGTTTATAGCAGCAATGTCCACAATAGCCAAACTATGGAAAGAACCTAGATGTCCATCAACAGATGAATGGATCAAGAAGATGTGGTATATATACACAATGGAATACTATGCAACCATCAAAAGAAATGAAATCTTGCCATTTGCGACAACATGGATGGAACTAGAGCGTATCATGCTTAGCGAAATAAGTCAAGCGGAGAAAGACAACTATCATATGATCTCCCTGATATGAGGAAGTGGTGATGCAACATGGGGGCTTAAGTGGGTACGAGAAGAATAAATGAAAGAAGATGGGATTGGGAGGGAGACAAACCATAAGTGACTCTTAATCTCACAAAACAAACTGAGGGTTGCTGGGGGGAGGGGTTTTGGGAGAAGGGGGTGGGATTATGGACATTGGGGAGGGTATGTTTTTTGGTGAGTGCTGTGAAGTGTGTAAACCTGGTGATTCACAGACCTGTACCCCTGGGGATAAAAATATATGTTTATAAAAAATAAAAAATTATAAAAAAAAAAGAATTAGATTACTTAAAGCACTGAGTAAAATCTACCACCACCATCAAAATTGAGAGGGGACATGAGAAGCCTCAGCGTTTTCAAGATAGGCATTTTATTTACTTTTTAAAAAAGATTTATTTGTTTATTGAAGAGAGAGCGAGAGCACATGCATATGAGTGGGGGTGGGGCGGGGTGCAGAGAGAGAAGCAGATTCCCCGCTGGGCATGGAGCCCCACATGGCTTCATCCCAGGAGCCTCAGATCATGACCTGAGCAGAAAGCAAGAGTCCAACACTTAACTGACTGAGCCACCCAGGTGCCTCTCAAGGCAGGCATTTTAAAGAGGGAGTCTGATCTGTGTGGCTTGAGAAGGGAGGGGTTCCCTGGGGAAAGGTGATAAAGGGACAGGGCCTTTTCTTGTAGTGCATCCCATGAATGGAATGGGCTTGTTTCTCTTATATGTTATGTGGGGATATGGTAATAGGTTTTACAGGAGAAAAGAGTTGATTGTGGTTGTGAAAGATGTGTTTGATTCGGGGGCTAACCCGGTTTCTTTATAGAAGTCCTGGGCGCCCATGGTGCATCTGAGCCTCCAAGATGGCGTGATGGCTTACAGAATGTCCTCATCAGGCTCCCCACGCGGCCCTTGATGGGCTGGTGCCCCGTGAGACCCACTCTGGTATGTGCTGGCACGACGGAGTAACAGGTGCCTGCCACCAGCTGCCCGGCTGGGTGGCCCTAGTGTTGTGTGCATCGAGGCGGCGAGCCTTGGGGCCCTTTCTCAAAGTCAGATGTGTGCTTGGATGACACAGACAAAGGAAGAAAGACTTTATGTAACAGAATGAAGCTGAATTTTGGGCCAGGGCCCAAACTGTGTCAGTATTTACATCTTGCCATCTCAGTGAAATGAGCCTTGGCTGAAGCAGAGCCTCCTGTGTTTGACCCGAGGAGCTGTCTCTAACATCTCAGGGGATAGGGAAGAGCGCCAAAGGCCTCTTCTGCCACCTTGTCTAGAGCAGTGAGAGGATGAAGGAGCGATGCCTGTTCTCTCTTCCTTCGAGGAATCCTTCCCTGCCTTCCTATAAGGGACTTCATGACCCTCTCCTTGGATTCCTGTGCGGGGATGTGGCCTCTGTTCCAGGCACGCATACTAACGACCTCCTGCACATACTATGCATCCAAGGCCTGACCCAAGGTAATTGCCCCAATGCCTTGGGGATTATTTGCTGATGTCTTTTGGTTACTGAGACTGTAGCTGAGTTCAGCTGAAGAACCATCTTTGGTTCTGGCTCTTAGAAAGGCCCTGTGTTGCTCTGCAGAGCTTTAGGTCCCCTCCCCAGGTACCAGCCAGGGCAGCGGGTGGGTGGCATTGCTCTTCTGCCTGGGGCCCCCCTTTCCTCTTTATTCCTTTCCCTAGGGCTGGCCTCCTAGAGACACTCCGGAGCCAGCAGCCAGTTTGTGCTTGGAGGAAACATGGTTTCCTCCCGCTTTCCCTCCCGCCCGCCTTCCTAGGACAGCAGAGCTGCTGGTGGCTTCTGGGGAGATATTTACGGGAGGCCCAAGGAGACCCGCCCGTTCTCACCACTTACATGGCCAAGTTGTTCCCGGTGTCTCTTGTTGGTCTGGCCTGTTTTCCTGGCTGGTGCCCAAGACGCAGATTTCTTAGTGTTTCCACATGTGAGTGGCTGGGCTGTACTGGGTTGTTTGACTCTGTTCTCACCATCAGCACCTCCTTGATCAAAAGAAGTGGCAGAGAGGGAGGCTCTGTATTCACAAAAAGCAGAGGGGAACTTAAAATGATGTATTTAAGTAGATGATTTAGAAATAGTTCGCAGCTGAATGGGGCCTCTTTCCAGTACGAGACAAGGAGAACTCTACACTGCGTCATGTGTGGCTTGTTTGAAAAGCACCCGGCCATGTCGGTGGGTGTGTGGAGGTCGTGACTCCAAGCACAGATCTTCGAAGGGGTATGTTACAGTTTTAAGGGGAGTTTGGGAAAGGAAACGTGGTGAACTTGAAATGGTGGGACAAATCTTTTTATTTGTAGGTTGAAAAAATTAAAACCTTTTTCTACTTTCAAGTCCGTGCTCAAATGTCACCTCTTCCCTGAAGGCTCCCTGAATTCTTTCTAACTATAATTAATATTGCCATGCTTGATGATTTCCCAGTGCCCAAAACATATGACCATTATATATGGCAGAACTTACCTCTTTTGTTTAAATGACTTTCTCCTCTGTTTATCTGCAAACTCTTCGAAGGCATAGCTTCCCCTTTTCCCTTCTTTTTCCCTGGAGGAAAATTATACACTCAACAAAGATTTATTGAATGGAATCAAAATATATCAGATAGTATTTCTTTTTCTGTTTTTAGGAAAAATGTAGTTTTCCTGAGTAAACTTAGAAGTGACTTGCTTAAATTAAAGATGATAAGCTTTAATTTAAAAAAAAATGAATTTTAAAGAGGGTTTGCATCAAGCCTGAACACTGGGAATAGATATAAATATATATTTTTATTTCACTGTAAGCCTTTCGTGAGAAGACAATAATCGTTAACCACATGAGTTAGTGTGGTGGAATGTCTGGGAAGTGGGAGGTTCAGGAATGCTGCATCGTTGAATAAATTGTGAACATTTCTGGTTTCAATTTGGTTTACCTACTCTTGGTCTGCAAGATCTGGAACGCTGCCCTGGACTTTTGGTTCTGTGTGAATTGGCTCTGAGGAGGAGGAATGCTAGAAGTAGCTGCTGGAATTATGAGCTTCGGGGACTGGGATCTTGAGAAGTCAGAGGACTGGAATCCGTGTTCTGAGATGCTGCCTTGAATCTGACTTGTTGCTGCCAGTCTGGAAATATTCTTCCACTGCTAATGAAAATGTTTTATTTTTACTTGCAACTTGCTAATAATGTAGCCAAAAATTCTGAAACACAACAAAACCCTCCCCCCAAGAAACCCACAGAAGCTTTCTGGAAGTGATTACTTAATAGTGCACATTTCATAGACAGTTGAGTAAAACACTGCGATAAAGAAAATGTTGTCTTTCCTTCCCTGAGGAAAGAGAGGCAGGCTAACAAGCTTAAATATAGAAGGAGATTGCCGTCAAGTATGTTTTCATGCCTCTGTGTTTCCCTTCCTTCTTCTCATTACTGCCACTTCTCTTGTCCTGATTTACGACTGTTTTTTCTACTTGAATAATACATTTTGGAGATATCTTTCTCCCCTCACTTTCACTCTGATTTAACACATTTTAGAACTTCTGTTTAACGTATTAATAAAATGAGCATTAGTAGGAGTTGTAAATCCAGAATATAACAGCTGGATTGAGAGAACAGATTGGCTGGGTATTGTACCTGGAGCACTGGTGTTGCTTTTGCTTTTGGTTATACTTCTCAGGGCCTCCTTCCTGAGAACAAGTCCTTTTTGCTGGCACTTCTCAAGTGCACTCTACCCACAGTCAGACCTTCACCCTTTCTCTTCTGCCGGGCAGAGGAGAGTCAACAGGATAGGACTGGCTAGCCGGGAGAAAGCATGTTTCCTAGCAGAAAGGTCAGTTCTCAGACACAAGGATAATATCACTTAAATAATGACCATCACAGTTCTTTAACTTCAAAAGCTCACTTACCTTCTCAGTTCAGTTTGGCCTAAGGTCCAAATTAGTTTGCCAAATTAAAATAGATTAAGGGGAGAATAGTCCCCAAATGTGGTAAATTAGTAGGAAAAAACAGATGTGGATTAAAAGTGTATCTTGAGTAATGAACTGGCCTTATCAATTAGAAAGTCTTTGCAGTTAGGATATGATTGGGAAAATCTCCGATTTTTCCTAGGGTGTTTCTGAAACTTCTGGTCAGGAATAATAAGCACTCCATATTTTCATTGCCCATAATAACAAAACTAGAAGGTGCTTTTCTGTAGTAAAATATTATCCTGTTAGAAGCAAATCCAATATAAAAGACTGTAAAAGGAAAAGAAAGTTATGATGTGTATTTGATTGTTGACCTACAGAACACCTGAAAGTAAAAACGACAAAAGCAGTTGTTCGAACCTTATTCGAAAATGCTCTTTTCAAAATGGTATATATGGACTTGTAAAGGATGTCCTCTAACTGTTCGTTGGCCAACAGGCTGTGTCCTAATGCAAGCCACCTTTAAAATACCAGTGAGGAATAGAGGATGTCTGTTTGGAGAAAATAGTGTCCCAGTGGCATAAGAGGTTCAAAGGCTCTGTAGGGAGCTTTGCATAGGAGAAGCTACGATTGAAACAGACAGTGGGTCATTCCTGTTTTTGAAGCCCAGATCCCAGGAGGTACCAACTGTTTTTTACCCCACAACAGAAGTAACATAGTAGCCTTTCCTCTAGGTCACTGACAAAAGAAATTGATTTTGTGGAGAGCAGTACCAAGTAGTAGAGAAGTAGTTGGAGAAGTAGTTAGAGGAGAGCTTGGTCAGTGGGTGTGTAAAGACTGGTTGTCCCCAAAAGTAGGAATACAGCTTGGGATATTCCTCACCGGTGGTTCACTTGATAATCTTGCCGCAGGGTTTTCCGCGAAGGAACTATTCTCTCGATGATTCTTTGCACATGTGTGTTGGTGGGTCACGGTCGTGATGGGGGAAGGATTGTTGCTCTATGTACTGGTTTTCCAAATGATCCTTTACTGGAGTAGATGGTCTGCCTAACCCCGGTTGGGTATGAGAAGCTTTACAAGCTTATAAAGTACCCAGGGCTAAAACCAAAACAAAACCACCTGAAAGAAAAGAACCCTGCAAGTGGATACTCCATATCGACTATCTCTCAAAACCAAACGACAACGTTGTCAGTTCAACAACATCTCTCTCCATTCTTCTTTTCAGAGTTTCATGTAACCTTTGGTTTGCATTCAGATGAGATGATTGTTGTTAGCTAAAACAAACCAGCCCCAAACTGTTATTTCAAGGCCCGTCCAAAAACAAAACAACCCAAAAAAACCCAAACCAAAAACTCGTGAAAAGCGTCACTGTGATTGCACATCACCCCTGTGACATTTAAGATGTATGTTACGCAAAATACAGTAGCTGGCTAACCAGCTCCATAGCCCTTGTTAAGTTTTTTCCATTCTGCAAGGCAATAGCTCTGCAATACAGAAGTGATTGCATTAAATCCTTGGCTGGCAATTTTGTGTGGGATTGGGTATTGAAATGCAGCAAAGCAAATAATGAAGGCATATGTTTACCTATAATTCTTTTTACCTTGGGAGAAGGATTAAATAGGAGCAGTTTGGTTGTTGTCAAATTCTTAACGGTTGCTTTCAAGCATGAAACAGTCCCTGGGCTCTCGGAGGATTTACTTAGCAGTTTGAATAGAGAGGTCTTTACTGCTAATGGAACTGAGATGGCAGGCTTAAGCAATGGGGTGCTTTATCGCGTCTTTAACCACTTGAGAAGACGTAACATCAAATAGCTGAAACCGTCCTGGTCTCCACTGGTGTTTAGGAAGTTGTGCAAAATTGGTGAATAAATAATTCAGGGCTGTATGAATGTCTGGATGCCAAAAGTGTTGAGAGTATCTAAAAGCTTGATTCACGGAAGGTTTCGTTCTGGGAGCAACTCTGGAGTGCCAACTTGAGCTTGGCCCCAGGGAACGTTTACAGACGATGACATTTTCTAAGAAAGAAGGAATTTTCACTTGGGATTGACTGAGCTTTGTAAAGCAACATTTCACGGGGGACTCCAATCCCGGAAAAGTGTTATTCATAAAAAAGGAATATTTTATTTTCAGTACAGATGGCTGGCAGTGACTGACTGTGTTTGTATGCGTGTGTGTGTGTGTGTGTGTGTTTAAAATACAAGAGAGTGGTGATGACTTGGAGTCTTGAGTAACTGTTTAAGCTCTGTACTATTTAATGATTCGCTTTCAAAAAGCACTTGTGCAAGAGATGGGGAGATGCAGTTACAGTTTTTCTAATGGTAGCTAGTTGAAGCCTCTGCTTCTCACTCTGGTCATTCTATTCTAGCCAGAGATGGTGGAGATGTTTCTGTTTCCCGAGTGTGTTCTTTATTGGGCAGGTGGAAAGCAGCTGTTGGGGACCTACTGGAAACGTGGGTGTTCACAAATATTCTGACTCTCCGTCTTGGCGTAAATGGCTCTTCTTTCTGTCCATTTGACCATATGTGTCTGTATGACCTTGGCTAATTCAGTGTCAAGTTCTGCACAGAAGCACTAGCAGCCAGTGTGCATGTCAGCTGACCTTGTGCCCCTATCATGGCAGCTTACCGTATTTTGGCTCCAGGGTGAACTTGGAAAGAGCACCCAGCTGACCTGCAGTGGGTATGGAATATGCACAAGAAGGGATATATTCCCCGGTATTTTGTGACTACAGTATAACTCGGCCTACTCTGACTCACATAAACCGCAAGGTGCTGGATTCTTCCTGAACAAGAGGAGTGTGCTCAAGAGGCCCATTGGTATTTCATGACCTTAGGCTGAGTAAAGCAAGTCCTGTGCTGACATGGGGAGTGGTAAGTGAAGGACACATTGACTTTGGTTCCTGAACAAGAACAGCTTCATGGGGGGGTTGGCCTTTCTCTTCAGCTTCTTTTTCCCCAGTCCTAGTTCGCCTCCAACATTTTCTCCTCTTCCTTCTATCAGCTGGAGGAGAAGATTCCCCAGGGAACAATCATGGAACTGTGCCTGAGTTTTGTCAGTCTTTGTGAGGTACCGTCAGGTGGAAACTTCTGGGCACAATACAGCCAAGACAGGCCTGGATGACATGTCCCCTGAGCACCCCACTGTGTGTGGCAAGGCCCCAGATATATAGGGTGGTTACAGAGAGGCAAGCCTAAGATGGGTTCGTAGCCCTCCTGCCAGTGTGGGAGGTGGTTGGTGAGCTGGGGCAGGAGAGAGAGCATGCCCCCACCTCAGCTTTGAGTAGGAGGGGCATGTGCTAGGTCAGGCCCTGAGGGAAAGCTGGAGGATGAGTTTAATCTGAGTGAATCAAGAGGTAAATACCTGAGGAGGCCTGGTTTTTTTTTTGTGTGTGTGTGTGTGTTGAGGGAGAGAGAAGGAACAAAAAAAGGGGTTGTTGAAACAAGCCAAAGTTCGGCCACATTCTCCTCCGAACCCATAATCCCTCCAAGATATTTTTTCCAGGCATAAAAGGAAAAAGCATTTTCTAAAAATTTCCATTTCTGATTTTTCTGTGATTCTGGGCAGTCACTTGTATAAAATTTTTTATTATACCTTTTAAACTTTTTTTATTTTTTATTTTTTTATACCTTTTTTATTTTTAAATCCTCAGTATGCTAAGCTTGCTTATTTTAATGCTATTTGAATTTCTGGGAATTAATATTTTTCTGTTTTTCTTTTTGATGTAAAGTGATATCTTATTGGGATGTTACTTTACAAGTTAGTGCCTTTAAAATGGTTTTGCTTTTAGTGTAAATCTTATTTTTTTTTTGAAAAATGTGTATTTATTTTGTCAAAAATCACTTTATATTTTTAACCCTTTTTCAGGTTGTAGGAATCTTGTATCGTCATTGTAGGAAAAATTAGAAAATTCCACAAAGTATCAAAAAGAAAACCAAATGTAATCTAATTACCCAAAGAAACACTATTAACAATTTGTTGTATTTTTTCCGGATTTCCCTATGTGTGTATGTGTTTCTGTCTGTGTATCTGCCTGCATTGTACATGTCTACTCCTGTGCAAATAGTGAGTACCTTATGGATGCAGTCTTTATAGCTTACCTTTTTCAGAGATCAAGATCATTATTTCTCCATGCTGAGAAATCATTTCGGAAAATACGATTTTTAATACCTGCATATGGTTTTAATACTGTTCCACAACTTACATATTCTTACCTTGGGAGGTAGCAGAGGTTCTAGGATCATCAAGATGCACTTATTCTGGGGGCGCCTGGGTGGCTCAGCTGGTTGAGCGACTGCCTTCCGCTCAGGTCATGATCCCGGACTTCCAGGATCGAGTCCCGCTCCCGGCTCCTTGGGGAGTCTGCTTCTCCCTCTGACCTTCTCCTCTCTCATGCTCTCTCTCACTCATTCTCCCTCAAATAAATAAATAAAATCTTAAAAAAAAAAAAAAAAAAAAGATGCACTTATTCTGTCCCCATCAGTCACTGATGAAGTTGCAGGGAGGCCACTAATGTCAGTGTGTGATGTTGGCAGTAACAGGCCTGGGTTTGAAACCCACATTCACAGTGTGTGGCTGAGGGACGCCCCCTGCCTCCCAGCTTCATTTTTCTTTCTTCCTTCTTCTCTCCTCCTCCCCTCCCTTCCCCTCTCCTTTCTTTTCTTTCCTTTTCTCTCCCTTCCCCTTCCCTTCCCTCCCCCTTTCCATTCCTCTCTTTCCTTCCCCTTCTCCTTTCTCTTTCCCTTCCGTTCCTTTCTGTAAAATAGAGCAAAGACTTCCTCCTGTGAGGACTGAAGGAGCTAACGTTGGTGAGATTGCCTAATGCAAAGGCTCCCCTGATTTTGCGTGTCTTCCACTGACTACATTCACCAGGCAAAAGAAAGACTGTGTATAGACCGACGAAGCTTAATTCTTATCGGGACTCTATTCTAGATTTGTTTTTTAAAATGGGTTATTTTCTGATACTGTCCAGTCAGGTGATACGACATAGGAAATGCTAGGCCTTCTGTGAGCAAGCACTCCTCTTTGGTAAATCTCTCTGTCCCTGCCCTCATTTAAAATTCTTGGATGTGGGCAAGGTCCCTATAGGCCTGATATACAGACTTAAGGCGGAGAGAAAATTTTCCATCTCACAGTCTTGTACAAGGGGACCTAAAAACTGCTATCAGAGTTTTTTTCAGTGAGATCAGCTGTCAGCCTATGGGTGGATAGCCATAAGAACCTGTTGGGTAGAATTTGCTCAGTGGAGGGGGCGCAACATGGAGACAACTTCTACTAGCATTACCCTCCCCCTGACCCGATACCTGTAAAGAAGCTGGTGGCTTCCTGAATATAAGAGCCTGCTCCTCCTGAAGCTGTAATGTGTACAACACCAAGGCTCTCGCTCAGGGTCTCAGCCTGACTTGGATTTCTCTAGCTTTCATACTGGGGTTATAGTTGTGAAGCTTTCACCATGCTCTTATACTCGATCTGATTACATCTCCCACTGGGGTTCATTACAGTTGGCTGCCCCTTACTCGGGCACCATAGGCCTCCTACCTCGATGCAAGTGGCTTAGTGTCCTCCCTGTCTACAGAGGGGATTCCTGTTCTTTTTTTTTTTTTTTTTTTTTTAATTTATTTGACAGACAGAGATCACAGGTAGGCAGGAGGCAGGCTGAGAGAGAAAGAGGAAGGGAAGCAGGCTCCCTGCCGAGCAGAGAGCCCAATGAGGGGCTCCATCCCAGGACCCTAGAATCATGACCTGAGTCGAAGGCAGAGGCTTTAACCCACTGAGCCACCCAGGCACCCCGGGAATTCCTGTTCTGTAGGAATTCTGGTCTTCTCCTATTCTGGAAGTTCCAAGATGATGCAAAATAGAACAGTGGAATTATGATTTCTTCCAGAAGCCCTTGTCTCCCTCCCATGTTATTTATACTCACCTCCTGACCCCACTGATTTGCATAGCCCGTCACTCTGTCTTCACTTGGGGCTGGGATGTTTTCTCTTTTCAGTTTTTGAACATCAAACATCAGGTCCTTTTGGGCCTCAGATGTTGTCCTTTCCCTCATCAGGGTCACAGCTCCATCCCTGGAGGACCTGATTAAGTCAAGAAGCTGAGCGGGGAAGTAGTTTACATTTCACTAATGTGGGTTGTATGTCCTGTCCTGGGCCATCCTGTCCTTGACCTCCTAAGCCTTGGGAGGGAGACTCTGTCTGCTCAGAGCACTGGCCAGACAGACTGCACACCCATCTGTTGGGTGATGGTCTTTGTCCTACTGGACTCTGGGCTTCAAGTTACCATGGAAGGGAACCTTCAGAATAGAGATGACCAAGGGGCCTGTGGTGATGTCCAGTTCATTTCAGCAAGTACCAAGGAAGCACCTGCTCCCTGCCCAGCCCCATGCTAGATCCCAAGGTAATATGAAGGTGAGGCCTCTGGGGCACCGGGAAGGTGTTCCAGGGGGCAACAGAGGCCAGGGCCTTGGGCCATGCTTACCTTAAATGTCATCTTAGATATTTCAGGTGGGAAGTTATTGTGGTAGGGAGCACCACCGAACTTAAACCCAGCTATTTTCCTCTGGAAGGACCAACAAGGAAACCAACAGTCAAGGCTGGTTAGGAAGCAGGTTGCTTGCAAACATGCTTGAACAGAGTTCCGTTTGTTCCTAATGAGAGGCCCTGTGGAAATGGAAATCCTAGTGTGGGTAGCTCTTTTGAAAACAAACAAAGAAAAAAAAAAACAGCTTATTTTTTCTAAAAGATTTTGGAGAATTTTCAAATGGCCATGAGATAAATATACTTAGTATATATTTCCATAGTAAGAGAAGAAATACGTATGTCAGGGTCTGTGTTCTACGAGCCACTCTTGGAGTTCTATATACTAGATTAGGTTTTTTTAAAGTGTCTGAGACATTCACCATTTTTCACTTTAATATTAAAATATTAAAAAAATTCAGAAACAAAAAAGGTTAAGTAGTTTAGTGATTTGACTTAATGTTAGTTTGACCGATTTGATACATTTCTGCTACTCCCTAGTATACTCTTGTTGCATGGTAGATATACAGTCTTTGAAACGAGATTGGAAAAAGATAATATAGTTTTCTGAAAACTGCAAACAAGGTGCAAAAGCCTGATTCTAAATCACACATTTATTATTCTATTTAAACAAATGAAATACTTAAATCTCTGTATGGATAGGTCAAAATCATTAATTGACATTTTAAGGTCACTTAAGACTATACTTTGAAAGGAAAGCTAAATTAGAATTCCTTTCTGTCTTCTTCTTCTTCTTTTTTTAACCTATCTTCAAAATTAAATACTTTCTTATTTTAAATTCTGCTTTTGCCCATCACTGTTCTCAGCAAATAATGGAATGCCCGCTCTGGGTCAGGCACTGTTTTGAATTGTTATAAAGCCCTGTCTTCAGGGAGCTCTCCTTCTATTTATGTACATTTCTGTGTGACAGGCCCAGGCTGTGTGCTCTCTATGCATGAGCTATTTCAATCTTTATATTGGCCCAAAGAGGAAGACATTGTTGCTATTTCAATTTAACCAATGAGGAAGTGGAGACTTGGTGTGGTTTGCAATCTGCAGTCTTCCAAGTGACAGGCCAGGTTTCCAGGCATGTCTGTTTTCCCTACTGCTGGTTTCATGACCAGTGTGCATTTGAGAGAGAACCACTGAGTTAGCTTCCATGAGGAATTGGGTCTGGAACCATTGAAATTTGGCCTATAAACTACACTTAAAGATGGTGGCGTACTATGGACTCCGGCTGGTCAGGATGTTTCTGTGAGTTCATCAGTTGCAACAAATGTCCCACTCTGGTGGGGGATGTTGATAAGGGAGAGATTATCCATTTATGGAGGCAGAGGGGTGCGTGGGAAATCTCTGAAACTTCCCCTGAATTTTGTTATGAGCCTAAAAGTGCTCTAAAAATGTATAGTCTTTTTACAAAATAGTAGATGGATGGAAGCAACTTCAGAGGGAAACCATTAAGATGGTGGGGTACCAATAAGTCTTGAGGAGATTTTAAGGAATTATTGAACTAAACTAATGGGTACAAGGTTTGGGGTATGGCAGGTTTCAGCCCAGAATAAGGAGGAGCTGTCTAACCTGTCCACAGGCAGGGATTGCCTCATTAATGGTGGTCTTGGCCCCATGGACATGGTCAGGAGGAGTCAAGTGTTTCCAGGGGTAATCATTTATATCAGGTCCCCAAACCTGCTCAACAGAATCACGTGGCCACTGTTGACAGGATCTATTGGGATATTCTGAGCTGTTTCGATTCCTTGGTTTTGGGGTGGGGCCTGATCATCCAAATTTTTAATGAACGTAATAGACGATCCGTTTGCTGGGTAGGAGTGGTGGTAGGAGGTGAGTAGTAGAGGACAGCAGTGTACAAAAGCCCTTTGTTGAGGAGAGGGTCTGGAGTGTTTTAGAAACTGAAAGGCTGACATGTCTGTAACACAGAGAGAATAGGGTGAGCTCTATTAGAAAGAGTGGAGGTGACAGTGGGGGCCAGAAGTGGGAGAGTCGGCTGAACCCCGTGAAGTATTTCAGGTGCAGTTGGAAAGCACGTGAGCCAAGAGCAGCGCAGGCTAAGAGGTTTATATATGTCTGTGTGAATACGCACATTCCCACACAAATACACACAAGGCTGTTGGAGATCACTCGGGCTGTGAAGAGAATGGATTTAGAAGTGTCGTGGACAGGGCAAGGGTGGACGATGGTCGATGGGTTCGTGGACTGTGTATTCCAGGTGAGTGACAATGGGGTGAGGCATTTGGGAGCTAAAATCAGCGGGGCTTGATGATAGATTATATAACACGGGTGAGGGAAAGGGGAGAATTGAGGTTGGGGGGAGATGCCATTTACTCACCGAAGGGACACCGGAAGAGACCAGGGCTGTGGAAATGTTTTGGATGCATGGACGTTAAGGTGTGGAGATGGCCACCCTGAAATGGCTACTGGACGTGCAGAAGGGGAGGCCAGGCCTCTGAAGCCAGGGAGTGGATGAAATGTCTAGAGAGCAAGAAGAGTGTTAGAAGAAGATGGACCCATGAGACACCTGGTGGAGGAAGAGGGAACATAGGAAGCCCAGAGAAGAGAGGGTGTTCCAAGATGGCGAGGCGGTCCACAGGAGGGAAGACAGGGCTTGAGAAGAATAGCATTTTGGTGCCCAGCCTGGAGCCGTCAGGGACTTCGTCAAGTGCCCAGTGTGTTCCAGAGGCTGCAGTCGGCTGCAGGGACGAGGGACCCACAGTGAGGGCAGATGACTCTTCTGAGTCATCTCAGAACCCCAGAGACGGGGTTACGAAGAGCACCAGAGAAATAGGACAGTTGCTCAAAGAAAATGGGGAAGGGAGTTTTGAAACATGAAAAAAAGAAAAAAAGGAACGGATTTGTGGCTTGTTTGCTGATTTATTTTACGATTGCGTGTGAGGAGAAAAGAAAAAAAAAATTGGAGTGAGGCTTTTAAAGTTTCATCTTTGTTATTTTAAAAATGTTTTCTATTGTGAACACTGGAGAAATCCTTGAGAGGATGATGGATTTCCATGGTCAGTCTCTTACACAAGTGAGCTCTTGTGAAGGGACTTTTTTGAGGGTGGAGGCTTTGTTTTTCTCTCCTTGAGATAAGATAAAAACATCATTCCTGCCACATTTTGCCTTATCTAGGAAGGGGAGGATGGTTCCAGATGAATGCTGCAGCACAGGATCCCCGAGCCTGTGGTTCTGTGCCGGGGGGCCTGAGGTCAGACCGCTTGACATGTGGTGTGAGGGTGGGAACCCACTTCCAGGACCTGATTTTCCTCTTTAATTGAGTATCACATTAAATTTCGGAGCCCCAGGGACCACCATTCAGAACCTTTTCCCTCACAGTGATTTGCTTTTCTGGTCTACAAGTCCATGTCCTATTTCATTTAAAACAAATGTAAGTCTTTAATTAAGAAGGTTTTAAAGTCATGAGATTACAAAGTAATCTTGAATCCAATCCTCTGGAATTTTAACCAAATCACCCAATATCTTTAAGCTCAGAGTCCTTTCAGCTTTAAATTGAAACTGAATCCCGCTGAGAAAATATAAGGCAGGCTCATCAAAACCTGTGCTAATTTCCCTTCTTTGTTTTTAGCCTTCCTTTTTAAAAATAATCAATAAACTTGATTTTCTACAGCAATGATTCTCAACGTTAGTAACTGTGATAAGATATATTTCTTTCCATTAACTTGGTTGTAATAGCACATTTGTATTCAGATGGACAGGGAGTTAACTAACACAAGGCTGACTTGTAAATTTCACGATACACACAGGGGGATACACTGGGGTCCTTCTGACGATTATCGAGCCCAGTTTGGGAGTTAGGTAATGGTATAGCAACATGGAGCTGTTTCCTGGATAGATGGGTGATTTCCCTGACACCTTTCCCTTCTCCCATCTAGACTTTCCCTGGTGATTTTTCTAGTGCCCCATATCCATCGAGGTGAGGGAGTAATCATAGCTATGGGTCTTAATGAATCCCCCCCCCAGTTTTATTAAGGTATAATTGAAAAACATTGTGTGTATTTAAAGCATACACATAGATATATTTGACATATATATATATATATATATATATATATATATAGAAATGATTACCATAGTCAAGCTAATTATAATATATCTATCACCTCACATAGTTACCACTTATTTTTTTGGGTGGTGAGAACATCTGAGATCTCAACAAATTTCAAGGGTACAATACAATATTATGACCTGTAGTCATCACGCTGTGTGTTAGATGTCTGTAACTTACTCATCTTGCATAACTGAAATTTTGTATCCTTTGACCAGTATCTCTCCGTGTTCAGCGTACCAACCCAACCCCCCAACTCCGGCTTCTGGCAACCACTGTTCTCCTCTCTGCCTCTGTGAATTTGACTTTTTTAGATTCCATGTATTGGTGAGATCATGCAGTCTTTTGTCTTTTCGTGCCTGGCTTATTTCACTTAGCATAATGTCCTCCAGGTTCTGGATGTTAATGCAATTTGATTGTCAATATATCCGGTACTGATTGTCCTCACTCCAGTTAAACAAAATCACAAGGGACATACATATAAAAATCCAAATGTCAAATGCTAATCTCTCAGTTTACAACGAGAATGTGATACAGTATTCTGTGAATGGCACATTGGACCCAGATCTAAAGGGAAGCCAAGTTAGAAGGTTGGTTGTGTATGGAGTGGGAGCACTGATATCAATGACCAGGTGCCATCCAGCTGTTCTGACTAGTGTATCCATTCCCACTGTAGTGACACAGCAATGGCAGGACCCAGACCGCAGTGTTTTCTGAATCAATGGCTCTTCCATTTTTCTAGCAGTGCTCTACTAGACATCTTATATACCAAGGCACAAAGTGATAGCCTCATTTTATAGAAGAGCAAAGTGAAGCTCAGAGAAGTTGTGTGATTGTCTTAAAAGTTGCACTGATGGGGCCCCTGGGTGGCTTAGTGGGTTAAAGCCTTTACCTTTGCCTCAGGTCATGATCTCAGGTTCCTGGGATCAAACCCCGCATTGGGCTCTCTGCTCCTTGGAAAGCCTCCTCCCCTCCCCCGCACCGCCTGCCTCTCTGCCTATTTGTGATCTCTGTCAAATAAATAAATAAATTTTAAAAAATTAAATTAAATTTTTTAAAAAAGTTGCACTGATAATAATGGTCCTAATTACAGCTAGAGCTCATGTGTAATTCTAGTAGCTGTGTTTCCACTCACTGTGCTCTATACTGTTAACATTTGGGTGGCCCGTAGGTCTTCAGTGGCATAAATCATCTCTAAGAAACTTAAGTGTGTCAGCACTTGATGGCCTTTCCAGGAGAAGAGCATCTGGTTCACTTTGCTGAGGCGTTTCTAAGCCGCGGTGGCTACATCTGTTCTAATTAGGGACGTGCAAAATCTAGCCACCAACTGTGTCTGAAGTCTGGATAGGGTGAATACAGCAGATAACTGAACTAAGGCAAATTATTTGGATTTAAGGATGGTGTCAGAGAAGGGGTGGTAGAGATGAAATGATGAAAGAGAGTTTTCATGGTCTCTCCCCAAAGCTATGTGCTGTTTCCTGTTGGAATTAGCATGACTGATGAGTACAGTGCTAGGAAAAGCTGTGAAAATATCTAAAAAATATCAACGATTGCCTTGGTGCCCTAAATAGTCTTATGTCAGCAATTAGCATTAACAGTCTTTCATTAATCCATCAGATTTCTGATGCCGCAGGAGATAATAGAGAATCCGCAGGATTAGCCATCGAGGCATCGCACTCTCGTGTGTCATTACAGTAGTGGTGTTGAAACAGCCCTTGGAGACAGAAAAACGGTGGGGCAGTAATTCTCTGAAAGCAGCCGCTGTTCCTCTTCATTCAATTCAGAGTGCTAGATAACATGGCGCTGTACTGAGCAGGAGGCTCCGTCATGAACTCTTACCCTCTACGGAGATAAGTGGGCTCTTTAGTTGTTGTCTTCATGAGACATTGTGGTAAAAACAAGACGTTCCAAGTGCTTCCTGGAAGGAGGAATATTGGTGCTGAATTCAAAGGGGTTCCGGTGGTGCAACTATTTTTTGCTCCAACAGGCTGTCCGTCATTTATTCCACAAACGTGTTCTATTTCGGCAGCATTCTCCAAGTTCTTGTTCTTCCTCTGTTCCTCTTCGGTGGCTTGTATAGGAGAATCACTCAGCAGATAGCCCCCATATTTTATGGTTTCTTTGAGTCCCCAGATGCCTTCCCCTCCTGTGTTCCTGGTATGCTGCTTTACCTTCTACCTGACTTTCCCTTTCTTGTCAACTCTCCAACCTTCCCTTTGCTCTGTTCAATTTCTGGTTTCGTCACTCATTTGTTCCTGCGTCGCAGCCTCCGTCAAAGCTGAGTAGAGTGGGTATTGGAGTTTGACAGATCTGACCTGCTCTCTGCCACACTCTGGAGCTCTTGATTCTCCCATCTCTCTTTCCACAGGGTTGTCCTGCTTCTTTCCGATCTCAGTAAATGACAACCCCTTTTGTCTGGTTCCCACGTGAAGTAACTTGGAATCATCCTTCCTTCCTTTGTTTCCCTCATACCTTCCTTAGGCCTGTCAGCAAACCTAGTTGACTCTACCTTCAGAATATTCCTAACCCCTGCCATCAGGTGGGTCTTCTTGGTATGATTCTTCTCTTGGATTATTTTGTTAGCAAATGACCTTCCTCTTTTCTGTGTTGTCCCATGATGGTCTACTCAGACACTTTCAAAATATGAATCTGGTCATGAACCTTCAATGACTTACTGTTTCACTTGGCAAAATACAGAATCCTTGTCAAGGCCCCACAGTGCTATATGACCTGCTCCCAATACTCTTCCGATTTCGTTTCTACTCTTTAGCCCTTAGTCCCTTCTCTGTCACAGGTTCCTACTCTACCTTGCACACGTTCACACACTTCAACCTTGGAACCCGTTCTTGCGGTTCCTGCCTGGAATACACATTGTCCATGTCCCTTATGGCTTCCTCCAATTTCTTCTGGTCAAATGCCAACCCATATTAAGATACCAACCCTTAAAATCAGCATATTGTGTTTTTATTCACTTACAATTTTTTAGATGTTTGACCTCTATGAGAATGTCTGTGCCATAAGGAACAGGATTTTATCCCCATTTTGTTTGCTCCTACATCTGTCTCCATTGTCCCCCTTTCCCTTTCCCCCCTCTCCAGTTCGAGAAATGCAGACCCATAAAATAAAGTTCCAGCTCCTTACCATGGCCTTCAGACTTCTCCAGAGGGCCTGGTTCCCTACTGAATTCAGGCCATTGCTGTTGCGAAATTCACAGGAATCCTCGCCATACCTAAGTGTTTACCTGCTCCCGGGTTTGCCTTGTTTGCCTTTGCTTTGATGGAGGGAAGTAGATACAGGAAAGCTCTCTCCTCATTCTTACTTGTGAAAGGCCCATCCCTTATCTTTAATGCCCAACTCTGTTGTCAGCCACAGAAAAATGTCTTCTATTCCTCCTGCTAAAATTGTATCTTTCCCTCCTCTGAATTTTGATACCCCTTACATAGCGTCCATCACATTGGGCCTTGCATAAGCTGTTCATTATCCTTGAAAACTCCTTGATGAAGGATTTATTTTCATTTCTTTTTGGTTGTTGTCTTCTTATCACCTTATATGTTGTGTTTACCCAGCTTACTTACTGAAACAGCTCTAAGTTCATATTTCAAATGATCTCAATTAGTGTGGGAATTATATGAATTATTTACTTGAACAAGAAATAACATGCATATAATAAATTAGAATGTGTTATTCTCATATTAAATGCCTCTAAGATAATAAACAATGAATTATTAATGTACCACATAGGCGTATGTCTTATTCCATTTTTTATTTTTTTTTAAAAAGTGTATATATAAAGCTAAATTGCTCTTAATAGGATCCTAATTGGGTGTTTTTAGGATTTCAGGGAAAATGAGTATTTTTACTTAAAGGAAAATCACTAATTAAAAAGAAAAAAAAGAACTTTTATATTTGCATTGAGTCCTTTACAATTTTGCTGTGTATTTGAAATGTATGCTCCAAGAATATTGAAGTGAATATTCCATACATGTTAGGGTTTTAAATATTTTTACAAATTATAGAAACAAATAAAGTGGACTTTCTGTTTATTTTAAAAATCAACATTTTTAAAATATATGTTCCAATATTTAAAGTTATTCTGATTTTAATGGCAAAGACAATTTTATAGTTCTGGGCTCAAATCTCACTTTCTTCCTGTCTGTCCTCCCACCAGATTAAATAGTACTTCATGATTTAATACACTGATATTTTGTATAAAGTGCTTAGCACAGTACTCAATGCTTAATTCATAGTAAACACTCAATAAGTGTTGGCTTTTATTATTCATAAAGAATAAGGGGAACCCTCTTACACTGTTGGTGGGAATGCAAGTTGGTGTAGCCACTTTGGAGAACAGTGTGGAGATTCCTTAAGAAATTAAAAATAGAACTTCCCTATGATCCTGCAATTGCACTACTGGGTATTTATCCCAAAGATACAAATGTAGTGAAAAGAAGGGTCATCTATACCCCAATGTTTATAGCAGCAATGGCCACGGTCGCCAAAGTGTGGAAAGAACCAAGATGTCCTTCAATGGACAAATGGATAAGGAAGATGTGGTCCATATACACTATGGAGTATTATGTCTCCATCAGAAAGGACAAACACCCAACTTTTGTAGCAACATGGACAGGACTGGAAGAGATTATGCTGAGTGAAATAAGTCAAGCAGAGAAAGTCAATTATCATATGGTTTCACTTATTTGTGGAGCATAACAAATAACATGGAGGACATGGGGAGATGGAGAGGAGAAGGGAGTTGAGGGAAATTGGAAGGGGAGGTGAACCATGAAAGACTATGGACTCTGAAAAACAATCTGAGGGTTTTCAAGGGGCGGGGGTGGGAGGTTGGGGGGCCAGGTGGTGGGTATTAAGGAGGGCACGTATTGCATGGAGCACTGGGTGTGGTGCATAAACAATGAATTCTGTTACGCTGAAAAGGAATAAAAAAAAAAAAAAAGATGTGACCTTCCCTTTTTGGACTCCTTCTTGACTTGTCATTTATCATATATTGCCTTATGTCATACTTATTTTTATATGTCTTTTCTTGCTAACTGTATTTTAAGATTGTAGAGAATTTTGTATATTGTAAGGATTGATCAATTATTTATCCACTGAATAAATAATGAACTTGTGAACATTCTTTTAAAAATTTAAGTAGCTTTGATTATTTGATGTTCCATAACGCTGGGCCCAAACATGGCGGAAACGCTTGAGCACAGACAAGTTAATCCCTAAATGATCCCAGAAAAGCCACTGGAGACGGGAGGAGCCCCTGGGGACTAACCAGAAGTCACATTTGCCTGTCTACAGCTTCCTCGCTGAGGCAGTTCTACTAAATTAACAGGGGGATATATTACATTGTTCAGAGACCTCTAAGGCACCGTAAAACCCACAGAATGCCCACTTCAACTAAATTTGATAGAGTTACCCATTTGGTTAAGATTAGTTACTCCGTTTATTTATGGTTAATGACTCATTTGGCTTCCATTTGTTAGAGGCACGTAGCAAAGGCAAAGCAGAGAATGTTGGAGAGCGCGCACGGCGGACAGCTTCTATTTTCTGACTGTGTAGTCACACAAGAAAGAGAGCCTTTCAGACGCTTTTGCCTGGGTGCCTCACGTTTAGAAGGAGAGCAATTGTTCTTGACAAGCTGGGACCTTGCTTATAACAGGTTCTTCTTTGTATGCCCTTGAACGTCTGCAGGACTCGGAATATAGTAGCCTTTCAAGGAGCACTCAGATGGCTGGATGACAGACCGGAGACATGGGTAGTCCAGGTGGAGAAGGTAGCTCCCTTTTTGGAGGTGGTTCAATTTTTAGCCTCATTTGGTTCTCCCAATACTCTGTGTTTTGCTGGAAGGTTAAAATCATTTTCAGATCAATGAATGGAATTGATCATGACGTCATCATTCTGTGATACCATTTACTTTCAGGTACAACCAGTCTTCCCTGTCATGATTATATTCATTTTATTTATCCCCTCAACGATGCAAAAACACTGTGTATCTCAGAGTTGGAAGTCACTGTGCTGGGTAGTAGTGGGGCTGACATACAAATGAGAGGCGTGTATTTTCTCCAGGTGCTCACAGCCTCAGAAGAGACGAGAGGGGCTCATACCAGTGTCCAGGTGGGACCGGAGGTCTGCTACCTGCTGAGGGCCTTGGGAGGAAGGAGGCACTATGTGTAGGTGGAGATATCCGAAGGACTTCATAGAAGTTGCATCGTGAACAAAGCTTTGAAGGAAACTTTGGATGTAAAAAGGTGGACGAGGTGGGAGATGGATGGTAAAGGTGTTGCACTGAGAGACAGCAGCAGGCATAGTGCTTAGGAACCATATGGTCATATCAGTGAAGTGATGGGAATTCAGGGTTTAATCTGGTTGTATGTACGGAAGCAAAATGATGTGCTTTGTCAAATTTAAGATAAATCTGGGCCCTGGCTGGCTCAGTCGGTAAAACATGTGACTCTTGATCTCAGGGTTTTGAGTTCGAGCCCCGTGTTGGGTGCAGAGATTACTTAAATAAAAATAAAAATAAAAATAAATCTTAAGATAAATTTGATTTCCCCCCTTTTACTCTCCTTTTGGTACAGGACCTATTTCAGAATCCAGTTTTGTTTAATTTTGTTTTATACTTTTACTATTTTATTTCTTAGAAGTGTTGGGATTCTCAGTAATCAAAATAAAAAAAGGAAGCATCATCTCATGTTGTGCTGCCCTTTAACATTATAGGGGACAGTGTCCCTGGGAGAGGTAAGGAAGGGGAAGTTTACTCCAGTGTGAGTACACACCACCTCACTGTCCCTGGCACTGAGGCCACTGTGTACATCTGCTCACCCATTCAACAACTTTTTTTTAGGCACCTGCTGCATGCCATGCTGTCCAGTGCTTGAATGCCCTGTGATATGTTTTGTATTCTTTTTCTTTCTTCTACTCCATTAAAATTTCTTTAGGGAGTATAATAGGTTCTTAATAATCATCAAATAAGTGTATATTAGGAAATCGCAAAAGGGAATTAGGGCATTAATGAGCAAAAGGGACTTGTTGAAAATGCCATTACGGTTTTGGACTTGGGAGTCGAATATCAAGCGCTGTGTTTCATAGAGCTTCGCTAGAAGGGAATATTTCCACTACACTTGAAACTTTTCTGTGCTTTGCATTAATGGGACACATGATTCCATAAGTGAACCAGATCGGTGTTCAAAAGGGTAATTTTGTATTTTGACCAACCTCACCATCAAGTGGGGTTTTGGTAGTAATTTAAGCATGAAGGACTTTTCCTTTTCCCTCTTCCCGTCCCTTTTCTTCTCTTTCTCTCTCTTCTCTTTTCTCTTTTTTCCCTTCCCTTCCCTTTTTTCTTTTTTCTCTTTTCTCATTTCTTTTCCTTTCGCTTTCCCTTTCCCCTTCCTTTTCCCCTTTCCCTTCCCTTCCCTCCTCCCTTCCTTCCTCTTTCTCTCTCTCTCTCTCTCCCTTTACTAGGAGAACAGGTATTTACACTGCTTTACACATTTACTAATGCTGAACGCCTTTATCCATTCAGCTCTGATTTGAAGATAAGCAAAAAACCAAGGCAGCAAACAGAAAACTAAATATTATTAGTTAAAACCTCACAGGACCTGTGTTCTCTCTGTCCCACCTCAGACACCCCGTTAATCACATTTGCCGCAGAGACCCAGCAAAGCCAGGTTAGTGGAGCAGGATCTAAAGTAGAATGTCTCATGAAGAGCATTATATCTATAAATGGAAACTCTTGGAAGACAGAAGTTGCAAATTAATAATTGCGACTTCATGTGATTTATATAGTTGTTTTGCTTTAAAATTTATGCTTAATATTTTGATATAGGGCCCAAGATATTGGGAAAGGAGAAAGACAGCTTTTGAGTACAGTTACAGTTTCCAAGTCTGTTTTTTTTTTTTTTAAAGATTTTATTTATTTGACAGAGAGATCACAAGTAGGCAGAGAGGCAGGCAGAGAGAGAGGAAAAGCAGGCTCCCTGCTGAGCAGAGAGCACGATGCGGGACTCGATCCCAGGACCCTGGGATTATGACCAGAGCTGAAGGCAGAGACTTAACCCACCGAGCAACCCAGGCGCTCCCCAAGTCTGTTTTAAAGAGGACTATCCGAGTTCCTGCCTGCCCTGTGTTGTGTATAAGCTTCTCAGTAGCTTATAATTTCCTAATCTTTGGTCCAGTGGTAGGGTTTGCAAGAATCTGCCTTTTGTGTCTATTCCAGTCTTTTTAATCATTTTAAGTTCACTTCTATTGGTTGAGAATGTTATGTAGACTGTCCTTGGAAGCAAGATCATAAAGTGGTACATTACAGTATTAAGTTATTTACATTAGAATTGTAGTTTTCATCCATTTGTTATTTGAGTGTTATTAGGTTGATACTTATCTTAATTTTGGATTTAGTAACAGATATGCTTGTGTCTGCCAAGTATTAATTTTTTTCTCTTGATTCAGCAATAATTTGTATAGTCCAAAATGCATAGGCATTTCTCATAGTCTTTTAGAAAATGTTTTTCTTTAGATTTAATCACTTGGTACAAGACAGATTTCATTAATAACACTTCTTAATTTAATTGAGTATTAAATTTTTCCATAGGCAATGATCATTATAAACTTCTCACAGCAGAAAACTTATCTTCTTAAGTAAACTTAATCAGATTTGTTTCTCTGAAAACTGTAGTATTTTACCTTGTAATACATTTTCTTGGTTTCCAGGCAATCTGTATGATCTAGGTATCTCATTTCCACTTTTAAAGCTTTTTTTTTTTTTTTTTTTCTGATCTACTTTCACTATTCTAAATGCTTCCTAGTTCTTACATATGTTGAGCAAGCAAATATCGGCCTTATGTTGTGGAACATCAATCTCTTGCTGCTTCCATTGACTCATTTCCTGTGAACAAATAGAATGTCTTTATGTTAGTTTTCTTTCCTGGTTAGAATGTATCAATGCTTGCTAATTTAGGCCAAGAATGCAGCCAGCCACACCTTAAAGGGTGGATTAGGGCAACAGCCTTGTCACTGTGCTTTGTTTTACTTGTAACTATGTACAAGTTCCTAAGTCATTCACAGGAAATGAACAGTCTTTTCCAGGTATGAATAGTGGCGGTAGAGGTGGTCTGCAGTGAGAGGTGAATGATAGAACAGAATAATTGGCAGGGACAGATATTGCCCTAAGAAAGGAGAAGGATACTTAAAATGACTTTCCTCTATCTTAGAAGGTCAAGAGAAATGTTATATACTTTATTATATTGACAACTCGCATTTGGAATCTCTCTTATGCATTAGTACTGACAGGCAGTTTGAAAACCAGAAATTGCTGCTGAAAGCTCCTTTTTTCCCACTGTCCAGTTAAAGGAATTAATTAATTACAAATATATACCATTCCAAAGTATGGGATGATTACATAATTTGAAACAAATAATTATATGAAAGGACTTCAGAGGTTATTTTATTGGGAGGAATTTTGGGACAGTGAGAAAAACTGAGGTTCAAGGAAGCTTAATTTCACTGATTTTTGGGTGTTAAAATGCTTTCAATCACAAGGACAGAATCCCCAGTTGAAACTAGTTTAAGCAAATTAAACAAAACAAAACAAAACAAAAAAAAAAACAAAAAAAAAAAAAGAAAGGAAACAAGGTATTGATTTATGCAACTGCGAAGTCTAGGAGTAGGTTTGGAGCCTCAGCAGTGCACCTAGGACACTTGCCTCCAACTTGTGACATGGAATTTCTGTCCGGGTTCACTCCATTCTCTCCTGCAGTGATGAAAAAACATGACAAGCTAGTACACAACTGTGTACTTTCTTTGTGTCTCCTACACCAGGTTCCCGAGGCAATTATGCATTTTATTAAGAGTAATGATGGAGCCTATTCCAGATTAGCCGTCCCAGTAAAAAAGGAGCACAGTTTTCTCCTGTGTACTCTGATTGTATTTAAAATAGCAGGAAACCACTAGGTTTTCCTGCTTTGGCTCACGTGCAGCTCTCCCAGCCCGTTGCTGTGGTCAGGGGTCAGGTATCATAATTTTAGATCATGACCCTATTCCTGAGGATGTGATGGGGGAGGGACACATGGTGGCAGCTCCCGTAGAACCACAGGAAGGGGAGAAGCATGTCTCAGGAGAAGGAAGCAAATCATCTAGAATTGCTGGTGGAGTCTGGCCTTTGGACTTCAAAGCTAGAGTCATTTCCATAAAAAGCTCAATACATTGTTGGATGGCTGGATGGATTAGAAGGACCCCTAAGTCTTCGTTGAGAAGATTGCATATTTAATTCTCCCTTTAGGGTGCCCAGAAATGTGGGTTCCAAAGCCTTGACTCAAAGCCAGTGAAAGCTTACAGCTACAGTCTTTTGGAGGTTAGGGTGTTTATAGAATAAATTCACTGTCAGTGATGTGATAAACATAGGCCAGAATAAAGCATGAATCTGCTAAAACAACTAGAGGGGTGTGTGTGTGTGTGTGTTTTAATGTGGTAGAAATAACTTCTGAGAGCATGTAAACTGTGATCAGTTCAATATGAAGTTTTCCTTTCACCTCTCTGTCCTCCTCCCGTAGTAAACCTGACTATGGGCCTGTGTGGGGCTGCTGGGCCTGGCTCCTTCCTGCAATACCTCCTCACCTGTTCTGGCCAACACGTGGCGAGCCTTCCTTCTCCAGGGCCCTGTTGTCATCCTCTAGACCACTTTCTGTCCATTTCAGTAGATGCTCCCCGTTCCCTTGCCAGATTTTAAGTGCCTTGAGAGCAGGGATCATCTTGAGTTTTTCTGTTTTTCCAAGTACAATGCTGAGTATGAAGTAGGAGGGTTTTTTTTTTTTTTTTTAAGATTTTATTTATTTGACAGAGAGAGAAGGATCACAAGGAGGCAGAGAGAGAGTAAGGGAAGGAGGGTCCCTGCTGAGCAGAGAGCCTGATGCAGGGCTGGATCCCAGGACCCTGGGATTATGACCTGAGCCAAAAGTAGAGGCATTAACCCTCCGAGCCACCCAGGTGCCCCGAAATAGGACGTTCTTGAATATTTCTTGCATATTTGCTTTGATATGCTGTTGGAAGCATCTTTTACATTCAAGGGCCTAGGCAAGGCTCACTTGTATTTAACTAGTTCTTCATTTCCTTAGTCGTGTAAAAGTAACCTATGGAGAAGTATGAATTACAAGGGGAAAAGGTTGCCTGAAGTGTAACAGATGGATAAGTTTCATATCAGCAAGGAGATTTAATTTGTCTTTTTATATTAAGTACTAAAGAAGTATGTGCTTATTATGGGTATATGTTTAAGTTTTACATTTGATTTTTCCTAATTACTCTTGATGAGTTATTATAAACTTGATCATAAATATTCCATAATATCAGGACAGAAAGGAAGAGACATGAAAATGCTTAGTTAATTCAAAACTGCATCATATATCAAGATATGATTGCTGTCACATCAATAACAGACTGTTTCTCTCACTCAATAAGATGTACATATCTTCCAGATATTAATAACAGAAATGGATATACTGTAATCATACCCCCTATGTAGAGGGAAAGCATGAATCCTAAGAAGAGGGTAATTACCCAAAGCTGTATTTCCGTATTAGATGGATAACTGTAATCACTACTCTTTCTTATGGGATCTGATATGATACTGAGAACATAATGATTAATCAAAGGTAATTGTAAAATGGAAGACTTTTATTTATAGGCTGCAATTAGGATCTGAGAATAGGGCAGTAAAAAAATAGGTGAACATTTTACTGAATACTCAGTCTGGGTCCAGTACTGTGCTTTACCTACAGTCTCACTCCTCTCCCCTTCCGTCCATCCAGTGAGTACTAGTGCAGATAACACTCCACTTACAGATGAGGAAACTGAGCCTTTGATAGGTCAGTGAATGAGCTAAGGTGGTTGTAGGTCTGACTCCATGCCCTTGCGTATCAGGGGATGTGGGGGGCACCTGCTTGGAACCCTATTGGCTTAAGATGCACGTGGAAGGGCAGACATCTGACGTTCTCATGGCTGCCTCCATGGCAGGCAGTGCCTCAAATAACTTAGAGTCTAAAAGCAAGAAGCTCTATGAGACTTATTGACTTGTGGCTCTGTGAAGAGAAGAAAATTGAACATTTGTTTCTGAGAAAAATTGTACCCAAGTAGAGAGTGCCTTTAAATTGTATCAACTTTCGCAAAGTGTTTTAGGCAAGAAGAGTTACCAGTTTTTGTTTTTTTTTTTTTCCTGAGAAATGCTCCACAGTGATCTACCCTGGGAGGAATGGAATATACATTAACCTCCTTCCAGAGAACTATTTGTTCTCTTTTAGAGACAAGAGCAGGTCTTAAAAGTTGGGCAGACTTCACATCTAATTATTCTACTGTTGTTACAATTCCCTATCCTAATCCTAAACCCCTTGGAGCTTTTATTACATTGGTTGGTGGCATTAGCCTGTCAACAGCTGGATGAGACAGAAGTTAGAAAATGGACTTTTCGAGGTCAGGAAGCTAGGCAACCAGAAGAACCAATTTGTCAACTTAAATCATCTTGGGAATGGAAAAAATTATTCCACGGTGTGGGAAGTAAAAGACAGCAGTGAGCTTCTGTTTTGTTTTGTTTTGTTTTTTTTTTCTTTTTCCAGTTTGTACTTCTTCTTTCGTACGGCATCGTTTCTGGATAACAGAATGTTTAATTGTTCGTTTTGTTTGTGAGAAGCTTTGGTATGTGGTCATTTGACGGGTTTATGTGAACATTTATTGTGAAAACTGTGGGTTAATTTTATCCTCCTGGCTTAATTACCTCTGTCCTCCTCCACCTGACAATATTTGAAAGAAAAGGGGCTTGAGACTTCAGGAATAGCCTCCCATTCCGTATTTTATCGCTTAAAAACAAAACGAAACAAAACAAACCTTCCATCTTTGCATTGTTTATCTTCTGATTATGAGGTATTAATATGTTTTCCATATTTGGGTTCCTAGCATATGGGGAATGAACTTTACTTGCTGGTTTGATAAAACTTTTTTTTTTTTTTTTTAAGATTTTATTTACTCACTTGACAAAGATTACAAGCAGGCAGAGAGGCAGGCAGAGAGAGAGGAAGGGAAGCAGGCTGCCTGCTGAGCAGAGAGCCCAGTGCAGGGCTCGATCCCATCCCAGAACCCTGAGATCAAAACCTGGGTGGAAGGGAGAGGCTTAACCCATTGAGCCACTCAGGCACCCCATGGTTTGATAAAACTTATCTTTTGCAATATTTAGGAATATATTTAGTATAGTATTCTATAAAATGTAAATATACTCTTTTCTTAAAATAGATATTCTTTATGCGAGAGCAAAGACAGATTCCTTTATGAAACCATGAGACAGGGGTGTTCATGACTGAGAAAACATGTGTCCCTTCATGGTTTATTGGCTGGATGTTCCCTCTCAATTACTTGTGCTTTGTTTTTCCTTAGTAGAATACTTTGCAAAATGAAACTTTTATCGACATGGCATGAAATAAAAGCTGTGATTGGAAAACCTGTTTCTTAACAAGATTCAAACTATGATTCTTTATTTTTAGTGTGAATCCATGTTTTTCAGGTTATTTCAATGAACTGTGAAATCCAAATTACTGTTTCTTTAAATAGTAAAGCAAATATGCAATTTAAAATAATCAGGCTTTTTTTTTTTTTCCACAGCCCAAAGAAAAGTTTTATATTTTTACTCAGATTATCTCTTTCTTTCTTCCATTGCATTTATATATATATAAACACAGTTCATGAATGGATAATTTATGGACTAATTTCAAAATATCATTGCTATTAAAAATTTAATATTGATGAAATCAAGTTTAAAAAAGTTAAAAGGCAAGAAAACTTGTAATAATCCTAAATATGCAGCACATATTTAAACATAAATAGTTGTATAAGAATTTAACAGATTTCCTGTACACTAGTATAACTTATAATAAGAATATTTTTGTCTTAAATGTTGCATATTAAGTGAAATGTTATAAATAGAATATTTTATGACACTTTGGGGGCTTTTACTTTCTAAAGATGCTCTGAGATTAATTCTTTTACAAAGTAAAGTGTGACTTAAAAAATAAATATCCTGTTACTTGTGTTTATAAATTTTGATAGTTGTGTGTTAGATTATCCTCTCTTAGAGGGATGTACACTTGTATTTATTTTATTTTCAAATTGGAAAATCTTTATTTACTGTGGGAGCATTTAAAGTAACACAGTTGACCAACTAATACTCTCTCTTTCTTCAGTAAAACATCCTAACTAATGCCACCCCAGGCTATGCACAATAGCATTGTCTGCCTAGAAGAGTCAGCTGTACACGTCCTCAACTCTGTTTACGCCAACTGTGTTTGCATTTAATTTGTTTGCAAAATGACCCTATGAAGAAAATTGGTGAAACTGAGTCAGGGATGGAGAGAGAGTTGTCCTACAAAAATTTAAATGAATTTCCTGGAAACACTAAAGGCACTGCTTTAGAAAAAGAAAAAAATAATATAATTGCACTAAGGCAAGCAAGTTAGCTGAAAAGAATTAGAAAAAGACTGGAGGAAAGTCAAATCGGAAATGGGAGAAAAAAAAACGTACCTGGTTGGCGTTGATGCAAGACAGGGGAATGGGAACTCTGATCAGTAGACCTACACTCAGAAAAGATGGGCCATATGTGAGATGAGAAAATTACACATTTCTATTATTCCAGTTCAAAATAGATAGTTTATTATTTTTAGATTCTCATTTGAAACTGCTTTCCAATTCACAGAAAGAATTGATCATTTCTTTGGGTTGAACAAAAGGCCTTCCATTCTAATGATTGTTATTAAATATTCAGTATATATTTGCTTCCTTTCAGTTAATATGTCTCCATAAAACTTTGGTCAACTTTATTTATTTATTTAGGTCAGCTCTTTTAAGCAGGTGTTTATCTCCTGTCCTATGAAAGTGGTTGAACAGAAAAAGAATTTGTTTCTCCCTAAAACTCTTCAAATAGTTTTGTATGATTCAACTTGGGAGTAGTTTTACAGAAGTACATTTTTAAGTGAAATCCAGCAAGTATTTAATTAAAATGAAAGTCCTTAATTTAATTATATAAAATCAATGTTAAATCATCAACCTCATTGGCCACCATTTATTAGGGAGTGGTTCAGTACCCCGTGCACTTGCCTGCCTATGATTTAATCCTGCCAAAATTCTAATGGTGTGACCATGTCCAAAATTCAAGGAAAATCCTTAATGTTTAGAAATGAAGTTGACTCATGACCTATTTTATCAAAATGGTTAAGCTTTGGTTTTCTTTTGGTTGAGTCACAATTAATCATTAAAAATTCAAAGACATTTTGAGAAGGCTTATGAAGTAAAACTTAAAGCCGCATTACTGGTAGAATGCTAACACGTGTCCTGGTTATTGTAAAGCCTTAAAAACACAAATACTAATACCAACCATGTAGTCTCAAAGGCAGTAAATGTGTGAGCTTTCTTCTTTGCCCCTGTGGAATCCTGTTCATTTTGGCTGTCAAACCAATAATAATAATACAATATAACACATAGATAAAGACCAGCCTATAGTGCTGTTCTCTTCTGGATTTATAACACCTACGGAAATT
Organism: Mustela putorius furo; assembly: GCF_011764305.1. Taxonomy (NCBI): domain Eukaryota; kingdom Metazoa; phylum Chordata; class Mammalia; order Carnivora; family Mustelidae; genus Mustela; species Mustela putorius. The sequence continues at coordinate 10,458,812 of NW_025422010.1, read as the reverse complement.
AAAAGAAAAAGTCCATTTAGTAAGTGACATTGTAAGAGAATAAAAGCTGCCCAGATAAGCAGGAGGCTGGCAGTGTCTCTTTTATGAAATTTGCTAAGATTCAGAGTCTGGCCTTTGGTCTTTGAAGAAGCAGAAGCCAGGTTTTGTCAATTCATCAGGATTGAGTTGCTCCCAAACTAGAGTCATGTTGGTATTTTATTATTATAGTGTGAAAATCAGACCCACTTGAAAGAACTGGGCACCCACAGCCTTTAGCCAGGACAGCCTTTCTTTGTGGGCAAACTCTGTGGGGAACCCGTGAAATCACACTGGTCTTGATGGACCTGGAAGCAGGGAACGGAATGTACCAGAAGGCTTGGGTTTCTTCTGTAAACATACTCCCAGGTTTTAAGCTGGGGTGGTGTTAATAGGAATGGTGATGCATTCTTCTCCCTTCCCCGATCCTGCACCTACGGATAAGCTGTGTAGGCCCGAGTCCTCTCCTCATGGAGCTTGCTGTCTGTGTGCGAGGCATCTTGAGTACATCCAGGACTGTGAGAGCAGGGGAAGGGGGATTAAACCAAGTCTGTGGTCCTTGAGGGCCTGAGAGGGCTGACTCATGTGGAATGCGGGGCAAAGAGCACAGTAGGGAGAAACCCTGTTTACAGGCCATGAGATGCCCAGGGAGGGAGCTCCGAGGAAGGGGGAGGAGGCCAGCACTGAGAGTGACTTGGGTTGAGGAAAAGGGAGCCAGGAGGCTGCAGAGAGGCAGCCAGCGTCCACTGTCCACCTGGGCATCCCTGGGCCCAACCTTATTACCGCCTGGATACCCCCACTCTCTCCGTAGCTGTCCATCTTCCCAAGTGAGGGCTGCCACCTTCTTTCTGCTGTCGCCTTTATTGGAGGGGATCCAAATTGGCGGTGTTGATGACCACAGTTGTTAGTGACATGGTCTTTTTTATTTATTTTTTTAAGATTTTATTTATTTGAGAGAGAGACACAGAGACAGAGCATGAGCAGGGGGTGGGATGGAGGGGAAGAGGGGGAGGGAGAAGCAGACTCCCCACTAAGCAAGAAGCCCAATGAGGCCTCAGTCCCAGGGTCCTGGGATTATGACCTGAGCTTAAGGCAGCTGCTTGACAGATTGAGCCACCCAGGCGTCCCTACATGGTCTTTGATTTTTCACAGGAGAGCTTCCCTTGCATAGAACTTGACTGTGAGTTAGTCGGAGTCTGAAGCAGGAGGCAGGTCTCAGCATCTCTGTCAGGGTACTGACAAGTGTCTCCCTGTTCTGACAGGAGAGATGGCAATGTCACTTCTTCACTCTTCAGCCTTCCTACAGGATCCTTGTTTTTTATTTCTTTTTTTTAAATTTAATTTTTTTTTCATCATGATAAATACACTCTTTAATCCCTGTCCTTCTATTTCTCCCAAACCCCACACATCTCTCTTCTGGTACCTATGAGTTTGTTCTCCATGGTTAACAGTCTGCTTTCTGGTTTGCCTCCCCTCCACCTTTTTTTTTCTTTATGTTCATCCATTTTGTTTCTTAAATTCTACATCTGAGTGAAATCGTATGGTATTTGTCTTTCTCTGAGTTGTTTTACTTAGCATTATACTCTCTAGTTCCATCCATGTGGTTGCAAATGGGAAGATTTCATTATTTTTAATGGCTGAAAATGTTCCATTATATATATATATATAAATAAATTTAAATATTAAATATTAAACAGACATTTAATATAATTTAATAATTTATATTAATAATTTAATATAAATATTAATGGAGTATATACCATTATACACACACATGCATGCACACACACATACACACCACATCTTGCTTATCCATTCATCACTTGATGGACACTTGGGCTGCTTCCACAATTTGGCTATTGTAAACAAGGCTGCAATATAGATAAGGATGCCTATCTTCCTTTGAATTAATTTTTTTTTTTTAAATTTTTTGGGGTAGATACCCAGTAGTGTGATTACTGGATTGTAGGGTAATTCCATCTTTAATTTCTTGAGGAAGCCTCTTAGAGCCTGTCTCTTAATAGATTGGAATCTGACAAGTGGTGATTAAGAACACACACTTCTTTGGGACACCTGGGTGGCTTAGTGGGTTAAAGCCTCTGCCTTCGGCTCAGGTCATGATCTCAGGGTCCTGGGATTGAGCCCCACGTCGGGGTCTCTGCTCAGCAGGAACCTGCTTCCCCCTCCCTCTCTGCCTGCCTCTCTGCCTACTTGTGATCTCTCTCTCTATCAAATAAATAAAATCTTAAAAAAAAAAACAAAAACAAAAGAACACACAATTCTTTGACTTCAGAGATTGGTGGAGCTGGTCTTAGAGAATAGATTAGATGTTCTTAAACTTTAGAGTGTCCAGAATTACCAGGAAGACTTATTAAAACAGAAATTCCTGGGCCCATCCCCAAGGTTAGGGTGGGACTCAATAATGTTCATTTCTAACAAGTCCAGATGTGATGCTGGTAGTCGTGAACCACATTTACAGAACCATTGGTATATATAGCTATGGCAAAATGTTTTGTAAGCTAAGTTTCTATGATATTCTTGGAATACAAGGTGGATTTCAATCTCCTTAAATTAGCCCTATAATTTCTTTTATAAATAAAAGGATAAAAAATGTTTAAAACATACAATTTATTGTGTCTGAAGCCAGTAATTGTTTTGCTTGATGATTTATGTATTTATTTTAGAGAGAGAGAAAGTGAAAGACAGAGATGAGTGTGGGGTGGGGAGGGGCAGAGGGAGAGGGAGAGAGAATCCTAAGCAGACTCTGTGCGGTGTGGTGCCCAACATGGGGCTCGGAGCAGGGCTCAGTTTGGGGACCATATGATCACAACCTGAGCCCAAACCTGATGCTTAACCAACTGCACAACCCAGGTGTATCTTGCTTGATGAAGTTTTTAATGAAAAAAACTTCTTGATTGTGTATTCTGTCCCTCACTGAACGAGCATACACATTGCAAATTTTCCCAAACTGTCATTTATTGTGTTTTTTGGCAAGGAGACTTAAAACTTAATAGGAAAGCTTAGATACCTTAGTGTAAAAATATTGAATTCTTGGATTAAAGATCCTTAACAGTTTATCTGAAATGGGCAATGATATTTTTCTTTACCCTTGTCTGTGACCCATATGCTCTTATTACTAGAAAGAAGCTCTTTGTGTACTGTATCTCAGTGACATAGAGATCCATGATCCAGACCGGACTGAAACACCTTGCATCATCCTGTTTGTTCATTCAACACTTGAAGTGGAAAAAGTTGAAGGAACTTTATAAAAAGCACATGAATCTTTTCAGTAAATGGTGCTAGAACAATGGGACACCCACATGCCAAAAAATGAATCTAGGCACTGCCATAATAACTAAGTCACAGTGGGTCATAGACCTAAATTTAAAATGCAAAAATATATAAAACTCCTAGAATATACCATAGGGGAAAATTTAGGTGACCTGAGATTTGGGAATACCTTTTTAGATAACAATAACAAAAAGCATGATCCATGAAGTGAAAAATTGATAAGTTGGTCTTTGTTAAAGTTAAATACTTACGTTCTGCAAAATAGCATTCTTAAGAGAATAGAAGACAAGCCATAGGCTAGGGGAAAATATTTGCAAAACATATATCTGATAAAGGACTAGTATCCACAGTATATGAAGAACTGTAAAAACTCAACCATAAGAAAACAGTGCAGTGAAAAAGTGGGAAAAGATCTGAATTGACACCATGCAAGATGCAAAGATGGAAAATAAGTATATGAAAAACTCCATGTGCAAAATAATTACATAATTAGGGAATTGCAAATTCAAACACCAGAGATACCACCACACACCTATCAGAATGACTCAGATACAAGATGCTGACAACGTCAAGGCTGTCAAGGTCAAGGTCGTAGAGCAGCAGGAACTCTCATCCACTGCTGGCAGGATTGTAAAATGGTACAACCACTATGGAAGACAGTCTAGCAGTTTCTTACCAAGCTAAAGAGTCATATCAAATGACTAACAGTTGTACTGCAAGATATGAGTTGAAAACTTATGTCCATACCAAACTTGAACAACACAGTTCATGGCAACTTTATTCATGATTGCCTAAAATTGCAAGCAACCAAGATATTCTTCAATAGATGGATTACAAAAACCCGTTATAATTGATACAATACTATTCAGCAATAAATGCACTTTACTTAAATGCATATTATTAATTGCATTAGAGACTGCTAATTAATTGCATCTAGAGACTGCTCTAGAATCTACATTCTATTTGATTCCAAATTTGACATTCTGGAAAAAGCAAACTGATAGAGGCAGTAAAAAGGTCAATATTACCTTACATCCATTAAGACAAATACTATCCAAAAAAATAAAATAAAATAGAAAGTGTTGGTGAGGATGTGAAGAAACTGGAGCTCATGTGCACTGTTGGTATAAATATAAAATGGTGTGACTACTATGGTAAACAGTATGGTGGTTCCTCAAAAAGTTAAAAATAGAATTACCATATGATACAGCAATTCGACTTCTGGGTATATACCTAAAAGAGTTGATTTGGGTCTTGAAGAGGTATTTGTACACTATTATTCATAGCAGCATTGTTCATAATACCTAAAATGATAGAAGCAACCCAAGTGACCATTCACAGATGAATGGATAAATGAAAATGGTATATTCATTTAGTGGAATGTTATTCAGTTTTAAAGAAGGAAGGAAATTCTAACACATTGTGCAACATGGATAAACCTTGAAAACATTATACTAAGTGAAATAAGGCAGACATAAAAAGACAAATACTGTATAATTCCACTTATGAGAGACCTGGATTAGTCAGATTTATCGAGACAAAAAGCAGGTTAGCTCTTGCCAGGGGCTGAGGGGAAGAGGGAAGGAGTGGGATGTTATTACTTAATGGGTGTAGAGTTTTAGTTTTGTAAGGTGAAAAGAATTCAGACAGGTTGCACAAGAAGGTAAATGTACTTGACACTACTGAACTATCCACTTAAAATGGATATCCACTTATAGTTTCATATTATGCATATTTGATCATAATTTAAACAAAGAGAAAAAAAAGATCAGTGGTTGCTAGGGGTTGGGGATGGGGGTAGTAGGAACTAGTGGAAAAACAGGGGATTTTTAGGGCATAAAACTGCCCTAATGGTGGATGTGTGACATTGCACATTTGACAAAACCCACAGAACTGTATAACACAAAGTGAACTCTGATGTCAACTATGCACTTAGTTAATACTAATGTATCAGTATCAGTTCATCAGCTGTAACAGATGTGCCATACCAGTGTGAGATGTTAGTAAGGGGGAAAGTCAGGGTGGAGGAAGGGAGAGGAAACAGGCACTTTCTGTACTTTCTGCTCAATCTGTAATCAAACCTGCTCTAAAAAATAAAGTCTATTAATCTATTAATTATTTATAATATAAATTAATCTATTAATTAAGATAATCACATAAGCTTAAAGAACAAAATATTATAATTGGGCTAATTTTTGAAATAATGCACGTACTGGAAGTAATCTAAGTAAAACTAACTACCTGAGATCATTGAATCTTTTGTATTTAATATAGTATTAAATATACTTTCTCCATGTTTCCCTTTCCTGCCTGACCCGTCACCACATTATAGAATTCCGTGGAAAGAGAACAAAGTCCATGCTTGTGAGCAGAAGTGCTACAGAGAAATAGAGACTGATGAAAAGACACTAACACACATGAAGAACTTTTTGGAGGGGATTTGTTCTTTTCTGGGGCCATCTGGTGATCTGCCTGCTTTTTCACCGATGATGGGTGCTTTTCTCTTCCCTGTTCTCTGAGAGAACGAGGGAGAATTTTTGCTGTTTCCTTCTTCAGGGAGGGGATTTACTTGGGCAGGTGGTTTTCCCTTCTTTCCAACAGTAACACTTGTTTTCTGGAGGAAAGTCCTTGGCCTGTGGGAGCAACAACTTTATCTTGGGAAGCATCTTGTGGTCTTGCCCCAGCAGTGACTCTGCTGTAGAGCATGTGGACTGGGATAACACCATTGTCCTTCCATTTGCATTTGGAATCTTTCTGCCTCTTCCTGGACCCACGTGCTTAGTCGTGGGGTGACCCTTGTTGCCAAAAGTTGGATTTTTAACCATTTTTTTTAACCACCCTTTTCTTTGTAAATTTTGTTCATTTTTGAAACAACTAAGTTTTATGGGTTATTTCTGCAGCTTTCAATTTCCACTCCCATGTTTAATATAAAGCGTGTAACGGGTTTTGTTGCTGTTGTTTTAAAACCAAGAGTTGACTAGGTATTTCATGTCTTAATTCATAAAATTAGGATTCTTAATCAAACGAAAGATGGAGAGAAGACAGTTGTGCCCTTGACCCTGTACAGTTTGATTAGAAGTCGCCCCAAATTGTCATTCTTCCCCTCTGATGGGAGCATTTCCCAAAGCGTCGGCGGAGTTTGAAGGCCAAGGTCCTCGTGCGCTGCTATTTCTGGATCTCCTATTGACAGCAGCCAGATTCCGGTGAAGCCCCTAACCTGACAGTTCAGGGCAGGCCTGTGATTGCCGTAGGCAGTCGGAGAAGGCAGGCCTCCCCCTCCTCCTGACTTAGGACGTGCATTCCTCCTGAGGTCGCTTGTCCTTTCTGATGATGGATTGAGGGAGACAGGCAGCACATGGGCAGACAAACACCCTGCCCGGGCATGTGGTGCCATTTAGCAGTTTCTTCCTGCTCTTGACATTTTCATTTCCCTCCTTCATCCCGCTCATCACTAACTGTTTGCATCTTCTTTTCTTTACACAGCAGTAATGCAGAATGACAGAACACACATACGAGCTCCACTACTCATTTCATAGGCTATATTCTAGTCAAATTACACAGTGGGTTCTTCACGAGCCGAGCCATGAAAGGGGCATTACGATTTTAATTGGATGCTGGCCTGGCGCAGGGCATCATTCAAGGACCGAAATGTTCATGAAGCCGTCCTGCTCAAAAGGCAGCCGAGAAACAAAAAGGCGCTTCGTGATGTCAGCTTGCTAAACCCAGCAAGCGTCTTTCCCAGGAGAGAACAATGAGGATTTTTAGTGGTATTCCTTTGGGAAGAGGACTCTGGTGGCTGCTGTTGATTCTTGAATGTTCTTCTGGGCTGTGGGCCGACTCAAATGTAGCGACCCCGAATTTGCCTCTTTATCGCCAGAACAATTCCTAGGAGGCTTGAGTGTCTACTTAAAACTTTTAAGACCTTCTAAAAAAAGGTAGCTTTCCTTCATGAATGTATCTGCCTAAAAAGTACATAAGCTTAGTGCAGAGGATCGTAGAAATGCTCAGTGATGTATGCAGACATTTTTCGGGGATTTCTGCTTCAGACTTGGATGGACTCAATGGACCTCTCTGCTTCTGTTTCCAACACCAGTTGTCTTAGAATTGCACACTTACTCTGTTTTGAGTGCTTGCTTTCTCCGTCTTGTAAAGACTTTACAAATGGAGGATGGGAGGTGGGACCTGAAGTCTGAGGTGACTAACAGAGAAGGTACATGACATAGTGTCTTATCCATTATAGGTCCTCAGTTCTTTATTTGGTTGACTTAGTGAATAGCTGAGGGTATGATAATGTGCTCTTTGTCTCAGGTGAAGTTTTCCTGGTAAAGAGATGGAAGAGTGAATTTTCCCAGAGGCTGTATCTTCTTTCTCTTTTGGCTCCCTGGCTTTGGTTTCCAGCATGCTTTTGTGTTGATACCCTCTCTGGATTCATCTGTTTCCCTTCTCATTCTCTGTGCTTCAGTCACCCTGATGACATGTCTAGTCTTTAATACTCTAATCCTGTTTCTCCCTCAGGGCCTTTACACCTCCTGTCTTTCTGCTAGGAACTTTGCCTCTAGTTCTTCAGAGGGGCAGGGTTTCTATATGCAAATCTCCATTCAAATGACAGTTGGTTGCTAATAGGATCTTATTTGGGGACCTTATTTACAAGTATACATACACACACTCCATATTCCCCTCCTTTTTTTTTTCCCCCTACAGGCACTTTTCCATCTTGCGCAGTAAATATTTACTTTATTTTGTTTGTCTCTTAGTAGAATGTGAGTCTATGAATTCAGGAATCTCTTTGCGTTTCCACTTCTCTGAGCTCACTTCTGAATTCTCAGTGTCTAGAACCATGCCTGGCACTTAGGAAATTAATATTTATTGACTAAGTGGATATGTGGTGGCCATCTCTGACCACCCTATCTATAGCATCCTCTCCTTACCTTACATTTTCTACCTACAATATGAAGTTGTCTTGTTCCTTGATTTATTTCCTTTACTATCTTCTCCCTCCCTTTCTCTAAGTGAAGAGAAAGTTCGAAGTGGGGAAGATCCTTGCTTACCTTACTTAGCTGACATTCCAGAACCTACAGTAGTACTTGGCAGATAGTAGATGCTCACTAAATAACAGTTGGGGCATTGATTGGCTCTTCTTCCTGCTCTTCATCTTCCTTGTACAGTGCTGTCGTACTCATTCTTCACAGGGCAGCCTCACTGAATAATCTCTCTTTCACATTTGTGATGCATGTATTTTCTTTGGCCTTGGGGTACTCTGTGGACAATGGGAACTCAGGTGTGGCCAGGTTAGAAGAGAAGCCTGGCACCAAAGAATATGACTAGGTCTTTGCAGACTGGCTTATTCTTATGGAGAAGCCTTAGATTATCCCAGAAAGTCAATGATTTTGTTTCTTTTGTCTCATTTTAAAGTGGTCTGTCAGTTTTCCTCATTTGGTTGGGGTCTTCAGAGACTGTGACTTGAGGAGTTCTTCTCCAGCCAGCCTTCTCGAGGGTGCCAGTGGACCCTGGAAGGTGCTGCACTTGCTCACAAGAAGTCAGACTATAAAGTACCCACAGAAGGGAGGCTTTTCAGGAGTAGCTCAGGAACCTTTGTAGAGATGGCCAGGGAGAGGCAGAACTCTTAAAGATTTATTTATTTATTTGGGTGGTGGGGAGAGAATGTGAATGGGAGGGGCAGAACAAGAGGGAGGGAGAATCTCAAGCAGATTCCCTGCTGAGCACAAAGCCCAGTGCAAGCTCAGTGTCACAACCCTGAGATCACAACCTGAGCCAAAACCAAGAATTGGCATCCCCTAAATCCTTAAGCACAACATTAGATCATCCCCAAATACCTGGAGACCTAAATTCACCAGGTACACACTCAAGAAGAGCCTGGGCTCTCTCTTCCCCTCAAGGGGAGCCCTCTGGCTTTCCTGACACCACCACAGGGTCACTTCCTACTGGACCCAAGTCAGCTTAGTGGTGGGTTGAGTCACTGGGGCAACAGGAGAAATCTGTACAGGAGAATGGGATGGTCTTTGCACAGGGCAGAGGAGGAGGCAAAGGGAAAGATGTCTTCAAGAAACCGTGGATGCATATGCAGCAGAATTTAAATTTTTTAAAAAGCTGTTTTTCTTTTCACGAGAAATGAAAAGATGCAGGACCGATGTGGCCTTTGGAAGCTCTCATTACAGATGTGTTTCAGTTTCTGAATTCCTCCAAGAGAAAAGAAGACCCGAGATTGGCAGTCGGTTCTGTCTCTTGCATCAGCTGCATCTGTGGGCCATTCATGACGCTCGTGTGGGATTCTTGCCAGTGAGTTTGCTGCTCTAAAGATCTTGGCCCGGACTGAGTTCTCAGTAGGGAAAGGTTGGGAAGAGTCCTTGGAAAGGCAGCGACAACGGATGTGCCAAGAAGAGAGAAATCGATCTCTTGCCAACATCCACACTAGTAAATGGAAACATAATCTATACTTGGTTTGAAGAATGTGATTCACCCACCCATTCATAAGAATGAAGTCACGTGTAGAAGTGATCTGGTGGTCCAGAAAGATCCAGTAATCCTGTGGAAAGGTGAGGCTATTCCTGCTATAGACACATAGCATCTGCTGCCTGGAAAACCTCTTACACTGCCATCATCGGGTACTCCCAGTAGACTCCTGCTGTATACCTTCTTTGTTCTCGTTGGGTAAATGCTGAGCGATATCTTAGGATGAGGGACAATGTGGTATGGAAAGGACTTGAGTCACGATCATTACTGTCATTGGATGGTCTTATTTTTAAGTGACAACATATGCCAGGTATGTTCACATATATACTCTTTGCCAGGTGTGTTCACATATATACTCTTAATAAAAGATTAATGATAAAAACTATGTCTCATTTATGCTTTCACCATCTTTAATGACCGGGAATACTCCTTCACATTTCATAGATGTTTTGTCCATGTTTGAAAAATAAATGCATGCTGCTGTCTGCTCCTCCCTGCACAACAGTGTGTGGTCCAGGGCCTTGACATTGTATTCTGAGGGGTGAGCCAACAGTCAGCATGGGGCAAGGCGGTCCAGTCTGCACGGTGCTAACTTGGTGCCCTCTGCACAGAGCCAGCAGGTCACTAATGGCTGCGAGGAAAGACCATAGCCTGCCCCAGCACCCTGCCCATCCGCAGGCACATACCCCACATTTTCCAACTATCTTCCCTTCAGTATTTAAGCTAGTAAAAATTTTCTGTACTGGTCACCTGCTTATTTGTAACCCCATCTGAAGATAGAGTTTCATCAGAATGGGACTTCAGTTCATTGAGCAAGTATTTATTGGGTCACTGCTATGTGTGGGGCACTGTTCTAGGTACTGGGGATACAGCTGTGATGAAAACCCCCTCAACATCATGCCTTCACAGTGTGTGTGTGTCTGTGTGTGTGTGCGCGTGTGTGCACACACGCGTGGCAGAGCAGGAGTCAGGAGGCAGACAGCCAGGGAAGTGTTCTCCCTATCTTTTGCTGCACAACCGGCTGCCCTTAGACTCAGTGACTAAAAAGCATAGCAACCATTTTTCTTGCTCAGGAATCAGCAGTTTGGGTGGGGATGCTTGGGGGAGGCTCATCTTGGCTTCAGAGGACATCTGCTGGGGCACTTCTTGCCAAGGCCGCAGGAGGCTCATGGGCAGTGGAAACCAGAGTCCCTTGTTGGAAGGGCAGTGAAAAAAGGCTATTCAAATACTAAAATACAGAACATTTTTTTCCCTTATTTTTGGGGACTCTTTCTGAACATGCCATGGTGTTTTTAATTTGCTTTGTAATGATGAGTTCCCTTGGACTTGGGGATACGTACTGAATGGGGCAAACCCCCTCATCCGCACCCAGGGGCCCTGCCTTGCCACTCAGCACATGCCGCCCACCAGCTTCCAGCTTCATGTCCCAGCCAGGGCTGGGGGGATGTCAAGGCAGGCTTTTTCTCTTCCCTTGGGTCCACCACCCCAAATTCTAGCACACTGGTGGTCCTCAAGGGAGTAGAGCCTCCGTGAAGCACCTGTTCAGTATCTGAAATGGGGGGCAGGAGGGCCTGCCCACATCAAGTCACTTGCCTTACGAACCGTGACTGCTGGCTCAGGGTGGGGATGGCTCTTGCCACGCTGTACCTTGAAACATCCCAGGCTGTCCTCCCTGTGTTTACTACACCCAGGATCCTGCCTGGAGCAGAGGAGGCAGCAGTCATTGAGGGAGCATTGAGGGAGGGTGAGCAGGGGGGCCACTGGCTAGGGAAGCAGATAGCTGAGAACCTGCCCCACAGATGAAGGACCATAAGGAAGTGAAGCCTCCGAATCCCCAACTCATGCTTCATTGTCCCATCAGGCTTCACATGCAGAATACACATTTGAGAGGAAGATTGTTAGGAAGTTCAGGGCTGGCCACAGAGCATCACATCCCATGTGTGAGCCCTTGTGAGTCCAGGTTCCCATCTGACGGCCCTGGAGTCATGTCCACAGCCAAATGCTGGAGGAAGCGCTTTCAGGTGTCCCACTCTAGTGGTAGACAAGTTGGTGCTGGCTCTCAGCTGCACTGGGTTGATTTTCCTCCAGATAAGCCTCTTCATGTGGCTTGGCCTTCCTTGCAGCACGGTGGCTGGATTCCAAGAACAAGTGTCCCAAGAGAGTCAGCCGGAAGCTACATTGCATTTTATGGTCTCGTTTTGGAAATCACATAGAGCCACTGTCACCACACTGGGTGAGTGGAGGCGATCGCAGAGGCCCACCCAGGTTCAAGGGGAGAGCATATACACTCTCCCATGTCTTGAGAGGGGATGACAAGGTTCTAGAGGAACATGTGGGTCTGGATGTACTGTCAGAGCTCTATTTTTAGAAGCCGACCTGCCACAGTGAGATGGGATTTGAGATGGGGAGAAGTGCTGTGGGGGAAAAAAATAGTAAGGCAGAGAAAGGCAGAAAAGGAGCATTGACAGGGGTAGGTGGTTTGTACCATTAAATAGTGTGGTCAGGTAATGTCACCCTGACCTTTGAAGAAAGTTCGAGATGGGGCCATGGAGCTATCTGGGGAAAGAAAGTTCTAGGCAGAAGAGAGAGCCTGTCTGGAGAGAATTATGAAAGCATTAGGCAGAATCAAAGTGAAGGTGGAGGAGAGTAGCAGGAGGGGCATTCAGAAAGGAATAGGGACAAATCATTTCAAGTCTTGTAGGACACTGTAAGGTTTTTCCTGGCACATGGGAAGCCATTGAAGATTTTTGAGCCATGGTGTCATATGGTCTATTTTTTAAAAGAATCACTCTGGCTGTTTATAGAGTAGATTGTACAGGGGCAAAGGTGGAAGCCGAGTGACCTGTTAGAGGAAGCTATTGAAATATTCAATGTAAGAGTTGACAGTTGCTTGGAACAGCTGCTAACAATGGAGGTTAATAAGGAGTGATCAGTCTTTGGATATATTTTTAAGGGTAGAACCAGTAGAATTTGGTAACAGATTGGATTTCAGTTAGGCATAGACAAGGTCAAGAGTGACCCCTTTGTCTTTGGCCCGAGCAGGTGGATTGATGGTGTTGCCATTAACCTAGGTGTGGAAGACTGTGGGAGGAACAGGTTTGGGAGATGGGGTGTGATGGGGAAAATCAAGAGTTTGGCTTGGGCATTTTCAATTTGAGATGTCAAACAGGTATTTAGTGGAGTCACTGAGCATGCAGTTAGACCTGTAGGCTGGTGCCTATGGGAGAAGTCTAGGTTAGAGATAAAAACAAGACTTCATAGTTCCATCAAGACAGCAGGAAGAGAGTCAATGTATTTCCTGGGAGGAGCCCCCTCATTCATGTAGCTACTTTGACATTGAAGGTGAGTATTCTTTTTACCTTTAGACTGATAAGTAAGTGCTGTTATCACATTTCCTCATCCTGTATGTTTGGATAGAAAAGACTTTCATTCAGCCAACTGGTTTTCTTATTTTATTTTATTTTATTTTATTTTCAGTGTTCCAAAATTCATTGTTTATGCATCACACCCAGTGCTCCATGCAATATGTGCCCTCCTTAATACCCACCACCAGGCTCACCCAAACCCCCACCCCCTTCCCCTCCAAAACCCTCAGTTTGTTTGGTGTTCCCATGTGTGTATGTATATGCATTAAATTCTAGGAATCTCAACCAATGAATTTTCCTTTGAGATACTGGACATTTATGTTTTTTTATCGCTTATCCAGGTTTTTAAGATGTTCAGATTTTCATGCAAGTAGGCGTTTGTTTGCATTTTTTTTTTTTTTACTAACTTTCATATTTGATCAGACATACTATGTAGAACTCAGCTCCAGCCTTAATAATGTTTCAAAGATGGGAGACCAAATTATCCCTCCTGCTGTCTTCCAGCAATCTGCTTCTTTTTGAAGGTATTATAATTTAAAAGAAGATTTAAATTAGGATCTTCAAGCCTTTCCTTGGTTGTATGTGCTTAGCCTACCTATGCTTGAATCAGGGTTTTACAGAGCGGATGTATTTAACTTTTGTTAATATTTTGTGAACATATGTACCAAATATTCTATTAGATTTAAGCAATGAGATTGGTTGTTTTATGGAAACAGGGTGTGACAGACCATAAGACATTTCAAACATATATCATTAAAATACATTTCATTAAAATGTCTTGAAACCTTAAAAGGCAAAACTATTAATGAAGGTTTTGGTTAAAAAAAACCACACATTTATTTCTGGATTCAGCATTCCCTTTCTCTCTTTTCCACCCTTTGCCCTTTAGTCCTCTATCTTCCCTTTCTTCCCCCTGATTTCTCTTTTCTCTTCCCTTTCTTGACCTGTTCCCTTCCCTTCCCAGAACAAAGAGCTGGGTTGTTGTTTGCAAGGGGAAAATTGTAAAGTAGATGGAAAGGAAAGCCCAGGTTAGGCCAATACTCCTGCTCCTGTCTGTATCATGCCTGCCTTCCCTGTCCCTACGGAGCAGGGGTGAGTTACCAGGGTGTTTTTGCTGGGACTGACGTCAGGGTGGCCTTGGGCTTTGGCCGGTAATTCTATTTTAGCTTAATTAAGGGAAAAGCTCCAGCGCCCACATAATCTTCACAGCACTTTGTCCCAGCCTGCACTCTTCCATCTTATATCTCGGGGTTATGGGCTTTAGATGAGACCCCTGGTGAATAAGCCTAAGCCTTCTTGTTTTTATTTATCCTTCTCAACCAATTTTTCCCCAACTCTTCCAATATAAACAGTCTGCATAGAGGCTTCCTAAAGGCAGGTAAGCCCTATTGCATTTGGGGATTCGAAGGCGACTGTAGACTTTTTGAGGGACTGCGTGTTGGGCGAGGTAGGTGAGAAGGTACTCAGAGCAAGTCAAAAGCCAGGGACTAATTATTTTATTTTAGGCGTGGCCTGAGAGGCTGCTAGGGAAGGAGAGCCTGCGGTGCCCGGCCACAGTTCAGGTGCACACTAATTGTTTTGCATCGAAGCTCATTTTTAGTAAATAATACCAGGGGCCAACTCTATTAATATGCTCAGCCAAGAGGGACTGAGAAGCAGTTACTTCACTGATAATGATGCTGAGCAGTTTCAGGTGTTAGAATTTCATTAAGACTAGGTGTTGTCTCTCACCATACCATTTACATTTTGTGTCGAGTATTTCAAATTAATCATGAGCATAATTAATAGTTGTCATAATTAGATTACCATTTTGTGATGATCCGCAATGTAACAGAAGATGAAGAAGAAAAATGAGCAGGACAACTTGGCGTTCAAGACTTATCTAAACAGGTCATCTCTGAGGATTAATGCACTGAGGCTTCATTCCACGGTGGCTGGTTCTAACAGCTAACAATGGAGACCGTTTTGATGGGAAGTGGAGCTCTCGGGGGGCCACCAAGGCTAGAATGTTTCAGGAGGACATTATTGTAATGCTGGCTCTCGTGGAAGTATAGGTTACTTTTGATAACCGCAGAGAAACCAGGAAGGAAATCTATGGTTTTTATATTCCTAAAAAGCTTCATTGAGTTAAGGACTAGTATGCATAATCTAACAAAAAAAAAAAAGTCTTGTATTTTAGAACTTTAATGAATTCTTGAACATATTTCATACAGAAGATTTTTAAAAAGCTTTTTGAATAGCTCTTATTAACCTAAAGAGACACTTAGTTAACTATCCATAGCCTAAAAGGAGAAGGACATTTGCATGGAAGTCACTTTTCAGCCATGCTTTACCCTAGAATGATTTCAAATGATTGTATAATGAGGGCAAAAAATTACAGGGCTACATATAAACTGCATGCTACTTAATAAATTATTCATGTTAGCCCAAAGGTATAATTATTCAGTGAAATGAGAACTAAGAAAATTAGTTCTGTATTAATGTTTATTTATACAGATAATTTTTTTTTTCCTTTACGTGGTCACATTTTCTTGCTAGAGGTAATCTAAAGGCAATCCACATAAAATGTTAAATCAGGTTGAAATTCCCAGGGTCAACTGAGTTCCTCTGTTTCTATTTCTGTTGATAGAATTTGTTTGCTTCTAGAGAAAAAATTTCTTTAAAAAAAAAAAAAAAGTCCAACTCTCTTTAAAGCACTCCTTTTTGGGAGCACCTGGTTGGCTCAGTGGGTTAAAGTTTCTGCCTTCGGCTCAGGTCATGATCTCAGGGTCCTAGATTTGAGCCCCACATTGGGCTCTCTGCTCAGCAGGGAGTCTGCCTCCTCCCCTCTCTCTGCCTGCCTCTCAGCCTACTTGTGATCTCTGTCTGTCAAATAAAAAAAATAAAATTAAAAAAAAATCTTAAAAAAAAAAAGGAAAGGAGCGGGGGTGCCTGAGCATCTGACTCTTGGTTTCTGCCCAGATCATGTCTTGGGATGTGAGATCGAGCCCCATGTGGGGTTCTGTGCCCATTTCAGAGTCTGCTTGAAATTCTCTCTCCCTCTGCCCTTCTCTGCTCCCATTCTCATGCTCTCTCTCAAATGAATAAATAAAATGTTAAAAAAAAAATAGAAGGACAGGAATAGCAAGGAATTTCACCAAAAGCATGCCTGCAGACAAGCCCACCTGCTCCTGAGTGAAGGGTCAGAACAATACTATTTTGAGTCCTGGCCAAGATGGCTTTCTCTCATGTCTCCCACTTTATCACCCATAGCCTCTCTTCCCAAAGCCCAGATCATAAAACAAGATTTTTTGTCTTAATTCTTACTTAGCTTCCAGTTGCACCAGTATTTAACACATTTTTGTTGCATTGTCTTCTGCTTCTACCCTTGACTCCTATAGTATCCAGAACAGCAGATAGGAAGATTAGTTCTGAGAACACTGGGAACAAATCATTCTTCTGCTTAAACCCTTTCAGCAGATTGTCATCTCAGAGTGAAAACTGAAGTCTTCTCCATGGCCTCTGAAGCCTGCTGAGTGTGGCCCTGTTACCTCTGTTCCCTGTCACTCAGCCTCCCCTCTCCCAGCTGACTGCTGCCCTACTGTCCTTCTTTCTACACATGCACCATGTCAGCCCTGCTCCCCACATAGCTGCCTCCAGCCCCCTCCTCACATGCCTGCTCTGCTCACTTATGCTGAGAGGTCTTTGTATAAAACCCACTTTCTCAACTACTCCATATAACTATAATACCCTCAGCCCTAGGCTTTCATTGCCTTTGCCTGCACTGTGTCTTTTCTGCTTATCATTCACTACCTTCTAGAACTCTACATAATTCACCTATTATATTCTTTGTGTATTATGTGCCTACTTGCTTGAACAGATGATCACCATCTCTTTTGTTCAATGGTATGTGCTGAATGCCTTAGAACAAAGCCTGGCACATAGTAGGAGCTCAGTAAGTATTTGTTAAATGTGTGAATGTATGTATATCATGAAACTCTTCCATGAACATGGTCCATCTGCTGCCCCTGGGGTGTATTATAGAGCACCCAATTACCATGTTGTGAATGCTCCGCAGCCAACAGGACTTTCCAGCTGTAGAAATCTACCGAAGCCAGGGCAGGAAGGTATGAAGCAATGGAAACAGTGGGGAGCTTGAGTGGGCTCAGAGGTAGAAGTTAGCACAGTGACATGACCCATTTCCGTACCCCTTGGTGGTAACCAGTCCCATAGGGAGAAGGCCTCTGTTTGGTGGCAGTGACCTATAATGAGAACTACTTGTGTAGTTTGGGTGTTGCATGGATGGCCTGATTTGTACCGATGTCCCCCTTGCGTTCAACCTGAGAGAATTTTATGAACTCCCCCAGGGCTCTGCCGTTTACATATGTGTTTGGATCCCAGCATTTCTAGAGCAGTGGGGATAGCTTACCTGATCTGTGAAGTCTATGCTTGTTTCCGGGACACTGGGTTACTGTTTGCTTGGAAACTTTCGTAGCAGGAAGCAGTGAAGCGAAGGACATTTTTGGAAGAGTTAAATGTCAGAGATGAGGCTAAAGGCAAGGAGCTGAATCTTTTGTTTCAGTAACCTTTCTGTTCAGTAACATTTCTGATGGGCGGCTGTACGATTCCCTCTCCCTCAACAGGCACAGGAGAGTTAGGGAGACAATGCATGTTATTTTATAGTTTCATTTAATCTAGTGAAGGGTTTGAATTGCCTTATAGACTATTTCAACAGTAGTGAACAAAGCCACACTGTTTATGAAATACAGTGTGAACCATAATTATAATGTAACATTTTCTTGGAACCACATTTAGGAAACTAAAAAGTTTAATGTATTTTAATTATATATTTTGTATATTTTATTTAACCCGAATATCCAGAATATTATCATTTGAACCTGTCATCAATAAAAAGTTGATTAATGAGATATTTTACTTTTTTAAACTAAGCTTTCAAAATTTAATGTGTATTTTATTCTTTCATCTCAACTTGAACTAGACATCTTTCAATACTCAATAGCCATATATGACTGGGGTTATTATATTGGACAGTGCAGCTAGAAAGAGTTTAGGATAAGATAAAAACACTGTGTATAGATTCTCCCTCACTCTCCCACTTTCTCTCTTAAAAAAGTTTGCTTTGATGTAAAGTATATTTTCAGTCCGTAAATTATGTTGCAGCATGCTTGATATTATGAAGTCAGACTGTGGAACACAAAGAAAATGTATATTGCTCTATAGCCGATCATGAACATAGTTAATAGCAATTGTATTTCACCTTAACTGGTGAGTGAAGTAGCAAAGATATATGGACTAGAAGCAGAGAAAGTAACTGGAGTCTATAAAAACATTGATGCGGCAGTCTGATACATGTTTCTGATTTGGTGCCTGAGACTTTGTAGCGGTCTGGCCAAAGAATGTGCTCATTTGTATATTGTAAGAGCATTATCATTTCAAAACTGAGATGAAGTTTTATATGGAGTAGTTATATCTTGGACCTCTTCCAAGGAATCTTAGCTGTTAAAGACCCCAAATGAATTCTGAAGATTGTATTCTAAGGATGCTTTCTGGTATGATAGGCAACTTGGCTGACTATGAAAGATGAGTGGAAGTTGTAACACATGCTGAGAATCCTACAGCATTGTCTTGATAAAGACAAAGAAGAAGGTAGGTCTTCTATCAGGAATAAGTACATTACATATTTGCTCTCCATCTTCTGAGCAAAAACAGAAGTGATGGCCTTTAGATTTAAAACGACAAAAAAATTGTTGCGTAAAGATGTTAAAATGAAATAGAAAATTTTTAATGTTGGGAAGAATCCCCGGGTCTTAGCTCTCTTTTTTATCGGGTCTTCTAGTTCATTCCCTCTCTAATCCCTTTGTGCACCCCCCACCCCCATGTACTGTTTGCTCCTCCCCACCTAAAGATTTGGAGAGACAGATAATTATATACACACCAGCTAAATGTCTGGTAAAATCCCTGGGCAAACCCGAGTTGACTTGTGTGGAACTGAATTTAAAAACACTTGATGGAATATTGCTCCAGTCTTTGAACACTTGTCAGGTCGTATTTCCTGCTTTGCCTCCATTAGCAGGAGATGTGCTTTGGTCCTGAGAGATGCTTTTCCCAGACACCTCCTACCCCTAACCCGCTGCTTCCTTCTGATTGCATAACTTGCTTCCAAGGGCTCATTGTCTGTCAGCTCTTCATTTTGTCATGCTTAATTAGAAAAAATATATGTAATAGCCTATCTGTATTTTTTATACCTAGACAGCTGTCTTTTTATGAAGTATATGTTTACATTATGAAATAGATGTTTCATTATTGTATGAATGGAATAGATAGTAATACAGAATACATAATAATTATTATTTCTAAGATATTCTACCGAAAGAAAGTAATGAATTGAGAGAAAATCAGTGATCGTGTCTAAGTCAGTGTTACATAGCTGGCCATTATACTTGATCATGGTTTTACATTTAGGGTTGTGCTAGCTGAGTGGAAGAGAAAACTGGGTCTTTTAAAGCCCATAAAATTGCTTTAGTTTAATTCTGTCTTGGTTTAAAAAATAAATAAATTAAAAACTTACAACGTACATGGCAATGATCTTAGAATTTTATACTGGCCCATACACCAAAGTACACAAGTGGTGGAGATGTTTAAAGCTTTATTTGTACCTGGCAGGGTGAAGAAACGAAGGTGGCCATCTGTAATCATCACTGTTAACGTTTAGATGTAATTTCTCAGGGAAGAACCTACCCTTCTTAAAGCACTCAGCCTGAATTTATTCAGGATTAAGTTTAAATGAAAGTTAATCCCTGACATTGGTAAGGATTATAATTTTCCAGGCATGTCTTTCAAGAACCCATTTTTTAAAATGATGTACATGCTTAACAAGTGTTGGAATCCATGATCACTGAAGTGGGGAGCCTTTTCTCATCAAGTTTGTTAATAAGTAGAAAGCAATATATATATTTAAGACTTGTGCGTAATGTAATAGTAAAATACAGTGAAAATAATTTGTCTTTTAGAAATAAGTTCAGTCTTTGGAAATATTCAAAATAGAAAATTGAAGGCTAAGTAATTTTTCCATAATTTAATCAACTTAGTAAGACTTTTGGGATAGTATTTGGTTGGCTTTACCAAAAAAATGTATCGGCTTTAGTTTGAAATGTTTAAAAATTAAACAAAAACTTAGTTAAAGATGGTGGAGAAAAAGCTTTTTATTCCATTTTCTGCCTGAAGCTCCCAAAAGGAACAAAGAGAATAAAAATCAAAGAAGAAAATGCTGTCTTCTGTTAAGAAGCCATAACCTCAGGTCACAAACTGTAAGGAGTATCTGCTAAATATAGTAAAATTCGGACCAAAGATGAGAAGATGCTATGAGCTTACACAATCCCAAAATTTAGGGCAGGATGCAGATTTCTCAAGTAGTCAGCCCTGTAGAAATAAATGGCATCACTAAGGTGATAAGATAGGAGATGTGGGACTCTTTCTGTAGCAGCTCTGTTGAACCGATAGAGAAGAATCCTTGGGTACAGTTGGGCAGGTTGTACACTAAACAACCCTAGGGACTCCATTATCATCGAAGACTAGGTGAATGGAGTCCCCTGGACTGAGTGCCCAACGAGAGTGCTTATGTTGGCCACCATGGTGACCATGTGCCATCTTAATGTGTAGTATCTTAAATATGGGGGACTGCTCAAAGTAAAGTTAGGAGAGGGGTCAGATAGTGGTGGTCATGAGATCACCACACAAACAGGCTGTGACATGAGGAGCTTCCCTCTAAGGACTCTGTGCTTAAGCTGAGAGAGTCACACTGAAAAGCCAAGTATGAAGTACTCCCAGGGTACAAAGACTTAGTTAGCAGTAGTGAAGAGAATACTGGAATTTTCTTTCTGTATTTGAAGCTTGCGGCTCTCCTCTCTTACCATTTGGCATGTGGCTGGTTGTCTCCATCCCAGCATGGATACCACGCCTTGGGAGAGAGAGAGCAAACTCATAGAAGAAAGGACCACAGATGAAAGGTGCCTGTATCAGAAGGCAAAATATCTCGCAAACAGAAATTCTGACTCCTAGTTCTTCATGGACTCCAAGGAAGAAGAATAACTGGGTTTTCTACAAAATAAGCAAACAAACAGTTTTAAAAAACGATAACATTTAATGAGAAGAAAGAAGAAAGAAACTGAGATGATCCATTCTGGTGAAGAAATGAGAGAGAAAAATAAAAGCATATTAAAGATGAAAGTCACATTAGAAGCCACAAAAAATAATAAGCACAAGTTAAAACAAGGGATATACCAGTCAGACTCGAGAGCCTCCTACCAAAAAAAAAAAAAAAAAAAAAAAAGTAAAAAATCTGCAGATGACGCATTGAAGGAGGAAGGATTATCTGTCACATAGTTGTTTATTTTTTGAAAGTAAGAGTAAGATATGGGAAAAAATATTCAGAGGCATAATAGGAGATGATGTTACTGGTAAAGATTATATGTGGAAGTCGTCGGAAGGGCACACTGTTTACTAGGGAAGAGAAAACTAGGAAACATGAGTAAGAAGCAATGTACTGCTGAGCGGTCAAGGACGCTCAGGGAAGCAGGACTAGGGCATAGGGTCGTAGGGCCTCTCACGGCTGTGGGAGCACAGGAGGGCAGAGGCTGGCATAAGCTGAGTAGAGGAATGAGTTGAGGTGAGGAGGTGGAGAAGAACGTAGACAAATCTTGTAAGAAATGTCATCATGAAGGGAAAGAAGCCTTGTGGATATACCTACAAAGGGACTTGGGATTGAGAAAGGGCGTGTTTTTAAGATGGAAGAGACTTGCAAATATTTAAAACATTCTTAGAAGACAGAGGAAAGTGGTTCTCAGCTTTGTCTGAACACTGGTGGCACCTGGAATCTTTAAAAAAAAAAATACTTTTTTGTTGTTGTTGTTAGTTTAAACATGATGTTGAGGGCGCCTGGGTGGCTCAATGGGTTAAGCCTCTGCCTTTGGCTCAGGTCATGATCTCAGGGTCCTGGGATCGAGTCCCGCATCAGGCTCTCTGCTCAACAGGGAGTCTGCTTCCCACCCCGCCACGCCCCCCCCCACCTGGCTCTCTGCCTACTTGTGATCTCTGTCAAATAAATAAATAAAATCTTAAAAAAAAATTAAAAAAACAAAAAACAAACAAACAAAAGCCCCGTGATGTTGATGTTGGGTCCTACCCACAGAGGTTCCCCTGTGATTGGTATTGGGCATGGCAGGTGCTGGGATTTTTAAAAGCTGCCCCAGGTGATTCTAAGGAGTAGCTGAATTTGAAAACCGTTTTTAAGAAAGTTGAAACAGAAAAAAACAAAACAAAAACAAAACACACAAAAAACCAGAAAGTTGAAATGGAGTCCCAAGAAGATGGGAGGTATGTTGATCCTAAGCTTGGTGGATAATCCCCAAAGAATAGGATTTCCACTTCCATTGTGGAAGTGGTGGGAGGCAGATGGGAGCTAAAGGGATTTCCACTCTGGCTTCAGTTTTCTCTGTGAAGGGGCAGAAGGTGGGGAAATGTGCTGGGAGGAAGATGGGAAGGTATGGAGCAGAGGAGCAAATGCGTAGCCGTTTTATGGAGAATGAGAATGAGAGAGAGGAACCCAAAGGCTGGGCAAGCAGAGTTGATAGGCTGAATGAAGTTCAAGGTCATAGTTTCTGTACGGGCAGCTCTTTCTCTCTCTTAGGTATAGATAAGGCACAACACAGATGAGGGAGAGGTAAGTTTTCCAGCAAAGAGAAGAGAAGTTAGTTACTGTGAGGCTCTCTAATTTTGTACTGGTGGAAGTAAATAAATATAAAAACAACACATTAGATTAAATTCTGTCAAAATCTCCTTTGGTTGGCTTTCATTCTGTCTCTGTGAATAGCATAGAAATGAAGCCACACACGATCCTTTTTGCTCCATTAAATGGAAGGAAATGACTTTTCATACTAGAAGTTCAAAAACACAAGTGGGAAGTGCTCAAAGCCCTAACTCTTTCCCCCTGAGTGACGTTCACATTTTAGAACTAGCATGTGGTTTGCAGTCAAGGGTGCATTGGCACCATGGTGATAAGTGTTGAAACAGTGTGCACACTAAGGCTGCATCTAGAAATACACTTTGAGTCAACTTGGCAGAAGGCATAAACTAAATCTGTTTCAATAAAACAATCCTGCTTTGTAAATACCACACATAGAAAGTTATTCTTCTTGTTAGGTTCTGCTGGCGGGGTCCTGGGAGTAGAGAGCTTTGTTTTAGCTTCAGGCCTCCATTCTTGCAGTGTTCTAAAACACGATTTCAGTTGTGCAGATAGTTTGCATTTTAAATCCTTTCCCATAACTTGCCAGAAGCTGTCCTTGATGCTGGGGACATTGTGACATTTTAAAGGAAGACTGAAAAGGCCTGGATGTGTGAGCGCCGTCATCCACAGGGTACCCTGACAGAAGGCCAGGGCCAACGTTCAGGAAGAGCCCATGCAGAGCCTGTAGGGGAGGAGGAAAACAAACACGTGCGTGAAAATTAAATCCAGCACAGTCGAAAACATCCCTGGAAGTTTACTGATGTCACAACTTCTTTTCATTCCAGTGGTGAGGACAGAATGAACATTGACTGCTTGGATATGTTTTCAGAACAACTTCCTGATGCTCTTATCACTTGGTGAAGAATATGGATATTGTTTACCCCACGGCTGACCCTTCTCCACACACCGACTTTTGCAGATAACCAACATGACACAGAACTCGGCGGCTGATGGAAAAGACATTTTGTTTACTCTTACATTCACTACATTTTTTTAATTGTAAAATTAAATGTGGCATTCTGCTAGGCATCAAGGGATGAAGACATAATTCAGACATGGCTCTTGTTCCTGGGGAAGTGTAGTCGAAGTTTCTAGAAGCCCAGGGAGGCAAAGACATTTTCTTTGGCTTACTTTTTCATTCTTGACTGTTAGAAAACAGAAATCATTTATTGTTGTGATTGTTGGAAAAATTCTTTTGTTTCCTGACTATCTTCTTTAGTGACAGGTTAGTAGATAGATAACTTCTTATTCACCTCGGAGCCCTGACGTTAAGAAAAGTTGGGTGCCCGCTCATCAGTTCCATCTGTGGGGGTGTAGTCTTCCCTGTGTCCAGTGTTTTGGTGAACTTGAACTTCATATCTCATCCTTGTGCTTTGGCCTGATTTATACTGTATCTGGTTTGCAAAGGTCAGCTGTAAATGGTTGATATGTAGCTGAAATCAGCATTACTGACTTTTATATCTAAGGTATCATCCTCTCATCCCTCACAAAAATTTTACGTCTCAAAATAGTTGGTTGATGTCCCATCTGGGCAAGTTTTCTATTAGCTGGAGAGTGATTCTAACTCAGTGTTTGTATGAAGAATTAGAATGTTAAGAGCCCCCCCCCCGCAAAAAATCTAAAGATTTACTATACAATTCTTACTGACAAGTGTTTTATTGATGTGAATGTGGCTGATTATTTAAGAACTAGAATAATAACAGCAAGATGATTTTTGTTAGCTCCTGAGAATATGAAAATATTTTTTAAAAAGTACTTTCTTAGCTCTTTGATGGGCACTTATGAGTCTTTGAACTATTTTTTATTTTGTGTTTTGCATATTTTGACTCTGAATTCACTGATAAGCTGTTCTAGCGACAGTTGTAGAAATTATTCGGGAATTTATTTTGGAATTTAAGGAGTAACATTTTCTCTTTACTTAAAAAGCTGACACTTTGTAGAAAGACGACATTTAATACCCTACTTATCCCAAATACCGTCCCCTTTTCCAAAGGTTTTTCTCTTTCCAATTTGATAAACCAGTTGTGTAAAAACTGCCTGTTTATAGAATTGCCCCGAGGCAGCCAATGACTACATATTTCTTACAGTTTGTGAAATCCCACCAGATTCTTCCCCAAAGACAAGCTTTTGGAATTGTTTGGAAGTTAATAAGTACATTGTGTAAGGGACCAACTTTACTTTTCCAGCAATAACATTGGATGCTTGCAACCCAAAGTGACAAGTGGTTACTGGCTTAACAGCTGTGTGTTTTAGCAGATAGAGCAAAACAGTAAGTTTTAATATCTACATGTAGGGATAGAATCCACCAGAACGTACCACTCTTATCTTGAGCAAGAGAACCAGATGGACCACAGTTGAAAGGGAGTTGACGAGTGGCACCTTCCTTAGAAGGCCTTTCTCTCTCTGGTTGATTAATATCTCACTGCCCCCTCTTAAACACTCATTCCATTAAGACAGAGGCGGCTCTGTTTCTGATCACCATGTGGCAGAGTTCCTGGCACAGGCTACTTGGCTCAGGTCTTGGAGTAAAATCCAAAGTCCTCCCCTGGGTGAGCAGGCCCCCTGCCCACCTCACGCTCATTCTGGAGGACCATGCCCTTTTTTCGGAGCCTTTTGCTGCCATTTCTCCTGCGTGAAATGCTCTGTTCCTCTTCCCTTAGATTTCTGCTCCAATGCTACCTTTTTGGCAGATAGCCTCTCCTTTGCTCCCCTGCCTGCCACTTGCTTTGGAGAAGTCAATAAACTGATATCTCCTAAAAAAAAAAAATAATAATAATGCTACCTTTTCAGAGAGGACAGCCCCACCTTCCATATAAAATCAAACAGTTCCCACTCCCTTCAGCCCACATTCTCTTGCCCTAACCTGACTCATTTTTCTCTGGGGGTTTTCCTTTAATGAGTTACACATCTATTTATTTACTCTTTGTTCACCCCAAGCAGTGTGACCTCCAAAAGACAGAGTCTGCTTGTACTTGGTTTCCCTTGAAGGAATGAATGAAGGAAGCGAGGTGTTCAGTGTTTGGGGGATGAACAAGTGAGTGCAGAGAGGTGATTCCTGTGGCATCCAAGTGAGGAAGCCCTCCAAACATGGTCCCTTAGGAAGTAGGTGGTGATTATACTAGATGAAGGCAGACATCCTAAAAAGGGGATATCTTGTGGCAAAGGGGTGGTTAGCCCATCATGACTCAATGGTCACAGGTAGGGTGACTATATGTCTCTTTTTTCTTAGGATAGTCTTGGCATACACCTATTTTTCCAGCTTAATATTCACTAGCAGCCTTTTTTACCCTTACAAGTTTCCCTGGTTGGATTATAAGATACTCAGATGCTCCTGAGTTACCCTGGTTCCACTATGATTTTTTTTTATTTTTTATTTTTATAAAACATATATTTTTATCCCCAGGGGTACAGGTCTGTGAATCCACTATGATTTTTTGACTCTATGATGGTGTAAAAGCGATTCACATTCAGTAAAAATTATACTTCAAATTTGGAATTTTGATATTTTCCCAGGCTAGAAGTATGTAGTAAAATATTTTCATGATGTAGGGCTGCGGCAGGGAGCCTCAGCTTCTAGTCAGCCATGCTGTCATGAGGACAAACAACGGATATTCCTACAACTCTTCTGTACACATACATCCATCGTGTTCCTCCCTTTAAGTAGAGCATTCAGTCAATTACATGAGATATTCAACTCCTCATTATAAGATAGATTTTGCTTCTGATGATTTCACCCGACCACAGGTTAATGTGGGTCTTCTGAGCCCATTTCAGGTAGGTGAGGCTGACCTATGATGTTTAGTGGGTTAGGTATATTACATGCACTTTTTAAAAAATTTAAATTCAATTAGCCAATGTAGGGTACATCATTAGTTTTGATATAATGTTCAGTGACGTGCTCATGTGATGAGCAGTGGTTGTGTGTCTTACAGGCACTTTTGACTGATGCTATTTTCATCTTAAGATGGGTTTATTGCGATGTTAGTACATCATAGGTCAAGGAGGATCTGTATGGTCATCCTACATAAGAGATTTGATTGTACCGAGGGATGCTATTCTATGGATGGATGAGAACTCAAAGTGGGAAGCAGTCAGAGAAGCAACTTTGGGGACACAAGTATATTTCATCCTTGACTGAACAGGGCCTCAGGGGAGTGAGGTCTTTCTTTAAGGAACTACTGAGGATGTGCTGTTCGGACCAGCAAGCACTCTCCCGTCGTCTGTCAGGTCCTACAGAAGTAGACTCAGCAGTGACTCAAGAACAATGGTGATTTTAGTTGATGCTAGCTGTCCACATGGTCAATGCAAACCAACCCCTCTCCCCTGCAACTGCCACACACCCCCTCCATCCTGCAAGCCCCCACTCTGGCCAGCTTCAGTTTTGGGGGTTTGGGGCAATTTGGTGGTGGTAGTAACCTGCTGATGGGAAGCTTGTACAATTACATTTAGAAATGAACAGGGTATGACTAGGAGTACATCCTGAATGTGGGGAATGGTTGGTATAAGGCAGCTGTTTATGAAGAAGATCACATGGGCTATACTTGTATAGGTAGCAGGTAATATTTAGCTAAAATATTATGTCTACGTATGTTCACATATGTAGTAAATGTAGTTTATCAATCTAAAGTGTATCCTATACTTTTCAGTTCTCATTTTTATTACAAAATCATTTAGGCTTGCTATTATAAGAGTTAAATCTTCTTTCTTTTTGGAACCCAGTTTTTTTGAGGTTTTCAGTGCAAACACTTTGGCTTACATCTTTCTGCATGTTTTCTATGCTTAGGCATAGGTATATAAATATGTAAAACATACAGATAAAGAACACCTCTCTGTTTTATTTTACAGATATGGCATAATGTCATACCCAACACTTACCAAAGTCTTTTTCACTTAGCATTTCAAAACATCTTGGCTAGTTAATACATATCGATCTCCTCCATTCTTTTTAATTGCAGCTTAATATTCTATGTATGGACAGAGCATCAATTCAGTCATATCCATGTGATGTGCTTTCAAGCTATTTCATTTTGTACTATTACAAATACTTTTTAAACAAAAGATACTTGCCTATATCTACCCTTAAATGCTGATGCTTTTATTTCTGTGGAATAGACTCCTGAGAGCAGGATTGCTGAGTCAAGAGGGTATGTGCATGTTCAGTTTAACTGCCATCACTAGAGACTTTCCCCAAAGGATGTATAATCTATCCTCCTTGTAGCAATAGGGGGCATTCCTGTTTCCTCACACCTTTGCCAGCACTGGACGCTTAAATATTTTTATTTTTTCTAATCCTTTAGGTAAACAATGAAATTATCTTTATTTTTGCCCTTCATTTTTGAGCTTATATTTTATCACATGGTCAAGTATTTTATTGTAGTCTGTAACTGCAAGGTATTTAGCATTTACAAAAATTGCTGATAATCATTAAATAAAATTTAGACAACTAGGAAGATACACTGTTCAAATTTTTAAAACATCAAATATATCTTCCTATGCCATATTAGGTGACTTATTTAACATACAAGGACTTTTTTAAATTTACCTATTTCCACATTTGATTCTAAGTATGGCTGATAAGGAACTTTCAGATCAGAGTTTATAATTTGTATTTTTTAAAATTTTTTCTGAGGTCTATTTATAAAATTTTAGCATCCAAAGTTTTATAGTGAATTATGTCCACCTCTAATAGACTTTGTGAGCCTAAAATATATGGAAGGGTCAAAGAACATAACAGAAACTTCACAAAAGAAGATACACAGATGGCAAACAAGCATATGAAAAGATGTTCAACATCATATGTCATCAGGAAAGTGAAAATGAAAACAACAATGAGATACCACTATATATGTATTAGAATGGTCAAAATCCAGAACAAAACACTAACAGCACCAAATGCTGGTGAAGATGTGGGTAATAACAGGAACTCTCCTTTATTGCTGATGGGAAAGCAAAACAGTATTTTGGAAGATAATTTGGCAGTTTCTTACAAAACTAAACATATTCTTATCATACCACCGAGCAGTCACAGTCCTTATGAAAGCTTAGGTCCACAGAAAAACCTGTAGTTGGATGTTTATAGCAGCTTTATTCATAATTGCCAAAACTTAGAAGTAACCAAGATGATCTTCAGTAAGTGAATGGGTGAATAAACTGTTGTACATCCAGAAAATGGAGTATTATTCAGCACTGAAAAGAAAAGAACGATCAAGCCAAGAAGATGTGGAGGAAACTTAAATGCATATTACTGAAAGAAGCCAACCTGAAAGAAACCAGTACTATATCGTGTCAACTATATGCCATTCTGCTTAAGGCAAAACTGTGGAGACTGTAAGGGGATCATAGTGGTTTCCAGTGTTGAGTGGTGGAGGGAGAGATGAGTAGGCAGAGCACAGAAGATTTTTGGGTCCATGAAGCTATTCTTTATGATATTACAATGATGGATACATGTTATTATACTTCGCCCAAACCCATAGAATTTATAACACCAAGAGTGAATTGTAATGTCAGTTATGGACTTTGGGTGATTGGGATGTGTCATTGTCAGTTCATCCTAGGGAAAATGTGTACCACTCTGGCAGGGGATGTTGATAATGGGAAAGTGATGTATAATAGTGGAGGTCAGGAAATATATGGGAAGTTTCTGTACCTTGCCCTCTAATTTGGTATAAGCCTAAAATTGCCCCCCAAAATAAAATCTTTTAGGGTGTCTGGGTGGCTCAGTCTTAAGGTTAAGCATCCGACTTTTGTTTTTAGCTCAGGTCATGATCTCAGGGTCTTAAGATCAAGCCCCGAGTTGGGCTCTATGCTGAGGTGGAGCCTGGTTTAGATTCTCCCTCTCCCTTTGCCTGCCCCCCACTCCTATGCTCTTTCTCTCTCTCTA
This sequence comes from Mustela putorius furo, assembly GCF_011764305.1. NCBI lineage: Eukaryota > Metazoa > Chordata > Mammalia > Carnivora > Mustelidae > Mustela > Mustela putorius. Next base: position 10,429,009 of record NW_025422010.1, on the reverse strand, counting down.
AATAAATATTAAAAAGTTTAAAAATATAAAAAAGTAAAATATTTTATAAAGTAATATGGAAGGCTGTGACCTATTAATTTGTCATGTAATTTTAAGTTAGTAGTTAACCTTGTTGATAGGCTTTTTTAACCCATTATTGAAGTTTAGTGGAAGTTATGAATTCTAGATATTTCAAGTACAAAGGAATCAAATGTGATGGAGAGGGGCAAGTGAACGAGTGGTGGTTCACTTTGGCCATGTGTGATTCTGTGCCATGCTGCAATGGCATTTCTATCCCTTAAACCAAAGGCAACTGCATGAATAGCAGCTTGCTTACAGCAGCGTGCTATATTCAAGGTGGCAGGTTTCTGTCTCCAAGGGCCTTGGTGTATTGTGAGAACTTCATTGATTGACACTTGAATTGTTGCAGCACAACATAAAAATATATTGTTGTCTGGTAGTGATGAAGGGAATTGTGTTATGGCACCTCATGCTTGTGAGGGATGACATTTTCGAGGAGATGTATGGAAAATATTCCCACCTGTTAGAACTGTTGTATACTTTCTCTGTCCAATTGCACATAGACAAGGGACTAATATATTGGGAAATGCTCCTGTACTGTTTTACCTGGGAAATGAGGCATTTTTTTTTTTTTACTTGTACAGAGAAAACTGAAGAAGTACCTATTGTTTTACAACTTAACAATGTAAGTATGCCTCAAAAATAATGAAATATATCCTTCTTGTTGGCCCTTACAACTTGCCCTAGCTGTGACCTCACCTAACTGTGTGCCATGCACATTGCCACTCTTCCTTCCTATACCGTCTCAGAATAGCCACTCTTGATTCAATGTCTGCCATGGATGGCAGGTTCAACATTTGGCTCAATCCCTAGAGAACCTGCCCAGCCCCTAGGAAGTAACCATTTTCCCTGTTCTCTAATGGCTGCAGACATACTTGAATCTTGGAATCCAACATGGAATGGTTGATGGAGTCAAGGGGAAATGTGTGTGAAGTGAATGCTCAGAAGAAGGAGGATGCTGCACTTTAGAAACCTTGAACTTCCTTAAGGTTAATACGCAAGGAAAGCAGTAATTTTTCTTGAGGGGCTTTCCCCCCCCTTTGAAATATAGTTATTTTGTGAATCTCAGACTTGGCTGAATAATGATGGATAAATTTAATGAGTCCTTCTCATCAAGTACTATGTATTATTTCATTTAATCCTCAGGTAGCTATGAGAAGGTATTCCTATTATCCTTTTGGTTGAGATTGAGAATCAGTGGTGTTTAAAGTATCTTACTAGGAGGGCAGTCCACGATGGCATCACTGTGAGACTCTGAACTCACCTTACACCCTGGACACAGAATCTGCTCCTACATATACAGCAGTTCCTTCCTAAAAAGAAACAAGGACTAATTGAACAGCTTCTGCACAACAGAGGGACCAAATACAGAAGGCTAGGAGAGATGGAGAAATGATAATGATGGGTACCCCACTCCTGACACTGCAACCTTGGTAGGTAGGGTTATCACTAAAGGGCTCAGTGAAGATTTGACTACCCTGGGGCATAGAGAAGAACCAGTGGTACAAAGGGAAACTAGAATATAAATGAAGGAAATCTGTTAACTAACCCCACAGTGTTTCCCAGACTAGAGGGTAACTGTTGGAACTCTCTCTAATGTCAAAGGCTGTGGTGAGTCCCACTTTTTATGCTCCCCTCCACCTTGGGAGATGGGAGAAGGATCCAGGTATTCTAGCTGTCCTTGTAGGGCTATCCCAGTGTACCCAAGGCCTCTGGCCTGCATTTGCTCCAGTTCCAGCTACCCCAAGGCAGCCTTGGATGGCAGATTCTGGGACTCTACACTCCATGACTTGCATCCAATACAGCTCCAGTTGGACCTGAAACCACCAGTCACATTCAGTCTACACAGGCAATGCTCTTACATAAGGCTACACTTTTGAGACCTGGAGAGGTAACTGTCCTTGCTCATTTGCAGAAACCAACACAGAAAGTCAAACAAAATGAGGAGACAGGGAAGTATATTCCAAATGAAAGAACAAGATAAAACCCCAGGAAAAAAGCCCCTAATGAAATGGAGATGAGGAATTTACCTGATGAAAGAGTTCAAAGCAATGGTTATAGAGAAGCTAAACAAACTTGGGAGAAAAATGGAAAAACATAGTGAGAACTTAAATGAAGAGTTAGAAAATATAAGACAGAGCCAATAAGAGAAGAATACGATAACTGAAATAAAAAATACACTAGAAGGAATCAACAGTAGATTAGATGATAGCAAAGAATGGATCAGCAACTTGAAAGACAGAATAGTAGAAGTCACCCAGTCTGAACTGTAAAAATAAAAAAAAAAAAAGAAAGAACTTAAAAAATGAGGATAGTTTAAGTGACTTCTAAAACAACATCAAGTGTATTAACATTCTCATGAATGCGATCCCAGAAAGAGAAGAGAGAGAGGGGACAGAAAACTTCCCTAAGTTGGGGAAAAATCACAGAGAATTCCAAACAAGATAAACCCAAAGAAATCCATACCAAGACATATTAGAATTAAAATAATAAGTTAAAGAGAAAAAACCTTAAATGAAGCAAGAGAAAAGAGTCACATATGTGGGAAACATCATAAGATTATCAGCTGATTTTCAGCCGAAACTTAGCAGGCCAGAAGACAGTGGCAGGATGCTTAAATTACTGAGAGGGAAAAATGTACAACCAAGAATATTCCACCCAGCAAGATTATCATTCAGATTTGAAGGGGAGATAAATAGTTAAGACAAGCAGAAACTAAAGAAATTCCTCACCACTAGATTAGCCTTACAAAAAATTGCTACATTGTCGTCTTTATGCAGAAAGCCAAAGGCCATAACTAGGAATAAGAAAGCATATGAAAGAAAGAAATCTCACTGTTAAAGGCAAATATATAGTATGGCAGGGGTTAGCCACTTAAAAGGCTAGTATGAAGGTTAAAAGACAAAAATAGTGAAATCAAATATAACTTAACTAAAAGTTGGTTAGGGATTTACATGATAAAAGATGTAATATATGACATCAAAAACAAAATGTGGAAGGGGGTTAAAAATGTAATGCTTTTAGAATACATTTGAACTTAAGCAGCCATCAGCTTAGAATAGACTTCTCTCTCTCTCTCTCTCTCTCTCTCTCTCTGCCCCACCCCATATATAAATATAGGTTGATATATAGGAACTTTATGGTAACCACAAGCCAAGATTCTACAATAGATACACAACCACTTTATACCATAAACAGATAAAAAATGGATAGAGACTTGAATGTAAAACCTAAAACCATAAAACTAGCAGAGAACTTAGGTAATGAGCTCTTTATCATCAGGGTTGTTTTTGTTGTTGTTGTTGTTGTTGTTGTTGTTTTAAGAGCTAGAGAGAGAGCATTAGTAGGATGAGGAGGGGGAGAGGAAGAGAATCTTAAGCAGGCACCATGCCTAGTGTGGAGCCCAGTGCTTGATCTTACGACCCTGAGATCATGACCTGAACTGAAATCAAGAATTGGGCACTTAACCGACTAAGCTACCCAGGTGTCCCTATTTTTTTTTTTTTTTTACCCCTTTTGGACTGGTCTCCTCAGACATGGGCAACAAAAGCTAAAATAAACAAGTGAAATTATTTCAAACTAAAAAGCTTTTGCACAGTGAAGGAAACTACCAACAAAACAAAAAAGGCAACCTACTGAATAAGAGATCTTTTTAAGGGTTAATACCTAAAATATATCAAGAACCTACACTACTTAATATTTAAAAAAAAAAAAAAAGCCTAAATAACCCAATTAAAGCATGGGCACAGGACTCAGGTTTTTCCAAAGAAGACATACAGATGGTGTTGGAGGGGTGGAGTTTGGCATAATAGGTGGAAGGGACTGAGTGGTACAAACTTCGAGTTATAAAATAAATAAATCATAAGTATGTAGTACAGGATAGGGAATATAGTCAAAAACACTGTAATAATTTTGTATAGTGACAGATGGCAACCAGACTTATCATGGGGACCATTTCATAAGGTCTAAAAATATCAAATCACTATGATGTACACCTAAAACTAATAGGATATTGTCTATCAATTATACTTTGATTAAAATAATAAAGTAGCTTGCCAAGGTTAATTATAGCTAGAAAGTAGATGGTCTGTCTGCCTACAAAGTCCACATTTTATAGGACTTTGCTCTTCATGAGCAAATTTGTAATTACTGCTTAATGGGCAAGTGGAGCCTTTTGGCATATACCATCAAGTTTACTCCTTTTAATTTTGTTTACAGCATCAGCTTGATGCATACTTTTCTGTTCAGTACTCTTCCAACCTACTGTGTTTGGAAATTAAAATAGTGTTGTTTCTAAAAAGAATCCTTATGCACATCCAAGAAGAGCTCCCAAATGCATTATTGGTTTACCTACTAAATATTGCTAATTTGTGCTGCCTTCCAGATGACCCACAACCACTCCACTAGCCACGTTACCTGCTTGATTATTGGTTACTTTGCTCTTAATAACAACTCTGAAGTTTTTATATTCACTTAACAGTAATTTTACATTTTTATTTATGTGCTAAAAATGTGATCCTCTCATACCTAAGACTATAGATGAGTATATTGTGGTTTAATTGGGAATATGTAGGGATGGGGGTCCCTGGGAAAGCCTCGTGTAGTTGTTTGTCATGCAGTGGTAATGGCTATTGAGGAGAGTGTGTAAATATAATAGAACAAAACATTCATCAGAATTGATAATTATAATCGTGCCTGATGCCTAGTAAGTGCTATTTAAGTGCTTTGTGACTGTTAATTTATTTCACCTTTACCATCTTACGGGTGGTGCTGTGACCTCCATTTTCCAGAAGAGGAAGCATTTGAAATTATATATCATTCTCAAGACCACTCGACTAGGAAGGGCTGGGATTCTAGTGTAGTCGGTCAGATTCTTGAGTTCCAGTTCATAACATACAGGCTAGATTTTAGCCTTATCCTGGTTCACATGTATTTAAATATTTTGGCTGGAGAATATCTCAGATAGAGCTATCTCAGGGGAATATCTAAGAATGTGCATGAAACATCTTGATAGAGGAAGTAGCAATAAATACATAGTAACAAGCAATTTTATTTACAGTTTTTTGGCTGTGGGGTCAATGTTATCCATATTATAAGTTTTCTTTAAAAACAAAAATGAAGAAGAAAAGCCTATAACATCCTAAATTTTACTCATTTCTGTTCCCTGACTTTATTAGGCTATATCTGATTTATTCCAGCTTTCTCAGGATATGGGACAGTTGTTACAGGATTGGTGCAGTGTCTTCTTGGCTTGCATTTGAAAGTTGAAAGTATTTAAGAAGCTCTATTTGTTAGGTGCCAAAAAACCCAAAATTGAAAAAGACCCATTGTGGTATAATTGTAAGGTTGATGAAATTTATGACCTCTTCAAGTTACTTTTAAAATGCAGTTTAAAAATGACACATGATTTACTTATAAGAAATCACGAGTGGCTTTCCCCCCCCCCCCCAGAAATAATTTGCTGCAGAGGCTTGGGGATAATCGTTTAGGAGTTTTTATTTTAATTGGCTCTGGGAAGTCATCCTTTCCTTCAGTTAAGGGATGGAGAGTGTGAGTTTCATTGGCCAGAGCGCCCTGGGCCTGAAGCCTACACTTCGGGTTTCTTTAGTGTCCTTATGGTTTAGTGTCCTGCAGTAATTTTTGGGTAAATGTAATTTGGGATAAATTTAACAGTGAAAACCCAGTTTGGAGAACCCTTTTTTCTTGTTTGCTCTCACATGCTAGTGGGTAACTTTGAGCTTCTCTATATCCTACTATCTATGGGGGCTTAGTTTTTTTTTCTGTGAAATGAGGATGTGCTGTCTCCTGCTAGGACTTATTTGCACATCAGATGAAGACTGCTTATAACATCCAGGCCCTGAAATGTCACTCATGCATTATGGTTGTCCTGTCCCTTCCTTCTGCCCCTTCTGTGATAGCTAGTGGATCTCAATGGGCATGGGTGGTTGGCAAAGGAACTCGGAGAATAAGTGCCCACAGACACTTTCTTTTCTGTGGGAAGACACCTAGAAGCTCTGGTATGAGAAGTAAATTTAGCTGACCAAGAGTTTCTTTCAGGATATATATTTATATTTATATTTATTTATTTTAAGAGAGTGAGCGAGCACATGAGTGGGGGAGGGATGGAGGGAGAAGGAGAAGTCATGCAGACTCCCAGACTCCCTACAGAGTGTGGAGCCTGATGCAGGGCTGAATCTCACAACCCTGGTATCATGCCCTCAGCCGAAGTCAAGGTTGGAAGCTCAACCAACAGAGCCTCTCAGGTTCCCATAAACCAGCCCTCCCCTTTTTTCTGAGATAGAGAGAGAGAGAGAGCAGGGGCAGGCGAGAGGGCTAGAGGGAGCCAGAGAGGGAGAATCTTAGCCCCACGGGGCTCCATCTCATGACCCTGGGATCATGACCTGAGATCAAAGTCAAGAGTCAGACACCTAAATGACTCAGCCCATAGGTGCCCCAAGAGCTTCCTATCAAGAGACATACTTCCTTTCCATTGTTGGTTGACACATTGCCACAGATGTAGCAGATTAAGACAACATGGACTGAGTAGCTCCCAGTTCTGTGAATCAGAAGACTGGGCTGGCTTTGTATGCTCAGGGGGTACCACAAGGCCAAGATCAAGGTGTCCCCTGGCTGAGTGCTTATCTGGACGCTCTGGGGAAGAATCCACATCCATGTCTATTGGCAGTGGCTCTGGTCTGAGGACCAGACCTTTTCTTGCTGGTGTTCATCAGGAGGTGGTTCTCAGCTTGTCTAGAACTATTTACATCCTTTTCATGACCCCTCCGTATTCAGGGCCAGCAAGGGTTCATGTAGTCCCATCTTCCTGGCTTCTCTACCAGCCTGAGACAGTGCCCCACTTCTGAGAACTTAAAAGATTTGATCAGCCCTGAAGGTTAGAATGTCTCCCTCTTAAGGTCTGCCATCTAATAGCATGGCTTAATCATGTTATTGTAGTCATAGTATGCACATGATGATAGGCATAATGAAGAAATCACAGCAATGATATGCCATCCTGTACATCAGTTCTAGAAGGTGTGGTCTCTAGGGGTGGGTGTGGGTACATTTTTAGAAATCCACCCACCATAAAGATATCTCAGAATGGCTCTAAGCACTCCGAGCTCTGACTGAACTCTGCTGTAATAGACACAAACCTGTGTGGCCCAGGAAACATCTTATTTTCAGTTGGGATGGCTAATTTCATTTGAATTTAAAAGGTTGGGGGCAGAATTTTCAGCTCAAGTATTATCATTATATCTTAAAGCCTCAAAGGGTGTGAGAGATTCCTAAGATGACAGCGAACATATTAGAAGAGGAGAGAGTATTGTTCTTCGCAAACTGTTTCTATCCAGACTTCTAATGTCTTATACGTGAGACAGAGATGTATTATAGGTCAGTTCCCTGCTCATTTTATTGTGGGAATGAGTCTGTGCTACTGGGTCACCTGCAGTTTCTACAAATTTAATTGAGATTATAGGTCATAAGTTAGAAAGTCCATTATATAAATGAGTGAATGTAACATTACCATGTTGATCCAGTTACCACATCTTAGGGTGACACAGCAACAGCCAAACTCTTTAGAAGCAGGTCTCCTAAGGCTATTGATTTTTTTGAGTTTACCTCCTAAGGCCTCCTCAGGGCCACCAGGCAAGGTCAGGCAATAATTTGTCTCTTAGAGGAACATCTGATGGCTAAAACCGAGTCAGTGTCCATTACTTTTTTATCCTAGAGATAATCTCACAAAAGGGCACCTGTATCAGTTAGAATTCTTTGGTTGCAAGCAGTAAAATTGGACCACAGTTAACTTAAAGCAGAAAGGGAATTTATCAGAAGAGTATCAGGAAGCTCACAGAATCCAGTAGCAGGCCAGAAAACTGGACTCAGGATAGTGACTGTCAGGAGTGATCTAGGGGAGTTTGAGGGAGCAAGATTGATTACCCAACTATTGTCTTTTCCGGGCGTGCTGCAGGCAACAGAATGGTATCCTTTTTTTTCTGTAGGCACCACACAATCAAGACTGAAAGCCCTGAAGATGGAGGGCTACACAACTTGAAGGAACACAGGGTGTGGTTACCAGGCAGGAAGGGAGTAGATGCTGGGGAAGACACTAAGACAAAAAGCCGACCCTCTCTCTGAAATCTTTTTGCTTAAAATGCCTTCTCAAAAACTCATCTAAAAAAAATGTATTGTGTGGTGATTAAAAATAAACACTTCTGCCTTAAACAAGACAGTCTTTTATTGCTACACAATTGCTGTCTTAAATCATAGAAACCCAAAAGCCCCCCAAAGCTAATGTTAAATTAGAATATTTCAGGCGTATATTCCCTTATTTGCATAATATCAATGAAATCCTTTGACTAGGTGGATAAGAAGGGGCCTTTTAGCATATGACAAGGAAAACCTGTGGCAAAAAAAAAAAAAAAAAAAAAAAAAAAGAAAGAAAGAAAGAAAAAATGTCTGCAAGCAAATAACACAGGAGCAAAAAGCATTGTTTGTTGTCCTGGAGTCATGTTAACTGATTATTTATTTGTAAAATGAATACAAACTACAAAAATAATCCCCATTCTATTTGTTGCCTGATAATAGCTTTTAAAATGAACATTTGTGTCTAACATAAAAAACCCTCTGTATCTGACAATTTATGGGTAAGTGATCATTTTGTAATAGCATTGTATCAAAAGCTGCTTTTCTTTATAAACCCTTATATTCAATCCCTCCAACCAACCAACAAGCTACATGCTTCCCAGGGAATTAATTTAAGATTGAAGATAAAAAAAGAGGCCAAAGTTAATGACATCAAAGAGAAAGCTCCTGAAAGAAGTAATAGTTTCAAAAAGATTTTGACTCTTTTCTAAAACAAATATAAGTTGCTGTTGAAGGAATTGGTATAAAAATAAGGCTGTTGCTTCTGATTTATTCGAAATGGTTTTGTTCTAGTTTGTAACCTCAGCTGATCTCATGCTTTAAAGTAAAATTTTAATGTGTGCCTTGGGAGTGCACAAAACTGACCAATTTCACTATTAGATTGCAAAAACTGTTTTAAATATTGATAATGTAATTTTGACAAGAGCAAATCATTACTTTTGATAACATGGAATTTTTTATATTTGAAGGATGAGATTTCTAAATAGATAAATAGGCAAAAGGGGGTTCATTGTGAGTTAGAGAAAATCTGAGATTTAACTGTACTCTATCAAGGAGATACAATAATGGCATAAAACCACCAATGGAAAAAGAAAACCACTTTTTGTAAATGTTCTCCATTTTCAATAAAAACCTTTCCATGTAATGACTTATACCTATAGTGTAATTGAAGCAACACATTATTTACACATTTAATCTTATTTTGATTTACTCTAATTTATCTGATATCAGCAGCCTGTTAGATGATAATTTAAAAATCCGCTGCTACCGTAATTGCTTTAGGAAACCTTCCTAATGATAATTTTATTCCCTAGAATAATTTAACTTTCCATTTAAAATGCACATCTAAGCACGATAAAGTATGTATTGGCAACAGAAGATGTTTATGTTCATGTAGAATGATAATTTCCTTAATGGACAGCAAGCAATACTGTGCTTCATATTTTATGGTAATGGAGATGGACTGAAATTACATTTGACTACATATACTTTCTATGTTTGTATGGAGCGTGAACAAGGTGAGGCGCCTGGGTGGCTCAGTCAGTTAAGTGTCTGCCTTCGGCTCAGGTCCTGGGATGGAGCCCTGCATCAGGCTCCCTGCTTAGGGGGGAGCCAGCTTCTCCTTCTCCTTCTGCCCCTCCCCCTGGCTTGTGGTCTCTCTCTCTCTCAAATAAATAAATAAAATCTTTAAAAAAAAAAAAAAGACAAACAAAAAAACCAAGGAGGTATGAGTTTAAAACATTAAAAATAAATTCCCCAGAAGTGTGTTTGTGGGAGCAAACTAGGGTTATAATATCATGTTTTGTGAGCCCTCACATACACTCCAGTCAAACCTCCTTCCTCAGCGCAATAGTTCTTTTGAAGATGGCAGGATTGGTTCTTTCTCAGAAGCCATGATGCCATGTTTCCAGATCTGTGTCCCACACCTGAAAGACATCACCCTCTCCTGTCCTGCTCCAGCAGGGAGCTTTATTCCATGGGGAGGAAATGCTAGAGAAATCTTTGAATGCACCCTCGCTAAAAGAATGGATATGGCATGATGGAGAATCTCCAAAGGGAGGATGTCTAGAAATACAGAGATAGTCCTTCCAGAAAAGCTTTGGAAATGCTGTTCTCCTGAGCTTCTGATGCTGCAGAGTATCTTCCGTCAATCATTAAAGGACTGAAGCTTCTAGCTCAATTCCTGTAAGTGCTGAGTATAGGGTATAAGTGTTAGGGAAAAAGAAGTCCCAGATGATGGCATTCAGGAGAATCCCAAGGTTCGTGTGTGATGAGGTGTAAGAGTTGCAGAGGAAGGTGGAAGGGACTTTATGTCTAAGGTACCCACTGAAGCAGGTGCCTCGAGAAGTCAGGAATTCCTGAGAGCCATCCAGGCACCCCCAAGCCATAAGGATTTGCTGTCGGGTGATCACAGTTGCCCTTTATGCATGTTCTCCTGCACTTTTGAGGGAGCACCAGGGCAGGCAACAGTCATTAGAGGGTGTAGCTCACAAGAACTTTGACTTTCATAGATGAATTCAGCTGGTGCCAAACCAGAGCCCTCCAGGAATTAAAATGCCAGATCTCTCATTCCTAAAGCCTTTGAGCCTCCTTTTGGAGCCCCCTGTTGATGGACCCCAACCAGAAGCAGAGCCCATGTAGATTGGCTTCCGGGGGCACCGGAGAAGGTTGGAGAAGGTGGGAGTGGATTTGGTAGCTAGTGGAGAATATTGAGCCCAGACTTTATTGGAAAGTGGGAAGTGCACAGATTTACATACCATTCTGTGTTATGATGAATAGTTTAAGGCATGATGAATTATACATGAAGTTTACAGATAATATTTAGCTTATAAAACCTTAATCTTCTGTCTCATTTTTCTGCGCATGGCTAGGTAATCGGAGGGATTCATCACCCAGTGTTTTTCCTGACACTCCAAAGCACTTTTGGAGGTGTGAGGATACTGAACACCCCAGAATCAAGACAGAGCGCTAGAAGTCCATCGGCATGCTCTTCTGTAGGAAGAGAAGTGGTTACTTACCGAACCGTGGAGACACAGAACCATGATAACTTTTCATCATCCCTTTTTGGCATTATAATTTTAAGATATACAGTTGCTAGAAGCTGTGCCATAGGAGGCCTTAAAATGAAAAGGAATCTTGAAAATAAACTAGGACCTTAACATGGAGCTTTGAATGGAGAACTGGGGACATTGAGATGGAGAAAGAGTGTGGTTAATGGGCCTGTCTACTTCATATATTGTTCATATACAGAGTTTTTGTAGCCTCCGGTATTCAGAGCACACTGCTAACTCAGAATTTTTGTCTATTACTCAGTAGAGTATTGTGGATTACTTCAAATTTCAGAGATGCTGCAGAGAACAATATTTTGAGAAACAAGATATGAAATATGCACAGCACAAGGGAAAAATGTTTTAAGAAATTACTTAACTATTATAAAAAAAAACTCAGGACATGGTAGAATGGTATTAAAGTTCTAAAAGAACATTTTCTTTATTTGTAATAACTCCTGAATAATAAAATTTTATATGTGTCTTTTAAGTGTGCAATAATAAAAATATCACCCTTAGAATATGTTACAAAGGTAAGGAAGCTAGTGAGAAATCACATAGGAAAGTGTTGTATTTTGTGTGGAATGAACCCAACAAATACTGATATCAAGCAGGGATGATAAATACAGTTATTATTTTAGGAATAAAGAAGACTGTTGGAGCAGAATAAACCCCTATATGTCACCTTTATCCTAAAAAGAAAATGTTGTAAAATACACTTTTAATTTAACTCACATATAATTTGTGTGCTAAATCTGATATTGGAGCTAAGTAGAAAAATTTTATTTTTTTATTATTATTATTTTTTAATTTTAAAGCAGAAAGAATATACTGTTTAACCTCTTAAATTTTAGTAATCAGAAGATGAAGTTATTGTTTTTTGTTTGTTTGTTTGTTTGTTTTTTTAATATAATTTTTTATTTTTTATAAACATATATTTTTATCCCCAGGGGAGAAGTTATTGTTGCATTGCATTAATTTTTGTTAACTGTGGGTAAAGGTTAGTGGAGTGTGTCTAGCATCTGAGATTTCTTGATCCTCTTCCTTTGCTGAAAAGGGATATAACTATATTAAAGTACATGAACTTGTGCCATATATTTGGATAAGTTGGTAAATAATTGTTTAAAAACCTGCATGCGTGTGTGCGTGTGTGTGTGTGTGTTACCAAGGTGAGACAAGTAATGGGTTCCTTGGAGGATTTTTTTTTTTACTTCCATCATAAGTCAAAGCAAGTGCAGTAACAGTAGTGATAGTAATTGTACTTTCACTACTTTCTTTACAAATCCACTTGTATCAGAATTTTTTTGATAACTCTAAACACATAGACATTGAAGGGTCATGTATTACCTTGATCTCTTTTTACTTCCCTCGGGAAGTCCATGAATGGAGATCGCATATTAAATGCAGTAAGGGTCATGATCATCTAATTCATATAGTACAGATGGTGAATGGGGGGAAGTTTCTGGAGAAAAATATAAAACAGTGAAACTCTTTTAAATTTTTCATGCTGTTTTTTTAAAAAATATAACTGACATGCACTATCCTGTTAGTTTTCAGGTATACTTCAGAGTGATTTGATATTTTTATGCATTATGAAGTGATCCCCACAATAAGTCTAGTTACCATCTATCACCGTACAAAGTCATTATAATATTACTGACTATATTTCCCATGCTGTACATTACATCCCTGTGACTTATTTATTTGGTGACTGAAAGTTTGTACTTCCTTATCCCCTTTACCTATTTTGCCCAGTACTAAGCTCCTACCCACTCTGGTAACCAACAGTTTGTTGGTTTATCTATGACTCTTTATCTATGAGTCCATTTCTATTTAGTTTAATTTGTTTTTGTTTTGTTTTTTAGATTGTGCATATAAGGGAAATCATAGCATACCTGTTTTTTTCTGACTTATTTCACTTAGCATAATATCCTAAGTCCATTCTAGAGGCCAAAGGGCAGTATTTCATTTTTTATGACTGAATAATATTCCACTGTATGTATATGTATAGACATACATATATCTCTTCAAACTGATGTTTTTATGTTCTTCAGATAAATACCCTGAGATCATGACCTGAGAGGAAGGCAGAGGCTTAACCCACTAAGCCACCCAGGTGCCCCTGTCTTTGTGGTTTTGATTAGCATTTCCCTGAGGACGAATGATGCTGAGCATCTTTTCAGGTGCCTGTAGGCCACCTGTATATCTTTTTTGGAAAAATGTCTGTTTGAGTCTTCTGCTCATTTTTAAATCAAGTTGCTAGTTTCTTTGGTTATTTAGTTGTATAAGTTTTTCATATGCTTTGATATTAACCCCTTATCAGATGCATGATTTGCAGATATCTTCTTCCATTCATTAGATTGTCTTTTTGTCTCATTGATAGTTTCCATCACTGTACACAAGCTGGTGAGTTTGATGTAATCCCATTTGTTGCCCTTGCCAGAGAAAACTGGTCTAAAAATATTGCTAAGATTGATGTCAAAGAATTTACTGCTTGTGTTCTCTTCTAGTTTTATGTTTCAGGTCTTATATTCAAACCTTTAACCATTTTGAATTTATATTTATATATATATCGTATACGATAGTGGTCCAGTTCTTTCGCATATAACTGTTGAGTTTTCCTGGCATCACCCCATCTTCCCATCGTATATTCTTACCTCTTTTGTCATAGATTAATTGGCCATATATATGTGGGTTCTCTATTCTCTTCTATTAAGCTATGAACAGAGAACCCAGAAATACTGGTATCTGGGTTCTGTGTTTTCTCTTCTATTGATCTATGTTTCTGTTTTTGTGTCATTGCCATACTGTTTTGATGATTCTAACTTTATAGTGTAAATTGAAATCAGGGAGCATGATACCTTTGCTTTGTTCTTCTTTTTCCAAGATTGCTTTGGTTATTTGGGGACTTTTGTGATCCCATACAAATCTTGGTATTCTTTGGTTTAGTTGTGAGAAATATACCATTGGTATTTGGATAGGGGATCCCATTAAATATATGGATTGCTTTGGGGAGTATGAACATTTTAACTGTATTAATTATTCCTCTCTATGAGCATGAACTATTTTTCCACTTATTTGTGTTGTCTTCAGCTTTCAGGAATATTATATAGTTTTCAGAGTACAGATCTTTCACTTCCTTGGTCAAATTTATTCCCAGGTATTTTGTTTCTTTTGATGCAATTATAAATGGGATTTTAAAAATTTCTCTATCTGATAGCTCATTATTAGTGTGTGGAAACATAACCAATTGCTCTATGTTAATGTTGTATCCTGTGACTTTACTGAATTTGTTTATTAGTTTTAATAGTTTTTTTGATAGAGTCTTTAGGATTTCCTATATGTAATAGCATAACGCCTGCGAATAGTGACATTTTATTTCTTCCTTTCCCATTTGGGTGTCTCTTACTATTTTCTTGGTTAACTGCTGTAGCTAGGTCTTACAGTACAATATTGAGTAAAAATGGTGAGAGTGTGTATCCTTGTCTTATTCCTGGTCTTAGAGCAAAAGCTTTCAGCATTTACCATGGAGCACGATGCTCACTGTCATGCTGTCATCTCCTTTAAGCATAAAACACTACTTGATAATTCTCAGATAGTGTGAACAAAACATAAAGATCATAGAAACCCTCCTAATGATAGTTAAGTAATTAATGTGGGGTAGATTTTCACCTAACTAGGTTTACTTGAGTCAGGCTTAAATGAGCCCATGTGTTATTAATTTAACCTCTATGTGTGTGTATGTCTCTGTATGTATGGTAAGCTTTTGGGAGAACTGATTATTGAGAAATAATAGATTTTAAAAAGAGACTGGCAAATTGAAAGAAAATTGATATAATTTTTAAAGGGAGAAAAGAGAAATTATTTCTCCCATTCATTCCACTGACGGACCTGGCATTACCGAATTTGGTGGGATTCGGAAAGTACTTCCATTTGGCTGTCTCTGCTATTGTTGATCAGACACTGACCAGTTTCCATTTTTTATTCTTACTGCAGTTTTATTTGAATAATTCATAAGCACAAGTTATAAAATGGTACAACCCTCAAATGACACAATCAAAGCTTTAAGTTAAGAATATGCTGAGGTATTTTGCAACCGAAACCACAAGTTAATAGTATCCCAAGATTTTTTTAAAAGTTTACTTGCTAATACATGAGTGTACCTTTAATGTTGAATTTTTATTCTATTTTTAGATTTAAAATACAAATTTTCAAAATTATAAATGCTATATACTTTAAGCTGATTTTAAGTCCTTGAAGTTAATTTTAAATCTCTGTTATACTTTGATATAAATTTAATAATCATATAATAACCGATATATTAACAATACAAGAGGCTTGATCTGAAACACCAAACTTTTAGTGTTTGAAACTGAAATTAGTTTCTCAGCCTAGTTCACATTCAACACTAACTAAACAGGTATTTCTTCAGTGCTTATAATCGGCAGGCCATTTTGGTAGGTACTGTGAGGAATAGTGCATTAGACTGATATTCTGTTCTTATGAAGCTTGCTTCCTGGCATGTGAGATGGATTATGTATTAAGCGTTTGTAATTTAAAGTAATAGATTCCAGAAAAGAGGTAAAGATGCATTCACTCAGGGTGCCTGGGTGGCTCAGTGGGTGAAGTGTCTGCCTTTGGCTCAGGTCATGATCCCAGGGTCCTGAGATGGAGCCCTGCTTTGAGATTGCTGCTCAGCTTCTCCCTGTCCTTCTGCCTGCCGTTCCTCTTGCTTATGCTGTCTCTCTGTCAAGTAGATAAAATCTTAAAAAAGAAAAAAGTTACGTTCACTCACTGAACACAGCTAATGAGAATTTATTAGGTATAAGCACTGTCTTAGACATAGAGTAATCACACAAGAGGCTCTGGGTATTGAGAAAATGGGAGAAAATGAGGAAGGGTCCCTGGAGACAAAGCTGGGTGACCCGAGGTCAACTCATCCCTTGGGGACTGTGTAAAGGTGTGGGTGTGGGAAAGGTGCCAAATTCCAGGGTGCATGGACTAGAGTAGCCAGCTCGGGGGCAAGATAGCAGGGGTGGGAGGCACACACAGGAAAAGGGAGTTGTTCGCTATGCTTGGGTATGGAATGCCTAACGAAGCCTGGAGAGGTATTCAGGAAGGTCGCTTTGGGTCATGTTTTGGATGAAAGCAGAAGGAAATGTTAATGTAAAGAATTTAGACTTTAAAGGCAATGAGGAGCCATTGGAAGCTTTTGAGCAGTGACTTGATCTGAGTACTGAAAACAGATTGGACCAAGGAATAGATGCGTTGAAGTTAAATAGGAAGGAGCTGAATAGCACGTGTACCTGAGCTCTAGGCAGTGTGACCCTTGAGCATGAAAGATTGGACTCCTGGGGCTGGAAAGAGGTCTCCTGCTCTGCCACATTGAATGCCTGTGCCCACCGATGCTGCGCCATCCACATGCCCATGGCCCTTGGACCTGTAGGAGCAACTTTCTCCCACCCTGCCTATCCCTGTCTTTGAGGCAGCTTGCAGATTTTTTTCCCCACCCGAGAAAACAACTAGTCTCCGTATACATAGGAAATATTCTGCAAACACTTATAAACTCCAGATCCTCCCTATTCTGGTTCTCCTTCTGACTTCCTACACCCTTCTCCATTGACTTGATCTTAGATCTGAAAATGACTGGGAAGATCTCATCATTTTGTGCATTATTTCTCCGGGCAGGTCTTCTGAAGTTATTTGTATACCCCTTGGAACCTTGTGATTTCCTGGCTCATAAACACATCTCACCCAGCTGTGTGTGTACCTCATCCTGTGCTTTGGGACTACAAGCCACTGTGGGTTGTTTCCTTATAGCGGCAGGAGCAGAGGGGACAGCAGCCCTGTTGGGTACTATTCCTACATGAGGGAGTTCAGGGAGCAGGACACACGTGAACTTGAAATTTAACCATGGTCTCCTGAAAACTTTACAGACAGATGTCAGAAATGAAGCAATCAGCTACACCTGCTGCCTGAATCTACTTTCCTTGTTGGTTGACATCCCTGGCTTTACTCTTATTTATTATACTCATTAAAGTTGTAATTAGTAGTAAGTACCTTTTAATTTTTTAAAAATAATTTTCCTTAGTTCATATCTGTGCTTTCTACTCAGTGTTTTTACTGAATAATGTACTTTCTTAACAAGGGCTTATTTACCTTGAAGGTGATGAATCATTATCCTTTATCACTGCACCACAAAGAGCCCAATTAAATAATTGTCAAATGGCTCTATTTACATTATCTTTCACATTTGGGTACCTGAGGTGTATATAGTGTAGGAAGAGATGATTGTACTGACATTCAGTTTGTCAGTCCTGTATCAGCAGAAATCAGAGAAGGAGCCATGTGCCACAGTGGGTATAATCAAGATCTTTTATTAATAGCTAGAGAAATTAATGTCATTCAGTAGCAAAGCCTGAACTGTGACAGATGAACTCTATGTGACAGAAGCTATTGGGGGCCGACGTCTTGGCTACTATTCCTATCTGGAAAAGCACCGGCAAGGAGACATTGTTTCACAGTGGCCTTCAGGTCACAGGTAGCTCCCAGTGTGCAGCAGAAGCCTGCATTTCTATAGTTTATTTGTTAGCTGTTTGGAATGGGTTTTGTAGAAAAATCGTGTTCGTGGCAAAAACCTACCATGGTTAGGTTCTGAGGGTAGCTCCAAAGCTCATATTTAACCACTGTGTTTTCTTCCATTGTTCTGCCTTCTATATCATTTATATTATTACATTTAGTGTCTCCTATATTATTTATATTATTACATTTAGTGTCTTATATTACACCTGCTTTTGTTGGGTGAAGTGTTCTCTATGAGCAGGGAAGGTTTGTCTCAGAAAGCCCTCAGGCCTATTCCGGATACACGATTCATGATTTTTTTTTTTTTTTTTAAGTGAATGAGAGTATGACATTTTGTTAGTTCTAGTTAACCACATATATAAATGTTTTCAAGAGACAAATCTGTTTGGAATTCCAAGTCTGGAAGTCACAATACTCCTGGAATAGGTAAATGGAATAGGTAAATTGAAGTATTTTAAAATTATGGCTGTTGACTTCATTAATTCTGACTGCCTTGATAACCTCTTTAGGAGAAGCCTAATATTTCTTCAGCTGCACGGTGATGGGAAATGAAGGGTTAGTACTGGGGTTTGGGACAGGCTTTCTTCAACTCTAATTCTTTTCTAATCCAATGGGAAATTAAATTATGATTATATGTTGAGTTCTTTGTTTTCTGGAATTTTAATGGAAAGGGAATAATGCTATTTATAATAGATTTCAAAAGCCTCATCCTATGATCCAGAAAGATATTTACCTTTTTTCACTTCGGGATGGAAATTTCTTAGATGCCAGATCTGAACTTAGTAGTTTGAAAAAGATAACTGTTAAGTATAAATGTTCTGATTGTACATTTTTGTATTTTTAAGATATTTACTTCAGCCAATTTCCATATAGGAGAAAATATGAAAATCAGAGTACTTTTATATTTATTTATTTATTTAGGGAAGATTTTGTTTATTCACTTAGAGAGAGAAAGAGAGAGCATGCAGGAGTGGGGGGAAGGCAGAAAGCGAGAGAGGGAGAGAGAGAATCCCTAGTAGACTCTGCACTGAGCAGGGGGCCTCACAGTGGACTCAGTGCCACAACCCTGAGATCATGACCTGAGCCAAAATCAAGAATCAGACGCTTAACCAACTGAGCCACCCAGTTTCTCTTAGTGTGTTTGTTTTTTTGTTTGTTTGTTTTTGAAATATTGGAAGCAAAATTTTTAAAATTTTTGTAGTGAACATATGGGAACAATATTTTTTGAACAGTGCTTTAAATAAGAATTTGAATTGGGTTATGTGTTTATATTTTGAAATTTAAATCTCTGTTAGACTGGATCTCTTTCTAACTACAAGCCCCTTGAGAAGACACTGTGCCTTAGTTTTCTTTTTTTCCAAAGTGACTTTCACAGAGCTGGGCACATAGTAACTCTTGATGTTTATAGAATTAATAAATGATGAAGAAATGACTTAGGCATGTTAAAGTCCACATTACATATTATTTTGCCTTCTCTCTCTGGGAAACTGTACCTCATATAGTTCCAACCTTATATCAGAATGATCAAGCCTAAGAAGTATTAAATAGCTTTAAAAAGTTACAGTGTAGATCTAGCAGAATGTTTTAATGGGAGCAGAAAATGTATTTCCATAACGGCATTACTAAGGACCACCAACATTTTCATTTTGAAACATTACATGTAAACAGTTGGGTAATTAGAAACTTCTAAATGATTGGGAAGCCAACGGCTATTATCCTTGGGTTTCATGGATGAGTGTCACTCGTAAAGTCCCATCTTTCTCTATTTGCGCTGGATAAAACCATATTAACTTTGGTTTTCTAATCATGCCAGGAGCCTGCTATCCCTGTGTCCACCAAAAGACATGGATTACCTGATGATTGGAGAGAAATGCTGTGATCCCCTAGAAATGACATTATTGTACAGTACACCTGCAGGAAAGATTTTGGTGGGTGGAGGTATATTTCTCCTTCCCCAATTAACTTTTCAGCAAGAAATCACAAAAGAACAGAGGAATAGGAAGAAGAAAGATTTCCTGGAATTAGTTTGCTTATATTTTGGAAGTAGTTTTTCTGGAGCATTGAGTTCACAGTAGTATCTTATCCAATACGCATTGCCCAGAAAGCATGTAAACACCGTAGGCACTCGCTCGGAAGATGACTGTGTTGGCAGGAGGACCTGGGCTACAGGCTAGCTTGCCTTGACATTGCTCCTTTTATTCTGATGGGAGGGAAACTAGTGACTTACAAGAATGTGTTTTTAGAAACATTTAAATAGCTATTAAATGTTTTTTCAACACAATTGTTTCTACTTCCTACCCATCCTATGAAGCTAGGAGCTTTCTCTTCCACTTCGACATGTGCCTTAGCTGTTGGGAGTAACTTGTCCACAATCCCACACCATATGTGACAGAACTAGAATTGGTAGCAAGGCAGCCCGATCCCAAAGACTAACCTTCCTTTTATTTTGTAATGCTTTCCTATTCTAGAGACATTAAAAGGCTGACGAACAGAAAGAAACAGAAACACATGCTACATTGGTCTAGAATTTAACTTAATCCACTCCTTCTGCCAAAAAATTGTATTGACTCTCTATCATGTGTGATGCTATGTGGAAAATCTGAAGATCAATCCCCTATAGGCTCATGGTTCAAGGAGAGAGGAAAATATCATAGATGCCATCTAGAACACCAATAAAAAACTCTAATTCAAAGTGGAAAATAGGTGTGTCTTAAAGGTGTAAGGAGAGAGTAATTGCAACTAATGAGAATCCAGGAAGTTTTGCTGAGGAGGTGGAATTTGCACTGGGTTCTGGAAGGCTAGGTGAGCTATTGCAGATTCAGACTAGGGCTGTGAGGGGTGGGAGGTGGGACATGAATAGTCAAGTATGAATAATAATAATAATAGTAATAATAAGTCAAGTATGAATAAGTATAGGGAAAGGAGAGATGGGACTGGTATTTTCAAAAACGTGAAGTATAATTTGAAGTGTAGTGAGTCATAGAGATTTGGTGATGCCAAGTCTCCGAAAGCTGTAGGACATCAAGTTCCTGTTCAGAGGCAGTGGAGTATCACAGAAAACCTTGGGGCTGAGTTGTTTTAAGCATGGCTGTTCTCTGCTGTACCAGTCTAGCGATCATGAGTAGCACACGTGATCACAGAAGCCTAGTAATCTGCTTCTGGGGGGATCTGATCTTCTTCGGGCTTGTAATCACTCTTGTCCATTTCACTTTCCCTTTCTGTTGTCAGCTTCCCTTAAATTTGAGGACTCACCAGCCCCAGAACGTAGGAAAGGTGTGCATTCGAGACTTAATAAATTCCATGTGTCGCATGTTTCTGTAGTCGTTTTCCATTCTGTGAAATGTGGTGAGACATTACTGATGGTGGTTAATGACAGGTCTTCCTCATAAAAAAGAATGCTTTGGGAAACACTTTGATCTTGATCAGGTGTGGATTGTTAACAGCAGCAGGCAGGGGAAACTCCCTTCCACCGTGGTATTAAGTATAAAGGAAAGGAACAGGATATAAGCACATCTTCATGAAATGTTACACGAACATGTAAGTTTCAGAGGTCAGAATGTATGTGTTTGAGAGAGTATTTTAAAAATTGAGGTCAAAAGACAGCTTAAAGAAAAAAAAGAAACAGACACAAAACTTTATTGAAGGCTTCCTGAGAGGGACCCTGGGCTGAGTTTTTCCTAAGCATCATCTCATTGAATTCTGACTCTAGCCCTGAGCTGGAAGGGTTATGATTAACCCCCAAGAAAAACGTAAGCTTCAAGAGTTTGGCCAACTTGGCCAGTGTGCTGGAAGTGCTAATGTGGCAGGGCAGGGGCTTAAACCCACGTCAGCCTTACTCCAGAGGCTGCTGTTTCCAGCTAATCTCCCCTATAGATGAGGTGTCAGCGCTCATCATGGCAGTGAGATCCCCCAGGTGCTTCAAGGTATTCTTGCTACAAAACGGTCACTTTTCAACGTCAGGTTTTGAGAATACTTTGTCCCTTTCAGTTGTTGGCCTTGTTAGCGTGAATGCCGTGACGCATGTGGCATGGGTCCTGACAGGCTGCCATGCAGCTTTCTGCGCTGGGGCACAAGGCGCCTGTCAGTGGCCCTTAATGCATGGAGGGGACGGGCACGGGTTGATGGGCAGGTATGCTGCCTTGCCATCACCTCTGAGGGTTCTGAGTGCGTTCAGCCCTACAAGCTATGCAATAGGTTTACAGCAATTTACTGGATATTTCTGCGTATCATGATGCAATTTTAAGAGTTAAAAATGTCCCTGTCTGTTTTTGACCTAGAGTTATTTTCTACTCAGCTGGCATTCCTTGCTTGGATTTCATCTACTTCACAGGGCTTTTCTATAGACTTAGCTGCCCCAGCTCTGACTGTCGGCTTCTGGAGAGTGGTGTTCACGGCTGTGCTGTTTTTATTAGTTCAGGCATCGTGGCTCACAATTTGGGGCCAGCATGCCATCCCGGTGCAGTTTTCTGATCATACCTTCAGTGAAGCTAATGGATTTTGACAGGAATATTGACATCGCTCTCACGACAGTTGGAGGATAAGTAGATAAAAATGTTGCTTAAACTCCTTAATGTAAAATTAGTTCTTTATAAAAGTTCCCGTCTCGGTACCTCAGTGACACTGACAGCCTCATTAACACTTTTCAATATTCTAATGTCAGCCGTCATTTAGTATCGGCTTAATCATTTTAATGGTTAATGTTGGCTTTTCGGCATGATCATTTAAATATCCCCAAAGATTGGGTTTATTATTCCTCACCAAGTAGGTTCATTTTAAAGTCAAGAAAATCACATTACTTGTAACATCAGACATACCTTTCCAGGGACTTTTCTTTAAATCAAGTCATTATAACTTATTGTTCTGACACTGAGTTATAGATCTATTTTGACTTATTTTATTTCTTCATAGGATCACAAAAAGACTTTTTTATTTTTTTTGAAAATTAAGCCTTTAGAAAATGAAAATAATCTCAGTTTTTTTTTTTTTCGATTCTAACAATACTCTCTTGAAATGTCGAACACATACATCTCAATTTAAATTTTCCTCGAAACAGGCTTTCAGAGTAGCTTTTCAGGTACAATAGCCTATTTTACCTGTACCACAGATAATCATTTAAATCGGGTTTATCACTTTCCTGGCATATTTTGAAATACTCATACAAAGGAATGCATAAATGTTTCATAAGCTACAGACGTACAAATGTACTGTGTAAGAATCAATGAAAACTTCTAACGCCATGTGTGTTTTTTATATTGCCTGTTCACCCTGGTCACCCTATTGCTGGGTCTTTGTTTTTGCACATTTCTAGGCGGAGGCTGTTCATGGGGCTGTCTTTCCTGTGCGGGCTTTATATTTGCAGATGATCCATAGAAACACAAACAAGGAATTGTCACAGCAGTATTTCACTAACTACTAAAGCTGAATGATGGCAGGCGTAATTACTGAGACTAACATCTGGAGCGGTTTATTAAAGGGAAACCTGCCAAGATTGTTAGCATATACCATACAGCGTTATCCATATGTGCTGTTTCATCACTATTGAATGTCGGGGTGTGTTCAGATGAAGGGAACTGAATAAAATCCAGCAAAGGATCGCAACTAACATATTATCTTTCAAGCTGATTTCAGTTTATCTTGATGGAGCTGTTTGCCAGAGATTTTTAAGATCCTGAACATCACTCATCTGGAGAGATTTCTAAACATACAGGTGCCTGGTTACTTGGTTTTGCCAGAATTAAAATGTCCCTCTTCATTAAACTTCTGCTTCTTGTTTTAGAAATGTTCTCCAAATTAAAAAATGAACAAAACGTTATCATCTACAAATAAACAAAATGAGCGGATATCGAGCTATTTAGCAGATATCTACATATTTAGTCTTACTGGAAGCTTGGGACACACACTTAAGAAGGAGTTTAATAGGGATTATAGGGATTTTTTAGTCATGACACTGACTTGCTGTTGACTCTTGTCATTATTGGACAGCTCTGTAGTGGAACACAGGGTGTTAAGTCTGGTCCTTCTCAAACTATAAAAAGCTCAGTTCTTAGGAATACTGTAGTTTTAATAACCTGGCAACAGTTTATTGAAATAGTAATAGAGAGAGGCTACCCTGGTCAGGCATGGTAACGTTCTTGTTAGGCACTAGTAGAGGATACTATGCCCATCTTACATTCTGTACACGGGAACCGAGGGAGAAGACACAGATCTTCAAAAACTGTTTGTTGGGAGAAAAAAAATTATGCCCCAGAAAATGCTCTCCGTTCCCCTCCATTCTAGTCACTGTCAGGTGCCAAAGACTGAGAAAAAAGCGAGTAAGAACATCGCCATCCTTTGGCTCCGTTGTAATCGGGGTGACCGGTTGTGTTAATAAGTAATATCTGCAAAGGGTTCACGAGTGGTACGTGGAGGTACGTGCACGTGCAGAGGGAACACTGTGGAAGAGAGGACTGGTTTCATGTGCTCATCGGACCAACTCAGTTTACCACAACATCTCATCACGTCCCCTTGAAAAGAACCACTGCAGAAGTGCTCCCACCGCACACCCGCCGTCTGTCCTTCCCTCATCCTGTGCAGATACTCCCTTTATCAGTGCAGCGTCTGCCCTGAATACAAGGTCCTCTTCCCCTTCTTCACCTACTCCTGTCTCTCTTCTCTAGCACCCAAGGGCTTTTGCTTCAGGGCAGCCCCCTTCCTAGCTGGGCCTTTGAAGTCAGCTCTAACTGGTCTTTTGCTCTCAGTCTCCCTTTGCTCCACGCCATCTGCCATCTTGCTCTCATTCATGCAGTGTTCACGTCTCCCCTCCCATAAAAGCTAGACTTCTTGGGAAGACCCCCCTGGCCTTCTGCCGTTCTTCCCACATTCTCACAGCAGGCTGTGACGTTCACTCTTCCCTGGCTTTCCCTCTGCCTTTTATTCCACCCAAAGGGCTCGCCCCCTCCCCCACTTTGTCTAGTGAATTCCTTGTCAGCCTTCCAAATGAAGGTCAAGCCTTCACATTTTTGTTTCTAAGGGATGAAGCTTCTTCCTTCAGAATCTAGTGCCCCTTCCATACCCCAGGGATGCACCTATCCCATCACATTTCAACTTTTCTATCTCCTGCGTATTCTGTGAGCTCCTCGAGGGTAAGGATTTGTCTTATTCAGCTGTGCATTCCCAGGGGCTCACACACTGTAGGTGTACAACCCGTGTTTGTGGAGTAAATGCCTGACTGAGGTGCTAATTGAACTTGCCCTTGAAGGAGTAACATTTTTCAATGATGAGTACTGACTAATACGCATTCACCATTAGACAACCTTCTGCAGACCTCTCACTTTTAAAACTGTGTTTTAGCAGAATAGATGTCCTGCAAGTATATTGAAAAGTAAGCTATGGATGAAGCCTGCAGAGGGAGTTGGTATGTTTGCCACTGTTGGGTTTCTGAGACATTATACATCTATGTCTTAAATGCCTGCCACTGAAAATAATCAGCTGTACCGCAGTGTTGGTTTGAAACTTTTTACCCATTTCTTGGATATTTGGCTTATTTGATTTTCAGACATTCCTATTTTCCTAATTGCTGTTTTGTAGCTTTGGAATGCACCAAACACCAGTGCCTTAGTGGCTCCTGTGTGCACGTGCACACACATATGTGCACACACATACACACACCATACATATGTATGAAAGAATTTATAGTCAGTAAAAGCATCTATAAGCGTTATTATGTTTCTGAATTGCTAACTCTCTAGCAGTAGGAGGTTGCTAAGATCCTCTGATCCCACATGTCACTATGAAGACAGATGTACACCTTTGATAAATATACACTATATAACAGGCATAAGTTAGGGCTCACAGCCTGTGGTAATGGGGACATCTGCAGTTGTTATGGGCATTTTCCATACACAATACTGGACATCTTTTTCTGCATTTCTTTCTTTCAGCTGTATTCTTTCCCCTTTCCCCTGTTCTTGCCTTTGCTCCTCTCTGCCAGTGGACCCCCTGCATATTGTTTATTGGTTCCTGGTGAGCTGATGGTTGAGAAGACTCTGGGTAAGCAGACAAGTCAGACCAGAAGTGATGCTGTGACACAATCTAACTTGCAGAAGGACTTTGGGAGGCTCCTTTATTGACCAACGATGGACTTATCGATCAATAGCTGTGGAATGTAGGAATGTGTCCAGAGCACTGACTCAGACCGTGTCTACCACTGACTTTTTGCTCTTAAATTAGGTTGGTGGAAGAGAGTTTGTTTGCATTGTTTGGATTACTAGTGAACTGAACAACAGCTATGCTCTTTATTGTTCATTTGTATTCCTTCTTTTTAATATTTTTTGCCCATTTTTCTGGGTGGATGCTTTGGTTTTAGTAACTTAAAGAGCATTAGGATTCCCAACAAAGAACTACTTACTTGGTGTATCCCTTGTAGCTGTAAGTAGTTAGTTCCATGAAATGGCTGGAGCAAGGTGTTGGCTCGGATGGTTGAGACTAAGACAGGGATTTTGGCTTTTCTGAACATCCTTCTTATTAATCCTTAGAAGTCGACTGTGGAGCTGAGGTAGAAAATGTCTCTATATTCTGTTTTTCCTGTTTCTTCTGAATATGAATGGTGTGAGTCCACCCTTATTCCTATATGACCCTGGAGGTGATGTTATATTTACATGGTGGGTTTTTTTTGTTGTTGTTTATTTGTTTTTGTTTTTGTTTTTTTCTGCAATAGCTTTCCAGAGATGTACCTTCTGGCTCAAATCACACATTGTCCTAATCCCAGGAATTTCCTGTTTTACCTAGTTCAGTGCAGTAAACATTTTCTCATTCATACAAAGGTGTTATCCAGCATCATGATAAAAGGAAGGTTATGTATAACATGAGTAAAATTTTCTTAGATGATTGTAACTTATTACATACAAAATTTTGCATTTTAACCATTTTATGGGAAGATTGCCTAAAATTTAATATCAGTATCCGACTACTAATACCTTAGTTCCATCATTATTTTCTGATGGATATATATACGTAGAAGTGGAATTAATGAGTCATGGAGTATGCATAAGCTTAGCTTCAGTAGACACAATGAAATAGTTTTTCAAGGTGACTGTCAATTTACAGTCCTTCAACAGTGTAAGAGTGTTTTGGTTTTTCCACATGCTCACCAACACTTGGTCTGTCATTTTCATTTTATATATTCTGTTGACTGTCTGGTACTGTAACATTATGGTAGTGGTTTGCAGTTTTTTGAGGAGTAGGGAACCATTTTATCTATTATTAACCATTTTAATATCTTTGTGTGAAGGGTCTATTCAAGTTTTCTGCCCATATTTCCTTTGGTTATCCTATCTTTTAAATACTCATTTATAGTAGTTTTTCTAAATTTTGGACTTAAGTGCTTTGTTGGATATAATTAATGAAAATATATTTTTCCACTTGTTCTGTTTCATTCTTACTCTCTTAATGATGTCTTTTGATAAATAGAAACTCTTGATTTTCATAGAGTCTAATTATGTATAGTTTCTTTAATAGCTAACATTTTCCGTGGCCCACTAAGAATTTTTTGCTTATATCAAGGTCACTAAGATATTTTTCTATTCTCCTGCAAATATGTTACTGTGTTTCACATTTATATTTGCAGTCCTTATGGAATTGATTTTTGTGAATTGTGTGAGGTAAGGTCAGTCTTCTTTTCTTCCATATCCAATTGACCCAGCACTGTTTATTGAAAAGACAGTCCTTTCCCCCATTGCACTGAGGTGTCATTGTTGTGATAAATCAGTATATTTTCTGCCTTCATTGTGGAACTCACAGAATTTTGTTCACATTTACAAGTTTATTTCTGAAAATATAGATTAAGATGTGCCATTAGAGGATGAAGATGTGGAAGGTCCCTTATCTTTCTTTGCTAATATGAAAAAAATGGGTAAAAAATATTTTACAAAAATAAATATTTAACTGAGATTGAAGATAAGGAAAGAAAATCTGTAGTTGCCAAAAATGAAGTAAGGACTCTTGATGGTGAGAGGAATTGAATTCACATGGCTGATAAAGATAAGTGGACCAGATAAACCCTTTATGTGCTGGAGTTTTAATGCTTTGTAGAACCAAGTAAGTATATGAGCAAGAATTAGGCTTCCTGCAAACCCAACAGCCAGGACAGAGTGATTAAGTTGGTAAAATTCTGCCTGCTGGCTAAACAATGAAGCATGGAGGTTGAAGTCCCAGATGGTAGATGGAAACAAGACCAGTTATGGGGTGTTAGAGATCCTAGACTGTGCAATGGACGCATTTGGAACTGAATTCTTTTTCTAGTCACTCTGGGGAAGGCCTGGATTAAGAAACCATCATAAAATCTGACCAGGTACTCTTTTATCACATTAGGCTGAGGTAAAGGCAACCATAGAATCATTCCGAAGGAATGCTTCTTGGGAAGCTAGAAGAAGATAATGTGTAGTAAAGATGGGAAAAATTTACAAAGCCCTTCAGGTAGAAAGAGAAAATATTAAGGGCATTCAAAGAGAATGGACAGATTATTGACCAAAAGAAAATAAAAAGAATGACCACAGACCTTTCATCAATAATAATAGATTACAGAAGATAATGCAATTTAAAGTACTAAGAGAAAATGTGTTAACCTAGAATTTTATACCCAACTAAATTATCACTCAGGCTTAAGGATGAAATTAATATATTTTTGACTTGAATAGAAATAAAAGGTAATTTTTAAGAGAAAACTATAAATAGGGAATGAATGCAAGTAAATAATGAACCTTACTATAATCCCAGAGATAAAAATTAAAATAGTAATTATTACATAGTCCATCAAATTGAAATAGAGGACAATCATGTTGACAAGGCTCTAGGGTCATATAACTGTCTCACATATAGCTGATAAGTTTATATTGCTTGCTGCATTTTTAGAGAATAAGACAGCAAAGGACTTAAAATTGTACAAGGTCTTTGAACCTGCAAGTTTACGTCAGGAATATATTCTAAGTTATTTATTTATTTATTTATAAAGATTTTATATGTTCATTTGAGACAGAGAGAGAGAATGAGAACACAAGTGGGGAGGAGGGTCAGATGGAGAGGGAGAAGAAAAAGCCCCAGGACTCATGGAGACTGATGCTGTGCTTGATCCCAGGACCCTGACAATATGACCTGAGCTGAAGGCAGATGCTGAACCAACTGAGCCACCCAGGTGCCCCCTAAAGAAGTAATTTAAATTATATTTATTTAGGTATACAATTTTCATCCCAGTGTTTTTAAGAGCTCAATGTTCAAAATCAATGTCCAACATGGGTTGATTATTAAATCTATAATTATAGAATAATACACAATTACTAGAAACAACATTTCAGGAATATATCAACTGATATAAAACATACATTAAATAAAAAACTATACTAAATGAAAAAATATAATATGTGAATAGTGTGATCTCTTTTTATAAATGCAAATAATTTGTACCTAAAATATTTGAAAATATCTCAGTATCTCAATATCTATATTTATTTCTTTATGTCTCAATGTTTTAATAGTGGTTGTACTTGGGCTATTCGTATTGTGTGATTTTAAAATAGTCTTCATTAGTCTCAGTTTTATTAGTTTTTCAAAAAGATAGAGTATGAGTTTTTAGAAAGAACAGAAAAAAGAAACTTTACATTGGAGGAAACAAAAAATATTGTGAACATTGTAATATAGTACTTAACATACACAGCTGCTTGAGGTACTGGTGACAGTCAGAATCCAGTCAACTGTGTCTGGTTCATAGTTTTTCTTGACTATAAGGATTAAGGTGAAGTTTTTTTCTGCATTTTAAATCCCAGTAAATAATTTTAACTTTTTAAATTAAGGTTTCTTTGAAAACTCAAAGGATAAAGGGACAATATATTGATTATTCAATATATAGAATATATAAATGTTATTTATCTTACTTGGTTTAATAGTTCTTTATCATTCCCTACTCCTGCAATTCTTTATATCTATATCTATATATAGTCTAGATATTATATATCTATATATCTATATCTCTATATCCTATATAGAGATATCCTAAATAGAGATATAGATATATAGATATATAATATCTATATATAATATCTAGACTATCTATATAGTCTAGATATTCAAGGGACATTGTTGCTTTGGGCCCAGATAATCTGAGAATGACATATAGTGATCATCTATTATAGGCATGAGGAAGTGAGAGACGTGAAGAATGAAGCAATAATGAGGGTTTGTGTGTGCCAAATTTTTTTTTTCATTGAGATTTAAAGAAAGCTTAAGAGAGGTGTCTGTTTCAAATAGAAGATAACTTTAAAAGGATTGGAAGCCAAGATGCTGATATGGAGGGAACAGACTGTCCCAGTGGAACACAATGCAAACTACACCCTTATTCTTGCCAAAAGAAAAGTTGTTTCCACCTATGTAAAAGAGATTATCCTGAAAATAGATACTGCACATATTGAAAGTTTTGAGAGTAGTGGGGATGAGTTATGATTTAAAACAGAAAAAAATTATAGGAAGCAACTATGAATTATTAGCCTACCAGCCTTGAAATTTTCCCTAGGAAATACTTTTTTGACGTTAGCCATGTAAAAAAATCTTTAAGATTTGGGAGTGGGGGCAGAAGGATTACAAAAAATTTATCTTTACAGCAGTATTTTTTAGATCATTGATATTTGGTGGCTTTTGGTGCCTGAATTCCTTTTGGAGATAATTGTGGAATTAGTTTTAAAAACCTTATTAGAGGCAAATAGAAAGCATTATTAATTACTTAAGGCACTATTATTTTAACTTTGTATTATACAATTTAAAATCATAAAGGAAAGAAAAAATATTTTATTAGTCACCTGCAGGCCCTTTTTAAATGACGGGGATCTTTTCCTCTGGGGCTTTAAGCAAAATATAAATTGACCTCCAGTGCTGACTACCTAAAAATATGCCGTGTAATTCTCTACAAGATGTGTCCCACATTCACTTGTTTGTGGTGGTTTAGAAAGGAAAACAGAAAAAGTAGAATTCACACTTGATTGGGAGCCCCAAAAGTAGTCTGGTTCTACCAATAACTGGATATATGGCTTAGAAAATCACTTAACCTCCTAGGGTTCACTTTTTTCTCTATTATGTGAAAGGGTTGAGTGTATTCGTAGGTGATCCTCAGATCCTACTATAGTATTCTGTTTGTGTGTTCAACACAATGATCCCCAAAGTTGATACCCTATATATTGACTTTTCCCAGCATTCTAGCAAGAATTACTTTAGAGCTAGAATATTGCAGAATATGCTATTTAAAAGTGTTTTCGATTATTTATACCCAACTGCTTTATTCAGGTTTTGAGTTGGCTTTCAGAAAGCATACAGAAAGGTTTTTAAAGAAAGTGAGTATCTGGACTGTAGAAATATAAATTAAACAGAGGTTTAAGAATATATATTTTTGGTAGTACATCTGACTTTTACAATATCATATTGAAAGCCTTAATTGTAACCAAATAATGTTTTCTGGTCTGTGTTTAACTATATGTAAAACTCAGTGGACAATTCATAAAGAGTATAATTGACAGCTAGTAAAACCCTTGCAAAAATGAATCAGCTTTTAACTCATATTAAATTATCCTTTTCTAAAAGACTGAAAACTATAATCAAGTTCTTTCTGTGTAATTTGCTATAGATTACTACTTTAAGAAAATAACATCCTTTGTTAAAAAAGGCTTTTCTATTATTGGCTTATGGTGTCCCCTACTCCCACTGAATTAAAGCTTTCAACCTGCTGTTAGATGCCCTGAGCTTTTCACCTGAAACATTTTTACAATGAGAACATAATGAATGTTGAAACTGGTATAGATTATTTAAAATAAGCTTAGATTAGCTCTCTATTGCTGCTCTTGACCTCCAGAGAGAAAAAAAGAAACAAGTCTCTTAGTACAGAGGTGGAATTGTTATTAAGTGCTTTAAAGCTTAAATTGTAGGGATGAAGTGTGTAGCTTCCCACTGTTACTTTTTCTTTATTTCTTGGTTCCACTTGTTAGATGAGCAAGTATGAATACTCTGACAATTATAATGTGATCATTATATATTACAAAATTAGAAAACAATATAATCATTGATATGTTATATGGAAGAAGTAGGAACTAAAAATTGCTCATTTATGCATTTATCAAAAATAATATTAAACTTTATGGGTGAATATTCCACAGATAAGAGTGTTGAAAATGCAGCAAAGGTTTCTGCCTTCATAAAGATTTTGGGATTATGAGCAAGATTTTTATTATGATCCTCTTTTTAAATGCTGAGGGCCTTTGAAAAAATTCAGCACCCATTCTTGACTTTAAAAAAAAACTCAAAAACAAACAAACAAACAAAAAACAGCCCACCACTCAATAAAATACAAATTGGTAAACCATTCTGTAACATTAGCTAAAATATTTAAACTGCAGAAATAAGGTCAGTGTCTTAATTAATGTTGAAATATGAGAATCATTCCAACTGGCCCCCAATAAGACAAGGATAACAACATCTTCATCTCTGTTTAACTTTATATTGGAGGGGTTAGTCAATGAAAGCAGACAGGAAAGATAATTAGAGGCATAAGAATTGGATGGCAGGGAGTGGGGACTATTTCTTTGGAGGTGATTCCTGAAAAGTCCCAAAAGGATCAATGAGGAAACTAACACAAACAATAATGAATTCAGTAAGGTACCAGAATATAATAATAGCTTACAACAGTCAAACATTAACTAGCCAGAAGATAAAATGGTAGAGAAAATCCTATTTATGACGGCAATGACAATAACAACAAGAAAATAAAATACTTGGAAGTAGAACTAAGTGTACATATGCAAAATCTATATGAGAAAATTCCAAACCATTCCTGGGTCATCATAACCTGTTCTTGGATTGGATAGGCTCAACATGATAAAGATGCCATTTATCTTTAGGTTAAGAAATTGAATGCAACCAGTAAAAGTGGTGGATTTTTACTCCAAGCTTGACAATTTAATTCTCATGTTCATATAGAAAATAAACATGCAAGAATATCTAGAAGAACCTGAAAGAAGAGTCAGGGGGAGTTTACATTTTCTGATATTCACAGAGCGTCAGTAATTAAAAAGTGTGATGCCAACAGATAAGTTGGCCACGGGGAGGAAAATCTAGAAGTAGACCCAAGGACATACAGAAATTCAGTAGGATAATAGGGGAATTCTCAAATCCATGGGAAAAAATAGACTTTAACAAAATAATAGTTTTTATTTATTTTGTTTTATTTTAAATAGTGGTAATATACACATAAAATTTACCATCTTAACCATTTTTATGTATGCAAGTCAGTAGTGTAAAGTACACTCACATTGTGCAACCAGTATCTAGAACTCTTTTCATCTTGCAAAGCTGAAACTCTGTACCCATTAAGCAACATCTCTTCATCCCCCTAACTCCAGCCCCTAGCAACCACCAGTTTTCTTTGTGTCTCTATGAATTTGACTACGCTATGTACCTTATGTTAGTGGAATCATTCAGTATTTGTCTTTTTGTGACTGGCTTACTTCACTTAGCACAATGGCCTCAGGGTTCATCCATGTGGTAGTATGTATCAGAATTTCCTGCCTTTTCGAGGCTGACTAGTATTCCATTGTATATATAGACCACATTTTGTTTATGTATCTATCTATGGACATATGGGTTGCTTCCACCCTTTGGCTATTGTGAATAATGTTGCAATGAACATGGGTGAAAAAAATTTCTTTGAGACCCTGAGTTCAATTTTGTGGGGGAGGAGGGTTATACATTTTACACTCACAACAATAGTGGATCAAAGTTGTGGTTTCTTTACCTTGTCACCAGTAGTTATTACTATTTTTTTTTTCAATAGTAGCCATCCTAATTGGCATGAAATGGTAGCTTATTGTGGTTTTCAGTTTTCTAATGATGAGAGATGTTGAACATCCTTTCCGGTCCTTATTGACCATTTGTATATTTTTTTTGAAGAAATGACTATCTAAGTCATTTCATTTATCCCTCTCTTCTTTTTTGTTATTAAGTTGTATATATTCTTCAAACATTCTGTATACTAACCTGTATGGATCCTTTCCCATTTGGTAGGTTGCTTTTTCATTCTGTTGCTTGTGCCTTGATGCACAGAAGTTTTAAATTTTGAAGTAGTCTAGTTTGTTTTTTTCTTTTGTTGCCTGTGGAAATCATTGCCAAATGCGATGTCATGAAACTTTTCTACAAGGTTTTCTTTTAGGATTTTTATAGTTTAATTCTTATGTTTAGGTCTTTGTTCTATTTTGAGTGAATTTTTGTAGATGGTGTAAGGTAAGTGTCCAACTTCATTCTCTTTTGCATGGGGAAATACAGTTTTCCCAATATTATTATTATTTAGATTTTATTTATTTATTTGACAGAGAAATAGGGCATAAGTAGGCATAAGTAGGCAGAGCAGCAGACAGAGGGAGGAGAAGCAGGCTCCTCACTTTGGGAGTTTGATCCCAAGACCCTGGGATCATGATCTGAGCTGAAGGCAGCTGCTTAACCC
The DNA here is from genome assembly GCF_011764305.1 of Mustela putorius furo. NCBI lineage: Eukaryota > Metazoa > Chordata > Mammalia > Carnivora > Mustelidae > Mustela > Mustela putorius. The sequence goes on along the minus strand of NW_025422010.1, from coordinate 10,394,674 downwards.
ACTGAGCCACCCAGGTGCCCCTTTCCCCAGTATTATTTGTTAAAAGGACTGTCCTTTCTCCATGAATGGTCTTGTCACCTTTGTCAAAAAATCAATTGATAACATATATGAAAGTTTATTTCTAGACTGTCTATTCTATTCCATTGTTCTATAGAACCTTATTTTCTGAGTTGTTTAGCTTTATAGAAAAAAATGTGAAAAAAGTACAGAAGGTGCCATGTATCTTCTTTGGCCCTAGTTTCCCCTATTTTTAACATTCTCATATTAGTGCAGTTGCAACATTTGTTGCAGTTGATGAGCCAATATTGATAGATTACTATTAAATTAAGTCCATAGGTTGCATTAAGATTCACTCTTTGGGTTGTATATTCTATAGGTTTTATAAGTTTTGACAAATGCATAATGACATATGTCCTTCGTAACAGTATCAAATAGAATAATACTGGGCCCTAAAAATCTCCTATACTGTACCTATTTATCCCTCTCTTCCCTACTTCCTCCTGGCAACCCCTCATTTTTGTCATCTCCATAGTTTTTCCTTTTATAGAAGGTCATATAGCTGGAATATCATATATAGCCTTTTCAGATTGGCTTATTTCATTTAGCAGTATGCTGTTCAAGTTCCTCCATGTCTTCTGGTGGTTTGAGCCTTTCTTTCTATTGGAAAAGATAGATTTTTAATATAGATTTAATATAGATTTTTTAATAAGTGGACAGCTGGATAATCATCTAGAAACTATAGGATTCATATTGCACACCATACAGAAGAATAAACTTCAAATGGGTCAGGGATCTAATTGTAGGAAAACTTTTTAAAAGGGAAAAAAAAAAGAGGAAAATCAAGGGGAAAAAATGAAGCCAGACAAATACTAAAATAAAACATGAGTGAATGCATTTATAAACTGCATATAAGGAAAGCCTTTCTATGACTCAGAAGCCAGATGGAGTAAAAGAAAAGATTGATGAATTTGTAACAACATTAAAAAAATTAAAGAAAAAATTTGCATGACAAAAACCACTATAAGCAAAATCAAAAGAGAAATGACACACTGGGAAAAAATACTTGCAATACCAGAAATAAAGGAATAGGCTCATAATATTAAAGAAGTCTTAAAAATCAAAGAAAAGACCATAACTCAGGAGATAAATGGATAAAAGACCTGAACAGACAGCTCATGTAAATGGTTATGGAAATGGCTTAGGCCTATGTGAATATGTTTGAGTTCACTCAAAATAAGAGAAATGCAAATTAAAGCAGCACTTATACCGAGATACCATTTCTCATCCAATAGATTGGCAAAAATTAAAATCTTGAAAAATTTTATCAGGTGAGCTGAGGCAAAACAGGCCCTCACTTATACAGCTGGTGTGAGTACAAGATGGCACCCATCCGGTGGAGAGAGATTTGGTAAAGTCAAAGAGAATCACCTTCCTGGCTCTGTCCTTGTCCTTTCCTTCCTGTCCATGGATTTCAATGTAATATGGGATTTCCATCCCCAGAACCTTGGACGTTTCCTCTGCCTACCAGCATGGTAGGCTGGAAATGTCTGCGAATTACTATTCTGTGGGCATAGCTGTCAGCCAGTGAGTCCTGCGCATGGATTGATGTAATTTCTCAGGTGAGATAATCTTGAAGCCTGTTCTTTGCACCATTTCCCAGAGTTTCCCTTCATGATTAAGCACCTGTCTTGTGTAGGGCACTAGGCGCAACAGAACACCCTTTCTTGCCTGCATTTGTGTCCCTGTCAGGAGGTCTGCTTCTGAAGAACCCAGTGTAAGACTGTGTGACAGGCAGCTACCCTGGGACCCAGCAATCCCAGGCCCTAGAGTTTATCCTGAAAATGCATCTCCCTAAAGTGAAGCAACATACACTCAAGATTACTCACTGTGGCATTATTTGCATTAGCAAATTAAATGCCTGACCCTGGAAGTCCCGCTGAATGAACCATAGTATGTGTATGAAACGGATATTCTGGAGCTATTAGAAATAAAGCGGAAGGTCTCTCTGGACAGCTGGCATATAGAGGAGGGAAAAGTAAAAGGAAAAGCGTATGTGGATTATGCTACCTTCTATGCAAGAAGGACAGGAGAGTAAGAAAGTATACTCGTATTTTCTTACTTTAATAGAAAGAAATGCAGCTAGAATAAACCATAAACTATTAACCATGATTCCTTGGAGAGGTAGGTGGAAAGATCAGGATGGGGTAGGATTTCTCTTAGTTCATCTTCTGCTGCTGGCCAAGATGGAAAAACAGGGACTGGATTTACCCTTCTACTGAATTCATCACCCTCATCAAAAAACAAAACAAAACAAAACCTAACAAATATAAGACAAAAATACAAACAAAAAGATAAAATGGAACAATGTTTCTTCAGACATGGACATGAGGCAAGGAAGGACAGTGATCCATGCGAGGGGCCAAACAAAGGAGTCAAGCTCTCTAATGGCCTCTGCTCACTTAGGGGAACAACTTCTAGACCATATAGTACAGGGAAGGGCAGTCTGAATGGAGCCTGATGACATCCCTGAGTGGAGGAGACAGAGATAGGAGTCTGCAGATGCCAAGATGGCTGTTGTTCATAGCACAGAGCACTAAATGGGGGGGAGCCATCCAGAGGGGGTACCTGGAAGATGATAGTTGTGCCCCTCCAATGGGCAACAGCTCAGGGCATGCAAGTGAAGAAACTTGTCTAGTCTGGGAAAGGAAGGAGTGGTAGGAACAGTGCTTGTTTCCATCAACCAGACAGAGAAACCTTCTGGACTCAGACGTGGGGAATCATTAACCCCAGACTAAGCCCCAATTTAGACCCACCTACCAAGTCATTAATGCAAGTCCTGAAAGTTTCAAACTGTGTCCAAGGAACTTAACTGTGTCCTAGAACAAAGTACAGAAGGATTATAGGAATGCTTATGTAATTTTGGTTTTTGAATGATGTAATGTTCTAAATACTCAAATCTAAAGTTAAATTAAAAGGAGTGATAAACGTGAACCAGAAACATAAGATCAGAGAGTTGAGCTTGATGATGACATAAACACACACACATACACAAAGGAACATTTGAATTATTAAATTCAAATTATTATTAAATGTTGGGCTCCATACACTATAAATTCTCTAGAGGAAAAAACATCCAACTGCAAAGAGATCTTGAACCGCCCCCCTTCATTAGTATTGATGTAGGCATTCTGAATTAAATTTGTATATTGTTGGATAGAGTGAATGAGTAAATGTACTGAGAACCAGAGTTCTCAATGTAGAATGGGGAGATAGAAATATGAAATGTGTAGATGCTGGTATTTTAGAACACTATTTTGAGGCTATATTGAATCAGTGCATATATAAAAATGGACAAATATTTTGGGTTGTCTCATGCAATGTCAGCAGAAGCTCCCTTACATATACTTCCAGGGACTGAAATTGTCCTATTTATTTTGGATAGTTCATAAATATTCTTATTGATTTTTATTGACTTTATATTTATTTTCATGAATCTTATTGCAATTTTTCTTCTGTGTTCCTTAGTAATGACATCTTTTAAAAAATATATGGTATAAACTCCTGGAGTTTACAAAAAATGTGACCCTCCAGGGTCAGGTATTGGGCAGTGTACATAGCTGTTACTCAGTACATATCCATTGAATGGAAAGTAGTAATTCTTCTACTTTTTCATCCCATCATTATTGTATACACTACTGTGATGTTTATAACGTCTCGTTGGTTGTTGTTGTTAATCAACTATTATGTTAGGAGTTACAGATAAAGTGACAATCATGATGGTTTCTATTGTTGGAAGAATGTGGCTTTAACTACTTTTTGTACTTACAGTTTTAAAATTAAAAAAAATGGAAACAACATTGACCCAGTAGCACCCACCTTAAATTAGACCTTCCTGTAGGCTTACAGGAAGTCTGGCCTTTTGCATGTGGTGACTTATTTTAAGAGGAAGATGGATTGGGCTGGTTCTCATCACACCTGTACCTTCTGGTGCATTACATTATCCTGCCATATGGTTTTCTATGAGGATGTTTATTTGATCTTGACTGTAAAGACTTTTCAGAATCTGGCTGTGAACTTTTAAAATTTTTTTAACTCCATATGGATACACAGGATTTATACAATTCCCCATGGTCAGAGCACATACACTGAGGTCAAATTAACAGTAAGACTGAAAGCACCTTATTGTTTAATGCAAAGACAGATTAGCAAAGATTAAGAAAGAGTATGAAATGTTTGTTGGCTGTTCCCGGTACATATGTATATTTGAAATAAACTTTCAAATTTGTATTTGAAATAAAATTTCAAATTTCAAACCATCATAGGGTGATGGGACTATGGCTCTTATTTTTAAACTACTATTGTCAGTAGTGTTATTGAAGAGTAAATGTTGAATTAAAATGTTCAGGTTCTTATTCATTACATACATGGTAGTGTTTTAGAGTTGCATTTCACTCTAAGTTTTTAACAGATCCAGATGATTTTTCTCAGTTGTAGGCATTCCATCCATAGGAGCTAGTTTGGAAGCTTATTCTGCTTCTCCCTGAACTTGCTGTCTTTAGCAGTGAGAGAACCCATTCTGATTATTAGCCACCTCTAAATGATGGACTGTCATACTTCATTCTGTCTCCAAGTTTAACTTTCTCATTCTTCTGAATATCGATGTTTAGTTCTGCTTTTTGAAATGATACAGTGTCATTTTCCTTAAAAAAAAAAAAACAAAACCTTTACTGCTGTATCATTCACACACCATACAATTTGCTGATTTAAAATATACAATTCAGTGGTTTTTGTGTAAACAAATTTGTAAAGCCATCACTACAATCTAAGTTTAGAGCATTTTCATCACTCCTTAAAGAATACTATACACGTTAGCAGTGAAACTCCATTTCCACCCATCAACCCCTGCTCTAGGCAAGTACTAATGTACTTGGTGTCTCTGCTGATTTGCTTATTCTGGGCCTTTTATATAAATGGAATCAAATAAGACGGGGTCTTTTGTGACTGGATTCTTTCACCTAGTATAATGTTTTCTAGTTTCATCCATATTGTGGTGTATATTAGCATTTTATTCTTTTTTTATGGCTTAATAATCCATTGTGTGGTTATACCACATTTTATGTATTAATTCATCAGTCAGTAGACTTCTGGATTCTCATTTTTTGGCTATTCATGAATAATATTGCTATGAATATTGGTATATAAGATTTTGTATGTATGTATGTCTTCATTTCTCTTAGTTCCTTTATCTAGGAGTAGAATTTCTTGGTTGTATGGTGATTCCGTGTTTATGTTTTAGAAAAGTGGCCAGGCTTTTCTAAAGAAATTGTACAACTCTCATTCCCAGTTGTAATATGGGAATCCATTTTCTCCACATATTCTCCAGTGCTTATTAATGTCCATCTTTCTGATTTTTGCCATCCCAGTGGGTGAGAAGTACTCACAAACATTTGAGTTGTATTTCCCTAATGACTGACTATGTTGAGTACCTTTTCATGTAACTTGTCGGCCATTTGTATATCTTCTTTTGAAAATTGTATCTTCAGGTCCTTTGCCCATTTTTACTTAGGTTATTTATTTCTTACTGAGTTGTAAGAGTTCTTTATATATTCTGGATATCAGTCTCTTCTTATTAGGCGATTTGAAAATACTTTCTCTCATTTTGTTGGCTGTTGAGAGTATCATTTTTTTTTTCCTAAACTTTTTAGCCCTCATAGCTCTTCAGATATTTAAAGATTACTAATATGTGACTTGCACAGTGCTGATCTCTAGAAGGTTTTTGGCAGAGGTTTATGAGTAAGTTAATTATATAGCTTCACTGGCCTTCTTCACCTACTAACCACACTAAATGTTCTTCATTCCTCAGTTGAGTGTCAAATCCTGCCATCTCTGACAAAGCATGGGGACAGCCATTCTCTGGAAGTCGGGTCATTGGCACTTGTTCCTTACTGAAGAGTGTGATGCTCCAAACTGGATTTCTGCTACGTCATCACTAGTGTGGGTGCATTGGAACCATGACTTCCTTCGAAATTTGACACCACTTTTGTTTTTTGTTTTTAAAGATTTTATTTATTCATTTGACAGACAGAGATCACACATAGGCAGAGAGGCAGGCAGAGAGGAAGGGAAGCAGGCTCCCCGCTGAGCAGAGAACCCAATGCGGGGCTCCATCCCAGGACCCTGGGATCATGACCGAGCCGAGGGCAGAGGCTTTATCCCACCCAGCCTCCCAGGTGTCCCTTGACACCGCTTTTGTATTCATGTTTTCTATTTTCTACCTTTTAATGCAGCTCTTATTTTTTTTTTTTTGCAAGTAAATGAGGTGTAATAGTTACCTTGAAATAACAGATCTATGCAATGCAAATCTATGTCTTTAAGTTTAAGAAGGATTAGTATATGAGTAAAGAAGACAGGGCATCAGCTTTGATTAAAGCTCATATGACAAGACCTGGGTTTTTCAGTTAGCCCGTTAGCTATAAACTATTTGTAGGATCAAGGTTTACTCTGGTTTCATTTTGTTTTGTTGTTGTTGGGGGTTTCTTGATGGTTTTATTCATTCATTCATTCACTTATTTATTTAAAATTCAAGTTAGTTAACATATAATGTATTATTATTTTCAGGAGTAGAATTTAGTGGTTCATCGGTTGCATATAACACCCAGTGCTTCTTCCATCAAGTGTCCTTAATGCCCATCACCCAGTTACCCATCCCCCTACCACTTCCCCTCCATCAGCCCTCAATTTGTTCCCGAGAGTCAAGAGTCTCTTATGGCTTACCTCTCTCTCTGTTTTATTTTATTTTTCCTTCTCTTCCCTGATGTTTGTCAGTTTTGTTTCTTAAATTCCACATATAGGTGAAATTATATGATATCTTGATGGTTTTATTTTTAATGGAGAGCTTAGTATCAGTAAGAGCTGTCAAAAGATGAAATGAGTGATTTGAAAAGTGCTGAGTTCCCTGTTATTAAGAATATGTAAGCAGAGACCAGGTGAACACTGGTCAGAGAGATGATAGAAGGGATTCTAGAATGGAAGGGACTATGGGCTGAGTAACTTTTAAGACCAGCTTCTTTCTCCTCTAATTGTATTACATGCCAAAGATATTTATGAGAAAACCCAATTCATTTTGAGTTTGTTTGAATTCTGAGATTATACTTCCAATTTATTTTTTCACTAGATACTTTTAACCTCAAAAGATTGCTTTTATTTTTTTTTCCTAAAATTTTTTTGGCTTGTAAGGAAAATATGCTGTCTTTAGTATTAATCCTTAATGAATTTACATGTATACTCAGATAAATTTTGCTTAGTTGGGTATTCTTACTTTTTTTGTCAAGTTTCACAGCTGTATTTAGTATAGTCTTTTGAGAGACAGCCAAGTAGCTGGTTTTTTTGTAGCAATCCAATAGCATGTCAAATTTGAATTTATGTTGGAAAGCTGTTTTGCAGACATAGAAGTCCAAATAAACAGCCAAATTACCATTTCTCCCCAATTTGGATGTGGGAAAGTGAGTATATGTTTGGCTTTTATTTCTAGAATAACTTGAGAATGGATAAATAGGTTTTCCTGCGTGCTGTTAAACATTTGCAATTTTGCAGCAAACCCAAATGTGAGAAATTTAACCCCAAAGAATTACGCTAAGTGGTTGAAACATATCTATTACTTAAGATCATCTACTGTGTGCCAAGTGTTTTACAAATGTTGTCTTTTACAAATGTACTCCCTGCAGTAGCACTGTAGCTGTTATAATCATTTCTACATTCTGGGCACTACAATCAAAGGCATCAGAGTTTAGGGTAATTTGGTCCATGTCACAGAATCAGGAAGCGTGAGTAACAAATTAGGGTTTAGAACCCTAATCTTGTCTCCAGTCACAGGTCTTTTGTTTTAAGACTTCTCTAAGTTCTTCCAGTTTCACTTCTTTGGTAACATAATATGAGACGATCCTTCACATTCACATATTTTGATATTTAAAAATACTACTTCTAAATCATATAACAGTATTTCAGTGGGTCTAGTTATCCTGTTGTGGTTGTTGTTGTTTTTTAAATGACTATTTAACATCTAAAATAGCATATCTCTCTTTTAGTTGATGGAAACAGGAACATTTATTTCTGCCCTGGACTGCTTCTGAATCCCACCTCAATTTAAATGTATATTTGTAGGTAAATAACCAAAGGATCATGAAGAAACTAGCTATTAGTTGCTTTTGGAAATCAGTGTTCCTTCAGCTTTCTGTGTGGGGTATTCTTGAATGAAATGTCTTAAACTCTGTTGTACCTCAGAGAAATGGAGAAACATATGGATTAACTTTATTCCCAGAGGACTTTGCAAGATGCCTGCATTGTACCTGGTTCTAAGAAGTAGATGATCATCCCAAAATGAATTACAGAATCAGGCTTGAGTCTGGGCCATGGGTGCAGTATTATCTGTTTCCCCATTTCCCCCTTATTCTTTAATTCTTTAATTTACTGTGCTATATGCAGAATTTCTATTGCACTTAAAAAGAGTATCTGGGGGCGCCTGGGTGGCTCAGTGGTTTAAGCCACTGCCTTCGGCTCAGGTCATGATCTCAGGGTACTGGGATCGGGTCCTGCATCGGGCTCTCTGCTCGGCAGAGAGCCTGCTTCCCTCTCTCTCTCTCTCTGCCTGCCTCTCCATCTACTTGTGATTTCTCTCTGTCAAATAAATAAATAAAATCTTAAAAAAAAAAAAAAAGAGTGTCTGTTTTGTAGTAAGGCTGAAAGAAAAGCAAACAGTAAAAACACTCAAAAGAATATGGTCAAGGTGGAGTTCCTGCCAGAAGGAAGAAGTACCAAGCATTGAAGTAAAGCAATTAAAAATGATCTTGGGACTCTCAGTTTTACTTTCCTTGCTGTTTGTTCTAAAACTGTTTATTCTAAGTGTTTTTTTTTTCTTTTCTTGTCCCAAAGCACACATTTGATTTTATTATTTAAATTATTATCCCAATTAGCTTCTTTGGTTTATGTGAGTTTTTTTTGTTTGTTTGTTTGTTTTAGATACCTCTAACTTTATAGGTATTTAAAAGCTTTAGAATCATGTAAATCATATAGAATCATGTAAAGCTAACCTAATTTTAAATCCCAGTCTCTTTTTTATCTTAGTGATAAAATAATGAATTAACATCAAGCTTTGGACCTTGAAGTTATCTCTTATGTACTTAATGAAAAATAGATTCTTGGGCACGGGGGCGGAGGTGCCGGCAGGAAGCTTAGTCGGTTAAATGCCTGGCTCTTGATTTCAGCTCAGGTGATGATCTCAGCGTCCTGAGATTGAGCCCAGTGTCAGGCTCCCACCCTTAATGTGCAGTGTGCTTGAGATTCTCTCCCTTTGCCTCTGCCCCTCCTCCCACTCGTGTGCATTCTCTCTCTCTCAAAATAAATAAAACCTTTAAAAAAATAAATATTCTAAACCTACTGTAATGCTTATATGAAATACCTTTCATGTGTCAGTATCTTTCAATTTTTGTGAAAAAAAATTTCTGCTTTGACCCTAATCTTTATTATGCCTGGAAACTCACTATAACATTGGGTTATAGTTGTGTGGATATGAGGGCCCCATTAACATAAATACTTGGCTCTTATATAATAAGATCTGTTTTGTAAGGACTGAGAAAGTGCACTCAATATTATGCTGAATCACGTAACTTTAAAGAATATTTCCAGGTTATTGAGAATATGTCACCACGGGATGACTGATGATAGAAATTAACCATGTCATGTTCACTTTTCCTCTTTTGAGCATTTAGAACCTATTTATTTAGAAATTTTCTACATAAATTATTTTCTTTAGCTTTTTGAGTCTTTAAAACTGCCAGTCATTTCTATGTTAGTTCCTACCTTACCTCCCCACATTATAAATTCTTGTTTTTATGGCAGAGAAGTATGTGTCTTCCCTTAAACCAGATAAATTAGAGACATGAATGTGCTTCATACTTATAAACTAAGTAAACACCTGTATTGTAACTGGAAGTCCACATGATTATGTTTAGCAGTTTATATAGTTTAGATAGTTTAGCAGTTCTCTATCACTCTTCATTCAAATTTAGGCAGGTAATTAAAAGTCATTTATTTATCTGCTATTGTTGTATTACTCAGTGAATTTAAAGTACAAAATTTCTCTAGCAGTATCTCATAGTAAATTCTTTCTGTTAAGGCAAATGATTGTGGAGCTAGAAACATCCTCACCGCCGCCCCCCGCCCCCGATTGGGGGCGGGGCTAGGGTTGCTTGGAAAGCCTATTTTAGAAGTCCAAAATCCTGCAGATCTCTTGAGACCGTTTCACTCCACTGACATCTTGATTGCACTTCGCATCACACAAAAATACCGTGAGACTTTTTCTGTAAGGGTTCTGACCTTCCTCCTTTATCATAATCGTGGAGTGTCACATTGGTCTGATGGAGACAGATTCGGAACAGTCGTTGATTGGAAGCTTTTGATGAAGACAGGGAGTTCAAACACAGGCGCTGTGTGGAGATTCAGCTGTGAACATCACTCATCTATCATAATTGAACAAATGGAAAAGATCAAGACAGCCTGCCATCCATCATATCCATTTAACTGTACTCCAGAGTGGATTACATTGTATTTAACAACTTCTATTGTACAGGATTTGCACACTCTAAAAGGGACTAATGGTTCTTCATCATGCTTTTGCTGTCTATCAGTGTGAGATTTTGAAATGTGTTCCCCGGCACTCAATGTCTAGTAAATTCTTTTCAAAGTCTTCATGGCCCTCAACTTCCCCCAACATTCTGTTTTCCACAGAATATCAATTTAGTAGAAATAGCAATGGGAACGCATTCTTAGGATATAAGGGTATAAAAATAGTCACTTATTCTTAAATAGCTATGTTCTGAAATGAAATAAGCTTGGTTGGTATAGCAAGTATTAATTTGGAGTCCATAAAGAAACATTAAGAGGTATTATTTTAGGTCCACAGAGCCCTAGAATTTACAGAGCACCTAAAGATCTCTTCCAGTGCCTTTAGTCCAGAGTTAGGAAGACTGGGAGGTAAATGAATGTCTTAGGCTTTTCAAAATCATCTGCAGTAGTGCTGGGATAAAAATGCAGGTTTTCTGACTTCTTGGGATAGCCTTTCTTTTCATCCCCACCATATGTCTTCATTTATCAATTCTACATGGATTCTGTGAGCCTCAAGTCTTATCTGTATCTTGGGGGATTTAAGGGTGAGGGGAAGGATGTTCATGGTGAGAAGTAATGTGACTCTAAAAGCTTGATACCATCAATGTTGAGGTAAAGAGGAAATATGTGGGGACAAGAAAAGGAATGGAGAAAACTCCTCGTTCTTGCTTCTCTCCAGCATATTTAATAACACTTGTGATCTGATAAAAAATCTATGAATTTTGCTTATAGAGTTGCTGTGTGTGGCCATCTTGGATAATGGCAGAGGCAAAGACCAAATACTTAAGTTTTCCTTCTAAAGAGCAAGAAAATCCAACCATTTTATATAACATCTCGATGGAAATTATTGGTGTAACGCATTACATTTTAGTTAGGATTAGATCCAACACAAGGTCATGGAAAACACAAAATAAGCATGTTGTAAACAAGTGAAATTTTATTATATTTTTTAAGTGAAAGGAATGCAGAATTAAGTAAACTGTGACTGGTATGGCAGCCTCCTTCTTTCTTGTTTCCTTTAGGAGCCTGATGTGGCAAGTCAGGGCTCAAGATGACTGCTTAAGCTCCAGCCATCACATCACATACTAATTTTAGCTAGCATGAAGTATAGGGAATGAAGAAGAGATGCAAGGAGTGGGGAAGGGCCAGTATGAGATAGTTTATAAGTTGATTTCTGGGAGTGGCCGCATAATACTTCCACTTACATTTTCATTGGTCAGAACTCTTATAAGAATACATCTTGCTATGAAGAACACTGGAGAATTTGGATACATTACAATATTTGAATTTGGAGGTGTAGTCTGCCAGTTTTTAGTGACTAAGTTTGCCACTGGTGCCCAGTGGTACCTTTAAAGGTTCTCCAATTCAACATTCTGTCTGTAAAGTCCATTTTGGGTGATAGTGCATTTTTTTTTCTTTCTTTCTTTCATGAGCTTAAAGAATGAAAAGAACCTTGTAAATGCTCTAGAACCTTCTACCAAAGGCCATTTTGGGGGAACCCCTGTATGTATTTTTCAGTTGTTTTTTATTGTATCTTACTTGAAGTGAATAGTACAGTTCAATGAAAAGTCAGACCCTGGGAAGGATTTCTAGGTCCGTGTACTCCCACCGGTAACCTTCCATCACTAATAGACCTATATGCACATGAGATAAAGAGCTATCCATAATAGGAAGGGTCTCTTTGAAGCTTTGATTTGTTGGCTTCTTTTCTCCCCAAGTAGACCCTTGGTTCTTCTTTGTCTAGATTCATGCTCCCTTTTCCCAGTGCCTTTTCTGGCCTCCCCCATAGGTTTAACTTTGCTACATCCTTGAGAGAGGAGGTTTAGTGCAGCAGTAGGGGACATTGTTTCTTTAATCTGCCTAATCTTCAGAAGCTCTTGGGGAACATATTCACAGGATGTACTCTTGGGTCCCATATCTGAACCACTGAATCAGAATCTCTGGGTATAAAGCTTGTGGGTTAGTTTCAAAAGGTTTTCCAGGGCTCCTTAGGCAGCCAGCTTCCTGCTGTGTTTGGGGACCTTTGCACTACAATAAAGGCATCAGACATAAACCTCCCTCTCTCCCAGAAGAAAAATGGCATCCACACTAAATATTGATACCTATGAAAGGCTCCAGCCTTATGCCTCACACCTATACGCAAAGCCAAATGAAGCGAAGTCCAGCTAATGGGCTCAGAGGATAAATGATTGGTGTTAATATCAGGTGCCACGAACAAGGACTGAGTAGGTGTCCCATATCTGTATGGGTCACGGGTGGCATGGTTTGGGGACAGGGTTTGGAGAGGTGCTGATAGGAAAAGAGGAAACAAGGCAGTACATTGTTTCTGTTCAAAAATAAATGCAGAAATGCACCGTACTTACCCACTCCCTGTAATATTTCAGCTTTAAATTAAGTTTTGGGTTATCTATTAAATCTGGACTATGTTTACATAATTGTGATTTTATGTATACTTAAGAGTTTGATTTTATAGTTAAGTTTCTCGTTGTGTTCTACTAAGAATATCATGTAATTCTATGAACAGGTAAAATTGGGAAGGGGGGCAAGGGCACACAGACCTGGGTTCTGGTAGAGTTGATATTTGAAATTTATCAGAGTTGTAGTTTTTTCCTTAAGTGAAACAGACTACAGATTCGTTGTATATGTTCATTGGAAAAGGGGAGAAAATGGGATGGAATTCTACTACTGCTTAAAAAAAAGCCATCCTGGTACCAGGATTCTAAGGAGGTATTTTGATATTGCACAAGTTCAGTTAAAAATAGTCTGTGATTACCCCACTGGCATACTGGGGGGAAAAAAACCTTAATTCTCTGAAGACCGGTGGTTGCACACTCATTAGGACAAAGATTACCTGTCTTCCTCTGGGTATTTATTTTTGTTTCAGCTTGAGCTTCTGACTTAGCTTCCATGCCACTTTATAGCACAGACACCTAACGTTCCATGGCAGGAGCTAAAGCCCTGATGACTTCTCAGGCAAGGGACAAGTGACATTAGCAAGTGAAGTAGGTCAGGTGTAAGAGGGGACACCACTGCTCAGCTCCAGGTGGGTATATGTGCTCAGTTTTTCCAGATCTTCTGAGTTTTCTTAAAAGTCCCAAATCTGGCCTTTGTCACTGAAATTTCCTGATCTCTCTGTGCTGTCGAGTAATTCAAATAAAATAAAATAAAGAGCATTGGGCATTCAGCACTTTGTGAGCAACATGAAACCTGACTGTGGCCTTGAGGTCAGCTGTTTGCTTTTTTTCTGTCTTATGGTGGAAGGTTTAATTTGATCCCACAGATTAGGTAAGACGCCAGACCACATATTCAACCAGGATGCAGCTGGCTCTTTTTTTTTTTTTCCCCTATTTATTCATTAGAGAGGGAGAGAGAGAGTGCACAAGCAGGGGAGGGGCAGAGAGAGAGGGAGAAGCAGGCTTCCCACTGAGCAGGGAGCCCAATATAGGGTTTGATCCCAGGATCCTGGGATTATGACCCAAGCCAAAGACAGACCCTTAACCAAGTGAGCCATCCAGGATCTGCCCCTAGGAGGCAACTGGCTTCTGAAGTGTTACACTATCTGTGGATTTGTTGCTAAGGAGTTGCAACCTGGTGCTGGTGCTCCTGGGGAGCTTTATGTGTGATTGACACTGGGGTCCTGTACCAGCCCCTTGTCTTCCAACCTGTCCTAGATAGATTCTCTGCCCAGACTCCATCCAGTGTACCCTTTAGGCCACTGTAGACTCTGACCTTGATGGGGACTTGTCTTTCCCAGTGGGATGGTGATGAGACACACTGAAAAGTAGATATCTGGTGCCTCATAGGCCCTTTGCTTCCCAACCCTAGGTAATGGTTATTGGGTGCCCATTGGCATGCCCCAGTGTTGCCCTATGTGGTCAGTTGTGGGTGCTGTGGCTTCCCCAGTGACCTTGCCTATTAAGTATTTGTAGTTCTCAAACATGCTTTCCTAATATATTTTGCCTCTTATTTAGAATCATCTTTTTCCTTGGACACATAATTCTATTTTTCATTCCTCATAATTGTTGATGCTTTTCTCTTAATGGGTAGACCATTTTCCTTTTGCTCCCACACTCTTTAACCTTATGATGCAGTGGGGCATGCACACTTTTGCTTATAAGGCTTCCTTTACTTAGAATGTTTGTCTTGCTTCCACCACCTGTGCTGCCGTGGTCAGTTCTACTCTGATTTTCTACAATTGTACATAATGCCTTCTTCCTCAAATTTTTGAAGGAAGAGGGTCCATCTGAATGTCACCGAGAATTTACTGCTTCATATTTCCTGTCCTGTATTGACACTTAGGAAGAAAGTCTTCGGTGTCTCCTAAATTCTAAAGCTGTACTGGCCAATATGTTAGCTATAATCTTTGACTATTCAAATTTAAATGAATAAAAATTAAATAAAATTAAAAATTCACTTCCTCAGGGATATCAGGAACACTTCAAGTGCTCCCTGGCCGCATGTGGCTGGTGGATCCAGTATTGGACAGTTTTGGACATTTCTATCACCAGAGAAGGTTCTAGAAATTCAGGACCACTCTCCAGTCTTTGAGGGCTTTCACTGGTTTCCTCCACCCCACCTTCAGCTCCAAGCATGCAGTATCCTGTCTGTGGCCACCCCCCTTCTTACTGGGATTGCAGAGGAAGCGGTGTGGGGTTGAGGCAAGAGCGTAGACTGGTGATTAAGTACCTGGCTTCATGAACTGGAGTGAGATGTGAACCTCTCTTAGCCTCCCGTCCTTCAACAGTAAATAGGAATAATCATAATACATAGAATGCATTGTGTTGTTTTGAATACAAGATGAGAGATTTAGTGAAAAGTTCTTTGCATAGCTGTGGCCATGGAGCAGGTGTTCAGTGAACTTTATTGCACACAGTAGGTGCTCAGTGGGCATTACCCCTGAGAGTGCATACCTCTCCATTTTGGCTGCACTCACACTGCAGTGAGGAGCTAGGCAGCCCCGGGATGGCATCAGCTTTACTGAAAATGGGGAGAGCCTTTTCCACCTGCTGGCATACCTGCCTTACTCCAAAGCAAATGCTCGTCATGGCCACAGAGCTAGGTCTCCCAGACCAGAGCATTTTAAAACATGGACAGCAAGAAATTAATTTGGTTGTGTGCAATTTCCTTGGTGCTTCTTAGTGAAACGTGATTTTTATCAGTCACTAATATTTTCAGTTAATGAAAACATAGAGGAGTGGCCCTGCGTTTCCCCTGTGACTTCTGTGAAGTGCTGAAGGTGGTCATTTTTGACAAAACTGTTATAACTCTTAATAAGTGGCTTGACCTTTAAGGCTGGGAAATGAAATCTTAAGGGGTTTTCATCTCAATAAGGTGCCTGTGCCTCTGATGAGATTGGTTTCATCTTTCAGGGCTCTATTTTGAAGAAACCATGAATTCCTTTAGTATAAACTAAGCCGTATCCCTGGCTTTGCCTGAACAGATGCAGGAGAAATCAGCCTTTCGGTCCTGTAATTACTTTCATCAGTTCTCAAAGGCAATAGTCAAATTACAGATGGGGTGGGGGGGGCGTTGTAGGGGGGTAGTTTTTCTGCAGGGAAGTTCTGTTTACTGGAATGGCTGTGCACCCATTTGTCAAGAGCTATTGTTATTCTGATTTGCCACCTTCTATTCCTCAGGGTTCTAGAAAAAATCATGACATCTTTCAGAGCCTGATTACTTAGGTCATTAACACATTATTCCCCACTGTCCTTTGCTAGAGTTTGAAGGAAGGCAAGATAGGGGTGTGTGGGAAGCCATGGAGAGATACCTTCAAATAGCTAAAACTAAAGGTGACCAAGTTGGAAGTTTCTGGAAAAAGGTGATATGTGACAGCACAGTGCGAATCCTACAGACAGTTTTCATCTTCCCATTTTTAAGGCACGATATTCTTTTAAGTTCCAGAATTTAAGTTGCAGTGAGTGAAAAATATGTTGGCCATTTCTAGCAACTTCAAAAAATAATCTAAGGGGCACCTGGGTGGCTCAGTGGGTTGGGCCTCTGCCTTCGGCTCGGGACATGATCTCAGGGTCCTGGGATCGAGCCCCACATCGGGCTCTCTGCTCCACGGGGGGCCTGCTTCCTCTCTCTCTCTCTCTGCCTACTTGTGATCTCTCTGTCAAATAAATAAATAAAATCTGTCTTTAAAAAAATTAAAAAAAAATAATCTAACACAGTATTGTGGATAAATGGATGCAAAAATGGGCTTTTAATTCCTTTTTTTATATGGTGCATAGGGTCCTGGGATTTTCCACTGATCATGTGAAATAGCTGAGTGCCTGGATTTTTCCTATCCAGTAATGTGTCTTTCCACTCATCATTCCTTTGTAGCCGAGGCACAAGGGCACCTGGCTCGGGTTCCAAACACCAGGTTCAGCTACTTGATTCTGGCAAAATCCAAAGGCAGAGAAACCGTAGTGGTGGAACAAGAGAGGAATTTATTTCAGTGAGGCCAACACCTGAAAGATGTCTCAAAAACTATCTCCAAAGTGCTGAAAATACTTTCCAGGTTTACATAAGAAAAATGTGGGACAAAGGTGGGACAAAGGTGGGTGGGTATATGCAAGTGGGCAGTGAAGGTCAAATCAGTCATTGTCTTGGGGTCAGTTACATGGGGGTCTGTTGGCTCAGGGCAGTCCTTATTGCATGAGGGGTTAGTTTGGGTTCCCATCAGGGGATGTTTGTCTACAGGATCTTTTGCCTGAGTTAAGAGATGATCTAGAAAGAACTTAGTTAGAAAGTACAGACTGAGGTCCTAATGGAGGTAGTCAATGTCTTCTTTCACATCCATTCATCCAGCTGTCTGCTCATCATTTCTATTTAAGATATTATACTGAGGGGCGGGGGACACCTGGGTGGTTTAGTCGGTTAAGCATCTGCCTTTGGCTCAGGTCATGATCCCAGGGTCCTGGGATTGAGCCCCGCTTGGCATTGGGCTCCCTGCTCAATGGGGAGTCTGCTTTTCCCTTTCCCACTCCCTGTGCTTGTGCTCTCTCACTCTCTGTCAAATAAATAAATAAAATCTTTAAAAAAATATTATATTAGGAAATTATGTGGATTAAAAAGGTGTATATTTGAGAAACTGAGTTTGATATTTTTAAAGAACTACTTTGGAAAACAGACTCAAATACAGAGAACAAACAGATGGTTTCCCGAGAGGAGGGCTCAGGGGGATGGGTGAAATAGGGGATGGAGATTAAGAGTGCACTTACCATGATGAGCACTGAGTAATGTATAGAATTGTTGAATCATGATATTGCACACCTGAAACTAATATAACATTGTATGTTAATTATACTTGAATTAAAAAGCTATTAAAACAAAGAACTGCTTTGGTTTGAAAGAGACTCTGGGATTCTGAGTAGCAGATCAGAGTTCAGGCACTGAACAAGACTCTTGAGGCATACTTGAATTTTGTAAGATGAGAGAGTGTGAGACAGCCAGAGGTGAATTACATATGGAAAACCCAAATTTATAAAATTGTTAATGGTTTCTGCTGAAAGGAGGAATTGAACCTGGAAATTAGAAGTTAAGTTGCATAGATTTATGTATTTGCTATTTTATTTGCTTATTACCCAGGTTCCAGTCACAGTGCTGTAGGTACTTTTTCTGATATAATTCTGATAACAACACGGTTAAACCAGTGATCATATTCCCGTTTGAATGATGAGAAAAGAGAGGCAAAAATGTCACTTAACGGAAACATTCAAATCTAGGTTGGAATGATCACAGTCTGGAACTTAATTCTCAAGTTGTTCAGAGTAGAAGGGAAAAGGGTCCAAATATCCAATTCAGTTTTACCACCTTTTGTCACTTAACTTTTCCTTGCCTAATTTTTAACACCTACAACAATGGGAATTGTAATACCTGTCTTATCAGACATAATGCACTATTGTGAGGATGTCATGAAATAATGCATGTAAAAAATGGTTAGGTGCAGTGCTTTGTGCTATGTAAATGAAAGTTAATGTTCTTTTAAAATAAACTTTTTAAAGTTTTATTTATTTATTTGAGAGAGAGAGCACGAGGAGGGGAAAGTCAGAGGGAGAAGCAGACTTCCCAATGAGTGGGGAGCCCGATGTGGGATTAGATCCTAGGACTCCAGGATCATGACCTGAGCCGAAGGCAGTCATTTAACAAACTGAGCCAACCCAGGCACCTGAAAATTAATATTCTTATACTTACCTCTATTGCATTTTTTAAAAGATTTATTTATTTATTTATTTGAGAGAGAGAGATATTGAGAGAAAGAGAGTGTGTGTGTGCATGAGTGGTAGAGGGGCAGAGGGAGAGAGAAGAAAATCTCAAGCTGACTCCTCACTGAACCCAGAGCCCATTTAGGGCTCGATCCCACAACCCTGAGATCATGACCTGAACTGAAACTGAGAGTCCAACGCTTAACCTGCTGAGCCACCTAGTCAGCCCTCCACTGCATTTTTAAATAGAATCTTTGATAACAGTTTAAGAAATTCTTCTGTCTTAACTAATGTCAGTGACTTGTCAGTTTGTTCCTAAGTGTTTAATGTGTGAGTACTGTGAGTAATGGAGTGGTAGAAATAGAGACAATTATGTGAAGCATTTAGAATAATATTATGTTCATAAAATAAAAAGAGAAAGGCTGGCTAAAACCCAGTATTTTAACTAACCAGACCAAAAGAACTGCCTCATGTTAGAGATAGACATAGGATTAATATGATAGATAGATATAGGATTAGGTGTGCAGCTGGCTAATATCAGTGAATTTTCCCTTAAATATTTTGAACATAAAATAAAAAGGGGAAATTTATATGTGGTATAAACTATTATATGCATCTTGCTTTATAAACTGGTTTATATAGAAACCTATGTTCTTTTAAATTGCAGATTAAGAATATCCATAGAAGCTATCAAAATTAATAATACTTTTGTTTACATAAAAGCAGGAATACATTATTCAGTAGCTCTTATTCCTGGCTTAGTGTGTTCTTATCTGAGAGGCTTCTGAGTATTCTGAAATAACTGTAAAATTCATCAAACAAATGGCAATGATTACCATGAAATCAGGCTTCTGACTTAGATTTTTCTGCAATTAGGAGGAAAGTATCATACTTGGATTTATGATATTTAGATTGACTGGGGAAATCCTTTTTAAAGCCTAAACCAGACTATATATTTTCCAAGAATTATTCAGTAGGGATTCTTTAAAAGGTTTTGTGAAAAATAAGTAAAATCAGGTTTGAAAAATTGGACCACATTTCTCTGCAGATTTGGGGGCTCCAAAAGGCCACTGTGTGGAGGATACTAGATGCTGTTGCAAAAGAATAATTAGTGTATTTGTTTTCCTGTAGGTCATAAAGACATAGTAGCTACTCAGAATGAATCTTGAGTGCTAAGATTTTTGTCCTAGGCATTTAAAGGTGGCAGGAAACTGAATTTGCAGGTGAAAAAAAAAATAAACAAACGCCTCAATTAGTCTGTAAAGCGGCATGTCTTTATGATGAATAGAGGGGGAGTGAGGTGAAGTAATTATCAACTGTATTTTAGAAAGTCTTCAGTAAAAGTGAAATCCTGCAATCTGTTCTTTATTTTTTGACCTGTCCCACCAGTCCTTTTACACAGCTCTATTTCCCCACCCCCCATAGAACATAGCATCTATAGATTTGGTTTATTTGTGATGTTTATGTTTCTATTTTGTTTCATCTGTTTAGATACATCCCAAAGATCTAGAACAGTGCCTGGTATGTAGTATGCAATAAATATTTTTTGAATGAATAAATGAACCAATAGCCAGGATCTTTATCTTCATAGTCTTCAGTTTGTCTAAAAAATGAGAACTATATTGGACATCCCACCCCCATTTTCCCAGAGAAACTATGAGGATAACTGGCATCATAGATAAGATCTTCTTTTCAACTGAAATGTGATTGTATCTCAAAATGTTGTTTGTTTGAAGTTCGAATTTATTTTGCTATAGGGAAAAACAAAACCCAGTACATTTAGATTCTGAACTCCAGTAGAAAGACTATCAGAAGGGTGAGATTTTGAAGTCAGGTATTAAAGTCAGAATATGCCTGGAAACCCCACATGCCATTTTCTAAGTTTCTCTATCACTTAGGTTGTATTAAGGATCAAATCAGAGAAAGTACAGTAAGTAGTTTTTAAAAGACTCAGCTTTAAAGTTCTACTGAACTGGCTCAAATCCAGATTTAGTCTTTGATAGTTGATAATCCTGGGAAATTTATCAAAACTCTTTAAACATTCATCTTCTCTGTTATAAAATGTCAATAATGAGTAGTATGTCCTATCATTGTTTTAACAACAGGGATAAAAGTTTATCAGCCCCTAATAGGGGCCCTTTTGCTAGGAACAATTAGAGAACTGGACTAAGTATATGCAGCTATCTTTTTGGAGTTATCAAAGTTCTCTTAAAGAGTATGATCCAGGAGGCCCTGATCTGTGAGTCCTGCATTTGGCACCACTTTTGTCCTCAAGACAGTATCACAGCCTCTCAGCCTGTGCTTTGGTAGCTGACAAGAGATATTAAGGAGCATAGCTTTCAAGAGACTCACAGGGCTAGGGCTAGGGCAACTAGATCGAAACTTAGGGCCTGCTAAGAAGAAGATAAATACCCCAGGCTTTGGGACCTCAAAGGCTATACCCTAGGTATTTGGGTGAGTAGGAAGTAGATCAGTTCAAATCATCTCAATTTCTGATTAGATTAAGGTGGTCTGGAATTGTTACCACCTCAAATCTATCTGCCTGTCAGAAGCCTGTCAGAAATAACCACGCTTATGAAGAGATGGCAAATCTATGACCAAAAACCAAGAGAAAATACAGACAGTAGAAACAGATCTACAGGGCATCTCAAAATAGGAGTTGAGATGGTTGTGCTTTAAAATAACTATGATTTAATATGTTAGAAGAATGAAAAGACAAGCTTGAGAATTTTGACATCAGTTAATATGAAATACCAAAGTTGAAAAGTACAATAGGCTAAGATTAAAAACTGAATAGGTGATTAAACATAAGAAGGGAAAATAGTAAAAAGCCATAATAAAATATCCAAGTTGAAGAAAAGAGAGACAAAAGAAAAAATACTAAGAGACATATGTACATGGTGGATACATACAACTTAAATGACAGCAGGGGCCCAGAAAAAACAGAGAGAGGATTTGAACAGAAGCAATGTCTGAAGAGATGATCCTGGAGAATCTCCAAAATTGGTAAAAGACAATTGGCAAAGATTTGGGAAAATTTTGAACCTCAACAAGGTAAACACAAGGGATTCTATATCTAGGGACATCAAGGTCACATTGCTGAAAATCAAAGACAAAGAGAAAATACTAGAAGCAGCCAGAGGAAGAAAGACCTATGATCTTCAAAGAAGCAACAGTGAGATTGTGAGTTGATTTCTCAACAGAAACTGTGGCATGCAGAAGATAGTGACTTGATATTTTTGAGGTTCTGAAATAATTCTGCCAGTTTAGAATTCTGCATTTAGTGTCGATAGCCTTTAAAAGTGAGGGCATAATTCAGATATTTTCAGATGTATAAAATTTTATCAGCTCTCTAAATTCTTTAGAACCTTAAATAGACCCACAGAACAGTATTTTAAATCAGTAGAACCTGACCACCACATACAGTGATCTTTCTGTAAAACAATGTGCTTGGAGTTCCAGCTTGGGATATCTAGAACTCCTCTTCCCTCTGCCTTTTCACCTCATATAGCATTGACAGTAAGATGAGACTCCCTCTCCACATTTCTGTTGAATGGAGATGTATATATCAGGGTCTGTATATGCTTATTCAAGGGACAAAGAGAAGATAATGGAAACCTCTGTGACTTCAGGGTATCCTACGGGTATGAGCCCTCAATTGCAGTAGTCCCATGTGGTTAATTAATAGCCCTGAGTTGAACAGCCCAGCTCCACATGGTGGCTGAATGTGGAAGTACCATGCACAAGTACCCCGAGTGCATTTTTTATTTTTTTAATTCAAATTCTGTTAGCCTACGTATAGTATATCATTAGTTTCTGATGTAGAGTTCGATAATTTATCAATATTATATAACATTCAGTGCTCATCACATAGAGGAGGGATGTACCCTTATCTCCCCTCCCTTATCCTTCCTCGTGGAATATGAATGTGCTAGACAGAGCCCCATCTTGACCGTGAGGATAAAGGTTACCCCTTCAGACTATGAAACCACAGGCAGGGAAGATACAGGGTCTATGGGGACCTCATGGAGCACAGCTGCCATAGCAGCCCCAGGCTATGTAGACAGACTTCATCTGTTTGGGAAAGAAATACTCTAGGGTCTTGTTTAACCCGCTACCACCTGATTTTCCTGCTGCTTTTGACTAATCGAATCCTAATTAATACAGGAGGCAAAAGCCAAGCATAGCTTCCCAACATCGTTAGTGTTGGTGATGGATTTAATATTTTGGCGCCCCTAATCCTTGCAGTCACCATTAAGATGAATGGCCTTCCAAACAAGAGGCAGAGTTCTTGTCTTAGGGACCCCCTAGTCTTCTATTCCTGTGATTGGGGAGGGTGCCATTAAAGAACCCCCTCCTCCCCATTGGAATTAACTTCCAACATTGACGAGATGTCCTGGAATTTTCTGTTCGGTAAAAACTTTAAAACAATTTGCCCATGTTTCACTCCAGGATAATTTTAGAAGTCCTCAGTTGGTATTTCCTGATTACAACCTAAGTGGTCTAAGTTTGCTCAGGGTGAGACCGCTTGCATTTGAGGAGCAATTTCACTTACGTGTGACATGCTTTGAAGGTCTACTAGCTGCTGGTAAGTTTGCCTCTGGGGTTACCTGCCCAGATGGCCTTGTTAAGAACCAGGGAGCTCTGCTGAACAGGACTGGGATGTGGTCACGTGAGCTGCTGCTGGAAGGGAGTGTCCATAGGAGGGGGTAGAATAGTGCTCTCTCCCCTAGCCCCATTACAGCAGCATTTGAGCTAGCAGAATTACCACCCACTGTTTTTGTTGGCAGCGCTATTGCAAGCTGTGTGTGTGAAAAACCACCATTTTTTTGTCAAGCTGTTTTGACAGGGATTTGGTCTTTAAATAGTAATTGCTCATTAATCGCACTTCTCTCTACAATCCACAACCTGCCTTGGTCTCCTTGTATACTTTGGAAGATCCAGAGATGTAAGCCAATAATACTTTTATTTTAATTGAGATTATGGGTGCGTTAAAGGAAATTCCTTGGGACCATGTGGGAAGTGCATGTCTTGCCGGCGGTAGGACTTGGAGCCTTATTTAAGTGTAATTACAGTCTGACCCCATTTGCTCCTAATAGCCTGAGCCGTAGTAATGGGCTGGCATATGGTGTGTGCTCACTGGTCACAGACAGGAAGATGGGTCTTGCTGGGACGAGGATTTACCTGAATCCCGTGCTTTGTGGTTTATAAAGCACAGCTACATCTTCTCAGTCTCCTTGTTAAGGATATTAACAACAGCAGCAGCCAACCCCCTGCCCCCTGCAAAAACCTTTGCAGAAATCCCCGAGGTTAAACAGTTCTGTTTTTAAGTGAAGTTGTTTGCCTAGTGAGGCCAGATCTGTCTGTGCTTTGTCAAGCATTTAAAAATTTCATTTAAAGCGAATCGGATAAAAGCCTGTGTTTGCAGATGGCTTAAGAAGGCTGGTATCTAGTGTTATAATGTCAATTAATGTCGGTTAACTGCTGCTTTTTTGACTTCTTAAGCAAGGTCCATATTCACTTTAGCTTTTAAGACCTGCTGTCCAACTTGATAAGGGTTTCCATATAAATCCCCCAATGCATAATCTCTTTCTAGGTTTTGCTAAGAAAATTGGAATTACAGGATAGTTTTGTGACTAAAGGATATTTTTCTCTGTTATTTTAATAACTGGTAAAGGAAATACCATGGGGATAAGTCCAATTCTGACAAGCTAAATTTAAATTTATAACTTTTGTTTGCTTTTCAATTCTGTTGTTTTATTTATTTTTTTAAGAGAATATTCAAAAGATTTCCTCTTAGTGAAACAAGCTTGTTACAGGTTTTTTTTTTTTTTTAAGCATATCATCTTTTATATTGCCCAATCTTCCTCCAAAATACTTGGTGGATTTAAGCCTTTCTCCTGATTTTGAGGCCAGTGTGCTCATTGGCAGTGTCTGGCCTCTCTTTTGCTCTGGTTCATACTGTGCAGTTGTGGATGGAGTAGTATTCCTTGCATCAGTCTCTGCTCAGGTGTCCAGAATGGCTCATTACTGGCCATAATAGCAAATAAAACTTTTCTGTTTGACACATAGAACCCTCTCATACTCTTAACACCTGACATTCTTACCTCAACTATGCCACATCCCTGTCTTATCCTACCCACCTGTGGGTTTCTCCATATTGGAATAAAATGTGTGCCATTGGATGATCAGTTTATTTCAACCTGATTTCTTCATTTTGGGGAAAGTACATGTCCACCTAGAATTAGCTCCTTCACAGTCTCTGTTCCCAGTAAAACTGAACTTCTATAGAACTGAGCATCCAAGGCCAGAAGTGATCAGGATGGAAGCAAGTCCCCTTGGGATAGGAACAAAGATGGTTTCTTCTTGGTTCCTAAGGCAGAGCAGAACTTGCCAGCCTGTGTGCCCCAGATTAGTTCCAGGTGTAACTTTCCTTCCAGCAGGACAGAGACTGGGCTTGTCCCACTCTACCCCAATGATATTTCTGTATGTGCTATTATGTGAGGAAGGCTGGGTGTCCAGCAGTCAAGGCCAATATCAGTTTGCCCCCAGCTAATCGTCCCAACCTGACCTAGTGACCCTATATATATATGTGTCCTATGGTTTCTGTTTCTCTGGAGAGCTTTGGCTAATATGCTAGCTTTTGGGGCCTGTGTAACAATTGTTTTATGTATATATTTAAATTTATTTAATATGTTTATAGCTTATATGATTATGGAGGCATCCCATGATCTGACACTATAAGGTAGACACTCAGAAGAATTGGTGGTGTAGTCCTGAGAACCAGAAGGCTCATGGTGCAGGTCCCAGTCCAAGGGCAGGAGAATGCTGTTTCAGCTCATGCAGTCAATCAGAGAGGGCAAATTTCCCATTCCCCTACCTTTTTGTTCTCTTCAGACCCTCTATGGATTAGACGATACCCATCCACACCAGGAAAGGCCATCTGCTTTACTCAGTCTAATGATTCATATGCTAGACTCTTCTGGAAACACCCTCACAGATGTGCCCAGATACACTGTTTAGCCAAATATCTGGGGGCCCCATGATCTAGCCAAGCTGACACAAAATAAACCATCATGGCCAGTATGGCTGCCCCTGGAGGGGAGGACTGAGAGAGAGGAAGGTGGTATTCTCTCCTGTCTTTGAACTCATTTGTCTTGGATTATTCTTTGGCCAGAGCATCATCTCCTTGTTCTATTTTGTTTCTTCACGAGATCATGAATCTCTAAGACAGAGACCTTTAGAGAAAAGACCAGTCTTGTTCACTAGACAGTAGATTCTTGATATTAACCACTGAGTTCCATGAGGACAGATACTGCTTACATTGTGTTCACCACCATATCACAAGGCTTAGAACACAGCCCAGCCTGTACCTGGTGCCTGTGCATCTTTGTTGCATGAATGACTTTCCCATCTGCCATGTGACATTTGCACCTTTTTTGGGTTATTATTATTTTCCTCCCTCCTGGTCCCCCTCCAGCTCATACAAATATGTATTTATAATAAAATGAATTCAGTGTTTTTGGTTTCACCTCTTATTGAAAATCTCATCTTGGAAGGATTAGCCAAGTTTCCTGCCTAAGTTAATAAATGCAGCTGAATTCTGCTGAATGCATATTTGTGTTTTCTGGATCTTGTAAGTATTGTGATTTTGAATGCCACTTGGGCTCAGACATTCTGGGAAAGTACATATGATAAGCCACAGGTACTTTTTAAAAAAATATTTTCATGATTTCTACAAGAAGGAAACATGAATGTAATGGTTGATGTTAGTTAGGATTTATTAATGTTGGACACGAACATATAAGCATGGAAACAGTATTCAGAGAAAATTCCCTACTCAGCTCAAATGTCTTTTGGTTTTTCAGTTGTGGCCACTTGGCAAAAAAATGTGTTTTCTAAGTTCATTAGTTACTTTGATGGATGCTGTTGGCTTAAAATCTATTTTGCTTCTATTTTTAAAAATAAATATTCTTAATTTTCTAATCACTATTTAAAGGAAAAAGTCATCTAGGGGCTTAATAATTGGGAAAGAGTGGATTCTAGAAATGTTATGATGAACAAGACACGGAGAACAGTTTTACAAATCATTGGTTTTAGTAGACTAAGTTAGTTTGGAAAGGCATACCAGTATTTCTCTAGCCATATACATTTGATTGAAGCTGTTTAGGAAAAATAGTGATTTTGTAAAACATCTATTTTAGAGGTAACCAGTGATCTCTAAATCCAGTATTTATGAGGGGAGAAAATGAAATGGATAACTTCTGGAAGCAGACACGTCCTGATTTTCACTAGTTCCGGTTGTTAACTTGCTTATATAATCTCAAGATACTTATCTCTGGAAGCTGTAGCTTTTTCATCAATTAAATGAGCACCATCCTTCCTGGTAGGGTTGCTGAGTTGTGCGTATTAAGTGTGATATGATAAGTAACTGCTACAAGCAGTTGATCAGTAAGGATTGGATTCTTTTCTCATTCCCTAGATGTGCTATAACCAGGCTTTAAATCAACAAAAACGGTTAGTCCATACATGACTGCAAGGGGGCCTTGCCATACTCCTACTACCTTTGAGAAGTTTCAAATGGTTAAATTTGCTTCTCTTTAAAATGCCATTCTTAGGCTTGCTCCTATCATTTGGTTTGGGCTCTATTTGCTAATGTTTTTGGTGGATTCATACCATGTTCTGTTGGCTTAATTTATAATTCTATTTTCTTTTTGGCTGTATGCATACTATTTCATTTCGGGACCCATTACACTGTTGGATTTTTGGCTTCACTCACCTTTCCCCCCGCCTTCTCCTCGTTGGCTCATGTCTTCGTATTTCATTTTGGCATCACTAACGTAACTGTTCACACGTGTGCTGTAATTCTGCCCAATACATCTTTAATGGGGCAGTATTCCTTTTTATTCCTTTTTATTTTTCAAAATGACAAGCTTATATTTCATGTATGGGAAAATGCTTTAGAACTCCTTGTTGAATATAGTTAACATTTTAGATGTTAACTGGGGCTGTCTAGGTGTGTTTTAGCTTCTATTTCTTCTTACCATTTTCTTCAGATGCCTCAGAGTTTCTTTCCCCAGTGAATGAATATTAATGATCTCATGTGCAGGGATCTGTTTTGCATCTTCCTTGGAGCCATATAGTCCCCCTGTACGATCGTCCTCTGTTCCCCCCACGGGCCTGTTTTATAAAGAAATTCATGGTGGGGGGCACCTGGGTGGCTCAGTGGGCGAAGCCTCTGTCTTTGGCTCAGTTCATGATCTCAGAGTCCTGGGATCGAGCCCCACATCCCTGCTGAGCAGAGAGCCCGCTTCCCCCTCTCTCTCTCTGCCTGCTGCTCTGTCTACTTGTGATTTCTCTCTCTCTCTCTCTCTCTCTCTGTAAAATAAATAAATAAAATCTTTTAAAAAAAGAAATGCATGGAATATGAACTGTCAGCTTTTAGGTGCTCAAATCTAACACAAATATGGACGTGTAGTCCAAGCAAATATTTGAGTGAAGGTATGTGTAAATAGTAAACAAAGAGACATGAGCGTCATTTACTATAGACTAGACTTCTGGCTTCCAAGACGTTACCTTCCTCCACTGTCTTCATTTTCTCTCACTATTGAGACATTAGGCTCCCTTCCACGTAACCTAGAATAATTGCTAGGCAGTTGTGCCGCTTGAAAATGAGTTCACAAGTCCTTTGATTGGACTGGCATGTTGTGCCAGTCATGGTAGCATCTTTATAGAAATGCTGCTTTATTTCTTCATGATCTGTTCCCTGGAGAGCTAAGCAGCAGGGCTACAAAGCCATGGTTGGGGGGGATCTCAGGACAAGTGGGCTGTAGGACCCACCTCCCTGTGAAGAGGCCAAAGGGAAGGGGTGTGGAGAGTCCTTCTGTCTTCTCCACCATAGCTGGAATGTTGTGGTTCAGAGACCACATGCAGCCAGCTAGACAGTTAAATGCAGGGACTGTGAGCTTTGAGGATATGACCAGTAGGGTTAGTGAGTGTAGATTCACTGTGTGGCTTTCTTCAGAGTACAGAGTGACACGGGAGACCAGGGTTCCTGGGCAAACTGTTCCTGTCTCTCTCTCCTCCCTAGGTCCCTGCAAGAGCACGGTAGTTCTCCGATCTACCATTAATTATTTACCCTTCTGATGAGTCGCTCTTCTATTTAGATGAAGCAGGCTATACGCTTTGTGATATTTGGATCCAAGAATATGATGATAATCATCAGGCAGATCAAATAGGTAGTGGTAGTAGAGGAGTGTGTCCCCTTATAGGAAGGGGCTGAGTGATCAGCGAAAACACAGCCAAGCCGAGACTGGCTTGAAAATAGGAGGACCAGCCAGCAGGAGCCGAGGTGGATCAGTAATGGTGGGAATGGAAGGCTGTGGTGAACAACAGAGGACTTTACAAAGAAGAAAACAAGCCTAGTTTTCATCTCACAGATCATTGGAGGAGTAAGATGTTGTAATCTGTTCAGTGGGCGTGGTTCTTTTTCACAGTGAGGAGGAGGACCGGAAATGAGGAGAGAAAGAAGGAAATGGCAACACACTCCTGTCGGGCATGGACAAGGATAGGCGGCCTGCTAGGTGAGGAAAAGAGCGTGTCTGGTCCACACGGAGGAGTAACTGGAATGCTTCGTAGCTGGTTGCATTTGGGTCCAGAGCAAAAATAGGATTTGAAGGCGGTGCAAGAATTGTGTGCATTGTGTATCACTTGGCTTTTACACTGATTCAAGATAAAATGAGATGAGAACAATCTGTCCTGTTTCTCTCTCTTCTTAAATGTTGTTGGCCCAGTATGTGACCAGACCTTTTAAATAGAAAGCTCTGCCTTCAGAAAATGAGGGGATATAATTAATTATGTTTGTGATCTTCCACATATTTTCCATTTTGTGGCCCCTTTCCAGTTGTCTGCAGCTCTCTGGGTGGAGGGCAAGAATAAGAGTGTTCAGAACATGAAATTTGATGCCCGAGTAGCTGCTCTGAGCATGGCCTTTTCAACACAAACCTTGCCCTCCCGCTGGAGTTTCCCTTGGACAGCTTTGTTCCATTTTGGATTCTTTGTAAGGTCCATCTTCATTTCCTCTGTTCCCATCAGACCCCTCCGTATCCTTGTACTTTCTGACCTAACACCATTGTCTTCTCCCCGCTGGGTGGAACAGTAGATGCTGGTCCAGCTCTAATATTAATTTCCTCTCTGATACAGCACTTCTGAGCTGGAGCACATTAGCATTTTTTTTCAATTTCGAAGGGAGATTTGATCTCTCAGCACCCTCCCCAGTGTCTGAGTTTTCATGATGGTTCATTGTGGCTGCTTTACGTGGAAGGTCAGGTTTCTGATGTAAATGGAAAAGCAGACAAGTGGTTCATTCTCGGTGTCCCTGCATTTTGCCATAAACATGCCGGCCTCAGGGTAATGCTTCTCCAAGCACGCCTGCTTACCATGCTACCATTTGTAAAGGATCGATTGGTCCGACAGACTTGTTGGTAGTTGATTCTAGGAGTAAATTTTCTCTGGAATCTACTTGAGGCAATAAATCTTACTTCTCTCTCTGCCTTCCCTTAATTAACTTGATATTGTTGCCATCAGATCTTTATTTAATAAGTATGTAAAGGATCTTCGGTGATATTAAGATATCAATGCTGTTTGGGACAAAAATTCAAGGATGATATCTGAAGTGTCCATTTTAGTAAAGATGCAGTTTACTTAAGCAGGACACATGGAAGGAACATCCATGGATAGTCATTTTCCTGTGATTGTGTAGAGCAATTATACCATAAGGGAAGCGAGTGTCTTAGGGGTTGGGAAGCCAAGCGTCAGCTGAGATCCATTTCTGTTCATTACCCACTTCTTCGCTGTAAGCAAGTGAGATCAGTGTTCTGGCCTCCTCCCTTGTCTGCAAGATGGGATATCTATTTCACCCTCCTTTGTCACCAGGCTGCTGTGGGTAACCATAAGGAATCATGGACATGGCAGTGTAGCAACCCCATTCCTGCCCACGGCGGACCCTGCTAGGCACCATCCTGCTCTGGTCTGCCTTTGCAGCCTGATTCCCCAGCCCTCCTTTCTATTATTCGTGCTGAAGTGAGCCCTGATGCCATGCCTTCTCACCATGCCTGTTTCTCCCCCCATGAGCTTCCCCCGGGTATTTCTACTCCCTGGAATCTCTCTGTCTCGGCTCCTCAACACTTGACCCATCTTCCCAGGCACACCTGAAATGCCTTCTCCCGTATGAATTCTCCCTTGTTCCTCCTAATCTGAAATAGCCTCTTAGTAATCTCGGGTACCACATGTCCTTCTCCTCATGGGACTGAACTAGAGTTGGTCACAGATGTGGCCTGGTTCGCTAAGTTTACGGAAGTGGAGGATTGGCATCTGTTTTGGCATCTGTTGCCACACTGAGCGGTGTCCCTTGTATGGGTGCAGACTTACCACATGGTGACTGGAGTGCCTTTGATAAAGCAGGCAACCCTCCCCTGTCCCCAGCCTCATTATTCCTATTGTATAGCATTTTGGAGGATCTCCAGTCTTTTCGGCGTTGCCCTTGAAGGAGTGGCAGGATTCGTGTTCCTGTGTAGCTGTGTAAGACAGATATCCTTCAGGCCAGGCACTGCTTCCACAGTTAGCCTGGGGTGCTCACCATGTACTTGGGAGGAGACAATCGTACCCCATCCATAGTGAGAAGAGGGGCGATCTCATTCATGGGAGACTTGGGAGCTGATAGCTAAGGAAGAGAGAGAGGAAACGAATACATCTTAAGGCCTTGGGTCTTAATGATGAGTGAACAGCACTTTGCTGGAGGTTGGGCAGGAAGTGGATGGTGAAGGGAAGAAAGACTCCAGGAGCCTGTTGTGCTTGGAAGCGGGGGTGGTTGGGCGTGGACTGGGCAGAGCAGGTGAGGATGCTGAGGGAGATGCCCTCAGGTCAGGTGGAGAAGACAGGGGCTGGGCTGCTCAGGAGGGGTGAGTGGGAGCCACGGGAGCATCTGTTTCCAAGACAATTGCTACCATGAGAGGAAAGGAAAATGGCCGGAGCAGAGGATCTTACCTGCTTTCAGCCAGCAACACTACCCGGAAGTGAACTAAAACTCAGAGCCCCAACCTTGCCCTCAGCAATTCTGATTCCATAGATCTAGGGCGGGGCTTAGGACCTGGGTTTGAAGAAATTAGCCGGTGATTCTGATACAGGTGGTCAGTGATCTGCCCTTTGAGTCAATGCGGAACTGTTCTCAAGAACTTCATCAACTCAAGGAATTGGAAAATTTGCACGTATACACACTTGTTGCCAGAGGCAGATCATGGATAGCTCTGTTCGGATTCTCAAAAGGATCTATAAACTCCCCAAAAGTTTCAGGATCTCTGAGCTGGGAGGAAAGCTTATACAGAATGAGAACAATGCCACGGCAGGAATACTGGAGATCAGTAACCTTTAAAAAATGTTTTGTGATACAGGGAAAGTTGGTATTTTCAGCAGCCCTCCTGTAAACACATGAGGGAAAGGAAGGCTTGCCACCGGTTTGTAAATTGGGATTTAAATTTGGATTAATATCTCAGTATCTGAAGAAAATACAGTGTTGGTTGATCCAGAGATTTAACAGTTTATCTTTAATGGGTTTTTTTTTTTTTTTGAAAAAAAATTTTTTTTTCTGACCTAATTAAATCTTCTGGTTTCCCTTGGGTTTTATTTTTTAATTTTGAAGTTTGCAGTATATAAAGTTCAGTATAATGAAGGTTTTTATTGAAAATTATTAGTAATGGGGCCATATTTTGGTCTCCTGTGGCTAAAGTCATGTCTACATTCCCATGATAAACATCTTTCTGAAACTGATGGAGCATCTGAGAAAGAACTGATATTGATGCAACTTGGTTTTTACTCCCAACCCAAGAACTTTTGTTTCAGTCAGGTGTACAGCTGGAAAGTGCTTGGGTGTGCCTGTGTGGCTCACTTGGTTAGGCATGACCTGATTTCAGCTCGGGTCATGATCCCAGGATCCTGGGATAGAGTCCCGAATTGGGCTCCCTGCTCCACGCAGAACCTGCTTCTCTCTCTCCCTCTGCCTGCAGTTCCCCCCTGCTTGTGCTCTCTCTCTCTCTCAAATAAATAAATAAAATCTTTAAAAAAAAAAAAAAAGGGAACTGGTGTGTGCTCCCTCATTTTTTCTTAAACCAATGGTAAAATGGACATATGATTTGACCTGGCAAAATCACTGCTACAAAAGGGACACAGTAAGTCTGGCAGGGGTCTCTGATCAGAGATGTGCTCCCCAGCGAAGGCTAAAGCCGGGCAACTCGCCCAGTAACCCTCCTTATTCTTAGCAGTGGGGCTTGTGTCCCAGTGTCCACATCTGATCATTGGCTTAAATATTAGAAAAATAAAGTTTGCCTGTGTAGTTTCCTCTAGGCAAATTTCTGTCCCCATGAAGGGCTACTATTTCTTATGTTTAGTCAGTATTGTACTGATCCACAAGGGTTTATTTTCAATTCATGGGGTACCTAGCACTAGGTGAGATGTTGTTGAAGGTCAGTGTCCAATATGACCAAGGCCCAACGATAAGCTTACTGAAAGAGTATCCCATAAGAAAGAGAGATCCAGGCCATGTTTAATCAGATGTAAAATTATGCACTCAGATGTTTAAAAACAATTATCTAGGGACACTTTGATGAATTAATTACAGTGACCACGGTTTATGACAAACCATCCATATTAAAAAAAAATACTGGTAATAATAATAGTAAAATAATAATAATAATAATAATAATAATAAATTTAAAATCTTCTAGAAAAGTAGAGATCTCTATTCTCTTGTCTTTCTATTATAATTATCCCAATGAGTAGCTTATGAAGCAAATAGAACTCATCCTAGATATATTTTGAAGTCACTGAGTTTGATCTGATCTTTTTTTTGGAGCTGCTCCCCATCAACTTCTCCTCTATTTAAATGCCCTTAAATGGGCTCTATCAAGATAAGAACTATATAACATCTTGTTATTTGTATGTGTGGATTATTTGCACAGCCCTGAATATGCTTTAAATAAATATTTTTACCGGAGTGGATGTGGTTGCAGGACTGGTCATATGCATCCGTTTTCATAGTGTTTGTTTGAGTTTTAGATTTTGAGCCTCTCTCTTGCAGTGAAAAACAAACTGATTCAGATGCTTTTAGACATGAGTGAGCAGCAGCTGAGGGCTAGGACAGGTTGAGAAGAGTCCTACTGATCTTCTATGAGATATTCCTGAATCCTTTTGGCAAATAAGATGTGAATCATTTTGGGGTTGAATGGGATGGCCACGATCACCCCAAATCAGTTCCAGCCCACACGGATTTGACTTCAGTCCTGTGAAATCGTGCTCTCCACTCTCTGAGGCAGGAACCTGGCCAGCCACCCCATGGATGTTCCTATCTTTTTACCTGTTCACCACCTCTGCCTTCTCTTCTCTCTTTACAGTTGAGCTCTGCTATTCTTTCTGCTTGTATTATTTAACATTATTTTTCTTAGTTTTTATATTAGAATCAGACCCTTCCAAACCATATACCTGGAGACACACCAACAGATTTTCTCCTCTGTCATGTTCTGGATAAAGAAGTATTGCATTTATGAGAAGAGAGAGAAAAATCATAGACTGTATACTTGAAGAATGGAAATCTTACGTGAGAGATCATCTAGATCTGAAGTTGTCAAATATTGTTAGGTGTTAACTTTTTAGGGTACACTTCTTTTATTGTCTGTGGAACAGTAATATTTAAATGACTGTTGAATGTATGAGGTTGAAGCAGGGTTTTAGGAGGGCCTGACGTAGGCTCGCCTTTACAGTCTAAGGGAGTCTAAGTCTAAGGGAGCCCAGGGGTTCTGAGCATCACACTGAAAGAACAGTGGTCTAGTTTATGCTATTTAAAAAAAAAATTAAAGATTTTTTTTTTATTTATGACAGATGTAGAGCACAAGTAGGCAGAACAGCAGCAGAGGGAGAAGCAGGCTCCCTGCTGAGCAGGGACTTGATCCCAGGACCCTGCGATCATGGCTGCACCAAAGGCAGACACTTAACCAACTGAGCCACCCAGGTATCCCTATGCTATTTTATGTAGATCAGACACTGAGAAGCAGAAAGGAAAGGAAGCCAACAGTTACCTATTTACTAGACAGAAGGTAAGAGGGGGTAGGGAAGTGGATACGTTGGTAGGCAGGCAAACAGACAAAATAAATGTGTCTGTAAACACAGACATAGGGTGCCTGGGTGGCTCAGCAGGGAGCCTGCTTCTTCTTCTCCCTGTGCCCCTACCCCTGCTTGTACTCTCTCTCTGTCAAATAAGTAAAATCTTTTAAAAAAATAAACACACACACATATACACAAAGTTTAATTCTTACATTATTCTAGAAGGTAGGTGGTTTTACAGATGAATATGTCAGGTGAGCTTGTAAATGGATAGGGTTGAGACTTACCTCGGGTCTTTTTGGTGGTTTATCTACATTCTGGTCGCTGTATCTCCACATGGCCAGTCTGTTGCCTTTCCCAAAGCCACATGGAGGCAGGAGCAGGACTAGGACCCAGAAATTCTGCTTCCTCAACCAGGGTTGTTCCCTTAGACTACTCCTTCTCTTTAGCCAGTGGCAAAATAATCCCTACTAAAAAGGAAAATAGAATACTGAGTAAATGCTCATTTATAAAAAGTAGGATGCTTCAGTTGTGTTGACCTTGAGAAGGGTTAATATTCTTAGTTCCCCATATTTTAGCAACTAATTGTTCATGTACAATGACTGGAAGGAAAGCTGATTCACAGCCATTTTTACATTATGTAAGTATTGTTCTTTGCTTAGAGAACACAGCTTCCTTGTTTAAAAAATTACACAATGAACTGTTTTACTTCAAAGTTTATTTTCTTTATGGCCCCCAAATGGAAGTTCGATATTGATTACTTACTCACTACTTTTACATTTCATGAAGGTGAAAGATATGTATCATGTAACCATTAGTATTCTTTTTATGTTTGAAACATAAAATCAAAACAACCAGAGTTCCAGTGTGATACACAGAAAATCCGTACGCGTTTTGTTGACTTATGCTGAGGTTTGCCAAATAACAGCCTTATTATGCAGATTCTTAGAATAACAGGCCATGGATATTTTAGATTCTCACATCTAGTTGCTGACTCTCTGGTTTTCTTTTTTTCTGGACCATTTAGGGACAGGAGGCCTTCAGGATGAGTTTTGGATCTTTCTTTTGGCTCCTATAGCAGTTTTCATTATTTCCCCCTTTTAAACAACTTCCCGCCCCCCCCACCACCTCCCCCCACCCAGGTTGTCTTCCCTGAGGACAAGGGTTTCTTTTTTATTCTCCACATATTTTTTTGAACCCCCTCTCACTTCCTCCCCTCCTGTGCCTGGCATTTGGATCTACCACTGAGAGAAACTGGGCAGACAGAGAAGAGGGGAAGAGGGAGAGAAAGAGATGTTATGAATCAGATAAAAAAGCCAAGAAAGAACTCTAGAATCAGGATTTCTCCCTCTTCTAGTATAGTCAGAGTACTGAATGAGTAGAATCTATTAGTATTTTTTCCCTCATTTTTTCCCTTCTAATAAAGATAGAACAGTAAGTAGTTTTTGCATTTACCTTTGTTATAGAAACCTTCACAAAACTCCATTAAATCCAGGAGGTATTTAATGAGTAACTGGCACCTCTGTAGGACTGAGGATACAGAGGGGAAGAGAACATTGGCCAGACCACGGAGCTCAGGATATAATGGAGAAAACAAATGTGCCTACGATCATTTTGCTGAATGGGGTGATAAGGATACCTAGAAGAACTATATATTTTAGGGACGCCTGGGTGGCTCAGTTGGTTAAGCAGCTGCCTTCGGCTCAGGTCATGATCCCAGCGTCCTGGGATCGAGTCCCACATCGGGCTCCTTGCTCAGCAGGGAGCCTGCTTCTCCCTCTGCCTCTGCCTGCCATTCTGTCTGCCTGTGCTTGCTCGCTCTCCCTCTGATAAATAAATAAAATCTTTAAAAAAAAAAAAGAACTATATATTTTACAGTGATAGTACATAGGAAGGAGGGATTGATTTTATCTGTGCAGAGGAATTAGGAATGGGTATCCAGGAGACGTAGCATCTGAGCTGGCATTCGAAGAGTAAGCAGACTCAGGGGTGGGTGGTGGCACGTGTGTGCAAACATGCAGCATGTGGGCAACACTGTCCTTGGAGTGAATCTACAGATAGTCAGGAACTACTGGAGTGTACTCTTACAGGGAAATGGTGGCAAGAAATCAAGATAAAGAAGTTGACAAGGTTCATATGTCACATGATGACATTTGAATATTATCCCATGGGCAGTGGGCGGTCCACGAATAGTTGTAAGTAGGGATAGACCATTTCTAGTTAAGTGTTTTATAAAAGGTCAGCTTGCTGGTGGTGTGCAGGATATAGTGGACAGGGCAGAGTCTAAATGTGATGGGTCAAAGTCAGTGGGGACATGAGCTGAAATTCAAGTTGTGTTATGGTGGGAGTAGTGGGAATGGCAGGGAAAACATCTGAGAAGGTGTTTGAGGGGTAAGGTGTTATGCAG
Source organism: Mustela putorius furo (assembly GCF_011764305.1). Taxonomy (NCBI): domain Eukaryota; kingdom Metazoa; phylum Chordata; class Mammalia; order Carnivora; family Mustelidae; genus Mustela; species Mustela putorius. The sequence goes on along the minus strand of NW_025422010.1, from coordinate 10,357,267 downwards.
AGAAGTGGTTGACCCAAAGATTTTTGGCTTGAGCCTCTGGTTTGTGGTGCCATCAGCCACCATAGGCAGTAACCACAAAGAGGTGTCTGTCAGTTTAATTTCATATTTCAGGTAGCATACACCTAACATAGCTATGGCTTTCTTTGATGCTCATGGTCTTCTAACAGTGAGTATGTTTTTACATACCCCACCAAGTTCAACCCGTACCATTTCCCTAGGAAATAGGTAGTAGATTGTACAAAAGAGTCCTATCTTCTGTAGGATATAAATACTCAGGGATTTGCCTAAGGTCAGAATTGCCCTCCACCTGCCAAATCCTTTCAGGTACTTCCGAGTTGAAGACCCGTGTACTGTTTCTGAGTAAGCCCAACACAGCCACTTCCCAACTGTTGGCTCTGGAATAGATGATGTTTCCTCATTTGAGTACCATATTGGTAGGAGACTTTGGACTCATGTTGTATACAAAAATTGCTCATCTTTGGACACGAGAATTATACCAAACCCATTGTGTTGTGTACTCTAAGTAAGGCACAAGGGATAAAGGAAGATAACTGATGGGTGAGGTGGGGATCTGCCCCATTTCCTGTTTCTCACTTCCAGCTCATTCGGCCATATAAGCGTTGGGCTCTTGAACTAAATGGAAGACTTCTGTATTATAACCACCACCCTCCCCATTTTCATCATTGAAATCATGTACATTTATCACTCCTGTGATGTGAGCCTTGCAACTCCCCTTTTCCTACAGAGAGCAAGACACACGGTCTGTGACTTGCCCTGAGATAGAATAGGTAGTTGACAGATCCAGGACTTCATGTATCCTGGGTCTCAGATTCCAATTAAACAGAGTCAGTCTTACAAGTTAACAATTTTTGTTGTAGAATCATTACTCGTAATGATAGGAAATTGGAACAAATGCTTTACCAAGAGGATATAGGAAATTATATTTACTTTTCCTTATAATTTGATTCTACCCAATGAGTGTGATGTGTAGAAAAAAATGTTTATTGAGGGAAATATATTTAGTGGAGTTTAGATTAATAAGTACCCAGTGGAAAAAAAAAATAATCAGCCACTGGTTTGAAGCTAAAAAGCATGGCTCAGCTGTCCTGCCTGTTGGTGAATTCAGGAGTTTATGTTATCAGCTTTCCCAGATAATGATTTTGTGCTAATAAAATCATGGAGAGATGGATTTGTAAATCACGCTAAACTGGCAGGAGCACTACGGGGCATAAAATGAAATTCTGTTTTTTTATTAATTTCCTGGGTTTCTCTGACCAACAACGAGGATCATTTTCTACTTAGGATACCTACTCTTGTTGAGCAGTTCTGCTTAGGGGAAAAAATGGCAGATGGGGGGTTTCTTAGCATGAAATTAGAGCACAGAATTCAACACTTTGATCAAGCAGGTTATTCTTTTGCCCTTAGTCACCTGAGAGATATTTATGACTAAAAGGAGTTATTTAGAGCCGTGATTTCCAAAAGGCTACCTCTGCATCCCCTTTGAGGTGTATAGTACACTCCCTTGGTGCATGGAAGAAAATATTTGAACTTCAATTTATATTTACTTTATAGTTTGCACTTGAAAAGGTCAGCTGTCTGTGTCTATAATAATCTGCATTATATAGTTTATAAATAAGTAAACATAGGATGGTTGTGCCTTTTTCAAAAGCTGATATACCTTCTTAAAAATGTTTGAAGCCACTGATCTGGAGCACTTTTCTAAAATTGGGTCAATGATTAGATTATTCTGGGAATTTTTTTTTTTTTTTAAGGCACCGATTCCCAGGGCTGCTTCCAGAAGGGTCTGGTTAAATAGGTCGGTCTTGGACAGCAGTTATCATAACTTAGTAGGCATGAGAGTCTCCTGGAGGTCTGGCTTGTTTAAACACAAGACCCTCCCCCGAGTTTCTCATATAAGAGCTTAGGGGTGGGGCCCAAGAATTTGCATGTCCAGCAAGATTCCCAGGTGATGCTTGCTGGTCCAAGAATCCACTCTGAGAACCACTGCTCCATGGTGGAAGCCAGGACACAGGCAGCTCCGAAGATGAAGTGATAAATGCTTATCTAGATGCGACCATCTTCCCCTCTAGACAGTTCTAGGAGATAGTCTATCATTTTGTTTTCCTTATTTATTCCTGTTGCTATGATCGAGGCAGACAACTGTTATTCACACTGTCATTTTCAATATTGGTGTGGACAGTAAGAGGACCAGTGTTAGATTCAGGAAGACTCAAATTTACAGAGAGTTTGTATGAGTGGCTTAATGAATCCTTTAGCAATTCTATAAGGTATTTATTTGTCAGTGGAAAACTGGGGCATGTCCGTAATGATTTGGATGCATCTGTATTTGCAAATAGAAATGACACTGTTACCCATTAGAAAAAAAAAAGATCTTAAGGTCAATAAAAATGCATGGCTGTTTGTTGTAATCAGGCCTTTAAAAAAAATTAGGAATCAGTAGATCGATATAAAATGAAATATTCAGGGCCGCCTGGGTGGGCTCAGTGGCTTAAGCCTCAGCCTTCAGCTCAAGTCATGATCTCAGGGTCCTGGGATCAAACCCCACATCTGGGCTCTCTGCTCAGCTGGGAGCCTGCTTCCCCCTTTCTCTCTGCCTGCTTCTCTACCTACTTGAGATCTCTCTTTCTCTCTTTCAAATAAATAAATAAAATCTTTAAAAAGAACAAAATATGCAGTAAGTATAATAAGCCATAGAAACTTTAAGAACAATACCACTCATTTCCTTTGGCTTATATAAAATATATCCATCGGCAAATAGCACGTTTTACAATAGAGCATAGCATTAGCCTTTTAAATGCCTGTGCAATGTGTAAAAACTGCTTGCTAGATTAAATTATGTAGAAGAGCATTTCTATAATGCTTAGTGTCTGATTCACTCACCATCACCGGGGCACTGAAAGTTTAAGAGGCTTTATATACTTGCATTGTTTGGCAGGCAATTAAACGTAGATGTCACTGGGATTGATTTATAAGAAGAAAGCAGTGGCTTTGCTATGTTGGTGTAGGTTTTCTTTAATGCTTAAAACAATTGTTTATATTATAGCTCACTTTCTGCTTATAGTTTGAAATGTATTAATTTATTGCCATTTATCTGACAGTTTTAATTTGAAATAAGTGGAAAAGACCTGAGGTTACACTCATTGTAGGACAATAGAACATTAATTTTTTGGGGGGGTACTTGAGCATTCGTTTTTGATTTGCCCTCTCTGTAAAGAGACCTATTTAATACTTTATGCATTTAGTAAAGGCTGCCTTAAATGGGGTCATTCTGTATTTAGAACAAATGAGAAAAATGTTCCAGAAATCTCCTCAAGGAGTATTCCTGTCTTTTCACAAAATAACTTTAAATGGACTGTAATTATAGCAAGAAGAACTTCATTGCTACAGTGTATGTCAATTTAACCTGTTAAAGGCAGAGCAATTCAAAATGTATATGTATCTTATAAGTCAGTTTATGAAATTAACATTTGATTGTCCGCCACTGGCTTCTTAGAAACAGCACTTTGAAGAGTTTATTTGCAAAGAGATCAGGCAACAGTCATTATATAAATATTACACATTGTTGTTTACTTTATAGAGGTACATTCAGGGTAAAAATATGCAGACTGGAAAGAGAATGAACTTTTCACTCAGACCTTGGGTGAACTTCTAGCTCTACCTTTAACTCTCTGTGGCTTTGGGCAAGATATTTGACCATTCCACACTCCCATTTGTAAAAACTGGGGTGTGCTGATGAATTTCTAGTCAGAAGACAGAAATCACACAGTAACTGGAACAGGGAGAGTTTCATTTAAAGAATAATTAGGGCACCTGGGCGCCTTAGTAGGCAACTGCCTTGGGCTCATGATCCGCGAGTCCTAAGATTGAGTCCCGCATCAGGCTCCCAGCTCCATGGGGAGTCTGCTTCTCCCTCTGACCTTCTCTCCTCTCATGCTCTCTCTCACTCTGTCTCTGAAACAAATAAATAAAATCTTTATAAAGAATAATTAACTCTAACAGTGGATTGGAATATAGGAGATTGGCTAGCACAGAGTAAAGAGAGCTCTAAGAACAAAGGAATAGCAAACATGAGAAGCCGGCACTGCTCCAGAGAAGAAAGGGTCCATGGAGGAGATCCATCTAGAGCTGAGATCCAGGGCTCAGTGGATGGCAGGCAAGTCACTGTGGGACCACGCGATGCAACTCCGAGGAAATGCGTCTTCTAGTGTAGCAGGGGAAGCTGTTCATGGGAGGCATGTCTCTGACAGGCACTCCGCTACAAAATTGCTCAGGGGGTCCTGGTGTAAGCCACTCTCTCTGGGGTGCTGCCCACCGCCAGGCACCTGTCAAGCTGGGCACTGGGAAGCTCCTGCATTGTGGGTCTGGAGAAACCCTGTGCGTTTAGGAGCCTTCCAGGGAGCCCTTCGAGACTACCCCTCCTTCCCACAGTGCTTCTCCAGAACCCTCTACTGTTAAAGCTTACTGTCTTGCCCTCTGGGACAGGAAACATAGTTAGAGGACTTGGATACAGTTTTGCAGAGCAAGCAAGGAAAAGTGAATTTAGAGCTAAGAGGTAATGCATTGAGAGCTGGCATAAAGGATATGAGTGTTTGCCTTTAGGGTTTTTAAGATCAAATAATACATGTAAACATATGCATGGTTTTGTTATGTAACAGTTTCTTTGAACTGAGAGGAAAGCCTCATACTGGTTGTGAAGAGTAAGTGAAATAATGCCTGTATGTTGCCTTCAGCAGAATCTGGCCAGCACACGGCAGATGTCCACAGAGAGGTAGCTGTTAATACCAGAGAACTTTCTAGATCACAGGTTGTCCTCTGCTTGCCCTAATAAGGCTCTCATATATTAGTGTTGATTAGTAACTTCAAGACATATAAACAATCCCAGGTAATGGTTCTCCTTCCCAAACCTTAAAGACCTCAGGTAGCAACATTTGAAGGGTCCTGAAGTCAGTTTAGTGGGTAGGACTTTCCAAAACCAAATAGAACAGAGATCAACAATATCAGTGTATCTCAGAAGAGATAAATTTGGTTTATAAAATATACATGTATATGTGCTGGGTCAACATGTATGACCCTCATGGGTCACAATGTATAGAATTGTTAAATCATTATATTGTGCACCTGAAACTAATATAATACTTAATGTTAATTATACTTCAATAATAAAATGATAAAAGTAAATAAAAAAAAAATATATATATATATTTACACTGACCTCACCCTTGCAGTTTGTTTTCCTTTGTCTGCTCTCCAGGCCTGATGCTTCATTATGACATAGAATAATCATATGAAAGATCCTGTAAGGTTTTCCTTGGGGAAAAAGTATACCATCCTCTCCTTTATAGCTTCTATCTTAATGATACAATAACTATTCTTGGATCTACTGAATAATTCTCTGCTATGCCAGAGAAAGGAGAAAGATAAATTCTCTTCAGTGTGCGGATGACAATATTTTATTTTCATCAATCAAGAATAACCTTTATAGACAACTAGCCTTGCTATCTAATTATTGCCCCCCCCCCAAAAAAAAGTGTTCAACTTTTCTAAAGCAAAAGCCATAATTTGTGGAGACCTAATTAACATTTAACCTGCTTAGTTTTCAACCATAATAGAAAATGAACACGTTCACTGATTTTGTCACATTCGTAGCTTATTCATGTTGGAATACACAAGTACAGGGCTGTGTGTTTTGTGGGGCTATATTGAGATTTCTTTCATTGTTCAAGTGGATATTACATTAAACTTTTTTTATTAAAGATTTTTATTTGAGAGAGAGAGAAAGAGTGCACAAGTCGGGGGAGGGAGAGGGAGAAGCAGATGAGTAGGGAGCCTGATGCAGGGCTTGATCGCAGGACCTCAGGATCGTGACCTGAGCTGGAGGCAGATGCTTAACTGACTGAGCCACCCAGGCACCTCCACATTATACTTCTTTTAAAAAATTCCAGCCAAAATTATTGTAGCCAAATTCTGCATAGAATCTTGGGGAATTCATTACCCATTTTTCTAAAAAGCATTTATTGAGTGCCTACAATATACCAGTTCTAGAGAGTACCAAGATGACTAAGATAGAGTTATAAACCAAAGTTACTTTTCAGCAGAATTCCTACCCTAGCTATAGGCTTTCATGCACCTGTTTTTTTTTTTTTTTAAACTCTGCAATTTTTGTGAGAAAAAAAAAAATCAGGCCTGATGCCATTTCATCTGATTTCTTTTTAAAGATTTATTTATTTATTTTAGAAAGAGGGAGGGGGAGAATGAGAGGGAGGGTCTGGGGGAGAAGGAGAAAGAATCTCCAACAGCCATTTCATCTGCTTTCTTAAGTACATGGCTCTATACATGAGTCATAGCAGAGACTAGTTGCAATTTTCAGTTGGGAAGTAAGTACATAAACTCATGGTAACCCATTAAGACTTTGTCAAGAGAAAGAATAATCATAAAGATCATTTTAAAGGATATTATAACTTTAATCCTAGAATGCACTGAACTCCCAAAAAAATCAAGTTTACTGAATGAAAGTCTGGGGACATGGTCTCCTACCTAACATGTTACTAAATCCACCCTAAGACCCATTTTATTCTGGTAGATGCTTTTGAGAAGTCGTCATTAATTTACGTTGTTTGCTTCTTACCAGGGAGGACAGTTCTCTCTGGATTTCTGATGAGGTGTGCTCAAGTTTCCTTTGAGTTTTCGGCTTCGGAGATACCATCACAGAGTGTTAAGAATGTGGGCTCTCGAGACGAGATGCCCGAGTTCAAATCTCTGTTTCACGATCTTTCAGCTTTGAGACCTGTGTGAGCTGTATAACCAACTTCCTGTGGCTCAGTTTCTGTATATGTGATATGATGATATAGTCTCTACCTTAGAGGTTGGGAATGAGGATTAAAGGAGCCTTCAGCCATCAAGCCCTTGTCACACTCAGCCCCCATTATTAGTTTTGGTACTAACATCATAGTCTTAATAGATACTGCAAACTGTGTAATCAGTGAGATCTTTCTCTTTGCCCTAGCTACCCCAGAGGTCAAAGTGAACTTTGTGGCTAACTGCCAGCAAATGAGGCTAGTGACATTTTTTTTCATTACCTGGCAGTGGTGGTGGAGTCCTAGGCCTATTGCTGGTGTAATCTTCTATTCCTTTTTTCCTTTGTTTACTTTCCCAGCTTTTGAACGTTTATTTTCCTTTGCTTCTGTTAATTTAGTGTTTATGTCATGGTGTTGCACTGCCTGTCTGGGAGCAAGCCATGCTGTCATCAGTCTTGTATAGAAATCATCACTCTTGTCTGCTGCTACCTAAATATTTGACATCCGTGGACACACTTCCTTTTGCACGATTCCTCACTCTTCACCCAGCACATTTGTGTGGGGTATTCAAATTCACTACGGAAAAGTCTTCCCCAATGTATGATGAAGGCACAAGCACATGTGTGTTAGTGTGTAAGTGTATGTGGGGGGGGGCAGCGAGGAGAAGAAGGAGGGAGAGAAGGAAAGTGGATGGTGAAGACCGCCCATCCCACCTAGCTTGTGTCTCCTCTCCTCCCTCTTGTGCCTGACTCTTGATTTAATACTGATTCCCCTCCACCGAAGAGACATCATTTAATTTGATTTGATGGAGGAATATAGTCCAGCCATAAGCTGTGGGACAGCCTTCCAAGTAAGACAACTCGGGAGAAACCTTGGCCAAGTGTATTGCTGACCACATTGCCGCATGTTCCTGTACAAAAGCTGTGTTATTTTGAAAATCAAGGAGGTTTATTTTTGGAAATGCTTTATTTTACTGCATTTCAGGGGACTAGGCTTCCTTGTCACTTTCTTCATTGACCCCACAACATTTATATAAGAAACCTCCCAGCCCTCTGTTCTTTGCTCCTGCATGGCTCCGTAGAGGAACACTCCTGTGTCCCAGCGTCAGTGCTCACGACTCTTCACCTTCTTGTGACACACATTTTTAAATTTTCCAGTTATGTACCCCAGCTATTCACAATGAAATGAACCCATGAGGGTAATTATTGTAAGAAGGATTTCAGAACTAATAATAACTGATACTGGTTGAACATGGCTAACACACTATGATACACTAACTTTACATTTGCTATCTAATTGAATTGTCAGAAATACTACATGAGGAATGGTTTATCTCCATTTTATAGCTGGAGAAACCTGGACTCAGAGAACCAAAGCAATCTGTCTACAGTCACAAAACTAGCTGTGGAAGACTAGGGATGTGCCAAATGTTGGACCCTGTCCACTGCACAAAGCTGCCTTGAAAACCAAAGTTTAATCATTCTCCCTTTAATTGGTTATTTTAATTCAGATGTAAACATGATAATTTCATCTCATTTTAGCTCAATAAACCAACTTTGCTATTTTTAGGGTCTCACGTCTGTTGGATGAAGGCCAGTGGTGGCTCGGAAAATTGGTGTGCAGGGGGGTATATCTTTCAGCAATAGGAAATTCATAGTCTATCCCATTTTCCAGTGGTTTGATAATCCTACATGGACCCAGAAAGAACCATGTCATACATTTTATGTGTCCTTTCAAGTGATAAAAACAGCTTTATGTAATGGGAGATTATATCTTTGCACCAGCATTGTGTTAGTCTTTGGTGCTTACTGTCAGCCATGCCTGCTTTTGCCTTTATGTTTGGTTATATCTTCAGTGCCAGTGGTTGTTTTGTAAATCAGATCTTTAACCAGCATTGAGTTGTTCTGTGGTTGCCTATACTGATTTTTCACTGTTTAAGATTGCTCTGCAGGACTTTCATCAAAGTGCTATCTAGGTTTCCAGTGTGGAGGGGGGCAATTTTCTCTCAAAATTCATGGTGGTTTCTTTCTGTCTGAATATTATTAGTGCTACTGCTGTTTGAGCCCATTCCTCCTATACTGACACTATCTTCTATGTCAGAATTAGGGTTTGCAAGCAAGGGGAAATAGTTCCCATTGATGTTTGCACAGTCTTCTAACATTCCTCACCCCAAATTGGAAAGTTGTTAGTCTTATGTGCTCTTAAACAAATCCACTTTGTTTCTGAACTTGTTGAAGCTGAGTAGGAGGGAAGTATAAATTACCAGTTGTTGTCAAGGTGAAATATTGAGTTAGTGCTATATCTTTGTAATGAGTTTCTGCTCTCAGTGGAATGTTTAATTGACCAGTTCTGTTAAAGTGTCAGAGAAGATGGTGTCCAGGGTCACTAATTTCACCATCACGCCTGGAGCTAACAACTGAGACAGAGCTAGGAAGCTGGGAGAAACCTTCTAAACTGGTCTGAGGTCCCTTGACTCTGCTCTGTTTAAATTTTTTTTTTTTTTTATCAACGATTCGGAGGCAGACGGAGAATGTGTGCTCATCAAATTGGCAGATAACCTAAGTCTAGGTAGGGTGACTAACATCCAAATGATAAAATCCGGATTCCAGAAGTTCTCAACAGGCTAGAGTAATGCATGGAAAACAATGAAATGGGGTTTAGTAAGGATCCACATAGCCCTGTGTTCATTTGTTCACAGGGCAGAGCTAAGATAAATGCATATACATTTGAAGAAGCAGAGTTTGGGCCTTTTTAAAGGGGGAATTGTCTACAAGGCAGGGATGCGTTCCTGAATTTTCAGAATGCCTTATCTGTTCAGAGCTGTCTAGCTGTCTCGAAGATTGTAGATTTTATATAAGCATTGGGATGGAAGCTGGCCCAGGTGACCTCTAACACTTCTCTCTACCTCTGAGTTTGTACAATTGCTATTTTATTTTTTTTCTTGCTGCCTGGGCATACAGTATAGACATGGTGCAATAATACTCTTATTTTTGGATTTTCTTGACCAGAACCCTTAATTGTCATCATTGGAAAGTAATTATAATTAATAGCTTTAATTAACATAAGTAATAACATTATATAATACACATCAGAATTTTAATAATAATATGATCAATATAATCACTCCCTTTCACAATGTGAAACTGGTAGAAAGATTTAATACTGTAATAACTCAAAGTAATAAGAGATATTTAAGAGGATGTGGGTAGGACTTAAAATTGTCAATGTGCCCCAGGATGCTGAAATAGCTGAATTGTTTTGTAAAACTGCTCTTCTTTTATTCTTTGTTTCTTTAAGTAGCTTCATTTCTAGCACCAGAATTAAGCAGATGTTTGCATGGTTAGCTTTGAATTTATTCTTGCCTTTAAAGATTGTGTGGGCTATACACAAATTTATAATCTCTCAATATCAAGACTCAAATCTTCAAAGTATTAAAGTGAAAGTTGATTTTATCTTAGATTAAGAATAATTCTTAGAAAAATATTTTGCAAGCTGTATTCATGGTCTCTACTGCATTTTTCTCCCTGACATTGTGCCAGTGTTATGGTGAAAGCGTTTCTCCTTTAATTTTTTTGGACACATTATTGTGTTTTTCTATTGAAAACATGCTGAATACCTAGGGTAATCCCCTTAAAGTTTTGAACACAAGATCAGTTATTCCAAATTCCTGCAAATCTGGAAAATATGAATTATAAATTTGCTTAGGTCTACTTTCATTTGGATTATACACACATTGGATTCTTTGGAGGAACAGTGTAGCATAACAGTATGGCAAGGCCTGGTTAAGACTCAGCTTGGTTAGCACTTAGCATTTAGGGTACAGTAGGGTCAAGATCCATGGTACCTGGATACAAAAGTCAAATCAAATTCAACGTGGTATCAAGTAGGTTTATAGTTACCTGCAATCATCATAGCTTCTTCCAGAGGTCTGATTTTTGTTTACATTACTTTTCATTCTTTCACATCTTAGGTGGTTGCCTTTTTGATGAGCCATATAGCACCTGTGGATATAGTCAGGCTGAAGACGATGACTTCAACTGGGAGCAGGTGAACACCTTGACCAAACCAACTTCTGATCCATGGATGCCATCAGGTTTGCATGTAGTTTTAAATTTTCTTTCTAAAATCAAAGCTTCACTATAGAGTCTGAATCACAGTAAATATTTATTGGGCATTGGCTGAATGAATGAGGGTGTTGGTCTTTGAGTGTGATAGCCCAAGGTGATTAACTAGTGGGAATAGCACAATTAAGGGACTGGTTACAAAGTACAAAGAGTTCACCTTTGTATGTCTTCCTTTAAAGTCTAATTAAAGTATACTTCCTTTATCTTTGGGCACACCTGAGCTAGATTAATAGGCATTTCCCAGTTGATCCTTTCCCAAGCAGCAGATATGGGAAATAGATGGATGTCTCTTCTGGCAAATGTGTCTAGTAGGTGGAACTCTATCTGGGGAATCCAGGTAACAAAGCCTCCATCACAAATGGGAGACCTTGGAGAGTAGCTTTAACCTTGTCAACCTCCAGGATCCACTTGGCATCGAAGAGAAGATGGTGATGCATGCATGTAGATACTTCTTTTTAAGAAGTCCTTAATAAATTCTCTGATGAGTGAAAGATGTTCATTCCATTGAACACCAGCAAAAATTCTACTTATTTTGAAGGAAGAATGGGAAGGTGGTGACAATTGAGCATTAATCACATTGGAACTTGGTCAGGTCATTTTAATGGACACCCTTTGCAGGTGGTGGTGGCATTGTTAGAAATAAGGGAATAGCGGTGCCTGGGGGGCTTAGTCAGTTAAGCGTCTGCCTTCGGCTCAGGTCATGATCCCAGGGCCCTGGGATCCAGCCCCATGTCCCCTTGTTTAGGCTTTCTACTCAGCAGGGAGTCTGCTTCTTTCTCTCTCCGTCTGCCCCATCCCCAGGCTCATGTTCTCTCTCTCTCTCAAATAAATAAATGAATATTTTAAAAAAGAGAAGAACTTTAAAAAAAGGAGAAATAAGGAAATATCATCTTAAAAGCTTTGCATATAGTATTCTATGGTATCGATTTTAAAACAGACTTTCCAATATGTATCCATGAGTTGCTTTAAGTACTATTTAGTTACAAGGGTTTTCTCCTCCTCCTCCTTTGGCATTAACATACATTAGAGGATTTATTTATTTCAAAAACAAATTCTAAAGCTGGCCATCTCGGGCTAAAACAGAAACCAGTTTCATGAATCGCTCAGGGTAAATGGGTAACAAAATCAGATACAACCAGTGCCTCCTGGGGGCTGATTTCTTTACACCTTTATTTACAATATGGTTGGATTTGTTCTCACATGTATATTTGAATATGTTCTCTCGTGTGTGGGATGGTTCTGTGATGCCTTAATCCAAGGGTTGGCGTCCTATGTCCTATAGGCCAAATCCAGCCTGCTGCCAGTTTTGCGGGTGGCTCAAAAGCTAAGAATGGTTTTTACATTTTTAAATGGTTGAAAGAAAAATCTAAAGAATAATAATATTTTGTGACACGTGAAATTCAAATTTCAGCGTCCATAAACAAAGTTTTACTGGTATGGAGTCTTGTGTATTTGTTAAATATCGTCTATGATTGGTTTCAAGCCACACTGTAGGGCTCACTAAGCCTAGATATTTACTGTCTGTCTGGTTCTTTATGGAAATTTTTGCTGACCCCTGTCTTAGACCATTTTGCCATCAGCCTGTGATCGTTGCCTTGAACTCAGTTTACATAGTTATTGCTTCTGGAATCGTTATTATTAATACCCAAGTACTATTTCATATTTTCTTTTATTTTCAGATGATATATTTTCCAAATTTTAGACCATTAAAATCAGTAAGAAAAAACCATGATGATTAGGGACTTCCTCTTTCTCATAAATTTGCTTTCTATGAAAAAGCTTTGTGATTTTTCTTTATTGTTTAATACCATCATCCTTCTGGGACTTTGGTGATTCTAATAAACAAATAACCCATCATTAGGATTTTTAAAATTATGAAAGTGAAAGACTGAAATTTTTACTCTAAATTTGCTCTAATTAAAATTTTACTTTTTCTGGATTTTTTTTTTTTAATCAGTGCTTGAGTGTGTGTACAGTTTGTTTCTCTGTATCTTCATGTATAAGGTTATTTTTAGTCACATCTAAAAAATTTAAATACAGTCTGGAGCTTTATATAAGCTGACTTGATAACTACTCTAAGGCTGTGAGATTGGCTCTAGAAATACATATTTAGGGCAAATAAAGACCAAATGCCGTTTAAATTTTTGTATTTGAAGTTGACGTTTATGTTCCAGATTATTGCAGCTAGCTTGAAACTGTGCTCCACATGGTTTCTCTTTATTGGTGTGTGGTTCATTTCCTATCAATTGATCTCCATTAACAATGGGAAATTTTCTTGAGCTTTAGCATAAGGATTGCTACTTTGAGCACAAGCACTCTTGATTAAGTAATCACTTAATAACCTGGTCCATTTTGTTAGCACTGTTGTATTCTCTCACTTTCTGTACTGTAGTACGTGGTGTAATTATCAGAGTAGATTAAGAAGTATTGAATAAGAAGTGTTTTATCATGTAAAAGCACCTGCACGGTTCGACAACTGTTTTTATATTTTTATATTTCATTAAAGGATTTTGTTTGTACCTTCACGCTCGAGTTCTATAAAATGGGTATTTAACAAGTTCCATGTCTGATGGGTAAGAAAATGCAAATTTATCTTATGCAAAAAAAAAACCCCAATAAACAATAAATAAATAAATAAACAAAACTTTTTGTAAACCTCTTCATAATAGTAAAAATGTAAAGATAACTTATAACCATAGCTATCATTTGATAACTCATAACATTAATGTATGTTTACACCTGATGTGGTCCCCTTAAGACATCATAACCTCCAGCAGAAGCCAAATTTAGTGAATTTGGTTCCCAGTGCTAGGAAAACTTAACAGGAAGTGTAGTGTGTAACCAGGGAAAGCTCATGGAGCCTTCCACACTTAGTTTATATGTTGCAAACTGGGAACTGTGATGTTTCTGATCTTCACAGAGACACCATGACTAAGGACTGAGCCATTTCCGTGGGTTCCCCTATGAAAGGCAGGGAGAAGGAGGGAGGTAGGGGAGTGGAGAGGCAATATGTGCTTTGAGCGGGATGGCCCAGAGAATAGAAAAAATGACCGCATCTATTTATGTAGGGTCAGTTTCACATTTGGGAAAGAGGATGGGTTAACAGACAAAGGAATTGAGAGTTTCCTCTGTGGGTGTGTTCCTCAGGCGTATTTCCCTCTTGCTAGGGAAACCTTCCCTATTTATTCCCACTTCAGGGCTTATGCAAAATTTAGTGAGTGAGGAAGAGAAGAAGACTATGGGGTTGAAAAGGAATTTTTTTCCTCCTTAAATTTCAGTGTGTATCTAGTGAGTAGTATTTTTGGCACGGAATATTCAGACAGTTGTCTAATTATCTCATTCATTCTTTGAATCTGTCAACATTCAACAAATATTTACTTAACACCTGCAATGCACTAGTCATTGTTATTCATCACATTGGGATTCATCACTGAGTGAGCTGAGTAAGGACCCCTCCCCAAAGCACCTTTCATCCTCAGTCTGGTAACATGGTTCTTGGATTGCCAAAAGATTCTAACCTGTAAAATCACATATTCCCTGATGTATTAATGACTTTCTGGAATTGAATACTTAAAAAGTTATGCAGAATTTGGTCCATCAGACTCAGCTTGCTATAGCATCAAATTAAGCTTTCTTGGATGCTTTATCCCTTCAAAAAAGTAAAAACAAGAGCAAAACAAAGTCTATATTGCAGGCAAGTGGCAACCGAGTCCCCTCTGATCATTTTCCTTTCTCAAAGGAATCCCAAACATGTAAATGACTCTGAGCAGTTAACATCATTTGCTTCTTTGCTGTGTGTCTTTGATCTTCATGAGGACCCTGGAAGACTGGGAGGCATTGTCTCTCTTTTGTGTCTTAGGAGACTCAATTTCAGAGAAGTGAAACCTGCTCCAGACTTACAGGTTAGAGAGCCAGCTCCCAGTTTTGCTCTTCTGACTACTGAGGAGTCATCTTCCCATGAGCACAGGGACCTAGCGAGGAGATGGTCTTCATCCCAGGGGGTCGCTTTCTGGATCTTCTGAAAATGAACACGAAGGCCTCTCCATTGTGGGGGCTGCGGGTTCCACCCAGGTCAGATGCTGGCTCTGTCACTTTGTAGTTATTGATCTTGAACAGTTTCTTAAGCTGTTGGTTTCCCAGCCTCCTCATCAGTGAACTCTTTTTGTGTGCTGGAGCTGCACTAGTAAGATCTGTCCCCTTGCCGATTATAGCCTGCGGGGTAGGCAGGCAGGAGCTCATAGGCAGAGACATACATTGTGATGGTGAGATGTGCTGAGGGCTGTACAGAAAAGCTACATCAGGATAAGGGCATAGCAGGTGATGGAAGCAGGAGACAGGACCAGCCTCTCTGCAGAGGTGATCTGGGAGCAGAGATGGGGATTCTACTGAGGACAAGGAGAACATGGAGGTTGAGTCATGTAGGCAGAGTGAAGAGCAGGAACCAGGCCCGGAGACAGAGGTAAGCTCTGCTGGATGGAGTGAGATGGTCAGTCTTAGGTGATCCTAAAGGCTGTGCAAATGTGTTTAGAACCTACCTCAATAAGATTGTTGACCAGGTGAGACAAGATAATCGACTTTGGGAACTTGGCCTCATGTTCCTTCTTTTATTATTATTAAGAAATTTTTCAGGAGCAATTTGGTATGACTTCATCTCTTAGCTTAATTTGGACTCTGAGTAAAGTTCATGCCAAGTTCTTAGTGTCTCTTCTAAATGATACCGAATACCGAAGCAGAAGATATAGACCTTCATATAATTTTTGGAATGATTAAAAAAGAAAGCTGAAAGAAGTCCATTAAAGTACTGACAATATTTATTTCCGTATGGGAGGATTGGGGGTAATTGCTTTATCATTTCTATGTCACACATTTTCTTTAGGGTCAAGTATAACTTTCTAATCAAAATAACAATTTTTTTAGGGGATGGTCATTAAGTTGGCATCTTTTGGATCAATTCTGAATGTTTTTAGTCATCGAACTCAGAAAATACAAACAGCTTCATTGTCCCTGGGAACCTCATTCAAGGGTCCCATTGAGAAATTGCTGCCCGTCATCCAGATGTAAGACAGTCGTTGATGGTCTATCCTTCATTTATCTCACTCTGGTTGGCTTGGTGAGGCTTGGGTTGGGTTTCCAGTTAAACAGTGCATGATGAGACACAGTGAAAGAGATTGGACTGGAGTTGTATTCTCTATTATAAAAGATAAATTCTCTGTTATAAATAACATTTAGAAAAATAACTTTAGAATAGCATTAAAAAAGCCCATTTCAGATCAGTGATCTCTGGAGAGTTCTTAATTAAACAGGATGGGGCTTTGGGTAGCCTCATGTTAACATGGGTATAAACAACATAAAATTTACCATTTTAACAGTTTTTAAGGGTTCAGTTGTACTAAGTACATTCACATGGTTGTGCAGCCATCTCCACCATCCATCTCTCGGATTTTTTTTTTTTATCTTTCCAATCTGAAACTCGGCACCCATGAGACACTATCCTCTTCCCTCCCCTCCATTCCCTCCTCCTCCCACACCCTGGTAACCACCGTTCTACTTTCTGTCTCTGACTTTGACGACTCTGGGCCCCTCATAGAAGTGGAATCACATAGTAGTTGTCCTTGTGTGTCTGGCTTACATCACTTGACATAATATTTTAAATGATTCAGTTTTCATATGTAAAGACTTTCAAGATCAGGGTAGTCTTGTTTTTTGTTTTGTTTTACTTTTAGAAAATTGTCTTGATTTTTAATAAATAATTGTTTCAAGAGGTCCAGGGGCCATTGTAATATATATAATAGCTTATTTCAGTCATTTATGTTCAGTGTTCAACAACTGTTCTCCTTTAAATTTGTTCTAAATTCTCATCTTGGCTGATTGGAAACCATAACAAAAAGTAAGAACGGGGTCTAGCTATTTTTAAATATTTCTAAAAAAGATACAAATGAGCCTGTATATATAAATACATGTTTTTAAAATAGGTTCATTCCTTGCCTGATTTCCTGTAAAATTGTATGACATCATAAGAGTTATGTGAAGCCGAGGAATGAAATAAATAAACCAATCATGAGAGAGGTTGTAAATCTCTCGGAATCTGAGCAGAGGAAGGGATCTGAGAAGGGTTCAGAGTAGGCTGTGGGGCTGTGATGTTAACCAGCCTGAGAAAATCACAGGGAGGAGCTGGTTAGCTCTCACATATGCTGTGCTCCCTGTGCAAGGCCCCCTGACGCTGGGCATGGTCAGAGTGTTGGAAAAGAGGAGCTCACCTTGTCGCAGGAGTCAAAAGAAAGGCCTGTGGACTTTTGATAGGAAACTCAGTGTGGGTCTTTGGAATGCAGATTTCTCATCTGCCTGCAGGGGTGGCGGACTGGGGTGGGCTGATTGGGAAACACCAGACAGAGAGCCTGAGACCCAAAGGAGACAAGCCAGCAGGGCCTGGAGATGCCATTAGTAGCTTTGCTTTATGGAGGGCAGGATCTTTGGGTCAAAAGGGTTTTGAGTGGGCTACTAATAAACTGGCTTATGTGGCCTGTGGTAGGTTAAGTTGCCCTTGCACAGCACAGAGAGGGCCTTGGAAATTCTTTTTTTTTTTTAATCTATTTATTTATTTGACAAAGAGAAAGAGATCTCAAGTAGGCAGAGAGGCAGGCAGAGAGAGAGAAGGAAGCAGGCTCCCCGCCAAGCAGAGAGCCCGATGCGGAGCTTGATCCCAGGACCCTGAGATCATGACCTGCTCTGAAGGCAGAGGCTTTAACCCACTGAGCCACCCAGGCGCCCCAGGGCCTTGGAAATTCTTTGTGGCCCCAGGGCTCTGGGTCACCCCATCTCCTGCTGCCCATGTCCTCACAGATGTAGGCTCCCAGTTACGGGCTTCTGAGACTTTCCACGGCCCCTGGAGTCCAAGAGATAGATATATATATATATATATATATATATATATATATATTCTTATTATTCTTTTTACCTGAAGACCAGGAAGAGATGGAAGTCCTCTTTGGGAGTTCCAGCTGTGTGTGAGGCCCTGGGGAGGTTTGTTCTGGGCACTGAGCATAGAGCCACAAACTGTGCTCCATCTTCCAGGAGATGTAGAAGTCAGGATGGCCGGTCCTCTGGGTGGGGAAAGGGGGCAGGCTGCTGCCCAGAGACTGGTGGGTAGGTGAGGGCGAGCAGCGGGCCTCCTGGAGGAAGGGTCATGACAGGGGCCATGAGAGCATGATGCGTGAGGCCAGAGCAGGTGGGCATGCTTGGCTGAACGAACAGCCTGTCCAAAGGCCGTGAGTGGAGGCTAGGGAGCAAATGCACCCACAGTGCAGCTCAGGAAGTTGCAAAGACATCATAGCCCGGAGGAAGAAAGACTCTTAGAGGCTGTCCTGAGCTGGTGAGAATGCAAAGCATGGGGGTCATTTGTTGATTTCTGGCAAAGGAGGTCAAAAGACATTATTTGACTGTGGGTGCAAAGAGGAAAATTCAAAATTTCTCATTAGACGATATCAGGAAAAGATGGCATGAGGAAATTTGGTTAGTAAAAAAGTACCACAAAGTGTAAGACTATGTAGGAGAAGTGTCCTTGTTCTCGGGAGATCAATGCTGAAGTGTGTAGGGGTGTCTGGGTATCAGTGTAGAAAAAATGTATGCATGTGTACATGTGTCTATTAGGAGAGAATGCCAACGTGGTAAGATGTTAACAATCATTAAATCTGGGTCAGGTGTCTATAAGTATTTATTGCACTGCTTTTTCAACCGTTCTGTAGTTTTGAAACCAGGCATAATGTGCAGTATGCATGGGGACGAAGGAAAGGCCACCTGAATGCGGTATACCAACTTGGGGCAATGCCAAAGCAACGATTGTACACAGCTGCATTTTAGGCCAAATGCTATCCTGTCACATCGCATTGAAAATATTTATATTTATATTTATATTTTGAAAATCAAAGTTGACCTGTGTCTTCCCTTTCTGAGCATATCAGGACGATTCCCTGTCTTTACTGGAGAGGGTTCGTGGAGCCTTGCGGTGGCTGAGAGTGACTAACTCCAGGGATGTCATTTCAGGACTCTCTAAAATAGGACACATGCTTTACACCGTGGTCTTATGCCTCTGTGAGCGTACCCAGTATAAAGGTTGTTATCCTATTGGTAGATATTTCGGTGGCTAACTAAAACTTTGTAAGAAGATGCAGAAGAAATTATTGAATTTTATTTTTGGATACATGTCTGCATTCATTTGTATCCTGTCCATTATATGGGTATGAATATAGAAAAAAAATCATACAGCATTTCTTGGCAAACCCCATCAACTATTGTGCAGATCATTATTTTATATAAGTGGCCTTTAATGCAGAGTTGGCTGATACTTGATTCTAGGAGATTGTGATCAATTATTTCTTAAAGTGATATTTAAAAGCTTAATGGTTGAAAGAGAAATAAATATGGCTATTTAATTCATTGTCAGCTGGACAATCATGATGCTTCTCTCTGGTGGGTGGACAGATTGAGACAACTGATGATGTAGCAGAAAGAGGTGGAATCGGCTCTGTAGGATAGCATGTGACCGTAGCTGCATTCTTAGAGAGGGCGTCCTTGGAAATGTGTTTCTCACGTGGCCTGTCCTTACTTGCAACTACGTTGTCTGATATGGGGTTGTTTCTTAATTTTACCTTTCCCAGTTCCTTTTAGGGAACTTGAAAGAGACATCTTTTCTATTGACTCTGTTACCCATAGAACACATACAAAATATTGAAATCCTTGGCTTCTGACTTGGAGACGGAGACTGGGTTTGATTCAGTGCATTTTAAAGCAGATCGACATCAGTGAGGCTTCTCGTCAACATCCTGGGAAATTATGCAATATCTCTTATAGTCATTCCTTTTCATGCTGTTTTCTTTTTCCATCTCTGTGGACTGCGATACTCATCCCACTAAACACACATCTTGTGAAAATGGTGTCACCTCCCCCATTGTACTTGATAAACAGAACATGCCTTAATTCCTCCTGATGGTCCTGGCTCACTGTGAAGTGACAGGCTGCAATTTGCCAGCAGGTCAACGACCCAGCTGATGACAAGTGACCTTTCTCACACTGCAATCAATGCTTGTTATTTGGGAAACAAAATGATACAGTTTGTATTTTTCAGCAGATGGGTCATTGGGTCAGCCCACCATTGACATGTGAATTTGTTACTTGGGCTGGCTGAGTCAGTTCAGACAGGAATGTGAATTTATTTGCATTGATCGGGGTCTTGCTCTTCAGAGAAGGTGTTGGACATTTGTTAGTGGCACAAATTATAAATAATTGGTTTTACATGTCAGTCAGACAAAGACTTTTAGAAAGCCTGTTTTACACAATAGTACTATATGCTAGTTTAGGCGCGTATACGGTATGTTTTGTTCAGAGTTGATGTTTCTCAATTACTTTGGAAGAAAATCTTAAACTTGTGAATTCGTATCTGTCCTACTTAAATACTTCTTCTCCACGTGTTTCCTGAAATGTGTTTCCCGAAGCCCCATGAGTACATGGCCATGTGGCTGAGCTATTCAGGAAAAGATGCTGGGAAGACATGAGCTGCCTGAAGAGCTAGGAGTTAGTACTGTTGTTGAATAACTGCTTTCAGCTTTCACCTTCTAGAAACATGGGAGGATTGTGTCTTTCTGTCCCCTTTGATTTCAGTGTGGCTACACCTGATTTGGCTGGTGAAATGTGAGTAGAAGTGACATGTGTCACTTTCAGGCAGAGCTTCTACAACCAATTTGAGATTCCCCATGTTCTCTTCCCTTTTCCTGTCTTGTGGAGCATTGGGATGCTTTTAGCCTGGGTGCCTGAGGGAGGAAATGGAGCAATGACTCCCCCCACCCCCCACCAGCTCCACCCCACAACACACTCAGCTCAGCGGACTGCAGGTATCACATGCCTGAGGGAGACAGAAACTTCCTGGTGTTATGCCACAGAGATTTTGTGGTTGTGTGTTGAGTGGTTCTCAAACTCTTTGGTCTGAGGGCCCCTTTACACTCTGAAAAAAATATTTTCTGAAACGTTTGAAGGGCTTTTGTTCATGTGGGTAGTATTTGTTTATATTTTCTGGATTAGAAATTAAAACGGAGAAATTTTGAAAACAGTGCATGAGCACACATTCCATTAGCCTCTAGAGCAGTGAGGTACATCTGTGACTAAATGAGAATGAAATGGGAATAATAAAGTCAAATAATGTCATGTTACTCTCATGAAAACTGTCTTGACCTTGTGGATTCCCTGAGAGGGTCTTAGGGAATACAGGGTCCCTGGAAGACACTCTGAGAGCCACTGATTTAGACTATCTTAAGTGAAATGCCTTCCTTGGCAATTTCGTATTAAAGGCTCAGACAGTTTTCAAGGGGAAGTAAAGGAGGGAAAAAGGTTCTGGAAATTTTGTCAAAAGGGTATCTCTGAGTGTCATACTCACTTTTTCTTTTTGAATAAAGACAATATGAATACTTCATTCCTATTGTGAAAAGGTATTTATGAATATAAATATACATTTAAATCAGTATATGAATACATAAAATAGTTGTTATTTTTACATTATTAAATAAAAATATAAAAATATATAAATATAAAAATAAGTATTTTATTTAAAATAAAACAAAACCCCGAATTACCTTGTACAAAAATCATACAATGAAAATCATGAATTTTACAAATTCTGCGAAAGCCAATTATGAAATATCATGCTCTAAAAAACTTTGAAAGTAGGATTAACCTTCCTATATTTGAAATTGTTTGGGTAGAGGCTTTCTGGACAGCATAGGGTTGGATAAAGTGAATTATTTGAACTTATTCCTACGTAGGAAGGTTGTATAATTTCATTGGTAGCTCTACTTCTGAGATTTTTAACTGCATAACTGTCATATATACTGTCAAGAAAAAATAATTTCACCTCCTTTTCTTATGAAATGTGCAGTGACAAAGTGATATAAAGACGGCTGACCATTATTCAGGGAGACTTGGAAATTGTGCTCGATCAAAGCTGCATAGGAACCAATTTCAAATCCTGTGGGTGAACCTATCAGTCGCGTATCTCCCCAATACCAACAGCCACATTATGTAAGATGACACATTCATTTCCAAAGACAGGAGTTCAAACAGCATTTGCTTATATTTAAAAGGCATGACAGATAAATGTTTTCTGAGTTGAATGTTGACACAGCCAGAGTTATCAGGGGAATCTGGTGATCTTTAGAGATTTTTCCAGCTCTTATAGATAGTTAATACTTTTATATTATAGATAGTTAATATTATAGATAGTTCTTATAGATAGTTAATACTTAAGCTTATTAATATTATAGATAGTTTATTATATTATTTATTATATTATATTAATATTATAGATAGCTTATTATATTATAGATAGTTAATACTTAAGCTTGAGGAAGAAGACAGAAGCAGATGACCTTTCTAGCTCTTTCTAGGACTAGCACCTTTTCTGTTTCAGTAAGTACTTGTGAAGCACCTGCTGGGGGCAGCCACTGTTCTTGTATCCTGGAAGATAAAGACCGTCACGGATGACCCAAGTGCAAGGAGGCGATGCTTTACTTGACAGACCAAGTATTAAAATAGAATAAAGCGCTGGCTGGAAGTAAAGAAAATTAAATGTATGAAGTGGCAAAGACTCACTGAGGATGAATTTCATCTGTTAATTGCCTACCTATGATGGTGGCTTTTCAAGCCTGTGACTCCCCTGCGAGTGTCCCTGTTATTGGAGATGCCTGCAGATTGGGAAGACTTCAACAAGGATCCCTAGGAAGATTTGGTAGATTTGATCAAGAGCCGACAGTGGCCATCTGCCCACTTGGAGCAGGTGTCCACAGCTGCCCCCAGCAGGCTGAAGATACAGCCTTCTTCCCCCGGTAGAATTGTATGAAGGGAGGGGCTGCCTTCACTGAGAGAATGTCTTTATAAAATGCCTTTATTTGGGTCATACATTGCTTTCCCTGACACCGAAGAGAGTAAAGCCATGTTGTTTCATTTCAGCTTTTAAGTAACAATAGTGTTTAGTCATGCTTTCTTACCCCTGCAACGGGGTAGTATTTTCTTTGCTTATTTAACTTCTGTTTGATAAGATTCTCAGTAAGCCTTCAAGCCAAGTCACGCTTTCTAATTTGGGTAATTCCTTAAGTCCCCCAGCAGATGGAGACGTGTAATTCTTTGCTCTTTTATTGGATGGGCTGCTTCTTGCCCCAGTTGACATTGCTACAATTCTCTGGTTAAGATGTGGGGTCAGGTTTTGCAAATGAGCTAATGAATGCGCCCTCTGCACTTCTCTTCCTCCTCTCCTTTGGCCGGGTTAACAGTTCTTATTTATTCTTAAATTTCATAAGGTCTTTATCATTAGTGACCTTCCCCAGTGAATAAGAACAATATTTTCTTTAATGACATGTTCACAGCAAAGCAAAGAACAGAGAGCCCCTGGAGCTCCAGGGGAGCAATTTTAAATCCTCTGGGCCTCTTTCATGCCCTAGTCTGCCCGTATTTTGATGCAGAATAAAACCCCAGCGGTCAGATCTTTTTCAGCCAGCAGGGTAAACTTTGGTCCCAGATTTTCTGAGGTCCATGTAGGGAGCAGAGAGAGAGGCTATCCTCATTTGCCTCTGTCCACACCCACTCATCCGAAGAGAGGAATTTGGAAACTGGTGGTTTCAAGGGATCTTCTGATTCAAGTTAATAGTTCCTTTCTTTATTAACTTATACCCTTCCGTTCAGGTAGGTCAAAGAAGAGACTTCATTTTTGACAAATTCAGCAAAACCTTTCAAAAATAGTAATTATTGGAAAGCCATTTGGAGTCGCCATTTGTTGCATTTCCAGACTTTCTTACTATTTCTACAGATAATGGGTAAAT
Source organism: Mustela putorius furo (assembly GCF_011764305.1). Taxonomy (NCBI): domain Eukaryota; kingdom Metazoa; phylum Chordata; class Mammalia; order Carnivora; family Mustelidae; genus Mustela; species Mustela putorius. The sequence continues at coordinate 10,333,471 of NW_025422010.1, read as the reverse complement.
TAGTGGCTTTCAAATTCTAAGTTCAGTACTTTCTAAGTTGATGATCTTGCCTCCAAGATACTAATAGAACAGAAAGATAACATCCTGAGGTAATTCATGGGAGTGGCTGCTCACCCCTAAGAATTAGCAATGAAAATTGATTCACAAGAAATAAACACAGAAAACAACTCACCAAACAGACAATAATAGTAATAATAAACCCAAATGTGATCAAAAAAGCATTGTTCTTAAAGGAGTTAGTAATTTATCATATTTTTGTATTATTAGGCTTTTTCTGTAATTTGAAGATGCAATTTATAAATAGGTTATTTTCCAAGCTAAGTAATTAATTACATTCATGGGAGACATTTTCACTTACTTTGTAAGTCTTGGTAAGAGCAAATGAAATTATTCCACAAATGTCTATTGACTTATTGAATGAGTTCTGAGAAAAGGATACATCCAAATTGAATAGGTCTTGTGATCTGGATCTTTACTGTAATATTAAAGCGCTTTCTAAAGAAATTGAAGCTCTTTGTATTTTTGGCTAAGAATTAATAGCATACCAAAAAAAAAAAAAAGTACTATATACTGGAACAAGTAAATCCCCAAATTTCAGTACTATTTTCCATTCATATAGTAGTCTAGACTGGTTCCAGGTTGGAGGTTTTTGGGTTGGGAATGCCCTTCCACACACATGCGTGTTACAAAGGACTGTGCCACCTTTAGGATGTGTTCTCCAAGATTGCCCTCAAGTGGACATCTAGGTAGCAAAGGAGAAGGTGGAGGATCCATGTGGGACATTTCTATGGACCAGATTCAGAAGTAGAGAGAGCAAAGTCATGTGGTCCTGAAACCTGCAGGGACACCTGGGGGTATAGCTTAGTTGAATGCCCAGGAGGAATAAGAAAAGAGCCTTTAGTGACTAGCTTTCAGCTTCTGCCATTCTTGGCCTTAAGTGGATTTTATTTAAGAAAAGGCCAGAGTCCTGGTAGATTATTATGAGAGAAAATTGCTCGAAATTGAATATAATGATGATTTTTTATTTAAAATGAATGCCATCTTTAAAAAACCCAATTAATTGACCAAAATAAGCTTTTGAGAATTATCTTCAATTTTGTAGTATTTTCGTATAAAAGCCAGTGAAACCGTAACTCGTAGATCTTGCAAACCTAAAGACTTTCCTAAACTTTATGGTATTAAACCATACCCTAATATTTCTATAAAACAGATATTCTTTTACCTTACCTTAACTCTGAGATAATTTTCCAGATATAGCAAAGATATATGAGCATATATTGCTACTTAATTCAGTGAAGTAAATATCATTGAATAAATGTCAGCTTTTCCAGGGAAATCACTGCATATAACCTCTCTGGATAATATATTTATCAAAAAATCAATACTAAGAGTAAACAGATTTTTAATACATCTTAAGGAGCTTCCTAATAAACCAGAATGCCAACCCATAATTTAAAGCTATTGATACCAATAAGTATTTACAGATGACATCATCATAATTTTTATAGATTATTCTCCATGGTGGTCTGATGCAATATATTAAATTCAGTGTTAACCTTGGGCCTGGCAGAAGTGGTTTATTGTCGAGATATGTAAAGGCTACTCTGGCTTCTCTTTCTAGGTGGGAAAACTACAGTGCCGAGGACAGGCCACTTCCGTTCTCTTCCATTCTGTTTTGTTCTGTTCGGTGCTGTGTGGTTTTGCTGCTCTCCTGTCTGCCATCCCTCTGGCATCTGTGCTCCTCTTTCTGGGGCTCATACCTCTCATCATAGGAGACAGGATTTCTCAAACTTTTGGTGCCCACTGATTGTATGACTGACACATAATACATTTTTTTTAAAATAAAAAAGGCCAATCATAAATTTTAAAATAAATTTTGAAAAGTCCTACTTTAAATTGAAAAAACAAACATGGTTTTTTATCCCCCCCCCCCGCCCCGCAAAAAAGAACTTTCTTAACATTATTTTCAAGCTGTCTGCATTGCCAGATGCTGAGAATTCACCCTGCAGACTCTGCAAAGTCATGTTAAAGAATGTCCACAATAGAAGGATGGAAGTCTGGAATTTTGACTTGGTAATAATAAAGCGATTCCATGCCACCATTTGGCTGTATTCATTTTAGAAAAGGTTTTGTTCTACTGAAATGTGGGGGGCTTGGGTTTTAATTCTGTTCTGTAATATGCCTAGTAGGAAAACCACTGTTGGCTTACTCAGAGAGAGCTCTCTGACGTTAGCACCTCAGCTATATGACCTGGTTCAAGGAAATCACAGCTCATGTCATAATGTTGTTGTAAGAATTAAATGAGAGAGGCTGTGTGTAGAGCTTAGGACAGTGCGTAGTGCAGAGTCCAATTACTCATTTTCTTCTTTCATGGAGGATGCTTTTGGCTCATATCTCAAGATCAGATAGATTCTCTCTTATGTTTTCTTCTAAAAGTTTTAGGTTTACTTTCCTCCTAAATTACATTCAGGTTCAGTATCTGTACAAGTTAATTGTTGCATATGGTGTAAGGTAAGGGTCTAAGCTTATTATTATTATTATTAGCATATATATATATATATATATATGCAAAAGTCTAAGTCCCATTTGTTGAAAAGACCATCTGTTACACATCAAATTGTGTCCCCCTTATCCCATATCCATGTTTTGAAGACCTAACCCCCAAATGTAACTGTATTGGAGATTAGGTCTTTAAAGAGGTTATTATATTAAAATGAGGCATTAAGGTAAGCTTTAATCCAGTATGACTCGTGTTCTTTCTTTCTTTCTTTTTTTTTTTTAATTTTATTTATTGATTTGAGAGAGAGAGTGAGAACAAGCCAGGGTGGAAGGAGAAGGAGAAGCAGACTCCCCACTGAGCAGGGAGCCTGACTAAACCACCCAGGTGCCCCATGACTGGTGCTCTTGAAGAAGAGAAAAGGACCAGTGGTATGAACACACACAGGAAAGGCCATGTGAAGACACAATGAGAAGAGACCATTTGCAAGCCAGGGAGAGAGAACTCAGAAAAAAGCAACCCTACTGCACACTACCACACCCCAGAATGATGAGAAAATGCACTTCTGTTGTGATATTTTTTATGGGAGCTCTAGCAAACTAATATACCATTTCTCCATTGAATGATCTTGGTCCCTGTGTGGGTTTATTTTTATCTGCCAGTTATAGAGTGACAAGTTATTTAAAATACTGAATGTGTTGCTGAAAGACCCAACTTGAGTCGACCACATGAAGTCATAGACTATCTTTCTTGACATTGTCTGTCGCCATCCAAGACATTTCACTGCAGCAATCCGTTCTCTTTCTCCAGTGCATAGTGTGCTGGAAGTTTGGCTAAAATATGGTCATTTCCCAATTCTCTCTTTTTTCAATAGTGAATCAAGATCAGGAGTTGAGTCCACCTGAGCATGTGTCAATGGCATTAGGGTGGAGGGACAGTAGGTACAGGAGGGCCATATGTGGCCCAAGCCTCACATGTAAACTGTCAACTTTATCTTCAAAGAAGGATGAACTTTAGGGCACAGAGACACATGAACAAAGTTGAGAATAGAATGTGTTCATCATACGGCCAAATCTATGTCTCACTGGTGGATCACACTGCTTTTGATGAGCTGGAAATTAGTATTTTTGATTTATTATATGGTGAGTTAAGTACCTCGCATTATAACATTTTTAGTGTTTAAAGTGTTTGTTCGTGGGGGCCTGGGAGGCTCGGTGGGTTAAAGCCTCTGCCTTTGGCTCAGGTCATGATCCCAGGGTCCTGGGATGGAGCCCCACATCAGGCTCTCTGCCCAGCAGGGAGCCTGCTTCCTCCTCCCTCTCTGCCTGCCTCTCTGCCTACTTGTGATCCCTGTCTGTCAAATAAATAAATAAAAAATCTTAAAAAAATAAAAGTGTATGTTAAATATTTAAAATGTATATGACACCATTTAAAATTGTATATTGGCATCTCTACATTTTTTAATGTGCCAGGGATTTTAAAAATAACATCGGCATGAGACTCATTGACCCTTAGTTGCTTCTTGCCAGCTGCTGCCCATGAATAAATCAGGGTGTGGGGTGGTAGCCAGGTGCAGCTCCAAGCTCTTCTGGTGGAAGCCCTGGCTAGAGCTCCAGGAGGACGATCTCAGCACACTTTTCCAAGTCTATATCATGCCTCACAAAACAAGCCTCAAATACATTAAGCCAAATGCCCTACTCCTGTTCAGACACCTAGAGATGGAGGCAGCTCTCTCCCATCTAGCCCCACGTGTTCTAAGAGCTCATGCACAGACCACATTCTGTGGTTCTCTCGTAGGGAGATACTGGGGAGAGCAATTGCCATTTTCTGTTGTATGACTTTGATCTTCTGTTGCCATTGGGTTTTGTGATTAGATTGGTGGCCAGCAGTGTCATTTGATGCAGGAATTCTGCCAGGAGACTCTTCTGTTTTCTCTCTGCACATAATACGGTTCATCAACCTTGCAGCTGGCTTTGGAAGGGTCTCAGTGTGTGATTTGTACATGTATTGTTTCATCTTTGAGGTCAGTTTTGAATCGTGACCGTGGAATCGAGGGCCTTCCCTTCCTTTATGACAGCATTCTTTAGGTTTCTAGAGGAAACTAACGCACTTGTTTTGGAAAATCCCTATTGGATTACCTGGAGTTGCCACTTTGAAAATGTTTCCAACTTTTTGTTGAGCCACCGTTTGTGAAAGTTTTGTGACAGTCCACTTCTTGAGAACTGGGGCAAGTGCATTTGCACACAGGACCAGTCAAATCTTTGAGTCCGTCATCATTTTCCTCCCTCTGCCTTTGATCCGTTTTGGCAAAGCGTATGATACCATCACTCCTTTAGGTGCCCCTGTGCTTTTAACACATACTAACTTGCTTTGTATATTGCATTGTGGGTTTTTTAAAAACCAAGAGATCATTATTTTGAACTGTAAAGTTTGTGATTATTTTTGTTGTTACTTTTTATTTTAATACACCACTTTTGAAACCTGGATTCGTTGCAAATTGGAGCACCACAGGATAGTAACAAAGATGAGAGACTTAACAGATGTGATTAGCAGAAAGATGATGATGTAAGTGCATATCAACGATTGTGAACTGTGGACCTCGCTGAACTTGGCAGAAATGAGCCGGCTTAGTGCTTGTGGGTGGCAGGTGCATGTGATCGTCATTCAAGTCGCAGACAGACTGTGGGTCAGATTATAGGTCACTTTGAGTTGAGAAGGAAGAGAAATGTACACACGCATAACCTTTTAGATTTAGCAAAAAGGCTCCCATGCCGGTATGTACGTTGACCACATGGCTTAGACAGGGCAGGTGGGAGGCTGACTAATTTAGGAAAAGGAAAAGTCAGAGCTCACTTCACTTACCCCGGGGAGGTCTCAGCAGGAACAATGGTGTCATGGACCAAATGGAGTGAGCCTGATACACTAGACCATTCCTAGGAGAGGGTGGGGTCAGACCAAAGGCCATCACCTCTCATGGGGCTAGGGGGTGTAGCTGTTCCTTCCTCAGAGCCCAGGCATCTCTGGAGGCTGTTGTTAACCTCCTGTCATATCAAAGTACCAAATCTAGGCCTGTACTGGTATCACTAACCTACAGTCACAGTTTTCCCTCTGGTGACCCTCTTAAGGGGTCTTTGTTACTGGGGAAAGTCACCTCCAAAGGCAACGTTCTTGTGATCCTTCCCCCCACCGTGTGCACTTGTAATGGTGAATGTATAACTTTTAGGAGCCAGACAGTTATTAATATCCTAACTGGATGGCTGGGAACAACATCATCATTCTTTATTATTATTTCAACTCTGTGAAATGTATGTAAGTAAAATGCTTCAGCCCCCTTTCCTTTACAATTGCCCCCTTCGGTGGACGACCTGAAGGAGATCACCAGGTGGAGTTAAATACTTTCTGAGGCCAAATGTCAAGGAGAGAATTGCCACCATTCATCTCTGTCCTTTTTCTGCTGAGTCACTAGGTTTCTGGGTTCTCTAAAAAGAAATGGAAATGGCTTCTATGTGGCGCGTGTGTCCCAGGTGGGCTTTAACATCAGTGCAGTTGGCCTTTTCCCTCTTTGGCCTCTTCGCTTTCCTGAACTATTTGCAGGTACCTGGACTTACTTGTCTCCAACACCTTTGCTGCAAAAGACATCCTCTTACGAAGACTCTCCCTCCTGCAAAGATTCTCCTTCCTGCAAAGACTCTCCCTCCTATAAAGACTCCCCCTCCAGCAAAGACTCCCCCTCCTTCCTGATGTCCCTCGGATGTTTGCTGTCCATGCTTTGTGCTCCTGCTGCTTCCCCCTAAGATTTCTGTAATTCAACCCTTCTCTGTTGCTTGTCATGGTCTCTCCCTAAGACCTAGGCTGTGCCCCCAATCAGAGCAGTCTCATCTTTGGCCTTTAGGTTTGTTTGTTTAACATGCTGTGGTCCTCTGTAATTGAAGATGACAGCATCGAGAAGAATTAATTATGCAGATCGTGAGCACCCTGGCTTAATAGCTACTTAGATGCCTGTGAACTGCTGTAGCTTTTTAAGCTATTGTCCGGTGGCTTGGAAAGTACTTAACTGAGCATAACCCTCACATTCCCTGGTCTCCCCCTCTAAGAGAACACCGCCAAGGAGAGTATGTGTGATCTCAAGAGCAGAAGAATCCCTGGGAGCTGAGTCCCGAGACACCTGCCTTTTTCCTGGCGAGGGCCTGGTGCCTTCTGCAATCCAGTAGGTTCCTTAGCAACCGTCTGGGAAGGGGCTAATCCCAAATTCAGGGTCTACTGCTGTTGTTGCTATAGGTGCTGCTGCCACTGACCACTCCCTGAGGCTGAGGAATCCTAGGACTGCCTCTGGGGTTTGATTTTGGCACTGATGTTTGCCTTGCCTTCAGAAGTCCTGTGCTCCTTTCACTGAAGCAGAGGATGGCTCACGCCCGTGCAGTTGAAAATTCAAATTAGACTCATCTTATTATCTGTTGGTTACAGATAATGGTGATGCAACAATGGGGGTATGTTTTAACACCTCTGAACTGCACACTTAAAAATGGTTAAGATGGTGACATTTCATGTGTGTATAATTTATCATGATTAATAATGTCAATTATTCTTAAAAATCACCTCAAAGTCTTTTCTAGGCTTTCAGTGGTTAGTGATGAATTAGAACCCAGAAACCGATTTATTAATCATCTCAGTAGGCTAAAATATGCTTCTCCAAACCCAGGCAATCAATATGCATAGAAGTTAATTTTTCTACCAATTGCTCATAATAATTTTGATATTTTGTGTTAGTAAGAATTGATGAAATAATGTAATATTTCATAAATATTCTTCATTGTTCTTTTATCATCAGTAGGCTTCTGGCTTCTAGTTATAAATATTTAGACTCTATTTTCCTTTATAATCAGACCTCTAATTTTAGTTGCCTACTAGACAGATACTCCAGACTCAAGATGTTCAATATTGCATTTATGTTCATGGCTTAATTTTACCAGTCTCTGGTAAATTTACTGAAAACACCTCCTGCTCAAGAAAACAAAGTGTTAAAAATGAATATTTCAAGTACCCATTTTGGGGTTTGATTTATAAAATTAGAGGAATGTAAGTACACCATAGAGCATTTGGCAGTATTTTGTCTTAGGTGGGTATTTTTATCTTGCTTGTGTTTAAATTCTAGTATTATATTTTTAATTGTGATAAAATGAATTCACACTGTTGTGCAACCATCACAACTCTGTAGTTCCAGAACATTGTCATCACCCCAAATGGAAACACTGTAAATTAAGATGTCATTTTCCATCTTCCCCCAACATCCCCCACCAACCTCCAGCCCCTAGAAACTGCTAATTTCCTTTCTGTTGCTAAGGATTTGCTTTTTCCAGATATTTCACACAAATGGATAATATTACTTTTGAAACAGAATCTAAATCAGTCATCAGACAGGCCTGTTTCCTATCTTTTGTGCGTACATGGTTCTGATTTTTTAAAAAATCTTAATGTCTAGCAACCTTGGGTTGACTATACTCTGTATGAAGGATTCCTCTATTAGAAGACCCTAGAGCCATTGAAAGAGGCTATAGATGTATGTTTATTGACATTTAAAACTGAATATAATATTAATAACTAAGGGAAAATTTAGATTACAAAATTATATGGTCTGATTGCATTCTGTAAAATTACAGGACAAAAGACAGTGACTAGAAAGATATAACCAGGATATTGACAATGACAGCTAAGATAGATAGACTGAAATTTCTTTATGGCCTTTCTGTAGGTCCCTTATTTTCTGATTTGTGTGAATATTTACTTAAATGAGAAATAACGGCTTATCTGTTGCCTCAAGCAGCACTAAAATGATTAGTATAAGACTTCATGGTATTTTAAAAATCTAACTAAAGTATATCAATATTCTTTTAATTAATTATATTAGCAAAAATTCATTGCCCATACAATTTTGAAAATGAAAATATTACAAGTACATTAGTATTGAACGTTCCAGTCTGTCTTCATGGAATGCAGTTGTGGCAAAATCAGTTTGAATTTTTAAAATGTTTTTATGGTAACTCTATAGATTAGCTCAACTCATGTAATTTCCAGAAAAGGGCAGACAACTCAACCAAGCAGTAAAATGAAGGAATTAGACTAGGTATTTCAAAGCCCTTTCATCCTCCAGTGATGTGGTATAGTGATTTTAATGCTCATATTACCTGTTCTTGTGGATGTAAAAAAAGAACATCTAAATATGTGTCTCATACTATGGTCATAAACCTGGAAAATGATAGGGTTAAAAGAAGGACTATCCTACAGACCTATTAAAAGATCCCTTTATGTTATTGTGATGGAGAATGCAACATCTTTTCAGAGATGTATTTAAGATTTAAAAAAATCTGTTTTAGTTTAGACTGTTTATGTCCATTATTTGCTTTAAGCTTTGTAAGTCTTCTCAGAGCCTCTACACATCCTAGTATAGAAGAAATTCTAACTATGCCTGTCTTAGGCTCATTTAAATTGCTATGTTCTAATGTGAATCATTTTCATTATATTGCATATGGCAGTCATGATAATAAGATCAGATATATTTCAAACTTTCCATACCTTTATATTCTGTGCCTCTGGTTTGCCTTTCTAAAGACATGAACTTTAGGGACGCCTGGGTGGCTCGGTCTGTTAAATGTCTGCCTTCGGCTCAGGTCATGATCCCAGGGTCCTCGGATTGAGCCCTGCATTGGGCTCCCTGCTCAGTAGGGTGCCTGCTTCTTCCTCTACCTACTTCTTCCCTGCTGTGCTCTCTCTCTCTCTGTTAAATAAAAAAATAAAATCTTTAAAAAAATAATTAAGAAAAAATAAAGACCTGAACTTCAGACAGTTTTTGATCAAGTGCTTCCTAGGATACACAATGACTCATCATTGTTGTTTTATGTGTATTCTAATTACTTCAAAAAGGAAATTTGAGGAAAAGTATGTAGAATTCAGGGTGGCCGAGTGTAGGATCTTCATGTTTATGTGATTCATTGAAGCTTTGGTCTTTGTAAAGCGTTTTTATTGGAATCTATAACACACATACAGTAAAGTGAGTAAAATAAGAACATACAGTTAAATAGTTTTGATGTTGACATCTGATTAACCATCACCCAGGTCAAGAAGCAGATATTGTGCATATCAGAGAAGCTCCTTCCCCACCACAATGTTTTCTTCTTGCAGATGTATGTTTTACACTCATAGCTTTATTATTCTTGTCAAAATAATTTTTACACTTATTCACATACCACACCCAATTTTAATTTTTCCCAAAAGGCTTTTGAACGTGGTCAAATTGAATCATATTCTCTGTATTTGCTTGCATCTTAATTCTTTTTCTCAGTATTATTCAAGATACAAGATTGTTGCATGTAATTGCATTAATCCATTTACATAACTTAATGTATGACTATACCTCATTTTGTTAATCTGTTTCACCCTTGCAGGAACTTGGGGTTATTCCTGTTTTCTGGATGACATAGAACAATATTGCTGTGAATGTTCTTGCATATGTGTCATATATAACATAATCACATAGGGGTTGGAATTAAGCATGTGGGATGTGTGACTTCTACTTTATTTTCACTACCAACAAACTTTTTCTGGCATGGTTGTACGAATGCCCATTCCCAGTAACAACATATGAGAATTAATCTTGTGCCACATCTTTCTCATGGTGGATATTGTCAATTTAAATTGTCAACTTAAAAACCAAGATGATAGGGGCACCTGGGTGATTCAGTCAGGTGAGCGGCTGCCTTTAGCTCTGGCCATGATCTCAGAGTCCTGGGATCGAGCCCAGTATCCGGCTCCCTGCTCACTAGGAAGTCTGCTTCTTCCTCTGCCTGCTGCTCCCCATGCTTGTGCTCTCTCCCTCTCTCTCGCTCATTCTATCTCAAATAAATAAATAAAATCATTTAAAAAACCCAAGATGAGAGGTATGTGATTGAGTCCTATTGCAGTTGACATTTGTATTTCCCTTATTACCAAGGAAGTTCACAATTTTATACTGCGGACTCTTGGAGTTCCTCTTTTGTGAAGCTCTTTACTCAGCAGTTTATATTAGTTTCTTAAATAACCTTTTAAAAAAATATTTATTTATTTATTTATTTTTTAGAGAGAGAGAGAGAGTGGGGATGGGGGTCAGACCAGGAGGGAGAGAGAATCTCAGACAGACTCCACATTACGCTCAGAGTCTCATGTGGGGCTCGATCCCAAGACTGGGATCATGACTTGAGCTGAAACCAAGAGTTGGACATGTAACTGAATTCACCACCTAGGTCCCCCAGTTTCTTAAATATTCTTTATAAGTCCTTTGTTGTTAGCCGTCTTCTCTCATTCTGTGACTTTTTATTCTCTTCATGGTATTCTTTAATGAATAGAACCCATACTTTAGTCAAAAGTTAATTTCTTTTGTTTATGAGAACAAAGACATTTTGTGTACTATTTAAGAAATCCTTCTGTATACCAAGGTCTACAAGATATTCTTCTATATTATCTTTAAAAACATTTATGTATTTTCCTATTTTGTTGTTTCATCTACATAGACTTTATTTGTCTGCCTGATTTGAAGGAAGGGTCGAATTCTGTTTGTTTCTTCCTTCCTCCCTCTTTCCTTTCTTGCCTGCTATCGTTCTCGCTAAATCCTGCAAGGACGACAAGAAGCCTGGTATCGTGGTAATGCTTCATTCCTCGTTTATTTAATGCTTCATCCCCTTTATTTCGTCAACTTCCTTAGCTTATATGCAGCAGGGTGACCAATAAGGGGCCAAGCAATGGGGAGAGCCAATGAGAGTCTTGTTACTAAGCTGATTAAATTTGAAACAGCCAATGACTATGTCCTCCTTTAGGCGGGCTTCACCAGAAAGTTCATTGTTTACTTGCAGCGTATTTTGCTGGCAGTGAGCCAAGCGCCATCTTGTAATGGCAGGGACTTTCCCGGCCGGAGGCGGTCCCCGACAGCCTGCCTGCTGATTTCCAATATGGAACCTCAGTTTCTCTGACACCATTACTTAAAAGACCATTCTTTCTTCTCTGTCCTACAGTGCTAATACCTTTTCATAAACTAACTAAGGACATAACTTTGTACCCATGTGTAATTATGTATCAGGCTCTCCGTTCTGTTCCATTGGTCCTCTTGTCTATCCCTGCACAGAGAACTACAGTCTTGACTATTGTGATTGTGTGCTATGTTTTCATATCTGCTAAAGCAGGTCCTACATTGTATTTTTTCAAGTATTTTAAGACTATTTTAGATACTGTTGGCATTTCCATTCATATTTTACAACCAGCTTGTCAAGTTCTAAAAAATATACCTGTTGAGATTTTGATTGGAGGTGGGTTAAATCTATAGATGAATTTGGGAGAGATTTATTATCTCAAATAAATCATTTCCTTTAGTCAGTAAATATGATGTCATGTCTTCACTTATTTAGATCTTCTGTTTTTACTCAGCAAAGTTTTATAATATACCTTGGAGAGACCTTGAAAGCTTTGGTTACATTTGTTCTTGGTCCTTAGTATTTTTTAATGCTGTTATAAATGTTATATTCAAAACATTATATTACTTGTTAAATGTTGTTGGCACACAGAAATATATTCCTCTTCCATATGTTTGTTGACCTCGTATTCACCTACTTTGTTAAATTCACTTCTTAGTTGTAGAAGTGTTTCTGTAGATTCTTTTGGACTTTCTGTATAAATAGCATCCTTATCTTGTTCCTGCTTTTAAAAAGGAAGGATTGCAATGCATCCTTACTAATCGATGATTAAATCAGTGTTGTTCACTGAGACTCCCCTAGTACTAGTCCTCATTTGTGATTGGGAACATTCCATGGAAGTGTCTGTGAATGTGAGATGGTACTGCCTTGCCACAGATCTTTTAAAGAGTATGGGATATTTGGACTTATGGATTTTACAAGTAAGAGTCTAACTTGATCCCAGTTGATGAGTTTGTCCCAGTTATCCCAAGTCCTTATAATCAATTGTGTATCTTCTTCCTATGATGAGAAACTATTTAAATCTGTTCCTGCTCCCAAATTGCTAGCAGTTACATTCTATAAGCAGGTGAAGCGCCAAATCATACACTACATCTATCATGCATTGCCTGATAGAACTTTCTATGATTTCTATGTTTTAGATCTGTCACTTGCCACATGTGGCTACTGAGCTCTTGAAATATGGCTATATAACTGGAGAACTGCATTTTTTTTTCATTAATTAAAATTTAAATTTAGATAGCCAGATGTGGTTAATGGTTACCCTATGGGAGTGTGCAGTAGAGAACCTATATTTAGAAATAGTCTGTTCCTTTCCTTCTCTTAAGTATGGCAGTCTTTGGCCAGAAAAACTTTTTATTTTTTCCACTGATCTCAGTGAGGATTGCTTTTACCTTTTCTGGCTTTAGGCAGCTTGTTATCCTCATTTGCTGGCCTTGTTTCCTGAAGACCTTTTTGTGGGCAACCTGTCTTAGCCACTCATTTCTGTTTCTCTCTTTGCTTACCTGGGAACTTGCTGCTTCTCCTGGTGTCACTTGGAAAAAGGATTAAGTGTGCTGTCTCTGTCCATGGGGACACTGGATTAGGGAATTGTATTATTCACCCAGTAAAACATTTCAGATCTTTCAAAGGGTATGGGAGCCATGGAGATGAGCTCATGTCACTGGGTGATTTGTTGGAACTACAAAGGTTGGGCATAGCATTGGCCAATGAAGATTATCACTGAGATGATAAGGATGAAGGGGGAGACTTGGTGTAAGAGAACACCCATATACTCTTCAGCATCAGAAATATAGTTTGTTATTTCTGCCTAGTTTTCTGATTTTTGTATGTAACAGTCCATTGTTATTAACACAAGTGTGTGGTATTTAATTTGTATTGCAATTTGAAAAGGCTTGTAGACTTATCTGAGCACTTGGTCACCACTGACCTCACTTTTGAACCCAATCTCCCAATAAATTGAATTCTGCCTATAATAAGAGAGCTGGTATAGTTGACTTCTAGGGAGTACCGGTCTTCATTAATTCATTCATAGATAACATCATTTGCTCAAATAATTATTGAAAAACTACTATATATCAGGCACTCTGCTAGGTAGCATATATTCAAGAGTAAACAAGCACTCAAGGAGTCCCCCATTTATTGAGGGGTCTAGATAAGTATGTAGGTAATTTCATTTATATAATGGCAGTTAGAATTACTGAAAACCAATGCTTAGAATACCAGGTGTTATGGCAGCACAAAAGGGTGCCTGATATTGGGTGTTCATACAGTGCTTCAGAACAGAAGTGATGCTTAATTTGAGACTGGAAGGTTGGTAAGGATTTATAGTGAGAGGGTGGCAGAAGGAAAACTGTTTTAGACAGAAAAGTTAGTTTCCTGTTGTTGCTATAACAAGTTTTTGTTTTGTTTTGTTTTGTTTTTTGTAGAGTTAAATTTTGTAGATGAAAATAAGAAAAATTATCTTACAGTTCTGGAGGGAAGAAGTCCCAAAATGAATCTCACTGGGATAAAATCATGGTGTCAGTAGGGCTGCATTCCTTCCAGAGGTTCTAGAAGAGAATCCATTTCCTCACTTTTTCTAACTTCTCAAGGCTACCTGCTTTTATTGGCTTGTGGTTCCTTCCTCCATCTTCAAAGTTAGCAGTCTGGCATCTTTACATTTCTAACTCGGAGCTCCCATCTGCCTCTGCCCCTTGTACGGACTCTTGTGATTACCCTGGGCCCAACTGGTAATCCAGGATAATCTCCCTATGTCAAGGTCAGTTTATTAGCAACCTTAATTCCTTCGGCAACCTCAATTCCGTTTTTCCTTGTAGTTTAACATATTCCCACAGTTGGGGGATGCAGGGTTTAGGAGTTCAGGGGATTAGGACAGGGACATTATTGGAGGTGAGGTGAAGGTGTTACTCTGTCTACTACAGCAGAGAAAAGAGCATAGCATACTAGAAGAGCTGAAAGAAATTCGGAATGACAAAAAGCTTACCTTCATGAGGGAGCAAATAACAAGAGAAAGGACTGGAGAAGGAGGTCATGGAAACATGATTGAGTTTCATGTTAAGGAAAATGAGGAATCTTTAAAGAATGAAATAATCAGATTTGAGTGCCTGAAAACTCTCTGTCCATGCTTGGAGCCTCTTAACTCATAACAAATGCCTATTTCATGGACTATAGATTGGAAGTAATTAATTTAGAATTAGCAGAACTTAATCTGAAATAGGTAATAGTAAGAAAAATATGTTTATTGACAGAACACTAAAAACACAATTTTGAAAGGACTATGAGGACAGACTCTTCAAAATACTGATCAACATTTGGGTTAGGACTCTTCCATCTAGTGAATATTCAACATAGATGGACCTAATCCACACGGGAGGATTACAGAGTTATGTAAGTGAAATTTCTAAGGATATTCTTTTAGGCCTAGCTTGGTCCAGGAGCTCAAATAATGCCCTCCCTGCTCCCCTCTGTATTGGTTTCATCATCCATCAGAGTAGGCCCTTCCCTTGCAGAGACAAGAAATCTAATGAGAACTCGAGGCTGTAACACCAAAGGATCAGTCACCGCAGCACTAAGGGTTGGCCAGTAGCTCAAGTGGAAGTCCTAGAATTGAGTCTCATTGAACCACTTGGAGTTCTGCACCCATTTATGAACTAATTACTGTGGCTAGGAAGGTATGAAATAGGAACTGGGCAGACCAGACTAATAGTTACCTATTTTGATATTTAGGCAATGATATGTAGAAAGTTCGCTTCTGAAAGTAACAGTATGTTTTGAGAGTTGCATGGAGCTTTACAACCAAATTTCAATTAAAATTGCTCAGATGGGTGCCTTTTCTAAATGTCTTTGTCACATGTTACCATCAGGATGGATCTGAAGTCTATTATATTATTGCTGGTGTCTGATTGCTCTCTACAGATGGACCTAGATTTGAAATCTTAAGATGTAAGTGTCTGTGTTCAGCAAAATTATCATTTAAAATCAGCGCAAAGGCTTTTGTTCATTGACATCATTTGCTTGACTTTGAAAATGGAAATATTTAATTAAACTTCATACAAAAATAAAATAAAATCTTGCTTTTATTTTAGATCACTTTCTTCCCTTAAGCAACTGTCTCTGTCAGTCTCTGTCAGATTTAATCTCACTTCCAATAAATCCTTTTCTGTCACATTATCTTCATTTAAATAGAGATGTGCTTTAGGATAATTCCCATGTTCTTTATACATTGAGCATGTAATGACATCCTGCTCCTAGCATTTCTGTCGTTTGTGCTTTAACATTTGTAAATGGGCCATCTTTACTTTTTTTAAGGGTACAATTTTATACTGAGCAAATGGAAAATATATTAGAGCATGGTTATTTCTCTGATTGGTTTTATTTATGTTAAAAGTGACAGAAACACTTGAAATCTCTCTCCATCTTTATTATCTTCTGTTCTCAGGCACTGCCATTCCCAACTCAGCCTTCACCAACATTTCTCTGAAGATGACTTGCAGAAACACATCTCCAAATCTGACACCTTTCTCCACTTCCATGTTTCCATCTTTGTTTTTAACATTTATCTGTGGATAACACTTTTTTTGTAAGCTTGACATCTTTAAAACTGAACTCCTTATCTCTGATTTCTCTGTCAAACTCATTCCCCATGTTCATACAACCACCAACGTTCACCATTTTTTCCCTTCAGTTACTGTTCATTTCTTTCCGGAATGAATGCAACTGACCCATTCAGTTTCGCATAAGATCTCTGAGCCATCTCAGCATTCTGTCTCTGTCTCTTTTCCTTTAATCTTGGTAAGACTAAAATAAAAACTTTCTTTAAAACTGTTTAAGTTCAAAGAGTTTTAAGAATTGAAACACTCTGGGATGCCTGAGTGGCTCAGTTGGTTAAGTGTCTGCCTTCAGCTCAGGTCATGATCCCAGGGTCCTGGGATTGAGTCGCACTTCAGGCTCCCTACTCAGCAGGGAGTCTGCTTCTTCTCTACCTCTGCCTGCAGCTCCTCTGCTTGTGTTTTCTCTCTCTCTCTCTCTCACACAAATAAATAAATAAATAAAATCTTAAAAAAAAAAAAAAAGGAATTGAAACACTCCTTTTGGCAGCAGGTTTAGAGGCAATTTTTCTTACCTTCCTAACCCTTGGGGATTGCATTATATATTTGATACTTATTCATTCTATATGCAACCATCTTATTTCTTGGAGGGAAGAAAGCATGGTTTATGCTTTATGGTGTAAAATATATAAGGAACCAAGTATTGATCTTTATAAAAGGTTGATGCTCAGTAAATTTCGTATAAAGATTATGGGAGAGAGTTTTGCCTTTGGTGAGAAACTTCTTCAAGATGGCAGAACCAGTTGATGTGAGTAGCCCTATCCACTCCTAAATCAATGGAAGGTCAGAAAAACCTATCAAATTTTTAATATTTAGAAGATTTTAAAAATACATACACAAGGTCAGACTTGAAAAACGGGTATCTTAGGTACCAGGAATGAGAGGGGGGGCCACAACATTGAACCACAATAGGGACCAACTTGAGCAGATGTGTGCTTTAGGGTCTAGAGTTTTCACTGGAGATTGCAGATCTCATGCCTAATGGCACACTGGAAATGGATTTAGACTTGACTGGGAAAGACGCACGGGGAAAACCCTTAGCTCAATCCACGTGGGAATTTGGAACTGCACCCCCCCCCCAGCTTGTCCTTTCATGTTTGGTAAACAAAACTGTCACGCTATGGAAGCCCCAAACTCAGGAACTAACATGAAATTTGGTCTGCAAATCAGTGAGCCTATGGGACCTCATCAGGGATATCTATACAACCCAAGAATCTCATGCAACTTCCATGGGGAAAACAGATTCTGAATTATGAGCTCATAGATGAATGTTATGAATGCCTCTGAAAATCCCCTTTCATGAGGTATAATCAGCAGGTGCAACATATGAGATCAAACTAATCGGTTATAGGTAATAGAAACTAAAGGAACACCATCTGCAAGGCAAGGCAAGGTACAATGAAAGTATTAAAAAGAAATCACAGACTACTTTGGGGAAGAATAATCTAGAATAAAAATAGAGCCATTCAGTTTTTTGAAAATTCAATATATTGGTTCAAGAATGGACCAAACACAGCAAGGAGAGGATTAGGATGTTGGAGATGGTTCTGAGGCCACATCACTGTTGATTTGTGAAAGCTGGGCTGTGCCCAGACACTATGCTGCTTAGTAGAAAGATGGCACTGCTCAGGGTTGCTCATTATTCTCTCATTTGCCCCTTTTCCAGTGGACATGGGACATTTGATAGGCACAGGTAAGAACTCCGTGCTTAATTGCTTTTTCTGCTCCTTTTCCTTTAAGTTTAGGTGACCGCGTTTTTGTCACCTGTGTAGGAAAGGATGGCAGTGGTTCCTTGTTCATGAGGAAGAGGGCTACCATGTTGATAAGAAGATATGGTTCCTAAACTTATTCCAGTGATCGAGGGGAGAGAATTTTTTTTTTTCTCCTTTACCCCAATTTCAGCGTTCTTTGCCAGGTGTTTATTGTCCTTACAACCTTTCCCCTGACCCCCACTGGAGAGCCACAAATGGTATTTAACACATCTTGGGTACCCTGGCAGTGCTCCTTTTGAGAGTCTTGCTTTGGGACGCATGCCCATCACAAGATAAGCAATTTTCTTTCTCTATTCCCAGCTTTTTCTCCTTTGATAAACCTGGGTCTGCTTCCAAGGATTCATGTTTTTTTCCACAGATTCCAATTTTCAGAGATGAAATTGGTGATGTCACTATTTTTCTTGTGCTGCTGACATAGCGTAGATTTAAAAAAAAAAATATGCTGAAATATCTCCTTTAGGAAAAATTACTTCCTTTTATCCTGAGTATGGAATGTTGGCAGCAGAAATGGGAAACAGAAAAATTAAACTTTTTAAAAAAAGATTTTATTTATTTATTTGTCAGAGAGAGAGAGAGAGAGCGCACAAGCAGGGAGAACAGCAGGCAGAGGCAGAAGCAAGCTGCTCCCCAAGGAGCAGGGAGCCTGATGCAGGACTCCATTCCAGGACACTGGGATCATGACCTGAGCCCAAGGTAGATGCTTAACCGACTGAGCCACCTAGGCATCCCAGAAAAATTAAACTTTTTATAAGTTATCTCAACTAAAGTTTATTGAAATACATATTAGGCAGTCCTATGACACTTTCGTTGTCCCCCTTAATTAAACACAACAACTATACCACCTGATAACTATTGGTTTTTATAAAGCTTGTTGGCTTACTTACCCACATCCATTCATCTCTCTCTATTATATTTATTGAACCGCAAGGAATTTTGGATGTCTAATTAAATTATTGCTCACACATCAAAAAGGCATCTGGGGGAAATAAAAAGGTATCTGTGCCTGCAATGTGGTTGTTTACATTTCGTCTTTTTCAATGTCATTTTACTTTTGTCGTTTCTAGCACCCAAGATGCTTCTTATATAAACAAGTGCAATGCTATGTTGAGAAATGAAAAATAAACACAGTGTCATCTGCTAGGACTGCTCATTGATTTTTGGTGGTTTCTAAGTTTGAGGAAATAGATGTGTATGAATATATGTAATTTTTCACTTTATTTTTATATTTGATTCATTGTGGGTAGAGGCTATGCAGTGTTACTACTTACTGCCTGGGTATAGGTTTTGCCTCACATAATTACTCTGGAGGTACAGACAGAGCCTTTCACTGATTGATTTTTCATGTGTGTCAGATTCTTTTTTGTTTTTTAAAGATTTTATTTATTTATTTCAGATTGGGGCAATAGGAACAAAGCCGGGGGTTGGGGGGACAGGGAAAGGGAGAGACAGGATCTCCACTGAGCAGAGAGCCAGATGTGGGGCTCAATCCCAGGAAGCTGAAGGCAGACACTTAACCCACTGAGCCACCCAGGCATCCTTTTGTAGTCAGATTCTTAACATTATTTTCTAAGTTTAAAGATAAAGTAGTAAATCTTTGCAGCGACCCCAGGAAAAGACATGTTTCCCTGTGTGCCACTGTCCTGATGCATGTTCATAGCATTCTGTTGTCTGTCTCTCTGTCTGTCTGTCTGTCTGTCACAAGGGTTGGGAGGAGCTTCTGCAAGTGGACTGAAGGCATTACCCAAAGCACATCTGGCCATATATCTTTTTTTCTCTGTGTTCCATCAAATCCGTGAACTAGAAACAAAACTGACAGGGTGGAATTTAATTTTCCCTCTTTATAGCTTCTCACAGTCTTTTGAAGAAATAGAGATGTGTGGTCAAGTGGCTTGAAAGCTGTCGGCCGAAGGCAGAGAGGGGCACAGAGGGCGGGTGTGCTGGCCTTGGAGGCCTGTCCCCAACCACGGAGAGGCAATTCAGTGCCACTTGGGGAAACAGATCTCGTTCCTGGAAGACTCTACACAGTGTTCCTGGACAAAGTCTGTGTCTTACTTCATTGAATTGGATGAAGCTAACCACATGTAGCAAGCATATGCAGGAAACTGCATCTTTTAAGGAAACTCTACCTTTATGAAGTTTACAGCAAAGAGCTATGCTAATTGTTAATTCTTCCCTGGATTCAGGTAGAATGTGAGCCTGAATTGGTGACATACCTTAGACTTCCTTCCTGCTGTGCTCAATCTTACTGTTTGTAGAAGGACTGAGGTTGAACTGTTGAAATTGCACGGGCAGTACTGAAAAAGATCAGCTACTCTAAAAGAAAGTTTTTGGATGCACAATGAAGCTCAAAATATGAGAGATGAATAATTTTTTGAATAAATATATTTTATTAGGTCTTTCAGTAACTAACTGAAATAACTGTCTCCTGAATTTCCTGTAAAATGTAAATATCTAATATTCTGCAAATTAAAAATGAATAAACCGAGTATAAAGATATTCACCTTGAATTGGTAGTATTTTCCTGATTGGAAGAACTGGAAACAATACCATTATATAATTATAACTATATAACCTCATATAACTTCAGATAATTAAAATTGTTATTATGGCCAATTACAGAGTCCCTGCTCTAAGTCTGAGGTGGTGCTAAGTTTTCCTAGGCATTTATTCTTAGTAGCCATTACCCACGTTGGACAGTTACGGACCCTGGACTCCAGGACGCCCGAGCACGAGTGTCAGCCCACAGAGCTGGCAGATGATCTGTGGACCCCTATGAAGCCCACAGCAAGTTCACCCTTCCTCTTCCCTTCCCACTTCTTGTGGTGGACAGCTGCTGGCCCTGATCTACTCACACTTGCTCTTGGCCTTAATGTCACCCCTCCTTGGCCAGGGCAGGGTGCACAGAGAGAGGTAACTCTGTGTCTGCTTCTCCCCTGCCCTTGCTGTGGTCACTGCTCCCTCATTGTTCCTCTGCCCGATCTTCGTGGAGTCCACGGATCTCTGGCTCAGGTCCCAGCAGCACGCCTTCTTCAGTTCCCTGTCACACACACTAACCAGCTCGCCGGTGACTAAGCGCTATGGATAACCTGAGCTCATGTTCATTTTACAGTGAAGATAAGTCTTACCAGAGTCCTTCATGTGATTTTTGTCCTTTCCTTAGAGTTTAGGATGAGAGGGGAGGGTGGCAGACTAGGGAGGGGAGAATGAAGGTCAGAACAGAAGCAGGAAGCACCCCTAGAAGACCAGCAACCCATTTCCTACAGAAGTCTCAAGGTTGCGTGCTTCCTTCAGAAGTGGACCTGCGATGGTACCCTTGGGAGTGAGTCGACCAAGAAAGTCAGTGCTCCTGAGTGGCTGCAGGACATGGTGACTTTGGAATAAGAGGAGGCAGGTGGAAGTGAGGGGATACAAAAGGCCACTGGAGAACCAGCTGGAATCAGAAATACCCTGTTCTTGGGAATCTACAGGAGCAAAAGTTCCCACCGTCTCCCTGCCTCCTTTCTTCCCCCCTCCCACTTTTCCTGGGCTCTAGTCCCTGTCCCTCTGGGCCTCGAGCACTGTCTGTTGGCAAGTTAAAGCGGAGGTAAGAATGGGTCCCCACAACGCAAGACCACGTATACCTCCCTTGGTGCCATGGTCATCTAAGAATTAGGTTCAGTAGTACGCTTGTTACAGCACCAGCCGTGGGACGCAGAGTGGGCTTCGGTGGCTCCTTATGAACAACCCAGAGATGCAAATCACTTGAAGTACACAGTTTCCGTAAGAACATGTATTATGATTTTTAGGTAGCCTGTTTACAAGTGAATTTTTTGAGCAAAGCTTTTTTGTAAGCAATGGACTCTGTGCATTTGCATTTGACTCATGAAACATAAGAGGTGCAGTGAGAATAGTATGAGCTATGTGCCTTATTAGCCTGAAGGACACCTACTGTGTGTATGTGTGCACACATGCACATGTGCAAGAGAGAGAGAGACTCTGGGAGGGAGGCAGAGACTGTGATTCAAACAGACATTTGGAAGCTACTGTCTCTGGAGTTTGATGGAGGGTATTAAATTTGCAGACTGATTTTAGCAAAATTGCCAACATACCTTAATAAAATGCACTGTACTTGTCAAGCCTATCTTATATACCCTTCAACTGGAGCATGTATTTTCCTTAGCGGTTTTTTCTTATTTGAAATATGTAGATTTCTACCAAAGCGTGCTCCATTTTTTTTTTAATCTCTTGCATATTTTCTGTGATTTTGAATGAAGATATTAATTCAGGTTCATTTTAAATTAATAAAATCAACATTTATCCATGGTTTACAGTTTTTGTGAACAATAGAATGCTTGCTTTCTCGTCTATCTTCTGGGCAGTGATTTTCTTTTAATCAATATTGGGCTAATTGCCACGAGTCATGCTGTAGCATAAGAAACTAACGTGCCTCAGGAAACAATCCTATGGGGGAGAAAACATAGGCAAACAACGCTGAGGTTTCCTGGAACAATTTCTGCAAGAAGCAGAGGAGAGGCGAGCAGGAGTGGATAAAGTGTCCACAGCCTGTGATAGCAAGGCCTGAACTGTCCCCCCGCCCCCCCACCAGAGCCACCCACTTTCCAAGCATGGTGAATGTTCCCTGGCATCCTGTCCTTCTGCAGAAGGAGGGAGTTTCCCCGGTTGCACATCCCCAGTGAGGGACTTGGCTTTGGCTTTGCACAGCATGCTGGGAAGACACAAAATCATGGTGTCTGCACCATGGCTTCAACCAAGTTGGAGCTGCAGCGTGTGAGTGTGGCACCAAAGGGAGGGACACAGGGTCTGGCTTCTCTGTGGCCATGTTGGATCAGCCAGATAGGCATCTTGGAACTTCATGTGGGAAGTACTCTGGGTCAGTTACAATCTGTATCCTGAACACTTGAAAGGGTTTATAGAACCAGGGTGAATTTGTACAGCTGAGTATCCTCTGTGTATGAGAGACCCCAGATAGCTCAGTATTGGAGATTGCTTTTAGTAAAATTAATTTGTAGCGTATGCCGGGGCACCTGGGTGGCTCAGTGGGTTAAGCATCTGCCTTCAGCTTAGTCATGATCTCAGGATCCTGGGATGGAGCCTTGCGTCAAGCTCTCCGCTCAGCAAAGAGCCTGTGTCTCCCTTGCCCTCTGTCCCTCCCCCTGCTTGTGCTCTTGTGAGCGCATTTTTTCTCAAATAAATAAATTCTTTAAAAAAAATTGTAGCTTATGCCTTTGGGCTGAATGTGAACCCTGGTTCTGAAACCTTTTGTGTGATAGTTCACATCCGTCGTGGCTCTTTTCCACTGATTCCTGATCAAGAAACAGTAAATTAAATCCAGTTTCAAATAAATGTATTTTCATTAGCAAACCTTATCTCTGGGATGTCATTATTAGATAAATGAGATATTATTGAGTTACTGTCACTTATTCCTCAGCTCCTCTGTGGCCAGCATTCACTTTCCTTAAGGCTTGCTTTTCCCCTTATTTTAGTTTTTCAAGTGACTTTTAACCTTTTTTTTTTTTTAATTATTATTATGTCAATAAGGCTATAGGTTCTTTTGGGTCCATTTTGTGCTATTATTGCTCTTCCTTTTATCTCTCCCCTTCCATAAGCAGGAGCATTGCTTATAAGCTGCTTTTCTAGTTCCCGTCCAGGTACCGAGAGAGGACCCCGTTGACATATGTGGGATCGAAGGAGAAGAATGCTCTTTCGCAGTGGGAAGTGAGCCTCTTAGATCTTTAGCTCCGTGGGCTTAGTGCAGGAGGGGTGTGATGTGCCCCAGGAATCTCCTGCAGCTGTTTCTAAAAAGGCAGGCTCTTTCTCTTACCCTGGGGGATGGAATATGATGGATTGTCATGGCACTGTATGAAAATAAAAGTCTACAAAGTTGTATGAAAGAGTTGTGCCATCAGTCCAGAATTTGATATGTCCAGCTACCAGCATTACTGCTGAATGTTAAAAACCAAGCCTTGGAAAGAATTTTTTTTCCTCTCTCTCTCTTTTAAAGTGGTACTTGTTGAAAGTACATTTGCTTATGAAGGAAGATTTGGGTCTAGATGGTCTGGCTCTTCGAAGAGGGAGTATTAAGTACCACTACATGGCATGTGAATGCGGTGTGAAATGATAAGGAGTGGCAGGAGCACAGTGGGGTGTGTGGTAAAACTTGTCAGTCCGAGGAGGGATTAAAGCAGAGAGAAAGACATTTCTAAACCTCATTGTAGCTTATGTGTGCTGTTCATATAGAATGCAGCTAACAGTGCATTAGCCCCCCTCTTACGAGATGCCGTGCTGATGAATTAACCCCTGTGACTTCTATATGATTGCAGATTATGTTCATTTTGGTGAAGTTTCCCTCTAAGAGGGCCTCAAACACAATTTCCCATGAAGATATACAGTTGCCAAGACTACATGCCTGTAGTTCTGCATGAGAAAAAAAGTAGGAGAGAGTAAGGGCTGGTGGGGAGTGTGCAGAAGAGAGAGAAAAGGAGAGAGGAAACGAGAAGGAATGTGAGCTAAGGATACAGCAGATGCACATTATTAGTGTGTTAGTGATCTCAAAGAGGAATTCTGCAGCAGAAATGTTACTGAGATTGACAAAGGGGACAAGATTGGGTTCAGTAGTCAGTAAGACTGTTTCTCAAAGACTGAATCAGTTGTTCATTTTTGAACTTCCATATTGTAGTTCAAATACAACATTTTTGGTGGACATGTATGAAATATTCACATGTCTAAGACAGAGGACCTGGCTCCCAGGAGCTTTTTATAGATGTGACCCGTTGTTCTCTTCATCCTGCTTGTAATTTCATGAGCTATCTTGATGGAGGAAATGTGCCTTCAACTCTGCATGTTTTTCTTCTACTATTTCTTCGGTCTTTTCAGTTACTTTCTCTATTTTCCTCTTTCAAAATTCATACTAGATGTGTGTTAAAACTTTTTGCTTGTCTTAACTTTTCTTTCATATTTTAAATCTCTCTCTCTCTCTCTCTCTCTCTTTTTTTTTTTTTTTTTTTTTTTTGGTGGGATGGGGATGCCTTGCAGAATAATTCTTTATCCTGTCTTCCAGGTTACTAATTAATTCTTTAGCTGTATCCTTTTTCTTGTTTAGACCAAATATGGTGTTTTTCATTTCAAAAATCACTTTTTTGACATTTTCAAGATCATTTTTTTTTATTAACATGGCAGTGTGTTTCCATAGAGACTCCTTTTAAAATTTCCTGTTTGTTCTGATACCTGTTTGCTAAAGTATTACTTCTACTATGTGTTGTATTTACTACCTCTCTTTCTTGGTGTTCATTTTCTCCAAATGTTTAACAATCTGTGGTTATATGGGCATCTCCAGACTTGAGGTTTGCTATTACCATGAGGTTATATTTGTTTTCAGTTAAGAGACTGTGAGTGATAGGTACTGAGAGGGGTGTTTGGTGGCTGTTGTGGGGATTCCTGTTTTTTTTTCAGGGTATTGATAGCCTTCTAGGGCAATCTGTACACATGTACTGTGCCAGGTGGATTTTACCTTTTTGTATGCACCCAGTAAAGTAAGTGCCATGTTAAAATTATGGTATTATGGGAATTCAACAAAGGAACAAGTTACGTCAAGCTGAGAGGAATAAATAATGCTCTTTGGGGGATTCTGATATGGACCTTGAACAACAGATGATGAGGGAGTGCAGTTTAAATTCAACCGAATGGACAAAAGGATAGGCAGTGTGAGAGACGTGTTTCGGGAACCCTGCATCATCCAGTTTACTAAAGAGGGATGATAAAACTAATAAATAGCAAATGAAATCATTGGTAACATTTGTCAAGTACAGAAAAACTTTTTCACTCCATACTGTCATTTGTCAAGTACAGAAAAACTTTTTCACTCCATACTGCTATCCATCTGCTCACGCCAGAAATCAGGAGTGGTCTTTCCTTTTTTCTTCTCTTTCATTCAGGAAGTTGAAAGTTACAGTACTTTCTTTCTCCTAAATATCCCTCAAATTTGTCTACTTCTCTCTGTTCCCATTTCTACCATCTTTTTCTTAGTCACTGATGAAATACCACCAAATTTATGCTTTTGTTCCATGAAGACAGAAAAATTGATTGTTGAGCAAAGTGATAAATTTGTTTTGGGGCATGTTTCTGTCTTGTTAATAGTAAGCTTTTCTCATAGTGATGTCCAGTATGTAATTAGAATTTCAGGAAAAGATCAGAGTGAATCAGTAGATTTGGAAGAGATTATAGTTGAAAGTACAGGAATAGACTTAATGCTTAGAAGGAAGATCAATAAAGAGAGGTAAATGAAGTTTTAGCACAAAACCAGTGAAAATCCCTAAATGTACGGGAGCATCTATATTGTGTATTGTGCTACACTGTTAAAAGGATATCAAAGTATGTTGTGTACTCTCTTTGAAGAGATAATTGGAGATTATCCAGATATTTTTATGTTATTAATTAAAAACTTAACTCCTCTATGATCACAAAAAATATTTTGAGCCCTTTTTATATTTAATTAAATTAATTAAAATAAAAATATTTTATATTTATTGAAGTTTATTTATTTTTAGCCCAAAATATGTGCTCTCTTGGCAAATGTTCTATGCACATTTGGTAAGAATGTATAGTTTTCTGTTTGGATGTAATGTCCTATAGATGTCAGTTAGTACAAGTTGATTAATAATGCTTTTCAGGGATGCCTGGGTGCCTCAGTTGGTTAAGCAGCTGCCTTCGGCTCAGGTCATGATCCCAGCGTCCTGGGATCGAGTCCCACATCGGGCTCCTTGCTCGGCAGGGAGCCTGCTTCTCCCTCTGCCTCTGCCTGCCATTCTGTCTGCCTGTGCTTGCTCTCCCCCCCCCCTGATAAATAAATAAAATCTTTAAAAAAAAAATAATGCTTTTCAAATTTACTTATCATGACTGATTTTTGTATACTTATTCTATTAGTTACTAAGCAAGAGATCATGAAATCCCTTATTATAATTGTGGATTTGTTTATTTCTCCTTATAGTTCCATCACTTTTTTCTTTATGTATATGGAAGCTCTATTATGGTATACACAAATGGTGAGGTTTATTATATTGTCTTGAAGAGCTGATAATTTTATAGTTATGAAATTATTTCCTTTATCCCTGGTAATATTCCATATCTTGAAATCTATCTTGTAGCTATTCCAGCTTTCTTTTGATTGGTATTAGGTATACATTTTTTTCTGCCATTTTACTTTTAACCTACCTCTATCTTTGTATGTGATATGCATTTCCTGTAGGCACCATGCACTTGGGACTTGCCTTTTTTTTTTTTTTAAATCTAATGTGGTACCTTGTCTTTTAATTGGCATATTTAGACCACTTATATTTATTATAATTATTGATTTTACTAGGCTTAAATCTATCATCTTTGTTGTTTGTTTTATCCCATCTCTTTTTTGTTGACTTTTCTCTCTTATTCTGCCTTCTTTTGTATTATGTTCTGTGATTCTTTTTTATCTTCTTTGATGGCTTATCCACTATAACTCTAATAGTATTCATATGGTATAAGAATTTAACTTTTCACAGGCTACCTTCAGGTAATAATAAATCTTAAGGACAGTATAAGAAATTTTGGTAATGAACTTCCATTCCTCAGCCTTCAGTCTTTATAGTGTCATCATCATACATTTCCCTTTTACATCTTTCATAAACCCCATGGTACTTTGTTTTACCTTCATATAGTCTCTTAAAAGAGATTTAAATAATAGGAAAAAAATCTTATATACTTATCCATGTAGTCACTATTTCCTGTTGTTTGTCATTCCTATGTATATATCCATATTCCCATCCGGTATCTTTTTTTTTTTTTCCCCTTGAGTACTGCATTCACTTATTACAGTGTGTATTTGTGAATTCTTTCAGCTTTTGTATGTCTGAAAAAGTCTTTATTTTTCCTTCATTATTTTTGAAAAATATTTTTTGGATGTAGAATTCTAGTTTGATATTTTTACTCTCAATACTTTTCTCTTGCACCATGTTTGATGAGAAATCAGATTTCATCTTTACCTTTGGTCTTCTAATCTAAGTATTTGTCCTTTTTCTCTTCTGGCTTTTTTAAAGATTTTTTTTGTTTGTTTATTGCTATTTTGATGCAATTTGTTTATGATTTATCTTGGCATAATTTATTTATTTATTTTCTCCAGATTTCTTGGGCTTGAGGTTCATGAGCTTTTTGGATCTATATCTTTATCATCAAATTTGTTTTCAAGTTGTCATTAAATTTGAGAAATTCTGCTGTAATTCCTTAAAATGATTTTTCTCTCTGCTCCTTTTTCTTTCCCTGGGAATAGCAATTATATATTTATTATGATTTTGGTGTTCTATTGCTATGTTTTCAAGTTCACTTATCTTTTATTCTGAAATATCTAATTTGTAGTTATTACAACCAGTGTACTTTTCATCTCATACATTGTTAGTTTCATCTCTAGAATTTCTACTTTATTTTAACATCTTCCATGTCTCTATTTAACTTTTGAACACATGGGATTATAATAAGTATTTTAATGTCCTTGTCTACTAGTTCCAATATCTCTCTAAGTTTTGAGTTCATATCAATTGAATTGATTGATCTGTCTCCTCATTATGGGTCCTGCTTTCCTGTTCTTTGGATGCTTGATAACTTTTGATTGAATGCCACACACTGTGAACTTTACATTGTTAGATACCAAATATATTTGTATTCTATAAATATTGTTCAGCTTTGTTCTGGTATACATTGTGTTATTTGGAAAAAATATGATTCTTTTTCATCTTGCTTTTAAGACTCATTAGGTGGAACTGGCATGGTGTACCATCTAGGGTTACTTATCTTCCCTTACAAAAGGCAAAACCCTCTTGGGTCTGCACAATATTCTGTGAATTAAGAGATTTTTCAGAATGATTGGTGGGACTATGAACTAAAAGAATTGTGCAGAAGGATTAGAGGTGAAAATGTCCACACTGGGCATCCTTTTCCCAGGCTTGGGTTGTTTCCTTATGTGCTTATGTTGAAAGGTACTCAGCTGAAATACTCAAAGAGAATGCTCTGTGGATCTCCAGAGCTCACTCTCTTTCTTTCTGTGCAGCTCTCTTTTCTCTGCTACTCTGTTCTGCAAACTCTAGCTACTGTGACCTCTCTGAACTCTCTCTCTGCTTAGTCACTTCAGCCTAGGGAATCTTCTGGGTCCTGCCTGAATTCTTCCTATTTGCCTGCAACCTGGAGACTCTCTCAAGGGAGTAAGTTAGGATAGTTACAGGCTTCACCTCATTTGCTTCCCATCTTTCAAACATCGTTGTTCTTCATTCACTGGAATCCTGTGTCTTGTAAACCTTGTTTTGTATATTCTGTATACATTTTATTTGTTTCATACAAGATGGTTAATTTGAACCCCATTACTTTATCTTTGTGGCAAGCAGAGTTTCCCTTTGTAGTGGTTTTCAGATTTTGAACGTGGAACCCTTTCCCAGAGTCTCTAATTGGACTAGCATTGCCTTTGGAAAATGCCCCTGTAGTTAGTAGAGAAGATTGTGTCCTGTTAAGTCAGCAGTATTTCTCTGAAGTGGTAATCCTTAGAAGCTGTAGTCTCAGTGTTGGCATGGCATGTAGAGTTGAGATCTCCTAGCCTAGATGTCTTCAAACTAGAAGAATTGTTTTTAAACAATAATGTTCTCCCCTCATATACTCCCACACTTATAATTTGACATGCGAAGTTTTTCATCCTAAGTTGCAATATGGGATGTAATTCCCAATAAATTACAAAATTGATATTCAGAAAGAAAATGTTATAATTATTCTTTTAAGTATATGACTTGGAATCTAAATACCATAGTAATTTGAAGTCCATTACTTTCATTTTAAATCATGAACAAGTTTTCTTTTAACACTGAAAAAGTTTACATTCTTTCTTGTTGGCATCATATTTTTATTTCACTTTCCCTGCTGAATTTAAATATCTGTTTGCTTCTGAAACACATTTATGGATCACCCTATTTTGTTTATCTCCATCTAAAATAAACATAAATTAATACTTTAAAAAATTTTCTCATGATAATAAAATTCTATGTTTTAAAATCAAATGCTTTCAGATTTGGTTGTTATAATGATCTGTAGCACACAATTGAGCCAAACGACATTAATATATAAAGGACTATTAAATAGAATTTCAACATAATGACTGAAATTTTATTTGAAATGCATCTCTTTGGGAAGAGAGGGTCTTTTATTTTTTCTAGTTAGTCTTTTTTACCTGGGTGATAATTATTTATTGATAGAATAAGACTGGATCAATAGGTCATTTTGATAATCTAATGTAAATTTTACATTAAAAGCATGCAGTGGTAACTCCTAAAATATTTATGTATCACATGAAATTAAATAAATATAAGCCAGTTTATATAAATATAAGCTGATATAAATATAATGATATACTAATGTATGTAAATTATTTGAAGTTTTGTTAATTTCAGAGACAATGGTAATTTTTGCATGGGGGTGGATATATACCAGCATTAGATACCATTTTGAGCTACTTTTGTACTGCTTCTCCTGTATTGAAGTAATTGACAGTTTGGCCATTCTATGAGCCCAAACTTGCACAATGGATAAAATATACAATATGATTTTTTATTATAACAAAAATATGCCTAGCTTTGTGGAGGGTTTTAAATGATTCAATTTACAATATTATTTCTCTGCTGTTTTTCATCTGTACTTTGTGAAATAATACATACCTATGTAGGGATGCACTTTGGCTGTTCTGTTGTCCTGTAACAGTATGATGGATAGAACCATCTCTGGTAGGATAATTGGGGTCACACTGTAAAATTGGACTTGTCTTTGCACCGTGTGATTCTCAGAAGTCATGAAATTCGGGCACAGGTCCAGGGCAGTGTGTCATGCGCTTCTCTGAGCAGCGTTAATCTCCCCGCTGGTCTTCACTTGGAATGAGTTGCAGGGAAGTCAGTAGGGACTGAGGCTACTGACCTCTCTATCTGAGTACTAAAGGATGAAAAACGCTTTGCACTGGAGAGGAATGTTCTGCTGCACAGATAGCACAGGCGTTAGATGGAGTCTGTCCTTAGCCCCACACTCGCAGGTCAAAATGGCCTAGGGATTTGATATGTTAATCCCACCTGCCCCCAGGATGAAATTAGTTTGCTTTTCTCTTGGCCAAAACCCTCTTCAGAGGAAGTCTTTAACTAACATTGTCTGGGAAAGATGTAACTTGATTTCTGGAGAATAGGATTCTGTACAGTAGTACTGTTTCACCTAAACTAACTTGGTCTGCATCTACTTTTTTTTTTTTTTTTCTTTTTAAGAAACTTAGATAAAAAAAGAGAGATTTAGGGTGAAAAGTAGTTCAGAGACTGAAGAAAACCCTATCCATTTCCTTGGTCAATTTGGGTATTACTGCTTCTCAGTGAGAGCTTTAAAGTTTATCTAACCACATTCACTTTCTTTACTTCATTCTGTCTTCTGAGAGCAATTTTGGCTCCCTTCTGCGGTAAAATTCATCCCTCCTTTCTTTATAGCTCCTCTTCCCAAGCACTGACTAACATTTTAGGACCTAGGACATTTAGTTGAACTTCAACATGTCTTGTCTTCACCCTCTGGACTCTGGGTTTTATTTATCTTTGTATCTACCATAGAACTTGGTACATGGAGGATTCTGGAGATAATAAAGAAAGGGGTCCTAAGCGTATCTGAAATCTTGCTTGTCCTTTGTAGCTGTGACATCTTGGGGGCAGTTACCTACTTCTCAGAGTAGGTTTCTGTACCTCAAGGTAGAAAAAAATAATAAATGCTGCACACAGAATTGTGGTCAAAGTTAAATGTCTAGGAAGTACTTGTGCCTGTGCCCGTGACTGGTTAGCATTAACTGCTATCCTGACTGCTAGGGATGGCGGGAATGCAGAAGTGCGCATGTGCATGGTGCTGGCTTCTGTGTCTGAATATGCAGAGAGGGAGTGAGCTGCAGCTGTGGGGAGTTCATGTTCCAGTCGAGTGACACATGGGAACTCATGGTGGGAGCACAGGGGGCAGCAGGGTTTTATTAGGAACCCAGGAAAACACAGGAGCAGAAGGTTTATTTCTTTTTTAGGTTAGGGTCGAAAAAGTTTCTTGGGAGAGATGAGGCCTGGGCAGTGATCTGAGAAAAGAATATGAAAGTTTTCTAGATGGTTAGCGTGGCCGAGTAGAGATTATAAGCTTGAGGAATTTCAAGTTGTTTAACACTTTTAGGGTATGACATTGAAAAGGGGAGCAGGGAAGGAAGTGGGAAGCAAGCCCTTCCACAAAAGGCAGCCAGGTGCCATGAAAGGGTTTTCTGGAGTGTGGTGAGTCATGGTCAGATATTAATTTGTGAAAAATTAATACCAGATGAGTCCCAAGTTCTGTTGGTGAAACACATTGCTGATTTATCCTTGCCACTGCACCTTCTCCTAGCATGAGACACTACCAGATCCTCCTGGAGAAGAAACAGGTGGGTCTCCTTTGGTAGGTCTATGTGCCCTACCACCCCCCCCCCAAGTTAGGTGCATGCACCCGGATGAGCTTCCAGCTGTGCTGCATAAGCCCTAGTTGGAGCAAGGCCAGCTCAGGGGAAAATCAATACTGTATCTAGATTCTCCCTACTGCAGTTCACTCCTGTCAGTTGGTGTCACCAGCTAAACCAAAAGTACTTATCTTAGAATGCAGTATTCATATTTGGAGAGTAACCCCCAATCTACTCACTCTATACAGTTAAACCTGCTGCTTTCATTATGGTGTGATTCTTGTGGGGGGGAAGAATACTTAGAATCTGTCTGCAGCAGATGCTGATATTGAATGTAGAGGAAATGATGGTGAGAGAGCCCCCAGGTCTCCCGCTAGAAACTTTGAGGTGTCCCCCCAGGTCTGAGAATTCTTCCCCTGGGGAGCTCCACTGCCTCTGTGCAGACATGTTCCCCCGGAAGCTGCCGTCTTCTGCTGCCTGGCTGCCAATCCTCTGGGAGCAGCTACTTCTGCCAGTGACTCCTGCTGTGAGTCCACTGTGGCCTGTGGGGAAGGATGCTTTCAAATGTTGGTCAGGTCCTTCTTACTGATTGTTGGGGGCAGACCAATGCCATTTGTGGTGTGACTTGGCCATAGGTTCAGATTAAGTGGAAGGACATGGAGCTTGGGAGTCATGCAGCAGGTCAGGACCTACTTGTGGGGTCTTCCACTGGCTCCAGCCTGCCTCTAGTGACAAGGGCCAGCTTCCTTCCCACAACTGGGAGCCACCCACAAATTAGCCTCTTCCAGTCCAGACTGAGGGCACTGTTGACTCTTCTGTAATTCTGGCCCAAATCCTACCTCCATGTTTCCTGCTAGGGCTGATCTCAGTATAAGTGGCGGACAGAGGACCCATCCAGTAGGGATCCCTGGGACCTTGGTGTAGTTCTGTGACCCTAGCAGGGCAATTTCATAATAACCCAGCCATGAACACACTACCCACAGTGTGGATTCTTTGGAGTTCACCATCACCTATGAGGAGCACAAATAGCCTAACTATAAGTTGAGCTATTCTTTTTTACTTTTAACACTGTGTCACCTAGAATTTAGAAAAATGCTTTGTGACACATAAAGAAGGCCTTGTTATCCCATGGGTTAATGTGTGAAAGCAGCCTATGTTAAAGTATCTCTTCGCTTATTTATGGGACAAGTGGATGGAGGTAAGATAGAGTATCAACATTGCATAGATGTATCTGCTTGACGTGTTAGACCACTTGTATTTCCTTCCTTCATCAAGTAATTTGTTTCACTTATATTTATTGGCAACCCCCTGCCAATGATCTGTACTTTGGAACTGTATTTTCTCTGTGAATTATTGTTTTTTTCTCCCTAACCAGTTTCATTGTAGGCAATATATATGAAGATCTATTGAAGCAAACTCAGAAAATAAAAAAATAAAAAGTTAAAAAATAAAAGTAGTGTGGCTTCAGAGTGCCTGTCCTGGGCTATTATGTGGAAATATTCTCTCATTGAGATTGGTGAGTCATTATTATGATTTCTCGTGACCAAAAAAGACAAAATTTGTAATAGAATTGTAAGTTTGTGTTCAACTTGACAGTTTCTGGTCTGAATGGTACTTTATAAACTAGTACTTGAGAATTATATCTATAATTTAGCTAGTAGATAGGTTAGCCAAAGAATGTTGCCTATGACATAAAGGTCTGCACACTTACATATTTCTGGGTGGGGTTTAAGAAGCTGAAGCTGTTGATTTGATGTGGTCTGTGGATGAGATAGAAATACCACTTCCATCTTATTCTTTATTGTCTTTTTTTTTTGGAATGAGCAAAGTCTTCATGGACTATTTTCGCATTTGTCACTACTCTTACAGTGAAGTCTCTCAAGGCCACTGGGGATCTCAAACTGTCAATTCCAACTGCCTTTTGGACTGAAGAAGGATATATGTAAAATGGCCAAATGCAACTTAATCTTAATTTTCAGGTCCCACCTGCTGAAATGCTCAGCCTTCTGGGGCTTCCATGACATTGTATGTTTATGTCTTGGCATACCAGTCAGTGTCCTCAGGCTCCTTTTCCCTCACCAGTACTAGGCACATAGAAGTTTCTAGAGCTCATATGCTAGGTTGTTTTCACATCACCCCTCACACTTTCTCCCCTGCAGCTCTTTGCCGGGGTCCAGACTTGACTTCCCAGGGACAGTTGTGGGTTTGCGAGTCTCCAGGCTGTCCCTGCAGTGCAGCACATTTAGCTTCATTCCTGGCATCTAGTGGCTGCATCTCAATGTGCAACACTCTTGGCAATCAGAAATTTTTGTAGACATTATAAAAATGTGTCTGCCGGATGATAAATGTACCCCTGGTTGAGGACTACTGTCCGCATGTCCCTCACATTTATAGTGCCCATTCTATTTTCGATGCCTTGTTCAGGCCTTGATATTTTGGTGGGAACACCTAAAGGTCCCCTTGCACAGAACTGCTCTTGCCTCCTCTCCTCACAAAGCACAGAGAAAGTTTACGTGCTAGTGTTTACCCCCATGAAGGCGGTATAGAAATTTAATGAGTACAGACTAAGAAAATGGAAGACTCTCAAGTGGGAGCAGAAGAAGTGTAATGATTTCACACACTTTCACCTCCATGGACAGAAAGGTGCTTTCAGCTATGGGCTGAATGTTTTTGACCCTCCACCCCATCCCCAAAATCACATGTTGACACCATAATCCATGATATGATGGTATTTGGAGATGGAGTTTGGGAGGCAGTTACGTTTAGATGAGGTTATGAAGGTGGAGCCCCCATGATGGGACTGGTGCATCTACAAGGAGATGAGTGAGCAGAAATCTCCCCCAGTCCCACTGGCTGTGTGAGGACATAGCAGGAAGGTATTTCTCTGCAAACCAGGAAGAAGGCCTGATCAGGAGCTAAATTGGCCTGTGCTTTGATCTTGGACTTCCCAGCCTTCAGAACTGTGAGAAAGAAATGCTCGTTGTTTAAGCCACCCAGTCTATGGTATTTGTGTCACAGCAGCCTGAGCTAAGACAGATGTCCAGGGACCCTGGGCCCTGTCTCCCAGTCAGACCTGTTAGCTAATTAGTCTCTGTTGGCTTCTCACACTGATCTACCCCAGAGTCTCAGCAGTAAATGCCCTTGAGCCCTCCCTCCCTGGCATCCTCTGTCCCTACTCCTGGCCACTTCCACGTCACCTTTCGGACAAATCCCTGTCTTCATGCAGGCATCATGATGGTGCCCCATTCTGCTTCCCCAAGGCAAGGTCATAGCTGTTCTCCTGTGAGCATGACCTAGACCCTGCAGTGGGTGGGCCTTACTTTCCTGTGCAACATTTAAGTGGGTAACATCAGTTTTTGGAATAAACTCTTCAGAGGAAGTATGATTTCTCAGTGTTCTGCAAGGCAATGTGAATCTGGATTGTTCCTCACCAGTCATGGTGGAACCACGAACAACCGTGGTGGTCTGATGGACCTTAACAACCAGTCCAACAACAGCTGGAAGCTGTTGTAGTTTTGTGGTGGTGATTATTTTGTTTTGATTTTTGCCCAGTCATGTTCTTTTCCTTTCAGAGAAGAGATTCTTTTGTTTTTTGTTTGTTGGGGTTTTTTTTTGTGTTTTTTTTTTTATTCACTTTATTGCTCATTTTTGTGCTGCATCACGTTCAGGGTTTTCTTCCCATTTCTTTTTCTCTGCTTTGTTTTCAGTAACTGATAAGACTAGTTCTGTCAACTAGGTTCATTTTTAAATTCAGTTGTGCATTTCATTTTCCTAATTCCTAAGGTTAACAGCTTTGCCTTGCCATTTATAATAAAACAAATCACAAACTCAGATGTGTCTCTCCCTCTTAGAGGATATAGTAAAAGGAGAAAGACCTCATTGACCCAGAATGCTTTCCCCAAAATGACTTAGAGCATGCTAGGCACCTGCTGTCAGGTTGAAAGACGCTGGCCTAGGAGCATTGGAGGAGGGCTCTGCTCCTCAAGATGGGCTGGCCACTTGCTGGGGCTCTTGAGTTCAAGGGATCACTAGTGTTAACTCCAAACTTGGGTTTTTCTTCATGGAATTGTGCCAGATGCTTCAATGTGGCCAGATGGCTACAAGATCCAGAGATATTGATCTTCTATTGCTTCCATTGATAATAAGGCTTAGTGTCATTTCACATGTGGTGGTTAGCCGTGCTGCTGGGACCAGGGTCCCTGCCCAATAATTAAAGGAGGAAATTGGCTAGGAGGGGGTGGCGAAGAGGCAGATACTGAACTAAATGGCATTCCTAAGTTAGTTACATTTTGTCTTGGAGAGAATAGAGACAGATTGCTAAAGCCCTGGTTCCCAAACTGTGTGCCAAGGCACCGCAGAGCATTACAACAAATTTATGGGGATATCGTTTACATTGTGGAGAGAAACAAAGCAATATCAGCTGGAAAGCATGCAAAGAAGGCAGCTCTTTTGGCCCAAGGATACCATGAAAACAATCACTGAAATACTGAGAGAGCCACAAACCGAGAGATCTTGGGAACTTCTGCTCTAAGGGGACAGTGGAGGTCCTTCAGAGCCACATGTTGTGAGGGATGGCAGGGCGGCAGCAAAGGAGAGAGGAGAAAATGCAGATTTGGAAGTTGAGTGATTGGGTCAACATGACTTTAATTTAAAAGGCTTCCGTTTGGCTGGTAACCAACGATAGATACAGTGCTCTGGACTGGAGACTCTATGCTTTCTCTGCTGTGTGAGACCTGACACTTCTGTCCCTGCTGGTCACCACTACCGCGAGCACTTCACCTCTTTATTCTTAGCCTAGTATTTGCTCACTCCCTAAATATTTATTGGCTTATCCCCTCCATGGGGAGATAACAGTAAGCAGAACAGATGGGAATCCTGGATGTCTTTGAAGCTTACATTTTTCTGGAATCCTATCTAATAGGATGTTATTGGGGATCACCACAAGCCAGGCATTGTTCTGAAAGATTTGCATTTATTAACTCATTTAATCCTCACAAAATGTGTTTCATAAATGTAATCATCATTGCCATTTATATGTGTCTGGCATAAGGGTGACTCTCAGACCACTTTGCTGATCCTACTCATTGGGCAAACACAACAGCAGCTTCGAGAACCAGAAGGAAACGTGTTCCATCCATCTGTTTACATGGATCACTGTGAGATGTTCTGACTGGGGGGATGAGCCTGCCTGGTCTTAACCTCACAGGAGACCATACACTTTGCATTGTCTAAAACACATTCTGAATAGGTCCTCATCTCCATGTGTGATGCTTCTGTTGCAGACTTAATGGAACCTGCATTAGCAGAATGTTAAGCCTCTATGGGGGGCATGTCCCTTGTGAATGTGTCATGGGGAGACTTGCTCCCCACACAGCATGAGGGGGAGGTCTGTGTAAAACCGGCAGTCCCATCCAAGTGTCCCTTCCAATCATAATGAAGAGCAGCCAACTTGGGGGTTGTCCTCTGGTGACGTCAAGTGCCATGACTTCAGAGACATCAACATGACCTACTACAGTGGTTTCTTTCTTTTTTTCCTTCTTTCTTTTCTTTTCTTTTCTTTTTTTTTAAGATCTCTGTTTATTCAACAGAGAGAGATCATAAGTAGACAAGAGAGGTAAGCAGAGAGAGAGAGGTGGGAGGCACGCTCCCTGCTGTGCAGAGAGCCCAACACAGGGCTCAATTCCAGGACCCTGAGATCATGACCTGAGCCAAAGGCAGAGGCTTAACCCCGTGAGCCACCCAGAGCCCCTACAGTGTTTTCTTTCTATATGTTGCTGGGCTCTGCTGTTTCCTCAAAAAGCAAAAGTCTGCAGAAACTGAGAAAGTAAGGATATTGGATGGTTATTGGTTACATCAAATGAAATTTCCATGAAATAAAAAAAGCTCATACTGTTACTATCTTTCCCATAATGAAAATAATACTTGCTCACCAGAAAAAGTACAGAAAGTCATATAATAAAATAAATGTAACTCCAATCATATCATCCAAAGAAAACAGCTCTTTACTTTTTGGCCTATTTTCCTTTGCTCTTTTTCTTAGCAATGACAGGGTTCCCTTCCTTTACTAAAAATCTACCATTCACCAGTTGTATGTGGGGCATCATGGTGGCACTTTGGTGCAAAATGGCATAGAAATATGTTTCCATTAATATGGGTATAAAGAGAAGGGAAATTATTATCTCCCTAATCTTCAAAACTTCCTCTCAATCATACACCCCCCTTGATTCTGTCTCCCCCCCCTTTTTTCTCACAGCCATGAACTTGATGTCATTAAAGATAGATGTAGCTTATAGCTCTTCTCAATTTTTTTTTAAATTCACCTAATAGCAGAGGCTAAAGAAAATATGTCCTATCTTTACCCCTTTTCTATAATACTTCCCAGAGCTGTGCTCCAGTTTCCAAATCTCTCTCCTCTAGAGCAAATTATCTGAGCTTAAGGACTATGGCTTACCCTTCTTTTTAACCTTGGAAAGAGGTAAGTGTTCAATAACTGTATGCATCTCCTTTTCATTAGAGCCTTGCTCTAAGGTTTCATTGATCTTAGCTGGGCACAGCCACTGAGCACCAAGCACCTAGACTTTCACAACAGAAACCAGAGAGGAATTAAGCCCTACAAGGAGCCTTCAGGGAATCTGCATGCCCCCTTACCGGGACCCATCTCTGCGGTTGTACACGTGCCCACGGCAGTGCAGGCATATCCATAATGTCCTGAGTTGATCAGAAAACATGGTTTCCTCCTATTGTGGACACTGATCATGGGTCAGTTACCTGCCAACAAACAGTAGACATAATCTGCTCAGGGCACTTCATCAAGTGTCAGAGTTATAGAGAGAAGCCGAATAGATTCCATGACCACAGGCCGTTTGTAATCCAGAGCAATGTGACAGTGGCTGACATGTCCTAGCATTGTGTGTGTGTAAGTACGCACAAGTGTCTGTCACACTTAAACGTGATCCCACTTCAGGCTTATTAAAATCATATGGATGCAAGGGTCTAGAATTTCAAAGCTTCTCTCTTGGTTTTGTTGGGCAACAAGGTTTAGGGACTGCTCAAATAGAATTCTTACACTAAGAAAATTTTGTGAGGGGAAATTGAAACCTGAAAGCAAGAAGACTGGAAAGCCCTTCAAGCAGGCCCTTTTCTGATACCTGCTCATATGGGCAGGGTCTGGCCTACACCCCTCGTCTAGCTGGAAAGGTGCCTCATTCCTGAGTTCTGTTGAGCTGGGTTGAGGGTGATTAACGGTACCATCCCATACATATGGTGGGAAGGATTCTTTGTTTCTCTAGACTGAAGTAGGAAGTAACCAAGACTGTGATCATGAAAGGATTGTTCCAGTGCAATGGAGAAAGAGTATTTTGGAAGCCATGTAGGAAAACTGGAAATGGAACCAGCTGGTCCTACAGTTGGCCCTAATAACTGTGTTCCTTGTATTTCGTGTTCTTGACAAGATAAAGGAAGCAATAGGCATGAAAATATTTGTAAAAGAATAATTACATAAGTGAATGATGTAATTCTCTATATATTACCAAAACAAATCACTTTTCTTCTCCTTTTTTGGTCTGGCCTCCAATAAATTCCAGCATTTCACATTTAACACTGCCTTATCCCACAATACCAAAGACATGCACCGACTGTCAAGACCAAATCGTATTTTGAATCCAAAATAAAATAACTTTTCTATTATCTACCATTTGGATTATCCGTACCTTTTTTTTTATTATAAATAATGAAACCCTGAATATAGGTGATAATAATAATAATGATATCTTTGCAAGTCTGTGCACGGTTCAAAGCACTTCTGTGTTGAGAGGAACAAACAAAATAATATATATATAAATGTTAGACAGCTTTGTGCATAATATTTTCAGGACACCTGAAAACCCGAGTACATAATAATTATATATTTGCCTGCCTTAGAATTCAAGATGACACTCTCTTCACATTCAAGATAACAATAGTTGCATATTTTATTTCCAAGCAAATGCTCGTACATTCTACCTTAGCTAATCAAGGTATTTGTATTCCAGAGATAGGTGGCCAAAACTAGATTCCCAGGGTAAAGTGGCATTTTTATATCGGTGCCTTGCAGATAAGTGGACTATCAGTTGAAAAATTGCATGCGTGAGTAGCCAAAACACGTGTCTGTGTTATGTTATTGAAATTTTAAAAATGTTGGCTGTGAGATCACTTGTAAAGATATGTCAGTGTGACACATAAATCTTAAGACGCTTATAAAGCACCTGCA
Source organism: Mustela putorius furo (assembly GCF_011764305.1). Lineage (NCBI taxonomy): Eukaryota > Metazoa > Chordata > Mammalia > Carnivora > Mustelidae > Mustela > Mustela putorius. The sequence continues at coordinate 10,292,878 of NW_025422010.1, read as the reverse complement.
AGAGTAGTTGTAAGACCCTTAAATACATGGAGTTGTGGGTCTCATGAAGTAGAATTCTTTCAGCAGGCCATGGAGACAAAGGCTAAAGACTTCCATGCGATACTTCACAATTTTTTTTTTTTTAATTTTTAGTGGAAACTAGACTGTTCCTTCTCTGGAGAGAACTAACTAGCCAGTGTCTTATGCCCCTTGGGAATTTGTGTTTTTCTTCTTTCTGTTTATTTACTTATCTCTTCACTTTTGTCTTCGTTTTGGTATCGAACATTTTAATACCAGAGTATTGATCCTCATTAATTTTTTTGTACAGGGATAATTAAATAGTCATTTAGCAAATCCGGTCTGTACTTTATTTTTTATTTTTATTTTTTAAAAATATTTAATTTATTTATTTGACAGAGAGAGAGATCACAAGTAGGCAGAGAGGCGGGGGCGGGGAAGCAGGCTCCCTGCTGAGCGGAGAGCCCCATAAGGGGTTCGATCCCAGGACCCTGAGATCATGAACCAAGCTGAAAGCAGACCCCCTGGTCTGTACTTCAGAGAGTGAATGATCCGGTTCAACTGGACCTAGTGGCATGCCTCCCTTCTTTCAACTGTCATGAGCTAAATGCTGTAACATAGTTTGATATGCTTTCTGGATCAGGAAAATGTAGTAATATCCCAGAATGTCTCAAATACTGTGTTTTGCGTCCCCTTATCCATTCCCCTTCTTTCAGTAACTGAACCCACATTTCCTTGGGCTCTACCTGTCTTATTGCCAACCCTGTGCTTCCAGTGAGGCCCTGCTCAGCTGCAGGAGTGGGACATGACATACAGGGCCAGGCAAAGCCTCCGTTTCCCCCAGCCATAAAGTTTGTTTGGGAGGTAGGATACCGCAAGTCAATGTAATCCCATCTCTCGGGTCTCCACTGTGTGTTTAGAAACTGAGCTCATTCGGTTAGACTGAATCATGAGACTTAGGTCATAGTTGTTAGAAAACGGGCTGTTTACCATGGGCCTTGAGTAGGGAGGATATAGGCCTGTTGTGGTTGACAATTATTCTCGCTGAGACAAGGACGGAGCTGAGGGACAGGGATTTCAGCCAGAGGCATTGTTTGACGTGTTTGAGTCCTTTTCGCCTAGCACCTGGGAGCATTTTTACTCCTCGATCTGTTAGTTCTGTGAATCTGAGTATTTCCCTTCTGGATTACCCTAGTTTGATTTGGGTTTTCTGTCACCCCTGAATAGAACAGACACTGTCGGGTGCCTAGGTGGCTCAGTGGGTTAAAGTCTCTGCCTTCAGCTGAGGTCATGGTCTCAGGGTCCTGGAATCCAGCCCCACATCAGGCTCTCTGCTCAGCAGGGAGCCTACTTCCCCCGCCACCCCCTGCCCCCCGCCGCCTGTCTCTCTGCCTACTTGTGATCTTGTCAAATAGATAAATGAAATCTTAAAAAAAAAAAAAAAAAAAGAACAGACTCTGCATTTTATTTATGGAGCCAGGTGTGGCATATGACCCGGCTCTTTCCTCTCACTTCTTGAACACTTCAACTGCGGTGCTAGGATTTGTAAGGGACTGACTTGGATGTTCCAGAATAGCATTTAGGAAAACTTGTGTCATAAAGTGGGGGAGAATGTAAATTTCCTAAAACTCTAGAAAATCACACTCTTTAATCTTACGGCACTTAGTTTGAGGAAAATATATATCCCTTTTACTTTCAACAAGGGCTGGATTTCAGCCATCAGCCATTGATTATCTGTACTGGGAAGTGGAGCTGTGGTCTGAAATATTGCCCAAGGTTGTTTATATTTTACGTTGTAATCAAACCTTTGGGGAACAGCTCTGCCTTCTTTTTCATGCCGGTCTTATGCCAACACAAAAAGTATATTTATTTTCTGATCACTCCAATTAACATTCCAGGCAGGATTACTGACTGACAGAGGAAGGCTTCCTGAGTTTTAAATTTTGTTCTGGATAATTTACAAGGGAAAAAACGTACATGTGATTAGTTAAGAATTAAGTTAAGATTGCATTTTAGAGGACATGTGTACATAAAGTCACCTTCGAAGGTATTGTATCTTAAAGCTTTGGGAAAAGACATCTCTGGGGTCTGTGAGAATTAACTTCATATGTCTATCTCCAAAAGTTGACAAGGAAAGTGATCCACATTTTTCACTGTTCTGGCAGGGTCTAGGCTGGAAAAGCCATTGGCAATGTGTCCATTCTTTTCAGGCATGATTCAGCTTCCCAACTTCAGAGCTTGCTGTAGCAAGAAATTGACAAATGGTCAGAAATGTGCCTTCCGTGATGTGCCTCGGTGATGTTTTGTTTTGCTCAAACGATAGATTGGCTTTTTGTAGAACAAAAGCCATTAGAAACATATGGTACAACAGTTGGCTGCAGAATTTGTTTGTTTTGTTGTAACTCCAGAAGCTGCTACTGTTTGGCTTTGACGTGCCCTTGAAAATCCAAGATGCTTTGGTCAATGTGTTTGTTGCATTAAACTTCCTATAAATTTTATTGGAACTTTTGTTGCATAAGACAGGCTTCACTTCTTCTTCTTCTTCTTCTTTTTTTTTTAATTTCAAGTTGATCTGAGATGAAAGGACAAGATGCAATTTGTAAAGTACAAGGAAAGTAATTGGAGAAGCTACATGCAGAAATCAAGCTGGTTATTTTATAGTCACGTGGCATTATTTTAAATTTCGTGAGTGGAAAAGCAGATCATATGGAAGGGATTTCTATCAATGCTGAAGCTCACACTGAATAGTAAGTGATCATAATATAACCAAAATTGTGTCATTCAGAAAGACGTAAGTGTTATTCCAGAGCCTCACTGCTGCTTGAAGCTTCTTTATAAAAACTGAATCGTCGTATTTCTAACTTTAGGTCAGGCAGATTAGGACACTTTGGGCTCACATCATTGCTTAATGAAAGGCATGGTCAGCGTTTGCTTATTCAGAGAGCAATTTGCAGATTATCCGGCAACAGAGTTGCTTAAATTACTCTGACATGAATATAATCCTGAAAAGGAAGTGACTTAACACTGTTGATGGTGTGAGGGTCCTTTGTTGGGCAATTTGAGAATCAAGTGCCAGATGGAACCATGGATTCGGAAAGTTTATAAAATGAGGCCCTTGGCTCAGGAGTGGGATTTGGGGAAAGGAGTAGAAAAAAATAAAACCATTTAATTTATACTTTGAAATTCTTGCCCTATGGGCTTAGAAAGATGACATTTGTACCATGTTGTTGTTTTTTCTCTTTCTTTTTTTAATACCCTAGATCAGTTTAAACTCTTTCTGATGTTACTGGAGTGTATATTATTTAATCTTTCTAGAACCTGAGACAGAAGTCACTGTAATAAGCGTTTAACACGTTAAGTGCCGATATTTTGAATTCACCTTTATTTTAAGGCACTTTTTCCCCTGAAATGAATGATGTATTCTCCTGATGATCAAAATGGAGTTACAATAAACATAAATTGGCTTTTCTTGCTGACTCATAATTCAGAGGGTGAGTTGCTGTGATGAACATGAATGTAAGTCTTGTTCCCCAAGCAGGTGAGGGCACCCAGAGCTAAAGAGGATGATGTCCTAGACATATCTGCTCCCTTGGAAACATCTAGTAGGTCCCTTTCCTTTTTCCTTTAGACACCGTGTCACATAAAGGTGGGGTGAAGCATGAGACCAACTGATCCTCTGGTTTACAAGATTAATTTGTAAGTAAAAACCAAGAGACACAAGGCTGCTCTTTATAAGTAGTGAGAACAATGGGTATAAGCCAAGGCTGTCCAGGACATGATAGTGGTTATCCCAGTAATAATTAGCACACATGGAGCATTTGCTCTCTGTCCACCATTGTGCTAAGCACCTGTGGGCATGATCTCCCTTCAGCCCAATGAGAGCCCAATCAGGTATGTACTGTTTTTCAACCCTGTGATGGTTAATGTCCCATCAGCTTGGCTAGGCCATGGTACACAGTTGTTTGGTCATACCCTGGTCTAGATGTTGTTGTGAAGGTAATTGTAGATGTGGTTAACATTTAAATCAGTGAATTTTGACCAAAACAGATAACCTTTCATAATATGGGTGGGCCTCCTTGAATCAATGGAAAGCTTTAAAAGATGAGTTCCTTTTTTTTTCTTTTAATAAAGATTTCATTTATATGGTTGAGAGAGGGAGAGAGTGAGAGAAAGCATAAAGGGGAGAAGGCTAGAGGGAGAAGCAGACTCCCTGTGGATCTGTGAGCCTGATGCGGTACTCGATCCCAGGACTCCAGGATCATGACCTGAGCTGAAGGCAGTTGCTTAACCAACGGAGCCACCAAGGTGCCCAAAACTGAGCTCCTAAAGAAGGAATTTACTTTAAGACTGCTACCTAGAAACCCTGCCTGAGTGTCCAGCCTGCTGCCCTGTGGGATTTGGACTTGCCAGTTTTCACAATTGCATGAGACAATTCCTTAAAATGTCTCTGTCTCTGATACATTCTATTATATAACCAATATGTACTATTGGTTTTGCTTCTCTGGAGAACTCTGACTCATGCAATCCTGATTTTACAGATGAAACCAAGGCACAGGGAGGTTAATTAACTTATCTAAAGGCAAGTCACACAACTCATAAATGGAAAAGAGGAAATCTGAATCTGGATTTTTGGACTCCAGGGCTCAAGCTCTTTACCATTAAGCTCTGTTTCCTCTTAAAAACATAAACGAGACAACAACAGAAACCCTCATGTGATTTTTGTCTCAACTCACCTTACCTCTTTCTGGGACTCTTCATTGTTCCTGACATTTTTCTGCTGTTACAGAGCATCAGTCAAAGCCTTTGTGATAGTTGTGTGTTGATACTGAGTTGTGTTGGTATGACACTGATAGTTGTGTGTTGACACAGTTGTGTGGTATGATACTGAGCCACTGGTACTTGTGGTCCAAAGTAGGCATCCTTCAATTGCCCTCCTACAAAGTTGTCTCAGGGCATATGAAGGAATATCTCTGTGAATTTTTGGCATTTATGGTAAGTGTTTCAGCAGCAGACCTACTCCAAACCTATCAATGAATTATCGTGATCATTATTAATTAGTGCTAATTCAGACATAATGCAATAGGCGGATATTTTTCACAACTACTAGAAGGGGTAACTCATTGAAATTAATATTGTGTTAGGCATAAGAAACATCAAAACTTCTACTTTTATATTACATGGAGAGGTAAATTTTTATGATGAATTTACAATCAAGGGTCGTATCTTGAGTCACAGGGATATGCGTGACTCAAACAGCAATTATTATTATCTCTCAGAGTTTCTGTGTATCCTGAATTCAGACAGACCACAGTGGAAATGGCTTATCTCTGTTCCTTGATGTCTGAGGCTTCACTTGGAGGTCTCAAAGGCTAGGGCCTAGGATCCTCTGAAGGTTTGTTCCCTCATACGTCTAGGAGTTGAGGGCTGTCAGCTGGGAACCTTGCCTAGGCTGCTGTTTATAGTCCCCAGGTATGGCCTCCTCACGTGGCCTGGGATTCCTCACAATATGGTGACCAGGTTGGAAAGGGAAACATCTTAGAGGTAAGGTGAGGACTGTGTGGCACTCTAAGAACCAGCCTCAGACGTCCTGCAGCATCACTTCCCCCACAGCCGCCAAGGCCCTCATAGTTCAAGTGGACGGAACACAGACCCCACCTTTCAGTGGAAGTGTGTCAGCATCACCTTTTAGGAAGAGTGTGTGAAGAGGATGTATATTGATGTGGCCATTGTTGGAAAATACAATCTTCCCAGCATCCTCCAACCACAGCAGTTCATATTATGTCCCTTGTGTGTACAAAATATACTCAGCCTCCTGCCGCAAGGACTGACGTCTCCTTTCAGAAAAGCATAGTCTCAGAGTCCAAGATCTCACCATCTAAATCAGGTTCAGGTACAGAAGGGCCACCTCTGCTGAGGTTTTGTATCTTCAGTTTGAAGACCTGTGAACTAAAAACACAAGTTATCTGCGCCACCCACCACATACAGCAGTGGGACAGCCATTGGTGAACAGGGCCTTTTGTTCAGAAAGGCCTGGAAGGAGAAGCACACAGGAGTCCCTGATTCACAGAAATTCTGAAACTCTGCCTGGCCTGCAGGGCAGAAACTTGATTAAGATTCTATCCTGCTGTCTAGAAACGGTTGCGCATGACTTTTGGCTTCTGTCCGAGTCATTCTTCCTCTTCTGTAAGAAGTGGCTTTTTTTTTTTTTAAAGTATTTCTTCCAGCCTTATATCTGCTTGTACTGATTTGAGCATTCAGTGGTCTCTTCTCATTAGAACTGTCTCTGTCCGGTTTAGTCTGAGCTGTCAATGTTTCTATTGGCCCAGTCTTTAAAACAACAACAACAACAACAACACAAACAAAAAACAACCTGGTGGATTTCCCCTGAATCTAATTGAAACTCACTCCTTTAGACAAAAACTACAGTCATTGAAATAAGCCCTGTAACTTTGATGAGGAATGTCACCCTCAAGATACTCAGAGCTAGCACTGTGTGATGGACAGAATCTGTGAGGCGTGCTCCTGGAGAGCCTCAGCCTCTTGCCTAATGCCACAGTTCTCTGAGGCACCGGCTTATGTCTTTCAGATGTTTTATTAAAGGACAAGCGAACCCTTGGCTTCATTACTGAAGGTTGTTTGCTGGGTGGAATTCATTATCATCCATCCTAGAAGAACATTACACTAGGAAAGTCTGAAGTTGTGAAATTGCTTTTTCTTGAAGCAACAATTAGAATGTGGCCCATCGTGTTCAAAATTGTGTTATGCGGACTTGCACAGTGCACATCTCAGATGAATGTGCAACACTTTTGAGACCTTCATAAAAACACGAAAAATGTCCAGACCTGGGTGCTTTACCTAAGTTAGGCTATATGTTCTGTCACATTTTTTATGAAATGATGAACTTTTGCTTGTATTCTCACTCATGTGTAAAGCATTTCATCTTCTCACGACCCACACAGGTCCTGCGGGAATTTCTTCTGATCAAAGCTTTCTCTTTGGGAGAAATTTCCAGTACACTGTAACCTAAATATCTATGGGATAAACGAAATAGCCTGATTAGCAACATTTTTCTATTGCTATTGATTTCTTTTTTACAGGTACAGGCAAAACTCGCTTTTACTTTAAGTCCGATAGTACCTTTTTTATGTTTGTCCTTCATCCTTCAATCGTGGAAATTTCGAAACAAAAATTTCTTTTCCTTCTTCTGGAAATCCTGTGATGTTCCCAGGGTCCATAGACATGGCCCAGTGTTGCAAATGGGTTTCCTCAGATTTAGATCAGCATTCAGGATGTTCCTTAACATCCCTTTTTGGGATCAGAGTCTGGGGAAGGGAAAGACGAAGCAGCTTTACTTCTCCTTCTGCCCAGTCCTGCAAAGCAGTCTCCCCAAGGCCTCAGCCAACCCCGTCTGTAACACCTGAAGTACCATGGCCTTTGGGAGTGGTCCTGCATTGGAGGTGAGGTGGCTGAGGGTCCATATCCCTGTGTCGACCAGTCACCGGATATGAGTTACCTGGGGCAAGGTAACTCTCTTCATCCCAGGCAAAATTAGAGGCCAACAGCTAATGGCTGTTCCGTATTCAGTCCAAGGTGAGGAGGGATCTGGGCAGCATCTCAGGTTCTGTTACACACACCTGAAAGGGAACGAGGTCAGAGGGAAGGCCAGATGAGTTCTTTGTGTTTGGTACTGGTAGATCTCTCATAAGAGAGAACACGTGGTCTATCGTGTTGAGTTTTTTGGTTTTGATACTGAATTGTTCCATTCTATGTGTGCCTTCATCCTTTATCCTGGGACTCTGGGACTCCCCCGTGCATCCACACCATACTAGTGACTTGTGCATAACATGATTAACATGCGTACAGGGTTGCCGTTATTGTCTTGCATGTCCTTGTCCCACAGTGGATTGAAAGGCGTGCACCGTATTTTATTAATCTTGTCTCATCTGCCCAGCCAGGTTCCCAGCACATGAAGGCTGTCAGAAGACATTGTTTTACTTCCCTTCTTCTGTTTGAAACTCCACTCAGCCATTCTGAGTAGTTGTTGTGTGCTCCTCGTTCTAACTGCTGATCTTACTGGGGCTTCTGGCCCTGTTGTTGATGTTGGTTCCTCTTCTGAATACTTGTCTTTTTCCTTATTTCAACTCTATTTTAGCTGATTTCTGATACTCCTTGAATTAGCCTGCCCTCTCTACCCGCTTCAGAGTATCACTTTATTTTTAAGGACAGAAGCACCAAGCAGGTCTAAATTAGGAGTCCCTGAAGGTCCCTTAGAATTTAATTTGTCATTAGTTATCTAATAGTTGCTTCTTGACTGACAGAGTTCTATTTAATATTGTATGTAGAAGGGTGTTTTCTTCTATTTGCTTGATGGCAGTTTCTAAGTCTCAGATCTATTTTAATCAAAAAGGGGAATTTATTGGCTTGTATAGTTGGGAGTGGGGGTGAAAGAGAATGGCATCAGGCACAGCTGAATCCAGGGGCTCAAACAACATCAGCCAGGCTCTCTCTCCTTTTCTATAGCTCACTTCAATTCCCCCTATGCTGTGGCTTTATTCTTAGGCAGACTTTCTCCCTATGGTATGAGAGATGACTAATGATGACCTCAAACTTATCTCTCTACAACTCAAGATCAGAAAGGAAAACGGGCCACCTTTCTTCCTCCCAGAATTCATATTACACATTTTACACATTTCCAGGAGAGGATCCCACACCCAAATCCAAACAATGCCCTCAACAGTACTAGGATATGGAGAATTCTTATTTGCCAGCCTGAGGCATCTGGTCACTTTGATTGACAGGCTGACACAGGCTATGTGCATTTGGAGAGTCTCCCCCATAGAAGGCATTCTGGGCAAGCACAAGTGTCATCTGTCACCCCAAAAGGGAGAGTAGCTACTCACACATAGAGAGCTATTTCAAGAGAGATATGGACAAAGCAAAAACAGACAAGCATTTCAGATCACAAGGTCCCTTACTTAATGAGTCAGAATTTCAAATACATTACTTTTCAAAGTAGGTAGCCATAGGTCTGCCTCAGGTACATTGTCATATTCATCTCTTTTTATAGGAGTTGGTCTCTTTCCATCCCTTCCCCACTTGGGGCGGTACCCAGCCTATACAAAGCACTACGTAGTCATCTGCTGGGCAAACTGGAACCAATGTCAAGTTTTTATTTGCATCCCTACTTAAATACGTAGACTTTTTCGGAGTCTGGCCAGGCAGCTCTCAGAGATTTTGTCTTTCTAGAGTCAATTGAAACAGTAAGAAAAATGCTTGATTTAGTTTAATCATCTAGGTCGTCATGCTGCTGATAAACATGATTCACGCAGTGAAAGGCAGGCCACCATATTTCACATGGAGAGGAAAAAAAAAGATGTGGTTTACTGTTATCTAATGTGTTTGCTTTCATTCAGTTCTGAATTATAAGGAGTTGCTGAAAAATAAAATTTGCCGTGGAGCGCTCCTACTTTACACAGTATGGATAAACCCACTGCTTCTAAAACGAAGTATTTCCATTTTCTTTTAAAACCGTGATAATTCATTGCATGAAGTAGCACATTAACTTCTGGAAGTTAAATAGCTTTTATTGTAAATGTGTCAGATTTCCTTATAAATAAACTCCCAAGTATGTTTCACCCTCAATTCTGCTTTAGGAATTTGAAAGTTTTTTTCCTCCCCAGTGTCACAGGGGAGCATATGGCCGATTTGGCTGCTTCTTTGGTGGCATCTGCCTCATTAATATATATACATATACTTTTTGTAGAATGTATTGCACCCAGAATGAGTCTGACTTTCCTTCTTCGTGGGAAATAGATTTTCTTCCAGTGGCCGACTGTGATGTTTTGCTCATTTCACTTTGGGTGGAATCCATATGTCTATGATTGCAGGCAGAAAGTTTTGTAGATTTCAGCGGGGATCCAGAATGTTTCAGGCTGTCAGGAAAGTGTTCCTCTCACAGAAGTCTGGTGTGTGTTTTAATGACATTCTCCCTGTGCCTCCCTCAGGCACCCCATGCTCACTGCCTGCCCTTGCCATCTTTATTAAGCAAAGAGAATGAATCCTAGATTTGCCTGTTTTAGAGTTTTAGTCATGAAAATTACATTGAAATATTCAGATCTGGTAAAACTCTAAAAATGTAAAACTCTAGCTCTAATCCTTGAGTAGGAAAGGAAGGAAGATGCTGACTGATGTATTCCTTGGCGGGGGCACTGTTAACAACAAAAGGTGGTTTTTGAGCTTTTCGTCTGGGTCTCAGTTTAAATGAAATGAATGAAATTGGTCTGTCTGTTAGTATGTTCCTCTGTGGCTATGAAATGGAGACATTTTGGAAACACTTTAAAATAGTGAAGTGTCTGTATAAACTGGGAAGGAATAATTTAAAAGAAGAGACTGGCCATGTTGCAGAAGTTGAGTGAGATGTGTCTTTACTCCACAAAGTATGGGAACAAAAGGGAGTCATGGGAAATAACAAACTCAAGAGAGAAACTTCCAGTATAAAGCAAGGAACTGTCTTTACGAATGCTTGGTATGAAAGATGCTACTTACATTAATATTTGTTTTAATAATAATAATCCTGAGTTTGCTAATGTCTGTTGAGTTTTTACTACCTATGGTGGAAAGTACGTTCCTAAATACTTTCAGGTGTTTTATATATATCCTCACAGTTCTCTGTGTTATAGATAGTACAATTATCCCCATTTGATAAATAGTGAAAGTGGATGAAGAGTTTCAGTCACTTATCTGGGTGTAACAGTTGAGGTTGGCACCCAGGCACTCTGCAGATGTGGGCAGTTCACGTCCCCTTGCATTATCTGTAATAAGAACGTGCATTATAGATGCATATTTACAACAGTTTGTCCCAAGGTTTATTTTTAAATATATGCAGTTTGGGAGAAAATGAAATGAGAACGTGAGATTCTGGGCTTTTGTTTTTGAGCTTTTAAATGACAGAGTAGGAATTCCATTTCCAGTGGTGGCAATCAGCTTCTTGGGACCTGTTCTTCATCTAGAAGAGCTAGGGAATCTGAAAGGGGCAAAGGATATCCATTTGAAAATGTTGAGATTTGTAGACAACAAGAATTTCTGGGGTTCATACTCCAGCGAAGTTGCCCCAGAAAGGTGAGCGTAGTATTTGGTGCAACTTTCCTCATTCAGGCATTTGCAGAATTAAATGTGTCCTCTGGGGCCTGAGAAGTGGACTGGAGCCGGTGGAAAACTCAGAGGCTTGGAAGTCATGTCATGCTAAGGAGAAGGAGGCTGGAAAAAAGCTCAGCTTTCAGTTGGGGCCCCAACTGGCTTCACTGAGAGAATAGGGGTGAGCCTGGAGGAGGCCAGTTCTCACAGTGACCACAGCTCTGGAATGAAATAATCTGTTCCCAGCCCACCTAAAAAAAAGTAAATGCTCTCTGGGGGAAGGTAACATCAATGGGGCCCTCCAATTTTCTCTATAATCTGTCATTTAGAGTGTCATTCAATTAAAAATAACCAGGCACCCTAAAACGCAAGAGTTAACTGAAATTCAATAGGATAAGAATCATAAAGGTAAAAACCACTAGGCAATCCAGATATTAGAGTTATTTAATTTTAACATGACATCAAATAAAGGACTTTAAAATAACAGTGATTGAGTTATTGAGGGAACTGAATGACAATATGGAAGAATTTCAAGAGAACTGATTTTAAATTAAGAATCCTCAAATGGAAATGCAAGACTGAAAATTTATAATAATGTAAGTTGAAACCCAATGGGCTAGGGGTGCCTGGGTGGTTCAGTCAGTTAAGTGTCCAACTCTTGATATTGACTCAGGTCATGATTTCAGGGTCATGAGATCAGGCCTGTGTCTGGTTCCACTCTGGGTGTGGAGCCTGCTTGGGATTGTCTTCCTCCCTGTCCATCTGCCCCTTCCTCACCCACTCATGCATGCAAGTGTGTTCTCTCTCTTTCTCTCTCTGTCAAAAAATAAAAATAAAAACAGGGCACCTGAGTGCCTCAGTCGGTGAAGCATCTGCCTTCAGCTCCAGTCATGATCCCAGGGTCCTGGGATCGAATACCATATCAGGCTCCCTGCTTAGTGCGGCGTCTGCTTCTCCCTCTCCTTCACCCTCTGTTCCCTCCTCTGCTTGTGCTCTCTTTCTCTATTGTTCCCTCTCTCTTAAAAATAAATTTAAAAAACAAAGACAAAAACAAAAACAGATCCTGTGGGTTGGTTTAACAGAAGATTGTTCATAGCTAAAAGAATCAATTAACCAAAATTTGGACAGAAAAACAAAAACAAAAACAAAAACAAAAAACAAAAACAAAAATGTTTAGCCTGGAGTCAGAGAGACAGAAAGGATGGGAAACATAAGACACAGTACCTAGAAGGTCTAGTATATATCATGGGCATCCCAGAAAGAAAGACGACAGGCAAAGGGGCAGAAATAATATTTAAGTAGGTAACAACAGTAGTTTTTCCAAGATTGACAAACAACATGAAGCCACAAATGTAGTTACAATCTAGCATGACAAATACTAAGAAAATTTAAGCCCACGTAGTTAAACTGCTAAAAACCAAAGACAGGAAAAAGCCTTAAAATCAGCCAGAGAAGTAAGACAAGTTACATTCAGAGGAGCAATAGTAAGACTGAACCTGCTTCCCAGCAGAAATGTTATGAGCTTAAAGTCGGCAGAATGGCACCTGTAAGGTACTGAGAGAAAATATTTACCAATGTGGAATTCTATTTTTAAGGAAAATGAAAAGAAGTTATCTTTATACAAAAAAATAAAATAAAATGTTGAGGAAATGAATTACCAGCACAACTGCACTAAAAGATTGCTAAAGATTGCTCTCTCTGTCTCTCTCTCTAAGATAAATAAAATCTTTTTAAAAATCTGAATAAAAACTGGCCATGAAAAGCAAAAATAATTGTACCTTTTGGGGCCTCCCCTAGAGATTTAAAGTGCATGGAAGCTATAGCACATAAGTCAGGAAAAAATAAAATTTAATTAAAAGTGTTTTAAACTTCCTCAGTTTTCAGGAAGTGGCATAAGTACTACCTGATATTGAGCTTCAGTAATTTGGGGAGCCACATTGTAATCTCTGGGGTAATCATGAAAAGAATAGAGACGAAAATGCATAGACAACAAGCTACCAGCCCAGACATTCAAATAATAAAACCATTAACTGCAGAAAGGGCTGGTAGAGGGGAGAAAAAGGAACAAAACACAGGTGACTCACTAGAAAGTTCAAGCCCAAATATAGTTAAAATTATTCTATATATGCACAAAGAAGATCTCTGCCAAGGCAAAGATGCCAGCTTGAGTAAAAAAGATGGGGGGGAGCATGAAATAAAGCCTATTTGCTGCTTACAAACATCATATTTTAAATATAAAGATATAGAAAAGGTAAAAATAAATGTTGCATCCCTACACCAAAGAAAAGCTGATATACAGAATTGAAATCAGAAAAAAAGTTGACTTAAGTCAAGAGACATTAGTAGCAATAGGAAACTTTCCATTGATAAAAGATTCAATGCAACAGAAAATAGAACCCTTCTAAATGTTATCTACCTAATAGCCTAACTTCAAACTTTATGAAAGTGTATTACTTAATATTCTGGCAGCTTCACTGTAAAGAAGAGGATTGCCCAAAGCGGAGCAGATAGCTGGCTAGGCATTGGGAAAATATTGATACCGGCTCCATCTTTATGAAGCTTTAAGCCCATGTCATTCATTTCCTCATCCTTTTCAAAGGAGATGGATGTTTTCTGTCACCTCTGCTGTGTAGTTGGGGAAATGAAACAGGGCTTCATTGTGTAGTTGGGGAAATGGAACAGGGTGAGAGAGAACAGACTCAGTCTGCTTCTCCCAGGGGTTGAATGTGGTGCTCTGTGTGCCACACCTGGGAGCTCCAGGTCAAGTCCAGAATTGGTAGGAAGGCTGTTTGCTTTTGTACATCAGTAGAAATCTTACTGGAGGTATATTGGCTCCATAAGTACCTAGATAAAATTAAAGAATCCGAGAAGAGTGAGAAGCCCACCTTCCCTACGCTTTGCTATTGCACCCAGTGCTTCAAAAACGTCAATATAAAGAAAATCGCAGTGGCTTTTTGAGTCTCTTTTTCATTTTGTACCCCACATGCTGGTTACTCATTGCTTAAAGAAAACATCCTCATTGACGAGAAATGATGGAGACATGGATGTGTCTTTGGAAGAGAAATATAGAATTTGGAAAAAAAGTATTCTTGAAAGAGCTTAAAATAATATTCTTTACCAAGCTGATTCTCATTAGAACTGCCGTTGTCCACCAAGATAAACAGCTTCAATCAGGGAGCGGTTTTTCCTAATCAGGTTTACAGCTTTGAACTTCAATGAAAACTGATTTTCTAAATTGTTAGTCAGTGGGATTACTTTTTCAGTCTGGTTGTCTTTTCATTCAAAGAAGCCTAGCTAATGAGAGCAGGTGCTGGAGAGAAAATGAGCCATAAAATTATCTTTCCCTATCTGTTGGACCTAGACTGCTGAATTGGCTATTTGTTATGATGCATTTCAGGATTTCCCCCTGAAGTTCCACAAAATAGAAAATTTAAGCAATATTAGTTTGTATATACCATAAGAGAATGAAAAAAAAATAATGCTTTTAGCTAAAGGAAATGATAGATGTAGTTGCTTTGAAAGAACTGGTTGTCTACCATTTTCCAGTAAATGTCATTCTTTTTTTTTTTTTTTTAACCACAAGACCTCTGATTTTTATTGCCAAAATATAAGAGAAATAAGAGCATATTAGGGAAAGGATTCTGTGAACTTCAGTTCTGGTCTCTTACTTCTTTTCATCCTCTCTCAGCTAAAGCAGAAATAATGAGGATCTAGTATGTTACTCCTTTACAGTTCTGCAAAGGTTCTTCTTAACTTTTGTAGGAATCAAGTGAATTTGTTATGTAAAATCTTGACAGGTCTCATCCCAAAAAATTCAGTGTGGAAAATGTAATGGGAGCTCATTTTATTTTTACTTGAAACTCCATCGCAAAATGAAAATTTGTAATATAAGATACTGGCAACTACCTGGAAAATTCAAGTACCTGAGCAGAACTATCCTTTGGCGTGCTTCCTAAGCTTAAAATACTACTTTACAGTTGAATCTAATATCTAGGAGTGCATATACGAGCTTGTTAGCATTTGGTCATGTCCGAGACATGGAATTAAAGGTTTGAGGGCATGGAGACTTTTAACTGATATGTCGTTTTTAAGAGGGGATTTTAAATAACCTAGAAATTTTTTGTAGAAACATTATAGAAAGAGTGTGAAAGAGGAGAGTCTTTTCCTCTTGCTCCATCCAGAAGACCAGATTTTGATCTTTAGTTGACAGATTTGTTTCCCAGGAAATAATTTTCCATAGTTACCCATTTGACATACATACCCCTGGAGGGGACATAGTAATAGCCCCTGTCTTCAGGTATGAGCATACTCACCAACCTCCCAGACAGATACGCACTTTATATGGAAAAGTTACCAGGGAGAATTTACAGCTTTATCTGCTATAAGGATATTCTTGAGTATGTATATTTTAAGAGACTCATGCTACAAATATCCATTTACTTCCCTCTGTCTCCTCAGTGGAGAGCGAATTACTAGCCTCTATGCACATAGCCTCTTAAATGATTAGAATGCTGTGCTCAGCATCTTCACGTCCAGTTCAGCTGTACTGCCTTTTCTCTCCTGAAATTTCTATCTCATTGCAATTAAAATATAAGCCTAAGGAGTGATGTCATCAAGATGGCAAATAGCTCAGGCCTGACTTCAGTCTCCCTCATAAGAAGAATAAGAGCTACTCAAGGACCAGATGCCACTGAAACCTGAATGCTGGAAAGGGGGGGGGGGTGTGAGGGAGAGGCTCTAAGCACCTTGCACCTCAGAGACCAAGACAGGCTGCATTAGATGGGCAAGAGAAGTAGCTCCATGTCCATCACATTGCCTTTCCCTAGGACACCGAGCACCAGGCAGAGTGGTCACCCCCCAACCCCCATGACCGAGCCTGTGGCTTCTCTGGTGAGAAAGAAAACTCAGGGGGGACCAGCGGCCCCCTACCAGCATTGTGGATCACTTTATAGATCCGCCTGTTTTGATTTGGCCCCACAGAAATTGCAGGGGAATCTGTGGGGCTCAGCTGCTGGAATCTGACTGGGACAGAAAGCGGGGAGGGCCTTGCCACCATGAGCAGCACACGGTCATGGCAAACCAAGTTCACACCCCCAGTGCCCAAGTAGTAGTTCTAACCAACAGCTCTCTGTTCACCTGCAGAACCAAGTCAGGGGTGCATTCTGATCAGGGAACTTCCTGGGGTGCAGAGCTGCTGTATTTGGATACCAAATGTTGAGTTTTGCCAGCCCTAGAGTTTAGTCGCCCATACACATGCAAAGAGTGGAATCACAGCTCCACGCACACACTGTGAAGGGGCTTGTGACGACTTCTGGACAGCGCATGGCCTCATAGTGCAGGAGAAGAGAGGGCAACAGAGGTGATCTTCAGAGAAAAGCCAGTCCTGGGTATGGAGTTTACCCTACTCCCCACAGGCAAAGGGATTAAATCATAGCCAAGGCTTAGGGGCTCCAGTGCCTCCCAACAGGAGACCCTGTTTGGGAAACTCAGCGTAGTAGTTTGGAGCAGACCCTCCCTTTCTGGCCCAGGTAGAGGGGCTGAGACATAGCACCACCTGCTGGGGGGCCCAGCCCCAGCCAGCCGAAAGGGCTGGTGAAAACCAAGCAGCCCAAAGGCATCTTGGGCAGAGAGAAGCTTAGGGCAGAGCTGATGGCTTGCGGAACAAAGCCATGGCCCTGTTTGGTCAGGGGACTTGGGGCGGTGTTCTTCTTGACTTAATCAAATGCAAAGAGCTTTAGATTTGCTTCTCCTGCTGCACTTGGTCAGAGAATCTAATTTCTATACCTGCTTGTCGCTAAATACAGCCTTTAACCAGTTTGACCAGGAAGCCTAAGCAGAGCACAGAGGAAATTTTGTAGCCCATTCAAGACCCGGTAGCGTACAGTGGCACTTGAACAGACCACAGGGCCTGTGGCTTCCCCCATCCACAGAGCAAAATGAGTGGCCTCCCCTGGACAAGAAATTCTGTGTACACTCAAGTCTGATTCACGCCCCCAGGGAGCTATACAGGCTCTGGGTCCTGGCATGCTGCTCTGCCATGAAGGGAAGCTCTTTCCTAGCTCCATTTATTACTAAATAGAACACCCAGTCCCAGTAAGCCTGTGCAGAGAATCCAAGCAACTCTGGAGCCCATTCTCCAGCCTCACTTTGGAAGGAAACCAAGCCAGCAGTCCTGTCCCAACTCTTCTCCCAGGGTCAGCCAACAGTGTCCCTCGGTACCTGTCCTCAGAATTCCAAAAGTTGCCTCACCCAAAACTAGACCATCAAATAGCAGGTCCCCTTCCCCTTCCCAAGGACTTTATCAGCAGACACACCCAGAAACCCAGGCTGGGCTGTCTGATGAAAAGCTGTCTTTACCAGAGCAAACCTGTAAAGTCTGGAGGATGAGCCTGATGACTCAAATGCACAGGCGCCAATGTGAGGAATTACAGAACACAATAAACTAGGTAAATGCGATATTACTAAAGGAAATTAATAAAGCTCTAATAACTGACACTAAAGAAATGGAGATGTATGAGTTGTCAGACAAAGAATTCAAAATAATCCCTGAAGGAAGTTGAGTGAACTACAAGAAAACATTAACAGAAAAGAAATGGAATTAGGAAAACAATGCATGAAGAAAACAAGCAGTTTGATCAGCACATAGCAGCCATCAAAAACAGACAGGGGTGACTGGGTGTCTTGGCAGGTTAAGTCTGTGGCTCTTGGTTTTCAGCTCGGGTCATGATGTCAGGGTTGCGAGAACAAGCCCAGAGCTGGTCTCTGAGCTCAGTGCTCAGCAGGGAGTCTGCCTGAGATTCTCTGTCTTCTCCCTCTGCCCCTCCCACTCGTGCTCTCTCTCTCTCAAATAAATAAATAAATGCTTAAAAAAATAAAAACAAACAAAAATCCTGCAGTTTAAAAGAAGCAATAACTGAACTGGAGGATTCAATAGAGATTTTCAGAAGTAGACCCGACCGTCACTACTATGGTGACTGTAGGAGGACTGGACATTTGAAATGACAGATAAGAGAAATAAAAAAAAAAGAAAAAAAAGACTGAAGAAAGCCTCTAGGAATTACAGGACACAATGAAAATAAATAAATTTACATTATTGGAATTCCAGAGGGAAACAAAATCACAAACTTGAAACGGTATATTCACTCCCATGTTTGCAGCAGCATCATCTACAATAGCCAAGATATGGAAGTGACCTAGTATCTATCAGTGGGTGAGTAGATAAAGAGATTTTGGTATATATTGTCCACAATGGAATATTACTCAGCAAAAAAGAAAACAGGGAAGTTCTATCATTTGCAATAACATGGATAGAGCTTGAAGGCATTATGCTAAGTGAAATATATCAGATGAAGATGAATGCTGTATGACCTCATTTCTAGTGGAATCTGAAAAAAAGCAACAACACAAAAAACAAACTCCTAGAAAAACACCTGAGGCAGAGGGTGGGGGAAGGGGAAATGGAGGAAGGTAACCAAAAGATACAAACTTCTGGTAATGAAGTTTGAAGTAATGAATTACTTCTGGTAATATTAGGGATGAAATATACAACATGATAACTGTAACTAGCACTGCTGTGTGATATATAAGAAAGCTGGTAAGGGAGTAGGTATTAAAAGTAGGAAAAAAAAGAAGAGTTCAGCTGTACTGATCAGCATCCCAGACATTATGTGATGTGCATGGCAAACAGTGACTAATGAGACATGGTGTCATATGGCATTGTCGGCCCGGGACTGGGGTTTTGTGGCTTACAAAATGCTGCTCCATCCACATCTCTACCTAGCATGCTTCTGTCTTATGGGATTGCTCTCCACCCACAAACCTTCCCTCTATTCCTTTTGTCCCTCCCACGCTTGGGGAGTAGGATGCACCTAAGGATGGAACGCGACCACAGTACAATTTAGGCACAAAGACGCAGAAACTGACTTGCCTTTGGATCCCGTCTCCACCCCTTTGGTGGCTGAATAATTTTGAGCGACGTACCTCTTCTCACTAAGTCTTACTGTACCATTTGTGAAATGGAAATAATACCAAACTCACCTTGAAGCAACTTATGACTATGTGAGATTTTTGTCTGTAAATGAGAATGGATCAGCTTCTTAGTAACCAAGCTCCCAAAAGACTTGTGTGAATTTAAATTCCAATTTATTATTTTGCAATTGAGAAGAAAAAAAAAAAAAAAAGAACAAAACCCACTAACCATCAATCAGAGAGGACACTAGTTTCCTCTGGCTAACACCTGGAGAGACATTTGGGTAATTTAGCAAACACAGAATCAGAGTAAGAGAGTTAATGGCATAATTCAGATGTTTAATGTTGCCTGGGAATGTGGCCTAAAGTGTTGTCCTCACAGTGAGTAGGTTGCCATCAAACAAACACAGACTTGGGAATCCCATGTACCTGATTATGGGTGTCCATGGCCTTGGTATGACCCAGAGTAAGTTACTCATCATTTCTCGGCTTCTGCCAAATAAGATATAATACTGGTCATTGGCTCAGTTTAATCATTAAGTCATTGATGGTGTATAAAGCACCACCATTGAATGTGTATTAAAGCACCACCAGTGCTAGACATCCTCATCCCCCTTCCAAATACTGAGTCATAGTGGATAAGTGATTAACGAAGTTAATATAATCTGATATTCTGGATTCCCTTTTATTCCCTACAGGAATGCAGAAGTTTCCTGGTACCTGTTCTCTTCTTATTTTTTGTATGTTTATGTGATGCTGGCCTTGAAAACCATAATTATTTGTTCTGATAGCAAAGGTTTAAAAACACTGTCATGTTCTATACATGCACTCTCAGAGACATGGGATACAATTGCAGAAAGTGGAAATTAAAAAATATTTTAAGGGATGCCCAATTAAAAATAAAAGTCCTTTATTTATGTGTTTAAATTGTAGCAAGTTGGTGCCTTTTCAGGGGACTGGGGCAATATCTGTATTCTGTGTCTTTATGCAGAGGTAAGACTCAGCTCAAATACATCTGATTCTAAATAACTTGCAGATAGGAGCGTCATCTCCAAGCTGACTGCCCTTGCCTTTGCTCCTAAAGCCACTTTCTGGAGAACCTGTGGGTCTAAATACCTTCTTAGTTCCTCATCTCTTTCTTTCCCTCTCATCTTCCACGCTCAGATGCCTTCTCTTTTGGGAAACTCTTCTTGACTCCAGCAGAGAGAATGAGTCACTGGCTTCTCTCTGCTCTGGGAGACCCATGGAAGGAGTGTGTAGGGAGTAGGCGCGCGTGGCAGGCAGGCTGACAGATGGTAGCACTTAACAGGTAGACTGGGCCCCATTTGAAGGGTCCTTTGTGCCCTGGTAAAGACGCTGGGCTTTACCTCATAAGCAGCTGGGAAAACAGGTTTTTAAACCACAAAATAAAAGTTAACCAGATTAAATATTTAAACATGGTGTTAAAATAAGCAGCCCAGGTGTCATTGGCACTGTGATCTAATAACTGTGCTAATAGGTAGCCTTGCTGTACAGCTGGGACAGCGGCTTCGGGGAATCTGCATGTAGGAAAATCCTCATATGCCAGGGTTGAAAATCATGGGAAAGAATTATTGCAACAAATGCATAATCAGTTTGCTGAGAGAGGAATGAGACTTTATGTCTGTTTACGTTTTGCTGTGGGGTCTCTCTGGCTGGAAAGGTGGGCCATTGGCAGGAAAGCTCAGTCTCCTCCATTTGGTCTCCAAGCAGGTGTCTTTATTGCCTTACCCTCTCCGGGGAGTTCATCCTCATTTTAGGACTCCATCACATGACCTTTCCAACAGTAGGCCTGCTGTTTGGCTCCTGGTAGCTGCTTGCACAGTCCACTATTTTGTGTCAATATAGCACTAAAACAATGCCCTTGAATGCCCTTGACATTGGAGGTGTGGGCAGGAGTCCTGCTAAGATTACATCATACCATTCATTCTTTAAAGCTATAGACATAAATAGGCAAGCATTCCATGGGACCCTCACAAAAATGAAGCAAAGAGAAGGGTCTTACTTATTTCAGTCTTTTTTTGTTTTAACTGCTACTCATAGCGAAGGAAAGAGTGACTCTTCCAGTTGAATCTTTCTTACTTCTCAGGTTATAGGACTTCTATGTGGATCTTCATACCCCAAATATTAAATCAAAGCCCATTAGGCTTACATTCCTCTTAGCGCTTATTAAGGATTTGATGTGGACTTCACTTTCCTTATCAAATATGGTAAATAAAGGTGAGATACAGAGAAGGTCATGGTTTGAAAGAGTCCAGATTATGTCACCAATGCTGGTTTAAATGGAGCACTTAGAAACTGCAAAAATAAGTTCTGGTCGCAACCTATTTTTATTATTGTGACGGGAGTTACCAATATAACATGATTTAACTTATTTTAAGAAAAGTGTTAATATATGTAAAGTGCTTAGCACAATGCCTGGGTGAGAAATCTTAATGTAATGATAAGAAGTGCAGTTACCATAATGGGGGATCCCATGATCCTTGTAGGCTAGCTCCATGCATTCTACACACCAGAAAATGAATGTGACATTGTTGGCTAAGCACTTGTGAGGTCCTAGATGGTGTGTTGAGATGCTGAGATCACCTGTGAACAGGTCCTCTGAGAGCTGACAGGCCACTGGACAATCTTCTATCGTCATTGAAGATTGAAGACAGCAACAATGGATGATTTCACTTGCTTGTTGCTCTAATCATGTGACTGCTTTAAAATACTGCATCCTTGGATTACAGAAGGGAGTCCTTGAGGCATGTAATTAATTGCTGAAACCCCCTCCCAAGTGCAGGAAATGTGAAATCCAAGCATATAGATGAGATTTGAACAGTTTCACCTAACTCACAGCAGTAATGACAAAAATCAAGGAAGAACACTTCCACGGAGGCTCTAAGTGTTGGGTCACATGTAAGCCTCCTGCAGCATGCATTCTGAGTGTTTCCTGTGTGCGTGTTTAATAAAAAACGAGGAGGAAGCCAGATATTTAATATCTACATGAGATCTACACATATGTACAGACACGTGGCATATACTTAATGTGCATGCTGTGTTGGACCCAGTTTCTGCAGCTTCCAGGCCCCTCCTGGCCATAGTTTTGTGCTCCACCTTCCTGACAGCCCTCCAGGGAGATTGTCTGATGTCTGCTGCATTCTCTAGACACAAAGGACAGGTTCCACCTGATGCTTCATGGTGGCAGCCATGGGGTCACGGTGTCCCCGCTGGACCAGCAAGGCCCACTGTCACACACATCCCCCCACTCACAGGATGTCACCTGTGATCAAGAACCAGCATTTTCACCTCACACACCTGGGCTTGCCTGTGCCTCTAAGGGTCAGTGCTCCCTGTGACCCTGACTGATGTTCCCACATCCCCGACCTTCACCAGGGCTGCGGCTTCTGCAGTGGGACTCAGCCACTGAGGGAGCTGGGAACCAATCAGAAACATGGGGGGCGTGGTTAATGCTAGTGAGGCCGGCTTTGATCCCTGGAGGAGAGGAGAGCTGAAGAATGAGTACTTCCCTCATGATAGACCGTCTGCAGATGCTGGGCGTTTTTTTCAGCTACTTGACCTGCGAGGCATGTGCCAACTGTCAGGACTATCACCCACCGGCCTCCTTCTCTTTCTCCCTCCCCTATCACATCCCCACACTCCTGCCTTCCTCACTATCTTTCCATCCAAGCCAGCAAGCCTTCTGAGGCCCTGTGTTTGGGGCCCCTAGTCTGAAGTAGAGGTGGAAGACGAGTGGATTTGGGGATCATTTTTTAAAAAAACTTAGAGAATTTTCTCTTTGTTGAACTGTTTTTCTACTAGCTTTCTTCCTTTTTTCTTCTCTTAATTTTGGAGGGATAAGACAAATGCCGGTGAACAGATGGGTTAGTGTGGAATCCGTCTCCTTCAGCCTGAGATCCCAGGGAAAGACCCAGTACCCAGGGCTTGGGAAACCCCACCGCTAAAATCACAGAACACTTAGCTTTTCCACATGAGAATCCCCTGGTCAGCTCTTTTACCACTGTTTAGGCTTCTCCCTGTTGTCCTTCTGGAATACTCACATGTAGCAGAAACAAGGTTTACCCACCATGCAGGGAAATTACCAGAGATGTATATTATAGGGGAAAAATTTTATTTGACCTGTAAGGATCTGTGATTTGCACCAAATTTGCCCCTGAGATTGTGATGTCCTTGAGCACAGTAGAGCCCACTCCTAAATGTATCTCAACTTGTCAGCCATCTCCTGCCCTCTGGTTCCTGCCCCTGCTATTTCTAAGGAAATATGCTGACCAGTGCTCCCATTTGTCTCGCATGTGAATCCTTATTCTTAGGATTCTCTGGGAAGGGCAAATACATCCTTTAAAAAGACCTCCTCTGGGGGCGCCTGGGTGGCTCAGTGGAATAAAGCCTCTTCCTTCAGCTCAGGTCATGATCCCAGCGTCCTGGGATCTAGCCCTGCATCGGGCTCTCTGCTCAGCGGGGAGCCTGCTCCCTCCTTTCTCTCTGCCTGCCTCTCTGCCTGCCTGTGATCTCTGTCTGTCAAATAAATAAAATCTTAAAAAAAAAGAAAAGCCCTCCTCTGAGAAAGAAACCATTTCTGGTCTGACCTACTCCATCCTTCTTACTTACTTCCTCCTTTGTGCTTCCTCTGAACACCCGACATTCACACTGTCTTCCCAGGATGCCTTAAATATGTCTACATTCTCTCATAGTTTCCTGAGGCCCAGGTTCTCGTCCCTGTCCACTGGCTCCTCGCTCAGTGACCAGAGCATTAGTAAATGCATTCTGAGTGACTGAATATCTCATGCCTTGGTCTCTCAGCCTTTCCTGCAAGGTATTTTTTTTTTCAATTGGAAATTGGAAGTTTAGTCAATCTCCTAACGAAATTTATGCTTTGTGCTTTTAAGTTTCTAAGTAAACAGAATAATGATTAAAATGAAACACACTCAGTATTTATAGTAATGTGAAAACTAAGTGAGGCTAACAATTTTTCACTGAGGATTTTCCTGTCTTTAAATTTGAATGCAACCGGCTTACTGCAGCAGGGCCTCACAAGTGACAGCATAATATTTTAAAATATTTACACTTGCACCTAATGAGCATTTTCTACCACTTATTTTGGAAAAATTGAAATGAGCTTAAAACTACAAAATATACACAAAGCAAGTCTAAAAATCATCACACTTTGAAGGCTTCCATTTAAGTCACGTGTGGAGATGGCAGTTCATTCTTCTTCTAAGGATGTGGTCTGTTTCAGGAGGTCAGGACACAACTGGGTATACAGACCTGGATGCTCTGATGGACAGAGAATCTGCACAGAAAGGCCTTTTCTTGCAATCCAACACACCATGAGCATGGAGACGATTTGGTCTTGGGGTGTGTGTGTGTGTGTGTGTGTGTGATTATGTCTGTGTATCTGTGTCTGCTGTGTTAGTGAAAAAGAACCCTCATCTATCCAGGAAGCTGAAATCCTGGTGCAGACAGCAAGACTTTTTTCCTACCAGGAAAAAATAAATAAAAACTCAAAGTAGACAAGAAATTGTAGGCCCTATGTTTGGTTGAATATTGGGTAGAAAACCTCTCTTCCAGATTTATATCATATTTGGATACCTGAAATTCTGTGTGTGTTTTTTTTAATTTTTTTTCAATTTATTTATTTTCAGAAAAACAGTATTCATTATTTTTTCACCACACCCAGTGCTCCATGCAATCCGTGCCCTCTATAATACCCACCACCTGGTACCCCAACCTCCCACCCCCCCGCCTCTTCAAACCCCTCAGATTTTTTTTCAGAGTCCATAGTCTCACCTCCCCTTCCAATTTCCCCCAACTCCCTTCTCCTCTCTAACACCCCTTGTCCTCCATGATATTTGTTATGCTCCACAAATAAGTAAAACCATATGATAATTGACTCTCTCTGCTTGACTTATTTCACTCAGCATAATCTCTTCCAGTCCCGTCCATGTTGCTACAAAAGTTGGGTATTCATCCTTTCTGATGGAGGCATAATACTCCATAGTGTATATGGACCACATCTTCCTTATCCATTCGTCCGTTGAAGGGCATCTTGGTTCTTTCCGTAGTTTGGTGACCATGGCCATTGCTGCTATAAACATTGGGGTACAGATGGCCCTTCTTTTGGATCGGAAGAATAAACATTGTTAAAATGTCTATACTGCCTAGAGCAATATATACTTTTAATGCCATTCCAATCAAAATTCCACCAGTATTCTTCAAAGAGCTGGAGCAAATAATCCTAAAATTTGTATGGAATCAGAAGAGACCCCGAATCACTAAGGAAATGTTGAAAAACAAAAATAAAGCTGGGGGCATCACGTTACCTGATTTCAAGCTTTATTACAAAGCTGTGATCACCAAGACAGCATGGTACTGGCATAAAAACAGACATATAGACCAGTGGAACAGAGTAGAGAGCCCAGATATGGACCCTCAACTCTATGGTCAATTAATCTTAGACAAAACAGGAAAAAATATACAGTGGAAAAAAGACAGTCTCTTCAATAAATGGTGCTGGGAAAACTGGACAGCTATACGTAGAAGAATGAAACTTGACCATTCTTTTACACCGTACACAAAGATAAACTCAAAATGGATAAAAGACCTCAACGTGAGACAGGAATCCATCAGAATCCTAGAGGAGAACATAGGCATTAATCTCTTCGATATCAGCCACAGCAACTTCTTTCAAGATATGTCTCCAAAGGCAAAGGAAACAAAAGCGAAAATAAACTTTTGGGACTTCATCAAAATCAAAAGCTTCTGCATAGCAAAGGAAACAATCAAAAAAACAAAGAGGCAACCCACGGAATGGGAGAAGATATTTGCAAATGACAGTACAGACAAAAGGTTGATATCCAGGATCGATAATGAACTCCTCAAACTCAACACACACAAAACAGGCAAACATATCAAAAAATGGGCAGAAGATATGAACAGACACTTCTCCAATCAAGACATACAAATGGCTATCAGACACATGAAAAAATGGTTTTTTTTTTAAAAGCATCTTTAAAGTGCAAATGGTCTTAAGGGAAGGGGAATCATAGAAGGATCAGAACATTTAGAACATGAGTTTGTAATTGCTTCTTTTTTTTTTTAAATTTTTTTATTTTTTATAAACATATATTTTTATCCCCAGGGGTACAGGTCTGTGAATCACCAGGTTTACACACTTCACAGCACTCACCAAAGCACATACCCTCCCAATGTCCATAATCCCACCCCCTTCTCCCAAACCCCCTCCCCCCAGCAACCCTCAGTTTGTTTTGTGAGATTAAGAGTCACTTATGGTTTGTCTCCCTCCCAATCCCATCTTGTTTCATTGATTCTTCTCCTACCCACTTAAGCCCCCATGTTGCATCACCACTTCCTCATATCAGGGAGATCATATGATAGTTGTCTTTATGCTGTGGCCACCCTGAGCAGCCTCATGAACCGTACAGGCTCCTCAGAATGGTGGTTCTGGATACATAAGATAGAATCCATACAATTACAGTGGAACCCTTTAAATGGAAATGAAGGAATCAGATCCTTAAAAATTTTTGATATACTAAAAATGCCTTTATATAATCATTGTGCTAATAATGAAGACATCTGTTAACTCTGGTAATTTTAAAGTAATTAAGATCACCCGGTCATGTGATAGGAGAATCTCCATACCCATCTGATGATAAAAGTCACAGTACTGAGAATATGATTATGGTATAACACCTACATGTATTTGAAAGAAATGCCACATTCAGTCGGAAGGTATTAAATATTAAAATGTAATTTTATTCTCATGCAATTTTGTGGATCCTTGGAATTTTATCCATAGACTCCTCTCAGGTAATTCTCTGGTTTTGTTGAAAAAATTATTTTTTTGAAGATTTTATTTATTTATTTACTTACTTATTTATAGAGAGAGAACTTGTGGGAGTCAGGGTGAGGGGCAGAGGGAGAGAGAGATACAGAGAATCCCGAGCAGACTCTGTGCTGAGCAGGGAGCCGGAAGTGGGCCTCCAACCCATGACCCTGAGCTCATGACCTGAGCTGAAATAAAGTCTGATGCTTAACTGATTGAGCTACCGAGGCACCTCTAGTTAAAGAAGTTCTTAAGTAAATGAATGGAGAGATGCAGACATGGAGGGTGGAGACGTAAAGTGGGATGAGGAAGGTAGATGAACTGTGCTCATCAACAGGCCAAGTGCAGTTCCTCAGCAAAGGTGACTAAGTCCCTGAATAATCTCACCTTCATTTCTGTTCAAGAGGAAACCAT
This sequence comes from Mustela putorius furo, assembly GCF_011764305.1. NCBI lineage: Eukaryota > Metazoa > Chordata > Mammalia > Carnivora > Mustelidae > Mustela > Mustela putorius. The sequence goes on along the minus strand of NW_025422010.1, from coordinate 10,265,502 downwards.
CCCTCTTTCATTGATATAGAATCATGTGATTCCCAGGGTACAGCCTGCCTGGGTAAGTTACCTGGAGATGGGAGACAGACCCTACGACCTTTGAGTAGATTAGGTTGTCAGAAGTCACTGTAGAAACTTTGGCCAGGAAAAAGGTAACATATTCATACCTGTTCATTTCTGTGGAAGCGTGGGTGTGGGTGGGGAGAGGAAGATTTCTATAGAAACTCTGTAAAGCTTCCCATGGTCATACTTAGCTTTCTGCCATTAGGTTTGGATGGAAAAAAAATTGGCAGTAGCATAAGTCATCAGAATCTCACCACCCTTTCACTTAAATGCCTGTTCTTTTTTTAAGTATAAAGTATATACCTTTAAAGTACAAACTGCCTTTGATGGTTTCACGTGGGTAGATAAATGATGAGGATTTACGTGTTTTAGATTTTAAGCTTTCTCAGGAAGGAAATGATCTGTTCTTCTTAGAGTAGCCAGTATATGGCAGTTATTAAACCAAAGGTGTTTTTGGAAGTGCCGATTTCTCTGAGCATATTCTAATGCAAATATGCATTGTGTGCTTTCAGTGGTTTAAGTGCAGCCAACATTCTGGTGATCCTGCTAACCCTTGGTAACATTTCATGGTTATGGATCTGGGATCTCTTTTAGTTCAAATCTCACAGATGCCTGATAGAATCAGTGAGTGGCCTGGACGGCATCTGTTGGGCTGTCCAGGCTTCCTGTTTTGATATCCTTACTCTCTAGAATTTAATTTCTCCAGTTGCTGATAAATAACTTGACTCTCATTATTTCCCTGCCTACCAGCAAATATAAAGTCAGGTAGATAATTTTAAATATTACGCCAAATGGGTGCTTTTTTAATGTATTTTTTTATTTGAATGTATTATAAAACCATTTATTATTTTTTCCCCCTGAATGATTTTTAAGTATTCTCTGCCTTTAGTTCAGTCGTCTCCTCTGGGTGTGGAAGTCATTCTGCCTAATGAAAAGGTTTAAAGATGCTCTCTAAAAATGCTCTCCAAAAGAATGGCCTCGCTGGCAGTTAACTCTCATGGGGGTAAAATACCTTTCAAGCCCCTCCCAGCGATGTTTAATTTTAAAGCGTCTGACCTGTTTGTGTGCCCAGGTGGGAGTTCAACTCCCCGGAAGACCACTTAAGCCAGCAATGCAGCTCTTGAAAGAAGTTTTATGAAAGCAAAGCACCAAGCTGTAAAGAACAAAGAATTTTAATGTGAGCCACTCTTACTTCTGCAAGAGCTCTGTTGCTTTCCCAGGAAGACACACTGTGATTCCTAAAACAGCTGTGCAAAGGCTGTTCCTCATGGGGTCCGATCATATCTTGCTTTCAGTCGTTCCATGTTGGTCCAGCCTTTGCACAGTTTGCACAGTGAGTGAAGTGAATAGAAATATCTTTCCATCTTTCCAGATAAGGAGGATCATTATTTATATTTTGTGGTGTTTTTGCATTTCCCACTGAGGGTCTGGTTTAGTTCTTAAATGGCACCGACAGTAATGTTGAAGTTGCGTTAGCCGCTCTTTCCTGCGTGGCTTCTCTACCGCTTAGTGCTTGGAGTGGATGTCTGGCATACACTTAGAACTTTGTATTCTGATGATTTGATTATGATGTTGTCTACCCCTTTAGACTTGAAGCTTCTGAAGGGCCATGGGCATGTCTTCCTCGTGCTTATTATCAGTGCCTGTTACCTGTAGGGGCCTCACAAATATTTGCTGAAATGAACAAATGCAGAGCCCCTCCACCATATTCTTTCCACCAGTGGTCTGGCTGACTACACATGCCGTGAGACTCGGCTTGGAGATCCCTTCCTTTAAGAAGCAGTCACTAGCACCCACCTCCCTGAGCTCACGTTACTACCCTTTTCTCTCTGCCCTGAATGATTATTAGAATAGCTCTATCACCGCTTATACAATTTCAGTATAATTACTGGCTTACCCTGCTAGAATTAAGAATGGGGCTTGGGATGCCTCAGAGGCTCAGTTGGTTGAAAGCATCATACTCTTGATTTTGGCTCAGGTCATGATCTCAGGGTAATGAGATCTAGCCCTACGCAGGGCTCTGTGCTCTGTGGGGAGTCTGTTGGGGATTCTGTCCCTCTACCTCTGCCCCTCCTGTCTGTCTGTCTGTCTCTCTCTCTCTCTCATCTCAAAATAAATAAATTTTTAAAAACGGGACACCTGGGTGGCTCAGTTGGTTAAGTGGCTGCCTTCGGCTCAGGTCATGATCCCAGTGTCCTGGGATCGAGTGCCACATCCGGCTCCTTGCTCAGCAGGGAGCCTGCTTCTCCTTCTGCCTCTGCCTGCCACTCTGTCTGCCTGTGCTCACTCTCTCTCTGACAAATAAATAAATAAAATCTTCAAAAAAAAATTTTTTTTTAAAAATAAAAAAATTTTAAAAAAAGAATAAGGGGGCGCCTGGGTGGCTCAGTGGGTTAAAGCCTCTGTCTTCAGCTCAGGTCATGATCCCAGTGTCCTGGGATGGAGCCCTGCGTAGGGCTCTTTGCTCAGCAGGGAGCCTGCTTCCTTTCCTCTTTCTCTGCCTGCCTCTCTGCCTACTTGTGATCTCAGTCTGACAAATAAATAAATAAAATATTAAAAAAAGAAAAGCATAAGGCTTGAATCTTACTTAACTATGAATCAGCGAAGCCTGCGACAGCGCCTGGCATACAATTGTTACTCGATACATATATATTGATTTAGGAGGTGAAAAAGATACGTTTATAATTATAGACTGGGTAGACCTTGAACACTTTTTTCAGAAATTCAGAATAGAATTGACATACTTGGAAAATCCCTAAATCTTGATCTTTCTTCCCAGTGTGTTAATTATATAAATGATAAAAAAATTAAAGACAAAATATTCCTAACCAGTAAGATACATAGATTGATTTCAAAATACACCCATTGCATTTTTTGTTTCTAATGCATTCTGGAAGTTAATTCAACAGCTAACAGAGTGCCTTCCATATGCCAAGTAATATGTAAGATTAGGGATAAAGTAGTACAGAATGCACTACTTGTTTTCTGTCAGGTAGAATTCAGTTGTCAGCGTAAGATGGAATCACTCCTCTTCTACATGATTTGGGCTAAGAATCATATTAGACGCCCTCAGCTTTCTATTCTCTTAATACCCATTCACAAATAAAATCCTTTGGTTGTAACTTGAAGTATCCTTTTATCCTTCCCCACTTCTCCAATATCACTCCCTGTGTTGGTCTATTGTCATCGGTCTGCTGTTTCTAATATTTCACCAATGTGTTAACAGAAAAAAATTATAGTATTGTGCACTTACATTTATTTCGCTTTGTAAGTCTACTCAGCGTTTATGTCTACATGGTCTGTTTCTCCATCTGGATTAAGAGAAATACCTTTTGTGAGTTATCTACAAAGTTGTTCATGGGTTAAACGCAAGAGACACTGATCATGAATAAAAATGCCTAAGGTAATCCATATCTCAAATTCTTTGACATTTCTTCCCCTTTAGTTAGCAGCAGCCATGAGTGTGTTATTTGTATAGTGACAAATGCTGGAAATGATTCTCCTGGTGACTCTTGACAAAACATGTGAATGGGGGACTCTTTGTTGAGGAGGAAGATGGAATGTTCTTAGCATCAAATACCTTTACGAATCATCCTGAATATTTCTGATCTCCAGGCTCTTTCAGCAGACAATGTTTGTCTTCTCTAGGGTTGTGTAAACTAAGGGAATTGGACATCTGTGTTTTGAATGATTTGACCTTAAACCTCATTTTTAAGTAAAACCACGTGAATGTTATTAGAACATTTTATTGCATTAGGAAGCAACCAGAGTAAACAGTATCCTCTGGGCTTCTGAGGAGATCCAGGGATCGATCTGTTTATACTCTATTACATGTTTTATTTAAAATTCATGTTTTCTAGTGAACCTTGGTAGTTTTAAAAGAAATAGATCTTATTACTATATCTTTATTTTGCATTTGTAACTAATTCTTTTGTTTACTTGAGAAAAAAATAATAGAACTAATTTTGGCTACATACTGTCATCTTAAGCAGGGTAGGTTTTAATTTCTATTTTTAAGGAAGAAATAGCTCATGTGATTTGAGAGTCAACTCATTTTATTTTTTAGGAGTTGTAATTCAAAGCTGATCACCCTGATAAGTTTTTGTGTATTTGGTTGTGGTTCCTCTATTTTTAATTTTCTCCAGAGAGCATAGCATACACCACAAATATTTGGTTATCTGACTCTGCAGCATGCTACAAAATCTTGATTACATGTTGGTTTAAAATATCAGCCCTAGAATCAGATGGACTGGATTAAAGTCCTGGTTTTCTGTGTGACCTTGGGAAGGATTTTTAGCCCTTCTGAATATAAAGTAATAATACTCTCCTCAATGCGTTCGTTATTCAGGGGATCAGATAAACAAATGGGTATGAAGTACTTTGCACAGTGAGCAGCACATAGCAGGCAAGCTATAAAGATTCAGTGGCAACAGTGATAATGTGAAGAGGAAGTCATAGCCATAACCATACTAAGAACTGATCAGGCCACGAGGCAGCTTCCTCTGGGCTCAAACCCACTGTTCCCTTAGCCGGTCTGCTGTTAGTTGAAGTAACAGAACCACTTTGTGTAAACCACTGACCATTATCATTAATAAATAAAAAATTACTATTTTCATGTTTGGAGCATTTGTTTAGTACTTATATCCAATGAATCAAAACATTGGAAAATTAAAAATATATATCTCTTTTGGCCAGCAGATTGGGCCAGCAGAACCCTATTCTATAGAAGTAACAATCTCAGTGTGTTCATATGGGTGGCTGTTTTATTAGATGATGCTTTGTAGTAGTGGTTATTAAAAACACGGAGCTGGGTCCATATGTTCATTTTGGCTTAAAGAGTTGTCCATGTTAAATTAATGATTAAAGGACAAAACAGAGAAATATGTTATTATTTTTTTGGAAAAATATAGGAATTATTTTATTATTTTTTGGAACATTATTTTTAATTATTTTTATTATTTTTGAAAAAATATGAAGCATTATTATTATTTTGATAAATATATTTTTATTTTTGAAAGATATATGAATTATTATTTTGATGAATATATTTTTATTTTTTAAAAAATATGAATTAGTGGGGTTATGGACATTGAGGGGGGTGTGTGCTTTGGTGAGTGCTGTGGGGTTTGTGGACCTGGCGATTCATGGACCTGTACCCCTGGGGATAAAAATATATGTTTATAAAAAATAAAAAATTTAAAAAATATGAATTATTATTATTTTGATAAATACATTTTTATTTTTTGAAAAATATAGGTTGTTATTATTTTTACTATTTTTGGATTATTTTTTCAAAAATATAGGGAAAAGCTAAGGGGAAAAAAAAGCACTTTCCTTAGATGTGTAAATGTTCATTTGTGTGTATAAAATAAAGTTTTGAAGGAAAAACACTGTTACCTAAGTGGTATAAGTGTGTGGCCTTTTAAGATACTGTTAGCTTTTTATAAAGTTCTTCGATTGTTTAAAACTTAAATTATTAAAATGTTTCTAGTACACAGGATGGAAACGTATCTCTGTGCATGGCTCACCTAGATTCAGCCAGATACGGTTAGCTTTGTTAGCTAACCAGGTATTGTTAGCTACATAACACACTGTCCCCAAACTTTGTATCTTTGTTTTTAGAGAGGGAGAGGGAGAGGAAGAGAGAGAATCTTAAGTAGGCTCTGCACTCAGCATGGAGCCGAGGCAGGGTTCAGTCTCACACCCCTTAGATCACGAACTGAGTTGAAATCGAGAGTCTGATGCTTTACAGACCGAGCCACCAATGTGCCCCCAAACTTGGTATCTTAAAATAATACCCACAGCTGACAGTTCTGTGTGTTAGTCATTGGAGCTGGGTTCAGCTGAGGGGTTCTGTTGCTCTGGGGGCTGTGTGTGGCTCTTCTTGGCTGAGCTCCTTCACGCATGAGCAATAAGCTATAAGGTTGACTGGGCTGGGTGGGAAAGTGTAGCTCTGCCTCACAGGGTCCCCTTCCTCCAGCAGGCTAGCTGGGACTTATTCACCTGAAAGTGAGCAACTTTTCCTTTTCCCTTGGAGCCTGAAATTTCTCATAACTGGACTCTACTTCTTTATACACACATGTATGTGTGTATGTGTAATATATATATATAGATATATAGATAGATAGATTTGTATATATAATAAAATACACACTGTATATACTATATGTGGTATATAGGTATTGACTCAAGAGGATATAATGTTCTTCCTAAAATTATCTAAAAATAAAATAAAATAAAATCTAAATTAAATACAGCTTCAAAACTGAGAGGCCACGTGGTATCATATTTGCCTGAGGCCGTATCTCACATCTGCCACTTAACTAGCTGCAAGACCTTGAACAAGTTACTTAACCTCTGCCTCTGTACACCTCAGCTTTCTTGTCTTCTGTAAGATTTAAAAGGGTTACTGCAGGTACAGCACCTAGAAGAATGCCGGTGCATATTAAATATTACACATATGTTTGCTGTTGTTACTCCTCATATGAATAGCTGATATATTTACCTTTGTAACTATTTGAAACTTTTTAATAGTATTATAAGTGCAATTAATAGCTTTCACAATTCCCATTAACTATTGTAGCATTTTATTTTTTTGAGATTTTATTTATTTATTTTCATATAAAGAGAGAGAGAGAGCACACACGAGCAGGGGAAGGGCAGATGCAGAGGTAGAGAGAGAGAATCTCAAGCAGAGTCTGTGCTGAGCATGGAGCCAGTCATGGGGTTTGATCTCACGACCCTGAGATCATGACCTGAGCCCAAATTAGGAGTCGGAGGGTTAACCAACAGAGCCACCCAGGTGCTCTGCATTTTACTCTTGTAATTAAAAAATGTACATTTGTATTTCAGTGGATTTGGTAAAACCTTAACATATTTTTAATGTTTAGATAGTTCGCCCTGAGTAATATCCAGAATGATTATGTATATTTGAAAATTAATGTTCAGATATCGAAAATAAATCCAAGTGGCAGACTTGGTTTATATCACTGACCTCATTACATTGAATAGATATGGATGGGGGCAGGCTATGTAATCATGTGATCACTGATACACGTAACGACCTTGAAGTAGTCACCCAGCTATTTCATCTGGCTAGGCCAAGGCCAAGGCCAAATACACTTAGCCAAACTTCGGCACATGCGTACTGTGTAGGTGCCAGGCACCTTGCTAAGAAGGATTCTATGTGAATTATCTCATTTAATCACTGAACAGCCTCTTTGAGATGGGAATAGTTTTATCTTTACATCCTAGGTTAGGAAACTGAGGCATAGTGGAGTTTGCTAACTTGCTCAGTGGCATCCAGTACATGGCTGAGTCACTATCCAAACACAGGCTGTGTGACTGCAGAGCTCAGCTTCCCACGAAGCTCAGGGGGCCCCTGTGTCCTATCCTGCACCAGGATGAGGACTTGATCCTCACTAGTCCCCCTGGTCTCCAGAAAGTGTTCTTTTTTCCCCACTGTCTATGAGTCAGCTCAAGTGTAAGCTGCTTTTCATAAGGTCACATAATGCTAAGTTAAGATCTGTAGGTTTCTCTCCCAACCTGCCCTAAAAGGGCAAAGAGTCTGACTGTCTTTATGTTCTTTACTACTGGAATTCTATATCCAGTGATAGGGCTTCCTATCTGAACACGGGCGGGATCTTCACCAGAACCTCACACACATGTAGTCGGGAAAGTTTTACATATCTAAGAAGCTTCCATTTAAAATTGTAACCGACATTTGCTTTAATTTAAATTTCATGACTTAGTGGTGAAGATGAATATTTTTCCCAGACGTCTCTTCACTAATTGTATTTTTGCTGATGCAAATTGTCTCTTCATATTATTTGTTATTTATTTATTGGTATCTTGATGTTGTTGCTGCTTAATTAATCCAACAGATTCCTTGAATTCCAGACTGTTTTGATCACTTCTAAATTTGATATTATATCATTGAACTGATGATATAACTGATTCAATGTGGAGGCCAGTATAATTTCCCCTCCTGACTCACCTTGTCGAGTTTCGATAACTCCTTCCTTCTGTCCTCTGATCAAGGGTCCCTGCTTGGCTCTGGCTTTCTGTCCCCAGCCCAAGATGAAACATCTTAAGCAAAATCTTCGGCCCCTTCTCCAGGATTATGGGGAGCTCTCAATCATGGTTGTTAACAGAACCCTTAGAGTGTTTTGGGAAATATTTTTTATGACAAAGAATGATTTAGCTGAACTCCTCTTGAGCACCACCAGCAGGCTTCTGGTAAACTGAAAATGTCAAAGTTGATGCATTTTTTAAACAGTTAAGTTTGATTTACATTTTATATAGAAGCTTAACTGTATAATTTCTTCTTAAAGCAAGACATGGTTTAGCCTGTTAACAGATACACATGTGAAAAAAAATCATCTCTAAATCAACAGTAATTGTGGCAGATGCTTATATTGTGACGGTTTGTGTTGTTCTGAGATTTAGAACAAAAACGAACTCATTTTTAAGATGTCAATCAATGAAAAACCTGACGTATGGGAAATTAAGCAGTCTCTTAAGAAAGTTCTGAACAGTATACCTGTCACTTCCCCATTGTACATGTGGCTTATTTCCCAAGATACAGTCATTAGCATTAGCAGATAGTTAAAAGGGTTTGTTTGCTTTACTCTATTTGTTTTTTACTTAGAAATTATAAAGCACACACATAGTATTTTCCAGCTAAGTCAGGCAAGCAGTTTGGATGACATAATGCAACGGGAGTTAGTACTCAGTAAAGCTTTACTTTCCTTATGAAAGGAGAGCACAGTACTTCTCTGAATGGAACCCCCAGAGTACCCTCCATTTGCTCTGAGTCTCTTCATGCCTTCTTTTTAAAAAATGTTTTATTTAAAGTCAAGTTAGTTAATATATAGTGTATTCTTTTTTATTTTTATTTTTTTACTTTTAAAGATTATGCTTATTTGACACAGAGAGAGAGAGAGAGACAGTGAGAGAGGGAACACAAGCAGGGGGCGTGGGAGCAGGCTTCCCTCTGAGTAGGGAGCCCGATGTGGGGGCTCGATCCTAGGACCCTGGGATCATATCCTGAGGTGAAGGCAGACACTTAACAACTGAGCCGCCCAGGCGCCCCTATGTAGTGTATTATTAATTTCAGTGGTAGAATTTAGTGATTCATAATTGCATACAACATCCAGTGCTCCTTCCATCATGTGCCGTCCCCAATGTCCATCACGCAGTTACCCCATCCACCCCCATGTCCCCTCCAGCAACCCTGTTTGTTTCCAATGATTAAGAGTCTCTTAGGATTTGTCTCCCTCTCTGTTTTTATCTTATTTTCTTTTTCCTCCCTGTCTCAAAACTCTTTTTTAAAAGAGTTACTGGTTGACAGTTCTATATATTTTTTAAGACTTTATTTATTTATTTGACAGAGACAGAGAGATCACAAGGAGGCAGGTAGAGAGAGGGGGGGGGAAGCAGGCTCCCTGCTGAGCAGAGAGCCTGATGTGGGGCTATATCCCAGGACCCTGAGATCATGACCTGAGCCAAAGGCAGAGCCTTAACCCACTGAGCCACCCATGCACCACGCCCCCTCCTTTTTAAAATATTTTATTTATTTGACAGAGAGAGAGCAAGAGAAGGAACAGAAGCAGGGGGAGTGGGAGAAGGAGAAGCAGGTTTCCCACCAAGCAGGGACCCCCATGCGGGGCTTGATCCCAGGACCCTGGGATCATGACCTGAGCCGAAGGCAGACGCTTAGCAACTGAGCCACCATGGAGTTCCACTGGTTAACAGTTATAAATCCACAAATTTTATAGGCCCTTGAGATTGTGGTTTATGTAAATGTTGGTCAACTTAATGGATCAGATTTGTTAATTCTGTGCATTTTTTTCTTTCTGTGCTGAAATATCTAAAATATGATTATAGCTGTGAGATTTCTTGCTGGAGGAATTGGTTCAGGTTTTACTGTTCACAGTTCTCAAAATGCCCAGTATATAATGGTCACTCAGATATATCCCACCGGAGCTAAAATTGACCAGGTAAGGAGAGTGAATTTATTTTGGGCAGCTCAGTATCTTTATGAACAATAAATAATAAAAATACCCACTCAGTTATGCCATGAATCACTAAGCTGACAACTGCATATATTTTGGGTCTTCAGTACAGGTATCTTGAAGCAAGTGTTTTACGCACATTTTCGTATATGCTATGCTCATGATGCTTACTATTTAGGTGTATGCTAGGCTTTAGCTATGCTTATTATTAATTTTATAGCACCTATTGCTGTGGCATTCCCTTGGGGAGAACAGAGTGCTGGGTACTAGCTGGTCGGACTTATAAGAAGTTCTCGTCCACATCCCCTCCTCTCCCAAGGAAAGTGCCACCTGGACTGGGGAAGCGAGGAAGTGGTGTAGTTACACAGTTTTGCTGGGGCTTTCCTGTGATATGGTGTTACTTCTTTACCGTCTTAATGTATGTTCACCAGTATATTAGGACCATGGCCAAAATTAGCGTACCTGACAAGTAATATTGGAGAATCCAAGAGAAAGACAAGAGAGAGGGCAAAACAGAGAGGTGGATATGATATTTGGGTAAAAAGAATTTTTCTTTTAATTAAGGTTGTACTCGCTAGTGGTTGCAAAATAAGTATTTCATGTTTGTACATTTTTAAGAGGGGCATAGAAGACCCAGGAGATGAAAAAGGGTGCATGTCATCTGGTCTGCAGAATATGGATGTGGCTACAGATGTGGTTCCATTGGGCTGAAATGGGTGCTAATAAGTGTTTTTAAAGTGATGGTGGCAGCTCCCCACAGAGGCTTTGTTACCTTGGAGCTTTGTTCCCTAAGTTCATTTATTTCTCCACAGGCTTTCAACTTCCTCATTTCTCATCAGAAAAGACATTTTTTTAGAACCATTGTTGGTATTGGCCGAGGGAGCAGGAGGAGGGATGTAATCTGGTATTTTGGTATTTGAAGGATAAGATCAAATTTAAAATTACAAATTAAAAATACAAAGCTCTTTTATGAAGACGGCAGAGCACAGTGTAGATCTTATTTGTTTGGGTTATTTGGACAGGAGTTGCGATATGATTTTAAGCATCCGTGGGCTGTGGAACCAGTTGTCAGTTGTGTCCAGCATTCATTTTCGTCTGTATGTCACAAAATGAAACAGCAGAATAGGAAACGTGAGTATAATATACATACACTTGATAAGAAAAAATAGGGGCACATATTTCTTCGTGGAAGTTCTGGAAGTTCTGTGTGTGTGTGTGTGTGTGTGTGTGTAATGCACGTGTTCACACAGAACATCACACTTGCATACTGGGGTGCATATACAATGTTTTGGTATCATGATGGGTCCACATGTTTGGAAAATGTTGGTTTTAGAGCATTGCCTTCATTAGAGCCTGAATGTGAAAAATTCATATTCCCTTTAGCTCCATCAGATGTTGTTGGTGGACCCTTTGATGAGCTGCTTTCTGTGTTTCTGTGGGTCTTTATTGTTGGGAGGACTTAATGAGATGGGATAGATGCAGCCCTTGACCCAAGGACTGGGTGGCACATGACTTCCCTACATTCTCCTTAAAAATAGCTAAGATGTGTTCTTGGAGCCCTCTTCCTCTCCTCCTTGCCTCCAAGCTGGTTCTGTTCTGAATTCAGCCTCGCTGCTATCTTTCCATTCTCCAAGATTGTGTTTGCTTCTTCCCTCTCCATTCACTTTCCATTCTTCTTTTGTGTCTTCTTTAACCAATTTCTTTCACAGCTAAAAGGATCAGCTTGATAGCCTTCATCCTTGGGTTAAGAAACTAGAGAGTTTCTTTTCCTTCCTTTCTTTCAATTTGTCCATCTCTGTCTTTTTCTCCCATGTTAAGAAAAAAAATTACATACACTTGGGTACTTGGGAACCCAGTTTGCTCTACTACTCGAACTTTAAGCCTGTGCTACTTGGTGGCATCTGCACATCAGAGCTGGTCAGCATACTGTTCCTGCCCATGACCACTATAAAAATTGAGAGCAAGTCTTCAGAAATTTTATAGAAATTTGACAAGAGTGTTTTTACACTTATTTAATCTACTAACAAATATGGGCTTGTGTTTTGCATGCCTTGTTATTGATTCTTTTTTGGAAATCCATGTTTATTGCATTTTACATACATTTGATCTGAGATGCATCAGATATTTTTAGAAAAATGGTCGTTCATCGCAGGTGGTTCGAGAAGCACTTCTCTAGATAGCTGAATTGTTACAACTGGTATATATAGTAGGTCAGAAGAAAAACAGAATGGCCCTGTAAACTAGAGGCAGGATTTATACCAGCAAAAATGGAACTTGTAAACTTTCTATTTAGCTTTTGGGTTTTAAATCTACAAATTTGAAGACATGTCACAGAGAAGAAAAAGAAAATGAAGACAAAACAGCCAAAAGAAGAGAAAGGCCAATGATCTGTGTACTTTTACTAAAATTAAGAGGCTTAAGAAGTGAATTTTAGAGTGACATTAATATTTGTGGGGGTGAGAAATTTTCCCTTCTCGCCTTTGTCAAGAGGAAATATTTTCTCCTGTGATTCAAGGTGGGCTTTTTTTGTTTGTTTTTGTTTTTTGTTTTTTGTTTTTTGGCTTATCTAAGAATTAAATTGACATGAGACAAATTAACAGGAGAAAATAAAACTTAGTTACAGATGTACACAGGGCATTCCATAAGAATATGAAACCTACAAGGAGTCAGGCAATTGGGGCTTATACACCATTCAGAGCTAAGAAAAGGAGGTGGTTATCAGAGACTTCACAGGGAAGAAAAACAATTCACAGGAAGATGAGAAAGAGTAAGTGTTTGACAAACAAGTGTTTGCTGGGTCAGGCAGAAACAATGGGACATAGAGAAGATTGTTAACAGACTTTTCTAAGTTCCTCCCTATCCACCACACCTAATTCATATTATTTTCTATGGTGATGGCTCACTTTTTGGAGCAGCTCCTCTATCTACATTCTTTTATTGAGTTAGGGGGAGGGTCAGAGTTTCTTCCTGAGCCTTCCATTTCTTCAAAATAATCCATATGTCAAAGAGACACACTTTGGGGTGGCAAATTTTGCTCCTTTACACCTTCTAGGTTCTTTGGCTGGTCTAGTAATTAAATTAATATCAATTAATATAACAAGAAATTAATATAAAACAGATTAAAAGGAGGAAACAAACAGAAGTTTAATATCTTGTATACTTCCTGTATATATGGGAGAGACCCTAGAAAAGGAACTTCCTGAAATGGCTGAAGCCCTCAGCTTGAATACCATCTTCAGCTAAAGACCAAGGATGCTGGAAGTGGTGAATCAGGAAAGGAAAAGCAGTCAACAAGGATAAGGTTGTTTGTAAATTTGACAAGAGTTTCTAGAAATGTGGCTATCCCCACAGGAAGGAGACACTGTTACAAATGGAGTTTGCCCTAATAAGTGTCTCTTAGGCAAGGGTGACTTTTACTCAGTTTTGAGAACTTCACCTGTGTGTGCTGTTAAGAGTAACTAACTACTACTAGGTGTTTATCCAAAGGATACAAACATAGTGATTCAAAGGGGCACCTGTACCCCAATGTTTATAGCAGCAATGTTCACAATAGCCAAACTATGGAAAGAGCCCAGATATTAATTGGCAGATGAATGGATAAAGAAGATGTGGAATGTATATGCAATGGAATATTACTCAACCATCAAAAAGGATGAAATCCTGCTATTTGCAATGACATCGATGGAACTAAAGGGTATTAGGCTAAGTGAAATAAGTCAATCAGAGAAAGAAAATTATTATAGGATCACACTCATATGTGGAATTTAAGAAACAAAACAGAGGAACATAGGGGAAAGGGAAGGAAAAATAAAATAGGATGAAAACAGGGAGGCAAACTGTAAGATGAAAACAGGGAGGCAAACTGAGAGTTGCTGGAAGGGAGGAAGGGAGGCAGATGGGGTAATTGGGTGATGGACATTAGGAGAGCATTTGGTGAAATGCGCACTGGGTGTTTTATGCAACTGATGAATCACTAAATTCTACCCCTGAAACTAGTCATACATTATGTGACTAGTTAACTAAATTGAATTGAATAAAGAATTTTTAAAAACAGAGAAAGAAAAAAAAAGAATAACCAGCTTAAAATAATCCCCATGCCAAAGAGACACAATTGGGGTGGAAGATCTGCTCCCTTGCAAGTTCATAAAATGCTGCTTCTCCACCAGCCAAAGTATTTAATAACACGCATCATTCTCTCTTCCTGCTGGATGATGGAAAACGCTCCCTTTTTTGTTGTTGGGCTCACAAAGTTTCTGAAATTATGAAGAGAATTTATGCAATTTCCTTAGCTTTTAAAAATCTAGAGCCTCTACCACACCAATGCAAATTTTAATGATGGGGTAGAAGGGAATAACTAATTATATCTAGCTATTGCTGCTGTCATAAACAATGATGGAAGATAGTCCAATCAAAAGCATTTGCCAGTGGATATGATTAAGCTAAATTTAATTCACCCAAAGATTCAAGAATGTGAATATTGCATGTTCTCATAGCGAAGTTTTCGTTTTCAGAGAAACCAAAATAATTATTCTTAAAGACCTTCAAAGTGTGCTTTTTAAAAAAACTTCCCCTTTTGAAGCCAGCTCTGTTACATGGAGTTCTTTTCATTTGCCTGCAATGTTATATTCTCTACTTCTACACTTGTGACTTAAGGGTGTTTTGTTATTTGAACACAGAATTTCTATGCTAATTTGAATTCTGATTTCTTTTATTTATTTGCCCAGTTGGAGTGTTTTTTGTTGGGGGAAAAAAAATTGAGGTAAGGAAGTACCTACTGAGGGAGACCCAATTAGCCTTTGAAAATGTATTTCTTCACAGTCAAAACATTGAAGCAGGAGGTGAAAATTAAACATTCAGCCATATAGGAATATTTTTTAAAAAACAGACTTAATAGTCTAAAATTGAATATAAATGCCTTGGATCCTTTAAACATTGGCGAGTTGACTTTACTTTCATAGCCGTTAGGTGATAAATTCAAACAATTAAAAGGCATCTCTTCCCTCCCACCTGCCATTTTTGTATGCCCAACTGGGAATTTACCCCCAGGATTCTGTTTTTGCCAGACTGCTAAGCATTAAGTGTTCACTCTTTCACATGTAAAGTTACCATAAGACAATATTGTAGAACCATCAGGAAATACTTGTGTTGGCTGAAATGTCATCTTCTCTACTTTGAAGCTGTGAGATAAGTCCTCGTGACCACATGTAGAAATAAAGATCCTTTTCCCAGAGCTTTAATGCAGAAGCAAGATCAACTATGTTGAAGGTTTTGTAACCCTTTAATACTAATGTTCCTCTCTTAATAAAGTAGAGGAAACATAAAAATTACCACTTAGATGAAATAGGATAGGACCAGGAAGGCTGTGATGTGGAGAGGCAGAAATAATATCAAGTGAAATGCTAACAAATTGCAGATAATTTAAAGAAGCCACACATTTGGATGAGGTGTGAGGAAAACAAAGTCGTGGTAATGCTGGTCAACAATTTTTGAACTTGTGCAAGCATTGTCCTAAGTATCCTTATACATTAATCATTAATTATGGGGGCTACATAAAAATACCAACTGAGGGGGAAAAAAAGGATTTCTCAGGTGACCATATCCCAGAGAAGGGGTTTGGAAAAGAGAGACTTTTCTTCCAGAATCTTCCGTGTTGACCATAGTGTTGCTCAGGTGCCATTTCTTCTGTTGAAAGGTAGAAGAACTTTGCTTGTGACTAGTCAAAGCAGAATTGCTTCCTCAGGCCAGAACAGGTGAAGAAGATGGTGGGGATAGAGCAGGCATGTCCTCCAATACCACATCTATGTTCTTGGAAGATCTCTGACTCTTTTCACAGAATCACACACTGAAAATGATAGAGTTTGTGAGAGAAATGAGGTTGGGGCTGGTCACTCAGAAGCTATGCAGCTCTGTAGCTGGAGAACCAACATGAACAGTAACAACCCTCCAAAAACTCCTGGTCGCATCAACTCCCATCTGGCTTTCAGAATCCCAGTAACTCCATCCTTCACTCTGTATCCTCAGGCTCTGGTTTTTGTCTTTCTACTGTAGTCAGTCCCTTCTAATAGAGATCACTTTCTGCCAACTTTCACTTTCTGCCAACTTAAAAATAGGGTCCAGGTTTTGTCTTCTTCATCAGTCAACGTTCTTTCCTTTTCAACTCAGGAGGGGAGCAGAAGCTCCAAGGTTTTTTCCTCTGTTCTTGCAGTTTCCCGGACAACTTTACAGAGTGGAGAGGATGGCTTTTGAAACCACTAAATTTCTTGTCACTTCTTCCCCTGAGTGGAGGCATTGTGCAAGAAAGGATCTTTGTTTAAAGGTCATCATGAGGCCCTTTATTGAGATCACTCAAAAACTTTAATTTCCTGCCAAAAGTCCCACATGAACCCAAGGGACTTCCGTGTTAGATGGATGTCATGCCCCTGTTGCTAATCCCATTTGAGCTCATCTGCATCACCAAAGCATACCTGGTAACAAAAGAAACCATGTTTTCTGGCTTAAAAAGGTTAAAAGGAGAAAGAAGTATAAAATTACGATCATTTGAGTATTTATAACTTACAATACCTGCATTTCACCTCGACCTCAAGTTAAAAATGTCTGTATACTTTAGACATCGCAGACCGCCGACAGAGCATTTTGTGCTGGAATGGAGTATAATGGAGGATCGGTTGCACAGCTAGGAGAATAGTGTTTTAGGGATTCCTGGTGATTCCCTGAACAGTAATGGTAGGAAGCTATCCAGTTTATACCAACATGTGGAAAGAGACTTGTCTGTTTCAGCTTCACCCAGGCATCCAAACTAGATGTCACGGGATACAGGAAATACATGCTTCTGCCATCCTTTACATATGGTTGTGTTTACTACCCGCAGCTGCCTGAGTTTCACTGATGGAAACATTGCAAGAAGTACTTTCCTTGTACTAAAGGTTTTGGTGATTCAACGTTGACCTCAAGGCCATGTCCTGGTCAGCCCTATCAGTAGGAAAATACATTGTAACTAGGTTGCAGATAACAGAGCCCCACATGATCAAATACGGAATAGATCTGCTTATATTTACCCAGAAAAGTATGATTTTTAACTCATATCATAAACACGAACAGTCAGCTTTAGGTTTGTGAGGGGACTGGTCTACCTGCCTATTTTGAAGTTTTTTTTTTTTTTTTTTTTTACATTTTATAGAATCTGGCTCACCCGAATCATTTCAATGATATGCTCTTGCCACTTGTTTCCTCTCTGTGCCCCCAACTCATTCTTAAATCACATTTGTAGTTCTTCCTTATTACTGGAATATATGTTCCATAGATAACCCTTCCCTTGTGGCTTGGCTTTCATATTTCCAGGTGCATAACATTCATCTTTTGAAAAATTGCTCTATTTTCAAAGAGCGACTGTAATTTCCCTTCACTGTCGCGAAGGGGTTTGTTTTCTTCATACACGCTCAAACAGCACATGAAGAAACATGGGGTTATTGGAGTGTAACAGGGTGAGTGATGGGCTGGAAGCTTAGGGGCTCAAAGTTTTGGTTTGGCCACTAACTCATCCTAAAACCTGGGTAAACAGCTTCCTGATCTCTCTTTGACTCAATTCCAGTTTATCTTTAATGCCATTACTACTAGCTCCCCTTACACAGGGCACTGTAGAGCTAACAGCCATCAATAAACATTGTCTGGTATTGATTCCATAACAGTAGACTATTAGTTTATAAAATATATACCTACATTTATGGTTTGTTTATTTTGTCCTCATAATAATTCTCTGAGAAAGGCTGTCTTCTGTTTTTGCTGTTTGGGAAATCACAGCTTGTAGACAAGAAAAGAAATCTGAGAAACAGACTGAGGGTTTTGGAGGGGAGGAGGGTGGAGTGTTGGGTGAGCCTGGTGGTGGGTATTAAGGAGGGCACATATTACATAGAGCACTGGGTGTGGTGCGTAAACAATGAATCTTGGAACACTGAAAAAATAAAATAAAATAAAAATCCACTTCTTCTAGTAGTGTATGTATGTTTTTGGTATTCATTGAGTGTGTACTAAAATAAATATACACAAAAACATACATACACACACACACATCCTTGAAAATTATGGTTCATAATAATGGAAATTCTAAAAAGAATACTCAGCTGAGGAATAGTCTCCTCTCCCAATAGAAAACATGAGTCCAGCCATATGTGAGTAGTATTTCTTTTTTCATCTTTATGCTCCAAATTTAGGTGTTCTTTCCCCTCAGAGTTTCAATACATTTTTCCTCTCTGCCAGAAAGGCTTTATGATGTTCTGCTTTCCCTTTTATCTTAGAACATTTTGCTTTTATCTTTCTTTATGTTTACATAAAAACTTTACATTTACATAAAGAAAGATAAAAGCAAATATATGATATATAAAACTCATATAATTATTTTAATTGACATTTCTGTTGATCTAAGACATGATCTTAAACATGGGGACATGATCTTAGACAAGTGACACAGTTGATGTCACGGTATCTGGAAAGCTTGAATCCACATGGAAACTCTTCAGCAGTCGTGGGTGGGCTGGTGGTTTGGATGTAAAGATACACATTGCTCATAGAGATTTCTGAGCACAACCATCCTCTGACTGGCACAACAATGGCATCAGTACACTCAGTCATTACCAGTCTTGAAAACACCTCCACTATCAAGAAGTCAGCTGTTATGGCAATGGGGCTGGTGGCAATGAAATACAAGAAAGTTCTATTATATTGGCAACAGGGAGCATCATAGGGCCAGTAAAGTCTTTTTAGATTCCACAAATCAGGCCAATCTGTTCTCTCTCTCTCTAAGTTACATGAGAATATTAACGTGCTCAACTGCTGAATGATGGAACCCTCACAGAATAGTGTTGTCCCATAGCACCTTTTGAGATGATAGGAAGGTTCCACATCTGTGCTTTCCCAGTGTGGTAGCCATCAACTGCAGGAACCCATTCAGCACTGGAAGTGTGGCCAGTGTGGCTGAGGACCCAAGCTTTTCATATCATGGGTTTTTACTTAATTTCAATGTAAATAGCCACACATGGCTAGTGACTACCAGGTCAGCAAATTATGCATATTTTTGTTACTTAGGAGACTGAATGCAGTAAGTTCAAGGGACCTTTCCATTCACTGATATTGATAATTCTTTAAGGTGAAAAGGTGTGAAAGAGACGGGGCTCTCAAAACCCAAGAAAGATCCATAGCATTGCAGTGTCAACCCACCATGTAAATGATGACTGCTTTGAGCGATGATCAGGAAGTAGTATTTCAGGTTGTAACTCTCCATTGATTTTCTTTCCACAGGCTCTTTCATGCTGGTGAACACATCTGGGAGACCTGAGGGGCAGAGAGCCCACCTCCTCTTACCTCAGCTGAAAGAAAATGACACCCACTGCATTGATTTTCACTATTTTGTATCCAGCAAGAGTAATGCTGCTCCTGGGTTACTCAATGTCTACGTGAAGGTCAATAATGGGCCTTTGGGGAATCCTATCTGGAACATATCTGGAGACCCTACCCGCACGTGGAACAGGGCAGAACTGGCCATTAGTACATTCTGGCCTAATTTTTATCAGGTACGCTCTTTGTTCTCATTTCCTGTTTTGATGCATCTTCTAACTTCTGAAAACACAGTTTTTATATTAGTATAATCAGAGAATGTGTAAGAAGTGTAGGTGTTTTTTAAATACCCATGTTAGGGAAACATGGGCTATTTGCTGAGGAGTGTGTTAAGTCTTTATAGGTTACCTTAAGAAATGAGTAAAGAACACCTTTCAAACTTGTTTATGGATATACTGTTTTAAGAAAATAAGAGGGGGGAAAACCCCAAAAATGTTGTTTTAAGTAACCTACAACAGGGCAGGAAATGCTATCTAGAAGCGCGATGTTAAGTAAGGCATATTTGACCCACAGAGACATAGCACTTGAATCTCAAAGAGGAGAATCCTTCGTCATGAGTTGCTCTCAGGAGTAAATGAGTCATTAGGAAGTGAGCCTCATGGACAGCTAGCGAGGTGCAGGGTCCTGTTCCCATCCCTGTAAGCTATGGGAAGAAAAGAACATGCATAGACCTAAGTCCTTGTCATGGAGGGGCGGCTGTCCCATTCCTTGGGATGTTCTGTTAAGATCCATGTCACCCAGTTGGAGTTCTCATTGAAAGTAATGAAAGGATGGAGACCAGGAGCACTTAAGAAGTGGTACCGAAGGAACCCTGATTTCATGTCCCTTCTGGCAGAGAGTGATTTGTATCACAAGTGCGTCCTGACTTAGGACCAAAGGTGGGAAAATAGTGACAATGGTAGTTTGTGCTTTTTTCCCTTTTGTTGACAGCACCTTTAAAATATAACTTGAATTTGAGAATACTCAATTGATCTCAAGCTAAAAGGATTCATTAAGAGGATCGAGATATTTTGCTTTTCTCTTTCTTAATTCCTTTGGCTCGCTCAGGAGCCAGCTGGAACATGGATCCAAGACCATCTCTCATATTTAATTGAGGTGCTTGGCTAGACTCAGGGAAGGGGAAAACTTAGCCTCCTCAAGGGTTGCTTGTCTTCCTAATGGCAGGAACAACACCCAGGCATCCATTCTGTGGGTTTGATGTTTGTTAGGGAAGATGCATCTATCCCAGTTCCTCTATCCCTGGATTTGATAATGGGAATAAATGGGCTGTCACTGTTGTGCCTGATTTGTCTCTGTACCCTTATACCTGCAGCAGTTTCTAGAATTAAAGGATTTGAGAAATCTCATGTGTCTTGAATAGTACATTTACAAATTATTAAATTAAGTGGTATACACATAAATTGTTAAAATTTCTTAAAAGTACACTTGTTTTAAGTGTTAAAAATTTAGATAGGTCTAAATTAGTGATCTACTCTTAGCAATTCATCCCAAGGAAATAAGGAAGAATGTTTGCAAATAATTAACTATAAGGATTTTCATGGCAGTTTATTTATAATAATGAAAAATCAGAAACAGTATTATTTCCAACATTAGAGGGTTAGTTAATTTATGTTACCTCAGTATGAAAATGTATTTTGCAACAATTAAGAATAATGTCCTGGAAGACCATTTAATGATCTACTTTAAGCATTAAGTGGAAAAACTGGTATAAAACAATAAATTCCACAATTTAAATTTTATATATTATATTTTTAAATTTTCAAATTATATTTATATGACAAAATATATATATAATAACATATGTATGTGTGTGTGTATATATATATAATAAAATGAAGGCTAAAGTATATGCTGAAATAAACATTAAAAAGTGGTATCTCCCTAGCTAATTGGGTAACAGATGATTTGAACTTTTTTTCTTTATACTATTGGTCGGTCATATTCTAAGTTTTCTCCAATATATATGTACTATTTTTATACATAAAATTCAAAAGAGTAAAAAAAGAAAAAAACGTTTTTCTTGCACAGGGAATATATCCTATTTATCAAATAACCTTTCTTACAACTATATTAGCAATCAGTGCTGTAATTTAAAAAAAATATGGCCCCAACAAAATTTTTTCTTCCATAGTACTAAAATGGAAGGAGAGGAAGTGGATTTGGTTAAGCTAGACTTTTATGTGATAGATTAAGCTAAGGGGCTAAGTGTTTTTAGAAACTTCTTTTGGAGGAGACCTTCCCAGAGTAGAGAAGAAGTAGATCTGTGATGTTCCCACTGCCCTTCTGGTACCTTCACTAAGGTTCTGCCTTAGCCTCCAGGCATCTGCAGGATTGAGGCAGTGGGACAAAATTCTAGGCAAGATCAGAAGGTAGGTCTGCTCAACTGTGCTTTTCATATCAACTGTGATTTTCCTCTCTTTCAAGTTAACACTGCCCAGCCAGCATCTCTAGGTGTGAACTCTCTTGGGCCCGTTACAGCCTCCAGAGTCTAATGCATTGGTTTAGTTTTGACATTGACCACAATCCAGATCTTAAGTTGTGTTTTTGCCTTTGTCTAAGCTCAGGTTATGACAGAAAGACCAAGGACTGGGTGCTTCATGATAGACATTCTTTTTTCATGGTTGCAGAGCCTGTGAGTCCTGTAGGATTCTCACAGATTCAGTTCTTAATGAAGGCCCTCACCCTGCCTTGTAGATGGCCACCTTCTTGTCTTCTCAGAGGGGGCTCAGTGGCCTTTCCTCTACGTGTGCATTTGGAGAAAAAGAGCTCCTATCTTCCTTCTTATTTTTAGGCTGCTAATTTTGGGGGCTCCACCTTCATGATCTCATCTAAACTGAATTGCCTCCCTAAAGCTCTATCTCCAAATATCCTCACATTGTGAGGATATTTCCAACATATGGAAATGGGGAGGGACATATCATTCATCCATAACATATAGAACTTTATTTTTAAAAGACGCTTTTCACATTTTATTAAGTAGCTTTGATATAATGAGTTAGGATTGATGAATTAACTGTTTTAAAGATATTTCATGTTATAATATTATTTGGAATTGGGTAACATCATAGTATAGTAGAACATATGGTTTGGGTTAAACAGAACTGATTAAAGTATCAGCCTTGTCTACTTATAAGTTTGGGCAACTGACTTAAACTTATGGAAACTCAGTAATTATGGGACTAAATATAAAAGCTGTACGGGGTTTAAAGAGGAATGGAAAAAAGCACATTTAGAATGTTCTAGCCATTCTACAAATAGTAGTAGTTTATTGAGATTAAGATTAGGGTAGATAGAAGAAGGGAAATAGCTAATATCTGAGTGCTTTCTCCCTAAGTCACTCCTTAAATGTGATCAGTGGAAAGGCAGAAGGACTTCAGTGAAAAGGGGTTACAGAAATGAATCCTTCCATGAAACTAGGTGAAATAAAGTGAACCAGATTTCTTTCCCCCCAGAACCCCAGAACTTGCTGTCATACAAAAATGCAAGGTTAGGGGCACCTGGGTGGCTCAGAGGGTTAAGCCTCTGTCTTCGGCTCAGGTCATGAACTCAGGGTCCTGGGATCAAGCCCCACATCAGGCTCTCTGCTCGGCAGGGAGCCTGCTTCCCTTCCTCTCTCTCTGCCTGCTTCTCTGCCTACTTGTGATCTCTCTCTCTGTCCAATAAATAAATAAAATCTTTAAAAAAAAAATGCAAGGTTAGGGGTGCCTGGGTGGCTCAGTGGATTAAGCCTCTGTCTTTAGCTCAGGTCATGATCTCAGGGTCCTGGGATCGAGCCCCACATCAGGCTCTCTGCTCAGTGGGGAGCCTGCTTCCCCCTCTCCCTCTGCCTGCCTCTCTTGTTAGGATCTCCCTCTCAATCTGTGTCAAATAAATAAACAGATCTTTTTAAAAAATCCTTAAAAAAACAAACAAACAAAACGAGGTGAGGTTTTCTGAGTGTGTCAGGTATCAGCGTGCTCTGGACTCTTTACCATGGGAAGCAGGTGCTCAAAATACCTCCCATCTTGGGGATAGACGCACTGGGTTCCTTTCCTTTGTCCTGTCTTTAACTCTTTTTTGGTTGGGGATGCCCATTGGGTTTTGGCTACTACCCATTTGGTATTTCTCAACTTGGTTAGGGTCTGAGTTTTGCAGTTGTTGTATTTGGAGAGGTTTTCTCTAAAAGTAGACACAACTGTATCAAGCACTTTTGCTCAATAGTAAGTCTCCTTGAGCATCTCTCCTTTTCTAAGTCTTTCCCCTAAAGTTATCTTAACTTGGCATTTAGAGTATCAAAATATTTCTTAGCAAAGTGTTCTCACCATAGCAGTCCTTCTGTGGAGCTTGTCCTATTTTTAGGAGAATAGTATTCTACAAGTACAAATCACAATGGTAACCTGCATGGAATGCACCTAATTGTAGGTTAATTGCTGTTCGTTAAAATATAAATTGTCAAGTATTTGGTGATTAACACATGTTTAATTTCTTAATTACCGTTTGTCCTAATTGCTGCTACTTAGAACCTGCTCCTCTGTTGGGCAGCAACAGTGAGCAGCGCTGGCTGCTTGCTCTCATAAGGGCACCAGGGCTAAGGGACCACTTCCTTTGATTTAGACCTTGACTTTCTGCCATGTTACCAATAGTATTTTCCTCTCCCAAACACCTTCTTGCTTTATTGTGCTAATGAAAAGAGAGAGAGAGAGAGAAGGATTCCACTTTGATTCTGTATCTTTCACTTCTCTTTATTCTTTCCCATCCCTCAAATTTCTGGAGGCTATCTCTCTATTTCTCAGGGTATCTAACCCTGCCTGTACGCAGAGATGCCTGGGGAATCACCTACTCATGCCTTCTCCCTGCTTTTGGAATATAGTAGTAATGAATCCAGTCAGAGGCAAGGGAAGCAGTGATCTTTAAGGTAAGTGGTTGCTTTGACAAGAAAAAAAAAAAATGCATCGATGGCCTTGAAGTCCCTTCCCCGTGCCTCTTAAGAAAGGGGTTGGGCTGGGAGCAAGTGGGAGGTTGTAAGAGGGAATGTGAAGACCGAGTCAGAATGATGACAGTCTTACTATTTCTCTAGAGTCTCCCAATTCAAACAAATTCTTAGAGGTACAGAAGGGTCCTGGGACCCTAAGACCTGTTCTGAGTTCTCTGTGTAGTGAGGATGTAAAGGATCTTGGACTTTGCCAGAAGTTAAACCTTGATCTACCTGTTACCAGTCTGACATCTTTCCTGGTAGATGAGCAGCTGAGGGAGTAGGAATGACTGGGTCATTCCATCTTTTACATTAAACTCCAGGCTTTATTCCCTATCCAGCGACCTTTGATTCTTTGCTGTATTTGCCTTCAGCCCACTTAATTTGCTAGAAAGTCATGGAAGGCTACTCTGAAAACATCAGCTCTATCTGCATTTGTTGCATGTATCACAGACCAATCTGTCAAAGCAACTAACTCAGAAACAAATAGATGATCCCTGAGCACTGCTGTGGCCAACTTCTCTATCCCAGGAAATCCTGAGGGGCTTGAACAAATCCAGAGCATAGTCCCCTGGCTGGGCTTGCCAATATTGCCCAACACACTTGGATGGACTCCTCACAAGAGAAGCCAATAACTCCAGAGAAAGTTCGGAAAAGAGAAAGGGAGTAATATATGTTGGGTGCCAGCAGTCTGGGGAGGTGGTAAGCTCAAACCTTAACAATTGATCGGTCTGCCCACAAGATGGACACCTAGAGTTTCACTGGGAGAGAATCTAGGCTACGTGCAAGAGAGCGGGCAGAGAGCACTTGATGATGGATGGGGTCAGTATGTGTTCAGTGGGTGATCGTGGGCAGGGAAGGGGACATGTGGGATGTGGTCTTCTGGGCATTTTGCTGCTATCAAGGCATTTTGGTCTGGTGGTTGGAATGTTCCAGTTATTGCAAAATATTTTCATCGGTGCCTCAAGAATGTTTGATCACAAGAACAGGCGGATAGACCAAAAGAAGTGGATACTGGGGAAGTTGGTGAAGTAGGGGGGAATCCCAAGCCCCCCTCATCCCATGGGTAAACCTAGAGAAAACCTAAATTAGTGTAAATAACAAGAAAATGACTTGAAGACTGACAGAATGGGCTCTCCATAGCTAACTGTGGAGAAGAGGCTACAGTTCTCCAAACTGGCTCCTACAAACACACCTGTAGAGACCTTGCTAACACCACATGCCCCGGCTTTGTGTTCTCCTTTGGACATGTCCCTTCTAACCTGCCCTCTGTAGGAGACAATTCCTCAGCAGTGCCAGAGGCATGACTGTATACAAGCAGCCCTGGCAGGGGCCAACACCACTCCAGAGTGACTCCTGACTGTGGGAGAGGGGAATATAACAACACACAACAGTTCACCTATGGCCCCAGCAGCAGGCTGAGGGCAGACATGTGGTTGGCAGACAGGCTCTGCCCACCATCAGGGGACAGTGCAGGGAAAGCACCCTACCACTTGGTGTGACCATAGCTCTGACAAACATCTGTTCTGACCCAACTCAAGCCCCAGGCAGCTCCAAACTGGGGCCTTAACAAGCATAGGGATCAAACCCTGCCCACCACAGGAAGAGGGAGCTACTACAGGTGACTGGACTGAAGGCAAATGCAGCTCAGCCACAATAACATGGCTCACAAGCAGGAGACATCCATGAAGAGCCAGGTTTTGGTCCACAGGGGACATTGCACCACAGAGCAGTACAAGGCCTCTTGTGCATAGGGCCACTATTTTCAAGAGCATGAGATGTAGCTGACTTTCTTAAAACATAGAAACACAGAGTTAGACAAAATAAAGAGTTAGAGGACTATCTCCCAGTTAAAAGAACAGGACAAAATCATGGCAAGAGAGTGAAACGAAATAGAGATAAGCAATGTGCCTGTTAGAGAATTTAATGGCCTTGAGAAAAGAGTGGAGGACCTCAGTGAGACCCTCAACAAGGAGATAGAAAATATAAAAAAGAGCCAATCACAGATGAAGAACTCAATAACTGAAATTAAAAATACACTAGAGGGAATAAAAGCAGATTCAAAGAATTAGAAGAATAAGTCAGTGAGCTAGAATACAAGAGGAATGGAAAGCAATCAAGCTGAATAGGAGAAAGAAAAAAGAATAAAAAATGAGAATAGGGATTCCATGCTCATGGATTGGAAGAATTAATATTGTTAAAAATGCTGATATCACCCAAAGCAATCTACAGATTTAATATAGTCCCTATCAGAATACCAACAACATTTTTCACAGAACTAAAACAAACAGCCCTAAAATTTGTATGGAACCACAAAAGACCCTGGACAGCCAAAGCAATCTTGAAAAAGAAAGCAAAGCTGGAGGCATCACAATTCCAGATTTTAAGTTATGCTACAAAGCTGTAGTAATCAAAACAATATGGTACTGGCACAAAAATAGACACATAGACCAATGGAAATGAACAGAAAGCCCAGAAAGAAACCTATGCTTATATGGTCAGTTAATCTTTGAAAGGAAGAATATGCAAGAGAAGAAGAGAAGCAGTCTCTTCAACAAATAGTGTTCAAAAACCTGGATAGCTACATGCAAGAGAATGAAGCTGGTCCACTTTCCTACACCATACACAAAAATAAACTCAAAATGGATTAAGGACATGAACATGAAAGCTGAAATTATAAAAGTCCTAGAAGAGAGCATAGGTAGTCATTTCTCTGACATTGGCCTTAATAACATTTTTGTAGATATGTTTCCTGAGGCAAAGGAAACAAAAGCAAAAATAAACTGTTGGGACTACATCAAAATAAAAAGCTTTTGTACAGTAAAGGAAACAATAATAATAATAATAATAAAAACAAAAGACAACCTACTGAATGGGAGAAGGTATTTGCCAAGGATATTAATAGTAAGAGGTTAATATCCAAAGTATATAAAGAAATTATACAACTCAACACCAAAAAGTCAAATAACCCAATTGAAAAATGAGAAGAGGACATTAAGAGATATTTGTCCAAAGAAGACATCCAGATGGCCAACAGACACATGGAAAGATGCTCAACATCACTAGTCATCAGAGAAATGCAAATCAAACTCACAATGAGGTATCACCTTACACCTGTCAGAATGGTTGAAATAAAAAACACAAGAAACAAGTGTTGGTGAGAATGTGGAGAAAAAGAAACCTTCGGGACACCTGAGTGGCTCAGTGAGTTAAAGCCTCTGCCTCTGGTCATGGCCCCAGGGTCCTGGGATCAAGCCCTGCACCTGGGCCCCCTGCTCAGCAGGGAGCCTGCTTCCTCCTCTCTCTGACTACCTCTCTGTCTACTTGTGATCTCTATCTGTCAAATAAATAAATAACAAAATCTTAAAAAAAAAAAAAAGAAAGAAACCTTCAGGTACTGTTGGTGGGAATGCAAATTAGTGCAGCCTCTGTGGAAAACAGTGGCTCCTCAAATGATTAAAAATAGAATTACCATATGATCCAGTAATTCCATTACTACATATTTACCCAAAGGAAAAAAAAAAACAAAAAAACCAATTCGTAAAATATGTACCCCTGTGTTTTTGCAACATTATATACAAAAGCCAAGATATGAAATCAACCCAAGTGCCCATTGATTGATGAATGGATAAAGATGTAATAGATATACACTATGGAGTATTATACAGCCTTAAAAAAGAATGGCATCTTGCCATTTGCAACAACATGGATGAAAGAGGATATATCACTAAGTGAAATAAACCAGTCAGAGAAAAACAAATACCATAGGACTTCACTCATATGTGGAATTTGAATTCATTTAATTCAAACGAAGAAAGGAAAACAAGAGGCAAAGCAAAAAGCAGACTCTTCACTATAGAGAACAAACTGGGGTTGCCAAAGGAGAGGTGGGTGGGGGATGGGTGAAGTAGGTAAAGAGGATTAAGAGGCACACTTAACATGAGTAATATATGAAACTAATGGAGCAAAGTATGTTAATTAAATCAGAATAAAAAATATATAAATTTAAAAAATAAATTAGAACAGTGGGTTTCAGAGCATGAATTAAGAGGTCCATTTCTGGGTTGGACTTTTGGAGCTCTAATTGAGCAAGAGTGCTTGCTGACCATGCTCCACTGCCAATGTTTCCTTCCATTTTTATGGGAATATGGCAGCCATTCTCAATCCAGCTTCTTCTTGCTGGACAGGGAAGATGGAGGTCTTTTTCAAAGTGGAAGGAAAGTACCTGTTGCTGTATGAATTAATTCTGACTCATTAAAGCATGTGAATTGAAAGAATATAGCTTATGTACATACCACAAGGTGAGCCTGAATCCCAAATAGAACCCTGCTCCTGAGAGTAGAACAGCCAAGCCCATTTTGATTATTGCTTTGAAGACAGACTTTATATCTGTCATTATCCATGAAAACAAGTGTTCAAATCAATCTCTGACCCCTTCCCCTATTCTATCCAAGAAAGGGGTGTGCTGGCCCATGGTTATTATAACCATGTACCTTGCCACCTAGTTTTCTTTTCTTATTTTTTTATTTTTTTGTTTAAGATTTTATTTACTTATTTGAGATAAAGTAAGAGCAAGTGAGAGGGCATGAGTGGGGAGAAAAGGGGCAGAGGGAGGGGGAGAAGCAGGCTCCCCACTAAGCAGGGAGCCCAACATGGGACTCAATCCCAGGACCCTGGGATCACCACCTGAGCTGAAGGCAGACGCCCAACCAACTGAGCCACCCAGGCACCCAGTCACCTAGTTTTCTTGATGCTTGCTTCTACCTCTGATGAAGCCTTAATATGGACCCAGCAAGAAGAATGAATAATGACACAAATTCCCCATTGCTCGGTTTGAGTATACACTAGAGCCATACGGTTATCCACGATGACTTTAGCAGGGGAATTGAATGATTTATGATCATTAGCCACACTGGTTAGAACTCAGGGTAAGTTGCGAAGCATGTGTTCATATGCAGCAACAACCCCCACCCCACCCCGACCCCTGCCATGGCAACTATGTATAACCACAGAAATATGCATTCCCATCAAGGATATTCCCTGGGAGGCCATATTCTAGTCTGGTAAATACCTTCAGGGAGCTGGCCCAGTGCTTAGTTTCTTGAGGAGTGTGGAGGGAGAAGGCAGTCACTCAAGTGACCAGAGATACTGTTTCAGGATAGAATTTGTAGCACAGTCCATGCTCAGGGGACACCATCTAATTTTCAAATAAAGACAAACCCAGCCAAGAGTACAAAGACAAAAGGGAGAATCGGTCTACCGAATGGGCAGCCCGTTCCATCCAGTCTCTGCCCAGGTTCTCTGCCCAGCTGAACCTGGCTGTGAATATTGCCCATAGCTGGAAAAGAAATAGATTGTTGCTTACACATAGGGAGTTTGTCCTTTTTGGCTTCATGTGGTATCTGATTGGGGGAATATATGCCTTTTTTGTGTGTGTTCTGGAAATTACCTCCTTTCATGTCATAAGGAGAGGGACTGTAACACACAGGGGTGCCTTCTGATCATCTTGGGAAAATCTAGTGATTCTAACCCTATACATTATTGTCTGGGCCTTGAGGATTGGACTTCTATTCCCCTTGGGAACTCCTGAGGGATCATAAGCTGTGTGTACCAAAGGGTTTCCATGGTCCAATACCAACTGGGTTTTTGGGTGACATTTCCAACACTTGACAACGCATGTAGTTGAGGGCAAATCCTGAGTTACACAAACTAGTGTTACCTTTCCAACCTAGGGAGAAATACAGTGCACAGGATAAACATAGTGGTTATGTGTTCTCTTTTCTAAAGAGGCATTTTAAGTCCTAATTAGAGTGACTTTCCCAGTAGGAGAGTTTGGTGGTCTCTTCTATCTCCTCCTTTTCTACTAATGGGCACTATTTAACTCATGTATCCACATGTTCACTTTGCCTAATTTCAGGGAGGACATCATAAGGTCCAACCCATTTGTCAGTTAATTTTTGGTCAAGTGTGTGTCCTTTCCAAGTTTTTAAAAAGAGCTTGTCCCCAGATTGAAATGGGTGCAATGGTCCTTCCAGCAAGGAGGCCATCCTAGAGGAAGCAAACGAAGAATGATGGTTATTATTTTGGTTCAAGTGTTGTATGGATTGTTTAATTTTTGTTTCTCCCTCTATGTGGGTGGGGGCCAGGAGTGATCTTCCATATGGAGTTCCCTAGGAGCTCCCTCTGAGCCCATGCTGAGGTGCCACCCTTATGTGGAGAAGGGCGAGCAGCAGTTCCCTTTCTCATGTTAAATGAGTTTCTTGACTCAGCTTTGTGATGGTCTTTTTCAAAATATGGTTCATTTTCTCCATTTTTCTTGTCGACTCTGGGCTGTGGGAAACCGAGCAGCTCGTTTCACACACTTTTCCTCCCTCAAATTGAATATCTTAGAAGCAAGGTCTAAAAATTGAGAGTTCATGGCTGCTGCTCTCTTGATCTTCTAGAACCTCTTGCCTATATCAAGGGCACTTGGTCCAAGGAAGTCACATTAACCATTCTCAGATTTTCAAGAGTCTCAGGATCATCATTGGTATATTTTTGATAGACTTGATAAATCCTCTCCAGAAACTCGGAGGGATCATCATTTAATTTTTGTTGAATTTCCTTGACTTTAGTAAGCCTTTTTTTTTGCTTCAGCACCCCTCACTTTAGTCCCATTAACTTAACACCTTCAGGAGTGGTTCACCATTCCGTCAGCAACAGTTGGGTCCCAACCAGGTTTGGCCACCAGGACTGCCCCTGCCAGTAAGGGGGTATTACCTGTTTTTTGTTTTTTTATTTTTTTGGTTTTTTTTTTTTTTTTAATCATACATGTGCCAAGCCTCCTCATGGGCTTCATCATTCACTTACTAGGAGTTGCTAATTGGCTGTAAGGAGCCTGCTTCACAGAGTCTGGCTAGCTGCCTAAGGAGGCTTGTCCGTGGCAAGAATAGTAGTGAACCATTCAGACATTTTCTGAGGATCCTCTCTATAAAGTGTGGTTTGATTTTTTTCCAATTTAAAAGGTCTGACTTAGAGAAAGGTGTCTGTGTCCAATAGTTTCTGGCAGGCTGTCTCTGGGGATTCACCCCTGCAGGATAATGCTACAAAGGAACTGCCCCATTCCAAATTGGGGTGCCTCCTGACCACATTTGGTGTCCCAGAAGGTCTTGAAAGGGGAGACCATTCCTGCCTCCCAGGGAAGAGCAAGGAAGAAGAGAAACTGAGGTAGATGGGGCTCTGTGATTATCCACATTTGGGGCCAGTAGAATTCCCAGGATAGGGAATTTGAAGATTGTAACAATCGGAGTTTCTCATTTTTTCCTTGTTTGACCTGCTGTTCTCACACACATTCACCCCGGCTTTCTCTCAGTAGGCCCACTATCCTCACCCGCTTTAACCTCTGTCTTTGCATCATGAGCTTAGAGCCTTTATGGGCTGAATATCTATTACTTAACAGTTTAAAAATCTGAACGTAGGGAATTTCATTTCATTTACCAGATCTTTGACAAAGTAATTCTAATTGGAGGATAGGATGGTAATTTAGAGACCCATATATTTTTTTCTCATTCTAGTATGTATGTAGGCCATGCAGTGTTGCAATAAAAAAAAATCATCCTCCTTGTCATTGGCTCATATGTGGATAGTGCTGCCAGAGTATACCCCAAAGGACTGTCAGAGAGGACAGAATAGGGTTTCCCACCCCAGAAAGGGAAGAAAGGAATGAATAGGAAATGAAACCAAACAGAGTCCTTTTTCAAATTCCCACCAAGGGAAGCTGAATTCCTCGGTGAGACAAAGTTGGGACTATGAATTGTACAATCACGATTTCACACTGCTGGGTACCAAGTGTTGGACCGTTTAGCCCTAGGGTAGAAATCAGAGCATTTTGGTCAGCACTGGTCTAACTTCAGAAACCCTAAGTCATTGCTTCCCAAATCCATTTCTCTTTTCAAATCATGCAAGGAGTGAAAGTTGGGTCAGCAAAGGCAGGATACAGATCTTCCCTCACAGGTGGTCTTGGTACAACCACTGGGATTTCCCTTGGCTGCCTGCCCCTTAGAGGCAATCCAGCCATAGTGGGAGGTTGATGTGCCACTGGTCAGGATTCTTCAAGGGTGATCACCCACCCAAGCAGCATGACCTTCTGGCTGGCTCACCAAAAACTGTCATCCATCCACTTGTCACAGCCACTAATTCGGGAAAGAATGAGTGAGACCTGGGAGCTGTCCTGGGCAACCGCTCTACATCCCGCACATGGAGATGCCCCAGAAACTGGATAGATGGGAAGCACAGTTCCAAGCTGCGTCTGCCTCTACTGTTCCTGACCAAACTCAGATAAACTTGCCACAAGGGAAGCAGATAACATAGGACAGGAGAATTTGGAACCCCCCCTGGGTGCTGGCAGCTGGTGGTGGTCGCAGGCTCAAGCTTTAGCAATCCACCTCTCCCCAGCAAGATGGACATGTTGAACTTACAGGGGTGGATACATCATACCTTGCTCATAAGAGTGTGACGACTGTGTGTTTAGTAGCCCCTACGCTTCCTACCTCTTAATGTGACGTCTTCTCTGTAATTAGCTGTGGAGAGTCTGTCCTGCCAGTCTTTCGTTGTTTTCTGGGTTATTTACATTGATTGGGTGTTGCTGAGTTGTATCCATGGGACAAGGTGAGCTTAGGGTCCTCCTACTCTGCTGCCTTTATGGGAAGCCCCTGTCCTCTGCATTCTTTGCTAAAAGAAGAGGAACAATATGTTTTAAGAAATCCATGGGAACACATTTGGCTCTCATGTTACTATGGACCTAGAACTGCATATGGGAAGTGAATCGATTCACGTGATGGTTTTTTACCTTCAAAGGTACTATTTTTATTTATTGTTAAGATCTTACCACATCTCTAAGTTTCCTTCTCAGCTTGTAGTTAGTATTTGATGATCAAGGATAAGGACTTGTTCTGAATTAACATCTCATACTTCTCTGTGGTCTGTTGCTTCTTGCTTATCTGCACTTTTTTTTATAACTTTTCTATTTTTTCCCTCAACCTTAATTTCTTCCATATCCTATTTTATAGAATGAATATTTGAGCTATTGTTAGAAAAGAGAAGAATACTCGTTCTTTTTAAAACATGAAAGAAAAAAAAAAACAAGAAAGAAAAGTGAGGACAGTCATGTTTTTTGGTTGAAAAGTAGATGAAGTCCTGAAAGAATGAGCGAAAAGAATAGGGGAGACCAAGCACCAGCAACTCACTCCAAGGGGAATCTTGCAGTCCTTTGAATACCTTTAACTTGGGAAAGTGGCCTTTTTCTTGAGTCGGTTAATATGTCCACATAAACAAATAATTCAACACTTTCTTGCTGATTTTTTAAAAATATTTTATTGATTCATTGGACAGACAGAGATAACAAGTAGGCAAAGAAGCAGGCAGAGAGAGGAGGAAGCAGGCTCCCCGCTGATCAGAGAGCCCGATGTGGGGCTCAATCCCAGGGTCCTGGCCTGAGCCGAAGGCAGAGGCTTTAACCCACTGAGCCACCCAGGTGCCCCACTTTCTTGCTGATTTCTTAAAGTTATGTAGGTTGTGGTTCAGCTTTCGCTCTTATCATTAGAGAAAGTTTTCTTTTACTATACAGGTTTTTGTGAATGGTTATGAGCCACCTTTGCTTTTTTTTTTTTTTTTTTCATGAAAACCAGAAAGGGTCTCCCAGATTTGATGAGGGAGAACAGACGTATTTAATCCCCTTTGTCCTAGGGAATTGACAGATGACTTCCACCAACACATTTTCCGTGGTGAGTATTTGTGTTGGTAAGCAAACCCCTTTTCTTTGCTCACACATAGCAAGGAAAAGTGGCGGCATGGAAATCTAATTTTGCCCTTCAATGGAGCAGGGAGGATCAGGGATGCTGTCGTGTTAAACTGCTTTCATCTCCTGTTTGGCAGACATCTGAAGGATAGCCTGTGTCAAGCCCCTCCCAGGCCAACCTCCAAGATGGCTTTTCACGAGCGCTAGTTAGTGGTTTAACTGCCTGTTTCCTACCTGAGAGCAAATGGCTATCCCTGTAGGCTCCAGAGACTCTGGGTTCCAACATCTTGTCTCCTGAGATTTATTTGTTGAAATATTGAATGGATATTGATTCTCTTTATTCTACATTTCTTTACATCCCATGACTGCAGATGTTATATGGGAGCCCTCAGTAAAAATGAGTATTGTGTCCTTCCTGTGCCCGAGTACCTTGATAGAAATGGGGACTCAGTGTGAACCCAAGCACACTCGTGCCGCTGATTTTCATTCATGGTTGTTATGTTCGGTGAAGTCACAGTTAGTGACTTACTTAATTTAGTGACACACAGTGAGTGAGTTTGTGAATACTGAACTGTTGCTTCCATGGGAGGAAGTAAGGGATTAGTCCTGCGAGCCTCCGGTCTCTACATTTTCATCAACTGATCGACACATGTAACCTTGTTCTATGAGTCTTTCTGTTAAAGACTCCTTACTTGATGTCCATCATTGATTTTTTTTCATATTAGACTCAGCCAACAGTACTTATGAGACTTATGCCTCAGTGAAATTTTGCTAACACATGTGTTTACTCCATAAGACACATCACAGCCTTCTTGCGCTTCAGAACGCTAGACAACACCTCAGCACTGCAGTTGGACACCATTTTAAATGGTAGAATCACCAATAAAAGGCACAAAAATAGGAAAAATGCGTTACTAAAAACACTGGGATAAGGACACTTGTTTATGGAATGAGAGCCGATTCAAAAGACAGAGCATTGGCTTGACCTCAGCTGGGATGTGTTGGTTGAGCAGTTCAGATTTTTGTCCCTCTGTGCATGTCTGCAAATGACTGTGAAAGCTTTTCAAGTATTGATTTGGGGGTTTCAAATAAATTAGTGAGTGGGCAAATCTACAAATACAGAATCTGCAAATAATGACAATTAATTATATTTTCTGTCAGGCCAAGTCCAAAAAAAAAAAAAGAAAGAAAGAAAGAATAAATACTGGGTTGTGGCAAAATTCTTCCAGAATAAGCAGCTAGGATGGCTTTGTGATTTTTGTCATACTGATCAACCACTTTTGCTTTCAACTTTTTCAAATAATCACAGTTCAGTTTGACTTAGAGGGCAAAGATATTTTTCCAAAATTGTGTGTATCTCAGTAAATACAAACAAAGACATTTCCCTGAACTCTATCTTGTGCCAATAGAACATCATGTAGAATCTTCATGGAGGGTTGGGTTCGAATATTAAAGTGTTATACATTCTTGGTAGTTCCATTTCTTTGCAGAAGATTTGACTATTAAATGAGTTGGGTTTTGTTTTTAATTTGATTTAATTTTTTATACAGTGTTTTAAGGTCTAGCAAGTAATTATTTTCTATGGTTTTGTTTTAGGATATTGCAATCATGCGTTAAAAAAAAAATAGTAAGGATACTATGAGCTTCAGTGGGTATTGGGAATGGTACCCATGTGATGCACTTGAAGCAAGTCAAGCCACGGGAGGGCTTCTCCATGCCATTGCTAGAGTATGAGGCTCCCACGTGGACTGTAGGACATGTTGTATTTGGCAGTGACAAACTATTGCTCTTGATACATGCTCTCTGGTTATCCAGAGTAATGGCAGTTGGAGAGTCATGCAGGAAAGTTTTTTCTTAACTCTGGAACCCGTGTAGTCATAAATATTTCAGTCTTTGTAGGCCAGATGATCGTTCTGACATCTATTGAGCTCTGCTGTTTTGGTGCAAAGCTGCCCTGGATGACACACAGTTGAATGAACATGACTGTGTTACAATAAAACTTTATTTGTAGGTATTGAAATTTCAATTTCACAGAATTCTCATGTATTGCTAAATACTATTCTTTTGACTTTGTCCCACTGTTGAAAACTGTAAAAACCATCCATACTTTGTGGATAACAGAAAAACAGAGGTTGGGGCAGATTTGGCCTGTTGACTGTAGTTTGCTGACCCTTGTCTTAAAATTTATGTTGTCAAACTATGTCATACAACTGTTCCTTGCATCTACATTTCTAGGTCAAGTACATGATTACTACATTCCTTACTTAAATCTGGAAGTAAAAATTGTAGAACATATGTGTATATGTATAATATATGAATTAAAAATATATATATATATTTGTGTGTGAATGCATGGTTATGTATTATATATATCTGTGATGTGTATAGATAGGTATGTATGTATATATGTCTAGATCAGACATATGTAAATGTGTGTCTATGTGTATATATATATATGTGAGTGTGTGTGTGTATTCTTCATATATGTAGTCTCTCATGTCTACTAGTTAAAGCAGTTCAGTAAAGAGTCCAGATATACAAGTAAATGAGACCTAGAATTACACCCTGACTCTGTAATCTACCATTTGTGTGATCTCAGAAAATTTACGTAATTCTTTTCTGAGTCAGCCTCCTCATTCCTAAAAGGGAATTTACTTACTTACCTCATATGGTTGACTGGGGAAACTTACATAATATATACAAAAGATACATGAGACATAGACGGGTGCAATATATAAGTGGTTTTTAAATTTTTGAATTTTCCTAAAAGAAAAGACGTGTGTTTCTTAAAGAGACCCAAATGTCACTTCCACAATAGACTTACAACATAATCTATTCTATTTGATAAAAGTGAGCATGGGCACATCTGAAAATCAGCTTCTTTCACCTTTCTTTTTCTTTTCTGGTGGTGCCATTGGTGTTCTCGTGTTATTGCTTCTTTCCTCTGATCTCAATCTTTCTGGCTCTCGATGCTGGCGTTTTCAGACATCCCAGGGACTCCCGCTGGGTTCTGCATACACTTGCTACACTTCACTAGAACAATACCTGTACTTTCAATAGACTATTTCCTTATTTGACAAAGACAGACAAAACTATTCTTGCTTTTGAAAGCTTTCTTGGTAAGGGCACTGGCTAGAAAAAAAGTACGAAGTGGAAAACTTGCCAGATAAGAAGAATTCAAGACAAGGAAACCTTTTGTGGGAGTGTAAAATCTGCTTTTAAGACACCTATTTAAAATAGGCTTCATGTCCTCAGCTACATGTCTTAACCCTCGTGTTTGTTAGAAGCAACAGAGTGAATCTCTTACTGTTCAGATGTTCAAATCAACTTAGCAGTCCATCTGAGATTGTTCAATATCACCTAAATTCAGGTATTTTCATTTAATCGTATTTATTTCAAAATAGCAAACTTTTCAGTACAAATCAGACCTACTTTATAATTATGATATGTGTTGAAACATTTATATATTAAATTATAAACTTGATGAAGCAGCTAATAAAACTTACACTCATAAGCACTTTAGCTGAAATTACATAAAAAAGAGATGGAAATGGTCTTTTTAAAAATTTTTTTATTTTTTTAAATTTATTTTTAAAATTTCTTTTCAGTATACCAGAATTCATTGTTTATGTACCACACCCAGTGCTCCATGCAATATGTGCCCTCCTTAATACCCACCACCAGGCTCACCCAACCTCCTACCCCTGACCCCTTCAAAACCTTTTGAAAAACTTGCTTCAGTTTTTGGAAAGAAGCATTGATGCTATCACTTCCCAACTTGTAACACATAATCCACCTTTTTAGGTATAATACTAAGTCATGTAAGCATTTTATTGGTATGTTGTATGTCAGTGTATACATGTATGTGCAGTGTGTGGACAGACCCACATAAGCTTACCTATGAAGATTATGTTGTCCTTGTTGTCTCTACAGTTAGAGACAATAAGTTAAGTCAGTGCTGGAATCTGCCAAGATTTTGAAGTTTACTTTCCAAAATTTCTTTAAAAAAAAAAAAGATTTTATTTATTTATCTGACAGACAGAGATCACAAGTAGGCTGAGAGGCAGGCAGAGAGAGAGAGGAGGAAGCAGGCTCTCCACTGCGCAGAGAGCCGGATGCGGGGCTCGATCCCAGGACCCTGGGATCATGACCTGAGCCAGCAGAGGCTTTAATCCACTGAGCCACCCCAGTGCCCCAACTTTCCAAAATTGCTAATGAACTGAATGGAGCAGTCCAGTGTTTCCTGGGTATATTTGCAATCAAATGCTTCTTTGTAGCCCAGTTGGAAGACTGAGGGGAGCAGATAAAGTTTCAGAAATAAACCTGTGTTTGATTCTTTTGTTGTGACCTCACTGGCAAGTCGTCTTGCTGGGAATCTGGAGTGCATGGGCCTGCTGCTGTGTCTCTCTGCACTGTTGTCTGGCTGAGACACCTGTAAGTCCTTTTAGGGGCAGCCGTGAGTTTAATGAGCAGGCTGAGAATTGGGTTGCAGTTTGTGTTGGCTGTGTCGGAGTTGTCCTGGTTGGCTGGGCGAGGAGGTGACAGTCCTATGGTGGAGAAAGGTTACAGTCCTATGAGCCCTTTATTGTTCCCACCTGTTATTTGGCCATTGTCTTGTTCTGTTCATTCATTGTGTTCCTAACTGCATTCCTTATAAAATTGTCTAATATTTGTTTAGCTCCCTCTCATAGCTTAGAGCAAATATCCTATAAATAGTTGGGTACTAAGACTCAGAATCTTTGAGTGTGAAACTTTGAGGGTCATAAGTTCTGTGAATGTGATAGATGGAAAAAAACAGGTTCAGAGGCTTTAGAGTGACTTATGGAGGTCTCACCTGTCTTCCCCGCCCTTCTTTCTCTCCCCTTCTTTCATAGGCCCAGGGTCCTATATTGGTTTAAATGAAATATTGTGCTTTAAATTTACACATGGCAACTTCAGAAATAGATCCACATGAACGTTTTTATATGTACGTTATATTCTAGAGTTAGCATATCTCTTCAAAAATACGGATTATTCCATTTTTATAAGAAACTTCAGCCGTTGTAGTTGATAACGTAAAAATATAGTTCATTGTGAGAAGGACAGTTTTGCCTCTGGTCTGTTCATGATGCTTATCACAGTGCCTGGAAGAAAGAGGGCACCCTGTGGAGACTTGAATGAATGTGTAGGAGGGAGGGAAGAAAGGTGATGGGGGTCAGCTGGGAGGAAGGAAGGAGGACGAACATGCCTGGTTTGGGCTTTCAAAATACCCTATTCATGACCAGGGCAACGGAGTTCTTGGGTAGGTAGTGGACATGGACATTGGTCTATAGAAAGACCATTATGACCAGAGTAGCTGCCTGGGTCCTGTCCTGCCTGCTGTTGCTGTCTCCGGCCAGGCAGGATAGGACTGGTACCCAGGGCCCCACCTTTGGGGGTGTCTGGAGGGCTTTTTCCCCTACTTGCTCTTGGGTCTCATCTGCTTTTTGTTCTCTCAGCTGTCCTCTTCTAGACTTCAGTAGAGAGATAAATAATATCTCATGGTATATCTCATGGTATATGATAATATCACATGGTAATATTAGGCTTGCTTCTCTGTGTCATCAGTGGAAAAAAATAACATATATACACACACACACACACATATATATACATACATTTTACACACACACACACACACATACTTATGAATAGAACATAGTATTGTTTTTGTTTTTACTGTTTTTTGTTTTGGTTTGGTTTTTCATTTCTGTTCTATGTTGGTTCTCTCTTCTCCCCTGTGTGTTTTGTGTTTCAGTGTGGTGGAATTGTGGCACGGGGTCAGCTAGTCTAGCAGGTGTTTCTGGGATGACTTCTTATCCAGGGACCCCCCTGAGATTTTCCATTTTGGGCTCTGCTGATTGCTTTCTCCATTTTTACATCCACTGCACACACATAAATAATGCAGTCCTAGGGCTGAAGGGTTTGTTCAGGCAATGCGAGGTAGTGAAACCATCCAGAAAGACTGGGTTTTTTTTTTTTTTAAAGATTTTATTTATTTATTTGACAGAGAGAGATCACAAGTAGACAGAGAGGCAGGCAGAGAGAGAGAGAGGAGGAAGCAGGCTCCCTGCTGAGCAGAGAGCCCGATGCGGGACTCGATCCCAGGACCCTGAGATCATGACCTGAGCCGAAGGCAGCGGCTTAACCCACTGAGCCACCCAGGCGCCCGAAAGACTGGGTTTTTAACAATTATTTTGTATTTGAATCTCTTTGTTCTTGAAATATTAAGCCTTGAAGAATTTTTGCACAAAGTGATAAATAAGATAATGGGGTGATATCTGTCTAGTGTATGTACCATGTTATGCACTTAATAAACCATAATTTATAGTTACGTTTTTAAGTTGAAATTTTTGTAGCAGTAAGAAATAATACATGGTACATACTACCCAGTACATAGTACCAAGTTTCCTCTAATGGTAATAGTTTGCAAACCAAAAGTATAATATCACAACCAAGATACTGACATGGTTGAAGTCTACAGAGCTATTTCAGATTTTCTGTTTTACTTTTACTTGTTCACACGTGTGTGTTTATCTAGTTCTATACATTTTTTAAAAGATTATTTATTTATTTATTTATTTGTCAGAGAGAAAGAGAGATAGAGAGCACAAGCAGGGGGAGCAGCAGGCAGAGTGTGAAGCAGGCTCCCTGCCAGGCAGGGAGCCTGATGCAGGACTCAATCCCAGGACCCCGGGACCATGACCCAAGCCTAAGGCAGATGCTTAACCGAATGAGCCACGCAGACGCCCCCAGTTCTATACATTTTTTTTTGCTTTTTTTTTTTTTTACTGTAGTAAAATACAAATAACATAAAATATATCATCTGAGTCGAGTTTGTTCAAGTATACAGTTCCATGATATGAAATACCACTGGTGACTGGTATGAAATTCTTAATATTGTGCAACCTCACCAGCATCCATCTTCAGGACTCTTTTCATCTTGGGCAACTGAAACTATAATCGCTAAAACAGTAACTTCCCATTCCCCCTCTCCTCAGCCCCTGGCTACTATCATTCTACTTTCTGTCTCTCTGGATTTGATTGTTCCAGGAAACTCGTAGTGGGGGGTCATACAGTATTTGCCCTTCTGTGGCAGACTTATTTCACCCATCGTAATGTCCTCCGGGTTTCTCCACGTCATAGCGTGTGTTGGAATTTCCTTCCTTTTTTAAAACTGAGTAATATTCCATTGTACGTATTTACCCCACTTTGCTTATCCATTCACCCAAGTGTTCATTGGTGTCCACACCAAGTGACTTCTGTGTTTTAGCTATTGCAAATAAATCTGCTATGAGCTACACCGTTTTATTACCTGAGTAGGTTTGTGTATCCACCACTACAGTGAAAACCTTAAAGGTTCCAATGTCACAAGGATTATTCACTAGTGTTGTCCTGTAACCACCTTCCCGAGCCTTCTTCCTCTCCATCCCTAAGCCCTGGCAGCCACTAATCTGCCCTCCCTTCAAAAATGTTGGCTTTACACAATCCTACATAAATCCCATAGTATGTAATCTCTGTGATCAGCCTCTGTGAATCCTATAGTATGTAATCCCTGTGATTGGCCTTTTCACTCCACATAATTCTCTAGAGATCATCCTATCATCAGTAGTTACTGCCTTGGTAATGTTGAGTGACATTCCATGCTATGGAACCACCACAGTCTTTTTTATCACTTACCATGGAATGCCATCTGAGCTGTTTCCATGTTTTGGCTACCAAGAGTAAAGCTTCTCATTGGTGTATAGGGTTTTTTTTTTTTTTAATTTTTATTTATTTATTATTTTTTTAAATTAATTTATTTATTTTCAGCATAACAGTATTCATTATTTTTGCACCACACCCAGTGCTCCATGCAATCCGTGCCCTCTCTAATACCCACCACCTGGTAACCCAACCTCCCACCCCCCACCACCACTTCAAACCCCTCAGATTGTTTTTCAGAGTCCATAGTCTCTCATGATTCACCTCCCCTTCCAATTTCCCCCAACTCCCTTCTCCTCTCTATCTCCCCATGTCCTCCATGCTATTTGTTATGCTCCACAAATAAGTGAAACCATATGATAATTGACTCTCTCTGCTTGACTTATTTCACTCAGTATCATCTCTTCCAGTCCCGTCTATGTTGCTACAAAAGTTGGGTATTCATTCTTTCTGATGGAGGCATAATACTCCATAGTGTATGTGGACCACATTTTCCTTATCCATTCATCCGTTGAAGGGCATCTTAGTTCTTTCCACAGTGTATAGGTTTTTATAGGCATAAAACATTTCATTTGTCCGAGAGTGCGGTTGCTGTGTTGTTTTAAGACTTAGCAAGTTTATGTCACATGAGCCACTGTCTCCTTGGTGATGCAGGTATACATAAATGGAGATTAAAATAATGTCATGTGGGCCTTTTTAATAATAGCCCAATAAGAGACAACTTTAGACAATCATGTTGAGAACACTGATAACTTCTAACTGCTTCTATTTTTCTCCTTTGACCTCAATTTCTCTGAAGTGGCTTTATGATCTCAAAAACATCATTCACTTTGAGAACTTCAGAACACGTTGCCCTTCTTTTCCTGCCTTACTTTTCCCGTGATTGGGCACTTGTTAAAAACCTCTTGATTTTACCACCGTAAAGAGATTTTTACATCATTCTCCTCTTAATTCATATCATTGCCATTGGAGTTTCAGCAGCCATAGCATCTTTATATTACTGATATTGTGTCTTCCTTAGAATCTCTGTCCTACGAGAGGAGCCTCTGTAGCCTGGTCACAGCTGATGTTTATAGCTAGAGGTCCCAGTACTCCTCCTCTTCATGGCCATGGCCACATTCACCTCAGGGTCTTTGCACATGCCGAGGAAGTCTTACTCTCTTTCCTCATTCATAATCAGCTGTTAGGAGAAATGCAAACTCCTCACTGTTGGTCCTTTTGGTATATGTTATTCTAGTAGCTTTTACTTTTCTTTCATAGCCCTTACTTAGTTTGTTCATTTTAGTTGTATAAAACCCAAGGCCACATGGTTCAGCATGTCATAGAATCCCCTCAAAGGAGTTGACCAGAAAATTTATTGTCTTAAAGCTATTTAAATCTCCATATCATCTCTGGTAAGTGACTTTAAGCCTCTGTCTTCCAAATATCAGGTCTGGTATCACACCTCCTTATAAGGTGAATCTTAAGCTAGGATACTGTCTGACCTACCCCTTCCCATTAACCTCTCTGAAAACTGGATTGGGATCTTTTCTATCTTTGTCATTGTAGAACCAGGAGCATTGACTGGCAGATATTAGGCACTCTTGTTGGAAACATGAATGAATGAATGAACAGACTATACATCTTATATGTAGGACACACTGGGTAAAACTGACAAAGTGAGTGAATGATGGAAATCTTTCTTCATTTTCCAGGTGATTTTTGAAGTGATAACTTCTGGACATCAAGGCTACCTCGCTATTGATGAAGTGAAGGTGTTAGGACATCCATGCAGTAAGTTGCCTCAACTCTTACACAGTTGGGTCCACCACTGGGGAGATATCTATGTTACAGATTAAGAAAATACACTGAAACCTGGGGAGAAGTTATCCTGCTGGAAGAGTGCCCCAGCAATTCTTTAGGTATTGCTTTGTTAGCCCAGAAGTCCAAAAACATCTATTTTGTGTGTCATTCATTGTATGTAATTGAGCGTCTCTAAAATGAAGATTAGGAATGGGAACTAATGGCCTGCTTTTGTATAATCAAACAGTCTTGCAATGATCTGTGGATTTCCCTTTTAAACAAAAGCACAGGTTAAACCTTGAGAATTTATGCATTTTGCTCCTAAATTCAGTGTATTACTGGCATACTTTCAAAGAATAGGACCCCAAACAGGACTGGGATGCGTCAAATACAAGATATGTACCTGAACCACTTAGGGACCCCAGAAATGGCCCGATCTTCATCTTTTAAAAATTAATACCTCAATAATTCCAAGGGGTGATAAACATTCACTTTTCTTTTGGCTGTTCATTATGAATAGCTCTTAACAGGCTGTCCTATTTGTATCTGAACCATTGCCATTAAATCAAAATAAAATATTGCATGTAAGCCTGTCCCATTTCTCCCCTGCATCTCCTGGAGCTGCCACTGGGGAGCTTCAAGCGGAAAACTTTGTACAGAAAGTGGATTGGTGGCAAATAGAATCATGGGGAACACTGGTGATCTAGGCTCTAATAATGGGTGGGAACCAAAAGGGAGACTCTAGCCAGAACCACGGTGACTGCTATGCCAGAGGAGCCATCCATGGGGGTAGGGGTGCTGAAACCTGCTCTCTAGCCACCTGACCTTTGCCATCTGCCAGAACTTTTGTCACCACCCCTGTACGTGTGCCTCCTCAGCCTTAGGCTCAAGACCCCGA
This sequence comes from Mustela putorius furo, assembly GCF_011764305.1. Lineage (NCBI taxonomy): Eukaryota > Metazoa > Chordata > Mammalia > Carnivora > Mustelidae > Mustela > Mustela putorius. The sequence goes on along the minus strand of NW_025422010.1, from coordinate 10,220,917 downwards.
GTGGGATTATCAGGGTTGCCAAGCTGGATCATGTGCTCCTTCCCTTGCTAGCAATCAGGGTCATCTAGGAAAGTGCACGGTGGCTTTTTCGCCTTCTCTTCTGGGAGCCAGGCCAAGACTTTTACCAAAAAAATACAAAGGGGCATTTCCTAACCCCAGAATAGTGCTTTGAGAGCTGAGCCACCAAAATGCTGTAAATGTCTATGTAGGCATGTGTGTGCATGCGTGTGTGCATGTGTATAACTGTGCTTTTTCCCCTTAATCACTGTGTGGCTCATAAAAAGAAAGTATGGTTTGCCTTTTATAAATTCTAATGATTAGTATCCAACTGTACAAATTACTCTGTTTTTTTTTTTTTCCTCCGCTTAGCATTATGTTTTTTAGGTCAATCCATGATATTCTATCATAAGAATATACTATATTTTTCTATTCTTCCACGAATATTTTTCTCCCAGTTGTGCTTTAGGACAAACATGGCTGCAGTGGACAGCCCGATGTGCATGCTGTGGGGTGCAGTGTACAAGAATCTCAGCAGGGTGTATTCTTAGAAGCAGGATGGCTGGGATGTAGGGTAGAAACACTTTTAGTTTTACAAGATGCTGCCAAATTGCTATGAAAAGTGTCTGAACCAGTTTATATTCCCACCAGTGGTGCATGGGAGCTTTATTTTCCCTATATCCTTGCCCAAAATTGATATTGTCAGACTTTAAATCTTTGGCCGGGTGAGAGATGACAGCTGCTTTATTTTTAGGGTTCCTGGGATTAAAGAGAGACTGGCTGGTTCTTACGTTCCCGATTTCCACTGATGGTCCCTACCCCAGTTCCTGAGAAAGCAGTTATACCTACAATGGTATTAAAGATACAAACATTTGCAGGACTGTCTCTGCTTTTATTGCCTGGGTTGAAGGGATCATGAGCTCATTCCATGTTGTAGTTACGGAGAGCCCTTTGTGGTCATTATCTGAGGAAGGTATCATGGCACAGTCCTCTGATCTCATCCAGAGGGATTTGGCCCTCTCGGGGATCCTTATCTGGTGCTCAGAGCTCGCCACAACACCCGAGTTCAACACTGCAATCGTCTTTTTCCTAACTGAGGCATGTGTTACTTCTGTAACACACTGTGAGAATTTATCCCTCTTTTTTTTTTTGAAAAGGCAGGAAAACGAACTATGCTGTACCTAATTGGAACAGCAGGGCAAATTTAGGAAGCAGAATATAATTACCTGAGCTGGAACTTGGCCAAATTCTCAGAGTAATAGGCTTGGGCTTGGAAAAATGCCGGGGATCTTCTAATGTGCTTAAGTGATCCCTCCTTGGATTCACCTCTTACCAAGAGGTTAAAGAGAATAGAGGAAATTGCATGCCTACTATGTGCTGAGTGCTCCCCGTTACTCAGAGCATCCTTCACCCCAAGGTGGATGTTTCTCCTGCCCTGTTGCAGAGGAATGGATGAGGCCACATTGGCAGGGGTCCGTCTTGTTCTCCAGCCTGGGTTTGTTCTCCATCTGGCCATCTGCCAACAAAAGAACTCCGGATGTGTGGGTCCTCCCATTCCACAGGATCTGAGTCGTTGTCTTCAGAAAGATGCAGACTTAATTTAATGCTTGTCCTTCTGTCTGAGCCTCTCGAAATGTGTGTTCTGCAGTTGTGTTCATTCCTTCCCAACTCAGCTGCTTGTAGCCGTAGAAATGGTGTTTATGTTCTCTCCTTTGGAGAATACCGGTGCTAATACCTAATTGGCTTTGCTGTTAAGAGACACAGAATTGCAAAACAGGCTCTGTACCAGGGTGATGTATGATATACCAGCACTTTGAACTGTAAGCTTTAAATGGTTTTGATGATGGCCCTTCTGTAGTTATTTTTCCCTGAATCTCTAAGTTTATGGGGAAAAGATGCAAATAAAGATTTTAAAGAAGGCAATAGTTTGGTCTTAAAATGTAAAGCTTTGCAGGTAATATTTTAGGGGATTTCCCAGAAAGATTTCTAAATAATAATCAATTATTTTGAAATCGTGATGGTCATTAGATTTAAATCATAAGGGAGCATTAGTGTTTCAGAGCTAAAACTGTGCTTTCCGAAAAGATGCAAAACTGGTGAACTTTATTTACTTCACTCTAAAGGCTCCTGTTTGGATTCATAGATGTTTATGAGTAGGCATTTCAACATTTTTTTAAAAGTACTTGTTCTGTTAAGAGTATACAGTTGCTCATAAAATTGATTTTAATGTAGTGACAATAAAATGCAGGATCAGCATGAAATGTGGATATTGGCTGTGCAGAATCAGCAGCTCGATGGCTTAAGTTCACTTCTAATGAACACAGATAATTTTTGTATTTGGTATGCGCACTAAAAATATATCTTGAATTTTGTTCAATAATGCTAGTATAGTAAGAGAACCTGAAGAAGCATTTTTATCAGCTTCATAATGTTGTCTCCTATTTTTAAGTAGGTTATAAGCTATGCATATATGGGTATTTCTGCTATTACCTTGTAAGGCTGGCATATATTTTTATATCTTATAAACCATGCAGCGTTTTAACAGGTTTATTGATATATAATTCACATATCATACAGCTTACCCACCCACCTAAAGTGAACAATTCAGTGTTTTTAGTATAGTCACAGAGTTCTGTAACCATCACCGCAAGCCACTTTAAAATATTTTCATCACCCCAGAAAGAAACCCTGCCCCCACTGTTAGGTCAATTCTCCATTCCCTTGGCCTCTGTCGTAGGCAATTACTAGTCTACTTTCTGTCTCTATAGATTGGCTTGCTTTCTCATAGTGCATTTAAGTGGAATCCATGGTCTTTTCTGTTTTCTTTCCCTGAGCACAGCATCTCATGGTTCATCCATGTTCTAGAGGGTTTCAGTACTTCATTCTTTCTCAAAGCTTGAGAAACAGTCCTAGGTTTGGTATGCCGCATGTTCTTTACATGTTCATCAACTGATGGATGTTTGGGTCGTTTCTAATTTGAGGCTATTGGGAATGACACTGTGATGAACGTTTCTATTACGGGCTTTTGTGTAGACATTTGTTTTCAATTCTTTTGGATACGTACTTAGGAGGAGGATTGATGGGTTGCAGAACAACTCTGTGTTTAGCATTTGAGGTAAGAGTGACATTGTTTATTAAATTGGTTTCACCATTTTACATTCTCAGGGGCAGTGGACTCTTGCTAATATTTGTCATTTGTCTTTTTTTTTTTTCCTACCTCAGTGACTTCAGAGTGGCACTTCTTTGTGATTTTGATTCCCTAATGGTAAATTATGTCAAGCATCTTTTTGTCTGTTTATTGGCCACTTATATACCTTTTGAAAGAAATGACTTTAGATTTTTCTCCATTTCTTTCTTTCTTTTTTTAAGATTTTATTTATTTATTTGACAGGCAGAGATCACAAGTAGGCAGAGAGGCAGGCAGAGAGAGAGAGGAGGAAGCAGGCTCCCCACTGAGCAGAGAGCCCGACGTGGGGCTCGATCCCAGGACCCTGGGATCATGACATACCTCACTGTAAAAATTTCAGGCATCAGCACATTTGTTTTAATATACATATATTATGAAATGATTACCACAGTAGGTTCAGCTAGCAACTGTCTTTTCATTATAGATACAATAAAAAGAAAGAAAAGGAAAACACATGTTCTCCTTGTGATGAGAACCCATAGGATTTAGGATTTACTCTCTTAACAACATTGGTATATATTACACAGCGAGGATAGCTATAGTCATCATGTTTGTATGTTACATTCCTAGTATTTATTTGTAACTTGAAGATTGTTCCTTTTGACCACCTTCCTCCCCCTCCTCTCCTTGTAACCTTTCCCTTCTAGTGACTACAAGTCTGATCGCATGAGTTTGTTTTCCTGTTTGATTCATTTTAGTTTCCATATGTAAATGAAATCATACAGTATTTGTCTTTCTCTGTCTGATTTATTTCATTTGGTAATGCCCTTGAGGCCATTGTTGTCACAAATGATAGAATTTCCTTGTTTTTTTAATGACTGAATAATATTCCATTGTATGTAACATACTTCTTTATCCAACTTCTTTTTCCACTCATCAACTGATAGAAATTTAAGTTGTTTCCATGTCTTGGCTCTTGTAAATAATGCTGCTATGAACATGGGGGTGCGGATATCTGTTCCAGTTAGTGTTTTTAGTATGTTTGGTTAAACTGATAGAAGCAAAATTGCTGGGTCATATGGTAGTTCTATTTTTAATGTTTTTGAGGATCCTCCATACTGTTTTCCATAATGGCTACACCAATTTACATTCTCATCAGCAACACATAAGGGTTACCTTTTCTCCACATCTATACTGGTATTTGTTACTTCTTACGCTTTTGATGATGGTCATTATAACAGGTAGGAGGCAATATCTTTTTGTGGTTTTAATTTGCATTTCTCTAAGGACTAGTGATATTGAGCATCTTTTGTTTTCCTGTACCTATGGATCTTTTATGTATCTATTTTGGAGAAATGTCTATTCAGGTCCTTTGTCCATTTTTTAATTAGGTTATTTCTTTTTTTTTTTTTTTTGCTATTAAGTTGTATGAGCTTTTTGTATATTTTGGATATAAATACTCATCATATATATGGTTTACATATATTTTTCCCATTCTCTAATGTTGTCATTTCACTTTGTTGATAGCTTATTTTGCTGTGCAGAAGTTTTTAGTTTGATGTAGTGCCACTTGTTTATTTTTTATTCTTCCCTTGTGCTTTAGGTGTCAAATCCAAAAGGCTATTACTAAGACCCATGCCAAGGAGCTGTATTCCTTAGTTTCCTTTTGGGAGTTTTATGGTTTTATGTCTCATATTTAAGGCTTTAATCCATTTCAAGCTAATTTCTGTGTATGGGGTAAGATATGGGTCAAATTTCATCCTTACATATGGGAATATCCACTTATCCCAGTTCCATTATTGAGAAGACTGTCTTCTTTTGAGTTGAGTATTCTTGACTTCCATTTTAAAAATTAGTTGACTCTGTGTGCGGGGGTATATTTCTGGGCTCTCTGTTCTGTTCCATTCATCTGTTTGTCCATTTTTATGCCAGTACCATGCCATTTTGATGACTATAGATTTATACTGTAGCTTGAAATCAGGAAGTGTGATGTCTCCTGCTTTGCTTTTCTTTCTCAGGATTTTTCTGGATATTCAGGGTCTTCCTGAGGTTCCATATAAGTTTTAGGAGTGTCTTTTCTACTTTTGTTTAAAAAAAAAAGTGCTTTTGGAATCTCAGTAAGAATTGCATTGAATCTATAGATGGCTTTTGGTAGTATTACATTTTAAAAATATTAATTCTTGAGGTGCCTGGTCAGTTAAGCATCTGCCTTCAGCTGAGGTTATGATCCCAGGGTCCCAGGATTGAGCTTCTCCCTATTCCTCTGACCCTCCCCCTGCTCATGCTCTCACTCACTCTCTCACTCAAATGAATAAATAGAAAGTCTTCAAAAAATAATAAAATATTAAAAATATTCGTTCAAACCATGAAAGTGGACTACCTTGCCATTTATTTGTATCTTCTTCTTCTTCTTCTTCTTCTTCTTATTATTATTATTATTATTATGTAATGTTAGTCACCATACAGTACACCATTGGTTTTTGATGTAGTGTTCCGTGATTCATTGTTTGCATACAACACGGAGTGCTCCATGTGATGGATGCCCTCTTTAATATCCATCACCCATCACCCAACCCCCTTCCCTCTAAAACACCTGTTTGTTTCCTGGTGTCCATAGTCTCTCATGGTTTGTCTCCCTCTCCAATTTCCCCCTCTTCATTTTTACCTTCCTTCTCCTAATGTCCTCTGTGCTATTTTTTATGTTCCACAAATAAGTGAAACCATATGATAATTGACTTTCTCTGTTTGACCTATTTCACTCAGCATAACCTCCTCCAGTCCCGTCCATGTTGAGGCAAAAAGTTGGTATTCATACTTTCTGATGGCTATGTAATATTCCACTGTTTATATGGACCACATCTTCCTATATGTTTGTCTTTGTGTCCTCTAAAATCTTTTTTCATCAATATCTTGCAGTTTTCAGTGTAGAGATCTTTCATCTCCTTAGCTAAATTTGATCCCAAGTATTGTATTGTTTTGAAGCTGTTGTAAATGAGATTGATTGCTTTCACTCTTTTTCAGAAAATTCATTGTCTGTGTATAAAAACACTACTCAATTTTATATGTTAATTTTGTATTCTGAGACTTTACTGAACTCATTGATGTAACACATTAATGGTTGAGTCTTTAGTTTTTTTTTCTATATAAAGTTATGTTATCTGTAAGTAGAGATAGTTTTCTTTCTTTCTAATTCTGATAATTTTTATTTCTTTTTCTTGTGTGATTGCCCTAGCTAAGACTTCTTAAACTATGTTGAATAGGAGTGCTGAAAATGGCAATCATGTCTTGTTCTAATCTTAGAAAAAAAGCTTTCAGTATTTCACCATTCACTGTGCTATTATTTGTGGGCTTCTCTATGTGACCTTTATTGTGCTGAGATATGGATCTTCTATGTGTAATTTTTTCAGAATAGGTATCCTGAATGGATAATGAATTCTGTCCAATGCCTTTTCTGTATCTATTGAGATGCTCATATGTGTCTTAATGTGATATATTCATATTGATTGATTTGCCTATGTTTAAACCATCCTTGCCTCCCAGGAATAAATTCCACTTGATCAAGCTGTATGATCCTCTTAATGTGCTGCTGAAGTGGTTTGTTAATATTTTATTGAGAATATATATCATTTTGTATAATAATATAAATATAAATAAATATATATAAATTTAAATAAATTTATATAAATAAATATATAATACTTAATTGAGAAATTTTGCATTCTTGAGGGATGTTTGTAATTGTTTTGTTTTATTTCATTTTGTTTTGTTTTTAGTTTTCTAATTTTAGTATAGGATAATGCTGGACTCAAAGAATGAGTTTGGGACAATTTCTTCCTCTTTAATTTTGTAGAAGTCTGAGAAGGATCAGTGTTAATTCTTCTTTAAATGTTTGCTAAAATTCAGTGGTGAAGCCATCTAGTGTTGGGTTTTTCTTTGTTGAGAGACTTTTGGTTACTGATTCATCTCCTTACTCATAATTGGCCTATTCAGATTTTCTATTTCTATCTAAATTAGTCTTGGTAAGCTGTATGTTTCCACGAATTTTTCCATTTCTTCTAGTTTTTGTTTTTTTTTTGTTTTTTTTTTGCCTAAAGTTGTTCTTAGCAGCCTCCTATGACCCTTTGAATTTCTGTGCTATCAGTTGTAATGTCTCCTATTCTCTCTTTTTAATTTGGTTAGTCTACCTGTGGATTTGTCAGTTTTGTTAATCTTTTGAAAGAACCAACTCTGGGGTGCCTGGGTGGCTCAGTGGGTTAAAGCCTCTGCCTTCGGCTCAGGTCATGATCTCAGGGTCCTGGGATTGAGCCCCATATCGGGCTCTCTGCTTAGCAAGGAGGCTGCTTCCCCCTCTCTCTCTGCCTACTTATGATCTCTCTCTGTCAAATAAATAAATAAAACCTTTAAAAAAAAAAAAAAAGAAAAAGAAAGAAAGAACCAGCTCTTAGTTTAGCTAATCTTTTCTAACGTTTTCTGTTCTTTGTTTTTGTTTTTTTTTTCTACTCTAATCTTTGTCGTTTCCTTTCTTCCGCTAACTTTGGGCTCAATTTGTTTTTCTTTTCTACTTCTTTAAGATGTAGAGTTAGGTTGTATATTTAGGATCTTTTTTGCTTCTTCAGTAGACATATAGTGTTATGAAGTCCTCTCTTAGAACTGTTTTTGCCGCATCCTACAAGTTCTTTTTGTGTTTTGTGTTTCCATTTTTGTTTATCTGAAGGAATATTTTCTTCTCTTTAATGCATTCTTTGATTCTTTTTTTTTTTTTTTTTTAGGAGAGAATAGTTTAATTTTCATGTATTCATGAATTTTCCAGTTTTCTCTTATTGATTTCCAGTTTCACACTGTGGTAGTCAGAAAAGATTCTTGGTACTATTTCAATCTTCTTAAATTTGCTAAGACTTGTTTTGTGGCCTAACATATGGTCCATCCTAGAAAATATTCCATGTGTGCTTAAGAAGAATGTATTACTCAGCTGTTGTTGGATAGAATTTTTTTTATGTTTGTTAGGTCCATTTGGTCTATACTGTTGTTCAGGTCTGCTGTTTCCATAATGATTCTCCCTCCATATGCTCTGTCCATTTTTGAGAGTGGGATATTAAAATCCCCAACTGTTGTGTTACTGTTTATTTATCCTTTTATTTCTAGAAATTTTTGCTTTTGTATGTTGGTGCTTTACCATTGTGTGCATATATATTCTTGTTACATCAGTTGTTATATCTCCTTGTTGTATTAGGCCCCTCTGTCATTACATAATGACTTTTTCTCTTTGTATCATTTTTAAGGTCTATTTTGTCTAAGTATAGACATGAACTTTTCTTTCTTTCTTTCTTTCTTCTTCTTTTTTTTTTTTTTTTGGCTTATCATTTGCTTGAAATGTCTTTTTCCAATCCCTTCACTCTCATCCTATGTGTGTCTTTAAGGCGAAAGTGCTTCTCTTGTAGGCAGCACATTGTTGGATCTTGGTTTTGCTTTTTATCCATTCAGACATTCTGTGTCTTTTAATCCATTTCTATTTAAGGTAACTATTGACAGGAAAGGACTCACTGTTTCCATTTTGTTTATTTCTTTCTAGTTGCTTTGTAGATCTTTTTTTCCTTGTTTCTGATTCTGGTGACTTTTTTTGTGTGTTTTGATGTTTTCGGTTTCAATATGCTTTGACTTCTTTGTCTTTTTCTTTCATGAAATTACCACAACATTTTTCTATATAATTCCCATAAAGCTTACATGAAGTAAACTTATAGTGCCTGATTTTAAACTGATAACGACTTAACTTTGATAGCATTTGGAAGCTTTGAACTTTTACTTCTCTTCCTCACACTTTAGGTTATTACCAAATAGGTTCTTTTGCTGTAATTTATGTGTTTTTTATATTGTGTAACTAACAACAGGTCATTCTATTTATAGTTATTTTTACTATGTTCTTTTTAAAATAACTTTTAGAGTTGTAAATGAATTAGGCACCACTATTACCATATTGCAAATTCTAACTATGACTATAAATTTATGATTACCAACGAGTAATCATAAAATTTTTTTGTTTTTATGTTATTAATTAACATTGCTTTACTTCCATTCAAAGAACTCCCTTTGGCATTTTTTTTTTATTGAGGTATACTTAATGTATAATACTGTATTAGTTTCAAGTGTGTGACATGTGATTTGATAATTCTGTGCATTATGCAGTGCTCACAATAAGCAGAGTTACCATCTGTAGCCATAAAAATAATTAAGATACTATTGACTATGTTCTATATGCTGTATTTTATATCCCTTTGGCTTGTTTATTTTATAACTGGAAGTTTGTACCTCTTAATCTATTTCTACCCATCCTTCCACTCCCCTTTGGCAACCACCAGTTTGTCTTTTGTATTTATAAGTCTTATTTTATTTGTTTGTGTTTTGATTTCACATATATGTGAAATCACATGATATTTGTCTTTTTTGTTTTGCTTGTCTTATTTGACTTAGTATAATACTCTGTATATTTATGCATGTTGTCACAGATGGCAATATTTCATTTTTATGGCTGAGTAGTAGTCCATTATGGATATATGTATATATGTGTGTGTGTGTGTGTGTGTGTGTGTGTGTATAACATTTTCTTTATCCATTCACATATCAATGGACATTTAGGTTGCTTCCCTATCTTGGCTATTGTAAATAATGGGGCAGTAAACATAGGGGTCCCAATATCTTTTCAAATGTATGTAATTGTTTTTTTTAGGTAAATACCCAGCAGTGAAACTACTACATTATATGGTATTTCAAGTTTTAATTTTTGCGGAAACTCCATACCACTTCCCATAGTGGCTCCACCATTCCCAACAATAGTGCACAGAAGTTCCCTTTCCTCCACATCCATGCCAACCCCTGTTGTTTCTTGTCTTGTTGATACTAGTCATTATGATGGTTGTGAGATGGTTTCTCACATCATGGTTTTAGTTCATGTTTTCCTCATGATCATTGATATTGAACATCTTTTTGTGTGTTTGTCATCCATCTATGTGTCATCTGTGGAAAAAATGTCTATTCATCTCCTCTGCCTATTTTTAATCAGATTATTAGTTTTTGTTTTTGTCTTTGGTTTTGTTTTTTTTTTTTTTTTTGGTGTTGAGTTGTAGGAGTTCCTTACATGTTTTGAATATTAACCCCTTATTGGATATATCATTTTCAGGTATCTTCTTTTATTTAGTAGGTTACTTTTTGAAAAAGACTGGAAAAAAAAAAAAAACCCCACACATGCCATTTATTGCATAAAGTCAATATAAAATCCAATATTATGGTGTTTTACTATTTTGGAGTGTGAAATAAGGAGGTTTTTTTTAAACAGTAAAGAAATTCAGACTTTATAATATAGCATCCTAGGTTCAAATTATTCTTATTTTATACAACAAAATTATTTTTCACTCATTGATTCATTTGCATACCCAAATATTGTTTGCCTACTTCTCAATTTAGATTTTTTAATGAAGACATTAAGTAGTGTGATTAAAATAGGGATAATAGTGGCAAAAAATTAGAACTGTTTTCTGAATTACGTTCTGTTGAGTAATGATGAGTGATCACATGCTTTGACTGAGAAGCGCATAGGACTCAGAACTGACATTTCATTTATTTATTTATTTATTTTTAATATTTTTTAAATTTATTTGACAGAGAGAGATATCACAAGTAGGCAGAGAGGCAGGCAGAAAGAGAGGGGGAAGCAGGCTCCCCTCTGAGCAGAGAGCCTGATATGGGACTTGATCCCAAGACCCTGGGATCATGACCTGAGCTGAAGGCAGAGGGCTAACTTACTGAGCCACCCAGGTGCCCCTGACATTTCATTTTAAACACATAAGAACCTGACTTGGGTTTTTCTCCTCTAAAATATCAATCATTCTTCTTCAAGATATGAGTGATTTATGAAAGTTATTTATATGTAGTACCTAACTTATTTTTCTCTGATAAGAATGTTGAATCTGTTTTGCCACTTGAAAAATTATTTCATTAAGACCCATTTTTAACTTTTAAGCAAAACAAAAATAGTTTGGTCCTGTAACCTGTTAAGAGCAAAGCTTCCTGCTCCTATCACAAGCATTACTAGGCCTCTTTGGCCCTATAAACACATTCATATAATGAGGATAATAATAATGATGCTTCCCTCAGTGGGATAAATGTAGGGATTAAATGAGTTAATGTACATCAAGAACTTAGAACAGTGCTTGGCACATTCTAAGAGCTCAATAAATGTGAGCTGTTTTATTATTTAGGCACTCCATCCTGATGGGCCCACTAGACTAAGCCGCGGATGAAGTAGCTAAAATGATAGATTATTTACGTGGGGTGATTTAACAATGTCCACCTGAAAATTTAAAAAGGAAAATGTTTGCAGAATGTACTGTGCCTCAGTGTGGGCAGGGCCAGGCTGTTCTTTCGGCAGAAGTTGGGTTTCCTTGTTTGTGAAGACATGCTACACAAATAAGAGAGTTGGCTGCTTGTCCTAGCAGTTTGGGAATGCCTCCAGTCCCTTTCAGTCTCTGCCATTGCATTAAAATGCAAATGAAAACAAAAAAGGGTCAGGACCCGGTCCTCCTTTGTCCCTCTTCAGTCTGCACTTTGATCTCACAAATTACCGGTCTTCGATTTCGTTGTTGGCGTTTAGGTGCAGGCTTTGAAGGATCAATAATAGGAAACATCTGCAAAAAGATCTGCATCTTGATCAGTAGTTTCTGGCTTTGGGATCAAAGGTTGATTTGAGATCAATTAATACCTACAGACCTCTATTCTTTTAACAACTATTTTCTTAATAAAAAGCAACAGAATATGGCAGAGATGAGAACATAGGAGAATTGTAATAAAAATCCTGTTTGATATTCATGGGAGATATTTAGTTTTTAGAACTCCTGCAGACTTGAGAAGAAAGCTGGCATAGCATTTTGAAAGGGTATCTAGGAGACGAATGGGTCTATAAATTTGGAGAGAGAGAAAGAGAGAGAATTTTTCTTTTTGAATATGGGATAGATTGAAATTTTCTGCTGTAACTGTACTATACCTGGTGTTACAATTAAGACAGTTTGGCAAGGATCAGAGCATACAGCTCAGCATGGGATCAAAACTTTTCTGGCTAGAGATTCTTATTTCTTGGGATCTTTTCCAGTTTCCAGTGGTAGATTAGTTATTTTAAATAGTAATGAACATTTTTGAGGGTACCAGACACACAGAATACCTTTCTGGCATCATCTTGTGTAATCTTTTTCCCAACCCTATGTAATAGGTAACTTTATTTAAAAAAAAAAAAAAAAGCAAACCCTGTTTTACAGATTAAATATATATGTCACACACACGTATCTCCACTAAAGCTTGGATTGAAGAACTTTTGCTTCTGTTCAGAAGTCATCAGGGGCTGAAATATTGATGCTTGAATGCTTGAACACACATGGCAGAAATCCAAATCTTAAAATAGTGTCAGCCTTCCAGTTGGAAAACCGTTCTAGAATTCACATCAGTGGACATGGAGAATCCAGGCATCTTAAAACTTTGGAAAGATTATATAGGCCTTTAACGTTGGTTGAAAAAACACAAATGGCAATATTAGAAATTTTGACTTCCACGTTCTTGGAAGAAACTGATATGGAAAAGAGAATTCCACAGTCCCTTTGTTGTGTTGAGCCTCGTGGAAGAGTTACTGTCTTCCATTTAGGTCAATTAATTATCTTTCATCTGAAAAGGGTAAGTTGCTTATAACAATACTTGTGCTTAATAGGTTCATATGTGTTCATCTGGTTTCCACTTAGGCTGTGGCTTTTATTATCTTAGCCAGGTTATTTTTTTCTGGCAGTCTTTTTCTCAACTAAGCAATGCTGTTTCCCAAACCAAAGACAGACCATCCCAGGGAAGGGCTCTCCCAAAATACAATTTGAACAGAGGTATAAATTCCTTAGACCTTTAACCTTACGGTATGAGTAATATGCACCGGCAGTCTTTCAGAAAGCTGTATTAAAGATCAAAACAATTCTAAAGGAAAAGTAATAACTTTCATCCTGTCCAATAGATCTTTAAGAATAGGGGCAAAAAAGACAGACTTTCGCATAATTATATCTTTGGCCTCCAAATTAAAAATGTAAGTCATATCCTAACAACTCCCCCCCCCCCCCCGGAGGCAGTAAGTATTAGCAGATTGTCTTGATCAATGAGTTTTTTTCTGCGTCTTTCTTTTTGGTTCAGTTAGCCATTGCTTGAAACAGAGCCCTTAGGAAAGCAGCCTCCCTGCGGTGGACTTCCCAGTGAATGAACAACCCAGTGGCAGAACTAGTGACAATTCTGATAGTCACATTATTTATTATTATTAAGTTAGCTGATAGAGAAGAGTACATGTATTTCATGAGTTTCTCAAGACAGGCTACAGAAATTAATACTTGGTATTTTTGAGGGTGTAATGAAAAGAGCTCTCTTACCCTGCTAGTAGAGATGGAAATTGTTACATGCTTTAAGCAAAGTAGTCTGGCAATTTCTGTCAAAAGTCTTTTAAAAATGCATTTATTTTGTCTTATTAAATTCAGTTTCTGAAAATTTATCCTAAGGAAAAAGCAGAAAGTCTATACGATGATTTAATTATGGAATCTTTTATCTTAGCATTATATATCAGAACTCCAAATGTTCAAGAGGAGAGGGTGGTCCAGGAAACTTTTGTATGTCTTTATCATGGATATCAGGACTTCTCAATCTCGACCCTACTGACATTTTGGGTCAGTTGATTCTTTTTGGTGAGGACTGTCTTGTGCACTGCGGGTTGTTTAACACCATCCATGGTGTCTCTTCACTAGATACTAGTAGGCCCCCTACCTTCTCCACCCCTGTTGTGACAACCAAAATGTTTCTAGATATCGTGAGATGTTACCTGCAGGGGGGTGGGGGGGCGGCCATTGCCCTAGTTGAGAACCACTGATATATCAGGCAGATTTTCAAATAGTTTTAGATAAATATTTAAGATGGGAAAATGCTGACAATATTTTTAAAAAATTTTTAAGTGCATGGTTACCACAAAAAGGGAGAAAGATACCAATAGACCATGTTAGAGGGTGTTCAGTTTTCTTAATGGCAAGGGGTTGTTCTGATAGTGCAAGGCAAAGCCAGAAGCTCCCACCAGAGAATTCAGAGCAGCCCATGAATAATAGAAGCCTATAATATGCTCCCATGAGAAAGGATTCTACCAGGTGCAAAAGCTTCCCTTTTTGGTTTCAACTGAATTTCTTTTTTCCTTCATTCCACCACCTCCCCATTCTTACTCCATTTTCAGCTGTTCTTATTTGTCTTTTCATCTGTCTCCTTGTCTACTACAATAAGTAATCTCTGCGAGCATTCCTGGATGAATCAAACTTCAGTTTCCCAGCCTTCCTCACCTTGTCCAGGCTTTAGGTCAACATGCTATTTGTCTGAACAAGTTACAGTTTTTGTTCAATTTTTTTTTAGACTGTGTATAGGGGCACCTGGGTGGCTCAGTGGGTTAAAGCCTCTGCCTTTGGCTCCTCAGGATAGGGTCCTGGGATCGAGCCCTGCATCACACTCTCTGCTCGGCAGGGAGCCTGCTTCCCCCTCTCTCTCTGCCTGCCTCTCTGTCTACTTGTGGTCTCTGTCAAATAAATAAAGAAAATATTTAAAAAAATAAAGCTGTATAAAATTATATCATATTTCAAAAATTATTTCTTAGAGATAAATTTTTGTATGATTAAAAATTGAATAGTTCCCTATTTTTAATGTCTATTATTAAAAATATTTTGTAAAAGTTATTTAAATCACAAACCCTAGGAAAAAGAATTAAATTGATTTCCAATCAATTGGACATTTTTAAATATATTAACCATATTAATAGGAAGAATATGTAAATGAAGTTGGTCTGGGTAAGCTGTTTTCAGATGCTGTTCAGATCTGGGGGGAAATGAGTTATCTTATTTCTCGGGCAGCTTGGAAACATGCTATATTATTTTTAAAAAAGAAAAAGAGGACTCTATGGATATCCCCATCCTTGCTCTTCCAAAATAAGTCTCTGCCATGCTAGATAAGGAATGAAATTAAAAATTTCAAGATTTGAAATTTATTTTCTATAAATTATTTTAGCCCATGGGAAGCTTACTCTTGATGTTCAAACTAAATGTATTTTGGCTTTCCCCTTGTGCCACTCAGAAAGTGTAGAAACCTTTGAAGGGCTGAAAATCTCTAGTGATTTTATGAGGAAAGGAAATGTTACCATAGGAAAGAGAATCTTTCTTGCATTTTGGCATCTATGGGAGGAGAGGCACAGACACTAAGCTGTGTTGTCCCCACACACTCTGATTAGAACTTCTGATTGAGAAATTTAAGAGAACTCACTTGTAGTGCATGAAAGAAGTGAGAAAGATTTTGAGAAAGTCCTTGGGGGCCTTGGGGAATGGGGAGGAGACAAAGGAGGGAGGAAAAGGAGTCATAGGTGGGGTGCAGGACAAGAAGCCAAGTCTTAAGACATAGATGAGTAGCACATGGAGATTTTGCAATGGGTTTTTAGGGGAAACTTTTTTGATTTTTAATTTTTGATAGCTTAACTATGTACATAAATACCAGGAGTAATGCTCAAAATCCTCCCCAAACTTTTAGGACAGGCCCAGAACTGACCCTGGGCTTACCCCCAGTGGGCTGAAATGGCAGAGTAGCACCTCAGGTGCAATATCCCTGTACCGGAAGTGATCATAAAAGATGGCTACACACTCAACCCTGTCTTAGGGACCCAGCTTACTATGGTGGCCTTCAGTGAGAGGTAATCAGAGAGAGGAAGCATGAGATGGACAGGAGAGGGCAGCAGTAGTGAGATGTCCTGCCAATTGAACGAAGAGGATACTCGGTCTTTAACAACCCACAGGAGTATGGAAGTGGAGGTGATGCTTACTGTAATATAGGTGGGAGCCAGCTTGGGAGATTTTCTCAAAGGATCTACTGAGGTTCTAAATGATCCTTTGCAAAGTCACGCAGACAAGAAAGGAAGCAGACATAGTCCTGTACTGGTGGAGCACGTGGGCATCAAGGACTTGGAAAGGCACATGCCAGCTGACTGGCAGGTTCTCAAGGGAGGAGCAGGACCAAAGAGGGTGAAGAGAGAGGCCAAAATCAAAACCTGACAGAAGAGCTTCCAGTCCAAGAGGCCCCTTCTAAACAAAGAAGCCTGGGATTCTCAGCCAGCTTTGGAGAGCATACTCATTTTACATGTGACTCAAACCAGAAGCCTTCTTACAGTTTACCCATGGATACAAGAGGTGTCTCCAAAGAGGGAGCAGATGAGGCAGCCTCCATACCCAAAACACCTGTGGAGAAAGGAAGGAAGGACTCCATTACCACAGGTGGACCACTACCACGGCAGTGGGGGAAGAGGTGCCAACGGCCCTTTGAGCCACTGAGAGCAGCACCAGCCCATAGCATGCTAGTCGCAAAAGGCACTCCCGCTCTACCCACCTCTCTGCCCAGCCAGATGTGGATTCTGTGTCTACGCATGGCTCCCTCGCCAGCCTGCTCCTACCATGTTCTGGCAGTCTCTGTTGGAAAACTCTTCTTCACCCTTAGGGAAACATGCCTCTCTATAGTTCCTGCATACTGAGTTCACTTCACAAAATCTGAAGTCAGTTATCAATCTCCGTGGCCCCTGCCTTTTCCCCTGGGACCTGGTTTTCCTTCACTGGCCTGAATGGTTTTTGTTTTGTTTTGTTTTTTGTTTTTTACTGTGCTTCTTAGGACAATAGTTCCCTGTAGTTTCTATCAGCCTCTGAGCGCACCTGGATTATAAGCTTTCCTCCTGGTGTGACCCCAGCAGTGGCTCGGGCTCTAGCCCACAGCTCACCAGCAGGGATTATAGTGGCTGCGGTTTTCTGTGGTCTGGATGCCCTCTGCCTGGGGTGTGGCATGAAGTCAGGTCTGGCTCTAGAAGGGCTTGTCTGCCCTGATCGGGGCACACAGGTGACTGGAGCGGCTCCAGGGTTCCTGATGGTGGAGGACTCTCTTTGTGGCCAACGGGAGTGTTGTGTGGTGACAAGGTAACAGATTCCTTGTCCCTAAGAATCTCACGTTGCACCTACCAGGTGCGCCCAAGGGAAAGTGAGCTGAGTCCTAATTCCGAGACAAATCTACTTTTGGGGAGGAGAACAAGGAAGAACGAACAAAGGAAAAAAGCTTCAGGAAAATGACTTCAAAAGTAGAACTTTGAAAGTTTTTGTGGGGAAGTTTTGGAAACAGATCAGTGTGGTAGAAAACATTTCCCCTTCGGACACAGGAGGAGGAGGAAAGAAGGCTGTTGGGCTGGCTAGGGGCTTGCTGGTAATCTGAGGAGAGCGGTTTCTGTAGATGGGCAGAGGCTGTGTGGCTGGGGGACCCCTTGAAAGGGGACCCCCAGTGCCTCAGGAAGATTGACAGGAAATGTACCTAGCAGCTCCCTAAGGAGCTAGCAGTGCAAGGGAGTGTGTGTGTGTGTGTGTGTCTGTCTGTATGTGTGTGTGGCCTGTAGAGCACAGACCGCTCTGATCAGCTCCCTCTGAATTCCTGTGAAGTAGCTAAAATCTACTGCTGTACAAACACACAGATGAACAGAGAACTTACCTTCCATCATCTTTTTTCCTTTCATGAATGCTCTGTGCATAGTATAGTTTGATGTCCATGTGGCTAGGGGTAATGTGCTTAGAATTATTTTAAAAGGGAAAAAGTCGAAAAAGTTTCCAATTGATGACAGGTGTGCTATAATGGATGTAGTGTGTGGATTTGAAAAAGAATATTCCATTTGCTTTTATTTCCTTTTTTTTTAACGTCTTCATTTTATTTTATTTTTTTTTTCTGTGTTCCAAGGTTCATTGTTTATGCACCACACCCAGTATTCCATGCAGTTCGTGCCCTCCTTAGTACCCACCACCAGGCTCACCCATCCCCCCACTCCCTCCCCTCCAAAACCTTCATCTTGTTTCTCAGAGTCCACAGTCTCTCATGGTTCGTCATCCCCTTTGAGCAAGGAAACAGCTTTTTTGCTTCTAATGTAGTCCTGTCGATTCAGTCAAATCTCAAATTCTTAATGATTTCTTTTAATATTGGGAACCCCTAATATAGGTAAATCTAGAATAGTAATCGTTAGGACTTTTTGTGTAGCAAAAGTTTGTTCATTTGTGTCAAAGTTGAGGTTAGGAGAGTAGAATTCTACAGAAGTTGCAGTTGTGAGTAAACGGTTTTAAAGAATATAAAATCAGTTCAATTGAGTAATACAAATTCAAAGAATATAAAATCAGTTCAATTGAGTAATACAAATTCAATTTAAATAATATGAATTCATCGATTAATTTTAAATAACATGCTTTTGTTATTTTTAATGTATTATTAATTTCAAATAATTATTATTATTAATTTCAAATAATATGAACTCAACTCAGTGTGCCTGGTTTTAGAAGTGTTCACACTCTGGTTCTGACACTTACTAGGCAAGAACCTACAAGTTCCCCAACTTGCAAAGTGGAAAACAATACCTACTCACAGAGCATTTGTGAATGCAAAGATGGAAAAGTGCTCAAAACATGTCACCTTTTGCCATTTTCTAAAAGCAAAACATCTTTCAGCTTTTTTGGGAACAGAGACTAGAAGAGAAATTTGATTTAGGGACTTTTTACAGAGGTTTTTAAAAACCACAACATCATGTTATTCTTGGCCAAAGATAAATTAGTAAAAAATAGGTCATAGAGCTTTAAATTAATATGTTAGTATTAGCAACAATGACCCATAGTTATACTACTTTTGTAGAAGTTATTTAGGACATTTGGCTTGCTAAACATCATGAATACATTTTTTGAATTACTAGTGGCCTCCAAGTTACTAATGGGCTTTTACTGTGTGTTACTGATATTAAAATACATTTCTCTTTGTTTTTGGTAGTAACCCACTTCCATTCCTAATTGTGTTCTGCACAGGTTAATATTAGTGCTGGTTTATCACGTTTGGGTACTCAGTAGTGGGGTACCATTCTTTGAAGGTGCCTTGACATGGCCTAAAGACATACTGATGGTGAGGACAAGCTGGCAAAGCATGAGAAATTTATTCAAGTTATTGTCCAGAAGATTTATCCATCCCTTCAGAAAGTACCAGCATCCTGTTCCTTCCTTTTCTACTCCCTAACCACCTTCCTCCTAGCACCTTGCTTTTACCCTGTCATTGCTGTGATAAGAGACTTTCCCCAATAATGGAGCCTATCATAAAATTTAACTCCTGACCTGTCATTCCAGTTCCTTCACACACCTGTGTTGTCTGTTGCGGAAATTTGGTCTGTGCTTCTCCGATCAAATAGAATTATCCTTTAGTCAGAGGGTTGTCCCCCATGGACAATGTCCGTTATGAGACTTAATGTTGTTTAGCATTTAGAATCATTCTTTCTTCTTAAATTAGGAGTAAGAATCAGCAGAAACTGCCACGCTATGGCAGTCCCAACATAATTCCCCAGAGTCTGTCTATAAGGATAGTATTTTTTGTAGTTGGGTAAAATTACATAAGTAATGCTGCATACCAATTAGTTGTATTAAAATATATATTACGCACAGCTTTGTACTTGGCTTAGAAAGTTTCCTTGACAACATCATTTAACTTCTTACTGTTCTTTTCATGTTGCTCGTATAAATATCTAATATGTTTTTGTTCAAAACATCAATTAGGGTTCAGTGTAATCTTTATTAATACAGATCTGTTATTACAAGAAGACTGCTGAGCTATGATAATTTGCACAGCAGGAACAATAAAATATCTTCTTTCTTCTTGGGTCTATCCCAGAATGCTTGGCTTTTCTGATCTTTCACAGAGTACACCAAAGCCTTCCATGATCCCTTTTACAATCAGGATGAGATCTTGAAAGCATTCTTATAATCAAAAGCCACATTTCCTTTAAAGGTAAATAAAACGGAAGGGTCCCAAATTGCAGATAGATTCAAACAAGACAAATGTAGGTGACAGAGCTCCAATTTAATCTTTCACTCTCTTTCTTCATGTAGCCAGAACTCCCCACTTCCTGCGGATTCAGAATGTGGAAGTCAACGCAGGCCAGTTTGCCACCTTCCAGTGCAGTGCCATCGGCCGGACTGTGGCGGGTGACAGGCTGTGGTTGCAGGTACAGTAACTCACCATCACCGACCTGTTCAGGGAGGGTCGAGAGGCAGAAGGGCACGACCCCTAGGGAGGGGTCCAGGGAACCGGGTCAGGATTGGGTTGTTGATGGACGACTGAAGATGTGACTTGTCTCTGTTCCTTCCTTCTTTATTGATAAGTTGTGAGATTCCTAAAGGTTCTAAATAATGTCTACTGTTCTTCACAGACCTTTTGTTTTTCCCTTTAAATTTCTGTTTTTTCCATTGCTTCTGCTGAGCCGTGTTGCTTTGAAGATATGGTTGTCAAAATACTTTTAGAGCAGGATTAGAAATTAACAACACATCTTTTGACTATTTAAGTGGACATTTTTAGTGTAATCATAATTTGTGTGTCTTCTTTTTTTTAATTTAATGTGTGTGTGTGTGTGTGTGTTCCAAAATTCATTGTTTATGCACCACGCCCAGTGCTCCATGCAATATGTGCGCTCCTTAATACCTACCAGCAGGCTCACCCAACCCCCCATCCCCCTTCCCTCCAGAACCCTCAGTTTGTTTCTCAGAGTCCATGATCTTTCAAATTCCATATGTATTTTGCATGGCAAATAGTGTCATGGACATAGCCATGGTTGCCAGAATTCTGAAAGAATGAGTGGGATTCAGACCTCTCCTCTCCACCTGGAAGGCCTCCCGCTGCTGTAGGCTCTGTGTCTCACCTCCCCTTCCCATGGCATTCTCCGATTTCATTCTTGTTTCTTCCTTTTATGTATTGATCTGCAGGACACTCGTTCTTTACTGAGACTAGTGTTGATTTCCACCTATCCCTCTTTCCTTGTAGGTCTTGTTTTAGTTTGGTTAATCCTACATTTAAGTTAGTTTGCTACTGAGCCGCTCCATCCATGACTTCCATTCCCCCATGACTTGAGCTTCCCACACGCTGACCTGTCCTCTGCCTCTCACCTCTCCACTTCTTATCGTCCCTCCTCTTCTGCACTGTCATGAGGACTGTGACGTGTCACAGTTGCGTGACACTCTAAAACTGTGAAATTTCTCTTGCCTTTTCATCATCACAACTGAAATAAAAGGCTGTTTTTATTCCTCGACTTCTGGGGCACACGGAAGATGGCCTAATGTGCTGTCCCAAGATTAGGCAACAATATGTTGACAGCTGGGGAGTACATTCTGAAGGAGGGTTCTTAAAATATTCTTGGACCCACTTGCACAATTCCTTACCCTTCTACCTTGACGTCAGTGTTTTCTCATCTCTTGGTGTTCCTGTGAGAAGAAGATCCACTGGCCAGGAAGGAGGAAGGTATGCAGAGGACCGAGACCACAGGCACCAAATTCATCTGAACTCTTCCTCATTCTCCAAAAGTTTTACACTCGCTACTGTAAGAGATTGTGCAGCCCGTGGCTACTGTGCTCCATCCTGATCCTCGGTGTTTGATTTTGTTTTCTCTTTTCTTCCTTTTTTTTTTTTTTCTCTTTTGTATCCCACTTCCCAGTTGTTTTAGGATCTTGATATGAGAGACTGAAAATTATTTTCTTCGTTAGTGGTTGTTTGGTATTTAACTTGATCAAGATGGGCTGTGTATGGTAATTGATGAGACAGGCATTTTTTATGCTTATTTTCCACAATGCATTAGCTACCTTTTAAAAATGGCACTTTCCTGTCATTTTTGATTTATCTCCAGAATCTTAGATTTTCATGGAAAATAGTTTTGGGCTTCTGATATTTGTGTTAATGTTACTTCAGAAACACAGTATAAAGTCTAAACTCTTGCCTTAGCCGAGTCTTAGATACTTCCAAGAATTTATAGGCAAATTAGGGTTACAATTTGATCTTTTTGTTTTTACAAATATCCTGGGCTTGGGATGCTCCTGGTTCAATTTAGCATCGCCTTGGGTATTGGGGATCTTTAACTATTTCCTGCTACAAAGGAGAAGACTATGTTTTAAAGAGAATCTGTATCTGAAGCTAATGATTTACTTACTATATGTTAGCTAATTGAATTTAAATTAAAAAATATAAAACAATAAAAAAATAAAGAGAATCTGCCTTGTCATAGAGAGAAAGCTAGCTGCTCTTTTGAAAAACAGGTCTAAATGCAAAGTCTGAGCCTTCACTCCACTAGGATCACTTGGTGAGGGGGGATTAAAAAATGCCTGGTCTACACCAGGATTCTGATTTAATGGGTCTGTGTCAGGTCCCCGCATTCAGGGCTTCCCAGGGGATTCCAGGGTGTGCTCAAGGTTGACAGTTATTGGGCTCAAGCAGAGCCAAATGCATGTCCCAAGTCAGGAAAGAAAAAGGCAAAACCCAAGGTACAAAGGTAGCTGTATTCACTAGCCTTGATGGGACTATCACATTGAATTTCCCATGCCCCTGAACTCTCTTGCTTTTGTTCTATTACATTTGATCATTAGTGTTGAAAAAATTGTTTTTACAGTCCATCCATTAATGCCTTTCTTGTCTATTACCCAACCTTGTCTTGCCTTTCTTGGCATCGATGACTACCTATTACCCTGCAGTTGTCCTCGTGGTCATACTCTGAAGGGGATGATCGAAACAGAGGTGTTGTGACTGAAATTCTAAGTGAAACTCCGTCCTGGACCTGGCGTGCTCTGTGCGAATCTCTATGATGTTAGAATAATTTTACTGTTAAATGATTTATTTCCTCTGGTTGGATAAGCATACTGTGGGGAAATGTTTATTTTATTAATAGCTAATGAAATAAGACTAGTGTCCTTCACTTGCAAGAATGGTTTCTATTAAACTGTGTTTGTGCAAAGTGACTTCCAGTTGAGTGAGGATTTGTGGCAGGTGATGGTTTCATAGAGCCCTCCGAGCCTCTCACCCTTGCCCTGGCCTTTGCCTGAGGTCATCTTTTAGAAGTTGTGGGGAAAAACAAACTTGGAATCATGGTGCAGGATCTTTCGAGTGTAGAGGTATAAATATGGGCATTTCATCACTCCTTTAATGCTATCACAGTCTCAAAAATGCTTATCTCCTGCCTACAGAGTCACTTGCATCTCAAAGTAATTCTGAGATCCAGGCAGAAAAATGAATAGGAAAAATGTTTTTAGACTTTTCTTCTCAGTACTAAGTCAAGATTTAGGAATTAATAATGCATTTTTATTTAGGGAAACATTGATGCTTTGGAGTATCATCGTTTATAATAATATGTGTTACTTGTATGACCATATTTTGAGTTATGCTGTAGGCATTTGCTCAGTTTCATGGGTATATCCCATGGTCGTACTCTTCCTTTATAGATGAATTTGAGGTGCAGGATTGCTCAGGGTCACAGAGGTAAATGGCATAGCAGAGAAGCATACACCCATATTTCCTTTACTTACCTATTGCTTGATTCCACTATCCTAAAACATCTTCCCATATTCCAAATCTAGATGAATAAGTAATATGTATTTACCACTCTGTTGGAAGAATTTGGATGTGACTGACATTGCATGATTAACCTCAAGGAGCCATCATAACCAAAAAAAAAAAAAAAAAAAAAAAAGTCCATATGTACCATATGTATTACATGCCCATACTGACCCACCTCTACAAAATGGCCAGCAGTTCAGTTATTTAAAATATAGATTAAATATGATCGCTGTCAGAGCCTTTCACAAAAACATAGCACATATAAATTTGATGATGACACTAATGAAGAAATGTTTATGATTAGCAGATGTGTCCCATCTGCTTACATTTTCCCCGTCTCATCTGTGGGCTACAGGTTATTGTCAACATAGAATTGGTTTTTCTAGAATACGAAACAACAGAGTAAAACACAGTTCACGAGCATCCATTAGTACAGCAGCAAAGGACCTAAAACACCTTCCAGACAATGTACAGTAGGAAGACTGTGTCTACAAAATGGTTTTCTCTTTGTAGCATGAGAGTGGCATGCAGTGTGTTTGTTGAGATACTTGGCTCTGTGCTATCAGATACATGGTCTCAGCAGGGACTGTCGCTGTGGGATACACTCAAATGAAATGTATGTCTAAAATCATTCAGGTACACAAAACACGACAGTATTGCCTGTTATTATCAACTTTCTGATCACTGTGGAGTCTGCATTTTTAAAATATCTTAGAGTATGTAATAAGATAGAGAAGAGAAAATAGAATTTTAGGTATCCTTTTCATACTGATGGGCAATTTCTGAGTTAGATGTATTTTTTTTTAATATTCTTTTTAAAAAAATTTTTATTTCTTTTCAATGTAAGAGTATTCATTGTTTTTGCACCACACCCAGTGCCCCATGCAATCTGTGCCCTCTCTAATACCCACCGGCTGGTTCCCCCAACCTCCCACCCTCCGCCCCTTCAAAACCCTCAGATTGTTTTTCAGAATCCATAGTCTCTCATGAGTTAGATGTATTTTTACACAGTCCTAAATGCCCCTTAAGCCATGTATGGCCATATTAATATTACTGTTGTACTTTCTGAAGCATTTTAAATTTTATTTTCCTACATACACTTGTTTCCCCTAAGAATTAATATTTATACCAGTTTTAACTTTTCAATAAATAAAGATGGTCACCAAAGCTAGTATTGATAGTCATAAATCTGAAGATGGCTTGTGCACATTGTTTGCTAGGAAACATGGGCCACCTTGCCCTCTTCCCCTGCATCTGTGTAGTTTGGACATTTTTGTAACTTCTGCTGTTTAATTCATTTTTGATCATTGTGGAGGCTCCTCCAAATTCCTTCGTCTTTTTATTCGGTGTCTTCATTGCTTTGGACTGCTATAACAAACCACCACGGGCTGCGTGGCTTAAACAATTTATAGAGACTGAAGTCCAAGGTCAGGGTACCATCATGGTGAAGTTTTCAGTGAGGACTCTGGCTCCCTGTTTTATGGACAGCCTTCTTACTGCATCCCCGCATGCAGAGAGAGAGAGCTCTGGGCGAGGCATCCTTATAAGGATGCCAATTCCATCAAGAGGGATTCAGTCTGATGACCTCCTCTAAGCCTAATTACCTCCCGAAGGCCCACCTCGGTACCGTCACACTGGAGATTAGGTTCGATCATACGAATTTGGGAGAGACCCAAGCATTCAGTCTACAGCATTTGGCTACCATCTTAAACTCAGAAGTGGGCGGGAAATGAAAGTGGTTCAGCCTCCAGGACAAATGGCAGAAATCAGAGGGGCAGTAGGGATGCCTTTTGAAAAATAGATGAATGGCAGCTTTGACCAAGCCAGGAACTGGCATGAGCAAGTGGGGTGAATAGGAGTTGGCCAAGGAAACCTGGAAGACAGTGATTTTCTCTCCACAGATCTTGAGACCCCTATCATTCTTCAATAGCTTATTTTCTAGAATCACAGAATTATGTAATATCTGAATATGGAATAGTCTTAAAATCAAATTTTATTCATGAGAAAGTGAAAGCCCAGAAAAGGTAGGAAACTGTAACACAATCGTATATTATGTATTTAATTATGATATGTATTAAATACAGTTTAGTTTGCTAGTGAAAGTCAATGATAAATATGTATTTACAAATAAGTAAATTTTGCCATGTGGACATATTTCTTCATCAATTACTTGTCTTTTAATCAAATATGCTCAGATTTACTGTGAAAATAGCTGTGTTAATTTTGGAGCCATCGTAGTATAATATCATTGAGTTTTACTTTTTTAGCAAATAGGGCTTAGTGCTCATTAGAAGTAAGGCACCAGAATAACATTTTTAAATGATTTCATAACATGCATCTGTTCATAGAAATAGAAAAAAAAATCAGATGGTGTTACTATGAAGTACTCTATTAAAAATACTGTTGCAATGTAGCAGCTAGAATAGTACCTATAACATAACAAATACTCAGTAAATGCCTGCTCCTGGCACTTCCCTTACTGCCTGCCTGAACAAATCATGTGTCTCCTCCAGGTGAGTCTCAAAGGCTGGCACAAGAAACAGACACAGAATCTGTCTTTCTGGGATGCTGGTTTTATGGCTATGGTTCATCTCCAAGGGATGGTTTTGATGAGAGAAGGGATACATAGAACCTAATGATGTCTCTTTTGCTATTTCAGAGTATTCAACAAATATCACACAGAGTTAGAATAGTTCTGGAAGCAAATGTGGTTAGTATGTCATCTCTTTTAAACCTTCATTTCGTATACCTTTCCCCTAGGTACTTTTCCCCCCTCTGTTGTAAAATTTTGCTTTCTATTTCACCCCGTAGAAAAAAATTCTTGCCACAGGACTTCAAAGAAAGGTAATAGAAATGCACCTCTCAAGGACAATATGTTTGAATCCTCACTATGACAGCAGACCTGTGTCATAGTAATTGATAGATGAACCCACCTCACTTTTTTTTTTCTTTTTTTGGTATGGAATGTAATGCAGTATGAGCTCTTGAATTGGATAGACTGATTTTCTAAGAATAATGTTCACTTAGGATTAAAACTTTTGTAGTTGTTGGCCTAGAGATTTTCTTTTTTTCTTTTGAGAGTTTGATATGTAATTCCACCTAACTGGGTCTGAGTTACACAATTGTGAAAACAGTATTTCTCACCAGTATAATACATTTCTCATATTTCTTTTCTGAGTTAGATTTTTAGTCCTTTGTGGGTCTTTTTTGAGAGAGAAAAAGGAAAATCTTCAGATTTTTATAACTTAAAATGGTTCTCATAAATAGGTAGTCTGGCCTGCTATAGAATTTGATTTATGAATGAATAAATTATAAATTATATTGCAGTATTTATATTACTGACTTCAACAGATGTGTTTGAAAAAAAAAAAAAATTACAACTCCATTTACTGAGCACTGCTGTGTGCTAGATACTTTGCTAGGCTGTGTCTGGGCATTTTTTTCTCTGAACTGATCCACAGGAACACTCTCTTTTATGCCCACAGGAGAAGAAACAAGCTTAGGAAGTTTCACTAATTTTTCCAGGAACACATTGCCAGTAACAAGACTGAAGATTTGAGCCATGCCATGTAACTCCAGAATGTATATCCTTAACTATAATGCCTCTTGCATAGTACAAAGACCCAGACATTTCCTTGTGGATTCATAAACACCATGTAGTAATTTACATGATAGCTTTTATCAGAATTTAAAATTAAAATTCTATTCATGTGTGTGGATGTTGCCTTGGCTTTTTTGTTAGGGAATGTATGTTTGGTCAACCTTTCTTGGTGGCTTTTAGTTTCCTTTATAGATTATGAGGGGAAAAAGCAGAACTGTATATCAGTCCAATTTTGCTATTATGTATAAAAGCCATAAAATGATTTGAAAAGAAGTAAAATTATGGTTCCCTTGGCAAGTTTAACTTGGGTATTTTATACCATATATATTAAAGCATAAATTTAACATCACTTACCATCATAGAAAATACCAGGAATGCACAAATAGGACTGTCTTCAGTTGCTATAGGAACCATTTGCTCCTTAAAACTTTGAGTGGTTGAAATTACATCCATTATTGTTTTAGTCAGTTGAATATCCATATATATATATATATATATATATATATATATATATATAATGCAATATGCACATTCAGACTGAAACCACCAAAAGCCTTCAAAGCATATACTGTATGTTTTAATTTAGTGTGAGTTTGGATTAGCTTAATTTAAAGGTAAAGATGCAGTATAACTTACCATGCGAGATTCCAGGAGGCATTAATTAATAAATTTTATTTTGTGATATGACATAACTCCATCCAAAAAGACATAAATCTCTGGTGCTTCAAGAAGGATGCCCCAGAAAAAGTTGGAGCAGCAGTTGGAGAGCTCTGTCCTCAGCAGCAATCTAAAGGTCTCCGGGCCAGAATGGGAAATGGTACTTGAAACCATGGGTCAAGATGGTTCAGTTCTGAGGGCAGAAGAGAAAGGCATCAACTTGTCCTCTTAAGGGGTGCTTACTTTGAGGCCAAGAGCCATAAATCCTGTGAAAGCAATTTTTTCTTTTTCTTTCTTTCTTTCTTTCTTTTTTTTTTTTTTTTGCAGCTTTTCTCAAATTCATCAAGTGGTTCATTTGTTTTTCTTGGCTCTGAGAATCCATAGCTGTGTCACAAGAAGAGAAGGCAGAGGTGGCCGTGCTCTGGAATTTCTGTGATTGAGGGCTGAGAATACGAACTCTCTGTTTTTCTATCTCCTTTTACTGAGCCAGGCCTAGGACTGAGGGTCCTGGAGGGTTTGGACACTATTAGGATCTCTAGTTTTTTGTTTTGTTTTTGCTTTTGTTTTCCTCTTCTGTCTTTTTTTTTTTTTTTCTTTTTTTGGAAGGAGAGGAAAATTAGAAATGTCTTATGTGGGCAGTTTATGTACAGGCCTGTGGTGGCCTTGGAAGTCCTAGAAGGTTTTCAGTTTCATCATCAGGCATCATGTACAGAGAAAGGAAAGAGAGACGTTTACCTAAGTCCTTCCTTGATATGGAAAGAAAATTTGGCAATTTCTGATGGGTTTTTATTTTAAAAATGTCTTTTGGACTGTAGAACTATGACTCAGCAGGAGGCAAGACCTGAAGATTTTGGGTTGGTTCACAGCGGCCGCCAGGCAGTTCCTACAGAGGATGGACTTTGAAGTCGTAAAGCAGTTTGTTATTCTCGTCTGCATACCTCCTTACTTCTAGAACTCCCATCCTTTGTTCCCTTCATGCAAAAGAAAGGGCATTGGCTCTTGTCCAAGTGTAATAAAATTGTTTGTCTCTGTTAGAAGTGATGTCCTCTAAGCACAAAGGACAAGGACAAGTGACTAACGGAGTTTCTGTTTATTTTTAAGATTTGGAAGCCCCTTATTACTTTCACTCAAGAAATGTATATTATATATTTTCCATGCGCTAAGTATATGAGTTAGGCAAATGTTGCCAGAGATCCAGGCCGCAAGCTCCGGGATATGTCTTCCCTGGCTCAAAGTACACTTTCTTTTCTACTGGTGCTGGTACCTTTACCATAGAAATGAGAAAGTTTGATGCTTGCCCAGGAAGTGAATGACACCTAGACAAAATAGTTCTACAACACTGGAGTATTTGCAAGCCAGTAGCAAAATCAGTGGGGCGAAATAACCACAGTTAAAATAGTTGTTCCGTAATACAGAAAAATGAGCCATTTCTTTCTTCACATCTTCCTTGAAGAAAGTTTCTTTTCACCTTTATTACAGAAATTGTAAGTATACACAGAGTTAGAGAGAAATTGGAAAAAGTTTAATATACTCAGCATTCCACTTCAACACCTAACACTATGTGGCCAATTGCTGCCTCTCTGTTTCCACCTGCTCCCCCTCTGATTATTTTTGAAGCAATCCCAGTCATCATATCATTTAACTTGTTAATGTTTTTCTAAAACAGGGGCTGGCAAACACTTTCTGTAAAGAGCCAGATAGTAAATTTTGCAGGCCAGACGGGCTTTGTGGCAACTGCACAGCTCTGCAGACAACACACACGTGTAGGATAGTGGCTGTTTTCAGTGCAGCCTTGCATATGGACACTGACCTTTGAATTTCATATGAGTCTCATTGTCACAAAATAGTATTCCTGCTTTGTTTGTTTTTATTTGTTTGTTTGTTTTTGTTAGTTTGTTTGTTTAAATTTTTTATTTTTTATAAACATATATTTTTATCCCCAGGGGTACAGGTCTGTGAATCACCAGGTTTACACACTTCACAGCACTCACCAAAGCACATACCCTCCCCAATGTCCATAATCCCACCCCCTTCTCCCAAGCCCCCTCCCCCCAGCAACCCTCAGTTTGTTTTATGAGATTAAGAGTCACTTATGGTTTGTCTCCCTCTCAATCCCATCTTGTTTCATTGATTCTTCTTCTACTCACTTAAGCCCCCATGTTGCATCACTACTTCCTCATATCAGGGAGATCATATGATAGTTGTCTTTCTCTGCTTGACTTATTTCGCTAAGCATGATACGCTCTAGTTCCGTCCATGTTGTCACAAATAGCAAGATTTCATTTCTTTTTTTTTTTTTTAAAGATTTTATTTATTTATTTGACAGAGAGAAATCACAAGTAGATGGAGAGGCAGGCAGAGAGAGAGAGGGAAGCAAGCTCTCTGCTGAGCAGAGAGCCCGATGCAGGACTCGATCCCAGGACTCTGAGATCATGACCTGAGCCGAAGGCAGCGGCTTAACCCACTGAGCCACCCAGGCGCCCCAAGATTTCATTTCTTTTGATGGCTGCATAGTATTCCATTGTGTATATGTACCACATCTTCTTGATCCATTCATCTGTTGATGGACATCTAGGTTCTTTCCATAGTTTGGCTATTGTGGACATTGCTGCTATAAACATTCGGGTGCATGTGTCCCTTTGGATCACTACATTTGTATCTTTAGGGTAAATACCCAGTGGTAAAATTGCTGGGTCATAGGGCAGTTCTAGTTTCAACATTTTGAGGAACCTCCATGCTGTTTTCCAGAGTGGCTGCACCAGCTTGCACTCCCACCAACAGTGTAGGAGGGTTCCCCTTTCTCCGCATCCTCGCCAGCATCTGTCATTTCCTGACTTGTTGATTTTAGCCATTCTGACTGGTGTGAGCTGATATCTCATTGTGGTTTTGATTTGTATTTCCCTGATGCCGAGTGATATGGAGCACTTTTTCATGTGTCTGTTGGCCATCTGGATGTCTTCTTTGCAGAAATGTCTGCTCATGTCCTCTGCCCATTTCTTGATTGGATTATTTGTTCTTTGGGTGTTGGGTTTGCTAAGTTCTTTATAGATTCTGGACACTAGTCCTTAATCTGATATGTCATTTGCAAATATCTTCTCCAATTCTGTCAGTTGTCATTTGATTTTGTTAACTGTTTCCTTTGATGTGCAAAAGCTTTTGATCTTGAAGAAATCCCAATAGTTCATTTTTGCCCTTGCTTCCCTTGCCTTTGGCGATGTTCCTAGGAAGATGTTGCTGCCGCTGAGGTCGAAGAGGTTGCTGCCTGTGTTCTCCTCAAGGATTTTGATGGATTCCTTTCACACATTGAGGTCCTTCATCCATTTTGAGTCTATTTTCGTGTGTGGTGTAAGGAAATGGTCCAATTTCATTTTTCTGCATGTGGCTGTCCAATTTTCCCAGCACCATTTATTGAAGAGGCTGTCTTTTTTCCATTGGACATTCTTTCCTGCTTTGTCAAAGATTAGTTGACCATAGAGTTGAGGGTCTATTTCTGGGCTCTCTCTTCTGTTCCATTGATCTATGTGTCTGTTTTTGTGCCAGTACCATGCTGTCTTGATGATGACAGCTTTGTAATAGAGCTTGAAGTCTGGAACTGTGATGCCACCAACTTTGGCTTTCTTTTTCAATATCCCTTTGGCTATTCGAGGTCTTTTATGGTTCCATATAAATTTTAGAATTATTTGTTCCATTTCTTTGAAAAAGATGGATGGTACTTTGATAAGTATTGCATTAAATGTGTAGATTGCTTTAGGTAGCATAGACATTTTCACAATATTTATTCTTCCAATCCAGGAGCATGGAACATTTTCCCATTTCTTTGTGTCTTCCTCAATTTCTTTCATGAGTACTTTATAGTTTTCTGAGTATAGATTCTGTGCCTCTTTGGTTAGGTTTATTCCTAGGTATCTTATGGTTTTGGGTGCAATTGTAAATGGGATTGACTCCTTAATTTCTCTTTCTTCTGCCTTGTTGTTGGTGTAGAGAAATGCAACTGATTTCTGTGCATTGATTTTATATCCTGACACTTTACTGAATTCCTGTACAAGTTCTAGCAGTTTTGGAGTGGAGTCTTTTGGGTTTTCCACATATAGTATCATATCATCTGTGAAGAGTGATAATTTGACTTCTTCTTTGCCGATTTGGATGCCTTTAATTTCCTTTTGTTGTCTGATTGCTGAGGCTAGGACCTCTAGTACGATGTTGAATAGCAGTGGTGATAATGGACATCCCTGCCGTGTTCCTGACCTTAGCGGAAAAGCTTTCAGTTTTTCTCCATTGAGAATGATATTTGCGGTGGGTTTTTCATAGATGGCTTTGATGATATTGAGGTATGTGCCCTCTATCTCTACACTTTGAAGAGTTTTGATCAGGAAGGGATGCTGTACTTTCTCAAATGCTTTTTCAGCATCTATTGAGAGTATCATATGGTTCTTATTCTTTCTTTTATTGATGTGTTGTATCACATTGACTGATTTGCAGATGTTGAACCAACCTTGCAGCCCTGGAATAAATCCCACTTGGTCATGGTGAATAATCGTTTTAATGTACTGTTGAATCCTATTGGCTAGTATTTTGGTGAGAATTTTCGCATCTGTGTTCATCAAGGATATTGGTCTATAGCTCTCTTTTTTGATGGGATCCTTGTCTGGTTTTGGAATCAAGGTGATGCTGGCCTCATAAAATGAGTTTGGAAGTTTTCCTTCCATTTCTATTTTTTGGAACAGTTTCAGGAGAATAGGAATTAGTTCTTCTTTAAATGTTTGGTAAAATTCCCCTGGGAAGCCGTCTGGCCCTGGGCTTTTGTTTGTTTGGAGATTTTTAATGACTGTTCAATCTCCTTACTAGTTATGGGTCTGTTCAGGCTTTCTATTTCTTCCTGATTCAGTTGTGGTAGTTTATATGTTTCTAGGAATGCATCCATTTCTTCCAGATTGTCAAATTTGTTGGTGTAGACTTGCTCATAGTATGTTCTTATAATAGTTTGTATTTCTTTGGTGTTAGTTTTGATCTCTCCTCTTTCATTCATGATTTTATTTATTTGGGTCCTTTCTCTTTTCTTTTTGATAAGTCGGGCCAGGGGTTTATCAATTTTATTAATTCTTTCAAAGAACCAGCTCCTAGTTTCGTTGATTTGTTCTATTGTTTTTTTGGTTTCTATTTCATTGATTTCTGCTCTGATCTTTATGATTTCTCTTCTCCTGCTGGCTTAGGGTTTCTTTCTTGTTCTTTCTCCAGCTCCTTTAGGTGTAGGGTTAGGTTGTGTACCTGGGACCTTTCTTGGTTCTTGAGAAAGGCTTGTACCGCTATATATTTTCCTCTCAGAACTGCCTTTGTTGTGTCCCACAGATATTGAACCATTGTATTTTCATTATCATTTGTTTCCATGATTTTTTTCAATTCTTCTTTAATTTCCCGGTTGACCCATTCATTCTTTAGAAGGATGCTGTTTAGTCTCCATGTATTTGGGTTCTTTCCAAACTTCCTTTTGTGGTTGAGTTCTAGCTTTAGAACATTGTGGTCTGAAAATATGCAGGGAATGATCCCAATCTTTTGATACCGGTTGAGTCCTGATTTAGGACCGAGGATGTGATCTATTCTGGAGAATGTTCCATGTGCACTAGAGAAGAATGTGTATTCTGTTGCTTTGGGATGAAATGTTCTGAATATATCTGTGATGTCCATCTGGTCCAGTGTGTCATTTAAGGCCTTTATTTCCTTGCTGGTCTTTTGCTTGGATGATCTGTCCATTTCAGTGAGGGGAGTGTTAAAGTCCCCTACTATTATTGTATTATTGTTGATGTGTTTCTTTGATTTTGTTATTAATTGGTTTATATAGTTGGCTGCTCCCACGTTGGGGGCATAGATATTTAAAATTGTTAAATCTTCTTGTTGGACAGACCCTTTGAGTATGATATAGTGTCCTTCCTCATCTCTTATTATAGTCTTTGGCTTAAAATCTAATTGATCTGATATAAGGATTGCCACTCCTGCTTTCTTCTGATGTCCATTAGCATGGTAAATTCTTTTCCACCCCCTCACTTTAAATCTGGAGGTGTCTTCGGGCTTAAAATGAGTTTCTTGGAGGCAACATATAGATGGGTTTTGTTTTGTTTTTTTATCCATTCTGATACCCTGTGTCTTTTTATTGGGGCATTTAGCCCATTCACATTCAGGGTAACTATCGAGAGAGATGAATTTAGTGCCATTGTATTTCCTGTAAGGTGACTGTTACTGTATATGGTCTCTGTTCCTTCCTGATCTACCACTTGTAGGCTCTCTCTTTGCTTAGAGGACCCCTTTCAATATTTCCTGTAGAGCTGGTTTGGTGTTTGCAAATTCTTTCAGTTTTTGTTTGTCCTGGAAGCTTTTAATCTCTCCTTCTATTTTCAATGATAGCCTAGCTGGATATAGTATTCTGGGCTGCATGTTTTTCTCGTTTAGTGCTCTGAAAATATCATGCCAGCTCTTTCTGGCCTGCCAGGTCTCTGTGGATAAGTCAGCTGCCAATCTAATATTTTTACCATTGTATGTTACAGACTTCTTTTCCAGGGCTGCTTTCAGGATTTTCTCTTTGTCATTGAGACTTGTAAGTTTTACTATTAGGTGACGGGGTGTGGGCCTATTCTTACTGATTTTGAGGGGCGTTCTCTGAACCTCCTGAATTTTGATGCTCGTTCCCTTTGTCATATTGGGGAAATTCTCCCCAATAATTTTCTCCAGTATACCTTCTGCTCCCCTCTCTCTTACTTCTTCTTCTGGAATCCCAATTATTCTAATGTTGTTTCGTCTTATAGTGTCACTTATCTCTCGAATTCTCCCCTCGTGGTTCAGTAGCTGTTTGTCCTTCTTTTGCTCAGCTTCTTTATTCTCTGTCATTTGGTCTTCTGTGATTGAAGGGTGCCTGGGAAGCTCAGTTGGTTAGGCATCTGCCTTCAGCTCTGGTCATGATTCCAGCATCCTGGGATTGAGTCAACAGGGAGTCTGCTTATCCCTTTCCCTTTGTATCTTATGGTTTTGGGTGCAATTGTAAATGGGATTGACTCCTTAATATCTCTTTCTTCTGCCTTGTTGTTGGTGTAGAGAAATGCAACTGATTTCTGTGCATTGATTTTATATCCTGACACTTTACTGAATTCCTGTACAAGTTCTAGCAGTTTTGGAGTGGAGTCTTTTGGGTTTTCCACATATAGTATCATATCATCTGTGAAGAGTGATAATTTGACTTCTTCTTTGCCGATTTGGATGCCTTGATTAGACTTTGGATGCCTTGAAAAGACTTGATTAGTCCATTCATAAAGATGACACCCAATGGGTACATAGGATAAGGTGCCCAATCTTATTTAGTAATCAGGATAATTTAAAATGAAACCACGAAAGGATATTCTCTTAATAACCATGTGATATTTTGATTTGTAATAAGAAATATACATTTGGTCTTCATCCCTGTTCCTTCTATATCACTAATTCTTTCTTCTGCCTCATTTATCCTAGCAGTGAGAGCCTCCATTTTTGATTGAACCTCATTAATAGCTTTTTTGATTTCAACTTGGTTAGATTTTAGTTCTTTTATTTCTCCAGAAAGGGCTTTTATAGTCTCCCGAGAGGGTTTCTCTAATATCTTCCATGCCTTTTTCGAGCCCGGCTAGAACCTTGAGAATTGTCATTCTGAACTCTAGATCTGACATATTACCAGTGTCTGTATTGATTAGGTCCCTAGCCTTCGGTACTGCCTCTTGTTCTTTTTTTTTGTGGTGAATTTTTCCGTCTTGTCATTTTGTCCAGATAAGAGTATATGAAGGAGCAAGTAAAATACTAAAAGGGTGGCAACAACCCCAGGAAAATATGCTTTAACCAAATCAGAAGAGATCCCAAATCGTGAGAGGGGAGAAAGGGGATAAAAAGAGGTTCAAAAAGGAAGAAAAAAAAAAGAAAAGAATTAAAAAAAAGAAAACGAATAAAGAAAAATATAAAAAAGAAAAAATATATATATTAGATAAAATAGTTAAAAAACATTAAAAAAGAAAAGGGTAAAAGTTAAAAAATAAATTTTACCAGAAGGCAAGAAAAAAAATGAAAAAGAAAAAAATTAAATTAACTGCAAGACTAAAAAAAATCACAGGGAGAAAGCCATGAGTTCCGTGCTTTGCCTTCTCCTCCTCTGGAATTCTGCTGCTCTCCTTGGTATTGAAACCGCACTCCTTGGTAGGTGAACTTGGTCTTTGCTAGATTTCTTGTTGATCTTCTGGGGGAGGGGCCTGGTGTAGTGATTCTCAAGTGTCTTTGCCCCAGGCGGAATTGCACCCCCCTTACCAGGGGCCGGGCTGAGTAATCCGCTCAGGTTTGCTTTCAGGAGCTTTTGTTCCCTGAGCGCTTTCCGTAGAGTTCCGGAGGACGGGAATACAAATGGCGGCCTCCTGGTCTCCAGCCCGGAGGAGCCGAGAGCCTGGGGCCCCACTCCTCAATGCACACTCAGAGAACAGCGCCCAGTTACTCCCGTCTGCCTGACCTCCGGCCGCGCTGCGAGCTCACCGAGCCTGCGACTGGTTCAAGATAACACCGAGCTGTGAGCTTATTGTCGGCTCTGTCTTTGTAGCCGGCTTTCCCGTTCCAATACCCACAAGCTCTGTGACACTCAGACACCCCCGATCCTTCTGTGACCCTGCGGGACCTGAGGCCTCTGGAGCAATGTCCCTCAGTAGAACAGACTTTTAAAATTCCTGATTTTGTGCTCCATTGCTCCGCCGCTTGCCGGGAGCCGGCCCCTCCCCGTGGGGTCTATCTTCCTGTTGCTTTGGATTCACCTCTTCGCCAGTCTTACCTTTCAGAAAGTGGTTGTTTTTCTGTTTCCAGAATTGCTGTTCTTCTTCTCTTTGATCTGCCGATGGATTTTCAGGTGTTTGCAATCTTTAGATAAGCTATCTAGCTGATCTCCTGCTAGCTGAAGTAGTCTCAGCCTGCTACTTCTCCGCCATCTTGACTCCTCCCTGTTTTTTTTTTTAAATGATTAAAAACATACAAACCATTCTCAGCTTTTGAGCTATACAAAACAGGTGACTGGCTGGATGGAGCCTCAGACCCCTGCTCTGAAAGATAAGAGCCCTTTAAATAATAATAAACACTATGCGTGATCTGGAAAAATAATCAGTGTTCAGATTTCCTTGATTGTCTTATAATCTTATTTCTCTTAGCCATTTATTTGCATTGTTATAACAGTTAAGTTGACATTTTGCAAGTGAACAGTGAGTGTCTTAAGTTCATCCCCCCCTTTCTGGGAGGTTGGTGGTTGTTGCTGAAACTGTGTTTATCCTATACAGTTTCCCATATTTTCAATTTTGCTTGTTGCCATTTAATGGCAGAATCATTTAATGTGTTCTTCTGACTACTATGTTTCTTGCAATTATTTCCTTTTTTGTGAAGCTGTCAGCCACAGGTGACCCCTCCTACATTCATTGATTTGTTAAGGATTGTAGAATGGCTCCGTGATAACCAGTTCTTCTTGATTTAGTAGCTAGAATAGTCCCAGCAAGAAAAGCTCTCCCATATCAAATATGAGTTACCTTAATACGGAAATAATAAAGGGAGGATGGTAGAAATGCTTGATACTTTGTCTTTTTCAGCACGTTTTTTAAAAGTAAAGAGGTAGTTCACTGGCATCACCTAAAAGTGACCAAGGGGTTATTAGTATTATTATTATTGTCCCCAGCACCATGGTCTTTGTCATCACCACATTGTCGTCATTGTCATTGTCATCACTGTTATTGTCATCAACTTGTGGATTTAAATACATTTGATGTGTTTTGACCCATCACACTTATTATCTTTATCTCAGCTCAAATAAATGGAACTTACTCAGGTGGGTGACCCCTGTCCTAGGCCATGCCAGGTGGCTTTCTTACTTTCTGGTGTGACAATATATTCCAGGCTTATGTTTTACATTTTCTACCTCAGTGACCTAGAGTCAGCCATTTTTACAGGGAGCGCTGGTTCTTGTTTAGTGGGAACTGATCTATGGAAATTACAGTCTGAGCATAAGAGGTACTCATTACTATGCTCTTTTGTTCCTGGATCTTCCCATTGGGCAGAGCTGGGATATATACCTATACACACAGTTAAAAACATGTCTTGAGATCATATTGACAATTTTTTTTAAAAAAGATTTTATTTATTTATTTGAGAGAGAGAGCACACGAGCACAAGCATGGGGAATGGCAGGTGGAGGGAGTGGGAGAAGCAGGCTCCTTGCCCAGTGGGGGAAGCCCAATATGGGACTTGATTATAGTACTCTAGGATCATGACCTGAACTGAAGGCAGTGGCTTAATGAATTGAGCCACCTAGATGCCCCATATTGACAATTCCAATTGAAATTCAGAACCACTAGGCTTTTAGCCTCCTTTATCATGCATCTTTAGCTTTGTTCAGCTATGTTTTTCATAGTTTCATAGTTTGTGTACTTTAAGGTATATTGATTGGGAAAAAGTGATGTTCTTAGCCAGCCATGTTGAGGACTAGCCCCATCTTTTAGATTGTGAACGATTATGTGGGCACTGCCATCATCCTCATATTAGAGAGTCGTTATTACAGTTTTGAAGGAAACAGGGTCAATTCCTTGCCTTGCAAAACCCAAACCTTTAAACTAACGGGAAATGTCAGTCAGGCCTCTGAGATTCCTGTGGCTGAGTTAATCTAGTCAACAGTGGGATATTTGATTTTAGGACTATGGAACTTCTAATTTCATGGTTTCTAACAACTGCATTTATTGTGTATATCCTGTATTATTTGGATGAATGTCTCTGTAAAATGAAACAAAACTTGGTTAAGTAACCTCATTCAAATAGTACACCTATATAAAGAAATGGACTATGCCTAAATATCAGCATGAGATTCTAAATTTCCAGAATTAATTTTTTACTTGAAAATACTTGTAAGACTATTACACATTCAAAGAATATGCAGTTTTGGATATCTTCAGGTTACTTTGGCTATCTGTATATTTTTTAGCCAATTTAAATATACTTGTCAGTGTGTACTCATAGTATATGATAATATAAGTAAGAACTTCTAGTCCTATGCTTCCAAATTGGTAAATATTTGGGTTGGCTTCATTATGGCCTAGAAATCAAAAGTCAATAGTATCTTGGTTATTAAAATTTTATATATATATATATATAAAGTTTTATATATATATTAACATAATATAATATAATATATATAAGATAAATGTGATATATATTAATAAAACATAATATAATATATATATATTATATATATAATGTATATATGTCTCCAGAAGGTAGAAATGTTGAGGTAGTCTATTATTATTGGATTTAGATTATATAAAATATTTTCAATACGTTTATTCCAGATCTTGCTGATAATTGTTGTGATCCTAGTGGTAAGAATTTCAGTCAATTTGGGGGCTCATGGGTGGCTTGGTTGTTAAGCATCTGCCTTCGGTTCAGGTCATAATCCCAGGGTCCTGGAATTGAGTCCCACATTGGGCTCCTGGAACGCGAAGCCTGCTTTCCCTCTCCCACTCCCCCTGCTTGTGTTCCATCTCTCGCTGTGTCCCTCTCTGTCAAATAAATATAATCTTTAAAATTAAAAAAAGAAAAAAAGGATTTCAGTCAGTTTCATCCAAATGAGTGCATTTACAAGTGCGTTTACAGAGACTATTTTCCCTATTGAATAAATGAAGGTACAGTTCATCCCCAGCCATCTGGCTCAGGAAAGGTGACTGGCCAGTATCTCCTTCAGGCTTGTGCACTCAGAGCAACTTCAAAATGCCCCGGATTGACTAATTTGATCCAAGTGCTGCTAACATCCCAGACCTCAATTTCTCTCAATCATTGCTCTGATTATGGCAACACTATTTCCAAAAGACTTAATATGTATCTTTTTGATGGTAAATTACTGCTCATTTAGAAGTTCTACAGTCAGTCCCTTGCATAAAGAAGATTATAAGTCTAATTTAAATGACTATCAGTACCTTTTTTCCTAGCATGCTCAAACCGAAATACATGCATGTTTAAAGAC
This sequence comes from Mustela putorius furo, assembly GCF_011764305.1. NCBI lineage: Eukaryota > Metazoa > Chordata > Mammalia > Carnivora > Mustelidae > Mustela > Mustela putorius. The sequence continues at coordinate 10,181,017 of NW_025422010.1, read as the reverse complement.
ACTCTTGCTTTTGTATGAAGCCATATTTAACCCACTAAGATTATTTCCTCTCAGACAAGGCCATTATGGTTGTTTTATTAAGTTAACAAAAGATGGCAATTTCTTTAACAACCCTGGACATTCAGGTGCCAGGTTGTTCCTCAGGTATAGGTCTTTGTTCCTGACCAGCATGTCCTGGGCTGTCTTTTACCGTGAACTCTGATAATCTAAAGAACGATCTGGATGCCTGTCCTTGGCGATGCCACATTGTCCTTCTGTAAGGGTTTTGAGAACATGGAGCACCAGTCCTTGGCAGGGCTGCCTCTCCCTAAATGTGAGAATTAATAGAAAACTGTCCAACAGATTCACTGTCTCTATGCAGTGTACATTTTCATTGCTTTGTTTTGCCAGAAGAGCAGAAAGTATCCCATAGGCTCTGAGATGATCAGGAATACCAAAGGTTCTGAACATATTGTCCTATCTGTCACCACTGTCATGGGGAGAGACACACAAGGAAAGGAGTCATGTGCCTTTTCATGCCTCCCCGAATCAGAGACTTCTATTCCCCATTCTTCCCTGTTTAATTCTGACGTGAGGAAGCCTAGCTGTGGACCAAAAGACATCTTAAAAATCAGCTTGTTCAGTCACCCATTCAATGGCTAAATCCCTTTAACAGTGCTACCAACCTTTCCTTGGATGTCCCAGGCATGGTTTTTGTGCTAGAGATATATCAATTAAGAACCTGGCAAAGATCCCTGCCTCTGGGAGACTTATATTCTGGTAGGGGGTGAAGAGAATGACCCCTATCTCTGTGGGACTTATATTCTGGTAAGGGGTGAAGATAATGACCCTAATAAGTAAGCAATATCCTATGTTAGCAAGTGTTCAGTAGCATTAATAGGAGTAGCTAGGCAGGACACAGGGCATCAGCAGGGCCATGCAGGAGAGGTTTCAGTTTTAAATCTGGGGACTGGGTAGGCCTCCTTGAGTATACATGGGTGATGGAGATAAGTCAGGGAGGGCCTCCAGGAGGAGGAAGATAGACATCTGGAGGGTAGCCTGTCTGGGTGGGAAAGTGACAGCTCAGAGCCCAGTGTGGCTAGAGCCCAGGCATCCTGCAGACTTATGGGGTCATGGAAGTGTGGGGTGGGCAGAACTGGTTGTGTACATTCTTAGAGGTCACTCTTGTTCGCAAGTCTAAACATGGAAGTTCTCCACATCTAATGTAGCAGCAAAACCTGCCCACTTCTGTAGGGCAACACTTCACCTGAAACTTTATGGCCTGTTTTTCCTCCTTAGAGTCATAGTCCTTAGAATCATAGTCACATGTTTTAATGCAGAAATATCAATGTCCTTGGTAATGGGGTGCTGATCCAGACTTCCCTGGGATATCACATAATATACCATATAGAAACCCTTTTAAAATCAAAAATAAATCTGAATTCTGAACCACATTTTACCCAAAGAGTTTCAGATAAGGGATAGAGCCCCATGGCCATGACATTCAAATGCTGTTCCTATTTTACATGTCTGGTCTTTTAATTTTGGAAGATAATTGTCCTTTCTTCTCCCTCTCGAGTCATCTATTTCCAGGTGTTTATCAGGTTTTACCTGTAGTGATGAATGCTGCACAGTCACATGAGGTCCTCTTCATGTTCCACTGAACAAGCCTATTTCTCATATGCTCCTCGGAAAACAGGGGCCCCCAGAAAAGAAGGCTCTCTTCTGGGGGCCACCACCTCCCCAGATACTCTATTTCTATTAATATAACTGAAAACTGAATAAGGCTTGAAAAAAATCCACTTCACAAAACTTCTTATACCCTTAAGTGATGAAGGTGCTTCTAAGGTCGCCTGTGATCCACTGGTAAAGTCCAGGGAGTACAGGATTGATTTACATTTATTTTGACTCATATTTATTTCATTAATTTAAATTCATTATTAGGCTTTGCAGGTATCTTTTCTTTTATCCCATTTCACACATTCATGTGCTGGTTAGTTGTCACCTGTACATACGACACACACAACTACGACTCTCAGCGACATTAATAGTCATGTTGGAGGAGTCAAGGACATAAGGTTTGCCAAGGCTTCAGAAACCTGCTTCAGCATCCGTGCTGACAAGCAGCCATAGACTCTGGTCGTTCATAGGCTTCTAGTCCACCCAGCCTTCCTGGCACGTGTCCTATATTGCTCTCTTCTTGTCCATGGAGATATCACAGGTGATGCCGCCTGGTGTCTTGCCAACAGCTGGAAACACTCCATCCTCCTCCTTTCTAGCAACCCAAGAAGTCAGATTTGACACAAACCAGGTGAGGGGTGAGCACTCTCTCCTCCTCCCCATACCCCCCATTATCTGAGGACATCATCCCATGTGTCCTCCATCAACCCTATTGTGGATTCCTTGTTCATGAGTGTTATCAGTCACTGAGCTAACGCAGAACCTAAAGTCACTGTTGGACCTGACAGGTTTTTTTCAGCCTCAGGAAACAAAGAGACTATTATTAAAGTATCAGTGTCAGAACTTAGAAGGAAATGAATCAATATCGTCCAAGAAGTGGCTCTGTTCTCCCTGTGAGTTAGGACTTCGTCTCAAGTTCAGGCTTTTGGTCTGCTCTCATCTCTGTGTCTCTTCCTGCTGCAGTCCTTGCCATCTTTGAGCCCTTCCTCTGCCATCATCCCTCTCCCTTCTGTCGCCTCACCCAACTTCACTCCTTTTTGACTTTCTGTGTTTGCGCTACAGCAATTCTCCCTTATTCATGGGTCCAGTCCTCTATGTTCTCCAGTCTTTAGGCAACTGTTCTACATGCATTTACAAGGTGGGATTTTTCTGCCTATATAAAATTACTGGTCATACCACAAACTTAAATGATATGCATGAACCTTAGTGATTTATCTTCTAGATAGTTAAATAATGCCATGCATCCTGAATTCTAAATATACATTTTAGTAGTGCTGCATGTTCTTCTGTTCAATTATCTTAAGCACGCTTAATCTTATTTAGTTTGGTTTATCTATTCCATTTTTAGAAATAGCCCCTTATGGCTATTGAAGATGTGAATTTCAAGGAATAGTTTTGTCTTGTGGGAGGAGGTCAGTGTAGACTGCGTCTCAGAATATTACAGGGAATTTATCCTTCTTGAAAATATTAAAGATGGGGGGTGGGATGGCTCAGTGGGTTAAAGCCTCTGCCTTCGGCTCGGGTCATGATCCCAGGGTCCTGGGATCTAGCCCTGCATCGGGCTCTCTGCTCAGCAAGAACCCTGCTTCCTCCTCTCTCTGACTGCCTCTCTGCCTACTTGTGATCTCTGTCTGTCAAATAAATAAAATCTTAAAAAAAAAAAAAGTACTAAAGATGGGTTTCATTTTAATTTTAAAATTCTGTCTAGCAGGAGAGTAACTGAATTTGTACTGTGGAAGCCATGCAGTATCACAAAAATAAATATTTTTTTTTCTGAAGATTTGCCCTTTTACCTAAGATAAGCTGAGGGTCCCTCCCCCCACACACTTTATACTGTTTTGGAAATATTGTAAGAAAAGATCAGTGATTCAGGTCAATTCTCTGTCCTATTTGATCCATTTGTAATATCTGAAAGGAGTTGGAAAATAACTTCATTTTAGGAGCTATCTGAACTCTTGTTAAAAAACAATTCTTATAAATAGATAATTAACTCTCTTTCAAGCCTTTTATGTTGTTTATCAAAAAGAAACCTTAAAATTTTTCATTCCTTTTAAACCAACCATTTTAGGAATAAGGATTGTCCTAACATCATTTATAACAGTGATACATGTAAATAATTTTAATATATAGTGATAAAGAAATATATAGATAAATAATGGCTATAGCTATAAAATGGGAAACATTAAAAAGCATGTTTTTGAAACCATTTAATGGCATAAACATGTCCATGGATATCATAGATAAAACACACACACAACCACAATTTCAAATTTTATTTAAATGAAATAATGCATCAGAAAAATATAAACTAAAATACCTTAAAATATTTACACTATTTATCTTTAAGTGATTGGATTATGTCTAGTTTTTAAATGTCTATTTTTTTATATTTAAAAAAAGTTTCTACAGTAAACATTAGATTTTAAAAATCCATTTCTCTTTTTTAATTTTTATTTATTTTTTAAATTTCTTTTCAGTGTTCCAGAATTCATTGTTTATGCACTTCTCTTTTTATAGTCCTTAAGAATATATTTTGTGTGGGTTTGTTCTGAGCTGGATGTACCTGGTGGCTTGTGGACACCTGTGACACTCGGCCACCTGGATTGTAGGTTGGCTCCTCCTTAGCAGGTTGAATTAAGCTCTCCTCCCTTGCTTCCCTCTTCTGCCCCTGCTTGGACTTATCAGGTCAGCTTCATATCCCTCCTTCCATTCTCCATTCAGCTCACCAAGTACATTTTACCTATTTTTTTGCAATCATTTTTAACCTGCACTCCAGATTATTTTAGCGCAGTCTTTGAATAAAGGTGCAAAGGCTAGAGTTTATGCTGTTGATCTGTAGTAGGTAGGGATGACTTAGCATGCATAATGTGAAGTTTACCAATTTGACTATGTCCAAAAGCACAATTTAATGGTCAAGAACATTCACAGTGTTAGGTAACCACTACCACTATTAATTTCCAAAACTTTTCTGTCACCTGAAACAAAACCTATTAAAAAATAACTCCCATTCCCTCTCCTCCCACTCTTAGTAACCTTCATTCTACTTTCTGTCTTGATGAATTTGATCATTCTAGATACCACATAGAAGTAGAATCATACCATAGTTGTCCATAGTGACTGGTTTATTTCACCTAACATAATGTGGTCAAGGTTTATCCATGTCATGACATGCATCTGAACTTCTGTCCTTTTTAAAGCTAAATGATATCCCATTGCCTGTATAGGACATCTTTCATTTAACCATTCATCCATCAATGGACACTTAGGTTGTTGTCTACTTTTGGCTCTTACAAATAATGCTGCTGTGAACATTGGTGTATAAGTGTTTGTTTGAGTACCTGTTCTCAATTCTTTTGGGTTATATCCAGGAGTAGAATCCCTGAGTGATATGATAATTTTGTTTAACTTTTTAAGGTCTTGCCAGACTGTTTTCCACAGTGACTGCATCATTTTATAATGCCACCAGCAATGCACAGGGTTCCCATTTCTCCATGTCCTCAATAACTTGTTATTTTTAATTTTTAATTTTTTTTGGATGATAGCTATCCTGCTGAATGTAAAGTGGTATTTCATTGTGGTTTTGATATGTATTTCCCAGTTGACCAAAGATGTTGAGCATCTTTTCATATACTTATCAGCCATCTGTATATCTTCTTTGGGGGAAATGTCTTTTTAATTTCTTTGCCCATTAAAAAAAATTGAGTCTAGTTGACACATGTTACATTAGTTCCAGGTGTACAGCATAGTGATTTAACTACTCTATACTTTATGCTGTGCTCACCACAAGTATACCTACCATCTGTGACCCTACAACACTATCCCAGTATCAATGACTATATTCCCTATGGTATGACTTTTATTCCCATGATTTACTCAATCCATAACTGGAAGGCTATATCTCCCACTCCCCTTCACCCATTTTGTCCCCTCCCTTTCTACTTCTCTCGGACAGCCATCAGTTTTTTCTCTGTATTTACAGGTCTGATTCTGCCATTGTTCATTTAGTCATTGTTTTGTTTTTTAGATTTCATATATGAATGAAATCATATGGTATTTGTCTTTCTCTGTCTGACTTACTTCACTTAGCATACGTCCTCCAAGTCCAGCCATGTTGTCGCAAATCCTTGGATTGTTTGTTTCTTGTTTTTGTTGTTGGTTGAAGGACTTCTTTATATATTCAAAATCTTAATCCCAATCATGCACATGATTTGTGAATATTTTCTCCCACTCTCTATTGTTTTAATATCCTTTGATGTACAAAGTTTTTAATTTTGATAATTTTTTTTCTATTGTTGCCTGTGATTTTGGTATTTAGAAATCAGTTCTGAATCTAACATCATGAAGATTTTACCCTATATTTTTCCTCTAAGATACTTACAGTTTTAGATCTTAATTTAAGATATTTGTTGTATTTTGAGTTCATTTTTATATGCAGCAAAAGATAAGAGTCCAACTTTATTCTTTTGCCTGGATGTCCAGTTTTTCCAACATCAGTTGCTGAAAAGACTGTCATTTCCCCATTGAGAGGTCTGGGAACCCTTGTCGAAAATCCACTGACCTCATATGTTTGTTTCTGGGCGCTCTATTCCATTGGCATGTGTCTGTCCTTATGCTAGTGTCATGCTGTCCTTTTGATTACTACAGCTTTGAGGCAAGTGTTGAAGTTGAGAAGTATGTCTTTCAACTTTGTTCTTTTGTTTTGTCTACAGTGATGACCTGTGCATACAACTTTTGCTAGCCCTTAAGACCTAAACCTATCTCAAAGATTTGCTTATAGCTCTGACAAATCAGGATGCAGGACTACTGTATATCTTTGAAAAACAATAGGCTTTTTCATTATCCTGATGGTCTCTGTATTAGTGTCCTATTGCTTGTTTAACAAATTACCAGAGACATAATGGCTTTATTACTTTGTAGTTCTAGAGGCCAGAGGTCCTCAATAAGGTGACCGCAAGCCTGGTTCCTCCTGAAAAGTGTAGAGGAGAATCGGTTCCTTACCTTTGTGGCTTGTTAGAGACCTTATTCATTTCTTGGCTCATGATCCCTTCCTTCATTTTCAAACCACATCACTCCAGCCTTTGTTTCTGTGGTCACATTTCCTTCTTCTGCATTTGACCCTCCTACCTTCTTCCTCCCTTGTAATTACATTGGGCCCATCTGGATAATTTAGTATTCAAGGATACTGGGATAATTGTTTCATCTCCTCATCTTCATTCTTATTTTAATCACATCTGCAAACTTCCTTTTGCTATGCACAGGGAGCATATTCTCAAGTTCTAAGAACTAGGCAGGAGACATCTTTGGGGACTATTATTTTGCCTGCCCCAATCATGATGATTGGGCAGTGTTGCTGATTGAGGACATGCAAAATCTCTCAAATAATTTTCCATATTGGTCCCCCTTGTAGATAAAGATTAATTATCCAGTTTTAGGACCTAGAGTATATATATATATATATATATATATATATATATATATATACACACACATATATATATATATATATATATTAATTTAGCAACTTTATATTTCTGTGCTCTACCTATGAAATACTTTTTCCACTGGGGCTGTGATTTTTAGAGTCAGCAAATATTTATTGAGTTTTATTTCTGGTGCACGCATGTACACCAAATGAATAAGATCTATTTCTTTACTTTGAAGGTACCCTAGTCTAGAAAAGGGAGAATATGACTACAGTATAACACACTTTTTGTCTATTTTATTTCCTGAACATCTTCAGAATCCTTATTTTTAGAACCTTTATCTTCCTCTCTCTCATCCTTCTTTTTGTCATTTGTTGATTTCTTAAAAAGAAAAAAATTACCAATCTCCCTTGACCTCAGTTGGAATCCCACATTTTTTCCTTCAGTCTGTTACTGTACCCATAGATATGTTCATGTCACCCCTTTACCTAAAATCCTTCCATTACTGGCATCAGGATAAACTATAATACTCAATATGTCATATCCCTTAGTGTAGTCCTATTGTACTTGTCTTTCTAGCCTCATCACCGGCCATTCTAGACATGCTTTGTTCTAGTTGCATGGAATAGGTTGTACTTCCTACATTGTTCATGCTCTCTTGGCTCTGGACTTTTGCAAAGCTTTTCTCACTCACTGGGTTCCATTTCTCCTCCTTCTCTGCCCAAGAAACTCCCGTGCATTCTCCAGCCTGGCCTCAAGTAGTGCTTTCTAGAAGGCTGACCCAAACCTCGCATCCCTCTCCAGTGTGGTCCTCTTTTTCTGGGTTTGCTGGGTTATGCAATTTATTGCTCTATACTATATAACCATTGCCTTACCTGGCTGTTTTTCTCACCAGGTTGTAAATTCAGTGAGGTAAGGGATCTTTTAATTCCATTCTCCCTGTATATGATACAGTGATACAGTGCCTTCCTCCTAAGGGATTTTTACTAAGTGTTGGTGAAATGAATGCTTGGATGCATGTATCTTGGAATGATTTAATGCAAAATGACCTGCAGATTTGAGTAAGATCGATGAGCAGGTATGGACTTAAGCTAAAATGATTATTAGTTAGCACTTGGTTTCTCTTTCCTATATACTATTTCTCTTGAAGAAACTGAATCTAATTTTCAGTATGTGGGATTCAAAAAGCAAGCCCCAGTCCTGAGAATTGATGGACTAGGGTATAATTGTTAGTTTGAAGCTGTTTAATTTAAAGAATAGATCTCTGGCATGGAGACAACACCTAGGAAGTAATCCTACTCTCAGTGTATGTATAAATCCAAAACAGAGGTTTTTTTAAACGTGAGTGCCATCAACCCAGTCTTGAATAGTTGTGAGTAATCAATAAATGCGTATTTCCAAATCCTTTGGAAGAAGCTTTCTTTTGAAATAGGCGTATTCTGGCAGAAAAATATTACAGGATTACTGTAGAAGTATATTCTTACAAGATTCATGCCACAAGTGAGTAAATAAATAAGTAGATAGCCTTTTTTTGGTTGCCGCAATTTATAAAACAAATACAAATATGAAATATGCCTTTCTTTAGGGCTTAACTTTTTTTTTCTCCGAACTTGGAGATTAGATTTGTTTTGCTTTGTTTTTAGTTTGGAAAAAGACAAATTGCGTTTTATAGACTTAGTAGATCTGAGGTTACTCCTAGTGGTAGAACTGGATTGTTTATTTGCGAGGAAGGTTGGGAGACTGAACGCATGGACTATAGAGAGGAGTGCCGTCCCCCGTAGCGTTAATCAGCGATGCCAGATTGATTCCATTTTGTTTCGCTTTCCTAACTCCTTGGTGTGCTCTTGTCAGAGCAAATTTGGGGGATTTAGTAAAAACTGGGACAGATGTGTAAGACACATAAGATATCTATGGGACCCCACGCTCTGATTTGTAACTTCTTCAGCTATTAACCAAGCCGCTGTGGCAGAAAGCACTGCAGGGGATGTTGGTGGAACTCTTCTTCCCCACTCCTGATGTTTCCTTCCCTGCGGCAGGAACTGTACCAGTGCAGCACTCTGCTGCCTTTTCTCTGCCCACGCAGGAGCTGCCTGGGAAGGAAGCTGTGAGCATACACAGCCTAGCTCCTTCTTTGGGAGCTAACCCCCTATAGGAGCCCTGTTCTTCCATCCTGTGAGTTTTACAGCAGCACCCAACATGTGGGAGGCCTTAGTGCTTTTCTAAGGTGGCCTGTGGCTGGGTGGGTGAGTCTGTTTAATTCTGTGCTTCAGTCTTAGCAAGCCCATTGTCACTGCATCTCAGCCATGTCCTCTACTACCAGATTGACAGGTCATAAAAGCAGTACCTTGACTGCCTGTCCACCTTTCTCCTTGACCTTGTCACTCACTTGGTCCACAGTTGGGGTGGGGATGTGTGGTGCGACTCAGTAAACCAGTGTCTGTGTTTGTATGTTTAAATTCTCACACCTGCCCTGCAGGTGAGCTGTATCACACTTCTTATTGCCAATAAGGGAAGGGAGGCTCTAGGAAGGTAAATCACTTTGAAGTTGGCTTTGGCACCCTGGTCGGTCTGACTCCAAATCCATGTCCATTAGGGCACGCCGCCAAAGAAAAAAATCACAGATGAAAGCTTTTAGAAGACATTGTGTAATATAAATAACTGAGTAATATAGATGAGTTTTATTATGTGTAGCTTAGCATTTTCATACTCCTACATAAAAACACTTTCACGGAGCCTGCAAGTCACTAAATACACAGGTGCTTCCTTCCCTCCCTGGTTCCACTGGCTGCCTTCATTTCATCCAAAGCGTTCAGTTCTCTCTAACTATCTCGGGCTTCCTGCCCGGTTTCCTCTGGCTAGATAGAATACTCCTCTCCCACCCTCTCCCTTTGCCTGGTTAGCTCCTTGTTGGCCTTCAGATCTCAGCTCACTTCCTCAAACTGGCCTCCCACAGCCGCCATATCTGAAGATGGTGATTTCTGCCAGCCATCTGATGGGTCCCTTTACCACCCTGGCCATCATTTGTCATTCTGTATTCATTTCCAGCCTAAACTTCCCACGAACCAAAGTGCTGTGGGCACCATAACCGCACTTCTGTCATTCTGCACTGTGAGCCTAGTGTCTTAACACAGTTCGTAGCACCTGGTTGGCACCCAAAATGGATTCTGAGTGAACAAGTGGATGGAAATCTTGGCATCAGGCATTAGTTCTGAGGTCTGTGTCCACTGTTTTTTATTCAGTGCTTGCAAATGACATATTAAAGGTAACCTTTATCCTGGGAATTGTAATTAAGGACTGAAATCTATAGCCTTCTTATGAGACCCTAAATTATAAGAAGCATAATGGATATCTGAGGCTACATAACTCAAGACGGGCTTCATTGTTGAGGATGGTGTAAGATGAAGGTACCACAGGGAGGGAAACTGCTTTCTGTAGGATGTGGGAGAAACTTCTTCTTTTTTTTTTTTTTTTAAAGATTTATTTATTTATTTATTTGGCAGACAGAGATCACAAGTAGGCAGAGAGGCAGGCAGAGAGAGAGGGGGAAGCAGGCTCCCTGCTGAGCAGAGAGCCCGATGTGGGGCTCAATCCCAGGACCCTGGGATCATGACCCGAGCTGAAGGCAGAGGCTTTAACCCATTGAGCCACCTAGGCACCCCGGGAGAAACTTCTCTTGTAGCATTTTACCATCAGGTACTATTAAACATCTCCTTGTTTTTTGTATCCTGAAACACATCATAAAGCTTAGAATAGTCCATCAGACCTGTTCAGTTCAGGAATATGTTAATACCTACTTATTTTTTTAATGTTATTCTTAATATTTATTTTTTCATAGATTATAAAAAGGTCGGCAGTAGGGTAGCATGTGAATTAATTTTATTTCCTAGCCAAGCATCAAAACATAAAGTATAAAGTGGTATGAAAATACCAAATGGTAATCGTTTGGGAGTCAAATAAAGAATTTTTCCATATGCATTTTTCTACTCCTGGTGAGCTCACTTCACATAATTAATATCTTGAAGGGGCCAAGTCAAGATGGTTCTGCACATTAATTTTGCATTCCTCAATCTTGAAAGTGTTGATCGTGGCAGGATTTCACTTTCCCGACCAGCTGTTTCCCTAGAACTAGTGCCCCTGGGTAATAAACAGTGGAACCCAGATCCACATGCAAAGAACATGGATACTGTGCCATCAAGCGTCTCACTGGTTCAATATGATGACTGATATTGTCTCTTTTTGTCTCCCCTACCCCCGTTTCTGCAGGGCATTGATGGGCGCGATGCTCCCCTCAAGGAAATAAAGGTGACCAGTTCCCGGCGATTCATAGCTTCTTTTAATGTCGTGAACACAACAAAACGAGATGCTGGGAAGTACCGCTGCATGATTCGCACCGAAGGAGGGGTTGGAATATCAAACTATGCAGAATTGGTAGTTAAAGGTATTTAATGTATTTTTATACCCTTAAATAGTCCATTAAAATAGACATGTCAGATGGCCGTGAGTTCACTTTTTGTTTAAAACGCAAACTTATCCTTGTCTATTTCCAAACCGTAGCTTGGTGGTGACAGGCTATCTTGATGGATTGCATTTTAAGTACAAATTTTGCACGTGAGCGATATTTCTGAAAAATGTATTTTATTTATGTTGGTTTATTTGCAAGCAAAAGCCCTGAATGTGCTCTTGGCAAGTTCTTCTGCCAACTCTGTACACAGCGATTACAACCTATAAATTCTTTTAAGGAATGTTTTTTTTTTTTTGTTTTGTTTTTTTACTGATAGAAAATCACTTAAAATGCAAATATTCACCAGCCAGGGTGTTTATGATAGCAGGGTGGTTAATAAAATGAAGCAATGCCAGTATAAAAATGCTCAGTCATATCACACAAGCCATATTGATAATACTGAGTTAACATTCGTAATGTTGCAGTTAGGTTCCATTACTATATTTTGCATGACTGAAAAATTGAGTCATTATATTCAGGGAGGTGGTGTGTGAGGGAAAAAAAATAAAAAGAGGATAAATAAGTTTCCATTGCTGGTCTAATGGCTTTTTTTTTTTTTTTTTTTTTTTTTTTTGGTGGGCTAAGGAGCTTATGATATTAAACTACTAGTGCAATTCTCAGTCCCAGACAGAATGATTTGAACTTCTGGATGCACTGTGAAGCATTTTTAGATAATTTGTGGTAGGCCATTGCTGTTTTGTCCTAGGAGAACAGAATGATGCCCATTTTTGAATTTTTTTCCCATTGCATTTGTTAAATATGAAACATAACGCTGATCTCTTTTGGATCAGTTCTTCCTTGTATCAGCAAATTTCTCTGTGTAAGCTGTTTTAACGACTGTGGGGTTCAAACCCCAGAACTAGCTATGTGGGCATGGGCCAGGGGCTTGCCTCCTCTGTGCTTTCCTCAAGTATACAATAAACATTAATAATGTCACCTTCCCTGTGGGGTGATCAAGAAGATCAAGTGCAAAACGTAGATGAATGGCACTTAGAACAGTATGCATAGTTAGCCGCCGGCACATGTCAGGGCCATGATGGGGGTGGGCGAGGTGATCCTTAGCCCCTGCTTCTGGGCATCAGTGAACTTCATTTACGAATGCTTGTCACTGCCCTCTTTCTGAATTTTATTTTATTTTATTTTTTTTTAAAGATTTTATTTACTTATTTGACAGACAGAGATCACAAGTAGGCAGAGAGGCAGGCAGAGAGAGAGGAGGAAGCTCAGCTCCCTGCTGAGCAGAGAGCCCGGTGTGGGACTCGATCCCAGGACCCTGAGATCATGACCCAAGCCGAAGGCAGCGGCTTAACCCACTGAGCCACCCAGGCGCCCCCTCTTTCCGAATTTTAAAACCTAAATGCCTGCCCAGCTTTTCTTCCCTCCCTGCACCACACCCATATTAAATGCAAGTCTCTGGGAACACAGCCTCTCTTATAAAATCTATAGGTGACTTTGGCATATGCTTCTGTTGTGAAATCCCTGCTGCCAATATTGGTCACACCTGGCTTAGGAGAGAAATGATCATTGGTGAGCCTTCCCCCAAGCAGGAAGGACTGACATTGTGCATATTGAAATATCTATCCCGCTAATATATTTTGTCACAGCAGATTCTTAGGAATTTTAGTTTGTGGTGAAACTTTAGCAGGTCTGGCTAAGACTTGAGTTTACGTTTAAGAGCCATAAGAAAACTAATTGTTCACAGTAACGCCTATCCTTGTCTGCAGAAGGCTCTCTGAAAGACGAGGAATCACCGTGTAGAATACAGACACTAGGGATGCCTGGGTGGCTCAGTCAGTTAAGCATCTGCCTTGGGATCAAGTGATGATCCCAGCGTCCTGGGATTGAGTCCTGCATTGGGCTCCCTGCTTCGCGGGGAGCCTATTTCTCCCTTTGCCGGATGCTTCTCCTGCTTATGCTCTTTGTCTCTATCTCTCTGACAAATAAATAAATAAAATCCTTTAAAGAAAAGAAAGAAAGAAAGAAAAGCAGACAGCATTTACCAACAAATCCAGTAGAGCAGCAGCCTCAGTGTTCGTTCCATGGCTGAGTTCTTTATTATCATTATTAGTACTTAATGTTCCTCCCGGCTCAGTTCTCTGTGATTGTGTTCCATTTTCTGACTGATAGTCGCTCCAGCATTTCACTGTGACCAGCACTGTTCTTGAAACTTCGTGCTTCATTATCAGTATAATGTAACTCTCGTAACCTTGCTCAGAATGGCCTCTGTGCAAAAGTTCATTTGTTGGATGGCATAAGTCAATCATAAATTGCTAGTCTCCCAGAACAAACGTGAGCACAAAGAATGAATGGGTTGTAATTCACATTTATACAACCCATTTTCCTGTGTTAGGATGGCATAGTGGTAGCTTGGCTCCTTGTGATAAAAATAAAAATGTCCCGGCACCTCTTTTCATTGCTGCACATGACCAAAGTCAGGGACAGCTGGCTTGCAGTTGTGGCTCAAATCTGAAATTTGACTTTTCTTCCACTTATAATTTTATGGCCATATTTTTCATATGTTTTATATTTTTAAGAGAGATAACATGCTGAATCGTACTAGCATGTTATGCTTCATAAAGTATTACCTTGACATAAAGATACATAATTACCTAATACATAAGGTAGACATTACCTTACACAGAAAGATAATTACTTTAAAATATGCGGTGACACTTTTGAGGCCACTTGTATAGAATTGAACTCTTTTTTGTATGCATGTAATATGTGGAGTGTTGATCTTCTAAAAAATGGGAAAACCAGAGTCTAGAGAGCTTGTAATTTTCTTAAGGTCACATCCTGATTTGGTACCAGGCCCCCAAAAGGAAACCCACGTCATTAAGTAACTGTCACTCCTCTCTTATTTATGTCTACCACGCTTTTGCTAATCAGGGACATAAAAAAATATTTCATACAATCTCCACAATTTGCGTCTATATGCATGTGTATCAGTATCATTTAATTATGTGAGCTGTGTATTAGGCATTTGCATATGTTTATCATTAGATACATGTTTATGTATCTGTGTGTGTATAAATTCTTTCATTGCTGGCTTGGTTTAAAATTACAGTTGAGGGGCACCTGGGTGGCTCAGTGGGTTAAGCCTCTGCCTTTGGCTCAGGTCATGGTCCCAGGGTCCTGGGATCGAGCCCTGCATCAGGCTCTCTGCTCAGCAGGGAGTCTGCTTCCCCTCTTCTCTCTCTGCCTGCCTCTCTGCCTACTTGTGATCTGTCTGTCAAATAAATAAATAAAATTAATTTTAAAAAATAAAAATAAAATAAAATTACAGTTGAGCCTTGAACAGCATAACAGCTGGAGGCACCAACCCCTGTGTAACTGAAAATCCACACATAGCTTTTAGCTCCACAGAAACTTAGCTAATAACCTGTTGCTGACCAGAACCCTTACCGATAACATAAGCAGTCTATTAACACGAATTTTGTATATGTATCATATACTGTATTCTTACAGTAACCTAGAGAAAAGAAAATGTTATTAATAAAATCATGAAGGAGAGAAAATATGCATGTATAAGTGGGCTCATGCAGTTCGAACCGTGTTGTTCAAGGGTCAACTGTACTTTAATTGTGAACTTGCACTTTCTTTAGAATCATATATTTTAAATTGCTTTCTGTCATTTAGTATAGGTGGACTTCCTTCCTTCTCCTCTTCCTTCCTTCACTTTGGGAATTATTCAAAATTTAAATATTGACTTATTCTCATACGGACTCTTCCAAGAACCTAAAAGTCCCTTGGAAAGTCTAGTCCAATTATTCCAGCTTCCAGTGGAACCTTTCATTTGATTTCACATATTTGATACTTTTCTTCATGGGGAATTAATAGAGAAAATATTCTCAGGTCAAGCAAGCATTAAAATCATGTCTATGTTAGGATACTAGCAACAGTATCCTAAATGAATTGGTGTGCTCACTAACCTTTGTGGCCTTGCCCCTGAGTTGAATTTTGAATGGCAGTTCAGCAACCCTTGCTAGCATTTGCAACTTCAAAGTAATTAACTGCTCTTTCAGCCTGGCTCCATAACTGCCTTAGGATATACTATAAAAGGCCCATTTCATGTCTCGGTTCAAGGAATCGCCTAATGATATAAATTGATGTTAAATCATGATGAGTTGAGTAAGAACTGTTTAAAGAAATGAAGAGCCAGCACAAAGTTGTGGTTTATGAACAATAGAAGCAATATATTAGTAAGTCTCCGTGAATTCTGTAGTCTTGCAACTACAGTTCGGCCTTCAGTGTCTATGTTGACACAGTCTGATGAGGTTTCCCAGCTATTTTTGAAAGTCAGTAAGATTCATCACACCTCGATTACAGAAAAAGAACAAAGACACCTCCACCCAACAAAGACAACTGTTGTTATTGGCATCTTAGTCTGGGGATCCACCAGGTATCATCCCAAGGGCCAAGGTCAGTTGGTCCTAGCTGCGATGAGATCCCTATCAGCAGGAAGCAGGACCTGAGCAGTTGGCTGTGTCCACTGTGGGGCTGACAGAATTTACAATATGCAAGCCAGCCTATGCCTGCAATGGAACATAGCAGGCTTTATTTTTTGTACATTCAGATGTGCTAACCGAGGAGTTGAAACACACACACACACACACACACACTCACCCAAAAAGACACAAACCACTTGTGGAAACATGCTTGAAAAAAATCAGAGAGGGAGGCAAACCATAAGAGATGCTGAGCTCTAGGAAACAACCTGAGAGTTGCTGGAGGGGAAGGTGGGGGGGATGGGCATTAAGGAGGACGCTTGATGGGATGAGCAGCTGATGAATCACTAAACTCTACCTCTGAAACTAAAAAAAAAAAAATCACCAGATCTTACTTACATTTTTTTTTTTCCTCAGATGGAGATTCATGAAGGTAGAAATAAACTGTTTTTTACAGTTTTCTCCCTTCCCGGTATCATGTACCTTGACACTGGGCATATAAGATGCCTTCACTTGGTACCTGGCAAAGCCATTCAACCAACACCTCACTGATAGATTGGGAATACTATTTAAAACAGGATTGTCTATTTCTCCCTCCTCAGACAATGATGCAGAAAAAGAGTCCATCTCAGGTTTTAAACAATGAAAGAGACTTTGCTGGGTTTGAAGAGTATTTGCTATTGATTGCTTGGAATTTTACCAAGCTGGGCCTGGCTTGCACATTCCTTTAGAGCTTTTCTTCCTCCTCTCTGCTTTCCTAGGACTCATCACTGAAGGCTCCTTGAACAGAAGCAGTGGTAGGCTTTCTTATCCAAATGTCTTACTTCTGCGGCTGAATGAGTCCACTGTGGTGGGGGCTTTGGGGGGCAAGAAGTCATCCTGGAAATGCGTTTAGGATGAGAGAAACTCTAAACTCAGCCGTGTTTTAAAATTGATGAAATCTGTGGAATAATAAATATAAGGAAACTGAATTTAATGAGATAGGTAACTAGCACCTTTGATGATTTCAAAGACCTTCTCAATAAGGAACTCGGCAATAGAGTGCCTCATGGAGCTTAAGTACTACCACTGAGAAAGCTTTAGCAAGTTACTTTTAGTGAGAGGGAAGATCCTCTGAGCCTGAGAAAAAGGAGTTGTGTCCTAAAACAAACTGGGGGTATCCCTACTTGAGCAAGCTTTGGTTTTAAATATGGTTTTTTTTTCATAAATCTGAACATGGGGGAAGATTTCACCAGTGTGCTTTTTCTTAATAACCTAAACAAAACCATTCTCATCACTTCATTTCTGATAGATTCCCGGCTTCTTTATTTTAATAATTGATGTACATTCACCTGGTTTAAAACTGAAGGGCAGCGTGTCTGAAAGCTCTCTGATTTACCTTCCAGAGCCCCCCGTTCCCATCGCTCCACCTCAGCTTGCCTCCGTGGGAGCAACCTACCTTTGGATTCAACTCAACGCCAACTCCATCAACGGGGATGGGCCCATTGTCGCCCGAGAGGTGGAGTACTGCACCGCGAGTGGGAGCTGGAACGACCGGCAGCCGGTGGATTCCACGAGTTACAAAATCGGGCACCTCGACCCGGATACAGAGTACGAGATCAGTGTGCTGCTCACCAGGCCAGGGGAGGGCGGCACTGGGTCTCCTGGGCCAGCTCTCAGAACCAGGACAAAGTGTGCCGGTGAGTAAGGGACACGTGGGACCAGTTGCTACTGTCTTTCTGGGTGTTGACTTGCAGCATTGTGTTTCTCAGGGGATTAATAAGCTTCCCCAGCTCCGTCAGCATCCTCTGTGGAAACGAATAATTCCCTTCACTTCCGAGCGGTAGCCTGACAGCCTGTGGACGTGGGGACCTCCAAGCTTGGTATCTACGGGCAACCTCCACTTCTTTTTACCCTATTTTTTATTTATACTTTCCTGTGAGTGTCATCTAGTTTGTGTAGGAATTCTCCCTACATTTGACAGAAACTGTCTCCTTCAGTGATGTCGGCGCATAGGTCAGATCCTCTCATTCTGGTCCCCTTGTTTTATGTTCACCGTTAATGTGCTTTTAGCCTGGAGGGGCATTGGAATAACAGAGTCTAACTCAGAGATAGCTTTAAAGCTGTGTTTTTATTGATGGATATTTAATGGAGGGGCTGCTTGCCAATGACATGGGGCCCATTTGTAAACTCAGCCAGGGTGATTTGTGGGCTGTTTGCAGTCTTCAAGTTGAGATTATAAAGTTCTAATTGACTATGCTGAACCCGGTTCACAGCTTAAATAAAGTAGGGTTGATGTAGCACCTTACAAAAATCAAAACCTGAATAAAGCTTCCATGAGAGGTGTTAGTGCTGTTTCTGTGTGGCTACTTTCTGCTAGGGAAGTAGAGAGAAATGATCTATTGGGACGTTCCAATGTTCTTTCCTCGGTGACCTGAAGGATCTCTGTATTGAATGATGGGCTGAGGTGAGGCGATTCAGTAAATTTTTATGGAATTAACTGATTCTTCAGATAGCGTTATGTAAGTAGACCCAACCATATGTGTCATTTTTTTTTTTAAGTTTTGAAAGTTCTCAGAGGACAGTCTGCCCCTCACCAGGAGGAGAAATGATGATAATAGGTTGTATACTGCTTCTGCAAGTTCAACACTCGTGGGCAAATTCTGTGCTTGTGTTGTTGTTGTTGTTGTTGATTTCATTAGAAGAGGGAGCAGCTCCCTTCTGGGGGTTCATGATGGGCCGGTCCTAGCCAACCCTGTGTCTCCTTCCCAGATCCGCCCACCAGGTGTGGGATTTCTAGAATAAACTGCAGCTCTGGACGGGCTCTTCACAAAGCCTGGGCTGGCAGGTCCAAGGAGAAAGGAATTGAAAGTGCTTTCTCTTCCTCAGGTTTCCAAATGATGTCATCTTCCCTGTCTCTTTAGTTGAATAAAACTGCCCTTTTTTGGTGAAATAATTTCTTATATGATCCTATCATCTGTTACAGGGCAAACAGTAGCAATGTATAACACCAGATATATCATTTCGCAGTAGAGGCCTCTCTTTCGAACCTGTTATTGATTTGGTAACTGCCTTGTGAAGGCTCCCAGGCAGTTGCTGACACCCCTTTATTATGAGTGGGACATGGGAGCCCACGGGACCTTCTGTCCTCCAAGCATTCTCCATGAGCAGTACATTTAGTGCTATTTCACTTCAGTGTGATTTTAAGGAATCCTATTTTGGGCACAGCAATATATAGTCTCCCTTGCTGTCCAAAAAAGGGTTAGAATTCCATTGTCTAGACTGGAGAGAGGATGCCATCTGTTTCATTCTCATCACTAACAACCCCGCCTACTTAATGTTTCCAGTCCTGTTCTCCCTTACAGATTTTGTCTTGTCTCTTGGTTTTCTGCCTGTGTATTTCAGCTACTGACACAACTGTTACATACATTTCCCCTGAATAGAATGCTTGGATTTTTTTATTGCTGCTTGATGTGTACGTACATATACAACTTTCAAAGAGACAACATACCTTTTATCCTAGACTGTGAGAACTTTTAGAGAAATTAAAACCAATTCTGAATTGACATTTGCATACCAACACTATGCCTTCAAAAGTGTTCAACCTCATGTAAGCGAGGGAGCCTAATGACAAAGCGTGCTTTTTTCAGTGTTTGCAACCCGAGGTTGATACGATTCCTGGAGTGTCACGTGCCGACCTTGAACATTGTTGAAACAGCTATAGTTGGGCAAGTCAGTCTTAGAAAGTAGGAGTGTGTTAGGTCGGAAAGTCAGAGCTAGAAATAAAGGGGGGGAGACATCAGAGGTGGGTGAGGAACGTGAAGTCAAATTTCTCTTTACTGTATGAAAAAAATAATAGTTTCACCCTTCCTTGACCTGAGGCTCTTTAGAAAATGTGAAGATAGGACTGATGAGCACAGACAGTGAGCAGTAGAACATGGTAGATGGCAGGACTGAGGTATAAAGGACACCAGTGCTGCAGACTAGAGACTAAAAAATGCAAGATGGTCCCCACTGTAACTTGGATGGTTTGTGAGCATTTGGGGCTCATAGAGAGCAGCAGGTCATGGAGGTTATAAGCTGGGAGGGCCTCTAAGCATTCTGAAAAGTAGTTGGAAATTGTCCTTGGCCAAGCTTGATCAGTGGATGAGTCTAATAGGGTGATAGGTAGTAGGAATAATTGCACATTCATCCTATGGTTTAAAACCCAACAGTACTACTATGGAACTAGAGTAATAAAATTTAGCAGCAACATATATAAAAAAAGGTGGAGAATTTGGCTTAAATGCATATGAATCTACCATATGATCAATATCCCTCTGTACTGTTATTTTCTTAGCACTCTCCCCCCCCCCCAAAGCCTACTATAATCTTAGGTTGCATTAAGAAAGCCAAACACCCATGATGGACAAGGTGATAGTCTTATTGTACCAGGGCTAATCAGCCTCCCTAAAATTACCACACTGATTTCTGCTCCCTGTATTTTATTAAAAGAGCACAATGCTCTAGGGATAGCATCTAGGTTAGGAAAGGTTCTGGAACCTTGCTCCACCAATGAGGAATGATGGAAAGAATTTAGAAAGGTGATGGGGAAGAACAGAGGGTCTGTACAAATTTGACAAGAGCTGAATCATGAGTAGTGAGTTTCCAGTGGCTGACCCATTCAAGTAGAACCTGACATTGTAGAAGGTGATTTCTATATTCAGAAGAGGATTGAACTGGGTGACCCTGCAGATGTTTTCGACACAAAGATTCTCTGATTCATGTGTTGTTCTCTTTCTAAAGAGATGATCCATTGTATGTTATTACCCTGAAAGTCTCTGACTTTCACTTTTATTTTATCCTGGTCTGGAAACCCCATTCCCATGCTTCTGCGGCTCAGCTGGGCAGACCAGTGGAGGGAGGTCTATGATGACATTTACAAAAGTCTGAGCAAAAAGGAGGGAGCTAGTGAGTTTTTAATAGTGCTAACTAGATTAAATTTGAAGAAATGACTCTTATTTTGAGATACTGTGCCTGGTTTTTGTGTTAAATTATCCCTTTTATGAAACAATGAAGCTAAAGGGTATTAGAGCCAAGATTTGGTGCTCTGGGACCTTGCTGCCAGAGATTGAGTTCTGGTTCTGCCCAGAGCTATACGTGGCACCATGGGAACACTGATGACATTCCCTTGGCTTCCACTGCCTTATCTATAGAACAGGGCTGATGATCAAAATATAGACCTCCTGTTGTGGCCATGAAACTTTAAGGAGCGTGTGTGTGTATGGCACCTACAACAGAACCTGACATAAAACAAATAGTCAATAAAAGTTAACTGCCATTTAAAAAAAAATCTTTTAACATTTTCAGTCAAAATAATTGGATGTTAGCAACCTGATTTCATTGCCCTAGATGTATTACAAATATTATTTATCTGGTAAATTGAAAATCCAAGGACCAGTTTTATAGCATGGGCTCACAGAATTCTGTGCAGCGGAACACTGCATTCATGACACACGCCATTCTCTCATTTCTTCTATTAAATCTGTTTCTTTTGGACAAGCTCTCCGTTTCCATTTCTGTGCTATACCAGTGAGACCTGTCCTATTGTGTTTTGGTGACACCCATGAAAATGTATTTTGCCTCTTGCATTAAAATGGCAAGATCAGTATTTATTGTCCTTCTCTGAGCAACAGAATTGATTTTCGTGTGTGGCTAGTAGACGCAATCTCATTACCTGGTCAGGTCTCTTTCAAGAATTATATGGTAGTCCACTTCCAGAGCTCTTGCTTCTTGTGTTTCTGAAAATTATTTTCAAATATATGCACAGGCGCTCCTCACGTAACCTTGATCAAATCACTTAGCTTCTCTGGTTCCTTCTCCTTCTCTTTAAATAAGGGCAGTGACGCTGGCCTTGACTGTCAGAGGTGTTTGTGAAGATGAGGTTAGATCTTATCTGTAAAGGGATTTTACAAGTGGTAAAATGTTCTTCCTATATGGGGTAATTTTAAAAAAATGATTATAGTAAGGAGCTAGTTTCAAGATTGATACACATACCCAGGTATTTTTCCAATTTTGCAGTTTAGCTATAGTCTGGTAACCTCAGAGAGTTGAAATTACTTCAGTATCCACTTCAGCAAAATATAGTTTAGTTTGTATTTTCTATTATATCTTACATTCCTATAATTATGTGCAGCTCTGTATCACAAGCCAGTAAGTGGTAACTACTTAAAAAAGAGAAATGGGAGATGCTGTTAGATTAATTTTCACAGTAGACTTTTTATGTGTTTTATTTTGGGATATTGCTTTTTATGTATCCTAGTTATTGTTTAACTGTGTCTAAGTGACTTGCTAACAACCGGCCCCAGGAGTTAAAAGGATGGTGATAAATGAATGACCTAACAATTAAGATTGGCGAGAGTGAAAAGAAAATAAAGCTCAACTGAAATATGTTCTTTAGAATTAATATTACTAAAAATCTGGAAAAGAAAAAAAAAGCTTGTACCTTTAAAAAAAATTTACTCGTGAGATAGTTATCAAACACCTGTATTTCCAAGGCACTGCTCCTGCCTCTGAGGGGAGAGCAACAGGATAAGATCTGCCATTAGAGTTGATCTATTGAGGGATGAAGTGTGCAGTCAAAAAAAAAAAATATATATATATATACACACACACATACATACATACACACATTATATACATATACATACATGCATATGGTATGTTAAATGCTGTACAGAAAGAGAAAGAGACAGAATGGAGAGAAGCAGGAGATTTTTTATTAGGTTATCTGTTATTTTTAATTGTGGCAAAATCATATAACTTAAAATTTACCATCTTAATCATTTCTAAGTGTACAGTTCAATAACGTTGATTATATTCAATCTCTAGAACTAAATTGTCGCTCTCGCCGGCAAGAACGACCCGCAAACGTGATGGGTGGCAAGCTTCTTTATTAGTTCTCTCTCTGTCCCGACAGTCTCTCCGCTTTATATCCTTTACCTTGGCCAATCACCGATCTAGTCCACGCCCCTCTCCCTGATCACGCTGCGAGCACGGGCTCACCCATGCTTGCAGCCAGCCAATCAGTCTCGCTTCCTCAATCCCCGGGCACCTCCGCATACGTGACTCCTTGCATCTATTTCATGGCTCTCCACAGCTCCCCCTTTTTATTTATATATGATGGCGGGGATCGTGCCTGTCTTAGGTTGCCGCCCTCACTCCCTACGCTTACCCGTCATCGGGTGTCCCTCCTGGCCGAGGGGTCCCTGTCTTAGGTTGCTATAGGGTGGGGTCGGTCGGTCTTACCCGTCTTTGACTACCGATCCAGCATATAAGCCATATCTGGGGGGAGGTACCAGCCTCTAGAGCCATCATAGCTTGAACCAAAACTTGTTGCTGCCGTTGCTGCCGTCGCGCAACTCTACAGATGCATCTTAGTAGGAGCACTTGAGCCAGAATCATTAATATAACGAGGACTTCTATGCCTGCCCAGTTTTTGAGGAGCGAGAGTGATTGTTGTAGCATGACAACCCAATCATGGACAGTGCCAATGGGTACCTTAGTGGCGTTTATGATAACAATTTGGGCTCGCAACTGTTTGGTAAATTTGCGGCGTGAGACAAATTATTATAAGCTACCGGGGTGACACAGAGTCCAGGCAGGTTTTGTATACACCCAACAGTCCATTAATCTGATTTTGTGTTGCAAGGGCTTCAGCTACCCTCCCGGTGACATTGTTGAGTGTTGCTGCAGTCTGTATCGAGGTTGTCAACGCCACTGCAGCAGCAGTAGCAGCGGCGGCGGATGCTGCAATAGCTGCAATAATGGCTGCTGTTATTCCAAAGTCTCGTTTATGTCGAAGCAGCACCGGCAGGTTGTCGGGGTTCACCTGTACTGGCATCGGGATATACGTCGGTATCTTGGCTATTACTGCCGAGTCTCCCACCGTGGCATTCCAACATTCTGATAGCAGACAATTCTGGGACTCACAAGAGAGACTAGATGACTTGTTAATAGTAGAAGCATTAAAAACTATGAAGAGAAAGGGAGCTCTAACACAGACGGGCATTGGTGAGTAACTTATGTGCTTAGCTGAGGTGCAATTGCAAGTAACATTTGTTTCAAATCGAGAGCCTACGTGATCTTAAAACCGCTCTGGCCAGGTTGGCCCAATCTGCGCCACAGCTGCAGCTTCCGCTTCTGCTTTCAGCTGCGCCATTACTTCTCCTTGCATTCTTAATTCCTCTAATGCCTTCTGCAACTCCACCTCCTTACTCTCGAATTGCTGTCTTATGGCTTCCAAATCCTGTAATGCCTGGAGACTGGGAGATTTCTCCTTCTTATCTGCCTCTCTCTCCCCTATTTCCTGCAACTCGCTATCTGAGAGTCCTTCCGAACTTTCACTTTCAGAGTCGGAGTCTTGGGAAGACCCTTTATGAGACTCCTCCTTTACCTGCTCCAGAACCTCCCCTCCCTGTTGCACTGCTTGCTTCAAGGGCTCTCGAGTAGATTGTAAACACACTCTCACCAAGGACCACACGGCAAGGGTTCCCGAGGTTACAAATGGGCATCGTTTCAAGTCCTCCCCCAGGTGCTCCCACTGTAGCACATTCAGGAGCCCCTCCTCTATAACCCAGGGGGCAACTTCTCCTACTTCTCTCAAGAAAGAGCGGGCTGTTTTCGTCTTTAAGGGGGTGCCATTTGCCTTGAGGATATCCTTTAGAGGGCCCTCCATCCTGCACCTAGCAATCTCGTTTCCCATCCTGGGAAAACTTTCTCTCTATCGTCCCTGAAGAGCCTTATAAGCAACCTTACCTCCGATCGTCTTCAGGGAACCTCCCTGTCAATAGACAGTTATTGGTGCACTCCTTACCTTATCGTTGCTCTACCTCGATCACCTCTTTGCAACGCGGGCGAAGTCCCGGGTCTCAGCACCACTTGTCGCTCTCGCTGGCAAGAACGACCCGCAAACGTGATGGGTGGCAAGCTTCTTTATTAGTTCTCTCTCTGTCCCGACAGTCTCTCCGCTTTATATCCTTTACCTCGGCCAATCACCGATCTAGTCCACGCCCCTCTCCGTGATCACGCTGCGAGCACGGGCTCACCCATGCTTGCAGCCAGCCAATCAGTCTCGCTTCCTCAATCCCCGGGCACCTCCGCATACGTGACTCCTTGCATCTATTTCATGGCTCTCCACACTAAATTATTTTGCAAAACTGAAACTCTCTAGCCGTACAAATCCCCCAACTCCCCTTTCACAGGCCCTGCCAGTTACCATTCTACTTTCTGTCTCTATGAATTTAACTACTCGAGGTGCCTCTTACAAATGGCACGATGTAAAATCTGTCCTTACGTTACTGGCTCATTCCATGAGCATTACGTCCTTAAGGTTCATTCATATTATAGTATGTGTGGTTGTACCATTTTAATTACTCTGATAATTGTATTGTGTATACTTCGTTTATGTGATTCTTTGTAAACTATTTTGAGAATTTAAGCACCAACTTGGGCTTTCAATGAAATTAATACTGCTCAGTGTATTAAAAAAATGCTTCATCTTTATGACTCACGGAAGTCTTGCTGACTAAAGCAGGTAGTACTGCTGTGCTTTCGGAGGGTCAAGTACAAATAACTACTAGGAAGTACTGTGTCAGAATGTTACAGCTGTCCCGCCAACCACTGAATAGAAAGTGATACAAGAAATTACAGTGCTCTTTATAATGTCCCATTCTCTTCATAAAGTGGGTATATTTTTATACTCATTTGCATAGAGGTGTAAATTTGTTCTATAGGAACCTCATTTGAACCTTTTACGTAATTGTGATAGAATCTTTGAATATATGTTACATTAAAATTTATTTTTGTTCTACCCTCTTGCTTCGATCACATGCAGATACCGCTGTCTTATCTGTAGTGCCTTCAGTGACATGAGACGTGGGACATACTTCTCATCTGTTTTGAGTCCCTGTACCTTCTAATGCTCTGTGGTCTGGGAAGGATTGAGTTTGTGTCTAATGCAGTATGGTGTGTTTTCATGTATCTCCTCTCCTTTGTAATGGCAGTCGAACTGTTGAATGAGAACAAATATATTTGCGTCTCTCTGCTCTCTTGTGTCCTGGCCATGGGTGTGGATGAAACACCTGCATACTTGAGCAGAGCCTCAGCAGCCCTGACCATGGGAATGTTCTGTTCACTTCAGGGCTAGAGTATCAGGTTCTCTTTCATCACACCCTGAGGGTGTCTTGAGCGTGCTTTCTACAGTTGCTTCCTCTGTCCTACCTGCTCTGGTCTCAGTCTCACGAGATTCAGGTTAACATTGCTTTGAAAATGTTAATTCTCCTGTTTGCTAAACATGACACTGGAGAGACTCGTTTTACATACATGTGGATGAGGTTCATGCATGGGCAAAGAGGCACCATAGCATCTCAGCGAGAGGGCCCCCCGTGAAGCCCACCCTGTCTATCCGTGCATTCCATGGCAGGCCAGCCTCACTGTCTGTCTATTAGTCTTGGTTCTTCCTGTGGGAGAAGAAGAATCGTTTTGGTTGGAAGGGGGCTGATCTGAAATTAAACCTTGCCAAAACTGGATTTGTTTTCTTCCCAAATCAAGGATAGCCCAATTGTCTTTTCCATACAAAACTGCCACTGGTGTTACAATATATATCTGGACTTACACGGCTGACCCGGGGGACTCGGGGGCAGATGGGAGCCTCTCTAAGAGCTAACCATGGCATGTTATTTACAGGTAGTACAGCCAGAGAGCTCACTGAATAGAACATAATTTATTTTTAATTTAAGTTTATTTACCAGGAAAATTAAAGTGTTCTAATTCTACTTCTAAAACAGCTCTGCCAAAGGGCATTGTGTTTTTAATGCATTTCCATCACATTAAACCATTAAGAACCTTTTTAAATTATAAACATTAAAAGGACATAAAAAGTGTCTTCCCTATTAGATGCTAGATATAAATACATTATACTGAGTAGCATCCTTGCATTTGGGTAGAGGACAGGAATATTGTAGCAATGCAGCACCTTTTTTTTTTGTTGTTGTTACATTGCATTCAGCACCTTCCTTGCCCAACTTTATGCAGCAGAGCCTTTGTGATACCCACTCCTCCAGTCCAGCTGCCTTTAAACACTGAGTCGGCTCTCTTTCTCTCTCTATGTGAACCCCAGGACATGGCATGTGAGGGGGCAGTGTAGGATAGAACTACTCAAGCCGTTGTGTGGGAGAGGTTCGGAAGGACCTCCAAAGAGACCAGATGGAGGTTTTTGCTTTTAGAGTTCTCCAGTGACACTTGAAGTCTTCACATAGTTCTCTGAAAGGTATCAGGCAGGCCTCTGCACTGTGAAGAATGAGCCCGCTAACAGTACATGTAGGCGTGATTTGGAAAACTTTGTAGGCAGCTTCCTGTGTAGCTTCCAATAAACTGAGGAGATGGAGAAATGAAGAGAAGGCTCTAGGGATTATCAGTCAGTGGCCTTTGGCCTCTCCCAGCTGTGTCTAATGGGCCATTTAACACTGAAAAAGAAAACCACAAAACCATTACAGGTACATTTTGTACATCTGTCAGTTAGGGGCCTGACCACATTCCTTGTTGTAGTGCTCTGATCTGTCAGCCTCTGTCAGAGGGGTTTGCTATCATGGAGAAACATCAGCCTTAGCTGAATCAGCCTCTAATTGAGCACGAGCTACAGTATGTTGAGTGATGTCCTAAAGCCGCCAGAATGCTTGAGAGCACCTCTGCTTCCCATGTAGATATCTTCTAGAAAAGGAAGACGTATATTAAATCTTCTTTGGACAATTTTTTAAAGAGGTCCTGGGTCATATATTTGGCACAAAGAGGAAGTATTGATAATGAAATTATTAATTTTTAGTAGAGCAAATGCCTTGTTAGTTCCTTATCAAATTATGATGCTGTCAAGCTGTGTTTTACAGTCTCTCTGTAAGCATTTAGAATCTACCAGCGTTCCCAGTCGTGTTCAATAGGTACTGAATGCTTGAGTTTTTTGACAGGACTCAGAGCATGATTGACCATTCTAAATCATAAAGGTTTGTGGTTTTGTTACTGCCTTTGTAAATATTTTGAATCAATCCAAGGAAGAGAAAACCCATTGGTTAACTTCTTTCACTTTCAAGGCTGACTGACTTGGGGTGAGTCCTGGTTCTGACCTAGTAGCTAAAAATAGCTCAACAAATTACTTACCCATTCTGGACCTAAGCTTCCAGATAATTCTGGTCCATTTTCCACTGATGCCATCTTCACAGCACTGCCAGAAGTAAATGCACTAATGCATGAAAAATGGCTAGGGGGGTACATTGGTCACCTAGTACACCCTGAGTTCGAAGTAGGCAGTTTAAAAAATTAATAAACTTGTCACCACTGAGGATACAGAATACTATGGCAAACCTTCCATACATCTGTTAAGCTGAGTAGATTGGGTTTTGTTTGATATACGCATCAAGTTTGCTTTAAGTAAAACAAACAAAAAAGCATATGTATATCCTCAAGCTAATGTCAAAAAATGATTGTGTGCTCACCTAAACCTGGGAGGTCATTGCATTTTTTACTCTTTCAGGTGTTGTCAGGATAGAGCACCATGTATGACCCAGAGTCACTGAAGGGTGACACAGAAAAAAGGATAAGAGTGAATGCCTTATTCACATGTGCTACATTGTTTTTCTGTGAGAGTGGATGTGTTGTGATTATTGTTGACTTGAGGAATGCTTTTGACACTTTGACCCTTTGAAGAGCAGTGCCCCAGAACACCCAAAGTTTGTCCAGAACACACAAAGCTTGACAACCACAGTTTGAGTAGCATAGCGAGGCAGCCTAAGACTGAGTGTTTTGCAGGGGATGTCTTTCCTTTTTACCCACAGACCTCAGGAAAGTTGAGGACCCTTTTTTTTTCTTTTTTTTTAAAATTTTTATTTTTTTATAAACATATATTTTTATCCCCAGGGGTACAGGTCTGTGAATCACCAGGTTTACACACTTCACAGCACTCACCAAAGCATATACCCTCCCCAATGTCCATAATCCCACCCCCTTCTCCCAACCTCCCTCCCCCCAGCAATCAAGCAGAGAAAGAGGAAGTGGTGATGCAACATGGGGGCTTAAGTGGGTAGAAGAAGAATCCATGAAACAAGATGGAAATGGGAGGGAGACAAACCATAAGT
The DNA here is from genome assembly GCF_011764305.1 of Mustela putorius furo. Lineage (NCBI taxonomy): Eukaryota > Metazoa > Chordata > Mammalia > Carnivora > Mustelidae > Mustela > Mustela putorius. The sequence goes on along the minus strand of NW_025422010.1, from coordinate 10,151,844 downwards.
GACTCAATCTCAAAAAACAAATTGAGGACCCTTTTTGAATGAGATTAGAGATGAGGCTCTTTTAAAAAAAAAAAAAGATTTATTTATTTGTGAGAGAGAGAGAGCACACTGAGAGAGGGAGAGGGAGAAGCAGGCTCCCTGCTGAGTGGGGATTCCCTATATGGGGCTTGATCCCAGAACCCTGGGTTTATGACCTGAGCCAAAGGCAGAGGCTTACCTGACTGAGCCACCCACATGGACCTAGAGATGAGGGTTCTTCTGGTGCTCTGGATCTGAGGAACTCAAACGCACAGGTCAAATCTTCCACTGTGAAGACTGCTTCTAGAAGGGCTTGCCTGTATTCTGGGCCCCTTACTGAAGAACAGAAACACCTAGTCTCAGGAGGGCCTTTGTCTCCAGAACATACTAGGAAAAGTTCACTTAGTCTTAACGTACCAGTATGCCATCTGTTTGTGCCTGGAACTTCAGACGCAGCACTGTCATGAGATGGGAAATAGACGCATTTTATCTTTGACCGCAGACATCTGTGTGCTTCTACTCCTTCTTCCCTAAGCAAGCCCAGGTTCCGCCTCCTCTTCTCAAACCAGCTGTCAGCATATGTGTCCCTGTTCATGCGGACAGATGACTCTTCTGAGCACATTCTGTGGCATTTGGCCTCTAATGGGAAATTGCCTCCTCCATTCCATAAGGATAAAGCTGCTTGTGGGGTTAAAAACTAAGTTAATAAGAAGTAAGATAAATGAGAACTAAGACCTGCACAGTAATAACAAGAGATTATGAAACATTGATGATATGTCAAGATTTTAGTTTATGAGCGTTAACCACACTTCTTTGTTTGGGTAATATCTTTTATAAATTAATTTTAAGAATATAAAGAACTTGTAATTACATTACCTATTAGAATAAATTGCAAGTGAATAGAAAGCTTTAAAAATGAATAATGCATATAAACGAAATTAAAACTACAAATACAAGAAATTTTATTAAGAAATATGGTTACACCTATTATTAAAATAAGAATGATAATAGAACTGTTTGATATCAAAATTGCTGATCTTCCAACCATGTTATTACACTTGTAGAAGGAGTAACACAAGCAATATAGCTATTCTGGTAGAATATTTCTGTTGACCAAGTCCTAGCACTTCCTCCATAAAGAACTAGGCAAGTGACAGTAGACACACATTTATAGTTGGCACTGAAAACACTTGCTAGCTTAAATTATCAGTATAAAAGCTACAAATAGCATATAGATATATAATATATATATACTAATATATATTTCTGTCAAGTATTATATGTTACTATTTCACAATTCTTGAAATAGGCTATATTGTTTTAAGTTTGTCTATGAATTCATCATGAATAACATTTTATTAATGTTTATATCTTGTTACTTATCCATTTTAACTACTGAAGTAATAGGTAGCATATAAGAAGGCAAATGATACAGAAGTAAATAGGTTCCCCCATCTTTCTTTCAGTTTCTCTCCTGGGAATAATAAGTATATTCTTTGCACATCTCTTTCTATGTCCATTTAGACATATAAATATCCATATATGTCCCAGATCTGTTCTTTACTGCTAATTCTAACCAAATGAGACCATACTGTCATGGTATTCTGCAACTTCATTTCACGTCTGTCAGTATTCAGTGAACATCTCTCTAGTTGCTAGAGTCTAGTACAATATAGAGAGACTTAACTCATTCTGAGTAGGAGCTATTTATTATTCCGGAGTATGGACAGCCTAAATCACTCAGCTCTCCTCATTTTGATGGATAGGGAGGTGGTTGATGTTTTCTGTTAAAATGAATATTTCAATAAATATCTGTAAATATATCTCCTTATATTAAAATAGTTTTATTTCTGGAGGCTGCAGTTTTAAGGTAGAGTTGGTGGGCTGAAAATAAACGCATTTAAGCTTTTAGTAGATGTTGTCAGATTATTTTCCAGAAGTTTCCAGCATCAGCAGGGTGTGACAGTGATGGTTTCTGAACGTGCTTTTGAGCATTGAACGTTAATGATCTTCTAAATTTTGTTATCAGTTTATTGGTTTAGAAATAATATGTCACTATTTTAACTTGCATTTCACAGTTTTTCATGTTTTCATTGACTTTTTATAATTTTTCATCATCAGATTATCTATTTCTATCCTTGGGATGCATTTCCAATACTTTCCTTTTCATTTTGTAGGATTGTTTTAGTTGTAGTAGGGTTGCAAACCATTTGCCTATCACATGTTTTCCAAATATTTTCCCTCATTGTACTATTTGCCTTTTGACTTTATTCATGGTATATTTTGTTAAAGAGAAATGTTTAAATTTATAAAGTTAAATCTATCTATCATATCCTTTTGGGCTATCCATATACATTAATATAGGATAAAAAATGTCATTAGAATTTAAATCGATCCAAATAAAAATTAATTTATTATCAGGAAACGGCCAGAAATGAAGTAATATCTGTTAAACTCTTTATTTTTCCTCATGGCTTCTCACTTTCCAGTCTTGTTTTAGAAGGTATTTTTCCACATTTGTCTTTGAACAATATTTCAGAATGAGTTTATTTTTGCACTTAGATCTTCAGTCTGTGAAATTCTGGTCAAAAGTCTTGCAGGGAAGTGGCGCCTGGCTGGTTCAGCCGAGCCTGCAACACTTGATCTCAGGGTTGTGAGTTTGAGCCCCATGTTGGATGTAGGCATTACTTTTAAAAAAATAAAATCTTTAAAAAATAAAGGTCTTGCAGGGAAGAATACAGGGCTGCGGAGCCTTCTGGGAAGGGTTCCTTTGCTCTTTAATGATGTACAGAGAAAGATGATCTTTCCTCACCTTTGCTCTGGGAGGCTCTATGAGGTGGGGTGCATATCCAGTGACCACAGGGAAACCAACTAAAAGGACAGCAGGTATGAAAGCTGAGTGGGCATAACCGAATTACAGGACCCCCTACCCCTTATTCTGGTTTGCTTCATCTATTCATTCATGTATTCATCTATCTGACAGATATTTATTAAGAGTCTTTTATTTGATAGGTACTCTCCTAGACTTTGGGAATACAGTGGAGAGTAAAACAAGTCAGTACCTTGCCCATGCACATGACTTTCCAATTTATAACATCTTCCATTGGTTTTCAGTGCATGCCTGTTTAAGTGAAGCAAAGCTTGCAGAAATTACCCAAAGAGTGTAGGGTAAACATACACGTTAGGACAGACTTGACAAATAAATTGTTTTCATCAGGGTGTTTTGGGCTACAAATAACATAAAGCCAGCTCATTCAGATTAATAAGGACATGCATTTCCTTGTAGTAACAGTAAGTCCATAGATAAGTCACACTTAACAGTGTGTTGATTTAATTGCTCAGTAGTATTACCAGGGGCATGAGTTCTTTCCAAATCTCCCTTGCACTGGTTTCAACCCTGTGCTGCTCTTCTTCAGGGTCGTCATGTGGCCTTTGGAAGCAACGAGGAAAACATTGCTTTGTTCAGATCTTCCAGAAAGGAAAAGAGAAACATTTCCTCACACCCAGAATATCACTGCTTTCTTTCGGTCTATTAGGCCCATTAAGGACCAATAATAAGAGCCAGGATATTTTTATGAACTAATTGGCTTAGTGTCCTTACTCTCTAACTTTAATGTAGTTCAGTGGTGTTAGTGTGTGTCAGAATCACCTGGAAGCTTCGTTACAAGAGCGATTGCTGGGTCCCATTCCAGAGTTGATGATTCAGTAGGTTTGGGGTCAAGCTCAGGAATTTATATTTCTAACAAATTCCCAAATGGTGCCAATGTTGCTGGTTGGGAATTACTGATTTGGAGTAATGCAGGTGTACCCTTGTGCCGCACACTTATTAGAATGGCCAAAATCCAGAACACTGACACAAGCACCTGCTGGTATGGATGTGGGGCAAGAGGAACTCTCAGTCGTGGCCAGTGCAAATGCCGAACCATCCAGCCACCGTGCCAGGCAGCTTGGCAATTTCTTACAGAAGGAAATCCACCCCATCATGTAGTCCAGCAATAGAGCTTCTTTGTATTTACCCCGAATAGTCCAAAACCTATATCCACACAAAGACTTGCACATGATGTTCACAGCAGCTTAATTCATAGATTTTGCCAAAACTTGGAGCCACCAAGATGTTCTTCAGTAGGACACTAAATAAGCTGTGGTTCATCTAGACAATGGAATATTATTCAGTGCTAAAGAGAAATGAGCTATTAAGCTATGAAAAGACATGGAGGCAATTTAAATGCTTATCACTAAGTGAAAGATGTCGATTTAAAAAGACTACATATGTGGGGTGCCTGGGTGGCTCAGTGGGTTAAGCCTCTGCTTTCATTCAGCTCAGGTCATGATCTCAGGGTCCTGGGATCAAGCCCTGCATTGGGCTCTCTGCTCAGCAGGGAGCCTGCCTCCCCCACTCTCTCTGCCTGCCTATCTGCCTACTTGAGATCGCTCTCTCTGTGAAATAAATAAATAAAATATTTTAAAAAAAACCCCTACATATGTAGAATTCCACCTGGAATTCCAACTGGAAGAGGCAAAAGGAAGCAAACAGTGAAAAGATCAGTGGTTGCTAGAGGTTAGAGGGGAGGGAGGGATGAACCGGCAGAATGCAGAGGATTTTTAGGGCAGTGAAGATACCCTGCATTATGCTGTAAGGTAACTTTTCAAAATCCCTAAAATGTACCACACAGAGCATGAGCCCTAATGAACTATGGACTCCGGCAGAGAATGATGAATCAATGCAGGTTCATCAGTGTGAGGGTCATGTGTGTGGAGGCAGGTGTAAATGGGAAAACTGTACTTTGTGCTCAGTTTTGTTGTGAACCTACTCTAATAAAAAAAGGGAAAATGTGTATCCTTGGGTCTAGAGATGGGATGTGCTATCCCTGAGCCACAAGGGAGGGAAAACAAAATCTGAACAAAAGCAGGGATTTGGGGAGCTACTAGAAAGGACAGATGAGAATGAATGCTATTTAAGAATATATAGGGTGTGTTATACAAGTTGATGAATTGAATGCAGTATTTGTAGTTAAATTACTATTGAGAAATTAGGCAAGGCTTATTTCTGATTTTGACTAAATGTTAAGTACTAGCTATAAGTCTGAATCATCTGATAGATAATATCAGATTAGAAATATCTGCAGAGAATGTTGCTTTTAATTAAAAAAAAATCCTTGAGTTTAGTAGGGATACTAGAAAAATTTACTATAGGGATTAACTGGAAATCTATTCTTTATAGTCATCATGGATCTAAACTTGAGTTCAGTTATAATGAGAGAAATTTATATCACCTGGCTTGTTGAGAGTATGTTGGGATGCAGCATGGGTCCCTCTTGGGTCTGCATACCTTGCCAGCAGAGGCACCAGTGGCCTTTGTTCTGGGCTGTTTCAAGGCTGTTTGGACAGGGAACAGCTTTGGACAACACAGTACCTCTTTCTGGAGCCGAGAACAAGCTACCTTACTGCTCAGTATAATAGAGATAATCTCTCTCTCTCTCTCTGGAGCAAAAGGAATACTGGTTTCCTTACACCCATAAGAAAAGACTTGGATTCCCTACACCCATGGTTCTTCATATGTACCACAGACCTACTATGTGTGAAGCGTGATTGGACCCGTGGGACTCTGGAAGCGGAAGCGGTGGGAGGGGGGGCCCACAGGAGCAGGAAGTTCATGCTACTTGCTGTGTCATTCATAATAAAGTCATTTGTTTCTGACTTAGAAATCTTAATTCTCCTGTCAAGATCCATGACATTGGGGCAGGTTACTGTTCATCTGAAAGGTGGGTAAAATGTCAGCCCCTTCACAGCTAAGACACACACCCTGACAGAACATACTTAGAAGAAGAAAGATTGAGTTCTTAGTAACTTCATTTGACGCCTACATTTTGGTGACTGGGAAGTTGAGATGTGGAAAGCAGAAGCAACTTGCACACGTGCACAGCAAGTCTGCACAAGTGCACAGCCAGTCTCATCGCACAAGGGTACAACGTGTCTTTGCACAAGTGAAGTGATCTCTTTGCACAAGTGCATAGCAGTCTGCACATAGCACAGTGAATCTGTTTACACAAGTGCACAGAAAATCTATTTAGAGAAGTGCCCAGGAAGCCTGTTTGCACAAGTGCAGTAAGTCTCCTTGCACACGTACACAGTAAGTTTCTTTGCCCATGTGCACAGTGATTCTGTTTACAACTGCCCAGTAAGCCCGTTTGCACAGTGCAGTGAATCTGTTTATACAGGTGCACAGCAAGCCTGTTTGTACTTGTGCATAGTTTGCACATGTGCACGGTGAGTCTATTTAGCACAAGTGCACAATGAGGCTGTTTGCACAAGTATACAGCAAGCCTATTTGCACACATGTACAGTGAGTCTGTTTGCACAAGTGCACAGCAAATCTATTTACAGAAGTCCTCGGGAAGCCTATTTGCACAAGTACAGTGAGTCTACTTGCACATGTACACAGCAAGTCTCCTTGCCCATGTGCACAATGATTCTGTTTACAAAAGTGCCCAGTGAGCCTGTTTGCACATGTGCAGTGAGTCTATTTAACACAAGTGCATAGCGAGGCTGTTTGCACACGTGCACAGCGAGCCTGTTGCTGCAGAAGCAGCTCTCAGAGGCCCTGCTTGCCACTCCAGGAGCACTTTCCTTTTTGCTTCACCAAAGAACCCAGCTCTGTGAGTCAAGCCTATAGTCCTGGTTCGGAGTTGATTTAAGGATGTGATGGGACAATAAAAATCTCTCATTTCAAGATAGAATCAGATGAAATTGACATAAATGGCGTGGGGTGGCTAGTTGCATATAGCATGTAAATATAAACTGACAGAGTTATTCGACACTAAGAGATACCTGAGGGAATAAAAGATAATTATCTGCCAGGGTCATTTAGGCTGTAACTCTGCTAAGAACTACAATGTAAGATTAAGTGACCTTCTCTATTACTTCTCAATTTGTGTGTTTGCTTGTTGCTGCGGGTCTGAGGCCAGGTGTCAATTTATTTTAATTTATAAAGTGGAACTCTGACCATTGGTTATTAAACATAATTTCTAGCCAAAAGGAGATATAGACTTAGTAAGGTGATCACATTCAATGTTTCATCCTCAATTAAGCTCTCAGATTGGCCAATTTGTCCTGCTCATTTATTAGGGGTACATCGGTAATACTTTTTTTGGTATGTTTTGAAATACCAACACATATCCTTTTTTGGTTTAAAAAGAATTTCTTTATAACACCAGGAAATCATAACTCTTGTTCTGTATTTCATCAATATTATACCTGACCCTTAGAGCATACTGATCAAATCTCAGCTGTAATTTTTTTAAAAGTTTCTATTATAATAGTAAGGTTAAGATATTAACCATCATGAAGGGTCTGTAAGCAGGGGACAGCGTAATCTTTCCTATAAATTCCAGCACTGTTTCATAATTTTTTTTTTTAAACAAAGACACTTTCAGAATTGGCTGTAGCACCTTTTAGAAAGCAATGCTTCACCATGGAAGCCGACAGAACATGGCTTTAGGCTCTACACCTGGGTTTTCACTGAGCCGTAGGCCCATGGCAAAGAAAATTGAGTGTTACCGGGGTGACCTATCTGTAAGCTGGGTCTTTAATTTCATTGTGACTATCGAAGCTCTCACTGTAGCCAAGGTGAAAACAGCAGTGAGGGCAGAGGAATGATTTCTTTAGATGATCTAGCTCAAGCCATCAGAGGAAATCACTGACCCTCTGTCATAGTTTGCTTTCCTGACCACTTCTGTCTACCCTGCCTACATATATGAAACATCCACACATTCTCCTCTAGTGTTGAAGCCTGAAGTTTCTAAGAATGACTTTAAGAAAAATCAACAATATAGAGTATTCTGTATATAAAATAATTGGAGATTTAGAAGCAGAAATACCAGCACTTAACACTAGGTAATTCTTTCTGGTAAGATCATCAGTTGGGCACTTCGCAAGTATTTTAATAATCGGTTTAGACATGTATACCTAAGTTATTCTCTTGGAAAGATGATGAATCTAGGTGTTTCATTTGAGACAGAGAGTTAGCATGTTACATAATGTACTTATTAGTTCAAATGAAAAACATTTAAAGTAAACCTTCTTCTCCCAAAGAGGGCATAGAACCCTTACTACATTTGCGTTATTTATCTTTTTCCAGCACTTTATGCTCAGAAAGTGATATCGTTTTGAATATTTAATAGCTGAAATAAAATATAAAGTAAAAATGAGAATGGGGAAACACAGTCTCCTGCATCTTGGTGTTGTAGTTCATGCCCCCTTGTCACCGAGATGTCTGTTGGCAAAGCACAGACAGGAGAGGCCGGGCTGGGGTCTTGCAGGGGGTGGGGGGTGGGGTGGCATTTTAGTTGAAGCAGCTTTGGACCCATTTCCTCTTCCTGACTGAGAAGGATGGCAGGGCAGGGAACCAGCTCATCCACACTTGGCTTCTGTCACGCCCAGGGTGCGTGTGTGCATCTCCCCAGCCCTGTCCTCAACCCGGCCCAGAAGAACTCGGAGCCTACTGGCCCTGCTGCTGCCTCCAGGTGTCCCAGACAGCCTGCTTGCCCTCCCTGAGCATCTGCACCTCTTCATCCCTAAAATGCAACTGAGCATCTCCGCTCTTGCCCGACAGGCTTCTCCCCCACAACACCCTCCCGTAATATTTTTACTGCCCATGTCTCTCGGCTCAATAAATCATTCCACAAACTGCCCACTCACTCTGGCCAGGAAAGTAGGACTAACCCCTTGACTCTTTCCACTACTTTCTCCTGCATGCAATCCATCACCCAATCCTGCCCGTTCTTCTTTCCCAAGCCTATGGGCGTGGAGCGTGGAGGAGCACTGTCTGCAATGGCCCCACACTGACCGCCACCCGTTAGCCCGGCTCTCTGCGCATCCTTCCAGCTCAGCATCCCAGATCCTATTTGTTCCCCTCCAGCGTTTCACTGTCTGGTGGTAAGAGCTTTATTAAACCTGCAAGTGTCATGGTACCAGGTCTGCACAAAAAGATGGCAAAATGCAGACCCCTCACAGGAGGGGTCTGTCCCCTTGAGGGCTTTGTTCTCTGTCCCCGTTCTCATAGCCTGACATGCTGGGTGTTGGTGCTGTGTGTCGGGTCTCCGTCCACCAGAATGTAAGCGTGGGTAGGACAGGGCTTTATAAAAAGATGATAACATCTTGCTTGCCGTGCTTGGGACAAGGAAGGCATGTGAGGAGCGGGAATGGACGGATGGACGGATGGACGGATGGATGGCTCTGGCTTCCCTGGTCCTCCGCTCTTCGCACTTGCTCCTTTGCTGTCTCAGTGTCAGACGGATTGTACCTCTTCGCTTCCCTCCCTTCAGGCTGCTCCTGCCTGCCTGAGAAACACGGGGAACACGGAGTTCCCACGTGTCTGCCCCTTGTGTCCCTTCCTCGGGGGTGGGGGTGGGGGGGTTCCCCAAACTCTTTCTGGCCAAAGGAACCGTGTGTTCCCCTGTAGCCGTCTTGTCAACATCTGATCTCTCTGCTACCCCCCGGAAGACTCCAGATGTCAGGAGTAATATCTGTCTAGTTCACTATTGTAAACACAGCACCCATCCGGGGAAGGGATCTCCCCAGATATTTAGTGACGAAATCCACATCATTTAGCATCTGGATTCTCACCTAATGAGCAGGGAAGGGGAGGTGTTCTCCTCACGGGAACCACTGACATCAGTCACGGTGCGGGGCAGTTGGTCCCATTCCACACGCCTCCATCCTTTACTCCCCCGACCTGGTCTCCCAGCCTCTCTGATGCCCGGGCTGCCCCCTGAGGAATGGCTCTCATATTCCCATACATACACCTAAGTGAGTATAAGTCTATAGACATTTCTCTGGCACTTGTGGGAACCAGAGAGCTTTAGCAAAGCCGGAGAGAGTTTTCGTATTTAAGACCCAACACACCTGACCGGACCCTCCCCGACAGCTTACATTGTACTCACGGTGGACCTTTCCCACTTTGCTGAGCACGTCATTCTCTGTCATCTCTCCACATCTTCTCACATGTTGTTTCCTTCCTCAGAAATGCCTCTCTTCTCTGCTTGTCAAACACTTAGCACATCCTTCGTATAAACCATGAGGCTTTATCAAATCCACCATCTAGACCCGTGCCCTGCCCCTGTGCTGCCTAAGACTTTGAAAGTATCTCTGTTTGCTTGAGTCTCCTCTACTTCAGACATATTTCCTGTCCCTGGCCCCAACCTTAGTTTATAGGGTGAAGAAGACAAAAACACAGGCTTATGTCTGTCTGTCCTGTGTGCATCAGTGCCCGGCACACACACGGTGCTTAACTCTAAGTTCTGTCTAGGTCAGGCTGCTTTCTCCTCTTAATGCATTTTTTTCCTGTCTTCTTTGCCACCAGCCTTTTTGGAGAAAATAATCTGTGGAAGGTCATTATCAAGTTATCTCGGCACGTATTTAATGTGTGTTTAGCTGCTTTACTGTCACATAAAAACGTGTGGTAGTAAAATAAAGTAATAAAGCTGTCAATAAAAGCTCTACTTCCACTCAATATTTAATGCTAAAGAGCCAGAGACATTTGAGATATCCACCCATAATAGTAAATCGGCATTATCAGGGTTGGTAGGTGATCAATTTGCCTTGAAATACTGTTATCTTGATGAGTAAAAATGTAAATTGTTAGAATACAGTGTGGCCTAGAAAGTGGCATGTTTCAGCATTCCTTATGGACTAGTCTCCAAAGAAAGCCAAGTAAGAAGTCGCCTCATGCTGTGAGGCCGCCTAGTAATTTTAAACAAAGACCAGCAATCACAGTCATGAAGAATTGAGAAAAATGCCTGTACTGATACTGAGTGTATTGTAATTTATAAGGCACTGTTACTCCCATTTTCTTACCTAATCCCCAAAATGATTGTGAGGTAGCTAACAGTATCCTTATTTTCCGAATCAGGAAACTGAGGTTGCAAGAGGTTATGAAATATTCAGAGGTCACACAAAACTAAGAGACAGTTCCCGATGTGTCTGGTCCAGATCAGGTTCTTTCTGTTACAGCACAGCTCCTTCACTGCTAGGGAACTAAAACTTTTGAATTGATATGAACTTAGAAACTATTGAGAATATCTCCCATCGTGATCGCTCTCCCAAGAGTAACATCACTGAGTGTCCGGGTTAGGAGGACCCTGGAATCACTGTAGTCCTAACCACCATCTGAGAGAGAGGAATTGGAATGCAGCCGGAAGGTCTTTCAGAGTCTGGGATACATTTCTAAAAACGTCAAACCCATTGTCCCTGACAGCATGAAACTTTCAGAATTCACGGGAAAGTAAACCTTTATTTCAAAATTATTCTTTGAAGTTGGGAGATAAAAGGAGAGCTGTCTGAGGCCCAGTGCTCAAATAAAGGAGCTAAAAACATTTTAAAAAATTCTAGAGAATTTGAAATGAATGTGATAACAGATCCCCTAAAGTTCAAGTCCTCAGTACTGTGTAACAGGGCTTAAAGCAGCTTAGCTCAGTCTAACACACACAGAATCAAAGCCTTTTGTAGGGTTTTTGAAATGTGTTTTCATTTTCTCTCGAATGAGAAAAGCAGATTCCTTACTTTTTTGTACCTGATTGCCTAGGAATATTTTCTGTTTGGTGGTTCTGATCCATTCTTAGTGCAACAGAGAAACACAGTAACACCAAGTCTGTGATTGCCAGCCATCAGCTGGGCAGCGTTTCCCAGTGTCTCTGTGTGCCAGGAAGAGCCGGCCTTGTTTCAGTGAAGATCGCAAGCTCCAACCCACTGGCGGGAGCTGTGGGCACACATCCCAGCTGTGGCCCATCCCCAGCCACGGCCCCAGCTGGAAGGAGCCGTGATCCTTTAGCATCCAATAGCAAGGCAAGGGCTGGAGTTAACTCCACATCAGTATGCAAAGGAGGTCAGGTGTGGAGTGGGATGGTCCAAATTGAGTGACCATTTTTTAAACTTGGGAAAATTTCTTGTACACAGTAATTGATAGTGGTGTTCTGAGTAGGTGTTTGGGGCTGAACTGCCTTCCCCCAAAATGCATACGTTGAAGTCCTAACTTCCAGTCTTCAGACTGTGACTGTATTTGGAGGTGGGGATTTTAAAGAAGTAATGAAGTTAAAATGAGGTCATTGGGTCATGTCCTAATCCAGCATGACTGGTGTTCTTGTAAGAAGAGGCCATTAGGACACAGACAGGCAGAGTGCAGGAGGCGGCCATCTACAAGCCAGGGAGAGAGCCTTCAGAAGAATCCAACCCTACTGGCATCTTGATCTTAGCCTTTCCAGCCTCCAGGACTATGAGAAAATTAATTTCTGTTGTTCAGGCCATGCAGGCTATGGTCCTTTGCTAAGGTAGCCCTAGCGAACTCATATGATTGGTAGCCCCATCATGGAGACATCAGTTAAATAGAGCTTTCAAAGTCTAACTGCACCCCCAAATCTATCTTTATGTGTCTACTCCCCCACTCCCTGCAGTGTGCCTCTGGAGAAACAGTTGTAGAAGTTGATGTAAGGCCTTGTTAGGTTGTGTTTAAATAGGAGTTTATAAGGCTTATTCTTACATTGTAATTAGAAGAAGGTTGACTCAGTTGTGATGATGTGAGTCAGTTGAAGCTGTCTAAGCCACTAGTAAAGAAACATGGGGAGAAATATTTACTATGTCTAATTGTTCTTAAATTATTCATAGCATAAGCTGTCACTTCACAATACTTAGTACATAATAGACGTGAAAATCAGTGATGGGGAAGAACAGTCCTGAGTATTTCTTGGCAATGTTCTCGTCATTCAACCAAGTAACCGCTCGCGATGAACAGAGGGCAGGCCTACAACCAGCAGCGGTCAGTGATCCTCGGGGCATAGAGGACAGGGAGTCGGGACCCCCAGTCTCCAAGACACAGCGAAGGCTGATGCTGACAAGGACCTGGGTGATGTTTCGATTTCCATTTTAATCGGTTTAGAAAAACTGATGAAAAACAAATGTACCTAATGCTCTCATGAGTGTCATGCTAATTTTTAAAACATATCATTAAAGATGAAAAACAGTGTTTTGTTATGATTCATTTGTTTCTGTTCACAATGCTTTATTATCTTTGAAATTTTAAGTAAAAAAGCCCTTTTCCTTGTCTTTGATGTCCTCGAAAGCAAACATGTATTTGAAAATAAAATTATTTAGGGATCCTTCCAATAGTTTGAAATTTTTAGTGAAATAAATGTAACCCTTTTATATGTTTGTGGTTGGAATAGAAAGAAAAGAACCTTTCTAGATCTGGTTAAAAGAAAAGTCATAGGAGTCCCTAGTGAGGGCTTTTAATTTTTTTTTTCATTGTGGTAAAATATGCATAACATGTACCATTTTTACCATCCACAAGTGGGTAACTCGGTGGCATTAAATACTTTCACCATGTTGCCTTTCACTACTGTCTATACTCCTGACACTGCTGTCATCCCCCAAACATTTGCATCATCCCCAGTGAAAAGACTCATTTAACCTAACTTCCACTTCTTTCTTCACTCCTAGGCTCTGGTAACCTCCTTCTATTTCTGTCTCTTCAAATGTGCCTACTCAGTCCTTCATATAAGGAAGGACTTCATATAAGCCCTTCATAAGGGCCACCATACGGTATTTGTTCTGCTGTGTCTGACTCATTTCAGCATAGTGTTTGAAAGGTTCATCCGTGTTGTGCCATATATCAGAATCTCATTCATTTAGTGGCCAGATAATACTCCGTTGTATGGATAGAACCCATTTTGTGTATCTGTTCCCCTCTCAATAGGCATTTGGGTTCTTTCTGGTGCTGCAGTGAACTCTCATGTACAAGAATCTGTTTGGATTTGAAGGGATTTCAATGCACATCGGATTTAGGTCCCGTGACGTTTTAGGTTGAGTTCAGTGAAAGCCCAGGGAAGACCAACTGTGGAGTTAATAACTATCACTAACACCAAATGTTAGAGAAAATGGTACCTTCTCTTAGATATTTACCTATACCTTGCCTGTTGCATCAGTGTATATTCAAATAAAATTTATTAGATTGAAATAAGGTGAAATGATGTATGTGGTTGTGTGTGTGCAAAGCATGGACCGTGTTTGCTTCTCAAAATGTTTCATTGCTGCAGTTTAACCGAGATGATCGTCAAACATAGGAGGATCGCCTGCACATAGCCCGCAGCAGTCACCTAGACAGGAGTGCCTTCCCCCTGCACAGTGCCTTTTAATAAGTTGCCTTTTTCCTCTCAAGAATATGCTGTGTGTTCATGTCACCCCTTTTCTGTGTGTATAAATGATGGTGAGTCCTTGGGGGCAGGGGTCCAGATGGATTGTAGGAAACTTGTCTCGGTGTGACGCGTTTCGCAGATGACAGGGTGTTTTTAATGGTTTCTTACATGAATGATTGTTGTAGCTAATAGAGGCCTTTTGGAAATGATTCAGATTAAGCTCCTGGTTTGCTTGAAGCTTACTGACCCAGTATAATTGAGTGTAATTTGGTGGAATCCGTGAATTTAGGTTCTTCCAGTTAGTATCACTGTATTAAAATTGAGAATGAAAAAACCATGAATGACATTCCTAATTTGCTTTCCTACTTGTGCCCTGACATCAGAGGAAATATTATGAAAGAATTGGGGATGTTGAAAAAAAAAATTCTCTTTGAAAACCCTTCACACCCCACCCTCTTTTAAAGACCAAGTGTGTTGGCCACCATTCTTTAACTGAGGAATAGTGCAAAACAGAGGGTGTAGACTTTATTCCAGGGACACAGCACTTTTAAAAGCTTGAAGATTGGGGGGAACTTTGGCAGTAATGTTAATGGAGTTACGATTGTTTGGGACTGGACAAAGGCTCGTAATTGGGGAGGGCAGAAAAGAAGAGAAGAAGGACAGAAGGAAGAATGGAAGGAAGGGAGTGAGAGGATAAAAATGAATTTAAGACAGTGTTCAGAACTGACTATTAAAGGAAGACAACTATTTGTTTGTAAGGAGGTAGCACCTAATAGAAGCCATGGTCTTAATTTCATCAACATCCTTGCAGCAAGGACTTTTCCTTAAAGAAGGAAGCCAGCTGCACGAAGCAGATTTATATTTTTGGGTAGCAACCCATTCCAGCAACTTCATGTAGAACGTCTTTTGTTGGGCTCTGTTTTAAGCTAATGAGGTGTTAGCTGCCTAACTCAAGAGAGCTTGTTTCCATTAGTAACTGTGTGACACTAAGGTTTTTGCCGATGGTCCCTGTGGTTCCTGAATCCCAGAAAAACACGAGCAGTGAATGCTGAAAAGGCTTAGGTGTAGGAAGTCCATAATTTATGGACATGATGTAAGAAACAACCCATCATAAGAAATATCCATGATGTTTCAGATTCTCAAGATGAACAGACTCTTGAGAAGTGTAATGTTTGGCTAACTGTTTGGGCATCCTATGGTTCAGTCTAGTCGACACAGAAAATTAGCCATCACAATCATCAATGCCAGAAACATACATTTAATTTGCAAATAGCTGAAAATTGTACTTCTTTTAAGGCAAAAGTCTGTATGAGTTAAACTGTTAGAAAACACATGTATTAAAGTGACATGTGTTTGTTATTAATCAAATCCATTTGTTTATGCTGCACTCTTTGATTTGTTATGATCTTACTATATGCATCAATAAAAAATAATCTGTTTGGATTTTTACAAATATATTTGAATAATGGGATTCTTACTTCTTATGAAAGCCTCAAGTCGATTCACATTTTTATGCAAAAATAATTATCGATATGGGACAGAGCCTTAGTTAAGCAAAGAAATAACTGCCCTCTATAATTCAGCTGGAAATAGGACCCTGATATATAAATATTCATGTTTATGGACGTTAATCTAAGGATCTTTGACCTCCTTTCAGACTAAGGATATTTTTTTAAAGATTTATTTATTTATTTTAGAGAAGTGGGGTGATGGCAGGGGTGGTTGTAGAGGGAGAGAGGAAATCCCAAGCCCAAGCAGATTCTCCAGTGAGCATAGAGCCCGACAAGGGGCTTAATCTCATGACCCTGAGATCATTACCCGAGCCAAAATCACAAGTCAGACGCTTAGCCAACTGAACCACCCAGGTGCCCCTAGACCAAGTTTGATAGACACAGAGGTGTGCCTTACAAAGGCCGCCTCATCCAATGGGAACCATACATCATGGAGCCACAGGAAGAGAGAAAACAATTCATCCTGAATGGCAATCTCTGCTAAATGTTCCTGTAGGGGAAGTCAACAAGTAGTCAGCTTTTACAACAGCCAACAGCTTCTCCGAAGACTTAACTCACCTTCTTCAGTGGCAGCAGGCTCTTGAACAAACTACTCGAGTTGGAACACAGCCAGCGGCTTCAAGGCATGTGAAGAATGGTGGGTGGGATAGATTGGTGAACACCGTGGTGGCCACTGAGGAGAGAAATGACCGTTCCAAGATCTTGAGGGAGACGCGGCCTTTTAAAGCATGCTGCAGTGTCTGATCCGGGGTGGAAGAGTGAGCCATGGAAGCTTGAGGCGGCAGAGTGGGGTGCCTGGTTCAGCACGTGTCTGAACTCATCAGCCCTGCAGCTGCCTCCTTCCCTCACTTCCTGTGACAGTGCTGGTGAAGGAACAAACCATGAAGACTCTTGCCGAGTAGGGCTGGCACTTCTCACTCCTGTGTCTTCTATTAGGGCACAAAATCGTAGGCCCCTCAGAAATTCCACAGTGGAGCTCTTGTTCTTCTTGAGGGTACAGGTGGCTTTGCTGCCAAATACTGCTCCTTCCTCAGCTTTGAATGGCCCAAACCATGGTGACAGTGAGGTGTGTGTGTCTGTACATGTCTGGCCTGAAAGGTTTTCTGGAAGTTCTACTGGAAATTAACAATATCACCTTTGAGACTAGACTCAGGCAATCCGTGCTGATGGACATCTGGAGGAAAGGTGCTGTTTTGGATCTGCCTCTCTGCCAGTCTTCATGCAGACTTTTGTGACTTTGGAGGGCTCTCCTGAGATACATATTCCAAAATTAGAAGTAACTATGGAATGATTCCAAGATTCATGTGGGCAAGCGTGCATTGCCCATGGGCCACACACTCCTGTCTCTGCGCTGATCTTTCCTCGGGGAAGAGCCAGGCCGGGTCGCTGCTGATGTCCCCTCTGTCCTGAACCCCAGCAGCCAGTTGGCCTGATGAGGTTGCCAATGTCAGGTGACTGTCAGGTTTATGGAAAACCAGTAGGCAGAAGGCTTTTAAGACAGGCCTTACTGAACAAATCGTATCTACTACAGGTAACACATACATTTCTGTCTCTAGCTCGGAGTTCACTGTCAGTGCCTGCTATGAATTATAACTGATGTTTTCCTTTCCTCAAGCAGGGCTGCCTCGGCTAAGGTCATTAAGGTTCAGAATTTAAAAAGAGTTATTGTTAAATGTTGAAAACGGCTCTTGATTATTTTGGCCATCCATGGACCACATGGGATGGATAATAGGAAAATTAAAGGCCATCCACCCACTCACCTTCAAGCTGCATTTAGATTTATGAAGCCCTACCCCAAGGCAGAAAAACTGCACACATGGAATGGGCAACGAATAATAGACGTTTAGGGGCCTGAATGCCGGGTGTACATATATGCATATAGTCTCTGTCTTCCTTTTCTTATGTGAGCTTGGTTTCTAAAAATCTCATTAATGCTGAAAATCAAGCCCTGAGAAGGGAAAGACTCTCCTACCCTCAGGAGATAGATGATAGATAGATAGATAGATAGACAGACAGACAGATAGAGAGACAGACTGATAGGTTCAGGTAGCAGACCAAGCACTTCCTTACCAGAAATGACTTGACCTAAACATATCCTGACTACTTAGCACCCACTAACAACTGCTATTGTGTCGGTGGGCATCTGAGCCAGTGGCAGAAATGACACAACCTTAGGTCATCAGATCCTGACATGGGATGAAAAATCCTCATAAGAAAGAGAAGTATGGCCGGGAGGAACTGGGTGTGTTGTTTCTCCGTTCTTGTGAGCACCAGCCCTATATATTCTACCATGATGGGTTCTCCAAGTATGGTCCCCAGACCAGCCATATATATCAACATTATCTGAGAACTTACTAGAAATGCAAATTCTCAGACCCCCAGCCCAGAGACTCAGAGACTCTGGGTGATGGGCCCACCAGTCTTGGGCTAACAAGTTCTTATGGTGATTCTGAGGTATTCTAAAGTTTGGGAACCAGTAAATAATTACTTCTCAACATAGGTGAGGTAAAGCGAATTTCACTTCATCATCCCATGATCTCAATCCTCCGGCTGCCATGAGGGGTCAAAAATGTTCATGCATCTCTACTCACCAACATGACCAGCAAGTCAAGGGACTCACAGGTTTGAGGATTATTTTTTTTTTTAAGATTTTATTTATTTATTTCAGAGAGAGAATGAGCAGGGGGAGGGGGCAGAGGCAGAGGGAGAAGTGGGCTCCTCACTGAGTAAAGAGCCCAGTACGGGACTCAATCCCAAGACTCTGAGATCATGACCTGAGCCCAAGGCAGACACTTAACCAACTGAGCCACCTAGGCGTCCCTGGGGAGTATGTTTTTAATTCCAAATTTTTCTCTTCTATTAAAAACTGAAGTATGAAGTAACATCCTCTAAAAATTCTCTACTGGGGGGTGCCTGGGTGGCTCAGTGGGTTAAAGCCTCTGCCTTCAGCTCAGGTCATGATCCCAGGGTCCTGGGATTGAGCCCCACTTTGGGCTCTTTGCTCAGTGGGGAGCCTGCCCACCCAGTGCCTGCCTCTTAGCCTACTTGTGATCTCTGTCTGTCAAATAAATAAATAAAATCTTTTAAAAATAATAAAAATTTAAAAATAAGAAAATATTTTCTACTGTGATCAAAAAGTAAAATGGAATATATAGAATAATCTCGTGCTTGCTCTGGGGTGTTTATTATCCAGAGTGCTTCTTACTTTGCTGTGGCTGAGAAAGAGAGCTGGCAAAGTGGGCATCTCATTTCTAGACCCCAGAACCAGTGTTCTCCAGATGACAGAGAGAGACACCCTCCTCCACCAGAGCACCTGGTTCCTACACTTGCAGGTCTCCTCTGAACCTCTCACATCTGCTCAGTGAAGGACAGACCAGACCGTTCCCTCCTGCCATCTTGAAGATTACAGCGACAGAGCAAGAAGTAAACCTCAGCCAAACAGTCCTAGCTGTGGCGCAACGCACTAAACTAAATCCCTGGGAGTTAATTAGTTATGAACATTAAAGATTTTAAGAGAGTGTGTATTTCTTTGCATCCATGTAAGTACACCCTAGTCCAACAGCTTCATGTAATCTACAGCTAAGGGCCTGTGACCTACAAGGTGGCCCCCCCTAATTCTGTGCTCCTTGGGCTGCCTCTTGGCCTTCTGCCTGGGACCATTCTGTTTAAGGAAGCTTATGTAAAAAAAAGAAGAGAAATATTCACTTTCCTTTTCTTCCCCAGGGGAGCACCAAGTTCAGTCACTTGCTTCCTGCCAGAAGCTCCAGGAGTATAAAAATAGTTCTGGCAAATGGGAGCTGAGTGAATTCTTCCAGACTTGAAAGCATTTAACTGAAACTTTTCTGATGGCCAGGCATTGCCTGTATAGAAGGTACATACCTCTGGGGGGGAAAATGGTCATTCTTTCTTCTGGGACTGACCTGTAAACCTCCGTGAGCCTGAGCCCCCCATGTGGGCCTCAGAACAAAGGCCAGGGCGGGGTGGGGGGGTGTCTCAGCTGCGCTTTGAATTAGTCTAATCCAAATCACTTTCTCTGATTTGAGAGTGAATCAAAGATTGTTTTGAAGGCTAAAAGTGATTTGGGCTTTAAATTTAGAGTGAGGGTTGAGAGGTTGTATGTTATATAAAGCCCTTGTTTTAAAATAATGAAGAAACATCAAATCACTGTAATTCTGTAGTTTGCGGATTTTTCCCTGTTTTTAATGTAAATTGTGTGTGTGTGTGTGTGTGTATGTGTGTGTGTGTGTGTGTCTGCCATGTGAGTGGTGTCTATCTTGTAGAGAACTGGATAGAAAAATTGCTCTGGCAATTCATATTGATAACATGTGGCACTAGTTAGCATATTTTGACTGGCTGTTTGCCTGCTTATCTAGTGGACTTAAAAAAAGAAAAAAAGAAAAGAAAATGTAAAAGCTGCTCTCACAGCCTTGGAACTGGGTAATACGAAGATGGGGAGGGTGTGGGCCTGAGTCCGTACCCTTTGCAGCCCCCATAGTTCAGTTCCGAAGATGGCTGACGTCTAACGTGACGGAAGAAAGTCCGATTGAGGAAAAGCCTGTAGCACTGGGGCAAGAAGAGATGCTTTAACAATGGATTGCCATACATTTCAGAAGAAACCATGAGGACAGCTCTTGGCTTGTGGCAGAAGTCAGAATAAATCCAGAATCATATGAAGAAACTCAACCCCCACCCTACTTTTAGAGGACACTTGAATTTGTTTTAATTTCCGTAAGCTTTTTGTATCCGTTGATAAGTCTTTTCCCTTCAACGTTTCTCCTTCACCCTTGCTTTTCAATGAGGAAGATTTTTTTGGGTGCATTTAAGTAGGGACTGGATTTGCATTTCGGTAGACTCCAGCTGTCTGGTTATGTAAATGATAAGCACGCACTATATTGTATTTTCCAAAATCATGTTTGCCGCTTGTATAGCTGAATGTTAAATTTATTTTAGAGCTTTTTGAAAGAATGGTCCATTGGGCATGGTTGGTGGCTTGCGTGACAATACACCTAAAGGCAGGGTAACAAAGCTTTGGAACAGGTAGATCTCAGTCAAGGGATCCCCTTCCATAATCATGTCAACTGTGCTACGAACTAACAAAATCTCTCAGGAAGGGCCACTAATGTACTAGCTATGTAACTGAAATAGCTTCAGGTACTGCATATTGTCTTTATCCTGTTAGAGCAAACAGGCTCACTTTTGACAAAGTCCTATCTCTTCGAGGTTTTTCTTCTCTCGCTCTAGCCTTCTGATGCCCAGATAGTGCTTCACTTCAATGCACAGTTGTCTGCATTCAAAATGTTTTTCCATCAGTAATTCCATCGAACTCCCAGATTATGGCCGTGGTGACATAGTTCCCATTGTATAGATGTATAAACTGTGGTTCGGTCACGTGAAGACTGTCCCTGAATTTTACCAGTGAGTGGGATCACAGGTCTGCCTCCAAGACTCCAGCTGCCACCTCCAGTGAAATTTCTCATTGAAGAAGACTGCCTTTTTGTCACATCAAGTGTAGCCTCTCCTAATTTAGAAGCCTAGGTACCTCCTGGGGTGCCTGCTTTCTTGTACCTCCTGATTGCAGTTACCAATAGTTGTATTATCATTACTATATTATTATTGTGTAGCTGAAATTCATTTATACTTAAGCACTGCCTCAACCTGCCTTTCATATCATAAGCCTTTTCCTTTTGAATTATGGAATAAATGGCTTTTCTTTCCTTTCTAAGTGATTTCAGGAGCTCTAGGACAAACCTGTCTCAGAGATGGGGCTAGCCTTCTGAGCATCCCCCTGCAGGATCTGTGGAGCTCTGCCTGTAAGCAGGAACTGAGTTTATTTGGTTTTAAGGTAACTTAGGGGTGCGAGATATAAGGATTATGATCCCTTAGTCTTATGATGGTTGCATATGGTCCCTGAAGGCCCAAGTGTGGCTTTGTCGGAAGGATGACCTTGAGACCTGGCAAACCAGCTCCTGCCAATTGGCAGAGATTGTGTGTGTTTTGACTATCAATTAGAACAATCTATTTTTACATGGCTAAGAGCTACCACTCCATGAATTACTGCTAGCTCATGTCCTCTGTCTCAAGTAAACATGTATAAATATTTGGAAGAGATCTCAGAGAAATCTCAACATCCTTGTAAAACTTTATTTTAAGAGTAATAGTTGTGCATAGCCATGATCAGTGTTTCTGTGTGTGAGTTGCCACAGTCCTATCGGCCTAATGGATGTTTAGCAGAAAACATTTGCATATTACATGATGAGGCCCCCCCCATCTGTCCTTCCTATTCTTTTTTTTTTTTTTTAAGATTTTATTTATTTGGCAGAGATCACAAGTAGGCATAGAGGCAGGCAGAGAGAGAGAGAGGAAGGGAAGCAGGCTCCCCGCTGAGCAGAGAGCCCGATGCGGGGCTCAATCCCAGGACCCTGAGATCATGACCCGAGCCGAAGGCAGAGGCTTTAACCCACTGAGCCACACAGGCACCCCTGACCTTCCTATTCTTGATGAATCACAAATATATTAGAAAGTCCTTGCATCAGGAGCACCTGGGTGGCTCAGTGGGTTAAGCCGCTGCCTTCGGCTCAGGTCATGATCTCAGGGTCCTGGGATCGAGTCCCGCATCGGGCTCTCTGCTTGGCAGGGAGCCTGCTTCCCTCTCTCTCTCTCTCTGCCTGCCTCTCCATCTACTTGTGATTTCTCTCTGTCAAATAAATAAATAAAATCTTTAAAAAAAAAAAAAAAAGAAAGTCCTTGCATCAAAATCATTGTTGTAAGTCTAGATCAAAAGGGCATGGGGTGAAGGCAAGTTCTCCTCCTACTTATTGATTGGCTTTTCTGAGAGTCGAAGCTGCTATGTTTTGGGTCCTGTTTTCAAAAGATTAGGGTGAAATCTAGCAGGACCTGGTATTCCTAAAGCCATGGTGTTCCCAGAGTCCAGATTTTATGATGGCTGTGGAGCTCTGGGTCCCCTTCATGGAAGTACGAGGCCTCCTGAGTCACTGAAACACCAGCCCAGCTCTCATCTTCTTTGCCAACCACACTACTCACACAGGTCCTCAAGAGATGGACCAAAAGTGGCCCAAGGGTATAAGGGTCTTTTGTATCTGTTTTTGTATCTTAGCATGGATTTGAAATGGATATTCTCTGAGAAATTTTCTGACTCTAGTCAGGACTCTCTGCACTCTTACTTCAGGAAACTCATCCCTGTTAGATAACCTACATTATTTTGTTCTCAAAAGGTTTTATGGGTTTAATTTCCATTTCACTTCTCTGTAGGGTATTGTCAACTTTACCCAAATGGAAACACTGCATCCTAACCCCTCCTTCTGGAAATTAAACAGTATCACCAGATGGCTATTTATTAAATTCTCTGAGAACCAAGAAACTGCACAAAAATGTATTTGTCCCTCTACCCTCTACACCATTACTCTTGACCACATCCAACCTGCCAATTTCAAATTTCAGGGGTGGGACCTAGAAATCTGCATTTTTACAACTGGAAGCAGTTCTTATGATCAGGCAAGCTTTGGACCATTGTACTAATTTTGTGAGCAGATATTTGTTACATAAACACCACCTTTAATTTTTCCAACTAGCTTATGCTGAGAAGCCCTTGATGCTGAATCCTGTCTGTAATTTTGGAACATTCTTGAATGAGTCAGGTAAATAGGCAGTGTCTTTTTCAGGTGAAATCAAGACATAGCAGAGTCAAATGACTTGCCTGTGGGTGCTTTGCAAAGCCATCAGCTGAGACTAGATCCCAAAGAGGGCTTCTCAACCAGTTCTCATGCTGACCTAACAAATAAGGAAAAACTGGAATTAGTCAAATATATGAGATACCGCGATTGAGGTCCATTGTTGTGGAGAATGAAGAAAGCTAGCAGTATAGAATAGTAGAGTGGGACCCACTGTTTCAGTGTCAATGTGAAATCTGCCATGGACCACCAGGAATCTTCATTCTAAACCCTGAAATTTAACACTGTGTGCAAAACTACATCTTAAATTATTTCATACGTTGTGTTAATTTCTAGTGATAGATTCTTGTCTAATGGTTAAAGATGCTAGAAGAGGAATTAATCCTGATTCTTTTTATTAATTTGAATTCCTCTCCATCATTGCCTTCTGATGCCTGTGCTGCCAAGTGCCTTCCCTCTTGTGCGACTGTCCTCACTTCTAAGAGGCACATCCTTGCCTCTTCTTTAAGATCCATGTAATATCCACAGAAATGTTTCTGTGGAAATTATCCCCAAGCTACGTATGAGGGATTAGCAGGTGGCTTTGTTTGGAGAACGGAAAATCCACGGCAGTGGCATTGTGTGAGAGACATTGCCTGCTTAATCACATAGCGATGTTGCTGCCCTGCTCCCAGGCAACCTCAGGTCCCCCTCCTCCTCTTCACCCTGAAATTGCAGAGTACGCGTGCAGTGGGAGGTCGGCAGTTCAGCGCTACGCTATACAGAATACATTTCTGAGAAATCAATAAACAACAGCTGACAGGACTAACTATGGAAAAATTACAGGCTGACGAAGAAGGTTGGTGAAAGGTTACATCTTTCAGCTTTAAATCTTCAGAGAAAGGCCCCCCTTTTTGTTTTATAGTTTTAAATAAAATGTCTATCCTTAACTGTTTTGGGGAATAGATAATTAAAGAATAAGAGAAGAAAGTGTTGCCTATTCTAGCGCTTGAATGCTCTGGCTCCAAACTTAAATAACAAGTCCTGTTATTTCTTTGTATTTGGGGGTGATTGGAGGTTTAATAATGTGGTTGGTTGACAGAGGAAAAAAAAAAAGCGGATTGTTCTCTTTGACTTAACGTTGCTTTGGACGTGCATGTTACTTTCTTCTTTCCTCTGAAGTTTTGGAGGCTTGCTAAAACCAAAGCATTGTTGCTGGACGCTCCTGCTCCTTCGTGCGCGACTCCATGGAAACCAGCAAGTGCTTAGAGATCCACCCTGACGTCACTCCCTCCCTCTGCCTTAGTTTTTGTGCATAAATCATTCATCAGGCACTGGGAATACAAAAAGGTGCAAGAGCTAAATCCTGCCCACTCAGAGTTTAGACTCTGGGGGAAAAGCGAAGGGTAAAAATTAAATGCTTAAGAAGAATGTAAGGAGAGTCAAGATGGCGGAGAAGTAGCAAGCTGAGACTGCTTCAGCTAGCCGGAGATCAGCTAAATAGCTTATCTAAAGATTGCAAACACCTGAAAATCCATCGGCAGATCGAAGAGAAGAAGAACAGCAATTCTGGAAACAGAAAATCAGCCACTTTCTGAAAGGTAGGACCGGCGGAGAAGTGAATCCAAAGCGACGGGAAGATAGACCCCGGGGGGAGGGGCCGGCTCCCGGCAAGCGGCGGAGCAACCGCGCACAAAATCAGGACTTTTAAAAGTCTGTTCCGCTGAGGGACATCGCTCCAGAGGCTAAACCGGGGCGAAGCCCACGCGGGGTCAGCGTGGCCTCAGGTCCCGCAGGGTCACAGAAGGATCGGGGGTGTCTGAGTGTCGCAGAGCTTGCGGGTATTGGAACGGGAAAGCCGGCTACAGAGACAGAGCTGACAGTAAGCTCGCAGCTCCGTGTTACCTTGAACCGGTCGCAGGCTCGGTGAGCTCGGAGCGCGGCCGGAGGTCAGGCAGACGGGAGTAACTGGGCGCTGTTCTCTGAGGGCGCACTGAGGAGTGGGGCCCTGGGCTCTCGGCTCCTCCGGGCCGGAGACCAGGAGGCCGCCATTTGTATTCCCGTCCTCTGGAACTCTACGGAAAGCGCTCAGGGAACAAAAGCTCCTGAAAGCAAACCCGAACGGATTACTCACCCCAGCCCCGGGTAAGGGCGGTGTAATTCCGCCTGGGGCAAAGACACTTGAGAATCACTACAACAGGCCCCTCCCCCAGAAGATCAACAAGAAATCCAGCCGAGACCAAGTTCACCTACCAAGGAGTGCGGTTTCAATACCAAGGAGAGCAGCAGAATTCCAGAGGAGGAGAAAGCCAAGCACGGAACTCATGGCTTTTTTCCTGTGATTTTTTTTTAGTCTTGCAGTTAATTTAATTTTTTCTTTTTCATTTTTTTTTTTTTTTTTTTTTCTCGCCTTCGGGTAAAATTTTTTTTTTTTTTTTTTAACTGTTACCTTTTTCTTTTTTAACGATTTTTTACTAGTTTATCTAATATATATATATTTTTTTTTTACATTTTTCTTAGGTGTTTTCTTTTTTTTTAAATTCTTTTCTTTTCTTTTCTTTTTTTTTTTTTTTTTTTTTTCTTTTTCTCTCTTCCTTTTTTGAACCTCTTTTTATCCCCTTTCTCCCCACTCACGATTTTGGATCTCTTCTAATTTGGTTAAAGCATATTTTCCTGGGGTTGTTGCCACCCTTTTAGTATTTTACTTGCCCCTTCATTTACTCTTATCTGGACAAAATGACAAGACGTAAAAATTCAACACAAAAAAAAGAACAAGAGGCAGTACCGAAGGCTAGGGACCTAATCAATACAGACATCGGTAATATGTCAGATCTAGAGTTCAGAATGACAATTCTCAAGGTTCTAGCCGGGCTCGAAAAAGGCATGGAAGATATTAGAGAAACCCTCTCGAGAGATATAAAAGCCCTCTCTGGAGAAATAAAAGAACTAAAATCTAACCAAGTTGAAATCAAAAAAGCTATTAATGAGGTGCAATCAAAAATGGAGGCTCTCACTGCTAGGATAAATGAGGCAGAAGAAAGAATTAGTGATATAGAAGACCAAATGACAGAGAATAAAGAAGCTGATCAAAAGAGGGACAAACAGCTACTGGACCACGAGGGGAGAATTCGAGAGATAAGTGACACCATAAGACGAAACAACATTAGAATAATTGGGATTCCAGAAGAAGAAGAAAGTGAGAGGGGAGCAGAAGGTATACTGGAGAGAATTATTGGGGAGAATTTCCCCAATATGGCAAAGGGAACGAGCATCAAAAAATTCAGGAGGTTCAGAGAATGCCCCTCAAAATCAATAAGAATAGGCCCACACCCCGTCACCTAATAGTAAAATTTTACAAGTCTCAATGACAAAGAGAAAAATCCTGAAAGCAGCCCGGGAAAAGAAGTCTGTAACATACAATGGTAAAAAATATTAGATTGGCAGCTGACTTATCCACAGAGACCTGGCAGGCCAGAAAGAGCTGGCATGATATTTTCAGAGCACTAAACGAGAAAAACATGCAGCCAAGAATACTATATCCAGCTAGGCTATCACTGAAAATAGAAGGAGAGATTAAAAGCTTCCAGGACAAACAACAACTGAAAGAATTTGCAAATACCAAACCAGCTCTACAGGAAATCTTGAAAGGGGTCCTCTAAGCAAAGAGAGAGCCTACAAGTGGTAGATCAGAAAGGAACAGAGACCATATACAGTAACAGTCACCTTACAGGCAATACAATGGCACTAAATTCATATCTCTCAATAGTTACCCTGAATGTGAATGGGCTAAATGCCCCTGTCAAAAGACACAGGGTATCAGAATGGATAAAAAAAACAAAACCCATCTATATGTTGCCTCCAAGAAACACATTTTAAGCCCGAAGACACCTCCAGATTTAAAGTGAGGGGGGTGGAAAAGAATTTACCATGCTAATGGACATCAGAAGAAAGCAGGAGTGGCAATCCTTATATCAGATCAATTAGATTTTAAGCCAAAGACTATAATAAGAGATGAGGAAGGACACTATATCATACTCAAAGGGTCTGTCCAACAAGAAGATTTAACAATTTTAAATATCTATGCCCCCAATGTGGGAGCAGCCAACTATATAAACCAATTAATAACAAAATCAAAGAAACACATCAACAATAATACAATGATAGTAGGGGACTTTAACACTCCCCTCACTGAAATGGACAGGTCATCCAAGCAAAAGATCAGCAAGGATATAAAGGCCTTAAATGACACACTGGACCAGATGGACATCACAGATATATTCAGAATATTTCATCCCAAAGCAACAGAATACACATTCTTCTCTAGTGCACATGGAACATTCTCCAGAATAGATCACATCCTCGGTCCTAAATCAGGACTCAACCGGTATCAAAAGATTGGGATCATTCCCTGCATATTTTCAGACCACAATGCTCTAAAGCTAGAACTCAACCACAAAAGGAAGTTTGGAAAGAACCCAAATACATGGAGACTAAAAACAGTATCCTTCTAAAGAATGAATGGGTCAACCGGGAAATTAAATTAAAGAAGAATTGAAAAAAATCATGGAAACAAATGATAATGAAAACACAACGGTTTCAAAATCTGTGGGACACAACAAAGGCAGTCCTGAGAGGAAAATATATAGCGGTACAAGCCTTTCTCAAGAAACAAGAAAGGTCTCAGGTACACAACCTAACCCTACACCTAAAGGAGCTGGAGAAAGAACAAGAAGAAAGAAACCCTAAGCCCAGCAGGAGAAGAGAAATCATAAAGATCAGAGCAGAAATCAATGAAATAGAAACCAAAAAAACAATAGAACAAATCAACGAAACTAGGAGCTGGTTCTTTGAAAGAATTAATAAAATTGATAAACCCCTGGCCCGACTTATCAAAAAGAAAAGAGAAAGGACCCAAATAAATAAAATCATGAATGAAAGAGGAGAGATCACAACTAACACCAAAGAAATACAAACTATTATAAGAACATACTATGAGCAACTCTACGGCAATAAATTTGACAATCTGGAAGAAATGGATGCATTCCTAGAGACATATAAACTACCACAACTGAACCAGGAAGAAATAGAAAGCCTGAACAGACCCATAACCAGTAAGGAGATTGAAACAGTCATTAAAAATCTCCAAACAAACAAAAGCCCAGGGCCAGACGGCTTCCCGGGGGAATTCTACCAAACATTTAAAGAAGAACTAATTCCTATTCTCCTGAAACTGTTCCAAAAAATAGAAATGGAAGGAAAAACTTCCAAACTCATTTTATGAGGCCAGCATCACCTTGATCCCAAAAACCAGACAAGGATCCCACCAAAAAAGAGAGCTATAGACCGATATCCTTGATGAACACAGATGCGAAAATACTCAACAAAAATACTAGCCAATAGGATTCAACAGTACATTAAAAAGATTATTCACCACGACCAAGTGGGATTTATTCCAGGGCTGCAAGGTTGGTTCAACATCCGCAAATCAGTCAATGTGATACAACACATCAATAAAAGAAAGAACAAGAACCATATGATACTCTCAATAGATGCTGAAAAAGCATTTGACAAAGTACAACATCCCTTCCTGATCAAAACTCTTCAAAGTGTAGGGATAGAGGGCACATACCTCAATATCATCAAAGCCATCTATGAAAAACCCACCGCAAATATCATTCTCAATGGAGAAAAACTGAAAGCTTTTCCGCTAAGGTCAGGAACACGGCAGGGATGTCCATTATCACCACTGCTATTCAACATCGTACTAGAGGTCCTAGCCTCAGCAATCAGACAACAAAAGGAAATTAAAGGCATCCAAATCGGCAAAGAAGAAGTCAAATTATCACTCTTCGCAGATGATATGATACTATATGTGGAAAACCCAAAAGAATGCACTCCAAAACTGCTAGAACTTATACAGGAATTCAGTAAAGTGTCAGGATATAAAATCAATGCACAGAAATCAGTTGCATTTCTCTACACCAACAGCAAGACAGAAGAAAGAGATATTAAGGAGTCAATCCCATTTACAATTGCATCCAAAACCATAAGATACCTAGGAATAAACCTAACCAAAGAGACACAGAATCTATACTCAGAAAACTATAAAGTACTCATGAAAGAAATTGAGGAAGACACAAAGAAATGGAAAAATGTTCCATGCTCCTGGATTGGAAGAATAAATATTGTGAAAATGTCTATGCTACCTAAAGCAATCTACACATTTAATGCAATTCCTATCAAAGTACCATCCATCCTTTTCAAAGAAATGGAACAAATAATTCTAAAATTTATATGGAACCAGAAAAGACCTCGAATAGCCAAAGGGATATTGAAAAAGAAAGCCAACGTTGGTGGCATCACAATTCCGGACTTCAAGCTCTATTACAAAGCTGTCATCATCAAGACAGCATGGTACTGGCACAAAAACAGACACATAGATCAATGGAACAGAATAGAGAGCCCAGAAATAGACCCTCAAATCTATGGTCAACTAATCTTCGACAAAGCAGGAAAGAATGTCCAATGGAAAAAAGACAGCCTCTTCAATAAATGGTGCTGGGAAAATTGGACAGCCACATGCAGAAAAATGAAATTGGACCATTTCCTTACACCACACACAAAAATAGACTCAAAATGGATCAAGGACCTCAATGTACGAAAGGAATCCATCAAAATCCTTGAGAACACGGGCAGCAAACCTCTTCGACCTCTGCCGCAGCAACATCTTCCTAGGAACAACGCAAAAGGCAAGGGAAGCAAGGGAAAAAAATGAACTACTGGGATTTCATCAAGATCAAAAGCTTTTGCACAGCAAAGGAAACAGTTAACAAAATCAAAAGACAACTGACAGAATGGGAGAAGATATTTGCAAACGACATATCAGATAAAGGACTAGTGTCCAGAATCTATAAAGAACTTAGCAAACTCAACACCCAAAGAACAAATAATCCAATCAAGAAATGGGCAGAAGACATGAACAGACATTTCTGCAAAGAAGACATCCAGATGGCCAACAGACACATGAAAAAGTGCTCCATATCACTCGGCATCAGGGAAATACAAATCAAAACCACAATGAGATATCACCTCACACCAGTCAGAATGGCTAAAATCAACAAGTCAGGAAATGACAGATGCTGGCGAGGAGGATGCGGAGAAAGGGGAACCCTCCTACACTGTTGGTGGGAATGCAAGCTGGTGCAGCCACTCTGGAAAACAGCATGGAGGTTCCTCAAAATGTTGAAAATAGAACTGCCCTATGACCCAGCAATTGCACTATTGGGTATTTACCCTAAAGATACAAATGTAGTGATCCAAAGGGACACATGCACCCGAATGTTTATAGCAGCAATGTCCACAATAGCCAAAACTATGGAAAGAACCTAGATGTCCATCAACAGATGAATGGATCAAGAAGATGTGGTATATATACACAATGGAATACTATGCAGCCATCAAAAGAAATGAAATCTTGCCATTTGCGACAACATGGATGGAACTAGAGCGTATCATGCTTAGCGAAATAAGTCAAGCAGAGAAAGACAACTATCATATGATATCCCTGATATGAGGAAGTGGTGATGCAACATGGAGGCTTAAGTGGGTAGAAGAATAAATGAAACAAGATGGGATTGGGAGGAAGACAAACCATAAGTGACTCTTAATCTCACAAAACAAACTGAGGGTTGCCGGGGGGAGGGGGTTTGGGAGAAGGGGGTGGGATTATGGACATTGGGGAGGGTACGTGATTTGGTGAGTGCTGTGAAGTGTGTAAACCTGGTGATTCACAGACCTGTACCCCTGGGGATAAAAATATATGTTTATAAAAATAAAAAATTAAAAAAAAAAAAAAAAAAAAAAAAAAAGCCTTATGACCTCAGAAGGTGGTTTTCCTGCTAACCACTGAAAACTTTGGGTATAGTAGCACTGTTTTGGGGGGATTTACAAATTATTTGAATCTTTTTTGAGGGGAAGTAGTTTTCAAACACTGCTCTAAAAAATGCCTAAGAGGCTGAATATGGAGGACACTGGGACCCTGATCCCAAGATTTCATTTGAATAAAAGGTTCTATTCCAGGGGTAAAAAAAAAAAAAAAAAAAAAAAAAAAAAAATTAATCAATAAGCAGCTGTATACCTTTGCCTGATATTGTGAAATGTGGTTACTTTGAGACAATGATGTTACATTGTGGGTTTTGCAGATTAGAGACATGGAAATAGGGTTGTGAATTCTGAGTAAGACAAAAAATAATAAAATAATAAATCCAAAAAAAAAAAAAAAAAAAAAAAAAAAAAAAAAAAAAGAAGAATGTAAGGAGGCTTAAACCCAGTTAGGGGTGAATTGCATGGGACTGCCTACAGGTGTGCATTCCAGCCCTGTAGAGGAGACGCTCAGGTAGTGGTGGTCACAAGACAAGGCTTCCTAGAGGGTTGGGAAAAGTAGGCTGAGCTTTGAAAGCCAGGCAGCTGTTGGAGAGGTATCAGCGAGATAAATGGAGTGGGGGAAGCAAGGACGTTTTAAAACAAGGCGGGTTTACAGTAGCCTTCCTCCATGTAGAAATGGATCTTGTGTGCTGAGTGGGATTTCATGGAGAAGTATGGTTAAAAGATGAGGCATCATCAGACAGTAAACAAAGCAGTTGTATTTCCTCAGCTTCTATAACTTTTATTATTATTATTATTATTATTATTTTCTCCTCTTCCTCCTCCTCTTCCTCCTCCTTCATCTTCCTCTTCCTCCTCTACTTCCGGAACTCCTCCTCCTTCTTCCTTCTTCCTTCTTCTTTCTTTCTTCTCTCTTCTTCCTTTTTCTCAGAGCCTGAGAGGATAACGTACCTACTCCAGTTAGAATCCTGGTTTTCTGCCAGCCAGCTGAGAAATCAAATAAATCCCCGTTGCTTTCAGCCTCACTTTTCTTCCATGGGAAGTGTGTCCATTGAACTAAATGACATCACTGTGCTTTCCACTTTGAAACAGAGCGCTTCACTCTGCTGTAATGAATGGGGGAAACTGGGACTGGGGACAATGGAATGAAACCATGTTGCCAATTTCTTTTCCTGAGTTCTATCTTTTCCCTTTAACTCTAATATCTATCTGGATATCAATTCCCTTTACACTCCTATTGATAGTAAAACACTAAATTATTTGGGAGTGAAAAATTTCAAGTACAGGTGCACAGATTCGAGTTTGCTGGGCATTTCTTATACATAAGTATCTATTCCATCCTGAAATACATAAAGTAAGAGAGACTGTCTGTTTTGTGAAATGTTTGATGACAGATGTGATGCCTGTAGCAGCGTATAATGCAGAGATGAGGCCGTTCTTGGCTAGATGACTTTGAACAGTCACTTCATTGTTCATGAGATGATTTCTCTTGTCTTCCTTTTTCTTGATGCTGTCACCGAATTTGTTTTCCCAAAATTTCTTTGGTCAAGTCAGATCCCTGCTCAAAAGCCTTCAGTGACTTTTGTCTCACAGGTTAAGTACAAAGTATCTGGCTTTCTTATCTGGATTCGCCTTCTTTTCAGTGTTATCTCTTACTGTTTTCCTTTACGAAAATTCTTTTCCTTCAGGCCTGATTAGCTCACAGACCTCAAATAAATCCTGATTATCATACCATTCTGGCTTCATTGGCAGCAGGCTCTCAGCCTAGCCAGATTTTCTCCATCCCAGAAGACTCAGCTCAAGAAAGAGGATTCACCATGTTGAAAAGAGGAGTGGAGAAGAAAATATCAAGATGTCTGTATTGTGATTCTCCCTAGGATATGTCACCGCATATAGACAGGGCATTCGGACACAGAGGGTCCAAATAGTTACTGACTCATTGAAGATGGAGAGAGGTTGGTATTGGGAAGGGGAAGATCTATACTGAAGATGTTGGATGTAACATACTTTGAGGCTGAAGACGTTTCCACAACCAAAAGTCAAAAAAAGAAGTGATGGGGAGGGCGCCTGGGTGGCTCAGTCCTGCCTTCAGCTCAGGTCATAATCCCAGGGTCCTGGGATTGAGTTCCGCATCAGGCTCTCTGCTCAGCTGGGAGCCTGCTTCTCCCTCTGCATCTGCTCTTCCTCCCTGCTCGTGCCCTCTTCTCTCACTGACTTTCAAATAAATTAACTAAATAAAAAAAGAGAGAGAGACAGGGAGGGGTTTGGGATTCTTTGAGCCAGGTTAATCTTTAATGTGACTCTTATAGATACAGAGATTATAGACTGTAGGAGATGAAGGGCAGGAGAAAACTGTGATCTGCAGGTGAAACTCCATTGGAAAACTGTTTGATGCCATGGAAGTGATTTGGCAATAGTATCTTGAATGTGAGAAAAGTGGTGTTAAAAAAAAAAAAAAAGAAGAAGAAGTCCAGAAGAGGCCCTATAGAGCCTGACCCAGGATCCTTTTTCATAATCCAGGGTATTTAGAACAAGGAAAGTATTGCAATTTAGGAAAATCCAGATTGAAATAAAGGGAGTATCTGCCTCCAATGAAACTTTTTTTTTTTTTTCCCCAGAAAGGACTGGAACATTGAGGAAAATCAGGGAATATTGCAGTTTGCAGAGTAGTTCGGGCCTTCACTGGGTTGAAATTATAGGAGGAAAGATGGGAAAGAACAGTTCATGTCCAGTTCAAGCTGGACAGGAGATAGGAGACAGATGTTGGCAGTGGAAGACCACAGCTGAAATACTGATCATCGAAACCTCTGGACCTGCGCCTGCTTGCTGGCAGGGTGAAGGGAAGCAGACAAGTCTTCCCATAGGGGAGAGACCAGCTGGGACATTTTCTGATGATCACTTCTTCATAACCAACCATCTGCAGCCTTTAGTCCCAGTAAAAAACTCTTGCATTGTTTCACTTCATGCCAATAAGGTTTTTTTTTAACCCATTTTTAGACTCATTTAAAGATTCAATAATTTCCAGTTAGTTGTACTTCTAATTCTTTGGTCTGAGTCACTCTTTGCCCAAAGCAAACTATGGTAATCTGGAGGGGACTTCTGCAGAAATATGAAGCTTGTTTCGACAATTCCCTTCTACGGTCCTTCCACCTCAACTTTCAAATGCAAAGGCATGCTTTGGCCATTAGTAAATAATTGCTCAAGAAAATTATCACAGGTGATGTGCGGGGTTTGTAGTGGCCAATGGACTCAACAGGAACACCAAGAACAAAGCTTAAAGTGCCACGTTTGTAAGACAACTAACAACGACTTAATGTTAACTGTTGGTTTTTGCAGACCTACCCCCTTCACCATTAAAAGAAGAAATATGCATTTGTTAGTACTCATCTTAAAATCATTTCTAGTAAAATGACCAAATTAAAGGTATAGAAATAAGTATAAAATGAAACATTTTCCTGTATATGTTTTTCTTCCTCATATTTCGCCTTCACTCTCTTAGAGAAGGAAATCAGGTCTGTTGCTGTGGTTTCTTTTCTGTGTTTCTGACTACTCTCTAGTGGATCAGTCTATGGGCTCCCAGTAGCCCCGAATGAAGAGATATGACTGTGAGGTAATGTTGATCTGTGAGACTTGCAGCACTGTAGCAAATTCTCATCTCTTTCAAAATGGTAATTACACCTCTGATAGTTTATTGTTTTAGACACAGAGTTTTCTTTATTGATTCCATACAACTCTGGGTAATAGTATATCTGTTTTTATATCAAACTTAAGGGTTATTATAGAAATCTTTTTGTTTATTTCCTAAAACTCTAAAGGATAGCCATTGCTGTGATAAACTGATGACTTGTGGGGAATTTCTTGAGAATGGTTACTTTGCTTCTACCAAGATGTCCTCTGGCATTCCATAGCCTTCCAATGATATCATCTGTGTTCTTTGCATGAGCGCCACTGTCCTATTTGGAAATGCTTTCTGTGAACAAAGGGAATCACAGTTTATTGACTATTGTATCTCTCAGATACAAAGTAAGTTTTTGTTTTGCTGAGAGTATGGATGAGAGGGAAATGCACAAAAGAGCTAGATCACTCAAGGGTGAATGGTGGAAGCCTCTAGCTGCTCCTTGGGGGCAGGGAGGATGAGGGAATAGGAGCAGAAGCAAAAGTCCATTCACCAGCCATAACCCTTCCCTGCAGGGCATATGGTGGAATGGGAAGGAAGCCACACTAGCTAGCCTTACTGTGTGGGTAAATGCTTATTTTGGTGTAAACACTATTCTCAGTGCATTCATGTTTAGAAGGACTGGTTCAGTTTTGAACAGCATGAAAACTTTCAGGAAACAGTATGAAAATAGTATTAAATAAGAATTTTTTGTTTTGTTTTGTTTCATTTTTTTAGCAACCAGCATTCCTGGTTGTTAGTCTTTGTGGTTTAGAAAACACCCTGCCCCTGAGACCCCTCCATTTGTTAGCCTCCCTGATGGAGGTATGCCATTCATTCCAGGGTGAGGGGGACTAATTCAATGGGCACATGTTCCTTTGGGAAAGAAAATCCATTTGGGCTTCTAAAAGTTTTTCTACAGTTTCAAAATTATCAAACTATAAGAGCTATACCACTTCACTTATAGAGATTATGCTTTTTAACATTCAAAGCGTAGGTCTTTTGAGAAAGAAGTACAGATATATTTTAGGCACAGAGTTCTTTTACATCCATTAGTGAAAATTATGTTTAAACACGCCACCTTGAAAATCAAGATTTTGTCATAAACAACAAATTGGAGTTAAAATAATAAAAAAAAAAATGTTTCAGTGTCAGTTCTAGTATTCCTCTTCCTTAACACAGGCACTGTAAGAAGGATGAGATTTTGTTTTGGTGTAGAGTATTTAATTAGATTTTGAGGCAATTTGCTAACTTTTTACCTGGCTGTTAGAATATAAGAAATTAATAAGGGGCCAGGTTTTTTGTTTGTTTGTTTGTTTTGGAAAGAAAAATTACCTCTTACCAGATATCTGTATTATCAAACTTTTAAAAATATCATGTAATAATGAATACATTTTTTTTTTAATTGAGAAAGCCCATTTTAAGCTGACTATTCACTTATTTTGATAATTAAGCTATCTTTTGACTGGAAATTTTATTTTCAACATTTTGCAATTACAAAGATTTATTATTTTGTTTTGGAAAAGTGACATTCTCCCAAATGAGTGAATTATTAAACATATTTTCTGTCTACATTTTTTTCAGTGGTTTTCTCGAAGAAAGCAAACATTTGTATACACATACACTTAAGGAAGAAAGAGCAAGTGTTACAACATAATTAGAACTGTTAGGATAATTGCCTTTTATGGACACATTATGCTTCAGTTGTTTACTGCTAAATGAAATGTAAAAGTGTAAATTAGAACAAAGAATAATGCACAGCATATATCTAACTACAAAGGAAATTGTGTCTTGTTTGAAAATTTGTAGATAGGTATAAATTAAGAATATACATGCATACATATGTATATTGTGAGATGTATATGTATGTGTGTGTATATATATTCTTAATTTACACATAGATATGCACTTATATACATACACCAAATACACTGAAATCGTCAAGTGTCAAAACTTTGTGGTAGAAAACAAATGGAATTTATCCTATTCAATAACAAAAAAACCAACTGAGTATATTTGCAAGATCTGATGGGCATTATCGGATGGCTCATGCATCAGGCAGCATTCCAGGACTCCAGCAGATAGGAAGGGGGTAACAGAAAGGGAAGGTTTTCAAAGGCAGAGAGGGAGGAGAAACAGAGAAATTACTAGCTAAGAACGCATTGTTTGGGGCAAGGTCACCCTTCTGAGGGGAATGAACAGGGTCTGTCCGCAGATGAGCTCTTAGTGTAGACCAGGAAACCATGTTGGTGTGTTAAAGGTTGCATTTCAGGGAGAAGTCGAAGCTGCAGCCAGGCCAGGTCTTAAGTCTTGGGGGGAGTTAGCCTACGTGACTCCATTATGGGCCCACCGTCTCCTCCTAACAGCTCTCCCATTTTGACCAGACTCTCTACTGGGAAGTGTAATCAAAACAGAAAGCATCCGCCCCTCTCTCAGCTACTGCTCCGCAGTACCTGCAGCTTTTTTGTGAAATTTTGTTGATCCTTTGTATGGTATTCCGCAGGTCATGACTTTTTTTGCTTTAATCTCTGTGAGCTTCACAAACCACAACTTCGGGTTCACAATCTCGAAGTCAGTCATTCTCTTTGTTCCTTTTCCAACGATCTACTCTTCAGAGGGAGATCATTTGCTCGGCAGGTTTGCATGCCTGGTGGCTTGAGAGAATGCAGTGCGCTTGGAGACTATGGCCGTTATGATAAGCAGGATAATTCCTCTTGTTTGGAGCACACTTCAGAGCCATGGTCCCTAGGACCCAGGCCAATCAAAATGGAACAAGTCAAAGAAAGACCCCTCCGAAGGAGTCTCCTTGTTAAGCCAAGTGGCTTGCTCTATGATCTTTAGTAACTGAGTTCTGCACTTCTCCAGGAGTGTGAATCTAGGTACAGCAGGCGTTGGCTTCAGACAGACCCCTCCTTGCTCAGCTAAAAGATAATCAAGGGCTGGCCTGTTATCAAGGACAAGGACAAAGATCTCTGATGGGCAGCTTATTGCAGTATCTTAAGGTATGGCCCAACCAAAAGTAGCAAATCCTGAGGCATGAATGCTTCTGTAAATTCAGGGAAGCCAACCAATGAGATGTCTTATTTTGCCTGGGCAATGTTACGGGGCACAGTTAGGTCACCTAGGCATTGTCCAGCTATGTGACAGCTCCCTAGACATATAGAGGTGCCAGGAGGGTGGTAACCATCCCAATGACAAGCCCATCGAGGCACTGACTGCTTCCTGCAAAGGTGACCCTGTGAGTGAATTCACTCCCCAAAATTCTTTCATTTGCCCATTCAAGCCAGGGGCTGGTTAGGTTTTCTCTGAGACAGAAATTCAAAGTTGTTCTAAATTCCAAAGGTCACCCACATTGGGAGGCACCTGTAATCTATGGATAATGGTGTTATATTTATAGGCCAGTACCAGAGTAAAGGAAAGAAAAGAAGAAGAAAGGCTTTCATGTTCAGCTATGAAATGTTGATCTGGTGTCCCGGGAAGAAACGATCTATCTTGATGTCAACTACTTCCCTCCCTAGTCAATTTGATTTGGAGCTTTCTAGCATTTGTATAAGACCAGATGTCAGATGGAGCCTCTTTTAGCTGTGAGATGTATGTCCAAGGTTCAAGTCCTTAAAGTTTGGCTGTCATCTGGATAGAGAGGATGACTTGCAATAGTCCCTTTCAAAGAGACTTAAGAGTAGCCTTTGCTCTTACTGATTCCAAATCAGAAGATTGGAAGAAAATTAGAAATGTTAGTTTAGAGAGTTGGAGCTCTGAAGTTAAGAATTCAGGACCAGCCCAGTTTACAGGTATGTAACAAAA
Source organism: Mustela putorius furo (assembly GCF_011764305.1). Taxonomy (NCBI): domain Eukaryota; kingdom Metazoa; phylum Chordata; class Mammalia; order Carnivora; family Mustelidae; genus Mustela; species Mustela putorius. The sequence goes on along the minus strand of NW_025422010.1, from coordinate 10,113,122 downwards.
ATTTAAAGACACTCAATAGAATCAGAATCTAGTACAGGTTCAAGCTCAGTTTTTCTCTCTACGGTCATCCCCAATTTTTTTTTTTTTTTAAACTAAAGATAGTCACAGTAAAACGAATTCATTTGTATTAAACATGACTGGTTATTTACAAAAGTGCAGCAAGAATAGTGATTGACCATATAAACTCTTTACAAGACTGCCTTGCTGGAACCTTATAAGCAAGTAACCAGGCCAGTTTTTCTAAGAAGTTCCTTAAAGCCATGTGATCATATCTGAGTCTATGTACATCTCTCTCAGACATGGCAATCCGGCAAAAACCTTGGTACTAGAACTGGTATTTCCAACTGTGTCTGTTACAAGGAGAACAGATTCTCACTAAACTTAGGCAAATAGCTAACTGTGTTGCCATGAGAAGAAAGAATACTCAGGAGTTTCCAGTTTCCGAAGGGATCAGGTAGGGAGAAAAAGTAAATGTTTCATCTTTGTTGACAAAGGTGTATTTTACCAAATTGCTGTAAGTTATAGATTGCTTAAGAGAAAAAGCCTCCTTACATCTGGAAAAGCAAACATCAGAAAACCAGCAGGGGTTCAAACAAGAAGTCATAAAAATTATAATTGTCCTCCTCAGTTTATTTAGTCCTGTGTTATTGTTGTGCCGCCTGAGTCTGCTTTTCCCACTAGCACCGGAAATTCTCACCCAGTTCTGTTTTATGATCTTAAGGTTATCAGAAACCTGTATTTGTCAAAAGGCCTGTCCATGAATCTCTTTGAAGATGTATTTTTTGCAGAGACACTTTTGTAAATGCATCCAAGTAAAAGATGGGAGACTTTAAAATGTCGATCTTTAAAGATCTGATTCATTATCATAGAATTGACAAGGAAATTGGGTTGTTTTCATAACAAACAACATTTTAGGAAAATAACTGGAATCTTAACCAATTTAACATTATACCAAGACATACCAGATTCCAGGCATTTCATGTAAATATCTGGAGTACTTACAGCACACCATTACAGCACAACATAAAGAAGGCTTAGATTACTTGTTCACAGTGCTTCTCATGTAATTTAACAGATCTAACAAGCTTAATTAGTTTCACATCTCCCTTTTTAAAAAGAGAGAGAACAAATCCTTTGAGATATTGCAGGAACCCTTCAGGATATTTCGAAGTTATTTCAAGGTCAAAACGACTTCATTTAGAAGTTGATTTTTAAGCAGTTTGTCAAAAATATCAAAAGGTTTGGACTCTTGGTTAAGTTGGATCACAGTTCATGGTGAAATAATGTTGAGTTCTTAAAGCTTTAACCAACATGACAATTAAAGACTTTGCAGGCAAATACAGAAAACTAGTTGTAAAAAACTTTATCTAACCTTAGTATTGAAAAGACTTGAGGGTTGTTTTTTGTTGTTGTTGTTGTTGTTTTAAGTAAGCAAAGACCTAATAAAAACAAAGCATGGAATCTTTGTTTTTTTCTAGGCAGATAACATTAAAGGTAAAACAAAACAAAAAAAGAAACTTTCTTACAATTGCCTATTATGAGCAGACCAATAATCTAATAAAACTTTGTACTTTTTTTTTTTTTAAAGATTTTATGTATTTATTTGACAGAGAGAAATCACAAGTAGATGGAGAGGCAGGCAGAGAGACAGAGGGAAGCAGGCTCCCTGTGGAGCAGAGAGCCTGATGTGGGACTCCATCCCAGGACCCTGAGATCATGACCTGAGCCGAAGGCAGCGGCTTAACCCACTGAGCCACCCAGGCGCCCCAAAACTTTGTACTTTTTAAAAAAGATTTTATTTACTCATTTGAGAGAGAATGAGAGAGGAAGGACAAACAGGAGGAACAGCAGAAGAAGAGGGAGAAGCTGGCTCAACAGGGAGCCTCATGTGGGGTTCGATCCCAGGACCCTGGAATAGTGACCTGAGCCCAAGGCAGGCAGACACTTAACAGACTGAGCCACCCAGGGTCCCCAAAACTTTGTACTTTTAAGAGAGAAAAATCAAATTCTAATTTTGCACCAGTGTTCTTTAAATAGTAAAACTCATTTTTAAATAAAGTGGTTTTAATATTAGCCAGCTTGACCACATGTCAGAATTCCTTTTCAAATATTCCTTTTAAACAAACCTTCTACAACTTTTTCTTTTACATCCAGATTATCTCCTGTGTTTTCCCTCAAAATAACCAGTCTCATCTCAGGACAAAATTATTTCTTTTCCCTAAATGAAAATGCATTTCCATTCCTCACACCTTCTACAAAAAGCACACATCATCTTTTCTTACATATGGAGATGTTTTCCTTAATATTTCCAGTAGCTTTAATCACATATATTAATTAGAATTCTTAACCCTTAGGAACTAAACAGTTTCGAACTGCCTTTTACAGTAGCATTGTGTGAATGGGCAGACTTACAAATACCTTTTATAATTTCTAAAAAGGTACTTTTTCATAGAAAATTTCAGTGTGGCATAAAACATGCTTACTAACAGATTCAAATTTCTTTAGTTACTCTGTAAAAGAAAGCTAAAAATGGATAAATCCATGTTCAAAAATTAATATTTTAATATTTTATCTTATTTGCAAGTTCAGTGACTCTAACTCATCACTTAGCAAAACTTTAAGGTTTCAGGTTACCAAAAAGATTTGGGAAAACTATTTTAAAAGTTTACCTAAAAAGTTTTTATCCTACTTACATCTATTCAGTTTATTCATTCTTTTTTTTTTCAATTTTTTATATTTATTTTTTCTCAACAATTATGTTTAGATTACCCACAAAAGCATCACAAGATGAAATCAGCCATTGTCTCAAGTTACTGTTTTGTTAAACTTTTGTGACAGAGATAACATGAACTTATTTGATTAGTAAACCCAGGTGGGAGAAAGACTGTAAAGACATACCTATTTTAATTAAACTTTACAGGCCTAACCTAGCTTTAATACTGAATATCTTCCCAGATCACATTAATCTGTATAGCATTTGGGTTAGTTTCTGTTATATTTCTGAAATTGGGAAGTATTTTAATACACTGTGTTTATTTTTAAGCCAATTGAATAGAGTTTTTATAAATTAATATTAGCGATACCATTCAAAGGTTAAAAAAAAAAGCCACAGACCTGTACCCCTGGGGGTAAAAATATATGTTTATAAAAAATAAAAAATTATATTAAAAAAAAGCCACATGTATGCAACATACATATACAGACACACATAAACATATAAACACAGACCTTATTGTTTTAAAATTTTTAACTGTAAGATGGGTATGATAATGCAAAACTTATTCATTTATAAAGGAACAGTTGGATCCAAACTGTTTTCCTGGCAAATAAGTTTACCTGCTCAATGGCTAAAGTATTTTCTACTCATGTTTGTGGAGAAGACACCTGATTTTTCATTTGTGTAAACTTCAAATGAATTTTCACCCTAATGTTCCATTTCTCTTTTTAATTATTATTATGTTCAGTTAGTCAGCATATAGTACATCATTAGCTGTTGTTCTATTTCTGATAAAAATTACTATACCCTGGATAACTGAGCTAAAAAAAAAAAGAAAGAAAGAAAGAAAGAAAGAAAAGAAAAAGAAAGAAAGAAAAGAAAAAAAAATTACCTCCCTGAAGCTTGTACTTTTACTATTTCATCTCATGGGGAAAAATGCTATTTTCCCCCAAGAATGATTTTGGTTTTTTAAGGCCAATAATGAATAAGGTATTTGAGATAAATAGGTGAGTTCTGGGTGTCGGTAAAATGAACAGGTGAACTTTGAATTACCTCTAGAACTGCATCTCTAGCTTTGCCAAGATTTGTAAGATCAGGAAGGTGGCTTTTGATTTCTTCAAGGAATTAGATTATAGCCTGGATGTCAAAGAACGGACATATCCACATGTATTGGAATGTTTTGTGTTTTGTTTTGTTTTTTTCTCCCTCCTCTGGGTACATTTAGCTTAGAGAAGAAGGACTTTAGTTGGCCTGTGGCTTCCACCAGTTTTTCAGGATTCCAGCAGCAGGTTCTGAGTGGGGTTTAAAGTGGAGAGTGTGCCTCTGATACTTACTGGAATTTGGCAACATTTGTTTGTTTGTTTTGTTTTGTTTTAAATTTTAGTTTTCCCTTGGCTGTTGAAAGGCTAAAATAGCGGTTTACCAGACGGTGCCTTAGCGTGTCATCAAATCTGAGAGAGGCTTCTATGAGGCACCCCCTTGAAGGTAGACTTGGGGGTGTCTGGAGGCCATTCCCTTGGCAGACCTCTGTGTACCCCCACATGAAGACAGTTCAGGCAGAGGATAACTGGGATGAGTCCTCCGACAAAGAAGGTCAGAGGGAAGTAGAAGGAACAACCTCAGTCTTACAGTCTCTTGTTTAAGTTCCTCTTGTCTTTGTTGTATCATTAGCCTTTTATAATGAAGCTTTCAGTGAAACTCTTTTGGAATTTTGAAACCTTTTGGGAATAGGTTTCTGTATACCAATTCTGTTTGTTTCATTTGGGAACCCTAACTCTTAAGCACACTATTTTTTTTTTCCTTACCAAATATTTATCCAATTTTTTTTTCAGTGTTCCAAGATTCATTGTTTATGTACCATACCCAGTGCTCCATGCAATATGTGCCCTCCTTAATACCCACCACCAGCCTCACCCATCCCATCCCCCACCCCCCCAAAACCCTCAGTTTGTTTCTCATAATCCATAGTCTCTCATGCTTCATCTCCCCCTCCCAATTTCCCCCAATTCATTTTTCCTTTCCTTCTCCTAATGTCCCCCTCCATGTTATTCCTTATGCTCCCAAAGTAAGTGAAACCATATGGTAATTGACTTTCTCTGCTCCACTTATTTTACTCAGCATAATCTCCTCCAGTCCCAGCCATGTTGATACAAAATTTGGGTATTCCTCCTCTCTGATGGCTGAGTAATATTCCATTGTATGTATGGACCATATCTTCTTTATCCATTTGTCTGTTGAAGGGTATCTTGGCTGTTTCCACAGTTTGGTGATTGTGGCCATTGCTGCTATGAACACCGGCGTACATATGGCCCTTCTTTTCACTACATCTGTATCTTTAGAGTAAATACCCAGCAGTGAAATTTCATGGTCATAGGATAGCTCTATTTTTAATTTTTTGAGAAATCTCCACACTGTTTTCCAAAGTGGCTGCACCAACTTGCATTCTTACCAACAGTGTAAGAGGATTCCCCTTTCTCCACATCCTCTCCAATATTTGTTGTTTCCTGTCTTATTAATCTTTGCCATTCTATCTGGTGTAAGGTGGTATCTAAGTGTGGTTTTGATTTGAATTTCCCTGATGGCTAATGATGATGAATGTTTTTTCATGTCTGTTAGCCATTTGTGTGTTGTCATTTGAGAAGTGTCAGTTCATGTCTTCTGCCCATTTTCTGGTTTTCTGGGTGTTGAGTTTGAGGAGTTCTTTATATATCTTGGATATAAGCCCTTTGTCTGTAGTGTCATTTACGAATATCTTCTCCCATTCTGTGGGTTGCCAAGCGAGGCTTTCAGGATACTATATGATTTTGCCAATTTTTTTAGATATTTACAGCTTCCCAAACTATATTTCTTAGATATAAAATCAGCAGGTGTGCCAGAGCTGGTGTCTTGACTCTAGAAATTAAAGATTTTTGATTGATTGATTGATCACTTATATGTCTTTGGGTTTCTTTTTTTTTTTTTTTTTAAGATTTTATTTATTTATTTCAAAGAGGGAGAGAGAGTGTGAATGGGAAGAGGGACAGAGAGAAAGCATACTCTTTGCTGAGCACTGAGACCAATGTGAGACTTGATCCCAGAACTCTGGGATCATGACCTGAACCAAAGGCAGTTGCTTAACTGACTGAGTCACCCACGTGCCCCAAGTCTTTGGGTTTCTCACAGCCACATAAATACCTAAGAGGGATGTGCTATGGGGTTGTGTTTGTGTAGTGTTTCATATTGTACTTCCTTATATAGAAATTTTCTTAAGGTTGGCAGGTGAATTAATATCAGTCTAACCCATTCCGTGACCAATTTATCCTAACACAGGAGTCTTTTGGTTAGTTGGTAAGTACTCCAACAGCTCTTAGACACTCAACCCATGCCCATCAATTTGTGTGGCTTTTGGCCTCTGAGATCCCCTTTAGCAATTAATCTACACCCATGTGCACAAAAATAGCAACCAACAGTAATGGAGGAAACAAAGCTGTGGATACCAACGGTAACCAAATAACGAAGAACTGGGGAAAGGATTAAACCAGCTGAGAATGGGGACCATGGACTTATCTCAAACAAATGAGGAACTCCGAGCATGGAATATGAGGACAGAACCAAGGTCTGGGGTTTAGGACTTACTACAGAATGGCCAGCAGTAGGCGCTGTACTCACCACAAGCCATTCCCATGGAACCTTGGACTGTGGAAAGGGTTGAGCCAGTAGACCTCAACAAATAGGGATTGCAGACTTGGGGCTCCACATGGATGGGGAACTGCACACTGCCACTAACAATCCCCTCATGGATCTTGGAACAGATTCAGGACTGAAGATTTCCACCCAAAAACCTGGGAATTGCAGACTGAAAAGCCAATTATATCAGGAACTCACCACAAAGAAAGTAGAGCCTGGAACCTAGAGGTAACTTAGTCTGGCACTAGGAACTGGGGAGAGAGCTGGTGAACTCAGAGTGTTCATGGGGTACCACACCTGTGTGTCTCATTGTCCTCAAAGCCATTGGAGGCCTCCTTTGGTCCCATCACTGTCACCAAATCTATTAAATAACAAAAATACAGCGGAGTATATTTTAAAGCTCTGATTTCTCTAGCAAATAGAAAGGAGCTCCAAAGGGCTACAGAAAGAGATGGGTTTTTAAAAACAGAGAAGGAATGGAAACAAGGAAATTATTAGGAAATGATGCCTTGTTTTAGGCAAGGCCACACTCCCAAGGGAAACAGAACAGGTCTATCGGTGGATAACCTCTTAGTGCTGACAAGTAAACTCTAGGTTGTCATGTTAAAGGTCCCATTTCAGCAGAAGCAAAAGCTGCAGTTAGATTAGATATCAAATCTTGGTGGGGTTTAGCATAAGTGACTCCATTTTGGGTCCACTGTCTCCTTTTTCACAGTCCTTTGCAATGGCCCATTCTTTCGGTTGCTTTCCAATAGTTCTTTGCTGTGAATCCAGAAGAGTTTGTCAATTACAGAATTTATTTTTCACATTCCAGGTGTTACCTGGTGCCTCAGAGAAAAGGGCTTTGCTCATATCAGCCCCTCACTTTAGATCTCTGGGAATGTTGTTTACATTCATCAGCAGAACTCATTCTTAACAAGCTCACCGAATTTCAGCCAAAGTAAGAAAGGGCATGACACTCCTACATGAGGACAGGGGCTATGGACCATTCATCACCGACTCCCAATTTCTAACCTAACACGAGGACCTTGTCCAAAGAACAGGTATAAGAAATGAAAAATTGTTGCTCATAGTATTTCTATGATTTATTTTATTTTATTTTAAACATGACAGAATAAACATGCTTTTCAAACCCCTGGGTTTTCGTTTTGTTTTGTTATTATATTAAATGACATCCTCTCATTTAAAACTATTCCTACTCAATTCAAAATGTGAAATATTGCTTCAAATTCAACAAAGAAAAATGTCCCAAATGCTTTGAATAAGTCATTAGGACTTGATTCTCTGACAATCTGATCACTGTAATTGACAACCTAGCTTACTTCGATAGAGTTTAAGTCCTCCCTACCTTATCCACAGGGAATATGTTCCAAGTCCCCCAGTGGCTCACTGAAACCACAGATATTACTGAGCCCAATGTATGCTGTTTTTTTCCCCCTACACATACATACCTCTGATTAAGTTTAATTTATAAATTAAGCAGAGTAAGAAATTAGTAATGATAATAAGATCAATTGTTATAACAATATACTGTAATAAATGTTATATGAGCAGGGTCTGTAAATAACTCAGTGTATTGTACTCACCCTTGTTATAATGATGATGTGAAATGATAAAATGCCTATGTGATGAGATAAAGTGAGGTGAGTGGCATAAGCATGTTACGATATGTCCAAAGGAAGATCATCTACTTCTGGACCATTGTTGACTATGGGTAAATGAAAACACAAACAGCAAAACCATGGATAAACAGAGGAATGACTATACTTGTCTTAGTATGATAGTTCTAAAATTGAGTTAGAGAAAATTCCTTCCATGTAATCTGTGACAAAAATGTTTAAATACTAATGTGGAAGAGAAGGAAATGATATTTATATGGATGGTCCAAAACTATGAAAGAAGATTATTACTAATTATTTTCAAGATAAGTGTAGATGTGAGCATTCATCATTTTAAAGCCTTTTAAATTAGAATTATAATAGAAAATGCCACTCCTCTCCACCCCCCCCAAAAAAACCCCACAATATTTTCAGTGCCTAGAGATAGGGAAAAATTTGAATTTGCCATAATTAACCTTGCAGTGAATACTAAAGTTAGTTGTAAAAGCTGCCAAAGTAGATAAGTATAATTAACAAAACATAGTGCCTAAAATGTCTTTTAAGAAGTATAGCCTATTAACTAGAATCCCTTTTCTTGTGCATAAACACTGAAATGAGATATTGAAGCAAACTTGAGAAAGCCCTGAAATGCTATTACTAGAAGAGGAAATCATCAGTGGAGGGGTGAGTGTGTGGATAGGGAAAGAAGAGAGAAATAGAATTCTGTAAACTGATTGAAGAAAACACATGCTTGTAGGGGCCTGGGTGGCTCAGTGGGTTAAACATCTGCCTTCTGCTCAGGTCATGATCCCAGGGATCGAGCCCTGCATCTGGCTCCCTCCTCAGTGGGAAATCTGTTTCTCGCTTTTGCTTTGCCCCTGTCTCCTGATCATGTTCTCTCTCTCTCTCTCTTTCAAATAAAAAAATGAAATCTCAGGAATCCATCAGAATCATAGAGGAGAATATAGGCAGTAACCTCTTCAATATCAGCCACAGCAATTTCTTTCAAGATATGTCTCCAAAGGCAAAGGAAACAAAGGCGAAATGAACTTTTGGGACTTCATCAAGATCAAAAGCTTCTGCACAGCAAAGGAAACAGTCAACAAAACAAAGAGGCAACCCACAGAATGGGAGAAGATATCTGCAAATGAGAGTACAGACAAAAGGTTGATATCCAGGATCTATAAAGAACTTGTCAAACTCAACACACACAAAACAGATAATCATGTCAAAAAATGGGCAGAAGACATGAACAGACACTTCTCCAATGAAGACATACAAATGGCTATCAGATACATGAAAATATGTTCATCATCACCAGCTATCAGGGAGATTCAAATTAAAACCACATTGAGATACCACCTTACCCAGTTAGAATGGCCAAAATTAGCAAGACAGGAAACAATGTGTGTTGGAGAGGATGTGGAGAAAGGGGAACCCTCTTACACTGTTGGTGGGAATGCAAGTTGATGCAGCCACTTTGGAAAACAGTGTGGAGATTCCTTAAGAAATTAAAAATAGAGCTTCCCTATGACTCTGCCATTGTACTACTGAGTATTTACCCCAAAGATACAGATGTAGTGAAAAGAAGGGCCATCTGTACCCCAATGTTTATAGCAACAATGGCCACGGTCACCAAACTGTGGAAAGAACCAAGATGCCTTTCAACAGACAAATGGATAAGGAAGATGTGGTCCATATCGACTATGGAGTATTATGCCTCCATCAGAAAGGATGAATACCCAACTTTTGTATCAACATGGAAGGGACTGGAAGAGATTATGCTGAGTGAAACAAGTCAAACAGAGAGAGTCAATTATCATATGGTTTCACTTATTTGTGGAGCATAACAAATAACATGGACGACATAGGGGATAGAAAGGAGAAGGGAGAAGAAGGAAATTGGAAGGAGAGATGAACCATGAGAGACCATGGACTCTGAAAAACAATCTGAGAGTTTTGAAGGGACAGGGGATGGGAGGTTGGGGGAGCCAGGTGGTGGGTATTATGGAGGGCACATAATGCATGAAGCACTGGGTGTGGTGCATAAACAATGAATTCCGTTACACTGAAAAGAAATAAAAATTAATTAAGTAAGTAAGTAAGTACAAAATTCAAAAAAAAAAAAAAGAAGGAAAACACACGATTGGGTTTTTGCTCTTGAGTGTAACACTTAAACTAAGGTGTTTGAAAAACACCTTAATTTTCCTCACTGAATTAAAAAAAAAAAACTTAAGAAAAATATTAGAGCATTATTATCCTCCTCTATAAGCAGATTTTTTCTAGTGCATCCAAAAGGTAATAGTTTCTGAATTTGGTGGATCCAGGACAAAACAGAAACTAAGTGTGTGATTACAGAAGCTAGAGGACAAGAGGAGAGTTGAGAACAGCATATAATTAATGTAGCCTCTGATACCATTTAATCACTGGAAATGCACAAATGCACATTCATTTTTAAAACAACATTTCTGTCCATATAAATAATCTGAAAACAATCATACATTTTAAACAGAGTGCAAGTGAAGGTTTTAGGTAATGATTCTCTTTTCTTTCTTCTGTCTGTGTTGCTGGCCAGTATTCATGCATGGGTAGATATGGTTAACTTCTCTGCTACTCATGGGTACATGATCACAACAGTAGCCACAGTTTGGATATTCATTATAGGAACAGATACATTCATCTATAATGAATTTTTTCCTACTCCATTCATCTATAAATTAGATACCAGTTGGATAGTTGCATTCCCTGCTGGTTTCTGAAAGGATTCTCTTTAAGTATGTTTGTAGTTGAAGTGGATCAAATATGTTATTATACAGTCCATGTATTTATTATTTCAAGTGTTTTACACACTACACAACATTTTAGCCTCTAAAAAATATACACACACACAAGCGTGAGATTTTCTACTTCTCTAACAAAGCATAGTTTTCAAAGCATATTTTCAATCTGGGGTCAGGAAAACAGCTTCCCAGAAACAAGTATCATTGGCCCCTTTTACAGTGAGGTAGCTGAGGTGAACGGTATGGCTTGTACAAGGCCATTGGAGCTCAGACTAGACCCAAGAATCCTATAACTCAAGAGGTCACCGTACTATATTTGCCCAACATATTTGATATATGGCTAACATATTTGAGAAACAAAGAGGGAAATGGGCTAGGGGAGGTACAGAGATAAATTCTGTGCCTGGCCCTTCCTCTCAAGGAGTGCGTAGCCTTAGGAAGGATCTCATATAAATGATTCTGTAGTGAATGGGAATTGCTTGTTTAATAGAGAAACTATTAAAGTGCGATAGAACTCAAGAGAATCCAGTGTTCTAGCCCATGGTGGGCTAGCAGCGGTGGACCCAAGACGGGAGAAAGAGTGTCTCTCTGCCAAGCCTTAAAGGTTAGCCAAGACTGTGCTCCTAAGGGGCACCTGAGTGGCTCAGTGGGTTAATCCTCTGCCTTCAGCTCAGGTCGTGATCTCAGGGTCCTGGGATCGAGCCCCACTTTGGGCTCTCTGCTCAGTGGGCTCTCTGCTTCCCCCCTTTCTCTGCCAGCCTCTCTGCCTACTTGTGATCTCTCTCTGTCAAATAAATAAATTTTTTAAAAACTGTGCTCCTGATAAATAAGAAAAGTAGATGCATGTTCTGGCCTGAAGAAGAAGAAACAACATTCAGGGACACACAGAGGGGTTAACGTACTTGTTATGTTCATTCTCAAGTATCAAGCAAGGTGAACCCATGTTGTGAAATGGTTGTGTCAGATTGAGAGCTTCCGGCCTGACCTTGATGTGTGTGGGTTTCTTAAATAATTATTTTTACCAAGGAACCACATAAAAGATAGCTTTTTTGATCAAAATCCAACTGAAATAGGAGCCCGATGATCAATAATAATATTAGGGGTTATTGGGAAATCCATAGGCAGTTTCTTAAATGTCAGTTTTGTACTTACTGTGCGTTTGTAAAAAGAGGAAGTGGTCTCTTGAACCTGGTTCGAGCAGAGACGCAAGTTGTTTCCTGGTCACTGGCTAGACTTCCCTCAGTGTCACAGTGCAGTGGACTGATCCTCGAGGCAGACGCAGACATCTGCTCCTGACGAACAGGAAAGGAGACATTCGTCAGCATAACTGTGTTCTTTGTCAGAATTCTTTAAGGAAAGGAAAAATAATTAGCTACAATATCAGGGGATCGACTCCTTAAAGAAAGAAAACATATTTGAGTGTTAATTGATGGATAAATTCATTTTCCTTTCTCATGTAAAACTGTTGTAACAGGTTAAAAGTAATTTATGTAATTATAGAAGGAAATTGGATTTTCTTTCATCTTCTGTGTATGAATGTGTGGTCATAAGATTGAAGATATACTGAATATTATGCTGGAAACTGAATGATGATTCAGAATGGCGTAGTTGACATTTGGTTTCATTAAAGATTAATAGTAGCTTGGCCTTGTGTGCTTTACCGTATCACAAAAAGCAAGATTTAGTGGCGAGGACCCTGGATTATGTATTAGGTGGCAAGACTTCCAGTCCAAACTGCCACTCACACACTGGCATTCCTGCTCACGAGTGCTCATTTTAATTTTCTCGTTCATAATAACAATGGTAATAACATCCAAAAGTAGTGTACCCGGATAAATGGTAAAGATTAATAAGGTAATGTCCACGACAGGCTTCAGACTCCACCGAAAAAGACCGAATAAATATACAGCAGAAGAGCGTTTCAGAGAGCATCTCATCAGTTCTCTCCATTCTTTGGAGGAGAAGCACGTTTGAACTTGACTGCACAGTGTAAATTCCCTTCATAGAAATGGGTTCTTGAGAAAGAAGGGCAGTGGAGGCAACGTGGTTTGACTTTGGAGTGACCGTGTGACTCATTCTTTGCGTGAATTTGGACAAGTGACTTAATTTGACGGCGCCTGTTTTATCCTAGAGAACTGGAGATAACATGCCTAACTCAGACTTACAAGAATTAAATGAGATGTTAATCTATTACAATATTGAGCAGCATTCACAATCTGAAAACCACCTCGATTTCTCTTTAGTATCGGTCCCTGTGGAAAAACACATAAACAGCATTATTATCCTAGAGAGACAACACAATGATGTCGTAGACCATAGCAAGGTTTTGTTGGCCTTGTAATTTGGTCCTTGTTTCTGTGATCTCACCATCTCACTGGACCTTATTCAATCTTTTTCAACGATGCAGCAGTGGAAAAGAAAACCCATTTCATCCCCAGTGTTCTTTATCCTTTGTTGACTGCCATGGAGTTAAACAAGGTGGATTAGAGATTGTGTTTTACTTTTGGAAGACCGACTCAAAGTTTATTATGTATCTAAACATTGAGCTGTTGAGATTGTTCTGGTGAGTTGAATCCTTGTGACTTAGAGTAACTGAAGATAAGATCCTCCTGAGAAACTTGATTACTATTTAATAAGGGGACATTATTACTTTTTTCTAATAATCTCGGGTAACAAGAATTAATGCTCTAAAAAAATCTTACCAAGGAGAAGCCTTAACGATGAGTTGTAGTATATATGAATCATTTATAATTAACTGTTGACACTAATCCTCATTAACTTTTTTTATTGAAGTGTTTCTGGCAGAAAATGGCTGAAGTATCTGAGTTCATTACTCTCTACTTAACAAAACCACATCCTACTTATCTCTTTTTTGTGCCAGTGCCAAAGTCATCCCAGTCCTCTGTCCAAGTAGCTATTCTTTTTGAATCACACTAGTGGGATTCTCATTGCTTTTGGGTTCACATGTCTTTGTGGCTTGAGGAAGGGGAGGGAGCCAAGGCACAGTCTAATGCCTGTGATTAAAAAGAATTTTTCTGGTCCTGTGAATATTCAGAGTTTGGAGGGGGGGAACTCTTAAGACTTAAGCAATGCACCAGATTATGGGCTTTTTAAAATGACATTTGAGCAAGGTGAAAATACTTCTGAAAATATGGATAGATCCCATGAGAATTTTAAAAAGCATTTTAGCACGTGGGGCATTCTCCCTGCTACATAGGATTGCGGGTTTATCACTTCTTGATCTCTTACTACTCACTTAAGTGCATTTACAGCCCAATTATGGTATATTTATATCGTGCTGCACACTGCTCTTCCAGGGTTCTTTCTTCCACTTCTGTTGGACAGTCTTGTTCATTGGTGGTTTGAAAAGAACAAGATGACAATCGTCCAACACAGTAAACATCCATTTTGCATCCTGTTTCAATGCGGCAGATGAGGACAGAATCTGAATGTGCTCAGCAAAGTATTATTTGGAGTGATTCTTTATAGGACTATGATTTTTTTAAAGCTTCTGGCACTTGTGATCACCGAAGCTTCCTGGGCACAGTTCCAGTGACATTCTCTGAGCCTTTTGTTTCCATTGCGGTAATGGGCCTTGGTTGTAACTAAGTAAACTCTGATAATAAATGTGTGGGTATCCTGGCCAGAAACACCTGTCAGGAAAGCTTAGAGAAAAGTTGTCATGAGGCTGGCAGTCTCCTAAGTAGCAACACCTCGTGACAACCCTGCTCCATGCCGTGTAGGAAAATGGCACTGGGCAATAAGAAATCGTTCCTTTCGGTTCCTGGTGACAGGCAAGCATTTCTGACCTGGGCCTTGGTTGATGTTGGTAAGTCTTTACACAGACTTACAGGAGCTGTGCTACCCTAGTTAAGTCGCTTTGGTTCCAAGTAACAGAAAATAAGCAGTAAGTGCTGAAGCAGAAGAGAGACCTAGACAGTGAGAATACAGACATGCCCGCAGAGAGGACTGATCTGGGCCCTGTAACCTGTGTGGAAGGGAAACCCATACTCTCCCTCTGTCTTGCATCTCTGCTTTTTTGCTTCATTTTTCTTCTCTCTGAGGGCCATCGTCTCTTTTCATATAGATCTTGTAGAATATTAAGAGGCTCCCCACAGCTCTCAAATTGTACCCCCAGGGATGTTTTTTTTTTTTCATTTCATTTCATTTTATTTCTTTTCAGTGTTCCAAAATTCATTGTTTATGCACCACACCCAGTGCTCCATGCAATACTTGCCCTCCATAATACCCACCAGGCTCACCCAATGCTCTACCCTCCTCCCCTCCAAAACCCTCAGTTTGTTTCTCAGAGTCTACAGTCTCTCAGGGACCCTTTAAATAAGTGAAATCTGGAACCTCCTTCTCTGGTAGAGACAACCTATTAGAAAGGCTAATAATTGTAGCTGTCCAATTTTCCCAGTACCACTTATGGAAGAGACTGTCTCTTTTCCATTGGATATTTTTTTTCCTGATTTGTCAAAGATTAGTGGAGCATAGAGTCGAGGGTCCATTTCTGGGCTCTCTATTCCATTCCATTGGTCTGTGTGTCTGTTTTTGTGCCTGTACCATGCTGTCTTGGTGATCACAGCTTTGTAATATAGCTTGAAGTCAGGCAACATGATGCCGCCAGCTTTGTTTTTCTTTTTCATCATTCACTTGGCAATTCAGGGGCTTTTCTGGTTCCATACAAACAAACTGAGGGTTTCAGACGGGAGGGGTGAGGCTAGGGGCAGGGGGTAACCGGGAGATGGGTATTAAGGAGGGCACGTGTTGTGATGAGCATTGGGTGTGATGTGTAACTGATGAATCATTAACCATACATCAAAAACTAATGATGGGCTACACAGTGGCCAACTGAACATAATCAAAGAAAAAAGAAAGACTAATTGTGAACTTGGCCAAACCCCCTAAAGCCATCCTTGTATGATGATATGCTGCTCTTGACATTTCTCATTCTCCTGCCCAACTTTACTATGCCTCAGCAAGAGCAAAGTACTGCGAGCTCTACAGGGCAGGTGCTGCAAAGAAAGCAAGGAATCTTGGGTAGCATTTTCTAATACTGTTGGTCCTGATTTTTGCTGTTGGTCCTGATTTTTGCTCATTACTCTCCACACATCGTCCCTAGCATTTTACAGCTCATGGCATGTCTTTTAGAAATCTGAATCTTGAAGGGACTTCTCAAGACCATTTTCTTACCTCAGCCATCTGTAGAGTCCTCCCAACATTACTAAAGCACACATATGTCTGGGAAGTTTGCACCTTATAAGTTAGTAACATGCAGGTGGCTCCAAGTTTCCCCCCTCTTGATCTGGAGTCTGTTGCTCTGGAGCTTCTTCACAAGGCACACAGTTCCCATGCAGAGCAATATAAAATCCATCCTATCCCTCAGCCATATGCATGACCTCTGAATTCCTTAATTTGTAGGAAGTCACTCTACTGTTCACCTAAAGATACAGAAGCTAAAATTTGCTGGGCATTGTATCAGTGCTGTGGCTATGAGATGTCTGGAAAACATTTAAATAGAAACTGGACAAGTTTCTGAGGGAATTGGAGAGGGCAGAAGGCAAGTGGAAACTTCCTAATGAAGTTCCATCCCCAGGGAGATGGGATCTCATCAGTCTGAGGTAGCACTATCCTCTCAGTCAGAGCTACCCAACATTTTACAAAGTCTCCAACACAGGAATGAGAAGTCAGAATCTGGAAGGCTAACGCAGGTAATTGGGTCTGTTCCATGTAGATAATGAGAAGAACAAGGGTCAAGGGGTTCCGAGTAGCAATGGGAGTCATTGATGGGATGAGCAGACCATCCCAGCTAGAAGAGAAGGAAGGAAAAGTAAGGAAGGAAAGGGGTGAATAGCCTCAGAGCAGTGGATAAATTGAAGAAAATGAAGATTCTATCATGTTTGAATTTGGAAGGTACATTAATTCCAGGTGATAAAAACCTACTTATATGTTCTTAGGAATGCAGACTACTGAAATCACATACTAACATGAAGATCTGTAGTGTCTTCTGATTGATTTTAAAACAGACCATACTTAACCAAATTACCTATATTTAACTAAAGATAATAATAGGTATAGTTTTTATTTTAAGTACAGTTGGCACATGGGAGTTTGCGTTCACAATTTGACATGAAGGAGTTTATTCTGAGAGCCACTGAATTTGTTTTTATAGTTCACAGCAGTAAATTGGTATATAAATGAACAGGTTTTGAGAATCCCATTTTTTTCCCCTCAGAATTAAATTAAACGATGTGAAGGGAGTCTTAGAAAATTAAATGAAAAACTTAAGTGAGTATGACATCAGCAAGATGGGGACATGGTCATTTCTGATTTCAGGCCCCCTCACAAGCAGAGCAACTGTCAACTATTCATAGATAGGACATCATTTTGAAAATTGTAGAACCTAGGTGTGAAGCTGAAGCAACCCCCAGACCACAGAGAGTGAGAAGGACCATAGTGAGGAAAGGCTATAGTCCGACCAAATGCACCTCCCCCAGGCCAGCACAGACCCACACCAAGAGGGCCTACCTGGGCATATGGTTTCTGCAGTGGGAAAGAGAGAACCAAGATGGACATCCAGATTTCACTGGATTTTCACTCAGGCAGGATTTTCCTGGAATTTCACTTAGGCAGGATCTCGGCCAGTGAGCCCACACAATCATAGTGTGCATAACCTGTGGCCAGTGACCCCAACTGACTGCAGAGCACAATCTCCAGCCCTACCCATATACGGGGGACTTTTTTTAGACTTTATTTATTTATTTGACAGAGAGATAGAGATAACAAGTAGGCAGAGAGACAGGCAGAGAGGTGTGGGTTGGGTGCGGGGCAAGTAGGCTCCCTGCTGAGTAGAGAGCCTGATGCAAGGCTCTATCCCAGGACTTCGGGATCATGACCTGAGCCGAAGGCAGAGGCTTTAACACACTGAGCCACCCAGTGCCCCATTTTTTTTTTTTTTAAGATTTTATTTATTTATTTGACAGACAGAGAGAGAGAGAGAAAGAGGAAGAGAAAGATCAATCACTAGCAGGCAGGCAGAGGGAGAAAGGGAAGCAGGCTCCCCGCTGAGCAGAAAGGCGATATGGGGCTGGATCCTAAACCCCTGAGATCATGACCTGAGCCAAAAGCAAAGGCTTAACCCACTGAGTCACCCAGGTGCTCCTCTAAAGGCCCCTCTTAAAGAGAGAGCACAGCTAGTCACCTCACCCAACAACAGAGCATAACCAGTGGCCTACCCAATCACAAAGTCTGGCCCACAGCGCCACCCAACTTTCAGCAAGCCTGCGGCCCTGCCTTATTACAGACCACAGTCTGAGTCCCCATCTGACCTCAAAAGCTGACTTGCAGTCCTACCTGAACACAGATTCTAGCCAGTGACACCATTGGGTTGGGAAACAGCCTGAGGCTCCATCTGACCACCAGCAATGGTGAAGTACAGCCCATAGCCCTGCCCATCATGGAATCCATCCAGAGGCACGGTCCTACCAGGAAACACGGTGTGGCAACCTGCTCAACCAGAAGTGATTGTCAAGTCCAGCTAGCAGCACCCCTTGACCATGGAGTAAAGCCAGCAGCCCCCCTCCCTGCCGCCAAGGAGGGAGCCAACTCAACAGCCCCATTTGAATGTGGAGCAGAGCCAACAGGCCCACCCAACCACTGACCCTTGCCAGTGACACCCTTATCCCACAACCTCAGAGCATGGGCTTGAGTGGCTTCATCCTACTAAACGCATCAATCGCAAGCCTTCCTGCTTATAGTCAATACCAGTGGGTCCCTCGGGAAGCCCAAGCTGAGCTGACCGGAGAAGGCCTTTCTTTGCTGACGTGAACCTGTGAAGTCTAGAAGAGAATCTAGAAGAGAATCCCAAGTCTAGAAGAGAATCCCAAGTCTGCATATTTTTAAGGTAAAATTTGGGGTCCAGAGAAGGACTTATTTACTTATTTACAACAAGTTTTTTATGACAGTATCCTCAAACCTCTCTATTCTTTTTTCTGTTGTGGGCGGTACTTTTGTCTGAATGTTTGAAAAGAACTGACAGAAGTGACCTCACATTTTGAAGATGAGAAGAATTGATTGACTCTTCTGAAAACACGGGGACGTCTCTGGATCTCCTCTAGCCTCTCCTGGGGACATAAAGGTTGTGGCTGGAGGGGTGGGAGGACCACCTACCTCTTAAAACTCTTGAAAAGCTGCCTGATTTGGAACAACAGGTGTCTTCTTTTGAGTTAATCATTGCCATTTCCTTCACTCCAAAGAAGGTATTCGTTGATTCATGCCACAAATACTCCTGCATATGTATCTGCTATGATTTTGTATCATACAGCATGAAATATTTTATAGTTGCATAAACAGAAGAAATTAATTGTTCCAACAGCTGGCCCCAGATTTAGGGAGGGAACTTTGTTTGGGAAAACACCTTGGTAAACTTCTTGGCAGGATATAGAACCCAAGGCCGTGGTTTTCAGGCACCAAGGAAATGATAGCTTTCCCATTTCAAGTAAAAACAGGGGTTTGAAGATGGGAGGAGGGAGAGGACATAGGACTGAGCTTCAAGGTAAAAAAGAACCAAAAGATATCTTCTTAGTGTTTAGTTCTCGACTACATGGGTGTGTCATAAAATCCTTCCTGTTTACTCCCCGAGAACTTCAACAAGCCTGTAACACACGAAAATGCCCGTGGAAGATTCGCAGCAAAGAGCAGAGGGGGAAAGGTGCTTGTTAGTGAATGGCCCTCAGCACTAGTGCCCTTGGAAGCATCGCAAGATACATCAACAGAAGGAATGCACCAAGAGCCAAAAGGAAGAGAAAATATATTCCTACCTACTCAAATATCTTCAGAGAAATTGCTAGGAGCAGACACAGGGCCACCTTGGACTAGAGTACAGGGTTGAAGACAATTTCTTTGGTGTTGCAGAAGCACGGTATTTCAGCACACCTCTGAATCACAAGTTTTTAAGATATTGTTGCCTCCTTGAATGGTGGAGACAGCTGAGAATGGAACAGCCACAGGGCAGGGAGATTTAGAGGAGGGAAAGCAGATGGTATCAAATGTCAACTTTTTCCATTTGCTTGGGTATATTCAAGTCTTTGAGTCTTTTCCTGATACTGGATGTGTATTATAACTCCAAATCATATGCTATATAGGAATTAAAATCAAACTTGTGAAAATTGTGTAGTGAAATAAGAATATACTAAGGACAAAAAACTTAGGATGGAAAATCACACACAGTGTTAAGCATCTCAAGAAAAGTAAAGTGAGCAATAATAATAGTTACATTTATTGAATTTCATGCTAACTTATTACTATATGGAATATTATTTAACTAGTATTTTAGTTATCATATTTGCTAATTTTGGCATACTGAAAATAGATCAAAGCATGTCATTTAAAAATATGACTTATGTGGTCTTCACTAAGTGTCTTGTATTATGAGCTTTTGGGGCTGGTGATATATTCATAAATAAACTATTTCCCCTGTCAAAGAATCTTTTTCAAATATAGATACCAAATATCCAAAATTATTGATATTTAATAGTGCACAAATTGGTACTAATTGGTACTAATTTATAGTCTTCTGTATTATGTATATGAAATAGGAAGCCTTTGCCTGAGTTTGATAATACTCATTTCTTCATCAAAAAACAAAATTCTCGGGGTGCCTGGGTGGCTCAGCCAGTCAGGTGTCTGCATTGGGCTCATATCGTGATCCCAGGGTTCTGGGATCGAGTCCCACATCGGGCTCCCTACTTGTAGGGTTGCCTGCTTCTCCCTCTGCCTCCTGCTCTACCTACTTGTGTCTCTATCTCTCTGTCAAATAAATAAAATAAAATAAAATATAATAATTTTTCTTCTAACAAAACACTATAAAGTATTGTTAAAGTTGATCAAGTCTTGATCTATCCATTTAAGGGGTCTTTCAGAATTTAGTAACATATAATTCAATCTGTTTTTTGTCTTAATATAAATAAGTTACATAGACAAATATTTTATGTTCTTGGTTACATTCAATTTTTACCTAGAGATGGCTTGATAATTATATTCTAGAATGAGAAAATCATCCCTTAAAAAATGGGGGTCCTAGCACTTTGGCAAATTAGGGTTATTAGGATTTTTACATTCCTCTAGAATATATTTTGCATGGAAATGTGTACATTTGTGAGGTAATAACCTTTGTGAGTCATTTTCAATCTTCTATTTGTTCTGATACTGTACATTTCTGCTAATATATTCCATAGCCAAATATGAATGTATATAAAAATATGTGTTTGTTAGTCAGACATTAAAGAGACTTCCCACAAAGCAAAATATAAATAAAGAAAGAAATACATACATAAATAAATAAATGTAAAAACAAAAATCAAGACAACATAAAAGTGGAAGGAGCTTGGGCTGCCTGGCTGGTTCAGTCAGTGAAGCCTGCAACTCTTGATCTCAGGGTTGTAAGTTCAAGCCCCATGTTAGGTATAGAAATTACTTAAAAATAAAATCTTTAAAAAATAATAATAATAAAATAAAATCTTTTTTTAAAAAAAGCTGGAAGGAGCTTAACCTATTAAAGTTTGATTTTAAAAGAGGAACATAATTTCTGAGTTAGTAGGAAAAGCTGACAAGTGGGACTGAGTAGAAAATGATAGGTTTTACTGGAGGGCAGTCGACTAGATGCAGAGACATGTCTTATGTCTGAAAAAATTATAAATAAAAATTAAAATTTATCTTAGTGTTTCTTTCCATCTGTCCACCACTTGCTCTGTCTCCAGCCCCATCCACTCCCCTCTCTTCCTCCCCCAACCCCCATTCTTTCCTCTTCATTAACTGGTATCTTGTACCACTGCCCACTGGTGTGTTTTTTTTTTTTTAAAGATTTTATTTATTTATTTGACAGAGAGAGATCACAAGCAGACGGAGAGGCAGGCAGAGAGGGAGATAGAGGGAAGCAGGCTTCCCGCTGAGCAGAGAGCCCAATGCGGGACTCGATCCCAGGACCCTGAGATCATGACCTGAGCCGAAGGCAGCGGCTTAATCCACTGAGCCACCCAGGCGCCCCTCGTGGGTTGTTTTTATGGTGCTTGAAAACCCATTCACTCTGTTTTTAAACACTCTCCAATCTGATTATCCATTCTTTTTTTTAAAAGAATGTATTTATTTATTTGAGAGAGAGAGGCGTGTGAGAGCAAGTGAGCAAGCATGAGTGGGGGCAGGGGGCAAAGGGAGAGGAAGGGGCAGACTCGCCAGCAAACTGAGCCCGACTCGGAGCTCAATCCCAAACCCTGGGATCATGATCTGAGCTCAAGGCTGTTGCTTAACCCACTAAGCCATCGGTGGCCCTGATTATCCATTCTGATTATCATTCTTAGATGTAGATATCCCTAATCCAATAACCTCATCTTTTTGTTTTGTTTTTTAGAGTGGACCAAATAATATAATGCATAATATTTGGCACTTAGTACCACTATAGGAAACCATATTAATTAATAATAGATACAGCATGCACATTTGTATATTTATAGGTAGTGCCTTCAACGTGTTTTTAATTTAGGGGCGTGATCAGCTCTCCAATTAAAACCACATATATGTTACATATAAGTAGGGCTAACTATTCCCTTACTTAACACATTATTTATTAATTAAACTAGTATTTGTAAAGTACCTACTATATCAGACACTAGAGTTAGTCATTGTAATAGTCTAGGTAAAAGACTAGACTATTTAGACTAGTCTAAAAGACTAGACTATTCTCTTTTACCATCTCTAGGTAAAAGATGGTAGATTTGTCTGTGATGTTGGAAGTGGACATGCTGAAACACTGATGAATTCAAATGATATATAAGAAATAAAATGCAGAATTTGATGAGGAATTGTATACAAGGGGAAGGGGGGGAAGAAGTGAGGAATCAAATTTGACTTCTGTATTTCTAGCATTTCAACTACTTCTATATTTCAGCCGGTTGAATGGCAATAGTTTTGACCAAGAAGATACAATGGAAGGAGACAAAGTGTGCAAAGAAGGTTGTGAATTCAGTCTTGAAAATGAGCCCCCTTCATTATTATGCCTTTTAATAATTTGGCAGTAACATCTCAAATGAGGAAACATTTCAATTCATACCCTTTGATTTTTAGTTCTAGAACACTGTAATCCACCTAAACCCTCCAGAAAATGAAAGTACATGTTCTTTATTCTCTTTTTCTCTAAAGCCCTGGGCTGGGCTTCATTATAGTGGATTATGCATATGTCTCCCAAATGGAATTTGAGGCAACTTCCTGTCTGGTTTCATTAATATGGTTTCCCTCACTTCAAGTCCACCTTGACCTCCTGGACATTTTTGTCAGGCTTGGAGTGTCCTTCCCAGCTTTGTTTGCTTGGCCACCGTCTGTCTCCTGTATTCCCAGCTCCCACGTCACCTTCTTTGGGATGTCTTCCTTGCACTGACCCCCTACCATTGTTCCCTCATTTCCCAACTGAGAGCTGATTCTTCCTTCCCTGCGTTCTTTTATTCCTCGAATACACTTCTTTCATTGTCCTGATGCGTTGTTCTGTAATTCTTATGGTTTTATATTTCACTCTTCACCACTGAATGTGAGCTCCTTGAAAGTAGGGATTATGTCTTACTCAATTTTGTGTCTCCAGCATCAATATGGTACCTGACACACACTAAACCCTCAGTAACTATTTCTTGAATTGAACATTCTCCTCTTGATGTGTTCCTGATGTCCAAGGGAGGAAGTTCAAGCTCGAGTGCAGCCCTGGTTGATCTGATCTTCCCTGTGATTGAAGCAGCACATCCACCTGGTCTTAGCCCTTGGTCCCAACACACTAATCTCACATCAGGCTTCAGCTAATGATGTTGTCCTTGCCTCGAATCCATTCTTTCTTTTGGATGAACAGTTCAGACCATCTCTTCCTTTAAGTAAGAGCGTAGATACCGCCGTCTTTGTAAGCTATACTTCATAGTACAGCTTGTAAAGCTGTATGAGGTCTGCCTTCTAGTATAGTGTGGACATCGTGTACCATCTTCATTCATGTGTTCTGTGTATATTAGATTGACACCCGGCTCAAAATAATGAACATTTTCAGCATTAGGAGTCGTACCTTATGTTTTTTTTTTTTTTTGTTTTGTTTTTTGTATTCCTAGCAGCACTGAACACTGTTGGGTCTAATGGTGGGGTCATCAGCAATTATTGGTATAGGTAGAATAGAAAAGTAATTTGTGGGCCTAGAACCTGATCCACTGACCTCCCAAAGCCAACTTCTAAGTAACTTCTAGTAACAAGCCTTCCCTTCCCATGTTGGTTTGAAGTGAGAGTTTATTCAAAACCGCATGGATAGATTTCTGTTTATGTGTGTGTTCTTTGTGTTTCTGTAGTGCACGTTTCTGTAGTGGTAGGTTAGTATGCTGACCCCTGGGGTTCTTCTAAAGGTCATCTGTTTATTTTAATGTAATAAATTTGGAAATATTGGGTTCTTTTAATTCCATTATTGAAAGCCTTCTCTCTGTGTCTCCTCTTTGTAGAACCCAGAGGGAATTCCTAAGTGAGGTGTCCCTTCTCTGAAAGTATGAAAAATAGTTTCAAATTTAACGAATAATTTGAGGACAAGATGAAGGGATTCAGATGAAATTCTGAATATACTAACTAGCACATAGTAGTCCCTCAATATATGATTGTTGAATGACGAATGAGTTCATTAACTCTTGGTTAGTATATGTTTTATATACAATGTGATAAATTCTGTGTCACATTTTGCCAAAAACAGACTCTCTTCTCCAAACTTTAGAAATAGTTACCTGCAAACCTGCAAACCACCCAGTCTTTCCTTCCTAAGGTGCAACATTGATCCTCACATTTTCCTTTGATTTGGGGATTCCTTTTTTTTTTTTTGAAAGAGTTTCTGCTTCGTATTGCATTTTTGTTCTTTCCTTGGAAAACACATGGCCATTTCATAGGATCTTTGAGGAACTTAATCAAACAATTGCTTAGCACTTACTTCTGTCTTTCCAATTTTGTCCTAAGTTGCAAGCTGTAGAGGCTGCTCAGTAGTAAACATTTTAGTTAGCACATGCTGATCACACTCTTAAATCTTCCCCCACTTGGAAATAACTGATAGAACCTACTGGAAATTAAGGCTGTAAATTTCAGGTAGGGATTTCAGTGTTGCCGCAATCAATACTTTGCAGATAGTGCTAACAGTTTCTTTCTATGAAATATGTTGGCTAGTGGGTAGAAAATCAATGCCTGGGAATGAAAAACAGGTGTCAAGTTTGATAGGAACATCATGTATTTGATGTTGGAGGCCAGAGGGCCCTGTCAACAAACACAGCAGTAATTCTGTCAGATACAATATGCGTGGAATTAATGAAAATGCCAGAAACAAAGCAGTCTGGACAGCAAGCCAGTCCTGCAGAAAGTCAGGGCAAAAACCCAGTCTCCTCTTGAATCTGAAGCAAATGCATTCCAGAAAGACAACGGAGGAGAGTTCTAAGGGAGCCACATTTGCGATCTCTGATACAAAGAGAAAAGGTGGGCAGAGGAGGGAGAGGTGGCCTTGCCATCAAAGGGACGGCAACAAGTGTCTGGCGGATGTGTGGAGATGCGGAGAGTGATGTCACCCAGGGCTGTGGTCGAATTTGGGAGTCGTAGTCAGGAGTCTTTTCTAGGCTAGTCAAGCTTGGGTTCATTCTGGAGGTGGTGAAGGATGACAAAGGCCTGATTTAGCCAAGAGGGTAGAAGGAGCAAGAAAGAAATGACTGGGGATCCATTTATTACATGCACTACACAATACCAGATACAGTAGCCATTGATATCTTAGAGTTAAAAAGAAATCACAGTTATTTAATATTAGGGAATTGTTTACCAGTTTGATAAACTAAGGGGAAAATGAAATATAATATTTAAAAAAGAGTAAAATTATCTATTACTTTTTTTCATAGCATTTTCTTACTGGAAAACGTAGGAAAAGCCCTTGAAAATTATGAGAACTCTTTGAGAGGGTACATGGTTACAAAGTAGAATATAAAAATCACTAACTCGGGAGCCACGGTGCCTGAATCCAAATTCTAGCTCTGATGCTTATCTGTCAGTTATAGAATGCTGGGCAAGTTGCTTAATGTTTGTGCCTCAGTTCCCCCATCTGTGAATAAATGGTTTTATGTAAAGCCTTAGAATGGTGCCTGCTACAGCTAGTGCAATATGAATGCTCATTGTTATTGTTGTTTTCATGCTACTCCCAGCTTGCCTGTAATCTTAGAACAAAATGTAATTAAGAAGATGCCATTTACAACCTCCTTAAACATATACAATGCCTAGGGAAAAAAACCTAACAAATAGTAAATAAGTAGAGGAAATATTCATATTTTAAAGCTTCCTGTTCTCCTAAAAGTAACTTTTAAATTTAATATAATTTCAGCTAAAATCCCAGTAACTTTTAGGGACTTGCTAAGTATTTTTAAAGTTTATCTGGAGGATTAGAGACATGTGAAGCTAATCCAAAAATTTTTGAAACAGAGCATTCCCAAGAGGGTGATTTGACCCACACATATTATAACACGTTATGTTGTTATTGTAATAAAAATATTTATATTTCAGTAGGATAGAAATTAGAAAGTATGAGCATATTCAATTTAAAAAAATAGCATTTCAAGTCTAAATAAATTCCTTATACTTTACTCATTTTCCCGGCTCTCAGAATGTATTTATGAGGGAAAATCTTTTGTGCCTCAGATAATGGCTTCTTTAGATGTTTGAGAATTTCTTCTTTTCAGATACAATTTTAATGTTTTATTACTGAGGCAGCTTCCTGTCATTTTTTTCTATTGTTGATCCAACATCTCAAGTGTGAGAAGCCTCTATTTAGTCAACGGATACTATTAAAAAAATACCCATTTTGCTTGATTTACCAAATTTCTCATTTTAAGAAATGAATTAAGTGTATATGTGTATAAAGCAGTCTGAATTCTCCATTCCTCTAAGCACAGATCTTCCTTGACTTACAGTGGGGCTCATGTCCACATAAACATGTTGTAAGTTGAAAATACCGTAAATCGAAAGTGCATTGAACATGCTTAACCTACCACAGGTCACAGCGTAGCCCTTGCCTAAGCTTAAACTAGCCAACAGCCGGACAGAGTCTTCTGACAAAAGCCTATTTTACAATCCACTGTTTACTAGCTCCTGTAATTGATTGAATCCTGTGCTGAAAGTGACGAACAGAATGGTTTTAAGTCTAGCAGTTGTTAACCCTGGTGATCTCGTGTGCTGGTGATCTCATGACTCACTGGGAGCTGCCGCCACTACCCAGCATCGCAGGAGAGTATCTGCTGCGTATCAATCTCTGGGAAAAAATGAAGATTGCAGATTGAAGGTACAGGTTCTCCCAAATGTGTATTGTTTTCGCACATGGTCAGGTTGAAAAATCCTAAGTCAAGGCATCGTAAGTCAGGGATGGTCAGTATACATCCTCTAAGATAATAGCATCACAGGTCTTTCTAAGTTCTGATTCACTGATTACATTTTTCTCGGTCCAGTTCAGATTTGTAAAACTTTCAGGTGAATTACATTCTCATCAGTTAATTCTCCAGTGCTTTTTTAAAAATTTAATTAAATTTTATTTTTTCAGTGTTCCAAGATTCATTGTTTATGCACCATACCCAATGCTTCATGCAATATGTGCCTTCCTTAATACCCAGCACCAGACTCACCCAACACCCCACCCCCTCCCCTCCAAAACCCTCAGTTTGTTTCTCAGAGTCCACAGTCTCTCATGGTGTGTCTCCTCCTCCAATTTCCCCCCACTCACTTCTCTCCATCTCCCAATGTCCTCTATGTTATTCCTTATGCTCCATAAGTGAAACCATATGATAATTGACTCCTTTGCTTGACTTACTTCACTCAGCATAATGTCTTCCAGTCCCATCCATCTTGATATAAAAGTTGGTTATTCGTCCTTTCTGATGGAGGCATAATACTCCATTGTATATATGGACCATATCTTCTTTACCCATTCATCTGTTGAAGGGCATCTTTGTTCTTTCCACAGTTTGGCGACTGTGGCCATTGCTGCTATGAACATTGGAGTAGAGATGGCCCTTCTTTTCCTTACATCTGTATCTTTGAGGTAAATACCCAGTAAACCAAGTGTGATTTGGGTAGCAGAGAACTTCCGATCTGAACAAGAAGAGGTCTGGAATAATGACTGGACCTGGCGGAAAGACCCACATTGCCCAAGAATATCTGCAACAGTCCTGAGGTAGAGCTGGCTTTGTTGTATGTTAGCCCCAGGTCACCGATGTTTACTGTTAATACTTTTGGGTTTTCCTTTCCCCACTTATGTGTCGCCATTGAAAGAACACTTACTCTGTATTGAAAAAACTTAGGGGGTGCCTGTGTGGCTCAGTAGGTTAAGCCTCTGCCTTCAGCCCAGGTCATGATCCCAGGATCCTGGGATCGAGCCCCACATCGGGCTCTCTCCTTGGCAGGGAGCCTGCTTCTCCCTCTCTCTCTGCCTGCCTCTCTGCCTACTTGTAATCTCTGTCTGTCAAATAAATAAATAAAATCTTTAAAAAAAAAAAAAAAAGAAAAAACTTAGGTATGACTGAGGTCACAGACTTTGAGCTCCTTGTGTTCTTCAGACTTCTAGACCCTTATAACTCACGATGTATGCTCAAAGGCTATTCATTGAATGACTGAAGAGTTCCCTGCAAATGCCACTTGTGAATCTTCAGATAGAAAGAGAGGTGTGGCTACCTCTGCCTTCCACCTGACTCTAATGAGGTCTCTGTAACTTAGAATGAGGTTTGTTGTCACGTTAATCAAATTTTTATTGGTTTTAGGAGGAGGGAAACAGCTGCAGGGATTAATGAAAGAAGAAAGCCCACACAGTTTTAAAAATATATACTAGCTTTCTGGGGTTGTTTTTTGTTTTTTGTTTTTTTCCTCCCTCTGCAGTTAGCTGCTTGAATTTTTAGCAGATGGTCATATTTCTAATCATAATATTTTCACAGTATTAATAATATTTCCAGTACCTACTTAGTCAGCCTCTTGATTTTTATCAGGCAAGTCCTTCTCCTTCCCCCCTTTTAATTCTGTGAAACTGGAAAGTGATTAAAGTTATACACATAGCCAGAATTAGGATATTTGTTAGAGTTGGTTCTAAGAACATAATCCATGTTAAAACATGTCCTTGTAACACCTTGAAAAGGTCTTAATATTAATAAAAAACTGGAACTATTTTTTTAGTTTATTTTGTACTGGAGTTAAGTTAGAGAAAACCTGATGCATTTTATGATTTTGTGCAACTCAGAAGTAATTACCAAATTCATAATTCTGTAAGTAGCAGATTTTTAATACCTACATTATTAGAACATACTGGATTTATTGTCTAGAAGCCAACCTTTGAAGTTAATAAAATGCAGTTGTCAGTGTTGCAAATACCCATTAAATCTTCTATATTATTTTGTATGCATATAAACCATCCATGAGGAAATGAAGCCTCATAAGAAGTTCTGGGAACTTTTACAGATTACTATATTTCTCTCCTCAACAATTTGATACTTGTTCAATTCTGCTCTCTTATTTAAATTAAAGGAGGTTTGATTTCAATCTTTCATTTCCACAGAGTCTTAAGTATAATTTTAGAATAATTCCTTTTATATTTAATTAGGTTTTGCTTAAATATATATATATATATGTATGTATACTTGCTTAGAATACTGTGTAAAATGTAAATATTCAAAAATGGTAGATATTATCTTTAATGTTATTTTCTAAAATATCATACTTGATACATGGTTAGATCAATATTTATTCTTTCCTGGGATAGATTTTTCAGAGGTAGTATGCAGTTTAGAAAAGGCTAGAAAAGGTCTTGACACTTTGAGATTATTGAGAGGACTTTCCTATAGTCGTAGATACCCATACTCTGGTACAAAAACAAACAAAAAACCCCCCAAAACTGAAGGCCCCCATTAAGGAAGAAAAATTTCTTGGGTATATTCCCAATTGGATATATTACAAGCTGACAGAATAAGTTAAGGTCAATATTTAAATCTTCCTCATTTAGAGCTTTCCCGAAGAGGTAATATTTTTTATGAGATGACAAAGAATGAAAGCTTTAATGCTGATTTCCCCGTGAGCTGAGAGTTGGGTGCATACAGTGCGGGCACTTGCACCCTCCCTTGACCCCTCCTTTCCCATGTATCTTGTCCCCAGGCTCTGACGTGTCTCCCATCTCACCAACTCAGTGCAACTTTTTCTTGTCCTTAGAATCCTGCTGAATGGGGATGTGGTATCTTTGCTACCCACTGCAGTCATTTCTTTCGGATGTAGCCTCCTGGGTGACCCTCCCAAGCTTCTGGATTGCAGCAATAATTCTGGGAAAGTGCATATTAGCTCATGAAAATTGGGGAGGTGGTGGCTGGCATATGTTCTCTGAATTTGTACCTTGTATTTTGATGTGTAGCAGCCAGGCCTAAGTCTGGCTCTCGTTTTCTTTTTTTGTTTGTTTTCTTTTTTTTAAGATTTTATTTATTTATTTGACAGAGAGAGATCACAAGTAGGCAGAGAGGCAGGCAATAATATTCACTCAAATAGTGTCTGCATTCAGAATTATTGTTGTAGGGGTGCCTGGGTGGCTCAGTGGGTAAAAGCCTCTGCCTTCAATTCAGATCATGATCTCAGGGTCCTGGGATTGAGCCCTGCATTGGGCTCTCTGCTCAGCGGGGAGCCTGCTTCCTCCTCTGTGTCTGTCTGCCTGCCTCTCTGCCTACTTGTGATTTCTGTCAAATAAATAAATAAAATCTTAAAAAAAAAAAAAGAATTATTGTTGTATTTGGGTGATTCCCCACATGGAGAGCCTGCTACTTCTTTCACCTTCTGTCTTGTGAATGGGTACAACTGAGTATAAGGTTGCACTTGGGTCAGCAGTCTGTGTGCTATCATTAAAATTCAACCAAGAGCTGACTTGTCAACCAAGAGCTGACTTGGGAGTTGATAGGATAAGATATACTTCAAGGTCACTGGTAGTGGTGGGATTTTAAAGAAAAGAACCCCAGGGTTTTGGTTTTTTTTTTCTTTTTAAGTTTTTATTTAAATTCTAGTTAGTTAACATGTAGTGTCATGTTAGTTTCAGGGGTACAATATAGGGATTCACCACTCATATTCATCACCTAGTGCTCATCACAAGTGCCCTCTATAATCCCCTTCACCTATTTAGCCCAACCTCACCCCCCAGCCCGAAAAGAACCACATGTTTTTTAAGAAAAGTGATATGGGTTTTTATATGGAAAAATAGAAAAAAAAAGACCAAGATTCAATCAAAAAGTAAAAGTGACTTTCTTCTCATGCATTACCTTTTAATCTTGAGTTTTTCCATTTTCACATCTGTGCTCTGTTCTGCCTTGTTGCCAGATGTTTAAAACAGTTAACCATAATTGCATGGTGAGAGAGCTATTTTTGTTCATTCTGGGCCTGAATGCAATGAGCAGTTCAAAGTTTATTTCACCAGTTGATCTGGAGAATATTGTTCATTTATCAGTTCCTGCATTTGAGAGTTCATTTGCCATCACTGATTTCATTCTACGTTCCTTGGCTCAGGTTGATTATATACATCAGAATGTATCCATTTACAAAAAAAAAAAAAAAAAAAAAAAAAAAAAAACTGCTATGTAGCCATGCAGCATTAATTGATAACATTTCTTGAGCACAGATTTATAGGGCCATGCAGTCTTTTCACTCCGGTTCAGGAAAGTCTTGCCTTAAATTCTTGTTTTAGCTAACATTCCTGGGGATAATGACTTTGAATTAATGCAGTTTGTTAGCAGATGTAGACTGCAGTGATAGCAAGAATGTCCTGCCACATCTTCTTCAGACTGATGTATGAAATAGCATATCCCATTTACTTTTGTACAACATTACAAACAACATCTGTGCTTCTGCTTTCCTGGCAAGGATGGAGCAGCTAAAATCCGAGAAGATTTATACCATGGTTTATCATCTTACTAGGTGATTTTCATGGCAACCTTAAAGCTTAAATCAGGAGCTTAAAGTATTGCTAGGGGTGAGGGTCATGGATTAGCTTAAATAATGCCTTGAAAATTAGTTTGCTCTTTTAGCCATTTGGTACAATAATAGACACATATGACCCTTGATGGGGTTTTAAATTTAATTAGGGGTGTCGAAAGGTATGACCTTAAGTTAGTTATTCTGCATTGAAATGCCTTTGGTGTAACCAAATAAAAAATCGCCAAGCACATTTGTCATATCAGTACAGTGTGGTTACACCTTCTGCCTTCTAAAATGTGGAAGTGGAGGGGGCTTCTGGGTGGCTCAGTCAGTTAGGTGACAGGCTCTTGGTTTCATCTCAGGTCATGATCTCTTGGGTCATGAGATCTGGGCCCCACATCAGGCTCCATGCTCAGTAGGGAGTCTGCTTGAAAACTCTCTCCTCTGCCCCATCCCCCTCACCCCCCAAATAAATAAAAAATCTTTACAAATAAAATATGGAAGTTTAAGTTCTGTATTATGTTTATGCATCACTTAAACCCAGGACCTCTTATGGAGACCCCATCATCACACCACAGTTCAGTTCAGTTGTGGTTGGGATGCTGAACCCCTGCAACTCTTTGTCTCGAGTCAGAGTCATTGTCAGTCTACCCACTTTTTTTTGACTTAGATATGTACCATGTACCTAGGGTATAATTGGGGCAAATTGTCTCTGACATAAGGGTGAAGTGAAAAGTATATGTCTGTAGTCTTTTATCTTTCATTTAGCAACTAGACAAATGTTTCCGTCATGCAAAGGCAAGAAAATCACAAGGAAAAATACTTGTCTCTCTTTAGAATTCTCTAGAATTAGCTTGTCATGAAATGTAAAACTAATGTGCAGTTGTAAAAACTACTGCCAGCTTTTTGCTCACTATTGCCTGATGGCTAAGTAGATTTGGAAATGAAAGGGGTTATTATAAAGTGATTACTGAATAGCTAGGTATGTCATTTTAAACAAGCAGCTAAAATCTCTCTGTTAGACATTCAGGCTGTATGTAGTCTTGTTTTGTATCATTCATATTTAAGACATGATTTTGATTGTGGAGGAGTAATCAAGCACTAGGGGTAATTTAAGAAAAAAAAATACTGGGTGATATTTCCTTTCATTCCTTATTAAAATACATTAGAATTTAAATGAGGCATTCTCTAAAATGTGTAACTATTAAGTATGTACCAAATATAAAAATTCAAACACCAGTTGGCTCTAGTTCGAGTTGAAAATTCTTCGCTTGACTGAAAACTTACCTTCTTTTAAAACTCAAGTAAAACCTATTGTAAACTAATACGTTGAAAATAACATGTCTCAAAGAATGAATGGTTTAAAAAATTTGACTCTTAATATCGCATTACTGTTAGTTTCTTAGGGGAGGGCAAATGCCGTGAGGAATCTTAAAAGGAAAACCTAAAAGCAAAACATGATATTCAGCTAATGAGGTCTTTTCCTTTATTTCTCTCATCCTTGTGAATGCTTTTCCTTGGAACCACCACCTGTGTCAGTGGCTTGAAGAGCCACATAACCTCCTGTCCTTTAGCCTTGACCCTGAGCTTCAGGTTTACCAAAAGTGCCATGCTGGGTGTCCTTCTATGGATATGACATAGGCAACAAACTGTCAGATACAATGAGACCCAAGCCTTTTTCCCGTTCTCATGGTCTTGACAAGACTGGCTTCACTTTGAGTCGTTTTTTCATTGGTCTGTTTCCTATCTCTTGTTCCACACTTCTTTCCCACCTCTGACCATCTAAAGGACTGCATTTCATGGTTTGTGTTTTAAAGAGGTTTCTTGGGTTTCCATGCTCCTGGTACAGGCCGAGTTTACTGTGGCCAAAAGAGTCCCCTTGTGGGAGCTCCAGCCTTTCACCCTCCCCTCTCCAGTCCATCTTCTGTTGCCCATAGGCTGGTCACCCGCATCTGCTTCCCAGGCTTATCAGAGCTCCCCACCCCATAGCTGGACCCCTAATCCTTCACTGTCTCCGGGACCTTTACTGACCTCATGCAGGGGAGATTAGAACAAGACATGCAGTTCATCACCTTGTTGCTTTGCTTTGGCCGCATTATCAATTTGTTCTACCCTAGTGATAACTGAGCAGATCAGATCTCAGCTCATACTTCATGTCAAGCAACTAGATGCCTGTCTTATGGCAGTACCTAGCCTTCTCTTGCATTAATATGCCTCATATTGCCCCCTGGATCCCATTCTCTGCCTAGGACTTTGCTAGTCAGTGGTAGAATTTCCTAATGTTAATGACACCTCTGTTTCCTAATGACACCTCTGTTTTAGTGTGCTAAACATAGTATGTGATCACCTGATATTATGTCTTTACTTACCGGCTGTCTGCTCTACCTGGATTATCTCTTCTACTATTTGGTCCCATGCTAATGCCTTTATAACATATGCTTGCTGTTCTGTTCTACACTAGAAATAAGCTTTATATATAGTATGTTGATTTTCTTCTTTTCTTTCTTTTTTAGATGGATATTTAGTTTTTTGAGTTTGGGGTGTTTTGTTTTTTGGTTTTGGGTTTTGTTTTGTTTTTTTGGTTTGGGGATTTTCTTTTTTAGTTCTTTTTTAAATCATCCATATTTGGGGAATGGGAAATGCCTATTCTCTATTCCTGATGCTTCCATAGAAGTAAAAGGACTTGGTCCTCAGCTCTTGCTTCTCATTCCCTCTATCAAAGACAAAGCCAAGCACTTGTTAGAGTGGCAAAGACAGGTTTTAATCAGAAATGTTCTACTGCAATAGGAAAAATAATCCAGCATGAAATGACTCAACTTGGATTTGCTCTAAGATAACTGGAGAATGGAAACGGTTGAGCAAGGGCTTAGTCGAGTCAGGGAAGCAAAAATTTACACAAATCTAGAAGGGGTTCTTGGTCCAAGAGACAACCCATCTGATTGGCTAACTGGCACTTACCCAAGTTGGGCTGCTCCCCTCCCCAGGGGATGGGATACAGGGGCCCTGTCTTTAGGTGTCACTGGAACAAACCCTCAGTTCTTTGGGAAGCTTCAAGTTTTCTCAGGCAGGCACTTTAAGGTGGTTTGGATCACCTAGGGACGAAGCCTTGAGTAGTTAGAAAACTCTTAGTGTTTGTTCAAGTCTTCACAGGAGAAGGTTGAGACCTAGGGGAGGAAGGGCTCAGAGGAGCCTGGCTTGTGTTTGGTCACAGAGAGAATCTTTGTTACTCTTACTCCTTCCCATGAGTAGTGACTCAGAATGATGACTTCTGAAAAGAAAAAAAAACCTTGGTGGCTCTGTTGGTTAAGCATCCAACTCTTGATTTCAGCTCAGGTCATGATCTCAGGGTCATGAGATTGAGGCTTGTGTGGGGCATAACACTGGACATGGAGCTGCTTAAGATTCTCTCTCGCCTTCTGTCCCTCTCCCACCTGGATTGCATGCACATATGCTCTCTCTCTCTCTCTCTAAAAAGAGCAAGTAATGATATTTGATCAACTCCCTCTGGATGTGGTTCCTCAGGACACAATTGTTCTTTTCTACAACCAGCAATAAATTGATTTCCCCTAAGTTGGGGTGAAGAATGTTTTTTTTTTTCTCCCAGTGAATGAAGGGGGTGTGTGAATTTAATTTACAAAACAGACTCTTAAATGCAGAGAACAAACTGCTGGCTGCTGGAGGGCAGGTGGGTGGGGGGAATGCGTGAAATAGATAAAGGACATCAAGAGTACATTTATCTTAATGAGCACTGAAAACTGCATGGAATTATTGAATCATAATGCACACCTGAAACTAATAAAACACTATGTTAATTATACTTCAATTAAAAAAAGAATGGGTTCACTGCACAACTACAGTAATCAAGTCAGTGTGGTATTGGCATAAGGATAGACATATAGATCAATGTGATAGAATTGAAAATTTAGAAATAACCCTTATTACATCTGTGGTCAGCTTATTTTCAACAAGAGTGCAAAGACCATTCAATGTGGAAAGAATAATCTTTTCAAAATATGGTCCAGGGATGATTAGACATCCACTTGCAAGAGAATAAAGTCAGACACCTTCCTAACATTTACAAAGCTTACCTCAAAATGAACCATATACTTAAACATAAAATCCAAAATTATGAAACTTTTTGAAGAAAACATAGGTATAAATCTTTGTGACCTCCATGTGAATTAGGCAATGGTTTCTTAGAAATGACACTAAAAGCAATTAATGAAATTAAAAAAAAATACTGAAATGTTTGTTCTTCAAAGGACACCATCAAGAAAATGAAAGACAGGAGCACCTGGGTGGCTCAGTGGGTTAAAGCCTCTGCCTGGGATCGAGCCCCGCATCGGGCTCTCTGCGCAGCAGGGAGCCTGCTTCCTCCTCTCTCTCTGCCTGCCTCTCTGCCTACTTAGGATCTCTGTTAAAAAAAAAAAAAAAAAAGAAGAAGAAAGAAAGAAAATGAAAGACAACGTGCAAAAATGGGGAAATTTTTTGTAAATAATATGGATGATAA
Source organism: Mustela putorius furo (assembly GCF_011764305.1). Classification (NCBI taxonomy): domain Eukaryota; kingdom Metazoa; phylum Chordata; class Mammalia; order Carnivora; family Mustelidae; genus Mustela; species Mustela putorius. The sequence continues at coordinate 10,076,858 of NW_025422010.1, read as the reverse complement.
AGGACTGGCACGTAAAATATATAAAGAACTCCCATAACTCAGTAAGAAAAAGAACCCAGTACCCATGGTACTCGTACAAAAAACACACACAGAGACTATGGGAACAGAGTAGAGAGCCCAGATACAGACCTGCAACTCTGTGGTCAAATAATCTTCAACAAAGCAGGAAAAAAGACAGTCTCTTCATTTACTCTCTAAAGGGTAAATTTGTGACATGAATAAGAGCTCAAAAAAGATATTTTAAAAAGAGTTAAATAAGGGCATCTGGATGGCTCAGTTGGTTAAATGTCTGCCTTTGGCTTGGGTCCTGATCTCAGGGTCCCGGGATTGAGCACCTTTTTGGGCTCACTGCTCAGTGGGGAGTCTTCTTACTCTCTCTCTCTCTCTGTCTCTCAATCTCTCAAACAAACAAACAAATAAATAAATAAATAAAATATTAAAAGAGTTAAATGAGGAAAAAAAAAAGAATGGCTATAGTAGAATCTTATATAGGCCACAGACATAAGACTTTTTCTTCAGTCACCTTTATCAGTAATAACCTAACGGTATGATCTTCTTATGTCTAATATCAGTAGGTCTCTCTCTCTCAGTTGAGAGCCTGAAAGAGGAGACAGACTGTTGTGAACTGACTTCCTAAAACCTCAATCTCAACATACTTAAGCATAGCTGAGAACACTACTTATCTTGCATCTTGTCTCTATCTTGAATCTGCATCTTGTATCCAGACTCTTGTATTTATTTTTCTTCATTGGTTCTCAGCATGGAGGAATTGTTTCTCACCCTCTCCTCCTGAGCATTCTCCATTCTGTGCACTACTGTATTAGTTTCAGATGTACAATACAGTGATTCAACAATTTTATACATTTACTTAATGCTTATTACAACTATGGTCCTTAATTCCTATCATCTATTTCACCCATCCCCCCACCCACCTCCCCTCTGGTAACCATCTATTTGTTCTCTGTAGTGTATTTTTTGGTTTCTTTTTTCTTTGTTCCTTACTTTGTTTCTTAAATTCTACACATGAGTGAAATCATATGATATTTGTATTTCTCAGTGTGACTTATTTCACTTAGCATTATATACTCTAGGTCAATCCATGTGGTTGCAAATGGCAAGATTTCATTCTTTCCAATATCTGATTGCTGTTCTATTGAGAATCATGAGTATTTTAAACTAAACTAAACACTAGATAGCAAATTAATGATCTGCCTTATTAAGATTATAGTTTGGAAGCTATTTCGAGGCAATATTCAAGGAAGCATTCTTGTCAGTAATTTTTTTAAAAAATTTTCTGTGGCAAATAAACAATTAAAAATGAAAAATGCATATCATTGAATTGCAATTTATTTTTAAAGATTGAGTGATGAATTATCTGTTATAATAATGCTTATTTGTGATGTTTCCTTGTTATTTTATTAAAGAAATGATTCTTGGAAAATATAGCAAGTTTAAAAAAAAAAAGAAGAAGAAAGAAAAATTAGCACCAAACAACTTAAGAATAAAAGTGCGCTGGGGCACCTGGGTGGCTCAGTGGGTTAAAGCCTCTGCCTTAGGCTCAGGTCGTGATCCCAGGGTCCTGGGATTGAGCCCCGCATCGGACTCTCTGCTCAGCAGGAAGCCTGCTTCCCTTCCTCTCTCTCTGCCTGCCTCTCTGCCTACCTGTGATCTCTGTCTGTCAAATAAATAAATAAAATCTTTAAAAAAAAAAAAAGAATAAAAGTGGGCTGTATTATACTGGGTAGTTTCTGAATCACCTGGAGGATCCACTTTACCCTGATTCCTAACCCTTCCACCCTCCCCAAAAATCACTTCCTGTCTGGATGGAGGGATGTAGGAGGGGTGCGATGAAAGGGCAAAGGACAAGGTGTTCTTGGAGGGGCTCTCTAACCCAACCCCTCCTCGTATTTGTGGGCTGTAGAGATGAGTGTCTCTAGAACATTTTTTTTTTCAATTGAGAGCTATGAATTTGGGAGTCAAAGTTCATTTAAAGGAGAAGTTTGGGGTAGTCATACATAAATAAATGTAACAAACTACTATTGAAGGGATATGGAGCAGATGACAGACCTACAAGAATGTTGGACTCAATCACTTTGAATCAGTTCCTCTTCCATAAATAAAATGGATTGATTTCCTGGCTTCCAAGGAAACAACAAAAAAATCCACATTGCCTTTCCATTTTTTTTCTTTTTTTAAGTTTTTATTTAAATTCCAGTCGGTTAACACATAGTATAGTATTAATTCCAGATGCGCAATACAGTGCATTTCCATACATTTCCATACGTCACCTGGTGCTCACCACAAGTGCCCTCCTGAATCCCCATCCCATTTCATCCATCCTGTCCACCTACCCCCCCTCTGGTGACCATCAGTTTGTTCCTTCTAGTGAAGAGTCTGTTTCTTGATTTGCCTCTTTATTTTTTTTCCCTCTGCTCATTTGTTTTGTGCTTTCATATGATCAAAATCATATGGCATTTGTCTTTCTCTGACCAATTTATTTTGCTTCACGTAATAGTTCTAGGGTCATCCATGTGGTTGCAAATGGTAAGATTTCATTCTTTTTTTGACTGAATAGTACTCCATTGTGTATGTGTATCTTTTTTTTTCTTTTTTAAGGTTTTCATTTAAATTCTAGATAGTTAACATATAACCACTGTGGAAAACAGTATGGAGTTTTCTCAAAAAGTTAAAAATAAAACTACCCTACAATCCAGCAATTTCACTACTGGGTAGTGAAAATTTCCATTGGTTCTCTCTTTCAAATAAATAAGTCTTGAAAGAAAAAAAAAAGGGACTGGTTCATTTTTGCCATGGTAATCCCTCTACCTTCCCTGCTATTACCATCCCAGGTAAGATGCGAACAACCTGCTATCCTTCCAGAACTTTCTGTTTCTACCTTCTCATTCTCCAGGCATCCCTAGAGGATTAGCAGGAAGGAAATTTGGGTTTTTCAATACAGACTTATCAATCATATGTGACCTTAAAAATTGAGGAAAGCTTTTTTTTTTTTCCAAGCAAGCTGTTGATGAAGACTAAGAAGAATCATAAGACAGTAATGAATCTAGCATAGTTGTATGTGGCCTTTTGAGGAACTGTTTTCCCAGACTCATAAACAACCTCAAACAGAAGACTATGCAGTCACAAAAAAATTGTAAATACAAGAATAGGAGGCTATGAACAGGTAAAAATGTTTTAAATAACATTTTTCTGCTTAATCTTAACTAGAGAAAATGGTTCCTATAGGTAGAACTAAAATTATATATGAGTGGCTTTTTTCCAACATTAGTCACTTTACTTCTGTAACTAAGAGTGAATGGTCTGGGTATTCTTATGTTCTGAGTAGAATAATAGATCCTAAGCTCCTGGGGCTTGTTGTGGGTATCACAGATTAATAAGGGCCAGAAGAGGTCAAAACCCACTCCAAACCAATTTTTGACAGTTCTGTAAAACTCTATGGAAATCATTCTGCCTCCTCCTGTTTTGTGTAGTTTGAAATAAATACCAACGACGTCTTTTATTTTTTTTTAAGATTTTTATTTATTTATTTGACAGAAATCACAAGTAGGCAGAGAGGCAGGCAGAGAGAGAGAGGAGGGGAAGCAGGCTCCCTGGTGAGCAGAGAGCCCAATGCGGGACTCGATCCCAGGACCCTGGGATCATGACCTGAGCCGAAGGCAGAGGATTTAACCCACTGAGCCACCCAGGTGCCCCAATACCAAGGAAGTCTTGAACTGCAGACTCATTTTTATTTCATACAACAGTTTTCTTGTAAAATTAATCTATAGGATTAATTGCCATTTGTTCATTCCAGTGCATCAAAACAGTTGAAGATTCTCATTTTGCTGTAGAGTGACAGTGTTCCTCCTACAGAGATGAACTTTACACTTTTGGAAATGTCACCAAGGAGGTCAGGCCAAAACAGACAGTGCTAGGGATTACTGGAAGCCACGTTGATAGTGTGACTTCTTTAAAGCAATACAATAAAACAGAGATGCAAGTTAAAGCACAGACTTTGGAAGGGCTTTTTGTAAAACATTGGTAAATCCTGGAGAAGAGGAGCCATTCCCTGAATTGACTTATGAAAACGAAGTGACTGACTGGATGTTTGTCATTTATTATTCTGTTTTAGTATCCTTTTATCAAATGTGTCGGTAACAAATCTAGGCATCCTTTAGGAGAAAGCATTCTTATTAGATCTGAAAGCAATAGTCAACACACCTGATTGTTACAGAGCACAATAGAGCAGAAGCAGAATCAACATATGAACAGCAGGATTTTGACCCTATGGGTCTATGAAAGTCTGTGAGTTTTTATTTTGACTAAGAAAAAAATAGTCACAAAAGAGACTGATTTTCAACTAAGTTTGAAAGCAACCAAGTTGGGAGGCCTACTCTTTACCACTTACTACTGCATGTATATGGACCAGTGAGAACAGAGAGATTAATTTTGGAGGGAGAATTGTATTTGGGGTATAGCAGACCGATTCCCCTGACTGGCACAGCAAGTGGGAATGATTGATTATGTCATCTATTTGATAGTTGTAACTAACTAATGGAAACTTTTTTTTTTTTTTTTTTTTTTTTTGCTCATATGATAAGGGGAAATCAATTAGACATCCTTGGATTGATTCAGATGAACCATCACATATCAAAGATATTCTGGCAATGGCATGAGGGACAGATAAGATTAAGGAGGAGTAACCAAAATGGATACCTTCAAGAAAACACAATAGTAGTATGTTACACATATGTATGAATATTGAAGTCTGGTCAAGGAGTCAATGGTGTGAGTTGGATGAAAAAAATATCCATATACCTCTGTCAACATGCATACCCCACAGCATATTTATTTCAGCAGACCTGGTTTTTCTAAGTTTTGAGATTCTTCACCACAAAGTGTCTTCTCTAAGAATCTTTACTATAAGTGTGTGTATATATGTATATATCTCAGGTAGGAAACATATCTCTTTGATCACATAACTTGAACACATTGAACACCACACAAACATACACACATATATGTACACAAACAAAGCCATGGCGTATAGTTGTTCAATTCAGCAGTATGTAAGCACACAGTGCCAACTCATCGCATAAGCCTCATAGATGGGTGTATTTTCCATGGACACTTTTCAGCAGAGGACAAAAAGTTTGTTGAGGAAGAGGCACTCTTTCTAATTTACACAAAGTTACCACATGGGCTAGGCATGGCCTTGGACAGTTACCTTCCCAGGGGCTCTTCCCTACGTGGATGTCCTGAGTTTTGTTTTGAACCTCTCTGTAAGTATCTAAGAATGAGAGAGTGAAGTCCAGAAGCTTGGACAAGGGCAATGAATGCAAAAACTTGTGCCATAAGTATCAGCATGAAGTGAGGACAGGAGAGACACAGTGGGCAGGCCCCAAAGGTCTGGTTTCAGGGATGAGGACATTGCAGCTAGAAAGCCTATGATACTTTGTGGGAAGAGGGCTTTGTAATGCTTTTCAAGTCTTACTTCCCTCGGATCTGGTTATAGAAACCATAGTCTTTTACCTGTGAGAACCCTAGATTGACTGTTCTCCAGAAAGAAAATTTCAGGGAGCCAACAATTTTTCTGGAATATTCATGCCTTCCCTACAATAATCTTTATTTTTTTTTAATTTTTACTTTTTATAAACATATATTTCTATCCCCAGGGGTACAGGTCTGTGAATCTTTTTTAAAGTTATTATGAAAGATTATATGCAACCTACATAAATTGTGTAGCGTAAGAAGGGTGGGCTCCTCAGCTTAAAAGCAGACCATGCCTAGAAACTTTGTGTTTAATCTAACTGCATGCTGCTTCCCATTTTGTCCCTCTGCCACCAAGTCAGAGGGAACTGGTGTCCTGAGTTTTTTTTTTTTTTTTCCCCACTTTTTTTTTTTTTTTGATTTTTTAATTTTTTATTTTTTATAAACATATATTTTTATCCCCAGGGGTACAGGTCTGTGAATCACCAGGTTTACACACTTCACAGCACTCACCAAATCACATACCCTCCCCAATGTCCATAATCCCACCCCCTTCTCCCAAACCCACTCCTGAGTTTTTGTGTAAAGTTTCCTTTGCTCTTGTCTTACTTGGTTGTGTTATCACATTTGTATGTATGCATTCTTATACAATTCCCTTTTGCTGGTTTTTCAGTTTTGGGTTTTGTTTTGTTTTGGTTTGTTTTTAGGACTTACTTATCTATTAGAGAGAGAGTGAGAGAGAAGGTTGGGGGGCAGGCAGAGACAGAAAGGAAAAGTGAGTCTCCAGCAGACTCCGAGCTGAACATGGAACCCAACGCAGGGCTCGGTCTCACAACCCTGAGACCATGACCTGAGTCAAAATCAAGAGTTGGATGCCTCACTGACCAAGCCACCCAGGTGCCCTTTGTTTTTCAGTTTTATAAAATTGTATCCCCGTAGTCTTCTGTAACTTGAGTTTTTCACTCAATTCTGCATTTCTAAGATTCATTTTTTTGCATTATTCATTTTCATTACAGTATGATTTTCCACTGTATGAGTATATATCTGTTGTCTGGTCAGTAGATGTTTGGGCTGTTTCCACACTTTTCTTTCATATTCTTTTGTCAACAAAGCTGCTAAAAACATTTCTTAGGTAGTACCTGGTGCCCACAGGGAACAACGTCTCTAAGGATGTGTCTTTCAAAGGCTTTTGCTGCAGAATGGCTGTGTTTTACATTGTATCACAGTTACAGACTCCTATAAATTTGGAAAAGAGTGGGTATGTAGATCTACAGCAAAAATTGCACCATATAGTCCTCATCTTTGGACCAAAAATGTGTTCTCTTGTTTATCTTCCTGTCCTCTTCCTTTAGAAAAAATGCTGGTCTGAGTTTAAGACCTAGGGACCCAACCTTCACTCTAAAAAATAATCCTCTTAAGAGTTTCTCAAGCTTTAATGTGCAAAGGCAGGTTCCACTTGATGGGAGAAGTGGGGCTGGAGCATTTGCAGCTCTAACAGGTGATGGCGCTGTTGCTGGTGCCATACTCTGAAAGGCAGGGATCTAGACCTCTTCCCCAAACTTCTCTGGGGATAAGACTACCCTGGGTAGCTTCTTCAAGATGCAGATTTTTCAGCTTCATTACAAGATCACCAAATTAGCATCTCTGGGGAAAGTCCTAGGAAGCGTGATATTTTAAAAATGTTCCAGATTGTTCTTAGCAGAGAAGTTTAGAAGTTCCATTCTAGGATGCAAACCTAGAAAGAGAATTGCTAGGTTATAGAGTATTTGAATGTCTACCTTACAAGATGATGCTAAGTGTTCATTCATGGTAGCTATACCAGCTCATGCCCTCATTAGTGGGGTGTGTATATGACACCTGCCCTTGACCTACATCCTGCCGATTGTTAGTATGACCAGACTTTTCCATTTTTGCTATCTGGGTGGTATAAAATGGAGCCTTGCTACAACCTTACTTATTTGGCATTTCTCAGGTTAATATGAAGCTTGAGCATATTTTTTTGTTTATGGTCTGTTTTTTTCCTCTTCTGTGAAACTCATGTTTTTAGTTTTCACTTGTTTCTCTTTCAAGTTGTCACCTTTTTCCTGTGATCCATGGGCATTCTGTGTGTGTTATATCTCTCCTTTGTTAAATAGTTGCCAAGATCTTCTGCCTGGTGGCATGCCTTTTTTACTTTTCTGTGAAATGCCTATTTATATCTTTTGTCCTAAGTGTATTTCATTGGTTTTCTTTTTTTTTTTTTTACCAAGAATAAACTTATGTCTTAGCTTTTGTAATGGTACAGTTTAATTAACATACATTCTTGATTTTAACATAATATAAGTTACCAAGGTTTTCATTGACACATGATACTTTTTTTTTCTCTTTCACTTTTTTTTTTCTTTTTTTCCAATGTGGATACACAAGTTCCCCAGGACTAATTGTCTTTACTCCAGCAGTCAGAATAAGAATTTCCAGCTCTATCATATATTAGCAGTCTAGGCAACTCCATGCCTGTTCTTTCAACAATATCACTGTTTCATCCTGGTAGCTTGTAAATAACTCTTGATATCTGATTGAACATGTTTCTCTACTCCATTCTTGGTCAGGGGTGTTATGGCTATATTTGGGGGCGTTGGCTCTGTATTTATTTTAGAATCAACTCATCAAGTTTCTCAAAACTAATTAGATTTTGATTGAACTTGCATTGATTCCAGTGATTATTTTAGGGAGGACAAGTAGCTTTACAATACTGAGTCTTACTATTCATGACCAGGATTTAGATCTGCAGTTCTTTTGATTCTCATCAATGATTTTCAGTACATTTTTAAATTTTATTATTGTTCATTTGTAAGATTTGTTCCTGAGTCACCTATATATCTTGGTCTTGTTATAAGTCTTACCTTTTTTTAAAATTGGTATTCCAGTTTGTTATTGATGTATTTCTTTTCTTTTTTTTTTAAATTTTATTTATTTATTTGACAGTGATCACAAGTTGGCAAAGAGGCAGGGAGAGGGAGAGAGGAGGAAGCAGGCTCCCCGCTGAGCAGAGAGCCTGATGTGGGGCTTGATCTCATGACTCTGAGATCATGACCTGAGCTGAAGGATGAGGCTTTAACCCACTGAGCCAACCAGTCCTCCCAGTTTGTTACTGATGTATTTCTATACAAAGGATTTTAACAGTAATTTATATTTAGCCACTTTGCTAAATACTTGCTGCTTCTTAGAATTTGTAGAGCCTGTGCAGGTGTCAACATGTATGTTGTATATAATTAGATTTTTGTTTTTTCCTTTTTAAATTTTAGATATTTTATTTCCTACCATACAGTCTAGAACCAGCTAGACTCCTAGCTACTAGGAAAGTAGCTTGCATCCTTGTGCTGCTCCGTAATGTGTTTTCATTCAGAACAATGTTTGCTAATTAGGTGTGTGAGATTTCATGTTCTCGATTTGCCAAAAGTGTTTCCTCTTATGAATGGACATTTTAACAAATACACTTTCTGTATTTATTAAAACTATCATATGGTTTTTCTTCTTTAATTTGTTAATGTGGTGAATTACATTTATAGACTTTTTATGTTAAACCATCCTAATTAATCTAACTTGGTCATGCAGTATTGTCAGTTTTATATAGATATATGTGTGTGTATATATATATATATGCATGTATATATATATATGCATGTATGTGTGTATGTGTATATATATATGGATTTGATTATTTTGTTCACAATTGATTCATTGATGCATGAATGAGATATGTTGCTCACACACGTTATCCTTGTTTGGTTTTATATTAAGCTATCAATTACTTTACGTATTCTAAAGCTGTCTGTCTTATTGGGTGCATAAGAATTTATAATTGTTGTATCTTCTTATCTTTTTGATGAACTGAAACTATTATTACTATGTAATAATTCTGTGTGTCCCTTAATGCAACTATTCTGTTTCATATGTTTAATATTTTCTAATAACCTTTTTTATATGCTTTTACTTTCAAATTTCCATGTACATATGACTTACATTTATTTCTTATAACAACATATAGCAAAACACTGATTTCACATTGAGTGTAATTCTCTGGATCTTTTAATTGAGAAGGTTCCATTTACATTTATTGTGATTTGTAATATATTTGGACATGTTTCTACCAACAAGTAGAATTACTTATATTCGTATTTGACTTGTTTTTTTTCCCCTCTGTATTATATTTTTAAGAATTACTATTCCTTACTGTTGCAAAATATCACTCTACTGCTATTTGTATAGTGGTTACCATAGAAAATACGCCATGCAGACTTTAAAAAGTCTATACTTAATATCTTAAATCTCTTTCCAATGATGTAAGGGTCTTGAACTATTCTGACTCTGAGCACTGTCTTCCCTACTTATATTATTCTTTATTGTCAGTAGTTAAATTCCATGCTATTTTCTAAAACCTCTTAAATTAGACATTATTACTATTTTATGTATACAGACTTAGATTATTTTTTGCTCATCTCATATCTCTTAGCATGTCAGATCTTCCTTCGAACATCAGTTTTATTTCTTTCTGACGTTTATCCCTTAATGTAGATTATTGGTAGTAAACTCACTTGGTTTTGATTCTTTGAAATCAACTTTATTTTACATTTTGTTTCACTAGTATGAAATTTTAAGTTGACATGTTTTCTCTGAGCACTTTTGATGTTTTGTTCCCATTTTCTGCTTTCCATGGATAATGTTGAGAAAACTTCTGTCAATCTAATTGCTATGACTTTATAAGTGATATGTCTTTTCTCTCCTGATATTTGTAAGATTTCTCTTTGATTTGGTTATCTATATTTAACTACACTATCTAATTGTGGACTTAATTTCATTTACCTTCTTTTTGTATATGTTATATGTTCTTTATATTTTATCTGATATCTTTTGTTGGCTCTGGAAATTTCTCAGACATTCTATCTTCGGATAGCTTGCCTCTTCTCTATTCTCTCTGTTCTCCTCCTGGAATACCCACTAGAAACAAATTAGACCTTCAAATTCCATTCTGCCTCTCTCTTTTCTATTTTTCTACCACTTTCCAGTTTCCAGTTCTCTGCATTGCATTCTAGTTAATTTCCTCTGATCTATCTTCTAGTTCATCAATTTTCTCTTAAGCTGTGTCTAATCTTGTTGTTTTATCCATCCTTTGAGTTTTTGTGATATTTTAATTTGTTATTCATAAAAATAATACTTAGTTGCTTTTAAAATCCAACTGGCTATTCTTCATGATGGCATGCTCATTTTGGTAATTACAGTTTTAAATTTGAAAGTGTGACTCAAAATTTATATTCTTCATCTGACAATCTTGGGGGTCTAAATCTCTTGTTTCCTATTTCTGCTGATTCTTACTGGTGAATATGTATGTTTCTTGTTTTTTTGTGTGTGTGTGTGTGATCTCTGCTAATGCGCTTGTATTTAGCTGTCTTAATCTCTGAAAACAGGAGATCTAATTTAAGGATGATTTTGTTTAGAAATTTGTGTTTGTGTCTCTTGGGATCCAAGAGATTTCACTGTTGACTATCACTATTGACTATGGATGTTTTATCTACTTCCAAGGACCTGAGATTAACCTAGAACTAGATGTTTAGCTTCCCTGTGCTGCTCTGGGCCCAAGGATTAGTCTTTAGATTGCAAAACTGAGGTCTGCAATCCTATCATTTTATTTTATTTTAAGTAAGGAACATGATGTAAGGTACCATTGGAGATACATCATGGTCTATGCAATAAAAAATATATATGTACATATACATATTTGTGTGTGTATGTAAGTATATAATGTAAAATGTAATATACATTAAAATATACATAAATATAGAAGGTATATTTATGTCTTAAGCTGGATCTAGTTCTGTTGAAATAGGAGAGTACTTTATGAAGGGCCATTTGATGTAATCAGAAAACAATGCTAATTTTAGGAATGTATTCCTAAAATGTATTATCCATCAATTTATCAATTTATCTAATTCTCTATTTGATGAATTTGAATTTTTTATTTTTACACATACACATAATATGATATAGGGAATGGTAATTGGGAGAGATTCCTTATATAAACACTTGTCAAACACTATAGCCGAAGAAAAATTGTTCTGTATATAATAAATTTCCATTTCAAAGTTTATGTCAAATAAATGATACAGTTCATGAAATTGTCTTAGATTAGACTTTGCTTATTTACATTTTATTGGAACCAGTACCAATAATTCAAGATCACTCCTCAGGAGCAGGTTTTAGATTTACAGTCTTGAAATAGAATCTCACTGGGGGAAAGGATCATCTGAATGTTGCTTTCCTTTTGGAGCACAATTTGACATTATCTAGTACACTTGAAGACATGCAGACTCTACAGGCCAACAGTCCCACATTTTATGTTCACCCAAGGAAAGTTGTCTAAGGGTTATATAAACAGCGATGCTCCTTGTACACTGGTTGAAATAGAGAAAAAGTAGATTCAACCTATCTGTCCCTCAATGAAGGAAAGTATAAGTAAACTATGGTTCATTTGCTTAATGGAATTCTGTGCACCCATTAAAATGATAACTAGATTTATATTTTTCAATTTGACTGGCATTGAATGAATTCTCAAGTTGCAAAGAATGGTAGAATTTATGTAAATTTATAAGCATCACAGATATATGTAATAAAAATATAAAAACATGTCTGGGAATGAAATATAATAACCTTGGAATTGCTTATAGGAAAGTGGAAAGAATTAATAATCAGTAATATTTTATTTCTTTAATAAAAACTGGTCTGAAGCAAAACACAAAATGTTAACATTTGATATTAGTAGGGACACAGGTGATTGCTTTATTTGGTACTTTTCAATGTGTTTCAAAGGTTTTATTACTTAAAATTTCAAAGGCCTTAAAAGAATTTCAAAGACCTTAAATTAAAACCACAAAAAGAACATTTTATGTTTACCAGAATAACATCTTTCAACCATTGTGTGACTCTTAGCCTTATTTTGTGCAGTTAACCAATTCAAGCAGAATAAAATATGACAGATGCCATTGCCATTGAATACTTTGTCAATGCCTACATTATTTTACTTCAGAAGTTGTCAACAGTAAAATATTCACTGCTTCTTTTTTTCCACTCACTTTTCAGAAAATTTTACTTAAGAACATTAAGCTAATGGGCGCCTGGGTGGCTCAGTGGGTTAAAGCCTCTGCCTTCGGCTCAGGTCATGGTCCCAGGGTCCTGGGATTGAGCCCCACATTGGGCTCTCTGCTCAGCAGGGGGCCTGCTTTCCCCTCTCTCTCTCTGCCTGCCTCTCTGCCTGCTTGTGATCTCTCTGTCAGGTAGATGGATGAAATCTTTAAAAAAAAAAAATAAATAAAAATAAAAAATAAAATTAAAAAATTGCTTAAAAAATATTATCCAGGGGGTGCTTGGCTGGCAGAGTTGGTTAAGCATCCAACACTTTGGCTCAGGTCATGATCTTAATATCATGAGATCAAACCCAACATTGGTCTCCATGCTCAGTCTGCTTGAAATTCTCTCCCTCTATCCCTCCCATTCATGTTCTCTCTCTCTCTCTCTCAAATAAATAAATAAATAAATAAAGCTTACAAAATTATATTATTCTGAAACACTTGAAGAAATTATCCTAAAAACACGCACATTAGATTAACCAAAGACCTGAGATATATATCTCTCTATATAAATACATATATAGATTGTATATATTATACATATAATATATATGTATATTTTATAGTATATATATATATACTATATACTTTTTTTTTTTTTGGTAAAAACCAAACAAAGCATTTGTCCCCTCTACTTTTTCAGTTCACATGACACCGCAAGAGAATTCTCCTTCCCAGGCTATGAGTGGTTTACTCCTATTGCACTTTATACAACTTTAGCCTCCTTCCTGGAGGGTCTGTGTTCTCACTTTCGTATGTATCCTAGTCATTTTATTATGTAAGAATCCTTTACATTTTCCCTAAAATGTGAATAGCAGCTCCAGCTTTGTTCTGTGATGAAAAATAAAACAATCAATATAAGTGGATAGTCCATTTTCCAGCAACATGGGATAGTAGGTAACATACTTTTATCAGTTAGGCCAAGTTCAAACCTATACTTGGAAGATACAAGGGACATTATGAAGAGTATGTACATCCTAAACCAAGAAAGAAAGCAGAATGTTTGATTTTGTGTGAGGCTTGACGTTGCTATACTCCCATTCAAATTTATTAAATAGGCCTGTCTTCTCATCTCTTTAATTAGTATTATTTCTGAAATTTATTTTTTTTATTTAGGAAGAAACTATCCTTTTTTATAGGATTGTGTGAAATAGTTAAGAAAACTAGACTGCTTTCAAGTACATTTCTTGATTTTAATTATGATACAATCCAAAACAATTCATACAATACCTGTGAAAAAAATATTTTGGTTGAAGAGACTATTCAAATTCATGTAATTCTTATGGCAACTTTTAATTTATTCAATTTACATCCCAGATATATACATGCCTGTAGGGTAGCATAAATTAAATTTTACAAATTTTATAAATTAAATTTTAAGCCTCACTGACAAAGGGAACTTTTTAAACTCTGGATAACATTGTCTAGTCCAAAAATTATAGCTGTGTCACTTGAAAACAGTGCCACGTGCCTGGAATCCTTGCTGCTTAGTATTGAATGATTGGGTAAGCCAACATAATATTAATTAATCAGGTATTGCTCTGATTTAACTGATGAGTAGAGAAAGCTGTTGTGATTTTATTTGTCTCCTTTTGTGTGACTGATGAGGCAGAAATAGGGTAGCTAAAGGTGCCAAAGGGGGCCCACCAGGCCATTCTGGTTGTGATTCCTTTTATTGTAATAGACCTCTGGATAGTTTGTGAAGAGGGGGGAAAGAGAAACCTGTTAGCAGGAGCATTGGTTGTGATCTGTGTTTTTGATGATCAATGGCAGGGTCCTAAAATTACACCCAGATATCTCTCACAGGTTCTGAAATTGAGTTTCTGAAAAAGCACCATAGTAGTAATAGAAGTAAAGAGCCGAGTTCCAAAGAAATGAGCTGTGAATTGAACCTGCGATGGAAATTGATCCTACCAGTCAGTTTCTGCCCTTATTCATGGGAAAACAGGATTGAGTGTAGAAGAAGCCAGGATCACTGATTAAATAGGATGCAGAAGTGCCAGAGGCTAGAACGGGGCTTGCTGGTCCCTCAGGTCAGGACTGCGACTGTCAGACTTCTCTGCAGGAAACCTGGCTGCGACTGGCAGAAAGGGAACAGAATGAAAAATGCTGCCACCAGCCCGGCAAGCGGTTAAGAACTCCCTGACGAAGCTGCAGGCGAGACAAGCCATGGCACTCCTCAGGGAGGCTGTTCTAGTCTCTTATCATGAGCCCATAGGCCCAGACCTGGCCGACTGGCCTCATGATTCATGCCAGTGGGGCCTGTCACGAGACCCATTCCAGTGAGGGCCGAGGGGATGAGTGTGAAGACAAACAGCCTTGGAAGCGACTCATGTCCTCAGTAGCATCTCTAGGATTCTGAGGAGAAAGAAGCAGATATCCGACAACGAGTGGTCCTGTGAATATAATTAATTGCCCTGTTAGCTAACCCTAAGAGATTTATTTTGTGTGCATCTAATGGTAGTAATACATTCCAAATTTTGTTGACAGTGCTCGCATTCTGCTCCTAGAAATGCAGTATGAGTTGTAATTAGCCGACTGAAATTACACATTTCTGGTTATGAAGTTGCCATTTATTGCTTCCAGTGTGATATATTTCTACAACAGTAGAACAGCCCTTCAAAGTCTGCAATGATCATCAGTAGAACTCACCAGAGTAAATGTCCCTATGGAATGCCTCATTCACACTTAGTGGTACGCTAATAGAAATGGTTCCAGCATAATCATTGAAGATAAAGGTACTACAGAACACTAACTTAAGATGTAACCATTATAAACCATTTCTGGATCAGAGCTCAATTTGAAGAATAGCAGAAGAGAAGGAAAAAAAGATAATGAAATCAGGCCATTTGCTTGGGATGAGTTGGAAGGATTTTCAGTTTCCCTGAGTCATTGGACTTTGCCTACCAACACTACCCTCAAAACAGCGTGTTATCACAGGTACTGGTTAATGCATAGCATCCAGTTATGCCATCAGACCTCATTTTCCCATCATGCTTACCTAACTCTTCCCTTCTGGCCCAAGAGAAATGACAGGTCTCCCTCTAAGGTGGACTGAATTGCCTGCGTCGTGGTATTGATTCAGCTTCTGCCTTAAGCTTTCAACCAGTGGAAGAAGTCATAGAATGATTGGGATAGAATGATGGTCAATGTGGCGTTCATCCCTGGCCCCTGTTGATAAGATTTGATCCTGCCATTTTGGTATGGCCATTTAGGAGACACAACAGCACTACACCCTAGTAAAGGCCCACGAAGAACATAAGTACAGATATTCTATTTGTAACAACTCTGTAAGATAGTTTTGTTTTGGTTAGCCAGAATCTTGAAGATGCAAGTCAGTGAGCACAAACCTCTTTTTGTGTAAGCTTTAGACTTCATACAGCCGCTATCTCTAGTCTGCTAGTTTCCACTCTTGACAGTAGGGACTCTGGAAACTTGGTAACAGATATGGTTGTTTTGTGCTATCCTTAACTATTTTACTTGGCAAATTTATGTAAAGTTTAAGACAATTTTACCATAATGAAATTTTTAGATATATTAACAGAGAGGAAACTAGCATGAATGTCAAGAAAACTTGAGCAGTAAACAGATAGAACTCCTGTGTTTTTAATTGTGGAATTTCTTTCATGTCTGTATTTCCTTGACTAAAAAGTGCTGAATTGATGCAGGCTTATTTGTGCAATAGAAAGTAGGTTTCTATGGAAATTAAGGTAGAACAGCATTGTTTAAACTAATATCTGAAATATTTAGTCATTTTATTAGTAAGTAAGATTAATGGAAACCTTGGGAAAATGCATTAGAACACTTCTAATGGATACCTGTGATTAATAAGGAAGCCGGCAAAGAGATGCATGTTAATCTGCTTATGTATAAGGGATCTGGAGCTTATTAAAAGTTTTTGTAAACATTCAACTAATGAAGCATTATATAAAATTAGACATTTCCTTTGCATTGTACAAAGTCACTAGACTTGAAAAAAACTTTCAAGTTATTTCTAAATAGCTTATTTATGATATTTCCCCTAACACTAGTAATTTAAATATAAAAAATTGATTCAGTAGTAAGGAACATTCCAGGGTAATTCCACTCAAGATTCCCTGGGGGAGCCTTTGTCTTACTCGTCCTTGGTTCCTAGAGTTATTACAGGACGGAGTAGCATGAATGATCATTATTAACCTCATTTTATGGTTTGAGTAGATATCTGGCAGATAAATCCCATCTTGCATTTAAAAAACCAAAGCATTATTTCAGTTGAAATGTTTTCATTTGTTGGAGGTCACAGGAAAGGGAGTAGTTCTAGGTTCTCCCTACATCTTAAGAGCAAACCAGGAATTTATGCACAGATGGAAATCAAGAAATGAACTTCAGTAACAGTCCAGATAAATTTCCAGTAGCCACAAAGTATAGGGAGGGATGTCTGCCAAAGCTGAACTGGGAACATGGCGTAGATCCCTCTTCTATGGCATGAGAAAGAGAAGAGTCTTCACAACACCTGTGTTCCAAGATTAAAGACATGCAATCTTTACTATATTTTACATTCTTTGGTCATGTTTTAGAAGTTTGGGGTATATTGAGTATTCCAATTTCTTTTTATCTGATTTTCTTTTACTTTGGTAAAAGAAAGTAGTGCAGTAGTGAGTTAAAGCAGCATCTCTCATTGTCAGACAGGTATGAATTCATAGCCACAATCAAGCCTGGAGCCAAGTTCTTGAACCAGACTTGGTTGCAATTTTTTTATCTATGTATTGGGAAGAATAGTAGTTGGTTCTTAGGATTGTTTTGAGGAATAAATACTACATATAAAGCAAGTTACACATAATAAATGCACATACAGTAAATGGTAGCTATTATTTCTCAAGTTTTCATGCTGACTTTCCCTTACCAATTATAGATCTCTTTGCATTCATGTGTGATGACCACAATTAAGGAAAGCAAAAAATCAGACTATATGGAATAAGGGTATTTATGGATATCCCAAAACAGAACATTTAAGACCAGATTCTCCCCAAACCCATAAAAGGTAAACTTCTTAGAAAAGTGTGTAGCACATAATAAGTGCTCAGTATATGTTATGTATTTAATATTACTGTATTTTCATCATCATTTCATAAAGATATTTAGGAAGCCTGTGTATATATTCTTTCTTTTAAACCACTTAAAATGCTTATGTTCCCTGCATGCCATTTACGTTTCTAGGCTTGAAACTCTGTATCTGGAGCTTGGGCTCAAGAATAATACTAAGACATTGTCAGGGATAGGAAAGAGCAGTAATTGCATGAAATTCTGTACAAATCAAAAGTCATGAAAGGCCTGGAGTCCTGCTCAGAAGTTTATGTTCTCTAATCATTATATTGTTTCATGCTGAATTCTCAATATTTTCTCTTATGTTTTCCAATTACATAATTATAAATTAATTTTAAAAGATAACATATATTTATCAATGAGCGTTAAGATTGGTTTCATGTATCAGAGCCTCAGAGGAAAAGAGCCTTAAATAAAAGCACTGTATTTCTCTCTAATGAAAGTTTTGGAAGTAGACAGTTCCAGGATATTACAGTAATTCAGCAGTTATCAGGAACTCTGGATCCTTCCTCATCATTACTTTGAATGGTTAATGTTTAAGTGCTTCCTGGTCCATCATGGTGGCATGAGCAAAAAACATCATATCTTCAATCTACCTAATGGGTAGGAAGATGGGAAAAAAAGATGGTGAGCCTTTCTTCTTATAGATACCTCCCAGAAACTTGTTCTTAATCTTATCTTGTATGCCATTCACCACAATGTAGGCATATGGCCATATCTCACTGCAGAAGACACTAAAAATTCTAGTCTTAATTCTGGGTGGTGCTATGCCCAGCTAAGCTTTAGGGATTTCATTAATCATGGAAGAAGAGAAGACCAGATACTGGGAATAAGGAGGACTCTCTGACATTTGGGCTTCACCGGAACTCTTATAATTCGTTTCTCTTATGTTTTCTTGTTCTCCTTTTCTTTTCTATATTAGATCCCATGCGTGGCCCAAGAAAACTGGAAGTGGTAGAAGTCAAATCTCGACAAATCACTATCCGCTGGGAGCCATTTGGATATAATGTCACTCGCTGCCATAGTTATAATCTCACAGTGCACTACTGTTACCAAGTCGGGGGACAGGAGCAAGTGCGAGAAGAAGTAAGCTGGGACACAGATAATTCACACCCTCAACACACAATCACTAACCTTTCACCGTATACCAATGTCAGTGTGAAACTCATCCTCATGAATCCTGAGGGACGGAAGGAAAGTCAAGAACTCATAGTACAGACGGATGAAGATTGTGAGTACTTTTCAATGATATGTTTGTATGAAATACACATGCCTTCAGAAAAGCAGCTTTTATTTCTTTTAAATTGAGGTCTCTAAAAGGAAAATGAAGGAACTAGTTACTCGGTTGAATAATATAAATGTGCTTCTGGGAACATAAGCATGGCTTTGAAAAGGTAACGGAAGAAAGATGTAGAGGTTTAATTCCTTATGAGTCATATAGTTACCTTTCTATATATAATTATGCTATATTGCTGTAAATAGTTCTTCATTCAAGTTTTATAATCATGTTGGACTTAAGAGTTGCTGCTGGGGTATTATTTATATGAAATGCTTATTTAAATATATTGAAATGGTATTCTGAAACATACTTCATTGTTCATATAAAAATTCAGCTGAAAATAGAGGCTGCCCTTGCTTTTCAGCACAGTGCTGAGAAATTACCTCATTAGGTTGGTGGCCGTGTAATAGATCATACTTTCCCATAGGAACAATATTGTAATTGGATATTACCTCAATAAACAAGGATTTAACAAATCGACAATGCATGTCACCAGCAACTCATCAAAAAAAGCAAATACACAATTGCCATAAACCTCTGAAATAATTTAAAATAGTAAAATTATACATTAAATCTCATAACAAGGATATATGAGTTTTACATTGATTGTACAGGGGACTCCCATGTACAATAACATTTAGATTTGGCACATAAAGTGCGGTAGTGTACCATATATTTGACCTACAATTTATTTGCCAGGCATCAGAGGAAGTGACAAAGAACTTGAGAAACCCATCAAATGAATGTACTTACTTATTCCTGGGAAAAAGAGATGTTACACGTTTTTTTTTTTTTTTTTTGCAGCTGATTATGCCATGATCCTTAATTATTGAATATAACATACATTAAATGTTTACAACAATACTCTATTGTACCATTTAAAGAAATAATGAAATATTTTTGAGTGTTATTACCTATATAACACCCAGCATATTGCTGTGGAAGGAAAATGTGGGAACAGCCAGGATAAATGAGGAGCTGACCCTAAAAATTCCTCTTCTATTTTCTATAGCCCCACAACCTACCTGTGCTGGTTGTTCTCAAATAGTTGTCTTACTGCCATTATTTTTGTAAGGAATATGAGTTTGCTACAGGTCACCCCATCAGGCTGAGGCTAGAAGCCCTGTCTCTGTTTCTTTCAGTTCTTCCTTATCTCTCTGAAAAGTGAAAAGAAAGTACCAACGTTGTCAGTGGGTCACCTCTGACTCTTCCCTACCCTCTTATCCCCGCATTTCTGTGCTTACTTTGGTCCTAACTCCTGCTATTTCTACTCCTAAAATATTAGAGTGTGCTTTTCTCTCCTTTTCCACTACTATATGCAGATCCTCATTGTTTCATGCTGAAATTTCTAGCCTTCCTTGGTGGTTCCAGTTTTACCCCATTCTAATGTTGCCTACACACCCACAAAAACTAATTTTTAAAATACAATTGCATGTCTGTGGTGTTGGTTGTTGTTTCTTCTCCTTCATTTACGATTTTATTTACTCGAGTCCTCTCTCTTCGATGTCAGCAGCATTTTTCTAGGTAAGTCTCCTCTAGCAAGGGAAATAAAAGCATAATTAAACTTTTGGGAATACATCAAAATAAAAAGCTTCTGCTCAACAAAAGAAACAGTCAAAAAACCCAAAAAGTCAACCTACTGAATGGAAGGAGGTATTTATAAATGATATATCTGATAAAGGGTTAATATTCAAAATATATAAATAACTTATGCAACTTAAAGAATTTATACAACTCAGTACCAAGAAAACAAGTAATCCAACTAAATGGGCAGAAAACCTGAAAGACATTTTTCCAAAGAAGATATACAGGTGGCCAACAGACACATGAAAAGATGCTCAACATCACTAATCATCAGAGAAATGCAAATTAAAACTAAGAATGGCTAAAATAAAAAACACAAGAAATTACAAGTGTTGGCAAGGGTATAGAGAAAAAGGAACCCTCATGCACTGTTGGTGGGAATGTAAATTGGTGCAGTCCCTGTGAAAAATAGTATGGAGGTTCCTAGAAAAACTTAAAAATAGAAATACCATATGATCCAGTAATTTCACGACTGGGTATTTGCCCCCCCAAAAATGAAAACACTATTCAAAGACATGCACCCCTATTTTTATTGCAGCATTATTTATAATAAGATGTGGAAGCAACTCAAGTTTCCACATATAGATGGATGATATATGGGATATTATTCAGTTGTAAAATAGAATGAAAACTTGCCACATGGCATGGATGGACATAAGGGACATAGAGGGTGAAACAAGTTAGAGAAAAACAAACATCAAATGATATCATCTATATGTAGAATTTAAAAAAATCAAATGAACAAAGGAAAAAAGGGGCAAACCATAAAACAGTCTCTTAAATAAAGAGAACAAACTGATGGTCCCCAGAGGGGAGGTGGGTGGGGGGGATGGGTGAAACAAATAAATGGGATTAAAAGTACACTTACCCTGATGAGCACTGAGAAATGTATATAGAATTGTTGAATCATTGCATTGTTCCCCTAAAACTAATATAACGCTCTCAGTTAGTTATACTTGAATTTAAACAAAATTTAACAATAAAATAAAATACATTTGCATCGTGTCACTCTCTCCACGGAGCTCTCAAGGACTTAATATAAATCTTGACTTTCAAGGTTTTCTCTATTCCTGACTCCTTCTCTAGAACTAGTGGCTTTTCCTCCAGTGCAACTCATTCTGCAAAGATATCACCCAGACATCAGTGACAATCAAGCCATAGCTCACGCTTCTTCCATTCCAGGCTCTTCCTCAAGGTCTGCTCTCCTGGGCCTCCTGCCCTCCACCTGGCTGCCTCTCATTTCCATCTCCTTTGCTGCCCTCCAAAGGGCTCATCAGCCTTTAGGTTTTTCAAAGAGCTGCCTCCAATGCTTATAGCCTGTAGCACTCATCCTTCTGACCTCCTTTGCACCTGATAAGAATTTTTAAATCTCTGGGCTTTAATTTCCTCACTTGAGAAGTGAAAATAGTAACAGTTCTCAACCATATTAGAGTTAGAGGCAATTTACATAGAGAATTCTTTGTAGGTGACAGGGGTGGGAGGGACACTTTAATAAGTGGTCATTATTATTGCTATAATGATTCAAAGCAATTCCTTATGACCTTTCCTTGATCTCTCTCTCTCTGTTACATACAATCTTTTGTCTCTTACCTATAAACTAAAGAGAAAATCCTTCTATTCCTCTGTAACATTAGGCATCATACTGAGTAGGTATCAAAACACTCAAAAGTATTCTGTTAGTCCTTAGATAAAACAATAAAGTTTGTTGATAATCGTCTCATTCATGTTTAAATCAACAGTAATGTTTTAATCAACAACAGGGGAAGATATAGTCATTTCTAGAGATGAGCAGATATGTCTTATTCATGAACCCACATGGATGGATCCCCTTACCCCTTTTGGGTTTCAGATTGAGAAAGGACATGAGCTAGGAGTTCTGTTAAGTTCTGTCAAAACTTGAGATCAGAATAACTTATCTTTTTGTTTGTTTAAATTGTCTTGTTATTCCCAGAAGTTGGGGCATGCATAATTTCCAAATAAAAACCCATTATTTTCATTGCACACTGTCATCCAGTTAATTAGAAAACCTTTTATTTCAAATTATATTTCCTAACAACAACAACAAAGACTTCAAAAAGAGAAAGAGAAAGAAAGACAAAAATAGAATAATTGTCAATACCGAGTTTGAAGAGAAAAGAATGATGAGGTCACTTTATGTATCTACTATTATAAAAGGCTACAATTCATTGAACCTTGTGAGTTTTACAGTGGTATACTATTTCTATTGAATATTATTTACCTCATGAAAAATGTGTGGAAAAAAATTGTCTTTTTACTAATGTTAAAGGTATCACAAGAGAGAATATTTGTATGTTATTTAGAGTTTGGATAGTAAAGATGAACTTAGTCCAACTTCTTCATTTTAAACATGAGGAACCTGAGACCCAAGAGGTTCAGTGAATTGCCCAAACTAAATAGTTTAGTTACTGAGAAGTCTTAAATGAGAACCCATGCCTGCAATCCTGAATCAGTATTTTTTTTTCTGCCAAGCTATACTGAGCTCTATTTAAAATAACTATAAAATCCTACATCTACCTCTGTATCCCCTCATCTAAAAAAATGTGGACTACCTGTGAGTGTCCTTTTGCAATTGTAGGCACTCTTTCCAATCTGTGGAGCTCTTACCCACCCTTAAAGGACCATTCATAGCCTCCCATAATCTAAAACTTCTTCAACCCCCTTTTATAACTTTATTGAGATGTATTTACCCATTCATGAGTTGATGAACGTTTGGGTTGTTTATACTTTGGGGCTATTATGAAAATGTTATTAATATTCATGTATAATTTTATATTTGTGTAGAATTTTTTGAGTAGTATATGTTTTTAGTTCTCTTAGGTATGTACCTAGGAGTGAAATTCACAATCTGCATCTATTTGAAGAGCTGCTAGACTATTTTCAAAGGAGATCCCTTGAAATCCTCCTTTGAAAATGTAGGATTTTTATATTCCCTCCATCAGTGTATGCAGATTTCAATTTTTCCACATCTCACCAATACTTATTTTATCTGCCTTCGGACTATGTCCATTTCAGTGGTGCGAAGGGCTATCTTGTTGTGGTTTTGATTGGCATTTTCCTGCTAGGTGGTGATGTTGAGCATCTTTCCATGTGTTTATAGGCCATTGGTATATCTTTTTTGGAGAACTGTTTATACAGACCCTTTGCCTGTTTTTAATTGGATCATTTGTTTTCTTATTGGTTTTTAGTAATTTATGTATTTAAGATATAAGCCTCTTGTGAGATACATGATTTGTTAAACTTTTCTCCCATTCTGTGTTGTCTTTTCACTTTCTTGATAGTGCCCTTTGAAGCACAAAGCTTTTCATTTTGATGACGTACAGTTTATCTGTATATTTTTTTTGTTGCTTTTGCTCTTGGTGTCCTGTCCAAGAAACTATTGCCTAATCCCAGGTCATGAATATTCACATGAATATATGTTTTATACTAAGAATTTTGTAGTTTTAGCTCTTACATTGAGCTCTTAATCAATTTTGATACAATCTTTGTATATGGTGTGAGGTAAGAATCCAACTTCATTTTTTTTTATTTTTTTTTAAAGATTTTATTTATTAATTTGACAGAGAGAAATCACAAGTAGACGGAGAGGCAGCCAGAGAGAGAGAGAGAGGGAAGCAGGCTCCCCGCCGAGCAGAGAGCCCGATGCGGGACTCAATCCCAGGACCCTGAGATCATGACCTGAGCCGAAGGCAGCGGCTTAACCCACTGAGCCACCCAGGTGCCCCCCAACTTCATTTTTTCACATATGAATATCCAGTTGTCCCAGCACCATTTGTATTATCTTCCCTTTAAATTTTCCTGGGCCCTTAATGAAAATCAATTGACTGCAAATGTAGGTTGTACTCTCAGTTCTGCTCCACTAATTTGTATGTTTATCTTTATGTCAGTTCCACACAGTCTTGATACTGTAGCTTTGCAGAAAGTTTTGAGAAGTGTGAGTCCTCTCTTACTACTTTATGGTTACCCATAGAGTCACCAAAAAATTTGATCATGTACCTTCAAATATATGTATAAGTATGACAGATATACTAGTTTTTAAATAGAATAGACACACTAATATACTAAATTTTGTACGATATGATGCAATGCAAAAACTGAATTTAAATGAAAATGAGATAAACAATATTTTAAAAATAATATTAAGTGTTATTTTATAGAAGATTGGCAGGTAAATTTCCACCTTTCCTTATGTCAATTATATTTATCTGAAAACTAGTCAAAAGGTGTTGCATATTTCAGGTTTTAAAACCGGCATAAAAATTCCCAAAGTCTTTTGTATCGTTAATTAATAAAATTTGTTTAAATATTTATTATTACATATTATCTCATCTCTATCACATCTTTTTAGAATATCTATTTTGTGTGCATTTTTAACAGATATATTAAATGTCAGTACAATAGTTCGTATCCATTTTCCTTTCACATAATTTTGTCACTTGATATTGTAACTGTAAAATATATGAAAATATAAAATTATAAATATAAAATTCATCTATGATAATGTATATAGCTGTCATTTATACTCATTTTTTGTGTTATATTGTGTGACTATAACAATTTATTAAACCACTCAGTTTGTCCCCAAATTATTATTTTTGTTTAAAAAATTCTATGTCGGTGCACCTGGGTGGCTCAGTGGGTTAAGCCTCTGCCTTCAGCTCAGGTCATGATCTCAGAGTCCTGGGATCGAGCCCCACATCAGGATCTCTGCTCAGCAGAGAACCTGCTTCCCGATCTCCCTCTCTGCGAGCCTCTCTGCCTACTTATGATCCCTGTCTGTCAAATAAATAAAATATTAAAAAAAAAAAAAGCTATGTTGACATCTTACTATATGTCTCTTGGTACATACATGCAAGAATATTACTAGAAAATCTACCTGGAGGTAGGATTATTGGGGCATATGATACATGCCTCTTTAACTTTACTAAATACTACCAAATTATTTTTCAAAGTGGCTGTACCCATTTCTGCTCTCATGAGCAACGTGTGGGAATCTTATTGCTCTATATCTTTATTTCTGAAGAATGTAAAAGTTCATTTAAAAGGTGATTACTGAGCTTCATCTAGTTGATTCAGACTTTAAAAAAAAAATGTGATGAGACTATTTTCTTCATAAGGACAGTGTGGCCAAAATGGTTTTAAAAGAAAACTAAGTGCATCTATGGACTATTAAATCTTATATCTCAGTTGAGAGTGAAAAACCTAATATGTCTAGGAAAATCTAATTTGGGGGAGTCTTTCAAACATTTATTGATTTCTCACCCCCTTCTAGTGCCAGGAGCTGTTCCTACTGAATCCATCCAAGGAAGTACTTTTGAAGAGAAGATATTTCTTCAATGGCGAGAACCAATTCAAACATATGGTGTCATCACTTTATACGAGGTAGTATATACATTCATTAGTAATTTAATTTTTCATTATAATGTCTATGATAGCTAAACTGTCTAGTATTTAAAAATGCATAATGGCATCATGTCTTTTAAGAAGTTTAACACCTTTGATAGCTACAATGCTTCTTGCATAGAAGCAAAAAAACAAAAAACAAAAACAAAAAACAAAAAAAAAACTGGTTTTTCAGTTATGTGTCGTTTCAGGAAGTATGCTTATAATGATTTGGATGTTTCTAGACTATATGTTATTATATGTAAAGACACAACACGGTATTTAAAAAAATCACCCATATTAAAAGCAGTAAGTATTTTGAAGTGTACATTGATTAGGAGGCAACCACATAGTCTTATTCTTGTTAGCTATAAAATATTTTACTCCTGAATTATAGAAGAACACTGTTTATCCAATTAGCAAAGTCAATAGACATTTCTCAGGGGTAACAATAGAATAATGTCTTTTGGTTTCTTGGTATTAGCAAAACATCCTTTAGACTTCCTTGACATAGTTTTGTCTACTGAGGCATATCAAATGATTGAATGATAGAGAGCAGAGAAGAATTTGATGAATTGTTCCAGGAAAAAAATAACAGCAGTAACAGGGAGTGACAGTCATCATCACGTCTGTATGAGCATCATTTCACTGTGCCTATTGTCATAGAAACAAGCAGGTGCATTTTTTTTAAGCAAGCATTTATTTGAATGCAAATTTAACAAAATTATATGTTGTTAGGTCTCTAAAAATCGCGGCAATTCCTCTTATGGAACCTCTGCTTGAATACCTTTCAGAACTACTGACAAAAGACTGAGTAGATTAGCTGTCAGACAGTAATCGCTGGTAAACCCCCTCCCTGACCCAACTAGCCTTACATTTATGTTTCCTTACACCTTTAGAAAATTGGTATTGAGATGCAAAAAATAATGTTTTTAATTGAAAGCTAAACAACATAAGAGAAAAGAAAAAGTTGATTTTCATGTTAAGTTATTGACGCTGTTCCTTGGGCAGCTTCATTGTAAATGAATTCAGTGTTATAAAAATCTGTGGCTCAGCTTTGAAAGAACTAAGTGTTACCATCAAACAAGTTCATATTTTTTTCTCAGTGATCAGATTTTTAATTGATATTGTTGGGCCCAAGACCATTTTCTGGGCTCAGTTTTGGAGATTCCTACCTAAGAATAACAGATATTTTCCTAGAAAAGATAACAACCTTTGAACCAGTGTTAAGTGTCAAGAAATAAGTCCATCTGTCCTAAAAGCCACATGTAGATATCTAGACAGACAGAAAATGATAGCCAGATTCATTCTTCTTGATGCCACTGAACATACTTCTTTGTGTAGCAAGTAACTTTAGCACAGAAACAATAGGAATAATAATTCAAAAGAGGAATCCGTTAATCTCTCTGAATTCAGCAGCCAGGGTCTCCCAGTTGAACACTGACCTAAATGCTGTTATAATTGGGGATACCTGAATGTGCCTTAAATCAGTGTTTTAAAAATCAGATCTAGGTAAGTGGAGCAGGTTGGTTTACTTTTCTAGGTACCAAAGGGAAAATGTCAAATGTGTGCATCAGGCTTCAGTGATGAAATACAAGTTTTCTCGCCACCAAATCTTTCTCTCTCTTAAACCCCTTTCTGTTCACGAAATAGGTCTTAGATAGGGTCTCAGGAAGGAGCTCTTCTTCAGCTCAGATGCACTGTATGCCATGCCCAGCGTGAGCGATAGTCAGTGATAGGCCCAGCTTCCTCCTGGAGCCAAAGACTGATGTAGAGCCAGACTTGGTCCCCTCCGGAGAACCATCGTCTCTGGCTACGGACATCATGCTAAGGAAATAGAGAACAGTTGTCCCCTCAAAAAAGGCAGGAACCTTAGGGACAGTGTATTCTGTCATAGAAGCACATTTGACTATAGGTAAAAACTGGAAAGTGAGGTAAATTATCATAGTTGAAGAAAAACTTAGTAACAAATGATACAGGTGTTTCATTAAAATAGGAAGCACAGTTGGCTCATTTTTGCAGAAGAGAAGAGAAAACAGGTTGAATACTGTAGATGTTGTACACGAATATGCTATGGGTTCAGATTATTTTCAGGTTCTCTTTATCTATTAGGCAAATATACCACACCATCAATGACTGGGAAATGTTCACATCATCGTTTTCTGCCAGGAGTCATGGCAGTTGGCAACATTAAAGCATTCTTCTGGTCCTAGTCTTTGCCTCTCCTTCTCATTTCCCTGACAACCATTTTCAGCCTTCATGAACGAGCCTTTCCTTTCTGTTTTCCCCACCTTTGTTCTGAATCTAGCTCTTTTTGTCCTTTACCTCTTGATCAGTCCTTTAAAAAAAAAAATTATTAACATATAATGTATTATCTGCTTCAGGGGTACAGGTCTGTGAATCATCAGTCTTACACAGTTCATAGCACTCACCATAGCACATACCCTCTCCCTGACCCCCCAGCAACCCTCAGTTTGTTTTGTAAGATTAAGAGTCTCATGGTTTGTCTCCCTCCCTGGTCCCATCTTGTTTCATTTTTTGATTAGCCCTATATTTTTATCAGAGTCATCTGCCTAAAACCTAGACTGATAAATACAGCTTTCCTCGACAGTGATCAAAATTTTAATTTTTTTAAATTAGAAATGTAATATTGCTCTCTGAAAGAATATTTTAAGTACAAAAGTATTCAACATAATATCATTGCTTCCCAATTTCACTTTTCAGAGTTAACAACTGGGTATATGACCTTCCAAAATTTTACAAGGTAGAAGTTATAGGGCAAGCAATCTCTATTTATGAATAGAGATCGATAAAATTTAATAAATGCTAGCAAACCCAGCATTTTTTACAAGAATACTACACCATATAATAAACTACCTCACATCATTAAAAAAAAAAAAAAAAACCAAAAGGACTGGCATTCTAAACACAAAAGTTAAACTACCAGAACACTATAAGAAAAATAAAGAAGATATTTCTGTAATGTATCTTACTAAGCTTGACATAAGACCTGGAAGTTATATTTTAAAAGATTGACAGATTTACCTTCATAAGAATTTAAACTTCTGAACAACAAAAGATAGCACTAGTAAAGGTCTAAATACAGACAGCAGACTTGAGGAAATTATTTTCCTTATTTATAACAGTGGATGGGCTGTTGGGCACATTAAACTGACTTGATACAAATTGCTAAGAAATGGACAAAGCATTCCATTAGAAAAACTGGACAAAGAATAAGAGGAGGCAGCTCATAGGAAAAAGATCCAAGTAGCATTTAAGTGAAAAGATACCTATCCTGGGTGCCTGGGTGGCTCAGTGGGTTAAGCCGCTGCCTTTGGCTCAGGTCTTGATCTCAGGGTCCTAGGACCGAGTCCCGCATCTGGCTCTCTGCTCAGCGGGGAGCCTGCTTCCCCCCCGCCCGGCCCCCGGCTGTCTCTCTGCCTACTTATGATGTCTCTCTGTTGAATAAATAAATAAAATCTTTAAAAAAAAAAAGATACCTATCCTACCTTACTAACGATTCAGAAAGGAAATAAAGCAAGTGCTACAAAAAGTTTAGGTCTGTATAATATGTGTTAAACAGTGATGTGGACAAATGCACGTGTGCATAGACTGTTGATGGAAACATACATGTTGTATCTCTTACATAGGCAAATTGGATATCAAGCATTGCATAGAAGTTTATCAGCCAGTAATACTCTCCAATACAAAGGGGTATATACATATGTCCAAATATTTTCATTGTACCTCACTAACTCTATATGGCTCTTGATTGCCTAGTAAGTAAACTCCAGATT
The DNA here is from genome assembly GCF_011764305.1 of Mustela putorius furo. NCBI lineage: Eukaryota > Metazoa > Chordata > Mammalia > Carnivora > Mustelidae > Mustela > Mustela putorius. Next base: position 10,047,069 of record NW_025422010.1, on the reverse strand, counting down.
CCTGGCCATGTTCCCATTGACAAGCTTTGGGAACAAAAGGGGAAAATATATATGTACATATATATTTTATATATATGTACATATATTTATATATGTCTTATATATGTACATATATATTTTTATATATGTACATATATATTTTCCCTATATATATGATATACATAAATATTTTAAAAATAAATATAATATATAATACATTTACTATATTATATATAATGTAAATATTATATAGATATATATTTAATGTAAGATATATATAATGTAAATATTATATGTATATATATATAAGAGAGAAAGAGGAAAACCAAGAAAGAGACTCTTAACTATAAAGAGCAAATTGATGGTTACCAGAAGGGAGTTGGGTAGGGGATGGGTTAAATAGCTGATGGGAATTAAGGAGGGCACTTGTCATCATGAGCACTGGGTGATGTATGGAAGTGTTGAATCACTCTATTGTACACCTGAAACTCATATTAAACTGTATGTTCACTAACTGGAATTTAAATTTATATGGAGGGAGGGAGAGAGTGTAAAAGGTACGGGGAGAAGACAGAAGTATAAAAGGTACTGTCCCTTCTCTTCTAGAAGTAACAGTACTGACAACAACTAATGATAGAATGAAATAAGTACCAAAGGCAAACCACTTTAATGTGTGAGGAGCATAAAATGCAGTGTTTTGGGCACATAGCAAAGTAGAATATTCTGGATTTGTCAACAGATGGGGACATTCAGTAGTTAAAGACACCTGAAGGTCCTGGGCCTGGATAACTGGGCTCAACTAAGCACTACTGACTGAGATAGGGAAGAGTGTAGAAAGGAGTAGAATTTAAGGGCCATGTCAAGAAGTTTCATTTCAGTATTCAAGGCCTGCCATGATCTAATTCCGACTCATTTATTACTGCATCTCCCAATATTTTTCTCCTGGAACTTAGAGCTACATATATGGAATATTCTTTTCTCTGAAAACCTTCTAAACTATCACACCACCTGTTTTGGCTTATTTCCTTCTTTCCTCCTGATGCTCTCCTTTCCTGTCTCTTCTGCCTCTCTTTCAGCTTTTTATCTAAATATTATTTAAATACATTCTCTGAAATATCCTAGGTTCTTCCTCCCCAGAAATCAGATTTCATTATTCCTTCCTCTGATTCTTTGGCTCTTTGTTAAAGGACTGTATTTAACACTAGCTGAAATTCCAATCAACTCACACTCCCTAAAAGATTTTTAATCCCTTTCTGGCCAAAGATTGCATGTTATTCTATTTTGGTTCTTTATGAATCTTTTGGTTCAGAACTTGAAACTATAAGTAGAGGAAGTGAAGGTAATTTGAGAAAATTTCAGGCATCTATGTATGAACCAGAAATCATCCAATATAAGCAACAGTTGATCCCCATCTCACCTAAGTGTAATCCCCACCTATGTTGTTTGCATGTCAGTTTGCTTTTGACTTGGGACATCCCATAAAACTACATATGCCCAATGTGGAACATCAGCATTTTTGGTTTTGTTTGTTTGTTTTTTTTTTTTTCTTTTTCAAGATTTTTATTTATTTGGGAGAGAGAGAAAGAGATCCCAAGTGAGGGGGAGAGAAGGGGAAGAGGGAAAGGAAGAAGCAGACTCCACATTGAGCAGGAAGCCCGATGTGGGACTAGATCCCAGGACTCTGGGATCATGACCTGAGCTGAAGGCAGACACTTAAGGACTGAGCCATCCAGGCACCCCGTCAGTGTTCTTCACACAGACTGCATCAAAACTGCCTTGGCCCTCAGCCAGCGATCCAGTGCAAGCATGGAAGCAGTCCCAAACTTTCCTTCTGGGAGTTTCCTGCTGCTTTACTATAGTCTGGCACTTCATAGGCTCTTAATGAGCAAATGAAAAAATAAATGCCAAAAGGACCTGGTACATTTGGGTCTGAGCATGGAGGCATTTCTCTGTGTCCTTTAGAACAACTGCTCAGATAATATGCAGATCCCACAGACCATGGATTCTAGAATGGATTGCTCCTGTTCCTGTGGAGCGCGTTTTTTTATTCCTGGTATTCTGGAATGGTTTTGAAAGGGGTCAGTGGGCTCTGGGTGGCTTTGAGAGGGATTGATGACCTTTCTGACGTATTGTGTCTGTACATATACAACATACTTGGTTGTTAGGGATTTGTTCAAAGAGAGGGAGATGAGGGGCACCTGCGTGGCTCAGTCAGCTGAGCATCCCACTCTTGGTTTGACTCAGGTCATGATCTCAGGGTTGTGAGATCGAGCCCCACATCGGGCTTCGTGCTCAGCATGGAGTCTGCTTGAGATTCTCTCCCTCCCTCTCCTTCTACCCCTTCCCCCGCCACTCACTCTCACACACACACTCTCTCTCAAATAAATAAACGAAATCTTTTAAAAATAGTGAGGGAGAGGGTCCATAATTGTTATGAGTGCGTGCATTAGTGTGTATGTACATTTTTAGGGGTCGGGGAAAGAGGATCTATTAATCTTAGCAAATTCTCAAAGGGCTGTGAGCAAAAGTCCTGTGACGGAGCCCCCGTTCAGCTTATCCTGCATGACCATGGCGATAGGTGAATACCAAGCTATGCGCCCCGTGGAGCAACAGGTCCCTTGCTCCAGCATTTGCTTTCTGCTCTATGGTCAGAGCAGTTGCCCTGACGGCCTACTTGCCCTAGTAAGAGCACGTGTGAGCGCATGCGTACACCTCTTCTCCCTGGGAGCTTTTTGAGGAAAATGTATACTCATTGCAAAATATGTACAGATCGCTATGGGGTCAGAAAGAAGAGTAAGACATCAGTACCTCCTCAGAAAGGAAGGTGCATTTAGGTGAATAGTTCCACTTCCTTTGGCATATTTAAGCCATGATTTCAGAGCACACGAGAGCGTTCACAGCACACCATGATGTCCACCATGATGTCTCGCCAGGTGAGCTGCACGAACACAGCCACAACACCAGGCATTCAGCTGAGCCAGTGATGGTTAGGCCTCGTCCTAGAAGCTTTGCAGAGAAGGAAATGGGAACTCTGGCTTCAGACATGGCAGGTGGACACACTGTTCCAGTCTTGCCTCAACTCTCAGCATCTTTGAAAGCATTTCCTTCTTCAGACACTCTTTTCCTTTCCTTTCCTTTCCTTTTTTTTTTTTCCTTCCTTTTGATTTCCATGACAGCTCTCTCGGTTGGCTTTTCTGGTTCATTTGTTGGTTTCTCCTCCTCCACCACTGATTATATTAAATGTCAGTGTTCTCTCTCAAATCCTTTCCCCAGCGACCTCACCCATTTCCTAAACCATAACATTGCAATGTTGATCACCTGCACATCTCTATTTCTGGGCCAGACCTCTCCAATCCCAGCCTGATACCGTGCACACTATGTCCACAAGCCAGCAGTTCGTTTCCCCTCTTCCATTCCATCTCTTTCAACAAGCGGGGCTTTCTTTTGCTTAAGCCCCAAATATGGAAACTATCCTGCATTCCTCCAACACCCCTCCCCACGGCTTCAGTTGATCACTGACTTCTGTCCATTTTGACTCTCAAATATGCCAGTTCTTTTCATTTACTGCCTTCTTGGCCATGCTCACCTTATTCCCAACCATGGCACTGTCAGAGGTGCTGAAGTTTCCCCCGTGGTCTCTGTGGTGGTTCCTGGTGGCCTCCCTTCCTCCCCTAACTGCCTCCATCCAACAAACAACTTCTCCCCCTGGCAGCTAATGTGGTCTTTTCATAAGGGAAATTAGATCCTTTGGTTTTCATGCTTTAAGATGTTCCAAGGCTCCCCATTGGATGCATCCATGCTTCTTATCTTAGGGTACAGAGCACTGCATGGTATGGCCCATGCCCACTTGGATCCTGGTCAAAGGACCACACTCACCTCGCTTGCTGGGTCACAGTCACACAGGCCTTCTTTCTGTCCACTAACTGTGTGCAGAAAACTCCTGCTTCACAGCCTTGGTTCTTGCTGTTTTTTCCCAAACTCTTGGCATGGTAGGCTCTCTCACAAAATTCTCCTCAGATTTTTTTTAAAGATTTTATTTATTTATTGGAGAGAATGAGACAGAGATAATGAGAGAGAGTAAGAACAGAGAGGAGAGGGGGAAGTAGACTCCCCGCTAAGCGGGTGCCTGATGCAGGACTCGATCCCAGGACTCCAGGATCATGACGTGAGCCAAAGGCAGTCGTTTAACCAGTGGAGCCACCCAAGTGCCCCCCAGTCTCCTCAGATTAACTGTCCGCCCCTCAGTGGCCCCTTCCACAGTCATTTCCAGTGGCTGACCATGTAGTCCTCTCTCCCTACAATATTCTTTGTCTTAGCACCGTGTTTATTTCATCTACTTAATTTTAGTATTTTCAAATTCTTAATTTACTTCCTGCATCTCTCCCAGCTCCACCCACTGTAGTCCAGATGCGGAGCTACCTGCGGGCAGGGCCTGTGTCCACCCACTGACCACAGTGCTTGTGGTGTCAGTGTCCACCCCATCGATATTCCAGTGGAATGACTGACTCTGAGCAGGGAGAGAAGGCAGGTCATAGATGGTTCAATCACCTTCCAAGCAGGTGAATGATGATGAGCCAAAGAATGTCAGAAAAGCCCAGTGTTTGTGGTACAGAAAATCCTATCCCCTGACCAGAGCAGAAGGTGATGTAATGGCCTTGTGTCAAGTATTCAGAGATATGTTGCAGGTCTTAAACCCCAAGATAGGGAGTTCGGATTTTGTCTCCCATACAAGTGTGTCCCATTAAAGATTTTAGTAAGGCAGTGAGATGAACAGGGAGCTGTACCTAGCCCTGGTGGGCTGTACTCCCCATTTATGAAGACTGTATCATAGGTGTTGAATTGTGTCTCTACTTCGCCATCAGCCTGTTACCTCTTCCAGGACAGGTCTCATGTCTCCCCCACCATGTGAGATCCCAGCTCAGAGAACCGAGCTTGGGTCACCAGAGGCAGGCAATGAATGTGTTTAGAATGGGCGAATGAATGAATTAATAAATAAACTTTGGGGAGCAAAAATGCCATCACAGCTTAGACCTACCCTCTCTGAATGACCCTTTTCTCTAGAAGTGTCAGTATGAGGACTAAGTAGACAGTGAAGCACACAGTGGTGCCGATGCTGAAGTTCCTCCCAGAGCAGCAGGTGGGAGACGCTGTCTTGTTTCTTGACTCAGAGTAACCTTGTGAGGGAAATAGGCTGGAGGGTTAACAGCAGATATGCCGCCTAACTCTGAGAGTGGTGTGTACTGTAGTGATTAATATATACAGCAAACATTTTCTTGCCAAAGCTTAGATGATTCAATCTAAATAATCTCGCAGAGAGGTCCCCCTAATTATAATGACATGGTATAAATATAAGAATAAAGAATGTCAATTATCACTCCGTATAATAACAGTGTTAGTGTTCATGCACATAAATTATAAGTAAGTTTACCTATTTAAAAGCAAGAAAAGTGCTCGGTTTTGCAATTTAAAACTTTTGATATGGCACATTTAAAAATTATGTCATTACAACCAGTAGAAGTTCGTAATCACCACTAAAATGCGCGTTCGTGAATAGTTGATGAACTACTTACAGTAAAATTCTTTAAAAAATCATTTGAAAGGGCAAATTTAAAGATACCTATGATATATTTATTTTCACACATTCCAGACACATCCAATGTGCTTTAAACACCTGTTAAGTGGCAAACATATAAGAACCTTCTAGGGCAACATAGGAATGTTGCCCTAGAAGGTTCTCTAGAATGGCAGCTCCTACTCCCGCACGGTGATTTACATATAAATTTTAGTAAATGAAAATTAAATAAAATGCTCAGGGCCTCAGTCTCACGAGCCACATTGCAAGGGGTCTGTCACCACTTGTGGCTGGTGGCTACTATGAGAGTGCAGAGTAGAACATTTCTATCATGACAAGAAGTCCAGTCAGATAGCATGGCTCTGAAGAAAAAGTAGTAAATACCACTGTTCATGAGCACCACTGTCATACCATCAGGAGCTCCTGATGTGTGTCTGGGATTTATTGTGAGACCAGATATCTTGGCCCACCCTGATGAAAACATTTAAAAGCACCCTTGTTCCCAGGAGACAATACTCCTATTCAGTGCAGAATCAAGCTGGCCCCTGGATGAGAGATGAGGCCTTACCCTTGTATGGTCCTTATCTGTTTAAACTAGTTGTACATTTTGTGATGTTGTTTTAAGCCAACTGTAATGTAGTTTTTCCAAAGTGACATTTTGAAAGCAAACAACTTCAAGGTATTAGCTTAAACCTGAACTCATCCTTTATGTTCTAATCTACTGGCTTTCAGTTCCTCTGTCTATAAAAGTAATAACTCAAAGCAGTTTTGGCTGAGTTCCTGAGCCCCTTCACTGGATCCAGGATTTGAAGCGTCTAAGTTAGTAGAGGAGCTTATCATGAAGCATCTGACAGTGCATACATCACAGGGGTTTATTGGATAAAGATGTGATCCCGGTGCACCTGCTCCAGACATGTTATCGCTTTCTTATTCTCCTGCAGATCACCTACAAAGCAGTCAGTTCCTTTGACCCCGAAATAGATTTATCCAATCAAAGTGGAAGAGTTTCAAAACTGGGGAATGAAACCCATTTTCTGTTCTTTGGACTGTATCCGGGGACCACGTACTCCTTCACCATCCGAGCCAGCACAGCTAAGGGGTTTGGACCTCCAGCCACAAATCAGTTCACCACCAAAATATCAGGTATTATACCTTTGTGACTTATGTCTTTCATCAGCGGTGGCGGTTTTTGTACCTTTTCATCCCCATTGTCAAGGATACAAAGCTCACCCCGACTGACCCATTGTATTCAGATGAGCACTTGGGCATATGTGCAAATCAGACTCATGGGATGGAATAAAATACTGCAAGTACTTATAATTTGGAAGCTTAAGATCCTTCTGCATTGGCAAGTAGCCACGTTGTGTCATTTTGCACTAGAGGACCTGAACATAGAGTGAGGGTTCTGGTCTGTGTGCTCCTGTCCCCTTCACAGTACAAGTTACCAGAGCAGCACCATTGGAAAGATCTCTATGGTGAGCCATGACTGATTTTGTGCTCGGGGGAAAGACCGCATTATATGGAGTCTGCTTCCAGAAGGATCAGGGACCTTTACCATTCATAGTTGCACATCCTCTGCAATGACAGAGGGGTGGTCCCAGACACTTATATCCCCCAGCTTTTTGCTGGTAGAGACTCAGTTATGCCATCCAACCAAAGACATAATTTGAGAAGTAGTTCTGGGCATGTGCAACTGTGCAGAAAATGTGTTTGTGCTTCAGACTAGAGGAAATGGAGTTGCCATCTGCTGTGGGATATATAATAGCAATGAACACAATTCCATGGACATTTCCTTTTTCCATTTAACCCCCTTTGGGTATGAGTGGTGAAGTATTTGAGTTTTGACCTTGCCTGTTTAGGCTAGGGGAAGATGAGCAAGAAGCTGGTGAGGGGAATAACTCTAGCTAAGTAATGTTTAGCTTTATTTTTTTTTTATCTATTGTCTATTTTTTATCTTTATCTATTGTCCCTCATTTCTAGTTTTTGGGAAGTTTTGCTTAGAATCAGAGGCAGGCTTACAACAAGAGTACTATAGGGGTGTGTGGGTGGCTCATTGGGTTATGTGTTTGCTTTCAGCTCAACTCATGATCCTGAGGTCCTGGGATCAAGCCCCATATCAGGGCAGGGGTTTTCTGCTCAGTGGGGAGTCACTTCTCCCTCTCCCTCTGCCCTTCTCTCTGCTTGTGTGTTCTCTCTCTCATATAAATAAAATCTAAAAAAAAAAAGTACTATAAGCACTCAATTAGGTTTTGAGGGAGGGAGGTTTGGAATTTTGTTTTTAAGGGGAAACTTGAGGGGAAATTTTTCATCATATAAGATTTTGTTTATGAACACAAACTCAACTTGAAGTTCAACATACACTTGATATTTCATAACAAACATTGGGTAATAACAATATGGAGAGTTGGAAGAAGAGGAAGATGCCCTTGTGAGGTTAGGAAAATGCCATTTAGTCCTACATCTCTGGAGACCACTAGACTTGGAATCAGAAAATCTGGCTTCTAGTCGTAATTTCTATGCACGCCCTCTCTGATCTTGATCAAGTGCACTGATAACCTAGATGTAATTAAGGTGATAGAATCTGGTGCTTTAACTTATGATGGAGACTGAAGAGGAAATGTGTGCCAGTATGTGTATCTCTAAGCCTTCTTTGTTTTGGTAGTTTCCCCCTATGGAAACTATATTTCAAAGAGTATTATCTTAAAGATGTTCTTTTAGAAAAAAAGAATTCATTTTTATCATTTCTTGTTATACAAAAATTCTATTTGATATGACTCTGACTGCTGTTAACCTCCCAAGTTCCTATAGTTCTATCCAAAAACAAAGACAGTTGACATTTTTGTTAGCCTGCACAGACTCATCAAGAATAACTATTTGATTTTTATAGTTCAAAGAAAATTACAGTTTATGGGCCCCAATTTTCTACTTTCATGGACCTCAGAGAAAGAACTATTCTCTATACAAAATGTAATTCTGTGTTATGAATTGGAGTTAATTTTTAATAGAATTGGAGTTAATTTTTAATGCTGAGAAAATCCAATAAATGGAAATGAGATATAACCCATGCCTTTTACATAAAAGCTTTTTATATGTAAGAGATTTAAAAAACTATATTTGTAAAAAAAAAATGATCACTAGTGTTCTCATCAGTCACCTACTCCTGTGGTTCTTAAAAAGACCATGTGCCCCCCACATCACAGCTTTGATCCATCTATTCCATGGCAATGACAAAGTTATTGAAGAACTCTATCATTATCTTCACATGAGAAGACTAAACAATCTAGAAAACAAAGAATGCCAGAAAATAGACTTGGAAATAGGATTCTCTTGAAGTGGGGGAAAAGAATGAACATTGGTAGAATTGTATTTACCTGACACCCTTTATTTTCTCTTTCAATTCCCATAATAACCCTAGAGGGTAATTTCTCCTATTTTGAAAGAAGGGTAAACTGAAGACCCAGAGATAATTCGTGAGCCTAAGCTCTTACACTGATTAAAACAAAACAACAGAAAGTCAAACCAAGCCTTCCTTACTCCAATTCCCGTACCTTTTCCACCTTTCTGCTCTCCCTGACAGCCCATTCGTGGTCACTAATTTCAACGAGCCTCTCTGGCTTCTACAGTCTTCTTCCGATTTCTAGATGGATCTGTGGCATACACAGAGTTTTCCACCTTGACTTTGATGGGAGAGCTATAATATTCAGTTTTATGATCCTAGTGATTATTTCTTAAATATGCATTTAAAGCTATTTCTAAAGAAGAGCATACCTACCGAGAAGTATACACATTGTAAGTGCCCAACTTGATGTATGTTCTCAAGCTAACCTACACCCATTCATCAAGAATGCAAATCAAGAGAGAGACTATTAGTACCACCTCACAAGCCCCCTCATACTCTCTCCCAACTTGAACTCAGGATCAAAGAAGTTGACATATACTGGTTTTAGCAGCAGTTCCTAATATTCTGTATAAGGTATATACACAGAGGCCGTCCATGGTCGGTTCATAACTATAGTTGAAGTGCACTGTGTTCTTAATGTTCTTTCCAAACAGAACTAGAAGGAAAACCGAAAAGATCGATCAGAAATAACGAATCTCCCATCACACATTTTTCCCCCCAGCGCCCTCTATGCCGGCTTATGAGCTCGAGACCCCTTTGAATCAAACGGACAACACGGTGACAGTCATGCTGAAACCAGCACAGAGCCGAGGCGCGCCTGTCAGGTACTGAGTAGAGGAGGGGCGGGCTGGCTCCAGAGACACAGACCCTAACATCACACTAATGAATTTCTTGACCCTGTTTTCTAGGGATTTGCTACAAACATCAGTCAGCATGTAAACCCATTTCTTTATTAGCTCTAATTAAAAGAAATGACTCAGGAAAGGGGACGTGCTTTGATATGGGGTGATCAAGTATTGTGTACAGAGTTTGATTCTGATGCAAGAGGGTTGTTCTTTGAAGATAAGGAACAAAAGCCTTAGTCTTTTGAGAGGTGGCTTTGAGTCTAACAAGTAAGTGCTTGCTGCAATTTTGTTACCCAAGGGCCAATGACATTTTTATCTTGAGCTCTCATCTTTCAATGGACCTTTGGGTTTTTTTGCCTGTTTGTTTGTATACCTGGGGTTTTAAGTCAGTTAACTTCTGGGAAATTGGCTGATTTCTCCATTGAATATGTGGTGTAACTTTTTTTTTTTTTTTAAAGAAACAGATGATTGGAAAGAGCATTGTGAAGTCTTTATTTGAACATATTTAAGTTTATTACCAACATGTAGGCCCTATTTCTCATTCTGCGGTGATTTATATAGCTAAGAAATTACAAAGTGTAACTTTTACAGTGAATGAATAAAATAAATTTATTCTTCCTAGGAAGGAGCAAAGGAATGCCTGAATAACTCTTGAGTATGAACTTGTCATAAGCTCATTAATCTATATAAATGAAATCTCTACTTGTTTCAGAGCGATTTAGATATTCTGTACCATCAGAATAGATTCCCTTCAAAATAACCTATTATTTCGAATAGCGTACTCTGAGGAAACGTTTACATTCCCATTTAGGCCTCTGTAGGGTTTGTTTCAGTACTCCTGGTATAGAATTTTACTCCATTAACCTTTTGAAACCTGGCTCTACTTGATCATGTTTTCACTACAGTATCATAGGCAATCAGTTGGACTTCTTTCTACATGATAAGATATGTACAAGTTTCATTTCACAGAGTTAGCAATAAAAAAAAAAGCAGCATTCTTTGATAGGCAAGTCCAATGAGGGTGGGATCACAGAAATTTTTATTTGAAAAATGTAAAAAATTTTAGGAGACAATTTCTAGTTCGCTCTGTTGACTTGACATAGTAGGAAAAGATTTTCATGTCAGGGATTGAGGACTGCCCTCCACTAGTGCGGTCCGCGAGAACACTACGAAATGTGTGAAAGCCCTACTCCAAATTTAAGATATTATTACTACTAGAAAAACGTAGCCGCTGACACTACCTAGGCCCTTTGTGCTGACTTCTGTACAGTGCCAAGGGGTTGCCCTGATCCGAATGACCCAAGACACATGCTCATTAGACAGCTGGCCAAGATCCGAGTGTATCCGTGGCCATGGGTCAGACTTTTTTCACTCCAGAAAGTTGAAGTCTTATTAGATGAAAACTGATGCTCTGACCATGGCCTTGGGAGCATCATTTTCTTGTGACCCGTTTAAGAATCGCCTAGACTCAGCAACATGGGCTGTTAGGACAGGAGTCCGTGTTCTCCTACAGAAGCATTAGGATAAAATGAAAGCGTATAGGCCACTCACTTTCAAGGCCTCCAAATGGAAGGGATCTGAAATCCTAACCTTCCCAACTCACATAAACTCCTTTTCATCTTCTGTTCTTACTACCTCTTTCCTTCAAACACTTTCAATCAGATTTTCGCCCATATAATTCATTCTCTGTATAGGACTTTCCAAGTCTGAGTTTTCAAATGATAGTCCTTTGGGTCATCTATATCATCCCCCTTCCCAATTCTCCTTTCCTTACTTTTTTTAAAGTGCCTCTTACATCCACACTACCATTCATATTTTCTAAACATGCCTTTGTTTAAACAAGGCATTATCTTTTTGTTTTCTTTTATACCTTTCTAGTTGTTTTTGGATACTGGAGACTTATCAGTTGGTTAATTGTAGATATCCTCAGGCTTTTTATTCTTATAAAAGGATACCTTCAAGTGCTTGTCAGAGTGTCCAAAATACATGGCTTCACCATGTTTCACATCATTTCTTGAAGGCCAGTCTCTAACTCTGCTAATATTTCAGTTTCTGTTAACACACCCTCCTTCACAACTGTCATGATACCCTATTTCCAAGCTAACCATAGCTCCACTTTGATTAAACATTGTCTTGTCAGGGAACCTGGGTGGCTCAGTGGGTTAAAGCCTCTGCCTTCGGCTTGGGTCATGATCCCAGGGTCCTGGGATCCAGCCCCACACCGGGCTCTCTGCTCTGCAGGGAGCCTGCTTCTTCCTCTCTCTCTGCCTGCCTCTCTGCCTACTTGTGATCTCTGTCTGTCAAATAAATAAATAAAATCTTTAAAAACAACAACAACAACAACAAAAAACATCGTCTTGTTATTGGCCAAACATTCCTTGAATTTACCAGGGTTGCTTTTCATCGTCTCTATGATTCCTTCTTCCACAATATTAGCATCTTGAAATTCGTAAATGTACCATCTATGTTCATCATCTAAATCCATGCTAGAATCAAGATCAGTTCTTATGGGAAACTATTCAGTAAGTGTTACAGGCAAACCCACTACACATACCACCTTATCTGGAAGGATACTTATCTTAAATGTGTAAATTTTATTAGCACAAAATTGAGAATGGAAATTATCATGACCCCACCTGTCAAAAAGTTGTGTGTTTTTGTTGTTGTTGGGGTTTGGGTTTTTTTGTTTTGTTTTGGTTTGGTTTGGTTTTTTTTGTGTTTTTTTGCAAGAAAGTGAATGTTCTTTTCAAGGGATTTGGTATTACAGTACAACATAATGGGACTGATTATCTATTGAGTAGATGCAAGACCAATATAGCTAGAAAGACTAGTTTGGAAAAAAATGTCCGTAATACTTTGAAGCTAAATGAGGTATATGAAAATTTTCAATTTCATTTAATGTTTAGAGAAATAAGAACTCTGATTAGGGAATCATGGGGACCTAAAATATAAAGCCATAATGTAGATTAAAACATCTGAACACATCTGGAAATTTGCAAAATGCACATGTAATCAAACTGCAATACAAGAAGGCTTTTCCCAAATGATAAGATAAAGACTAGAAGAAGGAGGGAAATGGAACTGAACATCTGTTTGCTTTCCTGGATTTCGCCCAGTATGATATGCTCAAAAATACTGTCATTGTGTGATTTCCAAAGGCAATTCTTTCAATTGATTTGATTTTTCTTTAATCCATAATCATTGGTGTTAAAAATTCAGTCCCACTTCATTTATGCACTTCACCAAGGAAGGTGGTTTTGCATTGATTCCACTACAGACCCTCAGCTTGCTTAATGCAGATTCTTAAAATTGCACTAAACTCTCAATGTAAACGATTGCTGTCTTTTTATTGATCAGCACATCAGCACTGTCACATAAAATTATTTAAATCCTGAGATGGCCAAGAAGAACACAAATTCCGTCATTCTAGCCAGTCAGCCAGCACCTAGGACAGAATTTTAATGTCTGTTCATGGATTCAATTTTTTTCTTTAATAAGACAGGGGAAAGCTTAATTTTCTTTTACTCATTTAGAATCTCCTCATTCCTCTTTCTTCTCTCCACTGTTCATTACACGCAGACAGTCCAACAGAGAAAATCCTTGTAATTTACCAGTAAAATACCAGCTCTAAATAAAGAATAAGTAGTTTTACACAAGCTATGTGCTTTTCTTGCACGAACAAAAATTCTCTCCATGATTTTACTCTTTTGCTGTATGTACTGTGTGCCAGTGTCCCTCAATGATGTTTTATACCTTCTCATGGTCTACAGCACGAGACCTCAGCACGTCGGTGCGCCTTAGATGATGGTGTTTTCAAATGACTCTCATTTTTGTTCTTTAGGCATTGTTGACTCAATTTATTCATAAATGTTTTGGAGCTATATGTCTTCTTAATTAAAACTCAGGGCTTGAATATGCTAATTAAACATTCTGATATTCATTTCAGTGAAACGTTAGAAAATTACCATTTTAAGGACTCATTCTTTGATTCATTCATTCAGGAGAAACTACCGAGTGGGGAAAACATCTATTTAGAGGTCTGTCCATAGGGATGGGAGGTGGGCAACAATCAGAGCAACCAGAACAGTAAAGCAGATGCCTTAATGTGAGAATACGCTTTGAATGGACGGCAGCCCCCTTGTTCTTCTAACAAGGATAGTCCTAATTGTTTTGATGCTGTGCTTTTACTGCCATTGGTAACTTCTTATACTGTGGTTATCTTTGCAATGAACACTTCCTCAACAGTTATATTTAAAAAACAATTTGCAGTGCAGTGCCTGGGTGGCTCAGTTGTTAAGCGTCTGCGTTTGGCTCAGGTCATGATCCCAGGGCCCTGGGATCAAGCCCCGCATGGGGCTCCCTGCTCAACAGGATGCCTGCTTCTCTCTCTCCCACTCCCCCTGCCTCTGTTCCTTTTCTTTCTGTCTCTCTCTGTGTCAAATAAATAAATAAAATCTGAAAAAAAAAAAAAATTTGCGGATAGTTTTGGTTGTAGGGATCAGGGCCACAATCTTAAAGCAAATTGGAACTTCACTACATTATGAATGGGGAAGAGATGAGGTCATAAGGAAGGGATGAAAGAAATAGTTTGCCTTACTTTTTTAAAGCACATGTTGGGTGAGCCTGGTGGTGGGTATTATGGAGGGCGTGTATGACATAGAGCCCTGAGTGTGGTGCATAAACAATGAATGCTGGAACACTGAAAAGAAATAAAATAAAATAAAATGAAAAAAAGATTTCAAATGAGACAGGGAATATTTTCTGTTAGTAAAAGGCAGGCATAAATGTTTTTATTCATCCAAAACACTTTTGATTTAAAAAAAAAAAAGATGTGTACCATATAAAAACTTCAGTTTCATGCATAAATCAAGAATTTATTTATTTTTATATAATATATTCGGCTTTTTATAAAAAGATTTCACCTTGAACTCATTGCCGCGGTAGACTTGACAAATGTGTGCTGTTTTCATTTACTCTTCTCTGTCACTTTTCCCTTTATGCTGGTTTGCCTTATTAGATAGCCAGCAAAACGTGTATGGATCTTAAAGCCTCATTGTTCACTTCTAGTATTTCTGCATTTACCCAAACTACTCATCAAATATTCTTTTGTAACAAATCAGATAGAAAATTAAACATGCATTAAAGGATGCTATTTTTTTCTCATCACTGAGCTCTTTGCCCTTTGAAAACTCTATGCTGTGTTCTTAGACTAAGGTGAAGGACAGGTTTTCATTCTGTTGTGGATAAATAGTCAGTAAAGCAATTATATTTATCTTAAGAAAATTTATTAAACTTCCTAAAAATGTCTGATTTGATCCTGGAGCAATACGGAAGACCAGATTTGTTCTTTTTTCGTGGCCATCAGCTTGCACTCACATTCCCAGCTGGTTGTCACACATAAGTTTTTATTAAAGGGATTTAGCAGGAGAATGTCAGGGAGTCTGTGAAAACTGACACCTCGGATGGGACAGTGAAACAGATCTTTTGACAGGAGAAGCAAAGAAAGAGATCATTATAATTAATGAGTGATAGGAGACAATTGTGTGTTTGGTTTTAAGAAGTTTCCTGCAGAAATTACACTTGTTAGCATATAATTAATTATGGTTTAGGAAGTTTCATATTAGGAAGTATGGACCAGATATTAATTTTTGAAAAGTTCTTTTAAGGCAGCAGCAATCCATTTGCCTAACATCAGTAAGTCCAAGGAAAGACATTTTCACTCTGTGCATACCACCAGCTTGGTCATACTGTTCTCTTCTGCTTCATGCAAGGAGCCTGAAAGCAAATCAACATTATGAGGTTCTTGTCAGGATTAAAAGAGGTAGTTTTTTGTTTTGTTTTTTTTTTTAAACACTCCAAACTGTACTTCACACCTACTAACTGCTGTTTAAGTGTTTTTCCTTACAGCAGCCCTTTCAAACTGAGTCAGTAGGTGATTTGTGTTGTTTCTTTTCATAGAACTAACTCTGGTCCTCTCGCTTTTCCTTTGTCTCATTTTTTTTAAAAATCTGATAACACAAAGAAAGTCTTACTTTTACACGAAAAATAAAGGATTTAATAATTGTCTCTATCAATAAAATCCATAAATAATAGAATTCCAATAAATTCTGTTATCTCTACTATATTTTGAAATTGGATTGCATCTGGCTACCTATTTACTTCTGCATTTGCAAGTTTTTGAGAATTGATATTATAAATAGGTAATGAACCTTTCTTTGCCCCAATTCTGTATGTAGTATAGCTCTTTAAAAAGTTGGATGTTTCCCTGCTGGCGTCTGAACCCTTAGCTATTATGGTTATTTTTACTGAATAAACTTAACCATAGAACAAAAGGAAACTGATCTTCTGTTTACAACCATTCTGAAAGTAAAATCCATAATCTGACACCAGATTATGGGCAGTTGGTGATACACGGAACTTGGCTCAGTGAAGTCTAATGTCCTCTTCACCACTGAAGAATCTGATTCTTCTTCCCATTTCTTAAAAAATATCTGTATGCATACTTGTGATTCAAGTACCATCTTATGGTCATTTAATCATTATGATTATCTTAGAATTTATTCCCTAGATTCTAAAAATTATCTTTTTCATCAAAACAGTTTTGTCCAAAAATTCTATCTTGGGCCAGAGGAACCAGTTAAATCATGATTTGCAAATGTTTTTTATTACTTTTTCCCCATAAGTTTATGCCTTTATTTTATTTTCTTGTTGGAATGACAATATTATTCTGAGAAAGGAAAAACTATCGTGTTTTCCTTCCCCACAATGCAGAATTTATCTTAAGACCCAAAGATCCTGTAATATAAATTTAAAGTAATATAATTTTAAATTAGCTATTTTAAGTAAATGTATAATTTCCGTATCTAAACAGGGCTTTTCTGTAAATTACGTAGAAACTGCAGAATCAATAATCAAGAACATTTTACCCTGAGTCCCAAGATAGCATCAGATGTCATGCATGGCCTTTTAGGCAGGTAGAATCACTCTTTCCTCCTTTGGCATATTCTAAGGAAGAAAGAATAATAGTCAAATAACCACTTTGTTCCATGGGTCACATAAATTGTGGACTTATCTTTTAAAATGAGACCCAGGATATAGAGAAGGGACATACTCGGAAGTTAAATAAACCCGGTTTCTAATCCCAGCTCTCTCAATGATGAGCTATGTGACTGTTACCCATTTCTTCACATCTCTAAGCCTCATCTTTGCAGAGCAAGGTAATATCACCTTATCTCAGGGAGCTATAAGGATTACAGTTATTAAGTACTCACTAGGTTTGGGGCACTGAGCTGAGTACTGGGAACACAGAAGAACCTGTTATAGGCTCTCTTTGGGGGTTCGCAATCTGGATGGGAGGGACCAGCGGGTCATCTGGTCCCCTACTGCATGGATGAGGACTGGTACAGAAAGGCCAGGGGGAGGGGTTGTACATGGGAAGGTCAGGTAAGACTTCAGAGAAGCGGCTCCGAAGCCAAGGAGCTGAATCTTGCAGATGGATATTGTCCAAGAAACATATGTCCTGGGGAGGTATTTGCAGAGGAGATTAAGTGTGTGTGGCAGGGAATAAATAATGAGTGAGACAGATGAGTTCCAAAAGGGCAGGAAGGACTGAGCAAGTCAGCCTGACCTGGGGATGAGAAGAGTATTAGAATTAGAGTGAGCAGAACAGGCCGGGGGTGGGGGTGGGGGAGGTGGAGACGGGCAGGGAGCCACAAGAGAGATCAGGCTAGATTGGGCAGCCTCATGCTTCATGCCAAGGAGTAGAGATGTAGCCTTTCGGCAGTGAGTAATCACTCAAGAGCTTTAGGCAAGGAAAAAAATGTAAGGAAGATCAGACCTGCAGTGAGGGAGGGGTTAGGCAGGGACCGGGCCCAGGACAGCTTCAGAGGAAGTGTGGTTGGTGGGTGTGCTGAGCCCCTCCCACTGTTCCTTTTCGCTGGTCCCTGTTTGGACATCACTAACCTTTAGGCATGAAGGAAAGGGATCGTCTAAGGGCCACATGCTAGTTTTTATTAGAGACAGGATTTAAAGGAATCAAAACCATTTAGTCCTTTTTAGAGGGAAAAACATCTTGACTAACCACAGCAACTAGTGATAGTAACTGTTTAGAGTATTGTTAAGTGGACACTAGGACACTAGAAACTGAAAGCCCATCTTAGCAATGACTCTCTATCAAGGTATTTATTGGAAGTTACTAATTGTACACGTATTTTTAAATCTCCATTTTTCTAAGCAGTAGAAACATGGCATTATCAGACCCTCCTTGCTGAGAAGCTTCTGGATCTTTGTCTTTCTGCTCCTTTCTACTTCCTTTTACTGCGTCACCCTAATCCCTTTGCCCTGAACCTGCACTAGCTGCTTTTGTGATGATTATAATTTGTACTAGGTTGTGTCTGCAAGGCCTGTTGAAGGGACACAGTGGTGTCTTTGCCTACTAACATCCAGAGTGCAAAGCCGCCTCTGAGCACCACTAAACAGCCTGATTAGTGGATGGTTGGAGCCAGTTCCTGGCGAGGGCCAGGGAAGACCCAACTGTTTGATCATACGCTGTCTTGTTTCTGCTATGCCGGAAGGAACCCATGCTTCTCTCGGAAAAACTAGGTACCTGAGATTGGAACTACAGGTTACATGAAAGCCTTCAAATTCGGTAGAAGACATGAAAGCCTTCATGTACAGTAGAAGCCAAAAGTTATGCATGACCATCTCTCTAGAGAGGAGAGCAGGTAGTGCTGCCCATTCCCCGACCAACACTGACCAGCTGCCCTGAAACCATCCATCAGGGTGATGGAAGTAGACATGCAGGTTGATCTCATTTTCCACTGATGGTAGAGAAAGTTACATGCTGCTGTCCCCCCAAATATTTGGACTATCTGTCTATGTTAACAGTGGATTAATTTATAAGTAGTTTTACTTGTAAGACTTGTATAACTTACTTGTCACCCAGAGCCCCAGAAAGTTGCAAATGCCTTAAGCTGAACACTACATCACCTTTGTTATGAATCTTGAAGCCACTATGCCCTTCGCTCTCAGGAGCTACTAGGTCTTCCCGACACAGGTGTTGATTCCAGGAGATTTAAGGGATGAATTTCTAGAGGTATTCTGAGCTAAGACTGCAAGCCTTTGGGATTGAAGATCTTGGAAATTTTGACAAAGACTAATTCATTTGCCTATAGATGCCTCACTTTTACTTTTTTAAAGGGCTAAAATCACATATATATGGGAGAAAAGATCCCAAGTTCTAAGAGGCTGATGGAGGCACGTGTGGGGCAGAGAAGGCAAGCCAGCCCAAGTGCGTTGCTTAAAGTCGCAGACTTTCAGAGCTGAGGTGTAGCCCCGAGAGGATCTGACCACTTTCTGGTTGTGACAGCACTTTTGTTTGTTGTGGGGACACAGCCAGATCATGAGTGTGGTCTTCCATCATTTTCTTCAGCGGAACATTTCGCCCCCAACACATATGAGTACATTCAAGGTGATTGTTGATGGCGAGAACACTAAAACCAACAAAAATTCTGACATGCCTTCTGTTTCATCAAAAATGATTTTGTTAAGTATATAGTTGCTTGATGGTCATTTATATTTGGCTTTCAGCTACTTAATTGACGCTTGATGGTCATTTGTATTTGGCTTTCAGCTATTTAATTAATACTCATTTTGTCAGCCTGTTTGGTAACAGAGCCATCAGGAGCGCTGGGAGTTTTCCTATTATCAGCACATCACTTTTGTATAGTGTCCCAGTTGTTCTTCACTGCTTTGACCCAAAAGTGTTTTCCTGACCACTGTCGGTGCAAATGTTTTCTGCTCATTGAGAAGCCATAAGAGCTCTCTGCAGTTGTTCGCGTCTAATTAAAATTCTTGCCCTTTGTCACATTGCAAAGTGTTAGAGGAAACTTCACAGTTGACATTGTGCTATCATTCGGTCTTTCCTCATTCGTTTACCAAATACCTACTGAGCACTTTTATGTTCAAGTCACTGTGCTAAGATGGTATCAAGCTGGAGAGAAAAGTCCAGAATACTCCAAGAGCATCTGACAGAGGACAAAATCTCACCCGGGGAGCAGGGTACATTGTTTAGGCTGAAACCCAAAAGAGAAGTAGAAAGTAGCCAGTGAGAGGCTGAATGCAGGTTTAGGTCTGCCCAAGGAATGAACAACCTGGAGAAAAGCCTGGAAGAAAAGAAAGTGCAGCGATGTAAACAGGGGTCATCTTAGTAAATATAATTAAAAGCACACACATAGTAAATGAGGTTTGACCAGCACTCGGGAATATTAATTAGATTTATGCATTTAATGCTGAAAGGGAGCATTTTTCCTAGGCTAATCATTATGTAAAATGCATGTAAATGTAACAGGAACTGCAGAAGGATCACAAAATGATCTTCATAACTTAGTTCCTGAATATCATTCAGTACCTCAAACCTAATTAAGTGTGCAATAAATGTTTATTGAATTGAACCTCATCTTTTTCTTGTGAGCAAAATTATCACTGAAACTTCTATAGATAAGAAACCAAAGGACTGAAATCTCTTTTTAAGTAGTTGGACGTATCGAAACAAGAAGGATTTTAAATTTGTATTTTCATTCTTAAATAAACGTTAAATACCATGTCCCATCCATATGGGACAGAAGCATGAAAGACTACCCGACCTTTACCCTTGAATCAATTTGTCATTTTTTTTTTAATTAGAAGAAAAATTCAGAAAAGCTACTTCAAATAAGCCATTACTCCAAATTCAGATTCCTTCAGGAAGGTCCCTGTAATTGTGCACGTCTGTCCTGACTCCTACGGAAGCTATCACGCTTCTCCCTTCTCAAGATCACTGACCCCCACCCTCCGACCTTTTTTCCTTCATTTCCATCCTCCCATCATTGTCTTAATTCATACTTTTGCCTTTCTTGGCTCTCCAGTCCCCAGTGCACAATGTGGCTGCCAGGATCTTTCGCTCTCCTGGTTCATAGTCCGTCAGGGTTTCACCACTGCCCTCAGCATATATCCAGACTTTGTTTAATGTGGGTGGGGTCTATATTCAGTCACTTCCTGGATCACCCTCCCCTTCAGGCCATCCTAAAAAGGTGTAAATATACGCTCAGCGCTGAGAATATGCCAGGTTGTGGTTGATGTGTTTTTAGGATGGAACCTTCTTTCTTCTTCCCTCCTCTGCTCACCCACAATCCCCACCACACGCAAATGATGGGACTGTAGGATTTTTAAGGGGCAGAGATATGATTGCATTTGCACATTAGATCAATCACCTGGGCAGGGCCAGAGAGGAAGGAAAATTGACCCACGAGGGTCAATTCCTGGCAAAAAACTAACAGGTCATCCAAGTGGGTGCTTCAGTGCCATTGCCCCCACCAAATACGGGGGCTCTCCAGGGGGAGGAGGCTTGAAGCTGCTTCCATGGTACACTCTGAGTTTTCTCCAAATGACTGAAGTTTTACATAGAGCGTGTGGAATCTGATGTCGCTAATGTAAATCATTCTAGGACTTCATCTAATTAAAAGAACACTCGCCGTGGACCAGAATCCTTGGGTTTGTGACCTTGGGCTATCCTGTGAACTTTGGGGCCTTCTTTAGTTCTAAAACTGGAAACCAGCAAATGCTCCACCTCTTTCACAGTCTCGTCAGGAAGATTAATTCCGGCGGAAGTAAACTTTTGTCTTTGTAAACTGTTGTGCTCAAAAAGGGTAAAACTATGATATCCAGATCTGCTTAACAAAGCATGTTGGCTAGATTGCTATTTAGCTTGGATTCCTTTCTTCCCTGCTTTTGATAATAAACTTCAGATTTCTAATCATCAGCGTTCTTTAACATTTGTGCCCATATACTGTGACTATCACTTAAATAGGATCTGTGTTCTAGGGGTGCATGAGTGGCTCAGTCAGTTAAGCCTCCCAACTCCTGGTTTCAACTCAGGTTATGGTCTCAGGGTTGCAGACAGAGCCCTGCATTGGGCTCCATGCTCAGGGAGGACGGAGTCCACTTGAGATTCCCTCTCTCCTTCTCCCTTTGCCCCTCCCCCATCACACTCTCTCTCTCAACAAATAAATAAAATCTTAAGAAACTATAAAATATATAGTAGGCTCTATGTCCTGAAGATAACCCATATTTTGATATCAATTTTATGGAAGTTGTAAGAACTGCGTGTGTGGTGTTAATACTGTACATTCATTCCATAAAATCATCAAAGTTTCAGAGGAACTTGTGTTCCATCAACCACTATGGGGTGGAGTAGATACAAATAACAGCTCTTTCCTGGAAAGGAAGGCATAAAGGTATTCAGAATCATAAACAATGCAGCTAACGACTGCAGGGAGTTAGATGGTCTTGGTGCATTAAATCCTGGTGCACATTCGCACTCTAACCTTGGGCAAATCCTGTAACTTTTCTGAGTTCCATTCCCCTCATCAATCAGATATGAGTAATAATCTACCTTAGAGGACAGCTGAGAGAATCAATAACAGTCAGCAAAGCACTCAGGATCTTATCTAACACAGATGTTATCTGCTCAACATAGGAAAGCTTTTCTTATTTATTATTGCTGCTATTCTGGCCTGTAATGACGGCAGTAACATTAACTAAATAATGTGGTGGCCCCTTTTCTTCTGCCCATGTCTTGGGAAATTTTCTAGGTCCTACTATAATATTCCTGAACTTCAGTTAGGATCTGAGCAGTCTGTCATGCAGGAATAATAAGGATGATAATAAAAATGAATAATCCTTGTGACGGACTGAGTAGCTGTCGTGCGCCGAGCCGACACTCAGTCCTTTATGAAATGGTTTCTAACCCATCAAGAGCAGACATCCTCATCAGGTGCCAGCATCCTCATGCACAGGGTGCTAAGGTCCTGGGAGGTGAACAGCAGTGCTCTTCCTGCACAGCCCCACATGACAAGTGGAGTCACGTGCATGTCAGGCATGTGCTCCCTCCCAGGAGTGTCTTCTCTGCTCCTCAGCCCACAGACCTCCTCCCTGTAGACCTTCCTGGGAGAGAACCAGCCTGGTTATGCCTTCCTTGGCAGACATGGACCACTTGGCAAATTAATATCCTCTCTTCATTGTCTCTTCTGGTATGAAGAAAACATGTTAATTATACCTTTGATTTTAGATTGTGATGATTGGAATCCGTGGGGTCTATCCCTGTTACTTCTTTAAAGTTAGGAGGGTTTTTTCCCTTGGTTTCTTCATTATTATTTTGAAACCAACGTTTCCCCCACCCCCCTTTTTTTTTTTGGTGAAGCCCAACTCCCATTACAGTTTACTCATTGTTTAAATAAGAGTATAGTTTTGAGTACTTGAAGAACTTGGATTAAACAAAGTTGTTTCAGTATATTGGATTGTTTTAATCAAATTAATCAGTCTCTTTTTGTTGTTGATTTGTATGTTCTTTTTCATTTCCCTGTTCTTAATAGTCTCCAGAGAATGAAGAAAAAAAGACACCAGTTCTTTTGAAATGCTTATTAGTGGCTTTTTAATTGCTCCTTCTTATTTCTTGAAGAAATGTGAACTACAGGAGCATCATAAATTTGGGGGCTAAATTGTTCTTTTGTCAGTGCTTAAACTTTTGAAAGGTTCTATCTGGTGCTAAAATTCTTTAAGGGAAAGAGCGCTAAATATCTGACTTCCAACCTATTTTTTTTTCCTTTTTTCATTGGAATACACATAATCACAAAGACCAAAATGTCATTCCATGATAAAACTTCAGTCTTTATATTACTATATTAGACTTGAGGGTTTTTATTATTATTATTATTATTATTATTATTATGTCTGAATTGCAACAGTGTGTGTTAACAAAGGGTGCTAAATCTCTTATTACCACCACCACCGTCCTTCCCCCACCCGATTTTAGGTGAATTTTATTGTATTAAAAAATAATACTCTGGATTCCTTTACTGCCAGGAAACAAAGATCATTTTTATTAATGTTGCTTCTAGGATGACAATGTCAGTCATCTCTTTGAAAATTCATTTTGGAAACTAAGTTTGTTCTTCAAGAACCCTTGAAAAGAAGCTTTAAAAATGGCAGGGGAAGATAATAATAATAGAGTAGATGTATTTGAGCATTTATACAATGAAACTTAATTTAACTTTCCCTCAAACTCCATTTCAAACTTGCTTTTGTGCATGAAAATATAGTGCATAGCTTTCCTTCTCCTATTTTTCAAATTTTCTCCTCTTCAACATAATCTCCTCTGAAGGATTCTATGTATTAGATCAGAGCTCCGGTCTTATTACCAAGGCCTTGGTGGCAGGTGCGCCAGTGAGCAGAGGCCCGGTGCTCAGAGGGACGGCAGCTAGGCCTTCTGTAGAGCAGAGAAGCTGCCTGTGGATGGGGACAGCCGGAAATGGCTTTCAAGGCCAAACTCAACAACCATGCCCAATCCCAAAAACACAACAGAACACAGCTGTAGGGGCACCTGTGTGGTTCAGTTGGTTAAGTGTCTGCCTTCAACTCAGGTCATGATCTCACGGTCCTGGGATCAGGTCCCACATCCGGTGCCCTGCTCCGCAGAGAGCCTGCTTCTCCCTTTCCTTCTGCTGCTCCTCCTGCTTGTGAACACTCTCTCTCTTTGTCAAATAAATTAATAAAATCTAAAAACAAAAAACAAAAAAACACAGTTGTAGTATTTTGATTTGACCTTAATTGTTACCATGGATATCAGTCAAAATACTAAACTCTAAGATGGATCTCGTAACCTGAGGACTGATCACACAAGGCAGAAAGCATAGTTGCAAATTTACAGGACAGGGATTTGGAGAGAGGTGGAATGGAACAGAGACCAGGACTGCATGTTTGTAGTCTTCTTTCTCCACCAGCCCCCAGAGAGCAGAGGCAGTTCAGCTCTTGATCTTCACCCCAGACCTCACAGGTGGTCATAGGGGTCAAGACAAGGAGCCCTGCTGGGCGTGCCCTCTAAGGCCTTTTTTCGGAAACTTGGGCATGACCTGGGTAGGTAACCAGTCTAAGGCACAGCCCATTCCCTTCAGCCTGCTGTACTATTGATACAGGGACCTTACAGGATCTCAGAAGCTGTCACAAGCCGTCATTAGTAAGTATGAGGTTAGAGCTTGTTGGAACTTCGGTGCGGTTCTATTAGCACTAGTGGTGGGACAGAATGGGGACTATATAAGGAATCTAAAAACATTAGCTTTTTTGTTTGTTGTCATGCCTTTATTCTTAATTTGGGGAGAGAGCTGGTGGCCCTATGCAGGACAGCAGTCTTCAGGTGTTACTGGTGGGAATGTTTGGGCCCTAGGTCCAGTCTGGATATTCTCAATGAAGAGAAGCTGTGAGAGGTTGGCATAAACATCGTCACCCCTGCCCTGCATTTCATTACCCTCAGTACAAACCCAGATCAGCTCCCTGTCACAGCATTTCTTTGAGTGACCTATATCTAATACCCTTGGGCTGGTCTTCTCAAGGACAGCGACAGTCTGTGCCTAATTCCTCCTCCTCTTCTTCCCCAGTGCCTGGCACAGTGCTTGAAACATGACGAATATTGTAAAAAGGAAGGATGGAAGACACATGAATAAAATAATTATCTTCTCACATATTAATGTAGAGACTTGCCTGATCTTGTGCCAGGAATTATAAAAATTAGATCTTGAAGGGACCTTACTGGTCAGTCAATGATTTAGTGGCAAAGCTGGACCCAGTTGCCTATGGTATGGTGACTCCCCGTTCAGTGTTCTCTCGATGGCACCCATCTTTGGTTCATCTGCCTGTTTGTTGTTGTTGTTGTTTTTCTTTGTTTTCTTCCTTTGTAATTTTTTCAATTTGAATTCAGTTAGCCAACATACAGTACATCATTACTTTCTGATGTAGTGTTCATTGATTCATTCGTTGCGCATAACACCCAGTGCTCATCACATCATGTACCCTCCTTAATGCCCATCACCCAGTTACCACAACGCCCTACCCACGTCCCTTTCCACAACCTGTTTGTTTCCTGGAGTCAGGGAGTTTCTCATGGTTTGTCTCCCTCTCTGATTTCTTCCCATTCAGTTTTCCCTCCCTTCCCCTCATTGAGTGAAACCATATGAGAATTGTCTTTCTCTGCCTTTTTGGATGGTGGCATTTTTTTTCCAGCTCACCTAGCCTACAGTATTATTATTATTACATTATTATTCCTTTTACAGACCAAAAGATTCTGAATTGAATATAATACAAACATGCAATAATGAAAACATTTAGTGTGGCTTTGATGATATTTGATTTCTATTTTTATTCAAATCACTAGTGCTATTTAAGAAAACATACTTTAATAATAGTAACTGACCTTGAATTAAAATTTTTACAATCATGTTTGTTATGAAATTGTGATGATTAAATTATGATTAGCTTAAATGAAATAAAATCTGCAATGGAAAATGCCTTCATTTGTTAAAACGGGGAGAAATCATTCTTTAAAGAGGTTCCATCTAAGACTAATTTACTTGAAATTTGGTGCCTGTTGTGAAGATTAATAACAGGTGGCCTTTACAGAGCTTCTCAGCCTGAGTCTAATGTTTTAGTTGTTCCTTTATTATCATAAACTTCCATAACTAAAGGATTTTTTTTTCTTCCTGCCCTTTGTTCACAATATGGAACTGTAACTGACTTCATATTTCTCACCCAACCTTACAGCTGTAATTAATATTTTATCAGATATTATCACTAACTAGCAGAGCAGCAGGGTTATCAGACCACACACTCAGGCATACTTACACATGCACACATATATGCGTGCATACACACGTGAGCACGCACACACACACACAGAGCACTAGTAACTTACGGATGCTAGGCAAGCTCCTTGGGATGAGTTACGGCTGAGAGAACATAAAATATATTTGTGGTGTCCCACAAATATTCCAAAGCAATTTATGGCCAATCTTATCTGGAACAGAGCAGGACAAAGAGAAATTAAAGTTGCTAACATAAAATATTCAACCCCCCAGATCTATTTATGCTGCACAGTGTGTTTTCTACCCAGTGCCCATTCCCTGTGCAAAATTAGTTATTAGTCGTCATTTAGTGACTTAATGAGCAGGACTGTCAGGTCGGCAACTCTTGGAGCTAGTGTTACATGAAGGACTTGGAAGAATCCTAGTCATGATGATAAACATATTGAACATACTGAACTGACCTTTTATCCCCTTAATTTTTAACTGGTGAGAATATTTTTAAAGCTTAGTTTAATTGTACCAGGTTGTTTGAATTATTTAAGGTGTCATTCCAGTAAATGCTGGCAGATTTAGGAAAAGGGAAGGACCAAATCAAGAACAGGAAGAAAATAAACTGTGATGTTGCATTACAATAAACTTTAACTACACATTTATTTTACTTGCTTTGCATCTAATTTATACTTTGATTTTCTATTGCCCCCTCCCACCCAAAAATCGGCTTCAGGAAGACAGAAATACCAGTCTTTTTTTTCCATACATACAGAATGGATGGTTTTACCAAAAATTGCAAATCAAGCTAAAAGGCACTCTTAGGTGCCATGAAATGAACAATATTCTAAGTCCTTGAAACGATCGGAAGTGCGGACTTTAAAGGATTAGCAAAAACAACAATGAAATGGATCGTTAACTTCTCTCCCTCTCTCGCCTCCTCCTCACCCCCTGTTCTGCTATCCGGGTGGTTAAACTTCCAATATTTTATGCTGATAAGAAATAGAATATGTGGATAAGAAAAATGGACTTGCAACTAAGGATTTAATCTTGAAATGAATTAAGACCAAAATTTTAAAGTCAATTTCAACTCTGCAGCAGGCTTCCCCTCAATATCTTCAAAGTTAGAAAAAGACCAAAAACATCTCATCACATTTGAACTTTCAGGTTTCACAGAGTACATGAAAGATGTTCCGATGTTCTTTCCTAGGTTATACTTCATGTGCTAGTCTATATAAATGCAGATTTCTTATTCTCCTTGTAAAAGCCTTAGAGTTTTGTTGTAGGAAAGCCTCGCATAAATTAAACTTTAAATTAAATTTCATTCCATAAGAAAGTTATGATATAGTGATGTCACGTTTTTGGCAGATTCATCTTCACTATGGATTGTGCCTTCCTACTGCAAATGCAGTAGGAAGATTTTATGTTACTTTAAATTCCAGAATAGTGGTGGAATCAGGAAAGGGATGGTGTAACTTTAATAAACAAAGGGAGCATGAGTAATACATTAAAAGGATAATAGAATTTTAATTCAGCTCACTAAGCTAGAAACTTCTGCTTGGTTTTCCATCCTTGAGAACTTGCTCTTTTTAATCAATTTTTTGGAAAAACCATTCAGGGAGAAAGATTTTCAAAGCTACTTTTTGAGATTGCAATTGCGGTTGGACAGATTTTATGAAATTCACTAGTGAAATGATGTTATTTGCACCAATGAAAAACATATCAGTCAGAGAGTTCTGTTGAGATGCCATTGACCTACGTGCCAATAATGCGTTAATTTCCATCAGGAAGACAGCAACATGTGGCAATTGGGCAGCAGATAGGATTTAGCTATTTTTCATTAGCACTTGGACGTTGATAAAGGGGAATGGAAAAGAGCTGCTTGACCTTTCAGTGCTTAAATTATTAAAGAGCAAATAGATTTGAGGTCTGGATGCTTGCAAATCTAATTTCTCTTGTGGAGCAAGGATGAAAAGACATTTTGGGTCTGAAATTGCTCTAGTCAACTTAGTTCTTCCTTTAATATATCTGAAGATGAGTAGATGGTAGCCATTTAAAAAGTAATATATCTGGAGTAGAGCGAAGTGTATTACATACCAACTGGCTAAAATGGGGGCATATTAAGTGATCATTTAATTCTCAAGTTTTCGTCTAATCCTTACAAAACTCCTACTTGGAAAAATTAATTTCTTTCACCCATATTCACATAATGGTATTTAAATCACAAAACAAAACATTCTTTCATTAGGAAACGTCAAATATTGTAGCGTTCAAGTTAAAGTAGGACAGTGCCTGCTACGTAGTAGGTGTTTGAAAACATTTCTTGAGTTAATAAAACGAGTAAATATACATGCAACATAGCATATATAGTAACAAAGTTGGGGAAAAGATGAATGGGAAGTAAGAAATGAAGGTGTGAGAAGGGGGTAGAAAGACAGAGAGGCAGCTTTTGAAACTCTCAGAGCTTGTTATTTATCGTGTGTTGTCTTTCATAAACTTACAATCTAACCAGCATCCTCTCATCATGAAACTTGTTTCTTGATAATTTCTTCTTCTCTTTGCTCTTGGGTATTCAAGAAATTAATACAAAATAAACTTAGTATTAGAATTTAGTAAAACAGGGCATGTTTGTGATTACCAGTATATTTCTGCCTTACCACTACATAGAATGTATATAGAATAGAAATTACTTGTGGATTATATTATGCTTTTAAAAAATGTGCCTCGTGGCCCACTTCATTCTAAGTGTGCTGGGATAGAGATGACTAAATAGACCTCTTCCTCCAGAAACTTGTGAGGTTTTTTAAAATATTGGTAAGTAGACAGAAATGATTAGTAGTCTCTACAAGAAATATATTTTTGTGAATATGGAGCAAAGCAAGAGTACATCAACACGGGGGAACAGGTCATAAGCCCCTGAGAGAAGGTTCATGAGAGGGTCTCAATCTTTTTGTGACATAGAGTCATCTGCTGAGAGTGGCAAAGGATTTCTTTGTGTTGGGGAGAACAGCATTTCAATAAGAAACTTGGGACCAGGCCAGGGTGAAGGAATAGAGAACAAAGTGTTTGTGTAGGGGAATTCAAGATGGTGGCACTTGGACAGTCTGGAAGAGGTTGCGCTAGTCTTTCATGTAGAGGAGTTGAAAGTGAAAAGTGAGTGATTACTGTCCTCGGTGTCATTGGTCACAGAGTTGCTGGTTGGAATCAAGAGCTGGAGAGGACACCAGCCGGGTGCCGGCCTCACTGCAGATCCAGGAGTGTCCTCCCTGGAAATTATTAATGACTCAGAGGGAAATGGGAGAATGAATTGAGGTCAAAGGTGACATTACCATCTATAGCTCTGTTGATGTGATAAAATGAGAATATTTATACAATACTCAAAATCAGTTGATTCTGGGAAGTAGGTGGGGACCAGTTTGTGTGTTGGTTGTGTCTCCGTAAGCAGGAGAAGATGCACATGAGTCAGATGGTTCACACCAGCCCCTTAACCAGGGCTTTTACTGGTGACACTAAGCGGTGCTTTCTTTGATGGTCATGAGACCATATCTACTACTTCATCACCTGTGAGCCCCAGATGGAATGGGCATTTCACCTCTGAATCCCAGTATTCACACCAATAAAATAGGAAAATAGGATGACCTGTTCAAGTACCCAGCCTAGCACTTCCTGTATGAAATAATTTCTGCAAATTTTTTTCTGCACATGTATCTTCACATTTCCACTTTGTGTAGTAAATGAGTTTTCCAGAGTTGTTTTTAAAGTGAGATTTTGAGGGGCCCTGGGTAGCTCAGCTAAGCATCTGATTCTTAGTTTTAGCTCAAGTCATGATCTCAGGGTCGTGAGATAAAGCCTTATGTCCAGCTGTATGTTCACATAGGAGTCTGTTAGAAGATTCTGTTCCTCTCCCCCTTCCCCCACTCATGCTTACTCTCTCTCTCCAATAAATAAATATTTAGAAAAAGTGAAATTTTGAAAATCATGTCATATAGCAAATAACTTAGAAAAACTGACTGTTAAGAAGGAAGCCAGTATTAAACATTATCTTAATGGAGAATCCCTTTGCAAAGCAATTAATTATTGCTTTGATTTATCCTATTTTTTAAAAATAGTTTTTGTATGCTGGACAAAATTCTGAATAAAAACACAAAATGCACCTTAGAGATCCATCTAATTCTCATATTTCATTGGAAAAAAAATAATAAAACCCAAAGGAATTAATTTAAAACCCCAGTTGTGGGACAGCTGCATGACTCAGTCAATTAAGCATCTAAATCTTAGTTTTGGCTCAGGTCATGATCTTGTGGTCAGGTACTGAGCCCTGCGTTGGGCTCT
Source organism: Mustela putorius furo (assembly GCF_011764305.1). NCBI lineage: Eukaryota > Metazoa > Chordata > Mammalia > Carnivora > Mustelidae > Mustela > Mustela putorius. The sequence continues at coordinate 10,016,286 of NW_025422010.1, read as the reverse complement.
CTGCTCTGCGGGAAGTCTGCTTGAGATTCTCTCTCTCTCTATCGCTCTCTCTTTCAAATAAATAAATAAATAAATAAAATCTAAAACACCAGTTATTAGCAGAATTAGGATTGGAGCGTAGATCAATGCATATGCCACTCAGCTCCCAACCCCACAAAAAGCATTTCAAGAGAACAGTCACTTTCTCTCAGTGCTGTTTTTATTTAGTGGTATACTAGCTTAAACTTCTTCATGAATCAGCTGTTGTCTGTGTTGTGCCGTCTTTTTTTTTTTTTTAAGGATTTTTATTTATTTGGGAGAAATTGAGACAGAGAAAGAGAGTATGAGCAATGGGAGGGGCAGAGGGAGAAGCAGGCTCCCAGCGGAGCAAGGAACCCACTGCAGGATTTGATCCCAGGACCCTGGGATCATTACCTATGCTGAAGGTAGTGGCCACTTAACCGATTGAGCCATCCAGATGCCCCACGTTGTGTTATTTTTTACTTTGACTTTGACCCCTCACTCTTGTTATTCTATGACCTGACATTCTATTTAATATTTGCTACATATCCAACTATTCCAAAACTCAGCAGTTGAAAATAACATTTCCATTTTGCCACAATTTTGTGGGCCAGCAAAGACTTGTCTGCACAGTTCCCGCTTGGGATGTTGGCGCTGCCATCATCTGACACTCAGCCACGTGGCCTTCCATGATGGTCCACACATGGCTATCAGTGATGCCAGTTGTTGGCTGGAAGTTCTTTGGGACTACAGAGCAGAATGCCTGCATATGATCTCTCCAGTGTGGCAGGTTCAGGGTGATTGGACCGTATACGTGGTGGCTGGGTTTTTCTTCCAGAAAGCTGGCTTCCCTGGGAAACCAGGTTGAAGATGTATAGCCTTCTCTGACAAAAGCCTTGAGAGCTACCCATTGTCCCACTGTTACATTCTGTTGGTTGTACATGGTCATTAAGGTTGACCAACCCTATTCTTGATGGGATAAGTGTCAGATTTTGCAGCCATATTTTAAAATCAACACATCTAACCATATATGTAGGAAGTCAAGGAAAAGGGAGGTAGAAATTAAAGTCCACTTTACTTGTCTTCTGTAGAGGGTGATTCTTCCTAAACATATCTAGTCATGTTAGATTCATCATGCAGTGAGAATTCTACCAGATTCAGTAGAGTATCTTACATAACCAATAGAAAGTCTCTGATGTTAGAAGGTTAGGAACAATTTCTGGGTTTTATTTAAAAGTTTATATCACACTCAGAATTTGCTTTATCATTGTACTGTAATCCTACTGTGCTACCTGTCTCCTGATCTATCATTCTGATGTTCTACAACAGTTGATGTTTATTTGAACAGAATTACAAACTGAGCCTCAGCTGCTGCATTGCATTCCTGTAATGGAATGCGTTAAGTAGCTTGTACTCCCGGAAATAGGTGATTTCCCTGAGGGCACTTTTGGAGTCCCCAAGGGCAAGACCCAAAAAGGAACCTCTCCAGGTCCTCCCCAGGTGTTAGGCACCTCTCTTCTCCTCTTCCTGGGCCTTATTGAGGACCCGTATGAGCAACTCTAGGATTGCAGCCTTGTTCCAGGGAGTCCCAGTGCTTTTCTGATACAGTGAGAACAAGCTGCATTTCCTGGCCAGAATCAGTCTATTTTGATTGAGTTCTTGAAAGCTGCTGTCAAATGTTAGCTTTGCTTAATATCAGAAAGTTGTTTTGTTTTGTTTTTCCCCTACCAAAACTGCACAAATGTTCATCATTCTGATAAAATACAAATCTTAGGGACACCTGGGTGGCTGAGTGGGTTAAGCCTCTGCCTTCGGCCTCAGGTCATGATCTCAGGGTCCTGGGATCAAGCCCCGCATGGGGCTCTCTGCTCAGCTGGAAGCCTTCTTCCCCCTCCCCCTCCACCTACCTCTCTGCCTGCTTGTTATCTCCCTGTCAAATAAATAAATAAAATCTTTTAAGAAAAATACATATCTTAATAGACACATCCATCCTTCAAGGCTTATCCCATTCTCCTATGGCTCCTTTGAAATTCAGACATTGAAAGGGGGCAGGGAGGAAGGAGGGGTAGGTGCTGGGACACCTGTCCTTGCAGGCCTCTTTGGAACATGCTTACCCCCATCTTATCTTTATATATAGTTCAAGTAGCCCAGTTCATGATCTGCTCTTAGAAACTGCTTGTAACTCCAAGGCTAGTCTCTTCTCTGTTCTCCTTATGTCATCTCTCTCCATTGATCTGATATGGTGAGGGACAAAATGTAAGAAAATATGGGAAGTTAAACCTTACTCAAACATGAATCTTTACATATTGTGTTTTTGACTTGTTAAAACTTCACATGCACTCATATAGACATCATTGAAGAAAATAATACATTGCCTTTTTAAAAAACTGAAAATATAGTTAATATAACTTCACTTATTAGGTAAGTTGAGTTCATTTTCTATAAATTCATCTTCAGTTACATGTGAGAAAAGCATTATTTTAGTGCCCTGCTCACTTAAATAGCAGAGATTGTTACGTGATTTTTTTTTTTTTTTAATTTTTGTGAGCTTTGTTTCTATCAATACATTACATTACTGGGTGAGAGTGAGAGCGTTCTATGGGAGACTATTAAGCCCCTTCCCTCTCTTGCATTGAGCAAGTGTTAAGTGAGTATTCATTATGTACTAAGCACTTATCATTGACTATATCCAGTGTATTCTTTATTTTGGATATCCTGTGGGCCCCACACAATTAAAGGCAAAGGACATCAGCTTGATTATCATAAAATATCACTGATAATACTTTTTTCCCCCTAGTGTCTATCAAGTGGTTGTTGAGGAAGAACGTCCTCGAAGAACTAAAAAGACAACAGAAATCTTGAAGTGCTACCCCGTGCCAATTCACTTCCAGAATGCGTCCATACTGAACTCCCAGTACTACTTTGCTGCAGAATTCCCAGCGAACAGTATCCAAGCTGCTCAGCCTTTTACTATTGGTGATAATAAGACATACAACGGCTACTGGAACACTCCCCTTCTCCCCCATAAAAGCTACAGAATTTATTTCCAAGCTGCTAGTAGAGCCAACGGGGTAAGTTTTATAGATGGCTATTTCCTTAGGCTATTTAGAGTTATTAATGTGAACATGGATTAAAGAAGAGAGTAGTCAGAAATAAAGGCATGCTTTTGTGTGTTTTTACTTAGGGCAAATGTGGGTTTTCTTTCTCTTTCTAAACTTATTTTCACCTAGAGAAATTTATGGAAAGAAATGAATATATTTGTATTTGTTTTTGGTAGGAAGACTATGTTGTCAACATGATGGTTTTTATTTTCAGTTTTTACTTGTTACCAAAAGTTGGCTAACAATTCTGCTTAGCTTACTATTTTACAGGAAAATAGTATAGTTGCAACACATACATTCAGCTCATTTAAAATTTTGTGAGATATACAACATCTGTCTTTTCAGCATATTCTGTCCCATTTCTTTAGTTTCACAAGAGTTTATGCTTCCTGTAGCTGTGACTAAATTAGGTATCCTTTTTTCTTGCTAAGAGAAAACAGCTTTAGAAAGATAAGATGAAAACAAAATAAAAACTCTGGAGTCATTTCTGAATTTTTTCCCTTTCCTGTTCAGGCCAACCAGAACTATGGTAAGATACTAAAGTCTCCTTAGAAAGAAGTGTGAGTTTTCCAGCATGGGTCTAAGTATCAGCATAGACTTGACTTTTGCCAGTGCAAAGGGGAGAAATCTAGGACCCTGAGTTCTCTGCCAGTAGCATCTGCCCAGAGAGCAAGCAAGGATCTGGAGAAGCTGGGACCGCTAGGCAGGACATCTTGGGGGTAGCTCCTCATTCAACACCCGCCCCAGAAATGCCCACAGTCTTCAGCTATGGAACTGCAAAATGAATCTGAGTGGGGTTCCAGAAGTAATCATTCTGTGATTAACACCACACTTGGGGAAAATGAGATCTTCTTTATCGGCATTTGAATAGAATGACAGATAGTCCTATTTGTTTTAAATAAAACATGAATAGTGATTTTTTTTTCCTCCCTCTTTATTTGACACAGGAAACCAAAATAGACTGTGTCCGAGTGGCCACAAAAGGTAGGTTGAAACTGTGGGATGCTCTCCCAGTTTATGTCCTTTAAAAATTTAGATGGTATTTCAAAACTTCTTAGAATGTTAACTCCACTTAAAGAAGTGTATGTATGTGTGGGTAGGGGTATTAGAGTCTAAGCAGTTAACAGGGACTCACTATTTCATGTAGATTCTTTCTAAATTAAGGAATCATATGATTGTGTTCCAAGCAGTTTTCAGTGGTTAGCTTTCTCAGAATTCTTTTAAAATAAAAGTAATGTTTATGTGATCTAAGTACAGGTTTTTTAAACCAGAGGAGTACTGTGGCTGATGAATCTTCACTTGCAAAGTAGTAGAATATTGTCTGCTATTTTTAAGCAAAGACCTAGTGATAACAGCTCTCCCAAGTGGAGGGCATGGGCTTTTTTCACTGAAGGTTTTCACTGACAACAGGTCTCTTGAACCCAGGAACTAGGTGGTGTTAATGGAACTTCTGTTTCCCAGGCCCAGTTAAAATTCTGAGAAAATGTGATCAAGGACCAAATGTAGAAGTGGCTGGGGTGAACCACCATGGGCTTACTACAGACAGCCTCCTGAAAAAAAGAGTAGAGTTGTGTGTGGGCACGAGCTGTGATGTCATGTTCTCAGCCTTGCAGTGTGGTTTTAGCCAGCATTTAGGAAGCACTTCAGAAAATGCTTTGAAAAATATAAAGTCCTGCATTAAAATGAGGCATTATAAATTAACACTTGTGGTTGAAAACACCCTTTCAGACCATCCCAATGACCCTGAACACAATGAATTCTGTGTGATTTAGAAATTCAGAAATGACTGCTTAAAGGCATTGTTGGGTCTGTAGTATTAGAAGTTATTGGGCTGTAGGCAAGTCACTTGACTTCTGTTGGATGAAACTATCTTGTTTTTTGTTGTTTCCCTCTCAGGGAGTGTAGTTTCCTATGTCATAACATCCATCTGCATTTTCAAGTTTCTCATTGAATTCTTATTTCTTAAAGATATATGACCTTTTAATCAGTTAGCTCAACAAATATTTCTTAGTTTCATTATAATGGGCTAAACACTGTGTCAGGTACTCACATTACTTGTATTTTATTGGTCCTCATGGGCTCATAGTTCTGTTTCCAACAATCTATGCATATTGATTTTGAAACCCTTAGTTTTTTATATCATATTGTACCTGGCTAAGTGCCTTTATTTTTAGGAATAAATTAATAATGAATGAAATTACAGATATCAGTTGTGTTTTATAAACTGTAATATGTGCTTAGCTATTAGTTATTACAGTTTTATGAAGCCCTCAAATGAGGTATCGATGTCCTGAGACCTCCAGACCACTGCCCATGCTCTAATTGCTGGATTGAATTCTTCCCCTTGGGGTCTGAAAGAGTAAATCCAGTTCCAGTGCCTAATTTATAATGCCTTACATTTAACATAATAGCTGAAAGATTTGAAAGCACGGTCATACATGTGTTATCTATTTCTTCAACATTACTGTGAGAAAAGAAGCAGGCATTGCTATTTTTATATTTTAAATGAAGAAAATGCATATTTTTAGAGACGACTTGCCTGACCAAGGTCACTCAGCTGATCTGTGGGTCAAGGCTTAATTCCAAACTTTTGGACTCCGACTCGCAGTGTTTCACTATGTTTCATGGCTCTTCATCCAGCAGAACCTCTAATAAATCTGATTATAGTACTACATTGTAGAAGTGTCTGCTCTCCCCTTTATTAAAATCAAGACCCTGACCAGTTTCCTTTGAAAACAGTGAAGTATCTACCATCGTGTTCAGCTACAAAGCTAAACAATTATATAAGTAACACCCCTGTAGATACGGAAATCTGACGTTGGCCATTTTCACAATAGATTGACTTTGATGGTGAATTGGATCATTTTCTTCCATTGGCTAGATTTAATCAATATTCTCTTTTGTTTTTCAATTCACCCAAGGATGATTAGACAATCAGTTGACCTGATTGACTAAATATTCCCCACTCATATTTTCTGAGTCATTGCAAACATTGATCTAGCAACAAACTCTCTCCACATCAACTCTTTTGGGGAAAGAGGGGAACAGATGTTAATAGTCATTATGTAACAATGTCATGTCTATTCACGAAAGTGTAAGGCAGGAGGACACCTCGGGAGAATATCTCCTTGTTAGGAAACTGCACTATCCCATACTATTTTATTTTATTATAATCTACAGCACAGATTCAGTGAACTCTCTTTACAGCACAGTCTAATGTCTACCCTCCACCCCCATCCCCTCCCCCACCACAGTCAGATCATTTTTCTTTATTCATGTTAAAGATTCCTTCAGCAGTGCAGGAAACCTTCCATCTTGACTACTTAGTCAAAATAGAGAAATAGTTCTAATAACTCTACTTGTCCCTTGCAGTAAAGATGCTGGAAATTTTAAAAAGTTGAAAATTTCTGTGTTTTGCCACATATGGCCAACAGTGTGGTGGATTAATTGAATTTCCAGGCACTAAACCACTTTCCTAAGCAGCATTTTGAATTTACAAAGATGTCGATGTTCTCATGAGAGAACTGTTGACAAGTATCTTTATAGAGAAAGTATGGAGGTGGATTTGTTTTCACAGGAAGCTAGTTTGTAATTTCAAGTATGGGTATGTCTCTTGAAGATATATTTCATACTATTTATACATTTAATGTTGTGATTATTTTAATCACATTCCACAGGCATATTTTGACACTAATCATCTCAAATATAAAGCCTCATAAAAATTAGACATAGGAAAAACCCTAAGGTGTGTTCTTACCTATATCCATATATGTGGGGGATTGCGATATTTTCCTGTACCCTTTGATTTAACATCCAGATTCCTCATAGGTGTATGTGACTCTATTTTTTTTTTTGTTGGCTATAGGCAAACTCATCATAGAACATTCTGTCTCAAGTTAAAAGATAAAGACACCATACAATAATAGAATATACCTGATGTTTGGATGTTACCCTCAATCTGTATGGTGAAGTTAGTAGACGAGCTTTTAGCTAGACTTCGATTCTCTTAGTTTTATTTTGATTTTTAATCACATTCACATTTTTATAGTGGGATTCTTTTCAAGACCGCTTTGGTCCAACTGTACCTTAGCAGTTAGTGTATGTATTTTCTTTGACTTTTGCATACCTTATGACTACCTTGTGGTAGGGTTAAAATTCTTTATGCTAGTTCTGGAAGATTTTGTTGATTATCGATTCTAAACCGACAGGATACACTTAAAAATAAAAATCTGTCTTGTAGGTAAATTGGCCTTCTCATATTAAATGAGGTATATCCATTCTAATTGATAAAATAATCAATTTAAACTGTATACTTTGCATCAATCTTCCATAAAATAATATTTTCCCTAACATGATACCAGCTGTCTTTCTCTGTGACAGTATAGCCATTTGGGGCTTTCTTGGTATATGTTTATTTTAAAATGTATGTGGGCACCTACTAAATGTTAGGCGTAGTATAATCTGTGAGAGTTCCTAATATGTAAATGTGCCACTTTTAGGTTTTTAAGGATTTGGGGTTCATAAAAGTTTTGGGGTTTTTTGTTTGTCTCTTTGTTTTTAGTGTATGGGGACTAGAATCATATGTGTGTACTTCTTTTCCTTTCTTTGCTATTACTTGGCTAACAACAGTATAACTAGGACTTGAAAAAAAAACCCAAAAAACTCATGAGAACACATGCTAAATTCCTTCCAAAAGCATTATAGGAGTCAGACTATAAGTCTAAAAGAAAAAGAAAACAAACCATTACTCTAGTGTCATATTTCAAGGTGAATTTTTTGTGCAAAAAATGCTTTATTGTATTTAAACTCAGTATTTTATTTAACTTATGTTTGTACTGCAATGTGCACATGCTTTACTGGAAGACCTTCAGAAAACTTTGAAGGATTTCCATTGTCCTGATACAATTTCTACATAGATTCAGAAATTTGAATATTTCTTTTTTTAATCACTAGGCCCTTTGAGAAGAAGTTTCTCTAGACTGTTTTCCTGTTCACTGTTTTGTTCAATGAAATACCATCGTTTCTAGGCCACACTGCTACAGAATGAAAACACACCGATAAAAGAGCTGAAAAGAATGTCTGTTGACATGCAAAGCTAATTAAGAATCCTTTTATCTATTCATATTCAATACAGAAGAAAACAAATTATGTAGTAAGACCACTCATCTGTGCTAATCTGCTATCATTTAGTTATGGATTTAGAAATAGAAATATAGATATGATCTACATTTGTCTTTCAGCATTTTGTAGAGAAAATATTTTCTTTGATTGATCTGAAGTCGTCTTCCCAATGTATGTCATGAGTACATCCAGGCCCCCTGAGAAGTTACTAAGGAAAAGAAAACCTTTTAAAATTTGTCCAACCTTATGTTTCCCAAATTATTTGATCCAAACTCATTTTTCAAGAAGCATGAAAGTCATGCCAAAGAGTCTGGTAAATATTGGTTCCTCACATTCCAGGAGATTCCACCACACAGGACTGAAATTATACTTTGGATGTCTGGTCCACTTTTGCGCTTCCATTCATACCTTTGGACCTAAAGGAGATCCTAAATTTATCAGCAACTATTAGAGACTATCTTCAAAGCAGAGGGTTGGGATTTCTGACTTTACCTTATCAAATTTAGCAGCATTCTGTTTTATCATACATTTTTATTGATATTTTAAGACAGGGGGCAGCAAATTTTTAGGCAAAGGGCAGATGGTTAAATATGTTAACCTCGTGAGCCATATGGTCTCTGTCACAACTACTCAGCTCTCCCGTTGCTATGTTAGAGCAGCTGAGGGTGATATGTAAGCAATTAAGGCTGACTATGTTCCAATAAGACTTTATTTGCAAAAGGAGGCCATGGGCCAGCTGACTCCTCTTTTAAGGTAATTTGTAACAGAATCTAGTTTTTTTTTTTCTTTCTGGTAACTAAAAATAATAGTCCCAAATACTTTAGAAGGCAGAACATGGAGATCATATAGAAATCCTTCTTGACACCTATAATGATACCTTTTCTATGGGGGTTTTGAGCCTCCAGTTGCAATTTGCCCTTCCTTTAGTAGTGAATACATACATGGCTGCCCCACGTAGCCATTTTCAAGTAACTTTTTATTCATATTGTTCACCTTTTCCAGTATTGGGTAGATGCTCTGTTTTTGATAAGACACTATAATTGTTCTTGAAAGCAGAGTAGGTCACATTTTCCTGAATGTAATAGAAAACCTCACAGGAATGTTGGTTGAACAACAACAGTCAATGACCAAGCAAATGTTACATGTATAAACTTGGTACAACTTTGTGTAACCGGTATTAGGGATCCCATTTTACTGTTTGCAATTGATTGTATCAGTATGCAAAATTGCATACTATGCCCTATCAAGAAAATTATCTCTGTAGTACCTCAGGAGTCCTCCCATCTCCTGACCCAGCCAGAAGTTTATTCATCTCACTTAGCAAGACGAGAAAGTTTTCATTAACAATGTGTGAAAGACAATTATCCCACTTTTGAACCCAGTCGCTACAGTTGTTAGTTATAAGGAGCAGCACCGTCTGAATGGTGCAGAGGGATGTTTCAAAATATTATGCAGCAGCAGTTTTGGGTTTAATTGTGTGCAGATGGTAGATGATCTATTTTCCTTACTCGCTGCCACATTTCTAATAGCACCCAGGCTGTTCCATGTAAATTAGTAATCTTTCATGTAAGCCTGTCCTTAATTTTCCAATATTTTTTCTTTGCATCGTTTTCCAGCTGTATCATGTTAGAACTGACGTTTTAATTTTCTATTTTTCCCCCAATATCTGTGTGTCATAAATGTTAACCATTTAAACACAACTGCTGAGCTGTGCAGGCAAACCCAAGAACCCCGACTGGTCTGCTTCAAGACTCTTAATCATGTCTTGGGTCACATGTGGTCCCTGACAACGACAGCAAGGCGATTACTCATTTTCCTTTCTTGAACCGATGCTTTGAGATGCATTTTTTTATTCAGTCCTTTCATGTGACAAAATCAGTTTCCTAAATGGAAATGTTCTCCGTGAAATTTAGTTATCAGAGAAATTTTTCTACCTAAAAAATATTTTTAGGAAAAGAAGATAATGTGCTCCACAAAGGTGATTTTAGCAAGAAGAGAAAATATTGTGACTTCAGCAGCAGAATTTTAAGCAACCTGATAAATTTTAAAAGCCTAAAGTCGGGATCGTCAGAATTAGCAACGAATCATTCAGACACTATGCTCAATAGCAGTCGGAAACACTCTTCAGTCTAGAGCCTTATTTAGGACTTGTGTTTTGTTTTTATTTTTTTATTTTTTCCCCCTTCGGTTAATCTACCCCAAATCTCAGCCAAAGCTTGCAATTGGGTCATAGTTAGAACTCAAACTGCCTGACGAAAGCCTGTTTAAGGGAAAAGAATTCCAAAAATTCAACACTTTGCTATGTTCTTTTTTTTTTCTTTTTTTTCTTCTCTTTTTGTTGTTGTTGGAACAAAGTTGAGACGATGTGATATACTGATCGAGATTCTCCTTGCTAGCCTAGCTTCAGTCTGGCTTTTTCTTCCCTCATGCATGCTGACCTGGGAATCTTCCTTTGCCATAGCTGCGATAATCGTGACTCAGCTTACAACACCTTACATTCGCATCGCCCCTGCCGCAGGCGACGACCAACTGACAGGTCAGACGTTCAAGTATAGATGAGTCATCTTGCCCATTTCCTGCTCATTTTTCTCAGCTTTGTTTCCCCTCTACATTTCCTCCTTTGCTTAAGGCTTGTTTACAATGTTTCAGACTCTTGGTACAGACCTGTGCCCGCATTAAATTAAGTGATGTGCTTGGCCTCTTCTGTGTGCGCATTTATACCCACGCATTAAGCACAACGCCACTGCATGTTTCCATTGTGTGTTTGTCTGTTGGTTTGTTCCTTTTGAGCCTAATGTTAAACAGAATGAAATTTGCTGGACTTGCGGTAGCAATGCCATCCAACAGGGTTTCAGTCAAAATATAGAGAGACGGATGCCCCGTTATGCAAATTAACCTAAAAAGCCTTTGCAGGATGAGGGTGAGCGAGGTTTATTTTCCACCTTGTAGGGTCTAGTTTGCACGCACATTTAGCAACACACAGTCTTGAATTGGAGCCACCCAAAGCTGTTTGGGGTGACACCGTTCAAACAGCTTTTCATGTACTTACAACTGCAGCAGAGCTGACTGTATTCCTTCTAGAACCAAAGTGTTTATATAAAGCAGTGACACATCTGCAAGTCAAATGCATTGAATAATTTAGGGAAGTTTTTAAAAAATTGAATGGCTTTGAGTCATGGAGTTGAACTGCGTGCTTCTCTGTAAAAGGAAAAGCACACAGAAAGAGAACTTAGCTAAGAGAAATTAGCTTCTCCATCCATACTATCTCTAAAGGTGTATGGACATCTGCAGAAACACCTAAGGAAAGAGCCCAGTCAATTACTCCAGATCGAAGGTGAGTGGCCAGAGAACCCCAGAAGACAAATTTTTGTCCAGCAGTAAAAGCAAGCCATGGTCAAGATGTCTGATAGAATTACATGGGCAGGGTTCAAATTCTGGTCCCAGGGACATCATCGATGTTGTAGTTTGTGGCAGGTTGTAGAACATTCTGCCACTTTCCATAGAATTCCACTCCAGCAATTGTTTTAAGTGTATGCAACAAGGGAATATTCTCTAACGTTTAAAGACGGGGGGAAAGCATAGCTTAACTCATGGTAAGAATTCATAAATGTTTAAGTTGTTCTGCGAGCTTATTATTTTGGAAAATAAAAGCTACTGAGACTCTGGAAATGTACAGATTGAGTTTCGTAAGGCGAAGAAATGTAGGCTAATTCTACTTCTTCCTCCCCTGGAATTCTCTACACATTTCCAGTCCTCTGTTTTAGGGCCTGAAAGCTATAAAATTATTATTAACTGTTCTGCTTCTGTTGCTTCCAAGTTTCTTTTCAAGCACATTTCTTTTACTGATTCAAGTCCTACTTGTTACAGACTCTTTCTTACCCTGAATTTCTGAAGTGCTCTTCCCAAACAATAGAAGTGCTTAAGGGGTAGTGTCTCTCTTAACATAAGCTTTCCACTCTAAAACCTTCCTACGTAAGGACTGCACATGGCCCGTGGTCAGGTTAGGTGTCCATCGTGGAAGTAACCTGAGATCCTTGAGCAAGTCTGACCCCCAGCTGGCACCAATGTTGTCAGCTAACCATTAAAAATGGGTTGGCCCCACTATCCTTTAATAAATGCTGTGCTGTTCTCAAGCTTTGCCTGAATCTACTACTTCCATATTAAGCATGCTGTTTACTAGACATAAAGTAAGTGAGACTTCTGAAACATAGATTTCTCTCTAAAACTTGCATAATTAAGAAGATACCTCATAAATCAGCCTCCTTCCCAAAGCTTTCCAATCCAGCGTATCTTGTTACTTGGGAACTAGTCTGTGAAGGACACATATATTGCTGTACTGTATGGCTGCCATTCATTTAAAGGCTGCAGGAGATCTCCATCATTTATTTTGGTTTATTAGATATTAAAATGATGGAGTGTTAGAATAAGCCTCAAAAACCAGTAAAAAAAAAAAAAACCTACTTCTGATCTTTTTCTTTTTTTCAGTATTTACCGCTGGTTTTAATGATGGTTAATCTAACCCAGATAAAATCAAAATCAAGTAATATTTCTTTTGCCTTTTCCATTTGCATCAGCCATCAACTTTGATAGCGGTAACACTGTCTTTTTTAATAGATTTATTCATGAGTCATACTGCAAGCTTGAGGCTTAATGTGTTCAATCACTGATCTGACATTTATTGAGCACCTTCTGTGTGCCAGGTATAGATCTACTGACTTTTATAAAGAGCTTTACTCTGGATGGTTATGCAGGCTCTGGCATCAGGCATTTTGCATTAGTCACATCAAAACCCATGTACACACATGCTCTTCGGAGTGAAAACTTACCGTCATGCTCGTCATTTAGCAGTTAGTAAAAGACAACAGTTTTGTAACTAATGGGCGAAAAGGACATGGATTTCCAAGCCTTTCTCATCATGCGGAGCAGCTTAGGAAATGGTCTCTGGGACAATTGTGAACACTGCACATCTGTGACCCATTTAACAGTTGTGATTTTGTTTATTCAATCAATATCGTCCCTTCCAGAAGCCAACAGGAGACACATAAGGGATAGATATGTTCTGAAGTGCCCTCTGCGGTATTTTTGTTCATCCTGTTGTATCTGTGCTGACATCATACTTCTACAAGGGCTGCTCAAGGCTGTACTTATACTAGGAAGCTTTAGGGAGATAGTTCTCTGCAACATAGTTCCTTCGTCCCAGAACATGACACGTGAAGCTTGAGTTTTCCCTGGCATGGGTGGGCCCTCACTCACTTGCCTAACAAAGAACACAAGCGCCCTGGTGACCTGATGTCGGCACCAGGACTGTGCCAGACACAGCAGAATTCTCCTAGATTTAACTGATCTGATTCATTGAGCAAAGGCAGATCAGTCCGCAGACCACTAGTACATTGGATGAGCAGGCCTGTCACTGCGCTGAGGAGTGTCTTTAAATTTGTCGTACTCAATCAACAGTGAGAATACATCATTATGCAACATACACAAATATACTGACACATTAGTTTAACTGAAGCAAAGACCTTAGAAACCATACTGCTAAGGCTACTCACTGAGTAAGATGCACTCTGATGTGTTCTATTCTGTTCCATCTTATTCTGTTTCTTAAAAAATTCTAGTCACTACCTACTAAGCTGATTTCATTTCCCACTCTTGGGTTGTAACCCACAGCTTTAAAAAATGCTTTACTCAACCACTGGATTTAGGAGATTATAAAAGGAAACAGAATATGTAACTGGAATAAAGGTACTATCTACCTCAAAACCACTCTAAAGAGTGCACACAGAGAAAGTTCTAGAAACTGGAAATACTTCTGGTTTCCACTTTGTTTCCTTTATTATGTGATTAATTGTCTGCAATATAGTACTGCTTTAGGAAGAAAATTAAAAGCTGTATACACTAGAAATTTCTCTTCAAGATCTTTTAGTTAATTTTACAAATATCTGTAGGCTGTTTATTTTATATGAAGATATTTCTGTTTATGATTTAATAACCCAGCCAACTCTGAAATGCTGTAGAGAATGTTTTCCTTAAACAAATTTTTTATCATCCGTTTTGGTTCACCCATACATCTAATATGATAAAATCGGTATCTTAGAATATTTATAAACAAAGTGGCTTCTGGGACTCAAGTACAGATCAGATATAGCAGAGCATGTAGAATTACTCGCTAGATATAATTAGTACTGGAGGAAAAAAAGAGAGAGCGAGAACTGGCCAACAATTATTCCCACACCGTTTTAAGTTTTGAAAAATATACATGTAGCATATGTCGGTATTGTCAAAGGTAAACACAGCTGGACATTAAAGCTGTAAAAACAGATTTTATTCAGCAACTAGCGACTGTAGGGGATAGAGGTGGGCTCCATTTTATTCAGTAACTAGCGACTGTAGGGGATAGAGGTGTGCAGATGGGACCGGTGTTTTAAAAGGAGAACGAGGGGGTAGGCAGGATGCAAACAAGGGCTCAGTGGAGTCAGGGCAGTGAAAAATTACAGCCATCAGGAAGGGTTTCTTGGTACATAAGATCCCCACCTGGTTTGCTTACTGGCGTTTATCCAAGTTGGGTTGCTGCCCTCCCCTAGGAGCTAGGAAACGGGCCCTGTCTTCAGGTGTCACTGGAACAAACCCTCAGTTCTTTGGGCAGCCTCGAGTTTCCTCAGGCAGACATTTTAAGGGGGATCAGATCATCTAAGGATACAGCCTTGAATGGTTAGAAACCATCAGTGTTCAAGTCTTGACAGGCCAAGTTTGAGGACTAGGGGAGGTAGAGTTCAGAGGAGCTGGCTGGAATTTGGTCACAGAATTTTGCCAATGTGTAGGCAAAGTGATCATGAGATAAATTCCAAAGAATTTCTTTTTCTCCTTAATGTAGCTCTTAAAACAAATAGAGTTTTGTTTTATTTATTTATTTATTTAGGAGCATGTACACGTGGGGGTAGGGGCAGAGGGAGAAGGGGAGAATCTCAAGCAGACTCCTCTCAGAGGCAAGCCTGACACAGGGCTTCATCCAATGACCCTGAGTTCATGATCTGACCCAAAGTCACAAGTTGGACGTCACTGACACCTCAATGGAGTTTCTTTTCTTTTTAATGTAAAGTCTAAACCATGGAAGTCCCTGAATTCCATCCCACTGAAGAAGTCAAGCCTCTGAATGTACGGGAACCTTCTTTGTTCTGGGCTCTGTGCTGGAGACTTGCACAGGCCTTCTTTCACTGAGAGAACACTATCAGTCTTCTCAGCTGAGAAAAGGAAACACAAAGGGATTAAACACCTCCACGGGCCCCAAAGGACTGCAATGCAGTCAAGTCAGGGAGAGAAATCAGATTCCAGGCCTTGTGACTTGAGCCCTGGGCTCTTCTAACCTCAGCGTCTGTTTGAACTTCTCCCTCTTAACCCTCCGTGCCCTCCACGCTCCCCTCCGTCCCTTCCTGGGCCCCTCAGGCCTCACTTACTTCCCACCTGGCCCGGACGCCCCACACAGCCCTTTCGGGGGGGGGGGGGGTTATGACACCTGGATGCTCTGGGCCCTTTGCCCCCTTGCCTTCACCACCTATCATCCTGGATCCCAGCCTGAGAAATCCCATCACCTGCTTACCTGGCTCCTATCTTCACACTCCCAAGTGTTGCTTGACAAATGACAGAACAGGCAGAGTAATTCTACTTGAGGTTGGTGCTTTTCCCCTCACCTTGATGTCTCCCGCTGATCAGTGAATGTCCCCTGCATACAGTTATAGAACACTGCCCTCTGCTCCCACCCAGCTCTTCCCTCAGCCCCGAGCCCGAGACAGCCAGCTCAGACCTCCCCTTCCATTGCTGTGCCCTCTGTCTTAGGCAGGCTGCCCTCTGCCAGCCATGGCACGTTCGGCCTTCCTCACAGCCCAGCGGGTCCTAGCTGTTGGGTCACAGAAGCCACCATAATTGAGGTTCACCAGCAGCAGCCCAAGGAGATTTCTCAGACCTTCACTGATAAGTGGAATCTGTAGCAAAGATCAAATTTAAGTATACCCTGAAGCCCTAACACCATCTTTCCAGAACATGTGTTTCTCCTGCCATCTTTACAAAGAATAAAGGAGAGTGCTAGATCCTATTTGTCTCAACTCATGGATTTTGAGCCCTAGGCAAGGGCTGACACTAGGCAGGAAGCCGAAATTAGGATCTAAATTTGGTGGTGACTGTAGGGGGAGGTACATGGGGAAAGGTAAGGACCTCAAATCCTTTGTTCCATAGATGCTCATTAGATGCCAGAGACCGTCCGCAGTGGAAACCCTATACATTGTCTAATCCAGTCGTTCTCAAACAGTGCTTTGTGGGTTTCCATGGGATTCCTCTCACACAGGCTTCTGGGCTGGGCACCAGCTCACGTTAGAAGAGTTATGGGTAGCATGGCAGTGGGAACATGGGCTTGAGGACTAAATCAGTCAGGTTCAAATCCCAGCTGTGTCACCTACCAGCAGAGTGATCTTGGGCAAGTTACTTCAGCTCTCTGTGGCTCAGTTTGCTCATCAGTGAAATGGGAGTTTCAGTTTTACTCACAGTAAAGTTGTGAGGATTAAATGGAGCAAGGGAAGTACTTAGCAAGCCCTCAATAAATGTGACCTATTAGTGTTTTTCTGCCTTAACACACTCTTCAATTATGGGAACAACACAAACCCTTTTATTCCTTCATTGATTCAGCAAGCACATGTTTCCTGAGTGTCTGCTACATACGGTAGACATTGTGCTCAGCTCTTAGGATATGCCAGTGAACAAAGCTTATAAAAACTCAGGTATACTGAACAGTTGTATCCTACATCTGTACTGACCTCATCCCCAGCACCTATAATAGAGGTCTTTCTCTCTACATAAAAATATATAAATATAGGAGTGCCTGGGTGGCTCAGTGAGTTAAAGCCTCTACTTTCGGCTCAGGTCATGATCCTAGGGTCCTGGGATCAAGCCCCACATCGGACTCTCTGCTCCATGGGGAGCCTGCTTCCTCCTCTCTCTCTTTGCCTGCCTCTCTGCTTACTTGTGATCTCTGTCTGTCAAATAAATAAATAAAATCTTTATATATATATATATATATACATATATATGTATATATATGTATATATATATTTATATGAGTGCCTGGGTAGCTCAGTCGGTTAAGCAACTGCCTTGGGCTCAGGTCATGATCTGGGTTCCTGGGATCGAGTCCCACATTGGGCTTTCTGCTCAGCAGGGAGCCTACTTCTCCTTCTTCCACTCTCCCTGCTTGTGCTCTCTCTCTGACAAATAAATAAAATCTTCAAAAATCTATAGATATAAAAATATATCCAGACGTTTTCACTATCATTTATATACTTAGCTCTGCCACTTGCATTTTACATTCAATAACTGATGATTTCTCCTTCAAACCAATACATATCAATCTTAAGACATTCGTTTACCAAGTTGAAGATTGTTCTTCTGTAGGGCCATGTGATGATCTTTTCACTCAGTCCCTTGTTCAGGGACATTCATATTTTCACCATTTTTTTTTTTCCTGCTAACAACAATAATCACCACCACAAACTGGAATAAATAACTGAAATATACAAAATAAAATTAATAGCTGGATAAATAAAATAACTGGAATAAAATAAAATAAAATAACTGGAAAAAATAAAGTAAAATAAATAACTGGATAAATAAAATAAAAAATTGGATAAAATAAAAAACTGGAATAAAGAACCTTGTATGTGTTCTTTCCATTATAACATTTATTTCTCAATGATTCCCAAATTGGTGTCAAAGGCCAAGTTCATTTTTTATGTACAATCCTTTCCTTCCACATTGTAGCAATTCATCCCCAAGTACCTGCTAAGCACCCCTTCTCCCAGCTCCACGTGCTTTGATGCTTACCACTTCATGCTTCCAATATGGTGCGTGAAGATGGGATTCTCCTGACCTTTCCCAAAGACAGGCATCCTGGCCTATGGTCATTGGCCATTTGCATTTCTTCTCTGTTCGTTCATACTTATTCCCATCAGTCACTCTTGTTTTGACTCCACAGTGTCCTTTGGCTTAAAGAAGTTTGCATTTTCAAATAATCAATATGTTCCCATGTTCCTTTATTTCTCCAAGGTTATTGTTTTGCCTGAGAAGGTGTTCACATCTCTGTGATTATTCAGCCAGTCCCCTGAATTTTAGCTCTCGAATTCATCTGGAAATGACCACTGATATGGTGTGGTGTATTGCCAAGGGAGAGGTCTAGATTTTTCCAGAGAGACAGCAGTTAGACTGGCTCTCCTGATTAAATAAACAGTGATTTTCTTACAGAACTGAAACGCCATATTGTCATGTGTTAAGATACATGTATAGATTTTGTCATGGTCCTCTTTGGGTCTTCCTACATATTTATCATAATTTTTTATTATGATGGCTTTTATGATATTTTATTACTTGATAAAACTAGAATTCTCCCCATACTCTTTGTCAAAAATCCCTCCCCACTGATGCCTCCTTGTTAACTTTATCAGTCCTTATGATGGCCTACAGCCTTAGGTGTTAACACACCTGTTGTTAACACTGATTCCACATCCGTTGCCCTGACCTCCCTGTTGTTCTCATTCCATCACTCCTCTTTTGTCATGCTTCCCCCTTCCACCTTTGCTCCCACTTTCCCCTTGCTTAGGAATATTCTCCCCCAGACATCAACTTGACTAACCCTCCTTCCTCTAGTACTTCTTGCTCAAGTCTACCTTCTCAACAAGGTCGGCCATGAATACTCACCCTTCTTCCTACTGCAGCCTTCCATGAGATCTCTCCCCATCCTCTCCTCACAATTTGTCCCCTTAGGCTGCTACTTTCTTCCTTTTTATAACTTTCCTCACCTTATGTGCTTACTTCTATTTGCTCCCGTCTTTCCCCTCTCATAGAATACAAGCCCTTGAGGACAGGAATCTTCATGTGCTATTTTGTGACATATCGTAGGCCCTGAGAAGTTGGTCAAGTTCACACTGGGCAGTCAGGTTCAAAAAATGCCACTGAGGTTCTCACTGGGATCTTAACAAATCTAAATATTATCCTGACTGTAGAAATATGGTAAATCTCTCCATCAATTCAAATCTTATTATAAGACTTGTAATACAAATTTGGAGTTTTCTGCATTACCTGGCCTTGTAGTTCTCCCTCTAAAAATGTATTCTAAGTTCAATGGCATCTCACCTTCTTGTGGCCATCACACCAGTCTGGACCACTACCCACACATTTTAAATACTCTCACGGATCCTTGTTGACTCATTTGCCACATGGCAGCTGGACTGACTTTTGGAAATTGAAGTCTCATTCTATCACTCCTCTTCTTAATGCCCTTGTATCGCTTCCTACAGCACTTGCATAAATTCTAAACGTCATGTTGTAGCAAAGTAGGGGGCGCATGGTCTGGCTCCTCTCACACCTGGCCCTTGCCTTCCAACACTTCCCACACTCAGTGCTGATCTTCTTTCTCATCAAAGAATCAAGCTGGATCCCACACCAGCAGTTTGCACTTCCTTTTCCCTCAGACTGAAACTCTAACCCTAATCTTCATATTTCTAGCTCCTTCTCAAAGTTCAGAATTCAGTGTGGAGGTTCTTCCCTCAGAGAAGCCTCCCTAGACCACCATACTGAAACACAATGCCTTGTTGGCCCCAGGCCATTGCCCTGCCCATTACTCTGCTTCTTTGTGCAGTTGCCAATTACTGTCTCCTCCCAGAAGGAGGGGGAGGCAGGGCTCTGTCTCTCTGTCTTATTCCCAGTATAGCGCATGGGCACCTAGCAGGTGTTCTACATTATTTACTGAACAGTTGATGACCTTTCTTGTTAAATTTAGTCCCAGATATTTTATAGCTTTCCCATATTGTTAGTAAAGTTTGAATAAATTTTGATGAGAACTAGAAACTTTTGAATCTTTTTATTTTGCTTACTTTGGACTGATTTTATGTTAGTCACAAAATTCATCTCTTCTTTAAAAAAATATAAATATAAATGTGTGTGTGTATTTGATTCAGTAGACCTTTGCACTGCAAATAAAACAGATCCATAGTTTTCAACCTATTTTTAAAAAGTACAACTTTAATCAGCCATTTATTTTAGCAAGAAAGATTTAATTTTAATTTAATTGTCTTAGAGAGTGGCCTACCCACTCACACCAACATTGTCTGTTTCCTCCCACTTCCTAGACTGCATCTGACCACTTCTCTACCTCCACCTGTCAGACCCAGCCAATGGATCTTTGGTACTCTTTAGCAACAATAAGCTGGGACAGGCTTAAGTGCAGATAGGCTGCATTTGCCCTTCTATAAACCAAGGGTTCTCTATTTGTAAATGAAGTGGTAACTAAAATTGTATTTTAACCATACTGAGGAGCTCAGAGGACTGAATACAGCTTGAAGATGGTGTGATTGTTTCCTGAATTTGAGCTTAGTCAGTGGCAGGAACAACAAGTGCAAAAGTTCAGTGGTGAAAAGTAGCATGACGAAGAATGAAATATTACCAAAAAAAAAAAAAGTCCCTCGTGGCTGGAGAGCAGAGAACATCCTGCAAAAAGGATGTGTTATTAGTGGTCAACTTGTACAGACAGACAGAGGCCAACTGGGACCTCAGAAGTTACATAAAGGACTTTCATGTTGATCCTACAAGCAATGGGCAGCCATTGAGGTATTTTCAGGGGTGGACAGGTTCAAGTTTGCACTGTACACTTCAGCCACACTAGAAACATTGGAGGGCAGATGAAATAGGCTAAAGATTGGAAGAAAACTCTAAGAAATGGAAGATTGTCCAGCAGCCTAGGAAAAAAAGAACAGAGGGAATGGGTATGAACAGAAGAGCTAAATGCCAGCAAACAGATAGAGTGTCAGCTCCAGCCCTGGGGTCTTGATAATCTGCAGTCAGCATGGAAGAGCACATGGTAGGGAATTTAAGCGACAAGTTCAAACATATAGAAGGAATGCTCTAAGTACCTTTGAGATGGAATGGTTTCATTCAACCTCTTGCGTGAGTTACCCACTTCATTTATTTTGAGAGCTATTTACCAGGGTATTCATATGAATCAAAATTGACAAAGAACATAAAGGATAATAAAACTCAGCAATATTATTTGAACATATGGTCACTCAGATAAAATCTCACCACTGTTCGCTGCAGACACTTATATTTTGTCCTTTTAAGAGTTCAGTCATTAGACTCATAAAATGTTGTGTTGAAGACTGTTAATTTTGTCGACTAGGAAATATATGTAGAAATATTTTTATCTACTACTACAGGGGCTCTATTTCTTTTATCTTGATACTTTCTACAACCCGCCACTCAGTGCTTGGTACTTCAAAGACACTCAGAGACCAGCTATAAATTTCTGGTGGAATGAATTCATGTGTAAAAGTTAAAATTCCCTTAAAGGCATGAACCAATTTCCACACCCCAGTTTTGTTTTTTTTTTTTTAAGAAAAATAATATCTGTACCACAGAGGAGCCCCCAGCTATGGCTGCCATCAGGAGAAATGGGACTCGGGGAGACAAGGACTGGGCCAAGTGTCACACAGCCATCCCATGGTTAGGTTTTGTTAGCAAGTGGGACATGCAGTTCCAGTCTGATAGAACTAAGTTATAACTTTGCCATCGCTGAAATACTTAGCTTTAGGGAGATAGGCTCTGCCCAGCTCCCAACATGTCCACTGTCCATACTGTAGGAGAGAAGTGTCACTCATTCATCCTTTATGTGAAGAGCTTCTTGTCCCCTTGAGAAGCTTGATGTGTAATTAGCTCTGTGTTAAGAGATGCAGAGAATTCAAAATCCAAAAAGTGCAATGTTCCTCTCAGGGATACCAAGGATCTTTGTTAAAACCAACATCAACAAACAAACAAAAAACCCAACATAAACTGTTGCCTAATTATTCCACACGCAAAAAAAAATTTACTAGTATCTTGAACCATGTGTAATAATGGTAAATGTTTAATGAAATAAGTTGACATATATTCAGCTGTGCTCCAAAAAATAGTACCTGTATGATAGATTCTATCTCAGTATCAGGAGCTTTGATTTAATCTTGAGAGAGAATTTTGGGTAAAAATAAAGGGAAGATAATGCCCCCTTTAGGCTTCCTTATAAATAAAAATAGCCAAACTCTTCATTTAAGCTGATAATCCATTTATTGGAAACAGTGGCTGAATTAAAGCTACCATTTTCCAATTAATCAGGTAGCCTCATTTTTCAGGTATATTATCATATCAATATGGGTGACTAGCACTTCACAAGCCCCCTTATCTTGGGCACTCTCTTTTCAAATAGTGAAGGGGGAGATGTATATACTACACATCAGTGCTGTATATACTTTGGCCATGGAGGCCAATATGGAAGGTTAGTGAGGGGAGAATTTGGTTGGAATTTCAGCATCTCTTATAAAGGTTGCTTGAGGATTCTAAAAATTTCCTTTTCCGCCGCAAAGAATGTAAAGTGAGAGGAAATTTTTATTCTTTCTGCAGCACCAGCTGAATGCATTTTAATGGGCTGTAGTGTCACTGGTGATTTATTACCCCTTTTTGTTCTTTTATGTGTTATATTTGTCATTTTGCTATGGCAGTTTCATCTATAAAACAGTATAGTTACAAGAAAATGGTGAGGGGATACAGGACTGCCATGGGAGATTCTGTTGCTTTTTCCTTGTCATTTTGGGGAAGGAAATACTGAGTCAAATGTCAAGCATTTAGTTTCAGAAATAATATATTTTAAAAGATGTATATTGCACCAAAATAGTATTGTTTTCCATTTTTGCTACATAAACTTAAGAATTTCTGTGTAACGATTTTCAATATAAGAGAACAACTTCATTTTTCAATATCCTTTTGTGTTTTCCCTTCTATCAGCAGGGTGATAAAGGAAAATAAAACAATGTATTTAACTGTCTTTTATTTGCTTATGGCATACAGCATTCTGTCTTGAAAAGAGCAAATTGAAATTTTATATTTTAGGAAACTTACCTTTTAATTTCAATATGAATCTAGGGCATTGTACAGGTCCAACACAGATGCTGCAATAAAGTTTTGAGCTCAAAATAAACCAAGTCTTTGCTAAGAGATTCAATACGTTGTGAAAAAGCAAGTGCATACAGTTTGAAAAATAATTCAAGATTTTTGCATGAAAAATTTCATATTGATGAGTTGAATTTCCTTGCCTTTTTTCTAAGGAAAGATACTTAAATTTTATAGTGAAATTAAGTTAATTCATCCTTGATATGAGTAAACATGGAAAAGTCCTGGATATTTTAAAAATATTTATCAAAATTGAGTGACACTGTCTATTTCTCTAGGTCTTTCTCTTCAACCTAGTGTACAGCACAGAACCAGACACATAGTAGATGTTCAAAAGCATCTACTTGTTGATAGATACCAATCCTGTTATTCTGATTTTCATTTTTTGCTTTAGACAAATGTCACTACAATTTAGAATATAAGGCATCAAGATTAATTCTGACAGTTTTAGGTGTAAGGCATCTGTGAAATTCATTCAGAATTTGTAGGCAAAGGGCCATGTTCTGCTGTCGTGCAATTAACTTTTTGGTTGGCTTTGAACTAATCTCTTTTATAAATAAGTATCTTTAGAATACTGTAAAATACTTATCATTTGTGAGAGGGGGTTTTTTACAACATCTGTAGATGTGATCGAATATACATACTCAGGATGGAAAGGAGTCAGAAATTCCTTCATGATCTTGACACAGCACGATAGAGAAGAAGTAGCAGATCAAGAAAACATTGAGGGTAGATCTAGAATGAATAAATGTCCCTTTCAAAGAAAGAATTCTTATTCTAAATGCTTTTTTGACCTTGTAAAAGAATCAGGGGACAATCAGGATGGGCCAGTGAAAGGAGAAAAGCACAGTCCTTCCAACAGGGACAGATTTCATTTTCCATCTTGACAATATTGGTCAATGCCAAGACGTGTTCATCAGTGACTCCAGTGGGCTAAGAGGAAGGCCTAAAGTCTTTAAAAAGAAGGGCTTCTAAAATTCTAGCAGGTTAAAATTTCCCAACCACACACCCCAACACACAAACACACATACATCCACACAACTTTTAGAAATGTCATAGTTGCCAAGGTGAGAGGATTTTGGGTGATATCCAATTCGTTCTCAAACCATGGCATTTCTAGCTTGGCCACCATTCATTCTTTTTCTTTTCTTTTACTTTTTTTCTGAACAGAAAACACATTTACTTTTTATTTGTAAATAATGTCAAACTTTAAGTTGCAAAAATAAAAATATCACAGAGAATACTGGTATAGCCTTTATCCCATTCATCTGTTGGAAACGTTTTACCCTATTTGTTCTGTCATTTGCTCTCTCCCCACACCTGTGTGCCCACACACATATGGTTTTTTTCTGAAGGATTCGAGAACAACTTACCCATGTCATGACCCTTCACCCCTAAATATTTGAGTGCATACTTGCTAAGGATAGGGATATTCTATTATATAATCATACTAGAGTTATCAACGTAATGAATTTACTCTAACTCATTATTTTCTTATTCCAGTTTGCCAAACCTAAAATGCTTTTTGCGACATTTCCCTCCTCCACTACAGGATGTAGTCTAGGATCAGTTTTTTTATTTGGTTTTATATCTGGTCAGGGTTCTCACTGTGGGAAGGCTGTGCTAGGGGCCAGGGGAAGAGAGGTTGCTCTTTTTGGTGGAACTGTAGTGTTTTTCTTGCCACTTTCCCATCTCATATGCTTGTCAAATGGGAATCCATGATTTCATGGAGGTACAGGACCAAGGGGCTATCACTTTCCTTGCTGATAAATCAGTCAAAACAGTATTTTTATTAAAAATTAGTATGTCCTTGAGTAAAATGCAACATCTGCATGCTTTATTTGAAAAGAAGAAATTTCCTGCCAGTAGTAGATCACTTAGGATACACCTTGGGTGCTCATTGTCTCATCTGCCCTTACGGGTATAAGCGATGGGAAAGTATAAGAATCACGGTCCCTTTGACCAGCTCATGAGTAACAGTGAGTTGAGGGCCCTCAGGTTTAGACTTCAGGACATTTTTAAAACCACATGGTTTCCCAGGGCAGTTTTGAAACATATCTGACAGGAATCTTGGCCTAATGAATCTCTGCACCAGATTTTAGCAGGGTGGTTCACGTTAAGAACTCCGGATCCCAGTGCGTATAATTTAGAAAATATTCACTTTAATTTTTGTTTGTTTGTTTGTTTGTTGCATTTACTTTAGATAAAATGTAGTGAGTCCAAAGTCCAGGCTTTGGGGGAGGGGGAGCGAATCTCTTAAACTCTAAATCTCAGTTTCCCTATCTCTAAAACAGAGAGGTTACTTTTCTTAGCCTCATGGTAGGCCTTGGGAGAAGGAATACAATGACAGATACAAAGGACCTGCACCAAGCAGGCTCAGGGTAAAGAGGAGGAATTGGCAGTTGCTGGTAACTTCCTTTATGCACCGCTGTTGTTATTCCAATAGAAGATTGTTTTAGGGCCCTCTGGTCTTTCAAGAGAACTAGGTAATTAATCGGGGCCACTGCCACTCCCAAATTTGAGAGCTGCAGCCCCTCTGAGAGGCTCCAAATTGAACTTTCTGGGAAATGAATGGATTTCTTGACACTATGGAGGGTGTTATTTACATGGACACCATGTGCACGCTCTGGTCTCCAGGAGCACCAGAGCGTGAGAGGAACGTTATTATTCCATCACATGTCAAGACCTGTAATGAGTCCCCCACAGATGATATTTTCCATTTGCCTGTCTTTGGGATATAAACTGCATCAGCATGGCCCAGGCTATTGTCGTGCTCCTGGCAATGATGGTGATGATGATAATGATGAAAAAGTTACTGCATTTTCAAAGACAACTGCTTTATTTGAAGCAGTAATAGCCCAAAGCAGTGTATAACCTACTCTGCTCTTCCCTGTAGCCCTGCACCACAGAATAAATGCCAGGCTCCCTTTATTGTCCTGGCCATTTGGGGTTCCTTTGTTCCTCACTGTCCTTGGTTTAAATGTGGACACCTCTCTTTGATCCGTTCTCCAGGGGGCACTAGACGACTCACTTTAATAGAACTCCATTAAGAAAGCTTATAGATTATCGCATTGAATAACGTTTTTAGACATTAAATATGAAGTTGGAAAAATACAGAGTGGTTCTGAAGTTTTCTTTCACATGCTGTTTTCATTTAGGAGAGTAAATAACTATCTCAGAAACAATCTTTGCAAGTAAGCCTGGCACCTGACCTGGAGTTAACAAATGGCATCTGTTCAGAACATCTATCCATATCTTTGATGAGTTTTCCATTTACTCTAGTAAATATTCAAGCAATACATCAATTTAGCGATGTAATTGATGTTTAGTTTAATTTACTTATTGGTATTGCTAATGATGCAATTATTAATTGTGCTTTATTATTAATTATAATGGTTTACTCAATTGGAGCTCTTGGTCAGAGCTCATACCAACATATCAGCTTTTGCCTGGGATTTTACTGGTCTTTGCAATGGTTTAATTTTACTTATTATAACAAGATTATATATGACTTCAGAGTAAACATGATGGGAAATAAAGCTATCTTTAATATTACCAATTTGATGGGTTCTCCTTATATGTCTTTGAATAATTTCCATAGACACAAGTGCATATTTATGTACATGTATGCAAGCACAGACACACATGTGGAGACCTCATCAAGAGTGGGCTACCTGTGTCTTTTAGCCAGTGCAGGGGCTTAATAGAGAGAATTTTCAGATTTCTACCTTGTTTCTTCTATGAGTAGTGAGGAAATTAAAAAATACTTCTAAAGTAGGGTCATAGAAATCATATAACCATTTTATTAAACCAAGTTATGGTTTGAAATATGTTGACATTATCTTATTACAAGTTTCCTTCTCTCTCCCTCTCTCTCTTTTTTTTTTTCTTTCTAAAAAGCCCAGACCATTGTCATTGTTCTCGAGCAAAAATTTTGGCTAGTTTAAAGACTTCTAAAACAAATTCCATATATGATGGTGAAAAATGGTCGATAGCTACTTAGTCATTGCAAGTATTGAGTTCATAGCACTTTATTCTTGACAGATACTCATTTCCTGTCTCTCTGATATGTACCCAGTTAACTTCCTTGTCATTGATGGATATATATTTCACTTCTTTGGTGCTGAACATATAACATTTTGCCACTAATATTTATTTTCATGCTCTTTCTTTCTATTAATCTCATTTCATCATTGATGAAAGTTTGGTCAGTGAATTTACTGGTAAGGACTTTGATCTGTCATCAGCATACTGAAAAAACACTTCTTCTGTATACTGGCTGTCTCTTGGTGTGCTCAGTGGAACTGATGTTCAGACATGTTCCTTCAGTCTCGGTATATTTTCTGGATGCCCATGGAAGGTCATCTGATAGTAGCTGCAGGTGCCTGTTTCCATCATAATCCCCTCACTATATCCTGGGGAGCAGTGGAGGAAAGACCACAACACTGGGCCTCTTGTCTTTACTTACTTCCACTTCCCCTTGTTTCTCTTGTTTCTTTTCTTTTATATCCTTTGTGCTCTCCAAGAACTTCAACATAAATGGGAGAAGAAGAGGCAAGTTATGAAAAGAGTACAATTCAGAATGTGATTAATCGTGAGAGATCTGTGATGCAGTATAGCTGTTCTCATATGAACTGCAGATAAATAATAAGATACTAGGCTAGGTCAGAGGAGCACCAAAAAAGTCAAAACAGCTTTTTTTTTTTTTTTTAAGATTTTATTTATTTATTTGACAGAGAGAAATCACAAGTAGGCAGAGAGGCAGGCAGAGAGAGAGAGAGAGGAGGAAGCAGGCTCCCTGCTGAGCAGAGAGCCCGATGCGGGACTCGATCCCAGGACCCTGAGATCATGACCTGAGCCAAAGGCAGCGGCTCAACCACTGAGCCACCCAGGCGCCCCATCAAAACAGCTTTGTCTCAAGGAACTCATGGTAGCATGTGATACAAAGAATTTACTAAAATGACTGAACTAGAAGTTGAAAGTAAGTTCTATGCAAGAGGGGTTAAGCAAGGTTCTATAGTCATTCAGCAGGACAGAAAATACTTCCTACAAAGCAATCAAGAGCTATATTTGGGCTAGGTGACCTTTGAAAGATGGGCGTGATTAGAACCAATGGAAAGTGAGTAGGGAAATGGAAAAGAGTGGCAGGAGTCCTGAGAAGGGAAATATTGGATGTATGGGGAAAACTGAACATGTCCATTGGGTTGGAACGTAGATAAAGGAAAGTATTTTTTAAAAAGGACATACAGTTAGGGGAAGGGGTTGGAGCCAGCCCATGGAAGTCCTCGATTACCTTTTGAAAGAAGTGTTAGGAAACTCTTGGGTTCTATGTTGTGTTTTTAAATGAAAGAGTGACCCGATTAGAGTAATTCTTTAGGAAGACCAGTATGGCTGCAGTATGTGAAGGAGACTGGATGGGATGTCTACGTGGAAGTCAAATACAAAAGTCCAGAAGGAAAATAAGCCAGGTGCGTGGCAAAGGGAATGGAGAAGAGATGAAGAAAGTATAGCAATTTTTTACCTTTCAAGATGGGTAGGGTGGTGAGAACTGACCTGTCTAATGTCAAGTAACTCTTCTTCAACCCAAGGATAGAGAGTAAACCGCCTTTGAAATATATTTCATTCTCATGTGCTGAGGGTCAAAACGCCTTGTATATACAACCAAAACTCATTTACTTGCTCTAACTTTTGTTGAGTACATGCTACATTCTAGGCAATAAGAATACAGAGAGGAAAAGATACAACTTTTCTCTGTAGAAACTTGAGCTCCCGTTCTTGTTCAAAAATTTTCCTCATACCAATACAGATCACATATGGTCATGATTCTCTTTATAGATACCTCCTATGTGTTTTAAGAGATTCATTCAGTAAAGACTTCCCAAATGACCACTGTGTTAAAAGCATTGTGTTAATCACTAGAAGTCAACTGTGGATAAGAAATACTCCTTACTTCTGAAAAGCTCCTGTGGAAGACTATATCAGGGTACCTGCTGGTCTGCTCCTTGGTTAGATAAATGATCTGAATCCCTTGTCTCTTTTTACATTGTCCTTCTTTTCTTCCCTGTTGGCCATTTGTGTTTCTTTTCTTTGATTCCTTTACCTGTTTCTACCTTGACCAGGATATTGTGCTCTGCAAGTCATTCCTCTGGTTCATTTCTAAGTAACACGAGCTGTATTACCAGGCCTTTCTTTTCTAAACTTAGGCACGGAAAGTCCTGTGTCCTCATATATTTATCCTATTCTTTCAGGATTTTAAATTTCTCTATTGCATTCTTCTGTACTACTGTTGTTTGCTTGTTATCCTTCTTCTCTTAGGCTCTTCTCTTTATACCTGACCAAGATGATTTTTAACTTGAGTCTTGTCATTCAGAGAGTTAGCAGTAGTCGCCCAAGTTTGCTGTGTCAGTCAGGAAGGTTCCAACGCAGTGAAACGGGAGTGAGCTTCACAGACATGCCTGGACCCAGCGTGTAGCTCCTTCCCCTTTGCTTCTCACTGTCAGGACAAGCTGCTTATCCTGATTGTTTCTGCTGCCTTAGTTTCTTCATTTGTAAAATGGTGTTGATTACCCCTCGTGGTGAAATAGTAAATAAAGTTATATAAGATAACTAGCACATAAAGTAGGACTTCCAAAAGGTCAGCCTTCTTCCTTCCTATGGAATATAGTAGTAGCAACTGGGCACTCCGGTGGCATTCCTTAAATTCCTTTGCAATTAGGGATCTCTTCCAATCTCTACTAACTGGAGACTCATAAAACTAGGGCTTGATTCCATGAGGTTTTGCCTCTTAATTTTGTAAAAGAATCATTTAAAACAGTACAGTGAAAGAAATTTGCTAACTGATAAAGATATCAATATATCAGAAGGTGTTTTAAAATTAACAGTCCAATTAAATATTTTTCTTATTCTGCCATTGTCTGTGAAAACCTTCCTTCACAGATATTTAGGACCAATGAGGTTCTCAAGTGGGAGCTTTTCTTCATGCTGTGTAGGGAATCACCTAGGGTGTTACTTAGACCTTTGATCTTGAGTCCCTGGAAAACCTAGTCATCTTTATGTTTCATAAGTTCTCTCCAAATGTTCTTAAACTCTCTATGAATGGAGAACCTCTGTTTAGAAAATATTGAATAGAATGGCAAAATGAATATAAGTCTTGTTTATTAAAGAACCCCATTGTTTAAGGAAAAGCTGTATGTTTACTGAGTGAGTATGGGGGGATTACATGACCCCACCCACTCCTTGATCCCAGGAAACCTCATTACATTTCTGAGGATTACCTTTTAGCCATGTGAACAACATATCATATTTCTGCCTTCAGTTTGCTAGACTCTGTACATTGTTTGAATCTCAAAAATACTGATTCTTTTTTTTTTTAAAGATTTTATTTTTATTTATTTGAAACAGAGAGAGATCACAAGTATGCAGAGAGGCAGAGGCAGGCATAGAGGAGAAAGCAGGCTCCCCGCTGAGCAGAGAGCCCGATGCGGGCCTCAATCCCAGGACCCTGAGATCATGATCTGAGCCAAAGGCAGAGGCTTAACCCACTGAGCCACCCAGGCACCCAAAAATACTGATTCTTTTAGTAAGCATGTAGACTCTATTAGGTATACTCACTTCTAGATAAAATAGGGAATGGACAATTTTAGGCAGCCACAAAAGCTACAGGGGGCTTTGACAAACATATACACAAAGAACTACTTCTTTGTGCAAGAAGCTGTAGTGATTCTTTCTCCCAGAGGAATTATTTCTAAGAGCTAAACATAAGCTAGCTAGACCGTGACCCATGACACAAAGTCTGAAAACAAATTAGAGGGACAGCAGATTTTTATTTTAATGCCCCTAAACTTTAGTTTCAGACAAAACTCACTCTTAACAGGAGTATCCTCCAAAAACATCCACTGGCATTCCCTTCATGGATTATTCACTTTGTATGAAAAGTGAACACAGCTGATACCTTCTTATTGACAAGTTGTTTCCTCATTTTATGACTTGACCATGATTTGAGAAATGCAAATGGAAAAAATAAAGCTATTTCATCAGAATAGTAACAGCACTAATAATTCTCTTGAAACTTTTAGTGCCCAGATAGTAAGTGATAAGGCTTTGATAGATCATCTTCCCCACAGGATGTTGGCCACATCAATAAATGAAAGCAGTAACTGTCATGAAATTAGAACAAAAATAAAAAAGTAGATTAATTTTTTAGAGACAGTATATATCAAACAATCCAGTATCTCAGTTTTATATGAGAAATTATATTTGTGATTATTACTTGTAAGCCGTACGCGTTCTGCATGCCCTACGGTGGAAATTAGGGACAAAGGAAGAGTTATAAATTCAAAAGCATAATCAGGTTACAAATAATACATAAAGTGTGAGTGTAGATGATTCCAGAGTAGTTGATTGACTTTGCATTCCCAGGAAGAAAAACAATGGTATGTAATTTAAATGAAAAATCTTGTAGATGTTTTGCGATTATGTATAATGTTAAAGGGACAGCTGAGAAAACTAAAAACAGACTGCAAGGAATTCTAATTTTCTGTACAAGACATGAATGAGCTGTCTCATGGTCCTATTTAAAACCAGGGTGTTGCTATTTTTAAGAAAAAGAAAAGAAATATACCTCTGCAAAAGGTAAAACAAAACAAAAGAACCTATGAAAATTAATTAAAATAGGTTTTGTGTCCAAATGGCCATAAAAAGACTAGCGCAAAGTGGCTGAGGCTTCCTCAGTTGACGCTTGAAAATACCTTTCAGAATCGGAGTGCTGGGGAATGAGCTTGAGGAAACGGTCATCTTACAAACGTCCACAGCCGCCATTTTACTTTCTGCTTTTAATTTTCCTCAGATCTCATCTTGTAAGGTGTCTTGGCCTCCTCAGTTTCTCTTGTCCGTGGTTCCCCTGGTTGCTGTCCCCAGCGTTTTTCTCTCCTTGACCCCCAAATACTGAGAGTGGTATTTCGGTGTTTGGTTTGCCACTGGAACCTTTCGCGTGTAGTGGGAATGAAGCATTTTGTTGGTTGGATTCACTTCAAAGGTCAAACCCAACCACACATTTTCCCCGGCAGGAGACCAACCTTGTATGTCCATCAGTGGCAGCAGCATCCAGCCAGCGCTGGGCATCTGAGACCCAAGCACACCTCTGTGCAGCTGGTGAGGTGCCTTCTGTAAGCCCCTTGTCCTTGCCTTTCAGTTCC
This sequence comes from Mustela putorius furo, assembly GCF_011764305.1. NCBI lineage: Eukaryota > Metazoa > Chordata > Mammalia > Carnivora > Mustelidae > Mustela > Mustela putorius. The sequence goes on along the minus strand of NW_025422010.1, from coordinate 9,983,861 downwards.
ACTCACCCCTTTAGATCAGACATTGAGCTCCCAGACCAGGTGAGGTAGTCGCCTTCCCAATGGTCCCCAAATGCCTGCCCTCACCACCCCCTCTACACTCCATGAGCTTGTGTAATACTACCCACGTACTCCTCTCAAGGCACAGCTCCATTATTTCCTGCTGTTCCTCCCTTCTTATATTCAGTACAGGCTGTCTTAGCTGGTAAGCAAAGCCAGGAAGCGAACCATAAAGCCTCAGTTTCCCATACCGCTCCTCCTCTACTCCCGAACCTTCACCTGGACTTCAGCCCAGCTACACGAGAATCTAATCACAGAGATGTCTTTGTGCTCTCTGCCTCTCTGTCTTCGCTTATGAGGCATCCTTCTATTGGAATCTTCCCCTTCCTTCAAGCCCATTCATATTCCACCCTTTGGAGAGGAGCCTTTCCAAACCTCCCTGTTCACTGTCCCCACAGTGGGTTCTAGGGCTCACCCATGCACTTCATGTGGCTTCTGGTGTCAGGCCCTGAAGGCTGAGGCTCCAGTCTTACTCATCTCAAATTCCCCTACAGATACAGTTACAGCACTTTGAGCATAAAAGGTACTCGGTAAGGGGTTGTGACTGAAGACTTATGAAAACTAATATTAGCATTAGCCCATGATTAGGATTGCCCAAGCAAGTGTCCCTTCTGGAAATGCTTCCACCATCAATTCCTGACCACTTTTCACACCCCTCCCCACCTCTGGGATATAACTCTGAGTAGTGTCATCCTCTTTTCTCCTTTTTCTCCTCCTCTCCCTCTTCTTCATGCTAGTTATGAGGAGTGAGGAGGGGGCCCTACAGCTCTGTGCTCCTGCATAAACCCACAGACCCTACCCCAACCTACACATCTCCCCTTCACAATCCGGATTCATTGCAATCACATCAGGATTCATTGCATTATGCCTTGCCCAACAAGCCCAGGTATCTAGCTCTCCCTCTCCCCCTCAACCTTCACCCCTATACCACTCAGTGCATCCCTATCCGTCTGGCTCTGGCCTTCCCCACCAGAATAGAACTTCCATGAGGACAGAGGTTTTGTTAGACCCATTTGTTCACTGTTGTATTCCTGAAATAGTGCATGGCACCATTGGGGTACTCAATAAAATCTTGTAGAATAAATCAAGAATATTGCTCATTTTCTCCAACATTTAGGGACAGCTAGTACTGGTCACCATTATGCAGATGGTCTGGGCAGCCAGGCTGTCCCTGGGCTATGCCTAATGTTCACTTTTCCTGTCAGGAAGGCTTCCTGTTTTCTCAAGGTGATGCTGTTGTGGTGTTGGGGCCACAGCCACCGCGGTCAGTAGCCCCAGGCAGCCGTGATGACTTTCTTGACCTTCTGAGCTTGCGTCCTTGGGTCTTCTGGAAAAATTTCTGCAGCCAGTTCAGTAGTCAAAATTGGGCCCAAACCTCAAATCAGTGGCTGAGCACATCATGTTCTCGGCCTGGCGTGTGCTGTTATTTAGTTTAACATCAGACACTAGGCCAAGACTCACTATTTCCTGCTAAGCTGGAAACCCACTGAATACAGCATTGGATAAAATCATTCCCTTTCTTTTGAGGGTTTTCATGTGGGATGTTGTATCTGTGACCTTACTTAAAGCAAGTTCACTGGAATACCGCTCTTTTTAATTTTCTTGGTCGTTGAACAAAACAATCACCCAAAGCCATCACTAAGAGTTAGTAGAGGGGGCATCTGTGAAGATTATGCTCTACAGTTTCAGCAGAATGTCTCCCTCCATCTATGAAATGTTTAGCTTATTCATTATTTTAACAAATATGTTCAAGCCTAGATAATACCCCCTATTAAATGCATGCATTTGAATATATTCCCTTTAAAAGGACCTACATGTAGAGTAAACTCTAAACAGAATGTGCAGCAGAAGAGGGGGAAAAAATGCCTTTCCACAAAGAATTGGAAATTATACCAAAAAAAAAAGGAATAAAAGTTCATACCATTAGAAACCTGGCAAGAAAATAACAAGACAGAGGGGAAAATACGAAAACAACTCTTTAGCCAAGCAGTTTGTAAATTATACTATTAAATTCATAGATTTGCTGGCGGGTGGGGGGGACAAGCTATCAGTTATAGCCACATTCTTTTTTTTTTTTAAAGATTTTATTTATTTATTTGACAGGCAGAGATCACAAGTAGGCAGAGAGGCAGGCAGAGAGAGAGAGGAGGAAGCAGGCTCCCCACTGAGCAGAGAGCCCGATGTGGGGCTCGATCCCAGGACCCTGGGATCATGACCTGAGCCGAAGGCAGAGGCTTTAACCCACTGAGCCACCCAGGTGCCCCTATAGCCACATTCTGTCACAAATTATTATCTGTCCCAGGCTGACAGACAGCTCGCAACTGCATGTTTCCAAAAAAAAACAAAAGTGGAGAAAAGAGCATCCGGTGGAAGGGGGTCATAAAGATGTCAATTTCCGGAAAGGCTGGAGGGGCAGGTCAGGCAGACAACGGCAGGAATGGTAGGTACGGGGAGTGAACTTGGAATTAGTGACACACACCTCCGTGAGATTATCTCAGTGAGGTGATTTACTTATTCCATCCCAGCCTGTATTTGCTGTTGTTGCTTCCCGGATCAGCCCTAAACCCGGACATTCCAATCAACCCCTCGTCCTGGGGCTGTCACCATGATCTGGTGGCGGTGCCCTGCAGCAGGCAAAAGGAGGGTCACTCACCACCAGCCCCGGCCAACCCTCCTCTCCTTTTCTGAGCTGCTCTCCCATTCTGCATGATTGCCACCATAATCACATTGCAGCTGTGTCCTGCAGAGATAGAACATTTCATTTTCTTGACCTGCAATGTGAAATGAGTTAAAAGTAAGTGCTAAAGAATGATAATACTGAGCTTATGCTAGCTGAATAACAATGGACTTTCCTGCTTCCCAAGGGAATGAAAGGCTCGAATGGGGTCTCTTTTCCTGTCTCAAAGATGGGTAGAGTATTCCTCCAGTTCTCATAGGATACAGGCAAAATGTGGGCTAAAGTGAAACAATAACCAGTTGTTTTTTAACAGAAGCAAACGTGACCGTTAACAAGACAAACTTCCCTTACTGAGGGTTTATGACGTACTCTGTGTGTGTGTGTGTGTGTGTGTTAATGTATTTCAGTCTCTTAGGCTAAGAGAAGTCTTTCTGTATTTCTTTCCCAAGTGTTGTATTAATGACATAATTTAGTTACAAAGAAATTCAGTGAATCGGTTATTTACAAAATATGTTTGGGCCATTTGAAATCTACTAACTGGTGAGATCAGTGGGACCGCCCCCAGTATGCCAACATTTGGAAGAATAAAGCCAATTTCATTTTATTTTATTTTTTTAAGTTACAAAAGAGGGACGCCTGGGTGGTTCAGTTAAGCAGCTGCCTTTGCCCAGGTCATGGTCCCAGGGTCCTGAGATGGAGCCCTGCATGCGGCTCCCTGCTCTGCGGGAAGCCTGCTTCCCCCTCTCCAACTACCCCTGCTTGTGTTCCTCTCTCGCTGTTTCTCTGTCAAATAAATAAATAAAATCTTTAAAGTTAGAAAAGAAATCAAAATTGGAAAACATAGCCCCCTTTTTCACTTTTGTGCATTTTAAATTTTTATTTTAAATGCTTTTTTAATTTTCATCTTTTTGTAGCACACATTTTATCTTTAAATCTTTCTTAGCAATTTATTTAATGTATCAGTATCCTACAAATCCATCATATAAAATCTTAACACTGAACACTCAGTTCCAGTGGCATATTAGAGGGGTATACATAAGATGTAATTACACTAAAAAATAATAAACATTAACAGTCTCAATGTTTATCTGGATAATTAGTGTGAGGGATATTCATTTAAATAAAGTAGCAGGACTTCCCCCTAAAGTCATCAGAAATAAAAACTAACTGAAACAGTTTACACAAAAGGATTTGTATTCAGTAAGGTATGATTTTTACATCATGATGACACTCATTATAATTGTCTCTTTGATTGGAATGCACATGTGGATGGAAAGTCACCTTTTTTTTTCCTTTTACACCATGAAATTTATTTCATGTATAGATATACATGTGTGTACATAAAGGGGATTGTGTGTGTATTATATAATACATGTATATATGAGGTTTGCATTAAATATAAATACTACTACATGTGGATTACATAATGTATATATATAGCTAGGGGTTGAATTGTATCCCCCCAAAAAGATGCATGGAAATCCTAACCCCCCCAGTACCTCACAACGTTCTTTTATTTTGTCTTTTGTTTTTTTATTTTTGACATTTTCTTTTTTATTCTTAATTTAATTTAAATTTTTCTTTCAGTGTTCCAAGATTCATTGTTTGTGCACCACACCCAGTGCTGCATGCAATACATGCCCTCCTTAATACCCACCACTGGGCTCACCCAACTCCCTTCCCTCTCCCCTCCAAAACCCTCAGTTTGTCTCCCAGAGTCCACAGTCTCTCGTGGTTCGTCTCCCCCTCCAATTTCCCCCAACTCACTTCTCTCCATCACCCCATGTTCTCCATGTTATTCCTTGTGCTCCACAAGTAAGTGAAACCATATGATAATTGACTCTCTCTGCTTGACTTATTTCATTCAGCATAATCTCTTCCAGTCCCATCTATGTTGATGCAAAAGTTGGGTATTCGTCCTTTCTGATGGAGGCGTAATACTCCATAGTATATATGGGCACCTTTTGCCTTGTGTGTCTCCCCAGTCTTAACCAGCTTTATCAGGAAAATGGCCACAGATGGGTTCAAGAGGCAGCCTTTCATATAAAATCTTAACATGAATAGCTTTTGAAAGAAATGTAGTTTATATGTTTCCGATGGAAACAGATGGAAAGTGAGAGCTTGACACAGTTTCCCTGTGATGATTCATCTGAGGACAGTCTCAGTCTAGAATGCACCAGATATAAGGATGGCTAACTTTTTTAAGAATCAGGTGACGCACGAATGGAAAACCCAACGAGAGAGTAGAAAGGGTCGGTCTCAATATTCAATTTTAATTAATTTTTTTACCAAGAAAATTCTAAGGCAAATTTGGACATAAAATTCCTACTTTAGAATGGTCTGTCCCGGCACCCTAGGGAGGGTGGTGGCACAATGCCTCGGGTGCTCAGCATCATCACGTTCTGGTTAAAAAGGGCAGAAGCCCTTAAAAAATAATGGATTCTGCTTAGTGAATTGAACGTTACATTCCTAATATATTTTTTTTTTTGTCCTGAACTTATTTAGCAAAGGAAATGGATATTTCATCAGACATAGATTTGACATTCCATCACATTATACCATAAACAGGACAAACGGTGTTTTGGAAATGGGAAAGCAGGCACACAAGACAGTAGCCACTGGAAGGCTCTGGTTATCTCATTTAAACAGATATTAAATATGGGTGCCAGTAGTGTGATCATCAGCTGCCTCCCACTTTGTGAATAAATTGCTTAGAAGGAGTCTTTTGCCTACCAGATGTGACCTAGATTCAGATTCCAAAGGCAGGGGGAAAATCTCTATTGTGTTAAAAAACAATTGCTGGTAAAATGCATGGTAAATGAGCTTATCTCACTTTTCCAGGTGTTTGGGCTAATATGTTATGGAATTACTGCTTCACTTATGAAAAATAATTGAGGAAAATGTTTCAGCAAATCAAATTTGGATAAAGGCTTAGGATAGCTATTGTGTTGTTAGCAAGTTTTTAAACGGCAGAAAGAGCAAGGAGCCAATAAAGATAATAAAATACAAAAAAACTGTTTGAGAAGAGTCTCTTAGAAAAGGGTCAGGCGTGGGTGTGCTACCCAACTTATGTTATGGTTTTGTAAAATATTGAAGAACAATATGAACAATTACCTTCCTTTCAGTGCATATGAAAGCTGTGGAAAAAAAATCAAAAGCTTGTCTGTCTGCTGGCTCTGATAAGTCTTCTTACTCTGTTAAATGCAGCAAAATGTTTAAAAATGTAACATCTTTATTCTTACCCATCGTCTGTCCTTTTTCATTTCCTTTTCCACCTTTAGGAGCCGTCACCCCGAAGCCAGTCCCAGAACCCGAGAAGGAAACAGACCATACTGTCAAAATTGCTGGAGTCATTGCTGGCATCTTGCTGTTTGTTATTATATTCCTCGGAGTTGTGTTGGTGATGAAAAAAAGGTGAGCTCCTAGCTATTGCCAGAAATGCGGTTCTGTCCCATTGTTTGCCAAGTTGCTTCATGCATGTGAAAATATTCAGTTATTGAATTGGTTTTGAAGACACACCTGTGACCCTAATTGTTCCTATTTCTCATCTAAGCTTCAAAGTTATGGGACAAAATTCAGAGTAATGATTGTGGTGTTGTATGACAATGCCAAGCATATCATGCCAAGTTAATATAAGGCGATGTGTTTTCCCACACATTGGTGCATAAAGTTCTGCAGACTCTTTAAAGACATTTACTAATCATGAAATTTTTAGTGCTGATTACAGATGTATTAACACATTTGCTGTTCTCAAGGACACGAGAAACCAGAGTTTTCCTTCTCATTATGATGAAGATCACGGTGATGACCGAGTTTATTGAGCCCGTGTTATGGGCAGGCAGGCACCATGCTAGGGGTTTAATCTGCACGACACCAGGAGAAGGAGACTCTCAAAAAACAGCCTAACAGGAGCACAGCCCATGGTATGACTCAGGACAAGAATAAAGCACATTGGATGTTGTCGGATTGCTCTGTTTAGTTGAAGGGTGGTCTGGGAGAGGAGAAAACCCAATATGGCTGTAATAAGCAATCTTCACCTCCCACCCTTGGAAAAATATACAGTGCTTTCGTGTTGTAGAAATGAGTAAGAAATTACTATATAAGTGTTCAACTTATATAAAAATTATCAACATAAAAATATAGATAATGATATCTTAATAGCTTAATTTTTCCCAAACATTAGTAATACTCAGACTTTAATCCTTTTCTCTGTAGTTTAAAAACAATTTTAGGATAGGAGTAAGGTCATGGCTGGTAGGAGGTGAGGATGGAGAGGTCACCAAAGCAAAGTCTTGAAGGTCTGGTCTTGTCTGTCATCTAAGGAGGCTGGACTTGGTCCTGAGATCCACTGGTGGCCTTTAAAAAGCAGGTAGTAATGGGATGTCATTCTAATCTTAGAAAGATTGCTCTTATGTTAGGATTGAATGAACACAGTGAGGAGGGAAAAGAACTCAAATCAAGAGGAGCAGTTGCATGAAGCGCGACAGCTTTAGAAATATTAGGAAGTAAGTTTTAGTGGCCATTTGGAGGGAGAAGCAACAACATAAAAAGAACCTAGTTCCTGGCTGGGACAATTTAGAGGTGATATTACCAATCAGAAAATGTGGAATATGGAAAGTAGAACATATGTGGGGACTGAAGATTGGAGAGGTAGGTGGTGTACTTTTTTAGTTCACCGTTCCCGTGAAGTTCAGTGGAAACTTCCACCAGGGAGTAGATGTGCTGCAATGGACTTAGAATAACACTTCCCACCGTCTGGTCATCAGCCTTTGCCAAGCTGACACCCTGGGTTTGGATGAGGTCACTCAGTCCCTGTAGAATGAGAAGGAAGTCAAGGATGAAGAGAAAAGCTCGGGTAACGCAGTGTCTAGGGGGTGAGTTCATATCCACATGTATACACATATGTATGTATCTCTTCTTGCTTTGTCCTTCATCTGATGTTTAGCCCTTGCTCTGTCCCAGCCGCACATGGTAGTAGTGGGCCCCCATTGTTTAAGCGCTTTCTTCCCACCTGCTCTACCACTTCAGTTCCTTTCTTTTTTCCACCGATCATTTAATTTCTCTCCTTATTTTTCTTTACATTTTTTTTTCTTCTGATGAGATCTTTTAAGATCCACTCTTTCAGTGGGGCTCCTAGGTGGCTCAGTCAGTCAAGTGTCTGCCTTCAGCTCAGATCATGATCCCGGGGTGCTGGGATCGAGTCCCATGTCGGGCTTCCTGCTCAGTGGGGAGTCTGCTTTTCCCTCTCCCTCTCCCCCTCCCTACCCCTGATCTCTCTCTCTGTCAAATAAATAAAATCTTAAAAAAAAAAAAATCTACTCTCTTAGCAACTGTTATATGTGCAACCCAGGGCTGTTAACTGTGGTCACCACCCTGTGCATTTGATCCCATGACCTATTAGTCGTGTACTAGAAGTCATTTCATTTTTATTCTTTTTTCTTTTCATTTTACTTTTCTGCAACTTTCTTTTCTATATCCTTCTTTTATTCTTCTCTAGCTATTTGTCTCTTTAGTTCTTGCCTCCTCCAAGTCTCTCTCTCTCTCTCTTTTTTTTTTGGTGGTTGTTTCTTCTTACTTCTCCATCACCTCTTAGGCATTTTTTTCCTGAATGCCCTGCCTTGCTCCCCACCCCAGTGTTTATGCAGATAGCTTATCTTTGCTGCCAGTGGTTAATCCCATTCTTTTTTTAATACTATTCAGTATAAATCTGAAGCAACACTAGGCCTTTCCATGCCTGGAAATACAAACTAAACATTTTGAAGAGATTTATTTTTAGTTGAGGGAATAGGTTGGATTCTTGTGTCTTCTGGCAAACTCTCTATGAGGAATAGCCTGAGACTACTAATCCAGTTGCCCTTGTGACCTTAGCTAAATGTCATTTCATCCTCCAAGGATCTATTTCTGCTGGATTAATTCATTATTCTACCTAGGTCTCTCAGGTAGTCATGGAGGTTATGTTATAAATTATGCATTTGAAGAGCTTGCCTACAGTAACATATGGTCTTGATACACCATTAGACTAAATACCAATAACTCATATCAAATTTACATGATTATTTGCTAAGTTCTAATCTGAAAAGGGTTGTTTTCACAGCACGTACCACTTTTGTTTGTGCTTTTTCTGAAATATAGACCGTGCTCTCTGGAAAGAAAATTTGCCAATATATCATGCCTATAAATACAAAACTTCTAAAATTTAGACCTGAATAGTCATGTGGTACAAATTTTCATATTGAATAGGAATTCTTAAGAAAATTCTAGTTGTTTGGGGTTTTCTCTAAAATTTTAGTCCCAATTTTAAAAGCTACATTTTTAAATCGTTAAAACCTATTCATGATATTAATCATGAATAAGTTGTTTGTGTATCACTGATATGTAATAAGCCACACGGTTTGGTTAGAAGAACACTGAATTGGTTTTTTTAATGAGGCCTAATTGCTGTATAACTACATTAATTTCAGGCATACAACATCGTGATTCAATATTTGTATTGAATCACCATAATGAATTTCGTTACACCCCTCATGACCTTCTGACCCCCCCACCCCCACTTTGCTCAGCTCCCACCACCCCCAGGAGAACACTGACTTTAGATTTGGCATTCCTAGACCTGTATTTTAACTACGTTGGTGGTTCTGAACTTCTCTGGGCCTTAGTGTCCTCATTTGTAAATTGAGAAAATTATACTGGGTGATCTCTGTCCCTCCCACTTCCAAAATACCAGGTTTTCTCTATGCCACAGCCTCTGATGACACCGTATGTGTGCTATTCTCGAAGTACAGTGGGCAGCTCATTGCTGTATTCCGTTATTCAAACAAAGCCTGTAGCTCTTTCAAAGGCTGTCTCGGTGCGGTCGGCTCACGTCGGAAAGTGTGACCCGGTGACCCACTTTTAGCCCTGTTTCCCCCCGTGAGACAGGAGGCCCTCAGCGAAAAGGAGAGAGCTGGGAGGAAAAGGAAAACAGGGAGGGAGGGAGAGGGAAGGCGAGGAACGGCCCCAGGTGTGGGCTTCACGATGTCATTAGTCATTTTCGCTGGTTAAAGCCTGATGCTACCTGGGCTCCGGTGCCGTTCCTGCACTAGCTGGTTAGCTCCCAGTGCTTCTGCCCTCGGCGCTTGGCATCAGCCAACGCGGCTGTGTGTCGTTGGTCATAAAGACAGACTGGGCCCAGGAGACAGGGTGGTGGAATGTGCCCATCGATATTTCTGGAAATACGATGGGAAGTCTGTCCTGCCCAGGGAAAGTCACTGGTTACCGTCCGTGTGTGTCAGCATCCCGGCCAGGTGGGCCTGAGCTCCTGAGATTCGGGACGACGGGGGGTGGGGGGAGTGGGGGGAACAGCCAATTTAATTGGGAGGCATCGCTAATTATTAGCTTAGCTGAGATCACATTGCTTTCTGAAGGACTGGCCTTCTATAAAAAGTAGTTGCTGAAGGTAGGCCTCTGGGAGAATGGGTAAAAGCTGTTCAGCTCAGGCTAACTCATGGAATTCTTTGACATTGAGGCAATAATGACTAAAAACGGAGATAACCATCAGTTTTATTTGGCTATGTTTTATAAACCTATCACAGATGAATGACTGGTTGTTATTTTGTTGATGAATATTAAACCATTTGAGCCTTGTTTGGACTAATATAATATGAAACCATCTTTTCCTTAAAAACTGTTTAAAAAAACCTTTACATTTATTTTTACTTTACCTGCTAAGGAAAGCAACTTTTTTCTCTTTCCCAAAAATATGTGTTCTTTTGAGGGTGCAGTGTTTTGATGCAACAAATGTTAAGAAAGGGTATAAGATGGATATGAAATTAAAGTTTCATAGAGTCATAGGATGATATACAATTAACTCTTGCACAATGTGGGGGTGAATGGCACGGACCCCCCTCACACATCCAAGTAGGAGGGCTCTCCCAAACTCAACTTCTGATAGCCTACTGTCAATTAATAACATAGTCAATTAACACATATTTTTTATGTTGTATGTTTTATATACTATATTCTTATGATAGAGTAGGCTATAGAAGAGAGTGCTATTAAGAAAGTCATAAGAAAAATACATTTACGCTACTCTACTGTATCGTGGGAAAAAATAGTGTGTAAGTGAACCCACACAATTCAAACCCATGCTGTTCAAGGGTCATTTGTATTCTCAAAATAAATATAAAATAAGTTTGAGCAAGAGATACTTAGTGTTTATCATTTTTCATCCATGTATAATTAAATATATTTGTGAAAATGAAAATACCTGCATTTTCAACATTTTTCATAGGGAATAATTTATCTCAATAACATGTTTGACAGGATTTAGTATACAAGCACCATCAATTTTACCCTGATTAATTATATTTACTATTGTTTCTAAAATTGCTATAGATCTTTTAGAAATTTGAGGACATTTGTATTAATTAGAGTAATATTCCTGTTTCAGCTACTGTGGTAAATAGAAATTAGGGAAGTTGTAGCTCAATGAAAATAATTAAAGAGATATGCATTCTTGGCCAAAATAGCAAATGTTAGCTTTTCAACTACATGAACACCTGTTTTAGGTAAACGTGACTATTTTAATCCTGAAGCACAATACCTCTACCTTCTTTCCAGAACATATTTTAACAAGTGAACATTTTGCAAATCTAGCACCTGTCATTAAATATTTAGAACCTATTCTATTATATTTAAACAATACTGGTACCGAGAGAAAAATCTCAATAAAAGTAGGAAGTATTTCTGAAGATATCATGAAACAAAAAGATAAGAGAGAAAATTTGATGAAAGCCCAATTTTCAAAGAGATGCCTATAGTATGTGGCTGGAGGCAACTTGACATTATCTATAGTTCTTCTGCTATACCTGTTGACATATGCGATAGGAAATTTTTTCCACTACAGCTCAGTGCAAGCTGTATGTGGAAAATGTCTTAAGTCTGGAAGCTCTATTGAGAGTTTTTTTTCAAAAGCACATTTTCTGGAACCACACTGAGAGAGTCTTACATAGACATTGCTTTATGATTATTATTTAGAGTATGTGCAGCCAGATAAAGAAGCAGATGCTGAGATTTTTCCGTTCTGAAACGTGCTTTGGCATGCAAGGAACGGGATAGCTGGGTACATAAAGAAGTATGGATATGTCACCCTAACCTATCAATCAGCTAATATCCTTCAGTTTTCTAGATGGAAACTGGATGGGTTTGTGGTCCAGAGGTAAGTTAAACAAGCGGAGGCTCCTCTAACCCAGATTTCATGTGATTATCCTAAGAGCTCTGATCCTAGGAGCTACTTCTGGACTCAATCTAATGGTTTGACTCTTATGTTCTATTAAGGGTTCTTTGGGAGCTGCTTATACAGAAGATTTTATTTTAAACAGAAAGGTGGGGAATATAGGCATCAAGTTTTTTTATTTTATTTCTATTTTATAAGAGGAAAGTATCAGAAAATGGTAAAGGACAGTCGTACAGACCGGGTCTGGATCCCTGCTCCCAGCTGGTAGCAGAATGAGTGGGGAGAAGTTACCTACCCTGTCTGAACTCCGTCCGCAGCGGGAAGTGTGGCAGTGATGCTATTGGGTCTTTTGTAGGGCACCACGAAGATTAAGGCAGATAACAGGTACACACAGCTGGTGCTTGACAAATAATAGCACAGGGGCCCAGAAGTTTGGGAAGTTGTTCAAGATGACAGAGGTAGTACAGGGGGGACTTAGTGAAAGTGGGTGTGTGCGATTGTTACCCACGCTGCTCCACTGCCTGCGGCCACAGCACTCAACTCAGAGATATCTCCGGCTCTATTAAAACTGAGGTGCCTTCTTCGTGCAATTGCTGGGACCGGCACCGTCATCAGTTTGTGGTGGTTTACCATTGCTGTGAGTTTGCAAATGCCTGAAACTCTGCCACCATGGTTTAATCTCCCTTTTGAGCCATCACAGGAAGAGAGCTAAACTAAAGCTTTCTCCACTTCCATCTTTACAGAAGTGTTTTGTAAATCCTTTCAAGGATGTGTATTTCATGTCATTTTTTTCAGCCGTTAAGTTTCCTTCGGATAATTCACTATAGGAAGGATGCTGCATCCTTGTCTGGTTGGGTGACTGAGAGAACTTTGTTGCGTTTGATGGTGAGCTGTGAACCCAGGGAGGGTTTTACGTAAGACTTTCCTCCTCAGAGACAAACCCTAGAGTCTGGGAGTGGCATGCAGGTACCAGCAGTCCCAAGGGACAGCTGCCCGAGTGCATGCTCCGTGGCTTACAAGGTGCGTGATCATGGGCAAGCTGCTTGGCTTTGTGTCCCTCAGTCTCCCAGGGTATATATACCAAGGCCATAAGAATAGTAGTTACTCGTAAGAATGTTAGAAGAAGAAAACGAGTTCTTACCATCAGAGTGCTAGCCCCAATAACTATTAACTGTATTAGTAATATACATAACCTGTGACGTTAGAATATGAGCGGTGGCTGATTCTAGGTTCAGTGCCAGTGCATGAATGCTTCAGAGCTCTTGTTTCCATACTCAAGAGACAAGCAAGGACAAGGCCTTGTTTCTCCTTTAGAGGGAGTCCACCTCTCCTTTGCCCAAAGAGAACATGGGTCTTTAATCATGAAGGTAGCAAGGAACACAGCTACCAGGATAAAGCTCACTGTCCCTGTAGCTGGAAGCCAGGCCTTGGTGCAGATTCTGTAGCTGATGGCACGGGGGAAACCACTCTTGGGCCAGGCTCAACCAGGAGTGTGTTTTCTGCTCAGGCCCCTGCACAGTCAAGAGGAGGGCTGGAATATGGTTTACAGAGAACCAAGCCGAAGTCCTGGGGCCTCAGTACTGCTGTTCTTGGGATTCCTGCCTAAGCCCCAATTCTTCTGAGTGGTCATAGTCTTGGCATTCAACACAAAGACTTTGTGTTTCTGAATCTGGGAGACCCAGACCCAATAAGGGGCCGAGTGGTCTGCCTCTGGGGTCAGACCCAAAGGTCAGCATCACTCTCCTGTGCCTGCTGAATAGTGTCATGGGTCTGTTTGGACTCCCTGCCTTAGAGCCTGCTCAGCCAACTCCCTCAATTCCCAGAGGTCACAGTCAGCATCCAGGGCCATCTGGAGTGTGGACCCTCTTGCCTTGTCACCAGGCACCAGCCGGAATCTGCACACATTGAGCAGGGTGCTTACCACCCATTGCAAGGGACACTTGTTCTGCTGGTTGGTAATTTTGATGCCTGTAACTTTCCCACACAGCTCATTTTGGTCTGAACCCACTAGCATAGCTTCTTTTTTTTTTTTAAGATTTTATTTATTTATTTGACAGGCAGAGATCACAAGTAGGCAGAGAGGCAGACAGAAGGAGAGAGGAGAAAGCAGGCTCCCCGCAGAGCAGAGAGCCCAATGCGGGGCTCCATCCCAGGACCCCGGGACCATGACCTGAGCCGAAGGCAGAGGCTTTAACCCACTGAGCCACCCAGGCGCCCCCACTAGCATAGTTTCTTAAAAACTTGTTCTTCTGGTCTCTCTTACCTCTGAAGCTCAAGTCTGATGGTACCTAGAAGGAGGTTAAGAAGGGTTGCATCTTTACCACTAGTACTGACTATTCTCCACAGAGGATGTCCCCAGATGATGTGTGTGGACACTCCTCAGTTCAGTCCCACCCAGGCTGTCCAGGTTCTGTAGTGGGTGTTTGTCGCTGTTTCTACTGACATGACTTCACTTTCTGGTTTGTAGGGTGGGAAGTTCCCAGAGTGTGAAAACTGAGGATGACTTTAAACCCGTCATCTTGTTTAGGAGTTCAGACTTAATGGGATCACTTCTTCAAGTCTTTCCTGCTTTGTTTTGTATCGATGAGTGAGACAATAATGGAAAATACATAGAGTATAGGAGAAATATACATACATACATACAAATATATATTTTCCAAGCACACTATTGTCTAAACCTGACTTCTTTGGTCAAGATTCCTAATCCCTGTTCTTCTAACACAAATCTAAATTTGTTGATAAATTCTTTTTAATAAGGAAGGGAGTTATATCTGGAATTTTTGACTTAGGTTCATTTGTAGAAAATTATATAAAGTTAATTTTTCAAATATTTTCTTTATTTATTTGACAGAAATCACAAGTAGGCAGAGAGGCAGGCAGAGAGAGAGAAGGAAGCAGGCTCCCCACGGAGCAGAGAGCCTGATGCGGGGCTCGATACCAGGACCCTGGGATCATGACCTGAGCTGAAGGCAGAAGCTTTAACCCACTGAGCCACCCGGCCACCCCTATAAAGTTAATTTTTAAAGAGCCTTAATAAACATTACTGAGGTAATGAGGAGAAGAATACTTCTCTCTCTCTCTCTGTCTGGCTGCCCTCAGCATTACAGATACAACACTGCATGAAACAGTGTATCAAGGTGAACAAGAGAAGGTGTGGTACTGCCCAGTGCCCTCACAGTGTGTCTTTTAAAGTGCCCCAGGGCATCCCCAGGCCCTCTGGAGGTCGGTTTTTGTTGCTGTCATCTCATTTGTACTGTTTCCCCATCAGCACGGCTGTGGGAGAACTGAAGTGAAGCTCTTTTTATGGGTTGTACTACAACAAGCAAAACTTGACTTACTTATTAAGTTCAACATATTTCTATTTGTTTGTGAACACAGCACAAAACAGAAAATTGGCAGCAGATGTAGCCCCGGTTGTGATATCTAAGAATGGCCCGGATGCTCGCTCAGGCGCACGCACTTCCTGAAAGTTAATTCTGGTCCCCAGGCACCCACCCGAATGCCAGAAATCCATCCCGTTGGGTGCTGGGATTTGGTGCTTTCCTTACATTACAGAACTCACATACTCTCTCCTTGCAGGCAGGCTGTTGAGCTACCTGGGCCCCATCTGTCTTTTCCATTAGAGTATAACATATTAAGGACTGTGGGGTGTGTGTGTGTGTGTTTCTAATGGTCTCTGACACCCCACTCTCCTGCCCTGCAAGGTGCTCTGTGGTAGTAAGGGTCTGGTGTATTTCACAATTACAGACAAAAATTCTTCTTTAATGCAAGCCCTTCAGGGCAACACTGGACTTTGAGTTGCCTTGGTTTCTTATTTATTTGAGAGATGTCAATTTTATAATAGCATAAGATATTTTTTAAGTTTTCCGTAGTGTGGACATTCTGGGTGGACAGTTTCCCCTATTTTGAATAGTTTGAATAACAATTACTTACATTGTTAATTTGATATGTTAAAATAGTTTAAGTGATTAAGGATATATTTAAATTCAGATACAGCCTCATTGAAATAAAATAGTTCATAACTATCATTTACTTTAATTGTTACTTATTTTTAAATCACCTCTGAAACACTTTTTTATAAGGCGAGTGCTCCTTTAGATAGTTTTCAGAACCAAGACCAATTTAGGCAAAAATTATTATTCAAAAAATGAATAAACAGCTTCATGATGAATTTCTTTGATACTACGAGCATGGGTCCTAAATAAATTAAAATATCCGTTTGTTAGTCTTCCTTTCAGTGGGTTTACAATGGAAATGTTTAGACTCCTTTCTTGGGTATCTCTGCCAAGGCTCTTTGAAATTCATACGGGTTTTCTCATTTCCAGTCCTTTGGCTGCTAACAGCTCTCCCACTGCATCCTTGTATGGAATTGTGCCTTTGGGTGTGTGTTTGATAGGAGTGTATGACAAACTTTGGTTTGCTGTCCTTATATGAGAAGGAAAACATTAACAGAGACAAAATCAGGAAAGAGCCCTTTACTGAACAGATTTGTGTAAGTATGTACTAAGGGTATAGAAGGGTATAAGAAAGACCATCTCAAAATGGTTTTTCTTTTTTCCCTGACTCACTTAAAAACCTGGGCGGTGGGTTTGGAGTCAACACTCAGTCACTGAAGAAATTGATCACCCCTCAAAGAGAATAGGTCCGTTATGAGTGCCTGGTTCATAGGTATGGCCTTAACCTTTACTAAACGGGAAGGGAGGGAAATCTCAGAAATAGATTAAGATTTTGAAAATGAAGTACTGACATTCCTAACTCAGTGGCTGTCATCTGGGAGCAGTATTGCCCCCTTAGGGGACACTTGGAAATTCACGAGGGTGTCTTTGCTGAAAATGGCTTAATTGAAGTTGCATCTGTGGGTTTGTGTAGTTTTATAGATAGGATACCTGAGATGTTTCTTGTATAAATTGTCAAGCCAGGGTTGACTCAGAGTTCTGCTGTTAAAGGTCACAGTAGGTACAGTTTAAAGGTCACAAGATGAGCCAGGTGAGTAAAGGGGAGGCCCTTGGTGAAGTGTGTGTGTCTCAGGAAGGCACCTGTTGTCAGCTTGGATCAGGTATCGTACAGTGACACAGATCTTTCTGCCCTTTCCATCCCCAAGGAAGTAAGAAATCTTAATTTCTTTCATTAAATCTTCTCATTTTTATTACTGACAACTGATCAATTTCTAAATTTAAATTTAGACCAAATAAAATGGATATCCACTCACTAATTCATGATTCCTAATTCTATTTTAAGATTAACCAAGCAGAAGATATTGACAGGACCACATTTTAAAATTCTTTATCACCTGTTTCTGACTACAGGTATTGTCTTATCCCAGAAAAGGACAATAGACTGCTTGCCCATGCTTCCTCCCTGCCCACATTCTCATTAGTCCCTATGATGCTCTCAAATAGTGAATCCAGTCCTCAAAGTATTTTGTGAGTAGGTGGTTCCTGTTTGGAAACATAATAACTAAAGCTTCCCTGGAGCTTGTTGGTGATTTGCCAGGTGGTGTGGATTAAGTTTGTCTCTGGTTTACAACTGGAGTCTGTCCCTGCTTTCTGCCCTTAGAAATACTGTTGACCACTGTCTGTCTCTCCAGTCCAGGTTTGAGATCTCTGGACTCTAGATGAGCCTCAGGAAGTAACAGCTTTTAGAGTGTTTTCACTGATAAGATTTCACCTAAATCATCTTTCTGTTCTTTTCAAACAATTTCCGCATTGGAAGAGAGAGTACAAGGCTGCTCCCAGCAATGCTTATCTTTGTGGATGGGTTCTTGGGAAGGAAGACGGCCCACACCAACAAGGCCTTCCTTCCTAAGGTGACTTCCTGATAGAATGTGCCTTGAATGCTTGGGTTCTCCTGCTGCTTAGTCCAGCACGGACAACACAGCCAGGAAACGGGGAGCTTGTGTGAGAACAGGCTCTGTGGCGCTCTAACACCATATATGGCTATTGATTTCCTTATGCTGAGTCTGAGAAGGAGTAATACTTACCAATCTGATATAATCAGAGAATAAAAAGATAGTGTATCTCCCCTGTTTCTCCTTTCCCCCTGCCCCAACACACACACACACACACACACACACACACACACCTTTATAACCCCTATTTAAGAAAGAGAATCCAAATTTAAACAAGTTCTGATGCCCTGTAGCTTTGGACCTGCCCCCTTGTCTGGTGCAGAGCATGGTGACCCCGCTTGGTCTTGACGTCAGGCTCCAGTTATGAAAAGGTTCTGTTGCTTTTGTCTGCAGTGAGTTCCAGAGCTTTAGCGGCACATCTCACAGACCTGCCCCTTTCCCCAGCCCAGCCACCCCCACCCAGCCAGCATCTAGCACCTTCACAGAAGCCCACAGAAGCCTACAAGCCACATTGCAGTCATGCCACAGCTCGCTCCCGAGGGCCGGGCCAACCCACTTTCACTCCTCGGCAGGAAATTGCTCAGGTGCCTGAGCTCCACTGGCTTCACTTCAAGAACAATTTAATTTTCTATGTCCTAATTGCTGGTGTCTGAACGTAAATGACCCTCAGTTTGGATCTCCGAACAGCTTCTAACTCTTGTCTCTGAACTTCTCCCTAAATTCTAAAACTGATTTAAAAAACAAAACAAAACAAAACAAAACAAAAAAACACCTGGACCTTCAGCAAGTCTAGCTTATTGAGTGTCCCCTCAAGTAGGAACATACTTGTCAGTATTGCAGTGGTGATGTCCAGGCTCTGTCACTCCATGGTCTGCTTGAAGTGTCCCTCTGCTGTCCACAGCTGATACCAGATTGTTGGTGATTAGTCCCGAGGGAAACCTGCCAAGCATAGAGGCCCTGATAATGTTTTAACAAAGGAATACAACATAAATAAATGGTTCTTATTCTATGTGCCTTTTTTATTTTTTTGATCGACACTGATATAAAAAAACAACAGGGACAACAAAATGTAACTAAGGTTATAAGTTGCTAACTGAAATGATGAATCATTATGTGAAGGGAGAAACCAGCTATAGGAAGAATGTGGTTGATTCACGAATATCATTAACAAGTTCATTTTCAAAGGTCACAATTACAGATCTGATTATGTGCTAGTGTGACACTCTTTATTGATATTAAGGAAGGTCCTTTTGCTAACACAGAGAGTTAAAGGACGTTACCAACAATTATTTTAATATCATGTGTTCTATGACTTATAAAATTTTGAATTCTCAAAATATCTTTTAATAACTATCCTGACCAGAGCATTAGCTTTAGCATTTTCAGTTTAAATTGAGGGCACTTGACAATCATTTCTGTTTCAGAAGTTACACTGCTAATTTTAGTGATAATATGTGAAGAAGTACAATTAAACTGGAGAGCTGAGCAAGTAACAAATCAAGTTAAGCTAAGGTAAATGAAATAGCCATAATGATGATCCACAGATTAAGAGAGAAACTAACTAGAATATAGAAAAACAAACTAGATTTTTGAATTCTAAAATGTTGTTTATTAAGAGGACTTGAGCCCACAGGGAAGGAAGTCTCTTCCTGAGTTAATTCTGCGATTTGGCAAACACAGTCTGCTAAATTTATTTCTCTAGCAACATGCAGTCCCTTTTTGAGGTGTGCGAAATGGAAAATGTACTAAAGTGGGACCCAGAAATGCAACCCTACTGTTTTCACTTATAAAAATATCTTCCTGGGTATATACCCAGAAGCAGACTCAAACGGATGTACACCTGTATTCACAGCATCATGCACAATAACCAAATAGGTGGAAACAACCAAGTGTCCACCAATGATTAACATATAAACAAAAGAGATACATCCCTGCAGCGGCATGTTATTCAGCCTTAAAAAGTGATGAGAGTCTGACACGGGCTACAACATGGATGACCCTTGAGGCCATTTTGCTAAATGAAATAGGCCAGTCACAGAAGGAGAAGTGCTGGAAGACTCCATCTCTGTGAGGCATCCAGAATGATCAGACGCATAGAGACAGAAAGTGTGGTTGGTTGCCGGGGGCTGAGAGGAGGAAGGATAAGGAGTCATGGTTTCATGGGTGCAGAGTTTCAGTTTGGGAAGATGAAAAAGTTCTGGAGGCAGATGGGCTGTTGGTTCCCCAATGATAGGAGTGCACACGTGATACTGCTGAACAGTACACGTTAAAACAGTTAAGTTAGAAAATGTGTTTTATATAAATGAAACATCTATCATGTTTTATCCTTATAGAATTTTTCACTAAATAAGAAAATATGACTTTATATTTGACTTTATGTTATTTCAATTCAATAAATGTAACATATAGCATAAAAAAAAAGAAAATGTGTTTTATGGGTTCTCCCACAATAAACAGTGTTTTACTACTGTTAGACAGAAGGATGTTGAGGCAGCTCCTGAACTCAGCACTGCCCTCACCATTTTTTAAAATATTTTTAATTAAAAAAAAAATTTTTTTTAATTTTAATTTTTTAAATTTCTTTTCAGTGTTCCAGAATTCATTGTTTATGCACCACACCCAGTGCTCCATGCAATACCTGCCCTCCATAATAATAAAGATTTTATTTATTTGACAGAAAGAGACAGCGAGAGAGGGAGTGGGAGAGGGAGAAGCAGGCTTCTGGCCCAGCGGGAAGCCTGACGCCGGGGCTCGATCCCAGGACCCTGGGACCTTGACCTGAGCTGAAAGCAGACGCTTAATGACTGAGCCACCCAAGGGCCCTTTTTTGGGGGGGAGATTTTATTTATTTATTTGGCAGAGAGATCCCTCATCATTCTACTCAACGCTCAGCCTCAGAGTGCCAACCCAGCGCAGCTAAGAGTGTTGTACATGGGGCTTGCAGGCCTGGGCTGTCCAGGATGCTTTCTTTGCGCAGCTCACAGTGAGAGAATGTGGATGCTGTCGATGCATGTTTCCGTGACACTGGAAGGGCCATATTCAAAATGTGCAGCCAGAAGTATCCCGACATTTTTACTGACTGTGGTGGCAGTGAGGAAACCATCCAGTGCCTCTGAAAAGTAGCTCCTGAAATGTTCCCAGAGTACCCCTGGGGCAAGGCAGGATTGCCATCAACCTGGAACCAGCAGGAACACATGGACCTGGGTCACTGGTGACACAACTGAGCAATTTTATTGTGAGGGAAGAAAACAGTATATCCCCCTGCACTGTCTTTAGACACCACAGAGTGAGACGCAGGTGGTGCCAGGCCAGTGGCTTACACGAACGTCAGATGTTTTATTTTCTTTACTAGTAATGGTGACTGTGGCAGAGAACATCTACAAACAGAATGGGAATGTGTCCAGCATTCTAGAAGCTAACAGTGCTTCCAATCAGATCCACATTGCTCCCCACACGCAGGCCTCAGGATTTGTGTAATTTTAGTTTTATTTAAAAAAATAAAACAAATTCAGTATATGCTGCTTAAAATTTACTGCTAGGGTTCCTCTTGGTTGAATGAAGCTTCAATTAGTGGATCCTGAATTATTCTCTGGTTTGACTGTTTCTAAGCAGCTTTTCTAAATGGCTCAGAGTTGACTGGAGACTCTCTGAGGGCAGGAACTATGGCTTAATTATCTGCCATTACTTACCTGGACTACATAACTGTTTTCAGGTCACTGAGTAAATGAGTATGACCTTTGGTCATACCGTGTGTGAGCCCCCCAGTGCTCTTCCTACCTCATGGCCCATCCCCGAGCTTTTTAAAGGGGCTCAGCCAACCCCACACTTTTGCTTCCTGTCCTTACTGAGGGAAGGGGCAAGGCCTATTCTTGCTTCCTACTCTCTTCTTCTGGCAAAACTCCTTTCCCTGAACTCCTTTTAGTGACTGGAATCACCACGATGAAGACAGCGTCCTATCCATGCTCAACTGTCTTATTTGAGGCTCTATACTTTTGTGTCTATGATGTGTGGCATCTGTAAGAAAACTCGTACAGAGTCTCTCTTCCCTAGAAGCAAGTTTGTTAACCAAAAGAAGTGATAGTGACCCCAAAAAGGATAAAAATAATTTACCTTCAAATATGTAAATTGTTATGAACACATCCATGAGTGAACATGAGTCGATTCTTCTAAATAATATGTAATAATAATGGTAACAGCAATGGTAACGATTATTAGTCAATAAATGTCAAGCCTTTGCCTCATACTGGGTACCACTCTGAGTTACTGATGAGCATTGGTCCAGTTATACCTGTAATAGCTCTATGACATAGGGACCGTGACCGTATTTTTACAGTTCAGGAAGCTGACACAGAGGAAAGTAAGCTGTTTAAGGTAGCAGGGTGAGTAAGCAACAGAACCGGAGGGGAGCCAGGCCACCTGTCTCCAGAGCTGCCTTTCCAAACCATTATGGCTCTTTAGTCGAGATGCAATAGAAGTGGAAAAAGACGGACCCAGTACCTACCCCCTGAACTGGAAAGAAGCCACAAGAAAATCTTGTGACCTCCCTTGTACGAGTATTATATTTCTCACTTCACACATTTTGTGAAAGAAGAAAATCATACCCCATATGGAAGAGGAGGCCCATAGAGCCAGACCTTGGCTCTGCTCAAGGAAAGGTCAGGAAGCAGAGAGGGGACTCAGCACCCCGGGCTTCTTTAGAAGCCTTCGAAACAACAGGCATCCCAGCAGGCTTGAAATACACAGCAAATGACGGGCTGTCTTCATGTGTAACTGATTTCCAAGCCCCGCGGTACACGCATCATGAAAATCCAAGGTGATGTGGCAGCCTCTCTCATCCAAATACAGTAACTGCTTGGTGTGGAGATCCTGATGGCTCCCACCTCTTCTAGCCTTTGTGTCATGAAGCCTGTGACTCCAGCAAACAAGTCCTATTTCTGCTGTGTGTACACTGCACTATGCAAGAGAGTCAGGCTTGCCACTTCTCAGCAAGACCCTAATCAGCGAAGCTCGGCTTTAAGACTCAGAAGTCCACAATTAATCCCGTTTCCAGCCCACAGAAAAGACTGGAACTCATAACCACTTGTGTAGTTATCCCCTGTTACATGCCAGCATGCTAGGTTCTGAGAGCTGTCCAGCTGCGGACAGAAGATACTTCAGCTCTGTGTTTCAGGAGAAGGAAGACTCCCTTGGTTGCATTGCAAGAGGCCCCTGGGGTGAGAAATTCAGTGTCCTGGTGGAGAAGATCGCAGGCAGCCTGAGGTTTGAGCTGTAGCAAGCCAGATACGGGGGTTCCACACAAGCTTGCAGACCCTTCCTTCACAAACACGCAAGGCTGCATGTGTGTGGTTTTCCTACGTGGAAAGTTGCATAAAATGAACATGATACCGCAGCTCTTCTTTTTTTCTTCTTCTCTTTGTTAACATCGTATGGCATCTGACACTGAGATAAAGATACTTTCCAATGATATATGGAAATGGGATGTTAAGTCTTGGAAGTGATTGATGCCTTGCCATTTTGGCTGGCACTGGGGCTCTAAACTGATTTTCCTTCCGGCTCCCTGCCCTTCCTTGCTTATTCCCAGTTGTAAATCCTCCCATCCATACTCTCTTCTGCTGAGCAGGACACGGTCTTGGGTTCCCAGCTCTGGACAGCACTGCATATGTTTCTAGCACTCAGTTAAAAATATTTACTGGCATCTCTAGCTTTGTTTTTTCGTCTATTTCAACATTATATTATAGTATTTATCTTAGTCTGAAAGATATTTCCTGAGAGTTATTAAGTATTTTTAAAGGAATTTGATGAGGACATAATTTCATCTTTGACCACGTCTAAATCTCAATTGTATGCCAAACTCTTTGGTTTTCACATTAAACCTGGCAGACCCAGACTGCTTTGTAGCCAAGACCAAGTAATAGGAAACTATGGTAAGATCTTTGTGACATCTTTCGTAATTCTTATGAAATGTACTTTGAAGTAGCATCATAACTATTTTAAATTAAACATCAAAAATAAATGGGTAGACTACATTTAGTGTGTGTGGTACTCTTAGTTTTCAATTATTTTTCCCTCTCTCTCTCTCTTGCAAATTTGCTAAATTTGGTAATTTGCAGACTGCTTCTTCATCATTAGTGAGAAAAATAAGTTAGCTCCTTATTCATTTTTCTTAAAATAACTATTTTCTGAAGTTCCCTTTATAAGTAGAATCAACACTCAATTATTTGTGTTAATGGAGGAGGGAAAAGATCCAGATAAAACAATGGATAATCACAAATTGTTTATATAAGGGGAAAGTGCTGAATTTCATAGATCGAAGCTGATTTATGGACCACTTACTTAGTAACACAAATCTACATAATGACAGATACTGCAGCGTTGGAATTCCCTGCAGTAGCGCCTTCCCGCGGGGCACCCAGCATCACCATAGTACAGATCCCCTGTCACTGCAGGTAGCTTCCAGACAGGGACATTTGCTTACCCATAATCCAGATTCGCTGCAATATCACACATGTAAGTTCTGCCTAGACTCCGGGGAAGAAGTTAAATAAAATATATTGCATTCCTGTTTGACTTTGGAATTAAATTTCTCTATAAATATCGTATCAACCCCGTTAGAGATAGTTTCCTTTAAGAAATATTCTAAGTCTATGGAAGGAAAATGAAGACTAAAAAGGATAAATGTCATTGACATGTCACAGTGAGAAACACGAGAGACAAGAGTCCCATTTTCCCCTACCATTTTATGTTCATTATTTTCTCTCCCTTTCCCAGAAAAATTAATTTAGAAAGTGCTACTGCAGTCTTTGACAGACACACGTTAGCAGTGGCTGCCCCTAAAGTCACATCTGCAAAAATACCATGGCGAAGACGGCAATTATCACTTTTCAAATTAATAGGACAAAAACTTTTTGTTCGTTGAAGGGGTGAAGGAAAGGAGTGGTGCATCGTGGATTTATTTAAAACTATTTCCTTCACTGCTGAGTGCATTCTGTGAACACTTCATAAAGCATATCTCCATGCAACTTTCCCAAAGAGCAGAAATTTAGACATAGAAGCAACATTGGCAACAACAGAGGAAAAAAATCTTAACTGTCTAATCTATATTGTGAGATTCCATATAATTTGTAGGATTGGTCAGAATTTCACCCAGGGCAGGAATCTAGTATAGTACATAACATGTACTTTTGTTCACCCTCGAGAAATGGTATGGATTGGTTGTGAATGAGTTTTTTGGTTTTTTTGTTGTTGTTGTTGTTTTTTCCCTGCAGAGCTTATATATTCACATGGGCTGAATGGATACTAATTCTCTGAGGTGCAATTTTTTTTTTTAATGTTGGCTCCATTTTTTGTTTTCTGTAAGTGCTCATTCCTGAAACAACAGTGTAAGTAATTAGGAAACATGATTTAGTATGCAAGTATGCACTGTATATTGCTATCATTTGGAATGCATTTAATGCACAAGATTGTCCAAACTAAATGATGCCTAGAATTTCAAGAGCTGCAAGGAGCCTTGGAGTTCATCTCTTTCTCGCCTTTCATTTTATAGATGAAAACACAGAAGCTCATAGAAGTTAAACGCTTTGGTGGGGGAAGGAGACATCCACAGCTGCGAATCCCAATTTGCAATTTCTGCACAGATTGCTTTACTGTGACTTTTCTGGGGACTGCTTAACTGAATGATGTCAGCTATGCTAATTTCATGGCATGTCACTGACAATGCAGGGGCCACACGATTAATTTGAAAACGTCTGTATTTTTCTAGTGCAGCTAGGTGAGCTCCGCTAAGCAAGAAGTCTTAATCTGTGACAGGCCCCAGATGCCTGGAGAAAGCGCTCAGCCCGGAAGAGGCCAAGCCGTGATTGATTGTTCTGCCAACTGCACAATTACAGTCAGTTACAGTGTCGGCTCCCTCAAACCAGCACGCAGTAAATTGGTGCAGGAGCTGAACATTCCTGGTTCTTAAAGCCTCATTGTACCGTTTTCCTCTGTGCAACAAACATGTAACATCAAACTCAACCAAAAAAGCCGCCTTCAAAATTACAGTATTGGCAGGTGGGGGGCGGGGGGGAGTGTTGGCTAAAGCTAGTTTGTTTGGGGGCCTTAAAAGTCATAGACAGAGGTTTGCTTACTTTTGCAGTCATTATCACAAATAGAAGTTCAGACTCGTGGCCCAGGGTAGGAGGAGAAACTCATTAAAGCAGAAATTTCCAGAAAGATCCCTGACGAATCAATCTCTGGGCCAGTCCAGGCACTTGAATTGTGTGTGGTTCTGACGTTCTTATTGTAACTGGGATAGAAGGCCCCCGTCCCTCCTGGTAGCCATCAAAGGTGTCCACACTTCTCGACTTTTCAAGTGGCAACAACATTTGAAGCTGGTGTGGACTGACCACTGATTGTCAAAACCAGTCCAGAATGAAACTGTTCATCCAGACTGACTTCTAAGTCACATAACTAGCGGATGCCCTGCAGCAAAAATAAATTAGCTCTGAATTTTCTGTAGCGTGGAGTCTTAGATGGGGCCATTGTGTGAATGCTCCTCAGTCATTTAGCTCGAGGCAAAGAAAGAACTGGAAGATCCTGGGGCTACAGGGGCCAAAACACTCACATTCCCAAGAAAAGAGTCTACTTGGAATTCCTGGATAATTGAGGCAAAACAAAAACTGTTCATTCTAGACCTAAATAACCTTTGCTTGTAAAGGTAAAAAAGTTGTTGTTGTTGTTTTTTAAGTTGCAGTGTTTGCTGTCTGAGGGAGGCTTATGAAGGCTTGCTGAATCTAGAATGTGCCGAGAGTCCACGGCTATAAATGTCTCCACAGCAAATGGGCTGTGTGGCGTGCCATGACCGTAGCCTGCTAGGTAATTTATGTTGCTTAGGGACTGTACTTTTCTAATAGATTGAACTGTTAGTTTTCAGGAGGATTTAATGAAATATTGAACCAGATGCCACCGGTCTGCCATGGATGTGGGACTGTGAGAAATGAGGAAAAGTTGCTTGGTAAACAGCTCGGGTCTCTGTGAGGGGGAAACACGTTGGGGCCTCCGTGAAAGCGAGTCACAGGCAGGAGGAAATGTGGCAGGTTTCGTATAAATGTGTCTGCGTCTGTGTCCTGTGCTCATTTAGAATAATAGGAGGTTGTGTCTAGCCCAGGGCCCTTTTGATTTTCCAGGAAAACTGTCTGAGTCTGGAAGGTAGGGACTAGGGGCTGAGGTTTTTCTGGGTCATTACTGTTGGCCAGTGTTAATCCTCTGACTAGCCCTGTCATTCCACTGGATAGGCTTTTGCTGTCTTCCTGTTTTCAACAATATTATCAGATAATTGGCATCAGGGTTGAACTAGCAGTGTTTTGCAAAGAAAACAGTCCCCTCAGAATGACATTCTTACATGTCATTTTGAGGGCCTGACAATTAGCCTCCTTAACACTTTAGAAGTCTTACCCCCTTTTTTTTTATTACCAAATGTCAGGACAAAAGGTTGTTTCTCAAACTAAAAAAAAAAAAAAATCTTCAACTTGTGAATTCAAATTTTGATTTTTCTCATTAGGAAAGACAAGTATTGTTGGTAGGTCCCCCAATGATAGGTCTGTGATCAAAGGAGCAAGACCGATACAAAGCGAAGGTCAAGCAAAGCTTTATTTCACGCCAACATCAAGAATCAAATCGACCGGTCGGGGCTGCTTCTTACAGAGAAGGTGACCCCTCCCAGCCTCACAGACTAACTTTTATAGGGCAAAGGCCATGTGGTTGGGCCTGGCTACACACAGGGGGCCAATGAGATTGCAACACACAGAGAAAGCTGCACAGTCATGCTAGGTCACACAGGTGGCCAACTGAATTACAATTCACCCCATAGTAGCTATTTGAACTAGCCTATCACCTTGGTCAGAATTGGCACCCAAAAGGCTCTCAAAAGGCGGGGCCCACACTCCTTGGTAGCTAGGGAGACAGTATGTGTGCCCCACTGATTGGATGTCTCCACCTGGCCTGACTCATCCCTGCATCCGGGCTCTGTTATCTCCACCTGACCTGACCCACCCTTGTATTTGGGCTCTGTTATCAGGGACTGGTCGACCATAGTTTACTGGTTTCCCAGACTTGCTTTTAAGTAAGTTCCCCTGGCGTGGGGGTGGGGAAGGGGGCAGTGTCAGTTTAAGTTTTACTGCATAAACAGCAAAATCACTGTTTAACCGGATGGAATCGCTCTGGCTAAATAGGCCCTTACATTGTTAAAGAGATTTTTTCCCCCAATTTTCTCTATAAGCAATTACTTCAACTTCCAGCACTTTCTTGAGCATCATTCTGTTTATTTTGCTTAAGAATTAAAAAGTTGGTATTTTAAAAGGTATCTCTAGTTGTCCTTTTTTTTTTTTAATTCTTTTTCTAGGGAAAAAAATATCAGTTTCAGGTGTACAATGTGGTGATGTGGCCTTTATGAACCTTAGAAATAAATGCTTGTCTTGATAAGTGTCCTTACCCTCTGCCATTGTACGGAGTCATTTAAATACTCTTGACTCTTTTCCTTGTGCTGTGCTTTTCATCCCCATAACTTTTATGTACTTTATAACTTAAAGATTGTACCTCTTGATCCCCTTTGCTACTAGGACAGCCTTCTGGTTGTCCTGTTTTGCAGAGCCTTCTTATTTCTACATGGCCCATCCTGACCAGGGTCTAAGAGCACTCGGCTGGGGGCCACCTGAGATGAGAAGTGTCCTAGCATAGTTCTGTGTTAAATGTGCAGATTTACTTTCAAGTTAAAACAGTCTGTGGGCTTAAAGATGAATAGTCAAGTCCATAAGGATTCCTGTCCCTGGGGACATTCTTTGTTGAAATAACTGAATGTCCAGTGTAACCTGGATTAACTTTTAAAAGGGTGAAGTTGAAAGTCATCAGCTTCCTCTAAAGACTTTTGGGTAGGAGTGGATGACATCACTGGAGATCTTGTTCATGTCGCTCTGTCTGGTCCCAGGCCAGCCCTTAGTAGCTGATCCCAGCAAAAAAGCTGAAAGCTAAAGGAGAGATGGTATCTCTTCTTATCAAGTTAAAGCCACAGTGACTGTACGTAATTATTCGTACCCATTTTATAGGACAGCAGTTTTCTTGCCTATCATTGAAGGGAATCCTAGTGGATGCAAAATGTTCAGCTGCTTCTGAAAATGATTAAGCTCATCCTGGTTTGAAAGAACAGGCATTGAACTATGTCAGTGGGCCTGGATTTTAGCCCCAGGAGGACCACTAAGTCATCCATGACCTCTGGATCTGGAGAGGACCTCTTTGGGCCTCTCTGTTTGATCCAGTCAAGAACTGCAGTGCTTCTGGTTCCTTAGCACTACTGATGCCTGATTCTAACATTACCAGATCTGATTTTTACAACAAAGAAATAGATTCAATGAACGAAAACATGGGTAGCTCCTATGTGAACTCTAGTCCCATTGTTCGATTTGTTCATTTCCGTGACTCTCACTCCAGTCTGCCGGGTCTGTAGCCTCGAATGAATAGGGAAACTTGTTTCCTGTTTTACAAAGTCCACCTTTTGGCTACAAATAAAGTCTGGGACTTATTAATTGTACTCCCCTATGAAACTGCTCTTGCCTTTAGCTATTCCTTTCAGAGAAGTAAGGATTTAATGTCATTCCAGCATCATGCACATCACATCATTGGCCTAAGGGAAAACAGGATTTAATAAATAAAAATTGATAAATACATTTTCAGATATTTTCCTTGCTGCCACTCAGATGTATCTGATGGATAAGGATAACCTATGGGAGCAGAAGGGAAATTTCAAGGGAACCTCGTTCCATGGCTCTGATTTTGCTGGTACTGTGTGACCATCTCTCAGCAAGCACCTTTGGTATGGCAACAGCTAGTCTTGAATGGGGCCCAGATGGGCTCGCCTGACCCTGTCATTAATTACCCCAAAGCTTGATGATACATACAACAAAGCCCTGTGTATATGTATGTACACATGTGTACATATACACACAAGCACACTAATTTTTTCTCAATTTATGATATATTTCTTTCATCATTCTTAGTAAGGGACTGTGCTCGGTTCAGGGTTTATGAGCATTAGAATGACACACTGATTCATTCAAGGAATATGTGAGTATGTGTTTCTTCAAGGCACTAAGCAGGGGTCGTAGCAACAACACATATCAGACTAACCCAAGAACTACAAGAGCATTATCATTTAGTAGGAAACAGAGCCATGCCTATAATCTCAGTATTAGGTTGAAAATGATAGAACACCATAGAAGATGTGTATAAAGTCTCTGCAAATTCAAAAGGAAAACTTCCTTTCAGGTGGAGGAATTATGAAGACTTTAAGGAGGAAGTGGCAGTTAGGTTGAAATTATCAAACATAAAAAATGTTAAGTCTGTGTTGGAGTAAATATCATTATTAATAATTATCATTTTCACAGTGTTTCATAGCACTTGCTGTAACATGTGGGCAGAGTGATTGAAACAGGTCATCGGGGGACGTTTACAAACAAGCAAAATGAGTGCGTTTGGGAAAGTGGGCTTAAAGATCAAAGCAAAGACAGGCGGGTTTGGGATTTCACAACATAAGAATGGGTAACAAAATTAATTTGATGAAAATATTTATCCACCTAACAGTAGAAGTGTAATTCCAACAGAGCATCGAAAACTCTTCAGTGCAGAAATAGTAAGGCACTAAGAGGAGGGGAAAAACACCCAGGGAGAAAGTGCAATTTCTGTCCCTTTTTAAAATTTAAAAAAAAACAAAAACAAAAACACAAATTGCTCCATGAATAAGAATAAGCATACTCTCTCATTAAAAATAGGTTTGTCTTATGATTGCCTGTTACTGTTTGAATCATAACTTCCAACTGCTGCTTTCATTCAAAAGAAGCCATTAAACTCGCATACTTCTTGAATGTGCCTGTGTGTGAAAGCTTTAATTAAATCTACAAGGAGAGCCTTAAAAGAACAAGAATCAAATTAATTGCAACATGGGCCATGCATTTGTTTCTCTGACAGTCCCCGTGCTTTGGAGAGAACGCAATCTGGGTGCCTTTATCTGAATTAGTAAACTCAATATCACTTTCCATTAGCATTGGCCACTCGGCGCCATGCATCTTCTCCCTGACACTGTTTACATGTTCGTGCCCACACAAATAGAGTTTGTTCCGACTGGTTTGCTATAGGATTCCAAAGCAGTAAATCCAGGAGGTGGAATAAGTGGTCTTCTGCTTTCTGCATCACTGGCTTCTGTGAGCTCCTCTCTAGACCGAGCTTCATAATTAGACTGCAGAGTAATTAAGGAAAATTCAGCACATACAAATAGGGCAAAAGGATTTGTTGCTAATTATGGTTGTTATACCATCGTCAAGAAAAATTAATTTGTAATATTATTCTCTGGCTTTTCAGTGACCTAAAATCTAAAGTAAGGAAGTGATGCTTTGTGCTCAAGAAAGAGTTCTACAACTGGAGTTGATAAGTATTTGTCTCATGAGACAATTAGATATAAAAGCATATATAGAAATTTTGGGCATTTCCCCCCCCCCCAAAAAAAGACTCCAGAATTCCTATAAAAACATCAATGTGTAATTACTTTGTCTTCATTTTTGAGCTGGTTTTGGAAGATACTGTTTTGTACTGTGCCAATATTACAGTGTAATCCCAGTAGCAGCCTGTAACTACCCCCCCCTCCCTGTACCAACAGGCGACATTTGCATTTGGGAGTTTAATTAGACAGTGTGTAATTTTCTTATTTTAAGGCCTTCACCTATTAATACCTTAGGCCAGATGTTTATAGCCGATGAACTGTGACTGCTTATATTCAGCTCCTGTGAAGGAAATAGCCATAAGCAATGGGCCAGGTTTAGAATGCTGTGTCAAACAGGTATCACAAGGTAATTTTTTGATTGCGCAGAGTTTAGAAGTAGAGTCGCAGGGATTTCCACTTGGAAATGTTGCATATTTTAGCGTGGATTGTTTCACAGGCAGAGAAATACATTTTCTCACTGAAAATGTAAAGCAGATTTATTTGTGAGCTGTCTGCCCTTGCCATTTCATGTTTTCTTCCTTGCTTCTCATTTCTGGGATGCCAAAGCCTAAAAAAAGACAAGCATGTGTTATTCCTATGACTGAGAAGGTGGTCAGGAGGTGGGGGGAGCATTTTTAAGAGTTTGGAGCTTTGCACATTAATTAAGAGAGGCAATATTCACAAAGTATGAAAATTAAGGATTTTTAGTCCACCCAGGGTCAAACTGGGAAATTTAAAAATTTATGAGCTTATATTGTTAATAGTTTCCTAAGGGCAAATTCATCCTGTATTTTGAGCAATTAATGAATTGCTTGTTGTATGCAGCATAATAGAGAGAAAGAGTACAGTTAGACATAATCTAGAAGTTCTTTTTGGAAACAAGCTAACAAGGGAGGCTGTGTAGTCTCTATCCACTGCAACTTCTAAAAATAGGTTGGATAACCATCGATCTTGAGAGATTTCAGAGTGATGTGCCTGGAGGCAGGGAGTTAGATCTGAGACTTCTTAAGACCCTTCCATTGTGTAATTCCCATAATTATTCGCGCACATATAAATACAGACAATATGGTTTTCTTTATTGCAGTTGTCACTGTGTGAAAAAAAAAATCTCAAATTTAGCACTCCCATTATAGAATGTTGCTGTCAATTACTAAGCTTAACCCCAATAATAATAAAGGGACGCAAAGTGCACATCATCACCAACAGGATGGTAATTTGTGATGTCTTTTGAACTTCCAAATGACTGTTGCATGAAGGGCTGAGAGAAAGGTCACACGAAGATCAGCTTCAGACATACCCCGTTGTTACTCAAGAAGGATTTTGCTCTGATTAGCAAAATACCAACGGCCAGTCGGGAAAAAAAGATCAAGGCCAGTAACCTTCTGAAAGGGAAGTCAACTCAGTAATAAGCAGTGGCTGTAGCCATCTCTCAGCACTGCGGACCCATGCAGAACTGATTCATAATACCCTGCATCATGGCTTGAAAGCCTCGTGAGGGCTTCAGTTCAGATTACTTGTGGCTCATATTGATCTTTTCTTTCAGATTTTTCATCTTTTCTTTCTACCCTTTCTTCTTTCTGCCCTTTCTCTGTAGGTACACTGATTTCTTCATTTTTTTTTTTTTTTGCTCCTTTTTATATTTTTTCTGTCAGCTCCATATTCTTAGGGCATGTGTTTTCTTTTTACTCATTCAAATACAAATAGCCTTTAGGAACAAGCAAAATTATTTTAAGTTGGGGTTATTGTTGTTGTTGTTGTTGTTACCTTTTTTTAAAAGCATGAAAAGCTTTCTTAAACATTGTATACTTTCTCAGCCCATCATCCACTCAACAAAATAAGCAGTTTCTTTAGCATTTCGTCACAGAGTTTTCCATGCCTCTTGACTTATTTATTCAGTCAACAAACTGACTGCCCAGACACTGTTCTAGACATTGAGAGTATAGCAGTGAGCAAAATAAACAGAAATCTTGACTTCTCTGGAGACTCCAAAATTACCTCAGAAATTTTACAGTAATAAGTGATAATCAGGGAGGGATGTGGGAGAGTCCAGAGTGCTTTTGCCTTTCTCCGTGTGTACCTCAATCTTCTTCATTCCGGTTGTTGTTGGTTAAGTGACCACAGTCTCCTGAGACCAGCCCATAGGAGATGCGGCAGTGACCAGAGGCAAAGGTGGTTCAGAGCTTCTGCAGGGCTGGGAAGGAACACAGACGCAGGCATGGACGGGGAAGCGTGAGGAGCAGGCATCCTCTAGCAGAGCTGCGCCCCCCACCCCTGAGCAAGAAGGCAGAGATCCTGTGCATGGGGACATAGGAGCAGTGTGACCCGGAGCTGAGCTGTGTCTCACCAGAAGACGTGGGGGCTTCGCGGAGGACTTGAGTAGGTGCCCATCCCAAGTGCACCAAAGCCTGGACTGAAGTGCTGAAAGGCTGTGAGGCCAACCCAGACTGAGCGGAGAAAGCAAACAACTTCGTGTAAGAAAGGTGACTGCCTTGGGCAGCTGCGATTCTGCCTGAGTGCGTTATTTTCTGCTACTCATGCATCTCAGAAAAGTAAAACTGCATTAGGAAACATCTCCATCGGCCACTTCCCATGACCTTCGGTGGATCAGACAAACCCAGGGCCCCTGAGGAAAGGTGAACCTGACTCAGGTGCTCCCCACATTACTAGTTCAGGCCACACTTTCCTTCATCGGTGCTGGCAATGTTGCAAAGATAGCTCCTGTTGCTGGGCATCCTAAAAGTAGTTAAACCTGTTAATATGTCTTAAAAGAGAAAAAACTATAAATCAAAGGGAACTTCTTCACTTAAAATGTTTCGGTTCCATTTTAGAATGAAAATGAGCAGCATGAGTTCAGGGTCTTTACTTATATTGGGTGTCTGGCTCACCTTACGAGCTGCCTTTGATATTTTCAGTTCTTATTCTAATTTAATTATGTTTCCTGGGCCGTGATCACATCATGAAAGGAAGTCCCTTAGACTCGCTCACTGTAGAACAGAATTGAACAAGGATGTGGATGTATTTACAGTTGCTGAGTATATTAAAGAATCACATTTATGTGATTTATTTTCAAGAAGTTTTCGTCTTCAAGGTAGGGCTAAAGCTCTGAGATACTATTTTAGCTAAACTATAGTGTATTTTTAATTATTTTAAAGTTAAAGTGGCCTGTTACGAACAATGCATCAGTTATAGTGCCCTTTTCTCTTGAACTGCCTTTTTACTAAATTTATATCCAAATGAGAATCACTAAGGGAACTTTTGAATACACAGATATCTAGCCCCTGTCTTTGTTACCCCAAATAGGGAATAAGCAGAGATCTTTATTTTTTAAAAAGCACCAGAGGTGATCCTGTTTGGAAACTGCTGTACTCTACTCGAAAGCACATGCTAGAGGCATAAAATAACGGATTACAGGATAACACTGATAGCTTTCTCATCTTTGGAAAGCGAAGCCATGTCTACTATAAAATATTCAATCATAGAAGAAAAACACCATGAAAATGGGGAAATAATCTAATATCTTCTCCCCCGCCCAAGTTCAATGATCATTCCCATGATCATCTTTTCATATATTACCGTGTGTGCAACTGTGTATATGTGTCTGTGTATATGTATTATCTGTCCAATGTAGCTCATTTTTTTCACATAGTATGTCACAAACACCTTGCCACACCAAGAGTTGGTTGTATTTAACAATTTCATTGTCATCAATGACCACTCTCATATGTGGCCCTCAGAGATGCTCTCCATGGACAGCTGTCGCCCGCATTTCCACATCAGAGACACCTGTCCATGTACATGGGAATATTCTAGGGTCTTTTAGAATTCCCAGGAAGGTCCTTCATTCATTCAACATTTTTGGTGGCTTCAACGATAACAGCAGAAGAAGCGGTGATAGAGGCAGTGATAGCAAACACTCCTATTCAATTACATGCTGGGCACCATTCTAAACCCTTTATGTAATTAACTGTATTTTAATTTTACAACTCTATTTTAATTCCATTTTGTAGCTGGAGAAACTTAGGTAAAAGGAGCTTAAATGACTTTCCAAAGTCACACCATTGACAAATGGTGGCCCTAGCATGTCAGCTGAAGTCAGCCAACTCCAGAGTATCTGGTTAGCACCATATTACACTCAACAGGCCAGGCACAGAGCAAGGTGAAATATAGCAAAAGCCTAAGGCGGCCTCATGCTATAGTTGAGAAGACAGGTACTAATAAAATCGTCACAAAATGGACGTGCAAATGCTCTGTGACTGGTGTACCAGAAGGTGAGGTACAGGGTATTCTATCCACAGCCCCGTAACAGGGGCAGTGACTTAGCCTGGTCTGAGAAGGCTTCCCGTGGGAAGAGACTCCAGTAAGATCTACAAGTTAAAAGGAGTTAATGAGATGAAGTCGAAGACAGAGCATGCTAAGCATGGAAACCTCTACCAAAGGCCCTGTGTCAAAAGGGAACATGGCAAGTCTGAGGAACTGGGAAGAGGCCAGGACGAGAGAGGTTTCTCCAGGAGAGAGGCAGAGCCTGCCAGGCCAGAAGGCTGAGGAAGCCAGGTGGACCCAGACAGCAGGATGCCTTCTAGGTTGGGCGGGGAGGGGTTGGTGGAGGAGGAAGAGTTTTCATCTCATCTGAAGAGGAAGAGAAACCGCTACTGTGTTTTAAGCCAAAGCATCATGCGAACAGATCTGCGTTTTCAAAGCTCTCTCTGGTGACGGTGTGGAGAGCCCACTGGAATGGGGCCAGGCTGGCTTCGAAAGACCTGTAGGGAAGCAGTTGCAAGAGAAAACAGAAGCCTACACCATTTGGCAATGAGGAGAGGGAGAAGAGTAGACAGATTTAAGAGGTGAAATTAACAGGCCTTGGATAGATGGCAGCTTGGGCAAGGAGTTGGTGGAAGGAATGGCTGTGCTGTGAACCCAGCTGGCCAAGATATGACCATGAACGCCAGGCGTGGTATCTGTGCCCACCTGCCAAGCATGTGAACTTCAGGTTGCTTGTCACAAGAATCAGACACGTTTCTTTTTGAACTGCTTTACCCTTGAAGAACAGCTCTCCTGTGGCCATTGAATAATACATCATGCTTTATTCTATTTGCCTTTTGGAGATTTGTATGCAGATGGCAATTTCAGATGCTTATATTTAATATCCTATTTTTTCTGTTTCTTTCCAGTCATTCTTGAAAGCATACAAGCTTTCCATCCCATGAGCTAAAAATATATTTAATTCCATAAACAGAAGAAACTGTGTCTGAAAATGTAGGTTTCTGAATCCAAAAAAATAGATTAAACTGGCTACCATTAATTATTTCTCAGATATTGATGGAGAGGTAGAAAGGAAATGTTCAGCACAGGGTCTCATTTTTAAAAGGTAAAACAAAACAAAACACGTTCAGAAGGCACGCAGTTACAGCAGAAAGCTATCCACAGTGGTGCATAAAATTTGAATACTGTGTAGTCAGAGGATGGTTCCTCCTGCGTTTTATACAAAGGATGCACACAGCTGGGATTTTTACAGTCCTTCATTATAACGGCAGCCAACATTTTTCTGCACACTATAACACTGAACCAACTCATAATTTTGAAGCAAACTCTGTAGGAGATATTTAAGTGAATAATGCTTTCCCATAATGAAAAGAGGGCCTAATGCTTCCTGTGTATAAGTCAGTGCATTACCATAATGTTAAAGAAAATGCCCATCTTCAGGATCTGTCAGGTCATCATGGTTGGCCTATATATTATTTATTGTATGCATCGAGCCCTTGAAAGACAACGACTGAAAAATGCTCAATCTGTTGAAATTTGGTAAATGCAAACAACTCAACAGTAAAGACCATTAAGCCAATGGTCTTCATTGTGAAATTTCTCTTCATTTCACTATAGCCAGTCTAAAGAACAAAAGGTGATTTTCTCAGACTGAAGGGGTGTGCATCAGAAACATCTGGGGAACTTTTTCTTTTAAAACAGAGATTCAAACTGCACTCCAGACCTGCTAAGAATCTCCAGGGATGATGAACAAACATGCATAAAAATGCATAACATTAAAAAAGTTAATGCCACTCCCCGTTAAAAGCCACTGGATTGATAAGACAAGAGTAGTGGCCACATCAACAAATTTTTCAGAAAATGCCTTTCTGAAGATCCGTAGGTATAAATTATTTTGGCTTTATTCATTGAAAGATCTCAGAATGGAAAGGGAAATGAAGAAAGCATCCCCTATTTTTTAAAGAGATCAGCTCACATCAGGCGCCCTTGCTGGTCTTTCTAAGTGGTCCAGGCAGGGACATTGTGACCCTGTTCTGCAATACAGAATTGTCGACAGGATCGCGTCCATGTAGTCCTCCTCGGGAAAGCTAAAGTGTTTCTGCTGCTAAGCCCGACAATTTTCTTACTGGTCCCCATACTCAGTCCCAACCCTGTAAGACTGGGTTTACCTTATCTCGTTCTGAAATGATAGCACAGGGACAGTCGCTACCATGCTTTTCTGAATTTGTGTTCTAGATGTCTTTGGATTTCAAGAAGACAAAGGCAATAGAGTGTCTAAGAAGCAATAGCTAAATGTTACCTGAGTCTCTCATATTTTAGTGCACCGTTTGAAAATAATACATCCATGTTCTGCTTGTATGTAGTAATTCCATATAAAAGGCAGTTAATTTACAGATAAATTAGACTTCCAGTATATAGATATCAACAGTCATATGCATAATGATTACTTTATTGAGAGCAGATAGATGTACTTCCAGAGAATATAGGTAGAAAAATGTGAAAAAACTACGAAGTTATGGCAGATTTTTTTTCCTACAACTAAACTGAATTTCCTCTTAGTGAAAAAAAAAATTGTGTGCAGGGGAAGAATGTCCCATGGAATAGGTCTTACCTTAACTTCCACAGGCTGGCATAGAAAAGACTAATTAATGTCTTATTAGGTGGACACCTATTGAAAACATGATTAGGAAAGCAGGTGGGCCTCTGGAGAGGTCTGCACTTGCCACGGAAGAACTTTCCAGGGAGGCTTGGGGCTCAGTGCAAGCAGCTGCTGTCACTCTGCCAGCCAGCCATGGTGGGTACCCTGAGTTCACCTGCAGTCCTGACTTTGGTAGGGCGTTCTTCGTGTAGGCTGTGTCACTTGGCACTGAACCAGGCTGGCTGGAGGTTGAGTTTAAGATAGAGGTTGGTAGAACACAGGAGAATGTCTGAATGCAGCTCTAGTATTTTTGCCTTAAGTGTCTTTCCTACAAGCCTTTTGGCCACCAGCATTTTTACCCTATAACTAATTGGCCGTCAATCATCTTGATGTTCATTACATCACATACCCTCCCCAATGTCTGTCACTCAGTGATGCTATCCCTCCATCTCCTTCCCCTCCAGCAACCCTCAGTTTGTTTCCTATGATTAAGAGTCTCTTATGGTTTGTCTCCTTTTCTGGTTTCATTTTGTTTCATTTTTTCCTCTTTTCCCCTATGATCCTCTGCCCTGTTTCTTAAATTTCACATATCAGTGAGATCATGTGGTAATTATCTTTCTCTCACTGACTTATTTTGCTTAGCATAATACCCTCTAATTCCATCCATGTCATTGCAAATGGCAAGATTTCATTTTTAATGGCTGGTACTATTTCATTGTATATGTATGTATATGTATCTGTGTATTATATATACACCATACATATATACACCATGCACACACACACAACACACACACACACATATGTATATATGTATATGCCACACCTTCTTTATCCATTCATCTGTTGATGGATATCTGTGGTCTTTCCATAGTTTGACTATTGTGGACATTGTCGCTATAAACATTGGCATGCAGGTGCCTCTTCGGATCACTACATTTGTACCTTTAGGGTAAATAGTGCAATTGTTGGGTCATAGGGTAGCTCTATTTTCAACTTTTGAGGAACCTCCATGCTGTTCTCCAGAGTGGCAGCACCAGCTTGCATTCCCACCAACAGTGTAGCAGGGTTCCCCTTTTTCTGCATACTTGCCAACATTTGTGGTTTCCTGACTTGTTAATTTTAGCCATTTTGACTGGTGTGAAGTGGTATCTCATTGTGGTTTTGATTTGGATTTCCCTGATGCCGAGTGATGGTGAGCACTTTTTCATGTGTCTGTTGGCCATTTGGATGTCTTCTTTGGAGAAGTGTCTGTTCATGTCTTCTGCCCATTTCTTGGTTGGATTTTTTTTTTTTGAGTATTGAATTTGATAAGTTCTTTATAGATTTTGGATACTAGCCCTTTATCTGATATGTCATTTTCAAATATCTTCTCCCACTCTGTCAGTTGTCTTTTGATTTTGTCAACTGTTTCCTTTGCTGTACAAAAGCTTTTTGTCTTGATGAAGTCCCAAGAGGTTCACTTTTCCCTTTGGATACAAAGCAAGAAATTGTTGTAGCTGAGCTCACAGAGGTTGCTGCCTATGTTGTCCTCAGAGATTTTGATGGATTCCTGTTCCACATTTAGGTCTTTCATCCATTTTGAGTCTACTTTTGAGTCATGTATGATGTAAGGAAATGGTCCAATTTCATTGTTCTGTATGTGGCTGTCCAATTTTCCCAACACCATTATGAAGAGACTGTCTTTTTTCCATTAGATATTCTTTCCTGTTTTATCAAAGATCAGTTGACCACAAAGTTGAGGATCTATTTCTATGTTCTATTCTGTTCCATTGATCTCTGTGTCTGTTATTGTGCCAGTACATACTGCACATACCAATACAGCACATATTACAGCTTCGTAATAGAGCTTGAAGTCTGGAATTGTGATGCCACCAGTTTTTGTTTTCTTTCATTCTTAGTACTATATAGTTCATTTAGGGTTTTTTTGCTGGTTGATCCATCTCTTCATTCAGCATTGCACTTCTTTTCTAACTAGAATTTCTTCCTTCCTTAAAAGAGACATCTGTTTCCATATACTAGGGTATGTTATTTGTGACTGAGCATGTATTGCACTGCAAAAGCCTTCTACACTGTCCTTTGTTCTTGGCATATTATCACATGTCCCTTGATAGACCTTCCAAAGGTCTGTGGGAAACATGGGTTCAGAAGTGGGTGCCACTGTATAGACCATTACGACAGCTGTTTCTATAGTAGAAAAATGGAAGTACTACAACAAGAGTGAAATGAAACCAAACTATCAACCAGTTGATAAAACCAACAAACTGGAAAGCCAAACTGTCAACCAGTTATTTTTTTATCTTTATGGCAAAATTGCCTTAAGCTCAGTTAGTTAGGTATTGCATGGAGCACTGGGTGTGATGCATAAATAATGAATCGTGGAACACGGAAAAAATAAAATTAAGTTTAAATCATTAAAAATAAAATTTAAGGGGTGCCTGGGTGGCTCAGTGTGTTAAAGCCTCTGCCTTTGGCTCAGGTCATAATCCATGGGTCCTGGGATCGAGCCCCAAATCGGGCTCTCTGCTCAGCGGGGAGCCTGCTTCCTCTTCTTTCTCTGCCTGCCTCTCTGCCTACTTGTGATCTCTGTCTGTCAAATAAATAAATAAAATCTTTAAATAAATAAATAAATAAAATTTTAAAACATTAGCTATGCAACAACAATGCTTGTAGAAAAGATACTCCTGGTGTATCTGAATGGCCCATCTTGTTGAAAAGCTGTGAGAAACTATGGTACACATACTGCAGCTATCAAAACAATGGAAAACCACGTCTCTGAACAGAAGGACCATGGGATGATTTCCAGAGAAGGAGGCAACTAGAAGAAAATCTCATCTTTATAGAAGGATGCCAACCAACAATTAAGTAAAGGATGGTAGGGTTGGAAAGCCACCATTTTGAAAAGGTCAGTGACATATAAGGCTCAAGTGATTGTATATGGAGTGATACCTTCTGAGTAAGAAAGAAAGGGGAGTTAGTAAATATATGTGTATGTTTGTCTCTTAGCACAACACAGGCACATTTTTTTTTTTACAGAGAGAACCTGAGAAGGTTAAGCCTGAAACACCTGATAATGGTTACCTGTGTGGATAGGTAAATGGCAGTAGGGTAGAAAGTAAAAGAGATAATGACCAAGAGACTTTTTGGAATATAATTTTTATACAGTTTTGATTTTTGAAGCATGTAAATGTTTTGCATATTCCAAAAAAAAATTAATTAAAAATATGGAGCAAGCTAGCCCTGAGACTGAATGCAGTTGGAAACATATGATCTAAGTATGTATCAAATTACTAATTTTACCACTCAGAGGAAAAAATGAATTCAAATAAGTTTGAACACAACCCTGACTATATATTCTTAGTAGTATATAGTCAAAGGACGAAGAGATCTAAAATAAAATCTTATACTTTTTTAGCAGATTTATTTTTCATAGTAATACTGGTATTGTTGTTCTAAAAATTTCTATATGCAGTAGGATAAGGCAAAGAAGGCAATATATGAATATAATTAAGATAAAAATTTTCACTGCAAGAGAAAAGACAAGTACTTAAGAAGAAAAGAAAATCTCTATAATGTTAAATTTGAGTTGGAAATATTACTATGATGTCATATTAGTATGATATCATAATTTAAATATATATAATATGTAATACATATAACAACATATCCTAAGTTCTCTTCACTCAAATGAACTAGACACAATGAAATTCCAGTTGCAATGGGCATCCACAGCACCAAGATCTTGATTTCTAATTGCTGTCCCCCAATAAAAAAAGTAAGGTTTCTTGGAGAAATTACTACTTCCAGGTCTAGGTCAGGGAAAAATCATCAATGTTATGCCAGATAGCACGATTGTATTCAACAAGCAATGGGATGATTTTAAAAGGATCCTGGAGCCAGCTTGAAAGAACTGCCACAGACCAAATTTGGGAAAGTTTGAACATCCAAAAAAATGACGGCAGTAATTGGTTATAACACTTTGAATGTTTTATACATCATGCATCTTTGCTAAACTTTAAAAAACTGAAATAATTACAAAGGAATAAAGAGAAGGGGACAAGAGAAGTCTCTCTTTACAGACAAATACCACTGAGTAAATGTAGAAATGAGAGGAAAAGATCCCCTTCTGCAAAACCTAATACGGGAATTGATGAAGATGAGAACCATCAGTGCTTGTTAAAGACACTGGGGGAGAGGGAGTCTCGGAGTCAGAATGCTCACACAATCTTAAATTATCACCCTGACGATAATCTTATCATGAGGGAAAACTGAGGCTCTGCAGTGGAAAGATCTGGTGGTCATTTCCTCCCTCATCAAAATTAGCAAACATCACCATTTGTGCCTCCTAATGTGATGCAATTAGAAGGGTTCAGATTCACCCGGTGTAACCTTATGACATAAATGTTTATCCTGGAAACAGAAATATTTCTTTAGAAGGCAAGACATTCTGCACTATAGCTCGCCTAGACTCTTCAAAAACTCAGTGTTGTTTAAGAAAGAAAAAAAAAAAAAGAGGCAGGTGGACTGTTCTAGATTAAAGGAGGCTAAAGAGGCATAACCAAAAGCAGTGTTTGAACCTGGATGCAGGGTTTTCCTAAAAAGGCATTTGGGGAACAATTGGGGATATGGAATGGATATAGACTGCTTGTTAAATGACATTATGGAATCATTATTTTTCTTGGTTGTGGTCATAGGCTACATAGCCTATTGGCTATGTAGGAGACGCATGTGGCTACATAGGAGACGC
Organism: Mustela putorius furo; assembly: GCF_011764305.1. Taxonomy (NCBI): domain Eukaryota; kingdom Metazoa; phylum Chordata; class Mammalia; order Carnivora; family Mustelidae; genus Mustela; species Mustela putorius. Next base: position 9,940,919 of record NW_025422010.1, on the reverse strand, counting down.
ATGCTTGGGTGGTACTCAGGGATTGAAATAATATCCCAAACTATCAAATGCTTCTGGAGAAAAACACATGTAAGATGTAGATATGTACAGATACTGAAAGAGAGCGAGAGAAAGCAAATGTTTACAAATGCTGGATCTGGGTGAAGAACAGTTAGAGTCTGTTGTACTATTCTTTTGCCTTTGCTGTGGTCTTGAGAATTTTCAAGATAAAAAGTTGTGGGAGAAGAAAGCCATTGAGTCATACAGTGATACAGCTGCCTTTTCTCTTCTAAATGCTTATAAATTGATTTCAAGTTCTTTTTATTCTTCTTTCCAGCTTTATGTTTTCCAGTATAAAAGTGAAGTCACCAAAATGTGTGTACCTCCCAAACCCCTTTAAAAAATATGACCAGATGACACGAAAAGTTTCCTTTCCCCCCAGGTGTTATGGGCAGACAAAATGAACATAAGCAGCCCCTCTCCCTGCCCCCACCCTGCGGCCCGTGGCCAGCCTCCCTCCCCAGGGCGTCTCCTTGAGAGGACTTAGGGTGCTTTTTTTTTTTAATTAAATTAATTTATTTATTTTCAGAAAAACAGTATTCATTATTTTTTCACCACACCCAGTGCTCCATGCACTCCGTGCCCTCTATAATACCCACCACCTTAGGGTGCTTTTATCATGGGGGTCTAGCAGGTGGGGAGCAGAGAACAGAGAGCAGCAGTGGACAGCTAGCAGCTTCAGCTTTAATTAAAGGTGCCGAATGGTGGGAAGGGGCTCAGGGCTTCTGGGGTTAGAAACCAGGGCTGCACACCGAGGTGTAGAGGGAGGGTCCTGCGCTGGCTCTTCCAAACTCAGTGGCTGTAGGGGTGAGGCCCTTAGCCTGTGGCCCACTCTCTGTATCTTGGCCTGTCTTATGAGAGTGCTGTGGGTGTTTTAAACTGTTGCAGACATACCGGGTCTTAACTTTTGAATTCTCATGGGTGCCGTCCCAAGAAGGTACCAGATCATAGCGATCTGGTACAACTGGTTTGTACTGACGTTGAATGTCTTCTCTTCAGGACAAGAGTGTTATGTCACACTGTTACAAAAAGACTCTTAAAAAAGTCCTCATCGTTACAAAAGGCCATTTGTGAAACCAAGCAACAACTTTTAGGTCCAGACCTTCTACTTTCCACCCTTATTTTACATGTCTAAACACCACAGTTGAAAATATGTTTAGAATACCTGATTCAACCTTAAAATGTCTGTGCCTGGTCTTTCGTTCCTTGTCCCCATCACCTGCTCTGACCCTTTCTCTGCTTTCAAGGCTGCATGCAACCTTGAACGTCATAACCTATGGTGACCAGTGTGAGAAACCTGGGGTGTTAGCCAACAGTGTTTGACATTAGCAGAAGTATGAGAAAATTGTTCAGAACAAAGAGATATCATGCAGAAAGTAAGAAAAATTTAAATAGTAAGTTTCTGTCTCCAGAAAGTTCTGCCTGTGGAAGCTTTTTCATAAAGGAAGCCTGCACCCAGGACCCTGTATGAGCAACATACAAATCATTCCTGTACCGGTAGGAACTTGCCAGCTGGTGTGGGGTTGCACTGGGTGTTCCTTCATGAGGCTGTGTTTATTGTCATGAAGGCAGTAGTGGCATGATTTATGGCGTAGGCTTCTGGAACCAACGTGAGCAGGAAATGGTACAGCCGCAGCCACGGCCACCTTCGTCCGACATACCCCATCTGTTCTAAGTCAATGTAGAAGTCTCCTTCTCAAAGACATTTTTGTGGGGTTATTTTCTTTTCCTTGCTTCTGAAATACTGGGTTGTTCAGTGCAGTCCTCTCTGAGAATGCCATGTTCCCAGGATGAAATCATGTTAGACAAGCCGAGACTTGGGTTGTGTTTCCCTGTGTCCTCAGATCTGAGCTGTGTGAGCCCTTGTTAACACAGGGAGGATGGGACATATAAATCCTTCCTCTTGGGAGGCAGACATCTCCTGGGAAAGCCACCTGTCGGGCACCTGAGATCCTAATCGGCCTAGGACCGGACCCCACCAATGAGCATGTTCCGTCTTGACTCTGACATTTCTGCACAGAAACCTGTCAGGAGCTACGATTCCGTTATCCGCACTTGGCCACGGGCCCTGGAACGTAGCCAGGGTGGAAAGGAGTCAAAATTCTCAACTCTTAGAAATCCCTCTTTTCTTTTTTCTTTCTTTCTTTTTTTTTTTTTTTTTTTTTTTTTTTTGGTGTGTTTGGGGAAACCCAAAAAGCAGAGGCCCTTCAGATGGACTCCAGTAGCAAATTCTGGTCTCTGGCCTCAATTGTGTTTTGCTTCGTGGCTCCCTCGCCTGTGAAATCAGTGTCAAGTCAGTAAGGGGTGACTATCTTTACCGAAGCGCAGCGCTATTCTGACGTGAGGGGCTTTACCAGCCCCACACCGGCTCTCCATTTTGAAGAGACAGAGGGGCAGTAGAGAAAAAATATAAAATCAGGCTTGACATTGTATGAGGAAAAGTGAAAAGGGCATATTGGAATCTTTACCTAAGCTTGAGTAATTTCGAGTTACTCGCTCATGTTCCTTTCCAGTGAGACACTCTGACTCACTGTGGCAGACTCTGGGGAAGGCCTTCAAGATCTAGAATTACAGAGCCTCTGCTTGCATTGAGTTAGCTGTTGTCCAGAGTATGATGAGCCTACTTGGGTTGGCACTGGTGCTCAGGGAGGCTTGTGGGAGTATCTTGCACCAACATCTCTTCCATGTGAGCCCTGCCCAGAGGGTGTGGGCAAGCCTGCCTTCAGATACTGTGTCAGTCAAAGGTCTTTACCACAAACATAGCAAAAGCTGTCAGGTTCTGTCTCTTTTTTTGGATAAAGCTCTCTCCCTCTGTTCTTGAGAGTTCTGGTGGTACTGAGGCAGTGAAATGAGCAGTGTTTATCCCCCAAGAGAAGAGTGCTCTGTCGATACAGGAAATGTCAGTCCCACAGGTGGGTGACCCCCCGGGACACTGGTTCCCTGATAACTCAGAAAGTGTCCTGTTTGCACATGTCTGCCTAGAATATTCAGCTATCTAGGATGAATGTCCAGTATAGGGGTTGACAGGAAAATTCTCACAGTAGTTGGCTTTCAAATTATTTTTCATATTTGACAGAAACTATGTTCTAAAAGACATTTAGATTATGTCAAAAAGCGGTTTGGAGAAACTTCTGTCAGTTGGAGGGACTCCAGCTGTGATATTTCTAAATGGTGTGCAATGTTGCCATGTTCTCCTACTGTTCCTGACCTCTCCTATTGTGATTTTTGGTAGAAGCCACTGTCCTAAACCATGGCGTCACTCAGAGAACACTGAGGGATGGCTGTGGGCACTGAGAAATTTGGAATTACATGAGGTGTGTACTGGAATGAAAAGATCCCTCACTATATCTATGTCACATTTTGGACAGAAATCTGACCTGAGTGTATGGAAACAGGCAAACAGAAGGGCCATTAATAACTCTAAATTTTTATTACCTTCAAGAGGTTGATTATGTTAGTTGTATGTTAGCTAGAAAGTCAAATAAATGCCCAGTCAAGCACTTTGAGGTAAGGACAATATTGGATTCTGGTTTGCTTTGAGAGGTTAGAATACTTCGTGCCCGCAGTAAGTGCTCAACACTATTTATTAACTATTTGAGTGAATAGCAAGGCCCTAGATAATGTTGCATTCAAGGTCTTCCTCATCTCCTGGGAAAGAAAGCTTAGGCCAATGTTCCATCTAACAAGGCAGATCCTTCAAGGTTCTTACATATTATTTTAGGTAATAATGTTCCTATTTACCCAGGGTATATTTTCATGGGAAATCTGTGGGCGCGGGCACTGTGTCACTAGGCTAAACATCTGTGGGGTATCATCGGCAATCACTCATCTGACTGTTCCATGTAACTTACAATGTGGTCGCCAACCCTTAAATTGTTGGGAGGACCCATCTACAATGAAAGGACAGGAAAACTAAACAAACACCTGTTACTTTTGAGTACTTTGTGGAATTTCATGAGCCCCTTCTTTGGCACTTCAGTTTCTGTTCCTAGGACAAGGTTAAGAGAAACAGAATTAGGAAGTTGCTTAGGAGTAAGCTTTTCTGTTTATTGGGAGTTGGTACCGAACATTCATAAATTTATAATCTGCATTATGTTCCAGCAATATGTTAATGCTGAGTTCATAAGATTAATCAGGCCACATGCTGTCCTGTGGTTTCACTAATATCGTTCTGAGTTACATCAGCATTTTCTCTTCCACACCACACACAAAAAGCCTTACAGAGCAGTATGTAAGCAGTCCTAACCGGCAAATGTTCAGACATAATTAAAGATGAAGTTTAGCTTCTCTGTTATGGTTGGTGAACAAGATAATGCTCTTTAACTCTACGAGAGGAAAATAGAGCCAAGCCATTTGGCTGCCAAACACATTCTCATTGAAACTTCATGTAGGACTTCACCAGTTGCTGGAAGCTCCTTCCAGGAATTCCAGCCTCTAGGAGATCACTAAGGAGTCTGGTAGGATGAGAACCTCCCAAGACTAATGGGTGGAAACAGGTCATCCCTACTCTCTGCCCACATCCTCCTATGTGTGCACTCTGCTTCTGGAATTTTTAGTATCTAGATAGCCACTGGAAGATCCCTTCCTTTGGCTAGATGGCAAACTAGGGAAATCCATGCGCTCATTCCACAAAGGTAAAATTTTGCTCCTGTTGGTCAGAAATTGGATAATTTTAAACTGAAGTTGTGTCTTCTTCAATTAAAGACATGCCCCCTATTTACAGCAAAATAAACCAGCTGCAATAATCAATCATTCAACAGATGTTTCCTGAGCACCTGCTTGGACTTGGAAGCCTGCTTAGTGCTGGTTCAACACTGGTGAGAGTCTACACAGATCGTAGCCTGAGGGGTTAAGGGGTTATGTCTTCTGAATAGTGAAACAAAGTGCTTTGTGCCTTGGCCTTGTGGCTGTCACAATTTCCACAGCCTGCTGCTTCATCATCTCTGTTGAATATGGCACTGCCTGCCCATTTAGATGGGCTGAATCCTGGACAGCCTTTGAAAAGGCCAGATTCCAGAATCAATTATGAATGAAGCTTTAAGCTGACATATTTACCTAGTCTGGCTGGACTGACTAGTTCAAATTTACTAATAATTATTGGGTTGTGTAGGGATGATAAGCAAGAGGATCTGAGGCACCTGGGCCAGAACCTATGTGAAGGAACAGGGTGCTATCCCTCCCCACACCCCCCAGGCATCAGGCAGCATCTGAAAGAGAGGTCAAGTCACACCAGCCCCAGTTCCAACCACCTCACCTTCTCCCTTCCCCAGCTGCACACTCTCTTGATTATTTTCTATATAATAATAATAATAATCCTGCTTTTCCACAGAGTAGTCACATTTTTAAAAATTATATAAGCCTGTTTTACAATAAATATTTTGAAGTCATATTTGAAAGAGGAGGTGCCTCACTATGCTATATGATATAATTTATCATATCTTCTTTATTCTGGTTCTAATTTGAGCCCAGAGGACTGAATAATGCACATTCATTAAGCACCTCTACTTTTTTGATGCTTATATGCAGGAATTGGTCTATAGACAAACACATGCACGCACGTACACACACACCCCAAAAAACACGGGCTTGTGTATATCTAGAATAGTTCTGCCCTTTAAGAAGCTTATATTTGGTTTCGGTCAAATCTATAATGCCTTCTTCACGTTTGCATTTCTTCTCCTCTTATTGTCTCGGAAATGATAAGAAATTGGCAGATTTCTCACTGAACTCCAAACGTTCAGCATGCTGCTGGTAATTTATGGAACCTGTCTGCCCTATCAGTTCCTTGTCTTATACCAGCCTTTTATTTCTTCCGAGATCAAGACTATCATCCTATTATTTTAAGCCTTTTTCTCCTTGACGCTGTCTCAGCTGTGCTGTTCTTCCCCTTCTCCTAGGCAATCTCCTTATCTTAATAAAATATAATTAAAGCTGCACGTAACGCCAGTAGGCCTTCCCTTCTACTCAAAAAGCTTCCGCGTCTCGCTCACCACTCCTCCCCCTTCCTGTGCTCTAGTCCCCGCAGGATTCCTCTGCCTGCGCGAGGGACCCGCTCACCTCTGACAGCACGCAGCTGTGATTACTTTCCCATTCATCACCCCTAAAAATGAGTTTTCACTTTAATTTGCAAACATAAAATATATGTATTTGTTGACAGTGAATTAAACTGAATGTGGATGGGTGTAATTACTGCCGGTTCAGATTATTTGGGAGAAATGCAGGGATAGCACGGTCCTCAGACTTTTGAGGGTAACCTGATGCCAGTGATATTGTACGTATTAACATTCATGAGTCCCTCTGCTCTTTAAGATGGAACTCAGAGATGTGTGGTCCAAACTACTATGGAGTGAATTCCTCAAATATATGTCCTATTTGAGAAAAACACGGGCTCCGGGAAGTTTTTATAAAATAATTGATTGTATTCTTCATACCGGTCAGTGTGAGGTAAGGAAAAAATTCAAGGGACTCTTTTAAAGAAGCATGACCAGTAAATGCAGTGCATGACTCTTGATTGATTCTTAAGCAAACAGCAACAATAAAGGATACTATTGGGATGACTTGGAAGATTCAAATATGCATATAAGATCATCTTTTTGCATCATTGTTAGATCTTTTAAGAGTCATAACAGTGTAGTTATGTAAAATGCCTCGTTCTTTGGTGATATGTGCTCAGATATCAGGCTACATCGTCATAACATCTTCAGCCAGCTGGTCCAATGGTTCAGCATGAGAAGTGTAGATATGGATGTCCGCGTGTATACATATGCTCATACCTACGCTCTTACACAGAAAGTCTTGTCCTTATTTCTTCTAAATGAGGGAAAGATAGGTTTCTAAGTTAACTTTCCTGCTGATAAATCCAAGATTTTTCTTAAACTTAATGAGGCAAACTAAAGGGGATGGGCGATGGGGGAGGCCAGCCCACCTGAGCCCTTCCCTTGTGGTGTGAGTGGAAGGTCCCTCCGACCGGCTTTCTCTGCGTCCTCCACGTGTCCTCCACGTGTCCTCCTTCCACGTGTGCAGAATTAAACCCAACCACCAGCTAACTGCAAGAGGTTCCTCGCCACTATTTCTTGACCAAATGAACCCAAGAAATGTAAATCACTTGACGCTGGATACCCTAAAATCGGGTGACCAATTTTACCATGTCACTCCCTCCCTTGCTTTAAGCAGAATGGGATGGGGGAAGGGTGAACCACGTGATTGTACACCCCTTAATTTCTAGGAGTTTTGAAAGGGCAACCCCTCCAAACATGATGCTTTTTATTCTGTCATCCCTTCTCCTAATTTGAGATGTAGTTTATCCTCTTCTTTACAGGTGTGTTGAATTGTGTGTGAGAAGGTCAATTGGCTCTTAACATTTTGAAATAAAATAGGCTTGTTTTCTTTGTAAATTCCCCTAATTGTTTAATGAAATAGTTCCGAGGGAATTTTTTAGTTGATATATAAATAGAAAAATGAGTTTTGAAAACATAATGCCATCTTAGAAAATAGCCCCCAAAAAGGGGGGGAGAAAAGAAAAATGAGGCCTACGTCTTGAAGTCAGTTACAGTTTGGGGGCAGAAGTGGGGGAAATGGCCCACAGTCTGGTGAGGCCTCCGTGGGGGCAGCACTAATGCGCCAGGGAGAGGTTGGTGTGGCAGGAGGGCCGTTTCACCAGTACTTTGCTTCACTTAAGACTTGTCCCAAGCTTCCTTTGGACTTCATACAGTGAAGTGAGAGCTCTTCTTCAGAAGTAATCCTTATGTGGTAACTTTAAAAAAAAAAAATACTTCCCATCAAAAAACCAGAAAAATTTTTTGAGAATTTATGTCCTCTTGTGTTCTCTCTAGTGTATCCAGTTCTGTGATTCTCCTGGGTCAGAGGGTGGAAAGAATTTGGGTCATCAGCATGTGCCGCATTCTGTGTGTTTCGTAAGCATTTGCGAACATAAAGTGATATTTTCTACTGTGTATGTTGCAGTTAAATGTTTCTATTTTTTTAATGGAGTTGCTCTTACATTGTTATCAGCCAAAATATTGTGTGCCTAAATGATTTCAGTTCATCTAATTTGCTCAACAATTAGACAACTATTCTAGCCTTGGGAGCAAAATATGTTCATCATAAAAAAATTAAGAATGCAATCTAAAGTTCAAAGCTAAAATATTAAACTACTTAGTGGAAAGCTTTAAGAGCTGTGCACTTAATATGTAAAGAAACAGTCATTTCTCGCTGCTATAAATTCCATTCTTGTCCATAAAAGGAAAATATATCAAGTTTAAGTATTTGATACTGAAAACAAATTCCATGAGGTCACCTTGTAGGTTCTCTAAACATCCTTATTTTTCCTGCATGCATGAATGGCCTTAGGTTATGTTTATATTTCAGTTTTAGAAGTGTTTACCAAACATGCATATGGTTTCCATTACCAGGAATAAACCACCCTAAGTTCTTTGGATTTGCTTTCTTTATTCTTTATTATATGTTTAATTAGTTATGTACTTTATAACTTTCAATATTTTGGTATTTTGGCATACAGCAATATGTTATATTGCTGTGATCCATATATAGTTATATTTGGAATGATATGTTATGCCTGAGTTATAAAAATAATTTGACACATCTACTATGTTCGTTCAGTGGATATCGTGTCTGCCAAAAATATTACCATTTACACATTGCTAGCTTTCATACATAATTACTTACTTGTTCATCTCAGGACATCATGTCAGCTTGTGCTGGGTAATATAAAATAATCTCATCTCAATGCATAACGAAATTCTATTATCTAAGAGTTGTTTATATTTGATGACATTTTCCTTCTTCAAAAAAATATATTTCTATAAGAGAAAAATTGCAACATCTTTTAAATCAGCGTGCTTTTTGGGGGGGGGCACTATAGTATGTTTGAGTGCCTCATGATTAGGGTCACTATTGTTTCATGACAACGTGCTTCATCTGTGCAGTGTGAGAAATGATTTCTTACCTCGTGGCTCTCAGAAGACATCCTATATATTCTAAGGTAACCAATTAAATAAGACATGATGAGGTGTGGATGACAATTGCTTTGGAGGTCAGACATAAGTGAGGTCACTGTGGACGGAAAGGTTAGAGGCATCAGGGAATTGAGCCTTGAAGTATGGGAAAGATTTGGGCAGAGAGCAAATGCACAGAGAGATGAATGGAGAGAGCAGTGAGGCAATGAGGACTCCTATCCAAGCTGAGCACTTTGCAAACAAAGAATGGCTGATACTCTTACCACAATCCATTCACGTCCACAAGTGATGTACTAATACTTTAAGAGAAAAATGAGCAAGGGGTAGAATAGTAAATTTATAGAAAGGAAGTGCAAATAATCAATATATGTAGTAAAAGCTGTTCAACTTCATTAATAAACAATGAAATGCAAGTTTAGAAAGTTACATCCTCTTTATTTTTCATATCGGATTGACAACTTTTAAAATCCAGTAGGATAGAGTGCAAAGGGCACCCTTGTGCATTTTCTGGTGAGAGTAGAAATTGGCACAAAAAGTCTTTTAAAAAGTTGCTTATAGCTGGCATCACTACTTTTTTTTTTTAAGATTTTATTTATTTATTTCACAGAGAGAGAGAGATTATAAGTAGGCAGAGAGGCAGGCAGAGAGAGAGCTAGAAGCAGGCTCCCTGCTGAGCAGAGAGCCCGATGTAGGGCTCCATCCCAGGACGGGATCATGACCCGAGCCAAAGGCAGAGGCTTTAACTCACTGAACCACCCAGGTGCCGCGGCATCACTACTATTTTAAGTAGATGTGACAACCCAATGCCGTTTGGAATTTTCTTTAAGGAAAATTTTAGATTTATAGATAAATTTCATTTATCACATTTATCATTCATAAAGCTCATCATTGGATTACATATGACAGTGAAGAATTTGGGAGCTACCTAAACTTCTAATAATGACACACATAAATGAATGCCATTTTATTAGTAGTGTTGAGTCCTTAAAACATTGCCTTCAGAAAAATTTTTGTGACATGTTAAAGTTATAGAAATAAGTGGAACAGTAAAATCCAAAATTTACTTAAAATAAATGTATGCTAAAAAAGACTGGATTAAAAGATCCCAAAGCATTAGCAATTGTTATTCTGAGTGGTAAAATTATGAATGGTTTATGTTTTTTTATGAATGGTTTATATTTAACCTTCTATTTCCTAGATTCTGTTTAATGAAAATTATTTTTTAAAAAAACATATTAAACTTTCATCTATTTTAGCAATTTATTGAAACAGGACAAATGAGATAGTTAGGGTAAAGTAGCAAAGAGGAGATTTTATAAATCAATAAATACCTGTGTTATCCCTGGACCAGCTAATGAAATGAAGTTACTGAATTAAAAATGTGTGTGTGTGTGTGTGTGTGTTGATGTGTCATAAGGCTAAGAACAGTGTTCAGATAGAGCCTGTGCTGAGAAAGGTCTGTGTCTTGTCCACAGTCTAGGGACCAAAAAGGCACTGAGATAGGAGTTTAGACACCCAGGCCAAACATGTTAGTAGGGGTTGGGATAGCATAGGAATCAATGTACATAATTAGCAAGAACCAGCATTGTTTAAAATATCTAAAACATTTCAGAGAAAGAGCTATAATGGCACGCATCTTGTTTAGTAAGGGTAGGAATTATTCTAAGAAACTTCCTGTCCTGTATTTACATACAAATAATCTTTGAATGACTTTGTAAATCCCAATAACTAAATACCCTTCTCAGATTCATTTCTGGTCTCTGCACATTTGGCCTGAGCTGCCAGTATGTCAACATGTCACCATCACATCTCAACAGTATGACATCAGTGACTGGTGAAGTGATTCAGGCCTCTAGTTCAGACTCATTGGTTGTTTTTAAATAGTCACCATCAAATATCAGCAAAATCCAAGTGAAATCTCTTTGGGGGCTCTTTTGGTTGAAATTCTACCAATTACTTGAAATATACCTGTATATTTATTTTACAGGAGGAAAAAATGACCCTAATTAGGGATTACTGTGAGCATCACCAACTGTATAAACACGGTGTTCAAACAAATAAAAACTAAAGGAAAACCATAACTTTAGGATGAAACTTTTCGTTTTTGCTCTAACAAATGCTTAAAAATAATAAAACGATAATAAATAACGGAACAAATTCTAATATTTATTCCATTATTTGGTTTGCTAGCTTTCACAACAAGTAAGAAAATCCATAATAAAGAATATAACTTCTTTAAAAATGCTTAGCAATTTGAAAGATATGCATCTGATCAACAAGTATTCAGTAATTAGATATTATGTCTAAACCTGAAGCATTATCCGTGGGAGGAAAAACAGAAAATTCCAAGTTCAGAGGAAATAAGGAAGGAGTTAGAACCTAAAGGAGCAACAAATTCTGGACACTGTCAACAACCACAATCACAGACCAAGGTGAGTTCAAACTCATGCCTGTCCTAACCTCACGTGTGTCCATGTGTACAGCTACTTCATTCAATATACAACACATTTGCCGTGCATGTGAGTCATCCTAATCCTGCAATAAACACACTCACATTGGCAAGTGCATATGTAGATGCTAAATATGTGTTCTTTATTCATTTAACAAATACCAAATGAGCAGCTATAATGAGCTAGGCAGTATTCTAAGCTCTGCAGAACAAAATTAACCAAATTCCTTTTCTTGTAGAGCTTGCTTTCTGATGAGAGAAGCTAGACCATAAAGAAAATAAGGAACTTATCTGTATTCTCAAGGAACATAAAGCTGGGAAGAAATATAGGGAGCAGAGGGGAGGGGAGAGAAGTTGGAATAGGTTAAACAAGTAAATAGTGGCCAAACATGTGGCCAAAGAAGGTCTCCATTTGAGTACATGTTTAAAGGGAGGGACAAAGTGAGCCCCGAAGGTGTCAGGGGAAAGAGACTTCCAGCAGAGGGAATAGCTGGGAGACCAGTGAGTTTGCAACCAAAGGATCAAGAAAAAGCATTTGGGGGGACAAGATCTTGAGCTGATGCACAAGATAATGGAATCATGCAAGGCAGAGTTGTTGTTTTAAAGACCTTAATTTTTATTAATTTTGAAAAATGGAGTGATACCCAATTTTTATTTTAAAACAAAAACATTTTCTATACTTGTCTTCAATTTCTTAAAAAAAAAATGTGGAAACTATGTTAAGAATAGACCATGATAGTATGAACATTTTAATAACATTTATTCTTCTAGTCCATGAACATGGAATGTCTTTCCATTTATTTATATCTACTTAAGTTTCTTTCATCACAGTTCTGTAGTTCTCAGTATACAAGTATTTCACCTCCTTTATTAATTTACTCCTAAGTATTTTATTACTGCCCATAGCTCAGAATGTGACCTTACTTGAAAATCTGATCTTTATGTAGGCAGTTAAATCAAAAGGAGGTCATTAGGATAGGCCCTTTTCTTATGAAAAGGGGAAATTTGGGAACAGGCACATAGAGTGGGAAGATGGTGTGGAGAGACACAAGGAGAAGGTTAAGGGAGAACAGAAGCACAGACAGGAGTGGTACTGCAGTTCAGTGCAGGGTCGTGATGTAATGGAGGAGCTGGGGGGTTCATGAGGACGCCATAGTGGGATGTGACCTGGGCCAGAAGAGAAGTGAAGACATGAAAAGATAGGAAGGCCTTGAGGAATGAAGGAGTAGAGAATTTTTTAAAGACAGAAGAAACTGTCATCTCAAACAAATCATAGTCTAGTGAAGAAAAGAGTCCTAAAAACAAACCAATTAGCACTATGAAAGAGAACCATGGAAGACACAATTGGAATGTTCCCAGCAGAGGAAAGGTCACCTCTGCCAAGGGGAGGGGGACCAGGAACAACTTCAGAAAGGAAGTCATAAAGAATGAATGGAAATGTCACAGACGGGAAGGTACAAGGAAAGAACATCATATGCAAATGTGAACCCCAGGGATGACAGTGAATGTGTGGACTGCACGTAATGCATTTATTAACACACCTAGAAACTACCTTCTTCACTCTCCAGGATTATAAATAATAACTACTGTATTTCCCAATTACAAGTTTAATGCTTCCTGTCACTCCCCAGTATGTATGTGTATGTATGTGTGTGTGTATAATTTGTTGTATGTAACTTCTACATAAAAGCCTATTGTATAAATTTTGAACATATATATATGTATATATATATATAAGATTTTTAACTTGCATATACATCTAATAAATACAGAGGAAAAGTACATTGTTTCTCTTTCCCCTTTTGCCCACCAACCATCATCATTCTGACTTCATTTCTCTGACCTGAATGTTCTTCCTAGCCACATTTAGGGTAATCTGTCATCTTCTGGCCTTCAGTCCACTCTGTCTGCCAATATTCCAGGAGACCAACTTGGAAATACAAAACCCAAACTCTACTATGTTTAATTTGGCTTCCAAGTGTTGAGGGCGGTGGGGGTATAAGACACTCCTGTCCCCTTCAAGGTCTTTCTGGCCAGACAAAGAAATTGACGTGAGACAGATTACCAAGTGTTGCAGGGGGCCAAGAATGTCTTGTCCCCTTCAAGGTCTTTCTAGCCAGACTAAGAATCAAATTGACATGAGGCAGATTAATAGGAGAATATAAAATTTAATTTCCTATGTTTGGGGAGTTCATGCAGACATGGGAAATTGCAAAGACGGGCAAAATGAGATATATATGTCATTCTGAGCTAAGGAGAAAGTGGGAAGGGGTCTGCGCCGAAAGAGAAAGAATGGAATTCATAGGAAAATGAAGGAGTTAAATGTCTGGTAAACAAATGTTTGCTGGACCTCTCAGAAACCATGGGACATTGACTTTGATCAAACAGGCCTTGCTCCGTTCCTCTCTCTCTATCATACCTGGTCCGTATCATAAGGTGGTTATCTATGGTGATAGCTCTCTTCCTGAAGCAAGTTCTCATTCTAAATTCTTTTTAGGCAGTTGAAGGGGAAGTAAAGAGCTTTTCCTGAATCTGCTGGGGTTTGATTGCTGTCTAACACAAAATAATATTCATGCCAAAGTGGCCCATCTTTGGGCATCCTGCATTTGCCCCCTACATGAGCAAATAACACCAAAAAGTGCTAGGAACAATATAATGGGCTCTCTAACCTCTTGGCTGTGAATCATGAACATGCTGATGCAGGTTTCAAATTTGTTGTTTTGGGTTGTTTCATCACAAAGATAACAGAAGTCACCTATGCTAAGTATATTCTGTAAGGATAGTTCTTACACATCAATGTTTTCTTAAATGCTTAAGCAGTGGGGTCGCGACTTAACATGGTAAGGTCTCAGCAGAGTAAAACTCAACAGGCTGCAGAAAGTCATCATAACATGAGCAAGTCCTCTGGCATCTATAGCGTTCTGATTACAGAGTTCTGAAAGCTCACACTTAAGATGGTAAAGGGTGCTGTACCCATTCAGCGCTGCTCCTGGCTAATTATCAACCTTAAGGGATCCCACCTATCAAAAACCCTATGGACAAGAGAAGGCTTTTTGGAAAGGGGGGGTTCAACACAGCTTGTGGCACAGAAGCATGTTTGGGTCTGGGGATACAAAGAGAAAAGCTGCTCTGTGGGAACACATTCTCCAAATGTGCCATGCTTGCACAATTGTTTATAGGAATCTGTTGATCAGGTGATAAATAGATTAGAGAAACTCAGAAGAGAGAGCTGTAAGAATGTCATTCATTCTTTACTCAACGAACGCTTGTTGGATGCCTACGTTGTCCTAGGGGCTGGGACCGCAGTAGTGAACAAGCTAGAGAAACTTACATTCTAGTGATGGCAACGTACCAGAAATGAGTATATGAAAGAAATACGTAGTATGCAGAAAACTGAAGGGAGATGAACAGGATAAGAAATGATTGATGATGACTCTTGGCCTCCTACAAGCCTTACCATCAATGCGGCGGTGGTCTACATGAAATATCCAGAGTGATCAGATTGACCTCCATCTAGCCTTCGTTGAGCACACATTCTGTGGCACGCCTTTGACAGGCATTTTCATAAAATGGATTCCTTGTCAGCATTCTTTTGATACTTCGCCAATGATAGGTTAGCAACAAGCGTCCTGGGATTCCGATGTTTGTCCCACAAGTTTATACTACTTTTGACCAGGTTAAACTTGGAAATGGAGATTAGTCATTCCACACTCTAAATCCAAGCCCAGAAAAATGTGGGAATGGGAAGAATTTGCCAAGTCACAGGGATTCTCCCACATCTGAAATACCAGTTCTGCCTCCCCCATTGAGGGTTTGGGGTGATGGCAGTTGGTCCATCAGGAGCTAGGATCCTATGAGCACAGCCCTTCATGAAAGGCACACAGAAGCTCTTAGTAATGCAGAAAGTGGGTCTTCCTGCAGTCACCAGATAAAATTATAACCCCTAGAGTCCTATAAGAAAGGGTCTGCTTCTGTTTGGTGGTGCATTTAAAAAGACACAGATACAGTGTTAATCAGCAATAACATTAGGTAGCAGTTCCTGAACCACAGCTTGGAAAGTTTTAGTGGTGGTTGTTTCCAATTTCCTTTATTAAACTATGGTTAAAAGATTTGTGTATTACTCATGATGGCAAAGAAAGGACAAGCCTAAATCATAATTTTGTATTTTTTATCACTGTGTTTTCTTTTTCAGTTGATCCTTTCTGCAGTGACTCTGTATCTTTGAACTTTTAGTAAGTCCAGACTTCAATGGAGTTTTCAATGGTCAGTTTGTATTTTGCCCATGAAATTCAGAACATCTTTGTCAATGATTTAAACAGGTATTTCTGTAGGATCAGAGTTGATGTTCTTTGACTAGCACCATTTGACCACTTCATTAACACCAGCAAATAGAATGAAATTTGAAAGTTATGCTCTTTTAAAAGATTACCTTTGTGGTTAAAGAACAAGATTGGGAACCAGGGGGAAGAGGTGACCTATGACATCCTTCAAAGAGTTATATCTCCATTCTGTAACACAGTAAAGATTGAGGCACCACATGAACAGGCCATCAATTACAAAAACATTTTTAACTAGCAATAACCAATTTTATGCAATACTTGTCATTTACCATCTCTTGCTTGACAGGAACTCTTCAAGATCTGCCATTCTCCAACTTTGAGGATGATACTTGTAAAAGCATTTTCCCTAATTCCAGGGAATATGCATATTAAGTGCCATTGTCCCACATGTCAAGCATTATTGACAATTGTTCAAAAACCTTCTGATTTTAAGACTCAGTTATTCTCTCCTTATTCTAATTCTCTCCTCTAGCGCTACCTCCCACTTCTTACCTGGTTCCCTGAGATGCAAAGTAACATGGCTGCTTTGAATGAAAAAAGGCTTGGAAGATGGGGTGCCTGGGTGGCTCAGTGGGTTAAAGCCTCTGCCTTCTGCTCAGGTCATGATCCCAGGGTCCTGGGATCGAGCCGGTCCTGGGATCGAGCCCCGCATTGGGTTCTCTGCTCAGCAGGGAGCCTGCTTCCTCCTCTCTCTCTCTCTGCCTGCCTCTCCTCCTACTTGTGATCTCTGTCTGTCAAACAAACAAACAAACAAATAAATAAATAAAATCTTAAAAAAAAAAAAGAATGAAAAAGAAAAAAAGGCTTGGAAGAACCTTTAGTAGCCTTCTGTAGTCTACAAAATACTTACCGTGACCTCCCCGGCTCTCCTAATACCAGTGGCTAGCCTCTGCTAAAGCACATGCCAAAAGTGCCCCCCTCACAGAGAGAATACACTTCTGTGCTTTTTTCCTCATTTTCCTCTGTGTTGATTGGTTTTATCCTAAAAACCTCTGTTACTTTGGATTTATATTCCTGTCCCCAAATCTCATTTTTTTTTAAACGTATCCTTGATAGGATTGTCTGGCCACTGTATCTGAAATTCTCCCAATGACCCAAGGTATTAGGAAGTAGAAATTTAGGTGAATTCAAATTTCACTTAAAGAGAATTTGTGTTTGAAAGAAGATCATGGTATCCTATTTTAATTAATTTCAATAAATTCACAGGAGGTTATTTCTAGAACCACAGTCATATCTACACATTAACAATAACAATTCAGATAGGTCAACCTCCTCAATATACTGTAAGGGGTAAAAACAAAACACATTCCTTTCTTTCTGATGCTCTTCCTCTGATTCAGAGCAACCATGTTGACAATCTGCCTGTTTTAGTTTGTTTTCACTCATTTCTCATGGTTTTGAAGACAGATGGTTTTGTTTTGTGTTGTGTTGCTTCCTGAAAGGCCAGATCTTTCATTTGGTTACTCTCTTCCAAAATTCTGTTTTTAAAATACAAAGTATGGTTTGATTTAATTTTTCACCCAACTGGTTTACAAACTGTCTGTGAGTCATATGGTGGCACATTATTTCCACAGGCTTGCCTGAGCACTTTGAAAGAAACTACAGGCCCTTTGTAGAAATGGCTGCTCTTTTTTTTTTTCCCCACAAAGAGCTGGCAAAGTTTTTCATTTTGAATATGCTATTGATACTCATCAGGAGTTATCAAATAAGTCTTTCAATACAGCTAAGATGGGTTGCTTGGGAGAATAACTGACTTCTCTCTGGAAAATGGATCCAGAGGGCCCTTGCATACCCCCCCACCCCCATCCCCACCCCCAGGAGATTGGAAATGAATGTGCTTCGCCCTAGAGCCCTGTTGTTTATGGAAACAGCGTTGTGTGGAGTGTTTGGCTCTCAGGCCATTTGGAAACCTTCCTCCTTGGCAATATACGTATCTCTTTCGTTTCAGACTTTGGCAAGGTTAATAATATTTACACATACTTTTCTCCATGTTGTGAGATGTTAGCATAAGTTGGGATATGCCGCCTTGTCGTTTTCTAAAGTGAA
This sequence comes from Mustela putorius furo, assembly GCF_011764305.1. Taxonomy (NCBI): domain Eukaryota; kingdom Metazoa; phylum Chordata; class Mammalia; order Carnivora; family Mustelidae; genus Mustela; species Mustela putorius. Next base: position 9,923,070 of record NW_025422010.1, on the reverse strand, counting down.
TCAGTTTATCTTTGGTTTAGCCTGAAATTGCACCAGAGAGTACGCTCCCTCCCGGGATCTGAATGTAAAATAACTGAAGCAGATTGAAGTTGGCAGTGACTAATGAAGTCTCACGCGCAAGTCGGCAAGCCAATGGGTTTCTGCGGATTGGGGAGGAAGGGGGGGGGTAGCCCGAGCCTCTTTGAGATCAAGGCATTTCTTCCTTTCCCTCTGAGCCCAGCTATGGTGGGGGAGGGGGACTTAAATATTCCTCCTACATCCTTTCTAAAGACATCAAATTCATAGTATACAAATTTGTTACATTACTGATAATTCCCAGCTAGCTTCCTTGTTTAATGAGCCATTTTAGCTGCCTGAAGGTATTCCACATACAGTAATTTTAATCAGTCACATAAAATTTATGAAGCTGAGATTCCGGTGAAAATTAGCATGAATTAGAATTCTGAGTGTTTCTCTGAGAACTCCTTCAGTGGTCTGGCCACCTTGTCCCACCTTTGATGTTCTGGAAAGAGCTCTGTGTCTGGAACGGACATCATCGTGACCACCTTGTTCATTTGAAGTCTCATAGGCACAAGCGTGGCTTTGTTGTTTGGTCTTATATGTGGTCAGTATCCACCTATGTTTCCATCGATTTCTTAAACATACACCTTGACTTTAGAAACTATCAGCACAATTTCTCTGTTTCGCTCTTGAAATGTCTTATTTTTGCAGCTCTTTTCTCAAAGCTGTAAAACGGTTTCAGGAATCCATAGTATCACATCGCATTGGCTAGATTACACATACGCAATTTGCTCGGTGCATTTGGAAATATGTTTTGAAAAAGAAATTGGTGCGCTCTCTCCCTTCGGTTCATCTCTCACAGCCCTTGCCCACACGGAGAGCAGCAAGATTTGTGTTTTCCAGCTCATTAAACTGACAGCAGAAATTAGTTTGTGGTATTAAAAACTAAAAAGTTAAATTACAGCTACACGTGTCCTTTATGCAATGGGGCGTGTGGAAGATGTTTGATTTTAATGTTTGCTATAATGGAGAATTTAAATTACAATGTTTGTCAAATCTCTAATCTTTGTTACAGAGTGGAATATTAATTACGCTTTTAACTATGAGAGGTAAATAAAATGAGCATCCACTGCACGCCCAGGGGTAAATTGCAGATTACCGACAACGTGACATAATGCACTAAATGTCAGTTTTGTCAAACAAATTTAGAGGAACAGTTAAACTATTAGCTTCCTGTTGTTCCAGGGCTTTTCTTGCAGCAAGCGACTGTTTTGAGCAGCAGGGACACTGTGCCTTATGGAAGACTAAGGGAGTTAAATTGAATAAGCAAGATGAATGAGGAGACAGCAGCACAGACGCACTCAATTAGTTCATAACTGTCTATTAAACTTCTCTAGGTGGTTTCGAATAAACAGCAGATTAACTGCTCTACTTTTATGGGGGACTTGGGGAGCCATGGCAAAGGGGCAGTGTGGTGCTCAGCCGAAAGAAAAATGTTCGGATTCTCATTTTCCTCTGTCTTCCACGTTTCACCATTTGGGATGGGAAGCATTGGGAATGGCTGCCAGAGCCTTCTGGGGGTTTAAAGGAAAAGCGTTGGAGAAAAGAACGGAAGCGGTACACTCTCCGGTTCTGCTCTTGGCTGTTCTCACGCAGAACAGTGACATCATGGTCTCCAAAGAATATGCAGAATTCAGACCACTCTGAACCTGTCCTTGGAAAGAGAGGAATTCAGGAAGAGAAAGACTCCACAAATTATCCAAGTCAGGATGTCCTTCAGGGTGCTGAGAGAGTAGAAGGGGTGCCCAGCACTGGGGCTCCTTGCCTCCTCGGGGCAATATGGACACTCGCAGGATGCTTGAACTCAGTCAGCCTTGCTTCCAGGGAAGGCATTATTTCTCATTTCAGTTTTTAGACACCCCCGGTCTTCTGATGCTCAGCTTGTATGGCTTTGCAGAAGCATTCTGTGGTACGATTGTTACATGGCTCCGGAGAAGGACCGCAGAACTTAATATGAAATGATTAAAGAAACAGTGTGGATTAAAGAGGAAGAGGGAGGGAAAAAATGAGACCGAGAAAATGTGGGAAGTGTGAGTAATGAGTTGAGAAACTTGAAAGTGTTTCCGTTTCTGAACTTATGTCCTTCAGATATGCAGACCGACTTGCTTTGGGGAGGAGGGGGGATGCCGACGTTACATAATGCAAGCCATTTATCAGAATCCTTTTATACAGCATGGGGCAGTCATAAAATACTCCTGCTTTTCATTATGCACACACCCAGACATACACACGCTCACACACACACACACACACACAAAGGGATCCATTTTTCATTTTCTCTTTTGAAAAAGCGAAGAAATTTACACTCAATGCTCCCATTGACCAGGTTGGGGCATTGCCCATGGAGACCTGCTCCATTAGAAGTAACTGTCAAGAGAGAATTAGGGGGAAAAAATGTGATAGATGGGTTTGTTTAATCCACATCATTTTTTTGAGTTAGGAAAGCTATAGTTTTTCCTGAGTAAGACTCATTTGGGGAACAGAGCCAAGACTTAGTCTAGCTCTTGGGTATCTATTTTGACATGTATGACCATAATTACTGGTTCACTTCATAATAGGGGTGTTTTTTTTCCCTTTTGATCATTCCTGAGTTACCTATCCAAAGATCATTAATGTTTTTAATACCCAATTTTCCTTTGGACTAAATGAAAGCACTTATGGGCTGATAGATGTTATTAAACACCGCCTCACCTTTATAGTCATTAATGAGAACTATCAGAGTGAGGGCAGTTTACTCAACAAATACTGCACCAAACCCTTAGGATAGCAGATCCCAATGAACGAAGTAAGAATAATCACATGAAGTGATGATAGTCAAGTGATTACCCTTGGAGAATTGAGGCATTTGGCTCACCTTGACCTTGAATTCTTTTTCTTCTATTTTTTTTTTTCCTCCCATTAGCCACTACTGATTCGAGAGGGTATTTATTCTACAAACTATTGTCAGGAGAATTTGTCACAGCAGAGTAGGATAGGAATAGAAGGAAGGAAGGCATTGTCTGGATAATAATCCAGAGTGCATTTCGTCATTTTCCCATGTGCCTTGATACCTTCTGGAGGCTGTATTATAATGCGTTTTGTTGGTTGCTGCCTTGGCTTTGTTCACATGCCCTTCTATCTATCCTAAGAGCTGCGAGTTTCTCCAAACCAAGGGTTCTCCTCTTCATCCCTTGTCCCAAGCTGCTAGCACCTTTCTAGGCTCACAGAGGATACTTACAAAATGCTGGATGAATGAACGTTGGGAAAGAGTGAAAGACATCTTTTGTGGATACCCAGATATCTATGAAAAAAGAGCAGTATTACATAAACAGCATTCAGCTGTTAGAAAAGGGTTCAGTCTGATTTTCCCCTCCTATTTATCAAGTCCTGAGCAGATATTAGGAAGGGTGTTTTATAGGTATTCCTATTTTAGCCTCTTGGTCTCCCTGCAAAGTAGCTGGTACACTCTCCCCTTTATATAGGGGGAAGCCAAGACGAAGTTTCTGTGTCTTTCACATGGGAAGCCAGAACAGGCCAAGTAGTGCAGGAGGAGGGGGGGCTATCCCCTGGTGACTGCTCTTTGCTCGGTGAAGTAAGCATTCATCTGATAGGAAAGGGAGGGCTAACGGAGTTATGAGGAGATGAGAGAAAATGGAAAATTCATTTTCCTAAAATGTAATCCCTATTATATCATTTTCTGCACAGCTTTACTCTTCTTGTCTAAGCATTATGTCCCAACTTCTCAGCTTCACCCTCGAAGCCTTCCATAGAGTGACAACAAGGGCTTCACCCTAGGCAGCCCATACCTTATGTGTTCTCCTAAAAGTTGGTTGACTTATAATAAATAAGCTCTGAAATATATAGCCATATCATATCAATTGTAAGCATTAACTGTTGTATCTTGTCGGAATGAAATGTTAACAGGGCTTCAGATCAGTGGCCCAGAGCTGCTGGTTGGAAATCCAATCAAGCTTTTCAATGGATAGTTTAGCAAGAGGTTTTCAACCTTATTAATATGGGCTTCATATATTCCAGATATTTTTCACATAATTTTTTTTAGTTCTAAGCATCATTGGCAGAATAACTTGCTGAGGATTCTCCTTGACTCCGTGAGGAGATACTTCACAGAAGAACATGGTCTTGCACGGCCATCAAGCAATTTCACATGATTGAAAACGAAATCTACATGTGATGGACCCACCTTTGCTGTTTCCCCCCTCCCCGGGAGTCTTAACTTCAAACTGTTCAAAACAGCGCCTCTTACAATTGGGACTCATGTCAAATGTAATGTATGTTGGCTGTCATGTCATGCCATTCAATACAGAGGAGAAAAAACAGTTGTTTTAGAAATTAAAGAAGGTCACACATCTCTTCTCTGTAGGTCTAGTATGTGAGAGACACTTTCAAATACCTTCTATACAATGTCGGTTCCCCTTCAACTCTTTGACGTGAAAGAAGAGCACCATAGCATGACGCAGGCAGGCCATTATGTTCGAATTAGTTGGGGTGCAGAGTTGGTAGAGTTTTTCTCTCTGCTTCAGAAATCAAAAGAAAATGCGGTACCTGCTGGGTATATATCCCATGAAAGTTGCCAGCACTGTTCACCAGACAGCTCCCAGATAAGCAGATGGCTTCTTTAATGATTAAACCAAATTTTTGCTAAAATGCTAATTAGCTAGAGAAAGATAATTTGAAAGTCTGTTATACATTGCAGGAAATGTCTTTCATGTCTGTGTTATTTGCTACTAAGAATCACACAGCTATCACCTGAGCAGGCTCAGTTTCTCTCTTTTTATTTAAATCGTGTGACTGTTCGATCTTAAGAAAAGGGGAAAGACAGTCAATGAAGAAAGGGAGAAGCCCCTTTCAGGATGAAATACTCGATTAAAAGGAAAGCTCTTTTTTTGTTTTCAAAAATCAGGCTTATTGTTACTTTTTGAACTCTGCATTTGGAACAGTGTCCTCCCTGACTTCATGTTACATGTGCATCTCAATTCATAGTTCTGTGAATTTCAATCAAAACATGGAAAAACCACATTGCCTGCATGAAAATTAACTCTGATTATGAGCTTGTCAAGCTAGAGGCCTTGATCAGAGTGTGTTAGAAACAATGAATTAAAATTTTGAAGACCTGGACTTTGTTCTGGTCACCTAAGTTTTCCTATATGATTCCTTATTCAGAACATAGATTAATAGGTTATACCCTCTCTTGTTTGTTGAGTAAACCATTCATCCTATAGAATTTCCCACATTGTGAACTTGGCTGATGTATTCTTGTAGGGTCATTTAATATGTTCTTTTATTATCTGCACTTCCTATGAACTGGGGTAAGAACTAGAGGTTTCATTAGATTCAGGTTTCTTGTTTTGGTAAGAATTGTTCATATGTGATCCTTTATACTCCCTAATACATTGCATCAGGAAATACGTAATACTCGGATTGATTAGGGGGTGGGTGGCAGTTTTGCCAACCTGGTGCATCCATTATGAAGTTCCACATCAGCCTGTCACTTAATGGTTTTTTAAGCTACTGATGATGATTGCCTAGATTTATTATTTTATTAGCAGTTTCAAAATGGTGACATCCTAATTCTATCATTCTGCCTGTATTTATTAAGTGCCATTCTCTACTTATCTGTTTGGTTACCCTGAAATATAGTTCATATAGGAACTCAAGATAAATGTTTGATTTCTTCCTATTATTTTACAATTTCAGAATTAATTGATGCCATAAACAACTTTATACATTGGCCAACAGTATCTCTATGTTCTCAGGGATTTTAACATGTTTGATATTTTTTAATGTTTTACAGTGATTCAAGTTTGGATGTTCAAAGTATCTGATCTTTGGCCAACTGGAGCCCCTTCTGGTTGTCTCTTGTGGGGTTTGGTTTTTTCTTTTTGAGATCACCCCAGAAATCTTTGAGAGTTTCCCTGTTTCCTGGCATGACTAGATATTCTCAATGCATTTTGTGCACTGTCTTCACCATGACTGGAATCAAGCCATTTCTTCCAGAAACCCTGGCTTCTTTGAGTGGGAAATGGCACTTAGAGACCATAATCAGGCTGCAAAGGTTGATCACTGAATCAAGACAGGATTGCTTCTAGACCCACATCAACTACCCTCACCACAATCTTTAACCCTGTTGTCAGCTATCTTTCTGCCATATCTGACAAGTCAACATCTAAGTCATCCCCTTTGTCTTTGTTACTAGGAAGAAAAAGGTCATTGGCATATAAAATATAGGAGAATATTTTTATGACCTCAGAAAAATACCTCAAAACTATAATAGACATAATTGATACATTTGAATATATCATAATTATAAACTCCTATAAACAAAACAACACCATAAATAAAATTTTAAAATAAGCTATAGATTTGAAAAACAATTTTTAATATTTATATATCCAAGTACTTACTAGTAACCTAAATATAAAAAAGTTTCTGGACATTAGCATGCCAGGTGGCTCAGTTGGTTAAGCATCAGACTTTTAATATTGACTCAGGTCATGAACCCAAGGTCATGGAATCAAGCCCCGCGTCACTCTCCACACTCAGCAGAGAGTCTGCTGGAGATTCTCTCTCTCCCTCACTCTCCTTCTGCCCATCCCCCCTGTGCTCACTCTCTCTCTCTCTCTCACAAATAAATAAATAAATATTTTTTAAAATATCTGGACATCAGAAGAAAAGGCAACTTAGATAGAAAAATTGATATAAAATATACATTGGCAATTTATAGAGTAACAATGTACATACAGCTAAGTAACATTTGAAAGATAACCAGCCTCATATACAATCAGGTATATGTAAAACTGCACAGTGTGAGATGCCACTTTTTACCCATCAGATAAGCAAACATTTTTGTAACTGATATCAAGGGTTGGTGAGTATGTGGGAAAACACAGTTTGTTTCTCATTATCCCTTTGTTTCCCATTATCCCCCCTACACACACAAACACACATACACACACACACACACACACACAGAGCACATGAAGGCCAAATTATTTGCTTTTCTTATTTCTATTAACAACTAAGAACTTTGTACTACTAGTGACCAAAATACTAAAATAAATCTATTTTGCTTTGCCTTTGCCTTTATTTTGCTTTTCTCTTTAAAGGAGAAACTTACAAATTCGGAATCAGATGTAAAAATATTTTAAGTGTGATTTTTATATTTTTTCATGAAGGAAGGAGTATTTTTGACAATAAAAAGACCATGATACAGGATAAGTTAATGAGAAACTGTATACCTGGGCTGAGAAGAATGATTGGTGAATACATGTTTTAGAAGAACCAAATGGTCAGTCGAATGACCACAGAAATGCCTGTAATACTAAATATTTAATAATTTAATAATATTTATAACAAATTCTGGACACTGATTAAATGCAGTTGTATCATTCTCCTATTGCTGCTCTAACAAATCACCACAAGCTTAGTGGCAAGTTATTATCTCTCACTTTTCTAAGTTGGAAGCCTGGTACATCTCCCTGACCTCAAATCAAGGTGTTAGCCTGGCTGCATTCTCTTCTGGATATTCTAAAGGAGAATCTTTTTCCTTGCCTTTTTCAACTTCTAGAGACCACTCAATTTGGCTTGTGACCCCTGTCTTCAAAACCAGCAAGGGTAGATTGAGTCCTTCTCACACCACATCTCTTTGACCTACTCTTCTGCTACTTAAGATGTCCTCTGATTCCTTCAGCCCACCTGGGTCATTTAGGATAACTCCCTTCTTTTACAATTAGCTAATTAGCAACCTCAATTTCATCTCCAACCTTCATTCTTTTTTTGCCATGTAGTATAACACATATTCATAGGTCCCGAGATTAGGAGGTGGACATCTTCAAGGGGTCCTTCTCCCTAGTGCATGACCTCTGGGTCCATGCACAGGGGACATCCCCTTCTCGGCTAAAGCTAGTGCTTCTGGAATAATCTATTTTAGTTGCTCTGTCCCATGATGGTTGCTAGAACACCTTAAGAAATAGGTTGTATTTGCTCCTCAATAAATTAACCAGCAGCTATATTTTAAACTTTGTAATAGAATTATTTTGTTCAAAAATGTCATCCTATGTGTTTATGAGTTTCTTGGACACTTAGTTCTGCATAGCCAAGGGGTCACCTGGACTTGATGATGATATCACCACTTAAATTAAAACATGAAGTTTTCTTTTTGATCAGTCTCCACTTCCCCTTTGTGCAGATACCAGAGGCTTGCTGTTTTTGTTAGACATTCCAGTTTTTAAGTGAGCTTAAGAAACATCATCAAGAAGAAACTGGAGGTACCATTCCCATATGACGTGCATTAAAAATTCCTCTCTTTCTCACTTGTATTTATAGCCTGATGGAGGATCAACACTACACCAATTTAGTCTTGCTACAAAGTGACATTTTTGAAACCACTAAATTTCAAGATCATGTGCACGCATGGAATTCAGCAACATAAGCTGGCCCTTAGTGGGGACCCGCCACCACTAATGTCACTTTATTTTCATTTTCCTCTATTGTGGATTGTACCCATTTCATATTTCCTATGCCATGGCTGGTTCCAGTCCCTCTGGATCCATACTGCCCTGATATGAGGAATAAGACTAAACCAAATATTACTAAGGATGACAGATACTGTGTCTATTATTTTAACTGCCGACTTTTTTTAGTGTTTAAAAGTCTTGAGCTGGTTTGGGAGATTACCTTAGGTGCTCCGGGGAGCTGGGAGTTACTCCCAAGAGGAAGTTGGATTTGTTGGGAGGGCACCATCTGCAGGTGGATTTTGTTGGAGAGTGTGTGTCTGTGTGTATGTGTTGGTCCTTGTGGCAGCATCATTCAGAGCAATTCAGCTTAAAACACAAGTCCAGTGATTACAAAACGGGAGCTCTCATTGTCCAGGCACACAAGCCAAATATGGAACGATGTGGGGTTAGTAGGGCCTGAGGGCCTCACAAAGAATTTCTCTTTGGTGGGAAAGAAAACTGAGGGAAGTGGGGAAGGTGCCTGATCAGATAGGTAAAAATGGGGGGGGGTTGATAATACATATAGTGCATTTTAGGATGGACCCAAAGGCTTTTCTTCCAAGGCTGTTAAAAGAATAATGTTAAATTCAAATTATTTTTTTCAAGTTCTGGGGCTTTTTTTATTCCTTTTCACTGCTTAGACAAAAGTAAAACATCGACCTCCATGAGCTGGCTGTGTGTTGAAATGTAATTCATGTACTTTCAACATATTTTTAGAAGGGAGTCCATCTTTTCCAAATATTTCACTTTCTAAGTCTGGGAGAAAGACCAGCTTTTTATTCAGTTTGTGTGATAGAACTCTGTTCTTTGAACCTCCTCAACATAAAATACACATGGTTTATGCTTGTGTGTGCATACTCATACACACACACACACACACGTGTGTGTGTGTGTGAGAGAGAGAGAGAGATCGATCGATCCTGACACCTACTTATCTAAGAGATGGACATCGCTTTTCTTTTCTCTAGCTGGCGTGCATTTCTTTGCGGATACCCCCTCCTGTCAGAGAGACATTCCTGGGCGTCTTTACCACTAGGTCACCTGAAATAAAGCTGTAGCATAAAGTGATGTGTTAGTACAATTCATCCTCACTTCTCGGTCGCAGGGTAGGAAGATGTTAGACAAGGGTTCCTTTAGCCACATCAGCCGGTCATTTTATCTCATTACACAGTCAAGAGGTAAATTCTGAAAGAGACCCAGCAAAGAGCAAAATCTTGACTTGTCTTAATATGAAACTTTATTCTTTGTGATCAACACATGCCATATTTACTCGTCAATGTTTACTGTCAATAGAAACCAGAAGGTGGCTGGATAGGCGATGAGTGTGCTTTATAGTACTGTGTCTATAAGAGACAGATTGAGTGCACTTCTTTGATGATGATACAGTTAGCGGTGATATTAGAAGAACCCTCTTACCTCGGTGAACCACTATAAAGTCCCAGCTGGTAAAGTAAATAGACTTTATTTTCAGCATCCAGATTCAAACAATGGATAGATTTTGGTCAGTGATGCCAACAACACTCTCATGGAGATGATTTTATCTCAACAAAGGAAAACAATGCCACATGTCTGGAGTTTCTCTAGCTTTGTGACCTTGGGCAACATAATCCCACCATGCCTCAGTTTCCCCCTCCCTAAGATAGGAATAATAATAGTAATTTCCTCACTGGGAAGTTGTAAGAACTAAGAGAGTTAATGAACATAAAGTTCATGGCTTATCTGAAGTTCTGCGTAAGTTTTTATAATTATTATCCTCATTGTTTTGGTTTGTAGTGCTAGTTCTTTCAAATTGAAATAATTAAATGTCAGACCACTGTTGTTTTTTCCCTTAAAATTTTACCTTTAAAAACAACATTATCTAGTAATTCTCACAGATCCATCTTTGGGGAGACAGCCCCGTATTTGCTTAGGCTTATTCAGCTGGATCTTAGCAATTTGGTATAATGTATGCATTCTTTGACTTGGCCAATATCTATTTCATCCCTACTGTGAGAAAAATTAAATACTTCTTTTCGGTTCCAGCCTCCGCCCCAGTCCTTAATTAAGTCAGAGCACACACTTAATTGCAGAAGCCAGGACCCAAAAGCCATTTACCTCTTCATTCTTATGTCTATATGCAATTTGAAAATCCTCAAGTTTTGCCATCCCAGTAGACTTTTAAATGACAAATAGCTTAAAAAATGAAGACACCTTTTCTATAGCTGACAGCTTATCTTCAGGTGAGTGCCACTAAGTCATTTCTCATCCATGATCTTTGTTGATATAACGCAACACAGCAGGGTCTCTAATAGGAATGGGAGAGGTGGCAGCCATGTTTTTTGGTGAAGCCATACTTTTTGGTAAGTCTCAATAAACAGAGTGACTGGGGTGCATATTGACATTGAGTCTTAGATTCCCTCTCCTTGAATTTGCTGGGTATCGGTGACAACATGCCTTTCCATCCTGATCCTCTCACAGTTTTCAGTCAGTTTAGTTTCAGAGTGGAGATGAGAGGAAGTGTTACTTCTGCTTCCTTTGCAACCGTGCGGCACTTGGGTGCTGACTGGCAGGCATTCTGAAGGACATATAGCTCAAGAGTTCATTCTTCACCATACTTCCTTTACTGGTCCCGATTTATACTGCTATACTGAATAACTTGCCAAATAGGTTTCTCCCATTTCTTTCACCCCATCGCATTTTTCCCCTTATTTTTGTGCTAGGAAATATAAGAGAAATAAGGGAATATGATGAGCATGAAGAATCATTCTTTTAATTTGAATCTATCTCACATTTCTCTCCTTCCCCACCATTATTCAAGTTTGGAAATTTGGGGCTGTAACATTTTTTTTCTCCCTCTAATTTTATCCCAGGCATTATTGTAATTTTTTTAATTTTTAGAATAGTTTTAGGTTCACAGCAAAATTGAGCCGTCAGTGCAGTGTTCCCATATGCCCTCTGCCACATGTATGCACCACCTCCTCCACTCTCAAGACCTGACACTAAAGTGGTACACTTGTGACAACTGGGAAACCTACATTGTTGTGTCATTATTACTCCAAGTTCATAGCTTACATTAGGGCTCAGTCTTGGCAGTGTCATGCTGTAGTTTTTAAAAACTGTGTAATGACATGTATCCACTCGAACAGTATCATAAGGAATGGTTTCACTGACCTCAAAATGCTTCATGCCCTGCTTAGACATGGCTCTTTCCCCACCAACCCCTGACAAACACTGATCTTTTTATTGACTCCGCAGCTTTGCCTTGTCCAGAATGGCAAATAGTTGGAATGAGACAATATGTGACTTTTCCACATTGACTTCTTTCACTTAGCAACATGCATTTGTTTCCTCTGTGTCTTTTCATAGCTTGAGAGCTCATTTCTTTTTTTTTTTTTTTAAGATTTTATTTATTTATTTGACAGAGACAGCAAAAGAGGGAATACAAACAGGGGGAATGGGGGAGGGAGAAGCAGGCTTCCTGCTGAGCAGGGAGCCCAGCTCAGGGCTTGATTCCAGGACCCTGGGATCATGACCTGAGCCAAAGGCAGACGCTTAACAAGTGAGCCACCCAGGCGCCCCTGATAGCTCATTTCTTTTTAGTGATGAATAACATTCCATTGTCTGGATATGCCACAGTATATATTTATCCATTCACCTACTGAAAGTCATTTTGATTGCTGTCACGTGTGTGCATTTATGAATACAGCTGCTGTAAACACCTGTGTGCAGACTTTTGTGTGGATATAAGTTTTCAGATCTTTTGGGTAAATACCAAGAAGTGTGATTGCTGGATCATATGCTAAGAGCATGTTTAGTTTTGTTTGAAACTGCCAAAGTAACTTCCAAAGTGGCTGTACCAATTTACATTCCCACCAGCAATGTATGAGAGTTCCTGTTGCTCTACTTCCTCGTCACCATTTGGTGTTGTCGGTTTTGTGGATTCTGGCCATTCGAATAGGTTCATAATAGTATCTTGTTATTTTAATTGGCAGCTCCCTGATGACATAGAATGTGGAGCATCTTTTCATATACTTATATGTCATCTGTAAGGATCCTTTGGTGCGGTGGCTGTTAGGTCTCTTGCTGACTTTTTAATTAGGTTGTTTTCTTATTGTGGACTTTTAAGAATTCTCTGTGTATCTGAATTTAGATCCTTATTTCTTTCTAGTATTTGCATTCAATGCCAGAAATTCCCCTCTAATCGCTGCTTTTGCTGCCTTCAATAAATTTTGATAAGTTGTGTTTTCATTTTCATGTAGTTTAAAATATTTTTTCTAATTTCTCCTGAGATTTCTTCTTTGACCAATGTGTTAAGAAGAGTGTCCTTTAATTTCTATGCATTGTGGAATTGTCCAGCTGTCGTCTCATACTCGTTCTTAATTTAGTTCCACTGTGGTCTGAGAGCATACATTGCATGATTTCTATTCTTTTGAATTTATTAAGGTGTGTTTTATGACCCAGAACATGTTCTATCTTTGTGAATGTTCTCTGTGAACTTGAGAAGAATGTGTATTCTAATACTCTCAACTGAAGTATTCAATAGCTGTCAGTTATATCAAGTTGATTGATGATGCTATTGAGTTCAACTATGTCCTTACTGATTTTCTGCCTTGTGGATCTGTCCATTTCTGATAGAGGGGTGGTGAAGTCTCCAACTATGATAGCGGATTCATCTGTTTCTCTTTGCAGTCTGTCAGTTTTTGTCTCACATGAGTTGATGCTCTATTGTTAGGCACATTAAGGATTAGGTCTTCTTGTATAAGTGACCCCTTTATCATTATGTAATGCCCTTCTTTACTTCCCATAACCTTCCTTGCTCTGACATTCCGCTGTCTGAAATTGATGTAATTCCTGCTTTCTGTTTGATTAATATTAATATTGTATGTTTTTCTCCATCCCTTTACTTTTCATTTATTCTTATCTTCATTTTTAAAGTGGATTTCTTATATACAGCATATTATTTGGGTCTTGTGTTGTGATCCACTCTGACAACTTCTGTCTTTTAATGGGTGTTAAGACCATTAATACATAAAGTGATTATCGATATTGTTGAATTACTTTCTACCAGATTTGTTAATGTTTTCTATTCATTGCCCTTCTTTGTTCCTGTTTTTGTTTTTCAATCTTTTTCTGCTTTAGTAGTTTGAACTGAGCATTTTATATTTTTCTATTTTCTTTCTTAGTTTTTTAAACTCTTTTTAGTGTTACCCTAGAGTTAGCAATATACATTTAAAACTAATCCAACTCCACTTTCACATGACATTATACTGCATCACAGATAGTGTAAGTACTTTATAATAATAAAGGATTCCTCATTCCTCCCTCCTATCCTTTGTATCATTGGTGTCACTCATTTTACTTATACATAAACTATTATCAGCTATATTGTTGCTATTATTAAAGTGAACAAGCTGTTATTACTGATCAATTAAAAATAAGAAAAATAGAAGTTTTTATTTTACTTTTCTTTATTTCTTCTCCATCGTTTTCCTTTTTTTATGTTGATCTGAGTTTCTGATCTTCATAATTTTCCCTCTTACTGAAGAACTCCATTTAAAAATTCTTGCAAGGCAGACTACTGACAATAAATTCCCTCAGTTTTATCTGAGAAAACCTTTGTTTTTCCTTCATTTTTAAAAGATAATTTCACAGGGTACAGATTTCTAGGTTATTTTTTTCTCTCTCTCTCAACATTTCAAATATATCACTCCACTATCTTCTTCCTTACCTGGTTTCTGAGGAGAAGTCAAATATAATTTTTATTTTTGCTCTTCAGAGTCCAGAGTGCTCACCATTACACCATGGAACCGCCGGGTATTTTTGCTCTTCTATAAATAAGGTGTTCCCCCTCTGCCACCCCACAGCTTCTTTCAAGTTTTTTTTCTCTATCTTTGACTTTTTTCAGATTGAATGTGATATGCCTTGGTGTATATTTGTTGGCGTTTATTCTTCCTGGTATACTCTAAGCTGCTCAGATCTGTTTTGGTGTCTGACATAATTTGGGAAAAATTCTCCATCACTACTGCCTCAAATATTGATTCTATCCCCTTCTTCTTGTTCTAGTTTCTCGCTATTTGTATATTACAACTCTGTAGTTCCACAGTTTGGGGGTATTCTCTATTTTCTCAGTCTTTTTTTCCTTTGCTGTTTAGTTTTAGAAGTTTCTATGGTTATATTTTTCAGCTCAGAGATTCTTTCCTCAGCCGTGTTCACTCTCCTAATGAGCCCATCAGATGCATTCTTCATTTTTGTTAACAGCTTTTTTGATCTCTAGCATTTCTTTTGATTTTTTTTTTTCACTTAGAATCCCTATCTTTGCTTATGTTATCCATTGGTTCTGGCATGTTGTCTACTTTTTCCTTTAGAGCCCTTGTTACATTAATCATAGTCATTTTAAATTCCCAGTCGGATAATTCCAATTCCTGCCATCTAAATCTTATTCCAATGCTTGCTCTCTCTCTTCTGGTTTGTTTGTTTGTTTTTTTTTTTTTTTTTTTTTTTTTTTTTGCCTGTTAATATGCCTTGTAATTTTTGATTGACATCCAGACTTGGTGTACTGAATAAAAAGAATTGCTATGAATAGGTTTTTTGGTAATGTGATAGTAGGTATTAGAGAAGGACAGGCATTCTATAGATCTATGATTAGGTCTTAGTCTTTTAGTGAATTTGTGCCCCTGGGCTATGACCTTCACCAGTGCTTCTCAGTAACCTGCCACTAACTGGGTCAGGATGGCTGTAGGAAGCTAGTCTTTCCCTAGATCCCTTACACTTTGGTAAAACCCCAACCAGTTAGGCTCTAGTAATACTTCCTCTTGAGGGCCAGCCCATTCAAGAAGCACAGAAATGCTTTGCTCTGGTGTATTTCAGAATGGCTTCTTTCCACCTCCTTATGTTGAAAACTGGAGGGTTTTGCTTTGTTTTGTTTTGTTTTCTCCCATATTTACTTTGAAGACTTGGTAGGGTTCTTGGGGATAAAACTCACAAAAGTGTGGGGATCCTTTAAGACTCTTTTCTAGAGTTTTTAAGTCTCAGACTTGTCCACCAAAGCCTCATCAATTACAGATTAGGCTTTCCTAGTCTGGTGCTGATTCCCCCAGAGCTTTCTGCTCATGGGCTTCTGCTCTCGTGGGTCATGATTTTTTGTATTCACCTGTTTGTCTCCGTGTTTTTGGCAGCAGCAGTTTGTCCTATGTCCTCAATGACCTCAATTATCTGACAAAGCTAAGGAGAGTTGCCAAATTTCAGTTTGTTCAGCTTTTCACTTGTTAGAACAGAGTGATGACTTCCAAGCTCTTCACATGTTGCATTTTTTAAATTTTATTTTTATTATATTATGTCACCATAAGCACATTATTAGTTTTTGATGTAGTGTTCCATGATTCATTGTTTACATATAATACCAAGTGCTCCATGCAATACATGCCCTCCTTAATACCCGTCACTGGGCCAACCCATCCTCCCCATCCCCCTAACCTCTGAAACCCTCAGTTTGTTTCCTGGAGTCCATAGTTTCTCATGGTTTATCTCTCCCTCTGATTTCCCCTTCATCTTTTCCTTCCTTCTGACAATGTCCTCCATGCTATACCTTGTGTTCCACATATAAGTAAAACTATATGATAATTGTCTTTCTGTGCTTGACTTATTTCACTCAGCATGATTCCCTCCAGTTCCATCCGTGCTGATGCAAATGGTGGGTATTCATCCTTTCTGATGGCAGAGTAATATTCCATTGTATATATGGACCACATCTTCTTTATCCATTCATCTGTGGAAGGGCATCTAGGCTCCTTCCATAATTTGGCTATTGTGGCCATTGCATCTATGAATATTGGGGTACATGTGCCTCTTCTTTTCACTACATCTGTATCTTTGGGGTAAATACCCAGTAGTGCAATTGCTGAGTCATAGGGTAGCTCTATTTTTTAAACTTTTTGAGGAATCTCCAAGCTGTTTTCTGAAGTGGCTATACCAACTTGCATTCCCACCAACAGTGTAACATCCTCTCCAACATTTGTTGTTTCCTGCCTTGTCAATTTTTGTCATTCTAATTGGTATAAAGTAGTATCTCAGTGTGGTTTTTATTTGAATTTCCCTGATGGCTTATAATGTTGAACATTTTTTCATGTGTCTGTTAGCCATTCATATGTCTTCTTTGGAGAAGTGTCCGTTTATGTTTTCTGCTCATTTTCTGACTTGGTTATGTGTTTTTTGGGTGTTGAGTTTGAGAAGTTATTTATAGATCTTAGATACCAGACCTTTATGTATGGTGTCATTTGCGAGTATCTTCTCCCATTCCATGGGTTGCCTCTTTGTTTTGTTGACTGCTTCCTTTGCAGTGCAGAAGCTTTTTATCTTGATGAAGTCCCCAAAGTTTATTTTTCACTTTTGTTTCCCTTGCCTTTGGAGATGTGTCTTGAAAGAAATCTCTATGGTCAACTAATCTTTGACAAAGCAGGAAAAAATATCCAATGTTAAAAAGACAGTCTCTTCAATAAATGGAGCTGGGAAAACTGGACAGATATATACAAAAGAATGAAACTCAACCATTCTCTTGCACCATACCCAAAGATAAACCCTAAATGGATGAAAGACCTCAATGTGAAACAGAAATCCATCAAAATCCTAGAGAACATAGGCAGTAACCTCTTCGATATCGGCTACATGTTGCATAGTAAACAGAAGTCTACTCTTTAATTTTTATGATCCATTTTTAGATATTGTTAGGAATTTATTATTATCATTATCATCATCACTATTATTAAGGTTCTTTGAGACTCACGCAGTCCAGATTTGGAGATTTGAGATTGAAATACTTTAGGCAACAATTTGTTAAAAATCAAAATGGAAAATAAATTTTCTTGCATCTTTAGATAAGATTGGAAAGAGAATTCCCTTCACTTTAGGGGTTTCCCTGAACAACACTTCATTTCATTATGTTTGCCAAGTTTTTCTGACAGTTTTTAAAATTTTCATTTAAAAAAATACAGATTTGAAACACAAAGCTTAGAAGGGAAATAGAAAAAAGAAAAAGTAAAAACTTCCATTTATCCCCAGTTATTCCCACCTCAGTTCTAAATCCAGTGTTCTTCATCCTCTGTAATTATGGACTATGGCATTTAGCGGTATATGAAAACCCCAAGCAATGACTCCAAACCTCCTAACTAAGCCAGCTACTTTTGATAAGTAGGTTGTAGAAAAACTCTCCTTAATAACACTGTGGTATGATCATGATTAATTCAATTAACAAGCATATTGAATACCATCTCTTTGTATAATTGGCTAGGTGCTAGTAAATTACTCTTCCTTTTTCAAAGCATAATATTTAGTTACAGGAAGTCAGAGTATTCATACAAACTGGAGGTAATTATAAGTAACTTATAAGGAAACGTAATGTATTGAAACTTTACTAGACATAACACACTGTTCTAGAATGAGTGTCTTTGGGATCAAGAGATCTGGAGTGCCCTCTTAGCTCTAACATTCGGACAAGTCACCTTACTTCTCTGAGGCCCATTTCCCTCATCTGCAGATTAGGAATTAAGAAGGGCTCTTACAAGATTACTAGGATTAAATGAGATAACACTTGTAGAGTACTGTCACTCACTATCTGTTGGGCACTATAAGTTAATTCCCACTCCCTTCCATTCCAATGCAATTAAGTATATAAGTGCTGTCATATTAATAGAGAGGAGAAGTACCACAAACATGCTGTTTGGGGACCACACTATTTTAATTTTTTGAATTTGAGTTATTTGACAACCCTTAAAAGAGTCCACATAAAACCCGGATTTCTATTTTGTCATGAAATTTACGATGTCTGGGACCTCCATGAGGGATCCATCTGCTGGAGTTTGAGGACATTGCCAGGTTTTGAAGAAGTTTCATGAAGAGAGTATGTTCTTGATATAAGCTTAGCGCTGTGGATCTCTACCAGGACCTCTGACTTGAGCAGGCTCTCATGGGTCCTTAATGGGCTTCTTCTGTGCTTAAAGATGATCAGCAATGAAGTGTGTAGCTTGACATCACTGAAATTATTTCACAAAGATAGAGGATCAGAAAGGAGATAGAGCTTTTCCAGTACAAGCTTAGCTTTTATGGGTGCACAGCTCCCCCCCATCCACCAGCACCCACCACCACCAACACCAGGAGCACATTTGCTGGCATCTCTAACCTGTGAGGATTAGATTAGAACACAAGCAAGAAAAGACGAAGAGGGAAGTCTGGTGAACTTGACGATGCCCTTCTTCATGGGCAGAACAAGAGAGAATATGGAGATAGACATCTGCATAAATCAGTCCAAAGCAAATTGAAGAAATTCCAGCAGAAAGGGGACTTTTTGCCTGAATTATGAAGCTAATTATCTCGGTCCTCCACTTCAGTGTTCCTGGGGAGACCTGGCTTACGGATGCTTTTCCAACGAGCTGGCACATTCAGAAGTAGAGAGAAAATGTGTTATTGTAACTGCAGCTGTGGAGCCTGAGCCTGGTTGCTGCCTCTGTCCAGAACACCTGTGGGGAACATCCAAGCTCAGACCAGCATGGCTTGCTAGGGGAAAAAAGGGAGCTTTCGAGAAAACCATCATGGTCTTCATGCTGGCAAGAGAAGAATGTTAGCTCCCAAAGAAGCCACTCTGGGTTGCTTTTTAAAAATCTTTACAACTTTAGCACTGTCATAGAAGTTATAGATGTTTTTCATCTTTCTGTTTAAAATGTATCTTTTTAAACAACTTTTAGTAATAAAAAGGGCAACTTATTAATGAAACCCTACTGCCTTCAAAGTATGAAATTAAAAGATTATTATAACTACAGGCAAGAAAGCATTTGGATTATGTGGCATTTGGAAATGACAATAAAGATTATCCATATGGTCTAATGTTGTCAATGTCTTACATTGCATTAGCAATCACCTAATATGGCGTGATTTTGATTATGTGGCTCATTTTAAATTCTGCTGTGTCCTAGGTCAATCAGAGTCAAGATGATTTACTAGAAGAGCTGCCATCTTCTTTTGTAAATGCTGTCAGTGCTTGGGCAGAATTTAGAATATTTTGGGACATTATATCTTTGGTATTATGGTGCAATAGTCTTAAACCTTCTCACTTTATACCTTTTCCTTACACATCTCTCATTTTATTCTTGGTTTTCCTGGGTACATAAAACAACCTCCGGTAGTAAAAGCTGAAAAATTTTGTCTTATCTGCTTATTTGTATGTCAGGTCTCTTATATTTTTATGGCTTTGTCCAGGTATTTGTAACTTGTGATTATGAGTTTTGGTTGGTCAGGGAGCAGGCCTCAGAGGCCAGCGTTAAACTGTCTCCAAAAGAATTGGTAATCTCTCTACCTCCCTTGGCCTTTTTGCATTCTCTTCCATGGAGGGAGGGGACATGGGGACTTACCTCTCTGCTAAACTCTCCCACGGAAGCCAGCCATTATTTTCTGCTCTGACCAGCCTAGGTGAGAAACTAATCTGGGGTCATGTGGAATTAAGCCCCATCACAGCTCCTGAGAAGTAGGAATATGCCCTCCTGTGCACCTGAGGTCTGAGCCCCTCTTGTCCTGGGCAGGCTGAACGTCACGGCCAGCAACCTTTCTGCACATCCTCCAATGATACTACTTTCTTCGCTTCTTGCCTGCTTTTGTGTCTTACTTCAACAATATGCCTCGTAGATTCACCCTTGGATTCTTTCAGTTTTGTTTGGCAGATATTTCCCAGGGCATCTACTCTTTGCCACGGAATGTAGAAAATAATTTAGAAAAAATTTAGTAACTCCAGAAGCTTATCAATAACTAGATTACGATCGCATTATACTTTTAATTTAACTTGTAGTAGGAGAAGCAGAAAGTAATATTTTAGGCTGTGTGTTCCTGATATCACTGTGGGTTTTTGAGAATGGACAGTGGATGCTCTTCATCTTTGTGTCTCTGCAGCTGGCAAAGAACCTGACATCGAGAAGGCTCATAAATAGACGTTAGGAATGAATACGAGTAATTCAACAGAAAATAGTCCCGATCATTACGCAGGACACATGTCAAGGCCCCATTTTCCATTCTCATGCTTGTCTATATAATGAACTCTTTGTCCTAAGGAAACTGGCCAAGAAGCGGAAGGAGACGATGAGCAGCACGCGGCAGGAGATGACCGTGATGGTGAACTCAATGGACAAGAGCTATGCCGAGCAAGGCACCAACTGCGACGAGGCATTCTCGTTCATGGACACACACAATTTGAATGGGAGATGTAAGTGCATGCATGGCTTAGCTTCAAATACGTTGCTCTGGTTTTCCAGGATACTGGATAGTACTGGGGCATTGAAAAACAAAAACTCCCTGAAAAATTCTTACGCCCTATTGGTTTCTCCATCCCTTTCAGCAATTCTGAAAACTTCTGTGGGTGCCATGGCTTGCTTGGGAGAGGAGGATATGGCAGAGATGATAGGGCCAGACCAGGGAGCGCAGGAAGCCACAAGTAAGTTTCTATGGAGCCTTAGCATTGACATGAAGGCTTTTCTCTTCTTGAAGAGGAAGGCACCTGCTTCTCATCATCCTTTTTTGTGGTTGAGATCCCGTTTGTGAGCTAGCCAGGTGTGGAATTACACAGGGAAGCCTGTTCTGAAACAGCTCACTAAATGGCAGTAACAAGTTAATTGTTTATTTGTTTAGCTGACAGGTTCTGCCTTTATTATAGGGGTATTAGTGGCAATTAATAAGTTAAACTGTATTTCCACTTCACAAATCTTACATCTCACACCAGGTGGGTAAACCAAACTTCAGCTCATGCCTTCTCAGACTGCCACCTGTGATTCAGGTACAAGGCATTATTTTAGAATGCTAACAATTTGATTGAGTATGTAAAGAACAAAACAAGCAATTGTGGTGTCCCTGGTGATCTTCTCAGAGACCAGAAGTAAATCCCACATGGATGCCTGATTCTGTGGTTCAACGCCATGCTGGGTTCAAGGACAGAGGTTCCTTTACTGTGTGAAATCCATACCCACAGACGCCCACTGCCACCAGCCACATAATTAGCATGTTGGACCGCAGAAGGATGGAACAAATGTGCGGCTATCACCAACACTAATAAAAATGCAGAAAGTCTGGAATGATGACTGAGAAGCACAGAAATTGGGTCTTAGGGACTGGGGGAGAGGACTGACACCAGTGTAGACAATGTGTGGAATGTCTGGACCATCCACTTGGCCTGTTCTTTTGCTGCAAGCTCCCAGGCACCCCATCTACCAGCCCTCTCTCTGGTCACTGCGTGGTCAGTGTCTGTCTCTCCCACGCTTTGTCCTTATGCATTCAGCGGGGCTCCCCAGAGCTTCCCCAAAGACTGTTTTCTATTTATGGTGGCTACGGTTGCCTGCCTCTTCCTACTTAGAGACACTACATTCATTCATCTATATGCACACCTGGCCCAGTGGAGCAGGAGTTTAGTAGACACCTCTGTCGGCTCTTACCCCAGTGGAGAGGGTAGCTCTCTTCATTCTGGGTCATTGCTCTTTGCCCTTTGGTATCATCATAGATATAACATATTTAATGGCCAAATTAAAGCAACTTATGATACACTGTTGTGGACTGGGGAGAGAAGAGTCCTGCCTATCACCAAAGGGCTAGAATCTTGGTAGTAGTGGTTAGTTCTTCAATGTCATTATAAAGGGGCCACTCAGATAGGTGTTCTCACTTTCTAGGATAATCCATTAATGTACCAAATGTCCTATTTCATGGTGAAATTCCTCACGCATACATTTACTAGGAACTGTCTGCCCAGAGTAGAAACCTACATGATGAGTTTCTAGGCTTTTGAAGTCTGAACAACAGGGGATATTTGCCTCTGGACAGGAAATTTAATTTGGCGGTTACTTCTTACAAAGTGAGTGTCTGTGGAAACCCATAAATGCTCAGGCAGAGAGGTTGCTGCAGAAACCAGCATCAGCTTCCATGGCTCATCTGCCACAAGCCATTATTTTATGCCTCCCATCAATAAAGATGATGGAAGAAACACAGCAGTGGGCGTTCCATTTTCCTCCCACTCAGTAAGCAATGGCGAGGTGCCATCCAATCCCCAACCATCAGCGTGACCCTGACAGTGACTTTATCATGGTTACTCTCTTAGTACCCTCAAAATAAGAGATGAGCTACTGGGGGAGGAAACGTGCAGGAGAGGGGCTCTTTAGACCCCAAAGGCTTCCAGCCCCGAACCTATTACAAGTCTGGGTCTGTCTGAGGTCTTTTAGAGTTGGGAGGTGAGCAGCTTTTAGAAATGAGACTGTGAGAAAAATGAAATTGAATAATTTAAAAATAAGCACAAGCATATTTATGAGAATGGGGAATAATCTGTCTACCAAAGCAAATGAGAGTTGTACCATCTTCTTTTAATATGGTATACAAAGGGAGAAAATAAATATGTATAGTGGGAATGGGTTTCATTTTTATACTAAATACAGAAGTATTAAAATATATTTTAAAGGGTGAAAAACATAGCTCTTTTGTATCTGCTTTAAGCACTTTTGCTGATGACATAAAAATGTCTGCAGGTAACAGACGTTATTCTCACTGACCCTAACACATCTTATAAGTACTCAGGTTTCTTGTTCTTATTTTCACCAGTTATCCTCTTTTTTCCTGGCAGTTTACTATCAACATGCATTATAAATATGATAACTCTCTATTTTAGAGAAATATCTTATAAATGACGGGCAGCTTGCATTCTGGTTCTTGGCCTGCCATTTCTTAATTTTACATTTTAAAAATATAAACAGATAAACACTGTCATAGAGGAACTTCTCTAGGAGAGCTAAAATATATTAACATGTCAGCAGAATAAAGATAACATACACTATCCACAGGGATTTGGTACTTCTTTCCGTAATAAAATGATGTAATTGGGTATTAGTGTCTTGTTTCAGAACTTTAGCATCAAATAAATCATATAACTACACCAGAAAGTTAAGATTTAGACTTACATTTAACCAACTTGAACACTTGAACACATTCAAACCATTTATCCTTATACTTTAATGAAATGAAAGTGATTTTACAACACTAATCAATTAAGATATTGAAGACAGTTCACAAACTACTTTTAAAAAAGGAAGGACCCACTTTCAGAGAAATCAGATTAATTGGATGGGATTGACTTTCCCTCCCAATTACAGGGAGGAAGAGAAGGTCTAATAGTTAAATCCTGAGTCTTTCAGAGGACTATTTCAAAGAAAAATAAGCATTTTTTTAAAAGACTGAAAAGACTAATAGAACAATATGTAGGCATTCAGCTTTCACCTTAAATACAGTGCATGAGAGACATCACCTTTATTTTTGTAGATCGGGTCAGAACATTGTAGAATGTTCTCAGAATGCCCAAGATAGGAGGAAAGAGAGAAGTTAGCAAAGTGTGAAAACACTGACATTCAGAAAATTCTCCAAAAACCATGTGTAGACATCTCCTCATACCCTTAGTTATTATTAGGGGGAAAAAAAACTGGCCTGATACTAGAATTCTACCAGCAAAGGCTAGAAGTCAAAAGAGAAGACTAATGAATTTCTCAATTCAAAATGGCAGCAGGGGTGATGGGGATTCTTCTTCATTTGTAGAGTAAGAAAATCTTTTCAGTGGTAAAAGGGTGTTTGTCCTCTAAAGTACAAGTGATTGCCTGGAAACAGTGGGGAATGAGCGTATTTACCACATAGACTTCAGTAGTGTCTGGCGTTTTTCAGTCCAGTCTGTACCAGCACAGTGTCCTTCTGAGTGACCTCGGAGGGCTGTATTTCCGGTACTGCCTCCCTGCCCCTACTGACCAGTCCTTCTCTCATTTACAGCTGTGTCTTCACCCTCGTCCTTTACAATGAAAACGAATACACTGAGCACATCGGTGCCCAATTCTTACTACCCAGGTAACAGATTTTTCCATTGTCCCATCCACTCATAACCCCTTAGCGATCAGAACCAATCCACGCTCTCACGTTGTGTCCATGATGCTTGAGGAGCTTAATACGTTTGATGTGTTGTAACCCAATGCTTTCTATGGCTTTCTGCGGGGGAAGTGGGGGGCCTTTCATCAATCATTTACTGTTCTTTCTCTTTTTACTTTCTCTGCATTGACCTGCTTATGATGTATGACAGACCCATTTGTGCCAACTGCAATTTTAGGTGAGAACATTTCCCTTTATCACAGTTTATTGCAGGAGTAATTTAGAAAGTCAGTAGCCACGCTTTAGGAGCCTGGATTTCTGCTCTGTATGGTGCAGGGATTGTAAACAGGACAGGTGGGTGGCGGGTGGCTCGGAGGGAGGGCACAGATAATAAAAAAGACTCTCCAACCATCTCCATTGATAAGAAGGGTTTGCCTCATGCATGTTGGAAACGACACCAAAAGATTCAAATGAATAAGCCTGGCTCTAGTATTTTCCCTTTCCATGTTCAGAATTTAAAGTCAGATTTGATCCCAAGGGAAAACACAGTATGTCATCACTCCGCTGTGTACTTCCAAGTGCTGAATTCTGTAATGTGACAATCATAAAAATAAAAATCACTTCTTATTATTTGCACTTGCCATTAAGCACTAAAATCTTCAATTTCAAAAATAGCATTTTTCTAAATTATGCCCAATGTTATGCAGAAAAAATGATCACAGCCGAGTTTGGGCCCCCTGCCCCTTCTTGGAGCCATTCAAGGCACCCCCAGCTTTCCAAAGTGTCTGTCACACAGTGGAATTTCAAAGGAGCTGATGTGTTCTCAGCAGCAAAGTGACAAGATGGCACTTTATAATCACATGGTTTATTATGTGTCAGATGTCACTAGAAATGAAATAAAATGTTAACCCAGTGGGGCAGAATGCATTGAAAATATAAAATGTTCCCTGCGGGGAGCCGAAAAAAATCCCATTTGCCCAATGTAAGAAGGTTCTGGAGAAATGGCATTACCTGACTCCGATAACCAAATAAGCATGAGCTGCTGTTGCATTTGAGATGCATCAATAACCCAAGCGTATCACGGCTGTGTTCTCTTTCTACTACTAACCTTACCGAGAAGGAGCACGACACAATCCACTTCAAGGCGTATACCAATTCATAGTAGCAAAAGTTCCATCCCCAGCTCTTTGACTTCTGCTTCCTAATCCTCTTTACAAGGGTTGATATCTTTGCAACATAATTTTTCCCCCTGTGCTTCTCTTTTCTCTAAGTTGTTACAATTTCTGTAACTAGGGTGATATGTTTTTCTTGTAGTGTTTTCTGGACTTGAGCAAGGTCATTGCCCGAGTTTCATGCAAACTTGGACAGAAGTGTCAAAATGGTCATGAACCCAAATTTTTGAATTGGCATCATTCTGACGGCTAACAAACATAGCTCACTAAAGCCCTCCTTCCACCCTTGAATACCAGCTATATGGGGAAAAGGCTGCATTTTTCCTAAGTAAGGGGCACAGGCTAATTTTAGGCACCCGAACAAAGTAATCTACATGCAGATGACATTTGCAGAATGTGATAGGCGGGGATTTGTGATTTCTTCGTATGCCACGGCATTCATTCTGCAGCTCCTTTAGTAGATGTTCTGACCTTGGGGGAGCCGGAGTGGGGAGGGCGAAGACGTGCACTGTCAGAGGGAAGAAAATGTTCAGATTGCACAGCAGGATTAAGATAAGCTTATTAAACAAATATCATTTGTTAAAGTCATTGCTTTGTTATTATGAACACTAAGGACATCTTTGAAACTTGGTTAGGCTTCTTTGCCAAAAGGGAATCATTTGAACAGATGATTCAAGTAGCAAAAGTGATGCACATTCGTGAAAAGGAAGTCGGCCAGATTGACAAATAACTGTTATCACGTCTGGCTTATATATGTACCAGCGCTGCAAAAGGCAGTGTTTGGGAACCATTCTTCCCATGGTGTTTGGTGCAGTGAATCTATATATTGCATAGTAAGGATGAATGAGATGATCCCGGGACACCTTGGGAAGAGGATAAGCTGGACAGACATCAGTGCTGGAGCCAAGAGGGTTTTGCTGTGACCTGAAATAGTGTATTATCTCCACCCTTTATGCTCATGTGCTAGGGTGCCCAGCCTCATGTAAAGAGCTGTAGTATGCCTTTACGTCATTTTCTTCCAAAAAAACAAGTAAATAAAAGAGAGCAAGAGAGAGAGAGGGAAAGAGATTGATAGGTAGGTAGGTAGATGTTGATGGACAGATTTTGATAGATAGATGTAGATAGGTAGACAGATATTGACAGATAAGTAGATAGAATTCCCCACACACACCTCAAAAATGGGACACCCATTTCAGTTCTAGATTTGTCAGCTGGTTCATTGAGAACTGAAGATAGCCTCTTAAAGAATATAGGTAGAATTAATTCACAGTTCTTCAAAAACTGTCAGAACTGTTAGTGAGAAGCTTTGTTTCTGATTTCCTCCAAGGCATAATTTTTAATTGAAAACATTGTTGGTAATTTTTAAGCCAATATAAGAAATCAATGTGAAAAGCCATATTTTATCAGTAATCATTCTTTTTAAGTCAGAGCAAACCGATTACCCAGTAATTTCGGTGGCATCAAGAATTTCTCATTGTGTGGGTGACCCAGTTTCATGCCACAGGTGGCACGAGAAGCCTTCTATTCCCTCTCCGATGTCTGTGTACTTGATAATAGCCCTCATTTCTGGGATGGCCTCGGTCATGTTTAACGGGTCCTGCACGCTAGTAATGAGGCCAAGCTCATCATAATAGAGCGGGCGCGATCAGTACAGTGGTGACAGTGTTGGCCACCCCGGGAATTAAACCTTCCAAGAATGCCTTGCCCTAGGACCAGAGCCCTACCCAGCTACGGTGTCTCCACCAGAAAGGCCCAGATGATTCATTTAGGGGAAATTTAGAAGGTCAGTCCACAATGGAGGGCATTTAATTACGTTTATCCCAAAAGGTACAAAATGGAGAGAATGAGAGAGGCACAGGGGGGAAACTAATTAATGTTCCATTTATTTTCGTATCAAGAACAGAACTTCCTGCTGGAGTAGCTGACAGCTCCAGGGAGTCAGTCCTTCAGCAGGGGTCCCATACCCCACTTTAGGGGCTTGGCAGTTGCCAGCAAGCAGATCGGACGCAAAAAACATCCCGGTTTCTTTGTGACTGTTCTAATAGAATGGGAGCGTCTGAGTGGCTAATCAAAGCAAATCCAAATGAAAACGAAAATCATAAAATCAGTGTACCACTCCTTTTTATTTTGTCTTTGTGTCTTTAGCCACCTTGTGGTGATCCAGGTGCCATTTCAGCGACAGCGACATAGCTACACACTTGTGTACCACCTTCCATACCATGCATCCCCAGGGGCTTTGCGACGCAGATAGAACTGAGGTTGGAAAACCAGGCCCACAGCCGAGTGCCCCTGAATGAAATTTCTCCTGGAGCTGTTTAAAAAAAAAAAAAAATCAAATTAAATAATAATAATAATAATACCCATAGCTGAATTCCCTATTCATAAACATTCTGGGAATTTTTTTTAAATGAACTTGTCCCTTTGTATATATGTTTTAATTCTCTATACCCAAAATCAATTTTGATTTAACATTCTCTTTTTAAGTGAAGTTCGCATTATAGTTTATGAGACACAGCCTCAATCACAGAATGGCTAAAGGGATTCAGCATTATCATGAGCTAACCTGTAGCACGTAGCTAACCTGTAGCTAACCTGTAGTCTTAATCTAATAGCCCTTTCCTGCATCAGACATCTTTTAATAGCTACAGTTTCTGCAGTTCGTTAATCTAATGTACTAGGAGTCTTCCATTAAGATACAGCCTTTTTAGGCTTATTTGATCAAATTTTGGCATTAGTTTTATAGTACATCTTGGTTGACGTGTTCAAGAAATTTAAATGAAAAAATGTGTCAAATACAAAGACTTATTTAGTCATTAGTTAATTCACGGGGGATGAAAAGTAATTATGATACTATTCTAACCTCCTTTTTGGTTTTGAGGACTTCAATAAAACGCCCCTATCCTAAGGTGATGGGAGAATTGAGGCTCTGACCTCTGATCACCTGCAGATAGAAAACTTAACCATAAAAGTAAAGCGCAGAATAAAAACTACCTGTAATTATTCACACAGTACTATTGCTTATGCCCTGTTTCCTTTTTCTCCTCCTCTTTTCTCCTGATATGTACCTTCTTAAAAGTGCCAATAAATGGTAAGTTCCCCCATTCGCCCACGGAAAAGGTGTGGAGGGAGTGGGAGTGTGTGTCTTATCTGTAGATTCTGACAAAGCCAGCTGGTTCTGCTGTGTGCCGGCCTGCATGTTAGCTCTTGTAGAACATTCTGTGTGTCATGCGCTGGTCCACAACCTTCTGTCAAGCTTTCTGACACTGCAGCATGCGAGTGACTCATCATCCGCTTTCTATTTCTGCTCTCTTTGGATTTCATGTGTCGAGTCCACATTTTCATTGCTAGCTTTCCAAGCCAACCCATTTTGTACACTTTTACTTTGCTCACAGAACATCTGTACAGAGTTTATTTACATCATCATACAAACTAGTTAACGAATCTTTGGAAGAGGACAAGGCTGGTTTTGCACCAGGCCTTGGTGAAGTTTCAGACGGAAACTTCTATAAACTTGAGTGCTCAAAGGCTAAATAAAGGGTTCCTACCAACTAGCTTTGTGAAATCAATATATCGTTTGGACTGCTTTGTAAAAACAAAGATTTCTGCCGCATTCCTATCAGTATTGCCGAGCCCATGTAAATTTCTAAACATCTAACTTTTCTTTCTCACTGAGCCACCGTGGGGATGGTTGGAGCCATAGGTGGAGGGGATGTCAGCAGCAGCTTCTGAGCGTCCTCAGGGATCCCGCATGTAGCCCACTGGTCCTCCCTCACTCCCGTCGTGGCCTTCTTTTCCTAGACGAAAGCCACACGATGGCCAGCGACACCAGCAGCTTGGTGCAGTCACACACTTACAAGAAGCGAGAGCCGGCCGACGTGCCCTACCAGACCGGGCAGCTGCACCCCGCCATCCGGGTGGCGGACCTGCTTCAGCACATCACGCAGATGAAGTGTGCCGAGGGCTACGGCTTCAAGGAGGAATACGAGGTGAGATGAGCTCTTTGCTGGGCACCATGCCCAGGACCGTGCTCCCAACTCCTGCAGCCAGTCGGCAGGATCCCCGGGGTGGATCGGGGCAAGGCGGGGTTGGGGGCTGCCAGAAAGGGACCTGTTTTCACCCATCCAGCAGTGAGACACTGTACCAGGAAGGAAACCTATGTGAAATGGAAAAAGGAGGACCACTTCCCCATTTCCCTTTGTCCTCATAAATATGCAACAGAACAGAGGCTGAGCTGGTTCTTTCCCTGTTCATGATTACGCTTCTTGGCTTTTTCTATAATTAAGTATGATGTTAAAGCCTAACAATGTTGCGGTAGTTATCCAGGAAGAAACTGTCCACTTAAAGCAATTACAGACCAACCAGTGATGTCATGTGGTGCAGATTAGGCCCCAGGAAAGGGGCTGGCTAGTGTCATGGCTGTGACAGCCGCTGTCCTGCCAGCCCAGAGCGTGTGGATTGTAGAGGGATCTAGTGCGGGGGACTTCCAGGGACATTTCTAGGCACCGCAATGTTCTCTTAACCTTCCCTAAAATGTAGGGCGCACTTTGCCAGCTCAGTCATTAGCTAATTCTGTTGGAAAGCCATTCAAGAACTGGAGAGAATTAGTTGACATGAAGAAATCGGATTCAAAGAAGCATCCCATCCCTTGAGTATGTGTGTGTATGGCTGAGGCCAGTGAGGGTGAGGAAGATAGCGGGGTAAACTTTACCTTATTAAATAAGATTAGTTCACATGCATTGGTGGAGAAAAAAGTAGCAGCCTGCAAACAGTGCAAACAAGATTATATAGATAGGGAGCTCTGGACATTTTAGAATGTGTCTGTGATAGCATGTCTCCGTAATCAGCTCACAGTCGGGAAACGTTTGGTCTGGAATTAAGAGTATTTTAAAAATCAGTTCCTACCATCTCTGTATCCTACAAGTTTCAAATTCTGCTTCTTTTTTCTTTTTTTTTTTTTTTAAAGATTTTATTTATTTATTTGACAGAGAGAAATTACAAGTACACTGAGAGGCAGGCAGAGAGAGAGAGAGAGAGAAGGAAGCAGGCTCCCTGCTGAGCAGAGAGCCCGATGCGGGACTCGATCCCAGGACCCTGAGATCATGACCTGAGCCGAAGGCAGTGGCTTAACCCACTGAGCCACCCAGGCGCCCTCAAATTCTGCTTCTTTCTCTCTCGGGGACACTCAGGATCCTTCATTTCATGCCCCAGATGTGGTGTTGTCTTGGATTTAGCCCCACTTCTGAGCTGAATCGCCAGAGATTTCTTTAGAGCCATCAGAGCTGCACCATGCGGCTTTTAAGACTGGGTCTTTAGGCCAATGCAGAGAAACGGACAGACACACACTCTGCTGACATGAGCATTCTCCTTGTTGCCAGTGACCTCAGCTCACAAGGCCACTGCACCAAGGAAACTGGGCCTCGATGGTCAGATTTCAGTCCAGGCAATATTTTCCAATAAAGTTTTGCATTTTAGAGACCCCGAAGTTCTTAGAGCTACCTTTAGCAATTTTGCTTGTAATTCCATGAAACTGACTGCCTTTGCATATTTCCTCATGCACTTTTAAAGGGTAGCTTAGGAATTAATAGGATTAAGAGTAAGACTTCCAAAAGCATTAATATCTTATGAAAGACAAAATTAGGTTAGTGAAAAAATATAAGCCTAATGAATAGAGATGATGTCTTAGTTCTATCCAATATTCTGAATGCAGATATTGCTCAAATGTTTATTAAAGATGTTAATGTCAAAGAGATTAGTTAGAGGTTCAAATAACGATTCATAAGATCACCTAAGTCCCATTTTTCACGGACTACATAAAAATACCTCAAGACTTCCAATAACACACTATAGATGATGCATATTTGAAAGCATACAAAAATTCACTTTCCAGTCATATCTCCTGAAGAAATATGATTTATAAGTGCAAACTAGAATAGGGTATACTCATTTGAAGCAGTTTATAATTGAAGATTTATTAAGGGTTGTTACACTGAAATAAAATGTATTAATTACATTTCAAGAAACTCTTTCTCATTTTAGCTATTCAGTGGATCAGAGAGGACTGTAATATATATGCGCGTCTCAAGTCATCACTTTGCACACCTGAAACTGACACAATGTTACATGTCAGTTATATCTCAAGAAACTGGGGGGCAGGGGGAAATACTTTTAAGCACCAAAACCATTATCAGTTTATTGGTTTTTTATTTTTTAAAGATGGAAAGAAGAAGAAAGGGGAAAAAGTTAAAAAGAACATGTGCTAGAGAGAAAAGCAGGAATAAACAGGGAAGTGTTAGAGGGAGAATTATGAAATGGAAGATTCTGTAGGGGGCAGTCCTTGCGCTCCACATACACCTCTGTGAACCATGTGGCTGAGTGTGCATCCTTTCATTTTTTTTTTTTTTTTAAGATTTTGCTTATTTACTTGACTGAGAGAGAGATCACAAGGAGGCAGAGAGGCAGGCTGAGGTGAGAGGGGGAAGCAGGCTCCCCTTTGGAGCAGAGAGTCCAGATGCAAGGCTCAATCCCAGGACCCTGAGATCATGACCTGAGCCAAAGGCAGAGGCTTAACCTACTGAGCCATCCAGACGCCCCGCATCCACAGAGGAAGTCAGGCATACCCTGTCTGCCTGGTGCAACATACATCTCACTGTCGTTTGGGACACAGGCTCTGGGGCCAGACACTGTACTCCAGCTCAGCTCTGCATCTTTTTAGCCGTGTGACCTTGGGTAAGCTGTGTACCCTCTCTGGGCCTCGGGTTCCTCCTCCATAAAATGGAATACCTATAGTGTCAACCTCATAAGCTTACTGGGGGATTACCTCATGTAGCAGCCTAAGTGTTAGGATCGAATCTGGCATTTAGTTCAAGTGTTAAGCAGTAAAAAAGAAAAATACTAACTCATAATAAGAGCCAAGAGAAAAGTTCACACCGTGTTCTTTGTGGGGAAATTGTGTCATTTTGTGGTTTCAGTCCATCTCTGTCATTTCTTGTGTTCAGCACTCTGAGGATAGAGTGAGCCAGTCACATTATGGCTTAGTACATTTTGGCTTTGTCTAAAACACTCATTGGTTTCCTTACCATGTATCGTGTATCATCCAAAGTTCCCATTTAAAAAGTCACTTAAATGAGTAGGTAGGTTTGATTCTGTGGACAAAGGGTTTGAGAAAATAAGTATTTCAAAGTAGATCCTGTCACCTTTTGTTGCTAAAAGAATATTTTCATATCTAAATTAAGAAAGTCCTAGAGAATGGTATGACTATAGATGACCAAATACTGTTTTTGGTGTTTTTTTTTTTTTTTTTAAAGTTTCTAGGGTGTCTTTGGCAACAAAAGATGGAGGAGAGGCAGTTAATTTAACAAGTTGCCGCACTTGTTAACTGGCCAGTGTGTACTAAGTGGGTGCCGTGAATCTGACACTGCCGGATGCTGGGGAGATGGAGAACTTCCTGTCTCACCCTCCCCTGCCAGAAGCTCATGCCATACGGGGACTACAGCATGTCTGTCAGCTTGAATCCCACAAGAGAGATTCACAGCAGTCCTTTCAAGGCCACTGAGGGCACGTCGTCTAGTCTGGGGCACCAGACTGAGCTTGGATGACTCCTGAAAATAGTGAGCGGGAGTTGGCCAGGAAGTGGAAAAGGACAGATTCCAGGCAGAGAATGGGGTGTGCTCCAAAATGGCAGTAGTACTATGTGCCTGAATCCTAGGAAGGGCTGGGGGTCACAGGTAGTCAGGCTTTGATCAAAAAGCATCCCACCAAGAAGCTTGAACGTCACCCTGGAAGCTGTGGGAACAGAAGAAGGACTCAGGTAACATTAAGTCTCTCCTGTATTTGGACGGAGACTCATTCTTGCACTATTTGGCTCAACCTAGTTTTTAAACATTATTTGTACGAGGCACACAGAAAATTGCTTGAAAGATAATAATCAGCATGCAGAAAAGTAAAGGGGAGAGGGAAACTAGTCACTGTAAAGTGTAATATCAATTACATTGTTCCATTCCCATTCACTGTTTCAGACGCACTGAAACAGTGAATGATGTTATATCTCCAGGGATAAAATGTCAAGAAAGTCTTCAGCTGCTGTTGTGACTCACCAGTGTCAATCAGTTGGTCTTTCTGGTTTTCTTCAATCCATGCTTATTGGGGGAAAACAGCCATCTAGGTTGTAAACTAATTTTGAAATAGTGACTTTCTCTCTGTTGATACTGTTTCAAACCGTCTGTCTTTATTGTTTCCAAGAAAGAAATGTCTGAAAATTCTCCCAAGCGCTGGAAGGACTCATTACCGTTCCAGTAGCTGACAGAAGTGTGTCCAAACCAAAGGGAAAACATGTGGTGGGGACGAGATGGAGCAGCACTGAGTGCAAATTTTATATTTGATTTTGTTCTAACAAGACCGTCATATGTCATACCTCACCAGGGAAATGCAGTAATTTGATTCAAAAGAAACTCAGACATGAATCACAATAAAAAAGTAAACATGCTGAATTGAACAGAAAATGGCAGGTTGTCATCGGAGAGTGGATCAGGGATCTCAGGAGAAAGACAGAACAGAAAGAACAAGTTTGTTTACTTTGCTGCAGAGAGGAGCGTGTCCTTTCTCCTAGCAAGCAATCTGTGCTAACCCCTTGGGGAACATCTGTGCCTTTACCAAAAATGGGAGAAAAAAGATAGCATGAACAGGGAACACAAGGTAGGACTGTGCCTTCCTGCCCACTCCCCATCCCTCCCTCCCCACAGACTTGGGCCTTTGTGCTCTGGAGTCACAGTGACTCTGCTGCTCCTCCCTGAACTGACAGGCCCCATCCTAGACACGGGTGACCTGTCCTCTCACTTGTCGCTGCCCCCGGGGGCCTCAGTGTGGACCCTGTGGGGTTGGAGAGTGAATCTCTTCCCCTCTGGGATCCCCAGAAGACCTTCTTTCATTCTCTATTTTATGACTGATTTGAAGTCCCTCTGCGGATCCAAGCAGAAAAGACATTAACCTTACACAGGACCACAGTTGCTTAATTCTAAAAGAGCGCATTTTGCTATCACTGTAAAATTAAGAGAAAGGAAGGGACCACACTTTAAAACTACTCCCAGGTAGGGCATCCTGAAAAACACAGATGACCCTCATTAGCTAATAATCAATATTGCTCTGGGCCACAAAAATTTATTTTCCAATTACTGAACTAAAACTTGTAAACCTAAGTAACACTTTGCAGCCTGCTCTTGAGAAGAAGAAAAAAAAAAGTGTATACATATATATCTAAATATATTTAGGGAAGTATTATACTTATCCCACTTACTTTTCTCCTGTATATTTCTCAAGGGTACAAGCACTGGTGATTAATTTTATAATTGAACATGGAGACTGTTTTTCAGCTCAATTTAAACTGGGAAATTGAAGTTGTTATGCCAAAATCTTCAGGCTTAAGTACAGCCTATGCGTTTTTCTGAAACCTGAGTTGTCTTTAAACGTGTCTATCTGCTGGTAGACCCTTATAAGTCTTTGAAAAAATATATGCATTAGATATTTTCCCCTCTCATCTTTCCCCCTCTTTTCTGAGTAAAATAGCTGATTTTGTTTCATGGAGTCCAGTTATTAATATTTGGCTCTTTTTTCATGTTTGACCAAAGTTGTGCCAAGGAAGAAGGAATTATTATTAAAACGTCTGAAGTGCCCTTCAAAGTCTGTTTTTTGCTTGCTTGCCTCCCACCTCAGGGAAGCCAGCGAAACGTTAAAGAAAGCCGCCTCCTCTCTGTGGCCTTTGCAAGTATGATTCCACATTCAGGCTCAGATGCTGTTAGACAGGACAGGCCAGGGAAGACAAATGTGGATCCTTAGAGGGGACAGCCGTAGGGCCTGGGAGGACCGCCCTACCCCAGGGCTGTCTGCCCCTCCCCAGCTGGAGGTTAGCTGACAGAGGGAGAACTGTGTGTCCTTCTCTCTCGAAAAGTTTTCAGAGCCCTCCCTGCGCCCTGTGCGGGCAGCCTCTTTGTTAGGTACCAAAAGCTGGGAGCAGCAAGCAGAATACAAGGTACTTTGTGTTACTAAGTTGATAGAACCATTGCCTGACCTCGGCTGGTTCCATGCTTGCGCCTATAATCAGGGGTGGGGGCACCCCCTTCCTGCTCACCTCCAGCCCACACACACTTTCAGATATGCGTTTCAGTTGCCATTTCATACTCTGAGGCCCCAGCTGAGTCAATCAATCGCCACAATCAGTGCAGGTTATTTTCTGTTCCACAGGATACAAAACAAACAAAGCCAAACCACTGAAAGCTTAAGGATGTGGCATTAGAGGGAGAATTGGCAGGCACTGTAAATGCGTTAAGAATCACAACAGTTGTGCCTCCAGTGGCTGGAGCAGCCAAGTGAGTTTTGACACATTTTTTTTTTTTTTAATTATTATGGTGATGCTGAGCTGGTCCATGAGAAGATGAGAAAAACACCTATCCGAAATTTTGAAGTTGCTCAGGCTATTTGGGGCAAATCGAGTGCAAGTGTTTATAGATACTTTCTTATTGGATAAAAGTTTCTGCATGCTTTTAAATAATGCAGTAGAAAGGGTTGATTTTACTATGAGTAGTTTGTTGTTTTTTACACTGCGAATATGAAAGTGTCTTTTTTATTTTATTCTGTGTTCCCCGTAGTCGTGCTTGCTGTCAGGACCTCCCCTGTGTTAGCTGGTTTTTTACTTAGTTGCCTCTTGCCTGTGCCCCTGATGATATCACATATGAGCTCAAGCTTCAGAAAATTTGGTTAAAAGTTGTTGTTTCCTACGAGACTATGGCTTCCTTCTGATGAGAGTTGATGGCCGTAGACATTTACCAGCTTGTTTCAGGCACTCTGGTCAACTGTGTGGTTTGCATTTGGAAGCTGGTTGTTAGAATGTTCTACCCTGGGAGAAGTTGAGTACTTTTCCCACTTGTTAACATGCTTTTAGTGTCAGATGACATTAATCACAGAACGCGGCCCAGAAGGGACTGCAGATGTGCCTGTGTCCTCACTCTTGCTGACCTCATGTGCATTTGGGATCAGTTGGATGGTGTCACCACCCACTAATTTGGCCTGGTGAGCCTCAGCATGGCTGTCATTGCCCCCTCCCCTGTCCTCACCACCACATCAGCTGCCTACAGGTCCCGAATGCTCACCTTCCCCACCATTTCCAATCCCATCCCTTTCTCTCCAACCCCACTGCCTGGTCCTCGCAGTCTTGCTGGGGCCATGATGAGAGTACCCTAACTTACCTTTCCATCGCCTCATGTCCTCTCTGTGTTATCACGTGGTGCTCAAAACTCTGCTGTGGATGCCTTCCAAGACTGGGAAACTCCTTAGCACAGTCTCCTCAGACCTCCAGGATATGATCTTAGACTGTTCTTCAGGCTTGCTTTTGTGGCCACTTTCCACCACATGTCTTATGGTCCTCTCTCTGCTCCAAGCACCTTCATGACTCTAGGCACTGCTTCATGTTGTGGCCTCTGCCTAGATGGACTTCAGCTCCCTCTTCGTGGACCTGATTCCATAAGACCCAACTCAGACATTGCCTCCTCCCGGAGCTCTCCTGGTTCTCGAAATCAGAAACAGCCTGCGCCCCCCTGCACTGTCCATTGTGAGTAACCTGGTAGGCAACATACGTACAGATAATACAGCAGGCAGTATCTTAACTGATAATGTGGTTGGCTATTTATTAACTGACTTACTCAATAGATATTTGACAAACACTGCTAAATAGAAGTTACTTTGTATTTGCTTAATGGATTTCTGGGTATTTAAACACACACATCCCTAGACGGGAAGACGAAATTAAAGATGGATAGAGCTATGACAAAATACACACAGTGCCATAAATCATCATATAGGATCAAGTGAGTTAGCAAGAACCAACCAGGAATAAAATGGTGTTGACCAAGTTGAACCTTACCAATAACCAATTGTTTAAAACTGGTCCTAATGGACGTGGGTCTAGCTGATCATTCTACTCACTGAATGCCAACCATGTGTTTAAAAATTTTTAGGATAAATATTTGTAACCCATGCTAGCTTTAAATTTCTTATTTAATTTCAGTAGAAAGAATATAGAATTATTTAGGCGAGACTTTAACATGACTATTCCAAGAGAGAAACTATGTATCACCATATACAGTTTAAAAGCTCATCAAAGTAATTTGTGTTATCATGGACATATTTCAGCAGGGAGCAAAGCTTGGAGGAGTAGACTTTTCATAAAGTCTTCATTGGCTCTTGGAGTTTTTTGGTTTTTTTTTTAAGATTTTATTTATTTATTTGACAGAGAGAGATCACAAGTAGGCAGAGAGGCCAGCAGAGAGAGGAAGGGAAGCAGGCTCCCCGCTGAGCAGAGAGCCCGATGCGGGGCTCGATCCCAGGACCCTGAGATCATGACCTGAGCCGAAGACAGAGGCTTAACCCACTGAGTCACCCAGGCACCCCTGGCTCTTGGAGTTTTGATCATGATATCTAACATCTCATGTTCAGCCCTGTACAGAGACGTGCACACGCACAAACACATGCACACATACAAACACACACAGGCACGCACAAGGATCTTTCTAAACAGAAAGCTAGTACATCATTATCATACCCATTTACAGACAAGGAGGAAATGATGCCAAATTTAAGAAACTTTCCCAAGGCCATCCCACCATCGAGTGGAAGGATTTATCCCGTATCTGTGGACTCCAAACCCCATGTTCTATCCATTGTGCCAATCACTTTCTCACACAACACCACAGAACTACAAACCTATGGAAATTAACCTTGTGGTTTATTGATTTGACTTGCGATTTCATGGCAAGAGTATTATTTTTCCTCTCTGTGCTTTTGTTTGCTTTGAAGCGTTCTGTCCTCTGGCAGAAGACCCATCCAGCCCTGGGGTCCCGCTGACAGTGCCAACTCTGCCTTCCCGCATCTCGGCAGCAGCAGATGCTGCCCATTAATCTCGCTCAGTGTCCCAGCTCTGAGAGCGAGGTCATTCCAGCATTACCCCTCTCCTTCTCTTGTTTTTCATTGAGATGTACCAGAGACTCCATATCTTTGGATATCAGCACGCCTGGCTCGTTGAAACCCCGGAATCCCACCAGGACCAGTGATAAGTTAAAATCAAGCTATAGCTCTGGAGAGTGGGGGTTCCATATGCTGCTTCCCTGGGTCATTACTGCCAACCAATCTAGTAGAGGGAGAAAATGAATGTGTAAACTTGAGTTGTGTGTGAAAGCCTACAGTGTTCTGAAAGACCCTTTCTGGAAGATGCTGAATCTCTTTTCAGTGAGATGATACAATGCAAGGATGACAGTGCTGGTAACCGGCTTTCTGTCGTCTAGGCAGAACCAGGATAACACCTTGAAGCTTTGACTTAATGATACAAAAACATAACTAGTTGAAAAGTCAAATCATTTTTTCCCAAGAACAGTGCTATATGGTAGAAATGGCAAGTAGATTGGCAATTAGAAGATGTGGGTCCCAAGCCTTTGACCTCATGTCATGAAGGGGCTGCTGAGACCCTAGGGCTGGACCCTCTAGCAAACCACTTACCTTCCTTGAAGGAACTCAATCAGTTGTGGGAACCAGGTGTTCGCCTTATGTCTCTCACATCAGTAGTGCCGCCACTCAGGGATGCCAGACTTCCAGATTGGTTGACAAATGTCCATGGCTGGGATTTTTCCAGCAGGTGACATTGACTGGCTGCCTCAGAGCCACAGCCCAGCAGTCACTGTGTAGAGTGCCCCCACTCAGCATCCACGGGCAGCTCTCTGGCTCTCCCTTGCCAATTGTGACTTTATTCAGCATTTCTGAAGGAGGTAGTTTCCATCCTAGTATAACCTTTCTAGCTTTTCCTCCCCTCTCTTCCTCCGACTCAACCCCCTCCCACTCTGACTTCTAACCCCCACCCCATTTCCAAAACACTGAGAACTCTGAATGGAGAGGATATAGTAAGAATGTTAGTACATTTCTGTATCAAGCCCTTGCCATGTTTGGAAATGTGTTTATGATCATAATTCCAATAAATCTTTGATCCTCACTGCCCCAGTTTTTAAGGAGCATGAATAATAAGGAACTATTTGGATTAAATGTTTTTTTTTTTTTAAGATTTTATTTATTTATTTGACAGAGACAGATCACAAGTAGGCAGAGAGGCAGGCAGAGAGAGAGAGAGGAGGAAGCAGGCTCCCTGCTGAGCAGAGAGCCCGATGCGGGACTTGATCCCAGGACCCTGAGATCATGACCTGAGCCGAAGGCAGCGGCTTAACCCACTGAGCCACCCAGGCGCCCAGGATTAAATGTTTTTAATTACTTAGTTCATTTCACATCATATTGTATCAATTCACATGATCATCCCATGCATTATTCAGACCAAAATAATGTTGAAACAGAGCCCATAATTTTTTTGACCTGCCATGCCACTAAAAAGAAAGATGTGCCAACTTTTCTAATTTCTTCTTTTGCATCTTTTGGAATAAAAGTAGTTTTACCTCCATGTTGGAATTTGCCTGTATTACTCAGTATCTTGTGCATTTAAAAACTTTCTCACTTCTTTTATCTTTTATTGTTTCCCATTAGGGATACCTTTTCTCGTTTACTTTTGGGAAGTCATAGGAGAGATACTGAACAGTTATAATGTCTTCAGGGTTAATTATAAATAGCGTATGTTTTTACATGTATTGCATTTATGTGCTTTAGGTAATTATGCATTTGAGTTCTTTGCCAGTTTTATGGCCAAACTCTTTCACTTGGCTGATCACTACATGTATTTTAAGCCTATTCCTTGAAACATGAAAAGAATGTACTATAAATCCAATTAACATAATTTATCTGCCTAAAGAGAATGCTTGCTTTTATTTTTTCTCTCTTTTAATGACAAAAAATAGTTGTAGGATACAGAGTAACTAAATATGTTTTTAAAGCTTTCCAAATCCCAATTTTATTGTTGTTCTCCTTTAAAAGCAAAATGGGGGCACCTGGGTGGCTCAACTGATTGAGCATCCAACTCTTCATTTGGGCTCAGGTCATGATTTCAGGATCCTGGGATCAAGCCCCACATGGGGCTCTGTGCTCAGTGGGAAGTGTCTACTTAAGGATTCTCTCTCTTCCTCTTCCTCTGCCCCTCCCCCACTTTCTCTCTCTCTCAAATAAATAAATCTTAAATAAACAAATAAAAGCAATGCATAGTTTTTTATGGAAATTTTAAGAAAACTATAAAGAAGAAAGGACAAGACAAGGTGCCTGGGTGACTCAGTCATTAAGTGACTGCCTTCAGCTCAGGTCATAATCCCAGGGTCCTGGAATCAAGTTCCGTGTTGGGCTCCCTGCTCAGCGGGAAGTCTGCTTCTCCCTCTCCCTCTTGCTCTGCCTACTTGTGCTCTCTCTCTCTCTGTGTCAAATAAATAAATATTTTTTTAAAAAAAAGAAAGGAAAGTCACCCACAAACCCACTATCAATTTTCAGTATATTTCAGTACATCCAATGTTTTAATGCATTAAAAGCATTATATATTTTTTCATACAATGTTTTCCCACTTCGTATTGTAGCACAAATGTTTCCTATGGCTTTGTCTTGAACACTGCCATGAATAATTCTTTGGATTTATCTCCATTGTTCTCTCTAGATAGATTTCAAGAGATGGATTCACTGGTTCAAAGAGTATAAGGTCCTTAAGTTTCTTCAGGTAAATTGACAACTTGCTTTCCAAAAAAGTTGTACCAGTTCACACTCACCACGAGCAGCCTGCAGAATGCTTATTACAACCCACCAGCACTACAGTGAGCAGTAGTCAGTTTTTATTTTTAATCCTTGCCAGTTTGATGGGTGAAAAAAGACTATCTTATTGTTCCATTTAAAACTAGATATGTCTTCCTATGTTTACTGGCCATGTGAAAATTTCTTTAGTGAATTGTTCGTATCATGTGCCTCTTTTTTTCACTAGGGTGTTAAGGTCTCTTATTGACTTGTATGCACTCTATGTATGACTTTGTCTGCCTTGTTCTTCTTTAGAAATGTGTTGGCAGT
Organism: Mustela putorius furo; assembly: GCF_011764305.1. Taxonomy (NCBI): domain Eukaryota; kingdom Metazoa; phylum Chordata; class Mammalia; order Carnivora; family Mustelidae; genus Mustela; species Mustela putorius. Next base: position 9,881,450 of record NW_025422010.1, on the reverse strand, counting down.
TGTTAGGCTTTGTGCTTCCATAATCCTTACCTTGTCTGTTGAAAATGTGGACATTTTATACAATCAACTTCATGAAAACCTGTAATTTCGTTTGGAATTGCATGGGATCCATTTACCAATATTAAGAGAACTGACCTCTTGGCAATATTAGGTTTTCTTATTTGTTAATATGGATTATGTTTCCATTTATTGGGATCTTCCTTTATAATTTTTAGTGAAGTTTCAAAAAGCGCTCCATAAAGTCTTGTACATCTTTTAGCTGTATATACTTATTTTGTTATGGCCATAGCATCTTTTAACGTTATATTTTCTTGGGGGGCCTGGGTGGTGCATCTGGCCCACCACCCAACTCTTGATTTTGCCTCAGGTCATGATCTCAAGTTGTGATCTCAGGGTCATGAGACTGAGCCCAAGTCAGGCTTCACGCTTGGCTTGCAGTCTGCTCAATGCTGTCTTTCCTTCTACCTCTACCCATCCCTGCTTGTTCTCTCTCTCTCTCTCTCTCTAAAATAAGTAAAAATAAATCTTAAAAAAATAAAGTGAGGGGCGCCTGGGTGGCCCAGTGGGTTAAGCCGCTGCCTTCGGCTCAGGTCATGATCTCGGGGTCCTGAGATCGAGCCCCACATCGGGATCTCTGCTCAGCATGGAGCCTCCTTCCTCCTGTCTCTGCCTGCTCTCTCTGCCTACTTGTGATCTCTATCTGTCAAATAAATAAATAAAATATTTTTTAAGAAAAATAAAGTGAGACATCTGGATGGCTCAGTCAGCTAAGTGTCTGCCTTCAGTTCAGGTCATGATCTCAGTGTCCTGGGATCAAGCCCCAAACCAGGCTCCCTGCTTCTCCCTCTCTCTCTCCTTCTGCCCCTCCCCTGACTTGTTCTTTCTCTCACTTTCTCTCAAATAAATAAAATCTTTTAAAAATAGTTATATTTTCTTTTTATTGCAAAAATATAGAAGATACACTTGAATACATAGAGGTGTGTGTATGTATATATACGTGGGTGTGTGTATATGTTTATATGTACACACACAACACAAGCTGTTGCCTTTTGTATATTGCTCCTATGTCCAGAAACATTTTCAGCTATCTTTATTTCAGTGATTTGTCTGTAGATTATTCTAGAGTTTTCTGTGGAGAAATCATGTCTACCCTCTTTAATGTCCATGTGTTTCTTTTTTTTTTTTAAAGATTTTATTTATTTATTTGACAGAGAGAGATCACAAGTAGGCAGAGAGGCAGGCAGAAAGAGGAGGAAGCAGGCTCCCTGCTGAGCAGAGAGCCCGATGCAGGACTCGATCCCAGGACCCCGAGATCATGATCTGAGCCGAAGGCAGTGGCTTAACCCACTGAGCCACCCAGGTGCCCCATGTGTTTCTTTTTAATCCTTATACATCTAATCTGTTTCTTCTTGTTTATGAAACTCACTAGAACATTCAGTCTAACATTGAATAAAACTTAGGTTAGTAAACATCTTTGTCTTGGCCCTGATTTTAAGAGAAAATTCTTTTAATGATTAATAATTAGTTGGGATAAAGTTGAGGATAGTCCCTTCCATCCCTGGCTTATTGATACTATTTACCATGGATAGATATTGAATTTGATAGAATGCTCTTTCAACATCTATTGTTATGTAAAATAGTTTCTTGATTTCGTTAATATATTAGCATCATGAGTTCATTAATATATTTAATCTTCTAATACTGAACCAACATTTTATTCCTGGAATAAAGCTAACTTGGTCATGATACATACTAAACATTGCTGAATACTATTCACCAATGATTTTTGCATCTGTGTTCACAAGTGGGACTCGTCCCTTAATTATCCTTCTATTTCCCTTTTTTATATTTTAGAATAAAAAGTATATGTACTTTTTTAAATGAATGGGCTAGCACTCTGTTTTGTTTTGTTTTTTTTTGTAAGATTTCAAATTATCTTTGGTAGTAGCCTGTGGAACTGACTAAATCTGGCAGTTTCCTCATGGGAAAATTTTTAATTACTAAATTCTCAATAGTTATAGCTAATATTTTCAGAGGAATTTGTGCATTTTTTCTAACTTTGTTATGTAGAGGCATACGTGTGTTAATATTTTATTATCTGTCTAATTTGCACTCATGTTCCTTTTTTTTTTCATTATTAATGTTGTTTATTTGCACCTTCTGTCTTTCTTGTTTCTTGAATATTCTTGCCAAAAGTTTGTTAGTTTTATTATTCACCTTTTCAGAGAAATAACTTTTGGCTCTGTTGATCTTGAATATTGCATTTTTAAAGACTCCTTCTCTTCCCACTCTTTATTATTTTCCTTCTACTTTCTCTGTTTCTTTTCTTTTTTTTTTTTTGATTCCTAAATGGGATGCTAAACACATTAATTTTTTTTTCTAGTGTAAGCAATTATTTTAAGGCTCTTTATTTTTTCTCTAAGAGCTGAGTACTATTATCATTGACTTTTGAGTGTTTAATTTTGTAATTTTCATCACCCTTTTTTCTTTGACTCATAAGTTATTTAGAGCATGTGAGTGTGTGTTTTATTTATCAATGCATAGGAAATTTTTTTGTTGCCTTATTCCTAACTTAATTGCACTATGAGCAGAGGAAATTCATCGACATTTGTGGACACCATTTAGAGCTTTACACATGGTCAACTTTCTCAACAATTTTGTGTATTTTAACAACAGTATTGAGTGCAGTGTTCTCTATAGTCTTTGGGTCAAGTTTTTTAAAAATTTTGTTGTTCACGATTTGTGTATACTTTTTTTTTTAAGATTTTATTTATTTATTTATTTATTTGACAGAAAGAGATCACAAGTAGGCAGAGAGGCAGGCAGAGAGGGAGGGGAAACAGGCTCCCCACTGAGCAGAGACCCCGCTGTGGGACTCGATCCCAGGAACCTGAGATCATGACCCAAGCCGAAGGCAGCCCAGTTTGTGTATACTTAACTAGCTTTTTCTCTATTTCATCCAACAGTTACTGAAAGAGATGTGTTAAAAGAGGTCATATATTTTGTTTAGAAGAGGTCATATATTTTGCAGCTGGGTTATCAGGAAAAAACAAGTGTAGGATTGTCATCTCTTCCAAGTGAATTGAACATTACATCATTAGTCTGTAATGCTATTGTCTTCCATAATACTTTTGTCTTATAGTTTATTTTGCCTAATTTAAATATAATTATGCCAGTTTCCTTCTAATTAGTATTTTCCTGTGTATATTTTCAACCTCTCTATTTTAGTTGTCACTCTTATAGATTACATATAGCTGAATTTTATTCCTTCAATTAAATCTTAAACTTTTACCTTTAAACTCTAGTAATTTGCCACTTAGTAAAGCTCTAATTTGTGAATACTGGTATATATGTGAATTAATTCATTGCTATCACCTTATTTTGTGAGTTATGTTTGTTCCACTTTTTCTTCTTCCCTCCGTCACCCCTTTTCTGCCTATTTTTAATTAATTGTATTTTTATGTATCATTTCATTTTTCCCTCTACTAATTTGAAAATTGTATGCTCTCTTTGGTTTCATCAGTCACTATCAAAATTTTAGCGTGCATATTTAAGTTTTAAAATCTAGGATTAATTTAATCGCTTAACCTTATCCTCATAGATCTCTTTCTTCCCCTCTAAATATCTCATGACAAGGAAATTCCTGACAACCAGGATTGCCTGGGATTTGTAGCATCTACAAGGTAGTGTTTTTTAAATTTTCTCATTCACGCATTGGCATGAATTTCTCATTCACGCCTTGGCCCTAGGATTAAAAGGTAAATAAATCTTGATTTCTGTTCTTAAGACAATCCCTTTTTGTTTTCTTCTCTGTGAGTACCTAGGAACTTACCCAAAGCTGTAGAACTTTCTTATATCCTAAAATCATGTTTTCAACCTGGTCGTCACGTAGTTCCAATAGTTGTAGGGTTGCAACATGGCACGTAACCATGTCGGCCATGCCTCCCTTGCAACCTGGGCCCCTCCTGTCCTTTGCTGTTAGTTACTGATGACAGTTGTCACACTTGGCTACCATCATCCATTTCTTCCTTCCATTATTGGAGATGCTTTCTGCCAGAGCCAGCCACTGCATTCCTCTCATCTGAGAGCAGACCCCTGATCTCTTTTCCCTCTGGTTTTGCTCCTTGCCTTTCCACATAGGACATACATGTGAAATGGAGGGAACACCCTAATTTTTCCTTTATCACATGGATCTCTCCAATCTCGACCATTTGTGTGAGCGCCTTGCCAGCTCAGTTTTCCTCTCTGGTTGCAAGGCTTTTGAAAAATGGGATTATATGTTCCACTTCATGTGCTCAGTCCCCTCTTCTCTTATGCCTCCCGAGGCTCATCATTCTTCTTCCTCTTTCTGCACCCTGCCCCACAGCCTGGACTGCAGCCAGGCCCACACTCTCCTGATGCAGCTCCCATTCCTGCACCTCTTTCTTCCGCTGCTCAGGTCCTTGTCTAAAAGCTCTCATCTTCTAATAAGGTCATTCCAGTGGAAACACCTCCCCCACTGTCAGAGGTTGGGGGGGAATCAGGAGCTACAGTAGTCACAGCTGGTGTATGTGGGTCTGTCATTCATTGTGTTTGTGGTTCAAGGCTGCCTGTATTTAAAAATGATGCAACTTGTGCTGTAAGTCTGATGAATAGAAAGGAGGAGAAAATAGAACTGGATATGTGATTTTAAATGAATGGAGAAGTGCTTTGCTGAAGAGCCCTGTATGACTTGCTTATTTTTCTCTGCCCTTCTGAAATTCCTCTGGAGGTTCTGTTCGTGTGCGGTCCCCATAATGCCTCATTTCAGGACCCAGTGCTTACATGGTGGGACAGCTAACCTGCTCCCAGTGTAGCTGTGACAATTGTCACTGGGCTAGGAGCACTAGTGTTCCTGGTAGTGGAGCTGGCTGTCATTGCTCACTGTCAGGCAGCTCCCTTTGCTGGGGAGTAAATCTTTCATGGAGTCGTTAGTGGTTTATGCCTTGTATATGGTCTTGATGTCCAATTTCCTTGTCCATATTTTTGTTTATACCTTGGCACGGGTCTCATTAATATTATTGACCTCTTAACCATTTTAAAGAGCATGGGGGAGGGGTTGCAGAGCCTGGGATCTGATCTATTTTGCACCAAATAAAAATTTTAAATTTATGTGTTTGAGTTCTAGCCACAATTACCTCATTGGTCAGATAAATTTAGGGCTTTTTTTTTAATGCCAATATTTGACATCAGTGTTCCCATAAAATAAATAAATGATTCTCCATAATTGATTTTCCAGTGCTTAACCCATGTGATTCTTTCCAGTAGTTTTCCCTCCAAAATTGTTCAAGCAGTGACCGTCATGATTCTTGGGAACTGGCAATTATGTCAAAACAATTTAATCAATGCCTGAGCTGTGCTGGCGTTGCTCTTGGAAGACCATCCTTCAGTATGACATTCCTTTAAGCGTTTGTTAAATAATTAGAACTATAAACACTTTTCCCACAAGGACCCTCAGAAGTACCGTTAGACATTTGGAGCCTGGGGGACAGAGTCTGTGGGCCACTATAGGCACCAGAACACCCCGTTAAGAAAAGTTAGAAAACTTAGAGTCAGGGTAGATAATAGTCTAGAAGTTCTCTGTCCTCAGGAGACATTCCTGCAAGAGCTTGCATACATAATTAATAGAGGAAGAACTCACTGGGCTTCTGATTGACATCAGCTGCCATCCTAGCATCACATGTTGAAGGCTTACTAGCCGAGTCTCCCCTTAATTGATGGGACACATGTGATTATTCTTCAGCCCACCGTGGTCGTGGAAAGCATCTTTCTTCTGCAGGCTGCAACTGGCAAAAGCTGTAAGAAAGTGACTGCATAAAAAATGAGCAGTAGATTTTAAAATGGTGATTAAATGGATAATAAAAATCAAAGCATCCCTTTTCAGATACGTCCAGTTGATTTATGAGGAGGTTAGTAATAAGACCATAATGGATCCAGGAGTCTCTCATGCGTTCAGACCTTTGCAGGAAAGCAAATGTGAAAGCAGGTAGGTAGAGTAGCAGCTGTGATGTTTAGGCAAGACACAGAAGGGGGCAGCCTGCCTTCAGATCTCAGGCCATCTCCCAGCATCCTCCGGCCCTGCCTTGCATGAGGACACACTCTGCTCTGGTTGTCCCATCGGGCACATCTCTCAAACCCTCCAACTGCTTATTTAGCAAAGGGGGATTAATGTCTTCCTCATAGGTCCACCGTGAGAACGGTGTTTTGTGTACACACTTCTGTGTATGCATGAATAGATTTTTTTTACCATGTTGCAGACTGGGTTCCCCCATTCCTGGGTCACTGCCGGAGCCACCTGGTCACCATCTCTAACTGAATCGGCTATTACACCACCACCAGGTTTCACCAGGTGTTGAATAATATTTCACCCACTGAAATAGTATGCCTTCCCTTGTGCTTAGCTCCAACTTGCGACGTGCTTAGGACCATCGCTTGTGAAGCATTGGGTGGTTACGACCTCCCCTCAGTGAGATTTGTTTGTCCCACTTCTCCTTATAGGCTTTTGTTCTGTAGTGAAAATCCTTCACTCAGGTGTGATCATCTCCTCCCTTTCCCTCACTGCCACAGCTGTCTTCGAAGCTGGCATCGGTCGCTTGCCTCTGCTTAGTGCCCATCTCCGTCTCCCCTCTCTCTATCCATGTTCTTCTGGTTGGTTCTATGAGGACCAGCTGGACCATCTCTGTGAGGCCTACCCCCCCAGCCACCCATCAAGTCCTCATGGATCTCTTCTTTCTCAAAAAATTTGCCCCAAGTGTGGATCTGGGCTGTATAACTGTGCCTCTGTTTTCTGCTCTGTCCCATTTGCTGTTTCATGAATGTTACCACTGAGCTGTATCTCCCCAAGGACAAGGCCTTCTCTTCTTTGGTGTATCTCTGCGGTGTCCAGCACTCTGCTTAGCCCCTAGTAGGCACCGTGGTTGAACATTTAGTACAAAGAACCCTTTACAGGATTGTCTTATATGCCAACGCAGGCCATTGGTGCTGAAGTTTAACAACCGAATCATTATAATTTCATGGTTTTAAAAATTCTTAGAACCAGGTAATGGTGGGCATCTTCATGGGGACAAAACTAATCAATACTTTTATCATAACAGTCACTCAACATGACTTGGGAGTCAGCCATGGGCCAGGCCCTGGTCCCAGCATTTCCTTACTTAGAGCTCCCCAAACTTTCCTCACTAAAGACATGGGGAATCCAAGGCCTAGTGAGTTCCATCTCGTACCTGTGTCACAGAACTCATGAGAGGTGTGGAATTTGAACCCAGGAGAGCAGACCCTAGGGGGCCGGTCACCTTCTGGCTACAGCAAAGAAGTAAAGTCTTCTTCACCATCTCCCCCATATTCTGGGCCTATAAAACCTGAAGGGGTGGAGAAAATGAGACAACTGGAAAAGGAATTCTGTGTACACCAGATCTCCAGAGTGCTTGGCGACCTTCTTTCAATTGCAAATGGTAGGTTAGTCATGATTTCCTAAAATATAAACAAGTAGCAGAAATGTTGGAAATTAAGTTTATTAACTGCACAACGATAGAGTATTGATGTAAGAACTTTTATCTTGCAAACTGGTCTTCCTTTATTTGTCTGTATATATACTTTCCCTTTATTTGAAAGTGTTGAAAATCAGACTTGAGTGTAGACTTGCTCTGGTCAACACTGAAAGGCTAAAGAGAGGGAGGTGGGCTTGTCCTTTGGCGCTGGCCACCCATGGGTCCCTGACCACCCAAAACACTATAATGCTTTATTCCAATAAGGGCAGTATTGTGATCAAGTAAAAGAACAGTGGAAAGGAAACTGAAATTATTTGTCAATGTTCAGTATGTAGAAATAAACATATTTCAAAAGTCAAACTTCCAATGACACAAACTTTCAGAGTCTAATTAAAATCCTCAAGTGGAAACACAAAGCCTTAATTGATCGAGATTTGTAAAAGTTTGTTGTTTTGTGTATCTGTGTGCACTTGTGTTTTTGTGTGTTTAAAGTTCTCTTGGCATGGTGAACTGGAAAGTATGCCGGTGATTATCACAAGTGTGTGGCTAGAAGAGCTACAGCTTTTTAAATATTTTCTGTTTATAGCACAGTAATTGCTTTGAAAGTATTCAGATAACAGTGGTTCAAATGGAAAAGCCAGTATACCTTGTGTGCTTATAACTTCACGTGAATAGGAAGAAAAGTAGGATATGAAAAGAAAAAAAAAAACTATGGAGAAACGTGAAGATGTCTGCAGGTGGGATATTGGTCTCTCGATATAGGACGTCTCATTTTTGGCATTCTGACTAGGTTGGATGCACTATTTCCTCAGGTCTTTTTTTGGCCAACCTTCTACAGCTCCACACCCCCTGTGCAATTTGAGAAACCACCAAAATCAGTGGCCCATGGATCTAATGAAAAAGAAGGGCCTAGAGTCTTCGGAAAGATAATATTTATGTAGCAGCACCCACAGCTTCCTAAAAATGTTTATTTGGGGAGCCATGCAAAACCAAACCCACTCACTGTCTCCTGGGCTGAACTTTTGCCATATTTTACAGCAGCTAATTTCACGTGACTGTACAGGCCTAACGAAGGACGTTGGAAGATAAGAAGAAAAGAGCTGAAATGTACATCTTTGGGTGTCCTTGCAGAGCTGATAAACTGCTCTGCTTCCCCCAGCTTATGCAAAACAGAAAGCGAAGAGGCCTATTGCCAAAAACTAAATTATACATAAAGTCATTAAACCTCAGCCTTCACTTCTGACTGAGGGATTGCCGCAGTCATCAGTGAGAGCTGAGGCAAAATGAAAAAATAAATAAATGAAAAACCTGATCACATTATCCATTTCAGTGGAAATGTAATGGCTTGTAAGTTCATTTGAAGTTCTTGGGTATGTGAAAGAAGCTGCTGAAAATAAGGAAGGGCCCATGGTGTCCTGGGGCACTCTGAGTACATCCCGTGAACATGACAGAAGAAGGACGTTAGGACAAGGCTCGCCATCCGTGCTGCTGCTCAGATCTGCCTATCCTTAGCAGACCCCAGCTCTCCCATCTGTGGAGGTATTCGCTCTTTTTCTTTGGTTCTCTGCCCAGAGATGTATTTGTGTGGATGACATATACTGTTGCCTCATCTTTCAAAGGGTTTTTGCAATTGCCTTCTTTGCAAACACAAACTCTTTAAGAAGGTTGTGCAATCGCCTTTTTCAAGGATCCTAGATCCTGGAAAATGTTCCCATTTGTCAAGGATGATCTAAATGGGAGCATTTTGCAAGGACAGCCGTGCAGTAATGACCTCTCTTGGGTCATCTTCCACCAGGAGGAATATGAAATGGAAAAGTCGGCACGTGCAAGACTTCGTAGCTTGAGGCTGGACATGGCCGGTGGAGCTGGAGAAGGCAGGAAGACCCTTTTCTGACCCTTAATTAACTGGTGGGAACCTGTAGATCGCTGCTGGCTCTCCGGCATCTCCATATAGTTCTTAATTAATTCTAGCTGCCGGAGTTGCCACTGTATATCATGACAAAATAAGCCCTACCTGAGGAGCGGGTTAATAGCCATGGCAAGCCAACAGCCACTCTGCCTTTCACTGGACGCTGTTTGTGATAGCTGTGGCAGGGGGCTGTGTCTGCCGCTGTGAGTAGGCCTGTTTTAATCAGCATGGCCCAGATTGCAGCATGGAGAAAGGAGGTCTCCCTACTTGCCTGAACTGTGGCTTGACTCAGAAGTCAGTCATAACAACCCTCCTTCTCCCCCCCCCAAAAAAAAAAATATTAAGACCACGAATGTTTGCTATGGAAAAGATGTGCAGAGAAGCAGAAATTGCATGGGCCTCTCCAGCACTGAATGTCAGCCTGCAGAGGGAGAGCCGTGTCGCCAGAGCAGGTGTTCGCCGTTTCCTGCACACAGGGGACTTCTCTTCCCGAAACATCCCACTTGCTTTACTCGCACCTGGTGGGCCCCAGCATAAATACTGGCATTCCCAGGTAGTGCCCCACTGCACAGGGCACCGGGGGCAGGACAGAGCCTTAGAAAGAGAATATCCCTGTTTCAGATTCGTACAGTAGCGTTCTGGCTTGTACATCAGAGTCACTTCCGTTTAATCTCTGTGTGTCCGTATCCGGAAGCAGTTCGTGTCTAAGTGTGCTGAGTGTGCTAGAACGCTGGGGCGAACAAGGACCCCCGGCTAGAACCTCACTGTGTCCCCCAGAATCGGAACATGGAAAGACCCTGACAACAGCTTAGTTATTGTGCCTTTACCTTGGACCTATGTTCATGTTGCTTTCCTTTCTCCCTGCTTACCTGAGCTTCTTAACTTCTCCTGTTCCTTTCTCAGCCTTTGCTGTCATTCACTCATACAACCTTGGGCTCTGGCACATCCTGGCAGATCCACAAAGCTTGCCTTCGTCCTCCTGTCTGCCCCTGGAACTGCTCTGTCCTCCTCGCATGCAGCAGGGATTACCTTGGTGGCAGCCAAATCAGGGAGCATGGGCCCTCCCAGAAGGTCAGCGTGGCCACTAGCCACTTGTGCCACTGGGTACTGTCAGCATGGCTGGGGTGACTAGGAATGGGCAGCAGGGCTGGAACCCCTTTGGGGGAGTTTAGGGAGCTTTCCTGGGCCATAAGTGCAGTCACTAATGTATCAAAGAACATCGATAGGATTAGAGATAATAATATGTACGAGATGTTATGGGTAAAGCACCTGTAATCATATTTGGGACACAGCACATATGCTGCATTTGTTATCTTGTGCTATTATCAATGTCATTTAGTCTCTTCTTACTATTTTCTGTTGCTCTTATTAATACTAGTGAGTTGATAGTTTTTGTGATTTCACTAGGAGAATTATTTTTTTTTAAGATTTTATTTATTTATTTGACAGACAGAGATCACAAGTAGGCAGAGAGGCAGAGAGAGAGACAGAGGAGGAAGCAGGCTCCCTGCTGAGCAGAGAGCCCGACTCCAGGCTCCATCCCAGGACCCTGAGATCATGACCTGAGCCGAAGGCAGAGGCTTTAACCCACTGAGCCACCCAGGTGCCCCCACTAGGAGAATTCTTATGTAATCAAAATCCTTTGAGCAAAAGTTTTTTCCTTATAACTCTTCTTGGCAAAAATTCAGATTCCCTTTCAGGAATTTTCTTTGCTGAAACAACAGTCTCTGAATATTGTGTGAAAGTTCATTGTGTCTTATGACAGAGCTACTAACGGGGGTCCACCAAGGGCTTTAGGTCTTTGTTGTTTGCATTTCAAAACTGACCCTCAAATTTACTTTCAACTCTCTTGCCTTCTCTAAAATATTGGAAGGCAGTCCTTCTAATGGCATGAAACATCTTATTTCCAGTTCAATCCCAAACCTTGTAGGCCTAAATAAAAAAATTGAACCCTGTGCCCCCCAAGGTTTTAATCTAATATGTGGCTTCTTGAATTAAGGCCAACTCTTCATTTTTTTAAGGCATCAGCAGATTCCAAATACAACTTTTGGCTGCTTCCTTTTAGCATCTGACCTTGATTCACTTAAACTAATTGTTGTCCTTTCAGCAGATTGTGATTCTTAAAAGCAACAACAACAAAAACTCTACTAAAGAACGTTAGAGGGATTTTCAGAATTCTGAGTACAGTGCCCTCCGTGTGAACTGTGCCTCTTCAGGGTTACTCTTCCAATCAGAATGGTAATTTGTTTAAAACTAGGCATGAGCGTGTAATTTTTTTTAAACTTTTTTTTTAGGAACCTGGCCTCAAAAATATTTAATCAAATTTAGGATGTAGGAATCTTCCAGTTTGTCACTGTCACCTGCTGATTCTTTAATACCTATGGAACTGCTTCTACGTGGCAGGTAGATGCTCATTGCGGAGGATGTATAGAGGCTCTGTCCCCTCCCCCGCTCCTGGGGACTCATGGTCAAGTTAGAGACCGCCACCCATGCTCCCGTGCCCTGGGCATTTCTGTGAAACTTCTCTGAGTTATATACATTATACTGATAACATGACAGCTGTGTGGCACTTTTTAGGTACAGCCCCCTTACATGTACTTTTAACTGAAATCCATTGGTTTTAATATTAAAAAACCATCCCATTAAGTAATTTAAATTGTTACAATTCAGTAACTAACCTATAATCACATAAGGAGTCAGTCAGAGCTGGAATTTCAACCACAGTCTTCTAGTCCAAGATCCCATGTTCTCTCCTCTTCTGTACCCTGTCTTGTGAGCCAAGATTGATGGTGAGTTTAGAGTCCTCCCCAAGCATGAGATGGTATAAGGTGACTTTCTAGGAGGTCCACTGAACTACAGGGTGGGAAAGTTATTCACTACCTGTCCAGTTAGTTCTTTAGCCCTGATTCATCAGTGAGCTTTGATTTGGGGCTACAGCATCTTCTGCCTCTCTCTCACCCAACAAAGACTCAGAAGACACCCACGTGGTAGGGCGTGGCTGAAATTAACACCACTTGTTTTGTTTTCACTCCACTTCTTCTATCATCTTTACCTGCAGCAAGTGTCTTGGCTTTCCATGTATTGTAATGATAAGAAAGTTCATTTCCAAATAAATGTGTTTAAATATATAAGTTAAATTTAAATCCTTAAATAAATTAGAGGAAAGAGGTAAGGGGCCAGGGAAATAGTGACACTGGTACACAGTGATACAGATTGTGGCTCTTTCCTTCCGCAGCACCACTTGCCTTCCAGATTCTTGTTTCATCTTCCCCTTCACCCACTTGAAACTTCCCAATCCCAGAGCATCTTAATGAGACGCTAACAGTTAGTAGGAAGTACATTCTGGTGAACAAAGCGTTCCACCCGAGGTCTGTGGTAAGATGATTTTAACCAATAATGTTCATTCTGTTTTGATAGTTGAAGTAGCTCTCTGAAGATTCCCCATGGAGGCTGTGAGTGTCTCTGTCTCTTGGGGCGGGGAATGAGGGGTGTGGTTAGCAACTTGTAGAAATTTCTACCATGCCATTATTTCTATTCTGTGCCTGGTACAGGCTCATTGTTTTGACTTTGTTTGGAATCTCCTTCTCATGCCCATAGACTAGGGCTGGAAGCCAAAACTTGCCTCACGAGTAGTCTTTGGACCTCTTAAGTGATAGTGTCCCCAGTCTTCAATAAGATGATGTTTGGTAAAACATTGGTCAATAAAGAAAAATATCTAGGACTCTAATTTCATAATGGGTTATAATTTTCAATAAAATATTTTCTTTTAAGAGTAGAAATTGAACTTTTGACAGCGTAAATTGAAATGCAATTATTCTTCACTGAACTATTTGAAAAGGCATTTCTAACCTCGATTTCCAAATTTCTAAGGTAATTCTCCCTTTTAAATTTTTTTATCTTTAATCGCCATGACTTAGGTACTGAAGGAAGAGGCTGGGAATTGTGCTGATAGATTTTATAAATTAATATATGTCAAAAAGAGAACCACAAACCTCTCATTAAAATTTCCTTTACTGCTACGCTTATTCATTTCCAAGCCTGTCATGTCTAAAAATGTATCCTTAGATTTTTCAGTCACATTTGATGGAGTCAATGTGCTGTGATTTCTGAGGTGAGGACATTTTTAAACTCCCAGCTCTCCAAGAAACACCCTGGAAAGGATGTGTGACTTTTCAAGAGAGGGGCAAGAACAAAACAACAGTCGCCCCATTTGTATGTACTTTATAGAATCAGCGGAGGGAAAATATAGATCTACTAGAGGGGAAAAAAATGGAAAGGATTATTGTCAGTGTGACAGTCACAAAAATGGCAGCAAAGTCACTTAGGAATTTATTGCCATCAAAGCCTGAAGCTTTACAATTAGAACCTGAGCAGTAGTCACTAGCACCTGGATCGAGCCCTTCCTGTGGAATAGGTGTGTTGCACGTGTGGAGTCTCTCAGTTGTCATGTTGTCAGTAGGGAGTCCGGGCTGGGTATTCAAATAGGAGAGTGCCATGTGCCCAAGTGTGTTTTTAAAAAACTCACTCTGGAAGAAGTGAATTAGCTGGTGGGTAGTAAAGGGCGCAGACAGGAACCTACTGCTACCATAATGCAGGCAAAAATAAGTGGAAGTCAGCTTTTCTGTCCCAGAAAGAAAGGAGAAGCTAGATTTGTACAGAAGGATCTATTTGTTCTCCAGATGTTTTAAAGATTCCTTTTTCCTAGAAGGGACTCTTGTTCATCTCAGAAGATCTGGACACCTTTATCCCAGGTTACCTGACAAATCACTCTTTCAAGGCAGGTGCAGAGGTAGAGGAAATTACAATTCTGGAGAAGTATTAACATCTCAAACCCTGGCAAGATCTGCATCAGAGAGGAAATGAAAATTGCTCTCTCTGAACCGTGGGTGGCAATCCTGGAAGAAGGACCCAAAGCCAGAGTGATTTAGAGAAACCACAAAGCAATTGAATCAGATGCTTTCACCTGCTTTAAAATAAGGCAGTCGTCTCATTGGGGCTATCTGTGTCAGGGCACTCACTGGCATCGCTATTTTGATACCCTGTCCAATGACTATGGCCTCCCTGAACTTGCCTGGGTAATGTAATGAGGACAGGGCCAGGTCCCGGTTCCAGAATTTTTGCATAATTGATTGATTTCATGATGTCCCCCATGATCAAGAGGTAGGCAGTGCCTACCTCAAAGAAGTAAACTTTGACCAAGTTTTATCTATTTTTATCTATTTATCTATTTTTCTTTCCCTTCCCCTATGTTCCTCTGTTCTGTTTGTTAAATTCCACATATAAGGGAAATCATATGGTATTTGTCTTTTTCTGACTTATTTCACTTAGCATAACTCCAGTTCCTTCTGTGTGGTTGCAAACGGCAAGACTTCATTCTTTGTGGTGGCTCAGTAATATTCCATTGTTCATTCATACCCTATCTTGTTTATCCATTCATCTGTCGATGGACATCAGGACTCTTTCCATTATTTGGCTATTGTTGGACATTGCTACTATAAACATTGTGGTACGTGTACCCCTCCAAATCGGTACTTTTGTATCCTTTGGATAAGTACCTAGTAGTGCAATGGCTTGGTCGCAGGGTCGTTCTGTTTTTAACTTTTTGAGGAATCTCCATACTACTTTCCAGAATGGATGTGCCCGTTTGCATTCTCGCCAACGGTACAAAAGAGCTCCCCTTTCTCCCCATCCTCATTAACATCTGTTTTCTGAGTTGTTCATTTTAGCCATTCCGACAGTTGTGGGGTGGTATCTCATTGTGGTTTTGATTTGTATTTCCCTGATGATGAGTGACATTGAGCATATTTTCATGTGTCTCTTCACTAAAATAGCCCCCACTTTTGAAACCACGTGACCTTGCATCAGTGTCTGTAATTCCATGGGATATTGGTCCCAACCATGGTGTGTTCAGCACCGGTCAGTGCTGCCCAGTTAGCATTTTTGCCCCTTTCCCTCTGTCACTCAACTGAAGAGTATTTGTCTTTCTGGCCACTGGATCAGCGGTTTTTCAGAGTTTTTTTCTGCTTCGGTACACTTGAGGAATGTCACATCATTAGCATGAGCTTACGACTGCAGTGATTCTGAAGGTGGAAAGAGAGGGGACTTTGAAATTGGGCACATTTAAAGAAAAGCAGTAGATTGAAGGTCCCTCTGGAGCGCACATAGCTTCCCATCCCTGGGAACTCACTGTGCAGATGGTACAAAGCTGTGTGTAATCAAATAGGCTTACTCCACAAAAAGTGGAAACTAGAAATGCTTGATGACTTATGACCCACGGCCAAGGTGACTTCAGAATGCTGTGTGCACAGTGCAGTACAGTGGGCACAAAGTCACGTGTTCTCAGCCAGCTTTGTGGCCCAGAAGGAGCAACACAGAGTTCAAAGCTAGGTGGTGTGGGGTCCAGGGCCTAGTTTCTCCTCACTGACTACCTGATCTCAGGCAAGCCACATCATACCTTTGATCCTCAATTCCCTCATCTGTGCAATAGGAATAAAGAGACTTACCTGAGAGATCTTCAAAAACCCCATAAGCCTATATTTTTCAACAGGAAATATATGACATTGCTGTGAAAAGTCACTCATTCAGAGGCATATTCAACAGACTATAAAACATGCTCTAAAGCTCAGCCAAATGTTGGGGGTGGGTGGAGGCTGTTTCTGGGCATGAAAAGATCATATAATATTTTCAGGCTGCAAATCTCAATTTCATTATCAAAAGAGGGAGCGATATTAGGTGCAGAAATACAATATGATTATTGCTTAGATCATCACATGCCTGGATCATCTTGCAAAATAGAAAAGTTCTGCAAATTGGGGATGGACTCAATTTCAGTAAAACGCAGCCATTTGAAGTACTGAAATCGATTAGCAGCCTTCTTTAAAAATACAGAACAATGTTCACATTTAGATTTCAGCTGATTTAGGCATCACACAGATTGTGTGTCTTTGCTCCGCCCCCACGTCTTTTGCCCTTAAAGCATCACTTGCTCCCTCTGGCTGCCTCTGCCCAGGACACTGGCTAACGACAGTGACCGTAGACTGCACTGGGGCAGATTTTGGGGCCACCTTCCCATTGGCACACCACCCTATGGCCCATCCGGCAGTTTTAGGTGTCTTCAACTGCCTTAGTGCGATAGCAGTAAATAGTTTATATGGCCCCAATAAAATGCAGCCCCTGAAGGAACCAGAAGAAGAAGAATGTGCAGAAAGCAAAGTTCAGAGACTTTGCATGCCCCAGCAAGTTCATCTCCCATCTTCCAGGGTGATGGCTTTAGTCATTTTATGTGCCCAGTTTTATTCATAGGAGAAAGGGAGGAAAAATTCCATTTCAGAAGCTTCTAAAAAAAACTTGACCCTGCACTACCTAGAAATATACTGTACATTATGTGCCGTCTTGACCTGCATCCCTTCCTTCCTGGAAGCTTTTCTGTTGAATAGGATTTTTTTTTTTTTTTTGCTCCTTTTTTAATATCTAGGAGCTGCGGCATTTGTAACAAACTGCATCATTTTGGAGTAACGTTCTCTCGAGGTGGGCAACTGAGATGTATAATTATATCCCGTGGAAAATGATAGTGGTGTGTGGGCTGGGGGAGGAGGTTATTGGATCACAAAAACATGTTTCCCATTCAGAAAAAAATGACTGTATGCAAGATGTTCAATTTCCTTCTGCTCTGTGCCCATGGAGAGCCCAGCGTCTTAAAGTGGAGAAGTCATTGGTATTCACTGGAGCTTGCCTGGCTTCATTTTTATTGTTTCTGAGACTTATTACTCTTTCTGAGTGGTTCCCCAGGTTTGCTGCCTTTTCTCGGTATATATGAGCTAAGGTAGTCAGAGGAAACACTTTAATTACATTTTAAGTGGAGTCAAAGCATAAGTATATTTATGAAAATTCTAACAGAAGGTGCAGTGAGACCATTAACTTAAATCCCCAAAATACATAAAATGTGTTTTCATAATAAAAAGTCCATCGTTGGCATGTTAAATTGGATCTGCATATTAAAAATCAACGCTAAACACTAAATATTGCCTTAATGTCCATATTGTATCTTAAATTCCTCTCATGAAAAGTGTCCTGGGAGTGTGGGCTGTCATCGTCGGTCTCCCAAGCTTGTCGTTATGTGGCTGCCCCAAGGATACAAAATCACTGGTTGCTACGGGATGATTGTAGCCGTTCTTCCCTTACCCATCACACTGGTTCTCTCTCGGACCTCTTTTGCGAAAGCACGCCTGTGCTTTGGCTGAATTTGACTTTAGTGAACCTGCTCCTAACCATCAAGCAAAAACTACGAGATAAGAGATGAAGGAGTTGGAGGTTGTACTTCCACCTGAATACAAGGGTTTGTCTCAGACACAGGGACATGTAAGGGGCAGTAAGCAGAGAACCCTTGCCCTCCCCGGACAGATGCCAGATATTGACATGTGCTTAGGAATCCTCTGGTTCCTTCAGGAATGGAGCTCTTTTTTTTTTTTTTTAACATGTGCTGTATTATTAGTTTCAGAGGTAGAGTTGAGAGATCGATCAATTACATATAACACTGTTCATTACAACAGTGTTCATTACATCACGTGTTCGTTACATCGAGTGTCCTCCTTAATGCCCGTCAATCAGCTACCTCCTCCCCCTAGTCTGTTTCCTGTGGTTAAAAATCTCTTTTGGTTTTTCTCCCTCTCTGATTTCGTCTCATTTTATTTTTCCCTCCCTTCCCCCATGGTCCTCTCTTCTGTTTCTTAAATTCCACATATCCGTGAAATCATGTCATAATTGTCTTTCTCTGATTGACTTATTTCACTTAACATGATAACCTCTAATTCCATCTACATCATTGCAAATGGTTAAGATTTCAGGGTTTTTGATGGCTGCATAGTATCCCATTGTATATACATATATATATACACCACATCTTCTTTATCCATTCATCTGTCATTGGACATCTGGGTTCTTTCCAGAGTGTGGCTGTTGAGGACATTGTTGCTATAAACGTTGGGGTGCAGGTGCCCCTTCAGATCACTATGTTTGTAAGGGAGTGGAGTTCAATTTACTCAAAACCTTGTTGACTTTACTTTCAACAAATCTGATAGGAACAGCCCTTCTCTAGATACCACATAAAATATGTGGCGATAACTCATGGTCCCAAAAATATTGGTTCAGATTAGAATTCTTCTCAAAACATCAGGCAATTTATGTAATTTTAAATGGACACATAAAACTTTTGACTGTCTTAAAGATTTAAAAAAAAAAAAAAAGGATAGCTAAAGAATCTTACCCAAAGAAAAATACACAGAAGAAAGTCACATAAAATGTATATTGATTTGCTTAATTTATTAAACAGTATTTAAATACCTATATGAGTTGATGGATGGTAACTAAGCTTGCAGCAGGAATCATTTCACATGATATGTAACTCAAGCCATTTTGCTGTATTCCTTAAACTTATATAGCTCTGTATATCAAGTATATCTCAGAAAAAGTGGAAAAAGAAAAAATATTTAAAAGCCAAACGGTATGTGAAATAGGACATAATATAAAGATTGCATAACAAAATTACTTAATTTTAGTGAGATGTGTTTCACTGGAGGGTTTATTGGGAACTAACTGTCCATCTCATGGTCTGCCAAAAGAGAGAGAGAGGTGGGTCATAAGGCTCACCTAAGGTCAAAAAGGCTCAGTCTAAGGGAACCTGGGTGGCTCAGTGGGTTAAGCATCTGCCTTCAGCTCAGGTCATGATCTCAGGTCCTGGAATCAAGTCCCACTGTCAGGCTCTGGGCTCAGATGCCTGCTTCTCCCTCTCCCTGTGCCCCTGCTCATTCTTGCTCTCTTGCTCCTCACTCTGTCAAATATATAAATGAAACCTAAAAAAAAAAAAAAAAAAAAAAAGCTCAGTCTCTTGGGAGAATGGGGAGTAGAGGTAGTAAGTATGTCTGCTGCGTCAGAGTCACATGTCTATGCCAGGCCTCCTTGTGGGCCAGATAGGAAACAGTATTCTATAGCCTCAATGAGGTGTATTCCTGCCTTGATGATGATTCTTATTTAGAATTCCTAAACCTGGAAAACAGGAGCTCACAGTGTGGAACACCTCTGCATCATGTCATAGTCTCTTGGAATGCCCAATGGCTCTAGAGCTGTAGATAAAGTTTCATTTTCTAACTAGAAATGTAAACAGGCAATGTATGGTTACAAAAAGCTATAATATTTAAAACTGGGTCCATGTTAGAAAATAAAAAATAATACTTATCACCATAACAAAAGGAAACAAAAGCCAAGTTAGTCAGTCCAGAGAGCCCTTGTTTCCTATCTCTGTGCTCCCCATAGGTTTATTACTTATTTTCCAAGCCAAAGATAAGGACATGTGGTTCTAATAATTGCAAATGTATTCATGGGGAGATTAGCTATATAATTGCATCCAGACCTGTTCCAGAAAATGCAGGACCCTGTCACAATGTCCATAGGGAGTCAGGGTACCATGGATGGCAATAGTCATTTCATCTTTTTCTTGGAGCAGCTCTTTTTGTTATGTTTTATTTTGCTTTTAAGAAAAAAATAACATTTTGCCGCTTCAACGTAACTCACGTAATTCCTGGATGGGGAATTGCGAAGACTTGTAGCAAAAATGCCCTCCCACTTCTGTTCTGCTGCTGCTGCTTCCCTGCCATGATCCCATTATCCTATGAGATAAGAAAATTTCCTGTTTCGTAAAAGTAATCAACAGTTAATTGAAGTTTACTTGACATCTCTCTTGTATTCTCTTGTTGCAAACCTTCATTTAGAGAGAAAGAGATGTGATCGATGTGGAAAGCAGTTGCTGCCCATGTGTATATAAGTAGATGTAACACTGTTTCCCCCTTGGAAGTCTTTGACAGGGGAGAATACAGAAAGAGAAGTGGATTAAGAGTCAGAAAAACATGGAGGTCTGACCCAGGCCTGTGTGTTACGAGTTGGTGGTGTTCCTTCTGCAGCTGGTGTCCCTCAGCGTTTAGAGCAGGGAGGCATCCCTCCATGCCTGACCACTCTCGGGAGCTGTAGTTGAGACAGTGGCCTTGTTCATTCTACAAGCACTTAGTAAGTGCACCGAAATAAGGGCTTCGAGTTGGAGAGCACTTGGCCTCACCTTATAAAAACATGCTCTGACGGATTGCATGGAGCACTGGGTGTGGTGCAAAAATGATGAATGCTGTTATGCTGAAAATAAAAAATAATTAAAAAATAAATAAATAAAGGTATGAAACCAGTGAAGCTGGCCATCACCTTCAAAAAAAAAAAAAAAATGCTCTGAGCTACGTGCCCTGCTCCAATGGAAAGGGAACGGTAATCATTGCATTGTTGGCTTCTTTCTGTTTCCTGGTCACCAGTTACATAAGAACAATGAGATTAAAATACTATTTATAAAAGCAAGGGCTGTCATGGGGCACCTAGGGGAGTTCAGTAGGTTGAGTGTCTGGCTCTTGGTTTCGAATCAGGTCATGATCTGAGGGTCCTGAGATCGAGCCCTGGGTCAGCCTCTGCGCTCAGCGCAGTCTGCTGGAGCCCCCACTTTCTCTCTCTTTCTCTCGCTAAAAATAAATCAATAAATCTTAAAAAATGAATAAACATTTTAAATAAACAAATACAAACAAGTTAAAATAAGAATATAGTATCGGAAGGCCTGAAGTTGTCCCAGATGGTAAAGAAACAGCTGTGGTGTGCGTGTGGTCCTCAGAGGAAAGCATCTTCTTGTTGGGGAGGAGGGGATTTGTGTGGCTTTGCCTCAGGTGACCTGGGATCATTATCTTTGTTAGACAAGTGCCTCTCTCCCAGTCCACTGTTGATACCCACCCTCTCTCTCTCACACACGCACACACACAGAGAGACACACACTTACACACACACGCCCTGTGATAGTGTTCATTGGCGGCCATGGATTCTCCTGGAAAATGTCAAGGCCCCTCACAGAGGCCACTCCCTTCTTCATCTTTCTACAAAAAAAAACAAAACCCAAGAACTTTCAGATGGGTGGGAAAGGCAGAGGGAATTGAAATTGACAATTACATCACAACACCCTCAAAGGAGAATTAAATTGTTATGAGGGCAGTCGGATAATAGTTATTACTCAACTGTAAAATGATTGTCGTTCATAGAGTAACAGAGACACTATTCAGAAAAAGAGTATGACTCTAAAAGCCCCCGAAGCTATTTTTAGATGCATATTTCATAGCAGAATAGAAGTTCCATGTCTGAATAAATCCTTTATCATATGACGGTCTTGTTCTTGAGGGAATTAACGAGTGATTTTTTACTGCTGGTATTTCTATTGACTTAATTGATTAATAACCTGAAAGTGGTTTTTTTCCTCGTATCTGTCCTGCATTGTGCAGTATTTACCCTTCAATTAGCTACATATGGTGTGACCCTATTCATAGAGCTACATAGTACATCTGATCCTGGTCTGCTGCCATGTTTTCTCAAAATGATAAATATAATGTAAAAACTATTATGGTAATAAGGTGTTGAGGATGACCATGACTAAGATACCTTAAATTAAGACAGGCAATTTAAAACTGTAACACTTATGTACACAGTGTTATTTTTTTCTCTCTTGCCTGTCATGAAAGTGGGGGGGTGCTCTTCCTGCTTTGTTGCATGGAGGGACCGGTCCCAGGGGCGCAGACCTGGGACAGGGCTCTCTTCCAGCCATTCTGTGATGGGCACTGAGCCAAATGGTCATAGCAGGACCAATACGCATCAGGTCATGGAAAAGGTGTGGACTTCACAAACTGTACATAGGCAGATTTTCCAGGTATTTGAGCCCGTCACACACTTAAGCTGTACAAGTAAAACTTTATCTTGAGACCACCACCAAACACTACAATCGCTCAATCACTTAATAAAGAATTATTGGATTCCTACCATGAGGCACAGGCTCCGCCCAGACAACAGTGACAACCACGCAGTCCCTGTAAAGTCTCAGGGAGTTTCCAGACTGGTGACAGAGACACTAGAATAAGCTGAGCACCGTGCATGGCATGGTCGGGTCCTGTGCAGTAGGCCAGTGGTGAGGCTCTCTCGTGGGGTCTGAGAGCAGGTGTGTCCTACCCACTGCCGCAGTACTCATGCCGCTTAACTAATGAGCCCCCGCTGGAGCCATAGAAAGAGATAATAAATAGGTTCTGTTGAACCACAGACTAATCACTGAATATTGGTAATGGTTGGAAATGGCCAAGATGGCCAAACAATGTAAGAGAGACAGGAATTAGGGGCTTTAGTTGGAAAGAACTTGAAAAGCCATCCTGGGCATGTTTGAGTGTGTGAGTTCCTGACACCATGTCCTCTGGCCCTACAGTAGCTCAGAGCGGTGCCCTCCCCGTCAGCTCTGCCTACTTCCTCCTCCCATCTTCTCTCCCACTTGGTACCAAGAAGTAGAAGAGTAGCCGTGGCAAAGACAAGAAGTCAGTTTGACTAACTGCTTCTTGCCTCCATCCTTCTTCCCCTCACCTTTTATAGACTTGGCTACGCAAGGATAAAAGGGACTGTGAGCCAAAGTGGAAATAAAAGTCCCAGCTTTTTTTTCACCTGTCAACTGATACCAAAGGACATTTTCATTATAACTTGAACAGAAAAAACATATATCTGACTAATAACATGAAGATTAAAGATCCTGGGCATAATAATGTCAAATCCTTAAATAAATGGACATATAAGCTCCATTAAAAATGAAGAGAAAACCCTGGCAGAATTTATTACAGGATTTTAGCCTTGAAGGCATGAAGTCATAGCTTCCCTACCTTCTCCGTTTCAACCAAAAAATCACCTTCTTTCGGTTAGCAATTAGGTAGAAAAATGATATCTTTGTATCTCTTGAGAGTATTGAAAAATGGCAATATAATTAAGAAATTGAGAGGAATGTTAATTTTTTCTGTATTAAATTAAAAGCGGATAGAGTGAGCACCACCATTTTAATGGACTATATGATAAATTACAGGTTCACTCTCCAGCCCCCCTCTATGTTTATAACGTATTAGGTGAAGGAAAACAAGGTACTTAATCCTTCCTCTCCTTCCTTCTTGACCCTTGCCGTACATTTCTTAAAAACATCCTCCATCCTTAAGATCCTGTGTTTACTGCACCAAATTGTAATTCTTTGTGTCACTTTTCTCTTTCTTCCAGAGCTTCTTTGAAGGGCAGTCTGCACCATGGGACTCCGCGAAGAAAGATGAAAACAGAATGAAGAACAGATATGGGAATATCATCGCATGTAAGTGTTGACAGTGTAATTGTGCTGTGGTATAACTTTCTTTTCTGCATCTGCTAAGATTGACCACCAGCCTCACGCAGCGAGAATTTACAGTGCAATTACCGCCTTCATCCTTCTGGAAAAGCTGGTGTTATGCTCGTATTAAAGAAAGGGAAAACTACCTAAGTACCCCCACTATATCCATGTGTCTTGCTGTGGGGCTAGTTTTACTTTCAGATTTAGGGTTTGGGTAACATAGGTAATGCTAAAATGCTGAGAAAGAAAATGCCTTTTAGGAGTAAACATAATAGTCCTAATGTTTCCCAGCTGCTACATGGGAATGAATGGAAATAATGATGTGCCACACGCCTTAATGCGAGGGGCTCAGAGTTCTCAACGAGCATTAACTCATTAATCCTCCAGACACTTGGGTTACGTAGGTCAGTAATAGCCCCATTTTAAGGACAGGAAACCGAAACTCAGAAGTTAAATGATAGTCCCTGTATCACAACGCTCATTAGCAAAAGAGGGAGGATTATATCTTAGAAATTCCCAGTTCCTGTGAAGCTGAATGTTACCAATCCGTAATGCCTTAGATGGTTTTTAAATCGAGCCCAACCTCATTAATGTTCCATAACGATGCTGAGACACCTGGTAGATTGATGACCCTCCTTCTCCCGGGGCCGGAGCCATCCATCCCCTGCGTTAAACTGCTCCAAGTCACACGGGACTGCCCCCAAGGCTCTGACAGGTACCAACAGAATACTATTTCTGAAGATACATAAATTCAAACAAAAAAACAAACAAACAAACAATGTGGGAATAGAGTGGGAGAGCTTGGAGTTCCTCTTGTCTTACTGCGATTTGAGAAAGCAAATGGGAAACTTTTGGGTAGTATGGATTGTGAACGTGCAGTGAACTTCTATTTGTCTGAGTTAACATTTCTTGGAAGGACAGGAGAGACCGCTATATCGGAGTTTCTGTGATTGTAGAGGTGTTCCCTCCCTATGTCATCCGAAACAGTAGCCACACGTACCCCGTGAGCACTTGAAATGAGGCTGGTGCCACTGAGAAGCTGAGATTTAAAATGTTTTTCACTTAATTACTTTGAATTTTAATAGTACATGAGACAAGTGGGTGCCACTGTTGGACGGTGCAAATGGACCGTCAAAAGTATGTTTGATTGTCAACAAGGAGGGAGTGGGGTTTGCATGTCATAGGAGCGAACCATCCTGACTGCGCATGGGCTTGCCCTGTTCTCCCTCTGGCAGCTCCTAAATCCCAAACATGGTGTTGCAGGTGACAAGTGCTAGCTTCATGTTTTGTCTGTTCATTGACTTAGCGGTTCAAGTGGTCGTGTCAGGGTCCTTGTTAGTCAAAATATGCTTCCCTAAGATCTAAGGCTTTATTGCCCCTCAGTGGATTCCGTCAACACTGTGGAGCACCAGATCCCACGGTGACAGGGACGCATGTGCCCCACCAGCAGGACAAGGCAGGGTGGGCAGGTAACAGAGCACTGTGACGCCAATCCCATGAGGTGACACAGCCCCGGGCTGGAATTGTGGGTGCAGGACCACTGGGCTCAGGGAAGGGGAACCTGATTTCTCACCGGAGGATGGTCCTGGGAGGAATTGGTTGACCAATAGAGATCTCTCCAAGTTCCTTCATGTCTCTGGGAGCTGCTAAAGCTTTGCATTGTTAGAAGGATTCGGATTTCTCATCATGGCTTCCAGGGCTCTCTCCAGGAGTTCACTCAGCACTGCAGCAAGCTCCAAGGGGATCTGCAAGGTAAACTGGGCAGTTCCCAGCATGCCCTGGGCCTCCCTCCGTACCAGGTGGAAAGGGCTATTGGGGAGCCTTTGTCCTATAGTCCCCCTACCATCCCAGATGTGGGCCTCTTTGGGCACTCACAGAAGCCAGTGTCGATGAAGGCAATTATCAGTGTGCTCAGAGCTGCGGCGTCCTTTGCTCAGTAGAACTCTCAGCCTGCTCCTTCCTGAAGCCAAGTTCATTACCTGCGCTTGGTGGGCACTTGAGGAATATTTCTGAAAGAAGAATGAAAAAAAATAATAAAAGCTTGCATTTGTTGAGCACTTCCTCTATGCTAGATGCTACTGTAAGCACTTGGCATGTGTTAACTCACTCTCTCCCATGAAATAGGTTACCTGGTTGTTTCTGTCGCACAGGGGAGGCAGGTAAGGCATAGAGAAACGTTACAGGGTCCATAAAGGTGGAGGCAGGATTCCAACCCACGAACTGCTTTCATAACTGCTGTGCCATGCACGGTTGGACTGTTGGTCCCTGCCGGCTTGCTATGGTGCCTGAATTTGCTTTTCTCCCTTAGCATCGTGGTCTGCGGAGGCAGGTGTAGGTGACAAGAAGCAGCTGGTAGAGACTTTGGCCCTACCCCCCTTCCTCTGACCCCTGCAGACCCCTGTAGAGAAATTCTCGAGCTGCCACTGCTCAGGGTCTCCTGCAGAAGCTCTTTGTTCACGACTTTTGTCGTCTATTGTCTGAGAAGGATGGGGGGGGGCAGGGTCTCCTGTAGGGATTAGTTGTTAACCTATTATCATTAAATCTCCCCTAGCTCAAAATGGATAAACAAGATGTCAGAGGACATTTAAAAATGATCTGGGTGTGAGAAGGGCAGTAGGCGACAAGACTGCCTACATCCTGCCTGGTCTGGCCTAGGGGAACGCTGGCTGCAGGGCACTGGCCAGCACGTTGGAACATAGGGTGAGATGGGAAACCGAACAAGAGATCAGCGTGGTCCAAAACACCTCCCAGCATGATCGAAATACAAATTTATACTGTTGTGGGGGTTTTTTGTGAAGACACTGAAGCCACAAATTCTATGCAAATATCAAATATTTTAATTCTATTAAGTGCTATTCTCATCTTCAGGTTGAGGTATGGAGAGACAAAATGACCAGCCTGAGTTCACACGAGGAGGTGTCGTCCTTTTGTGATGTAAAACATATTTTTTTCTAGTTTAATTATTTGGGAAAGTTTATTTTAATACACCCATGTAGAGGTATGGCCCCTCCTGGAACATGAGAACGGCCTACACTGAAGGCCTCAAGAAGCCCCACCCACCTTGTTTCTACCTTGACCTACTAGATATTGGGTGTGCCTCTGTTTTCCATAGAAACATTGAATATCATTCTTCTACCTGATTTCTCCTCATGGCTGAACTGAGAGTGTGTGCTCAAATAGACCAAATAATTGATCCCTTAATTCAGCAAGTACTTCCTGACCATGTACTATTTGCCAGACACCATGCTAGGCACTTTTACCGAAGGATGATTAAACATAGTCGGACACTGCCCACCCAGCCATTAGCATCTAGGGCAGGGCTTGGCAGATCTTTCTGAAAAAGGCCAGATAATAAATCCTTTAGGCTTCACCGGCTGGCCAGTCTCAGTTCAAAACATAGAGTGCCGGGCTTGACTCCTGGTTTAGAGACAAACAGATCCCGCTGGGACAACTGTTCATTTCTGCCACTCACGGCTCACTTCTACCATCTTCACCATCATCTCCAGCCCTCAGGAACCTTCACTTAGGAAAGACGGTTTTAAACCCCCCTCTGTAGGCCCCGAATGTTCCATGACCTCACAATCTAGGGGCCGGAGCAGACCAAGGCATGCATGAACTGATAGGAGAAGGGTACACGGGTGAGGGGTGGACTGATGAGGAAAGGCCTTTTAGGCAAAAGAGAAGAACACAGGATTTGGAGCTAGAAGACGCAGTTGGGGTCTTGGCCCCACGGTACACTAACCAAGTGACCTTGGCTAAGTCACGAACCTTCTCAGTGTCAAGTTTCCTGAGTTTCACCTATTATGGAAACAGAACTAAATGCCATATAAGAACATTGATTGATGTTAGCTGGAAAAAAATCACATCTTCTCATTTCTCCTGAGTTGCTCTTTACTCTTCAGCTTGCGGATTCCGAGGTTATTTAAAAATTTTTAAAGATATCAACATCTGGAAGCCTCAAGTTCCAAATGATGAGCGGGGAGGCAGTAGCAGGCACCATCTTGCTCCCTAATTGTTAGCATGACTCTACACAACAAGACAGGCCCTGACAGACAGGGTCTCTGGGCTCCATTTCTGGGTGGTTTGCCTGGCTGTACCCAGGCTGATTTCCTACCTCTCACCTGCCTTCCATCCTGTTCCCTCCCTGTCGTTCAGTGTTTCTTCGTCTGGTTGCATTGTTTGTTCTTATGCTTTTCTGAAGACCACATTGAAAAGACACTTCTGTGCCCCGGCTGCACCAGCATCCAGGCTCCCATTCTTCCTTCTCAGTTGCTGTGGCATTTGGAGCCCAGTCTCTGTGCTCACGTGTTATCTTCTGCTTTTTTCCTTGTATTTTTTTATGTATCAGAATTATTCTGTTCTACTTTGTATTGAAGTCTAGCTGACACACAAAGTTACCTTACTTTCAGGGAGATCATGTAGCAGGTGGACAAGTCTGTTCATTCTGCTGTGCTCACAGGATGATTTCATGTACTAGATACATATGAAATAATCACTGAAATCTACACTCCTGGAATAGTTCTAGTATTTAATATAGGATCATTAGCTATAGTCATCACACTGTACATGAGCTCTCTAGACTGATTTATCCCACAGAATGGCAACTTTGTATCCTTTGGTCAACATCTCCCCAGGTCCCCCACCCACTCCTGGAATCACCCTTAGACTCTGCTTCTCTAGGTCCCACTGTTTTAGGCTCCCTATATAAGTGAAATCATGCAGGTTTTTTCTTCCTGTGTCTAGCTTATTTCATTTAGCATGATGCCTTCGAGTTTCCTCTGCATTGTGGCAAATTATAATCTTTTCATCTAGTTTCCTGTTGTTTTCGGAGATCCCTCTAGAACTGTGATCGTTTATGTAATTCTGTACAAGGCTCTATGTTGGCATATCACTTAGGCCTCCTCCAGACAATTATTAATGCTTTTTAAGTAGGGTATCCAAATCCTTAGACACCACTGGCATCTACAGCTGGTAGGGTAAGTTTGATACTACCCATGGGTTGCAAAAATACCACAGCTGTTGCCTTGAATCCCAGAACCGCCCTGGGCCTGCTCTCGCCCAGCCTCACTCAGGCTCGCAGTCCTAAGGAGTGGAGCCAAGTCGGTGTAAGTGCCCCAGGTTGTTCTGATGAATCATTTCATTCGGGCGCTGCTTCATTAGAGACTCTCTATGTGTCTTTACTTCCAACAGTGAAAATAACTCTTCAGTATTGTTAGAGTGGCGGACGGATTTGAGATTAAAAAGAATAAAAATGCTTATCCAAATCCCGCTTGTGTATGCACCCACGTCAGTTTATAGGCATGGGGAGGTGTATAACCATCTCCCTCCACCCTAAAAAATGATGTGGTTGTCAAAGAGTTGGTTATTGTGCCTGCGAAGCCTACTTCCTAGCACTTAGGCCTCAGGAATGACCACCAGTGAGAAGAAGGAATTGGGGGGTTCAGTCAGCGTATCTTAGAAATCCTCCTTAGAGCTCTTTCAGAGAACATAGGAAGTGCTGGTAATGATCACATTCATTGTTTTGCAATATCGTTTGCATATAAAATGGTTTTAATGGGGCTTAAAAACTGTTTATTGGCTTTTGCTCTTAAGTAAGTTAAACTTTTCCCTTATTTACATTATAAATTTGCTGAGCTAGTCCTTTGCAGAAAAAAAAAACAACAAAACACCCCTCTTCACCACACCACAAAAACAGAACTCCTGCTTTTCTCGATGTTTCCTAATTATAATTAATTTTGAGCTTAAGATACACACCAAAACTCCTGGCTAACGGAACCCCTTGAAGCCTAGGGTCCTCTTTTCTGGAGGCTGGCAGTTGAAGATAAGGAGCTAGAAATCTGCAGGTTCTTTCCAAGCTCCCTCCCCCACTTTCTATGGTCCATTCAAGGAAGACATATTGGTCTGCCATGTGCCAGGCTCTGTGTCAAGCTAGAGGAATTCTTTCAACAGATAATATTGAGTGCCTGTTACATGCCAGGCACTATGCTAGGTGTCAGAGACAGAGCAGGGAACAGAACAAAATTCCTTGCCTAGATAGCACTTGACATTCTTTGGGGGTAACAGAAAAAGTCACCAAGTAAACTGTGTAATATGTCTTATTAGAAAGTGAGGCGTGTAACAGGGAAAATGGAGCTGGGAAAGGAGACGCATGGGGCAGAGGTGGCAGTTTTTAAACTGTGGTCAAGAAAGGCCTCCCTGAGAGGATCAGATGCAAGCCAAGGCCTGTCCCAGGGGAGGAAGGGAGCCAGGTACAGGCAGAGGCTCTCAGGGGGCAGACCTGCCCCAGCGTGGTGCCCGGGGCAGTGAGGAGGCCAGTGTCACTGGAGCAGTGGGAGGGCGAACAAGGGGAGTGAAAATGTGAAGAACTGGAGGGACCGTGGTGGCCCAAAGTGGACACAGCCCCTGATGTTTTCCAAGGAAGGGGCAAGGGAGGAGAGACTTAAATGACTCTCCAAAGGAATGAAATGCTGTGAAATGGAAGATCCCTGAGTAAAGGGGTAGAGCAAACGGTGTTGTGGACAGGGAGTGCCTCATGTGAACACATCCTTCACATCAGAGAAGCCCTGGAGTCTGAGGAACTACAAGAAGGCCAGGTAGCCAGAGCTGGGAAGGGCAAGGGCAGGTAGGCCAGCAGCGGGTGGGGAGTATCTAAGTGAAAGCCAGAACTCCAGGGCCTTCCAGGGAAGATTAAGGATGTCAGTGTTCATTAAGAAAACAAAGGGAAACCTCATCAAAGGGTTTTTGAGGAGATGGGAGGGGGTTGTTCATCAGATAAGCATTTGGAAAATTTAATCTGACTGCAAAATGAAAAATGAATTGGAAGGGGACACTAAGAGATTCTTTCAGTTGCCCAAGTGAAAAGCAAGGATAATGTGGACTGGAAATAAAAGGAGTAGATGGATTCAAGAGAAATAAATGATCAGATGGATTGGATGTAGAGCAAGGAAGACAGAGGAGTCAGTGATGCTTCTGTTTCCAACTCACAGGAGGATGGTCAGAGGGAGGAGTGGTGCGCAGTCAGGGACGGATGGATAGACCGGTGGAAGAACTGGACATTTACTCCAACGGGTAACACTGAAAGGGAACCAGATTTGGCGGGAAGCTCAGGGATAGATGTGTTGGCAGTACCAGGGAAAGCTTATAAATTGAATCTGGGGACACACCCAGATACCTGTGAAACCTTCAAATGAAATGTCCAGTAAGCAGTTATACTGACTGCTTCGAAACCCAAAGAGGAGGGATCTGGGCCCAAATAGAAAAGAGTGAATCTTGGGGCACAGAATGGCAGTTAAAACCATTGGCAGGATAAGATTATGTGTGGAGGAAGCATGGAGGGCATCAAGCGCCTACGACCCAGCGTGGAGGGGCTTCAGTAATAGGGAATTACCAGGCAATACTGCCTAATGTGTTCAAAGGAGCATTATCTCATGGAGAAGTGAGGGTGTCCGTAGTGCAATAAAGACTGATGTAACAACATGAGAATTGTTCATGAAATTAGCAAATGGTGCTTTGAATGGCGTAGGTGGGGGGTGGGAGGGAGGAGACAATGGGTGAGGACATGACGGGAGGACAGACACCTTTACGAAGGGGAAGAGAAGAGGGTCCCTTCTGAGCTTTGGTTTTCATCCTCATGTTACCCATGCCCACCTACTCCTTTTTCCTAGCTAATAATGAGGTATCTAAGAGGAGAGTGAAACCTTTGACCCAATCTCTCCCATCTGTTTCTTTGAACCAGTGTCCCAGTCTTGATATTCGTGCTGAAAACTACTCTTCCAGGGTTTTGTTGCATAGCACTATGCTTTTCTCTCCCATTGGAGCCCCTCCAACAGTGTCACTTCTCAGGAATCTACTACCCTCATGATCTGGCGTAGGAATAAAGACAGTTGAAGAGAGGATGGTAGGAACAAGGGGTTAGTTGGTTAGGTACAGTTTGGCAGGGAGAGCTCTTGGTGTTAAAAGTCAGATGGATGAGAATAAGGGAGAAACAAATCAACACAACATGTTTAGGAAGGAAAAAAAAAATCTGGAAGAATTAGACAAAGTAAGAGTCAGGGGTCCTGCCAGGACACTGAAGATTAAAGAGTAAGTCTCCCTATTCAAGGGTCTAGGTATAAGCAATAAACACAGCAAGCCTGAGTAACACATAAAACCAACAGAGAGAGCAAAAGTGAACATGAAGCCACCTACCACTGAACTCAAAGGTTCCTTATTTGCTTGGTGCTCAGAACTAGCATGACCTGAGCATCCAGGTGGGCACAAGCAGGGACACCAGGCCAGCATATAGGTCACACAGGGGTAGATGGCTGAGCACCTCCCATTCATTCCCTTGTCTCTTCTGGTCTTGTACCTCGAGACCAGTGCAGCAATAGTCCTTGGCAAGTGTGTAACCACAGAGAAGCAAAGCCATTATTTGCAGAAATCAATTATAATTAAAATTAATTTTGATTCTCCTCTCAGAGGGCAAATGTTACTTAGATCATTGTGGTTCCAATTTACCTTAAATATGTCATCAATATTTAGCAGAATGAGAGTGGGTTGGAGATGAAATATTATCAATGACACACTCCACTTCCACCGCCTAGTTATATCTAATCACATACAAGTGAATTGCAAGGCTATTAACCATATCCATCATGTTTAAAATGGAAATGTTAAAATATTTGAAGCTACTTAGAGGTGTTTTAAATATAATGTTATGTGACAAAAAGGGCATAATTAAACCTTTTTAGAGACTTAGAGTTAAGCATAGAGACCTGCTTTAAATATCTCGTTACCCAACCTCTAGTGTATGCAAGCACACATCCATAAATGCATGCTTACACATCCATAAATACACACATGCACACACACAACTACCCACATACACACATACATATACATAAATACATACACACTTGCATACATAAGTATACATACGTGGGGGAAAATACCAGCAGATTAGAACTTTTCAGTAGCAAGCAATTGTTTCTTATGCTTTATAACACATCTTTATGTGCCTGTTTCTTACCCCAAAGTACTGTTTTGCCCTATTTCTTATTGTAAAGGCTTTTTTTTAAAGGAATGAGAAGCATAGCAACAAGGGTTTTATGTAGATTTTCTCAAAACGTCAGAGTTCATTACCCTTTTTGATGGGCTAACATTGAGTTGTGATTATAATATAAACATTTGTTGGATTTTGATCATATTCCAGTCATCCATGGCTAAATGGGTATCTTCCCCCCCAATTTTATAAAAGCAATTCATACACATTATAGAAAAATTATGCAGTAATGAAAAGTTGGGGGAAATTGCTCGGAACCTCACCAACAATGTTTGATCCCTACTAATATTTTTTTTCTGTTTCTTTGATCTTTTTTCTGTTCTTTGCCTTAAAGTTGTTGCCTTTATTTTTTAAAGTAAAAATAGGTTTATTGTTTTATTTCTGATTATAAAGACAGTATAAACTGTGTAGACTATTAATACACAAAATCATACGGATGAAAATAAATATGACTCTAAATTTTCCCACCCAGCAGAATTCCCACCCTTATCCCAGTATACATTTCTACACACATATACAATTATTTCATATAGATAGACTCTTAAAAGACATGCTGCTTTCTAACCTCCTCTACTTCACAATATGTCACAGAGATCTTCCCAGGTAAAGAAATTAAGTAAAATTAAATAAAAGCATAGAAATGCTTTTTGATGATCATATCATATTCCATTGTTTTATAAGACTGTTAGTTCTCAACCCTCTTCGAGCTTCCTGGGTGTCCTCTGAAACCAGCTCCCAGACACAGAGGAAAGGGAGAGAACAAAGAAAGAGGCAGGGCACTCCAGGATGGTAGTTGGGAATTTTAATAAGTAAAGGGATTTTATATACAGAGCTTGTCTTGGGCAGCAGCAAGATGAGAGGATCCCTGTATCTGCCCGCCAAATCTTAGAAGTTTATGAAGAGATCTTAGCTAGCTTCAGTCACCTATATTGTGCAAGTGTTCTCAACACGGTATCACTATCTCAAGACTATGCCTTGGAGTAGCTTCTGGGAGAAGGAAGAGCAAGCAGAACCACATTCCAAGGATAATGGGGAGATGGGTGAGGAACTTCAAGTACCCAGTCCAACTCATGGGTCAACCACTGGTCACAGCTTTTCGATGACCTTCCCCAACAGAGACCACTGTTGATCAGTTCCCTGTTGATATTCTTGAATGGTTTGAACTAGATAGGGACAGAATAAATTGTATTTAGAAAAGTAGCTGTCAGCATGGATTTACAAAATTCAAGATCCATTTATGTTAAAACCTCTCAACAAAGTGGGTATAGAGGGAATGTACTACAACTTAATAAGGGTCACGTATGACAAAGCCACAGCTAACATAATGGGGGAAAGCCCATTCAATGGTGAAAAACAGAAAACTTTTCCTCTAAAATCAGGAACAAGACAAGGCTGCTCAACCACTCTTGCCACTTTTATTCAATAAAGTATTAGCAGCTTTAGCTATAGAAATTAGGCAAGAAAAAGAAATAAAAGGCCAATTTGTCCAATTTGGACAAATTGGAAAGGAAAAAGTAGAATGGTCACTATTTGTGAAAAACATGATTTTTATATATAGAAAACCATCAAGATTACACACACACAAACACACAATTAGAACTAATAAGTGAATTCACTAACTTTCAGGGTACAAAATCAATATACAAAAATATTTTGCATTTTTATATACTAATGACAAACTATCAGAAAGAGAAATTAAGAAAATAATCACATTTACAATTTCATCAAAAATATTAAAATATCTAGGAATAAATGTAACCAAGAAGGTAAAAGACCTATACTCTGAAAACAATAAGACACTGATGAAAGAAACTGAAGAAGACCCAAATACATGGAAAGATATTCTGTCTTCATGGATTGGAGGAATTAATATTGTTAAAATATCTGTACTACCCAAAGCAATCTACAAGTTCATTGCAATTCCTATCAAAATCCCAATGGCATATCTTTACAGAAAAAGAACAATATATTCTAAAATTTGTATGGGACTACAAAAGACCTTGAATAATGAAAGCAATCTTGAGACAGAAAAACAAAGCTAGAGGCAGCACACTCCCTGATTTCAAAGTACATTACAAAGCTATAGTAATCAAAACCGTATGAAATTGGCATAAAAACAGATATAGATCAATGAAACAGAATGGGATCCCAGAAATAAGCCCACACCTATATGGTCAATTAATTTACAATAAAAGAGGCAAGAATATACAATGGGAAAATTTATTTCTTCAATAAATGGTGTTGAGAAACAGGGAAACCACATGGGGAAAAAAAAAAGAAACCAGGCTACTATATTACTCTAGATATAAAAATTAGCTCAAAATGAATTAAAGACTTGAATGCAAGACAGAACCCATAAAACTAGAAGAAACCCAGGTGGTAAGCTCCTTGACATTGGTCTTGGTGATGGTTTTTTGGATCTGACTCCAAAAGTAAAGGCAATAAAAGCAAATATAGATAAATGGTACTATATCAAAATAAAAATCTTCTGCACAGCAAGGGAAACCATCAACAAGATGAAAAGGCAACATATTGAATGGGAGAAAATATTTGCAAATCATATATCCAACAAGGGATTAATATCCACAACATATAAATAATTCATATAACCCAGGGGAAAAAATCCAATTTAAAAATAGGCAGCAGATCTGAATAAACGTTTTTTCTAAAGAAGACATACAGATGGCCAACAAGCCCATGAAAAATGTTCAACATCAGTAGTCATCAGGGAAATGCAAATCAAAAGCACAGGAAGCTATCACCGCGTACCTGTGAAAATGGTTGTTATCAAAATGACAAGAAGTAGCAAGTATTGGCAAGCATATGGCAAAAAGGAAGACTTCGTGTCCTATTGGTGGGAATGTGACTTGGTGCAGCCGCTATGGGAACAGTATGGGACCTCCTCAAAAAATTACAAACAGAACTACCAGCAACCCCACTACTAGGTGTTATCTAATTTGGAAAGATATATGCACTCCTGTATTCACAGCCACATCATTACAATGGCCAAGGTATGGAAACAACCTAAGTGGTTTAATGAATGAATATGGATGAATAAATAAAGAAGATACACACACACACACACACACACACACACACACAAATATAGATAGAGACATATTAGATAGACACATATATAAATAGATGTAAATATACCTCTATCTATCTATATATATAATGGTTATGAATACATACACATACATTCAGATATATAGATATAATGGAATACTATTCAGCCATAAAAGAATGAAATCTTGCCATTTGCAACAACATGAGTGGAACTAAACATATTATGCTAAGTGAAATAAGTCTTTCAGAGACAGATACTGTATAATTTCACTTATATCTAGAATCTAAAAAAAAAAAAAAAAGAGCAAAACAAAACAAAAATAGACCTATAATATAGAGAACAAACAGTTGGTCACCAGAAGGGAGGAGGAGGTGGGGGGGAGGACCAAATAGGTGAAGGGGATTAGGAGGTACAGTCTCGAGTTATAAAAGAAATAAGACATGGGGATAAAAAGTACAGCATTGGGAATATAGCCAGTAATATTATATCAACTTTGCATGATAACAGATGGTGACTAGACTTACTGTGCTGAGCGTTTTGTAATGCAGATAAATATTGAATCACTATGTTGTACACCTGAAACTAATACAACATTGTGGTGGCTAGAGGGAGGGGGGTTGAGGGAGAGGTGAAATGGGTGAAGGGGGTCAAGTGACACAAAATTCCAACTGAAAGATAAGTAAAGCATGGGGATGTAATGTCAGCGTGGTGACTATGCAATTGACAATATTGTAGTAATACTTGAAAATTGCCAAGAGAGTAAACCCTGAAGTTTTCATCACAATAAGTAAAAAAATGTCTAACTTTGTCTAGTGACTTATTGCAGTGATCATTTTACAATATATACAGATATCATATATTATGATATACACCTGAGACTAATGTAATGTTGTATGTCAATTATGCCTTGATTTAAAAAGAAAATATTTAAATAAAAAGACAAGTTCCTGAATAGATGCCAGGGGATTAAGAGGTAGGAGCTATTGGGGCATATTCATCCTGTTTCCTCATCAAAAGTAGCTCAAGCTCATCTTTCTAAAAGGTTGGCTGCTTAGAGTGTACAGGTTTTCCTCTCCTCCGCTGACTGCCAAACAAGCACCCTGGGCTTTTTGTAGTTTGAATTGCTAAGCAACAAGGATGTCACTTTTATTCCCATAAGAGGGGTAATTCCTTTTTAATGGAAACTATAGTCCTATACTAGTCCTATACTCCATGCAGTTGACATGTTCATCTCACTTGGTCCCAACGATCCTGGGAAGGTAGCCCATCATCAACCTCTTTGTACATGAAGCTCAGAGAGATTCAGAGTTGGTCTAAGTTCACAATTGGGGGGAATTGTAGAGAGCCAGGATTTGAATCAGAGTCTCTGGGACACCAGAGCCAAACGCTGCACTATATCAACATGATATGGTTTGGGAATAATGGGGGGAAAAAACACCCATACTGGAGGAGAAATGGGTTTGGTAATTGATAAGTCTAAAGCTCGGGTCTTTTCAACCTTCCTGGGCTGTATCTCCTGGAGATAGCAAATCTATAAAGTCTCAACCCCTTGGCTTTCATGAACAGCTGACCTGTTGTTAGCCACAAATCCCATTGGCTTTCTCATACTTTTATACCTGAACAGCTGAGTTCTCCAAACTTCTTCCTCCTTTCAACCCAAACGATAGACCTAGTACTGAGCAAGGCCCTACCCCCGCTAATCAGCCTCCAAAACAAAGTGGAAGGATAGGGGCTCAACCAGTGGGCAACGGCAGTTCTGTGGATCCCTTGCCTGAGCGTCTCCCATATTTGCCATATGCCGGAAATGTCCTCTGGGCATTTCGTCATTGTCACTGGATAGTATTTCACCTCAAGTGTGCCCCAGGAGAAGGATCTGAGCTTTCCTAAAAGAATGCCTGATGTATGAGAGTCTTCTTAATTGGCTTCTGATTCAAGGTGAATGAGATTTTAAGAAAAGATGGCAGTGAGCCTCCATGTACTGACTTATGTGCTGCCCAGCCATCTATATTTATTGTTTCCATAACCAACGGAGAGCTTGATTTAAAAGAGGATGCTCAAGAATCCCAGTTTCCGTCACCGAGGCATTTTCAGAGGAGCAGCAGGAGTTTAGGGAAGACTCTTCTGGCCGGAGGGACAGATCCTCTTACTTCTTTTGCCCTTCCTCCCTCTGACTCAGCATGAGTGTTGGTGAAACTAGGCTTTTTATTTAATTGCTGTTGAGGAAAGACGGTGCTCTCACGGGTGCACCAGAAGGCAGAGGACTCCCTGGATACATGCGGGCCTGGGACAGCCAAGAGGGCAGTCACGTAATGACCAGCCTTTTCTCGCTGGGCAAAATTCATGTCCTTTTGTTCTCCACAGCTAACTCCTGCCTCCGAGAGATTCAGCCCATTCTCCCCGTTAAACTCTCTGTCTCCCTGCCTTAAGATACTCTGACTTACCAACACTCACACATTTTATCACTGAAAGAAAACAATGCCTCCTCAACCTCATTGCAGTAATTCTTAAGCCATCTCCTGAGTACACATCAATAATGTATGACAGTTGTCCTCTGGTGGCAAGCTTTAGAGTCACTGTCACCACTGCCTTGCCTTCATCAGGGCAAGGGGAGTCACAGGGGAACTCCTGAGGGTGCTAAGACAGCGAGTCCATGACATGCCCGTTCCCAGCTTTGAAGGTGCTGTTTCTCAGGACACCCAGGCTTAGAGGGAAACTTGAAGGGGTATTCTACAAGGGAGGAGTGGAGAAAGTGGATTCTCACTTTGTAAAAACGTTGTGGTAAAATGAACATAATATGAAACTTACCACATTAACCATGTGTGAGTGTCCAGTTCAGTGGCAAGTTCACTCCCATTGTCATGAACCCATCACCCTCTCCCAGAACTTTCTCATCTTCCCCAGGTCTGTATTTACTCCACGCTGGCTCACTATTTCCCACCTCCCCTCAGCCCCTGGCAACCACATTCTTCTTTGTGTCTCTGTGAAATGACTACTCTTAGTGTCTCATGGAAGTGGAATTATGCAATATTTGCCCCAAGCTGGGTTTATTTCGCATAACACAATGCACTCAAGAGGGACCCTTTTATTTTTAAAGAATGAAATATAGTTACAGAGCAGGGCATAAAGCCTCCAAATGCAGGCTAACAGATTTGTTGTCAAGCAAACACAGATAAAACCACTAAGCAAGTCCACAACAGGACCTTCCAGCACCCCCGAAAGCCCCAGCAAACCTC
Organism: Mustela putorius furo; assembly: GCF_011764305.1. NCBI lineage: Eukaryota > Metazoa > Chordata > Mammalia > Carnivora > Mustelidae > Mustela > Mustela putorius. The sequence continues at coordinate 9,842,454 of NW_025422010.1, read as the reverse complement.
GCCTGACCACAGCTTGCCCCTTCTTCCGTTGAGACAGTGACAGTCGAGACAGGGCTCTCGTTAGTGGGGTGAGTGGTTAAGGGGGTTGCACGCACCTGCTGTGTGTTGGGGGATCACTGCAGGCAGTGCTGTGTAGAGAGGCCGTGGGGCTGGGCACAGTGGCCTGGCTGAAACGGGGATGTTCCCAATGGACACTATGTGGTCTCTGACCCCAAGAAGTTATAACCTAGTAAAATCAGCCTTAGAATAAGGAGAAGATACTACCAGGCATATAAAGAGAACCAAAAGCAGTCTCTGTCTGCTTAGAGAATATGCTCAGCATATGTCTTCTAGGTTTCCCCATCAGGAGGAGGGTAAGGCAATTAAATGTGGAGAAATAGCAGCCAAGTTAAAAAAAAAAAAAAAAAAAAAAAGATTGAGAGAGGGAGAGAGGTAACCAACTGAACAGTAGGAGATGATGGGGAAACTCTATTTCAAAGGCTCTGTTTATGGGAGATGAGAGTGCAGTCTTATCAGAGATTGAAGTCCCTTTGCAGAACATTCCAGAACAATTTGAGAAGCCCAAGCATGGTAAATCATAGGGAATGGGAGGCGTTCATCCTCAGGTTCTAAGAGAAATAAAGTGTGAGAGAAGGGGGATTCTGACAAGGAGGTACAATAGATCTCCTGACAAGGAGAGCTCTGCTTCTAAAGATTGGGAGCTTCTAATGTGATGCCTGCGTTTTAAAAAAAAAAAAAAAACAAAAAAAAAAAAACTGCCCAGGGAAAGTCAAGGAGTATAGGAAGGCAGACCTAATCTCCCTTCAGAGGAGCTGACTAAAAGCCTGATGTGTGCAGAATGGCCATGATTCAGGTCTATTGGAACATCTTTCATTCGGGAGGCTCAAATGGCTTTGCTGCAGAAATTGCTTACCGCCCAGCTCTGCAGTAACTGTCTGTGTGCCCCAGCTCTCCCAACAAATGCAAAAGCCAGAACAATCCACACATCCCCAGCTCCCCAGTGACTCACCTCCCCCGGCCCCAGCAAAAACAAGCACCGGGGGGTTGGGGTGGGGCGGGGCTCTGGTTTTAAGCAAGATGTACTCTGAGAAACTAAATCTTAGGGTAGGTCACCTCAAGGAAAACTTCCAACCGCACATGGGGTCTGTTCCTGGCTTGCTCTCGTGTGGACCTCAGCTGTACAGATGAGAAGTGAGAACAGTCCGCGTGTCCATGACGCATCACGCGACAGTGGCAACAGCTGGTATTTATCCATCACTTATTGTGTCCGAGGCTCTCTTCTAATATTTTTTTGGTTTGGGTTTTTTTTTAAGATTTTATTTACTTATTTATTTGACAGAGACAGCAAGAGAGGGAATACAAGCAGGGGGAGCAGCAGAGGGAGAGGGAAAAGCAGGCTTCCTGCTGAGCAGGGAGCCCAGTGTGAGGCTTGATACCAGGACCTGAGATCATGACCTGAGCAGAAAGCAGACTCTTAACAACTGAGCCATCCAGGCGCCTCTTCTTTTTTATTTTTTATTTTATTTTAATATTCCCAATAATCCCTTGAGGTCACTAGGCTACAGATAAGAAAAGTGGTCACCCAGACTACAGATAAGAAAACTCAAGCACAGATAGGTGTAGTAACGTCCCCCAGACTCCAGGTGAGGGATTCTAAACCACACACCTGACTCTGAAACTCACACATAGGATATAGAGATCTGCTTAGGGAACCGAGGGAAGGTCCCAGTTAGGTGTGTGTCTGCACCTTCCAGAAGGCTGGGCCATGGTTAAAAACTATCATTTGCTGGGGCACCTGGGTGGCTCAGTGGGTTAAAGCCTCTGCCTTTGGCTCAGATCATGGTCTCAGGGTCCTGGGATCAAGCCCCACATCGGGCTCTCTGCTCGGCAGGGAGCCTGCTTCCTTCTCTCTCTCCACCTGCCTTTCTGCCTACTTGTGATCTCCGTCTGTCAAATAAGTAAATAAAATATTAAAAAAAAAAAAAAAACTATCATTTGCCAAGGTGGACGTCAAAGGCAGCCATCAAAATTTCAGGGTTTGTATGTGATTTAGTGAAGTCGCTACACATTCAATCTGAGAAATAAGACTGTTGTGATTCCCAAGACTCAGTGAGGAAGTTTCAGACCTCTGCCAATGCCTCACGCCTGTCAGTGATAAAAGAATAAGTTAATGAGAATTGCTGTAAAAGGCAAATAATTATAAATCCTTCCTAATTTTCAGAGAAGAATAAGAAGTGTGGAAGGTGTGTAGTATTTAATTCTTTGTTTATCTTTAAAGCAGCATGGATGTGACTGATCTCCATGTCGTGGGCTTACATTCTGGGGCTCTGAACAGCCTAACAGATTGCTTTCAATCACTTTTCTTTTTGCTTTGCAGATGATCATTCGCGGGTGAGGCTGCAGACCATAGAAGGAGATACCAACTCAGACTACATCAATGGAAATTATATCGATGTATGTATTTTGAAACTGTCCGTAAGCCCAACCGTTCTGACACATTCCACATCGTGTGTCTGCTGTGACATGGGTGGGCACACATTGCTCCAACTCCAGAGCAAACACATAGCTGTCGCCCCACACCCTGCAGAACTTTTGGGGGAAGACATGGCCAGTCCTGGTCTCCAATGGGCCTATGGGCTGGTGAGCTCCCTTCCTCCCCTCCCATGCCCCCTTGCTGTCCTGCACTCTTATGGACCAAGAAAACATTATTTCTGGGTTTTTGTTTTTGGTGGTTTTTTTTTTGTCAACAACTTAGATTATTTGACACTTAAAAAAAAAAAACCTGTTTACATATTAATAGGATAAAACTCTCTATATCTTAATTCGATGATTTGCAATCTCACACCATTACTGTACTTTTAAGTTGCCTTCAAAGTAGTCTGCAGCTGTTAACCAGGACATGTAAGGCACACAAGACACGTCATTAAATATGTAGGCTGTTTAATTATTGAAGACGGCTTCTTTGTTCATTCTGCATCATGTTAACTTAATGTCTTACATTAGAATAAATTCCTGAGGAGACAGCATGTTTTCAGTTGAAAGAATGAATGAAATCAAAAGTCGCCTGAAAACGAAGGGAAGTCATTGTTACCTTCAAGCCCAGGCTCACATTAAACAGGCTTCAGCTCTCTTGCAGTTCCCCAGGCAGTGTGCTTGGCTGTCACATTGTCTTCTAGCCCATCAGTACTTCCATGGGCAGGGAAATAAATAATAGATATAATAAATATATCTACCTATATCTATAATAAATACATCTATCTATCCATAATGTATATAAATATATCTATCCATATATATATGCATAGATAGATATACATATATACACATATATATAGAACCTATACATATATATAGGCTCTTATCCATATATATATATGATATATATATATGGATGGATTCTTATCCATACATATATGACTTCTTTTATTATCTTGGTTTTCTTGGTTGAGTATAAATCGGAAGCTACTGAGTAAAGTCCTAGCATCACAATCTAGCATCAAACCAGAAGAAATGTTATTTTTACTATGACTTGGAAAGGTTTGAGACTTTGGCTATGGATCTGAGGGGGGGCCTTGCGGGATGACTGTTTGAAGACGAATTCCCATCCCATTCCTCAAATGAACCCCTAAACTTCATAATGGCCCAAAACGTACCCAACCCAAGTTGGATTTTTTTTTTCCATTAAAGCAAAATTTCTTCCTTAAGTACATTGTACTTATTTCTTTACCCAGCAGACATTTAGTGAGTACTTATGGGATAACTCACAGGTGTCCGAGATCTGTTACCTTCTCCCCAAGGCCTCACAGTTTAGAAGCTAAAGTAAGAAATATCTTCTCTGTAATACTCTTTCCCTTGGGAAATTCCATGGGAATCCTGTTCCATCCCCAGTCCCAGCTGCTAGAGCCCCTGCAGAGTCCTTAAGCACAGGGAAAGTATCCTACTCGTCTCTGTACCCCCTGCACTGGGCCCAGACCTGCAATACCGTAAGCACTTCGTTAAGTGTTTGATGAATCAAGGCCTGAAGGAGTAAATGGAATCTGATTAGGCTTTGTGGTAGAAGTGATTTTAACTAAACTTTCAAGAATGGGCGGGTAAAGATACAGAGGAGGAAAGACATAAAAGTAATGAAAATACCAGATTAATTAGTTTTTATTTTAATGGAGAAGAGAGTCAATATTCAGGGCCCGTTTATTCACTTAGTCAACAGGAGTTTATTGAGCAGCCTATTATATTATATGTCAGTTACTGGTGTAGATATTGGAGTCGCAACTGCAAGCGATGCAGATCAAAAACAAAAGCCGACCTCCAACCCAGGGGAGCTGGTGCTTTAATTGGAGGAAACAGCAACAAATGAATGAAACCAGTTAATGCTCTATGGTATATGAGGTGGTAATAGGACAATGGAGAAAATGGAAGCCGTAACGGAAGACACAGAGAAGCGGTTTGGAGGTGGATTGTAATTTTTGGGTAGAGTGGCTGGAGTCAGCTCTACTGAGAAGGTAATAATGGAATGGAAAAGTTATGCCATGTAGGTATTCAGGGAAAGAGCATTCCAGACTCAAAAAAAAAAAAAAAAAAAAAAATCAAAGCCCATGAAAAGGCTTTGCTGTGGAACATGGCTGGCAAATTAGAAGTGAAACAAGCAGGCGAGGGTTGGTGGAGTAGAGTCGAGTCGAGGGGGTAGAGTCCCAGGTGAACAGGTTAAAAGGGTTGTAGGGACAGATAAGGTAAAAGTCATACAGATGTGGGCTTTTACTGTCGCATAGGCAGTCACCGGGGCAGAGGGGTGATATGATGCCAGAGTGGAGAGGGGAACACATTGTAGGTGGGTGTGAATAGAAGCATGAACACCTCCCATAGAAGCATGAAGACCTCCCAGGGGCTACAGGAGCAGTGAGAGAGCTGGGGTGGGGGGGGGGGGTGCCTGGAATTATGGTGGCACTGGAAGATGAGAAATGGTAGGATCCTGGATCCATATTCAACCCAGAGCCCTGGATTTGCTGACAGTTTATTTGGGGGTGTAGGAGCAAGAGAGGGGCCAGGGTGCCTTTGAGATGGCATTGCTATTATCTGGGAAGAAGACTGTGGACAGAGCAGATTCAGGTGGGAGGTAGGGGGGAAATAAGGAATTCACTTTTAGGTGTGTTAATCCTTAAATATATGTTATACATATAGGTGAAAGAGCTAAGTAGGAGATTATCCCACATAGGAATTTGGGGGGTAGGGGGGCAGGGAAGGCCAGGCTGGAAGTGAGGATGCAGAATTCATCAGCATACAATGGCACTGAAGGCCATGGGACCAGATGAGATCACCAAGGGAGTCCATGTAGATGAGGAAAGAGTCCAAGAACTGGGCCCTCCAACATCAATGTCAAGGCAAAGAGGAGGAATGGGCAAGTGAATGAGGGAGACAAGCCAGGGAGGGAGGGAGGAAGAAAAACGGGAGAGCATCATATCCCAGAAGGCAAAGAAGAAAGTATTTCAAGGGGATTAATCATGTCACATAGATGGTGGCAGGTCACAGAGATGAGAACAGAGAAATGACCATTGCATTTAGCAGCGCAAGTCATTCGTGGACTGTGTGGATTATTTCTGTTTTGTAAACAAGTTCCTCCTATCTCCTAGCCTTGCTAGGACTGATTCATGGAACCGTACATCAGACAGGGTCTTGCTTTGTGGCATCTACCATCTGGCAAGGAATGAGTGATCATTTAATAATCCTATTTAATATCTGTCAAAATTCTTTGAGACCTACAGCAGGTCAGTTGTATAAAGAGTGGGTTTGCCTTTGCTGTTCATTATCGATGACTTTTCTTTAAGAGAAAAAGCATCCAACAGACATGCATTTTTCTGAGAAATCTGTATTTCCTCTCCAAGTTTCTCCTGTCTCCCATCTGGCTTTGGGCACAGCATATTGAGTAATCTCGGGGGACAGAAATGGAAAGTATTAAGATCCACGGTGATAATCCGTTACCTGTGTGTCATTTTCTCTAAATTGGTTTTCTCTTTCCCGGATATTGATCCTCCAGTGTTCTTTGTTCCCTTCTTTCCTTGGTCCCAATTTTCATCTTTTCCTCTTCTCACGGGGTCACGATAAAAGGAAGGGGCCTTGCAGAATTTCTGCCTTGTCAAATTTCTGGCTCTTGTTACAGCAGCATGGCATACCATTAGCAGTGTTTAAGAATGATGTTCAGTATCACTATTGATATAGCTGCCTATACCGGCAGGACAGAAAATGCGTTAAAACCCTTGGCATCTTGCCAATAACATCCCGAACACAAATGAAATCCTATTGCACATTCCCAGCCTGTTTGCAATCTAATAAGAGTCGTGGTCATGTTATTTCAGAGAATCCATAAGTTGTTAGTGTTTATTGCTCACCCATCATCTCATAGCCAGTGTATGATTAAGTTACTCCCACCCCCGGTGTAAGCAACAGAACTGTGATGTGTGATGCACCTTTGCTTTTTATGTGGAACTCCGTGGTACTGCGTCTGGTCATTGAACTTCCAGCCGACACCATTGTTGGTCTTTGTCTGTGCATTCATTGTGGCAGACTTACTGTGTGACTTCTGCACTGCGTATCGATTTAAGTTGGTCAAATATTCTTTCTCATTTATTTTTAGGGTTATCATCGACCCAATCATTATATTGCTACCCAAGGTAAGTCTCTTACAGCTTTGATACCTTTCTTTGGTTGTTTGCCCACTCTGTATCATTTTGACCCTGTGCCACACCTCCTCCCCAGCAGAATGATATCCTACACTGCTGTGGCCCCATTTATTACAGTACTTATCATCAATACACCACCCATCAGAAGATCTGGTAATCCAGTCATTTAGCTAGAACGTCATGTGATTATTAGAAGAAGTGTATTCATCAACTGATTATTGAATTAAATCTGTCTACCTTGGGAATTAATCTGACATCTTCATAAATAGGTATATAGAAATTCATTAAATAAATATGTGCTGAGCATTATCTATACCAAGACCCATGCTGGTTGCCTCCAGGGGGGCAGGCTGAAGCCATCAGGCACCCCCTTGCACATTGGTTGTGATTTGGTGAGGAAGGTACGGGTGACCTGTACATTATTACAAGCAGCACCAGTTAGAAATCTGTGTGAGAAGTTCAGAGAAAATGTTAGAGAAACTTGGAGAAGATAGAAGTTGCTTTCAGATAGGATGATCCAAAAACTGCTTCGTGGCAGAGGTCAGCTGGGGAAGACAACATCTGAATAGCAGAGACATGAGCAAAGATCGAAAGCCAGCAATTAGTGCTGCTGGGTGGAAAGCAGTTGTCAGATCGTTTGGGGTAAAGGAACAAGAAACCTGGAGTAACGTGCTGGAGAAGCTCATGGTAACAGCTTTTGTATCGTCCTCCTGGGACACTGACTGTGAGGTGTGTCATCTATGGAGAATGAGGATCATGGAAGTCTGGGGTGTTGGGAAAGAGGCATCGTAAGGGATGTGTTAGTGTGTCTGTTAGATGAGCCAAAGAAAGCTGAGAAGCAGGGACAATCCAGTTAGGGTTGAGAGCATGCATTCTCTTCATTTTATTATTTTACCATTGTTTTTAGTAATTGTGTTATATCCCAGAAACACGAGCAGGGAAATTGAAAGGATATGACTTGCCAATGGTTAGGGATTGGCAGGGGTTGCCTAAAAGAACATCAAGGAGCAAGAGAATAAAGGATGCCAAGAAAATCATGGCTGGAAAGTCTAGGCTTAAAGGCGGGACGGTTGGAGTTGTTTGTTGGGCCACAAGAGGAGAGAAGTAGCTAAAGGACAAAGGTCAGGTTCAGTTAATGAGTCATAGATTGTAACCGGCAAACAGAATGTGTCAACACTTAGAGAAGCACTAACCAGCAGAACTTTCTGTAATGGCGGAAATCTTCCTTTTCTGCGCCAGTCAATACAATAGCCACCAGGAGATACTCTGAAAGTATCTACTATGAATGAAGAACTGAATTTTAGATTTTAGTATTGATTTAAATGACTTTATTTGGCTCTTCCCTACTGGTAGTTTCATAGAGCAGAGCTCTGGGGTAGTGTGACTGAAATGGAGCCACCAAGGGGCCTAATCCTAATCCTGACAGCCTCAGACAGAACCCGGGTGGCACCATGCATAGAGTCCACAGTCTCATGTCACCGTTTGTGATTCTACACCTGGGTTTTGACGACCTACTTGACCTCCAGTATGTTTCCTCCCCCAAAATGAAGGCAGTAGTGACTCCTTCCAGGATCACTTGGCTGGTCAAAGAAAGGTCACATGGAGCGTGCCCAGCTGACACGAAGCAGACCCTTATAGGAGTTGCTAAGGCCTTCAGGGAGCAAGTGCCTGGTTCAAACTCTTACTTGATAGGACAGAATGAGGACGTGTATCCAGGGTCTCTGAATCCAGCCTTGGTTGCCTTCTCCTATATGCTGCTGCTTCCCAGCTGAATCCACCAATGTTTTCAAAGGAATCCTTTGTTAGTTCCTTAAAATCCTGCTAATGGATTCCAGAATATTTAAAGTAAGGGTCATAACAGATCTCATTTAATAAATCTGATGATAATCTGGAATTAGCAGTTTTTATACATGTGTGTGAAAATTTGATCATAAAATACACAAAATATTGATTTCTTGCTTATTAGCCCATTGTTTCACCAATAGCATGAACCTAAAGTTAAATCTTATTTGAATTTTCAGAGTTGAGGACCTCTAGATTACTGTGACTAAACAGCCAGCATCGTAGAGATAGAAACCCCCGAGTCCTCTGTGCAGCCCCTCACCTGGCATTCCTTTGTTCATCCCTCTGCCACTCTCCCCCCTGGGGATATCACGCTTCGAAGAAAACTGCCATTAGAGAAGACACTTTCTGGTGCCTTCAGAATTCGTCTGAGTCATACTTAATTGCTCAGTAGCCCTCTTTAGAAACGTTCAACATATCAAGTGTTAATGAGTAAATACATTTGTTGGCAGCTAAGAAATGGCAAATGTAATCACTTTGTGGTAGACCACCCATGTGCCCTTAATGGAGAAGGATGTTCCATAACGCCCCGTTTGCCAGAACGTGGCACCTTTCCCGGCACAGGGGTGGTCCACAGCTTGCACTTGGAAAACCAGCAGTACTTATATCACTGATGGTGGTGCAGGGAGAGGGACAGAAATGAGAAAAAAAAAAATTTAAGACTTTTTTTTTTTTTTTTTTAAGAAAAGAGAGTGCCAGCAGGGAGAGGGGCAGAGGACAGAGGGAAAGGGGGAGAAGCAGGCTCCCTGCTGAGTGTGGAGCCCGATGTGGGGCTTGATCCTACGACCTGAGATCACGACCTGAGCCAAAATCAAGAGTCAGATGCTCAAACAACGAAGCCACCCGGCGCCCCAGAAATGAGCACGTATTTTAAGTCTAGCATTTAATCAAGACAGTACACATCATGTTAAGAGTGATGTATTCAGACCACAAGGTCTGGGTTAAAACGTTAGAATCTCTCTTCTAGTTTATTACACAAATGCAACAAAACTGTTAGCCTCAGACTGCCAGAGGATTTCTGATCCTCTGCAGAGATTGGCACGGAGAGGTAGAACACGACCATGGAGCTCCTTCGTAAATAAACAAAAACCACAAACGTCTGATTCTAAGAATCCAAGAAAATGGGCGATAAAGCAGATGCAATTTTAAAATCTCTCCTTGCTCTTTATCTTTTCTAGTGTGCACTGATATAATTCTTTAAAACCTATTCATAGCAGGAACCCACAAAACTACATGAACAGTCCAGTTTACTGATAATCAGATCTATTCCCAAGAGTTTTAAAATATGTAGATTTTCACCAACTCCCTTCAATCTAGAAGACATGTCCTCAATTTATCTCTTCAATCTCTTCCTCCCCAACCTCAACTTTATTGACATTTGTACCAGTAACTGACTTTGACCTTTGATGATAACGGTCATGTTTCTCCAAATTGAAGGGACCACAATCAAGCCAGATCTGTAGCTTTTTTAGTATGTTCTTCCTGCCTGCCCCTCTGCTCCATTTAACTGTTTTCTGTCTGCAGCTAATATGTCAGTGACCCAGTATGCATCTCATCACACCTGTCTGACCAGCCGTTAATACAATTGTAACTTTCAGGATTTATGATTTCGCACACCAGGAATCAGAGGAGGGGAAGTCACATCTGTTAATGCATGTCTGTACTCAGAGTACGGATTTCAAAAGCAGGGCTCACGGTGAGGGGCAGATGAGTATGCAGGTGGGTAGGATTGCCCAGAACCGATCATATTTCACCATCAAAAGATACCCCGTGGAGACCCCAGTGTGGGCCACGAGCTGGAGGAAACGGCACACATTTAGAATCGCTCCTCCAAAATGATTCTGGAGAACACCTGCCAGCCATGTGGTATGCAAATGAGGGGGGCTGGAGAAGTGTTCTTTTTATGATTGTTTGGATTTATTTTTAAGACTGACTTCAAGAGTCCTGCTTTAGAAACCTTAGGAAAGATGCCGTCAGCTAGTTGAGGAAGGAAACTCTGTCAGTCTGTGAGGGACACGGCCTTTCCAGCACCCAGCCCCTCTTCCTCATGACCCCGCTCATGTGTGGGCTAGAGGGGCACAGGAATATCGGTGGATCCCGCCAGAGGAATTTGCCTGTCACTCCCTCAGTGGGGGCCATCATGAAATCCGGAGGTCACAGTCTTGTGGTGGGGCCCCAGCACTTGACTGCCATTTCTGGGAGCCAGAGGAGGGGTAAAGAGCATCCGTGGGGTGAGTGGGGAAGGCAGGTCTTCAGCCAACCTTGAGGGAGGGTTCCTGTGTCAGAGGACAGAGGACGGGATGAACAGGAGGACTCCGCAGGTCAGGCAGGAGCACAGAGCCCTGGCAGAGGGCACAAGGGAGACCTGACTACAGATAGGAAGGGTCTTCACCTCCCTTCATGGTGTCTTGAGTCCTCTTAGGCACTGATCGAAATGGATCTTCTCTCAGGAAAAATTCATACATACACACAATTTTATATAGACATTCAGACATTCACAGACACTAAAATCTAGCCTGAAAAATATCTACATCCCAGATTTTAAAAAAAAAAAAAAAAGCTCTGAGTTGGAGGGGTAGGAAAAACTGGCAGGTTAAGTGAGGACATTGGTTTAAAGGTTGTGAATGGAGAACATTGTTTAACTAAAGGAGGAAGGGCAGAGACAGGAGAGGAAGGATGTTTCTGAGCCATGTGGTGGTGAAAACAGTGCTTTAAGAAGATTAGTTAGGGGGCATCTAGATGGTGTGCTTGGTTAAGGGTCCAACTCTTGATTTCGCCTCAGGTCATTATCTCGGGGTCATGAGATCAAGACCGCATTGGGCTCTGCTCTGGGTGTGGAGCCTGTTCGGGAATCTCTCTCTCTCCTCCTGACCCTACCCCACCTCCTGAGCTCTCATTCTTTCTCTCTCTAAAAAAAAAAAAAAAAAAGTAAAAGGATTAGTTTGTATGGAATTATCCCTCAGAGAAAACTGGAAATAGAGGTAACAGAATAACCACACACACAAAAAAAAATCTGGAGTACAAACTAATAATTCAGACAACGATAGTGACAGCAAGGCAGGTGTAGCTTTTATTTCACTCAATAACCTAAGTTGCATACAACTGAAATATATTTTCTAATATTAAATATAGTGTCAAAATAGTTGATTTTCAAGTATGTTCCTTCTCATGTAATAAAAAGTGATAAATACATTTTCTTTCTATATTCGTAGTTTTGCTTGATAAAATACACTTCTTTTTGAAAGTCAGAATTTTTATTTGTCCATTGATTCAATAAATATGAAGTGCCTATTAAGCGCTAGACTTTCTGGTATAACTAATTTTCTGTCCTCTGATGAATTTGGGTATTACTCGTCCCATTACATAAATAGAGGAAAGAAGAAGCCCTTGGGGAGCAGTAGGGGTAGAAAACAGAACTAACGTGAAGTTGAGGGCCGGCAGTGCACCCACAATGTTTCCAGACACTTTTCCTCCTTTCCCTGTCGAGTGCTGCCTGATAATCTTGTGATTCTCACCCTGGATTAGAGGCTCAAAGCTTACGGTCTTTCTCCCGCGCTGAAGCTCTCTCCTCAAAATCTAATCCCTTCCTTCCAAGTTAATGATCTTTCTCAAAAAAATAAATAAATAAATAAATTCTATGATACAGTCATTTCTGGAAATACCTCTTAATTAAAATTGTCTCAGATGTCCTGAAATGTAACACTAAGATTCCAGAGTTTCCCTTTTCCCCAGCGGGCCTCTGGGCACCCTGTTTGGAGAGTCGCTAGTCCAGGGAACGAACACGGATGGTGACAGGAAGAGACTCTATGTGGCAGCAAAATGAAGGCTGAGGTCAGAATTCCAGGGGCGTAGCCAGGCCTGTCAAATTAGCACAGTCCCCCCCAAAAATAAACAATGAAAGGGTATCAAGCCACCTATCCTCAAGAAGAGTAAAATGCATGGGTCTTAACAATCTGAAGCTAGCACATCTTTTGTTCGCAGAAACTCTGATGCTCAGTGTCATGTTTCCGGATGCCAGTCACACTGGGACTGATAGAGAAAACCAGTTACCAGATAGCTGTTTACCATTAGAAATATCACTGTCTGTCAGGCAGAACCGCCCTTCGCCTGGCAAGGACATTCTGCATTGCAGGCCAGTGAAAGAGGAAGATGCCAAAAAAAAAAAAAAAAAAAGAAAAAGAAAGAAAGAAAGAAAGAAAGAAAGAAAGAAAGAGGAAGATGCCTGGGCAGAATGTTGCTTCCTGTCCTCGTATCCGAGGAAGGGCCACAGAGATCAAGTATTAATTCAACAGGTACATACCCACTGCCTGGGGGAGAGCTGGCATGAAGCAGATGCCTGGTGAGAATACAAAAATGAGCGCGTGAGGGAAGGAATGAATAAATGAATGAATTGGGAGTCACTGTGTGCCAGACCCCTGTTAGGCAGTAGGACATTCCAACCAGGCAAAAAGGCTATCTCCTGTTGACAGCATCTACTCACCTGGTGGATTTGGAGATCTTGATCTCCAATGTCTGTGACTCTGTCTATTCTCAGGTCCAGGCGATCAGCTCCTATTCTTATGAACACTTTCTCTTCCGACAATCCAGGCACTGTTTTTGGAGATAATCTCTGTCCTGACCCTACCTTTGCCTATCCCCCTCCCATATACACTGGCTAGAATCAGTTTTATTTGTCCATGATTATTATTTATTGATAACTTGAAAAAGAGAAAAAAGAAGAGAAGCCTGGAAATAAATGTCCTCTAGCGACCTTGAGCCAGGAACAGACTTTGAACATGAAAATAACAAAAATGTGGGGAGTGACGATTTCTAGCAGAAACACTTCCCAGTCGTCCACGACAGCACTGCGATTGAAACTTTTCTATCGTGGCTTCCTTCTGTTTGCTGTTGGTCTGGTCTTCTTCTCCACGTCTTCCACATACTCCATGTGGTAGCACTATTTTTCTTAAAGATTGTTCAGAAAGATAAATGTGGTTTATATTTTCCTAGCTCCAAATTCTCCCCGCTAGCCCCTGAAGCAGTGAGTAATGGTGCTTAGAATAGGTAAACTTAACCCTCCTCAGCCAGTCACACTTGGAACAAAGACTTGTCAGTGTCGATGCAAGTTCTACACATTCATGAAGAAGCTTCTGTCTCCTGCATTCTGGCCTCCAGATGGAGATGAAACCTTGAAATTATTTCTCAGTAGAATTGAAAGAGAAAAGTTTTAATCAAGAGCTAAGTCTTCAGTAAACAACTTTTGTTTGTATTCCTCTAACTACCAGTGTGTACAAGTTCACTGGCTGCCATTGTTCCTCCCAGCTAAGTGGCCGCCATATTTCCAATGGTTGTCAACTGGAAGTGTCATCTTTGAGGTTAATTTAAAAGTATTGTCTAGGGGCGCCTTGGTGGCTCAGTGGGTTAAGCCTCTGCCTTCGGCTCAGGTCATGATCTCAGGGTCCTGGGATCAAGTCCCGCATTGGGCTCTCTGCTCAGCAGGGAGCCTACTTCCTCCTCTCTCTCTCTCTCTCTCTGCCTGCCTCTCTGCCTACTTGTGATCTCTCTCTGTCAAATAAATAAATAAAATCTTTTTTAAAATAAATAAATAAATAAAAGTATTGTCTAGTAAAGTGGAGTAGTCTCTAATTTTCAAACTTAAATAAGGAGGCTTTGATATCCAGCAAACAGTCACCTTTTGTGAGGTCTACCTTCCGTATGCCCGGGCCAAACTCTCCATGGTGCCACTACATGTTACTATTCCTGCACAGTCTTCTTTGAATAAAGAAGAATAAACAATTGCAACTAACAGCTTTCCCATAAACTGCCTTTGAAACCATAATTTCTCTTCACCAGATTAATTTCAACAGAGACTGGCCAATTAGCCAAAAGGTCAGATCACAAACATTTCTCACCCTATGCTCTTAATAAACCTGCTCATTAGTAGTGAGAACATTTAAAGACAGGTTGCAAATTAAAAGATAAAACCAAAAATAGATTGCAGTAGGTGGCATCCACCCATATTGTTATAGATGCCACAATGGAAACATGTCCCTTGAGTAACAGAACTTAAACCAACACAGAATAATTGGAAGCCAGACAATGCTGCTGTCATGCATGCTTTTTGAATCTATAAGAATAATTTACCAGTGTTCTTCATTTGAAGTAGAACATTCTAGAATCTTTTTAAGCTGGTAGAAACTCTTAAAGTCTTGAAGTCCAGCTCCCCTGTTTTGCCATTGAGACAGTTGGATCTTAAAGCACAAATTGCTTCAAGTGACTTTCATCCCTATAAGTTCAAGTGTGGTGTAGATACAAAAGTATTTGCAAACTGCACCGATTATCATTCATGAATATTTTCAGAGATGGCATGCAGTGTTAACTTCGGAGAAACCGAATGTGTTTCCAGTCTCCCGAGAGGCCTTCTGTCCAATCATGGTCACGTCTTTCTTCTAGGTTTAGCCCTTTGGAAGGATAGAGCTGTAGCTGAGGACCCAGGCCCGCAGGCTCCCCCGGTGCTGGTTTCTGGGGCCTGCAGCATCACAGGCCCTTTCAAAGCAAAGACACTGCTCTCAGGCCCAATTCACCCAAAATGGAACAAATATTTCTGTGAACGTACCAAGTGTCTGGCTCAGACAGGGTTGGAAAATCAGCGCTGACCTTAGGAACTACATAGTGCTGGTGTATGTATAAGCAGCCAGCACTAAGTTGTGGTTTTGCCATAAGACCAGGTCTGGGAACTACTGTAGGCTATTTCTCTCCCTGTACTCCACAGTAGGTGGAAAAATGAGACCCAGTGCAGAACTGCTGCTATTTTCCTGACTCTGGTGATCAGATTCCTTGATCACACACCGACACAGTTTTGAACAAGTTCACAGCAGACAGTTTGGGACCTTTCTGGCCATTGCAAGTTACTTTTGTGCCTTGCCTTCTCACTCAAGAGGATGCTTCTGGAAATTTTCTCTCGCAGTGCCCCATGCTGCCATTGAAAATTTGAGATTGCCTACACTGCGTGATACCTAGGGAATCAACTTATTTGTATTTTATTCATTTATTAGATTTATTCTCTTTTTTCTTAAATAAAAGCAGATCCCACTTGTATACTGAGAAAGGCTTAATTAAAGAATACAGAGACTAATGAAAGCTTTTATTTCTCCGGCAGTGGCCCCTGAAGCATGTGAATATAGTTTTTTCCCTTTGCTTTATTTCTCCTTGACAGAAGGCAGCCAGGTCCTTTGGGTCACCAAACCCCTCCATTCTGAAAGCCACCATTCTTCTTTTTTTCTCCTTGATTGCCTTCTCTTCTGGTCCCCTCTTTACAGCATGAACAAGTACTCAAGATGAGTTTATGAGGGTTCTCTTTGGAGACAGGCCTGATGAATGCTCGGTGACTCAGCCAGCAAGAGGCTCTTGTGGTGTGAACATCTGTCATGTGGCTCCCTTCTGAGGCTCCAAACACTTTTTTGTGCGCCTCTTCCCAGCTCTTCAAGCAATATTGCCATACAACCCCTCCCAGGGATCAAGGACCAAAGGTCTCTGCGGAGGGGAGCAAATTATTGCCACACGCTGCCTATCAACCCTTTCATTCTTTTCTGTATAAGGATTTCTCTTTGGAGGCCTGATCTTTACCCCTGTCCCTCAAATCTGATTTGTCTGCCTTTATCCTTCCGCTCTCCACATCAGGAAAAATAGCAGCCTTTGCCTTCCCATTCACAGTGGTACCACTGCACACTGAAAATGTTTACGTAACTGCCAGGAAGGCCTGATTCTAGAGGAGAGTGGAATATAGGCCACAAAGAGCAAAATCCAAACAATGGTTCATTTAGGTAGATGGGGTTTCGAGAAATGCTTTGAAACATTTCAGTTCTAAGTACAAGTCATGCTAAGGATCACCCCGTTGTTGGTTTTATTCACAGGGCCACGATCAAATCTTTGAAACTGGGGTCCACAAATTCCTCCCACATACAAACATTATTTTTATGTCAGTAACTAAGATGAGACTTTCTTCCCCTCCAAGGGGCAATAGAGAAGAGAAGCCAACAAGAGTGGATTCCAGAGTTAGACTGTTAGTGCTCAGATACCAGATCTGCTAGCAACTGCT
Organism: Mustela putorius furo; assembly: GCF_011764305.1. Lineage (NCBI taxonomy): Eukaryota > Metazoa > Chordata > Mammalia > Carnivora > Mustelidae > Mustela > Mustela putorius. The sequence continues at coordinate 9,825,864 of NW_025422010.1, read as the reverse complement.
CAATACTTATTAGCTGCAATTCTTATCATTATCATCATGTGAATTCCAAAAGACACATTTTCAGTGACACATAGGCCGTTCGGACTTTAATGCTGGTATAGTGTATACCCATAAAGTTTTTATAAAAATTAATAATTCTTCACCGGTTCATGCTTCCTTCCAGAGGGATATATCAAAGGGAACCACTTACTTTTTCACCAGTGTCCTGCATCCTCCTCAAAGTGCAAAGATTATCATCATTTTTTTAAGATCTTTATTTATTTATTTGATAGAGAGAGATCACAAGTAGGCAGAAGGCAGGCAGAGAGAGAGAGGGGGAAGCAGGCTCCCCACTGAGCAGAGAGCCTGATGTGGGACTCGATCCCAGGACCCTGAGATCATGACCTGAGCTGAAGGCAGAGGCTTAAACCACTGAGCCACCCAGGCGCCCCAAGATTATCATCATTTTGAAACAAAGGACAGGGGTGCCTGGGTGGCTCAGTAGGTTAAGCCTCTGCCTTCAACTCAGGTCATGATCTCAGGGTCCTGGGATCAAGCCCCACATCAGGCTCTCTGCTCAGCGGGGAGTCTGCTTCCCCCCCTCTCTCTGCCTGCCTCTCTGCCTACTTGTACTCTCTCTGTCAGATAAATAAATAAAATCTTTTAAAAAAATTATAAAAAGAAAAAAAATGAAGGACAGACATTGGTTGGAAAGACAATAAACTATATCATAAGCTTGGAGAAACGTATTTTCCCTCTGCTTTTGAAGTCTTGTAGAAATTGAGCAGCTCTGATAGCAGCAAAGCACACCAGTCTTGGTGTTCTGAAGGCTTCCCTGAAGCACACATAGAGTCACAGATCACATGAAAGGGAAAACCGCTAATTCCAAAGGCCAGACACGTTTTTTTGCAACAGGGTTTGTCCAAACCAATTTCTGAGATAAGAATACACAAGGATAGTTTAGAGAGGAGCTTTGGAAGGCTAAGAAATAACAAATGGGGCTGAGAAATGATCTTGTGGAAAAGAGAATAATAATGACAGACGAGCAGTGGGGGGAATAAAAGGAAAGATATGCACTCTTGGGCTCCTTCTTCAACCTGTCTGTGTTGGGTAGGGAGGTGCTAGTTAGGCAGGCCCCGTCTTCTGCTTGGCTAGAGGTTGACCAGGTGCCTACAAGTGGTCAGTTACAATCTGCATCAAAGAGATTGTAGACAGTGTGGAGCTGAACCAAAAGGAATTCCTGCAGACCACTTCTGAGATCCATCTCACACAGCAGAGTCCCAGGAAATGCACATGTCTCTCAAGCATTGCGAGTCAGTTGAGGAAGAGGACCTCAGGGTCAATAGTTCATCTGTGCATAAAGAGTTTAGAGTAAAAAGAACAATAGTTCTTTTTAAAATCATATAACAGTATCATGGTTGTGTTCTTTAAAAAATATGGAGATACCCAGTGAGATACTTACATGCAGGCAAGAAAATGTAGACACTTCCCTGGTGAGTAATCGCGCCTATGGTTTTGAGTGAAGGTGACACCTACCCTGACCCACACCCAAAGCCTCATGCTCACACAGGGGAAAGCAAACAGGATATTAAAGTTTTTCACCAATAATTTATTAACAAGTTTCCAAAACAAATTTCCTGGCAACACAATCAGATGACCTTATTCTACTTCGTATGACACATAGAAAGCTTTTTCCTAAGTTTTCTTAACAGAACATTTATATCACTTCCAAAAACTTTTTAGTTTTGAGTTTGGTGCCAACATTTTCATAGATAAAAATATGTTGGTGTTCTTCTTTTTAACAAAACCCACAATTGTAATTTAGGCCATCGTACGTCATATGTGGTATGGAAGCCATCATAGTTATTTTTTGAATGACTTTATTTTTTAATCTTTATTTGGGATTTTATCACTACACTAATGTATCTAAATGGTTAAAGGTATGTATGTGTTTGTGTGTCAGAAATCACTTATTTAAAGACTCCTAAGGGTGATCTTACAGATTTTTATTTTTAAGTGCTTTATTTTAGTTAATTTTAACACATGGAGCTTTTGTTTAAGGAAAAAGAAAACTTCTAAAAATATTATGACAAACTTTGTTCTCAAAGCCACTATTTTCATTTATTTCCTTGTTTAAAGGTCTTAAAATTCCTGGTAGGGGAAAGGAAGAATATACTCAGAATACTTGACTCATTTTGTTTCCAGTTTACTTTTTTATTTTTTTTCCAGTTTACTTTTTTAAAAAATGGGCTTCTTCATCTATTTTTGCTGTCACTTGAGACATAGTTAAGAATGGTGTGTGGAAAGGCAGGAAGTTTATCCTAACAAAGATGAACTAGGGAAAACCACAGTAAAAACGGTGAGGGTATATAAAAATTCACAACAGAAAAGAAGGAATTACAATAATGACTAATCGAGGTAGAATGAACTCACATTGGAACTAAAGTACTAAGCAATATGAATGTGAAAAATGGGAAGGGAGAAACTAGAATTTTAAAATACCAAGTGCCTTATATTTCTTAGGCAGAAAATGGGTATTGATTAAATGTGTCTTTATTAAGACATAGCCACGAGTATCTAGTATATTATTCTTTAGAGGTTTTTTTAAAAATATTTTATAACTATTTTAATCGAATAAATGAATAAGACAAAAGGCACGTTATTAACCAAAACAGAGACAATGTCTGAAGGGTTATGACTTAATCCACAGACAGAGGCTTCCTGGGCTTTTTGAGAATCTGCATGCAGCCTGTCTATTAGTGTTTGGTTTGTACCAATTTTCTCTTAATTAAATCTGACATGACCTTTTGGTGTCCAATCAGGATTGCATATGTTCTAGTAATGTACCTGGAAACCAACGTTCCATGTAACGGATCATCTAGGGAGAGCCACAAATATTTGCACAGTCGATGTTGGCACACTCTCTCATTTCGGTCTGAAAGGACAATTTTAGGGAAGGGTATGAGTCAAGTGTAAACATCAACATGTGGATTATGTGTTTGAGGGGAAATGTTACTAATGGGAATGGCAGGAAGTGTGTGCCTGGTTTTCAGTTATAAGAAGAACGCACACCTGTGAGCCAATTTAGAACAGACGGGGTAATTGGCAAGTAGCTGCTCCCATGAGTGGGCCAGGCAAAGGGAAAAGACTCACAGTGGGAAAGCCTACTCCAGAGTAAGAAAGGGTTTATCTTTGTGTGCGAACCACTGAAATTATTAGCTGAAAACACTATTTAATGTCCTTATTTAAGTCATCACTTTTGACACTACTTCTTAAAAGGTCTATTTTATTATAGCTCCAACGCCTATTTTCTCTTTTATTGTCACTAAATGAAAATTCCAGTAGACTGGTGAACATTCCGAACCCTGTAATTCTGGACAGGGAGGGTGCTTCACGTAAGATCTATCCTTAGAAACCCTATTTTAACATGCTACTAGTTATATTTCTGAATTTAAGTTAAATATTCTCATGTTTTCCCCATCATAGAACAATCCTCAGCATTTGCTCCTAATTCCTTAGCTGATTTATATTGTTTCTTTTAAATGGTAATTTCTGGGAGGTGAGGGGACGGATATTCTTAGCAATTCAGGAAAATGAGCAAATCACATCTCGTGCACCCAGCCATCTCAACTTTGGTTTCCACTTTCTGCAGCTGATACCAAAAATTATTCATAAAAACTCCATGCTTTAACATAAGTAGCCTCAGGGAAGAGCAAATGCACCTATCAAATAAGTGTTGTTAAGGTTTATTAATGCAGAAGCCGAGTGTTTTCTGTGTCACCATAATCTCTTTTGTGACACACGAGGCAGATTCAGTCTGTGAAACGTGGTGGCATATTTTACCTTTTACATTTCACTACTGCACAAATGAAAAGCTACTAAATGTAAAATTATAGACGTGTTATGGAACAATCATATTGAGAAATCACATAAAGTTTTGTAATAAAAACTGACTCAGAAACCACTGAAGGGACATCTAACGCTCTGAATGTTGAATGACTGACTTCATGATACTTATTCTAGATTATTGCCAGCAGTAACAATAACAATAATGGATCAAAAATTTAGGACCCTTTTATTTATGAGCAAGAGCTTTAAAATAAATGCATAAATCCTAGGCTCATCTTTTTCCGTATCTGAATTCCACCTTCAATGGTCTTCAGTGCTAATGGAGTGAACTGGATGCTGAAGGACTTGACCAAGCCCAAACCAGGCCAGTGCCCAGGGCAAGGACTCCTGCAGCTACTTTGCCCCCGCCCCTTCCGTCTGTACTTTCACCGTTCAGTGTGTACCACACACCGAGTACAGCCCCTCTTCCCACATCTGGGGCCAGTCCGTCTCAGTTGGAGGACTGACGTTCACTAACAAGCCTCACCCTCAACCAGTCTGCAGAGGTCATTCTGAAATCTAGAAAGTGCAGCTGGATTGCCCTGGGTTGTCATCCCAGTTTCAAGGGCATTTATTCTCCCAAACCTGTTTCTCATCTTAAAATGGAAATTTACACACTTGAGGTGGTGAACAGATGAGACAGTCGACAGAAATCACACCTAGCCCGAGGGGCTCATCCCTGTGCCTCATTTAATTGTTCACCCTCTTTGTCATCCCCCTTCCCAGGTCCCCCTTCCAACCCAGGGCTTCGCTGGGCTCCTGTGCACTAGGTTACAGCAAGAGTCCGGCTCAGTTTCATCTAAAACCCCCTCCAAGGGTAGCCTCAGTTTCCCCCGTCTGATTCAAATGTGAGCCTCGTCTCTGCACTGGGTGACCTTGAGTGTACCAGCTAGTCAAGGCTACCCGGAGGGCTGTCACCCTGCCCACCACTGCTCTGACCTTCGCACCCCCATCTTCCGTGTGCTGCTTCACCTGGAGCCACGCTGCCACTACCTCGGGATCCCAGCCATTGCCACGCTGCCTGGACATTTCCACTGCTGGTCTCTGCCAGCCACCTGCATGCCCAGGGAACCATCCTTGGAATATTTGAACATTTTTTAATATGTCTAGAGAAAATATTCAAAAATTTCCCCTCTATTAATCGATATAGAGTCTCATCACTTTATTTACCCTTTTTTAATCTTCATATTCAGCAAATTCCTGTTTCTTGGAGTTTTGGGTCAATAAATAAAACAGGTCCCTCCACTACAGACACGCGTCCATCCGAATCCCACAGGAGAGCTCTACGACTCCCTCTGCACTCAGCCTTTGGGTAGCTGGACTCCCGCTTTCCAGCCCACTGCGCCCACTTATGAAAAGGAGATAGATAATATTAAATATTTGCCAAGATAAAATGAGGATTTATATAATTAGAATAAATATTTTATGATATGTGATAAATATATTTTCACTAATTGATGGATTACAGCATATCTAACCTGAAAGGAAACACGTAAAACTTTGAGCCCTGGGTTTCATCCAGAAAAATTTGGTGGACCAGCAAAACGTTTCACTTTCATTTGAAAGAATAGGCAGGGATACCTGGGTGGGTCAGTCGGTAAAGCGTCTGACTCTCGATTTCAGCTGCAGTCATGGTCTCAGGGTTGTAAGATCGAGCCCCATGTCGGGCTTAGTGCTCAGCGTGGAGCCTGCTTAAGATTCTCTCTCTCCCTCTCCCCCTGTACCCCCCCCCCAAAAAAGAGTAAAACTTTCTAGCCTCCACTGCTTTAAGTGTTCTGATTCAGAGCATCCTAACATGAACCAAAATACCCCAGTCTCTAATATGATCAAGTACAGGATTGAATGGCATTATTTAAGAAATAAAATTTTCCCATTATTTAAAATAGATGTACCCCATTTCTAACATCAGATTTTTCATAACAGAGCTTTGTTTCAGATAAGGAAAGCACAAAGCCATGTGTTTTCAGTCAATTGCTTTGCTTCAGATTTGTAGGTTGTATACTTGAGCAGGGCCCCATTATAGTATTTGAGATGGGTGAAGGTTTGGTTAAGTGTGAGAAAGACTGCTGTGCATGGTGGCTCCTTCTCAGGGAGATCAGTTTGGTAGCATCCACGTAGAATTAAATATCTAGAAATGAATCCTTTTAAAAATTAATCCTGTGCCCCATGGGGAATCTCCATGTGTCTCCAGAGTCATACATAGCTCAGTTTGAAGTTCAAGCATCTTAGGACACTTACTTTACTGCCCTTTAAGTGAGAGTGTGATATATTCCTTATATAAGGTGAAAGCCTCTTGAAAGTAGGGACGTGTTTCTGTCACTCACCTTGGCATCCCTTCCACACCTTGACGAGCATCTGACACAGAGCAAGCCGAATGCTCACCTTAGATGCGGAATTCACACTCAGATCCCCACCAGGGCCCAGCAAGGGGGTATGAACGAGGGAAGCAAGCTAGGTGTAGAACCACTGGGCACAGAGAAACTGTGACCTGAATGGGTAGATCCACACTCATGGACCACCAAGGAATAGGTTCATTAAAAACACACCATCATCACCGCTGATGGTAAATAAAGAAACAGAGAGCCATGGCTCCGGTCTTGGAGCACCTGCCTGACGAGGTCATCTTCACTGGGCCAAGCTGAGATAGCAGGACTTGCAGGCTGGGACGGACATCTGCTTAGGAAGAGGCTGATAGCAGCTGGAGGAGGGCTTCTACTCTGGAAGTGCTCCGGAGTCGGGGCAGCTCAGGACGCAGGAGAGGTTGGGTGGTGGAGAAAGAGGGCTGGGGCTGGCCATGCTTGTCAAGCAGTTGGATTTCATTGGCCCCATGGGAGGTTTCAAGGCAGGAGTCAACCTGATTTTAAAAAAAAGAAAGAAGGAAGGAAGGAAGGAAAGAAAGAGAGAGAGAGAGAGAGAGAGAGAGAGAAAGAAAGAAAGAAAGAAAGAAAGAAAGAAAGAAAGAAAGAAAGAAAAGAAAAGAAAAGAAAAACACACATGTTTAAGGAGGTAGTCTCAGGTAGTTGACATGGGTTTTCTTCTGTTATCTTCTTGCCAGGTTAAGATGACTGGGCGCACATGTGCGCATACACACACACACACTCCTGTCAATTAGAACCCTTCTCAGTTGCTTTTGACATTGGCATGGAGGCAGCGTCACATGGTGGGGTAGACCTCAAAGGTCAGCTCTACAATCCACTAGCCGTGTGCCTTCTGATGATGTGCCAGACTTCCTCAGCCTCCCGTCCTCTCAGTAAAATGTGGGAGAACCATAGTGCTCATTATATAGGATTGAAATCTTTTAGCTGAATAAGATAAGATATATAACATACTTCATATGGGACCTGGGCAATATAGACAGTCCCTCAAAGAAGTCAGACGTTTTTCTATTTACAATGGATAGCGATTGAAAGATAGTGTACTACCTTTCTTCCCTTCAAAAAACTAATATGCCACTGGGAGCTTAAGGACCTTGACCTCTCAGTGGCTCTAGTTAACACAGAAATGTATAGAAATGAGAATGTGAAAAGAAGAGATACAAGTCTTCTATCAAGATTTAAAATGATGATTTTAAATATCTCTCACTTCCCATGAACTAGAGAACTCATCAGAATGGCTTTCACTTATGCTTTTCATTGCCTTTTCTTTTTTTTTCTTTTTTTTTTTTTTCCCATTGCACTCTGGTCCTCCCTGACCTTTCCTGTTGTCGCTGTTCCTTCCAGGCTTCGTGGTGGTCAGAATGGCCCCTGCATACATTTTCTTCTCAGCAGAGGTCCGTGTAAGCCAAATGGAATGTATTATTGTTCTGATACTGAAATTTCAAGACCTTACATTTTAAATACTTTAGTCTCGCAAGGGGATGACTGCTGAGAATAACCTTCTTGCCTATTGCAGAAACATCTGTAAGGCACAGCCAAAGCAGCCTCTAGCTCCCACCCAGCCACAAACTGCAGAAATCAGACAGCAGGGCTATGGGGCACCACGGCTTTGGGTCATTATGGCTGTGGGTCACTGTGGCTGTGGGTCACTGCCATTCGTCCCTGGAACAAGGGAGGTTTTTCAGAGTCCATTGTCTGCTATTATAGATTCCTTGTCTCAGGAGTTGTTTGTCCAGCCTGGAGCCATCCCCAGTGACCTGTTACTGTCCTCACACCAGCTTTTGGGAGACTGACATCAGAGGCAGAGGAACACTGAACTCCCCAAATCTCAGCCCTATGAGGGTGTGGGTGCCAGGGGTAATGGCCTTGCATCCCAGGCATGTGTCTATAGGCTTCGAGTGGCCAGGGTCTCTCAGATCCACCAGGAACTGCCAAAATCAAAAGGAGTGGCTATTGGGATCCACAAAGGCTACCCTGCCCTGGCCTCTGGCACGCTTGTTTGATTTTGTAAGTCCTAGGTCTCTGAGTCCTAATGTATTCGTGTCTCAGGAAATAATTTGAAATATGTTATTCAGTATTATTTGACTAGTTTCAAAGAGAAAAGAAAAAGAGGATTGACCAATGTTGGCCCTAAAAACCTTAAATTGGGGTGCCTTCCTTTTTCTTTTTCAAACAAAATTTGAATAAGCATTGTTGAAAATATCTTGCATCATTAGCCCAGAAGACAAGACTCTCTAGAGCCTGTCCCTGGGCAGTTTTTTCGGTGAACTGCTACTGCGACCAGGTCAGGGAGAAAGTCACACGGTGTGTCAGCAAGGGCTACTTTCAAATATGGAGGCACAGTACCCCGCGCAGGGGGCGGTGGGGGGCGGGTGGGAAGGGCAGAAGAGACGAGGAAGACCACAGCAAATCCGCACCAGGGGAGGTGGGGACTCAGGACCCTCGCCTTGGATGGTGGTTTTTATTCTTTTTTTTTCCCTCCTGGGTTCAGCTTAGAATAATCTTTGCATTCAAATTCATTTTCAGATCTTAACCCAAGCTGTTTTAGTTCTTCTGGATAACTGTCCTAATTTTAGCATTGAAAAGAACAATGACCCAATTCATTTTTCTATCCCAGTCTTTTCCTTTTTTGTCTAACTTTTCTGTTTTAATTGTTTTTTTAGTCTATTCCAATCTTCTTTTTTTTTTTTTTTACGTCGGCAGACAAGAAAATTATCAAGACTGCCATTTATATCATCAACCATATGAGCCCCTGATGCTTATAAATGCCCTTTGTTTTCAAGATAACCCATATGTAGTTAGGTAAACATTAAAAACTACAGCAAAAACAGCCCTGTCATCTTAACTGCTTCAGCTCCTCGGCCAGCCGGTGTAGCCGTGCTCCTCGCCATTCGATGCATGAAGTTCCTTCTAAGTCAGAGAGAAATGGGATTCCTGGATTCAAATTGCTGGTATATAAAGTTAGACTAGTCAGTAGATTCAAAACAAACAAATCTTGGGTTTTCTGCGTTGCATCTGCATATGAGACCTCCTGAGAGGATGGAAGGTGGAGCCAGATGTCCCGGTGCTGTGGGTGTGGGGTTCTGATGTGCAGACACACCTAGACCTCACCTCTCCAGCCCAATTAAAGCAGTCTTTTGGGTTAGGATCTCATAATTTTTATTTTATTTTATTTAAATTCAATTAAGTAACATTAGTGTATTATTAGTTTCAGAGGTACAGGCCTGTGATTCATCAATCTCATATCATACCCAGAGCTCATTACATCACGTGCCCTCCTTAATGTCCGTCACCCAGTTACCCCATCCCGCCACCCACCTCCCCTCCGGCAACCCTCAGCTTGTTTCCTAGAGTTAAGAGTCTCTTACGGTTTGTCCCCCTCTCTGATTTAATCTTATTTTATCTTTCCCTCCCTTCTCCTATGATCCTCTGTTTTGTTTCTTAAATTCCACATACAAGTGAAATCAGATGGTGTTTGTCTTTCTCTGACTTACTTATTTCACTTAGCATATGCAAGCTTGTACAGCCACTCTGGAAAAGAGTTAAAAATATTGATACAGTCCAGCAATTGCACTACTAGGTATTTACCCAAAGGATACAAACATAGTGATTCAGGGGCTTCTGGGTGGCTCAGTCAGTTAAGTGGCTGCCTTTGACTCAGGTCATGATCTCAGGGCCCTGGGATCAACCCCCCTCTCTCTGCCTGTTGCTCTGCCTACTTGTGTTCTCTCTATCTTTCTGTCAAATAAATGGATAAACTCTTTAAAAAAAAATAGTGATTCAAAGGGGCACCTGCACCTCAACGTTTATAGCAGCAATGCCCACAATAGCCAAACTATGGAAAGAGCCCAGATATCCATTGACAGATGAGTGGCTAAAGAAGATGTGGTGCACATACACAATGGAATATTACTCAGCCATCAAAAAGAATGCTATCTTGCCATTTGCAGCAATGTGGGTGGAACAAGGGGATCTCAGAACTTTTTAGAAAGCTACACAATAATTGTAATATGCAACCAGAGTTGAGAACCGTGGCCCTCGGTAGAGAACAGTTACTGGAGGCCAGGGTGGCATTCTGGTTACCTAGGGAAATAAGCTGAGCTGAGATACAAAGCCTCGAGTCCAGGAAACAGAGGAGTAACTCACTTAATGGTTGGAAGCAGTTCCGTCATAGCGCTCTGAGGCCTGCATGATGGTCACTGTCATTCTGAAGAGACCCTTGCAAAAGATGTCCTCCCTTCAATGAATTGGCAAGTAGTAAAACCAACGTGCTTTCCAGCTTCTACTGATAATCTCCAAAACATCCATTGAGGAGGGGATTTATACAAATATGATATATTAATATTATTTAATACTTAGACATATTTTAATAATAAATAATACAGTTTATAAGTAGGCATACAGACTAATTCATTTATTCATTGAGCTCCTGCCATGTCCCAGGTAGTCTATAAGGTGCCACAGAAAGCGTAGTAAACTGTAACATCTGTGTTTCCCTCTAGGGAAAACTGAAATGAAGTAAACACAAGGGAGTCTAAAACTCAGAAAGTATAAGTGAGCTGCTGGTGGGAACTTGCCTGGAGCCTGGAATGTCTCTGGGGTGACTCCTGTCAGGCCCTGAAGGGAGAAGTATCTTCTCTTCCTCAGGCACACGCCTTCCATGATCCTGGAGTATCTAATTCATCTCCTATAGCCATTGTCATCAGAACTGTTTCTGGAACTTTCAGAGTAGGTGGCACAGGTCTGTGGATCTAGTGAAGGAAGGGGAAAGTGTCTGGGCCACCCCTTTGTTTGGGGGTTATGCTGGGAAGACTATCTGTTTACACAAAGATAGACTCGGGACATTTTTTTTTCTTGTGAATAAATGACAGGCTGTTCAGTACACAGTGAATGTTCCTATCTACAAGCTAGAAAGGTAGTGATGGAGAAGATCCAATGTTTACCTGTCCCCTGTGTAACCTTCAATTGAAATCATTGAGATCTTCAGCCCATACATCAGGAGAATGGCATGAACACGCCAAGGGACATGGGCTGAAATGGCAGACCCAGCTTCATGAGAGGTGGTGTGCAGGGTCCTGTAAAGGGACGAGCTGCAGAGAGATCAGGAGGTGGAGTCTGTTTTCTTGGGAAAGGTGAGAGTGGGGTCAGAGCAGCAAGGAGAAACAATAGAAGCTTCCATTGTGGACAGAAGGGAAGGAGGTTCTGATGGTAAAGCAGGAAAAGAAGAATTACACAAGAACCAGCTGATAATTGGTCAAGAGGAACGGAAGGTGACTGAAGGGGGACCCTGGGTGTGCCACCGTTGCTCAGCGTCCAAACCTTAGCTGAGGAGGGACCTCTCATAAATACCTTTAAACATTTGTTTGTTCTAATGTTCCACTGTTTACAAAACGCCTGAGTATGCGTTAACTCCGGGGATCCTTAGATAACCCTGAGAAACGTTATTGAGATCAGTATGTAGATAAAGAAAGATGGTGACACTGAAGCTCACAGTGGCTGCCTTGTCCAAAATCACACAGAGGCAGAGGCACATCTCAAACCCAAATATCGGAGCTTCAAATCCAGTCATCTGCAATGCCAAGATCCTACAGTACGATTGGTCCCGGCATGTGCCTGAACAGTCGTGTGATTCCATACATACCATGGGACTCTCGTACCTTTGAAGTTATATTCCTCTCATTTCCTTGCATTTCTGCTTGTCTTTTTTTTTTTTTAATTTTACTTACTTATTTGAGAGAGAATGAGTGAGAGAGCCCGTGAGAGAGGAGAAGGCCAGAGGGAGAAGCAGACTCCCCAAGGGGCTGGGAGCCCGATGCGGGACTCGATCCTGGAAGTCCGGGATCATGACCTGAGCCGAAGGCAGTCACCTAACCAACTGAGCCACCCAGGTGCCCCGTTTCTGCTTGTCTTATAAAGACTTCTACTGTGACTTACACTCTCAAATATGCACGAGCATAAGGTAGAGATTAGTATTTTTACAAATCTGGATTCAAAGAAATTTTGTATTCCAAATTTCTGTACCTAGTACCTATAGAAGTAGCATTTTGTGATGCCTCTCTGCCCTTTTTCTTCCCAGTCCATAAGAACGGCTTTTGAATGCTCAATCCCAAGAGCTGAGCCCAAGCTGCTGATCATGTTCAGGGACAGGAAGTACAGCTACTTAAAAGTCTAACTTCTCTCTTACTTTTGGAAGTTAGGTGGAAAAAAAAGTGGGGGGGAGGTTAATCTGACAGATAGCACAGAAAAAGAAAAATATTAGAAACAAGAAAAGGCCATTTTTCCTATAGAGGCTCATTTCATTCTATCTACCATTTCCCTGGGATATCTGCCAGTTGTTAGCAGGAAGAGTAATGCTATCCATTTTTTAAAATTTCACTCTTGAGTATTATGGAGATAAATAGCTAAATGATGGAGAAATAACTTTCTTTCACAGCAGTAGTTTAAGAGGGGTAGAAAGAGCTCGAATGCAGATATGTTTGACGACATGAGAAAATTCAACCATGAATGAAAAATTCAGTATTTCTATAGGTGCTGTTTCAGAAAGAGTCCCTATTTGCATCCACACTAGAAAGGAGAACCACGTCCACCCGTAAAAGTGAGGGGACTGCCAGTTGGGTATGCATCAGTTTATTTGTAAGCCCCAGAAATTTTCCAGTTACAAACTTGCAAAATTTAAAAAAAAAAAAAAAAAAAAAAAAAAAAAAAAAAAGCCCATGTTCTGTTTTGCTGCAGGCCCAATGCAAGAGACCATCTATGACTTCTGGAGGATGGTGTGGCATGAAAACACCGCAAGCATCATCATGGTCACCAACCTCGTGGAAGTGGGAAGGGTGAGTCGGCTCTCCACCTACATGGCTGTGTGTTCCTTGCTCGGTTGGTAACACGAAGTAAGGCAAATAGGGTCTTTCGAAGTATCATGTGTGCTCCAGAAATCATGAACTACTGCACCACCTCTTCTCGCTTGCTGCACTCGCTTATAAATTATCAGTAAACATAGACCGAATTGCTTTCATTAGTTGCGATAGCAACAGACAGAAAAGGCACTCAAGATTTAAAAGCAGTTGTTATCTGGCTATATTGAGCACACAAAAACACCTCTGAGCACGAACACTTGTTGTTGGGTGTCAAAACTCAATGGGCGTTGCACTGCATGTGACTGCGTTCCCTAACTCAGGAAAATTGACTCCAGAAACCGTGTTGCAGCACTGGGTGTTGTCGTTACTGGGCATTCCCGCATCTCCCCTGGCTTCCTTTTTCCTTTCCTGGTTCTCTGTTTCTTAACCTGTAAAACAGAGATCACCCTCTGCTCCTAAAGTCTTGTGTCACTTTATCTGGAGGGACTGGTCATGAGAGCTAGTTTTGTTTAACTAGGAAATCCTTACGTAGTTATGACCTTGGAAGTGTTAGGATTATTTCCAAAGTGGAATTCAAAAATGATAAAATACACAGGGTGCAGTGGCTTGATTTTATAGTAGGGTTCATGGCTCTGCTCCACTCAAGAAACCATTATTCTTAGAGAAGGTTGACCTTGTGAGATCGGCCCTCAGCAGCAAGGGCAGTCTGGAGATTAGCCTAGAAGTGAAATGGGGGCGGATACCATCCAGGGGTTGTTTCTTATGATTCTCAGTCAGCCTTAAAAAATGAGGAAATCCTGCCATTTACAACAACGTGGATGAGGACGTCATGCTAAGTGAAGTGAGCCAGTCACAGATGATTCTACTTACATGAATTTTCCAAAATAGTCAGATTTGTAGAAGCAGAGAATACCGTTGTGGTTGCCAAGGACTTGGAGGAGGGAGAAATGGGGAGTCGATGTTGAGTGGGTACAAAGTTTCAGTTACACTAGATGAATAAGTTCTGGAGCTCTGCTGGTGGAAAATAGTTAACAATATGGTGTTGTGCACTTAATTTGTTAGGAGGGTACATCTCATGTTAAGTGCTCTTACAAAAAAATGAAACAACAAAGGGACACAGGAAACTTGGGGGAGGGGTTGGATATGTCTATTACGTTGATTATAGTGGTGCCATCAGGACATCCGCATGTGTCCAGACTCACCAGGTATACACATGAAACCCTGTATGTTGTAATTGTTTATCAATTATACGTCAATAAAGTGGTTTCCAGAAAAGGATTTTCAGAAGTATCTAGAGGTGCAACTCAAGAAGAGAGACTTTAAGAAATGGGAGATACTTACAATTTTAGCAAAAATAACAAACTAAATAATCTGAAAACCCCTCCTATGAACATCTAGAAATTCTAGATAAAATATAAATATGTGTTTTAATATATTTGTATGTACTATATGTGTAAATCACATGTAACTGTAAATATGTTAAAAATGTTTAGCTTAGCTGTCAAAAAAGGAGAATACTAGAAACCAAAAGAATGAGGACCAGACAGAGAGTGGACACGCCTGCTGCTCTCTAGAAGCTGGGCAGGTGGGGAGGGTCAGTCCTGGAGGCAGGGGGTGGGTCTTGGATCTTGGGTTTTACAGCCCGCTGAGAAAGGAGATAGGCCTGTGCAGGATTAGGAATTTGAAATGAGACTGCCACAGAAAACCTAAGCCTGTAAAAGATAGACTCTCAGAGAAAAGACTGTCTGGGGAGGTGGAGGGAGGTAGAAAGGGGAAAGCCAGCCGGGCACCAGGCCTGGGAAGTGAAAAGGAGGCAGATCAGTCTTCACTGAGGATTTGGGTGAAAAAGCACTTCCACCAACCCTTGGGTCAAAGTAAAATGCCCTGATATAAATCAGAACATAGTTCGAACCATGAATAAAGAAGGATCAGAGATTAAATTTTTGGATGCAAATCAAATAGTACCTAAAACGATATATATGTTTTTAAATGTTGTTAGAAAAGGAGAAAGACTGAGCATCTAACTCAAGATATGTGAAGAACAGAATATAACTAAAGAAAACAGGAAATAATGAATAGAAGAGCAGATAATTGTCAAATAAATAGTAAAGAAACAATAATAAAAAATCAACAGAATCACAAAGGCTTTGTGAAGAGATTCATGAAATAGACATCTGACAATCTGAAGTAAAAAATAGAAAGCCAAAATCTTTCAATATTTAGAAGAGGGTACAGATTCTTTTATCATAATAGATAATATGAAAAACTTAACAGTAAGTTGGAAAATTGACACAAATTAGGTAAGTTTCTTAACAAATATGATTTTCTAAGACTTACTCAAACAGAAACAGAAATTCTGAATAGATGTTAATTAAAAAATGAATTATGGTTGAAAACTGGCCCATGGAAAAGCACCAGTCCCAGACATATGTACAGATGTATTCTACTAAATATTCAAGGAATGGAGCCTCCAGATCTTATTAAAAAAAAAAATTATTTGAGGAGAAGAGAAGCAAGACTGCTCCCCCACTTTATTTTGGGAAACTGGTGTAACCTTGACATCAAAACCAGACAAGGACATAGGACAATAGAAAATTATGGGTCCCATAAACTGGGCAGAGAGAAATAGACCAGCAGGTCAAAAGAGCCCAGATGTTGACTATGTCCATTCATGGAGAAAAGCATGAGCTTCGCAATCAGTTGAGTTGGGACATTTGGTTATTCGGGCAGACAAAAAAGAAAAAATCATTAAAAATCCAAAAACGAATGCCAAGTAAAGACTGAAATACAGCTTTAAATTAAGCTTTTAAACTATAAATTAAGCTTTAGAACTTTTAGAAGAAAATATGAAGGAAAATACTTCTGACCTTTTAAAAAAAAGTGTTTCAAAGATACCAAATATTTAATATGCTAAGAAAAGAATGGGGACATTTGACCTTATTAAAATGGAAAACTTTCTGTATGATTAAAGATATAAAGTCCTAAGACAATGGGGTAGATACCAGGAGACCAATACATGAAGTATAAAAACTTACAAAGCAATATTTTATGTCCTGAAAGTACAAAAATCTGTTTCTCCTCTTTCAGTTCCCTCTGCTGGGAGCCAGAGCAGGGGAGCTGGCTTAGGGACTGGGTGGCAGGTGCTCACCGGATACCTGTCCGAGAAGGAGCCACCCAACCTCTCTGCCACCCACCTTTCACCTGTGCTGTGGGTATGTCGTGGCACCTGCTTCATAGGGTGCTTGTGAACATTAAGTGAATTTCTATGCATCAGGTGGTTAGAGAAGTTCCCAGCCCATTTCAAGAACTTCATAAATACAGGTATTAGTGTCACCCTTATCTTTCCACCAACAAACCTAAAACCTATAGTGATGTCTATAATTACCTTTTCTACCCCATTCTTTTGCTATGAAAGCAGTAATGACTCCTGAAAAAAAAAAATGTTCAACGTCACCAAAATTTTTGGTCTCTGCCTTCTGGGCACTCAGTAGCTGCCCAGTGAAATGAAGATTTCTTCCAACTTAGCGTCAGCAAATAGCCTATGCAAGGGTAACGTGAAAGAGCTAAACTGAAATTGTCTCTGTTTTTAATGTACGTGGGTTTCTTTCCCTAAAATGCATGTGTGTTGGATTCTCAATCCTTCATTCATTTCACAATTACCTACTGACTGCCCGTGTGTGATAAGGAGAGAGATTTCTGGAGACTACTGGCACAGTGCCTTATTTCCGCAGTGACCATGCTCCTTAAAAGTTATTCACCACCTCGAATTGTACACATTTGAATTTGCATTTTGAATTGTCTGGCTTTGGGAAGATACAAAATAAAGGCCACGCAGTGGTGGTCTGTTCCTTCCACCAGGACCCACCCCATCCAGGGTGGTCAGTGTTGGTTCTTGTAATGGAAACTATTCCTTTGGACAAGTAACCATGGAAATCCCAACTAAAAGTAGGCAGCTGAAGGGGGGAGGGTGACTAGGTTTCAGGTTTAGTCACAAATGAAAGCCCATAGGCTTAAAGAAACTCAGTAAGTTTAGGTCTGGTAAGCTTATTTAAAAAAAAGAAAGAAAGAAAGAAAAAGATCCTTCCGAATCCTTGCCAGGTTTGGGGATGTGGTCAGCTCTGAAGAATGCTCACCTCATTAGCATAAGCAACATGGATGGGTCTGCCTTCAATTAGTAATGAATTTATGGCATCTGTCCTTGAAATGCCTGGCGTGATTTGGGGGTTTTGACAAGAGGTCACATTCCCTCCGGGAAAATGCACTACCCTTTTTCCACGCCACTTCCCATTGTTAATGCCACACACTTGTTTAGAGATTACCTCCCCGTTTTCCATGCTTAAAAACAGCAACAACAAACCGCGGAAGAAATCAAGATGACATGGTTTTTAAGGGCAACCACTACCTCCTTAACATGTTTACTGCACATGGTGTGTCCTTCATGAATTAGACATGAGCTAGGTGGATGCCTGTTTGTTTACCCAGACTTGCTGCTGATTCATTAAGTCAGAGCTGGGAACCCGCTTTCCCCTGATTTCTGCCCTGAAGCGCTCTGCATTAGGCGGCTGTAATTGCCCGGCCGGAGCCGCTGGGAAGCCTCTCTGTCGCAGCACCTGGTGCCTAAGACACAAGCGCTGCACTTCCCTCCAGCGGGGTCCCCAGTACATCTGCCAGGACCTGTCATTATCTAAGACTTCCTTGTCACCACCGTGCATCCCCTTTCAGCCCATGTGTTCCAGGAAGGGACCCTTGTCAGTTTCCCTGGCACCTGCCAACGGCTGCACACCTGGCATTTAAATTGCTCCGGAATGTGTTGTGATTGTTTTCCCTCTTTAATGAACCCACCTGAGGGACATCGAGCTTTTTATCCAGTCGCCTGTTTCCCAGGCATTCCCATTTACACCGTTTGTGGGGAGATTCAGAAACTCTGTTGTGTTGTTGTACTAATCCATCTGCCAAAAATCTTATAACCAAATCTGCAGGACTCCCAGAGGAGATTTTTGTGCTGGTAATTTAAGCTAATGATTTCTAAACATATTTAGTCAGTTTTATGAAGACCTCATTAGAATGTGACTGTTTATTAAAAATCCAAATGAGGTCTCATAGTCATATAGGAGAATTATTTTTGAGCTGCTCTGAAGAGTTCTGATAACAGGTGATAAAGTGGTTTGGAGAAAAGAGAAGCCAAAACCAGAGACATTAACTTCAGTCAATGGAGAGGATGCATGCAACTACCAGAATGGATGCTTTAAAGATTATTATCAACGCAAAGAGGTTGACTTGGGATTCCTTTCATATTTGTTACTAAAAGAGTAACAAAGAAAGAAGCTTAAGATGAACACTAAATGTCAGAATTAACTCTCGAATTCACATGCAAGGAAGGTATATTAAGATTCCAAGTGCCCCTGTCACATACAACAAAGGACATCTGCTTCTTCCAGAAGCCACCAGATCCAGGATCAATGGAAGAAGCAAGAGAGACACAAGATTGCCCCTTTATAAAATGTGGAAATAATGCTTGATAGGAGGAATAACCTAGGTAATGTCTAACAGTGCAAAATACCAACAATATTTGTACAGAATCTCTTGAATTCTTCTAAGACATTAAACTCATACTTGACAGGGAAGAGACAAATTCTTTTTATAGACATTACGAAAGTTTCTCTGTCTTGAACTTTCATCATTGCCTTTTATAGATCCTTTTTAATGAACTGGATATTTAAGATTGATGTTTTATGAACTGTGTAATTATAGCATTAGCCTTTGATTAATTTATACTAATTCAACAAGCATTTCTCACCATTTTGATACCAGCAGCCATTTCAGTGATCCTATTAATGAAGCTGATTCAAGCCATACCTCCCTCCATAATGTTAACACAAAACTAGGGGGAAAAAGAGCGAAGTCGGCACTCTATGATGATTCCCACCGAGGCACCGCCACACTTCACAGCACCTGCCACCAGCATGTCACCCCAGAAGCGAGGCAGTTATTGGTACTGAGCTCTCAGCAATAGGAGAGGGACCCTCGATGGACCCTTCCGTGCCAGGCAGCTCTTCCAGGAAGAATAACTCCCCAGCTGCCCGACTGAACCTTTGAGGGTTTCTCTGCCCGAAGGTTTTCTCAGCTCCCCTCTTTAAAATGTTAGAAAACTAACCAAAGAGCCCAATTTGTTTTATTCACAAATTAACCCAAAAGTAAGCTTTCTACTCCCTTTCCAGCATGACGTCTCCAAAATGTAATGATATACTTACTGTATCCATGGCACAAAGAAATACAAAGATGTTTATGATGCACTTGTCCTCAAGGAACATGGAAATGGTAATAGAGAACCATTTAAGCACTGAGCTAGAATACATATGAGTCACAAGGATGATAGCACCCATGCAGGGCTAATTCTGCCTGAGGAAGCATAGGAGACATCAAGGAGAACACAGTGAAGAGCTGGGTCTGTCTGGGAAAAACGGAGCCATAACCAATGTAGGAAAAACCCAGAGAAAGGGAGCAATGGCAAGATGAGAAAGAGTGAGGGGTCTGAGACAGCTGTGAGAGCTACTGGGGATGGGCAGCTAACTGAGGCTGGAAGGCTAGCTGTGGGCTCCTGAGGACATGGCAAAGGTAGATGCAGGGAGTGGTGGTCTGTTTGTTGTAGTGGAAGGCATCAAGCTGGTAAATCACATGTTCTAATTACTGTTGTTGCAAGGCAGTTCTAGCAGCCACTACAGAAAGGGTTAGAAAGGTGACAGAAGCCCTGGAGTCAGAGTAAGACTCTCAGGGAAAGATGACTTGGACTTGAGTTGTGGCAAAGGTGTTGGGAATTTATGGGAGACACACAATTTGGGTGTTCTCTGGGATGCTAATAAGGGAAAAGAACTGAAATATGAACAAGGTTTCTACCATTATGACTTGGATCGATGTGAAGATTATTAATAAGAAGAGTAACCCTTCTCTCTACCCCTCTCCTCCAAAAAAAGAAAAAAGAAAAAGAAAAGAAAAAGGAAAGCCAGAT
Organism: Mustela putorius furo; assembly: GCF_011764305.1. Taxonomy (NCBI): domain Eukaryota; kingdom Metazoa; phylum Chordata; class Mammalia; order Carnivora; family Mustelidae; genus Mustela; species Mustela putorius. The sequence goes on along the minus strand of NW_025422010.1, from coordinate 9,805,762 downwards.
TAAGAAGCAATCAACATGATTCATTCTGGGCATGCTGAGTTTGAGATGCTGAATGAACAATGTGGGTTTTTCCAGAAAGCTCTGGAGGGATACATGAGCTGAAGACATAGAGACTAACTATGAAATGTATGAATCTGAACTGAGCATCTACTATGTGCTAGGCTTTGGCCTAGACTGAGAATAGCAAGAAGAAAAGATATGACATGATCTAAGGGATAGAAAGACGGGCAGACAAAAAAGTTACAATACAAAGTGATAACCACTATGACAGAAACATGGCATTTGTGGGGAAAAAAAAAAAAAAAAAAACAGAGAGAAAGAAGAGAAGAAGTGAAGACAGAGCACCAGAGATTATCTATTTAGGGGCAGACAGGAAAGAGGAGCTCAGAATGGAGACTGAAAGTGGTATACAAGAGAAATAAGTCACCTCACTATGAGATCCCAGAATCCTGAGTAAGAGATGATAAAGTTTCAATAAGGAGAATGTGAGCAGTATTGACAAAAACTGCAAAGAGGTCTGGTACCTCAGGGGCAAGGTAGGTAAACAGCAGAATGTATTGAGCACCTACTCTGTGCCAAGCATTCTACTAAATGATGAGCAAACCTTATGTCTTTTAGTTATCATGGTCACCCTCTAAGATACATACAAAGATTTCTGTTTTCAAAGTTAGCAACGTACGGCTCAGTGAGGTTAAATAATTTGGCCAAGGGCACAGAGCTGGAATGTCTAAAATGTTTTGTTCCAAAGCCCGTGTTCTCTCCAGAGTTCCACAGGTCACCCCACCACCACCGTCTTTGGTACATACCAGGTTTCGGTAGTGTGACAACCACAAATGCAGTGACCATGAAACAGTGACTCTGTGGGTGGTGAGGCCACTAGAGTAGCTTGTTCTTGGAGATGCAAATCAAAGGAAAGAGACAGAGCAGCACCTAGAGCTGAGCAAAGCTCAGGGTATGATCACAGTTGGGGGTAGGGCACGGGTGTGTGGGGCTGAGTGTGGGGGTGGTGGTGATGGTTGGGTAGACGTGAGCATAGTCTAAAGGAGATTTAAAGAGGGAGTCTAAAGAGTCTAAAGAGAAGATGCAATTGGGAGCAAAGATTAAAGGTGCAAGAAAAGAAAGGGGCAAGGGGACAGGAAGGTCCCAGACAAGGTGGGAAGGCATTCTTTCAGGGAACAAGCTAGGGCTGTACCCTCCATCAGTGTGTCTAGGCACAAAAGGCTGCAGCTACAAAGATTTTTAAATTAAGCATGTCCACAGGAATGGGGAAGCAAGCAAGGTGACTCAAGTCTATGACAGAGGTTTCAGAATGCTGTGGTGATTCCTACAAGGCCCCTCATCAAGCTGGGAGCTAAAGTTGGAGGGGTTTCTCTGCAGATGCTTCCCAGAGGATGTGGTGGATGGGGCCGAGTATGGAGGAGCAGCTGGGATTCAGTCAGCAAAGAAGTTGGAGGGAACCACAGGCCCCCTAAGGGAAACTGCAGAAATGTGTTCAAAATGAACACGGAGCGAATGAATGCTTTATCGAGGAGAGGATATGTACACTGAAGGACTGGGTGACAGAGCGACACGGAGAAGGGGACACAGAGGAGATGCTGCAGAAGGAGCGGATGTAATCTAAAGGCAGAAAAACAGCCACCGGATGTAACAAGGAAAAGGTCTTTGGTGACCTTCTGCCTGAGTAGTTTCCGAGGGATGACCCATCAGGGTCCTTTGATGGCGTGTGACAGAAATCAATTCAGGCTAATTGAAGCCAAAGGGAAATCTCCTGCAAGAAGGTTCGGAGCTCAGCATGTTGATGAGAAGAAGGCAGCTTGCAAACGGGGAAAGGCAGTGTCCAGAGGGTCAGTGAGAGGAGGGATGTCGAGGTTCTGGTGCGGAGAGAACATGTGCTCACAACTTCCGGGCCATTTTCACTGTGCTCGGGGTTCCAGTAATGGGGGCAGGGCATCTAACTCCTCTAGGTTGGTACATAGGCTCATCCCTTGTTGTCCAGGACCCCGAAATGACAAGCCACCCCATGGGAAAAAAGGAGCTCCCCGAGAGGAAGTCAAGTATACATTAGGGAGGTCGAGTGACCACATAACATGTGTTCGCAAGAGACGGGGAGGGCTGAAGGCCGTCTGCAGGGTCAAGGCCAGAGTAGAAAATGGGACATACAAACTGAGTTTAAATTAAACTTGGCAGAAGCTTAGCTGATAAGGGAAGAGGAGGAAACATGGCAGCTGACAGAGGGGCATTAACAGTCAAAGGGTGTTTTTTTATAGGTGGAAGACCTTTGAAAATTTTATGTCGAAAAAAGAATCAGGAAAGAGAAATTGAACATTAGCAAGTGGACAGCCAAGGGAGACTTTCCCCCGAGGGGCAGGAGGAAGGGGCTGCAGAGTGCTGGTCTTCAGTTCAGCCTTAGGAGGGGTGACATTTTGTCCTCTGAGCCAGGAGAACAGAGACAGATGATGACGCATTTAAATAAATGGAACCAGACATTAAACAATCACCTTGGAATCACACCCTCTCCTGATAACTTTCATTTTCCCCGTGATGGTACAAGCAAGGCCGCGGGCTGAAAGACTTGAGGAGGTTGGGGAAATAGGTATTTTAGGGAGGCCCAAGAACGCAGGGGAAAGGGGTTGGCCTGAGGTCGGAACTGGCATGCTCCTGCCTCGGGAAGAAGGGAAGACTAGGGAAGGGAATAAGCATGATGCGGCTGGCGATAAGAAGGGCCAGGCCGCACGGGGATCCCGGGCCAGCCGGGAGCCAGAGTCCTCACAGAACTGACACACGTGAACATTAAGGGCGTGGGGACGTTTCTCACGGACTAAACCAACCGGGTCTCACTGCCCGGCCTTAGTTTACGCATCCTCAAAATGAAGGGACGTGGGCCCAATGAGCTCTAAAATTCCGTGTTTGTATGAAGAATATTTGTATGTTTATTGTTTATGTTCTGGCGCCGAGATCTGTTTGAAAAACAGATGCGTCTACAGCTGAGCTCTGTTTTAATGCCCGTGGCCTTGGGACCTGCCTGGCACTCACTGTGTCCGCTCCGAACACCCACAGCGGGAGGAAAGTACGGAGTCTGGATTTTTCAAAAGGGAAGGATTCAGGGAAAAAGACTAGAGCGTCGCCTCCTCAGGAGAGAGCTGTCTGCTCCTATTTCTTCTGCACTATGATACACGAATTTTGTAGATCTAGAGAGGAATATTGCAGTGTGATTAAGTACCGAGGGGACAGATTCTGTTGGTGTTCTATCTATATTTCATTTATACAGACCGTAGAAGATGCTCAGTCTATAATTCATAAATTTTCTTTTCAAAATGATCTAATCGGGCTACGGCCAATTATTATTTTTGAGAGAGGGTATTCTTTGCAAAAAGTCTCAGAATTGCCTATCACAATCCCCTGGTTTATCAAGGGACACAATCGAGCAATCTTATTTCTGATCAGTGGTACCACCTCTGTCCCCTGTGTGCAGCAGGAAAGGGGCTTGGTGTGGGGGCGGGGGGAGTGACCCCTCCAGAGAACTCTTGCAAGCATTTAATAAAGATATCTTCACACACCCCACCATGGCCTGTGCAGCTGCAAGAGTCACTTTTACATCCGGAAGACTGTCTCCTGGTGCGTAGAAATAATTATTTTGCTCCCCCCAAGTCCGTTAGAGAAGCAGCGTGTTACTTAATGTCCATCAATCCAGTCTGGGTAGCAAATCTATGTAATTGAAAGGTAAACTGGTATAAAGGACCTGGGGAAACGGGCACGATTGTCAAACCAGCTCATTCCACTAGGAAACACTTCATTGACTACTAAATTGGGGGACGATGTTGAAAAACGTGAGATGAAAGGAAAACAAATACTATCAGAACGAAGCGAGGAGAAAACCACAGAACTTTGTTCTCCAGTCTTACTGAAGGCTTAGATTACGAAGCACTGCCTTTTAAGGCTTAAAGTCATGAGGTTTCTTATGTAAAATTTGATACCTACAAAGCTGACCCTAATTTCTGGAAAATTTATTCTGGATAGTGTTCCTATAAATTTGTGTTTGTGTGAGAGAGTGTGTGTGTATGTGTGTGTGTGTGTCCATACCTGCATTTTTTGAAAGAAGAGCTACTCCCTTCCCTCACATTTGCTGACATGGGTAACTAGACTAGACTCCTCTTTCACAATTTTAACAAGAAGGTTCTTCCAGATATACTCACCACACACACACACACACACACACACACACACTCCCTTGCTCACACATCCTTCCCTCAGTTTCAGAAATGCTCTCTGCCTTGTTGGGAACAGCCAACTCTCTTTGTTCCAAGCCCAGACCCTTGTGTCTTTCTTCTGGATTCTGTATGCATTGTCACCGTGAATTAATGAACTTCCCATGGGGAGGACAGAATCAGTCTTCTATCTGCCTCACACACCTGTTTCCCTGCCGTTGTCTGCACAGAAACCTTAACCCCTCAGAGTCTTTGTTCGTCTCTCCTGTGCTTCCTCTGTTGCACGTGCAACTCCTTACCGTGCGGGTATCGGGTGACCTCTTCACCTGCTAGAGGGGAGGGCCAGGAAGATAGAAGAGAGGATCCCTGCCTTGGAGCCATTAACAATCCAGTATTAGAGGCATGACACACAGTGTATGCCAGAAGGGGCAAAACACCCTTGGGTACCATTTTGCTCTCCCCCCTGCAAGAAGACAGGCCCCTTTGAGCAAAGACCAGTTTATCTCCCTATGAATCCCGAAGGGCTGGACACATAGAAGTGTTAAAAATTAGTAAGTGTTTTTTGAAGAAGAAGAAGAGGGAATATATAAGCTAGTGCAGAATAACTTATTTGATACAAGGGCAATCTCTGTTTGCTGCCCCCCTTCCCTTGCTGTCTTCCATGTTGGGAGAATAGGCTGAAATCCAGAGTCACCCATTTTTGTACAAGGTCATTGTGGGTATGAATAGGGTTCACTGCAGTTCTGGTGGCTATGACAGAAATAAATCTACATTTAGCCTACCTAATTAACCCTTTTGTATTCATTCTCAGCAGTTCAGCCTAGCCCATTATGTCCCTTTAAAAAAAAAACAAACTATTTTTTTTTTTTTTTTTTTTTTTTACCTAATGGACGATGAGTTGTCAGGTCAGCTTTGGGTCCAATTCTTCACCTGCTAGGAGTCATCTGACACTTTCCTATCAGCTATCTCTGATCCTCCCATCATGCCGGGTATTGTGGATCAAAGCAGATTTGCAGGTCTGAATAGCACGTTTCTCTGGGCACACGCCATCCTGGCTCCCTGGGTAACTACGAGCGCCACGCGGGTCAGCTCTGTGGCATGCTCCGGCAGACCCCATGGAGATGATGGTCTGGGCATGCTGGTATTCCGGGTCACCGCCTCGAGCCCTGTCACTTGCTGTGTTGCCACAACCGACTGGCCCTGGAAAACCTCACACTCGTCTGTGTCTGGTCTTCCTGAAGAGTGCCTCCTTTCCTGGCCTGGCCTTGGACCCTCTCTCATCTCACCCTGTTCCCATGAACTTGATTGCCCATTATCTAGGTGGTCACCTGCCTTCGTGTATATAGGGGGTGGGGTTGGCCTGCGTGAGCAGCAGATGTCCAGGGCACCAGGGACCAGGGCTTCCTAGCCTGAGAGTTTTCTAGCACAGCCCCAGTCATGTGGGTACCTGTGTGGGCAGGAGACAGTTTCTTGGCAGGATAATTGGACACAATTTTGGATGATCTCAAGGCTGCAGTAGCCCTCCACCTTTGTTCTGCTCACATGAGCCCCTGAAAATTGCTTTTTTTCCCCCCACTTTGCACACTGCAGTTATATCCTATTCTTTGGTAATTTTTTTTGAAGCCCACAGTAAATGATGTCCCATCTTGAATGCAAATTTTTCCCCCTTCTTTGCTTTGTGGATCTGCTAACTTCATCTTCTGAGGCCTTGCTTTTCCTTGCCCTAAAGACTTGGGGATATCTGGCTGAAGAAATATGCAAGCAAATGCGGGGCACCTTCCGGAGAAGAGGGTCAAATCATGCAGTGAGGGGTTTGCTGACTGTACTCAGCTTCTCTCTTTTGGGGTTTACCTCTCTTCACTTCAGACTGTCTCCTTTGAGATAGAAATGGAAACCTGACCCCTTACAACTCTCAGTGGACAGAGAATTTTTATTCTAGAAAAGCAGGGTACATTCATCATCTCACCAAAGATAGATTCCTTTATGGATTCTTGTCATAGCGTAGAGAAGCCAAAATCAGGAGTGGGTCTGTGGGAGTTTCCATCCATTCAACTGGTTGAATCACATATTGCCCCTACTCAGGGTCACTTCTATGACTCTCAGTCAGGCATTAGGTAGGTCACCTATCTATGTGCCTAAATTCTTCAAATTCTCTTGCTCTGTTTAGCAATTCCTTTGATAACCTAAGGAGGAGGACAGAGGAAGAGTCCAGTGAAGCCAGTGACTCATGTACATTCCTTTTTGGTGCTTCCTTAACCCCTGGAATCATTGACCTGCCCAAAGAGATTCATTGGAACAGGACTATCTCACAGGAATTTAGCCTAGATCTGTGTTTCTGAAATTAAAGCTGATTGTCTTCCCAATCCTGGCATCGACCATAGAGTGTGAGCTGTTGTAATCAATAAAGCACGAGGTGAGCTACACTTCTGAACCACAGGGGTGCTAGCCCAATGGTAAGGGGGCACAGTGACAACTACCACTGAGGGCTAGTGGCAATTTCTCATATGCCAGCCAATGTGGTGGGTCTTTAGGCCCTCAGCGTGGCTCTGCAGGGTAAGCATTATGCTATCCTCACCTTCCAGCCAAGAAACTGAAGACTTCAGACATTACAAAACTGGTCCAAGGTTATGCAACTAGCAACGGTCAGCTCACAGTTAGAATTCTAGAACCATACTCTTGACCTCTGTGCTCTATGGCTTCCCAAAACACCTCATTCTAGAGTCATGTATTCAGGATAATTCTCAAACTTGGGATAATCTGAACAGTCATATGACCTACTCTCCTCATCTGCCGTTAAGGAAACTGAGAAGCAGAATCTTTCTGTGACTTTCACAAGGTCATATGGCTGGATCATCATTCAGGTAGAATTAGCCCCATGCTCTCCTATATGCCAACCAGGCTCTTTCCATTACACCATGCCATGTCATCACCAAATGTGATTGTCTACAGAGGTTACCTTTTTTATGGGTGGTCCTTAAAAATAAATTTTGTGACTCTGCCTAGAAAAATTGTGTGTGTGTGTGTGTGTGTGTGTGTGTTTGTGTTGGGTAGTCATGTTTTCAAGAACATTTCTGGTCTATAAATAAGCCAGAGAGGTCATATCCTGGCAGCCTAAAAGAGGCAGGAGGCCAAGTCCCTGAGCTCACCTCTAGGAACTAAGGTATATCCGTTATGGTAATCACCCCATCTGGCTTCTGCAGGCAGTTGGCTACTACTGTCTACTCTGCCGCAGATGACAGAGATGCCTGACTCATGAACCTGGGCAGTCACCTGCCCTTAGATCCCCCAAGCCCAGCTGACTCATGTCTGCAACCCCACATCCAGCTTGCCTCTGTCCTTAGCCGCCCATCCCAGCAGGGCAGCTGGCTCGGCCTCAGAGAGCCCCAGGATGGTTCCAGGGATGGCAGGCTCTCTCACAAAGGGACTAGTCCTGCAGAAATTCATTTCCTGCATTCTCCGCCTTTTCTCCAACACCCACCTATTCCCAACACCATTTCTGCTGTTTTACATAGCACCGAGGTTCAGCCAAGACAGTGTCTGAAGGAGATGGAGCATTTGAAACAGGGACTGTTCCTACTGCGGTTCCCCCCACCCCTGCCACCCCAACAGAGGCTCAGGACCACGCAGGCTTTCTAGAGAAACCCCTGCCAACTTTCTCCATTTAGAATGCCTTCCCTGCCCCAGCCATCCATGGAAACTGCACTTCGTCTTTCTGATCTCATCTGTAATGTGGACTCCCTTGCACAGCTTTGAATCTCTTCCTTTAGAAGTCATATTCTTTCCTCTGACTTCCAATAGCTGTTTCCATTTTGTTAATTTTAGCAAACATTTACTTGTGCCAAGTATATTCTATCTAAGAGCTTTAGGAACAAGAATCTAGTGAATCTTCACAAAACGTTGTTATTATCCCCATTGTACAGATGGGAAAACGGAACCACAGAGAGCTTAGATAACATGTGCAAGGTCACACGGCTGAGAAATGAGGCCAGGCTTTGAACCCAAACCATGTGGCTCCGGGTAACGTGCTCCCGACTACTAACCTTGCCTTTCATTCTGCCCTGAGTTTGATTTGTTGTTTACATGCCTGTCTCTTCACGAGCTTTAGAACCATAGCTCATTCCCCTCTGTACTCCAGCAATGGCTGTCGTGATGGGTTCCCAGCTGTCTGAATGACTGGCAGGACCGCCTTGATACTGCTCCCCTCAGCCCAGACATGGGCATGGCCACACTGAAGTCACAACGTGGAACCCTTCAGTTTCCCAGTCTGCTTCTTCATCTCTCCCAGCTTTGGATTGTGTGTTTATAAAGAAGAGATAATACTGTGACCCCCCACAAAATGAGTGTGAGTTGGCATGCAATCCCAGACCCTGTCTAGGACTTGGGATGATTGTAACCTCCATGTGGTCTACTCAGAACAGTCTCAGGACTTGGGTAAAGTCAACGGATTTAAAACTTTACAAACCTGAAAACTCCTGCATACATCTAAATTGTGACCCCAGTGAGAGGAAATACAGATCCTTTTTCTCAAAGATCTGCCAGATTTCACTCCAAGAAATGTCTCCTTGGGAGATATATAAATACAAATACAGAGATAGACTTAGGAAAAATACAGATACAGATATAATGTTATCATTGCTTAAAAGATTCCCGAAACTCCTCTTTCAGAAGGATCTTTAGACTATGAGACACACTTCCTATTGTCCTCCGTGTTGGAAAATCTCCCTCCTGTGGCGGAAGGACTTACCTTTGGGGAATGGCTACAAGGCAAAGCCAAACCGACTGAATAAGGTGGGAATGAGCCATCTGAATATATGTGTTCCTTGGAAGAGCTGATGCTTTCAGATAGAGTTGGGGAGGACTCTTTTCATCCATATGAACTAGAGAGGAGTGTAACAAGACAGATTCTTCAGTTGGTCTGTAAGATGACCCTCACAATGCCACAAGGGCCATACTAGTCCACCCATTTCTTTGCAGTTGATGAAAGAAATGCTGTGGATATGGGTGTGACCTTGTGCGTTATTATAAGAATTATATGTAACATTCATTAATGGGCATGGTTGGAAAACCAGATAGAAACCCAGGAGCTTTGAGGGAGCGGGGGTGTTCAACCAAAGCTTACAGTAAATCCCCCCTTTTACAGAAAGGGGGATTTACTCAGGCTATGGAATTCTTTTCCCAAATTCAGACTATCCAGACTTCCAGAAGTTCAGGATTTAGTGCCAGTTTCAAAATTATCTTCAAAAATGCTGCTCAAAGGAGGCCCCAGGGCCAAAGGAAGCAGGTCTGGAACTAAGAACTAGGAAACCTCTTAAAAGTCAGGTACTTTAGACAAAGCCTTGATGTACATCATGTCGGGTAATCTTTCCAAACTCCCTATGAAATCAGTGCTGTCATCCCATATTATGTAGAAGTAAACTGAGGCTCAGAGAGCGTAAGTCACTGGCTGCAACACCACAAAATAGCAGGAGAAAAGCAAATGCTTGTCGGTATGATTCCAAGCAATCTGTATTTGGGGGATATTTAAATGAATGAATGATTTTATTGTGAGAGCACTGTAAAAAATTTTTTTTGATTATAATAAATCTGCTCCCTTGGAAACTTGGCTGGCAACTGCTCTTGGCTGGGGATCTTTTTGGTAACTGCTTCTAGCAGTGTTCTAGCTCTTGCTATCCCAGATCTCTATCAAAGCTGTACTTGGCTGACCCTGCACGCAGCTATTAATAGGACTGTGGTCACTATCTCTTTGGATGATGGCTCTTGCTGAAAAACCTCTTGACAAATCAAAACTCTTAACAGTGACTTTTTCTTTTCTACCCCTTTACAATTGTGTTTATTGGATCACACTATGGTGCCCCTAGTTCAACGAGCTAACATTGAGTTCCTTAAGCTTTCTTAATTATGAGTTTCTTAGCAAAGTGAGTCTTAGGACCCATATACAGTCCCCATAAATAGACCTTCCCGGTCTGCCCCAGGTTCCTTCCTGCCAGCTGCTAGAGTTGGTGATACAGAAAACCCCAGGAGAAACACAGCAGGTCGCGATCCTGGATAAAAATGAGCAATGATTTCAGAGTGTGCTTTTGTTCTTCCCACTCACCCCCAGTACCCATCATACCCTCTCTCGCTCCTAAAAAGGCAGGGTGGCTAAAATCATTTGCAAAGCTTCCCACTTGGGCCCGGATCCCGAAGCCAGACCTGGCTGAAGAATGTATAATCCACCTCGAGTTCCCTCCTCCCAGAGAGCCTTGGACCTGGGACCGGCGCTTGGGTCTGCAGCCTCTCCCTCACACCCATCCAGCTCACTACCTGGAGCAAGTCACTTGCCCTCCCTAGGCCTGCCTTTCTTCCGCTTCTTCAATTTAGGACGCAAGAAATGGAAGGAATGAAGAGGCTAGGACGGAGGCCGGCCGTGGCCCACGCCGGCTCTTTATCTCCGGCCAATCGCTTGCCCTCTCTGAGCCTCTATGTGCAGCCACAGTTGGAAGAACACAGTGATTCCAAGTGCCGAAACTCAGACACGAAAGCCTTCTGTGCAGCAGTTGCAATGATCTTGAAAATGAGTGTCAACCAGCTGTCTCTGGGATTCCTCCCAGCTCTGTTGGAGAGGGGTCTCTTCTCTGCACACCATTTCCTAAATTCTGGTGAGAGTTCATCACACCCTCCAGTGGAAGAACGGATGGCTCCCAGATCCTCCCCATCCCCAGAAAGTGGTTTGCAGGAAAGAAGAGTAAAGGGGTCACTGGAGTTTCTGTTTGTTTTCTTTTCCCTTCGGAAACCATGCACACCTGTCAAAGCTTTTCCTTCTTCCTTCTCCGGAGAACCCCCTTCACCTCTCCAGGCCCTTTGTGGACTTCTTGCCCTTGAACAACTCTGTGGTCACCTGTAGTCCAGATCACACACAGTCATTACTTAATCATAAAAAGAAAAGAAGGAATATCCATATTTTTTTAATGAAACATCACTGGAGCAAATGCTGTCATTGCAGGTTATCACTTACTACAGCGGTCCGCATCCCTCTGTAGTCACCCGCATGAGAGGGCCAGGCTGTGCAGTCGGCTTGCGTTGTGCGAATCCTTACAACTCAGAGTGTGGGCCACAGGCCAGCGGCATCACCTGGGAGCTTGTCTGAAATGCAAATTCCAGGGCCCCACACGGAATCAGAAACTGGGGTGCAGCCCTGCTTGTTTTAACAAGCCCTCCAGGGGATTCTGATGCCTGCTGAAGTTTGAGAACCTGCTTGAGAGATGCCAGGATGCCCTGATGGTGATGGTAATGCGCTGTCAGCCTCAGGTGCATAAAACTCCCAGGGGTCTTCTGCCTTCATTGCACTTGGGATCAACTGCCTGGTTAAAAATGACCAAACTCGAACAATTTTTTTTTTTTTTTAGGCAGCTAAAAATCCTGAAATTACTGTTTTCTCTACTGTTTCATGTTTGTGAATTTTAAAGCCAACAAAGCCCCCCTCCCCGCCGCCAACTTGAAGGCAGGGATTTCCTCGTGCACCCCTGTAGCTCTCCCCGGGGGGGCACAGGCAGCCACACCCCGTGGCTGGGGTCCAATCGATAACCCACTGGAACCAGCGCCGCCGCTAGGGCACCCAGGTAATTAGACGAGCTCTGATCAGAGCCTTGCTTTCTGGGGTGGAAACTGTTGCGGTAGATAATTGGGATGCATGGGAGGCACGGCCTGTCCTAGAAGCTGTGCGGGTAGCACCAGGCTGCAGAAGGCAGCCAAGCCTGGCCAGCGATCAGAGGAAAGAAGCATCTGGTTCTGGGTTCCCGGGCTCCAACAGGTGCCCCCAAACCACCTGTCTTAACATCTCCGTATGCAGACCCTAGAGGCCGGGAGGTGACTCAGGCCCCAGGTTCCCCAGGCACAGAAAGTCTGCCTCTAGAAAAGTATACATTCTTCTTACTTTTTTTTTTTTTAAAAGCAAAATAATAACTTGACACCAGTCCAAGCAGTTAAAAAGAAACTAAAAGGAACCCAATTTAGAAAGGTTTTTAGTGGGCTAAAAACAGATGTGGCGAGCCATTTTAGGATATTCCGGGAGATGAGATGGAGAGGGCGGGCTTCGAATGGCTCATCGGCCTCTTCTGGGCCTGCCCAGCCAGGTGCCTCTGCATAGAAGAAGGCTCTGCCCGTAAACACATTCTGGAAGGAAGCAGCCCCGAGGCTTCATTTCTGCTAATCACTGCTCTGCTCCCGTGATGCTCTGGCCCCCCCCCATTTGGAGCGCTCCAGGGGGCCAGCATCTCTCCTCCTTATTCATGTGCTTCTCTTGAAGGTTGGAGGGTGTGGCACAGGCACCACAGGGGTGCGGCTGCAGTTAGAGGCCCTAGGCGACACCCCCTTGAGCTGCCCCCCCACCCCCTCACCAGGGACCCGGCCTCCACCACTTTCTGCCGTCCAGCACCTGGGGGCGCCTGGCTGCATCTGGCTGGTGGAGCTGCTGCGGGGCGCACAGGGGAACTGGGGGAAGGGCAGAGCCGGCCACTGAGGGCCCATCAGGGTCACGGTGCCTGTGGAACCCTAGCTCTCCCAAGCGAATAGGAAGAACCATCCCAAAGAGAATTGCTAAGCCATCGATACATTGCAGGGGCTTCTGGTGTCCCTGACTCCAAGGCACCAAAGCCCCTCACACCCATATTTGTTGCAAATTTGGGATGGGGCGGGTAAGGAGTCTTAAATAGAAAGTGACCGTGCTATATGTCCTACATTGATTGCATTCTAATAAGTTATCTTTATTAGATACGATGTGCCCCGTATGGAACAGGATGCAGGTGCCAGCGTGTGTTTTGTACTCTTGTAATTTTCTGAGAAATACATAGGTTTTTGAATTGTATATTCACTCCATTGAAAACTGCTTAATTTTAGACATGCACATACATACTCCCTTTGTACCCATCCACTAGCATCTGCTTGCATAACTGGAATCACTAAAAGGTAAAGGCAAGTCTCCAAAATTAGAAGGGACTCCAGTATGTACCATGTAAGCATCTTTGTTAATTAGCATTGTAAAAGTAATTAGGCATTCTATAAGTGAAATTAGGGGCACTATCAAGTTAGACATCATCACAAATATGCAGGATCTGTCCAGACTCACATTATGTCTAGGAAGGGAACCAGAAAAATTATCCTTCTTATTATGAAGTATTTCAAATGCAGCAAAGGTAGCCATAATGTAAATCTTTGAAATATTATATTTAAGCCATAATACTTATAAATATTTATACTTTATAAAGTCACAGATAATGTTCCCATGAGGAAAAAAGAAAGACTCCCAAAGAAGACTAAAAATTTAATGAGGACAGGAACTATCTTTGTCTTATGCTCCATTGTGTTCCCAGCCCCTAACGTGTCTGGCTTACATCTTGCCGAGTAAAGCTAATAAGGCTTCCGTAGAACTGCACTGAATCAGCTGCCAAAACATTTCTTGAGGAAGCAGCTAAGATAATGACCAGCCACGTACCACCCTGGAAACATCAGTGTACCAAGGGGTTTGGCATTCTGGAAAAGGTCATCTCAGCCCATACTTCTATTTGTAAATGCTCCCAGTCTGGGATTGCCCTTCCTATGCCGACCCTATGATTTTCTCCATGAGATCAATTCTGTATGGATCTGTTGCATGTGTAGTGTGTACAGGACACACTGGTAGATGTTGCAGAGATAAGCAATACAACCCCTTTCGTGTGTGGACAGGTAAGAAGAAGGATCCGACAGGTGTAAGAAGCGGGTCCTACTTACGGAACAGGCATGTGTTATCAGAGAATCAAGGAGAGAGAGAGAGGGAGGGAGAGCTCATCTATGGAGGAAAGACTTTGAAGGGATGTGGTCTTTGAGATGTATTTTGAAGAATGGATAAAATCTTCAGCTGGGGAGGTACAAGTGGGAGGAGAACAGTCCAAGCAGAAGGAAGGGCATGAGTAGAGTTTGGATGTGGGCAAACCACTTGTCTTTAAACATAAAATATATGTGGAGAAGAAGATAGTAGTAAAAGATAGAGCAAAAGTGTTAGTTGTGGACAAATAACTACATGCTGAGCCAAATTTAATTTCTATTTAATTTCACAGGTAGTAGCTGGAAATAGAAGCTTGTTAAGCAGGGCAAGTGAATGCCACCGGGATTACACTTGGGAAGGGTTCTTCTGGGTTAGTTCGGGGACAGTGCCCACACAGGAAATACCAGAGCCTGAACTGAGATTGTGACAGAGGGAATAAAAAGTTGGAAAACATATTGGAGAGATCATTGAAAAATACTCCTAGACTTGGCAATTGGTTTCGGAGAAGGAATCGTCAATTTCTGTGCCTGTGTAACTGCAGAAATCATGGTGTCATTGACGTAGGGAGTCGGACAAGGCCAGGTGATGGGGGATCAAGGATTCTCTTTCAGTTGTGTTGTCTTTGGGGGTACTGGAAGGATCTCCACAGGAAATACCCACAGAACAAAGCAGAAATTGAATTCAGCACTTGGAGAACCAGGGCCAGAGCAGAGATACAGAAGTCATCCATCTACAGAGGAACAGCAACGGGAGTGGATAGAACTGTCAGGAATGCAGGACTGAAGAGCAGAGGTTGAGGACAGAGCCCCAGGGACCACCACCTTGGCCTGGCCCGACCTCCTCCTGCTCTACCCCCCTTCAGGGAAGGTCTGGAAGAGCTATAGGAGCGGAAAAAAAAAAAAAGCAATTTTCCAGGAGGGGTCAAGTCTGACAGATTTCTTCACCTGAAAAATCTTTCAATGAGAGGCTCTGGTAATATGGAAAGACTGCTCATATTTTCCCAAGTTTTGTATATAGAATTTACTCAGATTAAACTGAATGTGTAATTTTAACTCAGGAAAACCACATAGTGACTTCCTTCTTCAGAAAAGAATCTCTAATCTGGACTGTCGGCTCTGATTTCCTGCTCACGCCTCCTCGAAAATGTTCAGGCAACTTCTAACCTAGGAGGATTTTAAATTCAGAGAAGCTAAAATGTTGTGAACTACCTTTTATTGTTTATTTTTCCAGGCCCTTCCCTGAATAAACAGGAAATGAATGGTCAGAGTTAACTGGGATATTTGCTGTAGAAATACAGCTTGTTAACTTTAGACGATTTTCTTAAGCTTTACTATTCTCAGAACTCAAATTTTGTTTTCTTCTGGGGTGAGAAAAGAAACACAAGTGATCTAAAAATTAACCTCCTTCTTTCTTTTTTTTTTTTAAGATTTTATTTATTTATTTGACAGACAGAGATCACAAGTAGGCAGAGAGGCAGGCAGAGAGAGAGGAGGAAGCAGGCTCCCTGTGAGCAGAGAACCTGATGCGGGGCTCGATTCCAGGACCCTGGGATCATGACCTGAGCCGAAGGCAGAGGCTTTAACCCACTGAGCCACCCAGGCGCCCCTAACCTCCTTCTTAAATGTGCAGTTTAACTTTTGCTTTTGTGTGCAAAAATTTTCTCCTGTAAATCTCACTGTGACCCATCATTTGGGGAGCTCCCAAAGAGAAAACAAAACAATGAAACACCCTAAACCCTTCATTTCCTTTCTGTTTTCCAAAGGTCAAATGCTGCAAATACTGGCCCGATGACACAGAGATATACAAAGACATTAAAGTCACCCTCATAGAAACAGAACTACTGGCAGAATACGTGATAAGAACATTCGCAGTCGAAAAGGTAAGTTTCGCACGACTTTGAAATGCTACAGTCCAGTGTTGGTGAGACGAGCCTCATTAACTTCCCTGGGATAATTTCTGTGGGGTCGCACCTGGATGCAGGTAGGCTCTAACTAGTGATGCCTCCGCCTTGCATCTTACCTCCGGTTCTAGAATAGCTCCGCTCCATCTTTGAAGCGAGTCATGCCCATTTCATAGGAATCTCTGTGTGGCTACTAAATCAAAAGAAAAGGCCGATCTGTCTCTCTCCCTTTTCTGTTGAACCTGGTTGACATTGTTCGGCCCATCTCTCTTCCTTTGTTCAAAGTTTGATAAATGTCCTTCATGTCCTATGTCCGTATGGGTTTCTCAGTGGTGAGTTCGTATCAGTGCTGAGACACAGGTCCTAACCCCTCCTGGAATCCCTCTTCCCCCTTGAGGCTCTTCAGGCCCGTTGGAATTTGCAGGGGGCTGGGACTTACCTGGAAACCGAAGTAGACACGGGACGCGCTTGCATGAACCAGTCCTTTCATTCATCCTCACTCTCATACTGGTTTTAGCCTATGTACCTGCTGGTGTTGGGTCGTGAATGCTGTGCTGTGGCTCGACTCTGCCTCATCCCATGTGCATGGATGGGGCCTCTTCTCTGGGAAGCACTGTAGGGCATAACAGGGAATTTCCTTATTCCCCCTCTTTCTGCTGACATAGGGAGGGGCCGGAGGTGAAGCAAACTGCAGTCCATCCAGAGAAGTGGCACAGGTAGGCCGTGGGGAGAAACACGCTGCCTTCCGATTCTCACCTTGCCTTGGATGAAGGGGATACACAGTTTTGTGTCGGAGGTCCACAGACTTTTCCACCAAGAGCTGATTCCCCATAGCGGAGTCCTGCACCAGACATAACAATTTTGTGGCAAATGGGTTCTGCGAAAGCTTGCACTCAGTCAGTAACAGCAGGTCACCTCGGAGGACCCCGGGCTGGCAGTGCACTGCTGGGCAGTTGGCTCTTGGCCTTCCTCTCTCATTTTCCTCACATCCAAATGCACCTTTTGGACTAACAAGCCGAGTTTTGGAAAATCAAGGAGATGGCAGCCACTGCTTTTTGGCTAATTTACCCTGATGTTTTGAACTACCTATCTGGTTTTCAATTCCATATTTGTCATAGAATCACAAGGCTGAAAAGACTTTAGTTTATTTTAATCTGTTTCTCATACTATTTAGCATTTTTTTTCCATTAGCCTGTCTTTTTTAATAAGTAGGCAAGAGGCTTGGAGACTTCAAAGAATGTGGAGTTCTGGTTGACTCAATTCTTCAAGTTCTGAACCTCACACTTTGATGTCTTTTTTTTTTCTTCTTAGGCAGGATTGGAGAAAAACATGTGGAGGATTTTTGTATAGCTCTTGGCAAGAGCACTCATGAATAAGTGCATTAAAACAGATAGTGATAAAAGACCCTCAATATTTTTTTTTTTTAGGAAAAAAAAATCATCCAAAGCCATCACTTAAACATGGAGTTCTTTGAACAATAGTCAGCTCTCTAATAAGCTGAAAACGCATCTCCGTTGCTAAAGGAAGGGTTTATTTGTTTCTTTGCTCTTTTTTTAACCTCTTATTGTACTCTCCTACATTCCCAGCTGCACAGAAATGTTTCTGAAATACTCAGTTATTTTAGTCGTCAGACAACAGCAAAGAGCCGGTGGAGGGAAGGGAAGAATGAGGAGCTTATTAAGGATTTGGGGGAAATCAAAATGACATGTTAGTGATTTTCTAACTGGGCAATTGGAATCTTCAAGGACCACAAATCATTAGCACTTCCGTGGATCACTTCTGGTAGGTTTTAAACTTTCTCATTCGAGGAGAAAGGGAAAAACACAGAACAGTCAAGTATATACTTTGAGAGGCCTGCCCTTCTGGTTCTGTTTGGAGAGGATGTCCCTCCAAAGGGACCCAAGGTAAAAAATGGATTTGGTCTCGTCTCTGCGAAACACGCAGACATGTTGCAATTTGAAACTGCTGAGCTCTCCTTTGGCATGGGACTGTCTTCTTTTCTTTCTCCCCCAAACGTTGACTCAAAGCTAGATAGATTTTAAATAACAAAGTTGCCATCATGTCTGGAAGAAGACAGAGCTCCATGGGAGGTCTCCATGGGTGTAGGCTGCCCCGTGAATCGATCCCTGACTATCCTGGCAGAAAGGAAGCTGACAATAGCTACCAAAATCTCTTTTCCCAGGAGGTGCCAGAGAAGAGGCAGTGGGAATGTGGGCCTGCCTTTCAAAGGCAGAACATGTAGTTGATGATTGATTCATTCCACAGATGTTGGATGTTGGAGTTAAGTGCTGTCATGCCTTGGTTTCTTCCTTCCGATTGTATTTCCATGGAAAATGAAGGAAATATCACCTGCTTATGTGGCATTAATACCTGCTCTAGTGAAAAGGAAATTAAAAATATAATTGATATCAAGTTGGGATATTTGGACTGTAATCAGTGATCGCATCAATGATTTTTTTTCCCCAAAATATATTACAGAACAGTAAAAGGAGAAATTGCTGCATTGATGAGCAGGAAGGAAAGTTGGCTCAGAAGCCATTGCCTTTGCTACTCTTGTCAATAGTGAATATTTTAGAGGGTGCAGGCTTATTTTAGGAAAACGTTTTCTGCATGCCAGAAACTGACATTTACCTTGCTCAGAAAATGAGTCTTAAGAGAGATCAGTGGGGGGCCATCTCCTGATGGCTGGAGTTCCGGATTTGGAGGATGCTGGAGATAAAATCTAGCACAGCTAGGAAGTGAAGATCTCAAAAAATAAACAAATGCCCTTTGGTCCTCTTGGGAATAAATAAATATTTATGACAGGCTTTCCCGCTTCATGGAACCACCCCTGCCCCAGTCATAGGTAAAGGTCAAGGGAGCTCTCTAGGGGGTTGGAGGGTGATACAGGCTCAACCATTTGTCTTCTGGTGGAGACTTTGGGCCTGGCCAAAGTGTTACCATGGTTTAAGTAATAAGAGATGTGGACTCCTAACCACTGAGTAAAATTTCTCTGGAGTCCCAGAGCATAGTTAGTAGACAACAGTGTGGATTACCATTTCTGAATCCCTGATGGCTTAATTCCTTAATACTTAAACTCCATTAAAGATTAGCATGATTTTCAAAAAGAAATTAAGCTTCAGAATTTATGGGTTATTAAACTAAGACATAGTAACACCTTGATAGCACACAAGTCTTATCTTAAAATCTGTAATTATTTGCAGGGCGCCTGGGTGGCTCAGATGGTTAAGTGTCTGCCTTTGGCTCAGGTCATGATCCCAGGGTTCTGGGATCAAGCTCCTGCATCAGGCTCTCTGCTCAGTGGGGAGCCTGCTTCTCCCGCCAACCCTCCTTCAGCTTGCCTCTCTCTCTAGGTCAAATAAATAAATAAAATCTTTAAAAAAAACACACACATACACACACACACAACTAATTATTGCATCTTTTAGTCTTTCTCGACACATTAAATATTCTGAATTTCTTTTAAAAAAATCTGCATTTCTTCTTTGCTTAACTAAGTATATGTGAACAATGGCCAATAGCGAATGTGACAGGGTTCGTGGGTATTTAATATTAAGATAGAATAAAACCAGACTCAGGGCCCAACACAGAGATGGTATTCAGTAAGCGGTCACTAAATAAGAGAAAGGAAAAAGCCAAATTTGATCCCAGGTTTACAAATCCCTCCTTGATTTTGGAAGTAATGTTTTCTCCAAAACAGATTTCTGTTTTACAACACAGACTTAATACATAGGTTCACAGAAAAAAACTGATGGATATAAATAAACTTTATTCTTTTCAAAACGAGAGTAAATTAAAAAAAAAAAAAAAAGCCCTTCAAGTCTTTTTCCTTCAGTTCAGGAGGGAGGCAGCCCTTCCTCTTCAACTTGCTGATCTAACAGAATTCCAGGGAAATCACTCTTGATATCCATGGTAGACATTTGCTGCCCTGACTCTTTGCCACAAGCCCACCATTTTGGCAACTTGAAGACAGGAAACACTATCTCATAGCTCTGTGTCCGCAGCATCTAGAGTCATGTTTGCAGCATTGCCTTCACTCCGGTGGTTGGTGATTGGCTGAATGGAGTTAATGTTTATCCATATTAGAAAGAGAAGCCCAACAAACTTGAGGCACAAATGAAAATTCCTTCTCTGGCCTCTCTAGTTGGAAAGCGGTCCTCATTCATTCTTCCAGGGACATTCTCTGTGCACGCACAGCGTATGCTCTGCTCGAATGCCTGGTGTGAGAAGGTACCAGAATACAGAAGAGCTCAACCAGGTTCCTCCTGCATTTCAGAGGCTGGTCGCGAACCTACAAATACCCTTGAATTCCTTCAGGTCCCTCTTCTGTGCCTCTCTATCTCTGTGGACTTGCACTTCACACCACAGGCTCTAAGTGACATACAAACTGTTAGAGCCTACTTTGGAGAAAGGAATTTCGAGGAATCAGAGATGCACTCGTTTGCTACAGTTGCACCTGTAAATTAGCATTTTCCCTCAAACGTTCCCCCCACCTTGCACCCCCATTACCAGCTTCCCACCTGGAATAAGGCTTCCCAAGTGTATGTTAAATCTAAGAACAACCTTCTCCCAGCAAAGCCAAGCTTCCTAGCCTTAGGCTTACTGACTGTTTCAGTGTACTTGACCTTCTCATAGTTGCTCATCATTTATTTTGCTTTGTTCTCTTCCTTGCCCTGCTCACCGATCGATGGCAGAGAGGTGTTCATGAAATCCGGGAGATCAGACAGTTTCACTTCACTGGTTGGCCGGATCACGGGGTCCCCTATCATGCCACAGGGCTGCTGGGGTTCGTCCGGCAGGTCAAATCCAAGAGCCCGCCCAACGCAGGCCCGCTGGTGGTGCACTGCAGGTAAGTGGAGCACCCAGAGCCTCTCAAAAGGAGCTCTGTAGGACATGGAGGGTACGGGGCTCTTTTGGAGCGATGACAGTATTTTGGAACGCAATAGAGGTGATGGTTGCACCACATTGTGAAGGTGCTGAATGGCACTGAATGACACGCTTCAGAATGGTTCATGTTATGGGATCGGACTCTCACCATAGCAAGGATGTAAAAGAAGCAGAAGCACAGGGGTCCTTTTTCCTCAGCTGACAGAGCCCTCTTTTCACCCAGTGCCGGCGCAGGGAGGACCGGCTGTTTCATCGTGATTGATATCATGTTGGACATGGCAGAAAGGGAAGGCGTGGTTGACATCTACAACTGCGTGCGGGAGCTGCGGTCTCGGAGGGTGAACATGGTGCAGACAGAGGTAGTCCTGCTCCCCGCCCAGCCTCGGGCTTGGTCCCCCGCGCCCTCCACGCCCCACCTCCCAGAGCCACATGGGGAAGAAACACTGACAATTCTCTCTTCAAAACTCCCCAGAAGAAAAAGTGATAAACGTGGCAATCTCTCTCTCCTTCTTCCTCCCTCCCCCACTTCTTTCTCTTCTCCTTTCATAAACAAAAAAAGGCCAGGAGTCTCCTAGGTCACAGAATCTGCAGCCAGGAACCTAAATTTACCCATGCTTTTGTACCAAGGGCCCCTGTAGAGTCTCTATGTTAAGCTTTCAGGGATTTGGTGCTATTTTCTTTTCTTTTCTTTTCTTTTTTTTTAAGTTTAAACTAGCTAGTAACTTACCAGAGCAAGACGACTCCTAAGAATAGCGAGGTGTTTGCCAAGTGGCTTAAGGCTAATCTCTGTACACTTGGTTCTTTTCCTACTGTCCCTACAAATTCTGCCCAGTGGCTTGGCATCATGGGAATTTGCTCGTTTTGTAGAAATAGCCCGTACTGACTAGTACTTCTATAGATCAGAATTCAAAGTGTTTCAGGAATTTAAGTGTTTGAGAAAAAAATAAAATTACATCCTGCCCCCCCAAAATTCATATTTTTACTTAATATTTGCTTGTTTTAAGTAGGCATTATATCCACCACCTAGGAAAAATGATTCATAAAACAGAATGAAGGGATGCCTGTGTGGCTTAATCCATTAAGCAGCTACTTTCGGCTCAGGTTATGACCTCAGGGTCCTGGGATCAAGCCCCCCTGGGGTCAGGTTCTCTGCTCAGTGGGGACTCTGCTTCTCCCTCTCCCTCTGCCCGTCCCCCCCACTCATGCTCCCACACATGTGTGCTCTCTCAAATAAATAAATAAAATCTTTTTTAAAAAAAAAAAAGAAAGCAGATTACAGACTAAAGAATCTTTCCCATTTAGATTTTGCATTAAAGTTTACAAAAGCCACTGGTTTCAAGTTTATAAAAACCAAATTCCATTTTCAAATAACTTAAATAAAAATAGCAGGAACTCTAAACACTTCCATCATCTTTTCTCTAGAGTAGGGATTCTTTGCTTTAAAGATGATAATGATAGTAATGTATTTTTTAATGTATTTTACAACCGATCAAATGTTGTCACATCCCCTTTCCTGCTTGCTCTGTTTCTAAGGACTAGACTCCTTTTGAGAATTAAGAGTCCTCATAATTTATATAAATTAAAGTAAAAAGTAATTAGACTCCTTTTGCATCCCATATAATTAAAGATCAATAATAAATATGGTAAAACTTTATTGATTAATTGTAAAAGTCTGCACCAGTTCAGGAGAGGGCCCTTTTGTTTTTGTAAGCCGTGGACTAGTGCCCACAGGCAAGAGCTCTTCCCTGGACCCATAAGGACTGTGGTAACTGTCACATTGATGCTTCAAAAGAAGTAGTTTTAAGTGCTTGGAACTATTTATTTTCATAGTGATGTCAAGTTTCCCTGGACGTTCTTTGCACTGTTGATTTGGTTAGCAAATACCTCTTTGCAGGAGAGACAGGAGATTCTGCTCCTCTCCTCACCTGAGTCCCAAACTCGTGGGCGCAGAATGACAGAGGTATAAGCCACAGCTACTGTAGCATGACAGAGCTTGCCCTGGGATTTGTCAGCATCCGCGTGGCTTTCATCAGTCTGTTTCATGCTTCTGCGCTGAGCCCGGGTGTCCCTTCCTCCTGTTGCGCTCTGCGTGTAACCAGTTAGGATACCTGCCAGCTCGCGCTGCACGCGTAACCAGTTAGGGTACATGCCAGCCATCCCACGTGGGCTTCAGCGGGATCCCCCCCTCACCACGGTCAAGTCCTCCTACGTGGTTTCACTGTGGCGGGAGTGGATTGTCCCTGACGGACCACTATCCCGTTCTCATGTCTTTACAAGGGGCTGTCTGCCCTTCCCTAGTTCTCGCAACCCACCTGGTTTCTCTGTTACTAACTCATGCCCTCTGCTTCTCCAGGAACAGTATGTGTTTATCCATGATGCCATCCTGGAAGCCTGTCTTTGTGGAGACACCTCGGTCCCTGCTTCCCAAGTTCGGTCTCTGTATTATGACATGAACAAACTGGATCCGCAGACTAACTCCAGCCAGATTAAAGAGGAGTTCCGGGTAAGTGGTGCGAAAGGGAGAGGCAGCTGGCTGAGACTTTGCTCCTTCAGAAGTCTCTCGAAGTCAGCCCTGGAACCCCTGAGTCCATACAGAGCTTATCAGCCTCGGCATTACTGACATTTTGGGCCGGCTGCTTCTTGGCTGTGGGTATGATCCTGTAGGATATTTAATGGCACCCTGGCTTCTACTCACTGGGTGCTGGGAGACCTCCACCACACCAGTAGCGACAACCAAAACTCTGTGCGGACATGGTTAGGGGGCCCTGGGAGCAAAGGGACCTGGTTGAGAGCCACTGGTCTAGCAGAGCCATAAACCCCTTTGCAGGCAGCTGGACAGTGCAACGTGGGTGCAGCCAGACCCAGCAAGGGGCACTCACCCTATTCGGTGGGCGGTCTAAGTGTACCTGGCTCTAAGTTACACCCTATCCAACCTCTTCCTCCCAAGCACCCAGACAGAATTGCAGCCCTCCTCAGACCGGATGACATGTGATCCAATCCTCCAGATCCCTGAGGGCCCTTGCATGTGATGGGCGCTGTCTGTGGACAAAATCCAGGGGAGAGGAAAGGGCACTGCATGGGGGGGGGGGCTGAGTGTGTGGGGGCGGGGGACAGGGAGCCCCCTTCAGGCGGTGGCTGAGGACACTCAGATCTGCCCAAGTGCGAAGGTGAGACGGTTACCCCTGTGGTCGCATGCTGTTGCACAGACCCTGAACATGGTGACGCCCACGCTGCGCGTGGAAGACTGCAGCATTGCGCTGCTGCCACGGAACCATGAGAAGAACCGCTGCATGGACATCCTGCCCCCAGACCGCTGCCTGCCCTTCCTCATCACTATCGACGGGGAGAGTAGCAACTACATCAACGCCGCGCTCATGGACGTAAGCCCGGGGGCCCTGCCCCCACCTTGCCCCAAAGGAAATAGGGAGCCCTTCCTCTTCCCTCCCCTGTTTGTTGGTTTTCTTTTTTCTTTTTTTCAAAGATTTTATTTATTTATTTGACAGACAGAGATCATAAGTAGGCAGAGAGCCAGGCAGAGAGAGAGGGGGAAGCAGGCTCCCTGCTGAGCAGAGAGCCCAAATGTGGGGCTCCATCCAGGACCCTGGGATCATGCATGACTCCAGCTGAAGGCAGAGGCTTTAACCCACTGAGCCACCCAGGCTCCCCTTGTTGGTTTTCTTAAGCACAAACCATCTTCCACGCAAAGCGCGTACCAGATGCCACGGACGTTTCTGCGTCAGGGCGGATGATCTCGGGCTCTCGAAGGCCACCAGTCGGGAGGTATTGATAAATGAAACATGTCCCAGGGACTCTCTGAGCACTTAAATTTTTAACCCGCGGGCCGGAGAGCGAGAGACAGCTATTAAGTCCCTAAGGCAGTGAAGTGGTATAATATGGTTCGCAGCATTATTTTCATTCCCTGTCCTCCTAATTTAGGCAGTAATTAACACAGGGGGGAAAAATGGTCTGTCAGGACAGATAGCACACAACTCATTACTTCCTGTCAGTCTGTTTACTTCTAACTGAATGAACATTTGCTGTTCGATTGATGGGAAAAGTAAATGGATATTTTCAGGGCTAATACAGAAACTCAAATTCTGTTGGTGTGGTATCAGTAAAAAGGTACTTAAATTTACTTGAAGCTCTCCAGAGATGTAAAAAGCTTGTATATCCTTCTGTGGCCGGAATGAGTAACACCGTCACCCCTATAAATGACCCTCAAACAAATTTTAGGAAAGACAGAAGTATTTTCATCGTACCTACTTTGTAAAATTACATTTTCTCGGGACACCTGGGTGGCTCAGTGGGTTAAAGTCTCTGCCTTCGGCTCAGGTCATGATCTCGGGGTCCTGGGATCAAGCCCCATATCGGGCTCTCTGCTCAGCAGGGAGCCTGCTTCCTCTCTCTCTCTCTGCCTACTTGTGATCTCTGTCTATCAAATAAATAAATAAAATCTTTTTAAAGAAATTACGTTTTCTCCATTAAAATGCTTACTCACAGGGCTGATATTGCCTTTCTAGCAGATACATCAAAAAATTTCTAAGGGCTACTTATTAAGTTTTTCTGGTGTCAAAGTGAGAATACTTTATCATTACTATTCTGCAGATCATACTTTATCATTACTATTCCGCAGATCAGTATATATTTAGTCTGTTTGGGTGTGGACAGGGATGCTGTGATTCATCTGTTGTTAAATGTGCCCAGAATTCTGTGTCACAAATTTCCACATGCACAAGATAACCAAAGCTTCCTCCCCTTCTGTGTTCCTGGGTAATATCTGGTCCTTTCTTGTTTGTGTTTGCAGAGTTATAAACAGCCTTCAGCTTTCATAGTGACGCAGCATCCTTTGCCAAACACAGTGAAAGACTTCTGGAGACTGGTCCTGGATTATCACTGCACGTCTGTGGTCATGCTCAATGATGTGGACCCTGCTCAGGTGAGACTCCTGCCCACGGTCAGCTCTGGGTTTGTTCTGTTTGCACATCGAGACACGCAGGTCCCCGTGCCGGGTCCTGAACGCCAGGTGACAGGTGGGAGGCAGAGCTGAAAATGCAAATGTGAAAATCAGATGGAATTAGGGATGGGAGCAAAAGTAATCTGAAACCAAAATGACAGATTGAGATCATAGATAGTGGAAGTGACAAGCAGGACAGGTTCAGAAATTGGCTGCTCCCAAAGGTTGGAAATACAGACTAGAGGGAGATACAGGGTAATGGGTGGAGTCAGAGCTGTGGGATGAGGCACCAAACAGAGCCCGCAAACCAGGGAGCTCTGAAGAAAGTGCAGCAGCACCGAGTGCAGCCCCTCGCCCATCCAGGAGAAGCCACGTCCTTCTGGGGAATGGCTCGCTGGAGCCTGCAGGTGGAGAAGGTCATGCTGGGGTGACACTGGAGACCAGCAAGTGATTTTAAGGGACAACAATTACTTTTGTCAACTCTTTGGTAAAGATAGCATAAAGGAATAAAACCGGGACTTGAACACAAAAGCGCAGGATGATCAATGGGGCTTTCCCCTAGCTGCTGTCCTTATACATAAAAAGAGAAAGAATAGGGCTGTGATGGCTCGATACTAGTGATGGGGTTAGAAACATTCCCCTAAAGGGACTTGTCGGCAGGCATTGGCACAGTGGCCCTATAGGTGAATTTATTGCATTCGGGGACGGGTACACTGGTCTTGTACTTAACTGCCATGACAGAGGGCATTGTGGGAAAGATAGGCTTCTCATGTTTTAAGAATAAACTTGTTCTGAAACTGAATTAATTCTCTATCTGTATAGAGACAAGTTTAAAAAAGAAAAAAAGGCGGGGGGTGTGGGGGTCTGAAGTGTTTCAACATCCAGCCTGGACAAGGTTTTTCCTTCCTAAAATCCATTTTATTGTCATCAGTGTGCCATAAATTCCGTGGGCATTCACTTCAGTTCTATCATGTTTTTAATTATGTTTGAGGCCCTACATGATATTGTTAAGGCTCTAGCCTGAAATCTAGTGAATGAAATAATAATGATAATCCTTGTCCTCATCTAGTCCTTTTTGCTTAAGAAGCTTAAATATTTTAGAAGTCTTCCACACTGATCCCCTCCGAAAGAGATTGTAGCCATTTTTAAAGACAAGCAGACACCACAGTTCAGGGAACTTCAAAGGCCCGACTCAAAATAGCACTAGGGATCCTGATTTTCTAACTCACAATGCCATGGGTTAAATTTCACTAATTCAAGAGTCTTCAGCCAAAGACCATTAAAGGACAAGTGACTGTTCCCTCTTCAGAATCATTTCCTTTCCCCAAATGTGAATCCTGGAACGTAGTAACACACTGCCTTTTTCATATCAGTGCATCAGACATTAGTGACTTCCACATGTTCTTTTTTTTTAAATTTTTTAAATTAACATATAATGTATTATTAGCCCCAGGGGTACAGGTCTGTGAATCGCCAGATTTACACACTTCACAGCACTCACCATAGCACATACCCTCCCCAATGTCCATAACCCCACCACCCTCTCCCTCACCTACCCCACCCCCAGCAACTCTCAGTTTGTTTTGTGAGATTAAGAGCCTCTTATGTTTTGTCTCCCTCCTGATCTCATCTTGTTTCATTTTCCACATGTTCTTTTTGAACGATGGTATTGGAATTCTAAAGCCGCATTCTAAACGTGAACTGTCTGGATTCAAACCAAACCTTGGCCGACCCTGGTCGGAGAGACAAAGAGTCCAGTTCCAGTCGGCAGACAGAGCTGATTTTCAGAGTGAGAGAAAGAGGCTCCTGGGACACAGTCATTTAGAGAACACTAAACTGAGCATTTGAACTTGACGTCTCTGCAGTTGTACAAGAATAGCACTCAACTATTTTAAGTATTTATAGGTCCGGTTCATGGACGTGTTATGCACCATTTAAGCCATTTTCTACACGGTTTACTTGGGCTGAGTGCAGAATGTCGTGTGCCAAGAATCACGTGCTGCCCTGGGCCATTCATATTTCTCTGGTGCAAGTGACGAGCTTTAATCAGGGCTTGAACTGAGAGAACAAGCAGGAAGCACAGCTAGCTCATTCTGGAGAAAAATGGGCAGAATGGTTCAAATGTGCATGGTAGGACTTTTATTACCATCTCAACTTCCCGTCATAACACCTGTTAATTTTAACAGCGGGCACGCTTGGGTGTGAAGAGAAAATAAACATCAGCATGCTGTTATTTGACAAGGCAGTCTTAGAACTTGTCCCCAGGAAGTGCTGGTGTGGAAGGGAAATTTTTATGGAAGCATTATTTTAAAATAAATAAATGTAATTTTTAAAAATTCTATAGACTTAGCTATTCTGGCCTCCTTCTTGATCATAAAGTTCAAACCTTCAACTTCTTTGTTATAGAGATTGCTGTTTCAGTGACCTACTGTTAGCTGAAAACTATCTTGCAATCTTGGGTATAAATCAACCTTTGTAACCTTTAGCAACAAAGTTTTAAATACTTCGGAAAATAAAGTCATCCAAAAAAGGAAATTCAACGAGCAATTCTCTTTCCATGGTACATCATTCTGCTTAAACTGAGATAGATTTTTCATCTGCTCTTGTCCCAATAGAACCCAGTTATAAGATAATGAGGTAATTCCCTCTTGGCTCCCCACAAGCCATTTGTCCCTTGGGTAAATCAGAAAGATAAAAATTAAACTCTGTTCCTGAATACCAAGTCCCAAAAGAAGTTTAATTTCAGACTTTAAAGGCCTATTAGTATCTCAGGGCTTCAGAAAAAGGAAACGTCCTGGGGGTTCTTCCCACCTATTTGCAAGTTGAGTATTTCTGTGCGTTGGTAACAAACAAAGGCCACCTCTTTCAAAAGCCACCCTTCCCAGCATCCCTCCTTCTCCTAAGTTGGACATCATGTTCACACAAAGTTCTGGTGACCCAGTCTCACCAGTGGGGGATTTGGACCAGATCATGAAAGTGCAAACTAACACGGTTATCAGTGTCTTGTCAGTGAATGGCCCAATTCCCAAAAGTGATTACAGATTACAAGGCAAGCCCGCATGAGGGAGGTTGGAGACCTGGGTGTCAGTAGGAACGTGCGCCATCTCAGCTGTCTTGGCTCCTGTGATAGGATCCAGTGGTATCTCCCCACGGCCAGGTAAAGGCATGCAGAAGAGACCTTACAATGGGCAGTCTTGAACAGCATCCCCATGGCCTCCTTGGAAAACAGGATGGCTCAGGACTTAAAGATGCTATCTGAGAAAATGAAGAAAAAAGTAATAGAGGGACAGGTGAAGCTGAGGAATCAGCCAACAAGGAAGCCCTGAAGCCTACTTGCTAGGAGAAAGAGAGAGAGAAAAGAAAGTGAAGCCAATAGAGGAAGTATTGAGGCCTACTGAATGTCAATAGTGACCACATCCAAACTGTTAGGAGTCAGTTTATTCCTATAATTAACCTCACGTTTCTGTGTTTTGAATTCAGTTGTGTCCGCAGTACTGGCCAGAGAATGGAGTTCACAGACATGGCCCCATCCAAGTGGAATTTGTTTCTGCTGACTTAGAAGAAGACATCATCAGCAGGATATTCCGTATTTATAATGCAGCCAGAGTAAGACTCACAGCTAACCTCACTTATGTTCTGCTTTCATTATTTTCTCATTCGCTGAACAGCTAGGGTGCCCACTCTGTGTCAGTCACCGGTTAGGATTTTGGAATACATTCTAGGTATTTGTGAACAAAACAAAGCTCCCCGACCTTATGGAGCTTACATTCTTATGGGAGAAAACAGACAATAAGTAACAGATATAATCGATATTATAATAGACATAGTATGTTAGAAGCAGTAAATGCTATAGTGAAAAAAGTGGGGAAATAGAAAGCACTAAGGCCATGAAAAGGAGGGAGAAGAAGTCCCTGTCTTAACTAGATGTCCATATGAGCAAAGACCCAACTGAAGTGAGGGAGCAGCCACATGGCTGTCTGTGGAGATAGCTTTGCAAGCAGAAGCAAGGTCCGTGCAAAGGCCCTGAGGTAGGGCCTCCTCTGGTAAGGTCCACAAACAATGACAAGGCTGATGTGGATAGAGCACAGTAAGCGAAGATGAGAGTAGCTAATAGAGTTGTCCTCCTAGAGGGAAAGTGGCCAAGGGTGGGGGTTCTAGGGGACAGAGACCATGTAGGATGTCCAGGCCACTGCCAGGACTGGGGCTTTTGCTGTAAAGGAAATGAGAAGCCAGTACAGGGTTGAGTAGAGAAGAATCACATGATTAAAAAGGAGGACTCTACCTTCCAGGTTGAGAACAGATCAGTCAGGAGGCCCTTCTAATAATCCAAATGAGAAGTGACCACAGGAGGATGAAGTGGCAGCAGGTGGAGGTACATGAGGCAGAGAGATGCTGTTATATTCTGGCAGAGCCAGCAGGGTTTGAGAATAGGCTGGATCCCAGGCAGTAGGGGGTGGGTCTCAAGATTTAGGTCTTGAGAAATGGACCAATGGAATTGATGTTACCCGAGTTGGGGAAGGCTGCGGGTATGAGGGGACTGTTTGGGGTTCACGACATGCATTGGAGAGAAGGCCAGGAAATGGGCTGAGTTTGAGGGGGACTGTTAGATACCTGAGTGGACATGTCAAGTAGGCATGTGAGGATCTGTGAGGGGGGAGTTCCGAAGAGGCCCACCCTGGAGATGCAAACTGATGACTTCCTGGAGTCTTGAAAGCTGTGAGACTGAGTGAGCAGATCAGATCAGAGAGAGAGAAGACAAGGGGCCCGAGGACGGAGCGTAGGCTTCCATCATCAAGAGGTCAGGGAGAAAGGGAGCCCAAGACAGCAGAGAGGGGAGAAGGAACAGCTGGGGAAGAAAGTGTCAGAGAACGAGAGAGATCACTCACATCAAAGGTGCCGAAGGCTACTGGAGATGTGATCTAAGTGACTTAGCCGCAGCCAGATTAAAACTGTTGCCATTTTTCTAACACTTTCTTTGAATACTCTAATTCCACTTAACTATAAGTAAAGATTCATTGACTACTAACCTCTTTCTCAGCAAGATTCACACCAATACACAAAACCATGGTATGCTCACAGCAAACGCCGTGTAACCTCTATTACCCTGAGCTCACACATGCTTCCAGATTATAGTTTATTCCTTACCCTTAAATTACCTGCAATTAAGGGAAACCCATTTTGCCCCTTACAGCGTGGTCAGTGCTCACGTTGTGTGTTGTCATTTGGCTTTTGCAAAGCTGTAAGCGTTCTCTTCACTTTTATTTGTCTGGCCTGTCATGTAAAACCCCTGGTTTGTTTGTTTGTTTGTTTTAATAACAGCTCCAGATTAAAACTTGTAGCTCTTCAGGCCAGTGGAAGCTTGTTTCGGTATTTATAGGCAGGCCTGTCCTTTAGTAATGGCCTGCTTTGCTGAGAAGTCCAAGCAGGTAGGATCAGCCTGCTAGAATTCCACCAGTAAACAATGCCTGTTTTCTCTCCACTCCTTGATTGCTGCCTGATTCCCTCCAGCCCCAAGATGGATATCGGGTGGTGCAGCAATTCCAGTTCCTGGGCTGGCCCATGTACAGGGACACGCCGGTGTCCAAGCGCTCCTTCTTGAAGCTCATTCGCCAAGTGGACAAGTGGCAGGAGGAATACAACGGCGGTGAAGGCCGCACAGTCGTGCATTGCTTGTAAGTGCTAAGGGGAGCTCTGCACCTCAGAAGGGCCAGACTGGTATTCTGCTGTCCCCCCAGGTTTACTGCCCTTTGTCTCTCTGTGAATGGAAAAGGAATCAGTAGGTTCTTATTAAGGATTCGGTTTGCTTTGCAGAAAACAAGATACGCACTTTTTGCATTCAGGTGGAAGAGCACTGCTATAAAAATAAGCCTTGACCTTGGGATTGTCCTTCCCCCCACCAAAAAAAAATAATAATAATAATACCTGAGTGTGTTCATTGGGCTCCTACTAGCTCCTGAGAGCCCAGGGTTACGTTTAGGGGAATTTCCTGAGCTGGTTGTTAAACTGTCAATAACTTGAAATCATCCACAGTGGAAGTTTTACATCACCTACATCAGCAAATGCTGCAAATCCAGGCCCCCTTCCAGTCTGGCAAAGCCGGTGAGAGCATCTTGACCACACTAGTTGCTGATTCTGTAAGAAATCATGTTAGAAGTTTCAAAGGAACTATCTTTCACAGGAACTATCTTTTAAGAGA
The DNA here is from genome assembly GCF_011764305.1 of Mustela putorius furo. Taxonomy (NCBI): domain Eukaryota; kingdom Metazoa; phylum Chordata; class Mammalia; order Carnivora; family Mustelidae; genus Mustela; species Mustela putorius. The sequence continues at coordinate 9,773,842 of NW_025422010.1, read as the reverse complement.
ATGTGTTTGTTTATGTCTTGGTTTTCGCCTGGGCATGTCCATATATAGGAAGATTTGGTGAGAACCAGTATTTCTAAAGTGCGGTTTATAGAAGCCAGAATCTAGAAGGCACTCAAATGGGAAAAATCTATGCTCCAGAGCGATGATTTCCAATTGTGGCTGCACACTGAGGGTCATTTGGGGAGATTTTTTAAAATCACAACAACAAAAAACCAAACAGTGTGCCCAGGCCACACCCAAAGCAATTAAATCAAAATCCCTGAGGATGGGCTCCAGACATCCGTGTTTTTTTCAGACTCCTAGATTATCTCAATGTGCGGCCAAGGTTGAGAACCCCTGAATACAGACAGCCAGACTTTTCAGAGTACTTTCACCTGCATTTTCTCACTGGTGATGATATGTAGCTAATCAGCCAGCTGGGATTGGCTTAATGGAGCAAGCAATTAGAAAGTCATGGCAGTTAGGGAAGATATTTAGAGAATTTGTGGAAACTTCGAGTATAAGCTTATGTCTCTTTTCAGTGGAGTGTCATTAGCACACAGTGAGCTCTCTCCCAAATTGATGGGAAAATAAGATTTAACTCTGGGCAGAACAACCCTAGTTAGAATGGTAAGCTTGCCGAGGGACCTCAATTTCTCCCCTTGGTGCCTGTCGCTCACACTGTGCCACCACCCCCCCCGGGGGGGCCCAGGAGGGTCTGTGATATCCTAGAACTCTGCCCTGCTTCCCAGGAGTCAAAAGGTGGCAGTGTCTTGACCTACAGATAGTGATATTCTCTTGAAAAGAGTCTTATGAACCCATTCACACTTAGCCTCAACCAGAGGCCCCAGTCCTTTGTCCTCCCCGCTGACTGCCTGTCCCTTCCTTCTCATAGACCCAGTTCACTAAAGACCTCTCTGCCAAGAAAATGCCAAAGAAGATTAACAGTGCACATCCCCATTTTTATTTCTCTAAGTGTAGATATAATAACTTCTGATCAGAATACAGCCAGGGGGGTCACCAGTGTGAACTGATATAGTCCCAGCAAGGGAAGTTGACATTTTATTTATGGTCTATATTTTATCTGTTAGGTGTTTTGAAAACAAAACAAAACTAGAAACAGTCTGCAGATACCCTTTTTTTTCTGTCTGGAGTCTGCCAGCATCTGGAACTAGGAATGTGATGTATGCATGGTACCCCTTTGATTAGTATCTTTCTTTCTTTCTTTCTTTCTTTCTTTCTTTCTTTTTAAAGATTTATTTATTTATTTATTTGACAGAGAGAGATCACAAGTAGGCAGAGAGGCAGGCAGAGAGAGAGAGGAAGGGAAGCAGGCTCCCTGCTGAGGAGAAAGCCCAACTCAGGGCTCCATCCCAGGACCCTGAGATCATGACCTGAGCCTAAGGCATCGGCTTAACCCACTGAGCCACCCAGGTGCTTCTGATTAGTATCTTTCTAACAAGGGCTAGTGCTGTAAGCTAAAGGACTGGGTCACCGTGGAGGAAGTTGAGGCACCAGGACAGGCCTGAGGGGAAGAAACAGAGACCCCTTAAATCACTGCACTTCATAGACAACCAACCACCAACTACAGTTTCTCAAGACCCAGCTGTGACCCCAGAACTAAGTCATTACAATGCCATTCCACGTGATGTCTACAGTGGGCTATTCTCTGTAGTGCACGGTGGTGGGCATCCATTGTTTCTGCCTTCTTGCCAGCCCAACACCCCACCCCTCTTCTGCTAGGAGAAACTTGACTTTTCCTTGGGAAACATTTTCTCCAATTCTGAAGTCCCTGTGTTTCCCTTGGGGCTGCCTCTTGCTCTCTTGGCGTCAGGATGGGTGTGAGACCCATGCCTGGTAAAAGCGTTTATCATTTAGATTTATAAATCTAAATGGAAGGTATTTTAGTTGTGAGAAACAAAGTTAGGTTGAATTCGTATCCTCCAATATAGGCCAGGAAAGAATGCATCAAACCACGAAAGCTCTCTGCTGTTCATTTCCGAGGGAAGAATGTTATATTCAGCATAGCATAGCGCCACCTAATGGTTGTGGGCAGAGCAGTTCCTGCCTGAGACTAAATGGAATGGTTCCTTGAGCCACATGTACACTCACTGCGAGCAAATAGGGTTTTTTTTTCTTTATACATCTTCCAGCTCATAAAGCCAGAAGAAATGGATAGAAGTAAGAGATCACCATTTTGCAGCCCTTGTTGAAGATAATGGACATAGACAGTGGTCATCAGCAGCTGCTGAAAGCATCAGGTGAAAATTTGGTGGGGGGAGAGCAGTGTGGTATCAGTGCGAAGACAGAAAGTAGGCTAATGGAGTGGAAGAGAAAATCCAGGGATGGAACCACACCTCAGGGTCACCTGATTTACAACAAAGACCCATAGCAACACACCTCCTGCAGGGCCAGGCGGCAGGAAAAGACAGCCCGGGTACCTGGTCTCTCTCCTCATGCTGCATGCAGAAATCCTTTCCAGATGGATCATGGGCCCAAATGTGAAAAGCAAAACAATGAAGCTTCCAAGAGAAAATCTTCATGACCATGAGGTAACCAAAGATGATGTCACCCAAGACAGAACACTGGCCACAAAAGAAAATATTGAAAAATTGGATTTCATTAAAGTTAAGCACTTCTGTTCATCCAAAGACACCAAGGAGAGTGAAAAAGCAAGACGGAGAATGGGCAAAGAGTTTTGTGATATGTGCCTCTGACAAGGGACTCATGGCCAGAATGCCTACCCACTGCAAGCCAATAAGAAAAGATCGACCCAATTGTTTGAGCAATAGACTTGAAAGAACTTCAATTTTTAAACAAGATGCACATAGCCCATAAATACAGAAAAGGTGCTCAGCATTATTCATTTTTAGGATATTATACACTGAAACCAGGATCACATGCCCCCTGCACACTCACTAGAATGGGTGAAATTTAAAAGCCAAAAAACAATAACAACAACAAAAAAATGAAAATACCAAGTGTTGGTGAGGCTGCAGAGTAACCAAAACTGCCATACCCTGCTGGCAGGAAGTAAATATGGTGCTGCCATTTTGGATCTGTTTGACAGCCATGCTGAGTGCTAAATATACAGGTATTCTCTGAGCTCTTCCCACCCCAGGTACATGACTACAGAAGTGAATCATCTATGCACCAGGAAACATTTTTATAGTGGGTTTACTCATAATACTGAAAACGAGAAAGCCCAAATACTCCTCAGCTGGTAGATAAGTAAGTTATACAGTAGTATATCCATTCCATGGGATTATTCTGAGAAATGTAAAAGAACAAGCCACGGATACAACGGGAGTGATTCTCACACAGATAATAGTAAGTGGAATAAGCCAGAGGCAAAAGAATATGTACTGGATGGTTCCATTTATACAAAATTCAAAAACACACCAAAAAAATTTATAAAGCCAAAAATGAGAAAAGGGATCATCTTTGAGTTATCGATGGTATTGACGAGGAAGAAGTCTGAGGGAGGTCTGGGGGGCTAATCACGGTCTGCGTCTTGATCTCGGTAGGGGTTATGTGGCATATGCATTTGGAAATTAACTGAGCTTTATATTTACTATTTGTGGACTTAATTTTGGCTCTGTTATACTTTATTTAAAAAACTGATTTGGGACTTAATAATGAACTGATCAAGCCGGCATTCTAGCACAATAATCAATCTCAAAATCACCAAACAAGAACAAATTGATATTTTGTGCCCGCTTCCTAGTGAAAGTTATTTGTAAGGTGTCCTTGTCTTAAAATACATGTAATACTTATGAAGCCGCAGAGCGAACTCCCAATATATCTAGGAAATGAGGATGAGAGAGAAACATGTTCAATGATTCACAGAAATGCAGTGAATGAGAGCAACCCAGTACATGGGGCTGTCTCCAGTGTCTCCAGGAAAGAGGACCCCATTTCCTCAACAACTAGATCGCCAAGAAAAAGAGAGCAAAGAAGAACCTGTAGATTAAAATAAACTTGTAAGGCATGTCAATCAATTGCAATGTGTGCACTTTGCATAGATGTGGATTTGAAAAAAGCAACTGTAAAGAAATGTCAGAAACAATCTGGGAAATTGGAACAGTAACTAGAAATCCGATTATATTGATAAGGTAATATTTATTTTAGATGTAATAATTATATTGTGTTTGGTTTTTTGTTTGTTTGTTTGTTTGTTTGTTTGTTTTAAGTCCCTAGCTCCTTGAGAAATGGTTGATCACAGAACTGGTGCAGGGAAGATACAAGATGAGTCTGGAACACCTTGTAGTTCCAGAAAGTATGGAAGTACTCAGAAAAGAATGGAGGTCTGAGGGCGCTCCCAATGGCCAAAGCCAGAACAATTCCAGCAACAAAATAAATATTGATACTATTGGATTTTAGCTCATCGAACAAAATTACCATGTATAAGTCTAAACTGACATAAATAAATAGTAAGATAAAAGAAGTAAGCAACTAAATTAGTCAATTAGCAGAGAAGAAACAGCTCTCTCTTACAATAGGATGTTGAGGGAGAGAGGGAGGTAGAAAATCAATCGGTCAAACAGCACAGTGATCGTTGTTGCGACAGAATTCAGATTCCGTTTAGAATTCAGACAGATTCTGTTAAGACCGAATCCACTTATAGATCCTAAAACTGGTAGGTGAAACTTTGAGGAGAGAAGATATTTGCAGAATTCCAAAGTGTCTCTCCCAAGATAATAACTACAAAGAGAAGATAACTACACAGTGAAAAAAAAATCTGCAAGGCGCCATCTTAAAAAGTGATGAAGGTCAACATCACCAGCAGTAAGATGATTTAGCATCCTGAACTGCTGGAGGGACGGACAGTCCTTCTGTGGTTTTCTTGGTTATGCCAAGATGCATAACCTCATTCCCAATCGTGAGAAAGCATGAGAAAAACCCAAGTGAAGGGACATTCTGCAATTTGTATTTTGTAATGACTTCTCGAATTGTGGATGGGACCATGGCTACTTTCCACATCTCCATTCTGTATTTTGTATTCTACAAAATAACTGAGCAGTACTCTTCAGAGGTGTCAAGGTCAGGAAGAATAAGGAAAGCCTGAGGACCTGTCACAGACAAAGGAGACTAAGAAGCTAAAACAAATCAGTGCAAAGCAGGGTCTGCAATTGGATCCTAGACCAGAAAAAGGACATTGGTGACATTTGGCTGGTGACATTTGACTAAGGCCTGTAGTTTAGTTAAAAGAATTGCACCAGGGTTAATTTCCTGGTTCCCAGCACTTTCTATGACTGTGAGGTGTTCACATGAGGGAAGGTACGCCATGGAGCTCGCCATGCTTGTGTTTGCCGTGATTCCGTACATCTAAAATGAGTTCAAAATGGAAAGTTTCATTCAGAAAGAGCCCTTATGTTTTAGAGATAATTAATGAAACACTAATGGATTTTTTTTTTTAAGATTTTATTTATCTGTTTGACAGAGATCACAAGTAGGCAGAGAGGCAGGCAGAGAGAGTGGAAGGGAAGCAGGCTCCCTGCTGAGCAGAGAGCCCAATGCTGGACTCGATTCCAGGACCCTGGGATCAAGACCTGAGCCGAAGGCAGAGGCTCAACCCACTGAGCCACCCAGGCACCCCGATTTTTTTTTAAGGCCAAGTCTATCTTGGAACGTAACCAGCACTCATTGCCAGTTTTGGTAGCAGATACTAGATAAGCTCTTTGTTCACCGGAAGTTTTCTGCAGTAGGCCCATTGAATAAAAACCAAGAGGATGCTGTATCAGATTATATAAGCCAGAGCATAGACAAAGCTAAGAGAGCAGAACAGACCAGTCAGGCCCAGCGGGAAAGCTCATTAACACCATTTGTTTTCATTGAAAGAATCAGCCCCCGGGGGGGAGCGTTTCCTTGGCCTCGAGGCCCTCTCCGTGACCTGTTGTCCACGGCTCGGGTGGTAGGTCAGGAGGCAGCATGAGGACAAGTACGACCATCTGATTTCTCTTCCCACAGGAACGGGGGAGGCCGCAGTGGGACATTCTGCGCCATCAGCATTGTCTGTGAGATGCTCCGGCACCAGAGGACGGTGGACGTCTTCCACGCTGTGAAGACACTGAGGAACAACAAGCCCAACATGGTGGACCTCCTGGTAGGCCCCCCACCCTGTCCTGCAGCACGGGGCATTTTCCCGCCTAGCTGGCATAGATGGCAGGGCCACTGATTCACATGGGGGGGGGGGGATTGACACTTCCTTTTCAGGAACATAATAGAATCGCTTTCCTTGTGAGAGCTTTTTCTCCCTCTTCCTCTCTCACTTGGCTTTTCACAGGGAGACTTCATCTCCACACACTGGCAAGGTGGAAAGAGTTGAAACTCACAAGTGAACATCCTTATTCATTTCCGTTCCTGGCAGTGCCTTCCGTGTGGCTAAGCACTTAGACTTCGCGGGGAAGGAATAATCACAGCACACGAAATGCCAGATTTTCAAATTATAGATTTTATAAATAGCTTAATCATCTAATATTTATCAAAGCTGTGAATTTGAGTTTGACATCCAGAATATTGCGTTTAGTTCTGGTGGCCATATCTGAGATGAAGACAGAGGAGCCGAGAAACAAAGAACTACGTGCAGTGATTTTCTTAGAGTATTTCTGGAAATCTCTTTCTTGTGTGCAGCTATTAAAATGCCAACCACTGTGACTTTCGAATAGAATAGCTTAAAGAAGGAAGCTTTTCAGATCAGGTGTTTGTACTTCTCTGCCAGTGGAAGAAGGATCTGAAGGAGACGGTGGGATGGATCCTAAGGTCGGGAGAGTGGCCTGGGGTGGAGAGGGAGGAAGACATGACTGGTGCCACGCCACGCCTGGAAAGCCTGCGTGCCCCAGCCCATGGCCCTGCAGCGGGGGGCCTCAAATTTAAAATATAAGACAAGGGACTAAAGAGAGAGTGGAGATTTGAGCTAAAGCTGAGGAAGGGGCTGTGGTCCCAGTCATCCAGCCGTACCCCACACTGGGTAATGTAGTCACCGATGCTGACCCACTCCTTGGACACGTTCTCTTCCACACACGTCACTTTCCCAGGGCATCTGCCCCCTCCCCCAGGTACTTCTGTGCTGTTCTGTTTTGCAGAAGTACTGTGCTGCCCATGGACTTAGGGAAAGTGTTACCTGTGTGGCTAGGTACCAACTCCCAAAACCATCAGCAGTTAGCACCCTGGCTTCTGTGAGAAAGAACCGTGCTCCCCAGACTGCTTCCCTCTCCTCCCTCCCCTAGGGGAGGCCCAGGAAAACCCAAATTCTCATCTCAGCTCTGCTACTAATTCAAGTCAAGTGACCTCAGACAAATGAACTTGGCAATGGAAGTCTTCTCGGGCCAACCACTTAGCTTTCCTGAGTCTGAGTCATGTAAGCCAGGGATAACGTTGGCTTATTGAGCTGATCCTGCGAGACAATAGATGTGAAAGTGTTCTGGAAAATGCAAAGGAGAGAAAGTGGTTCTTGAGAGTGCGGGTGTCCGCAAAGCATCCTGCAGCTGGCAGGTGTAGACGATCTGATTGGGTGAGGAACAGGAGGAGGCAACAAGCAGCTGACATTTACATGGTGCTTAATATGTCCCAGGCCACACGCTCAGTGCCTTTTACGGAGGCACGGATTTCCTGTGGATGAGCTGAAAGGCTGGCTGGCGTGTCCCAAGTGTGGGCTTCAGTAGTTCTGCCCCTCCGGAGGCAGAGAACTGTCTCACCCCCTGCGACCACCCATGAATTTTGAAGACTTGTACCACCAGGGAATACTCCCATCTTCTGGGCTGGGGGCAGGTGAGATAGGGCAGCTGAGCTGTCAGAAGCGGCCTGAGTTTAAAACAGATAAGAAGTTGGGCAAAAGATGGAAGCAAATGCCTAAATTAAAATGCTCTGACTTCATTGCCATTTAACTCCTGGGACTCAGGGACAGATGTGTAGCTTCCAAACTTTGGTACTTGGGCAAAGCTGACCTTGATGAAAAATATATATATATCGTTTCTCAGTGGAGCCTCAATTAAGCAGGTCATTAGTAATAGACCCTTCCAGGCCTTTCCGCTAATGGCTCTGGCTGCAGCTTTCAACACTCACGAATTTTTATGCACAGAAACAATGTGGCTTTTTCCAAATCAGTGGTGCAAGCTAAAGGACGGAGGTGATTCTTTGTGAAGTGAATGGACATGGAGGTGCTTAGACAAGGAAGGAGTCCACTCTTCTATGATAATTTAGGCATTTTTGTGACAAGGTGTTATTCTAATAGACCAAAAGGACCTTTGTTTTATTTTTATTTTTTTTAAAGATTTTATTAATTTATCAGAGAGAGAGAGCGAGCACAGGCAGACAGAATGGCAGGCAGAGGCAGAGGGAGAAGCAGGCTCCCCGCCAAGCAAGGAGCCCGATGTGGGACTCGATCCCAGGATGCTGGGATCATGACCCGAGCCGAAGGCAGCTGCCTAACCAACTGAGCCACCCAGGCGTCCCCAAAAAGGACTTTTGGATGCCCAAATTTCTGAGGGTCAGTACCAGTTTAAGGATAAGCTCAGTGTTGAAAAATTTAAAAAAAAAAAAAAAGTTTTCAATTTCCTGGAAGAATGTCTGATAAATTTGTTACAATGCCTGTTAGCGAAATACGAGGTAAAATCTGGTGACTGAAGGGGGGAAAAAAATGTCACAAGGCTCTTTTCAGCAGGCTTGAAGCTTCCAGAACTAAAACAAGGACCCATGTTAATTGTCTGTTTTTGCTTACAAGTGCAATTTCTATTAGTTTAAGCAGTCACATATATGTATGTTGGTTGAGGGAACTAATTAATTCAGGTCAGGGTGATAAAACCCAATACGACTTCATTGGGCATAAAAGACTATCTGAGACCGGAGTCTCTCCCGAGCACAGAAGCTGAAAAGCTCAGAGTACTGAGCCTTCTGAGCTGCGTCTCAGAATGTGAAATGTGTTCCAGAAAGTCCTGGAAAGCACTTCTGTGCTGACCAGCTGGGGAGGCAGAGGGAATGGGGTATAGGGGGTACAGGCCTGTGTCCCACAAACTATGCTCCATCAGAGGGGGCTCCCTCCTACCCCCTACCTGCCTGGTTAGAGTCAGATGGAGGCCCCATTGCCTGAGCTTTGAAATGGGCTGCTTCAACATCTCCTTTCTCACTTTTGTCCGCACTGGGCTTTGGAAGTTTCCAGAGCTCTGTTTTATTTATTTTTTTTTCCCCAGGGCTCTGTTTTAACAGAGAAACAGCCTTTGGGGGAACAGATCTTTCCCCAAGAAACATATTATCTCCCTGGGAGGTGGGAGAATTCCAACCCCCATGATGAGATTCGACATGCATGCACACTTTATGGTGGTTACCAAGATCAAGATACTTAACACAGCCGTCACCCCATTTGGGTAACCTACTTGGCCCATGTGTGTCTGTGGTGAGAATGCTTAAGATCTATTCTCAGCCTCTTTCAAGTGTACAGCACTCTATCACTCACTCTAGTCACCGTGCTATACGTTGATCCCCAGAACCTCTTACAGCTGAAAATTTGTACCCTTGACCAATACCACCTCAATGTCCCACCCCTGGCTCCTGGTGACCACCATTTAATTTGTTTCTACAAATTAGCATTTTTTTAAATTTTTTTTATTTTTTTGTAATGAAAGCCTTACAGAATCCTGAGCCCAGGGCCCACCCTAGAAATCATTACTGGGCTGATCTGGAGCCTGGCCACGACAGCCGGATGTTAAAAGCACCCCAGGTGATTGTAATGTGTGGTGGGGTTAAGAACCTCAGGGCCCCATCTGGAGCTGGGAGTCTGAAATCATCTCCCAACATATTTGGCCTTCTTTTTTTTTTTTTTACTGATTGTTGTTTAAATTAAAAACTTGGGCCATATTGTTATATATTAGAAATTTTGAGAAATACAGCTTTAATTTTGTTTAAATTTCCTTAGTAGAAACTACATATTATTTGTATGTCCACAGTGCCTAGGATGATACGCAGTATATTTTGATGACCCTAACAATATGGACTAACCAATTACAAGATTTAAAAGGATGAACATTTGAGAATTCTTCTGTGGTTCTATATTTCTCTGATGTAGACAACTGAACAAAATGTGCTTTCTAGGCATCTAGGCATTAGAATCCCCTGAGGTGCTGTCACAAACACCGAGGCCCCGGCCGTGCCCTAGACCAAGTATGGCAGACAGAGCCCAAGACCAGTGGGTTCAATGGGCTGTGGGTGAGAACGTGGCTGAGCAGGGTGAACAGGCCATCCCTTTCCTCATCCGAACCCACCTCCCCACCTCTAACCCTCCATCCTTCCTACTCAGACCCAGCCCTCTGCCAGTGTCTTCCCATATCTGTAACTGGGAGCTGGCTACCCACACGCAGCCCCTGCTTGCCCCTTCAGTATGCTGAGATAATACTCAGTGCAAGGTGCTCCCTTCAAACTGGCACGGAGCATGGGGCCTGCGCTTCTCCCTCTCCTGGGGATAACACCATGACTCCACTAACCCATGGGTATGAGCTGCCCCTCCAGAAGTCATCATGAACTTGAAACATACAGGCTATTTGAAAGGAGGTGGGGCAGGAGCTGGGGGGGCAGGGGGGGTATGTACACGTGTGGGCGACTACCCCGAATGCGCCCGATCTCGTCTATACCTGTGTGGGTTGGGGGGTGTGTGCATGTAGGGGTGGGGGGGGTTCGTGTGTACATGTGTAAGAGTGGATGTTTGGGGGGGTGTGGGTGTGTATGCACGAATAGGGGTGGGGGTGGGCATGTGTATGTGAGTGCATGTGTGCAAGCTCACGTGTAGGGGTAGATAAGGGAGTAGGCATGGGTATGGGTGTGTGCGAGTTTTGGCGCATAGGCCATAGACCCCAGATGGGGAGTCAGAGAGACCCAGTGTTGCCCATCTCTGGAGACCCTTGAGGACATTCCTGGTCCTTTGGGCCTGGCCTTGCCACCCCTGGAGAAGCAGCCACTCTCGAGTGACCCCGCGGTTAGCCTTCCTGCACTCTGAAGGAAGGAATCTCCATGAAAGCTCTGTGCCCTCCTCCGCCCCCAGACTCTGCCATCCTCCAGTAGGGGCCTGGCTATCCCCTCAGCACCAGTGGCGCTCCTGACTGTGAGGAGAGCCCCATAGAGAGCTGCCACGTGACAGCACACCTGGACTGTTGCCCGTCCTGAGCGGCCTCTTGCTGCTCTGGGAACATGGGGAAGCTGAGGCTCCACATGGGGGAGTCTCACTAGGGAACCAGGCACAAAGTGTGCGTGAGCCTCGGAGGGAAGAACGTCCTCCCTCCATTTTTAAAGTCAGAGATGAAAGTCATGACCCATTCTGTCTGTCGTCAGAGACGCACTGCTGTCTTCTCGAGGGGTCTCCTTGGCTGGACAGCCTGGGAACTTCGAAGCAGACAGCACCCCCCTCCCCATGATGATTGGCACCCTGGGGGCCACGTGACCCTCCGGGCAGGGGCATCAGTCAAAAGGCTTTTTCCACACTGCGGGACCCGTCAGCACAGGATCCAGGTGAAATTGTGAAAGTTGTTTTAGGCTCACAAAGCAAGTGTGTCAGGGAGAGCAGAACCGCCCTGGGTGAGCCATGCGGACTGCTCTCTGAGTCCCGAGCAGGTGTTGGAAGTGTCCAGAGGGACTGCAGGGCCCCGAGTTCCTCAGCCACAAGGCAGCTTGGGCGGACACGGGCACACCTTGAGCCCTTCAGGAGCTTCCCAGAGCCACTTGCAGGCCTCGTGGTGTCGTGATGTCCTCACTGAGTGAACGGGGATGGGGGGAAACCTTTAATACAGAACCTCGCTTGTAGGTGTGTCTTCAGAGTTCACTTTCTCCTTCTTCAGGAGAACAGGAAGTGAGGCTGCAGTGAGGGGGGGGTCGGGAGCTTGGGAGGGGGAGCAGCCGGCCACCCTGGTTCCAGTCCTGCCCAAAGATAAACCCTCCTCATGTCACTTTTTCATGCCCAGAGCCAACTAATGTTGCCCAAGTCAGGAGAACTTGGGACCGAGGCAGATATGTTCTTTTTTTTTCCCCCCCAAAGCACAGGGATAGCTCGTGTGGCTTAATTACACCACCGAAAAGCAAGCGAGCTAAGAGAGGAAAATGCAGAAGACAGGCCTGAACCTGGTGATCAAGGGTAACAGTTTGCAGTGCAGGAGGATTTCAGGCATTTCCTGAGGTGCTCGGGGGAGGGTACACAAAAATTGATGGTCTTCCTTCTCACTCCCTTTATTTTTCTGATTCAGAAACCGGTCATCACAGAATCTATTGGGATTGACAGTTTGCTCAGGAAGGGATAAGATGATGGTGAATTCATTTCCAAAATTATAATCATGCCGGGGACAAGGCAGCTTCAGTGATTTTCAACACAGTAGCCCCTTGGCAGCAAGGCCCAAAATCCTTTTGTGGCTGTGGCCCGAGGCCAGCAGCTATGTGACGCTCTAACTGTGCATGATCTTCTGTTAAAAGGATGGTTCATAGTAGGCTCTGAAATTGCGCAATCAGGTATATGCAAACCTGTGTCTGTGCAGTAAGTAATTGGATCTCTCAGATTTCCATGAAAAACATTAATTGTCTCTGTGAAGGATTCAGAACAGGGTTAACCCCTTCATAGCCAATATGTCAGCCCGTCGATCTGACCACATGGTCTTTTGAAATTTTGACATGACAATGGTTTTATTTAAGTATTTTGAAAATAAAAGTATCAGGTACTGAAATACAAATCAGAAGGCTTGGTGTAGACATATGTTCAGATGTCTTGGTGTAGACATATGTACACCTAGGAGTGGAACTGCTGGGTCATTGGTAACTAACTCTTCTGTTTAACCTGTTGAGGCCCTGCCCGAGGACCTTCCGAAGTGGCTGCACCTTTCGCATTCCCACCAAGTTCTCCTTGTCCTCACTAACACTTGTTATTATCTGTCTTTTTTTATCTTAGCCCTCCTGGTGGGTGCTACTGCTACTGACATTTTAATCTAGTATGTTGAGATGGTCTGTTGGCTTCCCATATTCCCATCTAGATGGTAAACTCCTGAAGGACTAAAGCTGCATCTTAAACTCCCCAGTCTCTGGCCTTCCGTGTTTATTGGGTTGAATCAAATGCTGCTAAACCCTTATTTTGTTGTCATTTACATATACAGTTGACGTTTGACACCCCCAGCTGTACGTCAGGTTCCACACTAAAGACTGGTGTATCACACACAAAGGGATAAAGTATGGCTCTTGTCTTCAAATACATAGGTTGGACTAGTGGGGCATATAGAGAAGAAAATGTAGGTGAAGACCAGAAAACTGCAATGACCAGTTAATTAAGAGGCACGTATCCCCAAAAATGGAAATTTAGTTTTAATTAATTTGGCAAACCCAAAATTAAGAGCTCCATTTCCTTGGTTGAGGCCGTTGTGTTGGGTATTGAGACACCTTGTGAAAGCGTATCTCTTACGGAGATGGGAAGAGAGCCTTCCAGATGCTGAGCGCCTCTGTCCCAGCTGCTGGGCTGTTGCCAGGTGGCAAGGAAAGCATCCTCAACTGCTCTGTCCCTCTCTTGGCTCAGAGACTCCTCCCGGTGAGCATGCAGTGGCAGGCCACACCAACAGGGGCAGAATGCTGTCTCCTAACAGCCAAGACCCCAGCTGGGCCAGGACCTCATGTAGGCCATGGTCAAGGTCCATGATCGGAGCAAGCTGTGCTCAAGAAAAATTCCTTTACTGTCTGATTAACAACTGTAGGTGGCTCCCAGAGGACATCCAACACTTCCCCTCTGGGCCTTTCCTTATCCAGTTCCTCCACCTGGAATGCCTGTTCTATCCCCCATTAGGTTAGGGGTCAAGTTAACCTGCTACTTCCTCGAAGGTCCTCCTAGGAAGTTCTGCTCTCTTCCCCACTGCACCCATGTCAGGGGACCATTCCCAGGCCCTGTTCAGCTCCGTGCCATGTGTTATAATTGGGTACTGGTCTCAGCCTCCTCACTGGACCACAGACTTCTCAAAGTCAGGGACCAGGTTAAGGTGTTTGGTATTTAAGAGGTGCTTGATAAATTCTCATAAAGTGGAAGACATCCTGCTGACTGAAAATCAAGCATGTAGTTGGGCCAGAAATGACACATTTATTTGTGGGGGTCCTTATCTGAGCAGGTCGCAAAGTTTTTTCCCCCAGACTTCATTTTTTCCCCTACCTCTTGATTTCCCCATATTTTGTTTCAGGATGTTGATGTACAGGTAAACGTACACATGTGGACAAACCTATATATGGGTTCCAGTTTTCCAGAACTTTCCAAGAATTCTAGTGAAGGTAGATGTCAAAATACCCTTCATCAGGCCTTGCGGGAAAGGTCTGCAGACAGCGGATAGGTCTGTGGTTCACAACCGGGACTTGCGTTGCTGATTCAAATCCTTCTCAGTTTGATTTCTTCTGATTAGAATCCTAATCTGGCATAATGGCTTGAATGGCGCCAGTCTTTGGCTGTCACAGAGCTGACATCTTTGCCCTTCTGCTTTCCAGGATCAGTACAAGTTCTGCTACGAGGTGGCTCTGGAATACTTGAATTCTGGCTGATAGCCTGAAGAGCTCTGCACACCAACCCTTCCGTCCCACAAAGCCAAGACCTTCTGTGGTATTTGTGTCAATGAGATGAAGACTTCTCAATATGCTTATTTTGCTTTGCATAATTGGCTCTTTTTAAGAGCCCAAGAAAGCGTTTCTAAAACTGCTTTGCACTGCCCAATTCCCAGCAATGCTGCTGCCTGACGGAAAAACACACACACAGCAGAGTCGTCCAATCCTGTCCTCCTAGGCGTCGGCTTGTTAGAGCAGCGTAGACATCTGGTAAACTGAAGAGCACAATTATATTCTTATGAAGGAATTTGTACCTTTGGGGTATTATTTTGTGGCCCGTGAACCTTTGTTATTGTTACGGCTGAGTGTACATTTTTGTTTTGTGGAGAATGCTACCTAGCATTATGATAATATATTATTTTAGTTAATATTTGTATTTTAACATGTTGCATAATATAAGCTTATGTACCTTTCCAAGACTAACAGATAAACATATAATGAACAAAGATATGTTGTATGAGTTGTTGTTTCTATCAGATTTGTATTGTTTCCAAGGGAAAAGCTTGGGAAGAAGTCAGTTCAAAAAAATGCAAAGCTCGATGATCAGATTCACAGATCCAAAGCTTTTCCCTTTGTTTATATTGTAAATATTTTTGATTTCATCAAATTATTTATTCATTAAAAGAAATTTTTGTGAAGCACAGTGAGTGACAATCGTTTTTATGAAGCGCAGGAAATGATTGATTGTACAACATGACCTTGTGTGAACTCTTTCTCAATAAATATAGACCCATGATCAGTCTTGCTGTATTCCTGGTGTCCCAGCGCCCCGGTGATGGGGGCAGCTCCGGTCACCGCAGGCCCCTGGCAGACAGTTGGGGTCTGCTGGCCTGGAGAAGATAGGGTTGGGATTTTTGAGAGAGAACATCTGTCAGTGAGAAATCCTGGCCCATACTGGGAGCCTCTTTGGGTCTGAGGAAACCCAAGCCCCAGAGCCGCCCGCCCCCTAACCTGGTGGGTATACTGTTTCAGAGTGCACTGAGCCGATGCCAGGGCCCGGCTTCCTGACCAGAACAGCCTCTTCATTTCTCTGTTTCACCTCAGTCAGCGAGGGTGACCTCTGTCCTCTCCAGGCCTCATTCAAACCTGAAACTTGCTGAGAGAACACTTTCTAAAGGGTTAGAGGATCACAGTGCATTGAAGCAGGACGCAAAGCGGAACAAAACAGTCCCTGCCAGAGAGAACGATCACACAGGGCGGCCTGCTCCCCTCTCCTCGAGGGCCCTGCCTGACCTCTGAAGGAGGAGGCTAGGCCGTGCACTTACAGTATCAGTTCAAGCTGAGCTGCAGGCCATGTTAAATGATTGCAGCAGGCGATGAGGATGAATTTTCACCAAACACCCAGGTCAATGTCAGAAACTCTGCAGGGCGCCTACCCCAGAGGCAGCAGGTCCTTGGAGCCATCTTACAGCCGGAGAAACTCGGTCTGGAAGACATTAAATAACTTGTCCAAAGTCACCCCAGCTGGTCGGTGGCAGGTGCCTCCAGGGCCCGGGGGAGGGAGAAGGACAGCACAGACCCCCTTGTTATAACACACAGTGAAAGGAAATGCCAGACCTGCTGAGACGGGGAGATGGGACCCATTGCCTGCTCCAGAAAAAGGGGAGGCTCGAGGGTGGTCATTCCTGTAGCTCTAGGGACCTTGGTGAGTAAGGACAACAAGAATAGAGGGGAATGGGGTTGACGCCTGTGTCTTAGGCCCACCCCACTTTGGGGCGCTGTGAGTACAGGCTGCATACTACCTGACTGGAGGGATTTCCTGGCACCCCTGAAGGGGAGGGACTGCCGTACACACAGGGAGAGCAGGCCAGCGCCGAGCTGGGGGTCCAGACAAAATGCCTCACTGCTGGGCTCCTCCGGCACCTTGTCCTCTCACCAGCCCCACACAACTTTCTTTGATAAACAACTAAAATGTGAAAAACTGCTCTTTGAGTACTCTTCAAAATGGCTTCCCCAGGACACAGGACTAGGGGTGAACACATACAGAAAGCTGTACCCAGTGTGTGCCAGCCGGCCTGTGGGAAGAGGGAAAGATGGCGCCCTCCGTTCTCCTATGAAGTCATGGCTTGGATCCTCATCCCCTTAGCCGGGCTGAAAAGCCACCTGAGTGTGGCGCAGAAGTGGCCAGAGATTGATGAGTCTGACAGTTCAACCCACCTCCTAGTTATCAAGCCCCATCTCGTATGGAAGCCAATAGTTCTCTCTAGACTTTTGAATCTCTTGGATTTTACCTTTCTTTCACTTGGTTTCACCTCTTAGCAGAAATAATGATAGAAGAAAAGGGACGCTTTGTGGTTTTTTCTGATTTCCCGTGAGGCTTTGCAGCATGGCTGAGCTTCTCCTTTCTTTCAGGACACAGTAAGTCTCTGCCCCTTTTCCCAAAAAGACGCTAATCCTTGGGCTCAGCATCCCTTCTGTTTCCTTTCTCAGTATTCTGGGTTCTCCTCCATGGCAGCGTCCTCAGCCCCCCAGACACACCGATACCTGTGATGGCAGGAAAATCAGGGAATCCTGCCCCCTGGCTTCCTGACAAGGTCCTGCTCAGGGACGACTTGCTAACAGCACCCCTTGTGTGAGCTATGGTGGCTTTGCGATATGTCCGCTTGGCATCACTGAACTTATTTCCCAGATTTCCGTTCTCTCTTTTCTTCCAATTAGCTGAGCCCCCGGAGGTCATTCTGTACCAGATGCAGAAGGCAGAAATGAAGCAGCAGCTGCTATAGTTTTTACATTCAGAAGGTGGTACAGCTGCAGCCACACCTGCTGCCACATGCCCACAACTGGCAGATAAGTGACATTGCCAATGAGCGGCCCGCCAGTGCTCTCCTTCCAGTCCTTCTGGCTTCTGCCTGTGCTCTGGATCCAAACTCAGACCCATATCTTTACATTTTGTGAAAATGGCCCAGGTCTTTGAACCAAAATCAGCATTAGTTGTCTACTGCTGAGAAACAAATTGTTCCAAAATGAAATGCTAAAGATTACCAATAAGTACTTAGGATCTCGTGCAGTTTCTTTGGGTCAGAAATTCAGGAGTAGCCTGGCTGTGTGGTTTGGGCTCTAAGGTCACTCACGAAGTCACTGTCCCAATCAATGTTGGGTCAGGGCTGCAATCTTCTGAGATCCTGAAGGGGGAAGAGCCCCGCGTCCAAGATGGCTCACTCACATATCCAGCAAGCTGGTGCTGGTTGTGGACCAGAGGCCTCAGTTCCTCTCCATGTGGGCCTCTGCCACCTACCCAAGCTGTGTAAGTGTCCCTGAAACATGGTAGCCAGCCCTTCCCAGTGATCCAAGATGGAACAAGGTGGAAGCCAACCATTCTTTTATGACATAGCTTTGGAAGTCATTCTCTGCCATTTCCACAATATCCTATTTGTGGAAAACTATCCTAATTGGTTACGGAAGTCAGTCCCATTTGGTATGAAAGCAGATACACAAGGACACAAATCCCAGGATGTGAGAATCGTTGGAGGCCATCTGAGAGGTTAGCCACCGCCTGCCAGCCTGACCTCCCTCAGCAGCTGTCACCTCTACTCATGCCGGCTGGTTAGCTGGAACGTAGAAAAGCTTATCCCTGGGATGCCTAGCCTGTCAATCAACATCACTCCTCTCCAATGCTGTCCTCTCCATGCTGCTATGCATTTTTTTTCTACCAGCTTCTACTGCAGACATTACCTCTAGTCATTTTTGCTGTGCTCTAGGGAACATCTATTCAAGTGTAAATAAACTTCTCCCATAGCCTGGATTAATAAGGTTCTCTTTCCCCCACTCCCAAGGAAATGGCCTTATCTGAAACTCTCCCAAGCAGAAGTAAATCATTCTTCCACATTCCGAATACTTCCTCAGTTTCATCCATTGCCCTTCATACTCCACTCAAGCCAAATGGTAGCCACACCCTGTAGCTTGTCACCTTGAAAGGCCTCCCCTCTGAAATCTTAAATAAACATGCCAAATTCTGAGCCTAACCTCTTCAGCTGCTAGGTACTCTTTGCTTTATTCCTGTGGTCCTTGCTCTTTGAATTTGGAAGCTGTCTAGTTCATTCTCTGATTATAACCTGTCTCCTTCTTACCTCCTTCCCCAGTACAACTTAAGCCTCAAGATGTATTGCTTCATCCAATCTAACCAACATCCTCAATACTTTTGACTCCTTAGAGTTCCAATTCATCTATCCTACAAAAGGTCAGTTTTAGAGAAACTCATCCAGAACTTCTAATCCCCAACAAGCTAGAGAAACAAGGATCAGATTTATCTCCTGACCAACTAAGAAACCGGGGGAGAACATATTTTTTTAAATCCCCCCCCTTTTTTTTTAAATAAATCACAAGTGTTGGAAGAGGAGCAGAGGTAGAGGGAGAGAGAAAGAGCAAATCTTCAGCAGGCTGCACACTTGGCGCAGAGCCTGACGCAGGGCTCAATCTCACAACCCTGAGATCATGACCTGAGCTGAAATCAAGAGTCAGATGCTTAACCACCTGAGCCACCCAGGTGCCACTAAAAAAATGTTTTTCAAAATATCAAGAAGTAAAGGACACAAAACAAATTAAGTGGACTTCAGAACTGTGACAGTTCATAGCCTGGAGATATTTTCCAGACAAAGTGTGCAGGACATGGGAGGCCAGGTGTAGCCCAGTAGTTTCCCTTTGAAACAAGAGTTCTCTTATTTGAGCTGAGAGTTCCAAAAAATCAAAATGACTAATTTCAGGGCAGGGCAGCAGAGATGAGAGAGCTGTATAAAGAAAGAGTTCTGAACATCTGCAGCATTCCCCCATCAAGTCTTCCATTAAGTACTGACTCATATAAACAATTAAGAAAATTATCTGAGGCCAAAGAAAGAACCACCCAAAAACATTAGAGGGAACAACAGAGTTCACACAGAGCCTGATTAGCTTCTGTTCCCACTGGATAGAGAATCCAGAAAGACTTTGGCTCAATGAATGGAGCAAAATCATCTCTAGACTAAACAAAGCTGTAGTCCAGCCTAGCAAAGCGATAACTGAAAGGATCAAACTGTCCAAGTAACTTAACTGCATTGGAGAACCAAGCTCAAGAACATTTATCCATCATCTGAGTAAGTAGAATTAACAGTGTCTGGCAAACAATCCAAATTACCAGGAACACAAAGAATCAGGAAAATATGACGTATTAAAAAGAAGAAAAGTAAAGAAATCAGTCAAACTGACCCAAAAATAACATGGATGGTAGAATCAGTAGACTAGTACATTAAAGCAATTATTCTGTAACATTATTTCAGATTATCAAGGAAGTAGAGAAAAGACTTAACATATCTAAGCAAAAACACGAAAGATGTAAGAATGACACAAACAACTTCAAGAGATGAAAACTACAAAGCCTGAGATAAAAATATATTAGTGGGATTAATAACAGATTAGAAAGTATAAGAAGAAGTTAGTGAACTTGAAGATACTGACAGAAACCATCCAAAAAAAAAAAAAAAATACAGAGAGAAAAGATTGAGCTTCCCTAGAGTGGAAGAAAGGGGGATAGAAAAAATATTTGAAGAACTAGGGCCAAAATTTTCAAAACCTGATGGAAATTATAAATGCACAGATCCAAGAAGCTCAATAAACCTCAAGCACCAGAAACATAAAGAAAACTACACCAACATACATCATAATCCAATTGCTAAAAACCAATGACAAAGAGAAAATCTGAAAATCAGCCAGAGAAAAAATACATTGCATACAGAGAAGGCACAAATTTCAGAAGACTTCTTCTTGGACACAACAAAAGCCAGGAAATAGTAAAGCAACCATTTAAAGTACTGAATGGATTAAAAACTGGCAACCTAGAATTCTATACCCAGTAAGACTATTTACCAAAACAAAGGTAAAATAAAGTCTTTTTTTGACCTATGAAAACTAAAAACAATTCATCAGGAGACTCATGAATACAAGAAATGAATCAAAGATCTCAGGTGAAAATTTGCATCTGTGCAAAGAAATAAAGAACGCTGGAAAGAGTAACAAATGGCTAAATGCCAAAGGCCTTTTTTGTTCTTATTTAAATACCTTAAAGGAAATCAATAATTTAAATTTTTTATTATTAAAAATAATTAAAACTGTAAGATGTGGCTTATAACACATGGTAGAGAAAGAAGCTATGACAACAATTGCATAAAGGCAGAGGGGAGAAATGGAGGTATATTCCTAAAGATAAACAGTGATAAGGAAGTTAAAGATGCTATAGTAAAGATACTATAAGCCCTGAAGCAACACTAACATCAAGCAACAAGAGTTATGGCCACTAAACCAACGAAGGAGATAAAAACTGAATCATAAAAAAAGACTCAATTAATCCGAAAGAAAGCAGAATAAGAAAAAAAAAATAGAACAAAGAACAGATGGGACAAATAGAAAACAAAGAGCAAGATGGTAGATTTAAACTAGAATATATCAATAATCCCATTAAAATGTAAATGGGCTACATGCCCCAATTAAAAATCAAAGATTGTCACAGATTGGATAAGAAAGCAAGACCCAACTATATGCTGCCTACAAGAAACCCACTTTGAACATAAACAAATAAAGAAACCTATCCATCTGCTTTCTGTAATACACCCAAGCTCCTAAAGCCTGTAAGAAGAAAATCACACCAATGGGAGTATTATTGATGCTGTAAATTCTTGGGATCTGTCTTTTCCTTCTGAGTCTCCACGGCAAATAGTTCAAGACTTTCTGCACTCAGGGGGCAACAATGGCTCTAGAACCTAATTCGAAGGAAAAATAAATGGTCCACGCTCACAGCTATACATGTATTAATCTCCATGTCCACTCTCACTTCCTTTTTACCAAACTCAAGAGAAAGAATCCTTCAAGAGACGGGTTCTGAAGGCAGGAGCCACGGCTGTTGCCTGGGGCTCAGGACTGTATGAGGGATGGGCGGGTGGGTTTCCTTCCTCTCTGTTCCAGGAGCTGCTGCTCACGGCCTCCCTGTCTGACAGACACCATGCTCCCCTGGGTGCTTGATCAGGAAATGTGAGCGTGTCAGACTACCTCCTAAGTATCTCTCCAATCCATCCTCTTCCCCACCCCCACCCAAACCAATACAACACTCTCCCAAGCACCACTCGTCTGCCCTCCGCAGTGGCCTGCAAACTCCTCTCTCATGTTTGATCACCGCCCTCCCAAACCACTCTCCAGGCTTCATCTGGAAGATCTTCTAGAAAGCCAGAGTGATCTCTTCATACCTCCTAGGTCTGCTTAACTCTTCCTTGCCCACCCACCGCATTGTATTCAAGGCAAAGCCCTGGCTCTTCAATCTGCCTCATGGGACCTGGCCACCTGGTCCCCCACAGCCTCTCTGTTCCCCTGGGCCACCATCCTCTTTCACATCCCCCCACATTTCACATCGCATGCACTGTTCCCGAAGCCTCGAAAGCCACTCGACCCTGTGACTCCTCTCCTGGGCCCGCCCTTCAGCTTCAGCTTTAAGTGTTCCTCCCTTCTTGGAGGAGGATGACTCAGGCTACGAGCTCAGGAGATGCAAGAAGCTTCACCCTATTTTTCAAATCAACTTACATGTGACTCCAGCCCCCATCATGCCAGACTAGAAGGAAATTAGATCTCAATCTTTCTTGAGGCTTTTATGCTACTCACTCCCCAATATTTTGCAAAATCCCCAGTGTTATGTAGTTGGGAGCCCCACCCCACCCCATCCCCGCAAAGCACTCATGATAGCCAGGAAGACCCCATCCAACCCATGTGATCATCAGGCCATGTCAACCTGTCTGAACCAGGGCTGGGCAGCCAGGCATCAAGGGTCCCATCTCTGAGAGCATCACACAGCCAGCCCCCTCTGGGGTCTTGCCACTGCCTTGGGTTTCAAGAATCCACAGCTCCCTCTCTCCACCCCTTCCTGAGACATCCTTTCCTTCAGTGTCGGTTCTCCCAGTCTCTCTGCACCATGCCCCTACCTCACTCCCAGGACACCCTAACCACTGCTTCAGTGGGAGGGTCTCACAGACAACTTCTACTCTTCTCCAACCCACAGCAGATCTCCCATGGCCAGGAGTGGAGCACCTCAGTCCCCACCTTCATGAGGAAAGGGAAGTGAGAACTATAGTTCTCACTATATAACTCTACAACTATACAACTATAAAACTAAGTGAGAAGGGAACCCCAACCTAAACCTTGGTGAAAGGTTTTACAAAAAGGTATCCTGCTTCATTGCAGAAAGCCTTCCCTAGCCCTGTAGACTAGATTCTCCATCTCTGAGGACCTTACCTTCTCCTTCATAACCTCCGTGCACCCTTTCTCCCCATTTGATGCCTGTGTCACCCTCCACCACTTAATGTCTGGTGTCCTGTCACCAGACAGGAGCTCCAGGGGCAGAGAGCCTGACACAGGGCCACCACATCGTGTTGATTGAGACTGGCAGAATCAGCAAAGAAGCAAGATCTGTCCTTTGGATTGCACAGACAAGTCCTGCACACTTGGAGATGCTGCCCTGGGTCTTGACCAACTCTGAAACATCAAACCCCCCCACCCCAAAATATTTGCTCTTACTTGAGAAACTGCTAGAACGTCCCGCTCAGGGGCACTACAAGGAAAAGAACTGGTATTGATCTTGGTCCTGACAGAAGGGGGAGAAAAGAAAGCAGAAAGAAGTGTGCGTGTTCTGAAGGAATAGAAGTTAAAACGCAGGCAATTAGCAGACAATGTGTCGTTTTCACGCAGCTTCTCTTCCAGCTAATGGCATTTAAATGACGGTGGTGATTCAGCACGTCTCAGCCCCGCATGACGTGCTCTGCCAGGAAATCTGAAGCACGCGGGGACATCTGCACAGGCTGTTGTGTTCCTCGTTCCAAACAACAGCCCTAGCTTTGTCCCCCACTCTTGTGCTGAGAGGGAGCTGAGGCGGTTTTGCAAATCCGTCCACAGATCCTCTGAGAGCCTCCCCACAACAGGCGGTGCCTGTTTTTTCAGTGTGTGTGATTTCCTAGATTAGGTCTTAAAAGGCACAGTCGGGGTCCTCACCCCCTCATGGACCACCCTTCTGGAGCGGGTGGGCAGCCAGATGGCCCCAGGAAAGGCCCCCAACCAACAGCCAGTGAGGAACTAAGTCCTCAGTCAACAATCTCTAGACTCAGTGGGAAGAGGATTTTTCAGCCCCAGGTAAGCCTCAAATGACGGCACCCCCACCTACACCTCAGGAGAGACACTGTGGAAACACCCACCCAAGCTGCCCCCAGATTCCTGGCCCTTGGAGACTGTTTAAGATAACAAACATTTGTTCTTTTTAGCTTGGGCTTTGAAGGATAATTCAGTATCTCTGCCTTGGGTTGCAATTCCAGTACCTAATAGGAGTTTCCAGAAAGAAGTGTGTCTAGTCTAAAAATGTAAAGGTGTAGGTCAATGCTCTTTATTATCCTTAGGTTCTAGAACCTTCTACCTGGGCATTATATTCCAAAGTATAGCACACAGACCACAGATGGTTCATGAGATGACTGTAGCTGGTGCAAAGATGAACATTTATTTTTATAACATTTCTGAATTTATTATACTATGTATTAAAAAATACTCGTTTTCCATTTCCAGTGCTGATGGATTTCTTAGTGTCTAAGGGGCATTTGTGCATGGAGAGGAATTTTCACTACTAATTGAAACTCAGGCGATGTCCCAGCTATTAATCCTAGGAATTTATTAGACAATTAGCATTCTTTTAGATATTAAACAACCAACATTGCCCTAAATATTTACGATTACTTACCACTAATAAATAAAAAAATTGTAAGTTTAGCAAAGTAAATGTTCCCGATCAATAAAAAACCTAGATTACAAACCTAACCCGCCACTTTTAGACATTTAATTAAAATCTTGCAACTAACATATTAATTCCCTTCAGTATTCTGAGACTCTTTAAATGCAAAATGGTCACCCCAGAAATGCAAAACTACAAAACAGATTAATGCCCTTACACCAGAAGAGGTTCCAATGATACTGGTACCATGGCTTTAATTTGTTCCCTTTACCCTCGTGCATTCCCAGCAACACGTGCTTTACATTGTTCTAGGATTTCAATAGCTCTGTCAGCCCCATAAACTGATCTTTTACATATTTCTAAGATTCTAGAAATTTACCAGACTCCAGAGTAAGAGAATATTACTTCGATGCTACTGGGAGATGGCACATGTTCTATCATGGGACACCTCACTTCCAGTCTTCCTTAACAATGTTGACTCTGAGACCCGAAGTCTTTTCAGTAATGAACTGGTCTCTCGGTTTTGTATGTGACATCTACTTAAGGTCCAATAATTAAGATTTGTTGGTCTGGTCTATCTCCATAATTAGAAGCTCAGGGACATATGTCTTATTAACATCTCATTATAATTAGTGGCATTTTACAAAGTTTGGTTGAAAAAATAAGGGGAGTAAGTCAGGGGCTTGCTTTTTCTTCTTTTGCTTTTTTCTTCTCTTGCTTTTTTCTTCTTTTAAGGGCATTTGTCTAATGTGTTATCTGGGAACCCAGATGGATATTCTTTAGCTGATTACGTGTGGGATCACAAATGCTGGCCCATGGTTGCTTCACTTTCCATTTGCTCTTGTTCATGGCACAGTTCCTTTGTACACTGGGATTATTTTAGCTAACTAAAATAGAAGTTTCAAGTCACTCGTTATTGGTTACTCTGTTATCTCAGCTAGCTTTGGATACCGAGTCTTTTTGTCGGCTATTGAGTTGGACCACTTTCCATTATTCAAATAACAATGCTGGGGTCTTTTCCATTAAACCCACCCTTTCTTGAAATAACTCCATTTTTTTTTTACCTTATATTACCTATCCTGATGTTTTTGTTTTTGTTTTTTAAATATTTCAGTTATTTATTTGACAGACAGAGATCACAAGCAAGCAGAGAGGCAGGCAGAGAGAGAGAGGGAGAAGCAGGCTCCCTGCTGAGCAGAGAGCCCGATGTAGGGCTCAATCCCAGGACCCTGGGATCACAACCCGAGCCAAAGGGAGAGGCTTAACCCATTAAGCCACCTAGGCACCCCAATCCTGAAGTTTTTTATTGTTGCTCCAATAACTCAACCCTTAATTTAGTCTTTTTCTTTTAATTAGACAAGTGTTAGAAACCAAAATCTGGGCCCCACAAGTGTGTATGAGTTGCCCCTATTGGAATAAATGCTATTTCCTATTGATGTTGTTGGAACACTTTTTTCCCAAAATAACTGTCAATGACATTTCTTTGAGGTCCATGTGTTCACAGTGATGTTCCACATTTAGTGCTTTGTCATATTATCTGATCTGTCTAATAACATGATTCCGTCAATCACCAAGACTATGTCTCCAGGATGGATGTACTACAAGGTTCTATGGCTTCCTTTTAAAATCTGTTTAACATTAAAAAGTGAGGCAACTAAAAAAAATACATTATAAATAACATCACTGGGACGTGACATAGACCCTGAGTATGAATAGAGAATGAGAGGACCTCTGAGCTTGCCCACTGGTCTGTCCCCATGGGAGCCCAGCCCCTCCCCCACCCCAGCCCCAGCACAGTGGATTAGATTCCTGCTCCTGCCTCAGAGTAGCACTACAGACTGGGTGACTTCAAACAACAGAATTGTCTTGTCTTAGTTCTGGAAGCTAGACGTATGAAATCAGGGTGTTGGCAGGACCATGTTCCCTCTGAAACCTGTAAGGAAGGATTCCTCCTCGCCTCCCTGGCTTGTAATTATAACAGTCTAATCTCTCTCTCTGTCACCACCTTGCCATCTTCTCCAGAGTGTTTGTGTCTCTCTCTTCTTATAAGGACACGGCTCAGATTAAGGGTTACCTTGCTCCAATAGGACTTCATCCTAACTAAGTACATCTAAAAGGGCCCTGTTTCCAAATAAGGTCACATTCACAGGTCCTAAGGGTTTTGACTTCATCATATCTTTTGGGGTGAACAAAGGTCAACCCATAACAACAGGTGTAGCAGGAAGCAGAGCCCAGCTGTGGCCTGAGGAACATTCTAGCCTGGTCTTTCACTCCAGGTGATCAAGAGCAGGGGCTTCGAGTCAGAGGTTGGAGGCAGTGAGGTCCCAAAGGCAGAAGGCAGATGGACCCATGGGGGCCTGGGGCTCACAGAACAGACCTCAAACTCCCTCCTTCTGGTCAAGAGTGTAGACCCTCAGCCAGAAGGGTTGGTCAGAATTACAGATGGTAAGGGAGAGGCAGTGCGGAAGAAGGGAGAATGATCTTACCGATAAAGTTTCTTAAGCTAAAAATGGAAGAGGCTGGGCTGATTCGAGGGTTTTCCAGTTTCGTTCCGGGGAGTTGCCTCGGGCCCCATGCAGAAGGGTGAACACCGTGTCCCACAGCAGCTGTGCTCTTGCTCCTTTCACTAGTTCTACAACTAGTGAACTATAGATATTATTTGTCTCTTCTTTTTGCTGATGAAATACATATAACGTAAACTTTCCCATTTTAACCATTTGTAAGTGTACAGGTTAGTGGCGTTCAGGACACTCACACTATTGTGCAACCGTCACTCCCATGGGGGAGGGGGGTTGGGATGCGTGAGGGAGGTCAAAAAGAACAAATTTCCCTGACAAATAAGTCATGGGGATGTACAGTATGGCACGGTGACAATAGTCAACAATACTATATTGTACATTTGAAATTTGCTAGGAGAGTAGACCTTAGAAGTTCTCATAGTGAGAAAAAATTCATAGCTTTTGCGGTGATGGATGTTAACTTATAGTGGTGATCATTTTGCAATACATACAACATCACTATGTTGTACACCTGCAACTAATACAATGTTGTATTTCAACTATATTGCAATAAAAAAAAAAACTTATCTGAATTTACAGAAGTTTCTTAAAAAAACCCAACCAAACAAAAAATGCGTAAAAGGATAAATTTTCTCATGTTCAGTTTTACAGAATAATATAAAACAAAACAAAAACTTGTCCTCCTTCCTTTCCAGGTGATGTAAATGCCTCAGGGTAAAGAAGTCTTTCCGCCTGTGGAACCTGCTGGGCTCACTTCCTGCCTCTTGTACACCTTGAACCACCCCTGTTGACCTCTCTGTCTGCACTAACCCCAACCCCATCACATTCCCAGTCTTTGCCTCTGCAGGGGCTCTAGGGTTCTGTGGCCTTGAATTTCCTCCCCTAATTTCCTTCCTCCTCCTAAAATCCCATAGATTTTAGGTTTGCCTTTGTAGGATTTCAAATGGAAATCAGAGTGTTTATTTTTTTTTCTTAGCCGCATGAAGCAACAAATACAAGTGACTGGTAGGAACAAGGATGGGACATTTGTTTGTGGAAACCTCTAGACCATTGTGACCAGTTCTGGATCGTTCCAGCTCACCCCAACCCACAGAATCCCTGGGGCCCCCTCACGTTGTCTCTCAGTAGGAACTCATCCTTCAGGAAACATCCATCAGCCTATGTGAATGTCAGCCCCAAGCAGACTGGATAGCAGCTCTTAGGACAGATCCTCCCCATCTGCGGGGACGTCTCTTCCTGGGATGGCTGTCTCTGACCGTGCCTTGAACCTCCAGCTCTTGCCACTGGGCTAGTGCTGAGCCCAAATCCGCTAACATAAGACACAGCCTAACAGAGCCATTTCAATATGATTGGATAATCATGTGCTAATGGGTTGGGGGGCACTTAACCTTTTGACTCCCTTACCTTTTCCTATAAGAGAAACCAGACAGCTGCCTCAATCCTTTTTTTTAAAGATTTCATTTATATATTTGAGAGAGACAGAACGCACATAGCACGTGCGCAAGAGCAGAGGGAGAGGGAGAAGCAGACTCCCCACTGAGCAGGGAGCCCAATACAGAGCTAGATCACAGGAGCCTGGGATCGTGACCTGAGCTGAAGGCAGAGGCTTAACTGACGGAGCCACCCACCTCCATCCTATTGAGTTAAAAGAATCTGATGCACCATGTAGGTCATGAGTCATCCTAGAAACCCAATGTCATTGGATGTTTGTTGAGTGAACAAGACAGCATTCCACTCTACTTTCTCTTCTCCTAAGAGAGCAGAGACTATTCCAGAATGCTCGTGCCCCATGTCAGGTGAAAAAGAAACTAAACTTGCCACGCCCCCCCAGGGGCCAGCCGACCACTTGCTGGCCACCATCCCCTCTTCTTTGTGAAGGCAGGGTCTTCCCTCTTCTTCCTGCAAGGACGTGGCACAAAACAAAATGAAATAAGAAGACGTGGTCAACATTAAAAGAGCCCCATGAATGAAAGGCACAGCTGATATGAGTATAGGCATAAGCCTCCATCCAAAGATTTTCACCCAGAGAAAGGGAAAGTCGAGGTACATAAAATGGTCATTAATGGAACTAACAATGATGGGCAGGCCTGGGAAGAGATGGCTCTTCACCATGGCATCTGGACAGCAATGCCAGCATGGACTCTGGGCTCTTCCAACTGTTTCCATGAACGAGATGGGCCCCGCAGGCCTGGAGCTCGGCGAGCAGCCGGCTGCCCGTAAACAGAGATAACACCACAACCAGGCCTCAGATGCACTGCCTGGCATCGGCAGACGCTTTCTCTTGGTTCATTAAAGCAACATTAAGATGCCCCTTTATCCCTCTATATTCATATAAATAATAGGATGAAAATGTAATTACCATAGCAACTTAATTAAGAACAGCTATGGAAGTTGCCCCTTGCTCCTGGTGTACGAAAAACTGGATCTGGAGCCCTTGGTCTATACCAGCTCTGTGGGCAGACAGCACCTTCATTCCCTGAAAGTGGCCCCAGGAAGCTGGTTTTATCAGCTGCATTTTGCAGGCACAGAAACTGACCCTGTGGCTTCCCTGAGGTTGCACCAGCACCAAAAGGCATTGGCAAGACTAGAACTCAGGCCAGCTGCACCCATGTGTCCCCTGGGCCCTCCCTGGCAGGCCTGGGCTCTCAAGCCTGCTTCCTGGGTTCAAGTCATGGCCACTTGTCTCTCTGGCTGTTGGATCTTGGGCAGTTAAATCTCTCTGTCTTAATTTCCACATCCGGACAACTCAATCAGGCGCTTCTTGGCAACAGGTACAGTTTGCAAAGATCCGTGGGTTCTTTGCTTCCTTTCCTTTCCCCCTTTATTGAAAATGAACCACTGTCTTGCCACCAGCCTGACCTTAGCAGTCTTACCCCAGAGCATTTCCACAGAGGCGTCTCTTTTCACTTGCTCCCATGGGGGACACAGTGGATTTGCAGCTAATTCACAGGATGAAGAAAAAGGCAGCCCAGATCAGGGATCCCGTGAGCACATAATGAATACCAGGGAAAAAGAGCTTTCCCCATAGCCTCAGTCGAACAGCGACCTTGGAAAGCGGACCAGGTTGCAAAAGCTGCCTGGGAGCCCTGGAACTCGGGGCCTGGAGGACCCATGCCCAGTAATGCTGTCACCGAAGCGCCCCGAGCCGGAGTCAGGTCAGAGTCTGCTCTGGGCTTCTTCTGGCCAGCTCAGACCATGGTGTGCCTGCTAGGCAGACGGGTGCCCACATGCTCCCGAGTCTGACTTTTCCGGAGTCCCCTGGCCACCTGGAAGGAGCAGAGAAACCGGCAGATGCTGCCCCTGACACTCAGCTTTGCCGTCTTAGATGAGAGCGCAGCAGCAAGAGAGGCCCGCCTTGGACTTGAAAGGCTGAATTGGCAGCTGCACCGCCTGCCCCTGTCAGGCCCGGGTTTCCTGCTGCACCCACCTTGCCCAACACTCACTCCTCGTTCCTCCCTGACCTTGGTCCTGCCAGGAATGCTGGGACGGAAGCCTCCTCCAGTGGGGAGGCGGAGGGTGACACCTCCCCTTACTGGTCCCTCCAGGCTGAGCCAATGCACCAGAAGGCACTCCTGCTCCCTAGGAGGAAGCCCAGGGATGCCAGGTTGGGACCACTACCCGTCAGGGACAGCTGGGCTTCCCTGGGGGTCTGCTGCAGCCTGGAAAGAAGGTATGACTCAGGGGCTGTGTGACGGCTTCTGCATCCTTCCAGGGCCGTCAGATTCTAGAGAAGACTTAACAGCTCCTCACGGGTTAGCACCGCGGAGAAGCTAGTGCTGCCTTCCCCCCGCTGAAAAGAGGGTTTCCTGGAGCTGGAAACCTATTGAATCTGGGTTTTTGCACCCCATGCACTGGCTGTCCCTCCCCGACCAGAGACATAACGCTGGGGTCCAGCTCACCCGCTGCTTTAATGAGGGTAGGCAGGATGGGCATCTGCCCACCCAAGTCTCCCTGTCTTCCTGGCGCTATCTCAGCATCTCCATCTATTTGATAAAATACCAATTTATTGGCTATTACCCTCATTTTAAATTATATATATCCATTTAAACATAACTCACCTTCTCTTTCCAATCCCATTAGCTTATAAAAGCATTAGCAAATTGTCACACATTTAAATGACCGTGTAATAGGTATTGGTTTTAATTGTCAGTACTTAAGTGGCCATTATAACAAAGTGTTGTGCTTCATAAGTCAGGTAAACCCCTCACTCTCCAAGGAAAAATGCTTAATACGTGGCTGCTGAAAACCTTAGTACCCAATTTGTAACCTACTGGTAACCCATACATAAGGTGATGGCATTTTGACATTGACTGCAGGAGTTTTTAAATTTCTTTTTATTTATTTTTTATTGTGGTAGAATATACAGAATGTAAAATGTATCATTTTAAGCATTTTAAGTTCATTTCAGTGATACTAAGTCCATTCATATTACATGCAACCATCACCATTATCCACATTTGGAATTTTCTCATCCCACATCGAAACTCTGCACCCATTAAACGGTGACTCCCCTGTCTCCCCCCGACTCAGCCCCTGGAAGCCACCACTCTACTTCCCAACTCTGCGGATATGAGTTACTCTAGGTAACTCATATAAGTGGGGTCATACAGAATTTGTCCTTTGTGAGTGGCTTACTCCACTTAGCAAATGTCTCCAAGGTTCAGCTATGTTGTAGCCTGTCACAGTCTCCTTTTGAAGGCTGAATGCCATCCTCTTGTATGTACAGACCTATGTTTTTTGTTTATCCATTCATCTGTTGATGGACATTGGGTTGTTTCCACCTTTTAGCCATTGTAAATAATGCTGGTATTGGCCTCAGGGGTCTTAGTTTTATGCTCTAGTCCTGTGTTTTCCTTTTCCCTCCTCACCCATATGGTTTATACCCCCTGGGACTGAACACTGGACTCTGTCATGGCCCCTCAGTAAACTGTGTTAAACTGCCGAAGCAACGTGATTTCTAACACCAGTGTCAGAGATAAGATACCAAAGGTAAATGAGCCTTCCTCTCTACAAAATTGTTCTTCACTGTTGGGGGCGGGGGGGGTGGGTAGTAGTCACCAACCCATTTGAAAATCTAAAAAAAAAAAAAAAAATTTAAGATTTTATTTATTTATTTGACAGAAAGAGAAAAAGAGCAGGAGAGGGAGAAGCAGACTCCCGGCAGAGGAGGGAGCCTGATGCAGGGCTCCATCCCAGGACCCTGAGATCATGACCTGAGCCAAAGGCAGATGCTTAACCAACTGAACCACCCAGGCACCCAGAAAATCTAAAACGTTTTGAACTCTCTCCCATTCAGAAAATAACACACACACTCCCACAAACATTACATTTTTCATGTCTATGGACACCCGGAAGCTCCACCTTAGACTATAAGTTTATTTCTGCTATAATTAATTTCTTCCCCCAAAAGTTATAAATCAAAGACGTATATGGTTGAAATGCTGATTAAAGCAAATAATCGCTTCTGGCTTGACAATTCCAGAAAGCTGAATGTCTGTATTTGGAACTTCTGTAACACAGAATACCGCAGCAGAAAGATGACCTTGGGGATTTACAAAGTGTCTCCAAAGGACCTGGGAGGTTAGAAGCAGAGCACGTGGCTCCCACCCCAGACACAGAGATCCGTGACGGCAGGCGCGGAGAAGGGAACACGTGTGTGAGAGGCAAGCTTGCCCCTCACACATTCCAACTGGAGTCTTCCCCCATGCCTGCCTCTCCCCCTTCTGATCATTGGCAGCTTTGGCCACAGGGCCCCATGTTGGCCCCTCGCTTAAGCACAAGCATTTTCCCACTTTCCCAGGGAATTAGTCAAGCAGTCAGAGACCCTAGTTTCCAATATAACTGCCCCCCGATGTTCCATGCCCCAGAAGGGGCTGCAGCAGGCATGAAACACAGCTCTACCTGAGAGCAGAGCCAGTTGACGAAATAAGTCAGTCGGAGAAAGACAACTATCATATGATCTCCCTGATATGAGGAAGTGGAGATGCAACATGGGGGTTTAGGGGGTAGAAGAAGAATCAATGAAACAAGATGGGATCAGGAGGGAGACAAACCATAAGCGACGCTTAATCTTACAAAAGAAACTGAGGGTGGCCAGGGGTAGGGGGTTAGGGAGAGGGTGGTGGGGTTATGGACACTGGGGAGGGTATGTGAGTGCTGTGAAGTGTGTAAAGCTGGCAATTCACAGACCTGTACCCCTGAGACTAATAATACATTATAGGTCTATAAAAAAATCTAAAAATTATTAAAAAAAAAAAAAAAAGAGCAGAGCTAGTTGAATGGACCAAGGTTGCAGGAACTGCCTAACTTGGGCTGCAAGAGTGCTGAGATCAGCCAGTCTCTGATCTGGGGGGATCTGGGGTTCCCTACAAATTTGCCATCTCTGAGCAAGAAATACAAAGTCCTACTGAATTTAACACAGAGCCTATGCCAATGCCAAGGTGTGCTGGGGGATTTGTGCCCTGGTATCCGGGCATCTTCATAGGCAGTGATTTGCACATGAGAAATGGGTCCTCGGAGGTGCACACCTGGGGGCAGAGCCAGGTGTGTGTGTGTGTGTGTGTGTGTGTGTGTGTTTGTGTTGGGGGGGGTGAAGTAGAAAGAGGACCACACAGATGTCTTGTGTCTGGTCCCCCACAGAGGGCAGGGCTCCAAAACAAAACTTAAGACCTCTTGTCTTAGAACCTTTGTGGCACCCTTCCACATGCTCCACAGAGCAAGGGACAGGGACAATCCACCTTTTCCCTTGGCCAGGGAATCTTGGGGGGCCACAGCAGTGTACAGCTTTCAAGGTTTTGTGCTGTGGTAGAAAGTGGCCACAGTATTGAGGCAGGGTTGAAGCCAGCTCTTGGAGACCCACACGGGCAGCAGGGACAGCCCTAATATGGGGTCACTCTCTCTCTTTCCCAGAAACCTTAGACCCTCATGATCAAATGACATGGGACCCCGATGGTGATTCCACTGTGGAGGCTGGACCCACCAACAGCCCTTCCTACTCTCGTCCCCACTGAGTGCTCTCCCGCCTTCGGTAATGCCTGCTTACACGACTGTCATACCGAGTCGGTTCTAAGATGCACATTATAGGATTCAGAGAGGGACGTTTCTCACAACACTGTCAGGCGAATGACAGGCATGACAACCTCCATCCTGTGGTCGTCACTTTGAGTAATTGGCGTTATGGGTACTACACCCAGTGAGTTTAATTGCCATTTAAAAGTATTCTCAAAAATATACTATGATTCGGCCTTGAAATGTGAAAATACCATGGATGTGATGAGCACGGGTACAGAGCAGTGGGGTGTGAATTTGATGTTAGCGAAGCAAATATTTCACATTGCAATTTCATGTTTTCTTGCAAGGCAACAGCCAAGTGACTTAACAAAGGAAGGCGCTCTCAGAGGGTGATACGTGAGAAGGAACTGCCTAGCCACATTAGGAATGCCGCCGAAGGCCAGGAAATCAACAAACCCTGGGAAGATCTTTACAGGAAGTGTTACTCTCTCCTACCGTGATGGCCCAGTCACCATGGGAGACACAGGCCTGTGCCCTGAACCCAAAGTGGATCTCATGTAGTTGGAGGTTGATGCTGAACGGGGAGAAGTTTTAGAAATACCCTAACCGATGTATTTCACTTATCTAATCTTATAGACACACAAGATTAAAGTGCATGTGTATGAAGTCCAAATAAGCTCTTTGAATAAATATAAAGAAAAATTTGCTGTGCTAAAAAGAGTATGTTAAAGGTATTGACAGTTCTTATTATTCAGTGACCCACAAAATTGGTGCATCTTAGAATCAATGGTTTCCACAGTGAGATACCACCTCACACCAGTCAGAATGGCTAAAATCAACGCATCAGGAAACCACAGATGCTGGCGAGGATTCGGAGAAAGCGGAGCCCTCCTACACTGTTGGTGGGAATGCAAGCTGGTGCAGCCACTCTGGAAAACGGGATGGAGGTTCCTGAAAAAGTTGAAAACAGAGCTACCCTACTACCCAGCCATGCACCTAACCATTGCCTCTAACACGAGAGACAATAAGACACGGCGACTGAATGCACAAACTGGGGAGTCACAGACGTGGATTCAATCCAAGCGCTTCCCTGACAAGCCAGTAATCTTGTACATGGTACTTCACTTTGCCTGGCAGCCTACGTGTCTTCATCTGTAAGAGAAGAAAACCAATGACCACACCATGGTGCTGAGAGGACGGGCACGTCGTAGACCCCTTTTCACCACAGTTGCCTCCTCGCATCTTTTGTGAATGTGGCAACCATGGCGCTGGGCGTGACTGACCACGTCAGGACTTTATGCCTTGATCCCAATCATGTGACCTAGGTTGGTCCATTCAGAGTGAAGCTCAGGACTTGGGTGGTTTGGAGAAGAGAAATTTTCTTTTGTCTAGATCGTCTAGATTCTATGAGTTCTGTAATCCCTTGGTTACCAAGGTAGCTGGCCTGAAGAGGGGGCTGACCATGGAAGAGGCATGGGGAAGAGCCCAGCTCACCCACCTCTGACCCTTGCTGAGATGACTTTGGTTGTATGAGGCATAAAGTTCCATTTATTCAAACAAATTCCAAGTGTGTTTTCTGTCACTTTCCACCAAAAACATTCTGGTTCAGTCTGGAAAGCACCTAAAAAGTACGTAATAAATGTACTTAAATAGAAGTACTTAATACATGGACTCTATGGTTATCAACTGAGAGTTTAAAATAGATTCTGTGAATGGAGGTGAGTCTCCCCCACTGCTTCCCTCTCCCTTTTCCTCACTCGTACCTTTTTTGGAGCAACATGGCTGTTCCTCCAAGCAAAGCTTCTGTTCTGTAGCCACAGGTGAGCTTGTGTGCCTGCTCTGGGATTCTACCGCAAATCATGGTGGCGCGGCTCACAGCCTCCGCTCTGCCAACCAGAACACAGGAAGGCAGTGACTCAGGGCACATCTTTTTCTTCTGAGACTAGGGTGAGGAAAGAAAGGCTGCCAGAGGGGTCTAGACCCCATACGCCCCCCCCTCAAGATGCACTTGTGTTCCTCCTCTTCCAGGAAGCCCTCCAGCCTGCTCTGGCCATCACCTCTGACTCCTCTCAACTCAGAACCCTTGCCATCCGGCAGGTATTTCCACACCTGCATGTGTGTTGCTGGCACGTCACTCGTGTTGCTGCTCTGGTATCCACAGGTATGTGCTTTGTGGGGACTCCTTAAAGCTGGGGACATACTGACCTCATTTTTAATTTCCTGCAGAGCATATAGGATACTTAGCGCATAACCAGCACCCCATGTCTTTTGGATAATTGATTGTGAGCCTCATTAAATGAACCTCTTTCTTACTCTCCACATTGGATATATAGTTGTATTAGATAAACAACATCTGTATCTATACATCTATTTATATGACTATATATATTTCCAGGAGTAGTATAAAGCATTGGCTACAAACCTCACCTCTCCCCTAAACTGAGTGCAGGAAATGGAATCTTTCTGTCCTCCACAAAGCCCCCACTGTACCAAGGCTCCCCACACACTCTAAACTGGGCACCTCAAGCCCTCGCTGGGCAATCGGAAGCCTGGGCCTTCATGTTGCAGTACAGGAAGATGTTAAGTCTTCCTGAGGAAGCATAGTTCCCAGAGCAGCTTCCCAAGCCATCCTCCTCTGGCCTGGGGTCTGCCCCCCTTGGAAAGAGAGAAGAGCCCAGAAGCTTCCTCTTTCACACTCCACTGGGCCCTCACACTCCACTGGGCCCTCACACTCCCTCTAGAGCCAAGCTCTAGAGGCCAAGGGCTCTGCACCCCTCAGCAGACCAGGTCTTCAGAGCTCTGCTACATTCTCACAGTGGCAGTGCATGTTTTCTGGCCCAGCCTACCGTCCTGGGAGTGACATACGGGTGGCTCCGTCCTCCGTCATAAAATTGCCTGCCTCAATAGGCTAATGACAGCAGCACACTCCATGTCACCCAGTTGTCACCACACCCCCGATGTGATTTGCAATAATGCAGTTTCTCGAGCTGGGCAGGGGCTCTGGTTGGCGTGGGCAGGAGCCCAGCTCACTTAGCAACCTGAAGGACAGGTTGCCAGGATCAACTCCTCCATCCACAGGCACGGAACACGCTCATAGCATCATCATTGTACCTGGGGCTCTGCTACAATCCCTACTTTCCTGGTGGTCAATGGCATTTAAACCTACTGATACCACATAGCATACTTCATCCACCCAGAGGGAGACTCCTCCTGCCCAGAACTCGAAAGCCAATTTGCAAATACAGAGTGATGGATTTTGTCAGTAAATTTATATCAGAACGAGGCAACCACTTTCCTGCACAAATTAATGCTTCTTAGCAGATGTTTAATTTTTGAATGTCCTGTTTTGAATATATATTACCTGATAATGTATATACACGGCAAGTATTTTTTTATTTCTACTCATTAAATCTCAATCAAACCAGTAAACGTCCCAAACTCCAGAGGCACAGAAATTCTGCTTCCCTTCTCATCAAGTAGCAGCAGTTTATGGGGGTGTGGAACAAATGAACTGCTAATACAATTTAAGAATCACAGCCATCACAAACCCGAAGCGGCCACGTCCTGAAGCATGGAGCACCACGGTAGCTGGGGGCACGGGGACAGCGCTGGGTGTGAATTCTAGCCTTGCCACTTCCTGAGTGACCAGAAATGGTGACATCCTCTCCGGGCCTCCATTTCTCCCTCTGCAGAATGGGGATAATCCTCACGCAGCGTATAGGGTCAAGGAACGAATACGAGTATTTAGAACTCTGCCTGGCATCACGTATTTGCCCTTAGTATTATATTTTAAATGACACCAAAGGAAGGAGGAAGCGAGGAAAATACTTCTGCAGGTACAGGCCTGGGTGGCGGGAACGCCAGCACCTGTTTCCAGCCTTCTGCTCCCTTAGTGTGACCCCTGGGAAAGCAGAGCCTCAGTTTCCCCATGTGCAGGTTTGGACACACGTCCTCACGTGGCTCTCCCGGGTGCGGAGCCCACAAGCAGCTACGAGGGCTCTCTGGAATGCCTACTGCGGACTGGGAGTGAGAAGTCCCCTCAGCCTTGGGGGGCCTGATGGCGTGGGTCCCCAGGGCGTCTGTCAGCAGGCAGCATGTGAGCGCTGTTCTCAATCCTCCTTCCCCGGGACCCCTTCCCATCTCTCGGTTCTGTATCTCCTCTCCTGTCCTCTCATTCCATTAGTGCTGCACGTGCATTTCTATTTCTTTCTTCTTCTTTTTTTTTTTAATCATGCTTTTCGTTTCTTGTTGCTGTTTCTGACATACACGTGTAGTGCTGCTGTTCTTCGCTGACTTTTCTCTTGCTTTTCTGATGACCTTCCCGGGACCGCTCCCTCCCAGTTCTCTACAGTCTGGCTTTGGCGCTCAGGGGGGCGGCTGGGGTAGCAGGAAAGTGCAGACTGTTGGGCTAGGAAGACCTCAGAGCCCCTGCTGGGCCACGAGACAGGTCAGACACCATGTGGTCCACCCCCTCTCCCACATGCATAGGTTGGGAGGACAAGCCACCCCCAAACCCCGCTCCACTCCAGCCCCGGGATCCCTCCACCCAGCATGGAGATGGACTGGGCCAGACTGGGGGATGGGCTGAGAGGCCCTTTCAAGCAGACCTTTGAGTCTCTACCATATGCCAGGCATGGTGTAAGCTTCCCAGATCCAAGATGGCCTGGAGTGCTAGGATCTCACCCAGGTAGCAGGGACAATGGCTAATACCCAGAGGGGGGCCTGCTGTGTGCTGTGTGTCTGAGTTCTTTATTGTACTAACTATGGACTCCTCACAAACTATATTACATGGGTCCTGTTAGTATCTTCACTTTATACGGAAATGGAGGAAATGGAGCCTAGAAAGGCTAAGTGATGTGCAAGGAGCCTAACACGGAACCCGATCCCAGGACCCTGGGATCATGACCTGAGCCAAAGGCAGATGCTCAACCGACTGAGCCACCTAGGCACCCCCTGAATTTTTAATATATTTTAAAGATAAGTATTTATGTAGACAGAGAACCCATTAAAAAAATATCTCTTCCCAGGACCCTCCCACCCAAGGGGTGGTATTCCTGGGACCTGCTCTGTGCCGGGGAAAGACTGCTGCTGGCCTGACCTCTGTTCTTGCCTCTGGTGGCCACCACCCCATGTCCCCTCCCCTGACATGCATGTGATTCTCATTCACTGTCAGTGAGAGCAACTGCAGGGTTACTGTCCACCTTAGGAGGGTGTCGAGGTCTCCCCCACGGTTCCCTCCATGCTTTCTCAGGATTGGAACTTAGCTTGTGTATAATCAGGGTGCCCACCACCATAGGGGCTGCCAGTTCCCCATTTGCACCCACCCTTGTTCTCTAAGGCAAGGGTCTTTTGACCTGTTACCCGGAAGCTGATTCTGCATCTTGTGCCTCAAGAGTTCCCCTGCAGCCCTGTGCACTAGGGCATACATCTCGTCTCTGAGCCTCCTGACCAAACTTCTCAGAGCGTCCCTTTCCTCCCAAGGGTGGGGCAAACTGCTTTTGGGGCAAGACCTGGTCGATGCCCAGTGCCTTTGCACGTGCTCCTTCATGTGGTCCCCCCCAGAACCTGGGCTTTGACCATGAGAACTTTTTCCAAGTAGGGCAGCCATGATGTGGCAGCCACAGAAGCTGACGCGGGCATACCGCCAGCCCCAGTGCAGTGTCTAATCGTGGAGGAGGTACCCAAGAAGTGTTTGGAAGTCGTGAGAGAATCCAGATTTCTTGAGATGTGAAGCTTATACAATTCGGGGAGTCCAAAGACTTGAAGAAAAAGAATGAAACTTACAGATGTAAAGAAGATGGGGCTTTGGAAGGACCCCAGGCAAGCAAGAAACCCCGAGGCTTCCACTTCAATAGTTTCACAGTAAATCCGCCATGGAGTCAATAAATAATGGATAGATGAATGAATAAATGAAGTGCAAAGACGTATACTTGCAGGGCTAATAGGACCTAAAGAAGTATTGAGCCCCAGCTCCTTTGTCTGTAGTTGTAGAAACTGAAACCCAGAGGAGTAACTTTCCCAAGAACACACAGCTAGTCAGGCTCATCGAAGTAAACCGAGGCCACCCTCTGTCATCATGTCTGTGGCCTGGTGTTGTTCAACCCAGATCTATAGTCTTTACTCTGCCACTAACTGTCCTTGCCTTAGGAATCATGGGTCCTCATCTGGCAATAGGACATACCTCTCCAAATTAGGACTACCAAGTTGTACAACGTTAAGACACCATTCCCAGGGATGTCTTTGTGAAGGGACTTCCTGGAGATATGGGGTACCTAGTCTGTGTGGCTCTACACAGCAGCCCTGATCCTGTTACTGATTTTGACCTCCTCTTTAGGTCCTGGCTCCTGGAAGGGAAGAGGAAGGAAAAACCCCTCTGCCTTTCCCATACCTCACTCTTCTTGACTGCTGGAAATTCCAGTAACTGTTGTACCAGTGATCAATCTATTCTGTCTGAGTTCCAAACTCAAAATTCATCGTCTGCTCTGAAAACAGGAGGTGGGCCCTGCAGATGTATTTCTGAGGGTGGTTGGTGCAATGTTACCTTTTGTCTATAGAGGACGCTAGAGGGCCGGGGAGTATGGAAGATGTTTTCTCTCCCCATTCCACGTGCCTGTCTTACCAGATTGCTGCAAACGCAGGACAGACCTCTGCCCATCCAAAGGCCAGCAGGGACCACTGTCCTCAGCATGTTGGGGTGCAGCCTTGCAGCGAGTTCTGAGAGGCAGCCCCTCCTTGGGGACAGTTGCCCTGGTTTCTCAGAGGACAGAGTCCCACCCAGTTCTACTGGGGCAGCACCTCCGTCCCATCTCTGCTCCCCCTAGGCCGCAGCCATGACCTCCACCTCCAGCAAGGTCTGCGGCTCAGCCCTGGAGATGCTCTTTCTCAGCCCTTAGGGTGTGGCTGCTTCTGTGTCTGTGATTTTTGGTGTCCTCTTAACTTCTTACCTTCCAGTTTCCCACTATGCCAATCTCCTGTAATCTTTAATGATTCTTTCCATTAAGCTTTCAAATCTCTATTTCTTTCCTATCTTCTGGTTGGATCCTGACTGCCTGTTTTTATGGGAGTTGCTGAGTTCTGAAGCCAAAGACCTTTGGCGCCTGGCCTTCCAATGTCAGCTCTGGAGAGCGGCGGAACTTCACCAGACCAGCTGAACGGCTTGGACCAAATCCTGCCTGGGTGTTTGTGCTGCTCCAGACTAACATGACACAATGTGGCAGTCAGGACAACAGTCTGCACGCCAAGCCCCAGTGAGCATCGTACAGACTGACCACATTACACCTACATGACATGTGTTTCTCTCATCCAAATAGGAAAAGGGATTCCCTGAAAATGCATTTGCAGATGGGCTTTGTACTACCACGTTCAGGGATTAAACTCAACAGGAAGTCTGTCGTGAGGCTTCAATCTCTCTGCAACATATGTTTGGCACAGGCAGTGGGCAGCTCAAAGCCAGGAATGGGCCAGGAATATCAGAGCTGGACGTCACACTGGAGATTCACAGTCGGCCCCTCCGGGTCTGTGGTCAGAATCGTGGCATGGGCCACAAAGATGTTTACCTGTTTGCTCACGAAGGATGAACAAGGAAGAACTTCTAAATGGGGGGGAGGACGAGGAGAGGGCCTACCTTCTGGCTGGGCTCAGAGACAGACCTGGGGACCTTCTAGGATGAAGAGAGCAGGGGCCTGACACTTCACCCAGATGTCAACATCACAGATCAAGGTCAAGGAAGTCAGGGCACCTAGAGGGCTCAGTGGTTAAGCATCTGCCTTTGGCTCAGGTCATGATCCCAGGGTCCTGGATTTGAGCCCCACATCGGGCTCCCTGCTCACCAGGAAGCCTGATTCTCCCTCTCCCACTCCCCCTGCCTGTATTCCCTCTCTCTCACTCTCTCTCTCACTCTGTATCAAATAAAGAAATAAAATCTTTTTTTTAAAAAAGCCAAAGAAGTCTTAGATTTTTACTTTCACCCCTCACCCACCCATTTTACAGATGGAGAAACTGAGGCCTAAAAGTCTGAAGCAGCTGCGAAATCCAAATGCAGTGCCCCAGGACAGACATGAGGGGGGTGGGCAGCATTGCTCAGAATGGTTGTGTAACAGGTGCATTTCCCCCATCCTAGGAGGGTTCTTCCCATTGACCTACCTGCAAAATAAATAAAAATCAAAACATGTTTTAAAAAATTATTAAATATAATAATCACATCTTAGCTGGCCCCTTTACAACAGTTATAGAGCTATTTGTGGAGAAATGGCTGCTTGGGATTTCTCTGGCTTATTTTCCAAAATGGTGGCCCTAGCCCAGGAGCATTCCTATCCCAGGCCCACTCAGGCCGCTCTGAGAGGTCCAGGCCAGGTGGCTTCAAGAAGCCACCCCTTCGATGTCTCCAGTGTCCCCTGCGGGCTGGGAAGTGTGAGGAGCAGTGAGAAGGCAAGGAGGGAGTGGGGGAAAGTCCAGATTCTGAATTTTAAAATACCTGTTATGTTTAAAAGTGATTAATCCAAACAAATTTACTGAGCTTTGCATTGCTTCTTGGGAAACAGATGTAGACAATGCCCTATATTTTCACCTCTCTTGTGCAGGAAGTTCAGAAAGAAATAGAAGAATCTAAAGAAATGCTGGAAGCGCGCCTGGGTGGCTCAGTGGGTTAAGCCTCTGCCTTTGGTTCAGGTCATGATCTCAGGGTCCTGGGATCGAGTCCCGCATTGGGCTCTCTGCTCAGCAGGGAGCCTGCTTCCTCCTCTCTGCCTGCCTCTCTGCCTACTTGTGATCTCTCTCTCTCTCTCTCTCTGTCAAATAAAGAATTAAAATCTTTTTTAAAATTTAACAAAAAATAAAGAAATGCTGAATGAACTATGGAGCCGAAGGGGAGGTGGTCTGGGAGCAGCAACAAGTGGGTGCCTGGGGCTCTGACCATCACTAGGGATATTGAAAGTGTGTGCCCAGTTGCCTAAAAACATCAATCTTGTCAACGACAACTATAATCAATTAGGTTTCTTTTTCCCTTTCAGGAAAGCCTACGTTTATGCATCTGTTACCCTGACCTCGGGCCACATATTATTATATATTAGCATGAGGAAAACTAAGTGTGGAACTGAGCAGAGAACAGAGAAGGAGACACTGGACATTTTCACCCCTCCAACCGTAAGGTCAGGGAAACTGAGAGACGGAAGTCTGGATGGGAACATCTTCCTGGGGAGGTGAGAGGGGTGGCCGGGCCGCCAGCACCATCCTCCCTCCCCCACCCCACTCTGGGTGT
Organism: Mustela putorius furo; assembly: GCF_011764305.1. Classification (NCBI taxonomy): domain Eukaryota; kingdom Metazoa; phylum Chordata; class Mammalia; order Carnivora; family Mustelidae; genus Mustela; species Mustela putorius. Next base: position 9,730,770 of record NW_025422010.1, on the reverse strand, counting down.
CAGAGAAGCTGTCAATATTGCATGGGGCTCACTACAGCACAGGGGCAGCCCCTCCCCGCAATTTGTCTTCATCTGCAAAGCAAAGGGACTAATCATGATTCACAGTCTGAGATCTCTGGTCCTTCCGAAATCACCCCATGCTCAGGATTTTTCAGTCACATTAAAACATTTTGCATTCAGGAGCAGTAAGCCAGAGCAGCATTCCGCATATGTCAAGGCCACGTGGCGGCTCCATGGGGCTCAAAGGCTTTCTTTGCCTGGTACTTTGGTAGATTTTGTATAGTTCCAGAATCATCTCTTTAAAACAAAAAAACAAACAAAACAAAACAAAAACACAGTCTTGACACAACTTCAGTTGCAAGAACAAAGAACTCTCTTATACTTAAGCCAGATTCTCCAAATGTTAACATTGAACTACCTTGTCCTCATCACCTTACCTCTCCGTTTCTGTCTCTGGCTCTGGCGCTGGCTCTCCCTCTCTCCTCTTCACACAGAGGAAACAACCTGCTACATGGTACAAAGCCCTGTGTGACACAGTGAGGAACGCAGCCCCCAGCCTGCTACCCCAGGAAAACAGAAGCCCGTCAACAACCATGTTCATGAACTTGGAAGTGAATCCTTTGCCAACAGAATGTTCTGTCTGGCCAACGGAATGTATCCTCATCAGAAGAGGGAGCTCTCTGGGGTCTCTATCATAAGGGCACCTAACCTATTCCTGAGGGCTCCACTCATGACCTAATCACCCCCTAGAGGCCCCACCTCCTGAGACCATCACCTTGGTGGGGGGTGGAGGTGGGGGGTAGTTTTCAACATCTGAATTTTGGACCATAGCGTACACTTGAACTTTGCCAGTCTAAGGGTGAGAAATAGTATATTTCAATTCATTTTCATTTGTCCTCCTGTTAGTAAGCATTATGTTAAACTCTTTCATGTATTTAAGGAACATTATTATATATTTTTGTGATTGTTCATGTCTTTGCCCATTTTTTCTATCGGGTGTATGCATAATATCAGTCCCTCACCTGTGACATATGCTGCAAATATTTTCTCCCAGATTTTTATTTTCTCTTGATATGTAGAAGTTCTTTTTATTTTTTACATAGTTGAACTTAACCAATCTTTTCTTTTAGTTCATTCACCTTTTGAGCAATAGACAGACAGCTTTTCCCTTTACCCAGGTTATAGGTTATGGAGAAATCCGTCCACGTCTTCCTGTGGGTATTGTGTGATTTCACTGTTGACATTTGGACCCCTGACCCCATCTCTTTTTCTGGATGGTATGAAATATGGATCTCATTTTTATTTTTACATTTTTCCAAATGTTAACCAGTTGTCCCAACTCCATTTACCAGTAAGTCTATCTTTGTCCCCATGTTTAAGATGCCGCCTTTCTCATAAACTAGATTTTTCACATGTAGTTGAGTCTGTTTCTGGTTTATTTCACAGGTTCTTTTGCCTACTCAGGTATCAGTATAACCATTTTCATTACAAAGGCTTTATAGAATGTTTTAATGTCTGATAAGGCTAGTTCTCTTCATATCTTTTCTTTAATATTCTTGCTATCCCTGCATGTTTATTTTTTCATATAAGATTTAGGATCAACTTGGCTTTGTTTTACACATTTGTTGGTATTTTACCAGGATTGTGTTAAATTAATAGGCTAAATAGAACCGATGTATTTCAATTGCTGAGTTGTCTCAGCCCCGAAAAAGGGATATCTTAATATTTGTTCTGGAGCCGGAAGTCTGGGTCTGATCTCAACTCTCTCATATTATCTTATGTTAAAACAACCACATTATGTTGAAGGTGTGATGTTTCTTTTTCTGTGTGATGTTCTTTCTTTGTTCTCTCAGTTTTTAATTTTCTTCTGGTATTTAGGAAGGTTTAACATTTATTCCAGGGGCGCCTGGGTGGCTCAGTGGGTTAAAGCCTCTGCCTTCAGCTCGGGTCATGATCTCAGGGTCCTGGGATCGAGCCCCACATTGGGATCTCTGCTCAGCGGAGAGCCTGCTTCCCCCCCTCTCCTCTACCTGCTTCTCTGCCTGCTTGTGATCTCTGTCAAGTAAATAAATAAATAAATCTTTAAAAAAGAATTTTTTTATTCCAGTAGTTGCCTGGAGTACACTACACCTTTTTAACTGCCACTAGTCTCTATGTCTTTTACTTTATTTTGTCCCCTCCTAATGTTCTATTCGATAATCAATGAGATTATTCTGCTTCCTTCTTTCCTACTCCCTTCTCATCTACTTTTGGTTAGTTATTTCTCTTTTTGTCAGGATATATAACACATAACCTATAACCTATATCATATAAAATTCTACTCTCCAGCCTTCATTCTGACTTCCCGGAGTCATGAACCTACAATTATATGGATTACGTGCTCACTGTAAGTCCTCTTGTTCAAGTTTTCCCCTTCAGTTCTGTTTTTGCAAGGCAGGGACAGGGGGAGTGGTCTTTGATTTGGAACTTTGGAGGTCAGAATCCTTAAAGCACCTGCAAATGGAAGAAATGGAGGCGGGCCTGGATGGTGGTGGACAGGAGCAGATGGAGGAAGCGGAGTGAGGACTGTTAGCTGCAGCTGCGGACAGCAAGGGACCTGGCAGGAAATGTCACCAGCGACCCCACCCCTCTGCAAAGCCACCACCAGAGACACTGCATAAGCAACAACACACGAAACTAAACTGAAATTAAAGACAAACTCTAACCTCCCCAACTTGCAAACAAGGAAAAGCTCGTCAAAGATTCCAGTTTCAAGGGACGTGAACATCCTGAGATCAGGTTCAGCCCTGATTTCAGAGTCCGGCAGGGGCAAGCTGCAGCTGTGGACATCCCGAGCAAGTCTTATGAGAAGCAAACCGCCAGGCCTCTCTCTTTCCAAGATGCCACATGAGAAAGACCTCTCCATACACACCCGCAACCCTGCCTCTTGAATTCTATCTGGCTTCTCTCCTTTGTACCTCCTGGAATATTCACCTCTCATTTCACATTTGGTGCTTGGAGTCCCAGGCGCTACACGCTCAGACACGGGGAGACTGCCGGGTGGCTTGGGGGGAGGCCAATTCTTGGCGAGTGTTATGGGTCACTTGGACATCCTTCTGGGCTGTTCCTTAGGCTCCCTTCCCTTCTGCAAAGGCACAACCCTCTCCAATGAGTCTTGCAGCTTTTGCATGACCATTTTCCAGTGCTGCCCCAGGGCCCGCAGGGGTGTTGGTGCCGAATTTCCAGGGCAGTCCGCGCAGATGCAGTCTCAGAGGTCTGGCTGGTGCTCAGAAGCACCCGAGGTTGAAGAAGGCTCATCAGGATTCTGTGATGTTCTGTCGCATTTGTCACGCTCAACGGGCAATCTCCTAGCAGGAGGCAGGGAACGTGACCACTTACTGGATCCAAACAGAGACTAGACTCCCAGGTTAGTGTAAAAGGACTTAACTCGAGAACAGCCAGAGCGCAGAGATGTAGAGGGCAAGGTTGGGGAGGTGCAAAGAACCAGCGCGCGCTCGGGGTGAAGAAGGGGACGCTCTCCCGTATCTCTACATGGTCACTACCCTTGGGTTCTTGGCTAGATGAAGCCCATCTGCTCCTGGGTTCCTCAAGAAGGTCTCACAGATAGAGGATCCCCTACCTCCTTCTTTGTTTAAAACATTTTACATGTCCTTTCATACTTGAAGAATAACTTGGCTTGATAAAAATCTTTCATTCATATTTTCCATGACTTTTTTTTTTAATACCGCTTAATTGTTGTCTTACTTGTTTGTCATTTTTGGGAACTCTAATGTGTGTCTTAATCTCCTGCTGGTGTAAATTTGTGATCTTTTTCTTGGAAACCTTGATTTTCGTTTTCTAATTTTGAAATTTGAATAATGTCTCTAGGAGATTGTCTCAGAGTGGACTGATCTTGGTCCTTTATATGGGGTCTTCTGTGGGTCCTTTCAATGTGTAGATTCAAGGTTCTCTTTATTCTTGGAAACTTTTCTTGCATTATCCTTTTAAATGCTAGTTTTGTTTTTCTTCTTCATGGTCTCCAATTCCGTATGTTGTTTTTTGTCTGCCTTTCTTGTCCTCCAGTTGCTTTCTCTAAGAGCTTTTTTACCTTTTTCTTTATATCATTATCATTCCCCCAGCTACTTCCCCACCTTTCTTCAGTGCTCCTTATTAAATTTTCATTTGAGCCTATTCTCCCTGGCATACCTTACAACTTCTATTTCATTTCTGAGATCATCTCGTCTTTTTCTTTTCTTCCCTGAGATCAATCACCTCTCTTTTCATTTCTTCCTATTTTTGTCTGTTTCTGGGTTTTGCATTTGAATTTCTGCTTCAAGGTGGGAATTTGTATTCTAAAATCCTTGTTTGATAACATTTAAGTCAGTTTCAAGTACTTTGTTACAGTTATCTTTTGCTTTGTGATCTTTTGGGGAAAAGTAGATTTTTATCAGCCGAGGGGTTCTTTTGCATAATCTGTTTTCCCAGTTCACTTGACAGAGTGACTTACAAGACTCCTCATTTGTTGCTGTGAGATGGTCTGGTCTCTTGAATGGCTTTTTTTTGGAAAGGGACATAGGGGAGGGATTGTGTGAACTTTTTTTTTTCTTTCTTCTTGTACTTTTCTCCCTCTGCCTTCTTTTGTTCATATCACCCATTCTCCAAAGGGAACATCTCCCTTCCTTTATAGCTTGCCCACCCCACCCCAAGTGATGCCTTTTGAAGACTTCCCTCGTTGGTCATGCTCACTCACTGGGCATTCTTGTGATTCAAGAGGACTCTTTTTTAGGAGTTTAGGTCAATCTTAGTCCTACTACTGGGTTCCCTCTTCCATTCTGTTTTTCCCAGAATGCCCTTACCTCCCACCATCTTGAGGTGGAAAGATGAAAAATAGCTTGCCGAAGTTTGGCATTTACTCTTCTGCTCACAAGTTCCTGCATTCTCTGTCCTCCTGTTCTGCTGAGAGCTGGGTTTCATTGCTCTTCTGACTGCTGTTGGTTGACTTTTGGAGGCTGTTGGGATATTCAGATTTATGTAGCTGCTATTACTTCAACTACCTAGAATCCTTGATATATTTTTCATTAACATAAAAGGAAAAAATTCACTTCATTTTTTTTAAATTTAAAAATCTGTCAGCAAAATGAGATGCGTTGATTTTCAACTTTTTGGAGGCTCTGGGGCATCTAATATAACTGTGCAATTTGGTAAACAAAATCTTTCAAAATGTGATATCTTTGTATGGAGTAAGGGGACCCCTCTTGCACTGTTGGTGGGAAGACACACTGCTACAGCCACTCTGGAAAACAGTATGGAGGTTCCTCAAGAAGTTAAAAATAGAGCTACCCTATGACATAGCAATTGCACTACTAGGTATTTACTCAAAGGATACAAAAATCATTCAGAGTGTTACATGAACCCCAATGTTTATAGCAGCATTATTTATAATGGCCAAACCATGGAAACAAGTGTCCATTGATTGATGAATGGATAAAGAAGATGTGATACACACACACACACACAGAGACAGAGACAGAGACAGACACACGGAATATTACTCAGCCATAAAAAAGAATGAAATCTTGGCATTTGCAACAACATGGATGGAACCAGAGGGCATTGTGCTAAATGAAGTAAATCAGAGAAAGACAAATACCATATGATTTCACTCATATGTGGCATTTAAGAAGCAAAACAAATGGCCAAAGGGGAAAGAAAAGAGAGAGAGAAAAAAAAACAAAGAAACAGATTCTAGAGAACACACGGATGGGTACCAGAGGGGAGATGGGTGGGGAATGGGTGAAATAGGTGGGGGGGGGTTTAAGGAGCACACCTGTGACGAGCACCAGTTGTTGTATAGAATTGTTGAATCACACTACACTGTACACTATATTACATTATATGTTAACTAACTGAAATTTAAATTAAAACTTTAAAATAAACAAGTAAATAAACAAATAAGATGAATTGATTTTTTTTTTTTTTAATATGGTATCCTTGGAGGGAGCAACAGTAAAATGCTCCCCTGGTGGTATTGTTGTCAGGAACTTCTGGGGTGACATTTCCTGGCTCTGAAATGCCACCGTTCTGATCGCACTGTAGTGAAACTGTTGGAAGCTGTCACAGGCACCGAGCAGGAGAATAAGTATGGTCCCTCAGAAGACCTCCCAACTCCAGCATGGAGCCCCCCACCCCAGTCTCTGCTAATTACAGCCCGCTCTGGGGGTCTGGCTGGGGTGTGCCTGCTCACACAGGTGCCAAATTATAATTCATCCACCTCCTGGCATTTGTCTCAATCAAAGGAAAAAAAAAAGGCTGCCTCTGTGTCTAAGTGCAGCAAACAAATATGAGACTTCCTCATCACTTTCTCTCCTCACCACTAACCGTGCTTTCTACCAGCCAGACAGATGGACAGAAATACACGCACAGAGACACACAGACACAGAGGTCCGCTGAGCTCCAACTCTGCAGCCGGGGGGGGGGGGGGTGGAGGGGGGGGGATGGCGGGTGTAGCTCTCCCTTCAGCCCCCTTAAGGGCAGTGGAGATATGGGATCTGACAGTCCTTCATCAGAGGAAGTGGCTGGCAGCTGTCCGTGCTGCTTCTGCCCCGCAAGGCTGAGCTCCTGCTCGCGGAGCTGCACAAAGGCCAGGCTCTCAGGGCCACTCCGGGCTTCTACGAGCCAGCCTACCCTCCAGGGGCCAGCATCACTATCTTTATGAGGGAACATTGGTCCTCACAGAGTCATCGTGTGCTGATGAAAGGAGCCTGAGGTGGACTATTAAGGTCTGTAAACACTTCATGAGGGGCAGAGCATGGGGGTGGCTCATGAGAGCCGCAGCCTGACCCCCCCCCTTTTTCCCTCTCTGTGGACCTGACCTCATGCTGCACCCCTTTTCTCATTTCCTACAAGCAGCTGCAAAGGGCAGGGTTCCCAAAGCACGAGGAAAAGAAAAGAAAATTACAATATGGAAGATCCTTTTTCTCTTTTCTGCCATTTTTCTGCAGTTCCAAAGATTTCTTTTGTACAAAAAAAAAAAAAAAAAAGTCTTCCATCTGCCAAGATTTTTACTTATCACATATGAAAGGGTATCGTCTTCTACGCATTTTGAAATGCCTTAAAAATGGGTATCAAAGAGTCCGAGGCCCATTAATCTAAATTGCTGTAACACTTAGAGAAGAATAAAAGGCACTTTCTAAAATCTGCAAATGAGTGTAACCTATGAAATTACAGATTAAATGCTGGGAGAAGAAAGAAGCTTTAAGTTGTCGGTTTGGAGCAAGCATCTTTAAAGGGAAAGAGAAATATTACTTCAATATTTTAAAATCATGTTTTGAAATAGAAGGGAAAAAGAAAGATATGTACTTAGGCACAATGGAAAGAGACGGGGAAAAAAAAATCTGAGTCCAGCTCAGATTGGTCACCATTAAATTTCATTCAATAAAATTTCCCAAGGAGGGATCAGCTCCGTAGACAGGCTATTTTTACCACCTTTGCAGAAAAGACTTATACCTCAATCTGAACTAGCAAGTCATTTCTTCCCCCTGGAAAAAGATACAGTTCTCAAAGTTTAGACCTGAATTCTCAACAGATACAGTTGGTAGGAAAGAGGTCATCTTACTTTCCGGGCTCTCCCATTTAAATTTATTATCTGGTACTCTGATAGTAAAAATAGAACGAAGGGCCTATAATATTTGATAGTCTTCATTTCTCAGCCCCAGCCAGGATGAGAAAGTCATAATAATGTAATAACACCTTAAATTTACACCCTGCATATCTCTATAGAACTAATGGAGCTTTACCAGGCAATTTTTAAATCTAATTAATCCCATCATCATCCCTGGCAGGTAAGCCCTTTAGAGAATGGGGGTCTGCAGGGCCCTCTCCTCACCAGGTGAGGAAGTATCATGGAGGAATAAGACCAAGGCTTCTTGCATGCCTACTATGTGCCAGGCTCTGCACTCAGCCCTTTGCATTTTGTCTGTCATTTAATCCTTGTGTCACCACTATGGGGTTGACATTTGGGGATCAATGATAAAGACTCCCACAGTTCTCCACACCCCCATAGAGAAGCAGAGTTTAGTTCCCCACCCCCTGAATCTGGCTGGCCATGTTACCTTGTTGAACAGAATGTTGGTAAATGGGATGTAAGCAGAGGCTTCCAACGGGTGCAGGCTCTGAGGCTTCTTAGAACATTATTACCATGTAAATGGACCCTGGCCAGTCTGAGAAACGTATGGCCCAGTCACCTGTGTCACACATGAACTCCACACATGCGTGAGGCCCCCCAGGACCAACCAGCAACAGCCAACTTGTCAGCTGACCTCATGCACATGTACAAACCCAACTGAGATTAGCCAACTCAGCCTAAACCAGAAGAAACCATCTGCCTGAATCAATGTTTTTTTACCCATGACATTATGAAACAATAAATAATAGATACAGCATCCCTATCCCCATTTTACAAGAGAGAACACTAGGGCTCAGAAAGATTTCATAATTTGCCCACAGTCTTCGAGTTCAGGACGGACTGGTTACAATGCACATAACAGAATCCATACCATGAGAAGAAAAGTTGAGCACACGCCATGTGCTAAGCTTGAAAATGAAAATATTTAAGTATTATGACTGTCCTCGAAGATTCAGAAAATGGTTGAAAAGAAGACAAAGTAGGCCTCTCTTTGGGTTGATTCAGCAGGGACAAGGAATGGAAATTTAAAAAAAAGAAGCACAATTTAAGTCAAAAAGAGAAAGAACATGATAACATCCAGAGTGATTTACTATAGAATATTTGACCACAAAAGAAAATCCTTTAGAGGCTCAATGACAAGCTCAGAGCAGCAATTTCCTCTTTGGGGCTGATGTTGGGTCTAGGGACAGGAAGGATCCCCTTCCCTACACCAGGGTTCCAGAGAGACACGACGCCTTGGACCTTCTCAGGATGTCTGCACGATCGAAAGTTATTGTGTGGAAAGCCCCTGAGACTTGAAATGAAATTTGGTCAAAATGAAAATGTACATCACACCCAATGCGGTAGTTTGCCCAGAATGGCTTGGCCCCCAGTTCCTTTGGTCTTTCTGCAGGGGCAACTCTGATAGCATACAGGTGACATCTGGCCATATATTGAAAGAAAAGCTAGGCTGAGATCTTGGGGTCCTTGCCATTAGAGAAGAATCTTATAATGTCTGCCCCAACCCCTCTGGTTGTAGGCAGAAATGTAGCTCCTGCCATCAGAGGGGGCTATCCTGCCAGCCTTGATGCCCTACTTTCCTTCCTCTATACCCGCTCACCATGGGTTTCTGCAGATCAGAAGTCTCCAGACTTAACCGCTGTGGATGGATTTGGGCTCACCTCTGAGGAAGAAGGCAATAGTTAGCCCGACCTTCCCACCACGGTGCTCTGCTCTTCCTAAAAGGCCACACAATGCCTCTGTGTGGTAATTCATCAACGCTCCTCCGTGATGGTGGTTTCAGTGTGTCGGTGATCTACAGATCTTTTATGTTTGCTTGTGTGACTATGTTCTAATGGAATTCTGTGTCATACAGTGTGACTTTTTGTTGAGGTAGAATTAAACAATGATTCAAAAGAATTATAATTATCAAGCATAAACCTGAGGATATATGAAACGTAAATAAAACACACCTCCTTGGTCTGTGTTAAGGATTTGGGGGGGGGGGAAGAACAACATGACTACAAGGAAGATTCCTTTTGGCAAAAATAACTGTCGCTCAGAGTATTGTTTTCTCTCCACTGGATGCTGGTTTATGGAGGACTCCCACACCCACAGAAATCCTGTTGAGGTATGATTCAGCCACTCAGGGGGCTTGGAGTTCCCCTTTCATTCATTTGTTCAACTCTTTTTTCTTTGAAGCTTGCTTCCTTAAAGAAAGAAATTTGCTTTTGGCCAGAGGAATCAACCCGGTCACTTGAACTCCTGCTGATGAAGAGTTTGTCTTGTTCTGCTTCTGGATTCTGCCCGTCCATGGCCCTGAGTGTCTTCTGTAGACTTGGACTTGTGTTTCTGCTCATGGCCACTTGAGTGAACTGGTTATGTTTGGCATTAGGGAAGTCTGCAGGGAGCTTCCCACCCCCCACAAGCACACGCACACGCACCACACCCTTCTGACATGATCATCAACATATAAGCCAGATGTCATTTTGGGAAGAAGCTGGAACAAAGCACTCAAAGTGGCTCAGGGAAGGAGAGGGTTCTGGTCCCTAAGAAGCTGCTCTTCTCCACTTCTCAGGGCGGGGGTCTTACAGACCCCATCCCCTACCCCGGATGTATACAGAAGACCAATGAGGTTCTGTTAAAAAGGTATTACTTTTGGTGATGGTTATAAACAGCATGGAGACTCACTTAGAAACTCGATTATGGAACAAAAGCATAGCCCTACCAGTTTTTAATACTGCTTTTGGCTACTCTACTCGTGGCAGTAAGATACCCATCGCCCCTCTTAGATCCTTGTTGGGGTCTCAAGAGACATGCTTCTCACATCTAGGTATCATAGCAGTAGGGGTTAGAACACTGACTGTCATTTCTGTTTATTTCTCATGGTCTCCAATACCAGGAAGAAGCTGCTACTGGGTTCCTCCCCTAGGTGACTGTCACTTACACCTGGTGGCTCAGGACTTCTCCATTTTTCCCATTGTTCTTCCTGTTAGGGTCCGTAATCAAAGGAGCGAGACTGATACAAAGCGAAGGTCAAGCAAAGCTTTATTTCGCGCCAAGCATCGAGAATCAAACTGACCGGTCAGAGCCGTCTCTTGCAAAGAGGTGACCCCTCCCAGCCTCACAAACTAACTTTTATAGAGGTAGTTTAGCTGGGCTATACACAGGTGGCCAATGGGATTGCAATACACAGAGAAAACTGCATAGTCATGCTAAGTCTGCCACGCACAGAAAAAAACTGCTAGGTAACACATGGGTGGCCAATTGAATTTCAATTTACCCTAGTAGATATATGCGCGCTCCACTGATTGGATGTCTTCACCTGGCCTGACCCGCCCTTGTATCTAGGCTTTGCAAGTAAGTTCCTCTGGGAGGGGCAGGGTCAATCTAAGTTTACTGCAACAAAATGGCTCCCTCTGATTAAGTAGGCCTTTACACTTCCAAGACAGGTAGAGTCTCTTCACCAGTGGTTCTTCTCCCTAAGCCAGCACCCCCCACCCCATCCCCCTCATCCTCTTCTCTGGCTCAAAGTAGGACCTGCCCACTTCATGCTATGGTGTCTGGTCCAGCTCCAAGGCCGGGAGCAGCAGGTGGGAGGAGGAAGAGGGAGGAAGGCATTCAGAGACAGTGTCAGCAGGAAGATCCAGCTTTAGAAGGAAAAGGGCAAACAGATGATAAACGTGTGACAGGAAGTGAACATGAGTGTCTGTCTCAGTGACTCCCTCAGTCCAAAAGAAAGTGAGAGAAATCTATATGCACAAGACACAAAAGATGCCACCCTATATGTCCTTTGCTCAGTACTCAGTTCAAGGGTAAAAGATGTTGCAGCATAAAGATTAGAGGAAAGGTTTTCTAGAAAGAGACATTGGGAGCACCTGGATGGCTCAGTGGGCTAAGCCTCTGCCTTCAGCTCAGGTTCATGGTCTCAGGGTTCTGGGATTGAGCCCCACATTGGGTTCTCTGCTCAGCGAGGAGCCTGCTCCCTGCCACCTCTGCCTGCTGTTCTGCCTACTTGTGATCTCTCTCTTTCTGTCAAATAAATAAATAAAATATTAAACAAAAAAAAAAAGAAAAGAAAGAAAGAGACATTGTGGGAGAGAGAGGAGATCCTTTCCTTTCTCAAATCTAGTGAGGAGCTTTCATGAAGAAGCCCCCAGAGAGCTTAACCTTGGGGCTGCCTTGTATGCTTGTGCGGGTTGACCCTGTACCAGGATACCTGGTCAATAGGTAAGTGAGGTTTAACATCAAAGCCAGTCCCCTCACCAAGCCTTGCATATCCTGCTACAGGAGCTGCCTCTCCCCAGAAGGAAATACTTCTCAGTTGCCATTCCCACGCGCACGCCTACACGCGCGTGCACGCGCACACACACACACACACACACACTGTTATACTCACCTGGAACTAAAGATCTACAGGAAGAGGTGGGCTGGGAGCTACTTGTTCATAACCAGGCCAAAGTCAGGAGGTAAACCTGGCCTGTGGTCAGCTTGCACTGCCCAAGGACCTGCTCTGAAGGGTGGAGGCAGTCCTGGAAGAAAAGAATGGCTGTGGACACTAGATGCCCAGAAATTGGGGGGAGGGGTGTGGAGCTGTCCAAGTATACACATTGGAAAAAAGTTAAATTGCCTTAGCATGTTTGGTTCCAACAAGTTCTGTTCTATGACAGTGACCTGCCAAAATGGAAAGCGTTTATCATCACATAAAGAAGCAGGAAAGTGGCACGATACATGAATTAGCAAATATCCCCAAAACAGTAGTATTCAAAGCTTGTGAGGTCAAGGTGAGATCTTTGCCGATATAGAAAAAAAAAAAAATTTGTAATGACCCAAATGTCTAACATTAGTGTAAAACAGTTCCTTGCTGCTATTCGGGTTGAGTATTTATAGGCATTAGAATTATGTTTATAAAGTACTTTTAAGGGGCGCCTGAGTGGCTCAGTGGGTTAAAGCCTCTGCCTTTGGCTTGGATCACAATCCCAGGATCTGGGATCAAGCCCCATGTCAGGGGGGAGCCTGCTCCCCACCCCCACCCCCACCTGCCTCTCTGCCTACTTGTGATCTCTGTCAAATAAATAAATAAAATCTTTTTAAAAAATTAAAAAATTTTAAAAAGCACTTTTAAGGCCCAAAACAACATTAAGTAAAAAAAAAAAAGAAAGAAAAAGGTGATGTTCTACCATAAATAGAACAAAAGACCATAAGAAAATACAGCAAAATGTGAATGTCCTCTCTGAGGGATGGAATTATTTGGAGGGGGGAGGCTTTCTTTCCTTAGTACCTTATATTTCCTATAATAGGCTTATATTCCTCTACATATTAAATAAAGAAGAAAACGCATCCAAGTGACAGCTTCCTAGCCTGGTGGCCGGTGGCCTGGTGGCTTTGTTGGCTGGATGGCAGTGCTGATAGGGGCGGTAGTGGGTGAAGCATGTGGCCAAGCCTGCAAGGGACCCTCTTGGACCCAGTTGTGCCCAGAGGGAAGCTTCATTCTGAGTAGTGTGGCTGCTGGCAGAAGCCCATCTAGGCTGACATGGGGTCAAGGCTGCAGGCAGGCCGACGGGGGAAAAAGCTACAGGTGGGCCAAGACACGTTAGATGAGAGCCACACCTCAGGTTTCAGCTGTGTCCCCACCTTAAATGCCCAGGATTGTCCCACTTACCTGAAACAGTCCTCTAGAGCAGATCACCAGGGGATCTTGTTGAAACACAGCCACTGATTCAGAATGTCTGGGGCAAAGCCTGAGAGGCTGCATTTCTATCAAGCTTCTAGATGACAGAGATGCTGCCCACACAAGGACCACCTCTGAGCGGCATGGCTCTTAAGGCTGTTTCTCAAACCTCAGCGCACCTGAACCCCCTTGGACAGTTTGTTAGACACACATAGGTAGGCCCGCACCCAGACCCTACAGCTCTCCGGTCTGGGCAGGGCCGGGTAACCTGAATTTCCAATGAGCTCCCGTGGATGCTGTGATCCACAGACCACACTTCAGGGAGAAACCTGCAATGCTCACTTCTCGGCACCTTCCTCCCCCAAAAGTGTTCAAGAACCAGGAGCAGCGGCAGCAGCACTTGGAAGTCTCCAGAATTGCAAATCACCAGACTTCCAGAACCAGAGTCTGCATTTGCACAAGACCCTGGGTGATTTGATGCCCGTAGAGTTTGGGACACTCTGATCTGAGGACAGTCCCAGAGCTGAGTGAGAGCCTTTTCCAAATGATCAGCTGGGTCCTGCGCCTCCCAGCCTTCCACTCTCTGGGTGAGCAAGGCACTCCTCTGGGACAATTGAGCCACTTCCTGTTCTCCCCATCATGGTCACACAGCTGATGAGCTGCCCACAAAAGAAAGCTTCTGCCCTCAGCTCATTCCCTTGAGTGGTGCTGACTGCACCCCTCAGGAAAAAAAAAATCTCAGTCGCCTTGGAATCCTTAAATCAATCCCTTAAATTAGAACTCCTTGCCTAGTTAAGTGGAGGTGACCAGTGGAAAAGATTTTTCAGGTAGGGGAGACAGTCCATGAACGCAACAAGGAATTCTGAGAGCAGCTAGGAACTTAACCTATCAGTTGCTGGAAGGAATGAAAGATTGTCAAGATTCTTGGTTGTGGGTCTTCAGGACTGAGAGTTAAGGAAGCAGGTTTTGTGTTTACATAACTTCAAAACAATGCTGTATTTTAAAGGATTGTGTCATGTCACTGGAATGATTTCCCTTAGAAAATATCCTGGCCTTATTTCTTTTTAATGTACCCCAACTTTTGGGGGGAAATCCCCTTTCCCAAGAAGGTCAACTATTAGAAAAAAAAATGTTTTATTAATAGGAGATATTTATTTGCTAAGGTACTTTCCTTAGCCTTGAGCAGAATAAAAAACACAGCCTTGCTTTTTCTCTTTGCTTGAATTTAAATGCAGTATATGCTGTCATATTTCCTACTAGTTGAAGGTGTTTTTCTAGGGGTTTTTTGTTTTATTTTTAATCTGACAGGACGATGGGGAGAAAGCTATTCACCAGTGGCTATTTGAAGTTTAGTGATTGCCCGGAAAGGAAAAAAAAAAAAAAAAAAAACAACCTCTAATGTTATTTTTGAGCAGTGAATATTTTTCACTCTGCTAAGAAATTACTGCAATTTGACACATGAAATCTAAGGGATAGATAAGTGTGATCTTGAAAAATTGTCTTTTGTAGGCTTGATGGTACAAAAAATAATCATGTCAATGCGAGAGGCATTTTCCCATGGTTTAGTGAGATTTCATCCAGTATAGCAGAAAACCATATACTACTTCTCTGCACTGTTACCACAGGAAAATGGGGCTAACTGCTAGAAATGATGGGGTGGGGGCACCTGTCCATCAGACAAGGCAAATGATGGTTGTCCCTTCTCAAAAGAAAATTATTTCAAATGACTTTAAATTTTAACATGAATTACACAGTCTGACATACTTAAAATTCTGCCTTTTTATATAAGGTATAGAATTACCTAATTAGTGTTCTTTTTCTGGTTTTATTTTGGAGAAGAATCCATGTGCCTGGTATGTAATAGTGAACCCATTTTAATAACTGGTTTTTTTTTTTTTTTGTAAGCTCTTACTTAGCAAGAGGAAAACTAGGCACAAGTCGCTGAATGTAACTTCAGCCTTTGAGAACTCTCTTGTACAAATGACTTGTGTTCAGGGTCACCATATAAGCTGGCACTCTCAAAAGGGGACATAATAATGATTTTATATATATATATATATATATAATTTCTTTTCAGTGTAACAGAATTCATTGTTTTTGCACCACACCCAGTGCTCCATGCAATATGTGCCCTCCTTATTACCCACCACCGGGCTCACCCAACCTCCCACCCTCCACCCCCTCAAAACCCTCAGATTGTTTTTCAGAGTCCATAGTCTCTCATGGTTCACTTCCCCTTCCAATTTCCCTCAACTCCCTTCTCCTCTCCATCTCCCCATGTCCACCATGCTATTTGTTATGCTCCACAAATAAGTGAAACCATATGATCATTGACTCTCTCTGCTTGACTTATTTCACTCAGCATAATCTCTTCCAGTCCCGTCCATGTTGTTAAACAAAAGTTGGGTATTCATCCTTTCTGATGGAGACATAATACTCCATAGTGTATATGGACCACATCTTCCTTATCCATTTGTCTGTTGAAGGGCATCTTGGTTCTTTCCACAGTTTGGTGATCATGGCCATTGCTGCTATAAACATTGGGGTACAGATGGCCCTTCTTTTCATTACATCTGTATCTTTGGGGTAAATACCCAGGAAAGCAATTGCAGGGTCATAGGGAAGTTCTATTTTTAATTTATTGAGGAATCTCCACACTGTTCTCCAAAGTGGCTGCACCAACTTGCATTCCCATCAACAGTGTAAGAGGGTTCCCCTTTCTCCACATCTTCTCTAATACACGTTGTTTCCTGTCTTGCTAATTTTGGCCATTCTAACTGGTGTAAGGTGGTATCTTAATGTGGTTTTAATTTGAATCTCCCTGATGGCTAGTGATGATGAACATTTTTTCATGTGTCTGATAGCCATTTGTATGTCTTCATTGGAGAAGTGTCTGTTCATATCTTCTGCCCATTTTTTGATATGATTGACTGTTTTGTGTGTGTTGAGTTTGAGAAATTCTTTATAGATCCTGGATATCAACCTTTTGTCTGTACTATCATTTGCAAATATCTTCTCCCATTCTGTGGGTTGCCTCTTTGTTTTGTTGACTGTTTCTTTTGCTGCGCAGAAGCTTTTGATCTTGATGAAGTCCCAAAAGTTCATTTTCGCCTTTGTTTCCTTTGCCTTTGGAAACATATCTTGAGAGAAGTTGTTGTGACTGATATTGAAGAGGTTACTGCTTATGTTCTCCTCATAATAATGATTTTTGATCTTGCAGTGCTGGATCTCGGAGCAGAAGTGAAAGAAGTGGAGCGAGCTTTGAGGATCATCTCTAAGCTTCCTGGACATGCAGGGAAAGGACACAGTGTCCCCTTTAAGACTTTGAGACCCTTGATAGAGAGAGGTGTGTGTGAGTGTGGTGGGAAGGGCTATTTCTATCTAATTTATCTTCCCATTGCTAAGAAATTCTAGTTTAACTTCAGTGTTTTATCTGAGTATAGTTGACACAGAGTGTCACATTTGTGTCAGGTATACAACACAGTGATTCAACTTCTATACATTTGCTGGACTCACCACAAGTGTAACTACAGTCTGTCACCACACAACGCCATTACATCATTCACTAGATTCCCTATGCTGGGCCTTTTATTCCTGTGACTTATTCATTCCATGACTAGAAGCCGGTACCTTCCACTCCCCTTCACCCATCTTTGCCCATCCCTCCGCATGCCTCCCATCTGGCAACCATCAATTTTTTCTCTGTAGTTCTGGGTCTGATTGGCTTTTTGTTTGTTTCTTCATTTGTCTTCTTGTTTAGATTCCATATATGGCAACCTAAGGGGCCACTGATAAACAAATGGGTAAGAAAGATGTGATACACACACACACACACACACACACACACACACATACACACACTGGAATATTACATGGCCATAAGAAGGGCAAGTTCTTGCCATTTGTGACATCATGGATGGACTTAGAGGATATTAAGCTAAATGAAGGAAGTCAGACTGAGAAAGATAGATTTTTGTCTGGTTTTCCCATGTAGAGTCCGTTCTTGGGAAAGTCAGCTCCCTGCAGTGCCAACTGGAACCTGGCTCTGTGAGAAAGGAAGAAATCACTGGGTATTTTCATGTGACACAGGCTTGAAAAGCAGACAGCTTGATCCTGCCTTGGCTCTTTGAACAGTGGTCTAAACTCTTAAGGCCCCCAAGCACCAGAACAAGGACATCTCACAAACTGATCATCTGTTCTTTGTTGTAATACCAACTCCACTCCTTTTGGAAATAATGTCTGAGAAAACCTGAAGCCTTTCCACTTCCTATTCAGATGTACTTAGCAAGTGTCCCTGTGCAACTGAAGAAACAGATTTCAGGAAGCAGTCAGAGGCTGTGTGATGCCCCTGTGATGAGGGGGCAATAGGGAGTGGTTGGGTTTTATTTTCTGAGACAGAAAGAGGAATAAAAATATTCCATTCAACTTCTGTAGCTTCAGACAGATGCATAAATTAAGCAAACTGTTTTAATGCATTTCATGTCTATATGGTGATCAGGGAAGAGGATGTAATGAGAGAAGCACAAAAAGGAAAGAAGTGAACACAGATGTGGAGAAAGGCAGACCTGGACAGTGAAAGAAGAAGACAGATACAGAGAAAAACGGGATTGCCAGAACGGGCTGCTTAAAAAAAACAAACAAAGATGGGTTTCATTTAGGCCTGACGTTGAAAGCACAGATGTGAGAGTCTTCTCTCTCCATTGCTGCAGGAAAGAAAGGATTCTACCCAGGTGTTTGCAGAGCTGGAACTACCAGTTCTCGCAGACCCTCTGGAACCTAGTCAGGGTGTGTGTCCGCCACAAGACAGTTGGTGCCAGAATGTATAGGGTGCTAAATTTTGAACCAGTTCTCACAAAGAAGTTGTTACTGGGGCGCCTGGGTGGCCCAGTTGGTTAAGCATCTGCCTTCGGCTCAGGTCATGATCTCAGGGTCCTGGGATCGAGCACCACGTCTGAGTCTCTGCTCAGCGGGGAGCCTGCTTCTCCCTCTGCTGCCCCCACCTTATTCCTCCCTCCCAGGCTCTCATATGAGCACTTTCTCTCTCAAATGAATAATAAAATCTTTAAAAAAAAAAGTTTTTACTGATTGTGTGTTGATTAAAAAAAGCTTCGATACTGACATGGGGCTAGTACACAGATGTAAAGAAAATTGGGCAAAAGAAAGATCTTTCATCCTTTCAAGTGGCTCCTGAATTCATTTCCCAGAGGATCCAGAGCCTCCAGTTTCTATGAAAAGATGAAGAAACTGCACGTGCCCCAGCTTGCCTAGAACTCAAGTCAAGACATTACAGGCATGGATTCCCTCAAAAAGGAGTTTCAGTAGTTTGCCTAAGCAAAGCAGGCTCTTAGCTACTGTGGGGTCATTTCTAGAACCGAGATCTGTTGGGCATGGTCTTTCCTGGGTGCCTGGAAATTCCAGGGCTCCTGAATGTTCCCAGGGCTGACGTGCCTCCAGTCCTGCCTCCTGACCAGCTCACAGTGGCCAGTCTGCTCTTCCATGTTCAAACTGGAACCCTGGGTACGCTTTTGTTCCCGTGATGCCTTTTCCCCTGTAAGCTCCAGAATGTTCTCGTCAAGAGATGGTTTCCTTCAGCTTAGACTTGAATTCCTTTTAAGTGGCAGCCAACCCAAGGGGGGAATTCTCTGAGAGCAGGCCCTGGGAGAGTGCTAGGTGTGAGGGCCCCCGGTCTCCCCTGCTTGCCTTTTGCCTACTTCCCTTCTCCATTGCGACTCTGCCCTTGGCCCCACTTTTCTCAAGAAGCAGGGACAGAGAGACTGTGTTTCTGAGCAGGGCCAGAGGCCATGCAAACTGGCCGGCCTCCTCTGTCAGTCCTCCTGACTGAGTTCCAGACTTTGAAGGCCTGCCTACTGTGTTAGAAAAAGGAACATTCAGAGACCCAGAGGGCTCATCAAAAGCAGTGACTGCAGGCTCAGCTGGCATAGGTCGGGCCAGGGAGAGGATGGAAGGAGGCATGAGCAGCCTGGGAGCCCTGAGGATGAACGAGGAAGAAGGAATAAGGGTCAGTCCACTGGGCAGGCAGCCCAGAAGGGCCTTCAGCAGCTTCCTGGGGAGACACAGCTGGAATTTGGAGGTGGAGGAACGCAGTCACTCCTGTTCCTGCCTGACCCCTGCTGGCTGCTTGGGGATGTCATTTCTGTCCCTGTCTTTACCAGTAATCTGGAAAATGGGGATACTGATGCAGCCCCTTGGCCCACCCAGCCACACAGAGGGTCACACAGAGCTTTCAAAACACCAGGGGCAATGGTCAAAGTGCCAACCCGGATGTTTCTGCAGTGGTAATAGCTCTAAGAGACGAGCCAGCCTTGAAAAATGAAGTGTGCTGTTTCTTGACTGGCTTCGGGGATGTTCTGGGCACCGGTGGCAGAGACCCGAGGGTTGGGACGGATGGCAGGCAGGGGCAGCGTGCGGGAGCCCAGACGAACCGGACCCCTGACGAGTTGCAGCTGTTTATCCGCGTTTCTGTCCTGATTAGCATTCTAATACGCCTGTGTTAATGGTGGCCTAGAGGGTCAGATTAATCAAAGAGGAAAGCATTTCTCTTCCAAATGCAATTACAACCATTATTTATGTTATTGAAATTAATCAATCCCTATTGATGGCCCTTACTATTTTTACATCCCTTGGGATACCTGGACAAACAACCTCCCGTCCCTCCCGGGGGGCTGGGAGGCAGGAATGTTCCCCTCACAATGCAATGGAAGAGGGAGGGTTGTGTGGTTATTAAATTTTTAACATGCAATTTCTGTGTAAAGTAACATGTGATTTATGTTCTTCTATTTTCTTGGCTAAGAGCTTAGGCATTTTTTAATAGACCTGTAGCCCAGACATCAGTCACCCACACGCGCGTGAGACTGGGGTGCGCCAGAGGACACTTGCTAATATGATGTGACCATTCTGCTCGTTAGGGGGTATCGGGACTGGGGACAGAGTACGGTTTCCAATCCCCCCACAGAAGTCTCATCTCTGCATATGAATTGCAGAAGGACCCACATCGGTCTTTGCTGGTTTGAATGGGAAGCACTTTCTTCTTCGCACGACAGAAAATGATCTGTTTAACAATGTAGTGAAATCATATCCACATTTTAAGCAAGACAACTCCGTGATGGGGGATTTCGAATACCTTCCAGTGGATAAGACTTCCTAGACATATACCTAACTTTTCAAAACCTTCTCTATTTTTTTGCTCTCAGCGCTAGACCAGGCAGTTGTTAGGAGTGGCATCATAAGGTAGAAAGAGCAGGAATTTGGGCATCAGAATGAGGAGCATTTGAAAGCAGGTGGGCCACTGTCTAGGCTACAGGGAACAGAGGACATCCAGGTTGGTTTTGGGGTAGGAGCCCAGGGGGTGCTGAGGCAAGGCAACCAACTCATCCCCACAAGCCTGGGACTTTTTCAGTGTTACTACTGGCAAGCCCCTTGCTGAGGCCGCACTGTCAAGCAGGGAAAGCAGGGAGGACTGGTCCCCCTCCTCAAAGTGCGGACCAGGGGAGCCATTCCAGGAAGACCAGTGGAGGAATGTGCTGACTGTGTTCATTCCAAAGTCTTCCAGCGTAGGGACTCCTGGGGGTGGGATGGGGGGTTGGGCGGAGCCGGTCCATGGCAGGTGGTGTAGGAGGTGGGGAACAAACCGGGGTGGGGGAGGCCAACACTCTCGGGGGGGTAGGGGAAGGGGAAAGGGGAGGGGCGGGGTCGTGTGATGGCACCTCCCTCTGGCCCTCTGTGGAGGGTGCCTGGGGAAGGCCAGGCTGGTTCAGGTAAGTCAGGGCAGTGACACCTTAAATGAAGGTCTGGAAGGTTCAGTGAGACAAAGAGGACTTTTGTTAGAATGCTTTGGGGATTCAAAAACAGAAGCTCGCTGGAACCAGCTTAAACCACATCTGAGATCGGATTGATTGGTTCGCTTGGGGGAAAGTGCGGCTGATGGGGGCTCCGGCTTCGCTCCACCTGTGGGGTCCGCCTGGTTTGCCTTCCTGCCGCCCTCGGCCTCACCAGTACCTAAGCAGCCGGGGTGCTCCAGCCAGCTCGGGCCTCTGCGGCTCTGCCCGCTCCCCAGGAGGAATGAACATCCCCCGGTGGCTCACTCTTGAGAGCAAGGACAATTCTCCTGTTCAGGGGCCCTAGAAAACTTCCCTTGGAGTCGTGTGCGGCCATTCCTGAACCAGCGCCTATGTCTGGGTTCCTCTCCTGCCCCTTGGACATCCAGGGAGCTTTCCCTGAAGCCCGTGGCCTGCTGGCTGGAGGGGCACAAACCTGAAGAGAACTGGGCCCTCCAAGAAGGACAAATGGGCACCAACATGGCGACCCCCAGACAAAAAGAAGGAGTACAGGGGAAGAATGGAGGACACCGGCCATCAGATGGAAAGCCAGCCGGTGGAGTTCCAGCTACTCGATAATTCAGCTGGGCTTGGCCGCCCTGTGCCATGAGTCAGTTCTGGACTCATACATTGCCAGCCCTTCACCCGGGCCCTTTCCGGAGGCCTTCTGAGGTGAGATTTACACCCCAGAAGCCGTCTCTAGCAGGAAAGCCTTCCGGAGAGAAGACAGAAGGAACAGGAACCTAGACCAGGACCCGTGAGGAGGGGCGTCTCTCCTGCCGGCCCTGTCACACATAGGGCGCTCAGACCCTACTCCTGCAACCCGCACACGGCCCAGCCTGAGGCCAGAAAGGCAGACGAGGGAGGACTGGGAATCCCCGCATATTTTACAAAAGCTCCAAGGCAAACTGCCTCTAATGCCCTGCACGGGGGCCCTTCAGGCTCTCCATGGTTCTCTTAGAGCCCCAAGGTGGGAAGCTCCTCTCAGGAAGAAGACAGGCTCTTGGTGGCACAGTGCAGCTCTCATCTAGATGTGTTCACTTAACCCCCTGCAGATGTCTCCAGACATCTCCCACCCAGCCCCCAGGCCCTAGATCCCAGAGGATCAAAGTCCATTTCCAGAAGCCTCCACTTCTGGTTCCACCACTCCTGTAAACCAGAGGTGAGGTTGAGTCTCTGCCACCAGTAGGAGGCGCCATGAGGCCAGCTGGGTCACACCCTCCCAGAAAACAATCCTCCCAGCCTGCGCCCGGAATCTTTGTGGATAAAGACCAAGCCTCAGCTCAGGACTCGTTCCACCCAGAAGGCTCTCTCTAGTCCCCACAATGGGACGAGGGCGGACGGTATACTGCCATCCCATTTCTCAGCATGGTGAAACTGTGTTCCAAGGTCTGTCTGCACTTCCCATCAGCCAGGAGGCTTCGAAGACTGGTGTCAGGCACAGCACCGTGGTTGGCATTTAGCAGGGTCTCACTCAATGTGTCAACTCAACGGCCCACAGAAATCAAATACTGTGCTCCTGAATAGTAAGCCTGTCATCTACTCCCTCGGTTCCCTGGCTTTCTTTCAGTTAAGAATATGAATGATCCCCTGAAAATGAGATCGACGGCAGGATCAATAGTAGCCTCGTGAAATAATTTATCCCTTATCCATCCACATATGCCCAGACACCATGGGCCTTTCAGCCTTAGCCTCAGGTCCCGTGTATTCACTGCACAGATAAAAGGATTTCTTGGCTCTCAGATCCTATTTGACTCCTAAAGCCCCTCCTAGGATTCCTAGCAGAGCAAAATGTGTTTTACAGCTTTTTTTTTTTTTGCAACATGTCATGTTTTGCTGTGAAGCCAAGAGCTTCCCTGGGATTGTTGATGATCTAGGGCTGACACCCAGAAGCATTTCTCCGCTGTCCCTTCAGAAGACGGTAGCAAGACCCAAAACCTCTGTGCTGAGTAAATCCACTTCCCATCCTCGCATCAGCTCCGCACTAAAACTCGACAGTTCACGGAACCACATTGTCTAAAGCCTCGGAAATCTGGTGCATCTGCCATCACGATTGCAAGCAATTCTGCCCTGATTGCTACGACCTAGATGACCATGCTTTTTGCTGTACAGGGAGAAGGTAATGAGACGGAGAGCTTTCTCGGATCTGAACCTGCTGGCCCACTGCCTAATGCGCCATGCCGGGGACCTCTGGGAGCCCACCTCCCGGATTGCGGATGTGCCTGCTTGCAGCAGAACATGCTGATGTGTCTATCGATTGCAATAGGATGGAAGTGGACTGTAAAATAGAGCAGCAGGTGAACAGAACCCCTGCGGGGAAGCAACTAAACGGTTCCTCCCAGCATACTTGATATTAGCATTATCGCTGGAATAGCCTCTTCTCAATAACAGGGCAGTTATCTGCCCAGAGTGCACATTAGGAACGCGGGGCCACGGAACCGGGTGGGGAAAAGGATAGGCACTGGTCTGGCATGCAGCTTTCCATTTGCAGGCACCGGAGGCAAAGCTTTGAGCTTGGGAACCAGTGTCAGGGAGCACAGTTACAATTTACTCTCCAAAACGATTCACCTCGCAGCAGCTGGTTGCGTGGCCGTTAATGTCATTAGAGTGAGTCCAGATTGTGGGAGGAGCGGGTGACAAGTCCTTCAGCGAACTTTTCCTTTCTAGTTCAAAGGTGAGGGGATCCAACAGATGGGAGACAAGACCCTGGTGATTTGTCTCCCTGGGAGATCCAAACACTGACAAAAGGAAAGAAGGAATAGCAAAGGCTTGGACAGACAGCCTGAGGCGTCCCCAGAAAGGACGAGAAGCTTCTAGAAGAAAATGCCCACCTGGCTGTCCCTGAAAGAGGCAGGCAGGATACGGAGCCTGATAGTGGGCCACAATCATGATACATGATGGAATCACAGCTGTGTTTTCCTTGCTACCAGACTTGCCGTATCTTCGTATCCAGCCTAGTTCTCTGTTGGAATCAAGGCTAACAACAGTAAATCAAGCAAAGAGGAGGGGAAAAATGCTCTGAATCTTTCCTCAAAAAAGAGTCACCCCAAAACCACTTTCTCCATCCTATTTGTTGAATTCCCATGATGCTCAGTGTGAATGCAAAGCTCAATCTTATCTATCTCACATCTCTGTCTGCTGGGTAATGAGCCAAATCAACTACCCCGGGGGGGGGGGGGGGGCGGGAAACCACTGCGGCATCTGTGGCCAGGTTCTATCCTGAAGTTCCGCCGCTTTTACCTGGCAATACAGCCCACCGGGGGTGTGGGCTCCACTGACTTTCCCCCAAGGTTTTCCCCAGGAGACAAAGCCTTTGGCTTGCATGTGCTAGGCTCTGTGCTTTTGACCACCACTCTGGAAGTTGTACCAGAGCAAAGTGGGTCCAGCCTTGTCATCTGAGAAGAAGGAATGTGATATCCTGTGACAAGATACAGAAGACATCAACGCCACAATATGTCACCTGGGCTCTGCGGCAGACACCAAGGGATGACAGGGCTTAAGTCGACGTCGAGGTTCGCATCCCTTTCCCTGGGCTGTCTTCCCACCTGGGAGCAGAACACCTGCCATGATCTCTATGGAGACCAGCTGCAGACACTTGTGTATGGTAACAGCGGCCGCCTACCTTGACACCAAGCTCATTAGAACCAGCAGTTGGCAGAGGATCTGGGGAGCTCTGCTCTCCCCCCTCGCTTCCTGGTCCTCATTATACCAGCCTTCTAACGTGTTCCAGAACGCTGCTCTCCACCACTGTGATGAGGGGTACCGTAGTCCTCCTTTACCCGTGGTGTTGCTTTCTATGTTGTGGTTCCTCACAACCAACCTCCGGCCAGGAGCAGAGGATCCTCCTGACAGATCGTTGGGAGGTCAGGAGTAGCCTAGCACGATGTCCCGTGCCCATGTCATTCCCCTCCCTTCATCCCAGCGTGTAGGCATTTTATCAACTCACAACACCACAGGAAGCAGGGTGAGTACAATACAATGTACTTACAATGTACTTACAATGTAAGATATTTTGAAAGAGAGACCACAGGGGCCCTTGGGTGGCTCCGTGGGTTGAAGTCTCTGCCTTTGGCTCAGGTCATGATCCCAGGGTCATGGGATCGAGCCCTGCATTGGGCTCTCTGCTCAGTGGGGAGCCTGCTTCCCTTTCTCTCTCTCTGTCTCTCTGCCTACTTGTGATCTCTGTCAAATAAATAAAATCTTTAAAGAAAAAAAAAGAAAAGAAAGAAAGACCACAATTCACGCAACTTTTATTATAATGTATGGCTGTAATTGTTCTGTTATTATTATCATTGTCAATGTCTTACTGCACCTAATTTATAAAGTAAACTTCATCACAGAAACATATGTCTAGGAAAAAACCTGGCATAAAGGGGATCTGTACACTCTGCAGTTTCAGGCATCCACTGGGAGTCTTGGAGGTGCCCCCCACACACACCGCAGATAAGGGGGGATGGCTGTATTTTGACTCTGATCTGGGGACTGACTGTTGTTCTGCTGGGTAGCTCCCAGGGAAGGACCTCTGAGTTCCAGAAGCCAGGCTGGACACAGGACTTGCCAACACTGGTCAGGTCACTTCAACCCCATCTCTCTTATGGTCGTTGTTCTCACAGCACACCGTGACCTGCCTCTAATCAGGACGGAGACAGGTTTTTCTGTGCACGATGCTTCTTGGCTGAAAAATTGAGCCCTGCACAAAACCTTAGTGTCTGGAAATGCACTGATCGAAATGAGTATACTTAGTTTGATGGGGGCCATAACCGGTTTTTGAGCCCATGCTTTCTGCTAGATGCTGAGCTGGGACTCAGTGGCTTGACTGTCTGAGTCCTGTTGAGGAACTTAGGATCAGACAGAGGCCTAAGCCGTCGATGCTTGGAGGATGACACTAACAAGATGACGAGGAAAAGAACACACGGACGGCAAGGTGGCAGGTAATAAAGGCACGGAGCACGGAGTAAGGGCTTCTTAGTGGGTTTCCTCTGTTCCCCATGCTCAGTGGCTGTCTGCCACATAGCTGGCTGCAGGGTCCCCTCCGCAAGGCCCTGAAATCTATCACTCTAGCATAAGACAAAATCCTTTTACCAGAAATAAAATCCTGTTGGCCTTGGTTCACAGGTGAACCTGCAGAAACAATAAATGTTTGTTGTATGAATTAGTGATTCATTAATTCTTCTCTCCTACATCCAGTGAGGAACTATTCCAAGTACTGGCCTCACCCTCACTGACCCCATGTTTACTTATGTAAAGGACAGCACGGGATGGGGGGCGGTTCGGGGAGAATGATGCTGGAGTCAGCTCTGAAAGCTTGGGAGAGCTGACAGTTAAATATGCATGAATTCTGTGAGCTGGCGGTGAAGGGTACCTTGAAACTGGCCAGAAAGAGCATATTGTGCATGAAAACCCGCAGAAGCTGGGCACCAGGGTTATCTGACTCTGTGGTGTATTTCTATGGACCAGTTTGCAGCACAACCCTGATTCAGCCACTTAGCTTCTCCGTGAATCTAGGTAATGACGCTGCCTCCACAGGTTTGCAGGGGGGGTGAAGTGAGAAAATGCATGTCAAGCATGTAGTCCTGTGGCCAGCACATTACTAAGGGAAACCCATTAGTCTCTGTGCATGAAGGGGCCCACCCTCTCCCACGTGATTTTCCAGCACCCTGTTCTCCCCAGATGGAAAAATACCACTATTCCAGTGGATCTGTGCCATCTCCCAGGAATGGCCAAGCTTGGGAAGTCTCCCATCTCCAAGGAGACCACGTGGGTACTTCCCATGACCAAGACTGGCAGCTGGAGAGTTCTCAGAAGCAGAACCGAAGGACCAAATGAGTCACTGCCTGCTTTGAAGTCTTAGGAAGCTCAGCGACCACTGATTCTCTGACTGATCAACTATAATATGCCCTTTTATAAAAACTTGGGCTGGTCTCTGCTCAGCTGATGCCCTCTTACGACACACTGTGTCCATGCCCCTCTCCTCCCTTTGTCTCCCAGGGGTCAGCTGCTCTGATGCAGCTTTCCCAGCACAGAAACCCCCACTGTTCCGTCAGGTGCTGCTGGGTGACAAGATGGAGGAGCTCATTGTAAAAGTCTTGAAGGG
Source organism: Mustela putorius furo (assembly GCF_011764305.1). Taxonomy (NCBI): domain Eukaryota; kingdom Metazoa; phylum Chordata; class Mammalia; order Carnivora; family Mustelidae; genus Mustela; species Mustela putorius. Next base: position 9,703,528 of record NW_025422010.1, on the reverse strand, counting down.
GACATTCATGTTCCTAAGCAGAGTTATTGTGTCTGGTCTGCTTTGGGATACCAGGAAATTTTTAAAACAGGTTTTATTTACTGGGGCGACTGGGTGGTTCAATGGGTTATGTGACTGCCTTCGGCTCAGGTCATGATCCTGGAGTCCCAGGATGGAGTCCTGCATCAGGATCCCTGCTCAGCGGGGGGGTCTGCTTCTCCCTCTGACCCTCCCCCATCATGTGCGCACTCTCTCTCTCTCATTCTCTCTCTCCGTCTCAAATAAATAAAAGAATAATCTTTATAAATTAAAAAAAGATTTTATTTATTTATTTGAGAGAGAGACAGAGAGAGAAGGAGTATGAGTCGGGGGAGGGGCAGAAGCAGAGGCAGACTCCCCCGCAGAGCAGGGAGCCAGGCATGTGACTTGATCCAAGGACTCCAAGATCAGGACCTGAGTCCAAGGCAGACACTTACCTGACTGAGCCACCCAGGCATCCCAGGAAATTTTTTTATTCAGTGTTTTGTGTTAAAAATGACCTTTTTACTGATAAAAAAAAAAAATCGCACAGTCCTCTATATAGAAAATTAAGAAACTGGCCTTCATTTTAGGATAAATGGTATTTGTACTTCGGGTTTGTTCAAATACGTCCAGATGGCTCTATTTCAGCGGGGGAATAAGTAGAAGAGAAAGAGGCCAGGGCCAGTTACTTGCTGGTCAGGGACCCTTCTAAGAAGGAGCAGGAATGAGCTGGTATATTTGGAGGCATGTATTTTGAAGATGAGGCTATATATTGAATTTTTTTCTAACACTCTGGGTAACAAAAATGGTATCAGGCCATTTAAACCTTTTAGACCCCCTTTTCTTCTTTGGTGAATTCTTCAGCAGATGTAGCCTTCCTCAGTGGGCAGCCCCCCACCCCCCGTTTCCAGAAAGTAATGAAAACCTGACCATCCTTTGTACTTAGGAATACATTTCCTTCCGAGTCATCAGAAGACTGGATTCATTAAGCTAATCAGAGACTGGAGGCAGTGATATTATATCTTCAAATATGCAAGTTAGTCAGCTAGAGTAACCTAGTTTTGATAATTTGCATCTTCAACCCCACTGTCATCATCTTGGAAAACCAGGTTGAGTCTTTTGAGGGCAAGAGCCATAGCAACAGGGGAGAAAAACTAAAGGCTCCAGGAAAGAATATATCTGGATTTATCAGAAGAGCCGATGAGTTTCGATTTGATTTGATGTGATGTTTCTCTAGATGGTTCCTCTGATGTGGTACTCAAGAATGTTGATGAATAAATGAATAGATAGGTGAATAGTGAATGCCTCTATGGATTTACCCATGAGCCTAGATAGTAAGTTTACTGTTGATGAACACTGTTAATGATAGCCAAGCCCTGTGATGCCCCAGGGTCTTCTCATGGGACACACCTACTAATGGGGGATCCAATTCTGAGTCAAGGCACTTGGCTCTAGTCAACCACACCAACTCGCCTGGGGCTAATTGCAACCCCCAAGGCAAAGTAGAGTTTCTGTCTAAACTCCTCTCCCCCTTTCATTTTCTTGCAAACTTTTGCTGTTCACTGAAGTCCCTTTTCTCCATACACTCCCACCTGCCATCTTCCTTTCCTTAATGGCAAGGTTGGCACTGATGACCAAAGAAGGAAGCCAAGATAACCATCAATGTCCTCCTGATGCTAAGGAGTTAGAAACAGTGTGTTACGCTTTTACTGAGTATGGGTGATTGAAAAGGTGAGCCAACGGAGTTCAAGACTTGGTCACATGTAAGAAACCCTCAGAGGTGGTTACTGGTAGGAGTGAGGCATGTGGCTTCTTAAATCCTATGTGTCTAGGTGAGATAAGACAAGCCATCATTGAGGAAGGCTGGGGATGCCCTGTCTGTGTTCTGGCCTCATGCAGAAGGTAGTAGAACTTGATGTGCCAATATAACTGTCCTATTAAGCAAAGGGAAATGGGTCTAGTACATCTTCTGTTATGTCCATACTACACGCCTCAAATCTAACAGCCAGAGTATTTTGAAAGATAGTCTAGCAAAGCTAAGAGAGAAAACAATGTTGACTTTTTTATTGTTGTTAGACTGGGGAAGTTTTTAATCTGAAAAAATAATTCACAAAATGATGACTACATGAAGTAAAATAACTTCCACATTTGCTTCTGTCTGATCTATTTCATAACAGAGCCGTAGGTATGACTTCTTATCATTTGCTTCCATTTTGACTCAGTTTCCATTTATTTTTATCATGGTTTATTGTATTTTAGCCTTCCCCCAGCATCTTTGATAGCCTGTGGGAAAAAGAATGAAAAACCTATTTTAAAAAATTCAACAAGATGCCTAGTTTGAGGCCGATAGACCTGACTCAAGATCCCCTCCCTGTAACGCTCTATCCTTACGGAACACCTTTCAAAAAGAGGCTGAAAAAAATCTTTAAAAACACAACTTAGTTCTGTGGTATCTCTAAAACAAGCGTTATATTCCCTGACTAATAAGTGAGGAATTGGGATTTAAAGTAGTTAAATAACAAGACATATCTTCTTACTGACTCATGCTCAAACCTCCAATACCAAAAAGCCCAGGGTACAAGCTGTGCCATGCACACACACAGGTACACACACACACACACACACATGCACACACATGCACACACACAGAGGCATGTGCCCCAATGTAGCATTGGGAAGAAGAAATGGAAGTTTTTGCTTTTCTTGACTGAACAAAGGTGTTACCCATTTTCCCAACATTCCCCTTATACAGCAGCTGTCTCCCTGTCTCTTCGTCTTCTTCCTCTTCCCTTCTCACTCGGATATGCAGCAAAGCCCTTCCCCCTCCCACCTTCCCCATAATGGCTTGATAAACAGACCCCCAGTCACAGAATTTAGATTACACCTCCACCAACAACAGGGCTTACTGAGTGCTAGCCACTAGGCAATCATGGGGCAAACAGTAACTCAGTTAAAATTACCATCTCATGGGGGGCCTGGGTGGCTCAGTGGGTTAAGCCTCTGCCTTTGGCTCAGGTCATGATCCCAGAGTGCTGGGATCGAGCCCCGCATCGGGCTCTCTCCTCGGCGGGGAGCCTGCTTCCTCCTCTCTCTCTCTGCCTGCCTCTCTGCCTACTTATGATCTCTCTGTCCAATAAATAAATAAATAAAAATCTTAAAAAAAAAAAACTCTTTAAAAAAAAATTACCATCTCGTTTTATGGATACAGAAATGAAAACCAAGGTTACCCAACCACAAAGTTGCAGAGCCTTGGTTACCAATACTCCCATCTGGCCTTCAGAGCCTCTGAGTAGAGCCTGACCATTTGTGAGACCAAACATTTGTCCCTACCAGTACTAAGCTCCGTATTGGACAGTGGGGATTCAGAATCCCCTGGGAGCTCAAGGGAACCCCCCAACCTCTATGGGGGAGAGAAAGAGGAGGAAACACACAATATAACAGTTAAAGTGACATGCTAAACCCACACACCTGGCATCAGGGGAAAACATAAGAGAGCATCCAGCCCAGCCACGATGGAGCACGCTGGGAGCCTTCAGAGAGGAAATGATAGTAAACTGAGTCTTCAGACTCCCTGGAAGAGGCCGGGCTGGGCAGAGTCAACCACATGAGCAAAGCAGGGCAGGTGCAAACAGCTTGGTGTCTGGGTGTGCCAAGAGGGTCCTGTTTCCTGGGGTATGAAGGCTCTCCAGACAGTCACATGGAAGGTCATGTAACCTCTCAGGCCCCTTCCTACCTACGCTGGGTACACCGAAGCATTTCCTCCCTCACTGGCATTGATGGTGGGACCGCAGTAAAGGTAAGGGCTGAAGACCACAAGGTCAGTTGGGGACTTGGATTGAAGTGCCTGGGGGACATCTGGGCATGGTGGCCCAAAGCAGCAGACGGCGCTGTCCTGGTGCTCCAGAGAACTTTCTGGAAGGGAGAGCTGAGAGGGTCCCCGTTGGTGGTTTCAGGCCACAGAGTGGCTGCGCTCCAGGGAGGAAAGGGTGCAGGGTGGGAGAAGGAGGGGACACCACCTCTTAGGGGGCAGCAAGAGGGAAGGGGGGCTTCAAAAAGGTCAGAAAGATCTCAAGCAGTTCTCAAAAGAAAAACCAGAGAAGGGACTAAACCGAGTTGACTCTTCTAAGCAAATCGACTTGGTCAACAGGGTCAAGAGCTTTAAACCCAATAGGTGATGTAAGGACTGGAATTAAATTATTTAATTGACCTAGGCAGGAAGGACAAGAGGAGATGACGACACTAAGACAATAAAATTTTGGAAGTAGGCAGGCAGGAAACTGAAGGGTCTGTGGCCATTTTACACAGGTGGTGATGGACCATCTTCTAAGAGGAAGCATCAACCACCATAACCTGACAATAAGTCTATCATTGGTGGGTTCCTTGTAAGCCTGGCACCGTGCCACTGTCTCTAATCCCGAGAACATCCTCCACTGGGCAGATATTACTGTCTTTTGACAGATGGGACAACGGAGGCTCCGAGCTTCCGCTGCCTGGTGGACGCGAGCAGCTGAGGCGGAGGGCTTGAAGAGCCCGGAGAAGAAAGTGCTGTTGTGGAGCTTGGGAGAGAGAGCTGACAGGGGACCCATCAAAGGACTGCTGAGCAGCCTTGAGTACCCAATGGAGACTGGAAACTCTACACTTGTAATGGACCGAATCCGCGGGAATGCGTGTGCTCAGCAGCCCCAGTTTAGAAGTGGAAACAGCAGAAGGTGGAACTGATCTAGGGCTGCAATTTTGCTGGGCAAGGCAAGCACTCAGGAAACAGACGTGGGGTCGAGATGCTCAGAGCAGTCCATCTCCATCCTGACGTCACCTGGGAATGAGATGGAGAGATTTTAAAAACACAAGAATGCCCTGTCTCTGAAGATTCTAGTTTAATTAGCCTAGGGGGCTTACAGAGCTCCCCAGGTGATTCCAATATGCAGTCGGTCCCGAGAGCCCTCAAAGCAGGGCTTTTCAGGTGTGGCCCGGCAGGGCAGCATCAGGACAATCAGTATCACCTGGCTATTTCTCAGAAATGCATATTCATGGACTCCACCCCAGACCTGCTGAATCAGAACCTTTGGGGTTGGGGCCCAGCGTTCTGGGTTTCAAGTCTTCCTCTGGGACATTCTAAATGACCCTAAAGTTTGCCAACCATTGGCTTAGAGGACCTAGGAAGAAAGAATGGAGTTTAAGATCATTAGAAACGGAGCCACCTGGCAATGGTTAGAAAGGTCCCAGATGTGGGTAGCTGACATGGAATCAAGACTTGGGTCACTGGGGGATGACAGTGAGCTCACTCAGGTGAGTTAGGGTTTTTGATAGAGCGTACGTAGGAGCCTCAGGACGCAAGAGGCATAGGCAAGAGAAAAGAATGTTAAAGGACAGATACTGTGAGCAGAGTTTTTTTGAATGGGGTGTGTAGATAATTCCTCAGAAATAGCCTGGGGAGCAGGGAAATGCTAACCCGGCCTCTGGCCCCAAGCTGGCAGAAGCTCTCATGTCACCCCCACTTGAAGAGATGACCACCCACCTGCCGCGTCTGGAAGGCCCCTGAGTTCATGCTTCATGTTCACCTACCTCTTCTGGACCAAATGAACATGTGTCAGACCTCATTATGGCCACTGAGGGAGAAGGTCGTTTTGCCAAGAACAGTCCACACAAACGCGACTCTTCTATTACCTCGCTCCGCACTTAGATTTCTCTGGAAAACACTATTTTCCATAGCGAAAATGTAGAGCTCTCTGAGCCCCCAGAAATTGCCTGTGCCCTTGAGACCTTGGCTTAAGTGCTTTGCAGCGGAATCGGGCCAGAAGAACAGTGTTCTTCTTGCTTATTTATATCAGAAACCGACTCATTTTGAAAAATTGCAGTGAGAAATGTCTTTTGGGGGATTTGTAGGACAAAGATTGTTCCAAGTGAGCTTTGTTCAAAGATTGTTTTAAGCACAGCTTATATTTTTTCCCCATTTAAACAATATTTTTAAGAAAAATATGGCGCCCGGATGAGTCGTGTACAAAAGCTGTACCCGATGGGCTTTTATAGAGCGTCGGGATCCTGTTGGACACATTCAAGTTCCTAGGAACAAATTAAGAAATCATAAAAGATTAAAAAAGAAAAAGGCACCACCTCTTTAGAACTGACCCAGGATGCAGAGCAGCGAGCATCCCTCTCCACAGCGCCCCGCAGAGGCCTGGAGAGTGCTTGCCTCCCGCCGAAGATTCCCTAATAGGGACCCGTGTTTCGGGCTTTAGCAAAACCTTTGCTGTAACTACAGCGCCATCTTGTGGTTCTGGGCGGGATCTGTTGCATGGCAGGGAGCGTTTCTCGATAAGGGCACAGCTGAGATGCGGCTGGGACAAATCCTTGTTTTTCATCAGTGAAATCCATTCTTTCACGTAACACCCCTTAAGCGCTTGTAGAACCCTTCTGAGTAGGGCAATGTGAATAATCTGGAAAGAGCAGGTAAAGAGGAGGACAAGAACTTGAGCTCTGGGAGATCTGTCAAGCCTTGAGAGTAACAGGTTCATCTCTCCCCATCCCCACACAGAGAATTTCTGGTGAGGCCAGGAGAAAAAGCCGTGTAGTCTTTTCTGTGTGACAAGGAAACAGTAACAATAAATAGGAGACATTTCAGAATTTTTCAACAATTCTCAAGGCCCGGAGCCTGGCTACCCTCGGGAAAAGAAATTTCAGTAGAACGTGTCAGATCTCTCTGTGTTTTAATGTTTCTGTCAAACAGTGTAGGTCAATGTCGTGCTTTGGAATGCAATATGTATAGGCCTCCCTCTTGCCTGGCATTATCTCACTTTCAGGGAGACATGCACAGCACTGTCTGCGAACACGATCTGTGCCCTTTGGGTTTGATGTATTCAGGTTTGAATGACAGCTGGGTTTGTTAATTATGACCACCACGGAGCCGGGGGAAAAGCTCATAAAAATCTTTAGCAAATCATCTAAAAAGAACAGTGTAGGGGCACCTGGGTGGCTCAGTGGGTTAAAGCCTCTGCCTTCGGCTCCAGTCATGATCCCAGAGTCCTGGGATCGAGCCCCACATGGGGCTCTCTGCTCAGCAGGGAGCCTGCTTCCCCCCCCCCCACCCCTGCTGCCTCTCTGCCTACTTGTGATCTCTGTCTGTCAAATAAATAAATAATATCTTTTAAAAAAACGGTATAGTAAGTTCTTTTTTTAATTTTTATTATTTATTTGAGAGAAAGAGAGAGAGCACGTGAGCAGGGAAGAGAGGGAGAAGCAGACTCCCCTCTGAGCACGGAATCCGATGCAGAGTTCAATCCTAGGATGCCAGAATCATGACCTGAGCTGAAGGCAGATGCTTGACTGAGGCACTCAGGCTCCCCTATAGTAACTTCTTGATCCACTTGGAATAAGCTTGAGACGTCTAGCAGAGAATATGAAGAATAACTTGAGACCCACAATAACTCTGTAGATAGGAAGATATTATGATGATTGAATTTTTTATTAACTTTTCAAAATTCAATAGGTGTTTAGAAATGAAAGCTAAATATATTAGAAGGAACTGAGAATCTTGGGATATCTTTGAAGGAGTTGTATGTTACCTGATTCCAATGATAGAAACCTATTGGAACCTCAGGAGCTTTGCTAGGCAAGCATTTATTAACCCTTCCCACTAAAAAGCAGTATATGTTCATTATATAAACTTGAAAAAGAGCATTTAAAAAAGGAAAAGAAATTACTTATATTCCTTTTGCTGTTAATATTTCATTGTATTGCTTTCAGGTTCTTTTTGTCCTCTAACACATTTTTAAAGCAAGCACTGTGATAATAATACACTGTTTCATTTCCCCATTAACATTGTAACATAGTGTCTCGTTTACCAAATTCTTCATTAGCATCATTTTAATAACAGCTCAACGCAGACACTAATGCACAGACATACATTTACATTGTTACTAAGAATATAAAAACCCCTACAAACTATGTAAATCAGAATTGTTTCTTATTCCTTGACATTATAAATAACACTGCAGCATCTTTGTGCAAAAGTCTGTACACATTGACTTTTCCACGCCCCTGGCATAGATGCATGATGTTGGAAAGGACTCAGGATCTCTCCACTTGCACCTAGAAAGTTCGGTGTCAGCAACTAAGTTCACACACACACACACACACACACACACACAAGCAAGCAGACATAGTTTCCAACTTTATTCCTGTCTTGCACCCCAGTTCTCTTTTCTGGTGTCCTGGTACTTCCCTGAGCTCCCCAAGCTCTGGCTGGGCTCCATTTCCCCCTCACCTGCTCTGTGCCAGGCTCTCAAGATCAGGAGAGGAACAAGGCAATATTTACTGCAAAGTTCTCTGGGCTTCTGGAGTAACTTCCCTTCTTTAATCTAGCTATCCATGTTCCGGCCATTTCCACTTGTGATTTGCAAGGTGTCAGGGAATCTCAGATTATATGGTTCTTACACAGATCCCCCAGTTACCCATTATGGCACCTGATTCATTTCTTTGGGTTAAAGTGTAAATGAATTTTCTTGTCACCTTTAAAATGCACATGCTTTTGAGAACGGTGATGCTTTAAACTCTTATGGATCATAATTCTCTTGATATGAACTAATTTATCAGGTCCTTTGCTCCTCCCTCCTTTCTTTTCTCCCTCCCCTCCAAGCAAAGTTTTATGTATACAAGCACTCTTTAAAAAAAGGTCAGTATTGTAACAAAAATGGAGAAGTCCCCTTCTCCAGCCTTCTCTGACTGCTTAGAAGGCAACCTCTTTTAGCTTTTTCTTTGTCCTTCTATATTTCTAAATAAATTGTGAGTACTGAGATTTCTTGATTTTTCTTTTCTTTTTTTTTTTTTAAGATTTTATTTATTTGACAGACAGAGATCACAAGTAGTCAGAGAGGCAGGCAGGGGGTGGGGGATAAGCAGGCTCCCCACCGAGCAAAGAGCCCGATGCGGGACTTGATCCCAGGACCCTGGGATCATGACCTGAGCCGAAGGCAGAGGCTCTAACCCACTGAACCAACCAGGTGCCCCTTGATTTTTCTTTTTCAATTTAGATAGGACTTATTGGTTTCTGTTATAGAAGATGAAGATATAACTCTTGTTTACCCCAACCCACAAAGACACATATACACATTAAGGCTTTCATTCTTATGATAATTGAATATAATGATTCAGATGTGTACACTGGCTAAATTTCTCTTTTGCAACTTATTTTGTTGTGATTTTTGTCTGAGTTTCCCTTGTTAATTTATCCTCAAATCCTCTATCATTTATATAATCTCCTCTCACTATGTTCAAATACATCAGGCCATCCTATCAATTTCATCCTTTATTGTAAGACCTCCCTCTTGAAGCACCCCTTGTCTTACTTTAAATTGGGTGCCCCCGTCACCTGCCTCTCTGTGCCTCTCCTGTCACAGACTGGCTGCCTGAGCCCCGTGGCTTCCTTCTTTGGGCTCACACCCTTATTTTGGTGAAGGATGTCTTCCAGTAGCTTTCTGGGAAAATTGAAACCTTGCACATCTTGAATCTCTCTCCCCCACCCTTATTCTTGATTAATAATCTGACTAGATAATAGAATTCAATGTTGAGATTTATTTTCCCTCCACATTTTAAAAGCATTATTCCACTGTTTTTCTAATATCCACGGTTGCTATTGGGAAGTCTCTTGCCATTCTGATTCCTGATCTTTTTTCTATTACCTGTTTTGTTTTTTTTTTAATTTGGAAAATTTAAGACTCAATTCTTTTTCCTAATTTCTGAAAGGTTATGCTCATGTGCCTTCAGATGGACCTTTGTTCCCTACAATGAGCTGAATATCCAATGAGCCCTTTCAAACTGGACACACTTATCTTTCAATTCTGATAAGTCTTGAAACACTTGTGTGATCATCCCCCCCTCCCGCCCCCATCCCGTTTTCGCCATCCTACATTTCTGGAATACCTAGTATTTGCTTGCTGTATCTCCTAAAATGATCGTTCAATTTTCTCATCATTTTCTTCCTATATTGCTTCCTTTGTTGTTATTCTACATTCTAGAAGACTTATCATTATATCACCCCAGACCCTCTGTTCAATTTTTCATTTCTTCTATCAGAGTTTTAATATCTTCTGCTTATGGGGGGGGGTGGACTCACTGTTCTTGCTTTGTGAAACTATAATTTTTTTTTAAATTTTACTCTGTTTTCTGTGTGGTCACGGTTTCCTCAGACTTCCTTATTCCTTTGTTTTCGTTTGCATCGTTCATGTTGAGGGGGTCTGGTGATCTTCAGCTGCCTTCTTTAGGGGCAAGACACTCAAAAAGTTCATCAGGAGCTCTGTGGGGGGAGGGGAGTTATTTTTTGACCACTGGGCTTCGCTGTACAATGCGTTGGGCTGGCCACGGCATTTGAGCCTCCCCACCCCCCTGTGGCCGGTATTGATGGGTCTTTTTTCTTGGTATGGTTAGGTTCTCCTCCGAGGGAACTGGGAAGTGTGAGTCCGGCTGTGAACACCCCTGGAGTCATGTAAGGGAAGGGAGCCTAGTTTTTTTTTGGGGGGGGGGGTTAAATTTTTTATTTTTTATAAACATATATTTTTATCCCCAGGGGTACAGGTCTGTGAATCGCCAGGTTTACACATTTCACAGCACTCACCAAAGCACATACCCTTCCCAATGTCCATAACCCCACACCCCTTCTTCCAACACCCCTCCCCCCAGCAACCCTCAGTTTGTTTTGTGAGATTAAGAGTTACTTATGGTTTGTCTCCCTCCCAATCCCATCTTATTTCATTGATTCTTCTCCTACCCCCTTAAGCCCCCATGTTGCATCACCACTTCCTCATATCAGGGAGATCATATGATAGTTGTCTTTCTCTGCTTGACTTATTTCGCTAAGCATGATATGGGAGCCTAGTTTTTATTAATCAGTATGTATTCTTTCCTCTAACCTCCCTTTTCTCCATGCTGTAGCTCTGAGTTCAGCTATGCCTGGTGTCCAGAAGGCCAGACAGATATCGTCTGGTCCAGATTCACTGCAAGTCGAACTTCGCTCTTCTGCTGTGGCTAGGGAGAGGGAGTCCCTCAGCAGCATGAAGCCGGGAGGGTATGTGGGGCTTAGTGTTCCCTAAACAGATCTTCAGACAGCTCTGCTGTCCATTCCACCTGTACCTCTATTTTCCAAAGTCTCTGGTCCTTACAATTCCTGAGACTTTCCTCATTTTGTTTTTGCTTTGTTCCATTTTTTGAGTCAGACGCTGTCACACATCACCAGCTCCTGATGTCTGTCTCCTCGAGGCTGCCAAGTCCGTTAGCACTTTCCCTTCCATTCTCCCCGTCCTGAAGCTTTGTCACCTGCCTCCTGATGTACTTTTCCTTGTAGATCCCCCTGTGGGGAGAGGGGCAGGGGTTGTTGTCAGTTGGTTTTGTAGTCTCTACATAAAATGGGAGAGTCAGGTCCTTTTCATGACAAAGAGTCCGAGGTTTAATGGAAACAGGGGAGAAGAGGGTACAGCATTAGTTCTTGCCCGTGTAGGGCACAGGTGCAGTGTCAGAAATCAGGGAAGTCCTTGATGGTGAAGCCGCAGCCTGAACACCCCAGGATCCCTGAACCTGGCCGGAGGGAAACGAGCAGTAAAGAAGGAAGATGAGAGTGTGTCCAAGAAAAACTGCTACTTTAAAAGTATGCAGTGGGCGGGGTGCCTGGGTGGCACAGTCCAGTTAAGCAGGCTGCTCCTGATTTCAGTTTAGGTCCTAATCTCATGGTGGTGAGATCAAGCCCTGTGTTGGGCTCCATGCTTAGCGGGGAGTCTGCTCGAGTCCTTCTCTCCCTCTCCCTCTGTCCCTCCTCTCGTGCTCTCTCTCTCTCTAATAAAAAAACAAATCTCAAAAAAAAAAAATTTGCAATAAGCCATCCAGGACCACAGCCATATTAAGACATCAATTCACAATTGTTCTGGCTGCCAGGAAGCGTCTTGTGTGTAAAGAACAGTGAGCCCCAGCCCTACCTGGATCACAGGCTGACTGCAGACAGAGCTGGAGGGAACCTGCGTCATCTTTCATCCAGCCCTTTCAGAGGCTCAGGGTTCTGTCTAGGTTCTTGTAAGTAGCTGGTGACATGGTGGTGACTGAATCCTAAGCAGGCATGATGATCAACAGCACCAGGCATGGGCACCCGCAGCGGAGAAAGAAACACTGATTGTCCCAGTGTTCTCTGGCACCATATGGCTTCAGACACAGGAAAGCTAGCAAAGCCATGCACATCTGTCCCCCCGCCCCCGCCCTGCTGCAACCCTGCACCCCAGCAGCATCGATAGTCCGCCCACCAGCAACTCCCTCCGGGGCCCCCCTCTTCTTCACTCACCATCACCTTTGTGCTCTGAGCCTTCGAGATGTCATTGTTCTGAGTTGCCTTTTAACACGGTCACTTTGTGGCTTTTTGGCAAATGGGTTGGAATCAGGCAAGAATGAAAGGAAGCTTGTGTGGTGATGTGGGGAGATGGCAGTGGCTGGACAAGGTAGGGATGGATGGTGGCCAGAGAGAGAAATGGACAAACACAAGCTGCTTGCCCAGGAGACCCCACAGGACTGGCAGATGGATTAGTAATGAAAGTGAGGAAACCAGCAGGATTCTTAGTTTCCAGCTCAAGTCATTGGGAGAATCTTGGAGCCATTTACTGTCGTAGGAAAAGGTAGGGAGCAGGGAGCTCCTTTCGGAAGGGAAATCAGAGATTGTATAGACACGCTAATTTTGCAGTGTTTCAGACAAATGTAACTGGAATTTCTCTGAAAATGTCAAGCAGACATAATCCTGAATCCTTTCTGGTCTCAGATTCCTCCTCCGTGAAATGAAAAGAGTAAATAAAATCTTCTCCGTTGCCTCCCCAACTCCCAGGAAGCACCTTGTGTGTAAAGAACAGTGAGCCCCAGCCCTACACAGCCTTCCTTCCAACACGGCCGCGGCTGCGTAGGATGGGGCCTGTCCGGGGAAGTTGGCAGCTGGACCTGTCAGTCTCTCTCTCAGAGGAGAAGTCTAGGGGAAAGACATGCATTTGGAACACAGTGGTGTAAAAATGGTCCTTATTGTCCAGGGAACTTCTGTGATCCTCTGGAAAGAAGGTGTGGGAAGAAAAGAGAAGATGATTCGGTTATGCCTAAACCCTGAGGAACCACCCCCAACCCCCCTCCACCCACCCACCCCCACCTCTTAAGTGTTCAGGGAGATTGTTTCAGTTTTTTCAGCATTTCTGAAAGAAACTGGACTAAGCAATAGAGAAGCTTTTAAAACATAAACACCTCACCTTTTCTTTCTAGTTGCAAAGTAGCAACAAAGACCATAACTATTCCCTAGAAACATAAACACAACCATGACATTACCTTATTGGTGAAAATGGTGACCCAGTTAAATCTAGAGAATCCCCAAACCCCAAGGAAAAGGGTTTTTAAGGAAAGACTCTTTTCGTTAGAACCACTGGAAATTGAAGCTATGACTTAAAAAGGTTTGACAGGTGGTTCCATGGTGGAGTGTGTTAGTGAAGCATAAGGAAACAGATAATGATAGAAGACATAATCATTTCTGAAGGAGAGAATTATGGAAGGCTACTCGGGCCTAAATAATTTTTCAGGAAGCACCAAACGTAGGCTAATGGCAAGTTTGCCCACATGCAAGGAAAAGTGGAAAGCCTGACTAAAAAGGGTCAACCCAAACAGCAGTGAGCATGGGTCCAAATTAGGTAATTTGTACACGAAGCAACTTACTGTCATTTTTTAATGTAAAATCAGGCAACTTCCCCAGCATCTTTATTCTTTTCATCAAGATAAGTAAGTTTTCTGCCCCATTGAGTATCAGGCTAATTTCCAGCTCCTTTGTATATTAGAAGTAAATTTAGAAACTACAATAGGATTAAAAAGAAGACATGGTGCTTACTCACACACTTTCCTCTTAAACAATTTAATTTCCGCAACTGCCACCAAAAGTAAAATGAACAAGATCGTTTTAATTTTCAAATTACATGTTTCTGAAAAACAACCCTGTAGCTTCCAGCTCAGGAAAATCTTCTTATTATAAGTCTCAACTAACCATTTGTGGCTGTGAAAAATAAAACTTTAAAATGGAGATATATTTTTGGTCTGGACTCTACTAAGTGCTGCTACTATTCTTCTATTTAAAAATAACCTCAGCTGTGTTAAGTCCATCAGAATAATGCATAGTGTCTATCTCCAAAATGAGGATTTATAGCAGAAGCCAGTATGGAGTGTACTTTTAATGCAAATAATTGAGATGTCTTTTTAAAAAATCAATATCCAACTTCGGCAGCATGGCATTTTTCTAGCCTTGTTTTGGCTTGTTGCAAACTAGTATATCCTAAGTTTTATAAAAAATTACTAATATAATAGAAAATAATTTGGATAGCTTTATTATTTGTGGGAAAAGATGTACTACATGCTAATTATAAAAGAAAATGTGAACAATACAGAAAAGTACAAAAGGAAACACAGATCATTGCAACTGTATAACTAGAGATAGCCATGGTTAACATTTCTTGTCCATACTTCCAATCTTTTTCTCTGTGGGTGCTTGTGCCCTCCATGCCACATGCATACTCCTTCCCATACACACAAAATTGAGATCATATTGCCAATACTGCCTTGTAATCTTTTTTCCTTAACATATCATGAGCAACTTCCTTTAAGATTCAATGTTTTATGATAGCTCATGATTTCTAATGTCTACACAGTATTCCATCATATAGCTAGACCAACACTTACTCAACATTCCCAAATTACTGAACATTGGGGGTGTACTTTTCCAGTTCTAAGTAATGGTACAATGAGTCATCTGCATACGTAAATTATTTTTTGCATCTCTGATGACTTAGAATAAATTTCCAGAAGTAGAATGATTGTATTAGGGAACATGTTATATACATTATAAAAAATTTCTTATTAAAAGAATAATTTTAGGGCAGGTTTAGGATCATAGCAACTTGAGATGAAGGTACAGATTTCCCGTATTCCCCCCTGCCCCCTGCAAATGCACCACCTTCCCCATTATCAATATCCTGGCATCAGAGTGGAACATTTGTTACAAATGCTGAACCAACACTGACACATCATTATCACCAAAGTCCATGGCTTACATTAACATTTACTCTTGGTGTTGGACATTCAGTGAGTTTAGACAAATGTATAATGACATGTATCCACTTTTATGGATCACAAGAGTGGTTTTACTTCCCTAAAAATCTTCAGGTTATACACATGTTAAAGACAATTTAAATACTACCTAAGAGTGGACCAGTTCATGCTTTACCATTGAGTATGAGAGTTTCTGCATCCCTGAACCTTGCAGCATTAAGAATTATTATAAGAAAAAAAAAAATCCTTGTCAAAGCGGTAGCTGAATGACGCTATCTAATTTTTACTTTGTAGTGAGTTCTAGCACACCATATAGTATTTGCTTATTTAAATTCTTTGTCTGTTCTTTGCCTATTTTTTTTTTAATTTTATTTATTTATTTGACAGGTAGAGATCACAAGTAGGCAGAGAGGCAGGGAGAGAGAGGGGGAAGCAGGCTCCCCGCTGAGCAGAGAGCCTGATGCGGGGCTCAGTCCTAGGACCCCAAGATCATGACTAGAGCCAAAGGTAGAGGCTTAACCCACTGAGCCACCCAGGTGCCCCTGTTCTTTGCCTATTTTAAAGCTGACTATATCTTTTTTATTGCTTTGAAGGAAATATTTATAGTATCTATTTTAATGTGTGTTTAGAGATGCTTTTTACTTTCTGTATTTAGTGATGATATTTTATTTTCTTTTAACATGTAGAATTTTTAATTTGTATGTCATCAATCTGTGGAAAATAGGTTAGTTCTGATTATTTGAAACTAGAATTTCTAAGGTTTTAAAAAGGAAATAACAGGGCGCCTGGGTGGCTCAGTGGGTTAAGCCGCTGACTTCGGCTCAGGTCATGATCCCAGGGTTCTGGGATTAAGCCCCACATCGGGCTCTCTGCTCAGCTCTCTCTCTCTCTGCCTGCCTCTCCATCTACTTGTGATTTCTCTCTGTCAAATAAATAAATAAAATCTTAAAAATAAATAAATAAATAAAAATAATAATAAAAAGGAAATACAGATTGCAAATGCACATGAAAAAGGCATACCCTCAACAACAAAGGAAATTCAAACATAAAATAATAATGTGCCGCTTTTAATCTATCATATTAGCAAAGATTAAAAGTCTTGATAATATGACTTGTTGGTAGAAGGGTAGGAAAATAAGCTTTCTTAATCACTGTTGGTGGACGTGCAAATTCGGCAAGTTTTTGGAGTGCAGTTTGTCAATACCCATTCTATTTAAAATATGCGTACCCTTTGACCCAGCCTTTTTTTTTTTTAGTCATTCAATCTACATTTATTCTGGAGGTTTATGGTATTATTACTTGTAATTGAAGACAACAGAAAAATCCCTATTTTATTTATTTATTCAATAGACATTGATATAGTGCATGCCATGTGCTAAACACCATTCTAAGTACTTTACACGTATGAATTGATTAAATCCTCCTAACAACCCTGTATCAGTTAGGATACATAAGTTTCAGAAGCTTTAATTCCACTAATTTAAGAAAATAGGAAAGTTGGTTTCTTACATAATTGCAAGTCCAGAGGTGAGAAGCAAATCCACAGGTGAGAGGTGGTATGAGGAGTAACTCAAAAATGTCATCAAGAATCAGGGTCTTACAAAAAAAAAGAGAGAGAGAGAAAGAGAGAATCGGGGTCTTTCTTGGGTCAGCTGATTCTTCTCATGCTGGCAAGATGGCCACATGCTTCCTCCTGCCTACCCAAAAGAGAAAGAAAGGACACAGGGCAGAGAGTAGCCTCTCACCCCCAAGCATGGTCTCTAAGCCCTAACTCTCAATCTGATTGATGAGTGTAGGTTATATGTACATTCCTGGACTAATAACTGTCACCAGGATAAAGCCAGGTTCTAATGGGCTTAGACTAATCAGTATCCTCTTCCAGAGTAGTAAAGGAGATAAGTAACTGAAGAGATTTGGGATTATGTTAGGAGAGAAAGAGGGGGAAATTGATGTTAGGAAAGCAACCAATGGTGCCACTTTGAAATCTAAATATCAATAAAAGATAGATCAAACATTCATGGCATATCCATGGAGTGGAAACATATATATCAGTCAAGAAGAAAGAAATAGGGAAAGATGGCAGAATAAGAACTACCTGGAATCTCTTGCCCCATCTTTAGACAACAATTTTACTAGTAGAATCTGTCACAAGCAGAACAGCTTGCACACAATAGGTGAGAACAAGAGTGGGCAAAAATGAATAAGATCTTTTAAATATCAGGGATTTGTGCTCTAACTGCTGATTGTTGCTTCTGTTCACAGAGATACAGACAAAGAAGTGGGTAGCCATTATTGTTATATTACCCCCTTCTGTTACAATGTCCTCTTCCTCCAGCTGAAGTGACCTCCAGGGTGTTTTAAAAGTCAGTGTCTTTCATTCCTCTTTATTCTTCTCTTTTTCTACTTTTGGGAACCAAACATTAAGGACTAAATCATGAAAAAATAGCTGCATGAATAGGAAAAAAGAAAATGACACATACATCTGTAGAAAAGCACAGAAAAGAACTGGGAGGATCTTACATTTACACCTCAGGCTGACCCTCCACAGAGAGATAGCCTACAATAATAAAACAAACAAACAAACAAAAAACACCAAAGAACAAATACAAAAAAAAAATTGTTTAAAAACCTGCAAACCCTGGGGTGCCTGGATGACTCAAAGGGTTAGGCCTCTGCCTTTGGCTCAGGTCATGATCTCAGGATCCTGGGATCAAGCCTTGCATTGGGTCTCTGCTCAGGAGGGAGCCTGCTTTCTTTCTGCCTACTCTCTGCCTACTTGTGATCTCTCTTTGTCAAATAAATAAAATCTTAAAAAAAAAAAAAAAAAGCAAACCCTGAGGGAAGGAGAGAACTCAATTTCCAGAGTAACAGTATTATTAGATTCAAATGTCCATTTTTCAACAAAAAGTCATAAAGCATATGAAGAAACAGAAATGTATGGTGCATTCAAAGGAAAAAAATCAAGAGAAACTGCCCTTGAAAAAGGCCTAATGGCAGATATACTAGGCGAAGACTTTAAAAAAATTGTCATCAAGATGCTCAAAGAACTAAAGGAAGATGTAGAAAGAGTCCAGAAAAGGAAGAATGTACAAAATGGAAATATCAATTAAAAGATGGAAAACTTTGAAAAGAAACCAGAAAGACATTCTGGAGCTTAAAATACAACAGCTGAAATTAAAAATTCACTAGAGGGATTAAAAGACAAATGTAAGCAGGTAGAGAAGGATTCTTCAAACTTGAAAATAGGACAATGGAAATTATTAAGTTTGAGAAAGAGAAAGAAAAAAGATTCAAGAAAAGTGAACAGAGGAGACCCATGAGACATCATTAAGAGGATCAATGTACTCATCGTGGGCATCCAAAAAGGAGAGAGAAGGGAAAAATAAGAAAATTTGAAGAAATAATACTGAAAACTTTCCAAATTTGATGAAAGATATGAGGATAAACATCCAAGAAGTTCAATGAACTTCAACTAAGATGAACTTAAAGAGACTTACACCAAGTCACATTAAAATAAAATATACAAAGGCCAAAGACAAAGAGATCGCGAAAACAGCTAGAGAATCAAATCATTGCATGCAAGGGACCCTCAAGAAGATTATCAGCAGACTTCTTGAGCCTTTGGAAACCAGAGGACAGTGGGCTGATATATTCAAAGTGCCAAAAACAAAGCAACTATCAACCTAGAATCCTACATCAGGCAAAACTGTCCTTAAAACTGAGGAAGAAATTAAGACATTCCCACATAAACAAAAGCTAAGGAAGTTCCTTACCAGTAGACCTGCCTTGCATGAAATGCCCAAATAATTTCTTCAAAGTGAGAGGAAAGGACACCAGAGAGTAACCCAAAACCAGAAAAAGAATTAAAGTTCTTAGGGATGCCTGGGTGGCTCACTCGGTTCACCTTCAGTTCAGATCATGATCTCAGGGTCCTGGGATGGAGCCCAAAGGGAAATTTTCTTCTCCCTCTCCTTCTCCGCCCCCCCAGCCCATGCTCCGTCTCTTTCTCTCTCTCTCAAATAAATAAATAAAATGTTTTCAGAATTTAAAAAATTTTAAAAAAGAATTAATGATATCAGTAAAGGTAAATACATGGGCAATTATAAAAGCAAGTATTGTTGCAACCATGATTTGTACCTGCACTTCTTGTTTTCTATATGATTTAAGAGATTAGCACATTTGAAGAAAAAATTATTCGTCTAAGACTAGTGTTATTGTAGCTTTACTTGGTAATTCTGAATCTTGTTTTCCCATAATATGTGTAATGCACTTAAAGGAATTACTAGTTCATGGTTTGGGACACACAATATATAAAGATATAATTTGTGACATTAACAACACAGGAATGGGAGTGGAAATATAAAGAAGCAGAGTTTTTATATATTAAGAAGTTAAGCTGCTATAAATTCAAATTAGATGTTATGACTTTAGGATGTTAAATATAATTCCCATGGTAACCACAAGGAAAATAGCTATAAAATATATACAAAAGGAAATGAGAATGGAATTTAAACATCTCATTATAAAAAATCAACTAAACACAAAGTAGATAGCAATGTAAGAAATGAAGGACAAAAAAAGGTATAAGGCATACAGAAAACAGAGAGCTAAATGAAAACACGAAATCCCCTCCTTATTAGTAATTACTTTAAATGTAATGGATTAAACTCTCCAATCAAAAGAGATAAGCAAAATTAATAAAAACACATGCTCCAACTATATGTTGTCAAGAGACCCATTTTAGATAAAAAAGACACAAATAGATTAAAAGTAAAAGGGTGAAAAAAAGATATTCTGTGCAAATAGTAACAAAAAGATATTGGGGTAGTTATATCAATATCAGACAAAACAGGCTTTATATCAAAACATTTTTTACAAGAAATAAAGAAGGATATTATATATTAATAAAAGTTTCAATACAGCAAGAAGATATAACAATTATAAATATATAAATATGTAATGATAGGCCATCAAAATATATGAAGAAAAACTGACAGAATTGAAGGAAGAAAAAGAAAGTTTTACAATAACAAATGGGGACTTTAATATCCCCATTCACAATAATAGAACAAGATGGAGGAAGGGGCCAAGAGCTGACAGTGTGGGTGGCCTCTAGAAGCAAAAAAAGGTGAGGAAGAGGATTCTTCCCTAGAACCTCTGGAAGAAACAGCCCTGCTGATGCCTTGATTTTAG
Source organism: Mustela putorius furo (assembly GCF_011764305.1). NCBI lineage: Eukaryota > Metazoa > Chordata > Mammalia > Carnivora > Mustelidae > Mustela > Mustela putorius. The sequence continues at coordinate 9,683,248 of NW_025422010.1, read as the reverse complement.
CCCAGTGAGACCCATTTCAGACTTCTGACTTCAAAACTGTAATTTTTTAAACCATTAACTATGTGGAAATTTGTGACATCAGCAATAGAAAACTGATACAGGAAGGACATTTTCTTCCTGCTGAATTAATTTTCTTTTTTTAAAATTTTATTTCATTTAAATTCAATGAATTAACATAGAGTGTATTATTAGTTTCAGAGATAGAGTTCAGTGATTCATTAGTTGCATATAACACCCAGTGTTCATTACATCTCGTGCCCTCCTTAATGTCCATCATCCAGTTACCCCATTCCCCCACCTACCTCCCCTCCAGCAATGTTCAGTTTGTTTCGTAGAGTTAAGAGTCTCTTATGGTTTGTCTCTCTCTTTCTGATTTAATTTTCAATGGAAAATATAGTATGGTTTTACAAAGGAACTGGAGAAAATGTATGACTTCTCTCTGAATTCTTGCTATCAAATATACATAAAACATTTTTTTAAAGATTTTATTTATTTATTTGACAGAGAGAGATCACAGGTAGGCAGAGAGGCTGGCAGAGAGAGAGAGAAGCAGGCTCCCCGCTGAGCAGAGAGCCCGACTCAGGACTCGATCCCAGGACCCTGAGATCATGACCCGTGCCGAAGGCAGCGGCCTAATCCACTGAGCCACCCAGGCGCCCCACATAAAACATTTTTAAGAGTCACATAGAACAATGATTTAAGTGTCACTTTGTCTTACGTACAAGAATGGCTGTTGGAATAGAAGGGCTTTGGACTTAGCATCTGACTCTGACTTTAGCATCTCTCTATGATCTCTCTGTGTTCTTGGGTGGGTTACTTGTCCTCTTATTTATACAATGGTCTAATAATGCTTCCTCTACAAGATCAGTAAATTTATTCCTGTTCTATTCACAGCATTTGAGTTACATGACACATTTAACATCTACTAATAAGGTCTATTTATTGAGTGCCTGCTGTTTGTTGCAGGCAGTGAAGAGAATACAGAGCCATAAGGGACATTCAAACCACACCTGCCCTAACAACTTTAAAACTATAGTGGAAATATAAGAAGCATGTCCTACAGTGGAAGTTAGAATGTGATAAACACCACACAGTACAAGAAGAGACAAGAGGGGAGAGAGTTCTCAGCATAGCTGACTTTGAGGGTGGGTCAGAATTTCTCATTTCTTTTGTTCCAAAGGGAAATTAAATCCAGATCAAGGCTCCGTTTGCCCAGACTAAAAGGAAATTTTACCCCAAACTTTATTCCTTTCCCAGCTTTTCCTATCTCAGTAAATGACATCCTACTCATACAATTGGTTAAAGCTAAACTCAAGCTATATTCCTTGATGCTTGTCTCTCCTCCCCCAACCATGTCATGTCTGTGATTAATAGGAAGTTTGATCCTCCAAAGCCAACCCAATCTGGCTGTATCCCCCACCTGACCCATCACCTTCCCCTGCCTCAAGCACTTCACTGACTAGCCTCCCTGGATTCCCTCTTCTTCCACCCGTTCCCACAGAGCATCCAGAATGATCTTTTAAAAGAGCATCTCAGGACATGCCGTGTTCCTACTCAAACTTAAAGGCTTGCTCAGCAGAAGCCCCTCAAATGGTCCTGGGTGGCTTGTTTACTGTAAATGCCCATAGTGTTCAAGCAGCTTCTCATTTCTCCTCTGGGAAAATCCTGGAGGCTGAAGATTGAAACTCACAAAGAATGAGGACAAGTTTTGAATCACATGAATTATCCTGCCACATAATGCAGTAAAAACCACTGAATGCAGAAGGATGTAAAGTAATTGATTAGAATGCTTTCTAATACATAGAAAAACCTGAGACAAGGTAAAATAAACTATTATCAATGGTTGTGGGAGGAGGGAAAGGTTACCATGGATAATGCTGACTCTTTTTTTTGATTTTGCTGGATTTCCTACATTACATGTAATGAGAGTATGTTGCTTTCCTATTGTTTTTGAAAGTTTTTTAAACTATATTTTTTTATAAAATGTTTTTTAAACCCAGAACTCCTCATCGGGTAACTTATCATCCGAAAATTAATCATGAATGTGCATGTAGCTGTCATTACAGAATCTTCACTAAATAATTTTTCATAATATTGAAAAAGTTAAAAACAACTTGAACGTCTAAAAATAAGAGATTATTTATAATGACAAAATACAGACAAGTCTCAAAATTTATGCTGTAGAACATATTATGGAAAAACATTCGCTATGTAGATACATTAAAAAGAAAGATTACAAAACATAACATGATCCCATTTTTGTAAATAGATACATAGACTTAGGGGGAAAAATCACTTCAGGGTATAAAGGCAAAGGTAAGCCTTCATTACTGCTCGGTTTTAGGTATTACAGATCAACCTTATGTTTCTTCTTTGGGCTTACAACCTTTTATTTTTTTGTCCTTTTTTTTTTTTTTTTTAAGAACATTCTTGGGGGTGCCTGGGTGGCTCAGTCTGTTAAGCATTTAACTCTTGATTTCAGCTCAGGTCATGATCTCGGCGCCGTGAGATCCAGCCCCACATGGGGCTCCATGCTCGGCACAGACCCTGCTGGACATCCTTTCCCTCTGCCCCTTCCCCCTGCTTTCTCGCTTTCCGTCTCTCAAATAAATAAAGAAATAAAATGTTTTTTAAAAACAACAACAAAAAAGAACATTCTGTATTACTTTTCCAGTAAGGAAAAAGAGAGCAATAGAAGTTATACATGTATTTTTTAAAAGATCCTCAGAATTGTCCACTGCAGTGTGGGAGAACTGATGTTCTGGTTGGGGGTCCTCCAGGTGCCCCGGCTGGAGCAGGAACAGTGAGAGGCAGGAGAGGGAACTACAGAGGATGGACCCAGGACCGGAGGGGGCTGATGGTTTCCTGGTACCTAGTGACAGGTAGCTCTTGATGGTTAGTTAAAACTCTTAGAACTTCTTCCAGTTCATCTGTTTGGATGGCTTTGGGGCATTCGTTAAGTCTCACAAGTGTTTATTAAGCAGCTACTCTGTACCATGTGCTGCCTCTGGGTTTTGGGCTGCGGAGAGGTGGCCCCAGCCACCGACCTGATGAGCCAGTAGTGTTGACTGCCCTCCCAAGGCAAGCAGTGACGAAAACCTCGTACCAAAGCAGAAGGCCACATGGCAGTTTTCAAGACAGGGGCAAGAACTGATTTAGGATCGGGACACCTGGGCGGCTCAGTCAGTTAAGCATCTGCCTTGGGCTCAGGTCATGATCTCAGGGTCCTGGGATTAAGCCCTGCATTGGGCTCCCTGCTGAACAGGGAGCCTGCTTCTCCCTCTGCCTGCCCCCCACCCCGCTTGTGTTCTCTCTCTCTCTCTCTCTCCCCGTCCCTCTCTCTGACAAATAAGTAAAATCTTTAAAAAATAAACAAAAAAGAATTGATTTAGGATCTCAGTATTTCCATCAACATCGTGGCGACATGAAACACATGACTTTGGTCCTGTCTATGAGCAGTTGAGAGCGTAGGCCTTGCACACAGAGACCTGGGCTCGCTCCTACCCTCCTTCTCTCTGAGACTCAGACACATTGCTTCACCTCTGTGTGTTCTCAGTTTCAGCCTCCATAAAATGGAGCAACAATACCTACTTCAGAGATGTCTCAGTTTTGCCATTAGAGACAGCTTATGGGATGTGCTCGCCCCTTCATTATTCATCATTACAAGATGGCAGTGATGCCCAGAGAACCAGCTCTCACCATGGGTCAATGACTGTGCAGAGGCTAGGCAGCTCTGGTTTCGAGCCCTATAACCTCATCCAGACAGCAGGCAAGAAGATCCATTTGGCCTCAGTCTTAGAGATCCGCTTGCATGTGGTCTTTCCTGGAGGGAGGGCAGGGAGTGCCAGACTTCTAGTCTCAACAAGGCAGCAGGGTCACCAGACTAGTGGGGGGACAGGGCAGGAAACACCACCCTTCCCCTGGCTTGGCTGAAGGCACTGCTGGCCTGTTTATATGCTGATGTCAGTCTGGAGTTCTCATTTTTCCCATGAGTTCCTGAGCCCTGGAGATAAGGGCCTGAGGTTGTCACCAGCACTTCCTGTCTCTGTGTGGATTCACTACGGAGACTTGCCTGGCTCAGAAGTGCTCCTGTGGCTGCCCCCCACCTTGACAGCCCCTCAGGACACCGGCCCTTCTGTGCCTCTTTGTGCCCTAGGCCGCTCACCTGATCACAACCTTAACTGTGTAATTGTGTTTGTGTGTGTGTGTGTGTGTGTGTGTGTGTGTATTTCACATATCATTACCCAGCATCCTCGTCCAAATCATGGGCTGTCAATACCACATTTTCTACCTTGTTTTCCTTTCTTGGTGACTTTCTTGAGCTGCATTTGGCTAGAGTTTCGATGTGTGGTGTCATAGGAGGAACACAAGCTGCATTTGAACCCAGGCCTGGCTGTGTGACGCAAGCTGAGAAGGGAGTCATTTAACCCCCTCACCTCAGGACTCCCCTGCCAAGGAATGGAATGCTACCTGCCACAGGAGCTCCAAGAGGATTAAATGAGACATAGGGACACCCCAAGTGTGGTGCCTAGTGTACAGAGGGTGTGCAATAAATACTCTTTACTTCAGTTAGCTTTATATTCTAGAAGTTTCTACCTAATATTTTTACCTTGGGCTGTCACTCATCAGCCTGTCAAGAAAGGGTCTATTTTCCTCATGAGAACTAGAGCAGTACTACAAGAGAAATGGAGGAAGCTGGGCTGAGGGAGTGCCTTCCCCTCTTCCTATCTCCTCCCTGTGGAGGGGGTGGGATGCCTCATACATGCCACACTGGGGAACTGCTGGCTTTGGGGGCACAGAGGGACATAGTCTGCTGAAGTATTCACGCCATCCCTGTTCTTCGCACTCACTGAGCTGAATAATCCCTTCTAGTTATGTGGACATCAACGCAGAGAAAGCAACTTCAGGGACCCCAACAGAACAATTAAAAAGATCTTAAGCAGCTGCTTGCCAACTGAAGAAATGTCTAGGAAACATTTGATTAGCATTTGCTAAAGTGTGTTCCAAAGGACATTAGGCAGAGAGATGTAAATGAGAGCTCTGGAGGGAGGAAGGGGGTACCTGTGAAACACTGAGGACATTCTGGGGGAGGACAGGTGAATTAGGCTTCTTTGCCACATGCCTTCACAGAACTTTACCTTCTCTGGTGTCTTGTAAACCTTTGGATAGGAAAAACCTACAGTGCTTCCCAAAACCAGGTGAGTGTAGAGCCCCCCTTCCCCCCCCTTTTTAAAAAGATTTTATTTATTTATCAGAGGGGCGGGGAGAGAGCGAGCACAGGCAGACAGAATGGTAGGCAGAGGTAGAGGGAGAAGCAGGCTCCCTCCTGAGCAAGGAGCCTGATGTGGGACTCGATCCCAGGATGCTGGGATCATGACCTAAGCTGAAGGCAGCTGCTTAACCAACTGAGCCACCCAGGCATCCCCCCCCCCACCTTTTTTTAAGAACTCCTATTAACACTATAGAGCTAGGATTGTTCTGTGAGATGTTTCTAGAAACACTGCTGGTTTTTTACAGCCTCATTAAGCATATTTTACATATCATATAATTCACTCACTTCAAGTGTACAATTCAATGATTTTCAGGAAATTTGCCAAGTTGTATAATCATCACCATAAATCAGTTTTAAAATGTTTCCATCAACCCCAACACCATCCTGGTACTCTTTGTTAATCCCTGTTCCACAGCCCCTCCCCCACAGCCCAGGCAACCACTAATCTTCCACCTGGGTCTCTAGTTTTGAGAATCATTCCCTTTTTTGTTGTGGTGGTGGTAAAATGTACATAACAAAATTTGCCATTTTAAAGTGTATAATCCGGTGGCAGTACATACATTCACAATGTTGTGTAACTATCATCACCATTCATCTCTAGAACTTTTCACCCTTCAAACGGAAACTCTGTATCCATCAAACACTAACTCCCCCTTTTCCGTCCTCCAGCCCGTGGGGACCACCAGTCTACATTCTGTCTCTATGAGTCTTACCGCTCCAGGTCTCTCATAGAAGTGAATTGTACAGTGTTTGTCCTTTTGTGTCTGGCTTATTCCCTCAGCATAACGTCTTGAAGGTTCATCCATGTGGTAGCGTGTGTCAGAATTTCCCATTTTTAAAATTTTTTTAAAATTTATTTTTCATTTATTTTCAGCATAACAGTATTCATTATTTTTGCACCACACCCCAGTGCTCCATGCAATTCATGCCCTCTGTAATATCCACCACCTGGCTCCCCCAACCTCCCACCCCCCGCCCCTTCAAAACCCTCAGATTGTTTTTCAGAGTCCATAGTCTCTCATGGTTCACTTCCCCTTCCAATTTCCCACAACTCCCTTCTCCTCTCTAACTCCCCATGTCCTCCATGTTATTTGTTATGCTCCACAAATAAGTGAAACCATATGATAATTGACTCTTTCTGCTTGACTTATTTCACTCAGCATAATCTCTTCCAGTCCCATCCATGTTGTTAAACAAAAGTTGGGTATTCGTCCTTTCTGATGGAGGCATAATACTCCATAGTGTATATGGACCACATCTTCCTTATCCATTCATCCGTTGAAGGGCATCTAGGTTCTTTCCACAGTTTGGCGACCGTGGCCATTGCTGCTATAAACATTGGGATACAGATGGCCCTTCTTTTCACGACATCTGTATCTTTGGGGTAAATACCCAGTATCAGTGGCAGGGTCATAGGGAAGTTCTATTTTTAATTTCTTGAGGAATCTCCACACTGTTCTCCAAAGAGGCTGCACCAACTTGCATTCCCACCAACAGTGTAAGAGGGTTCCCCTTTCTTCATATCCCCTCCAACACATGTTGTTTCCTGTGTTGCTAATTTTGGCCATTCTAACTGGTGTAAGGTGATATCTCAGTGTGGTTTTAATTTGAATCTCCCTGAGGGTTAGTGATGATGAACATTTTTTCACTAACAATGAAAATACAGAAAGGGAAATTAGAGAATTGATTCCATTTACTATAGCACCAAGAACCATAAGATACCTGGGAATAAACCTAACCAAAGAGGTAAAGGATCTGTATTTGAGGAACTACAGAACACTCATGAAAGAAATTGAAGAAGACACAAAAAGATGGAAAACCATTCCATGCTCTTGGATCAGAAGAATAAACATTGTTAAAATGTCTATACTGCCTAGAGCAATCTATACTTTTAATGCCATTCCAATCAAAATTCCACCGGTATTTTTCAAAGAGCTAGAGCAAATAAACCAAAAATTTGTATGGAATCAGAAGAGACCCCAAATCGCTAAGGAAATATTGAAAAACAAAAATAAAACAGGGGGCATCACGCTACCTGATTTCAAGCTTTATTACAAAGCTGTGATCATCAAGACAGCATGGTACTGGCATAAAAACAGACACATAGACCAGTGGAACAAGTAGAGAGCCCAGATATGGACCCTCAACTCTATGAGCAAATAATCTTTGACAAAATGGGAAAAAATATACAGTGGAAAAAAGTCTCTTCAATAAATGGTGCTGGGGGGGGCGCCTGGGTGGCTCAGTGGGTTAAGCCGCTGCCTTCGGCTCAGGTCATGATCTCAGGGTCCTGGGATCGAGTCCCACATCGGGCTCTCTGCTCAGCAGGGAGCCTGCTTCCTTCTCTCTCTCTCTCTCTCTGCCTGCCTCTCAGTGTACTTGTGATTTCTCTCTGTCAAATAAATAAATAAAATCTTTTAAAAAAAAATAAAAATAAATGGTGCTGGGAAAACTGGACAGCTATATGTAGAAGAATGAAACTCGACCATTCTCTTACACCGTACACAAAGATAAACTCAAAATGGATAAAAGACATCAATGTGAGACAGGAATCCATCAGAATCCTAGAGGAGAACATAGGCAGTAATTTCTTCGATATCAGCCACAGCAACTTCTTTCAAGATATGTTTCCAAAGGCAAAGGAAACAAAAGCAAAAATAAACTTTTAGGACTTCATCAAAATCAAAAGCTTCTGCACAGCAAAGGAAACAGTCAAGAAAACAAAGAGACAACCCACGGAATGGGAGAAGATATTTGCAAATGACAGTACAGACAAAAGGTTGATATCCAGGATCTATAAAGAACTCCTCAAACTCAACACACACAAAACAGACAATCATATCAAAAAATGGGCAGAAGAATGAACAGACACTTCTCCAATGAAGACATACAAATGGCTATCAGACACATGAAAAGAATTTCCTATTTTTTAAGACTGAATAGTATTCTATTGTGTGTATAGACCACATTTTGCTTATCCTTTCATCCACTGATGAACTTGGGATGTTTTCACTCCTCAGTCATTGTGAATAATGGCTGCTATAAATGTTGGCGTACATAGATGTGTTCGAGCTCCTGATTTCAAGTCTTTTGAGTATATACCTCAAAGTAGATCATATGGTTATTCAATTTTTCACTTTTTGAGGACCCACTTTACTGTTTTCCACATCAGCTGCTTCATTTTACATTTCCATCAGCAACATACAAGTTTCCAATTTCTCCACATTCTCCTTAACGCTTGCTATTTTCTGTCTGGTTTTGGTTTTTCTTTCTTTCTTCTTCTTCTTCTTCTTCTTTTTTTTTTTTTTTGTCATTGTTGGCTTTGTTTTTTGTAATAGCCATCCTAATGGGTATGAAGTGATATCTCATTGTGGTTTTGGTTTGCATTTCCCTAAAGGTTAGTGATGTCGAGCATCTTTTCGTGTGCTTGTTGCGCATCTATATGTCTTCTTTGCAGGGTTGTCTATTTGAGTCCTTTGCCCATTTTCAAATTGGATTGTTTAGGTTTGCTGTACACAGACAAGGGGCATACCTACTAGCAAAAACTTCCTATTTTAAGCGACAGAAAATTGGTTTAAAATAGTTTTGATAGGAAGGGGAATTCACCAGAAGAAATCCTTTCTGAGGAAAGACTTTAACTATATTTCATGTCTTAAAAAAATACTGATATGAAGTGAACATGACAAAATGTTAACACATGTGTGCACCTAAGTGGTGAGTAAATGGACATCTCTTTTTCAAAAAGTACTTATTCATTCAAATGAACTTTCCCTCCTTTACTGGAAGAACTGCCTGATGAGTATCCATGTGGCTTCCTTAATATTTTTATGACACAACTCATGAAATTTTTAAATCAAGAAGTTAGGAAAGAATGGTTTTTAAAACACTTTTCCTTTCCAGGCAAATGAATAGAAGTGGTAGAAAGAGGAGGAGGAAGAGAAGGAGGAGGAAAGGAAAAAGGAGGAGGAAGGGGAAGAGAAGGAGGAGGGAAAAGAAAAGAAAGAACAAATGGAAGAATGAAAGATAAGAGAAAAGAAAAAGGGGGGAATTCGCTGCATGAAACCAAAATGTTATCAATTATAATGGTTTTAGCTAGATCCAGGGGCTATATATCTCAATTTCTTCCCTCCTTCACACACTCTCTCTCTCTCCATTGCCTCTATCAATTTCTTGGCTCTGCTTTTCAACTTCCTTTCACCATTGGCCTCTTTCCCTCCTATTGTATATAACTTCCTTGGGGAGGATAATGAGCAACCCTAGGATATATTGTCTTAGTGATGAAAATATTAAACCTCAGTGAATACAATGAAAGGGCCTCTTTGGATTGTGTGTCCATCTCTGAACCAATCACAGTAGCCAGGGATTCTGGATTGGCTAGCCTGGGGCATATGCCCAGACCTGAGGGTTGGGGTTTGGGGGTTTCAGGGCAGTAGTAGATGGAGGATTTCTGGGAGGAAGGACCCATGGCAATGAACCTACATAGTTACACTGGAGCACACCTACCAGATATTGTGCAAGTATATTGGCCTCGTTTCTTTTTAGCAATCTCTGTCTCCCAATTTTTCTCATTTAGCAGGATTTTTGCAGATATGATCAGGAACATTATGGCTTTATAAAACTGGGAAGTATCCTTTGATCCAAGAAAGTTCCAAGTAGAAGAAACATGGAGCGGCTCTTTACAGGTAGGAGAAATGTACCCATAAACAATATATCTGAATGAGCACAGCACACTAGAGTGAGAAACTAAAGTGGAAAAGCTGAGTGTTGGTGACTAATCTTTCAGAAAGCAAGAAGACTGAGAGCAACAACAAATGTGGCTATGAGAAAAACATCAGGATACTTTTGGTTGCAAGTAATGGAAAACTACTTTGGTCTAACTGGATTAGTCCTAGGAAGGCAATGTTCAATTCATGAAACTGAGAATCCAGGGATAAACTGGTTTCAGGCAGAGCTTTATCTAGGACTCAAACAATGTCTGCAAGAACCATCTCTCCACATCCACATCCACTAGCGGGACATCTTCTTGGGTTTTCAGTGAACCTCCAGTACATCTCCAGGCACTCCCTTATGGCACAAAAGCTCCAAGCCTCCCATCCTCATGCCATCAAGCCTGGGAATAGAATATATAGGTACTTGGATTCCCGGAAGTGGACTTGAGTTTCTCTATGAAAAGACAAGTGGAGATCATGGACCATTCCTGGATAAGTCACTGTTACCAAAGGAACCTCTTGGGCCCCTCCCTGATGCATCCTAGTCACTAGGAGATAGAAATATGCCAACTGACTCTTGGACCCAAAGGTGGGGTGTGTTCCACCCAAACTACATGGCTGAAAATGAAGGAAGGAATGGTTTTAAAATACCAAAACAAGACAAAATAACAAAAACTTGATATTCTTGTCAGGAGGGAGGGGAAGTGTTCTGGCAACAGACCGGTGTTCACTACAGGGACAATTAATTCAATTATTCAAGATGACAATAGAAGATGCTATTCATGGTAGAGGTGGAAGATGAAAATGAATGACAAGGTCAGTGTTGAGTGACAAAATGCTACCTGGGGCTAACTGTGAGGTCAGACAAAGTTTCCAGTGCTTAAAAATGCTGTCTTGTGCTCACAGACACCTGCTAACTGGTTTGTGCCCCTTGAGGCTTGTTTAACACAGTCAGCTTTTCATGAGCAGCTACTGTGTCATGACTGTGGGGCCAGGTTCTGTCATCCTGCCCTCAGGAGCTCCCAGTTAAACCCTCATGCAGCCACAGATTCTCCAGCACAGTAGCCTCAAAGCTATACTCTTCAGACCACTGGTCTGGGTTCTGAAACAGATTCCCAGGCATTCTAAAGGGTGTCATTGACATGAGCTAAATGAAAGATGAGAAAACTCATGCATAATCCCAGAGAATGTGACTGGTGGGTTGAGGGGAGTCTTCCCAAAAGGGACAGGATTCCATCAGGCGCCCAAGGAATGGAATGTTCTGGGCAGAGGAGAGAGGGAAAGAAAGCATTCAAGAGGGAACTTCTAAGTGTGGGTCAGTGCAGGGCAAGTGTTGAGAAAGCCATGGGAGACAAGGCCACAGAGAGGACTGAGGCAGCATGACCAGAGGACAAAAGCCTAATGGAAGTGGGTGACGGGAACCTAATGGGATTTTGGACATCGGAAGGACACATGGTTGACGGCACGTGATTTGGGGGAACAGAAAGAGATTCAAAGGCACGTTGACCATTCGGTAGCAAAGGAGAGAGAGTTCTGAGACCTGAATGAGGGCAGACAATAAAGAATGGAGAAGAGAGGATTCTGAAGAGTAACCAAGGAGCTTAGAATTTAGCAGCTGAGAGACAGGGCAGTCTAAGAGTAAAACTAGCCAGCATATACTCACAAATGACTCCAACTGAACATTTTTTTCTACTGGTTTCTCTTCAGGGATGTTCCAAATGATTGCAGATCCTCTTCCATTAGAAACCAGAGCCAACATGGTCCACTCGGTCCAAATTGCTCAAGGCCACACACACAATCTCTAAGAGCCCTTCCTGCTTTAAGAACCTGGTTTTCGTCTCCACAGCAGGGTTACCCATGGTGCACAGGAAAAGAGAAAAACTTTTTCTCTTAAGTCCTTAATTGGCTTTTCGGGGGTCAAGGGAAGAGATTTCTAAGCTGTGAGGTCCTGATGAAGAAGCTTCCACTAGGTCTGCTCTCTCCCTGGGCAGCTGCGGCTGGTTCCGGGCATGCCAAGATGGCCCCGCTCTACCCTGGGCACCTTGCTAATTGGCGGATTGAGGTCCTTCAGAAGTAGCTGCAGAGATCCCCTTTCCAAAAATTGGTCCTCTCATTCTTCACTGACTTAAGTCATCTTGACTTAAGAAGAATTGGGCATTAGATGCCAAAAACATGTTCCTAACACATTCTTCCTAAAGAATATGATTTATTCAATTTTTTAAAAATCCAGTCTGCCTCATCATCTATTATTATATTTTTGTCATCATATATATTTAAACACATTTCTTTAGTGAATATAAAGTGCTTTTATTTTATTCCCTTAATAAATATTCATTTCAAGGTGACAGCCAGAAGGGCTTCAGGCAGGAAAAAAAATAGTTTATCCTTTGAGCAAATTTATTATTGGTGCGTTTTCTTATATACTGTCATAAAGGCCAGTCTCTTATCACACATTAATTTTATGACTTTATTTGTACCTCACATGAATGCCAAACTCCAATTCACTTTTCTATCTGCTCATGGACTGGATCATTTTATTCTCCTTTGCAGAAAAGAAATGTTATATTATATTAGGCATGAATTTATAGCAGGCTTAAAATTTAGCTTGCCAGAAGATCTCTTCCAGGAGGCAATGTTTGTTAAAAAAAACCAAAAAACAAAAAAACAACCACACACACACACACACACACACACACACACGCACGCACACACACAAGAAAACAAAACAAAAAAAAACGTAATTCAACTTTATGGCAGGACAAGAATATTAATATTAATATTCTCAATTGTTGAATTTCTAGCAGAAGCCTTGCTTTGATTTGTTAGGATTGTGATTACTGGCTGTATTCAGACTAACTGTGATACCATCAAGTCTTGAAAGCTCATGTCCTTTTCCCATGCTTGCTTTGCTACATCTTTTGAGTAAAGATGCCAACAGTGATACATGTAGTAGAGGGGAATCATCAGTAGCTCTGGGGTCCCAAAGAGACCTCAGGGTGATGAGTACACACTAGCTGTATACAGAGGCTTTGTATGCACCGTTGATGACTGTAGAAACATCTCTCTGAGCACAGGCATGATCTCAAATTAAATTTCATTTCTTCCTCCTCCTATAATCTTGTTGAACAGATTCATCTCCCATTTGTTCTCCAGCTTCTGTGGCTTCCATCATATGGACTGCAATAATTTGTAGTAAGAAGAATGAATCCTATTTATTATTAAAAATAGGCTGCTAGGGGCACCTGGGTGGCTCACCTGGGTTAACTCAGAGGGTTAAAGCCTCTGCCTTCGGCTCCAGTCATGATTCCAGGGTCCTGGGATCGAGCACCACATCGGGTTCTCTGCTCAGCAGGGAGCCTGCTTCCTCCTCTCTCTCTGCCTGCCTCTCTGCCTACTTGGGATCTCTGTCTGTCAAATAAATAAATAAAATCTTTAAAATAAAAATAGGCTGCTAGATGAATGATGGCAGATAAAACATATCATTGCATTCGAGCCAGTCTTTTAAATCTTGGGTTGGATGGCTGGCACGGTATGAGAGAGGGCCAAGGGGCACAAAGAAAACCTTAAAATCTCTAAAACTACCTTTGCAGGACAGACTTTGCTCTTGAGGGGTGTCAGCTGAACCTCCTCCCAGTAAAGGCAGACCTCCAACTCTGTTTCTCCTCTTTGAGCTGCTGACATCATCTGATTCTTGAAGAAAACAGGGGGGCAGCCTGCAAAGTCCTCCCCACCCCACCCCACACACACCCAGCATACCTATTCTCTCCTTATTCCCTCCTCATTCTCTCCAAAAACTCAAACATCCAATTTCTGCTGAGTTTTCAGAGTGTGAGGGCAAAGCCGACATATGAATGAACAGTATGAGCTAGTCAGCATCCAGGAGCTTAAGATGGTTTTGGTCAGGAAATAAAACGAAGTTAGAATATAAGAAGTGATGGGAAGAGTCAGAACTGAGCTGAGCCCTTCTGCAGGGGGACCTCAGGGATAGCTCCTATTTGAGAGAGTTGCTATTCCTCAAATAAAAGATGAGGCTGAAAGAGCAATGGAGAGGGGCCCCTGTCAGTGGCCAAAGTCAAGGCAGGCTGGGGAATGTATGGACTTCAGGCAAAGATTCTGTCTGGTGAGAGACCAGTCTCCAGTTAGGGTCTGACAGGGGATATAGCAACAAACTAGGACCGATCCAGGAAACAGGGCAGGCTGATGATGGGAAAGGAGCTGAAATCCTGGGTATCCCAGATTCACCAGACTAGAGCCATGCCTAGATCATGGTCACAAGCATGTCTGGGTCAGCATGCTTGGTCATATCCATTATGGAGACTGCCACATCCTTCATCCAGAGTCTTCACTCTGGACCCAACAGATGGCTCTACAGTTTTTTCCAGAAGTCCAGGACTTACCTCTTCTGGGTACAGATAGTCTCTCTGAAATCCTGTGGTTCCTCAGCCCTTTCTCATTTCTAATCTGGAGTCTGAGCAGTAACTACCTTCTCTAGCAGCCTAAATGGCCATGCCTTTCAAGATGGTGCCCAAATACTGGTCATTAGTAGACAATGAGCCTCTGCTTATTTTAGATTTGAGAACTGTGTATTAGACACCAAAAACCTATTCCTAAGCTACACATGATCACAGGAAACCTTTAATTTGAGAGCACCCTGGAACTTTACTCATGCTGGTAAACACTTGGGTATTTATGGACTCCAGATTTGAAATGGTATTTTTATACCTTTTGGGGGAAAGTTGAACATAAACAATAACTTTGTTTTTGAAGCTTAAAATAATTTGGCTAATACTCTCAAATCCCTGATCTCATTTGATCTTAACAACTAGAAGCGAGAGAGGCCAAAATGTGATTATTCTCATTTAACAGACAAGAACAATGCCTTCATTAATGAAATGACTTTTTTCAAGTGAATTTGAGTATCTATGTTGATACTCTGAGTTTTATTAAGGAAATTCTTGCTTCTCAACTTCTTGCCTTCTCTAGCAGTTTAAATGACCATGTTGAGATGCTCCTAAAATCTTTGGCAGTGACCAGTTTTGATCTGGGGATAGCAATTGCACCAAAATTCATCTGTAGTATGTGAGCATATATAGGAATCCCTTTAAAAAGAATGGGCTTCAACTTTGATTTTCAGGAATCAATTGAATTTAATGAGATTCCCAACATTTTATTTTACAGTAAGTCCTCCTCCCCAGTTGAGGTGGGAATTACAGCTGCCCACTTGGTCTCACTGCATCTTTACATGCTCAGGAAGATGTCAGGGCATGGGTCACTCTGTCTTCTTCAGATGCACAACAAAGAGAGAATTATTGCCTCCGTCATCCATAAAGATGACACATACAGTGAAACTCCCTGCCAGGAATTCTAACATTTAAATTTCTTAATGGACACCTAAAGAATAAAGAGCGAGAGATGATGGACCAGCTGCTCCTTGCAGCACTCATATTCCTTCCCTTTATCACTTGCCCAAAGCCATTTTCCATCTAGAATTCTTGGGGCTTAAAGGGTCATGTCAGGATCCTCCTGAAACCATAGGCTTAGCGATACATTGTGATTTCCATCTTCAGAAAGCATTTAAGCAAGAGAAATCTCTGCTGCCGCATTCACACTCCAAGGAACTCTTCTGCACTCCTGTAGAAGATGCAGTAGAAAGAACATTTCGGTGCACGGTAAGAATGAAGTTTTCATCCTGTACCTGCGCCTTCCTGCCTTAGCCTCAAGCAACTCATAGAACCATCTCTGCAGAATGTGTTGTACTGTCACCAGCCCACTCATGTCTTCTTTACCCTGTTCTGGGCCCACAGGCTGATCTGGCATCAACCAGTTTCTCTTGCTATCTGACTTCTGATTAGTGTCAACCAAGGTGGGGGCTGGGGGGAGTCATCATAGGTCAGAGACCAAAGAGAGGGGGAACAAAATATGTATTCCTGAACAACTTGCTGTGGTTGGCTGAGTTCTTTGACCCAAAGCTCTGGTTGGTCAACCCTCTCCCAGAGCTATGTGCTCTGAGTTCTGCTGACTGCTTCTCTTTGTCCCTTCAAATGGAAGGTAGCAGTTTCCAGATACTGATTTCCCCTTTTGCTGCCCATGCATTTAAAAACAGTCCCTTTGTGGAGTGCCTGGATGGCTCAGTTGGTTAAGCATCGGCCTTCAGCTCGGGTCATGATCCCAGGATCCTGGGATTGAGTCCTGCATCAGGATCTCTGTTCAGTGGGGAGTCTGCTTCTTCTTCAGCCTGCCATTCCCCCTGCTTGTTTTTTCTCTTTCTGACAAATAAATAAAAATCTTTTTTAGAAAAATAAAAAATAAATTAAATAAAAAGTCCCTTTTTTAAACTTCCCTCAAATTACTCATTTTGAGTGTGCCATCTGATTCTTCCAAGAGCTACCTGATCCTTGATTTTCCTATCTATAGAATGGAAGTGGTAACAGTTCCCCGATGGCCTCAAGAGGTAATGGAAGATCCACGAAGACTGTAGTTGGGAGAGTTGTATTAGCTGTATGAGCTCTAGCTTTGTAGCATAAGGGCATTATCATCATCCAACTGAGAACATTTGTTCTGTCTAGAAGTTGTACTCTGCAGCCCTGTGACCTTTAGAAAGGGTACTGTTCCCAGTACCTCCTATTTGCCTTTAAGTACTCGCTAAAAGAAGATATAGCAAAGGGGGAAATCACTAAATAATCCTATTGACAAATTATTCAATTTTGACATCTCATGAAAGTTTCTTTTTTTTCCTTACGTTATGTTAGTCACCATACAGTACATCATTAGTTTTTGATGTAGTGTTCCATGATTCATTGTTTGTATGTAAAACCCAGTGCTCATTGCAATATGTACCCTCCTTAACACCTGTCACTGGGATAACCCACCCATGAAATTTTCTAATAGCTTTACAGTTCCCAATTATCTTCTACTTGTTGTAATAATATGAATCAAATATTAATTTACTTACCATTGCTTCTTTTCAAGTTGGCTTCATTCCTGAAGACCTCCTACTACATACCCCCACCACTGTGCTTCTCCAGGTAAATCTAGATTGCCCTCCTTTCCAGTTGGCTGTGCATGTCACTGATATTACAGCCATGGGAAGTGGGCCCCTTAAAGCCAAGACAAAGTGACAAATATACAGTATGAAAAAAGGAAATTCCCACGGAAAATTAAAATGGACAGTGGTACTTCCAAAGAACAAAGAGGTCATAAGCAAGCCCCTTCCTCTTAAGTGTGGACAACTCCCAGCCACACTCAGGACCAAGGAGGTAACAAGTTCATGGTCATGAAGATTTCACGGGCAAAAAAAGGCAGCATTTTATCTCGTGTTCCTATCAAGGCAAGTTCCTTAGGAAAGACCAAGACTTTAACTCAGCATCTGATGTAGCTGTGACTTTGCAAAGTTCACTGCTTCTCCAGAGATTACACATAACCATATGAAGCCCTCTGCATCCTTCATTGCCAAGGAGCACTTCCTCATGCTGATAAAGATTGTCATTTCTGCTGAAAGTCAAGGTGAGCTATGTAAAGTTGAAGTCTTAAAATGCCAGGATGTCACCACCAAAGCTAAAGTCAAACTTCCCCTGTTTGCAGAAGGAGACTTCCTTGAACTGGCTCTTGATGTTGGAGTCCCAAAACTGCAGGACTTGTGAGAAGCCAGAACAGCCCGCTGCTGATTCATCCAGATCCTTCCACAGCCAGAGACCTCTGTATGGAACTGCAGATCTGAGACCTGAAAATGTCATCATAGAACATGGCCTTATAGCCAAAGACACAGTTTTCTCAGAAGACATATCCACAGATTTTTCAGAAGACATATGCTCAGACTCATCAAAAGATACATCTGCAATTTCCATTGAGTAGATGAGCCCAGCTGGTGGTTGAAGAATGCTTACTTCTGCATGAGAGGCTTCAGAAATGCACCCAGCCTAACTTTGCAGGGCATTGAAGAGATAATGGAGGCTGAATCCCTGACTGTTAGTAATCCTGTGATCGTTCTCTGTCTATTGCTACACACTCCAAAGCCCAAAAGTTAGTCTTAACATGGAAAATGTTACCTTTAGCCACACCTTCTCTCCAAGGAACAGCATCCACACATTGAGCCTAGCCTTGGACACCCACCTCGTGAATGGATGCTCTTGTTAGCCTCACTGGAGCGTTGCCTCCATCAGATTTTTCCAGGGCTGCTGAAGAACTTGGTCAAAACCAGAGGTGTTTAAAATTATTTATCATTTTCTTCACTGATGTACCTCTGCCAAAGGTTGTCATGATGCGATAGATGTTTGTACTTTCTTTGGTATGCTTGTAAAACAGAGATGTAATAATGTTTTCAACATACCATGGTACTCTCCTTTCACTTAAAGTTAAATTACACTTTTTTTTAAAGACTTTATTTATTTGATAGAGAAGAGAGAGCATACATGTAGGAGGAGGGGCAGAGAGAGGAAGAAGCAGACTCCCTGATGAGCAAAGAGCCAGACTCAGGACTCAATCCCAGGACCCCGGGATCATAACCTGAGCCAAAGGCAGACTCCCAACTGACTGAGCTATCCAGATGCCCCTAAATTACACTTATTAAGCAGAAGAATGTATATGTTCTAGAATTCTGGGTCACCAGACACAGTTATTCATCTCATATATCCCCAGACTTGAAACCATACTTTTCCAGCTGCCATTGATCTAAGCAGTACATTTATTGAATTTATTCATGTATTGGATGAATGAAGGAATATATCCTTTGGTTTGCTAGAATGTATGTTAGTGATTTCTGTCTTCCTACCTGCTCCTGACTCTTCCTTTAGTGGGAAAGACCCCATCATCCACCAGCCTCACAGCAGAAACCCAAGCATCAGTCTCAACTATCTTACCCTCACCTCCTCCAATCAATCAATCACCATGTTCCACCAGTTCTTTCTATCCCTCTCACAACATTTGCCTTCTCTCAATCCCTGCTGACATTCTCCATGTCCACGGCACCATCTTTCCCTGCCTGGAAAGCTACAACAGCCTTCTAATGAACACTCCTTCCTCCAGTCCTGGCCCTCCATGCTCACCAAGAGCTATCTGAAAAGCAAAATGGAAAGAAAGAAATTCTAATTATTCAAAACCCTCCAAAACCTCTCTATTTTCTTGGGATAAAGTCCAGATTCCTTAACAGAGTTTCTAGGGCTCCTTATGAGCCAACATCTAGCCTGTGACTTCTCCTCTCATCCCCAATATGTTTCTCTAACACTCTGCGCCAGCCAGAGAAAACTCTTTCTGCTGTCTCCAGCATTCCTTTGAATCTTAGGATATGATAGAGCCTTGGGTGCTCTCTCTCTCCCTCCCAGGGATAACTTCAGACATCAGCATACACATCACTTCCTTCAGAATGCCTTCTCTGAGCCTCCAGTCCAGCTCAGCCTCTCTCCTGCATGCCACAGAATCATCCTAGCATGGCAGTTAGCCACAGAGTTGTTGCAGCTAGACAAACTGGCCCCTCAACCCCCCTACAACCACACATTTCCTCCCTGTAAAATGTGGGTGATGTTAATGCTGGTCTCATTAAAGTTGTAAGAATCAAATGAGATTATCTATTGAGCCCTAAGAACACTGCCTACAATAGAAGTAGAGACTTGATAAATTCATGTTTGACAAGTGTGTCCCAGCTGCTTGAGCCACTTTGTCCTTTGGTCTGTGTTCCCAGGGATGAGGGGCTGGATTAGTTATTGGAGCTTCTTCTGTGGGACCTTTGGGGGCTCATCTCTTTGCTCACACTGTACTATGACTATGAAGTGCTCTCTTCCCAATTGCAATCAACCCCAACCCTGCTCATTTCTTACAGTCTTCCCCACCCACTTATACCTCTCCCATGACTATGCTGGCCTTTAGCAAGTGAACCTTCCGTTGTGAAGAACATTATTTGTCCATTAATGACAACAGTTACTTCTAATCACTGAGCCCCTGCTGTGTTCCCTGCCTTATAACGGATGATTGGCATTTGACATCAATTTCATCTTTCCAAACCCCCATAAAGGAGAAACTATGATCATCCCCTCTTCAGGTCAGGAAATGATGCTTAAGAAAGTTCTTGTAAATACTCTCTGACCCCTGTGCCCTCCTATCCAACCTGGTGATCTCACCGGTTATAATTGTGAGTTTACTCTTCTCCATTCCCCAGCAGAATGAAAGCACTATGGTATCAGAGAAGGACCAGCTTATTCACGGAAGTATCCTTGGAGAAATGGAATATGGCAACTGGCGAATGGGATGAGGCAGGACAAGCACAGGATGGCCTAGACAAAGGGTAGGGAAGGCAGATGGGGAGAGCCAGTGTCTAGGAGCCTGAGTTGCCCTCCTCTATAGCATTATGGTCTGTAGCTTTGTAAAGAGGAGAAAATGCAGTTTACCAGTTCAGAGGAGGTTTAAGAACAGAGTCAGTCTCTGAGAGGGATTTGAGTGCAAGCTGCTTATTTGAAAGTTGATTCCAGGGGAGTGGGCATAGTGATGCAAGGAAGGAAAGGAAGCACACAGAAGCCAATAGAAGCAGCTGGGGCTCCGTCCCACTGGAGGCCACAGTAGGACAGTTTAGAACTAGGGTCAGCCAACCAAAGCTGAATCCAGCCCACTGACTGTTTTTGTAAGGCCCATCAGCTAAGAAAGGTCTTGATGTTCTTAAATGGTTGATAGATCATGAAAAGATGAATAATGTTTGTGACATGTGCAAGATACTGAAATTCACATTTTTCCTGGTACACCGCCACCCCTTCTTACTTACAGAGTGTCTAGGGCTGCTTGTTACCCTATACCAGAGAGGAGTAGCTGCAACAAAGACCATATACCCCTCAAAGACTGAAGTACTTCTTACCGACTTTAAGGAAAAGTGCCAACCTGGTATAGGCCTTGCCTCAGCCCTATCCCACCCAAAGACAAGGAACTTATTTTTGTCATCGATTGATGGCTGTTCCCACAGCTTTTAAACTCCCCAAAAGGTCTAGCCTCTCCCTTGGCCAGATAAGCTCTTGCAGCCAGGAAAAACTCTCAGGCAAACTCACAAGGACTTATAGTGAGAAGCTGTTTGCATATTTGAAAACAGGGAGTGCCAAGAGGTTATGGGCAAGGCACAGACAGCTTCTGCTTCACAGGCAGCTTCTCCAAATGGAGCTGGAATCCTCAAAGCCCATACTGGGTGTCAACCATGGTGCTTGGGGCAGTCAGACTTATTTGAAGACTCAAGGAGGACTAAATATCCTAAGATAATTTGTCTGTAAAGAAAATATCTTAATAATGTCTAGAATTTCTCTAGAAAGGGAACAGTAGAACAGGTCCACTGTTTGGATAAGCATGTGCTTATACCTCAGGCTGGTAACAGGCAAGGTGGGGCGATGGCACAAGGAGTAGAGTCTTAGTGCCAAGTTGGTACAAGTTAGCAAGAGTATGAGAATCATAGGCTCTGGGGGGCCAAAATAGGGGGGCCATTCTTAGAATTGCCCTGACTTAAAATCCTATGGTCTGTGGCTTGGGGGGAAGGAAGAACGGGAGAACTCAGGATGTCCCAATCTGGAAAGAGGTCTAGTAACAAGGAACCCAAATGTGCACCTAAAGCTAGGAAGAGCGGTTGGTGATTTTAGATACACTTCAGTCTTCAGAGATAAATGGGAATATCTTCATTCATGGAGGTAAATTGGGGAGAGAACTAGGGAATTAAGATGCGCAGGATTAGTAAGCAAAGGAGCTGGGGCCAGAACCTGGACCTCTGAGTTCTTCTGTGCATGTCACCTTGTGTATATCTCCTCTACATCATTTGACTCCATGTAGTGTGTCTTAGGTGACACATGAATATTATATTTTGGGCTTGGGGAGTGGGGCAGAACTTTGGCCAATCAGAAAAAGACAAGTGGTCAAGACAAAAGAAAGGAGATAAAAAGGAAAATATTCTGTGCAGGGACAAGCCCTTCAGTGCTTTACAGCCAAGGCTATTAGAAAGGGCAAACTGTCCAGGGCAAATTGGATTGGATACCTCTCCTCTGAAGAAGGTATCAAGCAGGCCTCGAGTACAACATGGCCATGTCGGGGGTGATATGAAATATTTGACCTCTCTAAAACCTCCACTCCCTCTGATTCAGGGATCGTGAGTAGGGGTCTTCAGTAAGGTTGCTTAGGAGATCCACTCTTACTGGGGACTGAGTTGTGTCTCTCCATTCATCTCATATGAAAGTAGGGAAGCCCTAGCTACCAGTGTAACTGTATTTGGAGACAGGACCTTTATGGATGTAATTGTTAAACGAGATTATAAAGATGGATCCCTGATCCAATAGGATTTGTGCCCTTATAGGAAGAGGAAGAGAGACCAGAGCTCTCCCCCAACATGCACACACCAAGGAAAGGCCACGTGAGGACATAGCAAGAAGGAAGCCATCTGCAAACCAGGAAGAGAGTCCTCCCAAGAAACTGAATTAACGGGTAGCTTGACCTAAGATTTCCAAGCCTCCAGACCTGTGATAAGTAAATGCCTGTTATTTTCAGCCAAACATACTAAAACAATTCTTCTCTATCTAATTTTGCTCAAAGGAGGCTCTCACACTGGAAGCTTGCATACATCAGTGACCCATGAGAGAGCAAATTTTGGCCACCTGGATGGTTCTCCGTGTGTTTGTGAGTGCTTTGGCAATCCTACTAGACTCTCATAAGTAATACAGAAGGCCCTCTTCTCTTAACTAAATGCCTCAGGTTGCCAAAGAGCCAGAGCATGTCCACAGTTGTCAGAAAACTCTGTCACTTGTTAGGTGATTGGTAATAAGAGCCTTGCATAGACAACACAAAAGTATCAGATGCAATTGAGATTTGCAAGATGGTGCCATGAGTTATGTGCTGGCTGTCTAGGTCCCCAGTGCCTATTATACTAGAGGACATAACTCTTTTCAGTCAATCATATCTGAATTTTCTAGCTTAATAGAACAAAAAGTTTAGAAAAAACATTTAGAAGTAACATTTGCTTTCTCTAGGTTAACACTTTTTAGATTATAAAAGTAAGGCATATTTAAAACTCCTGTTATAACAAAATATACACTAAAACAGAACAGAAAACAAGTTGACAAGTTGGATGAAATATTTACAACAGCTATGACAGACAAATATTAATACCGAGAATATGTTAAAAAAAAAAAAACTCTTTCTAGTCAGTCAGAAAAAAGACAATGTAGTAGGAAAAAAATCAACAAAGAAAAGAAAAAGAAAAATCAGAGAAAATGAAGTATGAATGGCCAATAAATATATGAAATAATGCTCACCTTCATTAAGAATCATGGAAATGAAAACTTTAAGAAATGAAATATCATTCTCAACCATTGTAATAAGACATTTTTTGTTTTCTAGTGTTAATGGTTGATGAAGTTGTGGCGGGGGGGGGTTGGGCAGGTAGAACATTCTCATCATTGCTGGTGGTAATGAACATCTATGTGACATTATTGGAGGATAATTTGGAGGTTCTACAATTAAAATGAGCCTATCTTTATAGCCCAGACATTCTACCCTGAGGATTCACCCTAAAGAACCACTTCTGGTGACAGAGAATACAAGTCCCTATTTCCTTTCCTTCCCCTCTAACCTCTGTGCAGGATGGATAGTTCTTCAAGATTGTTGCCCTCAGAAAGAGGAAACCCTGAGTCAGATAAGCTGGAAAAGACAAACATCCAGGGGCTAAGAACTTTTACTTTTCTTTACTATTCCAAATGACATACACACGTTCATGTGTCTATCTATCTGCAGCCTAGGAGCATGAGTACCTACATTTTAAGCCTATCTATATCTGCAAATTGACAGATGTGTCTATACCAGCCCCAACACAACCATTTCTAAATAAATAAATACTAAATAAGCAGGTATACAAGCTACAAGCATAGCTTCAGAGAGATCAGGGATGGGGAGGCAGCAATTTTAACCCCCCACCAAAACCTTTCTTTCCCCAAGCACAAGCGTGTTTGGTATTACCACACGTGTGTGTGCACTTCCATCCTATCTGTGGCAGATGTGATTTTTGTCTGTATGACCCATTCAGAAGTGGAAGCAACCTTGGTCAGCTGCCATCTGGGTATTCTAGAGCCTTCTGTAAAGCCAATGCTGTAAGCGCTTTGGAGACTGCATGTCGGGTGTTAGCAGCTGTAGGTGTCAGAGTCCCACTTACACAAGAGGCTCACAGGCAGATGGAAGACAATTCGGCAGAGCAGACTCCACTTCCTGCTCCAGCAGCTAAACATCCCAACCACCCATAGTTCTCCCATCCAAGTACTAACCAGGCCCGACCCTGCTTAGCTTCCGAGATCAGACGAGATCGGGCGCCTTCAGGGTGGTATGGCCGTAGACCCAACCACCCATAGTTCTTATCCATTCTCTTTCTTGTGTTTCTTCTCTGGGAAGCTTGCCAAAGTGAGAATGAAGATGGAGATCTTGTCCATCACCACTCAGTGATGAGCAGAAGTTGAAACAAGTCTAGCTTTTTAGCTTCTTCCTTTTTCCGTGCACCTGGGAAGAGTTTCTGGTTTTGAATCCTAGGTTGGCACTCTCTTCAGACCTCTGACTGTCCCATTCTTCCTGGGCTTGCTGCTTCTTCTCACAGAAAAGTGTATGACAATCCTCTTTATTGGGAACTGGAAGGTGGCTTGGGTTTTGTTGTTTGGCCTCAGGAAGCAATAAGGTAAAGATGCAAGACGCCATCTTTTTAAACAAAGTCCCGTCAGGAGAGAAAATTGTATTTCTCAACATGAGCTACTGCTCCCTGCCTTTCCTCTCTTTCTTCAGCGCACCTCCGTCATTTTTTAGTGATTTCACAAAGCAAAACTCAGTAAGGCTACTAAAAAGAGTGGGGATGAGGAAACACCTATCCTTGCAAAAGTGTTTTGAAACATTAGAATGTTTTTAGTACATTTTTCAAATGTATTCACTTTTTGTTTTGACCTTTCAAAATAGCAATCCAGTGAAAATCCAGCTAAAATCCATCACCTTCGCATACCTTGCCAAGCCCTCTTCACCTCTCCCTCTGCATACTCGCCTCCCTCTTGCCAGACCATCAGAAATTTGAGTGTAGATGGTGATGCTTCAACCACGACACTTCTACCACCCCTAAAAAACAAGTGTCATTCAACTAAATAACGTAACACCACCTCCTCAGTGGTCCCAATGGAGTCCTTTGTACTCTTCTTCCTTTTAACTCAGAATGTAGTCAAGGTTCATATGCGTGCAATGGGTATTAGGACTTGTTATTCTCCCCTAATATAGAACAATCCCCTCACCTCCCTCTGTTCTTCATGATGGTGAGTTCTTTGAAGAATCCCTGTAAGGCATCCTACATTCTGTATTTGTCTCTTTCCTTGTGATAATGTTTAGGTCAAACATTCCTGGCAAGAACACTATTTGGTGAATTTATGAACTTCTTACTACTTCTCAAGATATTGTTGGTGTTTAAAGCCATAACCTCAAATCCAACTACACTCTGTTCTTCCACAATTCCCCCCATTCCACTTCTTCCACAGTGAAAGATTCCCAAAACATGGATACTCTAAACTATAATTCACATCCAAGGAATTTTAGGTTTAAAATGCCAATACTGTTAAAAAAAAAATACCCATACAATATCAAGATTACAATTTTGTCTTTCTCTCTCTTTTTTTCATCCTTAAAATATATCTTCTATACTGTCAGTGTATTATTTTTGTTACTTTAGTTAATTATTCTTTTGTGTCTGTATAGGACATTATAGATAACATAAAGGAACTATATATAATTAATATATGCCCTTTTATTAAAATAAATATAAAAGTGTTAAGTAGTAGCATTTTCTAGTAAAAGAAATAAAAAAGAAAATGCAAGCATAACCAAGGAATTTCAATAGTGTCTTGGAAGGGAAGTGGTAACTGATCTGACAGAGGAGAGGAAACCACATCCTAAGGTTTGTGCCCAGGAGTCACAAGCAAGAAAGGAGCTGGCTCATCCCACCCCTCCCAGAACAGTCTAAGCACCTGGGGCAGAAGATCTAATGGAGTGTGGAGCTGAGGCATGGAGAAGAGAGGTGAGGATTAGAGAAGAGTCTTCATGCACAACAACTGCTCTCCCAGCTCCCTGTCTCACCCTGTTTGCAGAATGTCTGGTAGCCAGGCACTTACCCTGAGAAGGCTATCAGCGGACTCCCTGCTGCCCCCTAGAGAAAAGATCTGTGTGCTAGATATTCTCTTGGTCCTTTGATCTACTAGGCTTCTCTCTAATGCTTTGTGTTCCTGGCGGTAAACCATGACACACTGTGTCATGTGGGCTCTCTCTCCTGCTGGCTTCTGGGTAGGTTCTGCTGGGTTAAGGGTGCACTGGCATGAGCCTGGAAGACTGGAAGGTGAAGATGGCTGGAGTATTTATTCTCACCCTTCATGACATGCTAGAGTCTGGCATGACACATTCCCCCACCTACAGTAATGATTCCTGTTGAGAAACCCTTCTGCCACAGCTTTGAGCTTTACTAGATTCCAGAAACTTTTTTTTTTTTTTAGATATCAAACTTTTATTTTCAAACACAGATGTCCATTTATATGGGAAAAATATGTGATGGGACTCTAAATGATCATTATCTTCTTCTTTACACTTTTCCCCAGATTTTTTTTTAATTTTTTATTTTTTATAAACATATATTTTTATCCCCAGGGGTACAGATCTGTGAATCGCCAGGTTTACACAGTTCACAGCACTCACCAAAGCACATACTCTCCCCAATGTCCATAACCCCATCCCCCTTCTCCCAACCCCCCTCCCCCCAGCAACCCTCAGTTTGTTTTGTGAGATTAAGAGTCACTTATGGTTTGTCTCCCTCCCAATCCCATCTTGTTTCATTGATTCTTCTCCTACCCACTTAAGCCCCCATGTTGCATATCCACTTCCTCATATCAGGAGAGATTCCAGAAACTTTTAATCTCCCTGGTCTCTTCAGGTCTCAAATGGTAATGGCTTCCCAATCGCTGAATGGTTCACCATCCATTGTTGGTTCCCTTAACTCCACTAATAGCTCCATTGTTAAACTTTCTCCCAGTCCCCTTTCTGACTGCCATTCTATTTACTGATGGGACTCTGACTGATACAACCTCCACAGACTAATTGTTGGTCCTCAGTAAAGAAATGTGCTACCCACTTAAAAGAAGCCTACCAGTCAACTTTCAATCCGCTTTTTTTTTTTTTTTTAAGATTTTACTCATTTATTTGACAGAGACAGGCACAGAGAGAGAGGGAACACAAGCAGGGGGAGTGGGAGAGGGAGAAGCAGTCTTCCCACTGAGCAGGGAGCCCAGTGTGGGGCTGGGACCATGACCCAAGCCGAAGGCAGACACTTAATGACTGAGCCACCCAGGTGCCCTCCACCCTCATCTGCTTTTAAGTGACACACTCACTTAAAATTAAATCTGAATAGATGATCAAGGATCACAATACAAAGAAAGAAAGCAAATAAATGGAAAAAACAAACAAATAAATGGAAAAAAGAAAAGAACCAGGGAAAATAAATTTCCAAGCAAAATCTTTAACATATAAATTAAAATGTAAATAATATCCTCAGAAAGGTTCAAGATGATATTGAACCCATAAATTAAGAAATTTGATGACTCAGAAAACAAGAATGCAATCTTGCAATTTTAAAAATGTGAAGTGTGGTTGAATGTATTATTATCCACAAGATTCATTTCACCTCCTGAAGGAGGACTATGCTTTCCTACCCTATAAATGGCAGATTTAGTTATGTGCATGCTTTGGCCACTAAAACAGGGGCAGAAGTATTTGTCCAAGCAGAAGCTTAGGAGTCAGTCAATGTGTGGTTTGCATATGCTCCTTTTTTGGTTGTTTTTCCAGGTGTGAATTGTGCCATCAGCTTCTGTCTCAGTGGGACAATCTCCTGGGAAGTACATTAGACAAGAAAATGGAAAATTAGAAAATAAGAAAATTAGAGATTCATCCCCTAAAAGCCAAATATCCTAAAAATAGGTATTCTGAAATGAGAGAACAGGGGAAATTATTGAGACTAATCTACCCAAGAAATTTTTAAAAAGTATATGAAATTGAAGGATATATAAGTCTCTAGAATTACTAGGCCTGTCAACAGCCAAATACCATAAATAACAACACTAAGGCATATCTTCAAGAAATTTCTCCTCACCAGAAAGAAACAATTCTAAATGTGTCCAAAGAAGAAAAAAAAAGTTACATTTTAAAAAATAAACAAAAATCAGAATAGTATCAGGCTTCTTAATAGTAACACCAGAATTAAGACGATAATGCAGGATTTTCCTTAAAATTCTGAAAGAAAAACATTTGCAAATTATAATTCTATACCCAGTGAAACTATCAATAGCATTTAAGAACAGGATAAAATCTTTTCAAACATGAAAAATCATATAATATTACTTTGTAAGCTGTGTTTGAAAGAAAACTCCTAGATAATACTCTCTATAAAATAAGAGGATAAGCCAAGAAAGATTAAGACATAGGACCCAGAAAACAGTGGATCCAACTTATGGTGGCAGTGAAGACAAGACACAGAATACTCTCTGTATATGCCTGGAAAGCAGCAGTCCCTGTTAAAATAGGACTGTGCAGAGATCCAAGGAAGTAATCATGATTGCTGCTAATTGCACACTAAATAATGTACTAGAGAAATATAACAATATGTTTCCATCAGCAACAGGATGGCAAAACAAAGGCCACATTCATCTTCCTTAGACATGTCTAGATCTTCCCTAGAGAAGGTAGCACAAATAAAAAAGGTTTACATTATTTGGCAACCACAAAATTCTAACTGGGGCGGGGGTGGTGGTGGTGCCTGGCTGGCTTAGTAAAGCATAAGACTCATAGTTTTGGGGTGATGAATTAAAGCCCTATGTTGGGGGTAAAGTTACTTTAAAAAATTCTAAGTTGTGGGTAAATACCTACAGGTGGCTGAATGTCTATGGTAATCTATTCAATTGCTATTAAAAATAATGAGGCAGATACGTGTGTACTCACAAAGAATAATCTATAAGATGTATTATTAAATAATAAAATCAAGTCAGAGTAGTGTGCAATATGCTACCGTTTATGTGGGAAAAATGAATGTATTTACATATGTATACCCACACAAATGTTTATATATGCAAAAAATACTATATTTGAGTTAGACCTGTCAGGTTTAAAATGCAGGAGGCCCAGTTAAATTTTGATTTCAGGGGTACCTGGGTAGCTCAATCAGTTGAAGGTCCAGCTCTTGATTTCAGCTCAGGTTGTGATCTCAGTGTCACAGGAATGAGCCCCATGTCTGGCTCCATGCTTCACAGGGAGTCTGCTCGAGATTCTCTCCCTCTGCCCCCCTCTGTTCACTCTCTCTCTCTCTCTCTCCAAAATATAAATAAGTCTTTAAATCTTTTAAAAAATTATTTCAAATAATCAATACATAATTTGTTACAACTGTATGACATTTGAGACAAATAATCATTTATTGTTCAACTGAAATTCACATTTAACTGGGCAATCTGAATTTATATTCACTAAATATGGCAATCCTAATCGAAAGTGATGAGCTATATGCAGTTTAATCATCTATTGTCCAGTATTTAACCTGATAGGATGAGCACACATAGAAAAGGAAACCAACAGCCCATTTCAAACACACATATTCCTGCATTGACTCTAATTTTTACAGTGTCCTCTGGGTTGTGAGATGTAGCACCCATGTCCTAGGACACGAAGTGGAATTGCTAAAGACAGTCCTGCTGGTGAAGGCAACTCAAGACCAGGAAATCATGGGCACTTGCTCTAAAGGAGACTATATCTGTGCTCCAGGCACCAATATTGTTGGGGGCGATACCAGACCTCATGTGCAGTTCAGAGGCATCAGTATTTTTCCCCTGGCCTGATTTCCAGAAGAGCCACACTGAGTAGCTGCCGTCATCCAGGTTCATCCAGCAACTCATTCTCCACCTCTCCCACCCCGAGGCACCATTGTTCATATATTCACATGCATTAATGTTGATCTATTGTTGGCAATTGGATCCAAACACATTAACGTATTTGCACTCCAAAGGTTTAAAAAATATTATACTCCTTTTGAAGCTAAGTATAATTATTTATTTTGTAAATTTTGTTTGGATTGATTCTAGTGGTGAGTGCTGACTGCTGAATGCATATGAGTGGCAGATTTCTCAGAAGACAAAGAAATCATTGAAGCTAGTTATTCTTCCTCTCCTTCAGGGTGAAAGCAATACTTTCCCCTTGGGCATAAGGGCAATGAATGCTCTCTCCATACCTTTTTCAAAATCTCTGCTTAAGCCAAGAAAATTCTTTCCCTGCCAGCAACTGGATTGCTGAAAGCCTGGCCTTCCAGTATCATTTCTAAGCACCCCCAAGAACATGGCAGCACCCTCCAAGAACATGACATTTCTAAGCATCCCCCAGAACAATGCTGATTCCTGCAGAGGAAGGTGGTCCCAGCTGAAGGGACCCACAAGACCATCTAACCCACCCACCCCTTGTAGTTGAGGATTCTAATGGGGATGCCAGGTGATTTGCCCACAGTCATGAGACTGGTTAGCAGCTCAGCAAAGACTGGACTGCCCGCTGCATTGAATCCAAACCCTGTGTACCTTCCCAGTTTCTTCTTTCTCTTCTTGGTCCACATGACTGACAGGCCCCCAGACCCTGGCTCACTTGCCTTTCCTCTTCCAGGCTTTAATAGAATGCCATACCACAAAGATCTGATGTCCTAAGTTGGCAATGAGGAGGCAGGTGTTGGTCTGCATGGAAGCACCTCCCCAGTGTGTATCTTGACCTGTTGGAAACAAGTTAGAAGATAACTAGGCAGATAACCCCACCATCCTCTTCCGCCTTCCTCCACCAGACTGCTCCAAATACAGTCTCCCCTTGCAGACCCTGGAGAGGCCTGCCATATTGGGAGGCTTCTGTGTCTCCCTGTGTTCATTATGAACACTATGAACCTTGTCCCACATGGGAAGACGCTGCAGGCTGTCACATTGTCCTCACCCTGCTCCACCTTTCTGGGTCTCCCTGTGTTCACTGTGAACACTGTGAACCTTGTCCCACATGGGAGGGCACTGCAGGCTTGTCACATTGTCCTCACCCTGCTCCACCTTTCCCCCTCATTCTCATTGCCCTGGGCTTGAGCCTTCCAAATAAAGCATCTGTACTCTAACTCTTGACTGGACTCTGCTTTCCAGGGGCCCCTGGCTGAGATATCACTGGTACCCAGTCTCAGACTCTTCACTGCATCACAGTGGCAATATGGAGTGGGGCTGAGGACAGTACCATTCTGGTTGCACTCAATGCCAGAGACACCTCTCTTTCTCTCCCTTCATCCCTTGCTTCCTCTGTCCATTTCTCTCTGACCCAATTTCTCTCCTTCTCTCCTTCTTTTCCTCTTCATCCCTCTCTCCCACCCTCCTTTCCTCTCTCCATCCCACTTTCTCTCTCCTTCTTCCCTCTCTCTTCCTCTTTCTCACCTCTGAAATTCAGTGGATCTCTTCTAGATCCTCCACTATCCTACTTACTCTCCCATTGACACATTCCTCACATCTGTCTCACCATTTCTGCCTGTCCCTGATGCTTCCTGTCCTTTCTCACCTTGACCACTGCAAGAGCACCTAATAAATCTCCAGGCTACAAGCGCCGCCATTCTAACTCAGAGGAGAACAACCTCATTGCACCAGAAGTCCTTGCCAGCATGAAGGAGGCTAGTGAGCTAGCCTGGCCCATGGCCTCACTTCCTCAGCCTAACCCTTGGTTACCCTCCTGTCCTTTCCAACCTCCTAGCCTCTATACCCCGAGTTCCTGACTGCCTCTGAAATACCCTGCTTGTTCATCCACCACTCAGCAGATAATTCCTGAGCTCCATAAACCTAGGCCCTGTTTTTCAGTCTATAGGGTTTCCTGTTGTTGAGAGTGAGCATGTAGAGAAGGAATATAGGCTACCATGAGAGGTCTGACCTCATCAGGGCTGGAAGAAGGAACCCATAAGATGGAAATAAAGAATAAGTGCAATAGGCTAGGGCATTTTCCCACCTCAACACAATCCACATTTTGGACAGGATAATTTCTGCAGTGGATTTGTCCTGTGCATCCCAGAGTGCTTAGTACCATCCCTGACCTCTGCCTGGGGGAGTAGCAGCCTCTAGGTCATGACACCTAAAAACATCTAGACACTGCCACAGGTTCCTTGCAGGGAGGAGCAAACAACACCCCTATCTGAGATCCACTGAACCAGCAAAAAGGGATGAGGTAGGAGGATGGGGCCCAGAGAGCCCCCCGCCAGAAAAGGCAGCAGGCTTGTGATCATTTCCTGTCCTTTCCGTACTCACCCCCTGCCTAAACAGCCTTGGCATGCCGTTTCCACCTGGAAAACCCCTAGAGATCCTTAAAGATTTAAATGTTCCCTCTTTTTATTGGCTTTTCTGGACTTGCTTCTTTAACACTCGTGATACTCCAGGTACCAAAGGGAGATACTCCAGGCTCTAGCAGAGAGTTGGTTTCTTGCCTCTTCCCTACCGACAGTCCTTGGTCTAAGGCCATACTGCTTAACCCAGTGAAATCTCACTGTGGTTTTGATTTGTATTTCCCTGATCCTTAGTAATGTTGAGCACTTTCACATGAGTCTTTTGGTCATTTGGATGTCTTCTTTGCAGAAATGTCAATTCATGTCTTCTGCCCATTTCTTAATTGGATTGTTTGTTTTTTGAGTGTTCAGTTTGATAAATTCTTTACAGATTTTGGGTACTAGTCCTCTATCTGATATGTCATTTCAAAAGCCTTAACTTAATCACAACTGCAAAGACTTTCCAAATAACGTAATCTGCAATTAACAGATTCTAGGGATCAGGACAAAGATATCTTGGGGCATTGGCAGGGGCTGGTATTTCCCATCATACTATAACAGCCTTAAGGTAAAGAGGGAGTGCTTCCCCCTCAGCCCCTGAGGTCATTGTGGATGTTGTCTCTGTTCCAGTACTTTCTGTGGTGCTATTAGGAGGGAGCATCAGGTCACCATATCCTCAGCACATAGGAAGCACTCCATAAAACGGGTTAACTGATAATACTAATGTGACCAGATAAATATAAAAGGAGTCCTTGAACCTTACACATCTCTAGATGCTTCAAGATATTCATAATGCAGATGTTTGTTTCTAACAAAATATTGAGTCAATTTTTCTAGTGGGAACAAATCATCTGTCTGAAATGATTCCCTTTAGAGGACACTATTACTTTGCCTGACACCATCATCATTGTTCATAATTCACAGCATGTAAGGCTTCGTTTGCTGGCCCTTTGTATTTTTTTTCATGGTGTAAGGTAATCTGCCTCATGCTGCCTTCTCAGTTAACACGGCAAACGGTCCTAACCTCAGCATCAGTGGAGAACGGAGAGGCAAAAAAGGCCTTGTGACGTCTGATTCATAGGCCAGGGGGTGACACAGGACATGGAGTTAATACAAAGCTAGTGTGAGTGTTACAGATGAGGAGCATGACTTGTTCCAGTCCATGAAGACAGTATGAAGTGCTGGATCACAATTCTATCAAAGCAGAAAGCCATCAGGTTGGCATACCAGCCACTGGTTTGTGAAGGAATCTCCTAAGAGAGCACATCTGAGTTCCCGGTTTTTTGTTGACTTGCCTGCTTTTGTCTTCAGAACATGTGTGCACCCCACACTTCCTCTCTCCTTCTCTGTCATCTGATGACATCCAGGCACTGACATGGCTTTCATGAGATGGTGTCTGGCATCTGGCTAGTGAGCCGTGCTGATGTGGTTGTGTTCTCCTGTGCAAACTCCACCTGCTCTCTGCTCACTGCACATGCCCACCTGCTCTCTGTACCAGGAACACATACCCCTGATCTTGTTTTGTTCCCTTTGGATGTCATCATCTTGGCTCTAACATTCAGGTAATTGACAAGTATTTCCAGTGCCTTGTTTCTAACAGTATCTGACCAGGGTCTTTAGTTCCATTTTCAGGGAACATTGTTGGTGACCCACAAATATTCCACCGAAACAAACAGAAGTTCTGAAAGGGGTGATGGCCATTCTCTAGCTATCCTGTCTGTCTCCTTCTGCAGCAGAAAGATGCACAACTCAGCTTCCCTTACACTAGGATATGGCCAAGGGCTCCATGAGATATAAGAGGAAGCATTGCATAGAAAGAAAAAAGAGCTCCCCATCCTCAATACTTTTGCTTGAGATATGAATACAATGGATGGAACTCCAACAGCCATCTCGTACAATGAGGTCGAGAACTGGATGGAGTCTGGTCCTTCATGGCTCAAAGTTGCCAAACCATCCCAGATAACTCTAGAGCAGAAATGGACTTTTAACTTTTTTAAGCCACTTTTTCACAGGGTAAGTGTTCTATGATATGTAGTGACGTCTTATCCTAATTAAGGGGACCCAGGTGAAAGGGAATTTCACCAGATACATATTTCCTATACAATATCACAGCGGCTCACAGATATTGCTGCTTGATTACACTGTGCTCTCCCTCATATGGGCTACAGTTGCCACTTACCTTACCCTCAAACTTGCCCGCCCATGAAGAAGCAGCCACTAGTATTTTTTTCTTAACATTAACATTTGGCAAGTGATTAAAATCCCTCAGAAGACCTATATCCTTGTGAAAGTTTTGCACTCCACAACACCTGGCTGGTGCATTCTGCCCTTGGACGGTGTCCTTGTGGCCGAGCTAAGCCTAGACTCAGGAGTCTGCATGGGGAGTAGGAAGGACATGCATTGAGGTCAGCTCAGGCAAACTTAGGGACAAGCTCAAGCTTAAAAAGACCAGGAAAGGGGCTCAGTGGGTTAAGCATCCA
Source organism: Mustela putorius furo (assembly GCF_011764305.1). NCBI lineage: Eukaryota > Metazoa > Chordata > Mammalia > Carnivora > Mustelidae > Mustela > Mustela putorius. The sequence goes on along the minus strand of NW_025422010.1, from coordinate 9,648,442 downwards.
ACTCTTGGCTTCGACTCAAGTCATCATCTTGGGATGGTGAGATCAGGCTCTTCACTCAGCAGAGTCTGCTTAGGATTCTTTCCCTCTCTCTTTGCCCCTCCCCCACCCTCCCCCATAAATAAGTAAAATCTTTTTTAAAAAATTAAAAAACAAAAAGGCCAGGGAAAGAGGAAATATCTATTAAATGAGTAAAAGCAGTGATGCAAGTGAACCCCCTTTCCTGTCTAATTTTCCAGGCTGTGCTATTTTAGGACCAGAACACAGACTCTACTGTATTATTGTTAAACAATGGATTAAGGTGAAAGAAATTTAGTCTGTTCGTAAGGTAATTGAAAGACTGATTTTTTTTTCTGAATTTATTTATTCAGCTGTTAGTCATCATATACGTAACTTCTATATTTACAAAATAAGTCCAATGAAGTCAAAGTGGCCAACTTCTCTACTGAATAATCACAGAAATCACCTTCAGTCACAGGCATTTGCTTATGGAGTATGTCAATGTGTCATTGCAGGACAGTGGCTTTTGAAAATTCACACTTAATGCCTTTTATTAGACAAAGAAATAAAAACTCTATTAGACTCTATTAGAGAAAGAAATAAAAAAGAGAAATGCCTCCTCTATTCTTGTTAATTAGGCTAATTTAATCTTCTGGTCAATTATCAAATTTGGTGGTTATTTTAATGAATGGAATTGAAGATGACCTAGCCATGTCAACCTAAGTAAAAGAGCAATATTGTGTTTCAAATGTAATGCATCAAAAAATTATGCATTTGATACTGGAATAAAGGTTTATTATCACAAAAATAATTAGCCATGCTTCGGTGGCTTTTGCAGGCAGCCAAAATGGCTTGAAGGTGCTGCTTATTTGCATGAATTCCTACACGGAATTACTATCCACTGCCCGTCATTCTTTGCTATGGGAGTACCCTGCTGTCTAATTTGTGGCTTTTCCTTCGAGATCAATTCTCTTCCTTTGCTCAGGGCAGGGTAATCCATCTCCAGGAAACTGCCAAGGTCAAAGGTGACAGAAACCCACACAAATCACCACACCCACCTGCTTTCCAACACTATACTATAATTTGCTGACCTAAATTAAGATGTCTTTTCAGAAGAAGAAGACCCATATTTTATATGTTTGGAAGAAACATCTATTTTTCTACTTTTTTTGTTTACTTCTTTAGCAGAATTCTGCATTGATATTTTTAACCTATTTCCAGAAACAATTCCATCTGCTTACAGATCATTATTTGAGCACAGAGTCTTTTTTTTTAATATAGATTGCAACATGTATTTTTTTTTTTTAGTTTCAAGTTTTTATTTAAATTCCAGTTAGTTAAAAAAAAAAAAATTCCAGTTAGTTAACAGAGGACAATATTAGTTTTAGGGGCAGGATTTAATGACTCATCACTTACATACAGCACCCAGCGCTCATCACAAGTGCCTTCCTTAATGCCCATCACCCACTTAACACATCCCCCCACCCAACTCCCCTCCAGCAACCCTAAGTTTGTTCTCTATAGTTAAGGTTTCTGTTTTATGGTTTGCCTCTCTCTCTTTTTCCCCCTATGTTTATCTGTTTTGTTTCTTACACTCCACACGAGTGAAATCATATGGTATTTGTCTCAACTGCTTATTTTGCTCAGCATAATAAACTCTAGCTCTATTCATGTCCCTGCAGATGGCAAGATTCCATCCTTTTTATGGCTAAATAATATTCCATTGTTCATATATACCACCTCTTCTTTATCCAATCATTAGTCAATAGTCATTTGGACTTTTTCCATAATTTGGCTTACAGACATTGCTGCTATAAGCATTGGGATGCATGTACCCCTTCAAGTCAGTACTTTTGTATCCTTTGGGTAAATACCTTGTAGTACAATTGCTAGATCATAGGGTAGCTCTATTTTCAACTTTTTGAGGAATCTCTACACTGTTTTCCAGGGCAGCTGCACCAGCTTGCATTCCCACCAACAGTGTAAGAGGCTTCCCCTTTCTCCACAATCTCACCAACATCTGTTATCTCCTGTGTTGTTAATTTTTGCCATTCTGACAGGTGTGAGGTGGTATTTCATTGTAGGTTTGAGATTTATATTTCCCTGATGAGTGATGTTGAGTATCTTTTCATGTGTCTGTTAACCATGTGGATGTCTTCTGTGGAGAAATGTCTATTCATGTCTTCAGCCCCTTTTTAAACTGGATTATTTGTCTTTCAGGTGTTAAGTTTGATAAGTTCTTTATAGATTTTGGATACTATCCCTTTAACTGTCATGTCATTAGCAAATATCTTTTCCCATTCTGAAGGATGCCTTCTAGTTTTGTCAATTGTTTCCTTTGCTGTGCTTTTTATCTTGATTGATAAAGTCCCAATAATTCATTTTTGCTTTTGTTTGCCCTGCCCTGGGAAACGAATTCAGTAAGAAGTTGCTATGGCCAAGGTCACAGAGGTTGCTACCTTTGTTCTTCTCTAGGATTTTGATGGCTTTCTGTGTCACATTTAGATCTTTCGTCCATTTTGAATTTATTTTGGTGTCTGGTAGAAGGAAGTGGTCTGGTTTTGTTCTTTGGCATGTGTCCCTCCAGCTTTTCCAACATCATTTGTTGAAAAGACTGTCTTTTTTCCACTGGAAAAGATTAGCTGACTGTATAGTTGTGGGTCCATTTCTGGCTTTTTATTCTGTTCCACTGACCTAGGCTCCTGTATTTTTGCCAGTACCACACTGTCTTGATGATTACAGCTTTGTACTAGAGCTTGAAGTCTAGATCCCACCAGCTTTGCTTTTCTCTTTCAAGATTGCTTTGGTTTTTTGGGGCCTTTTGTAGTTTCATACAAATTTTAGGATAGTTTGTTCCAGCTCTGTGGAAAATGCTGGTGATGTTTTGATAGGGATTGTATTAAATATACAGATTGCTTTGGATAATGCAGACATTTTAACATTATTTTAACAGTGTTTATTCTTCCAATCCATGAGAATGGAATGTCTTCCCATTTCTTTGTGTCAGCTGCAATTTCCTTCATAAGAGTTCTATAGCTTTCAGAGTACAAATCTTTTACCTGTTTGGTTAGTTTTATTCCTAGATAACTTGAGGGTTTGGGTGAAATTCCTTGATTTCTATTTCTGCTGCTTCATTATTGGTGTGTAGAAATGCAACAAATTTCTGTACATTGATTTTGCATCCTATGGCTTTGCTGAATTCATGTATCAGTTCTAACAATTTTTGGTGGAGACTTTTGGGTTTTCTACATAGAGTATCATGTTGTCTGCAAATAGTGAGAGTTTGGTTTCTTCCATGCTGATTTGGATGCCTTTTATTTTGTTGTTGTTGCTGTTGTTGTTTTTGTTGTTGTTGTTGTCTGATTGGTGAAGCTACAACTTCCAGCACTATGTTAAATAACAGTGGTGAGAGTGGACATCACTAAGGTCAGGAGACCATAAAGGAAAAACTCTCAGTTTTTTCCCATTGAGGATTATATTAGCTGTAAGCATTTCATATTTGTCCTTTATGATGTTGAGCTATGTTCCTTCTATCCCTACTTTGTTGAGGGTTTTTAATCAAGAATGAATGCTGTACTTTGTCAAATGCTTTTTCTGCATCTATTGAGAAGATCATATGGTTCTTGTGCTTTCTTTTATTAATGTGGTGTATCATGTTGACTGCTCTGCAAATATTGAACCACTCCTGCAACCCAGGAATATATGCCACTTGATTGTGGTGAATGATTCTTTTAATATACTGTTGGATTCGATCTGCTAGCATTTTGTTGAGAATTTTTGTGTCCATGTTCATCAGGTTTTGAACCCCGAAGTCTTTAAAAAATCAATTAATATCTAAACAACATGGTTAGAAATATGATGAATACAGAGTGGTGTATGGAACTGTTGAATCACTATATTGTACACCTGAAACTAACATAACACTGTATGTTAATCTTCTGGAACTAAAATTAAAACTTAAAAAAAAACAATATCATTAGGAATGAAACTATAAATTATTAGTGTCAATTAAATTTTTCCCTGTTGTTGATTTCTTTTGAAGATAAACTTAGGATTTTAAAAGTTCTATAGAGGTTAAGTTTAATATAAAGGTAAATTTTTGAAGATATTTTTAGAAATATAATGAAAATGGAGTAGCAGCCCTTTGGGGATGTAGCTCATTTATACTCATTTTTGTCAAATTGGAAGTCTGGCTTTTAGTGGACAACACAGCGGCTATAGCTAAGAAAACTGGGTTTCTGGTTCCCACATTCATTGGAATACATGCCAGTCCATCTCTAGTCTCATCACTTTCCCCAAACTGAACCAAACATCACATTATTTTTGTGGATAATGTCCCTCCCATGGGTCACACAGCCCTATTGTGGGCATCACCTAGATACTTGCAGAAATTGAAAACAGACCCACCAAATGTATTTTTATTCAATCTGGATTTAAAAGGGAGCTGATTGGAGAAGTCACAAGTTTGTTTTAAGTAGGAACTTTAAGCAGATTAAAAAGCTGTAGATATAAGTGATTCTGAGAAGACAAAACCCTACATTACCCATTGTCTCTTGTTTTGAAAGAGAGAAGGAGGTTAAGGATTCATGTGCAAGTTATCATAAAATATAAATGAAATCTATATGTATTCTGTATCTTGTCTTAAGAAAGTTGAGTTTTTGTATATTTACCTAAAATAGCAAAGAGCATTCCTCTTTTATTGAAAGATCTGTTGAAGCAGTTGCAAGCAATATTGATGTAGGACCTCAAAACTAAGGGTATTTGTTATGGGAAGCTACACTTGTTGTAAGCTTTTGATATAGAAGGGCACATTTGCTTACTTAAAGTCGAATATGTTTAGGACCTTAAAACTACCCTGCCAACAATGACCTCACAGATCTTGTTATGATTAATACAATAAGAATCAATTATTAAGCAGATTGTCTTCAATCCCAGATATATCTAATGCATGCCATCCCTCCCCCAAAAAATAAAAACGAGGGGCGCCTGGGTGACTCAGTGGGTTAAAGCCTCTGCCTTCGGCTTGGGTCATGGTCTCAGGGTCCTGGAATGGAGCCCCACGTTGGGCTCTCTGCGCAGGGGGGAGACTACTTCCCTTCCTCTCTCTCTGCCTGCCTCTCTGCCTACTTGTGATCTCTGTCTGCCAAAAAAATAAATAAATTTTTAAAATTTAAAATAAATAAATAAATAAATAAAAATAAAAACCAAAGTAGATGTCTACCTAAGGTAGGGGGAGGGAGTAAGATGTGCTGTCCTCAAAGCCAGTGCCCCAAGAAGGGTGAATATGTCTCTCTCCCAAGGCCAACTGGCTTGGGGTATCAGAGCTGAACAGAGTGAGAAAGCCCTTCTTGTGGGGGGCCCAGCCTAGTTTGGGGTGAGCAAGGCATCTGCACAGGGATGCAGCTGGGGGCAGGGGCAGCAAGGCAAGATTGAGCACAGCTTGGGAAACTAATCAAATCAGTAACTGCATTAAGGATCACGGCAGCCAGATTTCTTAGCATTGGACAAGTGGAAAGGGAGGAAAGCCAGCATGAACGTTGTTGCTTGATTTGAATTGGAGGTTTTCAGGACACAAAGATAGACACCAAAATAAACACAAATGTGAGTGTACATGTGAAACACACACATGCAGACATACATGACTTAGCCCTGTGCACTGACAGGGCTGGTTATACCAAATGCCCCCAAAACAATGAGCACATTGAGTGCTCACGTCTTCCTTTCTATAAACCATTTTCTACACTAGAAAGAACCAGGTCACCTTGGAGAAGTGGCTGATTCCAACAACTGAGTCAGGGAAAGTATGAGATGACCCTGAAATCTTTTCTTGCACCAGCAAGTATAACAGTACTCAAAGAATGCGAGAAGCTATCAAACGGACACAGATGCCGGCTTGAAGGAGCTCCCACGGACCAGATCTGCTACATTTCTGAGCATACAAATAGATAATAATAGTGGCAGATGACAACCCATTGAACAGAAGCAGAATCCACAGGTCCATGTTGATATAATTAAGAAAATAAGTAATTCGAAAGTTTCATGGGGAATAGGATATTTACACAGAATCAGTGAATTTTCCTCCAAAATACTTGCTATTTACTAAGGCAAAGACAGAGCGAGCTTACAGAGGGAAGCTGGCAAATGACATCTTAATGAGTGATCCAAGTAAACACCACCAGTAATGAGAGAAACTGAAATGTGCCATGTGAGAGGATAAGATGAGACCGTGACCTCAATTCTATGATCTTCTTGCCAGGATGCCTCATATGAGTCTAACCATGAGAGAACATCAGACCAGTGCAAACTGAAGGACATTCTATTAAATAATGAACCTGTGATCTTCAAGGTGATGAAAATCAAGGAAAGACTGAAACTATTTGAGACTGAAGGAAACTAAAGCGATAATGGTGTGCAATGTAAACCTTAGATGGAATCCTTTTGCATATAGGACATTATGAGGACAACTAGGGAAGTGTAAAGGGGTTTGAGGATTAGATGGTAACAATGTATCATAGCAATTAACCACATGGTGGTTCTCTAGGAGATACCCAGCAAATACATCTGGGGGAGATGGAACATCCTATGGGCAAATTATTCTCAAATGGTGTTAGAAAAAAATAGTTCTGTACTGCACTTACAACATTCCTCTAAACTTAAAAATATTTCAGACTTTTAAAAATATAGAAGAACTATATTGGGAAACATAGGACTCTGGCCCACTTTAGAACAATGGGAGAAATAAGCAGGTCAACGTTATCTATGATGGTCAAAAGATAATCTTTCCAGATGCATCAGTTGGCAGAGTTAAAAGGATGTCTCCTTTTGGGAAAGGGAATTGGGACAATTCGTATTTTGCCTAGTTTTGAATGGGGAGTTATAATAATAGCGGGTATCCTATTTTTCTTATGACATAAAATAATCCAAGGGGAAGTGAAACAATTACACAAAAGAAGTGAAACAAGATAAACAGTCAAGTTTATTGTCTTTTTCTGTCTTTTTATTGTCTTTTTACTCTATTTTTGTACCGTATTGTACCAAAAATATTATATTGTATTTTTTGTCTTTATTGTCCAGATAAAAAGTCAAGTTCTTTACAGTCCAGAAAGTTAAAAATTGGCTGCTTCTCGAAAGGGTAAAAGCCTCTAGAAAGGCACACGAAATGGAGTAGTTGTTAGTGGGCAGAATCGGTGAGAAGGACAATCTACTGCATTAGGAAAGGCAAAGTCCTCAGGATTGACGAGCAGAAACAGAAAGGGCCATTGCAGTACACTCAAGGAAGACGATGCAGGCCAGCCTGAGTCGGGGACTGGAGGAGGACGTGGTGCAAAGGGGTAGCAAAGGCAGGGAGCGTCACCTGGCAGAACTGTGGATGGGTTTGCATGCTTGTGACTACAGAAGAGAGGTAAACCAGGAGAAGACACAATGGGAGTTGGACCCAATGAGACACAGTGAGTCAGTCTGAACTGAACCTGTCCTATCCCTAGTTGCCTGGCTACGGAACCTCTCATTATGTTAATGGGCTGAAAGGAGCAGAGCCACAGAAATGGAAGTAAACCATAATTACAGGCAGGCCCACGCACAGTCTGGTTGCTCCACCATTGGGGAATGAGGAATGTCTGGGAAGGAGCTCAGCGGTCATTTGTGTCTTAGGCCAGGGAAGAAGGGAGTGGGCTTTGACTCCCGGTTACAATGTACTTGAGAGAGCCACAAATTCTACTGGGGTGCTTCTTGCAAACTCTGATGAGCTAGCAATGGGATGTAAAGGCATATGCACCCTCTGATCTAATCCCCACCATCTCAAGGGAATCCCGGTCTGGGATAAGGACAAAGGGCCCACACACTCATGGGGCCAAGGTGAAGTCATCCCAGATTGAGAGCAATGCTTACCTTCTCCCCTCCGATCCATCACCTTGAGGGCTGACCCAGCAGAGAAGGGAGTCACCCCAACCCCCTAAAAAGTGGAAGCAACTGCAAGTTATTTCACTTTTCTAATCATATCCTTTCCCTTTCAGCTATATGGAGAGCCCGGTACATGCATCCTCTATTCGTAGCTTTTATTTGACAGTGCAGAAATTTTCTGAACTCTGCGTTCTCAGATTACTGTTTTCAGGCAGGCATCCCAATTACTTCTAAAGGAGGTAGAACTTCCATTCTCCAGCAGGAAATTCTCTTCACCGTTTTTCCTAAATTAGAAAACTATTTACACCTCATTTGTGGTGTGGTAGAAGATTCCACAAAGCAAAGCAATTTTCTACTAAACATTATTTACCGTTTTTCTGTGCAATTTCTGACATGGTGGGATAAGCATGATTCAAATTTATTCAGAGATCACGTTTCCATGCTAAGAAAATTGAAAACATCTAAAAAAGATCTCTTGAATATTCCTCTCTTCTGTCAACATGTTCAATCTGGAATATCAACCATTCACACTTGTTTTTGTGTAACTGACAGATTCAAAGCACACTTGCCAATTGTGTGGTTTGCTTTTTCTATCTGTACCCACACCAGCATGGAGCGGTGAGGCTTCCCTACACATTCACATTCAGTCTTTGTTAGATGCTGAGAGCATTCATGCACAGCCTTTCAAAAAATAGGGAGAAGATGGTTTTGAAAGCATTCAAAAACATATTCTTTACACACACATACACATACTACATGCTAGTAGAACTATTAAACAAATTCAGCAAAGTCACAGGATATGAAATTAACACCCCAAAACAAATTGTGTCTCTACACACAAACAATGACCAATCTGAAAAGGAAATTTAAAAAGCAAGTCCATTTAGAATTGCATCAAATAAGAATAAAATATTTAGGAATTAATTTAACCAGGTGAAAGACTTATACACTGAAAACCACACAACATCACTGAAAGAAATTTAAGAAGACAAATAAATAAATAAATGAAAATAAATAAATAAATAAATAAATGGAAGGACACCCTGTGCTCACGGACTAGAAGACCTGGTACTGTTAACTTGGCCATACTACACAAAGTGACCTACAGATCCAACACAATTCTATCAAAATCCCAATGACGCCCCCCTTTGCAGGCACAGAAAATTTCATCCTGAAATTCATATGGAGTCTCAAGGGATCCCAAAGAGCCCAGATGATCTTAAAAAAGGAAGAACGAAGTTGAGGTCCTATGCTTCCTGACCTCAGAACTTACTATAAAATGGCAGCCATCAAACTGGTGTGGTACTAGAATAAAGACAGATACATAGGCCAATGGAAAGCCATAGAAAGTCCAGAAAGAAACCCTCACACAAAGGGTCAAATGATTTTTGACAAGGGTACCAAGACCATTTATTGGGGAAAAGATAGACTTCTCATCACCAGGGAATCTCATGTACTGTTGGTGGGAATGTTAACTGATGCAGCCATTACAGGAAACAGAATGGAGTTTCCTAAAGAAATTAAAAATAGAATTACCCTATGACCCAGCCATTGCACTTCTAGATGTTTGTCCAAAGGAAATGAAAAGAAAGATAATGAAAATTATCTCAAAAAGGTATCAGTACTCCAGTACTCACCGAAACATTTATTCATAATAACCCAAGTACGGAAACAACCTAAGGACAACCTAACGTCGACAGATGATATAGTACATATATGATCGAATACTATTCCACTTAAAAAGAAGGAAATTTTTATTTCTTTAAAAAAAATGGAGGGGGCACCTCGGTGGCTCACTGGGTAAAAAAAATGGAGGAATCCTGCCATTTGTGACAATGTGGTTGAACCTAGAAGGCATCGTGATGAACAAAATCAGTCAGAGAGCTTTCTCTCTCATTTCCAAATGCTATGTGGTTTCACTTATATGTGGACTCTCCAAAAAAGAAAAAAAAAGCCAAATTCTAGAAACAGAGTAGAATGATGGTTGCCAGGGTCTGGGAAACAGGGAGAAGGAGATAAAAGGCACAAACTTTCCATTGTAAAATGAGAAAGGGCTGAGGGTCTAATGCATAACATGGTGACTGTAGTTAACAACACTGTAACATAGAGTTAAAATTTGCCAAGAGCGTAGAACTTAAGTGTTCTCACCTAAAACAAAAAGAAGGAAATATGTGAGGTGATGAATATGCTTTTTAACTCAATGATGGGAATCTTAGTGTATACGTTTCCCAAATCATCACACTGTATACTTGAAATATCTTACAGCTTCATTTGTCAATTATACCTCAAAAAAGTTTTGAAGCATTTAAAGATTAAAAGGAAAGTAATTCTGCAACAGGCTACAACACGGGTGAACCTCAAAGCCATTGTGCTAAGAAAAATAAGGCAGTCATTAAAGGACAAATACTGTATGATTCCAAACCATACTGTATGATTCCTCTTCTATGAGTGGTCACATTCATGGAGACAGAAAGTAGAATGCTGACTGCCAGGGGCTACAGGAGGAGGGAATGGGCAGTGGTTGTTTAATGGAGATAGAGTTTCAGTTTTGCAAAATGAAAGAGTTCTGGAGATGGGCAGTGGTCATGGATGCAAAAGAATGTGAATGTGCTTAATGCCACTGAGCTCTACCATTAAGTATAGTTGTAGTATTTGTAGTGTACATACATATACATATACTATAGTAAATATACCAGAGTAAGTAGTTATAACTTTTATGTCATTTGTATTTCATCACAATAAATTTTGATGGGGAGGGGCACCTTGGTGGCTCAGTTGGTTAAACATCTGCCTTTGGCTCAGGTCATGATTCCAGGGTCCTGGGATGGAGTCCCCCATTGGGCTCCCTGGTCAGAGGGGAGCCTGCTTCTCCCTTCTCCCTCTGCCTACTTGTGCTCACTCTCTCTATCTCTAGTAAAGAAATAAAATCTTTAATTAATTAATTAATTGATTGATTTTAAAGCAGCCCCTTGGAGGCTCAGTTGGTTAAGCCTCTACCTTCGGCTCAGGTCATGATCCCAGGGTCCTGAGATCAAGCCCCGCATTGTGCTCCTCCTTGCTCAATCAGGGGAGAGCCTAATTCTCCCTTTGCCTGGGGCTCCCTATCCCACTCCAGCTCGCATGGTCTCTCTCTTTGAAATAAATAATCTTTAAAAAAATTAAAGTAAATTTCAAAAATATATATTCCTTCTAAACTAGAGCTTCTTAATATGATTTTATCTAAGGTCATGTTCATAAAAAAAGACAATAAACAATAACGCAACACAATATGCTGTTGTAACCCTCAGATGGCAGATACCAAAGCTGACCAACCGGTATTTCTACATTTTTGCATGTTAGAAGCTCAGAAAAGCAGATTTTGACTCAGTGAGATCATTAATATAACAACAATAAGTCAAGCTCAAATGCTAAAAGTACAAAGGGCAAGATGTACCAAAAACAAGGTAAATTAATGCAAATCACTTTTTAAGACTTAGAATTTTTTTTTAAAGATTTTTATTTATTTGACAGACAGACCACAAGTAGGCAGAGAGGCAGGCAGAGAGAGAGGAGGAGGAGGAGGCAGGCTCCCTGCTGAACAGAGAGCCCGATGTGAGGCTCTCATGACCTGAGCGGAAGGCAGAGGCTTTAACCCACTGAGCCACCCAGGCGCCCCAAGACTTAGAATTCTAAAAGTGCAAAGGCAGAAGGCCAGGAGCAGGGGGAAAACCCACTGCCAGGATGTTGCCAATGATTCCACAGAAGCTGGCCTGAGTCTTCAGGAGTAAGAGATGCCCAAGGAGACTTCTGGCCAGGAGCAGGTGTCTTTGGTGCCCTCCTTATAAGACCCGGAGCCACTTCCTCCATCAGACCAGGACACGAACTGAATAATCCTAAAGGAAACAGCCATGGCCACCATTTCTTGAACTCTGCTGTGTTAAGATCATGCTGGGCTCTCAGGTGTGTATCCAGCCCTCACTGCAGCCCAGCACCTCACAGTGTGGCTGGCACAGAGCAGTGGCTCAAAAAACAGTGGTTAGAGCTTTAAAAAGGGTACTATTCATACCACCAATTTATAGATACGACTCTGGGTCTCAGAGAGGTTAAGCTCCATGTCAATGTCATCCAGTAGTAGAACCACTGTTCTAGCTCCCAAACCCAGCTCCGTCTTCCTAAGGCTTCCCCAAATCTCCTTTTTCCCATACGACATTCGAGAGATTCTGTAAGGACGTAAATCCCATCGAGTGACTCTCCTGCTCTCAGTCGGCCCAAGTTCTCCATCCCACCCGCAGTAAATCAAACGCAAAGTTCTGTCCCTGGCTCGGAGGCCCAGCACGTGATACACAGACACGGGGCTTCCACCCCAGGCGGGGCCCAAGACCAGCCCCATCCGTGCACACCCCCTTAAGCCCCGCCCACAGCGCCTCCTTGAGGCTGGCGCGCTTCACTTCCTGCCCGATGCTCCTCCTCCCCAAGTCTCTGGGGCTCCAGCCTGCACAAAGTCAGGATTTTGTTCGAATTTCACCTTCTCAGAGAGGCCTTTCCTACCCGCTTTATGTAAAGAGGCATCACAAACACTATCTTGTGTCATGCCCCCAAATCATGTTATATAATAACTTGTTTTTTGGGTATGACCCCCTTCCAGAATGGAGGCTCTAAGAGTTCAGATAACCCTCATATTTTGGTCCCTGAATCCCCAGAACCTAGTATTAGTAAATGTTTGCTGCATGAACAAATGAGTGAATGAATGAATGAATGAATGACAAACCCACTCATTCCACTGTTTGATTTTGAGAACAGTAGTTGACTCCAACCCATGTCAACTTCCTATAGCTGCAAAGCCTGTGTAACTTGTCCTCTGAGCACAGAAAATCATGTTATATCACAGACTTACTGACTATGGGCTTCCCCAACCTGCCACCACACACATACATACCGTACCACACCATATACCATATACCACCTACCATATACAATACCATAAACCATATACCATCAACCATATACCATCTCATACCATATGCCATACCATAAACCATATATCATCCCATACCATATACCATACCATAAAGCATACTATAGACCATACCATATAACACATACCAAATATACCACCCAATATATCATATATCATACCATACCATGTGCCATATACCATATCATACCAAATACCATATACCATATAATATCATACATCATATACCATATCATACACCATAGGCCATGTACATCTCATCTTGTACACACAGCCCATAATTCCAGGGCTTTACAGTCTTGGGTAGGTGCTAGCTGACCAGCTAACTGAGCAATCCTAAGGAAAGAGGCTCTCACAGCTCTAGAACCCAGCAGATTTCCTCAAGGCAGAGGACAGGAGATAAAGGAAGTGGAAGTTCGAAGGATGTGGGTCTCTCTTCTTGTCACATCTCTTCTGAAGAGTCAGGATTACTCTAAAAGTAAAACACCTTCCTCATTCTCACTGTTGTTGCTTTTAGCCAAACATAAGAAAGGGTGTGTCACTAATCAGAACTCTCCAAATGGAATGGGCTACCAGGGAGAGCTGGGGATCTCTGCCCCAGGAAGCCATCAGCCATCAGCTGGGCCTGGTGGCTGCCAGGCAGGTTGGAGCAGTTGAACTCTAGGGACACTAATACTGATCAAATTCTCTAGTGTTTGCTCCATTTAATTGACTCTTCCTGCTGTTCTATGGGCTACTACCTGGTAAGCACACATAGGCACCAGGCATACATCACTATCTCAAAACAACCCTATAAAGTGCTGAGCCTTCTTGTTCTTCTTGCCTGTATCAGTTAACTTTTGCTGCATAACAAAGCATTCCTACACTTAGTATCTTAAAATGACCCCCATTTATTTGTTTGCAATTCTGAGGATTAACATTTTGAGGTAAGCTCAGCTGAGAGCTGTCTCTGCTCCAGGCAATGGCGACCCTGCATACAGATGCGTTTGCAAAATTGTGTTGTAAACTGGTTTTAATGTAAATGGGAAAAACTTGGGGCAATGTTTGCCACCCATCATGCCTCTTGTCTCAGCACAATGTCGCATCTACAGGAAACAAGAGTCCAGCTTCCAAAGAGAAAGGTGAAATTGCACAACACCCATTCTTACCCATCTCAAGACCTCAAGTCCCAAACTTCCAGGCAACTTCCAGAACCTTGTTTCAATCCTCCAGCCAGAAGGCCAGTGCATGCTTATGCTTCAGTTTACTGTGTCTCCGCCCCACCTCCCACCTTCCTCTGCCTTCCAGATCTTATTTCTCTTTCCTTCCCTGTTGAGAGTTGCCCCCCAACTCATGAGCCGAGTCAGCACCATAAATAATCATGGCAGAGAAGTGCAAACACAAAATCCCTGAGAGGAGTCAGGAAGAATGAATGACCGTACAGACGATTTGTCACATACACAGGAGGACACTAAGGCTAGCAAGACCGTCCTTTGCGAGGCAGCCTCTCAGGCTCAGAATCTTGCTGTGACCGACAGAGAACAGACCCACCTCTTAGAGCTTGGTGGCAAGTGGCCCCTACAGAGCCCTACTGCTCTTTCTCAGGCCTCTGGACATCATGCCTGGAGGCTACTGAAGGACTTCCTCTGTCCTCCTGGATTGTCATAACCAACTTAAAGTTCATTTACTGTGGGGTATCTCAGCTTCTGATACCCAAATGCTACAGGGACAGATTTTAAAAGACAGAAACTACTTCTAATAGGTGCTAATTACTGAAGCCTTGCTGTGCACCAGTCTCCATACGAGGGGTTTCTTGTTTGACATTTCAACTCATCTTCCCTTCCCAAAATCTTGCAGGGGAGGAAGTATTGCCTCCATTGAATCCTGGAGAGCAGTGGGGCTCAGGGAGTTCTCAGTCTCTAAGGGAGCAGGGTGCTCCTGGCTCATGGTCCATTCTCTGGTCAACATGGTACAGTCTGTTGACATGCTGGTCAACACCTGCGTGGGAGAACTTGTCAGAGAGCCTCGGGTTACCGGCGGGAAAAGCTAGATGGGATTACCAGGGGCGCTCCTGCTTCCCTGCAGAACAGAAATGAGGGAGTCCGGGAGCTGGGGCTGGATAGATTTTCGCTTTGGTACAAAGCAGCATTTCTCACCATGTGGTTCTTCGATTGCTGACAGCCCCTGGCGATCTGCCAGTTACTTCGCGGGCAGGCAGCCTAGCAGTTTGGGATAACAAAACAGAAGAAAGATTGCTTTATCCACATTCGAATTTGGAATGTAAAATTAATTGTGACTTTCAAAGAAGTCCACCCTATTCTAAAAAAAAAAAAGAAAGTGACTTGGCTACAGGGACTGTAGGGTCAGGTCATCTCAACTACCAGCTTAGAGCTTATGTTTGCTAATGGAGTCTGATGTTATTTTGGTCATTTCTGCTCATTAAATGGGCACTTCTGTTCCTTCCCTTGTGTATCTTACACTTGCAATTCACAAACCTGGAGCAGTGGTTGAAAAGCGGTTCACCAGCTATAAAACTGGTATTGAAAATAAGAATGCTAATACAACTCAGAATTATGCTGCAAAAACACGTCTTGAACATGACTTCACTGAGAATATGAAATGCGCGTTTGTGTGTGCTGGAGCAGGAAAATCTCCAACTGGGATGATTTTCCTTTTAGGAGACCAACACTGGAAGGTGCTAATAGGTAGTGTGAAGTCTGGTCTCAACTCTGCCAAAGAAAAGTATGAAACCCCTGAAGCCGTCATATCACTTTTAAGACTCTTTGATCTCTTTGGTAGAATTTAATGAGTTCTCCTGGAAAAATGCTCTACATAATGATTTCCAGTAAAAAAAAAAAAAAAAAGGAGGGGGAGGGGGGCTTGTTGCAAAAAAGACTAAAAGAAAAACAATAAAACAAGTTGCATTCTCCATAGCAAAAACGCCAGGATTCCTAGGGAGATTGGGGGAAATCGTGCTAAAGTTAATGACAAATGTTATGCCTGGAAGGAAGAAGAAAAGCCAGTTGCAAAACCCTTTGCAGAAAGGACACAGTAGGGTATGACATTGTGTCGATGGCATATAACACGGAAAAGCAATTGCTGTTCCTTATCCTTTCTGGAAGGGGCTGCACTTGACAGTTGGGCAAACCATGGGCAGAGAGTGAATCCGTGCTTGGCTCTGCAGACATGAGGCATTCGAGAGCCAGTTTTCAGCTAGCATTTTATTCTGTTTCTCACCGAACACTCATGCATCAAGAGCAGTATCTCTGTTGAGGTTAACAACGGTAATATGAGTCAAGACAGAGACTGGAAAAGATGCCTCAAGATCTCAGCTGGTGGAACAGTGTCAGGCTAGGCTCTGCAGGCAGTGGGCAGGGTGAGTCCAGCCCCAGGAGCAGTTAGGGTCAACAGTCCACCCCTTCCTCCTCCCCTCCCCCACCCCAAAGGAATACACTCTAATCCCAGGCACTGCAACACACGCCGTCTCCCCTCCCCTCTGGACGTGGCTGCCCGTTGAAAAAAGGAATGAGGTTTTCAAAAATTGTTTCTTCGTGAACTGGCAATCCCGGCAAGGCCAGTTCCGTGATTTCAAGCGATACAGCTGAGCGATATGAACAGAATCCTCCATATTCTGGACTTTCCACCTGAGAGATCACCGTAGTGTGATTTCTAACATGGAGGGTGGCAAAGAAGGCACCTTAAGAGGAACATTTAGTATTTTTACATACTTGATCAATGTTGTTCTTCGATTGCAGCAGAAATAATTGAAGGGTGATGCCTGAGTGGATTTGAAAACCACATCCAAATACTGTGGCAGCATATGAAGAAATAGCTCCCAGACAGAGCCCACGGAATACTAGAAAAACGAATGCAAAGAAGACCCCACCCAAGGCTGATGACTTCGAAGATTTCAGGGCTGATGGAGGAAAGGACAGAACCAGTGGAAGAGGTGACCCAGAAGGCTGGGGGATAATTCCAGCAAATTCAGTCAGTATCATTTTCACCAGAAAATGTAGGCTAATGAGAGAGGCAGGAAAGCAGGGAGGGTGTTCGAACACTGAACCTTGCTTCCATGACTGACAGTTAATAGACTGTGTCTACGGCAAATAAATCCAGAAACTCTAAATAATAAATCAGTCTCTCTCCCCGTTCTGTCTCCCTCTCTTGTACCTCTCCCTCCACTTCTCCCTCTCTCTCTGAGTATTTGTCACTTGGAGTAGTCATTCCATTAATGAAGAATAATATTAAAAAAAAAAACCTATTTTGAGTATTTGCTACAATTTGTTACATTCATTAAAAATAATAAAAGCAGCGGAAATGAAAAAGGAAACAAAGGGGATATGGAGAGCATGACCCACAGATAGAGCTTCCTGAGTCCTTGGGACTAATGTTGATCCTGAGGCCATTCATACAACAAATGTACCCGCCCCCCTTTCAAAGGTGCCACTGGTTCGATTTTCTGTTTGTTTGCCCATTGATGTAAGACTGAAAACAGGCTCCTTTGAGGAAAGGTGTCTCTTTCCCTTTTGCCTCCTTCCTTCTCATTTGTTTGGCACACTTTTGTCGAAGCCTGGTGATGGGGACCTACTCGGCCACTATGTGATCTGCAGGATCTCAAGCTTTGTTCGAGTTCTTTCTTCCTTTGTCTGGTGCCGCACTGGCTCTACCTGTGGCCTGGGTACACATGTCCTTACACCCTGTGTCCTTAAACATGCATAGGTCAGGAGGATTGCTGTCCAGCCAGCCATGTATCGGTAAAGCTCCTACCATCCATCTCATCAGCACCACCTAGGAGGGCCTGGCCAGGCATTCACGTACTATGAGGCTTCCTCACCCAAAGCATGAGACCATCTCAAAACAGAAGAACGTTGATAGATTTTATTTTGTTATTTTTTTTTAACATAAAATGTATTATTCGTTTCTGGGGTACAGGTCTGTGAATCGTCAGTCTTATACAATTCACAGCACTCACCATAGCACATACCCTCCCAATGTCCATCACCCAGCCACCCCATCCCTCCCACTGCCCCTCCCCTCCAGCAACCCTCATTTTGTTTCCTGAGATTAAGAGTCTCTTATGGTTTGTCTCCCTCCCTGGTTTCATTTTTTTCCCCTCCCTTCCCCCCTGCCCCCCGCCCTGCCTTTCAAATAACTTGTATCAGAGAGATCATAGTATAATTGTCTTTCTCTGATTTACTTGCTTCGCTTAACATAACACCCTCTAGTTCCATCCACGTCGTTGCAAATGGGAAAGTTTCTGTTCTTTGATGGTTGCATAGTATTCCATTATATATATATATATATATATATATATATATATATATATATATATCCCACATCTTCTTTATCCATTCATCTGTTGATGTACATCTTGGCTCTTGCCATAGTTTGGCTATTGCGGACATTTCTGCTATAAGCATTCAGGTACACGTGCCCCTTTAGATTACTGCATCTGTATCTTTAGGGTAAATGAACAGGTTGATTTAAATCAACCTGTACGAAACTCCTAACTTTTTTATTAGAATTACTCTTTTAATTTGCCATCAATTCTAAAAACAGAGATCTCAGCAATACATCCTGGCCTATATAAATATATCTAAAATATAAAGCCTTCAGGTCACGCTGTCAGTACGTTGCAGAATTGTTGTGGGTACCACCCAAGCTGGGGCCATGGTGATAGCAAAGGGTTGGGGAACAGGGTAGGCTGCAGCCAAAAGAGAGGGGCGTGGTTAGTGCCTTAATCCTGGTTCAGTGGGAGCTCATAACTGGTTTGCAGTAATTGTTACTTTCCCAGAGCATGGCTTCCTTTGGCCTGATTTCTTCTGGGCTTGGAGCCCACTGCCTTCTGGTAATCAAAGCTGTATTTGGGCCTTTTGATGTCAGAGTGTTTCAGCCTGTCCTGCTGTATACTGTTTTGTGTTTTGATCTTTGATCCACTTAATTCCGATTTTAGTAGATTTCTATTTCAGAATCAGCATGCATATTGCCAGAATTTTCCTTCATTGGATTTCCAAAATGTTTCGGGTTGCCAAAACCCATTCACTACAGAAATGGTTGGAAGCTGGAGGTGTTTGTTCAAATTTGTAAGATGAGAATATATTTATTTTACTTCTAATATAGGAATAAAAACATTTAGGGATTTGGGTAAGCTTATATCTGTGCTTTAAAAATTAAAGGCCTTGGGAACACCTGTGTGGTTCAGTTGTTAAATGTCTGCCTTCAGCTCAGGTCATGATCCTGGGGTCCTGGGATCTAGCCCTGCAGAGGGGCTCCCTGCTTAGTGGAGAGTCTGCTTCTCCCTCTTCCTCTGCCTATCCTCCTTCCACTCGTGTTATCTCTTGCTCACTCTGCTCTCCCTTTCAAATAAATAAATAAATAAATAAAATCCTCAAAAATTAAAGGCCTTGAAGTAGCTGGCAGGCAGAAAAGGATCAGCATGTGTGAAAGCTCAGAGGCAAGAGTGCAAGGAAGAAAGGCGAGGCTTGAGAAGTAGGTAGGGGCCCAGCACTGAAGGGCTTGGCCAAGGACAATAACCACGCAGCAATTTTGCAAGTCAGTATACAGGTAGAACAGCCCCAAGTGAGGCTGGGGGCAGACTCCTCAGAGTCACACTGTTAACAAGGAGGGTGTCCAGGAAAACCATATGCCTGGACCCAAAAGGTTAACTAAGAGCAAAATGGACAGTTATTCAAGTTGTGCACTACACAAAGACATCATGTTCAAGGTGTGAGCTGTTCACATGAGAAACATCTATTTTATTGTGGATTGTTTGTGTTTGTATTATATTTTGTACACTTCAAAGATGGGCAATTTGTGTAACTATTATGACAGTTTTCCAGGAGATGGCAGTAATGTGTCTTGTTTTAACAGAATCAGTATATGTGGACAAGTTTTGATAGCTAGAAGAAAAGTAGTTTATTCTAAGAGTGTAGGATAGAGATATATATATAGAGAGAGATATAGATATAGATATATATGATTCTTCGTTAACTTCTAAAGAGGAAATTAGTCAATAATCAAAGCCTAATCATCTAGCCCATCAAAATAAATGTGTGCTTTCAAACTAGAAGCTTTTTTTTTTTCAATCTGATATACTAATCTGGGAGGGTTTTTAAAAATTTTTTGTACCCCCTATTGGTACTAGTGCAGTGACTAAATTGTTGATTTCTTGTTGCAATTTCGGTCATCTGCTGACTGGTTACTCTTCCAGAATAGTAGAACTGAGTTCCCAGTTAAAATCTATGATACTTCTGTTAGGATACAAATCTCTAAGGAAAGAAACTTTTTATCTACCATTAATAATGCACAAACGATCTACTTCAATATTGCAATTGTGTAATTTGCTGTTAGAAAAGTTTTTGTCGGGCACATGGGGGGCTCAGTGGGTTAAGCCGCTGCCTTCGGCTCAGGTCATGATCTCAGGGTCCTGGGATCGAGTCCCGCATCGGGCTCTCTGCTCAGCAGGGAGCCTGCTTCCTCCTCTCTCTCTGCCTGCCTCTCTGCCTACTTGTGATCTCTGTCTGTCAAATAAATAATAAATAAAATCTTAAAAAAAAAGAAAAGTTTTTGTCAGTAAAAAAAATTAATGGCTGTTAAAATTGAGAGTCATGTTAAATGTGTGTTATTTTTTAAAGTTATAAGTTCTAAGATAAAATGCTAAAGTATTATGCTGTTTCCTTCTGAGATGGCAGGAAAAAAATTTCACAAAACAAAAATAAAAATGATAAAATTATCTTGATCATTAAGTAAATCTTTGATGAAAGTAAGTAAAGAATGTGAGAATAAAATAAACAACTCCATGGGGCACCTGGGTGGTTCAGGAGGTTAAGCATCTACCTCTGGCTCATGTCATGGTAGAGTCTTAGGATCAAGACCCATGGCGGGCTCTCTGCTCAGCAGGGAGCCAGCTTCTCCCTCTCCCTCTGCCTACTGTTCCCCTTGCTTGTGCTCTCTCTCTGTCTGTCAAATAAATAAATACAATATTTTTTTTTTAAATAAAGCATCTCTAAAAAAAACTGTAACACAGCTATATCACTGTCAAGCAGGGTGTGGTCAAATACATTAATTTCATATCAACCATTACTGATGCATTTCAAGAAGAAATGCAAAGAGAATGCATTAAACCAAATATATTTTCCTCCCATCCAAGTGCATGGCCATATGATTCAAACATTACACACCAGGCCTTCTTGTTGAAGACTCTTGTTGGAAATTATACACATGAAGAGATTTTACCCTTCTAATATTAGTGAACCAAAAGATTAGAAACTTATTACATACAAATTCTTCCCCAGTGCAGAAAAGAAATCACCAGATCCTCATTACTTTATTGTATCTCGAAAACTCAGTATATTGTCTATTTTGGTAACTCTTTAGGGATGAGAACAGTCAACCAAAGAATGAGAATGATTGCAAAGGTGTTCAGCAATTGCCTCATGTTCTTGCTAAGTAAGAAATCAGTGAAATGCACATCTTCAACAATAGTAAGTACTTAAAAATAAAAACTGACTTGGAAAAAAATGTGCCTGTCCATGTAACAGAATAGAAACTGTATCAAAATGGAAAAAAAAATATGGACACACTGAATGAATAATACACATGATACAGCTTTTCTGTAGGACAATGTTTCATGTTCAAAGGATGACCTAGGAACATTGATGAATGTGATCGAGGTAATTTTCTCCATTTGGCAAAAACCAAGACAAAATGTGAAAACATGATAAGAGAACATTTACACAGAATATAAGGATCAATGTAAAATATTACACATTATTTAGGAGATAAAACACAAAACCCCACAAGTGGTGAACAAAATCATTTTGAATAAGGTAATAAAGGCAAAATAATACCCCATTGTTTTAGATGAAAGCCCAGATGGAGAACAGATAGATTTTTAACAGCAAATACTCTGTGTGCAAAGATTTTTGTGGGATTTTATGCAACAAATGACATGGTTGATAAGGATTTATGCATATTCTTAAAAGACTAATACCAAATTCGAATTTAGAGAGAAATATCTGACAGGCCACAGATACGCCTAGAAAATAGAACAGAAGGCGAGAGTAGAGTCACAAAAAAGAAATTACAGGGTATTCAATATTCTTTGTTTTGCACATTGTCAAATATGTCAGTGAATGTTACTGCAAAAACTTTTGACAATGCTGAATTTTTGTCAATATCTGAGAACTGTACAACTACTTTGCTGCTTCGGTGAATATTGGCTGTATTGAGAACACGTTTGCCAAGCAAAAATTTGAAACTATTAAATCTGTGACGAGAAGATGGGGATGCCATCAGGCCTCAGATTCACCCACTTAGAAATTGTTGAAAATAGGGACGCCTGGGTGGCTCAGTTGGTTAAGCAGCTGCCTTTGGCTCAGGTCATGATCCCAGCGTCCTGGGATCGAGTCCCACATTGGGCTCCTTGCTCAGCAGGGAGCCTGCTTCTCCCTCTGTCTCTGCCTGCCGTTCTGTCTGCCTGTGCTTGCTCTCTTCCCTCTCTCTCTCTCTTTGATAAATAAATAAAATCTTTTAAAAAAATTGTTGAAAATACAAAGATACACATTCTAGAATGCAAGATTTTAAATAGCTGTTTTCAACTGTATTTACCCAGTACTCGTTTGAAATCATGGTTAAAGTAAAATTAGCATTATAAGCAAAATGATGGCGGTAAGAAAAACGTAATGTATTTATGCCCGTGAAAGGCATCAAAAGGATTAGGGAATTCTTTGAAGAAAAATGCAGTGATATTTACTTTTTCTAAATGTTCTTTAGGCGAAACACATTGCCTTTTTCTGACACTGAAATCAACTTTTCAAATGTAGAATATGCTAGAAAAAGGAAGAACTCTCGTTTTGACTACAGATTCTCTCATTTAGGACCCCACATGAAATTTCAAAGTTAAATTTTCTCTTTCCCATATAGCTACAACATCTTTATTTTTCCAAAGATTTTATTTATTGATTTGTTAGAAAGGGAGAGCACACGCAGAGGGAGCAACAGGCAGAGAGAGAAGCAGACTCCCTGCTAAGCAGGGAGCCTGCCATGGGACTCGATCCCAGGACCCTGGGATCATGACCTGAGCCAAAGGCAGACACTTCACCCACTGAGCCACCCAGGCGCCCCACAACAACACATCTTTTAAAAAGAGTTTTGTAAAATTGAATATATATGATAACCTTTACACTGTTTTTGAAGACATACATAATTTGAACAATATAGCAGACGTAAACTCCTGTAACTATGCTAAGTTTGCGTTGAAATTGGCTGATACACATGGCAAGGGACGTTTAAATTAATAGGATGTCAAGATGAAGAATGAAAGAACTTGAATCATTTTCTAATACCTAATAGGATCCTGTTAAAGAACTGTCACCTATTTGCAGCAACTATTTACCAGCCACATTTCTGAGTGTTTCTGAAGCTCCTGACATAAATCTAACTTCACCGTTTTCAGCTGCCTGTGCAGAACATAGCTTCTCCAAATTAAGCTTTAAAAAAAAATCATCAAGGGGCGCCTGGGTGGCTCAGTGGGTTAGGCCTCTGCCTTCAGCTCAGATCATGATCCCAGGGTCCTGGGATCGAGCCCTGCCTCGGGCTCTCTGCTCAGCAGGGAGTCTGCTTCCTCCTCTCTCTCTCTCTCTGCCTGCCTCGCTGCCTACTCATGATATCTCACTCTGTCAAATAAATAAATAAAATCTTCTAAAAAATGACTCAAGATACACAACGTAGCTAGAAAAATCTAATGATCCTTTCTGGAAAATGGTATCCTAGAACAACTATGCTTTGGAATTCCACACTGAGATTTTCATATCCATGAAAATCCTCATTGTGGCCTAATGATTTGAGGTTTCTAATTATTGTTATTGACCATGTACCTTTTCTGTTTTTATGTCGCTTTATTTGATTTGTATGAAACGGAAATCATTGCTTATTGCATTTTTATGAGAAATATGTAAGATGCTGAGGTTTTACTGGAGAGAATGGTATCTCTTCCATGGGCAGGTGGGTTAGCCTAGCCTGGGCTCAGGAAGCTGCCTGGACATCGTGGATATCAGCCTTGTCTTTGATCTCGGAGTTGTACCCAGATTTTGTTTACCAGGGAGAGGCAGGGTAGGGCCTTGCCAGCCAGAAGGAGGTGTTTGATGCTTCTTGGAAGAATCACTCAGGCCAAAAGAATGACTGATCCATGGATTCCTGAGCCAGAGACCTCAGGAGACCCAAGGCTCGGCTCTGTGAAGAAGCCACCATAAACCCTTCCACAAACCCAAACACTGGAGAACAAAAGGAAGCAGGGGTGAGGAGGGCCACTGAAATTGGGCATATGGCAAAGAACAACTAAATTTTTCCAAAGCAGACTGGGCCAAACTAAATAAAGTTTTGGCTCCCTCCCCTAGGCTAAAAGACCAGATCAGTAAAAATCAAATAAACTGTATTTTTTAAAAATATATTTTATTTATTTATTTGACAGACAGAGATCACAAGTAGGCAGAAAGGTAGACAGAGAGAGAGGAGGAAGCAGGCTCCCTGCCAAGCAGACAGCCGATGCGAGGCTCGATTCCAGGACCCTGAGCTCACGACCCGAGCTAAAGGCGGAGGCTTTAACCCACTAGCCACCCAGGTGCCCCATAAACTGTATTTTATTGTAAGCCTCCAAATTGTGGTTTAAAGAACTGTGCCACCTCTCTATACTTCCTCAAAAAAGGGAAAATTCATTTCCTCTGAACATCTTAGGGAGATTGACCAGAGTCCACCCAAACACCATAATCGAAAGATCTGGTTAGTTCTGGTACGGTTCTTCTAGCACACAGCTCAAGGCCCTCATTATGGCTTTCCTCTATGTGGGGGCTGAAATGAGAAGCTATGGAAAGAGTAATGACAGATAATTTGATTAAAAAAAAAATAGATAAAATCAGGCATCTGAGTGGCCCAGTCTGTTAAGCGACTGTTTCTGGCTCAGGTCATGATCACAGGGTCCTGGGATTGAGCCCCACGTCGGGCTCCATGCTCAGTAGGGAGCCGCCTTCTGCTTCTGCCTCTCTCTCTGTCTCTCATGAATGGATAAGTAAAGTTTTTTTTAAAAAAATAGATAAAATCATTTGTTCTTATGCAGTTCTCCGTTCTGTTGACCATGAGAAACTGAGTCAGAGGTGTCATATTATGGTTCTTTCCTAACTTACTTTAAAAACATGTGTCTAAACACATCAGAGATAAGGGTGTGTGTGTGTGTGTGTGTACAGAGAGAGAGAGAGAGAGGCATTCTCTTCCTCCTGAAATCCCACTAAGATGATAAGAAAGGCTTAGGGTTTTTCTTTGTTGTTTTTTTTTTTAAGTAATAATCCCTCAAGGATGAAAAACAGACAACAAAATTTGGTCGTGAGCATCAGATGGAAGAGTGATAGATTACTCGGGAAACCCAAGGAAATTGAATCTTAAGCCAGCAGAAAAGGAAGCTGAGAAGCAACATGATATAAAGCAAAGAAACCTGCAAAGGGACAATTGGTTATATGCTTAATTAAAAAAAAAAAAAAATCCTAACCCCCTTCGTAATTCTATACTGTGGAAACTCCTCTCCCCCATCTGACAGAAAACACATTATTCCCTCGGCAGGTAAAACGGAGGGTCTCTGGAACAGAATCAAGTGGCCAGAAAAAGAGACATATGTATATCAATTTATGACAGAGGAGGGCACAGCAGTAGTTCACTCTTGCCCGCCTGAAGGGTGTGTGGCTTTAATTCGCATTTCACCGATTAAGGGGGTTGAACTTCTTTTCATGAGATCATTGACATTTGCAACACCTCTTGGTAAGATATTTAAGTCTTTTGTCCATTTTTCTGACGGGTTGTCTGTCTTTTTCTTACTCATTTACAATAGGTCTTTAGACATTCCCAACGTACAGAAATCCTTCATTTTTCCTATTGTCAGAGTATCAGTCTTTTTCTGTATACATAGAGTTCTTTGTGTTTTGCACAAGAAATCTTTCTGCTCCAAGATCATGAAGATTTTCTCCCACGTGAACTTGGAAAGCTGCATGTGGTTTTTGTCCTACCGTTTGAGTCCCTGATTTACCCGGAGTTTGTTTTGAGGGAGGGTGTGAGGTGGGGTCTAATTTCACTTCATGGCCATGTGGAAGTCCAACTCTCCTAGGTCTGGTGTTGGAAAACACCCTGTCCTATGATGCACCTGGGTCATTAATCAAAGGCTGAGATGCATGTTTCCAGGATCTGTTTTCTGTCTTCATTGTTTGTCTAACCATATACCAGTACTACGCTGTTTTAATTATTCTTATTTTATAATAATAAATTGGGCATTTGTGTAGATCTTGGCTAATTTTAATGAGCCCAGTTTTCTGGATACTTTGGATTCATCAAGTGTCTCTGACAACTCCATCATCTCTCTCTTCGGCCATATCAAGCCCTAGACCCTAACCCTTGCCCAGTTATTTGCGTGGCAAACTTCCTAAGCTAACATGGTCACTCAGGACCCTTGGCTGGTTGGTAGTAAATGATGGTAGCCGCCAAAAACGGTTGAGGTGGGTGAACATTGCTGCTAGAGTCCACTGAAACCATGTCTCAAAACAGACATATAAACACATATAAATTTTTTATTATTTAAACACTTCTAAGGATTTTATTTATTTAATTATTTACTTACTTATTTACTTATTTGTCAGAGAGAGAGCCCAAGCAGGGGGAGCGGCAGGCAGAGGGAAAAGCAGGCAAAGAGAGAAGCAGACTCTCTGCTGAGTAAGGAGCCTAACACGGGACCCGATTCCAGGACCCTAGGATCATGACCTGAATGGAAAGCAGACACTTAACTGACTGAGCCACGCAGGTGTCCCTAAACACCTATAAATACTGAATAAAGACTTATTTGTAAGAGGACACAAAGGGGTTTATGAAACCTCTTCTCTAAGCCCTATGAAATCCCAAGTCAATTTCCACCCTACCGGAGGAAAGGTCACTTAAGGCAGACACAACAACTTTTCAGCAGCAGCAATCTGTTACCCCGACAGCAGGTTTCAGGCAGCCGTATTTCCTGCTGACAGAAGGTTATGACACAGGACTGTGTATAGACTGAACTCTGGATCTCATCTCTAAGTGGATAGATCATAGGCCTCCCTGGTCCTTATACCCTGTCTGTGCAAGGATACAGTGTCTCTACTGTCTTTTAGTACAGCTGTATACCTTGAAGTCCAAATCTTGTTGCTGTCTGGCTCCCAGTCAACAAGCCGTTTGTCACTGCCCGGGACTCCATGCGTACCCATCCCTCTGATGACATCTCCACACCTGTGAGCAAAGAAGAGTGTCACTTGCACCGCTGCCCACTGGTGGGATTTCTTCACCACTTATCCTGAAGGTCACTCCCGAACAGACCTGCAGCAAAGTATCATAATAACCCATCTACCAGGGGCACCTGGGTGGCTCAGTCATTAAGGGTCTGCCTTCGGCTCGGGTCATGATTCCAGGGTCCTGGAATCCAGGCCCACATCAGGCCCTCAGCAGGAAGCCTGCTTCTCCCTCTCCCACTCCCCCTGCTTGTGTTCACTCTCACTCTGTCTCTGTCGAATAAATAAATAAAATCTTTAAAAAAGAAAAATCCTTCTATCAGCCAGACCTGAATTTTTTCTTCCTCTGCCAGCTAATGATGGAAACCCTTCTTCCCACCTCACCCCACCCCTGTTAAGTTACAGGTTTCAGTTGGGGATTATTGGGCATTATTGTTTGAGATGGTTAGCTTGAGATACTGGACCACCAGCTTACATAAGACTTGGGCCTTCTGAGCCTGCCGGGACTGATCTCGAATGTACATTACCTCCTAAGCTCATAACATGGTAGATCTGATCATACCAGTTCATGCTGGTCAGCTCTGGTCATCCAGGCACTTGGAACATCTGGTTAGCAAACAAGTCAGTCTCCACTAGGAACCAGTAGCACACCAGGAATTGATTTGCAAATGGCCAGTGGTTCTCTGCTGCATAATGACATCATTTCAGACATAGAAGTACTTGGGATGCCTGGGTAACGCAGTCGGTTAAGCGTCTGCCTTAGACTCGGGTCATGATCCCAGGGTCCTGGGATGGAGCCCTGCATCAGGTTCCCTGCTCAGTGGGGAGCCTGCTTCTCCCTCCAGCTCCTGGCTGTACTCTCATTCTCTTTGTCAAGTCTTAAAAAAAAAAAAAAAAAAAAAAAAAAGAAGTGGAAGAACTTACCATCCAGCCTCCTTACCTTCCACGGATCCCTCTAATAGCATCAGACCTGCCAGGAAAATGGCCTGGTGGATGGCTAGCCTGGACCTTCTGCAGAGCTCTGCCTGCTCTGAGCCCCACTTGAAACCAGTAGCCTTCTGAGTCATATAATAAATGGGTCACAATCATACTCCCAAGTATGCTATGTGCTATGTCTCTAAAATCCAAAGAGTGTCACCAAGCACCTTGTCTTTTTAGTTTGGGGGTTTCTTTTTGGTTTTTTGGTTTGGGGGGGTTGTCCTGGTTGAGGATGCAAGGGGCAACCACTTCCCCTTTTCCTTAGAGGGGACTTCCCTACTTTCCTCAAACCATTAGATCCCTAAAATCTTTACCAAAGTGGTGGATTCTTGCATCTTGATGGCACGAATCTCTAACTGTCAGCTACACCTTATTTTACAAAGGTGTGAAGGGTTCTTCTGGCTTATACCCACTAGGAACAATTAGCACCATATCACCAACAAAGTGAACCAGCATGGTGGTTTGTGGAATGTCAAGATAATCAATGTCCCAACAACATTGGACAACAAAGAATGGGGGGGCTCAGGAAAGTACCAGTGAGCTTCCTTATGAAAGTCAACTGTTCTTCATTCTTCTTTGAGAAAAATACACTTGCCAGATCAATAACTGCATGCCAAGTGCCAAAAAAGGGGTTAATCAGCTCCAATAAAGGTATTTGTTCATTTATTAGAGTCACTGCTTTCGGCTGCCATTTGTTTAATTTGAGGTAACCCACTTCCATCCTCCGTGACACCGCTGGATTGCGCAGGAAGCAAACAGGGGATGGAACAGGATATGCTGGAGCTCAGACCCCTACATCTTCTGCTCTTGGTGGTAGTGCTGATCGGGGCACTCTCTTCCAAGATGTGGCATTGCTTCTGGATTTCTACCTTGGCCAAGCCATGAAAGGAAGAAGCTCCTTTCACTCATTGGCCAAGGGTGCTCCCCTGGGGTTAGCACCTGAATGTTCCAGATGCTCATGGAGCGACCTGCTATAGGAAGTGAGGGGCTGTTGACATGAACCCGTCAAGATGCAAGACACTGTCAGGTCGCCCTTTCACAAAGCTGTTCAGAGCCCGTACCGGTGGCTACAGGGTAGCTAGGACACCTTGTGGGATCAGGAGGATTTGAAGGGACTCCAGAGGCATTTGAGGCACTGAGTCCTTAGGGTAGTAGGCAGATACAGAAGGAACACCTCTTTCTACTGCATCGTGAGTTCTTTAAAGGCAGGAAGCCTTTTCTGGATCTCCCTTCATCAGCTAACATGGGATCATCAGGTCGACCTACTCAGTTGCACTTGTTTGTTGCATAAACTAATAAGCTGATTGGATGATGAAACAACATCAGATGGGAAGATCCAGGTCCGATTCACAGGTGTGGCAGCCCTTAAAGAAAAGATGCTGCTGTAAAGTCAGGCTTCCTTGAGCGTGCCTAGGCACAGAAGAAGGAGGTCATAGCCACAGTGGCATCTGTCATGACTCGGGCGAAAGAAGACGGGGCAGCCCCGGGACCCCTGGCTCCCAGAACTAAGAGTCTTTATAGGCCCCATATTACTGCTAGAGAAACCCATTGTCTCGCACTGTATGGCTTACATATGTAGTCCGAGCTAAGAAATTGAAGAAGTCATCAGGAGAAAAAGGCCAAGGTTAACCTACTTCCTCAAAGAAGCTCGTGACTTTCTGTGGTGAGGGGCCACGGGTGGCTGTGTGGGTGGGACTGCAGGGGACTTTCTGTGCGTCCTGCCCAGGCACCAGTAGGAAGGACCATTGGAAGAGGAGGGGGACCTCGGTTCCTCACCACCCGTGGGGAAAAAAATACAGGCTCAGTCACCAGCCAAATGCTAAGACACCCACCTTCAGTTGGACTAAAGTTGGAATGGGTAGTTTACATAAAGAACAAAATAGAAAGAGAGAGACAGAGGGTAGGAAAGGAGAAGGAAGAGGAGGAGGAAGATGGAAAAGAGAGGAAGGGAAGGGGAGATTCTTTTCGTTTTTTAATTGGCATTTTTTTGTGGCAGAAAGCCACAGCTCCACCGTTAAGAAGACATTATTCCAGGGGTGTCTGGGTGTCTCAGTCATTAAGCGTCTGCCTTCAGCTCAGGTCATGATCCCAGGGTCCTGGGATCAAGCCCCACATCCAGCTTGCTCCCTGCTCAGCGGGAAGCTCGCTTCTCCCTCTCCCACTTCCCTTGCTTGTGTTCCCTCTCTGGCTGTGTCTCTCTCTGTCAAATAAATAAACAAAATCTTTAAAGAAAAAAAAAAGAGAGAGAGAGAAACATTATTTCAAATAAAATGACTGCCCGTTCCAGTGAGAAGCTGTGATTTTGGACTTCGGGAATGTGATTAAAGGCAGTAAAATGTGTATTGTCCACCTAACAGAGTGGCCCAGCTCCGGACCTCCACGACAGCAGCCTGCGTGGGACAGCCTCGCTTGGTTGAGACCCTCCCTGAGAGCCAGCATCTCTTGGAGCGCAGCCCCAGCATACCATTAATACCATCGAACATACTCGGTTATTAAAATACTGCATCATTGACTTTAACCTTCAAATTTGAATGCCTCCAGGAAAAACAAGAAAAATCCAATTTTTTTAAACAGTATAATCATCAATGAGTAAACCCAGAAGAATATTGGAAACATACAAAAAACTATAGTCTCCGGGTGCCTGGCTGGCTTAGTCATTGGAGCATGTTCCTCTTGATCTCAGAGTTGTGAGTTCGAGCCCCACGTTGGGTATAGAGATTACTTAAAAGTAAAAAAAAAATCTTTTTTTTTTTTTTTCAAAAAATGGTCATCTTGATTGAGGTGCCAATCTTCCAAACTTTTAAAATTGTTTATGTACTTTCTCATTTACGGGCTTGAGGTGGACACAAAAGAATACATTATTCATGTATTCTAATGGCTCTATTATGTCTCCTAATTCTGAACAATTGCATGCAGAAACAAGCAATTTGGAAGCACCCTTTTTTCCAACTCTAAAAGGCTATATAAGTGAAAAGTATTATCATTTCCAGTGTTAACGCTGAAGCAGAGCTCCATGTAACCCCTCACATGTGTAACGTTTAGGAACAGACGCAGGGACAACAATGCATGGCTGCATTTTCAAACTTTCCAAACAAAAAACAGCTTTCAAGAATGAATCTCTTACTTACTTACTTACTTAATTCATTTACTCACTTACTCATTTATTCCTTTGTTCACTTAAAATTGAAATAAAGAAGAGGGGCATTTTTTCATGTATAAAAGAGTATACAAATGCAACTTTTGACTGAGAACCTGACACCAGGAAGATCAAAGGCCAAACTGAGCTTCCAAAAAAGGATGTTAACTTTTAAAGGAAGTCGTGAGGACCTGGGGGCTGACCTGCATCAAAGGCCAGAATGTGGAGAGACTGGGGGGATTCGTCCAGGGGACTTCTAGAGAATACTGTGGGTGGGCTTGAAGTCCCAGCCCCTGGGAGAGAAGTGGAGGACTCTTGGTCTCAACTCAGACTGCAGAGAGGGGCATGAAGGGGACCCCGTGGAGAGCAGGTTGGTGTTCCAGGCAGCGGTGGCTCCAGAAATGGGTCTCGGATTCCCACTTGGGAAGTGGAAAGAATGAGAGATGCCAATGGCTCAGGGGAGGGACGGCGGTTGTGTGGGAGGGCCGCAGCCCAAGATGCTATAGCAAATGGACATGAATGCTTCCCCCTATGAGAAAGCCATTGCTGGCCAGGTCTTGTCCAGGTGAGCCCCCCTGGAGGGGCAAGGAGGGGCAGGTTTAACTCCAGGCAAAACACAAACAATGGGCCAGGAGAAAATCATCATTCCCTAACTGCAAACAGGAGGTACCTGCTTGGGTGGGTGGCTGGAGGAAGGCCGCTGAGGCTTCCACACCAAGGCTCGGGAGACAGAATCTGCCAGCAGCAGAGAGCAAGAAGCCAGCTCACGGCAGTCTCAGCATAACACAGACCATTCCTTCTCGCCTCGCCATTGTCCCCAGGTAACCCCCAAACCTACAGGTGCTGGAAGTCATGGTTAGCAAATGGACGGGGTTTGGGAAAAAATAGAACCTTGGATGTTCCTCGGTGACAGGCCTCCCACCTGATAGTGAAGAGACACCTCAATCAAATTAACTTCGAGCTTGGAAAATGGCCAGAGACTGGAAATCCTCATTTCTGTATTGAGACAATTTGTATCACTTGAGAGTGACCTGAAAGCCATCAAGCGTCCTGAGTTTTCATCCCGGTATGGAGAAAAACTGGTCCCACTGAATGAATATAAAAGAACAGGGGCAGATCCACAACAAGCCCACCACGGCTTCTATCTCAGAGTGTGGATAGACAATGTGCTTCCTCAGTGGGGAAAAAAAAATGGTGTTCAAATATCCCAAAGGGATATGGTATGATTATAAATCTTCTCCCCTCTTTTGCCTGTTCGTGGAAGCAGACAGTTATAATTTTGTCTCCCCAGCTCACAGCCCACGTTAGCTCCACCACCGTCTGCCCTTTCTGGAACTGGCCTCCCCTGCCTGTGAACCTGATCGCATCAAGCTGTCTTGTTCTCTGACGATCTTGGCTGGTCCAAAGGTGGAGCTCGGACCCCAGCCAGGACTGCCAGAGGCCTTCCCTAGGAGTCTGACAAAAGAAAAAGAGATGGAGTTTATATTCTTTCTTTCCAGGGGCTGCAGATAACAGCCTTTTCCTCTTTTTACAACTGGGAGGCGGAGGAGGATCACGAGAGATAAACGATGGAGCTGACACCCCTGAGAGGCACAGATGAAAGGTGAGAGAAAGACCTGATGGGCCTGGAGTCTCCTGCTCCCCTTCAGTCCCGGGGCCCCCCGTGCATTTCTCTCTGTGCCATGCCCAGAGCCTAAAAATCAATTCCCCATTTTTGCTAAAGCTTGTCACTGTTCAATTTCTGTAATCTGAAACCTTGTACATTCATTGCTATCTTGACATTTTCTAATTTTCTGTTTTTGTGAAAAGGCGCGTAAGCTTGCTTAGCTCAAATTTCCCAGGGTCCCAGAACTATCTTGATTTAGATGTAGGGTCTCCATCTGCTCTCACAGGACACACAAGAACACACACCAGACGTTTCGTTTCCACTCTGCCCCCATTTTAAAATAAAATAACAGTATTAAAGAGGGGAGGAAAATCACAAAAAGACAACTGAGGAGTGCATGAGTGTGTGTGTGTGTGTGTGTGTGCGCGCGCGCGCATTTTTGTGTGCGTGAGAGAGAGAGAGTGAGAGAGATTGAGAGAGAGACTCAGTCCTGCTCTTTCCCTGCTCATGATTAAAGTCCTCATGGACTTCTTATATATTTTGGAAGAAGCTGCCAAGCTCCCAATGAAGGGAGCCATGGCCTCCCTTCATTACATGTCACTGCCCACTTTGAATGGCAGTTTAGAGGAAGAGGATACAAGATATTTGATCTACCCCAATGGACCATATTGTGCTGGTTTTGTCTGAGAGCTGGGTTTTGTCGAGAGTTCTACTTTCATCTCTAAGATTTGCTTGGGGTCAGTAGTTCAGTCCTTGGGACACCTGCCTCAGCCCAACCTCTGTACCTGAGGGTCACTCGGAGCAGACAATCTGCTGCGGACTGGAAGGACCAGGTTTCCATACTGGCACACATGACTCTCCTCTCCCAACAACCATAGTTCATGTTAGACCAGGATGGACATTTGACCCAAGGAGGTCAGTCCGGTTCTCCCTCCCAGAGACTGCAGATGATTTGAGGCTGGAGCTCAGAGCCTTCATCTAGAATCAAGGCTAGCAAGACCATCTTTACCGGATCTGCACCACTTGCAAGAAAGCCATCTGTAGATGTAGATAAATGGGGCAATGGAGCTGAGAAGAGGACTCATCATCTGGTGACATCCGTATGTGAGTTTGCTAGGGCTGCCATAGCAAAGTCCCAGAGACTGGGGGGCTTAACCACACACACCCATATCTCACCATTCTGGAACTGGAAGTCCTCAAGCAAGGTATTGGCAGGACTGGTTCCTCCTGAGACTTCTCTGGTGGCCTGTATGTAGGTGGCTTTCTCTTCCCTGTGTCCTCCCATGGTCTTACCTCTCTGTGTCTGGGTCCTAATCTCTTCTTATGAGGACAGTGGTCATATCAGGTTAGGACCTGCCCATATGACACTATTTTACTTTAATCACCTCTTGAAAGGCCTCCTCTCCAAACACAGTGACATTCTGAGATACTGGGGGTCAGGACTTCAACATATGAATTTGTGGGATCTGGAGAGGGACATGATTCAGCCCTTGATGCCCTGTGTCTCCCCTTCCAATATTCCTAAATATAGCTCAGCCTGGCACCTGGTTATATTTCCCATTGGGAGGAGGATATAAGAAAACAAACTCCAACTTTTGATTTGTGATGATCTGAGTAGATTTCTACATCAAATACTTCTTGATAAAGGCAATTACTCCTCTAAAGCCAAAATCGGGGGCACCTGGGTGGCTTAGTAGGTTGAGCATCCAACTCTTGTTTTTGGCTCAGGTCATGATCTCAGGGTCCGAGACTGAGGCCCGCAGCAGGTGGGGGGTTCCCTACTGCTCTCCTTTTCCCTCTGCCCTCCTCCCCCTCTCTCTCTGAAATAAATAAATAAATCTTTTTTAAAAAACAAAGCAAAAATTTCCCTGTGATTTTCCAGAATTGTGAGAACCAGAAATGTTACTACTGAGTTTCTGCATGAATTTTAAGCAAGAAACAATTTCTAGGTACCATCCAAGCTTTGAGCTGAACTCAGCTTCCTTAAAGCTGCTTCCTCTCCTTCCATTTGAAATCCATATTCAGCCTTCCGCATATTATGCCAAAACCAGAATGTGGCCATCACCTTTCCTATCATCACTAAGGCCATCTACATAGACATTTCGGAGCCACCCTGTGGTTCCCACTTTCTGAATTTTGTGATGTTACATGTACTGTTCTGAGTAGATACTTGACTTCCAC
This sequence comes from Mustela putorius furo, assembly GCF_011764305.1. Classification (NCBI taxonomy): domain Eukaryota; kingdom Metazoa; phylum Chordata; class Mammalia; order Carnivora; family Mustelidae; genus Mustela; species Mustela putorius. The sequence goes on along the minus strand of NW_025422010.1, from coordinate 9,613,424 downwards.
ACACACAAAAAAATAAAATAATTCAGGGTAATTTTTTAATAGAGTAGTATGGAGGTTTGAGGGATTTCAGAGGCGAGCAAAGAAAATGACATGGCTAGAAAGGGACAGTAAGACACACAAGCTTCATCAGGCACCCCTTTGATGGGATCGCATGTGGGGGGTCCCTGAGGGCAGGAGACTGTCTAGAAGCTTCTGTACCAGGGACCCCAGGTCAACAGGGGAACACCCAGGCAATCAGAGAAGAGGTTCAGAGAAGGGCTTTCCATGAAAGTTGATGTCTCTGGACAGAAAGCCCTAGGATCAGATCACTTTGAAAAGTAGCTTGGGGTCTTCATAGCCCCAGTTTACCCGATTCATGGTTAGCAGAAATCAGGCATACTTTCTCAGGCTGTACAAAGCAGGCAGGCTCGAAATGGCTAAAAATCTGCTTATGGAGCCTATGTTTAAATTAACTGGATATACAAAAATTTACTTGGCCTTATCAAGATTTTGAGCTAAAGGGTCTCTGCCTGGTGTGAAGAAATAAACCACATAGGGGCGGATACACGAAGGCCACGTTCAGCTCATTTATATAGCAAGGAGGCAGGAGACACTGGGAAGAAGAAACAGAAGGTGGACCCATCACCTACATCTCATTCTTTCAAAAAGAAAAGACAAAGGGGCGCCTGCATAGCTCAGTGGGTTAAGCATCTGCCTTTGGCTCAGGTCATGATCCTGGAGTCCCCAGGTGAAGCCCCAGATCCAGCCCCATGTCGGGCTCCCTGCTCAGCGAGGAGTCTGCTTCTCCCTCTCCCTCTGCCCCTCACCCTATTCCTGCATGCTCGCTCTCTCTCTCTCACACACAAATAAATAAGTAAAATCTTTTTAAAAAAAATAAAAAAAAAAAGAAAAGCCGTTAATCCATGAAAAACAACAGACCATTGCAGAATTTCTGATTATTAAAGGAATGATCCCAATTCAGTAAACTCCCTAGGTGGAGTGACCAGCATTAGACCACCAACTTGAATATCACCCCTATTCATTTCCGTTGAAGAAAGAAGCTCACATTTAAAACATCTAGACTGAAAGAAAGATGGTTGCCTTTGAAAGTACCTACTTTTTTTTAAGCATCATATGTAGACATGCATGTATAATTTTTTTTGACAACTCAAGAGTGCAAGATTTTGATGTAGACCATGTTATAGAAGTGACCACCAGGATGATTCGATTCCCCATCTTATCGACACCACCCGCACACACACATATTCTAAAGATCACTTTATTAATCAACATAAATTGCAATAATATGTTATATTATTAAGTGATAAAATGGAGACAAGCCTGTTCCTCCCCTTGAGCCATTTCATGCAGATAAAAGTATTCAGTTCAAATGAAGGACAGGATCTAAAAATTTCACCTGGAAATTTTCGTGCGGGAGAAATTAACTCACTGATAAAGTGTAATAAACTGAGCAGATGGCATGTCATTAAGAGAGATGTGGTTGACCTGCAGTAGTCCAGCAGGACGCAACTTGAAGAATCAAACCTCACCCTCACTATATGAGCACTCCTCATCTCCTACTGTTGCCTCTAATGGGCCGAATCCAGCTGGGAGCCAGAGTGGGAGAAGCCTGTCCTGGCAGCCAAGACAGGTCACCTCCTGGGCTCAGAACTGAGGGAGGATGTTGGAGAGTGGCCCTGGGAATGTCCAGCACCAAGACTGTGTCCTCTTGTCCAGGATTAGACCCTCAGGGCCTAGCACATAGCAGGTGATCGATTTAAGCATGCTGAATAAATGAGTTCATTAATTTGCTCTGATGGTGTGTCTCTTCTTCCAAAATTCCTGACCCCTCATTGGTCCCAGAGCATGTGGAAGCATTGGCATCTCTCTATCTTTGTCTAGGCTGTATTATCCAGCTCAGACTGTTTTTTGCTTTTCCTCACCTGACCAGTAGGGCTGTGTCAGCCAGAAACCTAGGATTGGCAGAGTGGAAGCCAGAGCAGAAGAAAGATGGGACAGTCATGCAGGCGGGGTCTTCTTACTAGGACCAGCTGGCTGGGGTTGGAGTCATAGACAGATGGGCTCCTAAGCATGGAAGGAGAGCAGCCAGTAAGCTGTTATCTGCTGACACTTACAGCAGAAACCATTGGATACCTACCCAACATCCATTCCCACCTGCTTCTTTGCCAGTCAAGTGCTGAGTTCACTCGAATGCCCAGACCTCACCTACTAAGTCATGAAGACTGACCATAGCCCCAGGATCAGAAGTAACCCTTGAAGACAGACCCATTACCTTGGCCAGCAACTGTCTTCAAAGCATCTGACCTCATTCTGGCCAATGAAAGATTTAGACAGTCTTCCCCAATTCTAAAAGTTCTTTCTAGAGGAAACACTGGATCTCGGCATGAAAAGGACGTGAGTTGGAAGAGGTCATGAGGGGACTTGTCTTCCAGCTGCATTTGCATAGCCCTTGATATAACATTGAGAAAATGTCCAATAAGCATTTGTCAAAACGGTAGAGAGGTGGTAGGCAATCAAGTATGGGGTGGGGCCAGACACCGATCCTCAACAAATTGCCTTGGCTGTGAACTTACCTCGACTTACTACCATCAGTCTCCTACCCTGGACCTACTGTGTCCGCCAGCACAGGCTTCCTGGTCTTGAGGGCACTGCTGTCATCTAGGGCCAGGCAGGGGTTCAGCCAGATTGCTTCCCATGATTCCAACGCGGTAAGTGGCTCTACCCAAGAACTGAGTCCAAAAAGCAGAGCATGGACTAGTGTTTTGGATGACAACAGTCCATCACGGAAAATCTTACGAAGGCAGAGAAAAGAACTTCAGTTCTGGCTAACACAAAGGGCAGACCAAGTTTGTACCTAGAGCATCAGGAAACCAAAGATACCCAAAAAGATGGCCAAGGAAGAGAATTTTAAGAAAGAATTTCATACTTTCTAAAAGAAACAAACAGGCATTGAAATAATGAATCATAACCAAAAAAATCAGAATTCCTTGGCCCTTTGTATAACAGGTAACCTTTGAACAACATAGGTTTAAACTGAACATACACACATATACATATTGCAGGTATAACATGGGTTTTTTCTGATACAGTTCAGTACTGTAAATACATCCTCTCTTCCTTATGATTTTCTTAATAACGTTTCCTTTTCATAGCTTATTTTATCATAAGAAAACAATAGGTAATACATATAACATTGCAAAATATATGTTAATCAACTTCTTATGTTCTCAGTAAGTCTTCCAGTCAAGAGTGACCTAGCAGTAGTTAAGAGTGACTCCTGGGGGAGTCAAAAGGATTTTGGGTACCTGGATTTTCAACTGCCTGGGAAGGGCATCGGCACCCCTACCCCCACATTGTTAAAGGGTCAACTCTGGTTTGCTAGGGCTCCTGCAGCAAAAGACTACAAACTGGGTGGTTTAGAAAAATTGAAATATATTCTCTCCCAGTTCTGGAGATGAGAAGTGAGAAATCAGGCGGGGCCAAGCCCACTCTGAAACCTGAAGCAGGGGGAATCCTTCTCTGCATCTCCCAGCTTTTGGTGCCTTGCCAGCAATCTTTGCTCTTCCTTGGTTTGCAGCTTTAGCTCTTGGATCTCTGCTTCTGTCATCACGTGACATCCCCCCTCTTGTGTCTGTGCCTCTTCTCTTTTTGGTATGAAGACACCAGCCATGTGGGATCAGATCCCACCCTATTCCAGTATGACCTTATCTTAATTCAACTAATTACATCTGCAACAACCCTATTTTCAAATAAGGTTACATTCTGGGGTACTGGAAGTTGGGATTTCAACATAACATTTTGGAGCACACATTTCAACCCCTAACACCTTTCTTAAATTTATATTACATTTCTTCTGCGTTGTCTTTGGCAGTACATACAGGGAAGGCCCTGGTGGACGGCACAGACACACTCTTCAGAGCTTAGGGCTTCTGAAGTTCTCATATGGCCTTGGACTTCACAGAGGTAAAAACATAATGATGGCTGAGAGACCCTGAGCTTCCTTGACATGCTTTTCTTCCCTATTCTTGCAAAAGCATTTGTCACCATCTACCAAACCCCTCTCTGAAGAAAGGGGCAGCAGCGCTCAGTTTCCCATTTCCTCAAGGGCTGACTCTATCAATTATTCCCACATTAAATTTTAAACCCTTTCTTGTCAACAAATTCTTTTTTTCAAAAGATTTTATTTATTTATTTGACAGAGATCACAAGTAGGCAGAGAGGCAGGCTCCCCGCCAAGCAGAAAGCCCGATGCGGGGCTCGATTCCAGGACCCTGAGATCATGACCTGAGCCAAAGGCAGAGGCTTAACCCACTGAGCCACCCAGGCGCCCCTCTTGTCAACAAATTCTTACACAGAATCCCCAAATATGTTCTTTTTCAAGTGTAAGTATATTTTATACATTCGTATTTGAGACATTTATTCATCCTAATTGAGTAACGAGGAGGAAAAGATTATTTTGATTTTGGTTAATATATAAGTATGGAGTTGGGACTTACACAGCTGCAGATTTATCATAAGGAATGAAGCTGAAGCTTCAGGACCCTTTGTTTGCAGAGGCCTGGGAGGGGTCCCAGCATTGTGTTCTCATAACCATGTGTCTGTAAAGTTTAGAGGAAAATTAACTTTAGTGCAATTTGTTAAGGTTGCTGCCTCTGCCCAAGCCTTCTCTCCTATCAGGGCATTTGAGTGGCCTTGCCTATGGGAACATTGAACTGGGCATATATTTTAGTTTAGGTTTAATGGGATATACTGTGTTGCTCGCAGTTACTTATATGTACAATCAAATTACTGCTAATAATTCCAAGTAGGAATTATTCTGACCACTGTGCCAACCAACGTGGGTTGTGACACAATGATTCAGAAGTCATATTGCAATTAGAACATGTCCTACTAGCTGGCACCAAATATACATGGACACTGGAGAGGAAATGGCAGGTGTAGTCAGAAGGCACCCAAGGAGTGTCCTTCAAGTAATCAGAGCACAAAATTGTAAGTAGAAAATTTAGTCCTCATCAGTGCCCAAGCAAAGTGAAACTCTTTCCAGTAAAGGATGCACTTAGTAGTAAAGTGTAGATGGGGCACCTGGGTGGTCCAGTCGGTTAAGCGACCAATTCTTGATTTGGATTGAGGTCATGAGCTCTTGGTGGTGGGATCAAGCCCCACTCTGTGCTTAGTGGGGAGTCTGTTTGGGATTCTCTGTCCCTCTCCATCTGCTCCTCCCCTACCGTCCCCCAAAATAAATGGGTAAATCTCTTTTTTTAAGTAGTGAAGTATAAACCATTATAAACACATGATACATTTTGTTTTCTCTTTGAATGAAAATGCTGTTGATCAGAAGTCCTATGTTTGTAGGACAAAAATCTAGGGCAGAACTATGAACAGAGAATATGTCTGGATATGAAGTCACATGAGTTTTACGTGTTCCAACCATCAGTAACAAAAAGTTAAAAATTCAAATCCACCATGCTAGAGGAAAGACTGCATTTCAAGTCTCACTGTAAAAGATATTACAAAATCATTTAATATAATCAAATGCACGCAGCCAACACATGTAGTAAAAAAAATTACAGACATGATTTGGGCAGTTCAATAATAAAAATACTAAGTTTTAAGATTTTGTTTAGAACACTTATCAGCTCTTTTAAATTTGTGAAGTATGGTTTATTTTATCATTTGGAAAAAATATTTACTTTTTATCTAATTTTTGTTGGGAGATAACTGTCCATGGGTCTCTTATGCTTCTACATATCTTATAAGCAAGGGCACTGACAACTTTTGTTCCCAACGATCTTTTCAGGATGTTTGTATAGCAAATGACCTTGGAAGAATGAAATCCTGGCTCCCTTCAAGACAGAGGGAAGATTTAACTGCTGACCAGTATAATAGAGACAATGACTCCCTCCTGGCCAACGTTGGGGATGTTGGTTTGCAGCCCCTTTAAAGACTGGGGTTCCCAAGCCTGAGGCTCGTCACCTACCGTGCAAGCCCCACTCTGCGCACCATCCACTTGGACCCAGTCCCACAATAGCTGTGGCACTTGAGGACAAAGGAACTGGGGTGAATATGATGCTCATGTTGTCCACTGTGTTGGGAGTATTAAAGTGCTACGGTTAACAAGTAACAGGTGTCCTTCTCTTGGTGGGAATGTAAATGGGTGTGGCCACTGTGGAAAACAGTATGGAGGTTCCTCAAAACACTGAAAATGGCACTACAATCTGGTCTAGCAATTCCACTCTGGGACTTTACCCCAAAAAAGAAAAGCACTAGCCCAAAAAGATGTATATGCCCTATGTTCACTGAGGCATCGTTTACAATAGTCAAGACATGGAAACAAGCAAGGTGTACATCAATGGATGGATGGATGGATAAGAAATTTGTTACATACACACAATTCAGCCTCTGAAAAGAAGAAAATCCTGCCATTTGTAACAACAAGGATGGAGCTTGATGATGTCATACTACGTGAAATAAGTCATAGAAAGACAAATACTCTGTGATCTCATATTTATGTGGAACCTAAAAAAAGCGAAGTCAAAGATACAAAAAATAGATTGGTGGTTGCCAGAGGTGGGGAGAAATGGTGAAATGGGTGAACAGGGTCAAAGAGTAGAAACTTCCAGTTAGAAGATATATAAGTCATGGTGGTTATGTACAGCATGGAAACTATAGTTAACAGTACTGTGGTGTATATTTGAAAGCTGCTAGAAGAGTTAAAAAAAAAGAAGAGGGGGGCACCTGGGTGGCTCAGTGGGTTAAAGCCTCTGCTTTCAGCTCTGGTCACGATCCCAGGGCCCTGTGATCAAGCCCCACCTTGGGCTCTATGCTCAGCGGGGATCCTGCTTCCTCTTCCTCTCTCTCTGCCTGCCTCTCTGCCTACTTGTGATCTCTGTCTGTCAAATAAATAAACAATTTATTTTAAAAATTTTTATTTAAAAAAAAGTCTCATCAGACACAAAAAATTATAACTATGTGAGTTGATGGGTGTTAACTGACCTTGTTGTGTTGATCATTTTGCAACATATACAAATATCCAATAATTACATTTGACACTTTGGACTAAGACAATGTTATATGTCAGTTACATAGTAAAACTTCAGGGTTGGGGGTGGGGAGTGTGTCTTGGCAATAAGGAGACTGAGACTTGCTTGCCTCTCCATGTGTCCATGCCTCTGACCCAGGAGTCTTCTGTCTTCTCACCCATGGAACTGTGTTGAGCTAATTTGTTAGCTTGCAAGTTTTGTAACATCTCAGACCCTGCTCTTAATTTCTCAAAAGTTTTGCATTTGTAATTTTGAAATGTCTTTAAGAGTGACCCCCAAAATGTCAAGCCCCGCAAAACCTGGATCTACTCTGAGTTTTTAGATGATGCTTTTTTATAGCAGTTTCCAGGTCCAATCAAATGTTACTTTGACTTCTAACTTGGGGAAATATATTGAATTTGGTATTCTTCTCTAGCTCCTCCCATCTGTTGCCTTCCCTTCCTAGCTGGTACACAGCCCAGTTCTGAATGGCAGGACCACAGATTTTGTGATCAGTTGTGATCAGTTGTCCACATCACAAGTAATTTGTTACTGATAAAGTACATTCTTTAGAAAAGATTAGGGTTTTCAAGCTTACCTCTCTAATGTCGTATTTGTAAGCATGCACTCCCAATATTTGCTAGGATTCCTTCAGCTCCATATATGGAAACCTACTTCAGAAGACTTAAATAACAGGGGAATTTATTCTCTCACATGGTAAGATGTCCCTAGGCGGTGTGGGGGCATGCCGGGGCTGTCGCCATGATTAGTAAATTCAGGGCCTTCACAACCACATCTAAGTCCCAGGTTTTTTTCATCTGTCCACTCTACCATCTACAACCTGTGAGCTAGCTGTCCTCAAGACAGCAAGATGGCAGAAACTCCTATAAGCATTACACCTTTCACACAAAAGGTCAAAGGCAAAAGAGGTACTATCTCTTCCTGGGGCCTTTTTTGGTTTTGTTTTTTGTTTTGTTTTGGTTTTGGTTCTGCCCCCCACCTTGGGTCTCTTTTGAAGAGCTACAAAACCTTTTACCAGAAGCTCTGTCCTCCCAAAGATTTTCCTGCATTTCTCATTGACCAGATTTTGATCATATGCCCTTTTCTGAGCCACTTACTGGCAAGGAGAATAGAATCTGAGTAACTAACTGAGACAAAACAACATCCCCCCCACTGGTCCTGATGCTTGGGCAAGCTTTACCTGAAGCAGGTGACTTCACAGAGCAGTGTGAGAGTCTGGACAAAGCTCAAGAGTTTTTTTTTAACAAAGATGAACGATGCAATCTGATTCCCACCCTCATGATAATGAATGCTTTTGGGTACAGACAGTACTCTCTTTGCAGGCTCGGATAAGCAGAATTTCAGTTACCGCAGTTTAGTTAAATAACACCATTTCCCCAATGGCTCAAATTTCCGTTACCACAGTATATTAACTATGAGTAATTGCATAGAGCACAAACTTCACAGCTCACTCTTCAGCGCGCAGATCACTACAAAAATAGCAGGTGTGCATCATAATCAGTGACCAACATGTCTGTCAGGTACACACCAGAGAACAGGATGGACTCCCATCAAAGCTTGGTAGGGATGTCAAGACTGATGAGGTCATGCATTCACCAAGAGGCAAGTACTTGCTTCCTGACATTGCTAATCAGTAAGTGGGGTCACTGCTCTCCTTCCTACAGCAGAGGAGAGAAATCCACAGCTGAGAGTGGTTCCTTGATTGTAAATGATGGAGCTGTGTTTAAAATTACAGAGATCAATCATATTTTAAATATCGTAAGAACTAGCGAACAAAGGAAAAAACTATTATGACTGCTCTTGGCAAGCTAAGGACTCTCCTACAAATGAGAACTTCCCATTAATTTATGGGCAATGCAAGAGTTTTACAAATCCGGTCTGTAGAGTAATATCCACATGTACTACGCATTACCAAACCCAGTTCTAAATAAAGCTGAAATTCGGTGGGTTACGTGATCATTCTCAGCAAATGTGCCAGCTCCTATCATATTTAGAACCCTGTGTTCCGAGGTGCTCAAATTCACACTGAGGAATTTGCTAAACAAATCCCTGGCAAGGAATCACAGCAGCGATTTTCTGTATCCTTAAGTCCTTTCAACTAGAAGTGCCAGAACACCCTGCCCGAGTCTATAATTCCTAAACTTGTGGAGTGTCAATCTTGGCCTTTCTTAGCACTGTTCGATGTTTAACTCACTCGCTCCCCCAAAGGAGCATGCCATATATTTATATTAAAAGTGAAACGGAATAAAAACTGCTGAACTCTGAATAAGGCAGCAACCAGGGCTAAAAATAACGGATTTCGTGTGTTTCCTATGGAAAAGACATGGCATTTCTTCCTATGAAAGGCAGACAGGACCCGGCAAGACGAAGAAACCTGCTTCCCACGGGGAGAGGGTGGGGCCTTAGCTTGACGGGGTCTGCACTGGAGCCTGCAGTTGGCAGGGTGTAACCGAGAAGGCCTGGCTCGGGGACTTGCGAGCGTCCCAGCAACTCTTTTGAGTTTGCAACAGTGATTTGGGGGATGTTATCTTGAGAACGTAGCAGGTTTGGGGGAGAGATGGCTAATGAACTGCAGTCGTGCTTGGGGACTGTGTTTAGTGAAAGACGGGAAAGGAGGAGTGAAAAAGGAGAAGGGGGAAGGATGAAGAAGAAAGAGAAGTTACAAGAGCCGACCGAAAGAAAAGACAGGGAAGAAAGGGCATGGGAAACGGAGCAGCAGAGTGCGGGAGAGCAAGGACTAGGAGGACGAAAAGTGAAGCCGGCCGGGGTGAACGAGCCGCGCTAGGCGAGCGGTCCTCCGGCCGATAGGGGACGCGCGAGCGCCGGGCCGCCCGCCCCGCGCAGGTCCCGCGGCCCCGCCCCGCCCCGCCCGCTCCGCGCCTGCGCTTCCTGCCCCTCCTCGTCCGGGATGCTGCTGCCGCTGCTGCGGAGTAGCTGCTTCCCTTCCTCCTCTCCCGGCGGCGGCGGCGGCGGTGGTGGTGGTGGTGTGGACGCGGGCGCGGGGAGCCCGCCGGCGGCGCAGCTGCAGCGCGGAGCCCACGGGCCGTCGGGGCCGCTCGAGCGGACGGACACCCAGCCCGGGGCCGACCCCCGGCGCGCGGCGGAGGCCGAGGGGGCGCCGGGGCCCGGGGCGCGGGGCCCGGGAGCGGGCGGCGGCGGGCGGCGGGCCGAGCGGGAGCCGTATGCGTGCATGGATCCGGGCGCCGCGCTGCAGAGGCGGGCCGGGGGCGGCGGCGGCCTGGGCGCGGGCTCCCCGGCGCTCTCGGGCGGTCAGGCTCGCCGGAGGAAGCAGCCCCCCAGGCCGGCCGACTTCAAGCTGCAGGTCATCATCATCGGCTCCCGCGGCGTGGGCAAGACCAGCCTGATGGAGCGCTTCACCGACGATACCTTCTGCGAGGCCTGCAAGTCCACCGTGGGTAAGGGCGCCGGGGCTGGGCCGGACCCCGGCTGGGCCCCTCCGTCGCCAGCGCTGCCCTTCCGCAGTGCCCAGCGCCCTACCGGCCGCGTTTTCTTTGCGTCTGTGAGCCTCTCCCCCTCCAGCTGGGTGGCCTTGTATTTGGTGGATGGGCCTCGGTGAAATTTAGGGGGAAGGGCGGCTCCAAATGGAAGTCCCTCGATCCTGTTCTAAAGCCAGACCGAGATTTTCGTGGTAGTCTCCACGCAGACTTGTCCTTGGGGCCTCCGGGCCGTGCATCCTCCCACGACGCAAACCCCTCACGCCCCTCCCACGGCCTGATCCCAGCTGGTTTTTGAACCAGCGTCCCCTCTCGCACCCTCCAAGGGCCGGTCATGAGACCGGGGTGATGCATTGGTCCCGTTCAGTTTTCAGGGACAGGGTGAGAATCTCTCCACGGAAACTCTTGGCCCTTCCATTACTCACCCAAGAAAAAAGGTGCTGCGAGGTGGGAAGCAGGCGGGCAGCGTAGTGAAGTTGAAGCTCTGCGCCGGCGAAATGGCCAAAGTGGGTCATCTATAGCGAATCCCGGTGCTTAGGCTCGCCTTGTGAGAATCAGGGCTTATTTGCTAATTTTGAACTCACTTTTCCAATGCGCCGACATAATGAAGTTTGAAATTCCCTGCGGAGGCTCTGTGGAGAATATTAAGACTAGAACTACACCAAGTTTCTCGTTTTAACTGTCAATGCGGGTCAGAGGGACTTCAGCTGTACTTGTCGGTGACCTCAAATAACCCTGGGACTTGCTGAAATGGGGAGGAGTCTTCCAAAATCACCTAAGTGGGTGAAGTGCAGCAGTGAAGTAAATACGTGAGGTAACTCCAGGTCAGAAAGTATTTCACCCGCAATGGAAACTGCAGAGGGGAAGTTGTTTAATGAAGTCAGATGTAGGAGACTTGGTATGGAAGTTCGTCAGGTTGGTATGGGTAATAGTTTTTTCCTATGGAAAACCCGTTAAAGCTGTCAAACCTAGGGCAACCACATAGATGAGCTAAGACTTAGAAAGAAAGGGCAGTCACCTTCAGTGATAGGCAGCAAAGGATCTCCCGCAAGGAGGTCCAAGAAACATTGTGTAGTATTAAATTTGAAGTACAGAATTAAACATATCTTCCGTGTTCCTGTCCACATACGTGGCCTTGTAACCAGAGGTAGCCAAGGCAGTACAATTTGGGGAAGAATGGTTTTTAAATGTAACAGAACCGTACATTAGAACATTTTCAATGTCTAATTGGAAAATAAAACCCCCAAATTTCATACTGTCTTTTTTGTTTCTCCTTTGAGAAGTGTTTTCCTTGGTCCTTTTTTAGAATGGACTATTTGGGAAATGCTTGGGCTCTCCGTACCCTTTGTTTTTAAAATGATAACTCCTGGGACCGTGATAAAACTGAGTAGCATTATTGTACCTGTTTTAAATATCCAGTTGGACCATATAGAGGATAGGGAGTTACTGAACGATCAAATGAGGTTTACATTGTTATTTTAGTACCTGGTGTAAAAAGAGGTAAAGGCAGTTTAGTAGAAGTAACAGTGTTTGATGACTGCATACTTCAAAATATATAAAAATAAGGGATAATATGACTGCACTGTGTGGTAAAGAGAAATCAGCCCAGGCACTGATAGGTGGGGATAAATGAGAGGTTGGAGGGGTGGGGTGTGGATAGGAGATGGGCGGAGATGTGCTTTAGAGTGGGAAAGAGAAGAGGTGAAGAAGAGTTTTCTGAGCAGGCTAAGCAGGCAGTCGTGCAAAACCACCCCGCCCCCTTCACCGCCAACTGCAAGTACAGGCTTTCACTTGTACTTATGACGGACCAGCCATAGATATCAGAGGTTCCCACAACCACCTCCTTAGGTCTGATTAATTTGCTGGAGCAGCTCACAGAACCCAGAGAAACCTTCTCCTTTGTAGATGACCAGGTAATTGTAAAAGGATGTGATGCAGGAAGTGTTGTGGTGGTCCCTGGGGATGACTTTCTCCCCATATACCATGTGTTCCCCAGCCCTCAAGCTCGGAACCTGCGCTTTTGGGTTTTATGGAGACTTCATTACATAGGCATGGTTAAATCACTAACCATTCATGATTGGGCTCAGTCTCCATCCCCTTTACCCTCCTTGGAGCGGGGATCAAAAATTCAGGCCCTCTGGGGCGCCTGGGTGGCGCAGTGGGTTAAGACCTCTGCCTTCAGCTCAGGTCATAATCCCAGGGTCCTGGGATCGAGCCCCACATCGGGCTCTCTGCTCAGCAAGGAGCCTGCTTCCTCCTCTCTCTCTCTGCCTGCCTCTCTGCCTACTTGTGATCTGTCTGTCAAATAAATAAATAAAATCTTAAAAAAAAAAAAAATCAGATCATCTAATCACTTAGTTGGTTCTGCTGACCAGCCCCCATCTTTTCGTGACCTGGGGGGCATTCCACAAGTCACCTCATTAACATACCAAAAGACATCTTTATAATTTGCTCCCTAGAAAATTCCAAGGGTTCTAGGAGCTCTGACCGGAATGTGGACAAAGGCCAAATATATTTCCTAGTATAAATCACAGTCTCACGGCCACATTCTGGGAAAGACTCATTAATAGACTTTAGGAATAAGGCTTCAAGACCTTGACTGCCATGCTAAGGAGCATGGACCTTATCCCATAGCAACTGGAGCTGGAAAGGCCTCTGAATATAGCATTGGCATGGAGACAGTGAAACTTAATTTGGCAAGATTGCATAGGATATTTATTTGGGAATGATGAAGAAACAGGAGGCAAGGACACCAGGCAGTTTGGTTCTCTTTCCTCCTGGCAAACATAAATATATACATTTCACATATCTCCCACGCTGCTACCATTGTGGGGTTCCTTATGTGGTTGGGTTTTTGTCTTGCTCATTTTTGTTTCTTCCAAACATAGCCTATAGTTCTTGGCTCTCTAACTGTTGATTAATTGTGGGAAGTTCAGAGAAAGTTGATAACCTCTGGTCTAATTCAGAGTACGAAGATACTTCAAGAATGCCAGCTAGCCCCCCCCTTCAGTCTCTGCCTCTGAGATGTTTGTTCCTTCTTGCAATCAGATCATTTACGGAGCATCTACTGGGCGTGAGGTACTGTGCTACTGACTGGAGTTCCACTGCTAAAGGGGACGTGGTCTCCAGAAGTGGCTCAGAGCCTGTGGGGAACAGGATGACCCATGTTGGTAAGAGCGGTGATGGAGACGTGTGCAGAAGATTCGAGGAACGCAGTGCAAGCCCCTCTCATACGGGCAGCAGGAAGAGGCTTTGTTGTCTGCATGCTGTAAAGATGAATTCATTCCCCAAGTTCCTTTAGAAGAATGCTATTTAAATGTAGTGTTGGGTGTGGTGAACTGTGGTCGCCTCACCTGAATGCCTCCCTGCTGAGCAATTTAGGTCATGGCCAGTTGTCCTTCTGAGGCAGTTTTCCAAGAGTAGCAAGATTGGATCCACGTAGAGGAAGATTCTCTTCCTCAGTGAACTTTCCCTGTCCGGCTTGCAGACGTGTGCTGCTTGTGACAGCAGAGTGTGGAAGAGACCCCGGGCCCCACACCATGGCCGGGAAGTCTCTGAGCATGCGCCCACCCACCCACCCCGTGGGTCACTCAAGTGACGGCCTCATCTAGCTCAGAGAGGAGAGTGGCTCCAATAAGTGCCTGGTTACAGAGACTCAGATTCACTTGAACTTTGTGTAAGAGTGTAGTGGAAATCCCAAGGGATTTGAGAGAAAGAACTTAATTTGTAAAATGAGTAAAATGTTGGTTTTTGTTTTTTGTTTTTGTTTGTATTGTTTATCAAATCCGAAGTTCATTTGGTTTAAAACACACACAAAATCCGCCAGGCCATGAAAGGCTAAAAAGACTATATTTACTTAAGATATTTAAGTAAAAACTTTTGAAAGACTATTTAGTAATTGACCTGTTTAATGGAAATTGCCTAGGTGGAGTATTATTTTCAAGTGGGATTTTGTATCCACAGAATTGAATTAGCCTGATATAACTAGCATAATTTGACAAGTCCTTTAAAAAGTACAAGGCAGGCGTGCCTGGCTGGCTCAGTTGGAAGACAGCTGTGTGACTCTTGCTCTCAGGGTCCTAAGTTTGAGCCCCACGTTGGGTGTATAGATTACTTAAATAAATAAACTTAAAAAAAAAAATACAGGAGCACTGTTTCGAAGTTTAGGAAGTGAAAACAAATTGGTTCTGTTGTAGAAATTTACAACTATCTGACATGCAAGAAAGCCCTTTAAAATTTTGTATTTCTTGGACTTTGTTTTATTTCTGAGTACTTGTTGGAAGCTAGCTATTAACTTTGTTTGAATTAAAATGGTTTTACCAGGTAGCATCCACCTTCACCCCTGCACCAGCAGCATTGCATTCTAGAAAAAAAACACTGGAGTAAGAATGAAGAGCCTGGGCTTTTGATTTAAGGCTCTGTCACTAACTAGCTTGTGACTTTGGATACGTACTTTCCTTGTCTCTGCATACAAAATATAACATTCTATTCGCAGTAGTTACTGTTTATTGAGCACTAACTATATCCCAGCAAAAGGGACACTGTCTGATCCTCACAGCCATCCTGGAATTTATTCCCATTTTATAGATGAGGAAGCAAAGTTTCAGAGAGGTAAGCACCTTACCCTCTGTGGCATAGCTGGTCAGGACCAGGACTATAAGTGAGTTCTTTCTGTTTGTTCCTTAGCTTACTCTAAGGTTTAAAGTTACTTTGCTCTGTGAAAATTCTGTGACTCACAATCAGACATCACAGAGTCCTTCAAGACTTAATGGAATCTGGTCCCCCTGCAGGCCTGGGAAGATGGCAAGATCGTTGACCTATGGTATCACTGAAATTAACTTTCTTTAACTATGCCGCTATCATCACCCATCACTTGCATTCTGGATTTTAAAATATGCCCTAAGAATTAGATTTCTTACCTAACTATTCAGACATTCAAACATCTTCAACGTTTTACATATTTATTAAAATTTTCCAAAATTTTATATGTACGAATAGAGGGAAAGTAGGAGTAAGGCAGTCTAGACCAGAATTCCAATTTTCTCGGGCGGTTAGGTATCCCCCCGGCAGTGGAAGCCTGGGGCTACCAGTTGTTCTATTTTGGCAACTAAAGACATTTTTTGAAACTCTGCTGTTACCAACTTTTCAAAAAATAAAGGAATAAGAAAAAAAGGTAAAGTAGACAAAAAAATTATTAGGAGAGACATACTATCAGAATTAAAAGTTCTCTGACTTCAGTTGCAAGGACCTTAACACTCTGCATTTTCCTCGCTGTGCAGCAGTGCAGTAGATACACCCCTACCCACCCCCCACCCACCCCCCACCCCCACCCTCCCGCCGCCACCCCGCCAACCCGGCTGGCCCCAGGAGTAAGTGCTCGTAGGTAATGGTGCTTCTGTCAGTCCAGAGTTAAGCCGAAGGTGCTCTGGGGACCCTGCTTCATGGGCAGGAAACTTGGTGGTACAGGTAGGGGAGAGTATTTTAGCAGGAAACAGGTGAACACTAAGCCCCTGCGGAAATGGCTTTCTGTGGTTCTGGCCTCGAGTGTTAGGGGACGCGCTGAGTGAAATGCAGCCCACGAGGGTCTGGTCAGCTTTACCTCATAGCAGTGAAAGCACCGTCAGGGGAAGCTGACTGCTTGTGCTTCATTCTGGAAACAGATCAGACTTTTTTGCCGGAAAACCCAGAATGAGCATCTACTACTGGATTGAAATTCTAAATCGTGTATTTTATTTTGCTCCTGTTTGCTCTTATGCAGTCTTCCACAGTCTTCCATGCCATGGCTGATCTGCCTAAGTGTTTTCACTTAAAAGAGAATTAGGGAGCATGGTCCAGAATTCCCACCCCAAGAGCCCAAGACCGAGAGCCTCTTCAGTGCTGTCTCACTGCCCTGCCAAAATGATGTAACACGATGACTCAGGGAGATGTGAGTGTGAAAGGAACAGATGCGGATGGTTAACGTTTCGTTTTTATACCAGCAGATGCTATGCATTGTCATTAGCTTGATTTATTTAATGAACTGGGTGCAAACGGAGAGCGTGTCCCTTCTTGTGGAATAGTTCGCTTTCAAAGAAAGTATGGAAATTTGGTTGCCTTCTGGTTGTTGAAGTTGAATAAAAATCTGTTTAAAGGCCTGACTTAAGTGCATTCAGCCTTTCTCTCTCTGTGCCACACGGAAGAAGAAAGGTTTCATTATGCATGCTAGAGATCGAGATTCTTGAAGATTGCTTCTCTCCCTCCAGCCACGTAGAATGGCCGGGAGCCATCTGCTAGCAGATCTTAGAACTGGCTTCAGAAGGCAGAGTAGGCTCCTCTGAGAACTGTTAAGTCCAAAGTATTCTCCAGCCTTGAGTGCCAGGTACATTGTTCTAATTAAGCATTTGTTGGAATGTGTAAAGTAAATGTAGCTTTGTGTAATGCAGTCAGTCAGTAGGTATTAGCAGAGAGGCTGTTTGTATTTATTTATGTGAGACAACGCTCCGCTAGCCATTTTGTAGGGCACAAAGCTAGTGCCTCCTTACCCGGCTTGTCCTTTTTAGAAGGGCAAGAGACAGAGTCGTGGCAGCAGCCACAATAAAACGTTGGGAAAGAGATAAAATGCTATGTTGCCGTACTTGAACAGAGGAAGAAATTGATTATTCTCCTTTTGTCCTTTGATTGTACAGCTTTGACATTTGAAAAACCAAAACTACAGATCTAAAAAATAGTGCCCTTGATTGAATGTGATTATGTTTTTCAGAAACTCCTTATCCGTTAAAACCAGAAAACACAGCACCAGCTCAACAGAACACTATATTCCATGGAAAACCTTCTCCTCCCTCTCCTCCCCACCCCACCCCCCCACCCAAAATCTGGCAGCCACCACTGTTTGGTTTCTGGGGCTTACATAATAATGTCTTCTTAGTTTGCAAAACTGAACAATAGCCCACAACTCCACCTCAGGCAGGCCTGTGGTAGAAGTAGCTGATGAATAAAATTCTCATTTTCCCACCTTCCTTTAGGATTCAGGACCCCCTGAGACTGAGCCAGGCCCCAGGTGAAGGGCTGTGCCCAGGCCTTCTCTTGTCCTCAGAAGCCTGCACCAGAACCTCGGGCCTGGGTGACTGTTAACCAATCACACCTACCGTCTTTCACTTTGAATTTTCAACTTCTAAAGAAAACCTCTCCACCTTCTCCTTGGCCACTACTCCTTCTAGAGAGGCCCCTCCGCCCCCAGTCCCCTCAGTGTGATAAGTGGAAGGAGTGGGTCTGAGAGGTGGACGCAGGGTCCCGGGTGGGAGGCCCCTCTCTCACACGAGCAGTCGTGTGTCTTTAAGTGAGCGACTTAAGTTCAGTTTCCTCATTCTTGGAAAGAAATAAGGAGGACTTACATGCTTTTCTTATTCCTGGTACAGGAATAAATGGGAGTGTAATATCTTGGGTACCTGGCCTGAAAGAGACCATTATAAGGATCGGTTATATTCCCTTCTCCTAATTTATGCCATAGATGCAAAACCTCTGAAACACTCTACAAATAAATCTTTATCCTTTAGAGAGACATACTGAAATATATAGGTGAATGCGAAAATCAAAATGTAGGGGTATCTGGGTGGCTCAGTCGGTTGAACATCTGATTCTTGATTTTGGCTCACGTCATGATCTCAGGGTTTTGGGATCGAGCCCTGTGTGGGGCTCCATGCTTTGTATGGAGCCTGCTAAAGGTTCTTTCCTTCTCCCTCTGCCGCTGCCTGCTTCCTACACATGCTCTCTCTCTAAAATAAATAAACAGATCTTTAAGAAATAAATGTAAACACATGACCCAGGTGAAGTGCAAAATGCATTTGACAGTCTGCATTTTTATGGACCTAATCTGAGTAATAGTCAGAGTAAGTTAATGTTTTGTGCATATGACGAAAGTATTACTGGTCCACTGTTGATCTTCTGGGGCTTGGGGTTTTTTCCCCAGATTCTCCTCCCCTCCCTCTATATTCTGTTCCTCTTAAGACCAAAGGCGAGTTAACTTTGCCTTTTCAGAGGGGTCTGTCTGTAACCGGGAGTAGAGGAAGCCTTGCTGGTGCAGGAACTGTTGTCCAAGGCAGCCAGCAAGCCTCACTCTTCTTTTTAAAAATATTTTCCTAGCAATGCAAAACTAATATAATCTAAAGATACGTTTATACCTTCCAGCTGTCCCGTCTGTGAGGCTGCACAGTGAGGTGGGAGGAGTGTAGCTTGGAGCCATCCACCAGGTTCAGATCAGTGCCCTTTATACTTACCTGCTTGGCGACTGGGCTGCTACTAGCCCCTCTGACATCAGTGTCTTCATCTGTAGAATGGGG
This sequence comes from Mustela putorius furo, assembly GCF_011764305.1. Lineage (NCBI taxonomy): Eukaryota > Metazoa > Chordata > Mammalia > Carnivora > Mustelidae > Mustela > Mustela putorius. The sequence continues at coordinate 9,594,614 of NW_025422010.1, read as the reverse complement.
ACAATAATACCTGCCTCATAAAATTGTTAAGAGGATATACTGCAGTGAATTAATGAACATAAAACCCTTAGAATAGTACCGAAGCACAGTAAACAACATAGAAGAGTTCTTAATATTTGTATTAGGAAGGGAACAAACGCCCTCCTGTGAAGGTCTTTCCTACGTGTATATGCTTCGTGAAAATGCTTACCTGTTCTCACGGGCTCTGTGGGTGCACATACTTGCCTCCCTCCCTGCCTCTCCTTTGACATCGAACCCCTCAGATCATCCCTGACTCATGCACCTCGTGGTACCCCTTTGTTGGTCCAGTCAAGTGCACGGCTCCCTCTTTGCACTGCGTGTGTCAAGGACAGGGAGACAACTAGCTGGCGCGTCCAACTTGGAATGATAGGATAACTCTTAACTGATAGGATAGAGCCTTCATGTCCTTGGCCCAGTGAGCATTTCTAATGTCATACCATCATTTTTCCATTTTAATACTAGTACCTTCTGCTGGGTATTTTACAGTCGTAGCACTTGGTTTCTCTTGCGTTGAATCGTCATTGAATCCTATTTTTCTTTACATGGTGCTTTCCTCTGGGGACTTAGGTTGTACTCTCCTCTGGTAGGTGGTATTTGGGCAGAAGACTGGCCCCACGTGCTGGCGACTTGTTTTCCAATGTTAAATTGACCTCTCTCTGTGTGACTTTGACTCCTTTCTTTATTTTCCCACTCTCTACTCCATGAAGACGCTGGAAATCCTCTCCCTTAGTAGAAATATCATGTCCGAGATTGAAGGACACCTTATAAAATCTGTATCCCTGGAAGAAAAGCCACTGTGTAAACTTAAGACCGTTATTTTAAAGTGGCAGTAACATCATAACCACTGTTTGAATGGAGACAAATTTAATTTCAAAGTCTATGAAATATTTCAACCTCTTGAAAGTTAAGTAAAATAAACTCAGATCTTGGGGTTATAGGGGAGATGGGCAAAGAAGTAAAAGGGGAGAAGTCCATTCAGCTGTCATCATAGGTGGATCCTGGCGTTATTTTTGCTTTTATGTGTTTAGCTTTTTGCTGGAAAGGAATGTGAAGAAAGAGGCTTCTGTTTATTTTTGCCATTTTCATTTTTTGTAACTTCTTATAGCCTGGCAGAGAGAACTATGGTAATGTTTTAGAAATGTTTTGCCTGAAGGGGAACTTAGAAATCTTATCAGCAGTAAATATGCCAATTCTTTATGCTATTGCTAAGGTTTATGAAAGACAAATACAAAGGCCAAGTGCAAAGTTAAGCTTTGTTCTTTTACAGCTCAGTTAGGGTGGTTCTGGGTCATTTACAGAACATTTCACACCTTCCCTTTTTATGCATGCGTATGACATTCATTATAACAAGTTTTCATTGTGGGCAGTGTTATAAATTTGAATCTAGATCCTGCCACTCAGCTAGCATGTGAGATGACCTTAAAGCAAAGCACCTTGACCTCTCTCCACACTGGTGTCTCCCTCTGTTAAATGAGGATAATAATGCCCACTTCATTGGGCCGCCACAGGATCCCGTGTCAGCACAGAGGGTCTGACAGATGTCCACTATCATTGTTGCTGAAGAAAAGTAAGATCAAGAAGACATGGTGACTCAGATAGAACCATCTGCGCCCATTGATACAGGAATTAAAGCTCTGTGAATTGTGTCCTTTCTGATGAAAATATTTTTACAAAGACTTTTATAGCATTAGTAAGCTTAAAGGTATCTCCTGTTGCTAGAATAATTCACTTATTGGACCACTTCCCATATAAGTGACTGAATCAACGATTACCATAACAATCCCCTGCGGTGAGGGCATGGAGGGAGAGAGTATGAGCTTATTAGGACTGCCCCGTCCTTTAAGGACTTACCATCAACAATTGGAATTGTAGGAGAAATGAAACACTCTTGTTTCTAGGTGACTTTATGTGTCACCAGACCCTCAGGACATCTGTCTTTCCTTCTTACTAAGGTGTTTTTTGTGAGTTTTATTGTATTGTTTTGTTTGTACTGATCAGTCCTGAATTTCCTTAAGCTTTCCAAGAAGAGTCAGCATTTCTCCTTATGTGTCCAATGTTTGGTAGAGAAGAAGGAGTGGCTTTCATCGATCAGATTTCATTGATCAGATTGATGGAGTTGCTGTTGTGTGTACCAGGTTGTATCCTAGACTGCAGGGAGTCAGAGACGACTGTATCCTTGGGGAGGCACAACACAACAAAGAAGGGATAGGACAGTTCAGGTCCAAGAACAGAGTGCACACTTGGGACTTGGGGGCAAGCAGAAGGGTTCAGATGGGGAATCACCTGGGACCAGAAAGGTTTCTGGACAGACAAGGAGGTGCTCTAAGAAGAGAGAACAGCAAAGAAAGGCACTTCTTTGCCAACTGCATGGGCTGGTGATTTAGGTCAGTATGACTGAGCCCTTTGAGGGCAGGGACTGTCCCCATCAATTGATGGTAGGGCTGATGGCTTTCCCTGGTCATCGGGCTACCTGTAGGAAACAGGGTTTTCAACAAGGGCCACAGATGGAGATGCCACTCTTTTTGCCCCTTGCCTGTTCCTAAACATCGGTCCTAGCAGCTCCTCGGGCCAGCTCTGTGCTGACCGTTCCTGAAATGAATCCGCTGAATATTTGAGGCTGTGGAAGACTTACTACCTTCTATGAAGGATTATTATAACTTCTCTGACATGCAAATCTTAAAATAGGCAACTCTGAGATTTTTTTTCTTCATGTAAGATGGTTTTAAGAAACATTTAGTTGTTAAAAGCCATAAGCTGGAGTAAGTTTCCAGTTGTTACAGGCTACTGAATGGTAGTTAAATGTGGTAAAGGATATGGCATTCGAGAGAGAGTGTTCTTTTAATGGGCTCTTTTCTTTTATGGGGTTTTAGATTTAGCCAAGGGCTATTTTTCTGGGTTTTTTTGTGAAGTTGTCATTAATCTCACTGAAACTAGACAATCTTCAATTTGGCTCAGCAGATTCTTAATCCTGTTCACTGTCGATTCATATTCGTTTTGTTTTCCTATTAAATTAGTAATGTACCTACTGCCACATGGTAATAACATTACCGCTTATTTCCTGATTCTGAACACTGACAGCCTTAGCTTTTACCTTTATTCATTGGGCTTTGTGGTTACAAAGGATTGTTCGTAAAAATTGCCTAAGTTTTTCAAGTAGGTTGAAAAAGAGTGTCTGACATATTCAGGCTGAGAGTGATTCTTGAGAGGAAACAGCCTAATCAAAACAAAAATTACTGGTGCTGGCTGTCTTGAGGGCTTCTTTCAACTGACCTGAAGCAGAGCTCACCAAAGAGGAATCATCTGCCAATTCTTTTAACAAAGTAGCAGCCTCTGTAACAAGTTTTACCGAAGTTACAGCCCCCTTAGCTGAAACTTAAAAAAACGAAACAAACCCAAAAACCCACAAGGTATCTGGAAACAAAATAAAATAAAATAGTGGTCATGACAAAAATATGAATTTGATTTGTAGTTTGCTATCACAGAGTAACACGATGAGGCCCTCACTGTAGCTGATAGCAGGAGTGGCTGTTTTGTCCTTAAGCTGTGTGTGTGTGTGTGTGTTTAAAATCAGAACGTAACAAATATCTCCAGGCTGTTTCTTGTGCCTTGCAGAAGAATATCACTTTAGTGACGTTCTTCCCTATGGTTGAGTCATTCAGGAACTCTGAGGATACTGGTAGTCCACAAACACGCTTCCTGTTTCAAGGCTGGTTTCGAGTGTCGTTTGAGTTTGAAGAGCAAATCGGTTCTAGAACTGAAAGTGAGATGGAACTAACCAGCTTTCACTCCGTGGCATTTGAAATGATGGCTGGTCTAAGAGATTCAGAATTAAAACATTTTCCCTAGCTCTGTTCTCTTGTGAGAGTTTATATTCCTGCCATTTCTCTTCATTGTACAGACCGAGAGCTGCCCTCCCCAACCCCGGGTTGTAAACATGTCTTTCTGTATTGCAATGGTATCTGCAGTGTGTTACTAATTATAAAAGTCAGTCACATGTCTTTCGCTTCACCTCAAGAACATCATCTGACTTTGCAGTGCTGCAACAGATCCCTGAGATGGAGAGCCCAGGAGGGGGTCCTCACCCACTGGGTGGCTGCTGAGCCCTCACTGGCAGCGGCGGGCCCCTGCCCGTTAAGAGGCCTGGCAGCACAGCGACCCTGGATCTCAAGAAACAGGCAGGAAGTGGTTCCTGGAGGGAGTGTTTCTAACTCTCAGATTCCATTGGCATCCCTTTGGTTTGTTTTTGTTAGTTGAGAAAATGGTGTAAAAAAACATTGTTTTGAAATCTACAAGTTTTCAGGGCGCCTGGGTGGCTCAGTGAGTTAAAGCCTCTGCCTTTGGCTCAGGTCATGATCCCAGGGTCCTGGGATCAAGCCCCACATTGGAGCTCTCTGCTCGGTAGGGAGCCTGCTTCCCCCTCTATCTGCCTGCCTCTCTGCCTACTTGTGATCTCTGTTTGTCAAATAAATAAAAATCTTTTTTAAAAAATTAAAAATTAAAAAAAATAAATCTACAAGTTTTCTATAATTGAGACCTGTATCAGGTAACATATACAAATGAAAATTTGGTTTAAAAAGTTACCTGAAGCTTTAAGAGCTTAATTAGAAAAGGACAGTGAGTGATACATGATGTTTTGTTCAGTGTTAAAATCTGAGGTCCTCACCTGTGAATAAAAATTAAAATTGGGTATGTTAGCCTGTATAAGTAAGTCTTTTAAAAATAATTCCTATTGTAGCTGTTGACAATGTAATAAAGAAGTCCTGTTTATATATTAACTAAATTTGTTGTGAATGCTACAGAATTTGGTAAGATAATTTCTAAATTCAGGCTGAGACTGTTTGAAATTAAGGTTGTTCCCTCCATTTCCTGTAAGAATTTCCCCCAGTGTATCATTCTTTTTAAACCTTTCAATTGTTAATGTAATTACCAAATGCATTTTTTAGTGGCTTTTATGCTGAACTTGTAGTAGTGATAAATCATACTACGTTTAACAAATGCTACATAGGTAGTTCTTGGTAAAACATGGCGTAGGTTGATTCGTTCAGTTGCCTGTGGAAGCGTAGACTCGGCGCCACACGCATTGGTGGACTTTTGTTTTCCTTTTAGGATTTAGTGACAGGTTTTTTGTTTTACTGATAACGATACAAAAGGTACAAATAGGATTCTTTTTTATGGAAAATTGATCTTTATCTTTTGCTTCACTGTCATTTGTTTTATTTGCAGGTGTTGACTTTAAAATCAAAACTGTAGAGCTAAGAGGAAAGAAAATCAGATTACAGATCTGGTAAGTGGGGGATCCACCCCCAGTAACCACCATGTGTGTTAACAGTCTGTACGCCTGTCTAATAAAATTAACTGTCCAAGCTGGCTTGCCTCTCCTACTTTTCCTCTCTTGCTCATCTTTAAATAAAATGAACAGTGAGAAAATTTAGAAAAGACTACTTATTTCATCCTTCATTTGCACCTGGGGAATGGTGAAAAAAGAATGTTACCTTAATAATAGCTAACTGGGGACTCAGTGCCTCTTTCCCAATCATTTGTATTCATAGCCAATTTGTCATCCCCAAGGTGATTGCCCCAATGATTGTCTTCACATTTTTAAAGTAATTTTGTTTGATAGTATGCAAAAAAAAAATTGCAGCCCGTTGCCGACCCAATCTGTGCGGTTTCAAAGCGGAATACCCATAGACGGTTCGGGGGCTGCCCGGGGTGGCGCCGTGTGAGCACCGCGGTGGGACATGCATGCTCCCGCTGGCCGCGTGGCTCATACCGCGTGACATGAGCCCCGCCTTTGCCAACTGGGAATGCATCCAGAGCCCCCAAGAGAAGCCCCTTCTCACAGTGTCACGGGTGAGCAGCTAAGGTCCCCGTAGGGGACCTGCGGGGCACTAGGAACTGGCTGTGGGCACCCAGCAGCCCACAGGCGGCCCTAGAAGCCCACCCACGGGCCGCAGAGCCCCTCTGATGCTGGCTTCAGCGTGGCGCCGCCGAGGGGCTCCGGGATGCCCTTGTGTTGGTCACATATGCTGCCGTGTACTCAGCCTACTAACTCCTCTGCAGGTCCACCTCAGCTCTGAATGTTTGTCCACCATGTGTGTGTTTGCTTTCATCTGCGTTCCTTGCTCCTCATCTGTGGCATCATCGGTCACCTAACGCTTGAATGTTAATGCCATGCCTTCATTCTCCGCCCGCGCCCCTGGGTGGGCACTGCTGCCCACCAGAGGGGTCTGAGGTAATGTCTTTGTTTGGTCTCCTGCCACTGTGTGACCCACCATAAGGACTGTTTGGGTGTGGGAGTGTGGGGGTTTGGGGGTTTGGGCTTTGGTTTGGCTATGAAACATTAACACTCTTGCCTAAATACTTAATGACCAAACAAATGGGTATTTCTTACTTTAGTAGCCCTTTTTTTGGAAAATCTGCTGCCCAGTTTTTAAGCTCTGGAAGGGACAACAAAGTATCTTCCCCATGAGCTGTTGTTTCTGATTGTAAGCTCTCTCAGGTAAAGACCACCTCTCAAAGGACTACTCCGGTGGTTCATCTCTGCCTAGCACCTGTGGGTGAGATCCTATCTGAAGGGCATTACTGAACAGAGGGTGATGGAGCTAATATTAGGCCATCTGTGGAGCTTGTTTCATGAGTGACGGCAGTGTCTAGGTGATGACATCATGGCCTGGCTAAGCAGATGTACCTTAATTACTGAATTCATACTTCAGTTTTCATCTCAGGCAGTAGTAATCTGACCTATAAAAAGTATGTTCAAATGTCCTGTGGCTCCCTGGAATTCAGCCCACAAAAACTGTCTGTGCCCATGACATTGGCTCCTTCTGGAATCTCGGGACAGTGCCTCTGAATATCTCTAAGAGGGCCTCACCTGTGACTCCCACCTGTGGGGAAAAGCATGCTGGGACAGTTCTAGGAAAGGCACAGGACACTCCGAAAACCATTATTTCTCTGGGAAGTAAATGCATTCCCCGGCGTAACTGCTCTGCTTCTCCTTGACTCTACTGAAGAATACAACTGAGGAAAGAAATCGAGATTTAGTGACTGTATTGAAAAGTTGATTATGGGGCACCTGGGGCAACCTGAGTTGGTTAAGCGACTGCGTTCAGCTCAGGTCATGATCCTGGAGTCCTGGGATCGAGTCACACATCAGGCTCCCAGCTCCACAGGGAGTCTGCTTCTCCCTCTGACCTCCCTTCTCATGCTCTCTCACTCTGTCTCTCTCTCTTGCAAATAAATAAAATCAAAAGAAAAGAAAGAAGGAAAGGTTGATTACACGTTTTCCACCAGGAACATTCCAGTGATTCAGTGAAGGAGGAGGACATACGTTTTCCTAAAGGGGTTTTCAGCAGTGAATAACACATCCACAAAATGCCCGCCACTTGTTAATCACACAAAACTCAAAGCCAGATTGTTGTCATCTGAAGCATTTTGTGTAGAGGTTTAAACATTTCCTTCATTATTGTTAACGGAGTAGATAGAATGCAAGTATGGGGGTTGAGGCTCACTGCTTAAAGGAACACAGGACTCATTTCAGAGAAGCCGCGCTCGCACCGTTGCTGTCATAGTCTGCTTTGTTGCAAGCCCGATGTCACCACTTTGCTGTCGCAGTTGATGACCCAGGAGGGGCCAGGAGGGCTCTTCAAAGAGCCTCAGTAGCCTTGCTCTGCTAAGAATAGCTGTGCTCTGATTTTCTAGGATGATAGTCCATGGACATTCCCAGTTGGTTTTCACAGAGATCTGATTAGAAGAAATGCATTTTTTTTCTTGATGTTTTCTGGATATAGCCGAGCTGAGGAAATACTAACCAGAGGTTCCTAAAAGTTTAAGATACCGAAAGCTCCAGATGGCATTGTCACACTTTTACGTGACATTTTATATCATTGCCATATTTTTCAGTCCCTTGATTATCTGTGGCCAGAAAAAAAGACTTTTCTCATCTCTGTGCTTAAAAGTGCTTTTTTGTGTAAGTGTAGCTAAAACAGTGTGTGTCAGCTAGAAGACTGCTTCATGAATTGACATTCAGATGCCATCCTGAAGATTAAACACCGGGAATTAACATGCATCATATAAGGGCCCCACCGACCTGTACAGCACGCCTCAGTCTTCCCTGTGGGGGACTTTAGTTTTAGCCAGCTTTCTTATGTCGACATCAAGGCTTGCTTTTCGTTCTCTGCTTGAAAGAAGTGAGGACATTTCGTGTGCAGAAATTGATTTCTGCCCTGCAAATTAATAATTACGTCTATAAGTGGATGTATTAAATACAAGTAAGAATCTCTAAGTTTTCAAAGCATTCTCTTATTACAAAACTGGGGAAATAGAATTGCAGGAGTTCTTCAGTTTGCACCAAAAAGCAGAGAGAGAAATAATCACCGCATATTCCAACAGCAGCAGATGACAATTTAGCTGACATTAGTACACTGCAAATCTCGAGAAATCCTCTATCACAACAGTGAAAACTCGGGTTTATGGAGATAAAGAGGAAATACTAGGATTCTGCATCTTCACAGAAAGACAGAAGTATGATCACTGCATTGGGGTCTTAGCAGCTAATTTTTGAGAAGTAGGAACTCGGGTGCTTGCGACTTCAGTGGTACTGGCGCATAGGAGATCTGTAATCAGTACTCGCTGAGCTGTGTCTGCATTTCATTTCCCTGCTCTTTGACCGTATGTGATAGCAGATAATTTAGTAGGGGAAATAAGTTAAGCAGAAGAGCTTCAGAGGAATAGAAGACAAAAATTTGCATGAAATGACCCACATATTTTGGAAATAGAGGACAGTCTCTCAAAGGAAGATGCTTTTCTACCTCAAGCATTCAGAGCTGGAAACAAGTGGACGGAATTTAAGGAATGACCTTAAATGGGAGTGGCAAATTGATTAACGGTTCCTCTTTGGGGTTTTTGTAAACTGTACTTACTGGCTCAGTTATTTGTGTTAGAATGATTGCCTCTAATTTTGCATTTTGAGGTTTGCCCTCTTCTCTGTGTCTGAATGAAAACCAACAAAGATCGCTAATTTCTTAATGTTTCTGAGATTCCTGACTGCCTCACCCAGGCGACAGGTGTTTTTAACTTTATGAGAAATGCCCTTTATTCTCCCTATCATTCAGCTGTTGGCTTTTTTATTATTTATTTTTTATTCTAGAAATCTGCTGTACAACTTCATGCCTATACATAACAATATTTTACACACAAATAAAGGAGTTAAAGGAGAGTAGGTTTCATGTCAGGTCATCTTACCACAATAAATAAAAGCATTTAAAATTAGGGGCACCTGGGTGGCTCACTTGGTTAAGCGGCTACCTTCAGCTCGGATTCAGGGTCCTGGGATCAAGTTCCGCACTGGATTCCTTGCTCAGTGAGGAACCTGCTTCTTCCTCTCCCCTGCCTGCTGTTCTGCCTACTTGGGCTCTCTCTCTGTGTCAAATAAAATTTTTTTTAAAAAAATGGTTAAATTAAAAAACCATTACTTCAGGGCACCTGGGTGGCTCAGTGGATTAAGCCTCTGCTTTCAGCTCCAGTTGTGATCTCAGGGTCCTAGAATTGATCCCAACATCGGGCTCTGCTCAGCAAGGAGCCTGCTTCCCCCTCTCTCTCTGCCTATCTCTCTGCTTATTTGTGATCTCTCTCTGTCAAATAAATAAATAAAATCTTTTAAGAACAACAACAACAAAAACCCATTACCTCTAATTTCACTGTTTTTGAGCCCCCAGTGTCTAGATTCTGATTCTTTGAATGTGTGCAGAAATTCATGTCAGTTGAGTTGCACTAAACAGCCAGATTAAAGTTGCTTAGAATAAAGGTTTATTCTATTAAATTGTTAAAGTACTATGCTAACCAAAAATTTTAAAGTAGAAAAAGGTATAGTTTTTTTGACTTTTTAAAGAAATGAGATACTGTTTCTTAACAGTATCCAAACAGCACAGCATATTTTTTTAAAGTATTAAAAATATTTGATCAGATCCTAATTTGATCAAACCATAACTTGTGATAGACTGGGAAACCATGCTCTCAAAGATTTAATTCCTTATTGATTCAAAAGTATTAATTATAGGGGGTGCCTGGGTGGCTCAGTCACTTAAGCATCCAACTCTTGATTTTAGCTCAGATCATGATCTCAGGGTTCTGGCATCGAGCCCAGCGTCGAGCTTCACACTGGACATGGAGCGTGCTTAAGATTCCCTGTTGCCCTCTCCCTCTGCCCCATCCCCTTCTAAATAAAAGTGTTGGTTTTTGGTTTTTTTTTTTAAAGATTTCATTTATTTATTCAATAGAGACACAACAAGAAAGGAAACACAAGCAGGGGGAGTAGGAGAGGGAGAAGCAGTCTTCCCTCTAAGCAGGGAGCCCGATTCAGGGCTTGATTCCAGGACCCTGGGATCATGACCAGAGCCGAAGGTAGACGCTTAATGACTGGGCCACCCAAGCACCCCTAAAATATGTATATTATACCCTTGTCTCCCTAGGATTCCAGAAATAATTTTAATCATTGATTCCTTGTGTAAATGAAATGGTACCTGAATCAGTTCCTTCTTACTAACCTTGAAGGTGCAGTGCCCATTAGTGTGGTCTTTTAAGGTTTTTTAGGAATCTTGAAGAATTCAGTCCCCATCCATCCTATTCAGTTTTCCAGGTTTGGGGCATTTTAAGTTATTTTGTCTTAAAGTGGCATCAGCTCCCCCATTTTGAACATGTAAACTTCATTCAGCACCTGCTTACTGACAGCCTGCTACGGGCCAGGCACCCTGCCAGACCCTGGTGGACAGAAACAGACCAGCCTTGGCCCTCTTGGACCTTCCAGTCAGAGGCAACTGGGGATTCTTATATCCTCTGGAACAAAGCAAATGGCTTTGCTTTATGTGAAAATGAATTTGCCAACAAGCTTTTTTGTGTCTTTGGCATAACAATGCCATCACTAATGTGAATTAATTTGGGGGCAAGACCAGTGTGAATAAAGCTGTAAATTACAACACAGTTGCCAAAGGGAAGGGTACGTTAGGGAAACAGTCCCACAAAGCGCAGCTCAAGGGAAGTAGTGTTTGATCAGATGCATTTGGGAAAAGCTGCGCGTTCTACCTCTCGGAAACCCACACACTGTCAATTTGGGAGACCTTGAATGGCCTTGCAGTGAAGAAGCCTATTTTCAGTGCCTTGGCCCCCAGTAGTGTTACTGCAGGACCCACCGGTCTCATATGCGCCCCCCGGGAGTGTGCTGTGAGTTCAGGGTCTTTGGGAAGAGCTAAATTACATTATCTTTAGAGAAATTTGTCTCCAGATCAGAAGTCCTGCTCCGTTGAGCTCATTCATAAATACATGATGGTTTTCAGCAGTTTCTTGGCTTATTAGATGGAGAAAATAATGTCTCAGCCAGCTGCTATACACTGTTCATGAGTTTACATCATTCTTCATGTTGAAATGATCGACTTCAGCCTGGAGAATAAATACAACTTCTGGCTTTTAAAGTAGCAGTCAGACAATAATGAACTTTACCATATTTGAAAACCTATTCCCTGCCCCCTTTGACCCCTTTTTTATCTTAGAAGGATTAAGACAGTAACAAGACTGATTTTTTAGTACTTTTCCTTAGCGAGCAACTCTTGGTCATCTTCTCAACAAAGTCAGATATAACCATTGATGTTGGTTAAGCGAGAGTTGGGGGTGGGGGGATGGCACCTGGCTGGCTCCATTGGTAGAACATGTGACTCTTGATCTCAGGGTTGTGCGTTCAAGTCCCACGTGGAACACAGAGATGAGTTTATTAAAAAAAAAAGTTTGTATGGGGTTACACTTTCCATCATTTTACATTGTTTTCTTATTTTCAAAATCTTGGTTTGAGAGAAATTGGGACTGTCTTTGTCTGAATGTAACTAACTCAGAAAAACTACCTCTCACCCCCTACCCCCCACTAATACTGATGCTTATGGATGGACAGGACTAGAAGCAGCATGCAGGGGGTGGGGCATCCGTGTTGGAAGGTGGAGCTGCTCCCTCTGGTCACTGTGTGGGAGCTGACTGTTGCTGCTGTTTCATAGGGACACAGCAGGTCAGGAGAGATTCAACAGCATTACCTCAGCTTATTACAGAAGTGCCAAGGGGATCATACTAGTATATGATATCACGAAGAAGGAGACTTTTGATGATTTGCCAAAATGGATGAAGATGATTGATAAGGTAGGTGTTGCGTTTTCCTGTGAGAACCTGTATTAATCCCATAGACCGAAAAGCCATGGCCTCAAGCCTCAAGGCCCCGTGAGGTGCTCAGTTTGTGGATCTGCTGAGGTTGAAATATAACGCTCTGCCCCCTATTATACTTTTGCTTTTTGCCTTTTTGTGAACAAGTGCTCTTGTTTCTCGAGTACTCTCGAGTACTTCCCATGCTTGTGTCGCAGCAGCCTCACTAGATGGGCGCTGTTCTGCTCCCGTACTCCACACAGAGACGGAGACCAAGACCTTGAGTGACTCGGCCAAGGTCACACCATTCAGGGGCTTTATTTTATTTTATTTTTTTAACTTAGAAATGTAGCTTAACTTTTTTCCTGAATGTAAGATTAATGATACCTTGTCACGATAGAAAATTTGGAAAATCAAGCACAGAAGTAAATTAAAAAATGTATACTTTTGCTGTTCTGAAAAATCAAACTGAATCCATATTCCATGTGGTTTTAAAGCCTGCTTAGTTCACTGAATGTTCTGTCGTGCCAGCTTTCCTGTGTCTTTGAAATTTCTTCCAAAGTATGCATGATTTATTTGGGTGTTGTTGTTTTGTTTTGTTTTTTTTTAATGGCTGCATTCTTTTTATGTACCTTAACTTATTTCATTCTCCATCTATTTTGTTGGACTTTCTTCAGTTGATGGTCATTGTAAGTATAGGGCTTTGCCTGCGATGTAAATCATTTGCTTAGGATAGATCCTTAGAAATTACTGGTCAGAAGCTCAGAATACCTGTTACTGCATTACGCTCCAAAGCCCTGAGCCCCGTGTGGACTGTGTCAGACCCCGCCTGCGTCAGTCCTGCCAGGGGCGGGGTGGGGGGCAGGATGGGGGGCGGGATGGGGGGTGGGGTGGGATGTGGGGTGTGGATGAACACAATGATAGCAATCAGCAGAGTGGTGTACATTACCTGTCAGGATACGACAGTGCCCACCTTTGAAATGCAGCTTCTTCTAAAACTCCACAGTATGCTTCAGAAGATGCAGAACTTCTCTTAGTTGGAAATAAGTTGGACTGTGAAACTGACCGAGAAATCACCAGGCAGCAAGGTGAAAAGGTGAGAGGAATGGGGAGTAGAGGGGACGTTGCCGTCCACACTGCTGTGCCGTCTGCCGTTGGGAGACTTTTTTAAGGAGTTTTTTTTTTAATGATGAAATAATTATACAATCACGTCCATCTCCTTTGTTTGGACGTAAAGGAGCAGGAAGTTTTTAAAAATTGTTTCAAAATGGAGCGGGGGGAGAGCGGAGTGTCCACATCAGTATATGTGGCATTGTTCTCTAACCCACCATCTCCTACAGAGAAACGTTTTTTAAGCCGTAAAATTGCTTTCATGATTTGCCCTGGGGTATTGTATCCTTCCGTGGAGAACCAGTGATATTCCCATTGTAAATGTCAGGTACATCACCGCTCTGGAACTTGAATGTCCCCACGTCACCTCAGGGATTTTGTTCCACGTCGTTCCTCACTCACCCTGGCGGGGTTTGCCCCATGTGCCTACTTACCCACCTCGGGGGTGTCGCACACGCGAACTCTGTTGGAGCCTAGATGGGGCTCTGCAGACCTGGCCCATCCCTCCCTTCAAGCAGGAGCCCACGCTTTGGTTGCCCCGGTTACAGGCCCCCTGGCCACCTACTCCATTGTGTGTCACCCCCCCCCCCAAAAGAAATCATGACCCTGTGTTCTTAGTTCGCACAGCAGATCACCGGAATGCGGTTCTGTGAGGCAAGTGCCAAGGACAACTTCAATGTGGACGAGATATTTCTGAAGCTTGTTGATGACATTCTGAAAAAGGTAAAATAATGATACCAGGTAGCTATCTCGTGTGAGACCTGTTGTTCCCTTTACAATGTCTCGGTTGAGAATGTTTGACTTAGAAAGGGAGACAGGGAACTTACTCAGAGGTGAAGAACCAGGTGAGGTGGTTGCCTTGGCTGGAGGCCTCCAGTTGTGGCAGCCGCCATGTCCGTGGGGGGCCCCACCGAGTCCAGTGTTGGCATCCCGTAGGTGTGCTGAGCCCTGAAGATGGTTTGGTGAAGTGACTGGAGCAGGTATAACAGTGTGCCATGTTTATTTAACATTTCCTTTTGTTCTTTTCCCATTTTCCCACAAAAATTAAGACACAGGCAGTGGGGACCTCTTGGAGTGTGCAGGTGTCTCAGGAGGGAGCCCCTGGGTCCTACCTACCTCGCCCTCCATGCTGTGCTCCCCACGTGGCCCAGTTCCCTTGCCTAGGCCTTTCTGTGACACTAAGCTGCAGGAAAATTGCTGGACAGCTTTGCTGAATAGTTTCTTCAAGCATCTGTAGGCTTAAATTCAGAGATTTTTTTATAAGAACTTAGTTTATGTTATTACTACATATAATCTGCTAATTCAAACAATTCAGTAGCTTCTAATAAAACGATTGTTTATATAATTGCTAAGAGAAGTTATTTCTCCCTTAGTGATGGTAATAACCCCTAAGAATGCAGAACCATTTTTTTCCCCTGAATTAATGCATTAAATTTCCATTATTACTATGTTCTGTGAAAATACATGTTGTTGAGAGAAATCCATCTGGTTTCCTTTCCTTGAACATAGGGTATGATTGAGACTGGCCAGTATTTGTGTGTGGCAGAGAACACCCTGAACCTGGTCCTCATTGTTTGGCTTCATACCTGAACATCTAATTAAATGATGATGATTATAAACCTTTAGTAGAAATACTTTGCTCATATAGAATCGTGTCATCTGCAGAACTTCCAGATACATTGCAGGGTTAAATGTATTTGTCTTTTTTTCTTTATCCTTAAGATGCCTCTGGATATTTTAAGGAATGAGTTGTCCAATAGCATCCTCTCGTTACAACCAGAACCTGAGATCCCACCAGAACTGCCTCCACCGAGACCACATGTTCGATGCTGTTGATTTCCTACTTTGGAGACAAAGTGGAAATGATTCCTGGAAAGGGGAGAATGTTCTCTTCTGCACTACAATCATTTTGACAATTTCTTTTCGCACTTTGTAATCCAAGTCACAGCTATACACTAACTTGTAAATATGCAAATATGCAATCCTGGGTAAGTTTGGGTTATAAATTACATATTTCCCTCCAAATTATTATATTTCATTCATTATCCCAGCATCTAGTGGACATACACTGGGAAACATAGTACTTCTAATATGAAGAATGGGAGAAATGAAAGGTATAATGTTTCTTGAAATAAATAATATAATTGTCCTCATTAATTATATTATGAGGACAGAAGATATTCTGATAAGAAGAAAGAAAGTGGTGCTTTGCTTACTGTTTTAAAGAAAATTTGTAAAACTAAAGACTTTTTGGGAAAAAAATAAAGCTATCATAAGTGCTTTTTCTTTATCTACAAGACATTTACCCCAGCTGTAGCATCTCTGAAGTATGGGAGTATTTCTGCCACAAAGCAAAGCTCCATTCATAGCCGTCTTTGAAGGGTATTTATTAATGTTATGTTATGGTAGAGTACTACTAGTTAGAGAGTAGGGGTTTGACTTGGTCCTGAGGCCGCAGAATCTCTTATGGTTTCCTAATGGACATACCCTGTGCTTTTAAGAACTACAAAGATTCAATAAAGAAAGAAGTGTTTTTGAAACTATAGAAGATTTTAAAACAACGCTGCTGTGCTAAACAAATCCTGTTTAAAGGAATTTTAAAGAGATACATTTTACTATATCAAAGAACATACATGTATTTACCTAAACATTCTATACCTTTGTAATGATAAAACTTCTCCCCTTTATGGTGAAGCTTATTCCTATTAAGCCTAGACTGTGTTCTTTTTTTTTTTTTTTTTTTTTTTTTTTTGGTCTGATAATGAATTTGTGAACTCTATCTTTGGTATATCTTTTATTAAACTGCACTGTTTTGTTTAGTCAAAGTAAATAAGTAATTATGTATTTGAATAACTTGGCGTGTCTTGAGTGTTGTGATATGAAAAGCATTGTGGTCTTTCTACACTAATGAAGTGCAAATAAAATTTTGTATTTATGAATGACAGTTGAGTGGCCACATTCCTTTGTGTAATTACAAACTATACATCTGACAGTATTTTCCAAAACTTCACATCTTTTGAGCATTTTAGATGAGAAGAATACAGCATCCTCCACTATGGAAAACAGCCAGACTGCTTCTTAAAAGGTTAAACATAGAAGAACTATGACCCAGAAATTCCACCTCTAGGTACATACCAAAATAAAAATAGAAGGCAGGGACCCAAACTCAGACTTATAGAACAGTGTTCATAGCATTATTCACAATAGCCAGAAGGGGGAAACACAGCACATGTCATCAACAGATCAGTGGGTAAACCTAAGTGATCTCTACATGGAACAGAATATTGTTCAACCTTAAAGGAAATCCTCACCCCACACCACAACATGGACGAACCTTGAGGACATTCTGCTCAGTGCAGTAAGCCAGGCACAGAATGACAAGATTCCAATGATATGAGGGACCTAGACGAGTCCAATTCATAGACAAAGTGGAATGGTGGTTGCCAAGGGCTGAGAGTAGGGGGGAATGAGGAGTTAGTGTTTAATAGGGACTTTTTTTTAAAGATTTTACTTATTTGACAGGTCACAAGTAGGCAGAGAAGCAGGCTCTCTGCAGAGAGCCCGACACGGGGCTCGATCCAGGACCCTGGGACCATGACCTGAACCAACAGCAGAGGAAATAGCGACAATCTTAAAGTTTGGGAAGATGAAAAAAGTTCTGGCAATGGTTGTTGGTGGTGGTTGTATGTGATGTGACTATGCTTAGTGCCATTCAAGTGTTGTATGCTTTACAACAGCTAAATACATATTTACTTATATATACTGTCCTCAAGAAAATGTTAACGTGACCTTTTCCAGGCCAACGATCAGTCATGGGTTCCGTGGATTAATTAGGTGTTACTGTCATACCTTCCCTCATGGCTCCGCTCTGATGCAGGGGTGGGACTGGGTTCACCAGACCCTCCTCTTCCTCTTAAGCCAGCTGATGGGAGAGACTTGAGGGACTTGGAAGGAGGAGGGATTTGCTTGTCACTTTCCTGTTCCCATCAGCACCTGCAGGAATAACCCATGCTGGGCTTCCAGCAACCAGTGCTCCCCGCTCCCCGCACAGCACGCAGGGCAGCACTGGGGCTGGGATAGGTAGGCGTCCTGCCTCCTGGGCCCCGGCCTGACCATCACAGCCCCTGCTGACCCCCTCCCCAGATGCCCGTCTGCCCAGTGGTTCCCGCCCCTGCTCAGCATCAGCACCTGCCAGGGTGGCAGCGCCCTCAGAAGCTCAGGCCAGGCCAGTAGGGGTCCTTTCTCCGAGCTCCAGAGTTTGGACGACACCACCTCTTCCTTTTCACTTCCCCCCCCCCCCGAGCTGACAGCACTGGTGCTTCCTTCAGCTGTCATGGGATTACCTCGGGTTCCCTCTGTTGGGTTAGCATTTGAACAATGGTGTGGCTACTGTAGTTAGTCTTAACAATTTGTCTCCCTCTCTGATTTTGTCTTATTTTATTTTTCCCCTCCCTTCCCCTAGTTACTCTGTTTTATTTCTTAAATTCCACATTACATATGAGTGAAATCACAGGATAACTGTCTTTCTCTGACTGACTTATTTCACTTAGCATAATACCCTCTAGTTCCATCCATGCCGTTGCAAATGGTAAGAATTTTTGATGGCTGAGTAATATTCCGTGTGTGTGTGTGTGTGTGTGTGTGTGTGTATTACTACATCTTCATCCATTCATGGAGGGGAGGGGGTGGGAGGATGGGGTAGCAGGGTGATGTGCACTAAAAAGGGCCCTTGATGGAATAAGCACTGGGTGTTATTACAACTGATGACTCACTAAACTACCTCTGAAACTAATAATATACTATGTATTAATTGAATGAATTTAAATTTTAAAAAGCACCATTAAATTTTTTTTAAGTGTGAAAGAAAAAAATGATGTGGCTCTTTTCCTGTAGTGAATCCCTGTTTAAAAATGCATGGGGACGTCTGGGTGGCTCAGTCTAGTGTCTGCCTTCGGCTCAGGTCATGATATCAGGGTCCTGGGATCCAGTCCCACACTGGGCTCCTTGCCCATCAGGGAGCCTGCTTCTCTCTCTACCTGCTGCTCCCCCTGCTTGTGGGCTCTTTCTCCCCCACTTCCTCCCTCCCTCTCTCTCTGACAAATAACTAAATATCTTTTTTTAAAAAATAAATTTGGGGGGCACCTGGGTGGCTCAGTAGGTTAAAGTCTCTGCCTTCGGCTCAGGTCATGATCCCAGGGTCCTGGGGTTGAATCCCTCATCCGGCTCTCTGCTCAGCGGGGAGCCTGCTTCCTCCTCTCTCTCTGCCTGCCTCTCTGCCTACTTGTGATCTCTGTCAAATGAATAAATATATAAATAATATTTATAAATAAATAAATAAGTTTATTTATCTTTAAAATTAAAAAAAAATAAAAATACCTGATTTCTGTTTTCCTGATCGCCAGAGGGCGCAGTATTGGGTGTGGCCTCAGGCAACAGGCTCAAAGATGCGTTTAAGAAAACGTTTGTTTGCCCTAGGCATTTGAGGCTACTTCAGTGATCTGTGGCCTTTATATGAACAACTAAATCTTCACTCTTGCATCTGTGCCTGTCCGCTATAGTATCAACAGAAGCACCCTTGTTCAGTGGGGTAGTTTGGGGGTTAAAGGTAGGACTTTGCAAGATGTCTCTGTGCGGTTCACAGCTCTTGGCCTTCCTGAGTGTTCAGTACGCTCTTCCAACTTTTTCGGCTCTCGTTTTCCAGTATGCTTTTAGGGTTTTTCTCTGATCAGTAGGACTTTAGACAGTGTGATGAGGACTTCACGATGTCCTATCCTACAGTCCTCCACAGTTCTTTAGGGGCGGGTGATTCAATATCAACTTTGTGAGCAGTTTTCTTGACTCACGGCCCATCTTGCCCACAGCGATGGTCCATCATGTAAGAAGCGGAAACTCAACGTCCTCTTGGTTTTTAAAAAGGTCTCTCTCCTTTTGAAAAACAGCTGTAAACAACGCCATTATGTTTTTGCGGCTCATTGTCTTAGATGAGTGCCCATTTGATTCTCGGAAACTGAGATGAGTAGAGAGACCGGTGTAAAATTAATTTTTAGTTGTCTGCATAGGCAGAGAAGAACAAAGTCCGAGAAAGTACAAATAAGAACCACCTATCGCCCCAAGATCTATAGACGTTGTTAAGACCACAAAATCCTATCACTGGTCTGTGAAGTAGACAGTAAACGAGGTTGGATTCACCTGCTTCGCAGAGAGTCAGCAGTGAATGAATTACTTCGAATGCAGGCGGGGAAGGCCGTGGTGCTTCTGTGCGTGAAAACGCTCCTCACTTCTGCCTCCTCCGTCCTGGTGCTTATTTCAAGTTTGGCAAGTGGTTTTTTTTAATGGTTCAGATTTGAATATTAAAACAGAGGGTTGGTATTAGTGGATGCCACAATAAAACTTGAGCTTTTAGGCCAGGTTGTAAACAAAATACCTAACACTGGTTGTTGGTTTTGTTTGTTTGTTTTTTGTTGTTTGCTCGTTTTTTTTTTTTTTTTTTTCAGGAGCAACTCTCAGGGGAGAGAGAAAGTACTTGTGTGGATCACCTTGATAGTATAACTGGGCCCACAGATTGCAGGTCAGCGTGGTCAGGACGTGGTTCACAGCCCGTTACTTGGTTGCAGTACTGTAGTTGGCCGAGTTGAAATGTGTTGGGTGGTGGCTGTATGCAGAACACTGTGCCTGGGTGCTCCAGGGGGTACGCCAGAGAAATCAGACAGTCCCCGCCCTTGAGTCCAAATACAAGAGACAGAGGGACATCGTTAAACAACGAAGAGACTCCCGGGGAAAGCAGAGGAGGGAGAAGCCAAGGCCAGGATGGGGGGAGGTGGGGAGGTGGGGAGGTGGGGGGACACTTTCCCCCTCACCCTCAAGAATGAGTTGACTCTGAGGGCACCTGGGTGGCTCAGTCGTTAAGCATCTGCCTTCAGCTCAGGTTGTGATCGCTGGGTCCTGGGATCGAGCCCCCCATCGCACTCCCTGCTTGACCAGAAGCCTGCTTCTCCCTCTCCCACTCCCCCTGCTTGTGTTCCCTCTCCTGCTATGTCTCTCTCAGTCAAATAAATAAATAAAATCTTTTAAAAAAAAGAATGATTTGCTATGGACAGACTGTTGGCCAGATAGTGTATCCAAAGAGCCGGGGAAACCTCTGGAAAAAGACTATGTAGTAAAACATGCACTGTTAGCCATTCCAATAGCTTCCTAAACACTTGGCTGCTTCTTGTAAATGTTTGGTGAAGCCTGTTTTCATGATAGAACATAATTACTGGAAATACAGTGGAACTGTCTGCATGCATACAAAAAAAAAAAAAAAAGGAAAGCGTGTCTCATTCCAATACATTTGCAATGGTTACTGAAAAGAGTTCTGAAAAATCTGCCTCATATTTTTAGCAAGGGGAAGCTGATGCGTCTGATCTATTTGTAGATCAGCCAGCCCTGTTCCTACGGCTTAAATCAACCCTGTGACAAACCGAGAGGGTAAACAGCCCCAATTCATCTGCTATTGGTGAAAACAACTCACCGCACATGTCCAGTAGGAAGGAAAGTTCCTCACCGTGCACACCCAGCGAAAACAACAGGCGGTCCCAAAGCTGTGAGAGTTTCGTCACGGCCACTGACCCACTGCCGGGGGCTGGGTGTTTAGATCTCGGTGGACCACGCTTAACAACAGAATCCCTAGATTTTACTGGATTTCTTTCTTTAAAGAAATCACAGACCTTTCTGATGCTAGTCCAGATATGTTCAATAAATGCTTGTGATTAAATAGGTTACATTCCTTTATATTGGAGAAGAACGCGGGGTTGATAAGTCCAATCAGGGATGGCAGTCCTGAAGCGCTCCCAGGAAGACACTGGTCCCAGTATGTCTCAGCCTTCGGGCCTCCTCAGCTTTACCCTCTGGGTCAGCAAGTGAAGTCTAGGTTTGCCTTGGGCCCCTCAACCCATGAAAGGACCTCTGCCCTAATTTGTTGGAATGCCCTAAACTCGGAAAAGCAGGTGTTCAAAATTCAAAGCAGGAAGTTTTAATCTATGAAGCCTGTTAGTTTGGATTCCATCAAAGCGTAATCCATCATCCAACAAGTAGAAAGACCTGGTGACAGCTGGAGGGGGATGGCACCCGGCACCTGAAAGTCAGAAAGAAAAGGAGAGCAGAGACAACGGGACCAAGTTTGCATTTCCCTGCGTGGCTTCTGCCAGGTTGGGACAGAGGTGCCTCGCAGCCTCCTCCCACACAGAACCCCAAGGCCCAGGATGAATCCCATCCACCAGCAAGCATCCCTCTTTCCTGTGAGTTCCCGTTCTCGCTGCAGCTGGCTTGGCCCCTGGACCAAAATTAGCTCCGATCTCCCCTTTGGGCAGATGCTCCTCTGTCCCCAGCTGGAGCTCCCACATCTGTCAGGGTCCTAGGATCGAGCCCCACATCAGGTTCTCTGCTCAGCAAGGAGCCTACTTCCCTCTCTCTCTCTCTCTCTCTGCCTGCCTCTCTGCCTACTTGTGATGTCTGTCAAATAAATACATAAAATCTTTAAAAAACAATCTGAGGGTTTTGAAGGGGCAGGGGGTGGGAAGTCAGGGTACCAGGTGGTGGGTATTATAGAGGGCACGGATTGCATGGAGCACTGGGTGTGGTGCAAAAGCAATGAATACTGTTATGCTGAAAATAAATAAAAAATTAAATTAAAAAAAAAGAATACAGGCCCTTTAGTTTCAGAGCCACTGAGTTAACTGAGTCATATTGCTACGTAAGATGATAGCAGTTTACACCACTTTTAGTTGCAATGTTCCTTACTAACAGCTGAAAGTGTCCTCACTAACACCCCAGGGGTCGGTACTCAGCCCAGTTTCCAGTGTATGCAGTCACCCGTGCCGAAGGCTCCAACCATCACCTGGATACCGATGGCTTCCAAGTCTCTAGCCCAGACCCCTCATGTGCTGCAAATGCATCGATCAGGCTATCTCCTGACACTTCCACCCTGGTTGGCCACAGACACCTCAAACTCAACTGACATTCATTTGAAACCAATATCACCTATTCCTAAGCCAGCCCCTCTAACCTGTGCCGTATTCTGTATCTCAGTGAAAGAACCACTATCTACCCCATTTCCCAGGTCTGAAACTTGCAGTCAGCTCTAGACCTCTCCCTTTTCTATCCTCCGTTTCCAGTTGGTCTTCACGCCCTTTTGGACAGAGTCTTCTCTCTAGTCTGAATGATCTGAAGTCTCATGGTTCCTTGCTTGCATTCTTACAAGAGTCATTGGTTTGTATATACATCCTAATAATTATTCTTCTTGTCTTAAAAGAAAAAAAAAAACCTCTCAAGTCGAATATGACTATTTATTAATTCCTTTTTAATTTATTAAATTCCAAACACATTCAGAAATCCCATCTTGTCTAGAATATTTTCCCCAAGTGGAGGGATTTTTCTCCCCAGCTCTATCCAAGATTCAGAGATAGCTCCTTCCATCATTTGCTGTATTATTTCATCTATTTGAGCCTCAAGGAGATTTGGAACTTGTCCAGATCTGCAGAGTTAGCAGGGGGTAGAGCTAAGACCAAGCCCCAAGTCTTTAGACTCCTTGCAGCCTTCTCTCACAGTCTTTGAAAAGATTTAGTAACACTTTGGGTTAAATATATAGTAACATGTTCCTTGTCTATTTGTATTAACCACTCAATGGGCAATTTACTTCCTGCCACATTTCACGGGGAAGATGGCCCAAAAAGCTTGGTTCTTAGAGTCATTATAGTTTTCTAAAAATCACCAATGTGATTCTAGAACAAACCCTTTAAATATCTTTTAAAAACAAGCAAATAGGGGCGCCTGGGTGGTTCAGTGGGTTAAAGCCTCTGTCTTCAGCTTAGGTAATGATCTCAGGATCTTGGGACTGAGCCCCACATCAGGCTCTCTGTTCAGCGGGGAGCCTGCTTCCCCCCATCTCTCTGCCTGCCTCTCTGCCTACTTGTGATATCCATCGGTCAAATAAATAAATAAAATCTTTTTTAAATAAATAAATAAACAAAAACAAGCAAATAGAAAACAAATATTAAGATGGTGAAATTTTTTCCAACCAAATAATAATCATATTAATATAAACAGCCTAAACCTACAAATTAAAAGATAGAGATTGTAGGGGCGCCTGGGTGGCTCAGTGGGTTAGGCCGCTGCCTTCGGCTCAGGTCATGATCTCAGGGTCCTGGGATCGAGTCCCGCATCGGGCTCTCTGCTCGGCAGGGAGCCTGCTTCCCTCTCTCTCTGCCTGCTTCTCCATCTACTTGTGATTTCTCTCTGTCAAATAAATAAATAAAATCTTTAAAAAAAAAAAAAAAGATAGAGATTGTCATATAAAAAAGCAAGACCTAACTAAATGCTGTCTACAACAAACACATTTTTTAAATATGATAAAGACAAGTAAAAAATCAAAAGATTAAAAAGTTATGTCAAGAAAACACTAACCGAAAGAAGTTGGATTGGTTATATTAATATCAGAAAAAGTTGATTTCAGACTTAGAAACATCATCTGGAAAAAAAGAGGAGCATTATATAATGATAAAGGAATGAATTCACCTAGAAGGCAACAATCTTCAACCTGCATGCACCTAACAACAGAGTTTCAAAATACATAAGGCAAAAATTGGTAAAACTGAAAGGAGGAAAAAAAAAAAACAGATCCACAATTGTGGTTACATTTCAATGATCAATAGGACAAGCAGACAAGAAAATCAGTGAGATTACCAAAGACCTGAACAACAGCTTGACCAAACTGAACTCCATCCAAGAACAGAACATATATTCTTTTCAAATGCATAGGAAACATTTACCAACATAGATCATAATCTGGGCCATAAAACAAACTTTAATAAATTCAAAAGAAAGGAAATCGGGGCACCTGGCTGACTCAGTTAGAAGAGAATGATCTTGAGATGACAAGTTTAAGCTCCATGTGGGGTGTAGAGGTTCAATTAACAAACAAAAAAACTTAAAAAAAATTTTTTTTTAAGATTTTATTTATTTATTTGACAGAAAGAGATGACAAGTAGGGAGAGAGGCAGGCAGAGAGAGAGAGGGAAGCAGGCTCCCCGCTGAGCAGAGAGCCCGATGTGGGACTTGATCCCTGGACCCTGAGATCATGACCTGAGCTGAAGGCAGCGGCTTAACCAACTGAGCCACCCAGGCACCCCCCCCCAAAAATTTTTTTTCAACGAGATTTTGTTTAAATAATCTCTATACCCAAAACGGGGCTTGAACGTACAACCCTAAGATCAAGAGTGGCATGCTCCACCAACTGAGCCAGCTAGGCACCCCAAACTTTAAACTTTTTTTAAAGAAGTAAATCATAGGGGCATCTGGGTGGCTCAGTGGGTTAAGCCTCTGCCTTTGGCTCAGGTCATGATCTCAGGGTCCTGGGACAGAGGCTCTCCATCAGGCTCTCCACTCATCAGTGGAGACTGCCCTCCGCCTGCCTCTCTGCCTATTTGTGATCTCCATCTGTCAAATAAATAAAATCTTTTTTTAAAAAAAAGAAGTAAATCACATACAGTATGTTCTCTGATCATAACTGAATTAAACTAGAAAAATAACAGAAAATATCTGTAAAATCTCTAAATCGTTGGAAAATAAACAATACACTTTTAAACAACCCATGTGTCAAAAAGAAATAAAAAATTAAATTTAAAAGCATTTTAAATTGGGGCACCTGGATGACTCAGTGAGTTAAGCCTCTGCCTTCGACTCGGGTCATGATCTCAGGGTCCTGGGATTGAGCCTCGCATTGGGCTCTCTGCTCAACAGAGAGCCTGCTTCCCCTTCTCTCTCTGCCTGTCTCTGCCTGCTTGTGTTCTCTCTCTCTCTGTCAAATAAATAAATAAAATATTTTTTTAAAAATTAAAAAAAACATTTTGAAATGAATGAAAATGCAAATACAACATATCAAAACTTGGGGAAGGTAGCTAAAGCAGTATACAGAAGAAAATTTAAAGCATGAAGGGCTTATATTAGAAAAGAAAGGAGGTCTTAGGTAACTGATCAAAGTTCTCACTTTAAGAAACTAGGTGTGGGGGGAAAAGCAAGTTAAACTCAATGCGAGAAGAGGAAACAAGTGATAAAGTTGAGGCATAAATCAGGCGCGCCTGGGTGGCTCGAAGTTAAACCCTCTGCCTTCAGCTCAGGTCGTGATCCCAGGATCCTGGGATGGAGCCCACATCGGGCTCTCTGCTCAGCGAGGAGCCTGCTTCCCCCACTCTCTCTGCCTGCCTCTCTGCCTGCTTGTCATCTCTGTCAAATAAATAAAAAAAAAAATCTTAAAAAAAAAAAAAAGATGAGGCATAAATCAATGCAATCAAGAACATAAAAATAATAGGAAAAAATCAATAAACCCAAAACTGTATTCATACAACTCAACAACAACGCAAAACAGACAACCCAACTTAAAAATGGACAAAAAATAGTCATTAGGGAAAAGCAACACAAAACCACAATGAGATACCGCTTCACACCCATGTAAATGACTGTTACGGAAAAACCAAAATAACAGATGTTGGCTAGGATATGGAGAAATGTGTTTTATGCACTGCTAGTAGGAATGTAAAATGGTACAGCCTCTGTGGAAAAAGGTATGGGGATTCCTCAAAATACTAAATATGGAATTACCATATAATCCAACTTTGGGTTTATGACCCAAGAAGTGAAAGCAGGGACTGAAACAGATAATTTGTACATCCATGTTTATAGCAGTATTATTAAAAATAGTCAAAAGGTTGAAGTAACCCACCCAGCGCCCACTGTTGGATGAATGAATAAACAAAATGTGGTATGTGGTATATACATAAAATGAAATATTATTCAGCCTTAAAAAAGAGGGAGATTCTGACACATGTTACAACATAGAGGAAACTTGAAGACATTATGTTAAGTGAAATAAGCCAGTCACAAAGGACAAATACTGACATATAAATTATTCCATTCATATGGAGTCCCTAGAGTAGTCAAATTCATAGAGACAGAAAGTAGAATGAGAGTTACCAGGGTCTGGGGGAGGGGGAACAGGGAGTGAATGTTCAGCCGGTACAGAGTTTCAGTTGTGGAGGATGGAAAAGTTCTGGAATTGGATGGAGGTGACGGCTGCACAAGAGTGTGAATGTACTTGATGCCACTGAACTGTACATTTAATGACAGTTACTGTTAGGTCCGTTATTAAATGAAACGAGACTGAGACAAAGTGAAAGTTATTTAAAGCTTTATTTTATGTCAAGTATTAGAAGTCAGACTGATTTGCCAGGGGAATGAGACTGAAACAAAGTTAAAGTTATGCAAAGTTTTATTCTATGCCAAGCATTAGAAGTTAGACTGACCGGCCAGGGCTGCCTCCGAAGACAGCGACCCCTCCCAGCCTCACAGACTAACTTTTATAGAGCAAAAGCCTGGCCACACATAGGTGACCAATGAGATTGTAACATTGCATAGTCATGTTAGGCCACACACAGGTGGCCAACTGAATTATAGTTTACCCTTTAGTAGCTGTTTGAACTAACCTATTACTCTGGTCAGGACTGTCGCTCAAGTATGGCACCCAAAAGGCGGGGTTTACATTCTTTGGTGGCTCAGGAGACAGTATGTGTGTTTTACTGATTGGAAGTCTCCACCTGGCCTGACTTGTCCTTGTATTCTGGGCTCTATTATCAGGAACTGGCCGACCATATTTTACTGGTTTCCCAGACTTGCTTCTAAGTAAGTTTTTCGGGGGCGGGGGGTGCAGGGTTAGTTTGAGTTTTACTGCACAAACAACAAAATAGCTTTTTAACCAAGATGGAGTCACCCTGGCTAAATAGGTCCTTACAGTTATAATGGGAGGCGCTCAGGGGACTCAGTTGGCTAAGCATCTGACTCTTGATTTTGGCTCAGGTCGCAATCTCAAGGTCATGGGACTGATTCTCCCATGGGGTGCACGCTAAGCACAGAGTCTGCCTGGGATTCTCTCTCTGTCCCTCTGCCCTTCCCCACTCCTGCATGTTCTCTCTCTAAAATAAATAAATAAATCTTTTTAAAAATAGTTAAAATGGTAAATTTATGTTTTATATATTTTATCATAATAAAAATTTTAATGAAATGGGGGGATAAATTATTTTTGAAAAGATCAACAAATTGATAAACCTCTAGCCAAATTGACCAAGAAATAGAAAAGACACGAGTTATCCGTACCTGTACTGCAAGAGGAGACGTCATTACAGACAGTAAAGATATTTAAAGAATAAAAATGAGGGTGCCTGGGTGGCTCAGTGGGTTAAGCCGCTGTCTTCGGCTCAGGTCATGATCTCAGGGTCCTGGGATCGAGCCCCGCATCGGGCTCTCTGCTTGGCGGGTGTCGGAGGCAGGCCCCTGGCCAGGGCGGCCTCTGCCATTAAAAGATGGCGCCTGGCTAGTTGCCAGGTGAGGATTGCCTGGTGAGACTAAGCGGAACGCCCAAAGAGGAAGTAAACAGCATTGGTTGCTAGCGAAGTTGTTCGTTTAGGTGCACAGCCTGATTCGCTCCCTCCTGTACCCTGCTCGCTGATTGGTCATGTAAGCGTATATAAGTGTGTAGACTTGCGGAAATAAAGAGAGAGAAGATGCATCGGAACCAGGGTTCTTGTCGTCCTTGAGGGGCGAGGGCAATAGGCGGGAAGCCTGCTTCCCCTCTCTCTGCCTGCCTCTCTGCCTACTTGTGATTTATCTCTCCTTGTCAAATAAAGAAATAAAATCTTAAAAAAAAAAAAAGAATGAAAATGAAACACGGTGAACTATTCTATGCCTATAAATGAAACAAGTTAAATTAGAAGGAATGAATTTCTTGAAAACACAAACTGCCAAATCTCATTCAAAAGAAATTCAAAACTCATTCAAGGGCGCCTGGGTGGCTCAGTGGGTAAAAGCCTCTGCCTTCAGCTCAGGTCATGATCTCAGGGTCTCAGGATCGAGCCCCACATCGGGCTCTCTGCTCAGCAGGGAGCCTGCTTCCTCCTCCTCTCTCTCTCTGCCTGCATCTCTGCCTACTTGTGATCTCTCTTTGTCAAATAAATAAATAAAATCTTTAAAAAATTAAATTTAATTTAATTTAAAAACTCATTCAAAAGAAATTTATAGGTGACCTTGCTATAGCTCACCTATAAAAAACCAACATAGAATTTCATACTCAATGGTGAAATATTGATTGTGTTCTCTCTAAAATTAGGGACAAGCCAAGGATGTTTGTTCTGCAATTAGTATCATACTATATGTGCCAGCCTGAAATAAAGCAAGAAAAGGAATAAAAGGAAATAAATACAAATAAAATTATCTCTATTCACATATGGCATGATTGTCGACATAGAAATTCACAGAGAATTTATAATAAAGTTATTAAAACTAATAATAGACTTTAGCTAGGTCACAAGATACAAAGTCAATATACAAAAATCAACTATAGGCACCTGGGTAGCTCAGGGGGTTAAGCCTCTGCCTTCTGGGGCGCCTGGGTGGCTCAGTGGGTTAAAGCCTCTGCCTTCCACTCAGGTCATGATCTCAGGGTCCTGGGATTGAACCCCACATCAGGCTCTCTGCTTAGCAGGGAGACTTCTTCCCCTCTCTGTCTCTGTCTGCCTACTTGTGACCTCTCTATCAAATAAATAAATAAATTTTTTTTAAAAATCAACTGTATTTTTATTTACTGGCAATAAAGATTTTGAGATTGAATTTTATGATATTATTTAAATAGCACCTCTCCCCCAAAAAGCCATGAAATTCTTAGATACAAATCTAAAAACATATATGTGAGATCTGTATGCAAAAATTATAACTCTCAATCAAAGAAAAAAGATCTAAATAAATGGAGAGATTACTGTTTTTATGGATTAGAAGTCTCAATCTTATTAAGATGTCCACTCTCCCTAGACATATCTATAGAGTTGATGCCAATCTAATAAAAATCCCTAAAGGAATTTTCGTAGAAATCAACAAGCTAATTCTAAACTATGTATTCTAAACATATGTAAAAACAAATGAACTGGAGTTGTCAAAGCAATTTAGAAGAAAAACGAAATTAGAAGGCTCACACTACTTGATTTTAAGACTTAACTATACAGTCATCAAGACATGGTGGAAAAAAACATATAGGTCAGTGGAACAGAATTAAGTCAAGAAATAGACCAACACATATATGATGAATTGATTTTCAACAAATGTAGAAAGAGGTAATTCAATGGAGAAAAGATAGGGGGTTTTCTCCCAATTAATAGTACTGGAACAATTAAATATCCCCATGCAAAAAATGAACCTCAATCTATTCCTTTCACCTTACACAAAAACTAACTCAAAAAGGATCACAGAGGGTGGGGTGGGGGGAAAGGATCACAGACCTAAATGTGACACTTGGAACTACAAATATTCTAGAAGAAAACAGAAGAGGAAAAGTCACTTCCTTCTCCTTCTCCCCCATGACGGATCTGAAAATACCTTACCACAGCCTATATGAGAAGAGCCAGTCAAAGTATTTAGTTATTGTCCATAAATAGAATACAAAGAATGATGGTGTATGGTATCCATTCGGTCTAGTATTTTCATTAGGCTTTTTATTTTCCACCAGAAATGAAGGCAGCCCTTCCATCTGCTAGTGATTTAAAAACATATGGATTGCTCTTAATCAGCTCCACAAATTACCCACACTCAAAGCTGTTGAAATTGAGCACAAGCTTCAAATATCTGCTGCTGGACTCTATCAAAAATTCTGAGACTCAGAGTTCGAAAGTCAGACTCTCTCTTCCTTTCTTTTGTATTACTCCCCAGGTCGAGACAGCTCATAGGAGAGCTGGGTAAAGAATCTCATTGTCTTGGGTGCCAGTTGTTTGGGCAACTGCCTTCAGCTCAGGTCATGATCCTAGAGTCCTGGGATCAAATCCTACACCGGGCACCCTGTGCAGCAGGGAGTCTGCTTCTCTTGCTGACCTCTCTCCTCTCATGCTCTCTCTCTATATATATATATAATAAATAAATAAGAAAAATATTTTTAAAGAAGGAAAGAAACTCATCGTCTTGACCCCTGCAATTGTCTTCACTGTGCTTGAAAGTCATGCCTTCAACTAACGTAGGAAACCTCTTGTGGAATCCATTATTACCTTTAGTGAAGGGATGTTGTTGAAGACATTCTAAAGCCTGAATTTCTTCCCCCCCCCCACTATATAATAGTGTGTATATTAATTAAGTCACCTCAAACCCCTAGGGAAACTACTTGGACTATAAACAATGAAATATCTTAAGGGTCCTGGAATAAAAAACCTCTGAAGTGCTTTTGCAATAGTGCAAATTGCCCACGAGGGGGAGCCAGAGCACCAATGATAGAGCAAAAGAACACTCCCTGAAGGTTAAAACAACATTTACAAATAGCACCATTATTTCTAAATTGGAGTCTTAGTTATTTTAATGTTTTCTACCACATATAAAAGGCATCATTTGAATAGATGGTATAGCTTAGAAAAGGGAAGTTAAATTTTAAGATTATGCCCTACATTTTAGCTGTAGTTTGAGAAGACCTAATTCAATTTGAACTCAGGGGAATTTTCTTAAATCCAAAACTGAAGATTTTTATGCATAAAGAAGTGTCAGAAGTGGACAAAGTATAATGGTAGTTTTAAAGATAATTCTTTCCATAGAGTCTATTGTTTGGCTTTTATCTAGGTGTCACTCAAGGAAGACCAAAAAAAAAAAAAAAAAAAAACCCAAACAAAGAAAAAAACCTATTTTATTCTCTAAACTGATTTGGCAATTTGCTTCGTAAATTGTGGCCCCGGACCAGATCGGGACTCCTGGCTGTGGGCATATGTGGCAGGAGCAGGTGAGGAAAAGGGAGGAGACACAGCCAGGGGGTGATGGTTAAGGAATTCAAGCAGCATGAAGGGGATAGCCAGAGGATTGGTTTCCAGAGGGTAGCACAGCCTCTGCTGATGGGAAAGAACTTTAGAGAGGACACCACAAGGTCAGGTACAGCGTGAGGAACAGGGGGACTGGAAATATACACACTCCTCTGAGAAGGAGAAAAAGAGAGGGAGGATCTGAGCGGATACTATCATGAATATTCTAAGAACCTTGGCAGCGGTACCTTGAAGAGTTATGATCTAGCTTATACCACCTGGGAATAAAGCACGATTTCTCTTGCTACACGATGGCTTTAGGTAATGATTAGGTTTAGGATGTAAGAAAAATATACTAAGTTTCCCCTGGTTTCTCCTTGGCAATAGGGGTCAGGCAGAGAGAGTTCTGGGTGAGGCCGTTGTGAGGTTAAACAGGAGTTGAGCAGAGAAAGGTAGTTCTCCCTGGGCCTCTCAGAAGTTAGGGAGTCATCAGAAGGTGGCCACTAGTAGCTCCCAGGGGGATGATGGTCCTGGGAGACGGGGAACACTTCTGCTCTGTTCTGGAAGACCAAACAACACTTCTCAGGGGCAGGCTCTCCCAGAGGCTTTTAGTTTTAGTTTGGCTCTGTTCTGACTTCATCATCCTTTTTTTTTTTTTTAAGATTTATTTACTTATATAGAGAGGGAGTGAGGAGGGAAGGAGTGGAGAGAGAAAGAGAGCCTTCAGCAGACTCCCTGCTGAGCCAGGAGCCCCACGCAGGGCTGGATCTCATGGCCCTGAGAACAGGACCTGAGCTGAAACCAAGAGCTGGATGCTTAACGGACTGCACCACCCAGATGCCCCCGTCTCTGTGATCTTCACTTCAGGATAACGTACATAAATCACGAGTTGCATAGCTGGTAGACTCCTCTTGCAGTGAGCAAGAAAGGTTAATGGCAAGGCCTCCAAAGAACCCTCTTAAACACTATCCCAACTTCTCGCTCCAGACACTGGTTTGCTGGGTGTTGAACTTTCAGTTAATGAATTCTTCATAATTCAATCGCTCTTTCATGCTACTTCCTCTGCTCCACATTATGTGAGTGAGCTTTATCTATCTGTGTTGGTACAGCAAGTCATGGCGTGTCCATCCTCATCGTGTCCAGTAATCCATTGTAGGACTCAACTGTGATTAATCTACCCTGTGTAGATGGACATTTGGATAGCTTGCAGTTATGAAAAATAGGGCTGGGGACACCTGGGTGGCTCAGCCAATTAAGCATCTGCCTTCAGCTCAGGTCATGATCCCAGGGTCCTTGGGATCGAGTCCCACATTGGGCTTCTTGCTTGCCAGGAAGCCTGCTTCTCTCTCTGCTTGTGCACACGTGTTCTCTCTCTGACAAATAAATAGAGTCTTAAAAAAATAAAAATAGGGCTGATGTGAATATTCCTGTTTGTTGTTTTGGTGAACACAGGTATGCATTTCAGATGGGTGTACCTGGGAGTAGAATTACTGGGTCACAGGGTATGTATGTCCAGCTTTAACTGATACTGGCAAAGAATTTCCCCACAGTATTGCTACCAATTTACAGTGCGTGTGTTTATCAGCAGCTCTACAATTAAGCTGCTGGTATTTAATATTACTAAAATAATACCAATTTTATTATCTTATAATAAAATATTATAATTATTCAAATCATCAAATATAACTACTAATTATATTAATATAACTTCTCAGTAACTTGACATTGCCTATTTTTTTCATCTTCTCCATTCTGATGGGTATATAATGGTATTTCATTGTGGTTTTAATGTTTTCCTCTCCTCTTTTGTTCATTTTTCCTATTGCATTGTCTGCATTTTATGTATTGATTTGTAGAAGCTCTTTATATTTACTGGATACTCCCCTAAAATATTCTTACATTAATATGAATGCTGACTCATGACAACGGAGGACCCAAGGTCTCTGAGCAAACAGCCTCAGGGAGAAAATCCAAAATGGCGAGCCCTCACTTGGTAGCAGGAGGCTTCCCAGGATCATGGTTCAGAGAGCAGCAGATGCCCACACAACCTTGCTTGGATCAGTTCCACGAAACAAGGGCATAAGTCAACCTCAATCTAAAGGATAGGTGACTTTGTGTTTTACTGGACAACTTTTTTGTCCCGTCTTCCAAAGACAGTCACCAAATGTTTGAGAGCAAGTTCTGGAATGAACCATTCCTTCCAACTGTGGTCCTCATGATGTGCTGGCAAAGCAATGAAGTTTCATCTATGGCTAATGACCCCCTTTACTATGACCCCAGCCAGGCACTAACCAGGGTGGTCGCATTGTTTCCCTGTTTTGGAATCAGTAACACTTAGGTTCATTCAGATAAATTTATAAAGCAAAAACTAGCCACTGTCGCTCAAGAGTTGGGGCTTTTCAGGTTGGTCCATTGAGACAGTCAGGAAAGCCAGAGACTTTCTCTGTGGTGACCCTGACTGGGGTTTTAATCCCAGGCCTGCTACTCCTGGCAGGTGGCCCCTTGAGTCCTCTCTCTTCAACACTGAGACCCAATCATTCACCCCAACTTCCCCCCCACTTCAAATGGCTCACCATTTGGATCTCACCAGGTGCATAAGACTGGTCATTCCGAGAACAGATTTGACAGAAACCAGGAACACCTGCTGGTTGGACCTCACCTAAGAATAAAGCAAGCCTGCTCACAACCGTCCTGACTCTGGTGCTTTTTTGTGCCTAGCAGCAATTGTGAGGACTACTTGAAACTGCCACTTCAATTAAATCCATTTCACATTACAAGAAAGATCTGATTTCCTAGGAAGAAATATTTAAAAATTCAAGGCCGCGCACATTCTCCAGCCATCTGCCGGCCCTGATGGAAAAGTCTGGGTGTGCTCCTGGCTGAGGGCGGCTGCTGCTACCTCGCTACTCCATTTCTAGCACAAGCCGGGCTTTGTCATTGCCAAGGTCACTCCCAGCCCCTCCCTGTCACTCACCGCCCCAGGCTGCAGGCTGAGGGAAGCTGCCTCGGACAGTTTCATTGACTTTCTCCCTCGGTTCAAAAGATCCAGGTTGCTCCCTATTTTCTCTGCCTTTTGTCCTCGGGTAGATTTTAATCTCCACCGTGCCCGTGTTTTCTCACTCTGCTACGTCTCCCCTTTGAATGCCCAGCAGCTGGTCCCTTTCAGGCGTTCTGGGGCTTTTCTCTGCCGTTGCTGTAACTTTCTTCATCAACGTTTTATAATTTTTCCTATTAGGAAAAAAACGCTGTTAGGTCCTACCTATACGCGAAGCTCTTTGCAGAACAGCGCAGCCCAACGCGCCACCCTCCGCCTACCGCCGCGCAAGCCCTGCAGCTGCCTGGCCCACCTTGCAGGACCCCACCCGCGTCTCCCGGGCAGGGGCGGGGGGAGGGGTCAAGTTGCCATGGTAACGAGCCACCTGCAGAGTCAGCTAGTTCCAGGCGTGCTGCGCTGGGGCCTGGGGCGCGGGCCGGGTCCGCAGACCCTCCCTCCGCGCTACAAGTCCCAGCAGGATCCGGTCCGCTCTCTGCGCTCGCTTGTCTGGGCAGTTGCTCCTGCGATGAAGCTCCCGCCCAGTGAGGGGCCAGCGGCCGCTCTAGCTCTTTTCCTTACGGGGAAATCAGCCCCCATTCTGTCCTCCCAGGAGGTTTATCCAAAAGCCCGGACCGACTGCCTTAAGCTGAAAAAATGGTTTCCACCTGGTCTGCGTGTCCTCTGACGGAATTTGGCTGGGGGCAGGGAGAAGAGAAGAACTCCTAAGAAGCGGGAGGGGTAGGGGCACCTGGGTGGCTCATTGGGTTAAGGCTTTGCCCTTTAAAGCTCTGCCTTCTGCTCAGGTCATGATCGCAGGGCCTTGGGACCGAGCCCTGCATCCTGCTTCCCCCTTTCTCCCTGCCTACTTGTGATCTCTCTCTGTGTTAAATAAAGAAAATCTTCAGAAGAAGAAATGGGAGGGGTGAAATCCATGCAGATGTTCTCTCATGGGCAGTTTTTATCGTCTTTTCAGCATCTTGCTGCTCTCAAATGACACGAAGAGCTCCGTCTTCCCAGGGAAGGGTTCCCATGAGCCCCGTGGAATTTTCTCTCTCCAGTGCTTCTTTGCGGAGTAGCTGGAAAACGACAGGGAGGGCTCCACAATCCTTTATAAACCACTTTGTAACAAAAGATGTCAATGTCACCAGGACAAGTCCCAGAGAGGGAGCTGGGGAGGGAGCAGCTGCCCCAGAGCTGGGCCTGCGTGGCCTCAGCTGCCGCCAGTCTGACCTGAAGATAAAAATCGCTATTGATCTGACGGTTGTCTGGGCACTTCTAGATCATGAAGCAAAAAAGACCTTCTTCTTTGCCTCCTGTGACTGAGCTGCTAATGATGCTGATATTAATAGCCATGTTCAGACCCAGAGGCCCTTTCCTCACAGCCTGTAAATAAAAGCCACTGCGGCTGGAGACAGGGTGGCTGGCGGTGACGCAGCTCGCCTGTCTGGGGACACCAAAAAGCCAGCTCAGCTCATAACATCCACTGACTGTCCCTCAGAAAGGACCCTCCTGAGTTTGAATGGATTTTGATTTTAGCTCTAAGTTTCCCACTTCCCTGACCATGGGTTTGGAAGACACCCTGAACTTCCTCCAGCCTCTGTCTCCAGCCATCGAGAAAACGAGATTATGAGGAGGACACAGCTTCTGTGTGGACTTCCGGGGACAGATGCTGGCTGGGCGTGTTCACATTTCCCACCATCTCCGGCACTGGGTGGCTCAGTCAGTTGAGCCACTGCCTTTGGCTCAGGTCATGTCCCAGATCGAGTCCTGCCAGGGCTCCCTGCTCTATGGGGGAATCTGCTTCTCCCTCTGACTCACCCCTCTCCTGGGCTCGCTCGCTCTCTCTCATTCTCTCTCTCTCTCAAATAAATAAAATCTTTAAAAACAAAACAAAACCAATTTTGTCCATTTAGCGCCACAGAGAACCTGGAAGCCAGGTCCAGCGGCAGGGAGGCTGGTACCATTCCTGCCAATCCAGAGCCCCCACAAAACCTCAGTGGCTCCCCCCCCTACCCCGTCTCTGCTTCTGTCCCACCCTCCGGGGGCCCAGCAGCCTCTCCTCCCTGGGAAACTGAAGCAGGCCCTTGGCTTCCACGGATTTCTAAAGGGCTATTTGGAGGCTTGTCAAAGATTACTGTAAAGCATCCAAGGAGGCCTAAGGGTGATTTTGTGGGAACCAGACCCAGAGCCTCAAGCTCTCCCACCTGTGAGTGCTCCCAAGAGCTCCTCCTGACCCTCTGCAGGGTGCAGGCTACACCAGCCTGTGGAGGGAGCAGCCAGGGCAGATTCCCGGGGCCTCCTTGGGCTCCCACTGTGTCAATCCTCACAGCTTCCTGGAGCATTTTCGGGGCTATCCTGAGAACAGTGCACTCTAGAAAAATCTGGATGTGAAAGTAAATGAAATCAAGTTGGTTAATCAGGGTCATTACAAAATGTTGGTAATTACCTTGCTTTGCCAAGATTGCTTTATTTATTTATTTATTTATTTATTTATTTATTGTAGACTCCTTTAAATAGAAAGCTCACTCTCTGAATTTTCAAGCATGCACTCTCAAAATAAATGGAACCAGTTTGCAGGAACACATTCATGCCTATATCAAGACATACCTGGGGCGCCTGGGTGTTTTTAAGCATCTGCCTTGGATTGAGTCGTGATCCTGGGGTCCTAAGATAGAGTCCCACAGCAGAGAGCCTGATGTGGGACTCGATCACAGGACCCTGGGATCATGACCTGAGCCAAAGGCAGAGGCTTTAACCCACTGAGCCACCCACGCACCCCATAAAATCTTAAAAAAAAAAATACTTGATTGGACCGCATTTATGTTTTCATTCACTCAACGATTTATTCTTTTCTCCTGCTTTAGCTTCCGGCCACAGGGGAGAGGAGGAAACGCCGTGGGGTGCCAGGCTCTGCGTGGAGGTGGGAGCCAGGACAGGAATTGGGGATAGCCTTAAGGTTACCTTCTTGACTCCACCAGCTGGTGAAAACTGCTTGACATGGGGGTTGTAATTACTTTTTGTGCCTGTGTCCCCAACTAGGTGATGAAGGAAGGCAGGGGACATGTCAGTCTTTGTAAAATGAGTGTCTCAGCCAAAGCAAACATTCGATGAATGTATGCAGATAATAATATATCTGGCAAGAAAAGGAGAGAGGAAGGAGAAGGAAAGAATTCTCTGTAATTCTAAGGCAAGGAAAGAGAAGTCTTTACGCTCAGGCAAGCCTCATTGTCCTATTGTAACTTGAGAGTTTAGCATTAATTGTTACACAGAAAGCAAATGTAACTCATTTGTGAAAACACAAAGTGCAGTTGTGCTTTTTTTTTTTTTTAACCTATGACTACAAATTGAATAATAAATTAGTGAACAATCAAACCTGCAATTGATGGTATTGGTGGAAAGAAGGATTAGGGAGGTAGACTGTGTTAAAATACAGTCCACAATTCCCAGTGATTGCTGGAGGTCAGCCTTTATGAATGAAAAGGGTTAGTTCATTGCTCAGGTTCATTTTTTTACTAATTTTTTACCTCCTTCCCATCCCTGTGAATTTACCCAGGAAAACAGCACCGCCTGTCACCTAGGAAACTGGCTCCCGCTGGCAGATAGAGATTGAAGGCAGCACCCTTTCTCATTATAAATTTGCATTTGCAGCTGGGCTCTGGGTGAGCTTGCCCCGGGGACGGAAAGCTAATCCGTTGAGGGAGAATGAAGGTGCTGGGCCTGTACCACCCACCTGACATCCTGAGGACTGAGCCCTTGGGAGCCTGTTTAAGCTGTTAAACACAACCATTTCCTTAAGCAGGAGGCTGCAAAATGTTTTTGTTTGGAACAGGATTTAAAATAATAATAACTGAATTGTACCTCTGCAAGGCTGGGTGGTTGCTTTGCTCTGACCACCTTTCTTTTCACCAACTTCCCAAAGAGCCTGCAGGTGAGCATTGAACTTGAGACGGATTGAGAGGACAAAGGCCTTGGATTCCCAGTTTAGTCGTGTTAATTTAAAAGGGAGTGGGGGAGAGTGTGCCAGGACAAAAGGAATCCCGGGGCTCCTGTCAGCAGGCTAAATCTTCATTCTGTGGGTTTGGCGACGGCGGCTCCTTTCTCCGCCCCAGTGGTGTGCCAGTTGGCTCAGGGACTTATGTCGGGAGAGTCTGTGCTCCAGCTGTATGCAAAGCGCGGGGTCCCAGGGTAGGCACAGTAGAGCCCAGCAGCTGCACGCATTCTCTATCACTGGGCTCCCCCGCCTTCCTCCTGCTCCCCTTAGTGTACTAACACTTCACTGACATGGTAAGCTACTAGGTGCTATCCTAAGCACATCGCTTGTATGAAATGACTTAATTCCTACAACAGCCTTCAAGATGGGCACTTTCGTATTCTGATTAGATCTGGGGACCCACGGACACACAGATCTTGGGGTTTGTCCAGCCCCAGGGCCAGGGGTGGCTGGGCTAGGACATAATCTGGCTTCAAGACCCTCGACCCTCTGCCCCCCAAATCCCACACACTTGCAGCGGTGTGAGAGGTTCTGTCTGAGACGTGGACAGGAGTGCGAGGTTCAGAGCCCACACTAAGGTCTGCCAGGCTAGCTGTTACCCAACACCCGTTCCCTCTCTGTCTCCTGGATGAAGGACTGCCACGCCCTCCCCATCTGTGGTTCCTTGGCTCCTTGTCCTGAATTGTCCCCTCCTGAGCACAGCCTGGTTTCAACACCAGGGGCCACACCCATGCCCAAGGCTCCCTAAGGGACAGTTGGAATCCTAGGAAGAAGCTGCTTCATACTTGTCCAAAGAGAGGCTATACATATGTATGTCTTATAACCAGGAAAGCAACTAACTAGTTAATGTTAGTTATATATATGTATAGCTCTATATATGTATGTCTTATACCCAAGAAAGCAACTAACTAGTTAATGATCTTAAACAGCACTTCTGTGAGCACCTGCCAGTGCCCAGATATGGGCTGGGAAGTGGGGAGTGGGTGAGGCTCTGTGGAGGCAGTGGAGGGTCCATGCCTCACAGGCCGGTCTTCCGAAAGCAGTGAGCAGACCAAGGAGGTACCAAGAGGCATGAGGAAAAGCCAAGGTCTTCATAGGAAAAGGACTGATGGCAAAGGAGGGGTTGCTGAGAGACCAGCTCTGGGGACAGGTGCTGGGATGCACTTTGGAGCAGGAACAACCCAGAGGAGCTGGGCCAGCAAAGGACAGAGGCAAGGGGCAGGCGAATGGCCACGCAAGGACCCGAAAGCCTGGGAGACGGATCCGCCTTCCTTGTAGCCCCATTTGTTCACCGGAGAGTCAGAAAGACAACTGGGCTGGTGAAGGACCTACTGCGCAGCGCAGCGTGTCGTATGGATGAGATGAGATTATGCATAAACGTTGTGGACACAAAGCAGTGGATGAAAACAACGGTGCTTCCTAGAGGTCAAGACCTTATCTGTGTCAGCCTGCTATGCCCACTCATGTGCCAGCTCAGAGACAGGACCTTCCCCACACCCATCCAGCCATCAGGGGTCTCCTCTACCCCAGTTGCTGCTTGAACTGGAGCCGCTATGAGGACAGTGAGTGTTCATCCACTGTTCCCATGGGCTGGGCATTGCTAAGGGGGTGGGGGTGGGGGGTAAATCAAATATGAGTGATTTGGAGAGTACAGTATTTGAATTTGTACTGAACTTACAAAATCATTCTCATATCTGTGATTGATCTTACACAGTCCCTTTTATACAAGGGAGTGTGTGTGTGTGTGTGTGGTTTTTTTTCCCAATATTTGAATGTACTTGTAATATTACAACACAGCAAATGACTGGGGGAGAAAAGGGGAATAAACAAAAGGTAAGGATTTTGAAAGAGAGAACTAAAGATGGGAAGAGAAGCAAACATTTAGCAAATTAAGAGATCAGCGTTTTATTTTGTCTTTGCCGCAAAGGGCAGTCATTTGTTATTTTTTGTTACTTTTCTCAAGGATAATGAGCCCAAGTTGCCACACTGAAATCTAAGTACGGTAGTCCAAAATCTAAAACGTTTTTCATTTGGTAATAGAAACTCCAATTCTTTTTTTATTTTATTTTATTTATTTATTTGACAGACAGAGATCACAAGTAGGCAGAGAGGCAGGCAGAGAGAGAGAGGGGAGGAAGCAGGCTCCCCGCTGAGCAGAGAGCCCGATGCAGGACTCGATCCCAGGACCCTGAGATCATGACCTGAGCCGAAGGCAGCGGCCCAACCCACTGAGCCACCCAGG
Source organism: Mustela putorius furo (assembly GCF_011764305.1). Classification (NCBI taxonomy): domain Eukaryota; kingdom Metazoa; phylum Chordata; class Mammalia; order Carnivora; family Mustelidae; genus Mustela; species Mustela putorius. Next base: position 9,554,205 of record NW_025422010.1, on the reverse strand, counting down.
AGCCCAGAAACTCCAATTCTTGATTAAGACGGAATATCCAAAAGGTTTGGGACCCCTTACCTCACACCAGGCACAAAAATGAACTTAAAATGGACCACAGACCTAAATCTAAGAACTGAAACTTCAAAACTCTTAGAATACGACTTAGGAGTAAATCTTCATGACCTTTGGTAGTAATGGCTTCAGATATGGCAGCAAAAGCATAATCAACAGGCGCACCTGGGTGGCTCAGTTTATGATCCCAGGATCCTGGGACCCAGCTCTGCATCAGGCTCTCTGCTCCTGCTCAGAAGGAAGCCTGCTTCTCCCTCTCTCACTCCCCGTGCTTGTGTTCACTCTCTCACTGTCTCTCTCTCTCTCTGACAAATAAATAAATAAAATCTTAAAAAAAAAAAAGGATATTATCAACCATAAAAGAAATATATGCAGCAACATGGATAAGCCTAGAAAACATTACACTAAGTGAAAGAAGCCAGCCCCCAAAGATCTACATACTGTGTCATCCCATTCATATGAAATGTCCACATTAGGCAAATCCATAGAGACAGAAAGTAGATCCATAGTTGCCAGAGGCTGGGATTGAGGGTGGAGGATAGGGAATGACTGCTGGCTGTATGAGATTTCCCTGGGTGGTGATGAAAGTGTTCTAAACGTAAGGTTATGGTGATGGTTGCACAATTCTATGATACACTCAAAGACACTGAATTGTATACTTTACATGGACAAATTCTTCATATGTGAATTAGAGTTCAATAAAAAAAAATATATATATATACACCTCACATAAAGATACATATATATAAAGATATCTATATCTATATCTATATCTATATCTATATATATATATAGATATATCTGGATGATTCTCAGGAAGCAGGAATGCCGGGGTCTCGGGACTATGTGGCATTTTTGCCATGTTTTTCTCCCGGAAATGTGGATATGAAGGAATAATGTTTCCATCTTGGAAACTGGAGGTGAGGAGGAGAGAGAGAGAGCCGGCGGCTTGGTGGAGGGTGCGGGGAGTCAGGCTGGGGCGCAAAGTGTGTGTGTGTGTGAGTTGGCATCATGGGCCCCACAGTCTGAAAGAGCTCGAGCAGCAGGGTGATGAAGAGATTGCCCACGAGGGAGAAGAAACGCAGCTTTCCCGAGGCAAGTGTGCACGCAGGGGACAGGCCCTGGTCTCTTTGAATCGAGGTGGGACTTCTTCAAAGTAGGAAGTTGGAACTTTTCTCTGCTGGAAATAAGGGAGGGGGGGGGGGAGAGAATGACAAGGCTGGAATAAGAACTAGAAGATCTCGTGCGAACAGTTACTCCGCTCAAGTCAGCGCTGTGTGAGGGAGGCCTTGATCTGGAAGTCGGGGACGAAAGGGCTGCCGGCAGTTGTGAGTCTCCTCAGAAGGTCAGGCAGAATTTTCTGGGCATTTGTGCATAAATGCATTTTAGAGAGGGGAAGGACTTAGGTTTTATTCTCAAAGGAGTCCATGACCTCATAATTTAAAACAACGACCCTACAGAATAGCACATTTCAATGACATCTGTCCTTCCAAACCTAGGAATTCAAATCTCTCTCTCTCTCTTTTTTTTTTTTTTAAGATTTTATTTATTTGACAGAGAGAGAGAACCAGAGAGGGAGAAGGAGAAAGAGGCTCCCCACTGAGCAGGGAGCCCAATGCGGGGCTAGTTCCTAGGACCCTGGGATCATGACCTGAGCCTAAGGCAGAGGCTTAACCACTGAGCCACCCAGGCGCCCCTAAATATCTTTCTATTATTTTTTAAATTAAAAAAATTTTTTTCAGTGTTCCAAGATTCATTGTTTATGCATCCTACCCAGTGCTCCATGCAATACGTGCCCTCCTAAATACCCACCACCAGGCTCACCCAACCTTCCACCCGCCTCCCCTCCAAAACCCTCAGTTTGCTTCTGAGTCCACAGTCTCTCATGGTTTGTCTCCCCCTCCGATTTCCCCCAACTCCCTTCTCTCCATCTCCCAACTTCCTAACCCTAAACATCTTTTTAAAATGCATCCTGGTTCTATTGGCCCTACAGAGAGGGAAAGAAGAGAGCAGTAAGTTCAAAGCCAACTTTTTTTTTTTTTAAAGATTTTATTTATTTATTTGACAGACAGAGATCACAAGTAGGCAGAGAGGCAGGCAGAGAGAGAGAGAGAGAGAGAGAGAGAAGCAGGCTTCCTGCGGAGCAGAGAGCCCGATGCGGGGCTCGATCCCAGGACCCTGAGATCATGACCCGAGCCGAAGGCAGCAGCCCAAACCACTGAGCCACCCAGGCGCCCCAGTTCAAAGCCAATTTTAAGTGCTGTGTGTATGCTGTGCGGACCTGTGGGTGCTTATTGGAACTCAGGTTGCTTTTTAAAATTTAAATAGCAAGAACAATGCCATGGGCCGGAGGGGCAGAAACACTCGTACCCTTTGGTGGGAATATGATTCGGTTTGGCCGTTGCAGAACCAATTCTGCACAATCTCCTAAAATAACAGCCAGCAAAACTGCACGACACATGCGCAACAAAGAATGTTCCTAACAGTGTTGTTCTTAATAGTCCCAAACATAAACCATTGAAGTGACTGCAAATAGCAGAATAAATAAATAGATCGTGGATGTCCTAAAATGGAATTCTATGGAGCAAGGAAAGAGAATGAAATAGAGTTTCATAGAACGAGGTATTCTATGGAATACAGACTCATAAACTCATTTACATATATTTCATTAACATTAACTCGTAAACATTAACAAGAACAAAAGAAACAGGATACAAAAGGAAACGCACCAAAGGGCTCCATGTCTGTAAAATTCGAAATAGGTCCACTGAACTCTGGCATTGGGAGTCTGGCGAGGGGCCAGCTGTGTGTAGCACGTGCTGGAGTGGCTTCTGGGCTGCTAGGATCCGTCTAGTTCCCGGATGGTCGTTGGGTGTATTCACTCCGTGATAATTCGTCAAGATGTCCACTTATGATTTGTGTGCTTTTATCTCTAAATACTATACTCTAAAAAAAAATATTTCTGCTTCTATATCTGCAAATACAACCGTAGGGCGTAACGTTTAGACGACAGAGGTCTTGCATGCACTGTATGGAAAGAATTGCAACAAACAGAAAATGCAGAAAGTTGGCAAAATAAATAAAAGAGGGATTTCAGGACGGAGTGATGAGCAGGCATGGATTTCCAAAAAACAGTGGGATGCAGGAGCATGGACACTTGTCACCCTTTCGTGGTCCTGGCCAAAAGGCAGGCAACCATTTCATGGATTTAGACAGCGTATTTTTCCAGGCACAGCACAGAGCCTGAGCTTCTTGTTGGAACCGTTCTCTTATCTTCCAAGTCCCGTGAGAGCTAAGCGTGGGGCTAAGTGAGGCAGAACACACAGGGCACCACTTCACAGCAGAAGAACCCTTGACCTTTCCAGAGAAAGAGCCTTTTTTGTCATTATCTTGAAATGTGAGCAAATCTCTGTAGAGAATTTTTGTTCTCTATTTTATTTTATTTTATTTTTTATTTATTTATTTATTTATTTATTTATTTATTTGATAGAGATCACAAGTAGACAGAGAGGCAGGCAGAGAGAGAGGAGGAAACGGGCTCCCTGCTGAGCAGAGAGCCGGATGCGGGACTCGATCCCAGGACCCTGAGATTATGACCTGAGCCGAAGGCAGAGGCCTTAACCCACTGAGCCACCCAGGTGCCCCTTGTTCTCTATTTTAAATTTAAAAAGATTTTATTTACTTATTTGTAAGTCAGAGAGAGAGAAAGCACAGGCAGAGGGAGAAGCAGGCAGAACAAGCAGGTAGCCCGATGTAGAACTTGATCCAGGGACTCTGGGATCATGACTTGAGCTGAAGACAGGTGGTTAATAGACTGAGCCACCCAGGTGCCCCTACTTATGTATTCCTCAACTGACTTTTATTCTACACGTCTGTAATTCATGGTAGAAAAAGATGACCTCTCTCTCACTGTTGTCTCCCATTTCTGATCTAAAGAAATTTGTCGTGCTGTAAATATTCACTGGTTAATTAATTGTCCCACATTTGAGTGGTTCCAGTTTTAGTTCAGAGGTATTATTGATAAATTTCTCAACGTTAATAAGGTTGAGAAAGTAGGGTTGAATTTTTGCACTTAGAAATGAAATATATGTGTGTTATCGGTTTCTCCAGCTGATGAAAAAAGAAGATGCGAAATATTTCCTTAAATCAGTAGCTGACTGAACTTCATTTGGTTAAGAAAATATTTAACTTATGAGAGTTTGTTTATCCTTTCATTTGCCCAGTTGCCATTTTTCTGGTATAAAAGGGATGGGAAACTTACAAGAAGTATTTCAATTCTGGAGGCCAAAGCTATAGTTTTCCTTATCCCTTGAAAGTCTCACCCAGAGTTACATAGCCTTATGGGGCAAAATCAGTGGGGCTCAGTAGCTGATGCTTCTCCTTTTCTTTTCTTTCTTTCTTTCTTTTTTTTTTTTGTTAAAGATTTTATTTATTTATTCAACAGACAGAGATCACAAGCAGGAGGGGGTGGGGGGGGTGGTGTCAGGGAAGAGAAGCAGACTCCCTGCTGAGCAGAGAGCCCCATGCAGGGCTCATCCCAGGACCCTGAGATCATGATCTGAGCCTAGGGCAGAAGTTTAACCCACTGAGCCACCCAGGCACCCTGATGCTTCCCCTTTTCTTCAGGAATTTCTCAGTGTTTAGAAAAGAGGATTCCTTAATTTGGGGCTGAACTTGTATTTATAAATAAATGGGAGACAGCAAGACATAAAAAGTAAATTGCATAGGGATAAGGAAGCTTGTGAAGAAGTTTAGGGATGATTAAACCTCTCTTTCCTCTTTAAAATAATGTAGGGGGTGCCTGGGTGGCTCAGTGGGTTAAGCCTCTGCCTTCGGCTCAGGTCATGATCTCAGGGTCCTGGGATCAAGCCCCGCATGGGCTCTCTGCTCAGTAGGGAGCCTGCTTCCCCCTCTCTCTCTGCCTGCTGCTCTGCCTACTTGTGATCCCTCTCTCTCTGTCAAATAAGTAAAATCTTAAAAAAAAAATTAAAAAAATAAAATAATTTAGGGAGCTCAATATGATATACAAAATCTGTCACATTTTTCTACAATGTAACAAAAGAATTTGTAAACTATTGCAAGATAGATTTACATATGAGATTTATTTCCCCGTTAAGAAGTCAAACTAGGGAGGTGCCTGGGTGGCTCAGATGGTAAGCGTCTGCCTTCAGCTCAGTTCATGGTCCCAGGGTGTTGGGATGGAGCCCTACATCTGGCTCCTAGATCAGCAGGAAGCCTGCTTCTCCTTCTCCTGCTCCCTCTGCTTGAACTCCCTCTCTCGGATCTCTCTCCAAAAAAAAAAAAAAGAAAGAAAGAAAAAAAAGAAGTGAAATTGGAGTCTCCTCCAATCTGTTCGTCCCCCCCTCCCCCAGAGCCAAGACCTAGAAGTTGAGACAAGGGGGATGGCGGGCAGGCAGTTAGGCAGACCTTGGGAAGGGAATGCTGCCTGCTTTTTATCTAGACCAGCAGTTCTCAAAGTGTGGCCCCCAAGACCCAGGGGCAGCCAGCCACAGTAGCACCTGAGATGGTGTTAGAAATTTAAGTTCTCTCCATTCCTGCAGAATCAGAAACTGTGGGATCAGGCTCCAGCTAACACTGTGCAAACAAACCCTCCGGACGATTCTGATACAAGTTGAGGCTTGAGAACCACGGCCCCACAGTTCCAGAGAAAATATTATTTTCAAATTAAGAAGACCTCTTCAGAGGCCAGTACAAAGCAGGAAAACAAAACAAAACACAGAAGGGAAGAAGGCTGGATAAAAGCTTTGCTTCCTAAAATCAATTAGAAGATAAATGGAAGGAGGAGGTCACTGCCGTGCACAGAGCTTCGTTGGAACTACTGGATAAAGTATTATTTTCTAGAATTTGGTCACATGATTTGAAAAATCACAGTCAACCCAAAAGAGAAAGGGCTACGTTTTAATTAGAACTTCTCATTTTGCAGTTTCCTCTTCTGTGTTCCTTTAGGAATCACTGTGTGAATATAGAAAACTCTCTAATAAGCACAGTGAAATGTATTTTCAGTGTTTTCTTTCCTGCCAACATGAAAATGATTAAAAACAGTGCAATTCCCAAAGGAGATAATTTCTATATGTTCTTTGGTGTGTAGCTAGTCAGCTGGCTGATCTGACAAGCTAGAAAATGTGAGAAAGAAGAATTTTTTTTTAACCTTCAGGAAATGATAAATGCTAAACTGATGTATGGCTTACTGTACCACAGGTAGAAATGCAGGTACTTTGAAATTAAACCAGGGAGCTTCTTCCCACAGTGCCGTGGTGAATAGACCTGAGGCTAGAGGTGCACTGTGTAGACAGGAACATTGTGGGGTGCCATCTGTCCCCCTGGCCACTGTCTTGCTGCAGACCTCCCTCACCCCCCAATAGTGAGGGCTTCCAGCACCGTGGTAGGACAAGAATGTCCAAAAGACCTTTTACTGTGGCCCTGGATTCTCATCTTGCCTTTTTGTGTAGGGTTGTGATGGGTCAAAACTCTACCAATAAAAGGACCATTTCTACTGACAGAAAGTCCTAGATACCTTGGTAAAATTTAAAAACAAACAGAAAAGGAAGGAGGGAGGAGAAGGGAGCAGAGGAAAGGTAAGAACTCCTTGAATTGAGCATGCCCAAACAAAGACTTGAATTAAATGTCACACCTTTATAAGCTCTTAATGCTAACATTAAGAGCCATTGTCTCTTTTGTAATTACAAAAGGTCCCCCCCCAAAAATTGGCACAAAATAATAGACATGCTATTAAGTCCACATATGCACTCAAGCACTTGGATTTATAGTTAAGCCCATGGTTTAGACCTTTGAGATCAAGGTACAATTTTACACAACGTTAAGAAAAAAAATAAGAGGGCCAAAATGGAGTCACGTGTGCTGACCCCCATGCCAGCAAAGCAAGACTTAGTACCTGTGCTAACTGTAGTTTTAGACTCTCCCCAGAGTGGACTTTAAACCAACACGCTGGGAACTACCTGATCCGCACTAGTGAGAGCACCTGCTGTAGAGCCCTGCTCTTACCCTAAAGGATGGGGATGTGGCCTGAAATAATCCTTCTGTTCCTGACTTCCTTGTCCCTGCTCCCCCTCCGGCCTATGAAGACGTCCATTTTGTCCAGCTGCTCAGATCTCTTCCCACTTGCAAGATGGGATGCTTCCCGGTCTATGAATCATGGAATAAAAAAAATTACAATCTGTGAGTGTACTCAGTTGAATTCTGCTTTTTTTTTTTTTTTAAACAACATCCATAATTTTTCTGTCACCTTTTCCGCAAAAAGAAAATCTCTGACAAACGGTCACACTTTCCTGAAGTGTGAAGAAACAGAGGTGTGTGACGGCTCCCTGATGTCCTGAACTGGCAGACCTGAAGATTTTGCCTCTCCTGGGGAGCCTTCAGACCGAGATCGTGACTGAGCAACAAACTAGTTGTGTAGCCAGCAAGGAAGTCGGATCAGGGGTTCAGAAGACCTTCCCACCTGTGCTCTCCTGCTAGACACAGTTAACCAGATTCCTCTACCTCATTCCCCGAATTCCTGATGAATTTTCTGGAAGAAGAATGAGGTGGAAAGGAAACTAGTCCTGACTGAGTGTCTAGCTCGGTGCTTTACATGCGTAGTGCCTTGTATGCAAAGCTGCGTGACAGGATGTATATGGTCTACTGAGCATGCGTCCATCATTGCCTCCCCACCTAGACTCCCCTTTCTTTTGGGGATGCTGGACTGGTCAATGGCCCCAAAGCTACTAAAGGTCCTGTGCCTCCCAACCCTGACTGGGTCAGGGCAGACCCCTAACTCAAGCTGGGTCAATCAGATTTTCTCTCCAGAGAGTTCTGGAACATGGGTACAAGAAAAAGAGTCAGTTAGCTGGGAGAACAGAACTACAACGTCCTAAGTGTTCACAGTCCAAGGGTTCACAGACTAAAGCCAGAGACAGGGAAAGCTACAAGTGAGTGAGCCAAGAGACAGCTTACAGACAGAAGGCCAGACAAGGAATTCTAGCTGTGCGGAAGGCAGGAACTCTGGTTTTCTTTTGCATGTGGTGTGACAGCATTTCCTTTCCTAGAGGCCTGAGGGAGTATCTACCGAGTAAAGAAATAAAACCACCTTCTATTTATGTTAAGCAAGTGCCTTGTATTACTGGTATAAAAGAACATATGTCCCAAACCCGGTCTGGGAGGAATCTAATTCTGTATGATGTAATTCCCAAATTTCTGGAAAGAAATTAGCATTCTTTTTTCTTTTTCTTTTTTTTTTTAAGATTTTATTTATTTGTTAGAGAGAGAGAGAGAGAGAGAGCGCGCGCAAGCACAGGCAGACAGAGTGGCAGGCTAGAGGCAGAGGGAGAAGCAGGCTCCCTGCTGAGCAAGGAGCCTGATGTGGGACTCGATCCCAGGACGCTGGGATCAGGACCTGAGCTGAAGGCAGCCACTTAACCAACTGAGCCACCTAGGCATCCCAGAAATTAGCATTCTTGATTAAAAAAACAAATTAAAACAATTTCATGATAAACTTTAATTTTTAAAATATTTTATTTATTTATTTGAGAGAGAGAGAGAGAGAAAGCACATGAGTGTGCACACACAGTGGGGGGCGGGACAGAGGGATAAGCACACTCTCCACTGACCACAGAGCATGATGCTGGGCTCGATCCCAGGACCCTGAAATCACAACCTGAGCCAAAACCAAGAGTCAGATGCCCAACCGACTGAGCCACCCAGATGCCCCATATGATAAACTTTCATGAAGACTGGTCTGGGAAACCTGTCACCAACCCACTCAGTCAAGTGAGACAGAGGTGATCTTTCATCAAATATCCTTTTCTTATTATATCTGGTCTAATCAACTAACTATGTAAGATTGCACTAAGTCTCATACTTAAATTGTCTGAAAAGTTTGCTTTAGCAAGAGCCATCAGTCATGCTCTGAGGCAGTCATCCTCAAAACTATGGTCTCACCAGGGAACTTGCTAGAAATGCAAATTCTCAGACCTACTAAATGGGAAACTCTGGAGGTGGGGTCCAGGTGGCACTATTACATGGGAAATTTGAGAACCACTGCCCTGGGGGCTCTGAAGCTTCTAATGGTGGTTGTTGGACACCTTTAAGAACCACCTTCTGGCTGGGTTATGTGGGAGTGAAGAGAACCTAACCACAAACCACCTTACCACATTCTTCTTGGTGCAAAGTGGCCTCATTCCAAAGAATCAACTATCCTAAAGATGGGGGCTTAAGAAAGTGACCCGGTGAAAAGCCCGCCTACTGTTTACTCTATAAACTGTGGGGCTGTGTTTAGGGAACATACCCAGTTCCTCTTCAGTTGGCCCCATGGGAAGCCCAAGCTGTTGGTGAGCCCTCGCTTCCCTGCTGAGAAGGTTGATGAGTCGGCCCTGCCGAGTTCCCCTTACACAGAACATGCCCAAGCAAGTCAGCAAACCTCTGATTTGCCTGCGGTTATTAGCCACCAAGATCTCCCTCTGACACATTTAGCTTGGAGATAATGTCATGTTCCCAAACAGGAGAGCTTAAACTTGACAGATGGCGAGAGCTACTATCTTTCCTTAAAATGAGGAGCAGGGGGGCACCTGGGTGGCTCAGTGGGTTAAAGCCTCTGCCTTTGGCTCAGGTCATGAGGGTCCTGGAATCGAGCCCCATGCCGGGCTCTCTGCTCAGCAGGGAGCCTGCTTCCTCCTCTCTCTCCACCTGTCTCTCTGCCTACTTGTGATCTCTGTCTGTCAAATAAATAAATAAAATCTTTAAAAAAATAAAAAATAAAATGAGGAACAGGGAACCTTAATAATTGGGGGAACACAAATTTGGAAAAGACAAACATGGTCACCTCCTTTCCAGACTATTCCTCACCAGCCCTCTCCTACCTGCATCCAGGGCAAGCCGTTTATTCTTTCTTTCGTGCCCCATAGCGGCACCCATCTCCCCTAACACATCATCATACATCATCCTTGCTTATAAATCGGCTCCTGAACAAGACTCTTGGAGGGCCAAAGCAATGAATAGTCATTTTTGTGTTCTCTGTGTTTGGCAAAATTCTTGTGCTAAATGAATGAGCCTTAACTAGGGCTGACTCAGATGTTTGGGTGGGAAACGGAATCAACCAGCAGATTCTAAGACTCATTCAGTCAAACCTTCCTGACTATACAGATTTCTGTTGGATGCATACTTGTGCCCCCCCCCTCCAGACATAAACATTCATCCTAATGGTGAGTTCAGGTCCATGAACATTTCCTTTCAGTTTAAAAATGCTTCAACTGGCTCTCATAGCTAATTGCAACAGTCCATCCAAATAGAATTAGCTTCCAAAGCACTCTTAAAGGAAGGTGTGTGTAGGGTCATTTCTGTTCCCATCACTCAACCAAAGAAAAATCTTGAGAATTCAAACTGCATTTTTTTCCCCACCTTATCAGTGCCTTAGGGGCTGCTCAGAAGTGTACCTTTGTGTTCTCCCGGAACAAGGGTTTGCTAAGGAAAGGAGGAGTGTCAATAAGATTAGACACTGTTTTCTTAGCTGTGTGCCCTGGCTCCATTCAGGGACTCAGGGTGCCATTTACATATAAACAGTGTAATTGCAGTGATAGCAGGAGCTGGCACAAATTAGGCTGGTGCTTGATATGCTAATTACAATTCTCTAAAATCCAAGGAGGCTGTTTGGAAAGAGAATTTAGAATCGGAGAGAATTGAAACTGGTGAGGTTAAGTGACTTGCCAGAAGGTCATGTAGCTCATGAATTGGAACTTGTCTGTGTGTTTTGAATGTAGAAAAGGTTTGACATACAGTATCTCATTGAATCCTCACAGTTCTTGGGGGAGGGTTTTATCACTATTACTGTCTTGCTGTTGGTGGACAAAGGAAGCTACATGGAGAGAAATCAAGGCATAGTTTGCCCAGATTCACTCAGCTAACAAGATCCCCTGTGGTCTTTTGAGATTTTGAGGTCAGTCTGGTCCCCAAGAAGGACATCGGCACGTCTTCTTTGCTTGCCAAGGGCAGAGCAAACTGGATGTTAAAGCAACAATGATCGCGGGCTGCCTAGTTCCCATTATTATTATTATTTTAAGACTTTTATTTGTTTATTTGAGAGAGAGAGCCAGAGAGAGGGCACAAGCAGGGAGAGCAGCAGAGGGAGAGGGGGCTCGATCCCAGGACCCTGGGATCATGACCTGAAGCCGATAGCAGATGCTTCACTGCTTAACCGACTGAGCCACCCCGGCGCCCCACCTAGTTCCCATTACTATTATACATGATTAAAGTCTGGTTTCTTAAATCAGAAAAAAAAAAAAAAAAACCTATAAATTTTCTGTAATTCAAATTGGCCTTCCGGGCACCTGGCCGCCTTAGTCAGTGAAGCAGGCAACTCTTGATTTCAGGAGGGAGAGTTCAAGCCCTGCATTGGGCATTGAGCCTACTTAAAAAATAATAATAATAAAAGAAAATAAATTCGTCTTCTGTTTAGTACCCAACCAAATTCACTATTACGAAGATTCTTATATTTAATTCCATTTAAAGCTGTGTAAATAAGAACAAAGATTCTATTAACATTGTGAATCAGGAGAAAAAAATGTGTAAAATTTTCCTTTCCATTCTCCCCCTCATTTGAGATTAGTAGTGTATCTAGCAGCAAATGATGCAGTATCTTCTCTGTCTCTACTTTTATTTTTTTATTTTTATTTTTAAAAAGATTTTATGTATTTTATTTGGCAGAGAGAGAGAGGGGGGATGAGCGGGGGGAGGGGCAAGGAGAGAGGGAGAAGTAGGCTCCCCACTGAGCAGGGAGCCCCAGGCAGGGACTCCATCTCAGGACCCCAGGATCATGATCCAACCTGAAGGTAGATGCTTCACTGACTGAGTCACCCAGCACCCTCTCTGTCCTTACTTTTCAAAAACTAGAAAAGGAAACATTCATGTTTATGTATTTGGAGAGGCGTACTTAACACTTTTGCACAGTAGAAGTAATGGGTGGGTAGATGAATGAATGAATTCATTTCTCCTTTATTTAAGAAATTTCTTAGTGATTGACAGGGCATGTCTCAGACTTACCCTGAAATGTGTACACAATCTGGTCCTGGTTGTTTGTGCAGGATAAATATGGAAGTGTTGCAATTCGTATGCCGTAAGTCCAGCTTAGGCATTCCACTCCCATGCTGTGCCCTGAAGCAAGCCAACCTTGCAATGACAGGATATGGGAATCAGTCATCACCCAGAGAACCTCCGAGAGCTTGGACAGTGTGCAGGATAGAGCTCAGGGGCTAAGATAGGGGCACGGTGAAGGAGATAGGTGATGGCTGTGTGTTGCATATAGAAAATGCTCAAAGAAAACATACTCTCTGGATTGATTGGCTTAGAAGTCATTGGGCAAGCAGAGAGAGGAGAAAGATGAAACTTCTGGAGCCCAGAACCAACTTAAAGGATCAGGAAAAGTGGTACAGAGAAGCATCTTCTCTTCCCTCAAGCATCAGCCTTGTCCTCTAAAAGTGCCTTCCAGGTAGACTCCTGGCCATCTTTCTACCTCCTTCGATCAACCCTCGGACAGCACATAGTTCCAGGAAAACCTCAATGTCCTCCAAAGCAGACAAACAGAGGGATGGGATTGTGACAACTCTCTCCTTAGTTCTCAATGTGGAAACACTGCCGTGGGGGGACAAGGAACTGAAAACATCCAAATCTGGGGCAAGAGATGCTAAGACAATTCCACACACAAATGTGAAATCATCAGTTACACCATGCACACTGATGACATGATTTTCTTCTTCTTCTTTTTTTAAATATTTATTTATTTATTGAGAGAGAAAGAGAGAGAAAGTGTGGGTGGAAGGGCAGAGGGAGAAGGAGAGAGACTCCTTCTGAGCCAGGAGCCTGACCCCAGGACCCAAGATCATGACCTGAATTGAAATAAAGAGTCAGATGCTCAACCAATGGGACCACCTAGGCGCCCACAGGATTTTCACATCTACAAAGGCTACTGCTATCATTAAGGGCTTTCCTAAGGCATTTTGTTAAATCAGCATTGGATCTGACCACATTATCTCTGCACTTGAATAAATGTCTGAGAAGGAGATGCTTACAGTTTTTGAAGGCACTGATCAAAGTCATGCTTCTTCATCTGATAGCAGGTAAGTGCCACCCAAGGGCAATCTTGGTGGGCTGGCCCTTGTCCATTGCGAATTTCACCATGGAGCACAAAGGGAAACAGGTCCAAACACAGCAGTGTTGTCAAATGGACACAGGAAAATCTCAAGTCATTTCCCTCATGCCTGTTTTCCCAAGTCTCAAAGAATCTAATTGCTTCTTCCTTGGCTCCTCTCAAATGACGCTCTCCTAGGGCCACACGTAAACTTCTGAATGGACCTAAAGACAGCTTGTTGTGGGGCACCTGGGTGGCTCAGTGGGTTAAGCCGCTGCCTTCAGCTCAGGTCATGATCCCAGCATCCTGGGATCGAGCCCCACATCAGGCCCTCTGCTCAGCAGGGAGCCTGCTTCCCTCTCTCTCACTCTTTGCCTACCTCTCTGCCTACTTGTGATCTCTCTCTGTCAAATAAATCAATTTTTAAAAATCTTAAAAAAAAAAAAAAAGACAGCTGGTTGTTTCAGGGGCTCAAGGTCAGCCTTTCCCTAGGTCACAATACAGAGATCAGGGATTGTGCCTCTCCTCACTCAGTGGCCGTATTCACATTTTTAACTAAAAAAACTGCTTCCCCACCTTTTCAAATTTTAACTTATATAGAGTTTGAGCAGAACTCATTTTTCCTGTATGGACTCCATGCACTCCCAAGGATCTCTGATTCCTGCTAAATATAAAACTCTCTTTCCACCATCATCTCACTGATGAATGGAAATTCTAGAAATACTCCTGGCTTTCTGAACCCAGAGAGCAGACATCAGGCATTAAATTTCCCATGAAGAAGCAAGACATCCACGGTTATCATTTCTGCTTGATGATGGTTCGTTCTCTTCTTCCCGTTGCCTCTCTCACACATCTGTCCTCTGTGCATCTCGCGAAGTCCCCTCCCTGTCACCCCTAGGCAAGGTCCCCTGCTGCTCTGCGGGATCCTGCCACCCCGGGGTCGCCCCACCTGTGGGGAAGGCAGGAGCAGATGCTGGAAGGTAGTGCAGGGTACGGCAGTGGGTGAGAACTCCTGAGGGCAAAGCTTGGCTCTGGCACTCAATGGTGCTGTGGGGTTTGAGGAATTACTTCTTAAAAATAAATAAAATCTTTGGGAAAAAAAAAAAAAAAAAAGAAGGAAGAGAACAGCATATCTAGGTCCCCTTATTCCCTTTGATAAGTCTCATTTGTTACCTCCACCGTAAAGCCTGACCAGGCGTAATGACTTCTCTTTGCATGTTTTCTTCCTTTTTTAAAAAAAAATTTGCAAATCAGAATACCTATTCATAATCTTCTAGTAAGAAATGGACTACCGGGGTGCCTGGGTGGCTCAGTGGATTAAAGCCTCTGCCTTGGGCTCATGTCATGATCTCAGTCCTGGGATCGAGTCCTGCATCGGGCTCTCTGCTCAGCAGGGAATCTGCTTCCTCCTCTCTCTCTCTGCCTGCCTCTCTGCCTACTTGTGATCTCTGTCTGTCAAATAAACAAATAAAATATTTGAAAGAAAGAAAGAAAGAAAGAAAGAAAGAAAGAAATGTATTACCGAGCACATTCTTTCCCTGGAGGTGGATTTACGTAGGAAAGCTAAATTACCATTGGAAGGTTGGTCGGTGGGCCCAGACTGAGAGTTGCTCGTGTCATGAATCAATGATATATTGCTTCAAACCTTCATCTTCACTAATAATAGCTGGGATCTTTATTTAGGTCTTGCTGGATGCCCAGCAATAGGGTTCTCAATATCTGCGTATTAAAATGTCATCTTGGGGTGGCCTTGGTGTTGCAGTGGGTAAAGCGTCTGACTCTTGGTTCCCGCCAGGGTCCTGATCTCAGGATTATGAGATCGAGCCCCACGTGGGGCTCTGTGCTCAGTGGAGAGGTTGCCTGAGACTTTCTCAACCCCTCCCTCTGCCCCAAACCCTGGTGTAACCAGTCTCTCTCTCTCTCTCTCACTCTCAAAAATAAGTAAATAAATAAATCTTTTTAAAAAATGTGATCCTCACAACAGCCCTGTGAGTAAGGCACCATTATCATCACTATTTTTAAGAGAACTGAAACACGGAGAGTAGGACACCCCTCCGAGGATACAAGTTGGCAATGTTGGGGTCTGGCGCCAGAGCCCCAGCTCACAGTCGCTGGCTTATGCTTTCTCATAGAAGTAATGGGGCAAGCACTCGCCTCTGCCTCTCACTGCACCTTGCATGACATTCGTGGCCCCAAACTCAGCTGTTTTTATTTTGTTGCTGCTTGATATTTGCACATCTTTCCCCACACGCCCAGCCTGCGGCTTAGGAGGAGCAGGAAAGGAACTAGGGGTTGCCAATCTTCTCTTTTCCTTTGATGTCATACGTCATTGCTTTCAGCGGAAGTGCCAACACCAGGAAGTGACAAGAAGAGAAAATAATAGGATAGAGGTCCTAGGTCATTCGTGCTTCTTTGAACCCTATACCAGGCGGTCCAGGCTGCTCCTGATTCAAAAGGAAAGCCTCTCTGTGCTGCCGGAGCCCTTGCTTACTGAGTCTTAGATCTGGGCTTCTCAGCAGCTCACTCACCTGTTCCCAGCAGTGCCTGAAATTACAAATTCTTTAAAGGGTGTGAATCTGCTCTGTAATTCACTCTGACAGGTTTCAGGCATCTGGGACAAATTCTTTGCTGGTTTTTGTGATCTTGATTTTACCACACTTCATTAACTGAGATTAAAATGAGTTTTTCTTTGAAAAGCTGTAGGATGACGATACTTCTTGTCCTTCTCGCCCCGGAAGTATGTGTAGAAATAGTAGAAAAGAATGCTTTGGCCTCCATAATTTTCAGTGACTAAAGCCAAAAATGAAATCCAGAATGTTCTCCTTGTAGAACATTTTCTAAGACCCTGGAATCTTGCTAAGTGAAGAGATAGAAGGGCATCGTCCCCGAAGAGGAATTTGCACAGACCGGCAATTCTTCTAAGTTTTAAGTAACCAGTCCCTTGACCTTGATGATACATATGTAGAGACTTTCAAGAGTGGGAGCAAGGAAAGGAGGAGAAAGGCAACTTTGATGATTACATAAAATCCTGATGCGTGTAGAATGTTCTCAGTATGTGCAATATTCAAGGTGCCAGACAATGACAAAGATATGACTCTTTTCGTCTTTGAGAATAAAGACCAGAAGGAGAGCCACAGTAATGGCGGCAGCTCTCTCCTCCAGCTCTGAAAGTTCCTGGCTGTCTTCCGTCTTGACCTCCCACTTGCTCCAGTGGTGAGTTACAGTAGTTAGAAAATAGGCAGAGATCTGCCACCTACCTAGTGCGTGCAGATTTCTGTACTGCCCTGTGGCTCTGTACTTGAGAAGGTTATCCTCTTTGGAAGACAGCCAAGAATACATCTACAGAGTTGAAAGAGAACCCCTGGCCCAGATAACAATCTTCTCTGTAGCATTTTTTGAAACATCGCCTTCAGCCTAGGCAACGCTTTTCCGGAGAGCTTGTGACGGTACTTTTAAAGACAGCCCGTTCCACTCTATTTCACTTATCTTTTAAGGGATGAAAACAATTAAATCCTTTAAATAGTGTGTTAATACTGACTAGACAATGACTTTTTATTTTCTTTATATCCTCTTTCTATGCTTCCATGATTATTTCATTTTTCATTACTTGATAAGTTTCTAAATTCCTTGATGATATTTGAGAAGCACCCTACAGAGAAAACAGAAATAAGCAAGCAAATTAGGTTGCATGGCAGAGAGGAATGGGCAGTTCATGAAATTACCAAATGTTGTATCCTAGGTGATAAAATGGCGTTACGTTGGTGCAAAAAATAAGATCCTCATGTCACTGTAGGACAAAAGCAATTCGTGCAGCTAAAAGACTGTCTATTTCGCATCATCTCCAAAGTAGGCTTTGATCTGGACAGTTACTAAGAAGGTTTAGCTGCTCAGAGACTTGCAGTCGTTAAATATATAATGATTTTTCAATATTTACAGTCTTTTTCAAGGGCAAACGCGACCCGTTAAAGCACGAAGATTGTGCTTCACCGATTCATATATTTGTAAAACAGAGAATGGTTGCTCTATTCTGTTTCAGCTTGATGCCTTGCCTTATACTGATCCCAGGACCCCAGGACCATGACCTGAGCCCAAGGCAGATACCTAATCTACTGAGTCACCCAGATGCCCTCTTGAACAGTCTTCTATCCAATTATATGTAAAGAAGTTAAACATAATGAAAAATTCATGTCTTCTTAGTGAAGCTGGATGTAAACAGGAGTCTGTCTGATCCAGTTTGGAGAATATTCTTACCTTGAGGAATGTGCATGCATCATGGGGTGACCTTATAGCCTGAGCTGCCTGCTCAGGTCCAGCTCGTGCCTGTTGTCTCATGTCATTATTAATAGTGTCCCTTCATTCTCAAATATTCTTTTTTTTTTTTTGAGTTTTTATATTTGAGTTTATTCCTCATTTAACTTTTAAAACACTACTAGAGTTTAATATTAAAACAAAAACAAGAGCGAGTAGTAAGCTATGATTATAGTCCTTCACTCATTCACTACTGCACAAAAAGTGCCAGCAGTGTTATTCACTGGCCCCATTAAGAGGTCTGACACTGAACACCACCCCTGGGATGATGTTCATCATTCTCACATGCTTCCCCATTGTAATGACGCCCTCTTTTCCGATTTGGAAAGTCCACCAGTTCTACCTGGTCCGTTTCATCAGTCTCTTCTACTTCCTTCCTCTCAGGCAGGAGTTTTCGTCAAGAGAGTTTATCAGGAGAGAGAAAGCCATTCTCAGGAAAGTTTACCTTAAATTCGACAACAAGGTGACCCTTCTTATATGGTCTATGATAAATTGGCGTGCCTTCATTTAGCACACACTTGTTATCTCCATGCTTGACAATTTGACCTGAAGGAGAGGTGATGACAATGGTTCGGTTGTCAAGAGTAGATATTTGCCTTTTGAAAACCACACAGTGCTTCAACCAGCTGCATGTCCATACGCATGAAAAGGTCTTCTCACCCAGTGAAAACAGCATGGTCCTTCTGACCTAAAACAATGATAATATCTCCTGGTTCCAGTCCTGGTTCTTGGTCTCCTTCACCATGGAATGTTATCTCCTGGCCATCTTTCATGCCTTTGTCAATAGGAACTTCTAGAATTTTCTTCTCTCGAACTATCTTCCTTCCATTGCAGCTTTACATCTGTCTTTAGGACTGATCTGTTCCCCCATGGCGCTGGCACTCCATGCACACAGATTGAATTTGCTGAACCATTCCAGGTCCTATCTGATGAATTCTTATTTGCATTCCAGTACCTGGGGAACTGGGACAACATTCAACTCCTCCTTTCTTACCACCTCGGCCTTCACATTTATCGCAAATCACATTCTTTTGCAGAGCTAGTTTTCTTCTTTCACTGTCGTATAAATCTTCTAAGGTTACTGAGAGCTGATGGACAACTTTTTTACCTTTCCTTTCTCTCTGCATTCTTCCTCCTCCTCCAAAAAACATATCAAAGATGTCCATGGGGGAGCCAAAACCACCACTGGCTCCACCTTCTTTAATTGCCTGTTCTCCTCCTTTGTCATACTTTTCTTTGCATCAGAGAGTACTTTGTAAGCTTGAGAAATCTGTTTAAACTTCTCTCCTTCGTTAGGATTCTTATCAGGGTGGTGTTTCAAGGTCAGTTTCCTGGAGGCCTTTTTCAATTCTTCTAGGGTGGCATTGGGTTTGACCCCCAAAATATCATAGTAAGTGGTTTCTTTCTTTTTTTTTTTTTAAGGTTTTATTTATTCGTTTGACAGACAGAGATCACAAGTAGGCAGAGAAGCAGGCAGAGAGAGAGAGAGAGGAAGGGAAGCAGACTCCCCGCTGAGCAGAGACACCCCCCGCCCCCACGCTGCTTGATCCCAGGACCCTGGGATCATGACCTCAGCTGAAGGCAGAGGCTTTAACCCACTCAGCCACCCAGGTGCCCCATAGTAAGTGGTTTCTTTCACCATTTTCTACAGCTGGTGAGAGGGCTGAGGCTGATGTGGGGGAGCAGGAAGGAGCGTGTTGCTGGGTGCAGCTCAGGTAGCCACCTCTCCTCCGTTCTCAAATATTCTATGGTCTGATCATGATAACCCTAATCATAGGCAAGAGGACAGCTTCAGAATAACAACCAGTGGGTCCCTATGCTGGGGGTTCCTAACTAGGGGCTGACAAAAGAACAGAATGGCAATGCTCTCCAAGACCTCTTTTGCTTTCAGTTTCTCAGATCCTGTGGGGGAGAATATAAAGAGACAAATGTGAAATGAACTTATTCTAAGTAATAATACTGAGGGCCACTGAAAAAACATGATTAACTCTCAAGGCGCCTGGGTGGCCCAGTTGGTTGAGCATTCGACTCTTGGTTTCGGCACCGGTCATGATCTCAGGGTCATGGGATGGAGCCCTGAGTCAGGCCCCACATCAGCCTGGAGTCTGCTTGAAATTCGCTCCCTCTGTTCCTCTACCCATCTCCACCCGCACTCTCTAAAATAAAATAAATAAAATCTTAAAAAAAAAAAATTAACTCTCAATAGTCTGCCCCAATAGGATAATCAGGAATATGTATAACTAACATTTGTCATATTTATTCCATCATATTAACCTTCTTAATTATACTATTCTTTTAAAATTGGTTTATATTGCCTGGTACATTTTGTCTGAGAATGAAGAGAGGTGGCCTACAATTTGCTACAGATAATCCCACGCCGACAATTAAAATAGCACATGCAAATTCCCCTCAACCCCCAGATTCGTGAAGCTGGGACATACATTAAAGCTCACTTAAGTTCAACTCCCTAATTTTATACATGAGGCCTCAAAAGTCCAGGAAGACTGAGCTATTTTCTCCGAGGTAAATGAACAAATCATTGTGATGAGACATAGAATCCACGTTGTTCTATCACTTCACTGGTGAAATCTGCATGACAGTACTTTTACATAGAAATAGTAATCAAAATGTATTTATAGGCATGCTCTTTTGTATTTCCTGAATTAATCAGGAAGCTTATTTCTTAAGTACTATGTGCTGTGGAAGCTTCTATAAATCCATTGTTCCATTTTTGCTTTCCTTGTAAACCTGCACTTATTTTATATGGAAAGAAGAGCTCTGAAGTTGGGAAAGCGGACCAGTGAGATGAAGTGGCTAATGGCGTCTTCTATTTCACATCCCCATTTCTGTTTTGAAAGGTAGTAACTGTATAGGTAGAGATAGAAATACTAGTTACAATAAAAGCAAATACACATGTGCTGTACATTTCAGAAGCTGCCTAGTGAAATCTGTAATGTTCTAAATTGAAGGGGTGGTAACACAGCACATTAATTTCCCCAAGTTTTTCAGAGTATACATGCTGCTTATCAGGAAGGGCCCTTGCCTTTCTTTCAAAACTAATTTTGAGGGGTGCCTGTGTGGCTCAGTGGGTTAAAGCCTCTGCCTTCAGCTCAGGTCATGATTCTAGGGTCTTGGGATCAAGCCCCGCATCGGGCTCTCCGCTCAGCAGAGAGCCTGCTTCTTTCTCTCTCTCTGCCTGCTTCTCTGACTACTTGTGATCTCTGTCAAATAAATAAATAAAATCTTAAAAAAACCTAATTTTGATTAGTTTTCCCTATTTAACAATGTATTTTCTTTGTGCGTCAAGCTTAGAATCCCAAAATAAGTTTTAAAAAATAATTTAAAAAATTTTAGCAGTTATGTTGTCAGAAGAAGGGAGCCCAAATTTCTAACCATGAATTTCTCAAACATATCAAAAGCTTTTATGAGGGAATACTACCTCTTTTAATGAAAGGAAGTCTCTTGGAATCACCAACACTTGGAGACTCATTTTCTTGCGTGCTGGGGAAGAGGTGTGCCATCACAACACCTACCACTAGGGGGCATCCTCCAACACGCCTTAGCTCTTTCCCCAAAGGAGCATTGGATCTCACACATGTCAGAACACAGCACCCCCTTTTCTTACAAAGGTCCCTACGTTCTGCAATGAGAATCATTATGTGTGTATCACTCATTATTATCATACATATCTTATAAAATTAATATAGTGTTCCAATGATAACATAAAAGAAGTAATAAGAAAGTGATTTATAACAAAGTAGTATGTATTTCCACATATAAAACTTAGGTAAAATATAGAAAATATATATAATGAGTAGTCAGATTCTATACATAGAGGCAATTGCTAAAATGCAGACAGATAGAGGTGTGTTAATGTGATGATTCAGATACTTTGAGGGGCGTTGCCATCGATGACAAAATGGCGGAACGTGAAGAAGTCATTGTAAATCTCCAAATAAATTTAAATCAGTCTTGATTTCTATTGCAGCTGCATTCCTTTAAAAAAAAAAATCCAGTATGGGGTGCCTGAGTGGCTCTATCCGTTAAGCATCGAACTCTCAATTTTGGCTCAGGTCATGATCTCGGGGTTGTGGGAGAAAGTCCTGCGTCAGGCTCCATGCTGGCTGCTTGAGATTCTCTCTCCCTCTCCTGCTGCCCCTCCCCACCTCTGCTCTCTCTCTCTCTCTCTCTCTCATTCAAAAAAAGAAAAGAAAAGAAAAAATCTAGTATCTCTGAAAACAACCCTAAAACTCCATTTTATACATAAAAGTATTGTGTTTATGTGTAAAATAGTGCTATCAACCAATGTTCATGTCCCTCTCACCTTCAAATTCATGTGCCATCCTAATGCCCAAGGTGATGGTCTCAAGAGGTGGGGCTTTTGGAAAGTGATTAGCTCAGCATGGTAGTGGCTTCATGAGTGGAATTAGTGCCATTATAAAGGAGACCGCAGAGGGGTCTGCTATGTGAGAACACCAGACACATATCTGCACGTGAGGACACGAGAAGATGGCAATCTGCAGTCAAGGAGAGAGCTCTCACCTGAGTGTGACCATATGGGAACCCTGAGCTCAGACTTCCAGCCTCCAGAATTGTGAGAAACAAACTTCTATTGTTTATAAGCCCCCCAAACTGCGGTATTCTGCTATAGCTCCCCAAACGGATCAATAGTTACATTCTAGGCTCAGATACTGACAGTGTTTGGTTTGGTTTGGTTTGGTCTTTAACCCACGGGAATGTTTCAGAAGGGCATTTGGAAGTTGGACAGTGTATGGAACAGCTCTTCTCAGGCATATTGCAACACTAGCATTCCAGACACCCTCTCTTAAATTCCACAAGTGCCCCCACAACCCATCTGTCATGCCAGCAAACTTCCAAAATGCCCCTAAAGGTGCTTCCACTCTCATTTGAGAATGACCGGTCAAGAGCAAAAGGGCCTCCTTTCTACCCTCAGGTATATCTTCCTTTAGTTCTCAGATGAGAGGGAGATTCTCTTCTTTCCCCACACGCCTGGCCCCGAGAGAGCCCTTTGGTGGGACGCTGTACATCTCTGAAGTTGGGAAAGCGGACTTAGAGTACATCTCTGTCTCCATCTCTACATGTCTATCATCCAGAATTTCACATACAGCATTGGAAAGAATTTCAAAAAGAAACAGGAGGAGGGCGCCTGGGTGACTCAGTTGTTAAGCATCTGCCTTCAGCTTGGTCATGGTCCCAGGGTCGGGGAACTGAGCCCCCCCACCCCCCTGCCCCGCATCAGGTTCCCTGCTCAGCGGGAAGCCTGCTTCTTCCTCTCGCTTCCACTCCCCCTGCTTGTGTTCCCTCTCTCGCTGTGTCTTTGTCAAATAAATAAATAAAATCTTAAATTAAAAAAAAAAAAAGGAAACAAAACAGGAAGAAATGCAAAGGAAGAATGTGTGACACCTGGTGCCCTGTTAGAAATACCAATACAGGGTTTCTCAGAGTGTGGTCAGATGGTTACCTGCATCAAAAATATGTATTAAAGGGGCGCCTGGGTGGCTTAGTGGGTTGCAGCCTCTGCCTTCAGCTCAGGTCATGATCCCAGGGTCCTGGGATCGAGGCCCACATGGACTCTCTGCTCGGCAGGGAGCCTGCTTCCTCCTCTCTCTCTGCCTGCCTCTCTGCCTACTTGTGATCTCTATCAAGTAAATAAATAAAACCTAAAAAAAAAGTTAATGTTTTAAAAAAATATGTATTAAAAATACTGATTCCAGGGCTTCACTTCACACCTTTGAAACCAGATCTCTGGGGCATGTGGCCCCATAGAATCTGCATTTTTACTAGCTCACATGCTATGAATGTGCTCTAGCCACAAGAGGCCCTTGAGTCATCACACCATCACCACTATGCAGAGCTGCCGATCTGGCCCTGAGAGGAGGTCCGTGGGTCCTTGTAGGACTGGCCTGCTTCAGCTCCCACATGACATTTGGGCAGTAACCTTGCGGGAGAAGCTGGAAGGCACCCCCACACACCTCCTTGGGTTGGATACATCTGCTTCAACCTCAGGTGGGTGGCCCACTGACTTCTGGTTTCCTTTTTTAACCCCAATTCTCCTCAAACAGACACATACACACACACACACACACACACACACACACACACACACACGTGCGCATACACACACATATAGACACACAGCCCCACTCTGTTAAAAATCTCTTCTTCCTACTCTTTTCAAAGAGGATTACTTCTTATTATTTAATCGAGGCATGATTTCATATTCTAAATGCACTTTTGTGTTAAAATAAGCAGAAAAAACTGGAAAAGAATGTCTGTAGGTTTGGACAAGGGTTCGAAGGTGCAGAAATCCTATATATAATTCTGCCTGTGTGCACAGAGCGGTAAGGGAAGTGTAGTCCCATGTCATATTTTTTCCACTATGTGTCAAACAAGGTAAACAAAAATCCGTTTCTCTTCATAGAGCTGTATAGACACAGTCTAGGTTTTTTAACTTTCACTCCAAGTTGGGTGCGCTCACCTTTCAAAGAGTATTGATTATTCCACTGGTATAAAATAGATCATGGCGATGACGATAGCGATAATTATACCTTATCCAGAGGCACAGAGCATGCTAGTGCTTTAGGCAGGATCAGGACCCGGATTACCAGGCGTGGAAGCCTCAGCACTTGTCACTCTACCGCATGCTGTTTGACAAGGAATTCATGGATACAGTCCTACCAAATTACCTATTAGTGCATGCAGTTCTCTAGGCCTGTACTTAGGCCTCTGCAAAAGAATGAGAAAATCGGAAATTTGGTATGTAGTGCCAGTGCTTATAATACAGGATTTACAAGGCAGGGGAATTGATTGCCAAGTGGGGGAGGGATCAAGAACCAAACAGGGGACAGTGAAGTAACCCAGAGATGTGCAACCATAAGAAGGCGCTAGTACCCTTCATGGAGAGGCAACAGGAGGAGGTGAAGTTACTAGGGGCTTCAGGGCTTCAGCGAAAGCTGGAACCCCAAGAAGCCAGTCCACAAAGGAGACTGAGCCACTTGGAAGAAGCCACTTGAGGCAGAGAAGGTAATAACTCTGGTTTCTCCCTTGCTTTTACGCTCCTTTGCTTTTACACTTTTTTTTTTTTTTTTTTTTTTTTACAATTTCTACCAGCCAAACCCAATAAACAAGGCCAGGAATCTAAAAAACCAGCCCTCATCAGTTGCTCCCCCTCTGTAGGAGCCATCAGGGAAGGGCAAGGACTGGGTCTGAGGGCAGACAGACCCAGACAGGCACACCCACATGGGGTTTTGTTGTTTTCCGGAAAAACACTCCTTAAGCCCACTTTAAATAGCAACCCCTAACACCTTTAGACTAACTTGATGGACCAACAAAAATCTTTTAAAATCACACGTGTCCAACTGAGAGTTGGAGCGCCCTCTAGGGGAAAGCTGGCTGCCCGGCCCCACCTCTCCGCCGCTCCCCCACCAGCCCTGGCTGGGCACTGACGTCCTCGTTTTCCTTCTGCTGCCGTGTTGTTGCCTACCAGTGTTCTTTTTCTTCAAATACTCCAAGAAATATGGCTGTGGTCTTATTAGATATTGAGTCAAAGGAGACTCAGTACATATTATATTCTGAGTGTGCTGTTCCACATTCAGAGGAATTGCCAGATAAATGAGTCGTAGAAAACATAACAGCAGCAGAGAGGATGGGGTCCCAGTGCACTCAGAGCTAGCCATGGCTCAGGATCACTGCCGGCATCTAAGGAGAAGCAGACAGGATGTCTTCTGGGAGTATGCTCTCCTGATTTACAGTGATTTTTAAAAAATCACTTTATCCTGTATTTTTTGAGGAAGGTGGCTCAGTAGGGTAATTTGTGGTTAAGATAATAGACCTTAGAGTCTCCTTTTCCTTGTAGCTTTACAAGTCTGCCCTCTTTTCTCGATCCCATACCCCTGGCCTGTGCTTGTTGTCACCACTGACTGCTTCCCCTCATGCGTCTCCCTCTCCTCATTGCTGCAGCCACTGGGATCTTTCTAGGCAAATAAGATCAGCCATACTCACCATTCTCCAAAGGCTCCTCCAGCCTTTAGGATAATAGCCGCAGGATATTTGGTCCCACACACCCTCCAGGGTTCTGTCACCTACAATCCCTGCTCTGTAAATCCTGGGCACCCAACTACACTCCAGGAAAACACCAGTCTTCCCAGGTGGCGGGCAAATGCTTACCCCAGCAACTCATAATTACTGCCTGTCCCTTTGCCTTCTGGCAAAGCCAAATCTAGAGGACAGGCCGGGCCTTAGTCCTCTGAGTATTACCCAACATCCAAAACCTGCACCCAGGGATATTTGAAAAGTACTCTACAGTTTGCACAGTGGTCCTCACATCTGCCCAACAGTCATCCTTCCAACAGTCACGTAGCAGAATTTTCTAATTATACAGGCAGGGGAACTGAGGCTTGAAAAGGTCATTGGCCCACGTTAGACTCTCAGGTGGCAGAACAGGTACTCACAGCCATGGTTCTCCGAGGGGACAGCACCTAGGACAGAGAATTCTACCGACTGGATGTGATCCCCTCCACCCGCCTCGGCCATAGCCTGCCTAAAGCCGACTTCACCTCCCTGCGCCTGTGTCCTCATCCTTAAAGAAGACAGTAATTCCAATTCAGGCTTGTTACGAGGATTAAATAAAACAATGCCTATGGAGTGTCTCACAGTGCCTGGCTCCCAGCCGGCACTATAAATGTGAGTTCCCTTTCTGACCCCAAGCTTGGCGAGCTGCTTCTCCTATTTCTACAGCAGCTCCTCCTTCTCTGAGCTCGGGAGGCCACTGGGGGTGCCAGCTGTGGAGCACCGTGCCCGTTTTGACGTGATAGCTGCATCGGGTACCAGCTAATCCTTAAAGAAGTGCGGGGACTACAGGCACAGCTGTGAGAAGACAGCGGGAAGGGAACTAAGGGGCCCTAGAAGGCAGGGGTTGGATAGAGGGGTTTGTGGGGAGCGCTGGTCGACAACAGGGGGAGAGGGAGCACCCCACTGCACGCGCTACGGAGGGGTCCGCTCACGTTTCCCGGACCTCCAATATACCGCAAGGAGTCAGGGCCCGCCTCCCTCCCACCCCACTTTACCCCTGCTCACTTCCTCCCCTCCCCAGCTCAAGGCACTGTCCAGAGAGCCACAAAAAGCGAGGAGGGTCCCAGGGCGAAGAAGGGCGGGGGCCGCAGCAGGCGCGCGAGCTTGGGGAGCGCAGGCCCCGCCCCACCCCCGGCGCCGGCTGGCGGGAGGCGGGACATGCGCACGCGGTGGCGGGGCGCAGGGCGCGGGGAGGCGGGGGAACGCGCGTGCAGTTCTCAGCCGGAGCGGGCGGGCGCTGCGGGAGCAGGGCTGCCGTGGGCGGGGAGCCGGACGCGGGAGCGGGGAGCGCGCCGCCAGCGGGCGAGTGCGGGTGTGCGAGGCCGCGGTGGCACACCCGAGAGCCCGGAGCGCCGAGTCTAGGTGATGCGAGCCGCGCGGAGCCGCCGCGCTGCTGTGCCGGGTGAACTCGAGCGGCGTTGACCTCAGCGAGGGGAGAGCGGGACGCGGCGGCTGCCAGCCCCGCGGGGATCCTAGGGGCTAGGGGTGCGCCGGGCACGGCGGCGGCGCGGGAGCGCGGGGCGCAGACCGGGCGGGGCTGGGGGACAGTGATGAGCGGGCGCGCGGGGAGGCTGCACGCCGCCGCCGCCGCCCGGAGCATCTGCCGCCGGAGCTGCTGCTCGCGGCCCGGGATCAGCCGGCCATGGAGACGCTGAACGGCCTCGCGGGCGGTGGCGCCCCGCACGCGAAGCCGCTGCCGCCCGGCCAGCACCACCGCCACCACCACCTCCACCCGCTGGCCGAGCGTAGGCGGCTGCACCGTGCGCCCTCGCCCGCCAGACCCTTCCTCAAGGACCTGCACGGCCGGCCCCCGGCGTCCGGCCCGGCTCCGGCGGCCCCCTCCTCGGCCCGAGCCCCGGCGCCCGGCGCTCCACGCTCGCCCAACCTCGCGGGCAAAGCACCGTCCTCGCCGGGAACCCTGGCCGCGCCCGGCCGCCTCTCTCGGCGCAGCGGCGGCGCCCCTGGAGCGAAGGACAAGCCGCCACCGGGCGCCGGGGCCAGGGCAGCGGGCGGCGCCAAGGCCGCTCCGGGCCTCAGGAGGGCGGCGCGCACGGCGCCCGCGGAGCTGCTGCCCCGGGCAGGGAGGCCGCCGCCGCCGCCCGGGACCGAGCCGCTGTCCGCCACTGCCAAGGGCCGCAAAGCCAAACGCGGCCCCGGGGTGCCCCCCGCCCGTGCCACCGGGCCCCCGGCCCCCGCCGCTCCAATCCCCGCCGTGATCCTCGCTGTGACCTCCTCGGCCGGCTCCCCTGCTCCCGGCTCGCGCATCAGCCACACAGACAGCAGCTCCGACCTCTCCGACTGCCCCTCCGAACCCCTGTCCGACGAGCAACGCCTGCTCCCCGCCGCCAGCAGCGACGCCGAGTCTGGCACGGGCTCCAGCGACCGGGAACCGCTGCGAGGAGCCCCCACGACGAGCCCGGCAGCTCGGGGGGCGCCGCCCAGCAGCCCCGAACCCCCTGCGCTCCTCGCCGCGCCTCCCGCCGCCGGCGCCTGCCTGGGGGGTCGGAGCAGCCCTGGCGGGGTCCCGACGGGGTCCTTGGGAATGGGTGTGGCAGAGGATGCCGGGGGGCGCGCGCCGCTCGAGCGAACGGTCCCCGGGGTGCCCAAGGAGCCCGGTCCCGGCGAGCAGACCCGACTGGTACCGGCGGCGGCGGAGGAGGAGGAGCTGCTGAGGGAGATCGAGGAGCTGCGCTCGGAGAACGACTATCTCAAGGTGAGCAGCCGGCTCGGCCTCAGGTGTCCCGGAGGCGACCCCAAATGGTCTGGGTGCGGGGGGGGGGGCGGGGAGGGGGACCCGCGAGTCCAACATTCCGGGTCCTGACGAGCACGTTCTCTCTTCTGCGCTTCACTTTCCCGTCCCCGCATACACACTGGGCTTTGGAAACTTAAGCTAAAACTTCTGGAAGGAGCAGCAAGACCTGTGGGTCTGGGCGGGTCCTCACCCCACTTAGCTTTTCTTGTTTCTGGGTCTTGCTTCTTCTTGCTGATGCCATTGGCTCTGTAGATGTGCTGGGGGAGAGGTGGCCAGAATTACATTTTGGATACACTGCTGACCGTCCGCCCGGCCAAAATGTGCCCACTCTCACCTGTGGGATCTGGCTACCCCCGGCCAGGGAGCTCTCCCCGCCTGGGCAGGAGTGTGTAGATTGGGGAGCCTTTTGTGGGCCAGGCTGTGGATGCATCAGATGCTTTTCCTGCAGTGGTACAGAGTGAGGCCCCTTCTGTTTCTCTGGGTGGGGGCACCTCCCAGTTTTCAGTGATAAACCTTAAGTTCAGGGGTCCCATGAGTGTGCCCTAGGTTGGGGACTGGGGGGTTGGTGGGCTTGGTCCGCCTGTCCTTTGTAGGCATCCACAAGCCGGTTTTGCTTGTCAGGAGAGGCCACTTAATCCCCCCTGCACGCCAGCACTTTCAAGGGAATTGCAACCTCCGTTGCCCAATCTCTGAGTATTTCTTGTCAGGTCCTGCTAGCAGAGAACTCCTCCTGGTCTTCTTAGCTTTGGGGCCCTCAATCTGACTTCTGCCTTTTCTCCCAGGAGGCAGGCAGGTTGGCCCTGCAGAATGGAGGGCTTAGTGTGTGTGTATGTGTATGGGGGAGAAGGGGGGTTAAGACAACTGAAGTGACTTGAGAGAAAATAAGGGGGATGGAATTTGGGGCAACTGCTTTATTATAGTCTTTAAGTTAGTAAATAGCTACAGTGGTATAACTGTTTTCATGTTTCTGTTAAGATTCTGATATGGGTCTCCTCCCAAACCAGTGGACGGCCTTCCTTTATCTGGGTTATGTGATTTGTACTTTTTCTCAGCAAATGCTAACCTACCCGAATGAGGCCCGGTTATTGGCCAGTGGGACCAAGGGCATGGGCTTATTTAAGGTGGTGAAGTGTGCAGTTCAAGCTGTCTTCGGAATAGGTTCGCTGCCGAATGTTCTAAACCTCAGCCTCTTACAGGAGCTGCTCACCCCAGCTGAGCCCAGTGGTAGTTTTGCCTGCAAAGAGGTAGCAAGCAGTGAGGCAGAGGAGGAGAGGTGAGAACAGATTGGGACTTTGGAGCAAGATGTTTCAAACAGTACATTTGCTGGTGTCTCCCACTCACGTAATAAACAGAGTGAATTTCAAAGGTGCTGAAGAGAAAGGCTGGTGATGTTGTATCTTGAAATCTTGAAATCAACGCTTTTGTAGATCTTCAGCAAATGTAAACTCCCTAAGGGCCAGAAAGATAATCTCGTTGGGCTACAGAGCCAGCTCTAAGCATGATCCCTGACCTACAGTGTTTCTGATTAAATGATGTTTATCCAGATTATGACCTGCTAAGCAACAGGAAACTGAGGGTTCCATAAAAGAAAGGATGTTTCCCATTGCATCTTTGATCTTAAGGTAGGCAGCTCAATAGTCATTTCAGAGTTCATTCCTAGGTAACTGTTTATTTGCTTTATCCTTTCACGGTGGTGGAGTCTCTGAATGAACTAGGTGTCTGACCCTGGAGTCTGATATCTGGTATATTTGATATTTCAGTGAGTTCTCACAACATAGGGTATAGCTGTGGTCATTTTTATCATAACCCCCAATTTCATGGACAAGAATGCTGAAAGCCTGGAAAACTTAAATGACTTGCCCAAGGCCATACAGCAAGTAGGGGGTGCAACTTTTCTACTCCCCTCCCCCGCCGCCCACACCAGGCTGCATTTCTATTCACAGCAAGGCTGCCTCTCTCAGTGTATACCGCTTGCTTTCTTATTGTTTTATTCGCTTGAAATGTTCCCAATGTTTAGCTTTCCTAGGGGGCCTCTTTTCATTTTAGGTGAAAGGGCCATAATGAACACTTCTCCACTAGCCTGTGTACAGATGGTCATATAAATCCCACTGACAATGTTTAATTTGTGGGAAATTTCGCTTGCTGGTTCCTGTGGAGAAAGTGTCACGGCCAACCATTCTCTCTGCCTGAGCGCGTCTCCCAGCCTGTCCTTTGACAGCAGGAGAGAGAAGTAGGTAGAGGAGCTCAGGAGGAAGCTAGGAAACCAGAAGTCTGCACACAGATACAAGAGCTTAAGTTACAGTCATTCAGTTTGGGAGAAAACACAGCAGTCCTGGTAGATTAAGGTCAGTGGGCATGCCCACTGGTGCAAAATGGGGCTGTGATCACAAGTGACCTCGAGGGGCAGAGGCGGGTGGCATACCTTGGCACAGGGTGTGTAGAGTGTGTACATTCTAAATCAAAACTTATCTTTTTATTGGTCTCATTGCTCACTGGTACTTTTTTCTCATGGTTAGTAGAAGCTCATCCTTGACCTCCTGCTTTCTTGGGGAAGGTTGCACAGAGCTCTCATGATTAGACAGAGCATTCCTCTGGCCAAATGTTCCCTAACAAGAAGAGCTTTGGTCCAGGAATTTTACTTGGGTGTATTCTGGGGATTGTGACCATGTTAAAGGTCACCTTCTCTCCCATGTCAGTTCTGTCACCATTACTGTGCAAGGCGGTCACACTTCCTGAGGTAAAATGACCGAAAGGTAATCCAGCAGATACATAAGGCCTGCAGAGCCCCAGGGGGATGTCTTAGTGATTGAAAAATCAAAGTGGAATTCTCTTGAGTTTTAGCTGGTCTGCTGTATTTTTTAAAATAGATGTCACCAGACAAGTATATTATGTTGGGTTGAGCTGTGTGGAGATGTCTGGGGCATCCCTGATTCTGCTTTCTCTTCCTCTTCTGCCTTCGTCAAAGGGCACCAGGGTGGCTAGTTGAAAAACACACAATTATGCAGTCTAGGTGGCTGGCTTTTTGTGTGGAAACACAGTCAGAAAAGCAGTCTTGTCCCTTTACCCCGATGATCTTAAATATATTTGGACGTGTTCATGCATTCTGGTGAGCGGTTGAGTTCAATGGTCCAAAGGCCTTTGCTTCACTTTCAAACCGAACCCAGGTATGTTTCTTAGGGATGAGAGCATCTGTGAAATGCTGCCAGTGTGTTCTCTGCCTGCCAGCCGCCCTGCCACCACCGGGTTTTTGCTCGAGTGCTCTGAGCCCATCAGACCAGCCTTAGTGCTCATTGGAAACATATTAATTATGTCCTCCGTTTCCACTGGCTTTTCAGGAGGAATTAATCACTTTGAGCGTATTGGCCCGTTTTGAAAATGCCCTTCGGATTCCTGGTGATGTGCTCACCATGTCCCCCTCTGCTTGTGTCCAAATAATGTTCTCCAAAGCCCCAGTGTCCTGCAAGATGGGCGCGGGTTGGTGTGGGGAAAGGCTGCTTTTTGCTGTTGTTGTTGTTTTCCTCTGCTTTCTCAGTGATTTCGTAAGAATTCTTTTTGTTTCATACAAAAATCACGGCTTGCTACTTGGGCGGGCAATATCCCATCCTTTGAGAGGAGAGGTTTCCTAAGGGAGAGCATTGGGTAGGGCTGTTTGGGGTTTTATAGGTTGCAGTGTATGACCGCGGAACTAGCCTGACCACTCCGTTTCTCACCTGAGTAGCCTTGAGTTCCGGCCTGGAGTGGGGACGCTGAGGCCAGCAGCATCCATGGTTCTGAACAGCTGACGCGTTGAGCTCCTCCTCTCTTCTGCCTTTCTTTTGGAAGGGTTAAAGTGGACAGCACTCCTATTCTTTCCTGACATTCCCCTTTCCACACCCATTCTTTATTCAGCCCGCAAAAGAGCGGCTGGAATAGTCTTAGAGGCGAGATCATGTAGACCAGGGCAAACAGAGCCCATCAGCTGCTGGGTGAACTGTCACTTGGTAAACAATGGTTAGCGGCCCCCTGTGCCTTCTTTGCTACAGCTAGGACTGTGCAGAGAACATTTCCATTGTCCGGAGGGAAATGAGGTGGATTATTTGTATATTACAGCAGACAATCGTTTCTGTCTACAACTCCCAGAAGATGGAATTATTGCAACAGTAGCCAGATGACTGCTCCCCTGTCCAAATTGGGGTCTATTTAAAGAAGGGTTATTAAAATATTAATGTAGAACTAGTTATTGATTTTCAGGTTGCTTGAAGGAGATTTTAAGATTTCCGTCAACAATCAGTATGATCAAGAGTTTGCATCCCTTCAATTAAGATACTATGGATTCCCTTTTTATTTTTTATTTGTGGATAAAACTGTTTTCACGGAGCTTGGCATTGAAACGCTTCGTTTTAATCTTCATTTACCCCAGTGCACACAGGGTACCTCATTATTTCTGTAATTTGATGTGTATAATAGGGCTCGAGCTGCTATCTGCAGGCAAAGGGGAGTAGCTGGGGAGCCTCACTCACCTTCAAGGTTTCATTTTATATACAGAATTTGAAAAATAGATTTAATTAAAACTAAATTAGCTTTTCAATGAAGTAATGATCTAACAGTGAAGTATGCAAACAAACCTGGCGTTAATTTTACATAAAACTGTTAAGGACAGGTCTTCTTAGTTTCTGCATATAAAAAAACAACAGCAGTTTTCTCCGTCTACTTCCTGTATGTCTAAATTATATTTGCCAGACACATTATATGTTCTGCTTGATTTGGTTTTCTTAAACATTTAAACAGCAGACATTTTTCGGATTTCTTTAACACAACACAGTCTAAATTAGAGTGTGCTGTCCGAAAATTAACGTAGTGGTAGCTTGAAAATCACCATCCATCATGACCCTCATCTGAATAATCACAGTTTTTGCTTTTCACATGTCTGCTGCCGGCTGACATGGTTTATAATTTGCTTTTCTTGTAATTTCTTTTCGCTGAACCTGAAAACTGCTTTTCTTCAAGCCTCTGTGAAGGGAGCTGAGACACTGGCCTTGGTCCCATCTCTGCAGCAGATTGGTGTTGAAAGCCATTTAAATGCTTAGAATCTCAATTGCTTCATCTTTAAAATGGGGATATTAATAATTTCGCTGCATATTGCAGTGTTTTTCTGAGGGCCAGTTGAGATAAGGGATATACTCATACATCGACAGTTGTCAAGGTCTAAAAATGTTAACTTGCTTTATTATGTCACATCTAGGGTGGGCTTTTAAAAGAGTGATTTAAGGGTTATTATTGTTTCATTTGTCCTGGTTGTTGCAAATAATTTATAGTATTTACTGGGAAGAGCACCTGGGTTTGCAGTCTAGCTTCTGCTTATTAGCTATGAGGCTTTGGACATGCTAACCAGCTTGGGTTTGCTTTTCTTGTCTATGAAATGGGCCATATGTTCCTGGCAGGATAAGAACAGGGTTAGTAATGAAGGTAAAGTGCTGAATGAGATGTCTTCTGTTCTACAAATTTTAGATAAAATATGAGTTATAAAGGCAATGATTCAAATACATGCAGTTATGGGCTATCCCTAATTTTCCTTTCAGTGCAACTACTATTGGTGATTATTTATGCCAAAAAATGTTAGC
This sequence comes from Mustela putorius furo, assembly GCF_011764305.1. Lineage (NCBI taxonomy): Eukaryota > Metazoa > Chordata > Mammalia > Carnivora > Mustelidae > Mustela > Mustela putorius. The sequence goes on along the minus strand of NW_025422010.1, from coordinate 9,520,268 downwards.
TGTTTCCATCTGACCTACTGAATGATTAGGAGGTGCGGGTTCATCGAGCCCTTACACACTTGTCTCTTTTAGCTTGCGTGGTTGTTTATGCATCTATAGAACATATCCATTGTTTGATGGATCCATTGTTGAGTTGCGTCTGTGAGCATCCTCCTAGTACAAAATCTGAAAACTGGAGGACAGTTTTATACCTGAAAGTTGTATCTAATGTTTTCTGATGACCGTTTTCACACTTTGAAAACTTTTGTTTGAGTAACAGGTAATTCTAGGCATTAACGACCTTGGCTTTTATAGGTAAGCTTTCTAGAAGGAAAAGCAATCACAGACCATTCCTTCCATGAACATAATGGCCACAGTTACTGTATATTTGTATGTATACATACAAATGATTTTTTTTAAAGATTTTATTATTTATTTGACAGAGATCACAAGTAAGCAGAGAGGCAGGCAGAGAGAGAGGGAGAAGCAGGCTCCCTGCTGAGCAGAGAGCCCGATGCTGTGATGATGCAGGGCTCCATCCCAGGACCCTGAGATCATGACCTGAGCCGAAGGCAGAGGCTTAACCCACCGAGCCACCCAGGCGCCCCCATACAAATGATTCTTGCTTGTATTAAACTCCGTATTAGTTACGCAACGAAACAATTACCTTTTAACTGTACTCTAAGGTTAAGTGTAGAGAATAGGCTCTTCCTGAAAGTCAGACCCATCATATCCATAGGTGAAACCTGACCTTGATTTGGAAGCTTCAGGACTAATTATCTAATCTTTACCAGAAGACTGACGCCCACAAGGCCTGTGTTAGAGCTTGCTGTCTGCAGCTGGTCTCCCCCAGTGGGGCGGGTCAGGGCCATGGCTCTTACACAGCGGCATCACAGCTCCAGTGTCGGGATCTGGCATCAGTCTGCCAACTTACTCTTTGCTGATGTTGGCAAGGTCCTTCCTGAAAGAGCTGTGTTCTCCCATTCCCTGAAGAGCTCAGCCTGTTCATCCTGTTCACATATGTTCAACTGACTGGCTTCCATGCTTGGTCTGTGAATTCCCAGTCCTGGTGAATTTTCCTACTAGAAACAAGATATATAGGAAGAGCTCTCCATGAAGGAAGAGAGACCAGAAACAAAACTTGCTGGGGTGCCGGGGTGGCTCAGTGGGTTAAGCCTCTGCCTTCAGCTCGGGCCATGATCTCATGGTCCTGGGATCAAGCCCCGTATCAGGCTTTCTGCTCAGTGGGGAGCCTGCTTCCCCTTCTCTCTCTGCCTGCCTCTCTGCCTACTTGTGATCTCTCTCTCTCTGTTAAATAAACAAATAAAATCTTAAAAAAGAAACAAAACTTGCTTATACTTTGCAACACTTTTCAAGGTTAAGATTTTCCTTTTTCTTAAACACAGGAGAACATCTTATATTTTTAATGCTCTAGAAATTTTGTGAGAACACTCAGAAGTTGAGAAAACCACTTTATTAATTTTGTCAATACCATTTGGGACGTGGTCAAGCTTTTCTTCTTTAACATCATTCCTCTTGGCAGTCCATTCAGACAGGCTCCGTTTGGAGTCACGGGCAGCTGAGTAGGCCATTTTCTTGGTTAGGGTAGTGTGGACAGATTGGGGAGAAGCTACAGGCTGGGATTTGGGGGAATGAAATGCTCTATAGTACTCTTTCCAGGAGACCCCTACATATGGCAGAGGTTGGCTAGGCAACTGTCTTTATCCCGTCTGTGCCAGTTTGTACTTTTCCATAAGGAGTCCCAATTTATTTGTTACACCTAAACTTTTCCAGGTTAAAATCTGGAGATTCCCTTCTGGTCAATTTCTTGTCTGCCTGAGGCTTTGATGTTAGGAAGCTCTTGTTCTTTATTACAAGCAAATCCCTGCTTTTGAGAACAAACACAGGATTAGTGAGAGTGAAGAGAATCAGGGACAAACTGAATAGTGGGATAAGAACTGACAATTTAGTGTATCCACATCATGGAGAGTTTTTTCCTTCACCCTCAGTGTTAATTGAACAACACAAAGGAATGACTGAGCGTATCTAAGTCTGGAGACATTTAAGCCATCAATGATCAAATAATCAAGAAAATTCCTAGAGGGCGCCTGGGTGGCTCAGTGGGTTAAGCCTCTGCCTTTGACTCAGGTCATGATCTCAGGGTCCTGGGATCAAAACCTGCGTCCGGCTCGCTGCTCAGCGGGGAGCCTGCTTCCCCTTCTCTCTGCCTGCCTCTCTGCCTACTTGTGATCTCTCTCTCTCTCTGTCAAATAAATAAATAAAATATTAAAAAAAAATTCCTAGAATACTTTTCTTAAGCTCCCACCTTCCAAATTACTCCTCGTTAAAATCTTTTGTAATCCTTCAATAGATTTCTGTCTTGCATATTGCAGCCATGTCTGTGGGTTTGGGAAGAATTTTTGGTAATTAGGTTACAAGACTGGAACAAAACAAAGGTGCATTTGTGTCCGATTTTGGTCAGTCTTTACAATTTGGCCTTTGTCGGGACTGACCAAGGTTCATGTGTGTTCCTCCCACAAATACTTATGGAGGGCCTACTGTGTGGCTCACACCCCTCTGGGTGCTGTGAATTTGGAGAAGCCCCTCGAAGGGTCTGCCCTCACAGAGCTCACATTTCAGTATGGGCAACAGACAGGAATAGGAAAAAGCACAAAGAACCAGTAGCCGGTGATAAGAGGTGGGAAGAAAACAGAGCAAGGCAAGAAGGGTTAGAAGCAGGGAGGGGTTGGGGGGGATGGGTGGTCAAGGAAGGCGCTGTGTGTGTACCTTCCAGATGATGTAACAACGAGCTCTGTAAAAGCTGGGAAGGGACGGTTTAAGGAGGGGGAGAGCAGGTGGAAAGGCCTCCAGCCGCCCAGACGCTGTGAGACCCGCAGTGTGGCAGGGAAGAAGGGCAGCTCAGAGGCCCTGGGGAGGACTCTGAAGGATTTCCTCAGGGCAGTGGGAAGCCCCCTGGAAGGTCTGAGGGTCGTGGTCTGAGTTCCACAGTAAAGGGTAACTCTGGGTGGAGAATTGGTTAAAGGGGAAGCAAGGTGGGGCGCCTGGGTGGCTCAGTAGTTAAGCCTCTGCCTTTGGCTCAGGTCATGGTCTCGGGGTCCTGGGATCGAGCCCCGCATCGGGCTCTCTGCTCGGCGGGGAGCCTGCTTCCCTTCCTCTCTCTCTCTCTGCCTGCCTCTCTGCCTACTTGTGATCTCTGTCTGTCAAATAAATAAATAAAATCTTTAAAAAAAAAAAAGAGGGAAGCAAGGAGCCCCACTTGACTCACCTGTGTGTGCACCTGCTCCCTGGGGATGGACGGAGGCAGAGACTAGCTGTGGTGTGTGCAGCCACCGAGGAGAGAGTGCCCCACACATATGTTGCTGTTGGGCTGACGGCACTGGTTTGGCTGTGGAATGGGAAGGCAGGGGGTGGGGAGCAGGGAACAAGTGCTGGGTTTTCCTGTACCCACAATGTCTTCATGCTGATGCCAGAGTAAAGTGGAGATGGGAAATGAAGGCCAAGTGAATGGAAAAAACCAAACCCAGTGTGGATTTGACATAATGCAAAAGTTATATCTTTGGAATCGTGAGTCACATAGTCAGTGCTGAGACGTGTATGGTGGAACCACGTTTTAGGGACATTTTTGCAGGTGTGTCGTAATTCCAAGGCAGTTGTTATGATTGCACTGTTTACGTCCTTCGAAGACGGGGCTCTGTGCCCCTCCTCTTCGTCCCAAGCCTGTGCCCTGGAGATAAGGTTTAGGTTAGGGTTTGGTTTGAATCTAAAGTTTCAGTTATCTGCAGAGTTGACTTCATCTATGATTCTGATTATGTAAGAAATTGGGAGTGAAATCAATGTCGGGAGGCCACAATGAATAATCCATCCTGGTTTTGAGTTTCTGGACCCATGAGATTTGAACGGACATGTGAAAATATTGTCTTGTGTGACTCTTTCCAGAGATCCCTGTGTCCCCTCACGTAGGTGCGCCCATCCGCCGCGGGGTAAGCGCACAGGTTGTGGACGTCCAGTATTGCCGAGTGAACGGGGAACCCCATCCTTGTCCTGGTGGACCTGGCTTATAACTCTGTTCCATCTGGCTTGTGTAGGACGAGCTGGATGAACTCCGTGCTGAGATGGAAGAGATGAGAGACAGTTACTTAGAGGAAGACGTTTACCAGCTGCAGGAGCTTCGGCGGGAGCTGGACCGCGCCCACAAAAACTGCCGAATCCTGCAGTACCGCCTCAGGAAAGCCGAGCAGAAGAGCCTGAAAGTGGCTGAGACTGGTCAGGTGGATGGCGAGCTCATCCGGAGTCTGGAGCAGGACTTGAAGGTGAGTGAGTGTCGCTGATAGGGGGCACTCGTTCCCAGATGGGGCGGCAGGAGCCAGGGATGATAGCGGGTGGGGATCGCAGATTTGGGGACCGGCAGCCCTTGGGCCCCACCTACACACCTGGTCCTGCCGTTCTGAGGGTAGTTCTCTCTCTCAGCAGATTTTAGCATACACGTTCTTTATTCACCTGCTGGTGTGTAGGGTATGGGTAGTCATATGGCTTTGACATTCCAAGATTTTAAACCTGTCCCATGAACTGGAATCTTAAAACCTAAGGAAAAGAAAACAAATTGTAATAAGGGATCTACAATTTTTTTTTTAATTTATTTTTTAAAAAAGATTTTAATTATTTATTTATTAGACAGGCAGAGATCACAAGTAGGCAGAGAAGCAGGCAGAGAGAGAGAGAGAGGGAAGCAGGCTCCCTGCTGAGCAGAGAACCCGATGTGGGACTCGATCCCAGGACCCTGAGATCATGACCTGAGCCGAAGGCAGTGGCTTAACCCACTGAGCCACCCAGGCGCCCAGGGATCTACAATTTAAAAGAAAAGAGAGAATTGGGGTGCCTGCGTGGCTCAGTTAAGTGTCTGCCTTCAGTTCAGGTCATGATCCTGGGGTTCTGGGATGGAGCCCTGCCTTGGATACTCTGCTCAGTGGGGAGTCTGCTCTTCCCTCTCCCTCTGGGCCTCCCCCTGCTTGTGTTCTTTCTCTCTGATTCTCTATCTCAAATAAATAAATAAAATCTTAAAAAAAATGAATAATTAAAAATAAATTTAAAAAAGATAACTGCCACTTGGTCTGACAGTTGTGGAGAATTGTACAAAAATGCCTTCTAAAGATCTACACTCTTTAAAAAAAATCTATTGATGATCAGTTCAGTTATAGTCAAAGACCACTCATAGAGGTTGATTCTAATCATTTAATGTTTTTATCGTTACTTAAGTTTCTGGAATGCAGGAAACCTGAAATGACCATAACCCAAGGATGGTGTTTTGATTTAACTGAAAGAGAAATGGGACCATAACTAATTGTCTAAAGCTAATTGTCTAAGGTGTTTTTGAAAACCACTGGCAGAGGTGGGAATGAAGTGAAGAAATTCCAGACATTATACCATTTGCTATCTCCGAGGGTAGCATGGCTTCTCTTGTGCTCCAATTATCAAATCATTTATCAAGAGATGAATTATGCATAATGTCCTCCTTATTATGGGAGTACTTATGAAATCTCATTTCGCCTTTCATTATGATAACAGGAAAAGAATCTGTGTAATTCTGTCAAATCTATAAACCACTAACAAAACGTCATTCAGGGGGATATAAGGGTAATTTATATTTCTCTTGCAAAATCTCATTCCTTGTTTCCCTTTAGAAGGTAAAAACATTTAATTGCTTTTAACATTCAGATATTTTACTATAGTAGACAAGATAAAACTTGACTACATTATTTTACAGGATTATTTTGTTGTGTTTTTGTTTTTAGCAAGTAGTTTTAGTATGCCTTAGGAAGAGAAATGTTTATTGATCCATTTTTATTGTTATTGTTACTATTATTTCTAATTTATCATTAAAGCAGTGTGTGTGAGCAGAATTGGGATTCTTGGTGATACTCTATAATGAGGTAGAGCTATCCACAGTAGCCTTTTAATCCAGATAAGGGTCATAGCTTCGCTTATAATGTAGATTTCATGTTTGAAACTAATACCCTCCTCCTTTAAAAATAGGCTTGTTAATATTGCTGGGGTCTTTGCCCAGCGAAGGTCTTTGCCCTTTATGGCGATATCATATCACTTAATGATTCTGCCTCTGAAGTTGTTTGAATGTGCCCTTAGCACACAGCAAAACTTCATGTCCTGATAACTATCTCCGTGGGTCAATACAGGTAGCCAAAGATGTATCTGTCCGATTGCACCATGAACTTGAAACCGTGGAGGAAAAGCGCGCTAAAGCTGAAGATGAAAATGAAAGTCTCCGACAGCAGATGATTGAAGTGGAGATATCCAAACAAGCCCTCCAGAATGAGCTGGAGAGACTGAAAGAGGTAATCCCAAGACATACGGGGATTTCTTTCTTGGGTTTAATTGTTAGGAGCTTGGCACTCCAAGGGCCCCATTTGCTGAACTGTGGTTTGTTTGTAGGGCCCAGAATCTAAGAACGGTTTTTCCATTTTTCGTAGCATTGTAAAACAAAAACAGTCACACAAAAATAAATCTAAAAAAGCAAAGAAGACTGATAAAGACTATATGTTGCTTACAAAGCCTGAAATATTTGGTGTCTGACCCTCTACAGAAAGGGCTTGGTGAACCGTGGTCTAAAACTACTTTTTATCATTTCCATTCAGATGAGCTGGCCATTAATTCCTTTTATGGGTCTAAATGGAGAATATTATTACCGGAATACAAAATTAAGCAGTAGCTTTTTCCTCGAGTCTCCTCTTCCAATGAGCTGGAAAATGTGTTCTGGTTGTCTATTAAGCTGTGTAAACAAATAATCTGTATATGCCACCTCTATCTGTTATTTAGGCAACATGGTTTAAATACAGGGTTTTCTTTTTATTTTAGAGAGTGAATGTATTCTAGCAAAGTGGTCAAGAAAATGAATACATAAATATATATATATTTTTTCCCCTTTGCATATAGTAATGCAAATGCTGTTTTATTGTTACTTCCATTATAAGATTAAAGCTGTGTATTTTCTTAGAAAATAGCCTGTATGTTGTTGGAGTTAGAAACTGTTGGTGAAGCCTTTACAGTGATGGCTGAAGCCAGCATTATTACCTGCTAAAAGCCTCACTTAGTGCATGTTCCCTTTGGACAAGTTTCCCGAGTCACCCAGTTGTTCCTCATCCACCCAGCTGTCTACCTGCCCACACTTAATTCAGGCTCCGTACCATGCCCTGGGGAGGCAGGTGTGAGTATGGCCGCACAGGCTCTGCTCTCAAGATGTTTACAGCTCAGTTTGACACGTGGCTAGCAAAACAAGTAATCACGGCAAAGGAGCCGGTGTTGCTGGCTCTCTTCTTCCACCCCATCCCCCCAACAGCCACTCAGGTGCCCTGCTGTTTCTAGAGGTTGGCAGGGGGGTGAGGGGCAACCTTCTTTGTTCAGAGATCAATAGCCCTGGGGCTCAGTCCCTCGCCTTCGGGTCTCTGCTGACATCCCACTTCAGCCACCTGGCCCTGCACACGTACACATTCCCAGTTGTTCCTGCTTCCCCCCTCCTGGCCATCCCTATCTGCCTTCCCATCTGACATGCTGTGGATTTTGGTGACTCGCTTGTATATTGCCAGCGCTTGTCTGACAATGCCATGGGTTTTATTTCTTTGTTGCCTTCACTAATGTGCCTCCAGGACTTGAGCTCTGTGGGAAGAGGGTGTGTCTCCGTAGTTCATGGTGGGGTCTCCGTGCCTAGAACAGTGCCTGGCACTTAGGCGTTGTCGGAGACGTGCAGGGTGAGGGAGTGAATGGAGGGCGAGAGGGTGGAGCTGTGGTGAGCACAGCTCGCCTGGGGACTCCGTGCGCTTCACAGAGGAGGTAGAGTCTGAGAATGTTCTTTCATCATGCGTAACCCTTGCTCCTTAACTTAGGTGTGCACTTACCCCAAGGGATTGGGGGGATTTCTCCTCTCTTTGTGGGTCTCTTACCTCTGCACTTAGAGTCCCCCGTCCTTTACTTCCTTCTTTCCCTTTTGCTCTAAGTCTGCTAGAAGGTTTGCCATAATGGCTTCTTTCCTCAGGATTTCCAGTTTGAGCCTGACCTTGAGGGTGCAGAAAACATCTTAGGAGTCTATTTTACAAATGTTGTATGTGTGAATGCCTACATACAAATATTCAAATTATATGTACACATAAGTAAGTAAATAAATATATTTGAAGCAGGCAGTTTCTCTTGCCCCCAAAGAGCTGGATTTGTGTGGGACTTGGCATCAGGCCACAAATAGCTCCTCAGGGAGAGAAATGATGACTGACGTTCAACGCCAGGCAAGGGTGAAGCAGGGGTCTTTAGAGAACGGTGATGTTGGTTGAGGCTGGATGTACACAGAGGAGGTGGCAGGCCGGCGCCTCCCTGCCTGTATGGGTTAGAGTCCCCCGCAGGCATGGCCCAGCTGGGCTACAGTCCCTGTTTTACCTGGAGAGCTGCAGTCCAGCCGCGGGATGGTGTCTTGGCACCAAACCTCACGATTCCAAACAAACCCTAAAACTGACCAGACTCTACAGAAGGTAGATGCTCTAGACAGTGCAGGAAGGAGAGAATGATGGAACCAGGCGACCCGAGGTTCAAAGGTGGTAGAGGAGATAATTACTGGAAAGTGCTAGCTGTGGCTTCGTGAGTGGATTCTCTTTACTAAAGCGGGAAGGGAAGGCGCTAGGAGCTTTGCTGCGAAGGGACTGTCCTGTTTTCTCGATCTTGAGTCCCACTCGTTATCGGTTCACCTCTGAAGTTTCGTAAGCGGATGAGTCACATTCCGGAAAAGGCAAGGGGAGTTCGTGCGTCGCCTGTGTCTCTGAATGACGGAAGTAGCTGCAGACGACCGTGTCCCTCTCAGCCTGGGAGGACAGTTAGGGCATCTCCGTGCCTCTTGGGCTCCGTAGCTGCTGCCGCGGGGGGCTCCTCTCCTGGAACTGCACACTGTCCCTGTGGCGGCCCGGTGGGCTTCTGCCAGATGGATTTGCCCGAGCACTTCACGCTCAGAGAGTCCAGAATCAGACCTGCCACCCTCAGCCCCACCTGACTCTTCCCTGTCTTTCCCATTTGTGTCCACGGCGCTGCGGTTCTGCTGGTCCCTCTGGCGGGAACATTGGTGGGTGCCCTGACCTCTCTTCCTGCTGGCGCTGAGAATGCCTTCACATTCTGCCCTTATGCTTTTGCGGTCTTAGGAATTTTCTTCTTTGCTTTGCTTTCTTTCTTTCTAAGATTATTTATTTATTTGAAAGCGAGAGAAAGAGAGAGAGAGCGAGCGCGTGCACGCACATGAGTGGGGGGAGGGGTTCAGGGAGAAACAGGCTCCCCACCGAATCTGGAGCCCCATGTGGGGCTGGACCCCAGAACCTTGGAATCATGACCTGAACCAAAGGCAGACGCTTAACCAACTGAGCCATTCCAGGAGCCCCTGAAAACATGATTTTTTTTTCAAAACATTTTTTTTAAAGATTTTATTTACTTATTTGACAGAGAGAGAGATCACAAGTAGGCAGAGAAGCAGGCCCAGAGAGGAGGAAGCAGGCTCCCTGCTGAGCAGAGAGTCCGATGTGGGGCTCGATCCCAGGACCCTGGGATCATGACCTGATCCGAAGGCAGAGGCTTCAACCCACTGAGCCACCCAGGTGCCCCTCAAAACATTTTTTAATTTAAATTCAATTAATTAACATATAATGTATTGTTGGTTTCAGAGGTATAGGCCTGTGATTCATCAGTGTTATATATCACCCAGTGCTCATTATATCACCCGCTCTCCTTAGTGTCCATCATCCAGTTACCCTCCCCCTCCCCCAGCAACCTTCAGTTTGTTTCCTATGATTAAGAGCCTCTTACGGTTTGTCCCCCTCTCTGATTTCACCTTGTTTTATTTTTTCCTCTCTTCTCCCGTGATCCTCTGCTTTGTTCCTTAAATTCTACGCATGTCAGTGAGATCAGATGATAATTGTCTTTCTCTGACTTACTGCAGTTAGCATCCTACCCTCAGTTCCATCCACGTTGAGGCAAATAGCAAGATTTCATCTTTCTCTCTCACTGACACATGCTGTACCGTGGATGGACCATGAAAATAGACCAAGGAAAAGAGACCAACGAAGCTGGACATATTGCATGATTTCATTTATTCGGAATAGGTAAATCCATAGACAGAAAACAGATCAGTGGTTTCCAGGGGCTGTGGAGAAGGGAGAGGACTGCTTAATGGGTATGGGGTCTGCTTCTGGGGTGACAAAAAGGTTTCAAAGTAGATAAAGGTGATGGCTGCACAACCCTGTGAATGCCTCTTAATTGTGTACTTTAAGGTGGTCGGGTTTAACCTCAAATAAGATTTTTTAGATTCTCTATTCTACCCATACTTTGACCAGTCTTCTCTCAAGTGAATATTTGAGAGCCGACTCTATGCCGTCACACATTAAAGGCAGACACTACTTCCAGTCTCTCCCTTCTCTGTTTCACCTTCAACGCTCCCCCAATGCCTACCATGGGACTCTCCGCTTAAACACATGAATTTGCCCTGGCTCCTGATTGGCTGACTCTCTAGTGTGACGTAGAGGACGCTTTCTGCTGGGGATCATCCCTGTCTCCCGGCTGGGTTTCCCACCCCTTGCTGCAAACCCTGGAATGAAAGAAAGGCAGCAGAGCGAGATGAGAATAATCTGTGCCTTCCGGTCTCCTTTGAACAGAGAGGGTCTTAGAAGAGTCACTGTCTCCATTGATAGATAAGATGATTAAAGAGGGTTGGCAATATGAAACTATGTGGAATTGTCCCTTCTGTCTAGCCAGCTTCCTTGTGCCTCTTTGCATCGTGGTCCATGCACCCAATTCTGGTACACCCCTCCACTTGTGCAAGCTCAAAACATTTTTGCCTTTTTAGGAGTATATTTCTTCTAGTACTCAACTCTATGATGAATTATCTGGACAGGTTGAAAATGGTTAATCTTAGCTTAGTTTCAACGTCTTAAAGATTGTTTTCACTGAGCAGTATTTCATTCTACCAAAGTTTTTGAATACTTCTATATCTTAGACACAATAATAACTGGCCAGTTTAGTTGGCACTTGGAAGGGACAGAGACAGATTCTAGATCATTCCAGGGAATGGGGATTTTCTTTTTTTTTTTTTTTCTTATTGAGGTGTAATTGACATATAACATTATATTAGTTTCAGGTGTCATGGTTCAATATTTGTATATATTGCAAAATGATCACCCCAATAGTAGGTTAACATTCCTTGTTGAACACATGGGTCCAAACATATTTTTTCTGGTAATGAGAACTTCTAAGATCTGCTCTCTTAGCAACTTTCAAATATGCAGTATAGTATTGTTAACTATGGTCATTATGCTGTACATTATATCTCATGACTTATTTATTATAACTGGAAGTTTGTATCTTTGGATTGCCCTTACCCCTCCTACCCATCCACCCTAGGGATTGTTGAATGAAGCCACAGGGAACCAGTTAGCAGCCAGATAGCTCTTGCGGGCCATCTTTCAGCACCATTCAGGATGTGTATTGATTCTCTGGGTTTGGTTGAGATTTCTTCTGTGGCTAATAAATGATTCAAATTTTATAAATATTTCTTGAGTGCTTGAGAGGAAAGCATATGCTCCAATTTTGGGGTGAAGACTTTAAATCCATTAGATTGAAGACTTCCAAATTTGAACTCACAACAAGCAGTACATTTTATATCATCACTCAAAATACAAACATAAAGGTCTCACGAAATAATGCTTATCTTTGCCATATGGGACGCATTTTGGTATTTTCAGTTCTATTCAGTTCTGTTTTTTAAACTGGGCAGCTATATGTAGAAGAATGAAACTTGACCATTCTGTTACAGTTCTGTTTTTTAAAGGGTAGTTATACATTTGATTTACAGTCCATGTGGACTGTAAACAATTACAGTGATGTGGATGGCAACAATTTGGAAAGTTTTTTTAGACCACTTGTTAATTGTGTTGTTCAAATTGTTTATATCCTTTATAGTTTTGTTTTGTCTGCTAAATAGATCTATTTAGGATAAAGGTATGTTAAAATCACCTGTTATAATTTTGTATTTATATTTCCTTGTAATCTGCCAATTTTGCTTATATATTTTGAATATAAATGCATACAGATTTAGAACAGTTTTTTTTTAGAACCATTTTTTGATTATGAAGTTTCCCCTTTATCATTTGATAATGACTTCTTTATTCTAATGTATTCTGTTTTCTTTCTTTCTTTCTTTTTTTTTTTTAAATTTGCCTGGTATAGCTTTTTTGTGTTTCCATTACTTTCCATTTTTCTGAGTCATTATGTTTTAGATGTATTTCTTGTGACTGGTCTATAGTTTTCTCTCTCTTTTTTTTTTTTTTAAAGATTTTATTTACTTATTTGACAGACAGAGATCACAAATAGGCAGAGAGGCAGGCAGAGAGAGAGGAAGGGAAGCAGGCCCCCTGCCGAGCAGAGAGCCTATTCGGGGCTCGATCCCAGGACCCTGGGATCATGACTCAAGCCAAAGGCAGAGGCTTTAACCCACTGAGCCACCCAGGTGCCCCTATAGTTCTCTTTTTAAAAATGGAATCTGATACTATCTTTTTTTTTAACAAAAACTTGTGAATTTAACCCATTTACATTTATTATGATTATTGATGTGTTTGAATTTATTTCTATCATTGTATTTTATGTTTGTAAATTCCAAGCCTTTTCTTCATTTCTTTTTTCTATTTTTTTATGTCGATTTCTCTTTGATTGAATTTTCAATTCTCAAGTTCTTTTCTTGATTAGGAACTTGTATTATTGTTCTAAAAATTACTCTTACATATTTAACATGCCTGTTTGACTTAGCATCTAAAACTAATCATTATCCCCGTTCTTCTCCTTAATAATATTAAGCATCTTAGAAAGCTTCAACTCCAGTGAGCTCCTGTGTTTCATACTATTATTATGTAGTATCATTTTAGTTTTATCTTTTTAAAAGCATCTCCCCCAAAAGTTGGCTAATTTAACAGTTAATGCTTATTTAGATTCATTTACATATTTTCCAGTCTGTTATCATTGTTTTTTTTTTTTTTTTTTTTTTTTTTTGGTTATCATTGCTTTTTGAGTGTTACTCCTTCCTTGTGAGTTCAATTTTCTTCTTACTGATCCATTAACATGTCCTTGAGTGTTTTCTTTCAGTAAATGGTATTGTCTAAAAATGCTTTTATGTCATCCTCAGTCTTGAAACATATTTAGTTGGGCATAGGATCCCAACATATTGAAGATAGTATTTTTTATTATCTTCTGGCTGTATTTTGCTGTCAAGAAGTCTGCTGTCAAATAATTCTCATTTTTGTAGATGATCTCTATTTACTTCCTGGTTACTTTTATGCTTTTCTTTTTGTGTTTGGTATTCTGCAGTTTCAACCAGATGTGTCTAGATTTATTTTTATACTTTAGGCAACACTCATTGTCAGTCTGTTTATGTCTTTTGTGAAATCTGGAAAATTCTCACTCTTTGAATAACGTTCAGTAGGGAAATTATGTCTTTAAATAGTGTTTCTTCCCCCATTTTCTGTATCACTTCTAGAATTCCTATTAGTTTTATGTAGGAACTTCTGCTGGCCATTCTTCTTCCATCCACCATCTCACCTAACTGTTCTTTTTTTTTTTTTTAATTATTCTTATCTGTGTTTTATATATATGTACATATATATATATAATTTATTTATTTACTTATTTTAGAGAGAGAGTGTATGCATGTGCATGCATGCTTGTTCACAGGAGAGAGTGGGGAGGGAGGAGTAGAGGGAGAAAATCTCAAGCAGACCTCCTGCTGTGCAGAGTCAGAGGTAGGGCTCAGTCCCAGGACATGAGATCATGACCTGAGTTGAAACCAAGAGTTGGATGCTCAACTGACTAAGCCACCCAGGTGCCCCACTGTGCTTTATTTTGAATAATTACTTCATTTCTTGTCCAAGTTATGAATTCTCTTCTTCACAAAAGAATTACTCTTTTCTTCATCCACTAAGTTTTCATTTCAATGAAATGAATTTTGAAATTTGCTTGTTTTGTTTCATAAATTTCTTTTTTCCCTTACCGTATGTTATTTCTTCCTTAAATTTTGAAACATTTTTAAGTCACGGCCTCTTTCAGTTCTGTTTTCTTGAGTTCTTGTGTGTTACCAGTCCCTCAGTTTTTCCCGATCTGTTGTCTCTCACTGAAAGTGGATTTTTTTATGAGCTTTCAGATGAGCTCATTTCTTGTTGAAATTTCCACTTGGTGAGATTTTTGCATTGGTCTTTTCCAAATGTGCCTGAGTAGCATTATTGGTTCAAATACACTTGTTAATTTTGGGCTCATGGAGTTGTGTCCCAAAGGGGTTGTGTCAGTTGGTTATCAGACTTATATATGGCATACATCTAAATATTTTTATACTTTTAAGGAGATTTTTTTTTTTGTCACCTGCCAGTGTCGTAGCAGGTTATTACTCTCCCACTTCCCAAGTGATTTTTAGTTTACTTTCAGTGGTGTGCATCCCTTTAGTGGGTTGTCTGGGGCATTTATCAAAGATTCTTCTCACGTCCCTGGCTAGAGTGCCTATTTCTGGGTAAGAGAACTGCCACCATTCCCTCCTGCCCTCTACCTCTTTAATCCCTAATGCATTTCTGATACTAGGGAATTTTCCTTTTGTGACTCTGTCAGTCAGCTGTGTATGAATTTCTGCTTTTTATGTTTTCTTTAGCATTTCTAGGTGTTTGTTGGGGGGAAGGCTCAAGACGGCTCAGTGTGCTGTGTTGCCAAAACAGGATGTGATCCTTTGGGGTTTAGCGGAAGCTTTCTAGTAGCACTCTGGAGTGCCATGAGTAACCCCCGTGGTCTTCCTTTTCATGGCTCAGCACTATTGTCCCTGCCTCTCTCTGTTCATTTACTTCTACCCTGCTACTCACCAGTTCCCATTTGCCCCAGGCCTTTTTTTTTTTTTAAACTCATGGATTCATTATATCATGGCTTCTACTTACATTCTCTGTAGGTATTTGCTAGAGACTGAATGTTTATATCCCCAAGCCCCTGCCAATTCATTAGTTAAATCCTAATTTCCAATAGAATAGAATGAGGAGGTGGATCCTTCGTGAAGTGGTTGGATTACGAAGGTGGAGCCCTTGTGGATGGGATTAGTGCCCTTTTCAAGGATACCCTAGAGCTCCCTTGCCCCTTCCACCAATTGAGGACACAGAGAGAAGATGGCCGTCTGTGAACCCGAAAGTGGGTTCTCACTAGACACCCAATCTGCCAGCACTGCGATCTTAGCTTTCCCAGCCTTCAGAACTGTGTGAGATAAATGCGTGTCCTTGAAGCCACCCAGTCCACAGTATTTGACAGCAGCCTGAACAGACTAAGACCTAGTCTTTCTGCTTTTTTCTCAACCAGTGGGTGAGGAGTTTTCTCTGTGTGTCATTGCATTTAAACTCTCAGACAGCCCTAAAGTCTGGAAGCATAGGTGTACGGACATAATAAATGGTTTATTGCTATTACGCTATAGTTTAATAAAACATTATCTATGTCTCCAGACTTTATGGTCCTCCCCATAAGAAAAAGATATGCTTGAGTGAGCCAGTGCAAAGCATCTTTGGGCCGAGTCCTCATGCCAGGGCATCTCCTTGGACACCGACCAGGTTGTTGGCAGCTGCTGTGGAGTCAGTCGGGGCCTCGCTCCTGGCCCAGTCAATGGTGGACTGTGGGCCGGCAGGGCACGCAGAGTCCAGGCAGGCATTCTTTGTGTTAGCTTGGCAGGCTCTCCAAGATACCTCGGGAGGAATAAGTAACATCTGGTTCCATTTGCTGGTCTCATGAGTTGGGAGCGGGGGAGGGGGGGCAGGGTGATTCTAACTAGAGAACAGGAAGTAGGGAGAAATGCAGTGCCCTGAATGATATCCCAGTTAGCTGGCCTGCTGGGTTAATAATGAGGGCGGGATGAGAATGAAATGGGATGAGAGTGGGAGCAGGAAGAATCAGGGTGTCTGGTTAAGTCTTCTTCCCAAACACTAAAATACAAGTACAGTCTGGGGGGTGTGTATGTGTGTGTGTGTGTGTGTATGCACACATATATATCTGTGTATGTATCTGTGTGTGTTCATATACATGCAGTGTCTGCACAGGGGTCTAGAGGGAAATGGCCTTTTGTAGGTTCTCATCAGACCAGTAGGCGGGGATGGAATTAGAGTAGAGCCCTTTCAACCAAGAGAATAAATACTGGGCCAGAAAATCCAGATTTCACAGGCTGGGAAGGATTAGGAAGAGTCCAGCAACTGTAGGAAGATTTGGCATAAATAATTTTGAATGCTTAAGCTGTAAATGGAACAGTTTGGGTGTCTGGGAAGAAGGGGGGTTTGTGTTCAGTTAAACAATGATAAATAGTACTAATGGCTAATTTCATGCTGTTACTGGAAAGGCACAGGGAGAGCCCATCACAGTCTGTTCTGGTCACTCAGAACAGGTGCCCTTGGAGCGATTTCTTGTCAAAGTCAAGACAGAATCATACTGAGGTCTTCTAGAAGGCCAGTAAAAGTCCTGTGACCCACTTGGCAATGGTCCGCATGTTCTCTCCCTTGGGGATTGTCTGGTGCTCTCCCTGGGCAGTCACATTTGCTTCTGTTTTGGAGCTCTGGTGGTGGCTCCAACAGCAATGGGTGGCTTTCCCAGGTTTGAGTCTTCGAAATACTTTCATTTCTTGGGTTGAGTTTTTTTGTTAAATTTTGTTGTCAGAGGACTATTTTACTTCCACGTAGTGTGGGGGTTAGGTTGGAAAAGAAAGAAAATGGTGGTGAAGACACAGGCAGGACTTTAGAAGGAGTAACTGAGTTTGGTGGCTCTCCTGGGATCTGGCATGCGTGGTCAGACCCAGGCCTGGGGACCTCAGGCCAATGGAACATCAGAGCCAGAAGAATCTTAGAGCTGAGTTAGCCGACCTCCCCATCACCTACACGAGGAAGCCAAGGTCTGGGTAGGTTGTGAATGGTGGCTACCCCAGGTCTCCTGGCTTCCAGAAACCCTCCTCTACTCCTTCTTTCCTTAGGACTTTATCTCTAGCCCCACCCTCTCCCTTCTCTGTAGGCTCAGGAGGAAGAGGCAGGTTCCTAGGTCAGGACCGGAGGTAAGCACTCATGGGGCCATCTTGACTGTGGTCTTCAGGGCAAGCTGCTGGAGGAGAGAGCAGCTCTAGGCTCCCTGCTTCAGTGTGTTGGTGAGGAAGAGCACCTGTGTCTTTCTTTGACCCATTAATGCTGCCATATAAAATTAATTTCTGCTTTCAGAAGTATTTATTAAGCTGCTGCTTTCATCTCTACAGAGAAAATTACAGGAAGAAGGACAGCAGAATTTACCTTTGAAGGCAGTGAGCACAGGCCTCCCCGTCTGTCTTACCACTCACTCCCATGGGGGCCTCCTATGGCCCTCTCCCTCCCATCTTGTTCCGTGGTGTTGGCCATTCTTTCCCCAGGACTGTTCCAAGATGCCTCTTTTATCTGTTGAAATGCTGCCCATTCTTTAAGATTCTCCCAGAAATGCCACTTCCTCCCCCAAAGCCTTCTATAACACTTTTCTGACCTCTGAACAAACATTTCTGTGTGATTAAACTGTTACATGTTGGCTAGAGAATGTTCAAAAAGTAGAGAGAGAAAGTTTCCCTTATGTTAACATCCCAGAAATACACCTTATTTTTCATAGGAAATTGGAAATACACCCTATATACTTCTTTTTTTTTTTTTTAAGATTTTATTTATTCATTTGACAGAGATCACAAGTAGGCAGAGAAGCAGGCAGAGAGAGAGAGAGGAGGAAAGGCTCCCTGCTGAGCAGAGAGCCCCTTGCGGGGCTCCATTCCAAGATCCTGGGATCATGACCTGAGCCGAAAGCAGAGGCTTTAACCTACTGAGCCACCCAGGCGCCCCTATACTTCTTAGTATAGTGTTTTTAGTATAGTATTATTTATTTGTAATTAAACCTTTTGTTTTGAGATTTTTGTAAACTCCTAGGCAGTTGTAAGAAATAGTTAACAGGAGGTCTCCCGTACCCTTTACCCCGTTTCCCCAGGTGGTAAGCTCTGGGATGGTGCCAGAACTAGGACAGTCACTTTGATTCCGTCCAGCTGTGAGAACAATAATTCCATCACCACAAGAATCCCTCATGGTGACCTTTTATGGCCACACCAGCTTCCCTCCTGTCCCCATTCTATCTCCATCCCCACAACTGCTGTGTTCTCCATTTTGATAATTTGGTCATTCCAAGACTTTATATAAATGGACTCATTTGCTATGTCACCTTTTGGGATCGGCTTTTTCACTCTGCAGCATTCCCCAGAGATGTTCCAAGGCATGCATGAGCCCTAGTGTGTAGTCACTTACCCACTCGCTAGATGTGGGACATCTGTTATGTTTTTCCAGTTTGGGGCTTTTACAGATGGAGTCACTGTGAACATTGGTGTGCAGGTTTTTGTGGGAACGTAAATCTTCATTTCTCTGGGATAAATGCCTGGGATGTCATTTCCTGGGTAGTATCGTAGTTGTTCTTTGGGTTTTTGTTTTGTTTTGTGTTGTTTTGTCTTTTAAGAAAGTGCCAAACGGTTTTCCAGAGTGGCCGCTCCATTTAACACTGCTTCCAGCATCCTCACCAGCATTTGGTGTTGGCGCTGTTTTTTATTTTAGTCATTCTAATAAGGGATACCTCATTGTGGTTTTATTTTATTATCATTATTTTTAAGATTTTATTTTTAAGTTATCTCTGCACCCAACAGGGAACTCGAACTTACAAACCCGAGATCAAGAGTCACGTGCTTCACTGATAGCCAGCCAGGCACCCCTCATTGTGTCTTTCATTTGCATTTCCCTAATAGCTAATGATGTTGGACATATTTTCCTGTGGTGTTTGCCATGTGTGTTTCCTCTTTGGTGAAACGTCTCTTGACAATTTTTGCCCGTTGTCTAATTGGATTGCTTGCTTGTTTTTTGTTTTTGTTTTTTTTTTTTTAACTACTGTTGAGTTTTCAGAGTTTGTTCTATATTCTAGATACTAGTTCTTTGTTGAATATATGGTTTGCAAGTATTTTCTCTCACTCCAAGCCTGTCTTTAGTCCTTTCAGTGGGGTCTCTCTCCCTCCTGGCATTTTTTTTTTTAAGATTTTATTTATTTATTTGACACAGAGAGAGAGATATCACAAGTAGGCAGAGAGAGAGGTGGAAGCAGGCTCCCCGCCGAGCAGAGAACCCAATGCGGGGCTTGATCCCAGGACCCCGAGATCACGACCTGAGCCAAAGGCAGAGGCTTTAACCCACTGAGCCACCCAGGCACCCCATCTGGCAAATGTTTTTAATTTTGATGAAGTTTAGTTTATAAATGCTTCCTTTTATGGTATGCTCTTTGCCTACCCCTAGATTCTGAATATATTTTCTTCTGTTTTTTAAAATGTTTTATGTTTTACATTTAAATCCATGGTCCATCTTTTTATAATTCTAGTTAATATACAGTGCACTATTGGTTTCAGGAGTAGAATTCAATGATTCCTCAGTTACATACAACCCCAAGTGCTCATCACAAGTGCCCTCCTTGATACCCATCCCCCATTTAACCTATCCCCCACCTACCTCCCTTCCAGCAACGCTAGTTTGTTCTCAGTTGTTCTTATGGTTTGTTTCCCTCTCTCATTTTTCACTTTGCCCCTTCCCATATGTTCACCTGTCTTCTTTGTTAAGTTCCACATATGAGTGAAATCGTATGGTATTTGTCTTTCTCTAACATTTTCGCCTAATATAATACTCTGGTTCCATCCACATTGCTGCAAATGGTAAGATTTCATCCTTTTTGATGGCTGAGTAATATGCCATTGCATGTATACACCACATCTTCTTTATCCATTCATCAGTCAATACACATTTGGGCTCTTTCCGTAGTTTGGCTATTTTTGATAAACATTGGGATGCATGTGTCCCATCAAATCCTTATTTTTGTGTCCTTTGGATAAATACCCAGTAATGCGATTACTGGATCATAGGGTAGCTCTATTTTTAACTTTCTGAGGAACCTCCATACTGTTTTCCAGAGTGGCTGTAGCAGTTTGTGTTCCCACCAACAGTATAAGAGGGTTTTCCTTTTTCTGTATCCTTGTCCATGGTCCATTTTGAATTCATTTTTGTGTAAGCCATGAGACTTAGGTCAAGTTCATTTTTTTTTTTTAAACCTACAGATGTCTAATTGTTTCAGCACTACTTGTTAAAAAGGCTATCTTTCCTCCATTGAATTACTTTGCACCCTGTCAAACTCAGTTGTACATATCCTGTTCAATCCTGTTCTGTTCCATCGATCTCTGCCAATACAGTCTTGATGACATAGCAGTATAAATTTTGAAACTGCTGTGTCTGCTCCAGCCATTAGTTTGAGTCTCCTTGGACCCCTCACTGGCCTTTCAGAACACTCCTGTCTCTGCCTTGTAGGACGCAGGTGTATTCTGCACATCCCTGCCCTTATCAAGCATTCAGTAAATACGTGTTGAATGGGTGAGTTTCATTCTCTTTATTTCTCCTTGAGAAAGAGCTGTAACATATTTACAGACCTCCTGGTGAGGAATTTCCGATCCTGTAAATGTTTACCCCAGGACAGTTCGTACAAACCAGTAATTCCACTCTAGATCAAGTATTTTGACAATGACTGTTTGTGGGTTATGAAGTCACCCTGTTTGGTTAGCGATAAGGAAAGCTGCTTTCTGTCTGCTTGCTTCCTATTCACACAGGCTCTGGGTGCCCATCACTGGGATCGGGCCACACTCAGTTGTCCCTGGTGAGCTGGGTGGGCTCCTGTATAGCTATTTCCTGCAGCGGGTCACCTGCAGGCACTATGGGGGCTCAGCTGACCTTTTGGGCAGAGGGTGACCCCCCCCAGAGTGGCCACATCAGAAGCAACCAGGCTGTGCGAGCAGCCTTTGCTTTGCAAGCCTCAGAGATTTTAGACCCACCTATTTCTCCTCTTCCTCAATACCACTTTTATAATGTGGAGGGATCTTTTATATGTGGGGTGCATTGCAGAAACATGTTACCTACTGCTGTGTAAGCAATTAGACCCGGAACTTGTGTATTACAGTGAGATAGACTGTGTTCTCCACTGCCTGTCTTTAAAAATGATCAAAGTAGAGACAGAGCATGTATTTATGCTCTAGACTTCACTGGAATGTTAACTGCATTGAGTTTGCGCTATGGGACTGAATAAAAATACGTCTCCTTTCAAAGTTTGCAGTCGATACTCGAGTCTGTCAAATTTCCATGCTGTAAGTCACGTTATTGATGTGATATACTTTAGGTAACTTGTCTTCAGATGCAGAGTCAAGAGTCAGAGAGATAGAAATGCTTAGAAAACACCACATGGTATTATCTGTTTCCCGAGTATACTTTCTGGGTATTTCTCTGACTCAAGTGCGAGTCATCGTACGCTGAGTGGTATGATTATGAGCCAAATAAGCAGTTTTCATTTTTCCCCCTAGTCATCAGAAATTACTCAGCATTGCAAAGGCTCCAGGTGGGACTGGCGTCCAGTTGCTCAAGCACACGGAATGTCCTGCCGTTGAGCAGTTACTCTGGCAGTATTTGCATTTCTGACCTAAGGATGAGCCTCAGACAAAAGAGAGACCCTAAGTTCCCCGGGGGCACTTTCCCTCACTGTTTATTTGTACAGGTTGGTTAATCCTTTTACTGAAAGAACGTTTGTGTGGGATGGCTGGGCTCTCGTGTGTTCCCCGACATCACAGGTGCTCTTTCTCATGACCCACGGTCATTTTCCTGGAATGAGGGAATGTGGAAAGTGTAGGGCGTGTTCGTCATGGGGTGGGTATTTGAACTGGGCTGCTGTTCGATTTTGGATGCTGATGGGAGCTGGTGGCCCAGACAAAGCAATGTCTATTTATCAAGGCGGCATTTGTGTTCATGACTTCATTTTGAAGAGTCGGGGAAGACCCTCAGCAGTTGTCCTCCTGTCATATGTGGCTTTGTCTCTCTGGTCAGAGGTCTGGCAAGAGGGCAGTGTGGGGAAACCAGTGGGGGGGAAGGGTCAGGGCACCAGGCATGTCCCTGCAGTCAGTTCGAAGACCACATGGAGAGTCGGGATATGAAGAGGCTTTCAAATGCTTCATGGTCTGTGTTTGTTTATGGGTATTAATGACTTTTCCCATGAACGAGTAAAACAGTCATTTCTGAGAGTTTTTCATTTATTGTATTTGTAAATCATAGGAAAAGCATGATTTAAAGATGATGTCATTTTAGTCAAGAGTTTCCTTGGTTTGGGTCTAATACATGTATTTAGAACACTTTTACAGGCGCCTGGGTGGCTTTGTTGGTTAAGTGGCTGTCTTCAGCTCTGGTCATGATCCCAGGGTTCTGGAATCGAGTCCCGCATCGGGCTCCCTGCTCAGTGGGGAGCCTGCTTTTCCCTCTCCCTCTGCCTGCCTCTCTGCCTACTTGTGCTCTCTCTCTCTCTGTCAAATAATTAAATAAAATCTTAAAAATAAAAAAACACTTTTAATGATCAAGAGCTTTAAAGGCTCCTGCTAGAGGAGATTTGCAGGAAGTTTCTCTCATGTGAACTGGAGGCAATTTTCCCACTGGTGAACTGAGTCCATGTTAGGGGCTGGACCATGTGACTCTTTTGCTTTTCAAGTTTGAAGTAACGCTGGGAGTTTCTTGTTTGTTTCCCAAGAGTTTGGGTTTGGGTTTGGATTTATTTTTAACCAAGGTTACTCATAGGGTCACCAGATGTCATATAACCATCATGAAAACATCACACATTGAAATCACTTGGGCGGAGCACCTAGCGCCTGTCTTTGGCTCAGGTCATGATCCCAAGGTGCTGGGATCAAGTCCTCTCCTTCTTGCTCCTGTTTTCTCTCACTATCTGTATCTCTCTTTTTCCAATAAATAAACAAACATCTTTAAAAAAAAGAAATCACTTGGGCTTCTTAAGCCTCGGTAGTATGGACACTTGGGACTGGATGATTCTTTGTTGGGGGGTGCTGTCCTGTGCATTACAGAGTGATGAACAGCACTCCTGGTTCTGCTCTATGAGATGTAAGTAACAGCCCCCCTCCCCATCTGTGACCGTGTCAATGGGCATCGCCAAATGTCCTTGGAGGAGGACCAACCCCTCCACTAGTGGAGCACCAGAGACGAAGCTGGGCACTCCTTCCAACTCCCCCGCTGGAACTTCAGAGGAAGAGTCCTGATTGACCCGGCAAGCACGTGGTAATGTGGGTACCTTTGGCCCTGACCGTGGTGTCAGTTTTTTTTCCCCCTAAAGGATTTGTTTGACCCGATCGGGAGGGAAATGTGCAAGGTTTGCCCAGCACCTTAGGCGAGCTCTCTTAGCTCTCTTCTTTCTGTATCTGGCTTCCAGTCCTAGAAGTCCAGAGCTTGGCTCCCAACTCTCTTTTGCTGAGGGTGGGGCCGGCCTATGTTTTCTTAATCCTGTGAAGAGGTGGGTTCGGAGGTGAGCACAGCGTGTTTGCCTTCGCTGTCAGATGCTTGCAAGACACCTTAAGAGGTGCCCTTTGAAAGGATCATGTAGACATTTGCGTCTTTTTTTTTTTTTTTGCAGGAGGATTAGAGCACAGCCGCACTCAGAGCAGGTTGTAACAAGGTGTCTTTCGCTCCACTGCTTTTTATTGGGTAGTGAAAGGGACCTGAGCTGGGCCTGTGAACCTTTTAGCCTTCTGGTGCCCCACCCTGGCCGCATTACAGAATCCCTGGGTGGGGCGGGGGGAGGGGCTTTTGGGAGTCCTGATGCCCAAGCCACACCCAGGCCAGTTACATCACCACCTGGGGGCGGGGGGAGGACCTAGGCATCATGTTTTTTTGTTGTTTTTTTTTTTTTAATTTCCCCAGGCAATCTTTATTTATTCATTTTTTTTTTAAGATTTTATTTATTTATTTGACAGAGAGAGATCACAGTAGACAGAGGCAGGCAGAGAGAGAGAGGGGGAAGCAGGCTCCCTGCCAAGCAGAGAGCCCGATGCGGGACTCGATCCCAGGACCCCGGGATCATGACCTGAGCCCAAGGCAGTAGCTTAATCCACTGAGCCACCCAGGCGCCCCCCCAGGCAATCTTTAGATCAGCAGTGGTCCCTGCCAGGACAGTAGGAAGATGAGGCCTTGGAGTGACCTCTCCATCAAAGCCAAGGCCCCAGACCACCAAGCCACACCATATAATTGCTCCAGTGAGGTCGCCAACTCATAGTCTCGAGCCGGGCATTTATGACCGCAGAAGTTGTCAAGGGCAGTGACTGCGCGGCTCCCTGGCCATTAATTACAGTTTTCCTAAAGCAAGTCAGAGGCCAGATCCTGGCAGATGCATGACAGTGGCCTTTGCCTGGCCGTGGTTTGATTGAACCCACCCCTCATCCCATTCATACTCTGTCTCGCCACCCCCCAGTTGAGCTTGTTTTCCTCTCCTGTCCTTGTCCCCTGTCACTCACCGAGAGAGCACCCCTTTCTGGTGGTCTGGGATGGTGCTGATCACTGATTTGGCAAGTGGCTCTTTGCCTCCAGGGCAGAGGTGGGACACGAACTCTCATTAGAATGCAGTGGCATTCTCATGTCCATCTGTCCCTTTCTCCTGTCCACCTCCAGCAGCCTCTGAACTGCTGTGGGCAGCGGGGAGAAGGCCCAGCATGGGCCTTGGAAAACATGCACCTTGAGTGCTGGGGTTTTGGTGTATTTACTTGCCCTGGGGGCATTAAAACACCCTGGCAGGAGAAAGATGGAAGAGTGAAGGGTGGTTTGCTTGCGGGGGGATCTCACCTGCTGAGAGTTCCTCTAGAGGGAGTGGACAGGGGAGCAGCCATGGGCAGCGGGGAGAAGCAGGTAAGAGGCCCTCTCCCAGAGACGACTGACCATTTCCTGGGTGCCAGACACAGCACTCAGTTCTTTAAGAGCCTCACCTAGTTCCATCCCTAAGCAACCCCGAGTGGGCCGGGCGGGGCAGACCCATTTTCAGTGATGTTAAGAAACTTGCCCTAGGTCACACAGCTTGTAAGCAAACAGGACCTCACACCAGTGGGTAACGTTGACTTGATAAGGGACAGAGCCAATGCTTTTATTATATTTTTGGATCAAACGACCTTTCCCTTTCTGGAAGAAAAGGGGGGTGTATGTGTGAAACGTATAAACGTGCCCACTGTTACACATTAAGGCATCTCTGTGTGGAAGAAACAGGATAAAGGAGGGAATCCACCACATTTTTAAAAATCCTGGGTCACAGAGTCTGTCTGGCTGTGGCCATTTCCATTGACAGGCCATGTTTCACTGATGGTCATTGATGAAAATGTGTAACATTAAGAACAGATAACATCAACTGCCCATGAATGAAATCATGACATGCCATAGATCATACCATGTGACAGCTCCGAGATGTTAAAATGCGAAAGTGTGTATCTTAAAATCAATGGAATATGACATATATATACTTTTTTAATTCCCTTGGATAAGCCCTATTGTGTCTCATGCCCAAATTACTTCCCACTTGAGTTAGATACCTAAGGAAACATGAAGGTATTTTAAAACATTCCTGTAAGATTTGGGAAAGCTATCTTTTAGCTCCTTTTTAGATAAATAGTCCTATATTTGTGAGTCCTGCCTGTATAGTAACCCTGCATGTTCCTTTTACGAGGTGGGAAGTCTGGAGGCCAGACGTTCACACAAAGCTTCCTGCTTTGATCTTAAGAACAACAAACAGATGAAACTAAACTTAGTAGAGGGGTTGACATTCATTACAAAGAGTTTTGTTTATTTCTCGCACTAGGCTCTGTTTTGACATTTAGTAGTAAAGAATTTAAACAGAGACAGGGAAGTTTCAAGCTAATGAGTTTTAAGGATGTTTCAAGAAGGCAATAAGAAGTGGCCTTTGGTGATGTCACCTCTGCCTGTTTAAAGGCTGGGCTGGCTGAGTTGGCTTCCGGAGTGTGGACAAAGAAAGGTGCCTGGCGGCAAGAGGCAGATGCCAGTGGGCTGGGCTGGCTGTGGGGAGTGGGGCTGTTCTCGGAACTGTCTTCACAAGCTCATTGACAGCCCTCGAAGTGAGCAGAAACCACGGATGATACCAAGCAGGTCTTGTCTAACTTGTCTAATTTCAGGGCAACTGGGCAAGGGGGTGTCTCCCTTCATTTGAATCCCCCTGTTTTCCTCTCGGCTCTGAGGAGTTTGGTTGGATTTGAGTCCCTTGACACATAGAGGAGGAAAACAGCCCTTGATACCTTCAGAACTTCTAGAGAATTGGAAACACTCAGGGCTCCATGACCACCTGCAGGAAGAATCTGCCGCTAAATCAGGGACAACTTCCATCCGACCAGTGTGGCTTTTGGGGGCTATTTATTTATTTATTTACTTGACATTTTATGTATTTATTTGACAAAGAGAGACACAACGAGAGAGGGAACACAGGCAGGGGGATGGGAGAGGGAGAAGCAGGCTCTCTGCTGATCAGGGAGCCCGATACGGGGCTCGATCCCAGGACTTCAGGATCATGACCTAAGCCAAGGGCAGGTGCTTAACGACTGAGCCACCCAGGAGTCTGTTTTGGAGCCTTTAAGTAAAATAAAGGAAATGACTTCGTTTGGGGGAAGTGTTAGCTGCTATATTATTAGGCACATAGAAATCTGTGATTTTTAGAACTTGGTACATTGTTCTTTTCCTATTATTCATATATTTTTCATCCCTGTTAATGCTTTTGCCTTTTTCCAGTTTGTCTGATATTACTGGTGCTATGTCAGCTTTCTTTTAGGTAGTTTTTGCTGGTGTAATTTTTCTACTTGTTTTTAGCTTTTCCATGCCCGGTTTTCCACAGCGCTGTCTGTGTTTGAGTGTTTGTGTATATGTATGGGTGTGCGTGTGTGAGATACCCTGAGCTTGTCCGAAGAGGGAGCATGTATTCCATTTAGAGCCTTGTGATTGCATTTGTAACCAGACTTCTTTCTACTGCCCTGTTCTACATTTCCTGCTACCGTGGTTTTACTCTTTTCTTCCCCACCTTCCTGCGTTCTGTCAAAAACACTGGACTTGTTTCTCGTTCCCTCTGCGGGGTTAGAAGTCCCGTCTTCTTTTCTCTGTTCTTTTACTGATCGCCTTCGCAAATTTGAATAAACTCTCTTAAAGTGTGTTTACCGTCCTCTTGAATGAGACAAGCTCCTTCTGACTTGCAGACGGACATCTAAGGCCGTTCTCCTCATCCTCCCACGCCCAATCTTAAACATCCATTTGTTTCTCTTTTCGTTGTAAGTCCTGGTGTGGATTTCCCATTTAGACCTACACCCACCAACCCGAGTTTCTACTTTTCTTTCTGGATTCTGTTTCCCTCTTGCTGGAAGGCCTCTTTTAGTGTTATTTCAACAAGCTTAAGTAGGAGATCATTTCTAAGAGAGGTCTTTTTTGTATCTAGAACACAGCATTATTTTGCCCCGACTCTGAAATGATACTTTAATTTGGTAGAGAATTTTAGGTTAACAGTTACTTTGTCTCAGTATTCCCAAAGGTCTGATTCCATTATTTTCCAAATCTATTTCTGGCATTGATTTTTTTTTTTTTTTTTTGGTGTCTATTAGTAGCTCCTTAGCTTATTGTCATTCTTTGTTGGTAGCCTGACTTTTCCCTCTGGTTCTTCTTCAGATTTTCTTGTTCCTGTTGTAGTTTTACTATGATGAGCCTTGTTGTGACTTCCTCTTGGCATGTTCATGCACCTTCCTCATTTCTTGTGTTTGGCATCACTTTGAATCTAATGGCCCATCGTGCCTGGTTCAGGGTCTGGTTGCCTGATGTCCAGGTCCAGCTGCCTAGCAGTGTCTGTTGGGCCCATATGATGGTACAGAGACCGATAGCAAAAGATTTCAGTCAGAGCTTCGAGAAGTTAAAATCTGTATGCCCTAAATACAGGGTGTCATGTCAATCTGAATAGAGGGCATCTGGTCTAAAAAACATTATTTTCACTTTCTTATTTTTCCTGTTTCAATAGTATTCAAGGAGGAATAGTTTAGTCCAATGATGTCATGGCTAATGGCATTTCCCTCCAAAAACATCTTTCCTGGTCTCTCATTTCCATACTCATTTCCATCTCTTGGGCAGTCACCTGACTGAGAAGCTTAGGAGCCCATTTTCTGCCTTTGTGCCAAGCTTACTAGTGTAGCTCATAAAAGATAATTTTAGGGGCATCTGGGTGGCTTAGTTGGTTAAGCATCTGACTCTTGACTTAGGCTCAGGTCATGATCTCAGGGTCGTGAGATTGAGTCCCCATCGAGACTCTGAGCTATGTGTAGAGATTGCTTAAGATTCTTTCTTTCGGGGTGCGTGGGTGGTTCAGTGGGTTAAAGCCTCTGCCTTTGGCTCAGGTCATGGCAGGTGGTGATGGCTCAGGTCATTGAAGCCCATGCCAGGCTCTCTGCTCAGCGGGAGCCTGCTTCCCGCCCCTCTCTCTCTCTGCCTGCCTCTCTGCCTACTTGTGATCTCTCTGTCAAATAAATAAAATCTTAAAAAAAAAAAACGATTATTTCTTTCTCCCCTGGCCCTCCCCCCCACATTCACACGATCTCTCTCTCTCTCTCAAAAAAAAAAAAATAATAATAATTTTTATGCGCTATCTGCTGTAAAATAGTATTGTCATTCTAGATCACAGATGTATTTTTTATCCCTAGTTTACATATAGTAGGGAATTCAAAGAATGGACAACTAAGGTGATTTTTGTCTTCTCTTGGAAAATTATTTTTTATAGTCTTTTTCTACTCTCAGTGTGAACCCCTTTGGGCTTATAGCATGATTTTTGAGATGGTGGTCTTTAATATTCTGTGAAATATTAGCCAATAACACAAGTAATTAGAAAACCATCTTAAGGGAGATTGTGAAGGTCTAGTTGACCTCATGTGATTTGCAGAGAACAAAGACATGACATTTATTTTGCTTTCAGATTAGAAAGCGGAGTTGTTTCTTTTGATACTGTCTTCCTATCCTTCCACGTAATATATGCGGTTTTGTCCAAGAACTGCCTTTTAAAGTCTGATTAGACTGACCTTGTCTGGGCATGAGGTAGAATACGATGCTTTGGCAGAGGAAGAGGGTGCTTACAGAGTCCTTTTTGACCGACTTCTACCCTGAATGATTCTGTAGCAGCTATTATACCTCAGTAACCAGGCTCAACAGAATGAGAAACCACACACAGAACCTTGAGTAACAGATACTGCGTTAAGGTTAGAGTCTGCTTAGCTATAGAAGACATCCTTGAAGTCTGGAAATGGTGCGTTTTGGTGTATGTCATAAGTTCATCTGAAAAACGTACTCTGAAATGTGAGCGCTAAAGTGTTGGGACAAAAAGGGGCAAACAGGGGCCGTTCCACCGGAAGCATGTCCCCCAGCAGTACTGGGGTGTACGCATGTGCGTGCGCACAGTTGGGGAGAGGCGGTGACAGAAAGGTATTCTGCTAGATGCATGAATGACTTTCCCTTAGAAATCCCTATGTGTATCAGTAGTGTTTATAAGACATCTTATCCTAGATGGGATGCTTTCTCCAAAGGATACATATTCCAGAGACCAACATCAGCATCTCTGTCTTGTATTCAGAGACATCTGAGTAATTCAGGAACTGACAAGGTCAAGGAGACCATCATCACCTTGGTGAAACACCACCACCTGACGCCAGATCCCTGGTCACAGGGAGTTCTATGTGCATGGTTAAGGGCCATACAAAGGGTTTCGGTAAATATCTGTGATTGTAAAGAGCTGAAAGTAACGTTTCCTTTCTTAGGGCTATGACAAATGTTCTCTCCTTGGAAAACATGTTAATGTTTCCCAGAGCCCATTCTGTTGAGTGAGTTCGCAGGCAAAACTGTCCTAGTAGTTGGTGAGTAAAGAAACAGTTGTATGTTGCTCTGTTTACTCACTTAACTTTATTTAGGTTGTTCTTCCACTAACCAAAATCCAGTCTGTAGTGTTCTCTTGTGCCTATGCATTCAGGGAAACAGGAACCTGCTCAGGCATGAGAAATCCTTGAGAAATAAGGTAATGACCATCTCAGGGTAGTGCTTCATTCATGCTTTGGTTTTACTTGTGCTTTATAGCTCCTACAGCAAGCTGGTTGTGGTTTACTTGTATTTTATAGCTCCTACAGCAAGCTGGTTGATGTTTTAGCACCCATTGGACAGATGCCCTGAAGCCCATGGAAATCCAAGAACTAACGTTAGATTGTTGATTCAGAAACCCAGGTGCGGCTGGGCTGTGCACTTCCTCAAGGCGGGATTGTTGTCTTCATTGTTGTATCCTGTGGGCCAGGGTGGTGTCTGGAGTGTAGTTGCTCTTATAGTCAGTGAGTGGAGTTGAAGACTGAGCACTAAGATGGATCTTTTGCCTCTAAGTTCTTTTCCCCACAGGTGCCGTCTTCTCTTCACAAAGCACCCTGGGCTCTCTCCTTTTCAGTGCCAGGGCCCAGAATGCTTAAGTGACATGTTTACAGTTTTTCTTGAGTCCCAGTTGACTGCTCTGGTCTCGTGCCTAAAGCTACTTGGTTCTGTGAACCTTTGGAAGTGGGATGAGTGCATGGTTTGAGGACTGTAGGATTTTTGCCTTGAAACGTCTGTCAGGTCCACAATAATTACACGGGTGGTGGTAGCAAATGGCGTAACTAAATAAAAGATTATGGGATGGGAAACAAACGGAATAAAGTTACAGAGAAAACCATGAGAGATGAGGGGAGTCTGCTCAGTGCACACACAGACCAGGAGGGACATGAGGGGAAATCAGAAAACAGCAGTGATTTGCCTTTTGCCAAGGGCTACAGGCTCACATATCTGTTAATGGATTCGGTAAATTTCAATGCGCTTGCTGGACGGAGTTTATTCCTCAGTGCACTTGGTGGCCATCCAGGAGCTCATCAAATCAAGTTAATGGAGAGTTAAATGGCCCTTGGAACAAGCTGGTTGGAGGCAGCTGGAAGCCTGGGCCCGTGTTTCCCGTGGCTCGGCCACACTCTATGGGGAGGGCTTAGGTCCCCGGGAAAGCTACTGGAAACCAGTAAAGCTGTGTCTTCAAGAAGTGCCTGCTTCTGGGTGCCTGGGTGGCTCAGTGGGTTAAAGCCTCTGCCTTTGGCTCAGGTCATGGTCTCAGGGTCCTGGGATCGAGCCCTGGCATCGGGCTCTCTGCTCAGCAGGGAGCCTGCTTCCTCCTCTCTCTGCCTGCCTCTCTGCCTATGTGTGATCTCTGTCAAATAAATAAATAAAATCTTAAAAAAAAAAAAAAGAAGTGCCTGCTTCCCGTGACCCTTGTCCCTATTCCCGCTGCTCTCCTTCCTCCCAGTTCAGCTCGGCCCCTGGGTGCTGCCGCCCGGCTTCTCAGGGGCTCCCCCAGCCTGGACCACGCCCGGCCTCTTAGAGCGGCAAAAAGCCCCTCTTCCCCCGGACGCCCGGCCCCAGTTTGGTGGGTGTGCATCGACAGGTGGGAAGCCTACCTGATTTAAAGTTGGTTTTAGTTACAGAGGGTGTCAAACATAGATAGCACTTGCGCGGATGGTGTAGTGAACCGGCCAACGATCGTCAGCCGGCTTTAACCGTTCACATTTTGCCCACCTTGTTGTATCTCTTCCTTCTTTCATTTTCTCCTCCTTCCCTTATGGTGAGTATTTCAAAGCCAGTTCCAAATATCTCCGCATACTTCTATTTAGTACTTCTGAATCGCTTATTTTTCCAACAAAAAATGGAGAGCATAGAAGAACGAACTTGAGGAGCCCATAACTTATGCCTTTCCCCTAGCAAAGCTCCCCAAACCTTGACTTTGCAGGGAGCCAAGTGTAACAACAGCCACAATGCTGTGCATTTTCAAGATGCATAGGCGGTTCATCCGTCTGTATGCCTCAGACATTTCCTTTGCGGTTAGTAATAGAAATCAATAGTATTCTTTTTCTAGTTAATGCAATTCAGAGTACCTCATCTTACTAACTGAAAACTACATGGGAAATTTGAATGAGTTACTTTATACAATCTTTTTTTTTTTTTAAGATTTTATTTATTTATTTGTTAGAGAGAGAGAGCGAGCACAGGCAGAGTGGCAGGCAGAGGCAGAGGGAAAAGCAGGCTCC
Organism: Mustela putorius furo; assembly: GCF_011764305.1. Taxonomy (NCBI): domain Eukaryota; kingdom Metazoa; phylum Chordata; class Mammalia; order Carnivora; family Mustelidae; genus Mustela; species Mustela putorius. Next base: position 9,488,173 of record NW_025422010.1, on the reverse strand, counting down.
CTGCCGAGCAAGGAGCCCGATGTGGGACTCAATCCCAGGAGGCTGGGATCATGACCTGAGCTGAAAGCAGCGGCTTAACCAACTGAGCCACCCACGTGTCCCGAATGAGTTACTTTAAACTGCTTTGGGGGGAGCCCAGAGCCAAGAGCCCAGGATGGAGAAGCTGGAGAAGACATTCTAACCTTGGTTCAGGGGTAGCTTCCTGGGTTTGTTGTGTTTTGCTTTGGTTTTTGTTTTTTCATTAACATATAATGTATTATTAGCCCCAGGGATACAGGCTGTGCATTGCCAGCATAGAACACCATTCTAGCAGTTTTGTAAGGTTTAAAAAACAATTTTTTGAAAATTATATGTCCATTCGCAAATTTACACCATCTATACATGAACGGATACATGTAATCATATTGTCCATTACTGGTGAGCTAGTGTTTTATCCTCTTTTTTTTCTTTCTTTTCATAGTTCTCTCCTCCCCAGCACCATGTAGGTCCAGTCCCAAGCATAGGCGGTCAGCCAGTATCACAGACTGACGTCAGGCCCTTTGAACAAGCTGCCTTGAGGCAGCTAGAAGCCAGGGCCCCCGTTCCAGGGCTCAGCCACACTGTGTGGGGAGCGCTTAGGTCTCAGGGAAAGCTACTGGAAACCAGTAAAGCTGTGTAGTTGCAGAGGGCGTAGCAAATGACTACGAACAGAGTGGCTTCAAAGCAGGGCAGACTTACTACCTCAAGATACTGTTGTTCAGAAGTCTGAAGTTTCGTCTCACCGGCTAAAAGGAAGGTTTTGCAGGACTGCATTCCTTCCCGGAGCCTTGACTAGAGAATCCGTTCCCTTGCCCTTCTCAGCTTCTCGGCACATCCAACTTGCTTGGTGCAAAACCCTCTTCAGCCATCTTCATATCTTCATATCCAGCAATGGTGGGGTGAGATTTCTGATTCTCTGTCTTGCTTCCCTTTTTCCATTTTGAAGGTCTCTCTGATTCCACGGGGCCCACCTAGGTAATTCAGGATAATCTCTCTATTGTAAGGTCCGCTGCTTAACAACTGTCATTACCCTCTGCCGAAGGGTGGCCATCCCAGATCCCCTGGATCAAGGAAGAGCATGTTTGGGGGAGAGAAGGGGGATTAGTCGACCTACCACAGTAGAGAAACAAAACGGTAGAGCCTGTGAGGTTATAGTTCATTTCTTCCTTCTCGGACTTGCACAGTTGGGAAACTGAGGCCTGGGGTATAACATTTATTAGGTATCCCTGGGTATTAAATGCTCCCACATGCTCCTCTAATCGTTGAAATGGGCATTTTTATATTCCTACTTTAGTGATAAGAAAACTGAGGTTCTGAGTGGGTACAGACCTGGCCTCTGTCGTGTAAGTGGCAGAGCTGAGACGCTCACCCAGAGTTGTTAGATGTAGTACGTTTTCTGTGTGCTGGGTGCGGGTGGTAGCCTATCAGATCTCCGGGTTCCTGTCTGGTGCTCTTTTTCCATTATGCCATTCTGCTAGCTCATATTTTCCTCCAGTGACCCAAGTAATAATAGGTTTTCCAGGAGTTCCTTTTTGATTTTGAGTCTCTTTGGTATTTTTAAGCCCTTTTAACTTTTGGAGCTCCTGATTTCCTTCTGTAAGGGGACACCATATATTTTTTTTTCCATCCTCTCAGAGCATGATTTTTATTGTAAATTACCCAATTCAGACACACCAGAAGGTTTATGTGGAAATTCTGAGATAAAAACTTAACCTGGTTTCCGTTCCTCGCTCTGCGCCCTGCGCCCTGCCACTGCGTAGAGCTGAGTCCCGTATTTCTTTATCTTTTTGTCTTGGACACATTCCTTCTGTCTGTTTTATTTTTTACTTTCACTCATCTGGATACTTTTATTAGAGTGCATGAGCTCGAATCTGTGCATGTCCCGTTTGCACCATGGTGTGGTATCTGTCAGGTCCCCTTTGTCAAAGGCCAGGGCACTCCCATGCTGTTTTCTGTTCCTTCTGTTTGTTGCAAGGATCAGGGCGTCACTGAAATTCTGTTAAGAGAGTTCCTCATCCCCGCCCCACCGCCCCATGGTTTCTTGTTCTGATGACAACGAGAAGCCTGTATAGGGAAAGCCTGGGAGCCAGGAGCAGGGCAGCCAACCCACTGAAATGGAGTCTCACTGATCTTAGGACCCGCAGTGGGCTCTTGCCTGGGCTGCAAAGAGTGGGTAAGAGGAAGGCATCCTTCTTGCCTCCTGATATTTGAGAGGGTTCTAAATGTGTTAATTTTTTGGATGATCTTTGAAAAAATTATGAACTGCCTTATATATAAAAATAATGTATTGTAAGTATATACATATATGTATATGTACATAAGGGTACACATGTTATTAAATTTTTATATGTAAAAATTTTAAAAAGATTTTATTTATTTGTCAGAGAGAGAGTACAAGCAGGCAGAGTGGCAGGCAGAGGCAGAGAGAAGCAGGCTCCCCACTGACTAAGGAGCCTGATTGGGACTTGAATCCAGGACCCTGGGATCTGAGCCGAAGGCAGCTGCTTAACCAACTGAGCCACCCCGGTGGTCCTATATGTAAATTTTATCTGTACAATTTAAAGCAGAAAAGCAAGAATGCCCATCTTAGGCACTAGAACATTACCAGTTGGTTTGAAAATCCACTTACGACTGTCTCCTACCCTTGACTCAACATTATCATGAATTGTGTTGATTTTTTCCTTGCTTTTCTTTCTTGTGTGCCAATTCTCTACGTATCCCAAAGAAGTGTGTCATTTAGTTTTGCTTGTGTTAAATAAGCAAAGAAGTGGGATGGTCCTGTAGATACTCTTCTAGGACACGGTATATCACGTGACAGTGCATTTTTGATAGTTGTCTACACTGATGCGTATCCCTGGAGTTCACACGTTGTTATTGCTTTTTATTATTCCATTGTCAGGATCTCTTCTTTTTGTGTTTTTTAGTTGGTTGGTTGCTTCCAGGTTTGTTTGATTACAGAACCATGTTTCTGTGCATGTGCCTCATTCCCCGCCACTCCTCCCCCCAATTCCATGCACTGGAACTTTTCTAATCGTTTAGCTTTTTAAATTTTTAGTTTTTAAAAATTTTGGTAACATATACATAACATAAAAAGGATAATTTCAACAGTTTTTAGGTGTACCAGTTCAGTGGCATTAAGTTCATATCGAATTGTGCAACCGTCACCGCTATCCATCTTCAGAACAACTTTTATGTCTTGTAAAACTCAAAGTCTCTATCCATTAAACAGTGACCCCTCATTTTGCCTGCCCCCAGCCCCTGGCAGCCACCATTCTACTTTCTGTCCCGATGAAGTTAACCACTCTATGTATTGCCTATAAGTGGAATCATTCGGTATCTATCCTTTTATATCTGGCTTATTTCATGGAGCATAATGTCCTGAAGGTTCATCTGTGTTCCAACATGTATAAGAATTTCATTCTGAAAAATATCCCATGGGATGTGTGGTATCACATTTCTGTTTATCCGTTCATCTGACAGACACTTGGGTTGCTTCTGCTTCTTGGCTTTTGTGAATAATAGTGCTATGAACGTGGGTGTATGAGTATCTGTTCAAGTACCACTTTGAATTCTGGATCATATGGTAATCCCAATTTTTAAAAAATCCCAATTTTTAAAAAAATATTTATTTATTTTAGAGAGAAGGGACAGGGGAGGAAGGGAGAGGGAGTCTCAAGCAGACTCCCCACTGAGCCCAAAACTGGGCTCCATCTCACAACCCTGAGATCCTGACCTGAGCCGAACCAAGAGTTGGTTGCCCAACCGACTGTGTCACGCAGGTGCCCAGAAGTAATTCTATTTTTAATGTTTTGAGGAACGACTGTTCTTTTATCCATACGGGTACACCATTTCACATTCACATCAGCAATGCACAAGAGTTCCAATTTCTAGATGTCCTTATCAAAACCTGTTATTTTGTAATTTTATGGTACCCATCCTAAAGGCTATGAAGAGGTAACTCATTGTGGTTTTGACTTGCATTTCCCTAGTGACTGGTGATGTTGAACATCTTTTCATGTGCCTGTTGGCCATTTCTATGTCTTCTTTGGCCAAATGTCTATACAAGTCCTTTGCATAAGTTCATTATTGCCAGCTAATGCCAAATGGTTTATCGAAGTGGTTGTAACAACTAACTTGTCTGTCACTAGCAGTTCATGAAAATTTTGACAGCCATGCCAACTCTTGCATGGTCAGACTTAAAATTTTTGCCAGTCTTCTGAATGAAATGACATAGGTTTTAGTTTGCAGAAGCTGCAAATTGTCTTCTGATTTGTGGTGTATCTTTTTCACTTTTTTAGTAATCTCTCTTTTTTTAAAAATTAAAATATTAGTAGACATACAACAATGTTGTAGGTAGACATACAACAATGTTGTAGGTAGACATACAACATTGTATTCATTTCAGGCATACAACAGAGTGCTTCAACAATTCTATATATTATGCAATGCTCACCGTAGAGTATAGTTAATAACTTTTGAACAGAAATTTACATTTTCTTGTGGTTAAATTTGTCAGTCTTATTCTTCATGGCACATACTCCAAAGCCATGAACATATTTTTCAATGATTTTATAGATTTGTCACCTTTCACAATTAAGTTCCTGACCCAAATGGGATTTATCTTCTGTGGTAGGGTGTGAGCGAGGGAGCCTTCTTCGTTCGCCCTCCATGGGTGACCAGTTGTCCCAGCCCCTTTCGTTGTATCTTTTCTTAGAGTAGTCAGTCTCAACTTAGAGTGGGTCATGTCCCTGAGTCATCAGGGAGATTTTGCAAACTGCACACATTCCTGTTCTGACAACGGAATCCTGAACAGGTGTGTATGTGTGTGAGTGCTTCTGAAAAACACACCAGCAGACTCTGACTTTTCTGCTCTTCCCCTAGAACTGCCACCACAGTGGGGGAATATTTTACACACTCACGGATTGCATGGTTCTACTCGTCAGAATAGCCCTTCAGCTCTGTGTAGAGGTACTTGGAAGCCTTCTCGGGGTCAGATCTGGCACTGCTGTCTTGTATTAAATACTTTTCTGTGTCTGCACTTGGAAGACATAAGAAGTGATCAGCAGGTTTATCCCAGAAGCGGGGAGGCAGGTGTGATGAAACACACACCATGCAGAACTAAAGGGGTGACCGTGTTGGTTTTCCCAGGACAGTTTTTTTTTTTTAATTTTAACTTTTAAAATTGAGGTATAATTAACAACCATGTTGTATTAGTTTCAAGTGTACAGTATAGTGATTAGGCAGTTCTCTGCATTACTCAGTGCTCGTTGTGATCAGTGTGGCCTTAACGCCCTTCCTCTGTTTCACCCATTGGCAGGTGTTTTCTTGATCTCTTCCCCTTACCCCTTCCCCACCATGTCCCCGCTGGAGATGATCGTTCTCTGGGAGGCTGGCGTTTTCTTTTCTAATTGGGGTCATTTGTGCTTCCCTCGCCAGGTCATTGGGAGGACTTGAGGAGGCATATCTGGATTGCCTAGGATATATGCCTGGCCTGTCGCTGCTCTTAGCAGAGTTGTTTTTCACGGGTGTGTGTGTGTGTGTGTGTGTGTGTGTGTGTGTGTATGCAATTTAAATCCTGAAAAACCTGAAGCTGTGAAAGCAGTTGTTTTCCTACACAGTTCCTTATCCTGTTTGGAGTAAAAATAAGGTTGGGACTAAACTGGTGGTTTTTCTTTTCATGAAGAAGCTTTTTCTCGGGGGTGTCTGCACTTTTAGGGTCTCCAGACCCTGCCGGAAGGTTCTCGTGCTCTTTCCCTGAAGAGTGGAGTCTTTGCTGTGGCCCGAACCCAGAACCCCTGAAGTGGTGGGTGTGGGTTATTGATGTGGGATGAGTAAACCGATAATTATCTCATTATATTCAATAGTAATGAATAAATACCTGAGGACTGGATGAATCTTCAACAGGATTCTTTTTTAATTGGGCTGACTTCTCTGGGCTTCCCATGGGAAACATCTGTCCTAATGAGACTTACTGTACATGTAAAAAGGGGTATTTTCTTCTGTCAGATAAAAGAGACAAAAGCTGAATGGACAGGGGAGTCAGTTTAAGGTTTAGCTTGGAGATACAGACTTGCTAGTTTCCTTCTTTCCAGTAACACTGGGCCTTGTCGCCAGGAGCCCCTGTGTAAATCACAAAGCTCACTGTGCCCAAGCAACCATAATGGCCTAGCTCTTCCTGGTGGCAATCCGAGAGGATGGCCAGCCTCTGGAGTGACTAGATCCAGAACCCCAGACCTTCCCTGCCAGGCTCCTGGTGCTGGCCAGTCCCACCCCTCCCCTGGGTACTATTGGGTTTCCCTGAGCTGCCATCACAAAAGGCCACAAATTGCACATCTTAAAAACCAGAAACGTCTTCTCTCAGATCCAGAGTCTAGAAGTCTGACATCAAGGTGTTAGGAGGGCCATACTCTCTTTTCAGGCTGTAGAAGAGAATCTGTTCTAGACCTCCCTCTTCACATCTCATGGTCCTGGGCATTCCTGGCCACTCCTGTCTCACAGCTGCCCAGCAACAGTTTTGGCCCCTGATGTTACCAGGGCACCTTCCCTCTGTATGTCTCTGTCTCTTCTCCTCTTCTGAGAAGGACACCAATCAGACTGGATTAAGGCCACCCTACACCAGACGAATGCATCTTAACTCAATTATACCTGTACAGACCTATTTCTAACTAAGGGCACATTCGTAGGTAGTGGTGGTTAGGACCTCAGTGTGTCTTTTTGGGACACAGGCCCAGAAGTGGAGAGTAAGCCCTTAGAAATTCTTGTGGGAATTTCACCCTGCCGTGACATCCAGGCACACAGCCAGCGGGTTTGCATTTTCTATTTCTTTCTTCAGAAATTCATTGTATCGTATTTTTCTTAAATTGCCCCTGGAGAGAGAGCTTGGGCAGCACTGTCCTGGGGCTCTGTTCCTCACTGTCTCTCCCTCCAGTACCCCTGCTAACATCTTGGACATTATCTACACACCAGCTCCCCTTCCTCACCTCTGTGTCGTGGTGGTGGCACCACTGGTCTTCAGTTCCCAAAGCAGCCCCTCCGAACTCTGGGGCCCATTGTTCTGCCCCTTCTGTTCCATTCTCTGAGCCTCTCCTCCAAACTGTTGCAGTAGTCCCGTGAGGGACCCCTGCCTTGGTCCGGCCCCTCCACCCAGCTCTGCACAGAGTTTCCACGGCAGTCACTTCTGGGCTCTGAAATCACTGGGGACTCTCTTTCTGGCAAGTGAATTGAACTTCTTACCCTGGCATTAGGCCTCCTTGGCCTGAGTTTTGCCCACCCATGTCTTCCACCCTATTCCCAAGAAACTCTCGTGACCACACTCCCACACATGTCACACACCCCCTCCCTGTACAAGCCTGCTTTGGGACCACGGCTCCCTTAGTTGGCTACCTCCATGGGGCCCTCTCCCCTCCAGTCTTTCCCCGTGGAGGCTTCTGGATCCCAGCTGGAAGTGAGTGCTCGAACCCTCATCACGTTCTGCCCTGTTTTGTTCTTTGGGCATCGGTCTCAACATCTCGGCTAGACCCTGTCATACTCATTTCTGTCTCTATCACAGTGGAGTATGATTGAACCCTTAGTAAACCTCCGATGAGTACTTGTTGAATGTGTGCGTGCACGAATGAATGTCGGGCTGCACCCTCCCGGGGGCACAGCAGCTGAGGCCAGGCTCTGTAGGGGTGAGGGCTCTTGGTATGGCGCCCCCAGGAGCCAGGTCCCGGCTGGGCACATGACCTCTGCCTTCCAGCTGGGCACATGACCTTGTCGGCATCACCAGCAGATCCGTGGTTGGCTCCAACATGATAACTTGAGAGCACATAATTTTTTTGGAACCAGGAACATTTCTACTAAGTCCCATAAGATTTCTCATGGTTTTTGGTTTCTTTTTATGGATAGTTGATGAAATATTTTGCGACTTCGGCACAATATATGTAATAAGTACGGTAAACCCCCATTTGGAGACAATATTAGACAGAAATCTCAAGAAACTTGAAACCAATTTAGAACGAAGAGAAAGAAAACTAAAATAATCAATGGAAACTTATTTTACAACCGAGGATGGATAAAAATTCAGAGCAACAGAAAAATAGCACTGATTCACATTTTCGGAAGCTGAGGTATGAGATCTATACCTTTTCTATGTATTCTAATATAAATATAAAATATGCACAGATATATAATATGTGTGTTTCCATTAGGCCTAGGGAAGTTTATTGATATGTTGGTATGGATTTTCAGAATTTTTTTTTACATTAGTGCAGGGTCAAGCCCCTCTGTCTTCGGGACAGAATCACCAGCCTGAGTGTAAGACTTTGATGATGAGGGAAGCCTCATGGTTTATAAACGGGAACCAATGTGAGACCCTTGCATCTTGCAGCCGGACGTCCTCAGTGGTCGCAGCTCCTTCCCAGGGATTGTCACGGTCACTTAAGGTCCAGTCCCTTCAAAGCACTTTCTCATGCACAAGGACGAGCAAAGTGTCCTCCGTTGGCCCCACTAGCATGTGATGCCTCCCTCCCAATGTCATGCTTCATCTCTACTTTTAGTTCCGTTATAAATGGAGACCCTGGACTGGCCTCAGATGACCTTCTGAGATAGTTGGCCACTTGCCTTATTTGTTTGGCAGCAGCCAAAGGTGGAGCTTTTGAGCAGCCAGCCACGTTTTCCATTTGCGGGGCATTCTTCCCTGCGCAGTGTCCCCACACTTCATTCGGAGAGGTGTTGAAGAGCAATGAGAAAATAGCAAGGGCGGTGGCCCCGGCCAAGGGTCCCCGGCAGTGATGACGTCGCATCACAGTAATGGGGCCCTGGGAGGAGAAGCAGAGGGTCCGACCGCACGGAACCGCAAGGGATGCGGCACGTGGAGCGGCCAGAAGTGAGGCTGGACAGGTCAGACTGACCAAGGACAGATGGCGTGAATCTCCTGTCTGGGCTCTGAGTGTAGGATGCTATGTTGAAGGCCATGGGGCGCCGCAGGAGGACTCCCAAAGGGGCCTGCCACTCTCAGAGGCATTCCTTGGCTGATCACTGGCAGCGGAGTGACGACACAGTGACACGGGCGGAGGGACGCTGGCTCGGAGGCTGTGCGCAGCGATCTGAATGGCAAGATCTGCCCAGGCAGGTGCCGTGGCAGCAGGTCCGTGAGCCAGCAAAGGCTTTGGCCACCTGCTAACTACTTGTGGGAACTGTGTCTTCCACTGGAACTCAGTGTGTGGTGCTGGCCAGCCCACGCCGGGCTCCACTCAGACATCAGGTCCTCCTGTCACTTCATAACTAGGTGACGGCGGCAGGCTGCTTGAGTGTCTCGACTGCGGTGTAGGCAGCTATAAAATAGAGACAATAGCACCAACCTCGGAAGAGCGTTATGATGTTTAAATGGGGTAAAGATTTGCTGACATAAAAATACACTTTGAATTTGTTTCTGATAATCCATAGGGAATATTAAAATTGTCAGCTGGTTGGCCCCTTGCGTCTGGCTGCCAAAGCCGTGGGCTTGGAGAGAGCCCTTCTCCCTGGCGGGGCCCTGCTTGGCCACTTTTTGTGTCCCTGGCTGAGGGATGGGTTCCCGGCACCAGGCAGTGTGTGCTTGTCTCCTGGCTGGCTGGTTGGCCGGCTGGGTGAGGAGAAGTGTCTTGCCTGTCCTCAGACAGAGGGCAGGGAGGAGCTCTAGAACGCCACCAGCTCTTCCTCGGGGTTACCAAGCTGGACCCTAGATGAATGAGCCCAGAGGACATGGCTCTGCAGAAGGCTTGAGAACATGTTTCTTCTGGGTGTAGGAGGACTTGTAATGAGATTATGAACAAGCTTTCTGAATGCATTGCCGCTGTAATCAGATTATCCCCCTGACTTGAGGGAGTTCTTGGCTAATTAGAGTACTTTATCTTCATTCCAGCAAGCAACTTGCCTGTAAAACTTAATTTATTTCTGGGAGTCACAAGGTGACTGGGGTTGAGCCCTGCAGAGCCACCTTCTGTTAAGGTGTTAAGGTGTTGCTGTATTAGACACGAGCGGGAGAAGGTGACGGGGAGGATGGTGGGCAGCTGTGAGGCAGTGGGCCGCATCCCCGCGCGGTGGGCACCTTGGCCAGGTTTGCCCTATGGGTCCCCATGCCACCCTTCAGGCTTGGCTAGGCAGACCCTCTGGGCACCAGACACAGCAGCACAAGTGGGTGTGGACATGTGACCGAGCGTCTCCCTGCTCCACGTACATGTCTCTCGGCATACAGCGTGCACATGTGTGTGCGTGTGTCTGGATTCTATCAAGAAGAAGATATTTGCAAAAGAGAGGTTCGTAAGGCTCAAGCCACTGCTGACAGTGCGCTTCGACTCGAATGTTTATAAGGAATTTTGCACATGTTTGGACATAGCGTGTCTGTGTTCTGTCAAAAGAAAGCTCCAGAAGAGTATTCCTTTAGCCACTTGGTGCTCTGTTTTAAGTTTTGTGGGCAGAGACATTAAACACATCTCTTTCTGTGACCACCCAGGAGTGTAATGTGATATTTTATCTGTGCTCCTGGGGAGGCTGGTCATGCTGCTACTGCTGTTCTGGGCTGTGCTCAGAAGTTGTCCGTCTCAGTCCTTCCAGGAGAGTCCTTTTAAGTAACAAGGTCACTTAAATTTTGTGTCATAATTTCTCACTGCTCTGCTGTTTTTGACACTCATTTCTGGTAGATGAACACTAAAAAAACCATCATTTTTTTTGTTCTTGGGGGGGGGGTTGCTGCATGCCCATAAATAGTCAAGAAGACCCAGGGCAAACTTTCTCACTGTTCTGGATCCTATAGATCCAGTGCAGGCTGGGGCTAGGTGTTGGGGTGAGATTCAGGGCAGGTCAGCACCCGTGAAGGTTCCTGGCTCAAGGAGAGCCATTGGCTTTTTTTGGAAGAGGGAGACATCACAATGAAAAATAGTCTTCTTTGTTGTTGTCATGCTGAAGACTAGGTTAGGTTAGAAATGCATTGAGTTGGGACAGATGGAGTCAGGGACATTCTCTTTGGAAAGTTGTTTCATTGACCTGGGCTGGATGGAGATAGTGAAGCTGACGACGAGGAGGGATGATGAACATGAACATGTCCCGAAAGGAGGCACAACTTGTAAGACTGCCAGGAAGGGAAGGAGGGAACTGGAGAGGACTCCAGGGCTTAGAATCTGGGACATCTTGAGGACAGAGAGGAGGGGACTGATTTGGGAGAAGACACCGTGGACAAGGTTGACTTGGAGACTGAGATAAAATTATACATTATCCAGTATTTTAAATGAGAACATCAAAATGCGGAACTTTTCTGACTTACGATGTGTTACGTCCCAGGAAACCCATCGTTAAGTTGGAAACATGTTAAGGTGAAAAGACATTTGATCCTCCTGGCCTGTCACAGTTCCACCCAGCCTGTCTTCCTTGTGTGCAGGACCACCACTGGGCAGATTCATCTAACACAAAGACGATTTTATAATCAGATGTTGAATCTTCTGTGTAATTATAGAATCCTATGCCAAAAGGGACCAGTGATGGCCATGTGGGTACAGCACAGCTGCGGGTCGGTCATTGACTCTTGTGCCCATGTGCCCGGCATCCCAGGGGACGATCATCCCATATCACTAGCCCAGGAAAGCATACACAATCCAAGTTCAAAGTACAGTTTCTGTCAATGGCGTAGCGCCTTCTAAATGCCATCGTAAAGTTAAAAAACCGTAAGTCAAACCCTCACGAGTCAGGAACCATCTATAGTTTTGAGTGAGATGCGGAAGTATCCTGGCTTCATGAAGCTCCTGGGCAGTTTTGTAAACTTGGTTAAACGTTTTGAACAGTCAGCTTCCACGAATGGGCGGCGTGCTGAGAGAGGGCTGACAGCTGATAACTTTTAAATAGAAAAATCAGTCTCTAAGCTTCATGACTTGCTTTGGCAACAGGTGTGGCCACTCTGGCCTGCCACTGTGGGGAGGAAGGAGGCTGGTGCCAGGCCAAGGGCAGAGGCTGGCCACACTTGACGTTTTACTATTGATCCCCGGGCTACGAGACCAGCTGCCTCTAGCAGTGTCATGGGAGCCCTCAGAAAGGGATGGCAGCAGAGTCACGTAAGGCCAGACTGCTCAGGCAGGGGTGCCTGGCTAGATAAACGGGCACATCATAGACATGTTTGCGCGCACACTCGGAACCCGATACCGCAGAGCCCGAGGTGGGCAGGACACTTTTTCCGAAATGTCAAAAATCACTTTAAAAAAAAAATATCAAATCTTGAATTCCATTTTTATAGGCATGACCTTCTAACCCAGATTTCCTTTACTCAACTCTAATGTCAGTTGGAGACACTCACCCAATATTTGAACTAAGATACGGATGGATCCGTGTTATTTACCGAAGTTACAAGCATTTTAGCTGGCCTGTGAACAGTTCCAGGGATGCTGACGGAAGATGTGAGACTCTGGTGTGGGAGAGAAGGCCTTTATTAGTTGCGGTGTACCAGGCAGCCATCATCAGTCAGCCCCCCCTTGGTCCCCCAAGTCCAAGGAGCAGGACCCAGAGGGCCCAGAAGGGTGATGTGCACACAGTGGGCTTGTGTTGCCTCTGGGGAGCACTGAGCTGGTGGGGGGCACCCAGCATTGACAGCAGCAGTCAACATGCCTGCTCTCTGTTACAGAGGGAGCATTAACCTCATCTTCAAGTCGCTCACTGCAAGCACAGTCCTGAGAAACGGTCCAGGGAAAGACTGGTCCGACTCTTGTGTCCTTGGTCCAGCATGATGCATAGAAACATGAGAGACCTGTGGAAATGGTCTTCTCATCATACAAAAGTATTCAAATATAAAAAAAAAAATATGGTCTTCTAATAATATAAAAATAAAATAAAAATATATAAACATAAATAATATAATAAATAATAAAATAAAATAAAAATGAATATAAAATAATGTAAAAATGAAACAAAAAGAAATATGACAGTGCCATAGGTGAACATCTGAGAGACGTTTTAAAATTTGCATCTGGTGCGCCTGGGTGACTCAGTGGGTTAAGCCTCTGCCTTCGGCTCAGGTCATGATCTCAGGGTCCTGGGATCGAGTCCCGCATCGGGCTCTCTGCTTGGCAGGGAGCCTACTTCCTCCTCTCTCTGCCTGCCCCTCTGCCTACTTGTGATTTCTCTCTGTCAAATAAATAAATAAATCTTTAAAAATAAATAAATAAAGTAAAATTTGCATCTGTTTAACAAAGAACCATTTTACAGCATTTAATCCAGTTATATAGATTTCAAATTTAAAATATATAGAAATGCTTATTTCAAATGATTTGAAAATCCTTTTGCTTTTCCTGCAGATGATGTGAAGCAACTGCTTGAAAAAAATGTTTCTCCCACTTTAAACAATTGTCTATAAAGTATCTCCTATGTGCGTAACATCCCGTCAGGTGCTGTTGGGAGTTTGGAGGCAGTAGATGATTCAGCCCTTGCCCTTGGTTTTAGAACATTCTAAAAGAATGAGATGGGCTTACCTGGAACAACCAAAGTAAACCTATCAAGTGCTTGATAATGAAATACCAGTGATGTCAGAGGGAAAACCCAACCAAATCATGTTGTTACCTTTCTATCAAGAATGGTTACATATTTTTTAGTTGGTATATATATTCCCGTAGCCAAAGCCACTCTGGATGCGCATAGCTGGAGTGCAGACACATGTAATTCCGCAGAATGCCTGCTACCTGATAATGCCTCCGCCCTGCCCAGTTCTCTGTGTCTTATGTGCTCTCTTATTCTTCATTTCTCTCTGTCTCTGTTTCTCTGATGTGTGACGCATAGGAGTATTTATGGAAACAGGGTTTAGTTTTTCAGATTTTTTGGTGGGAAGAAATTAGCTTGCAGATAGAGCTCACCTGAAAAAAACAACTCTCCCTAATTCTGCCCCAGCTTTCTTTCTGATAATACCAAAGAGCCCCGCCCCCTTCCCCCCTCCCCCGACTCCTGGCTTTGAGTGCCATATGCTTCTGTTGGTGACGGAAGCATTTAACTTGAAAGTCACTGAAAATATTACAGTCCCTAAGTGGCTTTAGGTTTGAGAGGCTGCAGACTGAGACAGCACATTTGAGGAACACCAAGTGGGTCCACGCCCCAGGCCGCTCGCTCCTCACAGGCCTTCACTCTGTGAGTCTACCCACAGGTCTACCCACAGGAGGCTGTGACTCAGGAATGCCAAGGGATTTGCCTGACATCACACAACAAGTGACATGACAGGGTCCAGGACTCAAGCCTTCGGACGCCAGGGTCACAAGCGCTTTTGGGGCTTTGACTCTTGTTATCATCGTTTTGTATGAAAACTCCCACCTGGGCCAAAAAACCTGGCCTTTAGTCCTTGATGATCTTGGCGTGTCAGGCTCAAATTTAGCAAGTGGTGGAGTGGTGGCAAAGTAATTCCGTGGTCCTGACACTTGCAGAGTGTGTGGTTGTTCCTCTTGAGGAGCAAGGGACAGCCAAGCAAGCCTTCTTTCCCATCAAGGACACTTCACGGGCATCGCATGCCCTTCTCCTCACTTTCCCTGGAACCAGCTCTGTCCCAGAAAATCCTCCTGACACCAGTGCCACTTCTTAGAATTCCAGGACATCTCTCTGGGGCCCCCAGGATAACCTGACCTATTTTGTGATGGGTCATAACTATTTTTAATGTCTCAGGCACCTTTGAAAGACAAACCATCCCCCTCCGGGAGAAAAGTCCTATAAAGTCCTCAGATGATGTGCTCACAGGGAGTTGTGCGTGGAGCAGGGCTTTGAGGTAGAGGCTGTATGGGAAGTCATGCAACATCACACAAATACGATTATTTTCATCAGTTTTGTTAGACGTGTATTCAGAATTAGAACGAGCAGGCAAGGAGTGAGGGCAGACAGCTCTGTCTGAGGAGTGGGATGTTTGAGCTTTTGCACGTGAGTGCGGTGGTCCCTGTTGGAGGGTCACCGGACTTTCTGGAGGTCATTAAGGCAGTTCGGTGACTTCAGCCCTTGTCACATTTCCCTTAAGGAACGGTGCGAGATTTCAGCTGTAGCTAGCCAGGAGAAAGAATTGTATAGATCAGTGGCAAGAGCTTCAGCTTCCCATTATGTAGCATTTCCACAATGTGGAAGAGTAGAGGCAACCTTTTGGGAGGAAAAAAAAAATTGAGAGACTACAAGAGAGGAACAAAAAGATGATAAAATATGAAAGATGAGAGTGTGTCTTTATCTGGAATTCAGGTGTTGTCAGCTTTATATACATCTGGAACATGCTCATAAACTTCGGAGTGCTTTAAAAAAAAAAAAAAAAAGGGCTCTGAAGCCCCAAAGAGGCTGTTGGGATGCCTAGTGATGCATTTAGTGGGGAAGGTCACCTCTTAGGAGTGAGTTGGCCCCCGGGTATAGTCAGCCAGAGAGCCCATGGCAGAGTCCCCCCAAATGTTGGTAATGGAGCCCCAGACATGAGAACAAAGTTGACCTGTGTTCTGTAAATTCCATTTAAAAAGGCTGGGAAAGCAGAATGTATTTTCTAAAACAGTAGCTGGAAATTAAAAGTACTAGCTTTCCCACTGCTGAGGCCTGTGGGCTACCATCATGCTCTCCTACTGGGTTCTAAACTTCAGGATTCTAGAACCTGAGTTACCTTTAATGACTAATGCCATTTATTTATTGTTTGAAGCTTTAGCTTCTACAGAGGAAAGTGTTATGTCCCTGGAAATCTTTCATATCCCTGGAACCCCTCCTTCCCCAAGAATGCCCGAATAGCAAATAGTCACTATAGGAACTAAAGACATGTGTCCTGGTGACCGAGACAACCCCCAGTCAACTCTGTAACAGGTGATTGACAGGAAATAGGGGACAGTAACAAACCTAGAGAAGGCCAGGGAGCAGGGACACCTGGAAGCAGGTGAAATAAGAATATTACCGCCCAGGGAAGATCTTGGAAGTTCCAAGGGCATGTGACAGGAAACAGTTATGCCCTCAGGTTCTAACCCATAAAATGTTGCAGGACACAAAGGTGTGATTGGAGATATATATTTAGTAAAAAGGGATCATTTGCATTTTTGAAGTGATTTGTGAAGATTTGATTCTGACACGAATTCTGGTACGTGGGGTTTTGTCCATCCCACCAAGCAATTAACTCAATTCTGACTGTCTACCTGGAGATAGCAGGTTAGTCCCACAAGACTGCCCTCGTGGCCCTTCCCCACTTTAGATGCCATTATAAGGCCAGGTACCTATGTTTCTGACCACCCAGCTGTGGACCAGAGGTTCCAGCAATGCCCTCCTGAGGTTTGATGAATTTGCTAGAGCAGCTCACAGAAACATCTTATTTACTAGATTATCGGTTTATTATAAGACGATATACTTCAGGAATGGCCAGATACATAAGGCAAGATACGTGGGAATGGCAAAGAGCCTCCACACTCTCAGGGAGCACCACTCTCCAAATCTCCAAATCTCCAAATCTCCCAGACCCCATCCTTTGGGATTTTTATGGAGGTTTCATTATATAAACACAGTGGATTAGATCACTGGCCATCTCCAGCCCTTCTCTCCTTCCTGAAGATCTGAGGATGGGACTGAAGGTTCTCTTATTACATGGTTCTTCTGGTGATCAGCCCCCATCTAAGATCTTCCTAAGATGTTCTAGGAGCTTTCCAAATGTCACCTCATTAACATAAATTCAGGTGTGGTTGACAGGGGTTTATTATGAATATCAACACATGTTTATGACTCTTGTCATTTACAAAATTCCAGGGTCTGTGCCAGAAAGACCAAATACCAATGAAGACCAAATATGTATTTATCAAACATCACAGTATCTCAGTGGAATATTGTCTTATAACACAGGAAGTCTGATGAAGTGTCCCAGTTCTTTAAAAGGAGTATGTTTTGGGACATCTGGGTGGCTCAGTTGGTTAAAAGGAATATGTTTTTACTGTATTAAATGCTCTTATTTCCTACTTTTATTGTTTTGGTATTAATAAAATGCACATGTTCATTTGATAGAGATGTTCTTTCTTTAAATGGTTTTATACCTATGGAGTTGGCTAAACAAGGGTTTCAAGATGAGTTTAAAGACTTTTTATCTCAGAAAGATGAAAGAAAGCTTTATAATAATCATAATCTAGATGGTATCACCCACTCTGCTAATCCTTTCTTCAAGAATGATACTAAACAACACCCGAGAGATTTTTCCAGTTATCTAACTGTGGCTCACTTCCCATTTTCTAGGTGAGGTTCATACATGACAGCAGTGCCCTTCACCTGGGTTTTTCTTAATCTGTAGGATCTAGAGTAGAGACAGTGGGGAACTTTTGCAGGATGATTAATCTCATCTGTGATGAGGTTGGCCCTGTGCCTTAGGATACTCTTTAAACGCATCTGACTTGATAAGGCTGTAAACATCCAGTCTAACTTGAGCTAGGATTGTGTTACTTTGTGCTCTTGAAGTTTTTCTAAAAACTGTTCATGCTTATTTTGTATTTAGGCTCTCTTTCACCTCTCACGAGCCAGGGGACCTCAGTGAATTGTGAATTCTTGGCTATTAGGTGCTTGTGATCACACAATAGGTAGACAGTGATAAGTGGCCCGAGGAAACAAAACTCTGTTATTGCAGATTGTGCCGAGAATGGGGGAAACCAGGTTCAGGGTTCCAGAGAGATGAAGAGGGCTGAATATACCAGGCTTGTAGATTTCTCTCAAAGACCCCTACTCTTCTCCATTTATTGCATTCAGTACAATGTAGTTGAAATGCCTCCTCCAGAATCCCAGTCCTGGACAGTAATCATAGAGGAACAGAAGAATAAAAGGTTAAAAGGGATGGGGAGTGGGTTAAGGGGCATTTTTATTGTTTTGTAATTCCGCATTTGGGATCACTTTTGGAGGAAAATGGCCTTTGAGTGGAAAGACTTAAGCAGATCACACACGAATTATGCCGAGTGCTTTTAAGCTCATCGATAGCATCTGACAAGCCTTTTTGTAAAGTGCATTTGTGTGGGCAAAGGTCTACAAGTAAATGCTCCTGCTTCTCCGGGGGGTGGAAGATTGGGACGTGTTTTCAGGATTCTTCCTGGAGCTCAGCACTCGTAACCATCCTCAGGCCCTAGATCATCTCTGGCTGTGCCAAGGAGCCAAGTTCAGGAGGCATTCGGAAAGAATACCGTTGATTTCAAAGACTGTGGGAAATTGACTCCTTGAAGTTCAAGAGTTACTTATGATTTTTTCCATGCAGCCAAGAATCCACAGGAGAAATGGTTCTTTCTCCCGTTCTTTCCGTGCTCTTAATTTACGTGAGACTACTTCCCCTCACCCCCAGGACCCTTTGCGACCCTTCTAATGGGGGAGCTGAAGGGGTTCTCATTTGTCCCAATGTGGAAGGAGTCTCCTGGGAAGAAAGGAGGCTTAAAAAGCACCACTCCATGGTGAGACCCTGATTAAAAGAAGATTGTCCTCTCAAACCTAGGATTTCTAAAGAAGCATGTAACCGGCAGAAATTTCCAGAGCAGAGTATCGTGTCCATAAATGATGAACTCTTGTTACAGTAGGTGTTCTGTGCCCACCAGTACCCAGAGAACACTAGACTCGGGTCTGCAGCGTGCCCAGGCTTGAGGAGGGCAAAGTGGGAGACGGCGGTGGGCTGTGGGTGTCCGGATTGAGAGGACGGTAGTGTGTTTGGGATTCCGGTTTCTGTAGGGGGCCCCGAAGGGCTCATCCTTCTAGGTCCCCTGAGTCCTTAGAGGCTGCTCTGCTCTCATTACGAAGGACAGACAAACATGAAGTGACTCTAGTGAGGCAAGGAGTGCGTAGCTACCTCTTTACCCCCCTGTGAGCCCCCAAAATATCAAGGGCACAGCATTATCTTCTGTTGTGTACTTTTCTGCTCCACTGGAACATGAGCTCAGTCAGCATGGACATGAGTGGCCCGCTGGGGTTCTGACCGCTCTTCCATCTGAGCTCCCTCATCAGACAGCCAGCTCAGCTCTGTGGAGAGCCTGGGTTCAAGCCCCACCTGGAGCGGTGGGTGAGTTACTTCCCCTCACATATGAAATGCAAATGATGACACCCATCTCCCAGAAGTGTTGTGAGGAGGCCAGACCTTGAATACAAAGTCTTTGGCCGTAGTGCAACAAGTTACTAGATACAGAATAGAAGCAGCAAGTCTGCTAAGCTTCCTGACATTCTGGACGGCGGTCCTTTGCTGGGTGTCTTGTCACGTCACCAGGTTTTCCCTGTTCCAGAAGGCAAGTGTCAGGGTCCTGACCTCTCAGTTGACACAAGGGCTAATAAGGCAGCTGGTCAGCTAGAGCTCTGTCTAGGGACAGAACATAAGGCTTGCCCTTTTCCCTGGTCTTGTCCCTCTCTCTTACCTGCAGTCTTTCCAGCTGCTTTCTCCTTTCATTCTTTTTACTTCCCATATTTCCATAAAAGCAATGTATTTCTGTACATATGTACAAAAAAGAAAGTATTCTAGAAGATACTCCTGCATTGCTTCCAGCAAGTTTTAAGATTGGATACAGCCATGAAAAAGATCCAAATGTTCTGGTAAGTTTGGAAATTTTTTTTTCTACAAATATGCTATGACCACAGAGAAATGATGTGTTTCTTATGAAGAGAGCCTGCAGGTAGTAGTTGGTTAAAATGTATGGATCTAAAACATCAGTGGGGAAAAACTACCTTTGGTGATATAATAAAACAGAATTTTAAAATGTGCCATTGTTTTTAAAAAAAAAAAAAAAAAAAAAAAGCAAAGCCCTGGAGGAAAAAAAAAAAAAACCTGCTAACACTTTGGTCACTGTTTAAAAGCTGCCTTCAAAACATTTATTAGCAGTTTGAATCCATCTGAATGTGTATTTTACAGATTAAAAACAGTACTAGTGAATCTTAGCTTCTTAGCCATAAAAGGAGAGAGAATCTATAGTATTGTACACATGGAAAATGAAATAAATCACAGGATCTTATAGTGACACCCAAAATATAAGCTGTAGGGATCCATAGCTAGAGGTTTGTTTGGAGGGTTTTCTATGGCTTTTAGGCTATTTGAGATGGAGGAGGTTTTTGTTTTTGATTTTGTTTTGTTTTTTACTGTTCTGCAATATACGGAACATAAAATTTACCATTTTTGTCCTTCTTAAGTGTATAATTCAGTGGCATTGGAGACATTCACCATGTTGTGCAGCTATCGCAACTATCTCCAGAACTTTCCATCATCCCAAACAGAAACTCTCCATCCATTAGACAGCAACTCCTCGTTCCTCCCTCACCCAGCCTCTGGTAACCTCTCGTCTACTTTCTGGCTCTCTGAATCTGCCTAATCTAGGTATCCCACATAATTGGGAAGTACACAATTTTTTTCCTTTTTGGGGGGGAGGGGGTCTGGCTTATTTCACCTACCACATTTTCAAGATTCACCCGTGTATCAGAATGTCCTTCCTTTTTACGGCTGAATAACCTCCCATTGTATGATGACCACTTGTTCCGCTTATCCGTTCATCCGGGATTGCTTCCCTCGTTTGGCTGTTGTGAATAACGATGCAGTAAACATTACCGTAGGAGTGTCCGTTTGTGTCTCGGATAATTAGTGTTTTTAGAAGGTATCTTTCCGAAGGCTGAGATTTTCAAAGAGAAGGTGACGGGCCCCATCAATAAATGACCTCCCCTTGCTGCCACGAGAACCAGCCCCTGGTGCTGTGGGGGATGGTCTGGGTAGTTAAATATGCCTTCGCGCCTGGGGATGCCACACACTTTATGTGACTGTGTCAAAGAAAAACCTTGTCAGTCCCAAAGAGGCGTGTCTCCCTTTGAGCCTTAGGCTATGATAGGATCTGATGGTGAGGGAGAGCACGTGTCCTCATTTGTCTCCTCACGGTTTGACTCATCCTACGCATCTTTGCCAGTGGCTCTTGGCACACGTAAGTGTGTTGTGGAAAATCTGACCTACTCACCTCCCCGAAGCGATGGAAGTAACGTCCACTCAGTGTGAGAGAGGATTTCTTTCTAAGGTAAAATTTCCTCAGTGACAATAGCGAGATTTTAGGTGACCTGGGATATGAATTTGAAGTTCTGAAATAGCCAATTTCTTTTGTTTTTGTTTTTGTTTTAAGATTTTATTTATTTATCTGACAGAGAGAGAGTTCACAAGTAGGCAGAGGCAGGTGGGGGGTGGGGGTGGGAAGCAGGCTCCCCGCTGAGCAGACAGCCTGACATGGGGCTCAATCGCAGGACCTCGAGATCACAACCTGAGCCAAAGACAGAGGCTTAACCCACTGAGCTACCCAGGCATCCTGAAATAGCCAATTTCTATTACCAAAAAAAAAAAAAAAGTGCAAAAATAAGAGAATATATGGAAACAACACAGTTGACAAAGTTGACACTTCAAACATACTTTCCTCATGTAGAGTAAAATAGACATTTTTGTGAACACTGGTTTTGCTCCTGTAGAGAGAAGAAAGCTGGAATGAATAATAATGGTTTTCCCCCCTCTACTTTAGGGGGAAAAAAGGTGATTAGCATCTGAAAATATTAAGTAAAGAATCATAAATGGTTAGCTAATGTTTGCTTTTTGTGGCCATGGCAATCACTTTATTAAGCATATTATTTCATTTAGTCCTTACAAGAAACCTTTATACAAAGTAGGCATTAATATTATTACCACTTTTAAATAGGGAAATTGGGGTACTAGGAGCTCAAGGAGCTACCCCAGGGTCACAGACTACTAGTGATTTACCTGGATTTGGATGTGAATACCCATGGTCTTCGCCCACTTTTCCCTTTTACACATATAACATGCAGGTCTTCATATGCTCACTGGGAAACTAAAAATTCATAAAGATGTGGACAGATTTTGGATGACAAAAATCTTCAAATTTATGAAGTTTCCCTAAAGCCATACTATGAACGCTTTTCAAAGCCAACTGAGGGGATGCTTGGGTGGCTCAGTCTGTTAAGTGCCTCTTTCTCTCAGCTCAGGTCATGATCTCAGGGTCATGAGTTCAAGCCTTGCCTTGGGCTCCGCACTGGATGTAGCTCTTACTTAAAAAAAACAATTGAAATTACACATTCAACTCTGAGAGCTCTTAGGTGTAGGTACTCCAGAGGGTAAAGGAAGACATAAAATGCCTAAAAGGAGAGTCACAGCATATCAGTGGAGTACAGAGATGTGTGACCAGAACCCCGTGAAGTGTGAGCTGAGCGGCACACAGAAGTCAGCGGACATCCTCTGGGATAAAACAAGGCCTCTCCGGCAGCTTTTTCCCATTTGCAGGCTACTTGCTACTTAAACCTCCAGAGGACTCTTTGTGGGAGCATCAGCTACTTTTCTGAAGCACCGTGCACCCCCTCCCCCCAAGCCCATGTGTGGTGCTGGCCAGGCAGGCAGAAGTGGCATGGCAGGCCCCTAGCTGTGACTTTCCTCCTGGAAACGTGCAAAATGTTTGGTGGTGTGAGGAGAATGGAAACATGGCCCCATCCCAAGTGCAGGGACTTGGCACTGGAGCCCCTGAGGGGCCAGAGATGTCTGAACAGAGGGCTGTCGGACAAAGCAAAAACACCTCAACCCCAAGTTGTCCCTGCACTTCAGGGACAACACCCCAAAGTAAGGTGTAACCTTCCCCTCCCCACATCCCTTGCAAGGAACCTTTGCAAGGTTACTGCCATGCCTGCTGTCCGTTCTGGAAAGTGCGAGACAGAAGGTGCTGTGGGCATGTGTGGTCTCCCCTCCTCCTCCACACGCTTCCCAACCCAGGCTGCTATGGGAGGGAGTGATTCCGCTGAAGAGGAGACTCGGAGGGTCTGAAGGTCGGAGGGACCAGGGACATCTGCTCTCACCCTGGGACAGGCGAGGGCTCAGAAGCAGGCACGCAGGCTCGTCAGAGATGAGTGATCCGCCCAGCGGGTCGCGGCCCCAAAGCTGCATCAGAGAAGGCAGCAGGACAAGCTTGCAGGCAGACAGTGCCTCCTGATTAAGCCTCTGTCCTCTGTCGACTCAGGAGCCATTAGGATCTGGCTTGATGGCACAAATGGAACTATACACAGCCTGGGGAGGAACCATCCTAACAAAAGGCTGTTGCAAGTCCAAATAACACGTTTGCCCTTGGGCTCTGTGATACGGCCACTGTCACCGCCCGATCCTGAAGTGAGGGCTTTGAAGGCGACAGTGGCTCTTACGGTGGCTGCTCTGGCTTGACTGTTGAGGGCTGCCGAGGCCACACCGGCTCTGGTGGCTGATCGTGTTTCTGAGCACTGTCTATATGGTCTGTTGCATGGATACGACATGCCGGCAGCAATATGCACGATTCGGGCATCAGGCTTCTGTCCCGTGTATTCACAGAAGACAGCACCACGGATGACAGAGTGGGCTTCCTTGCTCTTAATCGCTGGACCCCAGGGATACCTGCTTTCACAGAGCGCTGCCCCCAACCCGGGGCTTCCCTCGGCTCTGCACTTAGGGCAGGTCGGTATTCCTGCCGTGATGTTGTTCTGTTCCTCCCAGATTACGTTCTGCTGGAAGCCCCTTACTTTCCCCATGCTCACTGGCTGGCCCACCTCAAAAGGCAGTGGCTGTCTTGCTTGACTGAATCCTCTGCAGTCCCCCAAACGGGGTGGTGCAGACAGGGACTAGAGAGAGCTTTGGCTCCGTAGGAGTCACGAAACTGTGGGGTCAGCATCTCCTGTCCCCTCTTCAATCCCTAAAGAGTGTGCCTTGGTGTTAGTGGTGGGAATCCCAGGTGCTCTGGTTTGGAGATGAGAATTCCAGACGATTATTTACCAAAGGGACAGTGTTGGCTTTAGGCAGAATGCTAGCCAGGGCTGCTTTCCAGATCTCAGAGCCTTTGGTGGATGATTAATGGAGGCGAGCAGGGCTTTCAGATAACAGGGCTCCCGGACAGACACGGGTCAGTGAGTCAGCCTCCGCCTGGTCAGGGAGCGTCTCTGAGATGAAGCCTTCGGCTGGGGAGGTGATTAGAATCTCAGATCCATTTGCTATCCCCCCCCCCATGTCCATTAGGCCCTCCTTTGTCCTCCGTGTGAAAATATATTTGATGATCTCCAGCAGCACGGAGCTAATCCCGCCTAGGGGCTAATCCCTTAGCTTAATTTCCTGTCTCCCTTGAGGGAAAGTCCATCAGTCTTGTGCCTTGCTTCCGGGGGACATGGGGCCAAAGTAACACAGTGGTAGGTTTAGTGGGTGTGTTTGCATTCTGGGTCAGTTCTCTTATCCTTAAAAGGGTTTTTCTGGAAAAGTAATATATAATCATTTTGACTCCTGGAAAAAAAATCTGTAAGGAAAAACACAGAGTCACCCATAATGCTGCTGCCCATTGCTAAGACCTGCTAGCATTTTAGTGTACTTGCTTCTAAATATTTCAAAGACAGAAGTATTTAATCTTGATGAGATAATTAAATTTATGTTTTTAGCCTACATCTCAAAGGTGGGCATTTTATGAAAAATTTCCCATGTTATTAAAAATTTTTAGTAATCATAATTTTTAATGGCTGTACAATATTATAGCAGCTGTTTTCAGTGAAATCGGGAATTTGTGTGCATAATGCGTTTTTTTCCAACGCTAGGGAAATTTTCAAACATACAGGGAAGCTTAAAGAATTTTATAGTGAACACCTGTATACTCACCATCTAAATTCTGCATTAACATTTTACAATATTTGATTCATCAGATATTTATCTAGCCTTCTATTTATCTATTAACCCACCTTCTTTTTTTGACACATTTGAAAATGTAGGCACCAATTCACTTACCTTAAATATACCTTAAATAAATAATTATTAACTAGAACTTAATTTTGCTTATATTTTTTTGTTAATTTATGTGTATTGAAATGCACAGGTGTTAAATTTATGTTCATTGAGTTTTGACAAATGTATGTATACATTTTCATAAAGATTTTATTTACTTATTTATTTATTTGACAGAGAGAGAGAGATCACAAGTAGGCAGAGAGGCAGGCAGAGAGAGTGAGGGAGAAGTGGGCTCCCCGCCAAGCAGCGAGTCTGATGTGGGGCTCGATCCCAGGACCCTGAGATCATGACCTGAGCCGAAGGCAGAGGCTTAACCCACTGAGCCACCCAGACGCCCTTGTATGCATACATTTTAATAGTATAATAGCACACTCTGTTATTTAGAACAATACTTGGAGTCAATTTAGAAGGTCCAAAGGATGTGATGGCTCATTATTATGAAATATACCGTAAGTAATTTAAAAGTGTTTCATGTGCTCTTTTGTTTGAAGTACTAAGTATTTTCTTAAGTTATGTGCACCTGAAAGAAAAGTAAGTGATTAATTTCTCTGAAAAGGGGAACAACATTTTAACATTTGTTTATATATATATTTTTTAATTAAAAATTTTTTTTTTTATTTGACAGATCACAAGTAGGCAGAGAGGCAGGCAGAGAGAGAGGGGGAAGCAGGCTCCCCGCTGAGAAGAGATCCGATGTGGGGCTCGATCCCAGGACCCTGAGATCATGACCCGAGCTGAAGGCAGTGGCTTAACCCACTGAGCCACCAAGGCGCCCCTTATTTATATTTTTTGGCTTTTCTTTTTTTTTTTTTTTAAGAATTTCTACAAGTATTCTTTTTTTTTTTTATTTTTATTTATTTATTTGACAGACAGAGATCACAAGTAGGCAGACAGAGAGAGAGGAAGGGAAGCAGACTCCTTGCTGAGCAGAGAGCCCAATGTGGGGCTTGATCCCAGGACCCTGAGATCATGACCTGAGCCAAAGGCAGAGGCTTTAACCCACTGAGCCACCCAGGTGCCCTGGCTTTTCTTTTTTTAAAAACAAGCTCTATGCCCCATGTGGGGCCCATAATCACAACCCCAAGATCAAGAGTGCCATGCACTACTGACCGAGTCAGCCAGGTGTCCCAACTTTGTTTTTCAAAGCACTTCTAACTTTTTTGTATTATTTTGTTAGACTGGGAAATAATCTGCCTCTCTCCATGGACTAGTATATTTTTTCTAAACCAGTGGGAGCCAGGAACAGATTATTAATAATAAGACACAAACCTTACCTTCAGTTCTGATCGGCAAATAGCATATATTTATATGGATTTTCAACATCTGTGAATGCCCCACAGCCACTTATTTGTCACCTACTCAGTGAGTCCGTAGAAGCTTCTGAAATATAGATTCTAATTCAATATTTCGTGTACTGCTTGATGGTGTTGCTGAGTGCCTGTGTGTGTGTATACACTGGGAATTCCTATAATTTGGGGTAAGAACACTTTATTTTTTGTACCATCACTGTTTCGGTCTTGCCATAGTCATGATTTTCCATTTCTCTGATTGCAGAGTAATGATAATTTACCCGTCGCTTTATCACCTTCAGTTTCATTTATTTTGTGTTTGGCTGGGACTGCCGTGTTGTAGTATGTTTTCACCACAATTTTCCAATTACTGGGCCTCAAGATAAATGTCTCTGGGGCTTAAAATGCAACAACCAGCCCCTACTGCGAAACAGATACGTGTCATGTTTCCAAATGTGCACAAGCAGCAACCTGTCATTTTTATCACCATGTTCTCTCCCCAAGCAAAGGTGGCCTTTGGTGGGCAGCCTGGGTGTGCCGGTGGTCTATGTCCCTCCCAGGTAGGTCTCGCAGCCTGGACTGTGTGGCTTGTGGCCAGGCTGTTGTCCTTCTGGCCTTCTCCCTCTTTGCCTTGGTGCTGGGATCTGAACCAGCTGTACCTTTCTTGAGCTGGACAGCCCAATAGAGTCTTCTCTTCTCACTTACTTTGTAGCATTTTGTCCTCTGATAATAGCTTCTGTCTTTTCCATATAAGGACCTGTGCTGTCTGCAGCCTCAGATCCTCAGAAACTACCAGTGCAAACAAATATTTCATAGCCATGAGGTACCTCGTGAGCATAGCAATTTGCAACTGTTCCGGTAATAGGTCTTTGTGCTCTTTCGCCAGAGAAAGGAGAGACTCTTTGTACAAGAAGACTTAGCAACTCGGGGCTCAGAAACCTCGAAAACTAAAAGAAAAGCAGCCTAGATTGGCAGATTGTGCTGTCAGAAGCACAGAAGGCAGCCTGGAGGCTCTCAGGGCTGGGACTGTGAATGAGGGGGTGGAGTCTGGCTCAGGTTGGAGCCCCATCTCGGAGTGGGGGACACCATGAAACCTCATCTCACTTCGGACTGTTTTCTCCTCTGTTCATCAGTGGTAATAACGTACGCCTCTCAGGGCTTTTGTGAGGATGAGATGAGATCAGACGCATAAGGGAAGAGTTTAGTGGGGCACCTGGGTGGCTCCGTCTGTTGAGCATCTGACTCCTGATTTGGATCAGGTCCTGATTTTAGGGTTGTGGAATCAAGCCCCATGTTGGGCTCCACACTCAGCAGGGAGTCTGCTTGAGATTCTCCCTCTCCCTCTGCCCACCACCCTTCTTTCTCATAACTAACAGAAAGAAAAGGATGGAGGGAGGGAGGAAGGAAGGGTTTAGCATTGCCCCTGATGTGAATGTGTGCCCAACAAACAGTAATTGTTAATATCCACCATTATTCTCCCAAACAGCCAAGGAGAAAGTGTTTTCCTTCGGTTGTGGCCATGGAGGGTGTGAATCCGCGGAGGACTCTGTTTACAAGGCTCTGCAGTGTAACAGTGGTGCATGGGCTTGAGCTGAGTGCAATGATTCTAGGGCAGGATGGGAACCAGTCTCCCTGGGAGCCATCAAGAGGCTAGTGGAGGGGAAGGAAGAATAAAAGGTTATTTTCCAGCCAGGATCTGCTGCTTCTAACTAAAGGAGAAGCTTGTAAGTCTTACCTTCTCCTAACCCTTCGGTGGAGACTAATGTGGGTAAGAGAATCTTGGTAACTTTCTCCTAAACAGAAAGAAGGCCTCTGCCTCTTCATTTTCTTATTCTGATTTTATAAGATTTTATAAGCACGTGTGCTGTACATCAGCCCCCCAAAACTTAAACAGCTTTCTAGATAAAAAGGATCTCTAAGAATTCTGAGAGTCACCTGTCTACATCCGTACCTTCCTTCCCATCCTCACTCATGATTCACAGGATCATGATTTTTGTCTCTTTTTATTACTAATCTGAATTTTAAGCCCAAAGCCTGTCTCTGAAACACTTAAGCAATTGAGAGCTTGTTCATTTTTTTTCTGAAATTGCCTGGAAGAAACTGGTTGGCTTAAAATAGGAAATATTAAGAAATGACTTGAAAGTCCAAATAATTGCCTAACGTCATATTTTATTTAGTCACTTTCAATACTCAGCAAATGCATCAGCCTTAGATGGGTTCAATTTGGAGTGAGAAATTCAGTTTTTTTCTCCTTTCAATAGGAATTTAGAGTTGATTTGCTGGCTGTTGGCCAGACTAAAAAGAAAGAGTCTAATGAATCAGCAGGCAAGTCCTCCATTCTGAGTTTGGTTTATTTGATGGTCAACATTTTCCCCTTTTTCTTATTGTTTCTTGGAAGAGATTCTCCACTGGATCTCTGAATCTTCTAGAGAAATGAACTGGCCATGAATCACATGCACATAAACCATCCTACACTCAGGGTCCCTTGGCCAGGAGACCCAAAGTAGCAGGTGAGCCTGGGAAGACACCATACCCCAGGCTGGGGGCCTTGTGACCGTCTGTCAGTCAGTGAGGGAGCCAGACGCCAGGCACCTGTGGTAGAGTGGGGCACCTGGTGGGTTCCCTCACTCCTCAGGGGGCTTCCTGGTCTTTTAAAAACAATATACATATGGATTATACATATATATAGTTATGCCTGAAGCACCAGGCTGATAAAAACAATGTCAGCTCACAAAAAGAGATCCAAGAAGCTGGCAAATATTTTTTTTTTTTTTTAAGATTTTATATATTTATTTGACAGAGAGAGAGATCACAAGTAGGCAGAGAGGCAGGCGGAGAGAGAGAGGTGGAAGCAGGCTCCCTGCTAAGCCGAGAGCCCGATGCGGGGCCCAATCCCAGGACCCTGAGATCATGGCCTGAACCGAAGGCAGAGGCTTCAACCTACTGAGCCATCCAGGTGCTCCTGGAAAATAATTTCTGATGAAACACCACTGCACCACTCTTGAAAACAGTATGGAGGTTCCTCAGAAAGTTGAAAATAGAGCCACCCTATGACCCAGCAGTCACACTACTGGGCATTTACCCTAAAAATACAAATGTAGTGACCTGAAGGGGCATGTGCACCTCAATGTTCATAGCAGCAATGTCCACAATAGCCAAACTATGGAAAGAACCTAGATGTCATCAACAGATGAGTGGATAAAGAAGGTGTGGTACACACACACACACACACCCCACACACAATGGAATACTATGCAGCCATCAGAAAAGGAAATCTTGGCATTTGCAATGACGTGGATGGAACTAGAGGGTATTATGCTGAGCGAAATAAGTCAATCGGAGCTCTCTCTGATATGAGGAATTTGAGAGGCAGGGCACGGGGGCCATGGTGGGAAGGGAGGGAAAAATGAAACAAGGTGGGACCAGGGAAGGAGACAAACCATAAGAGACTCTTAATCTCAGGAAACAAACTGAGGGTTGTGGGAGGAGAGGGAGAAGGAAGGAGGGATAGGGTAGCTGGATTATGAACATTGGGGAAGGTCTGTGCTATGGTGAGCACTGTGAATTGTGTAAGACTGATGATTCATAGACCTGTATCCCTGAAACAAGTCATACATTATATGTTAAAAAAAAAAAAAAAAACACGGCAATCCTACATAAGATATCAGTGGGAGCCTCTTTTCTCTGACCTCTTTAATAATTTCCTCAGTTTGTTTTGTTTTTGTTTTTGTTTTGTTTTGTTTTACTTGTAAAGGAAATAGTATTTACTGTGGGTAATTTGGATGCTATAAAAAGCCACAAAAAAGAAAATAAAAATCACTCATAATTCCATAACCTGAGGATGAACACTATTAACACTTGGTATCTGTTTTGCCAGTCTGCTTTTCTGACATATCGCTATTGATATTTTATTAGATGTAAATTGAAATCACAAAATACATGATGTTTGCAACCTCTATTTTTCTTTTAATGTGTTCTATTTCCTGAATCTGGAAGTATTCTTCAAAAACATAATTTTAACACCATCCACAGTACTCACTCGCTATTAGAAAAGGTAGTGTGATCAGCATTCTTACCCAAAGTCTTCCCTCAGTATCTCTGCAGTTTCCTTAGGCCAGCAGAAATTACTTTGTTCTTGTTGTTTCCTTTCTTACTGTCTGACTCCACACTCTCATGACCCCTCCTTAGAAATAAAGACTTGTTACTCTGTTGCTCAGACAAGGCAACATAGTAGATACTGTTAATACTGAGTGAGTGAAGGCTGTCTGAGTCATGGGAACTTAGTGGTTTCTTTCCAGAGGTGGGATTCCTGGCTCAGTGTGTGCGTTCATCGGGCTCGTTTTCCCACCGGTAATGCTGTGGGATGTAATGCCCACTCTCACTCATCTGGATACAAGTGCCTGCCTCTGTGGATACTTGCCAACACTGGGTGTTCTGCGTCTTTTGGTCTCTAAACCTCTCAGTGAAAAAATGGCATTTTATTTCAATTGCTAGTAATCATGTGTTTGTTGGCCATTTATTTTTTAATGATTTTCCTGCTGCTTGCAAAATATTACTCTTTTGTCTGTCTTGTACTAGAAAAATCTTTTTTCCATTTTGTCATTTGCTTTTTAATACTGTAAATTATTGGGTTTTTTTGAAACATAAAAATTTAAAATCTTACCAGTCCACTTGATCAGTCTTTTCCTTGTATGTTTTGGCTTTTTTGTGTATGTTTATAAAGGCTGTGCCCAAGAATAGAGATTTTCTTTTTCTAGTTCCTTTATGATTTCTTATATCTAGATTTTTAATTCATGTGGATTTTTTTTTTGGGGGGGGGGGATACCTGGTATTGATCTTGCTTTTTTTTCCCCCCTGTGCTAGCCAGTAGTTTATCCAGCCTGTACCAAACAGTCCATTCTCTCCCCCCACTTTTCAGATGCTACCCATATCAACTGTTAAAATCTCATATAGTCTCAAATTTATTTCTGAGCTTTCTGTTTTGTTCCATTTATCTGCCTATTTTTGTACCAGCACCAAACCATTATATTGTATTTCTACACCTAATAGTGCAAAGCTGCTGTCCTATTCTTCCTCTGCAGAGTGTTCTTGGCTGTTTTTACCAATTTATTTTTCTAGGTCAGAGGTCAGCAAACTTTCTGAAAAGGGCAGGATGGTAAATGCGACAGGCTCTGGAGGCCATTGTCACTGCTCCTCAGATGTCCTTCCGTAGTACAAAGTAGACAGTAATAACCAAGGCTTTGCTCCAGTGAAACTCATTTATAAAACAGGCTGTGGGCTGATTGGTCCTGAAGGCCTTAGTTTGCCAGCCCCTGTTCAAGATGAATTTTTGAATCATTTTGTCAAATCTTTCCATATTCTTACCTCCCTCACATATGCACAAATAGCATTTGTGTGTGTGAGTCTATGTGTGTGTGCATGTGTGTATACACACTCATAAATACTTCTCATGTATATATGTGTATACATTACATTATATATATGGAAAGAAAGGAATTTGGTTAACATGACATCATACTTACAATGATATGGGCGAAATGTGACATCTTGATAAAATAGGGTCTTTCCATCAGACAGCATCAAGCATTTATGTCTAGCACCAAAATTGTATGGTTTCTTTCATAGAGTTCCTGCCAGTTTCTGGTTAACTTTAATCTTGGCATGGTTTTTCCCTGTAGTTGTTGCTGTGATTGGGACCTCTGTGGGGGATCCCATACCCCCCCTCCCCGCCCCACCTCTTCTGTGATTCGCTAGAAGGATCACGGGACTCTGACGCACTTGCACTCAGGGCTCAGCAAGGGGGAGACCCCATCAGGTCGGGTGGAGGGATCTGTGCACAGACAGGCTCCCCATTGGTTGGCCCAGGTGTTCCCCCCTACCCCCAACCAATGCAGCACCGTAATTCCTCTGTTTCCACCTCTAGCTCTCATGTCACTTCCAGATAGCTTCCTTTTGGGTGTGCACAATGTGTTTTGCAGTCATTGGGTAGCAAATGATGCCGTGGAGGGAGACTCTGGGACAGCAGGCTGACTACGCAGACATCGGTCCCAGAATTAAATCCCATAGGCTGAAGCCTTCCTTGGGAATGGTTTCTCTCCCTGCTTCTTTATTGTAACTCTTCTCTGTCACGAATCATCAGAAGCGTTCATCTTGTTCAGCTCGTTCAAATCAAAGAAGCCCCTTCATTGCCGCGTGAAAAATCTTGGAAAGCCTATGGACTCTGGGTAGTAAATCTCAAGCCTTTCTTAACACAGACTTAACATAACTTGTTGGAAGACGTTGGTTCTCTTTCTACTTTGACCCTGCTTTTACCAAAAAGGCTACAAGAAACAAAGCTGCTTCTGCAGCTGGGTTTGAACAATCAGTTTCCGTACACACCGACGTGGCTGACCCAGGAGTACCCACACTCCATGCTGATTCTGTAACCTTCTCACCCTCTCTCAACTGCTATTTTTTCTCCAGTCCTCTGGCCTCCTAGAGGGTAAGGGGTGGCTGGAATTATTTCATAACCCTGAAATTCATCCAGTAAATGGCACTCGCTGCCTTTCTATGAGTGAGTCACTTGGAGTGTAAACAGAACTGAGTTCACTACTATAGGTCTGACCTTGACGTAAGTGATGTGTGCGAGCCTCCTTCCCAGGCTGTTTGGGCAGCAAAGGAATGAGCAGAGAGGCTCTGAGCCCCCTTGACAGGAACTCCCAGAGGATCCAAGCTTCCAGGTCTGTTCCTGGTGCTTCCTGTACGGCAGGGCTGTGGAGGGGAGGGGCCGGCGGGCAAGGAAAGCCCCTTCCCACTCGCAGGCTTTGCTGGGGTCTGAATGAGAGCTGGCAAGTCTTGTAACCTTCGAAACCACCTTCTCCTGGCTTATCTCAGGATTCCCTTCATCTTTGCAGGCTTCACGTCCCTTTGTCTCCCGCTGTGATGCTTCTTGAACTGCTGGCTGGTTCTTTCAGTCTTCATACTTTAACAGGGACTGTCTTGGCTTCCTGCTGTTCCATTTCAGACATCCCCGGGCCTTTTATTTATAATCCTCTTTGTATTTCAGATGGATTTCGTGCTGATAGCAGGCAGAAGTGAACAGCACCATATGTAGAACTAGGCAGGGGCCCAGCCCACTGAAGGACACAGCCAAGGCCATGTCCCATGAGTCACGTATGGACTTACAAGAACTTGAAGATGTAGGTTTAGTCATGAGTCGAAGGGGGCTGTGTTGTGACCTGGATGAGGTTTTCTCCCTAAACATAGGACACCCTTCTCTCCTTTCCTACCATTTGAATATCTGGCCATTTACCCATAGGCACTCAGGACATACCAATTAATTTTTATATTTGCCCCAACAAAACATAATTAGGAAGGTAAGGCAGCTCCAGAAACATTACATACCTGTTTCCTAAAATGCCTACGTTTCTCCCATCTTTCCCCCACTATTTAAAATTATCCAAACTACCTCTCTTGTCATTAAGCTGAATAATTGAGGAACACTCCAGGTACAATCATGAGGGTTCAGAGACTTTGCCGAGCTTATTCTGTAGCATTTAAACATTGGCTGTAAAAAGTTCCTTGATTCCAGTACAGGGTATGGGGAAGAGCCTCTCTCCATTGGGTGTGTCCCCTACTAGTGGGGATGGTGTGAGCCTGGTGCCGGCTCCTGCCCGTGACCCCTCCCTAACAGAATGTCCCTTGGATCTATTTCAGAGTTCCCTGAAAAGAAGAGGCAGCCGGGAAACATACAAAGAAAAGAAAACCTTTAACCAGGTAAGCAGAAGGATCCTTCTCATGTTATGTCTCCTCGAGGGGCAATCACCTCATTCTGAATTGTCTCAAAAGTGCTCGTGTTGCCTTTAAAATATTCAAAGAAACATGACCTGCTCCAAAAATGGGGACTCACTCAAAACCTCCATGGGGTGAAAATGTTCACTCTAACCCACCAGCTCTTTCGTTTCGTTTCTCATACCGAGAAGCTGGTGGTTTCTTCAAGAAAGGCAAGGACAGACGGACTCTGTGAAGCATAATTTGGTGTAATTCAGGGCTCTCTGGTAGCACTCACAACTGGCGAAACATTTTCTGGCCTTCAGTCATTCACACAGTAAAACAGTACAGCTTGTGTGGTGTTGGGTCACTCATAAGGCAATGTTTTCCGTGTTGGGTTGTTTTTTTGTTTTTGTTTTTGTTTTAACGTGCAAGCCAAACAGTATCCAAACTGTCCTAATTGAAGGTGCAGTGTTCTTGCTGGGGGTGGTAACAGCATCACCCTTTCCATGTACATGGTGTGTGTTCTGCAGCAATGCCTGAACTCTTCTGAACACTTGCTTTCCTGGATTCCTTTCTTGTTCTGCCCCCCAATTATCATATGGTTTTGTTTATTTGTGGAGCATAAGGAATAACACAGAGGACATGGGGAAATGGAGAGGAGAAGGGAGTTGGGGGAAATCGGAGGGGGAGACGCACCATGAGAGACTGTGGACTCTGAGGAACTAACTGAGGGTTTTGGAGGGGAGGAGTGTGGGGGTTGTGTGAGCCCAGGGGTGGGTGTTGTGGAGGGCATGGACTGCATGGAGCACGGGGTATGGTGCATACACAATGAACTCTGGAACACTGAAAAGAAATTTAAAAAATAAATAAGAATTTTTAAAATAATGAATGCTACTGGCATTAGGTATTGGGAGAGAGTAAAGGCAGGAGTGGGATGTCAGCTCCCTGAGCTCTTAGCACAAGTAGTAATTAGAGAGGCTCAAGAAATCTGGGTAACCGAGAGCTCCGCCGACCTGCCCATGAACTCCACACTCTATCTGCTCTGTTGCGCCTTTAGCCACTCACTGATGCCCAGAACATCCTTCAAGGAGAACCAGGCCATGGGACAGCAGGAGTGCCCAAGATTAACATTTCTGCTCTGCCCTCGCTACTCTCCTCACCTCACTTTGCCACCCACTGATAATGGGGAAATTAAAATCCGCAGTCCCGGGGCTGGGAGCTTGGACCCTCCTGGGCGTCGAGTGTGTCTCAGCTTCCTGGCTCCTGAGCAGGGCAGATCTCCCTTAAGATGGTGACCACCTCCCCATTAAGGACTGAGCCATATGGCACTGCATTCCCTGGGCGGTGGGGGGGGGGGGGGGGGTCCCTCGGGCTGAGAAACAGGTGCCACTGCCCTCGGGAGTGTCTTGAGAATTACTCCGGGCACCGGGAATGGGTTGAATCCCCCTTCCGCCTGCGCTATCATTGAGAAAGGAGTATTCTGTCCAGCAGAGCGGTGGACCCGAGCGCCTTGGAAACTGCAGGTCTGCAACCAAAACTCAAAGGAAACCGGCACCCCGGCGCAAGGTAGGAACGCGAGGAGTCAGCGCTTGGGGTGCTGGCTAGACATCAGACTTGCAAGCCAAAGAATATATACCCAGAGCGATATATTTCTGCTGCTTGACAAGGCCTTTCCGGCTGCTGGTGGTGGTGGTGGCGGTGGTGGTCCTGGTCCCACGTGCGTCCTCCCCTCTGTGCTGTGCTTGCCTTCTCTGCCTGTGGTGTGGAAAGTCTGACTGGACCGTCTGCCTTCATACTGCATTCCTGGAGCTAGCTGATGATCTCTTGAAACCAGAGCTCGATATCCTTCAGATATCCTTACGATTCAGCCTAGCCCCCTCCCCGGGAATTTTGGCAGGATTTTGGAAAGCGTGTGGTTGCCAGGTAAGATGGGGATCCTGCCTCTTGCTCCTTCTGCTGAGGCTGCGATTGCCCATCTCATGAGAAGGAGTGGCCCCCTGCCACCAGAACAGACTGAGCCCGGCTCCCTGGGCCTCCTCTCTCTGTGCCTCCTCTCTCTGCCCCTCCTCCACCCCGTCCCCCACCCCCACTCTCAGGGTTGCCACTGGCCGGCAGGCACAGCGCCCAGCTCCAGCTGCCTGGACCAGAGTGAGCGAATCTGACCCTCTCGCGAATCTGACTCCCTTGGCTCCAGAGATTGTCTTTTCTTTGGAAACCGGCTTTAGCATTGGTGGCAGGTCTGGTGTCGCGCATGGTGTTGAGTAGACGTGACAGCATGCTTGCATTGCCTTAGAATTCCTGGTGTGTGTGTAGTTTCTGTTTTTAAGGAACAAGAAGACTTTTTGGATACTTTATCAATCCTCAGGTAATCTATGAATCGGACTCTTCTTAGGGTGCGTCATAGAATCTTGCTTCTCTAACAGACTGGGGTCTAGATTCGGGAGAGCAGTTCTGGTTTTAGTCAGACTTGTGGGGAGGGTTGGGTGGGAGCGGGGGTTATGAGGTTTAGGGTTTCTAGAAATCAATGTGATGTGAGGACTCTTGGATTGCCTACCCTAAGCTGTTAGAGCTAAGCCTTTCAGAGCCTTTGGGAAGGCCGGGGTTTTGCAGGCCTCTCAGAGACGCTACCGCCTGCCTCGGTTTCTCAGTTCAGCTCGTGGGGGAAGATCCTCAGGGAAGATCACCTGAGACTCCCAGATCTTGGTCTGAGCTATGCAGATAATAGTACCCCTTGTCCGCCCATGTCCAGCCTGGCCTCCACCTTCCAGGGCCTCAGGACTGCAGGTGTCCATGGACGGGAGGGTGGGGCATTGGTCCCAGCAGGGGGCCCTGCCCATTCCTGGGTCTGCCCAGGCCCAAGGTGGGCAGATGGTGGTGTTCTCTTGGGGCTGGCGACATTCTCTTCCATGAAGTCGGCTGCGGTCCTCAGATACAGAGGTGGATTTCTGTGCTTCAAGGTGGAGACAGAATCATTTAGGAGATATTGGACTAAGGACACACACGGGCTTTCAAGTGGAATGTTGGGGCTGAGGGCACCGCCCTGTCTCCCATCCTAGGCTCTTCACCCTCAAGCTAATCCATTTACAAAGTGTTGACAGTCTGTCTCCCCTGGTACGTCTGTTTGCTTATTTAAACTCTGTCCCATCATGTGAACGGCAGAGCCCTCTGTCTGCATTTGGATGCATCGACTTCTTGCAGATCTGTGTTTACCAAATAACTGAAGGGTGCATTTGATCTGATTTTGAAAGTTTTAAGAAACTGGGGTCATTTAAAAGTAACGTGCCGGTTTCTGGTACATGGTGGATTCTCCGTATTCACTGAAAGAATGAACGAATCAACAAACAAGCATGCTTTTCCCTTAGTCTTAGGATTATATACAGTATGGCTTTCCTGCCCACGTGGCACTGGCTCACAGTTGGCCTTGGATTTTTCCTGGAGGCTTCCCTGCCACATCATTTATTTTTTCCTTCCGTGGGTTTGGGGTACAGGAGGGGGGATCGAGGTAAGGTAGAAGGAGGACAGTTGGGAGGCACCAAGGTGGGTATTTCTGTATCTTGCTACACGATGGCAAGTGTGCAGCAAGGACAGGGCAGAGAATGAGCCCTGTTCTCTGAGGGTGAAACCTGCCTGTAACTCTGCTGGACCTTTTGAGCACAAGGATCTGAAAGTTCACTCTTCCCCAGAGGGTTGACTTGTTCGGGAGACTGTTTTGTTTGTTTTTTTGTTTTTTAAAGATTTTGTTTATTTTTTAGAGATCACAAGTAGGCAGAGAGGCAGGCAGAGAGAGAGGAGGAAGCAGGCTCCCCACTGAGCAGAGAGCCGAATGCGGGGCCCAATCCCAGGACCCTGGGATCATGACCTGAGCCAAAGGCAGAGGCTCTAACCCACTGAGCCACCCAGGTGCCCCCCGGGAGACTGGTTTGATGCCTCTCCCTCCCCTAGGGCTGATGGGGCACAGCTACCATGTTGTCCGGTCTCTCTGGGTGGTGGGGAAGCCTTTGCCAAAGTCTTTGTCCCCACAGCAGCCTTTGGAAATTTGTAGTAGCCAGAGAGCAATGATTTCACGAAATCCGTCATTTCTCCCATTCATGAATGGGCCCAGTGAAACATTTCTGCAGACCCACAAAACTGTTAGAATGGGTCACAGGCATGGAGATCTGCCCTGGGAAGGCACAATCAGATTTCCAAATGGTCCAAAACCTGCCTTCAGGACCTCAGCCACGCAAGTATGGTTTTTTAGTGACAGTCTGCTTTGGTGACCCTACAGAGTCCTGTAGTGAGTCCAGTGAGAACCACATCTCTGGTTTTCAAACACTTAACTCTGGCCTGGGGTTTCTGAGTTTCACTTCCTGCTGTGTTAGAGCAAGTAAAGGGAGTGGAACAGGAGCGGGGGCTCTCACGTTGCCTGCCCTTGCCTGGTGAAAGGTTGGGGTAACCCAGGTGTTAGGTCTGCGACCTTTTATCCTAACTGCAAGAGCATGTACTTTCTCTACACCATGGCTTCCAAAAAGCCCCCTCCTGCCTGTCATCCTGTGTCCTTGTCCTCCTGTCCTCCTTGTGATATGCATGGGGTGGAGAGACTAGGGGAGGAGTAGAGGCGAATTGCCACACCTCAGGATCTCAGCAAGTCAGTGCAGTGTCGGGTTCTGATAGGGCCTCCCCGTCCTGGTAACTCCTGTGGGCTGCTGGCTGCTTTAGATGGTGAGGTCCACACTGGAGGAAATGAATGGCAACACGTCGAGCTCACTTCTGAAGCCTGTCTGCTACCCCAGGCTTCGTGAGAGTTCCGGCATCTCTCACCAGCACTGGTGACTCGTCGGATAGACCCACACAGTAGCGAGGGACTGCCGTGTCGCTAACAGGCACCGGGTCTCATTGCTTTCTACGTCCTCTGCCGTCGTCACCTGTATCATGGGTTCCACGTGCATGTTGTTCCCAAATGAATTGTTTGGTTTCTTCGGTTTCTGAGACAAAGCCACAGGCCATAGGCCTTTGCCGTGTCTGGCCCGTGAAGGCCTGGGCTTATGATGGCATTGTCTTGGGTCCTTTGACCTGTAACTCAACACGCTAATGGAAAGATCATTGTGTGTGTGTGTGTGTGTGTGTGTGTGCATATGTGTGTGTTGGAGGGCGAGGTGCAAGGGAAATTTTAAGAAAATACGGACATGTGGTATTTTCAAATAACCCTTCTCTTGGGCTGTTCTCTCCCGGCAGGATGACAGTACCGATCTGAAGTGCCAGCTTCAGTTTGCCAAAGAGGAAGGCTCCCTGATGCGTAAAAAGATGGCCAAGCTGGGGAGGGAGAAAGATGCGCTGGAACAGGAGCTCCAGAAGTACAAGGCCCTGTATGGAGATGTGGACAGCCCTCTGCCCACCGGGGAAGCGGGTGGGCCACCCAGCACCAGGGAGGCGGAGCTGAAGCTGCGGCTGAAGCTGGTGGAAGAGGAGGCCAACATCCTGGGCCGGAAGATCGTGGAGCTGGAGGTGGAGAACCGGGGCCTCAAGGCGGAGATGGAGGACCTGCGGGTCCAGTATGAGCGAGAGGGTTCAGGCCGGGACCACGTGGCGAGCATCCCTACCTCACCCTTCGGCGACTCCCTGGAGTCCTCCGCGGAGCTCCGCCGGCACCTGCAGTTCGTGGAGGAGGAAGCCGAGCTGCTCCGGAGGTCCATATCCGAGATTGAAGACCACAACCGGCAGCTGACGCACGAGCTGAGCAAGTTCAAGTTTGAGCCCCGGCCGGAGCCCGGGTGGCTGGCGGAGGGCGCGGGCAAGGGCGCGGGCAGCGGGGCCCCTCTGCAGGAGGAGCTCAAGTCGGCGCGGCTGCAGATCAACGAGCTGAGCGGAAAGGTGCTGAAGCTGCAGTACGAGAACCGGGTGCTGCTGTCCAATGTGCAGCGCTACGACCTGGCCGCGCACCTGGGCCCGCGCGCCCCTAGCCCCCGGGACAGCGACGCCGACAGTGACCAGGGCAAGAAGGAGAGCGATGGGGAGGAGGGCCGCCAGCCCCAGCCCAAGCGGGAGGGCCCTATCGGCGGCGAGAGCGACTCGGAGGACATGTTCGAGAAGACGTCGGGCTTCGGCAGCGGCAAGCCTTCGGAAGCGAGCGAGCCGTGCGCGGCGGAGCTCCTGCGGGCCAGGGAGGACACCGAGTGCTTGGCGAGCATAAAGCACGAGGCCGAGCGGCTGGAGCGGACCGTGGAGCGCCTCATCACGGACACCGCCGGCTTCGGCGAC
The DNA here is from genome assembly GCF_011764305.1 of Mustela putorius furo. NCBI lineage: Eukaryota > Metazoa > Chordata > Mammalia > Carnivora > Mustelidae > Mustela > Mustela putorius. The sequence goes on along the minus strand of NW_025422010.1, from coordinate 9,448,162 downwards.
GACGCGGGGCTGCAGGGCAGTGGGGAGGCCTCACCGGGGGCTGACGTCCAGGGGGCAGGGGAGACGGGCGAGGGGGGCAAGAAGGAGCCCCCGCTGCTGGGGACCATCAACGCGAGGATGAAGGCTTTTAGGAAGGAGCTGCAGGCCTTCCTGGAGCAGGTGAACCGGATCGGGGACGGCCTGCGGGAGCGCCTGGAAGGCCTGTCCCCGCTGCCCCACCTCACAGAGTCTTCCAGCTTTCTCTCCACTGTGACCTCCGTGTCCCGGGACTCCCCGGTCGGGAACCTGGGGAAGGAGCTGGTCCCGGACCTGCAGGTAAGGGGGCTCCTGGCTCCGCCTCCCTGCTCCGTTTTGCTCTTCCTCCTCCTCGCTGGCATTGCTGCACTTGAACTCATTCTGCTCTCGGCTGCTTGGTTATGATTTCAAACCTGCATTGTACTAAAGCCTCAAGTGTCAACCAAACCCTTTCTATTGGTTGGGTTCTTTTTTTTTTTTTTTTAATTTTCTTTTACTTCTTGTTTCTTTTTCCTTTTTCCTCTTTATTTTTTTTTAACTGCGCCGCTGCTCTTGGCTTAGAGGCCCTCCCTCACGACACAAGGCTCACCCCAATGGAAGCGATAGGGATCGACGCAGTCCATCCTTTCTCCTTTTTTTTTTTTTTTTTTGGTGCCTCAAACGACTGGCCATCTCGATGAAGAAGCAGAGGAGTTTAAAACAAAGTACAAACTCATTTCACAGTCAGGATACTTAGCAGACTCGCTCAGGAGCACATGCGTCCCTACCTGGGTTGATGATGGCCAGAGGGGCCCAGTGTGGGTCCGAGAGGCCCTAGGCAGCCAGGCCCACCCGCTCCCACTGGAAGATGAGCCAGAGTGGGGAGACAAGCCGGCCCGGGAAAAGGATGGCGCGGACGGAGAAGGTCGTTGCCCTCCCCGAGCCGAGGGCGAGGGCAGAGTGGAGTGGCCTTCCAAGGACTGCTTTCCTATGCATCGCCCTTGGGTGCATGACCCAGCTGCGGCCTGGATTATGGCTTTTGCTGCTCGACCACAAGCGAGGAAGGAGGAGCCTTGTTTCCGTATCCTTCGTGGGTAGCGTGCTTGCGGTCGAGTCTCTGATTCACGCATCCCCGTTGCATGTGCCGTGTAACCGGTCTTCTGCCTTCCTCCCGCTCTGTGTCTCTTGTTTGCTCTGCAGATCTCTCAGATCGCTTTTGCTCATCCTCATTGTGGGTCTGTGCTCGTCCCTCTCGTGTGGCGCTGTGTCCATTCATGCTTTTCCTCCTCCGGTGGTTTCCTTCGTCTACCTCACCCGTCTGTTTCCTTGAGCAACCCCCTCCCTGCTCCTCCCTACCCCGCTCCCCCCTCCCCGCTCCTTCGTTGTTTATTGCAAATTAAAGACAAAACAAATCCGAATCCCTCCCCTGCACCTGACAGTCCAAACTGAGAGGTCAGCTGGAGTGGCAGCCGGGGCAGGAGCACGGGGACGAGCCAGAGCCTCTGCACCGCCGGGCCGACGGGGACGCCGGGAGCTGCCGGCTGGGAGGCCAGAGCTGCTTCAGTCTCGAGGTCAGCAACCACCTGGCCCCACTGGCCAGCAACCCCCGCCCTTCCACCCCTCCTTCGGCTGTGTGGTCGTGTGATGTTTCCTGCCTGGGTCCAGGGCCCTTAAGGGACGTGGTGGGCAGGTGCGGAACCAGGCGGGACTCCCCGCGAAATCAGAATCCATTGCATGCGACTGGAATGGGAGGGTCCACACAGCGTGAAGGCGGGCAGACCGCCAGCTCCTTTGTCCGACAAGCATCGTCCTGCCTGTGGACGCTTGGAAACTCAGCAAGGCCCAGGGGACTGATCTGTGAGTGTTCTGTAGCTTCGTGTCAAACAGGAAAGAAAACAGGCATGAAAGCCAAGCACTGTCTTTGCTGGGCTGGAGGGAACTGTCCTTCCCTGTGTCTCATGTGGCCTGTCCTGTAGTTTCTGGTGGCAGGGCTCCAGCCAATGGGCAGAATCAGGGAGTGCACTACCGACCTGGGGGTTCTCTGTTGCCATAGCATCCTCTTGGTAGCAAAACTCCCGACCCCCATCGAGGCTACCAGAGATATTCCATCATATGAAACAGGGGTCGGCAATCCTGTCGGTGGAAGCTCTTCCTGGCAAGTAATTCCACCTGTGACAGAGAGACAGGTGTCCCCAAGGAATGAATTCCTCTCTCTGATGCTGCTCGTCAAGGCAGGTTAGTGCAGGGCTAGAGTACCATGTTCCACACTAGACAAGGTCTGGCTGAAATTCTTAATTCATCAGTCCCAGTAGGGGTGTTACTGCTCAGCTCCAACCAATCCTGGTGACGGCAGGGGCGACAAAGACAGGGGACTCACTCCTGGAAGCACACTGAGCTCACTCAGCAGAAAAGTCGGGCGTTTGACTAGGAAGTGATGCTCGCCGAGGCTCTTGGGGTAGAGCCACGTCCTTTCAGCTCAACCTGCGGCCAATGCTGGGATGAGCTGTGGGTCCCTTGGTCCCAGTTGGGCACATGGGACTCCTGGTTCACCCAGACCTGAGTTCCCAGATGTCCAGCGTGGGCTTTTCCTCTGTCCTGTGGGAGAGTAGGTCACATCTCTACCCTCATTGATTTGGGCACACAGTGACCTGACAACTGCCCTCAAAGCTTATGTAAAAGCATATGTGGATTTAGGGATTGGTGTGTCTTATAACCTGTGAAACTTCTGCAGGAAACCCCGGTGATCAGCCTGTGCCCCACACAGGGGCTTCGTCTGAGAATGCTGGTTGCTTGGGCAGTAGCAAGCTCGCAGTTATGCACATTTCAAAACCAGTGAATGATTCGTTCCCAGGGAGACACATTTCCTAGTCTTCAGTGAATACCGCACCCCTAGCTCTTTCTAGCAGGGAGGCCACACTGTGCTGAAATCCATTCTTGCCCTGGGCTTGAGCCCAGTTCTGTCCATTACTGGCTCTGTTTCTCAAGCATATCTCAGCCTCTGTTTTTGTATCTGTGATATGGGAAGAAAAATACTGTCCTAGCTACCTCCTGTGATTATATGTGGATGATTCTCAAAGCCGGGGAACTGTTGGCTGAGAAAGTAGCATGAACAGTGCTAAGTGCTGTGGGAAAGTAATAATAAGGAGTAATTGACTAATAATAAGGAGGGGAAAGGTGTCCTGCCACTGAAGGCTGCCAGGAGGGAAGGGATGTCACAGCTCCCCTAGTTCTGGAACCAGTTTCCTCTGCCCACTGTAGCCCTTTCTCATCTTCCCCTGGCTGCTTCCCGATCTGCACAGGCATGGCTCCGGCTGAACATGGCAGCCCCATTCTCCAGGATAACAGTTTTAGGCTAACTGCTGCTTCCCTCCCATATGTTCATTGCTCAAGGCGTGTTACATGTCGCCTTGTTTAGCTAAACGCTGATAAGCTGTTGTTTAACACTGGGGTGTTGATAAGTTTCCCCGTTGCCTGCCACATACACACATGGCATCGCATACCTTCAGAAACCATTGACTTGGGAAAGAGAAACCTAGTTCATTCACTCAGACTGAGTGTTCTGGGAAAATACACCTCCCTGAGAAGTAGATCAGCAGAGCTGGCCAGTGCCATGGGGTGACTTGGGATCACTGCACAGTATAGCTCAGAAGGGAATGTCAGGTCTTCAGGCAAATTCCCCCCTTCCGTGCAGGAGAAAACCAGCTTTCTTGCCATGCTGTGTCACCTCCTTTAAACATCTTCAGTTTCCTTTAATTTTACAGAGTTTGATGAGAAAGCTAAAAAGCTCACGGTGAAAGGCAAGGCCCAGAGAGCATCATTTCCTAAGAGGGGGCTAGTATCCATTGGGACTGAAACATCCTTTGTTCTGACTTTTTTATCCCTTAAGGCATTTCACACAGAAGACTCAATTATGTAGGCAAACACGTTCTAGTTTTAAAAAAATTTTTAAAAAGATAAGACGTATTCTAGAATCACTTGGACAGCTCTGTAGTTTTTCCTTTTATGATAGAAGCCCAGCATAAACCCCTTGGAGGTCTTAGAGGAGCTGCTCAGTCCCTGGGGTGGGTGTCCCCTGCTTAGTTTGGTCTTCCAGTATTACATGGGGGTTAAAGAACTGGACAATGGACAATGCTAGAGGCAGAACTCGTAAAAGCCTCTTAATGAAAACATCTTCAGATCCGTTGCCCAAAACTTTCCAATGAAGCTGTCATGAAACGGAGCACAGAGCTCCCCTGCGTTGAGCGGGGCAGCCCGACCTAGAAGGAGCTCCCGATGGAGCCTCGTGCACACAGCCTGACACCCTAGAGCACCCTGTAACTGCAGAAAAGGTGAACTCAGACTCTTTCATCCAGAATGGGCCCACGACTGAAGCCAATGTACCTCGAGTAGTGTTCTTCCTTCTCTTACATTGCCCTTGAAGTTACTAATTGTCTGTGCAAGCTGATTCATACTCTGCAAGTGTGAATTTTCTTTAGCTCTGTTCTGAATTCTTGGGAGTGGGGAGCCGAAAGGACGCCTAGTATCAACAGCTTCAAAGAGGAAAAAAACTTTCTGAATTCGAGCTGAAGTTTTAACAAAGGATCAATTTCTCAAGTTCCATTTGTGAAATGCCCTCTCTGAAATCTGTGTAGATTTTCGTGTTTAGGGTAAGAGGAGAGAAGGCGTATTCTTACTTTGGACGATTTGGGTGTTTGGGCTGGGTTAAGCCACTACTCGCAGTACTAGCACTGGTAAGAGCAAGCACACCAAGAAGGAGAAAAGGAAAAACCACCTTCGAACAGGGGAGCATTTCAGGAGGTGACGTATCTGTGCAGCAGAAGGCCTGCTGCTTGGGACACACGTACATCTTCAGGAGCGAAGGGAATATCCACACCCAGCACTCTTAAAACAGGAAGAGGCAGAACAAGCTGAAGTCAGAGGCACTAGAACCCACTAACCCATTAATGTAAGCACACCAAAATTAGCTCAGAGGTAAAAAAAAAAAAAAAAAAACACCAGACTTCAGAAGGACAGATATTTCTGGTGCCTATTCATCTGAGTAGATGTTCGCTAGATGCTCCTGTCGTGCACCAGATTTCTTCCCTGACTTTGCTCCCTGCAGGTCCTGACAAATCTGCTGAGAGATTCCGACTTGTTAAGAGAGAGCAGTGTGTAGAATACGCAGCTTGGAATGTGCGGGGCGCCTTAAAAATAGTTCTGAATGAGAAGTGGTCAAGCATGGGCCCTGGTCACGTTTCAGATATAAATGATACCGAGCCCATACCCAGAGGATTGAATTTCTAGATCAGAAATTTCAAAGAGCTCTCTTCCCGAGCTCCTCCTTTGATCCCTTAATCAACGACATACACGAAGCATTTGGGACCCCTCATGCCCCAGCTGTGAAATACCAGCCGTGGTAAAATGATGTGGGGTTTTATGCCAAGTATGTGTACACGGGCGTTGACCTCCTCTACGGCTTTTGGAAGAAGCAGTTACAAAACTGGCCAGAACAAAATGGAACTCACCAGAAAATGAAGTCCTGGGGATAGAGGTAGAATAGAGTCCTGTTATTTAAGGAGCATTGCTAATAGCGACTATAATGAAAAGCACTCCTGTTTTTGCTTCGAGATAATGCAGGCGACTTCTTAAGTGTGGAAAGTGATCTATAAGCCACTTTCTCTGAAGAGGTCCAGAAATTCCCATGGTAAAGTGGTGTGGGACTCAGCCACCTGGGGAAAGCACGAGTGGTGGCATTCAGTACATTGCCAGGGAAGGTGGTTGTGACATCGAGCTCGCTACGTCTCCACAGCCTTGGGATCAAGTAAGGATGGTATTTGTTGCAATAGACTGCCTTACGTAGAGAGAGGTCAAGGCGAATTTGATGTACAATCAGAATCTTAGGTAAGTGGGCCAAGGAAGGCTTTTAGAATCAACCCTTTGGGAATTTGGTAATGAAGGGAAGTATCTATTTTCTAGAGGACATCTATGTGTCATGTGAACACTTGGTCCTAATGTATGTGGTTGGATGCAATTGTGTGGCCGTGGAATAATTCTGGACAGAAACTTGGACTGTAGCATGTTCGTATTTTGTTTTTTGTAACACTGGAGTGACGGCATCCCAGCTAGGAACACTGAACTTGCCTGAGGGGTTTTAAGATTCCATCAGCAAAAATGGACAGTAAAATAAAACTTGTAGCAGATGAGGAAGTTTCTGTTGTTGACACATTTCCACGGGTGACAGGGAGCCACTGTAGGTAAACCAGATGCCCCAGATGAATGACTTCGTAGGACTTCAAGGGTCCTTTTCATCTTCAAGGTGAGCCTTTGAAGTTGTGGTTCCAATAGAGGGACACATTTTTAAATCAGTGCTTAGGTATGAGGCTCATAGATTTGTTTAAAATAAAAAACAGTTTATCTACATTATTCATTAAGATTTAAGCCAAACTAACTCGTTTGGTTTCATGTATAGAAACTAAATTAACACGTCTTTGGTTTTCTTGAAAGTTAGGCTTAATTAGGATGCCTTTTTCTTTCTTTTTTAAAATTATTTTTATTTATTTATTTGACAGAGACACAGTGAGAGAGGGCACACAAGCAGGGGGAGTGGGAGAGGGAGAAGCAGGCTTCCTATGGAGCAGGGAGCCCGATGTGGGGCTTGGTCCCAGGACCCTGGGACCATGACCTGAGCCGAAGGCAGACACGTAACAACTGAGTCACCCAGGTACCCCTGGGATGCCCTTTTCAACATCTCTGCATATGGAGGATTCTTGGACTAGTAGGAGATGTATCCAAATATGGAGGATTTTTATATCTTAAATGTACAGAATAATGAGTAGCCAAAAAAAGTAAAACTGGGAAGAAAGTAGCCTGAGGCACATAAAGACACTTCTGTGCAAAGTGGGACACCCCAGGAGGGCAGGAATTTGGGGCAGCTTTATGTACTCATAAATCCTTAGTATAGTTCCTAGTACTATAGGTGCTCAATAAATACTTATTGAATAAAGTGCTGCCTAATAAAAGATGTCTCTTTAAATAGGTAGCTGAATTCTCCCCCAGATTTAGGAAAATCTTCAGGGGTTGGGATTGGTTTGAGAAGGGAACATCAGAGCAGCAGTGTCTGTGGCTTTTAGGAGCAGGTTAGGGGGAGAGTTGCCAGAATTGGGAACCCAGAGCCTTAGGCATTAACAGCTGCACAGGAACAGGACATAGGGCCTTGGGCCCAAGACAGGTGGAGAGAGCAATGACCCAGGGCCTCCAGGGGCTGCACACTGTGTAAGCCTCAGCTGGAGAGATGTCTGCCTATTGGTAGAGGGAAGCTTGTCTACCAGCCTGAAGTCTCCCCCTACATAACCATACCGGACAGTCAGCCTCACCGGGATCAGACTTTGAACTGATGTTACCTATTGGCTAGGAGTCCCCAAGGGAAGGAGAATTGGTGTTCTGTCACTGGCTTCTGGGAACACAAATCCGTCCTGGAGGCCCATCCTTAACCCAGGTTACATACAAGATCATAGCTAATCCCCACTGAAGATGAGCTCACAGTGCAAAACCGCAAACACACAAGCCCAAAACACGCTTCTGGAGCAAGAGCTAGCTGATGGCCAACTGCAGGATTCTACTCCCAGATACGCCTTGAGATTCTTCTAGAACATCAGAGATGACAAATTAGGTGTGTTCACAACCTCGAAAGGCAGGCAAACAGGAGAAAAGATTAAGTCATTACTGTAAAAGACCATACATTCTAAAAAACAATAAAGTAGTTCTCTTAAAAATGAGAAACTAGTCCTTGGCATAAGTTTAATGTGGGGAGAAATGCCTCTTTTCAGCGAGAACTGGAAGCCCAGCCTAGTAAATATAAAAGTCTATAGTAATCATCTCTAGTAACAAGCAACTCCAAGAGGCATGATGGTCCTCAGTAGTTCCTGATTTCTTAAAAGTAGGATGAACTGAAATATCTAGCTTCCCGAAATGTTACCTAAAAGTTGGCAAATCCCCAGCATCTCTGATTTTCTGTCGTCATCCTTTTTCCTGTAAACTCTTGATCATCCCTTGTGCTAAAGGAGGAGATCTGCACTTCCCTCCATTCCCCTCCGTTTCCTGTTCTTGGGGCATGATATTTGGTCCCAACAACCCAGGTCACAGCCATTTAGGATGAGCGAACAGTATCCTCTGTGAGAAAGGACAGATTAGCTCATCAGAATGAACCAGTAGGTTCTATTTTAATTGCAACAATCCACTCTAGTTCCTGGATTTATGAACCCCTGCCTTCAAGCAACATAAACCAAGTGGGTAAAACGTCATGCTTTGATTTTAGTAATGCCTGAGAATTTTAAATATAACTGTTTCCGTTTCTTAAAAAATACACTTTACTTAAAACATAATAGCCCCTACTTCTTGATCATTGCCATTTGGACATAAAAGGCACAAAAGACAGGCTTTTACCAAGAGGTAGAGTTTACCAGTAAAGGGCATGAAGAAGGATTCCTTTAGCTATTTTTAACCCAAAATGTAATAAGCAGATCTTTGTGCAGTTCCTCTTAGGCAATGTGTACAACTCAAAAGAGGTTTCTGGTCCCCAAAGGCACCCCACCCCACTTATCCCTGGTGCTCAGAGGAAACAAAGGCACTCTTGACAGGGCAGGAAAATCTCTGCAAGGAAAGCCTCGGAGCAAATGAATGCTGCAACCTGGAATGAACTCAGGCAGTGAATCTTAAAGACCAACTTGTGTGAGCTGGTCATTGCCACCCCTGGCTCGGCCTGGGTGGCGGGGACGGTGGTAGCCCACGTTCGGGCGACAGGCACCGCTAAGCACCTGTCTCCCAGGTGGGAGCTGAGGACGGCCGGGGTTGCCCATCACAGACAACCCCAGGGCCCTGAGTTGCCGCTGAACTCACTCCACTGCTACAGCGCCCGCCGATGCTGTGTCGCTCCGTGTGTGTCCCTGGCTTGTGCAGATGTCTGTCCTGCGTCTTCCCGTCAGGCAGAGTTCTCGATTCCACTAAACCCCTTCCTTTATCCCACCGATCAGCTCAGGGGCCCCCCTGTTTTACCTGAACAGAGTGTATCGCTAGAGGAGCTGCAGGGTCAGCTTACGCGGGCGACCAGACTGCATCAAGAGGAGACAGAGAAATTTACAAACAAGATTCGGAAGGTAAATATGTAACACAATTTCAGTACAACCAGGGCTCTGAGCGCAGAGCCCCCTGGAGACAGGTGACAGGATGTATTTGAAAGAGCATTGTCTGTCACTCGCAGGCTCCTGGACTCCTGGATCCGGTTGAGCTGCCCTGAGGACATCTCATGAAGACAGCTGTCCATCTTCCTCCTCTAAAACATGCTTTTCACTATTTATGTTGTGGTCTCAGGAAGTTCTTCCTAACATCTGACCTACGTAGCCGTAGCCAGCAAAGGAGCATCACAGAGGGCCTTAACACACCTGGACAGGAAAGGGTGTCCATAATAATCATAATAATCAGATTTGTAAGCTTTCCCAATGTTAGGTAAATTTTCTGAGAGAAATACCAGACCCACCCTCAACGGTTGTCTTCAGAAAACTGCCATTGATTGAGCTGCGGCCTTATTAACTCTCCTCGCTTAGTTACTGGCTAATTATCCATGATCTGTTAAATCAGAGTTGTTAAATCCTGAATCTGTTAATTCCCAGAGTTGCTAGGAGAAGGGAGTCACAGACACGAGCCCTCACTTCCTAAATAATTTAACTTTTTTTTTTTCCCTGCACCAAAAGTTTATCCCTGGAAGTGAGTTTATCCCTGGAGATGCTAAGAGCAAAATAGCAGGGTCCCAGGTATGATAGTACTTGGGTTCAAGACAAAGGAGTGTATTGAAGACAAGACTTGCCCCCCTCCCCGCTCATCCTGCTCTTGTGCCCACCGGGAATAGAACCCACGGCGGGACTCTGAGGGCTGCCGAGATGGGGAATGAAATCACCACTATGTTTGTGTTCTCCCAGCTTGCAGTGCAGGAAAGATCTGGTGTTTTGACAGTGACCACGCCAGTCTCTGTGCACAGCCGGGGTCTTCCCAGAGCTGCCCCTCCCTCTTCACTGGCATTAACACATAGGATGGTGTCGACCACAGGCAGCCGTAGTCACAGCTCCATGGGTTTTGGAGCACTAATGGAGTCCTTTAGGAAAATAAGACAAAACAAAACTCAAAGCCTTGGTGTTTGGCCAAGAGGGAGTGTTAAATTGGGAGAGGACAGCTGATAACTACAAGGCTGGCATTAGAATCCTACCCCACCCCCACCCCCAGTCTGTGGAACAGAAAGCTTTCATTTAGCTACTATTGATATTATTTTTGTGCCCTTCTCTGTGCAATAAGATTCTATTCACACCCCTTTGCTTAGTCATTACCGACATAGTCATTGTTTATTGCTTGGAAGAGCGCCTATACCCATGTTGAAAAGCAGGAACTGAGCATAGAAATGGAAAACACTTCTTTTTCAGCAATGCTTTATTTCCCTAAGAGTTACTTGTAGCCAATGAGAATGTGGAATGCTAAGTGTGGAAGGAGGTTCTCAGCATACTTTCCTGTTTGCTCCCCACCATCTGTGGCCGAGGACCTTGCCTCCAGGACAATCCCTGCTCCCCCATCCGCCCACCTCGCTCTCCCGCTCTCTGTGGGCCTTTCCATCAGCTTGCTTTCTCCTGTCTTCTGAGGGTGGTGCACACTAGAAGGCTTAGGAAACCAAGGAGAAGGGTTTCCACTTAACCTCCCCCCCACCCCCGCTTCCAATTGCAGTGTGCCTTTTGCAGGCCCACAAACAGAGGGCAAAGGGAATGGGCATGGAAGTCCGCTGTGAGCCGTCCATCCGAGAAACGATTTTCCTGAAGCTTAGAGACCTCCAAAAAACACCATGGGAGACTTGACAAGGAGAACTGACGATAGCACCTTGGTTTGAAATAGCGTTTCCTTCCGAATCGGAAAACCCTTGAGGTTTCCTAAATAGTACACCTCTCAAGGAGTTTCCTGGGCTTTGGGGGAGTCTGTGTTTCCCGTCCCAGGGGCAACTTGATCAACACTTGGTTTGGTGTTGCGGCACATTGGAATAGCTGCCGTCACACTCGTGTCTCTCTTTCCATTCAAGATGGAGGAGGAGCACCTCTATGCCTTAAGGTGGAAAGAACTAGAAATGCACAGCCTGGCTTTGCAAAACACCCTCCATGAGCGAACCTGGAGTGACGAGAGGAATCTGATGCAGCAGGAGCTCCGGTCCTTGAAGCAGAACATTTTCCTGTTCTATGTCAAACTCCGGTGGCTGCTGAAGCATTGGAGGCAAGGGAAGCAGATGGAGGAGGAAGGCGAGGACTTCACTGAGGTAACCCTCCCCTGCAGCCCCCACGGAGAGTTCATTTTATTTGTGTCCGTTTTGTTCTTGACCCCCGGGCCCTGCTGTTCCTCTACCCCCCTACACACAAAGTCACATTCTGTTACTTAGGATGATTTTATCAAGCCCAATCCAGGCACGGGAAATGCAACATGTTGTCCAGTTCTACATTAGACCAAGAATTCTGTGCTGTCCCCTGGCCTCGTTGTCAGAGCCCTTGTCTCGAACTCCACTGTGCGGCGAAGCTGTGTGGCCATTTTTCCCCTTGCTGACCTTTGAAGTCATGCGCATTGTCACCCTGAGGTCCTGTGTGTCTCTTGAGAAGCCTTGCTGGTTTGTCAGACTGAGTTCTGAATCTTTCTGTCTCCTTTCCGTTTTGGTTTTTTGTTCCTAAATGCTAGAGCCCGTTCTGCCCATGTGGTTTGATAAGGGTCTCTGCTCTGCTCCAGATGGGTCTGCGTTTTGCCACCTCTGACATTTGCATACGTGCCCCGCCCCCCTTCTGCCTGCACTCCCAGATTCATCACAGAAATAGCACAGAGTCATTTGCTTTCTGGTTGATTCTGACTGATTCAGTCCCTGTGGCCTTTAGCCCTGTGGGCTTCTTCGGGCCTTGCCTTCTGGCCACTGCCATGGGGTGTGCACGGGGCAGCCACACCCCTGGCTCCTTTGTCTGCTGCTTCAGGGCCTCGTGAATATTGGTTTCCTCTTAGCCCCCACAGAGTTTTCATCTGCTTTTCACTGTACGTAATTTTAAGTCATCCTAGGAAGGGGCAGATACCGTTGTTTCTTTCTTCGGGGAGGAAAGTCCTCCCAAATTAATTCAGCCTGCTTCCAGATAACCTTGACATTGAAAACCACCTTTGCGCAAAGCCTAGAAGTGGTTGTAAAGTTCACTGCTGATCAGCGCTTTGGAGTTCCTCCTTCTCCAGCTTATAATACCGTACCAGTCATCAATACTGATTTATAAATAATAAAACTTTTCATTATCAAAATAAGTTACAGTCAAATTTCCGATCTTTTCTGACCGATTGCATATCCACAGTGTGCTGTTTCCGTGAAGAAAGTGGCCAGTGAATGAAATGGGCTAACTGAGCATGTTCAGGAAAGGGCTGAGAAGTCAAGACATGATAACCCATAAAGGGGAGAATTACCCTCAAGCAATAAACCAGGCTGCAAGCAAAGGGGTTGGGTAGAGCTGTGACTGTTGTCTCCTGCTGTTTTCAGAGCGAGCATCCAGAGACCCTCCCCAGGCTCGGTGAGCTTGGAGTTCAGGGGGAGCCCAAGGGGGACAGCCCAGACCGAGATGACAACAGTCCAGGCTGCGGCTTTTCGATGGGAGAGCATTCTGCACACCCCGCGGTGCAAACGGGTGACCACGGATCGAGGCTGCAGCCTACACATGGGGGACAGCTCCACAGGCAGGTGGGTGCCAAGGTTCCAGCTCCTCATGTGACCCACACCTGAGAATAGACTCCTAGCCTACGTCTGGGTCATCGTACTTTATGTGCTGTGTTCTGGGGAGCGGAAAACACTGAGCGCCTGTGGTGGCCTGTCACTGTGCTTGTGCTAGAAATCATATCATTAAGGCTTTATTTCAGCATCAGCCCATTGGTCCATTTGCCTTACACATGTCAATAAGGGGCATGGTAGGATCCGATCAATTGGAAGGGCCGGCAAACGTACCTGAGAAGGAGAAGGGGGACTTACAGAGTGGTGTGTAGAAGGATCTGTGACTTCAGAAAGGCTGACTGTTCTTCCACGAAAGAGACTTTACCGGGGGCAGCACCCTCCTCGGGGCCAGAACAAGAAGGTACAGGGGCTCTTTTTGTTGATGTTTGGCTGAATGGATATCGGCAGCCTCACGAATTAGGCAACCTCTTGCATAAGGAGGAAAGAAAAAGTATTTTTTTTTTTAATCCCAAACATGTATAAAGTGTTTCAAGTTCTTTTTGGGCCACTCAAAAAAAAATTTATTTTTGATGACACTTAGAAAAACGGAAAAGCGTATATGGAGATGGAATTTCAGTGCATAATATGAAATCATTATGAATACCAAATGTCACATTTATTAATTATTAAGCAGATAGCCCCTGCTTAATCAGCCAGAAGATACTATTGATGCCGCCCATTACAAAACAGCAGCTGTGTCGGCTTTGGCGTGCTGAGAGACCCTGGGAAGTACCCAGTGTTAAAGCTTCTTTCCTCGCAGCCTTCCTGGTCTGAGTTTTTTCCGATCCTGTGTTGCTTCTTTGAGGGTTCTGCAGGGCAGAGCCAGAAGCCCCAAGCCCTAGACTCTTGGCTCTGGCAGGGAGGGGCAGGTGCGGGTGGGCCCGAAGTGCACAGTGACCCGGGGTGGGGCGGTGTGGCTCCTGGACCACAGACATTTCTGGCCACGCCCTGCGTGCTGGACCCCACAGCTGCGGCTCCTCCCTCCGAGCCTCAGAGGGTCAAGTGGGAGAGGGTTGTCATCAGAACTCTGGCTCAGCTCCAAATGAGAAAAATCGTGATGTCTGAGCGCAGGCCTCGGGGCTGTGTGTCTTTCCCCAACCCTACTCCCCGCCGCCCCGGTCTGCTTTCTCTTCTTAGACAAATCAGATTTTCACAACTAAAGAGCTGTTTTCTCTGCACGCCCATCCGCCCTTCGTTTTCCCTGAATATTATGACTCAAGAAAGAGGTTGCACTTTCAAATGAATGTTTAATTACACTTATTAGGAAGTTTGTCATTATGCCAGGGTCCCTGGGGAGTTCTTAACGCGTGGAGTGAGTTTTCCAGCAATGGCTCTAGTTAGGAAATACAACGCTACCTTGCAAATAATCCTCAAAAACCTACCGCTTTTACCATTTTTCAAAGAGATGTCAGGCAGTTCTTTAAAGCATCTGGGATTAACTCAGAGAGCACCCAGTGACTGACTGACTGCCTCTTAGCCCTAAACCTGTCGTGTCTCAGGTCACGTGTTGGGTGTTTCCAGCCCGTGCGTCCAGATGCTTAGGAAAAGGGAAAAAATGTAACACATCTGGTTTTCTAAACAGTTCTCACGGAAAATGTTACCCTGGGGGTGGAAAATAATGTAAAGTCAGTCAGCTGGAACCTCACATTCAGCATATTTTAACATCATCTCTCTTTGCCCGCTCCTTCCAAAGCTGATTTTTTTTCGTTAGTCCCCTCGGAAGTGGCAGTGGGAGTCGTGAATTTCCACTTTGTATGGTGTGCAGAAGAGGCCAATGGGGCAGGGGCCGGGGGCAGCCTGCAGGACAGGGTGCGGCCTGGCAGAATCCAGGTGGCCTTTCATGGCCCCGTCTGTCTACAGGAGTCAAGTGCACGAAGCCGTCCGCCCGAGGACAGAAGATTAATGCGCTCTACTGTACGACAGCTGGTAGCCTGGGAGCGAACGTTCTCCGTTAGCAGATTTGCCTGCCCTTCCGTGGCATGGGTATTAGCTAGGCAGCCTGCCTGCAAGAGCAGGGACACGTGTCCCAGAGAGCCGCACCCTATTCAGAAACTCTGAGAACCTGCCAAGGTGATAAGCAGCACAGTGACGTGGCCTACCTCCTGTCCCAAGGCTAAACACGCCAGGGACCTAATTCCCCAGGCCTTGGACTTCTGCTGTGTGTCATAGTGAGCATTCTCACAGTTGAACACAGTGGATGGCAAAATGCATTATTGTCCAAAGTGGTTAAAAAAAAAAGAAAAAGAAAAATGTGTGTGTATCAAGTCACCCTTGGGAATAGTTCATAAAAGATCATCAGGTTGGAAAATGTTCAGCCGTGTGAATGTTCCCCATCGACTGATTTTTAGTTACAGGACTAGTGATCTAGTGGCCGCGACCTGATTGTCCTCGAGAACAGAAAGCACTTTCAGTTTGCCCGGACTTCTGGAAGAGCTGGAAAATAGGCAAGAGCTTATTGTATCGCTCTCACTGAGCTCCGGGACGCTGGCCATGACATGAAGCTTTTGAGACCCACATAGGCATTTTATGCTTACTAGGAGTTCCCCAAATCAAGATTTTTAATGCAAGGTGACTAAGAGCCCCAGCATTATGGCCCCGTGATTCCACTAGCTAATTGTCTATGAATTGGATTAATTTATTCAAAGAGAGAAGTTACTTTTTCATCCAGGGAGGGGATATAATATTCTTTATTAAAGCAGCTAAGCATAAATATATAGACCGTAATTTAAAATTCAGAGCAAGAGCTAATGAAATTATGTTTCATGTTAGTCTTCACCTACAGCGGCTCCCTGAAGATTCCCCCCTCAGGACCTGCTTTAGAAATGACTAGCATCTGTTCCCCAGGACCTTTGTCACTCAGCTCATCCAGGACTCGTCTGGGGCTCAGGGCCTTCAGAAGCCCCCCTCGGTAGAAGTCAGCCTCTCTCTTGTAGACCGAGTACCTTTGGCACCTTGGGCCTCCCAGTTGACTCACCTTGGTGCCCACCTTTTTTGCTTTGCCCAAGATGTGGAAACTTCCAGAAAGAGCACCTCTGCCAGACAAGAAACGTACAGTTCTGTACGTCAGAAACTGATCTGCTCTGACTTTATTCCCTCTTCCCAATAAAGAAGCCCTCCTCTTGAACCTGGATCACTTTTACCTTCAATTTTGTATGTACCATGATTCATTTTTCAGATTCTACAACTTTATAACCTCCCCTAAGAGACGTGCAACTCTTTGTATAAGGAACCAGACTAAAGCTTATGATTATGAAACATTTTATGTTGGTGATGTGTTTTTGTCTGTTACTGTTACTGTGCAAATAGCACAGGCACAGGAGTGAAGAACCACAAGTACTAGAGGATACTCAGGAAAGGACTCTCCGACCCCTGCCCTGCCTCCCAGCATCAGCCACGCAGCAGTAAACCCTAAACCTTGCTCATAAGTGATTTCTTCCCCTCTGGCCACTTGATTTTCATCACATCTGCCCTGGTTTTCTTGGAGCCTTTGGCTGATAACCTGTGTTATAACTTACTAAACATATGTCCATCCTTTCTTTCACAAGCCCACATCTATTCTTGGGAAGCTCTCTGAAAATTACAGTGACCTGCCCTGAGAAGCCCTTGTGGCCTGGATCACCGGGCATGTTCTCAGCCAAAGGACAGATGATTTTTAAAAAATTTTTTTAAAGATTTTATTTATTTATTTGACAGGAAGAGAGATCATAAGTAGGCAGAGAGGCAGGCAGAGAGAGGGGGGAAGAAGGCTCCCCGCTGAACAGAGAGCCCTATGTGGGGCTCGATTCCAGGACCCTGAGATCATGACCTGAGCCGAAGGCAGAGGTAACCCACTGAGCCACCCAGGTGCCCCTGTACATAAATGAATTTCTCATCTCTATAACCCTCTACCGGGGATTTTCATGGCTGGTCTTCAGTGACTCATTCTCTTAACTGTGGGAGGAGAGTCGTTTTAGAAAAGAATCTTAAAATTAATCTGAATGAAACAATGAAAGTAAGAATGACAAATGGCTTCTTTATTAAAATGTGTCAATGTATCCTTTTGGTCTGATCTCACAGTAAAGGACTTATCCTGGGATTCTTGCAGGTAGAGGAATTGAATAGGATATGAGGTCCCCCTCTTTATAAGTATGAAATAGGAACTACGCCTGTGCTGGTGGTCAGGCACAGCTACCATAGCATTCTGGAACTCCCTGCCTATGTCTGCTAGCCTAGATGAGCACGAAGTAGAGGCCACCTGGCTCTCTGTGGGTCAGCCTTTAGTGGCCGGTCAGTGTATCTGTTCCAACTTTCTATTAAACCCATCTCCCAAATTAACGGCTCTGAGACAAGCAAAGTGGTTGGTGGTAGTTTAGGTCTTTCATAGAATTATGAAACACCTTATCTTAGAAATCTTAGGCAAGAATGATTTTATGAAGTAGTTGTCATTACATCACAAATATTTTGGTGTGTTCTCTTTCCCAGAAGCTTCCTTTTTACTTTCTATTAGTAATATTTATTGTATTTTTGGGTAGTAGTCTTATTGGCAGAAGCCCAACCTTGAACCTGTAATAAAGTTAGCACTTTATAGCAGTCAAGCTCCTAATCCCAATTTTGGGATCATTGCAAGCCTTGCCAAAGAGAGATGAACTTGGAACGGCTGAAATAACCTAAGCCTGCAGAAAAGGAAATGGTGGCAGCGATTTTATCCTGCTTCTACACAAGAAAACCAGCCAGCTGATCTTGAAGAGGTTGAAAAATTGGTGTTTTTGATTGAAATTGACCTACACTTAACAGATCTATAAACTAAAAGGTTGCATAATTGGGCCCCTGGCATAGAAGTTTCAGAAAGTTCTGTAGCCAAGATGACTTTCACCCAAAGACCTCTAAATGGCCCAAAGAATCTTGATGCCGTTCTTAACGTTATTAGGGTCGTCTTTTTACTGAAAGCATTGCCCAGCAAGGGCCCCCACAGAGGAAAAATGTAAGACAAGGCATTCTTTCAGGATGGCTTACTAATACTATTTCCATTGATCTGGGGATGGAATTTGTTTCCAGAGATGAGGTGGCTTCTCTTAGGCAAAATTTAAAGAAAAAGAAAAAACAAAAACAAAAACAAAAAAGCCTGGGTAGTGTATAATGTCAGAATTTAGATATAGATAGGTTGGCTCCGTTTGTCCAGCCTCGGGTGGGACAGACCGGGAGCGCAGTCTGCGCTGAGCACCTCCTGCCTGGGAGAGCCCGGCGGTTGCTGCGTTTGCGCATGCTCTGGTTCCTCCACTGTCACCCAGGGAACGGGATGGTACGCGCCCAGGATTGATGAGAGAGGCCAATGAGATCCTACCGGTGAGTGATGGGCACACCTGACTTAGCACCCCCTCTATTAGAGACAATTAGTATTACTTTTCATTATTGGGTTTTTGTACCTGAAGAGGTTTGAAGTATCCTGCCCATCTGGGTCTTCAGAAATTTTTATTTGGACCTCAGTTCTCGATGTTGTACACCAATGGTGGAGAGAGCTAGTCTGGCTTCTTGCAGTGACACATGCTGCTCCTGGGTGATTATCACAAGTACAATAACATCCATTCCGTGCACTCTCTTGCTCCCTTTGGCCACCTTCGTCCCAGAGCAATTTTTGAACTCATTCCGTGGCGATCAATATTATGCTGGTATAATAGCACATTATGATAATTATACTGACCCAACTGTGCATGAAAACGTTAAGGCTTAATTTTATTTAATCTGGTATTTGCTAATGCCAGAAAATACTTATTTCCAGAAGAATCAAAATTTCAGTCTGCAAAAAGACTTTTCTGTGAATTCCTCCTTTCAAGGACCACAAATTCTGGTCCTCATGTTATCAGAACCATTTGTTGTGGGGCTAGAAACCCCGCAGTCTGATGATACTCACAAAGTAAGGTTCATAAGGAGATATTGATTACATACAAGAATTGATTACATGATTTTCTTTGTTTTCTTCAGTGAGAATTAAATGACTACACAGAGACTAGATCAAAATTAGTCCCATTACTTTATGCTTAAAATACTCTGACTTAACAAGTAGTGATTTTTTAAGTTTAAAATCCAAAGATGAAAAGAGCTTATGATGGCATGTGTGGGTGGCTCAGTCGTTTGAGCATCTGCCTTTGGCTCAGGTCATGACCCAAGGTCCTGGGATCAAGCCCCACATCAGGCTCTCTGCTCTGTGGGGGAGTCTACTTCTCTATCTCCCTCTGCCTGTTGCTCTCCCTGCTTGTGCTCTCTCTTGCTCTCAAATAAATAAAAATTTTTTTTAGATATTTCTATTGCGTATGAATCTACTATAAAGCATAGTTTTTCTCAAATTCTGTACTCAAAAAGGTATGTATTTCTGAAAAGATTATTGCAACACTTCTGACTCACCTGCACTTGCATAATTTTTAAAAACCTTTGGTGTAGAGTTGAAAGAAACCATTCTGCATTTATTACAGTTGTATATGTATCCTGAGCACCTCTTTGAGTGTAGTGTTAATTTACTTACATTTTGGTTGGAAGGAACGTGTAGGATTTTTAGAAGGCTCTCTGGCTGCTGAATCTTTCAGACGTTGTCAAGATTGTACTCTTACTGGTTTTAGTCTCAGAGCTATTCAAGTAACAATTGACGGTCAAGGGGAGAAAAACCAAACAGCTATAAATGTTAACAAACAGGCCTTTCTACCCCCATTGAAAGTCTACCGCATCTAATGTTAGAACTGCAGACAATTTACAGGGAAAACTGGGGTGTTTTCAGTAATAAAACTCATGTTAAAGAGCTTCTCTTTTCTAATTCAACTCTCTCTAAATCTAAACATATAGATAGCCAGAGTATCTTAAATTCTTCCCAAAGGTGGCTGTCCATTTTCATCTCTGTGCATGGGTGTTTAAGGGATTAATGAGATGGTTTTAGAAGCATGACAGACTCTCCATCTGGTGGAGGAGAGCTGGGGGCTCCGTCCTGCTGCCCTGGGCACAAGCAGTGGGGGGGGGGGTCTCTGAGAGTAAGGTGCTCTGTGTCCCCAGAGTCGAGACAGTCTGACTCCAGCAGTACTGAGAGAGCTTTGATTCTACCTGCCTTGTACATGAACCCAACAAGATGGCCCTGGAACCAGACTGGGAGCTCAGGATGCACTTTTCTGTTGGATTGGAAGGGATGAGCTCGTGGCATTTTTACTATCCAAATATCGTAATTGATTCAGTATTTAATTCGCTTGGACCGGCCTTTCTGATACAATGCCCATGCTGAAACGTACAAAGACAGCAGTCATGCTTTTGAAATGTGCTTTCCAAGGGCAGGGTGAGTTTTAGAAAATAAAAAATCTTTTAAGTTAGGTGTAAGCAGATTAGTGATAAAAATCCTTTTTTCATTTATCACACCTGTTTACATACTTCATTTGAGATGAGCATTGTGTGGGCCCAAGGAAACATGGTTGTGGGTTGGGTTTTGTCTGTCTCCATGCACTCACATTGGTGGTGGGGTAGTCAGGGGAGGCACAGGGAGAACAAGCAGGTGCATGGTTACTGGTGATGTTGGTGCAGCCCAAAGGAGAGACACAGTGATTCTGTCTCAGAAGACCATGAGGAAGCCATCATGCATGTTAAACATTTACATTTGATTTTGATTAAAGCTCAAAATGGCCTCCCCCATGGCCATACTTATCCATCCAAGTTAGAGTATGACCACCCTATGTTGATAACAGACACAGAACCTTTATTTTTTCTCTTCTGATTCAACAGTTGGTATTAAAATGACAACATATATAGGTGAGTGTTTATATCTTGCCAGATCTGCATTCCCAACCTTCACTGCAGATGTCTGAAATCACATTGGGCTTCCTCGCAGCCCTGCCTTCCGGACGCCCTGTGGCCTCCTGCAGCTTCTTCCCTTCTGTTTCTGGGCCCGGAGCACCAGCCCTGAGTGTGGGGTTCCCCCTTCCTGTTCCACCAGGCCCTTAGCGGCTTCAGCTCCGGGAGCCTGACAGCTGGCAGCATAGGGACCCTAGGGCTCTGTCCCACAAGCTGCAGACTTTCCGCCTGTTGTGTACCCATTGCAATGGCCCCTTGGACGCAACCCAGCACCCCCTTGATGCCATGACCTAAAGAATAACCTTACATGACAGAACCAACTCCATGTTCGCTCTCGCAGGTGGTGGAAAACCAGCAGCTGTTCGGGGCACTCAAGAGCCTGCTGGAGGACCTGCGCACTGAGCTGCGCGAGGACGAGCACGCGCGGCGGCGGCTGCAGCAGCAGTATGCCAGCGACAAGGCCGCCTGGGACGTGGAGTGGGCCGCGCTCAAGTGCCGCCTGGAACAGGTACCTGCCCGTGGGGGTCCCCCCTGCTCCCGCTGCGGGGCCTCTGTCATCTGGGCCAGATGGGGAGAAGACACAGTCGACAAATCTGCAGTGATGGTAGACCAAAGAGCTAGGACTGGGGGGAGGGGGGGGGAGCCGGGAATAGCTGCCTGCTCACTCGCTCGCTCTTTTTAAAATCCCCAGCTTCGGCGCGCCTGGGTGGCTCAGCCGGTAGAGCATCTGACTCTCGATCTCAGCTCAGATCTTGATCGCTGGGGTCATGAGTTCAAGCCCTGTCTTGGGCTCCATGCTGAGCGTGGAGCCTGCTTAGGAAAAAAAAAATAATAATTTCCAGCCTTTTCAAGGCACCTTCTTCTCCCTTCTATTCCCTCTCCCAAGTATGAAGCACAGTCCCCGCCAAGCGCTTTTTGACAGCAGCATTTATTTTTCCATTCTGTGTTGAACAAGGCTGTATTTAGCCCCATCAAGGGGTGGCCAACATGAAGTGGTGATCGGAACACACAGTCATAGACAGGTGCAAAGAAAATGCAGAGCGTGGCCTAGTTATCTTTGAAAAAGGCAAACATGTATTCCTCTAGATTTCTCCAAATACTGAAAAGAGCTTGTAGACCTTCTACTACAAGCCCTAGAAATCTGATTAGTATCTCAGTCCTTATTTCCCCTGGAGGAAAGGGAGGCCCAGAGGAAGTGGCTGGTCTCAGATCATGGAGGCTTTAGTGCTTGAGTAGAGAGAACGGGGTCTTACCTCCATCTTCCCAACCAAGCAGAGCCGTCTCAGAGATTTTAGACCAAGGCCATAGTTGTTAAGGTCAGACATCACCAGAAACGTTCTTTTCTAAGCGTTTTCTCCCTGGAAACCCTTATAAGCAATATCACGTCCTGCCCCAGATCCTCTTGTTCTGATTATTTCTCCAGGTTTCTTCCAGCCCCTTGGTCACAATGGGAGGAAAAGTCTGTGCATCTTTGATCATCTACTTTCTAAGTCCTATTTTGAGGCATATCTTAAATTAAAATTTTATATGAATTGGCTAGGTCATAAAAGAAAAAAAAATTGCCCAGAAAGGAGACATCTTCCAAGTGGCCTTGATAAAAGATGAAAGAGCCTGTCATGTCAAAAGAAAACAATGCTCCCCCCACCCCCCCACCCGGCCTGGTACCCACAAGTTCAGTGGCATGGCCAGCTGCCCCAGGGGAGCCCTGGATTCAGGTTCGCAGCCCCCAGTAGAGTGGAGACACTGCCTTCTCCACAGAGGAAGCAGCAAAGCAGGGCAAAACGGAAGCATCAGGCCGGGCTGCTGGAGCCGCTGACCCAGTTACAAATCCTGTCTCCTTCCTGGTGTCTTACTAGAGGCTCTGTTTATCTTAGTGCACAGCCTGAAGAGTCAGGAGTGGAGACAAAATGAGTAAGATGCTCTCTGGTGAGCTGAAACCTATTTTAAAATATGTTTATGGGGGAGAAAGCTAAATATTTTCGCAGATGTAAATGTAGCTAAAGAAAGGAGGCCTAATCTTTGATGTGAGCCAATTTCAAAATATTTCATCTTTGTTTTAGAGAAACCTGGTGGCCACCCACGTGCATGCTACACATAAAGCCTCAGGGAGAATCACTAGACATCATGAAATAAAATTAGGACTTCCAACTTAGAAGCCAGGTGGTAATAGGTAAAGATTCATCTTCTGCCCAGATCATTTTAAGAAGTTTCTGAAACCACTGCAGACCAAGAAACAATGAATGTGGGCTAAAGCTAGTTTCTTTGTAATACTCCCATCTTTACTCTTCTTCTACTTAAAAGCAAAACGGGAAAATTCTACCAAAAGTTAAGTATTTTATCTCCATGGAGGTCATGTTGTGTCCCTGGCCGAATTGGCAATTCTATCAGTTCACTCCCAAGTCAGACCTTGTCCTAGATGCCAAGGATCCAGCAACGGAGAAGACCTTTCTTAAAGGGGTTCTCAGTGCAGTGGGAGACCCAGACCAGGGCTGTAATTTATAATAGTGTGATCAGTGCCCCACCAGGCCTATACACAGTGCTGTCAGGAAGTAGGGGGTATGTTGGCCATGCACCTCAACCTGAGGCTTCAGGGAGGGATTGTTTGTGAAAGTCCTGCTTAGAATGAGTCTCAGAAGATGAATATGAGTGAGTACCTGGAAAAGGAGAGAAAGGATGTTTCAGAGGAAAAAAACATCATGAAAAAAGGAGTATCTTTGAGGACCTGCACCTAGTCAGGTATGAGGAAAAAGAATGTGCCAAAGATTGAAACATTAATCCTGATTTTATCATGGAAGTAAAGCATTTTGGTTTACATTTTTAAAACATTTTTCTGGCTTCAAGGAAAAGAATGGATTAGAACCCATTAGAATTGAATGGAGTAACATGGTCCGTAGGTAAAAATCCTGCAGTCTGCTGAACTAGAATAGAAAAAGATGCATCCTTACGTTCACGGATCTTTCACTAAAATCGATCATGTTCTGTAGCAACAGTGTGTTCCCAACTCCCTCCTCCTGTCCTCTGCTCTTGTTGTCATACCTTACTTCTATAAACAAACAATACACTGCAACTGGTTTTGCTTTAGACACTCAGTAATACTTTAAAGCAAATTTAAAAATAGGAGGAAATGAGCTTGTATTTGTATTTCTTTTGTCATTTGCATTGTTCATTTTTTTGTGTAGATCAGAGTGTCTCTTAGTATCCTAATCCTTCTGCCTGAAAACTTCCATCATTTCTTGAAGTGCAGGTCTGCCGGCAGTGATTTTTTTTAAAATTTGTTGAGAAAGCCCTTTTCCCCTTTATTTTTGAAAGATATTGTTGCTGACCATAGAAGTCGGTCAGTTTCCCCTGCAGCCATTCAAGGATGCCACTCCATTGTCCTCTGACTTGGATAGTTTCAGAGGAGAGGTGGACTGTGATTCGTGTCTATGTGTCCTGTGTCTTCTGCCTCTAAGGTTTCCTGTTTGGTTTTTAGCAATTGGAATATGGTATGTCTAGATGGAAGTTTTTTCACTTATTTGTTTGTTTTGGTATTTGATCTCAAGGATGTTTAATGGATATTGATTATAGACGGGTCAGTCCCACTGCTGGCCCATCCCTCATTTCCATGTGGGGGCTGAGGACTTGGGGACAGATATGGACCTGCCCTCAGGGAGCTCTATAGAAGGACAGGCAAGGTATGGTGGTAACTGAGGCAGGACGTGGAGCTGAGAGGCAGACCACAGGAAGCTAAGTGGACTCACTGCCTTGTGTTTTGTGTGACTCTCTATGTCAAATGTTCGTAATTAGGGCTTTAAAAATGAGAATTGTTTCCCCCCCCCCACCATGGGATTGGTCAAATCTTGACTTAAACATGTTTCTGAGGATAATATGCAAATGTGGTAAGATTTTCCCCACCTGTTCATGTAAGATTTTCCAGAGATTAAGGTCTAAGTCCTTTCTCCTTGCCAGCTGGAAGAGAAGACTGAGAAGAACTTGGGAGAAGCAGGCTCTTTTACTGACAGCAAAGGAGCATTCAGAAAGGAGAGGGAGACACACCAGAAGCTCCTTGCTGACAGTCATGGCCTGGTCATGGACCTGCGCTGGCAGATTCATCACAGCGAGAAGAACTGGAACCGGGAGAAGGTGGAACTTCTTGACCGTCTAGACAGAGACCGGCAGGAGTGGGAGCAGCAGAAGAAGGAGCTCCTGTGGAGAATAGAACAGGTAAAGGGAGTACCCAGGGACCAGTGAACAGGAAAGAGAGTACAGATAACTAAACTGAAATCAGAGCCCTTAGAGGGGGAAAAAAAAAAAAATCAGGCTAATGTTTCATGGGCGTCTGGAGGAAGAGGTAAAAAAATCACAGAATTTCTAGCATTGGCGACCCACACTCAGCCCTTGCATTACACAGATCTTTTTATTGCTAAATTTGTAGGTAATTTCTTTGTGTGTGTGTATATGTGTGGTATGTCTTTGGTCAGGGGTGGTGGGGGTGGGTAATATTCTGAAGGAATTTAAAGACTACGCTTGAAACATGAGGTTATTTCAGGCCTTCTAAGGTGATTCCTGCCAAAAAGCAAACTACCTTTTAAGTTTATCACTAAAGATGTGGTCACAGTGGCTGCTCCAACTTGAATGGAGTTGTTCTCCATTAGGAAAGAAATCGCTGAAGTAAGTTAAGTTGGAAATGAGGCTGGTTGCACCTGTGATTATTGCTGAGCTGTGATTAGGGAGGACCACAGTCAGAGGATGGGGCTGGTAGCTCATTGTCTTCAGCTAAACAAACAATTCAAACACCCAGACGAATTCAGGGGGAGCCTGAGGAGTTGTTTTTCTACTTCCCAGAGAGTCGTTCTCTGCATTGCATCAGACTCAGGATTGTTTGCATAGTTTCTAGTCATGCCCGAGTGATGCACAGATTAAATATTAAATATTAAACTGATGAAGTTTTAAACTTCTTCTCTGGCTGGATTTTTATATAGCATATATGGTTTTTGTTTTTATTTTTATTTTTTATTTCAGCCTGCCCCACTTATAAATTTATGAGACCTCAAGGAAATGAATTAATCAATAAGAAACTGAGGTCAGGAAAATAACCTTATTACTCTCTTACAAATACCCATACTGCCTGCATTGATGTGAGAGCCTTTTGAAAATGTGTGAGATACCTGTGTTATGCCGGTGCAATGGCCAAAGTTAGTTTCTGCACACTGTCGGGGAGGGAGAGAAGGAGAATGGACTAAAAAAAAAAAGCCAGGATTCTCTGGCTCAGAAAGTGTTGAGAAGGAGGCACACTGCAGATAGAATGGAGCGGACCTTCTTCCTAGATTTGATTACTCACCCACCTGAGTCACCATATTGGTCTTTGATGTGGCTCATTTCAGAATTCCCCAAAGTCTAGCAAAAGAAAGGTGGCCACTTCCTGTTTGGCCTAGAAATGCATCATTTGAGAAGAATCTTCTGTATTGAATCCCCCGTGTGCCTGTGCTCTCCTGAACAGATCAGTGGTTAGGTGGAAATTGCAGGGGCAGAAATAGCACGTATTCTCACAAAGAGGTCACTGATTTATCACATCTAGCTTTGGTTAACCAGTGTCTCAGAAATGCCAGGCACCTTGTTATCAGGGAGGGTCCCCCTTGGCCTCCCCTCCAGGAGCCCTCACCGTGTTCATCCCTCCTATGGCACAGTAACGCTAGCACAATCCCTGCCACAGCCCTTCTGGGGTCCCCTTTGCCTGTTAGCTGTGGTCTTATCATAGCTCCTTTTTGGAAGTCACAGCTTGGATATAATTTAAGCAAGTCTTTTAGGGTTTTTACTTTTTGGAATGAGGAATTCCTTGGAAAGGAAAAAGTAGTAGGACATCTGATGATAGTCAACTTTTGAGGAGTTAATGACCAGGGGAGGAGCAGTGGCCCCATTTTAAGACTGTATCTTGAAGGGTAAGATTGGGCGTGAGCTGAACCCCAATTCCGGTTCACATCTGTCTTTCGAGTCAGAATGACTGTGGTTCTGCCGAGCCGATAGCCTCAGAATGTGAGTCCTCAAGGTTAATGTCTCTGAGTATAAGGGATTCAGACACGTGGGTTCCAGGCATTCATCTGTTCCTGAAATCTGTGTGGTAGATCCCACAGGCTTTGCACAATGATCTCACCACTGTTTTTAGAAGAGGATTTGCTGCCAGTGAATGACGCTTCAGATATGCAGTTGTGGCTTTCAAAAATAAATCCAACCTTTTCCCCCAAATAGTCAGCATTTTAAAAAAAGATTTTATAAATCTTGGTGCCCAATCCCAAAAATTAAATGAAGCAGTTATAGTCATTCTCTGGAAAGAAGAAATCGACCAAAGAGTGTGTGTGTGTGTGTGTGTGTGTGTGTGGTGTAGATTTCGTTTATCATTCATTTAATTTTTAACTCCACATTCCATAGATAAATAAGAAATACAGGTGAACATTCTTCATAATATATGCTCTTGATATTTGACTACTTGGTGAGCCACGTAACCTTGACTGTGATAACCTAATATAGTTGGTGAAGGAAGTAACACTAAATCCATTTTCCACTTTCAGAACACATGCTTCATACTTGTCCGGTGTCATTAAATTCCTACATAATTTCTGCGTTGCATGAGGCATTTCATATGACAGATGACTGTGGGGATGCAGTTAAGGTCACATAACACGTGTCATCTATCTTATCAGCAACCCTTGTCACAGTCCAGATTTGATTGGGCGATAGTTAACTTTTATGGAGTCACACTACATTTCTCCTTAGAATTAAGATCCCAGTTAACATGCAGATGATATAGGACTCGCCACTGTACTAAAGACCTACAGGGAAAACCATGCGTCATTCTGGTCTCCTTCCAGAAACTTTCTTAAATCAACTACCTCTGTAGCCTGAAAGGCCTTTCTTTTAAAACCCATTCACAAAGCGACCTTTTTTTTTGGACCAGCTCAGGTAAGGTGACACTGTGGAGGGCTTATTGTTTCCTGTATTATTTGAAATGCAAGTCTTTTCAGTTTTCTATTTGCATTAAAAGTTGTTCTAGTGCAGGATTCGAAGTACAGTGGGCCCCGGTGGCTGGTTTGAAATGACTGTCCTAGGAAACCCTATCCTTTTAAGGACCCATTATTCTATTACAACATCCCAGAGGCATCTTAGCAGCAGATACCCTCCAGCTAAACCCATTCCAGTTCATTTTTAGGAAACCTAATACTGACCAGCTTTAGTGAGCATTGCTTCTGGCCGCCTGTGTTTATTTTTGAATTCCCCCTGTGCTGAGTTAGAATGTGCTCGTTCAAAGCCTCCTCCTTAGTCATTCTTTCCTCCTCTTCACACACACCCTCGGTGCACATTTACAGCTCCAAGTGTGATTCTTGCGTTTTAATTCCTTGCCCAGAATAGCTTTGAGATGATCATGTGTTAGAACGAAATTGCGTTGACATGCATTAGATGAACATAATAAAAAGCGTTCCCTTTTTGTTGTCGTTTTTTGTTTGTTGGTGTTGTAAAGAAAACATTTAGTATCTTTAAGAGAATTGGGAAAAACTGTGCCTTGGGGTGGGGGGGATGGGAAGAGATGAGAGGGGCCGTGCTGCTGAAACCCAGAGTGACTGGCTTGTTCCCTAACTGAACTCTGACCCCACCTCAGACTCTAACACTGAAGCTCTGGCTGCTTGAATTTCCATCTTTCTCAGAAAATGAAGATAACACACCATATCAGAAATTACTTAAATTGAGTAAAAGTCCTTTTAATAATGGAAATTATTTCACATGGCTTGGTTCCTGATGATGAACAGGCCATACTTACCTCCAGCTCCTGGATGAAGGCCTCAGTTGGGACACAGAGGTGTAATTTGTGAAAGAGTCTCAGTTAAAAAATAAATTAATCCTTCTGGGGGAGTTCTAGAACTTCCTGGCGCCATGTCAGCCCTTGAGGACCCATCATCTCTCTTCTTTGAAAAATCCAGATGTCACTTCCGCCCTTCAGGTAACTTTCTTAGCCAGGAGAGCTTCTGCCATGGTAGGGTGTGTGACGTGTCACCCAGTAAAGACCATCGTGGAGATACCTGGGTGGGGGTCTCCTCAGCCCTTTGTGTGCATGGTTCGAAAGGAAGGCGGTGAGGAAAGCTCTGGAGAGTCTGGGGAGAAGTAGTCCATTACGGCTTCTCCAGGGAGGCAGCATCCGCCCAGTTCGCCATTTCCCTGCCTTTCCCAGTGATTTCACGTTGGCTCCTTTCCTGAGTTGCTCCACATGGTTCCTTTTAGTGCCATAAATCAACAAGGTGTGTCTGCGCACCCAGACCCCAGGGAGGTCAGTGCTGGTCTCATGGACGAAGAGTGAGCCCTGCTGAGCTTGCCTTGCCGGTGGCCCCTGCGCTCCTCCCCTCACAGCTGTGAGGTCCCCACTTTACAGATGAGGACACTGAGCTGGGGATCTCTGGGGACATCTCTTCTGCCAGCCAGCCACAGAACAGTGGCTCCAACTCAGGCCTTCCTCACTTGAGGGGTGCCTGTATGTTCCCCACTATTGCTTCCTCCCTTTCCCAAGTCAGGCAAACAACTACGTTCTATAGGATGTGGCTTTTCCTTTTTCAGTCAGTCCAGATCTTTCCTTAACTTGATAGCTAAATTGTAATCCCCTCGAGCAAAGTTAGAAGTTGTTTTTGACACCCAGTGGTTACAACCCAGTTCATCACTTGGGTTATGGATGGGACCCCTTCCAAATGATTTGGGAATAATAGCGTTAAAATGAGGATACCCTGCTAGTTAGGACAATCAAATTTCCCCTCAGAAGTTTGCTATCACTGATGGTTTCCCAGTGAGTGTGCCTTAAGTTCTAAAGGTATAAAAAAGAGTTCTAAATATGTCATGTAACAATGTCAGTTTTTTAAAAATAAATGTATAATTTCCCATGAAGTTGTATTGTATATGATATATATGTGCATATGATATATATATGTGTGTGATATATATGTGTGTGTATAATATATATATATATATGAAATGATACAGCTTCATGGGAAATAGGTTCATGTGTATGGTTAATGCATTTTCCAGGCTGGATAAAATTGTGATTTTTTTTTTTTAAATAAAAGCATCTGTAATGTTGTGTTACTTTTGAAATTAAGGTCAAAACTTTAAGAGCATTGACTATTTACAGTCTTTCTGATGGACCCAAACGTAGTTCCAAACTGTGAAGAAGCAGTGGTCTAGGGAGACCAATAGACAGAAAAGTGAGGCTCATTGTTTTCATTTTTAAAACCCTCAAGCTGCAGAAAGAAAACAGTCCCCGGAGAAGTGGCAGTTTCCTCTGTGATCAAAAGGAAGGCAACATGCACCCCTTTGCTCACCCGGGAAGCCCCCGAATGCCCCGTCCCTTGGGGGTGTGGCCCTGCGCAGACACCGATTCCGCCCCGTTTGAAGACCGGCCGCTGTCCAAGCTGAAGGAATCGGACAGATGTTCAGCACGGGAAAACCTCTACTTGGACGCCTTGTCTCTGGATGACGAGCCAGAGGAGCCTCCAGCCCGAGGGCCCCAGCGGGACTTCAGGAACTGCCTTCCCCAGGTCGGCCTGGGATTTGGGGTCCAGTTAACTGCTGCAGGACCAAGGGGTTGTCAGGAGAGCTGGCCATCTGGCCGGCAGGCTCGGGTTTTGCAAATTGCAGCCTCTGGGTTGAGTAGGCAGGAAACCCTCAGAGTGCCAAGATCTTTGCTTGGTGGTCCCGACCCCTAATTCCTAGGGCGAGCTGCATTCACTTTCACTTTCCAAACATGTCTGGGGTTTGGAGACACTGGTCTCACCCATGAGCAGGTCCAGGAAAACACACAGAGATCTTTCATTCTGGGAAGTATAGGTCTGCAACCTCTCTTTAAATCACCGCAGCCTTCTGATTCTTAACACTTACTGGTAACAGAAAAAAATCTGTTCCAAAGAAGGTACCTCACATTGGGAAATGCTAAGTGTTACTAAACAATGACATGCTATAAATTCTTATTCTCTGCAAAGTGGGGGAAATCCAGCACTTAGAAGCTGTGCGTAAATTAGATCAACAATGCAGTAAGCTCAACTCTGGGCTCAGATTTCCACAGCTCAATGTCAGGTTTTTGTGGTTATGCCCTTTCTACAACTGGGTTTTGTTTTTTGTTATTTGTTGTTGTTGTTGTTGTTTTTAAGATTTTATTTATTTATTCAAGAGAGCGCACAGTGAAGGGAGAGGGAGAAGCAGGCTCCCTGCTGAGCCAGGAGCCCGACGTGGGGCTCTATCCTGGGATGCCAGGATCACGACCCGAACCAAAGGCAGACACTTAACCGACTGAGCCACCCAGGTGCCCTTCTGCAACTGGGTTTTAAAACCGGGTTGGATTTTAGGAATCATTACCTGTGAGTCAGTTTAAAAGCTGCTGTACCTGTCACTTAACCTGTCCAAAGGCAGACTTCGAAGAGTTGGTGTCAAGTAGTGTTGAAATGGGGGCCAGTTAGACTTCGGTCTGGTGTCTGTGAGGTCAAATACCTTCTTGGCAGTATGGGCCAGGTGCCATCACTAGGATGCCATCCTGTTTGGTCTGCTGGCAATTCCCATGGTGCAGCTGCACAGCAGAGAGGAAGCAAACCCGGGTCGGGAGTCCACAGTGACCAGGCCCCATACTGAGCTGCCACAGAGCAGACGTTCTTGTAAGCTTGCCTCTGATTCCACATGGCAAAGCTTGCAACAGAAGTGCTCAAGCCAGAGGCTGCTGCATCACCTTCTACACTGAGGCTTAGATTGAGGGACATAGCTGCCACCTTCCTCTCTCCGGGCCGGGGGTTGGGGGGGAGTGCACATCTTCCCTTCTCCCACCTCCTCCTCTCTCTCTCTCTCACACGCACACACACATTCAGATGTATTCAGGTCATGACAAAAGCCAGCTTTGAAGTTTACACAGGTAGCTTCCTTTGCAGAAACCCAGGAAAGCACTTTCTTCATGACAAAGTATATAGCCAATTTTTCTCACTCACATGGGCACCTCCCTGGACTGCCAGAGCTCCAACCCCTCATCACACTGTGGGTTCTGGTTTTATTATTATACTTCAAAGGGCTGAGGGGCAGGAGCATTCCTGACCAAAACTTGGCCTCGGTGTACATTTTAAATGGGGTTTTCCTGTGGCCAAAGCGCAAAACAGATTACTTAGCACATTGAAAGGGCCTGGCAACCATATTAACTGATTCAGATGATCTACCTTCTTCTTTGTAGGAAGAAGAAAATCACAAAGGAAATCTTCAAAGGTAAGTAAGACTGATGAAAACAATAGTCAGCTACTGAAATTAAAACCTCTCAGTCTTAAAATTCTATCTTGTCACCAGAACCTGTGGTAACCACCTTCTTGAGAATGACTTAAAGTAAGACTTCTGAGTACGTAGTTGTTTTATTATTATTAATTATTTGCCATAGAAAGGCCAGGGAGACGCTGTACTCTTGTGGGTGTTAGTGTCATGGTGAGAACAGTTACAATTGTGTATCGTGTATATAAAGGAATGTTGTGTCTAGTGGTCTCTGAACAGTCCACAGAAACCCCTCCCTTCTCATTTAGTCTGGAAAGAATCCCTCTTTCCAGTGTGCTCGGAGACATTTTATATACTGTACATTTAAAGTTCTACCAGGAGAGTTTATTAACATATTTCCTGTCCGTAAACCTTAAAGTAAATACAAAGTGAGTGATGTTGGCAATGTTCATTATCATCCATTTTAGGTCATTCGTATGATAGGATACATCTGAAAAGACATATCTAAGCAAATTTGTTTATATTTAAACATTGAAAACACAACTGAGGGACGCCTGGGTGGCTCAGTTGGTTAAGCAGCTGCCTTCGGCTCAGGTCATGAGCCCAGCATCCTGGGATCGAGTCCCACATCGGGCTCCTTGCTCCGCAGGGAGCCTGCTTCTCCCTCTGACTCTGCCTTCCACTCTGTCTGCCTATGCTCGCTCTCGCTCGCTCTCTCTCTGACAAATAAATAAATAAAATCTTTAAAAAAAAAAAAAAAAGAAAACACAACTGAGAGGAAAGACTTCCTGTACACAACTCCCGCCATCCCCACTCACATGCTTTTTCTTTATAGACGAACACATGCTATTTCCACCACAGGAAACTTCTCCTCAGGGCAGTTCGCTGTTTCCAGATCTCCTCACTCCTGGTTTTCCTGTGAACTTCGGGTCCATGAATTACTGTCTCCTTCCCATTTTGCCCGGTATTGGATTCATCCCAAGCCATCCAAAACACCTATGGTGTATTTCTGTCCTTCAGACATTGTCTTGTCTGGTCATTCTCGGACAGTCCAGGGCCGCATTCAAGAGCCAGAGCCTGGTTTCAAATGCACATCTGCTCTCGCCAGCCATGAGTTCGGTAACCACCCTGTGCCTCGGTTTCCTCATCTGTAAACAAAAGGTGTTTCCATTTCTTCACAGCTTAAATGTGTTACTCCACATAAAACAGAGCAATGCCTGACACAGAGTAAGTGGTCAACAAAATTTAGCTATCTTCACAGAACTCTTCACTTAGTAGCTCTTATTTTTTATCTTTTTTAAAAAGTTTATTTTTTTAATCTCTACACCCAATGTGGGGCTCGAACTCACAACCCCGAGATCAAGAGTCATACACTCTACTGACTAAGACAGCCAGGTGCCCCCTATTTTTTATCTTATTGCTGCTATTAATTTCAAAAGTGATCCATACTTAGAAAATTAATCCTAAATTAAAACTTAAATAACGCAATATCAGAAATATTAAAACTTACATTTTAGGGGTCCCTGGGTGACTCGGTTGGTTAAGGGTCTGCCTTTGGCTCAGGTCAGTGCTGGGCTCCCTCTCAGCGGGAAGTCTCTTTCTCCCTCTCCCTCTGTCCCTCTGCCCACTTGTGTTTTGTCTCTCAAATAAATGAACAAAATCTTAAAAAAAAAAAATAAAAGTACGTATCAAAATGTCTAAGGCAAGAAAGTACACGTGTTTTCCTCACTATGCCCTTCTCCCTCTTGGTTCTAGCAGTTTCCTGTCTTCCCCC
Source organism: Mustela putorius furo (assembly GCF_011764305.1). NCBI lineage: Eukaryota > Metazoa > Chordata > Mammalia > Carnivora > Mustelidae > Mustela > Mustela putorius. The sequence goes on along the minus strand of NW_025422010.1, from coordinate 9,414,575 downwards.
CCAAATACTTTCTTCTGTGCGCTTTTATGCACTGGCACATTTCTAGCGTGTCCTGGTTTTGTATCTGTTTTGTTTTGGCCGCTGCTAAGGCTGATATGTTCCCTTTCTCTGCCCACGTCACCTCTGTTCCATGAGATCCATCCAACACCTGGGAGCAAAAAGGCCCCAGACCGGTGCACTGGCTTAACTCTGAGGCTAGTTCCTCTGTGGGCAGAAACGGGGCTCAGACGAGCCATGTTCAAGAAATGTGGAAAGGATTGGGGTTTCAGTACCTACGGGGCATTTCCAGTCCCCAGTGAACAACGTTCTGAAGCTTATCTTTTTTTTTTTTTAAGATTTTATTTCTTTAACAGAGAGAGCACAAGCAGGGCGAGCAGCAGAGTGCAAGGGAAAAGCAGACTCCCCGCTGAGCAGGGAGCCTGATGCCAGGCTCGATCCCAGGACCCTGAGATCATGACCTGAGCCAAAGGCAGCTGCTTAACCCACCACACCACCGAGGCATCTGAAGCTCATTATTAATTCAGCAACTCCCTGACTTGGTTAGAGGCAAGAAGAGAAAAATCACACTTACTGGAAGGCTTCATATCTATGATAAACTGACCCATCCCTCCTATTTCTTTTTCTTTTCAGTGCTAGTTGTAGCCAGCTTGCTGTTCTTCATGGGCCCATGGGAAAGTTTGTAGATTATTTCTAACAACAACAAAAAATCACTAAATTTTGCCTCTAGTGAGAAATAACAAGATAGAAAGCCTATGGGTATCATTTGTAACCTTCTGTCTTTTTACCCCAGGGTGGCAAGCCAGGGTGAGGGCAAAGGTACCCAGGTCTTTGCCGGTTCTGTGATCCAGTCCATGTGGTACACAGACCCCAGTTCTAGCCTCACCATCATTAATGGTTTCTGCAGTAGACTGGCCCATGCACGCTCCTTCTGGGACCCAGTTGTGCTGGTCTGAAACCCTAAATATTTAAACTTCTGTTTGGGGTGTGCAGATAGGAATATGTTGTCCTATGAGAAAGTGGTCTCGTTGCAGAGAGAGTGAGTCTGCATATGCCCCTGCCTGCACGCCGACAGGAGCCATTTCTGGCCAGAAGGTCCAGCGGGTTGACAAGGTGCCTAAGCGCTCCAGCAACCTCCTGTCTTAGCATTTTGGAATCCCCAACACCTCATATGGTGCCTGCCCTGGCCTATAGGAGGCAGTAGGGAAATTCATACCAACTAGAAATACGTGGAATGAAAGCACTAATTATCCATGAATCTACATCCAAAACCACGCCCATCGGGCAGCACTCCCCCGACCCTGGATGTCCCTTCAGCTCAGACCTCTTCACCCTCCCATGTGTTTGAGTGTTTGCAGGCATCTTCCTTTCGTCCAAGGATCCAGGAGGAGCAAGAACACAGCACAGGCTAGGCTGTACAGGAGGGAGCAGGTGGGGGGAGGGGAGACCTGAGCCCTGGTGGTGGATTTCAGCAGGGCAGGATGGAGTTTCTGTAGGAAGTCGTATTTGGAAATCACGTGCCCACCTGTCACACCTTCCACTTCCCTCCTTTGCTCCACATCTTCCCTTTGGCCTCTGGGGATCACCCTTAGTACAGTTGACCCCTGAACAACACGGATTGAACTACACGGGTCCACCTAGATGTGGATTTTTTTCCCAGTAAATATAGTACAGTGCTGTAAATGTATTTTCTCTTCCTTGTGGTTCTCTTAATAACATTTTCTTTCATTAGCTTATTTTATTACAAGAATACAGTATTTAATACATACCCCAAAGTATGTGTTATATAAGCTGCTTATCTTAAGAATAAAGCTTCTGCTCAACAGTAGGCTATGAGTAGTTAAGTGTGGGGGGAGTCAGAAATTGTACGTGATTTTCACCTACATGGGGATGGGACCAGCTAACCCCCGTGATGTTCAGGGGTCAATGGTATTTCACCAGAAGTTCATCCAGCAGAGGATGAGGCTGGCGGATGAACAGGATGTCAGATTATACCTGTGATGTTGTGATATCGACCCCTTTGGCGCACACCATTTGCCAGGTTTGGATCAGGACGGAGCAGTATTTCCGTCAGTAGCTCGAGCACCTGCCTCGGTGCCGGGGATTTGGAAACTCCTTTGGGTTAGGGATTGAAGGCACTCGTCAGCCAGGTGTCCTTCTTGCTTTGGAGCAACCACAGGCCAAAATGAAAGCCTTCCAAAGTGGGTTTGGAGCTTAGCTCTGACCATCCCCCAGACCCCAGCCTCCTGCTCGTTCCATGGTAGTTGAGGGCCGCCTGTATGAAACTCTGACTCCTACAAGGCTCCCGGAACAATTCCAGAGCCATGAAGAGTCTGTTGAACACGCACGGGGGCGGCTCAGGAGCAGAGAACATCGAGCGGCTGGAAGATGTGCGGGTAGTGGAGGCGGATGGAGACTGACGCACAGTCGGCCGCACGGGGGCGGGACCCACGAGCTGCGGGGTCAGGGGCGGGGGTGAGCACGCTTCTCGGCTGGCGGGCAGCTGACACCCTCTTCTCTCCCACTTTCCCCAGGGCTGTGTCTGTGTCCTCCATGTCTGAGTTCCAGCGTCTGATGGACGTCTCTCCCTTCCTGCCGGAGAAGGGCCTGCCGGCTGCCAACAGCAAAGAGGACGTCACCCCGCCCCTGTCTCCGGACGACCTGAAGTACATCGAGGAGTTCAACAGCAAGAGCTGGGAGGAGAGGCCCCCGGAGCCATGGGCAGACAGGACCGAGGGGGGGCGGGCAGGGAATGAGGCCAGCGCGGAGCCTTTCCCCGACTCCTCCTGGTACCTCACCACGAGTGTCACCATGACCACGGACACCATGACCAGCCCAGAGCACTGCCAGAAGCAGCCCCTGCGGAGCCACGTGTGCGCCGAGCAGGCGGGGGTGCGGGTGCTGCACAGCCCGCCCGCCGTCCGCAGGATGGACAGCATCGTGGTGGCCGGGGGTGAGGGCAAGGGCCGGTCGGAGCCCGAGTGCCCGTTTCCCACGAGCAGAGCCAGAGGGGGCGCTGGAGACGCAAAGGGGGGTCCCTCAGAACACGTGCTTAGCAGGTGGCCTTGTGCCCCCTCCAGACACCCCCGGGACTATGTGGAGGGAGGACTGCGCCCCCTGGAAAGCCCCCTCTGCACCCCCCTGGGGTTCGCCTCCCCACTACACAGTCTGTCCAAGAACATGAGTGATGACATGAAGGAGGTGGCCTTCTCCGTTAGGAATGCCATATGCTCCGGTCCCGCCAAGCCTCCTGTCAAGGACATGGCCTGCCAGACCAATGGGTCCCGGACAACAGGGACACAGACCGTGCAGACCATCAACATTGGCCTGCAGACCGAAGCCCTACGTGGCAGCACCATCACCAGCAGCCCCCATAAGTGTCTCACGCCAAAGGCAGGGGGTGGTGCCACGCCCGCGTCGTCTCCTTCCCGTGGCCTTAGGAGCAGGCAGGTGGCCCCCGCCATCGAGAAGGTGCAGGCCAAGTTTGAACGCACATGCTGCTCCCCCAAGTATGGGTCTCCCAAGCTGCAAAGGAAGCCCCTTCCCAAAGCCGATCCGCCAAACAGCAGGACCTCCCTGGGGCTAGCCCCAAAGGGGTGCAGCGAGTCAGCCTGGGCCCGCTCCACCACCACAAGAGAGAGCCCCGTGCACACCGCCATCAACGATGGCCTCTCCAGCCTCTTCAACATCATCGACCACAGCCCCGTGGTGCAGGACTCCTTCCAGAAGGGGACACGAGCCGGGAGTCGGTCTCGCTCAGCAGAACCTCGGCCAGACCTGGGCCCAGGCCAGGAAACAGGCCCCAGTTCCCGAGGACGGTCCCCCAGCCCCATCGGGGCTGGCTCAGAGACGTGGAGGGAGGAAGGGGGAGAGGGCACGCCCTTGAGGCAGGACTTATCCGCTCCCCCTGGTTACACACTCGCTGAGAACGTAGCCCGGATCCTCAACAAGAAGCTGTTGGAGCATGCCTTAAAGGAGGAGAGGAGGCACGCGCCCCCAAGTCTTAACAGTGACAACCACACGGGAGAAAGAGTCAAAGCTGAACCAGGGTCCATCGAGGTAATAAGGCTGAGTATTCCAACCCTCACCCCACCAGCTCTTCTGTTTAAATGCTCAGAAAAGATGTGTAAACCTGGGGTTTTGTTAGGTCATCTGATTTCAAGAATCCTTATCTGTAATGGGTTCTTGTGAGCTGGAAGATGCAGAAGTTCTGGGAGAACTGGATAGGCAGAAACACAAGCCCTGGGTTACTCCTAAAGAAAAGTTCATGTTCTTGTCCTCGGTGATCTTTTCTTGAAGATGTAGCTCAGGGTTTGACTCAGGTTCTCTGGTCTAGGTGATTGATGCTTGTCTATCTGGGCCTTTCACTTGGGGTTATAATTTGTCCTCTTTCTGTGTGAACTTGTGTCCTAGAAATGTGCGTGTGTGAGAGGTGTGTTGGAGTCACATCAGGGCTATCTGAGTGCTCCACATCTTTATCTGGGACAACACAAGAGGTGTACCAGAGAGGCTGATAACGTGGAACGTCCCAGAAGGTCTGGACTCCAGTGCTGGCTTCAGTACAGAGTAGCAGCCCTCTGTCTCCCTGGCCATAAAACTGGGTGAGGCAGATGGATAAGATCAAAAATCCTGCCTTCCTACAATGTGATGATTACTGTTATCCCCCTTACGTCTCTCGTATGACCATCACACTGTATATGACCACCCATGCCAGCACCTGTGATTATTATGCAATTATTATTACATTCCCCTTAACATTATTCACCAATGGGCCGGCCTTGAATTTTGATCTCACGTGTTTCCACACGCAATATGTCCACACCACACCACTTTAAGAACAGTCCGCATTTCCACTTCAAGAGTGAGTGAAACAAAACAAAGTCTGACGGTTATGCTGGGACCAGACGCGTAGGGGCCTGGTGCGGTAGGGCGGCGCACAGTCCCCGCCTCCATCAGACACTGTTGGGTCGGGGATCCCGCGTGCAGACTGGAGGGTGAGGCCGGCTCACCACTAGCCCAGATGGACAGACTCCAGCCCCGTGGAGTCCAGATACCTGTCACCATTCTCCAGGTAGCTCCTGCATATGGCGAGGGTCAGAGAAGAGAGACATACTCCCCAGGCTGCGGCCCTGCTCTCCTGCCATGGCCCAGGCAGCCTTGTTGGGAGACGAGGCAGGCGAGTTTCCACATTTTCCTGGTGCAGGGCAGGGTGGGGGGGTGGTGCGGAATCGGTGGCTCCCAGTGAAACCCACCCAGGAACAGTCAACTCAAAATGTAGAGTTTAAACCATGTGGCATTGCCAGTGCCCTACAGAAATGGCAGTGGCCATTTCTTTCAACATAATGATAGTATATTGGCCACGTTTGGAATAGGTGTCTTTGTGATAAAGCTGCTTAGTACGCTGAGAAGAACGAATACCATGGTTGAGTGTTCTCAGGTGACAAATGGTGTCTTGTGTGGACTTCTGTTACCCCATCCCTCCAGGGGCCTGAGGTCAGTGAGTTTCCTGCCACAAAGGGCTTATTTAGGTGGATGCCCTAACCTTCGTAAGGCTCTGGAAGCATCTGGTGAAATGAGGGCTCCAACCCAAAACATTACCTGGTTGTGTCTGCAGTTAATTCCATTAATATTAGAAACTAAAGAGAAATTAATGTTTAGGAACCCAAAAGGGTTCTGAGTTACAGTGACCGCTCCAGGCAATCTGTGATAGTAGAAAGACAACCGCTTCATGTAAATCACAACCACGAGGCATGAAACCGGTTTTATCAGGACTGAACTAGGCCTGTCCGCCTACCAGTCAGGGCCTCTGTGGAATGTCTGCTATAGATTTTCTTCTCACTGGGTGTGCTTGCTACCAAAGAGATGATTGGCCAAGCTCGGAGATTCAGAACCTGCGCAGAGCGCCCAGTGGCAGAGATTAGATGTTGTGGGCTCTCTTTTCCTTTTCTGTTGGAATTTTGCTGACTCTTGATTCCACTGGAGTTCCTCCTTGTCTAAACTGACTTCCTGTATTAGGCCCATTGGAAACTTTCCCACCACTCCATAAATTATGGAGTAAGTAGTTCTGGGTTTTCATTCCGGAATCACCAGGACTAATGCTGATTATCCAGCCTGCCCCAAGCGCCCGGCTGTGGGCCTTTCCCTGTCCACACCCTCGGATGCCCGATCAGGGGACCTCCCTGGCGGGGGTGGGGCACAACGGGAAATCTCCCTTGTCTTTTCTCCCTCCCCCGGCCCCCATGGTTCTATTTATCCTCTTTTTCTCTTGAAGCTGTAGTACCAGCTCTACCCTGCAGAGAAGCTAAGAGGAGAGTTGTGGTGTGAAAGAAGAGAACAATCTGGAAATGGAGTGCTATTCTTTCTTCCCGTGTCTAGTGCACAGTGTGAAGGGAACTTCTCAGTGAGAGCAGTGGCCACGTGATCGTTGCAACTAAAACAGACCATTTAATCCTCTGTTTCAAATACAGCAGTCATGTGGCTTCTATCCCTATGCGCGCCAAAGGGTTTCTGAAACGTGAAACGCCACAGGGCGAATCAGGGAGGAACAGAAAGCGGGAGGGAGAGGTCTGTTGCTGTTCTGTCGTGAGGGTCCCTCTGTGCGCTGGACCACCGGGACCCCGGCAGAGAGAGGCCTGCGTACCTGCGCGTGCACCTGCCCACTTCTGCGGGCCTCACGTCTCTCCTGATAGCTGTCCCTGGAGCTGCCACCAGACTTATTGACTTTAAACCTTTACTGTTCTTCTTTTTTAAAAACTACTTTCCAACCTACTTGCTTTTCTTTTCTTTCTCTGTCTGTTCTGTCCAGAACCAAACTGTCTTACTAACTGCCCCCTGGGGACTCTAGCCCTGCCTGCCTCACGCCGTAAGTGCTTTCTACCTTCTTTGCACACCATCTGGAAAGGTCCTCTGTGTAATTTGGGGTTGGTATCTGACACTCAGAAATGAGGCCGAATCATGCCAGGTGGATCTGCCCTGTCCGGAGAGCCCGCTGCCAGCCTGCCGTGGCCTGGAGTCCATCTTCAGGAGCCAGTCGGCAGGCGTAGACATCCCCAGTTGCTCTCTGGAGTAGCAAGTGCTCACTGTGAAGAAATCCTGCTAACGTTTCCGCTCTCTGCTTTCCAGAGGGCAAAGGGATATTGGCCGGAGAGGGGACTGTGTCGGGCACAGAGGCCTGGCCTATGGGGGGTCTGTGAGCCCAGCGTTTTCCCAGTCAGCCTGTACCTGCTCGCTGGTGTTCTAAGGCACATACACGCCACCAGATGCTATAATGAGCTGTGACCATAATGCGATGAGGCTTTTCTCTCTTTCAACAACTGCACCAGAAGGAATAAATCCAAATGTATCTTGTCCTTCCAGATGATCACCATAGGTGACCTAGTAAGCGCTCACTAAATATTTGTTGGATGAATCAACAACAAAGCCATCCCTTGGTCCAAAAAAATAGCCTCATGATTGTCATCTGAGCCTGAATGGAGGCATGGGAAAAAAATCCCAACTTAACCTTTGATCAAGAATTGGTCACCCACCCACCTCACCCACAGGTCTTAACTCGGAATGCTAAATACAAAAATGCACTTGGCTCTCAATGATGAAGGAGGTGCTCCCAAGATAAAATGGCCACACAGCCAGTTGCAGTAGCCTCTCAGGGAAGGACAAGATCATTTGCTTGTATATACTGGTATACTACTAAAGAGAAAGTTCATGCTTAAACCCATGGTCCCCCACTTCTTCCTATTAGGGGTTCACACGGTCTAATCAAAAAGCCCATTCTGGTCCAGCATCAGCCAGGTAGAAAAGGGCTGTTGTGGAGTCAGGGGAAAAAAACCTATGGTAGCAGCCATCCCCATTTTCAACATACCTGCCACACATGTAACACACATCACACACTCCTACACAGCACATACAGCCCACGACACACACAAGATGACACAAAGTGCACACACGCCACATGCCCTCAGACACGGCACATACAACGCAGCCCTCATACCCAACACGATCCCACACGTACACTACACAACACACACAAAATACAAACAGAACACAACATGCAAATCTTAATACCAGGAGCAGAGACAGAAAAAGACAAAGCCGTGGCAGGTTTCCCAAGCCACGCAACCCCGGCGCATGTGCACCCGCGGGCTGAGGGGAGGGGAGGACAGCTCCCCCACTTTGAACCCCCTCAATTTGCATCTCAGCTATTTCAGGCTGGGCTTCGTGGGCGAGGTCTTCCTGGTTGTCATGGTTCCCATCAGCGGAGTGCTTTGCTAATCCAGGCTTCCCCATCCTCTGCTAGGACGCAGAGTCACAAAGAGGCAGGAGATGTTTAAGAGTCGTCTCCAGTGTTAAAGCCATTTTCCACTGAGCCCACGGGGGAGGCGGGAACCACCTCACTCCATCACTCTTCCAGAAGGACCACGCCGTGCTCCGCCTTCCGCCCTCCCACCTCCTCCCATTGCTCATCGACATAGCTCACTGTCTCTTCTCTGCTGTCACTCCCTGCTCCGCAGACCAAACCGTCCTCATCCTGGCCTCTGCGCTTGCTTGTCCCATCTCTGTCGGTCTTCCGCCGCCCTTCTGACAGGCTCTGAGCATCCTGTGTTCTCTGTCGTTCTTCATCACAGTGGCTTACCATCTCAGCTTTTTCTCGTTTGAGTGTCACTTGGGGCGGGGGCGGGTTCTGCCCCCCCCCCACCAGGGAACCCACCGTTTCCTCACACCCCCACCACTCTCTTCTGGGCACCGGCATGCTCCCAAGTGTGGGCATCCTTGCTTCCTGTCCTGCAGACTAAGTAGCTCTACACTCATTAACACCAGGAAAGGAGCGCAGGCCCCTGAGAAGTCCGACAGGTCATTGGCCCTCTGGTTGAGTGTGTTGTGCACGATCTGTTCGAGGGCGTAGGATCCCTGTGACAAGCGCAAGCACACTCTGATTTCCCCTTTTTAAAATGCTGCAGTAAGGAAGAATCATTAAAGAAAATCAGAACGAAGTTAAAATTTCTGCCTGCAGCATTTTTTTTTTCCATGCCGTGGGAGTTTGTTTAACCCACTGCCAGTCAACTTAGAATAAGCAGTAGCAGAGTTCGTTTTAAGGTGAGTGTTGTTGCTAATGCAGCTGGATAAATCATGGGTCTCTTCGTGGGCCTCCCAACAGACCAAAGCGTAGGGAGGCTGGCCTGTTAGGGCCAGGTCACTGTGGCTAGTAGATCATTCAGGAAGACCAAAAGGATGGGATCAACTGGGTTAGGATGTGACCAGGTGACGGGTGGCTCTCCCCACCTCCATAGGCTCCAGCCCAATCTGGAAGACGCCATGTAAAAACCCATCTCATTGCATTGCCATGTTTTGATCATACGTTGCTATCTTCTCATTACTATGTCACTGATCATCTGTGCTGAATTTTTCACTTAACACTTTAAGTTATTCTCCTGGAGCAAAATATGAATTAACGTTCTGAAGTTGCCCCTGACCCATTGCATTGAACTTGAGTCTGTTGAGAAGTGTGTTTGAGGAGAGTCACACCCCACGCCCCCCCCCACCCCAATCCAGGGGACCTATCAGTGTGAGTAATCCTGTCTTTCTCTTTCTCGGCTTTGAAGGAACTACCTTGTTCCGCACTAGCTCCATCCCTAGAACCCTGCTTCTCCAGGCCCGAGAGACCAGCAAACCGTCGCCCTCCGTCCCGTTGGGCCTCACATTCCCCCACTGCCTCACCGGCTCAGTCACCCGGAGACCCAGCCTCATTGGAGGAGCTCGGCGACGAGGAGCCACCAGGGGAGAAGACACACCTGTGACGAGTGCAAAGTTTGCATGGATTATCAGGGAATAATTCCCTGTAATTTGCATAACCACACTGTCGTCATCAACCAAGCTCCGCCCACAAGGAGAGATCTAGCTTTCCCAAGGTCAAAGAATGTTTTTAAAAAAACACACAGCTGCTGAATGTCCAACCTGTGAACCTGAGATGTTTCCAGAACGAAACCGTAAACGTGCCTGTAATAACTTAATTTTTTTCATAGCTCAGAAAACTATTTTTGTCTCCATCTTTTTTACACACAGTATATTAAACAAGAAAAAAGCTAGATAAGATATAAATAAATTTAAACAATAAAAGTTTTAAAGATGTACATTTTAAGAGATTCTGAACACCCTTGCTCTCGATACTGGCTGCCTCTCTGTTAAATTTGCACTGTTACACTTTGGTTTGGTTAATTTCCACGTTGAATTGGGGTGTGTTAAGTTAATTTTATTTTGTCAGTGTCTTGGGTTTTTAAGAATTTTTGAAATGCTTCAGACTGTCTGATTCAGTGAACTTTTTGTAGTGAAAAAGCCATGAAGCCAGTCGACAAGACCGACATCCTCTCTATGTGAGGGGATACACGTCCGCATTCTTGAAAAGGTACAGAGTCCTCAGCTGGGCTTACCAAATTTGCTGTATAATCCACGTACTCTACTCGACTTGCACGTCTTTGGGTTCGAAGCGCTGGGGTGCCTGTACATACTGCTGCTGTGGTCTCGCCATCGCCTAAGTGTGAGTCACCTGTCCCACCGTAATACGTTGTGAATCCCTCGTACTGTATTTTTATCGTTGTCCTCCTGCACTGAGATACAACAGCAATGGCATTTTTAAATTATTGTTAACGATGAACTGGCAATATGCAGTGTTTACTCAAAGTTTTCTTGTTTAAGGAAAAGCACTACAAAAAGTCAGGAGGGTACCACACTGAATCAAAGGATGGTGCCTCAGAGTCTGTATGAGACAATGATGAAGTAGAAATAAAACCTTTACAAGATGGTGGCCTGTGCCGGGACCTCGTGTTTCACATGCCCTGCACCCTCTCCTAAGGGCTCAAGTGACAGTTTTCCATAGCAAGGGGAATGAGGGAGAGGGGAGGTCCTGACACACCTCACTGGGGCACACTGTGAGCATGTGGTGCTCCGCAGCTTCCCTGTTCTCTGGAAGAGTGTGCTGGGGTAGATGAAAAGGCAACTTCATTCTGACTGAAAACATGGCAGGCATGGAGGTATGAGGAAACTCATATCCAAAGTCCAAATGTGCCCGGCCTCTCTCCTTCTCCCCTCTTTGGGAAAGCGGGAGTGGCCAGTCACCAGGAGGGTGCCTCCATCCCTGATGTCTCCGGGCTGTTAGTGGGTGACAGAGTAGGGGTTTATGAAGAGGTGACGCTGCCAAACAGAGCGTAAGAACTGCTTCAGGCCGAATGTCCTTCTCTAGACTCGTTGACAGAATAAACTCTGTTCCCAGCGTTCCCACTTTTAAATATTCCACCTTTAAATATTTCCCCCCCCCCTAAAATGGAAAATGCCAACTATTGGTGAGGACATGGAGATACTGGAACTCTGGGGCACTCCTGGGGCAGCCACTGTGGAGAACAGCATGACCAGCCCTGAAGGGAAACCGAATCATCTGTGCTCCAGCAACTGTGGTCGTAGGCCCAGAAGAATTGAAAGCTGGGACTTGAACAGCTCTTAGCCCACTGATGTTCACGGCAGCGTGACCCATGGAGCCAACCGGCGGAAACAACCCGTCCATCAGCGAGCGAATAAACGAGCTGTGGTCTGTCTATGCGCTAATATGCTGTTCAGCCTTAGAAAGCCGGGAGATTCCGGCACGTACGTGCTGCCTATCACATGCACGAGTCTTGAGGACGTCATGTTAAGTGAAATGGGCCAGTCACAAAAATAACAGTGTATGGTTCCAATTCTATGAAGTACCTAGAGTAATCAAATTTATAGATACAAAAAGGAGAATAATGGTGACTGGGTTACAAGGGAAGAGGAAAGAACAGGAAGTAAGTGTTGAATGAGTACAGTTTCTGTTCAGGATGGGCAAGTTCTAGAAATGGATGGTGTCCCACAGCACGGCTGTACTTCATGCCACTGAACTCTACCCTTAAAATGACTAAAATGGTGAATGCTAATGTATATTTTACCACAATAACAATTTTTAATGCAAAAAATACTCCTCCTAACAAGTCAACAAACTTTACTTCTGTGCCCATAGTAAATGCTGGAAGGTGCATTAGTGTTTCTCCAGTTGGAAGCAGCCGGCTGGCAGGAAGAAGGGGAGTCATTGGCACTCATAGCTGGAAAAGTGCCAGAAGTGCCATCACAGGGCTGGGCCTCCAACAGTGCCCTCAGGACCCTGGTCTCAAGAGTCGGCTACAGTGGCCCCCAGCAACTCCTCTTTGTTGCTCAACTCCTAGAGAAAAAAGATCTCTTATGGGTGGCACCAGCCAAAGCCCCAGGAGTCCTAAATCTCATGGGTTTCCTGTAACTCACACATCGCTCCCTGAGCCAACTGCTGACACATTTGCCCAGCAGAGGACAACTAGGGGGCTGGCAGAATAGAGGCGAAGGTGTATGGCAGGCAGTGAAGGCGGTGTGCGACGGCAGGGCACCCCAGAGTTAACAAGGAAAGGTCTGGTCATCAGAGAGAGAAGGTACAGTCTGGTTGGAGGAGATAAGATTCCCAAGCACTAAAGCAAAATGTAGAAATGCTGTGGTATAAATCCTAAGGACACTAGGGCTTGAGTTGGACCTTGAGGAAGAATGGATTTCAGTGTGGAGACAGGGAGGGGTCGTGGGGTTGGGAGACCAGGAGGAGCAGAGTGTGAGGTGGTGGCAGTAAGTACATCAGACAGGAGCAGTGACAGGCTCACGGGGCTGGAAGCAGACCCTGGGGTGAGCAGAACCACCTGACACAGTGCCAGTACCTTGAAAGCAGGTTTGGAACGTCTCCAACCATCCAATTTTCTTTCTTTATTTTCTTTTTAAGATTTTATTTATTTGACACAAAGAGGTTGCAAGTAGACAGAGAGGTAGGCGGTGGGGTGGGGGAAAGCAGGATCCCCACCAAGCAGAGAGCCCAATGAGGGACCCGATCCCAGGACTCTGGGATCATGACCTGAGCCACCCAGGTGCCCCTCCATCCAATTTTCTAATAGTTGGGCATAGATATTCTTGAGTCTCTTTGTTGTGGAACTACTCCAACACCTGCAAAAGCAAGACTGTAAGTCAGATGGAATCATGTTCTAGACTCCTGCCCAAATGAACGACTTAGGCAGCTAAGTGGATTATTCTGGGCTCTGAAGGGGAGCAGGTGCACCAGGGCCTGGCCTGCAGGGAGTGTGTGTTAATGTCTTCAGGAGCTGTCCTCAATGTGCCACTTGCTTTTATGTTCTGAAGAAAGAGGCAGAAGAAAATTTCTGGAGCCCAGCTAGCACCCCTCACACACGGGGCGTGCCCTGCCCACTGGGTCAGGACCAGCACCAGCAGCCCAGAGACAGATCTCATCAAACTATACTCAACCTGGGCTTTTTTCTTTTTCATTATCTGTACACTCCATGATTCTAATTTTTATTTAGTACATTTGTGTTTCATTCTCTCTCTTTTTATTTTAAAGATTTTATTCATTTATTTGAGGGAGAGAGCACAAGTAGGGGGAGAGGGAGAAGAAAACTTCCTACTGAGCAGGGAGCCTCAGGCAGGGTCCCCATCCCAGGACCCCGGGATCATGACCTGAGCTGAAGGCAGACACTTAACTGACTGAGCCACCCAGGTGCTCCTCATCCTCTTTTAAAATTAAACTTGCCAGAATTAAGCATATTTCTTTCGTTCAAAAAGTAACTGAGAAGTACAATTATTATTTTCTATTTTCTAACTCACTGGTCTTTTTAAATTATAAAATACACATAACATAAAATTTACCATTTTAACCACTTTAGAGTGTACAATTCAGTGGCCTTTAGAGCATTCACAATGTTGTGCAGCAATCCACATTGCCTAAACCCAGAATGTTGTTCTGGCCTACCCCTCTTCCCCAGCGCCCCTCCCCCCCCTACCCTACCCCACCACTCCCAGGGTCGCAAGTAGGCATTTGGCAGTCGGTCACCCCAGTCCTTGGCACCCATGAATCTGTTTTCAGTCTCTGTGGATTTGCCTATTCAGGATATTTCACATAAATGGAATCACACAATATGCGGCCCTTTTTGTCTGGCTTCTTTCACTTAGCATAGCCTTTTCGAGGCTCAGCCATACTATAGCACGCATGCGTCAGAGCTTCGGGTTTTTTTATTATTTTTTTAAAGATTTATTTATTTGATGGAGAGAATAAATAAAATCTTATTTATTTGATGGAGAGAAAGATCACAAGGAGACAGGCAGGCAGAGAGAGAGGGGAAAGCAGGCTCCCCGCTGAGCAGAAAGCCGGATTCAGGGCTCCATCCCAGGACCCTGAGACCGTGACCTGAGCTGAAGGCAGAGGCTTAACCCACTGAGCCACCCAGGTGCCCCACATTCCTTTTAGAGTTGGACGCTATTACATTGTATGGATGCCCTTACATGTTGTTTGTTTATTCATCAGTTGATGGTAATGTGTCTATTTTTAAACCAAAAGGACATGCTTTGGTTATTTTAATCAACCTTCTGCATTCCCCAGTTGCCAAAAAGGAGGCAATTCATGAATAATTAAGACATTTATCAGTGAACTTAAAGCACTGAGGCACTTCAGAGTCTTTAACTTTTAGGCATAGTTGTTTTCATGAGGCCCCCAGTATGTCTTCTGCTCAGGTTGCTTGTCTTTGGTTTGCATTTAGTCCTTTGCACATCTTTCTTTGAATGCAGTGTGCCCTGGAAACCGGTATAGCAAGAAATCAGGCTGAGTCATGAGCGAGCTGGCTGTTTGAATGGATCTGATGACACCCGGTCTTTAATACACCCTGGGTCACTAGAATCAGTGTGGCACCTCGAGTGGAAAAATCTGGATTTGAATTTTGGTTTGAACACTTCCAGGAGTGTGACCTTGGACCATCTCTTGAAGATTCATTTGAAAAACAGCAACAATAATGTCTACTTCCCAAGCGTGTTAAGGATCCAGGTTTATTGTGTGCAAGATACTCTGCTAGGGGGGTGCGAACACCAAACATGAACAGAAAACTCGAGCTCCTGCTTTTGCAGAGCTTCCGTTGTAGTGGTGAGAACCCCAGGCACACAGGTGGGAGTGCGGTGGAGAGGTCCTGAAAGGCTTTCCTGGGGAGCTACCGTTTGAGCAGAGGCCTGAGCAAGGAGCAGCCGTGGAGCTGTGGGCCGGCAGAGAGACTCGCAGGTGTAAGGCTGGGAGGAGGAGTGCGCATGCACCTGGGATGTTCCAGGTAGCGGAAGGCGGCCGTAGTGGCCTGGGCGAGAGGGAGACACCGGGGGGCTTGGGAGAGGCCACATGGCCCCCAGGAAAGGGTTCGGATTTTCAGCTAGGTGGGCGGAGAAATCCGTTGGAAGATGTTAAAGCAGGGGGATTACTTTTTAGAAGATTTCTATGATATAAGGATAAGAACGGGGCAAGGCTGGAAGGCATCCTGGTCCAAGACATTTGTGTTGACGCGTAGAAGCCACGATGGCGACTCGGACCGCTTTTCCGCTCCTGTTATTATTAGCCGCGTCGCCAGCAGGATCGCCACGTGCTGCTCGTCAAGAACCAGCCATTAGCAGCCGCTGCTGAGGATTCCGCAGGCCCCGACTCCAAACTCCAGAATCTGCCGCCGTGGTTCGGATAAAAAGTGAAGGAAGCCCTTATTTATTCTGCGGCCTCTGAGGCCCCGGGCCCGGGCCGGCTGTCCTGCCCACGGCCGCGCGCCCTGAAGAACCGGTCTTCCCTCTTCGCTCCCATCCTTTCAGGGCCAGAAAAAGCACACAGCATGGTTTGTATTCCTTTCCCGTCTGGTTGCATTTTGTTTTGTTTTTAAGGTCTGATCCTTCCCAAGGAAGTTGGCACTTGTGCGCTATTCATCCTTCCGTGGGTAACTTAATAGAAGTGGCTTGTCTCTGTAGGGGGCGACTAAGACTCCAGGCACCGGGGTGGTTGGGGAGGCTGGGGAGGTACTGATAGGGCCTGAGCAACCTAATCTCAAAGAACGGGATGGGAACACAAAGCAAGCCAGCCGTTGTTTTTCGTAAGCCAAATTCCATCCGTTAGATTGAACAAACCCACTCCATTCCAATGGAGCTTCTGTAACTTCCCAGTGAGCTAATAAACTTCGGCAGGTCTCCAGGACTCCAAAGTTCATCATTCCCATGGTGATCCTGGAGCAATTCATCATTCGTCAACCCACGGCCTGCATTGCGGCCCCCCCTAAATTCACTTCTAACCGATTAAAATAAAAACAAAGTCCTGAAGATACTCTGATGAAATAGGCACACCTAAAAACAGCTTGTGGAATTGTAAATTCTAAATCCCAAATTTCTGGGGCATGATTAAGCAATTATCTGTAAAACTGTTTATACTTTCTGAATCATTTCACCTAGGGGAATTTACCCCCAAATAACCCCAATGACATCAAGGTAATTTGTATAACAGGTTTTATGACAGCACAAATTATACAGAGAAATTTGAAAATAGGCTAATAAGTTAGAGCCCATCAACAGATTTGAATACTGTGCTCATTCGTTTAAAAATCAGTCTTAGCGACAGAGACTGGGCTAGCCTGTGGAAATGTAAACATAAATGTTACCTCTCTGCCCCCAAGAGGCTCATGACCAGGGCAAGGGCGTCCAATTTCTTTGGTTCAAATTCTGCTGCATTGCTCTCTAACCAGACACCCTTGGGAAAGTTACCTATGCCCTCTGAGCCTATTTCCTCCTATGAAAAATAAGAATAGTAGTAATCACATAATAGGTAAGCTATGCTGATAATGCTTCTTAAGCACCTAGAATAGTGGCTGGTGCTATGTTTTGTTAAATGAAATAATTCTATAAATGCCACATTATCATACAATATAACAAGTCATAATACTATATGTAAATGTAGAATGAGCACATAAAAGGGATTAGTTCTGCCTGGGGTGATGGTCTAGGAGGACAGCAGGCTGACTGTTTGGTAAGAGTCTTCAAGAATGTGGGAGGTTTCACCAGGTGGAAATAGTGATGGAAGAAAGAGCATGAGAAAAAATTTAAGAGGTACTATCAAAGTTATGCATGTAATGCTCCTTTCAGATTTTCCAAGATAGTTTCACAATTATTTTCAAAGAGTATTGTATATTGAACTGGTAGGTTTATCTAAGCCCTTTCCCCCAACTGCATCTATGTGACGCCATGCTAAATGGAAAGAAAACCAGATGGAGAAAAGCTGTTCATCCATCTCGACCTTCAGGATGCTGCCATCCATCCCGACATAGTCTTCCCAGAATAAGGACTGCCCTAGCAGGAATGCCAGTTACTCCTTCCTGAGTATACCATCCTCTATGGCATTTTGGAGAAGGAGTCACTTTTACTCTTGTCCACTAGAAGACTCTCAGTCGTGGCATTCCTCATGAAGCCAGCAACCTCATCTACTCTTTTTATCATGGGTTCATGCCTGTGGACATGCGAGTTAGACTCTGGGCAGTACTAGTGTTCTCAAGGTAGTGCTAATAAAAAGGGAGCTTGTGTTAGTCGTGAGAGTTCTTCATGAATATTCCATGTACTCCTGAGCACATAATAAAATGGCTCCTCCCACCCCCTTGGAAGTTGGGTGTGGCTGTCGGCCAATGAATTGTGAATAAAAAGCAACAGGTGTCACTTCCTGCTTAAAATTTTAAGAGCCAGTAAGCACACCACCTACCTTGTGCCTTGACAGTTATGGTAGCAGGTGTCCATCCAGCTGGGCCCCCAAAGGACTGTCATACACAAGCCCACTTTAAATATGTAGCATGAGGGGCAAAGAAGTCTTTGTTGTGTTAAGCCACTGAGATTTGGGAATTGCTTATTAAAACAGCATGTCTTCGCCCATCCTGACTCCAGTAATAGTCCCCCAAAATTGTAAATGTGTGTATGAATAATACAAAGAAATCCAAGCAGGAGATCAAATTTTCACAGCATAAGGAAATGCTAACAAAGACATAAGAGAATTTAAAGTTAAGCAAATGGTTATTATTTTTCTTAATTCATTTTCTTAATTCATTGAATTCAGAATAAAAGAAATAAAAAGAATAAAAGAAATTTCCAGTTCTTTTAGCCAAGAGGGTAGATGAAGGCAGAACTGTGCTTAATACAGAACTAATTGACCACCTGTATGCAACAGAACCAGATGCGCCAAATATCCCAGCCATGCTCCTTCCTGCTCCTTTGCTTCTTCCTACCTTCACTTGCTGTTGGAGAAGTATAGTTTGAGCTCTGCTCTTGAGCTAGCCAGCTGAGACGAAGTTGAGTAATGATTGTCCAGGGAATTACAAGTACAGGTTAGAAGAGACCTTAAGAGCATCTTGGCCAAGCCCTAACCTTATCTGATGTGTTAAGTAACTGAGATCGCAACCATTTTCTGGGGCGGCTTTCTCTGTAACTTAGCACAACCATCTCTACTGAGCTGTGTTTGAGAATCACCCAGAGTAACTTAAGCCCCTTCCCCCAACTGCGTAAGTCAGACTTCTGTGGGTGTGGCCATCCATATATTTTAGATGTCTCCCTGGTTGTTCTGTGCAGCTGGAATTCGAGAACCATCAGAAGAGAATTTCTTAACCTCGTGGTTCCCAAATGTCATTGCACACTGGCATCACCCGGGGCTTAAAAATAAATAAATAAAATAAAGCCTGTCTCTCCCAGTCTTACTGATAGACTTGCTCTCGTGAGACCTGGGTGTCAGAAATTTTTAAAGACAAAAAAAAATAAAAATAAATAAAAATTTAAAAAGAAAATTTCAAAGAATGAATCCCCATCAGAATTAATTCTGTTTTACAGCACACAGTTGGGCTGCCATAGTCTTAACCAAATTTAAGAGCTTCGGGTCTATTCAGTCTGACGTGGGCACAAATCCTGACTCTCCCACAGTGTGTGCTGCGGGCATGGTCCTTACTTTCCATGGAGTTCAGATTTCCTGTTCTGTAAAATGGAAATAACCACAGCTGCTGCCTAAGGTGGTCGTGAGGACTGAAACAGTGGGTCAGCACTGTGTCCGGCAAAAACTGCTCAAGAAACACAAGTGAGTATCATCTCATTTCATTCTCTCGCCTATTCTGTAAATGATGTCCTAACCTCATAGCTAAAGGAACTGAGGATCAGAAAAGTCGTTGGTTGCCTCAAGGTAACATGGTGATGATTATCAAAGCCTGGGTCATCCCAGGGCTTTACTGTACAGATACTTGCAGCTGCCTCAAGCACACCCCATTCCCCAGCCCGCCCGGGCTAACCACATGGGGCCAGGCCGCCATGTTGAAAGGACCCCACTATGGAGCACATTTAGGTGGTCCAGTGGACCTTGGCCCAACTCAGCTCACCTGCTTCTGCCCTGGAGCTTGAGACTAAGTCATGTCTTAAATCTCGTTGACGTCATCTCTTTTCAAGATTGTAACATAGCCTCAGTTGACTTATTTACCAGAATCCTTTTCTCGGTGTGATCACAAAACGTAATGGTTACTCACAACTGTTTCTTATATTAATATGGTACACTTTCCAAAGGTATCATGGCCTGTTAAACCCTCACATCACTCCTTGCACAGAAGGATGAACTCGGGCACTCGGGACACATTATTTATATTTGCTTCATAGATTCCGGAGAAGGCAGGGAAATTGCCCAAGGCATTTACTCCTATATCACAGAATGTGATCTTTTGAAGGAAAAGTATAGAACCACAGAATTAGATGGGGCCCCCAGCACCCTTGGAGATGACCCACAGGTTTACTTTGTTTACTTAAAATATGTGTTTATCATGGGGAGGGGAGGGGCCAGGGCCCTGCTGCAGATGCCCTCCAACCTCACACCTGCTGTGTGAGCAAAACTGTGACATTGGTGGGGGCAGCACCAGGGCTGGCTGGGGCAGACGTGGGAGGGGGAGACAGAGCTGTTTAGCCCACCTCCTCTCAACTCTATTATCCCCTCGCTGCTTTACTTAGATAGGAACAATTGACTTCTCACTGCTATTGGGCAGTTTCAAGAATTTTCCCAGTCCCCATTCAACCAGAATGAAGCCCAATTCTTCATTTTGGGCTCTCCAGGAATTCTGGAGCAGCTGCAGCTTGGCTAAGATGGGATTTATCCCTATGGATTCTCAGGCTGCAGGGTGTAGGGTCACTTGTGCTGGCGATTTTGATGCCCTGAGAAAGCAGAGAGGATTTCTGGGTATGAAAAGCCACCCTTCTCTCAGCCGCAAGGGGATCTCTCCAATCACTTGTTGCCTTGTTGGCTACACCTCAGTGAAGGAGGTCATTTCCAGGCCAAACTGGTTAAAGCAAAACCCCAAAATAACAAAGCAGGAACATCTTCCCCCTGAGAACACTGTGTCCTCAAAGGTCAAGTTCAAATTGAATTGAATTCTCAGAGACACTCAAGATCTTGTCTAAATTTACCCTGACCCACTTAGGGAAGGAGCCAGAACCAAGCGGACTTTTTTTTTTTTTTCTTTTTTTTTTAATGAAATTTGGGACACCATACTCAAGGCACTGATGCCCCATAAAGCAGCCAGTGGCCGCTTTGGAGGTTGGATCCAACATCAACTCGCCGCCTGGGAGACCAGATGGGCAGCAAACTGCTTCTGGTGGTGGTCAAGGCGAGGGCTGGGGCCACACCTGTGCGCAGTGGCGCCAGCAGGGCTGCTGGCAGGATGGTGACGCGCTTGCGAGAGCGGCTGGGGGATGCGCGGGGCGCCGCCTGGTTGCCTAGTGACACCTCGCAGACGTCACTCATGAGCATCAGTAGCGACATCTGGTGAGCAGAGGACTCTGGCATTTCGACAAAATGGGTTGAAATGGTAAAATGGATTTTAAGTCACTGCTGCAGGTGGGAGATAGAGTGGATGGGGCTTTGGAGGCCAGAAACCTGCCTCCTCTTCTCATTTAGAATGACCTGTTTTGCTTCCCCCTGGTCAGGAGCACACCCCATGTGTGCCCAGGCAGGTGGCGCAGCCTAGCAGGTGGCTGTGCGCTTGCCAAGGAAGGCTGGTTTATACTTCCAGCTTCCTGCAGACTAATTTTGCTCTGCCACTTGCAATGAGATGAAAGCCAAAGGGACCTATTCCTGACCTCCTTGGAACCTGAATTAAGGCAGTGTGGCTTCTCAGGCGCACCGGGCTGTGAGCCACATGAAGGCAGGGATTCTCTTCCTTGTAACTTCACAGTGCCCTCAAGAAATTTGCAGACCCTCAAGAAATGCTTGTTGGATCCAGCACTCTCATTTCCACTTTGGGCGGGGGGAGACAATTAAGGAATAATAAATATTAAATAAATATAAATAAAAGCATTAACATTTAAGGAATAGAGCCTAACCCAGGTAACCTGAAAGACCTACTGCCTAGCATAAACACACACACACACACACACACACACACACACACACGGCACGGTAATAAGCACATTGTAATTCTAATAGCTATGGTTTATGGACAGATCCGTGGTTTCACAAAGTGCTCTGATACACATCATTCCTTTAATACATTTATGATCTGGGGGCCTGAATATAGTGCCTGTTTCCCATTAGTCATTCTTTCTCAGTCCTTTCTCAAACTTTCCCTCATGCAAGTCTTCCAGTCACTTGGCCATTACCTGCTCCAGGGGCACCTCTCAGAGAACCCTGCCCACTATGGGCCAAGCAGATCCTGAGCTGTTTCAAGAGAAGACCACCATGGGTAACTGGAACAAGGAGGTATCAGAAGCCTCACATCTCCCTTTGCCTCCAATAACCTGGCCAGTTTGTGTTCGTCCTCTGCCTGAGCCCCACAATTATTGGCTGGGCCTAATACATCCAGAAATTATAACTAATCACTAACACAGTAGTGGTCATTTATTGAGCACTCGACTGTGTACTAGGTATTATCACATTTAATAAACAATTTTATAGATGCATCTTAAAGATGAGGAAACCGAGTCTCAGAGGGGTTAGGCCATTTATGGCCAATAAATGTGGAAGCAGCAGCTCAGATCCTGGTTCAGCTGACCCAAAGCCTGTGCTCACAGCCAGCAGCCGGCAGGTGTTCCTTCTGCACCATTTACCCTGTCCCAGCTCAGCGCAGAAACCTTCCAGTAGCATTTCTAAATGTGTGCGAGACACATCATTAGTAATCTGTTTCCTACCCATGCACCATTTGGGGTGATGAGAAGCTCCACCCTCCGTGGTCACCTTCAAGTAAGACTGATTAAGCCCCACAGGTGGCATATGAGGAGTCAGGACCTGAAAAGACATGTCCCACCCCAGTCTCCTCATGGTGGTGCCTTTGTTCAGTAGTTCAGCAAACACCTGACCTCTACCAAGTTCTGGGCGCTCTGCTGGACCTGGGCACGTGGTGGAAGCTGGAATTGACTGGGTTCCTGCCTGCAAGTTGCCGACAGCTTTGCCACCAGACCTATCACGGAGAAAAACTGTCCAGCCCAGCATTTGCTACAGTATCAACACATATTGAGATTTATTGTGGTTCCATTTGAAAATGTTGGCAAACATGCAGTGGCAAACAAAGCTGGTTTCCATCCAAGCCCTTGCACCAGACACCAGGGGCAATTGAGGACAGAGGCACACCGGTATCTGGGGTGGCCTGAGGCCAGGAGCATTCGTGAGCTGACGTTTGTCAAGTACTGTGCTTCTGTAAGATGATATTTTGTCAAAAATAGGTGACTCCCATGAATAAGCCATTTTTCAAAATCTTCTAGGAAATATACACGCATTTCTTTCCTCCCCCAATCACCGCTCTTCCAGTGTCCATTGTTGTCTTAATTGTGCAGGTTATGCCATCATGAAGCATTTACAAGCACCAGGTAGCAAATGAGAAGGGCTTAGATGAGAGCGTGCTTCAAATCCCGGTTCTGTTTGAGGCTACTGTTGGACTTCAATAACTAGGTCCCTATCCGCCAGGAAACGAGATGACACAAAGGTGTTCTATGCCTCTGCCTTAATTCCTGGTTTAACCTCTTATTATCATCAATTTCTTCCTGTTTGTTCAGTTGTCTCCCTGTCCACCTGCCCATCCAGCCACCCATCTGTCCCTTCTCCATTCGCTTCATGCTCTTGTTCATGCTGAGACACTGGCTATTCAGAGATCCCCAGGACAGTCTCCCAGATCAGAAGAAGGGATGGTTTTATAGGAAAATAAAGGAGAAAATGGTAGTGGGGAAGCTGTATGAGTAATAAGAGACCTTTGGTGGAGTTTGTGAGATGATGTTTTCTGGAAAGTCCTAATTGTAAACAGATCCATGGCTCCCACAAGGAAGAGCCACTTGGTAACCTCCATCTGGGCATTAACAGCCATCCCCTACCTAAGATGTCCCCCAAGGGTTGTGTCACCCCAAAACCACAATTCCCCCTGAGTGGGCCAGCCCGTCTCTCAAGGAACCATAGCTCTAGGCTAACTGGCTACCCTACACTAAGCAGCTAGGACACACCTTCCTCCTCCTTCCAGAGCATCTCCTATTATGGGCTATATGCCAGGATCTCCTGGGATAAGGAACCACACTGTTTTGTACCACTTGTTCTTTCTCATACACATGAGTGCAAGAGATGATTGTGAACATAGATCCTCTGGGCCTACTGTGCCATTCTATTCATCATAACATAATTCTACATGGACCACAAGGGCAACCATAATACAACTTTCCTTCCGACTTCTGATCACGTGCCATCACTAAATCACCCCAGGGATTATATTTATCTTACAGACCTTAAGATGAGTGGAAGTGCATTCATCTTACAGGGCCTGTGGATAATCTTTCCTTTCAATAAATCCATTCATCTGAGTTATTATGTGATTATGTGTTCAAGATAAGGTCTAATTACATATCCCTACCACCCAGATTCTTTCACTTGGACAATCAACAAATAATCATTAACCATCTCCTACATTGCAGCCTTGGTTGCAGGGATATGGAGATGAGTCAGTAGAAACCTGTGTCAAGGGACTCCGGAGTCCAGTGGAAGAGAAAGGCATAATTGCACTTCACTGCCATGCAGGGTACCCCAGCATTAATCATGTAGGAGGCTGGGCCTCATTCTGGGAGTGCCAGGCGAACAGAGGTGAACCCCACGAAGACGTCATTATCTCAGTTTATCCGATGTGGGGATGAGATTCTTGACTCAGATGGAGCCCTTCTAATCCTACTTTCCATATAAAATATATCTAACTAGGTTTTTAAATTCAGAGCTCACGAGGATAACAAAATGGTTTACTGCAACTGACTGAGCTCACATCTACGTTAAGAAAGATTCCAACATAGCATCCATATCAGAGTCATAAACACTGACTGCAGATCACACTCTCTTTCTCATTAAGGAGGTGGCGGTGCCTCCTAACCCATGTGACGGGGGCAGGGTCCAGTCCCCCCTCATTCTCTGCAGTGCTTCGCTGTCTGGGCTGCAGCTCTCAGACCCCTGAGTCTTCTGCTGAGGCAACAGCCAAAAGAACCTTTGATATCTACTGGTCTCCTTAAATGAGCATGCATCCTTTTTCAGGCTCAGCCCAACGCCATCTATAAAGCACCACAGAGCCCAGAGCTGTGTTTGGTGCCTTTGCTTTCTTTGCGGGATCAGTGGTCTTAATAAAATTGTCATCCCCTGGGCTGTAGCTACAGCCACGAGAGAAGCAGGCTTTCCTTCAGAAGCTGATCTACGAACACACCCCACTGCATGGCCACGAGGATGGCGGATCAATTTCTTTAGGCCCTGAGGACTAATAGGTCGCCATAGGACTCTGAGGCATAGTATGAGGTATTTTGCATGGGCTGGAAAGAGAGTATGGATAGTGAAGGAAATAATATCAAGAGAGAATCTGGAATAAAGAGGATGGAGGTCTTGATCAGGTTGCGATGCAAACATAATGGTGAAAAAGAGAGCTATAAATAAACAAGGATCGAGGTTGGCTGTGAGGGACACAAGACCAAAAGAGCAGTACTAGAAACAAAACAGGCTTGTTTCCCTGTCATGAAAACATAGGCAAAGCAGGGCTGGTGTCCACAATCATAAGGAGGCAAACTGCTTCTATAAGGTAGCTCTGTCACCCTCAACCTCAATGATAGCTCCTATCTCAGGGTCCAAAATGGCTGCTCATGCCCCAATCATCACAGCCTTATTCCATTCAGTGCAAAGAAAGAAGGAGTAAAAAACGAATTGCCCCCTTTTTATGAGGACACTTTTCAGGAACTGCATACACAGCTTCTTCTTACATCCCATCAAACGAGTGCTACTGAGTCACATCGCCACACCTAGTTGGAAGGGAGACTAGAAAATGCAGGCTTCGTTCTGAACAGTGACCACTGAAGGCTTTGTTGCAGTCTCTGCAAATGGCCTGAGCAAAATACTGAAGGTTAAGGGTCTCGAAGATGGAACCCTTCCGGGTGATAGCAGAAGTTGAGTGGACAAACCCCAAACACTCACCAGATCCCAGTAGATGCCCGAATCCATCCTCTCCCCCCAGAGCCCTTGCTGACTCAGCATTAGGAAAACGACAAACAGTCTTTCAGCTTTGGAGCAGCATTTTGGTAAACTGCCCAGCTTAACGGACAACTCCTTTATTCTCTGAAGATTGAGAATAGTTTAGGAAAAAATATCTAATAGAAAAAAGAATAAGGGCAGTTTTGTGTCCATTGTGTTGCTACGATCGCCCGAGAATAGGCCCGAGAGTTACAGCGCTGTGTCTGCTGCTGACATAGCCTCGGTTCCTCTAGTCTTTACTAAATGACAGCAAGATCTGCTGATTTGGAAAGAGAAAGAGCCACTTTCTCCTTCCCGTGAAGACGAAAAGCAACCTCCTGGCCTCCAGAGGAACCAGGTACTTAAAAGGCAACCTTCTGAGCAGCTGGGAGGTACGCAGGGACCGGGCTCTGTTCCTAGCTGCCTCGTGGGCTCCAAAGGCCTCGCCTTGGCTGGTGCTCCCGGCAGGGGCCCGGTTCTGGCCGGCTTCTGTCTTCCTCCAGCCCCTTTGTCCCCTCTCACCGTGCAGCTTCTGTCAGCTCTGGTCTTTGGTTTAGAAAAGACCAACAGGTGAGGTGTGGCCAACCATGGTGGATCAGAATGCCTTGGAGGCCTCATGGAAATCAGAACACAGATCCTACAGCGAGTGAAGCGTGCATGGGTCCCATCGGAGACCGATGCAAAGGTTGAGAACAAGCCTGGATGTTTGTGTGGCGCTAAAGATGACTTCACTGGGCTTCTCCCTTGAAATCCTTGATTAAGAAGCCCTGGACCTCTCATTACATTATTTAATGTAAGAATTGTATGTGTATGTATCAAGCTAGTATCAGTTAACAGGAAAGAAAAATTTTTTAATTATCCCGTGTTTATACTCCAAATCGTTTTTCTTTTTGAACAAAATACAAATAATAACAAAGAATGATAGAACAGTACTTGTGGATCCAGTATTCAAAACAAGTAGCTGGGGGCACCTGGGTGGCTCAGTGGGTTAAGCCTCTGCCTTCGGCTCGGGTCATGATCTCGGGGTTCTGGGATCGAGCCCCGCGTCAGGCTCTCTGCTCACCGGGGAGCCTGCTTCCTCCTCTCTCTCTGCCTGCCTCTCTGCCTACTTGTGATCTCTATCTGTCAAATAAATAAATAAAATCTTTTTAAAAAAAAAAAACGAGTAGCTGACATTTGCTGATGTTTATGTATTACTTAAATTACACTGATTCTCATTACCGATGGTCGTTACATTCTACAGCGTTGCCATGAGCGCTTAATTAGCCAATTATTCTCAGGGGAAATGTGGTGAGGTTCTCATTGAGAGCCTCTGGTGTGTGCATCCATAAACAGGACACAGTGTGGTTCTGTAGGATTTATACAATTTTTACATAAATGATATTATTCTGTTCCAATGTTCCACAACTTGCTTTATCCACTTCATTGTATGTTTCCAGGATCTCTTTATTTGGAAATATATTCATTCATTGAAACCTCAGTATAGTAATTGTGGACTCCGTAAGTAGACAGTATCAGTCATCAACGGTTTTAGGTACTTCCAATAACAAGCTATTATTCGTCTTGCTCTGGAACAGTTGTCTGAAAAAACATATCTGCCCATATGATACTTCTGTGTAAAACTCTCTTAGCATATGATATAGGGTATCATCAAAACCCCTGAGACATGAAGGTCATCCTCAATTTGACCCCAGGATTCTTTCTCCAGTGTCATCCCCCATCACTCATCCCAATCAATCAGTGCCATCATACACCTCATTTTCACATCTTTGGCCTTTACAAATGCTAATAACTTCGCGAGGTGGGTTATTGCCTTCTTTCCTTATCTGGCAAACTCCTACACAGCCTTCAAAACCCACCTCAGGGAGGTCTGGGTGGCTCAGTCACTAAGCGTGTGCCTTTGACTCAGGTCATGATCCCGGGGTCCTGGGATGGAGCCCACATGAGGCTCTCTGCTCTGCGGGAAGCCTGCTTCTCCCTCTCCCATTTCCCTTGCTTGTGTTCCCTTTCTTGCTGTCTCTCTCTCTCTGCATCAAGTAAATAAACAAATAAAATCTTAAAAAAAAAAAAAAAATTCAAACATCATCTCCAGTGACAGATTTACTATGAAGCCAGTGAAATGTAAGCTTCAGGACTTGCATTCACATGGGCCTCTACTACCACAACATGG
Source organism: Mustela putorius furo (assembly GCF_011764305.1). Lineage (NCBI taxonomy): Eukaryota > Metazoa > Chordata > Mammalia > Carnivora > Mustelidae > Mustela > Mustela putorius. The sequence continues at coordinate 9,387,045 of NW_025422010.1, read as the reverse complement.
GAGGGTGGAGCCATGTGTTTACATGGATATTTCGTGTTTGTATAAAAGAATAGAAGATATTTTTGGTTAAAAGTCCATCCAAACTGAATGAGCTTCAGAGCCCTCCAAGCCTGAGCCCCCTCCCCATCTGCCCCAGATCACCACTCTTGTTATGCTTTCCACGAGCTCCCAGAAGGGCAGCCCTCTGGGGTCACACAGCGCTTTCACCTTGTGTCTAATACATCATATCACCTATGATTTGACAAGACATATGAGGATTTCTGTTCCTGTGCCTGTCTCCATAGTAGGTATTCACCAAACATTTGCTAAGGGGATATTCGTGAGGAAAATATAAACAGAGCTTGGTGCAAATATTTGCTGATCTCTCCAGACTCGGTCATGTTCATCTTCAGAAGGAGATGGCCAACTGCCGCCTCGTTGCACGCCAGCAGACAGAAGGGAACAGGGGAGGTCGCGGGACCCAAGAGGGGGAAAGAGGACCTCAGGAGTGCTGTGGGAAGGGTGTGAAGCCAAATCACAAAAGCAAGGAGAGTCAAACAGAAATGGGATGGAGAGATTAAATAAGGCAGGGACAGCAAGGTGAACAGATCATCCAGAAAGAGCTCATGTTAATTTAGGTAGTGGGATGGTTTCACTGAAAAACAAAGGTAAAAATAAACCATATGTAAAACGGGGGAGATGAGGAAAATAAGTATTTCGTTCCTATTGCATAGATTGACTCTGAGACCACAGCTAACGCATTGCCTGCCACCTGCTGTCTCTCATCTGGGAGATCATCCCCGAGGAGCACTGACCCAGCCTTCAAGAACCAGCCTCGCCCTGACTTCCTGGAGCCATGGCTCCACTTTCCCTTCCTACTGCCGGGATTTCATTCCTGCCTCGGCTCGGTCCCCAAAGCTGTGACTATGAGGACAACTGCAGTGGCCCGCTGCTTTACTTATTTTAAACATCTGCGTAATTACTGAACAGCGCATGTAGAGAAACTATCCTTTACATTGCCTCCCGTGACCCCGAGTCTTCCAAAATTCACTGCTAGTTAGACAATTTTTCATGTTTTATATTTCAAGACATCATTTCATCCCACGTACCCAACCAAGAATGAGCTGTGTTCTGGAAAAAAAAATATGACATTGTTCTGTTAGGAAGAGGCAAAGAGGCAAAAGCAAAAGACAGGAGTGAAACACCCGGGCAAGCATTTCCCATGGGAAAGAATGTCACAGCTGCAAACAGATGCCTTGTGTCCCCGGACCAAGTGTCACTTACTCTGTAGAAGTACAGTTGGGACAAGTGTTTGCAGAGCAAGCAATTCCTTCCCCTCCTCTTGCCGTTAATCGCTATGCCGAGACCGGTGCAAGGAGAATCTGAGATCATTCAAAATTTAAACAGTGAATGCAGCAATCAAAATGTCACTGGGTTAGAGGAATGAATGAATAATTTAGCTCATGAAAAGTTAACATTTAGAAAAGACCAGACTTGCAAATTCCAAGAGGAAGATACAGCCTGAAATAAGATGGTCCCCTCTCTTCAATTAGAAATAAATAAACTGACTCCAGAATCTATATGTTCATCTCCCAGAGGAGGATTTTGGCAGGAGTACCATTCAGACCTGAGAGCCAGAGAGTGGGCTGGCCCCTGACAGGGTGGATTGGACCATTAGTTGATTTTAGCTCATACAGCACTCTCAGAGCTCGGACCAAGCCAGCTACAACCGGATGCCCGGCAGGGAGAGATGCAAAGACCACCGCTGCCCTTGAGGTCTGGTGGAGTCCGTGAGAAAGGCACAGGGATTGCATAGCACGAGAGTGTGTAACAGAGCTCAGACAGAACAGTGGGAGACTATTTGCCCAGGCTTGTAATCGTGTTGGTTGATGTCTGATAGAAAATCAAGGTGACAGGTGGTATCAAAGAGATGCCTGGGCTTGGAGACATGACTGTCAGGGAGCTCCAGCAGCCGGCAGCAAATTTGGAAATCAAGGTTGGAACCCTGCTGGGGACAACCATGCTCTTATGTCTTACATGACTATAGGTATGGTGATTCTCTGCCCACAATGTCCTCATCTCCTCTGTCCAACCGAAAGTCATTGCTCTTCCATGTAATAGGACATCAGCACCAGCTGAACTCTCCAGGGCAGCCCCAACAGGCCTGGGTGCTGGCTGCTCTCCATTTCCAGCACTTTCCAAGCATACCAGCAGTGAACACATCCTTTTGTGATGTTGCTAGCCTAGTGCATGAGCTGTTCAACCAGCAGCCAGCAAAGACCGTGTCTTATCTCCTCTGCATGCACAGAGCCCAGCGAGCAAGGCATTCAACAAATGTGTGTTAAAGTGAATGAGGCAGAGCTCCACTTCCCTTGGTGGGAGCTCCTGGCTTCCACCCTAACAAGAAAAAACTGAACACTCTAAAAACATCATTACTTTTCTTGAGCCCATCAAAGAGACAAAGCCACTAGACAATGAAGCAAATGTAATTTGAAGAGTGATGAGCTAAGAAAAGGTGGTACACATCACTGATTTGCCTTTAAGAGAGATGGAGGAACACATGGCTGCCATGAGAAGCGAGTAGGAAGGAAATAGCTTGAAAATAAACAAATTCTGAAATGTGGCCCAAGTATCACAGTTCAGGGTGATAAGGAGCTCTGGATACAAGGGGCAGTGGTCTGCACTTGCATGCAAGCTCTTTTCATTGTGTTGCCCTGGACCCTTGGTTAAACATTAGATGAACTTTTGCTACTGGCCAAGATGGTGTGCCAGGGACAAGATTAGCCACTGAGCCATAAAACACTAGAAACCTGTGACAGAATGATTTTGACATTGGACAACCAGCAGCCCAGGAAAGTCATGGCCTCTATCAGGCATTGTGAGAAAATTTAGGGCCAGGCAGGAGACTGTGCCTAACACTGAAGAAGGACCCAAAAAACTGAGAGCCCTCATCCCCCTACACAAGCCTGACACAGAGGAACAAGCCACACAAGTCTTCTGGAGGAGGGCACAAACAGGCAGAGAGGCCCCCTCCATGGTGGACATGCAGGAACCAACGAAGGAGGTGAGAGAAAGCCTCTGACCCCACAGGCCCTGCGTGAGCGTGACAGCTGCCCACTGAGGCAGAGACTGAAAAGGCACGGTGGTGCCCTGAAGGTAACCAGAGCAACAATGGCCCCCAACCCAACCTGACCACACCTACTTGCCTCCACCCCTCACGCACAGCCTGACAGAACTGGGGTGCCCCCTTCCCCTCTCTGGCATTCTGCCTTGGAAATTCTAGCTGCCTTCTTTTCCCCGATCCCCTCCTCTGACTCCTCCACTGAGGGAGACCACCAGGCCCGATTTGGGTCCCCCTCACCGTGCTGCATCTTGGAGACTCACCAGGTGGGTCAGCCACGACCACAGTAAGATGGCCTCGTTTGTCTCCCCTCTCTCAAGAATGACCTTCCTGCGCCAACTGTTGTCCAATGTCAAAACTGTTATCTCATGGATTTTTGTCCAGGTTTCTAGTGTTTTATGACTCAGTGGTAAATCTGGTCCACATTACACCGTTTTGGCCAAAAGCAAAAGTTTGTTTGATTTTCTACAAAGGTTCCAAGGCAATTCAAAAGAGAAAGGAGAGCCCTTTCAACAAATGGTGTAAAAATAAGTGGATGTCCCAGTGGAAAAAATAAACATCAGTATCTGCTCCACCACCCCCCCAACACTGCACAGAAAATGTTACCGGAGATGGGCCATAAACCTAAACGCAAATGTTAATGACAATGTAATAAAGCTTTTAAGGGAAAACCTACATCTTTATGACTCTGAGAGTAGGAAAACATTGTTGAGGCAGGAAACAGAAAATAGTGACCATAAAAGAAAAAAAAAAAAAGAAGAAATTCGATTTCACCAAAATTAAGATCTTTTGGTCATCGAGTGACCATTAAGAAAATGAATAGGTCACCCATAGGCTTAGATAAAATAGTCAAAAAACTAAATGCTAGTATCTGGGACAAATCAAGAACTCTTACAACTCAGTAGTAAAAAGACAACCCGATTTTAGAAAGGTCAAAGGATGTGAATAGATACTTTGCAAAGAAGGTTCACAAATGCCCAGTAAACACAAGAAAAATTGCTGGATCCCATTAGTCCACAGGGAGATAGAGATGATTAAAACCACAAGACAGCACTACTCAGCCACTGGAACAGATGAAATTAAAAACACAAGCCCCTGGGGTGCCTGGGTGGCTCAGTGGGTTAAAGCCTCTGCCTTCAGCTCAGGTCATGATCTCAGGGTCCTGGGATTGAACCCCGCATCGGGCTCTCTGCTCAGTGGAGAGCCTGTTTCCCCCTCTTTCTCTGCCTGCCTCTCTGCCTACTTGTGATCTCTGTCTGTTAAATAAATAAACTCTTTAAAAAAATACATTTTAAAAACACCAGCCCCAACAGTGAAGCAGCCGGAACTCGTATATTGTTGGCGGCTGTATTGTGGTATCTGGCAGTTTTGTAGACTAAAACATACACCTGCCCTTTGGTTCAGCAGTTCCATTCTAGGCGTTTCTCCAAGTGAAATGAAACATATACCCACAAGGCTTATAAAAGAATGGATATTAATAATATCCCAAACTGGGGACTCGCGAGTGTCCACCCATACAGAGACGGACGTACAAACTGAGGTATATTCACACAGCGTGACACTTCTCAGCAAGAAAAAGGAACAAATGACCAATATACAACACAATGCAGCTGAATCTCAAAAACATCACACTTGGGAAAGAAGCCAGACAGAAAAGAGCAGGTACCTGTACCTACCATAGGATTCCATTTCTTTGACATTCTAAAATAGACAAAATGAACATATGCAAAAAAGGAAAGTATCTACTAAAAAAAAAAGATACCTTATGATAGAAAAAAGCTCAGCTCAGGGGTGTGTCTGGTGAGGGAGGAGCTGCAAACCAGTGGGGAAAGGGCATGAAGGTAGAGGAATGTGCTGTCACTTGGGAGGTGGGCACTTATGCTACACAGATTTAGGCAATGACCAAAACTCAAGAAGTGAAAACCTTCAAGCTGTGAGCCTTGCTTTGATCGTAAATTTTACCTCAAAAGAAAAAAAAATCGAAATGCATCTGAAAACGTAAACATATTGATGGTTGGAGAGAGGGATAGATGAATAAATACGGAATAAAACAAGGATAGTAGGTATTAATAGCAAAGTCTAGGTGGTTGGGTAGATGAGTGAGTACTATAAAATTCCTTCAACTTTTCTTTGTGTCTGAACATTTCATGATATACATTGATGGGGAAATTTTTGTTCCATGAGCCAGGCAAGTTGCTAGCCTCACCTAGGCCAGGGGGCAAGGACAGGGACCAAAGCACCTGGGTTATAGGACAGGACAAGTGAGATAAACACTGGGGATCCCGGCAACCGTAGCCTTCACTGACCAGACACCCACGGTGCTCAGTACCAAACAGAGCCCTGCTCAAAAGTCAGTTCTTTTAAACAGGAAAATTCACTGTGGACAAAATAGTTTTAAAAAAAAGTCCTAGAATTATCTTGACACAGTCTGGCAGCTGGAGCTGGCCTGAAAGGACAGACAAAAAAAGATAAAAAGGGACCATGACCTTTTCAAGAACTCAGTGGTTGGCAAGTCTTCAATTCCTTATGTTGGGGGATGATAAATAATTCAAATGAAGTACACTCCTGGCTTCCACTCTCTGTAGTTGAGAGTATTGATTCTACCATTACTCACCCATGGAGGACTTTGCTGGAGGATGCCAATGAGAAATGGAGGAGTGACAGCAGTCCTGCCTTGGATATTTTGCCCCAGCCTTATACTGAGTTTCATTTGCTCTTCTGCAGGCACCGAAAATGAACCATTCTTGAAGCCCCGCCAAGATCCAGCATCTACATACCTTCCTCCATTGGGCTCGGGACTTCAGGCAACAAAGGATGGATTCAGAATCCCCCATCCGTTCTCACACAAGACCATCATTCCATGATCTGATCTGCGGACAGTACTTTTTAAACTTTGATGTGCACAAGGACACCCTGGGGATCTTGCCAAAATGCAGATTCTGATTCCCTTGGGGGACTCGACCGGGCAGTTCGCCTTTCCAAGAAGCTCCCAGGTGATGCTGGTGCTGCTGGTGATGGGTCGCTCTTTGGGTAGCAGACACTGCATGACTATAAACCAAGCTTCACCCTGAAGCCTCCTTCTTCCAAGTCTAACCTGTACATCACACCAGTATCACATCCCCTCCTGAAGATCCTCCACCGCCTGCTAGTCAAACCAGAATTTTCCATCTGACATTCAAGACCCTTGTGCAGATGGATCCCACCTGCTTTCTAACCTTTTCTTCCACTGCTCTCGTCTCGTGATCTGCACCTCCACCAAATGGAACCTTGTGCTGTTTCCTAGACTTCCTCTCACTCTGCCTTCATTCAGCTATTTCTTCTGCCTGGGAGGTTCTTGCCCAACTCCTTGAGGGTCCCAGCACAAATGCCACCTCCACTATGAAGCCCAACACCTTTCTTGCAACTAGAAATCATCCTCCTTCCTCTAGCCTCTGGTGTCCTTTTGTACCTTCCTGTCTAAGGACATTATCACCAGGTTTCTTTTTCTATGACTTTTGACCATGTCTTTTGTCTAATCTATACAACTGTCTGCTCCACGCTTCCTTAGGGCAGATTCTCATCGGATTAATGCCCACAGACATCTAGCACAAAACTTTGTATACTTGGACTGTCAGGGTCACGCTCCCCAAGATGGCGCCGGTCGCGCCCCTAAGATGGCGCCGGAGCAGTATGGACAGCCTAAAAAATATCCACCCTGGCCACACGTGACTTCGTACTCATCACATGAGCACCATGTGCCGCCACTGCCTGCGAGCCCCAGATACCTCCACGTGAACAGCCCTGTGATTGGCTGTATACTCCCTGTTCACGTGAACACCCCTGTGATTGGCTGTTATGCCCTATATAAGGCAAGGGAACTTCCCAGCAGGGGAAGGAGAAAGAAGGGGAGAAGAAAGATCGTCCAGGGAATAAACAAGAGCTTGTGCATCGACCTGTGTGTGTGTTGCGTCATCTCTGAGGGCAAGGAGAGTGCCACATTGGACATAATCGTGTGTGTTTATTATTAATTTTATTGGGGTGTAATATAAGTCAGTAAACTGCATAGTAAAGTAAGTTGAGTAAACTCAACTCTTCATTGAGTTTTATACCTGGTATCAACTACCCAGTGGAGATAGAGAGCCATCACCCCAGAATAGTCCCTACTTCCCTTTCCCCATCCACAGTGCCATCCCTAGCCAGAATATAACTGCTCACATATCCACCGCTCTAGATTTGTTTGTGCCTTTGAATTTCATGTAAATGGAATCATACTACATGCACTCTTCTGTCTAGCTTCTTCAGTCCAACATCACATTTTGTAGCCTCCTCTGTGTTGTTGAATGTTGGAAACAGCATCTCAAAGATGCCACCACTGGTGGGAATGGAAGCCCCAATTCCCTTCACTCACCTGTGTGTTTTGGACATTCGGGGCTTGTCTCCTACCTGCTTTCAGGTTGTTCACAAAGTCACTGAGCATCCCTGAAGCCCTGTCACTCTTTCTTGCTGGCCCTTCTGCCTCCTCCCATTCTATCCCATGCCTTCCGGCTGCCTTCAACAAAGAGTTCCGGACTGCTTTCCCACCACCTTCTGAGACCCCGCTGTCCAGCTCGATGGTTCTCTGCTCCAAGGGACAGTCTTATTCTGTCAGGAGATGATGTCATCTCCATTCGTTCTTTGCAAATACATTTTCCTTCCTTGGGGCTGGGGGTGGCTCATCTGTTGAGACTCAGTCAGGTCCTTGTGCCCATGTCCTGCTTTGCCAGGAAGCAAGTGTGACTGGTAAGGAAGAGGCCACTGACCCTGTTGGGCTCTCAGCCCAGCTGCCATCTGCTCACCCCCATGACCCAGCAATGACATTGATGGCCTGACAGATTCTCTCAGTCTGGGTCTTGGTGTACATTGGGTAAGAATGAGGTCCAAACTAAGCAAGTCCCACATTAGGCATGTTACCCCCCAACACAGTGACATTTGGCTAAAACATAAGTCAGGTGTCATCCCCAGTGAATTATCTTAATCTAGAAAGAACAGGAAAGGGAACCAGAGGATGAGTGCTGTGTCATTTTGCACTCTGTAAAAATTATGGTAAAAATATACTGTCTCAGTCAGCTCTGGCTGCTATAACAAATACACCATAGACTGGGTGGCTTATACAAAAAACATTTATTTCTCACCATTCTGGAGGCTGGGAAGTCTCGGGCCAAGGTCCAGGAGATCCATTACCTAGGGAGGCTCTCTTCCTGATTCCTGCAGAGGGTTCCTGACTACGGTTGTCCTCTTGCTGTGTGCTCACGTGGTGAAGAGCAGAAAGAGGGCAGTCTGTCTCCTATGTCTTCCTACTGGGCCACTAATCTCATCAAGGGGTCAACACCCTCATGACCTAATCACCTCCCAAAGGCCCCACCTCCAAACACCTTCACTTTGGGGATAGGGTTTCAACATGAGAATTTGGGGCTCTCAACTATTCAGTCCAAAATGTATACATATCAGAAAATTCATTAAAATGGTAACCACTTTAAATGTACAGTTCAACGGTGTTTTGTACTTCTTGCGATGTACAAGACATGAGAGCTCTTTCAAGACATGCATAGACGATCGTATGAAGCACTCCCTTAATCCTCACAGGCCTGAGAATAGTGCTGTTATCCCTGTTTTAAGAGACTAAGGCCCAGAGTGGGTGATGGTTGCATTGGGCAAATGGAGGATCCTGGGTGTAAACCCCATCTGTCTGCTCCAGCCTGGTCCCCTATTGCTTTATTGCCTGCCTTTCTGTCTGGCTCCTTGAAGGTGATTTCAATGTCTCTGATCTCATAGATCCCATCAAAGTGTTTACAGTGCAGACCGCAAAGTCCTTCCGTGTCCTCACAGCACTTACAGAAAGGGAGGCAGGAAGGAGATGGTGTCTCTCCCCTCCCTGCCAAGGGGCATTCAGCCTTGTGCCGTACCCTCCACCATCTGCTTTGGCCTCTGTGGTGTGACTCTTGAGATTTGCAAGATACCGACAAAGCCTATCCAAAAATGTTTTCCATTCTGGGGTTGTTATGTACCTCAAATTCCTACCAACAGTCCTCTGAGCTAGCATTTCATTAAAGTGCAAACATATAATAAAAAGGAAGACAGAGGAAGCCACTATCTCATATTAATATTGTGGCCATTTTGCATAATGTATTACCCAGCCCAGAGCTGAGCCTACTGGGATGGCCCCGGGGCCAATTATTTCAGAGTGAGGAGAAAAATTAAGAAATAAATTGTAGCTCAGGATTCCATCTGAGAGCCCAGGACGATGTGAGGTACTGTCGTGAATTATGGCCTCTCGGATGGAGCACACAGGGAGGAGGAAAAGCTGAAAGCAACAAAGATGAGATTTAGCTACTTCAGAATTTTGATGGGCCCCTTGTGTGGTGATGTGTTAAAATAAGATGTTTGGAATCAAGCAGTACAGAGTTTGCCAGTCACCAGCTGTGTGGCCCTGGGCAAGCTGCTTGAACCATCTGGATCTCCATTTCCACTGACCACAAATCAAAGATTTTTTTTTAAAGATTTTATTTCTTTATTTGACAGAGAGAGAGAGAGAGATCACAAGTAGGTAGAGAAGCCAGCAGAAGGAAGGGGGAAAGCAGGCTCCCCACCGAGCAGACAGCCCAAGGCCGGACTCTATCCCAGGACCCTGAGATCATGACCTGAGCCGAAGGCAGAGGCTTTAACCAATTGAGGGACCCAGGTGCCCCAATCAAAGGTTTTAATACCCTCCCTCCAAGGGTTGTGAAGATGAGCCATTGTCTGGACAAGTATAGTATCGTATATAGAGAAAGTATTTGGCACAGAGATGGTGCATGGAGGTGTTCAAGAAATGGCACCTCTCAGGGCACCTGGGTGGCTCAGTGGGTTAAAGCCTCTGCCTTTGGCTCAGGTCATGATCTCAGGTCCTGGGATGGAGCCCCGCCTCAGGCTCTCTGCTCGGTGGGGAAGCAGCTTCCTCCTCTCTCCCTGCCTGCCTCTCTGCCTACTTGTGATCTCTCTCTGTCAAATAAATAAATAAAATCTTTAAAAGAAAGAAAGAAAGAAAGAAATAGCACCTCTCATGCTGCTCAAAAACTCTATCAGAAAGTCTGTGAATGCTGGAGATGGGCAAGGACCACCGGTGTCCCAGTTGTGCTTGTGCAGCAGTAAGTGGGAGCCTCTCTTTCAGTTAGCTGTGTCTCTGGCCTCCACCAGCTCTGGAGGTGGACCTGTGTGGGATGGTCCCACTTCTTAGCATCGATGGAAATAGCCATGACTTCTCAGTGTGGAAAATACTGTTATGATTTGGATCGTTCAGTTTGTTTTCCTACCATAAACCAGTGGTGAGAGCACCATGGAAAATCTCCACCCCTCCCCCCACAAATTTAGCTGAGGAATAAGCCAGTTAACCCAGAGAACCTCAAGATAGTGATCAGCACTGGGAAAGGCTAATCACACTCTCAGTGTAGGAGCAAATAGCTTCCTTAAAAAGCCAGCAGTGACCTTTAACTAGGACACATCGAATTAAACACATTGAAGAAAGTCAAGAGTAAAGGGAAATTAGAATTGACAAGACATTTTTCTGAAAATCTGAGTGATGGAGGGAGGGTCCAGAGAAGAGTGACCCTGTGGCTTCAGGGTCCACAGTGACCATCTAGATTCCAGGTGGTATTTTAAGAATATGAAAGGTTTCTTTCCTTCCTCAGGAAGGTCCAGGATGTCTCAGGAAAAGAGGAGCCCAGCCCCAGGCTGGAGATTCCTAGCTGCATCTAGGGTCAGTCTGAGAAGCAGATTCCAGATTCCCTCCCTCTCTCTTTCTCTCTCTCTCTCTCTCTACTGGAGAGGGTGGGGATAAATAGGAAAAACTTTCTGTGGGCAATAGCCTGGCACACAGAGGGACAAAGGAAGGGCAGGCCCTTCAATTGTGACCCTGAGGCCCACAGTCTAGCAGTCCAAGTTGAGAAGTTAATTCAAAAGCCAACCAAGCCTCTACAAACAACAATCCAAGAACCAAAGAGTTCCGGCCATCCTAAAGCCAAATTACAGGGAGCAGTTAATCCAGGAGAGACGCCAAAGCCATCCTCAAGTCAGAAGGCCACGGTACTTCTAACCAATGGGGCCCAAAGAGGAGCAAGATGAAGGTAGACAAGGAATGCTTTTGGAACCCACAAACAAGCCAACTGCCCAGCTGCCTATGGCCTACAGTGGAGCCATGCAATAAGCCTTTTAACTTATAGGAATTAAACCTTTTGCCATCTGCAGAGAGTGAGAGAAAACACAATGCACTAGGGCCCGCAGCACACCTCACCCTGTGGACAAGTTCCTTGGAATGAGTGGTGCCATTCCCAAGGATGATCCCGGTGCCCAGGACAGTGCACCTTGTGAGCATCTAGATATCCTGGAAGTGATGTTATAGATTCATACTTTTCATTTAAAAATGGTCCCTAAATGCAGACCAATCTCTGCATCTGATGCTCAAACCCAATTCCGTCTCCACCCCCGCTGTCAAAAAGCAGTCAGGTCTAACACAGAAGAGGAAACTAGCTGTAATTGACTTACTGAGGTGCGTCACTCAATGTAATTTTAGGTTGATACAAAGATTTTCAAGGCTAATTTTGACTGTGTGCAAATTTTACCATATGTGCTAACCAGACAACCTAAATCCTAGTTAAATCTAGTCTACATTTGATTCCTGTGAATGCAGGAAGCGGATGGCAGACTCCAAAGGCGAAAAGCGTAGTCAGGCTTGTGACAGAGACACTTAAACCTACCTAGACCTACATGGAATCTGAAAAGTGTAGGGGAACAGAATCTACCAAAGTCAAAAGGGAATGGCCACTACCTTTCAACAGGGAAAAGACAGTCTTTTCAACAAATGGTGTTGGGAAAACTGGATATTTACATGCAAAAGAATGAAATTGGACCCTTGCTTTATAATATATATATATATATATATATATATATATATATAAACTCAAAATGGACCAAAGGCTTAAACAGAAGAATTAAAAGTATTAAACTTTTAGAGGAAAACATAGGGAGAAATCTTCATGACATTGGATTTGGCAATGATTTCTTAGATATGACACCAAAAGTATAAGCAAAAATAGAACTAATAGATAAATTAGACCTCATCAAAATTCTAAAACTTTGTGCATCAAAAGACATTATCAACAGAGTGAAAGGCAGCCCACAGAATGGGGGAAGATATTTTCAAATCACGTATCTGTTAAAGGATTAATATCCAGAATACGTAAAGAACTCTTACAGCTCAAAGATAAAAACAAACAAAAACCAATTTAAAAACGGGCAAAGGACTTAAATAGACACTTCTCCAAAGAAGACATACAGATGTCCAAAAGCATGTGAAAAGATGCTCAATATGATGGGTCATTAGAGAAATGCAAATCCAAACCACAATGAGATATCACTTCATACCCATTAGGATGGCTATCATTAGGGGAAAAAATGAAGAAAAAGAAAATAACAAATGCAGACAAGAATGTGAAGAAATTAGCACCCTGGTGCATTGCTACTGTGGAAAACGGTATGACCAACTCTGAAAATATTAAACATAGGATTACCATGTGATTCAGTAGTTCCACCTTTGAGTTATTGTTCCATGGGTATAAAGTTTCTGTTGGGAAGATGAAAAATTTGTAGGGATGGATGTACAGTAATGTGTATCTACTTAGTACCATTAAACTGCACACTTATAAATGGTTCAAACGGTAAATTTTAGGTTAGGTGTCATACCTAACACAAGGATTAAAAGATTTTAAAAAATCAGCACTTATGTAACCAGTAGCCACCTGCTGCCAGTACCCCAAGGAAATCTCTGGTCTCTAAATTCCCTTTAGGTGGGGTGAGGATGCTGCTGGAAGGCTCTCTGTCCAGGGAGTACTGGAGCAGAAAATGTACAGGGTTGAATGGAGGTGACAGTCAAACAGTTATCTGGAAGAAATGGGGACGGCAGAGGCCACAGAGAGGAGGAGAGATTCAGGGGGACTTTAAAACTTTACTCCTGACCTTGACTACCCCAGAGATGAGCCACTCAACCAAAACTCTGTTCTTCCAATGGTTCCCATTCCACCAGTCTAGTTCTCTTAAACTCCTCAGCTGTTTTTCCCAGTATGCATCAGACGGGCACTGATGACAAACTGTTAGCCTCAAATTTCTCCCGGGCTTTTATAATTCTTTAGCCTCTGGGGTCTTTGCTGTTGATTAAAGGCTTGCATTGAAAGAATGCTAGCGCCGCCTGGACCACATCTTGAGAAGACAGTCCATCGGTGCCCCCTGTCTCAGCACCAAGATCATAAATCATCCAGAGAGGAACTGGGGCTGTATCCTGGCCAGCGATCGATGGTGCTAATGGCTTCTGGTCCATTAGGGACGGAAGGGGTTTAGCCTGGGCAAGGCAGCAGCAAATTGCTTATCAGCCCTGCCAGGCAAAGATGCTGGGAATGTTGTTGGTAGTTCCCTGAGCACTCAGGGCAGGACACAGCAAAAAGAAAAAAACTTCTCTCTGGGTCATTTGACCTCTCTGTCCTATGCCAGATTCCTTGCCCTTCCTAGTCCTAAGGAGACAACTACTCATAGAAAATCAGCCCGTGAAGCAGCTTTCTTACCTGTTCCTTTAGCAGAACTGTTTAAACCATTGTCCTACCAAGACTGCAGGCCACTCCTGTGAATTATCTTTACAGAGCCCTTTCCATGGACCCCTTTGAGCCTCAGACCTCAGAAGCAGTATAGTGCAAGATACAGCCTATGCTGAGCCACACATGAAGTTGTCCCAGTGTGGTCCAGGAAAGTAGCTCTTAGGAATCCCAGTAAGGATGTCTTACTCTGGAAAGCAAGCTTAATGGTTAGTAAAAATGACTATTTTCTCCTTGTTACTGAGCACCACGAGAAAATAAGGCATCTCTGGACATCCTCAGTGCATTGTTTCGTTAATGATGCTCCAACACCGTACAGTTACGTCAGTTTCTCTCCTGAGCACCTCATGTTATCTACGGCACCAAGATCCTATTTACCAAGTCATAGTCACTTAGCCGGTCTTCTAGCAGCTGGGGTTTATGCAAATCTTTATCTGTAGTGCTATCAAAACCCAAAATCTCCAAAGCAAATGAGGGCAATGGCTGGAATTTCTCTATCCTCTGGGGAAAACCTTTGGAGAACAATAACAGAATAAAATAAGAAAGGGGCTGGATTCTATTTGCATCGTAAAGTCAACAGTTGAACAAAGCCCCGATTTCCCATTTTGATGTGTTCCTGGGTCTGAATCATGCTGGCACATGCCCCATCTGTCAGGTATAATGATGGCATTTTGAATGGCCTGATTGTAGCCCCAGGATTAAAGCCCAGCTGAGTAATGTGGTGTTGAGTTAAGACATGCCCACTATAAAGAGACTGTTCTTCTCCTTCACAACCAAAGCGTAGACAGAGCTCTTTCTGTTCATGACGTGACCTGTCTTCAGATCTGCTGCTAAAAGGGAAACAAGCCCTTCTTCTGTTTGTTCTTTAATAGCCTCATCTCCGACCTTCCCATCTTCAGATACTCAGCATTAAAGTGACTTCACTGAAATTTGCCATAAATATTGCAAATAGTTTGTTCTGTTCTCTCTCTTTTTTTTTCCCTCAAAATGGTCATGATTATGAGTAGGTTAATAGAACAACAACACCCCTCCTAAAACCAACTGAAAATATTTCAAACAGCTTTCTCAGTCTTCCGTCCCAGGAAGACTATCTGAAATGGAAAGCAGAATTTTTAAGACTTTGAACTCCATGATTCAGACATACCTGGAGTCATACCCCGGCTCTAGAAATTACCATAGGGTGTAGCAATCATAAAACATGTCATCAAAATTTTAACACACTTCCCATCAAGAGTTGAGGTCAATATCTCCAACTCTTGAATCTAGGCTCTGTGAATGCTCAACTGATAAAATGGAACAGAAGTAATGGTGACAGTTTCTAGACCCAGGCCCCAGGAAACCAGCAGATTCTGCTTCCTGCCTCTTGGGATGCCCCTTCTTCTTCATGGAACTCGGTCACCGTGACATGAAGAAGGAGAACAGCCCATGGAGGAGCTCATGAAGCGAGGACCCAAGTTCTCAGGACCCCAGACTCAGTTGAGCTGTCAGCCTGTAGCCTGTCCTGTGACAAAGCCATCTTGGAAGTGGTCACCTAGCCCCAAGCTACCACATTCATGTACAGGTTGTTGTGTAGACCTTTGTTTTCATTTCTCTTGGGTATAGACCAAGTACTAGAATTGGGATGTTATATGGGAACTCTATATTTGACCATTTGAGAAATTGCCAACCTATTTTTTACATCAGCTGCATTATTTCACGTTCCCACTAGCAAGGCTGGAGGGTTCTAATACTCCATATCTTTGCCAATACTTTTTATTATCGGTCTTGGTGATTATAGCTATCTTAGTGTGTGTGAAGTGTATCTCATGTAATTTTGAGCTGCACTTCCCTGATGTCTAATGGTGTTGAACATCTTTCCATGTGTTTCTTGGTCATCTGCAGATCTTATTTGGAGAATGTCTACTCTGATTCTCCACCTGTTTTTTTTCGTTTTTTGGTTTTTTAAAAGATTTTTATTTATCTATTTGACAGAGAGAGATCACAAGTAGGCAGAGAGGCAGGCAGAGAGAGGAAGGGAAGCAGGCTCCCTGCTGAGCAGAGAGCCCAATGTAGGGCTCGAACCCAGGACCCTGAGATCATGACATGAGCTGAAGGCAGAGGCTTTAACCCACTGAGCCACCCAAGCGCCCCCTCTCCACCTGTTTTTAAATTGGGTTATATGTTGTTGTTGGTTTGTTTGTTTGTTTGTTTCACTTCTCTTGATGGTGTCTTTGAGCCACTAAAGTTTTTATTTTGATGAAGTTCAATTTGTCAGTGTTTTCTTTGGTTACTTACACTTTTAGGTGTTCTATCTAAGAAACCAATACCTAATCCAAATCACAAAGATTTACACCTATTTTTTTTCTCTTTAAGGGTGTTATAGTTTTAGATTAGGTTTTTTTTTTGTTTTTTGTTTGTTTGTTTGTTTGTTTTTACACATTTGGGGTTAATTTCTGTATATGGTGTTTGGTAGATCATCTAATTTCATTCTTTTACAAGTGGCTATTCGGTTTTCCAAGAATAACATATTGAAAAAGCTCTTCTTTTCCTCATGGCCTTGGACCCATTGAAAATCAATTAACTGCAAATGTATCTATTCCCATTGACCTATATGTCTGTCTGCATGCTAGTAACACACTGTCTTGATTCCTGTAGATTTAAAACCAGTTTTTGTTTCCAGAAATGAGTTCTCTAATTTTGTTCTTCTTTTTCAAGAATGTTTGGCTCTTCTAAGTCTCCTGTGTTTCCCTGTGAATTTTAGGATCCTCTTGTGAATGTCTGCGAAGAACCCAGCTAGAATTTTGATGGGGATGTCAGTGAATGACTTTGCCATGAATCACTACAGGGAACACTGACATCTTGACAACATCTTGAGTCTTCTGATCCTCCAACACAAGATATCTTCTCATTTAGAGAGATCTAAATGATCTCTCATTTAGAGAGATCTAAATTAAGGAGATCTTCTCAGATCTTCCTTAATTTCTTTCAACAATGTTTTATAGTTTTCTGAGTAGACATTTTGTTTTGTTAAATTCATTCCCAAGTCTTTTATTCTTTTTTGACATAAAAAGAGCAGTTCTTGCTCTTTGGCTGTATTGGGAAGCCTTTCCCTGCTAAGAGTTTTATCTTACATAAGTATTTCAGTTACCTGGGAGTTTCAGACTTCTCTGGCTAAGTGTCAGCTCTTTTGCAATTAATTCAATTAGAAATAAACCCCATGATAAAGATCTTCTCCTGCCCTGGTCTGGTAGGTTTTAAATAAATTCTAGTAAGTTCTAAAGACTTATCTTTTATTTCAGAAAATGCTTTTTGAGCACTGCCACCCTCCATCTGCTCCTCTTGGGGGGCTGCTTTGTGCTTGTTCAGTGCCAACCTGATCCTTTCTTTGTGAAGCTGCAGCCGAAGAGACCTCAGGACTTACCATGGCCAATGAAGAGCCCAAGGAATAAGTCAGAACTGAGAACTACAATCATAATAACTTGAAGGTAGGGGGCAGGATGGTTCTGTAGTGCTGTTTAGGATTAAGAGGCATATGCCACTTAGTAAATGATGACAACCTATTGTGCATGGCAAGGGTTGTCAATGAGGCAGATCAGATTCTGATTTGACGGGCAACCAATCCATGAAACAGACAGACCTGCACAGTTGGAAGTGGATGAGGAAGATAACAATTGATGTGTTCCAGGAGGGGGTGGGAGGTGTCTACTAAAAAGGGAATCTGCTACTTCTTTCCAGAACTCTGTTCCTCCAGACTAAGAAGAAAGTAGAACTGCAATTAGGTTCTACCATATCCTCACTAGGATCATATTGTGTAATACAGTTTTCTCTATTCTTTCATTTCCCCCCTCCTGATTTTTTTGTTGTATGTAAAGTATTTGGAGCATGTGCATAAGCATACTGGCTTTTGTTGTTGTTGTTTAATAAATGGCCAATGATGTGTTTTGATCAACATCAGATGGAGACAGAATGGAGAAAAATACTGCTTCTGTGGGAATAGCCCCTTTCTCCATTCGTGGTACACTCATTCAGCTCTTATCTTTGTATTCCAGTAAGTTATTTTGCTTTCAGTCTTTAATACACACAAAAAAGAACAACATAAAAAATTATTCTACATTGTTTAATTGGAGAATTTTAATGTTTTTTACTTATCATTGTAAAACTAAGATAATTTTTACAACTTTTTTATATGTAGCTGTTATATGTAGGGCAAACTGACTTTTAGTAGAGATAAATTATTCTAAAAGAAACGGTAGCCTCAGGTATCACTTCCCTTCAAGCCATGCATCTTATTGTTTGAATAAACTTCTTGTTAAAAAAAAAGGAAAATGCTTTCTTATTTCTGTATCTCAGCTCAAATGTAATTAACAAGAAAATGGAATGCGGTTCCCTATGTGTCTTCTGAGACTGGTGCTAAATAACCTTGTGTTAAAGAAAACTAAGGCAGAAATCTTTCCCCAGATGCTTTCCTTGCCAGAGATTCTGCTCTTTGGGCTATTTCCGTATGCCCTTTCAGCAACAAGATGTTCGGCAGAAGCATATGTGAATTTCAAGTTGCTCTTTGTTGGGAATAATTAGGGAAAGCATGAAATGGAGTTCAGAAATAGAAAAGAGAGATGATACAAAAGAAGAGAAGTAGGAATTCTGCCAAGAAGCCTTGAGAGGAATGAAGGGAGCTAGAGAAAGGCTGTACCTGGAATAGCTCCTGCTCAGCCAAGGTAGCACTCCCCCCCGCCCAGGACCCCTGCACCCAGGAGGGCGTGGACTATCTGTGACGTCGGTCATCAAAACCAGAATGGGACCAAAGTGGGCTTCATACTCTCTTTAATGAAAAGTTTCAAATACACAGAATAAAAAAGAGTATGTATTTTGTCATAATGAACATATATAATGAACATCCATATGCCTGTCATCCCAAATTCAACACGTCAACTCATGACCAAATGTGTCTCTGCTCTGAACTTAGTCCCCAGCCACACACTTGAATATTTGGAAGCAAATCCCAGACATTATATTATTTCATCCATAAATCTTTCATTATGAGTGGTTATATTCTTGCATGTATATATCCATTATCACACCTTTGAAAATGAACAATAGTTTTTCTTAACATTATACACTATTCAACCAGGGTTCAAATTTCCCCATTATCTCATAAGTTTTTCTTTAAAGTTTATTTGAATCAGGATCCATATAAAGTCCCTATGTTGCCGTTGGTAGGTGTTTCTCTAAAAGTCTTTGAAGATTCTAGCACAGGGAGGAATGTTTCTTAGCATGTGAATAGCCTGCAACAGTGTAAGAAAAATGTATCATTGTCCTGTGGAACTGACAGGGTAAGCAAAATCTTAACCACTTTTAACAACCAAACACAA
The DNA here is from genome assembly GCF_011764305.1 of Mustela putorius furo. Classification (NCBI taxonomy): domain Eukaryota; kingdom Metazoa; phylum Chordata; class Mammalia; order Carnivora; family Mustelidae; genus Mustela; species Mustela putorius. The sequence goes on along the minus strand of NW_025422010.1, from coordinate 9,367,966 downwards.
ATCACAGTAAGTATAAATTTCACCTATCATAGACTCAGAAGGGTAAAGATGGAACTTCATTTTACTAATTATTATTATTTTATTTATTATTGAAATATAGTATAGTTGACAATGTTTTATTAGTTTGAGGTGTGCAACACAGTGATCTGGTAATTCTGCACGTTTCTTAGTGCTCACTCTTTAAATGCAGTCACCACCTGTCACCCTATAGTTAATTACAATTTTATTGGCTATATTCACTAGGCTGTACTTTTCATCTCCATGACTTATTTATTTCGTAACTGGAAGTTTGTGCCTCTTACTCCCCTTAGTCTATTTGACCCACTCCCCACTCCCTCACCAGAGCAACCACCAGTTTGTTCTCTGTATAAAGAGTCTGTTTGGTTTTTTGTTTGTTTCTTCATTTGTTTTGGTTTTTTGTTGTTGTTGTTGTTTTGTTTTGTTTTACATGTAAATAAAATCATATGGTATTTGTCTTTCTCTCTCTGACTTATTTCACTCAGCCTAAGACCCGCTAGGCTGATTTGAATGTTGCCCATCAACAACATTCATGTTGTTGCAAATGGCAAGAACTTGTGCTTTTTTATGGGTGAATAATATTCAATTATGTATATACCACACCTTCTTTATCCCTTTATCAGTGGACACTTGCGTGGTTACCATATCTTGGTTGTTGTAAATAATGTTGCAATAAACATAGGGGTGCATATAGCTTTCAAGTTAGTTTTCTCCTTTTCTTCGGATAGATAGCCAGTAGTGATATTATTAGATCATATCCTATTTCTAATTTCTTGAATAACCTCCATGCTGTTTTCCACAATGGCTGCCCCAACTTATATTCCTACCAGTAAGGCACAAGGACTCCCTTTCTCCGCATCCTCACCAACAGTTATTATCTATTGCCTTTTTGATACTAGCCTTTCTGAGAGGGGTAAGGTGATATCCTGGTTTTGATTTGCATTTCCCTAATGATGAGTGATGCTGAACATCTTTTCATGTGTCTGTTGGCCATCTGGATGTCTTCTTGGGAAAATGTCTATTCAGGTCCTTTGCCCATTTTTAAATCAGATTGTTTGTTCTTTTGGCCTTTAATTGCATAAATTCTTTATATAATTTGGTTATTAACTCCTTATCAGATATATCATTTGCAAACGATCAACCCATTCTGTAGGTTGCCTTTGTGTTTTGTTGGTGATTTCCTTTGCTGTGCTAAATCTTTTTATTTTGGTGTAGTTCCACTAGTTTAATTTTACTTTTGTTCTGTTTGCTTGAGAAGGGAGATCCATAAATACACGTTGCTAAGGCTAATGTCCAAGAGACTACCGCCTATGTTTTCTTTTAGTTTTCTGGTTTTAGATCTCACACTAATTTTTAACTTGAGTCCTTACTCTGTCTCTTTTTGCAAACTTGATCTAGTCTCAGATAAATTTAATCAGACCCAGTGAGGTTTTGTTTTCTTTGTTTTGTTTTTCCAAAGTTCATTAAGACCTCCTGGTCCCTTTTTTCTTGGATGCAGGTCTAGTCACATTCAGAGGACCTACCCCCTTTTTCCCAGAAGATGATGTTATCAAATTGGACCGACTTAAGTGCAGTTTGCTGTAATGGGTAGGAGCTTATCCTGAGACCCTCCCATTGTATTGTCCCCCCGTATTAGCTTTCTACTGCTGCATAAATAACAAAGTGCCACAAACTTAGTGGTTTAAGGCAATGCTCACTTGTTAGCTCACAGTTCTACATGTTAGAAGTCTGTCCTTTCCAGAGATGTTTCTCCATCTTCAAGCCAGCAAGAGCACACCAGTCCTTCATAGGCTTTGAATTTCTGACTTCCTCTTCTGTAACCAGATGGAAAAAACTCTCTGCTTTTAAAGGGCTCATGTGATTAGATACCATGTTTGCCTTCAGAGACTCTCTCTATCTTGATGCCAGCTGATCCAGAAACTTAATTTTATCTGAAAAACATCCATACAGCAGTTCTGAGACCAGTGTTTGAAGACATGTGTCCACCAGGGCTAGGAATGGAGAGCAGCAATTTCAGAACTCTGCCTACCACACCTTCCAAGGTAAATTTCCATGAACCACAGCTGGGTCAACAACTGTGCATATCATACTTTCTGATATTGGATCTCCCGGTCCTGCAGTGAGCCCTGGGCAGTTCCTTGGCATAGGCTCTTTCTCCCTGTTCTAATTTCCAAAAGTGAGGAAGGCAAGAGTAGGGGCTAGAAAAGAAGCTGACCCCCAGTGCATTGGAAACTGCAGCTTGAGCCCGTCTCAAAGGGAGCTGGGACAGTCCTTCAGAGCCCAGACCAAAACAAGAAGATGGGCTTGTATATGCCCCACATCAGCCTATCACTGACCAGGAGCCACCTTCTGGGGACGGGAATGAGGCATAAGCTCAGGGTAGACAGTCTGTGGCAGAGGGCAGTCTCCAGGGAGGGACCCATTGGTGGATGAGGCAGTTGTTTCCAGGTGCTAGAAGACCAGTCCTGGTTCCAAAAGTGAGACCCCAAGCTACCCTACGAGAACATCCACTCCATCCAACTTTTCTTCTTTCCACTTGTTCTACATCAGACCTTTTGAATTTATAAGTCAAAAACTTGGGTACATTTGTTATCTGTCTTTGCTGTGCCTGAGCTAATAAAATGGTTTCATATTTTATGAATCATTCTGCCAAGGGAAAGTTTTTTGCTTTACAAAAATCACATTATGGGTGCCTGGGTGGCTCAGTCCGTTAAGCATCGGCCGTTAGCTCAGGTCGTGATACCAGGGTTCTGGGATCGAGTCCTGCATTGGGCTCCCTGCTCAGTGGGGTACCTGCTTCTCCCTTCCCTGCTCCCCCTGCTTGTGTGTGCTCTCTCTCTCACTCGCTCTATCAAATAAGTAAATAAAATCTTTTTAAAAATTTCACATTATGCCACTTGGCTTTAAAAAAGGGTGTACAGTAGTACCTGTTTCGCTAACTAAAAAAAACCCAAAGAGATTTTTTTGCTCTTACCCAAAAAGCAAAAATAGCATTCAGCATTTGTTTTGCAATGAGCCCAGCAGGTACAGACGCAGCACAAATGCCAAGCAGCAAGACTGGCCCTGCCCAGCTCCTTCCCCAGGAGCTACACTCAGCATCTCAGCATCCCACATCATAGCTCTGAACAGTCCATGAGCATGTGCTTTACCTACATTTATCTGCTTCACTCCTTAGCAAGATGTGTGCTAAGGAATCAGAAAAGCCCAACAGAGGTCTAGAAACATTCAAATTTTTCTCTGTATAAATTAATGGTAATTGCTTCTTTGCTGTGTACCATTTTGGCTTTGGAAATGTTTCATAGGAATGTTTTACTTTCAGACCGCAGGGTGAAATCTGTGTTCAAATGTATAATATCCTTTATTGCTAATTTTATGAATAATAACATTTTATTAATTTTTATATTTGTGAATATAGTATTCTACTGTTTTTTTTTTCCTTATGTTAATAAAAACTTAAACCAGCACCAATCCTTTCTGGACAGAATGAGAAAGAAAATATGAAGTGTTTGTCTATGGGTTCTCATGGGTTCACTTTACAACCTAGGTTCTGAGTTCTAACTCAGTTTTTCCCATGAAAACTGTAGGCTAAATGCTTCGCTCCCATGTGCCTACCCTCATCAATCACAGGCTTTTTGAAGCCTGTCTCCCCCTCTATCTCCAGCACACAGTGCTCCACGGATGATGGATCTCACCCTCTGATATAAATAAATACATAAATAAGACTCTCATAGTTTTCTATTGAAGAATACATCCCATGCCTTTAAACCCTGATGGATACAAAAATTAAATTAGATGGAAAAATGGGATAGGCCAGGCATTTGGACACATTTATTGGGAACTCTGGAAGCTCCTGCTGTTAACTCGGGCTACAGATACAGGCTATGAAATTCATGCACTGTTCATAGACAAACTCACAAACCTGCATTTTTACCTATAGGAGCCACGAGCATGTTGGGTTGCTTGGTGTCCAGTGTGCATGTCCTTTCGGGCATCCAGGAACAAAGGCCAGTATTCAGGTAACCTCCAGAAGTCACTCTTTGGGACGCCTGGGTGGCTCAGTTGGTTGGAAGACTGCTTTCGGCTCAGGTCATGATCCCAGAGTCCCAGGATCGAGTCCCGCATTGGGCTCCCAGCTCCACGGGGAGTTTGCTTCTCTCTCTGACCTTCTCCTCGCTCATGCTCTCTCTCACGGTCTCTCTCTCAAATAAATAAATAAAATCTTAAAAAAAAGAAGTCACTCATGCCCTGGAGCCAGGGGTCTTGCTGAGTCAGGGGTCTTGGAAAATACTCATGATGACCCCACCCAGTCGCTCCTCAGCTGTTATCTCCTGGGCTGAAACACTCCAAACAAATCAGGAACTCCTTGACCTTTACAAGGAGGCCATTCATTATCTGTTCTGTAAGGTGTATGTAAGGGAGGAGCTGTAGGTCCTAGCCAGAAAAGCAGTCTTTCATGGAGTCCTTTCAGGTTTTTTTTTTTTTAATCTCAGTACCACTTCTAGAAATCGATTGTATGGATACACTTGTCCATGTATGAAAATATTTATGTACAAAATTATCTATCCATCTATAGTGCTTTTTTTTTTTCTTTTTGACATAGAGATAGAGATCACAAGTAGGCAGAGCAGCAGGCAGAGAGAGAGGGAGAAGCAGGCTCCCTAATGAGCAGGGAGCCTGATGTGGGGCCCGATCCCAGGACTCTGGGACCATGACCTGAGCCGAAGGCAGTTACTTAACCAACTGAGCCACCCAGGCAAAATATTAGAAATAACCTAAGTGTTCATCAGTGGGAAAGTGGCCAGATAAATTATGCTAAATCTGTCCAATAAAAAGAATCCATATTCTTACACTGTAAAATGAAACAGGAAGCTTTAAGGTACTTCTTTACCATAAAGTAAGTGAAGAGGAAGACACAGCAAAGTGGGCATTGTGTGCTAACAGGTTTGTAAAAGGAGGGGGAGCGTGGGTTTGCAACCTCTGTAAGGAACACCACACCTGGGTGATTAAAACAGGAACTTTTTTCACAGTTCTGGAGGCTAGAAATTTGAGATCAAAGTATTGGCAGGACTGTTTTTTTTTTCTGAACCTGTTTCCTTGGCTTGTAGCTCTCCCTCAGTCTTCATATGGTCTTCCCTCTCTGTGTGTCTGGGTCCTATTTCCTCCTCCTATAAGGACAAACTTCGTTGAGAATTAGGGATCACCCACAGGACCTTGTTTTAGCCTAATCACCTCTTTAAAGGGCTTATCTACAAATAGAGTCTCATTCTGAGGTACAAATAAAATGCGGGTGGGGGTGGGGAGACAATTCAGGGGAGAAAAGAAAGAGAGAGATACATGCTAGTGTATGCATAAAATACCTATGGAGTACACACAAGAAAGGAAATCAATATTATTTGTCTTCAAGGAAGGGCCTGGGATGGCTATGGGGTTGGGAAGCAGGGGGATGTTTCATGTTATTCCCTCTAGAACCTTCTGAATTTTGTATTATTGCTTTTGCTATATATCAAAAGAATATACAAATTTTAAAAAGTTTAAATCAAGAAGCTGAGTTGGCATTTAGGACTTCAGACTATATCTGGCATGTAACAGGATGACTGTTTCTGTGCTGATGAAGTAACCAGTCCTTACATTCTTCAAGGACAATAATTGCCTGTCTGGCACTTCCATAATGGAAATAAAGCTACTGTAAACCAATGTTGTCACAAGATAAATGCTTCCTATTTCAAAAGGAAGCATCTGAACATTTATCTATTTTCAGAGTCCAATTTTCTGTGACAACAGCATTTTCCCATGGCTAACTTCAATGTACAGGCTAATGCGTTTGTAACTGATGACTCTTTTACAAATTGTGTGTGTATAACATAATGATGTATGTTCACTTAGGCTAAGATATGTGTAATTGAACAACATTTTTATGTTAGCCGTAGTTGAAATAATATGTCCTGTAGTGTTGTAAGATGGGGAAATAAAGCTCTGTCTTAATAAATCTCAGTGTTGAGAATAAATTTCCTGACACTGAGAAGTTGAAAAGATCTAGAGTATAGACAATAGGACTGGTAATACTACACCCCAGGATATTTTGAGGGATAATCATAGTAAGTAGTACAGTGGTGCAATTGTTCAATGTTACATATTTGCCAAGTGTTTTTGTGCATTGTTCACTTAATGTTAATGCCTTCCTACTACTCTTTGAAGCCTAGATTTTCAGTCCAATCTTATAGATGAAAAATGTGAAGCAGTGTAGCAAGAAAATGGTCAGCATCAATCCTGAGTCTTTGAGCAATTCAAAGGCTGTTTGTTATATGTATTTAGAAATATTGTCAATTTTTTACAGAAATTGGTACAACCTCAATTTGGCCAATGGATCTCCCCAAGTGCCGAGAAAATGTCATTCAGAGACCAAAACACGGTGTAGAAAGCACACAAGTAAAAACAAAATCTATACAGTGTGTGGTCACTTATTTATTGAGTGATTATTAGTGATAATTATGGCATGCAAAGTATTTTCACATACCTTGTCTCATTTTATTACCATGGAAAATGTGTAGGACAGTTCTTATCACAAATCCGCGAAGAAACATTATATTAATATTAAAAGGTCTTTAATAATATGAAGCCTGTCTTATTTTCTGTGTATGCTCCTGAATGCTCCAATACATACCCACAGATGACTCTAAATCCCTACAGACCACAAAACCCAAGTATGTGATAGAACTTTAATGACAGAGCAGTAACTGAACATGAAACACTTTTCTTATCCCAAGGAATTTTAAATATTAAACAATCGGGGCGCCTGGGTGGCTCAGTGGGTTAAGCCACTGCCTTCGGCTCAGGTCATGATCTCAGGGTCCTGGGATTGAGTCCCATATCGGGCTCTCTGCTCAGCAGGGAGCCTGCTTCCCTCTATCTCTCTCTCAGTCTGCCTCTCCGTCTACTTGTGATCTCTCTCTGTCAAATAAATAAATAAAATCTTAAAAAAAAAACATATTAAACAATCAACACTATAATGCGTTGCAAGGCAGGTCTAGCCTCTCTCCAAGGTCCTGAGGAGGGTCCCTGCCCACAGTCACTGCGTGTCATAATGGACTGATTTGCATTTGAGAATACGCATCCCTTAGCCTCTGTTAGCAGTTTAAAGATCTGACTTGCAATTGTGACAGCAGGAATTCGCTTGAGTTGCCTATGGACTAACCAGCTCAGTCATGGCTCTGGTTGACTACAGACCCAGCTGACATGGTTAGGAGCAGAAGGACCACCCAACTAAGCAGGCAGGATCGAGAAAGATAATAAAACAATTGTTTTAAGCCACTGAGTTGGAGTGGCAGTGGTGGGGAGCATTGTTGGCCAGCAAAACATAACTGAGACACTGACCCAGACAAATTCCATCAGAAGACACTGCCTATGTCCATTTATTTAGTAAATTCTGATTATCTACTCAGAGGTAACCGTCTCCCCTACCACCTCCAGTCTCCTGTGCTCTTCCTAGCAAACACTGCACCACCGTCTATGGGGTGCCCAACCCAGCAGCCCCACGGCTGGGGAGAGGAAAGTAGTGCCCGCTCAGAAACCACTTACAGAATGAGTGAATAAATGAATCTATGCAGTTCCACAGACTGCTGTGTGCTCCCACATTCCATTCCCCCAGCTGCCTCGTTTATCCCTAACACTATGCACCACTCATAACTGATGAGCCGAACCCTTGATCTTCAAGACTTAAGCTGGAAGTCACCTTTTCTAAAGCATGCTTCGGCTACCCGCACCCCCATCCCAGTATTAAGGCCCTTTCTTAAGCCCATCCTTAGAGAAGGATGAAGAAAAGAGCCCAGATAAAAGGAGTTGAACTTCAAATTATTGTTTTAAACGGAGAGGGCTGGGAGAGGGGGAGAGACATTCTTAAGTGTGTGTTACAACCAGCGGGAATCTCATCCAGTACTGGAAGAGCTCAGTCACAGATGAGAGGGTAGCATTGGTTTTGTGCATCTGATATAGTGGGTAAATTTTGATTCCAACTACATAGAGCCAGCCCGGGTGACCTTGGCCAGGTGGTTAACCTCTCCATTAACGTGAGGATAACGCACCCACGCTGTAGCCACGTGGTGAGGACGAAAGAACCTAAGACCTTTTAGGAATGGTGCTAGAACAGGAGTCAGCCCTGCAAATGGGACAGGTGCCACCTTGCCCTCTGGGATAACACCACTACATTCCCACACCTGATTGTCTGCCCTGTGCTGCTATCTAGGCATCTAGCTCACTAGTCCCTGGGCAACTCAAAGACAAGAACTCTCTTACTCACTTACGTGTGCTTGGCACTGAGCACAGCGCTGGGCATGTTTGTTGAATGAAGTTATCCCGAAAGATAACGATAAGCAGGCTTAAACCTGGGGCCTCCAGAAGGACTGGCAAGCAGCTGAGAGGGTAAGGCACCAGGGACCCGTGCTGGCTCCCTGCCTTCTGGAGCCTGCCTCCGTCCCTGGGGAGCGAGGCTGGACCGCCCCTATGGGGCTGGGGACTGCCGATGGAAACTAGGAGTCTGGTACTGAGGGTCACGCCGGTCAAGCCACTTCTGTTCACAAAGACTGTCAGATGTTAATGGCATGAGGACGCTGGCCATCTGCCCTTGGAACCCGAACAGCTGCCAGGCAGAGAGAGATGTACCGTCTATTTACCGAGAGCCTGAAGGGGAAGCTTAAGGTCTAAGAAATGAGTGAGTAAAGAGCCGGGCAGGAAGGGGCAGTGGGGATGAGCTTGACTAATGAGAATAACTAATGAAACTGTGCGTTTACTCTAGCTGGGCAGTACGCCCAGACCGGCTCTGCGGTATCTCCTCCAATCTCGACAGCAACCCTCCAAAGAAGGTATTCTTAATCCTAATTTACAATTGCACAAACGAAAGTCACAGAGTTCAGATAATTTTCCCAGGGACACAGCGAGGGGTGGGCAGTCTGAGCCCCCAGGGGGGAACATCCCACAATCTCACACTCGTCTCCCACAGCCCTGGGACATCCCCAGCTGGGGCCTAATCGCGCATCTCATCTTTCTAACTAGACCAGAAATTGCAACATCTCTTTGTAACTTCCCTTCCACCGTACCGGTGCAAACAACTCTCATGCAATTAGGCTACAGAGGGAGAGGGGTGCCGGACCCCAGGCCCAGCTCCATAGCTCTCTGACCTGAGTGTGCCTTTCTGCCAAGTGTGATTAGTTGACTCCTAAGAGACTCCAGCTCCAACAGTCTACAATTCAGAACTGCTGGTCAAATGATCGCCTTCACAGGACCGTACCTAGCCTATGCAGAGCTTATCTGTTTAAAAAGGTCACACTAGGGGTGCCTGACTGGCTCAGTGGGTTAAGCCTCTGCCTTTGGCTCAGGTCATGATCTCAGGGTCCTGGGATTGAGGCCCACATCATCGGGCTCTCTGCTCAGCGGGGAGCCTGCTTCCCCCTCTCTCTCTGCCTGCCTCTATGCCTACTTGTGATCTCTCTCTCTGTGTCAAATAAATAAATAAAATATTTAAAAAATTTTTTTAAATAAATAAAAAGTTCAAGCTAGAAATGTGTCCTTAGAACTAAGTATGCAGGATGAATGGCAGAGTCTGTCGCTGGCAGAAAAATATGAAAATAAACATGGATGCATCAAGTTCAGTAACCTTGAAGCTGGCTATGACCATCACAAAAACTCAGCAAGGAGGGAACCAGCGGTCTAACTGACAGAGCCCGAGGCTGAGATTCACATGGAGGACAGGTGCACCGTGAAAGTGTGTCCCTTGTTAGCAGTCTCTCCTTCTGATGGCTCAGCCTCCACGCTGAATTCTCGGGAAATCTCTTCACTAAGCAGCCCTCATCAATGGCATCAGCTCTCTCTGTTTCATGCACACTCTAGTCCATGGGGCAACATAATATGGGGGAGATTTATTAAGGGAATAAAACATCCAAAACCTACAGATCTAATGACCAGGAAACCATAGCCTCGGCCAAGTTTAACACACATCTCTCCTGAGCGTGTCACGTATCCTCTGAGATTCAAGTGCCTGGTAGAGAAGTGATCTCCGAAGCAGCTGGCTTTCTTTGCAGCGCCTGGGGCCCCTGTGGACATCAGCACACAATATTGGTGCTCAAATCAATGTCTTTAACACCCTGCTCCAAAATGAACGAGACCCTAAGGAAAATAAGCAGCCCAATTTCTACTTGACAATCTACTTTACACTCTGGAGCGAATCAGACTTCCTGGCCAAATTCTTTGATTTTTAGCAGAGCAACAAAAGTTTGGGAGACTTCGCAGTTTCTCAAGAACCTGTGGAGGGGTGCCTGGGTGGCTCAGTGGGTTAAAGCCTCTGCCTTCAACTCAGGTCATGATCCCAGGGTCCTGGGATCGAGCCCCACATCGGACTCTCTGCTCAGCAGGGAGCCTGCTTCCTCATCTCTCTCTGCCTGCCTCTCTGTCTACTTGTGATCTCTGTCAAATAAATAAATAAAATCTTAAAAAAAAAAAAAAAAGAACCCCTTGAAATGACACGGCCACCTAGAAGTAGAAGGTGAGTATGAAGGATGTCTCGGTAACTCAAAGATCTGGGTGCCAGGCCTCCTCCTCTCCTCTTGACAGGTTAACAACCTGCTTGAACCAAGGCCAGTTCTCCTGTATCAGCGCCCAGGCACTGCGGGCTGTCAGTGAGTTCTGAGCCCCTGGCAGCACCTGTCTGGTGAGCTGGGCTGGTGTGCCAGCTGCTCTCTTGTCCCTCCTGCTGAGCACAGGGGACAGGCTTCCCCACCCCCATGTCTTCCAATCCACATCCTCCTTCCCACAACACACACACACACACACACACACACACGCTACTGTGGGGTGACAAATGAGCAATCAACTTAATTTCACTGCACTCAACAAGGACACGCACCAGATGGAAGGCCACAGAAAGTGCTGAGCGCCCTGAAAGGGGAGGGGTGGGCTGTTTGGGGGGGCTGTCACCATAACAACAGGAAAAGCACTGCTGAAGTTTCTATTCTGGGGCAGCCACTAATTACTATGAATGTTTCATTCGGCCCTGTGATCCGCTGTCCCCAAAGCAGCCTGTTACACCAGATGGCTTGTTTTCTTCTCTCTAGAAAGTTAGCCAAAGACCACAATTATGTTTGGTTGTTTTATTCTTTTTTAAAACACTGATGGGCTTAAGAAAGCTTTGTTTTTACATTGTATTCTTAGAGTTCAGATGCTTCAAGATTCTCTGCAAACAAACAGCGATCTGTGGGAAAGGAAGGCAGACCCAGGAGCGTTAAACTAATTCGGTGTTAGAACTTGTTTGAGGCGGGGAGCAGAGTCCACTTCGGCACCTAAACGACTAGAAATACTTACTATACTTAATAAGTCTCTCTTTTGACCCCTCTGACAAGTAGACCAATTATGAGATTATTTTTCAAAGTTAGGCTTTCCCCATTTATACATTAAAAATTTTGCTAAGATTCATCCCACAAAGGCTTAGCGTTGACATGAGGCCACCCTTCAAACCAATACAGGACTGGATGCGTTGGGTCCCACTCTGGGGGCAAGCATGAGGCCAAGTTCATTGAAGGTTCATTGAACCAAGTTTATTGAAGGCCAACTTCAATCTATTTTTGAAGACTTATTGACATGAACTGTGTTCCATAAAGGTTTGAGGCTGCTGACCAAAAAAAAAAAAAAAAAAAGGAAAAAAAAAGAAAAAAAAAACTTATGACATTTAGAGATTAGTAAATATTTAAGGGAACAGAGCTCAGAAAAACAGTGGGCATGAAAATAGTAAAACCAGAAGGGGAGTAACACAAAGAAACACACGCCATCTTGCTCTGCATGCCTGGTACAGGGAAAAAATGCTATTGCAAGATAGTGATTTCTTCCAGAAGTTAAAGCAAACCAGACATTCATAAGAAGCAAACGTCTCCTGATACCGAGACCAGAGGGAGATGCGTCCCTCATCTCCTCATGAAGAGGCACTATTGAAGAAGAAATTATTCCAGGCGCTTGTTAGAGAATGGCCGGGCAGACTTTGTTCAGGGAACTCTAGTGACAGATGTAAGGACACTGTAGTGGGGGGTTGTAGTTCAGGGAGAGGTTGGGCTCAACTCCAAGTACAAGGGAAAGGGAGGATTGATAGGCAAGGAGCAGGGCGGGGACAGGGGAGCAGAGTTGGTGGATGGAAGTTATGAGAGGAAACCTCAGGGATATGGGGGGGTTCTGGCTGAACAGGCCAGGCCGATCAGCCATCACTAGGGAGACGTTGTGCGAGAGGAACCTGTCAGATAGGAAGGGTGATCAAATATCAAAGGGAGGGGATTCTTCCTAAACGTATCAGGACTCATGTGGATTTGTCAGACTTACCGGGATTCTTGCTAAAACTGGTTGTTATGGAGACAAACACAGAAGCCCAAAAAGTTGAGGTCTGGCTGAGAAAGAGCTCAGAGGAGTCTGATCAGTTTGTCAAGGAGGGAATGTCTGTGGAAGCTCATGATGGCCCTTCTCTCGGAGTGGTCTCTCTGCAGGTTACACATGTCTCAGAAAGTACCTCAGAGCTAGCTCTTATCTGAGGCAGCCAGACTCTCCGAATCAAGAGCCCAGCCCTTAGATCTTCTGAAAGGAACCATTATCCACACCGGGGTCTGTCTCGTCCCCACAGGTCAGTAGTTCTGAACGGGGGAGGGGCAGAGAATCATTGCCTCAAGAGTCAGGACCAAGGGAGTGTCTTTTTAAAAGCATATTCATTATCATCATATAATGTTCTAGTTAAAGTCAGCAAAAAATATTGTTAAGATAAGAATAAAAGAAATGAGTGGACAATAATCTTCTAGGCTCCGGAAATACCCAGAAGACAGTAATTCTCAGTCAGGGGGACATGATAGCATCTTCAGGATATGTGAAAGTTCTCTGTTAATCACAAGGATGGGAAGTCAAAAGCAATGAGATTGACTGTTGATTAGATAATTTAGTAGAGGAAGTACAGCACATCGAACAGAAGCTACACTTTTCAATGCTAGACAGTGCTCTGGCAAGTGTGCCGTTGAATCTTGCAGGGCCGTGTGCTCTAAAATTCATAGGGAATTGCAAGGGAGCTTGAATGGCCGAGATAGTCTTGAAAAAGAAGAACAAAGTTGGAGGACTCACACCTCCTGATTTGAAAACTTACTGCAAAGCTATAGTCATCTAAAATAGGTGTGGCACCAGGCTTAAGGACAGCCATATAGACCAAAGGGATAGAACAGAGAGCCCAGAAATAAACCTTGGCATTTAGGGCCAAATGATTTTGACAAGGGTGCTATCATAACTCATTCCTACCTCCAAGGGTTATTATGAACGCTGTATAAAAGGAAGTCCACAATGAGAACACAGCCTTCTATATAGAGAAGTTACCCTCGAGGGTATGAGACCACATCGTCGTTCTGCCTGTGAACTGAATGCTCCCAAGACAGAGAGAAAGAATCTGGGCATCCCTACCTCTCTCCTCTCAGTCAGGATGCACAGCTGCGGGCCGTGATGGAGGCCAGTGAATGAGTGAATGAGCAAGTGAGTGAACATAGGACTGTTAAAATGACCTATTGTCCAAGGGGTCATCCTCAGGTAAGAACAGCTCTGCAGCAATCTATACTTTCAAAGCCATCCCGATCAAAATACCAATGGCATTTTCCAAAGTGCTGGAACAATCCTAAAATTTGTATGGAAGCAGAAAAGACCCCAAATCACCAAGGAAATATTGAAAAGAAAAACAAAGCTGGGGACATCACGTTGCCTGACTTCAAGCTATACTACAAAGCTGTGATCACCAAGACAGCATGGTACTGGCTCAAAAACAGACATGTAGACCAGTGGAACAGAACAAAGAGTCCAGATATGGACTCTCAACTCTATGGTCAAACAATCTTCAACAAATAATATCCAATGGAAAAAAAAAACCAGTCTCTTCAATAAGAAGGTAATAGTCTCCAATAAGAATGGTGATGGGAGAATTGGGCAGCTACATACAGAAGAATGAAACTCTGGATCATTCTCTACACTATACACAAAGATAAACTCAAAATGGATGAAAGACAGGAATCCATCAAAATCCTAGAGGAAAACATAGGCAGTAACCACTTCGACATCAGCCACAGCAATTTCTTTCAAGACATGTCTCCAAAGGCAAGGGAAAAAAAGCAAAAATGAACTTTTGGGACTTCATCAAGATAAAACTTCAGCATAACAAAGGAAACAGTCAACAAAACAAAGTGGCAACCCACGGAATGGGAGAAGATATTCGCAAATGACACTACAGACAAAGGGCTGATAACCAAGATCTGTAAAGAACTTCTCAAACTCAATACCCAAAAAACAAATAAGTCAAAAAACAGGCAGAAGACATGAATAGACACTTCTCAAAAGAAGACAAACAAATGGCTAACAGACACATGAAAAAATGTTCATCATCATTAGCCATCAGGGAAATTCTAATCAAAACCAGTTAGAAGGGGAAAAAATTGACAACGCAAGAAACAACAAATGTTGGAGGGGTTGTGGAGAAAAGGGAACCCTCTTTACACTATTAGTGGGAATACAAACTGGTGCAGCCACTTTGGAAAGCAGTGTGGAGTTTCCTCAAAAAGTTAAAAATAGAGGGGCATCTGGGTGGCTCAGTGGGTTAAAACCTCTGCCTTCGGCTCAGGTCGTGATCCAGGGTGCTGGGATCGAGCCCCACATCGGGGTCTCTGCTCAGTGGGGAGCCTGCTTCTTCCTCTCTCTCTGCCTGCCTCTCTGCCTACCTGTGCTATCTGTCAACTAAATAAATAAAATATTTTTTAAAAAATTTTTTTAAAGTTAAAAATAGAGCTACCCTATGACCCAGCATTTGCGCTACCGGGTGTTTACCCCAAAGTTACAGATGTAGTGAAAAGAAGGGCCATCCATACCCCCATGTTCATTGCAGCAATGGCCACAATTGCCAAACTGTGGAAAGAGCTAAGATGTCCTTCAACAGACTAATGGATAAAGAAGATGTGGTCCATATATACAGTAGAATATTACTCAACCCTCAGAAAGGCTGAATACCCAACTTTTGCATCAACATGGACAGGACTGGAGGAGGTTATGCTGAGTGAAATAAGTCAAGCAGAGAAAGTCAATTATCATATGGTTTCACTTATTTGTGCAACATAAAGAATAGCATGGAGGACATTAGAAGAAGGAAGGGAAAAATGAAGATGGGGAAATCAGAGGGGGAGACAAACCATGAGAGACTACAGACTCTCATAGAGAAACAAACTGAGGGTTTTAGAGGGGAGGAGAGTGGGGGGATGGGTGAGCCCGGTGGTAGGTATTAAGGAGGGCACCTTTTCATGGAGCACTGGGTGTTATACGTACACAATGGATCATGGAACACTGCATCAAAAATTAATGATGTACTATATGATGACTAACATTACAAACAAAACAGCTCCGTAACCCATCACCAACCTCAGGCATGGGGTCTCTAACTCCACAGAATCCCAAAGCAAACTTACCCCTCTCTTGGCAGCTGGTGGGCTCCCCCAGCCAG
Source organism: Mustela putorius furo (assembly GCF_011764305.1). NCBI lineage: Eukaryota > Metazoa > Chordata > Mammalia > Carnivora > Mustelidae > Mustela > Mustela putorius. Next base: position 9,352,419 of record NW_025422010.1, on the reverse strand, counting down.
CTCTTCAGGATCTCAGGGCACTGAAACCAAGTCTCTTATGAGAGGAAAAAAAAAAAACCTCTTGGCCTCTTGACTTCCGTTTTGAATTTCAGCATTGTTTGTTTTTCCCAAAGCTCTCATGACCTTTCATAATTTCTGAAATATGATATTCCCAGCAGATTTCCTCGTCTCTCTTACAGTTTAGGAAAACGTCGAGAGAATATCTGTCAGTTTAATAGTTGTAAGATTCATAGTCTTGTTTATTCACTGTAAACCAGTGGTTCACAGTTTGGGGGAGGGGGAGCAAATAGGGGAGGGTTGCCCCATCAGGGACATTTAACAATGTCAGGAGATAGTTTCAGCTGCCCTGACTCGGGGTGGGGGCGTGCATTGCATGTCTGGTGGGTAGAGGCCAAGGGCTCTGCTAAACATCCTATGAACGGTGTAGAATAGCCCCTTGGCAAGGAATGACCCAGCTCAAAATGTCAATACTGCCAAGGTTGAGAACCCCTACCGTAAATTAGAACGAGAGAAGAAAAGTAGTTGCCGTTAAAAGATTATTTTCAAAAAGGAGAAAATCATGACTCTCATTCAGATTTTTAAAAAAGATTTTATTTAACTCATGAGGGAAGCAAATCATATAGCTGGTTCAAAAGAGTATCTGAAGAACAGATTTATAGATCAGGTATATGGATAGTAATATGCAAACTGAAGGACACTTTGATGGCTGAGTCGGTTAGGCCTCTGCCTTCGCTCAGGTCATGATCCCAGGGTCATAGGATCAAAAATAAAAAAATAAAAATCTTCAAGAAATATGCAAGTTGAGGCAACCAGTTTTCCCACAGTGGGTGGGGTAAATTAAGCCTTCTAGGCAGGGCATCCGTCACTGTCACTGCACAGAATATTGCAGAATAGCTGTCTGGGAACCAGGATCACCTGAAAGGTGTACTGTGGACAAAGTGAGGGCCAGACACGGGTGCTTGTCCGAATTAAATGTTTGCTACGTCAAGGTCAGTTTTAGAGTCATTTGGGGATTACGAACCAATCTAAAAAAAAGTTTCAGCATGAGAGCCCTGAAGTCTGTTCTCATCCATCTGACAAACCCACACCCCCAAAACTGGGCCTGGGTCCCTAAGACCCTAAAGTCCACAGCTGCACTATTTCACTTGCCGAAGGGCTGTTCCAAGTCAGTGATGCGGGGGAAAGACAGTTTCTTTAAAAGCTGCAGGTGTGGGAGTTCTGTCTGCTCCATCATCAAGACAGGGCCATCCCTGGTTATTCAGAGTGGAGGTCCTCGAGCTTCAGGGTACTTACGAATCACCAAAAACACCAGGTGCTCTGCTGAGGTAGTTCTGGGCTGGAGTTTGACACTGGGCATTTCCAACAAGCTCCAACGTTAGCCAGAACTGCTCCTTTGTGGACACACTTGGAGGAGCAGGGGTTAGAGGGAAGAAACTTCTTTATGACATGCTGAGAAAACCAAACACACAATCTCCACGAATAGGTGTGGTTACAGATCTCACCAGCCTCCTGAGCTGAGAAACACACCTGTAAGATTCTGCAGAATTTGCAAGAATTAAAGAATTTACAAGACGAAGGACCTGTCCAGGCTTCTGGGATTTCCTCGCAGGGAGGGGGAAGACTCAGACGCACAGGGAAGGGGGTGCGAGTACTGGTAAAGCAAAGGAGTGAGAGGGGGAGCATGCAGCCTGGGAAGCCTTGCTCCTTGGCAGAGTGAAGGAAGGAGGGTGGGAGATGGGACCAGGGAAGGGAGCCACCTGCCGCAGGCACAGCTGTGGGACAACCATCTGACTTTTCGAGAAGGAAGCGTCCGGACTTTGGGGAACAACATACATAGGAAGTGAGCCAGCTATGCTCAGACCCAGTGGGAGGAAGGGAGGAATTTCACTCTGAGCCATTTGGAAGCTTTGTTTGTAGCCAAGTAGGTGTGCAAAAGGGAGGTGCGGGAGGTTCAAATGACAAGCACTCAGCCAGAGAAAGAGGCGGCGGATTCTGCATCAACCTTTCTCCTTGCAACTCTCTTCATCCTGGAAGTTTGAGGTACAGCAGAGAGACTCCCTTACTGGGATTGCAGCTCGGGCCAGGGATGGGAGCCTGAGGCTCCCTGAGGAGCTCTCCGAGCCGGTGGCTGGGGCTGCGCTCTCGGTCAGATACTCCGGAAATCAAACGCCAAGCTGCAAACTACACAATGTTAGATTCATCAAACAAGGAGGCCATGAGACTGAGGTGGCTGGAACGCCATGGTGGTGGCCTTATGGGAAGCAAATGAAAATCAAAGCCTGTAAATGCCTCAAGGTTACAAAATCAAAATGCTAAAGACAACCAAACACAAAGAGCCAGGGAGGCTTTAAGCTTTTAGCCGGTCCATAATTCCCTTACTTTGCTTGTGCACTTTCTCTCTGTGTAAAGAAGTCTTTCCAGGGTTTGCTAACCACTTCCGGTTTGGCTCTGCCCTATGCCAATACATTTCTGTTCAAATAAATTCTAAAAATGTCTAGTATGCCTCTGTTGATTTTTAATAACACAAACCAGAGAATCCACGCTTCTTCCGGCGTGTTTTACTTGGAGACATAGTATGCGGTCTGTGTTCGCTCTATCCTTTTTCTTTCTTTCTTTCTCTCTTCAAAGAAATGCAGGCTTATCATTTTCGAGTACGAACAGGAACTTGCACTTGGCTAACGAAATGCCGCTTAAGTTTCTACATGAAGCGATTTATAGTTAGCACACTCGTGGGTAAGAGAGGGTTTCCGTGATGCATGAAAATAGCTTCTCTTACAGAGACATCGTGTTCCACAATCATCCCCTTTCCCCAAAGGGAATTCAAATACAAACTTTACCTCATTCCCCCTGGATCACAATATACATCAGACTAGAGAAATACGAAGTAAGGGTTTTCACCACATTTCTATATATGTGGGATTGGCAACAGCCTTTTGCAAGCTGAGCATTTCCAGCAAGGTGCTGGATCTTAATTAGTGAAATACGTCTGTTCACAATGTGAATATAAGGGTACCAAAAAACTGAGTTTATATGACTTCAATTAATAACTTGCTGGGTTTAAATATGCAAAAAGACACCTTTGTTTGCCTGCATTCAGGAACGGTACAAGTAGCTGGGTTCTCCAGGCTGCAGTAAGTAAGTGGATTTATGCTGGTCAGAATGTAACAATAACATTGGGCAGCCGACTGTTCTTGCAAGGGCTGAGAAAGACTGGAAACACATTGAATCTCGACAGGAAAACACCATTTTCTGCTGAGCCTGATCATTCAGCATGATTAGGCTGATGGCAGCGACTCAAAGACAGTCCAGTAACCCATTTGGGGATTTACTTTGGAAAAACTCACTTTCCTGGAGCAGGCACAGGGAAACTCTGACCAGAAACACTGCTGAAAGATGACAAGTGTGCATGTCTATATTGTTTTCCATTTTCACCAGCTGCCAGCATTTTCACTCAGAAGCTCTCCCTTAAATATCTGAATTTCTAGCTTCTCTAGAAGACCAGGAAGAGGGGGCCACTCAGAGCCAGCCATAGTGATGGCGTTGGCCATGCCGTGAATACAGCTGCCCCCTTAGTTGCTCTCCTCTCTGTCACACAGATGGTCCAAACATCCAGGGTCTCCCCAGACAGGCAAAAACCAATTATCAGTTATCTTACGGTCATAGTGGAGATTTAATTATTCATAGAGCTACCAGGAAAATGAGCTAATTGTTGTGCCCACATCTCTATCAAAAGCAAAAATAGGGGCACCTGGATGGCTCAGTGGGTTAAGCCGCTGCCTTCGGCTCAGGTCATGGTCTCGGGGTCCTGGGATCGAGTCCCACATCCGGCTCTCTGCTCAGCAGGGAGCCTGCTTCCTCCTCTCTCTCTCTGCCTGCCTCTCTGCCTACTTGTAATCTCTCTGTGTCAAATAAATAAATAAAATCTTTAAAAAAAAAAAAAAAAAAAAGCAAAAATAGACCCATGTAGGGGAGGGAAAAGAAAAGTTTTCTCAGCCATCTTACGGTCCCTGGGCTGGTTCTGATAATCAAACTGACAAAGATAGATTAGCAAGAAAAAAGCATATAAGTATATTTAATATAAATTTTACCTGACTAGAGAACTTTTTTTTTTTTTGCAGACTAGTTTTTTTTTTTTTTTGAAGATTTTATTTATTTATTTGACAGACAGAGATCACAAGTAGGCAGAGAGGCAGGCAGAGAGAGAGAGAGAGAGAGCCCAATGCGATGCAGGGCTCTATCCCAGGACCCTGAGATCATGACCTGAGCTGAAGGCAGAGGCTTTAACGCACCGAGCCACCCAGGCATCCCTGACTAGAGAGCTTTTTTAAGGCTATGAATACCAAGGGCGCAGTCCTTACAACCTGCAACTCTCAATCTCAGGGATGTGAGTTTGAGCCCCACATTCGGTGTAGGGATTATTTAAAAATAAATTAAAAAAAAAAAAAGAAAGAAAGGAAAGAAGGACCAGAAGAAATAATTAGATGTGTGTGTTTTTCTGCTGGAATTGATTAAGGACAGGCAGTTGTGCAGAAATAGGATAGGTTATAGAGGATGAGAATGTAGGGAACTGTTGGAAACTTACAAGACTTGTTGGTTAGGATTCAAGTGCCTCTGTCTTCAGAGATAAGATGCTCCTTTCCTCTGGGTATGGGGAGGGCACCCCTCACATGAGGGCTGGCCTATTTCCGAGGAGAAGCACTAGGGGAAGGTCAGAATGACGTTGTTTCTGCTGTTTACTCAAACTCCTTCCCCTTCAAACACTCACAGTGCCAGTGTGCCATATTTGGGAGTAGAACTCCTGAACCCCATCACCAAGCAGGGTGGGGAGGTGAAAGGGGGGGGGTTTGTATGTCTTTGGAAGTGAAGTTCATTCCTAGATGTTTAATATTCAAAGAGTATCTGTAATGAAATGTAATGAATGTATGTGTGTGTGTGTGTGTGTGTGTGTGTGTGTGTGTGTGTGTTTTAAATCCATTTCACCCATTTAGAGTGACCTGCCTGACTCATAGGAATTTGGTTTTCCTTCCCTGGCGTCAACCAACCGTAAGAAAATGTGTTCCTTCATTCAAAAGCGCCTGCTGGCTTGTCAACTAAAGGCAATATTTAGATCTTGTTGAGTTCATGATTTAAACAAACCAACCTTAATAATGACAGTTTTGAGACAATCTAAGGTTTAAACATAGACTGAGGTTTAGATGGTATTAAGGAATTGTTGATTTTTTCAGTGTACTCGTGGTCCTTTTTTGTTGTCAAAGTTTTCATCTGGTAAAGAGGCACGATGAATTATTTACAAGTGAGAAGACACAATTTCTGAGATTTGGCATAAAATATTGCAAAGAATGTACTCTTTTGAACATTTTCCAAAATAAATGGTTTTTCAAAACAGGCCCCCACCTGTTTAGGAGTCCCGTGAGCCTGTTATCATGCAAAGTAGCACTGGATTCTTTTTATCCTTTGTTCTCTTTGTTACCCTGCAAAATGGCTTCAGATTAACCCTTCTGCAGTATTATTAAGTTCTTCCTTTGAGCTGGAAAACTCCTTTTTAACTAGCATAGTTCCTTTAGATATATGAGCAGCTGATTTGACAGTAATTTTATTTTTATTTATTATCACTATTATAACTATTACAACTTTATATTTATAATTGTGTATTTATAGTATTTGTACATAGCAAACTAAATTATAATTTAAAATACAATTGTAAAGGATATTTATTTCTTAAATGAAGATATTTCGAGTTTGGAAAGAGTTTTTTTTTTCCATTTGGCCTGAGTACAAGCCACACCAGGCTAAAGTCAGCAGTGGCCTGACCATTGTCTCTGACAGGCTCTTGAAGAGAGAGCTCCATGGGTCCTGTGGTGGGCCTCTTCCCAGCATGCCTTTCTGCTGCGCAGTGAGCTCAACAACCAGATGCAGATAAATCCAGCAATCCGGCTCCCACAGGGCCCTGCTCCACAGGGCTACTGAGCAGCCGCTTGTATTCTGATGATAATCACAGGGACTGAGATTTTTGATAAACTCATCTTTCAGTCAACCTAATTCCAGACAAGAGCTTCCTTGAGAAATTCCCTGAAGCTAAAAGCGATCCTTTCCTAGGTCCACAAATTATGGTTCTGTCTTCCCATGCCTGACACAATTATCTTCCTCAGAGGCGTACTTGCCCAGTGCTGCCCTGTGTGTCAGTCAACTCAAGTCTTAAATGCTTAAAGAGGACTGCACTTAAATGAATCAGTCTGCATTCTCCTTACCACACCGGGGGGAAATGGAAGCTAACTCACCTTTCAAGGGAAGATGTGCAGATTTTTATAACAGTAGGACTAAATGCCATTTCATCACCCTCAGCTTAACATTTCTTATTTTATCGTCTCTCCTCAATCTCCTTAACAATATTGTAAAGGACTCTTCCTTTGAGTCATACATTACAGGACATTACATACAAGACATATTTGCATCACAGGCATAGACAGCCTTCTGCATGAGTGGGATGAGGTGGCAGAGTTAGGTATACATTACTAGTTAGAACATTACTTGTTCTTTACAAGCTGGGTGAACTTGGACAAGTCTCTTAACACCCCTAGGTCCCCTTTTTCGGATATATGAGTGAGAGACAGAGTATACAAATGGACAATGGCCAGACCATATACAAAAATAGAGTTCTGACCCACATCTGGAAAAAGAACCCATTATCTATAATAACCAGTCTACAAAACCAACATATTATCTATAAGTCAGATTTATAGGAAATCAGACCACTATCTCCAGCAAACAGTCTAGGAAGCTAATAATTGAGATAATTGGCCAAAATTGTCAGGACTGTTTAGAGGTCTTCATTCATTTCAGCATTAGGAAAGGGTAAACCAGATGATTGATCATCAGCCATGAGGTTTTTGGATTCTGTAAAAATTTATATTTAATCAACCAATATTTACAGAGCATCTAGTTCATGCCGTGTGCTGTGCTAGATGCTAGAGCTATTTGGTGAACTTCCAGTATAGTGAGGAAGAATGTCATAAATCAAATAATGACACAAAATAAAAAATTGCAACTGTGACTAGAAGCTGGGCACCATACTGTGAGTACATAAGGAGAAGGGGGATTTCTGTGAGGAAGTGGCACTTACATGGAGATCTGAAGAAGATGAGAACTTACCAGATGGAGAGGAAAGAGAAGTAAAATCCAAAGTTCTCAGGGTGAGAGGAAAAACAGAGGAATACAAAGATCGAGAAAAGGTGAGCCTGGATGGAGCGTGGAGAGCAATAGGGACCACTGTCAGATAACGTTTGGGAGACAGGGAGGGTCCCAACTACATAGGGTCTCACAGGCATTGTTAAGGGATTTTGTCTCTATCCAGAACCAACAACAGCAGCAATAGAGTAGCTAACCCTTATTGAATGCTGTGTGTCTTATACACTTTTCAGTGTTTTAGAGATGTGTTACTCTTATAGACACATCTATTACTTGTTAAAAGTCAAAAACACTAGCTAAAAGTAGATAAGATTGGTGGAATTGGAGAAAGTGGACAGATAATAAATATGTGTGAAATTTGGAAAGGAAAAATCAGAAAACTTGGCATAGGACATATGCCAGAGAGTAGGGCATGACAAAGTCAGAAAGGGGAAGATTTCAATAATGACTTTGAACTCTGGCTTTTGAGATGGATAGATGGTATAATTCACCAGGATAATGAACACTAGAAGAGGCTATATTGTGGACATGTTGAATCAGAAGGGCTTGAAAAACCTAGAAACAGTTGTCAAGGCACTGGCTGTTATCGGCAGAATGATCCTCCAAAGATGTCCTTATCCTGATCCCGGGATTCTGTGAATATGTTATCTTATGTGGCAAAAGGGACTTTGCAGATGTGATTAAGGTTAGGAGGCTTAAAGGATATTCCTGGATTATCTATGTGAGTCCAATATAATTACGTTAGCCCTAAAAGCAAAGAAATTTTCTTAAATATGGCACCCAAAACACAAGCAATCAAAGAAAAAAATCAGATGTAGTGGATTTAATCTAAGTGAAAAACCTCTGTGCACCATAGGTTCTATCAATCAAGTGAAAAGAGGGGGAGAAAATATTTGCACGTCATAAATCTGACAAGGGTCTAGTATACTGAATATATAAAGAACTCTTACAATTCAATAATAAAAGGCCAAAATCCAATTAAAAATGTGGCAAAGGTCTTGAATAGATATCTCTCCGAAGAAGATAGACAAATATTCAATAAGCTCCTGAAAACATGGTCAATAGTATTAGTCTTCAGGGAAATGCAAGTTAACTGTACAATAAGATACCACTAGAATGACTGTAATAAGGTAGGAAGAAAAGGAAAATAGCAGATGTTGACAAGGATGTGGAAAAGCTGGAATTTCTGCTCAATGATGCTAAGAGCATAAGATGGTACAACTTCTGTGGAAAACATTTTGGCTGTTCCTCAAAGGTTAAACATGGAGTTACCTACCATCTGACCCAGGATTCCACTCCTTGGCACATACTCAACAGAAATGAAAACCTATGTTTATACCAGAACTTGTACATGAGTGTTCACAGCAGCGTTAGTCACAACAGCGAAGGGTATAAGCAACTGAAAAACCTAGCAATTCTCAATGGATGAACAAAATGTGGTACACCCATGCAATGGGATATTATTTTTCCATAAAAAAAGGAATAAAGCATTGATATGTGATACAATATTGGGTGAATTTTAAAGACATTCTGAGTGAATGAAGCCAGGCACAAAAAACTCACGTATTATGTGATTCTGTTTATATGAAATGCCCAAATAGGCAAATTCATAGAGACCGAAAATATTAGTGGGTGTCAGGGAACAGGGAGGAGAAAGTGGGGTGACCTCTAAGAGGCACCTGGTTCCCTTTTAGGGTGATGGAAATTAGATAATGGTGATGGTTACATAAGATTGGGACTATACTAAAAACCACTGAATTAGATACTTTAAATGGTGAATTTCATGTTATATGGATTGTACCTCAATAAAAAAATTGTTTAAAAAAAGGAAAAGTTTGGGGTGCCTGGTGGCTCAGTGGGTTAAGCCTCTGCTTTCAGCTCGGGTTATGATCTCGGGGTCCTGGGATGGAGCTCCACATTGGGCTCTCTGCTCAGCAAGGAGCCTGCTTCCTCCTCTCTTTCTGCCTGCCTCTCTGCCTACTTGTGATCTCTCTCTCTGTCAAATAAATAAATAAAATCTTTAAAAAAAAAAAAAAGGAAAATTTTAAAAGCCAAGAATTTTCTTCAAGAGCAATCAGAAAAAATGAGGCTACAGGAGAAGCCAGAGGGATTCAAGGCATGAGGATTCAATATGTCCTCCCTGGTTTGAAGAGGGAGGGGCAGCATGGTGAATGCAGGTGGCCTTGAACTGAGAGAGGCTCCCAGGAAGGGAACAGGGGCCTCAGCCCTCTCAGCACAAGGAACTGAATCCTGTCAACACCTGAATAAGACTGGAGGTGGATTCGCCCCTAGATCTTCCAAAGGGGACACTATCCCACTGCTACCATGATTCTGACCTTGTGGGACCCTAAGCAGAAGATACCCCTGAGCCTCACTGCACCAGCACTTTTAGCCCATGGAACTGTGAGATAATAAACGGATATTGTCTTAAGCCACTAGGTTGATGCTCATTTGTTATGGTAGCAATATAAAAACTAACAATACCTGACAACTTTTATGGAAACAGATGGTAGCTAGATTTATCTCAGTGATCACCTCATAATATATGTCAATGTTGCATCACTATGTCATACACCTGAAACTACTATACTATTGCATACTAACCACACATCAATTAAAAAAAAAAAAAAAAAGAAACCATCTCTCTGGTTATGTATAGAAAAGGGTTTACCTATACATACCACCCATGCATCATTTTATATAGGGACCGACTACAGCCATGAACATGGACCAGAGAGTCCATGGGGGCAGAAGGGTGAGACGATGTAGGGACCTAGGACCCAACCCTGTGGGGGTGTGACAGAAACAGAAGGAGGAAGAGCCTCGAGACACAGGGAAGATTAGGACAGTGATTAGCCCTCTTCACTGGCAGGGGACATCCCAACATGGAAGTGAAGAGTGGCAGTACCCCAAAAAGGGATAGACCTTCTGTCCCTATCAAATTTCCAAGAGAACCCTGTTAGTGCTGGTGAAGCAGTTGCTTTTAAAGTTTAAGGACAAAGCGCACCTGGGTGGTTCATTCGGTTAATCAGTTAATCGTCTGCCTTCGGCTCAGGTCAAGAACTCACGGTCCTAGGATCAAGCCCCCCGGTGGACTCCCTACACAGAGTGGAATCTGATTCTCCCTCTTCCTCTGCTCCCCGAGCAGCACTCGTGCTCTTTCTCTCTCCCCACCAATTAATTAATTAATTAATCAAGGATGAGCCATTCCAGTAGTTCATAGAGCAATCAGAATTCATGCAAAAGATAAACATCAAAATTTTGTCTAAAGGAGATAATAACACAGTTGGCCACATAGAGGCTTGTACAAAGAAGACCAGAACTGACTCAAAAAGCAGGACATGGTGAGCAAGAGGACTTTTTTTTTTTTTTAAACTATAGTTTGGGATGGTCACGGTAATAATGAATGACTACCCCAGTTTCAAATATGCTCTTGTGGATGTAACTGGTGCATATGTGTTACTAAAATATGAATCCTAAAATGAGAAGCAGTTCCTGGGACCAGATGGAAATGAATTCTGTTGAAAAAGAGAAAAAAACACCTAATATATTTGAAATGTCCCAGTTTCTATATAAAAAGAAATAAGGTAGACACATTTTTGTTTTGTCCAAATAAATGATTCATCAGTTAAAAAAAAAAAAGTCACTGTTTCAGTCAATGTTCTTAGTCTCAGACAACAGAATCCATGCTAGCTCATTTAAATAAAAGAGATTTATTAAAACTCATAGGCAACTTAGAGAATTGTTGGGAAAGGCAAGAAAACAGACTCTGGGCTGAGGTTCCAGGAATAAATCCGCAAACTGCACTGCGGAGACAGTCATTTAAAAGGAGCTCCAGCCTGCGTCGTCAGGGAGATACTGGTCTGGAAACTTCCTCCCGCTGGCCATCCTGCCCCTGTGAGGACCTGTCTGAGGCACACCTGCGCAATGGACACCTCAAGCCCCACCTCCCTACAATGTCACTGTGTCTAATGGCAGTCCTCTGAGAGGGTGTCTCATTGCTGGAGACTGACTCATCAGCACCGTCACAGCTCGCCTGGAGCGGGTGCCATGACGAGGGAAACCCAGGGACCATGGGTTAGCTAAGTAAGATGGAGCCAGTGCAGTCACAGAATTGAAGCGGTGGGCAAGGGAAGGAATTGCAGCCAGTAAGTATAATCAAGAATTTTGAGAGACTGAGCTGCAGAGAGGTGGGCAGAGAAAGGGTAGCAGTAGGTTCGGGGCAGGGGGAAAGGGAGGGTTTCCTTTCTTTTCTTCTGACTTGGATTGGCTTGGTTTGCAGATTTAAAAACAGATGAGGAAGAGCCCTTGGGAGGGAGGAGTTGAATATAAAGGAGAAAAGGGATAATGCAAAGAAAAAAGAAGAATGGCCCAGAATGTGAGCTTTCCGAGAAGTCAGGAGGCATGATACAGGCGGCATCCTGAGCTCAGGAGGGAATGGCACCTCGACTCAGAGGAAGGTCCGTTTCTCTCTGGACCAAGATTGGAATGGCAAAGGTGGAAGGAAGTTTGCAGAGATGGTCACAGAGAGGCAGGGCATCTCCATCTGGTGGCTTCTATCTTCTCTGAGTGGTGGGATGCTCAGTCATCTGCTGAAGGGGAGGAGGAGGCGTGGGTGTCCAGGAGAGAGGAGAGGTGATACTTGAATGATCATCTGGAAAGAGAGAGAGCCAGTGGCCAGGGAGACCTAAAGCAGCATGAGGCAGCAGGGTAGAACATGGTGTTCCTGAGGTACGGTGGGGATAGGAGAGTAGGGGAACCAAGGGCTCGTGCATAATTCCTGCAGCCCAGAGAGAAAGTGTATATGTACTTTCTGTCTTATCTAAGATTAGGGCTTCTGCCAGGTGGGTTCCACAGGGCTCCCCCTAAGGCCCTGGGAGATGCCCAGGTTTGTTAGTTTGCAACTCTTCATAAGTTTCAGAGCTCAATAAACTTTGACTACCCCCACCCCCACCCCAGACCCCAGGTCCCTCCCAAAGCATAGAAGAAGCTGTGCAAATGAGGAAAATCAAAGTAACTACATCCCTTCATATCACCCAAATATAATGAAATAAATGAATACAGTCTAGTGTCAAGAAGATGGCTGTTAGGTTCAATTAGCTAGAACATGGTTAGAAGTCTGGCATCTACTTTGGAAAACAGTATGGAGATTCCTTAAGAAATTAAAACTGGAGGGGTGCCTGAGTGCCTCTGGTAACTTCTGCCTTCGGCTCGGTTCATGATCTCAGGGTCCTGGGGTCCAGCCCCGAGAGCCTGCTTCCCCCTCTCTCTCTGCCTGCCTCTCTGCCTACTTGTGATTTCTCTCTCTGCCAAGTAAATAAATAAAATCTTAAAAAAAAAAAAAAGAAATTAAAGCTGGAGCTACCCTATGACTCTGCAATTGCACTACTGGGTATTTACCCCAAAGACAGATGTAGTAAAAAGAAGGGCCATCTGTACCCCAATGTTCAAAGCAGCAATGGCCACGGTCACCAAACTGTGGAAAGAGCCAAGATGCCCTTCAACAGATGAATGGATAAAGAAAATGTGGTCCATATATACAATGCAGTATTATGCCTCCATCAGAAAGGATGAAAACCCAACTTTTGTATCGACATGGATGGGACTGGAAGAGATAATGCGGAGTGAAATAAGTCAAGGAGAGAGAGTCAATTATCATATGGTTTCACTTATTTGTGGAGCATACGGAATAACACAGAGGACATTGGGAGATGGAGAGAAGTGAATTGGGGGAAATTGGAAGGGGAGACAAACCATGAGAGACTGTGGGATCTGAGAAAAAAACTGAGGGTTTTGGAAGGGAGGGGGTGGGGGTTAGGTGAGCCTGGTGGTGAGTATTATGGAGGGCATGTATTGCATGGAGCACTGGGTGAGGTGCATAAACAATGAATCTTGGAACACTGAAAAAATAAAAAATTTAAAAATAAAAAAAACAAAAAGAAGTCTGGCATCTGCCTCTTGCTAGTTAGCATATTACCTGATCTGGTTGAGTTTGAGTTTCCACACGTGTGTGCAGATAGAACTTAAGGGCAGTCACCATGACCCCAATGAGTTACCCCAGCCCACAGAATAGGACAAAGGTGGTGGGATGCCACCCCCAGGTTCTGTTACGTGAGACTCCATCTTGTTAGATATGTTCTAGAGTCTTGCTCTCCCTGAAAGTTATGAAGAAGCAAGCTACCATAACTTCTATGTCCACCAGGAAAAGAATCCTTCCAATACCGTGCATGAGCTTGGAAGCAGACCCTTCTCCTTTCGAGCCTCCAGATGAGAACCCAGCCCTGACAAGACCCCAAAAGCAGTTTTGCTAAAGTCCCAATGAAGTTTTGCCAGGTGGGACTTCTGCCCCACAGACACTGAGAGGATGAACGCATGTTGTCTTAAGCCATTAAATCTATGCCAGTTTGTTACATAGCATAAAAGACTAATACAATGTATAGACATAAGGATAATAGCATTTGCTTTGCTGGGTTGACTAAAGAGAACCTGAATAGTTAGCAAGATGTTGCTTTGTGAAGAATGAAAGGAAAAGGAGCACTAGATAAGACGGGATGCAAAGCCAAAGTAGACTCATACAGGCGAACGACGTGGGCAGTGACGCCAAGGAAGATCACGTGGCCTGAGTCCAGATTTGCGTCAAAGAGCTGGAGACTCGGTCATGGGATCCTTGAAATGTTAAGCTCAGGAAATGCTCACATTTTAAATGAATCACATGCATTTTATTTTTTTTCCAAATTGAAATTGAAACCAAGAGATTGAGTCAGATGTCAATTCTAATCTAGCAATTATAGAGTACATTACCATCAAAACTTAACTCTTCTGCTTTTTACTCAGTTAAAATTGATATTTGGATGACTGCAAGAAGGCAAAAGGAGCGCTTTCTTCCACATCTATCCATCGTGCGTCTGTGTGCGTGTGGCAGCTGTGTCTCTCCTCTGCCTGGAGGGTGACAAGGGACCCAGGTGCCCAACTCTGAAACTCACTACTGATCTTACACCAAGATCTGCTGCCTGGCCATGACCCTGCGCAGCAGGACAGTAAGGCAGGCCCTTCCTGAGGGTCTGAGGGGAACCTCCCTGAGAACGTCAAAGCCGTTTGGAAGCTTCCATCTAGACTTCCCTCCCCTCCTCCTACTGTCACTGTGCCCAGCCTTGTTTGGTGGTCTGGCCACTCCTCTATTGTCCCCAAATGCTCTCCCCATTTTCTCTTCCCCCTAACCAATTTCTTGCACAATTAATCCTGTCATGGCATCTGCTGTTGAAGGATCCAGAATAACACAAGGAGGGGGGGACAGGAATGCTCTGAGGAAATGGGCAATTTGATGGGGATGCAGAACTGGGCCGCCCACCTCTCAGCAGGTGAAGAGTCTGCCCTTCTGGTCAGCAGATGGGGCATTGAGAGTCCCCAGTGTAAGGTATTGGCTCAGTTGCTCAAGATTTCACCAATGGTGACCTGGAGAATGTTTTGGTGGAGGAGAATGCTGTGACAGGTGCAAGCAGGCATTTAAAAACATGGGTGACATATGTCTGCAGAAACAGCACCAGGGGCTGGATGCCGCTAGGCTGGGTCGGTGGCCGGCAGAAGAAGAATGAGCTACTGAGGCCTGCTGACATAGGGTCTCTGTGAGAGCTTTCAAAGGGGCCTTTATCTCCTGCGGAGGAATAACAGGCACAGCCGACGTGCAGGCTGAAGAGCTCATTGTGAGGGTCCTGGAGCTCCAAGGAGGTGGCAGTGCTCGCCAAGGCAGCTCTATTATCCAAAGGCCTGGGCCCTGGTGGGGAAAACCTGGCATCTTGAAGTGTGGGACAGAAACATCTCAAATGATGGCCTGAAGATGTGGATTCAACAGAGGCCCCTGGACCCTCTGGGCCCAAGAGCTGGCCCACCCTTCCCTAGTGAGGTCCAGTCCTTTTGTTGTGCTGGCAAATTCTGCAGAGGCCCCTCCCCATACGACAACAGGAACCCCTTGAGGGGCTATTGCACCTCTCCTCCCAGCTTCGGCTTTGGGATGCATATATATATGAAAGAAGCCATATATATATGCATCCCAAAGCCGAAGCTGTATATATATATATGTGTATGTGTACATATGTGTATACACACACACACACACACACACACACGTGTGTGTGTGTGTATATATATATATATTTTTTTTTAAGATTTTATTTATTTATTTGACAGAGAGAGAGAGAGAGATCACAAGTAGGCAGAGAGGCAAGCAGGCACAGAGAGAGGGGGAAACAGGTTCCCTGCCGAGCAGAGAGCCAATGTGGGGCTCGATCCCAGGACCCTGAGATCATGACCTGAGCTGAAGGCAGAGTCTTAACCCACTGAGCCACCAAGCCACCCTTCGGGATGTTTATTAACTGGTGGGAAAGAAGCTGGAGAAGTGGGCAGTGATGGTGAGAACTGCCTCTGCATCAAACAGCACCATTGGCAGATAAAAGATTTTGTATTTGCTCTGTGCGATGCTTGCTCCTGGGGCTAAAACTGTGACCCAGTTAAAGTAACTGACTTATCAAACTAACGGCTTGCTCCTCGAGGTTGACTTCAAGATCCCTGCCTCCTAGGTTCACCAAATTCAAAACTATGCTGTCTCAAACTAACCAATCTATCCCATTCATTGCCTCGCAAGACACCCCTTAAAGTCACTCAATCCAAGCCCAAACAACCTCCCTATGCCTTACCCTAATTTCTCCATGTCTCTGAAGTTTCAGCACTCTGAAACTAACAGTGTTGTGGCTTCCTGGGTGGCTCAGTCAGTGAAGTGTCTGCCTTCGTCTCTGGTCATAATCCCATAATCCCAGGGTCTTGACGCATTGGGTTTTCTGCTCAGTGGGGAGACTGCTTCACCCTCTTCTCTTTCCCCCGACTCATTCTCTCAATCTCTGTCTCTCTCTCAAATAAATAAATAAAATCTTTAAAAAAAAAAAAAAGAAAAGAAAAGAAAGGGGCACCTGGATGGCTCAGTGGGTTAAGCCTGTGCCTTCAGCTCAGGTCATGATCTCGGGGTCCTGGGATCAAGCCCCACATTGGGCTCTCTGCTCAGCAGGGAACCTGTTCCCCCCCACCTCTCTGCCTGCCTCTCTGCCTACTTGTGATCTCTGTCTGTCAAATAAATAAATAAAATCTTTTTAAAAAATTGTTTTAATTAAAAAAATGAAAGAAAGAAAGAAAACTAACAATGCCATGTTCTCCTATCCTGCTATAGATCTAACACGATCTGCTTTGCTTGATCAACAAGGGCTTCTGGTGGTTTCTTTGGGAAGACCACCACCAACACAAAACAGAGATGGCTAATAGTAATCCAGAATAAATTCAACACATCCAACCTTTCTCACTTTGGTGCTCGCCTGTTTTCTTTTCTTTTTTTAACTTTATTCAATGTGTCAACTGAATGAGTTTTAACCCACCCCTTCTCTCAACAGAGCAAACGTAGCGAACATTTAAGAAACAAATCAGGAAATGTATCAATGAACACACTTCATATTTGACAATCAAGGAAATAATTGTTGCCTCACCTGAGAGAGGAAATAACAACTGTTATCAATGACTTTCTTACTCCTATAAGAGCTCCTTGATGACCCTCCCTTCTTTATTTTACTTAGAAAATTATTTACTTTGTCTGTATCTATTCAGTTGAATAAGAATTCTCTTGGTGAGTTAATGGCTAACTTTTGGCTGGCCTTTCCACATTCTGAAGTAATTGCCAAGTTTGTAAGGCATGCACTGAAGAAGATATGAAGAACAATATTTAGTACACCTGGGCTGTTTAGAGGAAAAACCAAATTTGGATAGGAATGTCCCTTTTAATGAATTTAGACATTGGCCTCTTAAAAAGGGCCAATGTACTGTCCACATTTGTCATTTGAGAACCACTGTGATCCCTCCAGCAAATGGAGGAGGTAAACCCACCAGGAGAAGTAGGAATTTGTTGTTGTTACTCATGAACATATTTTTAAATCTATTTTTATGGATTTAAAAATATATTCATAGGGGCGCCTGGGTGGCTCAGTGGGTTAAGCCGCTGCCTTCGGCTCAGGTCATGATCTCGGGGTCCTGGGATCGAGTCCCGCATCGGGCTCTCTGCTCAGCGGGGAGCCTGCTTCCTCCTCTCTCTCTCTCTGCCTGCCTCTCTGCCTACTTGTGATCTCTCTCTGTCAAATAAATAAATAAATAAATCTTTAAAAAATATATATATATTCATAATGTCATGGGTGTTAAAAGAAGCCAACATAACTCTTCACATAGACTTCTTATGTCTCAAATACAAATTCTATTCCCTGAGCAACAGATCCTCCCCTAAAGTCAAGTGCAAATCAAGGGTTCACAAATTTTGTTCTTTTCCCACTGGTTTCCAGTATAACTTCCTGTCTTGTCATCATTTCTAATAAGAAACATGTCGTGAGCTATTACTATGCATTATTCCCTGACTCTTCCAGTGGATTCGTGATCTAGTTACCCGGTCATAGCTCAGCACACAGGAATGGTAATTGTAGTTCCAGAGAGTAGGGGATAAGGCCAAATGAGAGGGCGGTCAGTAAGGGTCATGGCAATGGTTGCTAACTTAGTTTTGAATTTCTGCTTCATCCCTACGGAATCAAGATTTTCTGCCTGGTAGTTTCTCTGTAAATAAATTCTCAAATACAGGCAGGGTGTTCCTATTATTAAAGCATTATTTTGATCCTATTACTCCCCTGATCAAAACATTCCACTGACTACTGATAAAAGTCCAAAGTCCTCAGGCTGAAATTTCAGGTTTTCTAAAATCAGATCCCTTCCTATTCTTCTTGGTTTATTTTCTATTATTCGCTTCCACAAACCAGAGTCCTCCACCCAGCTGACCTAGTCAACATTCCCAGCACAGCACTGGCATTTTTTGGCCCTGCCCTCCCCTCTCAGGACTCTGCTTATCTCTTTCATCATTTCAGGACCGCAGAGGTTCAGCCAGGTGTACCATAAGGGAGGAACCCACCAGAAGTAAGGCAACCATAGAGAGAGGGGTGGACCCTGCACTTCATGAGGGTGTGGGATAGTTAACATAAACATGCATCACCCTTGAGACCTCCTTGTCTGCTTGTCTCATCCTTCTGCCTTCTTACCCCTTCCCGTTAACATCTGTGTATCGTGATTTTAATAGAGGTCATTTAAGCATGCCTTACAAACTGTGTAAACATGTTCTTGGAGAGTTGATTGTCCATCTTGTTTCCCAATCCCGGACACCATATAGTTGTGTTCAGTCTGCTCTATATTTGCCCATTGATAGCTCCCTTCAACCAGCCCCAGCGCTTTCCCTTTCCCCTACCAACACCCCCCCCACACCCCACAACTGGATTCCCCTGGGCTTTCTTTCTTTGAGGGCTGGAATTCTGCCTCCTAGACATCTTTGTGCCCACACCTCCTAATAGAGGACTTTGCGTATAGCACATTGCATTGACTTGATCGCAGAAAAGTGACAAAAGAGCAAAATACTTTTGCAATCCAAAGAATACATTTGTAACGAGAACCCTCAACCACAGTTGTCTGCAGTGGGTGTCAGAGTCTGCTGAAGCAGAGCTCCATGTGTGCACCACCAGCCTGCGTTCCTGTCTGCTCACACCCTCTTAATTCTTGCCTACAGTTGGAAGAAGGCAAGCGTCCCCTTTGGGCCCATCTCATCGAGGGAAAGGTAGAAGTGGTCTGTAATTCATGAGACAGGTTGTTTTGTCTTCGTGGTGCCAAACAATTGCTTGGACTTGGTTTTTCAGTCAGTTTGGGTTTCTCAATACAGCCTGAAATGACCAAAGAGAAAGTGTCATAGAAAAGCAAGGAAATGTCACGTAACATGTGGGGTTTTCTCTTTGAACGGGAAGGTGTCCAAGGTTTCAAGGGAAAAACACTAATTTGTAGGTATAGAAAAACCCTTATCTTTATTTTAATCCTGAAGTTCTTAGACCTTCGTGAAAGTTCTTTGTTGAGCTGCTTCTCTTCCAAGGAAGTTGCTAGCAGGTCACCTTCTTGTGACTCCTTTAACCTCAAAAGGATGCTTTGGTAGGCCACATAATGATGATCAAATCTATCCAAAGAAAAGGTCATGACAACATTAAATGGTTTATTTGTTTCCTGCACCTGTTTTTGTTAGTTTCCAAGCCCCTGGAGAACCAAAGGCAGCCTTTCTGCTGCTCTGAGAAATTATTCTGTCTAGAATATTTGATCCCACACCGGAACAGCTGCCAAATGGAAAATAATATGCCCACCCAGACAGCAGGAAGTTGGCCAGAATGTGGCATCTCCTAATTTAAATGACACAAAACCTCACATTCATCCAGAACTGGTCTTCTCAGAGATCCCAGCTGTTTGTAGATCCTAGAATCCCAGAGGGCTGAGCCCACTTAGAAATCCTATAGTTCATCACATTCATTTCTCAGGCTGAGATTCAGACTGTCTGAGACTCAGACAGGTTGAATGATATCCCCTTAATTAATCACTAACTAGAGGCAGATCCAGCTCTAGAAGGAACCCAGGTGAACCCAGGTGTCCTACCTCCAAATTAACAAGGAAAACTGACCCCTATCCATTTCTTTTTTATTTTTTAAGTAAGCTCTACACTTAACATGGGACTTGAACTCACAGCCTTGAGACCAAGATTTGCATGCTCTACCAACTGATCCAGCCAGGCCCTCCGGTCCCTATTCATCTTAATACTCTGATTATTTCAGAACCTAGGATGAAGACATTTCATTCCAAAAACCATGACCGACTCCCAGACAATTTCAACAGATAACATGGAGAAGACTTAGACTAGTTAAATCAATCATAGAGAAGTATAAGTGCACAAAAGGTGAGGGTTGGGATCCTCATTAAGTCAGACTCTGAATTTTTCACACCAAGAAGTTAGTTAAGGATAATCACACTTTTGACAGTCATCCATCCATCCCAGAACTATTAAAATAACATTTAAACCCTACTTGGCGATTTTTAAGGGAGTTAATTATTTAAGCAGTCTCCATAATCTGTGTATTTCCCCCCCTCCTAATGCATTTGTAAGCAAGCAACTTGGAGCTCGGTGTGCCTTTTGCTGTAAGAAAAGTATCAGCTAAAAAAGGAGTCTCTGAGCTGGCCCATGGAGGTCTATTTGACTACCATATCAGAGGACTCTGGTCCTTCCAGGCCTGACCTGAGTCCTGTCCGGACACCAGGAGATCAGTACTGTAAGAGTGAGGAAGAGGTCAGTGACAGGAAGGAAAATGGCATCAGGGAAATGGCCTGGATCTTTCAATTCCTTCTCTGGCCTTTGCCAGCCCTTTGAACAAATCCCTTACTGTCTTTGAACCTTGGTTGTTCTCCTATAAAGTGGAGCCAACAGCTAACCCACAGAGCTCTTGGGAGGAGACAATGAGATGAATGTATGTGAAGGTCCCAGCTCTGTGCTGACACTGAACAGGTGTCAGCAAGTTACTCTCCCTAACCTCCCACTGTCCAAGGTGCAGTCACCCCCAAAGGTCTGAACACCACCTCCTTCCCTAGATTAGCATGTTTCTTTCTCCAAGCCCCCATTTTACTAGTGGTGCCCAAGCCCTTCACCCCTACTAGCCCTGTTATCCCTGGCTCTCAATCAAATCCCTCTCCCCAAGTTCAACTAGGTCTTCGAAAGGAAAAGTATCTGATTGAAGAGGGTCACACTTGAAAGCCATCAGCTTCAAAATCCTCTGGGCAGTAGGTATATTTTTGAACAAAGCTGTTCAATAACCAAAGTGAATCTCAAATCCATTTGTCAGGCATGATGACAAAATGAAAAGAAATTTTGAGACAGTGTTAAGAGAAGCAGTCATGACTGGGAGATCCAGCCCTGCCTCAAAGCCCACTCTAAATCATCAGCCAGGGTATTCTTGCTTTTAACATCTAGCATTCCTATGAACACTACCTCTTCCACTCAATTTTGGTTACCAGGGCCCAGAAGTGTAGTTCCAGCAGAGATGGTGAGAGGCTGGTTGGTTGCTATGTCCTTGATGGTAAGGGTCATTTGTAATTCCTGCATTTTCTTGTCAGGGGCTGCCTGATCTCCCTTTTTTTGGGCAATCCTTCTCCATATTTTGGGAAAGAGAGATTCCAAATGACATAATCATTTAAGTGTGGGTGGTCAAAGTCTCCAACCACCCCTCTGCCAGCCTGAAACATGGTGTCTCCTGATTTTGAGGGCAAGTGTACTTTATATGTGCCTTTATCATCCATGAGGCCTAGAATTGCATTTAGCACAGGCTCATTTGATGGATGAATGAATGAGTGAACAAATGAATGAAATTCTAAAATCTAATTTACATTATTAGTGCTCATTTCCAAGTCTCATCTCCCCCAAGCACATGAAAAACTACAGGTCAAAATTCCCTGCCATCAAATGGGGCCATGTGACTGCAAGTAGAAATGACAGGTGTCACTTCTGATCTAAACTGAAGATAGGAGATAGAGCAGGATTTCCCTCGTAGGCCACCAGCCACATTAGAGACAACAAAGCCTCTGTTAGCCTGAGTTCCTGAGTCACAACAGATCACTCCTCTACACCTGCTGACCTGTGTTGGACATATGACATGAACAAGAAATATATCTTTGTTGAAGGATTTTTGTTCTGTGGCATACCCAGCCTATCCTGACCAATACAGCCAATGACCACTTAAAGGTAAAGGCAAAGAGGCTGTATATTTTGTCAAATTCATAAGGGCTCCTGAGAATATTTTCTTGCCTGGATTTTGATTGTTGTATGGTATCAATCTTATTAGGCATCACCTAAAAGTTAAGAGCCACTGGAGGATGTCTACTCAGTCTGCAGTTTCACTGGCATCAGAGCAGAAAGCCAGGATGCCTTTCAGTTATAGTGAGTCGGTTCCCCTGGCACCCTGCAGGTCAGAACAAGGCAGATTATCAGGGGAATATGCAAGGCACAGTATGAAAACAGCTTCATACATCAAACTCACATCCATGGAAACATATTCTCGATTGATCTGTGCATAAATGTTTAAAATGCACTTTATTTCATTTTTAGGTTTTGAAATGAGGGGTTGACATTTGCAGGAATGAGCACCATATGTGCCTTGTCAAGTCTGCGGCATACTCAGTGGGGCAAACCCAGCTCCCCCACATGGCGTCATCCACTTAGCAACCTCCTGGGATACCTTGTTTTTCATCTATGGGCAACATTTGGCCAGAGGCTACAGGCAGCAGGGACAGGGACAGGAAGAGCCCACTTTTTGGCAGCATCTCCCAATTCACCTCACCCAAAACTCCTATTGTTGTTGATTCCTGTGTTGGCAGTGAATTTCACTAGGATGGGTACCATATGTTCTAGCATTTCTAAAACCAGCTCAGTTTTGAATATATTCTTTGTCTTCATAATCCATCAAAATGCCCCAGAAATTCCAACATTTTAGAATACAAACTACATCTATCGGACAACCTCTCGCACAAAGATGCAATACAAAAATTAATTTTGACAGCCTGTGCCTAGTTTCTGGTTGAAATTCATTCACTTCACCCTCATATACCTGCAAACCATATGAGGATAAGTTTTATGCTGACCCCCAGGAGTTCCGGCCAAAAAAGCTTCATATCAAATTGCCTTAGTCTCAAGTGTTTGTTTCAGAATGGGATCTCACTGAGTCACTTAGTCGTATGGGTCTGCTTTGCTGACTGTTAATTACCATATCTCAGGGGTTTTGTGAGTTGAACATTTCAATCATGGAAATGTCACTTTGCCTCTGAGAAGTTTGGTCAGAAATGTGTGCTACCTCCCTTTTTCCGACCAATATGGTTCAGTTTTTCGGTCTAATTATTCCGTCTACCCCAACACTGTTTTAGGCCAGGGAGAGCACACAGTGTGGTCTTCAGTAGGATCTAAGCTACGTAGTAGAGGTTGACCGTCCCATCACTACCTTTTACGTTTCCATCCCAAGTGTCTGAAATATTGTTAGGACACATCCTTTGGTTGCAAGATCAAACTCTGTTAAAAACAAACAAACAAACAAACAAAAACAAAAAACAGGTGCCCCAGAGAGGACATGCTTTAAATTATGGACTACTAAGCCCTTGGCAGGAGCATGTTAACAACTCCTTTCCAAATGGGATCTGCAGAGAGGGAGGCTTGGAAAGAATGGAGATGGGCCAACAAAGACAAGTGTTCTAAGCAGAGTAGAGCAGAAGAACAGACTTTGTGGGGCACAGAGGGTGGACTCAAGTGGAGAAGGTGTGGCCATGAAATGCAAAGGATGAAGGGGGTTGATCTTCAATTGAGCCTTTACTCTATGCCGGGCATTACACAAAATGTTTCCTGTGTGTTTACTCCCCTTCATGACCTTGGGGAATAAAGCATATGCTCACTTCACAGATGTGGAAACCACCAGTCAAGGTGGTAGATGATTTCCCCAGAATCACACAGCTGGGATGGGATGCCACCCCCCGAACCTATCTCCTTCTAAAGAATTAACTGTCTCACTTTCTAAATTGGCCTGGACCTCAACACCAATTATTTTTAAAAAATGGACAGTCACTTTTTTAGTTCCAGAGGCTGAGAAGTCCAGGATTAAAATGCCGGCAGAGTCTGGCGAGGGCCCTCTTCCTGGTTGGCAGACAGAAGCCAGTTCTAATAGCAACCTAATAACCCCATGACCAAATCTTGTTGCTGCAAACTCTGAGGTGACAGACTTTAAAAATTAGGAGCTAGGAAGACAGTTTGGCAGCTTTCCCCAAATTAAACATAGGCTATCATATGCTCCAGCAAGTCTACCCCTAGGTATACACCTAAAAGAATTGAAAGCAGAGACTCGAACAGATGTTTGAGTGTACCATTGTTCATAGCAGGAGTAATCACCACAGCCAAAAGTAGAAACAACCCAAGGACCCATTAAAGGATGAATGGATAAACAAAATTGTTACATCCATACTACCATGGAATATTATTCAGCCTTAAAAAAAAAAAAAAGAAATCTTGACACATGCTATAACAAGGGTGAAACTTGCGGCTCTTACACTAAGTGAAAAAGCCAGTCAAAAAAGGACAAATATTCTATGATTTCACTTATCTGAGGTATTTTGAATAGTTAAATGCATAGAGGCAGAAAGTAAAATGGCAGTTGCCAGGGGCCACAGGAAAGAGAGAATGCCAAGTGATTTAATGGGGACCAAGTTTCTGTTTAGGATGATGAAAAAGTGCTGTGGATGGATGGTGGGGTTGGTTGCATAGCACTATTGCATACATTTAAAGATGCTTAAAATGGAAAGTTCCTTGGTGTATAGATTTTACCACAATTTAAAAAAAAACTGACAAGGACAGGAATTCAGAATTTGACCTTAAATATCATCTTTTATGCATGAGCACAGAGCATTTTCCTCACATTATGTTATTCTGCTATATGGTCATGAGATGGTAGAAGCTGGTAGAAGCAGACAGCCCGACGTGATAAAGATAAAGCTTCTGATGGTGTATCAGCTGGTCCTACCAACTAATTTTGCAGAAGGGGAAACTGAGAGCTGAGATGACTTGCCTGAGACCACACAACAAGGGAAGTCAGCCTTCAGTGGCCCACAGGCACCTAAAGCCTTGGGTTGCCTGCCAGGCTTTCTCCTCTAGAGTCAACTTAAAAAATCCAGAGAACAAAGCAGATGGATCAGTGTGCTCACGTGCATGCTTGCTTGCCCAAAGGTGAAGGCACGGAAATGATGTGAACATGAGATTCTAGTACAATTAAATTATTTAAGCCACTTTGCCAAAAGTTTCCCAAACCCAATGCTTAGTTCTTCCCTCAATTACTGTACCTTGATTTTTTTCATCCCTGTGTATGTGCAAGGAATGAGTCCAAGTCCTAGCTATGAACTGTCAAACAAATTCCTGATGAACAGGTGGGGAAAAGATTCAGTGGAAATAAAACTCATTCCATTTTTCATGCATCAAGTATTTCCTGAGCACCTATTTTATGCTGGAGACTATGTTATCTCAGGGAGTGTAGCCAAGAACAAGCAATGCTTCTTCTTTGCTCTCATGAAGTACTGGCCTCAGGGAAGGGCATGGGATGCCACAGTAAGGGAAGCCTGAATAGCTTGGTGATACTTGGAACCCAGTGTTGTAAAGGCTATGATGTGAAGTCTGGGTATTGAAGGAGAGGTTGGCATGGTCTATCAGGGTTCAGATGGGGGGAATGCACATGTTTCCAAGCAGAAACGTAGCTTCCCAGATCTCAGGTCTTGCTCCCAGTCATGAGGTAGCAAATCCTTGGTTCCCCAGTAGATCAGGGGTCCCCAAGACCACACTCAGATTCTGGGATTCACAGAAATCGGAAAAGCTGATCTACCCATGTTTATGGCTTATGACAGTGAAAGGATATAGATTAAAATCTGCCTGGGTGACTCAGTCAGTTAAGTGTCTCCCTTAGGCTCAGGTCACCATCCCAGGGTTCTGGGATCAAGCCCCACACTGGGCTCCTTGTTCAGCAGAGAGTCTGCTTCTCCTCCCTCTGCCCCTTCCCCAGCTGATTCTCTCCCCTTCTCTCTCTCTCTCAAATAAATAAAATCTTTAAAAAATAAATAAGTACATAAAATAAAATCAGCCAAGGGAAAAGTCTCAGAGGCCCAGGAGAGTTCCAGGAGTAAGTTTCTGGTCTTCTGTCCCCACCAGAGCCCTGTGGACAGCACCTCCTTCTCCCAGGAACAAAGTGTGAGAATATGAGCCAAATATTGCCAATTGGCGACACTTACATGAGCCTTGGTGCCCAGGGATTTTACTAGGGTCAGTCACATAGGCGTGGGGTACCCTCATGATTGACCTTAGCTATTTAGAATCTAGCATCTCCAAACTGGGGCAGAATGGCCAAAGCCCCCATCATAAATCGCAGTACGATCACAGATTACCTGGCATGGCCTAGTGCCCCAGGTAAATAAAGACCCTCTTGTCAGGCAAGATATTCCAAGGACTTAAATTTCTCTCTCAGGAGCCAATCAAGAACTAGAGCTTTCAGAATGTGCTGAGTTTGGACAACCAAGCCTACTGGGTCAACCAAGTACTGTTCATCCACACATTTTGTTCACATTTTGTTCTGAGAGGGAGGTACCGTGGTCCTGCGTGACCAACACTAGTCAGAAGGCTTCCTGCCACTAACCCACTGGTAACCTCAGGTTAAGACCCATAGAATCTCCTTGCCTTTGTTTACTCGTCTATGAGGTGATAGTAGTAACATCCACTCCAAATTTCCTGAAAGGTGCCATGAGAGTCAAATGACACAGTGGACGAAATAAGTACTAAGCCTCCTGTACTCACTAACGTCAGGGTTAACAAGGTGTCCAAGTCAAATGGCACTCTAGGGATTTCCGTCTATTTTGCAGCCATTTTGTTTTTCCCCCTACCAGTTATAAAGTGCTTACTATGTGCCAGGTACTAGGCTTATGGGGATTATCTTATTTAATCCTCAAATAATTCTCTGAGGATAGTTCTATTTTTATCCTCATCTGAGAGGACCGAGTTTCGGTAAGGTTACCCAAGGGCACTTCTCTTCTTAAATAGCAGAAACAGCTTTGAAACTGAACAAAGATAACCAGAGACAGAAAAACCAAGCTAAGTTGGTTGCTAGCCAGACAAGGGAGAGCAGCTTTGCTCATCCAAAGGTGGGTCCAGTGGCACTCTCTCCATTAAAAGGGAAGAGACTGGATCAGGATACAAAGAAAAGGCTTTGGCTCTCAGAAGGTGGAATTCTGAAGGGTGTCATTTGATGGCTAGAGGAGAAAACTGTGAAATATTTGGAACTGTTCCTCGCTCTGGTCCAAATGGGTTGTGCAATTAAGACTGAGCGGGCTCAGGTCACAGCCACTGAGTTTGTGGGCACCTAAGAATTGGGGACATCCTTCTCCTCACAACTGAGGCTATCTGTCTCCAGGGCTGGAGATCGGACATCCCCGTATCTGGCCACCCTTGCTCTGTGTCAGCGGTCTCCCCACCAGCTCCCAGCTGCCCCAGCCAAATGTGTCAGGGACCTCGGACCACCTGGAGAGAGCTCATTTTGTCAGTTTTTAACAGGATCATTGTTTTTAAGGAAAACCTCATTTTTATTAGAGAACTGCTGAAGTAAATACTCCCGATTTCTTCTTCTACCATAGGCTCATCTGCTGTTCCTTGTCCTCCAAGATAAATCTAGAAGAGAAGACAGCTGTTCAGTTGCTACAAATCATAGGAACACTCTGGTGCAGAAATCTCCATAAAAGACTTCAGAGAAGATTTATGTCTTAAGGCAGAATTTAGAAGAAAGGCAAAAAAATCTTGGCAAGAAGCAGCAGAAGGCTTTTACACAGAGGCACATCTGAAACTCTGAAGAAAAAGAGAGAGAGAAAAGGATACCTACCATGGGGAGAAGGGTGAGCGTCCAGTGTCGCCCTGTGCTGACCTGGACCGAGGCCTGTGAACAGGGAGAGCTGGGGCAAGGCCTCTAAATGGAGCCTGGACCAGGAAATCCATACAAACGAGGAATATTTGGAAGGCATCCAGGATGTGGAGACTGCCATTAAGAGAATTTGCTTTGGAGATGAGAGAGCTTAGAAGGGCCCCAAATGTCCAGGAAAAGGAAGGGTGGTTCAAAACAGCCAGTTTTCAATAAGCCACTTTGGAAGCTACCTGGAATGTTTAGTAGTAGTAGTAGCAGTAGTAGTTGTAGTAGTAGTAGTAGTAGTAATAGTAATAGTAGCGGCACTATTTTAATTCCAGAAATAATTAATGTGTCCTCAGAATAAGTAAGCATTACTTACGAACAAATTGGGATAGGATTCTAACTCTGTTACTCCAGAGGCCCCCCGCCCCGCAAACCTCTGCTCCACACTCCCACCTCCCTTCCTGGAAATCCACAAAGACACACTCTTTCATAGCCCAGAGAAGACCTAAATGCTAAGAAACTTGAGTTTCTGACTGAACATGGTCTATTTTCCTGCCCCCATGACCTAGAACCTGGCCTTCTGGGAGGTGTTTCCTTTTCTGGGACAGGAGATGCCTGATCCAATGAGAACAGTGTGCAACATGGTGGTCACGTCTGCCTCTCACCCCTCTGGGTTAGCACAGACTCCACAGGTGAAGGGCACGTGCTCCATCCATGTTGCCTCACTTCAGACACCAGCTGCTAGTTTGGGGGTCCCCAGGCCACCTCTACATCTGACAAACTGGCTATGAATTTGGGGTTCCCGTGACCCCCTCAAGTTCAATGATTCACTAGAATGATTCCTAGAACTCAGAAAGTGCTATCTTTATGATTATAGCTTTATTATAAAAGATACAAATCAGGGGGTACCTGGTGGCTCAGTCAGTTAAGCATCCGACTCTTGATCTCAGCTCAGGTATTGGTCTGAGGGTCTCAGAGTTCAAGTCCTACTCTGGGTTTCATACCAAGAGCTTTAGAAAAAAAAAAAAGTTAAGTAACAAATCAGGAATCACCACATGAAGAGATACATAGGGCAAAGTTTGGAACAGTCCTGAGCGAGCTGCTTCCACTCCCTGTCCCTGTGGAATCAAGACATGTCACCCTCCCAATACAGCAGTATGCTCACTAACCTTGGGGCAGCTTTGGGTATCCAGGGTTTCACTGGAATTTTATTACAGAGGCATGATTGACCGAATCATTGGCCCTGTGATTGAACTCGAACTCCGTCTTCCCTCCCCAGAGGTGGGGAGGTCAGGCTGACACCACAACTGGCCCCATCCCGAGTTACCTTGTTAGCTTTAACTCAGGTGTGGTCCATGGGCTCCTAGCGCTCAGGAAATTCCAGGAGTCTAGAACCTGAGACAAAGAACAGACAAATGTTTTATTATACAGCATGATGACAACAACTAATATTTAATGAGGGTTTTCCTGGTGCTGGGCTCTGTGTTGAGTACTTGACATACATCTCCCTTGATTTTTAAAACAATTCTATGCGCCAGATTTATTATTATCTCCATTTTACAGATCACAAACTGAGGCACAGAGACGGGAAGAAACTTGCTTAAATTCACACAGCTGGTGAATGATAGAGCTGGGTTTGAACTCGTATTTGTCATGTGGGCCACTGGGTGCCTCTAGGGCTCTTTATAAAAAGGGAGAAGCCAAGAGGGCAGCCATTGTCACTAGAGAAGAACTTAGATATAATGCAAGAAACCAGACGGACTTCAGAATCTTGGAGGAAAAATAATCTAGGTTTCACACTTTAAAAAATTCAGTCTTTAGAGTCAGAAAAGCTGCTTAAAATTCCAGCTCTCCCAACTGAGAAAAAAGCAGTAAACTCTCTGGTCTGCAATCCCTTCCTCAATTAAATGGAAATTTTAATAACATCTCCCTATGAGTTTAGTCTGAGGAATAAAGGAGATCATTTATTTGAAAGTGAAGAACACAAGACCCATGGAAGGCTTTCTTTTTCCTTTTCCCTCAGTCTGTCCCTGGTCTTTCACCCACAGACTGTATCTTCTGTCCCTCCAAGCTATTTACTTCTTGTGCCTCACATGATAACCCGTCAGCCTCTCTCATTCCCTTGGATCACATTTTGGTTCCCTTAGCTCAATTATTTATACACTGTTCACATGGACTATTACTTTAGCTGCAGAGAACACCAGCCTTAAAAATATGTTTTAATCCCATAATTATACACGGCACAACACTTGAAATGAGGCCAACAGGGGTCCAGGCCCAGTAGCACAGTGGGAAAGGCCAGGGCATGTCCTCCGAAGTCCTCTGGTCCCACTTCTGCTTCCTCCTACCTTGTTGCCTTGAAAAAGACACTTAGCCTCTCTGAGCATCAAACTACTCATTTATAAAATATCACCAATAATTATGCCTGTCTTGCTAACCTCACAGGCCAGGCACAGGGAGGGTTGGATGAGAAATGTATGTGAAGTCTTTGGAAACGAACAAACCTTTATATGAATAGAGAGAATAATTATGTAAGACAGCAACTAAAGCAGACATTGAAGCCCACATAAAAAGATCTACGAAAATCCTAGAACATTCCCATATAAGGAGCATATGGGGAAAAATGGCACAAGACAGACATACACATAAACATGTGTTCAAGTCAGAGTTGGGTTCATTTTTGGAAGGCAGTTGGCAGGGAGAGCTGGGGAAGAGGTTGAGAGATGTCAGTGTTTACAAATGCTACTGTCTGGGAGTAGAAACACATGCGAAGCTGGAAGCCATATGGAAAAATCTAATGAGGAAAAACATGAATACCCGTTAAGTGAGTCTTGAACATGACACTGATGTGAGTCCCGAGGTAGCTCTAATGCGTTCCACACTGGTGTTCAAAGAGCTCAGCTCTTACAATGGATATGGATTTCTGGGGCGACCAGCGACTAAATACACCTCCTGGTCAGGTGTCAATAAAAAGACACCCAAAGCTGCCCCAGGACGTGGTTCAGATGAAAGACACAGAGCTTGCTTCATCTACATGAATTTTCCAAACACTATTTCTTCACAGGATACAAAAGAGATGAATGGTCTATATTAAAAAAAAAAAAAAAAAAAAAGACACTTTGGGTGACACCTAAGTTGGGTGCTAAAGTTGGGGTAAAACTCGTCATTAGAAATCTTGCTTTAGCTACTTTTATCCATTCATTTTTTAAAAATGTTTATTTAGGGTGCCTAAGTAGCTCAGTCAGTGAAGCATCTGATCCTAGGTCATGATCTCAGGGTCCTGAGATCTGAGACCTGCCTCAGGCTCCACGCTCAGCGGGGAGAATGCTGGGATTCTCTCTCCCTCTCCCTCTGCCAGGACCTCATCCCACCCCACCCCATGTAAGCACTCTCGCTCTCTCTCTCTCTCAAATAAATTAATTAATTAAATCTTCTTAAAAAGTTATTTATTCATTGTCATTGGGAAGCAGGCCCCCTTCTAAGCCACCAGGATCTCCTAGCAAATATAACTGACAAAAGCCCCAGCCTTCATAGGGCAGGTGGCCTCCCACTGGGGCCTGGGGAAGAGGCAGGGAGATAGATCACATGCAATAGACCCAATGAACAAGGAAGCTACAGAAGAAATGAGGAATTGGTCCCCACCACAGAGAAAAGGAAAGAAGAACCTGAAGGGGATTAGAAGGGCCGGATGGGGCAGTTGCCATTTCCAGTCCTGGGGCCATCTTGAGCATGTGACTTAACCTCCCCGGGCCTCCCTGCCTTTCCCAGGAAGTGGGACTACTACAGACCCCCGCCCCCCCAGCCATGGTCAATGCTCACATACTTGGGACACAGGAGCCCCCACAAAGACATCATGGGCAATATTACTCACTTGAGTTTTGCACACGGTAAGGAGAAACTGGTACACACCGGAAGAGGAAGTTCATGACCAGGGCGTGTATGGAGCTTATGTTCTCTGTCCCCCCCTGGTACCACTGAGCCTAGATCTACTTCGAGTAGAAGCAAGGGCATTTTGATCCACGGTAATAGAAAAGGTTTTGAAAGGAGATGCACTTGAGATGGAGAACCCTAGAGACCGAACTCCATTCTTTGACTCCTGTGCCTTGGAGAAGGGGAAATGAGGAGCGAAGAGAGCACAGGAGCCCGAGGGCAAGAGCAGAGGAGAATACTGAGAGCAGATGAAGGGTGGGAGGCACCAGGCCCGAGTGTCAGCAGGCTTCTGGACTTTATTTCCAAGTGTTCTGCCCAAAGAGATGCTTGGCAACAGTTTGTTTCATGAAATGCCAAGTCTCCCCCACAAACCGAGACTCTGTTCCTGCATGTTCAGATCCATAAACCCAGGGTCTGCAGGCAATGCCCATGGAGATGGACCCTGTAGCAGAAGGGAGAGGTTTATAAACCTCGGGGTTTCAGGGGCACCAGGGTGGCTCAGTCGGTTAAGCATCTGCCTTTAGCTCAGGTCACGATCCCGGGGTCCTGGGACCAAGTCCTGCATCGGGCTCCTTACTCAGTGGGAATCCTGCTTCTCCCTTTCCTGCTCCCACTATTTGTGCACGCGCTCTCTCTGTCAAATAAATAAACTCTTTTTAAAAAAATTAAAAATAGGAAGGAGTCAAGATGGCGGAGAAGTAGCAAGCTGAGACTGCTTCAGCTAGCCGGAGATCAGCTAGATAGCTTATCTAAAGATTGCAAACACCTGAAAATCCATCGGCAGATCGAAGAGAAGAAGAACAGCAATTCTGGAAACAGAAAAACAACCACTTTCTGAAAGGTAGGACTGGCGGAGAAGTGAATCCAAAGCGACGGGAAGATAGACCCCGGGGGGAGGGGCCGGCTCCCGGCAAGCAGCGGAGCAACCGCGCACAAAATCAGGACTTTTAAAAGTCTGTTCCGCTGAGGGACATCGCTCCAGAGGCTAAACCGGGGCGAAGCCCACGCGGGGTCAGCGTGGCCTCAGGTCCCGCAGGGTCACAGAAGGATCGGGGGTGTCTGAGTGTCGCAGAGCTTGCGGGTATTGGAACGGGAAAGCCGGCTACAGAGACAGAGCTGACAGTAAGCTCGCAGCTCGGGGTTACCTTGAACCGGTCGCAGGCTCGGTGAGCTCGGAGCGCGGCCGGAGGTCAGGCAGACGGGAGTAACTGGGCGCGGTTCTCTGAGCGCGCACTGAGGAGTGCGGCCCTGGGCTCTCGGCTCCTCCAGGCCGGAGACCAGGAGGCCGCCATTTGTATTCCCGTCCTCCGGAACTCTACGGAAAGCGCTCAGGGAACAAAAGCTCCTGAAAGCAAACCCGAGCGGATTACTCACCCCGGCCCGGGTAAGGGCGGTGTAATTCCGCCTGGGGCAAAGACACTTGAGAATCACTACAACAGGCCCCTCCCCCAGAAGATCAACAAGAAATCCAGCCGAGACCAAGTTCACCTACCAAGGAGTGCGGTTTCAATACCAAGGAGAGCAGCAGAATTCCAGAGGAGGAGAAAGCCAAGCACGGAACTCATGGCTTTTTTCCTGTGATTTTTTTTAGTCTTGCAGTTAATTTAATTTTTTCTTTTTAATTTTTTTTTTTTTTCTCGCCTTCGGGTAAAATTTTTTTTAACTGTGTTACCTTTTTTCTTTTTTAACGATTTTTTACTAGTTTATCTAATATATATATATATATTTACATTTTTCTTAGGTGTTTTCTTTTTTTAAAAAATTCTTTTTTCTTTTCTTTTCTTTTTTTTTCTTTTTTTTTTTTTTTTTTTTTTTTTTTTTTTTTTTTTTTTTTTTTTTTTCTTCCTTTTTGAACCTCTTTTTATCCCCTTTCTCCCCCCACTCACGATTTTGGATCTCTTCTAATTTGGTTAAAGCATATTTTCCTGGGGTTGTTGCCACCCTTTTAGTATTTTACTTGCCACTTCATTTACTCTTATCTGGACAAAATGACAAGACGGAAAAATTCAACACAAAAAAAAAGAACAAGAGGCAGTACCGAAGGCTAGGGACCTAATCAATACAGACATCGGTAATATGTCAGATCTAGAGTTCAGAATGACAATTCTCAAGGTTCTAGCTGGGCTCGAAAAAGGCATGGAAGATATTAGAGAAACCCTCTCGAGAGATATAAAAGCCCTTTCTGGAGAAATAAAAGAACTAAAATCTAACCAAGGTGAAATCAAAAAAGCTATTAATGAGGTGCAATCAAAAATGGAGGCTCTCACTGCTAGGATAAATGAGGCAGAAGAAAGAATTAGTGATATAGAAGACCAAATGACAGAGAATAAAGAAGCTGAGCAAAAGAGGGACAAACAGCTACTGGACCATGAGGGGAGAATTCGAGAGATAAGTGACACCATAAGACGAAACAACATTAGAATAATTGGGATTCCAGAAGAAGAAGAAAGTGAGAGGGGAGCAGAAGGTATACTGGAGAGAATTATTGGGGAGAATTTCCCCAATATGGCAAAGGGAACGAGCATAAAAATTCAGGAAGTTCAGAGAATGCCCCTCAAAATCAATAAGAATAGGCCCACACCCCCCCACCACCTAATAGTAAAATTTACAAGTCTCAATGACAAAGAGAAAATCCTGAAAGCAGCCCGGGAAAAGAAGTCTGTAACATACAATGGTAAAAATATTAGATTGGCAGCTGACTTATCCACAGAGACCTGGCAGGCCAGAAAGAGCTGGCATGATATTTTCAGAGCACTAAACGAGAAAACATGCAGCCAAGAATACTATATCCAGCTAGGCTATCATTGAAAATAGAAGGAGAGATTAAAAGCTTCCAGGACAAACAACAACTGAAAGAATTTGCAAATACCAAACCAGCTCTACAGGAAATCTTGAAAGGGGTCCTCTAAGCAAAGAGAGAGCCTACAAGTGGTAGATCAGAAAGGAACAGAGACCATATACAGTAACAGTCACCTTACAGGCAATACAATGGCACTAAATTCATATCTCTCAATAGTTACCCTGAATGTGAATGGGCTAAATGCCCCTGTCAAAAGACACAGGGTATCAGAATGGATAAAAAAACAAAACCCATCTATATGTTGCCTCCAAGAAACACATTTTAAGCCCGAAGACACCTCCAGATTTAAAGTGAGGGGGTGGAAAAGAATTTACCATGCTAATGGACATCAGAAGAAAGCAGGAGTGGCAATCCTTATATCAGATCAATTAGATTTTAAGCCAAAGACTATAATAAGAGATGAGGAAGGACACTATATCATACTCAAAGGGTCTGTCCAACAAGAAGATTTAACAATTTTAAATATCTATGCCCCCAATATGGGAGCAGCCAACTATATAAACCAATTAATAACAAAATCAAAGAAACACATCAACAATAATACAATGATAGTAGGGGACTTTAATACTCCCCTCACTGAAATGGACAGGTCATCCAAGCAAAAGATCAGCAAGGAAATAAAGGCCTTAAATGACACACTGGACCAGATGGACATCACAGATATATTCAGAATATTTCATCCCAAAGTAACAGAATACACATTCTTCTCTAGTGCACATGGAACATTCTCCAGAATAGATCACATCCTCGGTCCTAAATCAGGACTCAACCGGTATCAAAAGATTGGGATCATTCCCTGCATATTTTCAGACCACAATGCTCTAAAGCTAGAACTCAACCACAAAAGGAAGTTTGGAAAGAACCCAAATACATGGAGACTAAACAGCATCCTTCTAAAGAATGAATGGGTCAACCGGGAAATTAAAGAAGAATTGAAAAAAATCATGGAAACAAATGATAATGAAAATACAACGGTTCAAAATCTGTGGGACACAACAAAGGCAGTCCTGAGAGGAAAATATATAGCGGTACAAGCCTTTCTCAAGAAACAAGAAAGGTCTCAGGTACACAACCTAACCCTACACCTAAAGGAGCTGGAGAAAGAACAAGAAAGAAACCCTAAGCCCAGCAGGAGAAGAGAAATCATAAAGATCAGAGCAGAAATCAATGAAATAGAAACCAAAAAAACAAATAGAACAAATCAACGAAACTAGGAGCTGGTTCTTTGAAAGAATTAATAAAATTGATAAACCCCTGGCCCGACTTATCAAAAAGAAAAGAGAAAGGACCCAAATAAATAAAATCATGAATGAAAGAGGAGAGATCACAACTAACACCAAAGAAATACAAACTATTATAAGAACATACTATGAGCAACTCTACGGCAATAAATTTGACAATCTGGAAGAAATGGATGCATTCCTAGAAACATATAAACTACCACAACTGAACCAGGAAGAAATAGAAAGCCTGAACAGACCCATAACCAGTAAGGAGATTTAAACAGTCATTAAAAATCTCCAAACAAACAAAAGCCCAGGGCCAGACGGCTTCCCGGGGGAATTCTACCAAACATTTAAAGAAGAACTAATTCCTATTCTCCTGAAACTGTTCCAAAAAATAGAAATGGAAGGAAAACTTCCAAACTCATTTTATGAGGCCAGCATCACCTTGATCCCAAAACCAGACAAGGATCCCACCAAAAAAGAGAGCTATAGACCGATATCTTTGATGAACACAGATGCGAAAATACTCAACAAAATACTAGCCAATAGGATTCAACAGTACATTAAAAAGATTATTCACCACGACCAAGTGGGATTTATTCCAGGGCTGCAAGGTTGGTTCAACATCCGCAAATCAGTCAATGTGATACAACACATCAATAAAAGAAAGAACAAGAACCATATGATACTCTCAATAGATGCTGAAAAAGCATTTGACAAAGTACAGCATCCCTTCCTGATCAAAACTCTTCAAAGTGTAGGGATAGAGGGCACATACCTCAATATCATCAAAGCCATCTATGAAAAACCCACCGCAAATATCATTCTCAATGGAGAAAAACTGAAAGCTTTTCCGCTAAGGTCAGGAACACGGCAGGGATGTCCATTATCACCACTGCTATTCAACATAGTACTAGAGGTCCTAGCCTCAGCAATCAGACAACAAAAGGAAATTAAAGGCATCCAAATCGGCAAAGAAGAAGTCAAATTATCACTCTTTGCAGATGATATGATACTATATGTGGAAAACCCAAAAGACTCCACTCCAAAACTGCTAGAACTTATACAGGAATTCAGTAAAGTGTCAGGATATAAAATCAATGCACAGAAATCAGTTGCATTTCTCTACACCAACAGCAAGACAGAAGAAAGAGATATTAAGGAGTCAATCCCATTTACAATTGCATCCAAAACCATAAGATACCTAGGAATAAACCTAACCAAAGAGACACAGAATCTATACTCAGAAAACTATAAAGTACTCATGAAAGAAATTGAGGAAGACACAAAGAAATGGAAAAATGTTCCATGCTCCTGGATTGGAAGAATAAATATTGTGAAAATGTCTATGCTACCTAAAGCAATCTACACATTTAATGCAATTCCTATCAAAGTACCATCCATCTTTTTCAAAGAAATGGAACAAATAATTCTAAAATTTATATGGAACCAGAAAAGACCTCGAATAGCCAAAGGGATATTGAAAACGAAAGCCAACGTTGGTGGCATCACAATTCCGGACTTCAAGCTCTATTACAAAGCTGTCATCATCAAGACAGCATGGTACTGGCACAAAAACAGACACATAGATCAATGGAACAGAATAGAGAGCCCAGAAATAGACCCTCAAATCTATGGTCAACTAATCTTCGACAAAGCAGGAAAGAATGTCCAATGGAAAAAAGACAGCCTTTTCAATAAATGGTGCTGGGAAAATTGGGCAGCCACATGCAGAAAAATGAAATTGGACCATTTCCTTACACCACACACAAAAATAGACTCAAAATGGATGAAG
The DNA here is from genome assembly GCF_011764305.1 of Mustela putorius furo. Taxonomy (NCBI): domain Eukaryota; kingdom Metazoa; phylum Chordata; class Mammalia; order Carnivora; family Mustelidae; genus Mustela; species Mustela putorius. The sequence goes on along the minus strand of NW_025422010.1, from coordinate 9,315,045 downwards.
GACCTCAATGTACGAAAGGAATCCATCAAAATCCTTGAGGAGAACACGGGCAGCAACCTCTTCGACCTCTGCCGCAGCAACATCTTCCTAGGAACAACGCAAAAGGCAAGGGAAGCAAGGGAAAAAATGAACTACTGGGATTTCATCAAGATCAAAAGCTTTTGCACAGCAAAGGAAACAGTTAACAAAATCAAAAGACAACTGACAGAATGGGAGAAGATATTTGCAAACGACATATCAGATAAAGGACTAGTGTCCAGAATCTATAAAGAACTTAGCAAACTCAACACCCAAAGAACAAATAATCCAATCAAGAAATGGGCAGAAGACATGAACCTACATTTCTGCAAAGAAGACATCCAGATGGCGAACAGACACATGAAAAAGTGCTCCATATCACTCGGCATCAGGGAAATACAAATCAAAACCACAATGAGATATCACCTCACACCAGTCAGAATGGCTAAAATCAACAAGTCAGGAAATGACAGATGCTGGCGAGGATGCGGAGAAAGGGGAACCCTCCTACACTGTTGGTGGGAATGCAAGCTGGTGCAGCCACTCTGGAAAACAGCATGGAGGTTCCTCAAAATGTTGAAAATAGAACTGCCCTATGACCCAGCAATTGCACTATTGGGTATTTACCCTAAAGATACAAATGTAGTGGTCCAAAGGGACACATGCACCCGAATGTTTATAGCAGCAATGTCCACAGTAGCCAAACTATGGAAAGAACCTAGATGTCCATCAACAGATGAATGGATCAAGAAGATGTGGTATATATACACAATGGAATACTATGCAGCCATCAAAAGAAATGAAATCTTGCCATTTGCAACAACATGGATGGAACTAGAGCGTATCATGCTTAGCGAAATAAGTCAAGCAGAGAAAGACAACTATCATATGATCTCCCTGATATGAGGAAGTGGTGATGCAACATGGAGGCTTAAGTGGGTAGAAGAAGAATAAATGAAACAAGATGGGATTGGGAGGGAGACAAACCATAAGTGACTCTTGATCTCACAAAACAAACTGAGGTCGCCGGGGGGAGGGGGTTTGGGAGAAGGGGGTGGGATTATGGACATTGGGGAGGGTATGTGCTTTTGTGAGTGCTGTGAAGTGTGTAAGCCTGGTGATTCACAGACCTGTACCCCAGGGGATAAAAATATATGTTTATAAAAAATAAAAAATTATAAAAAAAAAAAAAGAAGATTTTAAATTTAAACCTTAAAAAAAAAAAAAAAAAAAAAATTAAAAATAAATAAATATACGGCAGGGCTTTAGACTTCGTGCTGTCCAGAAGATTCCCCTCCATCTTCGATGGTCTTCCCCATGGGGTTCGTTTCCGGGTCTCACTACAAATACAGGAGGCATGAAGAAACACCTGTCGCTGCTCATGAGCTTACCCCAGCCACGGAGCCAGAGCCTGGTCACCTCCTGCAGGCTGCCCTCCTTACAGGTGTGTGGCAGGCTCAGCCCTGGATAGACAGGGTCATTAGTGAGAAATGCGGGGTTCCACCCCCAGGATCTAGGCTCCTGTCGGTATCTGACCAAGTTTCTGAAATGTCTGCTGAGGAAAAAGAAGAATTCTGCTGAGAAGGGACTAAAAAACCAGGAGAGCCATTTCAACATTTCCTCCTCCCTCATTGTCCGTGCTGGGAGCTTTTGTGCTGTCAGTCCTGGGGACCCGAGCCTGAACACCACCCCAGATCCAGCAGAGCCCCAGTGACAGGGCTGAAGGCAGAAGGGGGTTGGTTCTCTACTTGTCCGATTCATTATTACTATTTGGCCAAAATCTCAAATCCTTCTTACCAGTTGTTTGGCCTTGCAAACCCCTGAACCTCTTTTTTCTTTTCTCACTAGTTTGAGACACAGTGTTTTATTATCTATTTTTGTATTGAAGTATAATTAAAATACAATATTACATTTGTTTCAAGCATATAATATATTAATGCGTCAATTCTATTCGTTACTTCGGTTAAGTGTCGTCACCATCCGTCAGCAGACAATGACATGACAATATTATTGACTATGTTCCCTGTGCTGTACTTTTCATCTCTGTGACTTAGTCATCATTTACCTGGAAGCCTGTGCCTCTCTGTCCATTTCACCCAGCCCCTTAGCCCCCTCCTCTCTGGCAACCACCCCTTGAACCTCTTTATTTCTCAATGTCTTCACCTATAAAACGGTCATCACAGGGACGCCTGGGTGCCTCAGTGGGTTAAAGCCTCTGCCTTCGGCTTAGGTCATGATCCCAGGGTCCTAGGATCAAGCCCCACATCGGGCTCTCTGCTCAGCAGGGAGCCTGCTTCCACCTTTCTCTCTCTTCCCCTGCCTCTCTGCCTACTTGTGATCTCTGCCTATCAAATAAATAAATAAATAATCTTAAAAAAAATTAATTAAAATAAATGGTCGTCTCCGCAGCTACTTAGAGGGTCATTATGGCAAATAATCTAACAAGGAACTTGGGGTATAATTTTAGTGTGACTTGGGACTCCAGGTTAACAAACTTGATTCCAAATATAGCACACAGCAGGCTCTCAATAAGGATTAATTCAATGAATTAAGATCAATAACAAATCTTTGGGAGTGGTAGCTGGAAATGAACGTTCACAACTGACATGCAAGGTGACTTTTGCAAGGGAATGCTGACAATTTTTGAGTTGAAATGTGAGTTGCTCTGTGTCTTAAATAGAAGGACATTTTCAGAAAAGAAATAAATATGTGATTCTGTAGGAATGACCTTGGTGTCAACATAACTGAATTCTATTCCTGATTCCTTTATTAATTTGCTTTGTGACATTAAAAACACCTGCTTCATATTCAAGGTGTTTTGGTAAACTGAAGAAGTCGGACCAGATTATGTCTAAGGTTCATGGCTATCTGTGGACAGTAACGGTAATGGTAATAGTCTCTGGTACTTTTGCCAGAAGAGCTAATTAGCTGAAGTGGTTTTAAGGGGGAAGAAGAGATCTGTGTTTTATTGAGAAATAGACCTAATTCTCACCAGGATGAAAGCCACCATGACTGTGAGTCAGGATGGTCATTATCGCCATCATCAGTGCCATCCCGTACTGTTTACTGAGGCCGCCGTCTGCAGACACTACACTAGGAGTGTGGTACACACAACATTTCCCTTGGTCCTCTCAATATTTCTTAGCACCTCGCCAGATCCATTCCAAAAGTGGAGATTTATGTTCCCTAAAAAACAGTGGGATATTACCCATTACCGGTCTAAAAGCTATCATTAATTAGTGGTCTCCTACATGCCGGGTGCCTTGCACACCTCTTTCCTAATCCCCACAACAGCCCTGTAAAGTAGGTAATATGAGTTCTAAGTTCATTTTTTTTTTTTTTTTTTTTTTTTTTTTTGCTGAGGAACAAATCACCATAAATTTCGAAGCTTAAATGGACACTTTTGCATAATGAAGAGTTCAGTGTGGCTTCATGGGTCCTCTGCTCAGGGTCTCACAAAGCTGTAGTCAAGACGTCAGCTGGGCTGTGATCTCATCTCATCAAACCCACTGCTTGTGGTCTTCCAAGACAGACTTTCCTGAAATGAGAGCCAAAGTTCCCTACAGAGGCTGCACATGGTCCTTACATTTTTGTTGACCTTCCATTGGAGTCATCCTCTGACATGTGGTCTTGTTCACAACCTGGCAGTCTGCTTCTTCAAAGCCATCAGAAAATCCTCCTGACTTCTGTCTCTGACCTCTGGACCCTCTTTTCAAGAGCATGCCTGATTAGGTCAGGCCCACCCTAATCTCCCTTTTAGTAACTCAACATTAACAGACATGGTACCTCGATTACTTCAGCAAAATCTCCTCACCTTTGTCATACCATGTAAGAAAATCATGGGCATGATATTCCACCATACTCAAAAGTCTCACCACATTTGGGGGAGGGAATTATCTAGGATGTGAGTCCCAGAGACAGGAATTGGAGGGACCACCCTGGAACTTGGCAACAAGCTCTGTCTTAGAAGTCATCAGGTGCATGTCTAACAACCCATGAATAATAAGGAGCAAAATTAGAGTCGCAGTCAAGTGTGAGAGTCCTGAACCCAAGACCCTTCTCACAAGCCCCATTCTAACAGCAAACTTCCTATCCTCAAAAATAAACATTTTCTGAGGTCATCCAGGACACCTGCATATGAACCTGCAGTTCATAAAATACTTTATGACATGTAAAATTCATTGTGACTAAATCAAGTTCAAGATTTCCCCCCACAGCCCCTCTCAGCACACATGTCAATCAAATCCAGGCTGAGCTATCAAACCCAATTACCCAGAAACCAGCTGACATAAGCTATTAATAAAGCCACATGAAGCCGGGGAGCAGACGTCCTCACTCTGGCTCACACTCTCTGCCCAGGTGTCACACCATTGCTCCCGAAGCTTCTGCACTTGGCCAGATTCCCACCTCATCTTGTCTCGGTCTTCCCATCCCTGACCCCTGCCGCGCATCATTGGAGCCCTCAAGACATGTCTGTTGGGCTAAACACTTCTCCTCGCCTTGTAATAAGCATATTTCAGACTATCTGGATTCCCTCCCCTCTGATTTCAAGTGTTTTGGAGCATTTGAACTAACTGATGTTCCCTGTGTATGCCTATGGAGACAATGCCTTTTGGGCAGTGGCTGTGTCCCCAGCCAAGCACATGGAGTACGTGGCTCCTCACTTGCCTCCTTTCTCTTCCTCCTAGAGAGCAGAATCTCGGGAATGAACACCTGCTGATCACCTCCTGAATGCCGCACACTGCATGCATACAACCATGCATGAGAGCTGCAGCACTGCAGCTCAGAGACATTAAATAGCTCATCTGAGCTCAGGCCACAGCTGAACCGAGACTCTAGGATGGCAAAGCCAGTCTCTATCCAGACTTCACTGCTCAGTTGGGCCTCTTTTCCTCAAACTGAGTGCAGACCCCAAAACTTTGAATGGTATTTAGACAGGTACAAGTTTTAAAAGAGCCTTGAAGTGTGCAAATGACACCTCATCTTAACACGTGCATTTTTCAGATGTGACAACCTAACAGATCAATGCCACATTTAAGACTTAGTACTCAAGGGGTGCCCGGGTGGCTCAGTGGGTGGTTAAAGCCTCTGCCTTCAACTCAGGTCATGATCTCAGGGTCCTGGGACTGAGCCCCATATCAGGCTCTCTGCTCAGCAGGGATCCTGCTTCCCCCCATCCCCCTCTCTCTGCCTGCCTCTCTGCCTATTTGTGATCTCTGTCTGTTAAATAAAGAAATAAAAATCTTAAAAAAAAAAAGAAAGAAAGAAAGAAAAAAAAAGAAAAATCTTTAAAAAAAAACAAAAAAGACTCAGTATTCAACATCTATAGAGTTTTCCATACATTTCTGCTCCTTGGTACCTATGCAAGCCTGAGACATACTAGTCTTTCAGGAAATATTTGGAGAGTGAAGGATGAAAGGGTGGGCATGTGGGGTGTTTGGTGTGGGAGTGGGGGTGGATGCTCTTTTCAGGTAAGCAAAGTAGGGCCCAGGGCCGACCTGCCGGTTGCACAGTTAACACTGTGTGCGAACATCTCCCTGTTTTGTGGGCTTCCATCGCCCCCTAGCCACCATGGGGAGAAATACCCAACTCAGGCAAAATCCTTTGAGCCCTTTGACAGTCTTAGCTACTACAGTGTACACCTTCGTGCTTTGTCTTTTCTATAGCAGCTTTCTTTAGTCGCTATTATTAAACACCGGTGTCTGTAAGGGTTGGCATCACTTATCTTACCAGCGCAAAAGAATGGGATTTGTCAGTTCTTTAGAAGCCCTTTCCTAGTAAGAACCGTGCCTTGCTTGTCTCTGAGTCCCCGGCTCTACCATGAAAACTCCTGGGCATCTGTCCGCGTGTGTCCTGGCTTTAGCACCAGGCCAGGTCCTATCTCCTCCATGAAGCTCACACAGCGACAGCTTCTACTAATTCCTCACTGGCCACGAGCAAGGGGCCTGATGAGCACCATCTCACGTAATTCTCCTGATGACCCTATCTCACAAGCAGGGAAACTGAGGTATGGTGGTCGCACACACCTTGGCAAAGCCACGATTCAAACCCAGCTGCCTCCTCCTCAGGTCTAGGACCCTCCTCTCAACATGGGCCGTGGGAGTCCCCCCAACCAGAGTGGTATCTCATCTTCTGCCGCCATTCCTTTCTGACTCCTTCCTGTCATTTTTCATTCCATCTCCCTGTAAGTTGTATTTCTTCTTTCTCTCAACCAGAAACTCAAGCCCCAAGAAGGACGTTGTCCTTCAACATGTCATCTTTGTGCACAGCAAATCTCACACGTGGTGGGTACTCAGGAAAGGCGTGTGGCCATCCACGTAATTTGTGAAACTGCGGCTTCTTCAATGACTACGAGGTTGTTAGTTCTGAGTTCAGGTTTCCCTGAACCTGGAGAACCTGAGGAGAACCAGAAGAGACATGGGGATGCTTGGCATCAGAATGACTCAGAGACCTTTAGCTGGTTGTCTGCTTACAACAATGCTCTCATGGGAAGGAGGAGAGTGAGTGGGGGTATTGCCTGGGACAAATGCAAAGTAGGGTTTATAACTGAGAGACCACAGAGGGGAAGAGGGAGCTGCAGACTGTCTGAAAGCAGGCTCTTCTGGGAACAGTGAGGCTTGGTTTACATTTTTTCCATAAACTGATTAGCAGACAGGAAGCAAAGAGGTCAGCCTGGAGGCTCTACCTTGAGCTGGCTGAATAGAGGCATTCAAGAAGATGATTCCCAAAAACCTAGGGAGTCTGGCTGTGGTGTAAGTGACAGGCTGCCTGTGTGATGTGTCCAGAGCCCTCCCCCTTCCCTGATCAGATTCCTCTGGGGGAGGTGATCACTGTCCAACCATCGCTTGCCAGGACCAAAGCAGAGGAAAGTGAGCCATTCTTCATCATGGGAAAGGAGAACCAGCCCACTGTTCTGGAAGGAAGAGGACTGGCCTGTAGGTTTGAGGGAGCACAGAATAGGGGGTGGGCAAAAGCAGAATTTGGGATTCTAGGTAGGAAATTAAGGGTCGGAGGAGAAAGAAAAAGAAAGAACAGGTGCACGCACGGGTTCAGTTCACAACACTGAACAACCATGCCAGATGGATGCAGGCCAATCCACAGACATTGTTGGACTCCTGAAGGACAACCTATGCTGGGCATGAGCCCTTCACCCCTCAGAATCTGGGAAGGGTCAAGGGGAACCTGGAGAAGTCCCCAGGGGTAAGTGTGGGGCTATGGTACTGGCTGCTGACCACTACAAAGAAATACATACAGCATTTTATCCACCACTGCTCTCATCAGAGATGTGCTGATTGAGTATCTTGCACTGAAACAAGAGAAGAGGGAGGAGAATGTGGCTCTCCAGGATCATTAACAGACATGGAAGCCAGTAAAAGGGAAACTGGCAGGGGCATGGCGGAGCTGCCCTTCCAGTCAGATCAGGTTCCCTGTTGTCCAGCATGGCGGGTCCCGAGGCCCCTGTGGTCATAGCTGTTGACCCGCCCCACCCGGGGAGGCAGCCCTGGCAGCAGCACCCATCCAGCTGGCTGAGCGGCAGCCCCAATTTCCAAGGCAGGGAAACCGGCTGGTCAGTTGGGCCAAAGCCCAGAGTGATGCTGATCTTGGCAGGCTCTCGTGCCCTCTTGTCGCTGCCCATGGCCCACAGGTGGCTCTTCTCCACACGCCCGAGTCAAAAACAAAATCCCTCCCCCGAGAAACAGCAATAGAGCCGTTTGCCTCTGGGCTTCAAGAAATGTGCAATTCAGACCACACTCCCCTCCATAGAATCTGTGTTAGAAGATCTGGAATTTCTGACTTTCCAAGAAGGAGCCCAGCCCCCATGCGTTTGTGAAAAAAAATAACAGGAATAAATATTTTCAGTCAGTTCCTCAATGTCCACAGGCTCCAAGAGGTTGCAAGGCCATAATCACCTCCCTCAGCATTCGCTAACTATTCCCACAGCGTCCTGAGTACATTTTCGGGGCTGTTTCTAATTACCCCCTGCCCTTGGGGAGTTCATTTTGCATCACAGTTTTGCTCTGGGCCATCGAAAACTATTTCCATCTTCCCATATGTGTTTGGCTACCACTAATTGGGGAAAGTTATTTTTAGCATTTCCTCATCCTTCTGTCTTTGCAGATCTGCCCTATTTAGGGAAAAAAATCTAGAAAAGAGTAATTTTCCCCCCTAAGGAATACCAGAGATGCTTTTAAAGTTCTACAAGCAATTTTTTTCATGTTCACTGTAGAAATCAGTAAAGAGGAGCAAAAAATCCCAAATCCTGGATTTTCTTCTCTACCATGTGTGCTGGCATAGAAAGAAAAGGAAGGATTCTTTTCCTCCTTCAAAACTCAGGTCGGTGTCACAACCTCTAACAGATCCTACAGCTCCCCCATCCCACTCCAGCTTTGGGCAGACCCACCATCACCGGAATTCAACAATCGCACTAGAACTATACCTTGCTATACTTTTTATATGTCAGATACCACTTGCACCCTCAAAGAATTCTGTCAAATTTAAGGTATCTTTTAAAAACTAAATATGAAGGGTTTTAAACTACTTTCACCTAATCTGTACTTTCTTTTTATCAATTAGCAATTTGACAAGCAGCTTTAGAATTATTTTAGTACTTGAATTTAAAAGAATGGCAGCATACAAATATTTGTGTATTGCTGCCAAAATTAAGAAATGGTATTTTCTTATCATTTGGTTTAGTATTTTGTTTTTAATTATCACTTATCAAACATAACAAAAAAGCAGTATTTCAACCACAAAGAAACATGAACCTTTGACTAATTTTGGTCAAAGATAGACCTATCACTGTTACTCAGAAATGGGTTCTACTGAAGGGCGCCTGGGTGGCTCAGTGGGTTAAGCCTCTGCCTTCGGCTCAGGTCATGATCTCAGGGTCTTGGGATCAAGCCCCGCATCGGGGCTCCCTACCCAGCAGAGAGCCTGCTTCCCCACTTTCTCTCTCTGCCTACCTCTCTGGCTACTTGTGATCTCTGTCTGTCAATAAATAAATAAATAAATAAATAAATAAAATTTTTTTTTTAAAAAAGGGTTCTGTTGAAACAGTTTCATTTCTTCTGTTCTTCATTACTCAAAGACTCATAATTAGGATTTCGTTCAAATATGTGAACTGAGGGCACCTGGGTGGCTCAGTTGGTTGTGCGACTGCCTTGGGCTCAGGTCATGATCCCGGACGTGCAGGATCGAGTCCCGCATTAGGCTCCCAGCTCGTTGGGGAGTGTGCTTCTCCCTCTGACCTCCTCTCTCATGCTCTCTCACTCATTCTCTCTCAAGTAAAAAAATAAAATCTTTTTTTTAAAAATGTGAACTGAGTGCTTCATAAAAAATTAATTTGAAATTAGCTAACCTATCACACATGTATTAGAATAGCTCAGATCTTGGCCACTGACAAGGGCAAATGTTGGTGAGGATATGGAACAACCGGAATTCTCCTTCAAGGCTGGTGGGAAACCAAAATGACACAGGGACCTTGGAAAACAGTTTGGGATTTCTTACAAAACTAAACAGACTCTTTCCCTATGATTCAGCAAAAGTGATCCTTGATGTCTACTCAAGGAGTTAAAAACTTATGTCTACACAAAAACCTGTACATGGATGTTTATAGCGACTTAATTCATAATTATCCAGACTTGGTAACTTTTTGCCTGTTACTATGTTATGAATCTCTCTCCCATTTGGCCCACAAGTCTATACACTTCTTTCTGTGGTGGACATGGAGAGGCAGTGCCTGCAACCCTTTCAAGGAAAGACTTGTGCCAGCTGTTGGAGGACAAGCTCCAGCTGCTTCTTGCCTCAGTAGCAGAGAGCTGACTCACCCAAGAACTTGGGTCTTCCTGGGGGACCCACATCCATTGACTGGTTGTTGTAGGAGACAAAGGCCCAGCCGTTTCAGCCCAACAAGGGATCACTCTGATAGGCTGCTTCTGCTCCAGAGCTGTCCAAAGGGTTCCTATTGTTGGCCCGTTTTGTACTAGGATCTTTCCCACGAAGAAATCCCACTTCCTTCACCTTCTTTCCACAGATGATCTCTAATAAATACCATACACATCAAACTCCATCTTGGTGTCTATTTCTGGAAAAAAAAAAAAAACCTGTGACAATTTGGAAGTTAATTGCTTAATTAATAACTAACATAACATATACCTTTACATATAAATACGCTATCCTAGAAAATAGTGTGTGTTTTTTTAATTATAGAAGAAACTGATTCTTTCATTGAATGATTATTGGAATGAAAGATTCAAAAGTTGAGCACCACACCTAAAACTAATATGACACTGTATGTTAATCTTACTGGATTTTTTTTTTTTTAATCTTAGTTAGCTTACATGAGAAAAACTAGTGTGATATAGTTGAGACAGTCATTATATTGCTTTTCAAACCTTGGTCCTAGACATGAAATCAGAATATCATTTCATTGTTGAGTTTTAATGATCTCAAATAGGATAATAATACATTATAATTTGATTTGTAAGCCTACTTTGGAAGGATATACAAATTACCTTTGTGGAATTGTGTAGAACCAAAATGTAATAAATGATGTAAGTCAATCTAAAACAAAACAAAATGAAATGAAACACTTTAGTATCAAAAAAACACAGTATTTTTCTAACAAATGCAAATCTTTTATTTACATTATTTTCCTCTAAATAAAAATCACCCCTTTAGTTGGGGTGAGAGTCCCTGTTATTTGCTGCCCCCTTTACCTTGCTTTATTTTTCTTTCTACCATTTTTTTTTTTAGTATCTTTTATATCAATATCTGTCTCCCTAGCACCTAGAATGGAGCATGACATACAGTAAGTGTTCCATAAATATTGGATGGAGAAGTAATGAATATATGAATAAATGGTAACGAATAAATGAATAAATGACTTAGGACCAAAGGAGATAAAACATATCCAGACCAATAATACATTTGGCCTCCCTCTTCAGGAAAAAGAAGCACAGTATTAACTTGCTTCATATAAAATTGCCCAAAGTACTCATTGTATATGCACAGATGTATCTAAGCCTTTTTCTTTGCTCCCTGCTTCCTCCCAGCCCCACCCCTTTGATGCAGGCTGCCTGATTGCATAGCTTTGGGGGAGCTCATGAGAAGGTTGTATTCAGAGGATCAAGAATGGTAACAGATGGCTGGATGCCCTCATTCTGCAGATGCCTCTGTATCTGTGCTGCTTAAAAGCATTTTAACTAGTATAGGGTGAGACGGGTATTATCTGGTTGCAGCCCAAGTTTCGAATCCCAGATTAGTGCCCAGTCCCCTCAGCCTCATAGCTGCTAATCCTCTGTGACAGTTCTTGTGCACCTGTGGATGCTGAATGCTTTCAGACTTCAGGGAATTCTGTTTCATTATAACTTGTTTGGGGTTGGATTTTGCCCTACATGAGCTCTTTGGCTAATGTCGCTGGCTCATATTTTTGTTAGACTATTTAAAGACAAGTGAATAAATTTGGAGAGAGTAATGAAAGGTGTTACAGGAGACTTGAGATTGAGCTAGAACTTTGGCCATCCATCCTAGTCATCAAAAGCAGTCCTTAACCTTATTGTTGTTCTGACAAGATGGCGGAGAAGCACAGGTCGATTTAGAGATTCAGTCCAAGGGGAACAGCGACTCTCACATTCTTTCATGGAGAGACCTGACCGAAGAATGTAACAGAAGACACAGAACCTCATAAAAAAGCACAGTCTGTATTCATAGTTAAGCAGTTAAGTTCGTAGTTAAGTTTACCTACAGCGTTTTTGTCGCTTCTGTCTACAATCAGAAAGACTCTAGGGGCTCCTGGGTGGCTCAGTGGGTTAAAGCCTCTGCTTTAGGCTCAGGTCATGATTTCAGGGTCCTGGAATCAAGCCCAGCAATGGGCTCTCTCCTCAGCAGGGAGCCTGCTTCCTCCTCTCTCTCTGCCTGTCTTTCTGCCTACTTGTGATCTCTGTCTGTCAAATGAATAAATAAAACCTTTATATATATATATTTTAAAAATTAAAAAAGAAAAAAAGACTAACACCATAATCTTCCAATAGCTTTTCATGTGACTGCAATGGATGTTTGTTATGCTAAGTCTGTAGTAGACTCTTAGTTTCTAAATGAACCTTTTCCAGTTTAAGTAATTTGCACAGAGGAAAATGTCAACTTTTCCTCTTTTCTCCCTAAGAGAGAGCTGATTAGAAAAATACAGGAGACGCCAAATGTTGAAATCAGCAGACCTTTAAATTGCATGGAAACAGATTTCTTAAAATGTAATTCTACCTGGGTTGCTGAAAATGGAGTTAAGAAATCCATTAGCTCTTGGCCCTTTTCCCATTTTTGTAATTATTGTCATATCTTCCTCTGTTGTGAAGTGTCTATTATGTAAATTCCATGAGGAGTGGCTTTTCCATCGTGATCGGCTCATTGCTGCTGTCAGTACAGAACCTCCTGGGGACTTCACTGAGAGTCTACCCAGAAAGGAAAGGAAATATGAGTTTGAGGAGTTTTGTTAGCATGAGATGGGGCAGTCTCCATTGTAGCCATGCTTTGCCAAAACATTTCAGGATGCTTTTGGCCTGTGAAATCACCTCAGAGAAAATATACAAGGTTTGGTATATTGTTCCCTCCTTTTTTAGGAAAACATGACCAGACACATTTTTATTGTCACAGAGGGAATAAACTCCTTTCCTCTGGTGGCAATTATTTTTATTGGGTTTGTAATTTTAAGGTCACTGATGGGAGGAGGGGGAGGTGTCCATTTCCCATAGGAGGCAAGTAGAGTGAAGAAGCTGATAGATCTTCTCAAAGAGGGTTAAAATGTAAAATTATAATCATGAAGAATGTGGCCATCCATCCATCAATAGTCTTTTATAAGCTTCAATTTAAAGATGTCTCTCAATTAGGAAAATAAGGTAGTACGGTATAATACAGTGAACATAAACTTTGAAATTTAAGAATGGTTACTGGCCATTAAAGGGAACTAGTGAAGATAGGCCTTCCAGAATTATGATTTGGGGTCAATATCACAGACTAGGTGGGCATGGAAGAAATTCTCTGCCCTCTTCCACCAACTTTTTCTAAACATCTGTAACTCCTATAGATATGAACAGACTTAAATGGGTAGGTGGCCCAGTTCACAAGATTTAGAAAACTGGTCCAATATCTAAAGGACACCAAAGCCAGAATGAAGAGAAGAAGCAGCATGGCCTGAGGTTATCACACCCAAATAGAGGTCTTATCAGCTGGGAGTTGAGGTTTTCTTTAAGATTTTGTTTATTTATTTGAGAGAGAGACAGTGAGAGAGAGCATGAGAGGAAAGAAGGTCAGAGGGAGAAACAGACTCCCCGTGGAGCTGGGAGCCCGAGGCAGGACTTGATCCTTGGACTCCAGGATCATGACCTGAGCCAAAGGCAGCCGGTCAACCTACTGAGCCACCCAGATGCCTGGGAGCTGAAGTTTTAACACACTTAGAGTTAGTTCCCCAACCTCGGGGAAAGGATGGTTATGAGTAATGTCAGTATTTTCTTTCATGAACTTAATGAGTAGAAAATCTCTTCCTATGTTCCTGGAGAAGAAACAAGAAGATAACCACCTACTTTGATCCTTGGACCAAAAGAGCCACCCACAATATATCAAAATAAACGTGTGAGGTTCTGCATTTACAATTTGGATATGGTGAGAAAACCCTCATGCAAAGAAATTAATATAAAAATTCTGAAATGGGTGAAACCACTAGAAACATGGAGGAGGCCCTGTAAATCTGTTCTTGGAGACATTTTTTTACCCCCGTGATGAACGGAATTATACCCCCCACAATTCATATGTTGACGCTCGAGCCCCTATGGTGATTGTAATTAAAGACAAGGTCTTTAAAGAGGTAGTTAGGGGTCAATGAGGTCATAAAGATGGAGCCCCAATCCAGTAGGACTAGCATCTCTCTGAGAGGAGGAAGAGACACAAGAAAGACCATGTGAGGTTGGGATGAAAAGGGCCAGCTTCAGGCCAAGAACAGAGACCTCAGGAGACACTAAACCTGCTGGCAGCTCCTTGACCTTGGACCTCTAACCTCCACAACTGTGAGAAAATAATTTCTATGTGCAAGCTACCCAGGCTGACTATGACACTCCTGATTACATGGCCATCTGGATACACTCACTGAAGATAAATTCACAAGAAAAATGTATAGACTGCACAGAGAGGAAGTCACAAGGAACATCAAACAGGAGAATTTGCACCCCCCAAAACTAAAGGTAATAGGTTAAGCTAAACGAGATTATAAAATAAGCTTGTTTTTGTTTAAAATATTTAGAGAGTCAAGAAGGTATACAAACTGTAAGTCAAGTGCAGAGTAATATGGGAAGAACCTGTTTTTTGAGAGGAAACTATATAGGCATTGTAGAAATAAAAGTTATAACTATTGAGAGGGGCCTGGGTGGCTCAGTCAGTTGAGCATCAGACTCTTGATCTCAGTTCAGGTCTTGATCTCAGGGTCATGAGTTTGGGCCCCACGTTAGGCTCCATGCTGGGCGTAGAGCCTACTTAAATTAGGCGGGGAGGAGTGCCTGGGTGGCTCAGTGGGTTAAAGCCTCTGCCTTCAGCTCAGGTCATGATCTCAGGGTCCTGGGATCGAGCCCCAGGTCAGGTTCTCTGATCAGCAGGGAACCTGCTTCCCCCTCTCTCTCTGCCTGCCTCTCTGACTACTTGTGATCTCTGTCTGTCAAATAAATAAATAAAATCTTAAAAAAAAAAAAGACGGGGTATAATTATTGAAATTAAAAGTATACTACGGGGTGCCTGGTTGGCTCAGTCAATAAAATATCCCACTCTTGATCTTCTAGTCATGAGTTAGAGACCCAGGCTGGGTGTAGGGATCACTTTTTTTTTTTAAAGTGTTGTAGGTGGAAAAACAGCATATTAGACCCAGGCAAATAGAAAATTAGTGAATTGAAATATAAATCTTAAAACAACAACAACAAAAAAAAAACCTTGTGGCATAGGATGAAAATAGAAAGGAGAGGTGAGATGCCTCGGTGGCTCACTCGGTTAAGCGTCTGCCTTCAGCTCAGGTCATGATCCCAGAGTCCTGGGATGGAGTTCCACATCTGGCTCCCTGCTCAGTGGGGAGCTGGCTTCTCCCTCTGCCTGCTGCTCCTTCTGCTTGTGCACGCTCTCTCTCTCTCTCTCTGACAAATAAATAAATAAATAAAATCTTCAAAAGAAAAGAGAGGCAAAGACACACAAAGGACAGAATGAGAAATCCCAAAATATGTCTGGTAAAAATTACCCAAAAAAATCAACAGGGGAAAAAAAAAAAAAAAAGCGGAGGAGGTGGTGGTATTTAAAAAGCTAAAGGCTGAAAATTCCCTGAATTATAAAAGGAATCTCTCTCTGGTGGAAAGGAAAGTATCAGTGATGTGGAAAATAAAGGCACAATGTAGCTTAAATTAAAATCTCTTTATAGCTCACAGCCCACTGATAGATACCTGAAACATGCAGGGCATGACCTTCCTTGAGGAACTCGTGGCTGCCTTAGGCCTTAACCTTTAAAAAGGAACCTTATCTTGGCAGTAGCTGGTCCCTCAAGGTCCTGAAAACCTTGCTTCTAGATTCCTTGGAGACTCGTGCTATGCCTAACCCCCACTAGTTCAAAAGTACACAGTCAGTCACTCCTCACAATCCCAGTATAGCTCTTTCTGCCCACGGGTCCTGTCCTGTGAGAGAGAAGGGGTTGAGGTAGAGGCAAGAGAGATAGGAGGCCCTTAACTCCCCTGACTGGGTTTGGAAACTGCCCCTGGCAGGTGGAGAGGCTAAGACAGAGAAGAACAAGACATAAGGGAACAAAACATAAGGGAAAAAACCAAGAAGACACAAGAATCTCAAAGCCACAGGCTTCCCAGTCAGTTGTCTGTAAAGACTTCCACTGTAAGTCCTCAGCAGCAACGCATTCGGGACCCCTCTCTCTCTGGAGCGCTTTTTTCTTCCCTTTCTGCTCTCACCTTCACTTAATAAACTTTCACTTCACCTTTCCATGTCCACAAGAGTCATTCCTCGACTCTGTGAGACAAGAACCTTGCAAGCCTGCAACATCAGGACCTAAGCAGATAAAAGAAAAGCATAATTCCAACTCAACATATCGTAATGAAACAGCACATATCCAAAACAAAGGGGGAAAAAAGCCTTAAGAGCCACCAGATTGGGGCAACTGGGTGGCTCCGTCGGTTAAGTGTCTGCCTTTGTTCAGCTCAGGTCAGCTCAGGTGATTTCAGGGTCCTGGAATGGAGCCCCGCATCAGGTTCCCTGCTTCTCCCTCTCTCTGCTTTTCCCCTTGCTTGTACTCTCTCTGTGTCAAATAAATACATAATATCTTTAAAAAAAAAAAGCCATCAGATTATGTATCAAAGAATGGCAATCATACTGGAGAAGACTTAACAGAAGTCAAATGACAATGGAGTGATATTTCAAAGTTCTAATGAGGAAAAAGACTGTCTCCCCAGAATTCTATCCTAGTGATACCGTCACTCAAGACTGAGAGCAAAATAAAGATGCTTTCAGACAAGCAAATGTACTACTTACAGACTTGCCTGAAGTAACTGGCTAAAATGTACCAGAGAAAGACTTGGATCTGAGTGGTATGCAAGCAGCAGTGCTAAGTACACTGGTTGTCTTCATCAGCATTTACTGTAAGTCATAATGATAGCACTAAGACGGGCGAAGGAGGTGGAGGTCAGGGAGAGGGGAGAGACCACAGTAAATGGAAAACACAGAATACGATAATAGGAAAAAAAAAAACAATGTATCGGTACACAACATAAATGTAAATGGATCACATTCGTCTATTAGATTCTGACTCCATTTACAAAATCCAGCTGGAGGTTGCTCTCGTCTTTGTGGCTTGCTTTCTTACTGATGGGAAGTGAGTCTGCTGTCATTCTTATGTTTGTTACTCTGTAGTGCATCTTTCTCTCTGGCTGCTTATGAGATTTGTTTTTTTAATTGTTGGTTTTAAGTAATTTGCTCATGAAATTACAGTGACACTTATCCCCAGTAGATCTATAGAGTTAACAAAATCACAACAAACTTTTTATAAGAATTTTTTGTCTAGAGATTGATAAGTGTATTGCAAAATTTACAAGAATATGAAAACGATCTAAAATGGCCAAAACAACTTTTTAAAAAAGGCTGGAGGCCTTATAGTACCTGATTTATGCTACTTGATCTCAAATCTTATTATAAATATTATTGTAAATTATTATTATAAAGCAATAATAAATAAGACAGTTTAATCAAGACAAATATATCAATGGAACAGAACAGAGTCTAGAAAAAAAATCCACGTAATATGATAGATTGATATTTTGACAAAAGTATAAAGGCAATTCAGTAGACCAAAAACTAGTCCTTTCAGCAAAGGGTGTTGCAACAGCTGGATATGGATTCATGGTAAAAAAAAAAAATTAAAAAAGAACTCCAATCTATATCTTACACCGTAGGCATAAGTTAAATGGATCAGAGACCCAAATGAAAGACCCTAAAATGACAAAACTTGTAGGAGAAAACACAGGAGAAAATTTTAGTGGGTTTGTTTTGGGAAAGAGTTCTCAAATAAGTCACTGCAGCATGAACTATAAAAGCAATTCTACATTCTGCCCTCCACATCCCTCTACCTGCTTCAGAGAACCACTGATCTGCTTTCTGTCTATGCAAGAGTTTTTTGTTTTGTTTTGTTTTTTAGAAATTTCATATACATGGAAACAAATCGATAGGCTCTTGTGTCTGGGTTCTTTTGCTTAGGATCTTTTGTTTTGCTTAAAGATGTATGTGTTTGAAAGAGAAAGAGCATGAGGACATACACGCAGGAGTAGAGTGAGGGGCAGAGGCAGAGAATCTTCAAGCAGACTCCCTGTGGAGCACAGAGCCTGTTGCAGGGCTCGGCCTCACAATGAGACCATGACCTGACCCAAAACCAATAGCCAGACGCTTCACCAACTGAGCCACACAGGTGCCCCTGTGGAATGATTCTGAGCTTCATTCTTGTTGCATGAATCAGTAGCTCTGTTTGTTTGTTTAATCCCAAGTGCTATTCCATTGTAGGGATATTTTCCACTTTCTGTTTATTCATTCCCCAGCTAACGGACTTCTGGGTTCTTTCCACTTTGGGGCCAGTATGAATAATGCTGCTATGATTAGTCACAAGTGAGGGACTACAACTCTTTCTGTGCACGTTAGGTTTTCAGGATTCTTGGAGTTTTTCACTTCCTGAGGAGTAGATTTGCAAGATTGTGTGGTAAGTGTATCTTCATTTAAGCAACTTAAAAAATGATTTACAAGGAGGTTGCTTTTCTTTACATTCCACCAGAAATGTAATAGTATTTCAGTTTCTCCAAATCCTCCTTAACACCTGCTATTGTCTGTTTTATCAAGTAGAGCCAGGATAGTGGGTGTAGAGTAGCACCCTATTTTGATTTTAATTGCATTTCCCTAATGATGTTGAATACCTTTTTATGTACTTATAATCATTCAGATATCATTATTCAAATATTTTGTCTTTTTAAAAAATTGGGTTTCTTTTTTTTTCTTCTAAATATTTTATTTATGCATTTGACTGATAGAGATCACAAGTAGGCAGAGAAGCAGGCAGAGAGAGAGGGGGAAGCAGGCTCCCTGCTGAACAGAGAGTCCAATGCGGGGCTCGATCCCAGGATCCGGGGATCATGGCCTGAGCCAAAGGCAGAGGTTTAACCCACTGAACCACCCAGGTGCCCCCAAAATTGGGTTTCTTGTATTAGTACTAATATAAGAGTTCTTTCTATATTCTGCATATGAGTCCTTTGTCTGATCTATAATTTGCAAATATTAACTCCTAGTCTATGCTTTGTGGTCTTTTTTTTTTTTTTTCACTTTTAAAGTGTCTTTTGAAGAATAAAAGTTTTTTTTTATTTTGATAATTTTTGTGTACCAAATTTTTCTTTAACATATCTTACTTTTGGTCTCATATATAATGAATCTTTATCTTTTCTAAGAAGACTATACATAATGTCTCCTATACTTATTTTTAGAAGTTTTATAGCTTTAGTTCTTACATTTAGATCTATGATTCATTTTGAATTCTTTTTTGTGTGTGTATTGACTGAGGTTTTTTTCTTTTATTTGTTTTTGAGCACATGTATAGTCAATTGTTTCTAGATGTTGGACAATAAATACAAGAAAGAAGAAGACCGAACAGAGAAGGAAAGGGGGAGAAGAGATGATCTTTATGTATAAAACAGATTGAACAGTCTTATATAAACATAATTATAGTCTGGAAGACTTTATACTGTCTCAGGACCTTTAGTAAGAAAGGGGAAGCATTTTTTGCCCTCTCATGTTGGTAAAAGGTTTGCCCTTTGGGCACTAAACCCTCATACTTTCAGGTTGCATATATGTGGACACTGAACATTTCTGAGTTCTCATGGGGTCCACAGGGAGGTCTCAGGACAAGAAGCAAGAGACTACAGCCTGTGCCTGAAGCAAGATGTTTGCAGGCTTCTCCCCCATTAAACTAATTAAAGCCAGGAGAAGTGGTCACAGTGGCTGGAACGGAGGTCAGCTAAACCAAGGGTTCTTGCAGTGACACATAAGAAATGTCCAATACCATGTCTTTTCTCTCCAAAAAAGAGCATCTGTAGTTGCAGGAATATTTTTCTGGACCACAAAGTGACAGAATGCAAAGATGACATGGCTGTAATCTGATTACACAGCAACGATCTTGTGAAGCAAATTCTCTGTGTCATTGCAGGCTGTGTCATTGCAAGGGAGACAGTTGCATTAGCTCGAGGAAGTAGAGATTAACCTCAGCAAGGGAGGCTAAGGGGAGATTAAGGGCAAGACCGAAGGGCGGTATCAGCAGCAGTGATGCCTCTGAGTCCCCTGGCACAAATCAGTGTCTGCCCAAGGCTCCCTGGCAAGTGCCGTGGGAACCAGCAACAGTTGGGTCAAGTACAAAGCATGGGCAACTAATATGGCAAAATCTCCACTTTCAAAATCACTGTGGATTAAGGGGCATTGGGGAATTTCATTACTTAAACACATCAGGCAGGCAGTATCTCTCATTTTAGGTGTTGCGGGAATGAGAATGACCCCCACTTGCGGAAAAGTGCCTTGGGGAGGAGGTTACAGTGCAAGCAGGAAAAGGGCTTCCTGGCACTGGGAAGGCTAGATGGTTCCTCCTCAATCAGACCCCGGGGGGAATCAGAGAAACCCGGATCCCCCAAGGGAAGAGTGAAACAGAGGTTGGGGGATGAGAATGTGTGACAATGATTGTCTGATCCCAGGGCTATACTCAAAATACTTAACCTCAGGCATGGCATGGGCACTAATTAGTGAGAACAGATGCTAGCCGTAAACAATCAGTAGGTCATAAAGCTGATGAACACTGGCCCTGACCCAGGCTTTGTCTTGCGTCAGCTAATACAGCTTACAGAAAGGGTAACATTAGATGACAGATTTCCTCCTGTGTGCCAATCTTGAACTATTCATAGCTACTGCACAGAGTGCTGTGTTGAGACAAATTCTAATGGTTATGTCCCAGCTTAGTGGAAAAGATCATTGTGATCAGTGACCAACTAGTGATGTCTGCTGTGGTCACAGGGCTAGGAATGTCAGCAGTGGGCTGTGTGGTAGACTAACTGCCCCTGGGTTAAATGTTTACATTCAGTTCATCTCACAAATATTTATTGGTCATACACTGTGACCAATATACTGTATTTTTTAAATACAAAGTTGATACAAACATGAAAAAGGCTCAATTCCTATGCTAAGGACGATCTCAATCTAGTTAGGAAGGTAGATGTGTAGACAGAGAATTTTCACAAAAATGATCATTACATCACCAGAGATATACACAAGGTTTCATTATAAAAACATAAAGGAACACAATGTTAATAGAATTGTCCAGGTATATTAATTGAGATAGGGGTCATAAATGATTAAAATCATAGAGTTCATATTTTTAAAAAAGAGAGAAGAATTAAGGCATAAAATACCCAATTTCTAAACTTCCCTGCAGGGAGCCTGGGTGGCTCAGTCAGTTAGGCATCTTCGTTCAGCTCAGGTCATGGTCCCAGGGTCCTAGGATCAAATCCAGCATCAGGCTCTCTGCTCAGCAGGAAGCCAGTTTCTCTCTCTCCCCTGCCACTCCCCCTGCTTGTGCTTTCTCTCATGCCCTCTCTCTCTCTCAAATAAATCAAATCTTTAAAGTAATTAAATCAAATCCAATAAGATTTCTTCAAATGAATTAAATAAAGAAACTTCCTGGCATAAAGTACAGAAGGCAGGGAACCCTTGGAGCTCTCCCCATATTCATTATCCAAGCCTGTCTACATTCTGGGGTATCGATAGCTTAGGTCTAAGGCAAGGTGGTAGCCAACTAGTAAGCTTTCTGTTCTCACACAAGTACATTTTCTGCAAATTGGTCCACGCATACCCAAGGTTTTGTGGATTCTGGGGCAGACGGCACCACCATCACACTGGTGTGCACACCTCCGGGGGAGCTGTCTATCCCTGGAGGAGAGAGTTGGACAGCAGAGGAACAGGCTTATTAAAACTTCTTTAATTCTCAACTCCCTTAAAAAGAGAAATACAGAGATGGAAAGATATCACTAAATCTACTTACTCTTTCACTGAAGGCCTTGGAAAGCAGTATTTTTTTAAAAGCACATGAGATGAGAACTAAAGACAGTAAATTCCACCAAATGGAGAGAGGGGGAAAAAATGCATGTTCTCTTCAGTAAAGCCAAATGTGACTACATTCAGTTATCCCTTTTTTTCCACTCTGGGTATGGAGAGAAGCCAATGTTCTGACTCTGCTTTTACTGGCACATCCCAGCTGAACAACAGGCTCCATGAACCATCTGTGCCAAACTTCACCTTGAGCTGAAGGCAGAAGCGTGAAGGAACTGAAGCCTGGAGACATCAAATGACTTGCCCCCAAATCATTCATTCATTCATTCATTCATTTCACAGATACTTGTGAGCATTCCTCTAGGCTGGGTTCATACCATCCCTGCGAGACCCCATGACAGAGGCAGATTCCAGAGTAGAATCTATAAATACCTAGATCAGAGGTTTTTCCTAGCTCCTCGATCTGCCCTGATAGTCCTATTTGTGGGTATTGAAGGCAAAGGAGAATTTGATTCCAAGAGACCTGGGCTCTCAGGGCTGTGGGGTAGAAATAAGCAATAGAGTCTCCGTCTCAGGTGAGGGAGAGGCTCTGACATTGCTTGGATACTGAAGGGAATAGAAGTGAGCAAAGCTTTGAACATTCTCATAGTTTTGGAAGAGAGTGAAGAGTGTGCCCAAAAGGAGAGGGAACTCCTGTATTTCAGAGCCCCACCGCGGGGCAGAACCTTAGGGGCTTGGGCTGGATGGTAGCTCAGTAGGGGTTGTGCCTGGAGTCCTCGGGTCCTGGCCTCAGCAAGCCTTTTCTGGGCTGACTTGTCATGGCAGTCCTGGCCTCACCCAGGCTTTAAGGGCTGTAAGAGCTCAGACCCAAGACCCAAAGGCCCTCCCCCAACACTGGCCTGCATAAGACTGGACGACTTTGCAAGACCCTGAGAGTGTCAAGCGAAAGAACCACAATCACAACCAAGACTAAATTTTTAACAATCTCTTGAGAATGAGAGCTTAAGAATTTGCTTTTTAAAAAAATGAAATAATCTGTTGTCTCTTGGTCTGAGGCACGACTCATATTTATAGAACCGGACTATTTATTTAGACTAGGGTTTTCAAGTTTTATGGTGAGGCCCACTAATAGGTCATGAAATCAATGTAGTGACTCTTGACCAGCCATTTTTCATTAACTGGAAGAAAAGGAAAAGAAAATATCCCAGTGCTGGTTCAGGATTTTTTTTTTTCCCTAGTTACAGGTCAGTATGAGTATATAGGGTAGTAAGGTAAATGCTTTTTATATTCTGAGTCACAGTCAAAAAGTTTGAGAGACATTAAAGTAGACCAAACCACTATGAGTGGATCACTCCCAGCCACCCACTCACACTCTCTCTCTTGTTTCTACAATAAGGAATAGGTTGACCCTTCCCAATCTTGGATCTTTAAGTATCAGGGATATTAAAAGCTGTTTTCAGTGATCATAACCAGCCCTTATGAAATATGTCCTGGACAAGGGACACCCATAATACTTCATCTCCATTTTCTAGTTAAGGTCATTCATGCTTACATATTCAGTTAAAGAACTGGACATTAAATCCGGGTTCTTCTGACTCCAACACAATGCCTTTCCCAATATACCACACTGCATTCCCCACCCTTCAAACATTCATAAAGCTTATTGAAATATAGAAGAACCTACAATAAGGCTGCTCAGCCCAAACAAAACAGGCTTGAGAATATTTTTTCAAGTTGGCAGATTCATGTAAAAAGTCAAGTAGCAGAGGATGTGTGTGAAGAATTCTATAAATTGCATGGCAAAATTAAAAGAGCAAGTGGTATCAAGGTCAGACAAGACTGTTCTGGTGTCTTTTCCTTGGAGTCTCAGATGCAGGAAGTCATTCACTACCATAACAGGCCACTTTGGACTGGCCCAAGCATGCCAACTGGTGGCTTCTTTCTGGAAATTTCCAGGGGCACAGGGGCCTATGTTTTGCCGTCTCCAGCTTTTTCCTGTCCTGCTGAGGCTCTCTCCACTAGCTCGCCCCTAGTGCCCCATCTCTTCACATCAGAAGTCCTTCCTTTTCCCCCTGAGCATCTGTCCCTCTCACTCTGGACCCAGGTTTATCAACTTATCACGTTTCTCTCTTCTGGCAGAAAAAGAAGAGCTAAGAGTCAAATTTATGGCTCGTCAGAGTGCATTTTTGTATTAACCTCAGGCTTCGTTTCCTACATTATCCTTGTTTTTATTTTTATTTTTGCTCTCCTGCTTCAGGGCTCTGTCTTCTTGCTATAGTCTTTGTGTCTCTGGAAGCCACCCTAAAGCTTTTTGGAACAAGATAAGGACAGAAATAAATTTTTAAAACCTACAAATAGAGACAGTTTCATGCCCTAGTTTTTCTGAGTCAGTAATGCCTTTCTTCCTGTGTTTCATGTGGGTTTGGTGGAACAGGTCTCCGGCATGGAAAATTACTGAGTCACCTCGTCTTATCTACAGTCTTGGATCCATTAGGAATCTGTTTTATTTTGACAACTTGGCACATCTTTTTTCTCTGGACCCAGAACAGTTATGTCCAGGGTCGCCCAAGAATTGAATAGACATTCCCAGCCCAAGAGCTAATGCTCACCTGCTTGATTCTAAAACAGCTTCATCCTCAGGTTTTGTCCTTGTTGTTATTTTAATAAAGTACCTTCAAAAGGACACTGATGAGACTCGTCATAGTACTTTTGTCCTTAGCTTTGAGCCAGAGGATGTTTATTAAAGGAAGAAGGATATCCACGACATGATTAAAAAGAAGTCACCAGAGAGCAGTTCCTCAGAGTCTGTCGACTCACTGTACACTCAGCGGGGGGAATCTAGCCTCCTGCGCATGTGCCTTCCGCATGATCACCTCAGAGCCACCCCGGTGTGGTGCTGGTTTGCTCACACAGCCCTGAGCCATGTAGTAAGCAACCAGTGTTTACCGAGTTCCTGCTGTGTGCTAGAAAAAACAATGCTTAAGTTCATATTTCAAAGCGGGGGAATCTTTTTAAAAAATTGAAACATTACAGCTAATTTCAATAAATAAAGGGGAGCTTGTTGGAGTGAAGTGAGGAAAATGATGGGGGTGGAGAGTGGGAAGGAGAAAGCCTTTCTGTGACTGGACTATTCCATTCATTCATTCATTCACTTACTCATTCCTATGGCATTTATTCCCACTTAGAGAGTCTCCCTCCAGAATCTTTCAGCGAACTTGTGTTCAGTGTCAACAAATCAACATTCCCATGTAATGTGTGAAAGGACTTTATAAAGGCCTTCCTGTGCCAGCCTGCTCTTCATCATGAGACTAGTTCAAGGCCATGGACAATTACACATGTTGTATACTGCACAAGCACCTTTCATGAACTTATTTATCCTGACACTCTTCAGGCAGATGGAAGTACAGAACTTTTACCAAAAAAATTAAATGTAACATCCCAATTTTCCCAACAAATAGAAATACAATTGCTTGAGGCAGATGTACCTTTTCTTATTAGCATAAAGGCGCTGTGCCCCTCCCAGCTGGTGTGCCTCCCCAGATTTGCTTATCTTGACCCCAGTTCCCCAAGTCCTTGCTCCAGGAACAACCACAGTTCCTCACCACCACCCAGCATTGCCTCCTGCCTTGCCTCTCTTGGCCAGCGGAGGCCACTGTAACATCTGCCATGGTTAAGGGCCACAGCCCAGCACCCCAGTGTGACCCAAACAGACTCCAGAGGCTCTCACTGTCTTGGTGGCTGCCCACAGGGGCTGAGTAACACACACACAAACACGGGAAGTTAATGCCCCATAGACTGAGCATTGGCAATGAGAGCAGATAGAAGGAGCTGACAGATACACTGCTTCCTCTTGTTCCCACTCCAGTGGCGGTCCACGGTCCCCAGAGCAATGATTTCATGCAGTCTCTACAGAATGTCCTATGTGCAACTGCTCTCTTCCTTGTGAGACCGGGGCTGACTCTGAATTACACACCCTTTCATTTGTTTTCCCTCCTTTCCTGACCCCAGCCCCATTCTTGCTCTGCATCCCCAAACCCTCGGATTCCCCACCTGCCCCCCCACCCCACCACCACCACCCCATACAGAATGGCGGCCCTGTTGTCTCGGGAACCTGAGTGGAGGCTGGCACTCCAGGTCTAGTAGCCTCCCTGGACCAGTCTGCACTTAAAAATACACATAGAAACACATATCGGATTCCAACACACTGAAAAGCAGTTTGGGTCTCCACAGAAGCATTTTTCTTTACGGCTTTATTTATTTATCTTTTAGAGAGAGACAGATAGTGACAGAGATAGCAAGAGAGAGCACAAGCAGGGAGGAAAGGGAGAAACGGGGTCCCACCAAGCAGGGAGCCCGACGTGCGGCTTGATCCCAGGACCTTGGGATCATGACCTGAGCCGAAAGCAGACATTTAACCAAATGAGCCACCCAGGTGCCCCTCCCCAGAAGTATTTTTAAAGATACTTAATGAGAAGGGAACTTGCACCATATTCCACGTGGAAACTCTCCCCAAGGTCCCATTTCAACATCACTTCTTCCCCTAAAGTCCCATTCCCAGTCCAGCTGCTCAAATTTCCCTGCAGTACCTCCAGTCCCTTAAAACCCTGTTAGCCTCTCTCCCACTGAGTTAGAAATCTTCTCTTAACTTTCTTCTCCCTTGTCTCACCAAACCTGTATTATACCAATTTCTCATTTGAATTATCCCCTTCCCCACTGGCCGCCACGGAACATCCGATATATAACTTTATGCAGGAAGGCTTCTCCATAGGAGGGTAACAGAGGGCTATAATTGATAAGAGTTATAATCCAGGTATAAATCACTTAACGCTATTATTATTTTTATTGTTACTCTCTGTCCACATTTGACCTTGAGACCAGAGGCGTGTGTTGAGAAGACGGCTGGCAAGGTCGAAGGGAGCAGTGTGTGGTGGTGACAGTGTACACCCAACTGGCACACACAAGGGGTAAATCAAGGCAGACCCAGTTCTCCAGGCAGCCCAGCCTCTGAGCCCAAGGGGTCCTGCTCCCAATCCAGAGCTCCTCACCTGCACGCAAGGATGTCTGGTCCCCTCCACCACCCTCTGGGTCACCTTCAGCCCAGAAAGGAAGGAAGTGACAGGAGGAACCCGTGGACAGGAGGCAGTGTCCCCACCCAGATGACGGACACAGCCAGGAAGCAGCCAGCCCCCGTCACACTGAGCTGGCCGTGACTCAGCCAGAGGAAGCAGGTCCCTTGCAGAAACCCTTTAAGTCTCTCCCTGGGCTGATTTGTTACTCAGCAGAGAATTGCCCTGCTTGTTATCTGCGGAAGACAGGGCCATCTCCTGTTAGACTGCCCCTTTTGAACAATAAGCAATCTTCTCCCTCAAAGTGCAGTTTCCTTCTGATGCAACCAGAGATAAAAGCAAAGAGGCGCTTCAGCCCCCAGGCGCGGGGGGTGGGGGTGGTGGTTCAGAGGCTCTGGGGCGCCCAGCATGTCTGCTTCTCCTCTCTGTCTGTGGGGATGAACCAGCCAGGAAGGTAGAAAAACCTTCCAGATCAACCCAGCACAGCACAATGATTCTGGCACTCCGGATTTCCCCCCACCACCACCTGCCTTCTCTCGCGGGTGGAACTGAAATGTGAGCCCCTGAGTGGGACACGTCTGGAGTCTGGGGCACATTGCCTTGGCGGGTGGTCCCAGGCGGAAGTTTTCTCTTCTTGGTTTGGTGAGTCAGGGCTGGCTCATGCACAAACACCAAGCAGCAGCCCCAGGGACAGGACGAACCATCCGGCCCCGCTTTTTCCCGCCTCCGTGGGGCCCACAGTCCCTGCAGCCTGCGTCAGTGCATTTGGTTTCAGGGTGAGACAGGAGGCTTTAAAGGCAAACTGTCTACCGCAGGTGAGCGCTCAAGCAAACACCGAGAACTGGCTGACACTTGTCATAAAATCCGTGAGACTAGAAACCACGGTGCCCACGGAGAATGAGGCCCCAGGCTGGACCAGAGCTAGTCCTTGCACCACGGTGCTTCTCGCCATTTCACTAGAAAGAATTAGCCAGAGACGGATTTCACAGCGTGCTGCGTAAGCAGTGTACGTGAACTCATCCTATTCTGACTTTATCGAGTCAGTTCATCCACTTCAGAAGGATTATGCTGTTATCTCCATAAGTCCAGAATTTGCAAATGTCTAGGTACCTCACAGGGGATACCTGATAATCAGCAAGCCCTACTTTTTAAACAGTTATTATTATTTTGAGTAGATAATACATTCGTGTATTCAGATACCAAATTCATATACAATAATACACATTAAAAATTCTTCCACCCTGGGGAGGGGGGTCGGGAGAGGGGTGTGGGGTTATGGACATTGGGGAGTGTATGGGCTATGGTGAGTGCTGTGAAGTGTGTAAACCTGGCGATTCACAGACCTGTACCCCTGGGGATAAAAATACATTATATGTTTAAAAATAAATAAATAAATAAATATTTAAAAAATATATTTCTTCCACCCTGGAGCACCTGAGTGACTCAGTCTGTTAAGCATGGATTCTGGATTTCAGCTCAGGTCATG
Organism: Mustela putorius furo; assembly: GCF_011764305.1. Classification (NCBI taxonomy): domain Eukaryota; kingdom Metazoa; phylum Chordata; class Mammalia; order Carnivora; family Mustelidae; genus Mustela; species Mustela putorius. Next base: position 9,286,839 of record NW_025422010.1, on the reverse strand, counting down.
ATCTCAGGGTCCTGGGATGGAAGCCTGTATCTGGCTCTGCTCAGCCAGGAGTCTGCTCCAGATTCTGTCTCTCCCTCTCCCTCTGCCCCACCCCCGTCTCTTTCTCTCTCTCAAAGAAATAAATAAAATCTTTAAAAAAAAATTCTTCCCCCGTCCACACTCCTCACTGTCCCCATAAGTCACTATTTTTATTACTTTCTTTCTTACCTATCCATTCAATGTTTCTTTATGCAAATACAAACAAAAATAAAGATAAGAACATGATAGTCAGAGTAAATGGCCACCCAAAGATGTCTTGGAGCTTCTGGAACCTGTGACTCTGCTACTTTATGTGGCAAAGGAGCTTTGAAGCTGTGATTAAGTGAAGGATCTTTAGATGTGGAATGATCCAGGCGGACCCAGTATCATCCTTACACGAGGAAGGCAGGAGGCCAGAAATGAGAAAAGACAACAGAGTCACTGGAAAGTACCACACTGCTGGCCATGAAGATGGAGGAAGGCAGCCCCTACAAGCTGGAAAAGGCGAGGACACAGATTCTCTCCTGGAACCTCCAGAAGGAATGCAGTCCTGCAGATCCATTTTATTTTATTTTTTGCTTAAAGATTTTATTTATGTATTTGTCAGAGAGAGAGCGAGCATGAGCACAAGCAGGGGAAGCTACAGGCACAGAGAGAAGCAGGCTTACCACTAGCAAGGAGCCTGGTGCGGGCCTCAATCTCAGCACTCTGGGATCATGACCTGAGCTTAACGCAGCCCCTTAACCGACTAAGCCACCCAAGCATCCCCTGCAGAACCATTTTAGACCTCTGACCTCCAAAACTAGCAGAAAATAAGTTTGTGGTAATCTGCTACAGAAACAACAGGAAACGGACATGACTTATCTTCACCCCTTGCTTAAAAAAAAATTAGCACTCACTAGGTTGGGCATTCCCAAGTCTTAGGGCAGTTTTAGGCATTAGTAACTTCAGAAGTACAAATGCAATAAACCTGCAAACAACATCATTTGTAAGTTTATTATTTGAATCTCTTATACTCTTGTTCAGTTATGTGAATTTTATATAATATATATATATTTTTTAATTTTTTATTTTTATAAACATATATTTTTATCCCCAGGGGTACAGGTCTGTGAATCACCAGGTTTACACACTTCACAGCACTCACCAAAGCACATACCCTCCCCAATGTCCATAATCCCACCCCCTTCTCCCAACCCCCCTCCCCCCAACAACCCTCAGTTTGTTTTGTGAGATTGAGAGTCACTTATGGTTTGTCTCCCTCCCAATTCCATCTTGTTTCATTGATTCTTCTTCTACCCACTTAAGCCCCCATGTTGCATCACCATTTCCTCATATCAGGGAGATCATATGATAGTTGTCTTTCTCCACTTGACTTATTTCGCTAAGCATGATACGCTCTAGTTCCATCCATGTTGTCGCAAATGGCAAGATTTCATTTCTTTTGATGGCTGCATAGTATTCCATTGTGTATATATACCACATCTTCTTGATCCATTCATCTGTTGATGGACATCTAGGTTCTTTCCATAGTTTGGCTATTGTGGACATTGCTGCTATAAACATTCGGGTGCACGTACCCCTTTGGATCACTACGTTTGTATCTTTAGGGTAAATACCCAATAGTGCAATTGCTGGGTCATATGGCAGTTCTATTTTCAACATTTTGAGGAACCTCCATGCTCTTTCCAGAGTGGCTGCACCAGCTTGCATTCCCACCAACAGTGTAGGAGAGTTCCCCTTTCTCCGCATCCTTGCCTATAATATATATTTTTATATTTTGTTTGATTTGTCTGATTGAAGATAACAAACACTGACTGAAACAAAAGCATTAATATTAAAATTTATTATTCTAAATTCACAGGACTAAATAAGTGAATAAGAAATGTGTATAACTAAGGGATGCCTGGGTGGCTCAATGGGTTAAGCATCTACCTTGGGCTCAGGTCATGATCACAGGGTCATGGGATCCAGTCCCGCATCGGGCTCCTTGCTCAGATGAGAATCCGTTTCTCCCTCTGCCCCTCTCCCTCTTGCTCATACTCTCTCTCTCTCTCTCTCCCTCTCTCTCAAATAATGGTTTAATGGTCACAGAGTTTCATTTAGGGGTAATGGAAAATGTCTAGAGATGGATGGTGGTAATGGGTACACAATAGCGTGAATGCAGTTAATGCCACAGAACTGTATACTTAAAAATTGCTAAAATGGTAAATTGTCTATTATGCCTATTTTACTATAATAAAATATAACTACAATAAAATGAAACAGAACAGAATAAAACATAGGTTACTTAGATGTGTTCACTGTGAAAATTCATCAAATTCTTCTCTTACCATCATGTATGTTTCCATGTATTTGCTATGCTTCAATAAAAGAATTATTAAAAACTGGAATAAAGGGGCGCCTGGGTGGCTCATTCGGTTAAGTCTCTGCCTTTGGCTCAGGTCATGATCTCAGGGTCCTGGGACTGAGCCCCGCATAGGGCTCTCTGCATGGCAGGGAGCCTGGTTCTCTCTCTCTGCCTGTCTCTCTGCCTGCTTGTGATCTCTCTCTTTAACAAATAAATAAAATCTTTTAAAAAAATGTAACAAAATAGAAAATGTCTGAGTGCATTGCTCTTAATGAGGATAAGTGTTGTTTTGCGAAATTTTGTTATAGTTAGGGGTATGTGCGTGTAGTGACTCACGATGTAAAATGTATTTCTGATTGTGGTTTTAAAAAATTCTGAAAAAAAAATTGTGCTCTGGGCCAGTCTCCATTTCTTCTTGTGGCTCCTTCCTTTTTGGATTTGATGTGCTTTTCCCAGTGGAAGTGATTTAATTTTATTTATTCAAGCAGAAAAATCCCTTCCCTGGGGTCTTCTCTTCATCATGATCATTTTTCTCCATCTGACTGCTCATGGTAACTAGATCTCATATGGTAGATTAGGCAGTGAAGTCAAGTACAGACATTCTATCATCTTGCTCCCTGGGCTGTTCACAGAAGCATTAGCATCCATTGTGATGAGAGATGATGATGCGGGCTTTATGCTTCAACTCAGAAAAACTAGAGTGTCCTTAAGTCACAGTGTGTTTGAATTTAAAAAACCCTTGGTGGTTATGGCTTCTAATCCCTTTTCCACTCACAGGAATGCTTTCTGTAACATCCAAAACAGTGGGTTGTTCATTTATGTCTAAACACGGCCAATGACCGTAGGGCACCTCAATTCATTATGGGGTAGCTTCCATGGCAGAAAGTGTGTAAGAGCAGTTTCCTGGCAGAATTGGGTAGCAAACCTCTCTGGAGCCTATAGACACATCTGCAGTCATCTAACAAGCAAGTTCCTGGACATGATTAGTACACGCATTTCAAAGGCATCCTTCAGGGAAAGTATGTAGTGGTTTCAGAGTGTACTTTATTATTTTCTTTGCCCATACAGTTATTCTAAAAGCATTTATTGAAGAAACTGTCTTTTTCCCCTTATATGTTCTTGCATCCCTTGTTATAAATCAATTGATCATATGTGCATGGGTTTATTTCTGGGCTCTCTATTCTGTTTTGTTGATCTGAATGTCTGGCATTCTGTCCACTTGTTTGTGTGGGTGTTTGTTTCAAGTGGGCTCCATGCCCAGGTTGGAGCCCAACACGGGACTTGAACTCACAATCCTGAGATCAAGACCTGAGTTGAGATCAAGAGTTAGAAGCATAACTGACTAAGTCAGTCAGGAGCCCCTTTTTTAAAAATTTTTTAATTACTCTCCACACCCAATGAGGGGCTCAAACTCACAACCTTGAGATCCAGATTTGCATGCTCCTCTAATTGAGCCAACCAGGCACTCCCACTTATCGGTCTGTTTTTATGCTGGTTTCATATTGTTTTGATTACTATAGTTTTGTAATACAGTTTGAAATCAGGAAGTGTAATGCCTCCAGCTTTGCTCTTCTCTCTCAAGATTCTACCTCATAGTATTGCCCTAAAATTATACAAACTGCCCTAAAATTATATAAACAGCACCAATAGTACCCCAACTCTCAAATTTACTAATCATGGTTCGGACATATAGTATTTGCCCAAATTTCTTCTCCTTGAACATTTTAAATCTCTCGATAAGGACCATGTTTTAAGTATATTTCCATATCATTCCCTGGGTTGGAGCTTACCACGGTGAATGCATAATTCATGTCCAGCTTTGGATATCTGGGTTAAAACTCAGAATCTAAGTAAAGAAACGATAACCACCAACCCAGTAACAGATTGCTGTTTTTATGAAGTTGACACACAAGCACAAACTTGGGGAATTTGGGGAACTTTTAAAGTTTGTTGTTTTTTGTTTTGTTTCTAATTCTTCAAGACCAAGTACTGTTCCTTGAGTACTTAGAACTCTGCTAAAGGATAACTGTGCTAGATCTTGGCCATTTCCCATTTTATAAAAATCAGTACTTCCTGTTTCTTGGTAACATATTAATTTTCAAGGAGTGATTAAAAATCTTAATGAAATTATTTCTCATGTGGGGAATATAGTAGTGATAGGTATATTAGATATAATTGAAGGACTCACTTGCCTTGCATAAATGAAAATCTCTTAAAATCCCTCTAATGGACACTAGATTTTAAAACACATGTCTACCAATAAGTTAACTGTGTCAAGTCCTATGTGCTCTAAGTACACTGAAATAGTTTGGAAAAGTGGAGACTTTGGAGCAGTGGACCTATTGTCTTTTCCCTCAAATTCAGGCTAACAAGAGAGAGGGTCAGCCTATGAATCAGGACACAAAGCAAGAGTAGGTATGGACCAGGTTAGGCAGCGTGAAAAGACAGTAGTAGAAGTTTCCCATTGGCCGTCACAAGGGACCATAAAAATGAGAACTGGAAAGAAGCAAGTCAGGCCAGGAGTAGCAATCAGGAGTGTTGGGAGCTACTTGGCCCTTTGATAGTTGATTCTAAAGTACAGACTGAGGCTGATGACCGGGCTGGACCTGAGGAGTGGATGGAAACAGAAGATGAAGTGTCGTGCTATACTCCCCATCATAACACATCACTAGAAGAGTTTGGACAGACACTGAATCACCCAGTGTGAGTCCACAGGTGGCTCGACATTATTTTCATGCTTCTCACCCCTATTTCAGTAGTAGACAATTTTTCAGGAGACAAAATATTGACCTCCAACATACCAAAGATAAAATTGATTTTCCAGTGATTCCTGTAATACACTTTAAAAAAAAAAAAAAGATTTTATTTATTTATTTGACAGACACAGATAACAAGTAGGCAGAGAGGCAGGCAGAGAGAGGAGGAAGCAGCCTCCCCTCCCATCAGAGAGACCAACGCGGGGCTCAATCCCAGGACCCTGGAATAATTACCTGAGCCAAAGGCAAAGGCTTTAACCCACTGAGCCACCCAGGCGCCCCGTCCCTGTAATATACTTAAACAAGATTTGTGAGGAGACGATACACACCACTCTAGATACTGCTGTTGACCAGTATTTGCTGGAGTTTTAGGTTTACCAAGAATCCAAGAAATTGAAACACTTAAATGTAGGATGAGAAAGAAGTTCAAGACAAGTATGAGACAGAAGTTAGTCACATTGGGGATTATTCACCTATCCCTGGGAATGTAAAATGTAGACAGGAAGAAAACACGATCTGTTTCATACATTTCATCTGCTTCATACATTTCAAATGTTCACCTCCATCCGTGAATCCATGGGACTGCTACCACCCGATACTCCTCTGTTAGGGAGACAATGTTAGACTTACATTACTCTTGCCCACCCTCCCCCCCAATTTCAGTGTGTTGCTCCTGCAATTTATGCAGATAACACACATTTGTTATAAATCCAAGTTGATGTGTTTTGCAGGTGACCTATGGCAATACTAGTGGCAGGGATAACCTGCCTAACCTATTACCTACCAGAAAGAGGGCAGCTTCTGCCGCAGTACTATGTGGGGAAGCTTTAATTCCATCCTTGTTCTCTACTTCATCATTTCATAAAGCAATGAACATTGAATTGGGGAAACCTGACTATAAGAAAGGTATCTGGCCAGGAACATTCTATAGATACAAAGAATTTTCCCTCTTCTAACTTATCTCTCCAACCTAGGCACCTCAGAGACTTGGGTTTAGGAAGTAGAGCAAGTATTAAAAGTAGAAAAGACAGGTGAGGGGCGCTGGGGTGGCTCCGTTGGTTAAGAGTCCAACTTTTGATTTTGACTCAAGTCATGATCGCAGGGTTGTGAGACGAGCCGTGCATGAGTCTCTGCACTCCACGGAGAGTCTGCTTGAGATTCTCTCCCTCTGCCCTTCCCCCCATTCTCTCTCACTCTCTCTCTCAAATAAATAAATAAATCTTTAAAAAAATGTTTTATTTTGGGGGCACCTGGGTGGCTCAGTCATCTTCCATACTGTATGTACTGCCTTTGGCTCAGGTCATGATCCAGGGTGCTGGGACGGAGCCCCATATCAGGCTCCCCACTCAGCAGGGGGAGTCTGCTTCTCCCTCTCCCTCTGCCCCTCCTCCCTGCTCTCTCTCTCTCACTTTTTTGTCTATAAGATCTTTAGTTCTTTTTTTTTTTTTAATCTTATTAGGAAGATAGCCTTTGGAATTCAGAGGCAGCTATGATTGTGTTTTAAAGCATAAGCTGTTCTGCTTTGAAAATGTGAGGAAATAATGGTGAAAAATTGGAAAGTTTTCCTTCCTAAGATGAGGAACAAGATAGGGATACCTGCTTTTGCTACTTCTACTCAGTATTGTATTGGAAATGATAGTGTAGTGAGGCAAGAAAGAGAAATAATAGGCATCCAGATTGGTAAGGAAGAAGGGAGCCAATTGTACAACCAAGCCTCTTTGCTGTACACAAATGTTTGCTGCCATTGGTCACAACACATCCTATCATATTCCACTTTAGGTTATGCTGACTTAGAACTTTCTCAACTTTAAAAACATTATTATCTATAGATGTGTCATGCAGACTAGTCAAGAGCTAATTCTTCAGGCACTTTACTGTTACTTTATTTTATTTTTTTTTTAGTGTTTTTATTTTTTTTTAATTTTTTAAATGAAATTTTTAAAAAAGATTTTATTTATTTATTTGACAGAGAGAGATCACAAGCAGGCAGAGAAGCAGGTAGAAGCAGGCTCCCTGCTGAGCAGAAAGACTGATGTGGGGCTCAATCCCAGGACCCTGAGATCATGACCCAAAGGCAGAGGCCCAACCCACTGAGTCACCCAGGAGCCCCTAAATTTTTTTTTTATTAACATATAATGTATTATTTGCCCCAGTAGTACAGGTCTGTAGAATCTATGCCCAATGTGGAGCTGGAACACACAACCCCAAGATCAAAAGTTGCTTGCTCAGGGTTCTTGGATGGCTCCATTGGTAAAGCGTCAGACTCTTGATTTCAGCTCAGGCCATGATCTCAGTCTCCTGGGATGGAGTCCCACATGGGGCTCCTTGCTCAGTGGGGAGCCTGCTTGAGGATTCTCTCTCCCTCTCTTCCTGTGCACCCGCCCGCCCTACCTGCTACCCTGTCTAATAAATAAATAAATATATCTTAAAAAAAAAAAAAAAGTTGTGTGCTGTACTGATTGAGCCAGCTGAGCACCCCTCTTTAGTCACTTTAAATTTGCCATTAACTCCTCAAACAAACAAAAACAACATTTTCAATCCTATCTGTTGTCAAGGAAAACCACTTGGAATCATTTTCCTTTTGTAAAAAATTGATGTTTTTCCCAGTATCCTCTGTTCCTTAAGCAAGTGTTCACACCAAAAGGATTATAATCCTAAATGGGTTTATTTTCTCTGTACTCATTTTGGCTAGTACTACAATCAATAGTGATTTCATTAACCTGCCACCAGGCAATGGCTTTCCTTGCTTGGTTAACAAATGAATCACTCTGGGGCACCTGGGTAGCTCAGTGGGTTAAGGCCCTCTGCCTTCAGCTCAGGTCATGATCCCAGGGTCCTGGAATTGAGCCCCACATCGGGCTCTCTACTTGGCAAGGAGCCTGCTTCCTCCCCTCTCTCTCTCTGCCTGCCTCTCTGCCTACTTGTGATCTCTCTGTCAAATAAATAAATAAAATCTTTAAAAAACAAAACAAAAAAAACAAATGAATCACTCAGAAACTTACTTGACTTTGGCCTTGTTTCCATTTTAATTTTTTTGAAGAAATTCATCTGTGATGAGATATCCCACTTAAAGTTTTCTGGTATTTCTGACTGTTGTTTTCCTGTGAATTGAGACTATCATGATGAGTGTTTATTTTGGTGCTGTTGATGTATACTGTATTTTTTTAAAGATTGTATTTATTTATTTGACAGACAGAGATCACAAGTAGGCAGAGAGGCAGGCAGAGAGAGAGGAAGAGAAGCAGGCTCCCTGCTGAGCAGAGAGCCCGATGTGGGGCTTGATCCCAGGACCCTGGGATCATGACCTGAGCTGAAGGCAGAGGGCCTTAACCCACTGAGCCACCCAGGCGCCCCTACATTGTATTTTTTAAGCAGAGACTACAGTGTCGTATAATAAACATGAACCTATCATCAGTTCCATAACATTTTTTCAGAAATAGATTAATATCTTGATTTGCATTACTCTACAGCAGTTTGATGACTTAGAGGTGGTAAGATTTTATTGCAATTTTTGAGTTTAGGATGTAGACAGAAATTTTTCTGAATCAGGAGAACCACATTCAACCACTATTATCAAGCTCTGAATGGTTTTAGAGATTAGCTTTGCTGCAGATTTTTCCACATTATGGAAATGTGTTCTCTGTCTTCTTACGTAAGTATTATATAACATCCTCAGTTTTTCCTCTTGGTCTGCAAAGCCTAAAATACTGACTATCCAGCCCTTCACAGAAAATTTCTTGATACCTGATTAAAGACATTGGAATAAAAGAATTCTGTGTATTTTTACCAAGCAGTATTTCACACTTAACTACAAATGTTTTAAAATTTTTTTAAGAGTGCTTCATCTTAAATAGGAAGTCAGTGGATTTAGTTTATAATCTTGAATTTGAAATTTTGGGGGCCAAAGCATTTATTTACTGCAGTGATTTTTTAAAAATAAATAAATCAGCTGAAAACCTTAAAGAAGGCATGTGGGGGGCGCCTGGGTGGCTCAGTGGGTTAAGCCGCTGCCTTCAGCTCAGGTCATGATCTCAGGGCCCTGGGATCGAGTCCCGCATCGGGCTCTCTGCTCAGCAGGGAGCCTGCTTCCTCCTTCTCTCTGCCTGCCTCTCTGCCTACTTGTGATCTCTCTCTGTCAAATAAATAAATAAAATCTTTAAAAAAAAAAAAAAAGGCATGTGGGCAGCTGAGATATGCACAGTAAAAGTGGTAACAAATAAGTACTTAAAAATGTTTAGTATATCACTTTATAGTGTTTTATTTACCCTATTAGAATTCCAGGAATTTTTCATATTTCTTTTTAATAACTTAGCAGCATTTTGCTATGACTACTCAAAGTAAATGAGCAGATACAGTTGTTATCAAATTGTAATTACAGACAGTATAATTATCCCTTTTTGATATTAGAAAGTAACAAAAGAAAGTGCATTCAATTTATCATTTTTGTGATGTTTTGGAGGATTAGCAAATAACTTGATAAATATATTACTGCTTTAAAAACTAGTGTCCCTGAAAACCTATATAAAAATAGAATTTTGTACCTCCCCAAATTTTCATTTTAGGTCTTGCTCTTATGCTTCGAGTTAATGTATAAAACTGCACTCCTTTTAGCTTCTTTATCTTATAGAATGGCCCATTATTTTGTCCTTTAGAGGCCAAAGGGCCAAAGTACCATTTCTCACAGATTCTTAAAACTGCAATAGAAAGACTTAATTTTCTTTAACTTAACTCTTTGGGTAAGAGTCTCTAGCAGTCCTGATCTTTATTTGTAAAAGCAGTAAGATCTGTTTAATAACCTTAAAATATTGAAAGAGGCATTAGAGATTGTGTAGTTCAAGTCTATCATTTCACAAGTGAAAACATTTCTTTATCCCAAAAGTATCACTTTAAAATATTCTTATAATTTAAAAAAAAATCCCACCTTTTAACTTTAAGATTGAAGTCTACTTTCCAGACCAAGAACCAACGTAGAAAATTCCAGTACATAGAATATAGTCTAATATATATTGCCATGTTCATGAAACAGATTATCAGTATTATTAGGATGCCAATTCCCCCCCAAACTGGTCTATGTATTCAACATAATTCCAACCAAAATACCAGTATTTATTTTTAAGAAATTCACAAGCAATCTTAGGGAAATCCATAATATCTCCAATAACCAGAATATTTTTTAAATATAATACAGAGGTAGAAGACTTACCTTACCTGATTTCAAGACTTGAAACTATAGTAATTAAGACAGTGTGGTATTATTACCATTGGATGGAAATAGGGATCAAAGGACAGACATAGAGATCAATGGAAGAGACTATACAGTCCAGAAATAGATGCATATATATATGGTAAATCATTTTTTTTTTAAATATATCAAGGGGGAGCCTGGGTGGCCCAGTGTGTTGAGCCTCTGTCTTTGGCTCAGGTCATGGTCTCAGGGTCCTGGGATCAAGCCCCGCATCAGGCTCTCTGCTCAGCAGGGAGCCTGCTTCCCCTGCTCTTTCTGCCTACCTAGGATCTCTCTCTCTCCGTCAAAAAAATAAATAAAATCTTTAAAAAAAAAAAAAAAAAAAAAAGAAGGGCGCCTGGGTGGCTCAGTGGGTTGAGCCACTGCCTTCAGCTCAGGTCATGATCCCAGGGTCCTGGGATCGAGTCCCGCATCGGGCTCTCTGCTCAGCAGGGAGCCTGCTTCCTCCTCTCTCTCTTTGCCTGCCTCTCTGCCTACTTGTGATCTCTCTCTCTGTCAAATAAATAAATAAATTCTTAAAAAAAAAAAGAGAGAGAGAGAGAGATCAAGGTAATCCAAAGGGAAAAGGATAAATTTTTCAACAAATGTGGCTGGCTATCCATTCAGATAAAAATTAACCTTGACCCTTACCTCATACCATTCGTTAAAGTGAACTCAAAATGAATGATAGACCTAAATCTAAAATTCAAACCTATAATACTTCCAGAAAAAAAAATATATACCTTGGGCAGGCAGAGATTTCTTAACACACCAAACACATAGGTCACGAAAGAAAAAGTGATAAATTAGACTTCAAAATTAAAATTTTCTGTTCTTCAAAAAACACAAATAAGAAAATGCAAAGACAAGCCACAGACTGGGAAGAAATATTTACAGGATCTGACAAGGGACTTGTACTCAGAATATGTAAATAATTTTTACAACTCAGTAATAAGACAAATAATCCAATTTAAACCAGGTAAGGGATTTAAATGAAGCTACACCAAAGAAGGTACGCAGATGTAAAGTGAGCACAGGAGGTGGTCCTCAAGGTCATCAGTCCTTAGGGAATACAGATTAAAACCACAGGAACACCTCTACACACCCACAGGTATGTCTTAATTAGAAGCTTAAAAATACCAAGTGTTGAGGAGGTCATGAGGCAACTGAAACTCTCCTCCATTGCTGGTGAATATGTAAATTAGTATAACCTTTGTAAAACAGCTTGGCAATTGTTTTATAAAGTCAAACATACCATTACCATAGGACCTAGCTACTCGACTTCTGAGCATTCTCTCCAAGAGAAATGAAAACCTATGTCCAAAAACCTTTGGACATAGTCATAGCAGTAATAGTAATAGTATTACATTAGTAATATCAGTATTACAATAGTAATACTATATACAACAGTAATATTAGTATTACAATAGTAATAGCATTACATCACAGTAATAGTCATAGCAGCTTTACCTGTAATAGCCCTAAAAAGAATACCATTCAAATGTTCACCAACAGCTAAATAAACATATTGTGTACATCCATGCACTAGAACATAACTCAATAATAAAAAGAACCAAATTCCTGATACATAGATGAATCTCAAAATATGTGCTATGCAAAAAAATCCACACAAGAAAATACATATTGATTAATTCTATTAACGTAAAACTCTAGAAGAGACAAGCCTAATCTTCAGTGACAGAAAGCAGCTAGGGCAGAAGATTTTCGGGAGCGATGGCCATGTTGTATTAAACGTGGTCACACTGGTAGTTATGGGGCCACACATGATTGCGAAGACGGATTAAACAAGACACTTACTATGGATGCATTGTAGTGTATTTAAAAATTACTTCAATGAAGTTTATTTAAAGATACACTCTTTTCTCTGGGTTTCCCTTCTTCCCAAATCAGCTGACTTAAGTTTTCTCCCTTACTCCTGTCTCCTCTTATACACAATTCCTTTTTGAGGAATATTATATCTGTTTCCTTCCAATATAAATTGATATTGATGGCTTTCAGCAACATCAGCTTTTCAAAGCTCCACCCTTTTGCTGGGTGTGGAGAATAAAGGACCCTTCCTCCTTGCAAGGTAAGGCCTGAAAACTATAGATATTTATAAGTTGACATGTTCTTCTCATCTATATTTACATAAGATGCCCAATGGCAGTGATAGAGTCATAACTACAACCCAAATTGCCCTATTTACCCAGCTTAGGGTCCTTCCACTGCACATGTAAGCTGCCTCAGTCAAGACAAATCGCATGGCTGCCGGACAAGGATTATTATGGAACAGAGAATTTGCAAGGGTAAAATAGAAGAGCATTTTCTGTCAAAATGAACATGCTTCTGGTGCCAGCTACAGCTTAGCATGCAAAAATCCGTGTTTTGTCTTCTAGTTTAACACACGGTATTTCAGTACACATCAGAAAAATCCTGTATTTTCTCCAGCCAAAGAAGATGGGGAGGTTGGGGGATGTTGTTTGCAATCGTGGCAGATGTCATGTCACCCAGGCATACTGCTTTACAGAGAAACCTAGGTAGTTATCACGAGCAAAGAGCACACACAAATCAAAGGTCATTTGAACTGAAGTTATCTGATTTAGGAATTTGATGATGTTCTTTTTGTTGCTGTTGCTTTTTTGTTTTACTTAAAAAAAAAAAAAAAGCAACCAAATGAACAAATTTAAGATATTTTAAGTGTGCCTGGCTGGTTCAATCGGTTAAAAGTCCAACTCTCGATTTTGGTTCAAGTCATGATCTCAGAGTCCTGGGATCAAGCCCCGTAAGAGGCTCCTCCTCCCCATAAGAGTTCTCCTCCAGAACACAGATTCTGCTTGCCTCCCTCTCCCTCCACCCCTCCCCCTGCTTGTACTCTCTCTCTCTCAAAATAAATAAATAAATAAATAAGTCTTAAAAAAAAAAAAAAGATATTTGGGGCCCCCTGGGTGGCTCAGTTGGTTAAGCATCTGCCTTCAGCTCGGGTCATGATCCCAAAGTCCTGGGATCGAGTCCTACATCGGGCTCTCAAATCAGCAGGGAGACTACTTCTTTCTCTCTCCTTCTGCGTGCTGCTTCCCCTGTTTATGTTATCTCTCTGTCAAATAAGGAAACAAAATCTTTAAAAAAAAAAAAAAAAGAAATTTTAATCACAAGTTTTCTGAAGAGCAATCCATTTACTGTCTTCCTAGTTTTGCAAGCTACATTCATTTCTCTCTTACATCTTGTCCCCATGTCAACAGTACTCAGCTGCCATTTTTACAGGTTTTACTTAGTAAATTTCAGCATCAATATAATTTTTGCATTTTTGCTGTTGTGGTTTATACCAAATTAGAAAGGTTAGTAACAAAATATTACAAACAGGGGCGCCTGGGTGGCTCAGTGGGTTAAGCCTCTGCTTTCGGCTCAGGTCATGATCCCAGGATTCTGGGATCGAGCCCCGCATCGGGCTCTTTGTTCAGCAGGAGCCTGCTTTCCTTCCTCTCTCTCTGCCTGCCTCTCTGCCTACTTGTGATCTCTGTCTGTCAAGTAAATTAAAAAAAAAAAAAAAAACAAAAAACAAAATATTACAAACAGAAAATAGGAGCAAAATTTACATACATCCAAGTGTTCTTGGCTTTTTGTTCCAAATTACATAGGAAAGAATCTCAGTACTAAATTTTGAGTAGGAAAACACTCAGAATAAAATATGTATATTAATTAATTAACTGATTAATTAATTCTATTCAGGCACTAAATCTGATAGGACAGCTACTGGTAATAGTAATAAAATTGGATAGTGCATGGTCATAAATATTTTTCCAACAGGTATTTTTTTCCTCGTAATCATTGGAAGGGTTGAGGACACACCATCCCCAAAAATGGTATCTTGGCATATATAAAATCTCAAGCTGAAGGGATTTGAGAAATAACAGGTACAGGAAAGACTTTCTGACCTTTCCCTGAAGCAGGTCAAAGACCTTTATGTGGAAAGTTCCTTCCCTGGGACACCTGGGTGGTTCAGTAGGTTAAGTAAGCATTTGCTTTTGGCCCAGGTCATGATCCTAAGTCCCAGGTCAGGCTCCTTGCTCAGTGGGGAGGCTGCTTCTCCCTCTGCCTGTCACTCCCCCTAATTGTGCACTCTCATTCTCTCTCTCCCTTTCTGATAAATAAATAAATAAATAAATAAAATCTTAAATAAAAAAAGGAAAAAGGTGCTTTCCCTATTCTCAGAGAAGAGGGACATTCTTATTTCCAAAACAGAGGGGCTTTGAGAGAAATCTGAAAGAATGCCCTACTAAGTTCCCCCTCCCACCCACTGCCCCGTTCACTACCCTTAGCTCAGATCCTTCATATTTTCCCTTGATGTCCCCCTCTTCATCAAACCTAGCATAAAAATACTCAAGTACAACAGGTTCTTTGAGGTCTTCATTTCTTTCTGAAGATTTCTAGGTCTCATAAACTTATATTAAATAAATCTGTAAGCTTTTCTCTTACTAATCTGTCTTTTGTTACAGAGACCCAACTGAAAACGTAAGCTGGGAAGAGGAATGATATTTTTCCTTCCCTCTGTTACCAACTAAGATAGATTTTAGACTCCCACAGTTTGGATGTTTAATAATCGTTTCACAGTCTGGAGGTTTTGTGTTCAAATATTCTATTCAATTTAAAAATTATTCTAAGGATCAAGATTAATGAACAGATCCTAGCAATCTCTCCCCAATCTTTCTGAGTTCTCTCAGCTACAGGATTAAAGAAGAAAACAACTCAGACCTAATCGTTTCTGAAAATGGGACTGGATAAATTTTTTTTTTTTAATCAAAAACATTAAATCCAGGGACACCTGGGTGGCTCAGTTGGTTAAGAGACTGCCTTTGACTCAGGTCATGATCCCAGAGTCCCAGAATCAAGTCCCACATCTGGCTCCCAGCTCCATGGGGAGTCCATTTCTCTCTCTGACCTTCTCCCCTTTCAATGCTCTTTCTCACTCTCTCTCTCAAGTAAATAAATAAAATCTTAAAAAAAAAAAAAAAAAGACGGGAGCCTGGGTGGCTCAGTGGGTTAAAGCCACTGCCTTCGGCTCAGGTCATGATCCTGGGGTCCTGGGATCAAGCCTGCTTCCTCCCCTCTTTCTCTGCCTGCCTCTCTGCCTACTTGTGATCTCTCGCTCTCTCTGTCAAATAAATTTTAAAAATCTTAAAAAAAAAAAAAAAAAGAACTATTAAATCCCAAGAAAAAAAAATCAGCTATAGGTCACCTCCTTTTGCTTTTCTGCTTTTTAAAAAGTAATTTTATTTTTAAGAGAAAGATATAAAATCTCCTGCTTATCTGCTTTGTATATGACTAAGAAGAGCTATAAACCTTGTATATGAGTTAAATTATATTTTGTTTTTCTACTAAGCCAGTTACAGCAGAAAAATAAGAGCAGGGCAGGAAAGTAAGATGAGAAGAGAGAGAGGCAAAGATTCACAAGGACCACACAGAGAGAAAACATGACCCAGAACACAGCAGGGAGTTTAGATTTTCATGGAGCAATAGTCCTTTTACCCCCACGACTGCTCCCAATCTGATATTTCTCTCAAGACTTCCAAAATCCTTGTTGCAGTACAGACCTCAGCATAAATAACAATATCACCAGGGTCCAAAAACACTTGGGTGTGAATGTGGGTCTGCTCACTGGCGCTATGAAATTTCCATCCGGGAAACTGTTCACTCCAACTCCCCAAAGGCCTTTATTAAATTATCTTTAAACCTCGTCTTTCAGGATTCAGTAAATGAGGAAGTCCAAAAGCAGCCAAGACTTCAGACCAACTCCTAGACAGCACTGTAAGGGGGACAAGGAAAGTCTTGGGTCTTTTGATGCATGGCTAGGAGGAATGGAGGGCCCAGCACCTTCCACTGCTCGTTAGACAGCCAAGAAAAATAAGAATGAGAACTTGTGTGTGAGTGTTTAGAACAGCTTTCTTCATTATATCCAAAAGATGCAAACAACCCAAATGTCCAACCATGGAAGAATGGATGAAACAAAGGTTGAATATGCATATTATTGGCATAAAAAGGAGAGAGATCCTGACACACACTACACAATGGACGAAACTTGAAGACGTCATGCAAAGTGAAGGAAACCAGTCAGAAAAGACCACTTATTATACAATTCCATTTATGTGAAATGGTCAGATCAGGCAAATCTATAGAGACAGAAAGTGTATTTATGGTTGCTTCCAGCCAGAGGTAGATGGGTTGATAGAAGGGTGATAGCTAAAGGGTATAAGATTTCTTTTTGAGGTGATAAAAGTGTTCAAAATTGACTGTGGTGATGGTTGCCACATCTCTGAATATGCTAAAAAAAATCAATTACACACTTCAGATGGATGAATTGTATGGTATGTGAGTTTATAGTTCAATAAAGCTGTGAAGAAGAAGGAGGAGGAGGAGGAATGGGGGATGACAAGGGGAGGAGGGGAGGGGGAGACGAGGAAGATCTCTCTTACTCGCTCTCTCTCAAATAAACACAATCTTATATTTAAAAAAAGATTTATTTATTTGTTTGACAGAGAGAGAGAGCACAAGCAGAAGGAACAGCAGGCAGAGTGAGAGGGAGAAGCAGGCCCCTCACTGAGCAAGGATCCCCATGCAGGACTCTGATCCCAGGACTCTGAGATCATGACTTGAGCCAAAGGCAGATGCTTAACTGACGGAGCCACCCAGGCACCCAATAAATAAAACCCTTCAAAAAAATTACTTTCTCTGGATTGTGCAAAAAGAAATCCAATTCTACAATTTATCTAGACAGCTAAGGAGCTATTGAGGATCTGTGGCATCTTCATGTTCACCTCATTGTGTGGCCACAGCTACATGAAAACCTCCTTTGAAAATTCTATGAAAGGGTGCCTGACTGGCTCAGTGGGAAGAACACGTAGTTCTTGATCTCAGGGTTGTGAGTTCAAGCCCCACGTTGGGTGTAGAGATTAAATAAATAAACTTTAAAATCCATATATACATACATACATACATGCATGCATTTCTACACAAATTGCAAGTATTAAAGTATTGGTTTTATATACACAGAAAGGATACAAGAAGGAAAGGGCTTTGCCTTACTGCATACCAAAGGAAGGCCATCAGCCCTGAATATTTTACTTCAAAAGCATATTTCAAAATGTTAAAAAAAAAAAAAAGAATGAAAGAGAAGTATTTTTTATGTGGAGCCTGCAGCAGAGTATTACTATTGCTACTATAGCAACCAGATCACTAGATGGTTTTGCAAAAGAAGTGTCTCCCCAGAGCAGCTGCCAATGTGAAGGATAGGGACTGCATTGCTACTCTGTTCCCTTTGCACCTCCCCCACTTTACTTTTCCCAAAAGGTTTCCAGAACATTGATTGCAATTTCTTGGACCCTCAGTTAGGACCCTGACCCCATTGGGATTTTATTTTTGCAAAAACCGGTAGAATTTTCCCTAAATACAGGTATGTTATAAAAAGGGAAGTTGTTTGCGTGCTGACTCAAACTGTTCTGTATACAAATATGGTTAAAAAATACAGCAGAGTTATCCTAGTGCCTGGTTTGTTAGGGTTTTTTTTAAGTGTTAAGCCAAATCCTTTACAAAGATCATAACAGTAAAAAGTAGTGCACTTCTTAAAAAATGCTGCATATAAAGTGTTTGAGAAATTTAATTTTATTTCACATGTGCAGATACAAAATTTGTATCTGAATATAGCAATCAGAACTAATTGTTATACAACTTCTTTACTCTGTTTTAATGATGCCGTTGTGCATTCTACAGAAGAAAATGGTTTCATAAGTTAGTTAGCTTAAAAGTAAGTGCCAACGTTTTTATTTTAAAAATTAATTTTATATCATGAAATATTTCTTAAAAAAAATGTTGCTTCTAATGTGGCAAGTTGGCCTGGGCCTCCTTGAAGGATGTTAATTTTCGGGTTCTTTTTCCATTGCCATAGAACAAATTACCACACCTAGTTGCTTAAAACAACACCCATTTATTAGCTCCCTGATCCGTAGATCAGCAGGTTGGGTGAGCTTGGCTAAGTCCTTTGCGTAGGGTTTCCCATGGCTGAATTCAAGACAACAGTCAGACTGGACTCTTATCTCATGTTTGTTCAGTTGTAGGACAAAAGTCTTCATTTGCTTGCAGGCTGTTGGCCAGAGGTCGCTCTCTGTCCTGAAGCCAATCTCCAACCCTTGTACCTCTTCCATGTTCAAGGCCAGCAAATGGCCTTCTCCTGCTTCTTTTCTTTCTGACTTCCTCTTCTTCTACCAACTGATGAAAACTGAGGGCTTTTAAGGGCTTACGTGAGGTGAGGTGTACCCAGATCATCTCCCAGAGTTAAATGAAAGTGACTGTTAACCTTAATTACATGCAAAATCTTTGCCATATAACGTAACATAATGGCAGGAGTAAAACCTGGAGAAAGTCATGGGCCATCTTAAAACTCTGCCTGCCACAGCCAAAGGACCAAACAGACGGCCAGAGTACTGACATGTACTGTCTCCAACACACTGGCCTCCTTTTTGGTGCCCGGAGGCTGATGGATAGCAATGTTTCCTTGATCACTGGAAGGATGGATCATTGTACATCTACTCACATAGTCCTAAGAAAGCTTTGTGGAGGAAGCAGAATATTGTTGGGTTTTATCAGACACTCCCGCAGAGAGAGGTGTGATAATGCGGAAGTCTGGGTCACTAAGACAGACTGCTGACTTGTCACAAGAGGATATCATCTCTTTAGTGAACATCAGAGGATAGAGGCACTAAGTAAATCCTGACTCACTCACTAGTGCCAAACAGAAGGGAATTTTGCCTCGCCAGCACTTCTACCCCAATGGCTCGTCCAGATCAGGAGGGTCCCCTATGGCACTTACGGGATAGGGAAGTACAAGTCTCTAACACCCTAGTTCCTCCTATACATTCAAAGGTCCATGTAACAACCGTGTGCTGACTTGCCCCAAAGTCCCCACCCACAAGTTCATGTTAGCTTCCTTTTCCCAGTGAGATGCTTCCTTAAATCCCATCGGTCAAATCCGAGTGCCCTTCTCCCTGAAGATATGGTGATCACTTGGGTGTCTATATTCAAGATAGCCCTAGGAGTTTGAGGCCCTCTCCAATCCATCACCAAAGTTCCCCCAGAATACTGTTCTGAACTTAGCCCTGCCTGTGATCATTTTTTTTTTTCCTTAAAGCAGCTGAAAGCCAGGGTGAAGATGAAGGAATCAGAGTACAGGAGAGAGCTGCCCTAGCCATTAAGCAAGGCACACTTCTTTTAATTTTTTTTAAGATTTTATTTATTTATTTATTTATTTGAGAGAAAGAGTATGAGAAGGGAAAGGATCAGAGGGAAAAGCAGACTCCCCCGCTAAGCAGGGAGTCCCATGTGGAACTCAATCCTGGGACTCCAGGATCATGACCTGAGCCAAAGGCAATCACTTAACCACCTGAGCCACCCAGACGCCCCGTCTTTTCATTTGCGATGGCTACCTGCTCAGGCTCAGCTGAACAACTCTCATGGGGGGCCCACCCAAAATTCTATGTCCTCGTTGTTGACACTACTTATTTTAGTGCTAGGGACCCTTTGACTCAGCAGCCAGCCACATTGCCGTTGGGCTGGGATTACAGAGTATGAAAATATCCCTGCTGCCGCATTACATCTGTCAGGGCGGGTACTACCAAAAGACAGACAATAAATTTTGGTGAAGATGTGGAAAAACTGAGAGCCTCGTATGCTGCTGGGGGTGAAGCAAAATGGTGTAGCCACTACGGAAAACAATAGGGAGGTTCCTCAAAAAAACTAATGTAGAAAGACCATCTGATCTAGTCATCCTATTTCTGGATCTTTCTTTAAAGGAATAAAATCAGGAGCTTGAACAGACATTAGCACTCTTGTGTTTATTGAAGCACTCTTCACAACAGTCAAGGTGTGTAAACAACTTAAATATCCATCCATGGATGAACAAAGAGAATATAGTATAGTCATACAATGGAATAGTATTCAGCCTTGAAAAATAAATTCTGCAGTGTGTGACAATACGATGAACCCTGAGGACATAAAGCTAAGTGAAATAAGCCAGTCACAGAAAAACAGATATTACATGATTCCACTTACATAGGGATCTAGAATTGTCAAATTCATTGTCTCATTAGAGTAAAATGGTGGTTTCCAGGGCTGGAGGAAAGGAAAAATGGGGAGTTATTCATCAACGGGCACAAAGTTTTGACTGAGTGAGATGAGAAAGTTCTAGAGATCTGCTATACAACATTGTACCTGGAGATAACAATACTGTATCATACAATTAAACATTTGTTAAGCGGGTAGATCTCATCTCAAGTGTTCTCGCCACAGTGAAATCATTTTTTTTTTAAAGAACAGAAGAAGAGAAGGAGGAGGAGAAAAAGAAGAAGACTCCCTTTCAAACCAGGGTAAATAGAGATGTGGAATAGCATAATGGTTAGGAACCTAGATTCTAGAGACACACTTCCTGGGTTTGCATGCTGGGGTTTCCATCTTATTAGCTGTGGGGCCTTGGACAAGTTACTTAACAGCTCTTAACTCCATTTCTCCAGCTATGAAATGCAGATGATGGTATCTTGTCACAGGAGCAATGAGAATTAAAGGAGTCAATCCATACAACCCTTAGGAAGACCCTGCACTCAGTAAATGATATTTACAACCAAAGGAATTACTGAATGAGTGATTTAAACAATAATTCCTATGGAATGTGAAAATCAATTAAGCATTTCTTCTCAAAGGGATAGAACCTTTGTACAAGTATAGTCCTCTTCTTTATTTTCCCTTACTGGCCATCTAACAATAATGATGGATGTAAGTGTGTGTTTACTTAATAGGAAAGAAGGCTTAGGTTGACTGACCCCTGTTTCCCAGGCACAAGGTAGCTAGTTCCACGTATACTGATTATTTCACCTTATTCTCACAACAGGCACGCAAATTGGGTATTTCATCACCATTTTTCCATAGGATCAAACTTGCCCAAAGTTGAGTAACTTGTTTCCAATCACAGTGCCTAGCAAGGTCTGTGAGTTCAGGCCTGTCTACAACGCACAGTCTATCAACACAGATATCCACAAATTTGCCCTGCATGTAGCCACCCAATTCATCAATAAATAGGATGAGTTGAAATCATTATTTTTGGAGGAATTCAGTGCCAGTAGAATTAAATTTTTTGTTGGCTCTGCCAGACTGTATGGTTTCCTATTTAAATGCACTTTGTCAGGCGCCTGGGTGGCTCAGTGGGTTAAGCCACTGCCTTCGGCTCAGGTCATGATCTTAGGGTCCTGGGATCGAGTCCCGCATTGGGCTCTCTGCTCAGCAGGGAGCCTGCTTCCTCCTCTCTCTCTGCCTGCCTCTCTGCCTACTTGTGATCTCTCTCTGTCAAGTAAATAAATAAAATATTTTAAAAATAAATAAATAAATGCACCTTGTCTAGGTATAATACTCTAAATGACCCAATCTTTGGTCTAATTGTTAAGAGACACATCTTACAAGGAAGTAATGTTAGAAAAGAAAAAAAATTGCTGGG
This sequence comes from Mustela putorius furo, assembly GCF_011764305.1. Taxonomy (NCBI): domain Eukaryota; kingdom Metazoa; phylum Chordata; class Mammalia; order Carnivora; family Mustelidae; genus Mustela; species Mustela putorius. The sequence goes on along the minus strand of NW_025422010.1, from coordinate 9,264,964 downwards.
ATTTGAAGGATAAATTGATGCCTAAGAAAAGATAGGATGGGGTTAATGCGGCAATAATTTGGAAAAATGTAACAACCAAGAAATGCACTATCACTATTACCGAATTTTATTTTAGTCAATATTCCCTTGGCACATATAGACACGAACTACCAGCTACCAGTGAAATCTACCTTTTCTCTGTCTTTTGGAAGGTAGCTTGGAGGTTCGCTGGAGACAGTGCTTTAAATATTTAGAAATAGAAGCAACGATCCAGTATCAGAAAAGTAAATCAAGTAAATAAAAGAAAATGTCTTATATTCTTGTTGCCATGGAATTATCCTTCGCAGATTATTAGTGTTGTACTAAAGAGGCTCGGGATAGATTTCACTTATTTGCTTATGTAACTTTTACTCACGATTTTCCCTTTGTGTTGAGTAAAGGAAAAATGGAAGTAAGAACACGATGACCTTTCCATTTTGTCCTAACACAGAAAACAGGAAGAGTGAGCACTGCCATCTTTTGGTTACACAATATAATAATTGAAATCATTGCTTTTAACAGCCAGAAGAATGCTGTTAGTCATCACCAAGTGAACTGAGATACACTTACTTACCCTGCATGAGTCAATTCCTTGCATGATTTCCTCATAACATCTTTCCTCTGGAAAGTAATCACAAAGGTTCCAAAATCTTAATTTTCTTTGAATAGCAGATACAGAGAGAAAGGACTGGTGGGTTGTGTCAATTTTCTTAAAGACTACCGACAGTTCTAGTTATATTTGATAACTCTAAAGCATTCTGAGTGGATGAAGAGAAGTGGAGAACTCTCTCGTGTAATCACTGAGGCCAGTTCCACTGAGGCCAATTCCCTGGGGAATTCCATAATTCCCCAGGGGCCAAGAACTTCAATGAAAGGCTAGACTTTCTCTGATGAGGAAATGCCACGGCAGAGGCTTCCCGAGAGATACCACTCCAGTGTCATGAACACCCAGGGAGGGGAAAGGTATAGGAAGTCTGGACGGGTCACAGGCATATTCCGGGGGTGTTTTATGTTGGAGGGAAACACTGTGCTACTACGGAAGGAAGCTCTGAGAAGTTTATCAGAGAGTACTGTCTGGGGCCAGCCTCTCAGTTAGCTGCCTTAGCATCAGAGAAACCATAAGACATGGTTGATACATGGAGTTTGTTTTTACTGACAGTAATCTTAAAGACAAGACATGGAGCAGGTAAAGGGTATATATATACATTTACATATATATATATATTTCTTAAGATTTTATTTATTTATTTGACAGACAGAGATCACAAGTAGGCCGAGAGGCAGGTGGGGGGGGGTGGGGAAGGAGACTCCCTGCTGAGCAGAGAGCCCGATGCCGGGCTCCATCCCAGGACTCTGAGATCATGACCTGAGCCGAAGGCAGAGGCTTAACTCACTGAGCCACCCAGATGCCCCCAGGGTATATATTTTGAAGAGGAAACTTCTGAGTTTGAAGAAGAGAGGAATCTGCAAAGGAAATATAATCTCCTCAGATCATGTGTGGATCCAGAGAGAAAGATATCAAAATAAGTTTTTTAAAAGCCTCATCGGGGTGCCAGAAAATAGAATATAAAATCCAAATGAGGATTTTAGGAATACTGGGGATAGAAAAGGGAGATGGAAATAGAGCAGCTGAGTGAAAGGAAGTGACCTGAATTTGACCTTTTTTTAGATACCCTCAAGTCTATCCTGACATACTCTCCTTTTGCTATAGAGACATATCTCACTTTTCCATGTATACTGACATATTGTTGGAGATAAAAGAGTGGAATTTACTGCTTGTTAAAAAACAAACATTCCTATAGGGTACCAGAGAGTAGACTGGGCAGGGGGAGCTGGTTTCCAATATTGGGTCTTCACTGCCCTGAAGTCACCTAGTCTCCCTGAACCTTGGTTTCCTAAATCTACAAAATAGGTTTCCTGATTCTATCATTGCTTCTCAAGGGGGGTCTGCAGACTCCTCTGCAATTATAGATTACATTCAAAGATACCTAAGATCTCAAATTTGAGAAATACCAGATTCGATCATTTCTAATGGCCTTAGCTCTAAAATTCTTAGAAAGAAAAAAAAAAACTTTTTCCTTCACTAAATTCCTCAAGACCTAGAGGAAGACGGAAAGCCAAAACATTTTTCTTTTTCCCTCTGTGTTCCTTCTCCTTTTCAGACATGCAGTTAATCTATTGTTCTAAATTTCTAGAGCAGTGCTTTCCCAAGGAAACACATCTAACTTAAAATTTTAGAGTGATTGGGGAGCCTGAGTGGCTCAGCTGGTTAAAGCCTCTGCCTTCGGCTCAGGTCGTGATCCTAGGGTCCTGGGATGGAGCCCCACATGGGGCTCTCTGCTCAGCAGGGAGCCTGCTTCCCCACCCCACCCCCACTCTTTCTCTGCCTGCCTTTCTGCCTACTTGTGATCTCTGTCTGTCAAATAAATAAATAAAATCTTTAAAAAAATTTTTTTAGAGTGATCACATTTTTAAGTGAAAAAAAAAGAGACAGATGGAGCCAATTATAATATTCTATTTTATTAAGTCCAATGTATCCAAAATATTATCACTTTGAGTGTCAGCATTGTAAAAATTAATGCGATGGTTCAGTCTGTTTTTGTCATACTAAGTCTTCAGGATCTGATGTGTCTTTCATATTTACAACACAGCCCAATTCATGCTGGCCCCACTGAGAGTTTACAATAATCACATGTGGCTGGTGTTGGAGGATCCTATGTTCCAAGAGTGGACAACAGATGAATAGAGGCCTCCAAGTGGAAAGCTAATGTTCTGCTGTCCATGATATCATATTTTTTTTAAAAAATAGCCCTTTCAGTCTACCCAACTCCAGAATCTGGAGGAGGTTTAGAACCCATTAAAAAAGGGCTCAGAATCTGAAAGAACACGTCTCTACTCAAAACTCCCTAACACAAATGCTTCCGTCCTCAGACATCAGTCCATCCTTTCCAGAACACTTGAAAAGTGCTGTTTTTTTCCTTTCTAACCCTAATGTTACTTCCCCACAACAAAACTGAAAGTATTTTTCTCAACAGACCATTCCCCAGGGAAGCAAGTAATTACCTCTCTATCTCTGGATTCCAGTAGCTAGTGATTGCCCACAAAATCCCTGCCATAGACACAGTAAGCATTTGTGTTCGTGTTCTTCATTCTTTAAATGATGCAGAAACTTCCATTAATTCACCAACTATATTGCAGGAGAACTAATTCTGAGACTGTTCACAATTAATGTGTTTTTTGTTGGATGACATGATGGCAAAAGAGGGCGGAAATGACTAGAATCTAATTTGGGTATCAGTGATCTGGATTTCAGGTTGAGACATGATGTCTGTCATTTTATATAAAGACCTGGAATACTGAGTAAAAGAGGTAAACAAGAAATTTTGCAAATTGAGAGGAGGTAGACTATATTGCATGAGAAAAGACAATGGGATGTTTTTTGCATTCGGCCAACATACCACATAAAACAAAATGACCACACGTGGATAGGAGTCAGAGGTCCCTACTTCTTACCAAAATGGTTTCTAGCCTCTCTAAATTCCATCATCTTCCTGCATCCTCGTCTATTTGGGATGGCAGCGTAGTTCAGAAGGGCAAAAGCAAGCAATGGATTCAAGGATTTCTTACTGTCTTGGGGCAAAAACATGAGCTAAATTAAGTAAGTAGATTGGGATGAACTTATCTGTGTATCTTTTGTCACAGTGCGCCTTTCTAATCCTCTCCTTCAACCCTCTAAGAACAGCCTGTGGCCAGCCAGAAGGACTGGGGTAGCCAGAGGGGAACACCAAGGAAATCACTGGAGGGAATATGAAATTTCACTGTACCTCACTCAAACCTATTGCTACAATGATCGATTCATCTATTGCTACAATGATCGATTCATCTATGTGCTCTTTGTGTTGATGGTTCCAGATGGTCTGGTTCCAGACCATCTTAATTTCCCTCCCTTTTTCATCACTGATGTTAACTCTCAAAAGATGAGTCTCCATAGAAGGAAGAGGGATTGCACGGCACATAGTATAAAGATGAGATTTGTCATACTGCGTAAAGTTGGGACATTACTAAATTAGTACTATACATTTCTGAAAAGCTGACACTTAAGGAAATGGTGTCCCCTTCCTACTGTTCCTTTAGACAATCAGGGACTCTTCTAGGTCTTTGTACCTGCTCCCCCACCCCAGCACAACATTTGCTATGGGTATCTGCTGGCTGGTTCAATTCCATAAGGGAGGGAGGTGGTCTCAAGGGCATTGAGCGTGAATGGAGAGGGTTCAGCATCCCAGGGGCCTAGTCAGTCTCTGAGTTTCTTAAAAATATATCCAAATGGATTCTCTTTGTAAAAATAAAGGTGCTGAATTTTTTTGTGGCCTGACTCCCCGCCCATCCTTAGGCACAAGTGGACCAGGATTTCCTTTATTTTCAGCAGCCATGATCTGCTGTCTTTACCCTAAAAATGACATTTCTACCCGCCCCCATCCTGTATCGAATCCTAAGGAATTGCAGAAATGACTCCCTTTTACTATATGGTGAGTGAAGGAGTATAAACACACTGAAAACTAGCCTAAGGTCTTCAGCTCAGTGTTCTTCATTCTTGTCCCATCAAGTACTTCATCCAGAAGCATAGTCAACAGGAGGAAATAGAGTCCGTCCCTGGGTCTGGGCCAACTGCCCTGACCTTTTGTGTGTTTCACTCAAGCTACCTTTCTATCCCAGCATGGGCTTCGGACAACTCCTTTGAGGGAGATGTGGCCCATCAAGGGATGTGAAGGATCTGAAATTTTTTTTTTTTTAAAGATTTTATTTATTTATTTGACAGAGAGAAATCACAAGTAGACGGAGAGGCAGGCAAAGAGAGAGACAGGGAAGCAGGCTCCCTGCTGAGCAGAGAGCCCGATGCGGGACTCGATCCCAGGACCCTGAGATCATGACCTGAGCCGAAGGCAGCGGCTTAACCCACTGAGCCACCCAGGCGCCCAGGATCTGAAATTTTACACAACTTATACTCTAACCGTTACTCTGTTCCTGTTTCCTGGGTGCTGGCAGACATGAGATTCCTGGGTCAGAGACAAAGGACTTCGTTACTAACAACAGAGCAAGCAACACTTGCACCTTTGTTTTAGTTCCCTTGCCCAGATATAACACAGGGATTACAACATGAGCCCACAGTGACATCTGAACATGCAGCGGGTTGCCTTGAAGGAGAAGGACACGGGGTCAAGGCCCCAGCCCTTAAGCTGGCAACAGACAAGCCATTCCTCCTCTGCCACGACCTACTTTAACTAACTAGGGAAACTGCTCTGTATCAGGACAAGCATGAACCTAACCGTCAGGCGCACTGAGCAGGAGAACTTGGGGATGTTCAGGGCCCAAGGCAACGTGCCTCTCCAGAGCCCCACATGCATTTTCGAATTCCAAACTTTCCCTCAGAACTACCTTAATCCAAAAACCCACAACACGGAGCACTAATAGCCCTGCGCCAGCTGTTGAAGACTGCCTCAAATGTTGTGTTCATCACTAAAGAACAATGGGATTGTGATTGCAAATCTGTCTCTCTCTCTCTCTCTTTTTTTTTTTAATTTTAAGTATACATAGGGCTCGAACTCATGACCTCAAGATCAAGAGTCACTATGCTCTTCCAACCGAGCCAGGCAGGTGCCCCTGTCTCCTCCTATTTAAACAAAAACACTCAAACCCTCCCCTCTCCTCCCCTCCACCATGGTTTCAGTTCCTGCCAGACTGTTATGAAAACTTTCAGTTCCTGATAGACTGTCATACTGAAAAAGAAACACCACCAGCTCTCCAATCTGGATGCAGAATTCAACATAAAAAAGAAAGACGTGCCTAATAAGGAACTCAAACTTAGTACACCCATGACCAAACTCCTGGGCTTCCCACACAGTGCACCTGCTCCCCATGTGCCCCTTAGAACACTGTGACTCCATCTTCCAGCCACACAGACCAATGGCCTTGGGGTCGTGCTCATCTCCCTCGCTCTCCCAGTTCACAGCCTGCTCAGTGAATCCAGAAGCTGACGTGAACACTCTCTCTATGGGGGAAGCTGCCACGGTTTCTTGTCTGGATGGCTACAATAGCCTGACCACTGTCTTTGCTACTTTAGTCTTTGCTTTCTCCTGCTGATTCTCAGTCGAGCAGCCAGAAGGAGCCTTTTAACTTGAAAATCCAGATCATATTACCGTCTGCTCGAAACCCTCCATGGACTCCCAGCTCATTCAGAATAAAAGGCCAGTTTCTTACAGTGACCTTCCGGGTCCTACCCAATCTGCAAGCCCCATTTTAACCTCTCTAACCAAGATCCTTCTCTGCTCTAACCGCCTCCCTCTAATCACTCTAATCACTCCACACTACCCACCCATACCTGCTCCTGAAACATGCCCAGCCTTTTCGGTCGTGGGCACCTGCTCTGCTATTCCCTCTGCTGGTGCGCCTCCCCAAAGGGCTTGCCCCCTCTCCTCCTACAGATCTTTGCTCTAAGTCAACAACTATTCACCATCTGCCCTTTCAGTTTGGAGTCCGAGGGGGAGAGAAACAAATCAACAGGTGCTTAAAATACACGTGGGTTTCAGGCCACATCTGGAGAAGTGCAGGGCAGGGCATTCAAAAACAAGGACTAGACTGGATGGAAATTCTTTTAAAAATAAGGACCCTGTGGCACATGTCCCGGTAGTGTGACATACCCAGCATCCTATCCTACCTAAGGAGTTTTTTGTGGGTTTTTTTGAGATTTATTTACTTATTTCAAAGGGAGAATACAGGGCAAGGGTAGAGGGAGAGTGAAAAAATCTCCAACACACTCCCCGCTGAGTGTGGAGCCTGATGCAGGGCTCGATCTCACGACCCTGAGATCACGACATGAGCCAAAATCAAGAGTTGGACCCCTAAATGAATGAGTCACCCAAGCACCCCACCACCCAAGGAGTTCCTGTGTTTTTGCTTTAATTGTGATTATATATAAATGTGTCAGTCACTGCCTTGGAGGTACCAGCAAAATGAGGGAGGATTTACTTATCAAAAGCAATAGCCCAGGAATCAACTAAAACAACGATAAAACAATTAAAACAATTTTTAAATAATTGTATTTTGTAATGTTTTGTATACTTGTCAAACTGAATTTAAGTATCTTCGGAACTTGACCAAACAATATGTTGACATTATGCCAGTTGTCTTCTATTTATTGTCAAGGTGAGTATAAAGTTTGATGAAATTATAACTGGGTACATCTACATACTTTTAAAAATCTATCCTTTTTCAGGCACTACCCCTTTATTTGCACATACCCCTCCATGCCACGGGCTGTGCGGCTTCCCCGCTCGCCTTCGTTCTTCCTATTTTTCTGTTTTTGCCTGCGGAGTTTTCTTCCTTCAAACAGCCTTGGTTCAAGTAGGCCGTCACGTGGAAACCTTCCCCGTAGGCCCCGGGTCACAAAATCAGATTCTCTCACTAGTTTCCCTCAGTCTCTTCCTCCTCCTCCTCCTTCTTCCTTTTGCCTTCAGTTCCTAGAGGTTTGCTGTTTCTGCTGATTTTTTTTGTTGTTCTTATTGTTTCTTTTTTGTTCCCTTTCCTATTTTTCTTTTTAAACGGGGAATATAGACGACATAAGCCAACTAACCGTTTATTTTCCCGAAGACAGTGGAGCTTTGCCCGTGTGCCCTCTCCCTGGCCCCCCTCTTCTCCAGACCACCTTCCTCTCCCGCCAGGCCCACGGGAAGCAGGAATCCCCATACAAAACCCCTCTTCAGATTCATAAAAAACAATAGCTACCAGCTAATATGTATTAAGTCTTGATAATGTCCCAAGCCTTCTGCATATACTCTGTCACTTGGTCTTCATTAACACCACCAGGACACGGCACAAACATGAAAACACCAGGCTCTGGGTGGGTATCGACTTGTGTATGGTGACTGGTACTGAGGGGCCGAACAATTTCTTTTCTTTCAAGGGTAATAATTTTCTTTTTGCTCAAGCATCTTTATAAGTGTCCTCTTGTGGATGCTGTTCCACAAGCATCATTGGTTACCCGTCTGCCCTGGGCTCAGGTCATGATCCCAGGGTCCTGAGATGGAGCCCTGTTTCAGGCCTCCTGCTCAGCAGAGTGTCTGATTCTCCCTCTCCCTCCATCCCTCTCACCTGCTCATGCTCTCTTTTGTGTTCTCTCTCTCTCTTTCTCTCTCTCTCAAATAAATAAATAAAATCTTCAAAAAAAGTTTTTTTAATTTCTTTTGAAGGAATATGATACTGCATTTTTCAAAGAAAGTCACATAAAAAAACAATAATGGTATCATCCTTCATCCTAAAAATAAATAAGAAGGGCATGAAATTTCCTTTTAAATTTTGACACTTGGAAGTTTAGCACCAATATCAAAAACGAACAGAAAAGAGGGAGGAAACTTTTATTATATGTTTTAGATTTCTTGGGTTGCGATTCTCCCCACGTATTAACTGATATTCTTTCTTCCAGCTCATGTTACCCAAACAGGAAAAAAACAGGCAAAAATATAAGCCTAGGGGCTCTCTCTTGTCTTCCACACAGAGACATTCCCGGGATCTCGACTGGCTGGAAAAATCTGCGGACATTTTCCTTCTCTAGTTGTTTTCTCTTAAGGAATAATAGTAAATATTCAAATGTCCACATTTTGGTGAGTCTTCCACTTCTTAGATTCCCCCCCCCCTTTTTTTTTTTTTTTTTTTTTTTTTTTTTTTTTTTGTGTGCTGGTAAGGCCAGGGTCTGCTTTTTGCTTTATTTTTGAGTTGTTGTTAATCTTTTAGGTTACTTGTTACTGGTGAAGTTTCCTAGGGAGTCTGGTGTTACTAAAACCATACTCCAGCCACGACGCAACACTGGTCAGGGGAGCTGATGGGGTAACAAAGCAGTGAGTAAAACTACAGCCACCACACAAATTCATTAGGAATTTCTGATTTCCAGAATACTGGCAGTATTTGGCCCATGTCTTGGAGAAAAGGTAATACGGTTGCTTTCAGGATGGTTCCTTTCCCAGTCGTCTTGTACGGTAAGCCCCATCCACTTTGGTTTGAGAAGAATGTTCTGCGAAGCTCTCAGATTTAAGTCTCAGGATGATTCAAGTCGTGTCACTGATGAACCCAGGGATGAGATTCTCAGCAACATAAAGGAGCTGCTTCCTTGTGCCAGCTCCTTTCCCACCCCCATCACTCCCCTGACCCAGGACCACACTTTGTCTTATCTGAGCAGCCACCTGAGGACAGCAGACCCTCCAGGATTCTTCCCTCGTCTTTGGGCTTTCTACCTAAAAAAGGCCCTTCTCTATCTGGTCCCCAAATTTCCTCTCCTTAAATTCACACTGACTTTGGCCTGAATTGCGTGGGATTTGCCCTCTTTCCCCTTCACCAGCCCCACCACAGAAGTTGTTATGGCTCTGGCTTCTAGAAGACCAGGAGCTGCCCTTGCCTCTTCCTCGATCCTTTTCAGTTCGTCAAAAATATCCAGCCAGGGCATTCTGGTTGGTTTGTCCTTCCCTGAGTCTCAGCACCTTTTTGCTACACCAGGCAGTCGGCATCTGGGTGGCCACAATGGCAGGTGCTACTGTTGGGGACTACATCTGTCTTACGTAGGCTCTTCCAACAGCAGCTGCTACTTCCTGTTTGAAAGCTCAAGCCCCAAGTAGACCCACCAGTAAGTCAGAGTTTCCAGATGGGGGGACTTTTCTATTTCTCAGTTCATTTGCACAACAGAGAAGACACCAAAGCCCTGGTGCACGGGGCCCCTCCCAGGCCACACAATTGACTCTGCCAATCTCCTGATTCCTCCCATGGTTCTCTCTGATGATTCAACTATGAGTTCCAACCTTCCCCATAATAGATTGTCCTCCAGTCTAGCAGGACAATCTCTCCACCAGGACAGTCTCCCAGTACTGAACAGTGTTTCTCACACCTCAGTCTTTCATATACTATACTGTTTTTGTCAGGGTTGAGTATTACCTACACCATTGTCTTTCTTTAATCAACTCAGCTTTTTATCTTTAAACTTAATTTACTTCTGTGTTGTCCTAAATAATATCATTTTCAAGATCAATGGTTTGAGGCACAGTTATATAATATAACATCAAATACACATTAACTAAACACAGAATGATGAGAACCGAGTCCATCTGTGTTAACATAAAATAGCCATTTGTTCCAGGAAATCCTTGTCTAGGAAAATAAGATCGTACACCAATAAATAACTTCACTGTTTGCTTCAGGAAATTTCTGCAAATGACTTTATTCAGGAAAAAGGTGTGCCTACCTGAGAAAACATTAGATAGCAGTTTACTGCTGCATACCTTCACCTTGCTGTGTCCTGCCACCCTGAGCCTAGCCCTGGTGCTTTCTCTGCCTCAACAGACCCATCTTCCACCGCTTGAGCCCTTGCTTCCCCCGTCCATTTTCCCCACAACTCATAGGTGTTCTAAAATTTTAACTTTAAGGATGAATTTTCTGTGTCCTTCGAGATCACAAAATCTGGGAAGACAGAACAATAACAAGCGCCAATATTTACTGATCACTGTCTTTGTTCTAGCTCTATAATGAAGGTAGCACAGTCTGGGGGGCTTAAACAACAGCCACTGGCCCTTGAAGTCTGAGACCAAGGTGCTGCAGAATTGTCTGGTGAGGACTCTCTCCCTGGTTTTCTGACGGCCACCTTCTCCCGGTTTGCTGGGGAGAGAGAAAGAGCGCAATCTCCCTTCTCTGCTCATAAAGGCACTAACCCTATTCACGAGTGTTCCACCATTGTGATTTCATCACCTCCCCAAAGCTCCACCTCCAAAGGTCATCACAGTAGGGATTAGGTTTCAATGTATGAACTTTTGGGAATATAAACATTCAGTCTGAGGCAATCATTTACTATGGCCAAGACCTATTTCGGGGGTCTCTGTGCACTACCTGTTCTAAAAGAGTCCTGTGAATGGGCAGGGGTAGGCACTATTCTCTATGATTTAGAGATGAGGAAACTGAGGCTTAACAGGCTGGACAACTTGCCCAAGGTCACACAGACCCAGAGACCTTTATCACGTTACGGCTTCACCGACATTACCATGAATGGATTCACAGTACCTGAACACAACACTTGACGTTGGTGTGCCCGCCATTGTTCTCACAGCTTGCACATTCATTTTCTTATTTCCTCACCGGGACCCCCTCTTGAGGAAGCACGATAGGTGTTATTTTGAGCAGGAGTTTGTCAGGTCAGTTTCTTCTGAGATAAGGTTCTGCAGGTTGCAGAAGGAAGGAGGAAGAAGCAGAAAGGGACTGAGGAGACACCGGGCTGAAGGGAAGGACCACAAAATAGAGCCGACCCCATAGACAGAACGGATTGGTGGTTGCTAGAGGCGGGAAGTGGGGGTGGGCAAAATGGGGGCAGGCAGTCAAAAGGTCCAAACTCCCAGTTATAAAATAAATAGATTCTGGGGATGTAATGTACAGCACGGTAGCTCTGGTTAACAATTCTGTACTGTTCATGAGATAGTTGCTAAGAGAATACATCTTCAAAGTTCTCATCACAAGAAAAAAAAGTAACTATGTGCGGTGATGGTTGTTAACTAGAATTATTGTGGTAACCGTGTTGTAATATATACAAATATTGAATCATTACGTGATACTCCTGAAACTAGAATAATGTTCTATGTTGACGATATCTCTGTAAAGGGAATGGAACTGGGTCCTCGCTCTCCTCCCAGGACCTGCTCTGCTCACACAAAACACCATTGTTATGTTTGGGTAGTAAGGCCTTCAGGATGGCATGCGCCACTTGGAGAAGGAAAAACCAAGCGAGATCCATGTTCTCTGTAAAATAGAGAAGGCACTACAGAAGCCAGGAACACGCTTCCACTGAGAGTTCTAATAAATTAAACTGGGTGGCTCAGTTGTTAAGCATCTGCCTTCAGCTCAGGTCATGATTCCAGGGTCCTAGGATGGAGCCCCGCATCAGGCTCCCTGCTCGACAGGAATCCTGCTTCTCCCTCTCCCACTCCCCCTGCTTGTGTTTCCCTGTCCCTCTGTCTCTCTCTCTCTGTCAAATAAATAAATCTATAATTAACTAATTAATTAATTGAACATATTCATAAGCTGAATAAGAGATGAGAGTATTAAGCTTTCACCGGACTTCCCTGAAGAAGAAAAAAATCCTTAGTGGGGTTCCAGTTTGAGAGTAGATTTTAAATTGACTTAGGGATATTTACAATGCTAAGATATAGACCTTTAGGGCAATAAAGAAAGTATTTAACAGTGAGTTGGTGATTCATTGCTACATTACCATTAGACTCTCACCAGAGCTTCATGTGGTCAGAATCATTGGCTTCATCTTCAGGTTAGGACGCTGACACTCACAAAGGCTAAAATGCATCTAGAAGTTTCTGGAGCAGAATTCAAAACCAGCTTTGTCCTGCTTCAAAGGCTGTGCTCAGCAGGATGAAGCTCCCAGATCGGTCCTACCTTATCTTTCCATGGAAGAGAAAGCGCAGATCAGCAATTTATGTGCCTCTAAGTTATGCCATGTGCTGCCTCCAGGAATTTCAAACTGCCTTGTATAGGGATAGAGAAGCATGTTTACATACAAGGAAACCTAATTCACTTGACATACAACATGGATTTTAGCTTAGTTTAATTTTTTTTTTTTGAGAACAATAGAGCAGAGGCTTTTGAACTTGACCCACAGAATGAAAAGCCCTTTACATCCCACCGCCCTAGTACACACAAACACCCATGTGTGTCACAGAAGTTTCACAGAATAATACTCACTTATACATGTGAGAAGCACTCTGACATTTCGGATTCTAGTTTAGTCCTTCTTTTCTCTCTTATTTCTTTCTTTTGTTCACCATCTTCCTTAATGATTCCTTTTTTTTTTTTTCAAATTCTGGTAGAAAAGTTTAACATGAGATCTACTCTCTAAACAAATTGATTGTACAATACAGTGTTGTTAACTCTAGACACAATGTTGCTCAACCGGTTACCAGAATGTATCCGTCTTGTGTAACTGAGGCTTTATACTCCTTAACTTCCTCCCCACTTCTCCTTCCACTCACAGCCCCTGCAACTACCATTCTACTCCTGCTTCTCTGAGTTTAACTATTTTAGATACTCAGACAAATGGAGTCCTGCAATGGAAAACAGTACAGAGATGGCTCAAAAAATGACAAATAGATCTTTTCTTTTTTTTTGGTGCTGGTCATGACCCATTATATTGATGTCAGGATCCACTAATGTGTTGCTTACCCATTGGTAATACAATGCAAGAACACTTGAATTATTTTTTTGTTTTATATTACACAGAAGACTTGTGAAGTTGTTAGGAAGAGGTTGGGGGAGAAGAGTAAAAGAATATTTTTAAAAATTAATTATTGAGGGACGCCTGGGTGGTTCAGTTGGTTAACCGACGGCCTTTAACTCAGGTCATGATCCCGGCGTCCTGGGATCGAGTCCCACATAGGGCTCCTTACTCGGCAGGGAGCCTGCTTCTCCCTCTGCCTCTGCCTACCACTCTGTCTGCCTGTTCTTGCTCTCTCTCTCTCTCTAACAAATAAATAAATAAAATCTTTAAAAAAATTAATTATTGATAGCAACTTAATGGAAATATTAACACATACATTTTTAATTCTTGAAAAAAGGAAGACATGGTGTTTATAAATGCTGATCATTGTTCCTCCAAGTTGGCCAAAGATGATGAAATACTAGATTTATTTCACTAGACAGACATTTTAAAGTCTAAAGGAAACCAAAACCCAAAGGCTAGTTCATCTTCAGTGTATCCAATAATATTCATCAGCTAGCTTGCTAACTAGGGCGAGTCTCCCTCCCAGCAGATACACCTCAGAGCATGGACATCACTATCCGCTAGATGGCGATATAGAACAGCCGTAGCCCCTTCCTTAACCTTGTTGACACTGACCAGGTTCACCTATGCTGCAAAAGAACTTAGAAACCCATGGTTACCCAGTAATTCACACGAATTTAGCCTGAAAGTTTACTCAACGCTCCTGGCGTATTTCTGCCTTTTCTTGGAACATCCCAGGAGGTGAGCCTCATTCTTGATGACAGGCTAGCATTTAAAATTTGCAATATCCTTGGCTGTTCCCTTGTGCAAATACAGATGAACTGCTGCTATATAAAGTCAAAGCCAGTATAATGTCTGTATTTATTAATAATCTGCAATGGCATTTGCCATGAAGCTTGCATTTCTTGCCTCTTCTATGTGACATTTAAGAAATACCATAGATCCTCACATTATTTGCCTTGCTAACAATTTCTATATCTCTTAGTTATGCTATCTATAGCAAAGTCACTGGGAATAGTTAATGGACATTTTGGTTCTTATTGTTCAACTGAAAAGGATGGGCTTCTCAAGTACACATTTACCTTGAAAAAAACTAATAGCCAATAGGTTGAAAATGTATCATAAACAAAAATGCAAGGTAGAAGCAGTCTTTTGAAATAATCCCATGTATGAGAGGTTTTTAAAATTATCATCAAATGACGCCTGTTTATAAGACTTGTTTATATTTACTTGGAGGTCTTACTTATTATTAGAATATTTGGTGTAAGACAAGATATTTATGAGTGATTTTCTTTTGCTACTTAATCTATTTATACATCATTTAGATTTTTATGAATACATATTACTTTTACAAATGGGAAAGTAAAGAATATATTATTATATGTAACTGTGCAGGAAACAGAGATTTTAGTATGGTATTGCACAGAAAGCTACTACCAGTAGATCAACTGAAGGCTCAAATAAGTTAAGTGCTGTGTAGGTGAATCCTGACAATGGACTGCTGATTTAGAAAATGGTATTTCTGAATTTAGGTCACATCTACTATGCTCCTGTCTAGTATTAAGTATCCTTGTTAAAGTGGAAAGAATATCAAGTTGTTCATTATTCTAAATATAAAACAATTAGTAAGGAACTGGTAGTAGTGTGGTCAGTTGTTAAAATCAGCAAAATCATTGTATCTAGTATTTTACTGTCCTTCAAGCTCTGCAGTAAGCCACATGGATGCTGTGGTCCAAGCTTTAGAGCAGGAGAAGCACTTCCATTTACATTAGCCCATTTTGTGCTCCTTGCAGGACAAAGATAGGGCATATCAAGGCTCTAAGCTAGGGCGCCTGGGTGGCTCAGTGGGTTGAGCCGCTGCCTTCGGCTCGGGTCATGATCTCAGGGTCCTGGGATCGATCGGGCTCTCTGCTCAGCGGGGAGCCTGCTTCCCTCTCTCTCTCTGCCTGCCTCTCCATCTACTTGTGATTTCTCTCTGTCAAATAAATAAAATCTTTAAAAAAAAAAAAAAAAGGCTCTAAGATATAAAACTCTGCACGAAGTTCCTATGTCTAATAACTTACTGAGCCAGGAACGGCCGACCATGTGATTCGGAGTTGAAAAGCACTTGTTTTTCATTTTTGTGGGCTTGAAGGCCATGCCTGCAAATCCTCCCCGCATGAGGAAAAGGAAGTCATTTTTATTCATTTATTTTAGGATTTTACTTATTTGTCAGAGAGAGAGTGAGCACAAGCAGGGGGAGCAGCAGGCAGAGGGAGAAACAGGCTCCCCACCCAGCAAGGAGCCTAATGTGAGACTCCATCCCAGGACCCTGGGTCCATGACCTGAGCTGAAGGCAGATGCACAACGGACTGAGCCACCCAGGTGTCCCAGGAAGTTGTTTTTAGCAGGCATTTAAAGCATTGCTCTTTCTGGCTTTTCCTTTATCTGCATGTAGGGAGTGAGCCAGGAGGCAGGACTGGAATGATTCAGAAGAGGCTGCACATGCAGCCCAACACCCCTCACACCCAGTGTGGAATGGGTTCTTGGTGACACCTGGGGCAGACTGCACAGGTTCTAATGATGCTGAATCCTGATGCCACACTGATAATTGTGACATTACACACCACCTTTCAAACTGCTTCCTCCCTAAGGCACAGCGATGTATTTATTCATGGAACTAATAAGTGTGTGCTGATCACTTCCCGAGTGCCCACGACTCATGGTCGGGTCAGGAACACAGAACTGGGCGTGCCAGGCAGGCTCCCTGCCCACAGGGAGCTTGAAGTCTAGCAGGGGAGAGAGACATTAACAAATAAGCACACGGACAGATAACCAAATCACTAATTCTACTGTGAGACAAAAAGTGAAAGCTTTATGATGGACAACAACAGAATACGGCGTGATTAGCTGGGATGAGGGGTGTGTCCGGAAGTTTCTCTCAAGGGGCATTATTTCAGCTGAGACCTAAACAATGAGTAGGGATTTATCAGGAAAGATTGTAGGAAGCGTTCCAAGAAGAAAGACTGCCCTATTCAAAGGCCCCGAGGCAGGAAAATGCTCTGCTTGTTGGAGGACCCTAAGCTCATGGGGCCCCAGTCCAGTGAGCGAAGGGAAGATGACGGGAGATAGGACAGAGAGGCAGGCAGGGGCTCCAGCATTGGAAACTTGCTATCCATATGAGGAACGGTGTACTTTATCCTAACAACAGTGGCAAGCCATTAATGAGTTTTAAGTAGAGAGGAGACATAATCAGATTTGTTTTTATGTTTTTATTTTATTTTTTTAAGGATTTCTTTACTTGAGAGAGAGAGAGCATGGGGGAAGGGGCAGAGGGAGGAGAGAGAGTCTTAAGCAGACACCAAGCTGAGATCAGAGCCTGACATGGGGCTTGATTCCACAACCCTGAGATCATGACCTGAGCCGAGATCAAGAGTTGGATGCTTGACTGACTACACCATCCAGGCGACTCCAGAATTATGTTTCCATAAGATGTCACTGGTGGCTCTGATTCAATGAGGGGAAAGAAAAGAGAAACACCCCAGCAGGGGATCAAATAGTGTGGAAGGGATGTATACTTGTTAGGGAAGAGCTCATGGGGGACGTTCAAGCGGAGATGTCAAGGAGACATGTGGCTTTAAGAGTCCCTTGTCAAAAGAAGATTAGACCAGAGTTATGGCTTTGAGAGATGTCATCCCTGAGATGGGACCCAAACCCAATGAGACCCTCGGTAAGGGAAAGAGCTCAAGTAAAATAAAGGAAGGCCCTGAACTCAGCCCAAAGAGACATGTACGTTAAAAAGTAGTTAAAAGAGCTTGAGAAGGGGCCAGTAGGGAAGTGGGAGACAAACCAGGAGAGCGTTGTGAGGAGGAAGTGGCCAATGTTGCCAAATGCTGTGGAAAAGCCACCAAAGCGAGGACTGTGACCTATGTCTTAGAAATGCAAGCAACAGTAGTTCAGAGAGGAGAGCAATATGTTCTAGAATGTAATTTCAGCTAGAACGAGCTGCTATCTTTCTTTACTTTCAAGGAGGTCCTTTTACCCACATAGCCAAAAACTAGCCTGATGGGAATATTTTATTTCCAGGCACTCAGATTTCTGCGCTTTCTGTAGGAGCCAGACTGAGATGAGCTGTGGGTACCATCTTTTTGTGCCCCCCCTAACATTTAATTATGAAAAATGTCAGGCATACAGAGAAATTGAAAGAATGATACAATGAACTCTCATGTATCTCTCAGCTAGATTCTACAATGACTGTTTTGCTCTACCCCCTTTATCACACATCAAATCATCCCTCCATCCACCTTCCAATCTGTCTTATTTTTTGAATATACTTCAAGGCAAGTTTTAGGCATCAGCACATTTCAAAACCAAACACTCTAGCCTCTATATCATGAATAAGGGTTCAATATCTGTTTATGGCTCAATTTCCTTACAACTTTTAAAAGAAACTTTAAATCATATTTGTTTATTTGAGAGAGAGAGGGTGCACATGCATGCACGTGTGCCCAAGTTGGGGGGAAGGGCAGAGGGACAAGGAAACAACTTGCTGAGCAGAGAGCCAGGCACTGGGCTTGATCCCAGGACCCTGAGATCGTGACCTGAGAGGAAGGCGAATGCTTAACTGACTGAGCCACCCAGGCACCCTTGAAACTTTAAAATCTTAAGTGTCCCAGTGGAGGCCTTTTGACAAATACATAATCTTGTCTGTCCAAGCAATTAAGTTAGAGAATACCACATCATCTCAGAACACTTGTCCCTACGACTTCATCTTTCAGAAAGTGCAGGTGACGTAGGTAAGGAATCCCAATGCTGGGCTCATAGTAAGAACACATCAAGCGCTTGAACTCCCTTCTCCCTTCTGCCAAGGGACTCTGCCATCGCTTATATACATTCAGCCACATTTTCACCAAGATAGGAATACACACTGACCTCTTCCTAAAAGTGCTTTTGTAAACATTTCACAATAAACCCTTTGTAGGGAAGGACAATGGTGTCCAGTGAACCAAGCCCAACCCAGGAAATCATAATTCCTCACTCCGAAGCCTGCTCTGTTGGTGCTGAGCAAGCTCGTGTCATAGGCCCCCTATTTGTAAAACAGGCACAATAGCCATCTATATCATACATGTGTGAAAATTACCTCGATATTTTAGTATAAGAACTAACCTAGCCCTGGGAGAACAGGAATGAAGGCTCCAATGCCAGTTTGTAAGCATTATGACTCATCCGCCATATTTTCACAGTTGGTTCCATCGGCGCCTTGTGCTCACCTCATTGCTAGAGTGAGAAGCGGCTGAATCAGGGTCATTCTGGGGACGGGGTCGCACCTGCTTGGCAAACTGTCTTACCTACCCATTCAAATATCCATCGTTAACAAACCCTGAAAGAGACCATGGGGTGACTTTAATTGTTTATTTTATTGATAACTCCAGGTTTCAGGGAGGTCGTACATGAGACTGATCTCTTGGAATGAGTAGAGGATTTCCCAGTTGCTAGTTCGAAGGACTACAGAGACGTAAGTTGAGGTGACAACAGTTTTTAAGATTTAATTGAAATTTGCTTGAATCTTGTTCCCAAGCTCTGTGCAAAGTCAAACGATCTCCCCAGATTTACCCATTAGTTAGTGAGAATATACAGGTTTGTGTTTACTTCTAGTTCCCAAGTCCCGCTCCTCTTGAATTCACCCCTCTCTTGGGGTCCACTTCCACTTCCGCCATCTTTTTTCCTTTTCTGGGCCAACCCAGATGTGGAATTCAGCCTCTTTTCTTTAATTTCCCCCATGAAGACTTTCCAAAGCAAAGCCCTGTGGAATCCCATTCTCTTTCTTTAATCTCTCCCTTCTACTCTCTCAACTCCCAAATTCCTCTGGATGGTTAGGTCCAGATTGGTTTAGCTGTGACTTGACTTCCACATATTCTTCCATTCATAGCCCTAGGGCATTACTTTCCACCCATAAGTGGGCAACCACAACATCTTTCCAAACAAAGGGAGTTCTCTAAGCAGATCTCTGGTGCAAATTCTTTAATGTACGTACAGCTGACCCTTGAACAACACAGGGGTTAGGGGTGCTGACCCCTGGCTCAGTCAAAAAATCCGCATAACTTTTGACTCCCCCAGAACTTAACTACTAGCAGTCTCCTGCTGAATGGAAGGCTTACCAACAACATAAACAGTTGATTAACACAGATTTTGTATGTTGTATGTACTATGTACCGTATCCATACAATAAAGAAAGCTAGAGAAAAGGAAGTGTTATAAGAAAAATCATAAAGAGGGGTGCCTGGGTGGCTCAGTGGATTGAGCCTCTGTCTTCGGCTTGGGTCATGATCTCAGGGTCCTGGGATCGAGCCCTGCATTGGGCTTCCTGCTCAGCAGGGAGCCTGCTTCCCCCTCTCTCCCTCTGCCTGCCTCTCTGCCTACTTGTGATCTCTATAAAATAAATAAATAAAATCTTTTCTTAAAAAAGGGAAAAAAAGAAAAAGCTGATTGTTTAAAAAAAAGAAAAATCATAAAGGCAGTGCTTTACTGTCTTTATCAAAAGATAAAGTGTGAATGTGTGTACAAAAGGAATCATGCAGTTGAAACTGGTGTTGTTCAAGGGCCAACTGTATACACACACACATGCATAATACACATGTGTTTATATGTAAGTCGCACAGATGTACAGAACTTACAACACAGAGAAATACATAGATCATTACTTGAATGGGCATAACTAAATATATGATACATATCACATGTACACACACATGAACACCTGATTATAGCCCATGACTTCCATCCACAGAGTTCTAAATCACGTTCACCACAGAGCTGGCGAACTCTTCAGCTCCTGCCCGTGCTCTTGGACTCTCATCTTTTTTTTTTTTTTTTTTAAGATTCCACCTATTTATTTGACAGAGATAGAGGTTACAAGCAGGGAGAGAAGCAGGCAGAGAGAGGGAGGAGGAAGCAGCCTTCCTGCTGAGCAGAGAGCCCAATGCAGGGTTCCATCCCAGGACCCCAAGACCATGCCCTGAGCCAAAGGCAGAGGCTTTAACCCATTGAGCCACCCAGGGGCCCCTTGGACTCTCATCTTAATTCTTCCTTGCCACCAATCCTCCTCTGGGACTGAAATGGATCCCATCCAGTTTGCATGGCTTAGTTTAGAAAATGAGAGACTGGAAACATCTGTTTGGTTACTCATTTGTTCAATCCCACATTCTCTCCACCTCTGATAGCCAAGCACCTACAATGGAGTCCCCTATTGGGTCCTATAGAGGAGAGGAGCTGAGCAAAGAAAGGAGGGGTCCGTGTCCGCAAAACTTAGAATCCAGCTGGGTGTGCAACACTTAGCACACACGAAACAAAAACATCCTCAAACGCACAATTCTCATCAGAAGAACAGCAAATTAGAGCAGAATGCTGAAGCCTGGCAGGGTAGCCCAACGCTGCTGTTTCAGCAGAACAAGCAGGAGGGAAAAACCACTGTGGTCAAAAGAAACTGCTGGCTTATGGATTTTTTTAAAATTACAATTTGCATGCTCTCCTAACAGTGTTAGTTCTGCTTAGATGGCAGAGTGGCTTTCATGAAAGTATGAGCTCAGCCTTGTCTTACGCTGGTTAAAAAAAAAAAAAAAAAAAAGAGGTCAGGTAAAATGACTGTAGTAACAGCACCAAGCTAGTTGAAAACCACAGTGTCTTTCAGATGAGACAAAAAACCACACACTGGAAATTTTTTTTTTTTGCTCGCTAAAAACCCCTTGAAGTTGTCTGAGAAGCACGCACATACGCGATTTCCTCTTTTCTTCTTAGGAGGGTCCTCAAGGAAAACAGCTTTCGAAATCTGAAGCATCAGAGCAGTAGAATGGTGGAGAAGCCTGGGTTAACTCTGATTAAGCGGCAAGGGCCCCCTGAGTTTTAAGGAAGCACGTTGTCAGGAAGAAGCTGGAGCTGGTCATTGTTGGCATAAATCACATGTGCTTGAGGAGAAGTCAGTCTGATTCACCCAGGTCTGTGCAAACTCAGAAATCACCAGTACTGGCAATCCAGTTCCGCTAACACACTGGCTGTACTTTGGGCTATTGTTTTCTTTATTGCCAATTTGGTTTTAGATTGAGGCCAAAGGAGAGGCTGGAGAACTGACCCAGGGTAAAATAAGAGCAGATATATCTCCCTGGCTTATCTAGGGAGAGGCACTTCATGTAGCTCTTCCAAATCTCTTCCTATAGCATGGCATTTTATAACTGAACTCTATGCTGAATATTATCATTGAAAACATTTTAAACCATTTTGGAACAGGAATGAGTAATGTCTGAATACGTTTTTGAAAACCCATGCCATATACACTGGAGGATATCTACATACAAGCTAAATAACGTCATCAGCATTCATGAGACATCAAAGCAGACCCAAGGTCAGAAAACAGAAGGGCTCTCATCCTACATGCGGATAAACATGGCCTATATGTGGTTTTGATTATTTTTTAAATTCAAAAACCAAGTGTACTTCTAATGTGTGCATGGAGGAATTTGCATATGAATTTCATGAAGAATAGGAAATATTAAGATAGTGAAGGGTGATATTTGTGTATGCAGAGGAAAGAGATCATCACCTATTTCTCGGTAGTAGTGAAACATGATAAATAACTCTTCCTTGTCAACTAACAAAAGAGGCAGAGCTAAAATAAAACAAAAGCACATCTTTGGGGGCCCAGAATTGCAACTTGGGGAACACAGACTTGGGCAGCAACCCAAATAGTGTCCTTCCAGGGAACAAACGTCAAGGGTTTTGAAAGAGGAAAAAGAATGTTTACATAAGTTGTTTACAAAGAATTTTGATTGGTGTTGGTCATAGAAAACAAATCTTCCCTAAATATCATTGGTCCCTAAAGCTACCACTAAGGGAAAGTCTGTTACTGTACATAGTTGCGAGTGTTTGTGCTGAGTTCTTGGAATTTTTTTGGTTCGATCCAGTGCAAAAGTTCAAAAGTTCCACCAGTGAGGACATGGGTAAGGCCCACCACATTTATGGCCAACTGGCTCCGTCTGAAAACCCCTGAACACAAGAGACCCCACTTCTGTTCACCTTCCATTATCATAGAGTCTCGAAAATGGACTAATCGATACAAGTTTTCACCTTCTACCCAAGTTAGGCGGTGCTTTTCTAGGAACTGGCTCTGTTTTTCCTTGTATACCTCTGTGACAAAATTTAAGATTATTTATTAGAGGAAACACAAATGGTCCAAACTCGAAGACATTCAGCAAGATGAACCTACCATGCTGGGCATGATACTAAGAGAAACTGTATCCTTGTTTCATAATCTGTAGTCTTTGTTCTCTCGCTTCCTCAAACCAAGGAAGAACCGGCTGTTCCTGGGCAATCCTTACTTCTCACATGATGCTCCTACTTATTCTTTTTACTTATTTATACACTTAATGAAATCAGGCAATCACATGATGTACTTGAACTTGAAAACCCTTTATGTTGATACTTCAAATTCTATAAATTATATCCAGTTCTAGAGTTAATTCTCTAAGTTTGCCTGAGTTCTAGAAAGTCCTCTTCCACAGAGGTGGTTCCATAAACAAGTGGGAAAAGGACAGGCGGTCAGCCAATGATGTTGAAAATATCAATGGTGACTATCTTAGGGCAACAAGCTCTTAGGTATCTTTTAATGTATTTCTTCATATGTTAAATAATTATTTGAATTTTAACAGTGATTACGAGTTGTTTATATCATCAGAAAGCTATTTCCATTGTAAAAAATTACAGAATTGGAAAAATTCGCTTCGAGATATGTATAAGTAAAATTAGAATTTTAGTACCTAACACCCTATGCACAGATAAGTTACAGAAAGAATCAAAATACACGAAGCACAACTTTTATAATATTAGAATGAAATACATAGTTCATGTCTTCATGAACTTGAGTTAGGTAGAATTTCTTAAAACAGGACAGAAAGAGCATGAATCATACAGAAAAACAATTTATAAATTTGCTTGTAATTTTTAAATGACGCCAAAATTACAGCTTAGCTTAAAAATCTGGTTTAAAAACAAGCACAAGCCATATGAGGTGCCTGGGTGGCTCAGCTGAGCAACTGACTTGATTTCCGCTCAGGTCATGATCTCGGGATCATGAGATCAGCTGTGCTGAGCTCTACGCTGGATGTGAAGCCTGCTTGGAATTCTCTCTCTCCTTCTGCCCTCCCCCAACCCATGCACGTGAGTATACATTGTCCAATTAAAAAAAAAGAAAAAGGGACACCTGAGTGGCTCAGGCAGTTAAGTGTCTGTCTTCCTCTCAGGTCATGATCCCAGGGTCCTGGAATCGAGCCCCACGCCGGGCTCATTGCTCAGCAGGGAGCCTGCTTCTCCCTCTGCCTGCCTCTCCTCCTGTTTGTGCTTGCTCTCTCTTTCTGACAAATAAATAAATAAAATCTTTAAAAAGCAAACAAACAAACAAAAAAAACCTCTTAAAAAAAAAGAAAAAAAAAACAGGCCATAGACTAGGAGAATATATTTATAACAGCTATTACAAAGTATCTAAGATATACAAGGGCATAAGACCAATATGCAATAAAACAAAACCCCCAATTTTTGAAAATGGGCAAAAAATATGCACAAGAAACAGAAAAAGAAAACAAAGTGACCAAAATATACAAAAATATGCTCCTCCTTGCTATACTGAGAGAAATACAAATTAAATTAGATCCTTTTTATATATATATCTGATTGTCTACAAAATGTTTAATTGTACAATATGAAACATTGGAAATATGAAAATAGAAACTTGCAAAAGTGGGAGTGAAAATAAATAAAGCTATTTTTTTAAAGATTTTATTTATGTGAGAGTGAGAAAGGGAGAGAGAGCATGAGTGGGAGGTGGGGAGCAGGAGGAGAGGGATAAGCATACTCCACATTGAATGTGGAGCCCAACTTGGGCTTGATTACATGAGCCTGAGATCACGAACTGAGCCAAAACCAAAACACAACTATTTTTTTTTTTAAGATTTTATCTACTTATTTGACAGAGAGAGAGATAACAAGCAGGCAGAGAGGCAGGCAGAGACAGAAAGAGGTGGAAGCAGACTCCCCGCTGAGCAGAGAGCCCGATTCGGGGCTCGATCCTGGGACCCTGGGACCATGACCCGAGCCGAAGGCAGAGGCTCTAACCCTCTGAGCCACTCAGGCACCCCCAAAATACAAATATTTTGACATCAAATTAACAATATCCAGTAAAAGGGCACCTGGCTGGCTCAGTCATTGGAGTTTGTGACTTTTGAGGTGCAGCTCTCACGGTTGTGGGTTCAAGCCCCAAGTTGAGCACAGCATTAACTTAAAAAATAAAAAATAAATAAAAAGTTAACTCCAAAAAATTAAATAAATAAATAAACGAAACCCTCAATATCCAGGAAAGCTAAAAATTTACATTTCTTATGACCTAAAAGGTCCTCCTGCAGAGAAACTTGCAAGTATGTGCATAGGAGACAGCTATAAGAAACTGGGGACATCTGAAACCCATCAGATGGGAAATGAAAAATCAAGTTTCTATTCCCAAGAACATTCAAATAGCAATTTAAAAAAATGAACTAAGTCTCTATATATTAATGTTGTAACTAGATCACAAAAACATACCATTAAGAGGGAATAAACCAGGTTGCAGAAATAGACAATATGATATAAACTAATTTAAAATAAAAAACATTGTATATATTGATGATGGATGCACACATACATGATAACTAGAGTCATGGACTGGAGTTACTCCCAGGGATATTCCCTGGGAGCACTTGAGAAGGAAAGTAAAGAAAGGTAATTGCGGAATTTTATCTGAATATTATATTACTTTTGTTAAAATATTTATAAAGCGTATTACAAGACATAAAAGTAATGACTTAGACTCTCATTCCCACTTGACCCTGACCTGATGAGCAGAATCGCAGTGTCTAGGCTATAGGAAGAGAACCTACAGGGTGCCTGTGTGGAGCCACACTTTAGTATTAAGGGCACTGAGCAGTGGTCAACCACAATTGCTATTTACAATCATGGCATGGATAGAACACTACTGAATGTGCAGCATGAATCTAGATGATGCCCTTCGAAGAGTGCCCACTGTGAAGAGCCATCTCACTCACAGATACCACAAGGTACTAATAGTTTCTGAAATACACACACAAAGCACTGCGGGATGAAAACAGCTCTCAGCCGGAAGAAGATTACACTGGAAGAAGAAATCAAAGCATTTTTGAAGAAAGCTCAGATCGGACATGGAGTTGGTCAAATCAGTCTGAAAACTCCCTCCAAAAAATTGTCTTTTTCTTTTTTTTAAGATTTCTATTTACTTATTTGAAAGAGATTGCTCACATGAGTGGGGGGGTCAGAGGGAGAGGGAGAGAGAGAGTCCCAAGCAGACTCCCTGCTAAGCCTAGAGCCCAACACAAGGCTTGATCCCATGATCCTGGGATTCTGATGTGAGTCGAAATCAAGAGTGGGTTGCTTGACTGACTGAGCCACTCAGGTGCCCCCAAAAGTCTTCCTTTAAACATGGAAAGCACACGGCCTCTCTTGACATGAGGAAGGAACACATATTTTATGAAGATAAAGGGCATTTTCTCAGTGAAATTTCCGAAGTTTTTCTTCTATCTCATCTGCTCTCACATCTGCTGGGCATAGGATGGGGATCTCTGTCAGAATATCTGACAACTTCTATCAGCCCCGTTGGATAAACACTTAGGATGTGACCGTGTTGTCTACTAAAGACTGCACTGAACCATGCTCTTTATTCTTGGAGAAGTACGAACTAGAAAGCCAAGTAGCAAATGCAAGCTCCACAGCAGAGTTCATACACTAAAATGCTTGTGCTTTCACTTATAAGGACCGAAGCTTCCAACTGTGACTTAGTTAAGTAACTGTTAAGTGTCAGTATTCTGTCGGAGGCACCTACCCAGTCCGGTTTCAGACTCTTCCTCAGTGTATGTAGTTGGTGTATTTAACTGTATCCTTTGTGCTGGATTGATGGGGGTGGCAGCTCTTAGAATCAGTGTTAATCTGTGTGTACATTTAAAAACTGGAAATAGAAAGGCAAATAATCTTTGCCAAATTCTTCAGAGATGAGTATATTTGCATATGGTTTAAAACCAAACTTTATGAAAGCTTTTGATTAAACCAGAGGAAAAGTAATTTATTTAAAAATAAACATTCGTAATTCCTCAGTGCTACTAGGGACCTTCCAGGCTTGTTTTGGGTGATTATAACTAGAGCCAGGCACAGCAATGGAAATGACCTTATTTTGGGCCTTTGCCATTCAACAGCTGGGAGGGCTTAGGATGTCAAAAGACCAAAGTAGGAACATAACCACCTCTAGGACCTTCTGGACCTTGCTTGGAGCAGAGGTTGGGCTTGATGAGTTGACTTAAACCTTCTCCCAGCTTTGCTGAAGGAAACCAAGGTCTGGGTTGATTGATAGCTATTAGCGACTATTTTATTTGTCAATATTCTAAAAATTCTAGGAAGTCTGTATCATGAAAAAAATCCTCTCTCAACCCAGGCCCTGGTGTTCACCTCACCCCAGTGAGAAAGTCAGCTTCTAAGTCATGCCCTCCCCACCCATGCTTCCCATTGGGTCACACTTCACCAAGTTAGGGCTCTTTCTTTCCTGAGATGCTTGAGCAAAACAGCTTCGACAGGACCAGCTCAACAAGATTCAGACTTAAACCTCCTATTTAAGTTATTTCATTCACCAGTTTTCTCCAGAAACCAACTCTGAGACAAAGATTTGAGTCCAAGTAGTTTATTTTGGGGTGAAGCAAGAACGTGTTATTGAGTAGGTTACCCCTGTCAATATGTGGGGTGGGAGGGTGGTCAGTACCGCTGGGGAACTATGGATAATAGCAGAGAACACAACTCAGAGTCATCCCACCAAAGGGGGGCAAGGAAGTTCAGGGAGTTTTCCTCCCATTCACATGTCAGTAGCTGAGAGCTGCACCGGCACTCCTGGCTGAAACCCCCAAATGGAAACTTGTGGGTGCTTGCAGAAGGTTGCCCTGGTGTACTTGGTGATGGCCAGTACCTACAGGTTACAGGCAGACCACAGGCAGTATCTGCTATCATCAGTACAAATAACATGTAGGGCTCTTGTTTTAGTGATGCTGGAAAGCTTCTGGGGGAAGTATTCAGTGTCACAGGGAATATTCCCTGTAGAAGTCTTCCAAGGTTTCTTATGCTTGGCTTATGAACTAACTGTGCATCAGAGCCCTGTAGAAGACTGAGTTGGCAGTCCCCCACCCCGCCCTATTTCTAGTACATGCACTGGAATTCTCAGGTCTTTCAGGAAATTCAGAGGTCTTTCATGTGTTTTTTCCTCTTTTATTAACTGTAAGGATATAGCTCATTATTCATATTTAGTGAGCCCTCCCTTCAGTGTGAAAAAGCACACAGTATAAATTGTAATACTCTTCCTACCCTCAAGGACCATGTAGTCTAGTTGGTCAATTACAATGTGTATCATTCCTCTTTTCAGGTGAAATACGGAGTAAGGACTAAAGGCTCAAAAGCCTTTCCAGCTGGAAAACCTATAAAAACAGAAATCAAGTTAGCTTGGGATTAGCACTGAAATACCAGAATTGCAGAATTCTGTCCCTGATTGAAACGACCTCGGCAGAGTTACTGAAGATGATTCCACTTTTAACATTGTGTTATAGTTAGTGTTTTGTCTCACTGTAGCTATACTGTCAACTCCTTAAGAACAAGGATAATTTCCATATTAGTTCTCTCTTGCTGCAAAACAAATAATCCCCAAATTTAGCAGTTTAAAACAAGACAGATTTATTATCCCACAGGTTCTATGAATCAGGAATATGGGCAGAGTTTATCTGGATCCTCATTCTCAGGGGCTTCCAAGCTGACATGATTGTTGACAGAATTAAGCTCTTCATGGACTGATAAACCGTGGGGGCCTGCATCAGGCTCTCTGCTAAGCGGGGAGCCTGCTTCCTTCTCTCTCTCTCTCTCTGCCTGCCTCTCTGCCTACTTGTGATCTCTGTCTGTCAAATAAATAAAATGAAATAAAATATTTTTTTTAAAAAAAGCACCAAAAACCCTGTGGGGCCTGGTTCCTAGATTGTAGTTGCCTGGAGGCTACCCCCAGCCTCCTTGCCAGGGGGGCCTCTCCAATATTGGTTTCACCAGAGCATGCCAACCATGAAAGCAATAGAAACAGAAGTCATAGTCTTTTCTAACCTAATTATAGAAGTGACAGCCCATCACCTTTGCCATATTCTATTGGTGAGAAGAAAGTCACTCAGCCCAGCCATACTTAAGAGAAGGAGATTACGTTAAGAACAAGAATACAAGGAAGCAGGAATCACCGGGGGTCATCTTATGGGTCAGCCTGCCTTACTACCCAGTATAGTAGGTGCTCAATAGTGTTTATTATTTTGAACATTTACTGTTCCTAAAACAACAGAACAAGTTGCAAAACCGCATCACAGCAAAAGAACGCCCAATTTCAGAGGGAGCAGATCACCTAATAGGACAGTTTGCTGTCGTACATTCTCCTTAGTGGACAAATCCACTTAAGACCTTGATCGCGTACTAATAGCAACACTTTGAGCTCCTTGGGGTGCGTGAGACTGTGTCCTTTATCTCAACATCTTCAACAATTCCTGCCCTTTCCCTAACACATGAAAGGAACTTGGCAAACATTGAATGGATTGAAGAATGATTTGGTGAATGACAATGTCTGTCTCTCTTAGGATTTCCCCCCCCCCAGGCTACACATTTAATAAAATGTTATGCCAATTTAGAAAGGAGTCATGGGGCCATGGGGAAGTTTATTATTGCAAAGCCCCTAAACAAATATTTGATTAGATGAATGTCAACAAGGTATTCCCTCTGATGGTTCTAGTACTTTTATATTATAATACCTTTCAAAATACGAATCAGAGAAAACCTATAATGTGGAAAAATAGAAACCATGTGCAGTAAAATCTGCACTTGCTTATACAGTCAGATTGAGTCTTTGTAGCATAGGCATTAGAAAGATAGAACTGACAATCGAGTTTTATCTAGAGGTTGACTAGCAAGGATTTGGATGCTAGATGTACTCTGGGGAGTAGCGTCTCACAGATTTTTAAGTTAGAGTTCAGCAGAAGTGTGAATCCACGCGAAAATTAGTGCAAACCCTTTTCTACAGAAGGTCAGCTGTAAATTTTTGCAAGGCCTTAGAAGATTAAGATTCAGTGGGTTTTAAGAATGTATCACATGAAATGCTGGTTAGAAAAGGAAGTGCTTTTTTTTTTTTAAGATTTTATTTATTTATTTGACAGAGAGAAATCACAAGTAGATGGAGAGGCAGGCAGAGAGAGAGAGAGAGGGAAGCAGGCTCCCTGCCGAGCAGAGAGCCCGATGCGGAACTCGATCCCAGGACCCTGAGATCATGACCTGAGCCGAAGGCAGCAGCTTAACCCAGAAGTGCTTTTATTCAGAGCAATTAATCCTTAGTCTTGGAGCTGATAGACATTCTCTCATCCCTTTCTCTCTCTCTCTTTCCTTCACTGCCCCCCCATCTCTATAGCTCTATCTCTATCATTTCCTCTATTCAAGGAAGAGTCATTTCCCGATTCTATACACATAAGATATTTATAGAAAGTCACGAACATCACTGGCCAATTCAGCCTTCTTATTCTGTTTTGGATGACTCAAACCATGCATATTAATACCAACATTCCTTGGATGTTGATAGATGAGTAAGAATCAGATTGTGTACTTCGTAAGAATGACAAGGGGGTTCCCAAGAGCTACAAATTCTGCAAAACAAATCCCTTAAGTAAATAATGGAAAATGGGAGTTTATTTTAAGCCCTTTGAAAAGTTGAAAAATGATGCAAAAGGAAAGGACTCTTCTGTTCTTAGTCAGCTTTTGACCTTTGACTATGTAAACACAAGACACACAAGAGCTAGAGCTAGGAAACAGAACATTATTTCCCTACTATGTGGATGGACAAAATGAAACCTCCCATTAACTTTTACAGAGATATACTACAGCACTATTACACAGAACATTACATTTAATCATTTATTTTCAAAGAAGGCAGTAGGTGATATTTTTAGCAATCTCAGTAAATTTTTTTTTAATCTGTACGGTGAGGAGATTGCACCAGATCTTTTCCAGTCTTTTCTGCTCTAAACTGTTAATACCAGGACTCACTGAGTCAGGCTATCTCAGAATCCATACATTAGTTTCTTTCTTTCTTTTTTGTTTTTTAAGATTTTATTTATTTATTTGACAGACAGAGATCACAAGTAGGCAGAAAGACAGGCAGAGAGAGAGGAGAAAGCAGGCTCCCTGCTGAGCTCATGACCTGAGCCGAAGGCAGAAGCTTTAACCCACTGAGCCACCCAGGCACCCCTCTTTTTTTTTTTTAAGAATTTATTTGTTTGGGTACCTGGGTGGCTCAGTGGGTTAATCCACAGCCTTCAGCTCAGGTTGTGATCCCAGGGTCCTGGGATCAAGTCCCGCATCGGGCTCTCTGCTTTGGCGGGGAGCCTGCCTCCCCCCCGCCTTTCTACCTGCCTCTCTGCCTACTTAAAATCTCTGTCTGTCAAATAAATAAATAAATTGTTTAAAAAAATTTAAAAAAAGAATTTATTTGT
Source organism: Mustela putorius furo (assembly GCF_011764305.1). Taxonomy (NCBI): domain Eukaryota; kingdom Metazoa; phylum Chordata; class Mammalia; order Carnivora; family Mustelidae; genus Mustela; species Mustela putorius. The sequence goes on along the minus strand of NW_025422010.1, from coordinate 9,234,025 downwards.
TTGTCAGAGAGAGAGAAAGAGCACAAGCGGGGGGAACAGCAGGCAGAGGGAAAAGCAGGCTCCCTGGTGAGCAGGGTGCCCCATGTGGGACTCAATCCCAGGACCCTGGGATCATGACCTGAGCCAAAGGCAGACACTTAACTGACTGAGCCACCCAGGCATCCCCTCATACAATAATTCTTGTCTTTCCACCACCCTAATACTGCAGCCCCTTCTAATTCTAATTCTATCACATGCCCATCTTGACATTAACACATAACTATTAACACACAGTAGCACACCAGCCCCTGCCAGAAGCATCTGGCTTCCAGAAAGGACAACGAAGACCCCAGCATCAACATCAAGTACCCTTGTTACCATGCATTGAAATTACCTGGTGGTTAAGTGGGCTGCAGAAGAAGCAGGGAAATGTCTCCTCTAAGCATTTTTTGTTTTGTTTTGTTTTTTGTTTTTTGTTTTTTTTTTACCAGCAGGAAGGATCAGTTTAGAAGATTAGTTATTTGCCACCTTGAACTTTCAGCTGCTTTCTAACAAAACATCTCTTTCACTTCCTTCAAGTAGAAAACTCATTCCCAGGAAACCCTATTTATGCAATTCCTATGGAGACTTCCAGTCTTAACCCCAAATGAACTCCCCCAAGAAGGCTTTGGCACTCCTACTTCTAAGTTCTCATTTCGTCTTGCACATATACTCTGTATTACAATCATTTCCTTGCAGTGTGCGAGGTCTTCCCAAGAAGGGCTATGGTCTTCCATCTTTGTATCTTCAGTGCCCTAGTGCCTAGTGTATAATTAGGGCTGAAAATATATTTGTATAGCCCATGAATCAATGAAAAGACTTTTCTGACCAATTTTACCCTGCTCTGATTATTCTTTCATTACAGAGCTTAGGCTGCTTACACCATGCCACCCAACTACTTAGCAGCAGTATAATATTTCTTAGTCAAGGAATATTTTATATGAACTAGGACTATTTAAACAAATTTTATATAAATCTTTTTGTAACTGGTCAAGGAAGACATGATTTCAGATTTGCACAGGAATTTTTAAGGAGCAGCCTTGTGGGAGACAGTCCGGAGCTGTTTCTTCTGCCTAAAATTAAAACTGTCCAAGGAGCCTAAGAACTGGCTCATTTTCCTTTTCCCAGCCCACACTCACTGATGCCCTAAATTAAAACTTGAATTAATAGCAGAAAAAGGAAATATACTCTGAAGAGGTTTTCATCCCCTGAAAGGAAGTGAGTATGAAAGAAAGTTATCAACTTTTTCACTTTTATATTTCCTATATTACACTGTTTCTCAACATGAACACGGTTTTATTTTCTTGTGATTAAAAATAATACATGTTTATTGAAATAAATTCAGACAATACAAAAAGCGTAAAAAAAAATAAAGATTATTGGGGTGCCTGGGTGGCTTAGTCGGTTAAACGGCTGCCTTCAGCTCAGGTCATGATCCTGGAGATCCTGGAATCCCAGGATGGAGTCCCGCATTGGGATCCCTGCTCAGCAGGGAACCTGCTTCTCCCCCTTACCTTTCCCCTCTCATACTCTCTCTCTCAAATAAAAAAAGTGCAAAAAAAGTTGTCTTATATCCAATCACCCAGAGAGAACACTTACTAACATTCTGATGTGTACCTTTCCTTATGTTATTCTCTGCACATACAAAGTGTGGTCATGTTACACACGACGTTTTATAAAATATTATTTTATTTATTAAAAAGATTTTATTTATTTATTTGACAGAGATCACAAGTAGGCAGAGAGGCCGGCAGAGAGAGAGGAGGAGTAAGCAGGCTCCCCACTGAGCAGAGAGCCCAATGCTCCCCAGGAGCTTGGGATCACGACCTGAATCAAAGGCAGAGGCTTTAACCCACTGAGCCACCCAGGCGCCCCTGTTTTATAAAATTTTAAAAGTTCAACTTAACACCTCATGGGCATCTTTCCTTTAAAAATAAATACTGATTTTTGTTACTGTTTTTAAACCTGCAGAGCAACATCCCATTGTATGGTTGTACTGTGATTTGTTTAATCAACTCTCTGTTGATGATAATCATTTACATGGCTTCCAGGATTTCAGTATTATGAATAGCACTGTGATGAACATACCTATTAGTACAACTTTGTAGATTTTTCCAGTTATTTCCTTAGGATAAATTCACAGACATAAAACTGCTGGATAAAAGGGTTTGCATATAAAGAAACTCAATGTATATTGCCAAATCGCCCTCTGGAGAGGCCGATTTTATCTGCATTGCTATCACTGCATGAGATCCTGCAGCTGCACACATTACCAACACCAGTAGTTAGCAATCTTAAACTTTTACCTATCTATGGAGCAAAAATTATATCATTGTTTCATTACGTTGATTACTTGATAGGGAAACATTGATCAAATTCTTTTTTTATTTTAATTTTTTATTTTTTATAAACATATATTTTTATCCCCAGGGGTACAGGTCTGTGAATCACCAGGTTTACACACTTCACAGCACTCACCAAAGCACATACCCTCCCCAATGTCCATAATCCCACCCCCTTCTCCCAAACCCCCTCCCCCCAGCAACCCTCAGTTTGTTTTGTGAGATTAAGAGTCACTTATGGTTTGTCTCCCTCCCAATCCCATCTTGTTTCATTTTTTAAAAGATGTATTTATTTTAGAGAGAGAGACTGAGAGAGCGACACGAGCATGCAAGTGGGGGAGGGGGAGAGGGAGAGAATCTCAAACAGACTTCCTACTGGGTGGAGAGCACAACACTGATTTAGATCCCAGGACCCCAAGATCATGATGCCAGCCAAAACCAAGAGTCCGATCCTTAACCAACTGAGCCACCCAGGCATCCCTCATTGATTAAATTCTTAGAGGAAATTTCACTTAAGTCTTAGAGGCTACTAATATTCAGTCCCACATTAGGGAAGTAACAAGCGACCTGAATCTGCTAATGGTTCAGGTGACATTCTGCCTATTACTTTTTTAGACAGTCTGTTCTTGAGGTCTGTAATTACTGACTGTTTTGACTTTCAGTTTCCCTTTTGGTCCCACATATCCAAGATTACCTTGAGAAGAGTTTGGAAAGATCACGAAGTTATTTATTACCCTTCTACCTCCCCTCACTTCAGAGTGAAACAGCATGAAACAGGTCTAACTCCTCGGTGTACCACTGTGACCACATCATGCTTCTTTGTATCCTCAAATTTCCTACTTGAAAGACCTTTATTCCCTTCTCTCTCTAACATTCTTACTCATCCAGCAATAACTTTGTCTCCTTTGACCCCTTCCTTTGAAATTGACTCAGTTCCTCTTCTTCCCTCAAAGCCAGACTTAATCTGCATTTCATGTTATTCATTAGGAAACCTGATGAGGTTGGTCAGTATTGTTAAAGCTGGCACGTGAGAGGCAGAGCACATTATGCCATGCCTGAGACTGCTTTAATAAGTATGATGTGATCTAGGAGGATGATTTAATGTTCTAATTATACTTGCAGAAATTGAGGATCAAAGCTTCACAGAATCTAGTAAGAGATGAGGTCAGAATTGCAATCCAAGTCCCTCTGATTAGAAAGCTCATGGTTTTCATTATACCATGTCCTCACTAGTGCCTGTTTGTGATGGTTTGAATGGAGAAGACATCATAGAAATGGCAGAACCCAAGTTCCTCCATTTTTCACTCCCCTCGACTTTTTTACAGTTCTCCTAACTCCTACTCCCCCATTCCTCCCTGCCCCCACAAACCCCACACACATTCTTTAATTAAAGGGTTGACCACTATAGTTAGGGTCAACTTCCCTGGGCTTATGGTAGTAGCTCTAACTTCGAATCATGGGATGTCTAACCAGGCAGCCATGATATTCATTACAGTGTATAATCAAGCCACTTTAATCAAGACTATATGGTTAGGGCGCCTGGGTGGCTCAGTAGGTTAAGCCGCTGCCTTCGGCTCAGGTCATGATCTCAGGGTCCTGGGATCGAGTCCCGCATCGGGCTCTCTGCTCAGCAGGGAGCCTGCTTCCCCCTCTCTCTCTCTGCCTGCCTCTATGCCTACTTGTGATCTCTCTCTGTCAAATAAATAAATAAAATCTTTAAAAAAAAAAAAGACTATATGGTTAGATCACTGACATTGAACTCACTGGCATGTGTTGGTTTGTGACTAGAAACAATGGCTTTGAGAGTGGAGGGAAGAACAGGGATTTTTCACACATCCCCCACAATTCCTTCACCTAGATTCTGCAAAGAATAATTGATCATGTTTTAGGTTACTTTATATGTGGAGTGGCTCTAGAAATGAACTCATGTTATCAGGTGTGAGGAAGATTAATCCTAATGTTTTCACTTGAGAATTATGGTCAGTTAAGGATAAGCCAAAATCATGCTGGACATGAACAGATGTTTTGAACTGGGAAATGAAGTGGTATGTTACACTTACTGGCATTGAATGACTACTGAAAGCATTTACTTTCTGTAACTTCTTCAAGGGAGGGTTAACAGGCTAGACACTCCTTTAGATCTGATTCTTACTTTTTGAACATTACTCTTTGCACTCTTTGGTTTTGCTCCTAGGTAACAGAAATTAGGGACACCTGCTAAGTCCTGGCTTGGATGTCAGAAACCAATGAGATAAATACGTTCTTCATGGACTGTGAATCCACAAGACACTATCCTACTATAGAAGACTCCCAAGCTAACATTTACCAAGCACTTACTCTATGCTCAGCACTTTTTTTGGGGAAGATTTTATTTATTCATTTGAGAGAGAGAGAGAGTGATAGCAAGAGAGAGAGAGAACAAGCACAAGCAGGGGGAGTGGGAGAGGGGGAAGCAGGCTTCCCACTGAGCAGGGAGCCCGATGTGGGGCTCGATCCCAAGACTCTGAGATCATGACCTGAGAGGAAGGTAGATGCTTACCTGACTGAGCCACCCAGGCATGCCTATGTTCAGTACTTTTTAAAGAACTTTACAGGCATTAACTCATTTTATTCCCATAATAAAGCAATGAGGAGGGCACTTGGGTGGCTCAGTGGGTTAAAGCCTCTGCCTTTGGCTCAGGTCATGATCCCAGAGTCCTGGGATCCAGGCCTGCATTGGGCTCTCTGCTCAGCGGGGAGCCTGCTTCCCCCTCTCTCTCTGCCTGCCTCTTTGTCTACTTGTGATCTCTCTCTGTCAAATAAATAAATAAAATCTTAAAAAAAAAAAAAAAAGCAATGAGGAGGGTACTATTACTAGATAGAAGTCTTGAGAGACCAAGTTGCCTAAAGTCACACAGCTACAAAGCAATAGATACAGGATCTGAACCAGCAATCTCCTTCTAGAGCCTGTTCTGTTAGCCACCATGACAGGTATGCCACTGAGATAGAGAAGTCTGCTGGAGGAATAGCTGAGACCCCTGAAAGGTAAGAGTTCTTTGTCTTCCCAGGGAATGTGGTAATCCACATATGATACTTGGAATTGCTGCAGCATCCTGTGACCATAACAGGATTACAGCTCTAGTTCGGTGGAGCAGAAAGATGGAAGGTTCTCAAGTTTTTAAGGACATCCTTGAGTAACTGAATTATCTAATCTTGGAACTGCTTTACCTTTGGAACTCTTTTCATGTGATATAATGAACTCAAAACTGTTGAATTTCCTTCCATCTGGTTTTCTGTTACTTGTATGGAAAAGCACTCTCACTGATACTCATGTACATATGCATAATCCAACCAGAGACGTACAACTCTTTGAGAGAGTCCACCATGTGCAAGATTTTCATTCAGTTAGATGTCTTCCATATACCAGGCACAGTACAAAATGTTGAATCAAACAAGTTGGGAAGGGTAGGTTCCTACACCTATAAAGAATAATAATGTGGTGGTAAATATGGTACTGAATGTGGAGGCCGACTTGTATAAGGAAGGCGTCAAGAGAACTAACCTAGACCAAGAGGTCAGAAGACCAAGGTAGAACCAGGTGACGGCATGTGTATCAGATTCAAAGAATCCATGCCATATTGGTATCATCTACTTGTAAGTTTGTTATATATTTAATTTGCTACATACTTTAGTTTTAGTTGTATAAGACACAGTGATATGTGTATAATAGTGTTGGGTGTATATATATTTAGGTGAATTTATAATACAATAATTATTTATTTTTAAACAATTTTTTTGATTTTTAAAAATTTATTTTCTAGTAATCTCTACACCCAACATGGGGCTTGAACTCATGTTCCTGAGATCAAGAGTCACATGCTCCTATGACTGAGCCAGTCAGCTACCCTTATAATACAATAATTTAAATCGGCATGGAGACCCAGAATATTTTACCCTTTTAAATGTAAATAGTGAAACCAATTTAGGAGAAGCAGACTAATATAAGGGATAAGCAAAGAAATGGGAATGGAGGCATTTGGTGTCTATTTGTAGCTCACTGGCTGGGAGCCTTCTTGTAACTTGAATCTCATACTTCGTAAAATATGATTCATATGTGGTTGCAATGGAATACTTCAGAGTTTTTAAATTAATGAAGAATAAAATTTTTAAATCCCTATACTGCTGTGAAAGTTCCAGAAATCTTTCATAAGTTCAGCAAAGAAAATGGGCAAAAGGAAGGGGTGGTACAGGACATGACACACAAGAAAGGAAGGCAGAGAAGGGAAAAATCAAAAGGCAGTAAAGTGCTTGGTAAACTCTACACAGCAGGAAACAGCACTGTGCATATTACAGCTGTTACTGAGTAAATACTTGTTGGAATTTCCAGAGGTGATCAAACAAACATCAAGAAGGTGTTTTTTTTTCTTGCTTTATTATGGAAAATTTCTAACATGTACAAAAGTACTGAAAATAGTCATGAGAACTACCGCATCTTCGACAGTCATTAATCATGGCCAATCTTGTTTCATTTCCATTATTCTGAAGCAAATTCCAGATATATTATATCGCCCCTAAATATGTCAGCACACATCTCTAAAGCAAAAGGCATTTAGTGTCTACCTCACTCGGTGACAGTCTTCTACATCTTCATATAACTTCATATAACTTCATATAACTTGTAATACATGATTTACAAGAGGTTACAACGGAATTTTTTTTTAAGTAACCACGATTAAAAAAAAAAAAAAAAAGTAGGTGGTTAAATCCCCAAAAGGCTCTCCAGGGGGGGAAGCTCACCTCATAAATCCAGATCGGCGTTACATTCCCTAAAAGCCCAAAGAACAGCTCACTGTCTCTTCCTTTCAAGGTTGAGACCCCAGCCACAGTCTGTGCAACCCAGCCTTTTACGGACCTCGCGGGCCTTCGCCCTGCCCCGGCCGAGGAAGTCCCCGCCCATTGGGCCCCAGCAGCCCTCGCGAGCCTCCGCGCGTCCCCGCCGCCCCAGACTCCCTAGGCCTGGGGTCGGGAGCGCGCACGCCGTGCGTCCCAAGGCTCGCTCAGGATTCTCGCCTGGTGCCGCAGGGAAAGGCCAACGGTTTGGTCCGCCATGTTCTTCTCCGCGGCGCTCCGGGCCAAGGCGGCTGGTCTCACGGCCCAGTGGGTAAGGAGGTTCGGAATGAGCCCCGGCACTGCCGCCGCCCTTTCATCTTTCTCGGTGTCTCTTTTTGTGGTGGGCAACGAGAGCGCTGGGCCCTGGACGGCTTGCAGGCGGTGGCAAGGACACTGCGGCCTTCGCCCTTTCCCAGGGAGGCCGCCACAGCTTCACGGCGAGCCAGGAGCTCCGAGGGAGGGTCGCAGACGTAGCTGCGGCGGGTGCGTGGCCTCCCCCACAGGTTTGGGAAGTTAACGCCTAATGTGGTCAAGGAGAGGAAGAAGGAGGGGCCGCCCGGTGGTCTGTTTGTTGCCGTTTCGCCGCAGCGCAGAACAGAGGCCTGGCCTGCGTGGGCCAGATAGGTTTCTAAGACCACCCCCCCCTCCGCCGCCCCCTGCCGCCCCCCGCCCACCGAGGAGGCACCTTGAGGATCAAGCCTGGCGACCTTGTTGCTGTCAGGTTGCAGCGCACTGGAGAGGACTCTGAAATTGTTGGCTCCGGCTTGCGTGTTGAAAGCTTGGAGAGCGAGCGTTTCCTTAGGCGAAAGGGGTTTGATTTAGTGAAGATCGTATTCTGCGTATTTATTAACTCTGAAAGGACACCCCCACAAATCCTTCTGCATCCAGAAGGATTTTAAGAGCTTGAATGGGCTTCCGAGGTCCAAGTACATGTCCTTATTTTAGGTAAGGAGATTGAATCTCAGGTCGAAACACTCATTCAAGTTAACTTAGAAATGGTGACTCCATTAATGACGATTATAGCAACATTTACTGGAAAGAAGCCCCCTTTTCCCCCCTAGCAGTAAAATAGAAAGGTTGAGTCAGTTCTTAGAAGACAAGGAGAGAATGCATAGTAGTGTATATAGTTCAGGGCTTTATAGAGTTAGACCTGAATTTGGCTGGTGGTTTCGCTACCTTTTCTTGATTTGTGACGTTGGGCTGTGATAATCTCTCACTTAGTTTTCTTGGTCGTAAAATGGGAGGAATATTCCAATTTGCAGAGTTTAGTCTTTCAATAAACATTTGAGGTCCTAATGCGCGGCTGGGCTACCTAGTAATGATAGGTAACATTTGGTGAATACTTTCCATGTGCCAAGCACAGTGTTACGTGTTTACATTCTAAATCTCATTTATGAGGTCGGTACTGTTATTTCTCCATATTACAGATAAACAGATTTAGACAATCCCTTTTCTTGTGGATTTGATAGTCTCATGTAAAAGAAACTTTGAGGTAAATATACAGTGTAAGAGTACAGTGTTAAAGAGTTAGGAATAACGTCAGTTTGGTTTGAAAGTGCAAGATTTTTCCTGGAGGCTATACTAATTGGTGATAACGTTACATATATGGGAGAGAATATAATAGGTGGAAAGGACAACAGAAGAAAAGGCTGTTGATAGTTGACAGGGAAAAGCGTGGTGCATATAAGAAGCCTCAAGCAGTGTTGGTGGACTCCACTGTTGGTAGTAAGATAAATCCAGAGATGAATTAAGAGAGGTGGACAGGGCCCAGATGTTGGAGCAAGGTCCTTCCTTGCACGCCTTGCGGAAGAATTTGGCATTATCTTAGAGGCAGTGCTGAGCCAGTGAGGGATTTTTAAAGGAGCAGAAGGTCAGTATTCTCTGTATTGAATAGATGGCTGGGTGGGAGTGAGGGAATAACATTTCATCAGAGCCAGAGGCTGGGAGACTAAATAGATGAGACTCTTGGAAACCCAGGTGAGAGGTGATGAGAATAAGATCTTATCTACTAGTAGAAAGGATAAAAATCAGAGTACAGATAGATTTTAACTTCTTCAGTTTCTGAGGCAGAGGCTTATTAGAGGTATATATCGAAAAGCAGTTTAAATAATAGAAAAGAATATTTTCAGGTAGTGGAAGAAAATTTCAGTAAGTCTTTATGTTGGTTTCTGCAGCTGTACAGATATTACCTGATATGTAGTATGTACCCAGTAAATATGCAGAATTGATGAATAAGTCTAAGTTTTTGTTCTTTTTTTTTCTTACTGAACAATAAGGCAGATCTCTGTAGTTTAAGGTGTACAGCATGATGGTTTGATTTAGAAGTTTGATTTTATTACACAAGTAATGGATTATAGGAAAAACACAATATTAGGAACAGCAAACAGAATAAGCTGAAGAAAAATTACCAAAATGTTAACATTTTTGTGTTTCCAATTAACAGGACTTACGGAGTTGTTTTTTTTTGTTTGTTTGTTTTGTTTTTTGTAAAATTGGATGGTATTGTTCACATTGTTTTGTAGCCTCTTTCTCACAAAACTTTTTTTTAAAGAATTTTATTTATTTATTTGACACAGAGAGAGGTAAGCAGAGTGGCAGGCAGAGGGAGAGGGAGGAAGCAGACTCCCTGCTGAGCAGAGAGCCTGATGCGGGGCTCAATCCCAGGACCCTGGGATCATGACCTGAGCCGAAGGCAGACGTTTAACTGACTGAGTCACCCAGGCTCCCCTCACAAAACATTTTTGGTCTTTTTTCCTCAACAGTGAACATTTCTGTAATGGCATTTTTAATGCTATGTGGCATGCCATTGTGAGGATGTTCTATAACTTATATAACCAGGCCCTTCTGCCCTTTTTCAAATAGAATATCAGAATGACCTAGCGAAAATCAGGAAAAGTGTAAGAGGTCCCACTAATAAAGTTCCTTTCCTCATAGAGAAACCATTAAGGAAACAATTTTCATTTTTAGAGAAATCGCTTATTTTGTTATAATTTCTGTTGTATTAACTGCCAAGTTCTTTAGCTACAGACTTCAGTTTATCATTGCTTTAAAAATACCCATAACGTAGTACTGTTTAAAAGTCCCTACAAGACAATAGTTGCATGACCTGGAACCATATTTCTTAATCTCTTGGAGTCTCATTTTTCTTTTCTGTAAAGTACAGTAATACCTTATTTAGTGATTATCAAGAATTGCCTAAAAAGTAAATTATCGAGCATTTAGATACTCAGAATAGGCTTTTTCTCTTCCTCAGTAATTTTCCATGGCTTTCTGTAATGTTGACATCACTTTGCAGCTCATCACTGCCTCATTCCCAAGCCACTGCTTAGTTCAATAGGAGTGAAGGAGTTGTGGCATTTTCAAACATTGTATTTTCAGCTTCAGAATTTGGGTTCTTCTTTGTAGTTGCGGTTTCATTTTTTTGTTTTTTGGAGATACATTTTTTTAAACGCCCTTAAGCATGGGTTTAGCAGTTTTGAAATTGTTCTTTAGTAATCTCCATTGATTGTCTTTTTTCCTTGAAAATGGGCTGTTTTGTTGTTGTTTTATGTTGAGTAATTTTGATTGTATCCTGGACATTGTGAATGGTATGTCATAGAAACTCTAGATTTTGTTAATTCCTCTGTTAGTGTTTTTTTTTGTTGTTGTTGTGGCGGGCTCTTAACTCAATTGAACTCAAACTATAACCTAGCTCCCTTCTGAGCAGAATCTCAAATATTGGTTCACTTCTTTTAGCTGGGCTGCTTGGAGTTGGCCACATGTGTATGCATGGTTTGGGGTCAGCCACAGAATTTGGGGCTACTCTCTGGCTCTTCTTATTTTTGGATTTCCCACTTTCCCATGCTTGTGGTTGTCCCAAATGTCCTGTGGTTTTTCAAGCCATTAAGGCTACAGGTTTTCTCTTGAGGTTTTAGCTGCAAAGTGCAGGACTGACAGGGGTCTGCATTCAAGCTAAGAGATGTAAAGTATAAAAAAAAAAAAACAAAACCTTCATTGGCTTTATCTAAGTATAGACTCCCCTTCTGTGTCTGTCAGCATTTGGTTGACCTCCAGTGCCTTCAGAAAGTGTTTTGGGTTTTTGATTTTGTAAAAAATAGTTTGTCCAGAGTTCATAGTTGCTGGCGGTTTGGCCTGGTAATATCTACTCCCCTGCTCTACAAGTGGAACTTCCTGTGGTGGCATTTTTCTTTCTAAATGTTAAGTTTTGTAGAATGAAGTGTTTTCTCATTCCATTAGGCGTTCTTAAACCCGATTTTGCAGTGTCCCAGGGTATCTCCATTTTGGCTCAAGGACTCTAAAGGAGTTTTGTTTTTTGTTTTTTTTTTTTAAAGCATTTATTTTATTTTATTTTATTATTATTATTTTTTAAAGATTTTATTTATTTATTTGACAGAGAGAGATCACAAGTAGGCAGAGAGGCAGGCAGAGACAGAGGAGGAAGCAGGCTCCCTGCTGAGCAGAGAGCCCGATGCGGGGCTCTATCCCAGGACCCTGAGATTGTGACCTGAGCCGAAGGCAGCGGCTTAACCCACTGAGCCACCCAGGCGCCCCTTAAAGCATTTATTTTAGTTTTCTATTGTTACTCTTACAAATTACCACAAACTGGTGACATAACAGATACTTGTCTTATTCTGTAGGTTAAAATTTTGACATGGTTCCCCCTGGGCTAAAATCAAGGTGTTGGTGGTTCTACTGGAATACTGTAGGGGACAATCTGTTTTCTTGGCTTTTCCAGCTTCTAGAAAAAGCTGCCCTTATTTGTTGGCTCAGGGCTCCTTTCTTCCATCTTCAAAGCCAGCAAGGGCAGGTTAAGCTCTCACTGCACTGACTTTGCTTTCTTCATTTGTGACCTATCCTTTCTTTTGCTCCCTCTTCACCATTTAAAAGGCGCTCTGATTGCCTTGAACCCACCCTGAAAATACGGAATAGAAATCTCCCTATTTTAAGGTCAGCTGATTAGCAGTCTTAATTTCATCTGCAACCTTAGTTCTCTTTTGCTATGCATATTAATATGTTTACAGTTCCCCAGGATTAGGAAGTGGGTATTTTTGAGCATCATTACTCTACCTGCCATGGCCTTAAATACTTAAGGGGAAAGAGAAAATGAGCAAATTTTTAATTTATTTAGTGAGGTTCAGCAGGCCATTGCTACACATAACAAATCAGATCTTTATATTGGACATACGAACTTAGTCTCCATTTCAAACATATAAAAAGCTGAATTTCCCTTCTCTTTGGATATTGTTTAATATCAGCCCAGTACTTTGGGTGATAAATTATAGGTTCATTGACCATGTCAATATGGTTTTCCATTGAGAAACCTTGACCTACTCACCTCTGAGTCAAGGTCAGGAAGCATAGCTAGCTGTAGGGAATTTTATTTTTTTTTTTCATTCAACAAGCACTAAAGACTTAACATATTTAAACACTTTTACTTTGCCTTGTTGTTAGGGAAAGTGCCTTATATATCGGATACTTTCCTGGATGTTACCCATTTTTGTAGGTGAAACAGCTTAAGATTCCCAGACAAATATGCCCCAAATTACACAGTAGTAGGAACCTGAACTGGGTTGGTTGGTTTGTTTGTTTTCCATTTAACCACTTCCTAAGTCGCTCAAGTTTACTGAAGAAAATTGATTTTGTATGGTGAAGATTTAAATTTAATAGGTGCTATAATAGTATAAGGGTTTGTCACTGTGAGCAGAGACTAGGGAAGTGATTTCACTGTACTTAAGGAAGAGAGCACAGGGGATAAGAGGAGTAGGTTAACTCATAATGGGTACAATTTTGTTCCTAAGGGAATATCATGATAGTACCATGAAAAAAACTACACAGTTTGGAAAAGATAATTTCAGATAGCTACATTTATAGCAATATGTAGTACATATCCTTGCTATTTTGAAATATGGAGAAGGAAGTTCTTCATTATCACTCACTAAATACTCCTGTACTTCCAAAGATTCTGGATTGGAAAAGATCTCCTAGCATTTCTTGTTCTTGGCATCTTTAGGTTTTGAAGACCAAAATCTGTCACCTGCATGCTATGATAATAGATACCATATACCCTAAAGCAGTAATTCCCAAACTTGATCAAAAGAATCTCCAATGATACTTTAAACATACACATACTGAGCTCCTCCTGGTCATAGGTTTATTAAATTTTAAATAATACATGTTTATTTGAGTATTAGGCCTTAGGACTAGAAAACAAAACTGTTTACATTTATACAGCATTTGTTTGTATTTATTTGATTTTCAAGTTAAAAAAAACTGTGCTTAATCTTTACCAGTTAATTCTTTAAGTTAAAAGGTTTATTTGTCTGTTTTGTTTTTAAGATTTAATTCACTCATTTCACAGAGTGAGAGGGAGGGAGGGAACACAAGCACCAGGCATTGGGAGTGGGAGAAGTAGGCTTCTCACTGAGCAGGGAGCTTGATGCAGGGCTTGTTGCAGGGCTTGATCCCTGATGCAGAGCTTGATCCCAGGTGACCTGAGCCAAAGGCAGACACTTAACTACTGAGCAACCCAGGTACTCCTAAGTTAAAAGCTTTAAAATCACTTGAACTTGAAAATGAATGTTCACTCTTAAAATCAACTTGTAGGGGCGCCTGGGTGGCTCAGTGGGTTAAGCCGCTGCCTTCGGCTCAGATCATAATCTCAGGGTCCTTGGATCGAGTCCCGCATCGGGCTCTCTGCTCAGCAGGGAGCCTGCTTCCCTCTCTCTCTCTGCCTGCCTCTCCATCTACTTGTGATTTCTCTCTGTCAAATAAATAAATAAAATCTTTAAAAAAAAATCAACTTGTAATTATTTAGGGTCTCATCTGTTTTTGTGAGTGTTGAAGCCTACTGCCTTCATTTTAGGAGTACAAGAAGAAAAGATAATGGGCGACTGGAGTTAGCGTTCAGTTAAAGTTCCAATAATAATAATAATAATAGTGATAGTGACCAGGACAGAAGTACTTTTGCTGATACTACGCTAAATACTTTATCTCATTTAATCTCTAACAGTTTAAAATAGATACTGCTTTGATTTTATAGGTGAGCAAACCTAGGTACAAAGAGATAGAATAACTTGCCCAAGGTTACAGTACTGTAATTGGTGAAGATGAGAATGAACCTAGGTCTACTGACTGAAATGGATGTTTCATTTCTATGAAGTATTCCTATCCTTAGAACATCTGAGTATTGTTTTAATCTACATTGGATTTTACATATATAAAGAGTGCTTTGTTTAATTTGTGGTCAGGATAGACAATATTGTTGCAATTGATAACAGTCATCTTAATCTGTAATGCTCCTGTAAAACCTGGGCTTTTTACGTAACTTTTCTGTTAATGATTTGGCCAAATTTTGCTTGTTAATTCTCTTACAGTGCTAGAAAAATCAGTTAGATTTTTTAAATCTGAATTAACATTTTTAGTTAAATTATTGATGGAACTTTATTTGGAAGACATTGTAAGAGTCCGCCTAACGTATATTTGAAAATGTAACAAAACAATTTTAGTGGTTAAGGCAAAGTTAAGGTTCAAGTAAGGCAAATCGATGTTTGGCTTTTCATTTATTTAGCATTGTGATCTAGGAAATTTTTTTCCTTTGTTCTTTGAGCCTTAGTTGCCACATCTCTAAAGTGAGTTGATGATTATACCTATATGGTACAATTGCTGGGAGGAGTAAATGAGTTACAGTATTTATGAAGTTCATAGCATAGTATTTGATGTAGAGTAAGCACTTGTATCACTATCCTTGAAATAGGTATCACAGTTACTATTAGCCCAGCCATCATCTACTTCATTAAACTAAAATGCACTGAAAACTTATTTAAAATGTAGAAGTACCTACTCTGAGTGTATACAGAAAGACTCTTGGGGGAGCTTTTTGTTTTCTCTGCTTGTCTTTAGACAGCTGAAGGAAATGGGTTTTGCTTGAGTTGGCAGTGGGGGAGGCTGTAGGTAATAGGCAAGTAGGTAATTGGTGAACAATGGCAAGAAAGTAGAGAGGGAGCCAGTATCACTTTCCCTTTACCTCATGTTTCACAAGTGAGTTGTGACCCCTCTGCAGGTGCACACATGTATTACGGATTTAATCTGTAAGTGTTTGGGGGCAGTGTGGAAGGTATATTCCTTGCCTGAAACGGTTGCTATTAAAGAAAACACCAACTTTCAATTGCTTGACCTTAGTCCTGTCTTTCTGACTAATTAGGTTACTGACTCTGTCAGTTTTGTTTTTGCAGCTTCCTTATCCTTTATGAAGTTTGTCTGGCTGAATGTGGCCATTTATAGTGCAAATAACTGATAGAACTGAAAGGTGAGCAGAGTGGATACTGGTCAATGTTTGAGCAACAGAAGAAACTAAGAAAACAAACATAGGGCCTTTGAAAGATTCTGTTCTAGGGGGTGGGTGGAAGAATGAAAAATTAATTTTTGTCATTTTGATCTAGTAGTATTGGTAATGCAGATGATGATTGAAAAGAGCAGGACTGATAGAGCAGATGACTTACATACGAAAGGCCTGGGCTCAGACGTCATCTCTGTCACTAAATGTGTGGTATAGGTCAGGTTACTGTTTCTAAGCCCAAGTTTATTTAAAAGTAAAATGGAAATAACAGCAGCTAACTGTAGATTTATGAGGAGTCTGGGAAAAAAAAGGTATCTTGAAGTACATCACACAGAGCCATTCAAGTTGAATTCAAAGAAAACTGCCATTATTTGCCTGTTGTAAATTTCCTTTCTTTCTGAAACACTCTCAAAAAAGAGTAAGATGGAATTGAAGTCCACTATTAATTCTGTGCTGTATGTTAAATTATTCTTCTCTGCTTAAAATAAATTACTTGAATTTTCATTGAAGTTCACTGAATTCAAATGGAATTTGTTGATGTATGGATACTTTAGAGTCTAGTGAGAAACTAGATTCTAGTTTGGTGAAAAGAGTAGAGTTTAAGGGGGGAAAACTCCGCTTACTCTTCAAATCAGTCCAGCCCAGCCAAATTGTTTCTTTCCAGTTCAGCACCACTAATTGGTCCTGGAATGCCTCTTCAATTCCAAGGTGAAACTAAATTCAAATGGCTTATTAAGTAGTGTAAAAATGTTAATTCAGATTTTTCATATCTTACTTATTCCTTTATTGCAAGTGTCTGATGTGGATGTTATGAGGAGTGTAAAATAGGTGAAGCTCTTAAAGATGTGAAAAAACAGGGCAGCTTTGAAAATGGCCATGTGCTAACTTGATATGAATAACATGCCAGTTGAGAAACAATGAGGGCCAGTATTTATCAGTTTACCCTATTTACCTTGTTCATTGTTTTATAAACAAATTATCCGAGCCTTTTTCCTCCTATTTCTTACTATTTTGAAGTAGTTCTGGCTTCAGACATTGAAATTAAGTTGCTCAAATGCTATGCTAATGTATATATTAGGTTTTCTGTAGGAACAGAAGCATGGCAATTACTGTTTTTTTGAAAAAGTTTTAAAAAAACACAGTAAATAACTTTTGTCTTTTTCCTTTTTTTTTTTTTAAATTAAAGATTTTATTTATTTGACAGAGACACAGCGAGAGAGGGAACACAAGCAGGGGGAGTGGGAGAGGGAGAAGCAGGCTTCCTGTGGAGAAGGGAGCCCAGTGGAGGGCTCCATCCCAGAACCCTGGCATCATGACCTCAGCTGAAAGTAGACGTTTAACGACTGAGCCACCTAGGTGCCCCAGTAAATAGCTTGTTTTAAATATAGGCCATATGTACATACTCTGTAAATGGGAACATGGTGAGCCAGTGGAGGAGGCAGATCTTTTCATTTCTAATCTGTCTCACTATATATAGATGCATTCCAGGGTTTTCTTCGTTAAACTGCTTGATTTCCTAGATCTACTCTATACTTCTGGAGCTCTGATATCATCAAATAGTTCCTTTCAAATAGCTAATAATAAGGCCATAACCTTGTAAGCATTAGCCTTAAGATCTAATGTGACCTCTACCAATAATTAGTTACGTGATCTTGAGAAGTTTTCATAACTCATTTAAATCTGGAAATAATACCTATCTTTCATGAAAGTTGTGAGAACTAAATAATGTGTAAAAAGCTTAGTGACTGACAGATAGTACTTCTATAATAATAGATAATGATAGGTAACACTAATATAGTACTTACTACATGCCAGGCAGCATATTAAGCACTTTACATAGATTATCTCTTTTAATCTTTACAACAATCCTATGAAGTATGTACTGTTAGTACAGTTTTATAGATGAGGAAAGTGGCTCTGGAGCTGGGCTTTTTTAACAACCTGGCTATATTGTCTTTCTGCAAATAGTATGTTTATGGAATATTAAGTACCAGTGATAGATCTCAATTTCCCAGGTGTTAAACTGTGGAAAATGTGGCTTTTAGAAATGATGAAATTGACCTATTTGGTATTGGTCCTTTTTCACTGTCAGAAAGACAGTATTTCAACATTTAGTTTGGTGACATTAGGCAAGATGATTTGGACCAGGGAAGAGTCAGCTAGAAAGCTGTAGAGTAATGCACAAACCTGGAATAATGTCTCAAATGGAGTAGTGATGGAGAGGGAAAGGACTAAAGGGAAAGGACTAAATTTTTTAAAATTGAAATGTTGGGGCACCTGGGTGGCTCAGTCAGTTAACCGTCTGCCTTAGCTCAGGTCATGATCCCAGAGTCCTGGGATCAAGCCCCACGTCTTGCTCCCTGCTCAGCGGGGAGCCTATTTCTCCCTCTCCCACTTCCCCTGCTGATGCTCTCTTTTCTGTCAAATAAATAAATTAAATCTTTAAAAAAATTGAAATGTAATACACATGACAAAAAATTCCAACAGTATAAAAGGATATATATATATATCATAGTAAGTGTAAAATATACATTAAAGAACAGGGGTACAGAGATATATATTATGGTGACTATATTAAATATATTGCATATATTAAAGAGTAAATTTCCTTCCCACTGCACATCCCTGATCCCCTTCAGAGACATCACTGTTACTGGTTTCTTTTGTAATAACCTCTATACTCATTCTCCATTTTATAACATTTTCCTAAATGTCTATATTCATTCTCCATTTTAGAACATTTTCTGTATTTTGAAAAATAGTGGGACATGCAGACTGATATATTTGTAGATTTTTATCTTCTTGTCAAGAACTGTGAAGGCTCTGGGATTTTACCCCTTCTTGCCAGCCAACAATTTAACCTGCTTTGGTATCATGGATGCTGACTGAGACTTGCGTCGGGCTTTATTACTCAGGCCATGCAGGGTAGCACATGCTTCTTGTTTGAGTTGGTTCTCCTTTATCCTCACATCCCATGGGAGTGACATGGAACAACCTGGGTGAATTCTTGGCATCACAACTGAAGAATCCAACCCCAGCTACGAGACAACTTGTGCAACATTTGCCCAAGAGGGAGATACCCTCTACAAAAATCCTTAAAAAGACAGTCTGGAACAAAAGCTGTCAGTGACTAGTCCTCCTCTCAGGTGCAGAAACCCACACCTATGGAAAATTGTCTGCCAGCACTACTATTTTTTCCTCCCCCCCCCTTTAAGTGAAAAAAGATTTGTAGATTAATTTCAGTGATGAGAAAGGAGATAGTATTTTTCAACCATCTATAATATACTTTCACCACAAAATTTGGTGGTCTTATGTGTATATAGATAATAAAAATAATTATGTGGAAATTCAGGAAGCTGTCACTGATCTGTTCTTTGAGACAGTGTGACAGTGACTGTTAGAGTCAGCTAACAAAGTGCAGTTTTTTTTTTTAAGATTTTATTTATTTATTTGACAGACAGAGATCACAAGTAGGCAAAGAGGCAGGCAGAGAGAGAGAGAGAGGGAAGCAGGCTTCCTGCGGAGCAGGGAGCCCGATGCGGGGCTCGATCCCAGGACCCTGAGATCATGACCCGAGCCGAAGGCAGCAGCCCAAACCACTGAGCCACCCAGGCGCCCCACAAAGTGCAATTTAAAAATCTGTTCTTAAAATGCAGTTGTTCAAATCTTCCATTTTTCAGTTATTAAATGTTTTATCCTCGTATCAGCTAAGCAAATGTGATAATGCTTTAATAGGTTTTATAATACTTTCAGAGAAACTTTATTATTTGAACCTTAAAGCACTCCAGTAAGTAAACATCCCTGTTTTACAGGTACAGAAACTGAGGCTTAAAAAAATCCAAGTGGCTTTTGTAAAGTCACATGTTAAACAATTTTTTTTTTAAATCTTGAAACTCCAGCATTTTTTCTTGTGGCTTAGCTGTTGTTTTTTTTTTTTTTTTTTTTTCTGTTTTCAATCAGTAGTCTGTTTTCAGTGATTTGGACTTTAAAACACATAATTTGGGTAGAAGTGTTTGTGTGTATTAAAACTCATGTGCATATCCAGAATTATAGGTCAGCCAGAGGGTGCCTCGAAATAGATTTTCCAATACATAGCCATCTAGCCCCAGAGACCCGTTTTCAAGATTATCTCTGTATTTTTCTTTTTTTTTTTCCCTCTGTATTTTTCATTTTAAGTAGTTACGTGACAGATACTGAGCTAATGAGGAAGGGGTCAAATGTTGACCCAAAACTAAAGCTATTTTAACTTAAGAGATTAGTGGTGTTTAATTTGAATAATACGTAGGGAAGTTGGAAGGATTAATAGTAGAGGTGGCAAGTTTCATTTTCTATTTGATGAATGTTTCATTTTACTGTTTTTAAAGATTTTATTTATTTGAAAGAGAGATTGTATGTGTGCCTGCGTGGAAGGGCAGAGGAGAAGAATCCTAAAGCAGGAGTGTGGAATAACAGCTGGGGCTCTATCGCAGGACCCTGAGGCATGACTTGAGCTCAAGTTGAGTTGTGTGCTTAACTGACTGAGCCACCCAGGCACCCTAATGAATGTTTTGTTTTAAATAAGGTTTTTGTCAGTTAATCCATGCTGCATAAGAAGCATGAGAAATAGAGAAAAATATAAGAAACAGTATGGAAATAAGAATCCCTTATAATTTTGTTAACATTGTAATAACAGAGATAAGCGCTTTAAATTGTTATGGCCTTCCAGTCTTTTCATTAGTGTCTCTATTGAATATAATCAGGATGGTAGTTTATGCTTTTTTGTTTGTTTTATTTAACCCTGATATTTTCCAGTTAGGATTGTGGCATAAATACATCTTTCAGTGTCATTATTTTTAGAAAATACAGTTTTGGCAACTACATAATATGATTTTTGTTGGAACTATTATTTATGACTTTTCAATGTTGGGGGGGCTCCTGGGTGCTCAGTCAGTTAAGCCTTCAGCTCAGGTTGTTATCCCAGGATCCTGGGATCCAGCCCTGTACCAGGCATCTGCTCAGCAGGGAGCCTATTCCTCCCTCTGCTCCTCCTGCCTGCTTGTGATCTCACACACTCTCTCTCAAATACAACAAAAACCTTTCTGTGTTGGGCTTTTTTGTTGCTTGTGTTTTGCTGTAACAATACGGAGAATATATTTCTGTATAAACCTTTATCATTTTATACTGTTACTTAGGATAAAAGTCTAGAAGTAGAATTAATAAGTTAAAAGATGGAAACTTTCTTTAGTCTGTCCATAACCCTGTCAGTTTGCTCTCCTAAAAGGCAGTTTTTAACCTAATGTATAACAGTTTTTACCTAATGTATAAGCATCCCTACTTCATACATACACCAGAACTGTTATCGTTTAAAAAAAAAAAACAGCGCTAGTTTGATAACTGGAAATGTTATCTCATTTAAACATGCATGTTTTATTTTTATTTTTTTAATTTAAATTCAATTAGCCAGCATATGGTACATCATTAGTTTTTGATGTCATGTTCAGTGACTCATTATTTGCGTATTACCACCCAGTACTCATCACATCACATACCCTTCTTAATGCCCATCACCCAGTTACTCCATCCCCCCACCCACCTCACTTTCCACAACCGCCCATTTGTTTCCCAGAGTCAAGAGTCTCTCATGGTTTGTCTACCTCTCTGATTTCTTCCCATTCAGTTTTCCTTCCCTTCTCCCAATGTCCTCTGTACTATTCCTTATATTCCACATAATGATAATTCTTTTTCTGATTGACCTGTTTCACTTAGCATAATACTCTCCAGTTCCATCCATGTCAATATAAATGGTAGGGATTCATCCTTTCTGATATTTCATTGTATATATAAACCACATCATGTTTATCCATTCATCTGCTGAAGGGCATCTCAGCTCCTTCCACAGTTTGGCTGTTGTGGACATTGCTACTTTGAACATTGGGGTGCATGTGCCCCTTCTCCACACTACAGCTGTATCTTTGGGGTAGATACCCAGTAGTGCAATTACTGGATTGTAGGATAGCTCTATTTTTAACGTCTTGAGGAACCTTCATACTGTTTTCAACAGTGGCTGTACTGCCAACAGTGTAAGAGGGTTCCCCTTTCTCCACATCCTTGGCCACCATTTGTTGTTCCTTGTATTGTTAATTTTAGCCATTCTGACTGGTGTGAGGTGGTACCTCATTGTGGTTTTAATTTGTATTTCCCTGATGCTGAGTGATGTGGAGCATTTTTCCATGTGTTTTTTGGCCATTTATATGTCTTTGGAGAAGTGTCTGTTTATGTCTTCTGCCCATTTCTTGACTGAGTTATTTTTTTTATGGGTGTTGAGTTTGGTAAGTTCTTTATAGATCTTGGATACCAGCCCTTTATCTCTTATGTCATTTGCAAATATCTTCTCCCATTCTGTAGGTTGCCTTTTAGTTTTGTTGACTATCTTTTGCCATGCAGAAGCTTTTTATCTTGATGAAGTCCCAGTAGTTCATTTTTGCTTTTGATTCCCTTGCGTTCAGAGACCTTTCTTGCAGGAAGTTGTTGTGGCCAAGGTTGAAGAGGTTACTGCCTGTGTTCGCCTCTAGGATTTTGATGGATTCCTGTTTCACATTTAGGTCTTTCATCCATTTTGAGTTTATCCTTGTGTATGGTGTAAGAGAATGATCCAGTTTCATTCTTCTGCATGTGGTTGTCCAATTTTCCCAGCCTATTTATTGAAGAAACTGTTCTTTTTTCCATTGGATATTCTTCCCTGATTTCTTGAAGATTAGTTGACCTAGAATTGAGGGGCTGTTTCTAGGTTCTCTCTTCTGTTCCATTGATCTGTGTGTCTGTTTTTGTGCCAGTACCATGCTTTCTTGATGATCACATGCATGTTTTAAATTACTAGTTAGTTCATTAGCAGTTATATTGTGACTTTTTGTTCATATTAATTCATTTTTCTCATTGATTTCTATGTGTTTATGATCTCTTCAAGCTGTTAATTTTTTGTCATCAAATATGTAAAAGATCCAGGAGTCACCAGCATGTAGTTAAACATATGAGAATGAATAAGCTCTAAGGGGCAAAAAAATTCTGTGAAGAAAAGAACCTAGGACATGGCTGAGCCCTAAGGACAACCTACCCTGAAGGGTTTGGGTAAAGAGCCAGTAAAGTAAACACAATATTTGGGTTAAGAAGTTAGGAAAAGAGGACACTGAATGCATTCTGTTCTCTTAAGTTAATTTTTTATTATGAAATCTTTTGTTTCTTCTCAGAATTAGTTAAGTAATTCACTAGTGTTATTCAGTAAAAATTGTTCTTTGATTTAAAAAAATCTCAGCTAAAGTGATGGCAGGGACTATCTTCTAAATTTTAGTTTCAGTTAATTTTTCAAAGCTTTATGCTGGTGGTGGTTTTTTGTTTTTTTTTTTTTTGTTTTTTTTTTTACATTATTTGGGAACTCTGGCCTTCGTTTTATCTTTATCTCAGTTTATGTTCTGGACAGGCATATCAGGGGTATAAGTTTAATCTTGTATTTAATTCGTAGATTGACCCTGAAGCAGTTTGGGAGAATTTGAATAAAAGTATAAGGACATATGGGGCGCCTGGGTGGCTCAGTGGGTTAAGCCGCTGCCTTCGGCTCAGGTCATGATCTCAGGGTCCTGGGATCGAGTCCCGCATCGGGCTCTCTGCTCAGCAGGGAGCCTGCTTCCTCCTCTCTCTCTCTGCCTGCCTCTCTGCCTACTTGTGATCTCTCTGTCAAATAAATAAATAAAATCTTTAAAAAAAAAAAAGTATAAGGACATAAACAATCTCCTTGATGTGTTTTTTTTTCTTCTAAGTTTTTATGTGTTTTAAGATGCAAAAAAGCAAAAAATAGAATCACTGTGTTCTTTTGCTGCCCAAGAAAGAAAACCAAAACAACCAGAGTTGCAGCCCCCTGTGTACTGATCAGATTCTCCCCTCCCTGCCCCCGTTATCCTAAAACTGATGTTTACCCTGTATTTTTTTAACCTATGTCCCACATTCTTTTTTTTTTTAAGTGTTTTAAATTTAAAGTCAATTAATTAACAAATAGTGTATTTTTAGTTCCAGAGGTAGAGTTCAGTTATTCATCAGTCTTAAATAAAACCCAGTACTCATTATATCAAGTGGCCTCCTTAATGTCCATCATCTGGTTACTGTATTTCTCCAAAACCCTCCCCTCCAGCAGACCTCAGTTTATTTCCTATGATTAAGAGTCTCGTATGGTTTGTCTCTCTCTCTCTCTCTCTCTCTGTGATTTTGTCTTTTTTTTTTCATTTACTTATTTGACAGAGAGATCACAATTAGGCAAAGAGGCAGGCAGAGGGGGGGGGGGGAAGCAGGCTCCTCACTGAGCAGAGCACCCGATGTGGGGCTCGATCCCAGGACCCTGAGATCATAACCTGAGCCAAAGGCAGAGACTTAACCCACTGAGCCACCCAGGTGTCCCTGTGACTTTGTCTTGTTTTATTTTTCCCTTCCTTCCCTTATGATCTCTGTTTTGTTTCTTAAATTCCACATATGGATGAGATTATATGGTAATTGTCTTTCTCTGATTGACTTTCACTTAGTGTAGTATCTTCTGTAGAGTTCCATCCTCGTCCTTGCCAGTGTCAAGATTTCATTTTTGTTTAAGGCTGAGTAGTATTCCATTTTGTGTGTGTGTGTGTGTATGTGTGTATATATATATACACACGCACTACATCATCTTTATGCATTCATCTGTTGATGGGCATCTAAGTTCTTTCCATAGTTTGGCTACTGTGGACATTGCTGCTATAAACATTGTGGTGCAAGTACCCCTTTGGATCACTACATTTGTATTTTGGGGGTAAATACCCAGTAGTGTGATTGCTGGGTCATAGGGTAGCTTTATTTTCAACTTTTTGAGGAACCTCCATACGGTTTTCCAGAGTGGCAGCGCAAGCTTGCATTCCCACCAACAGTGTAAGTGGGCTCCTCTTTCTCTGCATCCTCGCCAACATCTATCATTTCCTGATTTGTTAATTTTAGCCATTCTGTGTGTGCCACATTCTGTATTTCGATCCTTTCTTGTTAATTAAACAAGTGTTTACATAAACTTCTTCAACTGAAATTTGGATCTAGGGAAAAGTTAAATACATGATTGTATCACTGCTTTTACTTCTCTGTTATATTTGCTTTCTCTGAAATATCCAGCTTTCGCTAGTTCCATGCTTGGTTTAATCCAGTGTTCTACCATTGTGTGATTAGTAGAACTCAGAAATCAGAGGATTTCTGAATAGTGGCTGAATTGCTTTTAGTCGTGGTAGGGAGGATGGTAAGAGTGTTGGAGGT
Source organism: Mustela putorius furo (assembly GCF_011764305.1). Lineage (NCBI taxonomy): Eukaryota > Metazoa > Chordata > Mammalia > Carnivora > Mustelidae > Mustela > Mustela putorius. The sequence goes on along the minus strand of NW_025422010.1, from coordinate 9,209,173 downwards.
GGGGAGCAATAGGGCAAAGAGAAATAAAATGCAACAGAAGTAATCAAATGGATTCCCTCTAAAACAACTGATGCATAGCATCATAAGCAGCTTTCTGAAACTTTATGACTGGAGTTTTTAAACTAATTCAGTAAAGAATTGAAAAGGGGGCAATCCTTGACTCATTTGTGCAGAGTATATGACTCATTTGTACAGAATGAAAACATGTTTATGAAAGCCCACATTAAATGAATGCTGGCATCCAGCTTGATTCAGAAAAAAGTGAAAGGCCACAAATTAATGGAATATCAGCTCTCCTAATGGCATGCTGACAAGAGTGTAGTAGAAAAGGGTACATGAATTGGGAGATACGGGTTGTGGACCTGGTTCTTCCATGGACTTGTGTGTTACCTTAAAACCCAGTATTACAATAAACCTTGGATTTCCATTTCCTTATACTTCTCCTGAAATAAGATGGGCAGGGTATATAGCACAGTGAGCCATATCTCCTAAGATCTTTTACTTATATAAGTTGACACAGATCTTAAGGTATTTACTCATGAAAAATTTCTTAAGGCTTACGATTTGCTAAATTTTCTTAAAATTTTAGGGGAGACATATAAGGAATTTACATAAGACAGCTGTACAAAATGGAGCTGGAGGAGCCTTATTTGTGGTAAGTAATTATTCCTATTTCTTCAGAATGGAAAGACTTGGAAATTTGGGTAAAACTGTTTTAACAATCCAAGTATCTTAAACACCAGTGTCTCATTGTGGTGATTTAAATATAGCTAATTGAACTCATTAAATTTCAAAAGATGTGTGACTCCAGTTGAACCTCTTGAGTTTAAATTGACACCAGGGTAGCCCTGAATTTAGAATATTTTTTGGTGAAATTACTATGAGCCCTAAACTGATTTCTAGTCTCACTTTGGGTTGATTTTTTTTTTTAAATTTATTTATTGACAGAGAGAAATCACAAGTAGATGGAGAGGCAGGCAGAGAGAGAGAGAGAGAGGGAAGCAGGCTCCCCGCCGAGCAGAGAGCCCGATGCGGGACTCGATCCGAAGGCAGTGGCTTAACCCACTGAGCCACCCAGGTGCCCCTCACTTTGGGTTCTTAAAAATGCTGTAATTTGGGGAATCCCAAAATGGTACTAGTTTAAAACTCCTGGATCTTAGTAATACAGTGAATACATTAGTAGTTCCTTTATATTTTCGGTTTTTAGGGTTTAACTACAGGTGGAGGTCCATGAACTCCCTAGCTTAACTGTACAATTCAAAGATAAGATAATGTATCTCCTTTCTGTGATAAGATGCAGTTACCAGGGATTCATCTGGTGTTGTTTAAAGGCAATTTAGTTGACTTGGAGGATGATTTAGAGTTAGTAATTCAGTTTTGTTAGCTGAGTTATTTCCAGGCTGAATCTTAAAAAATGAGTTAACCATACTATTGTGTAGATTCCTGCTTGATAGTTTTTCATGTTTGTCTAAAAGTGTTGAATTTGCCACATACTTGAGATCATTGTCCAAAGTTTCAATTTTCTTTTCTTCCTTTATATCTTTGAAATAGTAGAACTTTAAGAGTTAACATATTGAAGTATTCAGCTCTGTGTTCACCGAACATACTAAACATTAATTGATGTAAGTGTTAATCTCAGTGTGACTCATTTGATTTCCTGTTTACATACCATTTCTTGTCAGTTTTTGAAGAGGGCCTGTTCTTTTTGGAGAAGAAATAAAGCTTCTTGCCATTGGCTGGTTTTTGTTATGTGGTGAAGAAATGGTGTTTTTGTACCTTCCTAAAGTAGTGGGTCCTTTTGATAATTTGATACACACTCTTCTGGAACAATGCCTGTTACATGTATACTCAAAATTTTGTGTCTTAATTTTCTAAGTCTTCCAGCAATGGTTTTTTTGTTTTGTTTTGTTTGTTTGTTTTTTTTTTTTTTTTTTTTTAGTAATTACACTAGAAAATCCTGTTCTCTAATCAAGTTTTTGGATTTGGTCCTAAAGCTACTTCTCTTAGTTATTAAAGAGTGATTTCTAAAACTTTTATGAAATTTTGAATTCTGTTAACAATACTTCGTTAATCCTATTCATTAAATGTGTATTTAATAATTAGTCCTTTTTGATGCATGGATAGATTATATAATTTGGGAATTAAAGTGAAGAGATTAAGTGATCAGTAGTAGTATAGTAATATACAAAGCTGTCCTGAGGGAGTTTTGATAATTCTGGAAAACATTTTTTCCCTTCATATAGCACAGAGATACTCCTGAGAATAACCCAGATACTCCATTTGATTTCACGCCAGAAAACTATAAGGTATGACTAAATTAATGGTATAATTAATTTATGAACTGTTTAATATTTTCCAGATGTACTAAAACATGTGCTTTTTCTTTGATACAGAGGATAGAGGCAATTGTAAAAAACTATCCAGAAGGACATAAAGCAGCAGCTATACTCCCAGTCCTGGATTTAGCCCAAAGACAGAATGGATGGCTGCCCATCTCAGCTATGAACAAGGTACTAAATTCATTTTTACCTTAGTTTGAAAAGATGAGAGACTGTGTATGAATTTCTTCTTATGTAGAAATTCCTCTGATGGTTTTTAATGTCAGAATCAAGGAATTTGAGGCTTTTAATCATTTATGTTTCCTCAAATTTGTGTTTTTGTTGGTTCTCTTAATGATGTGGAGTACTGAAAAGGTAGAGCTTTTTATCCTTGCAGGAAATAGTAAAGGCATTATCGTGAAAGTCGTTTTCTCTTTTTTTTTTTCCTTTTTTTAAGATTTTCATTCATTTATTTGACAGACAGAGATCATAAGTAGGCAGAAAAGCAGGCAGAGCCTGGGAGGGGAGGGGGGAGCAGGCTCCCCGCTGAGCAGAGCCCGACCCAGTGGGCCTGATCCCAGGACCCTGAGATTGTGACCTGAGCCGAAGGCAGAGGCTTAACCCACTGAGCCATCCAGGCACTCCTCTTTTTTCCCTTTTTGAAAGAAAAGGCCATAATAAAGATAAAAGATCTTGCATGTGTATTGTTTGCTGTCAAGGTATTCTGAAAATAAATGCGCTGTTTAAACACAAATGATGGAGAAAAGGATCTGCTCACAGTTAATAGGAATCTTCATATTATTTTGCATCTTTGGCTACAGACTTTAATAAAATTTATATAATACATAGTATTTGATGGTACCCTAGACTTAATAATCAGCAACATACAGAAATGGTATGGGTGACCCATTTAAAGGTTAGTCTATTCATACATTTAAAAAAAAAACATTTATTTATTTATTTGACAGAGATTACAAGTAGGCAGAGAGGCAGACAGAGAGAGGAGGAAGCAGGCTCCCTGCTGAGCAGAGAGCCTGATGCGGGGCTCCATCCCAGGACCCTGGGATCATGACCTGAGCCGAAGGCAGAGGCTTTAACCCACTGAGCCACCCAGGCACCCTATACGTATTTTTAAGACTCATTTTTTTTCTAATTGTGGTTTTAGCAGTAATCCACATTTCACATTTATTCATGTTATATTAATATAACTATATTTTTGTGGTGTTATGTTGCAGGGTATAGTTTATGAAGTGCCATACAAAATCATGTCTTTTTTTTTTTTTTTTTACGATTTTATTTATTTGACACAGAGAGAGATCATAAGTAGGCAGAGAGGCAGGTGGGGGTGGGGGAAGCAGGTTCCCTGCTGAGCAGAGAGCCCGATGCAGGGCTCCATCCAAGGACCCTGAGATCATGTCCTGGGCCGAAGGTAGAGGCTTAACCCACTGGGCCACCCAGGTGCCCCCCAAAATCATGTGTTTCTTATGAGAATCACACAGATAATAAGCTAGTATGATATAATGGGAAATACATTTGTCTTTGAGTGAAGAGATGTGTTTTTTTCTGTGGACTTCCTCATCTGCAGTGAAGATTTTGAACTAGGATAGATCTCTTGAAATTACTATGTTATGATTCCTAAGTGATAGAGTTGGGACTGGACCATTTTCAATTCAGTGCATTTCCCACTTGGCTGACTCTTGCAGAGATTCTTCTATACTTCATTTCTCTTTTATACTTTTAAAATTTTATTTGGTCTATTAGGCTAGACCATTATCATCTTTATCTTAAAGAACAGGAATGTCTGGGTGCCTGGGTGGCTCAGCAGGTTGGGCCTCTGCCTTCAGCTCGGGTGATGGTCTCAGGGTCCTGGGATGGAGCCTGGCATCGGGCTCTCTGCTCAGGAGGCAGGGAGCCTGCTTCGCCCTCTTGCTCTCTGCCTGCCTCTATGCCTACTTGTGATCTCTGTCAAATAAATAAGTAAAATCTTTAAAAAATAAGTAAATAAATAAATAGGAATGTCTTCAGTTGATCTAATGAAATGCCATAGGAAGATTTTAAATTTTGTTCATATCTCTTAATTTGCTTTTAACATGGTTATGGACCATTATTATTATTATTATTATTATTATTTTTGGACTGAAAATGATACAAAGCAAGTTTGATTGGTACTATACTTAGTAAAACATAGTCAGCTGGGTTTTTTCCCAATAAATCACACTACCCTTTGGGTACTTTCTAAATTACTGAACATTGTTTTTTGTATTATAATAGCAAACTTTTAAAATAACAGTTTAGGTATGTTTCTATTTATAAATACTTTTTTCCTTGCAAAAATTTATGTTTTTAAATTTTTTTTTTTTAAATAATCTCTATACCCAACATGGGGCTTGAACTTACAACTCCAAAATCAAGAGTTGCACACTCTACTGAATGAGCAAGATGTGTCCCCCAAATTCATATCCTTAATAATGGCAAATGTGTTAGAAGTCTTGCTGAATGGTAAGCTAACATAATGACATAAAATAAATGACAACCAATGTGAAAATGTTTCACAAATATTGTCCTGTTCTCTTTAGAATTGAATGTATATGTGTCAGAGACAGGGAATAGTGTATAGAGAATAGAATCAAGATTCCATTTTTATATTTGAGACTTCTTATGTAACTGTTTCTGTGACTCCCCCCTCCCCAAAGGAGAACCCAACCTTAAAATCAGAACAATATCCAGAAGCTCACATATTAGTTCCTTAACCATTACTAAGGTGTAGAGAGGATACAGTAGCATCCCCAGGGGAGCTTTTTCAACTTAGCCATCAGTGGTAGAGCTCCAGCATGTGTATTTTCTGGCTCCAGCATGTGTGTTTTGAGAGGGCTCCCAGATTCAGAGGTACATGCCTGGTTTAGTATCACCAAATTAAATTTTGCACAGCCACTTACCTTTCACAAGTGAGCCATGGTTAGATGTTTTTTGAGAGTATATATCCTTTAGAATCTATTCTAATATGAGAAAGTTCAACATATTTGTCATCTGAAATGCCATTTAACAAACTCCTCTTTCATGTCAAAACATGGAAATGTGGATAATTGTTTAAGAATGCCAGACATCAGATCTTATAACCTGATAGATTAATGATGTTAGGTCACCTGGAAAGTTGTAACCAGGTTGATAGTCATGATAGACTCTATGTGGACTGTACCTAGGATACAGCTAAAAAAACCTTGTTTTCCTTAATAGACTTGGCCTGATCAAAAGAGTTGTACTCAGATGATGATTCCCTTGGTCCTGAACTCCACTCTGTCAAAAGAAATATTTACTATAAATACCTTGATGTGATGCGTAGGGAAGTACTAATCCATAAGATTTTTTTTTTTTAAGATTTTATTTATTTATTTGACAGAGAGAGATTACAAGTAGGCAGAGAGGCAGGCAGAGAGAGAGAGGAGGAAGCAGGCTCCCTGCTGAGCAGAGAGCCCGATGCGGGACTCGATCCTAGGACCCCGAGATCATGACCTGAGCCGAAGGCAGCGGCTTAACCCACTGAGCCACCCAGGCGCCCCAATCCATAAGATTTTTGTAGAGTGTTGCGATTTGAAGTAGAAGTGTTTTGGATTGTGCTGGAGAGTTACGTACATGTTGTGTATGTGATTTGTTTGCATATAAAGTGTGTAGATATGTAAATCAGTATAGGCTAATAGGTGAGCTTTGATTCTCGTCCCTTTTTTTGTGTTGCCATACCCCTTGCATGCAGCGTACATCCCAGTAACATCAAAGCTTTTTGAAAAATTGATGAAAGATTGAAAAAATACAAGTATTTAATTTATTGGGGCTTTGTCATCAAATTTTGTCATTTAGAAATTTCAGATTATAAAATATGAGAGTTGAAATGATCAAAGTAGAAATTCTTAACAGTGGAAGACTTAAAGATTTAGAGAAAAAGAAGATTGTTTTGCAGAGACCAGGCATGGGGTAAAGTAAAGGAGGTGCTGTAACCGTTAGCTTGTGGGCTCTGTGCAATTGAAGTGTAGACGGACTTAACCCTCCAAATACCAAATACAGGTATATTTCCGCCTTATGAAGTTTTACTTTTACCAAGTTGAAATTACGCTCTTTAAAACATACCTAAATCTCAATTAGTAAACATTGTAATTATTTAAAATTTCCTATTATTTTAGGTTGCAGAAGTTTTACAAGTACCTCCAATGAGAGTATATGAAGTAGCAACTTTTTATACAATGTATAATCGAAAGCCAGTTGGAAAGTATCACATTCAGGTCTGCACTACTACACCTTGCATGCTTCGAAACTCTGACAGCATACTGGAGGCCATTCAGAAAAAACTTGGTATGGGACACATTGTATTTATACCTTTTATGAAAAATAGGATTGTCTTTCTAGATTTGACCCATTTCTATCTGAGTTTTCCAATGTTTGCCATCTTACTGGATCTGATCTGTACTTCACCAGTAAATTTTTGTCTTACTATAGTTGCCCGCCTTTATTTGTTCTTATTTTGTATTTTTCCTTAGTTCTCAGCCTCAAAGCTGAATTTTCACCTTTTTTCCCCATAATCATTAGGTATGTCTGAAAAGTTTCTAGGGAGGGGTTTTAAAGTTTTCATTATTTAGAAATTAAGTTTCACTCATTGTATAATGGTAGCATGTGGTACATTAAAAAGTGAGTTTACTTACTGTCCTTGTATTCTTCCAAATGAGTCTTGAAACAAATAAGATACGAGAACAGTAGGAATGCTTCAGAAACGGAAATTTGAAATAAGATGTTATTTCAGTGCCATTTATAAAATTATAAGGGCATTTTTCCATACAAAATAGCCATTGCTTCATTTATAACTCTATAAACCAAATGAAGTAAAAGGGAGGTACACTCTAATCATGTTGCTACCGAATATAAAGTAGTTGCATGTTGTAAAAATAGTTGGGCTGTATTAAAGTATATAAAACAGAAAGCTTACTTAAGTCTGCACAAAAATTTCACCCTCACAAATTCTGATTAATAGTTGACTATAATTAGTTTTAGATTTTATGTTGTTTTGCTTATTTTCATCATAAAAACAAATATGGCTTTTTGCTTTTTGCACTTTATTTTTGCTCTAGCATATGTATGTCTGCCTTGTTTTTCTGTTTTAAGTTATTCTGCAGTTACTTTCATGCATACATATCTTATGCAAAGATATTGTCCTATTGTATTACCGAGTATTTTACAAGAACAGAATTGCTGAATCAGATTTTACTATATTTTGCCAAAATGTCTTTGCTGAAGATATGAGAGTATCTGTTTTCCTTGTAGTCTTAATGATCTTTGACATTAGCACTTTTCTGTTTTTGCCAGTCTGACGGTGTGACTGATTTTAGTAGGTTATCTATCACAATCGAAATGAAAATACTATATTCTGATACACTGCTGTTTAACAGCAAATGCTGAAGATATGAGTCCCCTGAAATCTTGTTTTTAAAGGAATAAGTCCACTTAAGAAATCCTTGAATGTTCTGGTATAATTATACAGAATTGTTTTAAGAAAGTTAATGTTCTTAAATAGTTTTTGTATACCTCTGTAATTTGTTGTTGTTGTTTTCTTAAGCTACATTGCTATTAAAATATAATCTGATCCTTACAGTGATTATTTATATTTTCAGGAATAAAAGTTGGGGAGACTACACCTGATAAACTTTTTACTCTTATAGAGGTGGAATGTTTAGGGGCCTGTGTAAATGCACCAATGGTTCAAATAAATGACAACTACTATGTGAGTATTCCATTTAATTTAAAGTTGCATGATCTCGTATTTAAAATATTTAAATATATGGTTTTCTGTCCTGTAGATACTGGTTTCTGAATACTTGTTTAAAAGAAACTGTTGGCATAAATATCCAGAAGGTTTTTTTTCCCTGTTTTCCAAAGTTTATTAAAAAACAAAGAATTGAAAAGCTTTGCATAAAAATGTCAAGTTTAGCTTCCACACTGTTGGCCACCAGGTTTTTAAAAATTATCTTTAAACATTTTTGCATTTAACTGTAGGAGATAATGAGATATTTTAAAGACTTTTAAATTGTAAAACATAGAAAGAGAAAATACCCACCGAGATTTAAAAGATACTTCACCATACATACTGTTACTAGGTATTATTTTTAATCATCATTGTTACTATTTATAGAAATAAGCCAGTGATAGAGGTAAACCACCGCTATGCCCCCGAAATCCTATTCCTTTCACTTCCAGAGATAACCACTATCATAAATTTAGTGTGTATTCTTCCTATAGGTGTTTTTAAACTGAGTATATGTATCAAGCCATACTAATATATTATATTGCTTGTTCTAAAAATTTTAGAGATGTATCATTCCTCTAAGTACCACTTTAGCTGGACTGCACAAGTTTTGATAAGTAATATTTTATGATTTCTAAAATTTTTAAATATGTATTTTTAAAAATATTTGAGAGGAAGAGAGCAAAATAGAGTGAGCATGCATGGGGTGAGGGGGAGGTGCAAAGGGAAAGGGAGAAGGGCTCAGGAGAAGGCTCGGATGCAGGGCTCAATCCCAGCACCCTGGGATCGTGACCTGAGGCGAAGGCAGACACTTAGCCGCCTGAGTCACCCAGGCACTTCTAAAATAAGCTTTTTGATTTTCCCTTTGGCTGGTGTTTTTTAGAAGTATTAGTCTCCCAAGTGTGTGGAATTTTCTAGTTCTCTTTTTAAAAGATTTCTTGCTGCCCTAATTATGTATAATGGTTGTCATCCATAATATTGTTAGTTCATACTTTTTAGAAACTTACTAGTGAAAATTAAGCCCTGCACTGAGTGTGGATTCTTCAGGAAGGTATTTGCTTTGCTTCTCTCTTGTTCCTGTAAATACTAAAGTTCCGAAAGAAAGCTCCTTTCCTTATACCCTCCCCTGTTGTTCCAGTGTATAAGGTTCTAGACTAGCAGTTCTTTTCAAGGGACAGTTTAATTTCTAGTTTATCCCTGAGGGAATAGCCTTTTAGGGTGTTTGGGATGTCTCTTGTAGCATGCAGCTTTGTCCCTTAACCCTTTAAGCTATGAAACTCTAAAACCAGATCTGCTTGGTGTTCCACTTGTTTTCCTTTTTTTTTTTTTAAGCTTTATTTATTTGACAGAGCGAGATCACAAGTAGGCAGAGAGATAGGCAAGCAGAGAGAGGGGGAAGCAGTCTCCCTGCTGAGCAGAGAGCTGGATGCCGGCCTCTATCCCAGGACCCTGAGATCATGACCTGAGCCGAAGGTTGGGTCTTAATCCACTGAGCCACCCAGGCGCTCCGTTCTTGGGTTTTCATTGAGTTTTTGGCCTCTAGGTATTTCTTTCTTGTCAGCATATTTATAAAATTTAAAGTTTTTTGTTTCTTTAAAATTTTATCCAACATTTTTAGTTTTTTATAATGGTGGGGTGTTCAGTCAGGATAGCTAGTCTGCCCTAATACCTGAAATGGAAATCTCCTTTTTTTTTTTTTTAAAATGAAGATGAAATTTGATTTCTCTGACTGTTTAGATTTCTAGGGTGGTCTCATTCCCTATAGTGACTTTCTTCATTTTACTGATCAGAGATTGAAATTTCTTATCTTCTGTATTACCCATACTTAAAAAAGAAAGTCCTTTAAAAATATGGCAAATTTTGCCTTCTCCCACATTTCTGCAGTTTACTTATAATATAGAGGTCTTGATTTAATCAGGAATTAGACAGTCAAGACTTTGTGTGAAGCATTGTAAGTTTAGGGGTGCCTGGGTGGCTCAGTGGGTTAAGCCTCTGCTTTCAGCTCACGTCATGATCTCAGGGTTCTGGGATCAAGGCCCGCATCAGGCTCTTTGCTCAATAGGGAGCTTGCTACCCCCTCTCTCTGTGCCTGCCTGCCTACTTCTGATCTCTCTCTCAAATAAATAAAATCTTAAAAAAAAAAAGCATTTTAAGTTTAAATATAATAGCTTATGGATTTATATAAGAGATAAAGATTAGTAGTGTTACGGTCTTTTTAGCAAGGCAGTTTTTGTTTTTGTCTTTTAATCCATATCCAACATGGGGCTTGAACATAGGACCCTGAGATCAAGAGCCACTGCTATACTGACTCAGCCAGCCAGGCATTCCCAAGGCAGTTAACTTTTATGGATCTCAGTTGTCTGGTGGATAAAATGAAATAGTCATGTAAACTTTGACTGCATAGGAAAAAACCTGCATAGGAAAAAAACCAGCTATGAAAAATACATTTTGAGCGTAGTTGGTAGATTTTAAATATGGACTTGACATTTGATAAAGGAATTATTTTTAGTTAATTGGGTGTGGTGGCATTATGTTATCTAAGAAAATGTTCTTATTCTTCGATGTCTGCTGAAGTATCAGGAGTGAAGTGTTATGATGTCTGCAACTTACTTTCAAAATGGTACAACCAAAAGTTGGGGTGCTTATGTGCTATATATAATGCAAATACAGAAAATCAAAAATTGTTGAATACAGGTGGTAGGAATATGAGTAAAACTATACATGTATAGTTTTAAAATTTTTATAATAGTTGGGGGAAGGTAAACTCATTAGATGACTTAAAGATTCCTTTTAGCTATGAGGTTCTGAACATTTGTTGAACCCTAAGCAGTTTGAAAGCAGTGTTTTATTTTTACATATGCTTAATCATTGAACAAATATTAAATAACTTCTGTGTGGTGAGGCACTGGAGATGCAGTGCTGAATCATGATTTCTCTGGCATAGTATCAGAGTCCTATAAAACATTTTTTTAAGTACTTAACAGTTTTAGAGAGGGAGTAGGAGTATGGTTTGGGCATTTCTCTTTTAGTTTAATCTTATCCATTCTGTTCTGACTCTTGATTAAACCTAGGGTGCAGCTAGGCACATGGGCATGTGTATCTGTGTGTTTCAATTGTATTTGTTATTTTAAATACCAGAACCCTTTCCTGAGGTAAAAATTTTATATAGGTACATAGTATATAAAATGTAGAGCTGTTGTCATTGAAATGGGGAGTGGAGGGAGGACCAGGGTCATTGAGATACTTTCCAAAAATAATTTCTTTTACCTTTTGTTCAAAAATTAAGTGAATTTGGAAACAGTGAATTTTACCTGGGAAAGAAAGACTGTATCATGAGAGTATTACATCTTTAGGTTAGAGATGGATGTTAGGCATCTACTTTTATGTTACTATGACTGCCGGTGCTAATTACTATTTGCACCTCACTGTTTCTTTAAGGACATAGCATTTGTTAAGCATGTGCCATGGCACTGTTCTTTTTTATGTATTTTCTCATTGAATCCTCAAAAACTTTCTTGAAGTAGGTTTTCTAGTAAAGAAACAAACTTGGAGGCTGAATAACTTCCTGAAGATTATTAGTTATTCAGTGGTGGAGCCAGGATTCAAATGCAGAACTCTTTCACTTTAAAGTATACCTCTGTATTGCCTCATTAGCTGCAGCTCTTCTTATATACTGCATTTAACAGTATATACTGTATATAGGAGTTAATCAGTTTCTCCTACCTTGGTGACTAACTTGGGAGCCGAGACAAATAATGAACTAACTGATACCAGGGATTTACACAGATTTCAGTAGTAGGAAGTAATTTTAATATGACTTTTAATTTTTTATCCTAGGAGGATCTGACACCTAAGGATATCGAAGAAATTATTGATGAGCTCAAAGCCGGCAAAGTTCCAAAACCTGGGCCAAGGTATGCATTTATTTCTATACAATAAATTTTAATGGCTTAACCTAATGTATAATTAATTTAAAAAATTTTATCCCTAGGGGCACCTTGGGTGGCTCAGTCAGTTAAGCATCTGCCTTCAGCTCAGGTCATGATCCCAGGGTTCTGGGTTCTGATTCTGGTTCCTCGCCCCCAATCAGACTCCTTGCTCAGTGGGGAACCTGCTTTTCCCTCTCCCTCTGACTGTAGCTCCCCCTGCTTGTGCTGTCAGATAAATAAATAAAATCTTAATTTTTTTTAAATAAAAAATTTTATCCTTTAAGGGGTACCTGGATGGCTCAGTAAATTAAGCATTGATTTCAGCTCAGGTCATGATCTCAGGATTGTGAGATTGAGCCCTCCATCCCAGTGCGGAGTTAGAATTCTCTCTTTCCCTCACTCAGGCCCTACCCATTACCCTCTCTCTCCCCTAAAAAAAAAAAAAAAGATCATTTCCTAAGTTCTTAGGAGGTGTCAGGAGCTTTGGATAGTATTGAAACCAACCTGTCATCTAAAACAACTAATTTTTTTCCCCTCTAAAATCCTATCATATAATCATCTGGCATCTAATTGAATATTTATAGAAAAGGGAATTTACTACAAATAAAATCTGTTCCATTGTTTAAACGTTCATACTTTGATTGACTCCATTGTTTAAACGTTCATACTTTGATTATTCATACTTTGTTTCACTCTAATTTCCACTTACATGTCCAGTTCTGCCCTTTGAACTGACACAAGATAACCTCTATACCTCTTCTAAATGATAGCTCTTCAGTTACTTAAAATAGGTGTCTTCTTTTCCCCAAATCATTTTCTCAGAATTAATGTCTACTCTTGTGTTGTTTTTTCTGACCTGGTTTTGGTTTTCCTCTTGGATAGCTTTTCTGGTTGGCTAGTGACTTTAACATGGTACTAACATTAATCAGGGTATTTGAGATATGTACTGAGTAGTGCAGAGCATTGTGGGACTCTCTTCTTTGTCGTAGACATTTTGCTTATAATAATGCAGCCAAATTACATCAACTTTACTTCAGGTACATTTCACCAGTAATTGCACTTACAGTCAGTTAGAATGTCTAGATCTTTTTTAGCTTCCTGCACTGTTCACCCCGGTTGTTCCCATTCTGCAGTTGTGTTATAATTACTTTGCTTTCAATTATGAACCTGAACTTTTGCTGCTAACCCCTGTTCTATATCTAAGTGCTTATATTGCTCAGAATTTTTTTCTAATACTAGCAAGTGTTTATGTAATTGTAAGCCCTGTTTTTTTTCCTGCTTATGCCATACAGTTTTCCTTATCTCAATATAATTGTAGTTTTAATGGCCATATAGTATTTTAATGTATTAAAAGAACTATGGTGTGCCCTTTATTCCTGTTTTAAATATGTTTTCCTGCTCTTTGTAATAAATAGCAGTTTTGTGTACTCTTTCAAGAGGTAGTTAGGGGCCCAGATATGTAAGTTGAGTTGAATGCTTAAATATAATACAAGTTGTTTGTTGTAGGAGTGTTTTCAGGAGGAAATGATGTGTAATCTTGTTAAAATTATTGTGCTAGTTACTGTGTAGAGAACAGTTCAAAATTTAGTGATGTTGTGGGGTAGTGGAATTATGAGTGATTTTTAGCTTTTTGGTCTGAGCACCTCAGTGGTTCCTTTAACTAAAAAGGAGATTTGGTTTGGGAAAGGAAAGTCACTTTGTTTGGGACAGGTTAAAGTTGAGATACCTCCTAGACATCCATAGTGGAATACTGAAAGATATATTTGAACCTGGAATTTAGGAACTAGATTAGGACTGGAAATAGGAATTGGGGATTCATTGATTGTTCCAGATGGTATTTAAAGCCATAAGGCTGGATGAGATTACTGGGGATGAAATTAGTTTGTTGTTGTTCTTAACATAGGATACTATAACATTATTGTATTTTAACATTAATTAAACAGTTAACTAAGTGCTACAGTTAAGCATTTTTCATATCTAATAATAGAGATGTTGCTTATCAGTAATTATACATAGTTCTTCACTGGGATTTTTTTGAGTGTTCTAGATTTGAGCCAAAAACTTCAGAATTACTGATTTCTGAACCTATTTTTTATTTCCTATGTATCACCTCTTATTTAAAAAAGAGATGGGGGATCTGGGTGGCTCAGTCAGTTGAGGGGCCTACACTTGGTTTCAGCTCAAGTCATCATCTCAGGGTCATGGGATGGAGCCCCAAGTCAGGCTTTATGCTTAGTGGAGTCTGCTTAAGGATTCTCTCTCCCCCTTGCCCACACACATGATCTCCCTCTAAAATCAAAAACTTTTGCTCTTCTTCCTCAAGCTTTTTGGTTATATAGTATAATGAAAGAGATTGCAATGATAGTAACCAAAATATAATTATAGTTAGACTTCAAATGAACCAAAGTTGGGCAATTTTTTTATTAGTGTTTTTATAATAAAGTGGGCAATCTGCCCACATATGTAAAAGTCACTCATTGTCTTTGAGTAACCAGAGATATTAAACTGGTTCAGCAGTACCTGATTTCTGAGTACCATTATCAGGTCTGTCCTGACCAAAATCAGTAAGAGAGACATGTTTCTATGTGGTTCCGAACTGCTTTTTTATGTTTTTGGTAAATGACAGGTAGAAAGGAAATACTAAACTGATGGTAAGGCATTGCTTTATTTTGATATTAAATATTTGTGCTGAGATTGTTTATTTTCTTTTTTTTTTAGTACCAAAAATAACTTCTTTTAGCCTGCTTTGAAATTGCTAATTAGGAGGTAGAAGTTGTTTTTTAGTATGGTTAACAAAAACTAATTTTAAATCCAATTCGAATTCTTCATATTTAGTTTTATAAAGATACCTTTTTGCAGAATTCTGTGATGTACAGATAATATGAGATGTAAAGAAAATAGAGGTCGTTGCTGATGGATAAGTCTAGACTATAAAGTCACTTTTTTTTATACTAAAAGTAGAGGGCAGTGGTGTGTATATATCTCAGCAATATTAAAAGAGTAAGCACTGAACTTTCATGACTAGCTTTTCTTTAAAAAGTATTTCTAAGCCATAAACAGTGTACAGAAGGCCAAGTTTTCTAGAATGCAAATGAGTTAAAATGAATGTACAAATAGTGTTGGAATGGCTAAAAAAAAACAGATTTACCTTCTGAGTTGTAACAAAAACAAGGTAATTAATAGATGGCATTTTAAACATAACACTTGAGGCGAATCATTTTTTTTTTTTTTTTTATGAAGTGAAAACCCTAATGTAAATTGTGAATGGAAGGGCTAGATCCCTGCCTCTGGTGTCTGATGCGTATTTACAGATAAAATGAGGGGAAGGCTATATGATTAATAGATGAAACACAGTCTGTGGCCTTCACACCCTTGGTAGCATTTTAATGTGCATTTTGTATAGGGTGGGAAGCAGACACAAGAGGCCATTAACACCCCCCCACCCCGGGCAAAGTAGGTCATGGGACTATAATTACATGTAACAAACTTTACAAAAATGGACCAGATCACTCTTGAAATTACTTTTTTTTTTTTTTTTTTTTTTTAAAGATTTTATTTATTTGTCAGAGAGAGAGCAAGCGAGAGCGAGCACAGGCAGACAGAGTGGAAGGCAGAGTCAGAGGGAGAAACAGGCTCCCTGCGGAGCAAGGAGCCCGATGTGGGACTCGATCCCAGGACGCTGGGATCATGACCTGAGCCGAAGGCAGCTGCTTAACCAACTGAGCCACCCAGGCGTCCCTTGAAATTACTTTTATACAAAAATCCACAATTCCTTGAAGAGTTCAGGCAGCGTGCATGATTAATTCTCCCACTTATTGTTCTCAGAACCCGTTTTTATAATCTTCCTAAAAGTAAGTTCTTCGTGTTGGTAAAGAAGGTAGGTGAGCTTAAACCATAGAGGAAACCTAGGAAAGGGAAAGAAAGATCCTCCAAAATAATTTCATTAGCAAAGAGCAGTAGGTATTACATGTATTATTAGTTAACATAAAACAATTAACAAAGCCAAATACTGGTTATTTTTTATTTATTTATTTATTTTTACTAAACTTCGATACCATTTTGCCACTTACCTACATTAATTTTAGATTCAGACAGATAGCTCATAGTTGTTTTTTGATCTGGTTTTCAATACAAATATATTAATTTCTGACTTGGTAGGCACTCTTCATTACAATACACACTTAGTTACTTCCATTGTGGAATGTAATAGCTTGAAAGATCTTAAAGAATTATCTTGTTTCCTGAATAAAAAATGATTTCCTGGAGCTCTAAAAAAAACTTTCAAGATTGATGACAGAATGTGAAGGACAAAGCAAGGAGTAAAAAGATGTAAATTGAACAATTCTTCAGCTGAAATCTGTGACAGGAGCAGGTAAATTAACAAAGCCAGGAAATTAGGAGGGGTGAAATAGTAGTAGGTGCTGAGCTGGGCTCTAGCAACAGAGGTCAGACAGAGGAAGAGGTGAGTGATTCCCTGGGAAAGTATGTGTGGGGGTGAACAAAAGACAGGTTGTTCTACCTCTGTGCTTGCCTCTCTTCATAGATTCCTACCTAAGGACCTGTTCCTGTTTTCTTTGTGGCTGTGGGTAGCCATTCTGATCTGGAACCTGTTTTGGAAACGTTAATACTACTAATATTGCTTTTAAAAATATGAATATCAGTATATACTTTGTTTCCAGTGCCTCTAAGGAAACACCCTTCTAAATCTCCAAATTCCCATTTCCTGCAATACCTCTTTTATTTCCAAATCTAATGTTTGTATTCTCTTCTGTTCACTATGATAATGGATCTCAATCTGAGTAAAATTCAAATATAAAAAGAATAAATGTAATGCTTTTATTAAAACATTATTTTTTATAAAAGATCTTAGAGGGAGGAAAGAATCTCAAGCAGACTTTGCGCTGAGCCCAATGTAGGGCTCCATCCCACAGCCCTGAGATCATGACCTGAGCCGAAAAGAAGAGTCACATGCTTAGCCAGCTGAGCCACCCAGGCACAGGATTTTTAAAAATGCCCTCTGGGTCTGCGTTAGTTTCTTATAGTTCTTAGCTCTGACCCTTGGACAGGTGGTGAAACCCCTAAGCCTTCATTTCTGATCTGTAAAGTAAGGCCAGTATTACTTGTCTCATGGCATTATTTAAATGAGCTAATACATGTACTCTGCTCAGTAAATGGGAAGTAGTAGTGTTACTTTTTTATTTTTCATATTTATGGTGAGTTTTGGTATGTCCATTTTCATATTTAACTTCTGAAAATCTTGCAGCAGTTGAAATGCTTGAATTAAATAATCCATGCAACTTTTGGATGAAAAATAGTTACTGGGCTGTGGTGAAGTAACATTTTAAATAAAGGTTTATAAAGATTCATTCATAGTTTAATGTTACTTGCTCTTTTCAGGAGTGGACGCTTCTCTTGTGAGCCAGCTGGAGGTCTTACCTCTTTGACTGAACCACCCAAAGGACCTGGCTTTGGTGTACAAGCAGGACTTTAATTTATATTCAGCTGTAAATATTGTCACTGGAGAAATAAAAAGGAATCTCCTATCTACATAAACTTTTTATATTGTTCATTTCGTTGTATATACTTATGCTATAAGTGTCATGTTGAAACTTCAGAGTACCATTTTAGTTTTTTGCTATCTCTGGCTAACTGTGAAGACACTATTTCATAATGTAGTTAACAATCACTCAGTATCATCATTTTCAACTGCCAGGTCACTTTAATCAGTAACATTAGATTATTATTGTGAAGTAAAAACTATGTCAAATTTCACATATATTTTGCTTTAACTAAACCCAAGTCTTAACATGATCCTTCTACACACCTTGTTTACATTAGTACTCCCCTCCCTTTAAACATTTTCAGATTTACAGCACGTAATTGTTACTCTATTTCCAACTAGTAAGTCATACCTCAGGTAGAGGTCTAAGGATAAAGCAGTTACCTCTAGAAGTAGTGTTCTATCATTTTTATGAAAGAGAGGCACTTTGTTTTTGTATATAGCAAGTATATAGAAACTGGGTGGAGAGACTAGAAGTACAATCTGAGTCAGAAAGAGCAGTCAGTGAACAAAATACTCTTCAGCTGAATACGTATTTCAACTCAGAACAATGGATAAAACCTGTGTATCATATACATTCAAGAAACTAGCTATGGTGCATTAGTATTGCAAGTTAGAAAAAAATTAATAGCTTTAATTCAGGGATAAATCTAAATCCAGTTATTTCAGGATTTCTCAAAAATAATTGTTTGGCCTTGTTCTTCTGGCAGACTGACCAGTCACGTAGTAATTGTGATGCTTAAAAACATGATTATTTTTAAGAGTCTCTTTAAAAATTAGTGGTTTTGTTTTTTACCTGGGAGGGTAAATAACAACAGTTAATTTCTTAAGTGGCATAGAAAGGTAACACAATGAAAATGCCTTTCTTCTATGCTAGGGCCCTCCTAACCTGTTGACTTTTATTTAAAAAAGTAAGCTTTTTATACTTTTACTAAAAAAGTAAGCTTTGATGTAATTTTTTTTTTTTTTAAACAAGAAGAAAAATTAGAGGTGGGAAGCTTCAAATACTGGGTGAAAAAACCAAAGACATGTATTAAGGATGTGCACTGATTATCAATTTTTATGTAATATTTTAGAAACAAAGTTAATTTTAGATTATTATAACTGTAGGCATACTGTTATACCATTATCAAAATATATTCTTTAGTTTTTAGATGATCACTTATATTGTATTACAGCAGTGTATATTAGAATTGAGTCTTAATTTTTTTGCCTAATTTTCTTAAAAATGCTGTCAATAATGATAGTTATCTAATTAGCTATAGAAACACCTGGCAGGTAATCCAGAATGGTTTTAAAATGTATATGAACACACGGATTAATATTTCTTTGCCCATTTTCGGAGATGGCAGCTATATCCTTGCCTATTTCTCAAAACATGTAGGAAGAGGTAGACATCATTTGTGTGTACCTCATTTCCTCTTCTCAGTTCCTAATTCTGTGCTGTTTTTTAAAAAGGGGGTATTCAAGGAGGAAATCTTACTGCTGTTTAATAATAACAAATAATTTATTCTCTCTACTGGCAATCTAATTCCAGGTTTGTTTTGTTTTGTTTTGTTTTTTTGGTAGCAACTACTAAAAACTACTGATTGCTCAGTTACTTGCTGTAATTGGATGGGGCCACTGCTCCAGAAAATCCTACAGCACATAGTAATAGTTATAACCGTATTTGCTGCAGAGGCATTACATATGTATAGACTAAGTCATATAACAAGCTATGATCTGAGATTGTATTTTTCATTTATTACAGTCACCTTCCTGAAATATAGCAGGATTTTTTAAATGACCTGACTTAACTGGACTTAATGTAGCAGTTGATTATAAAGGCTAAAGAACTAAGTAAGCTGGTAAGAAAGTAACTTTTGCAGAATGCTTTCTAATTCAGGTATCAAATATAGTTGACTCAAAGAATGCCCAGCGTTGGGGGGCGATGCAGTTAGGGACATCAACTCAGCTCTGAATTGAAAATCCTCCTGTTAACTCCCTTCAAAACGTAATAGCCTACTGTTAACTGGTAACATAAAGTTGATTAGCATGTTTTCTATGTTACATGTATTATTTATATACTGTATTCTTACAATAAAGTTACAGAAAAGAAAATGTACATCTACATTCCCGCACTTAAAAAAAGTTCATGTATGAGTAGACTCACGCAGTTCAAAGCCCATGTTCAAGAGTCAGCTGTATACAAGTTTTAAGTGTCTGCTTAACTTTGTCTAAGACTGAGGTTTAATGCTTGGGGACCTTGATCTTTTAGTACTATTATGAAAACTGGTACTTTACCCACTTGGTTAAGACTTGAGCCAACAAGAGACAGGGATATACAATTAAAAAGTCTTGGCAGCTTACTAACCAGCTAGCTTGTGGATACAAACTTTTTTTCAGACTGAGACATCTATCTGTAATAGCTATAATAATTATTTGATTTATATTTCTAGTTTCACATTGAAAAGGAAAATTAGATCCTCTTGCCTTCCTAAGTATCATGCAGACCTTTTGAATAATAAATGGTGGCTGACTTATGATTTACCCATATAATCTTAATACAAACTTCATTAATTTTTTTTTTTTTTGCAACTAGTTGTCCCATTGAGTGAAGTCAGTACAGTGCCCTGTAGCACAGCTGCCTTAAGAATCTCACATAGGGGCACCTGGGTGGCTCAGTGGGTTAAAGCCTCCGCCTTCGGTTCTGGTCATGATCCCAGCGTTCTGGAATCGAGCCCCACATCCGGCTCTCTGCTCAACGGGGAGCCTGCTTTCTCCCCACCCCCCCAGCCTCTGGCTGCCTCTCTGCCTACTTGTGATCTCTGCCTGTCAAATAAATCTTAAAAAAAAAAACCTCTCACATATTAAGTGATTTTAAGTAATAAGGTTGTACATATAGTCGTTGCCATTAATTATGGCTAATTTACTTAAGCAAATTCAAGATTACCTACATTTTAAATTTGAAGTGAGGCAGTCCTATAATTGCCATTGCCATTGATACTAATGATCATGAGTTAAATGAGAACTCAGTGATTTGAAGGGAGTTGGTTAAATTTTAGTGGGTTTCTTTGTGTTTCATGCCATAAATATCCGTACTAAATGTAACTGTAGGGGCACCTGGGTGGCTCAGTGGGTTAAGCATCTGGCTCAGGTCCTGGTTGGGACTTCCTGCTCAGCGGGAAGCCTGCTTCTTCCTTTCCCATTACCTCTCCCCCTACTCGTGCTCTGGCTCTTGCTCACGAGCAGATAAAATCGTAAAAATAAATGTAACATTATTTCACCTTTAGCGTAGTGGGTTCTCTTACTCTTCATAGTGAACCTAATGATTTACCGGTGGAAGAAACCAGGAAACTAGGAAGGGAAAAATTAGTGATCTTTAATGCAAGTTTATGTTTCATGTAATTTGTTGGGATTTAACTTAGTGTCAAGACTAAAGTGTCACATCACCGTAGACAAATCTGTTACTCCATTAAGTCATAAATAGGTGCTATAGTTGGGAGACCATCAATGATGAGGGAAGTGGTTTCCGTCCAATTATGTATCCCCTTTGGTGGTTAGATAAAGGCATGAAGAAACTGGCAGATTAACTCGATGTAAACAAAAAGCGTTCAGAAGTCAAGCCAGAATAAGATGGTTTCCCTCAGATTACGTAATCCCTTCGGTGGTTAAGTAAAGGAACGTACAAACTGTCGCCAGCTAACCCCGATGTAAATAAAAAGCGTCCAGAAATAAGAGTACCCGCTGCTGGCACGCCGAGACCATAAAATTTCCTCACGTGCTCTTCTCCAATACTTGAGTAGTTCCTCTGAAATACTATCTAGGGTGTAGAGAAACTTATTTCTCTCAAAAGGTCACTCGAAGGTGTGAATGGGAGAGCGTATTGGGGGGCTCGCGACGATGTCCCCGCGCCAGGTGCACGTTAATGTACTTTCGAACTCACACTGGGGCCCCACCTGGCACGGGTGAGGGCCAGCGCGTCGGGGCGCCGCCGAGCTCCCGGCAGGTCCGGGTCCCCGGGAATCCAGTGCAGGCACTGTACCGCCAGGGCGCAAGCGCACTACCGCGCGGACCTGGAGGCCGCGACGCGCCCCGCGTCTCGGTACAGGCCGGGCCAGCGGTTCGCAGCTGCGAATTCAGGGGACAGATACCCTGCCTCTGTCTTTAGACCTATTTTCCCGGGCTCGTCCCCACAAATTCGCCCACCCGCCCTACGAAAATAATATGTAGAATACCCTGTGTTCAGCCTCTTCGCCGCCGTCGCCGCCATTTCCAGAAGTTTCCAGTCACATCCACGGCCATGGTCGCCACAAATAGAGACTGCAGAGCCCTCTGGCCCCGCAGCGTCAGCCGAGCCAGAGCTGCTTTCTTGAGCATCTCAATTCCCCTTCTGTTTTCGGGCCGGTGACGGCTGAGGGAGACGGCGACACCTGGGTGGAGGGGAGAGAGCAAGCAACGAAAGAGGAGTTCCGGCCTGCACCCCCGCCGCCTCTCACTTGGTACCTTCCGACTCCTCCGCCCCGCGGCTCGGGAAGCTTCTCCACAGAACTGAAAGAGCGGCTCGGTAGCGGGGAGGGGCCGGCGGAAGGGGCGGGCGGGCGCTGGGGGCGGGGCGGTCACGCCGCCCGTCCCGTGCCCGCTGAGTCACGTGCTTGCGTCGCAGCCAATCGCTGGGCGGCGCTGTCCTGGGAGCGAGGAGGCTGTGGTGAGAGACGGACGGAGACCGGAGATGTTTTCAAGCCCGGCCTCCGCGGCGTTCGTGGCGGTTGCAGCGGCGACGAAGACAACGACAGCGACGGCAACACCGAGGCACTCATTCAGGGGGTAAACCCTCCTGCGCCGATCGTGCCTCGGGTCCGTGAGGGTGAGGGGGGCGTGGCGACAGGCGAGGAGGAAGGAGGGGCGCGGTTTCGAGCCCCGTCCCCGGTGCTTGGGAGGAGACCCCTCAGTTCTGCGCTGCTCCCGTCCCCCCTCCCCAGAGCAAGGTAGGGGACGCGCCCTGCCCACCCTGTCTCGTGCCGACCGGCCTGGCCAGGCGCGGCCCGCGGTGCCGCTGGCCTGACAGTGACAGGCCGTTAGTGGCCCCGGCGCGGGTCCGCCCTGCCCGCCGCCGCCCCTCCAGGAGTCCCGAGGAGCCGCGGCGCGGCCGGGAGCTGCCAGCAGGGCGGGGGTGGTGTGGGGGGACTCGGCGGGGCACCCCCCGCCGCCGCTCCCGGGGCTGGGCTGCCGCCGCCTCCCGGAACATGGCGGGGCCGGGAGGAGCGTGTGCGTGCGAGTGTGCGAGGCCCGAGAGGGCGCCGCCGGCGTGCCGCGGCTGGACCCGGCGGGGCGGAGCGGGGCGGGGCAGGGCAGGGGGGGGTGGTGGAGGCGCGCCCAGCTTGCCGCGCGCGCCCGCCTGCCCGCCGGGAGCTGGAGTGCGGGCGCGCCCGCGGGAGACGGCGGTGGCCAGCCGGAGGGAGCATCGGAGGTACCGGGGTCAGGGGGAGAGGAGGTTGAAAGGGAGAAGGGAAGTCGCCGCTTTAATAGTCTCGGGGGAAAGGAGAGCGGCACGCTGCAGCTCTGTCTTAAATGTCAGTGTAATCTGTCTTTGCCGCATTGGGTAATCGGTTCTCTTCATGGTTTCTGCAAGTGCTCACTCGAATGGTGTTCGTAGACCCTTGAAGCACGTCAGGTTCTTAGATCTCATTTTGAGGGGTAGTATGGTGTGACGCATCCTCGAGGATCCCAAAGCGTTGAATAAACGGTTGTACAAAGAGGTTACCGAAGCCCAGCTGACAGCTGTTTTTATAATAACAGAAACAGTTTGGGATGGGAAGTTAACACTGTTGCACCAGTTGAAACCGTAGGCAACATTTGAAGCAGTGTAGTCGTTGATATTGTAATTTCCACCGGACACCCGCGGCTAAACTGCGAACACGGTTGAAAGGGGTAGCAGATTCAGTGATGTGTAAAGCCTTGGAATTGTCTGTAATCCTGAAGTTGAAATGAATCTATGTTCTAAGTCATGCACTCCTTTTTTCATTTTAAAACGGTTTGCGTAAATTATGAAGGAGGGCGAACTGGTAAAATAGCTTTTTAAAAATAAATTGACTTTATTAAAAACATATGCTCAAGTAGGCTGTTAAAAATCTCGGGCACTGATGTGTTTTAGTTTCTTCAGTCATTATACAAAGGCTTTCCTGGAGATTAGCTCAGAACTGGCAGAACATATGCTCTATTGGTGCCAAGTGGCTTAAAAACAAAATGAGATAGTGTTGACTGTATAAGATCAAGTCATTATATTAACTAATCTTGTTGGGAAAAGTCTTTAATTTGGTCTAAACGCAAAAAATATTTAAGGACTCAAAATGTTTCCTCAAGAGAGGCAAGTGGAGAAAGGTTTTACTACTTAAAGATTTTTTATAGTTGACATCAAGTGCTAACTAAATTTCTTTTAAAGGAAGGTCTGCAGTCGGTTTGACTAACGTCAAGCTTAACTATCAGGGCATGTGTTCTATTTTAGAGGCAGGCAAGGTGTTAAAATGAACTAAAATCTGAATGTTAAGTGGTATTCATGGAAGGAAGAAAGTAATAAAAAAACAGGATTCCTTTAATTTTCTTCATCTCATACTTGTTAGTACGGTTTTATGAGCAAGCAGACCTGCGAAAGTGAAAATCTAGGGTTGAGTATTCCATGAGGAATATTTGAGGAAGAATAGAGAGAACTAAAGTTATTCTGATGAGGGAAGAACTTAGTAGGTGAAAAATATATTGTTCAGTCTCTGGTTTTAGTTCTTGGATATAATATCAGGAAGAAAAGAAAAATAAAGACTGAATTTTGTTTGGAGACAAGTGCCTGCTCAATGGAATGAATTTAAAATGAAGATGTTTCTGTCAAGGTGCTTATATATTCCTTTTTCTTCCTATGGAAGTTGTTGGAAAATGCTATAGTCTTCTGAGGTAGATTGTAGAAAATGGTCGTCAGTGAATATTAAAAAACTTTGTTGGAAAGAGGTCTTAATTCTAAGGAGTAGAATAAAATATTCAGTTTGTTGGCATTAGTTGACTGGTAGTTAAATTTTCTTCCTTCTCCTGTTTTAAAAGCATTAATACAGCTAGAAAAGAGAATGATCTATGAGATTATTTCCATCATAGTCCATAAGAGGTTTAGGCAGCTTTCTTTATAAAACCTTGATAAAACCTTGTATTTATAAGAAAGGCATGAAAAAATTGATAATCAGAATAGCTTTCTTAAGAGTTCACATTACTTTGTGATTTGGAACTTGTTGCTAGAATTGACATTAACATGTATTTCTAAAATGCCTGTGCTGTATAAAAGGTACAGTCATGGTGATTTTTCCTGAGAACTGGAAGGGTCCTCAAATTTTCTAGTCCGTTTCCCCCACGAGAAAATTAAGTCCTAGTAAGGTGACATGACTTACTCAAGTTAGTACAGCCTATTTAAGAAGTCTGTGGTTTGGGCCTAGAAATTTCCTTTCTGTGAAAATGCTAATGCCTCTTTCTATAAGAAGTAGCTTTATGGAATAGTGAAAAAAAAAACTGAAATGTAAGTGAGAAGACTCAGTTTAAATTGAATAAAAAAAATCTTGATTTATTATTTCCTGTGGTTCTTGACAAATCACATTAACTTTCAGAATTCTTTTAATCTACAAAAAATAATTTTCCTAAATAGTTTACAGAGGTGTTGGATGGAACAAGTGCGATTACATATGGAAAGCACCAGGTATACCGTAAGCTTTTATACATATAAAAAGTGGCAATATTTAAAAAATAAATACAGTTTTACTGTGTTACAAGGTGTCTAGATCCCTAGGTTTTTGCTTAGCCTTAGCTTTATTGTTTCCAACACCTGCTGTTTTACAGATTATAACTCCCTGTAGATACATTTCTGATCCCCACTTAGTTCTAATCTTAGTAAAGCCTCTTATGAACATTTTAAATATTGCAGTTGTTAGAGCCTGACTTCCTCTGAAGAATATGAAGTTTCTCCATATAGCATTTAGAAACATTCTCATTTACACTCATGCATGCATAATCTGTTTCTTTAACAGTGGATTTTAAAAAGTAATAGTGAAAGTATCTTAGTTGCAATGTTAATTTGTCTGTTGCTAGTTTCCACATATGGCAATAACAGGAGATAATTTCCTTTATAAACTCAGCTTTGAATAGTTTGTGTTAAGGTTATCTTGTACATCTAAATATATAGAAATGTTCAGTTTTTGTTTGTTGGCTTTCACTGTTATGTTTAAAGACCTTTTCTTCTGGTGCTTTAAATTGATACTGGAAACAAATACGTAAATTGTTTATTGTAGTTTTATGTAGAGTATTTGTAATCTTGAAGCTAAAAATTATGATTAGGGGCACCTGGGTGGCTCAGTGGGTTAAGCCTCTACCTTCTGCTCGGGTCATGATCTCAGGGTCCTGGGATCCAGCCCCACATCCGGCTCTCTGCTCAGTAGGGAGCCCCCCCCCCCCCCCGCCTACTTGTGATTTCTCTTTCTGTCAAATAAATAAATAAAATCTTTAAAAAAATAAAAATTATGATTAACATTCATTGAGCACTTGGAATATGAATGTATCTGTGTTCAAAGTTTAAAGTAAAATATTTAAGATAATTTTCAGAATAACCCTGTTAAATAGATACTATTATTCTAACATATGGCTGAGGAAAATGAGGCTTTGAACTGTTATACCATGTGTAGATATTCACAGACCTAAAAAAAAGTGACAAGACTGTATTATTCCCATTATTGTTCTTAACCATTTGTCTGTGCTCTGCCTCTAATTAAGTGTTTAGCTGATTTTGAAAAGTTTTAAGGCAGTGTTTCTTTAATTTCAGACTTTGTGAAAATGTCTAGGGGCCAGCTCTGCCTTCTACTGTGTTGGTCAAAAAACCAAAAAGAAAAGTAAACACCTTATAAAAATCTTGGAAGGTAGGCAGTAAGCCTTTTCTGAGATGTTGAGATAACTGTGGGTTTTTTTTTTTTTTTAATGTTAGTTGTCAGAAGCAACTTAATCTCATCAGCTACAGAAGGACTACGGTTGTTAACATTACAAGAAGTGATTTTAACAAACTCCATTTTGATGTTGGTGACTGGAGAAAAAAAGATCACTTAACCAAACTCATTTAGGAATTTTATAAGTAATTTACTTTTTTTTTAAGATTTTATTTATTTATTTGACAGACAGAGATCACAAGTAGGCAGAGAGGTAGGCAGAGAGAGAGAGATGGGGGGAAGCAGACTCACTTCTGAGCAGAGAGCCTGATGCGGGGCTCGATCCCACGACCCTGGGATCATGACGTGAGCTGAAGGCAGAGGCTTTAACTCACCGAGGTTCCCCTATAAGTAATTTACTTTTATAGTAAATTTGTCCAGTTTAGATAAATAGCATCCAGGACTTAGATTTTCTAATTAATGAGACCCTCCAAAATTCTAAGAAATTCAAACTCTGAGATTCTTAGAAAATTAAGTTTAAATACAGAAATGCTTCCAGATTGAGATAAGTAGAAGAGGTAAACATGAAGCTGCAAGTAATAAGGTGGAGTAACTTCTTTGGCATCTTAAGTATTGTCTCCTCTTTGGCTGATCCCTTAATATTTGCTTATTGCACTAAAATTGTTTCAAAATATGTAGTAGTTTACTTTTATGGCTTTTGGTTTGTATTTAGGCCATAACTGGAGGAAGTATCTCTAATATTAGTTATAAATACCATATTTTCTCTACTTTTTGAAAGATTTTTAAAAATTTTTCTGAATTAAATACTGTCTGTACCCAATATGGAGCTTGAATTTACAACCCCAAGATTGAGTCACATGAGTTACTTATGGAACCAGCCAGGCACTTCCACATACCATATTTTTACAACTACTTTGTTACTTGAAAGAGATGTGAGAGAATCTTATAGCTTCTCGGATTATTCTTCCTCCTACATAAGAGTTTTGTCTGACTCCTGTTTGTAATAGAGAATGAAAACCATGCATGTGTGGTTCTCACTTCCTAGAAATAGCTGTATTGACTCAGGATATAAGGTAATAAATACTATATAAGAATTATGGTGCTGTGTAGTTCATGAAGAATTTTTTTAAAAATTTATTTATTTGAGACAGTATACGCAAGCATGAAAGAGGGGAGATGGAGAGCGGGAAAGGAAATCCTCAAGCAGACTCCCTGCTGAGTGGGGAGCCCAGTGTGGGGCTGGATCCCAGGACCCTGAGATCATGATCTGAGCTGAAATCAAGATGCTTAACTGACTGAGCTACTGAGGAGCCCCAGTTCATGACGGCCCCAGTTCATGAAGTACTTTTTACATCAGATCCCTTGAATTTCACAGCTACTCTGAGATCAGCAAAACATCAGCTAACCTGATGGTGTTGAACCATGGGTAGGATCCAGGTTAAAATTCCTTGGCAAAATGGTGAACTCTTGAAATTCACTCGAGAAAGAGAAGTGTTTGCAAATCTAAAGGAAGAGAAAAACACACGCATATTTTTATCCTTTTCTACCAAAGGCACGTTGTACACAGTTTTCTTTCTGTTTTGTTATACGTCTTCTGAAACTTAAACAGAGTAGACGTAAATACTAAAAACACTCTTTATACCACTGTACTAATTAGTGGTGATTGATAATGATGTTAAAGACAGGAGAAAATTAAAATTTTACAGAATGTTTCATACGTTAATTTGCACAAAAATATTATAAGGTGGAAGAAAACCTTGTTACATTCTGTTGTTCTGGAGTCTAAAGTCTTGCAACCTCTAAGTTAAAATAAGTCCTTTTTACCAGAGTTTAATTTTAAGTATATGAAAGCTAATTGGTGATCAAGTTTAATTTTATTGAGCTTCTGTACTTAAGGTACTGTTAGATGCTTTCATTTATGTTATTTTAATCCACGATGAGAGTAGATACCTTACATATCTAATTATGAAAATACTTCAAAAAGGCATCAGTGAAATATCTCCAGCTTTAGATACTAGTATTCATGAACTAACTTGAAGTTTATAAGTGCTGTATAAATGTAAATTTGTTACTTTAAGAGATATTTTTCTTCATAGATTTATGTTGAGGTGGATCATCCAGTGGTAGTTATGTGACCTTCAGAAATTATTCCTGTCTTCCAGTGTTCATCCCAAGAATAAAGGTGAATGTTCTCTTTAAGTTGCATTGAACAGGACAAAAAAGTACCTCTTGGAGTAAGTTTCTGTTTGTCCTCGTATCATTGAAAGTAAACAGGAATGTTTGACAGCAAATTGGCTTACTCATTCTTCCTTTCTTTTGTCCTTTTTCCTCCTTGCTGGCTCCTCCTTCCCCTTCAGACATTAGTGTTCCTTTGCTTTTGCAAACACGCAGTGGAAAAAATCTATACCTATCTGTTGTTGGTTGACAGCTTAAAATCGTTTTACTAGATTTAAGTAATACTGCTTTTATTTTCTATGTCAAGGCTTTTGTCTTTAATTACAGTTTGAGTATTGATTTTAGCTACAGAAATTTGGATTATTAGCTAATATATCAGGAAATTGTCATTTGCATTTTCTATGAATTGACACTTCATATCCTTTGGTGATTTTTCCTCTCCTTAGTTCCTTATTGGAAACTTCTGGGAGTGGCAATCAAAAATTTAAACAATTTCAAAAACACTTTTATTGTGTTTTTAAATTACAGAAGTAATGTATGCTTATTATTAAAATAAAAAACTATGTAATAAAAGGGTTAACAATTCTCCAACCCCCCCAATAGTCTTCGTACATTAGAGATTGTTAATCTCCTATATATTACAATAATTTTTTCTAATTTATCGTTTGAATCAGAACTTGTATTTTACAGCTTTTTGGCAAACCCAGAAGAAACTGACTCTCTCTAAAGTTACCTTCTTGAGATGCTAACTCTTTAGGTCCTTTTATTATGTCTCCACATCCCAGTCCAAGAATTTCTCCTGCCTATAATTTTTGTGAACTCAGATGTTAGAGAAGTAGTAGCAGAAAACAGTGAGAATCCTTTGAGCATAGGGGAAAACTGGAATCTCATATTTAAGTTATGTTCATTATGAAGTGCCTGTTGACTGGTACAGGTATAATGACAAGTGTTCTATGATTGGTTATAGGCTCTCTACATAACTTTTCATTCACTTCTTTTACAGTGATCTTGTGAAGTTTACTTTATTCCCATATATATTTTTTAAAATTTTTAATCTCTCTGTTCAACATGGGGCTTGAACTCAAGATCCCGAGATCAAGAGTCACATGCTCTACCTACTGAGATAGCCAGGCACCTTTATCTTATTCCCATTTTAGACATGAGATTTCATTGAAATCTATGGCTGTATTTTTTCCTCACAAAACTACAC
Source organism: Mustela putorius furo (assembly GCF_011764305.1). Taxonomy (NCBI): domain Eukaryota; kingdom Metazoa; phylum Chordata; class Mammalia; order Carnivora; family Mustelidae; genus Mustela; species Mustela putorius. Next base: position 9,179,260 of record NW_025422010.1, on the reverse strand, counting down.
CTTCATAGAAGTTGGAAAAAAGGATAAAATGATAGATACATGTTTACCCTTTTAGGGAAAAGTAGTTATTTTGTGTTATGGATTATGGAGTGAAAGGGCTTGAATGATCCAGTCTGATAGTGTGATAGTTTATTGAATTTGAAAGTAACTAGAATTTTTATCTTTTTACTTCTGAATCATCAAATTGAACAAATATTATGAATATAATAAAGAAGGTCTTAAATATTTCATCATTAACAAATTTTAAATAAATGTTTCTATGAAAGCATTGATCTTATTGTTGAGGCAGGTGTTTGGGAAAATATATGCAAAGACAGTATTATAGTCTGTTTTAGGTGTTTATACTCAATGAACAAAAAATAGACATGTGAAATAGGAGGACAGTGTTCTTTTTAAAAACATCTTATTTATTTGAGGGGGTTGGGCAGCACGAGAGGGGGAAGAGCAGAGAAAGAAGGACAAGCAGAAACTGCACTAAGCATAGAGTCAGATGTGGGACTTGATCCTACAACCCTGAGATCATAACCCGAGCTGAAATCAAGAGTTGGACACCTAATCGACTGAGCCACCTAGGCACTCCAGGGCAGTATTATTCTCAAACACCTAAATTACTTTCTGGTTGTTGCAGAAAGGAACGTGTAAACCCTGCAAGGACATTAGATCATATCTATCTTGTTCAGTGTTGTATACCTGAATTTCATCACATCCCATGGGGATTGGAGTTTTCACAATACTACCCTTTTCTTGTTACTTTCTTACAGTTATTTTAATATATTGAATTTACTTGTTCGGGTTCCCCCATTACCATATTTCTCCTTAACACTCTCTTCAGTATACTTTGGTAAGGAACCAGTTTATAATTCTAAATTGCTGTGGCCAAAAAAAGCTACCAGTAATATGTACATATACCTTCCTAAGCCTATTTAGAGCATGTTTTGTTTTAAATGCCCTGAAATATGCACTTACTGTGAATTCTTGTGTATACTAGAGTAAGTAGGTTATTGGTCAGTATGCAGGTTACAGAAAAAGTGGGTTAGCATATAAGTATTGAAATAAAGCCCAAACAATTCAACCCTGGTGTGGAGTCATATGAAAGCTATAAATTTTGGCTCTAGTGTGAAGCAGTGTTACAACCAATGCTATAATTGGATCTGGGTAAGAATAGTGTAGTAGATTAGAAATAATACTTCCACTGGTATTGCTCTCCCATCAGGTACTAATTTCAGCAGTTTCTCAACTGCATAAAGAGTTTACGTATAGATAAAGACGAGTTTCAGGATCATAAATTTATAATTATAGAGGCAGTGATTCTGGGAACCTTTTTTTTTTTAATGCCATGACCTTTATCCTAAATCTCTGATGACATTTTTGTGTACCAGTGTTCAAAGTATACCAGATTATCTAAACAATTAAAAATCCTTCCATTTGAAGGTAAAGTATATGCCCTGTCATTTTAAAAGAAAGCTGTTAAAGTGAGTTAGGGCATTACTTGGGATTAAACTATAAGGAGTATTTAGAATGGCACCGGATTCAGCTGCTTGTCTTTGGAGGGGCAGGAGAAGGGGGCAAAGTTAAAATACCAAAACCTTGGGCGCCTGGGTGGCTCAGTGGGTTAAAGCCTCTTCCTTTGGCTCGGGTCATGATCCCAGAGTCTTGGGATCGAGCCCAACATTGGGATCTCTGCCCGGCAGGGATCCTGCTTCCTCCCCCATCTCTCTGCTCACTTCTCTGCCTACTTGTGATCTCTGTCTGTCAAATAAATAAGTAAGATCTTTAAAAAAAAAAAATACAAAAGCCTTTTTATTTTGAAGTATTTCAAATAATATAAAAGGTACAGGAAGCAGCATAATGAACTTCCTGGGTACCTATCACCAACAAATTCAGTGGAAGCCCCTGGTGTACTTTTCCTAGATCCATTTCCTTACTCCCTGGGGGGGAATTCCTATCTCCCTTTGTACAAACTTCCCAGCTGTGGCATTTCCCTTTCTCTAGACCTATGTAATTTTGTTTCTTTTTTCAAAGTTCACTTCAGTGACCTCTTTTTATCCTAACTTTATTGCATATTGTATAATAGTAGGAGTGGTCTGAAAGGGAGTTGAAAATAATGTATACGTGAGGTAAAAATCTACCTTAAAATCTAGGCAAGGGGAAGTTAGATTTCAACACTGTACTATATGCAGAACAGAATTGGTAGAGTAGGTATAAGAATAACCTAACAATGTAACTGTTTCTAGGAAGGTTACTCTGATAGGAGCTGTGTGGAGTTGTGGGTCTAAAAGGAAGTGATGATTTGCTAATCATTTTGATTGGCTTTTTTCCTCCTAGTTACTGTATAGTGGTAAGATTTTACTTGGCCTCCAGACACTTTACCATTTTGACAGAAGAGAAAGGAGCTGGTGGCAAAAAGCTTAATAATGAGTATTTCTAGTTTTCAGGATTTGGGAAATTACTCCTGACCCCTTTTAGAATCTGTTGACAGTGAAGCGAATACATAGATTCTATTAGATTTCTACTTTAGTCATTGGTAATTTTTTCAGCTCTCAGTGCCAGCGGTGCAAGGAAAACTACGCCTAACCATTTTCTCTGAGCTGTTGCAGCCCTCTGCTGGTCTATAGAAGTCGCACAATTTAGAACCCTGTCAGGCTAGAAAGAGGTCAGTAAATCAGCAGCTTGTTTTTAGAATCTTCAAACTTTAGAAGTCATTTATGCCACCTCTCTCAGTTGCAGATAAGTATTTTATATAATACATCTTCACAATTGTGGAAATAAATGTGCATATAGATTTATTAGATACCCAGGACAAATAGATCATTGTAGACACAACTGCCTGTATTTCTTTAAAAGCCTAAATACATCGTTAGAATGTGGTCCTGTATGGTCCAGTGTTCAACAGTGTCAAGAAACATCTTTTTACCACTAATCTCTTTTGTAAATATTGTCTAATAAAGTAATGAGAATTTTGTTTTTTAAAAATTTTAGATGTTATTTAGTTGCTACTGTTTGGAGATAAATACAACAGACAAATGCTAATTGCTTCTTTTAGATTATTTTCTTTAAGGTGCCTCCTTAGCGCAGTAGGCAGCACGTCAGTCTCATAAATTATTTTCTTTTTTTAAAGATTTATTTATTTGAAGGGTGCCTGGGTGGCTCAGGGTCCTGGGATTGAGCCCTGCCCTGCATTGGGCTCCCTGCTCAGTGGGAAACTTGTTTCTCTCTCTCCCACTCCCCCTGCTTGTGTTCTCTCACTTGCTGTCTCTCTTTCTGTCAAATAAATAAATAAAATCGTTTAAAAAAAAAGATTTATTTGAAAGAGAACATACACACATGTATCGGGAGGGGGAGAGGGAGAGAATCTCAGATAGACTCCTCATTGAGCATGTTGCCCACTGCCCCAATGCGGGATGTTAGATTCCTGAAAGATAAAGTATTTTGCAGCACCAGCCCAAAAGGCTATATTTACTGGACTGAGCTTCTGTCCTGAGTCTTTTATTTCCTGTCCTATTCTGGTGGCTGGGTTAGAAAACATAAAACACATGAAAGTGCCTATACTTTCCCTCTTCCTTTGTCTGAGGCACTCGCTCACCTGTCATCTCATTATACTTTCCCCTAGAACAGTATAGTTCTCCAGAGCAAACAAAGTAGAAGTTGACCTATTTTTTTAAATTTTTATTATTTTAGATTTTATAATTAGTAAAGTTAATATAAAAGTTATTATAAAACTATAAAATAGACCATAAACTTTCCTTAAGGGCTTTTAAGAACATTGTTTTAAGGACGCTGTTGGGGAGAGTTTATTTAAAAGGTTGTGGATGTTTGTCTTCATCTTTTGCATGCTGTTGGTTAAATTTGTCATGTTTTTGATACTTATTTCTTGGCGTGGAATTCAACCGTCATATTCTTGTGGGAAAATGTTACGGAATAGCTGCCAGAAAATATTATAGTGAAAGTCAGTCATTGGTATGATAAAGAGTTCACAATCTCCTTTCATAGACTGCATTCTGTCTTGAATGGTTTAAGTAGTCAAGTGGGGGAAAGTCCAGTTAATATCTCAGAAACATGCCATTTATTGTGAGGCCTTTTCCACTTCTTTTAGAATCACTTTTCTTTTTTCTTTTATTTTTTTTTGGGTGGGGTCAGATTGAGCGCACAACAGGGAGAGCAGCAGGCAGAGGGAGAAGTGGGCTCCCCTTTGAGAAAGGAACCTGATGAGGACTCCATCTGATCCTAGGACCCTGGGATCCTGACTTGAGCTGAAGGCAGACCTTCAACTGACTGAACCACTCAGGCGTCCCTTAGAACCACTTTTGAAATGTGAGGGAATTAAGTCGTATGGTCTTTAAGTAGGAAATAACCTAGTATTTATGTGTAATGGTTTACACTTTTTTGCAAAGGGGAAAGGCAGAAATAAGGATGTCATATTTTTTTAATAATTTAAACTATCATTTTTGCATTCATAGAAAAGTAGAATTTGGAGTGCAATTATTCTAAATCTCTTATTCTGGAATCAGAAGTTTTAAACAATTTTTTTTTTAAGATTTTATTTATTTATTTGACAGAGAGAAATCACAAGTAGACGGAGAGGCAGGCAGAGAGAGAGGAAGGGAAGCAGGCTCCCTGCTGAGCAGAGAGCCTGATGTGGGACTCCATCCCAGGACTCTGGGATCATGACCTGAGCCGAAGGCAGCGGCTTAACCCACTGAGCCACCCAGGCGCCCCTGGAATCAGAAGTTTTGAAAGGATAGGAGATCTGCATTGTCATCTAGCCTAACATTACTTTCAAAAAGAAACAGAAATACTGTGAGACATGATGAAGGTCAACCAAAAAGTCAGTGATAGGTCTCAGAATAGAGTCTTGGATTTCAAGTTCCAAGATGAAATCATGGATAACGGAATTGTAAGTTTCCTAACTGAATGACTCTTAAGGATCATTTAATTCTGTTGCCATAATTTAATCCTTTACTAGATGCCTTTTTTTTTTTTTAAACAATTTTGAAGGGAACGTTTTCACCCCCAGAACAGCTGCAACTCAGGGAAAGCTGAAACAAGAAAAATGGAATTCTTATTCCATGATTATGGTCCTATCTTTTCTTTGAATGTAAAATTAGTGGTGGACTTAGAGGGCAGTATTTGAATATTTTATATGTATCAGTGACTGCTACGATATCATTTAATTACTTTCCATATCTTTATCAGTTTAGCTTTATTATTTTATAATATAGGTGAAAAATTTATGTAACTTTAATTTTGTTTTTCAGTTGTATTTAGTCTAAAGTGAATGTTTTAGGGACTTCTAGACAAAAACGTAGACTGGGGAAGCTGCCTTTTTCAAATATGTGGAAATGCTAGATAAAAATAAAACAATAAAAAGTGCACAGTGGAGTTTAAAAGCTAGAAATAGGAATCTGCAGGTGCCTGAAGTAGAAACAAGACTCATCATCATAATAGAAGACAGAAAGTGAAGCCCTTTTCTATAAAGGAAACAGATATTCCTCAACCGGTGAGCTTTAATGCAGTGGTGGAATTCAAAGGCCCAGGATTTCTGAATTCATGAGTGGGGTAAACAAACAAAGAAACAAAGTCTAACTACCTGCCTGGGTTTATTTTTCCTGTCTTTTTATTTTCAACCTTTTTAGTATCCTTTCGTGGTTTCTCTTAGAAAGTATATTGCTGAATCTATTATCTAGCTGCAGAGATTTTTATCTTTTTGATTATGGAGTTTAATCCACTTTCATTTATTATAATTACACATTGGAAAGTATGTACATTCTGTTTACTAAACTTCTAGTTATTTTGTACAGTTTTTTAATCCTGAATGTGTGTGTGTGTGTGTGTGTGTGATGTATCTTCCCTCCAAACAAGACAAGTACTTTTTTTTTAAATTTTAAGACAAGTACTTTAATTGCTTTCTCACTGTCCTCTGGTCTTCATCCCTCCTCCACCACCAGTTTCCCAGTAGCCATGTGGATGTTGTGTTGAATTTTAGTTCGGTTGCTGGGGGTTTTCTTCAAGCATCCATCCATCCTTTTTCTTACTTTTTATATAAAATATGCTTTATTAATTATTTACTCACTCTTACTCACGTATATCATGTAGTGTCCTCACAGATTTATTTCACTTCCTATTTGAGTGCCTATATGAAAGCAGTTTCAACAGGGTGTTTGTATGTAAACATTCTAAGGCTTTTTATGCCTGAAAATATCTTTAGGCAACCCTCACTTTTAAATAATAGATTAGTTTAATTATAGATATTACCGCATTATCTTTTTGCTGCTAGTGCTGCTTTTTGTAAGTTCTGATATCTCTATCCATTTGATTTCTTTTCCTTTTAACATGACCTGTACTTCCTCCCTAGAAGATTTTGAGATTTTTGTCTTTTCCAATTTATAATGTGTCTGAGTGTAATTACTTTTCTGTCTTATTTCCTTCATTCATTCAGCCAATACTTATTCAGAAATCTGTGTGCCAGGATGTATTCCAGAAACTTTAATCTGAGGTCTTTCATCTTCTCAATTCTGAAAAATTATTGGTCATTTTTTCAAATATTTTGTTTTCTCCATTTTTTCTTTCTGTGAATTTTATTATATGTATTCTGCTGCTTCTAATTTATCTCTTAATTTTAATATTTCCCCTATTTTATTTGCTTGTTTTTTAAAAATCCCCTCTTTATGCCTTCTGCAGCTATCTTCTTTCTACCTGATCTTCTGGCTCATTCTTTGGCTTATCCATTCTATTATTTGTCAAATTTGTGAAGCTCTTTATTTCAGCCATTATACTTTTCTACTCTCTATTTCTTCCTTTTTTTTTTTTTTAAGGTTTTATTTATTTATTTGACAGAGAGATCACAAGTAGGCAGAGAGGCACGCAGAGAAAGAAGGGGAAGCAGGCTCCCTGCTGAGCAGAGAGCCGGATGTGGGGCTAGATCCCAGGACCCTGAGATTGTGACCTGAGCTGAAGGCAAAGGCTTAACCCACAGAGCCACCCAGGTGCCCCTCTGTATTTCTTCTTGCTTCTATTTAATCTTACTTCATATTATCAATCTTGTCTTATCTCTGAGGATTTTGAATGCCTAAAAAATTGTTCCATAATTTTTCATACAGCGTACATAGTTTAGTTTGAGTTTAGATTTTATTCAAGTTCAGTGGAAAGTCAGTAAAAAAAAATTTAAGCAGGGCAGTGGTTTCATCCAATTTGTAGTTTTAAAGGATCCTCTGCTGCCTGTAGAAGGTATACATAGGGGTGAGAGAGCAAGAAAGAAAGAGAGGAGGAAGGAAGAAGTGGGGTAAGAGTAAAAGCAATGGAAGTTATTTGTGAAGCTTTTGCAGTTAGCCTGTTCAAATGATAATAGTAACTTGGGATGGGTAGCAATCAAGATAAAAGGACATGGATTTAATTTGGGATATGTAGTAGAGATGGAGTCAACCTTTCTGGATTTTTGACTTAAGTGATGGGTAGATGGTGATGCCATTTCTTGAAATGGAGAAGATGGATGGGAGCGTGGAGGAGAAAATTTGACAGGAAAAATCAAGAATTCTCTGTAGTCCTATTTGGTTTCATATGCCTGTTAGACATTCATATGAAGATGTCAAACAGACAGTTGGATATACAAATATAGAGTTTTAGATAAGGATTAAAGGTACAGAGTTAGACGTCCTTGGCATTTAATGATACTTAAAGCCATGAATCTAGATTAGGTCATTTAGGGAGTGTGTTAAAAGAATAGAAAAGGGTCTAGGTGCTGTGAATTGTGTAAACCTGGCGATTCACAGACCTGTACCCCTAGGGCTAATACATTATACGTTAATTAAAATTTTTAAAAAAATTTTTAAAAGAAAGAAAAAAAAAGGGTCTAGGATCTAGTCCTGAAGCATTCCCAACATTTACAAGTTCTACAGAAGAGGAAATGTCAAGAAAAAAAAGTACCCTTTTTTTAAAAAGAGCTTGTTCTATTGTTTGCACAATTTTCAGCATAAAACATATACTATACTTTGTTTAACCATATTTTTGTAAATGGCCATTTAGGACTCCCCCCACCCACCGTGTTAGGACATACAAGTAATATTTCAGTGGACGTCTTTTTTTTTTCTTTATTTAAGATTTTGTTTATTTACTTGAGAGAGGGAGAGAGCACTTGAGTGGCAGGAGAAGAGCAGAGGAAGAGGGACAAGCAGACTCTGAGCCCACTGTGGGGCTTGATCTCACTACCCTGAGATCATGATCTGAGCCTTAATCAAGAGTCAGACACTTAACTGATTGAGCCACCCAGGAGTCCCAGATGTCTTTTTTTTTTAATAACCTTTGCATATTTGTGTAGCACACATGTAGGATAAATTACTAAAAGTTGAATTATTAAGACAGAAGACTGCATTTGTATTTTAATGACTCAACCAAATTCCTTTCCGAAGAGGTTATCCCAGTTTCATCATCATCAGCAGTGTATGAGCATTCAGGTTTCCCTGAACCCTTGCCAGCACAGCTTTAGTCTTTATCAAGTCTTTTTAGTGAAAAGGGTCTCATTATTTTATAGTTTTAAAATTATGAAATGGATTTGAATACTTCTTTGTGTTTTCTTGTTCTTTAAACTGCCTCTTTGTATCTTGTTTGTTTTTTGTTTTGTTTTTTTAGGGTAAGCTGTCTGTTTTCAAGTGATTTGTTTAGAATTCTTTGATTATTAGTCCTTTTCCATTTGTGTTGGAAATGTTTTCATTTGTTGTCTGATTTTTGCATTTCTAGTTTACAGGTTTTATTTAGGATAAATGACTTTCAAAGTCAAAATGACTTTCATCTTTTATATCACATTTTAGAAAAGCTTACCTATCTTAAAGAATTTTTTCGAGTTTTTGTTTTTTTTTTTAAGATTTATTTATTTATTAGCGGAAGAGAGAGCATGAGCACAAGCAGGAGGGACAGAAGGAGAGGAAGAGATAATCTCAAGCAGACTCCACACTGAGTCTGGAACCATGTAGGTCTCCATCTTGTGACTCTCAAAACCAGGAGTCAGAGGCTTAACTGACTGTACCACCCAAGCACCCCTCTAGTATTTCTTGGCTTAATTTTTATGTTTATTTCTTTGACCCAGAAATCAACATTTTTAACTTGCCAAATTATTCTAAAATTTATTTGGTGAGAATTGGAAAGGTAATTTGACAAAAGATGATGGACCAAAATTTATTATAAAGCTATACAAAAAAGCATAAAAAATAAAATACTCAAATGCAAAAAAAAACCAAACTATAGAATATTGGTACAAGAATGGAAAGACCAAGTACTGAAAAAGACTAAAAACCCAGACTAGAAGACAGGTTTGGGTACACAAGGGAATAAGAATGCTATTAAAAATTGGCATTACAGGTAGATGGGAAGAGTTAAATGTCAAAAGAAGTTAAAGGAAATAGCACTGAGTATATTTTCTGATCTTGAAGCAGAGATAGGTTAAGCCTAAAAGAAAAGGAATGATTCATAAGGAAAATGCAAGCATAAATATGTATTTTTGGTAGTATGTTGTACAGTCTGGGCACCTGTGTTCATAGCATTATTCACAGTAGTCAAGAGGTGGAGACCACTTCAGTGTCCGTCAGTGGATAAATGGATAAACTAATTGTGGTATATACATGCAGTGGATAGAGTATTAGTTCAGCCTTTGAAAGGAAGGAAATTCTGACACATGCTGTAAGATGGGTGAACTTTGAAGACATGCTGAGTGAAATAAGCTGGTCATAAAAAAACAAATACTATAAAATTTCACTTACACATGGTATGTAGGCAGTTAAATGTATGGAGACAGTAAAGTGGTGGTTACCAGTGGCTGGGAAAAGTGGAAATGAGTTATTGTTCAGTAGGTATAGAGCTTCAGTTGAAGCATGAAAAAGTTCTGAAGATGAATGGTGGTGATGCTTGCACAACAGTGTGAATATACTTAATGCCACGGAACCATACACTTAGAAGAAATAACAAGTGATTGAGGATGTAGAGAAAAGAGAATCCTTGTGCAGTGTTGGTGGGGATGTAAACTGGTGCAGTCACTATGGGAAACACCCTAGAGAGTCCTCAAAAAATTAAAAAGAGAGCTACTGTATGATTCAGCCATTCCAGTTCTAGGTATCTTTCCAAAGAAAGTGAAAACACTAACTCAAAAAGATTTATGCACTTCCATGTTTATTGCAGCATTATTTGCAATAGCCAAGAAACAGAAACAACCTAAGTGTCCATTGAGAACTGAACTAATTGAAGATGTATGTGTGTACGATGAAATATTATTCAGCCCTTAAAAGAATGAAGTCTTGCCATTTGCGGCAACATGGTGGGCCTTGAGGGCATTGCACTGAGTGAAATAAGTCAGATAGAGAAAGACAAATATCTCATATGATCTCACATGTGAAATTTAAAACAGAACAAAAACACAGAGCTCATAGATGCATAGAAAATATTGCTGGTTGCCAGAGGTGGGAAGTGGGGTGTAGGCAAAATAGGTGGAAGGTAAGTCAGCTTGTAAACAGATGGCTTCGCTAGTGAATTTTACCAAACATCCAAATAAGTTAATATCAATTCTTCTCAAACTCTTCCACAAAATAGAACAGGAGGGAATCCATTTTTTTTTTTTTTAAGATCTTATTTATTTGTTTGACAGAGATCACAAGTAGGCAGAGAGAGAGGGGGAAGCAGGTTCCCCGCTGAGCAAAGAGCCCAGTTACAGGGCTCGATTTCAGGACCCTGGGATCACGACCTGGGCCAAAGGCAGAGACTTTAACCCACTGAGCCACCCAGGTGCCCCCAGGAGGGAATTCTTTCAAAATAATTTTATGGGGTCACCATTATCATGATTCCAAAGCCAGATAAGATAACATAAGAAAAGAAAAATTGCCACCGCTATCCCTGATGTGAATGTACATACAAAACTTCTCAATTATTAGCAAACCAAATTCAGCAGTATGCTAAAAGGATCATACATGATGATCAGATGGAGTTATTCCAGGTATATGGGGATGGATCAACATTCTCAAGTCAGCTAGTGTGTTATATAGCACATTGAAAAATGAAGGGTAAAAGTCATATCTCAATATATGCAGAAAAAGCATTTGACAAATTTCAACATCCAGTTACGAAAAAAAAAAAAACACTCAACAAAGTAGGTAGAGATGGAATGTGCCTCAACATAATAAAGGTCATCTGTGACAGGCTCAGAGCTAACATCAGAGTCAATTGTGGGAGGTTGAAACCATTTCATCTGCAATCAGGAGCAAGGCAGGGATGTCCATTCTTGCTGTTTTTTTCAACACGGTATAGGTAGTCCTAGCCAGAGCAGTTAGTCAAGGAAAAGAAATAAAAGACCTCTAAATTGGAAAGGAGAAAGTGAAACTGTCATTGCAGATGACATGATAATGTATATCGAAAACTCTACCAAAAAACTGTTAGATCTAGTAAACGAGTTCAGTAAAGTTTGGAGATATAAAATCATAAAAAATATGTTGCATTTCTATATATTAATGAACTATAAGAAAGAGAAATCAGGAAACAGTCCTATTTTACAATTGCCTCAAAAAGAAAAAATTACCTAAGGATAAATTTAACCAAAGAGGTGAGGCCCTGTATATTGAAAACTAGAAGTTGTTAATGAAAGCAGTTGAAGATGACACAAATGGAGACATATCCTGTACTGATGGATTGGAGGAATCAGTATTATTAAAATGTCCATACTAGCCAAAGCATGCTGTAGATGCATGCCCCGAGAAATTCTTCTTTTACACTTCAAGGCTTTACAGTTGGACTAAGAATTAAATTTATGTGAGACAGATTAACAGGAGAAAAAGCCCAAAACTTTGTTATGTGCTGATGGAGGCCCAATAATGAAATGAAATCCAAGAAATGGGCAAGGCAGACAGTTTTTATACTTTTTAGACAAATACAGTAAATTTGTGAGGAATTGAGAGGATAAAGAAAACATGTTTGGGAACTTTATGTAGTAGGAATTTTAAGTGAAATTTGGGCTGAGTTAGTAGATTTGTTTCTACAGCTTTTTCATTTTTGAAGTCCCTATCGCTGATGATAAGGATGCCTTTTCACTTAGTACAGGGAGGGTGCCTTTTATATGGTAGATTTTTTCCTGCTTTCAGACACACAAAAGAGTGTAAGTATCCGTCCGTGCACTTTCCCAAGTAGCTGCAATTCAAAATAATATGCTGTTGTGGTAGATTTTGGGTGGCCTTACCTTGGCCCCTACAACACATACGCGCGTGCGCGCGCACACACGAATATCATTCAGCAATAAAAAAAGAATGAATTTGTCACAACATGGGAGCTCCATAAGGACAGTTGTATAAAGTAAAATAAGTCCGACAAAAAGGCAAACACTGTATGCTCTATCTTAAATTTGGGATCTGGAAAAAAAAAACAGCAACAACAACTGACAAAAAAGTTCATGGATAAAGACAATAGTAGTTGCTAGAGGTGGGGGTAAATGGTGTAGGGGGTCACATTTAAAATAAAATTAAAAAATAAAAACAAATAAGTCATAAAGATGTAACGTACAGCATGGTGACAGCATAATTGTACAGCATGGATAATACTGTATTGCCAATTTGAAGTTCCTAAGAGTAAATCTTAAAATTTCTCATTATTAGAAAAATAATTTGCAACTGTGTATGGTGATAGGTGTTAACTAGACTTATTGTGATCATGTCACGATATATACAAATACTGAATTGTTACGTTTTATGTTTGAAACTAATGTAATGTTACATGTCATTATACCTCTATAAAAAAAAGTGGTAAATTCTATATTATGTATATATTTCACCACAGTTTAAATTTTATATATATATATTTTAAATTTAAGTTATATATAATTACATATGCATAGTTATAATGACTATAATTTAACCACAATTTAAATTATTATAATTTAAATTTAAATTACATGTAATTATGTATATAAACAGGCATACTTCATTCTCTTGTACTTTGCTTTATTGAACTTTGCAGACATTGCCTTTTTTTTTTTTTTTTAAACAAATTAGATATTATGGCAACCTTGTGTGGAGCAGGTCTGTCAGTGCCATTTTTCCAACAGCCATTTGCTCTCTCTGTGTCTTTGTATCACATTCTGGTAAGTCTTGTAGTATCTCACACTTTTCCATTATTTGTCATGGTGTTCTGTGATCAGTGATTGCAACTCCAAACTCAGATAATGGTTAACTGTTTTTAGCAAGAAAGTATATTTTTAATTAAGGTATATCCATTTTTTCAACTTAATAGACTACAGTACAGTGTAAAACAACTTTCATGTGCACTGGAAAACCACCTGGAACTTTTTAAAATTGAAATAAAAGTCACGGGTTCCTGAGTGGCTCAGTGGGTTAAAGCCTCTGCCTTCTGCTGGGGTCGTGATCTCGGGGTTCTGGGATCGAGTCCCACGTTGGGCTCTGTGCTCGGCGGGGAGCCTGCTTCCTCCTCTCTCTCTGCCTGCCTCTCTGCCTACTTGTGATCTTTCTCTGTGTGTCAAATAAATAAAATCTTAAAAAAAGAAATAAAATCACATATGATTCCTATTTTAACCATTTTAAAGTGTACCATTTCGTGGTTTTAGGTATATTCACAATGTTTTGCAACCATCACCATTACCTAATTGTAGACCATTTTTAATTACCCAAAAGGAAACCTGTTTTCCCTCTACTCCCAGCCCCTGGCAGCCACTAAAGACAGCTTTTTAAAAAGTGGTGTTTATCTCCCTTCCCAGATATTCTGATTCAGTAGTTCTAAAGATAAAGCTAGACATCTGTATCTTAAAAACAACAACAACAACAAACCATTCTGCTTTGCTTCTGGTAGTCAGGTAAGTTTGAATTACCGGGTGGCATAAGCCCAAAAGAAGAGCATATTTTGAGTAAATTGAAATGTTCTAGAAGCAGTAATGTGAATTAAAGAGGATCTCATCAAAGCTAAAAACAAATGCCAACACAGTTTGATTGTCTTTAACTTACACTTGATCTTAGCCAAAAGGCCGAGAAGCGATTGATTGTCTTTAACTTAAAAGTCAGTTTTAGGCAGGGTTGAAGTGAGGGAAATAAACCATTTTATAAAATGTCAGTTTGTTGGGCGCCTGGGTGGCTCAGTGGGTTAAGCCGCTGCCTTCGGCTCATGTCATGATCTCGGGGTCCTGGGATCGAGTCCCGCATCGGGCTCTCTGCTCAGCAGGGAGCCTGCTTCCTTCTCTCTCTCTGCCTGCCTCTCTGCCTACTTGTAATCTCTCTCTGTCAAATAAATAAATAAAATCTAAAAAAAAAAAAAAATGTCAGTTTGTTGCATCTGTGTAGTAGATTTCAGTTAACTTTTACTCCATGTGGTCTGTATTCATCCATTGCTAAGTTTTGGTTTCAGTACTTTGTTCTGCTTATTTTCTCTTGGGTGTCCCCCCCCCCTTTTTTTTAAGAACTTCTGCTTATCTTAGCACATTTAGAGGAAAGCTTCCTCTCTTCCTGCCACCATCATCATAGTAAAAATGCTTTTAAAGGATGAGTACTAATTGCCAACTAGGTATGGAGCTGTATGTACTAGTAAAGCTAAGCATATTTGATAATTGGGAAAGATTTGCTGACAGACTGAGTTTGATACCTTTTCGTTTTATAGCTAGAAGCCAAAGACAAATTCTAGTATTTTGTGATATCCCTGTGAAGAATTTTGGAGTCAAACTTATAATTTGGAAAATAGAGTGACTAGACTTATAATTGGAAGATAAAGTAACTAGAGCTAACAAAAAATAATGTTTAAAGCATTGATTCTGAGGGTCCACTGCTCACTGAATGCTATAAAACTATAAAGTGATCTCAAAATACAGAATTTTCTTTAGTTTCTTTAAAGGAATACTTCTGTGGATTTTCACTTTTACTTTATGTAATATTTTATGTCCATAGCATATAGCTTCACAGATTCCATCATCTACTTCTCTTCTCCCAAGTTCTCTTCCAGCCATACTACCAACTATGGGTGTTTTTTTTTGTTTGTTTTTTTGTCCCCCCCCCCCCTTCTTGCCAGTAGTCTACCAGTAGTATTTTTTTCTTCCTGGATTTTTTTCCTTTAACCCTCACTTGTTTTATCATATTGAGTAGCTTTTCCCTACAGACTGCTCCTAGGCTTATTTCCTTCTTGATTAGTTTTTCAAAGCATTTCCTCAATAAAGTTTGGCTTTTTTCTATGGGCGATTTTGTACTCTCTGCTAGGAAGATTTCTCCACATTGTTAGCCTTAGGATAAAGAGTAAGTCATAAATAAAAAAAAAAAGAGCAACTTACTACAGTTTCCTGAAGAATCAGTTTTGTTATTATACCAAGAAGTCTGTCAAGCAAAACTTGACATTGCAGGTACCTCAGCCTTGAAGAAGGATGCTTATCTTTATCATTATTCATGTTGAGTTAGCTGTGTTGTTTGAATCTGCCCTTCATGTTATTAAATTAAAACTTAACATTAGTTTGGTCTAGACATTGCTTCTGGCTAAATTAGTTGTACTTGCTTGGTTAAACTTTACATTGTGGGTAGTGATAAGCATTTTTATCAATAGTTCTTGGCAAATTTCCAGGAACTGGATTTTTTAGGTACGTGTGCATTGTGTCTCAAAAATGGATCAGTTGGACTCCTTTTGCTAAAGCAAATGCATATGTAATCCAAAAAAGTGTGCTTATAGAATATTTTTCTACTAGAAAGAAGGATTGAGTAAGGTAGGTGGCTACCACCTTACATAGGTCAAGAGATTAAAGATACAGTAGTTTTCTTACAGTTACATGATTCTCTTCCTCATCCCTCCCCCTACCTCCCCACCCCACATCAGAAGCAATTTCTAGAGATTCCAATGAAGAAGGCTTTGAAAAATCAGTTTGGAAAATACTGTTTAAAGTTCTACTAAAAGGTAAAGAATTGTGTAAAACTACAGTCGTTTTTTGCTTACAATCTAAAAGAAATATAATCCGTGGTTTCCAGCCTTCTTTTAAGACTATTTTAAACATAAAAATCTAGGGGCGCCTGGGTGGCTCAGTGGAGCCTCTGTCTTCAGCTCTTGTCATGTGATGGAGCCCCACATGGGGCTCTCCGCTCAGCAGGGAGCCTGCTTCCCTTCTCTCTCTGCCTGACTCTGCCTGCTTGTGACCTGTGTCTGACAATAAATAAATAAAATCTTTAAAAAAAAATAAACTTAAAAATCTACAGAAGGCAATAATTGAGGAAGCAATAAATTTTCTACCTAGAGTGGAGGGAAAAATAAACTTCCAGAGAAGCCAGTGTTAAAGGTGATAATTAAGAGGCAGTGACCAGAAACTAAGAGTTGCTGCATATACTTTTCACAAAAATGGAAACAGATTAATCAAAGAGAAGAAAGCTGTGGAGCATTTATGGCATAGTAACAATCAGTAAAATAAAATAAATATGATACTGGTGTTTGAGTGCTTTTTAGGATCAATTTTGTAAGTTAAAGTACTCTCATAAAGAGTTATCTTGTGGAGAAAGGAAATAACAGTTAAAAAAAATTTAATGATACTCTCAGGCTGCTTACTGTAGGTATTTTTTAAATTAACATGATATCTCACACACCCACATGCATGCATTTAATGTAAACATATGTATGGCTTAATATCATAGAGAAATACCTGGTCTTAGATTATGAAATGAGTCCTTATGAGAACTTTTATAATACCAGTAAAAATACTCACTAATTTGTTTTGAAATTTTCCTAATGATAAGAACCACTAGGATACTTAGTACAAAGTACAAATTCTTGGTTCTATTTCAACCTATTAAATGTGTATTTTAACAAGCGTGCCAGGAAATTTTTATTAAGTAGGGCTACATTAAACTGAAAACCTTTTGCACAGCAGAGCAAACAGTGGAAAAGGCATGCCTTTGGAATGAGAGAAAATATTTGCCATACATTAAGGGATTAATGTCCAAAATATGTACAGCTCAGTGGCAAACAAACTCTATTTGAAAATGGACAAAGGACCTGAACATTTCTCCAAAGAAGACACACAAATGGCCAAGTAAATGAAAAGGTGCTCAACATTACTAATCACAAGAGAAATGGAAATCAAAACCATGATGAGATCTCACCTTATACCTATTAGGATGGCTGTTACCAAAAAGACAAGAGATAGCAAGAGTTGGTGACCATATGGTGAGAAAGGTCCCTTATACGCTCTTGTTGGAATGTAAGTTGGTGCAGCCTCTATGGAAAAGAAATGGGGGTTCCTCAAAAAAAAAAAATGTAACTGCTATTGGATCCAGCAATCCCATTTTTAAGTATATACCTAAAGGAAATGAAATCAGTACCTCTAAGTGATATTTCTGCTCATGTGTTGCAGCATTAGTCATGATAGCCAAGTGTAGAATCGGCCTTAATGTCTGTTGATGAATGAATGGGTAAAGAAAATATGGTCTTTGTATTTACAATGGAATATTGTTCAGCCATTGAAAAAAGGAAGTCCTTCCATATGAGCCAACATGGATGAACTTGGAGGACATTACATTAAGTGAGATAAGCCAGAGACAGAAAAATAAATACTGCATGATCTCACTTACGTGTGGAATCTAAAAATGAACTCACAGAAGCAAAGAGTAGAATGGTCGTTGCTGGGGATTGGAGGCAATCGGGAGATGTACAGCATGCTGACTATAGTTAATAATGTATTATATTTGAAATTTTCTAAGAGTATAGACTTCTGTGCTCTTACTATACACACATAGATAAACGTTAATTATGTGATGTGAATGTTTTAATTAGCTTGATTGTGGTAATGGTTTTATATATATATATGTATATACACACACATATATATGTATGTATGTATGTATAGATATAGAAAGTTACACATTTTACACCTTAGATATATATGGTGTTTATCAGTTATACCTCAGTAAAGCCAGGGGGGAAAAGATGATGAGGTGTGATGAGAGTGTACATTCTTGCCTCATTGTTGATCTTAGGAGACAAAGCATTCAAGTTCTACTCTTTTCCTCCCCCCCCCCAAGATTTTATTTATTTATTTGACAGAGATCACAAGCAGGCGGAGAGCAGGCGGGTGGTAGGAGGGGTGGGGGGGCACGGGGGGGAGAGCAGGCTCCCCGCTGAGCAGAGAGCCAGATGTGGGGCTCTATCCCAGGACCCTGGGATCATGACCTGAGCCAAAGGCAGAGGCTTTAACCCACTGAGCCACCCAGGCGCCCCTCAAGTTCTACTCTTTTACTGGGAGTTGTTTGCCATTGATAAGTATTAACTTTTATCAGATGCTTTTTCTGTATCTGTTGAGACTATCTTTTTTTGTTTTTTGGGTTTTTTTTTTTTTTCCGCTTTTAGTCTGTTAACAGAGTGAATTGCATAGATTGATTTTCACACAATAAGCTGACCTTCAGTTACTGGGATAAATCCCACTTGTCATGGTGGATTGTCCTTTTTATACATTAAAGATTTTTTGGTAAATGATCATGAGCTTTTATATTGATCTGTAGTTTGTTTGTGTCTAAGTAGGCTCTGGACACATCATGGAGCCCAACATAAAGCTTGAACTCTCAACCCTAAGATTAAGACCTGAGCTGAGATCAAGAGTCCGGCAGTTAACTGACTGAGCCACCCATGCGCCCCAATTATTTTAAATTTATTAATGTTTGTTTTTGACCCATGACATGGCCTATCTTATGTGTGCCCTTGAGAATGAACATTTTCCTGTTACTGGGCATATTTTTGTACAAAGGTCAGTTAGATCCAATTGACTTGAATTGATGGCATTTTTCAGTTCTTTTTTATGCATTTTGATTTTCTGTCTTATTGAGAGTAGTTGAAGCTTTCAACTACAATTATGAATTTGTCTATTTCTCCTGTCAGTTTGGTCAGTTTTTGCTTCCTGTATTTTGAAGCTCTGTTGCTAGTTGCATACACATTTAGTGAACTGATCTTTTATCAGGGTGTAATATGTAAAATTACCCTTTGTTCTGAGATCTGTTTTGTCTAATATTAATGTAGTTACTCTAGCTTTCCTTTGATTAGTGCTTGCATGGCATATAATTTTTCCATTCTTTTACTTTTAACCCACCTGTATTATACATGTGAAGTAAGTCTCTTGTAAATAGCTTATAGTATGGCCATTTCCCCCTTTCCTTCTGATAGTCTCCTTTTTTTTTCTTTTCAATTTTCTGTCTGTCTATTTATTTAATTCTAGCTCAGTTAACATACAGTGTTACAGTAGTTTCAGGTATACAGTCTGACATTCTTTTTAAATTTGTGTGTTTAGTTCATTTGCATTTCATATCATTTTTGGTTTGTTTGGATTAGGTCTACCATTGTTTTGTTTGTTCCTTCTGTTTTTCATTCCTCAGTTTTATTTTCCTGCCTTCTTTTTGGTTATTTGTATATTTTAAGGTATTCGGTTTTTGTTTCCCTGATGTGATTTTGATTATCATTTGTGTATCATTTGTATATTCGTTGCTCCAGCAGTTACATTATATAGCATGGGCTCAGAACCTAAATGTATATTAAATGTTTAATATTTATGGATCAAAGTAATATTTTTAGAATCTAATTTTGATTTTGATTGTTCTGAGATTTTCCAAATAAAGTTATTGAAAGACAATATAAGCTTTTTCTGACATACAGTCCATTAATAGAATATTATTGCTATGTATAATTTTCTTAAAAATACTCAAGACAGTACTAAATTCACCAGTAACTTGCTTTGCTTGATCTACAAAGGAGATAATGCTTTATCTTTATAGTTTCACCTAGACTAATGCCTGTTGATACTATGCATATCCATTCTATTTTTGAGTCAGAATTTTTCTGTTTATGTATGACTCATAACCGTAACTCTGTAAGCTTTACACAAGGCTAGATTTGAGGGTGGTGCTATGTTTAAATGATTCTGTTTAAATGGTTATAGTTGAAACAGTTGAATGATCCCAAGGTAAACTGTGCATCATGTGTGTAGTATCAAAAAGATTTCTTTATTCAAGTTTATTTCTTCCTCTATAAATGAAAGATTTTAACTATTTGAATTCTGGCAGGTTTTTTTTTGTTGGAATGTATTCTAATTTGGCTGTTTTCAGATTAATTTAATCTGAAATAGTTTTGATAATTTAATAGTTGTGATAATTTACAAATAGTTTTGATAATCTAATAGTTTTGATAATTTACAAGTTAAGTCATTCATTTAAGGGATTTTGGGGTTTGTTTCGCCTATTGAAATCAAACATTTTAAAGCACTGTAGAACAATTTGAAGAATACAGAAGATGTTATTAATCCTCTGTTCAAGGTGTCTGGGTTTTAATAATTCACATAGATGCTAGAACTTAGCTTACTTAGACCTGTAATATCCATCTATAGGAAATTTATTGCATGAAATAATTAAAAATTAGACTTAACATTCTGCTTAATGTTGTGGTCTAAGTAATGCTCCTGTTGGCCAGCAACTTCAGTCTGTCCCAGTGCTGTGCAGTAGAGCTCTCTGCCATAGTAGAAATAAATATATGTCTGTATTGGACAGCAGTTACTTTAATTTTAGTTAATTTAACTTTCAGCGGCCACATGTAGCTGATGGGTCATTAGCAACACTGGTCTAGTCTCATAGCTTCCTTTTTTGTATGTAAAACTCCCTTCTTGGAATTTTTTTGCATTTCTAATGTAAGCTTGTATGTAAGCATAAACTTCTAAGAAGGCTCTTGACCTGCTGCAGAACAGGAAACAGAAGATTGATCAAATTAGAAAGAAAATGGTATATGACAAGATAATTACAGTATGATAAACATTAAGCAAATGAATAGGTTGATAAAATGACTAACTGCCTAGGAATGTCTGGGAGTTGAGTGAAGAATAAACACTCCAGGAATTTTAAGTAGGAATGGTTTCAAAATTTAAGTTAATTTAAAAAGAAATTAGATATTATAAAATTGCAATCAAACCTATCAGATTCTTCGTTGGGTCTTTAGAACTAAATTCCAGAGCAATGCAGAACTACCAGAGAATCTGCTACAACCTTCTACCTCTAGAAACAGGCTGAAATTATTAACCCTTTGTTACTGCTTTCATTTCTACTAATTGTTGTTCCTTGGAAAACTGCATATTAGATATTAGTTTAGAGAAGGTGGGAAAAAATCTAAAAGTATTTCTCTTCTTTTCAGAGACAAGCTGAGTGGACTTTAATTTGATGCTCAAATTCTTAAGTGACAACTTAATTTAGGCCAGGACTTACAGATACACAGAGTAACAAATTGCATTAATCGTGGTATATACCTTTAAGTAGGTTTCATTGTGTATATATACAAATAACTCTTATATATCCATTCTTTACAGATCCAGGATGAGAAGACTGATAAAAGAAGAAGCTAGCTGAACAGCTATAAGATGCCCAAATCTGGGTTCACAAAACCAGTTCAGAGTGAAAATTCTGACAGTGACAGCAATATGGTAGAAAAACCATACGGAAGAAAGGTATATGATTATACTAAAGATGTGTTGACTCTTTTGAAATTGGGAAAAACTCCCCATTTAGTATTTTTAGTAATTACCCATAAAATAAAAAGCAGTTGGATGCCAGATAAATCCAAACCATTTATCTAAAACCTTGAGAATTAAATTGGATTCCTAAGAAAAAGGTTGTCTTTCATTTGCTGAGATAACACAGTTACTAATGTGGCATATTTACTTAAATAATCATTGAAATAGTGTGGGAAAAAAAAAAAAATCCAAGACCTCACAATCATTTGGCATTTCTTTCTCCACCTCCTGACCCCCAGTAGCAAAAAACACATATACAGTTGCAATTCCAATTTCCATGTGTTAACCTTGGATAAATTTACGTAACTTTTCCAGCCTCGGTGTCTCTCTGTATTGGAGGACACATACTTCAGAGAACTGTTGTGACAGTGAAATGGCATTAAGTATGGTGCCTAATGTAATACTTGTTACATACTATATGCTTAGTAAATGTTAATAGTTTTTGTTGTTTATTATTAGTCATTGCCGATGACCGTGATTCTTTCTATGTCTATCCTTCTTCATTCCTATTTAATTTAGGCCCTCAAAACCTTCATTTAGATTTTGCAGTTGTCTCCTAACTGGTATTACTCTCCTTTATCTAGTTAATTTTATACATTATCTTTGGATTTTCCTTTTTGGTTTTTTGTTTTTTCTTTTAAGTCTTTTTCCCCCTAAGTCATTTTCTTATTGAAGGACGTCTGAAATGTTTCCGGTTTTTGGCAAGTATGAATACAGCTGTGATGAACATTTGTACACAAATCTTTTTTTTAATCACTTTTTTGAGGTATAATTTATATACCCTTGAAATTCAATCATTTAGTGTATAATCCAGTGATTTTTAGTAAATTTATAAAGCTGTACAGCCATCATCACAGTCCAGTTTGCTAAATGATCCTCATGCCCATTTGCGTTCAGTCCCTATTTCCACACCAACTCCCAGACAATCCCATATCTACTTTCAAAGTCAGGAATTTTAAGTATACAGACTTTGTTGTTTTCAAAAACTGTTTTGGCTATTCAGGGTCCTTTACATTTCCAGGCAAATTTTAGGATTAGCTTGTCAGTTTCTACAAAAAACCTACTGGGATTTTTATAGGGATTTTATTGAATAGATCAGTTTGGATAGTATTGACATCTTAACAGTATGCCTTCCAGTGCATCACCCCAGAATATCTCTGTTTATTAAGATCTTCAGTTTCCCTGAGCAATACTTTATAGTTTTTAGTGTATAAATCTTTCTTGTACTTCTTTTGTTAAATTATTAGTGTTTTACTCTTTTGGATGCTGTTTTAGTTAATTTCTTCATGGATTTTTCATTGCTAGTGTAAGAAATACAGTTGATTTTTATATAGTGATTTTTGTATTCTGTGACCTTATTGAATTCATTTATTGGTTCTAAAAGTTTGTGGATTCCTTAGGATTTTCTACAGATGGGATCATGTCTTCTCCATATAAAGATAATTTTATTTCTTTTCCAGTATAGATACTTTTTTTTTCTTGCCTGATTGTACTGGTAATCTCTGCCTTTGATTAAAATGATCCATTTACATTTAATATAATTATTTATAGGGTTGGTTTTATATCTGCCATTTTTCTCTGTGTTCTTTTGTTTCGTATTCTTTTCTTGTTTCTCTCTGATCTATGCTGCCTTTTTTTTATTCTAAATATTTTTCAGTGTACTATGTAAATTTCTGACTTCTTAAACTTATTAAATTTCTGATCTCTTGAATTGTAATCTTAAGAGGTTGCTCTCTGGATTATACTATGCATCTAACTGAATTAATATTGACTGACTTCTAGTAAAATATAGCAGCTTTGTTCCTGTACAGTTCCATTTCCTCCCCCTTTTTGGTGTATTTATCTGTAGATTCAACAACATTTGTTATCAACCCCAAAATAGATTGGTACAGTTTTATTCAGTCTTTTAAAGAAGTAAGATGTATGTATTCATACAGTTCTCTTTGCCTACCAATTTACCAGTTTGGTCACTCTTAATTTCTTCTTCTTTTAGATTCAAGTTACTGTCTGGTTGTTAATTCCTTCCAGTCTCTTAGAATTTCAGTATTTACTATAAGACAGATCTTTAGCCATGATTAGATTTCTCAGTCTTCATTGCTCTAGGAATATCTTGGTTTTGCTGTATTTTAAAAACAGCTTTATTGAGATAAAATTCACATAGCATATGATTTACTTATTTAAAGTGTACAATTTATAGTCTTTAGTATATTTACAGAGTTGTGCATTTATCTCTACTATTGATTTTAACACATTTTCACCCAAAAAAGAAACCCCCATCTATCCACCAGCGGTCACTCCTCATTCATCTCCCAACTAGCACAGGCCAAGGCAGTCACTAATCTACTTTCTGTCTTTGTGGAATTGCCTATTCTGGATGTTTCATACAAATTGACTTACAGAATTGTGGTCTTTGGTGACTTCTCAAAGGGCAGTTTTTTTGGATATAGATTTCTTAGTTGACTTTTTTTTTTAAAAAAAGATTTTATTTATTTATTTGGCAGACAGAGATCACAAGTAGGCAGAGAGGCAGGCAGAGAGAGAGAGGAGGAAGCAGGCTCCCTGCTGAGCAGAGAGCCCGATGTTGGGCTCCATCCCAGGACCCTGGGATCATGACCTGAGCCAAAGGCAGAGGCTTTAACCCACTGAGCCACCCAGGCACCCCATTAGTTGACTTTTTTAAAGAAAATGAATATCTCCCTACTTTCTTGCTTTAACTGTTTGTACTAAGTCAGCTATTTTGAAGATACCCTTGTGAAGATGATTTTTTTTTTTCATTGTGTCTCTCTCTTTGACTGTCACATGCTTCGGATTCCCCTGTATTTATTCTGTTTGGGGTTTCTTGAGCTACTTAGATCTGTAAATTAGTTTTCATGAAATTTGGAGTATTTAATTTACTGATTTTTTTAATTTTCAATCTCACATCTGCTTTTAAACATTTCTTTCTTTCTTTTTTTTTTTTTAAAAGATTTTATTTATTTATTTGACAGAGATCACGAGAGGCAGGCGGGGGGGGTGAGCAGGTTCCCTGAGAGCCTGATGTGGGGCTTGATCCCAGGACCCTGAGATTATGACCTGAGCCAAAGGCAGAGGCTTAATCCACTGAGCCACCCAGGCCCCCCTGCTTTTGAACATTTCTAATACATTTTCATTCACTGCTTTTCAAATCCAGTATTTCCATTTGGCCCTTCTTGTAATTTTTTTTTCATTAGCATTTTTTATTTGATAAGTCATTTTTGTCATAAATTGTTTTATTTCTTTATAGTAACTGTCAAATCTAGTATTTGGGCTTAGAGAATTTCTACTGAATACTTTCATCCTTGGTTTTTTGTATGTCTTAATTTTTATTGAAAACTGGACAATTTAGGTCATATACTGTAGCACTTCTGCAATTCTGGTTCTCATTATTTCCCACCTGAAAGTTGTAACTGTTGCTGAGTTTTTTAATTTATTTATAACAAAGTGTTAGGAATTTATCTGCAGTATTTGTCTCAACCACTGGCATCCATTTTTTTTCTTTTTCTTTTCCAGTCTTGTTTGTGTCTACACAGACACAGGGTTACCCTGTGTCTGTGTAGCTTAGTCAGCAGCAATTGATTTGTCAGAGGTTGTACTCAAATACCAGGAGCCAGTAAGACTTCCACCTTCTACTGGCAGACTTGCCTGTGTGCTAGGGAGTGCATTTATTATTCAGGCATTTTTGTTTTGTTTTGTTTTAAGATTTTATTTATTTATTTGATGGAGCACAAAGAGGCAGAGCAGCAGGCAGAAGGCAAGGGAGAAGCAGGTTCCCAACTGAGCAATGAACCCAGTGCAGGGCTCGATCCCAGGACCCTGGGATCATGACCTGAGCCAAAGGCAAACACTTAACTGATTGAGCCACATCGGTGCCCGTGTTCAGGCATCTTTGAAATCTGCCCTGGCATTTACTTCCTGTTGGGCTCATCCAGGTCTTCCCTTTGCTTGCGTGCAGTCAAGGATATGTAGAGAACTTGGGCCCTCCCATATTGCCTCTGCTTGTACACACAATCTCCCAGTCAGTGAGGGATATATAGATTACAACTTTAGGCTAATAGGATTACGTGTTGTGCCCCTTCCAGTTGTTACCTACCCTGTTTGCTATTTTTATAAACAGTGCAGCTGGGTGTGGGCTTTTGGCTTTCTATACCAATTCAAGTTACAGTCTCTTGCAGCATAGATGCTGGTTTTCATTGCCAACCCCACCCTAGTAGCACTTCATGCAAGCTAAGCATCAGCCAGGGAATGAAAGCATTCCCCAGGCAAGAATACCAGACACTCACTGTTCTTATCCATAGTTAAGCTGTTATTCTTGAGGGGAAAAATGCTTCTCAATTTGTTGCTTTTTTTTAATTTCTAGAGACTTGAAGTGGTTGTTTTTGACAATTGTCTAGATTTATAGTTGTTTCTTGGGGAGGTAAGTTGCCAGGATCTTCACTCCACCATAGATAGGTTTCCCCAAATGTATTTTAATGCACCAGATGTGACAAATCTTAAGCAGAATGATTTCATTATTAGTGTTATCTAACAAACCTTACATGGGATTCCTAGTGTGTTATGTACTCTTTTATGACCATAAGAATAAAACAAAAGGTGGTTAAGGCATGATTTAAATCTTTATGAAGACTCTTAACTGTACTCTTTCTGTTTGTCTGAAATGTTTTGCCCTCAGGACCCCTTCAGCATAATCAAAGATCCCAAAATGGGGTGCCTGGGTGGCTCAGATGATAAGCCTCTGCCTTTTGCTCAGGTCATGATCTCCAGCTCCTGTGATTGAGTCCCACATTGGGTTCCCAGCTCATGGGGGAGCCTGTTTCTCCGTCTCTCTCTGCCTCACCCCCTGCTTGTGCTCTCTCTGTCTCTTTCTCTCAAATAAATAAAATTTGGGAGGAAATAATTCCAAAAAGCTTTTTTATATGTGGGTATATCTGTTGATATTTGTAATATGAGGGGCGCCTGGGTGGCTCAGTGGGTTAAGCCTCTTGCCTTCGGCTCAGGTTATAGTTCTCAGGGTCCTGGGATCGAACCCCACATCGGGCTCTCTGTTTGGCAGGGAGCCTGCTTCCCCTTCCCTCTCTGCCTACCTTTTTGCCCACTTGTGATCTCTCTCTGTGTGTCAAATAAATAAATAAAATCTTTGAAAAAATTTTAAAAAAAGATATTTACAATATCAGAAATTTGAACTGAGAAAAAATTAAATGTATATTAACTGGTTTTAAAAAGCAGTAAAACTATTATATTTACACACATTTATTTTTATGGAAAACAACAATATATTTCAAAACAAGAAATATTAGAAGTGTCCTTTGTTTTGCACATGGCTATTAATGTCTGATTTAACAGAAGCCTACCAAATTCTCATCTGCTTCTGCATGCAATGTATTTAGATATCACTTGTCATGTAGGCTCTAGAAAACTCTAGTATGTATTCTTGAGAGAATGACCAAGGTGCAGCAACAGCTTAGAATTATTGTGAGCATATTTCTGACCTTGAAGATCCTCTGAAATGGTCTCAGGTACCATACTTTGAGAATTGGTCTACCATTATGAAGCACATTAATGGAAGTACTGAGTATACAATGATGGGACAAAATGGAAGTATTGAGTGTACAATGATGGGACAAAAAGGAGAGAAGCAGTCAGCTGTAGAGAGTTCAGGGATCGTTTCACAATAGAAAAGATAATATGCTTTCTCAAGGATGGATGAATATGTGGCCAGCAGGAACGTAGAAGCAGAGGGACAGTCCAAGATGTAAAAAAAACATGAATCTTAACATTACAGTAGTATATATAAAATTAGGATGTAGCCTGTGGATGATGGATTGTAGGAAATGAACATTAGACAGGGGCTGGTTCATTATGGCCTTATGTGTCTTGCCAAGGAACTTGAAATTTGTTCTGTAGCCATTGAGTCAAAAGGGAAGGGCCATGGTAGAGAGCAGTTAGTGTTACTTTAAAAATCCAAGCAAAGGCAGTGTGGACAGTGGCTATGGGGGTAGAAGTTGGCAGATCTAAAAGATGCTGAATAAATTAAACTTGAGTATGTAGAAGGAGTAATCTGTGTCCACCCTGAGGTTGATTGAATTATCATTCCCTGAGAAAGAATCCAAGAAAGGAAATGGCTTGTTTTGAAAATAATGTTTGGTTTGTACTTGTTGGGTTGGCCACTGGCACATCCAACTGGAAGTATTAATAGGCAGTTCGATATAAATCCAGACTCAAAACAGCTCATTGGAGATAAATATATGAGGATTGGTAGAAAAGTAACCGTATCATTATGGAGATGTCATCCAAAGAGAGTGGAGTGAAAATGGAGGAGATATACCCGGAGGAATTCAAATCCTTTAAGAGTCATCAAGAGACAGGAGATGAGGACAGAGAGAATCAGGAGAGGCTAAGCAGAGAAGAATAGCTAAGGGAGTCTGTATGCCACATTGCACAAAGGTTAACAGGAAGGGTGAGGACATTGGATTTTCAGTTGAGATACCTAAAAATGACTTTGCTTGGTAAAAGTAATTTCAGTAGAGTTGTAGGGACAGAATGCAGTGCTAGATTTGAGGAGACAGTTAGAACTTTTAATTCTATATGTTTGAATATAGTAAAGGTTGCATTTGTGAAATTGCATCCTGACTGCTTGATATCATTTTGGGGGTTGAATTTATATGGCTGAACTTGTTAAAACTTTTATTCTTCCTAGGTACTCTGTATGTATCTTTTGAAAGCTGCCACTAAATCTACAGTAATGGCTAAGCATTGTTTTCATAAAAGTGTAGAAACAGCTAGCAAAAAACACTTTTCACTAACATACTTCTATTAAAAGCATTGCTTTGGTAAGTTAAGAATTCTTATTAATCATTAGATTTATACAGTAAATGGGAAGAATAATACAGACTATTAGGTTTTTCATTTATTAATTTTTGGCTTACTCAAAGTGATATATGTAACTTCTCAATCTCTCTGTTCAGTCACTCAGTACTTTTTCAAGATCACATACTTGTTTATTTGGGGTAAGGGTCAGAAACTCTTCTGAAGCAATGTGCATGGTATTGCTCATTGCCATGTTTTAGGATTTCTGAGCAGCTTGACTTGAATTTCTGAGCAGCTTGACTTGGCAGCTTGACTTGGAAATTGAAAGTGATTTTTTTCAGTTTTAAATAGATACTTAACTTAGTGAGTGAGTGGCCTTGAAGCCAGCCTCAAGCTTCTGAATTTTTTCTTCCATACAGTTTTGGATATGAATATACAGTTGTTCTGATAGAAACCTTATTTACAGTTTAATATGACACAGACTATTGCTGTTATGAGATCCTAACTTAATAAAATAACCTGATCCAAGATTTAATTTCTTTTTTTTTTTAAAGATTTCATTTATTTATTAACAGAGGTCACAAGTAGGCAGAGAGGCAGGCAGAGAGAGAGAGAGAGAGAGGGAAGCAGGCTCCCTGCTGAGCAGAGAGCCCGATGTGGGATTTGATCCCAGGACCTGAGATCTCGACCTGAGCCGAAGGAAGTGGCTTAACCCACTGAGCCACCTAGGTGCCCCAAGATTTAATTTCTTAAATGCACTTAAGTAGAGCATAATTTAAAGTAAAATCACATTGTATAGCAATATACATTTAATTTAAGATGTTTTCATTACCTCATTAAATATCACAATAGGAGTTCTTCAGAAATGTCTGCTCATAGTTCTTCAAGTATTGTATCCATTCAGTGCTAATCTGTGGCATTTTTCCCATTGATTTAGTTTAGAAATTATTTTGTACTGTTTTCAGCTCTAAGTTAGTATTTATAATTTGTTAAAAAAATCTTTGATAAAACCTTCTATGAAAATCTAAAATTTAGGTTAAATTCATGAAGTGTGGATATTAATCATTTAATCTGCTAAATAGCTGTCTTATCTTTTTCATCAACGTAATTCAGACCTTCATTATTTTATATCTAAGTGATAATAGAGAAATTTTTATTTTACTATCAAGTAATATAATACACGTAGAAAAACTAGAAAATACGTAGAAGAATAATGAAAATAGAAATTGCCTTGTAAAAAACCATCAAGAATCTGAGATTGTATTGTACCCTATCCTAATCAGTTTCATGGATGCTGGGCTATTAAAGAAAGTTAATTTCTCATAACAATAGCAGTAGCTATCTATCAGCAGTTGTGCCTGTAACCAGAGCCCTATTTCCCACAAGGGGATGCAGAGTCAGGTGACAACTACAGATATGGGGCAGGGTGGGGGCGCAGATTGCAGATGTTTGCAGCACAGGAGAGGAGAACCTCAAATCTTTTTATAAGGGATGGTAAGTCTATCTGACTTACTCCCCCTAAAGGGAGAAATTATTTGTTATACAAAAGAGTAAACAGATCTGCCCTTTGCTGCAAGGGGAGAGACTACCTTCCAAGGCTGTTCTCCACATAGATGTTCTGAAAAGGATAATCCAGAACAAAGGGAGTTAGTGCCTCTTTGTAAGATATGCAAGAGAGCCATGGAGAATTCTAACACACAAGTAATGCCATTACCTACAGATGGCTCTTCATATTTTGGGTTGTGTCCTTCAAGAGTTTTCTGTTTTCTATTTTTTTCTTAAGCGGTAAATTTTTACCTCTTCTTTTGTCCATCTTACTGAGTTGGTAAAAGCTACCAGTATATTGTCTAACAGTGACAAAAGGTCATTCTCATGATTTTTAACCATTGATTTTTGTTGTCAGTGTTCTTTTATTAACGTATATTGGGCCCCAGATGTTTACATTGATTTCATTACTGTGTATGGTAGCTGTTGTATGTTACTGAAAGAATAGCATTAACATAAATGAAAAAGACTTAAAATATTTTAAAACAATCTAAGGCTCCTAGACTTTTCTGTGTCATGGATATGGAAGAAAAATGTGCCAGTGATTTGGTCCTGGACTGATAGAGTATTAATACCATTTGGTAATATAAAAATTTTAAGACAATTGGACATAATTATTTATTTTCGAAGTTTCTTTCCCCAGATCAGAAAACTAATTTTTAAAGTGTTGAAGAGTCTCATGAAAACCTTTGTTCAAGTAATAATTCTGAGGATTAATTTTTATTTTACATAGAACAGAACTGGTTGGTAGCAGTTACAAATATTCACACTAATCACCATATTGCAGAGGAGAGTGTGATCAGTATGTTCATGTGAACATTTTTCACTTAACATGTTATCAAATTGGTTTCTTTTAGCCTGTTCTATGGCTCGGAACAGTATCTTTACTTACATAGGTGCAAGGGAAAAGGGATATCTTCATGTTTTTCTTAGATTGTTTTATTAATAACAAAGACTCCTATTTCTAAGGCAAGTCTCTAGAATTTTTTTGGTTAATCTTTGTATTAATCATGCCTCTTTATTTCTGATGCTTTGACATCTGGGGCCTCCTGACTCAGGGGAGACTGCTACTTCCAGGGCTAGCCAATTCCCAAAGATAGTGAACAACTCTCTTATGA
The DNA here is from genome assembly GCF_011764305.1 of Mustela putorius furo. Taxonomy (NCBI): domain Eukaryota; kingdom Metazoa; phylum Chordata; class Mammalia; order Carnivora; family Mustelidae; genus Mustela; species Mustela putorius. The sequence goes on along the minus strand of NW_025422010.1, from coordinate 9,148,258 downwards.
TAAGCATTTCATATGCAAACCAACCAGAGCCCAAACCCAGCTACCATCTGTGTCCAGCTCTCCCACTCTGGGCCACTGTCCCCCTGCCCTAACAAAATAAATCTCACTGGAGCTGGGTACCAGATAGGTAAGAGAAATAGCGCCCATAGCCCAGAAATTGCTGCCATTACTCAGAATAGCCAGTCCTGAGCCACTTACTCTGCCTTGCCTTTTCTTTCCTGAGGAAACCACAATAAAAGCTTTTCCCCATGTTTCTCTTCTCTCCTCCTGCCTCCCAACCCACCTTGGTGCTACACTTTGTGGCCCTGTGTAGTGTGGCATGTCCCTTCTTCTTGAGAACTGTGATTAACAAACTGTCTTTTCAGTAGTAGTGTTCACCTTATCTGTTGGCTTCACTGTACCTGAGTGATAATAAAACCTGCATTTTAAAACAACTGTATAAACTTTCACATGCATGTGAAACTCGATATCATTGGCTGAAGTGGAAAAATAGCGCAAGAGGTTTAACTTTATAACTGAGAAATAAATAATACGAGTCTGTTATTCTTCAATAATCTTTACCAGTTAAGATATAAGGAAGTCACGTTCTCTTCGTGATTTTGCTAATAGATTTATCAAAAATGAATGTAGACTCTGTCAAAATGCTATTTTTGTCACCTGTTAAGATCATTGTATAGTTAAAATCTTCTGATACAGTAAATTGTCTTAAGTGATTCTCTAATAATGAACTATTCTTATATTCTTTGGGTGAACCCTGCTTAATTATAATCTGTTATCTTTCTAAATTCTAAGACATTAATCTGATTTGACAGTTTATTTGGGATATTTTGTGTTTGTGTTTATTTTATAATTTCTGCCTTATATTCCCTTTGGTATCAGTTTTATTTCAGACTTATAAGATGGATTGTTGCTTCTTATCATACCTTCATACTGTAGTATTATCTACATGACATGTGAAATATCTGTCCCTTGAATTTTTTAAAATCTCTCTTAAAATCTTCTGGGTTAGGTACCTTTTTTAAACTTAGAATTTTTAGCTATGGAGTTACGGTCTTCTGTGATGATTGGTCTGTTGAGGTTTTCTGTTTCTTTCATGAGCCAATATTTAGTAATGTATGTTTTCCAAGAGAATAGTCTATTTTCCAGACCTCTTGAATTTTTGGTGGTATAAAATTGAATACAGTATTTTTTTTTAAAGATTTTATTTATTTATTTGACAGAGAGAGATCACAAGTAGGCAGAGAGGCTGGCAGAGAGAGGAGGAAGCGGGCTCTCTGCTGGGGCTCGATGCGGGGCTCGATCCCAGGACCCTGAGATCATGACCTGAGCTGAAGGCAGAGGCTTTTACCCACTGAGCCACCCAGGTGCCCCAAATACAGTATTTTTTGATAACTTTTTAGTAACTCCCCTGGGGGTTTGATTTTATTGATTAAATTTGACTTTTAAAAAGAGCACTGTTAAAATTTTTATGCCTTGTCTTCCCCTTCCTCCTTCATTTTCTGTCTTGGGTTGAGAGCTGGTATCTTCTGCAATCTGAGTCTACTTGCAATTGGCTTCTGAGAGTCTCTGTTATTACTATATCATTTATTATCATATCACTAAAAAAATATTTTATTATTTGAAAGATAGAGAACAAGCAGAGGGGAGGGGTAGAGGAAGAGCTGACTCTCTGCCCGCCAAGCAGAACTTGATCCTAGGACCCCAGGATCATGACCTGAGCCGAAGGCAGATGCTTAACTGACTGAGCCACCCATATCACTATTCTTTTAAGCTCTCCTGCTAAGGTGATATGGCTTAGTTCTTAGTATCTAGCAGGTTTTTCACAAAGGAGTCATTATAGCCCAGTTTATATGTGCAGTGCCATGTCAGATATTTGGATTATAAATGTGAACTTGATAATGGTTGTAGACTGTGAAGGTAGGATACTCACCTGAATGGGTAGGCACAGGATATTAACAAAGCACAATATGTTTAATTATATCCAGAATTGCTTTTTCATATTTATGTATTTGTTCATTGATGATAACATCTATATTACACTTAGAGTTTTATTATATTCAAGGTATTTTATTATATTCAAGATATTTAGTGTTTTTTTGTTATTTTAAAATTCTGTCTTTAAGTAAAAGCAGGGGAAGTGTGAGACAAGTTAATTAATGTTGAATTTGTTGCTACTGGGTCTTGAATACCTTGAAGACAGTGGTTTATAATACATCTCTACTTTTGTATATATTTGAAAATTTTCTTCATAAATGTTTTAATACTGTATTGCTTAGCTGATATTGTTACAACATTATTCATATTTGATTTTTAATAGAGTAAAGACAAGATTGCATCATATAGTAAAACTCCAAAAATTGACCGAAGTGATGTGGGCAAGGAGATGAAAGAGAAATCATCCATGAAACGTAAACTTCCTTTTACCATTAGCCCATCAAGAAATGAAGAACGAGATTCAGACACAGGTAGAATAATTTGTTGTTCTCTGGCAAAATCTTAATCATTCTTTTCCTATGATTTTCTTCATAACATTCTTTTTGCACCCATTTTATAGAGAAATACTGATATTTCAGTATGTCAGATACACCATTTTGGGGCAGAAATTGATAAATTTCTCACCCAAACATGATTACTAATCAGATAACAACAGTTTGCTTCTTTACTTACTCTCAGCTTTGTTACAGATCTCTTACCACTTTCAGAACTTAATTTCCTGGGGAGCATTTCAGTGATGAAGATTTACTGTGATAGCATAGGATATGTTAGAGTTGCAAAAATGTTGTTGAATTTTTGTGGACACACTATTGAACCCACCAGAGAAAGCAGTGTAAGCATTTTAGCTTCAGAAGTGAATCCAAAATGTGCCTTCCCCCACCTTAAAAAAAAATCACTAAGATTTACCTCCTGAGCCCAATTCACGGTACTTTTTTTCCTCAAAACTCTCATATGTCAGGAATGATCCTTGACATTAGTCAGTCCCAGTTGTTCACAATAGATTAAAATGTCATTATCGCTATTTACTAAATTGTGTTGTACCCTGAACTAATCATTTCTTGAAACTAATATAAACTTCAGTGTTTGTTATGTATTTATCATTATTGTTTTATCCTTTGCATGAAGTACTTACAGTGAACTGTTTTTAAGAATGTTTTAGCTTCACTCACAAAAAGCGTCCTAATCTGAGTTTATGTACAAAGATTTTATTCTACTTATACTTTCCTAGCCATCTTAATCATCAGTATGGAAATGATCTTGACTCTGGAATCTGAAAATACTGTAAAGACGTTTGAAGTGCCCTATGCTAATATAGCTTTAGAAAGTCCTTAATTTTTATCATAAGCTTTTAATTAGGTAGGCCTCCTCTTGTGTATTTTGTTGTCTCTCTTAGCTTGAATTAGAAATTTTTCTTAAACATGGCATTTTTAATCCTTAAAATTGTTCTTTTTTGCAGTGATTAAGATATTTTGTGCTTTGCTCATTTTAAGTTACACTGATGTCTAGAGATTCATTCTTTTTTCCTGAAGAGTGACTCTTTATCCTTAAGCAGTATTCTCAAACAATTAGTTGATCACTTAGTTGAGAAGATGTATAATGTGCCTTTAGATAGATAGGATTTAACTTTTCTCGCATTTTCTCCCTGGGAGTCCTTTTGTCTGTCATTTTTAAAGTACTTGCATTAACCAGGTTTTGTTTTCCAGGGACAGTGATATTTCTACTAGTAATTGAAGAAGGGATTTAGATAAATTCAAAGAATGTTAATACATTTTTAGAAGTAGATAAGATTTCAAAATAATAAACTTCCCATAAGAACCTTGTTATCAGATCAGCTAGATAATTTGTCTTTTGTTTATTGGAAAATAAAGGAGAAAATGTTATTTAGGAAGGCACAAAGTTTAAGCACTGAATAAACCTAATCTAATACATCTTTTATTAACTAGATTATATACTTTTTCCCTGCTACAATTTTTCCACTACTTGAATGTAGCAAAATGTTGCAGCTCTCTCTCATTAAGGTTGTTTCGTAACAAACTCTTACATATCTTTTGGAAAAGTTGTATGCTAACACTAAACAAGATTTTAGTAGATTTAAACATATTTTTGGTAGGCTAAATTTATAACTTTTCATAAAAAGTAGATGTAGGCTTTAGATTTGCTTGCGCGCGCGCACACGCGCGCGCACACACACACACACACACACCCCTCTACCTCAGAGCATTAATAAGGATTTCCCCAGGCCCAAAGCAAAATGTCTTATTTACAATCCATCTTTCTTATTTTCATAATTAAAAAAATAATGTAGAATCCAAAGTAACCATCAAGTGGTATTTTCCATATGAAAGATAATTATAGCACTAAGCCCAGCATTTGACATTGATCTTTTTTATAAAATGTACTATATTTTTTTATTTTAAAGCTTTTTATTTTTATAGATTTTATTTATTTATTTGACAGAGAGAGAAATCACAAGTAGGCGGAGAGTCAGGCAGAGAGAGAGAGAGAAGCAGGCTCCCGCTGAGCAAAGAGCCCGATGCGGGGCTCGATCCCAGGACACTGAGATCATGACCTGAGCCGAAGGCAGTGGCTTAATCCACTGAGCCACCCAGGCGCCCCTAAAATGTACTATATTTTAAATGATTATTTTAAATTATAAAGATATAAAGGGGGAAATATTTACAACATATATGAGAATCCTTGTTTCTGAATATATATAGTATTTAAAGGTCTCTGAAATGTGAAGAGAAAACAATGAGAGAATGAAAAAAAGATAAAAGCAAGTAGTTGAAAACAACATCTTGGCAAAGAAATATGTCTCAAAAATTTATCCATAGTAAAGAAATACAATATATAACAACTGACAAAATTGTTGGCCTAAATAGTACCAGATGGTCACTGGCCAGAAATAGGAACTTACTTTAGTTGGTCTAAATAATGGGAATATTTTGTTGGAGGTAAATATGAAAACATTTATCCAAAACTAAAGTTTGCTAACATTTGACTTTTTCTCTGTTTTGGGATTTAACCTATATAAGTAATTGATGACAGTGGAAATTATCTTTGTGTGCATTTATTTCTATTTCATTTATAATGCCAAAAATAAACCCAGGAAAATAGTATTAGTAATAGTTTGTTCAATTATGGTAAATCCAGTGAAGAAATACAATTTTTACTCTTAAGAATAACCTTATACAACAATACATGAAATGGAAAGATGTTCATAGCATACAGAATTTAAAAATAAGTTATGAAATAATATGTACTGTTTGATTGCATTGAGTCATATTTTGTATATTTCTATTTGTATTTATGTATACCAGGGCATATATTAACATACATCTTGAAAGATAAGATTGTTTAAAAGACTGTGTCACTGTAGAACTAAGCCTAAATCTAGTGGGTGTATTATGAGCCCAGAACAAAAATGTAAATATTGAATATAAACCCTGACTTAGGTTAAATAAAAGAGGTAGGGAATTGGGAATAAGGAGAAAATGTTAGCAATGCTACTCATATTATCTCTTATAGCCAGAGAATAACTGATGTTGTCTAAAACTGAAATAAAATAATTACTTAAAAATTTTAATCTTTATTTAAAATTCTTTCATAAATTTATGTGTTTGTATTTTAGTATATGATATCTCTTTTAGCGGAGAAGCAGTTTCTTTAATTTCTTCCTTCCTTCCTTCCTTTTTTCTTTGTTTCCTTTTTTTAAGTGAATTCTGTGCCCAGTGTGGGGCTTGAATTCATACTCTGAGATCAAGAGCAGCCAGCTAGGTGCCCTAGTTTCTCTTGTGTTGGATTAAGATAAATCTTTCAGCTTTTTATTTTTAAATAGTACACATGTATTTTTCTGTTTGTGTGTAAATTGATCACTCCCCCCCAACCCCTGCCAGTTCCTTTTTTTTATATATATTAGAGAGATGCTTGGAATAATGCTCACTAGATGTTAATATTTTATTTCCAGGATTTGGGAGCATTTTTACTTTCTCTGTTTTTTTGTATGGCTTGAATTTTTAAAATAATTAGCATAATTATTTCTGTAAAACACATTCTTTTTAAAAGATACTCATACTATTCAAAGAAGGCTCAGTCGTTACCAAAATCAGCGATAATGCCATCAAATGGATAAGTAATTCATAGTCTTTATTTTGAGATACCCCTAGTGTTTCTTAAACTTCCTAATTCTTAATTGTTTAATATTTACTAATTTTTAAAAAGATAACTGCTGGGGCACCTGGGTAGCTCATTTGGTTAAGCCTCCAACTCTTGATTTCAGCTCAGGTCATGGTCTCAGGATCATGAGATCAAGCCCCAATTGGACTGTGCACTCAGCATGGAGTCTGCTTGTGATCCTTTCCCTCTCCCTGTCCTCCTCCCCGCTCAAGTAAATCTTATTTTTTAAAAAGTTAACACTGCAAGGGGATGGGATTATGGACATTGGGGAGGGTATGTGCTTTGGTGAGTGCTGTGAAGTGTGTAAACCTGGTGATTCACAGACCTGTACCCCTGGGGATAAAAATATATGTTTATAAAAAATAAAAAATTAAAAAAAAAATAGTAAAAAAAAAAGTTAACACTGTAAAAAAAAAAGTAATTGCTTGACTAGACAAAATTTGGGGGAAAATTAGAGCATAATTTGATGTCATGGATCCTTACAGCTGTATCATACTACTGTCATACTACTACTACTACTATTTATTTCAGCAAATCTCTAATATATCTGCTTATTGTCATTTCAGTATCTATCCCATGTTGTCCTATCTTATCAGAGAATTCCCATAAATTTTGTCCCATGAAATGTTAAGGGGCCAATATATAAAGTGACTTATTGCACCTGTGGAAGCAGCTATTTATCTAGAAGACAAAATATTCTTTATACCTACAGCTTTTTTATTACTTTTAGCTTTTGTAAGTTAATTATAGGTAAAATAGAGGTAAATTATAGCATAGTGTTTAATATCAGAGGCTTTGGAGTCTGACAGACTAGTGTTGAGTCCCTGTTCAGTTCCCTGTTAGCCCTGGCCAAAAAATTTGAGCCCTTTATAACTCTGATTTTCTCATCTATAAAGTGCATGACACACCATCTTAAGAGAACTGTGATCTTTAAGTGACATAACATATAAAATCAGTTTGTGATATGTTAATTAAAACAGAAAACTGACTAACACTGGCTTAAACAGATTGGATTTTTAAAATCTAATGTAATTAGATTACATTACCAAGCATAAGCAGTCCAGAGTTGGTATAAGTAGTTCAATAATGCCATCAGGGACTGAGATGTTTTTGTTGTTCTACTCTCTCAGCCTGAACTTGTACGTGGGCTTTTTTCTTAATATTTTGCTTTATAGTCACACAAATATTTTACTTCTTCCTGGGCAGAAAGTAGGAGAGGAAGGACCAATGAAAAAAGTATCTTTCTTCCAATGAGACTTGGCCTTTTTATTGATGAAACAACATCCCTAGGAACTCTTCTGCCTGTGTCTCATTGGTTAGGCTATCCGAGTTGCAGGGGAGTGTGGAAGGTTAACTACTTTCAGCTGGGCATATTGTCACCCTAATCAAAATTGAAGTATTTCTGTTAAGAAGGAGAGAATGAATATTGGGTAGGCATCTCATAATACTGACACTGTATGTAGTTTTTAGTATGGTAGTTAATAACTGAAAACTGTTAATCTATAATAGTTATGTTTCTACCTGAGTTACCTTTATTTCTGCATTGTCAATCAAAAAAATCATACTTCTTTTCTTTTTTAGTCTAATGGCATTCAAGGGGAAGCCACAGTCCCTTGATATGAAAATACTAAACAGTTTTCTTGAGAGTACCTGTGAGAGTCAATTTTGGCCTTCAAACTAAATTTGTGATTATTTTGTTACAAAAAGTGCCATCATGAGTGTGAGCATCTTTGCAGATTATATTTTTATTATACCCTGAATTCTTTCTTATTCATTCTCAGGAGTGGGGTTACAGGATTAAGAGTTAAATATTTCTATGATTTTTTCCAAAATAATGTATAGTGGTACAAAGCCGCCAGTGCTATATGAATATTCCTTAACCTCAAATACCATTGGGGGCACATGCTTTTCTTTAGGTTTGATAGATCCAGTGTTCTACAGAGGTAAATCAGTGGTACTTCATCATTTTAGTTTGTATGTTTAAATAAGTAGAAAGATAAAATGTCCTTCACTTTTTTATAAAAATACTTGTTCTCTCTTTGTAAGCATTACTTAATTACTTACTAATTTTTTTTCTTTCGGCATGTATAGAGAATGCAGCATGAGAAAATCCAAAGAGGCACAGAATGATCTGTTTCCAAAGTCCGTGATGGCAGTTCTGGAGCTTGTTTACATGTTGTAAACTAAATCTTCTCTGCCATCCAGTCTTAGAAGTTCTGTTTTCCTGAAGCCATTGAAGGATTTACCCTGTTTAATAGAACTCAGACAATTTTTGGAGAGAGGAACTTTTTAAAAAAGGAAACAAATATAATTTTTCTGGTAACTACGTTAAAGTAGCAAATAAAATCAGTGCTTTGCTTAATAAGGATGATCACCTTTTGATGATTTGCATGGAGATTACTTATTACAGATTTTCTCTTGTTCCTCCCCCATCTTTAAAACTTTTACTTTAAAATTTTTCAGATACACAGTGCAAACCTTTTTAATCATTCTTGATTTTTTTCTCTTACTCTCTTGCAACCTAAAACAGAATATTAAAAATACGGCTTTTAAAATACAAGTATTATTTGTCTTGCCTTGCTGCAGAGAACGTAGCAGGGAGAGAGAATTGCTCTGCTTAGCACTCAGTATTTTACAAAAACCTCATAGGGTGTACTGGTCTCAGTATAATGCAGAGGGAAAAGTGGGACAAGATACACAGAAGCTTTTACTTCAGCTCCTGAATTAAATCTTAGTAGAATAGTCATTCAGATGCACCGAATATAAGCATACTTATTTGAGTAAAAGCCAAAATATGTATGGAGTCAGAGTGGATTAATTCATTACCAAAGGAAGATTTGAATAAACTATTATACCACTATATTATGAATATAATTTAAAGTTCAGTTTAACCATTGCTTTCTTTTTTTTTTTTTTTTAAGATTTTATTTATTTATTAGAGAGAAAACAAGCAGGCAGAGTGGCAGGTAGAGGCAGAGAGAGAAGCAGGCTCCCACTGAGCAAGGAGCCTTTTGCGGGACTTGATCTGAGGATCCTAGGATCACAACCTGAGCCGAGCAGCGGCCCAACCCACTGACCCACCCAGAAGTGCCTTAACCATTGTGCTTTAATCTGTCACAGTAATATATCTGCTTTCAGTAACCCCTTTAATTTGATTTGTTGGCACAACTTACTGGTTGCTGCTTTTTCTTTTCTTTGCGGTACATGGGGGCCATTTTTGCTTGTCTTTAAAATGAAATATCAAATATTCATCATGGAATTTTTCTAGTTGCTAACTTAATGTGTTCAGTTTTGAAATAGAAGCATTTATTGAAAGGCTTGTCATTGAATCCATTTACCCACTTGGCTTAGAATTGGCCTAAATATTATTTTATCAGTCATTTCTTTCAGTTGAGTGAGCCTTCTCATTACTAAACTTGCAGGTTTATTTTTAAAAGTTTCAAATACTATGTTTTATTTCCTAAATGGTTTCTTTTTTTTTTTTTCCAACACTTGTTTCTTTATTCTTAACTGAACTCATGAATAAGATCTATAATAATGATTTCAGAAAGAAAAGTATATGTCAATAAGTTGAGTATATGAGGAGCAAAATAATATTGTGTTAAAATGGCATATTGTTTTACAAGTAAATGTATCTGCTCTGGCCATACTGCCAGAAGTCAATTGGAAATATTTTTACTTGTCATAAATTGTTAGGCAGAATTCCATATTCTTATCTTAGCTGATAAACTTTGTTCTGATATTAGGCTGCTTTCTCTCTAAGAGGTCTTATGTAGTGCTCCGTGCAGTAATTCATACCACTCAAAATGTATATAATTTATAGAAAGGTCTGTGGTCTAGAGTGATACTGCTGTCCAAAGTGTTCATTGTCTTCTGAGTAGTTTGGCATTCATAGAACAAAAAGGGTTTATTCATGTCCTTTATTCAGGTTTTCTAAAGACAAATTCTAAGCAGAAAAACAGTAATAGAATATTGCCTCTTTTATCATATTCAAAGTATGAAAAAATACATAGCCTCAAAGCAGCATCATTAATAACCTATTATTGCAAACTGCATGGTTGACTTTCTCAACTTTAATATGCCAGTTGAAAAAACTGAAATCTTAGCCAAACTGAAATCTTCAGCCAAACCTGTGTTTTAAATGTGCTTTTGGCTTTTCTTTAAAAGTTATCTTTTGGACAAACAATGATAGATCATTGATTAACTAATGATCTTTTGAAAAATGTTGGTTTGTTGAATTCTGCATTTCCCTTCGTGTGCTTTTTTTCTTTTCTCCTGTCTCTTCTCATTCTGTAGATTCAGATCCAGGACATACAAGTGAAAATTGGGGGGAGAGACTTATATCTTCTTACAGGACATACTCAGGTAATTAGATTATCAGGGGCACCTGTTTAGACAGTGTTTTTTTTTTTTTTTTCACATTTACAAGTAATTATTGTACTATAAATAACTTCTTTTCAAACCAGTATATAGATATGTTTGGTTAAATAAGTGAACTTATATGAGTGGCACTGAATTTTCCAGTTTTTGTTTGAGGTATCTAGTGCATCATATCCAACACATGCTGTGTGTGAACATTATAAGCAGGAGTACTTTGTATCACCACTCAGTAGTTGTATAGCACAACTTATGGGCCACCATTCACCTAGAAAAGAATATAAAAGTTAGCCCATTGGCAGTGTAGCAATCCCTATGGGAAGACACCCAAGGTCCTTCTTGATCTCTTTTGCTCTCAACTCTTCATAAGATATACGAAGTCTTCATAAGATATACCAAGTGTATTGGTCTTGATAAACAGTGCCATCTTAGGCTTTAATCATGCAGTAGTTTTTTGTTTTTTGTTTTTTGTTTTTTAATTTTTTGAATTTTTGGTTGAACTATCTTTAGTCTGTTGACTTCACTGCCCATGTTGAATTTAACAGTGGATTAAAACAGCAGCTTTCCTGGAGACATGCCATTACCATTAACTGTGTTGGAATAGCTTTATTTGTGGCACCAAGTATTATGCTTCATAATTGCTCCAGATAGAAGAATACAGGAGAATATATATAAATACTATCTAGTATGTGAAACTAATTAATTATTTTGATTATCCTTTTTTTTAATGGGCTTACATTTTTATCTCTTAACTTTTTTATGATGGAAAATATTATTTAGTCCCTGGGTGTCCCAAGTGTCCAGCTTTCAGCTTATGACATTTAGATATAAAAAATTGAAAGAAACCTTCTGTTTGGGTATAGTTTTTTATTATTTTATAAATTTGTGGGGTTTGGGTAAAGGTGGTATAAAACTAAATATTTATTGTTAAAATTATCCTGAAAGCTATTAATTGAGCTGATGAGTCTGTAGTATTTGATTATCAAAATTTTTAAAAAGCCTGCACTTACTGTGGAGTTAGGTATACTTTTCTAACACCAGAACTCCCCAAGGCCTGGGTGTACCTGAAAGAGCTATTTGGGATGAAACCATTCATGATTTGAGTATCAGTGCTGGAAATCAAAAGATACACACACCTCTAACTTTTAGAGATATGTGTAGTTGCTTTAGAACTGGGGAGCAAGGACAGCATTTTTTCTCAGAATTGAAATATATACATCCCTGTTGAGTTATAGCTCCATTGCCCCATTCCTTCCACAGTGACTGCTTTGTGGGGAAGTATCATATTCTTCCGTTTCTGAGACACTGGATTATGAGCCAGTTCCCCAAGAAAGAAATTGTGTCTCTTCTACTTAATGTACTCTACACTTGAGATGTGACAGTGTTGACCTTTCTGTTTATTTTGACAAGTCCTGAAAAGAAAGCATTAATTTTCACAATTATAAGACAGAGACATATCTGTATTTCTTAAGTTTCTCTGAACCCTGAAATGAAATAAAGAATTTTGGATTGTTGAAAATCCATTTCTCTGTTTTGCTTTAGTCTTAAGTAAAGCACTTGGATTTTTCTTTAAAAATCTCTTGAATGGCTCAGTGGAATCTCAAGTCTGTAGGAGACTGTGCTAAATGAGCACCTGTCAGTATTCCTGCATTTAAATTTTAAAATTCTGATCCATTATTTGGACAAATAAATACATATTTCAGTTATATTTGAGAAACACCAAACTTTGTCAGATTTATAGATTTTTATTTATGACAGATCAGAAAACAACTTCTTCACAGAATACATCCTAGATAGAGTTTCATTGAATCTTAAAACTTGAAAAACATACTTTGGGACATACTAATATAATAAAATTTTGAAGAATGGTACATAGTTATCTCTAGTGTAGCTACCAGCATCTGTTTTCTTACCTTCTTTTCCTGTCTCATGTAAAACATGAACTCAGACAAATGACTAAGAAAACTCAATTAAAGAAAGAGTTCAGATTGGATGCTAGTATCTAATTTGAATTTTTTGCTTGACTATTTGGAACATGTACAATTATATTCGTTTCCAAAATGTAATCATTATGTCTCCGATCGTTTGGCAGCTAGAATGCTAAAATGAATTTATAAGTATCTCACTTTTTCCTGTCAGCTGGCTGCGTATCACTTCAGAGCATATTCTTTTTAAAACATTGCATGAAAATGCCATAAGAAAAGTGGAAAGTCCATTATTTTGCAAATACAATATTCTCCCCCAAATTTTAGAAAATATTTTAAGGATAGATTCTATGTACATTTTCTTCATTTTGTTTCCTCCAGTTATTAAACTTTACTTCTTTCTAAAAAATTCTACTTCTTATAAAATTTTTATGTTTAAATATTTTAATTTTAGCTAAGTACATTCCTTATATTTAAGGATTTGTTATTTAGATGGAAAATCATTAAAACAGTAATTATGATTCCTCGTTAAATATGAGAGAACCAAAGCATACAGAACATTATTAGAAGAAAGTAAATGTTTCAGAAAAAAAATCAGCTTCTTTGAAATACCTGTTAGGGACTTTTAATGAACAAATTTAGTAAGTTAGGTGAAACACTGTGCTGAAACTGGATTTATACTAAGTCAGGCCATTAATGATAATGAAAAGAGGAATTGGAAAAATAAAAGAATGTATTAGAACTATTAAAGGCTGACTTAAGTAAATCAGGTTTTTTGTTTTTGTTATGTAAAATATCAATAAGTAGACATTTTGGAGCTATTGAAGTTTGACTATGATTTGTGGGCAACAGAATATTCTGATCTCTTAATTTTTCTAGACCATTAGAATACCAGCCATTGTATTCGAATTAACTAGACCATTAGCATACCAGCCATTGTATTCGAATTAACTGCAAGAATTACTATTTTAAGTTCTTATGCCCTAAATAATAATAATATTTAAATAATATCAAGCTCTTACTGGTTTCTTGAAACTTGCTAGATTAATAAATGCTTATGATCTCCTGGAGTAGTCTATTTGCTGGCCACATCTGCCTTAAAAAAATGCAATATTGACTATTGAACCTATACCCTTCTACCATTTCTGCTGTGTTTTATACTTATTTAAAAATTTTACTTATTTATTTCTGCAGCCCATCTTTGCAGGGACCTTCAAACCTAGATCAGTAAATCTCAATTATTTATATAGGATTTCCCAAGAAATAGATACCTAGACAGTTAACCAGCAGACCCTCTGCATTAACTCTCACCTGAGTTGTCTCCCAGAGAAGTCCTACAAGAGATACTTGTATCTCTTTGACTTATAGAATCCAGTTTATCTGAAATTCCTGGGACTTGATGCTGACTGTATTGGCAAAAGATTTCCCAAATAACTCAGCCTAAAAGCTGGCTTTTTTTTTTGATGGGTCAAATCTTTTTGAAAAAAGTCCTTAGACATTTTGGATCTTTGCAGAATCTCTGTTAAACACCCCCACATACCTACATACACACAGAAATCTTTAATATAATGCTCAGTTTTAGCTTTGATTAATATCATTCCATGTTCAGCTATCCTGTGTCTGGAATAAAGTGATCCTTTGCTTTTTTACAATAATTACTTCGTGTGATGAGTCTTGTCTTAAATACTCACTTTGTTAGAAGACTGTACAAATCATTAGTGGAATTCGGGAAGTAATTTGAAGGAACATTGCTGTAAGGGCTTAGCAGTAATTAAGAGTAAAATTATAATGAATGAAAGAAGTTTCAAAAATGAAATACTAAGGAATGTTTGAAATATTATTGAAAAAGTTAAATTTTAAAAGAACAGATCATTAAAATACAGATTTGACAAGGAATGAATTTCCAAATGCTCTTAATTTTCAGAAAATAGTAGAATTAATGTATTAATTTCAAGACATTCAGAAAGAAATTGTTCATATGATAAAAGTCTAGTGCTCTTTTGTCAGCATACTACTAGTCTGTATATTGCACATGTTTCTCATATACATGTATAGCATCTGGTTTTTTTTAAGTTTTTTATGTTTTGCTTTTCAAAGCTTACGTTTATTTCAAATCCTTACATGTTTATTAATAATTCCAGAGAAAGAAGGTCCAGAAAAGAAGAAAACAAAAAAGGAAGCTGGAAATAAGAAGTCCACACCAGTTAGTATTCTTTTTGGTTATCCACTCTCTGAGCGGAAGCAGATGGCACTTCTTATGCAGATGACAGCAAGAGACAACAGTCCAGGTGACACCATCTTTGAGTACATATGTATTCTTAGTTTTACTCAGACTTTCTATCCTTATTTTAACAGTTAACTACTTTAAACTTTTAATTTTAAAATCTTTTTCTTGGATTTAATAAAAATTTCTTATTAACATGTTTGTAATTTTACATTTATTTGCATGATAATTGTCTGTCATGTCCAAATAAGGATCTATACAAGAGCAGGGATCATTGCATTTAGAGAACATTCAGTAAATACTTTTCAACTAAAATGGGTCATTTAGAAATGGTCTGTCAACTTGAGAAATCCATTGTAGCACTGTGTGCTTTCACCGTACTAAAGAGTCTTAACCACAGTTTCTGTAAAGCTGCTTCTAGGTTTATAGTTTACTTTTAAGTTTGGTAGCACCCTCCTGATAAACAGATAATCTTATCACATGAGTACTATTATGCAGTAGTGTAATCCATGTTTTTTTGTTCGGGATCTGAATTATTTTAAAAGGAAAATGTCAGGGTGCCAGGTGGCTCAGTTGTTAAGTGTCTGCCTTCATCTCAGGCTATGGGTGCTGGGATCAAGCCCGGCAATGGGCTCCCTGGTGGACAGGACGCTTGCTTCTCCCTTTCCCACTCTCCTTGTGTTCCCTCTCTCACTGTCTCTCTCTGTGTCAAACAAATAAAATCTTAAAAAAAAAAGTCTGCAGCATACTGTGTAAATTTATATTGTATTGCGTTGCAGACTTCCAGTTAAGGTGATATACTACATGTATGTGTGTGTGTGTGTGTGGGGGGGTATTCCAATACTATGTCCTCCAAAAATAATTAGATGGGTTACAGCAGAACCAAAACAATAAGGGAGCAAACCACCCAACCTGCTAATTAATTAAAAGGAGCTACAAAAAGGTAGATGAAATCCAGGTCGCTGGACTGAAATGGTAATTACTATTGAGCATTGAATGCATTCTGGCAACAATACAAAAAAATTTTAAGTTGTGCAGTTCTTATTGACTGATAAAGTAAATCCATTTTGTCTAGAGAAAAAAAATTCTTTTGGCTCTGAATTCAGGAAATCTTTATATAAGATTTTGGGTCATGTGACAAGACCCTGATAAAATGCATTGAAAAGGACAGTTTCTCTAATGAAGTTTTCTCATATTGGCTCTTTAAAAAAAAAAAAAACCTGGGATAACACAGTAAAATTCTTAGTTTCTGTGTATTGTAGTTTCCATCAAATCGTGGTATATCTGATATCTTTTACTGATAAACAAGTTTTAGGGCTTCCCGCTTTTTTAAGTAAAAGAATGTTGTTTAAGGTTATTCTCCTACCTTTCCACCCCCAATTTCTGAAAGACTATAGCCAAATTAAAGATAGTATACATTGTTAAAACTTTAAATGTTTCTATAAAATGTTAACTTCGTGTCAGATTTAATAGTTAGAAGACTTATATTTTTTAAATTTTTCTGAGAGAGCAAGTATGTATGAGCCAGGGTTGGAGGTTAATGAGCAGGGCAGACAGGGAGAGTCTTTTTTTTTTTTTTTTTTTTAAGATTTTATTTATTTATTTATTTGACAGAGAGAAATCACAAGTAGATGGAGAGGCAGGCAGAGAGAGAGAGAGAGAGGGAAGCAGGCTCCCTGCTGAGCAGAGAGCTCACTGTGGGACTAGATCCCAGGACCCTGAGATCATGACCTGAGCCGAAGGCAGTGGCTTAACCCACTGAGCCACCCAGGCACCCAGGGAGAGAGAGTCTTAAGCAGGCTCCATGCCCGGTGATGGGCTCAATCTCCTTACCCTGAGATCATTACCCGAGCCAAAATCAGGAGTCAGACACTTAACCAGCTGAGCCACTTAGGTACCCCGAGAAGACTTTTATTTTTTATTTATATTTTTTAATCCTTTATTTATTTTTTAAATTTTATTTATTTATTTGTCAGAGAGAGCAGAAGCGTGGAGAGCTTCAGGGAGAACAGGCAGGGGAAGAAGCAGGCTCCCTGATGAGGCCAGGAGCCCGATGATGTGGGACTTGATGTGAGACTCGATTGCAGGACCCCAGGATCATGATCTGAGCCAAAGGCAGACGCTTAACCAACTGAGCCACCCAGGCATTGGAGATTTTTACTTTTAAAAACTGATTTTCTTAATACCAGGAACCTTTATTCTTAGGATAAATTAAAAGGCAAAAAAGTTAATCTTACCTCATCTCCAGTATTTCTTCTAGAAATTTTCTAGGCATGAACATGCAAATGCATACCTTTTGTTGTAGTTTGTATTTTTTTGTTTTGTGATTTTGTTGTTGTTGTTGTTGTTGTTGTTTTAAGTAAACTCAACCCCCAACATGGGGCTTGAACTCACAACTTGAGCCACTGATTGAGCCAGTCAGGCGCCCTGTGCTGTTTGTGTTTTAAAATATAAGTAAGATCACACTATAATGCAGTTGATTCTTTTCATTTAAGGATTTTTAGCCAACTGTATTATATGTAGAACTAGAGTGGAAAGCTTTTGAAATACAGAGCTGTTTGCCAAAATATAAACATTCTTGCAGTTTTTAGGGTTTATTATTTTATCCATTACATAATTAATTTTCCATGTTTATGTTATGTTTAACCTGATTGCCATTATGGATGATACCGTTATTTTATGTATGGGAATATTACTTTGAAATGGCTAATAAGATTTTATATGAATTAATTCCTTGCAAGTTGTATGAAATAACAAGTACATTTCATTTTTAAGAAGTTGAACAGCTAATTTTCTTAATAAATAATTTGACTGTAAAGATCATAATAAAATTCATGAGGCACCTGGGTGGCTCAGTTGGTTAAGCATCTGACTTTAGCTGAGGTCATGATCTTGAGGTCCTAGGATCAATCCCCGTGTCAGGCTCCACACTCAGCAGGGAGCCTGCTTCTCCCTCTGCCCCTCCCACTATTCATGTTCTCTCAAATAAGTAAATAACATCTTTAAAAAAAAATTATAAGAAAATTCATTTATTGTTCATTTCATATGTGCCAAGAAGTCATCTAAACAGTTGACAAACGGTAATGAATAAGATAGACAGCTATCCTTGCTCTTATGGAGTAGTACAGAGAGGAAACTGTTACTGATGCAGTATACTTTAAAATCCAAAATGTAAATTTTAAACTTTTTTCTTATTGAGGAAAGAATGATAGTACTTTAGTGCTCTAATAATGTCTGTTTGCAAGAAAATCATATATGCTGGAAATTTATTTTCCATAGAGTTTTTTTCTCTTAGAATAGTTGTTTCTTTTAAATTGTTGTAAATTTTCAGAATTAATTATTAACATGATACATATGTCTGGAATCCTTAACTGATTAAAAAACCTATTTTGTGTTTGTTTTTTTTTTTCCCAGTAGTTCTGAAATTGGGACAAGAGGGAAAACTTTGGGCATCATCTTGTTTAATATTTTGTTTTTGGTATGAACACTGGAACAGAAAATCAAAGGAAGAGAATCAAACCACAGAAATATTTTTTTCTCTTTTATCAGCCCCCTTTTTAAAGCCCTTCCCAGACTGTCCTTATTTCTTACACATCTTAAGCTTCATTTTTATGCTAAAATCATCCATGACCTCAGTTGGCATTTAATATCAGAATGGAATTCTAATACTTTGAGTTAGAAGTGTGAACTCTATCCTTCAGTGTCATTTCATCTAGGTGTTGGAATAATAGAATAACATGCCATGAAAAATACATTGTTGTTGTTTTTTTCCTGGTTTATCAAGTTAATCATTGAACAAACATTTTTAGGGCACATACTTGATACTTTATCACTTCAAGCCAATTTTATGAATTGACAGAATAAAACGTTTTTTCTAAATTTACTCATGCAATATTTGATGACCCTAAAGGAAGACCTACTCCATGTATTTGGATAAATTATTAATATATCATGTAAACCACATTTTGGAGTGTGAGAGTGAGAAGATACTCCCCCCATTCCAGGAAATTGCACATTACAAAACTTTCAATGAACATGCAAAATATTTAGCCTTAGAACTTTCATTAGTTTCCTTTTTTCTTACAGATTCCACACCAAATCATCCATCACAAACAACACCAGCCCAGAAGAAAAATCCCAGTTCCTCATCTCGACAAAAAGATAAAGTTAATAAAAGAAATGAACGTGGTGAAACTCCTTTACACATGGCAGCTATTCGAGGAGATGTGAAACAAGTCAAAGAATTAATAAGTTTAGGGGCAAATGTGAACGTGAAAGATTTTGCAGGTAAGATTAGTAATTAAGGACTAATGCTCAGGAACTAAAATTTATCAGTTAGACAGAGTCTTGTTATAATCTGTATTCCAATATTCTTGCTGAAACAAGTTTTCTAAAAGTGTACTTCATTGCAAAATTCTTTTGGACTATGTACTTAAAACCCTGATCCTCTGCTGCAATTCCAAGTCAAGAACTATTCAGATTTTTAAATATTAAACTTCTATTTTAGTTGACATACTGCCATAAAATTCTTTACCCAGTTTAGGTTCTATTCTAGATGAATTAGAGCTATATGATGTTTTCAAAGTGTTAATTCATTCGTAAGTCTTAAAAGAACATTTATTCACTTGAGCATGAGGACTTGAAGAGAGCATAGTGGTGTTTCATTTTAATTACTCAAATACCATACCAGTACATTCTTACTGTGAAGAATTCAAACAGTAAAAGCATTCAGGGACCAATATAGAGATTCCCTTGAGTTTCACATACTACAGTACAGTTTTCTTTTTTTGCCACAGAACTATTGTTAACAATTCGGAGGTTATCCTTTCTGTGCATTTTTATTATGTATACATAAAATGAACATTTATTTGTATATAGACTTTTTTAAAAAAATCAAATCATTCCATCTATATTATCAGTCTGTAGTTCTACAACCTGCCTTTTTTACTTAATCTCTTGCAGATATTTCTCTCAGTACATATAGGTAGTTCTGTTTTGTTCATTTCAACAGCTGCATACTATTCTATAATATAGATTCCGTGGACAATACTTGAGTGAACCCTCCTGTAGAAATAAGTGTATAAGGGCACCTGGTGGCTTAGATGGTTAAGTACTTGCCTTTGGCTAAGGTCATGATCTCCAGGTCCAGGGATCAAGCCCCATGTCATTGGGCTCCTGGCTCAGTGGGGAGGCTGCTTGCTTCTCCCTTTGCTTCTCCCCCCTCCCCCATTCATGTTTTCTGTCTCTCTTTCAAATGAATAAATAAAATATTTTTAAAAAGAAAGAAAGAGGGTGGGAGGTCGGGGTACCAGGTGGTAGGTATTATAGAGGGCACGGATTGCATGGAGCATGGGGTGTGGTGAAAAAATAATGAATACTGTTATGCTGAAAATAAATTAATTAATTTAAAAAAAAGAAAGAAAGAAGTGTATAGTTATAGTTATAGTTACAGAATGGAAACTGTTAAGGGGATGCATATTTAAAATTTTTGTAAATACAGTAAGGTGGTATCCCCCCAAAATCTTTTTTTTATCAATTTACACTATCATCAAGAGTATACAAAAGAACCCTTTTCATCACATCTTCACTAAAACTGGATATTATCAATTTATTAACAATCTGACAAATGAAAAAAGACTATTTGTATTTTCTTAATCTATAGTGACTGTGAATTTTTTTCTAGTGCATACCTTTAGTTTATGTGTGTGTTGTGACTTGACAGGTGGAGTCTTCTGCCCATTTGTCTTATGACAGTATTATTAATATGTAAGAGCCCTTTGTTTAGTGTAGGTTTTAATTCTCTATCAAATATGTAAAGGTTTTCACTGTCCGTGGCTATGTTTGAATTTTCACTTCAATGTTGTTTATTGTACTGAAGTTTCAATTTTTTATGTAATATCAGTTAAGTCCATCTCTGTTCCTTTATTATAAAATTATACCCCCTATTTCCTCATTTCTGAACTTTGTTTTTGTTTTGCTTTTACATAGAGCCCTATTAGAATACACCTGGAATTTATTTCTGTATTTGATGTGAGTGGACAGAAGTGCAGTGAACAAGGTCTACTTTAAAGAATGAAACTTAAAATGCATAGCATCCATTCAAGAAGAAAATTTGGTATTATATATCAGAAACCAAAAAGTACTTTGATCTAACAATTCCACTTCTGGAGACTTACCTTAAATATTTAGTAATGGCTATGCATGAATATTTAGTTGTAAGGATATTTGTTGCAGCGTTGTTTTTAATATTTTAAAAATTAGAAATAATCTGGAGTACCTAGGTGGCTCAGTTAGTTAAGCATCTGCCTATAGGTCATAATCCCATGCACGGTCCTGGAATCAGTCCCCATATCAGGCTGCCAGCTTTGTGGGGAACCTGCTTCTCCCACCCCACTAACGCCCTGCCATTACCCCCTGCTTGTGCATGCTCCGTCTCTCAAATACATAAATAAAAGCTTTTAAAAAAAAATTAGAAATAATCTAAATGCCCAGTAATAGGATCTTGCTTAAATAAATTATGGCATATCAATCAGTGTTATACTGTGTTGTAGAAAAGTATAATGACATGAGAGATTATTTTCACTGCAGTGAAAGTGTTAAACAACTTTCCCATTTTTATTTTGAAATTACAAATTTATGGGCACCTGGGTGGCTTCATTAGTTGACTGTCCAGCTTCTGATCTCTGCTTAGGTCTTGATCCTCAGGATCATGACTTCAAGCCCCGTGTTGAGCTCCACACCAGGCATGGAGCCTACCTTTCAAAAATTAATTAATTTATTACTTTTATATATTTATATATAAATTTATTTTATATGTATTTATTTTATTTATTTTTATTTATTATATGTTTATTTTTATTTATTATATATAAATATATATTTATATATAAATATATATGAGGGAGAGAATTTTATTTTATATATAATTTTTTTATTTTATGTATTTCATTTATTATATATTATATATACATATGTTTACATATATATGAGGGAGAGAAGTCAGTTTTATTTTATATATATATATATAAATATATATATGAGGGCGAGAAGGTAGGAGTTAGACAAGAGTCTTGAAATTATTGTAGCTGGGTGGTGGAATTATGGGTGATGCTTCTTTACTGCTTTGTATTTTTTGTTTTCTAGTTTTTCTTTCATGAACATGTAACTTCTTTTAAATCATCACAGTTACTGCAATGGTAAATTTATTTTAGTTAAAGTAGGTATTAAGTCTGGAAAAGATGAGAACCCTTAAACATAGGGGCTTTTGTTTGTTGAAATCCCCTAACAAGCTTATTAATATTTTTATTTTCTTATTTTTCCATAGTTCAGATGATTGTTATAAATTACAGCAAGTTTGTGGTGGGATAAACTTAAACGTTTACTATATTGGTAAAATAATTTAGCCCCAGTGGAAATATTAACATAAATGAACTTTCTGTAGAATAGGCGGTGTTCCAATAGCTTGTTCATCATTCGTTTTTCCTTCTTTACTGTGTACATTGGAATCAATATATCTCACATAGTTATGTGTATAAAACACATATTTTGAATTAGTACAAATTAACCATATGTTAAATTAATATTCTCACTTTAGGCTGGACACCATTGCATGAAGCTTGCAACGTTGGATATTATGATGTTGCTAAGATACTTATAGCAGCTGGAGCAGATGTTAACACACAAGGATTAGATGATGACACTCCACTCCATGATTCTGCTAGCAGTGGGCACAGAGATGTAAGTATGATAGAAAAATCAATACACATTTGCAAAATAGTAATTCAACCCAGAGTCACTTAGTTCATTCAGTTTTTAGTCATACTGTTTCATTTCCTATTTCCCTGAATGCCTGGTCAGCTCATCTATGTTTTATTTTCCCTTTTTTCTGCCTTCTAATTGCTAATTCCTATCATAGTCAGATATAGCATTATCTTTTCATAAAATCTGTATAACTTGACAGTTAATTAAACAGGTTGGCAAAATTTTTATTGCAGGGCTATAAGTAGAAAATTTTCTACTGTCAGATAACTAGATATAAAAAGCAGAATTTACTTAAAATAAAAACTTCACTGAGTCCCCCTGCCTGTATATATTTTTTAGGCTTATTAATATTATGGTCTTTTGCTATACAACCTTCATTCCTGAATTTTAGCAGACATTATTTATTTAATAGATTCAGATGACTTATGTGTATAGTGATAAAACATAGACATGATTATATATTTAAGCATATATATGTATATGTATATTATATATGTAAGCATATATCTGATTATATATGCTTACAAATTAATGGCATCTTTGAACACCATGTTTAATTTGTTTTGATGTAGTTTTATTAATCATGGTAGGTTTTAAGATCCATTTGCATTTTCAGTCTTTGACATCTTGTTATCAAAGCTAAACCCATCTTTGTTGTAATGAAACTCATCTTTTAAGTGTGTTTAATACTTAATTGCATTGCAGTAATCTGCTTGCAATGAGAACAAATCAACCTGGAGCACTATTAGCAGTGATTCTAAAGCAGGATTTCGTGTTTCAGATAAGTAGGTTTTCTCTTTACGTAATTTTTACTTTTGTCAAAGAATATTTGGACATAGTTTAGAAAGTTGAAGAGTACTGTTCAGCTTTTAAAGATAACCATAAAATAAATAAATAAATAAATTAGGTCCCTCCCGTTCTTTCCCATTTCCCAGTATCTTTCACCAAAAGCCACTGTTGTAGGTGTTTCTTCTAGTGGTTAACTCTATTTCTAACAAGATGAAGCTGTCTTGTTTTTTAATTTTTAGTTATTATTTATTGATCTCCTGTAAAGGATTTTATTGTTGACCAGAGATTCAATAGACTCTATACTGTCTAGTCTACACTGTACTATCTATAATTGTGTTTTATTTTTTGGATTTTTTATTACCTGGGTTAACACATTGCCTTGTTCTTTTTTTTTCTTTTTCTTTTTTTTTTTTTGTTACTTAGTTTTCCATGCATCTATTTTTGTTCTTCTTTACTCTCTCTGACATAACTCTAAAATGCTTCTAAATAAGGTAAAGCACATTGATCAACTTAACTGTTGTTTATTTTTTTCCTGGATCATGTGGTCATTTATTTTTTATTTTTGAGGAACCCCCACACCATATCTCATAGTGTCTGCACCAATTTACATTCCCACCAACAGTGCAGCAGGTTTTCCTTTCTCCACATCCTCACCAGCATGTTATTTCTTGTCTTTTTGATACTAGTCATTCTGACAGGTGTGAGAGGACACCTCATTATAGTTTTGGTAACTTAACTGTTTTTCAGAACTACCTGTAGGATTTCTCTTATCACTGTATATAAGATATCTTGTATCCTGATCTAATTGGAACTAGTTGCTTTCTAGATCTGTAGCATAGATGCTATCCTGAAATACTGCTTTACCGTTAATCCCATCTGGGATTCTCAGTCTCTCCATGAAATTTCCAGTTCTAGGTGTCCATCTTAACTCTCTGAAGATACTAATTAAATGGTTTGCTCTAATTCCAGCATAGTCACAGATTTCCCCCAAACCCTTCACATTGTTGCTCTGATTTGGTGTATTTCTCACATTAAAGATCTGGGGGCACCTGGGTGGCTCAATGGGTTAAAGCCTCTGCCTTTGGCTCAGGTCATGATCCCAGAGTCCTGGGATTGAGTCCCACATCGAGCTCCCTGCTTGGCAGGAAGCCTGCTTCCTCCTCTCTCTCTGCCTACTTGTGTCTGTCAAATAAATAAATAAAATCTTAAAAAAAAAAAAAATCTTCTGTTAACTTCTCTTCACTCATATTTGAATGAAGCTTTAAAATGCCTGCTTGACAAGACATGTAATATACAGAGCTTATTGGCTGGTGGGCTTCTCTGTAGTCTATCTGGTGAACAAGATGGCTGTTTTGTCAGAAGTCTCCTAAATGTCTGTATTTGTAGGTCCTTCTCTTGAGACAGGTAGTTCCTCCAGAAAACATATTCTACCTTCCTGTCTGGATGACATAAGAATGTTCTCTAGCATTTCAGAAAGCGAAACATAGGAGGGGTTTTTGTTCAGCTGTAGTGAGGGGAGACTGTAAACTTACTCTGTCTTAGAGAAACTTTTATTCAGTCTTCCTGACTTACAGTAAAATACCATTAAATTGTTCTCCACCGTGCTATCTAAACCCAGAAACTTACTCTTATTTTGAGAAAAACCTCTTCTTCAGGGTTGGAGAAGGTGCTTTTTCCTGGTTGTGAGAAGAGAAGAGAAGCAGTCATTACAATTAGTACTTCCCTGGGACCTCTTAAAGGCCTGAAAGCTTGAACAGTTACATGACTGCCATATGCCAGGACTGTCAGTACTCCATCTCATGGCAGCCAGCGTGCAATCCAGTTCAGAAATCCTGGTTTAGAGTTTTTAGAGTCTGCACCTAGGACCACTCTCACATATACTATAGGTTGGGTGCCCTGGGAACCTGAAACAGAAATCTGCAGGTGATTACAGAGGATGGGAGAAAAGAGGGATGTGATCTCAGGAACAACACCTGGAAGGATGTGACAGGAACAGCATAGAACAAAGGGAGAAGCTGAGCTGCAATGCAGGTGTGCCTAAGCTTTAGCTAGTTTCACAGGGAGTCCTTGATACTAGGATGCACTTCTGAGATGCTCTGATTTGAGGTAAGGGTTAGGTCTGTATGCCCACACATGGGGGGATGCAAGCTGCTGATGGCAAGGAGACACATCCCTTTAGTGCTGCCACTCCCTTTGGCCATGGCAGTTCCTGGTGAAGAACTTAGCAGTTGTTAGTGAACAGTACTCCGAGCATCTGCAGGTAGGAGTATTTCATTCTAGAAGAGGGTATCTGAGCAGTGCACAACATCCACTATAAACTTCAGATGGAAGCTTCTGCCTGGTACTGTTAACATTGCCTGGCCCTGTTGATCCATATGCAGTTGTCCCTCCACTCTAACCCAACAGTACAGGCACAACCCAGAGAAACACACACCATTTCCTACCAGTAGTGAGCACGCAGATCTGTTTCTCGGACTGCCCTCCTTCCTTGCTTATCAGAGCAAATCCAATCAACTATTCCTTCTCAGGTTTCTCTAGGCAAGAGTCAAACACTGGTCTATGTAAACCCAAACTCCTGACATTCAGGTAAAACTTTATTTTCATGGTGACCTAATCCCAAGTGAACTGCATCCAGTATAAGGTCAAGAAATGCCCTTTAAAAAAATGTCCTCATACAATGTTTTCCTACTGACTAGAGCAGGGATAGTGATAAAAGAAGAGGAGAGGATTTGGTATCTTTTTAGCAAGTCTGGCATTATATGCAGCGTTTCTTTTTTTAGCTGGATGAATACTTAGTCTTCACCACCATCATATTTAATATCTTACTGTATTCTGAATTCCATGGAGTCAGCAAATTACTCTGCTTGAAGCTGTGCCATAAATAACATTTTCTTTAAGGAATATTTGAACAGTCTACATGTAAGTGGCACCGTTTCATTACAAATGAAGATATAATCGCTTATTGATCTGAAAAATATTTGGAACTGCTGAAATTTTTCATATTAAGGAAGACTTGGTAATGGAGTGTTCACATAAATTATTTAGCTGAGGTTCCTGTAACTTTGCATTTTCAGGTGGTTGCATTTGTTTGTCTTATTTGACTCAATAGGCTTCAGTGAATATTTCCCGAAGTCAAATAATAGGAAAAACCAACTGGGTAACAAAAATGAAAATTAAATTTTATAGTAAGAAAAATCCTCAGTATTCATGTGATAAAATGACTGGGCTAAATATGAGTAACTTGCCCTCTGTGATTATTTTGTGTTACTTATGAACTCTACATTACATTAACTTCTCATGGCGGTATTTGTGTTTTTACTGTGGTACGAGAAGTGTTTTAAGTGTTTTATATGTACCGATTCTTTTAATCATCACAATAAGCAAATAAGCTTCTGGTGTGTCTTGTTAATAAGACTGTGAGGCCTGGGGCGCCTGGGTGGCTCAGTGGGTTAAACGGCTGCCTTCGGCTAGGGTCATGATCTCTGGGTCCTAGGATCGAGTCCCGCTTCAGGCTCTCTGCTCAGCGGGGAACCTGCTTCTCTCTCTCTCTCTCTCTCCCTCTCCCTGCCTCTCTCTCCCTCTCCCTGCCTCTCCATCTACTTGTGATCTCACTCTGTCAAATAAATAAATAAAATCTTTAAAAAAAAAAAAAAAGACTGTGTGGCCTATTACATTTCAATACCCTCAGCCTCTCTGTGAGCGTGGAGGAGCATTGACATAAGTCCCTCTCTTCCAAGACATTTCCAGGTTTATCAAATTAATATGACTCCAAATTAAGGGAACAAAAGGACAAATCTCAGTGTCTTTTTTTTTTTTTTTAAAGATTATTTATTTATGTGTGAGAGAAAGCACGAGTTGGAAGGAAGAGAGAATCTCAGGAAGACTCGGCACTGAGTGCATAGTCTGGTGCGGGGCTGGATCTCAGGATCATGGGATCACTACCTGAGCCAAAAGCAAGAGTCAGAAGCTTAACCAACTGTGCCACTCATGTGCCCCTTAATCTCAGTGTCTTTTTAAGACTAAGAATGAGATGATGATTCAGTAATCTGGGAGAGTTATTATTTAATACAGTCTCCACTTTCTAGTGAGAAAGATAGAACATGCTGCTTTGTAATGTCCTAGTTTGGATTTTGATATCATCTCATACTTTCTGCTGGAAAATCATTTTTTTCCTCTCTCTTTAGCAGCAAACATCCCTGTCTTACTTTCTTTTTTAACAGGCAGTAAAAATTTCAGTGTCAAGCGGCCTGTCTGAAATTTTACTCTGGTTGAGAAAAAAATGGAATTCTTTGAAGTGAAAGTAGAAATGAATTCATTTGTGGCCTGGCCAGTTTACCAGCTATGTGATTTTGAACAAGTTACTTTCCTCCTCTGAATCTCCATTTCCTCGTTTTAAAATTATGTAATAAATAATAACTATCTAAAGTGGGTATTTTGTTTTTGTTTTTGTTTTTTTTTAATTTATTTGACAGACAAAGATCACAAGTAGGCAGAGAGGCAGACAGAGAGAGAGGAAGGAAAGCAGGCTCCTCTGTGGAGCAGGGAGCTCGATGCGGGGCTCGATCCCAGGACCCTGGGATCATGACCTGAGCCGAAAGCAGAGGCTTTAACCCACTGAGCCACCCAGGCGCCCCTAAAGTGGGTATTTTGAAGGAAAAAAGACACTGTGCTTGTAAACAACTCCTTGAAATCTAAAATGGTATAGAAACATCAGAGGTGGGGCGCCTGGGTGGCTCAGTGGGTTAAGCCGCTGCCTTCGGCTCAGGTCATGATCTCAGAGTCCTGGGATCGAGTCCCGCATCGGGCTCTCTGCTCGGCAGAGAGCCTGCTTCCCTCTCTCTCTCTCTCTGGCTGCCTCTCTGTCTACTTGTGATTTCTCTCTGTCAAATTAATAAATAAAATCTTAAAAAAAAAAAAAAAAAAAAAAAAAAAAAAAAAAGAAACATCAGAGGTAAAAGATTGTTGTATTATACTACTGTTTTTCAAATATACCCAAATATTTTAGATACTAAAATTTGGAAACAGAAAATGCTGTTTTTCTTTTTTACTTTTTTCTCTAAGATACTTTTCATGATTCTCAAAGTTCTAATTTTGAAGAAAAATGCAGCCTATAAATGTTATTTTTCCTAAACTGGTTTTTGCTTAACCGTTGGACGAGTCTCTTCTCCCTTGGCAATTTGTATATGCCTACATGATAGCACTTACTACAACTTTTTTTTTTTTTTTTTTAACTGATAGACTTGTATGTGTTCTGCACTGCACTGTAAGTACCATGCATACAGGCTTTTTGTATTGATTTGTGTTAGTGACCTCTGGAACTTTTTATCACTTAAGACTTAATAAACACATAATAATAAGTCTCTTTGGGTGCACGTGTAGGTAGATGGATGAATACCTAAGGATCAAAGATAAACAGGATACCAAGGACTTAATTTTTAAGGCCTGACAATATATAGGGTACATTTCCTTTCTCACTGCATTTATTAGAAAATGACTTATTTTCTATGTGGTTTTTTTTGTTTGTTTTTTGTTTTTTAAGAGAGAGCGAGAACACTCGTGTGTGAGCAGGGGGAGGGGCAAAGAGGGAGAGGATCTCAGGCCGACTCCATCCTGAGCATGGAGCCTGATGCAGGGCTTGATCTCAAGACCCTGCGGTTATGACCTGAGCCAAAACCAAGAGTAGGACATTTAAAATCATCAGAGCCACCCAGGCACGCCAGCTGTGATATTTTAAATATTGTACTTTTTGCTCTTTTTATTGAGCAAAAAGAGCTCAATTATTGATATTGATAGTTTTATCAAAGATGAATTTTTTCTCTTTAATCAGCATTTCCTAATTTCTAAATATAATGTTAAAGAGTTATGCCTTGTTGGACATGTTCCTATGAATACAAGTTTCTAAATGTGCACAGAACTGCAAATATTTTCAGAGGCTGACCTTTGAGCTCCTATACTTACAGAAACTCAAACACTATATCCAGTCTTTTTTCAGAGGGAGACTGGCATACTGTTTTCAAGAGACCTTTGCTTTTCCTCCTACCAACATGCCTAGGATAGTAGGAGTCACAATTCAGAGCTATTGAGAGCTGTTTTCTCCTTGTTCTTTTAGTTATGCCTAAGGAGGAGGAGGGAAATGAGAGCCAACAAACTGTAATGTATATGTATCTGTACCATTATGAATTTCTAATAATTGGATTTCTTTCACTCAGTAATACTTTTGACAGCTTCATCCATCCATAAAACATTTCTAAGGCAGAAAGATAGCTGTTTTGTGTCCTTTTCTAAATTATTTAGAGTAAGAGGACTAACATAGCTTACTAATCTTTAGTGTACCATTCACAAGTGTATATAGTACTTAATGATATATATTTTCGTAATCCTTTCTTCCTAGTTCTGTTTTAGATACGTGTCTCTAAGTTCATCGTTTTTACCTATTTCAAATTTGTTGTCTCTTGTGTGTTAAGCAACTTTGAGTTACTTTATGAATCATTTTTAGAAAAATAATTAGTTGCATATAGGGATAATCTGTAAAGGATTGTCTAGGTTGGAGTTTTTGTAACATGTTTGAAATAACCAGCTGTCCCTGACTCATCACAGACATGTAATAAATATTTGCTGATTATTTCCTCACGGGTATTGAAAGTTTTCAGTAATATCAAATCCTGCATTCTATTTTCATATCCTAGGGCTTTAACCTAAGGAAATAAGCCTAAAAATGTAATATTTTCTACTTATAAAGATGTATGCTACAGCCTTATTTATAATAATGAAAAGTTGGGGCACCTTGGGTAGCTCAGTTGGTTAAGCAACTGCTTTCAGCTCAGGTCATGATCCTGGAGTCCCGGGATCGAGTCCCACATTGGCTCCCTCTCAGCAGGGAGTCTTTTTCTCCCACTGACCTCTCTCCTCTCATGCTCTCTCTCTCTCCTATTTTCTCTTCTTCTCTCTCAAATAAATAAATAAAATCTTTAAAAAGTTTTTATTTCAGTTACCTTCTCAGACTCCTAAAATGACAGTAAGAGGAGATGCTAAGTGACAGATGCAAAGGACAAAACAGAAGAAACAAGAAAACCAGTATTTTGGGTGATGGAAACTAGACGAATGAGTGGTTACTGATCTAGAACAGGGTTTGGCAAAATTTTTCTGTAAAGGGCCAGGTAGTAAATATTTTGGATTTTGCTGGCCACCTGTAGCCTCCAGCATTCCTTCCTTTCTCCTTCCTCTTTTCTTCCCTTCTCTTCCTCTGAACTAATTCTTCTTTTTGAATCCTTTTAAAGTAGTAGAGAGAGAGGGAGAGAAAGAGAATCTAGCAAGCTCCAAGCTCTGCGTGGATCCCAACTCGGGACTTGATCTCACAACCTGAGATCATGACCTGAGCCAGAAACAAGAGTCGGAAGCTTAACTGACTGAGCCACCAGGTGCCCCTAAGGTATTTTATTTTATTTTTTTTTTAATATTTTTTAAATAAGCAACCCCTAAAGTATTTTAAAAGAATGTAAAAAACTGTTCTTCATTGGCAGGCCAGACTTGGTCTATGGACCAAATTTTGCCAACTCCTGGTTTAGAAAATCAGAGAAAATTGAAACCAAAGCCATTCCAGCACAGAATCCTAGAAAGACTCAGGAATTGGTGGTACCTGGAAGTGTACCACTTTCTATTGATATTTCCAGAAATGCCTGTTAAGATAGAACTGAAAACAAGAGAAATGAATATGTCTTTTTGACCCTTAAATCCCCTTCCTAACCTTACATAGCCAGATGACTGCACCTCTCTGACCCTGGCAGGTGAATGGAGGTTGATTTCCTGGCAAGTATGAACCACATATTCTGAACTGACCTACCACAAGCATAGATGAGAGTAAGGATTAAGCGTAAGTTAATTAAGTGAGACATACTGAATGTTAAGACCCCAGGCTCCTTTTAGCAACCAGAATGCTGACAGTAAGGCTTAGAGTTTGAGGCATGAGTTGGAAGGTTTCTGCGTAGGAAATTAAACTAGGCAAGAGAGGAGTCTGATGAAATGGTCCTGTCATATCACACTGGCATGAAGTTCGTCTGTCAGCAAGTCCTGGCCATGCCAACAAAACTTTGAGTAAGTCTTTTAGTACCTTGCTCTTACATGTGGACAGCCAGTGATCCTCCTGCATTTGAAAAAATTCTCTAACATAGATGTCCTGATTGGAGGACAGGAAAATGCCATGAGGAACTTCCTCAAAATTCATCAATTTCAAAAAAAAAATCATCAATTTCCCCAAAGAGATAAGAAGCTGTTGTAGCTCTGAAATAAGACCTGAATGCATTAAACAAGGAACAATCAATGAAGGAAAAAACTTCTTGGAAATTAATAATATGGTTGTAAAATGAAAGATGGATTACAGTTGACCCTTGAACAATACAGATTTCAACTGCATGGGGCCACTTACATGCGGACTTTTTTTTTTTTTTTAAATAAATGCAGTACAGTACTGTATATGTATTTTCTCTTTCTTGTCTTTTTTTTTTTAAATTTTATTTATTTATTTGACAGACCACAAGTAGGCAGAGAAGCAGGTAGGGAGTGGGGGGAGTGGGGAGCAGGCTTCCTGCTGAGGAGAGAGCCCGACGCGGGGCTCAATCCCAGAACCCTGAGATCATGACCTGAGTCGAAGGCAGGGCTTCACCCGCTGAGCCACGCAGGCACCCCTTTCTTGTCATTTTCTTAACATTTTCTTTCCTCTAGCTTACTTTATTGTAAGCATATAGCATATGATACATAATAACATGTAAAATATGTGTTAACTATTGATGTAATTGCTAAGACGTCCAGTTAGTAATAGTAGTACTAATAAGTAATTAAGCTTTTGGGGAGTCGTTATACATGGATTTTTCAACTACACAGGTGTAGTGTTCCTAATGCCCATATTGTTAAGGGTGATTTGTGTTGAGGAGTAAAGATAAAGTTGAGGAGGTCTCCCAGAAACCAGGAAGCAAAGAGATAAAGGTGAAGGAACAGAAATGAGAAAAAAGATGATTACTTTAGGAGATCTAGTATCTTAGTAAGAGTTCTTTGAAGACAGAACAGTGAAAACTTAGATTATCAAGTAAAACTAGAAACTTTCCTAGAACTGAAGGAACATAGCTCTTCAGACTGAGAGATTGAAAAGGCACTTGAATGCTCAGCACACAATGCTCAGTAACTTCTTCATCCAAGATCAAGATGCATTTATCTGGGATGGGGGGCACCTTGGGGGCTCAGTTGGTTGAGGGTCCTACTCTTGGTTTCCTTTCAGGGTCCTGGGATTGAGCCCTGTGTCAGGCTCCCCACTCAGCAGGAAGCCTGCTTCCTCTATCCCTCTGTCCTTTTCCTACGCGCGTTCTCTCTCTCTCTCTCTCCCTCTCTCCCTCTCTCTCCCTCTCTCTCTCTCTCACACACACATACACACACACACACACACACACACACACACACTTTCTCTCAAATAAATAAATAAATCTTCAAAAAACAGATACATTATCCTGGAATTTCAAAACCATAGGGGCAAAGAATGTCACGTTTACAGAGAGAAAAGGCAAATCAATTATATTAGGAAAAAAATCAGAATGGCATCAGACTTTGCATTAACAGCACTAGAAGCTAGAAGATAATGTAATGATGCCTTCAAAATTGGAGGGGAAATTGTTCTTTATCTAGACTAAGTGTTAATCAAGTGAAGATAGAATAAAGGTATTACCAGACATGTAAAAAATCTTAGGAATTTTCTGAAATTGGTGATTCATCAAAATGAGGGAGTAAATCAGAAAAGAAGAGAAGCTTTAAAATATCTAACACAAAATTGAGGGAAGGATGGGTGCCCAGATATCTCAGTCGGTTAAGCATCTGCCTTTGGTTCAGGTCATGATCCCAGCGTCCTGGGATCAAGCCCCTCATGGGGCTCCCTGCTCAGCAGGAAGCCTACTTCTCTCTCTCCCACTCGCCCTGCTTGTAGTCCCTCTCTCACTGTCTTTCTTTCTCTTTCTGTCAAATAAATAAATTCTTTTTAAAAATGAGGAAAGGTTATTTGTGGGATGATAGGATTGAAGGGCGGTAATGGCTGGGAAGCAAATCTAGAGGGCATCCAGTCTACTTTAGAGCCCATTAGAAGGTTTGGAGAAAGGAGTCTCTAACAAAAACAACAACAAAAAGTGATAGAGTGTTGAATCAAAGAGATCTGTACTTACAGTAGAGTGGGGGATGAATAAAAAATGATTATGTAGAAAACTGAACAAGTGAAAAATCAAGGCATTTAACTCCATGGGGAAAAATAGAGTTGTGTAACAATGGAGGTTTAGTCATGGTATACTACTTGTCTCAACATTTTTATTATTCCTGATAATGTACAAGAAATACATAACTATATTTGGTGCCAGTGACTGAGAATGGAAATAGATAAAAGGTAAGGTGCAAGTTTAATGAACTGTGTTTGGAACCTATTGGTTTCAGCTGTTGCATTAAAATGCAAATATACTCATCTAGATTTATCCAGGATGTTGTGTTTGGAGCTCAAGAGGGCTGAGAAAGAGCAAACAGAAGAATGAAAATAAATGAATGGATTGCATAATTGTCAATTACATTAAAACAGAGTGGGTGAGAGCTCCAAATAGATGATGTAGACTAGAGCATGAGAAGTGAATCAAAGGCAGAACCCTAGGGAAAACAGTCATTGTCTTAGATGTTTACAGATCTTAGGATACCCGTTTGGGCGTAATTGTAGGTATAGAAGAGTGAAGAGCCAATAAAGTCAGGGCTGCAAGGGTGAATATCTTTTCATAAACTTGACTATAAAGGAAAGAAAACAGACTTAGCTAGAGGAGGGGAATATAGGTTTCTTGTTTTATCTGTTTCATTTTTTTATTGCCATTTTTTTTTTTTAAGATGGAAGAGACATGAGCTGGAAAGACTGGTTTCTAGAAAGGAGCCAGTCAGAAAAACGTTTAAAAACATAGAAGAAAGAGGATAAAAACAACAAATGAAAGAAATGAAATGATGACTAACCAGGCACACGCCTGTTTTGTGGAGCCCAGAGTTTACTTGATGTGGTAGGGGAGGTGAGGGCTTAAGGAAAATGTCAAAGTAATGAGTACAAAATTAGATCCAGTTGGTTAAGCGGAAAGGGGGACCATGAAAGTTACAGCCTTAAAGTTTAAGATTCATTAGTTCTGAGTAAGTCCATGTCAGTTCCTGATAGTTTAAATTTCCAGAAGATAGGAAATACAAATAAGAGCACTGGTAGTTTAAAAAAAAAAAAAAAAAAAAGCACTGGTAGTGATACTAGCCTTGCAGAGAAGCATACTTCTTTTGAGACTCCCTCTGGAATACACATAAGAGGCCAAGCTTCTTGGCCTCTTATCTTGTTATCTTGTCTGTTGATTTATATGCAAAACTTGGAACAGTGCTTATTAATTAGGTCCTTAGTAAATATTTGTTGAACATATGTTGGAACAAGAAGAAAAAGGATGAGATTTAATGCCATCTTAAATTTTAAGGAGGAAATGTTTTTGTAGTAGATAAGATTGTCAAATGAAGGGTGGATGGCAATGAAAATGGAACTTGAAGAGAGCAGTCATGATTTAGAAGAGACACTGAGGAAAGGAGGCAGAAGGATATTGTGTAATCAAGAGAATGGTTGAAATGATACAATCTCCAAAGAGACTAAATCTTCCTACTGTTTAACATTGCAGATAGTGAAACTGTTACTTCGTCATGGTGGAAATCCATTTCAAGCTAATAAGCACGGGGAGCGTCCAGTGGATGTAGCAGAGACAGAGGAGTTGGAATTGCTGCTAAAAAGAGAGGTGCCTTTATCTGATGATGATGAAAGTTACACAGGTTCGTTTCAAATAATCTTTATTCGACTGTTTGACATGGTATTTAGTAGAACATTCTGATTCTGCTGTGCAATATATAAAATGTTTGTGTTCTTAGGGTAAAACTAGTCAGCTATTAAGAATGATGAATTTAGTAACTTAGGTATTTGCTGCATGTCCCCTGTGTAAGTGAAAACATAATGTCATTGCCCTGTTTTTGTGACCACCCCACGCCTCCCCCACCCAACAAACTGCTATCATATTCAAGTCTCCTGCAGGACCTTTTCCCATTAATAGCTATCAGAACTGCTATTCTAACTTCTTTCATTCTTTTATAAATTAGGTACTAACCAAACCCTTCCTGTTTTTCCCAGCATTAATGAGTCATCTTTGCATTTTTATTTCTTTGATTTAGGTGGTTGAACTCTGGTCATTGTTGCAACATAGGGGCACAGTTTTTCAAAAACAGTTTTAAAAAGGAAAGATCTAAAAGAATAGTTCAGAAAACTTTTGGCATACTCCATTTTCTTGTAAACATAAATAGTTAAAAATGTAACAAAGTTTCCTGCATTGAGGAAAGTCTTTTGCATACGGGTTTAAAGGGTTCATGCTTTCAGGCAAAAATGAATGAACAAGAATTGATTCAGAAACACAACTGACCAGGTGCCTGGATGGATTTGATTCTTGATCTCAGCTCAGGTCTTGATCTCAGGGTTGTGAGTTCAAGCTCCACATTGGGTTCCACGCTGGGTGTGGATCCCACTTAAAAAAAATAAAAATAAAAAGAATCATAACTGACCATATTCTCACAAAATTTTAAAGAATTTCTGAGAAATTAGGTAATACTACTTCTTAAATACAAGGGAATAAAAATCAAACTATACTCATTTAATCTCAGCCATCGCCAGAAGGCAGTAAAATGACACCTATAATAGTTTTGAGGCAGAAAGGTCTACCCTTTACTTTTTTTTTTTGAGGTATAATGTCATATAACATATTAGTTTATATATATATAAACTAATATTAGTTTATATATATAAACTAATATACATATATAAATATATGTATATTTTATATATATAACACATATAACATATTAGTTTCAAGTTTTAGCACTTGATTTGATATTTGTATCCATTGCAAAATGATTACTACAATGAGGCTAGTTAACATCCATCATCCTACGTAGTTAATATTTTTTCTTTTCTTTTCCTTGTGATAAGGAGTTTTAAGATCTACTGAATTAACAACTTTCAAGTATGCAGTACAGTATTATTAACTATAGATATCAGGCTGTATATTACATCCCCATGACTTAATTTATTTTATTACTGAAAGTTCATTCCTTTGACCCATTCTGCCCAGTGTTTCTCTGTTATCAATGAACTTGGCTTTTTGTTTTGTTTTGTATTGTTTTTAGATTCCACATGTAAGTGAGATCATAATGGTATTTGTCTTTCTCTTTCTGACTTAATTTCACTTAGCATAATGACTTCATGGTCCATCCATGTTATCTCAGATGACAAGATTTCATTCTTTTTTATGGCTGAGTAATATTTTGTTACATACATATACCACATTTATAGCCATTCATCCATAGATGGACACTTAGGTTGCTTCCATATCTTGGCTACTGTAAATAATGCTGTAGTGAATATAAGGATGCATATATCTTTTTGAGTTAGTAATTTTGTTCTTCAGATAAATACCCAGAAATGGAATTGCTGGATCTTGTGGTATTTCCTTTTATTTTATTTTTTTATTTATTTGTTTGTTTGTTTGTTTATTTATTTATTGAGGAGCTTTCATACTGTTTTCCATAGTGGTCACACTAAGTTACATTCCCACCAACAGTACATGAGGGTTCTGTTTTCTCTACATCTCTTTTACATCTTTGCTAATAGTTTTTATTTCTTTTTGATAATAGCCATTCTCACAGGTATGAGGGGATAGCTCCTTGTGGTTTCCATTTCCCTGATAATTAGTGATGTTGAGCATCTTTTTGTATACTGTGTGCCCAGGTATGTCATCTTTAAAAAAATGCCTGTTCATATCCTCTGCCCATTTTTTAATTGGATTGTTAGCTTTTGAGTTGTATGAGTTCTCTATATGTGTTATAATTTCTGAATATTTTCTACCATTCACTAGGTTACCTTTTCATTTTGTTGATGATTTCCTTTGTGTGCAAAAGTTAGAATCCCAGTATTTTATTATGAAAATGTTCAAATATACAGCAAAACTCAGAAATACACACTGAATACCCTTTACCCACCAACTACATTTTATAGTTATTAACTTTTTACTATATTTCCTTTATTACAGTATCACATACTATCCATGTACATACAGTCCATCTTATTTTTTTGATGCATTTCATTAACTAGCGTTCAATTTTTGCATATTATTAAACTTACAAAGTATTTATTATTTATGCTTGTGAAATTAATAATTCTTTCTTTAATGAAATATACTGAGTTTTGAGAGATGTGTAGACCTGTGTAATCCAATCTTACCAAGATATATACTGTCTCCATCACTTCAGAAAGTTCTAAAGCCCTTTCCTAGTCCATTCTCATATCTACCTGATCATTTACACCCTTTATGGTAAAAATTATTGGGCAGGAATCATTAATGGCTGATAATCTAGAGGGGATTTTTTTGATGAAGAGCAGAATCTTTACATGGCCTTTTCACATTTATAAGAGAGGAAAACAGTGATGATAGGGAAGAGAAATTTAGCATCATCTGAACTGTGTGATTAAAATTAATGTCATCAAAGGAGGGACAGATGCACATTATGTGCCTTCAGATGTGATGGTGTGAGAAGGCTATAACATTACTTTTGTAACATTCTGGCTGTGATGCATAACCATGAAGAATGTTCTGGTTTTTTTCTTTTCAAAAGCCAGTGCCATAGAAGATTAAGAAATGTCAATGTCATAAAATGATTAAAATGTTGCAGACTATGTAAAGAGATAATAATTAAAGGCAATACCTGTTCTTTGGCTGTATCCTCTACTGGAGAGGGGAAGTGACTATTGAGGACATTATTAGATCATTTAACAAGGGAAATGGATGGTAGATTAGTGTTGTATCCATGTAAATTTATGAAGTAGACAACTATATTGTGGTGACAAAGAATATGTTTATGTCTTAGGAAATACTTATTTCTTAGGAAATATTCATTGGAGTATATAGGGGTAAAGAGCCATCATATATATAGTTTGCCTTCATATAGTTCAAAGGAGGAAAATTTATATATACATACATGTATAGAGAGAATGCAAATTATACAGCAAGAGAGTGTAACAATAATAAATTTGGGTGAAGTATATATAGTATTTAGTATTTTATTCTTTCTAGCTTTTTGTGAGTTAGAAATTAATTCCAAGTGAAATCGAAAATATATATTAATACATAAAGTTTCCTTGCTTTGTCCATTGAAAGGATATAAAAGTGATGACATTAAGACAGTAAGCAATAATCATTCCTGATGTCCAGACTTTGATCTTGAAATATTTTCTACTAAAAGAAAACTAGGGATTCTTGAAAAAAAATGGATGATGCTATGTCTGGGACAGGAAATAATATAAGCTTGAAACATCTTGTCATTACAGATTCCA
Organism: Mustela putorius furo; assembly: GCF_011764305.1. Lineage (NCBI taxonomy): Eukaryota > Metazoa > Chordata > Mammalia > Carnivora > Mustelidae > Mustela > Mustela putorius. The sequence goes on along the minus strand of NW_025422010.1, from coordinate 9,109,566 downwards.
AGGAAACAGTCAAAACCTTGTCAAAGAACCTTAGGAGACAACTTGGAGAGCAGTTCACACTGGCCATAGATGGGATAGTTTGAGTTTCAAAAGGGTATTATAGATAATGTAAACCCATCATTTATGTTTAAATCTATGAATCTATAGAGATAAATTTTTTAATTCAGCATCATCAGAGGACTAATTTGTTATCTTAAAAATTAGGCAGAACTGGGAAAAAATTATTTATTTTGCCTTTCCTATATGAACTTTGTCATTGGGTAACCTCATTATAGGTGAGAAGTATTTTCGTTTAAGATTAATCCAGCCAAAAGAATGAGGAAAAAAGATTAACTGTTTGCAATCCCCAATTAGTTAATATATCTAAGCATTGAGGATTGATCAGTAGTTGTTAACATTAAATTTTTTAAAAAAGAAAATATTGCATGCCCCCTGATGAAGGAATACCAATTCTCAGTGCTCAGGATTCAACTGCAACATGTAGGAAATACCAGGGTAAGAGGGATATGCTGACCTGCATCCAGCAAAATCTAGACTGTGGGAACCCCAAACAGCTCCAGTTCTTCAACTGCAATCTATCTAGATTGCATAAAAATGATAAAGGATAACTCATCGGAAAAAATTAAAATGTTTAAAAGGAGTTAAGACTAAAAAATTAAACATGTATTTAATAGGTGATTTATACTTTTCGGGGGAGGGTGTGCAAAACTAGTCACAATAGATGTCACATAGAAGATCCAGGATATTAGGGTTTTTTTAATAATAAGAAATTCTTAAGATGATACGTTAGGAAAAGCCTGGTAAGTTTTCAGTAGTTTTGAGAGAGACCAGCAATAGTGATAGTTCCTTTACCTTCCACTACTCAGAGGAAAGCTGCTGCTTTGACCACTCTAACTTTGGGTTGTACTTTGCTAACAAAGGAAAGCAGCCCTTCAGAGTTGCCTGCAAATTCAAGAGAAGGATTGTTCTGAACCGAAAGAATAAATAGAACTAAATAAAACTACTAGAGGAAACAGATGACTTGAACAATAAAAATGAACACTGAAGGAAATACAGGTATAGCTAATAAAAATCACGACTACGCAAGCAGAACTCCAGTGAGAAGTGATCATTGTTGGGACTTACTAGACTAGAAAATCAAGTAAAATAAATCCTCACAACACAGCAAAAAGACAAAGGGGAAGAATCCTGAAAGAAAAGATAATAGACTTTGGGAATAGATCTAGGAGACCTAACAGATCTAACATGTGAGTAACATATGTATGGGGATTTAATAGGGAAAAAGGAAACAGGTGAAGAATAGTCCTCAGTTAAACAAATAGAAGAAAATTTTCCTGAGCTATAGATAGCCTGAATTCATCAATAATAAAGGTCAGTGAGTTCCGGATAGTTTAATGAAAATGCACACACACACACACACACCCTAGACATATATTGATCAATTTCCTTCATTCTGAATGTAACAAGTTAATCTGCAAGGAAATACTGTCACATTGGCATTGGACTTCTAACTGGTAACTGTGGAAGATAGAACCTTAAGAGAAAAGAACTGTACCATAAAAATTGTATACCTGATCAAGGTATTATTCCCCTGACAGGGTAAAAGAAAGATATTAGCAGACATGTAAGCATTTAGAAAATGCATCAATGTGTAAATTTTCTTACATTTAAAAAAAAGAAATACTGGAAAAATAAACTAACAACTTAAAAAACTGGTTGCCTAATAGGAGAAAGGATAAAAAGAGAGGTATATGAATGGTCAGTTTTTTTTGAAAAACAGTCTGACAATAGCTAACAAAATACAACAGCCTTCATCTTTTAGAGATATGTCCTGAAATATTTGTAGATGAAATGATAGGTTGAATAGGATATGCTTCAAAATGACACAGGGATTGGATTAATAGAGGTATGGATTGGCCACATTGAAGGCTATTGGAGCTGAGTGATGGGTACCTGACATGGTGGTTCAGTATAATATTGTCTACTTTTTTGTAAGTTCAAAGTTGGCCTTGATAAAAATGTTTTTTTTAAATATGTATGCTCCTTGATCTAGCAGACACACTTCTGGGAATATCTCATGTTTATTACAGCCCTGTTTTTAGTGGCAAAAGAAAAAATAAATAGTGATATAAAGGATTGATTGCATAAACTGAGGTAGATGGCCACACAGGGGACTATTTATTGTACAACCATGTGAAATAGCATGTCTTACTGCTCTTAGTTGGAGAAATTTTCATAAGATACTTTGAGTTAGAAAAATCAAGATAAATCCTCTTACTATCTCTTTTTTTGTAAAAATGAATAATGTTTTTTAAAATCTCTATGTATTGGGCGCCTGGGTGGCTCAGTGGGTTAAGCCACTGCCTTCAGCTCAGGTCATGATCTCAGGGTCCTGGGAGTCCCACATTGGGCTCTCTGCTGAGCAGGGAGCCTGCTTCCTCCTCTCTCTCTGCCTGCCTCTCTACCTGCTTGTGATCTCTCTGTCAAATAAATAAATAAAATCTTTAATAAAATAAGATAAAATAAAATTTCTATGTATGTTTGTATATGTACATATATTTGTGTAAAATCTTACAAGCATGGAGCAGAATCTGAAAGGATATAGACCTAGCTAAAAGTGTTCTGTTGAGTCTGTTTACTAACATCACACGTATTCTTCTAACGGCCAGATTCCTTAGCTGCCTTTTCAGTCTTTCTCTAGATTTTGACAGTGTTGAACCATGTTCTTTCTAAAATTCTCCTATGTTGTTTTTTGGGATGTAATTCTCTCCAGGCTTTGATCTAGCTTCCTGGAAAGTTTCTTCTTAATTTCCTTCTAGAATCTCATCTTCATTTCTTCCTCATTTCCATATACTCCTGTGTTAGTTTTTCTAAAGATTTTACTCTGGACCCTTCATGACACATATTCTCACAGGTAAATTTCATCCTCACTCACAGTTTTAATTACCATCAATGTAGCGAGGCCTTCAAATATCACTCTATCTTTCTCTTAAGCCTCAACTTGTATATTTAGCTGCCCTTTGGATATTACCACTTAGAATTACACAGAAGTCAGTAGCCCTGACTAGAACTTCTTTTTCTTCCATTTACACTCCTTTTTTCGTGCTTTTCCTGTCTGAATTGGTGATAGCATCATTCAGCTATACATATGTCACTTGTTAGATGTCCTAAGCTCTTTTTCCTTCAGTTCAGTTATCCAACAACTATTTTGAAGCATTCATTATGTGTTAGACATTGTTTAAGTACTAGGGATACAGCTCATTAAGAAAATGAAGATACTCACATAATCATCCACCTACCCCTGTCAGTTTCTACTTTTAAAATACAGTATATCCATCTACCAGTTACAAGCTCTAAGTTATTTGAACATCTTTGTGCTATATGAAATTGTCTTGATTTCATAATTTAAAAATTTCGTATTTCCATAATAGTTGAATTTACATTGGCTTTCATAAGAAAGTAAGAAAATAAGATTTGAAAATCAGAAGATTTTTTTATATGATATGTTAATTTTCCCATTTATTATGGCTACCAACTCTATAATTCTGGTCTCTTCAGAAAACAGTAGCTGTGAAAGCATATTATAAAATTTTCCATTAGAAAGAGGTATTACAGCAAATTTTTCCCATGGAAGAGGGAAGGTGTCTTATTTGAACTTAAATGTTGAACTAGAGTGAAACACATCATCTAGAACCTTTTTGATTTTTCACTGATTTTGACTATTTCATGTGTTCATCAACTATGTATTGATTTTTCAGAATATTTCTTTTCCACATGATGAATGTGCCTGAATTATTGCTTGATCAAAGTCCCTCAAGGAATGATGCAAAAACTGTCAGTAAGTATCATACAAAGATTTTGGAGTTGCTGAAAAAGACTGATGAAAATACCCAATTTATTGCTTAATTTACATGAGGTCCTTGTTAGACTTAACTTTATCAAACTTCATCCGATCTAAATTTAGAATGTATTACTATGTAATCGAGAGTTAATGTAACTGCCCATAGCTGTTTGTATGTGTAAGGCCTGATAGCATCATTATCCATCTGGTATAGCTCATGATCCATGTGACAGATACACTTTAAGTATTGCAAAGTTAGGGAATGTAACCAAGGCATTGAATTTTAGAAATTAATGAATTTGGAGGAAATAAAGGGTGTTAAATATGTAACATTTTAAATATGGTTTATTCCATTAGGCGTTGTGCTTTATGACAGTGCTACTCAGGTCAGGGTAGCTGTTCCACAAACTATTACTGGTCCTCGAGATAAGGAGCTTGTGCCAGAATGTAAATCAATGCATTCCCTCCTCTCTCAAAAAGGGGAAAAGGCTGTGAGTAAACATCAGCTGAACTAAGCAGTGTGCTAGTTGACATAATTGCTTTCCATTTTTGGTGCAGGCTCCTTATTTCTTCACAGATAAATAGTAAACAATTTACAGACTGGCCTCAGTTGAAGGACTACACTGAATAGCTTGTCATACATATCAAACATTTACGATATTGTTGCAGGAATACATGTCCTGGTTAGTACAGCTTATTTGTATACAAATGTGCGGCACTTTTAAATTTGCATAATTCTTTAGTCTTTCCCCCCTCCCTCCCTGCCACCTTCTGCCCTTTTCCCAGTCTTATTCCACATTATCTTCCTGCATAGAAATTCTTTCTAATAATGGTGTTTGCTACAAATATTTGCTTCTTGCTACCCTGCTGAGGACTCAGTCGTATTCAGAGAGTTGTATCATGCTCATGAGACATAATTATGGTCATAGAGAAGTGGGTAACTGTGTCACACAGCGCGCCCACCCAGTACTTTCTGACTTTCATTAATTGCCAAAGTGGAGATTCTGTTGCAAATATGCAGACATTGATTTTATTACTTAAAGTGGCCAGTGAACAAAGTTGAAAATACCAATCATTGTCAGAAAAGTCATGCATCTTTTTCTTGTACTTTGACCACCAGAAATCTGACCTTGTTTATTAAGCAAGCTGCTGCAAACTTTACTCACTTGCATACTTCAACTTAAGCAGGAGATGCTCCATCATAATAAATAGATGAGGTACATTTTAGCATCTGCTGTAAAACAGATTAAGAAACTTCTAAAAAGTGGTATATTGTTACCCGCTGGTGTTTACTGAGTACATTTCTGTGTCATAAAATACACAAAATGACCAGTATTTTGAAGCCTTATTTTCTTAATATTAAAATAATAAATTGTTAACTATTCTAATATATTGTCATAATTTGTGAAATTCATTTCCTCAGTTTTATATTTCAGGAGCCATGAAAATATGACTGGTTGATAGATGCATATATGGAATTATAACAGTTAATAAATCAAGAGATCAAAAAACCTAATTATTTAAGTCAAAATATACCAGAATTTTTTTTTAGTGGATTATGTGATGTTAATTGTTTAACATAGGAAGAAGCATCACCTTAGGAAGTTTTAAAGCAAGTCTTTTAATCTTAGAAGTATGAAGATATCTACAGGAAGAAATTACCCAAGATGATTTTAGAGTGTTAAAAATATTTACCAATATACTTGATCATTAGGAATTTAGAATTGATAGAGCATTTTATAGGGTAAAGGAGTTTGCATGTTAGTCTACTTAAAATTAGGATTCTTCTGTTTAAGATGTAAAGAAGATTTTATCTTCTTGCTTTCTGAATGGCATTTTTAAGTCACTTCCAATATAAATGTTAGGAAGTGGGTTAGGTCAAGTTTGGAAAATTTTAATCCATTTATAACCCAAGAATGTTATTTTAATTAGGACTGTTAGCTACCTTTGGTTAAATCTTTTTCTGACATTGTTGAGTGGTAGCAAGCACAGTGTGGGTGTTCAGCACCCTTTATTTTTCACATATCCCTATAGTACCAGTGTTCAGAGGAAGTGAAAGACACTTAGGTAACCATTATGTATGGAGGGCTGAGCATACAGCATGATAGGCAATGAAATATTCTTTGATTTAATGACCAGAAGAAATTCCCTAGTGATTTGCATAGTTTTTTGCATGCTTTGCTTTTTCTCCTCTGCTTTGTGACATATATGGTACACTTTACACACAGAGTTCTGAATTTTAATTTTTCAAACTTTCTTCTGAATATCACCAGCTGCTTCTTCCTGAATCCTAAACAAACAAAAAGCCTCTACACTTCTCTTATTTGAAACTCAGTACTTTCAAATCAATACAGATTTTACCATGTCTTAATTTTAATTATAGCAACCTAGTTCCAGAGCTTAAGAATTTTTAATTCTACACGGAGTGTTTTTTAAAGAAAAATATATATGTCAAAGTTTGTTAAGTGGAGAAAAAGGAAACAAAATGAACTAAATTACCGTTTACTATAGATACTCACTTTTTTAGCAATGTCTATAAAAATTACACAGCTCTACATTTTTACTTACTCCTGTATTAGGAAAAATAAGTGGAGAATTGTTGCAGCTGAGATTTTTTTGGATGTCTGCAAATGAATACTTTACAAGCCTTTAAATTGTATGTTACATAAAATAATAATCTGCTAAATATCCTTCTTTGAAGTTCATGTGCATATAATAGTAAAGATATTTCAAGAGTATTTGCCCAAAATATGTAAAATTATTTATCATAAATGTGAAACGAATAGGTTTTTTGTTAATATGTTAACTTGATGGTTTTTATTACAAACTGGATTTCTACCAGTGTCTAGCAACTTAAAGTGAGTCTGTCACATAATTATGGTAGTTGAGATATTACTGAATATTTAAGACAAACTCTGTAAAAGATACATTTGGGCAGAACCCTTAAAGAACTTTGACTTAAAAAAAAAAATGCTTACATTTGAATGAGTTCAGCGTTAGCTATATCATCCTGTCTGCAGAAAAATGTTTTATCTAGTCATGGTTAAAAGGACCTCCATGTAATAAACATACATCTATCTATCTATCTGTATATATATATATATATATGTATACACACAGACATACACATATAGTGTAATTGTATATTATATATATATATATATATATATATATATTCGTTATGGAATTAGCTGAGACTGGGTGATTTTGTCAGTTTCCTTTAGTGACATCAAAATTTTTGTAGTGATACTAGTCTTATTTTTAGGAGATAAATCTTGATCAATTTATACTTTATAGAAGTAGTTTCTATGTTACTGACATTTTAGTAGGAAGGCAATGTGTATAATTATAATTAAGTGAGGGAGTATACAGAGTGTTTTGGTACTTGATTTTATTTCCTATGTAGATTTTGCTTTTAGACTTAGTATTTTCAACTGTTGATTATATTCTCTTCCTTCCCCAGCTCGCCCCTAAACTCTTGACTATAATTCTCTTACCTATATCTATTACTATAGAAATACAGTGAAAATATGTCCTCATATGGCATACTTATTTCTAGATAGATGTATGACTGCTCATCTATAAAGCAGAATTAAAATACCCAAACTTTGGGGTGCCCAGCTGGCCCAAAGCATGCAACTCTTGATCTCGGGGTTGTAAGTTCAAGCCCCCACCGTTGGGTGTAGAGATGACTTAAAAATAAAATCTTTAAAATACCTAAACTTTACTTAGGAATATTGTGGCTTAGAAGTTGAGATTTACAAGAGACTATGTAAAATTACCTAATGTTTTATTTCCCGGTCTCTGAGTTACAGTTCTCAATTAGTTTAGGGATATGAAAACTGTAATGATTTGTTTACTAAAATGCAGCTGTATTTTTTTTTAGTGTTACTTCTTAAACTATATAATATAAATAACTTATATAATTAGTCCTTAAATATATTAGATGTGGTTAGTGAACTATTATAGAGCAAAGGAGCAACCCAAAATATGTATGAGAGGCATGCAGCAGTTGTGAAGTACTCCTTTATTGAAGTCCCAGAGAATCTCTGAAACTTAGAATCAGATTTTCAGGAAACAGTCTCAGCAAAAGACTGAGATTATATAGAGAGCACAGATTGTTGCAAAGTCCTCTCAGAGGAGGAGAGGCCTGTTGTAGAGATCCACCAGAAAACTGCTGAAGAAATGTTTTCCCCATTATCAGTACAAAAAGAAAAACGGATTTAAAGAAAGTCAGGTGAATGAAAGACAAGAAGGACCAAGATGCACAAACAGAACAATTGGTCTTCGAAAATATAAATAATATAGAAAGCAGGAGGATAAATTCTTCTTGGTATTCTTGGCGATCCTTGGAGGGCAATCAATCTGCTAACCATAACAACAAAAGGCTGTGGTGAAAAAGTAGACCTGGAAAGTCCTTGGAATTCAAAATACTTATCATTACTCAAAATAAATATTCTATACAAGACTGAAAAACAGACTGGGTATTGCCGAAGATCTTGAGATCAAAGAGAACAGTATATAAAACATTTTTAAAAAGACACTGAAAATACGAGGAAAAAGATAAAGACAAACAAACAAAACACATGCCCAGGATAATATAGTGTTCATCTTTAAAAAGAGCAAATGCTAAGAAGAAAATAAATTTTTTAGTTGAAGAAAATGTCCTTTAAAGAAAGATTTATATTTGTGGATCAAAGGGAAAATTTAAAGAATAGAAAGAAGGGGAAAAACAAAACCAAAAGCCCACATCCAGATACATCACAACTTCAAGGATAAAGATTTTTTTTAAATCCTATAGGCTCCCGGAATCACAGGGAAACATGTTACGTACAAAGGAAAGAGAGTGTCATCTGGTTTCTCATTCTTAAATGTTTTAGAAGACAGGTGGAGGGGCACCTGGGTGGCTCAGTCAGTTAGGCATGTGCCTTCAACTCAGGTCATGATCTCAGGGTCCTCAGATCAATCCCCGAATCGGACTCCTAACTCAGCAGGGAGACTACTTCTCCCTCTGCCTGCTGCTGTCCCTGCTTGCGCTCTCTCTCTTGTTCTCTGACAAATAAATAGGTGAAATCTTAAAGAAAAAAAAGACAGGTGTAGCTATAGTTACAGCATTCTGTGAAATACTGTTTTGAACTTAGAATTCCATTCCCACCCAATTATCATTCAAGTGTAAAGAAAAACCTTGGATATGCTTTCTTTTCTTTTTCTGAAAAAAACTACTTACATTTTTACTCTTCACAAATACAAAATACAAGTCTAAAAGGAGGATACAAAGGCTAACTCGGGATTTTGGTGAAAAATTCCAGAGTGACAGCAATGAGCAATTGGTATATTTCTAAACAAAAGGTCAGCTTTATGAGGAATGTTATCAAGAAAATAGTAGATAACAATACACATATTGTGTGAATTAGATTCTGAGAGTTCACTGTGTCTGGTATTATTGATATGAAGGCATATTGTCTTGAGCTGATGAACAAGAGAAAAGATGAAAACTTCAGGGAAAATAAAACATGAACAATTCAAGGCCTAATTATAAAGCGGGCTAAAATGTGACATGATTTTGGGGTGCTCATGGAACATGAGCATGATTTCTGAAATGGCAGTAAGAGCCATTTCAGGTAATTTAGAAGAGTCTGTTGGTCAGGTAATTTAGAAGAATCAAGGGAACAGATCTGAAGTTCAGAAATTATGTTCCCTTTATTATTTCTAAGTTAAAATCAAATGTAGTACTTTAAATAGGTTATGAAGAATAATTTTCTTGGGTGGTAGGATTTTTTATGGATTTTTTTTTTCTTTACCCATCTCAGTTTTCTATCATGAACTGTTTTCATCTTTATAATAAAAGAACGGTAAATGCCACTTGAAAATAATTGAAATGAAAACAAACTTTATAATAAATAAGATTACCAAAGAAGTATAGCTTAGAAATTTTTATGCACTAGCGCATCACTGAATAAAAATGACATGCAAGCAAACACCATTCCAAATATAAAGTTTGGTTGTTATTTTTTTAAGTAATATTCCTTGTGTTAAAAGAATACTTAGTTCTGTTTGAGTTTTGTTGAGTACATTACACACACACACACCCCATTGTAGATATTTTGGTAATGGAAATCAAGTCATAAAGCATTTTTTTCTATTCTTTTTGAAATGGCTGTTTAAATAATAAAGTTCAGATTTTAGTATTCCATACTACCTAGATTTGATCTCTCTGATTGGGGCAAATTAGTTAACCTTTATGTGCTAAGTTCCACATCTGTAAAATAGAGATTACAGTACAGACCTCATAGAGGTGTGGTAAACAAAGATTAAATGAATTAAAATATGAATACAAGTAGAGTATCAACCGGTACAGAGTACACTTGATAAATATTAGTTTTAAAAATAGTGAAATTCTGGAGTGCCTAGGTAATTCAGTCATTAACTGTCTGCCTTCGGCTCAGGTCATGATCCCAGGCCTGGGATCGAGCCCAGTATTGGGCTCCCTGCCTGGCAGGAAGCCTGCTTCTCCCTCTCCCACTCCCCCTACTTGTGTTCCCTCTCTCACTATGTCTCTCTGTCTCAAATAAATAAATAAAATCTTTAAAAAAAAAAAAAAAAGTGAAAATCTGAAACAAGGTTACCACATTAGACATATCCAGTTACTTAAAATGATATATTGAGAACCATACTTATGTAATATTGTAGTTTTCTCATCTTTAAAAATGTCATTTGTATTTACCATTATAAAGATGAAAATCTAATCAAGTTCATAGGTTTATAGTCATTTAAGGTAGGCACAGCATGGCTGTATTTCCTGTATTTTTTTATTTCTTGCTTTTTGAGATACAATAGACATAGAACATTGTGTAAGTGTACAGTGTAATGATTTGATACATGTATGTGTATACTGAAGAATTACCAAAGTAAGGTTAGAGGACACATCCGTCCCTCACACAGTTACAACTTTTTGCGTGTGTGGTGGGAACTTTTAAAATCTACTTTTAGCAACTTTCGAATGTACAATACAGTGTTAACTGTAGTCCTCATACTGTACATCATATCCTCAGAACTTGGTCGTAACTGGAAACTTGTACCCTTCAACTATCTTCACCCATCTTCTCCATCCCCTGACTTCTTTTCCTTTATAAATTGTGTTAATAGTTGTGAGTGAGGTGTGTTTAATCTCTTATTTCATGTATTTTTGGAGTATATAAATGAAGATATTGCATATCTAAGATGTGAATATCTCAAAATCACGCAGAAAATAGATAGTTCCTATTTGAAATTCAGCTTTAATCTCAGGTGGGTATGTTTAACACCACTAATTGTTACTTTATCAATTCAGATATTTTACATGTTAGATTAACAGTAAATCCCATTTAATATAGTGCTTTATTGTAGAGCCTAGGTTTTTGTGATAGTTATTTTCTTGATATACTCCATCATGAAATAAACATATAAAAGTAGAAGGTATTCATACACATGTTTATGAATTATGGCATGGATTTACTGGGTGTTCACCTGGTTGTATAGTTCATCTTGAGTGTATTTAGAGTTTTTATGTACTCAGAAGTAACAGCATGATGATTATGAGTACCAATATTAGAGTCAGAGAAATGTGTTTGAAGACCTAGCTCTGCCACTTACTAACTATATGGTCATGGACAGATTTATTCTTAACATTATTAGTATCTAGATAGATACTAGTAGTATCTACTAGTTAGATACTAGTAGTATCCTAGATATACAGGGTGGGTACAAAAGTGAATGAGGTAACTTATATACTTTCATAAATATGGTATTTTAAACTTCACCCATGGATTATTTTCAACAAAAATTCTCATCTACTTATTAAGTTGTAGAAGAAACACTTGCTTTAAATCATTCTATAATGACTTACCATTGTAGAATATCATCTTATAATGGCATTAAATAGCAATTAACAAATGAAACAATTATATAATTGTGTCTCCCCGTCTCTAGTCCCTTTCCCATTTCCCTTCCCTTCCTTGAGGAATACTAAAAAAATCTTTTACATAAGTAGTTGTCTTTTTATGACTAGTACTTTTATGTTTAAAAATATAAATTTTCACCAGACACTAATATAAGAAAATTGTTCCTAAGAAAATTGCTCCTTGGTTCACTCTGTTTCTTCTTCCCCTCACTGCCTCCATCTGTGCCTCCTCCTTACCCCAGGAAAAGTCTTGGTCTGCATATGTCCATTTTTTACTTGAAATACTGGTGGTTTCTGTTGCCTTCATTCTGAAGGACCACATACCTCCATTGTAGCCCTGTAGTAAGTGAAGTAAGTTCCTGACGTCAAGTTGAATCTTTTTGCCTTAAATTTTCTGATACTAAATTAAATACGAAAAGTTACGGGATTCAGTTTTGGCTTTTTACGTTAAAATGTGCTTTATTGAATTTGGTTTTATTTAAGTGCTTTTAACTTAATGATACATTTTTCTCTTCTTACACTAAGCGGTGAGTTAATATGTAATTACATGCATGGTATGTACCAGGATATGCTAGGCATATTATGTAAATTCATCTAATACCCAAAATAGCCCTGTGAGTTAATCCCTAATATTAGATTACTGACTGTTAAGTGGCAGAGCAAAGATTTGAACCTAGGACAGAACCCTTGTACTTTTCCATTGTACCATGCTGATTGTCACTGTGTATGAAAATTTCCGAGTCTAATGATCCTGATATCAGCATAAAGCCAAAATATGCGTTTAGTGTATGTTTGACTTAATGATAACTGTTACAAAGTGTGCTGTGATCAGTGTCATTTTATTGTGCTTGAATGTGACTACAAATGTGGCTACAAAGAGGGTTCTGAAAGTAAAATATAATTGCTGGTGTTTTTGTTTTTTGCCGTAGAGTCTGCCATTCATTAATTTAAAATCTTTAATGAAAGTTTACATTTTCATACATACAACATTCCTAAAAATGTGCTTACATTTTACCTGATTTTGTACTAAGAAAATTATTTATTAAAAAAAAAATAAAAATAAAAAACCCCCTGGGCACCTGGGGGGCTCAGTCAGTTAAGCATCTGCCTTTGACTCAAGTCATGATACAGGATCCTGGGATCGAGTCCCACATGAGGCCCTTTGCTCAGCAGGGAGTCTGCTTCTCCCTCTACCCTTCCCTGCTGCTCATGATCTCTCTCTGTCTCATGCTCATACTCTCTCTCTCAAATAAATAAATAAAATCTTAAAAAAAAAAAACAACCCTGGGGCACCTGGGTGGCTCAGTGGGTTAAGCCTCTGCTTTCAGCTCAGGTCATGATCTCGGGGTCCTGGGATTGAGCCCTGCATCAGACTCTCTGCTCAGCGGGGAGCCTGCTTCCCACTCTCTCTCTCTCTCTCCCTACTCCTCTGTCTACTTTTGATCTCTCTCTCTCAGTCCAATAAATAAATAGAAATCTTTAAAAAAAAATTCAACTACAGTATATATGTTTAGGGCTTTTTATTTTATTCTGTATATTGTATGATGTATTCATTTTTAAAAAACATTTTTAAATAGATTATAGTGTAATTGTAAACAAATTAATGGTTTTACCTTTATTATCAAATTTTTCAAATATATGCAGAAGTAGAAAGAACAGTATTATGAAACCATATGTATTTATGACCCAGTTTTACTAATTACCACCTTCTGACCAACTTGTTTTGCCTCTCTCCATTCTTTCATACCCCGTCATTTTGAAGTCATTTCACTAGAAAATGTTTCAGTAAGTATCTGTAAAAGAAAGAATCTTTTACTTTAAACATAATCACAATACCATTACCATACCTAAACTAAATGTTACTACTATTAAATATTCAGGTATTATTAAATTTTAATATTAAGTATCCAGTTCTGATTGCCTCATAAAATCAAAAGGTTTTTTTCTTTGACTTTTTTAAAGTCAGAACCCAAATAAAGTCCATGTATTGAAAATTGGGTTATATATCTCAAGTATCTTCTAATCTGTAGATAGCTTCCTTGCATTCTTACATTCTTGCAATTTTGTGTTGAAATACCCTGATCACTTGTGAGTAAATTTTCTCAAAGTCCGAATTTTGTTCATTGCATCTCCATGATTTCATTTAAGGAACATTATTTTCCCACGTATTATCTTGCCTGATTCCAAATTTTCATAGTTTATCTACAGTGAGTTTAATGGTAAACTGGCTTTAACATTGAGAAGGAAAAGTTGCTTGCAGTTATTACAAAGAAATTTTGCTGGAGGTTGAGCAGATGATTTTAATGGTTCTGATCAATTTTCTTAATTTTTGTCAAGACTGGGGTGAACATTGGACTTCTTTTGAAACTAATTTCTAGTGGTACTGGCATAAACTCCTCACATAAATTATCAAAATATTTTACATGCTAGGTGTCTGGGTGGCTCAGCTGGTTAAGTCACTACCTTTGGCTCAGGTCGTGATCACAGGTTCCTGGGATCAAGTCCCACATTGGGCTCCCCCCTCCTGTGCAGGAGAGCTTGCTTTTCCCTCTTCCTCTGCTTGCCATTCCCCCTGCATGTGCATGCTCTCTCTCTCTCTCTCTGTCAAATAAATAAATTATATATATATATAATATAAATTATAATATATATCATATATAATTTATTTGTATATATTTATATATAAATATATACAAATAAATTATATATGATATATATTATAATTTATATATAAAAATTATATATAAATATAATATATAAAATATATTTATATATAGATTATATATATATGTATACATATATATATGATGATTTTGTCCTTAGTCTTTTTTTTTTTTAAGATTTTATTTATTTATTTGACAGAGATCAGAAGTAGGCAGAGAGAGAGAGAGAAGGAAGCAGGCTCTCCACGGAGTGGACAGCCCGATGCGGGGCTCGATCCCAGGACCCTGGGATCATGACCTGAGCCGAAGGCAGAGGCTTTAACCCACTGAGCCACCCAGGAGCCTCGTCCTTAGTTTTAAAACCTTATTTTCATCACTACTTTTTAGAATATCAACACAGTGTACATATATCTAGTATTTCATATGGGTTCTCTAATTTTCCTGTTCTTTGCAGTTGAACAGTCTTCACTGAGCTGAAGGAGGGTAAAGATTTGCTATTTTTATTACATCCATTCAGTTTCTGTCTTAATTGTGGTGTTAACCAGTTTATCAGTTTTTCTGATAAATACAAACACAATACATATGTATTCAAATAACTGTATAAACACTATATAAAAATGGTGCTATTGCTTAAAAATAGTTTCGGGCTGACTAAAACAGTTCAGCAACTGATACATAAGAGCAGGAGATCAATATAGGAAGAAAGGCATTTTAGTGGATAATGTATGAAAGTACAAGCTGTATGAAAATTCAAGGTGGCTTAAAGCAAATCAAAGAACAGAGCTGTGCTCCACATGACAGGTGATATTGGAACTAATGGCATGTAGATGAAATACTTGCCACCTCTTCAAATTGCTGAGTTTAAAAGGGACATCAGCAGTGAATTACCCAGATAGTATCAGTGGCAGCATCATTTGCCTCCTGGATACTATACAAACTTGTAGAGTGAGTAAATTTGTATTTCATGTTTATATCCCTTTTTACAGTCCTCCTGTTCTACCATATGTATTCCCACTTGATTTCTGGATTTCTTAATGTAGTTCTAAAACTCCCTCTTTGTGTATTTATTCTACACTTATTAAGCACCTACCATATGTTATAGTGAAAGTTCCCAAGTGTAAGTCATGGACTTACATTTAAAATATCTGTTGAATAATGTGGAAAACAAGCAGAAAATTACAGCTACCTCATTGAAGGTTACTTTCCCACAAAGGACTCTCAAATTCCATAAGTAGGCCATTGTTTTCTTAGTAAGCACACTACCATCCCTAACGTCCTCCATCCCACAAACATAAAATACAAGTTTTTCATTCCCTGGATGCTACAGATTTAGGCAAATGCTGTTAAAAATAAAGTAATACATTACTGTAGGGTTCTAGGAAGCTGAATCTTGTGCATTTGTGTATTTAAGCACTTGCTCATCTAGAATAGGTGGAATGCATTGAGGATATGGTGAAGCAGATAGCCTTCCCTTTGCCCTTTGCCTTTTTTTGAGAAACAGTCTTTAACCTACCATTTCCCAGGTGATGAGAATAACAGATTTTTCTTAAAAATCACCTTTTGGAAGTGATGTTCCCAAAGGATATTTGAGAAATTAAATACAGCTCTTTCCAAACTATTCCAAATAAACATGTAATCTCCATAAATGCCAGTGCAAACATAGCTTCAAGACAAGTCCCCTAACCAACACCCTCCCTATAATAGGTACTACCCCAAGCCCTTCCTATTTATAAATTCTTGAAGTACTCATCCTCCTAACCTCTAATCTAAAATATCTTCTAGGTAAGTAGTTGGGAAATACTAAGAGCCACTGATCAGAATACACATAAATATGCATGTAAACTTGAGGAAGAATGAGTAGAATACACTAGTCTGGCCAATGCAAATAGGAAGAAATGAGAGGTGGGAGACAATGTAGAAAATACTGTGAAGTTGGACAAAAGCATCCTGGGCTACATTTCCTAAGGGTGAGGTAACCTTGGACAAGCTACTTAGTTGGCTCAGACTCTGTTTATATGTCTCTTAAATAGGAATATTAATTGCTGTTATGAATAAATGGTAGAAGGAGAAATCATGTTTTAGATTTTCAAAAGTCTCATACCATCTGTGGAGTTTTTATTTTATCCTCGAGTAGGGAGCCCTCAGATGAGAAGAGACATAATATATTCTGTAATGCTGGCCACATTGTGGTTAAGGTAATAACTGATCAAGGCAGAATATGATGAGAAACTGAGCTGGAACAGTGGTAGGGGGAATAGAAGATGGATTTTAAGAGATAGTCCAGAGATTGAAACTCTGAACAGTTAATTTTGGAAGTTGAGGAATTGAGAATGTTAAAAATCGCTCAGAGGTTTTCAGTTGGAGTAAGTGGGTTGATAGATGTGCTACAAAAGTGGGAAATAGTGGCTTTAAGCAGCTAAAGGAAAGCTTCGGAAGAGAAAGTAAGGAGTTGAATGTCCTCAATTTTGAGTTAGGATGGTTGGAAGGAGTCCAAGAGTGTCCAAGTTAGGCATCTGAAGCTCTAAGGAAAAGTAGAAACCTGAACTTCACTGTAAGTTCAAATTTTAGGGTCATGGTGTGTTTAGTTTTGTATCATCATTATCATCCACTCTGAGAATATATGTGACATTAGAATAATTATATGTTTCCTAAAGATTATTATAATTCAGACATTTTCAAAGTCCAGACACTCCTGAATTTCTTACTAGACTTGTGATGTAATTGGTTTGTCAAATGCATATTGGTGGTTTTGGAGAGATTTTGAAAGAGGAATTTATATATTATCATGTCTCTGCATTGGTCACATGTGCTGGTTTTGCTGCCCCTTTTTTGGATACCATACAAGAAAAGATGGAAATGTGTGGTAGCCTTAGTAGGGAAAAAGTCAAGCCTAAGGATAATATTGACCTCAGATCACATTTAACTAAGTGTCACTAGTGTTTGTTGCAAATATCTAAACATCCCTTGAGAAGTACAAGGGCAAATTTCAAATGTATTTAAGTGTTTTTAACCAATTAACCTTTCTTATATTATTTAGCTTTTTTTATGGAGAAGAAAATGCTTTAATGAAAAATTTAATGCTTGAGTGATTGCTTAACCTTTGTATTTCTCATTTTCCTTACTAGTTTCCCAAATAAAATTGTTTGAGGTGATAAACATTAATTTTTTTTTTTTTTTTAATTTAGAGAGCAAAGATCATGATCCCAGGGTCCTGGGATTGAGCCCTATGTTCTCCTGCTCCCTCCTCATCAGGGACTCTGTTTCTCCCTCTCCTACTGGTCCTACCTCTCTCAAATAGTTGCCTCTCTCTGAAATAGTGAACAAGTGAACAAGTGAATGTGAATGAGCTCAGGGGAAGGGCAGAGAGAGAGGGAGGGAGAGAATCTTAAGCAGGCTTTGCTTAGCACAGAGCCTAATGTAGGGCTCAATCTCCTAACCCCAAGATCATGACCTGCGCTGAAATCGAGAGTCAGACACCTAACTAGCTGAACTACCCAGGTGCCCCAAACATTAACAAAGGAACTTTTTGTCAGAAATAATTTGATATGTGTTTTAAATATAAATTCAAATTTACTGATTAAGTAGATAATTAAAGACTAAAAGATTGGAACAAAATGGAAAATAACAGTATAATGATAGCCATGCCATTCAACTACAAGAATTTGAGGATTTGGAGAGTCTAGGTGATTTTCTCACTGTAAGTGATCATCTCCTAAAAAAGGCAAAACCTACTTTTTTTTTTTTTTGAAAGTGACTTCCATACTGTAATTGCAAGACCAGCCCTATGTTCCTGTTAAATCAAAAGGTTTAGGGGTCACTTAGGGAAGAAAAGAGATTTTTCAGCCTGGTCTGCAAGTGAAATGGTATCATGGAGGTGTACTACTTTTGCTGAGATCACACTCCCAGCTTCGTGGGAGCAGTGCAGGGTTATTGCCACCGGTTGCTGAGGACCACCCTGCAGTGGAACAAGCTCAGTGGGTGCATGCAACTCATTGACCAGGGCCAGGTTACAGTCCTTCACTGTAGTATTGCCACACTCTCATCATGGACACTAATTAGTGTCAACCTAACTTTCTCACTTTAAAACCTACATTTTGTTGTTGTTGCTTTTAAAAATGCAGTCTTTGAAGGGTGCCTGGATGGCTCAGTGGGTTAAAGCCTCTGCCCTCGGGTCAGGTCATGATCCCAGGGCCCTGGGAGGGAGCCCTGAGTCAGGCGCTCTGCTCAGCAGGGAGCCTGCTTCCCCTCCTGCGCCCCCGCCCCCCTCTGCCTCTCTGCCTACTTGTGATCTATATCTGTCAAGTAAATAAATAATTTTTTTTTTAATGTAGTCTTTGAAAAAGAACCATAGGGAAAAAAGTATATCTGGATTGGAAAGCATTGCTTAATTACCTTCAACTGATGAATCAGGAACACAAATGACAAACCTTACATCTCTTAGGGTACACATATGTATACTCCCTTAAAGAATTTGCATTTAATCTTGAATGTATATATATTGCATATATATACTTGAATGTATATATTCAAGGTAAGCACTACGATATAATAAGCAAAACATACATGAGATTGTATGTGTGGTATGATTTAAGTAATGTATTTAATGTATTAAATAATGTATTAATACACATAGACAAAAGACCAGAGGAAAATAGGCTGAAGAAATTATAAAGTGACATTACACAGGAGGAAATACAAACATATGTCAAAATAAGCCATACCAGTAATCAAAAAAAAAGTAATGTGTTATTTATACCTATTAGTTAACTATATATATAACTATATATAACTATATAATATATAAAATATATATTATGTATATTACATATTTGTGTAATATATGTATGTATAATATATGTATATACATAAATTATATATGTATAAAATTATATATACATATATGATTTTATATATTATATTTATATATTATATATGATTTATGTATATAAATTATATATATTATGTAAAATATATATTATATAATATATATTATATATATATATATAAAATAGGCTCTACACCCAGCAAGGAGCCCAGCACAGGGCTCAGCACAGCTCATGACCCTGAGATCAAGACCTGAGCTGAGATCCAGACCTGGACACTTAACTGATTGAATGAATCACTGAGGCATACCCTCTATTAGAGAACTTTAAAAAAAAATTTTTTTTTCTGATAATGATGTTATCTGTTATTCTAGGAATTTGGAAAACAGAAAAGTTTGGGGTGCCTGGGAGGCTCAGTTGGTTAAACGTCTGCCTTCAGCTCAGGTCATGATCCCAGGGTCCTGGGATCAAGCCCCGCACAGGCCTCTCTGCTCAGCAGGGAGCCTGCTTCTCCCTCTGCCTCTGCCTGCTGCTCTGCCTACTTGCGTTCTCTCTCTCCATCAAACAAATAAATAAATAAGATCTTTAAAAAAAAAGTTTTAATAAGAAAATAAAAATCACCCATAATTCTACCAGCAAAAGTTTTAGTACAGATACTCTTTTGATGCATTTCTTGTTTCCTTTTAAATACACAAATTAATAATAATTCTATTTTTCAAGTACCATACAAAAAATTTTTTTCTACATTATTAAATATCTATAATATCAAGTAATTGGAAGCAACCTGAATGTCCCCTCAGTAAAACGATCAGTTTAAATGATTACAAATTAATTCAATGTAATATGTAGTCTGCAGAAGCAGTAATGAAGATTTAATTTCAAAAGAAAATGTGATCAGTTCAATGAAAAAAGGCCATATGTAAAATGATATATATGCTGTAATTGTATCTGCTTGTTTATGTCACAGTAATTTCATGCCCTGAAATCCCTGTACATCTTTCGTGCCTCAACTTCAGTGCCGCCACTTTAAGAATCCTGCTTTCCTTCTCTAGTTCTCCCAAGCAGACTGCTTTCCAGGGGTACCCTTTCGACCTAGTATCTGTTGCCTTTTTAGCTATTATCAGGTTGTATAACTGGTAAAGGGGCAGGGCTGTCTTTATATTTTGTCACCCCCTCACACCTAACACTATGTACCCGATGAAACAATATTTATTGAAGTCTGATTCTTAGTGTAAAACTGAGGTTTTGTGGCATATACAAAGGAAAAAATCATTCCTAATTTCCAATAAAAGTAATCACATAATGAGAGACAATATAAATAGAATAATTATACATAGATCATAAAGAAATCCTTGAAAACTACACATAGGGATAAGTTCTCAAGAGCAATTACAAAGAAAGCATTAACAATAGCAAATAACACCCATTGTATAAGTACATATTCTTGAGGTCACTTAATCGGGACCAAAATAAACACTGCTCCCAAAAATAGATGTTCCTTTTTGCAACATAAAGTTCTGTAATGTAATACTATACATTTGAATATTGATGGCTGGGGATGGGGAGCAACATCTATACAAGCAGTTTTAATTGCAAAAATATTCTTTTTTATACCATGTGTCAGTATATCTATACCACTCATTAGAATATTCTTCTCTAAAAATAAAGATTGTGACCTCGTCAGAGCTCCTATACAGTGCCCAGTACCTTACAGATGGCCCAGAATGCTTCTGGAATTTGAATTTTTATGTGAGAAGAATATTTGGGGGCTAGATCAGTTTAGAGGAAGCTTGATATATTAAATTTATAATTTTAATAAAAACTTTAATAAATACTTAGCAAATTTATCATTTTTATAGTGAGTTTGGTGTTTCCTCCTTGGTCAGAGACCTGTTTTCTTCACCTTTAGTTAGAAGCCTGGATTTTCTTTTCAGATTGAGGCCCAATGTATACAACATACATTTCAACTAAGAAAAGATGCCCACCTAGGAAGAAGAAAAAATCTTTTTTTAAAAAATGATATAAGGGGCACCTGGCTGATTCAGTCATTGAATGAAGCATGTGACTCTTGGAGTTTTAAGTTTGCACCCCATATGGGGTGTAGAGATTAATTAAAAATAATATCTTTAAAAAAAGATGATATAGTGAAATAGAATCTGGCATGTTTTAGCTACATGTATACAACTTGAATGCAATTGAACTTCCATGCAGTTAAAGTTAATTTTCATGTACTTAAAAATGTGTAGAAATTGAGCCCATTATTTCCCCCCATTGTACTAGAGTGTTAATATACTAAGTCAAGTCTGAATTATAGATATGAAAATTAAGGAACGTAGTAGCTTTTTTCAGATCACATATGTACTGAATGTATCTGTTATAATCTTGATTATATAATTGGGGGATACATGTCTTTATTTTTTTAACCAGACAGTCATGTGTCTTGTGTAGGCAAAACCATTCACCTTTATATAAGTTACTATACTTTGTGAGAATTATTCCCTGCTGATTTTATTCATAAAAATTCTGAAAATATAAGATAATATGTGACATTTACTTAATCTCCTTAAGTTAGTGGTTCTTAATCCTTTTTGCATCAGAGAATTTTATTTCAACATTCCAGGGGGGAAAAAAGTACATATATGTAAAATTTTGTATAGCCAGTGTTTCCCCTGAATCTAGTCCTGAATTTTCTGCTTTTTATATAGATGCATTTTTATATCCTGTATCTTTGATATATGAATTCTGAATTAATTATACTGTGTGCTTTTAGAAGTGTCAAGAAATCTCATTATGAAGCAGATTCTTTATAAAGGTTTTCCGTAATACTACAGCAGAGTTCTTACATGTTTTATTAAGCATTTTTTCATTGTAATTCTGAAATTTTCTTTCTGAATTGAAATAGTTACTTTATATGCTATATTTTTCTCTCAGCTTTATTTTTCTGGCTATTGTCTCTTGACCAACAACAGATTTTCTCTTTTTATTCTAGATTCTGAAGAGGCTCGGTCTGTAAATCCTTCCAGTGTTGATGAAAATATTGACTCTGAGACAGAGAAAGACTCTCTCATCTGTGAAAGTAAACAGATAATTCCCAGTAAAGCACCTCTTCCATCTGCTCTTGATGAATATGAGTTCAAAGATGATGATGATGAAGAAATAAATAAAATGATTGATGACAGACATATTCTTAGGAAAGAGATACGAAAAGAGAATGAAGCTGAAGTAGAAAAGAATAGTTTATTTACCAAACAGGAGAAAGCTTTCTATCCTAAATCATTTAAAAGTAAAAAACAAAAGCCATCGAGAGTTTTGTATTCAAGTTCTGAAAGTTCAGATGAAGAAATTCTTCAGAATAAAAAAGTTTCTGTTCCATGTTCTGTCCCTGAAACGTCAAATTCTGATACACAAACCAAAAAGGAATATGGAGTTTCAAATGAACACAAACAGAAAGGCAAAGCTAAAAGAAAATTAAAGAACCAGAACAAAAATAAAGAGAACCAAGAGCTGAAGCAAGAAAAAGAGGGGAAAGAAAATACGAGAGTAACAAACTTGACAGTTAATACTGCACTAGATTGCTCAGAAAAGACCAGAGAGGAGGGGAATTTTAGAAAATCTTTTAGCCCGAAAGATGATACTTCGTTACATTTATTTCATATCTCCACAGGTAAATCTCCCAAACATTCTTGTGGACTAAGTGAAAAGCAGTCAACACCACTAAAACAAGAACATACTAAAACATGTTTATCACCAGGAAGTTCTGAAATGTCTTTACAGCCTGATCTTGTTCGGTATGATAATACAGAATCTGAATTCTTGCCAGAAAGTTCAAGTGTAAAATCTTGTAAGCATAAGGAAAAAAATAAACATCAGAAAGATTTCCACTTAGAATTTGGTGAAAAATCAAATGCCAAAGTAAAGGATGAAGATCATAGTCCAACACTTGAAAATTCAGATTGCACACTGAAAAAAATGGATAAAGAGGGTAAAACATTAAAAAAGCATAAATTGAAACATAAAGAGAGGGAAAAAGAAAAGCATAAAAAAGAGATTGAAGGTGAAAAGGAAAAGTACAAAAATAGAGATAGTGCTAAAGAGTTGCAGCGGAGTGTAGAATTTGATAGAGAATTTTGGAAAGAGAATTTTTTTAAAAGTGATGAGACTGACGATCTGTTTTTAAATATGGAGCATGAGTCCCTAACAGAAAAAAAATCAAAATTGGAAAAAAACATAAAAGAAGATAAATCAACCAAGGAAAAACATGTTTCAAAAGAGAGGAATTTTAAGGAAGAACGAGAGAAGATTAAAAAGGAAAGTGAGAAATCTTTCAGGGAAGAAAAAACAAAAGATTTAAAAGAAGAAAGAGAGAACATACCCATAGATAAAGAAACCGAATGCAGTTCTTTAGGAACAAATGCCAGTGAAGAATCTACAGGGTTACACTCAATGGAAAAGGAAATAGAGATGGAAAAACAAGAAAAGCATATAAAAGAAAATAAGGAAAAATCCGAGAGGCGGTTTCAGACTAAAGAAAAGGATGTTGAGAAGACTGAAAGAAAAAATTCTGAAAAAGAAAAGAAGACCAAACATGAGCATAAGTCAGAGAAAGACAAGTTTGATCTTAGTGACTGTGTTGACAGAATAAAAGAAAAAGACAGGCTGTATTCACATCACTCTGAGCGTTGCCACAAAGAAGGAGAGAAGATAAAAAATATCACCACTGTGAAAAAAACTGATGATAGAGAGAAAAGTAGAGAAAAGATCGATAGAAAACATGACAAAGAAAAACCTGAAAAAGAGAGGCATTTAGCAGAAAACAAAGAAAAGCACTTGATAGAAAAAAAAAACAAACAAGCAGACAATAGTGACTATACTAAATCAGAAAAGAGCAAAAATAAAGAAAAAGACAGGGAGGTAGATAAAAAGGAAAAATCGAGAGATAAAGAAGGTGTAAATATAACTAACACCAAACACATCCAGGAGGAGAAGAAGTCAAGTATAGCAGACAGTAGTAAAGCACAACATGAGAAAACTTTATCCCTTAAAGAAAAAACAAAAGATGAACCTTTGAAAACGCCCGATGGAAAAGAAAAAGATAAAAAAGATAAAGACATAGACAGATACAAAGAAAGAGATAAGCATAAGGATAAAATTCAACTAAATAGTTTACTCAAAGTAAAGTCTGAAGCAGATAAGCCTAAACTTAAGTCATCACCAGCATCAAAAGATACTCGACCTAAAGAAAAGAGGTTAGTGAATGATGATTTAATGCAGACAAGTTTTGAACGAATGCTAAGCCTTAAAGACCTAGAAATAGAGCAGTGGCACAAAAAACACAAGGAAAAAATTAAGCAAAAAGAAAAGGAGCGGTTGAGAAATCGGAATTGTTTAGAACTTAAAGTGAAAGATAAAGAAAAAACAAAGCATTCACTAGCTGAGTCCAAAAATAAAGAACTTACTAGGTCAAAGAGTTCAGAGTTGACTGATGCTTATACCAAGGAGAAACAGTCTAAAGATGTTGTAAGTAACAGATCACAATCTGTTGATGCCAAAAATATAACAAATTTAGGGAAGTCATCTTTTGTTTCAGATAATAGCTTAAACAGATCTCCTAGATCAGAAAGTGAAAAGCCAGGTCTCAGCTCCAGATCTGTATCCATGATTTCGGTTGCTAGCTCAGAAGATTCCTGCCATACCACAGTGACAACCCCCAGGCCTCCAGTTGAATATGACTCTGACTTTATGTTAGAGGGCTCAGATTCCCAAATGTCCTTTTCCCAGTCACCATTTTTGCCAGTTGCCAAATCTCCTGCCCTTCATGAAAGGGAATTAGATAGTTTGGCTGAACTTCCAGAGCGGATTAAACCACCATATACAAGCCGACTTCCAACATCCCATCTCCGATCATCTTCTGTAGAAGATGTTAAACTAATTATAAATGAGGGGAGACCAACTGTAGAAGTTCGAAGATGTAGTATGCCAACTGTCATTTGTGAACATACAAAACAATTCCAAACAGTATCAGAAGAAAGCAGTCAAGGTGGCTTAGCTGTGCCAAGAGATACTTGTCTTTCTCCCAAATCTGAGGTGCCCTCAAATGTGCCTGAAAGAGAACTTTCAAATGTGTCTAACATTCATTCCAGTTTTGCTGCCTCTCCAACTAGATCTGTAAGCAGCAAATACATTTCAGCTGATATAAATGTTATCAAGAGTACTGCTCCAGTGGGCACTTTAATGGACAGTCCTGTGCATTTAGAGCAATCTAATCAGGTTGGTGTGATCCAAAATAAATCATGGGAGGTGCCTAATGACAGACTGGAGTCATTAAGCACTGGTGACTTGAGCTGCCCAAATTCTAGTGCACCTGATCAAGATTCTTCTGTTCAGGGTTTTTGTAATTCTGAAAACAAAATACTAAAAGAACAGAACACGGATTTTTTATCCCTTCACCAGACTGAACTACCAGGAAACTCTTGTGCTCAGGACCCAGTGTCCTTTCTGCCTTCACAGCAACCTTGTTCTTTCCACAGCCAATCACTTTCAGATGCTGAATCTGTTTCTAAACATATGTCTGTATCATATGTTGCCAATCAAGAGCTGGGTATTGCACAACAGAAAAATGCAGTTCAAATTATGAATTCTGTTTTAGATACTGATAATGAATGTACGAAAGAAATGGAAAATACTTTTGTCCTAACAGATGTCAAAAAGACAGATGCCTTTGTCCCAGTGTACTCTGAAAGCACTGTTCAAGAAGCATCGCCAAATTTTGAAAAGGCTAATACTTTGTCTGTATTACCACCAGAAAAAGACTTTAGTGGAAGTGATGCTTCTTCCCAGCTAAATACACATTACACATTTAGCAAACTAATGTATAAGTCTTCCAGTGGCCATGAGGTTGAAAGTAGCACTTCTGATATACAGGTTATTTCACATGATAAAGAAAACAAACTGGAGAGTTTGGTCTTAACTCACCTGAATGATAAATGTGATTCTGATTTATGTGAAATGAGTACAGGGATGCCAAAAGGAAACCTAAATGATCAAGATAATCCAAAACATTGCCCTGAAGGTGAAAAGTGTTTGCTTTCCATGGAGGATGAAGAATCACAACAAAGCACTTTATCAAGTCTGGAAAACCATTTACAACAACCGGCTCAACCAGAGATGCATAAATATGGTCAAATAGGTAAAGTAGAATTAGAAGAAAATGCTGATGACGATAAAACTGAAAACCAGATCCCTCAGAGGATGACTAGAAACAAAGCAAATATGGTGGCAAATCAGAGCAAACAGATTCTTGCTAGCTGTACACTATTCTCAGAAAAAGACAATGAATCTTCATCTCCTAGAGGAAGAATAAGGTTGACTGAAGAAGATGACCCCCAGATTCACCACCCACGGAAAAGGAAAGTGTCACGTGTACCACAGCCTGTGCAAGTGAGTCCCTCTTTACTGCAAGCAAAAGAGAAAACTCAGCAGTCTCTGGCAGCCATTGTAGACTCCCTGAAACTAGATGAGATTCAGCCATACAGTTCAGAGAGAGCGAATCCGTATTTTGAATACTTGCACATAAGGAAAAAAATTGAAGAAAAGCGCAAACTATTGTGTAGTGTTATTCCTCAAGCACCTCAGTATTATGATGAGTATGTGACATTTAATGGATCCTATCTCCTGGATGGAAACCCCTTAAGCAAGATTTGCATTCCCACAGTAAGTAACGTCACTTAACACGCATCTGCTGTCCAGTAGAAGTATGATGCAAGTCATTTACGTAGTTTTAATTTTTCTAGTAGCCACATTTTAAAAAGTAAAACAAAACAGGTAAAATTAATTTAAACATTTTATTTAACCCAGTATATTCAAAATAACTACTTCAAAATATATCAGTGTAGAGAAGTTGTTTATGAATGAGACATGTTATATTCCTCTTTTTTTTTTGTACTAAGTATTAGAAATCTGGTGTACATATAGTACCTCTCGGTTCAAAGTAAATGCATTCAATAGCCATGTGTGGCTAGCGGCTACCTTATCAATCAGCACTGGTCTACAGTGTTTTCTTTTTCCTTACCTGCTTTTCCTTCATCCCCAAAGAGGTATGCTTTTATTTCGCTGACTCACTTACACGTGCGTCTGGAACAGTCTTCTCTGGAATTTCCCTCTGTTGAGCCTCTTCTTGCTGGTGTATTCTTAATATTCTCTCTCAGTTGGCTTTTATCCACCCATTCCAAACATACTTGTTTTTCCTTCATCCTGGGGAGAAAAAACTTACCCTGTGACTGTGCCAGTTTGTCACGATCTCCTTGTCTCTTTCCTTTACTACCACACTCTTGAAGAGTAGTCTGTGCCTGATGTTTTCTCTTTATGACTGCCTATTTATCCCTTAAACCATATGCACAGATCACCAGTGAGCTTGTGGTGCCACATTTGTTGGCCTCTTTTTCTTTCGACTTGATCTTTGTCACATTTGACATTGTGACCATCTTGTTCATAAAACTTGCCCCTCCTTGGTTTTTTGATGGTACGCTCTTCTGGTTACCTTGCCTCAATGACATATCTTTTTCTCTCTCTTTTAATGACTCCTGTACCCACCCTTAAAGCATCAGAGTTCCCTAGGAATCATTCTTCAGTCAACTTTTTGTCGTTGTGGTCTTGGCTATTCCTGTGGTTTCAGCACTCTACCACGTGTCAGTTTAGTCCCCTAAAATTCTTACCTTAGCCATGTCATCTCTGTTGACCTCCAGAATCAGATGTACATGCCTCTTGGGCAGCATTACCTATATGATCTGCAGATACCTGTCATAGGTTTAGTTGCCCAGGAAGTAGGCCCTGAGATTCTGCACAAAGCTTATTGGTAAGTGCTGTCAGGAACAATACCTATAACCGTGTGAAGGAACCGCAATTCAGCAGAGTAGGAAGTCGAACTGAGATGTAGTTGCAGCATTCATTTCATCTGGAACTCAGGAGTGGGGTCACCCTTTTGACATGTAGCGTGCCTCTAAGGAGGGAACATGACCTTGGGCACACCAACTGTCTTCCCTTCCGGGGTTCCCATTGCCAGTTTCTTGAGAGGAACTCCAGAGAGCTTTCAGTCTCCAGCACTCCTGGGAGCTGGGGTTGAGTGCCTCATTCCTGAAGGAGGATTCTAACCATGCGCCAAGTATCCACTCCAACTTTAGATTCCCAAAGACCAAAAGAAATGATTTATCTTTCATTGTCTCAGAAGCAAATCTTTATTATTAGTGATGAGTACTGACCTTCTCAGTTACCATATTCTATCTATTCTACCTTAGAACTCTCTCCATTAACTCTACCTTCCACCACTGCCCTGTTTTAGGCCTCTCGTCATCATCTCTCACTTAGAACATGCAGCAACTTTGTCACTTCTTTTTTTCCTACTCTCTTTCTGCAGGAGCCTTCTCTTTTGTTGTGAAATACATATCCTATTTAAAACAGTAAAGGGGCTCCTGGCTGGCTCAAATCAGAAGAGCATGTGACTCTTGATCTCAGGGTTGTGAGTTCGAGTCCTGCGTTGGTTTTAGAGATTGCTTAAATAATAAAACTTTTTAAAAAAAAAACAACCCCAACAATAAAAAACTATTACCCTACTTAAGTATTTTAGCTGTGATTAGCTGTCTTCACATTACCTACAGCTTAAAATCCACATCTCGTCCTGTTGTAACCATTTATTTTATAATCTGATCCCAATCTACCCCTTCAGCTTTGTTTCCTCACAACTTCCAAACTCACCCAATAATTCAGCCATATTTCACTCACTCTTCAACAGAAATCTGTTGTTCGCTACTCTTGGTAGTTAGTGCTGTTCCTTCTGCCTGAAATATTGTTCCTGCCAGGCTTTTCTTTCTATTCTCTTCCTTACCTTTCTTCCAGCTGTGTTGTCACTTCTGTGCAAAATCTTGTCAAAGCAGAATTGTTTGTGTCTTCCTCATACTTAAACTATGATATCATAGTTAACTGCTCACATGTCTGCCTGTAATCTGATTAAGGGATAGGGCACTATTTCTCTCTTATAGAATGAGTCCCAAATTTATCTTTAGCTGTGAGTACACTGTTGATTTCCCTGTTTCTAGCTTCTTCTGAACATCACCTGAGTGTCCTGCAGTATCCATGTAATTATCAGGTCCAATACCAAACCAATTTATCCTATCTCAAAAGAGAGCACAGGTAGGCAGAGCAGCAGGCAGAGGGAGAGGGAGAAGCAGCTCTCCACTTAGCAGGGAGCCTGATGTGGGACTTGATTCCAGGACCTTGGGATCATGACCTGAGCTAAAGGCAGCCACTTAACCAACTGAGCCACTCATGCGCCCCTTTTGTTTGTTTTTAATGAGAATTATTAAAGAAACACACAGCACAGTATAGTAGAAAGAGCAGTAGTTTTCAGGTAGTATACATAAGTTTGTCTGGATTTTACTACAAACCAGCTGTGTGATCTTAAATAATTCCTTCTCTGATCCTTAATTTTCACATCCGTAAAACCATAATACCAACCCTACCTCAAAGTAGATTGAAATAGTACAGGCTCTAACCCATTAAAAATGTTAAAACATTTTATAGATTTAAGAGGTTATCATTATTTTATCCCACTCAAAATAACCTTAAGGTTCATATTTATTAGAATTAATATGCAACCCCCCACCTTTTGTTCATAAAAGGCTGTGCTTTTGAGCTTACTGGACTGAAACTCATTTGTTCAATACTTTTTTTCTAAAAAGTAATGAAAGCCAGAATAACAAAAATCACTTTTATACTACATTTTTTTAAATAGGTTCCAGTATGATTTTTTCCATTTGTCATTTTATTGAATTGATCTCTCCACATTTGTGTGATCTATTTATAGAACCTGTTAGAAATGTAGTGAAACACCTCCAAAGTCAGCTTAAGTGTTTGTCATTCTCACAAATATTTTTCTCATAATTTAGACAGAATGCTGCTGTTTTTCCAGAGAAAGTCAAAGGAAGAAAAATAAAACTATAGGTCAGGTTCCCAAAAGACAAATGAACTGGGGGAGAATAAAAGGAAAAGACTTGTCACATCCTGGTATCTACTGTGGTTATGAGTACCAGCACACAGATCCCTACAGGGAGATTCTAAGAGTGGATGTCAGGAAGGAAGACCATCCAAGGGAATCTGTCAGGAGAGTTTATATTCTGGAGACTCCTGGGAATAACAGATCCTAAAAGACAAAAGCTCCAAACATGATTTACCTAAAGATAGATGGGGAAACAGGAAAGGGGAGGTTTCCTCAGAAAGTCTCCATATATTTTGTTTTTGGTGGTTTTACCATTTCTCTGTACATGGATGCTGAAGATTTCCAAATTTTCATATTCTGCCCAAACCTCTCTTAGCTTCCTTTTTTGCTAAATAGACATAGCTCCACTTGAATGTCCATGAGCTCCACAAACTTGACATATTAGGCCTGAATTTAACCCAAAACCCTATTTCTCTTTTTTCCTGTCCCCTCTCCCCTCCTGGATTATCTCTTACCACCCATTTGGTCCTCATGCTAAAGGACTCACAAGTCCTCTGCAGCTACGCCCTCTCTTTTATCCTTAGTCACCATATTTTTGGACCCCTTCCCTTCCATTCCCTCCTCCTCATACCAGGGTCACAGTGATTTGCTTCCTTCCTTTCTTGCCTGTAGTCTTACCCTCCTAATACCTATTCTGCAGACACAGCAGTGAACTGTAAGATCTTTCAGCGGTTTTCCATTGCATACAGAATTTACCTTAATGTGTTATGCATAATATCTGTTCCACAGTGTGTAATTAAACACATGGGGATGATGGTGGGGAAGGTGAGGAGGGCTCATGGTCAGATACGTTTGGGAAATGGAACACTGTTAATATAAAGATAATAGGTTTCTTTTGTCACTGTAGAACTTCTCAAAATGAGTAAGTTTAATTTGTTAATTAGATACCTAAGCAAGCGTATATGTACAGTTTTCCCAAACTTACTCATTCTTAGAACCATTTCCTGCAAGTCATGTTTATGGGCCCAGTGTTCTGTGGAACACACTTTAAGAAAACTAGTCTAAGTGTGCCTGGGTGGCTCAGTTGGTTAAGCATCTGCCTTTGGCTCAGCTCATGATCCCAAGGTCCTGGGTTCCAGCCCCACATTGGGCTCCTTGCTCAGTGGGGAGCCTGTCTCTCCCTCTGCCTGCTTGTGTACTCATTCTTGCTCACTCTCTCTCCCTCTCTCTGTTAAATAAATAAAAATCTAAAATTAAATTAAATTAAATTAAGCTAATCTTAAAAAAAAGAAAGAAGGAAGGAAAGAAAAGCTGGTTTACAGAATTAGACTGCAACCTTTATTACTTTGCCCCTACTGATCTCCCCATCTTCATGCCCTACAGTTCTTTCCCTCAAAGTTGATGTCTCCAGAACAACTTGTAGTTTTCCAGACACCATACTCTCTTTGCGTTTTGTACACTTGATCACACTGCCCTCTCTTCTGGGAATTATCTCCCTCTCTTCTTTCTCTTCTTTTTTCCCCCACAACTGATTTCTCTCACCTTGTGATTCTGGCTCTTCCTTTAACATGTAGCCTCAGGCATTACCCTCTCCAAGAAGTTTTCTCTGATACCCCAGGCTCAAAGGAGTAGATACTCTTCCTCTGGGCTGCATAAAGGAAGCCTTTATGATTTGGGAAAACTTCAACATAGTATCACTAAACTTCACTGTTACTCTTACTAAACTTAAAGATGTTTATAAGGCACAGAAATCAAATAATTTTATTACTGTAGTTAGAGGCCTGAAAAATAATCTGCCCCAGTAAGTTACTTGTCCTGTAGAGTTTTCCGCATTGATTCAACTGAGTGAAATCATGTGATGTTATTTAACCTTTTTTTCACTCCCCCATAATTCCTGTAAACTGTTTACTGATTATAAGTATAGAGTCCCAATCAGATCCAGGCTTGATTCTTTGCCTAAAGCTTTTCATATATGGTGTATAATTCCTTAGCCCCACATCAAGACATACATAGAATCTGCTTGTCCCACCTTCTGAAGAATCAGAAAAGTCAACTATCAGAAAAGTCAAGCTATTCTGTGGTTCCTGAACATACTGAGATACTTTACTTTTCCCTAAATGCTGACAGTAGTTAGAAGCTAGAGATGAGGGTGGAGGGAGGAATATAGATATTCCAAGGGACAGAGGGAGAATATTAGGGGATCACAGATGTCTCTATATTAACTCTGTAACAATGCATAGATGGTATCTGTTTCCTTAACCTCCAGCATATACCAGAATGCAGTCCACTGTAATAATCGATTTAGAGATGAACCGACCATAAGATTTTTGGTGTATGGAAAGACAAAATGGGTTATCACCTATAATAAAGAAGTTTTAAAACTACAGATCTATTAGAGGATAACTCCATCTTTTTATAAGAGACTTCATGTATACTACACTAAGACTCAGACTGCTGTAACCTTTAGGACCGGACTGTTTGCTTTTTTTTTCCCCCCTGCTTTTGTGAACCCTCCCTCCCTGTTTATGAGCTGTCACTTACTGATGCTCTAAAATGTGTCTCTGTAAAAAGGAATTTCCTTAGTCCTTAGGCTTTTTAATTTGCTCTTTGAAATTTGCTGTGGCCTCAGAATTAAAACATCTAAGTTTCTTGTTATGTTCTGTGCTTCAGACTGTTGAAGTTGAGAATAATCGGTTGTATAATTGTTACTGTATTATCTAATTCAGAGAACATCATAATTTATGTTTTTATTAACTGATCGAGTAAGAGCTTTAGCTGGTTCAGTCAGAAGAGAGCTGACTCTTGATCTCGAGGTTGTAATTTTGAGCCCCATATTGTGTGTAGAGATTACTTAAATAAAACTTTGTTAAAAATTAGGAATAGCTCATTGTTGTATTTTTTAACTAATGTATGTTTTTGAAAATTAGATTACACCACCACCTTCACTGTCAGATCCACTTAAAGAGCTTTTTCGGCAACAGGAAGTTGTAAGAATGAAACTACGTTTGCAACACAGTATTGAAAGGGTAAGAAGTGTTTAAATTTATGCAAAAAATTATTGTATTTTAACAGTAGATCATAATGACCTACATTATATTTTATGTGTATATGTATATATTTTATATACACACACACATATAACTGCCTTAGGGGATTTTCCTTATTTAGAACCATTTTGGGAAATGGTTTAATTTTTTTATCTTGTACCTGTGTAGTTAGGGAATTTTCAAGCCTATTTCAGGGTAGCTGTCCTTATGTTACAGTTCGTGTCGAGTGTATTTTTGATGTATAAAAATCTCTTAATAATTTCTTATTATCATTTGCTGAATTTGTGGAACTAAAGCGGTGAATTCCAAGTTAGATAGTTGGATTTCCAAGTTTTCTGCTTCAGTGCTGAATACTTAGAAAAGCTGTTTTTATTGGTCCTTAGATTTCTGCTTTCGTATTCTAGTTTCTAGTGGTTAATCTTGGCATGGGATGATGTGAGAAAACCTATCTATTTATAGAAATCATAAAATTCATTTCACTTGGATTGACAAAAATGTAGCACCTTCTTAGTCTTTTGGGAGGGCCAGGGACTTCTGAAACTTGGTATGAACTGTGTTCCTTCTTTATAGAGGTATATATACTCTTACAAAAACAAAAGTATGCAGTTTCTTTGATTCTTACATAACTGATTTCCTAGGGCAGAGGTTTTTCACTTTTCTGTGCCATGAGACCCGTGTAACAATCTGGTAAATATAAAACCTTTTCTCAAAATTATGTTTTTAAATTAATAAATTTATAGCATTGCAAAGAGAACAATAAATGAAAGAAGCACTGATACAGAACTTACAACATTGTGCATGACCTATGGCAATGAATATTTTGTTCTCAATAAGAAGTCACATTATACACATCAATAGCTATTTCAACCATCAGGCATGTTTGAAGCCACCTGGTAATATATTTTCATCTGTTCCTCTCTCCAGGTAACAAAAGCCATGCTGCCTTATAGGTAGTTAAGAATTCTTATTTGTACTGTGCAATTTTCAGAACTTGAGCAGATAGTAAAAATTACTCACATGCTTTCATATATTGACCAATAGACAATTTAAAATGCCTCACCAGTGTGACAGCAAACAATGATACCATTTGGGGGCAATATCTCTAACACTTATAATATGAATTGAAAATACTTGTGATTTCTATGGATGGCAAAGTTGCAGATGCTTTTGATATTTCTGTGGTTTGTGGCCTATATTCATAATTGAAAGAAATGCCAGTTGGGGGCGCCTGGGTGGCTCAGTGGGTTAAAGCCTCTGCCTTCGGCTTGGGTCATGATCCCAGGGGGCTCTCTGCTCGTAGGGAGCCTGCTTCCCCCCTCTCTCTCTCTGCCTGCCTCTCTGCCTACTTCTGATCTCTGTCAAATAAATGAATGAATGAATGAATGAATGAATGAAAGAAAGAAAGAAAGAAAGAAAGAAAGAAAGAAAAATGAAATGCCAGTTGGAGGTTAGTAAAAAATAAAGAATTTTTTACATCCAGGTTCACAGCTGACACTTTCCCCAGTCTATGTATGGGCTTCTTGGGACTGTTAGGACCCCAAGTCAAGAACCTGTTTTAGGGTCATTTTTCCTTTGAAAGTGATGACGATACTTGAATGCGCACTGAATGAACAAACACATCTTAAAACCCACAGTTCCTGGCCCAGTTTCTTGAACTACGTCATGCCCCACTCTGCCTTCCAAGAACTAAGATGGGGAGTACTTTGGGGCATGCATAACCCATTCTCAGAAGACATTGTTTAAGAAGTGATGCACTGGAAGTGCAAAGACATAACATTAAGAATGATGACCTTAAAAAAAAAAAGGAATGATGACCAAAAGTGAAATATTTAGGCTGTCATTTAAGCAGTGTATCTCTTTTAGTTTTTTTAGGGTCGGACTTCATTTTTGGTTATTGCTCTTAATCTCTATACAATTATGGCCAATCTTTTAGAAAAACTTTTCTTCTAGTTATTTTTTTCTTAGCATCTCATCAACTTTTTGGATATATATTATCACTTAAAGTCCCACCTTAAACTTGTACTTAATGAATCATAAGTGTTAGACTTACCTCTTCTCTTTTGAGTATCATTTGTTACATAAAATTTAAAAGAGATTAAATAGGACTGTGTTTCTTTGTGTTTTCACTAAATTATAAATACAGTAGAGCTCTATAGTAATACATATTTGGATATGGTGAGGCCTCCGTCCTCCAGTAGGGGAAGAATAAAGTTCTTGTCAAGTCAAGAGAGAATAGGGAATGTGTTGAGAAGAATACCAGCCACATCTTTAATATTTTATCAGCTCAGTCTGCCAGACAGAACCAACAAAATGATGGACATCTTATAATGGAAGGATTCCTGGACTCAGGAATCCTTGAAATTCTAACCAGCCACAGGTCCTAGAGTTTGCCCCCACCGATGTTTAAACCGAAGAAGACAGTTACCACCAGATGGCACAAGTCTGCAACCAGTATCACCATGGGCTGGGATTGTAGCTATACCCTAGGATTCCTAGTCTGATAAATGCAGAGGATTTCCTGATACTTCATTAACTTTATGATAGGGTGAGTTTGCATATTACATAACTAGAAGTATTGCACCCCAGTTAACACATTTTAAGACAGGATTGTACTGTGATTGTCAGAGGTTTAATATCAGCATCAAGGTACAGTGTTTGTTTCTGTGAAAATGTTCATTATAAAACGAGCTACCACCACAATGGCACAGCATTTCACATCCATTAGAAAGGCTATAATAAAAGATAATAACAAGTGTTGGCAAGAGTGAAAAAATTGGAACCCTCATATATTGCTGATGGAAATGTAAGATGCTACAACTGCTGTTAATGACTTGGCAGTTTCTCATCAGGTTAAACATAGAACTACGATATGACCTAGTACCTCCACTCCTAGTTATTTACCTAAAAAAAGGAAATTTGCATCCAAGCAAAAACTTGAGTGTGAATGTTCATAGTAGCCTTATTCATGATAGCACAAAGCTAGGAACAACCCAAAAGACCATCAACTGATGAATGAATGAAGAAAATATGGTGTGTTTATATAGTAGAATATTATTCAGCCATAAAAAGGGATGAAGTACTAACGCATGCTGTAACACAGATGAACTTGGAAAACATGTGACATGAAAGAAGCCAGTTACAGAATACCACATGTTCCTTGAATCCATTCATAAGAAAATGTCCAGAGTAGGTAAATCCATAGAAACAAAAAGTAGAGTAGTGGTTGCCAGGGAAGAGGAGGTATATAAGGGGCATGACTGGCAATAGATACAGAGTTTCTTTTTGGGGTGATGAAAATGTTCTGAAATTAATGGTGATGGTTGAACATTTTGGTGAAGCCAAAAAAGCTTCCATTGTACACTTGCAAAGATAATTTTTTTAAAAAGCCTGCTGCTTCTGGAAAAAACATTTATTTATACTTTTAGAACAATTTGCATTCTCAAATCTCTCAAATCCCTCAATCTCTGTGAAGAAAGAACTTGTCTGAGGGGCACCAGAGTGGCTCAGTCAGTTAAGCGTCTGCCTTTGGCTTAGGTCATGATATTGGGGTCCTGGGATCGAGCCCCACATCAGGGTCCCTGCTTAGCCAGGAGTCTGCTTGTCCCTCTTCCCCTGCTCTTCCCCCTGCTTATGCACATTCTCATTCTCTCTCTAATAAATAAATAAAATCTTTAAGAAAAAAAAACTTACCTGAAATTCAGGTCCTTTAGTACATTTCAAGTAATTTTATTTGAAAAAACAGGTGATTGAAGAATTATGTTTTGTTTTGTTTTGTTTTTAATTCTTGGTTCAACTAGGAAAAGCTCATTGTATCCAATGAACAGGAAGTTCTACGAGTTCATTACAGAGCTGCAAGAACATTGGCAAATCAAACACTGCCATTTAGCGCGTGCACTGTGTTACTGGACGCAGAAGTGTACAGTGTGCCTCTGGATGCTCAGGTAAAGTGCCACTGATATACTTAAAATATTACTAAATAGAGCTTGGGTGTTTTTGTAATCTCTTCCCACAGAAGAAACTTGAATCCAGCAATCAGTAAAACTCTAAAGAGAAAAACAGTTCTTGCAGAATAAAGTACTTCTATATCACTTGATCTTTTTTCTAAAATCCTCTAAACATCAGGCTCATGTTATAAAAGCTGATATTTATAAAACCAATATGTGTTTAGAATAGTGCCCTTTTACATAATTTGTAATTTGTTTCTAAACTGGGTGTTTGTACCTTCAGGCAACTAGAAAGCAACTGTAAGCTGGAAGACACTACAGGCAGATTGAACCTCTAGATTGTGATGGTGCTAAAGTAGGGCCAGGTCTTGTTTTGGTCTTGGATATTTCTGGAATAAATAAATACAGTTGTGGAAAAAAACTGTAGCTATGTCTTGAATAGAGTTTACTGACACATAGAAATTATACGAATTCAGAACCAGACATACCAGTTGTAAGAATATCTTGTGCCTCACAAACAAGAATGAAATTCATTCGTCATAGAATATAATGATTAAAATGAAGAGTAGGCATGGACAGTGAAGGATTATCACACAAAAGTATTAAGAAATGCTGTTTTAAGTCAGACAGAAACACAAAGGATGTAGGGTATATTACAGAGAAAATTACTTAGTTCTCTCTGGGCTTTATTTTTCTCCTCTGTAAGAAAAAAAAAAGATTATGGACATTGAAGAGGGTATGTGCTATGGTGAGTACTATGAAGTGTGTAAACCTGGGCGATTCACAGACCTGTACCCTGGGGCAAATAATACATTATATGTTAATAAAAAATTAAAAATTATTAAATAAAATCTAATTATAAATTAACTATGTCATTAAAATAAATTGGGCATTAAAACTCATAAAAAAATTTTTAAAAGATTAAACTAGAACAGTGGATTTTGAACTTTAAGTCACCAACTGTTTTATCCAAATGAAAGTATTCAGAGATATTTGAAAAGGCTATTAAGAATAATAATTGTGGGAGAAGGGGGGAGCCTGGGTGGTTCACAGTCTTTTGAGGGTCTGACTCTTATTTCGGCTCAGGTCATGATCTCTCAGGGCCATGAAATCGAGCCCTGCGTAGGGCTCCACACTAGGCATGGCGCCTGCTTAAGATTCTCTCTCTCCCTCTCCCTTTACTCCTCACCTACAATTTGCATGCATTCTCTCTAAAATAATAATAAAATAGTTGGATCTTAAGAAAGAACTATTTGACTCTAAAGAAGTAAACATTGGAAAAGGCCACTGAGGGAATTTACATAATTCTCAGCTTTAAAGAATTTAAACGGAAGAATGAATGGTTTTTAATAATTGAAATGAAAAGTTTAACTATGTTACTAAAGGCTGGACTAGACAATGAAATATCTTGAGATCTTTTAAAGTTTTGTGCAATTATAGAGTAATGAAATCAACTTTAGAACAATGTAAATCAAGCTTCAAAGAAAGTCTTTTGAAGATTTCTTGTTCACAGTGGTTGAGTAAACATACCTTTTTATTTTGTCTTCCTTCCAAAACTCACTGAAATGACAAAAGATGTAAAAATAAAAAGCAATCCATAGCAGAACTGGAAATTGAGATGGAAAGCCACTGGACCACAACATGATGTTTCTGATAAATAAGAATCTGTTGCCCCAGATAGGTTATAGGAAAACATCAAAAATAAGTGAGTGTTCTCAGTAAACCCTTAGAAGGATCCCCAAATCAGAGACTAAAAGAAGATTAGGCCACGATTGGCCTAATAATTAAAGGACAGACGAACTTTATCCTTCTCTTGAGGAAAACTATGGAACTCTTACCCTTCCTTCTACTCTGGCTTTAGAGTAGATGGTCTCTCAATGAGTAGCGGGCTCCTATGAGAATAGCTGCCAAGGAATTAAAGGAAAGGAGAATAAATCTACCTTTCCTAGCTAAAGGCTTAGATCATCCGTTAGCCTGCTTTCTCATTAGACCACTTCCTTTCAAAATAAGCTTGTAATATTAAAAAGACTCAATAATAAAATCTTAAATACTAAAAACATCTTACAGAGGACCAAGGAGGAAGTGGTAACAGCTAAAACTGGGAGCCATCTACATGATGGCTGGATGTCACTTGGATAGCACCGGTGGTAATAGTAATAGTAGTAACTACAGCAGATGTTTATTGGAGTGAGTGCTGCCTGAATGCCCAAGCATTGTGATGAGGACTTCAGAGACTTAATTCTCAAAACAAGATTAGAAGAAGTATTCAGCCCTCTTTACGGAGTAGAAAATTGAGAAAGTCTATAATTAGTTCAAGATTACATAATAAGACACAAAGCTGGCATTTGAATGCAGCCGTCTTAATTCCAAAACTGTATTCTTAAGAATTGATAAAGAATTTCTTTATGATCACTCCAAAATACTGGTCCTGGAAAAAATGTTGGCCTTAAAGTGCTGTAGCTCACCTTAACACTTTTTCTCCCTACATACGGTAAACATTAACATTAAAATTAAAATGAGAAATGAAATAAATTTTACTTTAATAAGAATGTCCTAGGCATTAAAAAATTACATTTTTATCTTTTTTCAAAGTGTTTCCATCTTTCTTTTCATCATTCCATTATACTGTAAAGAGATATAATGGCATATAGGTTTTAAAGTTGGCTAGTAAATTGCATAGTATTCAACTACTTTTGATGTTC
Source organism: Mustela putorius furo (assembly GCF_011764305.1). Taxonomy (NCBI): domain Eukaryota; kingdom Metazoa; phylum Chordata; class Mammalia; order Carnivora; family Mustelidae; genus Mustela; species Mustela putorius. Next base: position 9,069,620 of record NW_025422010.1, on the reverse strand, counting down.
TCTTTCAGTCTGATGACAGTAAAACTTCTGTGAGGGATCGCTTTAATGCAAGACAATTCATGTCTTGGTTACAAGATGTGGATGATAAATTTGACAAATTAAAGGTATGTATATTTAAAAGTTCAGTTTAAATGGATGCTTCCCTCTTAAATGGAAAGTGTAGCTCTACTAGGCAAGGAGATAGCCATTAGTCATGCATTCTCATGCCAGCTACAGTTGGGAAATAAAGGAAAATAAAGAGCACAAGTCCATTTTTCAAGACCAGTGTAGTATGAAAGTTGAAACTATCACAGAAGTAGCAGTTTCTGATGGGGACATTTATGCTTGCTGTCCAGTATCCAAGTCTAGTGATCGCTCTGACAATGAAAGAATGGGGGAGGGCAGTCAGAGAAAGAATATATACTACAAATAATTCATAAGGAAAATTATCTGGTTGGAGATTTTAAACCATTTCAAAAATCACTTCTTAGCTGTTCATGATTCTTTTGATAATTTGAAGTCTCCTTATTTGAAAGAGCAGTTTCAAATTAAAGTCTGTGAGGTCAGAGAGTGGTGAAGTTGCAGACCCAGAAATAGTTGGCATATGGATACAGACAGGATAAAGCAGAAATGGGTGTGTAATTTAAAAACTTAATCGCTAAAGAAGCTATGGGTGAGATTAATTTTTAAAGCAAACTTGACAGAAAAATCAATTAACTCTTCTCTTCCTCTCAATAGACCTGTCTTTTAATGAGACAACAACATGAAGCTGCAGCTTTAAATGCCGTCCAGAGATTAGAATGGCAGCTCAAACTCCAGGAACTTGACCCTGCCACCTATAAATCTATCAGCATTTATGAAATCCAGGAGTTTTATGTTCCCCTTGTTGATGTTAATGATGACTTTGAATTAACTCCCATATAATAACAGCCATTCCTTCTGGTGGTGTCGTCTTAAACTCATATGGCTCAAGAGTATTAAACTGTGGAACACTGCCTTTTGAGAAAAATACTGATATTATGCCTTTACAGTTGTTAGTAAAGTTTGACTAAAGTTGGTTATGTATGTAGTAAACACTGTCATTTTATAAAGAATGAAAAGAGAATTATTTTGGATCCTAGATCCAAACAGTTTCTAACTGAAATCTATTATTTATATTGGTGAGAGGTAACTATTACATTAGAGCATGTTGGCAGACCGTGGTAGATATTTCAAAAGCTGAGAATCTGCTAACAGCACTGGAAGTTGTTAGCGCTCCTAAGTAACAAGATAACCACTAGTATTCAAATCTTAAAATATATTGGTAAGCTAAAAGGTTCAATTCCTACCAAATAGTTTCTAATGTGGAAGAAAAACTTGGCACAAAATTTCTTCAGTTTATTTTATCTGTAAATTAATTGTACAGTTTTCTTTTCAAAAGTTTTAATATTGTCTTCCTTTTTAATAACTTATTTTATACATATTGTGCAGATGTAAATCTTGTAATTAATGGTCAAAATGTATACAAAGGGATTGGTAGTCAAAACATGTACAAAGAAATAATTGTAAAGCTGTTGTGTCTAATGTTCTATTGGACCAAAGTTGTCGTTTGTATGGAGTGTAGTAGTAATGTGTTCAGGTAGCAAAGCTTTTAAATAAGGCCTGCATGTGTTTGAGTTAGCTTGTTTTCATCACCATAACTGTAAAGGTTGTGACTTAGTTGTACTGCATGCTTCCTACAGTTTAACTCTCTCCATAAGCAATGCCTAAAGTAGTGTAGGGTGTTTCATGCCAGTCTCCTGGGATAGTACTTATGACTCAATGTGTTGGACACATTATTTAGAATTAGTCATGCAAAGAAACAGCTCTTTTTTCATCTCACACAGTAGAACCCATTCCCCCTCCCAAAATGCCTTTGAATGAAAATTCTGAAATTGTAAATGTCTATTTTAATACTCAAGTATGAAAGAATCTGTGAATATATGTAAATATGTTTAATAAATTTTATTGGTCATGTTAAATCATTGTAAAACTTTTTTACATTGCTTAAATATAATGTTTTAAGCTTAATAACCTTTGCACTTTTAAAATACAAACTGAGTACTCAAATCAAAAAAAGAGTTATTCGGTAGTCAAAAGTACAAGAAACAGGCATATTCTGGTCAATCTCTTCAATATTTATGAAAAATTGATTAATATGTTATATTTTTCCTTGTATCAAGATGCAAAACATAATTTTCAGAACTTTATAATTAAAATAAGATTTGGTATGCTGTTTTTAATAAAATAATTAGCAATATACTTAGAAAAAACCCAGTTTCTCCTATAACATGAAGTAGATTAAATATTCAGGAATATTTCAGGTCTGAAATCTGCTCAACTTATTAAACATTTTTGAAAGGAAAATTAGGTTATATGTAAAATTGAACATAAATATATGAGATAAAATTTACAGAACTTTCCACAGTACTTTCTTGAATTATAAAATAATGCTGGATATTTTTTATTCTGATAGAGAAAAGTAAAAAGGATATATGAGGAATAAAGTGACTTAAACTCAGCAAGCAAGTTGGAAATCCCAGCTAATGGGAGAGAATGTAAAAACCGAAGTTTCTGAGTGCAAAGGTTTATATTAAGCTTAGGGATTTTTGAATTTTTATGTCAATTTATATTTTAATTCATACTGTACTTGGCATGCGCAATAAAGCAGCACGTGTAAAAGATACACAGTGCAAGGACTTTATTATAAAGGTTGGATGTAGTGTTCTTTAGAAATTTAGATGAGAGATTTGGGCCTTTTTTATTGGATACATGGGGCCAAGAAAGGCAGGGTAGGTTTTGAAGCACTGGTTTTGTTGAAGTTAAGTGTATTAAGGCTGGGAACATTAAAAGCTAATTTATAAAAGCAATACTTTTTAATATGAAAAACTAAATGCAAATTTTGTTTATACTTCTGCCTAAAACTAAAAAACCAGATTATTGAGCATTGAAGTCATAGAAAATAAGAGAGGAGTAAATTTATACAGCATCTTGTTCTGAGGGCCCAACTGGAAAAGGAGGGGAAATCACTGTTTGGCCAAACAGAACAAGCTGCAGAAGAGAACAAGCAAGCAGGAATCTGGCATATTTTAGTTGTCCCAGCTTTTTACATACTAACCTAGCTCTCACCCTCTTCAGTGGTACCTCCAGTTGCTGGAGCCTTGATGCCATGCTTCTGCTTCTGCAGGTTTCCTTGTAAAGTGACTCAAAGCTGATCAGATAGCTTACACGAAAAGTTGAATGCCTTCTCGGTGTAATTTATACTTAAGTAGTTAGGAGCTTTATATTCTAAAGCTCTGAAATACTAGGAAAAAACTTGGAATGGGGTATATACCTAAAAAGATTTAGGATTCTGAAAGAGAAATAAAGGATGGTTAGTTTAATCAGTGATTTTTTTTTTAACTATTCAAATATCATGAACAAGATATACTAAATTGTACCTAAGGATTTGTATTTCTTTAAATCTTGTTCTAAATCATATCTGTTTAATAAATGACTAGTTGATATTTGTGCATGTTATTTAATAAAGAGTTATATTTTTATAGAAAAAATAAGAGTGAAATGTGTGCTAAATGTTTTTTTACTTCCCACTCCCATGTGACTCTAAGCCAAACACCAGTGTTTACTTTGGGCAGTAGTAAAATTACAGAAATACTCGTTTTGGGGCAACAACCTCTGAAAAATAGCTCAACTCTCTTCAGTAATGAGATCTCAAAAATGAATTATAAATGTTAGACATGCTGCAAACTTCATAACCACAAAAATCTCAAGCAAATACCCCATGAGGCTCATGTTAACAGACTTAATAGTTATATACTCATTCTAGAAATTGAGTGCAGTGCTAAATATGTATTTTTCTTAGTTATTCAGAAAGCTAGCAATATTTTTTATTCTATTTCTGGTTTCCTGGTACATAAACCCCCAAAATTTTATATAGAGGAAATTGACTTTAAAACTCATCGGATAGTCTTATCTTCTTAAATTTTTAAAGAGAGCATTTTCATGATTTTTCCGAAAATCCCTTTCAAACATTTAAGGCAAAAAGATGGATACAAGAGATACTAGTCTTTGGAAAAACTTTGTGGAGTTTAATGGATTAAATACCTTTTAATTCATCTTCTTGGTGGCTTTCTTGACACCATAGTCTCCATTGTACCTAAAATGGGGTTAGAAAGCCTCCACAGTAGCAGTTACCCAAAGTTTTAAATCAGTAGAACCAGAGTTCATAGAACAGATGGAGGCAAATAAAGTTTAAATAATTCCCTTAATCAATATGGTGGAAAAAGCATGTAGAATTATAACTATCAACATAAAAACAGTGAAAAATAAATCTAGAATGACTTTTTCCAGTGACTAAATGTTAAATATTACACAATATCAGCAAATAATGTAAATTTCTTAGACATGTGCATATCTCCATAAGAGAAAGTAGCATATAAAAATACCTAAAGATAAACACCTTTGCTTGCATGGGGATTCAGTTTTATTAGGTGGGTTATTTACACAGAATTTAAGGTTATTTATGAAACACATTTATTTAACTCTATTGATGACTTTTTAAAATGTGTTTTAAAAAAAAAAGCTATACGCCGCATCAAAATATCTGAGTAGTCCAGATAAAAAGCTTTCAGGTAGCCACGTTTTCCCCACTTCTGAAGAAAATTCTGCTGTTAAACACAGAATGAAACAAGCTTTTGTGGCGTACCTGTGTGCCCATCACTCAGCTTAAGAGCTCATTATGAGTACCTTCTCCATTTTTTTTTAAACTGGTTTAAATCCAGTTTAAACAAAAAGAGCCAGTCCTAACAAATGTATATACTGTTAACCATTGCCTGAATTGTGATTATTTGCATCATAGAAGGAAGTTCCCTGTGCCCGTTTGCGGTTAGTACTCCCTACCCTAGAAGAGACCACTGTGATTCCCATCACTGTATGTTTCTTGTACCTGTTCTTGAGTTTCATATAAATGGAATCAAAAGAGTATATACTATTTTCTTGTGTCTGCCTTCTTTCTCTCAACATAAGGTTTTGAAATTCATCCATGTTGCATATATCAGTAATATGTTCCATTTTATTAATGAGCAGTAGTGTATTGTACAAACTTGTTTATTCATTCTCTTGTTGGTAGACATTTGGATTGTTTCCAATTTGGGGACTATTGTGAATAAAACTGTGAATCTGCACATCTTTTTTTGTGGACATATTCTTTCACTCTTGGATACCTACCTTGGAGTACTAGGTCATAGAATATTGTTGTATGTTTAACTTTATTAGAAACTGACAGTTCTCCAAAGTGGTTGTACTATTTTATATCCCTCCCTGTGAGAGACCCATTGCTCTGAATCTTCATCGTTTGGTGGTGTCAGTCTTCAGTTTCAGTGATTTTGGTGGATGTGTAGTGGTACCTTGTGCCTCTTTAATTTGCATTTCCCTGATGACTGACGAGGTTGAACATTACTTTTTATATGCATATTGACCATTTGTACATATTTTGTGAAATGTCCTCAAATGTTTTGCTCATTTTTATTGGGTTGTCTTTATTGCTGATTTGTAGGATTTCTTTATATATTCTGTGTATAAGCCCTGTGGTCAGATACGTTGTCCTGAGTGTTTTTACCTAGTCTGTGGCCTGCCTTTCCATTTTTTCTTAATGAGTAGTTTCTGGAGTCATGAAAGTACTTTGAGAGCTTTTGTTTCTGTGTTATATCAGTTGATACTAACCAGAGTAGAAATTAAAAACAATTTTTAAGTGTATTACTAAACCTATTCATGTATACTTTTATGAAAAATATATTTCCAAAAAAATTAGTAGGAAAAGTGTATTATTTTAAATTTTGCAAATTACATAATATTGGGCTTGATATCTAAAAATTTCATATCTGCTTCTGCACTCAATGCATTGTATCTATTATTTGTTTGGTTTTGGTTTGGTTTGTATGAAGAAAATATGGCTTCACACAATAGGGAAAGAGGGAGAATATGTTAATATTTTAAATATTTAATAGATTTTCAAACAAATGTGGGCATTGTTCTTTGATTCCACATCAAAATGCAACAAATAGTTTCTTTTTGTTAAAGATTTTATTCATTTATGAGGGAAAGAAAGAGTTCAAGCAGAGAGGGGCAGGGGGACAGTCTCCATGCTGAGCAGGGAGCCCAATGTGGCACTCTATCCCAGTACACTGAGATCATGACCTGAGCTGAAGTCAGACCCCTACCAGACTGAGTCACCCAGGTGCCCCAACAAATAGTTTCTAAAAGTTAGCTACCTTGTAGAATCTGAAACTATATAATCAACTTTTGCTAACTCTGTTACATTAAATCTATTTGTCTTGCACTTTGGCTCTTTTAACACTGAATGATTTTTAACATCATGTATTGATCCTTTAGAAAACGTTGGGTAACGGTGTTATATGTGTCTTCCAAATGTCGACAGAGCTCACTTTATAATACCAAAAATTCATACTTGTTAATATCACCACTGATTTCATCAAAAATGTCTTTTAAGTGATCGGAAGCTGTGAGGCTCTAAGTGACAACTACAAGTTTTCCAAAATTCTAATCTTTACTTGAAAGGTCAGACGTTATGGCAACAAACATTGTCAGTTCTTTAAAGTGACAGGCTTTTGGGGCACCTGGGTGGCCTCAGTTAGCAGTGAAGCGTCTGCCTTTAGCTCAGGTCATGATCCCAGGGTCCAAGGATTGAGCCCCACACTGGGCTCTCTGCTCAATGGGGAGCCTGCTTCTCCCTCTCTCCCTGGTGCTCCCCCTGTTGTGCTCTCTCTGCCAAATAAATAAAATCTTTTCTTAAAAAATTTAAATAAAGTGATATGCTTTTGACAAAGGTACCGTGGGATACATATATCAAATGATCTATATATCTCTCACATCATGATGTTTTTAATAGCAAATGATTTACCATTTCATTAAACATTAATCATATGGACATTCCATAAATTAACCAGATTCCTCTTAGAAACTTAGGTATTTTGCAAATTTTTTTATCCAAAAAAAAAAAAAAAAGTTCAGTGAACCTCTTAGTACTGAGATAAATTCTTGTGCTAAAACAATAATACATAAATTCTTATGCCTGCTTTCCCTTACAGAGAAATGCTCCTTTTAGACCAAGGAGCAAATATCTTCCCAGATAGTCTCCTCAACTAGCTTCATAGTCTCAGTCCAGCCCTATTATAACAAGTTGGAACTAAAAACTTACCAGGTAGATGGAATGGATGACAAAGTAAGCTTCAGAAATCTAGGCTGGACTATTTAGAATGGGCTTATGAGTCTAATTTCATTCAGAATTCCACAGCCATTAGATTTTTCTCCATGGAAAACTAAGTTATTTTGGATTATGCACAGGACTGTTCCAGCCAACAAGAAAGATCCACAGTAGCAAAATTTCCAAAGTTCTCCACCATGAGACTTCTTCATTGTTGTGAAGATCAGGCAGGGTTCACATATAGAACTCTGAACTCTGGTAAGAAGACTGCCTAGCAATCAGTCTGATAATCTAATATTACAAGATATATGATGCTAAGGATATGATTCTTCTCATTCTTAGTATTATTTTAGGTTTTTCTCAGGAACTGTACTCTATGCAGTCTTTCAAATATATAGCGTATTTCCAGTAGGTTATGATAAAGTCAACTCTCCTAATCTTGAAGCTCCTAATCATGAGTAGAAATAATTACTGAAGCAAGTTATCCCCTCTGTGTATTCATTCTGAACAATACTACGTGATGGCACCAATATTTTCCCCTGTTGATCTTGGGGAAACAGACTATAATTTTTCATGGCAGCTTGTTAATGCTCTTTATTTTTATTGTATTTTTTAAGATTTTATTTATTTGACAAAGAGAGAGAGAGAGGGAACACAAGCGAGGGAGTGGAAGAGGGAGAAGCAGACTTCCCATTGAGCAGGGAGCCTCACGCAGGGCTCGATCCCAGGACTCTGGGATCAAAACCTGAGCCGAAGGCAGATGCTTAACGATTGAGGCACCCAGGCACCTCGTGGTAATGCTTTTTAATTCGAAAGTTCATTTGTATTATAGTTCAAAGCCTTCTCCCTATTAGTCACCTCTGTAGCAGAGTAATTACATTATAACATAATTTTCTTTCAACAGAGGCACAAAAATTTATTCTTCTTACATGCTAAAAACAATTCTTAAACGTTTTCCACTTCCATTGATGTTGAAGTAGCAGAACAATCCTATGACCTCACACGAGGCTGGGCATAGTTTGTGTTCCCATCAGCCAAGGAGGAAAGATCTAATACCCAGGGCATCAAACAGTACTCAGGAGGGCATTGCCTTCGTGAAGCCAAATAAGCCCCAAATCCCCTCTGGCCAATCCTAAAAATTAGCTTCAAAAACATCAAACCAGGGACGCCTGGTGGATCCGTCAGTTAAGCATCTGCCTTGGGCTCAAGTCATGATCCCAAGGTCCTAGGATCGAGGCCCAAATCGGGCTCCCTGCTCCGTGGGGAGTCTGCTTCTTCCTATCCCTCTGCCTGCTGCTCCCCCTGCTTGTGCTCTTTCTCTGTCAGATAAATAAATAAATAAAATCTAAAAAAAAAAAAAAAAAAAAGATCAAATCAGGGGATCCTGGCTGGTTCAGTTGGTAGGAGGGCATATGACTCTTGATCTCTGGGTTGTTTGAGGTTCACGTTGGGTGTAGAGATTTCTTAAAAATAAAATCTTAAAAAATATATTTTAAAAAAATCAAACAGATTCCAGGTAGCTCGATTACATGACTGAGCCTAATCCATCACTAAAAGAACACAATAAAATGCAGTAACCAACAATGGAAAAATTACAATGTCTAGAGTGAAAAATTATCAGGCATATGGGGTGCCTGGTGGCTTTGGCTCAGGTCATGGTCCCGGGGTCCTGGGATCAAGTCCCATGTCAGGCTCCCCGCGTAGCTAGAAGCCTGCTTCTCCCTCTCCTTCCTTGCTTGTGCTCCCTCTCTTTTGGTATCTCTGTCGCTATGTCTGTCTCTCTCACCCAAATAAATAAAATCTTAAAAAAAAAAAATGATCAGGCATGTAAAGAAGTAGAAAATTATGACCCTCAACCAGAAAAAAATAGGAATTGAAGGAGAAATAAAAGCAGTAATGGAACTAGTAAATAAATATGTTAACAGAACTATTTGTCTGTATGTACAGTATAGTAGAGGAAAACATAACCACAATAAGAAAAAAATGGGAGATAAAGTTTTAAAACAGCCAATAGCCAATGTCTAGCGCAGTGCTTGGCACACAATAGATCCTCAACTTATTTGTCCAATACGTATTTCTGTTGAATCATTCAAAGCAGTTTTCCATGGGAACCCATGGGAGAACTTTCTCTCAAGCATGAATATTAAGAAAAGATTACTTCTAGTTCATTTTTATCCTACAAATACCGTGGATGTTGTGATGGGTTGTGTTTCTTTCTTTGCGTTTGCTGTGAGAATGCTTAAAATCAGTCTGTTACCTTCATCTCAACAAGTCATTTTAGTGCCATTCTGTACCCAGTGTTATTCTCTTGACCTTATTTTCCTGACTTTCAAATTCTCTGTGTGATGATTTGACCCTTCCTGCATCATTTGTATTTTTCTCAACTTCTTCCAATCCTTCCTGGAAAAAGCGAGCCATAAACATATGGAAAAAAAAAATTAGCCACTACAATGAGATACCATGCACCCTCTGGGAGGCCTATAATCAAAATTATGGAAAATATGAATGTCGTCAAGGATGTGGAGAGATTGGAGCTCTCCTACATTGCTGGTGAGAATGTAAAAGGGCACAGCTGCTATGGAAAGCTGAGGTGCAGTTTCCCAACAAGTTGGTTACCATACAACCCATTCCACTCCTAGTTATATACACAAAGGAATTAAAAGCAAGTGTTCACGGGTGCCTGGGGGGCTCAGTCTGTTAAGCGTCTGATTCTTGATTCCAGCTCAGTTCATGATCTCAGTGTCATGAGATCGAACCCTGTGCTGGGCTCCATGCTGGAGCCTGCTTAGATTTTCTCTCCCTCTCTCTCTGCTCCTCTCCACCCCACAACTCGAGTGCGTGTGCACTCTGTCTCTCCAATAGGAAAAAAAAAGTGTTCAAACAAAAATTTGTACCTGAATGCTTATAGCAATACTGTTCACTATGGCCAAAAGTAGAAACCACCCAAGTGTCCATCAGCTGATGACTAGATAAACAAAATATGGTATGTCATACAATTAAATATTACTCAGCCACAAAAAGGAATGAAGTTTTGATAGATGCTGCAACATGGATGAGCCTGGGAGACAAGATGCTGGACACCTGGGTAGCTTAGTTGGTGAAGTATCTGCTTTCTGCTCAGGTCATGATCTTGGGGTCCTGGAATCAAGCCCCATGATGGGCTCCCTGCTCAGAGGGGAGCCTATTTCTCCCTCTCCCTCGGCCCCTCCCCCTGCTTGTGTGTGCACTCTCTCTCTCAAATAAATATTTTTTAGAAAGAGAAAAGAAAATGTAATGCCAACTGAAAAAACCCAGATAGAAAGGCCACATATTCTCTGAATCCATTTATCTGAAATGTCCAGAAGAGACAAACCCATAGAGACAGAAGAGACTAGTGATTGGCAAGGTGGGGCAGGGGTTGCAGGATTGCTTAATGGGTATTGGGTTTCCTTTTAAGGTGAGAGAAATGTCCCTGAATTTGATAGTGGTGATGGTTGCTTAACATTGTGACTACTGAATGCCACCAAACTGTATACTTTTAAGTGGTTAGAATGGTCAATTTTATCTTAAATGACTTTTGACACACAGAGACAGCATTAAGTTCCTAGGTACTTGCCGTTCCTCTCTTATAAGGTGGTATGGCTCTGAGGACTGAGGGACTGAGGCTGTCCTGGGTGGTTTGCTGCTAGGACACTCCTCCTCCAAGCCAGCCCTCCTCTGCTCACTCACCTCCCTTCGCCTTCACCCCCAAGTCCCCCTCTCTGCCCCCTTCAAGTCTGAACTGCCCTTTAGACCAAGCCTAAGCCTCCAGAAGTCTGAGTATTCCAAACACCAATCTCTGTTCTTCTTTCTCCCTTCCTTCCTTTCCTCCCTCCCTTCCTTTTAAAGATCTTCTTTATTTATTTGACCAAGAGAAATACAGTGAGAGAGGCAACAGAAGAAGGGAGAGTGGGAAGGGGAGAAGCAGGCTTCCAGCTGAGCAGGGAGCCTGACGCAGGGCTCGACCCCAAGATTCCCAAGACCCTGAGGTCTTGACCTGAGCCAAATGCAGACGCTTAACAACTGAGCCACCCAGGGACCGACCTTCCCTCCTTCCTTCCTTCCTTTCTCTCTCCCTGCCTGTCTGTCTCTCTTTCTTTCTTTCTTTCTCTTTTCCTTTTTCTTTCCTTCCTTCCTTTCTTCCCTTCCTTCCCTCCTCCCTTTCTTTTTTCTCGTTCTTTTCCTTCCTCCCTCTCTCCTTCCCTCCCTCTTCCTTCCTTTTCTTTTTGTAAAGATGTATCTATTTATTTGAGGGGCGCCTGGGTGGCTCAGGGGGTTAAAGCCTCTGCCTGCAGCTCAGGTCATGATCCCAGGGTCCTGGGATCGAGCCCCGCATCGGGCTCTCTGCTCAGCAGGGAGCCTGCTTACCCCTCTCTCTCAGCTTGCCTCTCTGCCTACTTGTGATCTCTCTCTGTCAAATAAATAAATAAAATCTTAAAAAAAAATGTATCTATTTATTTGAGACAGAAAGCACGCAGGCACATGCAGGAGTGGGAGGGAAGGGCAGAAGAGGAGAAACTCAAGCAGACTCTCCCTGCTTCACGGGCCTGCGGACTCTCACCACCCATGAGATCAGGCAGGACCTGAGCCAAAACCTAGAGCCACTTTGCTTAACGTACTGAGCCACCTAGATGCCCTGCTTTTCCTTGTTTCTTAAAGTAACCATTAAGCTCTCAACTCTATGCATCCTTATCTTTTTCACTAATTGTTTTCACATCTTCGTTACTGTTGTCATTTTGGCTACTACAGGTGAGACCATTGGTTCTAGTTTTTGTGGATCTTCCAAGAGCCAGAGAATCCCTGCACACAGAGGAATGAGACATTGATGATATGATTCCTGCCCTAAAGAAGCTTCTAAAATTAGTTAAGGAAACAGAACACATATACATTAATAGGGAAATGTCAGTGCAAATAAATGCTTTGGGAGCTCAGAAGCAATTGGGGACTTTAGCCAGGGAAGTCATTCCTCTAATCAATTCATTCACCTGCTATGTGCCAGGCACTGTGTTGAGTTATGGAAGATGATTTTTGATATCTGTATAGAGTGATACTTGAACAGGCTTCCAAGAGTGGATAGGAACTGCGTAGCTAGAAAAAAAAGTAAGAATTCTGTCCTGAGCAAAAAGAAGAATGTGCAGAAATACAAGATGGGAAAAATACAAAGTGTGAAAATAGACCTGCTTAGCTTATGCAGAAGATTTGTGTGACATCAAAAAAGATCTGCATATATTGGTGTGAAAAGATGTTCTAGATAAGCTAAGTGGAAAAATGGAAATTGTAGTGAAGTATTCTTAACATAATTTCGTTTGTCGCAAATATATGTTAGTGTATGTGACTAAAAAAAGAAGAAATATACACGAAACTAGGAGCAATCACTGGGGGTTAAAATGGCAAAAGGCACTCATTATGAAGTTCCATAGTTTAAAAATTTTCCCCAGCTTGCATGTATTACATGCACGATGAGAAGGGGACAAAAGGGCAATGAAAAGAAAATAAGAAATACTTTAAATAAATAAGCTACAGAGTTTGGACCTAATTTGGTAAGCAACAATGAGCCACATGTATACACTGAATTTGGGGAAGTTTTAGGGGCTTTTGAGAATGCTTTGTAAATATCTCAATAGTCCTTCCTAGCCCTTTGCAAATCTCTCCTGAAATAGCATCTTCTCCAAGCTTCCCCAGTGGTCAGCTAGGTCTCCTGCAGCCCCTGAGCACCCCCACCCCTACCCCCCTGCTCCCCACTCCCATGCAGAGGAATACTCTTCTTTTTACTGGGTGGTTCAACAACCATTCATAACAGAGGTAATGACAACGGACTTTACTCACATATTTACTTACTTACTTATTACTATTTTTAAAGATTTTATTTCTTTCTTTATTGAGAGACCCTTGAGAGATCATGACCAGAGCAGAAATCAAGAGTCTGATGCTTAACAACGCTTAACCCAGACACCCAAGAAATCCATTTTCTTCTCATTCTTTAGATAGCTTTGCAGTAGAACCTTAGCAGAACCAGGAGGAAGGATGGCAGGGAAGAGAATGATGGAGAAAGGAGGTTTCTCTTCAAATGGACCTTCCTACTTCAGTAGATCCTCCCTCCCACAGGAGCAGTCTGGGAGGCTGATAGGCTGTGGCTCACTTTAATTCAAATCTGTAAAACCAGATTGGCTCATTTAGCTGAGTCAGCCAAGTAGAGAGGTTGAGAACGGGACTGTGGGTTCCAAACCAGAACCCCCAGCCCCTAAAGTGCTTGTCCCTAGGGAGACAGAGTAGTTTTCCCCACTGTGAAAATAACTGTGCACACAATTTTAATAGTAATCATTCTAAAAATATATACACTATTTTTTAAAAGATCTTATTTATTTATTTATTTTACAGAGCACAAGCAGGTGAGTAGCAAGTGGAGCGAGAGGGAGAAGGAGGCTCCCCACTGAGCAAGGAGCCTGATGCAGGGGTCTGATCCTAGGCCTGTGGGATCATGACTGGAGCTGAAGGCAGTCACCTAACCAAATGAGCCACCCAGGCACCCCTATATACTACTTTAAAATGTTGATCTATCATGAATATCTTTCCATGCCAACAATATTCATCTGCAGTACTAGTTCTCAAAGTGGAATCTGGGGACTCTAGGAGTCCCAAAACATTTTCAGGGGGTTCATGAGTTCCAAACTCTTTTTATTTAAATTCTAAAACATCCTTTGCCTTTTTCATCCTCCTGTCACAAGTTTAGAGTAGTTTCCTAGCGGCTACATAATACATGATACTGCAACAGTATAAATGCAGGAGCAGATATGAAAATCCCATCAAAGCCTTCTATTAATTTTGACATTAAAGAGAATAGCACAAATGTAAAATAATGCCATTTTTCTTTTTTGGGGAATATGTACTTATTTTTCATAAAATGTCATTCATGTTCCAATACAATAGAATCTATTATTTTTAAGTGAAACAATGAATACATATTTTTTAATTTCTCTTTTTAAAAAAGATTTTATTTATTTAAGAGAGAGAGCAGGCATGCACAGGGGTGGAAGGAGGGGTAGAGGAGGAAGAGTAGGGAGAAGGAAAGAATCTCACACAGAGCTGGACTCAGTGCTGAGCGAGGAGCCCGATGTGGGGCTTGATCTTACCAACCTGAGTTCATGACCTGAGCTGACACAAAGACTGGGAGACTTTAGAGACTGAGCCACCCAGGTGCCGCGCTAAATTTCTGTTTTAACATACAGAGTTTTGATAGACATAATATACATAAAAGTACGTCTCTGGTGTCCTCAGTACTTTTCAAGAATGTAAAGGGGTCCTGAGATTCAAAGTGGGAGAATCTTGGTTTTAATAGCTGATTTAGTTCATTGTACTGGAGTATCATAATTCATTAGTAAGGAATGCCAAAGAATAAGATCCTTAAAGTTAAATTTGTGTACACTCTTAATTATTTCTTTAAGATAATTTCCAGGGATGATTTTTAACATGCAGATTTATTTACTTATTTTACAAAAATGGACTAATATCATTAATGTAATCCACCCCCTCAGCCAATCAACACTTTCCATTCTTCCAAGCCACAAAGGGGAATGTAAGGCATTTAAGACTACTAGTTTAAGACTTTAGCACTAGGTCACCATTTCCAAGGGGAAAGTCCCTTGTGGATCCTCCAGCCCAATGCGCCGCAACTTAATCACCCTGAAATCTTTTTAAAATGCCAAGTTCCCAGGGTTGTGGGAAAGATCTGAGCATCTTTCTCGAACACCTTCCTCTACGTGTTTATTGCCAGTGGAATCAATTCATTTTTCTGAAGTACAGGCTGAAATGAGTGCTGCGTCATACATGCTCCTGGAGCTCTCTTCTGAGGACTGGGGAAGGTAGGTGCGCTGCAGCCATTTGTGTAGCCGTGTGTCCGTCCTCTCCGAGGACCAGTGGCCTCCTTGAACAGCACCCACGGCACCTCCTCTCTTCTATTTCCAGTACCAAGCACAGTGTCAGGCACTCACTGAGGCCGCAGCAAATTTAGTGAACTGCTGAACGAAGGCTCTACCCTAGCAGATCCTTTTTCAGTAGGTCTGAGATAGAGCCCAGAAACGTGCACTTTTAATAAATCCTGCCTCCGACATCAGATAACAGGAGTTCAAGGGTAACGGGCTCCACCCGTGAATCCTGCTCCACCACTAGGTGCCTGGGTCTTGAATCCCCATAACCGGACAGATACAGTCTGTAGGGGTTGCCGTGGGAAGTAGCCGAGCTAATGCACGTCCCGTTCTCGGCTCGGGGAAGAACACACGCTAAGGCGCAGAGAATGGGCCTCACGGAAGGTAAGCCGCAGCCCCCGGTAGGCGACAAAGAAACCTGAGATGGGGGCAGGGAAGAGGGCGGAGGCAAGACGCGCGTGGGTCCCCGGCAAGACCCCCCCCGGGTGTTTCTGGGGGGCGGGGTGTCTCTCAGTGCAGCGCTGTTGGGCGTGACCGGAGGGCGGGGCGGGGCCTTCGAGCGCGAGCGGGGCCGGGCCGCAGCTGGGGGTGGGGCCTTCGTGCGGGCCGCGCCGGGACCGGGCTGGGGGCGGGGCTGGGGGCGGGGCTGGGGGCGGGGCGGGCACGCAGGCGGGGAGGGGCGGGCCCAGGGCGTGCGCTGACAGGAGCGCCCCGGGAGTGAGAGACGCCTCCTGGCGGGAGCTGGCGGCAGCTGGGAACCGAAGGCGGGCGGAGGGACCGGGGAACTGGGGGGAGGGCGGCGGCGGGCCTGTCTCTTTAAGGTGCCCGAGGCTCGCGGGCGCTGCGCTGAGGGACGGCGCGGGGGCGCGGCCTGCCTCCCTCGCCCAGCCCCGCGGCTCGCCCAGGGCTCGGCGGACCTGCGGGGGAACGAGGGCCAGGCAGTCTCGCGGCGCCGCGGCGCACGGTGAGCGGGAGCAGGCGGGGCAGGGTCTGCGGCCGGGCAGGGTCCGGACCGAGAGCGCCGGCCTCTGGAGGCCGAGGCCGCGGCGGGCTGTCGGGGCCGGGAGAAGCGGAGCAGCTCCCGCGCGGCCTGGGCCCCGCCTACGCGCAGGACAAAGTGGGGGTGCCGCCCGGTGGGTGCTGGGCGCGGGCCCGCCGGCCGGCGGCACCTCCAAGGCCCCCTCCCCTGCCTTGCTGCTCGGCGGCGCGTCGGTGAGTTGGGGGTGAAGAGCCGCTTTGGCCTCTGCCTCCTCACCGGCAGCCAGGGGCTCGGTGCAGCGGCACAAAGGCTGCTGTCAGTGCCGTCCCCCTTGGGGACCACACACAGGTCGCCCGAGCCCGAGAAGCGGGTCCCGACGTAGGAAAACAGTTCCGGTGCGGTACCGTTCCTCACTCCGTAGAAGAAAAAAGGGAGGCCCTTTAAATAATTCTGTTACCTGCTTCGTACTTGCAATTATTTACTTGAATACTTTTTCCAGTGAGATTTTGGGAGTAGTATGAAGACAACCATAAAAGATAAAAAAAAAAAAAATCCCATTTTTAGTGAGCGTAGGATGAAAACTACTTCTCGATAAAAATCACTTTTTGAAATACCTTCTTTGGCCTCCACGAATATGCACCAGAAATCATACGACTTAGTATTAAATACATTCATTAGTCAATGCTGTTTGTCAATTAGAAAATTGGGCTACTAACGGTCTTTGGGAATACTTTGTGGGCCTCAGTATCAATCACCAGGGCTTTCTCTTTCTAAATTGAGTCATACTGGGTACAAAGCCCTTTATTCTTCCCACCTTCTTATTGTTTTGCTTTATTGTGCTTTATAATACTTAGGATAAACGTTTATAGTAATCATAAAAGGCCTATAAACTCACCTTTTATATATCCAACATCAGTAGTCATTTATTTTACTTGATTCTATCTTGGGGAGGGTTTGTTTTAATGCCAAGAAGTTGTATCTTTTTAAAAAGCTTAATAACCATGTTGGTTGTTTAACTACTATCAGGATTTTTTCAGGTCTTTTTCCTTCTTTTTTTCAAAGTGTACTATCTTATTAATAACGTTGAAGAATCTGTGGTACCTATGGTGTAGAATTCAAAGAATATCTTCACATTTTAATAAATTACTCGAGTTCTTAATGCAATTAATAATTTACTATCCCCTTTGTTATTTGCTGGGTTATTTAAGGAATGACTGCCAACTGCTTTCTCTGAGCTGCTTCATTCTGGTTAATTATGTTAAGAGATAAAATGAAATAGTCATAAATAATCATTAGAATAATTTGTGTTTTAAAAATTTGTTGAATGTTTTAAATTATGATACAGTATTAATAGTTTTAAATATGAGTTTAAAGTTGCAAAATGGGCCTAAAACTAAAGGTGAGGAGTAGTGGTGCAGTATTAAAACTAGTTATTTGCGGGCGCCTGGGTGGCTCAGTGGGTTAAGCCGCTGCCTTCGGCTCAGGTCATGATCTCAGGGTCCTGGGATCGAGGCCCGCATCGGGCTCTCTGCTCAGCAGGGAGCCTGCTTCCCTCTCTCTCTCTCTCTGCCTGCCTCTCCATCTACTTGTGATTTCTGTCAAATAAATAAATAAAATCTTTAAAAAAAAAAAAAAAAAAAAAAAACAAAAAACTAGTTATTTGCCTCAGTAACCTGGTGGTTTTTTATACATATTATATATATATATAATATGTGTGTGTATATATATATATTTGGAGTTGGCTGGCAAGACCTTACCATACAAAAATTGTAGTTTGTTTTGAATGTTTCATCATTCATTGAGAATGTCCTTTAAATGATCACTCAAAAGTCTTTTAACACAAACAATGAGTCTTGGTTTGTTTTGCTTTTCATTTCTGTATCTGTTCTTAACCTAGCCCTTGCCTTTGAATTAAAGCTTTTTTTCTTCTTGTTTGTTTGTTTAGCTTCCTGGGAGTTGATCATCCCTGAAGAAACATGAAGACACACTGTGGTGTTATGCTTACTCTAGCCATCCTGGTGTTCCTGACATGGGTCCCTGTGTCACTGAGTTGTAACAAAGCACTCTGTGCTAGTGATGTGAGCAAATGCCTCATTCAGGTAGGATTAAGTATACTTTTTATTAATATTAAAATGTAGAAGAGATAAAGAGTGCATATATACATATATAGTGGGTGTGTATATGTGTGTGTGTGTGTGTGTGTGTGTGCGCGCGCGCGCACAGACATACAGTGTAAGGCCCAAGTGTTCAGTCGGCTTCTGAGGTACTGAATCATGACACACTGGTCTGAGTTTTTACCTCCATAGTTTTCTTGCATATTCCCAAGGTCAGATTCAAGAAGTTTGGTGCTGAAAATAATATCCAGCTTCATAAATATGCCATTACAAAGTGATGAGCGCTCCATTTGGATAAAGGGTTTCCTTGTATTATCTAGTTTATATACCAAAGAAGCTCAATTAATGTATTTAGGGAAAAATTTAGCTAATCAAATAATAATCGTTCGCTTATATAAAGTAATAGTGTCTATTCTGTGCAACAGGTTATCCCAAATGTAGCAACTTAATGCCATAAACATTTATGTCATGCAGTGTCTGGGGGTTGGGAGTCTAGGAGCAGTTGAAATGGGTGGTTCCAGCGCATGGTCTTTCACAAGGTTGCAGGCACATTGTTGGCTGCAATTGTGGAGAACCTGCTTTCAAAATACTTGACAGTATCTCTCTTTCAGTCATCTGGATGAGCCTCGTGATGTAGATACCACTCTTATTTTTCTGGAGAAAAAAGTGAGGTTAAGTAATTTTGTTAGGTTCCAATAGCTAGTAAGTGACTGTAGAACAGTCTTTAACTCCATTAAAGGAGCCTGTGGCCTTCCCACTAACCATACTGGTTATTACTCCATAAAGTTGTGTTAATTAGTGGTGAACTTCACATCTTATATAGCCATTCTCTTTTTTCTCATCCTGTAAGACCATCAGCAGTCTTGTGCCTTTGTGTGTTGTCTGTATTTATTAGCCTCCCTTTTAATTTTTGGCTGTTGGCTAAGAAATCTGGTAACCACACATATTAGAATTCTGTGTAAGGTATGAGTCAGCTCTAATTCCTACATGGAGCAGTTTTATGTATGTACTACGATAATGATTTTTATAGATTTGAGGCATTTTGTATTTATTTGGAACATTTTGGTCCTTCTCATTAATAGTTGAGATCCTAGGAAGCCTGGTCTTTATCTGAGTGTAGTTTGTCATTATCTCATACTCTCTTTACCCTTGACTTTGCCTATCACACCAAAACATTGAAATAGACAAGTATGTTGGTTGGTTTGTTTTTATTTTTTTCACCGTGGACATTTTTTAGGCATAAATAGAAGGGAGGAGTATAATGAAGGGCAATCCCAGCAGTCATTAACTCAGGCCTACCTATGTTTCACCTCTGTTCCTCTACACTGCCCACCCCAGCTATGTCTTAATTTTAGGCAAATTCTTGATACTGTTTTATCATAATTCTAATATCTACATCTTTTTTTTTTAAGATTTTATTTATTTATATGACAGGCAGAGATCACAAGTAGGCAGAGAGGCAGGGAGAGAGAGAGGAGGAAGCAGGTTCCCCGCTGAGCAGAGAGCCCGATGTGGGGCTCGATCCCAGGACCCTGAGATCATGACCTGAGCCGAAGGCAGAGGATTTAACCACTGAGCCACCCAGGCGCCCCTAATATCTACATCTTAAAGATAAGAACTCTAAAACACAGCCGTTCGCAATTTAAGGGGTGCCTGGCTGTTTCCATTGGAAGACCATGAGACACTTGATCTCGGGGTTGTGAGTTTGAGTCCCACACTGGGGCTTTTTAGTAGCGATTACTAAAAAAACAAACAAAAAAAACCCCACAAAAAACAAATAATCTTAAAAAGAATTTTCAGTAATCTTAAATATCCTCTAATTTTATACCTGGAAATCTTGTTATGGCAAGTCTGCTTAGGCTCATGCTGGCAAAAAATTCTGTAGTCAGTACATGAAGTCTAGCTTTGTCCTCTGGGCTGATGGGGAAGCTGTGCCACTTCCCATGTTGCTTCAGTGTAGCTTCATTATTATTAAAAAAAAAAAAAGTATCAAAACAATTGCTACGTTCATGTTCAGGTAGAATTTCACTTAAATCCCACATTATTTTTGACTCCAAATCTATAATTTCTATTAGTTCAAGTAATTAAAAAATTGGATTTTATTAAAATAATTTGCTTGGTAAAGGAGTATTTTAAAAGATAGCTTTTGGTTAATATTGGTGAATACCCTCAAAGGTTTTCAGTTTGTTTCTTTTGCTTTTAAATTTAAAAATACGTAGGAGCACCTTGGTGGCTCAGTTGGTTAAACGTCTGCCTTCAGCTTAGGTCATGATCTCAGGGTTCTGGGATTATGCCCTGCATCCCATTCCCCACTCAGTGGGGAGTCTGCTTGTCCCTCTGCCCCTCCCCACCGACTTGTGTGCACTCCAACTTAAGTAAATAAATAGAATCTTTTATAATATTAGTTAATTTTAAAAATATGTAATATACAGTAGTTCAAAAAGTAAAGACTATTTTGAGTGTAAAAACTGGAAAATTGAGTGACCTTTACCTGTTAAATGGTGACTTTACTGAATTCATTGGAAAGAAGCTAGGACTTGTTTTCTTTACCATTAATTCAGTGATGCTAACATTTTTTAAGGTTCCTTTTGTTCCTTCAGAACCAGGAATCATCAAATATTTTTCTGGAGTGGTAGAGACAATACTTCTGGTGCATAGTGGCAGAGTATTTGAAGCTAAAATTATTGTGGGTTCAAGAATTGGGGATTTTCTTATTCATTTAGTCATAAACACTTACTGGACATTGAAGTAAAATATGATCAGTTCCATCATTTGACTGATTTTGTGGTCTCCAAAACTCCAGCAGATTATTTCACATTCAGACCTTTATTTTCCTTGAATTCCTTTTACTATGGCTATGTAATCATCCCAAAAATCAGTGGCTGAAACCAAAGTTGATTTTGCCCATGAATTTGCACTATGTAGGGCCTGGTAAGTAACCCATCTCTGCTCCACACAGCACTAGGGCAACCTGAAAGCGGAGGCTTTCTGAAGTTATCTGAAGCAGCACCATTCCCTAGAACTTTCTATAATGATAGAAACAGTCTACATCTGCCCTGTCCAGTGCAGTAGAAACTAGTCCCATAAGGCTATTGAGCACTTGAAATATGACTTGTGTGATTGAAAAATAGGTTTTTAAATTTAATTTGGTTTTAATTAATTGAAATGTAAATAGTTACATGTGACTAGTGGGTATTGTACTGGATCTCACAAATCTGATGGCTCACTGATAAGTCTAACACCTGGGCTAGAAAGATTCCTCAGCTCTCTCTCATTCTGTCCGTCTCTCTCTCACTCACTAACTTTCTCAGTCATCTCTCTAGATGACCCCTCTGGTGTCCTGGTTTAAGACTAGCTAGATGACATACATACTGGCTCAGGGCTCCCAAGATTCATGAAAGCGCTAGAGGAATATGTATTGCCTTTTATGGTCTCACCTTAGAGGTTAAATACTACTTGCACCATAGTCATAGGTCCACCTGGATTTAGGTAGAGGGAACATAGGCCTACTTCTGATGGAGGAGCATAAAAAGAGCGTGTGGCATAAAATGGCATGGACATTTTTGGAAAATACATACACATTTAGTGTAAAATAGATTGGCTGGCTAGGTGATCTCAAAGTTTCCTTCTAGTTTTATGTAGTTGTAAAGAAAGAAACCAACTATTATATGTTAAATATTCTCCTTTTTAAAAATTAGAGTAAGAAAGGCATTTCTCTTTTTTTAATTGAAGTATAATTGACATACAATGTTACATTAGTTTCAAGTTCAACAGCATGTTGATTTGACAATTCTTTTTTTTTTTTTTTAAAGATTTTATTTATTTATTTGACAGAGAGAGATTACAAGTAGGCAGAGAGAGAGAGGGGAGGAAGCAGGCTCCCTGCTGAGCAGAGAGCCCGATGCGGGACTCGATCCCAGGACCCTGAGATCATGACCTGAGCCGAAGGCAGTGGCTTAACCCACTGAGCCACCCAGGCGCCCTGATTTGACAATTCTAAACATTACTCAGTGCTCACTATGATTAAGTGTAGTTACCGTGTATTATTTTTGTATGTATACATACATATATACATAAATACATACATATATACACAAATATACATACATACATAAGTATGTATGTATAAGTGTAGTTACCAGTATTATTTTTTAAAAGATTTTATTTTATTTATTTGAGAGAGAGAGAGAGAGCATGCGCGTGCACAAGAAGAGAGGAGGGGCAGAGGGAACGGGAGAAGCAGACTCCCCACTGAGCAAGGAGTTTGACTCAGGGCTCCATCTCAGGACCCCGGGATCATGACCTGAGCCAAAGGCAGATGCTTAACCAACTGAGCCACCTAGGCACTCCTGTTATTACAGTATTATTGACTATATTCCCTACACAGTATTTTCCATCTCTGTGGCTTACTTATTTTATACCTGGAAGTTTATAAATATACCTCTTAATCTCCATTATGTATTTTCCCCATCCCTCCTCCCCCACAGCCATTAGTTCATTTTCTATATTTAAGAATGTTTGTCTTATTTTTAATATTCCACATATAAGTGAAATTGTATGGTATTTGTCTTCTTTGTTTGACTCTTTTCATATAGCATAATACCTTCTAGGTCTGTCCATGTTATCATAAATGGCAAGATGTCATTCTTTTTTATGGCCGAGTAATACTCCTTCGCGCACGCGCGCGCGTGTGTGTGTGTGTGTGTGTGTGTGTGTATGTTTGTTTTTGTGTATGTGCATGTGTGCATGTATACACTATTCTTTATCCATTCATCTATTTTGGACACTTGGGTTGCTTCTGTATCTTGGCTATTATAAGTAATGCTGCAAGAAACATAGCATGTATCTTTTCAAATTAGTGTATTCCTATTCTTTGGGTATTTGGATTATATGGTATCATATGTATTTCTATTTTTAATTTTTTGAGTTACCTCCATACTGTTTCCTACGGTGGTTGCACTAACTTACATTCCCACCAGTGCATGATGGTTCCTTTTTTTCCACATCCTTGCCAACACTTCTTATTCCTTGTCTTTTTGATGTTAGCCTTTCATACTGGTATGAAGGGATACCTCACTGTGGTTTTGATTTGTAGTTTCCTGATTAGTCATGTCGAACATCATCTCATGTGTCTGTTGGCCATCTGTATGTCTTCTTTGGAAAAATGTCTTTTCGGGTCCTCTGCCCATTTTTAATTTGATTATTTGTCTTTTTGGTGTTGAGTTGTATAAGTTCTTTATGTTTTGGATACTAACCCTTTATCAGATATATTATTTGGAAATATCTTTTCCCATTCACTAAGTTCCTTATTTTTTTTTTTTGATGTTTTCTTGCACTGTACAAAAACTTTTTATTTTGGTGTAGTCCCACTAGTTTGCTTTTGTTTCCCTTGCCTCAGGAGAAATATCTAGAAAACTATTGCTAAGACCAATGTCCAAGATGTTATTGCCTGTTTATGAGTTATGGCTTCAGGTGTAATTTTTAGACCTTTCATCCTTTTGAGTTTATTTTTATGTAGGGTATAAGAAAGTGGTCCAATTTCATTCACATGTAGCTGTCCAGTTTTTCCAACACTGTATCCAAGGAACTGTCTTTTCCCCATTGCATATTCTTGCTTTCTTTGTCATGGACAAATTGACCATATAGATGTGGGTTTCTTTCTGGGCTCTCTTCTCTTTCATTGATGCATGTGTCTGTTTTTGTGCCAACACAGTATTGTTTTGATTGCTACAGCTTTGTAATATAACATTAAGTCTGGAATTGTGGTGCCTGCCAGCTTTGCTTTCTCAAGATTGCTTTGGCTATTCAGGATCTTTTGTAGTTCTATACAGATTTTAGTATTATTTGTTCTAGTTCTGTGAAAAATGCCATGGATATTTTGATAGGGGTTGTTTTAAATATAAAATTACTTTGGGCAGTATAGACATTTTAACAATATTTGTTCCATGAGCATGGCATGTCTTTCCCTTTCTTTGTATTATCTTCAATTTCTTTCATTAGTGTATTATAGTTTTAAGAGTATAGGTTCCTCACCTGCTTGGGTTAAATTTATTCTTAGCTATCATTTTCTGCAACTGTAAGTGGGGTTATTTTCTTACTTTCTGCTACTTTATTATTGGTGTACAGAAATGCAGTAGATTTCTGTTTATTAATTTTGCCTCCTGCAACTTTATAGAATTCATTTATCAGTTTTAGAAGTTTTTTGGTGAAGTCTTTAGGGTTTCTTATATATAGTATCATGCCATCTGCAAAGGGTGTGTTTTACTTCTTCTTTACCAATTTGGATGCCTTTATTTATTTTTCTTGTCTGAATCCTGAAGGTAGGACTTCCAGTATCATGTTGAACAAAAGTAATGAGTGGACCTCCTTGTTTTGTTCCTGATCTTAGAGGAAAAGCTTTCAACTTTTCATTATTGAGTATGATGTTAGCTGTGGGATTTTTCATATGTGGCTCCTTTTACATTGGAGCATGTTCTCTCTAAACCTACTTTCTGGAGTTTTATCATGAATGTTCTTTGTCCAGTGGTTTTTCTGCATCTACTGAAGTAATCATATTGCTTTTAACCTTCCTCGTGCTGATGTGATGTATCATGTTGATTAATTTGCAAATACTGATCTACCCATGCATCCTTGGACTAAATCCCACTTGACTGTGGTAAATTAGTTTTTTAATGTACTGTTGAATTTGGTTTGCTAGTATTTTGTTGAGGATTTTTGTATCTATATTCATTAGAAATATTGGCCTGTAGTTCTCTTTTTTTGTGGTGACTTTGGTTTTGATACCAGGGTGATACTGGCCTCATAGAATAAATTTGGAAGTTTTCCTTTTTTTGTTTTTTGGAGTAGTTTGAGAAGAATAGGTATTAACACTTCTTTACTTTTTCTTTAGTTTTTTGTTTTTTTTTTTTAAATTTAAGAGGGAGTGGGTATGCAGAGGGAGAGAATCTTCAAGCGGACTCCCTGCTGAGTGGGGAGCCTGAGATCATGACCTGATCTGAAGTCAGATGATTAACTGACGGAACCATCCAGGAGCCCCAATGTTTCTTTAAATACTTGGTAAAATTCCCTTATGAAGCTGACTGGTCCTGAACCTTTGTTCATTGGGAGTTTTTTTGATTACTGTTTCAATTTCTTTTGTAGTAATAGGTCTGTTCGATTTTTCTATTTCTTTCTGATTCAGTTTTGGAAGATTGTACATTTCTAGAAAATTATCAGTTTCTTTTCAAGTTGTCCAATTTGTTGGCATACAAGTTTTCATGATACTATAATACTTTATATTTTTCTGGTGTTGGTTATTTATCCTCCTTTATTTCTGATTTTATTTGAGCCCTCCCTATTTTTTTCTCTTGATGAGTATGACTAAATGTTTATCTATTTTATCTTGAAGATATTTTTATTTTGAAGAACCACCTCTTGGTTTCATTGATGTTTTCTATTATGCTTTTTCTCTCCATTTTATTTATTTCTGCTCTAATCTTTATTGTATCCTTCCTTTTTCTAGGTTCGAGCTTTGTCTTTTTTTTTAATCTCCTTTAGTTGTAAGGTTAGGTTGTTTATTTGAGATTTTTTGGTTTCCTGTGATAGAGCTATACCACTATAAACTTCCCTTTTTGAACTGCTTTTGCTGCATCCCAAAGATTTTGGACTGTTGTATTTTCATTTCCATTTGTCTTCATGTATTTTTTTATTTCCTCTTTGATTTTTATGGTTGACCCATCTGTTGTTTGATAGCATGTTATTTAGCTCCCATGTGTTTGTGGTTTTTCCAGAATTATTTCTTATGATTGATTTCTAGTTTTCATTGTGGTTGGAAAAGATGTTTTATATGATTTCAGTCTTTTTAAATTTATTGATATTTGTCTTATGGCTTAACATGTAATCTCTTCTGGAGATTGTATACTTGGAAAGAAGGTATATTTTGCTGTTTTTGGATGGAGGGTTCTATGTATGTCTGTTAGGTCCTTCTGGTCTAATGTATTGTTCAAAGCCACTGTCCCTTGTTGATTTATTTCTTCCCTCCTTCCCTTTCTTCCTTCCTTCCTTATTTCTGCTAGATTTTATTTATTTGACAGAGATACAGTGAGAGAGGGAACACAAGCAGGGGGAGTGGGAGAGGGAGAAGCAGGCTTTGTACTGAGAAGGGAGCCTGATGTGGACCTCGATCCCAGGAATCTGGGACCATGACCTGAGCCAAAGGCAGACACTTAACTGAGCCACCCAAGCGCCCCAGCTTTCTTACTTTCAGTCAGGAGAGGGGTAGAAGGAGAAGCAGATCCCTGCTGAACAGAGAACCCAACATGGGGCTCAGTCCCAGGACACCAGGATCATGACCTGAGCTGAAGGCAGACAATTAACTGACTGAACCACCCAGGTGCCTCTCCTTATTGATTTTCTGTCTGGATGATCTACTCATTGATGTAAGTGGGATGTTAAAGTCCCTATTATTATTGTATTATATTGCCATCAGTTTCTCCCTTAATATCTGTTAATACTTGCTTCGTGCCTTAGGTACTCCTCTTCGTGTGTTAGGTGCATAGATATTTTAATTGTTATAACATCTTGTTTGATTGATCCCTTTGTCATTGTGTAGTACTCTTTGTCTCTTGCTACAGTCTTTTTAAAAAAATTAATTTATTTGAGAGAGAGAGCGTGTGAGCGCAAGCAGGGGGAGGGCGAGAGGGAGGGAGAGAGACTTTCAGGCAGACCCTGTGCTGAGCATAGAGCCCCACACAGAGCTTGATCTCACAACCCTGAGCCAAAACCACAAGTCAGGGGCTCAACTGACTGAGCCACCCAGGCACCCCTCTATAGTCTTTGTTTTAAAATCTGTTTTGTCTGATACAGGTATTGCTACTCCAGGTTTTGTTTTGTTTTCTTCATTTTCACTGGCATGGTGAATGTGTTTTTGTACCTTCGTGTTCAGTCTTTATGTGTTTTTAGGTCTGACATAAGTCTCTTATAAACAGCATGTACATGTGTCTTGTTTTTTTGTACATTCAGTCACCCTTTGTCTTTTGACTGAAGCATTTAGTCCGATTCCATTTAAAGAAATTATTGATAGGTACGTACTTATTCCCATTTTGTTATTTGTTTTCTGACTGTAGTTCTTGCAGGACTCTTTTTTAAAAAGCCAAATTGTGTGAGCCTGGATGGCTCAGTTGTTTAAGCAGCTGCCTTTGGCTCAGGTCATGAACTCAGGGTTCTGGGATCAAGCCCCACATCCCGGCTCCCAGCTCAGGGGTGAGTCTGCTTCTCCCTCTGCCCCACCCCCCACTTGTGGTCTTTAAATAAATTCAATCTTAAAAAAAAAAAAAGTCAAATTGTTGGAAAGATACATAGTGAAAAATAATCCCTTGAGTAATTCTGTCTACTCTTCATTTTGTTATTCAGGTTGAACTACTTTTAATCTTCCAAGTAATAGCTTCCACTTTTACTTCTTTTACTGTTGTTGCTTTTTTTAGCCATACGGTTAAATAATATGCTTCTACTACTGCTTTTTAACTTCCATTTCTAGATTATGTATCTAAACTGTCTTTCTGTTGTATTAGGTTAGGACATCGCTTACTTACCATTCTTTCCTCCGCATACTCCTACCCTGCTAAAAACCCTGTTTTTAGTTTCTCTCATGGGTCTCTCTCTTTTCAGTTTCTACAGTGTACTTAAACCTTTCTGTTCTATCGTATCATTTAAAAACACTATCTCTTCGGACGCCTGGGTGGCTCAGTGGGTTGAGCCTCTGCCTTCGGCTCAGGTCATGATCTCAGGGTCCTGGGATCAAGCCCCACATCGGGCTTTCTGCTCAGCAGGGAGCCTGCATCCTCCTCTCTCTCTCTGCCTGCCTCTCTGCCTACTTGAGATGTCTGTCAAATAAATAAATAAAATCTTTAAAAAACACTATCTCTTGGGGCACCTGGGTGGTCCAGTCACTTAAGTGTCTGCCTTCCACTCAGGCCCTGAACCCAGGATCCTGGGAAGGAGTCTTGGGTTGGGCTCCCGGCTTATCAGGAAGCCTACTTCTCCCTCTTCCTCTCCCATCTGCTTGTGCTCTCTCTCAAATAAATAAATGAAATATTTTTTTAAAAACCCACTATCTCTTGAGTCCTGCTATAAGAGAAGGATATCAGTAGACCTCCTTTTTTCTTTTAAAATTGTATTTATTTACTTATTTATTTAGCAGTAGACAGAGTATAATTTTTTTTTTAAAGATTTTATTTATTTATTTGTCAGAGAGAGAGCAAGCGAGAGCGAGCACAGGCAGACAGAGTGGAAGGCAGAGTCAGAGGAAGAAGCAGGCTCCCTGCGGAGCAAGGAGCCCGATGTGGGACTCGATCCCAGGACGCTGGGATCATGACCTGAGCCAAAGGCAGCTGCTCAACCAACTGAGCCACCCAGGCGTCCCGACAGAGTAAAATTTTTAAGAACTGTGCATGTGACTACCATTTATCACCACATTAAGTATTGCGGAAAGCAAGGGAATCAGTTTTGGGGTTTTTCTGCATCTGTGAATACTGCCCTCAGAATTTTCTGCTTTTGGAGTAACTTCTGATGGCTGTCTCAAAGTCTATGGGGAATGGGATGTGACCTATACTTTAACTTTTATATTGTCAAGCTTGATAACATCTATATTCTGAAGGCACTTAGTATAAGACTTAAGAGCATGAACTCTGAAACCAGACTGCCTGAATTTGAAACCAAGTTCTGTGATGTACAAGCTACCTGACCTTAGTCAAGAGAGTTAATGTTTCAGTGCCTCAAATTCCTCATCTGTGAAATAGTGATAATAACCATACCTACTGTGTAGGGATATTGTGAGGATTAGATAAAGAGTACCTAGATCAGTTGCTAGCATGTAAGTGCTAGAACCATAAATATTATTAACCTTAGTTCTTTGTTTTGTAACTACTTCGAATCTTCCATGCTTTATTTACAGATATATTCTAAAATTGACAATCAATAAGCCATGTTTATTCTGTAATGTATAATTATTATCGACTGAATGGTCACGCAGGGCACTATGATTACATTTCCTTCCTTGAATGACTTTGTTTTTCTTGAGTTTCTAATTGTCTTTCTTGATTTTTCCATCCTCAGTCATTAACATCTTGTTTTAAATTCTTAGTCTGTTTTTCCCTCACAAGGGAGCCTCCTACATTGCTGTTTCTAGACATAACTGATTCTCTCTAGGCGTGAGGCAAGCTGCCCTGTACTGCATCCACACTTACTTCCTAAGTTGGCTCCACTATTTCTTTGAATCCATATCTTGTTCTTTCTTGATTTATTCTCTTGTTATTGTAACATGCCAATGACTACCTTCTAACAGAGGCAATACTGGGAGGAAATGTTGTAGGTGCTATATCTCTTTAAAACACATTTATTCTCATTTTATTTATACCTGTTTGGTGATTTGTCTGAATATAGAATTGTTACATTATTTCCCCTGGGAACTTTGAAGACATTTCCTAATTGCCTTTATGCCACTGGCATTCTATATTGCTAATAAGAAGTCTGATGCCATTCTGTTTTTTATTCTCTGTAGATGATTTTGTTTCTTCCTTTTCTCTGGAAATCTTTAGTTTCATCTCCTGATCCTTGGTGTGGACATTGTGATGAGCACCTTATAAAACTCTTTTAGGAAACAGGAGGTTTGTTTTGAGCTCAAGATTGGGATATTCCCCTTTATTATTATGTTAATATGTAACATCCACCCCTTTTTCCTGGAACTCTTGTTAGTGTAATTTTAAGATAGAGTCTCTAAGTCTTCATTTTTTTTAAACAGCTTTTTTGAAATATAATTCTAATACTGTAAATTGCACCCATTTAAATGTGTGATTCACTGGTTTCTAATGTATTCACAGAGTTATACAACCATCACCACAATCTAATTTTAGAACATTTGATCACCCTAAAAAGAAAATTCATGCCCATTAGCAGTCACTCCCCATTCCTCTTCCCAACCCCTAGGCAACCACTAATCTACTTTCTGTCTTTCAGTATGCCTGTTTTGGACATTTAATATGAGTGGGATCATATGATATGTGTCTTTTATATCTGGCTTCTTTTACATGGATAATCATCCATGTTATAGTAAGTATCAGCACTTCATTATTTTATGGTCAAATAGTATTCCACAGTTTAGATATAACACATTTAGTTCATCTGTTAATCAGTTAATGAATATTTGGATTGTTTTTACTTTTTGGCTGTGGCGAGTAATGCTACTATGAGTTTTCATGTACAAGTTTTTAATGTGGATGTATATTTTCATTTCTTCTGGGTATATACTGAGGAGTGGAATTTTTAGGCCATATTTTCTTTGTTTAACATTTTGAGAAACTGCTAACGACTTCATACATTCCCAGCACCAGTGTGTGAGGGGTCTAGTGAACCTATGCCATTTATTTATCTATCTATCTATCTATCTATCTATTTATTTATTTATTTATCAGAGAGAGAGAGAGAGTGAGAGAGCACAAGCAGAGGAAGTCCCAGGCAGAGGGAGAAGCAGGCTTCCCACTGAGCAAGAGCCCAATGTGGGACTTAATCCCAGGGTGCATGGCTCATGACCTGAGCCAAAGGCAAATGCTTAACAGACTGAGCCACCCCGGCATCCCACATGCCCATTTTTATTTACTTATTTATTTATTTTTATTAACATATAGTGTATTATTTGTTTCAGGGGTACAGGTCTTACACAATTCATAGCACTCACCATAGTACATACCCTCCCCAATGTCCATAACCCAGCTACCCTATTATCCCTACCCTCAACTTCTCCCAGCCCTCAGTTTGTTTGCTGAGATTAAGAGTCTTTTATGGTTTATCTCTCCGCAGTCCTATCTTTTTCATTTTTTCCCTCCCTTCTTCCCATGACCCCCCCCCTCCAACCCTGCCTCTCAAATTCTTCATATCAGGGAAATTATATGATAATTGTCTTTCTCTGAATGATGTATTTTGCTTAGCATAATACCCTCTAGTTCCATCCATGTCATTGCAAATGGCAAGATTTCGTGTTTTTGATGGCTGCATAGTATTCCATTGTGTGTGTGTGTGTGTGTGTGTGTGTATACCATCTCTTCATCCATTCATCTGTTGATGGACATCTGGTTCTTTCCATAGTTTGGCTGTTGTGGACATTGCTGCTATAAACATTCGGGTGCACGTGCCCCTTCAGATCACTATGTTTGCATCTTCAGGGTAAATGCCCAGTAGTCCATATGCCCATTTTTAAATTGGCTTGTTTGTCTTTTCATTGTTGAGTTACAAACGTTCTTTATATATATTATGGGTACAAATCACCTATCAAAAATTTTAGTTGCAAATTATTTCTCTCATTCTGTGGATTATCTTTTTACTTTCCTGATGATATCATTTGCAGTACAAAAATTTTTAAATAGGTTTTAAGTTTTTAACTTTGATATAGTCTAATTTATCTGTTTTTTTCTTTTGTTGCATGTGCATTTGGTTGTTTTGGCTAGGAAACTATTAGCTTAATTCAAGGTCAGAAAGATCTACTTGTTTATTTTCCTCTATTAATTGTATGGTCTTAGTTCTTATATTTAGGCCTATGATTTTTTGAGTTAATTTTTGTGTGTCTAACTTCATTCTTTTGTGTATAGATTGCCAGTTATTTCAGGACCATTTTTTGAGGAGACTGTTTTTTCCCTATGGAATTATTTTTGGCACCCTTGTTGAAAATACTATACCAAAAGGATAAGAGTTTATTTCTGAACTTTCACATCTATTCCACTGATTTGTGTGTTTTATCTTTATGTAGGTACCATTTTGTCTTGATTACCTTAGCGTTGTGGTATAATTTGAAATCAGGAAATAAGAGTTTTCCAATTTTGTTCTATTCAAAGATTGTTTTGACTATTTTGGGTCCCATGTATTACCATATGAATTTTATTTTATTTTATTTTTAAGATTTTATTTATTTATTTGACAGAGAGAGATTACAAGGAGGCAGAGAGGCAGGCAGAGAGAGAGAGGAGGAAGCAGGCTCCCTGCTGAGCAGAGAGCCCGATGCGGGACTCGATCCCAGGACCCTGAAGGCAGCGGCTTAACCCACTGAGCCACCCAGGCGCCCCTACCATATGAATTTTAAAATCAGCTTGTTAATTTCTGCAAAAAAAACCATCCAAGGATTTTTTTTTAAATAATAGACTTTACTTTTTAGTTTTAGATTTATAGAAAAATTGAGCAGAAAGTGCAGAAAGATCTAGTATACCCTTTTCCCTAGACAAACCTACTGTTTTCCCCAATTATTAACATCCTGCATTAGTTGGTATATTCATTACAGGTGATGAACCAATACTGACACACTCTTATTAACCAACATCCTTAGGGCTTACATCAGGGTTCATTCTTTGTGTCGTATGGTTCTTTGGGTTTTGACAGATGCAAAATGTCATATATCTGCTATTATAGTATAGCAGAGTAGTTTCATTGCCCTAAAAATCCCCTGTGCTTCCACCTGATCCTCTCTTCCTTCCCCTCCCTCCTACCCCTCCCCAGCCTCTGGCAACCACTAATCTCTCTTACTATCTCTATAGTTTTGTTTCCAGTATGTTGTATAATTGGAATTATATAGTATATGGCCTTTCCAGGCTGCTTTCTTTCACTTAGCAGTATGCATTTCAGGTTTTCCCGTGTCTTTCTGTGGTTTAATAGATAATTTCTTTTTATTGCTGATTTATATTCCATTGTATAGATGTACTATAATTTGTCCATTCTACTGTTGAGAGATATCTTGATTACTACTAAGTTTTGGCAGTTAACAGTAAAGTTGCTACAAACATCCATGTGCAGATTTTTGTTTGGACATAAATTCTCAGCTTATGATAAATACCAAGAAGCACAACTGCTAGATCATATCTAAGGGTATGTTTACGTTTGTAAGGAACTGCCAAACCATCTTCCAAAGTGGCTCTACATCCTTGTCAATCCTAGTGATCTCAGCGTTTTGGAATTTTAGCCATTCTGACAGGTATATATTGGTGTCTCATTATTTTGTTTTATTTATTTTTTTAAGTAGGCTCCATGGCCAATGTGGGGCCCAACACAGGGCTTGAACTCACAACCCTGAGATCAGGACCTGAGCTGAGATCGAAAATTAGATGCTTAACCGACTGAGTCACCAAGGCACCCAGAGTCTCATTATTTTATTTTTTTAAAAGATTTTACTTATCTATTTGACAGAGATCACTAGTAGGCAGAGAGGCAGACAGAGAGAGAGAGGGAAGCAGGCCCCCTGCTGAGCAGAGAGCCCGATGCGGGACTTGATCCCTGGACTCCGGGATCATGACCTGAGCCGAAGGCAGAGGCTTAACCCACTGAGCCACCCAGGTGCCCTGAGTCTTGTTATTTTAATTTGCATTTCTCTACCAGCATGATACTGACCATCTTTTCATATGCTTTATTTGCCATCTATATATCATCTTTGGTAGATGCCTGTGTCTTTTGCCCACTTTTAAATAGAATTATCCATTTTCTTACCATTGAGTTTTAAAAGTTCTTTGTATATTTTGGATAACAATCCTTTATGTCTTTTGCAAATATCAGTCTCTGGCTTGTCTTCCCATTCTCTTGACAGTGTATTTTGCAGATCAGAAGTGTTTTTTTGTTTCTGATTTTGTTTCTTTAATTTGTTTTAAAAAATTTATTTAAGTAATCTCTACACCTCATGTGAGGCTCGAACTAATGACCCCAAGATCAAGAGTCACATGGTGTTCTGACTGAGCCAGCCAGGAGCCCGCAGAGCAGAAGGTTTTAATTTTAATGAGGTCCAACTTCTCCATTTTTTTGTTCAAGATTGTGTCTTTGGTGTTGCCAGCTGGGATTCTGAAAGGGATTGCACTGAATCTGTAGAGTCTGTAGATCAGTTTGGGAGGTCTTGCCATCTTAACAGTGTTAACTCTTCTGATTCATGAACGTGAATGTCTTTCCTTTTATTTAGATTTTTCTTTAATTTCTTTCAACAATATTTTGCAGTTGTCAGAGTATGAGTTCTTATACTTTTGTTAAATTTATTTGTAAGTATTTTATTCTTTTTGGTATTGTAAATGGAATTGTTTTCTTAATTTCATTATCAGATTGTTAATTGCTTATATATACTGTTTTAGATCTTAAGTTTGTTTTCACCATCCTGTTCTTCATTCTGCAAGATTTCTTGTGCCAGGAATTGTTAACTGGGGTCAATGGATCCTTTAAAGGCTTTAGAGGATCTTCAAAATTATATGTAAAATTGTAAGTGTACAGTTTTCATAGAAGAAATGTCCATAACTTTCAGAGGTTCTCAGAGGGATTGATGGTTCTGGAAAAGTTAAGGATTACTGAGGTTTTCTTTCCATTGCACCATACTAAGTTATCATTAAAATTCTTTGTAAATTTAGCAAAGTATAAGGCATGTTGACATTTAAGATAACAATAATAGTTTTTCTCCTTAAACTGTGGAAGAAGAACAGGAACAGAAATGAAGGTGGGAGATAAGTACTTTGAGAAGGGCAATGCTATAGAAGTTTAAAGAAAGAGATTACTTCCCTCTTATGGGGAATTTCCGATTCTCTTTTTGTTATTTTGGTTTGGTTTGAACAACATTTGTAGGGTTGAAATGATGTACTGTGAGGATAAGTTAGAACATTTGTTTATGTTGAGCGCTCTGCTACTAATGAAATAACAGAGTATAAAAAATTTTCCCTGGGAGCTCATAGTCATGTAAATATTTGTTACCCACATAGTTGCAAAGCAGCATGGTCATTCCCGCCACTCCTACAAGTTGCTATGCATAACGGTGGTCCCTGTATAAATATTTATTTTTGTTTCTGGCAGGGAAGAAATCTAACTTTAAACATCAAGGAAGTAAAATTGTCGTCTTGGTGTATTTCCTTGCTCATATAATGAATGGTTTAGCTGTTCTATTTCAGGGGGAAAAATGGTTCTACAAGATTTTGCTTTTAACTACATATTTACTAGTTTTTCTTCTTCTGTGAAAAGAACATTTAAAGTTTGTATTAATATTGTGCTTCTACCCCAGAAATCTCAAGACCTGTTTTTTATTATGAATGGAAAAACCCCTCAGTGTCTTGTGAGTACTTTTGGCAAACATTTATGGTCATATTTAGGATAATATAAATATTATATTTCATGAAAATATTCAAATTTATGTTCAGAGATCATTGGTGCCTTATTTTAGCACTTTACTTGTTATCTGAGTATTTATTTAGCACTTTCATGTACTAAATCAACAGTTTGCTTTTTTTAACTGTCAAATCTTAGATTTTCTGAAATAAGTTGGGATTTCTAAATGATTTTTTATTAATCTAGTTTCTTTTAGTGTATTTTGACCTAAGTTAAAAATATAAGTAGTTCAGGGGTGCCTGGGTGGCTCAGTGGGGTAAGCCTCTGCCTTCAGCTCAGGTCATGATTTTAAGGTCCTGGTATCAAGCCCCTTATCGGGCTCTCTGCTCAACAGGGAGTCTGCTTCCCCCCACCTCTTTGCATGCCTATCTGCCTACTTGTGCGTGCTCTCTCTCTCTCTGTCAAATAAATAAATAAAATCTTTTAAAAAACCCATATGTATGTATGTATGTGTATATATATATATATATATATATATATATATATATATATGTAGTTCAGATAATTTCAGGGCTTTTTAATTACAATAAACTAAAAAATTAACTTTTTCATCCTTTTTTTAAATTCAGTGCTAAATTTCATATTAGTCTCTTGCTACAGTTACCTTGATTTGTTATTATACTAGTAGTACTTTGGTTTACAACATACAGTGTTTCTTCTTTCCTTGAAAAACTTACCTTATTTTCCTTTAATGTTTTTTCTTCTTGATTCTACTTCACTGCTCTCAAAAGTTGTGGTTGCAACTCAATTTGTGTACTGTTTTGCTTCAGTTACCACCTCATAAAAATCTTTGAAATTAATACCCAAAAGTAATGAGTTAGGCCTGATGTAATTTAAGGAAAGAATAAGTCATTGTCTTCCTCTCAGATGTTTAATGTGGTTAGAATCAGTTGCTAAAGTAAACTAAAATTTATTTTCATTGGCTTTTTCACCTGTTGAATTATTTTTATTCTATTTTGTTTTTTAAATATTTAGAGAGAGGGGTGCCTGGGTGGTTCAGTGGGTTAAAGCCTCTGCTTTCAGCTCAGGTCATAATCCCAGGGTCCTGGGATCGCCCCCACATAAGGCTCTCTGCTCCGCAGGGAGCCTGCTTCCTCCTCTCTCTGCCTGCTTCTCTGCCTACTTATGATCTTTGTTGAATAAATAAATAAAATCTGTAAAAAAATATTTAGAGAGGAAGTGAGCATGAGTGGGAGGGGCAGAGAGCAAGGGAGAGAGAATCTCAAGTGGACTCTCCACAGTGGGTGGGAAGCCTGATGTGGGGCTTCATCTCATGACTCCTGAGATCATGATCTGAGCCAAAGCTAAGTGTGCGACACTTAACCAATGACACTTAACCAACAGCACCTCCCAGGTGTCCCTCACCTGTTGAATTATTACATGAAGACAAAGAGGAAGATTTCATTGGGGCACTTAGAAATTTTCAAATAAGCCTATAATAATAGAGAGTATAGTAAAATATGCCCATATCCAGTTTACTTATCCCTCAGCTCCACAGTGATCCACATATGGCCAGTCCAGTTTAATCCATACCCCCACTTCATCCAATTTGGATTATTTTAAAGCACCTTATTGGGCCACTTTTAAAGTAAGTAAGATTAAATTTTACGGCTATGTTTATGTAAGAAATGGGTGCCATTTGATATATTTTGATAGTTCATACATGAACTTGTATGCTGATTTATTTAACCAAAAGAATAAATTCTGTTTTCAGTAGTGTTTCACTTAAATTTAAATTATTTTTAGGGCAAAAGTTTACTAATCAGTCAGAATTTATAAAGAGCAACATGATAATAAAATTCAGTTTAGATACTTTCATTCAAAGTTTGAAAGTTTTTCTGATGGTCTTCTTAAAGAGCATTGACATCATAACAGATTTATTGTAACCTAATTATAATTATGTTCATTCTTTTGAATAAAGTCTGATTTTTTGAGGATGTCTTGTTCTGTGTTTGTTTTTAAATATCCACCTGAGGGGCTCCTGGGTGGCTCAGTGGGTTAAGCCTCTGCCTTCAGCTCAGGTCATGATCTCAGGGTCCTGGGATGGAGCCCTCCATTGGGCTCTCTGCTCAGCAGGGAGACTGCTTCCCCCCACCCCCTCCTGCCTCTCTGCCTACTTGTGATCTCTGTCAAATAAATAAATAAAATCTTTTAAAAATAAATAAATATCCATCTGAGGGGTGCCTTGGTGACTCAGTTGCTTAAATGTGACTCTTGATCTAAGTTTAGGTCACAATCTCAGGATTGTGAGATAGAGCCCTGAATCAGGCTCCATGGTAGGCATAGAGCCTGCTTAAGGTTCTCTCTCCTGCTACCCTACCCCCACCTACCCCTACTCTCTCCCTCTTAAAAAAAATCCATTTGACCTAAGTAAAGGTTGTAAAAGTACGTCAGCATAGGTATAACCTAATGCTTTGTTGATTACTGATGCTTACATGAGATTCATTTACTTAATTAGCTTTGTTCTTACAAATAATTTTTTTAATTCCTGTACAGTTAACATACAAAATTATTTAATTCCCATATAGTTAACATACAGTGTTAGCTTCAGGTGTACAATATAGTGATTCAGCAATTCTATATATAGGGTCATGTCATCTGCAAAGAGTGAAAGTTTTCCTTTTTCCTTAACCAACTTGGATGTCTTTTATTTTTTTCCTCTCTGATTGCTGTGACTAGGACTTCCAGTACTATGTTGAATAAAAGTGGTAAGAGTGGACATCCTTGTCTTGTTCCTGATCTTAGGGGAAAAGCTCTCAGTTTTTCACCAGTGAGTGTGATGTTAGCTGTGGGTTTTTCATATATGGCCTTTATTATGTTGCAGTATGTTCCCTCTAGACCTACTTTGTTGAAGCGTTTTATCATGAATGGATGTCATACTTGATCAGATACTTTTTCTCCATCTGTTGAAATGCTCATGTGGTTTTTATTCTTTCTCTTATTTTTATGATGTGTCATGTTGATTGATTTGTAAATATTGAACCAGGCTTGCATCCCTGGAATAAATCCCACTTGATCATGGTCAATAATTTTTTAAATGTATGTTTGGGTTCAGTTTGCTAATATTTTGTTGAGGATTTTGCATCTGCTTCATCAAGATACTTCCCTATATTTCTCTTATTTTGTTGTGTCTTTGGTTTTAGTGTCAGGGTAATGCTGGCCTCATAGAATGAATTTAGAAGGTTTCCTTCCTCTTTAATTTTTTGGAATAATTTGAGAAGAATTGGTATTAACTCTTCTTTAAATGTTTGGTAGAATTCCCGTGGAGATACCAGGTCCTGGACTTTTGTTTGCTAGTAATTTTTTTGTTATTTACTCAATTTCATTGCTGGTAAATGACCTGTTCAAATTTTCTATTTTTTCCTGTTTCAGTGTGGGAGGTTATGTATTTCTATGAATTTATTCATCTCTTCTAGGTTGCCCAGTTTTTAGCATAAGATTTTTCATACTCTTTTATTAAATATAAATATTTAACAGTATTTATCCTTTGTAATTGTGTGGTGCTGGCTATTTTTCATCTTTAACTTCTGATTTGATTTATATGAGTCTTCTCTCTTTCTCTCTCTTTTTTAAACGAACCTGACTAAAGGTTTGTCAACTTTGCTGAACTTTTGAAAGAATCAGATCTTGGTTTCATTGATCTGTTCTATTTTTTTTTTTTCTATTTTGTTTATTTCTGCTCTAGTCTTTATTATTTCCTTCTTTCTACTGATTTTGGGTTTTGTTTGCTCTTACACAAACAGTATATGAGAATTCCTTTTGGTGTAAACTTAGATTGTTTGAGATTTTTCTTACTTTTTGAGGTAGGCCTACATTGTTATAAACTTCCCCCTTAGAACAGCTTTTGCTACATCCCAAAGATTTTTAATCATTGTATTTTCATTTGTCTCCATATACTTTTTGATTTCCTCTTTAATTTAATGGTTGACCCATTCATTGTTTAGTAACATTTTATTCAACTTCCATGTATTTATGTTTTTTCCTGACTTTTTTTTTTATTGTACTTGATTTCTATTTTCATAGCATTTTCATCGGAAAAGATGCATAGTATAACTGCAGACTTTTTTCATTTATTGACTTATTTTGTGGCCTAGTAGATGATATGTTCTAGAGAATGTTTCATGTGCACTTGAGAAGAATCTGTATTCTGCTGTTTTAGGATGTAAAGTTCTGAATATATGTATTAGATCTGTCTGGTCCAATGTGTCATTCAAAGCCACTGTTTCCTGGTTGATTTTCTGTTCAAGTTATCTCTCCATTGATGTCAGTGTGGTGATACAGTCCCCTACTGTTATTGCATTATCATTCATTACTTCCTTTATGTTTGTTATTAGGTGCTTTATATATTTGGGTGCTCCTGTATTGGATGCATAAATATTTACAGTTGTTTTGTCTTCTTGTTGGATTGTTCCCTTTATAATTAAATAGTGTCTTTGGTCTCTTATTACAGTCTTTGTTTTAAAGTCTATTTTGTCCAATATAAGTATTGCTACCTTGGCTTTCTTTTCACTTACATTTGCATGATAGATGGTTTTCCACTCTTTCACTTCCAGTCTGCAGATGTCATTAGGTCTGAAATGAGCGTCTTGTAGACAGCATATAGATCGGTCTTACTTTTTCATCCATTCCAGCACCCTGTATCTTTTGACTAGAGCATTTAGTCCATGTACATTTATAGTATTTATTGGTAGGTATTTATTGTACCTATTTATTTATTTATTGTATTTATTGCCATTTTGTTTCTTGTTTTATGGTTGTTTTTGTAGTTCTTCTCTATTCCTTTCTTTTCCTGCTCTCTTCTCTCACAGTTTGCTGGCTTTCTTCATTAATATATTTGGATTCTCTTCTTGGTCTTTGGTATATCTGTTACTGGTTTTTTATTTGTGTTTACCATTAGTTTTATATAGGACATCTTATGCATGTAGCAGTCTGTATTAAGTTGATTGCTTAAGTTTGAACTCATTCTAAAAGCACTAAATGTCTGCCCCTCCCATGTTTTAGGTATATGGTATCATACTTTTCATCCTTTCATTTTGTGGATCCTTGGGTGATTTTTATTGCTATGCTAAACTTTACTACTGCTATACTTCCTGTATTTCTTACTCTCATTTATGGTCTTTCCACTCAGCAAGTACTCTTTAACATTTCTTGTAACGCTGGTTTCCTGGTGATTAATTCCTTTGGCTTCTGTTTGTTTGGGAAACTCTTTATCTCTCCTTGTGTTCTGAATGATAGCCTGGCTAGATAGAGTATTCTTGGTTGCAGGTTTTTCTTTTTCTTTCAACACTTTGAATATATAGCATGCCACCCTCTTCTGGCTTGTAAAGTTTCTGCTAAAAAATCAGCTTATAGCCTTACAGGGTTTCCCTTGTATGTAACTGTTTTCTTTTCTCTCTTGCTGCTTTTATAATTCTTTCTTTATATCTACTCTTTGCCATTTTATTTACTATGTGTCTTGGTGTGGAACTTCTTTGGGTTGATTGTGTTGGGAGCTCTCTGGGTCTCCTGCATCTGGATTTCTCTTTCTTTCCCCAGACTCGGGAAGTTTTCAACTATTATTTTTTGAATAAATTTTCTGTCCCCCTTTTCTCTATTTTCTCCTTCTGGATTCCTGTGAATGTTCTAACCCCTGATGGGGTCACTGCATTTCCTTACTCTATTTTCATTTTTTTTTAATTCTTTTTTTTTTAAGATTTTATTTATTTATTTGACAGACAGAGATCACAAGTAGGCAGAGACAGGCAGAGAGAGAGGGGGAAGCAGGGTCCCTGCTGAGCAGAGAGCCCGATGATGTGGGGCTCCATCCCAGGGTCCGGGATCATGACCTGAGCTGAAGACAAGGGCTTTAATCCACTGAGCCACCTAGGCACCCCATATTTTCATATTTTGTTATTATTTCTTCTCTATTCTGTTCAGCTTGATTGCTTTTCATTACTTTGACCTTCAGTTCACTGATCTGTTCTTCTGCTTCCTCTAATTTACTTTTTATTCCCTCTAGTATATTTTAAATTTCAGTTACTGAGTTCTTCATCTCTGATTGATTGGTTCTTTATGTTTGTTGTTTGCTCTTTTTTGTGTTTCTGTCTGTTGAGAATCTCACTGAGGTCTTCCACTCTTGAGTGCACTGGGTATCTTTTTGATGATTACTTTAAATTCTCTATCAACTGTATTACTTATCTCTGTTTCATTTAGCTATCTTGCTGTGATCTTTTTTCCTGTTTTTTCTCTCGAGACATATTTTTCTGTCTCCTAATTTTGATGAACTCTTGTGTCTGTTTCTGTGTTAGGAAGGTCAGCTATGTCTCCTACTCTAGAAAGTAGCAACTGTATGAAGAAGAGGTCCTGTAGTGCCCTCCAGTGTCATGTCACCTGTTTACCAGAACTTGGTGCTTCAGGGATGACTCGTATGGGTGCTGCCTCTGCTCTACTGTTGTGGCTGGGCCACTTTCCTTTCAGTTGTCTGCAGTGGCTCTCTCTGCCATTGTGGGCAGGATTTGGTCCCTGTATTGTTATGGGACCAGTCTGGGGCTGCCTTGGGCTTGAGATGAGTCACACCAGGCATTTGCTAGAGATGCAGTAGCACCGAACTGCTAGGTGTTTTCCCTGTGTTGTCCCCTGAGAAACTTTAGTTTTATTTCACTGTGGCTTCAGCCTGATGGATGTGAGGTTATCTCCCTTTTCCCTGGACTGGAATCCCTTTGGAGTGGTGCTGCCCCCTTTAGGGGGTATAGGTTCTTGCAAAGGGCATATTGGAAGGGGCAGATCTGCAAGAAATACAAGCTAGGTGGAGAGTATTATGGTCTGCGGGTGTCCTCTCAGGTGTCTGAGTATCTAGGCTGGGGGGTAGACAGGCAAATTGCACTCTCCACCTCTTTTGTTCCTGGAGAAGGCTCCTAGCATCCGAGCTCTGAGATTAGTAAACAAATCTCTTCTCTATACCCCAGGCATCTTTCACTCTGCTTTTTCTATGCTGTAACTTTAAGGGCTGGGACTCAGTTTCTTATGCCTTTTGGCTTTTCTAGAGCTGAGCCCACTGGTTTTTAAGTTCCAAGTGTTAAGCCCCACTGATTGTGAGAACTCGCAAAATTATTATGTTTTCAAAGCCAGATGTTATGAGGATTCTTCTTCCCCATGAGGGTTTCCTGTGCCTGGGGTGCTTGGCATGAGGGTCTGTTTCTGTCCCTTCTCTACACCCATGGCATCCTTGCCTCTAGCAGATAGTCTCATGGGTCTATTTAGCTCCCCACTGCATCTTCCACCCTCCCTATTCTCTTCAGTGTGGACTCTTCTCTATATTTAGCTGTGGAAAGTCTATTCTGCCAGTCTTTGGTCGTTTTCTGGGTTATTTACACTCATGTGGGTGTTATCCTTAGGATTGTATGCTTAAGTTTTATCCTTAGGATGAGGTTAACTTAGTTAAATTGAGTTAACTTAGGATCCTCCTACTCTACCATCTTCCTTGTTGGGGGGAGGGTGTTAAGATCAAGATATTTTAAATACTTGGAGTTTGCTTAATTTAATGTTTAAGAATCTTGGTTGGTGTTTTTGAGTATCGTTTTATTTTACAAACATTAAACTGGATAAAGAAGTCATAATACCTAAATAATTAAATATTTACTTGCCATTATAAAAATATTTTATACTTACAAAATGGGAATTTTTTCTGTGAGGAAATTAAAAAAATACATTGAAGTAGAAAAAGGAAAGGAATCATTCATAGTGCTATTTTCTTTTTTTTTGTTTGTTTGTTTTGTTTTTTTGTTTTTTTTTTGAAGACTTTATTTTTTTTTTTTAAGATTTTTATTTATTTATTTATTTGACAGAGAGAAATCACAAGTAGATGGAGAGGCAGGCAGAGAGAGAGGGAAGCAGGCGCTCCGCTGAGCATTGAGCCCGATGCGGGACTCGATCCCAGGACTCTGAGATCACGACCTGAGCCGAAGGCAGTGGCTTAACCCACTGAGCCACCCAGGCGCCCCATAGTGCTATTTTCTAAACATAGACTACTCTTAATACTTTGATATAGCTCTTTCTAGGTTTTTATTCTATGTTTAGGTGATTTTTTAAAAGATTTTTTCATTTTTAAGTTATCTCTGAACCCAATGTGGTGCTCAAACATACGACCTCAAGACCAAGAGTCACATGCTCTACCAGCCGAGCCAGCCAGACGCCCCTATTTAGGTGATTTTTAACAATTATATATAAGTTTTGT
This sequence comes from Mustela putorius furo, assembly GCF_011764305.1. NCBI lineage: Eukaryota > Metazoa > Chordata > Mammalia > Carnivora > Mustelidae > Mustela > Mustela putorius. The sequence goes on along the minus strand of NW_025422010.1, from coordinate 9,026,020 downwards.
GTTCTGCATTTTTCACTAGTATTGTTTTAGGTTTCTTTGTAAAAAGAAAATTATGTTAGTTTAGAGAAATTTAGCTTTAGCATCAAAGTAAAATAGAGAAATACATTTTCAGAGTTAGAATAACTGTCTTCTTCATTGCTTTCTTCAGTACTGGTTTGTATATATTTTGAATTCAGGTTTATCAAAATAATAAATTTATGGGCCACAGTGTACCATACTCATCTTTCAAAGGTGAAATTAAGTATTCTCTTATCTCCCAGAGCACTTTTTTTTGGGCCAGATACATTTCGGTATGACTCACATACAATACAGTTCACTTTCTATGGTTTTGGACAAACATATTCTTCTGTGTAACCACTACCACAGTCAAGACAGGGAACAGTGTCCCTTAACAGCCCTCTTCTGTCTCTTTATAGTAAAAACTAGCCCCCTTCCCAGACTCAGCACTTGTCAACCACTGATTTGGTTTTTTTCCTTACGGTTTTGCCTTTTTCAGAATGTCTTTTGAGCAGAATTGTGCTGTTTGATGCATTTGTGTCTGCCTGGCTTCTTTCATTTTGTATAATGCTTCTGAGATTAATCCCTTGGATGTATCAGGTTATTGTTGAGTAGTATTTCATTGTGTGGATGTACGACATTTGTTTATTCATTCACTAGTGGATGGACATTGGGTTTTTGGTGATTATGAATAAAGTTGGTATTTACTTTCACTTATAGGTCTTTGTGTGGGCATATGTTTTCATATCTCTTGAGTAAATACCTAGGAGCAGGACCGCTGTGTCACCAAAGCTCCTTGATAGCTATTGCTTCACTTGGATACCTTGCTCAGCAGGGAGCCTGATACAGGACTCAATCCCAGGACCCTGAGATCATGACCTGAGCTGAAGGTAGATGCTTAACTTACTGAGCAACCCAGGCATCCCAGAAGAGAGAATCTTAAGCAGGTTCCACATCCAGCACAGAGCCTATCATAGGACTCCCTCTTATAACCCTGAGATCACGACCTGAGCCAAAATCAAGAGTCAGATGCTGACTGAGCTCAGTCAGGCAACTGAGCCACCCAGGTGTCCCAACAAATTTTAACTCTTAAAGTTAGAAGACTCCCACCCTTTCCCCTCAATTTATTTTGCAGAGGATTAAGATCTCACCAAAACTTAGTTGTATAGACAATAGATATGATGGACTCTTGATTGAATAATTATGTAAAATCTCTGTCTTCGGGCATTCAGAGATTTGAAATTCTCTGAGATATTCAAGATTTTTCTAATATAAATGTAATAATGTTTTAAATTATTAGATTCTCCCTAAAAATTTTCATCCTGCCAGATTTTCATTTCATAGAAGCTTTTAAAGCAGCTTGCCAAATTCTGAATATTCATGCTGGTCCATATTAGGAAAACCCAGATATAAAAATTTCTGTTTCTCCTTTAGTATAACGTTTTTATTTTTTCCATCATAAGTTTATTGAACAATGTGATTACTTTACAAACACCTAGCATAGTACCTCACTCAGAGAACATATGTCTTATTCCCTGTTACTCTGACTAGCATGCAAGAGCAGTGCTGGTGGAACAGCTTTGAGTCAGAAGACCTGATGTCAGAGCCCTGGTTGCAGGAACTCAGACAAATCACTAACCTACTACTTCTCAGCCTTCTCAACTGTCTCAGGAGCAACATCAACACTTTCTCTGAGACTTGAGAAGCAGATGATGTGGTCATTAACTGGCTGAAGCAACGAAAGAATTAAGTATTAAATTCCAACTCACTGGTTTTGCAACTCTTAGCCAGTGATACTTATTTTACCTTTACAAACAATGATTAAACTTGGGCAGTAGCACTTCTAATTGTATTCAGGTAGAGAGTGAAAGATATAATAATGCCTTTGACTGAACGACTTAGAGGATTGTTTAGGTTTAATTATGGGTTCATCTCTCTAAGAAAGTAATAACTGTAATTATTGAAATGCTAAATTAATAAGAAATAAGCTTTATATTTCTCATTCCAGTGTTTGAAAAACAAGAATATCTAACCAAAACTGGGGTCAGATCTCAGCCCCTTACTGAATGATGTACAAATTTTATAATCCTATTTGAAAAATGAGGCTAATAACTGCCTTGAAAGGGTCTTTATGAGAGTCAAGATAATGCATGTAAAATGCTTAGCACAGTGCTTTTTAGTGTTATATAAAACCTACTTAGGAACTTTAGGGGAGGTAATAGCAGTAAACAAGTGGAAGTATTGAATCAGTCTTTATTTTAGACTTCTGTGAACTTTGAGTTAGGCTGTGATCACATGTTCCATCCAACTTAGCAGTACTCAAGTTTGGTCATGTGAGGTTAGGAAAATATATAAATAGCCAGTCCAAACAGAAAAATTCCACATCTCAAGTCAACCATATTTTCTACTTAGGTAGAGAAAAATAACGATCAAGTTTTTGACAAAGAATAAGAAAGTGGGACACTCAGGAATTGGGGAGCCCATCGACGTTCATCTGTGTCTGCATCTTTCTGTACCCTGGAAGCATTTTCTGCAGCAACACCTCGACCTCCATGTGAGGTCATCCAAAGTATCAGGGTCTGACAAGCCGAGGCCAGGCCCCGCTGCAGCTTCCCTAGTGCTGTTCCACCAGCCTCCCCAGCTGCCGCTGCCCCGTGGTGCTAGAGGTGCTGCAGGGGGTAGAGCAGCGCCAGCGCACCCCTGTGGCGGCTGTTTAAAGAACACAATTTTAAATTAAAAAAAAAATTGAACAAGATGTGGAAAGGATCAGGATTCAAGGTCTATTTCTGAATTTTGGTACATAGAATACACTATTACGCAGTTAATAAATTATGTTGACAGATTCTTACAATAGGGAAATGCTTATCTTTTTAGATCAGGAAAGTATACAGTCAAGATTTTGTTAGAAATGTGTAGGAATTTACCAAAGGGCGTGGATTTGGGGGTGTTTTTCCTTCTACTCTAGCATATGTTTTTTAGTATTTCATAATTTTAAAAATACTTAATTTTTTTTTTTAAAGTATGCCTGTTACCTCGACTGTAACCTCTTTAGGAAAGCCTTTCTGGTTACTGAAGATTCATTTATGTCTTTGTAACTAAAACTGTTAAAGGTTTCTCTTCAAGTGAAGAAGACTGCTTTATTTATTTTTTTAAGATTTATGTATTTATTAGAGAAAGAGGTGGTATGTGCATGGAAGCTGGAGGAAGGGCAGAAAGAGAGAGAGAGAGGGGGAGAAGTAGACCCCCTGCTGAGAGCAGAGCCTGATGCGGGACTCCATCTTACCACCCTAAGATCGTGATCTGAGCCAGAAGCAGGAGTTGGAGGCTTAAATGAGTGAGCCACAGGCAGTCCTCTGCTTAATTTAAATGAGGTAGTTCTTAATGTTTTTCTGTGATTCTTGATACATTACAGAGTTACATACTGAGTTGGGTTTTTTCTTCTTTTGTATTTCCAATCCTTAGGTTCAAAGGACGTTAGAAGTACTTTTTATATTTAGAAACATTCATCCTAACCATTGTTTTCTTGCTGTCAAGAAAATTATAGTGTATATTTCCAAAGATGTTTACCACCAAACATTCAATAATGTGATTTTGGGAGACATGTAAAGTGAGCAGAAAAGAATGAATTACTTGGTGAGCCACACAGGGTTATTATTCATCATTATTTACACATGAAAATTCACTGCTTTCTATTTTTTTCTTAACAATAGTCATAAAGCAGACGCTTCCCATGTATTTTGCCCTCTTGATCTGCAGTGAGGTTTTTGAGATCCTAAACTCCATATATTAAATTTGCCTGGAATTTTTCCCTGGAAAATGAAAAGTTATGTGTCTGAAAATTGAAAAGGCACAAATCCCGACTAAAAAGTTGATTTGAGGATCTCATTTTCCTTATTTTTCCATCTCCTGGAAAGAATGCTAATATTACCTATGAAGAATAGAGATTTGATGTATTTTTAGGCTTATTTACTCTGTAAATGTCTTAATTTATGTGATTAAGTTTATTTTATTAGGACAAAGATTTTTCAGTCTTTTCTGTAGGAAGATGGAAGGAAAGAAAAATATTAGTTGGCATATTGTTACTTTGGCATTCAACCAGTTTTCATAGTAATTTTTACCAAGAAAGTCTTTGCCTGGATTTTTGTTATTTTAATAGTGTAGTAATAAAGCTCATCTTCAAGTTATTTCCCTCATATCTTGGGTTTCCTGTAGCTTCTCCTTTATGTCCTATCAGTAAATTATAAATCATTAAGCATATTACTAGGGTACATTATTCCATCGTACTGACATGTAAAAGTACAGGTGTCTATTAAGAGGGTGTGAAATAGATTTAATCTTGAGGGCTACATAATCCAGGCAAGTTGAAGCAACTGTTAAGTAGTCTTAGTTTTAACCTTCCATTAGTTCTCAGTAATCCTAAAATATCACCACCCTTTCATTCCGATTTAAAACACCTTGCAGATCCCTGATAGTAAAAAGACATAATGAATGCTTTAATGACTCAGACTAGAAGCCATTACATTGACATTCATTTTCTTTTTTTTTTAAAGATTTTATTTATTTATTTGCCAGAGAGAGAGGGAGAGAGCGCAAGCGAGCACAGGCAGACAGAGAGGCAGGCAGAGGCAGAGGGAGAAGCAGGCTCCCTGCTGAGCAAGGAGCGTGATGTGGGACTCGATCCCAGGACCCTGGGATCATGACCTGAGCTGAAGGCAGCCGCTTAACCAACTGAGCCACCCAGGCGTCCCGACATTCATTTTCAAATTATTTAATATGATATACAGTCATTCACTTAATAAGCTATTATTTGGAAGCTTCCATAGAGAGAAAAAGGAGAAATATATTCTTTGAATAAGTTTGTTACTTTCTAATTTGCTTCTCCTGAGCTAAATAGATCATGTAAATACAAGCAACTAAGAGAGTAAAAGGTTATTTTCTATGTATAATGTAAATTAAAATTTAAAAGAAGCTTTATTTCTTGTGACTAAGTGGCAGCCTTAAAACTAAAAAACAGTAAGTATCAATATCCTTAACTCTGATGGTATTTTAAAAAAACATACTAAAAAATGTTCTCTCATTCCAAAGATAGGACAGATTTTTATGGGGAAACAAGTCACAAAGTATATCTTTGGCAACTCTGATTTTCTAGGTTTCCAAGTAAATTTGAGCTTGTCTGAATTAAGCATCACCAGTTTTATGATGAAGCATCTGTACTTCTCAGTAGGTCCCTGCCCCTTTAGTCCCTCTCTTTCTAAGAGACCTAGCAAAGTTACCTAAGTTCTACAGTACATGAATTCAGCCTGACTAGACAGAGTTCCAAAGTACTAAAATATTTCTGCTTGCATATATCATTAGGATACAGGTATACGCTGACATGAAACTCATGAGTTAGTTAGAAAATAGCACAACTGTTGATTCTCAAAAATGATGTGAAATAGCTAAGGGACTTTTGGAGAAGAAGAAACAAGGAATTAAGTATCAGTGATGCAAAAAATCATGTCATACTAGAGTGATGGAATGACTCCAGTAGTCTAGAAATGTAGTAAGATAAACTTAATAGTGATAAATATTATGTACTGTGTTTAAGTTTTTAAAAATGTGTATGTTATCTCATAACCCAAGGACAGCTGAGTAAGCGATGGTGTCTACAGAATTTCTCCTTAAGTTGGCTTTGTTGAGGAATAGCTGTCTGGTGGAAGGGACTAAAGGAATTACCCTGAAGCCTCATTTAGGAAGCAAAGTTTAGTGGCTTAAAACAATAACCATTTTTTTTTTAGCTCTTATTTCTGTAGGTTGGCAGTCTGGGCCTCAATTGACTATGGTTTTTCTAGGCTCATTCTGTGTCTCTTATCAGCTGCTGGTTGGTTGGAGGCTAGATGAGATAGGATGGCTCAAGTGGGCCAAGCCCATGTGGCCTTCTCCCAGGCTTACACATGGCAACTGGGAGTTCTGAGAGGAGGGAGAGCACTCAATGCTGTGGAGACCCAGACTCAGAATTGACATGACGTCACTTCCCCCAAATTCTGCTGATTAAAGCCAGGCTGAAAATAGGCACTGTCCCTTGATCAGAAGAGCTGCAAAGTTACATTGCAAAGAGGATGGGTGGACACAGAGAGGCTATAATTGCTCTCTTCTTTTAAATCGTCTACCACACCAAGCACATTGCTTTAATATGTTGTAGGTCAATAAAAATAGCAGTTTTGGCAAGATGCATTTATTCATATTCCTCATATTGAGAAACCACAGCTCCCACTACAAGCTGGCTCTTCATTTAATTTGGACAATGAATTTAATAGCTGAAAAGCAGGTTTTGTGCTTGTTCTGAACTATTTTTCAAGGTAGTTTAGGAGGTAAAGTTACAGGTTATAAAGTTAAATGTTTTCTCTGTTTCAAAATTAGGTAAAAGCATCCAAAATAGATAACTGAGTACATCCAAAAGAAAATATAAATCTGTTTGATGTCGTAGATATTTATGTTCCTACAAACAGTTAATGATCTTTAAAAAAAAAAACAAAAACCTGTGTGAAGAATAGATTACTATAAATGCAAATATGGGAATTTTGCTGTAAAAAACTAACAATTTTAAACATAGATGTTTGAAATTTTAAGTTTGAACATCTGTCTTATTTCCAGGAGCTCTGCCAGTGCCGACCTGGAGAAGGAAATTGTTCCTGCTGCAAAGAGTGTATGTTGTGTCTTGGGACCCTTTGGGATGAGTGCTGTGATTGTGTTGGTAAGTTGACATGCAGGAAAGTTCATGTTTATCACAGAATCTTTGACTTTAAGGGACTTTAAAGAATGTAAGTATATTTTATGTGTATAGATTAGTGTCAGTATAGATGTAGTAGGTATATAGAACATTATTGCATTTGCTTGGATTGAATGATATTTACATAGATGTGCAGTTTTATTTTTATTGAAAAGCTCTGGAAGGAAATTCAAAGAGCTTATTCTTGAGGAACAATGGAAATTTTTTACTTTTCATTTTTAACATTTCATACTGTTGAACTTTTAATAAGAAGCTTATGTTATAGTTCCAAATAGAGAAAAATACTTCATATATTAAAAAATAGATTATCTTCCTTTTATCTAAGATTTCACTATGAGTTGCCTTGGTAGCTCAATCATTTAAGCTCCCAGCTCTTGATTTTTCTTGGGTCTCGGTCGTTGGGTGGTGAGATTGAGCCCTTATTGGGCTTCATGCTGGGCTGGGGCCTGCTTGGGATTCTCTCCGTCCCTCTCCTTCTGCCCCTCCCTGCCACTGAAAAAAAAAAAAAAAAAAAAGACTTAACTAAGAGATGCTTGAGAAATTAAAAGCTTTTTTTTTTTTTTTTTTTTTTTTGAGAAACTAAAAGTTATTTTTAAGTGCTTGCTGAGGAATAGTGTCCAAGATGTATTAAATAAAAAGTGGAGCACATCTGCGTGGCTCAGTTGGTTGGGCATTCAACTCTTGATTTCTGCTGGGGTCATGATCTCAGGGTGATGGGATCAAGGCCCCCTCTGGGCTCTGCTCTCAGTGGGGAGTCTGTTTGAGATTCTGTCTCCCTCTCCCTTTGCCCCTCCCTGCACTTGCACATTTTCTCTCTCTCTTAGTCTCTCTAAAATAAATAAATAAATCTTTTAAAAAAAAAAAACCAAGGTGTGCAAAAGTGCGTTCATGGAATCACTTGTGTTTTCGAAAGAAAATTTACATGTGTAGACTGCTGATGGGAGAAACACTCATCATCCTCTCTCCAACCAGTTAACCCTTTTTCATCCCCTTAAACCACAGTTCAAATGTCCCCTTATCTCCCAAACATCTTTTTTGACTGAGATAGGATCCTCTACATTATTCAGATTATCTGCTTCTGTTAGGTCATGTGCTACATGCTACTATACGTTTTTAACGTTTCTTTCAATAGACTATAAACTCCTTAGGGACAGAATGGTGTCATTTTGATCTTTTATAATTAACTACTATGTTTATCAAAGCGGGATATATGTATATACGTGAAGTTCATGCATGTTGTACTAAAACAAGCCCCTGGCATGCTTGTTCCCAACCCTTTGATCCTGTGTCACAGACAGCAACTTCTAAGTCTTTGGTATGGTCTTACTTCCCTAATTTTGAATAATATCCCTATACTGTTCTCTTGATTCTTTGATTTTAGGAACTATTCATTGACTTTTTTTATGGCAGATAATGACTTAGCTTTATCTCTTATCTTCCCAATATAGTTATCACTACTTCTAGTTAAATCAGTAATTACGTTAGCCATCCATTGAATAAATTAGTGTTGCATATTAGTTTGATATATGATGTATAAACACTAGTTTATTAAATGAATAATACTATTAGGACTTTTTATATTGGAGTATGCTTGCTGAAAGCTTTCTTAATCTTCTAGACTTTGTATTAGAGTTTAAAATTCAGGCTTTCATTTTTAATTTATAAGAGCCCTTCTCTGCTTGTCCTTTTTGGGGAGCATACTGTTCTTTTTTTTTTTTTTTTTAATTTTATTTATTTATTTATTTATTTAACAGAGAGAAAGAGGGAGAGAGCACAAGCAGAGGAATCAGCAATCAGAGGGAGAAGGAGAAACAGGCTCCCCGCTGAGCAGGGAGCCCAGTGTGGGGCTCGATCCCATAACCCTGGGATCATGACCTGACCCAAAGGCAGACACTTATTGATTGAGCCATCCAGGTGCTCAAACAGCTTTTTTTTTTTTTTTAAGATTTATTTTTTTAAGTGACCTCCACTCCAACGGGGGGGCTTGAACTCACAACCTGGAGATTGAGAGTCACGTGCTCCACAAACTAACCCAACCCCATTGACCTCTTCTTCTAGGAAAAGACTTAAATAGTTCTGTTGAGAAAGAACCACTTATCTATGGTCATATCTCTACAATTCTAGAAGCAATTGGTGTGCTTCTAGGCTAGTTTCCATTTAAAAATATATATGTATATATATTATCTACCTCTGAGGATTTAATCGCTAGTTTTAAACTTTGAGGGAATTCATAACGTAACTTTACCTCTCATTTAAAATTCAGTTAATCCTTCTGCTCTCTAGGATAAAATTTCCATGTTCCAGTTCTTTCTGGAGAGCAGTATTCTTTTTCTTGTAAACCATTCTCTTCCACACTAGGTTCTTGTAATGTCCTCTGTAAATCTGTGGCTGCTCCTCCCTTCTAAATTGAAACACTGCCCATACTTTTCACATACTTTTCATAGGTGGGGCACAGGTCTCTGAGAGGACCTAAATTAGCCTTCCCTTCCGGTCTCATTTGGTGGACTTTTAGCACATACTTGTCTAGCAGGCTCTCCTCCAGCAACCTTGCATAAGAGAATTCGTTTCTCTTTTCTGATTTTCTCTTAAGGCAGCTCATTTTTATACTTGCTGTTAAACATATTACTCAAATCCTGTAGTTTTTGGATCCTGGATCTCTAGCTACACCTTTTTTAATTTTATTTTAGTGTTTGCTTTGTTTTTACTTTTCTTGAAGTACACAAAGAGAGTACAAAGTACTCTTTGTACTCTCTTTGTGTACTTGAATGTAAACAAGTACATTTTTCTTGAATGTACACAAAGAGAATACAATGAACTTGTACACTTTTTTTGAATGTAGGCAAAGAGAGTACAATGAACTTCTGGGTACCTACTCCCCAGCTTCAGTAGCCATACCTCTTTCATCCATTCAATCATCTGTCTGTGAATCTGCACAACCCCTCTGCCACTTTCTTTTGTTGGGGTATTATAAAGTAATTTCAGTACATCTCCAAAGTCCTTTAGTTACACATCTTAAAAAAGAGAGAAAGTAAATTTTCTTACACATACAATGTTATGACCACACCTAAAATACGTAGCAGTACTTCCTTAACATTTAATATCTAGTCCATAGTCAGATTGCCCTAATCAACTAAATGTTGTTTATAGCTGTTTTAATCAAATCAAGGTCTCACAGTCCACTTACTGTATTTAGACTGTTAGGTTTCTTATGTTTCTTTTATTCTAAAACAATTCTTCCTTCCCTCACCACCTTTAAGGTTCTGTAGACTTGTTGAAGAAACTAGTGAATTGGATGGAAAATATATCGCTTTCTGGATCTGGCTGATTGCTTCCCATATTTAACTTGTTACTTTGTCCTATTTCCTATGCATTGGAGATTAGATCTTAAAACTGATCAGATTCAGATTCAGTTTTTGGGAGAGGTACATAAATTACACACTTACAATGTCTGGTTGTCCTCCTTTTAGTGGTGTTGATTGCTGGGTTCAAATGGTGAAAGTCTGATCCTTTTGTACTAAGTTTTCCACCAGTCTTTCACCTGGTAGTTTCACCCTTCATTGATGACCTTTGCCATTATCAATTTCATTAAATAACGATCTACTATTATCTTTCCTTCTGCATTTATTAGCTAGAATTATTCTGTATAGAAGAACTTTCTTACACCTACTAATAAGGGATATGTAAACAAAAAGTAAGATAAGTAATTCTCTTTGTTGAGTTTCAGAGTATTGACTTCATGCCCTAGCAAATTCCAGTAGTGTTCAATACATTTTTGCTTTGCTTTTTGGTAGGTTGGGTGTGGATGAGGGTGATGGTATTTTAAGTAACATTGTAAACTCATGGTTTTTTACATACATTTAGTGTTTTAATCAGTTGCTGCCATTGTTCTTTTTGCTCAAATTGTTTCATCTTTGGTCAGTAGGAGCTTCCTCAACTTGGTGCTTGAGTCCTTTTGACATGCTTTTTGACATCTTTTTGACATGTTCTTTCTTAGCTTTAGAGACTGTTCAAAGCTCATCTTATATATCTTACATATGTAATTAGCCATTTCCCCAGGAGACTTTGAGTCCCAACAGAAGAAAATGGTGGGCAGAGACCACAGTCGTGCCATTAGGACTACTTGTTGCTGCTACCAGCTTTCTTATAACCCTTTTTAGTGGGCAGAGCTAATAAATAGTTATAAGGGAAAATCTTTTTGAGTTTGTAGTAATATTGCCAATTCAAATTTAAGATGACAGGTCTTTATTCCTTTTGATTTTACATCTGTAGCTCTTTCATACTGAAATTTTTGTTTTCTAATAACATTAATATTACTTATATGCTTTATTTATAATACATTAGTGAGATTATTAAGTGGCAGTTAAGATTGTTCTTTGTCCTTGAACATGTATTGAAGATATAAAGCCCAAATACTGTCTTCCGAAATCAGCTGGAGTATTTTCTGCGAGTGGTTATGTGACCGACTTGATTTAAAATTGGGTTTATTTATGTTAGTTTTCAATTTTTAGGGATTGTTTATTTCCCTTTTGATTTGTGTGTTGATTATGTAAAATATTTACATAATTAGAAAGACAAATGTATGTAACAGTGGTAAAGCAGTCATCTCTGTCACTTCCACTTTGTTCCTTCTATACATCATGTGACCATATAACTTATTGTCCAAACTAAGACATTTTTGAGAGTTAAACCAGGACATGACCTGAATTGGCTAAACCTGAAATGACCTGAATTGGCTCAAGGAAATGGGTAAATGGTTTCATCCTACCTATACTCATTGTTTAAAACTTTTGTAGGCATTTATATTTTTTAAAAAACAAACAGACAAACATTAATTTATTACAGAAAACATTGTGCTTCATGCTTTTTCTTTCTTGTTTTTGTATTTTAATTTAAATAAATGCCCTGGAACTTCTTCCATATTAATTTGTGGGGGGGTACCTACATAGAAGCCCATTGTTGGCTGAAACACCTTATGTATTCATTTGTTGATAGATGGACATTTGGGTTGTTTCCAATCTTTTGTCATTACAAATAAAATTATAATGAATAATCTTGAAGAGTCAATTCCATGTGATATTGCTAGATATTATCCCATTCTCCTCCAAAAGAGTCAGAATATTTGCATTCTCACCAAGGCCCTGTTTCCCCCACACTTCCAAAAAATTATGTTGCCAAACTTTTGTTGCTGTTATTTGCCAAAGTTTTGGATTTTTGTTAATTTGATAGGGAAATGGTGTAGTTTTAAATTTTCATTTCTTTTATTACTAGTGAGGTTGAGCATCTGTTCATATGTTTTTGGACTATTTATACTTACTTTTTTTGTGAATTATTCATATCTTTGCCCATTTTTCAACTGGATTATTGGTATTTTTATTTATTATTTAGAAGTTTAAAAATATGTTAGGCATATAAGGCCAACATTTATGTTATAAATTATAATTTTGTTTCCCAGTTGCTCATTTGTATTTTAACCTTTTTTGGTTTTGTTTTTAAGATTTTGTTTATTTATGGGCGCCTGGGTGGCTCAGTGGTTAAGCCGCTGCCTTCAGCTCAGGTCATGATCTCAGGGTCCTGAGATCGAGTCCTGCATCGGGCTCTCTGCTCAGCAGGGAGCCTGCTTCCTCCTCTCTCTCTCTCTCTCTCTCTCTCTCTGCCTGCCTCTCTGCCTACTTGTGATTTCTCTCTGTCAAATAAATAAATAAAATCTTAAAAAAAAAAAAAAGATTTTGTTTATTTATTTGAGAAGGGCAGAGAGAGAGAGCACGAGCAGGAGAAGGGAGAAGCAGACTCTCCTCTGAGCAGGGAAACCGACGCAGGGCTTGATCCCAAGACCCCAAAACTATGACCTGAGCCAAAGACAGATGCAAAGACAGATGGACTGAGCCACCCAGGCGCCCTTTCTTTGCTGTTTTTTATCCTGAAAAGTTTTTTTTTTTTATTTTGTGTCAACTTTATCAGTGTTTCCTTTCATTATTTCTAGATTTTGAGTCATAGGTTTTCCCCCTACTCCCAGATAGTACTTGCATGGTTTTGTTTATTTATCTGCATATAACCCTCTAATACATTTGGAATTCATCCTGATTTATATATGAACTATGGATCCAGTTGTCTCTTTTTGACACAATTACCACTATTCATTTAAATAGTACTTATAAAGTCATAAAGCTATTTATTTAAGTCTTTCTTCCACTGATTTGAGATGCCACCAGTATCATATGTACTTTGCTTTCATTTCTGGGTTTTCTATGTTATGCCAATAGTCTCCATGTCCGTTCATGCATCAGAATCACACTTACTTATTTAAAAAAGCCTTATAAATGTTTTACTATCTAGAAAGACTAGACAACCATCCATTGCTTTTCTGGCCATAGTATATTAATTTCAAGCGTGCATACATACATACTAGAGTTAATAAGAGGATTCTTTTCTTCCCTTTAGGTTTGCACATGTTCTTTATAAAAGACTTTCCAACCAGGCTTAACTTTTGAAAACTATTTCTCCAAAAAGCTATTAAAAATTAGGCTGCTCTTATTCCCTTGAGATTTTCTGCCATAAAGTACAGAAACAGACCATTGATAATATTAAGTTTTTGTATAAATAAAATGCTCTGTTTTGTATTTTGGGCATTAGCTTGCACTTTTAGAATCATGTGCAATGAAAACAAGTGAGCCTAACAACTGAAAAGGAGCCACTGGCCAGAATAGCAACTTGGCCCACCTAAACAAAATCTAACCTAAACTAAAAGGGCTTCTTGCTTTGACTTCTCTTCTTATTTACTTGTCTGCTTTATAGTTCCTGACCCTTAATTCCTGTTTTATGGCTCTTTTTCTGACTTTATCCACTTAGATTAGTTTTTGCTTATTGTATAATTTCACATAAATGGAATCATACAGTATCACATAGTGGTTTAAAATGCATTTTAGAAAATTATGGAATGATGTATAATAAAACAGACTCTACAATTAACCATAAAAATAAAATTGTCAGTGTTTTTAATGAGCAAAAAATGGGTTTATTTAAGAATAGCAGAAAATTGCAGTTTGGGATATGAAAGCTACAGCAAAACCATAGGCAAGTCCAGAAAACAAAGGAGAGGAACACTCTTTTATAGAGGACAGGGAAGAGTTAGGAGTACTCTTGTAAATAAAAAGTATGCTGGAGTAAACTAAGAGTTGGAAGTGTAATGGCTTCTCATTGGCTTAATTCGGACAGTCTCTCATTGTCTGGGCTGTTACCAGGGGAGAAGAAAACTTCCTCTCTCCTGCTGGGGCAGCAAAGTATAGTCTTCTTCTTCCTTTTGGGAGTTCAGTGGTGTACTGTTTGGATAATGTTGATTTGGAGATACTAGATTCTTTCTGAGACTGAGGTCATGTCTAGTACTTAATGAAAATATTATAGATTCTAAATCTAGGCTAGGAAGCCTGGTAAAAAACTGCGTAGCAAGAATAACTTGAACCATTTTGCCACACCATTTCAGAGATTCCAGATCTCACCCAGGTGAGAGAAAAACCTATGAAAAGGGCAAAAGAAGGTGGGGGTGTCAGGTAAGAGGCAGTGCCTGCAAAACCCAGGAAAACAAGATGAGACAGTTATGCACTTGACACTTGGAACACAAAGTCAAATGTTGAGCCTTAAGACAAAAACTCTGCCATCCTCTTGATGGCATGTTTCTTCTGTATTCCTGGTTCTTTATCTGCTTTATGAATTCCTTGAACTCTGACTTTCAACTCATGGCTATGGTTCTAATACCAACTTGACTGGGGTGCAGCCCTTTCCTTTTAGGACATCCAGGCTTTTTATGATTTTACCTTTTATAGCTCAGATCATATCTAGGTGTATCCATTGGCTACCGCACAGAATGGATTTCTGTCTTGCTTCACACCAACACTTGTTACTCTCTAATATTAGAGAACAAATATGTGCTAAGAGTTCATCCAAATCCTAGTGTGGTAAATATTTGTTTTCTTAGTTATTTTTAGACATAATCAAATTACATTCCTAGTTCAGGAAAATATGAATAAAATTAGAGTACAGTGGAAAACACCTTTGTTGAAATAAATGACTTTGGGACTCTAACCAAACATAACGTAATTTTTTTTTTTAAGATTTTATTTGACAGAGAGAAATCACAAGTAGACGGAGAGGCAGGCAGAGAGAGAGAGGAAGGGAAGCAGGCTCCCTGCTGAGCAGAGAGCCCGATGTGGGACTCGATCCCAGGACCCTGAGATCATGACCCGAGCCGAAGGCAGCGGCTTAACCCACTGAGCCACCCAGGCGCCCACATAACATAATTTTTAAAAATTTTTTATTTATTTACATTTATTGAGGTGTAGTTGGTAGAGTATTACATTAGTTTCAGGTAGAAGTATAGTGAATTGACAACATGATGCTATGCTCACCTGTCACTATAAATGCTATTTCAGTACCATTGACTAGATTCCCTATGCTGTACCTTTCATCCTTGTGACTTATTCACTTCGTTAAATGGAATTCTGTACCTCCCATTCCCCTTCAGTCATTTGGCCCATATCCACCTCCCCCCTTCGCCTCTGGTAACCACCAGTTTGTCCTCTGTATTTATGAGTCTGTTGTTGCTTTTTTGTTTCTGTGCTTGTTTTTCAGATTCCACATAGAAGTGAAATCTTATGGTGTTTGTTTTTCTCTGACTTCTTTTACTTAACGTAATAACCTCTAGGTCGGTCCTTGTTGTTGCAAATTCTTTTTTATGACTGAGTATAATATTCCGTTAGATACATGTATGTAAGACTACTCTTCTTCCTCCATTCATCTATCAATAGATACTTGGTTGCTTCTACATCTCGGCTATTACAAATAATGCTGTAATGAACAGGGGTGTCTATATCTTTTTTAATTAGTGTTTTTGTTTTCTTTGGCCCAGTAAATAGAATAATTGGATCATATGGTATTTATAGTTGTATTTTTTTAGTAACCTCCATATTGTTTCCCACAGTGGCCACATCAGTTTACATTCCCAGCAACAGTGCATGAGAGTTCCCTTTTTTCCACATCCTTTCTAACACTTGTTATTTGTCTTTTTGTTACTAGCCATTCTAACTGATATAAAGTGATAGCTCATTGTGGTTTTGATTTGCATTTCCCTCACGACTGGTGATGTTGAGCATCTTTTCATGTGTCTATTGGCCATCTGGATGTCTTCTTTGGAAAAAAGTCTCTTCAAGTCCCTTGCCCATTTTTAATTGGATTATTATTATTTGGTGTTGAGTTGTACAGTTCTTTATATATTTTAGATATTCACCCCTTATCAGACATTTTATTTGCAAATATCTTCTCCTCTATGCTAGGTTGACTTTTTTGTTTTGTTGGTGGTTTCCTTTGTTTTGAAAAATCTTTTTATTTTGGTGTAGTCCTACCAGTTTGTTTTTAGTTTTGTATCCCTTGCCTCAGGAGACATATCTAGAAAAATGTTGCTAAGGGCGTTGTCCAAAAGGTTATTGCCTGTTTTTTCTTCTAGGACCTTTCTGGTTTCAGGTCTCACATTTAGGTCTTTCATCCATTTTGAGTTTATTTTTGTGTATGGTGTAAGAAAGCTATCCAGTTTCATTCTTTTGCATGTAGCTGCCCCATTTTCCCAGCACTATTTATTGAAGAAACTGTCTTTTTCCCATTTATATTCTTTCGTGGGGGCTTGGAGGGACAGAGGCAGAGAGTGAATCTTAAGCAGGTTTCATGCCCAATGCAGAGCCCCACGCAGGGCTCCATCTCATAACCCTGAAATTATGACATAAGACCATGCTTAAACCGACTGAGCCACCCAGGCGCCCCTCCATTTATATTCTTGCCATCTCTGTTTGTAGATTAGCTGACGATATAAGTGTGACTTTATTTCTGGGCTCTCTGTTTTGTTCCATTCATCTATGTGTCTGTTTTTGTGCCAGTATCATATTGTTTTGGTTACTGTAGCTTTGTAGTATTACTTGAAATCTGGGATTATGATACCTTCAGCTTTGTTCTTCTTTCTCAAGATTGTTTGCACTCTTGAAGGTCTTTTGTAGTTCCATGCAAATTTTAAGATTATTTGTTCTAGTTTTATGAAAAACACTATTATTATTTTGATAGGGATTGTGCTGAATATGTTTTTGCTTTGGGTAATATGAACATTTTAACAATATTAATTCTTCCGTGGTTTGTCTTTCCATTTGTGTTTGTCATTTTCAATTTCTTTCATCAGTGTTTTATAGTTTTCAGGGTATAGGTCTTTAACCCCTTTGGTTAAGTTAATTCCTTAGTATTTTATTCTTTTTGGTACAATTATAAATGGAATTGTTTTCTTAGTTTCTCTTTCTGCTATATCATTATTAGTGTATAGAAATGCAACAGATTTCTATATATTAATTTTGTATCCTGTAGTAAATATTTATTTTTAAATCCTTATTGACAAATACGATTTTCCATCTTTTCCTTTTAAAATACTGATAGTATTTAAGAAAACTAGGCATATTATTTAGATAAATTATGGTCTCCACCAAATCCAATTTTTGCATTGATTTAATACATATGCCAGAATCGATATGTCAAGAGATATAAGCTTTTTTTAATTTGGTTTTATTTTGCTAAAATTGTTTGATTGGCTCAAATGTTTATAATTGTTACCCAGCAAGTACTTAAGGACACCCAACTCTAGAGTCATATATGCCTAATTTTCTTCAAGGATAGTCATTAAATATCTTTTACTTTCAGCCCACCGTAATCTATTACATATATCAAATATGAGTCATAGCATAATATTCAGAAATAGTTTCTTTCATTCTCTCTCTTTTTTTTTTTTTTTGGATTTTATTTAATATTTGAGAGACAGACAGACATAGCACAAGCAGGGGGAGAGGCAGAGGGTGAGACATAAGCAGACTCCCTGCTGAGCTCTGAGCCTGGAGTGGGACTTAATTCTAGGAGCTGGCAATCATGACCTGAGTGAAAGGCATACACTTAATCATCTGAGCCACCCAGGCATCCCATTCAGGAGCAATTTCAATTACCAAAACAATTTGCAATTCCCAAAACTGTTATGTTGTTGTTGTTTTTCCACAAAAAGCTCTGTTAGGCAATTGTTTTTTAATTGAGGTGATTTTTTTTTTCCAAAAAGGAATACTCCTCACTTAACTCAGGTATATCTTTGAGAAACCGAATAGCTATACCTTTATTCCAAATTAACCTTTTTTTAAAAAAATTCTCTTTTGTGATACCCATTGGATCTTATTCTTAGAAATGATAATTGACCCCATGTTTCTTAAAGTAAATTGCTTGTTATTTACAAGTCCCTTAGGTTGTCATAAAAATAGTTTTGGGGGGTACCTGGGTGGCTCAGGTTGTGATCCCAGGGTTCTGGGATAGAGCCCCCCACTAGGCTCCCTGCTCTATGGGGAGTCCACTTCTCCCTCTCTATCTGCAGCTCCCCCTGTTTGTGTGCATGTGCTCTCTCTCTCTTTCTCTGTCAAATAAGTAAATAAAACCTTTACAAAAAAAATAGTTTCGGGAATTGCATTATGAAGTTATTTTGCTTTTTTATTTGTATGTGAGCCCCAGCCAAAACAAGGGTCCTGAATTGAAAGGATTTTTTAAAATTACTCTTGTACATTAGTTCCTCTTCTATATCCAAGAAAGAACTTTGAGTTTGTTTATTGTATATGTCCTATATATCTCCTGCCTTTTAAAACGACATTTTAAAAGGGGATCTTGCCCCAGTACTATGAGCACACTTTGCACTCAGATCTTGATATCTGATGTGATCTTTCTCACATCATTCTCTAATAAAAGGAGCCAGGCTTCTTAGAAGAACAGCTGGTTCTAACACTGAGGCAGGAAATATAGAAGATAAACCTGGAACATGTTAAAGTGCCAAAAGGTAAGGAAGTGCTAAAAACAACAACAGCAACAAACTCATATTGGTGTGTGTGTGTCAGCTTTACACAGAACCAACTGAAAGAGCTCCTGGTGGCAAAAGCTGGAAAAAACAACCAACAGAATAAAGTAGTAATGGATTATAACCAAGAGTATAAAATAGATATTCACGAATCTATATTGATATAAATAATTGATTAAATAAGTTAACTAGTAGAAGAAAAGAGACAGATCACGAAGACAGAATTCAAATAAACTATGTAGATATTCTGCCCTCAAGGAGGGGGAGCATAACTGCTGGTGCAGGTGTGGGCTACTCATAGTGACTTCCCTCTGGGAAGGTGGGAAGAGAGTGACTTTGCAGTGGAGAAATCTGACATACACTATTTCAGCCAGATGATTAAGGTCAATATAAGCAGTCATAAGTCTTGCTGGCAGTGTGTACCTTCGATCCGATTTGATGAAAATAGCACTTTATCTCTATGATCTTCCTCCCAGTAACCTATAACCTGAATCTTATTGTGAGAAAAACATCACACATATTCTAAAAGCAGTGCATCCTATGAAATACCTGACTAGTACTACTCAAAACTGTCAAAGCCATCAAAAATAGGAAAACTGAAAAACTGCCACAGCCATGAAAAGCCTAAAGAGATATGATGGCTAAATTTAGTGTGGCATCCTAAATGGGATCTTGGAACAGGACAAGGATATTAGGTAAATACTATAGAAATCTGAGTTATGTATGTATATTATTTAATAATATGTATCAATATGAGTCCCTTAATTATAAGAAATGTACCATATTATATAAGATGTTAAGCCTCTGCCTTCGTCCTGGGATCGAGTCCCACGTCGGGCTCTCTGCTCAGCAGGGAGCCTGCTTCCTCCTCTCTCTGCCTGCCTCTCTGCCTGCTTGTGATCTGTCTCTGTCAAAGAAATAAATAAAATCTTAAAAAAAAAAAAAAGTCTTAAGAAATAAGCTGTAGAGAGAGGTACCTGACTGGCTAAGTTGCTTAAACATCTGACTCTTGATTTTAGCTCAGATCCTTATCTCAGGGTCTTGGGATGGAGCCCTGCTCCAGGCTCTGCACTTAGTGGGGAGTCTGCTTGAGCTTCTCTCCCTCTCCCTCTGCTCCTCTTCCCCTCCTGGCTCATAAGCTCTCTCTCTCTCTCTCAAACAAATAAATAAATAAATAAAATACTTTTTCTTTTTCTTTTTTTTTTTTAAAGTAGGTTATAGGGGCGACTGGCAACTCAGTCAGTTAAGCATCTGCCTTTGGCTCAGGTTGTAATCTCAGGGTCCTGGGATCAAGGCCTGTCTTGGGTTCCCTGCTCAGCAGGGAGCTTGCTTCTCTGTCTCCCTCTGCTGCTCCCCCTGCTGACGCTCTTTAGCATGCATTGTCTCCTCTTTGTCAAACAAATAAGATCTTTTTCAAAAATAGGTTATAGAGGGAAAAAAGGTTTAGAGGAAATAAACTTTTAAAATAAATAAATAAAAATAAATCAATTAATAATAATAAAATAATTAATAAAAATAATAAATAAAATAGCATGGACAATATAATCCTATATAACAGAAATTTTATCCATGTATCTAATTGTCAAAATAAAGAGACTTATTTAAAAGAAACTTTCTTAGGATTTTTATGTTGGAAGTACACTTAATTTATAGATACATTTTTGGAGTGCTGATACAGTTTTAGTATTGAATTCTTCTACCCATAAGCATGGTGTTGCTTACTATTTAATGTCTATATGTCTTTAATATCTTTCAATAGCGATTTACCATTATCAAAACAAAAAAATTAAGTTTAAAATGTTAATCCATTCATTAAACAAAGGATAGTAGTTTTGTTTATACTGTAAAATTTGGGAAGATCAGATGAGATTCTGCTATTGAATGGATTAGTTATAGACATTTGTAACTTGATGCTTCTTTAGTTCAAGATGTCTTAATTCTTAGGCCGGGCATTCCATATCTACTAGATGACTTCCTAAAGAATTTTGTCTAGTGAAGCACTTTTTAATTCTTTAAAATGTCAGTGTACAGTATCTGGCTTTCAGGTCCCTGCTCTGTCACCTAATACATTATATGGCTTTTTGTATGTTACACATTATATGTTACTCAGCTTCTTGTAAAGATGAAGGCAAAGATAGTATCATTCTAAAATCGTATAACACAGTAGCTTTCATTTGTAGCTATTACAATTATCACTCTTAAGTTAGTAAACGATATTGGATTTAATAGTTATTTACAACTACTAATTTTTTATGATCTCTATAAAAATAATTGGGCTTGGGCACAAAGCTGTATTCTGTGAACTCTGAATTTTCTCTTGGATTTAGCCAGACCATCCATCTAAGAACTAGACTCTATTGTTAAAGCCCTTTTTAAAACTGCCTCTGCACTACTGTACTTGGCATTGTGCATTGAGTCTGCCTTGAGAGCATTGTATTGCTATGACAACTCCTGAGAGGACAGATGGTGGTGGGATTTTTATGTTTATGAAAACAGGGCATGGGTTTTAAAAGATTAAGGAAAGCTTCTCTAGACAATGACATGTCCCCATTTCTCAGTTTCAGTCATTACTTATCTCACCAATGTTGTTTTTTGTATCACTATATCTTCTGCATAGCATCAGATAAATTGTTTCCTTTTTTTGTTTTAATAATCTGTAGTTTTGAAAACAATAGGAGTTTGTTTGCAGGAAAAGATAATTATAGTATTAACTAAGTATTGGTTCTTTTTAAAACTATACCTACCCATGGGGATTCTCATTTACTTTCTGTATTCATGCTGAGGAAACTAAGAGATGAGAACTTCCAACCATTCTGATTTCCCTCTCAAAATGAGGTCTATTTGGTCATATGCTCTGAATCCCATTGCTCTTTCTGGATAACGGTAGGGCACATTCTGCCTTAGAGATCTAGCTACAATTGCCACAGTCTCTTTCCATCTGTTCTTCTAACGCAGCAGTTCCCAAACTTTTTTTTTTTTTAATCTCAGAACTCCTTTATACTCTGAAAAATTCAATCTTTTTTTAATTTCATTTTTTATTGTTAATACCCTGCTTACTTTAAAAACATATTTCAGATAGCTTTCAATACAGAAAAGACACTCCCCAAATGAAACACTCTGAAACAAAAGAAAAAATATGACTCAGAGGATGAAAACCAGAAGCTAATTACAGCAGAAACCTAAGCTGAGGGATACTTAATTTTTTTATTCCTTTTTAAAAATTTTTTAAATTTTGTAATAAACATATAATGTATTATTAGCCCCAGGGGTACAGGTCTATGAATCTCTAGGTTTACACACTTCACAGCACTCACCATAGCACATACCCTCCCCAATGTCCATAACCCCACACCCCCTCCCTACCCCCTCTTTCCCCGGCCACCCTCAGTTTGTTTTGTGAGATTAAGAGTCCCTTATGGTTTGTCTCCCTCCCAATCCCATCTTGTTTCATTTATTCTTTTCCTACCCCCCAAACCCCCCACATTGCATCTCCACTTCCTTATATCAAGGAGATCATATGTTAGCTGTCTTTCTCCGATTGACTTTTTTCGCTAAACATAATACCCTCTAGTTCCATCCACGTTGTCACAAATGGCAAGATTTCATTTCTTTTGATGGCTGCATAGTATTCCATTGTATATATATATACCACAGTTTCTTTATCCATTCATCTGTTGATGGACATCTAGGTTCTTTCCATAGTTTGGCTATTGTGGACATTGCTGCTATAAACGTTTGGGTGCACGTGCCCCTTCGGATCTTTAGGGTAAATACCCCATAGTGCAATTGCTGGGTCATAAGGTAGCTCTATTTTCAACTTTTTGAGGAATCGCCATGCTGTTTTCCAGAGTGGCAGCACCAGCTTGCATTCCCACCAACAGTGTAGGAGGATTCCCCTTTCTCCACATCCTTGCCAGCATCTTTCATTTCCTGACTTGTTAATTTTAGCCATTCTAACTGATGTGAGGTGGTATCTCATTGTGGTTTTGATTTCTATTTCCCTGATGCTGAGTGATATGGAGCACTTTTTCATGTGTCTGTTGGCCATCTGGATGTCTTCTTTGCAGAAATGTCTGTTCATGTCCTCTGCCCATTTCTTGATTGGATTATTTGTTCTTTGGGTGTTGAGTTTGATAAGCTCTTTATAGATTTTGGATATTAGCCCTTTATTTGATATGTCGTTTGCAAATATCTTCTCCCATTCTGTCAGTTGTATTTTGGTTTTGTTAACTGTTTCCTTGGCTGTGCAAAAGCTTTTGATCTTGATGAAGTCCCAATAGTTAATGAAAAATTTAATCTTTAGTCATCTCTTGCTCTGGTTGAAATTATAAAGAAAATCCAACCTCACACAACTATGAATTGGTAGAAAAAAAGTAGCTTAATAGCTTTTCCAGGGGCACCTGGGTGGCTCAGTGGGTTAAGCCTCCACCTTCGGCTCAAGTCATGATCTCAGGGTCCTGGGATCGAGCCCCACGTCGGACTCTCTGCTCAGCGGGGAGCCTGCTTCCCCTCGCTCTCTGCCTGCCTCTCTGCCTACTTGTAATCTCTCTCTCTGTCAAATAAATAAGTAAAATCTTTTTTAAAAATAGCTTTTCTAGATAATTGTGTATATTCTTCTTTGATTCTACACCAAAACTGGACAAGTGGTAATTTCCTGTCTCATGAACAGCTGTATGATTTGATACCCTGCCCCCTCTCTCATTCTGAAGTTCCAAATAAATTAGATTAAAAAAAAAAATTGGAGAATTCTCTCTAGAGAAATTGAAGGAGTTACCAGAAAGGACTAGAAGCACTGGTGTGTTGTAATGGCTATATTTTAGAAGAATTTGAGAAAATATATCTGAATTATCAAGAGCAAGAAAGCATTTGCAAATTTAGAAATTGATTAGAGGGCGCCTGGGTGGTTCAGTTGGTTAGGCAGCAGCTGCCTTCCAGTCAGGTCATGATTCTGGAGTTCTGGGATCAGTCCCGCATCAGGCTTCTTGCTCTGTAGGGAGCCTGCCTCTCCCTCTGACCCTCCCCCATCTCATGCTCCCTCTCACTCTCTCTTTC
This sequence comes from Mustela putorius furo, assembly GCF_011764305.1. NCBI lineage: Eukaryota > Metazoa > Chordata > Mammalia > Carnivora > Mustelidae > Mustela > Mustela putorius. The sequence continues at coordinate 9,002,303 of NW_025422010.1, read as the reverse complement.
TCTCTCAAATAAATAGAATCTTTAACAATAAATAAAAATTTGTTTAGAGAAGTTTTCAGTTAAGAGAGGTTGAAAACAATACTGGAATGTCATAGAAATATAGAGCAAATTGACAGAAAATGACAGGAGAAGTGCCTGGGTAGCTTGGCTGGTTAAGCATCTGCCTTTGGCTCACGTCCTGATTCTGGGATCCTGGGATTGAACCCCACATCAGGCTTCCTGTTTTGTGGGGAGCCTGCTTCTCCCTCTGTCTCTGCTGTTCCCTCTGCTTGTGTTCTCTCTCTCACTCATTCTCTCAAATAAAATATTTTTCTATCTTTATTTTTGTTTTTCAACATTTCCTTAGCGATTCGGGGTCTCTTCTGATTCCATACAAATTTTAGGATTATTTGCTCCAGCTCTTTGAAGAATACCGGTGGAATTTTGATCGGAATGGCATTAAAAGTATATATTGCTCTAGGCAGTATAGACATTTTAACAATGTTTATTCTTCCGATCCAAGAGCATAGAATGGTCTTCCATCTTTTTGTGTCTTCTTCAATTTCTTTCATGAGTGTTCTGTAGTTCCTCGAGTACAGATCCTTTACCTCTTTGGTTAGGTTTATCCCCAGGTATCTTATGGTTCTTGGTGCTATAGTAAATGGAATCGATTCTCTAATTTCCCTTTCTGTATTTTCATTGTTAGTGTATAAGAAAGCTCCTGATTTCTGCACATTGACTTTGTATCCTGCCACGTTGCTGAATTGCTGTATGAGTTCTAGTAGTTTGGGGGTGGAGTCTTATGGGTTTTCCATATAAAGAATCATGTCATCTGCGAAGAGAGGGAGTTAAAAAATATATTTTTTTTTCTAAAAAGGAAAAAGAAAATATAACAGGAAAAATAGATACTCCAGGAAAGAATAAAAAATAGGAGGGAGGAACTTGTCAAAGTAATAATAGAAGAAAACTTTCCAAAGCTGAGAAGAAAAAAAACATGTATCCTTAGGCTGAAGAATCTACAGAATGCGAGCAAGATTAATAAAAAAGACCTACATCTAGACACAGCCTCAACAATTTTACTACTTCCAAGTCATAATACTCTGAAAGATCTCAGAAATAACTAGAATTTATGTACAAGAAATAAGAATTACACTATTGGGGCACGTGGCTGGCTCAGTCTGTAGAGCATATGACTTTTGATCTCAGGATCATGAGTTCAAGCCCCACATTGGGTGTGGAGCATACTTAAAAAAATAAAATAAATTTGGGTGCCTGGGTGGTCAGTGGGTTAAGCCTCCGTCTTCGGCTCAGATCATGATCTCAAGGTCCTGGGATTGAGCCCTGCATTGGGCTCTCAGCTCAGCAGGGGGCCTGCTTCCCCCTCTCTCTGCCTGCCTCTCTACCTACTTGTGATCTCTCTCTCTCTGTCTAATAAATAAATAAAATCTTTTTAAAAAAAAGTAAAATAAAATAAATCATGAAAAAAAAACCTGAGTTTAAAAAAGAAGAGTCACACTGCCATCAGACTTCTCATCACTGTCCCTGGACCAGTGCCTCAAGTGCACAGTTGGAAAATTACTTTGAACTGACAAATTATTGATCAAGACTATTAATGTAAAATTAAAAGCATTTTCAACAGCAAAAACTCAAAGTTACTTCTCACACACCAGATTTGATATGATATCAAGCAAACTAAGACAGAAGACCAAGAAAGAGAATATGGGTTGAGTGAAATAGCTTTAGCCAGAAGTTGATTTAAGGTCAGTTGTAAGCTGATAACTACATTGAAGACCGTTCTGTGATCAGTCAGGTGTGTGGCCTCAGAGGAGGCACAAGAAAGCCTCAAGGAACAAAGTTTATTATAAATCACAGGTCTCAGAAAGGGAGCCAGTCACTGCCTACTGGCAGGATCATGAAGAAGCACCAGGTTTTGGTCAAATGGCAAAAAGACAGGAGCAAGAGGAAAATCTGGGCCAGGATCTTCAGTGGGCTTCTACAGGAAAATCAAAGCAGGACAGAGCAAGCAGTTTCGGTGTGGCTAGTTTGAATCATTCCACGGGCCTCCCGGCTCTGCAGGTGGTCTCCAGTTGCTTCATTCTGGGCCTGGCAGGCCTGGCGTGGTTAAAAGCACAGGCCTCCTGGGTTGCTTGGGCTGGTGGAGGAAGTGTGGCCCAGGACTGGTCAGTTTGCATATACTAGGCCTACTGCTGGCTGAGCCCTTTGCTGGTTCCAGGAATTAACCACTCCAGGAAGCAGTCTCTCCCCAGCCAGAAGCTGAAACATCGTGAAATTAAGTTAAAATTAATCAAAAATTAATTTAAACAGTTAATTAAAAACATAAATAATACAGAGACTTAAGAGGATGCTAGCCTGCCTGGCAGTAAGTGAGGGCCCTGAGAAGTATCTCTCTCAAAGAAAATGAGTTCCATAGGGTATCAGCAGAATAATTTTTCAAGATTTCTTATAAGCTTGTTATTTGTGGTATAAACACACACACACACTCTCACTCTCTCTCTCTCTCTCTCTCTCTCTCCAAGAAAATTCCAAGCATAGGAATAACAAGAAAATATAAAAATTCAACAAGAAAATTAGTCCTAGGAATTAAATATGGCAGTTGGTTTGCTGTTATGAAAGTGTTCACTTATAAAGAGAAACAGAATAGCATGGTGAATTCTTATATACCCATCACTGGATTGAACAGTTATAGAAAATATGGGGTGCCTGGGTGGCTGGGGTCATGGTCCCAGGGTCCTGGGATCGAGTCCCACATCATGCTCTCTGCTCAGTGGGGAACCTGCTTCCCTTCCTCTCTCTCTGCCTGCCTCTCTGCCTACTTTTGATCTCTGTCTGTCAAATCAATGAATAAAAATCTTTTTAAACAAATGCCACAATTGTTTCATCTATCCTTTCTCCCACTTTTTTCTGACTTGGCTTAGAAATATTTAAAAGCAAATTATAGACAATAAATAATATTTACCCCTGCATCCTTCAGTTTTAATCTCTAAAAGAAAATAAAGATATTTACTTTTTAAATAATAATCCCATTAGGAAACCTACAAAATTAACAATAATTTCTTGGTACAATCTGACATTCCAGTTCATAATCAGGTTTCTCAATTTGTCTCAAAAATGTATTTGTATAGTTGATATGTTCAAATTGATCCAAACAAGGTCCTTGCATGGTATCTGGTAGTGTGTGTGTGTGTTGTTTTTTTTTTTCTCATGCCATTTGACATACTGAAGAAACAGTTTGCCTGTAGAATATCCCACATTCAGGATTTGACTTGTTTAACTTGTTCCTCTGTCTTTCTGTATTTCTAGTAATTTGAAGCTAGTTGTTAAAGTTTGATTGGATTCAGGTTTTATATTTTTTGGCAAGAAGACCTAATAGGTAATGCTGTATGAAATAGGTGATTTTCAATATTTTATGAAGTTTATGGAAAAGTTCATTTTATCTTAAAATTAGAAATATTTTCCTCTGCTAATATGGCATTGGGCAAGGAAATTCTATCATACTGTTTTTCAGTGAACAGTATTCATGGGGACATGTTAAGGTAAACTGCTGTTTCCTGGTTTTCAACTTTTAGAATCAGTGTATGGTAAGACGAGATGTTTTCATTGTATTTAGGCAACAGAACATAGTTATTAAGTTTGTCAACATGAGTTAGGAGAAGTTGGGTGGGGAAAGTGGGAAAGGCACCTGCATCCTTATCTGCAAATGAGGGAATTAAGAAATGTGGAATAAAAATCAGAAGTTTAAGTACATTTAAGATCACAAAGGAAATAAATTATGGTATTAGAATAATACAATTATTAGAAATATTGGGAGAGGGTTAATGTAAATGAACTTTAATCCTCATCTCTTATGTAAGAGGATTAATAGATAAGATCTAAAGATGTTTTTATTGCTTTTGGTAAATTCATCATTTTTATTTAAATGCTCATGGAGGTAACCACCAGAGAAACTTAAGAAAGACTTTTAAAGTGGCTGTGTCTGGAGAGTGGAGTTGAGGGTGGAAGGAACGGAAAGGAATTTTTCTTTTGATTGTACATTTTTCTGGACTCTTTGTTGCTGTTTAACCATGCACATTCACTAAGGAAAGTAATACCTTTTCTCCCCTTAGTCTTAATTTCTACCCTAAAATGTGGTTTCAACAAGTAAAGTCTACTTTAATGTAACCTTAGTTTTCAAATGTATGATGACAACAGGTCAGATATATGAAAGAATTAAGCACACATCAGAAAAACAAGTTCTGTGCACTTCAAGGATTTGAAATGCTTGTCTTTCAGTTCTTGCCATTGGTTTCCTGCTTTGGGGCCCCTCTGTCATGTGTGGAGCCAGTGTCTTTAACATTTTAGTATAATTAATTTTTAAATTTCAGCGTAGTGACAGCATGGCGCAAAGTAGCAAACTGCCTAAGAAAATGATCCTGGAAAGAAATGAGAGCTCCAAAAATAACCTCCCTAGTCAACTAAAGAAAAGCTGACAATGGTGAACTTCGAGAGGATGACAGATGCTTCCCAAAGAAGTTTAACTAATTGTTTTAAAGTCTGAGTAGTTAGTAACTCTCTACTCAGAAACTGATCCATTGTACATAATGAATATAGACAAATGAAGAATTTATGGAAATTACAGAATGTTGCTTTTTCTGAGTGGGAGAAATCCCATGTATCATTGGAAGATCCTTATTCGTAACTCACCATGCTTGGAAGAATGCAGAATTTGAAGAGTGCTTCAGGCAAGAGATGGAGGGTCAAAATCCACATTGCCCAAGAGTCTCTAATGATGATCTCTCTGAATGCAATCCTAGTTGAAAAAGAGAAAGATATATGAAAACTTTAAAACAATACCATGGAAAAATATTACCTAGCAAGCATTTACTTCATTTTAATTCAGGGTATTCAGATTTAAATTTAAGTTACAATAATAACTTGGGTCTTTGGTCCAAGTTAACTGCACAAAACTCCCCCCGCAAAACTTGTTTTTAATGTAATTTAATCTCTGGTAATGAGCCGTGAGGTTTCTTTGAAGTTTCAGTAGATGTTATGTTAGCTCTTCTGTTGAACTCTGTTGTTTGCTTTTTCATCTCAGGTTACTAATTTTCATTCATTATAAAGTCTAGCACAAGAATATATTACGTGTATTTGTATAATTCCTGTATTCTAAGTGTTACTGACTTTTCAGTGCCACCTAATGATTACTTATAGAATATGGCTATTAAAATGAGCAGTGGATATGAAATCAGAGTGAATCATAAGCTTGGCTCTAATCCTAGATTATGTAACAGTGGACAAATCATTTAATTTATCTGGGCCTATTTCCTCTTTTATGAATAAAGGAGTCCAATTTGACCCTTTATTCCATGATTCTGTTTCATAGTCAAAGTGAAAGTTCATACATAATGAAAGATTTTATGAAAAGTATGTACAAACTTATCCTCATATCTTGCCACATTCCTTATACTAATAAAGGTCATGTGGAAAACATGAGATGATTTTTCCTTTTGCCTAAATTTATAAAATGTCAGAATTTATAAATCTGGTTTAACTTTTCAATATTTTAGTTTGAGGAAAAAGATAAACTCCATATTAGGCCTAGTAAATACTAAACCAAAATGAAGTATAATTAAATTTTTAAAAGTATCATATCCACAAAAGAAAATCCAGAGGACTCTTGTCCTGTTATTATTGCTGCTAAAGAATGTACCCCAAAACACAGTGGCTTAAAACAATAATAATTTAATCAGCTCATGAACCTGTATTCTGGGTAGCTCCTTTCTGCTCCACACATCAGGTGGAATAGCCCAAAGATTGGGGCTGATTATTTTCTCAGCTCTCCCCTTTACAGCAAAACACCTCAAAAGAGTTTTCTGTTCTCACTATCTCTAATTCTCTTTGCCATTTTCCCTCTTTTTCTTTTTTAAAGATTTTATTTATTTATTTATTTATTTGAGAGAGAGACAGTGAGAGAGAGCACGAGCAAGGAGAAGGTCAGAGAAAGAAGCAAACTCCCCGTGGAGCTGGGAGCCCGATGCAGGACTCGATCCCGGGATCATGACCCGAGCCAAAGGCAGTCGTCCAACCAACTGAGCCACCCAGGTGTCCCTGCCATTTTCCCTCTTTACATTATTTTTTAAAATAATTCATTTTGAAATAACTTTCAAAATGTAGAGAAGATCTGCCAGAAGGGGGAAGACTCCTGTATCCCTTCACCCAGATGCTCCAGTTATTAACATTTTATCGAATTTGTTCTGTTGTTCATTACTCCTTCCTCTCCCTCCACACACACACACACCTCCCAAACATGTGTGATCATTCATCCTTTTTTGAACCTTTAGAAATCAAGCTTTATACATAATAGCCCATCACTCCTAAATGTTCCAGTCTGTATTTTCCAATGAGAACATTCTCTTACATAACTGGCATACACCCTCCAAATACAGAAGCCAGCATTGTCACAATACTGCCACCCAGTTCACAGACCTCATTCATATTTCACCAACTGTCTCAGCAGTATCTCTTGTGATATCTTTTCTGATCCAGGCTCCTGTCCATAATATGTGATGCATTTAGTTGTCATGTCTGTTCAGACTCATTCACTTTAAAACAGTACTGAGGTCTTTCCCTTGACAGTTTCAGTGAGTATAGACTTTACATCATGTAGGATGACCCTAAACCTTGATCCACCTGATGATGACTGATAACCATACTTAAGGTCAGACATTCTTGGCAACAATAGCACTGAAATGAAGTTATGCATTATGTGAAGTGATACACATCACTGGTCATGTTAACCTTGATTTCCTGATCACATTGACATCTGCCAGATTTTCTACATTAAAGTCACCATTAACCCTTTCGTAATTGGTCAGTATTCTGTAGAGAGTTTTCTATGAGTACTTTAATATGTTCCTCATCTTACCTCCACCCACCAGCTTTGGCATCCATTGACCGCTCCCATCTGAATGAAACACCTCTGTGATAGTTGTCAGGTGGTGATTTTCTATTCCCTTCATTCCTTCTACATTTACCAGTTGGTCCCTCTATTAAAAGGAGGAGCTTTTTCTTCATTTATTTATTTATATATTTTTAAATAACATAACTGTTGAACTCCTATTTTATTCCTATTTTATTTATGGGGGTGATCCATTGTTATCATTGTTTATTTTGACATTAAAGTTGTCTATTTGGCCAGTGGGAGCCCCTTCCGGTTGCTTCCTGTGTTTTTTGATACATCCCATCATTCACTGAGCATTTCCTTATTTTTAGACATGAACAGTATCCCAGGGTCATTTTGTACTTTCCCTGGCCCAGCCCTGGAATCAGTCTTTTCTCCAGATCTGGTTCCTCTTAGGATAGGTATTTAGAAAGCAACCTCTGGGCACTTGACGTGCTCTATGCTTCAGGGGCATCATCACTTCTAAGGGCCCTCGGCCAAAAAAAGTTAGGAAAATAGCTATATATAATGTTAGAAACAAGTTAATTTTAATATGTTAGAGCTTTGATTGTAAGGCATTAACTAAAAATATTGCATGATATTCCAATCAGTGAGAAAAATTAACTTTTATTTTCTTTGTTTCTCCTCACCTAGGTATGTGCAATCCTCGAAACTACAGTGACACACCTCCAACCTCAAAGAGCACTGTGGAAGAGCTTCATGAGCCAATCCCTTCTCTCTTCCGGGCACTCACAGAAGGAGACACACAGTTGAACTGGAACATTGTTTCCTTCCCTGTTGCAGAAGAACTCTCACATCATGAAAATCTGGTTTCATTTTTAGAAACTGTGAACCAGCCACACCATCAAAATGTGTCTGTTCCTAGCAATAATGTTCACGCACCTTATTCCAGTGACAAAGGTAACTACCCACAGTTGACTTCCCATCTTGCCCCATCATTTTCTGTGTGGTCTGTGAAACCTATATTACCTTTTAGAGCAGTTTTTGGCTTTGAGTTTGTCTAGTCTTAAATGAATTTTGGACTTTAATAACCCCAGTCCTTAAGTAGATAAGGAAGCATATCATGCATATTGTCACGACTCCTTCATAGCCTCAGTGATACAAGTTGTGATGGAACACAAATAACCTGGTTCTAATTTTGAGGTTTATTTGTGTTAGGCTTTAATTGTTCTTTCCATAAGATAGCAACAGCACTCCTTGCTTTTTTTTTTTTTTTGGCACTCCTTGCTTAATATGGCATTGCTCGTTGTCAGATAATGTTCAGAGTGTCCAGATGGTCACGTTTTTGTAATAGCATTAGTACTATAAATGATGCCAAGGTCATCAGCTAATTCTCGTTATGAGCAAGTTAGTATTCCAGACATCTAATTTCCAGGTGTAAACTAACTCCACTACTTTTGGAAGCTAAAGGGAAGAATGGCCTATATATCTTTGAGAAGCATATTAAAAAAGGCTTATTAGGGGGCACCTGGGTGGCTCAGTGGGTTAAAGGCTCTGCCTTTGGCTCAGGTCATGATCCCAGGGTCCTGGGATCAAGCTCCACATCAGGCTCTCTGCTCAGCGGGGAGCCTGCTTCCTCCTCTCTCTCTGCCTGCCTCTCTGCCTACTTGTGATCTCTGTCAAATAAATAAATAAATAAATCTTTTTTAAAAAAAAAGAATGCTTATTAGGATAAGTCACTCCTTAATTTTTGAATGTACAGGACATGTAACTTTTATAAAGTCTTTGATATATTCAAATAAAAGGCTCTGTACAATTTTACTGTGGAAAAATAATGCAATTATGAACATTGCAGTTATTTCTTAAAATATGAGATGAAATATACATAAATTATACATAAATAGATTTCATTTACTTATATGAGAGAGAGCAAGTGAGACGGAGAGCATGAGCAGGGACAGAGGGAGAGAGAAAAGCAGACTCCCTACTGAGCAGGGAATCCGATGTGGGGCTTGATCCCAGGACCCTGGGATTATGACCTGAACCAAAGGCAGACACTTAACTGACTGAGCGACCCGGGCACCCCTATTCTTTTTTAAATTGGCTTTTTGTTGTGCGCCTTATTACAATCCTGCCTATGTGAAATAGTGTGAACTTTGGACATCAGTAATAAAAGCAAAACAGCATTTGTTAATGATATTCAGATTAAGAATTCCTATTGTTTTTGGTTAAATTACTTAAAAGACAATTCTAGATTTTGGAAAATAACAAAAATACATGGAGTGTGCCTTATTCAGATATTGTACTACCATTTTCCCCACTAAAATGTAATCTATATAATAAATATTAAATAATAATTAATAAATTTTTTTCCAAATATTTAGTTTAATGAAATAATTACCAGGCAGCCACATTTCCTGGAAATACCAACTATCTTTCAAGGCAAAGTTAAAATTTTTCCCTTTGACACCTTCTCTAGGAACCCCTTGCTCCCAGATGGAATAAACTACCTCCTATTCCTGTAACTACCTTCTTCCCATATTTGTTTTTTGATTTGTCGTCTGTTTTTAACTTCTAGGTCTTTCATTTTCTACTTTGTTCCTTGGATTCTCTGATTACTCTTTGAGTCCTAGGGGTTATTATGCCATAGTAGGTATTAATACTTGTTGAATAAATAAATGAAAGAAATTTGGTAGATACTAATCACCTGAGATTCAAAGCCCCCCGCTCACTGCCAATCCCTCATTTGCTATGCTGGCCTCGCCATTTTCCCTTTTGACCTGATAACTCAGTAGCAGTTCTGCTGTTTCCTGATGCTAACCATTCACTGCAGTGGGTTTGCCTCCATTCCATTCCCCATAGCACTACACTGCTCTCCTTGTGACTTTCCTTATTTTGTTACTTGGCAACTTTGCTTTTAATTCTTCTTCCTAATACAAGTCCAGTTTTTTCCATTAAGCCTTTCTTTACCGTTCAGACCCCTGGTGACTGAACAGTTCTATAAATGGCTCTGTAAAATAACAGAGTTTAATCATACACTCCCTATTAATGGTTTTTATTGTCTTTTATTTATTTCATGTACCTTATCCTCCTAGCAGGGTCATTATATGGCATAAACGGCCAGGAGAACTAAATATTGAAACAAAATAGTTGTGTTGAAAGCAAGACTAAAAATTGCTACTGATAATAAGAGTATTTTTTAATAGCTAATGTTGAATTGTGCTAAGTGCTGCTAACCACTTTGCATCATTTGAATTAAGTTTGCTTTATCTTATTATTGTAAATTTTCAGTGTAACTTTAGAACAGTATTTTTTCTTTTTTTCTTTTCTTTTCTTTTTTTTTTTAAGAGGGAGAGGGAGCAAGAATGGTGAGGGGCAGAGAAAGGAGAGAGAGTTTTTTTTTTTTCTTTTTTGAGAGACAGAGAGAGAGTGAGAGAGAGAATATTTTTTTCTTTTTTTTTTTAATTTCTTTTCAGTGTTCCAGAATTCATTGTTTATGCACCACACCAGTGCTCCATGCAAAACATGCCCTCCATAATACCTACCACAGGCTCACCCAAGCCCCCACCCTCTCCCCTCCAAAACCATCAGGTTGTTTCTCAGAATCCACAGTGAGAGAGAGAATCTTAAGCAGGCTCCATGTCCAGCACAGAGCTGGACTGTGGGGCTTGATTTTATAAGCTGTAGTCAAGAGTTGGATACTCAACCAGTTGAGCCACCCAGGTGCCCCTAACACAGTATTTTTCAAACTCCTTTTAGTTGGAGAATTCGCTCCTCTAAGGAATTCTTATCAGAAATGCCCAATTTAAAAAAACACAGCTCTGAGGGTGCCTGGGTGGTTCAGTGGGTTAAAGCCTCTGCCTTTGACTGAGGTCATGATCCCAGGGTCCTGGGATTGAGCCCCGCATCGGGCTCTCTGCTTAGCAGGGAGCCTGCTCCCTCCTCTCTTTCTCTGCCTGCCTCTCTGCCTACTTGTGATCTCTGTCTGTCAAATAAATAAATAAAATCTTAAAAAAAAAAACACACACAGTTCTGAAGTGTAGCAAATTTTAAGCCCGATAATCTTAACTTTGAGATCAAAGTCTAGAATCTAAGGACGTCCCTCTGCCTTCTTCAGCTGGAGTGGGGGACTCTGACCTCCTTCTCAGTTTAATTAACAAATGTGATCTTTTTCCCTACACCTCATGCAGAGTAGCGGTAAGGGAACTAAGAATAACTATTGATATCTGCCAGATAATAAAGCATTTCCTGCTTTTCCTCTTTCTTGCTCTGAGCTCTTAATTTTTTGTTTTTCAGAACACATGTGTACTGTGGTTTATTTTGATGACTGCATGTCCATACATCAGTGTAAAATATCCTGTGAGTCCATGGGAGCATCCAAATATCGCTGGTTCCATAACGCCTGCTGTGAGTGCATTGGTCCAGAGTGCATCGACTATGGTAGTAAAACAGTCAAATGTATGAACTGCATGTTTTAAAGGAGAAGAATGCAAACCAAAGCATTTTAGTCAACAAGAACGATATAAAAAACTATTTGGTGAGGTTTACTGGTTGTACCAGGATGCCAGCAGGTTAAGGAAATATAAGAATTTGGACTGAGTTAAAGTATGACGAATGCATTAATGTGTTCAATTATAAGTATAACTGCTCTGGTTGGTTTTATAGCCCACTGGCAATAAGCTCTTTCCTCTCTATACATTTACAGCTTTGGTCGTATGAGAAGCAAGTACACAGAGAATTCCTTGTAAGATCTGAGGTCTCTAACATAAAGCCTGAGGTCTTTTTCTTCTAGCATTCCCAAAGCCTTTGGTTTTGAAAGTGTTCGAGGACCTTAACGTAAGTTATGGTTTCTTCATTAACTGCTCCTGAGATGCTGAGTTTTTCCAGTTGCACACTAGACATCATTCACTGTGCCTTGTCTCGTTTATCTCTTCTGTAAATAGGGTAGATACTCAAATATATCACCCGGAGAACTCCTGTAAAAATCACTGTCAAAAGCTTAATTTCAAATCTTGTAATGTTGGTTTTAGAAAGTAAATGCTTACTACATTTTACAGTTTAAAACTTTTACATAGTAGAATCCATCCTGCAATACACGTGCTGACAGAACTTTGGGGAAGATTCTCCTTCTACGCCCCCTGCCCAAAGTACTGGTGTAGGTACTGGCAAAGAATTTTCAACAGGAATTTCAAAGCACATCTATATCACTGCATTAAATATTCCACTAGGTAAATAATGAGAAAGCTACAGCATTTCTCTGACTTAAGTTACCAGCTTAAAGAGCACTAGGAGTGGGAAATGCCTGCCAAATCAGACTCTACTTAGAGCGCCAGAGAAGCAGCTTGGCCCGTTTACAGAGATGGCAAGACTGAAAGCAGAAGCGGTGCTGCTGGGGAGAGAGAATGAGCCCACTCAGCCTTAGCATGGGCAGGGCCATGTTCCCCAACGATGAATGATAGGAGGGGATAAAGAAGAAACTGATGGGTATGAGCAGGGAGGGTTGAAAATACTGACAATTCTTCCGGGAAACAAACCTTAAACTATTTGCATTAATTATTTTGTTATATTATAATCTTTAGGTTTCTGTCTGGATTGAATGTTCTTATTAAACAAGTAATCAATCGTACAGTGGGAAGTTAAGATTATGAAATGAACAAGAGATCTGTTCAAGATGATGTTAACTTCAAATACATTATAGATTATTTTGTTTTACATATTTCGATAATGATAAGCTTAAATACATGTACCCTTCATCATAATAAAATCCCAGTCATCAAGCATGAATCTAAAACATAAATATTTATATTACAGAGATTCATAACTTTACAAAATTATTAATTTCTTCAGTACCTTATGGAATTACAAGTAACATGTAGAAATATCTTTATATGTCTAAATATTTTAGTACATAGAAACAGATAAGCTTTTAGATACTTTGTATTCATTATATGAACAGTAGTTAGTTACAAGATCATATGTAATATCATGATTAGCATAAAATCTAAAGCCTTAGTACCTTTTCTGTTCTTTCAGACAACTCTAATGAATACAAGGTACTTTCCACAAACTTTTGGCCTTTTAAAAAATAGCTGAAATTTAGCTCTTGTATATTTTTTTAATAGGAAAACATTGGGATATCTTTTTCTGCCTTTTACCTAGAATGCCTCTGTTTAAAAGTGCCTTGAAGGCATTTTAGCTCCCCTTCCTCATTAATGCCTATAAAGCTAAAACTTTTCTTAAAAACTTTAAACTTAAAAAAAAAAGAGTTTTAAAAGAATCTGCATCCAGCTTCTTCATTTCCATTTTGCTATTCTTCAAAGTAATTTTATACCTATGAATAAAGAAATCTTTTTGTGTTAATGGATGGCATGTTTAATGTTGCCTTAAATATGTCAACAAATATTTTTTAACTGCATTTATCACCTTGATTAGGCTTTCATTATTAAATTCTTAAGTGTAGTATTTCTTCTGCCCCTATACTGGGAGGGTAATTTCTTGAGCCATGTTGTATTTGGCCTGGTTTTCCTTACATCTTTTTCCCCAATGGAAATTACCCCTAAATGTAATGATAATTTTTATATTCAATTTTGCATAGTTTTGGGGATTTATGATGAGGTTAAAAGATAGAGTTCACTTAAAAGATTCCATTTCCAGTTTATAATATATTTCAGGTTTTGTATAACAATGTTTTCAAATTAAAAATATAACATTTGACAAATCAGTACCCCCACTAAAATTTAGACCTTTTATTACCATTCTATGTACAATTCACTTATGTATTGAAGCTCTGGTAAAAAAAAAAAAAAAGAAAGAAAGAAAGAAATCTTTTTTTTAATTCAAAAATTAGGTTGTTAACTTTTTCTATAACTAGATTAAAAAAAAAAACTAAATCAGTAGGTATTATAAAAGCCATATGTAAAAGGTTCCTTCCTAGTTAGTTTTTTTGTCCCTCCCCAACCCACTAGCATCTAATTATTACAGAAATTGTACTCAAAATAGTGGCACCAAATCAAATGATAATTCAAGTAAAGTAAATCTTTGTTTACATAGAATGCTATAAAGAGAGGCTTTCATTTAAAAAAACTACTTCTAAAGATTCAGAAAACAAAATTGGTAAGATATTAGAATATTTGAACAATTATTTATAAAGGAGAGTAGCATCAAAGTAGAGGAAAGAAACTAAGACTTCTGAAAAATGAGGTAGATACAAATAAACCACTTATTCAAAAAATTTGTTTTTGTGAAAGCTTCTTTGAAGATTTTAAAAATCTATTCTACATTCCCCAGGGCCTTTGTTAATTGTGTTTCACGTGATCTACAACATACAAAATTATGTATTTTTTCCTTTGGTTGTCCCTATAAGCAAAAGAGTATTTTAATAAAAACTTGAAATGAGTGTGTCATGCTTTTTGTTAACTTCAGCATAGAAACACCAGAATAAGTTTGATATTTCTGTCTAATGAGGTTATAGTTTAAGGAAAGCATGTCCCCTTCTCTCTGGATGTCCCTGCAGATTGTGTTGAAACAAAGGCTCTTTAACAGTTTGTTCTCTGCTTTTTCATGTGCTTTATTCCAATAAGGGGGAAACTTTGAAATGACACACTTAACATTCTCCTTGTTCTGTAAGCCTCAGGAGAGCTATCTGATGGTTGGAAGGTCAAGGTAGGAAAATCACTCCTTGCTCTCCCATAGTGATAATAATAATATAAACATAACAGGGTTATGTTATTAGAATTGAGAGCCATAGGCTAGCCCCTTATGGTAGAATCAGTGTTATTTCACAGAATCTACATTCTGAAAGCACAATAGACAAGAGGATCTAGAGAGGGAAAAATTCAAGAGGACAGGTTGGCAGCCTCAGTGACTTAGTGGAATGAGAGAACTAAGGAATTTGGGAGGTAGAATTCATTTCAAGAAGGACTGCCCTGCTTCCCCCCTCCCTCTGCCTGCCGTGCTGCCTATTTGTCATCTCTCTGTCAAACAAATAAATAAAATCTTTAAAAAGAAGAAGAAGAAGGTCTGTACGTTTGATGAGGAAAGTTGTTCTTTTGCTGCAGGTGTCCAGTGGCAGTGAGCCACGGGGTACGGAGAAGCAGAGGGTCAATCCGGAGATGCAGAGTTGGGAGGGAGCATCCCAGCTAGAGAAATCAGCAGGCAGGCAGGCTCTGGTATGGCTGGCCCCACCTAGCACCCACACCTGACAGGTTTTGAATTCCTTAAGCTGGCAGCTAAACTGCATTAGCTTATAGATGTTATGAGTTATGATTCTTGGGCCTCTTACATTTTTCCCAACCAATTTAAAAAAATTCATCTTACTTTTTTTTTATGTTGAAGTCCATGCTAGAAGGATGGAGTCAGCAACAACTCCAAGGTCCAGGTTGTGAGGTGAGAACTCTCAGTGCAAAAGCAAAGAGAAAAGAGTTCTGCCCTTCTGGGTGGTGCTATGACCCAGAAAGGAGCCTGGGAACGTGCAGTACCCTCATCCGTCACGGTGGGGGATGTCAGAAATATCCTCATTTGATTGAAGTTAGCCACTGAATTTAGACACAGTTACCACTGAAATTCCTTTGTGGCAAAAAATGATCGCACTGTCAGCCTTCCTGACACACATCGTGCTGCAGCCAGAGGGGTCATTCTAGAAGACATGCAGGTAATTACTGCCCCAACCCCAGTTCCAGTTCCCAGCAAATTGCCTTTGAAATGCTCCTTTGCCTCAGAGGGCTCAGGTTACCTAGTAGGAAGTAGGAGCAAAGCAGACAACCTGCCTTTTGTTTTCCAGCAGTTTCACCTGCTTCAGGGGATTCTCTGGGGAAGGGGGGCAGTGCTGAATTGAGTGCCTTTGCCAGAAGAGGAGAAGAGACCTAGGTCTCCCAGACATAGGGACTGTGCCGCAGGTCTCAGTGCACCCTCAAGTGCCTGGCTCCAAAGTCTGAAGTTGCCTCTTTCTAGAGGTTTCAACTTACAGCTGTTAGCAGCCCAGCCCTCACAGTCTCGGGCCCCTAGACTTGCCTCGAGGATTCTGTGAGATTCAGGGTAGGCAATAGACCATTGCTCTTGGCAGATACTGGATGTGATAGGGCTCTGTGTCAGATTTTACTTGATTTAAAGAAAATTATGAGAAGCACCTGGGTGGCTTAGACGGTCAAGTATCTGACTCCTGATTTCAGCTCAGGGCACAATCTCAGGGTCATGAGGTCAAGCTCCGCATCCAGCTCCAGGCTCAGCTAAGAATCTGCTTAAGAGTCTCTCTATTTTGCCCTCCCGACACTGGTGCTCGCGCTCTCTCTCTTCCCCTCCCTCTCAAAAATAAATAAATAAATATCTTTTTAAAAAAAGAAGAAGAGTTAAGAAAAGAGCTAAGACATGTTGCAGGATGCCGTTCGCAGAGTGGTTTCCTTCTCTCAGCCTCGTCCTGGGGCAGGCTTACTGTCATCTCAGCCTGTCTCACCACCTCCTCCCACCCTCCCACTCCCCTCGCTGCAGGCCTTACCCTCCCTCAGCACACCAATCTATTCCGCCCTCAAGTCTGCATGAATTGTTTCCCCTGCTGCCCTCAGCTGTTGATCCAGATTGCGTTTGCTTGTTCTAATTCAGGGCTCAGCTCACATATCTCTATCACCATTTCTTTCTTTCTTTCTTTCTTTCTTTCTTTCTTTCTTTCTTTTCAGATTTTATTTATTTATTTGTCAGAGAGGCAGCGAGAGAGGGAACACAAGCAGGGAGAGTGGGAGAGGGAGAAGCAGGCTTCCCACCAAGCGAGGGGAGCCCGATGCAGGGCTCGATTCTGGGACCCTGGGATCATGACCTGAGCTGAAGGCAGACGCTTAACGACTAAGCCACCCAGGCACCCCTCTATCACCATTTCTTAAGTAGCAGCCCGTCCCCAGTCACAATCCTATTACCACTTTACTTTTTAGTATCAGCTAACTCTCTGAAAGTATTTATCCATTAGTTATCATTTGTTCTTCTCTACCAGCATGTGAAACCCACAAGGGCAGGGAATTTGTTTCTTTTTTTATCACTGCTTTTTTTTTTTTTTAAGATTTTATTTATTTATCAGAGAGAGAGAGCGAGCACAGGCAGAGGCAGACAGAGGCAGAGGGAGAAGCAGGCTCCCCGCCGAGCAAGGAGCCCGATGCGGGACTCGATCCCAGGACGCTGGGATCATGACCTGAGCCGAAGGCAGCTGCTCAACCAACTGAGCCACCCAGGCGTCCCACTGCTTTAAACACAGTACTCCAGCACCCTAAAGTGTGGGACATGTGGCAGGCACACATGTTCTCTAGATGAATGAAGGATAGCAGATCCTATCATACTTCCACTTAAAATGGTGCCTCCTCATTGAACTCAGATAAAGGCCCAAGTCTTCATCAAGCCTCCCCAGACTCTCCTCAGCCAGGCCCACCTTGGACCTCTTCATTTTGATGTGGGTTAGTTGAACACAGCAGTAAACAAAGAATTCTTGAGACCTTTACAGTTGCAGCTTATTTTATCTAAGTAGCATGGGGATAGTACCCATGGGTAGAAAGAGTTGAGCTTTTTGCTGTGAGGCTGGTGGTTAGATACTTAGTATCAAAGGGAAGGGGGTATGCAGGGAGTGTCAGATTACAGAAGTTTCTTTTAATTTCTACTTGTAAAACTACTTTTACAAGATATCTCTAGTGCCTATTATTCAGTTTGATATTAACTATAGGTGAAATATACCTTTACCCTTAAAGAGTATAACAATGGGCACATATTTCATGCTTATCAAAACTATGTAAAAAAAAAAAAAAACTATGTAGACTTCAGGTCAGCTTTCTGGACTAAGGGTAAACATTTTCCTGCTTCTGTCCCTCATCAGTTTCCCCGCTGACCAATTTTCAGTCCTTAAATGTGTAAGGTTGCTGAAGAGTAAAGGGCTCATCCTCTGTAACTTCGAGCTGATAGGGGTTATGGGGGTATCCCTACCTATGGACCAAAATTGGTCATTATCTGTTCCTATGAATAATAATCATAGAAGGCCACTGCTGCAGAGTCCAGACATGGACATGGAGGAAGGATTTTTTCAAGAAGTGAGGATCATCTGTTGACTGGGCAAAGGAGTCAGGAACTGTTTACATGTAACTCGACAATAGGAGAGAACAAAGCAAAAGAGATGACACATTAGGATTAATATGGTAAAAATAAGTGTGATAAAAAGACCTTTTAAGGTCCCCCACCCAACCAGTCATTAAGTGACAATGTAGAGTCTATAAGAGCACCCATCTGGTGAGTATTATCTGTAAGTAACTCTGTCACATTTTTGTCATGATCTGGAATGAAGACACAACATTCTATTTTAATAATGACACATGTTCTTCCTTGTGCTGCTGTTAAGACATCTGATGCCATTCTGTTTTGTAGAACTGCTTTAAACATTTGAGTTACATTAGTGTTTAATAAATAATGTAATACTGGGATGCCTGGGTGGTTCAGTCGGTTAAGCATTTGACTCTTGATTTCAGGACATGTTCTCAGGGTCGTGAAATGGAACCCCTCATTGGGCTCTGCATTGGGTGTGGAGTCTGCTTAAGATTCTCCCTCACCCTCTGCCCCTTTCCACCCTACCCCTGCTCTCTCACACTTGCTCTCTCTCTCTCTCAAAGGAAAAAAAAAAGATAATATTTTGGAAGTCATTTGGCCTTAATTGTGTAGTATGTGGTGTTACCCATCTTATAGACTGTTTTGTTTAGCAAGCAGTCAGATAATTAAGAGGCACTTTTATGGAAACAAAAGAAAAATATAAGTCAATGGCTAGAGCAAATTACAAACCCAATATCTGAGCCTCAACTGCTGCCAGTGAGTTTTTTAAATGTCAGGCTTGAAAGCATCCTCAGCTGGAGTGGGAATAGGCAGTGGGAATCAGGTGAATTTTTCTGGTTTGTAAATCAAATGTCTCTGGCGATCCTTTTGAATGGCCCGTACTTCAGCGGCACAAAGACTGTCTATACGTGAGTTTTGTGGCAGTTTCTCTGAAGCTGACCTCAGGCTGTCCCATATCAGGTTTCAGGGTTTTAGGAAAAAGGAAAGCTTTAATTTTTAATGACTTTCAGTCAAGAGAATGGAAGAAGATTGGAAACCTTAGTTAGAAAACCATAGCCAGATATTTGAGGAAACCAGAAGAACTCAGGTTCTAGTTTAGCTTATAATAAGTCGTATTAAAATTGAATATCTACAAAGATGTATTAAAACACATTTTCTCTCTATAATTACTCTCATTTTTATCAGATAGCCAAATCAAGATTAATTTGTAAAACAAGTTCAGTTTTAACAATAAAGATGGCCATAACCTCAGTAACAATTGTGATTGATCGTATAATCTTTTTAAATCTGCTTTCCTAGACCTTTTTTATTATTATTAACATATAATGTATTATTTATTTCAGGTTTGTGATTCATCAGTCTTACACACAGTACTCACCACAACACCTGCCCTCCCCAATATCCATCACCCAGCCACCCCATCCCCCACAACCCCTCCCCTCCGGCAACCCTTGATTCCTTTCTTAAGATTAAGGTATCCTGTGGTTTGTCTCCTCCTCTGGTTTCATTTTCTTTCATTTTTTCTTCTCTTGCCCTATGATACACTGCCTTGTTTCTTCAATTACACATATCAGTGAGATCATATAATTGTCTTTCTCTGATTCACTTATTTTGCTCAGCATGATACCCTGTGGTTCCATCCACCAGTTGCAAATGGCAAGATTTTTTTTTTCACAGTTGCATAAAATTCCATTGTGTGTGTGTGTGTGTGTGTGTGTGTGTGTGTATACACAGCACATCTTCTTTATCCATTCATTTGTTGATGGACATTTAGGCTTTTTCCACAGTTTGGCTATCATGGACATTGGGGCTTTAAACATTGGGGTGCACATGCCCCTTTGGATCACTACATTTGTATCCTTGGGGTAAATACCCAGTAGTGTGATTACTGGGTTAGGGTAACTCTATCTTCAACTTTTTAAGGAACCTCCATACTGTTTTCCAGAGTGGCAGCACCACCTTGCATTCCCACCAACAGTGTAGGAGGGTTCCCCTTTCTCCACATCCTCACCAACATCTGTCATTTCCTGACTTGTTAATTTTAGCCATTCTGAGTGGTGTGAGATGGTATCTCATTGTGGTTTTGAGTTATGTTTCCCTGATGCCAAGTGATGGTGAGCACTTTTTCATGTGTCTCTTGGCCACTTGGATGTCTTCTTTGCAGAAATGCCTGTTCATGTCTTCTGCCCATTTTTTATTAAATTATTTGTTCCCTGGCTGTTGAGTTTGATAAGTACTTTATAGATTTTGGATACTAGCCTTTTAACTGAGATGTCATTTGCAGATACCTTCTCCCATTCTGTCAGTTGTCTTTTGGTTTTGTTGACTAATTCCTTCACTGTGCAAAAGCTTTTTATCTTGATGAGGTCCCAGTACTTTGCTTTTGTTTCCCTTGCCTTTGGAGATGTGTCTGTCAAGAAGTCGCTGTGGCTGAGATCAAAGAGGTTGTTGCCTATGTTCTGCTCAAGGATTTTGATGGATTCCTGTCTCACATTTAGGTCTTTCATCCATTTAGAATCTATTTTTGTGTATGGTATAAGGAAATGGTCCAATTTAATCCTTCTGCTTGTGGCTGTCCAATTTTCCCAACACCATTTGTTGAAGAGACTGTCTTTTTTCCATTGCATATTCTTTTCTGCTTTGTCAAAGATTAGTTGACCATAGAGTTGAGGATCCATTTCTTTTTTTTTTAATAAACTTTTTTTTTTAAGATTCTATTTATTTGACAGAGAGAGATTACAAGTAGACAGAGGGTCAGGCAGAGAGAGAGAGAGAGAGAGAGAGGGAACAGGCTCCCCACTGAGCAGAGAGCCCTACGTGGGACTTGATCCCAGGACCCTGAGATCACGACCCAAGCTGAAGGCAGCGGCTCAACCCACCAAGCCACCCAGGCACCCCTAGGGATCCATTTCTGACTTCTCTTTTCTGTTCCATTGATTTATGTGTCTGGTTCTGTGCGAGTACCATATGTCTTGATGATTACAGCTTTGGAATAGAGCTTGAAGTCTGGCATTGTGATGCCACCAGCTGGGGTTTTCTTTTTCAGCATTCCTCTGGCTATTCAGGGTCTTTTCTGGGTCCATACAAACTTTAGGATTATTTCTTCCATTTCTATGAAAAAAAGTTGATGGTATTATGATAGGGATTGCATTAACTCTAGAGATTGCTCTACAGCGTAGACATTTTAACAATATTTCTTCTAATCCATGAGCATGGAATGTTTTTCCATTTCCTTTTGTCTTCCTCAATTTCTTTCATGAGTATTCGATAGTTTGGGAGTACAGATCCTTTGCCTCTTTGGTTGGATATATTCTTAGGTATCTTAGGGATTCAGATGCAATTGTAAATGGGATCAACTCCTTAATGTCTCTTTCTTCTGTCTCATTGTTGATGTATAGAGATGCAACTGATATCTGTGACTGACTTTGTAACCTGCCACTTTACTGAATTCCTCTATGAGTTCTAGCAATTTTGGGGTGGAGTCTTTTGGGTTTTCCCCATAAAGTATCATATCATCTGCAAAGAGTGAGAGTTTGACTTCTTCTTTGCCGATTCCAATGGCTTTTATTTCTTTTTGTTTGTCTGTCGCTGAACCTAGGATGTCTATCTAGTTCTGTGTTGAACAGCAATGGTGACAGTGGACATCCCTGCCATTTTCCTGACCTTAGGAGGAAAGCTCTCAGTTATTGCTCATTGAGAATGATATTTCTATGGGTTTTTCATAGATGGCTTTTATGATATTGAGCTATTGTACCTTCTATCCCTACACTCTGAAGAGTTTTAATCAAAAAAGGATCATATGTTTCTTGTCCTTTCTTTGATTAATGTAGTAAATCCCACTTGGTCATGATGAACAATCCTTTTAATGTATTGTTGGATCCTATTGGGTAGTATTTTGGTAAGAATTTTTTCATCAGGGATATTGGTCTGTAAGTCTCCTTTTTGGTGGGGTCTTTGTCTGCTTTAGGGATCAAGGTAATGCTGACCTCCTTAAAAGAGATTGGAAGTTTTCCTTCCGTTTCTATTTTTTTGAACAGTTTCAGAAGAATAGGTATCAATTCTTCTTTAAATGCTTGGTAGAATTCCCCTGGGCAGCCATCTGGCCCTGGGCTCTTGTTTTTTGGGAGATTTTTGAATACTGCTTCAGTTTCCTTCCTGGTTATGGGTCTGATCAGATTGATTTTCTACTTCTTCCTGGTTCAGTTTTGGTAGTTTATATGACTCTAGGAATGTATCCATTTCTTCCAGACTGTCTAATTTGTTGGCATATAGTTTCTTATAATGTTCCTATAATTGTTTGTATTTCTTCAGTGTTGGTTCTGATCTCTCCTCTTTCATTCATGATTTTATTTATTTGGCTCCTTTCTCTTTTCTTTGTGATAAGTCTGGCCAAGGGTTTATCAGTCTTATTAATTCTTTCAAAGAACCAACTCCTATTTTCGTTGATCTCGTCTACTATTCTTTTGGTTACTATTTCATTGGTTTCTGCTCTAATCTTTATTATTTCTCTTCTCCTGCTAGGTTTGGCTTTATCTGATGTTCTTTCTCCAGCTCCTTTACATTTAGGGTTAGGTTGTGTATTTGAGACCTTTCTTGTTTCTTGAGAAAGGCTTGTATTGCTATATACTTCCCTCTTAGGACCAGGTTACCTGCATCCCAAATATTTTGAACAGTTGTGTTTTCATTTTCATTTGTTTCCATGAAGTCTTAAAATTCTTTAATTTCCTTGTTGACCCATTCATTCTTTAGTAGGATGCTCTTTAGCCTCCATGTATTTGAGTTCTTTCCAACTTTCTTTTTGTGACTGAGTTCCAGTTTCAAAGCATTATGCTTTGTGATATGCTTTGGGAATGGTCCCAACCTTTTGGTATCAGTTGAGACATGATTTTTGACCCAGGAGAAGTCATTCTGGAGAATGTTCCATGTGCACTCAAGAAGAATGTGTATTCTGTTGCTTTGGAATGGGATGTTCTGACTATATTTGTGCAGTCCATCTGGTCCATTGTGTCATTCAAAGCCCTTATTTCCTTGTTGATCTTTTGTTTAGATGATCTGTCCATTGCAGTAAGTGGGGTGTTAAAGTCCTCTTCTATTACTGTATCATTGTTGATGTGTTTCTTTGATTTTGTTATTAATTATCTTATATAATTGGCTGCTCCCATGTTAGGGACGTAAATATTTAAAGTTGTTAGATGTTCTTGTTGGATAGACCCTTTAAGAGTGATACAGTATCGGGTGCCTGGGTGGCTCAGTGGGTTAAGCCGCTGCCTTCGGCTCAGGTCATGATCTCAGGGTCCTGGGATCGAGTCCCACATCAGGCTCTCTGCTCAGCAGGGAGCCTGCTTCCTCCTCTCTCTCTCTGCCTACTTGTAATCTCTCTCTATCAAATAAATAAATAAAATCTTTAAAAAAAAAGATTAAAAAAAAAAGAGTGATACAGTATCTTTCCTCATCTCATTTAAAATCTAATTTGGGGGCTCCTGGGTGGCTCATTTGTTAAGCATCTGCCATCAGCACAGGTCCTGATTCCAGAGTCCTGGAATCAAGCCCTGCATCAGACCCTGCTCAGTAGGAAGCCTACTTCTCCCTCTCCCACTCCCACTACTTGTACTCCCCTCTCACTGTGTCTCTCTTTGTCAAATAAATAAAGTCTTTTAAAAATAAAAATAAAATAAAATCTAATTTGTCTGATACAAGGATTGACACACATTTTCTTTTGATGTCCATTAGCATGATAAATGGTTCTCCACCCCCTCACTTTAGATCCGGAGGTGTCTTTGGGTCTAAAATGAGTCTGTTGCAGACAGCATATCAGTGTGTCTTACTTTTTTATGCAATGTGATACCCTTTGTCTTTTGATTGGGGCATTTAGCCCATTTGCATTCAGGGTAACTATTGCATTCAGGTAAACTATGATTTTAGTGCAATTATACTGTCTATAAGGTGACTGTTACTATATATTGTCTCTGTTCCTTTCTGGTCTGTGTTACTTTTGGTCTCTCTCTTTGTTTATAGGACCCCTTTCACTATTTCTCATAGGGCTGGTTTGGTGAACACAAATCCTTTTAGTTTCTGTTTGTCCTGGAGGCTTTGTATCACTCCTTCTATTTTGACAGCCCTGCTGGATAAAGTATTCTTGGCTGCATATTTTCTCATTTAGCACGCTGAATATATCATGCCAGTCCTTCTTGGCCTGCTGCCAGTCTAATGTTTCTACCCTTGTAGGTCACAGACCTCTAGTCCTGAGCTACTGTCAGGATTTTCTCTTTGTCCCTGAGATTTGTAAATTTTACTATTAAATGTCAGGTTATTGACCTATTTTTTTTTTTTTTTTTTTGATTTTGAGGGGAATTCTCTGGGCTTCCTGGATTTTGATGCCTGTTTCCTTCCCCAAATTAGGTAAGTTCTTCCCTATAATTTGCTCTAATATACCTTCTGCCCCTCTCTCTTTCTTCTTCTTCTGGGATCCCAATTATTCTAATATTGTTTTGCTTTATGGTTTCACTTGTCTCTTGAATTCTCCCTTTGTGATCCAGTAGCTGTTTATCTCTCTTTTTCTCAGCTCTTTTGCTCTCCGTCATTTGGTCTTATACGTCACAAATTCTCTCTTCTGCCTCTTATCCTGTTGTTAGAACCTCCATTTTTTATTGCACCTCATTAATAACCTTTTTTATTTCAACATGCTTAGATTTTATTTCTCCAGAGAGGGATTCTCTAGTGTCTTCTATACTTTTTTCAAGCCCAGCTAGTATCTTTATAATCCTTATTCTGAACTCTAGTTCTGACGTCTTACTAATGTCCATATTGATTAGGTCCCTGACAGTCAGTACTGCCTCTCATTCTCTTTTATGAGGTGAGTTTTTCTCATTTTGTCCAAAGAAGAATAGATGAGTGAGAGGACAAAATGCTAAAAGGGTAACAACAACCCCGGAGAAATATACACTAAAGAGACCAGGAAGTGAAGTTTAGCGGCGGTGGGGAAGGGGAGATAATCAGACAAGTGTTGCAGAATAGAGCAATATGCTAGATTCTGTGCGTATTTTGGTCTGTTTTTTAGAAAACTAGTTCCCAAAAGTATAAAGAAAGAAAAACTTGTATATGTACAAAAATAAAATTAAATATAATGAGAGGACAGATTGTAGCTGTAAAAATAGAAATTAAAAACAAGAAAAAACAAAAGAGAAAACAACAAAAAAGGAAGGGATATTAACAGACAGGTGAACAGAATAGAGCAATACACTATTTCCTGTGTGTGTTTGGTCAGTTTGTTAAAGGAAACCACATCTCAAAATTGTAAAGAAAGAAAAATTTATATATATAAAAATAAAATTAAATACATTGAGATGATAGAATGTAACTGCAATGATGAAATTTAAAAAGTCTTTAACAAAACAAACAAACAAACAAAAAACAAAAAGGAAGAGGGGAAGAAAAAAAAAGAGCATATGATCTGGCAGATAACTAGACCAGAGCCATACACTAGATTTTGGGTGTATTTTGGTCTGTTAGAAAAAAACAGAAAAAAAAAAACTTTAAAGAAAGAAAAACATATATATACAAACTTAAGGTTAAATACAGTGAAGGGATAGACTATGACTGTAAAAATTAAAATGAAGAAAGATTTTTTAAAAGGAATTGATTAAGAAGTTGGTTGAAAAAAGAAAGAAGAAAAAATTTGAAAAAAGAAAAATTTTAAAATTAAAGTTGAAAGACTAAAGAATCATGGAGAAGCCATGAATTCTATGTGCTGTATGCCCCTAGTGCTGGAGTTTTGCAGTTCTCATTGACCAGAAAATTTGGTCTTGGCTGGATGTTCTTGCTGACCTTCTAGGGGAGGGGCCTCTTGCCGTGATTCTCAAATGTCTCTGCCTGAGTCAGAATCGCACCACCCTTGCCAGTGACTAGGTTAAGTAATCTGCTCAGGTTCTCTCTCAGAGCTTTTGTTCCCTGAATGCTTTCCGTACAGCTTTGGAGGATGAGAACAAAAATGGTGGCCCCCCAGTCTCTGGCCCTGGAGGAGCTGAGAGCTCCGGGCTCCACTCCTCAGTGTACCCTCAGAGAAAAGTAGTCAATCCCCCCTGCCTCCCTGGTCTCCGGCTGCACTCTTTACACACCCAGCCTGTGACGGAGCGTTTCTATCTCTAGCACACAGCCCCGTTTGGAGTCTCCAAAACCAGCAATTCCTGTTGCATGTTCCCAGGCTACTCTTCTTGAGGGAGGAAGGAGAGTCTCCCCAGTTCTGCTGCTTTTTGGGCCCTGCTTTAAGAGCAATGGCCTGACTGTGCCGCAGGTCACGGTTTATGGCAACCCTGAGCTGAGAGCCCACTGCTAGGCTCCATCTTTGCAGCAGCTTCCCTGCTCTGATACCTGGGTTCTTTGCCACACTCAGACACCCCAGGTCTTCCTGTGACCCTGAGGGTCCTGAGACCACACTGTCCCAGCAAGGGTCCAACCCTGCTTAGCCACCAGAAGGATGTCCCTTAGTGGAGCAGACTTCTAAAAGTTCCAATTTTGTGATCCACTGTTCCATCACTTGCCAGTAGCCGCCTGACAGAGGCTCCTCCCCCTCCCCCCGGCCCTATCTTACCATGTATCGCCTCGGATTAACTTCTCCACGTGTCTTATGTTCCAGGAAGTGGTTGCTTTTCTGTTCATAGAGTTGCTGCTGTTCTTTTCTTAGATCTCCTTTTGAGTTTGTAAGTGTTCCAAACCATTTGATAGCTATCTAGCTGAATTCATTGGACCAGAAGAAATTAAGGTCTCTTATTCCTCTGCCATCTTGGACTCTCCTGTTTGCTTGTTTTGTTTTGTTTTTTTTTTCCTAGAACTTTTTATAAGGAATCTCTAGGTTGACCTTTTAATAGCCTCTTGAGGCCAGAGCCAAACTAAATACTTGCCATCAGACTTTGCCTGAAATACCTATATATTTGGGTGAATTTCCCTCTTCTCAAGGTCTTCAAAATATCCTGAAGTTCCTGCACCTGCCAGGAAGTGACCTTCTTTATTCACCACGTAAGGCTGCTCAGAACTCTGTAAGCAGGTGATATTTCCAAAGGGCTCTATTGGCTCCATAAAGTCAATCTGAGTTTCTTAAGGCTGTCTGGTCATGAATCTGTGCCTGTCTCTCTCAAATATGACATGCTAGTTAAAGCTTTGGTAATGTAACCAGTGTTTCCAATGGTGTCCTGTCATAAGGAGAACAGAGTTTCATTGAACTTATGCAAATGATTATATTACTATGAAAGAAAGAACACCCACTGAGAGTTTCTGAATTTCAAAGGGTTCAGGTAAGGAGAAAAGTTAAATGTTTCAATTTGGTTCCCAAAGGAATATGTTATCATAGTTTTGTAGTTATAGATATCTTAAGAGAAAAAAATGTCCTTAAATCTAGAAAAGCAAATATTAGAGAACAAATAATATTCCAAACAAGAGTCATAAAAAAATGATAATCTTCCTCAATTCATTCAGTCCCATGTTACTAATTCTTATTATGCTTCAATGCAGCTTTCCCATTAGTTCTGGAAATTCTTATCCACTTTAATTTTATGATCTTAAGGATATGAAAAGCCCTTTTCATAAATCTCCTTGAAGACAAAACTCATTCTGGAAGAGCATCAGAATGATAACCATAAATGATAAAATACTAAAATTTGGACATGGTTAAAGATCTGATGAAAGTTTGTGATAATGCAATTAACAAGGAAATCCACTTATTTCTGTGACACATAGCATTTTAATAATTTGAATGTCAAATGATGACCTTATACCAGAAGATATTTAAAACTAAAAATTTCATGTAGGTTCTAGAACAATTATAGCATTATCCAAACAACGTAACCTCAGATTTATCATCATTTGTTGGACAATGCTTCCCAAGTAACTTAACATACAAAATAAACAAGCCTAGTTAGTTGAAAAGACTTCATTTAGAATTCAAATCTTGGAAAGTTTCAAAGCACATGCCTATATAGGATCACAGATTGGTATTAAAAAACTCAATATTTAATTAAGCATGCTGGCAGTAAGAGATTCTACAGAAGGTTTTACAGTTGTTCACAAAACTTAGCTCCTTCAATATTGAGAAATTTTAACTTTCTTAAGTAATCAAAGACCTGATAAAGACAAAACATGGAATCTTTGGTTTTCTGGGCAAATAAGAAAAAAACTTTGTTTACAATTTCTTTTTTTGTTGTTGTTTGTTTGTTTGTTTACAATTTCTTATCAAGAGCAGATCAATAATCCCCCCCCCAAAAAAGCTGTCTTTTCAACAGAAAAGCAGAATTTCAATCTTACACCAGTATACTTTTAAAATCCACCTCTTTCAGTTTTACTCCTGACCACATATAAAATTTTTTCCAAAGATTTCCCTTCACAAACCTTATATGCAACTCTCTTTTTCAGATTTTTGTCCTAAGCCTTTTCTCTCTAAACAACCAGTCTGGTTTTAGGGCCCAGTTACTTTATTCCCCCCTCAATGAAATATTATCATTTCTTATACCCTCCTTAACATTTCCTACTTTGCTACATACAGACTTTCTTTCCTTATCATTTCCATCAGTCTTAATTACAATGTAGCAGGATTTTAACTTAAGAAACTTTAGTCTCCAGTGAAAATTAAGTAGTAACTGATGTGGAAATGGTTCAGAGCCAATAGCCAAGAAAGACTTCTTAAGACGTTTTTGGTGCAAACAGGTGTTTTTTATTATAGCACAAGACAGGGCGTGTGGGCAGAAAGGGCTGCACTGGGATTGTGAGGAGCAACTGATTATATACTTTGTAGATGGGAGAGGTAAGGACAATGGGAAGTTTCCAAAAGCTGAGAAAACGTACAGGATCCTGGAGGCCTAGCTGCTGTATGTTAAGGTTGCTTTTCCTCCTGGCAAGGTAGTAACATTAAAACAGTTGGGAGTTCCTGGAGGAATGTCCTACTCTGCCAATCTCAAATATTTGTCAGTGGGCTGCAGGTTAGAAGGAAATCGAATTTTATCTACATTTCCTTTTGCCTTTGTTCTCTACATCATTCCCCACTGAACAGTTCTGACCCTTAAATCTTTAAGGCTGTTGAGGGCAGAAGGTCTCAGCTTCTGTAACTTCTTCCTGCTGAATAGGGGTGTAGAGATGTCCCTACTTATGGGTGAACATTGGTCAGTTGGGGATAAATATCTATATATAGAGAGAGAAAGAGTTACCAAAGGCAGAGTCAGGCAATCCAAGGTGGGCAACATATATTAATCTCCTTGAGTAAGAAGGACCATTTGTTGGCTTGAAGTTTTGGCAATGAAGGAGTCTCAGCACCAGGCAGGGAGACATTGGAAAAGATAATAAAATAAAGTTATTATTATGAGAAAGAGAAGCCTGAATAAAAGACCTTTGATAGTTGACCAAAATCTTTATCCAGTCCAGGAGCTTAACCCATCACTGAAGAAAAGAGAGATCATCTAAAGTGCTAATTTGGGTATTTATTAGGGACCTCCTTATGCCAAATTACTTTCTAATACTACAGGTGTGGAGGAAAAATGGATCCCAAACGATCATACCAATGAAAAATAGATCATGTCCATCTTTATTTTAAATTGGGAAGATTGGCTGGAGTACTGATAGTTGAGGGAATGCAACCGTGAATCCAGGCAAAACCTAAGGTACAACGACCTATCCATCCTGGAGGAAGCCAAGGCCATAGATTAGTCCCACATAACCAGTGGGTTCCGTTTGGAGCTAGCCATCTGATTCCAGGTCGCCTTCTCCAATCAGTAGCAAACCAGTCAGTAGCCTGGAGTACAATGTTTTGAGAACATACTTCTAATGATAGCCATCCTAAATGGCGTGTGCTATTTTCCCAGGTATCATATGTATGATTTCTTTGTTCCCAGCATAAAACTGCCTTTTGAATGAGCTGTGCAGTGGTGGCTGTGAGCCATAAATATGCATCCCAAATCTGATACATGCCATCCTCAGTATAGCGATAAGTAGGGGTTTGTAATTTAGGCACTCGTTGGTGGGCATCAATTTGTGGGTTTGTAAATTCAGTTAATATTTTAATAGTTTGAGGATATGAAAAGGTCCGGTTATGTCCTGGTAAATGGCATGTCCTATTGACCATGGGCCAGGAAAAAACATTCTGATTAGTGATAGACTGGTCACGAAACAGGATATCATTATGTATTATTTCTGAAATGTAATTATACAGAGAGTGCCAATCGGTGCCTTGTATAGGGGAAACCCACCAGGGTAACCTAGATGTACTTGACAGAACTCCACAAGTTGTTCGATTTTGTAGTTTAGCGTAATGTTGTGCCCATTGTGGAAAGGAATTACGAGCTAAGATAGATGAATAGAAAACAAAAAGAAAATATACAACCTTCATTGTTGTTTGAAGAGGAGTTTGAGATCTTCTACAGGTTCACAGGAATTAGAACGCACATTAATTTGCTCATGGGTTTCCTGTGAAGGAGTTACAGGTTTTATTCTAGATATATGAGCCCAAAAGAGTGCCCCTCTAATTTTACTGCAGTTAGGAGTACATAATATGACCCAATATGGACCTTTGCATTTTGGACTTAAGTATCCTGCTGTATTTGACTTCCAGTCGTTTAAATAAACCATGTCTCCAGCACTTACATGGGGTGGACATTTATAGTTATCAGATGTTGGGAGCACATGATCAGTATACTTGTTAAGTAACTCATGAATCACACCAGACTCGAGTGAATAATTTAATAAAGCACTACACTCTTTATCTATTGATAGGTCTACAGTGAGAAAAGGCTTTTCATATACAGTTGTTAGGGGAATACATCTCATTTTCCAGTTGTATGGAATGCCCAAAGGTCTCGTTATTATCCTCACAGAATAAGAAGCAAAAAGATTGTCTATACATGTGCTATTTCTCTGAAGTTTATCTCAAGTTGTCCAGCATCAGTTTTTAAGATTTTAGGGAAAAGGGCCGTTTTAGTTTCTAATGACTTTAAGTCAAGAAAGTGGAAGAAGATTGGAAACCTTAGAGAGCCATAGCCAGATATTTGAGGAAACCAGAAGAACTCAGGATCTAGCCTAGTTAACATTTCATTCTACAAAAATGTGTTTTTGAAACATAATTTCTCAGGGTGCCTGGGTGCCTTAGTCGGCTAAGCATCTGCCTATGGCTCAGATCATGATCCCAGGGTCCTGGGATTGCATCCCACATTGTGCTCCCTGCTCAGTGGGGAGCTTGTTTCTCCCTCTCCCTTTGCCCTTCCTCGCTGCTCATGTTTTCTCTCTTTCAAATAAATAAATAAAAATCTTAAAAAAAAAAAAGAAACGTTATTTCTCTCTAATTACCTTCATTTCCAGAGATAGCCAAATCAAAACTAATTCAGTTGCAAAACAAGTCCAATCTTAACAAACTAGGCCTAATTATTTACATAAGCTCAGCAAGAACAGTGATTGATCATACAGATCTTTTAAAATTTGCTTTGCTAGAAACTTTTTTTTTTTTAATTAACATATAATGTATTATTTGCCCGAGGGTAGTTTTGCTAGAACTTTTTTTAAGGAATCTCGATTGAACTTCTAGTGGCTTCTTTAGGCCAGAAGCCAAGCCAAGTGTTTGCCATCAGACATGCCTGCGATACCTGTAGATTTGGGTGAATTCCTCTTCTCAAGGTTCCTAAAATAGCTTGAGGTTCCTGCACTTGCCAGGAAGTGACATTCTTCACTTACCTGGTAAGGCTGCCAGGAACTCTATAAGCAAGTTACCAGGCTGATATTTCTAAGGGGCTTTATTGGCTTCATGTTTCATAAAGTCAGCCTTGGTTCCTTTTTAAAAAAAAAAAAATTATTTATTTGACAGAGAGACAGCAAGAGAGGGAACACAAGCAGTGGGGGTGGGAGAGGTAGAAGCAGGCTTCCCGCGGAGCAGGGAGCCCAACATGGGGGCTCTATCCTAGGGTCCTGCAATCAGGACCCAAGCTGAAGGCAGATGCCTAATGACTAAGCCACCCAAGTGCCCCTCAACCTTAGTTCCTTGAAGCTGCGTGGTCATATCCGAGTCTATGCATGTCTCTCAAATATGACATTCCAGTCAAATCCTTGGTAAAATACCCATACTTACAATGGTGTCCTGTTACAAGTAGAACAGAGTCTTATTGAACTTGTGCCAATAACTATGATTGCTATGAAAGACCGTACACTCAATGAGAGTTTCTGAATTTCACAGGGTTCAGGTAAAGAGAAAAGGTAGGGGCACCTGCGTGGCTCAGTGGGTTAAAGCCTCTGCCTTCAGCTCGGGTCATGACCCCGGGGTCCTGGGATCGAGCCCCACATCAGACTCTGCTCAGCGAGGAGCCTACTGCTCCACCACCCTCTGTGTGCCTCTCTGCCTACTTGTGATCTCTGTCTGTCAAATAAATAAAATCTTTAAAAAAATAAAAAAGAAAAGGTAAAGTCTTCAATTTGTTCACAAATGAATATTTTATCACATTTCTGTCAGTCATGAGATATCTTAAAATACCCTTAATCTGGAAGAGCAAACATTAGAGAACCAGCAATGTTTCAAACAAGAGTCACAAAGACCATGGTCCTCTTCCTTAATTTATTTAGTCCTAAGTTACTAATTCTTTAGTTTGAATGCAACTTTTAGTTAGTTCTGGAAATTTTTACCAATTTTAGTTTTATGATTTTAAAGATATCAAAAAACCTGTATTTGTCAAAAAGCCCTATTCATGAATCTCATTGAAGATGAAACATGTTTTGGAAGAGAATAAATATAAAAGACAAAAGACTCAAAAATGGGCACGGTTAAAGATCTGATGAAAGGTTGCAATGTAGCTGGCAAGGAAATTTGGTCATTAGCATTAAGCAAAAACCTTATTGCCAAAACATATTAAAATTTCAGGAATTTTGTATATATCTGTATGTATATAATTGAACAGTTATAGCATTTACCCAAGCAATACAACCTAAGTTTCACTATTATTCGTTTGACAGGTCTTCTAGAGTAACTTAACATACCAAATAAACAAGCCTAACTGGTCAAATTGTATTTACATTTACAATGTAAAGCTGGAAAAATTTGCTTAAAAACCTCAGAAAATTATAAAGCACATGCCTAAATAGGATTTCAGATAATTATAAAATTTAATACTTAATTATTTATTTAACCAAGGTGGTAATAAGAGATTCCAAAGGCAAATATGTAGGGTTATGCAGTTATTAGCAAAATTTAACTCCTTAAATAGTGAGATTTAAGTAATCAAAGACCTGATAAAGACAAAGGATATAAACTTTGGTTTTCTGGGCAAACAAAAAAGAATAAAAAAACTTTGTTCATATTTTCTTATTAAGGGCAGACCAACAATTTAAGAAAAAAAATTTTTAGCAGAGAGAAAAGCAGAATTTCAATCTTATACTGGGGTACTTTTAAAATCCATTCATTTCAGCCTTAATCCTGATCACATATAAAATTCCTGTCCAAAGGTTTCCCTTCATAAACCTACAACTTTTTCATTCAGAGTTGCTTCCTTTATTTCCATCAGTCTTAATTACATGTAGCAGAATTTTAACTCTTAGAAACCCTAGTCTCTAGTGAAAACTAAGTAGTAGCCAATTGTGAACCGTTAAACCAGACTTCTTAGATGGCAAACTTATGAATCTATAAGCACAAAGCATGTTTTCAACAGACCCAAATATTCTTAGTTTCTGCAATAAGAAACCGAAAGTGCAAACCTATATTCAGTAATCAATGCTTCAGCACTTTATCCTATTTGGGAACGACCTAGATGTCCAACAATTTGAATACCAATTGATCATCTGAGCAAAAGTTTCAGTTACCAAAGACTTTGAAAGCTGTCTCAACAATTACCCATGAAAACTTTGAGACATACAAAATCCAGCATCGTTTTAAGTCATCTTTTTGCTAACAGAGTGCAAAAGTGATAACACGAGATACTTTGACCTTCAGGAATCCCTGGTGGAACCGAAGTTTCAAATTTAAGGCTGATAACTCTAAAGACATGTCTATTTTAATTAAACCAACAAACTTCAATTAGTTTAAATACTGAATTATGGTCCACCCGAATTCACTGTGAAAGTCAGTCCGTGTGTTTCCCCATTGTCAATTTTTGCCCGGGATACTGCTGGAGAAATCTCAAGTGCCTTGTGTAAGCACAGTGGGGCACACTGGACTCCTTGACAGTGAGGAGAGGAAGAGGAGTCTGTGATGCTGGAGGCATCCAGATGGTAAAGGAGCCAGTTCTGTAGGCTGCTCCCAAGGTGGAGCAGAACCAGGAGGAAAGGGAGGGGAAGGCAGAAAAGGTGAGATGCCTCCAGGAAGGCTGGAGGTGGATAAAAGCCAAGAGAGCAGAGAAAGGGGTTCTCAGGGGACCTGGATTTACTTGGAGGAGGCCTATTTAGATAATTTATCACCCAGTATGTCAAGAGGGAGATTAGCAACCTGGGCAAATGGACCAGTTTCCTGCAGAAGAGATCTAACCTATACAGGAGATCAGTCCTTTCTCAAATATTAAAATCTGAATTGTTTCCAGTGAGTTAAAAGGCATTCCAAGGAAGAGTCCTTGGGAACTGAAGTAGAGAGACAGTGCTTTACCAAAAATCCTCTCTAAACTCCCAGTTGGCATCGCACACAGCATATGTCAGAAGTTCCAGGCATCAAAAGGGACCGGAGGAGTCCCTCAGACGAAATCACTGTTGACCACAGTCCCACTGTAAAGGCCCTGCAGGAGGGATGCCAGCGGTCCCCACCACCACCCTTCCCCATTGCATCCTAAGCTACAAATGGGTGCTGGTGAATGTACTGAGATATTGTGTCATATCTTGCCTTGCCTTTCTGGGAAGGCTGTGCCCCGAAGGCCATGAAGAATGCTCCATTTTTAACCTACTAAAACCATCAGCTAAGTTTCACAAGGGAAAACTACCCAATTTTGTAATTTAAGCAGTCAGTAGGGCACATTGATGGAAAACAGGAAAGACAGAAATCCATAATGGTTTAAGCAACATTCCAACATATGCAGTTCTTATAGCCAACTTCTCTAGGAAGCGATCCCTATTAGGTCCTACAATAATGGGTCCGTGACCAAAGGAACTTGAGACTGATACAAAGCGAAGGTCAAGCAAAGCCTTATTTCGCGCCAAACATCGAGAATCAAACTGACTGGCCAAGGGCTGTCTCTTACAGACTAGCTTTTAAGGGTGAAGGCCATGTGGCTTTGGGCCTGGCCACGCACAGGTGGCCAATGAGATTGTAACACACAGAGAAAGCTGCATAGTCCTGCTAGCTCACACTTAAGTGACCAATTGAATTACAGTCTACCCTATAGTAGATATTTGACCTAGCCTATCACCTTGGCTAGAATTGGTGCCCAAAAGGTGCCCAAAGGGCAGGGCCCATACTCCTTGGTAGCTAGGGAGACAGTATGCGCCCCACTGACTGAATGCCTCCACCTGGCCTGACCCACCCTTGTATTTGGGCTTTGTTATCTGGGACTGGTTTCCGGGACTTGCTTTTAAGTAAGTTCCCTGGGGGGTGGGGGGGCAGGGTCAGTTTAAGTTTTACTGCATAAACAACAAAATCACTGTTTCACCGGATGGAATCGATGGAATCACTCTGGCTAAATAGGCCCTTACAATCCCCAGTTGGATTTTAATTCATTCGGGTACTGGTTTTGGCTGGCACCAGGTGGAGTTTTTGTGGCCAGAAGTGGCTAGACTAGGAGTGTGGAGAGGATCATATTAGACCAACTCGGAGGAAACCTCACACAGGTGTCCTAGGACCAGCTGTCGTCCCGGTGACTTAGGTGGTTGTTCCATGCCCCAAACAGACAACTTTGCATAAGGACAGGAAAAAAGAGAGGGCATCAAGTCTCTGGGCCTATTACCATTCCAGCCATGGTACTAACTTCCAGCCAAAAGGCCTCTGTTCCTCCCCCATAGAGTAGCCAGAGGCTAGTGGACTGCAGTCTGAGCAATTGACATGAAGTGTTTCAGTGAGACCATACTCTTGGAAAAGCCCCTGGAATGAAAATAAAGGAAGAGAAGAGGAATTACTCACCAAATTTGCACCAAGGCTTCGCAGTCCAGATGAGAACTCTCAGGCCTCAAGCTGTGATGCCAAAATGATGTGGAAATGTTGAGGTTCAGAGCCAACAGCCAAGAAAGAATTCCCGAGACGTTTTTGGTGCAAACAGGTGTTTTTTGTTATAGCTCCGGGACAGGACCTGTGAGTAGAAAGGGCTGCACTGAGATTGTGAGGAGCAACTGATTATATACTTCGGAGATGGGGGGGGTAGACAATGGGAAGATCCTGAAAGGCTTTACACATGTTAAAGAAGACTTATAGGTTCCTGAAGGCCTAGCTAACGTCAAGCAAAGCATTAACACAAGACAGTTAGGAGTTCCTGGAAGACTGTCCTACTCCGTTGTCTCCAGTATTCGTCAGTGGCATGCAAGTTAAGAGGAAGTTAAGAAGGAAATCTAATTTTACATTTCCTTTTGCCTTTGTTATTTACATCAGTAAACAATTGTGAACTGGGATGCCCGGGTGGCTCAGTCAAGCGTCTGTCTTTGGCTCAGGACCTGATCCCAGGGTCCTGGGATCGAGTTCTGCTTGGTGGGAAGCCTGCTTTTCTCTCTCCCATTACCCCCTGCTTGTGTCCCCTATCTCATTGTCTCTCTCTGTCAAATGACTAAAATTTTTAAGAAAAAAAAATTTTTTTTTAATTTTTATTTATTTATTTGACAGAGAGAGATCACAAGTAGGCAGAGAGGCAGGCAGAGTGAGAGGGGAGAAGCAGGCTCGCTGCTGAGCAGAGAGCCCGATGTGGGGCTTGATCCCAGGACCCTGGGATCATGACCCGAGCCGAAGGCAGAGGCTTTAATCCACTGAGCCACCCAGGCTCCCAGAAAAAAAAAAAAAAAATTTGGACTGTCTGTTACACTAGAATAGTTTTGATGGGCAAATTTATTAATACATTTCATAATTTCTAAAAACATATCATTTCCCATAGTACAGTCTTTCAGTGAAGCATAAAGCCTGTTTACCAACAGACTCAAGTACCATCTCAGTTTCTCCACAATAAGAAGCCAAAAGTGCAAACCTGTATCACTAATCTTTCTCTTATTTGGAAGACTTAGATAGCTAATGAATTCAATCCAGTTTATCATTTGACTTGACAAAACTTCCAAGTTTCAGGCTACCAAAAATTTTGAAAGTTTTTTAAAAGTTTTACCTATAAAGCTTTTTATTTACTTAACCTGCTCATTCCTAACAATGACCATAAAAACTCTTAAAAGACAGACAAAATTCACCATCATTTGAAGGCACCTTTTGTTGACAAATTGCAGCAAAGATAGCATGAACTTATTTGACCTTTAGTAAACCCAGGTAAAAGGTAACTCTGAAGACATGTCTATCTTAAACTAACAAACTAGAATTAGCTTTAATACAGAATATATTGCCTTTGCACCCACTGAAAGTCAATCAGTGTGTTCCCCACCATCAATGTTACTTGAGGCACCTGTGGGAAAATTTGAAGGGGTGGTTCAAGTCCAAAGGAACCCTTGGGCCCCTTCACATTGAGTTGGGAGATCCTCCAGTGTGGACCTCAAAAGTAGGTGGCCCAACAACTTGGGGTGCTCTTCAGGAGCCAATGGCGTCAGAGGCAGGGGGGATGGTGCAGGACCAGGTTCTGTCAGCCCCAGCCAAGCTGGTGCAGAAACAGGAGGAGAAGGAGGTGGAAGCAAAGAGGTGAGGAGCCACCAGCAAGGCTAGAGGCAGATAAAAGCCCAGACAGAAGAAAGAGGAACCCCTGCCCATCGTTCCTGTCAGTCAACACGAGTTTCCTTGGGAGACAGTCTCCCCTGCACTGAGATTGCATTTAATCTGCTGAACCGGTGATTTTTGTTTCCTTTTCAGGCCTTTTCCCAGGTAGATCGGAAAGAGAGAGTAGAACAGAGGGGACGTGAGTAAGCAACTCTCCAGCACAAGGAAGGAGAGAGTTGGGGGGAAACTCACGGATGAAGAGGTCATTCCAACTACTATTACCTTATCCCTTCGTGGTCTCCCCAAGATGTTGCCAGGTTAACTGGGGAGACCCCAGGGACTGGGGCCTTGACCCAGCCAGACCCAAAAGAGTGGCCAAAGGTTCTTGGTCTTGTCATGAGAAGGAATTCAAGGACAGACATGCAGCAAAGCGGATGAGTAACAGAAATGGGAAAGTTGATTAAAGCGAAAAGTACACTCTTTTAGAGATCTGAGAGGAGTCAGGCTAAAGAGAGAGCCGCCCATCCTGGGGAATGGATTTCTATCTTTTATTGACAGTTGTTCACTAGGGGGTGGAATGTTTATTATCTAGGGCAGGAAGTAGGGTTTGGCACTTTTTTAAAAAATCCAAACTGACTCCGTTGTGTTAGGAGACAGCCCAAGAGGGAATCCTTTGGGGCTGAGGAAGCTGATCCCATAGTTAAATCCAAGAAAATGAGGAAAACATATTAACCAAGAGTCCATTACCAGAATCCTCCTTGGCTTCCGAATAGTGTCCCATCAGGAATATTGCTGAAGGTTCTTGGGGTTCAGAGCGGCAAGAGGCGTCCTTCTTCCTGAGTGCTCTGACACCCTGACCTCCCTTTGCTTCCCCCTCTCAGCTACAGTAGGTGCCAGTAGATGGACTGAAATGCCACCAAGATGAAGACTGCCTCTTGGGATTTTGAGGGAGTCAATATATTTGGTGACCGAGTATAATATCCTTTGTAAGCCTCTAGATGAAGTACTAATGGATGAGGTGGCCGTCCTGGCCTTCTTTGAGAAGGGGCAGCTTTTTATACTGTACTGAGCATCCTCTATCTAAGCTAAAAGTACCTTTAATCTAAAAGCACAACCCGGGGCGCCTGGGTGGCTCAGTGGGTTAAGCCGCTGCCTTCGGCTCGGGTCATGATCTCAGGGTCCTGGGATCGAGTCCCGCATCGGGCTCTCTGCTCAGCAGGGAGCCTGCTTCCTCCTCTCTCTCTCTCTCTGCCTGCCTCTCTGCCTACTTGTGATCTCTCTCTGTCAAATAAATAAATAAAATCTTTAAAAAAAAATAAAAAAATAAAAGCACAACCCAAAACACCAAGTAGCCCATCCATGGGTAAGAAAAAGGAGAGACATGAAGAAACAAAAGTATGGGATGCCTATTTAATACAGGCGACTTTCTCATGAGCTTTTTCCATGATCTAGTCCCAAGGGAGCAGTCTCCTGTTGGGTAAATGCCCCAACTGGGTAACAGCTCCAGCCTGTCCCTTTCTAGAAGCATGTGGTCCTGTTTATCTTGGGTTTTATGCTCATCAGGAGCTCTCACCAAGTTATTGAGAAGGAAACTTTAGGAGTCTTAGGATTCACGGCTGTTCTAATGACCCATATGACTGTCCAGTGTCCGAGAAGAATATAGGTATTCAAAGAACAGGTAAAACAGGCCATTGTGATGACCAAAGTACTAGTGTTCAGCTGGGTGGCAGGCGTCTGTCTTCTCTGTAGTATAGCCACACACAGGAGGGTTTCAACTGAGCACTCAGACAAGGCACATTCTGAAGGGTCATACCATTCAGGACATCTCTGAAAAAGAACAAATAAGAGCCAAAGACGGGGGTGGGGGGAGGGGTGAGAGTAAAGACTTACCAAGGTGTACAGAAGCTCTTGGATTCTTTTTGTCGCTGTCCCTGTACTGCCCCCTCCCCAGAATGATGCAGGGTCGTCGAGGGCAGCAGTTAACAAAAGATTCTTGAGACCTTTTTGGTGCAACTAAGTAAGTTTAGCTAAGTAGCACAGGAACAGGACTCATGGACAGAAAGAGCTGTGATTTTTGCTGTGTGAGGCTTGTGGTTTATATACTTAGTAATCGAAAGGGGGCATGCAGGGAATGTCAGATTACAAAAGTTTCTTTGAATTTCCTTTACATTCCACTTGTGAAACTACTTTTGCAAGATTCCTCTGGTGCTTAACATGCAGTTTGATATTAACTATAGGTGAGATATACAGGCAGTCATGAGACCCTTAAAGAGACACATATTTGAAGCAATGGGAACATATTTGATGCTTATCAATACGGTATGCACCTTAGGTCAGCCTTTCAGGTGGAGGGTAAACATTTTCCTGCTTCTGTCCCTCATCAATTTCACAAGCCTATTGAATGGCTTTCGGGTCCCTTGTAAATGGCGTTTCATCATCCTGGGACACTTTTCCCTTTGTGCCTACCCTTCAGCCCTTTTACTGGCCCACTAACGAAGTTCTCAGGCTTAACATTTAACCCCAGGGAATTTCTCAGCAGCATCTTAACCTGAGTTATTACCCTAGTCAGGAAGTAACCAGGCACTGTGAATTGCTGCTCTTCAAGCCTGTGTCCAGGTTTTGAGTGGGTCATATGCAGGTGTTGCAAATGCATCTTTGCTGTGTGGCTCAGGGTTTTTCTAGACTGTTGGCACTCTAGGAGACTTGGAGACTAGGGGACTTCTTGAGCAACTTAGCAAGAAGATCACGTATGTTGTTGATACAGTATTTGGTATCTTTGAGGGCAATTTTTGGTGCAGAAAAGAAGAATTAGAAATTACTATGCATTTTAAAAATGAATGTTTGATTTATTTGGTTTACAAAATTATTCTTCCATAAGTTTTAAAAAATAGTAAATATTATTTCCTAAGAGTTTAACAATGTAGGTATGCATTTTAAGTTTTCAAGGCTCTCCTTCAATGTTTGCTGAGTCCTTAGACAACAATTAAAGTAAACTTATAATAAAGTGAACCTATTGAGAGTTCCAATTCTACACACAAACTAGGGAAGATGTCAACTGAAAATTAAGGCTAAATCCATTTCTCAGGTGTACACTTTGGATTTATGAGGCTGCGCTCTAATAAACAAAATCCTTTCCAACATTCAGTTAGATATGCCAATTCTTAACATAAAAACACTGATCTTATGGTTTTAATTTTCATATCCTAGATCCACTAAATCATTTCAAGGCTGAAAAACAGGTTCCTATTACACAAGACAGCTAACTGAGGTTTCTTATGACCTCAGTAAAATAGATGCCAGAGAACCTGACAGGTGACAGAGGCCAGATTAGAGGGCAAGACTGGAGCCAAGATTTAGCCAAAGATGTCTTAAGAACCATGTCCTCAAGGGGGCCTGCCCCTGAAGGATGAGGACAAAATATATGCTCTGTACAGACAACTCACTATCAAGGAGATGAGCATGCTCAGTTTTCTCCCCAAATTTGCCAGTCAAGTTATTCTTCTGCCCAAAGGCAAAATGAAGACAGGAGCAGAGAAAGGCCCAGAGGTCCACTAAATGATTTCTTACCCAGGATGGAAATATCCAGGTTGGGGAAATGTTCTCATCAAATAGTCCTATATGCAAAATCCCTCTGGTCCAAATTACATACATTACCTATGTCTTCCTACTTCTCAGAGAAGTCTGTGCTTCCTACCTGAGTCAATGACTGAGTGGGACTATACATATATTTGGTTTTATAAGATAAGTTTCTGTCTTTTTTTTTTCAAGATTTTATTTATTTATTTGACAGAGATCACAAGTGGGCAGAGATACAGGCAGAGAGGCAGGCAGAGAGAGATGGGGAAGCAAGCTCCCCGCTGAGCAGAGAGCCCAATGTGGGGCTCGATCCCAGGACCCTGAGATCATGACCCAAGCCAAAGGCAGAGGCTTAACTCACTGAGCCACCCAGGTGCCCCAGTTTCTGTCTTTTTCTGTAAGTACTCTTTAGTGAAATCTTCAAGTATGGAAATGTCTTTTGGAGTAACTCTCAAGAACGTTGAACCTGATGGTATCTTGCATCTTTTTCTATTCCAAGAATCCTATAACTCTTTTAGAATAATACTACACAGAATTTGGGGTATCTCCAATCATTTTGCCTAACTAGTGACCACAACTTTGAGGTGTTTCTATAGAAACCTATTACCATTGGGGATTTCAAGGGGAATTTTAAAAATTAACATATAACGTATTATTGGTTTCAGAGGTAGAGATCTGTGATTCATCAGTCTTATGTAATACCCAATGCTTATTATATCACATACCCTCCCCAGTGTCCATCACCCAGCCACCCCATCCCTGCCCCCAGCAACCTTCAGTTTGTTTCCTAAGATTAACAATCTCTTATGGTTTGTCTCCTTCTCTGTTCTCACTTTGTTTCATTTTACCATTAGGGTAAAAAGCCAGTAGTACAATTGCTAGGTCGTAGGGTAGCTCTATTTTCAACTTTTTAAGGAACCTCCATACTGTTTTCCAGAGTGGTTGCACCAGCTTGCATTCCCACCAACAGGGTAGGAGGGTTCTCCTTTCTCTGCATCCTCGCCAGCATCTGTCGTTTCCTGACTTGTTAATTTTAGCCATTCTGACTGGTGTGAGGTGATATCTCATTGTGGTTTTGAGTTGTGTTTCCCTGATGCCAAGTGATGTGGAACACTTTTTCAGGTGTATATTGGCCATTTGGATGTCTTCTTTGCAGAAATGTCTGTTAATGTCTTCTGCACATTCTTTTTCTTTTTTTTTTTTTTTAATATTTTATTTATTTATTTGACAGAGAGAGATCACAAGTGTGGACAGAGAGGCAGGCAGAGAAAGAGAGAGAGGGAAGCAGGCTCCCTGCCGAGCAGAGAGCCCAATGCGGGACTCGATCCCAGGACCCTGAAATCATGACCTGAGCTGAAGGCAGCAGCTTAACGCAGTGAGCCACCCAGGCACCCCTTCTGCCCATTTCTTGATTGGATTATTTGTTCCTTGGGTATTGAGCTTGATAAGTACTTTATAGATTTTGGACACTAGCCTTTTATCTGAGATGTCAGTTGCAAATATCTTCTCCCATTCTGTCAGTTGTCTTTTGGTTTTGTTGACTGTTTCCTTTGCTGTGAAAAGCTTTTTATCTTGATGAAGACCCAATACTTCATTTTGCCTTTGTTTCCCTTGCTTCTTGCTAGACAGCAAGAAGTTGCTGCAGCTGAGATCGAAGAGGTTGTTGCCTATGTTCTGCTCAAGGATTTTGATGGATTCCTGTCTCACATTTAGGTCTTTCTTCCATTTAGAATCTATTTTTGTGTGTGGTATGAGTAAATGGTCCAGTTTCATTCTTCTGCATGTAGCTGTCCAATTTTCTCAACACCATTTATTGAGGAGATTCTTTTTTCCATTGCAAATTCTTTTCCTGCTTTGTCAAAGATTAGTTGACCATAGACTTGAAGATCTACTTTTGAGTTCTTTATTCTGTTCCATTGATCCATGTGTCTGGTTTGTGCCAGTACCATACTTTCTTGATAATTACAGCTTTGGAATAGAGCTTGAAGACTGGTATTCTGATGCCACCAGCTATGGTTTTCTTTTTCAGCATTCCTCTGGCTCTTTGGGGTCTTTTCTGGGTCCATACAAAGTTTAGGATTATTTATTCCATTTCTATGAAAAAGGTTGATGGTATTCTGATAGGGTTTGCATTGAATATATAGATTGCTCTGCAGCATAGATGTTTTAACAATATTTCTTCTAATCCATGAGCATGGAATATTTTTCCATTTCCTTCTATTTTCCTCAATTTCTTTCATAAGTATTGTGGTCTGAAAATATGCAGGGAATAATCCAAATCTTTTGGTACCAGTTGAGACATGATTTGTGACCCAGGATGTGATGTATTCCGGGGAACGTTCCATGTGTATTCCGGAACAATGTGTGTTCTGTTGCTTTGGAACAGAATGTTCTGAATATATCTGTGTAGTCCAGCTGGTCCAGTGTGTCATTCAAAGCCCTTATTTCCTGTTGATCTTTTGCTTAGATGATCTGTCCATTGCAGTGAGTGGGATGTTAAAGCCCTCTGCAATAATTGTATTATTGTCAAAGTGTTTCTTTGATTTTGTTATTAATTGGCATATATAATTGGCTGCTCCCATGTTAGGATCAAAAATATTTACAATTGTTAGATCTTCTTTTTGAAAGACCCTTTAAGATGATATAGTATCCTTCCTCATCTAATATAGTCTTTGGTTTAAAATGTAATTTGTCT
The DNA here is from genome assembly GCF_011764305.1 of Mustela putorius furo. Lineage (NCBI taxonomy): Eukaryota > Metazoa > Chordata > Mammalia > Carnivora > Mustelidae > Mustela > Mustela putorius. Next base: position 8,958,338 of record NW_025422010.1, on the reverse strand, counting down.
GATATAAGGATTGCCACCCCCACTTTCTTTTGATATCCACTAGCATGATAAATGGTTTTCCACCTTCTCACTTTAAATCTGGAGGTTCCTTTGGGTCTAAAATGAGTCTCTTGCACACAGCATATTTATGGGTCTTGCTTTTTTTCCAATCTGATACCCTGTGTCTTCTCATTGGGGCATTTAGCACATTTACATTCAGGGTAACTATTGAAAGATATGAATTTAGTGTCATCATATTGCCTGTATATTGATAGTTACTGTGTTTTGTCTCTGTTCCTTTCTGGTCTGTTACTTGGGGCTCTCTCTTCGCTCAGAGGACCCCTTTCACTATTTCTCATAGGGCTGGTGTGGTGATAGCAAATCCTTTTAGTTTCTGTTTGTCCTAGAAGATTTTTATCACTCCTTCTATTTCGACAGCCCAGCTGGATAAAGTATTCTTGGCTGCGTATTTTCTCATTTAGCACCCTGAATATATCATGCCAGTCCTTTCTGGCCTGCTGGGTCTCCATGGATTGGTCTGCTGCCAATCAAATATTTCTACCCTTGAAGGTCAACAGACCTCTTGTCCCAAGCTACTTTCAGTATTTTCTATTTGTTCCTGTGATTTGTAAATTTTACTATTAAATGTCAGGGTGTTGACCTATTTTTAATGGATTTTTTTAAATGGATTTTGAGGGGGGTTCTCTCTGTCTTCTGGATTTTGATGCCTCTTTCCTTCCCCAAATTAGAGAAGTTCTTCACTATAATTTGCTCCAATATACCTTCTTCCCCTCTCTCTTTCTTCTTCTTGGGGATCCCGATTATTCTAATATGGTTTTGCTTTATGGTATCACTTATACCTCAAATTCCCCCCTCGTGATCCAGTACATACACTGTTTATCTCTTTTTCTCAGCTTTTTTGTTCTCCATCATTTGGTCTTGTATGTCACTAGTTCTCTCTTCTGCTCCATTTATCGTAGCAGTAAGAGCCTCCATTTTTTATTGCCGCTTATTAGTAGCCATTTTGATTTTGACTGGTTAGATTTTATTTATCCAGAAAGCCAGCTGGTATCTTTATAATCCTTATTCTGAACTCTAATTCTGATATCTTACTAATGTCCATATTGATTAGGTCTCTGGCAGTCAGTACTGCCTTTTGTTCTCTTTTTTAAGGTGAGTTTTCTCTTTTTGTCCAGAGAAGAGTAGATGAATGAGAGAACAAAATGCTAAAAGGGTAACAATGACCCAAGAGAAATATACACTTAGAAAATCAGAAGAGACCTTAAACCAGGGAGAAAAGGGGAAAAAAAAAAAAAGAGAATGTGATCAGGCTGGTGAATAGAACATAGCCATACATTGGATTCTGGGTGTATTTTGTTCTGTTAGAAGAAACTGCATCCCAAAATTATTTTAAAGACTCTTTCTCTATATATATATAGTCTAAAGACTATATATATCATTTTTCTATATATACATAGAAAAACAAAGGAAGAAAAATTCAAAAAAGAAAAAAATGTGAAAAAAGCCATGAGTCCTGTGCTGTATTCCCCTAGTGCTAGCATTTTGCAGTTCTCATTGACGGGTAAACTTGGTCGTGGCTGAATGTTCTTGCTGATCTTCTGGGGGAGGGGTCTGTTGCAGTGATTCTCAAGTGTCTTTGCCCGAGAAGGAATTGTACCACCCTTGCCAGGGGCCAGGCTAAGTAATTTGCTTGGGTTTGCTCTTGGGAGCTTTTGTTCCCTGAAAGCTTTCTGTACAGCTTTGGAGGGCAGGAATGAAGATGGCAGCCTCCCAATCTCTGCCCCACAGGAGCTGAGAACTTGAGGCCCCTCTCCTCAGTGCGCCCTCAGAAAGAAGCAGTCAATCCCTCCCATCTTCCTGATCTCCGGCCGCACTCCGAGCTCATCAGGCCTGTGACTAAGCACTTTTATCACTGGCATATGACCCTGTTTGGAGTTTCCAAACCCAGGAGATCCCTGCAGTATGCTCCCACACCACTCCTCCCTAGGAAGGAAGGGGAGTCTCCCCAGATCTGCCACTTTTTGAGTCTTTGCTTGAAGAGCAATGGCCTGACTATGGCACAGATGTTGGTTTATGGCAACCCTGAGCTGAGAGCCCACTCCTGGGCTCCATCTTTGCAGTGGCTTCCCTGCTCCAATATCTGGGAGCTCCACTGTACTCAGGCACCCTCAGTTGTCCTGTGACTCTGAGAGTCCTGAGACCACACTGTCCCAGTGAGGGTTCCACCCCCCCCAACCCCCAACCCTGCTTAGCCACCAGAAGGATGTCCCTCAGTGGAGCAGACTTCTAAAAGTTCCAATTTTGTGCTCCTCTGCTCTATCACTTGCCAGTAGCCTGGTGATGGAGGTTCCCTCACCCCACAGTCTCTCTTTCCAAATATCACCTCAGATTCACTTCTCCACATGTCCTACCTTCCAGAGACAGGCCACTTTTCTGTTAATAGAGTTGCTGCTATTCTTTTCTTTGATCTCCTGTTGAGTTTGTAGGTGTTCAGAACCATTTGATAGCTAGCTGAATTCCTGGGACCAGACAAAATTTAGGTCTCCTACTCCTCTGCCATCTTGGACCACTGATCTGAACATTTACTTTTCAATATAGAAATGTATATTTAGAAAGGACTTAGAAACATGATATCAATAATTCAGATGTGTAATAGACACATTAACTGGGACAGCTTCCTTCTCACCATGACCTTTTCACTGTGGCCTCTTCTGTGTTGACCCAGCAAGACACCCCATCTCTTGCTCAAGAATTTGGAACTTGAAGATAGTGACCAAGAACCTAAGTTGCATTCATGGGACCACTTGGAGAGGAGCTCTACCAATGGAATTCTCTGGAGTTGACCTACTTCCTATACTTCCCAGATTGATTCCTTTGATTTTAAGATCTACCCTAACAACCTTCCAGTTAAAAGCTTTTCCTTGCTTAAGAATGTTTCTGTTGGGGGTGCCTGGGTGGCTCAGTTGATTAAGCATCCAACTCTTGATTTTAGTTCAAGTCATGATCTCAGAGTCATGAGATGGAGCCCTGCATTGTACTCTGCACACTAGGAGTGGAGCTGCTTAGGATTTTCCCTCTCCCTCTGCTCCTCCTGCCCCCCAGTTACATGCTCTCCCTCTCTCTCTTAAAAAAAAAAAAATCTGTTTCTTTTGCTTGCATCAAAAAACACCAATACTAAATTGCTTATAAAATGCACTTAAAATCAGGTCAGGGATATTACAACATGTTATAAATGGTATAGTAATTAAAACAGTGTGGTACTAGCATATTCTCATACATATCTATGGTATGGGTTTGCCTGAAATAGTCCTAAATGCACAAAATGTAAAGTATAAGATAAAGATGGTGTTACATACTAGTGCGAAATTGTTATTAGATAAATGTGGGAGCAACTGGGTAACTTAGCTCAGCTTGTTATAACAAATACCACAGATGGGTTGTCATAAACAATAAGCATTTATTTCTCAGGGTGCCTGGGTGGCTCAGTCGTTATGTGTCTGCCTTCGGCTCAGGTCATAATCTCAGGGTCCTGGGATCAAGACCCACAGTGGGCTCCCTGCTCAGCAGGGAGTCTGCTTCTCCCTCTCCCTCTCCTCCCCACTTGTGCCCCCCTCTATCTCAAACAAATAAATAAAATCATAAAAAAACAAAATAAAATAAACTTTTATTTCTCATCGTTCTAGAGGCTGGGAAGTCTGAAATCAGGGTGCCAGCAGGGTCAAGTTCTTGGCAAGCGCCTTCTTCCAGGTCACAACGACCCATGTTCACATGATCTTTCTTTGGTGTGTACACACAGAGAATGAGATCTCTGTCTCTTCCTTTCTTTTATAAGAACACTGATCTCATCATGGGAACTGTACTCCCAAGACCTTACCTAAACCCAACTGCTTTCCAAAGGCCCCACCTCCAATACCATCATGCTGAAGACTAGTTAGGGCTTTCACATAAACTTTGGGAAGGACACAAACTTTCCTCCCACAGTATTAGCCATCTGAGAAAGAATAAAACTGAAATCATACCTCATACCTTATACAGAAATACACTTCATATCAAAGATTTAAATACAATAAAATTAAACTACAAAATTACCCCTAAAAAGAGAATTATTTTTTAATCTTAGGGTAGGAAAGACCATTTTAATTACAATTTTAAAGTTTTACAGCTAGTAAAGAGAAGACTGATGCATTTTACTACAAAACCAAAATGTGAATATGGGGATTTAAAAAAAAATTATAAACAGCGAAAAAGACCTGATACGTTGGAAAATAATTTTTTTATATCTGTAAGAAAAAGAATTACAACCTGATAATAAAATAATTGAAGTATATAAATGGATTATTCAAAGAAAAGGAAATGCCAAAGACTATGGAAGATTCTTAACCTCTCTCAAAATGAGAGATGCAAATTAGAATACGAACACATAAAAGCATGAAAATACCGTTTGGATGTATCAAAATTGACAATGGTCAATATTTTTCAGCTACAAAATGTTCAAAGAGTTCCGCAATGTTCAAAGAATTGTATAACACCTAACACTGAAAGGTTTCAGGAAACCAATCATGGGTCATGTGGTTTTCCACGATCTTCCTGCTGGAGAGGGGCACAGCTGGCAGATCTGCATCTATCCAACCATGTGTCCTACAGATACTACTCACAAAGGCATCCACTCAACATTGTAATGCAAAGTCTTGGACCTAAGTGTTGAACAGAGGTAGGTGAGTGAACGATGGTCTGTTCTTATAATGGAATAGTGGTGCAGAATAGTGGGGACTGTGTAAGATACATTGTTAACAGACAATAGCAAAGTGTAGAATTATGTATAATATTCTACAGTTTGTGTAAAACAGAAAAATTTATGTACATATTAGCTTGTATGCAAATAAGTGCCTGAGGAAGGAATATCCAGAGAAATGAAAACATTGGCTGCCTCCAGGGAGGGGAGATGAGAGGCGGAGGGACAGGGTAGGAAGGAGACTTTCACTTTATGCCGTTTTCACCTTTTAATTGTGAGCCATGTGGATGTATTACCTTAAATAAAATTTAAATTTTAAGGGGTGCCTGGGTGGCTCAGTGGGTTAAGCCACTGCCTTCAGCTTGGGTAAAGATCTCAGGGTCCTGGGATCAAGCCCTGCATTGGGCTCTCTGCTCAGCAGGGAGCCTGCTCCCCACCTCTCTCTGCCTGCCTCTCTGCCTACTTGTGATCTCTCTCTCTCTGTCAAATAAATAAATAAAATCTTTAAAAATAAATAAATAAAATTTAAATTTTAAAAAGACATGAACAGATATTCTTCCTAAAAATGTCCATTTTGCAGAAAAAAATAATAATAAGTCTCTATGAGTAACTAGATACCCAGAGTCTCTGATAAAAATCTTAACCTAAGGAGTCTTGATTATAACTGATAGACTCCACCTGTTGATCTAGTCGTGTTTTGGATAATGACGTATTTTCAGCTCTCAAATTCTAATAAATTATTTCCAGATAGGATCCAAGATTTGAGCAGTAAGATTTTACGGCTGGTAGTCATGTGGTTCGTGCCTTTTACTATCATGGGATTTACTTCTTTGTCCTTACAGAGGCGGTCAGGAGTATAAATTCAGTCCCTAACGTGCATTTAAACAGCTATGCTCCACTTCCTTAAACTAATCAGAACCAACAAAAACACCAGCTAGAAACCACGCCTTCATTTTAAAATTCCAGGAGAAGGATCTTTAAGAAGAATGTATCTGTGGTCCCATAAAACATGCTAAGCAGTAGATCACATCTGTTGCTTCATTTATAATCTATGAGATGACTGCCTCTTCATGGCTTTTCTACAGCCCCAGCCGGTCCCTCCTGCAGGGCCTCCATCACATTCTTGACTTGGAATTTCCCTGCTATTGCCAGTTTCACAGAGAACTCGTATATTTGGCCAGACCCAGAACCCCCAGGGTGGGGAGGAGGAAACACAAGATTGTAATCATTTTAAGGTAATTGTTAATTTATTAAAGCAAAGCTTGTCAATCAGAGTGTTTACCACTCTCCCTTTTGTGAGTCGTTCTGAATAGACATACCAGATTTCCTCCAAGGGACCTTTTTAGGCAAGTACAGAGCTTCAAACAAAGAACTCCTTCCAGAAGGGCCCGAAGTACAGACTCTTAAGTGATTCTTGGGGCTAGTGGCAGGATGCCAGCCACAAAGAACACATTCTCTTATTGATTAGGAATCTTGAATGAAATTCAAGAGGTGCAGGTGTTGGGCAGTTCTGGAGACAACATTCAGACAGAAGAGCCCCCCTGCTTTTCCCTGCGGCTGCATAGGAGTCTAGTGGGCAGAATGAGGCGTGCCCACTTCGGCAAAGAAGCATGTCTCCTGCATGTGTATCACCTGACCGCCGTGGCTTTTTGTCATTTCTCCCATCCCTCTTCTGTTTTCAAGGTCTCGACAAAAAGAAAAATAAACATGCACTTTTCTTTTTAATGCTCGATTTTCCTGATGATTAAGGGCTCATAAAACAGATTGAAAAAACAACTCACAGTTCATCCTGAAATTCAGCTTTCCTGCTAGAAAACAGGGAAACTGAGCAGATAGGCCTGGCAGGCAAGGCTGGGGATTCTCCTCTGGGTGCTGCAAGCCCAGACTAGCCACGGTGGAAGACACCTGGGAGCTGCCCAAGGTCACTGCACGTTCTGCGGGACGCGTGGGGCAGACAACGTGAGTGGGCACAGAACTTGTCCACGGTGTCCTGTCACCAGTGCGGGCTGGTAACCTTCCCAATCATTCGCCTTTCAGTCCACTCAATATGTCGTGTGTCTTGTCTGATTGCACCATTGTTGCCCCACCGGCCACAGTGCTGAGGAACTAAATCAAAGTCATGCACGTTAGCTCGATCCTTGTACGGGGACCAGGAGCCCAGGTAGCCTGATGCAGGCTGGTTTCCATGGGCTGGGCACAGACAGGGTGGGCCAAAGCTCTCCTCTCCTGGGTATTAGAACCAGGAGCTGCAGACAGACTGGTGGCTAGCAGAGGGGACCTGGCTTCAAGAATCACACGAGGAGGAACAGTGCAGCCCTGATGGGTCCTTTGCAAGCCCGAATTGTGGAGAAACAGAAAATGTAAGGAGAAGGTGTGAGAAGGTGAGAAACTACAGAAGAGGGCGTGAGGAAGCTGACCAGTCCCAACTGCAGAGCAAAGCTTCCAGAGGTTCGGCTCCTGTGGCTGAGCCCTTTGGACCTGCCTTGATTCCAGAATAATCCTCACTCTTACTGTTTCCCAGCTTTGCTTATGTATAGGTGCAGGTGTTTCCTTGCAAGGAACTTGGTTTTTGTTTTTGTTCGTTTGTTTTTTGAGCAGTCTTGGTGAGTCTCTGTTCTTTATATTCCCACATCCTAAGTAATACAATGCCCTCCCAGTCCCTCTGTCCCCACAAATGGACAAAACTGAATCAGAATGAACTGTTATTTTTATTTTTTTTTTAATTAAAAGATTTTATTTATTTATTTATTTGACAGAGAGAGAGAGAGAGACACACACACACAGCGACAGAGGGAGCCCAAGCAGGGGGAGTGGGTGAGGGGGAAACAGGCTTCCCAGCAGAGCAGGAAGCCCAACGTGGGGCCCGATCCCAGGACCCTGAGATCATGACCTGAGCCAAAGGCAGATGCTTAATGATGGAGCCACCCAGGCGCCCCTGAACTGTTATTTTTAACTTGACCATGTGTTGTGAGAAGTCTTCTAAATATCACTGAAACGTCATAGAATTTCCTTGCGAGGTAACCAGACTTCTGGTCAGTTGTCATCAAAAAGCACAGTCCAACGTGTTGCTCTCCGGCCAAACAAGTATCAGCACAGAAACCCACTGTGAAGTTGAGCGGCATTGTCTCCCAGTCCGCCTTCCCTGGAGCCGCGCCAGCCCTGGCCCTTGGGCTTTTACGCCTTTCCAGCAGACCCTCAGTGAGTTCCAGCGACGGCTCTCACTTTCTCTGTCCCAAATCCATTTCTCAAGAGCACAGACATATTGGAACTGTCAAAAGGTCCTGAGAATGAGCCACAGAAAAGCAGGCAGCATCGCTTAGAGTTCTGCTTGTTCTGTGACATTTTAAAAAGAGCACATCTGTCATCAAGATAAAAAAACTGCAAAGCTGAGCTCTTCGGTCTATCTCGAGCGAAGACGACCCTGCCGTTGAACCATCTCCCAGGGCTATCAAGAAACAAGAAATGCAGGCCATTTCAACAACTTCAGTTCCCTTCTGCCTATACCTTTCATGCTCCTATGGCTTTGAACTGTTCCTGAAGGGTTTTTCCATGGCAGCTACAGCCAGAAGGGGGGTTAGCCCCACGGCAGCCGTGGACCTAAGGACCCTACCCTGGGGAGCCCCGGCATTTCAGGTCCCACGGGAAGGCACTGGCTGTATCTTGAACCCTCTGAGCCCTCCACCACCCCACGGAGTTCCTCACCTGAGCTGGATGGTGGTGGCGTCTGTTCCTGCCGTTGGGGACCTGGGCCAAGCTCCATTCCCATCTCTGCGCTTAGGGGAGGTGATGAGAGCTGTCACTGTTTCGAGGTCCTTGCCAGGAGCGCTCATGGGTGAACACTGAGAAAGGTCCATTGTGTCTGACCTCTAGCCGCTGGCTTTATCTCAGAGCACAGACAGCCTCTCGGGCACCATCTTTCCTGGGTCGTGGTTTGGTGGTCAGGCTGCTGTTGGAAGGGTGAATGCCGTGACACTTGTCACCACCCGGCATGCAGCTTCCATGGTACTCAACCGGGGTTTTCCCCTCTCCCTTCTCTCTTTGTTTTCCCTGGGGTCATCCAGAAACCTGGGGACAAGAAAGAAATCGGAAGGCTGTAATGCCGGCATCGTTCCATTGACAATGTGTCTTAGGTGTGTGGTAGGGAAACGAGAAAGAAAAACGGGGCTCTCTTCTCACACTCTCTGCAGCCGGAGTTACCTGCCAGCCGCCATGCTTGCGGCCACACAAGGGTTACTCGGTGGTCAGAACTCACTGGGCTGATCAAAAGGAACGAAATCTGGCCATTTGCAACGGCGTGGGTAGAGCTGGAGGATATGATGCTGAGCGAAATAAGTCAGTCGGGGGAAGACAAATACCATATGATCTCACTCATATGTGGAATTTAAGAAACAAAACAGATGCACAGAGGGAAAGGGAGGGAAAAATATAAAAACAGAGAGGGAGGCAAACCATGAGAGAGTCACCTCCAGGGAGAAAACTGAGGGTTGCAGGAGGGAAGGTGGGTGGGAGATTGGGGTAACTGGGTGCTGGGCATTAAGGAGAGCACTTGATGAATCACTAAATTCTACCCTGAAACTCATAATACACTATATATTAATTAAATTGAATTTGAATTAAAAAATAAAAGAAAAAACTCATTGGGCTGAACACTCAAAACCCACGCATTTTGTCATATGTTCACTATGTCTTCAGGGTTCTTTTTTTTTTTTTTTTTTTCAATAAAAGTTAAGCCCCCAGAACAGTACCACATCCTGCAATGTTAGGGTGGAAATAAATTCGCCTTTCTCATGGACTCTGTGACTTGGCCCTTGGGGCGCTGGTGTTCCTTCCCACCCCAACTTCTCACCCTGTCTCATTTGGCCAATGTGCAGCCTGCTGGCCGATTCCTCTCTCCCTGGTCCTGGCACCAACCCTTCATCTTGCTCGTGGCCACCAACTGACCTTTCAAAATGCAAATATTTCCATGTTACTCCTTGCTTAAAGTCCTCAGTGACTTCTCATCTGCTACTGAGAGGGCAAAATCCAAGGTCCGCGTGGTATATGAAGCCGTCCTCCGTGAGCTGACTCCTGCTGCCTGGCTCCCATCTCCCTGCTCCTGAAATACAAACTGCTTACAATGCCCCACACTCCCAGTTTGTCCTCTGCCGGAATTGCCCTTTCCAAAATTACTCAGTTGAAGTCGGTGCCAAGACAAACACATAACCGTGCTTCTGGGCTTCCGAAACAGTGGCCGAGTGTTGTACGTTCTCCTTCAATAAAGACATTTCCCTCATTTTGTATCCGAGCCTGTGGTGAAGGTAGAGAACTGTGCTGGGGGCCACAAGCCAACATTTAAGTGCAGGTTTTGCCCCTTGCTGATGACACGTCCTTGGGTTGGTCACTTAGGATGCCTGAACCTTCCTCTCTTTTGTGTAAAGCCAGGGTTATAATTATTGACCTTAAAGGAGGAGGAACGCATGAACTGTTAGATGTCAGGCAACTTAGGGAACTGTTCAAGGCTGCACAAACGCATTCTGATCTTTTTTTTTTTTTTTAAGATTTTATTTATTTATTTGACAGAGAGAGAGAATGGGAGACCAATAAGCAGGCAGAGAGGCAGACAGAGAGAGATGGGGAAGCAGGCTCCCTGCTGAACAGAGAGCCTGATGAGGAGCTCTATCCCAGGACCCTGAAATCATGACCTGAGCCGAAGGCAGAGGCTTAACTTACTGAGCCACCCGGCACCCCACGCATTCTGATCTTAAGGCAACCCACGTGCAGTGACCAAAAGCTGCAGAGTCTGTTGTGGGCCTTGGGCAATGTTTTGCTGCCTGGTTTCTGTTTGAGAGTGTCTTGAATCCTGGGAAGAATTTTCTGTGGCCAGCTCTGACTGTTTCATCCAACACCATGAGGACTCCTTCTCCAAGGGCAGATTTATAAGAACACAGCATCTGCCCTTCATTATGGTTAATGGTAATGGGAGCTAGATGTGCTCCAACATGGACAGGCTGGGGAAGGATTTAGGACACAGTGGACAGAGCCCTGGATGCAAGAGAATGATGTTCTAATTCTCTGCTACCAGCTTGACTTCCCTGGTCTTAATTCTCTCATCTCCCAGGGCTCAATTAAATTAGTGCTAGCGGCCCTTCTAGTTCTTATGTTCTATGTGTGGCCAAGATAGAGTGGTGCAAGATGGGTGCTTTAAAAACTGAGTTTTGGGGCTCCTGGGTGGCGCAGTTGGTTATATGTGACTCTTGGTTTTGGCTAGGTCGTGATCTCAGGGCCGTAAGATCAAGCCCCCTGTCAGGCTCCACGTTCAGTGCAGAATCGGCTTAAGATTCTCTCTCTCTCTCCCTCTGCCCCTCCCCACCACTCACTCTCTCTCTCTCTCTCAAATAAATAAGTAAATCTCAAAAAATAAATACAAACTGAATTTTTTTAAAGATTTTATTTATTTATTTAACAGAGATCACAAGTAGGCAGAGAGGCAGGCAGACAGAAAGAGAGGAGGAAGCAGGCTCCCCACTGAGCAGAGAGCCCAGATGTGGGGCTCCATCCCAGGACCCTGAGATCATGACCCGAGTTGGAGGCAGAGGCTTTAACCCACTGAGCCACCCAGGGGTCCTATGAACTGAATTTTGGATAACAACCATCATTAGCTCCAGGATCAATCAAGCCACAGATATTAATTGATCTATAATGTGTTCAGCATGTAGTCCAATCTAACTATTCTTACCATAAGTACCATCATTGAAATACACTGATAGCTCGATCTGTCTATTCAGATGCCAATTTCTCAGGAGAAATCTCCTTTTTGCAGGACCAAGTGGTGCCTCCATTTAGAAGAGCTACCATTGATGCTTGAACAACACAGACTGGGTCTACTCACTTAAATATGCAGATTTTGTTCAATAAATACCATACAGTACTGTAAATGTATTTTCCTTATGATTTTCTTTTTTTAAAAGATTTATTTACTTATTTGAGAGAGCAAGAGAGAAAGAGAGAGAGCACTTGCATGAGTGGGGGGAGGAGCAGAGGGAGAGGGAGAGAGAGAATCCTCAAGCAGCCTCCCCACTGAGCACGAAGTCCAAGTCCAACCACCCATGAGATCATGACCCAAGCCAAAATCAAGAGTCAGACTCTCAGCCTACTGAGCTACCCAGGCACCCCTCCTTATGATTTTCTTAACAACAGTTTCTCTTCTCTAGCTTACTTTATCGTAAGAGTACAGTGTGTACTACATATACACAATTTGTGTTAATTGACTATTTACGTTCTCAGAAAGGCTTCCAGTCAACAGTAGGTATTAATGGTTAGGTTCTGGTGGAATCCAAAGTTATATGTGAATCTTTGTCTGTGTGGGGGTCCAGGGCTCCAACCCCTGTGTTCATGGGTCAACTATAGTTAGAAACTAGTTATAGTCACTGCCTCTGGGAGCAGGGCTTGATGGGACAGGGACAGGAGACCACCATGACTTCCTTCTTTCCAGCTTTCCTTCCTACTTTTGAATTTTGTACTGTTTACATCAACTAAACTCTAAAATAATCACTTGAGTATTTGCTGATCTAATGATATGGTGTCTGGAATTGCTTTAAATACTCAGGGGTGATTGGGGGGGATGAAGTAGGATCAGTCATGTATTGATCATTATTAAAGCTGGGTGATCGCCACATGGCAGGGGGCACACCGTTCTTTCTATTTTCAGAGACATTTGAAAAGTTCCATTATGATAATTTTAAAATAATAAACATTTCAACTTGTTGAAAAGCACACCTAAACTTAGCCATATACTACAAAATTTTGCTTTATTTCACCTTTTCCTTGAAATTTTTGTTCCTATAAATGAAAACAAGATGAAAGTTCCCTATGATGAATCGGTTATATTATTCCAAGAGGAATTTGAGAAACCACGAATGAGACTGGAGTCAGATGTCAGGCTCCCCCAACACCAAACCAAGTCTGTGTCTCTCTGCCCAAATGTATATGTTGAAATCCTAACCCCCAAAGTGATGGTATCAGGAGATGGGACCTTAGGGAGGGGATGAGGATGATCATCACCCTCTCTAACCCCCTCATGAATATAGGATTAGTGTCCTTACAAAAGAGACCTCAAAACTCTCTTTCTGCCATGTGAGGACACAAGGAAAAGTCAGAATCTGTAACCCAGAAGAGGGTGGTCACCAGAACCTGACCACTCTAGCATCCTGATCTCGGACTTCTGGCCTCTAAGACTGCGAGAAGAAATTTCTGTTGTTTATAACAACCCCCCCGCCCACCCAGCCCAGTTTGCCGTGGTTACAGCAGCAAGAATGAACCCAGGAGACCCCCTTAATTCCTGCTGAGTGGCAAAGCCCGCTAAGACAATTACTCTGGGTCATGATCCTCTTTTTTAAGATTTTATTTATTTATTTTATTTATTCATTTGAGAGAGAGAGAGAGAGAGAGAGAGAGGGCATGTGCAATGGTGGGGGCAGAGGGAGAGGGAGAAGCAGGCTCCTCACCCAGCAGGGAGCCTGACTTGGGGCTCGATCCCAGGACCCTGGGATCATGATTGGGCTGAAGGCAGACACTTAACCATCTGAGCCAACCAGGCGCCCCTCCTCTCCTCTTCTTGACCAAGTGTCTCCACATAGACACTCTTGCCAGTTGAGAAGAATGTCATCATTACTGACTTTACTTTACATCATTACTGACTGGACAACCATCTTTGCTTCTTCTTTTCTTTGTTCACTGACTGTCCTTTAAGGAAAGGATGGACGAGGTCAGGCCATTAAGCAGACAGGGACTATAAAATGGAATCAAAGGAGCACCCACAAAGTGCATTCTCCCTTATGAATTGGGAAAATGCACTTTTACAAGTGCATAGCCAATGAAAGCTGGTGCTATTTTCCTCATTCACTTAGCAATGCGTACAGGAATGAATATGTAAACAAGGATTTCTGGTCTTTAAGAGCAACAGTCAATTTTTTTTTTAAAGATTTATTTATTTGAGAGAGCACATGAGCAAGAGGACATGTGGAGGGCCAGAAGCACGGGGAGAGAATCTTCAGCAGACTCCATACTGAGCGAGGAGCCCAGTGCCGGGCTCAATCCCAGGACCCTGAGATCAAGACCTGAGCTGAAATCAAGAGTAAGGAGTTAACCAACTGAGCCCCCCAAGTGAACCAACCGTAATAGTTTTCTTATTGCTTTTCTTAAATCACCACTATAAACTCAGTGGCTTAAAACAACATAAATTTGTTCTTAGAGTTCTGGAGGTCAGAAATTCAAAACTAATTTTATTGGGCTAATACCAAAATTTCAACAGGGCAGTTTCGTTTCGGAGGCTCAGAGGGGAAGAATCCATTTCCTCACCTCTTTCAGCTCCCAGTAGCTGCCGGCATTCCTTGGCTTGTGATCCCTCCTTTAGCTTTGAAGGGCATCACTCCAAACTCTGGCTTCTCCAATGTTCTTGACCCTCTCCTGCTTCCCTCTTATAAGAACTCTGAGGGGCACCTGGTGGCTCAGTGGGTTAAAGCCTCTGCCTTCAGCTCAGGTCATGATCCCAGGGTCTGGGATCAAGCCCCGCATCGGGCTCTCTGCTCAGCGGTGAGCCTGCTTCCTCCTCTCTCTCTCTCTCTGTCTGCTGCTCTGCCTACTTGTGATATCTGTCTGTCAAATAAATAAATAAAATCTTAAAAAAAAAAAAAAGAACTCTGAGATGACATTGGTCCACTCAGATAATCCAGAATCATCTCAAGACACTGAACTCACTCTAACGTACAAATTCTCTCTTCCACATAAGGTAATATTCACAGGGATTTAGTGGGGGGATGTCTTTAAGGGCCATTGTTCACTGACATCACCAACTGCCCAGGAGCATCTTGGGAAGCACCTGGCTGGCAGTCCGACCTGAGTCACGCTTCTCAAAGTTACATGCACCCAGGGCTGCTGGGCCAGGCCAGGCAGTTCTCTGAGCCAGAGGCAGAATGTGGAAGATGAACTTTATTTCATGAGAAGTGATTTAAGACATGACTTTGGTATTTACTTATTTATATTTTACCTTTTTTTAAAGATTTTATTATTTTATTTGAGAGAGAGAGAGAACACAAAGGGGAGGACTGGGAGAGGGAGAAGCAGCCCCCACCCCACCCCTCCACCCCACCCCACATCCCCCTCCCACCCCACAAGGAGGGAGCCTGATGCCAGGCTCCATCCATCCCAGGACCCTGGGATCACAACCTGAGCGGAAGGCAGACACGTCACCACTGAGCCACCCAGGGGCCTGGCTTTAGTATTTAAATAAACATAGATATGTTATAGAATAGGATGGAAAATTCTGTGTTTGAAAAATAAAAATGTGAGTCTTTGAAAAGAAATGTACCCTCTCATGGTATAATTCTTTGGGTTTCATCCCAAGACCCTTGGGTTGGTTGGCTCTCCTCTACCGCTGCTGAAACCAAGTCCTCTACACGGGAGGGAGTGCGGGTCCAAGGGCTAACAACTTTTTAAAAGGACGAGGGAGCTGAGCAATGGCTGGGCCTCAGGGCCCCCAGACGGCTGGGAGTTTGCTGTGTGTTTGCCCCAGAGAACCAGCTCATGGGCAGGAGACGGACACCCGAGTGGGTGAAACCAAGTTGGAGAGAGCCCAGTGTGTCTCCTTGGAGGAAGGAGCTGCGTCCCTGTGCCATCTGGAGGGCTCATCTCACGCACCGCGTGCCTCAGACCTCTCTGGGGGGGCAGGGGGATCTCAGAAAGGCAGATTTTCCTAAAGGGAATTAAATAAGAATGGAGGCCACAATTTGCCCACCGGCGAAATACCCGATTGTTTCCCTTTAAGAAGTCTCCCAAATTTCGCTTGTGAGAGCTCTAGCCCCCAGTGGGATGCTAATAGAGGGTGGGGCGTTGGGAGGGGATTAGGTTTAGATGAGGTCCTGAGGGTGGGGCCCCTGTGATGGGATTAGTTAGCCTCAGTATAGGAGGAGGAAGGGGGACAAGGGCCACCCTCAGCTCTCCTGGGCCAGGGCACAACCCAGCAGGATGGGGGCTTCTCCAAACCAGAGAGAGCCCCCCCACCCCGCCCCAATACACACACACACACACACACACAAGGAATCTGCAAACACCTTGATCTTCAACTTCCAGCCCTCAAAACCGTGAGAAATGAATGCTTGTTGTTGAAGCCACCCATTCTCTGGTGTTCTGTTACAACAGCCCGATCTGGCTCAGGTGATGAGGATTCTCACCCGGGAATGTTTACAAGCATTCGTATGAAAAAAAAAAAAAATGGTAATGCTTATTTTAAAACACTGAGTTTGACTCTAATACCAGTTTTCCTTTGGAAGACCATGTCCTTCAGGATTTGACTCATTTGAGAAAGTAAGTTGTAAAGTTTTTTCCGGCGAGATAAACACAACACCAGGCAAAGTGGGTGCAAGGCAAGATTTATTAAAAACGCTCTCCGGCGAAGTTTCAGGGCTCAGGAGAAGGGGAGCCAGGAAAGTTGCGCAGGGAGGAGGTGGGCACCCTCGGGCCGAGGTTCCGCCACTCTGGAAAGCAGAGTGGCGGAAGTCGCACCCAAGGCAGGGAGGAGGGGGCTTTTAAGGGGTCTCGGAGGAAGCTCAGGGGTCTTTTGGAAGTTTCCCTTATTTGGATATCCCGCCTGCTCATCGGGATCCCATTGGTCCACAGGAGCCTGGGGCGGGGGTCTCAGATTCCTGCTTGGGCCTTTGTTCTCCTGTCCGAGCTCAGGTCTTGTGGTGGGAACTTTCGCCATCTTTGGTAGCCCCCTTCCTGCCAGCCCAACATTCCGACCTTTTGCTTAATATAATGGTGTCAGGGGCGTCGACTCGGTTCTGGCTACTTCCTGCTGACAGGGGGCGTCATTGTAGGGGTAGTCGGAAGTGGGCAGGCAAGAGTAGGGCTGGAGGAGGAGTTGATTGACAGATACTCAGGCAAGTTCTTGTAGGCGACCCTGCAAGTACCGGAAAAGACAGGGAGCAACTGAGATTAGGAGGAGGATTATGCTTACAGGTCCCGCCAGAGGGAGCAGCCAGGTTACCCAGTTGTAGGGGTCCAGGCCCCAGGAGGATGTGTCTCACCACTGTGCTTGGATCCGATCCCTGAGTTCTTTGATCCTGGAGGTAACTATATGATTGGTTAACAAAGTAACAACATTCTTCATTTAATAATAGGCAGGTCCCCCCTTTTTCGGTGGTCAGAAGGTCTAAGGCCCGTCGGTTCTGTAGAGCTAAGGCTGCCAGGCTGGTGACTTGCGTCTGTAGGGCTGTGAGGGAGTCAGCAACCCGTTCCGTGTCATCATTCAGGGCTTGGGAGAGTTTGTAAGAAAAAGTCTATGGAGGTTCCTATCCCCGCTGTTCCAGTTGCCACCCCTGTGGCTATTCCTGCCCCTGTTATGAATGGGAGGTGGGCAGCCCTTCCTCCATGGTGTTGGGGAAATAGGATGGACAGCAGCTGGGATTCAGAGTAGATGGTGGTAGGAGATAGTAGAATGAATATACAGCCCAGGGAGTCATTAGTGGTCAGGCAGCAATAGATTCCCTGAGGGCACAAGAGAAATATTCCCAAGGGAGTACAGTACAGGAGGGAGGAATTAGTGATATGGCAGCTGCGGTGGTAAGGGAGGACACATTAATAATAGGTATGTTTCCCCCGATGGGGCCCATATGGACCGTATTATTTGTGGCCCTGAAGTTGGGGAGTGGCCAGTCAATAGGGTGGGGTATCCCTACGACAAGGAGTGAGGTAAGGTAGATAGGATAAAAGAGGTGGGGAAATGGCTGGAGGGCTGTGATTTCTAAGAAAGGGCCGGACGTATAGTAATTCAAATGGGCTTAAGCCTGAAGACCCGCGGGGCGTAGCCAGGAGTCTGATGAGAGCCATAGGCAGAAGTGTAGGCCAGGAAAGACGGGTTTCTAGAGTAGGTTTGGTGAGTTGGGCTTTGAGCAGCCCATTGGCCTTTTCTACCTTACCAATGACTGTGGGTGGTATGGGATGTGAAGTTTCCAGGTTATGTTGAGGCTCTCAGCTACCTGTTGGGTTACACTGGAGATGAAGGCAGGTCCGTTGTCCGACTGGAGGGTCTGGGGCAATCCGAACCTCGGGATGATGCGCTCGATGAGTATTGTAGCCACTACGTCTGCTGTTTCCTGGGCGATGAGGTATGCTTCGATCCAGCCTGTGAATGAATTTTATGGCAAGGCATGGGAGTGAAGTCCAGGTGTCAGTCTTCCCCCGGCTGATGACCTCGGAGCTGTTGGTTAGGCCCTGGTCTGCAGATTCCTCCTTGTGAATTCACGGCAGAACAGGTTTTGCAAGCCCTGTGGACAACTTCGATTACCTTAGATAAGGAAGGATGATAGAACAATGGCTGAAGAAATTAGTGGAGAGCCTATGGGCCACTATGGAGGGATTGGTGGATGTCAGTAATCAAGGTGTGCACCAGATTGCCTGGCAGGGCAATCCTGTCCTGGGTCCACCCCTTATCTGGCAAGGGTTTAGGCAGTAAAGTTGCAGGGTTTAAGCGGGGGGGTAGTAGAGAGAGAGAGATGCGGGTTCTCTAGGAATAGCAGATGGAATAGCTGGAGACGGGAGTCAGATGGGCCAGGGATCGGTGGCTAAGGAGCTCTGTGAGTCAGCAGGAGAGTAGACTGTGATGGGCTGCCCTAAGGTCATGTTGAGGGCCTTAGAGGGGGGTACTTGATATCCCTTGGCCCCCAGAAAGCTAAGTAGGGTGGAGGTGTCGTCTTGGGAGACCGAGAGGGAGGGGCTACAGAGGAGGAGGTCATCCACATATGTAGTAGAGTCCTGGCCTTAAGGACGCACTGCTGTTAAGTCTGTAGGCCTGGCCGAAAATGTGAGGGCTGTCCCTGAACCCCTGGGGTAGAACAGTCCAAGTTAATTGTCCAGAAGCATGCGTGTCAGGATCCTCCCAGGTGAAGGCAAAAAGAAAAAATAGGAATCAGGGTGCAAGGGGACAGTGAAAAAAGCGTCCTTTAGTTCCAGTACAGTAAAGTCATAGGTGTTTGGGGGAACGCGAGACAGTAGGGTTAGGAACGACTGGGTGGAGGGGGACCACGACCTCGTTGATAAGCCTAAGGTCTTGTACCAGTCGATAAGCCCCTGAGGGCTTGCGTACTGGGAGGATGGGGTGTTTACAGAGGGAAATGATGGGGATCAGGAGTCCCTGATGTTAAAGCCGTTCTATGATAGTTTCAGGCCCTGGCGGTGGGCTAAGGAAATAGGCAACTGAGCTTGAGGGAAACTTAGAGTTATCCTTAAGCTGTACTTGAACCGGGGTAAGGTGGGAAGCAATGATGGGTTCTGAGGTGTCCCACACCTGAGGGTCTACAGTAGGTAGGTCATCTGGAGCGGGGGTCGAGGGAGTGGAGAGGTGTAGGATGAGACGGGTTGAGGTGGATAGAGGGGAGGAAGGGGAGAGGCAGATAGTTGCCCTTAGTTTCTGGAGAATGTCCCTACCCAGTAGAGGGACCAGGCAGGAAGGAATCATAGGAACGAGTGGGGGAAGGGAAACCCATCCAGGCTACAGGTAAGGGGAAGGGTCACCCTAGGATTGGAGGAGGTCCCATCGATCCCCATAACAGTAATTGGTGAGGTTCGAGTAAGTCCCGAGTAGGAAGGCAGAACAGAGTAGGTAGCCCCCGTGTCCAGCAAAAAAGAGATGGACTTACCCGCTACCTGGAGCATAACCCTGGGCTTGGCCTGGGTGAGAGGGGTGGCTGAGTCTGGGCTTCGTCAGTCGTCCTCCAATCCAAGCAGTTGAAAGGCCAGACTTACTATCTCGGGGGGTCCCCCACGTTGAGGCGTCGAAGATACCCCGAGGTTAGGGCCGTCGGATTTCCAGTGGCCCATCAAATGGCATTGAGGGCAAGGCCGAGTTGGCGGCTTTGGATTGGGGCACTGGCGAGCCCAATGTCCCTCGGCCCTGCATTTGAAACAGGCCCCCCGACGGGGTGCAATTGGTTTCCCCTCTCTGCTGGCTCCCAGAGCCGGCCGGCCGCAGGGCTGCTACCAAGGCTTGGGTCTGCAACTGAACCTTTTGCTGGAGTCTGGCTTGTCGTTTAAGCTCAGCCGCCTCCTCACGGGAATTAAAGACCTTAAATGCCATTTTCACCAAGTCAGAAATGGGGGTCTGAGGGTCCTCCTCAGCCTTCTTTAACTTTCTCTGTATATCCGGTGCCGATTGAGAGATAAAATGAGTAGCCAGTACCGTGGCCCCCGCAGGAGAGGCAGGGTCCAAGCGAGTGTACTGGGTTAAAAGTTAGGTCAACTGGTTAAGAAACATGGTGGGGTTGTCGTAGGGGCCTGGACAATATCCCTAATCTTGTCGTAATTAACGGCCTTATTAGAGGCTGCCCTCATGCCGGCTATGAGACACTGGACCATGCGGTCGCGGTGCCAGTGGCCATCTTGGCCATCCTGATAATCCCAACCTGGTTCTACAGCTGGGACCGCCCGGGCTCCAGCATCAGTGAGCTGGACCTGATCCGCGTGCTCCTGGGCAGCAGCCTGGATGCGTTCCCTCTCCTCTATGGTGAGGGTGGTGGTCTGGACCACATGTAAATCATGCCAGGTGAGGTCATAGGCTTGGGCCAGACACTGGAATTCTTTAATGTAGTTATCAGAACTGGCCGAAAAGGAGACCAAACGTTTCTCAATTTGGGAAAGGTCCTGTAGAGAGAAGGGCGCATGAACTCAAACTTCCTCAGCTCCAGCAACCTCCCTTGGGGGTCAGACTAACTCAGCGGGGGGCTTTCGAGCCCTAGTGCGGCTGGAGCCACACAGACACATTCACGCAGTCAGGCACTCTTCAGATTCAAACAGATTGGACACCCTCCCCTTTGGGTATCCCTGGCTAATGGGAGGTGATCAGTCTCCCCTTCCATTCTTTACGAAAGCATCTAGCTCAAACAGTAGCCCTGCGGCTGTTACAACAGAATTCAATTAAGCACAAAAGGTGTTTACCAACAGATTTCAAAAGCGTAAACCTAGTTCTGGCGACCAGCGCTCGGGTATTTTATCCCATTCTGTTAAAGGTTACCAAAGACTTTGAATGCTACCTTAAGAATGACCCATTAAAACTCTGAGACACAAGTAACCAGCAGTTCTAGTCATCTCTTTGCTAGCAGATTTTAACAAATAACAAGAGCCTATTTGACCTTCAGTAAGCTTTGATTGGAGTTTCCTGTTTACTGCGGATAAATTTGTCAGGAGTTCGGATAGGAGTGGGAGGGGGAGAAGGAGGGGTAGACGAGAGCGCTGGTTCAGAAATCCTGAATTTAAGGGACCTTGGGGTGAAGGATCACGGTAAAGAGGAGGAGGAGGAGGAACCAGAGGCCCTCTTGTCAGTGGATGGGTGAAGCTCTCCGGGGGTTCAGAGAGAGGAGACGGGGAGGAGAGGTCCGAGTCTTTGGGAGCAGTGGGTGGCAGGGTAGGGGGAGGGGAGCGGGCCAAGAGGACCTGTGAGGTGGAGCAGTGAGAGCAGAGGAAGGGGCGAGAGTGCAGAGTCCAGAAAGCTGGACATAAGGGACCTTGGCCCATCTGCCTTGGTGCCTGCCGAGGTTATTTAGGTCCATGAAAGTCTGATAGTTAAACGTGCCTTCCGGAGGCCATTGGGACTGATTGTCTAATCGGTATTGTGGCCAAGCGACAGTACAGTAACGTCGTTTTCGCAGGTCCTGGTCCAGTTCCAGGGTTTTAAGATTGGCCAGCAGGCCTAAAACACCCCCGGGATGTTTTAGGGTCCAATTTGGATTGGGAGGTCCCCACGATTCGTTGCCGGGCAACCCGAGGGCTGGAGGAAGGCGTCCCCTCGTCCACCACTGGGTTGTGGAAAAACTGTGTCGACTGCCGTAGAGGTTAGGACGTCTCCCAGCCTCTCGGAGTCACGGAGGTCACCTGGTGACCGGCGGGGTCCACCCTGACGCGGCCGCGATTAGGGCAGGGCTTTCCGGAAGGAGGCGCAGAATCGGGGAAACTCACCACAGCTTCGGAAGTGGCGTTCGGAAAGGCAGGTCCGGTTCAGCCAGGGAAAGGAGAGAGCCTCCCCACTGTGTGGGGGCTCAATCTCCTTCCCGGGTTTCGGCACCAAATGTAAAGTTTTTTCCGGCGAGATAAACACAACACCAGGCAAAGTGGGTGCAAGGCAAGATTTATTAAAAACGCTCTCCGGCGAAGTTTCAGGGCTCAGGAGAAGGGGAGCCAGGAAAGTTGCGCAGGGAGGAGGTGGGCACCCTCGGGCCGAGGTTCCGCCACTCTGGAAAGCAGAGTGGCGGAAGTCGCACCCAAGGCAGGGAGGAGGGGGCTTTTAAGGGGTCTCGGAGGAAGCTCAGGGGTCTTTTGGAAGTTTCCCTTATTTGGATATCCCGCCTGCTCATCGGGATCCCATTGGTCCACAGGAGCCTGGGGCGGGGGTCTCAGATTCCTGCTTGGGCCTTTGTTCTCCTGTCCGAGCTCAGGTCTTGTGGTGGGAACTTTCGCCATCTTTGGTAGCCCCCTTCCTGCCAGCCCAACATAAGTCATCCATACTCTAGTCCTCCTCCTCCTCCTCCTCCCCTCCCTCTCCAATACCCTAGATTTTCTTTGCTGCTCCCTAAAGCAATGATCCTTAACTAGGGGGGTGAGCTTCTTCTTGGGATGAGATCTGTGACATTCCTTCAGAAGATAAATATGTAAAACTACAGACCATGTTGGGATGGTAGAAATCAGAAATGGATACAAGCCTCAGCCTGGGTGAACCACTCCCAGTGGTGCCTGATCACCTGCATGTGTTTATAGTTGGAAGGTTCTGGAATCCAACCTGCCCAGTACAGGTGGGTTAGGAATGCCGGTGAACAGTGTGTCCTGGTGGCCTGCATGCAGCAGAGGGGAGTGGTTCCCACCCTGGTGGGTGGTCGGGGTCACCCTGCAGCCCACACATGGTTGCATGGTCTGGAATGCTGCCGCTTTGTTTGAATTCAGTCAGCTCTGACTGTGACCATTTGGGGAATATTTTACTTCCTCAAAAAGAATTCTATGTGTCTCCCAGCATGACTTGTGATTTTCTGTGTGCCAAATGAAAGGCATGCACAGAACAGTAACTCTGGTTATGCTAGGTAGCCGGAGTATCAAAGTGTGGGAGTGGGGGGTATCTTATGCTTGAGAAGTGCTTGCTCAAGCATCCTTTCCAGTTGCCTATTTGTGGGTCAAGAAAAAGAAACTTCATTCAGTAGCTGGAAAATTACTTAAAACTTAGATATTGGCAAATGGCAAAAAAAAAAAAAAAAAAGTTGGAAGTAGGAGTACAAAAGAGGTTTTGACAAGCTCCCTTGTGTAACAGCATGACCCATTTCAGAATTCATGAGGTTCCCAAAACGAGGTTTGCACGATGCACAGATGCTTCAAAGCATCTGTGAAGCAGCAAATACACTGAAATCTTATTTGAAGCAAAACCACATTTGCATGACGAACGTTGGCACACGGCTCTAAACAAAGGCCAGACCCTGGAACTTGCTGAAAACCCCGGGGGGAGGCAGAGCAGGGTGGACGGTTAAAGCAAGGGGACCCAGAGGCAAGATGGTGAACGTCTCTCCGAGAAAGCTAGTCTTCCTTTTCTATCCACCTGGTATACCTTTTGCGTTATCTTAGCCCAGGTAATCTGGCAGAGACCAAAGTCCCGGGGCGTCTGGGTGGCGCTGTCCGTTGAAGCCTCCCGCTCTTGGTTTCTGCTCAGGTGGTGACCTCAGGGTCCTGGGATGGAGCCCCGCCTCGGCCTCCACTCGGGATAGAGTCTGTTTAAAATTCTCTACCTCCGCATCCCTCTGCCCGGGTCCCCACGTGCATACACACACTCTCTCTCTCTCACAATAAATGAATGAATGAATTAATTAATTAATTATTCCAAAGTCTCTTATGCCAGTCTGTAAAGCTGTGTCATCCAGTATATCTTTATTTTTTTTTAAGAATTTATTTATTTGGCAGAGAGAGATCACAAGTAGGCAGAGAGGCAGGCAGAGAGAGAGGGGGAAGCAGGCTCCCTGCTGGGCAGAGAGCCCGACGCGATGCGGGGCTCAGTCCCAGGACTCTGAGATCATGACCTGAGCCGAAGGCAGAGGCTTAACCCACTTAGCCACCCAGACACCCTCTTTTTTTATTTATTTTTTTTAAGATTTTATTTACTTGAGAGAGTGTGCCTGAGCAAGAGAGAACACAGGAAGGGGGAGGAGTCTGACCAGGGGTGGGGTCAGAGCAGGGGGAGGCGCAGACTCCCTGCCTGCTAAGCAGGGAGCGCACTGTGGGGCTGTATCCCGGGACTCCAGGATCCTGAGCCCAAGGCAGGTGCTCAACCGACTGAGCCACCCAGGTGCCCCTCCTGTGTATATTTAAAATGGCTTATTGTGTCCATCTCATTTGTCTTAACGCTCCATGTAAATGGCATATAAACTTTTTTTTTTTTTGGTCACATCGGATACAATTTATGCCAAGGTTAATAGTAGCCACATTTGCAGGTCACAGCTTCAGGCTTTTTTTGTTTTGTTTTGTTTTTACTAAATTAATTTTCTCCATGGGGAGGTCAGTTGTTTCATCTGTGTTTGATTTCATAACTCATCAGGTGCAAGCTCTATATTTACTTTCTAGGTTCCTACTCCTTAGGTAATAGTTTTCATTTTCCTATTCAAATGTTGCTAAGTCATTAACAAAGAGTAGTTAACAATATGCTGCGCAAACTGCTTTTACGGAGCTAATGGTTTCAGCAGCGAGAATAATGGTTCCATTTTTACATCCAAAGTTTCTCATTTTTCGGCTACTATGTAAAGTTTCTCATCCCTAATCCACATTAAATAAGTCAACATTTTGATCTTATAGGGGAGGCGTTTTTGTTTACTTTTTTGGAAAAATTATGATAAAATCCCACATTTTAAAAATGAACAGGGACTACAAAGATGTCTTCACATGCGATATTCGTCCGTTTCACATCAGTGATAACTTGACCCTCTTTGGCCAGATCTCAATTCTGAGCAGATTCTTCTGATGACTGCTGAACTTTGTAGGATTTCACAGCTGATGAGACTAAATTGATCTGGGTGCTTTCCTTATATATTTACATAGTCAAAGTGGTTCTGAACACAGGCTGCCTCTAAACTTAATTATCTGGGGCACAAAACACCAGAGAGTTTGAGAAAACCCTGTGCCTGTGACAGCTGTCTCACATAGCTTCCCATTATTTTACACGATGTCTTCATTTTAGAGAGTATTTCTGGTCCATGACAAGAAGGCAAATTAAAAATGTATGCAAAAACCCACAACTCATTTAACCAACCGGGCCTCTATTTTTATTTTTGTAATTACACAAGTTAAAAACGAACTCATGATCATTGCAAAAAAATGCAGCAGCACAAAACTATATGGAGTGAGAACTTCTTCACATACTCTCCTCCCCTCTTACCCCTCCCACGGATCCTTCCAGACTTTTCTTAGAGGATTCATAAATTCCATAGATAACCTCCCACTCCAGCCCCGAGAAAAACTGATCCCTCCTTCTCCGTCTCACTCGCCAAGATTACAGAACCAAAAAGAATTTGAGTCTGGAGCACTTGTTCAAGTGGGAAAGGAGGTGCAATTTCACAAAATAAAGGGGGAAATCCCAGCAGGGCCATGCACTCCGGGAGGCAGTTTGAAGAAGGGAGTCGGCGGGGCTGGAGGTGGGGTCTGAGGGAGGGGCCAGCAGAGGGAAGTGTTTGAGCAGTGATGAGAACCTGAGCAGAATCTGAGCGGAGTCTGCTTACACAAAGGGCTCGGACCACACCTTCCCAAGGAACAGCGCCCCCCACCCCCCGCCCCATTAGAATCAACCTTTTCAGGTCCAGGAGAAGGTGTAAGGGAGCAAGAATTCTTTTATGCCTTCATTTCCTTCCTGTAACTGTATCCAGCCTATGCTACCTTGGGTGCGAGGCTGTAGGAGGTTCAAAGTGACACTCAAGGCAGGCTCAAGGAGGTGGCCCCATGGCAAACTGGAGGGGGCACAGCTGAGAAGATTCCAAGCAGGGCAGGCTCAGAGGACAAGGTGTGGACCTTGGCTTTCCTTAAAGGTAGGAGGAAGCTGCTCTCTTTTTGGAGAAAGAACAAAATTCAACTGAGTGAATTTTAATGATCTTACTGGCTTTGGTCAATGACTCATGAATCAGGCAGCAGCCCATCCGGCAGATAGAAAGGAGCAGTGAGTAGCGGTACACAGCGGAAGCCTCCTAGGCAGAGCGCACTGGGAACAAGGAAGTTAACACGCAGGCCACAAATCAGATTGGTTATTGCAAGGTCACCTTCCTTTAGGGGACGGTGATGGGGTCTATCAGGCCGATGACCTCACTAGTGCCGATCAGGCGATTCCTGATTGACGGGTTTAAGATTCCATTTCTGGGAGAGCCAAAACCGTCGTTAAGTCACAGTTTGGGGATGTAGCGTTTAGCATAAAGAGGGAAATTCCAGACGTGGCCAGGCACTCCAGGGGGGCAGTTTGAAAAAGGGAGAGGGTGGGGTTGGCGGTGGGGTCTAAGGGAGGTGCCAGAAGAGGGTAGCGTTTGAGCAGGTGAGGAGAATCTGAGCAGAGTCTGCATAGACAAAGGGCATGGACCATACCTTTCCAAGGAACAGCGCCCCCTCATTAGAATGAACCTTTTCAGGTTCAGGAAAAGGACTCCCTTTGGGGGCTGCTGTTTTGTTTTAACTTTTGTTTGTTTGTTTGACCTATGTCTGTGTAATGCGTGTGTATGTGTGTGTGTGTAAGTAAGATATTCCTTTTTCTTAGATTTTATTTATTTATCTATCTGACAGAGAGAGACACAGCGAGAGAGGGAGCACAAGCAGGGGGAATGGGATAGGGAGAAGCGGGGCAGGCTTCCCACCCAGCAGGGAGCATGATGCGGGGGCTGGATCCCAGGACCCCAGGATGTGGACCTAAGGGGAAGGCAGCCGCTTAATGACCGAGCCACCCATGCAGCCCTGATTCCTTTTTTTTAAACCATGCTTGTGCACACACACATTTTTTAAACATGAATGGAATCCTTGAATCTATATTTCTGTGACTGGGTTTTTTCACTTAAGACACTACGGTATTTCATGTCCGTATATGGAGAGTCACCTCTCCTTTTAAACACATGCTGCCCATCTTTTAAAATTAAAAGATGGTTGTTTGTTCGTGCACTTGTTGATTTAGGGTTAGGAGGCTGGCCATGGGAATGACCAGGAGAGGACCCGGGAGAGAGAGGCTAGTCAGGCCACATGCCTGACTGTGTGGGGACTTGTGGGAGGGAGCCTTGCTATGGAACAAGAGATGTCAGAGGCGGGGGACACTAATGTCACTTGTCCTCAGCCTCTACATCTCTGCAGAAAAAGTTAAGGAAAATCCCCAAATTCCATCCTTTCGAAAAATGTCGCCATGTCATTTTAGGTTTCCATGGCACAAGCCTAGCAAAACTTCCGAGATGTTTTAATGATGTTAAACGCCTTTCCCTTCCTTTCTTTTTTTTTTTTTCTGAAAGAATCAAAAACAAACTTCAAATGTTTAGAATGTCAACTTCATCCCAGTTCAATGCTTTTATATGTGTTGCTGAAAAAGAAACTCCCAGAAGTAAACATGTCAAAATGATCTCTGTGAAAGGAAAAGAAAAAGCTTTTTTCAAATGTCAGTGGTCAGGAATAGCCTTGAAATAGAATCAGAGCCTTTGAAAATCCTGTTTCATAAAATTAATTGTCCCAAGATCACAGTTGGGCATTCATTTCATTGAACTTTCGAGCAGCCTCAGAGGTAATGTTAACTGGTCATTTATTTTCCGTAAGAATGGCACTGACTCTTCTTAATAGTTAGCCTGAGGAACTTAATCAAGGGGACCAACACCAGGAACTCGGGAACAGGACTCCAAGCAGATGTGTTGGTCCCCACTCCAGTCTGAACTCTTCTCCAGGACACTTCTGGTTTTTTGTTTTTTTTTTTTTGCCTTAGAATTAACTTGTTTGAACAACTGCCAAGACATCAGGGGACACCTAGGAGCCAGAGACGGAGAAACAATTTTTAATCTTCCTCACGTCAGTGCAGAGAGGATTTCACAAAAATGTCATTCTCTTGGCAAAATGCCAGTGCCTTTTTTCAATTGTAAAATGGTATTTCCAAATTCTCCTCACCAGTATGGGGTAACAGAGGACCCACAGGAATGGCTCCTCCCCTAGAGTCTGAGAGGGAGGAACTATTTGGGGAAGGGGAAGAAAATTCTAGAACAGCATTTTCTACATCCAGAGAAGGAGGCCTCTGATGAGTCCTGGATAATTTCAAAGCAGTGACTTCACAATTCAGATTTATTGCAGCAGGACAGCATTTCCCAACTGAGGGATAAAGGGATTCACTTTGTTAGAAGATGTAATGATCACTATTCTTTTTCAATTTTTAAAAATAATCCAGTAGGGACTTTAAAAAATTTTCATCCTTGGAGTGTGTGGGTGGCTCAGGCGGTTAAGCGTTTGCCTTCGGTTCAGGTCATGATCCCAGGGTCCTGGGGTCGAGCCCCATGTCAGGGTCCCTGCTTATCAGGGAGTCTGCTTCTCCCTCTCCTTCTGCTTGCTGCTCTGCCTTGTGCTCTCTCTCTCTCAAATAAATAAATAAGATCTTTAAAAAGTTTTTTCATCCTTAAAACAAAGTTGGAGTCATCCAACGCATATCCCATGAGCAGGTCAGAGGAACCAGCTCACACTTAACAGCCGCTGCTGGGGAGAGGGAGGAGTTTACCACTTGGTAGACAGAGCAGGCTCATTGTGTGGGGTGGGGTGGGGTGCACCATTATCCTTAGTTCTGCATTGTTTAATTTAGTCTGTGTAAAACTACAGTGTAGACTGGGGAAGCAGAGTGAAGAGGAAACCCACCGAATGGGAGAAAATATTTGCAAGTCATGTATCTAATAAGGAATCAAGATCCAGAACATATAAAAAACTCCAGGAACTCAATAACAAAATAAACAGCCTGATTAAAGATAGTCAGTCAGGGGCACGTGGGTGGCTCAGTGGGTTAAGCTTCTGCCTTCAGCTCGGGTCATGATCTCAGGGTCCTGGGATCGAGCCCCGCATCAGACTCTCTGCTCAGCAGTGAGACTGCTTCCTCCTCTCTGCCTGCCTCTCTGTCTACTTGGGATCTCTCTCTCTGTCAAATAAATAAATAAAATCTTAAAAAAAAAATAGTCAAGGGGCGCCTGGGTGGCTCAGTGGGTTAAGCCGCTGCCTTCGGCTCAGGTCATGATCTCAGGGTCCTGGGATCGAGTCCCGCATCGGGCTCTCTGCTCAGCGGGGAGCCTGCTTCTCTCTCTCTCTCTCTCTGCCAGCCTCTCTACCTACCTGTGATCTCTCTCTGTCAAATGAATAAATAAAATCTTTAAAAAAAAAAAAAAAAAAAAAAAGTCAATCATCCTGAGTAGTCATTTCTCTGAAGAATATATACTTATATTTGCCACGATTGATAATGTGTGTTTATCTAACCACGGTTCTTAACAGTGCACATCAGACTCTCTCTTGTTCTTCACAGATCAGTATTAAAAGAGAAAGTACAGTTTTAAAAGCCCAATTTGGCTTTTCACTGATAGAGGAAAAAAATTTTTTATTCACGATGAATGATTTTTTTTTCAAGATTTTATTTATTTATTTGACAGACAGAGATCACAAGTAGGCAGAGAGGCAGGCAGAGAAAGAGGAGGAAGCAGGCTCCCTGCTGAGCAGAGAGCCCGATGCGGGGCTCAATCCCAAGACCCTGAGATCATGATCTGGGCCGAAGAGAGAGGCTTAATCCACTGAGCCACCCAGGTGCCCCTTGATGAATGATTTTTGAACAAATAATAACAAACAGCGGTTTGAAACTTCACAGAAATTTTACAAAAATAAACCAACTGGCATTTTTCAACCAAGAACTGCAAGCATTTAAGACAGCTGCTTTGGTCTATTTTTGATGCTACAATGCTGATACATTTCAATCTAAATTTTATTCTCATTTAAACAAAATTTTATCAATGTAGTAGATGTAAATTACTTCTTGAAAAACATCACAAGATTTCAGATGGGAAGCATCACATTTCTTCCCACTCCAGGCTATTCTCCTGGGCAATTTTTTAAAAAATTTTCCATACTTATGGTAGTTACATTCATAATTCTAAATATTGTGCCCATGTCACTACTTCTTTTTTTTTTTTTTTTTAAGATTATTTATTTATTTATTTGAGAGAGAGAGCATGAGAGGGGAGAAGGTCAGAGGGAGAAGCAGACTCCCCATGGAGCTGGGAGCCCGATGTGGGACTCGATCCCGGGACTCTGGGATCATGACCTGAGCCGAAGGCAGTCGCTTAACCAACTGAGCCACCCAGGCGCCCCCCATATCACTACTTCTAAATTAGATAGATATTATCCAACATCTCCTTGCTCCAAAATGTAAAGATTTAACCTACACAACTGACCTTCTCTTTTCAATTTTTGATAGTTATTTTCAGTTTTTTTCCTAATATTTGTAACTTGAAATAATGTACACAGATCTCTATTTCTTGTTCCATTAATTTTCTACAATATTTCTTGTTTTTCCAGGATATAGAATTAGAATTCTTCTCCAGATTCTACCTCTCGACTTAGGCTCCCTACTAAGTCTTCTGTGGATTGTCTAAAGGTTCTTTTTCAAAGCTGAAAACCATTAAATGGTTTACACATTATTATAACTATGTAGGTGTTATTAACTGTAGAGATTGTTTTTTAATGCTAGGATCCCAGGGGCACCTGGATGCCTCAGATGGTTAAACACCCAATTCTGTTTCAGCTTAGGTCATGATCTTGGGGTGGTGGGATCGAGCCCCACGTTGGATTTCATGCTCAGCATGAAGTCAGCATGGATTTTTCTCCCTCGTCCCTCCCCCAGCTCATACTCTCACCCTCTCTCTGTCGAGAATACATGAATAAATCTTAAAAAAAAAAAAATGCTAGGATCCTATTTCCTTCTGTATATAGACAATGTCAGCACTCCAGGGTCACCTGAAAGAATGTTCTTAGAATTGTAAGCAAAACCTGTTCTCTTTTCTAATACTCTACCAATTGCTCAAACTTATGCCATCTTCCAGGTTGTTTCCTGTTTGAACCATGACTATTTTGTACAACTTTCCCTTGCTTTTGTTGTTGTTGTTTTTTCTGGAGCTTCTAAGTGCCTTTCTTTGATCCTGTCAAAAAAAAGAAAGGTGTCTTCTTCTCAGTAGGCTCCTAGGTCAGTTCTACTCTTTCCTGTATCCCATGTCTCCCTTTTTCTTGGCTTTCCACTCATCTCAAGGACTTTCTGAAAAGGCGTATGTGGGAGGTGACATTTAAAAAATTCTTGTATGTGTGCAAATATCCTAATTTACTTTTTGATTCAATTGATAGGTTAACCGTATATAGCATTTTAAATTGAAAATCATTTGAAATTAATGGCAGGATACCTTGACTTACCACTTGTTCCAAAATAAGTATGCCTGTTTATTTTGGTATTTTCCTGTTTGCTGCTTATGTTTTCATATATATGGGGATCCTTAATTGTTTGTACTCACTCT
Organism: Mustela putorius furo; assembly: GCF_011764305.1. Lineage (NCBI taxonomy): Eukaryota > Metazoa > Chordata > Mammalia > Carnivora > Mustelidae > Mustela > Mustela putorius. The sequence goes on along the minus strand of NW_025422010.1, from coordinate 8,927,039 downwards.
CTGGGCAACTACAATTCATGAAACCGCTTTTCACAAAGGGTTGCCATTTACTACCAGATGGCGGAAGAGACCTCTTGGTAGCCCAGCCAATTTTCCATTAATAAGTTTCTCTGACACAAAATATCATCCTAAACCTAATGTACTCGAAACTCTGTAGTCAAGAGGCCACAATTTCTTACCTCTGCATTTTACAACATTCTGTAAGTAGCAAAAGCAACAAACTTATTGATGTATCCAAGTCCCCAGAAAATTTTTAGACAGCAAAAAGCATTTCATGAGGATATAAGTGTTGTTCAATAAGAAGATAACTCCAATAACTGAGAAGTCTGCTATTTCAAAACATTTAGCAAATGAATTATTGTTTTCATGATGGAAATTTTAAGGTGAGCAGGGAGAAAATATACATTAGGCAACTTTTGTAAAGTAATAAATAAGAAATAGTGATTAGCCAACTTAATTGTATGTTGATATTTACTGTAGATTTTTAATATTAGTCTATTGTGTCTCTCAAGATGGATATTTTTACTGGTAAACTTTCAAGACTAAATATTGAGCTTCTGATAATTCTTCAGAGGTTTTCCATAATTTTACTTTTCTATTTTGTTTGGTAATTCTTCAGTTAGAACAAATTATTTTGTTAGAAATGTTACTTTATGGAGAAGATTCAAATATGTGTTATAATTAGGTGACCATCAACAACATAATTACTACCTTATTTGTTCTTACTTTGTTTCATGCTCACTCTAAAACATGACTATTCTAATTGGGTGAATTGAATCAGTTTAATAAGACTAATCAGAATATTTTATTTTTTTTAGATTTTATTTATTCTGTCAAAAAAAACACATCACATTGTCAGGGCTTTCTTACCTAATTAATATTAATCAAATTGCATGGCAATCTGTAACTTGTCAAATAAATATAAAATACAAGTTGCCTTATGTATATGGAACTAAAAATATAAAATAATTAAGAAAATCGTAATGCAGTTATTTATTTTTTATAATGCAGTTATTTAAATGTTTTTCCTATTATTGTACTTAAAATAACTTTTCTATTATATACCACACAAAAACTAAATATCAATCTTTCTTCCAAGAAAATTCTAAAATTTCTTTTTTTTAAAATTATTTATTTATTTGACAGAGAGAGAGATTGAAACTAGGCAGAGAGGCAGGCAGAGAGAGAGGAGGCAGCAGGCTCCCCGCTGAGCAGGGAGTCTGATGTGGGGCTGGATCCCAGTATCCTGAGACCATGACCTGAGCTGAAGGCAGAGGCTTTAACCCACTGAACCACCAGGTGCCCTGAAAATTCTTGAATTTCTATAAAAAGGCACATGACCTCGATTATCCAAAGTAATCTTAAAAAAGAAGAGCAAAATTTAAGAATTTACACTATCTGAGGGGTGTCTGGGTGGCTCAGTGGGTTAAGCCTCTGCCTTTGGCTCAGGTCATGATCTTAGGATCCTGGAATTGAGCCCCGCATCGGGCTTTCTGCTCAGCAGGGAGCCTGCTTCCCCTTCTCCCTCTGCCTGCCTCTCTGCCTACTTGTGATTTCCCTCTCTGTCGAATAAATAAATAAAATCTGGAAAAAAAACGAATTTAGACTGAGTTTACAATTACTAGTAAGGTATAGTAATCAGTGTGGTACTGGTGTAATGACAGACAAATCAACAGAACTGAATAGAGAGCCTAGAACTGACCCACATTTACACAATTTTTTGAGTTTTACTAAAGCAGTTCAACAAGGAAAGGAAAAGTTTTCATAAAATGGCACAGAGACAACTGGATATTCATTAGGGGAAAAATGAACCACCTGTACCTCATCCTTACCCAATAAATAATCCAAAATGTATCATAGACCCAGACTTAAGAGTTAAAACTATAAACCTTCCAGAAGAAAACATTAAAGAAAAAAATCTTCATGATCATGAGGTAGGCAAAGACTTCTTGGACAAGACCCAGAAGGAAGTAACTATAAAATTAAACTTAGTAAACTAGGGGTGCCTGGCTGGCTCAGTCAGTAAAGCATGTGAGTCTTGATCTCAAGGGTTGTGAATTCAAGCCCCACTCTGGGTGTAGAGACTACTTAAAAAAAAAAAAAAAAAAAAAGGTTGGTAAATTGGACTTCAGCAAAATTTTAAAATCCTATTTCCTGAAAGGCACAGTTAAGATAAACAACAAGCAAAGGGAAAATACTAGCAAAGTATACATTTAGTAAAGGATATGCTTCCATAATACATAAAGAACTCCCACAACTGAATAATAGACAGAAAAAACCTATTTTTTGGAAAGGCAAAGAGTTTGAGCAGACACTTTCCAAAGGAAAATGTTCTAGGGGGCAATAAGCAACTCAAAAAGGGCTCAACATCATTAGTTGTCAGGAAAATGCAAATTAAACAACAGTTAAGTTACTAATACAACTCACTGGAATGGCTCATATTTAAAACACTGACAACACCAACGCAGGGAAAAATGGAAAGAACAGGAACTCTTGTATGTTGTTGGTGGGCATGTGAAATGATGCAGTCACTTTAGGAAAAGTTCTGATAGTTAGACAAACATCTTACGACACAGTGATTCAGCTCTTAAGATTTTATCCAAGGGAAATTTAAAGATGTGTTCACAAAAGGACGTGTGCAAGAACATTTTGTTAGGAGACCGTTCTCCATGGGTCTCTGGTGTTCTGCTTGGCTTGTGAGCAGAAGTACGGGCTGCTTTTTGTTCTGAGCTATGTTTGTGTAGAAAACAGCCTTGGAAAATAAAGGTAAAGTCTCCCGCCTATTCAGGTTCTCTAACACATTTTGTTCTGAGCTATGTTTGTGTAGAAAACAGCCTTGGAAAATAAAGGTAAAGTCTCCCGCCTATTCAGGTTCTCTAAGCTCAGGGTTTGTCCCCTGTGTCATACATAACTCCTGTATGCAAGCGTCCCTTGGTCCTGTATGTCACTCCATGGAGATGGTCTTAGGGAAGTGGTACAGGTACTGATTGATCCTCTGGCTACCACTGTTGCTGTGAGCAAGAAAACCCTTTGTGTCTAGCTTAGAAGGCTTCTGATACACTTATGTGATGGAATAGCGCTCAGTGATAACTAGGAATGAACTACTGAAACACAGCATGAATGACTCTCAGAAACACACCAAGTGGAAGAAACCTTACACCAAGTAGTGCTAACTGAATGATTGCACATATAGGCGGTTCTAGAACAGGCACAACTAATCGATGGTGTACAAAATGAGGACAGATCTAGAGAAGGGTTGGACTGAGTATTGCATTTTTTTAAAAACTCATAGAATGGTGGTACACTTCATGTTTGTCTATTTCATAAGCAAATATTATAAGCAAATATTAAGACCTAGTTAATTACACGTGAGCTGAAATGTTTCAGTATAAAGTATACTCTTGTCCACTGTTTAGTTTGAAATACATAAAAAGAAATGGGGCGCCTGGCTGGTTCAGCCGGTGGAGCATGAAACTATTGATCTCAGGATCCTAAGTTTGAGCCCCCTGCTAGGTATAGAGATACTAAAAAAATAAATAAAATCTTAAAAAAATACATAAAGAAAGAAGATGGATTGGTCGGTGGATAGATACATAGATGGAGAAAAGAAAGATCTATGATCAAACAAATACAGCAAGATATTAATGCTTATGGAGTCCAATAGTGGGTATACATCACCGTACAATTCTGCCTGCCAACTTTTCTATGTATACAGCATTTTTCATTTAAAAAATTGGGGAAAGAGGGGCACCTGGGTGGCTCGGTGGGTTAAGCGTCTGCCTTTGGCTTGGGTCATGATCTCAGGGTCCTCGGATCAAGCCCCGCATCGGGCTCTCTGCTCAGCAGGGAGCCTGCTTCCTCCTCCCTCTCTCTGCCTGCCTCTCTACCTACTTCTGATCTCTGTCAAATAAATAAATAAAATCTTTAAAGAAAATTGGGGAAAGATAAATAAATAAAAATAAAAAATTGGGAAGTATCCATAAAAATTCTAATGGGGCTCAAGATACATTTTATCATGAAAAGAGTCTATCAATGTTGGGGAAATATTACTCAATTCCAGATATGTCTGTCTTTTCAGTTCTTGCAAACAGATCCAGCATAAACCCAGAGATGTCTCTCAGACAAGAGAGAGACAGAGGAAAAGAGAAAAATGAAGTCTGAAGTCAAGGTTTCCAGTTCAACATCAATAGATTTTTTTTTTAAGATTTTAAGGTTTTTAAGATTTTATTTATTTATTGACAGAGGAGGAAAGCGCGCGAGAGAACACAAGCAGGGGGACTGTGAGAGGGAGAAGCAGGCTTCCCACTGAGCAGGGAGCCCAACGAGGGGCTTGATTCCAGGACCCTGGGACCATGACCTGAGCCGAAGGCAGGGTCCTAATGGGTGAGCCAGCCAGGTGCCTGCCCCTCAATAGAATTTTTTAAATGTGTCCATCAGCTACATAATTTTACTAATAAGAAAGAAAGTATATTTTAAAATGATCATGGACAAGTTTATTAGCAACATGATCCATAGAAGTCATCCCAAGTCCATCAAAATTCTAATAAGCCAATCAAAATTTTATTAAATAATTAACATTTATTGTATATTAATTGTTTCAGTTTAGATCGTTCAGATTAATGACACTGCTACATTTTATATGTTGTATGTACGTCTTTTTAAACTTATGACATGGGGCGCCTGTGTGGCTCAGGTTTAATCCTCTGCTTTCAGCTCAGGTTATGATCTCAGGGTCCTAGGATTGAGCCCCGCATGGAGCTCTCTGTTCAGCAGGGAGCCTGCTTCCCCCCCTCTCTCTGCCTGCCTCTCTGCATACTTGCGATCTCTCTCTCTCTCTCTGTCAAATAAATAAATAAAAATCTTAAAAAAAAATAAACTTATGACATGATTTTGATCATCACTATAGTACTTTTAATACTGAAATAAATTTTTGTATTATGTATTTTCCTTGAAAAATATGTCATTTACTTTGTATCATAGTTCTCAGCAACACATTTTGGGGAAAAAATGCACTACTTTTTTTTGGGTTCTACTTGTATTTTTAAGTAAAGAAATTATGTTGGATGAGTTTTAAAAAGTGTCTTACTGTCTATATCCCATGTAAGGAAACCGGATCAGATGACCACAGATCTGTTCAGCTTGAGGGTCTGCTCTTTGCTCTGTCTTCTGAGCAGTGAAAATACAAGTTACAGCTGTCTTTTTCAAACAGAAAGCATCATTCTTTTCCTCCTTCATAATGCATCATTTTCATAAATAGTTCAAACAATACAGGGACAGTGAACACATTCTCATACATATTCTGTCCAGATAACTAAGTTTGCTGTTTGCTGGATATCATGGACATCTTTCATGCCAAAAAAATAAAAATACATAGTATTTTTAAAAGATACACTGTATTCTACTGCAGTGAATATATCATAATTGATCCAATCAGTTCCTGGTTGATAGGCCTTTAGGTTTCCATGCTTTCATTGCTGAAAATAACAATATTATAAATATTCTTGTACATCCCACACTTGTCCTAGTATACCATTGGAATAATTTTTTGGATCACAGTTTATATATACTTTAAATTTTGCTAGATAATCCCGAACTTCTCTCTTGGAAGTCTGTGCCAATTTACAGTTTCCCCCAACGCTGTAAGTTTTTTAGCTCCTCCTTCAGCTTCTAGAAACCTGCAGTTCCTGTCTTGCAAAGTAAAATATTTAACAAAGGAACTCTTAAATATTCACTAGCGGGACATTTCTCATCCTTTATTTGCCGGAAAGACTTCCAGCCATTTCAATCAAAGACTCTATAAAGGTTATTTCAATTGATCCTCCTTTGTTGTAATTAGACCCCACCTAAACTTCCCAGGAGATGGTAACCCACTTTATTTTGAAAAAGCCTGTCTAGTTTTAAAAGCTTTCAACAGTCACTCTAAGAAAATCCTTTTGATGGCAAACTTCAAAGCCTTGTTTTGGTTAAAGCTCTTTTCTTTTTGTTTCAGCTTCAATAAAAAGATGGAATACCTGATTCCTTTACTTGAAAACTAGATTTTCAGTCATTAAAAGTATGTCTCCACAAGCACAGAGGAATCCCACAGGATTTGAGATGCTGCCGTCATTCTACAGGGTCTGACCTTCCCCCGCCCTGTCTGGAAAGCTCTGTGCTTTCCACCAGAGGAAGGAGTAGGAGGATGGGAGGGGCCACAAGCTAAGGTCTGTTGGACACAACGACAACACAAAACTATTAAGTGCTTTGGAAAGACTGGGAACTAAAGTGAATGTTTTCGGTTGAGTCACAAATGGCATATTTGCGTGGCTGCATCCAGAACCGGAACCATATTTATATCAGTGAACCAGAAATTCTTTTTTTTTTTTTTTAAGATTTTATTTATTTATTTGACAGAGAGAGAGATCACAAGTAGATAAGTAGATGGAGAGGCAGGGAGAGAGAGGAGGAAGCAGGCTCCCTGCTGAGCAGAGAGCCCGATGCGGGACTCGATCCCAGGACCCTGAGATCATGACCTGAGCCGAAGGCAGCGGCTTAACCCACTGAGCCACACAGGCGCCCTGAACCAGAAATTCTAATTCTTCGTTAAACAGCCCTGTGCAAATTAAACTTCTCAGGCTTTGTCTGATCCAACCAGACCATAGAGCTTAAAATCAGAAACTTCCCCAGGGTCATCTGTAAGTAGTTAGCGACAAATTCCGGACTTAGCCCCAAATCTATCTGACTTTGGGGAGCATTTCCCTGCATTGGTTCATTTTTTTTCCTTCCAGCTTAAAATAAGAATTTCATTTTATTTTTATGTAGTTGACGTACAATGTTCCATTAGTTTCGGGTGTACAACATGATTAGCTATTTGAATATATTGCAGAATGATCAGTATAATAAATCTAGTTACCACCCATCACCAGATATAGTTACAGTTTTTTTTCCCCTTGTGATGAGAACTTTTAAGAGCTATCATATTATTTCATATAAGGGCCAGAGCAACTTTACAAAGTAGTTAGCATTAGGACTGTTTTTACAGATGACCTAATTGAGTGAAGAAAATATGTTCATAGGACCGAGGTCAGCCAAGTACAGCCCATGGGCCAAATGCAGTCCTTTGCTTGTTTTTCTAAATAAAGAATTTTTGGAACATAGCCACACTCACTTATGTACGTATTGTTAAGCTGCTTTTGAGTTACAATAGCAAAACCGAGTAGTTCTAACAAAGACCATACAGCCTAAGGAAATCTAACCAACTTACTATCTGGCTCTTTGAAGAAAAAAAATTGCTGACCCTGACCTACAGTAGGAATGAGAGTTAACATTCAAACTCAGTCCTGTCAGAGTCCAAATAATCTGTGCCCAATTACCTACTCTAATTAGACCTGCTTGCTGTGTGTACACATTTTTGCAACATTTTTGACGGTATTTCTCTTCTTGCGGACATCTCAGAGTGCTGTGGTCTGGCTGCTAGCACAAATTACATGTTAATTCGGTGTCCGTGGGGAAAGATTATCCCACAGTCACTCCCACTGAGCTCCTCGGAACTTACAGGTCATTATAGGAACTGCCACCTCCCAGTTGCTGGAAATGAAGTGCAGCCACCAGGCCTCTTGCTCTGGGGCCTGTCTTGCCCTTGAGCATGGATAACTTGGCTCTGCGCTTTCCTACTGTCACCCCTGACCCGCAGAGACTCTAGCTAAGCGATGCCAGTGCCCCTCAAACAAGCACATCTCTAATGGCTTTGATGACTCTTGTGTCCTGGGGCCCTCCTGGGGACCCTTATCCTCTGGTGAGTCTTCTGGTCACCCATAATATATCCATTCCAACATACTCGCTTCCCTTAACCCATTTATTCTTCCCTCTACCATGTGGCAAGGAAATGCAGACATTTCTGCTTCACTGAATGTTGGTCATGGCTTTTTGCAAGCTTCTAATTAATTGCTGCCTGAACATGAGGTTTGCCCTGTTCCTCGGGCCAGTCAATTGAAGCAGCTCTTCTGGTGGAAACTCCTTGCACCATTATCGGGCCTAGCATGTCCCCATCCCGGTGACTGGCCTGGCTTCTGGGACGGGTGTTGGGGGCAGCCCCTGAGAAGTACACCTGCTGTGTGCTCTGTAGTGATTTCTAGAATGGCGGAAGTATCAGCTTTTACTAGGGAAGGGGAAACATTGGGAAGTCATAGGGTTAAAAGGTGTCTATAGAATTAACATCTTATGGCCTACATCCATTTATCTTTATTCTGTATTTCAGAGTCCCAGGTTTTCCTAACAAGGACTTTGACCTTAGCACAGCAGACTTGCCTTTGGCTGAGAATTCAAACCTACCTGGAGCTCATCTGTGTCCGCTCTTCTACCACAAGAGATAAGGGCCTCTTTGTATGCTACCCAACAGGCCTATGACTCTTGGCCATTAACTGCTTATTAATGGTGCTCAGACTCTAATCATCCCTCTGCAGAGTATTAATATAATTTATCAGCAGCCATCTACTTCAACTATCTTGGAAGACATGGTTCTCCTCATATTTCTCAAATTGCTGAATCATTTGATCTGCAAGACTGTTCCCCTCTCCCTGGACATTTTTCCAGCTCACCACAGGGAAAGTCCCGAGCAACCGGGTCACAATCTTGTGCCAGGAGTATCTGCGCCCACCTACCACTCAGGAGAGCATTTCCAACACCTGCCAAGTGATAAGTCAATAAATCCCAAATCTCATCTTTCCATCTGTTTTCTCAGACTCTAATTTATGTACAATTTGCAATAGTCTGAGTGCTCTGAGAAGTGAATGCCAGGATGGGACAAGACATGTAAGAGATTTATTAGGGGAAACAACTATGAAAGAAAATGAGGAGACTGGAAGAGTTATCAGTCATGATACAGGTATGACCCCTGTCAAGGAAGAAATGGGGGGAGCAAGGGGGAAAGAAAGAAAGGAAGGATGAAGAAATGTCCATAACTACATGCAGTTCTAAGAAAATTTTGGCAAGACTATGGGCGTCTTCAAGTCAAATACACCCAGGAAAGGAATCTTGCATCTTGCAGGAATGGGCTTGCCTTAGTACTCCTGGCACTCTTAGTCACTGACTGGGGAGCAGCCAATGTGGGAAGTGTGGCCTTGGGAAGATTAATGTGATGCACCTGGAATACAATATCTGGGACATTCAGGCAACTAGACTCCCTACACTCAGAGATCCAAGAGTACATGTCTCTATGGCCATACCTCAGGATAATGCGGATGCCAAAGGATAATGCGGATCCTTTCTTTTTTCTTTTTTTAATGAGAATTTACTTATTTCCAATTTTATTGAGATATTATTGACCTATATGTAAGTTTAAGGTATATAACATGATGATTTCATACATGTATCCATGGCAAAATGATTACCCCAATAAGGTTAGTTAAGTCCTCTGGGGGAAACACCTTTTAGGAGAAACCAGTAGGTTGACACACTCAACAAAGTAGCCCAGCCAGACCAACCAAGAGGGAATGAGGTTACAAGTCCCAAGCCCCACCTCCACATACAAGCCTTTTAGCTTCACACTTTCAAATGTAGTTAGATAGCCAAGAGTCACTGCACACTTGAGAAAAATCTTTAACATGAAAATCAGAGGCCAAACAAACACAAACAGTGGTCACAAAACCATCAAATCACAACCCAAGAAGAATCAGAGATTAAGCAAGGAGGAGAAAACCTTAACATAAGTTTCACTGCTAGGAAGGAAAGACAGGTTATTTCATTCAAGAATAGAACAGGATGCTATATAAAGAAAATTAAGAGAAAAAAAGTTAAGAGAAATTAAAAGTATGAAACTAAATGGAAAACTTAATACATAGTTTGAAAATATAGTTGTAGAAATTTTCCCAGAAATGGAAGTAAAAGCATAAAGAGTCAAAAATAGGAGATAAAATAGGAGATAAATAGGCGATAAAAGACAAAAATAGGAGATAAAAGACCACCATAAGGATTCAAGAGCAAATTACAAGAATTACAGAAATACAGAAGAGAGAAGTGGATGGGGGGGGAGTCATCAATGAGGCAATTCATGAAAAGATCCTGCCACTGAAATGCAAATGCCTCACCCACAAAAGAATAAAACTAATCCCAGCTCAAGACATACCATTCTGAAATTTCATAAAACCATGGACAAAATAGAGAATTTGAAAGTATGTTTTTCTTAAAGAAGAAAATTTAAGGTTTTTGATGTTTTGTTTACAAAGGATCAATCGGAATAACATTGGATTTTTCCACAGCGACACTAGAAGCTAGGAGGATTGTAGTAAAGTCTTCAACACTCTGGGGTAGAGTGATTTGTAATCTGTATTTGGCCAAACCAAGTCAGTTACTTGTCAGAATAGAAAAAGGATACTTTAAAATATGTGGGGTGTGTTGGGTGGCCCATAGCTGGTCTACTAAATTAAGAATATGCAGATAATGACCCGCCAAAGTGAAGAGGCAGAAGCCACCCACACAGGGCTGGCAGGTTACTCCCTCAGCATTTGAGTTCCCACTTTAGGAAAAGGGTCCTTTTGACTGAAGGCACAGTTTATTGTTTTATTGTTGTTGTTTGTTTTTTAAAAATTTTTAGAGAGAGAGAGAGAGCACGTACACAGGTGCTCCCAGTGGTGGGGGAGGGGCAAAGGGAGGAGAGCGAGATTCTTCAGCAGACTCCCTGCTGAGCATGGAGCCCATCTCATGGGGCTGAATCTCACTACCCTGAGATCATGACCTGGGTCAAAACCAAGAGTTCACCCAGGTGCCCCTGAAGGTGCAGTTTTAACACATACAAAGAAAGTAAAACCACAAGATGTAGTACTTACAGCTCCCAGAAGCAGGGTATGGGGGAGGGGGTAGGGAGTGCAATGAATGGGGGGGTAAGGGGTAAGGTGGGGAGGGCAGTTCTCCATCCCAGGTCACAAGGAAACTGAGGAATTCTTTTAGATGTTTAGACTTATCTAGACCAAAACTATAAGCCATAAACATGATCTAAATTATTATTCTAAATAACCTCAATGTTATCACTTTAAAAACTTTTAAAAATCCGGGATGCCTGGGTGGCTCAGTTGGTTAAGCAGCTGCCTTCAGCTCAGGTCATGATCCCAGTGTCCCAGGATCGAGTCCCACATGGGGCTCCTCGCTCAGCGGGAAGCCTGCTTCTCCCTCTGCCTCTGCCTGCCACTCTGTCTGCCTGTGCTCACTCTCACTCCTCTCTCTCTGACAAATAAATAAAATCTTAAAAAAAAACTTTAAAAAAGCTAATGTTATACTTTAAATGATGACACCAGTTTTACCATTTCTCCCCCCAGAAATGAGTACATGAAGCACTGGCTTTGCAGCATATAATGGAAATGGAAAAAATTCTGCTATATCAGATGGAGGCTTGGAAGGTAAATTTTTTATCCAAATCAGCTTGATAGTTTATTGACTCCTGGAAAATCTTTTAAGATTAGAGAGGAATGGAGGGAAGACACTAGAATGCAGTTTATACTTACATTTGATTCATGACTGTTTCAATCAAAAGTTAATTCACACTAATTTACAGACGTTGGAGGTTATAAAAGCATTCTTGGAGGAGCCAAGGCGAGTCAAGAATTCTTGACATAGATTGCAAATAAACAGCCACAAATTCTTTCCTGTGTCTCTGTGTAGGTGGATTCTGTTTATCCATCCCTTGAATCTGGAACTTGACATGTGACTTGCTTTGGCCAATGAGACATGAATAAATGACAAAAATGTTTTTGTGCTGAGAATATAAACTAGCCTTTGGAAGATGAGAGATCACTGCAGAGAGAACCTCAGCCATCCCAACTGCCCACCTAATTCACCAACTGACCATAACTGGAAGAGCAGCAGAGTAGTTTAAATCCACTGAGTTGTAGGGTGAATTGTTGCAAAGAGCAAATGTGAAGTCGTATAGTTCTGACACCTGTTTTTGTCATGAGCTCAAAATATTGTAGCCTTTATATGATATGTAAAACTATAACATATATTTTATAATATACAAATAAGAAATTTCAATTATATACAGTGCTATGACCCAGTGAACCATTTAGGTGCCAGTCCCAAGGATACAGACAACAGATACTGTATTTTCACTCTGTTCATTCAAGCATGGAGTTGCTTTTAGAATATTTAATCCAGTTCTTATATCTTAAAAAAAGTAGCATTATTGAGATATAATTCATGTACCCCCAAATTGACCCTTTTAAAGTGTACAGTTCATGAAGGATTTTCTATTTTCTTGTGATGTTTTTGGTTTTTTTTACCAGGGTGATGGTGGCTTCATAAAATTAATTGAAGAGGTTTCCTTTCTCATCTGTTTTCTAAAAGAGGATTAATAGATTTGTTTTTGTTTTTGTTTTTCCCTTAAAATATTTGCTAGACTTCCACCAGTGAAGACATTTGACCTGGGTTTTTCCTTGTGGGAATATTTGTATTTACTGATATGGCTATTCACATTTTTTAGTTTTTGCTTTAGTTAGTTTTGGTGATTTGTTATTTCCAGGAATGCCTTCATTTACAGCTATTTTGAAAATTATCAGAATTATGACATTCATAATATTCCCTTATAATACTTTTCATTTTTTTCTCAAAGATTTTATTTATTTGACAGAGATCACAAGTAGGCAGAGAGGCAGCCAGAGAGAGGAGAAAGCAGGCTCCCTGCTGAGCAGAGAGCCTGATAAGGGGCTGCAGGGCTCCATCCCAGGACCCCGGGACCATGACCTCAGCGGAAGACAGAGGCTTTAACCCACTGAGCCACCCAGGTACCCCCATTTTTGTCTATAGTCAAAATGTCATTTTTGTTTATAGTGTTGTCCCTCTTCATTTCTCATTTTGGTAATTTATATCCTTTTTTTCTTAGTCCAGCTAAAGGTTTATCAGTTTGATCTTTTCAAAGAGCCAGCTCTTGGGTCCTTTTCTCTATTTCCTTTTGCTTTTGATTCATTCATTCCTATTTTTATCCTATTTCTTTATTTCTACTTAATTTAGGTTTGATTCGTTCCTCTTTTGCTACCTTCTTGAGATAGAAGCTTACATTATTGTCTTCCTTTTAATATAAGCACTTACTGCTATTAATTGCCCTCTACGTACAGTTTTTCCTGCTTCCCTTAAATTTGAAATATTTTTGTTTCCACTCAGTTCCAGATGTTTTCTTTTTTAAAAGATTTTATTTATTTGACATAGGAGAGAGAGAGAGAAACAGGTTTCCCATGGAGCAGGGAGCCTGACAAAAGGCTCCATTCCAGGACCCTGGGATCATGACTTGAGTGGAAGGCAGATCCTTAATGACTGAGCCACCCAGGTGCCCCTAGATGTTTTCTAATTTCCCTTGTAATTTCTTCTTTGGCCCATGGGTTATTTAGAAATGTGTTCATTTCCAGATATTTGGGGGTTTCTAGATTTTTGTTTTTGCCAATTTAATTCCACTATAGAAAGAGAATGTATCTTGTATGTTTTCAGTCCTTTAAAATGTATAGAGATTTGTTTTGTGGCTCACCATATGATCTGTTCTGGACAATGTTTCATTTGTTTGAAAAGAATGTGTATTCTGCTATTGTTGAAGTTTTCTGCATATGTCAAATATTTCAAGTTGATACTGTAATATCAACAGTACCCATCTTGACATTCTCTTGTTCATTGCTGAGACAGGAATCTGAAACCTCCAACCACACGTGAATCATCAATTTGTCCTTTGAGTTCTTATGATTTTTGTTTTACATGTATTAGAATTTCCTTCCTTTTTAAAGCTAATATTGAACATGCTAATAAATTGGTAATTTAAGTATTCAAAGCACTATACAAGAGCTATACAAACCTTAGTGTCTGAAACTGAAACCGGAGTCTTCATGCTGTCAGCTCTTGCTTTCTCTTCCTTCCCACCCCACCCTCCCCTCCGGTTTTGGCCTCATTTATTGGTACTGAAGAAAAGACTATGTTATGAAGAACATGGCCATCAGCAGTTACCTCAGTAAAAAGCTTTTTTCCTGCTCTCTTTTCTGTATCCATACAGCGATTGGATTCAATAATTGAGTCCCGTAATTGAGCCAATGGCTCAATAATGCCCCAGTCAGCTCAGTGCCTATCCCTTGGCACGTCTAGTGTTGCTGGAAGTAAAGTATATTATTATTATTTTTTAAAGATTTTATTTATTTATTTGACAGACAGAGATCACAAGTAGGCAGAGGCAGGCAGAGAAGGAGGAAGCAGATTCCCTGCTGAGCAGAGAGCCTGATGCGGGGCTCAATCCCAGGGCCCCGAGATCATGACCTGAGCCGAAGGCAGCGGCTTAACCCACTGAGCCACCCAGGCGCCCCAGTAAAGTGTATTATTAATTGGCATTGCGACATGCCCATCTCAGTGGTTAGAGGACACTTCTTTTGCCAGAGGGGCAAAAAGAAAGCTCCTCAAACAGTGAGAAAACAAGGGCTTGTACAGACCATGCTGGTACCTAATTGCAGGAGGCTCTTCAAAGTCAGGCTGAGGGGGCTGATTAGAAATCGGGGTGTACAAGGAGGAGCCCTACTGTCCGATCTGTCAGTTTCTCTGCGAGGTAGAGCGGCAGGACAGATTAGTAGGTTAATCGACATTATACAATGAAGTTCTAAAAAGAGGATTGCACGTAGGAATGGAAATGATTGGGAATGGCATTTATCTCAAATCGTCTCTTTCCCCTAATCATCAGCCAACTTTTATAAAACAAGAACGCTTCAAAAGACCCGATTTCCAGGCATGCGTTAGCAGAATAATTCTTCAAGTTTTGCTTAGGATTCCTGGGGGGAAATGTAGTTATTTTCAGCCTTTTCCACGATTCAGTTATTTCTCTTTGCAACCTACACGTGTGGCTAGGCTGTTTTAATTCAGGTGTTTCCTTTGCAAGTGTTGAACCAGAGAGGGCGGTGGAAGACAGCCCAGCAGGCCAGCTCGAACCGGGGGCTGGCCCTTGTCAATACCCAGTTTAGGAATTCTCAGCGGGGTCCCGACACAGAGTTCCGTGCAGTTTCCCCTCAGAGGCTCAAAGCGCTTCCTTTAAGGAAAGCCCACACTAAGAGTCCCCACCCCAAGCCAGATTCCCCACCCAGTCCAAGGCCGGGAAGATGCCCCACCCAGCGGCCGGCTAGGCCGGCCTCCTAGGCTGGTTTAACTGGTTAGGAAGACCGAAGCCTGCTAGCACAAAAGCTCTGCACTTCGGGAGCTGAGGAGCAGCCGGCCAGAACGTGGAGTGGAAAGCTCTTTGCTCTCTCTAGACCAGCGCAGGCGACGCCCTCAAGCCGTCTTCACTGATCCTCTGATACCGGGTAGGTGTTACATCCCACCCAGTCCCCTAAGACTGGGAACTGCGCAGGCGCCCGCTGAGCACTACCGCGGTGCTTTCTCTCGCGCGCTCCCTCAGTCTCCTCAGCGAGCCTTTGGGCCGAAGGGATCGCGGTCCTTCCTGGGTGTTGTAGTGTCCTTCCTCGACGAAGGGTCCTCACGTAAGCGGGGCACTGGGTGTCCGAGAACTACCCCTCCCAGCATGCTGCGCGGGAGGGCACAGGGCGTTTGCCCTTGACGGCTTAAGCCGTCAGCGCAGAGAGGAGGACCCAGGAAGCCGGCAGCGGCGGGAGGAGGGAATGCGCGTGCGCGTTGGGCCGGCTCGGCGCCTCTGTCCCAATCATTGTAAACAGGCGGAGGCTGGGGCGGGGTGGGAATGGGGCGCCCGGGGCCGGCTAGGGGCGCAGCGCAGGAGGCGCCTACGGTGGCTGCGGCTGCACCGTGAGCGCGAGGAGGCGGCGGCTGAGGCGGGGGCGGGCTGTCGCGCGGCGGCGGGCACAGGTCAGTGGCGGGCAGCGGTGGCGTGCAGGGGTCGTGGCGGTGCCCCTCGCGTGCCCGGGAAGCCCTCTCCGCACCCATCTCGCAGGCGGCGTCTGTCAGGCAGCATGCGGGGCTGGGCGCTCGCCGCGCGCGGAGCTGGAGTTGGGGGTGGGGGGCGTGGCTGCCCCGAGTGCGGGTTCATCCCGGGCAGGCTTCTCCCCAGTTCTCGCCCTGTTGCCGGCCGTTCCTCCCACTTGCCGGCCGGGCCTCCCTCGTGGCATCCGCATTTGTGATTTGGTGCCCTCGGGGTCCGGAGGAGGAGAGTCAGGAACCGGGCCCCTCCCCACCTGAGTCTCCAGGCCTTAGGGCAGCTCTTGGGCACCGGAACGGGGGAGAGAGGACTGTCTTTTATATAATCACTATTTTTTAAATCGCACCCGGAATACTGACCCGTCTCCAGGACTTGCCCAGCGGACTAGGAAAAGGCTCTTGATGTTTCCCACCGCTGGCACGGAAGCAGGAGGGGCTCCTTTGGGTGCTGCGGTCTTCCGTTCAGGTTTCAGTGCGAATGCACGGACAGATCTGGAGTTGAGAGTTCTTTTTACAACTCATTTCCAAGTATGTTTGTGATCACATGCTCTTATTGAGGTCACCTCCCCCCCTCCCTTTTTAAAAATTTCTCGTTATGAGAATGAAACAGGTTTTACAAAATATTCCACACCCCAGTCTTAACCTGGAATAATTACGGTGTTTCCAGTTTGGGGATTCTTTCCTTCAGAGCCTCCCTCTTGACCAAGCAGCTTGTTTCCTCTAAGGCCTAGTAGAGTTCTTGAAAATAATTAAAATGTTAACTCGAGATACTTGGAATGTGCGTTGTAGGAGAAATAGAGTCGTTTGGACGTGGAGTTCACACACCATCTCGCCTCATTAGAAGAGCTTTCAGTGGGTATTTTGTAGAGTGGAGTGGGCATGTTCACATGCTGCAGCACTTTCGGTAGCATTCCATCATACTTGGCAGTTAGTCATAAAGTATTTAAGTGGGGATAAGGAGCAAGCTCACTTTTGGTTTGGTGGTTATGGAGGCAGCACTTCTAAATGAAAAAAAAAATGGGTCTGTGAATAAGAAAAGTAACCTCACTTGACGCCTTCCTAGTTGTCTTGGTGATTTGGTAGTTCCTTTCTGAGTGTCTTTCTGGAAATGAGTAATTGCTGTAAACTACTGGCAGTAGGAGAGGTAGGAAGGAAGTAGAGTGGTTCTCACTTTTCAGAGTGACCCTATAGATTTAAGTGGGATAGACTTAGTTTAACAGTAACCACTGGGAAGTAATTCTTTGAACAAAGTATCTTGAAGCAGTATGACATAACTTAATTTGCTTTCTCTTCAAATAGTATCTCTCATTGTAGATCTAATTTAGAAAACCAGAAGTGTTATCAGAGAATGAATATTAACTTTAATTTGTACACTTTTATTTGCACAGCTGTTTGCTCGGAAAGGGGACATTAGGTTCGAATGTAACCCAAAAGTATGTTCTTTCTTTTTTGAAAGAAAATTCCTGATAGAAACTTAAGTTAGCATGTTTGGAAGGAATAAGGAAGAACGTGGGTCATTTAGTATAGAGGAGTTACTATGTAGCAGGTACTATATCCGCTGAAGAGGACTTGCAGATGGATAAGGCAGTGCCCCTGCTTTCTGGTGATAAGGCTTTATCTTTTACTTGAACTGTTCTCAAGTACAATATGTTTTTAAGATTACTTTGGAGAAGGTGTGGGGGCAGAGGGTGTACAAAGGAGATAGTGATCAGTTTCTTATGGGGAGAGAAGGAGAGATTGAGGAAGTTGGCAGTGGAAAGGAAAAAGTATGTGGAGGGGAAGACTACAGCAAGGATGGCCATTTAGGTAGAAGGAAGGGTGTGAGCAGAAGCACGGGAGTCTGAGGTTCCATAATGAATTTTACAATCTGGAGGTGTAGCTAGTAGGCAGGGGCCAAATTAGGAATATTCTTTTTTTTTTTCATGAATAGTCTTAAACACAGTTAAAGTAGTTTCAACTTTTATCTTGTAAGCCAGTACAAGTCACTGAGACAGGATAAAGAAAACAGAAACCTAAGCCAGCTGAGCCCATTTTAACTCCCTGCTGTGTGTTACATTAGGTATTTTATGCTTTGTGTGTTAAACTTGAAGGTTTAGGCATGACAAAGGCAGAAAATGAAGGAACGGGACACCTGGGTGGCTCAGTTGGTTAAGTGGTTAAGCAGTTAAGCGTCTGCCTTTGGCTTAGTCACGATCCTAGGATCCTGGGATCGAGTTCCCCATTGGCCTCCCTGCTGAACAGGGAGCCTGCTTCTCCCTTTGCCCCTTCCCTCACCCCACTCCGCAAGAGTGCATTCCTCCTGCTTGTGCTCTCTTGCTCAGTCTCTGTCAAATACATAAATAAAATCTTAAAATTTAAAAAAAAAAAAAAAGGAAAGAAAATGAGGGAAATGAACCAAAGGCAGAAGGGAAGCTGGACGTGATTAGAAAGAGCATGGAACACTTCGAAGAGCCGGAAGTCCTTCTCTGCAACTATAGCACTGGGTTTATGGTGGTAAGTAGCGCAAGACGAGGCTGCACAGATAGTTCTTTGAGAGTTGCTTGACATTCTAAGGTTTCTAGAATTTTTCCCCTTATAGAAGTAGTAGAGTTTATGAATTTTAATCAGGAAAAAGTCATGATAAAGTTTTCCTCTTGGGAAGATTGTTCTGGTATTGTAGAGTGCAGATTTCAGAAGGGGTGGAAGGAAGAAGATCAGGCAGGGTGCAGAAAGGTAGAAGGTAGCTCTAAACTAAGGTAGAGTCGGAGATACAAAGGAGTAGTTTGACAGAAGGTAGAATTCATAGGATTCAGGTGTGGTTGGATTTTAACTTGGGTCATTGAATAAGACAGTGGTAGAGTACAATTGGCCCTTTAACAATGGGGGGGTTAGGGGTGCTGACTCCCCTTGCAGTCTAAAATTCATGTATAACTTTTGACTCCCCCCAAACTTGACTACTAATAGCCTACTGTTGACTGGAAGCCCTACAGATAACATAAGTCAATTAACACATATTTTACATGTTACGTGTTTTATATGTATTCTTACAATAAAGCTAGAGAAAAGAAAATGTTACGAAAATCATAAGGAAGAAAAAACACGATTACAGTACAGTACTGTATCAAAAAAGGACCACATCTGAATAGCCCCACACAGCTCAAACCTATGTTGTTCAAGCATCAACTCTGTACTGAGACAGGAAGAGGAGCAAGTTTGGGGAGGGACAGTGTGTTAGATTTTGGATGTATCGAATGGGAGTTGTCTATGAAGCTTCCAAGTGGAAAGCAGCTGCAGAGTTGGGTGTGTGGATCTGGAGTCGAAGAGAGAGAGGTCTTGCTGTGAGAGTCAGCAGGCTATATTATTTACATTATAACATGTAGGAAGAGTTTACCCATGGAGAATAGTTCTGGAAATAGACAATGGAGGACATTTACAGTGAAATTGAGGAAGAAGACCTGGGAAGGGAAATTCCTAAGTTTTTAGAGATGCAGAGAAATCATGAGAAAATGTCATAGAAGCCAAAATAGAATCATTTCAAAAGGAAGCTATGCTTCACAACCAACTCTCCACAAAAACATGAAAATTTCTGAAAAAGGAAGCTGTACTCCAAAGCTCTGAGGACTTGAGTAAAACAAGGATTACTGTTCAGTCTGATAACTAAGAGCAGTTTTGTAACATTCTACCTAATGCTATCATGGGAGGAAGGAGCTCGTTTCTTTGAATTGAGGAGTTGATGGGTGATCAGAGAGTGAAGAAAGTAAATATGGTTTAGTTCAAGAATAAACAAATGTTAGCTGTGAAGGGAATAATGGAAAGAGTTGTTAGCAGATGATAAAAAGGGTTAAGAGTGATTTTTAACATGACAAAGACTTGAGCCTGCTTTTTTTCTTACGACAGTTTAATTGAAATGTAATTCGTATAATGTAAAATTCACCCTCTTAGACTGTACAATTCAGTGGTTTTTAGTATATTCTTAGATTTGTGCAACCATCTCCACAGTAAACTCTAGAACATTTTCATTACCTCAAAAAAGAAACCTTTTGCTCATTATCGGTCACATTCTTTCTCTTCCCACCCTTTAGCAGCAGTGATCTGCCTCTGTATTTGCCTATTCTGGACATTTCATATGAATGGAATCACATAGATGATCATTTGTGACTGTCTTCCTTTACTCAGTGTACTGTTTTCAGGATTTATCCATATTATAGCATATATCAGAACTTCATTTGTTTTTATTGCCAAATAATCTTCTGTTGCCTGGTTATACCATGTTTTGTTTATCCATTGATCAGTTGGTGACTATTTGAGCTGTTTCTGCTTTGTGGCTCTTGTGAATAATGCTGATATGAATATTCATGTACAAGTTTTTCCGTGGCTGTTGCTCCTAGGTGTATACCAAGGAATAGAATTGCTGGATCATAGGGCTACTCTTACGATTAACATTTTGAAGAACAGCCAAACTGTTTCCCAAAGCAATGCACCATTTCATTATGCAGTATAAGGGATCTGATATCTCCTCATCTTTACCAACACTTGTTATGTTATGGCTTTTAAAATTTTAGCTATTCTAGTGGGTGTGAATTGGTATCTCATTGTAGGTTTGATATGATGATAATGACCATCTTTTCATGTGCTTGTTGGTCATTTGTCTATATTCTTTGGAAAAATACCTATTCAAATTCTTTGCCCGTTAAAATTGGGTTTGTCTTTTTGCTGTTGAGTTTTAAGAGTTCCTTTATATAGTCTAGATGCTAGACCCTTATCAGAATATGATGTGCAAATACTTTCTTCCATTCTTTAGATTCTCTTTTTACTTTCTTGATGATAGCCTCTGATATACAAAGTTTTAAAATTTTGATGAAATACAGTTTATCCACTTTTTTCTTTTGTTACTCATGATTTTGGCATCCTATCTAAGAATCCATTGTCGAATCCAAGGATGTGAAAATTAACACTGTACTCTCTTCTGAAAGTTTTTGGTTTTAGTTTTAATATTTAGGTGTTGATTCATTTTGAGTAAAATTTTTTGTGTATGGTTTGAGATATAGGTCCATTTTCTTGCATGTGGACATTCAATACTTTATTCCCATCTGTTGAAGAAACCATTCTTTCCCCATTGAATAATCTTGACACCCTTGTTGATATATCAGTTGACCATAGATGTTTGGATTTATTTCTAGACTCTCAAATCGATTCCATAGGTCTCAATGTTTATACTAATGGCAGTACTACATTGTTTTGGTTACTCTAGTTTTGTAGTACCTTTTGAAATCAGGAAGTGTGCTTTTTTCCAACTTTGTTGTTTTTGATTATTTTTTTGTGGCTATTTAGAGCCTTTTGCAGTTCCATATTAAACTGAGGACCAGCTTTTCCATTTCTGCAAAAGAGATTGTTCTAGTGTGTGGATATGGAGTTTATTTTCTGTTTTTATCTTGTATCCTGTAATTTTGTTAAACTCATTTATTAGCTCCAGTAATTTCCTAGTAGATTTTATTGGGTTTTCTGTATAAGATCATGTCATCTGTGAATGAATAGAGACAGTTTTACTTCTTCCTGCCTTTTTTTTTTTTTTAAGATTTTCTTTATTTTTTGACAGAGATCACAAGTAGGCAGAGAGGCAGGCAGAGAGAGAGGAGGGAAAGCAGGCTCCCTGCTGAGCAGAGAGCCCTATGTGGGGCTCCATCCCAGGACCCTGACTGAGATCATGACCTGAGCCAAAGATGGAGGCTTTAACCCACTGAGCCACCCAGACGCCCCATACTTCTTCCTTTCTGATGTGAATGCATTTTATTTTATTTTTAAAGAAGATTTTAAGAGGGAGAGAGTATGCATATGAACAGGGAGGGGTGGTGGGAAAGAGAGAAGCAGACTCCCCGTTGAGTAGGGAGCCCAATGTGGGACTTGATTCCAGGACGTGGAGATCATGACCTGAGCTGAAGGCAAGTGCTTAATTGACTGAGCCATTCAGGCTCCCCTGCATGCATTTTATTTATTGATTAATTGCCATCACTTGTACTTACAGTTCGGTGTTGAACAGAAATGGCAAGGACAAACCTCTTTGTCTTGTTCCTGGTCTTAGGAGGAAAGCTTCCAGTCTTTCACCATTAAGTGTAATGTTAAATGTGGGTTTTTCACTGATTCCCTTTATCAGTTGCCGTCTGTTGTTAGTTTGTCAGATGTTCTGTTAAATGTTTGTTAATATTTTTTTTTTTTTTTGTATTTATTGATTTTCAGTGTCATTTCATTGTAGTCAGAGAACATACTTGTGTGCTTTCAGCCTTACAAACTTTGTTCAGGTTTGTTTGTGGCCTAAATTTGATCTGTTTTGAAGAATGTTCCAAGTATGCTTGAGATGAATATGTATTATGCTGTTGTTGAGTGGAGTGTCTGTTAGGTCTAGTTTCTTCAAAGTATTGTTCAAGTCTTCTCTTTCCTTATTGGTATTTTATCTAGTTGGTTTATCCATTGTTGAAAGGGGGATATTGAAGTTTTCAACTATTATTGAACTGTTTTTCCTTTCAATTTAGTCAGGTTTTGTTTTGTTTTGTTCCATGTCTTTTAGGGTTATTTTATTAGGTGCTTGTACATGTATAGTTGTTATCTTGTTGACAAGACCTACCCTTTTATCTTTCTATAATATTCTTGGTTCTTGTAATAGATTTGTCCTAACATTTATTTTGTTTGGTATTAGTATAGTCTGTCATCCCAGCTCTCTTTTGGTTACTGTTCACATGAAGTATCTTTTTCCATCATTTTCATTTCTCTTTAAATTAAATTAAATTTTAAATATTTTTTATTTATTCATTTGAGAGAGAGAGTTAGAGCATGTGCATGTGTAAGAGAGAATGAGCAGGGGGAGGGTCACATGGAGAGAGACAAGCAGACTCTGTGCTGGGCAGGGAGCCTGATAACAAGGTTTAATCCCAGGACCCTGGGATCATGACCTGAGCCGGAGGCAGATGCTCAACTGAGTCACCCAGGCACCCTCATCCTTTCAACTGTGTTTTAGAACTTGAGTCTCTTGTAGGCAACATGTAGTTGGATCTTAAAAAAAAAATCCGTTTCGTCACTATCCACCTTATAATTTTGGGAATTTAACCCATTTACCTTTAATGTAATTACTGATTAGGAGCAACTTCTGCCCTATTGGTGTTTGTCTTCTGTATATTTTATATCTTTTTTATTCTTCAGTTCTTCCATTAGTGCCTTCTGTATTTCTTTGCACTGTATTATTTTAAATCTTTATATCTTATTTACTATATATTTTGAGTTATTTCTTAGTGGTTGCCCTGGGATTACAATTAATATTTTCATTTGTAATAGTCTGGTTCAGATTAATACCAGTTTAGTTTCAGTGGTGTATAAAAACTGTACTCCTAAAAACAAACAAACAAACAAAAAATTGTACTCTTGTAGCTCTACTCCCCCTTATGGTGCTTTTGTCACAAGTTGTATCTTTTCTTTCTTTTTTTTTTTTTTTAAAGATTTTGTTTATTTATTTGACAGGCAGAGATCACAAGTAGGCAGAGAGAGGCAGAGAGAGAGGGGGAAGCAGGCTCCCCGCTGAGCAGAGGGCCCGATGTGGGGCTCTATCCCAGGACCCTGAGATCATGACCTGAGCTGAAGGCAGAGGCTTAACCTGCTGAGCCACCCAGGCGCCCCACAAGTTGTATCTTTATACATTGTATGCCCATCTGATTTAAAATTGTTGCTTTGTGCAATTGTCATTCAAATCAAAAAGGAGAAAAAGAGATACAAATAAAAAATACATTAAAAAAATTTTTTTTTAAATTTTATTTATTTGAGAGAGAGAACGCATGCGTGTACATGTGTGCGCAGGTGGGGGCAGGGGCAGAGGGAGAGGGACAAGCAGACTCCCTGCTGAGTATGGGTCCCTATGCAGAGCTTGATCCCAGGACCTTGAGATAATGACTTGAGCTGAAGTCAGACATTTAACTGGCTGAGCCACCCAGGCGCCCTGGAAGATATATTTGTACTGTGTTTTGAAATTGATATGTCTTTTATATTTTCCTGGGTCATTACCTTTTTTTTAAATGATTCTATTTATTTATTTGACAGAGAGAGACACAGGGAGAGAGGAAACACAAGCAGGCGGAGTGGAAGAGGGAGAAGCAGGCCTCCCAAGGAGCAGGGAGCCCAATGCAGGGCTTGATCCCAGGACCCTGGGATTGTGACCTGAGCTGAAGGCAGACACCCAATGACTGAACCACCCAGCTGCCCCTCCTATGTAGTTACTTTTACCAGTGTTCTTTATTTCTACATACGGATTCAAGGTACTGTCTAGTGTCCTTTCATTTCAGCATGAAGGATTCACTTTAGCATTTCTTATGGGGTAGATGCATTAGCAACGAATTCTTTCACATTTTCTTCCTCTGAGAATGTATTGTTTTTCTCGTTCAGTTGTGAAGGATAATTTTACAAGATAAAGATTCTTAGTTGACAGTGTTTTTTCCTTCCAGTACTTTGATCATGTCATCCCACTGCCTTCTGGCTTTTATGGTTTCTGATGAGAAGTCAGTTGTTAATGATATTGAGGACTCCTTGTATGTGATGATTCACTTCCTTCTTGCTTCTTTCAAGATTCTCTGTCTTTGAACTGTTTGATGAAGATATGCCTTAGTGGGAATTTCATTGAATTTCTCCTGCTTGGAGTTTGGTGAACTTTTTGGGTATATAGATTAATATATTTAGTTAAGTTTGAGAAGTTTTTAGCCACTATTTCTTCAAATATTTTTGCTCTTTTTCTCCTTTTGGGACTGCCATTATGCTTGGTGTGCCAGATGGTGTCCCACAAATTTCTTAGGCTCTCTTACATTTTCTTCTTTAGTTTTTCTGTTTGATCTCCTGGCTGACATATTTCAATTGACTTATCTTTAAGATCACTGGTTCTTTGTTTTGTCTTCTTAAATCTGCTGCTGAGCCTATATAGTGAATTTGTCATTTTAGTTGTACTTTCTAACTTGAGGATTTCTATTTGATTGTTTTAAAAATAATTTCTGTCTCTTTATTAATAGTCCTCATCTGGTGAGACAGAGTTCTTACACTCTCCATTAGTTCTTTAGACATAATTTCCTTTTGCTTTTGAACATTAATACAGATTTAAAGTCATTGTCCAGTAAGTCTAATGTCTGGGATTCCTTAGGGAGAGTTTCTAGTGACTGCTTTTTTTCTCTGTGTTTGGGCTATTCCTTCTTGTTTCTTTACATACATGTAATTTTTTGTTGAAATTAGACATTTTGAGTATTATGTGGCAGCCATGGAAATTAGGCTCTTCTTTCCCCAGAGATGTTGCTCCTTGTTGTAGCTGTCGTTAGTTTGTTTAAGAACTTTTCTGAACTAATTTTGTGAAGTATATATTCTTTGTCATGTGTGCCCTTGAATTTTGTATCTGTGTTGTGTCAGCTAATGATTGGACAGGTATTTCCTTAAACATTTGGTACCAAAAATGTCTTCCAGTATCTTCAGAAGGGTGTTGTGCTTTTCTTGGAATATTTTATTCCTTCAGCACTCAGCCACTTTACAACTCTGGTTAGCCTTAATTTCCTGTTTGTGTAGAGGTCAGAGTCATCCAGAAGGACTTATGGGGTGGGATAAACTCAGTGAGATCCATATCGAGAATCTTAATCAAACATTTGAGAAACAAAGACAGAATCTTGAAAGAAACAGGAGTGAAGTGACTCCTCATATACCAGGAATCCTCAGTATCATTTAACAGCTCCAACTTCTTAGCAGAAACCATAGAGGCCAGGAGGTGGTGGGATGACAGTCAAAGTACTAAAAGAAAAAAACTGTCAGCCAAGGGCTGGCAGAATTCCTGAGCATGTGCACAGCCCTGGGCATACATGTTGTGTCCTAGATTCCCAGGAATCTGTTGAAGCTGTTTAAGGTCCTTATTTCTCAAAATACCTCATTGCCCAGCCTTTCTTTTCAAGGCTTTTGGTCAGTTTGTTTACACCAACTGTTACTCATTGGGTCAGGCGACAAGCACAGAGAACATTGATTTGTATGTGTTTTTGACAAACATCCTTTGTGTCCCATAGTAGCTTTAGCTTGTGGGAAGTCTGAGTTAGCAGCATTAGGTGAGCTAAAGCATTAGGTGAGCTAAAGCAAGACTTTTCCTGTCTTCCAAGGAGCCATAGATTGGTCAAAACAAATGATTTCAGTTTGTTTGTAAGTGAGGTTTGTTTTGCTGTACCAGTATCAGGAATGTGAGCTGTTCTTTTCATAGCCACCACTGATCCGGGGAGCGAATGGATGAGATCGACGAGAGCAGGTTAAATGCTACAAAGCTCTATGTTCTTACCAAGATTTAGCTGTTTTTCTTGAATAAGTACCCTGGATTCCTACAAAATTTTGGTTAGTTTCTCATGTCTGGAAAAGTTGGTTCTGACAGTTTTTAGTTGTGTTTGCTGTTTCTTATGCCAGCATTTTGCCGACATTACTCTGTTTATTATACTGCACTTGTTTTTAGGCTACCTTTATTAGTATAGTTCAAGTGAGTTTCATATTTCATGTAGCATACAGTGGGTCAGTATGTTCTCATAGTACTTATTTTTCAAGGATTTTAGGTGTTTAAAGAGATGCAGTATAAATAAAGGTTTTTTGGCTATTACAAACACTATAGTAACTACCCTCTAATTACATTTTTGCTTATTTTGTGTATTTGAGGGTAAAGGTTTGATAGTGGAATTGCTAGGTAAGAATATTAATTTTTGATAGGATTTGCTAAGTTGCCCTTTTAAATGTATCAGTTTACACTTTTACCAGTAGTGTATGAGGGCGTGCGTTTCTTCATACCTTTCCATTATTGGGTATTAGATTTGTTCATCTTCAGAAAATTTATGATTAAGAAAGAGCATCTCCTGGGCATCTGGGTGGCTCAGTTGGTTGGGTGACTGCCTTCGGCTCAGGTCATGGCCCCACGGTCCTGGGACCGAGTCCCGCATCGGGCTCCCGGCTCAATGGGGAGCCTCTGACCTCCCCTCTCGTGCGCTCTCTCACTCTGTCTGTCTCTCTCTCAAAATAAGTAAGTAAAAATCTTAAAAAAGAAAAACCCAACTTACTGTTCAAAAACAAAATAAAAAGAAAGAGCACCTCTTTAATTTTTTATTCTTTCATTTTTAAAATAGCCTTTTAAAAAAGATTTATCTTAGAGAGAGAGAGAGTGTGTGTGTGTGTGTGTGTGTTTGTGTGTAATGGGGAGGGACGGAGGGTGAGAAAGTGAGAGAGAATCTCAGGCAGACTCTCTGAGCATGGAGCCCTACGATGAACTTGATCTTACAACCCTGAGATCATGACCTCAGCCAAAGGTCAAGAGTTGGATGCTTAATTGACTGAGCCACCCAGGCACCTCCATTTTTAAAATGTATTTTTTATGTCTTTTGTGTTTATACTTTCTATCATGTTTTTGTTTTTCTTTTTTAAGAAAATTCTATAAATATTTGTCATGTTCTTCTGGGTGGCTTAGTTGATTTGGTGTCTGACTCTTGATTGCAGCTCAGGTGATCTCAGGGTTGTGAAATGGAGCCCTGTGTTGGGCTCTGTGCTCAGCAGGGAGCCTGCTGGATATTCCCCCCTCCCCCAATTTGTGCAGTCTCTTAAGTAAATAAATCAGTAAAAATATTTGCTGTGTCTAGTGCCAGTATTTTTTTCCAAGTTTCTTCTTGCCTTTTTAAATTTGTTTATGATGGGGCACGTGGATGGCTCAGTCAGTTAAATGTCCGACTCTTGCTTTCAGCTCAGGTCATGATCTTAGGGTCATGAGCTCAAGTTCTGTGTTGGACTTGGTGTTTAATGGGGAGTCTGCTTGAGATACCCTCTCCCTTTCCCTTCCCCTGCCTCCTGCTTGTATATGTATGCTCGCTGTCTCAATATCTTTTAAATGATTGTAGTAAAAGTATTAACGAATTTGTTTTAAAAATGTACTTAAGATTTTTTGAAGGGTTTTGAAATGGATCATCAAAGAGGAAAGGCAGGAAAAGCTTCCTTTTTCATAGTCTTAGAAGGGGGAGAAATACAGTTTAGACAAATCTCAAGTTTTTTTTTTTTTTTTTTTTTTTTTTTTTTAAAGATTTTATTTATTAATTTGACAGAGAGAAATCACAAGTAGACGGAGAGGCAGCCAGAGAGAGAGAGAGGGAAGCAGGCTCTCTGCTGAGCAGAGAGCCCGATGCGGGACTCGATCCCAGGACCCTGAGATCATGACCTGAGCCGAAGGCAGTGGCTTAACCCACTGAGCCACCCAGGCGCCCCGACAAATCTCAAGTTTTGTCCAGACATCTTTATGCCCTTGCTTTTTTATAGTTAAATAGCACAACTAAATATTGGCTAATATTACTGCTTCCTAAGTACCTACTGTATATGAGAAATTTTCATTTTTTAAAAATCTTGGCAACAGGTTGCAAGATGTCAACATTCTTTTGTACAGATAAGGAAATTTGTTCCTTAAAAGGTGATGGCATTCAGTCAAGATGCATAGCTCTGTTCCATACGATTTGAATCCAGATCATCTCTCAGACTCCAGAGCCCATGTGCTTCCTATTTATCAAATTATCTATCAGGGTATTTCCCAGTTTCCTTACAGAGAAAAGGGGGCCTGGGTGAGACAAATAATACAGTTGTGTTTTTCTCAGCCATTAAAGATACTACCAAAGAAATAACGTTTCATGTATGTTCTTGCAGAGATGTTTTATACACATACAAAGAAAGCTGTATGTAGAAGTATGTATACTTTTAAAAAAGACTTACTTATTTGAAAGAGAGAGTGTGCACATGTGAGCAGGAGGAGGGGCAGAAGGAGAGAGAGAATCTCAAAAGACTCGGCACTGAATATGGAGCCTGACTCAGGGCTTGATTCCATGAACCTGAGATCACAAACAGAGCTGAGATCATAGGTTGGTCACCCAGCTGACTGAGCTACCCAGGTGTCCCTAAATATGTACACATTCTATTCTAAACAGTTTCTTGGATTTTTTTAGTGTGTGGGTATTTTTATTTTTATTTATTTTTTTTATTTTAGAGAGAGAATGTGTAATGATGAGGGGCAGAGGGAGAGAAAGAATCCCAAGCAGACTCCCCGCTAATGGAGGAGACTGATGCAGGGCCCAGTCATATGACCCTGGGATCATGACCTGAGCCAAAATCAAGAACTGGCTGCCCAACCAACTGAGACTTGCAAGCACCCTACTGTTCTAAACAGCTGTAATACATGGAGTGAGGGAATCTTTATTTTTTGAGCCTTGCTGGGTGCCAGGTACTGGGTCTGTTTATATTTGAGAGGAGTCCTTAAAATGGTTGCCTTGAAAAGTTGTACAAATATTTAAAAATGAAGCTTTACATAAAAGGTGATTGAGTTCAGGTCATGATCCCGGGGTCCTGGGATCGAGCCCCGCATTGGGCTCTCTGCTCAGCAGGGAGCCTGCTTCCTCCTCTCTCTCTGCCTACCTCTCTGCCTACTTGTGATCTCTCTCTGTCAAATAAAAATAAATAAAAAATTAAAAAAAAAGGTTATTGAAAACAAAAATACTAGTAAAACTCACTTTGGAATTGTGAGGAAGTGTGGCAGTTCATTATGAATTGAATGTTAAATTAATTCAAAACCACTACAAATCAAGAGGCAGATCTTGTGACAGGTTGAGGATAAAGCTGCATACTATTGCCATTATTTAAAAATGGGGTGTGTTTGTCAGTTATAGAAACAGTGGTTTTCTGTGACCAGGACTTTCTTTCTTCCCAGTGCCCCACTCCCCAGGACTTTCTTCCAAACCTTTTCATAAATAGGAATCTTTCACCAACCTTCCAGCGATGGGTGCCTTTAGATAAATATAGTTGGATAAGAAGCTACTAAAGAAAATAAAGAGAACTGGGAAAGAGGAGGAAAGAAAGCTCCCCTTCCCTGTACTGGGAAGAAGACTTTGTAAGGAAGATTTGTAAATTATAACTGTAGTTTTAAGATGTTGATAGTTTTAAGTAGTTTTTTTCTGAAGTTGAAATAGTGAATCAAGAACTTTTGAATTTCTTCTTAGGAAAATTACAGGAAACAAAAGTGGGACTATAAAACTGGAGAAAAGACTCATTGAAGTCCATTTTGTTATCCTACTAGTATGGTAACAACCAATTGAAAAGCAGCAGATACCAACTAAGTTCTTCAACTTAAGTTTAGCATTTTTTTTTTTAAAGATTTTTATTTATTTATCAGAGAGAGAGGGAGAAAGCGAGCACAGGCAGACAGAGTGGCAGGCAGAGGCAGAGGGAGAAGCAGGCTCCCTGCTGAGCAAGGAGCCCGATTTAAGTTTAGCATTTTAAGAAAATGTATATTATGAGGGGTGCTTGGGTGGCTCAGTGGGTTAAAGCCTCTGTCTTCAGCTCAGGTCATGATCCCAGGGTCCTGAGATCAAGCCCCACATCGGGCTCTCTGCTCAGCAGGGCCTCTCTGCCTGCTTGTGATCTCTGTCTGCCAAATGGATAAGTAAATTAAAAAAATTAAAAAAAGAAAATGTATGAGTATATATATTTAATATATTTATTTTTAATATATTTAATATATAAACATATAAATATATAGAATTCTTATTTGGTATTTGTCAAATTTAAATAATACTCTTATTTGGTATTTCAGTATTAATATACGTTTAAGTGTATATTAAAGAATGTATTATGACATTAAATTTAGCCTTCTCCTGTTTTCCTTATGTTACTTTTTTTAAATTAAAGGATTATTTTTAAAGCAGCTTTAGGTTCAGAGCAAAATTGAGCAGAATACAGAAAGATTTCTCATAAACCCCCTATCCCCACACATGGATAGCCTCCCCAGTTATCAGCATTCCCCCTCCCCCCACCAGAGTGGTGCATGTTATGCTTGGTGACCCTACATTGACGCATCATAATCACCCATTCCATAGTTTACATTTAATCTCACTCTTGGTATTGTTCATTCCGTGGGTTTGGACAAACATATAATGACCTGTATCTGTCATTATGGTATCATACAGTGTTTTCACTGCCCTAAAAGTCCTTTGTGCCATTCCTGTTCTTCCTTCTCTGCATCCTTCTCTCCCCCAGCCACAGCAACTATTGATCTTTTAGCAGTTTCCATAGCTTTACCTTTTCCAGAATGTCGTGTAATAGGAATCAGTACAGTAAGTAGCCTTCTTAGGTTGGCTTCTTTCACTTAGTTAATAGGAACTTAAAATTATTTGTCCATTTAAGATTTCACTCATTTATTTTTAGCCCCGAGTTCTATTGTCTAGATGTACCACAGTTTATTGTTCACTTACCAAAGGACATCTTGGTTGCTTTTAAGTTTTGACAATTATGAATAAATGTAATTCTCTTAAGCTAGCTGCCATAAACATCTTTTTTTTTTTTTTTTTGAGAGAGAGAAGGCAAGGGAAAGAAAGCTAGAGTGTGTGTGTGTGTGTGTGTGTGTGTGCACAAATGGGGTGGGAGGGTAGAGGGTGAGGGGAGCGTGGGAGGGACAAGGGCAGGGGAGAGAATCCCAAGCAGACTCCCAGCACTGAATAAGAATTCCTTTTGCTCCATATCCTTACCAGCATTAAAAAAAAAAAAAAACAAAACTTTATTTACTTATTTGACAGACAGATTACAAGTAGGCAGAGAGGCAGGCAGAGAGAGAGGGGGAAGCAGGCTCCCCGCTGAGCAGAAAGCTCCATGCGGGGCTCAAGCTCAGGACCCTGAGACCATGACCTGAGCCTAAGGCAGAGACTTAACCCACTTGAGCCACCCAGGCACCTCCAGCATTTGGTTTTGTCAGTGTTTTGGATTTTGGGCGTTCTAATAGGTATGGTTCTTTTCTTTATTTCTTTTTTTTTTTTTTGGTATTTTTTTTAAGTTGAGGTATAAGTGACATATAACATTGTGTTTATCTCAGGTGTACAATGTAATGATTCCATATTTGTATACATTGCAAAATGATCATAAGCCTAGTCAATATCCATCACCATACATAGTTACAAGAACATTTTTTAAAGAAAAATAATTTTTTAAAAGATTTTATTTATATGAGAGAGAGACAGGCTATGAACAGGGAGGGGGCAGAGGGAGGCAAACTCCTCCCTAAGCAGGGAGCCTGATGTGGAGCTCCATCTCAGGACCCTGAGATCATGACCTGAATCAAAGGCAGACATTTAACTGACTGAGCCACTCAGGCATTCCTAAGGAAAAATAATTTTTAAAAAGTCTAAATTTGTTTTATCAGGTTCATCGATTTATAATTCCCTAATGTCATGATATGGAGCATTTTTCATGTTTTTCATTTATATATCATCTTTGGTGTAATCTGGTCTTTTGTCCATTTTTAAATTGGTTTGTTTTCATATTGCTGAGTTTCAAGAGTTCTTTGTACATAACAGCCCTTCATTATATTGAAGTCCTTTATGGCTGTTTTCATTTTTGGTCTTAAGTCTCTTAATTTTTATGTTCACACTCCCACTCTCCCTCCTTTCCTTCTCTTTTGCTTGTAAAGTATTAACTAAAGAAACTAAATTTTATGCCCTATAAATTTTGAGTCTTAATGATTGATTAAGGTTTTATTTGCTTATTTTTGCAAGGCTGGTGTGTGAGTCCATCAGAGAGCACATTAAGGTGTGGTTTCTTTTTTTTGTGTGAGATCTTAGCAGCCATTGAAAATCATTGCTAGTATCCATTTTTAAATTGCTGATTAAGTGGTCATTGTCCTTCATTTCTTTGTTTATTAGGTGGAAAGTTTTGATCAAAAGAAACTTGTTGCATCAGCACTTGTTGTATAGGAAATTCAGAATAAATTTTCCCCCTTGTTTACCAGCTACTCTAAACGATGAGATGGTTCTCTACCATCCTTCAAAGTGACCAGTGAGTTTTATTTATGAGTATAATTATGAACTCATAGATTTAAATATACTTGATATATTTTAGTTCATTGCAATTATTTTATTAATTTTTGGCTAGTGGAAGCATTTTCTGGTTGGCTTCTGAGTCCTTTCTTTTGACTTGATTCCAGGCATCTTTCCTAACTTTTTACTTTCTTTTATGACATATTTCCACCTCATGGTGTATATGTATCCTGTTCTTAGATGTGGTGTCAGCCTAATGGGAATACCTAATAGTTCCATGTATTATGTTGTTAGGTTTACACAACTTAAAAAAATGTGTATTTATGTCATGACAATTTAGTAGACATTTAAAAAAAATCATATAAATTGAAAGAGAAAATAATATTTTTATTTCACTCTTAACTAAAATTAATGGTTTGCTTGTGCCTGCTGGATACTGTACATATTAGTACTTTATAATCAGATTGGACATTACCACTCTCATTTCTTGTCTTGTGTTGATTTTCTCATGGTACTTAAAAAAAAAATTGTGGCAGCTATTCCCTAAAATCCCACTTCACAAAGATATGTCATTGAAAAGAATGTCGCTCAACCTAATGTTGAAATTGAACATCTTTTAGCTGGTAGTTTGTATAGTGTCTGACATGTTGGGTGCTACTGTTTGTCTCGAATTGAAAATACCCCATGGCTCCTCTATGACTTGGCTTATAATGCTCGGGGTGCCTCAGTGCATGGTTTGGGACCCATAGGCTAGCTACTTCTGCCCAGTTTCTGTTGTAACCAGTGGTGTGCTTTTTAAGTTTATTGTTTTGTTTTATTTCTGTTTTTGTTTTGTTTTTTTAGTGATCTCTACACCCAAAATGGGGCTTGAACTCACAACCTCCAGATCAAGAGTTGCATGCTCTTTTGGCTGACTGAGCCAACCCTGTGGCCCCCATAGTGTGTGTTTTTAGTTATTGTTAAGTAAAGTTTGTTGGTCCTTCCACTCTCCAGTTGAGTTCTCATTTAAGATTTACTTGTGAGTAGATTATGTGATTATGAAATGTGGTAGGAAAGAGGCCTGTCTCCCCACGTCCCTTTAAAAATTCTTTTAAATATATTCTGTTTCTCTGTAAGTACCAAGTGATATTTATTACGATTTTTTAAATAAGAGAACTTCCTTGTCTTCTGTATTAGAGTTACAGGTAGTGATAGCACTTTTGATTTTGTTTAAAGACAATAATCTAGTGTGGGTTTTCCCCTGATACTTAATAAACATACATACTCTTTGATTTGGACAGCTGTATGTAGGACTGAATTGTGTCCTTCCCAGTCTTTCACCTTGGAGGCAGAGGGTGGAATTATTTCCTGTATATTTTGGCTACTCATTTGCTAACACCTGACATTCTAGTTTAGTCTATTCTATTCTATTCTTTTCTCTTTCTTTCTTTCTTTCTCTTTCTCTCTCTTTCTCTCTTTCCTCTTTCTTTCTCCCTCTCTCTCTTTCTTTCTTTTTTAAGATTTATTTATTTTTAGAGAGTGCACGAGTGGTGGAAGCGGCAAGGTGGGGGGAGCAGACTCACCACTGAGCGGGGAGTCTGATGCTGGACTCTGTCTCAGGACCTTGAGATCATGGTCTGAGCTGAAACTAAGAGTTGGACACTTAACCGACTGTGCCACCTGGGCAGCTTAAGGGCACCTGACATTCTAATCCTCAGAGTCTGAACTTGCACTTTCACTTTCAAACTGTGCTCTTTATTTTATTATTATTTTTGATATTGAAGTCTAGTTGGCACAAATGTTGTATTAGTTTCATCAGTATAGTGATTCTGCAAGTCTGTATGTTACACTGTGCTCACCACAAGTGTGGCTACCATCTGTCACCACACAATGCTATTACAGTACCTTCCACTTTGTTCCCCGTGCTATACCTTTCATCCCTGTGGTTTATTCACTCCATAACTGTACCTCCTACTCCTCTTTACTTGTTTGCTCATCCGCCCACTCCCCTCCCCTCTGGCAGCCATTAGTTTTGTTCTCTGTAGTTATGAATCTGTTTCTTATGTTCTTCAGATTTTGGTCTTATGTGGAGGTTGAGTTTACAGATTGCATTATGTCAATTTCCTGAATTAACTTTAGTTTTTTTTGTTTTTGTTTTCTTGTCATTAGTTGTATGTTAGATGTCCGCATTGAAATGGCATTCATACTTCCATTTTCACTGTAGGGAACTTCGGAATTTTACATTTTAAAATTTTCTTTTACATATATATCTTGGCTTAAGTATATTTTTATTTATTTATTTATTTTTTTGTCTTAATGTTTTAGTCAGTGACACTGAGAATGTTGGGAATCTGAGTGGAAGACATGAAATCATTATGTCATTCAGTGAATTTTTGTGAGTGGCACATGCAACTCTAATTAAATTTATTGGTTTGGATAAGCTCCTGGGGTTAGGGGAGAAACTAAAGATTAAACCTGATAATATATAAGATGGGTACAGAAAAGAAACAACTCACATAAAGAGTAAAGTCTCTATTAAAGTACAGCCCTAAACAAATGTTAGTAGATTTGAAAGGACTAATTATATAACAACTGAATTGCATGGCAGTTGCTCTTTGGGGATATGCATGAGAAATTGTTGTCAAGCCTGTAAATGTGAATACTAGTTTGCATTTTGTGGCCATAGGTCATAAACCTCAAACATACTGTCATGCAAGGAATTTCACTGATGATGATATGAGCACCTCTAAACTTTATCTGCTTCATCTGAAGGATTATATCTGTCCCATTTTGTTTATAAAATTTTTTTCTTGGACAACAATATTCATATTTTAAGAGAAGTCCCTTTTTCTTTTATTTCTTTTTAATCTTTTAAAGATTTATTTCTTAGAGTATGTGTGTATGTGTGTATGCACGTGTGCGTGTGCATGCATGCAAGTTGGGGGAGAGACAGAAGGTGAGAATCTCAAGCAGACTGGCTGCTGAGCATGGAGCCCGATGTGGGGCTGTCTCAGGACCCTGGGATCATGACCTGAGCTGAAGGCAGAGGCTTTAATCCACTGAGCCACCCAGGCGCCCCTCAAGTATTTTTTTTTTTTTTTTAAGATTTTATTTATTTATTTGAGAGAGAGAGAGTGAGCATGACGGGGGAAGGGTAGAGGGAGAAGTAGACTCCTCGCTCAGCAGGGACCCTGATGCAGGACTCATCTAAGGACCCTGGGATCAAGACCTGAGGCAAAGACATGGGACGCCTGGGTGGCTCAGTTGGTTGGACGACTGCCTTCGGCTCAGGTCATGATCCTGGAGTCCCGGGATCGAGTCCCGCATCGGGCTCCCAGCTCCACGGGGAGTCTGCTCCTCTCTCTGACCTTCTTCTCGCTCATGCTCTCTCTCACTGTCTCTCTCAAATAAATAAATAAAATCTTGAAAAAAAAAAAAAAAAAAGACCTGAGGCAAAGACAGATGCTTAACTGACTGAGCCACCCAGGCGCCTGAGTTTTTTTGTTTTAAGATTATATCAGAAAAATTTATAAGGTAGTTTAAGATATCAAATAGTACTTGGTGTAGAGTTACTACAGGAGGCTGAGACTTTTGGCTGTAGAAGACCTACCTACAAAGTCTGCCCTTGGCTGGCATTGGAGAACTTGACTGTTAAGTTTCCTACAGCATGTAAAACTTTTCCTAAATGAGAATAGTGGCATACTGTGTCTCAACTGTTGGTAAAAGCAGTGCGGTTTCCGCTGAATACCTGCTTTCTTTCTGGGAGTCTGGAATTCTGATACACGGTAGGCTCCACAGAGACCATGGGCTCAGTCTAAGGAGCTGCTGGCAGACAGTACTTCACATGTTACTGTTGCTGGAAGGGAGCATTTAGCTGGTTTCTGGGACAGCACTGCAGGAGGATTCTTGGAAGCTTAAGCCTGGTGTCCTATGGACTTCTCTCTGCTTGCCTTTTCCTTTGCTGTTTTTGCTTTTTATCCTTTCATGTCATAAATCTCAGCCACAAGTATGACTCTGTGCCAAGTTATGTGGGTTGTGGGGTGATCTTGGAGGCCCCCCAATACAGTACTGAAAGACTTACAGTGTAAAACCCTGTCCCATTCTGGTACACCCTCCCCAACCCCCGCAGTCTTAATTTTTTCCTTTTAGCTATTTTTTTTGGTATTTCCTTCTTTGTTTCTTTGTTTCTTTCTTTTTTTTTTTTTTTTTTAAGATTTTATTTATTTATTTGACAGAGAGATAGAGAGTACAAGTAGGCAGAGCAGCAGAGGAAGAGGGAGAAGCAGACTCCCTGCTGAGCTGGGAGCCTGATGCTGGGCTCCATCCCAGAACCCTGGGATCATGACCCGAGCCGAAGGCAGCCAAGGCAGCCGTTTAACCGACTGAGCCACCCAGGTGCCCCGGTATTTCCTTATTTCTAAATGATATACTAAAACTCCTTTTTTTTTTTAGATACCAGTTTTCGGGGTGGTGTATTAACTGGGTTTTACTGTAGATGACAGTTTAGGTCTCATAGCCTTTCCTGAATTCTTTCCCTTTAGCACTCTGATACAGTCATGCCTATCACAGTGTTTGATTGAATCAGTGTTCATTGTTTTCATTATGATGACTGGATAAATACTGTATAATGCCAAGCCAGGCAATAGGCTATTCTATAGTTTCATTTTCTCACCTACTTTTTTCTTTTCCTAACAGTTAATGGTTATCTCTTATTTTCAGTTTGCGTTTCTGTTCTGTTCCTGTGACAGATTTATTCCAAAAGCTCCAGCAGCTCTTTACCAGATCTTACTGTTCTTTTCCACTTGGGCAGAGGTCTGTAAATCCCATTGTCCCCGGGAGCTCTTCTTCTTCCTGTGTCACTGTGAACCGTGTCACTAGTTGGTCACAGGCCTGCTTTTCCTGGGGCTGCCTTTGCTGCTTTCCAGGGTTGCACTCAAGACATTGGGGTTCTTGAGAAAGTGTATGGGAAGTACCTTCTTTGAGACTGTGTGTCTGAAAATGTTCTTTATTCTATCTATATGCTTGAATGGTTGTTGGAACTAATTTTCTTTCAGAGTTTAGAAGCTGTTTTCTTTGTCTTTAAATTCCCAGTGTTCTGTTAGCAAATTGTCCCCTATCCTTTGTAATTGCTCTTTCTGGAGGAATCTATTTTAGTATACCCTTTATATCCCATTGTGCTCTGAAACTTCCTAATGTGCCTTGGTGTGGGTCTCTTCATTTATTGTGTGGGGTGCTTAGTGGTCTCTTGTGGTCTGAATACTCTTGTCCTTTAATTCTGAGAAAATTTCTTCATTTGAAGAACAAAATGTATTGTGGGTGCAAATTTTGTTCACAAAATTTGGCATTTTCAAATAATAGGTTAATACTGGGTAGAGGTTCAGTATGTAATACATTAATGAGCCAGTATTTGGATTCTCTTATTACAGATTTAGGTTGGAGAGTCTTAGTTGACAGCTTATTTTTAAAAACTGTAAAAACAAGGAAAAACTGCTTCTGCTGAATTTTAGCTTGGTATTTATTAATAAGGAATATTTATAAAATGCTGAATTTGTTTGTCTTGTAAACTAGTTCAGCAGGTTATTAGTTTTCTGGACTGGGTCTTTTTCTGTGTTGATATTATCAAATTTAATAAACCATTAAACCATTATTGGAGTTATTCTTCAAAGTTCATTTCGGGAGAGTTTAGCAATCTTTCTTTCTTCTCTATTTATATTACTTTGTCCTTTTGCATGGGTGAGTGATTCTTATTACATGTACTGATTAATACTGGTACCTGAGCAGAAAAGACTTTTTAAAGAATAATGAATATCCTAGTTCTTGGAGAAAAACTGAATGTTTTTATGCCACTTAGTTAGGTTTGAGTCTAGTTTTGTGAAACCTTTTTTTTTTTGCTTTATCTCAATTATAACTGTGAAAGTGCTTTTTACACTTTTAACGTAGTGCTTTTTGTCAGATACTGCTGAAGTAACATCTTTTACCTTTAGTATAGTGCAACTCATGCATCTGTACTGTATTTTATATGCCACATACATACTTTAATATTTTAATGTTTGTGCATTGTTGTGCACTTCCAGTTACTCATTATTGTGCATTATTGTGTATTTTCAATTTGTTTAACCACTTTACTACTAAGATTTTGCCTTCCCATGCCCATTTTTCCCTTCACAGATTTAAACAAATTTCTTCATTAAAAACTATGGTGATGAAAAAACCCATTTTTTTTTTTTACCTGCAGTTCTCTTTGGAGAGAAATTTCTCTTATACAGGAACCAGCACAGGCTTTCATTTAGGAAAGATTAAAAGAGACATTTTTATTGTAGTGATGTGGGGCATCGGGGTGGTGGGATGTTTATGATAGAGGTGGGAGGAGCAACATTCTCAAAAAGGAAGATCTGTATTTTTTTAATGGCTTGTGATCACAGTCATCTCTATGTATAGCATCCATGGCTTGCTCCCTTCTGAGAGATTTTATTGAGATATAATTGATATTCAATGAAATACGTAGTTTATTGCGTTTTAACAAATGTGTACATACATATAGCCCATATGCCTGTTAAGATATAGCACATAGTTGTCAATCGAGAAGATTCCCTCCTGCTCTTTTGTCCTCAGTGCTTGCTTCTGCCCCATAACCCCACAACCACAGTTTTTTTTTTTTTTTTAAAATTTATTATTTATTTGACAGACAGAGATCACAAGTAGGCAGAGAGGCAGGCAGAGAGAGAGGAAGGGAAGCAGGCTCACTGCCGAGCAGAGAGCCTGATGTGGGGCTCAATCCCAAGACCCTGGGACCATGACCCGAGCTGAAGGCAGAGGCTTTAACCCACTGAGCCACCCAGGTGCCCCCACAACCGCAGTTTTAAATTCTTTTGACAGAGGTAAGTTTCCTTGTTTCAGAACTTTACATGAACAGAATCATACATTATGTGATCCTTTGTGTCTAGGTGTGCGGACTTGAAATTCATGTTTTGTTGTGTGTGTGAGTAGTTTGTTCCTTCTAAAAAATGCTAATGTTTAAAAAAATGCTAACCTGAGTATATTGTAGTTGATTTAGTCTTTTGTTGATAAAAATGTAGATGTTTCTAGTTTTTATGAATAAAGTTACTCTGATCATAAGCTTTTGTGGATATATTTCCATTTCTTTTGGGTAAATAGGCAGTAGTGGAATATAGTAGGATTTAACAAGAGTTACTGCCAAACACTTCCAAAGAGGTAAAATTTTACATTCCCACCAGCAATGTATTAAAACTTCCTGGTGTCTCACATCTTCACCAGCATTAGGAATGATCTCATTCCATTTAAATTTTAGCCTTTCTAGATCGCGTTTTTTGATAGTTTACTGTGGTTTTAATTTGCATTTCTTTGGTGTTTAATGAGTTGGAGCTTTTTGCATGGGCTTCTTGACCAGTCATATATTTTTATTTGTTAATTGTTTTCTCAACTGTTTTGCCCATTGTTTTCCCTGGATTGTTTACCTTTTTATTATTGAATTGTAAGAAGTTCTTTATATATTATGGATATAAATTTTTTGTCAGGTATATATTCTGTAAATGTCTTTTCCAAGATTGGCTTGACTTCATTTTCCTAATAGTGTTTTTTAATGAACAGAAGGTTTTACTTTTCACAAGGTCCAATTTTTCCATCTTTAATATTATAGTTAATGTTTTCTGGTTGTGACTGGGAAATTCTTAGCCTGACATCTCAAAAATCTGTTTTTCTTTAGAAGTTTTATAGTTATTAACTTTGAAATTTTATGTGTATGATTTACCATGAATTACATTTTATGTATGAAATGTGACAGAGTGGCTTGAGTTTCTCTTTTTTCCCCATATGGTTATCCAACATTATGTGTTGAAGACTTTCCTTTCCTGCATGAATGCCTTTGGAACCTTTATTGAGAATCAATTGACTGCATACATGTGGGTCTTATTCAGAATTTTGTTTGGTTCCACCAACCTATTTGTCTTTCCGTACTCCAATACCATGCCATCTTGATTACTTTAGCTTTAATAACTGCACTTTTCCAAGGTGGTTGTGGCTGTTCTGTTTTGTGCATTTCTAAAAATTTGAGGATCAGGTCAGTTTCTTTCGAAAAGTTTTGTTTTGTTTTGTTTTCTTTTTTTTCCCTTATATATAACTTACATGTTATAAGATGCACCCAGTTGGAAGTGTACAGTTCTTTGTAGTTTGGCAGTTGTGAATACCTGTGAAACCATCACCACAATCATGATGTAGAACACTTTATCATCCCCAAATTCTCTTGTACTTCTTTGCATTCACTTTCCTGGCTGACCACGTCTGTCCCAGGAGCACCTTTGATTGGGGTTCCGTCACTACAGATTAATTTTGCTTGTATTAGAATTCCATT
The DNA here is from genome assembly GCF_011764305.1 of Mustela putorius furo. Classification (NCBI taxonomy): domain Eukaryota; kingdom Metazoa; phylum Chordata; class Mammalia; order Carnivora; family Mustelidae; genus Mustela; species Mustela putorius. Next base: position 8,885,999 of record NW_025422010.1, on the reverse strand, counting down.
ATACATGGACTAATGCAGTGTGTGTTCTTTTGTATCTGGTTCTTTGGTTCATTGTTTTTGATACTCATCTATGTTGTGTTTATCAGTAATTCATTCCTTTTTATTGCTGAATAATATTTCATCAGGATGTATGATGATTTGTTAATTTTCGTTTGATAGATATTTGGGTCATCTCCAGTTTTTGTCTGTCATAAATAAAGGTACTGTGAGCTTTCATTGACAAGTCTTTGTGTGTGCTTACATTTTCATTTCTCTTGAATAAATACCTGAAAGTGGAATTGTTAGGTGATAAAAGTGTATATTGGGATACCCAGGTGGCTCAGTCATTGTCTGCCTTCAGCTCAGGTCATGATCCCAGGGTCCTGGGATTGAGCCCTGCATCGGGCTCCTTGCTCAGTTGGGAGCCTGCTTCTCCCTCTGCCTGCTGCTCCCCCTGCTTGTGCTCTCTCTCTCTCTGACAAACAAATAAATAATTTTTAAAAAAGTGTATGTTAATTTTATAGGAAACTATTAAATACTTTTCCAAAGTGACTGTGCAGTTTTACCTTACTGTCAGTAACTGATGAGAATACCAGTTGCTCCACATTCATGTCAACCCTTGGTACTGCCAGTCCTTTTAATGTTAGTGGTTGTGTAGTAGATTTGTAGGAGATAATGTGGTTTTAATGTTCTTTTTAAAAAAGATTTATTTATTTATTTATTTATTTATTTAACAAATAGAGAGAGAGACAGCCAGAGAGGGAACACAAGCAAGGGAAGTGGGAGAGGGAGAAGCTGGCTTCCCACTGAGCAGGGAGCCCAATGCAGGGCTCTATCCCAGGACCTCTGGATCATGCATGACCTGAGCTGCGGTAGGTCATGATGCTTAATGCCTGAGCCAACCAGGCACCCCTACTTTGCATTTTCTTAAAGAATGTAATGATATTGAGCATTGTTTCATGTGCTTTTTGATTGTGTATTTTCTTTGGTGAAGTATCTGTATCTTTTGCTTGCTGTTATTCTTTGCTCATTATTTTGTGATTGGTTTGTCTTACTGATTTGTAAGATAATATGTACCTTCTAGGTTATATGTATACACATTCATTTTTTTTTCTAAAGAAATGAGTTCGTTGTCAGATTTATGTATTACAAATATTTTCATCCAGTACATGGATTGTTGTTTAATTTTCCTAATTTAATTTTCTTTCAGTGTGTAGATGGTTTAGCTTTTGATGAAATCTCATTTATCAATTTGTTCTTTTATGGTTTGTGCTTTGTGCTTTTTGTGTTCCACCTGAGATATTTTTGCCTATATTTACTTGTTTTGTCATTTACTGAGAGTTCTGAGATAAATGGGTATTTGTCTATTTCTCTCTTTGTACTTCTGTCAGTTTTGCTTCATGTATTTGGAGTTCTGTTATGAGGCATGTACGTGTGTAGAATTGCATCGTTTATGATTGTGGGGACATCCTTTTCTTCTAGCAGTGTTTCTTGTATTGCAGTTTATTGTCTGGTATTACAGTCATTCCATTTTTCTGACGTTATGGGTTTGTATGGTGTATCTTTACCATTCGTTTGCTTTTAACCTCTCTGTATAATAATTGTCTTTAAAGTAGATCTCTTATAAACAGTGTATCACTGAATCTTGCTTTTTTGTGCAGTCTGATTATCTCTGCCTTTTTTATTGGAATGCTTAGTTCATTGCCTATAGTGTAATTACTGGTTTTAGTTCTATATTGCAATTTGTTTTCTGTGTAATTAATCTTTTCTTTGGAGGTTTTCTTTTCCTCTTTTGCTTCTGGCTTCCATGTGGTCTCCATTGACACTGAGGTGGGGTGGCCTCATTACCACTGGGTGATGCTGAAAATTCTGATTCTTTTCTAGGCCTCTTCTGAGACTACCCAGCAGGAGTGGAATGGGGCTCTTAGTTACTTAAGTTTGGGATGGAAGTCCAGATCCTTCACATGGTCTCCATTGACACACTTGCAAGAGCAAGTACTCTTAGCAGCTGGCAGGTGTGGAAGGCCCAGCTCCCCACCTGGGGCACCCCTTGAGGGTGCAACTCTCATCTCCTTCTTACTGGTGCTGTTGTGGGTAGGGCTACAGATTTTTCTGGTGTTTGCCTGGAGCTCTTTACTAACTCCACTATTATCTTAAAAGTTTTCTGGGATGTAGAGGCAAAAACAAAACCCTGGAAACTCCCAACTCTGTTCTTAGAATCCTGAGGCACCTGGGTGGCTCAGTGGGTTAAAGCCTTTACCTTCGGCTCAGGTCATGATCCCAGGGTCCTGGGATCGAGTCCCGCATCCGGCTCTCTGCTCAGCGGGGAGCCTGCTTCCCTCTCTCTCTCTGCCTGCCTCTCTGCCTACTTGTGATCTCTGTCAAATAAATAAGTAAAATCTTAAAAAAGAAAAAAAAAATCCTGAGGTCTCTAACCACCAGCCTTCTTCTCTGTCAGTCTTATTGTCTTTTTTTTTTTTTTTTTAACTAATATTCAGGATTTTTAGTTGTACTTACCAAGAGGAATGGGGATAAGTGTTCTTTTTTTCAAATCTTTCAAATTTACATCAGTTCTTCTGTTGCCTTAGAAGTTGGAATTTCTAATATTTGTTTTATTTTCTTACATTAGGCTACTTATACTCAGATTTACCAGGGACCTTCTAAGCTGCTTCTGCCCATTTATTTGGTGAAGTGGCTCCTCCAGTGCTCCCGTGTGTCCCAGTGGAAGCATATTAATGCTTTTAAATCATTGTGCATTCAGACCTTCACCCTTCATGTATGCTGTTAGCTGCTGCCCTTCCTTCTACTCATTCCCAACTCTTGGGGAGGCAAGTCAACAAATACTTGTCTCAAGTAGTTTTTTTTGCAAGATAATCTGTTGAACGCTTTATGGGGAAACCTGTCTTCTCCACTAGTCTAGGATGGAAACTGAGTAATGATAACAAATGAACTGGGAGAACGTGTGTGTTTGTAGACATAGGTTACAAAATTCTGTAGGACAGGAGAGAACAACCCAAATCTGTGTGGCATTTGGTTGTATATATTCCTGCCCTTACTCCTCTTCCTGCCAGTTTTGTCACTTGCTGGCTTTGGAATTAGTGATGACTTGGCTACATCAAGGCTGACGTCTTCAGCTGGGCCCTGAGTTGGAATTCAGTTAGAACCCACCTCGTCTTTCCATGCCTTTCCTGCCCTTCCCAGGAACTGCTCCCATCAGACCAGGCTTGCTGCCATCCTACAAATAAGCTCTGTGTTCCTGCTTGTGTCTGTACGGTGCCATTCCTCCGGCATGCATGTTCTCTCCTCTGCATGGTCGACACGAAGGGCAGTGTAATGGGAAGAATGGATGCTTTCAGGGTAGATCCCAGTTTTCCTTCTTCCTGTGTGACTTAGGGTAAGTCACTGTGACCCACTCCTGTTTGTGAACATGAAAAGTACTTCTTTTCTCCCAGGATGTACTAAAGTTAGTTAATGTATGTGAATGTTGCTGAAGCCGCAGGAATTAAAATAAAATTTGGGTTCCATTGCTTTGTTTCCTTAATTAAAATGTAAGGCAAAGGGTTCACTTCTTCTAGTCTTTGTCTCATCGGCAGTACACAGTATGTTAAGAGCATGGAAAAAACTAATTAGTTCATTAAGGAAATGTTTGAGTACCTCCTGTAATGCCTGTGTTGTGTTAAATGCCGGAACTTAAAAATTTGCTGGACAGGATAGATGGGTGCCCAGGCAAGTAAAACAGCACAGGGCTTGCAGTGCCGGAGGTGTGTTTCGGAGATTTTGGGAGCATGGAAAAGGAGTGATGAGGGAGGATTCCTGGATAAAATGTTGCTGGTAATTGTTCCTTTTTTTTTTTTTTTTTTTAAAGAACAGCTTTTTTTTTTTTTTTAAGATTTTATTTATTTATTTGACAGAGAGAGATCACAAGCAGGCAGAGAGGCAGGCAGAGAGAGAGGAAGAAGCAGGCTCCCTGCTGAGCAGAGAGCCCGACTCGAGGCTCGATCCTAGGACCCTGAGATCATGACCCAAGCCGAAGGCAGCGGCTTAACCCACTGAGCCACCCAGGTGCCCCTAAAGAACAGCTTTATTTAGGTATAATTTACGTATCATAAGATCTGCCCACTTTAAGTGTGTAATTCAGTGATTTTTAGTAAATCGACCAGTTTGTTGTAACCGTCACCACCATCCAAATCTAGGCTGTTTCCATCACTTCAAAAAGATTCTTCATACCCATTTTTAGGCATCATGGTGAAGGATAAGTGTGCATTGGCCATGCAGAAGTGCGGGAAGGAGGGCTGGCTTCTCTGGAATGAAGACAGCGTGCACAAAGCCAGGGGAGCATAGGACAAAATGGCTCAGTGTGGAAGGAATGCCTATCAGCGGGTTTATTTCTGTAGTTTACAGCTATGCTCCTTCCTGGCAGCTGTGTTCTGGCTTCCCCTTTCTTTGGAGCTCTGGGGGGCCTCGATGGCTTAGTGTCAGCTCAGGTCGTGGTCTGAGAGTCTTGGGATGGAGCTCTACATCAGGCTCTCTGCTCATCAGGGAATCTGCTTCTGCCCCCCCCCCCCGCCTACTTGTGATCGATCGATCTCTCTCTCTCTCTCTCTCTCTGTCAAATAAATAAATAAATAATCTTTTAAAAAATTAGAATTGTACTTGAACATTATTTTCATATGGATATTAGTCATTTTTCTATGAATTACATCATATCCTTTGTGTGGTTATCTTGATTTGTTCATATTTTTATTGATTTGTAAGAACTCTTTGCAGTTCAAAGAACTTAAGCTGTTGCAAATTGCAATTAAAAAAATTTTTTTTTTTTTTTTATATTTGCTTGTCTTACCTGTGTTCATGTTCAGAAAAGGTCTTGTCATTTAGGGCTTATGGATTTTTTAAATTGCAAAATAACCTTAAAAGTAAGCACAAAGAGAAACAAGTGATCCTAATAGTTTTCCAAATGAATATCATAAGTATATTAATGAGGAATAAGAACTAATCCAAGTAACTTTAGAACACTGTATGTGGACTGTAACCTCTAAGGAAGAAAAAGTGAACAAATCTTGAGTTCTTACTGTGTCCTTTGCAGTGTCCGTTCCAGTTAATCTATTTTGTTTGTATTTTAGGATTGAGCAAATAAGGGCTCCCTTGTTTCTTTCAACAGAATTTCAGTACAAAATAAAATAGTTATTATCAACACAAATGACTTAATATCATGCAATATAGAATTTAAGCATCTATAATTGCGTGAATCATCAAATATAGCACTACAGCTATTGTAAATTTTAATTATGATTCTGAACTATTCATGCATAGCTATATAAGTTGTTTTTATAATTTATTATTTATAGTTGTTTGTTCATAACCTTAAAGAAAATAGTAAGATTTATGTAGCCACCAAAATGAAACCCCTTACAATGGGGGACTTCTTTGTAAAAGAAACTCTGTATACTAATTTGAGAACTCTGATTTTCATTTGGTTTATTTTTCTAGGACTTAAGGTAGCTGGTGCTTTCTACAGAAGCTCTTTGAGGATTGAAATGTGTGATGAATGGAATATAACTTGAGATGATAAAATGAATGAGTATTTCTAAAGAGGGGTCGTGAAGAGAAATGTTTTTGATTTGTAAATGCAAGATTACTCACTATGTTTTGTGTGTGTTTGGTGCTTTTGTGTTTTGGTTGGTGTTGATGACCTTTTTCCCTTATGTGCAGGTGTAATGGATAGGTAACAGAGAAACCCTCTTCACTGTCTCATCAGGGAGGCAGAATGACTGAGTGCTTCCTGCCCCCCACCAGCAGCCCCAGTGAACACCGCAGGGTGGAGCATGGCAGTGGTCTTACCCGAACCCCCAGCTCTGAGGAGATCAGCCCTACTAAGTTCCCTGGATTGTACCGCACCGGCGAGCCCTCGCCTCCCCATGACAGCCTCCATGAACCTCCTGACATAGTGTCTGATGATGAGAAAGACCATGGGAAGAAAAAAGGAAAATTTAAGAAAAAAGAAAAAAGGAGTAAGTGCCATTTTTCTCTATGCTTTTGATATGTTTTAGATAAACTCTTACTCTGCTCCCTTACCTGCTGTCTTCTGGAATATGTCCAAAGACTCTTGTTTGACATTCTCTGTTCTTTACTTTTCTGGGTCTCAATTTTTGTATACTAGAGTTGTATTTTAGGGTCCTATTCTTGTGAATAAAAATACCAAGTTCCAGAAATGGTAAAGTTTTTTGGTAGAAGTTTCTTATATTGGTTATTTTAAATAATGTATAAGAAGTAGATACTGGAATTTTACTTATATAGAATATTACTTTCTTGGCTAGGTTGTGTAAGCCATTTAGGGTACTCCACTTTATTGGAACTGAAAAAGTTGTTATTTGTTTGTCTTAAGCAAATACCATAATGTATTCTATTTATAGTTCCTATTCAGTAGGAAAGGTGAGTTGTTTAAGTTTAATATGTTAAAGCAGATCAGTTGAGTTATTTCAAGTATTGCTTTATTTTGAATTTTATGATATTTTTAAGTTAATTTGCTTTTTGAAGCTTAACACTGAGGTAGGATGGACACATTGTGTATAACTTGAATGAGATATCACAAAATGGATATATGTCCTTGTAATTAGAAGCATCTGGAAATAGAGTGTTATCAACACCCTTGAAATTCCCTTCCATTATCCCTTCAAAGTGAATCCCCCACCCTTCCCAGAGGTAAAGCTTCTTTCAATATAGCTTGAAGCTGCCTAGTTTTGAATTTATAAAAATTAAGCATATTTCCTTTTGCATCTAGTTTCTTCCGCCCAAAGTTAAATTTGTTAGATTCATCCATGTTGTTTAACGTGACAGTAATTAGTTCATTTTTATTGCCGGATTTTGTTTCGTTGCATTAATATACTAGAATTTACTCTGCTGTTATTGGTCATTTGGGTTGTTTGCCTTCTTTGGCTCATGAATAGGGCTTCTAGTACTTAAGGTAGCTGGTGCTTTCTACAAAAGCTCTTTGAGGATTGAAATGTGTGATGAATGGAATATAACTTGAGATGATAAAATGAATGAGTATTTCTACTCATTCTGTGAGTGTCGCAGGTGTTTATCCATTTCCGTTGTGTATGCCTGCGATTGGAGTTCCTCTATTATAGGCCATGCTCATTTTAGCAGTAGTAGATCTTGCAAAACAATTTTCCAAAGTGGTTGTACCAGTTTACACTCACACCAGCATTGTCTGAGAACTGCATTGGCTTTTTATATCATGGTATCATGCCCTTCGTGTTCCCGCCCTTCTGGTTGTAGTATTTTAAATAGAGGGTGATTTGTGAAATAGTTTTTTATCTTTGTTATAAAATAGCTTTTAAGGCAGCTGGCTAAAGAAAAAGAATAGGAGAATTATATTTGGAGGCAACAAAACCAAGCTAGGATAGTTCTAATATGATACAAAGCAAGTGTCAGTGTGGAAACCAGGGCTCGAGATGCTGGGAAATGGGTGGATGTGTCAGCGATCACCCAGAGGCGAGGGAATCTCCTGGCTCTGTCCTCCATCCACCTGAGTCTTCAGTCCCTGCTCCAGTCTCCAGAAGGAACTTAACAGATAGTGACAGGAGGGCGGGTGTGATAGGGGAAGTACGGGAGCCTCCAAACACCAGTGCCATTTGTGTCATGGTGTCAGACTGCTTCAAATTACAGGGACCAAATGTGTGGAAAAAATCTAAAGTAAGTAAGAGCACCTTGTCAGATGATGAGAAAAAGCTCTTTTATAGAAGGACCCTTTCCATTAGCCCTCCCTGTAGATCCCTTTGTTGTGTATTCATAATACTTGGTTTGCCAAAACTCCACCTAAAACCAGTCGTAAAGGTAACTAGTCCTTTGCATTTCCCTCTCTTGTGGTCAGGAGATGTCACTGCCTCATCTCCTTTGAACCGAGAAGAAACCCCTTTCATTACTGGCAGTACCCAGGAGGCATTGACCAGGAGTGAAAAGCGAGGTAGCCAGTGCCCGGTAGCACTTTTTTTTGGGTCCTGTTTTTAGGAAGTTTATGGCCGGGTTGACATTAAACAGATAGATGACTTCTATTTCCTGTACTTCTTTGGCAGCTGAAGGCTATGCTGCCTTTCAGGAAGATAGCTCTGGAGATGAAGCTGAAAGTCCTTCCAAAATGAAAAGGTCCAAGGGAATCCATGTTTTTAAGAAGCCCAGCTTTTCTAAAAAGAAAGAGAAGGATTTTAAAATAAAAGAGAAACCCAAAGAGGAAAAACATAAAGAAGAAAAGCACAAAGAAGAGAAACATAAAGAGAAGAAGTCGAAAGACTTGACAGCAGCTGATGTTGTTAAACAGTGGAAGGAAAAGAAGAAAAAGAAGAAGCCAATTCAGGAGCCAGAGGTGCCTCAGATGGACGTCCCCAATCTCAAGCCCATTTTCGGAGTTCCCCTGACTGATGCAGCTGAGCGGACCATGATGTACGATGGCATCCGGCTGCCGGCGGTGTTCCGCGAGTGTGTGGATTACGTGGAGAAGTACGGCATGAAGTGCGAAGGCATTTACAGAGTGTCAGGTACTGGAGACACGCGCTCCTCTTGGGTGGTCTGAAAATTCACTTCCGTTTTTCACAGGAAGGAAAATGATTGGCTTGTGAGGAAAATTATTGCATGGGTCCTAAGTCTTGTCCATTTCCTCCATCCTTCTAGTTGAGCAGAAATCCCCACCCGGCGTGCGCGCACACGCGCGTGTGTCTCCCTCCACAGTTTGCTTTTCCCTTCCCTTAGGAGGCTTTCCACACTAGTTTTCACTTTGGGGAGCAGCCCCCTGAGTCTAAGTGAAGTAGCTGAGTAGCATCCCTTCCCTCTGGTGCGCTCAGACTGTGCTTTATTCTTCCCGCCTCCTTTCTCTCTGAGCAGGGCTCAGCGTTGTGAGGGAGATGAGCAGGGCAAGGAAGGGTATCTGGGTGAACAATGCGTCTTGGCCGCGAGACACTTTTTTTTTTAAGATTTTATTTATTTATTTATTTGACAAATAGAGATCACAAGTAGGCAGAGCAGTAGGCAGAGAGAGGAAGGGAAGCAGGTTCCCTGCTGAGCAGAGAGCCCAATGCGGGGCTCTATCCCAGAACCCTGAGATCATGACCTGAGCTGAAGGCAGAGGCTTTAACCCACTGAGCCACCCAGGCGCCCCCCACGAGACACTTATTGACATAATCCTCTTCCCTGAGTTCGGCTAAGGGACATACAAATGTTACTTGCTAAATGTTTAGGCCCAAATGTGAATGCTTTTGTCAGCTGCGTGCAGCTGTTCCATAGATGAGTAAAATTGATTTTCCATCTCTGGATGGAAAATCCATCTATGTATGTTCCCTATCTGTGAAAATTAAAATTTCATGTTTGGCAAGAATAGAATACATTCAGGTGTCTAAAATCAAGCATAATGTATACTATTGTACTATTTAAAGGAAAAAGATTGTTTCTTACAAAGTAGTAGGACTTTTGAACTATATAGGGTGGAAGTCTGTCCTGCCTGTGGCAACATCTGTGCTCCAGATCATTGCCTTCCTGTGATTCAGTTTCTTAATACTGGAGATCTGTTTTATAAAAACTTGTTGGTCACACGTTTTCATTATGAATCAAATCATACAAATTTAGAATATATAGAGAGACTCCTTGAGTTTTTCCATTTATTTGGCTCATAAACATTTTTAGAGGGCAGGTTTGTTTTTTTTCTTTTTTTGGGAAGGGACAGGCACCTTTGGTATTTGGGGAACCCTTTACCTAGTCCGCTAGATAGCATGTCATTGTTTAAGAGTATTCTAGCTAACATGTTAACCATTTTCTAGAAAATAAAATCCACAAGTTAGGCATTGAATTTGAATTTATAACTCTCTAGTAACATGGAGATAAACACATTTAAATGAATTTGAAAATTTGGCTTTTATTTTTTGTTTTTTTAAGGATTTTATTTATTTATTTGACAGAGAGAGAGAGAGAGCGCACAGGTAGGCAGAGCAGTAAGCAGAGGGAGAGGGAGAAGCAGGTTCTCCACTGAGCAGGGAGCCTGATGTGGTGCTCGATCTCAGGACTTTGGGATCATGACCTGAACTGAAGGCAGCTGCTTAATGGGCTGAGTCCCCCAGGAACCCCCCAGGATTTGACTTTTAAAGCTAAGTAAGATGAAAAAACCCCTAACTAATGATTAATTGATTTGTAAAGATTTAAACAGTACTGACTGAGATAGCTGCTTCTCTCACATGTTTGATAGGCAGGAAGGAATTTTGTTGGAGGTGAAAGTTTCTCTGAAGAGTTTCTACAGCTTTGTTCAAAGGATTCTTTTGTTTTTGACCTATTTTTGATGTTTGCATTCTTTTGGAGAGTCAGAGTTGCAGAACTCCTCTCTTTGTGTGTCAGAGCGTTCAAATGAAGCTGTTCCCCTGATCACTGACTCCTGGAGGCTGAGCTTCTGCTTTGATCAATTTTTTATTATTTTTTAAGCTCTGACAGTATGCTGCATTCTGGATTAAAGTTTATGGCTGTGACTTTTCTTTCTTTGAATGCCCATAACAATACTGTTTTCTGCTGGAGATTTTTGGCTCTTACTTATTTGTATGTAAATTCCAGTTTTAGAACAAATATATGTCATTTTGGACATGCTCTTTCTTTACGTAGGATGTTCTATTTGAAGTGTCCAATTCTTTTTTTTTTTTTTTTTTAAAGATTTTATTTATTTATTTGACAGAGAGAGATCACAGTAGACAGAGAGTCAGGCAGAGAGAGAGAGAGAGAGAGAGGGAAGCAGGCTCCCTGCTGAGCAGAGAGCCCTACGTGGGACTCGATCCCAGGACCCCGAGATCATGACCCGAGCCGAAGGCAGCGGCCCAATCCACCGAGCCACCCAGGCGCCCCTGAAGTGTCCAATTCTTAAAAAGAAAACATTTTGATAATTTCAGAGTAACAGCAAACCAGACACATATTTTAATTATTTACTTGAGCAGTTTTCTGGATAGGCAGATGGGGGAGAAAAATTAGATACATATAAATAGAGAGAGTAGGTCTTTGCTAAGAATTTTACTTGAAGTTGTCACTCAAGAAAAAGGGATTTATTGAGGCACAGAGGTGGCTTAGGCAGTTAAGCATCCACCTCTCGATTTCGGTTCAGGTTGTGATCTCAGGGTTATGGGATTGACCCCCACGTCAGGCTTCACACTCGTCACCAAGTCTGCTTATCCCTCTCCCTCTGCTCCTCCCCTCCTCAAATAAATAAATAAATAAGATCTTTTTTTAAAAAAATGAGAATTATTTTCTTTATCAAAATGACCATTATATAAAAATAAGCTTTGTTTTCTTACTTTAATACTTTCAATTGATAAAATTTCTTATACTCATATTTTCAATGGATAAAATTGAGTTATCAATTTTGTCAGTGCTGGATAAATTACAGACTTATTGTAATGGAAGGTTTTCACATAAGGAAGGCCAAATTCTGGATGTAAGCACTATTGATTATAAAATGCTGTTCAGATTAGATGACGCTGGAGTATTTGCATCAACCATTACAGTCTCTTGGCCTTAATCTGTGGCTTGTTTCAAATAATTGGCCTAAAGTTTTGAGTAATAAACACAACAGAAAGCTACCTTGTACTTTTATGAATCCATATCACTTAACTGCAGATTGGCCTAAGGACTTAAAAACTTACAAAATGTTTGAAAAACAGTCATTTTGTGTGTCAGCATTTCTTTCTGTCCTGTAAGAAAAGCAAAACAATTTGATTTTAGAAACCCAAGTTTCACTCTTTTTGGTTCCAGCTGCGTTTCAGATTAAGAAAATAACAATTGAAACTTAAAAATAGAAATCAGATGGGGTTTATTTAATGGATAAGATTTTTCAAAGAGTGTGTTTTGACAGCAAACCCACCTTTTGCATTTATCATATGTTATAGAAAAGTAATTATTCACAACTTTTTGGACACATTTATAAATGCTGAGTTGTGTTTTATGTTGTCAGTCTTGTGACTTGTTAGAAAAGGCAGTTGGCCACTCATGTGGAGCAAGATTTATGCTTGGATTGTAGTTGAATGTCTGCCTGAATTTTTACCTACCTAGATTTAAACTTAAAAAAAAAAAAAAATTGTCCCCCAAGTCACTTGGCATGTTTTGAAACTTAAGATATTCTGTGATTGCTCTGATGTTTTTTTTCTAAGTATTGAGTTTCCATTATTTAGCTTTTGGTTGAATTCACCCACACAGTGTGGTTTTTCATATTACTTTCTTCATAGAGGAATTGTGCACACCTTGAGCGGATAAATACTTCCTAACTAGAGGTTTGTTATTGTCAGATTGGCTCTCCCCAGATCTCCCCCAAGGAGTGGGTGCTGTGCTAAAAAAAAAAGCTGTTTGATTATTTATATTTGCTTGGTACTCTTTTTCTTTGGAATTTGAATGTTTTTAGGAATTAAATCAAAGGTGGATGAGCTGAAAGCGGCCTATGACAGAGAGGAGTCTCCCAATTTGGAAGAGTATGAACCTAACACTGTAGCCAGTTTGTTGAAGCAGTATTTGCGAGACCTTCCGGAGAATCTGCTTACCAAAGAGCTGATGCCTCGCTTTGAGGAGGCATGTGGGAGGAGCACAGAGAGCGAGAAGGTGCAGGAATTCCAGCGCTTGCTCAAAGAACTGCCAGAATGTAACTATCTTCTGATTTCTTGGCTGATCGTGCACATGGACCATGTTATCGCAAAGGAACTGGAAACAAAAATGAATATACAGAACATTTCTATAGTGCTCAGCCCAACGGTTCAGGTACATGGCCTTTCTGCGCACGCGCCCTCTGACGCTGACCCTGGGGAGTGTCAGAGACATTTTCTGTTGCTGGGTCGCATACAGAAACAGTTAACCAGCAAATGTAGACGGTAGATTAGCCTGAATATCGGTCTTTTTCTTTCAGGATATGGACAGTGTCATCATATGACCAGCGTGTAGCTTTGTAATTTGAGTATTGTACAGTCTTTGGTGTGGGTTTCTAAACCCATTTCTGATGACAGTGATCCGTCATGAGTAGAGGGGAAGCCCATGGTACCCACGATTATGGAGTTCATCTGTAGAATTTCAAAGATTTATTTTTTCAAATAGCACTGTTGCCTCATTATATCATGTCCACATATCAGACTCAGGCACAAGGGGGCCTAATGTCATTTGTTTGGTCAGGGACTTAACCTGGTGATTTCATTCATAAAGATAGATCCTAGGGAAGAATGTTACAGAAATTTAATCTGAGGGGGCATTTCAGGGAACTGGGTAGTATGTTAATTGGTGTCTCTTTACAACATAAATATTTGGCATTTGTTTATTGCTCCTCACTTGGTCCTGGCGCAGAGCATATATTTTCCTTTAATTAGAATTATTGATATTTTATTGAAGCCAGACACAAAAGACAAAAAAATGGAGTGATGGTTGTATTTTTATTTTAAGCTCGCTCTTTGGCCAGTATACTAGGTTATTATCAGCCACTGTTATAATGCACAGTTGTAAGAGGGTATTTTCTTACACTTTCTTTGTTCATTGATTGTGTTTAGGAGGTAAAATGTTTCTCAGATTTCAGTTTGATCATTCAGACTAGTCAGGCTTTCAGAATTTGGTAAATATTACATTGTTACTTGATATTACTATATTGGGGACAATTATTTCATAGAAGGTTCGAGTGTATTGTAAGTGTTAGGTAGAAAATAATTAATGTCCTGATCTCCCTGCATATGAGCATCATATTTAAATGCTAGCTGTGCATATCTGCCCACAAGGCATCGTTTCTGGAGTCAGGGTTCTTGCACTCAGCCCAGCTTGATACCTGCAAGTGCTCTTACTTCCTTCGTGTTCCTCAATGGATCTACTTGTGTGAGTTAAAAGGTCTCAAAATAACTTGAGAATAATGAACATAAGATTTTTTAAATCAGTTAATATTATATTGCTAAAAAAGAGCAAATGATGGCCAGTGACTTCTGCATCCTTTCTCCTGTCCTTTCTTCCCCCCAGTTCCTTACGGTGCTGGAATACTCACTGAACTCTTGCTGCCTTTCCGTTCTTTTCTTTCAGTTGGCCATTGATTAGCAAAGCATATCTGGTCACTACTGAGGAAAATTGTCATCCCCATGTCTAGGATTAAAGGATGTACTATTCAACAGACGCACATTAAATGAAATAAAATGATAATTTGAATAGGTTTTTTTTTTTTTTTGCAAATCTTTTTATTTATTTTTTCTTAGATTAGCAATCGTGTCCTATATGTGTTTTTCACACATGTGCAAGAGCTCTTTGGAAATGTGATACTAAAGCAAGTGACAAAACCTCTTCGATGGTCTAACATGGCCACTATGCCCACACTGCCAGAGACCCAGGAGAACATCAAGGAGGAGATCAGAAGACAGGTGTGTGTGCTCAGCCCCACGCTTCAGCCCCAAAGAGCCTACCTTTGCTCTGACCGTTTTGGATGGTAACGATGATTGGTAGTAATGATTAGTAGGAGCAGTTCTTGTTCACTGAGCATTTATGTGTGCCTGGAACTATGTTAGACACATTGTTCATGGCACATGGAAGGCAGAAATTTCTGTCTGGCACTTTCATGCCAGTGAAGTGAGAATATTGTAGAAAGAACACAGTTTTGAAATCAAAAGACCTGGCCTTAAGTTCTCCCTAGGTTTTCTTAGCGGACTGATTTTTAGGCAGATTGGTCAAACTCTGTAAGCCATGGTGATCCCATTTTAAAATGGGTCATTTTGTGTTTTGATGTGAAGCTTATTACCATAAATGAGATAATGCTGCCAGGTATGTTGTAAGGAGTCCAAAAATGTTAGCTTATCTGGACAAGGTTGCTGTGACCAGCCATATTTTACAGATACAAAGAAATTTGGGGAAACGAAATATCTGACCCTGTGCCACGTAGTTACTGAACTATAGAACTGGGATTTGACCCAAATCCTGTGCTTTTCCACTGTGCTACTTTGGTAGAAGACATCGTTCATCTGATTGTGTGTGTGTTTAGAAAAACTGATTAAGAAATTCAAGACTGAGAAATCTACTTATATTTGATGATTATTATGTCTTTTATTTGCATACACATTATCAAATTCCTATTTGATTTTCTTTCCTTTATCTACTTTGAACTCCCATTATTAGTTGTTGATAGGAAGGGTTAGGAATGAACTGTTAGTCAACCGGTGTAAATTAATGATGAGAACCCAATGTCCAGGCAAAAAAGGATTTTGCAGTCATATGCTTGAAAAAATAATTTATGCCATTATTTCGTTCCCTTAGTGATAAATGAAAGATAGTTGGTTATACATCTTGAGAAATTGCATGTGGATGTGGTTTTAAGATGATAAGATATGGGACACTACTCATTGTGTGGCATGTTGTCTTCTAGGAGTTTCTTTTGAATTGTTTACATCGAGATCTGCAGGCTGGGGTAAAGGATTTATCTAAAGAAGAAAGATTATGGGAAGTACAAAGAATTTTGACAGCCCTCAAAAGGAAACTGAGAGAAGCTAAAAGACAGGTGAGTAAATTTGTCATTTTGGTATATCATGTTTATAATGGAATATAAACTGAATGTGCTGGAATTTTCTTTATATATTATTTTAAGTTAGTTCCTTTTAAAGATTTATTTATTTGACAGAGACAGACACAGCAAGAGAGGGAACACAAGCAGAGGGAGTGAGAGAGGGAGAAGCAGGCTTCCCACTGAACAGGGATCCAGATTTGGGGCTTGATCCCAAGATTCCCGGATCATGACTTGAGCCAAAGGCAGACACTTAACAGCTGAGCCACCCAGGCGCCCCAGTTAGTTTCTTTTAAAAACACAATATATACATGTTTCCTGAAGTGAAGTTCCTGATGGGAAATTTATTTGCTTAAATGTTCCAGTTAATGATTACATACAGTTTGATACCAGGAAAATGTTTAATTTAGAAAGTTGCTTTTTTTTTAACCTTTTTAATTTATTTATTGATACTTCGTGTGATATTGTAATCAATACTTTTATAATCTAATTGATAAATATTTGGCCAGTAAGAACCGCTCGAGTGGCTCCAGTGTTCTGACATGCACTCATCAGTTTTTGAGGTTTCCTTTCTTTCTGGCACAACAGAATGTTCGAGGTTTATCTTGTATTTTCTCTAGCCCAGCCCTGCAGTTGGCTCTTTGTCCAAGGAGCCATGGTTCCTTTCAGTATTTAGAAATCAAGATCTGGATGCTAAGGTGTGTTCACGGCTACTGTCATAGCACGGGTTTCAGGTGCTCAGTGAACACAGCTGGAGAATAAAACACACATACACACACACACACACAATATGAAAGTCGTGAAAGACGAAGGGTGAGGAACTATTCCACAGACCACACAGACACAACAAAGTACAATAAGTGGACCTTGTGTTGGATCCTGGGCAGTTTGATGAAGTGTTATGAAAGACACTTGGGATAACTGCTGAAACAGGCTGTACTAGTAAATTGGGTCAATCTTAAAATGTTCTGATTTTGATAATTATACCATATTAATATGAGTGTGTTTGTTGTTTAAAAAATCTACACTGAAATATTTAGGTGCATGTGCCCCTGAGTGGCTCAGTTGGTTGTGTCTGACTCTTGATTCTGGCTCAGTTTACCATCTCAGGGTTGTAAGATCAAGTTCCCTGTCAGGCTCTGCACTGGACATGGAGCCTGCTTAAGATTCTCTCTCTCCTTCCCTCCCCCTCTCTCTGCGCACCCCTGTTCTTTGTTAAAAACACAAAAAAACAAAAAACAAAAAACCCAAAAATGTTCAAGTGCATGCTTAAAGAGAAGATGTACAAACAATAATGGGGCAAAGCATCAACAACTTTTGAATCTGTGAAGTGTAATAGGGAATCACTCTTCTATTCTTGTAATTTAAGTAAACTCTGTGCCCAGCATGAGGCTTGAACTCACGACATTAAATTCCAGAGTGGCATGCTCTACCAACCAAGCTGGCCAGGTACCCCTTGGATGTTACCAAAGTAACAAAATATAAAAAGCACCTTGTGGACTGACTAGCCGACAACGTAGGCCATTTCTACAGGCACTGACTCAGTTCACTGAGATGACCCAGTGTTGGCCTTGTTAATGTTTGACCCATGATATTCAGTAGATAAATGTGCAAGTCATGGTTTTATTAATGAAGAGGGACAAACATTTTCTTAAGAATAAAGCTAAAACAATCTGTATAACTGTCTTAAAGCTTTACTCCTAGTGTGGGGTTTAAATGCACAGTCTGGATGGAGAGCCAGCCAGGTGCCCCTGTAGTAACATCGTTAGTGGCATCAAAGAAGGGGCGCCTGGGTGGTGCAGTCGGTTAAGCATCTGACTCTTGGTTTTGCCTCAGGTCCTGATTTCAGGGTTGTGAGATCTAGCCACGCATCAGGCTCCAAGCTCAGCCACAGTCTGCTTAAACTCTCTCTCTTCTTTGACCCTCCTTCCCACTCTGTCTAAAATAAATAAATCTTTAATAGCATCAAAGAAAATGTATGTATAAATACCTACATTTTGCTATAGGCAAAGGTAGTTTTGGGGGGCTAGTAACTGAAAGTAGTTTCATATAGCTGGTAAATTTCATCCTAATAGGGAATCTCTCCAGAAAGTTGTTTTTTTTTGTTTTGTTTTCTTTTTTTAATTAAATAGATGATTTTACTGATAGGTGTTTTGTCATTTCCTGCTTGGTTGTACTTGTAAACAGAGCAGTTGGATAGTGAGACATTTCAGAGACTGCTGGGGAATTGGAGGCCTTTGAGTCAGCTCTTTGGAAACACAAAGAGGTACTGAAGATCAGGAGGAGTTTTATTCACCTAATAATAGGAAGACTAGCATGTGACTCCTGATAAGGTTGGGGTGCACGAGTCAGACTTTTGATCTCCTCGGGCTCAGTGTGTGGTGCTTGGCTCTGAGCCTGGAAGTTGCTCAGCCACACTGAGGCTCAGATCTCAGATCTCTAAACCGTCTTACAGTCCATGTGCAAATTCAGTGACAGGCCCCAGTGTTACTTCTAGGGAACATTAGCATTCATCAGACTGGGCGAGTGTACATTTATGTGGAGTTAGCGTCATCAGAAAGGAAGCATTCATGGGGTTTTTTACATATGTACTCCAGGACTGGCAGACTAGCAAAAGCCTTTGTGTATTTTTCTTCCTTATTTTCTCCTGCTTACCAGATTATCTATCTTTTGTTTCCTGTGCCTGTTGTCATTATTGTCCCCTTCATGCTTCAGCCTGGAATCAATGACTGACTGACTGACCTCATGGTTGTAATTATGATCCATGTCCCTTTGCCCACCAGACTCCAAATGAAGGGTCTCAGACCTGTGACAGGGATAATGTGTGTTTGATTTTCATTACTCTTACTTCTCCTTCTCTCCTGAAAAAAGGAGTTGTAACAGCGCATTGAAAAGGATAGATTACCTTTGTCAGTTTTCTTCATGCTGTCTTTTTATACGTGCTAATTCATTCATAAATTTTCATGAGATTCTGTCAAGTTGATTTCAACTTTGAGGGATAAATTATTTCTATTTTTTTATTCCCTCCCCATGCCCATCCAGGAATAAATTACTTCTAAAGATAAAATAAATTTATTTTTAAAATAATAAACTTATTTTTAAAAATTATTTTTCAAAAAATAAATTTAAAGATAGAAGTAATTTAATTCATTATGGTAAGAAGTAAGAAAAACTACAAGATCATATCAGTAAATGCAGAAAAGCATTTAGCAGAATTCAGCACTTATTCATGATAAAAGCTTTCAGCAAATGTCATTCTCAGCCTGATATAGCCTGAAAAAAATCTGTGGTTAATTTTGTACACAGTAGTGAAAGTCTGAATGCTTTCTCCTAAGATTGGGTATATAAGGCAAGGATTTCTGCTTTCACCATTCTGTTCAGCGTTTTACTGGAGGTTCAATTCTAGCTAGTACAATAAAGAGAAAAAGGTATACAGATTGAAAGAGAGTCTTTATATGTAGACTACATGACTGTTTACATACAAAATCCTAAGGAATCTATAAAAAACCTAATTGAATTTAGCAGGGTTCTGGGTTACAAGATTAGATGCACAGTACTCTGTTATATTTCTTGAGATTAGCAAATGAGCAGTTGGATATTGGACCTAAAAAGAAAAATAAAGACCTAAAATAAATAGAGTGATGCATCTCGATATTTTTAAGATGTTAGATATTCTCAAATTGATCTGTGGAGTCAGTCCCAGTCAAAATCTCAACAGGGTTTTTTTTTTGTGGAAATTAACAGGCTTTTCTAAAATTTATATGGAAATACAAATGTTCTAAATGACTGTGGAAAAAGAACAATGTTGGAGGATTCACATTACCTGATTTTAAGATTTACTATTAAGCTATAGTAACCAAGACAGTGGATATTTGATAAAAGTAGACGTAGAATAGGAAGTCCAGAAATAGACCACACTCATATGGACAATTAATTTTCAGCAAAGAGGATAAAAGTTCTGTGGGGAGGAGCACCTTGGTGGCTCAGTCATTAAGTGTCTGCCTTTGGCTCAGGTCATGATCCCAGGGTCTTGCGATTGAGCCCTGCATCAGGCTCCCTGCTTGGTGGGAGGCCTACTTCTCCCTCTCCTACTCTAGCTGTTTTTGTTCCCTCTCTCCCTGTCTCTATCAAATTAATAAATAAAATCTTTTTTTTAAAAAAAAAGTTCTGTGGGGAAGGATTTTCTTTTCAATAAATGGTATTGGGACAGTTGGATATCTATATACCAAAAAAGAATAACCAAACAAAACCTTGACTCTTTCCACACTGCATATACAGAAATTAAGTTAAAATGAGTCATACATTAAGACCTAAAAACAAACAAACAAGCAAAAAAAAACAACAAAAAACAAAAAAGCAAACTTCCAGAAGAAAACATAGATTTCTTTTTCTTTTTTTTAAACGTAGATGATCTTAATGACTTTGGCTTAGGCAGTGATTTCTTAAATAGGACACAGTACCCATGAATTGTAAAAGAAAAATTTGTTAGGGCACCTGGGTGGCTCAATTGGTTAAGTGTTTGCCTTCGGCTCAGGTCATGATCCCAGGGTCCTGGGATGGGAGCCCCGCATCCGGTTCTCTGCTCATCGGGGAGTCTGCTTCTCCCTCTCTCTTGTGCCACCTGCCTTTCCACCCCCCTGCCCCACACTCTTGCTCATATGTGCTTTTTGTCCCTCCTCTCTCAAAAATTTGTTAGATTACACTTTATCGGCATGCTAAAACATGCTCTTCAAAAGACACCATTAAGAAAATGAATATACAAATCAGAGGCTGTGACAAAATATTCTGCAAAAACACATACCTGATAAAGGGCTAGAATATATTAAAAAACTCATAAGACAAACAATTCAGGGTTTTTTTAGACTTTATTTTTTTGGAATCAGATTTAGGTTCACAGCAAAATTGAGAGGAAGGTACAGAGATTTCCTGTATATATTCTGCTCTCCCACCAGAGTACGGTACATTTGTTAAAATTAATAATTCAGTTTTAAAAAGGCTAAAAATTTTAAAAATTTTAAAAAAAGGCAAAAAAGTTGAAAAAGCACTTTACCAAAGATCATGTACAAATGGCAAATAAGCACATGCAAAGATGCTCAATATCATTAGTCATTAAAGAAATAAAAATTGAGGTCACAATGAGGTACTACCACACGCCAACAAGAATGACTAAAATTGAAAATACCAGGTATTGGGGCGCCTGGATGGTTCCGTCAGTTAAACATCTTCCTCTTGATTTTTGGCTCAGGTCATGATTTCAGGGTCATGAGATTGAGCCCTGTATCGGGCTTCTAGCCTGCTTGGGATTTTCTCTCTTTCCCTCTCTGTCTGCCCCTCCCCTCTGCTCTCTTCCCCTCTTTCTCCCTCTCTAGAAAAACAAGTAAAAAGAAAAACAAAAACAAAAACCGGGTGTTGACAAGTACATGGGGCAACTGGACCTCTCATTGTTGCTCTTGGTAATGTAAAATGGTATAGTAATTTTGGAAAACAGTTTGGCAGTTTCTTTCAAAGTTAAACATATGGTTACCATATGACCAAGCAATCTCACTTTTAAGTATTTAAAAGAAGAAAGCACATACCCACACAAAACATATACGTATGAAATATTCATAACAGCTCTAGTTAGAATAGCTCAAAATTAGGAAGGACCCAAATGTCCATCAGCTGGTGAATGGATGAACAGATTGGTGTATCATGGCATATTATTCAGCAGACTACTAATACAAACAGCGAAGTAGATGAATAGTTTAAAAAAAACATTATTCTGTGTGAAGGAAGCCACATATAAAATATTTCTTATGGATCGACTCAATTTATATGAAACTCAAGAAAAGGGAAAACTATAGCAATGAAAAATAAGTCAGTGGTTGTCAGGTGCCAGCAGATGGTGAAAGGTACTTTGTGTGGTGATGGGAATGTTTATATTGTGATTGTGGTGATGGTGACTTGGCTGTATTCATTTGTCAAAATTAATTGAATTGCATACTTAAAATTGACACCCTTTCTCTAAAAAAGTATCACAGGATATAATTTTATATGGATGGGTTCCAGAAATGGTGAACACATTAACCAGAATTGACCATTTTCATGGTGCAGCCACAAACCAAGATCCGCATGTTATTTTCCAAGCCCAGTTAACAAATCCTCCTCTAGCCAGATAGTTCGCCTGGCTATAACTGTTACCTTTTCAGCTGTAGGAAATGAGAAGGAAACTTCTAAATGGTGATGGTGTGAAATTGTTGAATATGTGTTACATTTGGGCTGACCAGTTCTTCGTTTGTCTTATTTGAACAGGAGTGTGAAACCAAGATTGCACAAGAGATTGCCAGTCTTTCAAAAGAGGATGTTTCCAAAGAAGAAATGAATGAAAATGAGGAAGTTATAAATATTCTCCTTGCCCAGGTAAGCTAACCTTTTTCTTCTGTTTTTCAAAATCCTTTAAAAAAAAAAATTTGTACATATTTAAAGTGTATATAGCATGATGATTTGATAGACCTATAACATAGAGAAATGATTACAATAAAGCTTGTTAACATTGTCTTCTCATCTACCTTTTCCTTTTGTGATGGGAGCACCTGAAATCCATTCCTTTAGTGTATTTCCAGAGATCTAGATACTCTAGATCTCTAGACTTACTCGTCCTTTGTAATTGCAACTTTGTATCTTTTGACCAATATCCCCTCATCTTCTCTCTCCCCCAGCCTCTGGTAATCACTGTTTTGCTCTCTACTATTATGAGTTCTACTTTTTTTTTTTTTTTTTTTTAATTCCACCTAAAAGTGAGATCATACAGTCTGCCTTTCTCTGGCTTTTTTCATTTAGCATCATGTCCTCCAGGTTTATCCATGTTATCCTAAAATGGCAGGGTTTCCTTCGCTCAGTGCTGAGTGCTGAATAATACTCCAGTGTATGTGCCTGTGCACACCGACATCTTTATCCATTTGTGCATTGACCACTGAGTTGTTTTCATCTTTTGACTATTGTGAATAATGCTGCGGTGAACATGGCAGTGCAGGTATCTTTTCAGTATCCTTTTCATTTTCTTAGGGTTTAAACCCAGAGATGGAAATGCTGGATCATATGGTACTTCCTCCATTCTATTTGCCGTAATGGCTGCCTTCCGTTTACATTCCCATAACAGTGTATGAGTTCCATGCCAATGGTTGTTTGTTTTGTTTTGTTTTTTTAAATAATAGTCATCCTAACAGTTGTGAGGTAATATCTCATTGCGGTTTTGATTTTCATTTTCCTGATAATAAGTTATGTTGAGCATCTATCTACTGGTGATTTGTAGGTCTTCTGTTTAGAAATGTCTGTTCAGGTCCTTTGCCATTTTTGAAATGGGTTGGTTGTGTTCTACCTGTTGTATTGGTTGCATTCCTTAGAAACTTAGGAATATTCACCCCTTACCTGATATGTGGTTTACAAATAATTTCACCTATTCCATAGGTTATCTCCTTACTCTTTTGACTTTTTCCTTTGCTTTTTAGTTTGATGCCATCCCATTTGTCTATTTTTTGCTTTAGTTGCCTGCTTTGGGGGGTCATATCTAAAAATTCATTGCCTAGACCAGTGTTTTTCCTGAAAAACCTGTTTTTTCCTAATAGTTACATAGTTTAGGTCTTATATTTAAATCTTTAATTCATTATGAATTGACTTATATATATGGAATGAGGTTAAGTGTCCAGTTTTATTCTTTTGCATGTGGAAGACAAGTTTCCCTACACCACTTATTGAAGGGATGGTCCTTTCCCTGTACGTGTTCTTGGCACTTTGCAAAGATGAGTTGGCCGTAAATGGGTGGATTTATTTTTGGCTCTCTGTTCCACTCTGTTGGTATTTCACCAGTAACATACTGTTTTATTAAATAAAGCTTTTGAAATCAGTATACTTTGAAATCAGGTAGTGTGATGCCTCCAACTTTGTTCCTTTTGTTCAGGATTGCTTTGATACTAACAGACTGTTTTGGTTCTATATAAATTTTAGGATTGTTTTTTCCTATTTCTGTGAAAAACACCATTGGAATTTTGAATTTCTAGATCTCTCTGGGTAGTATGAACATTTTAACAATATTACTTCTTCTGATCTGTGAACATGGGTATTTTTCCATGTATTTGTGTCTTCAGTTTTTTCATCAATGTTTTAGTTTTTAATAGATCTTTTACTTCCTTGGTTAAATTTATTCAAAATATTTTATTTTCTGATGCTATTGTAAATAGGATTTTTAAAATTTTTTTTTCAGATAGTTTGCTAGTATACAAAAATATAACGGATTTTTGTATGTTGATTTTATATTCTGCAACTTTACAGAATGGGTTTAACAGGTTTTTTGTTTTCTGTTGTTTTGGTAGCATCTTTAGGGTTTTCTATATATGGAATATATAGTCTGCAAACAGAGACAATTTTACTTCTTTCCAATTTGGATACCTTTCATTTCTTTTCCTTGTCTAGTTACTCTAATTAGGACTTCCAGTAGTAAATAGTAAATAGAAGTGAGAGTGGGCATAATTGTGTTGTTCCTGATCTTAGAGGAAATGCTTTTAACCTTTAACTGTTGAGTATGATGTTACCTGTGGGCTTGCCAAATGTGGCCTTTATTACGATGATCTGTGTTCCTTCTATACCCACTTTGTTAAGACTTTTTATAATGAGAGGAAAAACTTTAATTTTGTCTAATGCTTTTTGGCATCTACTGAGATTATGATCATAGGATTTTTTATCTTTCATTCTGTCAGTGTGGTGTATCACATTTATTGATTTGCATGTGTTGAACTATCCTTGCTCTCCAGAGATAAATCCCATTTGATCATGTTGTGTGGTCTTTTTAATGTATTGTTGAATTTGGTTTGCTGGTATGTGTTGAGGATTTTTGCATCTATGTTCATCAGGGGTGCCAGCCTGTTACTTTCGTGTAATGTCTTTGGCTCTGGGACGAGGGTAATGCTGGCCTTGTAAAAAGAGGTTTGGGAGCATTTTTAAGTTTTCTTGGAAGAGTTTGAAAAGGATTGGAATTACTTCTTTAGATATTTGGTAGATTTCACTTGTGAAGCCATCTGGTCCTTGTTTTTGTTTGGTTAGGCAATTTTTGATTTTTTTTTTTTTTTAAATTTTATTTATTTGACAGAGAGAGATCACAAGTAGGCAGAGAGGCAGGCAGAGAGAGAGAGAGAGGAGGAAGCAGGCTCCCTGCTGAGCAGAGAGCCCGATGCGGGACTCGATCCCAGGACCCTGAGATCA
Organism: Mustela putorius furo; assembly: GCF_011764305.1. NCBI lineage: Eukaryota > Metazoa > Chordata > Mammalia > Carnivora > Mustelidae > Mustela > Mustela putorius. The sequence goes on along the minus strand of NW_025422010.1, from coordinate 8,861,275 downwards.
TGACCTGAGCCGAAGGCAGCGGTTTAACCCACTGAGCCACCCAGGCGCCCCGGCAATTTTTGATTATTGAGTCAATCTTTGTATTGCTCTGTTCAGATACTCAGTCTTTTTGATTCAGTCTTTGTAGGTAATATGTTTCTCAGAACATTTCCTTCTCTTCTAGGTTATCCAGTTTGTTGGTGTATAAATGCTTATAGTAATCTCTTACAATGTTCTATATTTCCGTGGTATCAATTGTAATGTTTCCTCTTTGATTTATGGTTTTGAGTTCTTTTAGTCTAGCTACAGGTGTGCTATTTTTTTTGAAAAACCAACTCTTAGTTTTATTGATCTTTTATATTGATTTTCTAGTCTCTATTTCATTTATTTCTGCTCTGATCTGTATCATTTCCTCCCTTCCACTAATTTTAGGGTTAGTTTGGTCTATTTCTAGTTCTTTGAGGTGTAGAGATAGGTTGTTTCAGGACTTTTTTCTTAGTGAGGGCATTTGTACCATAAACTTCCCTTTTCGAGTTGGTTTTGCTGGATCCCATACTTTGGACATGTTGTGTTTCCACTTTGATTCATTACTAGATAATTAGATTTCATCTTTGACCTGTTGCTTGCTCAGGAGTGTGTTGCAAGACTCTTAATGATCGTCATATATTAAATTTGAGAAGCTCAACTACAGATGTGTGAATCTTTTAAAAAAAGTTGTAAGATGATTTGGTAGCCTGAGAGGGATCATGCCTGTTGTATTTGTTCTTACCTTTATGTGGCATTTCCTTAAGTGTTCTGCTGGAGAAAGAAACTACCTTCTGCTGATTACTTTTTACTGGACACTGTTCTAAGTGCTTAATCTTTTTTTTTTTTTTTTATATTTTATTTACTTGACAGAGATCACAAGTAGACAGAGAGGCAGGCAGAGAGAGAGGAGGAGGAAGCAGGCTCCCTGCTGAGCAGAGAGCCTGATGAGGGGCTCCGTCCCAGGATCCTGGGATCATGACCTGAGCTGAAGGCAGAGGCTTTAACCTACTGAGCCACCCAGGTGCCCCCTAGGTGCTTAATCTTATCTTATTCATACACAGGTCTGAGTTTTATGTGTTTTCCCCAACTTACAGATTAGTTGTACTTCTTCCATATTAATGAGATTGGACTTTAATAGTTCTTCCTGACCACAAAATTTGGGATTCTTAAAATGTAATAGTACAGATTTAAAAAAAAAAAGATTTTATTTATTTGACACAGAGAGAGGGGGGGGGAAAGAGAGCATAAGCAGTGGGAGAGACAGAGGGAGGGGAGGGGGTGGCTCCCTGCAGAGCAAGGGAAGTCTGACATGGGACTTGATCCTAGGACTCCCGGGATCATGACCCAAGCCTAAGGTAGTGCCTTAACCAACTGAGCCACCCAGGCGCCCCATCACAGTACAGATTTTATCTGATTGTTGTTGCTGATAATATTTATTTTGATTTTATTCTTTGTGGTTGAAAGTTGTTGGAGATAACTTGTTTTATTTTTCATTGATTTGACAAATAGTTCTTTAGTATCTATTGTTCTAGGTGTAGAGCTGAAGGTAAGCTCCTTTCTTTCCCTCTGAACTTCTTAAGTCAACCTTAACTCTGTTCTGGAATATTCTAGAGTTTAACCAGAAATGAATGAAATTCTGACAGCAATCAGTCTGTACTCCCAGAAATCCATGAAAGTGGGATACCTAAAGCCATACAAGTTCCAGGCCTTTTCTGTCACTTGAGAAAGACCATGTTTTGCTTGACAGGGACACATAGCTCTTCCCCTGAAGGTGAGATGAGGATCCAGATTATGTCTTTATTTCAGACTTTTCCAGTCTGATATTTCTCAGCACATTAGTTTTACTAGGTGCACTGTGGTAAAGGAAAGGCATCTGTGTTTAGAAGCCTGTGGGGAAGGAACACCGCATATTCCATCTCCAAGAGCTCATTCATGCTTGCCAGAAGCTTTGGATGGTTCCCTTTAGAACCTGACCACAGTGTCTTTCAGGTTTGATCAAAGGTGCTTATCCTCTGGATACCTAGGAGTTGGGAAGGAAATGCTGTAGACCTTTGCCTACAACTCCTTGTTCTCATAGCCATACATTTCTGCCTCTGACATTCTGGTTTGGTTCTTTTTTCTAGGTTGGAGGGGTTGGGTAGATCTTCCTTCCCCCCACTTTGGTGATTCAGTTTTAGAAATGCATATTCTGGGGGCATCTGGGTGGCTCAGTGGGTAAAAGCCTCTGCCTTCAGCTCAGGTCATGATCCCAGGGTCCTGGGATCAAGCCCTGCATTGGGCTCTCTGCTCCCTGGAGAGCCTGCTTCCTCTTCTCTCTACCTGCCTCTCTGCCTACTTGTGATCTTTGTCTATCAAATAAATAAAGAAAATCTTTAAAAAAAAAAAAAAGAAATGCATATTCTGTGAAAGCACAGTATTTGCTCTTTATCATCTCTGGGGACATGCGTTGAAGAGGATGGTAGCTTTTGGTGAGGAGAAAAGATTTCTGGGAACATCTTGCCTTTACTAGATCTGCTTTGAGATGATACTGACATCAGCTCTGTATTTCCTGGGTCTTTATCACAGTGCATGGTCAAGGGCCATTTTGACAGACACTCCCTTTACTGAGAGGTGAGAAGGCGTTCAGAAGGGACTGAGAATCAAAAACAGACATAGTCACTTGACCTTTGGCTTTGTGCCCAGTGTGATGGCCTCATAGGGAACTTTTGCAAATTGAGGACATGGGATTCCTAGGTGGCATTTTTTGTCTTGAGAAAAATCTAGACATTTCTCCCAGAGAACCTTTTCTCAGAGAGCCTTAACATTAAGGAAACAGGATACAAGCTTTGCAGTCCAAGCTTTCCCATAACTTGTGTTATGCATGTATAGGGCTAAAGAAGTCAAGGGAACAATGTCCCAGAAAAGTGACTTGTCCTAGACTCATACTTCCAAAGGTGTTCACCAGTGGTCTTTATTTCAGGAGAATGAGATCCTGACTGAACAGGAGGAGCTTCTAGCTATGGAGCAGTTTCTGCGCCGACAGATTGCCTCAGAAAAAGAAGAGATTGAACGCCTCAGAGCCGAGATTGCTGAAATTCAGAGGTAAAGGAAAGCAGAGAGTTTTAAGTATACAAGAATGTTTAGTTAAATATAAACATAAAATTGTTTTAGCTCTCAGATTTCATACAAAAGAACTAGGAATCCAAATCAGTCATCTTTTTCTTTCTCTTTGTTTTTAAAATTTGAGAGAGACAGTGTGTACACAATTGGGGGTGAGAGGGAGAGGGAGAGAGACTCTAAAGTAGACTCTGCAGAGCATGGAGCGCAAGCAGGGTCGAGTCCATGACCCTAGGATCATGACCTGAGCTGAAACCAAGAGTCGGCGCTCCACTGACTGACCACCCACGCACCCCTAAGTTTCTTCTTCTTCTTTTTTTAAAGATTTTATTTATTTATTTGACAGAGATCACAAGTAGGCAGGGGTGGGGGGGAAGCAAGCTCCCTGCTGAGCAGGGACACCCCCCCGCTCCCCCACCATGCGGGGCTTGATCCCAGGACCCTGAGATCATGACCTGAGCTGAAGGCAGAGGCTCAACCCACTGAGCCACCCAGGCGCCCTCGCTGTTTCATCTTGATTAAGCCTTAAGAATGGTGCTATATTAAGTGTGTCATGAAAACCTGGTGAATCTAAAAGAAGGGTGGGAAGGAGGCAGCACTCCTTCCTCTGCTCACTGTCCTTTTCTCTCGATCTCCCGCCCACAGCCGTCAGCAGCATGGCCGCAGTGAGACTGAGGAGTACTCCTCGGACAGTGAGAGTGAGAGTGAGGACGAAGAGGAGCTTCAGATCATCCTGGAGGACTTACAGAGGCAGAATGAAGAACTAGAAGTGAGCACCAGCTTCCCAAAACTTGTAGAGGCTACCTCTTTCCCTTAGAAGTCGTCTTTTCCTTGGGAAACAGCGGGGGGCTGAGTAGAGAGGAGTTTAGGGGACATCTCACCAGTGTGTGCAGGGTGTGAGCTGGTCCTGGCCGAGCACACAGCACAGGTGTGACCTCACGAGGCATCCCTGGGTGTGGTGACTCCCACTTACGGGGAAGCCTCTCCTGACTGTCCTTGAACGGTTGTGGAAGATCTGGGCTAACTTCCCAGAGATGAACAGAAAGAGAAATGCTGGTGGAAGAAGGAAGAGTCGCCTGACTCACCTGTGGGTAAAATGGGGACAAAGTTTTCTCTCGTCCCTCAATCCTTGAAGCAGCCAGTGTGAATAAATTTGGCACTGGGGATCTGGGAGGCAAGCGCATGGTGAAATGAAAGCAAGAGATTTACATGATCATGATCAGAATTTCCCTTCTTACCCCAGATTAATCATTGTCTCTGGATGTTTTACCTGAGGGTTGAGAGAAAGTCATTCTTAGAGTTCAAGAATGGTGGGATGACTTTCTCTCATCCCGGTACATTCAGCAGCTGGGGCAGATCAGAGCCACCCACTGCATAGAAAACTAGAATTCCACAGAAAAGAGTAAGTCGTACAGACAGAGTTGAGACGGGGCAGCCCACCGAGGCTCAAGGCTCAGAACACTTGCCATAGCCAGGGCTGTGTTGTGGGAAAAGCAGAGCCACAGTTGGGACCTGGGCCTCTAGGTAGCTTCCCTTCCTTAGAAGGTCCTCGTGTTGGCACTTTATTTAACGTTTTACAGATCATATGAAAATCCTAAGTAGGAAAACGTTCCAGAATTGTAGGACTTAGGGTACAGGCTTAGCTGCTTTAATGAAGAGAATACTCTTCTGTTTTGGAACAAGACAGTTCTGTGCCTTGCCTGGCAGACGTCTAGGTCTCCCACCCTCCACACGAGTGGAAGACACGTGGGGTCCAGAGTAGGCACTTAGGTTTTATCCACTCTTAGCAGGAACAGGGAAGGAACCCAAGAGCGCCTGGTGGTTAAGGGCAAGCAGTGCAAGTAGAAGCCAGCGCTTATGCCCGATCCTGTCAGAGGCGCACAGTGCCCAGCTATGGCTGGCTGCAGGGGAGGCTGGGACACATGTACTGCGGGTGAAGGCCACTGCTGAGCCACAGGCGCTAGCCCGCCGCCTCCGGAGCTCAGCAGAGTTTGGGATTAGCTCCCTCGGCTTTGCTGAAGGAGTGAAGCGCTGTAGAACCGATAGCGCTTGTTTGCCCAAGTACTACAGGACATGTGTGAAGTGATGCCGTTCACAACAGACAAGGACATCTGCTTTTGAGACAACTCTGGGATTTCCTCTTGTCTCTGACTTGTCATTTCTGATGGCTGGTAAAGTCACTTCTATCTTCCACTTACCTAAGGGGTGGTCAGGAGCCAGTTTAAAACAAACCATTTTAAACACTAAAATATTTAATATCATTGAGCAAATTGTTTTCTGTTGTTGCATGTATCTTTTCCAGATGTGTTTACTCTTCTGTAAGGAGGATTTTGTGCATTCCGGGTCAAGGTGTTTATGTGTCTCATTTGCATATTCATGTTCTCTCCTGTTTTCACAAGTTGCCTAAAACAGAAATAGATTCTTGTGTAGGATACTCTTGTTCCTCATTGTCCCTCTCCCCTTCTTAAGTGACAACTGTTCCTTTGTCATTCAAGATAAAGAACAATCATTTGAATCAAGCGATTCACGAAGAACGGGAGGCTATCATCGAACTGCGGGTGCAGCTGCGCCTGCTCCAGCTGCAGCGAGCCAAGCCCGAACCGCAGGTGCAGGACGAGGACGAGCCTGAGAGGCGTGGGGGCGCCGGACAGCCGCCCAGAGACAGCGCCCCAGAGACGAAAGCAGCTAAGGAGCAGCCAAAGGCAGGCAAGGAGCAGGCCAAGCCGTCCCCGAGCAGAGACAGGAAGGAGACGCCCATCTGAGCAGCCCGAGCGTCACAGAATCCCCAGACCCAACGAGACCTGTGCATCTTACTGTAACCCTGAGAGTCGGAGTGGACAACTCTCTGCTGTACATTCTGTAAAGATGTCTTTTCTTCTCAGACTCTTCTTTCTTTTCACACGTATGACTTCTCCGCGTCAGGCTCAGGTTACACGGGAGGACAAAGCAGTGCACGCAGTGTGGGCTTGTAGGGGACAGATGAGTTTTCCAGATAGTGTCAGCTTATTTGAAGATTAATTTTCTTTGTTAACTTAAAACTATTTTAACCCTTGAGTGGCTTCTTTTTAAACCAAAAATCGTCTTTCTTTGCTTTTTTATTACAGCAGAATCAGGATCTCTTTCTGTCGTTCAAGGGGGGGGAACCAAACAAGGTGAACACTGTTCCTGCCTTGTGGATTGCCCCACAGTCTCACCCTCCGGGATCTCTGCTTACTAGTCACTCTTGCTCGTGCCTTTTACACCTTTTTGGTGCAGATTATATAATGGGGAGCTGCCTCATATCTCCTGATGGGCCAGAACGGCTCTTACTGAGGTTAACCTTTACCCACCCTTGTCACTCTCTCCTTTGACAGTCCTAAACCCCAGTCCACGAGCCTGAGTCACAGGATGGCCTAGCCAGTCCCAGACAGAGCTGCCGGTGGAGCCTGCCTACTGGCCCCGGGGCAGCTGCCTCGCTCCTGTGGGCTCCTCGCTGCTGGTGATCAGCGCATGTTTTCACTGGGTTGGTCGCAGGTAGCTGCCTGGCCTGAGGCATCCACACCGAGGATCTGTTTCTGAACCCAGAAATAATCTGTGTGACTGATCTGCCGTTAAACAGAGAATGAGATTGCTTGCTTGGGCTAGAATGTAAAAGTCTCTTTGCCTGAATAAGCCATATATGCTCTTAGACAAAGGTTTTCAGTGACCCGTTTCATCTCAGTGAACCTGCTGATGGACTCCCAATTGACAAGATTGAGCAATAGAAAAAGAAAACTTTTCCTTTAAATGATAGCTGTGATCCCCGACCCTGTTTTCTTGCTTCTGCAACTTCTCTGGTGACTGAGGCATCTGGGAGGTCCGCCCTCAGGCACCCGTGTCCAGTCACGCTCTGTCGGAATCAGTGGCACCCATGAGGTAGGTCAGCTTTCACGGCTGTGAAGACAGACCCCACACACTCAAGGTGATGGAAACAAACCCCCCACGAGGGCTCTGTCCTCTCCTAGTTACTATTTATTTTCAGCACCTGTTTGATGCGGTTTTTTATTCTCTACCTATTGCACTGTTGTGACTTGTTGGCCATTGTTTGATTTTTGTACGAAAAAAAGCTTTGTTATAGAAATCAGCATACTATTTTTTTAAATCTGGAGAGAAGATATTATGGTGACTGAAAATATGGTCAGGTGTCAAATATAAACGTATAAAAGCCTTCTTGCTGTCCCGTCGGTCATATTACATTCATTTCATTTGCTGGCAATATTGAAGGTTCCTTTTTATGTTTGTGTAAACTTTAATTTCTATCAAGGTGTCATGGATTTTTAAAATTAGTATTTCATTACAGTTGTCTCAGAGTTGGTTAACTAATTTTTGCCAGGACCATTATTGATCAAGGAAATAAATTCAACAGCCATTTGAGGAAAAAAAACAAACTACCAAACCCAGCGTCTTTTTTTTTTTTTTTTTTTTTTTGTATACGTTCTTTCTTGAAGTAGTTAGCATCCTGTGGCTAACCCGGAGTTGGTCTGATATTTACGGTCCCAGAGTGCCCTAAACTTTTTACTCGCTGTCTGTTCCTCACCTCGGTGGACTTTATGCCCTTTGCTGGTGGCGAGGTTTGCTGTCCTCCTTCCCCACGTAGGTGCTTGCTGCTGAGGGAGCATGTGATCGTGCGGCCCAGCTGCCTGCGATCGGGGCTGCGGCTTCTTCTGTGAGTGATGGCCTGCTTCAGTGCAAAGTGCCCTTCGAAATGAAGCACAGGTCAGTCAGCCCAACTTGGCAAAAGAAGAGGTCGGTTATTACCAAGTCACTTACTTTAGGGGCTGACAGGGTTCTGTCAGGCAGATTAACTAGCGTGGATTGGGCGAGTCCTGATGAAGATTCCATTGCTTGGAGCCTCGAAGCTATAACTACGTTGTGGTTGCTGACATGGGGCTTAACATAAGTGACCCTGAGTTGGGCCTCTTGTTTCTAACACTAACCCCCACTTTTGATGAGACTCTCAGCCTTGAGAGATGGGATCAAAACTTAAGGCATTCACGCTCCTCTCTGCTCCCATTCTGGTGTTCTTGCAGTTTTCACCCAGTGTTGGGTTCACATTCTTTAATTTGGTCATTCTGTTCCTTTTCTGATGCTGTATTCTTAGGGAGATCATTTGCATCCTGCTAAGTGGCAGCATACATGGATTTAAAGCTTCTGAGAGATTCAGACCAGGGAGTTATTAGGCCTATAAGCAGGATAAATCCCAGTGTCTGGAGTATGCTCCAGAGCCATGGTTCCCAAGACCCACATCAGTCAACAGAGACCCTGTTTGAAGGAGTTGCTTACGCCAACTGGTGTGTTCACAGATCAGTGCAGCAAGTGGCACCGGCCACAGCACAGACACCTCCTTGCTCAGGTAACCAAGGGCCTTCCTGGTATCCGGAATCTCTCTGGTGGGAGAGCTGAGGGTCTGCTTGCCGCTGTGGGGCAGCTGTTGCTCTAGCAGCAGATTCTTCAGGACATTCAGGGGCTGAGGAGACATTCTGATCACCGCATTTGCACTCATGCTTAGCCAGGTGAAGAGCGGAATCTGTTGAAGGAAGTGAATCGGAATCACGAAGGCTTCCTGGGATATCTTGTTTGCATCTGTGGCTTGGGGCCAGGCAGCTGACAGCCATGGAAGCCAGTAAAATTTCAGGACCTGTGGACTGCATGGGTGGTTGTATTCTGGGTAGCTTCTTGTAGGTTTCTTGGTTCCAAGCCTGCATGCAAGATTCCCCAGGTTTGGGGTTGTTAGCTGGAGAGAGAGGGATCGACCCGAGGATTAGGGGAGCCTGACAGGACTAAGAGAGGGCCGAACTTGTTCCAAAGAAACCAAGGGATTGGAAATCAGAGAGAAGCTTGTAATAGACACAACTATGGGATCACCAGCATTGTAACAAATCCAACAGATGTTTAGATGCTGATGACCTGCTTGAGGTATGTGAACAAGGTAGTTTATGGGCCAGAGGCAAGGCAAAGGTGAACAGAAGAATCCTAAAGACCTTCATGATGTAAGACTTGTAAGACTTAGGGAAAGGATGGTCAGAGAAAGAAGGAATAGAAAGAAATATTCTTGGCCCCACGTCTTAGGAGAAAGCTGTCTACCTCAATGTTGGCTGCTTTTTTTCCTGGTCTCTCTTCTTTTAAGATCTCTGGCCATTTGCACAGGCCTAGATGTCAGGTGGAACCATCTTCAGTGTGAAATCTCCACCCAGGGTTTAATACCTGGTAACTCGGCAGCAGCGTCAGTAGTCAAGAGTACTTGGTAGGGTCCTTTCCACGAATCTCACTTTTACAAAAGCATCAGGGTAAAGCAACTGTCTGTAAACAATAAGACTTTAAAAAATGCCCATGGTTAATAATTTGATGAGTTCTTCGTAGAAGGAAATGTAGTTATTTCATCATTTAAGGTAATTGGACAATGAGAATTTTGACAAATATCTAGAAATTGCAATTTCTGGATTACTTGTTAGTAATATATATCCATACATATATAACATAAGGGTTATTTATTTGACAGAGTGAGCGAGTGAGCAGTAGGGGGAGCAGCAGGCAGAGGGAGAGGGAGAGAGAGAAGCAGCCTCCCCCCTGAGCAGGGAGCCTGATGCGGGGGCTCGATGCAGGACCCTGGGGTCATGACCTGAGCTGAAGGCAGATGCCCAACCGACTGAGCCACCCAGGTGGCTCATCATATAGCCGAAGGTTTACTGTACACATATAATCTAAGCATTTAACAATGCCTCCCACATATTTTAACATGTTAAATTAATGAAAGACAGCCTTTGAGATTTTCCATGGGCTCTCTGGGAAATCTTGAAGTTAGTTTGAGGTGAAAAAAAAAAAAACCAACAACGACAACAAAAAACTATTGAGAATTTTAAGAAAATGTCAAAAGTTTTAAATGTTTGATTAAATAGGATGACAGGTAATTATGAAATAATTATCTAGTGCAAGTCACAATAGAAGAGATACTGGGGTAAATATAGGCTGTTATATAGTTGTGAACAGAAAACTCAGTATCGTGAAGACTGGGTTTTCTTAAATAATTGGATACCTGATAAAAACAGTATAAAGCGAGTAAGTAATATGGGAAAGAAGAATCGTTGCTATCCAAAGTTTAAACAAAACAAAAAAAGACCAAAAAACCCACAAAACCACCTTTGCAATTTCTTCTTAGGAGCAGAACAATCATCTAAGAAAACTTTGTCCTTTTAACAGAGAGAAAACCAAATTCTGATTTTTGTATCTGTATATTTTTGATACTAAAATGTTTTTTCTCCTAAAACACATTTTTGATGCATTTATATTCCAATATAGATTCAATCTTTATTCTTTAATCTATATTCTGTCTTTAATCTATATTCCAGTCTCAGCCAGCTTCACTACACTTAAATTACTTTCCCCAGATTCCTTATCCACAAATTTTCTACAAGTTTTTTCTGTCCAGATTTTGTCCTGGGTTTTCTCCTTAATTGTGGAAAATTTAGCCAATCCTTTTACTTTCCTTATCTACTTTCCATACACAGGTGTTTCCTTTCACCCCCCAACTTTGAGAGAGAGTGGGGGGCAGGGAGAATGGGAGGGTAGAGGGAGAGAGGTTGTGGGGCAGAATCTTAAGCAGGCTCCACAAGGCAGGGCTCGATCTCACAGCCCTTAGATCATGACCTAAGCAGAAATCAAGAATCTGGTGCTTAATAACTGATTGAGCCACCCAGATCCCCCCACCCTTATTATTTCTAAGAAGCTTTTGTCACTACACATTGATTAAAATTTGTCACCTTCACGATCCTTCATTCCTAGTGAAAACAGAGAAGTAAACAATTGTAGACTCCTAAACTAGGAGTCCGTGGATTGGCAGATTTATAGACACATTTTCATGGTTCCCAAAAGCATATTCTTCCTCTCAGTAAATTTTCCAACCTAGCACAAAATGTGTTTACCGATAGAGCCAAATGTCTTTATTTCCTCTATAAAAGGAAGGCAAAAGTGGTAAACCTTTGTTCAGTAATTAATGTTTGTTTGTTTTTTTTAAGGATTTGAGGGGCACCTGGATGGCTCAAGTCATGAGCCCAGGCTGCTGGGATCAAGCCCCACATCAGGCTCCCTGGTCAGCGGGAAGCCTGCTTCTCCCTCTCCTACTCCGTCTGCTTGTGTTTCCTCTCTGGCTGGCTGTCTCTCTGTCAAATAAATAAATAAAATCTTAAAAAGCATTTAGTTGAGAGCGAGCGAGCACATGCAGAGGCTGGGGCTGGGGTTGAGGAGGAAGGAGAGAGAACATATCAAGCAGCCTCCTGCTGAATGGGGATCCCCCACTTGGGGCTCGATCCCATGACCCTGAAATCACGACCTGAGCCGAAACCAAAAGTCAGATGCTTAACTGACTGAGCCACCCAGGTCCCCCAGTGTTTCAGTATTCTTATTTGGACACTGATCTAGATATTCCATGAATATCCATTGTTTATCTCAGTATAACTTTAAGGTTTCAAGTTACCAAAAATATTTTGAAAACTATTTTTAAGTAGACATACCAAAAAGCATAATTGTTGGTGAAAAGTTCATTTATAAACTTTAATTTACATCTATTTAATTCACTTGTTCTTAACAATTTAGGCTGGTTGTGAAAATTTCACGATATTAAACTGCTAACCACCATCCTACCTTTCTTGCTGACAAATTCTTTAACAGAGACATGAGCTTATTTGATTTTTAGTAAACTAAGGTAGAATAAAAGTTTTATGTTCACATTATATTTAATGTTAATAACTCTAAAGACATGCCTGTTTTAATTAAACCAACAAACTTAAACTAGATTTTATTTACTTAAGATTATCCTAGATCACATGAGCTTGAATAACATTTTGGTTAGTTTCTGTGTTCTGAGAATATACCTGATTTATGTAATACTTGTCCTTAAGCCAAATAGAGCTCCGTACAAATTAATTTGGGCAACATCATCTGGAGCTAAAAAAAAAAAAAATCACATTTATAAGGTATATACACTGACATGCCTAAACCTGCAGACACTGGTCTTGGAGCTTTAAGATTTCAGCTCTAAGATAGTTATAATAGTGCAGAACTCACTAGTTTATGAAAGAACAGTTGGATACAAATTTTGTGTTAGGCAAAATAGAATAAATTAAGGTTACCGGCTCACATGGCTTCTACTTTCCACTAATATTTGTAGAGAAGAATTTAAAGATCTTTTTCCCCCGATGAGAATTACACAGAGCAGACCAGGTAGAATTCTTCCATCTCAGAAGACGGAGAGAAAGAACGCAACTCTGCCAAGAAGGACTTTTGTTCTCAAAGCCTTCTGAGATGAACGGGGTGGGGGGCGTTTTGGGGGTTCGTAAAGATGGCAGGAAGAGCTTTAGATGGTTTTAGAACCACGTTTCTATTCTTGTGGAGACTCATTTTGTAAGACAAACAGTTGTTTTTGTTTATTTACTGTTAAAAGTTTGTTTTTGGTAATCTCTACACCCGTTGTGGAGCTTTAGCCCATGACCCTGACTGAGCCAGCTGGGCACCCCAAGTATAGTTGTTTTTACCTCTCAAAGAACTGGGTTGCAACCTGAAGATGCCAAGAGGCTGACCCAGCCATCCAAGTCCATCATCTTCAGTTTGCTGCTTTTCTATCATGGAGAGATCTTCAACTAACATGGAAATCAGAACATTCCTACATTCTAGATTTCAGGCTGTGTGTCTTTGCAATGTTTTAGTAAATCCTTCCACAAAGACTTCAGAATCTTGTTCTTTCCTTTAGGACACAGAGGAATTTTTTTAGGACTTCTCCCCAAAACTAAAATAAAACTATCAGGCTCTGAATATCAATGTCCAGTTTGGCCAAATTCTGGCTGTTGAGCTAATTAAAAAAAAAAAAAATCTTTCATCTAGCTTATTGGGTTTCAGCTGAGACTAATGGTAAATATTCTTGTCCGTACTGAGCAACCCCGTGGACACGAGGTGTCCCCAAAGAAGGTGCAAAAGATACTATCATCTGATTATCCAGAGCCACTCAAGATACTCAAAGAGCCAAGTCCCTGAGAGCCTGCGACAGTTGTCTGGAAGGGAGAGTGCAATCCACATTTCTATCTGGCCATATTCTGGGGTCCCCAGCCTGGCAGCTGACAAGCCAAGTTCTGTGGACACCAAATGAGACCAACAATAAAGCAATATAACTGCACAGGAGAGAAAGGACCGACACCCAGGGGTAACTGGAAACAAGTTCCAAGTTCTAATTCAAAGCTCTAATCCGTAACAAAGGCTTTTTGTCCGCCATTCTGAATGTGGAGAGGAAGGGACAAGGTCACACCATGGCCTCCTCCGTTGACCAAGCACCACAGAGGTATGGAAGAGCTGACCCTGGTAAAATTCTCAGAGTTGGCGGGCTCTTGCCAGTTTTCCCAGGAGCCCATCTGCAGGTCCCAGAGTGGGAGGGGTGACCCAGTAGGTCTCTTCCGGGTCCCCAGAAGCCGTAGAGGAGGAAGAACAAAAAAAATTTTCCCTCTTACTTTTAATAGGGAGCTGATGGCTAGGACCCATTTTTCCCTAGGCATCTCATAAATGGATAAGCTTATTAGGTTTAAAGTTGTCTACTGTAGGGATGCCTGGGTGGTTCTGTTGGTTGAGTGTCTGCCTTCGCTAATGATCTCAGGGTCCTCAGATTGAGCCCCACATCTCTCTCTGCCTGCCGCTCTGCCAGCTTGTGCGCATGCTCTGTCAGATAAATCTTGGGAAAAAAAAAAAAGTCCACTGTAGCCACTGTACTCGAGATTATTATGCTTGGTAAGGTAAACCTGCTTGTTCAGCCTTGTAATAAAATTTGAAATCTGAGGCCTCACACTGGACCCAGTCCAGCTAGCTTAGATCTAGTCTGACCCCAGACCCAGTCTGGTTTCTACCTTGGGCCCAATCCAGTTTTCAGGTTGGACCCAGTTAAATCTGAACTCATTCTGGTTTTTCAGTCAGGCTCAGTCTGGGGAAATCGTGCTCAAATCAAGTCTCAAGGCTCCTGATACAAAAGCTGCAAGGCTTTCTCCAAGAAGGAGTGAGCCACCGCCTCCAACGGCCACAGCAGCGCAAGCAAAGCTCTAGGGGGCTCGGTGGGCGCCTGTGCCTCGTGGCTCACTGGTCCTGCACGCTGCCGGGTGTCTCTGTCTGAGCATGTTACAAATTTTAAGTTTGAGCAAAGATGGATTCGAAACAGGCAATATCTCATCTAGCAGTTAGAAAGGAGTTCAAGGAGCGGTACAAAATGAAAGGATTGTAGGCAGAAGGGAGCAGGGACAGAGAAGTTAGAACTGGCAAAAAGCAGGTTGGTTACTGCGGAGCTGCTTTCATCAAGGGGATGGCCTCGGTCGCTTACCTCCCAGTGCTGGTCAGGCAGTTCCTGACTGGACTGGTTTCAAATCCATTTCCTGGAGAGCTGAAACTAAGCTGAGTCTTCGTTTGGTGACAGGGTATTAGCGTAAGTGACTCCATTTTGGGCCTGTTGTCTTGTTTTTAACAACAGGGGCCTGAGGCTCGAAGCCATGGCATGGCACACAGCTGGCTATTGGCCTCTCCTGTCACCAGGCCTCCCTGACACTGAGAGGGACTGAAGTGGCCTCTGCGGGCACCCTGGGCCAGTTCGGCCAGGCTCAGAATAGATTCTCTGGAGAGCCCAGCCCCAACAAAAGGCAAGAAACTGCTGAAAATCCCAGCTGCACTTAGAGAAAAGAAAGCAAGAGCCACCTCTTCGGGAGGATGTCTGTAGTCTTCGGATCAAGGTCGCACCCAAAATTCTCGGGGTTTCTCACCTAGGGATCAAAGCATCGCTCATTCAGTGCTAGTAAGGTGGTCTCGATGACCTCTGCTGTCTGTCTTCCCAAGCAGGGAGCAGCAGTAAGGAAGGGAAGGTTCTCTGGAAGGAGATATGAACTCGGCCCTGGCAGCTGCGGCGCCTGGGCCCCTGCAGCTCGGGCGCAGTGGAGGGCGACACCTCTGGGCGGGCGGAGTCTCCGGAGGGCTGGTGGCGCCATACTCCTCTCTGGCCTTGTCTTTGACTTAGGCTGACCTTACCATGGGGTTGCCATGTACAGACTTCTGGTTACACTTTCACTTCAGATCAACAGTGACAAATATTTGAGTAAGGGTGACCTAGCTCTCCTCCCCTGAATTTTTAGTTTCTGTCTGGCCACCCCACCTTAGCATCAAGGCTGATCCTACCTCTGCAGAAGGTTCCAGCGATGCTAAGTGCTGCGCAGTCGAGAGCTCCTACTACTTGAGGGAAAGAGAAGAGACCACAGGGTAATTGAACGCAGGAGAAAAGGCATGAAAGCTGTCAAGTAGGTGGAGCTGGGGAGGGAGGGCTGGACTGAGGATTGACCAGGTTTGGCACTTTGCCTCTGATGTGGAGACCGTGGGGACACTCGCCGAGTGGGCGCGCAGGCCGGTATGGACCCCAGCGGGCAGCATGGCATTTGTGTACAGAAGGAGGCAGCTCTCGGATGGGAGATGATGGTCGAGCCAAACGGAACATTCTGGACAGCTGGAGGATGCAGGCCGCCCCCACTCCAAATCCCATGAGCCTGTACCTGGCTGACCCTCGCTCTTCCCTTCTGCCGTGGGAGGGCTGGTGCTGCCACCACAGCCACTGTGGCCATGGCCACCTGTCCTGACGGCCGGTCACCACGTGGGTGCCGCCACCACATGCCTTAAAGCAACGGTTGGCAACTGAGAAAACAAAATACAGATATTAAACACTTCATCTTTTTGATTACTGTGCCACTGCAGTTAAGATAGCAAAATTGCAGTGAGAGTATTAATCTGGAAAAAATAAGATCCCACAGGAACAGCTTCTTCTAGGATCTTAGTATTTAAAAACGTCACCTGAATTGGCGTTCCGGATTAGGAGTTTCGGATTGGAATCTCTCCTTTAACAAGATTGCAGGTGAATGAGATGTCTGTGAACATTTGAGGGGCAGCATTCGGAACGAGCCACATTTTGCTAGCAATATTTAAGAGCCAAAACAACTACAAAAGCCCCCAGAAAAAACTCAGAATTAATGGCCATCCAGAACAAGTCAGGTGGCCGGCAGCACATAGCCCACCATACAGCACTATTCTTCCTCTGTGGGAGCCACGGAGAACTTTCTCAGGGACTGGGGGGACCCGCCATGAGGGCACACCCCCGCTGTAGCAGACCGGAAGTTAGATGGCATTGGGGTGGCCTCTGGGGAGCTGAGGCTCTGTCCACACCCCCCACCCCCCATCAGTGACCGCCTAGGCGATGTTCCCCAGGCAAATTCATCTCCTCCAATATTTCTGTTCCCAAACTTCCATACTGAGTGCTGGGCTGCCAGTGAACTCTAGGCTAGGACAGCTCACAGGGACAGGACCAGGCCAGGGACAGGACCAGGCAGCAGGATACCACTGCTCACAGCTTCCTCCCGGCACATCTAGAAACACGACCCCCATGCTGCCTCAGCTCCAGTTAGTAACAACTGTAGGTATCAATTAACACTGGAGACAGCCGGGCAGAAGGAGTTCTAGGATGAAATCTCCCGACTAGAAACCCAAAGTACCAAATCTTTCCGAATTTCTTTTGGCAAACCTTGACTTAAATCAGATTTGGTGGAAGTTAACCTACAACAGGGGCGCCTGGGTGGCTCAGTGGGTTAAAGCCTCTGCCTTTGGCTCGGGTCATGATCCCAGGGTCCTGGAATGAGCCCTACATTGGGCTCTCTGCTCAGCAGGGAGCCTACTTCCCTCCCCCTCTCTGCCTGCCTCTCTGCCTACTTGTGATCTGTCAAATAAATAAATAAAACCTTAAAAAAGAAAAAACAACAGAAATTAACCTAGAAGAGCAATGTCTGATGCCGCATAGGGTGCAATCTGATCACAGCATGCGACACTTGCTGTCCAGTTTTCTAGGAAAAGAACCTGCCCCGCTCTTTGTAACCTTCTCCACCTAGCATGAGAGTTTTGAAAGGCTGAATACAGAAGCACAGAGTCTTGCTTACTCACATTTATTTCCAGACTCAACTTTTTTTCTTCTGGTTTGAGTCACAAGATTATTCACTGTGGAGAGAGCGTTTGCTTGGTTTCGGGTTGCCGGGAGCTTCCTTCTCTTCCACCCATCACTCATCCCCGCGGTCTCCTGGAGTCTTGCACAGAACACGACCGAACAAGGAGATCATCGCATGTGTCCCGGAGCCTGAGCTTTTTCCTATAGATGGTCCGTTTCAAACCCTGCCGCCCCCGCTCACAGTCCCGCCTCCCTGGAGATGCATCTGTGAGGAAGCACTGCTCCCCGCTGCTCCCCAAGTACACCACGCCTGGTGTGTCAGACATCTACGCTCTCGACGCTGCAGTGGGCGGATGGTCCACACGCCTCCTTCAGCGAATTCAGCTTCCAGCCTGCCAGGAAACAGACTCCCCCGATGCAAAGTGGGGCCCGGACTGACCAGGTGTGAGAAGAATCAGTAACACACTGGGCACCCACCTTCCGGCCCCGCAAACTAACAATCGGCGTGCCAACAGCCTGGATGGCTCTGAGGGCATGTGCGTGGTAGTCGGGAGATCAGCACTTGCCAATTCAGCTGGATAGTTCCAGAAAAACTAGTGGTCTGGCATCACAGAACTACCTCCAAGACTTAAGGGCAAAGATCACAGCCGAAAGGTGCCCCCACGCCCAGCCACTCCACTAAGCAAGTAGGAGGTCTGGTGGCCTGGGGGCTGGGTAAAGGGACACTGAAAACTCACAAAAGCTGGCAAAGAGATTTGTCTCAGACAAGGCGAGGAGCAGCCGAGATCCTTTAGAACAGCGCAACTCCAAGCCAGGCAGGCTGCTGGGGCCGAGGGGAGGGCAGAAGGCCGAATGCCCGGCCGTGACCACTCGGGGAAGGAGCTCTAGCTTTGGAAAAAAGACAGTTTTCCTCTTCACCTTCGTCGACCTCACTCAGAAGTCCCCAAATCACAGAATATCTTCTAAGATCAGCTACCCCATATTATATACCTGAATTACCATTTTACTCATTTTCTGATTATGAAATCAGCTTGCGTCCTAACTGGTTTGGCTCCTGGAGTTGGTCTAAGAACTGCTGAATCTTCAGTGTCCCTCCTTTTCTCCCTTAGACGATCCTGTCGCACGCAGGCACCCACTGGCCCCTGCCAGCCTGGGGGCCCTGGAGGCCCGACCAGCCCCAGTCCAGCCAGCCCTCGGCGCGGACTACCCAGCCTAGAATCCAAGCGGCGCCACTCCCACCCTGCCCCTCCCTGTGACATCCACCACGACGGCGCAATCTGGGTCTGCTTTCCCCGGGCGGAGCTGGGAACAGTGCCACCGGGAGCCCGGGAGGGCCCCTCGGTTGCAGCGGCGGGTGCTCCCAGCCCCCCAAGGCAGGGCTCAGTGGCGGAGCCTTTTTAAGCAGACCCTACATTCAAATTCTTTATCTCCAAGTCGAGGGCTGTGGCCCCTGCTCCCAAGGACGCGCAGCCGCATGGACATGAAGCATGTAAGTACACATCCTGTAGCTGAAACCCCGGGAACCCCGGGGCGTGGCGGGAACCATCAGAACGTGGTTGAGTAGCGCCTGCGCCTCTGCGGGGAGGCCCCAGTAGCCCATTCGGCTCTTGGCCCCACCTCGTGCAGACGCAGACCACCAGGTCCTTGTGGCTTCCTCTGGCCCGGGGTCTTCCCTTCGCACGGTTATGGGGAGACAGGAAGGGACCGAGCCCTTCTTGGTAGCAGTACCTACAGAAAGCTGCCTCAGTCTCCCCAGTCTGCACCCCAAGCCTCGTGGGGCCCAGTCCTGCTCCTGCAGCTCTGCCAGCCGAGTCATGAGTCATGGAAACCAGAGCTCACAGGGGTGCCGCGGGCAATGAGCATGGAGCAGGTCTTCAAGGTACAGCCGGACCAAGGGCTCCTATGTCGCAGCAGCCAGCCGCCCCCGACCGGCTCCAGTGGGCACACACCCTACATGTCCACAATGGAACCTAGCCCTGGGTGGCACGTGCTGATGGCAAAGAAATTACTGAACTAATTAAAAGACAAATATTTTAATCTAGTTTTCCCACTTCATACTAAATCATTAATACAGGTCACAAACTGCATTTCTGCAGACATCTAGAAAACAACCAGAAGTGTGTATATATCTCTCTCTATAGATCTTATTAATAAATTTTATTCGGACAAGAGAACTTGTGCCACAACAGTTTAAACAGCATGATTAAAGACCGCAGCACTCCCGAGAGTGGTCACAGGTATGTACAGTGTGGGAAGGAAAGCTGCACCTCAGAGCCGATCATGATCAAGTTAAAAACACCTCACATACAGCACACGTGCCAATAAACTCCTTCAGGTCATGACCAGCATGAAGAAAATCAGGACACAGATTTCAGCCAATGTTCTGTAAATGTGCACAGCAATATGCTGCATTTAAGAATTAAAATCAGATTCTACTGTAGTGTTAGCATCAAGCCCTTAGGAGAACCCCCCTCCCCATCTCCTTTTGCATTTACACACGCCAAAAACTATTCACACTTAGGGTGGGGCTGGGCAGCTGGCCACAGAACCAACAGGTCCTTGCCTGCGTGGGGACAGTGCGGGCTAATACTGAAGGTCTCTTTACATCCTGGCTCACAGCCGCCTTCTGGCTGCCACTCCATCTATCTGTCGTTAAAGAAAACCAGGAGAAAGCAATGCAGGTCTCTGGGAATCTCCTCCCTTCCAGAAGGAAAATGCTCTGCCAATTCAAGTTTCATTCAGGAAGACGGAAGGATTTAAGGCTTCGGTGACAATTATAATCCTCTGAGAAATTATTTTCCCTTATAGTCAAGATAAGATAATAGTGTTTACTGTACTTTCTCTTGACTCTTAAAATCCCTGGTATCAGTGTAGGCAACTTGCACCTGCAATGGAGTCTGCGCGAGAGGAAGGTGTCTCCTCCTCCCGAAGGCTGTCCCAGATGACTCTCGTGGAGCACTTGTCAGCCCCTGGCTCCCGAGGAAGCAGAAGGACAACGAGGTTCCAGCGCTCTAGTAGGTCGAGGAAGCTGTGCTCATGGCATCGTCCGAGACTTTGGTGCTGGCGGGGTGGGTGCTTGCAAAATACTTGACGTCACTGTCCCGATCCATCTGAAGAGCCATGATGGTCTGTTCCACGGCTTCCTGATGACAGCTGGCAGAGGTTAAGAAATATTCTGGAGACACAAAGTGCAGATTACATATAAAATTAGTTTAATAATTCATAGTTTTAGCAGGTGTAAGTATACTAAGATCTTAGTCACAAAGTGTAAACACAAGCTATGTTGAATTATAAACAGTAATCCAGATTTGTGTAATACAAAAACATCCCCAAACATGAGAGAATTTGAAGATTTATCTTGATTATTTCTAGAACAGACCAAATGGCAGCAAAGCTGACACAATAAAACTTTTACTTGGGATTAGCTATTAATTTACTCAGTAAAAATGCCCCAAATACCAATCACACACACGAGTGAAAACCAGTCTTCTCTAGCCATTTCCTTATAATTGCTATTAAAACGATAAATGAATTCTAAAGGAGAAAAAAGCAGTATTCATTTATCCATATTCTTAGACATCTACTGCAAACCTTTCTGTGCTGCACTCACGAGTTTATGCGTTAAATGGTATTTATTAGGCATTTTGGGGGGAGGACAATAAATGAAACGAGCTAAATCTCGAGCAGCTTATTAGGATGTGCAGCAAAGCAAATCCTCAGGGGCGCCTGTCTTCTGCCTAAGGAATGAAGAGGAGGAGGAAACACAAACATGCCTCCCGGCCTCGAACAGCAGTAACACCTGTCACGTGGGGCTGACCGAAGGCAAGAGTTTTTCCTCCTGTCTTAGAGCGACTATCCAATCTCTCAAACTAAGTCTGCAATTATAAAAGAAATGCTCTGGGGCGGGAAGGTGAACAAGTCCCTGTCCTCCAACCTGTGTCCCCTCTCAGGGGAGAGGACAAATCTATCAGATTACATCTGCAGACATACAATACTTCTCCCTCCGTGGAGTCCCCACGCATGCTCTCCGCCACACTCAATTTTCCTAACGAGACACCCACCTTTCTCCAGCAAAGTCTGTCTTAGTGTCTTGGCGAGCAGCACTCGAACGTTGGGAACCCTGTCATTCGCCAAGGTCAGCAGATGCGGCATCAGATGCACAGCGAACTGCTCCATGGGAAGGCAGTCGTCCTCAATGACGGTCTAGGAAAGACAAACAGCAGCTTCACATCTGCCCGTTAATCCACCAAACCAGAATACTGGCGAATGTTAGTGCTGAGAGATGACTGAAGTGCTCCAGATTTTAGTTACTTCTTTTTAAACCAATATTCCAGGCCCTTGGGAACTCAAAGCTAAGAGGACATACTTTTAAGTCCCCACAGATAGTTTTTTAACAGTTCCACTGATTCCTGGAGTGTACGCAGTCACCCGCATTTACCCGCCCGTGCCGTGGACCCCGGGCACCCCCTAGTGGACGGCTGTGCGATGGCAGACGCCGACTCTAGGGAGACTCTAGGGAACCGGTGAACCTGGGAAGAGCCAGAGGCAAAACTCTGGTCCTTAAAGGTGAGAAAGAGGGTGTCGAGAGGCAAAGAGTGAAAGTTTCAGATAGAAAAATGGGTCACAAATGGGTAAGTCTTCATGTACCTGGCAGACAAAGACAAAGGCTTGCCGACCAGACCACTTGGGACATCTACCAAAGTTCTCCACAAGCTCATTGATGAGGTCCACTCCGAACGTGGGGGGCGTGGCCATGTGCAGCTTCTTCACCATCTCGCTGACCTACAAGACGCAACACAGAGATATAAGGAATAGCTTCTGCTCTAGGAGCTTACTGAACAG
This sequence comes from Mustela putorius furo, assembly GCF_011764305.1. NCBI lineage: Eukaryota > Metazoa > Chordata > Mammalia > Carnivora > Mustelidae > Mustela > Mustela putorius. The sequence continues at coordinate 8,839,326 of NW_025422010.1, read as the reverse complement.
TGTGCTGCTCAAAAACTGTAAAAATTGTAACACATACCAACTTGTAGGAAATCCAACGAACAGAAGAAACTTTATCTGCACATAGATTCAGAGCAATGGGACGTAAATAGTCATAAACATCTCTGGGACTATATAATTCTAGAAGTAAAATCAGCTGTCTATAAAAATGAATTATAAAAATAAAATATAATTAAAATTTTAAAATAAATGAAAAAAGGTTAATCATCTGAGTAATTTGTAATTCTGGATACTATTTGTAAGATGAACACATGCAAAGACTGGAAATTAAGGGTCTCTCATGCATAGCTGTCTCTAATCTGTACGTATCTAGAAACGCATTTAAACACTATGCAAGTTCAAGAAGTCTCTCCTCCACTCAAACGTAAGGAAAACAAATGCTGCAGAACTGTCTACAGGAACTGAGACAGAGCAATGCATTTCCTATTCAACTGGGACACGAACACATTTTTTCCACAGTAACTGTTCAGAATGCTAAGAAACTTCCATCTACAAATCAGTTTCCAGACAAGACGTTCCAGCAGTATCAGGTAACCTGATGTCTATTTGTCAAGGCTCTGAGCAGCTTCTAAGGGAATGATACATTTACTAGGGATAACAGAAGTGAAGAGGTTGCCTGGAGACTGTTCCTTTTACAACCGGGGACATGTGAAGACTGACAGTGTACACCAGGCTACTCTGAGTAGACACAACAATGCCCTTGAAAAAATACCTCCGATAGGAATGAGATTTTTGCTTTTCAGATTTTACATTTAAGACTATTTATATGCATAATCAGCAGAGAGTAAATTATAAGCATGAATATATGTAATACAGCAATGACCAATGTGTCTGTTTATGTACACACACACACACACACACACACACACACACACACTACTCAGAGATGAGAAGCACGCTTATTGACTCCATTTTCTGACACTGCAAACTTTCTTGCTGGCCTCCCCGCGGTGTATACCACATGAGAAAATCTGGGGTCAGGAAAGCAAACTGGAGAGGGGCCGCTCAGCAGGCAGGATTTGAGGGACACATGCTGGGGGACAGGCGTAAAGCCCCATGCACTCTGGGGCCCTTCTCTTTACCGAGACTGAGCCTTATAGCAGCAAAGCCCACCCACCCATGGACACAGGCGAACATGCTGTGGCTGGTGGCAGAGGAAAAGAACTCTCTCCCACAGAGGAGGGCAGCCAACCTTCTTAAGCGAAGACCCTACACTGATAACTACACAAGTCTCCTCCTGCTGGGGCGGGGGGCAGGAACCTCTGCCCACCACAGACCGCAGATTCAAAGCAGAGACTGGATGCTACAGGGGAGAGGGTAAGTCTCTGAGAAAGCCCAGGGACCCAGGGCTTCCCAGAGACTGAGGTTGAACCAAAATAACAGAGATTCTCCCCTTTCCCAGCACAAGCCTACCATGTCTTACCAACAGTCTCCAGCTAGGGGAGGAGAAGAAACACCCCAGTTACCAAGGGTTCGTGCCAGCTGCAAGCCAAGGGTGGGACACTAACACATCAGAAGGCGCCCTGGGACCCCAGCTCCCACCCTCAGCAAAGGCTACTGGCAGGCCATGGTGAAAAGCAGCAAAGCTTACCGGGCACTGAGAGCAGTCACAGCAACAACAAAGCCCAAACCCAGCTTGCTCCTAATTAGACAGACCCAACCCTCCACCCTAATGGCAGAAGAGAGGTGCCTACATTTAGTCAGAAACCCAGCAAGCCAGGACTCAGTGAACGAAGAAAACAACAACAAAAAACCACCAAGACTATCAGTCCCAATCTAAACCCAGCAAAGACATATTTTAAAAATGCTAAGTGAGGTCTGGAATCCAGAACACAGAGAAAAACACAACTCAACCCAATTTAAGACAAACACCCACTTAAAAAATGGGCATCGGACTTGCACAGGCATTTCTCCGGATTATATGCAAATGGTCAACAAGCATATGAAAAGGTGTTAACCACCACCAGTCATTAAGGAAATGCAAATCAGTATCACAAAAAAACACTGCTTCACAACCACTAGAATGATGGCTATAATTTGGTAAAAATAAAGGAAAACACCAAGTGTAGGGGAGGATGTGGTGAAACTGGAATCCTTGTGCACTGCTTGTGGGAATGCAAAACGGGACAACTGCTGTGGAAAATATTTTGATGCTTCCTCAACAAATTAAACAGAGTTATCCAATAACCCAGCAAATCCACCACAAAATAACTGAAGATAGGTGTTCAAAGAAAAATCTGTACATGAATGTTCATAGCAGCAACAGTCACAGCAATAAAATATGTAGAAACAACCAAACATGCATCGATGGATGAATGAATCTTGAGAAGTGGTATACGACAGAGTATTATTCAGTTACAAAAATAAAGTTCTGACACATGCTACAGCATGAATGAATCTTGAAAACATTATGCTAAGTGAAGAAGTCAGACACAAAAGGCCACATGTCATAAAATTCCACTTTTATGTTCAGAATAGGCAAATCCGGAGAGTAGGTTAAACAGTTGCTAGAAGGTGAGGGCACAGAAGGATGAGGAATGACTGTGGAAAGGCATGGTATTCCTTTGGGGGATTGGAATGTTCTAGAACTAGACAATGGTAATGGTTGCACAACACTACGGGTATACTAAATTTCCACCAATGGCAATTTTGGTTATGTGTATCTTACCAGAGTAAGAAAAAAAGGCAAAATAGGTAAAAAACAAAAAAACTAAAACAAAAAGCCCTGAATATATTCACTGCTAGCAAGACCTGCACTTCAAGCAATGTTTTATAGTACACCAGACAGAAACTTGTATCTACACAAAGTGATGAACAAATAGCAAAAAGGTGAAGATGAACTAAGTAAATACCCCTCCGAAACATAGTCCAGTAAATTTTGAGAACTTACTCAGCCAGTTCAGCTCGAAAGCGCCAATTTCTACTATTATCTGTCACCAAAAACTCCTGAAGCTGATAAAGATATTCTCTTCTTTTGTCAATATGAAGAAGCTGAAGTGACAAAATAAAAAATATTTGCTAAGATATAGGTATTATTACTTTTACTAGACTGCTTGACAACAACTATAATATAGTTAATTCTTCTGAGAACATATGTAGTAGGTACATCTAATTGTTTTAAAAATTGACATTAAGATCATTTTCTCTGATAATCCCATTCACCATTAAGAGTCTGATCTTTTTTGGAAATATTTGTTCCCTGAGCCATGCATGATCTCCTCTGAACCCTACAGTGCCTTGGTCACAGACATATGGTAGGACTGACCCACTGTATTCCTAGGGCACCCTTGTTACCGTGAACTCTGTGAGGACAGTCATGTGCTCTCACTCACATGAGTGAGCCCAGTGCCTGGCACCGTGGTAGCACGTGGCAGGTACTCAATAAATATTTGCTGAGTGAAAGAAAATTTATCCCAATAATTGCTCTACGGCCATTTTAAAGTAGGTTTCTGGTTGCTAAGGGGGAAAACCCTAAAATTTGATATATACAGAAGCAAACAAACTTAACTTTGTATTGAACAGTTAAGAATCACGCAGAAATAAAAGCACTCTGAGAGTACAGGTTCATAGGGTATGTTCCAAGAACAAGGTACTTTAGGAAATCTTGGACTTTTTTTGGTTAACTTGATGTTGGACATAATATCGGTGCAGTAATTCTGAACTACCTGACGTATACTGTGGAACAGACTAAACGACTGAGTATGTTCATGTTAAGAACAGAGTTTTTACCATGAAAGAAAAGGAAAAACACAAAGTGTTTTTGTGAAAAAGGAAAGGAAATGGTGTGGGACTGGAAGAGGAGTTATCAATATGAACTCAGTAATTAAAAAAAAAAAAAAAAAAAAAAAAAAAACCCAAAACCAAAAAACCACTCCTAGGTCCTGTTCCTACAGAGAGGAAAGGACCCCCAGGGAGCAGCGTGCACATCGGCCTGGGTCGCAGTTCTAACTCCCGCACTCCGCTGGAAAACCCAGGCTCCTTGGAGAAACAGCGGACTCGGGGCTGGGGCACAGAAAGGAGAAGGTGGGCCCGGAAGCAAGGATGTGCTTAACGTGAGGGGACAGATCAGAGGGGCACGGGAGGCAGCTTTCGGGGGCTCCTGTTAGCCAAACTCATGTTCAGAAGCAAGGACAGAAATGGATTACTCTGAATAGGAAAAATTCCAGAGTTCACACCTAACACAAAAAAAAAACTTCCGAGGGGGAGGGAGAGAAGGAAAAGATGAATTTTACATGAGAATGCCAACTAATAAATGGAGAAGGAATTATAAAAATAGAAAATTGGCATTTTACAACCAGCATAGTAACGACTGATTGAGGTGAGACCCGTGTATAGATGCACGGATCAAAGCTCTGGGTGACAGACTAGGGGTGGGGGGGAAGTGTTTGCAGTTTGAAGGTCTCCCCCCGACTCCAAGTGATGACTAATCAGGGAGGTGACAGGTGGTTTTACAGTGGAGGGAGTGGGCCCACACCACCACAGTCGCCTGTCCAGAGTCAGCATCGCCTGTGAGGCAGTGATCGTGCCCTACCCCCACGGGACATGCGGACAGGTCACATGCCAGCCCGCCAAAGCCGCGGAACCGACTCTCAATGCATAACACGTGTAGACTGATGGCCATCTGCAACACAAGCAGCTCAGCCTCTTCAAAGATGCTTGTGACATTAAAGACACAAGTCAGGAAACTGTTCTGGAGTTAAGAGGGCTAAAGAGACTATATTTAAATTCAATAAGCAATTCCTGATTGGATTCTGAATTGGGGGTGGTGGCAGGGAGCTCTAATGACACATCAATGGAACAGGCTGAGAAATTTCAGTATGATCTGTATAAAACAATACAGTGTCAAACACAGTAGCAATGTTTTTTGAAAGTAGGATTATATCACTTCTGTACCTCCAAACTTCAAACTATAAGAGCCAACTTCAAGGTTATAGTTTAAGGAACAACAATATTCCAGGACTAACAAGTTGTAAGATCCCAGGTGTTTACCTCCAAGACCAGAGATCCATACCGACTCCTAAAATATGGACTTTTAAAACATCACATAGCGCCTCCGAACTTAATGTTCATGGAATTTTTGTACATATATTTAATTCAATAATTTTGAAAAGTGCTTGTAATCATGCTTTAATAGTGTTTAAAAATGAAATTTAGTGTAATGACTTTAAAATTAAAAATTAAGGTGCCTCCTTAGTGCAGTAGGCAGCGCGTCAGTCTCATAAAATTAAAAATTGAAAGGACACCAGCTAAAGTGATCAGAATGGGACTACCTCATTTTTTTTTTTTTAATTTTAAAACTTTTTTTTTTTTTAAGATTTTATTTGACAGAGAGAGAGAAATCACAAGTAGGCAGAGAGGCAGGCAGAGAGAGAGAGAGGGAAGCAGGCTCCCCACTGAGCAGAGAGCCCGATGATGTGGGGCTCGATCCCAGGACCCTGGGATCATGACCTGAGCTGAAGGCAGAGGCTTAACCCACTGAGCCACCCCAGGCGCCCCTCATTTTTTTTTTTTTTTTTAAATCACATCTCACTATCAGCTCATGACTCTGTCTTCTTACATAGAACACATAGGGAAACTTCATCTTGGTGGATAGAGAAAACCAAAAATTCCACAGTGGAACTTTAGTCTGTTTTTATGCAGAAAAATTTTAAAAGTTACCTTCAGAAAATCATGCAAATGTTTAAGAACACCTATCCTGACTTCGTCGAGGTCTTTTAAAAATCCATTAAAGATCGGAACGAGATCTGCAGCTGTCAGTTGGTCTCCGAGAATAACTGCAAGCTCGTGGATGGAGAAGGCTAACGTTCTTCGAACTTTCCACTGCAGAGATAAAGATGACCGCATTCATAAGTGACGCACACAGTAGTGAGCACTTTACCTCTCAGCCGGCGTGTGAAGGCGAACAGATCTGGATGTTCCCAAGCTCAAACAATTAAATCGGAACAGAAGTAATGGTTAAGAACAGAAGCTCGGCTTTAAATGCCTGCTGTCTCAAAAACTGGCAGAGAAATTTCAAAGCCCTACACAGTACGTATTAATCTCCTTTCATTTACAAAGGGAAAAAAGTCTAAAATCACTACTAGCATAGTCTTTGTAGTTCTCTGAACACTGGACGCCTGAATTACAGGTGTCCCACAGGCTGGTGAGTATTGTCCTTGCTTGACTGTTCCCCTTCTGATTCTTGTACAGTCTATCTTATGGTTAAAAAAAACAATGAAATTTGTTTTTAGCGAATTGGCAATTAAAGAAATGTAAGAATGGGAAAATGTAGGAAAGTTTACATTAAAAACATTTTTTATGTTGCTTTAGTTTAAAAATTTTGTACTTTGCTACTCAGCTTAGAACACTCTACTTGCTGAGAATTTACAGCAAGAGTTTTATCCCCAATCCCAAACACTAGACCCCACTCTTGAAATAAAATGTCATACCCACATTCAAGCAGATGAAGGCAGAGATGTTCTGATGGAGGGGAGGGGAGAGGAAGGGATAGAGGCATGAAGCCCTGCCCATCCGGGGCCTTCCTAGTCACCAGGGGACCTGAGGTGCACACCCCACAGGAATGGTGAAAAGGCCTGTGGAACGAAGACGGAAAACTGCCAGTGTGGAGGGTACTGCACTCTGCAGAGTGGGCCTTTGCAGTCCCCTACCCAGTTCCACTGGTGAAGAAGCGTGTGAACACAGGATAAATTCACTTCACCCGGACCCTGGCTAACCTCATAGGTCAGAGAAGGAACTTAAACTATGTTCTCTCAAGATTACTTTCAACTGCTACCTTGCTGAGTCAACAGCACAACTTGAAAAAATGCATTACCAACACATTTAAGGGAAAATTATTCATATCTCAGTATAAATTAGTCTAACCAGACTGTTTTCTTAATAACCAAGAGATGAATTTCACCAAATAGATCTTCTGGAAGAGGGGCAAAATTTTGGTGTATGATACAGAAAGAAAGCAGACCTAACAGGAGGGGAAGTTAAGTCAACAAGATCTAGGAAAAGAGCCACAAAATCACACGGATATCCAGGCAAGATGGCCTAGGGTCAGTATTTCACATTTTCTTTTCTTTCGGAGGGGATGGTGTTGGTAATGTGTAGGTCTCGAGGAGAGCATGCTCATGTGTGCTTGTGTACACACACACATACACACAAACACACATACATACAGCTTCCCTGGCCTTTACTGCAACGCTCACCGACCCAGGGCCCAGAGCTCAGCAGAGCTAAAACTACTACAGTTCTATCAAGGTTTTAAGAAAATAAAAGAAGCATTTATAACACTGTGCATAGAAACAATCTACACAAAACTTAAGACAGTAACACATTTGTAAGTTAAGAACTTGGGCAGGTCAGATGCAATAATTTCCAAAGGGTAGAACTTGGACCACACAAAAGCAAGCTCTCTGGTATTACTTTTGAGCTCTTCTGCAAGTGACTTCCTGTAATACCAAGTATTTGCTGGAACATGAACAGAAGCCCTACGGGGCTCTGCAGGGCACGTCCACACACACTCACCTGCATGTCTGACGCCAGCGTCTCATAGGTCTCTCTCAGGCAGTGCCAGTTCTGCCTGCCCAGGGTCAGGGCCACGCCAGGAAGGCTGTATGCACAGTGCTTCGCGATCTCAGTGTCGACTGTCTGTGCACGAGACGGGTCCGTCATAGATAAATACTGATCTAACAGAGCCTGAGGCACAACATCCTGATGGAGAGAGACACACAGCCCGGACTTAGTGTAGCAGGCCAGGCATAAATTGAGTAAACTTATTTTTATTTTATTTTATTTCTATTTATTTATTTCTTTTTTTTTAAATTTTTTTTTAAATTTATTTGATAGAGATCACAAGTAGTCAGAGAGGCAGGCAGAGAGAGAGGAAGGAAAGCAGGCTCCCTGCTGAGCAGAGAGCCCGATGCGGGGATCATGACCTGAGCCGAAAGCAGAGGCTTAACCCACTGAGCCACCCAGGCGCCCTGAGTAAACTTATTTTTAAATAGATGAAGAATAACAGAGCATCTCAACGAGCAGAGAAAAACCCAGTCTCAAAGTTTCAGGGATCTACTGAGAAGAGGTAAGAAAAACATGCTAAGGAAAATATACATGTAAATAAAAGCAGCCACTCTAGAAGAAAAACAGGAAGATCTTAAAACAGAATACAGTGTAGGGGTTGATTAGAACTGATTACTGGTATTGAAAAGCTGCATCAACAGTAGGACTAGCACCTCTCAACACTGGCCAGGTTGGTCAAGTCTGACGTCATCTCGTGAATGGGACAGAACAGGGGCACTATTACCAACCTGGATTTTATAAAACCACCACCCACCTTTCAATGGAAATTGAGCAATTACCTATAAAATTTAAGAGTGAATAAATTTCTAACTATTCATATAAACATTAGGAAAAGAAGAATGTCCACACAATCTTGTTAATGTACACATTACACAGCTCTGGGAGAACATACAAAATAAACAACACTGGTTGGGAGTGCAGGGAGCGCACACGCGCATACACACATACAGAGGCAAGGTACAAACTAGTATATCCCAAATATTCCATAAGAATATTTTCCCCACATTTAAAATTTCTGAAACTGGCATGTAACTCGCCATTGATGGTGCTTTATATAGCTTTGGGACATTTTTTGTATTTTCATCTCTGAAATTGAGCTGTATCTTGTAATGCTTGGCAAATTAGGCACCGTGAAATACCTAGGTATGATAGCATGGTTCTGTCTTTGACAGACAAAAAGGGGTCCGTGTTCTTGTTTCTGAACCCATAAAATGTTTATGAAGAAACACCTGGGTGGCTCAGCTGGATAAGCGTGCGACTTGATTTTGGCTCAGGTTGTGATCTCGGGGTCATTAGATCGAGCCCCGTGGTGAGGCTCTGCTTTGGGTGAGGAATCTGCTTAAAAGTCTCTCCCCCTCTGTCCCTCCCCCTCAGAAAGGTAGGAAGGAAGGAAGGAAAACAAGGAAGGAAGGGAGGAAGTTGTGATCCATGGTTCCTCTGAAGAATGTGATCACAGCTGTGAGAAGAGGAAGATTTCTGCTTGTATTCTACTCTATGAGTTTTCTTACCGTATTATATACTAGTATTACAAATAATCATTGATAATTTATTAATCATTAATAATTTATTAATAATAAATTAATAAAAATACAATAAAAGAACTCATTGTAAGGAGGACCACATTTGGTGGGATATGGGTTTCGAAGAGGAATGAACAAGGCACTCACCACAGAGAGACGTGCTGTCACTTACTTGCACTTTGGATCTCCTCTCCTCATCAGGGCTAAAACTACTGTTGGTGCTCAAGTCCGAATCATTATGAATATAGCAAAGCGTAGACTCCATATTCTGTTAGGAAAAAAATACTTACGTGAAGAACTGTCTCTTCTGTAAGTGTCCTTCACTTAAACCATCTTACTAAGTTACTTACCTTTCACGACTACCCAAAGATATAAATACATACAAATTCTTCAAGCTTTTAAAAGCTTATAACCATACCCAAGACCTCGTAAGAACTGCCCCCCCAACTTGAGTCTAACTTGCATTAATACGTTGCTAAATGTATGCAAATGAATTCCAGAATAAACTCATGAAAATATGTAAATTGAAATGGCTCCAAGATCTAAAATTAGCTTACTTGTAAGATAGTATTATTATATCATGGAGGGTGCTTCTGGTCAGTGCTTTATAGGTCACGGGATGTCCTATGTAGTTGTTCTTCTACTGTTGGCTATTTCTAATTTCACAAATGTTATTTTTCACCAGCTCCAAAAAACTCCAAAACAAACAAAACACCTTCTAAAATGCAGAGATACCATAGCATTCAAATCTCCAGTGATGACAGGTGGCCAGGGCTTCATTCTGAAGCACAAGTATCCTTTAAGATTTCTAATTCTACCAGCTGTCACCTAACAAGAAGCAAAACAGAAATCCACTGCCACTCTAAGAGCCCTCTCCATCCCTGGTGTGTACGCCAGCATTCTTCCCTGAGTCCATCGCTTGGCTGCTCTGATCTGGGACCGACCGATCCTGGCAACCAGTGGTTCTATTCCTTCCCTGCGTTTCTCTCAACAAGGGTTAGAAATACCGATCCCACGTGATGCTGGCTGGGGGCGGGGGTGCGGCAGGAGATCGGGGTAGGATCACACAGAACAGCTCCAAGTACACAGGGAAGATGATGCTCATAACAGTACCCACCCTCACACTCCAGAGTCCAGATAATGCCACTGGCCCTCCGCAACATGGCCTCAAGTCCCGATCTTCCGCTCAGAATGCTGTGTTGCTTGCTGCAGTGAAATGGTCCCATCAGAAACAAAGCACCTCTCCAAAAAGAAAAGGGAAGAGTTAATGATTCTTGACAAAGGGCTTTGTTTCCAGTAAGACTATTTCACTGCAGTGAGCTACGTTAACACATTTAGGCTACTCCAATGGTCATGTAGACAGGATTGGGATTTACACTTCCAAGCACCGAACATGACACTAATGTCACAAAGACAGGATGTGGTGACAGTTACCTTCCCTTTATGCCAAGAGCGAGCTGAGAAAATCGGCAACAAACAGAATGCCCTCATTAGAAAGTGATCGGCTACAACTATTCCCCAACAAGACTCCGGATTGGAATGGAGCTCACTGGAGAAACGAGTGACTGAGTGCATTACCTCAACAGCATCGCGGATTAAAGGCACGGAGGCGTCGTGATTTATTTTACAGTTTGGTGGTTCGTTCACACCCAGCCCGTCCTGCACATCGCTTCTCCTTTCTGCATCGCTGGCCTCCTCGCGAGCGTCCAGGCTGGAAGCGCGCAGCGCGGCGGACAGCACGTCCACTTGCGCTGTGGGCGGAACAGAGAAAGGGCGTGTGAGCGGCAGAACCGGCAGCGTGCGGGCAAGTCTCTTCTCCGTTCGCACTACAGGTTATCAATGAAATGTATACTTTTTTGACCCTGCCATCAAAAAGCTGAAAAAAAAAAACTACTGCGGTAAATCATTAGTCCTTCGAGAGAAAAAGGAAAAAACTAATATGCTTTCATGAGATTAAAAATGTTTATCCACTACTGTACATTATTCTGCGTTAGTATGAAAGAGAAATGCTATCTAGTTTTGGAGGTACCTCCAGTTTATTAAAAGGAGTCAAGTTCAGTGTAAGTTAACTATGTTTTGGTAGTGCAAGAATCGAACTGACAAGGCTTACTTACTAAGCTATTTAGCAGAAGAGCAGTCACACAACCCTGCCAACATAAAACAACGGTAATTACAAAGATTTTTGGTGCAGTTACATTTCAATATCTCATATCTTATTCCCGTTTATTTTATTTTCCTTTAATTCCTTTTGAAAATGAAATTAGTGGCTTAGACCCCCCCCCCATGTGAGCGCTGTCTTGCTTGTAGCAAACCAAAACGACAAATTACCACAAGTGATTCTTAAATCTGGCAAACACCACTACCTATGTTTGGAGTTACACCTTCTTTCTAAACGTGATCCAAACTAAAGTAAGGCATTCTTCCTTCTCCCAAACAATTGAGACATGTAGCCCCCTGCCCTCCAAAAATGCTTGTTTCAGTAACAATCCACCGGGATGCTCAAAATATAAAAACTCATCAATTTTAACTTCGAAATTAATTAGTAGAAAGATTAGAAAGTGTGTCCCCACTTCACTCAGAGATTATTTAAAAAAAAAAAAAAAAGCAATCCGAGGGCTCTCACTGAGCACCTGTTATGCGGCTGTAGCATTCAGGAAACTCAAGGCCAAACACATCAGGCCCCTGGCAACAGAGACACAGGAGACACACGTGATGAGCTTCTATTCTATTGAGGTCATTGGCTGCTTAACTAAGTAAACTGAAGGTGTTTAATCATAAAGAGTTACTCATGAAAAGTATGCACATTCTTTTGAGAATTCTAGCTGCAATTTGTACTAATCCTTTCAATCAGTTTAGGCTCCCTTCTGGAATCTTTTGAAGTTTCCAAAACAAAATCAAAACAGTCCCAAAGGAGACAGCACGATACATAAAGGTTAGAATGTTTTGTCCCACATAAAGTGCACAGGGTGTGAGAAAGAGCCCTAATGCCTTTTGTTTCCCAGGATGTAACTAATCAAAAGCCTTTCACGGAAAATGCCTTATATGAGTCATTTCTCTTGAAATGGACTACATATTTCTCTTTGTCTACTTTAAGATTTGTACATTCATAAACGTTTAAATGAGTTATACTGTGAAGTTACCTTCCCCAACAAACTGATATATAAAGATAAAGACAGAGCCTAGCACTGACTCCTGAGGAAACCTAATGCTTCAACTCTCCACCCAGAGAATGAAGTAGAATCCAATGCCGGGCTAAATGCTGAAATTTCAGCAGGATACACCACAAGTTTAAGAAAACCGAATGCATGGGTCTTCAGCAAAATCTGCATTTTACTTAAAATATAGACTGAAATCCCAGGAACCAAGGCTGGTTTCATCATGGACTTGTGAAGAAACAGAGTCCCCAGTGAGTCATGCTCAGAAGTAGAGACAACCTAGAAACTTGGAATTTTATTCCTTCCCTAAAGAAGTTAGTACAGTTAAGCTAAAACTTTATAACAATCTCTCACTTTTATACAACATACTGGTGGTTGGTCACAAATTCCTAACAATTTATTGATTTCAATCAGGGAATAAGAGGATTTTTTCTGACCATGGCTGCCAAAATGGCCCAATTCTTCTATGGGGTCTATACTGGGTAAAAATCTGCATTTGGTGAGGTTGGGCATTTTTTCCTTTTGTAGTCTATGAGTCTAGCTAGAGTAAGCCAACATGGCATCAGTAATGCTACTCAGAGTTCAACCCTGAATCAGCCTGGTGATCCCAAATGCTAGAGATTTTGAAACTGCCCTAGACAAAGCCAGAAAAACCTCAAATTCCCTAGGTAGGTATTTCAGAAAAGAAGATCACTTACACCTTCTTCATGTTTTCCTACTTCCCCCTTTGGCCCTCCATACAGGCTGTTTCTGTTCTAGGACTGAGAAAGGGCTCTCTTTCTTTGAGAAGAGCATCTCTCTAGTTGCTGGAAACACAAGTTTTTCTGACCAAAAATCCACCAAGAAAAAAACCCCATGAATGTTTTGACGAAGGGAAGAGTTAAATGAGCAAGACTGGGAAGCAAAAGGTGCCTTATAAGCAGCGGCCCCAACCCTGTCACGGCTTCCCAACAATGCCCACTAGCCGCTAGTGACGAGGGAAGGGGACAAGTGACGCAGAGGCCTGGGAGTGCCGAAACTCGACTTGAGCATATGCCCGAAAACGCCTTCTCTGGGCAGTGCGGCTTTACCACTCCACAGGCCAGTGGACAAGAAAAACTTACACACGCAACAGAACTAACTCAAAAGGTGGACATTTCCTGACACTTTGTGGCTGCCCACAATGGCAGAATTAGAAATGAGGACATGTCCAAAATTAAGGTACAGCCCTTCAAAACACCTTCCGATACTAGGGAGAATTAAGGCATAGTTACTGAAATTTTAACACAAGTTAAACATGCCCTCAGATGGCAATGAAATAAAAAGTTCAGAAATTCTGTAGCCAGGGCCGCCTGGGTGGCTCAGTTGGTTGGGCAGCTGCCTTCGGCTCAGGTCATGATCCCAGCGTCCTGGGATCGAGTCCCATATCGGGCTCCTTGCTCCGCAGGGAGCCTGCTTCTCCATCTGACTCTGCCTTCCACTCTGTCTGCCTATGCTCGCTCTCTCTGACAAATAAATAAAATCTTAAAAAAAAAAAAAAAAAAAGAAATTCTGTAGCCCAAGGAGAAAATGCCCAACACTGCCTGTCTACGTTTTACTGCAGCACCCAAGACGCACAGCGGTTTGTGTGTGAGAAGTTCGCTTCCTGGGCTCTGCGAGGCTGGGATTTTGGTCTCTTTGCTGCTGCTGTGTGTTTAGTGCTGAGAAAAAGACCTCGCACAGCAGTAGGTGCTGAGTAACGCTGAGTGCATTGATGAGTCAAGGCTTATGTCCCGAGAGGGTGGTCACTATGCGCAGCAAGAACAGGGCAGCAGATGTCGATTATAGCGGGTGTAAGAGCTGAACCAGGAAGACTGGATTAAACTGCCATTCAGTACTTGTACTGAAATCACTCGCCTGTGGCCTACACATTCACAGTCCTATCTTAAGTGAAACAGGATTAGCCGCCTTCTGAAACAAAGTCGGATCCTCTAACTCGCGTGTACACACAGGTCTTTTTGAAAAGGCACGCTCTCACTTTTAGCTTATTTGTTAAAAATGTTTTTAACATAGCTCATTCAAATATTTCAATTACCATCTGTTACGTGCTCTAACACGTAGAGATCTGGCGGGTACTGGAATGCAGTGAGCACTCCCACAACAGCCCTAAAAAGCCCAGCTAGTGATCTCTTTCTCATAAAAATGGAGCATAAGATTGATTCAAAATATGTGTTACTGAAGTCTGACAAACTGAATAAACTGACAAATAGTAGGGCTGTTAAAGCTAAAAGCTTTTTTTAAAGCTAAAACCTGTAAAGACCAATGTTTATCGAGCGTTGAGTACCCTCCGCTGTGAACAGTCTGGGTTTCAGGTGGAATTTTCCGGGTCTCCACGCGTCCCATCTGGGGTGAAGGAGACAAACGCCCCAGTAAGATTCTGATGAAGGTGCTAGGAAACGGAAACCGCAGTGCCCTCTACCTCGTCAAGCCGTCCTAGAATGCAGACTATTGGGTCACGGGGTAAACAACAGTGACAGGAGCCACATTGAAGAATGAGCAAAGAAAGCAAGGCTGTAAGGTTTTCATAAAAAATAATCTACCATGAGAGATTTAAAAAATACAATATTCTATTGGAAATAGTCCATCCCCTGTTCTTGCCCTTGCTGCAGAATATATTAAACAGCAATGATAAAAATAATTATACAAAAGGGAATGAACTAGTGATACACAGAATGACAAGGATAAATTTCAAATACATGATGCTAAGAGACAGAAATCAGACTCAAAAAAGGCTTTTATTACCTGATTCTATTTATGTTGTATTTTGGAACAGGCAAAATCACAGGGACAGAAGGCGGGTTGGTGGTTGCTAGTGGCTGGGAAGAAAGGACTGACTAAAGGTGTGTGAAGGAATGTTCTGGGGCGATGGAATGGTTCTGTATCTTGACAGTGGGGTGGTTACAACTGGCTGTGTGTCTAATCTCACACAAGTGTCCAATCAGAAAGCTGGATTCTACTGATATAAACTAAATCCCCCCCAAAAGAGGCTAAAAATAATGAAACTGACCATTTGCCAGTTAAATTAATGTTCAACAATCACGGACATGAACTTGCCCTTCACTCAAGTCATTTTTCTCCAAGTTTAAAATTGTAACAGGAAATCTTTAAAAATGACAAATTAAAGCCAATAAAGATAACTGAGAATTTAACCACCACGGATGCAATTTTCAAAGTTTAAACACAACAGATTTTGTATGTTTTTATAAGAATACTGAAGCTATCTATCATGTTATCTGCTTTAAAAACGGGCATTTCCCAACACTTAGCAAACTGACAATTTAGAAATTTTAGCTTCTGAAACTAACAAGGTAAAAAAAGGAAAATGGAAAGGAAAGGAAAGGAAAATAAAGAGAAAGAGAGAGCGAGGGAGAGAAAAAGAGGGAAAGTTATTCAGTCCACAAAGCGATAGACGATCTGAAGATTTGTAGTTATGGGAGATTTTCCAAAATCGGCTTTGTGAAATTCAGATGTCACTGGATGGTTATAGAGAGTCACAAGCAGGGCTTTACTCTTCAAAGGAAAAGACAACACCTGCATCTATCTGGTCCCGGCCCCACGGACCTTAAACCAGGTCCCAAGCCCCAGCACGCAGAACAATGCCTCAGGTTGACTCATTTCCTACCCACTGACTTAGAACACATTTCCCCTTTGTAAGAGGGCCCTTTTTAACACAGAACAGCCTTTAAGGCCATTGTCCACCACGAAAGAATCTGGGTAATAGATGTGTAATCCCATGGAAAAAAGTCGAAACTGAGAAACCAAAATCCAAATGACCGTTATAAATGTTCATAGCTCTTAAAACATATTCCATGAACAGACAGCTCTGTCTACTGTTAATAGACCACAGTCCTTCCTTAAAATACACTGTATCTGCTATTTTATAAAACAGTTAATAGGGCCCAGAATGAAATAGTTAAGGCAGGGTTCCAGACTAAAACTGGAAAGCACTGTTTGAACAACTGTGACGATTTCAGGGAGAGTGATCTGTAAATCAACAAATCTGTGTGTGTGCGCTCCAGTTAGCAACACAGTGATGAGCTCATCTAAACAAAACTTCCTAGGTACCAGATTAATTGTATTTATCAAGACGATGATGATGGTGAAAATAAATTTTTAAAAAGGCAATTTTTCTGGAAAAAGAGTTGGCAAATAATATTTTATATCTGCTTTAGAGTAAAGAACTTGATAGACTCTTCCATACCTTTAACGTCTGGATCATCAATGTGAGGCTCTAGGTTTTCTATCATTTCTTCAAGTTCCTTTCTGGTGGCCATAGTGATATTTGAAGAACCTGGTGCGGTGACTTCAGAGGTTTCTTCTGGTCTCTCTGGGCTGAGAGTATTCCCACAGCCCTGCTCAAGCTCTATGTCTAGATCTATTTCAGGAAGAGGAGTCCTCCAGAAATGGAAGGAGTTGTACAATTCCTGATCTAAGAGAGCTGAATCTGGTGAACTGGCGCCACCCTCTGGCCGTAATGCAGATTTGTAGTTAGCAGGTTTTTTATCATTCTCATTACTAGCTGCTTCCTGATGAGATTCTGAGGACAAAGTACAAAGTAAAGAGCTGTCCATTGGGACACTTATTTCACCTGGAGATTTCCTAGATGTTTCAGCATGATCTTCCACCATGTTTTCCAGTTTGACACTGGAATTACTAATACTGGGATCTGAAGAAACATCCTCTGGCCTGATCTGTACATCCTCTGGAACTTCTTGATCTCTGATCCTTTTATTGTTTCATTTGGGGGGAAAAAAAATGAAAGTGTAAAAATAATTACTGAAAAAAACTCAATGAGAGACACTACATAAAATATTTAGACAAGTTCAATATTAAATTTATAGATTATCCATACAAATCGAGTAGTGTATATACTGGTAATGCTTCTTTTTCCATCAGCTGTTCTGTACTCAGAGATGTGAACATCTGTTAAGCATAAGTCTAGATATTTAAGCATTACACGAGTTGGAAAAAATAACATTGTAGAATCCCAGGATTCTTAAATACCAGGCTAATTTCAATAATAAACTAAAGAAAAATTGTAGGAAGGTAAATTCCTACAACGCACTTAAAAAATGGTCTGATTCTTAGGATCATGGTATTGCCACTGCTCCAATGATGTACTGAAAAGCTGAGAATTAAAACCCATTTGCTTTTATAAAAAAGAAAAGGAAAAAAACCTCTGTGCAGTATTAGAAAAGATCCTTATTTACTATCTCACAAAGTATTAAAATCCATTTTAGTGTAAATGAAGTTTTAAAAAAATTTCTTCCATACTTTCCAGCTCTACTCCCAAAAGTTTTCCAAAATAGTCATGACTTAGTTGATAAGGGCAGATGGGTACAAGCTCCTCAATTAAAGTCCACGTTTACCACCGTCCATTATCTAAACTAAAGCACTACAGTAAGTTTTAATGTTTATCTCCTATCTTTTATTTGACTCTGTTAAATTTAACAAACATGTATTGAGCACCTACTAAGAGCCACGGAACGAAGCCAGTATTGAAGATTCAAATGTGAAAAAGAAGCAGGTCTGGTCAGCGAGATTAAATTACAGGCAAACAAGAGAACCGAACACGTAAGCAAGTAGCACCACCAGACAGAGTGGAAAATACAGAAGCACACTGGGCACAGGAAGCGGGATGCAGGTGAGATGAAAAGGCCTAGAAGAAATGACAGGAGCAGTGCTTAGAAGAACCAGTAAACATTTACAGGGCTAAGGGGAAGAGCATGTATTCAAGGGAGGAAAAGCATATGCAGAGGCAAGCATGACCTAAAATATGTAACACACTCTGAAAACAGCCCTGTCTCTTATGGCTCCAAGAAGGAAACAATGTGACCAGGGTGAAGAACTTTGCCAGAGCCACCGTACTGCATACCCAACACCTCTGGAATGGATCCTACGGGGTAAGGCAGGAATTAGGAGAACTGCATTTTTAGATGCGTTAATTTTTGAGAAAACATCCTGGAAGCAGGGTGGAAAATGGGGCGGAGGTGAGTAGGAAGTGGGAACCAGCAAGGACTTGGTGAATGAAGGCAGTACATCTGGGGCTATGAAGAAGTAAACGCATTCAAATGATGACCAGACCAACAGGATCTGTTTACTGATTTATCGCAGGCTGGAGATGGGAAACAACGAGAGGGATCTGGAAAGACTGCCAAATTTCTGCTAGGGTGACAGAACAAATTGCAGCAGCACCAACTGAAAGTAGAAAACACAAGAACAGTCTAACGAGAAGGCTAATGGGTTCTGGTTTGGACAGGCTGAGTGAGGTACCTGGGTTGCATTCTGGGGGAGGGGGACGTCCACAGGAAACCGGTCAGACACCAAGGACCAAGTTGAAGGTCATCAGTTCAGAAGGCCAGGTGTAGGACTTAGATGGGCGTGAGGCAAGAAAGAGGAATGGAAACATGAAAGACACAATGAGTATCAGAGTGAAGGCATTCTTTTCGGGGTGCCATAGCGAAAGAGTTGTAGGAACTGCAGGCACAGGAGACCCTATCCCTGATAAGAGCACTATCTAAGAAAGAAGAACGTGAGCTCAAGAACAGAGGTGCACAGATTCAAGGGGCCAAGACACACCTCTTTGATAAGAAACGTGAGAGGGAACTAAGGATGGATGTGTAGGTAAATTTGAGAGTGTGGGGAAAAAAATGAAAGGTGCTCCTGGAAACAGCGTGTGCCTTTACGTACACACAGCAAAAGGTACTAAAGAAGAGGCTCACCAGGACCGAGCAAACGGAAGGCGACACGAACACCCATGTCCTCTCCTAGTTAGTAGCCACCATACACATTCCCATGAAATTATCAACTGCCCTCTGATTGCACTTTATCTCAGGGTAATGTTCACATTATTTTCAAAAATATGTTTCTTTAAAAACACATGATTATTTTAATGAAACTTGAAAAAATTATAGAAAAAATATGTAAGAAGTCATCTGAAAATGTACCGAACAATGACAGCATTTTACTTCTGGTGTTTCCCTTCTATTCTTAGGACTGCAAAATAGACAGTGTGCATGTACAACAGAGTTGTTACATCTGCGTGCAAGCTGGGCCCCGAGTTCCCAGGTCCTTGTCCCAGGGCCAACACTGCATTGCCCTAAACCTGTGAGCCTTTCAAGGCCCCCATGATTCCACATTTACTCCTTAGTAGTAAGGATGAGACACAGGCTTAGGCAACCTTTAAGATTCCTTCCCTCTCCAGAACAGTTCTTGAAGCTAATGCTGTTATGCCAAATAAATGTCTTCTACATGAATTACGTATTTGCCAATCACATGGTCCTTAAAAGACATATTCTGTTTTAAAAATTTAGTGGGATAACTGCTGAAATTTGAATAGTCTCTAGATTAGATGACGTATTATACCTATGTTAATTTCTTAATTTTGGTAATCGAACCATGGTTATGTATAAATGCCTGCATTTTGAGGAAATACACAGTGAAATACTAAAGAAAGGCAAAAAAGAATATCATGTCTAAAACATCAAAGTATTCAGAAAAAAGATCAATAAAGCAAATATGGTAGAAGGTTAACAATTCAAGAATCTGAAGGGCATATGGATTCTTTGTGCTATTTTTGCCATTTTTCTGATATGAAAACTAAATGTAAAAAATTAGAGTAACAAGATATTGTTTGGTGGGAGTAGAGACCAAATGGGTTAAAACTTGTAAGTCTTCATCTATTATCTGATAAATTTTTTAAAAATCCTGCATTTAAAATACACAAAAGAACCTAATTAAAAAGGCCATTCAGAGGGTACCTGGGTGGCTCAGTGGGTTAGCCATTTGACTCTTGAGTTCAGCTCAGGTCATGATCTCAGGGTTGTGAGATGGAGCCCCATTTTGGGCTCTGCACTGGGAGTGGAGCCTGCTTAAGATTCTCTCTCTCCCTTTGCCCCTCTCCCTCCCTCTCTCAAACAACAACAAAGGCCATTCAGTATGCAAAACTATTCCTTGGGCCTAAAATTTCTTGATTACTATTCTCACCATGCCATTACGATTAAACTTTAATATTCTTATGGGGGAAAAAAAAGAAGGGCGAAGTCTTTCTATTTGTCTAATGTTACAATTACTAGTCTGTCCAAACTTAAAACTCCTAGCATGGTTTTAAGGAGACAAAAAAAAATTTCCCTACTGTTAAATTCTGGGAAGAACTACTACACGTATGAATTGATTGACAAAAATATAAGTTATCTGAACACTAATTTTTCCCAGAGCTGGGAGTTAGTCAATGCAAGATCCAGCTACTAAATACTAAAATTCTGATATTCTTAGTTGTCAGATTTCCAAATGCTATTATACAAGTAAAAATCATTTCAAAAGCTGAGAAGAACTCTGATTCTGCCAAATGAGAGAATTAGCCCATTTCCTAAGAGAAACAAGTAACGAGAATATCAGGGTAAGCCAGAAATTTCTCTACCAGAACATTAATTTTCCTGTAGTGTCTACCTAAGTTTTCTATTAATACCCCTCTGAGTTCTGGACTACCGATTGTGGGCCTAGAAAAATCAGTGCACGTTATTTCCAGGAGAAAATGACCAGTGGCACAGCTGGTCAAGCAGCAGTGTGTCCTGACACAAAAGCAAAGAACATACGTCTTTCCTGTACCGTGAATTAGCCGAATGAAGTTTTCACATCACTGAAATACTTCCAAATTTGTACCAGCAACCATCAATTTTACTGTCACACAGCTGGCATTAAGCTGGATTGATCAAAAGCGACAGAAGTAGTATACCTACTTAAGGCTTCTGAGATTAAAGATTCCCTTATGATTCATTCAAGGTTTATTCTATGCCAACTCTGTGCCAGGCCCACTGAAGGTGCTCTACACGCAAAAACTCAGAACTCGACTGCCACAGCAGACGGACCTGCAGTCTGCTGTAGGATACACGTGAATACACAACTGAAAAGATAGGGATCAGAAATCAGTGCTCTCACTCCAGTGCTGACAGCCAAGATGCAAAAGCTCTGAATTTCCAAAAAACCTCAAAAGATTCGTGGAAGTAGTGAGTCTACAGACAGCAAACACGCTGACAGTTCACTTTGTTAAATGGGTCGGATGGAACAGAACAGCTTCTCAAACAGAAAGCAAAGAGAACCAAAAGAATTTAAGTGTATTCAGAGAACAATGTAACAGTTTGCTCAACTAAGAAAACAAGGGAATGCTTATTTTACATAATTTAAAAATGCAAATACAAATTTTTAACTCTGCTTCTGGAAGTAGCCTTTATTAACACCTTCCAAGAAGCATTAGTAACCCGATCTAGGGTGAAAGATAAATCTGGTATACAAAGTCAGAGATCTAAAATCAATAAAGGCTTCAGAGAGTATTAAGTGATATTAAATGTTTCTAGGATCAGAATGAAAACTATATAATCAATAGTAGGGGAAACAGACTGTCAAAACCTTGCTAACTTTGTAAGATATTTGTTTGGGAGATCTGAATTTTAGGAAAACTGAGAGGACCTTGAGAACAGGAACTGAGTTCTTGATTTCTATCTATAGGAGCTGGTTCATAGTAGGTGCTCAATTAATTTCCGTATAATCAACCAACCAATCAATCTTAAATAAAGAAACAAGTTTTAAGACAGCTTAGAACAAAAGCCCGTGCAGTATTTAAGAGAGTAAACAAACTAATGGTTCTGAAACTAATAATACATAGGACTGGTTTTGTTTGTTTGTTTGTTTGTTTTTTGAAGTTAGGAAGTAAAACTACAAAAAAAGCTTTTACGGTATTTAATACAACTCCTTCCTTAGCCAGAAATTCTCTCTTCCCTCCCTTCTACCATTAACACATTTCAATAAAGTCTAACAATATAGTGAAAATACAATGCTACAAAAAGTACTGACTTGACATTAAGACATACCTCATTACAATGGAAGAGGAATTAAGGTTTGTAGGTAAAAGATAACTACCTTTAAATATCTCTTCCAGTAATGTCCTACACAGGCAGTCAGTACAACCACTGGCCATGGTATCACTCCAACTATTTTTGTCAATAAAGTTTTACTGGTACGCAGCCAAGCCCATCCACTTACATGCGGTCTATGGCTGCTTTCATCCTACAAAGGCAGAGGTTAGCAGTTGTGCCAGACTGAAAATATTTATTATTTGGCCTTTTACAGAAAGTTTGCTGACCCCTGACCTAAAAAATTCTCTGTAAATTTATATTTTCACTTACTAGACTCTCCAGATTTAAAAATAAAGTAATAGTCTTTGCACAATTAGGTAGTGAACAAAGTACACTGACTTTAAAAATGAAAAACACAACATTTCCCCCCATCATCATTTTTGTCAAACTCCTTGCAGCAGCTGTTTTTCAAAAGAACTGACAGAATTTGCTTGCTAGGAAGACAGGTTTAGAGTGATTTTCTTCCTTTACAAAAAACAGTACCTCAGGTTTGTTTGGCTATTCAGCAGGACAGTAGGAGAACGGGCAAAAAGGTAAAACAAGGCAGCAGAGAAGAAAGGAAGAACTGCCAAATCAAAACACCAAGAAAGCAAATATCACAGTATCAAGACCTACAGAAGAAAATGTCCATTAGCATCATGACAAGGGAGGGACAAGACACTATGGTAACTCAAGCATTATAGTAGGGACTGTTTCAAAAACAGGTTCTAAATTATTTCAAGTGCACACCTGTAAAAGTGTGTATTTCCCATGCGCTAAATTAGGCTTGATTTCTTTTTTCCCGAGTATATAGTATAAATTTTAAAAGCTGAAACTCAGAATTTTTTAATGTAAAAAAATTTAAAAATAAAAATCAGAGTTGTCATTTTTATTTTAAAATTAGTTGCCCTATTACACTTAAAGTTGATATTCTAGTTAATCAGTACATCAGCTGATCATTATAATACTTTCCCCCTAGATTGAGAGAGTATAATCCTCATTCTGCAGGCAGAGTTCAAGATCCATAATTAAATTAATTGACTGAAAGGAAAAATAATAGTAAAAAATGGACTACATACTAAAACATATTCCTAAATTAGGTTTTACCCCTTAAAACACTAAACACTTTAAACTGTAGAACAATTACTTCATCTATTCCAAATGTCAATAAATGGTTTACTAGGTAACTAATTTATTAAATAAACATTCAAAAATTATCATCACATCTGTCATTTATACTTTTCTCTATGGCCGGGACCAAGCTCAGTGTGCTATGCGTGTCTTCACCTTCTCACTTAAGATGCAACTAACCAAAGAGACATTTAACAAATGTATTTAAAATATAGCTCTTTAAAAGTATCTACCCATTTTTACAATCAAGAGAAATAACAAAGTCTCCAAAAAGAACATTTATTATAGAAGAAATGAAAAATACGTTCACAAGCAATAAAGCTGGAAAGTGAAGTTAAAAAAAATCATACCTATTTTTGTCTTCTACTGATGTATCTTCTGAGCTTTTGCTTTCTTCTTTAAAATACTGGCCTGAGCTAGATGGATTAGCAAAAGTAGATATGAAAGGTCCCAGAGACTGAAAAGCCGCTTGGCGAACCTACAAAGAAAAAGAGGACAGTAATAAAACTTAAAATTAAGGGATTATTAACAGTCTACTTACCATATACTAAGTATGGTTAAAATAGTAATAAGGTAATTTCTACAAAGCCTTCCTACATTCAGAACTATATATCATTCTTCTGCTAGGATTTAGAAATTCTTCATAAACTGTTTTTTTACTTTCAATTTTTTAAAATCTAGCTTGAATATTTATACCATGAGAATATAAATATGAGATCCCCCAGAGTATCTCCATGGAACTAAAGGACATCCTGCAGCATTTTCCAGGAAAACAGAAGAAAATGAAGACTGCCAAACAGAAAATATAGAGCAATAAAGTTGACAGAACGTGATAAATCCATTTCATGTTTTCTGCTAGGCAAGACTATAATCTGCTTTCTACAAGGAAACAAGACAGATGTGTCAGAACTATGGACGCACTTATCAGAAACAGAATATTGACTTAAAATATATTTCACGAAAATCTGGATGCACATATTACTGTTACCCATGAATGTCTCAAGTAGGAGAGCAGAAAAAAGGGTTAAGAATTTTATTTCATATTATATTCCTGTATTATTTTTGTAATCTTGATTTAAAAAAAAAAACTGGGGGAGAGAGGTTTTATGAAAGGAAGCAGAAGGAGGAGACAATCTGAAAGAGGCAACTATGATGGGAGAAACCGCAAACCAATTTCTCTAAGACCTTGCCCTTGAGGAATCACAATACCTTTTCCATGGTTTAAAATGAGGATTACAGGGGTGCCTGGGTGGCTCAGTGGGTTAAGACTCTGCTTTTGGCTCAGGTCATGATCCCAGGGTCCTGGGATCAAGCCCCGCATCAGGCACTCTGCTCAGCAGGGAGCCTGCTTCCCCCCCCCTCTCTGCCTGCCTTCTCTGCCTACTTGTGATCTCTGTCAAATAAATAAAATCTTAAAAAAAAAAAAAAAACGATGATTACATGACATGTGTAAATTCTGCAAAGGCAAATACATGTGAAGTTTGCCTATTATTAGTATTTACCTTCTGGGGGAAGCAGATAAAAAATGATTCAATTGATTTTTTAAAAAAGGCTAGAATTATATACAAGACAGCAAAGAGAAGCATATGTGTGAACTTACAGGTCCTTTTCTCCTTTAGAGTCAATAAAATGTTACTTCTATAAAAACATAAAAGGTAACTTTCAAAATTATATGCAAGAGTTTAGTCTACTCTGGATCCTGTTAAAACTCTGAACTTGTCTCAAACCCTTACCAGATTTATATACACTTCAAATGACAGATTTTCAGGAGTCCATTTTTTTTTTAAGTTTTATTTATTTATTTGACAGAGAGAGAAAGATCACAAGGCAGAGAAGCAGGCAGAGGGGGAAGAGGAAGCAGGCCCCCTGCTAAGCAGAGAGCCCAATGCGGGGCTCCATCCTAGGACGCTGGGATCATGACTTGAGCCAAAGGCAGAGGCTTAACCAACTGAGGCACCCAGGCACCCCCAGGAGTCCTTCATTTTAATATAAACATATTCCCAAATTAGCAGGAAATACTGTATATCACTAAGCCAAGACAATGATAAAGTAAAAATGAAAATTTCAAATAAGCCACATAATTTTTTCTAACAATCTTATACATTTTAAACATTAAAGTCGTGCTAAGGCTTAACAGTCTTTCCTCTTTGTGGAGTCTGTCTGGAAAATGCATATGATAAGGTCCTGAGAACTATTTCAGGCACAACAGCATAAGGAGAGCCACTCACCCACTCTCCAGTGAAATCGTTGAAAATGGGGGAGAAAAAACCCAAAAACAACCCACGCAAAACCCCACCAAGTAAAACCTCTGGAAATAGCCCTTAGGGCAGACAACAAAAGAGGGAATATCTATAAATATTCACTAAAGCCAGTCAGTGGTATTTGAATCAGGGAGGCAGAACCTCTACTGCAGACTGTTATGGCCAGCAGCAATGGCCTCCCCCTCTTCTAGCCTCCAGCCAGAGGACTTTTGAGGTTTATCATCCTGTCCCCCGCTACCTGTTGGGCATACCTTCTTCTGCACAATGCCCATTGGTAGAATGGAAGCTCTACCTTGGACATGGCTCAGAACCCTGGGCTCTGAGAATACTCAGAATATAGTCCCTGCCCCAGCTTGTAAGACCAGGATAGATGAGCCAAGAGAGCCTGGGGCTGCTGTCCCTCCCACTCTCATCAAAATGAGGTCATCCCAGGATGGGAGGGAGGCATGTAGACATGTCCAAAGCTGTGCTTCCTGGAGGGGGGAATAAGAATTCACTAACACATTCCAGCCAGTCACTAAACAAACAAGTAACAGTAACAAGCCCCAGAGAGGGACAGAAGTACCCAAATCTGCTGTATTATTTAAAATGACCAGGTTAAAAAAAATTATAAAGCATGCAAAGGAACAAAGAAGTATAATCCATACACTGGGGAAAAAATTATGGGACAGAAAGTATGTGTGAGAACACTAAGATGTTGGACTTAGAAAAAAACCTGAAGTGACCATTATAAATTGTTCACAGAATGAAAGGAAAGCATGAGTAAAGAAGTAAAGGAAGGTATGAGGACATGAAGAGAACCAGATGGAAATTCTGGAGCTGAAAGGTATAATGACTGAAATAAAAACTCACCACATAAATTTAAGTAGTTCTGAACTGGTAGGAAAAAAAAGCATGAGGAAACTCAAGGTATATTAATAAAGTTTAGCAATGAACAGAGAGAAAAAAGAAAATGAGGAAAAATGAACAGAATCTCAGAAAATGTGGGACTCCATTAAGTGCACCATTATATGTGTAATGGGAATACCAGAAGAGAAAAGACACAATATTTGAAGAAATGATGGCTCAAAATGTTCCCAAATTTATTAAAAATCAGTAATTTACACATGAAAGCAGCTCAACATGTAGGATAAATTAAGAGATCTACAAACACATCATAGTGAAAATGCCAAAAGTCAAAAGCAAGAAGATATTGAAAGTGGCAAAAGGAAAGTAACATACCACTTACAAGAGAACCTCAATAAAATAAACCTAACTTCCTGCGAAAACAAGAGAGATCAGAGGGCAGGGGGTAAGACACAAAGTGTTCGAAGAAACTGAAAACAAAACAAAACAAAACAAAACAAAACAAAAACACCCTGTTAACCAAGAGCCCTGTACCCAACAAAGCTAACTTTCAAAAATGAAAGCAAAATACAGACATACCCAGATAAGCAGAAACAGAATTTGTTGCTACCACATTTACAGGACAATAAACACAAAAGGAAGCTCTTCAGGTTAAAAGCCAGTTACCCTGGATGGTAACTCAAAGAAGGAAGGATGATCTCAAACTACTAACTTAATCTTCTGCCTCAAGACATTGGAAAAATAAAGAGCAGCAGAAGAGAGGGTATAATATAGATTAGAGTGGAAGCTAATGAAATAAAGAACAGAAATAAAGAGAACACTGATGAAACTAAAGCTTTAAAAAGATTAACAGAACAGACAAACCTTCAGCAGTATGGCCAAGAGACAAAGACACTAGAATCAGAAAGAAGGGACATTACTACTGACATTACAGAAATACCAAGATTATGAAGAAAATACTACAGATCATATACCAGCAAATTAGATAACTTACATAAAACAAATTCCTAGACAAACTACTAAAACTGACTCAAGAAAAAATAATCTGAATAAGTCTCTAACAAGTGAAGATTATCTGAATAACCCTATAACAAGTAAAGAGATTAGGAAACACAAAACAAACAAAACTACATACAAAGGAAAAGTCCAAACTGAGCCGGTATCATAGCTGAATTCTACTCAACATTTAAATGAGAACACTGATTCTTCACAAATTCTCCGAAAACAAAGAGGAGGGAGCCCTTCCCAACTTGTTTTATGAGGCCATTATTACTCTGTTAACAAAACAACCCTCCCCCAAAAGCCACAAGAAACTATAGACCATTATTTCTTATAATATGGAAATAAAAACCCCTAACAAAATAGTATCAAATAGTCTAGCAAGATATCAAAAATTATTACACTCTGGCCAGGTGAGACTTACCAAAGGTTTAATGCTTGAAAATCAATATACCACATCATATCCTTAGAATGAATGTGATTTCTATTTGTACAGAAGTTTTTTCCAGTTAAAAAAGTTAATATAGTAGTTTGTCTGTCTACTCCTAAAACAATTACCAATAACATAATTATTTCTTAAATCATGAAATCAAAATCATGTTTTGTGTAAAATGTATTATTCTACAGAAATGAGAATTAGACAAAACCCTACCCAACGTGAAGGATCACTGATCAAATTAATAAACAGTGCTGACAGCTTAGTCCGTCGGATTTCTTGACATGTCGCACAGGAAACCGCCATGAAGCATTCGGCACAAGCCTTCCGGACTCCCCACACGTTATCAGAACAAAGCTGGAAAAACCTGGGCAGCTACGCAAGGACAGTGGTAGGTTAGGCAGACAACGTGGGTTTTAGGATTCATTTTATTTCATTTTCTGCTTTCACAGTGTTTCAAAATACTAGATTTTCCTGTAACAATTTAGAAGACTTGTTTTGTATTAAAACTCAGCAATATGAAATAAATCACACCTCATTCATAGCCCTGCTGACTGGAAAAGCAGAAACAACAAAGATAGCTTCAGTTTCATGCAAAAGCTTGTACCTAAGCTGTTTTGCTTAATGGATGGTTTCAGAAACTCTTTAAGTAGGTTAACTGGTACACGAAGCATGTATATCCCAGGCACTAAGCATTTAAAAATAACAAGCTGTAGATTTGTCACTAGAATACTTGAGATTTGCAATAAAATTACAGATTTCTTCGAGTACAATTGATTTCTTTAGTAGAAATGGGAGAGGTAAAAATAAATCAATGGTCCTTACATATCACATATCTGCATTTTTAACAAACTATAATCAAAACACAATTCAAGTGCCTAGATTATAGAAATGTGAACTCCCAAACTCAGAGTCATTATTATCTTTCTGATTCACATTCATGAGACTGTGTTAATAAAATGTGGGGGTAAATGTATGCATTTTATTTTATTTATTTTTTTTTTTTTAAGATTTTATTTATTTATTTGACAGAGAGAGATCACAAGCAGGCAGAGAGAGAGAGAGAGAGGAGGAAGCAGGCTCCCTGCTGAGCAGAGAGCCCGATGCGGGGCTCGATCCCAGGACCCTGAGATCATGACCCGAGCCGAAGGCAGCGGCCTAACCCACTGAGCCACCCAGGCGCCCCAATGTATGCATTTTAAACTTTATGTACTACTCTGTAATGGACTGCTTACCCCTCTGTTACCCCTTTATCTCTGCACTACTCACCAACATCTCCTCAGTAGCTTGCTGGCCAACTACACTGCAGATATCTCCAAAATTGGCAGCACAGACCTGACAACAGAAGCATGACTGACATTTCAAAATCATCCAAACACAGGGCTTTTAAAACAATCTTTTAAGTTTCACATATCAATACAGTAACCAGTATAACCATGTGTTCTTAAACAAACAAAATGCCTAAAAAATACCTTTCGAACATGAAACATTCTGCAATCACAGCACATCTCACAAAACCTAGGGAGGATAAGACGCTCTGTAATGTCCTTCCCAACCATGGGAGCCATTTTGCACATTATCTAAAATGGATAAGAACAAAAGCACACTGAAAACATCTTTAAACTAAGACTTTTCCCGTTAAGTCTGCTAACTTATCAAAAGTATATACTTTAGAAAATATAATAGGTTGTGGCATCATTTTCCCGCATATATCACAAACAACATTCGTCTTATTTATCCAGGTTCAAGGGAGAAAAATAGATATTTACTACTATCAATAATTACCAAATGCACAGTAAACCCAGAGATAATCTGAAAAATTTCATTTCTGAGTATAATTTCAATCATATTATTTTGCCTGGTAACTTTAACAGTAAGAAAACAAATGGTCACTGTTCAAAGGAAAGATGATCTGCAAGAAGAATTTTGGGCTCAGTATACTTGTACTGCTAAGAGAAGACTCTCTAGAGGCAGTCCTTACCTTGCAAAGTACCAAGTTAACAGAAACTCGTGCAAAAGAGAACTGTGTCCCTTGGTTCTAATGAAGACAAGGACCCAGTTCCAACATGCAGTTTCAGGCAAATGAGGATGAACTATGTTTGAAAATTGGCCCAGTGTTATTTAAAGGAATACCCCACTCCACCCTCCAGTTAGTACAGAAAGACATCTGATGGTCTGTTATTACTATACCGACTCCTAGCCCATACAAACATGATGAGAAGTAAGAGAAAGAAAACATTATTCATACAGGACATGATTCTCTACATAGAAAAATCCCAAGGACTCTACAGAAAAGCCACTAGAACAAATA
Source organism: Mustela putorius furo (assembly GCF_011764305.1). Taxonomy (NCBI): domain Eukaryota; kingdom Metazoa; phylum Chordata; class Mammalia; order Carnivora; family Mustelidae; genus Mustela; species Mustela putorius. The sequence continues at coordinate 8,809,178 of NW_025422010.1, read as the reverse complement.
AGTGGGCTTAGGAAATTTGCAGGGCATATACCAGAACCAAAAATGAACCAAGGAAATGAAAACATTTAAAAACAGTATCATTCACAACAATGTTAAGAAACACGGTTCAACAAAATACAGAAATGCTGTCTTACTGAAAACTACAAAACATTGAGGAAAAACATCAAACACGTAATTAAATGGGGAAATCAACCATACTCATGCATTGTTAGGTGGGTGATTATCTCCAAACTGATTTATAGATTCAACACAATTCCTATCAAAATCCCAGCATCCTCACAACTGGTGGTAACATCTGTATTTCCCAAATTCCAAAGCCAGTTTTGTTCTTTGACTCTATACTTTTCTAAGCATTTTCAATCCCTAAAGATCTGAAGTTACATCCTGTATCACTGATCTAACATAATTAAATTAATCAGAATGAACTGTCTCTAAGATAGAGAACAACTAGAAAGCTAGGATGTGCAGAACATGATAAAATAAATAAACCAACTGTAGAAGAATCCTGGGTTTCATTCTAGTGCTGGATATAGTCCATTAGTTATAATGTGTCACTATTATTAAGTCCCATAAAAATAAAAGAGCAAGTTAAACTCTCCTCAGTTAATGCAAAACCTGATTTTCTTCATTGAGGAACTTGTGAAATAAAAAAAAAAAATTCTACACTTTGGAATGTGACAGAGGTGCTGATTGTACAACATGGTGAATGTACTAAATGCTAACTTAATTGTACACTTTAAAATGGTTTTTCATTATGTGAATTTCATTTCAATAAAAGTGATATTACTGAAAAGTATCTAAATTTACTATTAACTGGCATGGAGTATCTAAAAAATAAAATAATGGAATCAAGACATTTCCAAGGGAAAGGGGACTATAGAGATAACTTAATTCATCCTAATGATCCAGAAACATTACCCAATTTTTGTGTAATTCTTTTCATATCTACAAAGATGCTATTATTTTAGGGTTTTATTTTTTATTTTATTTTTAGGTAATCTCTACACCCAACATGGGGTTTGAACGCATAGCCCTAAGACGAAGAATCACACATGCCACCAACTGAGCCAGCCAGATGTCCCTATTTTAGGTTTAAACAGTAAACTCTCACTTTCCAAGTAGATCTGAAATTTTAGATGGACTTGTTAAACCGGACTTTGTTATGTACATGATTTAATCCATGTGTTTTTCTTATCTTCACAATTTCTATCACATATTATATATCATTATAAAATTACTTGCCTGACTATCCTTCCCCCAAGGACCACACTGTCAGGGCAGGAGCTATTTTTTTTTTTTTCCTGTGCTTACATCGTGCCTAAAAAAGTGTAACCAATGTTACTTTATTCAATACTGGGTTTTTGTGTTTTTTGTTTTAACTGCACTGATTAGTTCTCCCATCTTCTTTTTCTGTAATAATGAATTTACAGTTACTTATTATTCTCTTGCTGCAAATCTTGCTTTCTCAGAGCCCTGCGATAGAGCTCATCTAATTCACAGATGCAAAGCACAACATGGGGCCCACAGAACACAGACCTCTTTTATATGCCTATGTCCCTCTCTAGCCCTTTCTAATGCTCTGGGGCTACTGTGATACCTAATAAACTCCACAGTACATACTACAATATTTGAGCACCTCCTATTTGTCAAAATAGTGATGAACTTTTGCCTGTTAAAGAAAAAGTGTCTTCTACTTACAGCCACAGCTTCTGTTTTCACATCATCGTTGCTATCTGGGGCAGTTAGCTCTATGAGGACGGGGCACACTTTGGTCTCCACATCAAATCGCTCAATTAACTCCTGCTCCAGCAGAGCCAGCAAAGCTGCCTGACTTGTTTTTCTTACCTAGGAAAAAATTAGAATAAACCAAGTACATACATGATGTAACAAGACCCTACTACTTGTTTTTCACGGAAGTGAAGACTTTTCATCTCGACTTAAAGGGATTCATAACTGGCAAAACTTTGCAAATAAAAAACTTGTTGCTATTTTCTCCAGCTATTGCCAAGACAGAACTTGGCAGACTATGATGCAAAAAATGAACTGGAACAGGAAAGCCATCCTTGTGGGGTGCCCAAGTGGCTCAGCTGGTTGGGCGTCCGACTCTTGATCCCAGACCCTGGGACTGAGCCCTGCATTGGGTATCCTACTCAGCAGGAAGTCGGCTTCTCTCCCTCTCCCTCTGCCCCTCCTCCCAGCTCACATGCTATCACATGTGCAAAAGGAAAGCCACCCCTGTGAACGGTGACTCTCTAATTAGCAAACTTTCTGAGGGGCACCCATGAGGGTACCATGTAAGAATGCAGCTACAGGGCACTGTCTTATCATGGCATTAAGGGGACTTTCTAGATTTGCCAGACTCTCAACATATCTTGTCTAAGACACAAAGTCATTTTGAAAAACAGAATAATGAAGCTGAGGAGGAAAAAGCACTCAAATGAGACCAGCTAGGGGAGGCCATTCTACATACAACATGGTAAATGTAAGAATATGTAAATGGCACTCTTACCTGATTATTCTGATCTGCAAGATATCTAACCACAATAGGTAGTAAGTATTTGGAAAAAGCATATGGGATTGAAGGCCGGTTTTCTTGACAAAACAATGCAATATGAGGCACCTGTTCCATCAGCTCTGCTCTCACCGTCGGTTCTATTGAAATAACAGAAATGTGAACAAACACATTATCCCAAATTCACAAAATCTTTGCCTGGGCGTAAGACTATTCAGGAAAGCTCTGGACTTCCATCCTCAGCATAAAAGGGACTTACACAGTGTTCTCTAACTCTAGGATCCTTTTTCACAATCATATGCATATGCAGGTCAACCCCTCAAGTAAAAGGAAGATCCTACTCCCATCGCCAGGCTTCTATCTTCCTACTGCGCACTAAGTATGCAATCATTTCCTATTATGACCAAATTTATCCATCACCTACATTGTGTCACATATGCTAGGGGTTAAATATCCAATATTCACATCTACAAAATATGTAATATCTATGAACTATTTAAGAGCCTCCTAGGACAAGTCATAAGGACTGGTTCCTAACCTAAATTTAATCAATGAATACAGAGTTTACAGTTAAAAATAACTAAGACTAAAATAAAGTAGACCAATCAATTTAAAGAAACAGAAGATCTGAAAAGACCCAAGTACGTACAGCAAATTTAAGAATGACAAATATAGTATTTCAAATCTCTGGGTTTCAAAAGGAGGAACTGCCTAAAAGTAATGGCAGGAGAATCAGTTATGTGAGAAAAAAGGGTGATTCCTATCCTGCATATCATACATGAATTATAATTAAAGTTCCAAACTTTTTTTTAAAGATCAAAAGCACTAGAAGACAACATTTAAAAAAAAAATGTTAAATCTTGAGGTGAGAAGCCATTCCAAGGTAAACAAAACCCCCACACCAACTTTGAGACCAATTAATTTCACTTTATAAAGCCTCCATTATAGACAACAGGTACCATACTGAGTTAAAAGGCAAGCTGGTCTGGGAGAAAATACACATATAATAAAGTACTAATAACTAAATATACAAAGAACCCATTGTTCAAATGAACACAAGGAAGAAAATAAGGATAAGGACAGGTAGTTCTCAGAAGAAATGCAAATGACCAAGACACATAGAGACATGACAGATTATCAATACAATTCATTACATCAGACCTAATTAGAACTTTGGTATTAATGATTATATCATTACAGTTACTTTAAGGTAAATATGCATGCATGGGTCCAGAGGAACTTTAGATTTCAACAAACAGAAATTAATGAAAGTATCAGGAGATAATGCACTAGCATCTTACAAAGCTAAGAATCTTATCAACAAACCAATATTTGGAATTTCTATTACATGGTACTGCCATTTGAAGTTAGACAGTAACTGAACAAAATAGTGCTTCTGTTTTATTTTTTAGTTAAAAAAAAAGACATAGGCCTCTCCTTTTCCTCACTGACCCTGTATTTGCTTACATGGACCTAATAATTATACATATTTTTGAAGCAAAAGAAGGATACAAGTTACAGTTCTGGTTAAGAATGAAATCAATAGGGGTGCCTGGGTGGCTCAGTTGGTTGGGCGTCTGCCTTTGGCTCAAGTCATGCTCTCACCCACATCAGGCTCCTTGTTCAGCCAAGAGTCTGCTTCTCCCTCTTCCTTGGTCCCTCCCCACTGCTCAGTCCCTCTCTTAAATAAATAAATAAAATCTTAAAAAAAAGAAAAAAAGAATGTGATCAGTAACTTTTCTTTCTTCAAAGACCTGGTTAGGCAAACAGACCAATGGAACAAAACAGAGTCAAGAAATGAACACACTGTGAGTCATATGGGAGGAACTGAAGTGCTGGGGAGGGATTTCAGAGCTACTATGATGGCTGAAGAGAACGAAGAAAAGGGAGTTGAGTCCAAGGTCTCTAACTTGATAAGCTGGGCTGATCATGACTACTGAAAAATACAGTTGTAAAATTAATGCATATATTCCATTCTCTTAAGCAAACAAGGAGCTTAGAACCTTTAAGTCTTTCATCTGCCTTATCCTTATCAAGTTCAATCTTGATTTTTTTATTTCCCTGAAGTTATTACTCATAGTTTTAGGATTTTTATAGAGCAAATGCTTGTTTAAATTTACTACTAATTTAGTAAGTTTTTTTTCCATCCAACTCTTTTCTGTTTCAATTTTTAAAAATCTATACATACAGTTACACACCAACATGATAAGCTTCAGAAGTATAAAGAAGCTAGACACAAAAAAACATTTTCAGTATGATTCCATACAAAAGTTCAGAGGGGAAAATTAATCTATACACTTAGGGGTCAAACATGGATTTACCTTGGGAAAGAAGAACAGGACAGAAATGAGAAGGTGCCCTGAAATGGTTTCCGGGATGCTAGTTTTATCTCTTGATCTGAGTACTAATTACATGGGCCTTCATTTTGCTTTTCTTCATGGGGCCGGAAATTTATAGTCCATGTACTTTTTTTTGTTTTTGAAAGATTTTATTTATTTATTTGACAGAGAGAGATGACAAGTAGATAGAGAGGCAGGCAGAGAGAGAGAGGAAGAGAAGAGGCTCCCTGCTGGGCAGAAAGCCAGATGCAGGGCTCCATCCCAGGACCCTGAGATCATGACCTGAGCCAAAGGCAGAGGCTTTACCCACTGAGCCAGCCAGGCACCCCAGTCCATGTACTTTTTGTAGTGAGTTTTATTCAATATTAAAGTAACAGAGCCCCCCAGCAAGTGTTCCTGTTGCCCATCTATGTCACCAAGTGTCTGTACTGGTACATTACTGTTCTATATCATAAAAACACACTCTAGGATGTCACGGTATGAACCCCTACAATCTAGCCCTCGACTGCCTTATTGAACAGCCTCATTATTTTAAGCCATAGACTCAATAAACTACCTGTTGACCAAATGGGCCACTATTTTGAACTCCTTAATCCTCTAAACCAGTCTTTCCTTCTCCTGAGTATGCGGTTTCCCTTCTCTGTACCTCATCATTCTACTAAATTTCACTAAATGTCACTAACTTTCTGAAACCAGCACCAACTCTCCCTGTTATAAAGTATTATTTTTAAGTTATTTGCATTCATTAAACTGTTAATTTGATGACAGGAATTCTTATTCACCTTAGTAACTGCTCTAGCATTTATTCTAGAATTTGGCCTAGGACTGTGCACTGTATTATGCTTATCAAATGAACAAAAAAATGTGAAAGTCAATAGAAAAGTCAATAGTCTTAGTCAATAGAAAGTCAATAGTCATATTTACCATGAACTCAACAACTTGAGAGTATATTTAAAAATATATATATACAGTTGACCCTTGAACAACTAAGGGGCTGGGGCACTGACCCCTCCCTGTGTAGAAAATCCACATAAAACTTTTGACACCCCCAAAACCTGACTACTATTAGCCTACTGTTGACTGAAAGCCTTACCAATAACAAGTCGATTAACATGTACTTTTTATGTTTTATATTGTATGCTGTATTCTCACAATAAAGTAAGCTAGGGAAAAGAATATGTTATTAAGAAAATCATAAGGAAAATACATTTAAAGTACTATACTCATCGAAAAAAATCTATCAATGGACCTGAACAGTTCAAACCCATGTTCAAGAGTCAACTATATATAGATAAATATATTTATAAAAACAAGTACTATGGGTGACAAACAGGTAAAAGAAAATAAACACAAATTTCTCCCTAAAGAATATCTATTCTAATAACTAAGAAAGGAATAGCCACAATGCAAAAAATAAGTAAGTGAAAATTATAATTGATGAGATTCTCCTAAAACCATTCTGGAACAAGCATCCATATATGAGCAAGTACATATATCATCATTAGATGTCACCATTAGACAGATTATTTGTAAACTTATGAATTTTTTCCTATAGGAAAATAAAAAAACACTTCAGGCTTATGTAAATAGTAAAACATAGTCCCTTAAAACAAATTGCTCACCAAAAGATGAGCCCATCTAAAAATTAAAAATCAGAGTGCTTACATGCCAAAAAGTTTGTTAGAAAGTGAAAAATAACACATTTTAATAAAGAGATAATGGGTTTAAGAAATAAATTTTATTTTTGAATTGTTTCTAAAATAAAAAATAAAGATATGGATATGACTTAAGATTAAGTTAAAATGGTAAGGTTTATGTTATGCATATTTTGCCTCAAGAAAAAATATTTTTAAGAAACTTAATATAATCATATTGAAGTCAGGTTTACTTCTTTCTTTTTTTTTTTTTTTAAACATTTAAAAAAATTTTTCTATTTATTTATTTGACAGACTGAGATCAAAAGTAGGCAGAGAGGCAGGCAAAGAGAGAGGAAGGGAAGCAGGCTCCCTGCTGAGCGGAGAGCCAGCCTGCGATCCCAGAACTCTGGGATCATGACCTGAGTGGAAGGCAGAGACTAACCCACTGAACCACCCAGGCACCCCAGGTTTACCTCTTTCTTAAGCAGACCATCTTATCTTCTCTTTGGAGACAAAACGCTCTAGTTTTATCATGACTGATAGAAGCATTTTATATTTGCCTTAAAGTTATAGCTCACTCCATCCCTTTTAAAATGTATTCAAAATTATTTTTAAGTTTTCAGCAATCCTAAAATATTAACATACATGATGCAAAAACAACTTGTAGATTTTTCTGATGAGAAATTTCCAAAATTAAACAAACCAACCACAAAATGTGGCTATTAGAAAGTTTTTTTTCTATTTCTTACTGATGTATTTGGTAATTTATTTAGGAAATCTTTTAAACAAGTCTCATAATACACTAAGTTTTTCATTAGTTCATAAAAACTCAAATTTGGTTAAAGAAACCTTTCTCTTCATTAACATATACCTGAATCGTCAGCTAATCTGCTAATTCTTTCCAAAACAGCAATGCAATCTCTTTCATCATCGCAGACTTCCCTCAATGTGTCCAGCAAACTCCGGGCCACCATTTGTCTAAAAGAAAAAGAAAATGATATAGTGCTTAGCAGTGTTAATAAGTAATATTTAGAATTCCAAAAGGTAGACTCTACATGATTTAAAAAAATTTTTTTAAGATATTTTATAACATATATTAAGTCACTAATCTCCTAAGTGACAAATGCCAGCATGGATTTTATTGTTAACAAGAGACTGAATATTTACCAAAATATTTTTCATCTTTAACTGAAGTGACAAATTTCTAAGGTCACTGAAAATTCTATAAAACTTCAGTTATCTTCAACTATCAAATTATAGGAAAATACACACATTCCTCATTATGTAAAATATTACCTTCACACATTTTTACTGAGATTTATACATCTATACTCAAAAAATTTAAGACTTTCAGGTTTCCCAGAAAACTGATACAGGTATCCTGGGGACCACAGTTGGAGAAACAATGCATTAGGAAGCGTCCCAATCCCCTTGAACATCACCTGGCACATAGTAGGTTTACAGCATCATCTGTTGAAAGAATAATATACTCCCCTCAGTAATCACTTTACACAAATATTAAAATTATGCCGAACACCAAAAAGGTAATGGTGTTTTTATTTGTTTTGGGGTTTTTTTGGCCAAAATGCTAACAGAGTGTCACATGCTTACTAGGATCAAGGAATAAATAATTATAAAAGAGGCCTTGGCTGTGATTATTAACAAAACATGCTGGCCGAGACTACACATGTTAATACTACTTTAAACTGAAAAACTGGATTTTCCCTATTGAAATGAATGTAGTAATTAATCCTTCCACTTCCACAAGGAAAAGAATAGGCACATACCTGTTAAACACGTTCTCACTTGCAGCATACTTGTCCAGTCTCCCCAGTGGCGTCAACATTTCATCTTGTGAGACAAAGTCCAGGGCTGAAGGTATAATAATCACATCAGACTCTGAGCTGTAGTCATCCACACCAACTATCAGAGACATCAGAAATACTCCTTATAACACTCTGAAACTAAAAAGTACCCCTTGCCTGTCTGAAGCAGCATAAGTAAGACTATCTTTAATGTTTCTGGAGTGACATAAAAGATCACAAGAGATTCTTACATCAACTCTTACATTCAAGCCATGAAAGACTCAAGGATGCTCCCTCTCCTTTTTCTATAGGTATGTCTAGTTGTCTCTAGAAACAGAGGGAACAGAGGCTATGAAAACTCAGCACAGTGTGATCACTGAGAACTTACATGTTCAATCAGAACACTAACAACTTCTAAATAAAATGTCAAACACTGGTAAAGTAAATTCTGCAATGCAGTCAGAATAACTCACGTTTTAAGCAAAAGAACAAATGTAAGAATTATAGCAGACTTCTCATCAGAAACAATATAAGCCAGGAGAGAGTAAAGCATTCCTTGAAGTACTAAAAGAAAAAAAAAAAAAAACCCAAAAACCAAAAACAAAACAAAACAAAAGTCAACCTACAACTCTGTAGCCAATAAATAAACATCCTTAAAGTATCTCTGAAATTCTTTATCTTTCAAATACACAGATTTCAAACACACAAAAGCTGACAGATATCATCACAAGCAAACAAGAATTATTACAAGAATTACAAGAATTATTAAAGTCCTTCAAGCAAAAAGAAAATTACACCAATTGTACAAAAGACTTTTCTTATTTAAAAATCTCTTTGAAAGATAATTATTTAAAGTAAAAATATGTAATGCAAAAAAAAAAAAAGATAAAAAAATCTACTCTTAACTAGAATGAACAGAGTGGAGGTCGGTGAAATAGGTGGTGGGGATTGGGGGGGCACTTGTGATGAGCACCAGGTGTTGAATACTGAATGTGCTGATGTGCTGAATCACTGTATTGTACATCTGAAACTAATTACACTGTATGCTAACTGGAATTTAAATAAAAACTTTAAAAAAATGTACTTCGGGTTTCTAACATATATAGAAGTTAAAATGTGTAACTATAACAGCACAAAGGCAGGAAGGGCAAAGTATACTGTTCTTACACTGTGAGGAGATAACATGTTACTTGAAGGCAGACTGTTTAAAGATGTACACTAATCAGAAACTCTACAGTAGCCATTACACATCCAAAAAAAAAAAAAAAAAGCCCAAACCCACCAAAGATATATAGCTAATAAGCCAATAAGGCCATAAAATGGAATCATAAAAGAAATATTCCATCCAAAAGGCAGAAAAAGAGGATAAAAGAGGAGACAGGACACACAGAAAGCTGTGAGATTTAAACCCAACCATGTCAATAACCTTGCTGAGCACAAATAGTATCAATACCCCCAATTAAAAGGCAGAGATTTTCAAACTGGATTAAAAATAGCACCTAACATTAAAATAATTACTTACATAGTACAGACAACTTTTATAGTTTATGCTGATCTATAATTCATAGCACAGTATTTATTTTGAATCAGAAAGTTGTAAAAACCACTCAGATACTCTTATTTGGCCTCTGTTTTTCTCCTTCTAGTACAGGACTGTTGAGCTAGCATGACCTCAAAGGTACCTTTATGCAGGCTCTAGAATTCTATGACTATGACCAAACTGTTTCATCAGCCTCATACTTGTTAATCTTAAAGATAACCATTAAAATCATGATACTTGGTCCTTAGAAAGCCAGGACTCCTAGAATGGCGATTGTCCAACATTGCCGTGTATAAGGCAAGCTTGGAGCACTTAACTTGAAATGCAGACAGCAGGTGCCACAGTCAAATATTGATTATGGAGGTTTGGGGTAATCTCCAGGAACACTCATTTTTAATAAATACCCCTACTAATCCAAATGCAAATTGTGGAACAACCATATTTAAGAAACATACTGTTAGAGGGCAACAAAACTGTATTTTGCTTCAAATTTGGACACCACTCTAACCACCACGGTTGACAATGAATGAGTTCTCTACAAAAGATGTTCCACTCTGGCACAGGCAATGGTGACAATCTCCCAGAACTGTTGCCTCCTGCCAGTATCTGTGGATTCATCCTGGCCTGAACTCTCCTTTCTGAACTAATAAGATTTCTTCATCAGTTTTTGATTGGACTAATAACGCTCTGGATCTCATCTTTATGGAGACCAGGAGAATTTGGTTCCCACACGACAGAGTGCACACTTAAGTCTTACTCAGTTATCTTGCAAATGTCTGCCACAGGTTGCAAGAAGAGAAACATAAAAATAATGAATAAAAAAAGACTATTACCACTAACGAAAAAACCCTACAGTATATACTGAGTGATGGTACAGTAAATAACATTCTCTGATAAAACAGACAACACAGAGGTAGTAAATGTAGCTGAACAAGTTAATAAGGATCCTATAGTTTATGCAAGAACACTAACTAGATGGTAAATAAATTAAAGGGTTACAATCCTTGTGAGTACTCTCTAAAATACACAAAAAAGAATAGCTAGAAAGCCAATAGGGGAATTAAAAGGAATTAAAATGCAATACTAAAAAATATCGTTAACCCAAAAGGAAGTCATGAAAAAAGCAACAGAGGATAAAAGAGAGAGACAGAAAAAAAAAAAACAGACCTAATCCAACCAGACCAGTAATTACATTACATATAAGCGGACTATACACTTAAAAGCAGAGATCCCCAACTAATAAAAAAGTAACACCCAACTATAGCCTATCCACCAGAGACATAGTTTTAAAGCCAAAATTTCAACCAATAGGTTGAAAAGAATTTTTTCTTCTTTTACACCAAAGATAAAACATGAAACAGTAAGCCTAAGAAAGCCAAAGTGGTGATACCAGTATTACACAAAAGACAAAGACGAGGACCATTACTGCAGATGAAGAGAGACGGTTCATGCCTCCATACCCCACCTGAGCACCTTCTTCCTGGTTAACTAATTTCAGTTTACAGAGGCTTTGACACTATGGCAGCAGCAGCCCTTAGGGCGTCACAGCCTTAAAAACTTAGGCTCCTCCACTGATGAAGTAAGAAAAACCAGGTCATCTTTTCATGTTATTTGAAATTTCAAAGTGACCAAAAAGCATATTAAAGACAATGATCACTCTAAAATACTTTTTCAAATTACCTGACCTCCCCAAATTCCTATACTTCTTCTACCCCGGGAAACTTACTGTCTTAGCTGAAGGGCAACCAGGATGGAGTGGAAAAAGGAAGAGGACTTGCAAGCTCTGCATGAGAGACAGGATTCCAATAAACACTTAAGTGGGCAATCTTCACTTTTTCAAAACCCCACATTTAATTATAAAATAAATGCTTCCATGAAAAAGCTATATGACATCTTTTTTTTTTTAATTTTTTATTTTTTATAAACATATATTTTTATCCCCAGGGGTACAGGTCTGTGAATCACCAGGTTTACACACTTCACAGCACTCACCAAAGCACATACCCTCCCCAATGTCCATAATCCCACCCCCTTCTCCATACCCCCCTCCCCCCATATATGACATCTTTTAAAAAAATTTTTTTACTTACTTAAGTATTTACTTCCAGTAGAGTTAACATACAGTGTTATATTAATTTCAGGTGCACAATATAATTGATTCAATAATTCTATACGTTACTTAGTGCTCGTCATTGTAAGTGCACTCTTCAATCTTACAATGAAAACTTGTGGGTTTTAGTGAATTCTAACAGAACCCTAATAGAAGAGAATTCCTAATAGGAATAGAACCCCAGAGGACAAACTGAAGCCTTATATTTAAGGCATCATATGACAAAGACCCAAAACATAAATTAGACTCAACAGATCCTTCTACTCCCAAATTATAAGAACCAAATGTGTTACAATACACACTAAGAGATCAAGAAAAAAAATGATGAGAACGTAACAACAGAAAAATGACACTTCTCTTTGTTAACATATAAAACAGAATAGTTCCCTTTGTAATAAGCTAAGAGGTCATATAGTGGAAAGGAGAAAATATCCTTACAGTTCAGGATGTATCCTCTACCTATTCTCAGCTCCTTGCTCCAGAACCAAAGGATATCCAAAGGAGCAGAAAGCAATGGTCCAATTTTTAGCTATTTTAAATTTAAGGAAAATGTAAAAGTTTAAAGTTCAACCCATGTGGAAGTTTCAAAATGATTAATTTAGCCTCTACATAGTGACAGCGAACAGTGGTGTGAAAAGGATAGAGGCTCTTCAAAGTAAGACAGATCTGGGTTCAAATCTCATGTTTTGCTACTCATGAATTATATGAACGTAACACAAATACCTAATTAATTTGGGTCTGCTTCCTCATCTACAAAATAAAGGGAAAGACTTTTAAGACACGCATTCTAAGATAACGTCTATAAAGTCTCTAACATGGAGTCAGACAAATGAGTAAATGTTTCCTCCCCTGTGCATTTAGGTCTGTTTCTAGATACAGAGAATCTCAATGTGGTTTCCATTTATTTTTAAATGTTTTCATCCATTTCAACCAGTAAGTAGGGGAGCCCATATACTCGGAGTGCCAAGCACTCAATAAGGAACACAGATATAAACACTAGACAAAGTACATGCATGTAAGTATGTATGTCCAGATATGTGTACACATACATACTAAGAAAGACAGACAGTATAAGAATATACACAGTATGTTGTTAACTATTATATGCTTTTAGTTGTTGTAGGTCTAAATTTGCCCTGCTGAGAAGAAGACTTCAAAAAATCAGGCAGTTCTTGGAAGATACAGTGGAGTTGCCAAGCAGGACAGAGGGCAGAAGAGGGCATTCCCAGCAGAGAGATCTAAGGATGGGGAGGGAGTAAAGGCAAACCATGCCATGTCTGGCAAACTGCCCAAGGACTGTAGCACAAGGTGGGACACAGGGTTTCCAAAGAAGGGAGACAGAAGAGTAGGAGAATGTGGCCAACCAAAATCAACCTAGCCTTCTAATTTTAAAAAAGTAACATTATTACATCTTGCAATAACCTCTTACCTGGCTAGAGAAGTCACACTGCCACCCTGTAATTAGGAATGGCACAGGGATGCTAAGCAACAACTTAGTTAAATTCAACAGTTGTTACCTCTTTTGGGCAACAATTCTGGGCAGAAAATATACTTATTCAACTGTGCTACGCTAACACTTTATTAAAATTCTCAATTATTAATTAAAACCACATTTTTTTTTTTTAGAAGTTAAGCAAGAAGCCTTCTTTTCCAAGCCAAAGACCTTTTGCCTTTACACAGCATTCTAAGAGAACCCCAGGTATCACATTACTCCTCTCCCGATTATCTGACACCCTTAAGAAGAGGAGGAAAGAAGTATATAGGAGCCTTAGTCCCCTTTAAGAGTACATTCTAATTCAGTGGAGACAATCCTGGTTCTACCTGCATCACCATAAGTCTCTTTTCTATTCCTTGTTAACAGTGCTTAGACATACTACAAATTCATGCTAATTTCATGCTCTTTCAGTAAGAATTCTGAATCTACTATTCTTAAACCTTAAATTCTCAGAAGATGTGCCAAATCCCTAAGTTCCCAGAACTACCCTCAAAAAAATCAACCCTGTTCCTACTTTACCGTCATAAAGGTATCTGATGAACTCTGCAGCACTAACTCAGGGGCAAAGAGTGCGGGCAGCCAGAACAAAAGCAAGGAAGAACAGTCTGAGTAGCACTCCTGACCACTGTTCTACTCTTGACCACAGATATGTTTAAAAGCACGAGAAGATACACAAGTGCTTCTCATGTTACTGCTGTTGCAAGGTATATTTTCCCAACAACACTGCCTTTAAACACCAACCACCTCAACGAAGACTCAACTACTACGGAAACAGTAACATTACAATGGTGGAGGGAAGAGAAGTCCTGTACACTATACTCTATGAGCAATACAAAGGTCATTAAGGTCAATTCTGAGTACTTGGATTTTTTTCCTGACACACTCAATCCAGAACTTAAGCTTGCTATTCTCTAAAATGATTTTTCATCAAATTTGTTGAAGAGGTAGTTCCCTGCACAGCCTTCACCTCCTCCTCAAGACAAGCAATCTGGCCTATTTCTTCTTCACTCTTGGGATTCTCATCTTAAGGATCAGCAGTAATTTGCCAAAACTAGAGGGCCCTTCTTAGATCAATTGTGCTACTCCTCTACAGCACTTGACAAAGCTGATTTTCACTATTCCAATGCCCTCTTCTTAAATTCTCTTTTCTTGGGTTCTCTGGAAGTACACCATCCTGAGTATTTTTCAACCTTTCTGGACTAGTCTTATTTTTTTCTCATCGTTTTATGTAGGCAGTTTCCTTCTACTTTTGTCCTCACATTTTACACACACACACCCTCCTCTCCCTCCACCTTGAAAATGCATGGCTTCTATAATCACCTATAATGCAAATAACCTCCAAAAGTCTCCTGCCCTGATGCCAGATCCATATTTGCAGGTACATCATAGAATCTCCACCTCAATGTCACATTTGTTCTAAAAATTAAACTGTCCAAACAGATCTTATAAAAATCAGCTCTTCTTCAAGGGCTTTATCCTGTGATCTTGAGTTCTCAAACATTAAAAAAAAAAAAAAAGTAACTGTAGACTTTAAGATTTTATTTATTTATTTGACAGACAGAGATCACAAGTAGGCAGAGAGGCAGGTGGCAGGGGTGGGGGAGGGAAGCAGGCTCCATGCTGAGCAGAGAGCCTGATGTAGGGCTCCATCCCAGGACCCTGGGATCACGACCTGAGCTGAAGGCAGAGGCTTTAACCCACTGAGCCACCCAGATGCCCATACAGTTTCCTTTTTAATATACCTTTCTGGCCCCCATCATTTAATCAGTTGCTAAGAACTATAAATTCTACTTTTAGGGGGGATGACTTTTATAAAATATTCTGTATTCCCACCTCTCAGTTCCCAACACCCTCATTCAGAGGTTCTAATGTCTTTTGCTGAGAGCAAACCAGGGCACCTGAAGCCCACGAGGGACACAAAGATTATCCTGGGAATAAATCAGATGGATGACTTGAAGGGATATCTTAGACCCCCAACTTCCAGTACTCATTGCAAAAATGTGTCTAGGAGTTTGGATCCTAAGGTTTTCCCTTTTACAATCTCCAGCCTCCACAGGACAAGTAAAGACATCTCTCTCAGCTCCAAGACCACCATGTTACACTGCCCCAAGGCTGGAAAAACCTCCACTGTCAAACAGAGCCACGGAGATACTACTGGAATTGTTAAGAGATCAACTCTCTAAAGACTGTAACAAAGACATTTACAAGTCAGATATGTTTTAATTCTTTGCTTTCAAAAAACTGAAAAGACTGATAGCCCATTAAAAACATGTCTTTAAAAATTTTAGCATATAAGCTCGAAGAAATTCAAGGAAATTAGTGCTGCTAACAAAACCATTTCCATCAACTTATCTGTATCAACAAAATTTCTCAGTGCGCACAGGTCTTAAAATAATAAAAGGTAGAAATGGATGCTAAGTATTGTCTCATTCTGGCAAACTATATTCATCATGAATACACACGTGACTTATTTTTATTTTTTACGATTTTACTTATTTGACAGGGAGAGGGAAAGACAGCAAGAGAGGGAACACAAGAGGGGGAGTGGGAGAGGGAGAGGCAGGCTTCTCACCAGGCAGGGAGCCTGATGCAGAACAGCATCCCAGGACCCTAAGATCATGACCTGAGCCTAAGGCAGATGCTTAATATCTGAGCCACCCAGGCAACCCATACATCACTTTTTAAAAAGCCCTATGCAGGGGACCTGGATGGCCCAGTTGGTTAAGTGACTTTGGCTCATGCTTCAGGCTCCCCACTGAGCAGGAGAATCGGCTTCTCCCTCTAGGTCTCCCTCTGTCCCTCCCCACGCTGCTCATGCTCTCTCTCAAAAACAAAAACAAACAAACAAAAAACTTAAAAAAAAATTTTTTTAAAAAGCCCCATCCATTCTGTTGAGATACCTACTCAGTAAAATTGTGTAGGAAATGGAAAGATATCAAGATAAAAAGAACAGGCTAACATTCACAACTTAAAAGTTTATTCTTGAAAATGGATGACAAAAGTCATCAAAGTGCTATGCTATGTAGATTTTTTAAAACTTTGTAACAGTTACATTTATAAGTTTTGTTTTTAAAAATAGCTATAAACTTAAAAATGCATGAAACAGTGTTTTTGAAACTATTTTAGGAAGTATACAGTGAGTAACTTTGAAGACCACTACCCTCCATCACCAACTTCGTCTCCCCTCATTCTACCCCAGTTTACACATCACAACCACTTCTATCTTCCTAAAGCTCTACTCTGTTCAATACACTCCCTGCCTTTCCTCCCCCCTCCCTCCCCTCCCCGACCCCAAAACTCCCAGACAGCCAGTGTTAAGGGACTCACTTTCTCATGCTGTAATTAAAGGGACTCCGTGATCTGGCACAGCATCTTTCCCTCTTTTGCACGACCAGACTGGAGCCCATTTCCAGTCACAATTCCCACAACCCTCCTGTCCTATGTCCTTATTACATCTGTCCCACTTCTGCCCTTTTACCCTCATCTCAGTTTAAACTTACCTATTTACAAACACCATTCAGTTTCCTTTTTCTTAAGATTTTATTTATTTGAGAGCGAGCGAGCATGAAAGGGGAGAGGGTCAGAGCGAAAGCAGGGAGCCTGATGCAGGACTCCATCCTGAAACTCTGGGATCCTGGGGCCAGCCAAAGGCAGTTGCTTAACCAACTTAGCTACCCAAGCACCCCTCCTCTTCTAATTAAGATCTCTTCCTCCTTTGAATCCCCCAGTCTGGGTGCCCTAGCTTTTATTCCGCCAGCAATCACAGTGTTTGAGCTGTTTTTCCTTCTTTCATTTTCTTTTGCCTGTCCCCAGTTCCAACATAGATAAATTCCCTGAAGGCATAGACTGTCCTGTTCATTCTTTTATTACCTTAAAAAAAAAAAAAAAAAGTCTAATGCTTCTCCTGAATAATGCACTTAATTAACATGTTAGTGAAAGGTAGCCCACAGCGATACTTGAGGGAACTAGAGTACTTCATCCTCTGCTAAGATAGTGACAAGCTCATTAGCATATTAATGCCTCTGAGAGGTACCACACCAAAAAGAATGGTTAATTTCTGGAACCTGACTTTCACCAAGCTTGATCACGACACAGCATCCTTTCATTCACCATGTAGTCTCTAATAATAGCCTCTAAAATAGGGGGAAAAAAGAAACCCACAAAAAACAGACAATGCGTCCTCCCTCCTCCCATTTTTCTTCCCTTGATACTACTTAGACCACAATAAAATTTCCCAAATTTTGTCTCCCAATTCTTTACATTCTTTTTAGAAAATGAAAACAAGATGTACCTTGGAGATTTCATCATTTTTATAAAAGTCTTACCTTAAGATATGGGCTTTAAGATGGTATTTTAATAAATAAGCCAACAAATGAATAGGGAGGAAGGGGATGCTCTTCAGTAAAGCAGATTGCCGAAAGGAAATGTAAATGGATTCAAGTAAGAATCACAGACACATTCTAATACTAATGGGTAGAAGTCTGTTTGGGAATGAGGTATTTCCTCGGTGTCCAACTATTCCCCTTACTAATTATTAAAGGAAAGAACAGAATCTTTAGGTGGAGAAATCTTGCAGACATTACCTTAATCAAGTGGTTAAAATTACCACCACCAATAATGGACAACTGACATCAGGTGCCTCTTGAGATGAAGCACTGAGAAAAATTACAGAACTGCTTACATAGTATTCCTGTTTAAAAAAAAAAAAAAAGAAAGAAAGAAAGAAAGAAAAGCCCAAAGAAAAAGAAAGTGCAAAACCTTAATCTAATCATGAGGAAACTATATAAAACCAGATTCTTCAAAAATATCAGTATCATGAAAGCTAAAGGCTTTCAAAGAGGCATTACAACTAAATGCAATGCTAGAGCTGGACTGGTAAAATGGTTGCCATAAAAAACATTATCAAACAACTGGTGAAATTTGAAAATGACTACTTCTTACATATTTGAATTGTATCAATGTTACATTTTGTGAATCTGATCGCTGATTATGAGAGAATGGCCTTGCTCTTAGGAGATCCAGGCTAAAGGGTCTGATTTCTAAACTTATTCTTAAAAGATGCAAAGAAGGGGTGCCTGGGTGGCTCAGTGCATTGAGCCTCTGCCTTTGGATTGGGTCATGATCCCAGGGTCCTGAGATTGAGCCCTACATCGGGCTCTCTGCTCAGCAGAGAGCCTGCTTCCTCCTCTCTCTCTGCCTGTCTCTCTGCCTGCTTGTGATCTGTCAAATAAATAAATAAAATCTTAAAAAAATGCAAAGAAGATTAAGAACAATGTATATATTACACTGTGTGTGTGTGTGTGTGTGTGTGTAATGTATAGAAAAAATAGAGCTGTCTGGCAAAATGTTAACATTAGTTGGAGGTAGGTGAAGAATTTGGGGAATTAACTAGAACACCTGTGCAACTTCTCTGTGGGTCTAAAAATTTTCAATTCAATTAAATCAATTTTTCACATTTACTCTGAAAATAAATTACTTCACTATTTGACTACAATTAAGGTTTTATGACCGAATTTAGCTTAGCCAGAAAAACCACAACTCACCTTAGTAAGTATGTGCTGAAGGTCTACGGTGTGATGGGTACTATTATAGGTAAAGAGTAAAAATGTTACAGACCTTGGACTGAACAGTACAGTTGCAAGGGTAGCAAATCACCGCCAGCAGGCGAAACTGGCCCCAGTCTGATCTGTGCATGGAGCAGCCAGCTATCCTTATTCATTTCTGTACTGTCTTGGGCTGTTTTCATCCTACGCAGGCAGACCTGAGTAGCTGCAACAGAGACAGCGTGGCCCAAAAAACCTAAAATATTTACAGCCTGTTCCTTCACTGACTTTCCAATCCCTGGTCTAGGAATGTAGCAGAAATGTAATTAAGGCATTGTTTGGGGAAAAAAATGATTAAGAGAAACAACAGATCTGAAGGACTGTATAACATCAAGCAACAGGTATGTTGTTTCAATTTACACTTTGTGACAATGTTCACCAGATAGCCTTCCTTTAAATATATTAAAAGTTCACTAAATCCTCAGAAATGATCTTTACTGGGACATATAAAGGCATCCTATAGCATGTTTAATCTTCTAATTGAAGTTAAGCAAGAATAATTTCCTAAAGTTCATTCTATGTGAATATTCTAAAAACATTTCCCTAAAGTCTACATATAAATAGAAGAGGCATCAGTGTGTTTACCTTCTGTCAAATTAGTTACCAAGATCACGCTTCCTAAACAGTATTTGCCAGAGGAACATGCGGCACACTAAAGCCCTTGCAAGTGTGTGCAAGTGTGGATTTCCTATACATTATAGATGTGTTGTTTTTTCCCTTCAGTGAGTAAACATTTTCCTCATAGTCCTATTAACCCTACTAAGTTGGTAAGTAATCCTTTTCTCCATAGGTAATCCAAATATAAAATTAGAGCTAATCCAGATCCAAATTACCACCAATCTCTAATACTCCATTAAGTGGAGTCTTGATTTTATTCCAAGTTTTGAAGTTATTTCTAGCAAACACTAAGTTAATAACTAAATGTAAAAATGATTTTTATCAAGTCTTTCTGACTATAAATTTAAAACAGTATAGTTAGTTTAAATATAAATTCAGATTTTAGAATGATCACTTGATGTGATGATCAGATATATCAGATCCCATGCCACTTTTACTGCAATGACTGTCTCCCCCGTACATGAGTGTTTAAACACAAAGGGAAAGTGTGTATTTTGCTCCTAACATTTCCATGACAAATAGGAGTAACTCAGGACAAAAATGATTTTACCTACCAAATACTTAGAGCATGTTAGTACCTCTGTGTCCTTCAGAACCTTTACGAGGTTAATGACCTAAGTAAGTGATAAATTAAGGGAAGTCAAATTGGAAGGCAGGAAGAACACAGTAGTCAAAGGTAATAAAGTAAGAAAGACTGTGTCACAGAGGTTAATTAACCTAACACTTTCAAGTTAGGGGACTGAGCAAATTATTTAACCATCAGATAAGCCTCATCTGATACCACTTTTGTAAAACTTTGCGCTTACCACAGACCTCATGGGGAGTACTATAAGATTATAGCACATTGCCCAACACACAGTATGATAATAAATGGTAATTAAAAAAATGAAATCCAGAAATTTCTCCCACCTCTCTTTTTCAACTAAAGAGCTATGTTAGATGAGCTCTAGGAAAAGGACATCAACACCTTCAAGATCTGAATTGTATTCTAGCCACCTTGCCACCCTTATCTGGGAGACCTTGGGCTTATTACTTTCTTCTGCTTAAAGAACAATTATATAATCTGCCCTCTAGCTCTTGATTTCAGTAATTCTGGGATCACTGGCTCACTAGAGGTACAGCACAGCTCACAATTTTAGAAGTTTATGTGATTCTAGATGATATTGGCAAACAATTTTTATTTTCTTTTCAGTGTTCCAAAATTCATTGTTTATACACCACACCTAGTGCTCCATGCAATACCTGCCCTTCTTAACACCCACCAGCAGGCTCATGCAACCTCCCAACCCCCCGGCAAACCCATTTAAAATAGAAAACTCAACTTTAGTTCACCAGTATTCTTTTGCTTCCATAAAGGCTAGCCCACAAGGGCAAAATGTGCTTAGCATGATAAAAATAAAGAAGATATTGCTTCTCTTAAACCGGTGATCAATATGAAAGTAAATTTAGTAATTATTCAAATATGCTTTATTGCAGTAGTACCAACAAGGCCAATGTCTAAAGAACAATCATTTAGGGTGTCTGGGTGGCCTAGTTAGTTCAGAGTCCGACTCGATTTTCGGCTCAGGTCATGATCTCAGGGTTCTGAGATGCAGCCCCCTGTCCAGCCCTATTATGGATGTGGAGCCTGCTTGAGATTCTCTTTTCTCCCTTTGCCCCTCCCCTCCAGGCATGCCCTCTGAAGTAAATAAATCTTAAAAAAAAAAAAAGAAAGAAAGAAAGAAAAGAATTTAATTAAATTATTCAAAGTTTCATTATTTACTATACCTTAGTTACAATATTTACTGGATCTTAGATACCCTTCCACTCACAGATTACACATACTTCAGGTATATGCCTTGTGAAATATTTATAGTTAAAATAAAATAACACCTGGGATGTCACTAAAGTATTCTGGCTGCCTCCTCTCTACTCCCCCCACAAAAGCCCAGATGTTAGAGGTGTGTAAATGAAAGTTGAGGGTAAGGAGGGATATGATGACTCATCTGCTGTCATCTTATCTGAATGAAATTTTCCATTCAAAAAATTAAATGGCATTCAGTTAAAAAAAATCAATGTAATTCGTATTTTAAAAAAATAAAGAAAACCATATTTGTAGAAAAAGAATGTGACAAAATCCAACATCCACTCCTAATTTCAAAAAAGCTCTCAGTAAACTCAGGGAAGTTTCTCAACCTGATAAAGGGCATTTGTGAAAAAATAATAAACTGAACCTCAAAATTCAAAACTTCTACTCCTCTAAAGACACTGCTAAAAATAAGACAAGTTATACACAGAAGATAGTATTTGCAAATCACATACCTGAGAAAGAACCTGTGCCTGGAATATATAAAGAACTCCCAAAATTTAGTAAGAGAACAAATACCCAATGAAAGAATGAGCAAAAGATTTGAACAGGCACTTCATCAAAGACATATAGATGGCAAATGAGCACAGGAAAATATGAGCATTATTAGTCATTAAGGAAATACAAATTCAAACTACAAAAAAACAAAAAAAAAACAAAACAACCCAAACCACTATACATACTTAAGAGGACAGCTAGAATGAAGACTGCCCACACCAAACGCTGGCAAGGGTATGGAGCACCGGGAACTCTTACACACCGCTGGTGGGAGTGTAAAATGGTACAACCACTTTGGAAAACAGTTTGGCAGTTCCTTAAAAAGGGAGACAGCCATTCTACTCCTAGATACATACCCAAGAGAAAGACCATATGTGTCCACGCAAAGACTTGTACATGAATGCTCACTAGAGCTTTATTTCTAACAACCCCAAACTGGAATCATTCCAAGTGTCCATCAACGTTTTGAGGGCAGAGAAGAGCTGAGAAAAAAGAAGTTTTTCTGCTCAAGAAGTTATCTACTCAAGATAATAAGTGAATAAACAGCAATGGGCAGAATCTGAATGCAGGCCTAATGTTTACAAAACCAAGTGCTCTTTCCTCTGCACAGAACTAGACTGAAATTGGGGCAACTGAGTGGCTCACTCAAGTCATGATCCCAGGATCTAGGCCCCACGTGGGGCTCCCCGCTGAGCAGTGAGTCTGCTTCTCCGTCTCCCTCTCTGCCCACTTGTGCATGCACACTCTCAACTAATAAAATCTTAAAAAAAGAACTACACTGAGATGTGTTCCAGAATTACAGCATGATAAATGCTCAAACACCAACTTGACACCAAGTAGGCCAGAGAACAAGTCTGCTACCAAGTCTAGGAGGGTAAAGAGCTAAGAACACTTGACTGAACAGTCAGGAGGATCGAAGGATGGATCTGGAGAAGGGGGACCTTACGTGACCTGCCAGCTGAAAGATCAGTGCAGAAGTGCCTGCTTCAGAACTTAGAGTGAATATAGGCCTCTTAACCTCTTAACCTTAGCCCAAACCCCACAGATGTGCCACCACTCCTCCTCCAAAACATTCAATTAGGTTTATTTTCAGATCCAAGTTAAATGCAAAGTAACATTTTTTTTTTCTAAAGATTCTATTTATTTATTTGACAAAGAGATCACAAGGAGGCAGAGAGGCAGGCAGAGAGAGAGGGAGGAAGCAGGTTCCCTGATGAGCAGAGAGCCCGATGTGGGGCTCAATCCCAGGACCCTGAGACCATGACCTGAGCTGAAGGCAGAGGCAAAGTAACACTTTAATTCAGCCCACTCCATCATGTAGCTTATGGCAAAAATTCTTTGCCATCAGGAGAGAAAAATCTCAAAGCAAAATAAAAGGCGAACAGAGGAGTGAATAGTTTAAAATATAAGTTCTTTGTATTGATGGGATGAGGAACTGAGGCAAAAGTGCCAGAAATAATAAACCAGTGATCAAATGTGGCAGACTAATCAACTTTACCCAGCAAGGGCTGTTCATCTTTCCCCCAAGTCATGCAGATACAAGTCCAGGCAGCTGATGTGCATATTTACAAAAAAGGTTTTCTCCTTTTATCTTAAGACAAAAAACAAAAAGCAAAAAAAAAAAAGAAAGAAAGAAAAGAAAAAAGAAAAAAAAATTCTGCAGAGAATGGTTACCCAACACATCATTAACTGATTCTATATACATGGGGGTACCACTAAAACCAATTTTAAACATGCTTTTCTAGGATATTAATTATATTATCTCTAAATAAAGACTTTTCCTGTGTAGTCTTGTTGGTAGCAATCAAAATATGCTATCAAGTCTCGTGACTCACTCTTCCAAATCCCCATTTAACAACAGTTCTAAATATTATGGCTTTCAAGGGCACCTTCCTACAGCTTTTTAATTGATTCCCCGGCCGCTACTACACACAGCCCTAATTTTTTCCTCCTTACTTCCCTTAGGTGGCAAGGACATTAAGAATCTTATCAAAACTAGTTTTCAAAAGTAGTCCGAGGGCCCAGAGACTCTTTGAAAGAAGTACAGTCCGAGCAAATATACCCAGTTAGTCCCGGATCCATCCTTAATTCACTCTAATCCAATAGTGCCCTCAAACCTGAAAAAGAATATAGTGTAAAAATTTTCCAAAACTTCTTCGAATATGAACAATTCTGCGGTATGGCATATGACATAACATAGCTCCAAAGGCTCTTCAACGTCACGCTAGTTACAGCTGAAAGAAAAGTTAACATAAACACTAAATAAGCTATATTACACCCAAGCTTCATCCGAATGACCTCTCGGTTAAATCAAACCACATACAGCATGCTAGATTAATCCTCAAGGGTATTTTAAGCATGGGTTCAAACAAACTGCCTATACAACAGGCTTGGGCTGCTGCTCAATGCTGTAAACTAAGCGATTTAAGAAAAGAAAGTATTTCCAATAAATATTTAGAACCAGGAGGCCTACCTTAAAATTCTGACTGGTAGTTAAGGAGTTTCATTTCCTGAGAAAATAATTTAGTCCCTTGCACGTCAGCTAACTTATCAGAATACAACAGCCTTCTAACTCATCCAATCTTACAGAAGATTACTATAAGCCCTATCTCACCTATTTTAGAAATCCAGCAGATGGAATGTAAATCTAAAATGCATCCTTGAAAACTGATAATAGAAATTTAAAATCTCTCTCTTTGAAAGTCTACCTGAAATTTTGCATGGCCTCCCATGATTCAAGAAACAGGATTTCCCCCGGACTCTGAAGTCACTCTGCTGAGATACCTATTCAAATGGATGTCACTGGCTTTCTTTCACTTTGAAATTCAAAGTATGTTTCATGGTACAGTATGGAAAGTACCACTTTTAACCTATGACAAACTTAACAGTACCTAGTCATTTCATTTACTTACCTTTATGACCTTCTGCTATGTACATACAAAGCACCATTTTTCACATACTAGGATTTCATTTCTTTTTCTCAAGGCTATCAGCCAAGTCAGTCTTTGACCAACCTTTTCTCCATTCTGCCCACTTTTCTATGGGCTCTGTACAGAGACTTTGGGACTTAAACCAAAACAAAAGACCTAAGATTCTTATCAAGGTCTGGCAATGCCCCCCTCACTTCAAAATCCAGACCACACCCAGGTCCTCTCCTAGTCTCCATAGCAACAGATCACCTGTACTATTATATTTACTCTTTTTGTCTAGGTTCTGCATTTAGGAAAGACAACCAAGACTCTGGAGTTTGGCCAGAAAGTGAGGTCTTCCCATCACAAGGGCTGACTTAGACCTAGCTTGGCTGAAGCAGCAGGAACTGGTACACAACTACTCCGGAAGCAGGCCTCCATACCAGAACGGCGTGAGACAGAAAATCGGCTCATATGATAACGTTCCCATTGTAAGGGTAGCCCAAGATCCATTCTTTCCGACATCCCTGGTCCTCCATCTTCTCCAGGATGTGACAAGCTTTCTCATTCTCTCTCACCCTTGGCCTAGGCACCATAGCCAGATTTCCCCCTCATTCTTTCTCCCTTCACAATAAACAGCAAGTGGTCCTTCAACTGGCCACATGTTCAAAGATCCTTTGTTTCTAAATATTCCGGGTAAAGGTACCTGTGAAACCATAGCAACTGAAAAAACAAAACAAAACAATTATTCTAAAAAAGTCTTCAACCAATTTATAAATATGCAAATAAACTATGCCTTCAGATGTCTGTTTTATCCTAAATTAAACCTTTAATAAGTTAACTGCAAGCATCAGCAGAATCTATAATTACATTAATTCTGTAGTGTAATTTTCAACATCAGTATTTCCTTTTCGGTTCTTTAAGCTTCCCTTCCTCTTCAGTCCTAAGCACCACCATATAATAGTACTATTTACCAAGTACTGTTCTAAGTGCTTTCTGTGCGTTCATTTACAGAAGCCTCTAAACAACTCTAAACAGGCAATACCTATTATGTCTATCGAAAAATGACAACTTCAGCATCTGGACCAGGTTAAGTAAGCTGTACGAGTCTGTCCAAAATGACAATACCAAAACTGGAACAAAACAATCTGGCTTCGGAGTTTTGTCTATTAACTACTGAGGTTCACTGCCTCTGATAGCCTCATTATCACACTTATACTAAAACTGCTTGTAAACCACTAGAGGGCATAGACTGTGGTCATCCTTTGCAGAGCTATATCCTCAGTACACAGAAGTCTTGAGGCTTATGAATAAACCATTGTTGAGTTCTTCACAGGTGTGCTTTCCCCTCTAGACTGTGCTCCTTTAGGGTCAATGAGGAAACTCACACCACAGGTCATGCTCTACATGCATGGCATCTCGGTGAAAATAAAAGAATAGGCAGAAGTCCTTCCTTCACACATTCCTAAACACCTGCTGAGTGACGTTTCTTCTATTTATAAAGTCTTGAACGTAATTACAGAAATGAGAAGCCCCTGTTGGAGATAACAATCAAAGCCACCTTTCCAATCCTAATTCTGCAAGCAATCGATGGCTGCCTTGAATAACCTTTCAAACTTGCTAGCAGGCACAACATATGACATCAGGTGAAATGTAGAAGCTGTCCTTCACTACATTAGCACTGCTCCCTTTAAGAGAATTTTTTTTTTTTTAAATAAACAAGCCCAAGTTAGCAAAAGTTAATTCTGCATATGGTTAATTTGCTTTAAAAATGATTACTCTTTTCAGAGAACCCTTCTGAATAGTAAATTCCCCCTTACTTCACTCAAAACATCTAGGAATTTAAAAATTAAGCTTAATTTGGCCAAGGAAAAAACCACATTAGACGACACTAAGGATTAACGACCCGGTATTTAAAAGAGCAATTTCAAACTGCAACCATCTCTGAATTACTTACCTAAGTATTAGCCACAGTAAATCTCAGCATCGGGCAGGCTTTCCCCTAAATACACCACAAATTCTACCGTGGTTATCATTTCAACGCAGAACCATTTCCAAATTATCTTCTGATGCTTAGAAAAGCACACACGAAATAAACAAATTCCTTTCTAAATTATCAGTTCCTTCCTGACACTATTCTGGACACAATGTCAAAGTTTGTGTGGTTTTTTTTTTTTTTCTTTTTTAAACAAAAGATCGACTCTCTTAAAACTTCCCTTTCTCAAAGAAAAGCTGAAACTGTAATATTTAGGGAGGTCTGGGTGACTGGCGAACGTACATGCGTTAAAGAAATACTCTCTCCCAACCTAGTAACTCCTGATGAGGCCACACCTTCTATCCTTCCCGTAATCCACAAATCACAGGGGGGTGTCGAGGCAATCTAAAAACTGCTCGGGGCTAAAGGGAAATTACAGGTACGTGGTCTCCACACAGGGAGAGCCCGGGTAACTGACCCGAGGCGGCGGAACCGGGGCCAGGCTCCCCTACAGCTGGCCGCCGAGTGATACTTGCGAGCAACTCTAAGAAAACACACCTTCCTTCTCGGAGCCTCTTCCTGAGGGGAGAGGCGGGGAGGGGGGGTGGTCCGCGAAGGGCCCCCCACCGGGAACAAGCACACCCCAAATGCCCATTTCACATTTCAGCCCCGCCACTCTCTCCTCCCGAAACAGACGCCGAGCGGGCCCCGAGCCCACAGGCACCCGGGGGGTGATGCGAGGGTGGGCGACGCGGCGGGGCCCGAGCTCGGGCGTCAGACAGGGCATCTCTCGCCGCCCGCGGACGCGGGCGCGCCGTTCCCTTCCCGAAGAGCAAAGCTCCCTCCGGTTCACGGCCCCCGCCGGCCCAGGGCCACGCCTCGCCGAGCCCGGTCCCCGCCGGCCGGGCCCAGGCCGCCGCCGCCCGCCCTTCCTTCCCGGCCGCTCCCCGCGGGCCGCCGGAGCCGCGACAGCGCGGCGGGCGCACTCACATCCGTCCGCGTCCTCCTGCAGGTCCTCCTGGAGCAGCGAGAGGTCTGCGCCGAGGGGAGAGAAGAAAGGCCCGGTCAGCGCCCCCGGGACCCGGCGCGGCGCCCCCGCCGCCCGCCCTCCCGGCCCCGCGGCGCCTCCCCGCGCCAAGACCCCGCGCCGGCCGCGAGTTGGGGCGGCGGCGGCGGGCGGCGGGCGGCTGGCGGGCGGACGCGGGGAGGAGGCGCCGCCGCCGCCGCCCGGAGGACAGGGGGCCACGTACCCGCCATCTTGTGGTCGCCCCCTCCTCCTCGGTCTCCCGGGGATCCCGGGCTACATGGAGCGGCGCGAGCCGGGGAGTCGGGGAGCGCGCGCGGGAGGGGCGGCAAGGAGGAGGGACGGGCCGGCGGGGACGCGCACGCGCGGGCACGCGCGGGGCGGGCCGAGAGCCCGGGCCTGGGCCGCGGGCGTTGCGGCTCCCGGACGCCGAAGGGCGGGCGGGCGCCGCGGGGCCCGGGCCTCGCCCCGCCTCGCCCCGCCTCGCCCCGCCGCTCCGCGCGGCTCCCGGGCGGCGGGCGCTCCCTCCTCCCGCCTCCCTCGCTCCCGGCCCGGCCCGGCGGCGCGCGCTCACACCCTCGGCCGGAGGCGCCCTCACGCCGAGCGCTGCGACGGGCGCGCGCGAGCTGCCGCCGGCCCGGGACCCTGCGGCGTGTGCCCGGAACCGGGCCCGGGTGGGGCCTCCCGAGGCCCGGCAGGCTTTATTGGGTCACCGGCCTCGCCCACCGCCTCGTCGGCCGCGGCCCTTCGCGGGCTCGCCGTTCGCCGCCCCGCGCCCCCTTCCCAGGGCTTGCACGTACGTCGTCGGCGATCCGAGGCCCGGCGGAGGCCGAGGGTCCCACCCTCCGGGTGGAGGAAGCGCCGCCTCCCCGCGCGCCGGGGGCCCTCGCGAAGTGGCTGGTAACAAAGCCCAGGGCTCGGCTGTACCGCGGTTGAGTGACAAAGTCATCCTAGTGTAGCCCACTTTCCCACCCGGCGCGTGTCTAAGTCCGAGGCACGGATTATTGCCCCCGTGGCCTGCCCTTCGTGCGCTGGCAAAGCGGGAAATGCTCGGGCAAGTGCGCCGGCGGGCCCGGGTTCAGATCCCGATTCTGCCGTTTACTTAGGTGTGTAACCCGTTTGTAAATGAAGGCTGACACCTGGCTCAGGATTCCTGGGATCGATGAAGAATGAGGAACCCAGCATGTTACTTCTTAGTTGAAATAATTTCGTGAGCACCTGATGGGCACGGCTGAAATCACTATTACTAATTTTATTACTCCCGCTTTTTTTTTTTTTTTAAACATGTGTTAAGCCCAAAAGCAAAGCGGAGGCTGAATCCAGGTTTTCTGACTCCATTTCGCACTGCCCTGCCTCCAAGACTCTAATCTATTCCAGCTCCACCTGAGGCCTCCAAAATGTTAACCTCCCGAAGTGGAGAACAAAACATCCAGTTGTTTAATTGACGCCGTATTGACAGGTCTGGCTTCTGGAAAAGGACAGGGAATTCTGAATCATCAGCTTGTCCCTTTCTGTATTGTGGTCTTCACCAAGGACACTATCGACTGATCCTTGAACTATGCAGGTTTGAACAGTACGTAGATTTTTAAAAACAAATTCATTAGAAAAATTTGGGGAGATTTGCAACGATTTGAAAAAACTAAAACAGCATAGCGGAAATAGAAAAAGTTAGGTGTTATTGTAAGAATGCAGGATACACATATTAGACACAGATCAACTAACTGGGTTATTGGTTAAGGCTTCGAGTCAACAGTAGGCTATAAACAGTTAAGTTTTGGGGAGTCAGAAGTTTCACATAGATTTTTGACCGCAAGGGGGTGGGCATCTTATCCCATTGTATTGGCATTTAATGCCATTGAGAATCCGACTAAGGATCAGATCGATTCTCTGAAATTCATAATTCTGTGTAATAAAATGGGTCCCACATTGCTATTCTAAAAACTTCCCTCAGCTATGACAAGGTGGACCACAGATTTCTAAAAGCAAATAAAAATCAGAATAGAATCTATTACTCCAGATGTGTGTCTAATTTTCTCAAATACAGAATAATAAAAACTAAAGGCCAAACTCATAGCCTATTTTTTTCTTTCCCTTGCAGAATGCCCTTTTGTGAATTCAGCTGACACCAATTCTCAAATGACAGCTGGAAATTCACAAACTATTAAGAGAAACCAGCCTCAGTTGATTCAGTCCATGAGAGTTCTGCCCTGCTTGCGAATATTTGTCTTGTTGACCACCTACTGTTTTTAGCAGTTCTGTGTAGAGAGGAGGAGGGGAGAGGATTTGGCTCTTGGCACTAAGCTGGTGATTTTGCAAGAACACAAAACCTACAGAGTATCTACTATACTTCAGCCACTGCTTATACAAAGACAACGAAAACTGGGCAATCTACCCAGAAGTCAGGTTTATTATAATGATCAGCGATGATGGGAAAACAGATTATGTACCAATTGCTAACCTGGGGTACCAAGACGAAGGAACTCTGCTTTTGGTAGCTAGGCCTCAGTAAACTTCATCTCACTATTGTCTGGGAAGGCAGCAAAGGAGATGTCTGTGTGTAATTCTGTCCATTTTCTTCAAGAACTATGCATTTGTTATCCCACCTGCTTTACATGTTACTACAGACCCTTTTAGGCAGTGTGGTTTTTAGACATTTCGGTGAGGATTTCCTTATTCACAGTTCAGCGTAAGTACATATGTTTTACATTTGATTTTCTTTCTCTACTTCTGTCATAAAGATAAGATAAATGGTTATTTTATTTTTTAAAAGATTTTATTAATTTATTCGACACACAGAGAGAGCATAAGCAAGAGGAGCAGCAGAAGGAGAGGGAGAAGCAGGCTCCCTGCAGAGCAGAGAGCCTGATGTAGGACTTGATCCCAGTACCCTGGGATCATGACCTGAGCTGAAGGTAGATGCCCAACTGACTGAGCCACCTGGGCACCCCAAGATAAATGGTTTTTAAACTGGAACTTAACAAAATTCACTCTATCCCCTCCTTATAAAAAATGGTATCTAAACAAAGAATGCAGTTATTTTCCTGTATACCCTTACCCCAATTTCACTTATAATGTAGCCTGTGGGTCCCAGAAGCTGTTATTGGTGGTAAGAGCACAACAGGAAGTGTCAACTCTGAGCCTATTTTCCACTGAAATCTGTAAAATAGAGGGAATGTCACAAATCAATTTTCTTTAAAAGGTTTTTTTTTCTTTTTTAAGTTATCTCTAGCCCAAACATGGGGCTCAAACATACAACCTGGAGATCAAGAGTCATGTGTTTCTCCAACTGAGCTAGCCAGCACCCTACAAGTCCATTTAAAAAAATATTTATTTATTTATTTATTTATTTATTTATCTGACCGATAGAGATCACAAGGAGGCAGAAAGGCAGGCAGAGAGAGAGGGGGAAGCAGGCTCCTGCTGAGCAGAGAGCCCGATGATGCACAGGGCTCGATCCCAGGACCCCGGGATCATGACCGGAACCGAAGGCAGAGGCTTTAACCCACTGAGCCACCCAGGCGCTCCACAAGTCCATTTTTTAAAAAGTGTTATCTGAGGAGCACCTGGGTGGCTCAGTGGATTGTTTGCCTTCAGCTCAGGTCATGATCCCGGGGTACTGGGATTGAGTCTCTCATCGGGCTCCCTGCTTGGTGGAAGCCTGCTTCTTCCCCTCCCACTCTCCCTGCTTGTGTCCACTCTCTCACTGTCTCTCTCTCTCTCTCTGTGTGTGTCAAATAAACAAATAAAGTCTTTAAAAAAGTATTATCTGAGTTTGTGGCTACAAAGCCCTGGATTTTTCAGAGTAAGTACTCTTTTATATACTCGTGAAAACTTCCATTAGTTGCCAAGGAGCCTTGGAAATGGGTGTATTTGGCTCTTCAAAAACAAACACAATAAATATCAGGGGAAAATATTACCAGTTTAAAAAACCTACCTGGCATTGCATGAAGCTATCCCATTAATTTTTGTATTGATAATTGAACCGTTTACTGTTTTCTTCAAAATGTTCATTCCCAAAGCCAAGAAGGTATAACAGGCAGATTTATTAGTTATTGTTTTGAACAGTAAAAAAAAAAAAAAAAGGATCAGTATGAAAATGGAGAAATACTTATAAGAGAAAGTACTTTATAAACAAATGTTTAATATTCATTTTTATTCATCTCTGTGTTTTTGGGAGCCAGGATGATGAGATGTCCCTCATAGACTGCCATTCCCCAGTAAAAAGACCAAACATTTTCTTCTTTTTTTTCTAATTGCCCCAATTAATCTCTTATCGAAAGCCTCCTTTGTACATTCTGGTAAGTTGTATAAAGGTAAATATTTGTGTACAATTTTTCTTATCTCTTTGTTCCCTTGCCTTTTCTAGCCTCTTTTAAAGTTCTGTGTCAAGGTGACCTTCCAAAACGTGAAAACTTAGCCTTTCCTAGATCTTTCATAATTTGGTTTTGTTTTTCAAAGACAACGGATCTCTTTTTACTCACATCAGCTAACGATACATTTTCTCAGACCATGCTGAAAAAGAAAGAATAGAGGAGGAAGTCAACAGTCAGCCATAATATAAAATGAGCCCCATCGGAGTCATCCCTATTCAAGCTCTTTCTCTATTTACAAGAGTTGGAGGCTGCCTATGGAATGTGGCAGAACAGAAGCTCCTTCTCAGGGTCAGCAGCTACTGCAAGTCTGAGCACAGGCTTGTTCTGAATAGAATAGAGCATCCTGTTGGAACCACTACCGTAAAATAAGTAGAAAACGTTAGTAGAGCCCAAGGGATTCTTCCCTGAGAATGTAGTTATTTCAGCCAAGGTAGAGGAGCCTCTACAATTTGCTTCCCAATGTTTAAATTTATGGTAAATCCTAAAATGTGAAAATGGCGAGCAACGAGTACATTAGAATAGCAGCGTTAATTTCCTTTGTGCCTCTCTCTTAAAATGCTGAGAACGTTAGCTGTGGTTCAAAGCAATCTGGAAGAGTCTACCCCACAGAGGATGTGCTGACAAAATGTTTATTCTTCTAAACCCGGACGCATGAGTCCAGCTGAATCAGGAGAAGACCATAGGTAAACCACATACTGAAACCCAGATAAACTCCTCGAATAAACCATACCTTGATTTTAAGGTCACTTCACAGTAATGCTGCTCTGTGGGTCTATGGTTCAGAACAAATTGCTTCCATTCTCATTTGGCTTCTGTGTAACTCTTTGGAACCAATTGCTTGTGTTCCTGGTCTTTGATGCCTTCATTTGATTAAAAAAATTAAAAAATTAGTGCAGTGATACAATGCGACTCGTACACAAAAGAGCCAATCCGTTTTTTAAACTGTTTATTTTGAAATAATTTCAGATTTACAGGAGGTTGCAAAACATGGACAGGGATGTCCTGTGTACCCTCCGCTCCATTTCCTCCAATGGTAATATGGTGCATTTGGCAACATTTTTGAGTTCTATGTGTCAGATAGTATGCTGAGTGCTTTTATGTACTTCATGATTTAACCCTTAAAACAATGCTGTATTACCCTTTCTTTTTAAAAATTTTATTTATTTGAGAAAGAGAGGGAGAGAACATGAGCAGGGGGAGAAGGGTTGTAGGAGAGGGGGAAGGTGTTAGCAGGGGGAGGGGCAGAAGGAAAAGCAGGCCCCCACTGAGCAGGGAGCAGGACAGAGGCTGATCCGAGGACTCCCAGGATCATGACCCATGACCTGAGGGAAGGCAGACGCTTAACTGACTGAGCCACTCAGGGAATAAGGGAAACCAAAACTCAAAGAGGTTAAGTAATTTGTCAGAAGTCAGATCACAAATAGGGGAGTTGGAATTCAGACACTGGAATCCTCATTCTTTCCTTCTTTCTTTCTTTCTTTCTTTCTTTCTTTCTTTCTTTCTTTCTTTCTGTTTTTTGTCTTTGTTTTTGTTTTTTGGAATCCTCATTCTGATAGCATTTGTATATCACGTCCACAACTTTTCCATCAAAACTTCCCAGCCAATTTCTCTGGCATCGAGAAAGCCTCTGTCCTTTTAGGTGTATGGTCTTGCCAACTAGGCCATCACTATCCCCTGCTGACTGAACCACTGAAACCTTCAAGATCACCTTTTCACTCTTTTCTCGCATAACATCCTGACCAGAGTATTAACCACTTCAAACCTAGCAACTTTCTAACTAGGCTTTTTTAATTCATTCTGGCCAAGGATATAAAAACTGTCTTTCTGTATTTTGCTCACACCAATCCCATGAAAATCCCAAACATGTGCCTTAGTCCCAGTAATGAGACTCACTGTGGTGATCAGTTTGCAGCATGACAAGTGTCTAATCCCTGTGAGGTACACCTGAAACTGATATAATATTGTGATATAAACTGATAAAATAATGTGATGTAATCTGATATAATAATATAATATATAATAAAAAATATATATATATAGCCTTTCCACCAAACGCCCTTTGCTTCCTTAGCTGCTTAACTCTTAACTCTTAACTCTTCTGGTTTAAGCCAAGTTATCCCGGGTTAAGACAATCTTGAATTTGGGTGCTAACTCATTGCTCCTTCAAACTATGTTCTTGTTTCTGTTTGTTTGTTTTTGTTATTGTCTCTACTGGGGGGAGAAAAGGAGGGAGAGATTCTACCTCTTTGTGACATATACTCTTTTTTATTTTTCCAGTTACAAAAATAATGTAAAGGGGCTCATCTTGTTGTGTATCAAGCTCTTGGCTTTGCTCAGGTCACAATCTTGGGGTCATGAGATCCAGCCCCGCGTCAGGCTCTGTGCTGGGTGTGGAGCCTGCTCAGGATTCTCTCTCCCCTCCGCTCACACACACTCTCTCTTTCTCTCTAAAATAAATCAATAAAATCTTTTTTTAAAAAACATATGTATAAAATTCCAAAACAGTATAAAGGAAAAATAGGAAATGCCAAAAATCTCCCAGTTCAGCCATTATACCACAGAACAATTATTGTCCCTTTACCTCCATTTTTAAGCTTTCAAGGTCCTCCATAAAAATTTTTAAACATGCTTTATCGAGATATAAATCACATACTATAAACGTGACCCAAATAGGGGCACCTGGGTGGCTCAGTGGGTTAAAGCCTTTGCCTCCGGCTCCGGGCATGATCCCAGGGTCCTGGGATTGAGCCCTGCATCAGGCTCTCTGCTCAGCAGGGAGCCTGCTTTCCCCCTCTCTCTCTGCCTGCCTCTCTGCCTATTTGTGATCTCTATCTGTCAAATAAATAAATAAAATCTTAAAAAAAAAAAAGTGACCCAAATAAAGTGTAGAGTTCAATGGTTTCCAGAATATTCACAGAGTTGTCCTACCATCGCCCCATCTAGTTTGAGAACATTTCATCACCCTCAAAAGAAACGTACCATTAATAGTCACTCCCCGTTACCTAACCCACACATACTTCGGTCCCCAGGAAATCACTAATTTATCTCTGGATGGATTTGCCTGTACTGGACGTTGTATATAAATGGATTCATAAGATATATGATCTTTTGTGACTGTCTTCTTTCATTCGGCATCACGTTTCAAGTTTCATCTATGTTGTAGCATCTATCAGTATTCCTTTGTACGGATGAATAATACCTTCTTATACAGATAGATGTTTTATTTATTCACTCAATAGTTAATGGACCTTTAGATTGTTTCTACTTTTTAGCTATTGTGAATAATGCCACTGTAAACATTTCTATGCAAGTTTGTGTGTGGATTCATGCTTTCCGTTCATCTGGATATATACCTAGGATTGGGATTGCTGGATCCCATGGTAACTCTATCTTTGGTGTTTTGAGGAATTGCCAGCTGGTGTCCAAAGCAGCCATGCCATTTTATATTCTCACCAGTAATGTATGGGGGTTCCAAATGTTCCTCTTCCAAAGTAAAGCTGTCATTATTCATAAATGATGTGATTGTTTATGTGGAAAATACAAGAATCCATAAATAAATTGTTAAGAAGTAAATTTAGCCAAGTCACTGGACACAAGGTTTGTCCGGTCTATGTATGTCAGTATTCAATAATTATACATAGATCTAAAAATATAATACCATTTACAATAATGTTTAAAAAGTCAAATCCTAGAAATGAATCTAATGAAAGATATGCAGGACCATTACATACAAAACTAGAAAGACATTATGGAGGGAAATTTATTAAATTCTTAAGTAAAATGTAAGGCTCCATCAAGACCATGGATTAGGAAACTCAATTTTGTTAAGATGTCAACTGCATAAGATTCAACTCATTCCTATTAAAAATCTGAGCAATTTGTTTGTGTGTGCATGTTGACCATCTGATTTGAAATGTCTAAGGAACTGCAAAGGGCCAAGGCAAGAATTGCCAATAATTTTGAAGGACAACAAAGAAAGAAGAGGAATTTCCTTTGTTGGACATCCAGACTTATACTAAAGCCACAAAGATAAAGAATATGTGGTGTTGGAATGGACATAACAAATATACCAATAAAGAGTCCAGAAACAGACCTGCACACGTGTGAATCACCTGGTTTGTGACAGCAGCACCGATGTAGAGTAGTAAGAGAAGGACAGAAGTAGCACTGTAGAGCTGTAACAGAACCCTGATGCTGGGTCAACTGGGGTGCCATGTGAGGGCACCCCACACCCTACCTCACTCCATGCACAAAAACCAATTCCAGAGGGGTTGTGATACAAATATGAAATGTAAAACAATAAAGTTTCAAAAGATCTTCTTGAAGAATATCTCCTTTGCCTTTGTGTAGGGGATGATTTCTTAGACACAATAACACTAGTCATGAGGGAAAAAGATAAACTAGGTATCCCAGAAGTTCTGTTGGGCAAAGACACTATTAGGAGAGGGAAAACACATGCTATAAAGTGGAAGATAATATACATACAAAGATATACGAAGAACTACACAAATCAATAGGGAAAAGACAATCAATAGGAAAACAGGCAATACATACAGACATCAAAAAAGAACATATGCGCATGGCTGAAAAACTTACAAAAAGGTGCTTAATATAAACCTCTCATCAGGGAAATATAAATCAAAACTATGGTGAGATACTATAATACACCCACCAGAAGAGCAAGAAGCTTGAAATACCAAATATTGTTGGGGACGTGGAGTCTATTAGTTTTCTATTGATACTATCACAAACCACCACTAATTCAGTGACTAAAAGCAACTCAAATGTATTCTCTTACAATTCTGTGGGTCTGAAGTCTGACACAAGTCTCCCTGGGCTATATCAATGTTTTAACAGGGCTGCATTCTTTTCTAGAGGATCTGTAGGAAAATTCGTTTCCCTGCTTTTTCTGGCTTCTAAGGACCTCCATGTTTCTTGGTTCTTGTCCTTCTTCCTTCGTCTTCAGAGCCAGCAACATTACCTCTCTATGACCATCCCTCTATGGTCACATCTCCTCCGACTCTCTTCCTCTCTCCCCTACATTTAAGGACTCACGTGATGACATTGGGCCCACTGTATCATCCAGAGTAATCCCTCTCTATCAAGATCCTTAATTTATTCCCAGCTGCAAAGCCCCTTTTGCCGTGTAAGATAATATGTTTACAGATTCTGGGAAGTAGGACAGTGGACGCTTTTGCAGGGGGAGCTTTATCTGTCTACCACATAGAGTGACTCAACTGTCATACAATTCATACATTTGGTTCAACCACTTTAGAAAATAGTTGGCAATAATTTCTAACGCAAAACACACGCAGAACCTATGACCCAGCAATCCCAAATCCAAAAGACAGGTACACCTTATGTACACTGTTATTTGTAAAAACTCCCAAACTGGAAAAATTCAAGTGTCCATCAGCATTCAGGATGGGTAGATAAGGTTGCAGTATATTCGTATTATGGAATACTACATAGCGACAGAAATGAATGAGCAAGTGTCACATACTGTAACATGAATGAGTCACAGATGTAACATCAACTGATAGAAGCCAGACAGCGAGGAATACATTCTATATGATTCCATCTGTTCAAAATTTAAGAGCAGGCAAAACTAATCTTGGGTGTTAGAAGTCAGTTTAGAGATTAATTGGGGGTGGGAGGGTTGGGGGGGGTGGAAAGGATTAAAAGAAGACTTGAGCAGGGCTTCTGGGTGTTGGAAACACTCCATCTCTTAACCTGAGTGAAGGTTGCATTTGTGTGAACTTTGTAATAGTTCTTCGTGCTGTATCTTATGATTTGGGCATTTCTTTTTTTATTTGCATGTTTTACTTTTATAAAGTTTTATTAAGCATGCCAGCAATGTGACTCTACTTAACACTACTACATTGTATGCTTAAAAATGGTTAAGATGGGAAGGCGCCTGGGTGGCTCAGTGGGTTGGGGCCTCTGCCTTCCGCTTGGGTCAGGGTCGCAGGGTCCTGGGATCAAGCCCCGCGTCGGGCTCTCTGCTCCCTCTCTCTGCCTACTTGTGATCTCTGTCTGTCAAATAAGTAAATAAAATCTTTAAAAGAAAAAAAAAAGGTTAAGATGGTAAATTTAATATTATGTGGCCTTTTTTTTTCTTAACCACGATTTAAAACAATTACTCAGAAAAAAGTGATTTGCCTCTTCCAGAAAAGCCTGTGTGACAAAATCCAATCCATCCCCTGAGAATTTCAAACACTGATTTTTTTATATCATCTTTAGGTAGAAATGAAGAGGAGCAAAAGAAGGAGGGGGAGGGGGCAGGCATGGGGGAAGGGGGAAGGAGAGGAGGGAAAGGGAGGAGGAGAAGGAGAAGAGCCGGCTGAGGAGGGAAAGGGGCGGAGGGGGAAGGGCAAGGAGAGGAGGAGGCAGGGAGGGAAAGAAGGGGAGAAGGGCTGGGTGAGGAGGAGCCCGGGGAGGTGGAAAAGGAGGGGGAAGACACGAGAGGGAGGAGGAAGAGGCACGAGGAGGCAGAAGAGGGAAAAAAAAAAGTTTACCTGACTCAATTTAATTATTTACTAATTATTTTGTCCTTTCAAACAAAGTGTTTGAGCAAGGTAAATTTTGCCTTTCTCCAGGCCAATTAAAGAAACCAGTGTGCATCCTTTATTTTATTCCTACCTACCTTTTCTCCCTTACCCCTCACCTCTTCCGTTCCCTGGTAGGTCTTCAACTGTGTTGTCCTCAGCTGCAATTTTGGGTGATCCGTTTCTTCCTGCACCTCCATGCCCTTTTCTTTTTTTAAAAGAAAAAAAAAAAGGTTAAGATGGTAAATTTAATATTATGTGGCCTTTTTTTTTCTTACCACGATTTAAAACAATTACTCAGAAAAAAGTGGCTTCTGAAGCCAATCATGGGACAGTCCCTCCCTGTCCGCATGACTCGCACACACCCGGCCAAGCATGGTGGAGTCAGATTTAGACCCTGGCTTTGCCGTCCCATGTCTGTGGATTTTGAGCAATTGCCTCACCTCTTTCTGACTTGGCTTTCCTGTTTGTGGAAGGACAATCATAAACTAAAAGTGCCCCTGGTGAAGACTGGAGGCCTTAGCACTGTGAAGTGCTGAGACAACGGCTGGCACGTGGTAATGGCTCAGTAAGTAAACTCAACAGAGAACTTACTAATAGTCCTCCATTCTCAGCATCTGAAATTACTGACATAAGGAGTAATGTTATGTAGTAGATCTGGCTGGATGCCAAGAAACTTTGCCTCTGATTGCGTTCTATTTTTAACTGTCGCTGCTCTTCAGAAAATGCAAAAGACGGCCCCCCAAATTTAATGGTGCTCAAGATGGCCTGGGATTTCTCATGCTCAGGGACCTCTCATTTCTATCTTTCAGCTGCTTTAGAGATAAATAATGCATATCTTAGGGACGTAATGGCGTTGGACTTCAGCCTTGGTGCTCAGCCCAGCTCTGCGATTTAACTTCAGCTTTGTTTTCAGCCTTTGGAAGGCCAAACAGCCCAGCGCTTCTGGAGCGACATTTCTAGAATCCCTGATATGCTGCTGCTGAATGCTCAAGCTGCACACAGTTTCCCAAAGCAGAAACTAATCGGTGTGACAGTGTCAACAATGGCAATAACTCTGGTGTGGATTTGTTGTTCTTACTTGAAGATACCCTTTAAAATACAATTAGGCATTCTAAATATAACTTGGAGGAAAATCTCCTTACCTACTTCCTGTGTTGAAATTCTGCCAATGAAAAGTGCTACATAAATTTATAATTGCCTGAGTAAATGCTGCAGTATTCACGAATATTATGAAATCTTTAAATGAAAGTGTTTTAGATAGTTAACTTTAGAAAGAACATTATCTATTTTTGGAGCCAAAAATTTTAATAAAGATTTAATTACTAACATAAGGTAATAGAATAGTGATTATATCATGATTCCAATCTTTTCAGAATTGTTTGTTGTACTCGCAATTCTATCACTAATCAAAATAATCTGTAACAACTGCATTTGATTTAGGTTTTAAAAAATTCTCTTTAAGCCAAGAGTCTTAAAAAAAACCGTTCCGTTTAAAAATTCTTTATATCTCATGAGAGTATTATTAAACTCTCAATGTCAACTTTGCCATCTCAATTCCTTAAGGAAAAAAAAATTCCAAAATATGTACAGTAAATCCATGATGAGTTATCTTTAATCCCAACAGATACACTAAAGTGTGTCAGTAGTTGGAAAAAAGAATTATTGGTGGGGTACCTGGGTGGCTCAGTCAGTTTAAGTGACTGACTCTTGGTTTTGGCTCAGTTCATGATTTCAGGATTGTGGAATGGAGCCCCATAGATCCCAATCCATGCACAGCATGGAGTCTGTTTTGAGAGTCTCTCTCTCCCTCTCCCTCTGCCTGAGCCCCAGCTCTCGCGTGTGCGCTCTTTCTGTAAAATAAATTAATAAAATCTTTAAAAAAATATGTTAGAGAGGGAGCTGGGTGTCTCAATTGGTTAAGCGACTGCTTTCGACGCAGATCATGATCCTGGAGCCCTGGAATCGAGAAATTCAACATTAAAATATAAAGCTTGCTGGGCTGCCTGGGTGGTTCTGTTGGTTATGCGTCCAACTCTTGGTTTCAGGTGGGGTCCTGATCTCAGGGTGCTGAGATGGAACCTCTGTCTGGCACTGCCCACTCAGGGGGAGGAGGGGGAGTTTGCTTGGGTCTCTGTCTTCCTCAGCTTTTACTTGTGCTCTCTGTCAAATAAGTAAATGAATCTTAAAAAAAAAAAAAAAAAAAAAAAAAGACTGCCAAATGTTTGCTGTGGTCTGCTAACCATTTTTTGGTAATTGAATATAAAAGATATTTTTGAGATGTTCCTAGGTGTGCAGTTCCTTTAAGAAAAGTCAGTCCTGAAAACCAAATTATGTTGTCATGCATAAAAGGTTAATGCCATTTGTTCAAAATGCTGGTGACAGTTGAGTCTGGTGAATGGGCAGGGAAGTGCCTGCAAAAGTGGTCTCACAGATGGCGACAAAATGACAAATTTTGTTCCTGTGCAATAATGTCAAACTTTAAAATATTGCTTACTAAAATATTTAAGGATCAAATTAAAATCCTAATTAAGTTTTTGACAGCTTGTCACTTTATTTTCATACTGCTGAGTTTTAATCTGTGATGGCGAGTTTCAGCTTCAGCTTCAGCTTTGAGGGAATATGGAGCTCTTCCGGCTTTGGCTGAGTATGTATGGTGTTTAAGATTTGGTTATTTGGTGTCTTACCATGAAAAGCATCCGGCGCACTGCTCAAATGTAGGTAATGAGTAAGTATGGCATATACATGCATATTTACATTCATGTCATACAACTTGCCTACAGTTTCTTTATATTTTCCCTCGCTATGTCCCAAATCAGTATGGGTTGATAAGGGACACGAGCCTGTAATAAGATATGAATATTCATATATATAAAAGAACTGTAAGAAATGAGTTCCTCTGAATTACAGTAAAAATTATTTTCTATATTTAATGGGCAGAGGACTTGAATAGACATTTTCCCCCAAAAGATACAAATGGCCAATAAGCACATGAAGATGTATTCATTATCACTATTTGTTAGGGAAATACAAATCAAAACCACAACATATATTGCTTCACAAAGCCACTCAAGTGGCTTTATTAAAAAATAGAGTGGGTTGGGTCGCCTGGGTGCTCAGTGGGTTAAACGACTGCTTAACAGTTCAGCTCAGGTCCCGCTTTCGGTGGTTGTTGCCTGGGAGGTGGGGAGGGGAAAGGGCATTAGTGTTTCCTGGGTAGAGAGTTTTAGTTTGGGAAGGTGAGAAAATTCTGGAGATGGATGGTCATGATTGTTGCACAACAGCGTGAATCTACTTAATGCCAGCAAATTGTCTACTTAAAAATGGCGTATTTTGGGGGTGCCTGGGTGGCTCAGTGGGTTAAAGCCTCTGTCTTTGGCTCAGGTCATAATCCTGGGGTGTTGGGATCGAGCCCCAAGTTGGGCTCTCTGCTCGGCAGGGAGCCTGCTTCCCTTCCTCTCTCTCTGCCTGCCTCTCTGCCTACTTGTGAACGCTGTCAAATAAATAAATAAAATCTTTTAAAAAATGGTGTATTTTATGTTATATATATATTGTACCAGAATAAAAATAACCATTTTATATTTTAAATATTTCTATGTGAGACATGCTTATTTGACTACAATGGGCATGGGGAGGATAAGGTTCTCCTGAACAAGTGAAGGGAGAAAAGAACCTCGATCAAGGTGCTTTGACTTTGCAGGTAAAGCATTTTACTAGTGCACTGGGAAGATAGAGAAGACAGAGGCATTTCTTTGGGTGATTTAATGTCCCTGCTAGCCAGTGGACCAGGACCCAAGATTGAGAGTCAAGATGGGACAAATATACTACTTTCTGTGGTCCAGAATTGGTAGGGCTTGGGGGATACACACCAGAGCTTTCAAGGGAGTCTCCAGGTGAAAAGCTGGACACATGCCAAGTCCAAGTGGGCCTTGCCTGGATGGAGGAGGAGGGACTTAAGTCAAGAACTGGAGGGGCACCTGGGTGGCTCAGGGGGTTAAAGCCTCTGCCTTCAGCTCAGGCCATGATCCCAGGGTCCTGGGATCGAGCCCCGCATCGTGCTCTCTGCTCAGTGGAGGGCCTGCTTCCCCTTGCTTCTCTGCCTACTTGTGATCACTCTCTCTGTCAAATAAATAAATAAAACCTTTAAAAAAAAAAGTGCAGAACTGGAGGAGATAATGACAAACTGAGTAACAAGCCCATGTCTGTGGTGTACGTCGCTGTATCGCCTGACTTTTTCATAATCCTAAAAATGAGAAAGATACTGATATCAATCTTTGGAATGCAGCTGGAGTGCTGTGAGTAAAAGGGATCTCATCAATTCTTCAAATGGTTAGACATGTCAGACAGACCCTTTCTTATTACCTAGATTCCTATATTCAAAAGCAGTCCAGCTTAGTGATGGGTAGAGACCCAGAGAGTTAATCCAACTGGAAAAGCATGTGGGGCACCTAACGGCTGCCGGCAAGAGATGGTTAAATACAGTCAGCACATTTAGGGTGCAGTCCTGGCCCAGAGGCTGTATGAATCCCCCCACATGGAAGCAGAGCATGGAAAGGGCCTTTCCCTCATGCCCTGCTTGAAGCTTCTTCGCTATTAGGCTTCTCTGGTTTTCATCCACCCAGCTTAAACCTGGAATATTCTTCCCTACTTATCTCTCTGGATGGATAATCCTCAGGCTAGTCTCCATGGCTTCATAAGTCACTTCTCAAGGATGGCCCTCTGAGACGTCATATGCCAATCCGGATCAGCATGGCCAGGACCCCACTTACCCTTCTAGGGTGAGATTTAGTGTCATTTTTCTGTTCAGATAGCACCAGGGCTCTCTGGAGATGCCGAAGGACAAATAAACCTTCCCTTTTTATCTCAATTTATTCTCAGGAAATCCCACTTCAGATGGAGGCAGATGTCCAAGAACTAGGCCTACTACACAAGTATTATTCATTCATTCATTCAGAAAAATATTTACTTAGTGCCTTCCATATGTTTCAGGATTAGGGTTGTGTAGGAAAAAATGTGTTCAACGAGCTCACAGTCTAGGGACAGTAGAGAGTAAAACTATCATAATGAAATGTGTTGAGTGCTTTGAGGGAAGGGGACAGAGGGTGCTCTGGGAACAGTCAGGGTGGATCTGAAGAGCCTGGGCAAGCAAAGTATTTGGCTGGGGGTCCTACATGAGGCCTGCTCCTCGGGCAGCCCCTACAACTG
Source organism: Mustela putorius furo (assembly GCF_011764305.1). Lineage (NCBI taxonomy): Eukaryota > Metazoa > Chordata > Mammalia > Carnivora > Mustelidae > Mustela > Mustela putorius. The sequence continues at coordinate 8,765,141 of NW_025422010.1, read as the reverse complement.
AGCTCTGGCAGGCTGCTTCCTTGTGGATGCTAGTCCGTTACAAGAATCAATTCAAGGGAGGGGAATGGAACTGGGAAAGCGGGTCCAGCGCTTGCCTCAGCCATCTGTAGGCGGTGGGGTTTATGACCTTCATGCACCAAAGTTGAAGTGAGCTGGTCCATTCCTACCTTTTGTTGGGATCCAGAATCTTGCCTCTAGTTCCTCACCCTCTGTGGCCATGGGCTGGGGCAGCTCAGATGTCGTCTCTGGACACCAGTGAGCCTACTAGTATTGGGCATGGTGGCCTGCAGCCTTCTCATGAGACTCTCCTGAAAATCAAAACGATCATACCCTAAAGAGCGGTCGATGAAGCCGGGGCTGGGATTGCCCCCATTTTGCGGATGAGGAAAGTGAGGGTGGGAGACTGCGCAGAGCTAGCCTGAGGCCTTGTCGGCTGTACTCTCCTCGTCATAGAGCCCAGCTGGCACTAGTCCCTCTTCCGGGAGAACAGTGCCTGGTAGCGTCAGGCCAGTATCGCAACAGACAAGACACTGAAAATACCAACTTTTCAGGTTCCTCCAAGATCGCAAGCTCAGGGAGCCACAGATCGCTGTAGCTGTACCACCGTGAAGTGGTTTCTCAGAGTCACGTTTCTGAATGGAGGTCACTGAGGACGCCAAGCAGAATCCGATGAGCAAGTAGGACAGGAACAAGAAAGGCCCCCAGGACCACCATGCAAGACACCGAGGGCCACGTCTTGATTTTAATCAGACTTACCAATAAGTACTGGTTTCCACATTCATTTGTTTCCGTTCCCACCTCCTCCCCAATACCCGTGTCACCAGCGTCCCTATGCTAAACCAGAACACAGGGGGTGGCAATTTGGCCTGGAAGACTGCTGTTTCGTTGCTGTTTGCTTCCTGCTTTGCTGCTATTGGGCACCGCCTACCAAGGATTTTTAATAAATACGTCTGCCTGAGTGCAGAATTGCCAAGTGCCCCATAACATAGGCCTTTTTTCTTTCATTTTGCAACTGATAAACCCCTTTATAAATTATTTTGCTTGTTAATCAAAACAGTTGGGTGAGATCAAAGGGCAGGTGCTAGTTTCAAATTACAGATGAGGAGCCTGAAGCTCTGACGGGTGGAAAGCTGGGTAAGGCCGCATGGATAGTCTGGGGCAGAGCGAGGGCTGAAACCCAGGCCTTCCCACCCAGAAGTTTCAGAGTAGCTACTTTGTTATTCATTTATTTATTTGTTTATTTATTTAATTTTTAAAAATTTATTGTAGGTACTTTTCTTTCTTCTTTTTTTTTTTTTAAAGATTTTTATTTATTTATTTGATAGAGATTACAAGTAGGTAGAAAGGCAGGTGGAGAGAGAGGAGGAAGCAGGCTCCCTGCTGAGCGGAGAGCCCAATTCGGGGCTGGATCCCAGGACTCTGGGATCATGACCCGAGCCAAAGGCAAATGCTTAATCCACTGAACCACCCAGGTGCCCCTGGCTTATTTTAAAGTAGGTTTAAAATAAAGTAAGTACTTTATTTTAAAGTAGATTTAAACATTGTAAACTAGGTGCACAGGGAACAGGGAAGAAAAAAGGAACCTCATAATTCTGATTTTTAAATAATTGTCATTTCTAATTTTCAGTCTGTATTTAGTGTATACAGACCCATGGAGGCATAGCCTATTTTTGTGTGATTTTTTTCATTTTCATTTTACATAAACATTTCCAGGGAAGCTAATTGAAAGAGACTCAGTAAAAACTCGCCGAGGGCCTGAGTTCTCTGCTTGCTCCTCGGTGTGCCTCCTGGGGAACCTGGTTTAGCGGGAAGCACAGATTCCGTGGAAGAACATTTGAGTTAATTCGTGACCACTGACCCACAATCCCAGACTACAGGGAGAAGTCTCTGGAAGCAGCACACGTGGGCTCTGTCCACAGGTCTGGCCACGCAATCCACAGGCACAAACCGCCTCTTGTGGCCTTGTGTTTCCATGTCCAGCCCCGTGTCTGTGGGCCATTGTGTCACTAACCACACCGCCACATCCACCAGAGTCCAGAGGACCTGCACCAGGATGCGTGACCCATTTTCGTGGTGTAGTGATTTAAATTGTATTGGTTGACTAAAGAGATGACATTTATTTAAGGATTTAATGGAGTCTAAGCATCAGACTGTCATCCACGTGCTTTAGTTGACCGTGAATTCCATCGACCTGCTTGGGTTAGGGAGTTTAGCCATCTGCTGAGCATGTTGCAGAAGCCTCGGAACAGTGGTTCTCAAACTGTAGTTTGCTTGGAAATAACTCGGAAGGCTTTTCAAAGCACAGACTGCTGGGCTCCACCCAGATTTAGTAGGGCTGGGGCGGGCCTGAGAATTCGCATTTCTGACATAGCATCTCCGTACTGATGGTTTGGGGGCCACACTTAGAGGGCCCTGACACACACAAAGCTTCGCTTGTGGTGAAGGCATGGACTAATCTCAAAAATTTGCATTAAATAACGATTGCTTCTTTCAGATTTTTAAAAATTGTCAAATGTCCTCTTCTTCCTCTTTTTTTTTTAATTTTTAAGATTTTATTTATTTATTTGACAGAGAGAGAGAGGCAGTGAGAGAGGGAACACAAGCAGGGGGAGTGGGAGAGGGAGAAGCAGGCTTCCCATCAAGCAGGGAGCCCAGTGTGGGCCTCATCCCAGGACCCCGGGACCATGACCTGAGCCAAAGGCAGAGGCTTAACTGACTGGGCCACCCAGGTGCCCTTCAAATGTCCTCTTCTTAAATAGAACATCTCTCACACAGACCTGAAGAAGTTTAAAAGATCAAAAGGGTGCATCTTGAGAGAGATTTTCCAAATTTCATGTATAAGAATGTATGATTATTTTCATAGAAGACATGTTTGTATTGAATGAAAAAGGGCAATAAACCAAGGCTGGGGGTCCCAATCCCTGAAGGCCTGGCTGGGAAGCCCCGGAACAGGATGGGCTGCAGGGATGGACCAGGGTCGTGTGACCAGCTCCTTCTCTTACCCTAACTGGTAGCCGTGGTTATGGCAGTATACTAAGAATGCAAAGTAGATTAAAAAGAGCAGTAAAAAGACACCGAATTCCAGTTCTAAAAAGCATCTATGTCTTTGGGAATGCTGGGGTGACATAGAGGATACGGTTTTGTACGACTCTCCATGTTCATAAATTTCAGGAACAAGGAAATTGCTCTTTTGGATAAAGGTTCAAGTGCAAGACACACAGCACCTGAATTGAATCAATCATTTGTGGGGTATGTTCTTAAGTCAAGAGAGGAGAAAAATCCCTGGGAGGTGGGTTGTCTTGCCTTTCGTTAAAGGCCTTTCCTTGGAGTTCTATAAATCAAGGAATAGGGCTGCACTATTTGTTGTTTAAAATAAAACAAGCAGCCTACCGATCTGCCCATTAGCAATAAATACAGAACATTGGAAATGTGGGGTTGAAAGAATGGCTGGGACCTAACTTTATCTCTGCCATCTTTGAACAGTGTGACCTTGCCTTTACTCTCATTTATTTAGAATACATGTCATTATTGAAAGCTCCTTATCTGACAGGTACCTAGCTTCTAAAAAAAAGGACTCTGTTTCTTCTGTAAAATAAGGATCATGCTAAGCCACCTCTCTTTTATTGGGGACCATGTGCCTGGTACCCCCCTACCCCGGGGACTTGGGATCTGCAAGACCTCTTCTATCGGTCTCCTGATGCAAGAACCACCCCTGGGGGGCTAAGCCTATTCTATACATCGTCTGGTGAGTGTGGCCTCCCTCTGTGTGATTTTCCAAACTTGAACTGTTTTGAGAGTCAGATGAAACAAAGTAGTGGAAGTGTCTGGAAACGGCTTCCCCAGCTACAAGAGACCACCCACATGTCTCCACTTTAAAGAACCTCATGCATCTAGAACATGCTACAGGCAGTGATAGGCACGACACATCCATCAGCTTTTTCCAGCTTCACTCTTGCTTTGTGCAATGAACCAGCTGGGCATCATTACAAAACTAAAGTCCTTTTTGCAGTCCCCACAAACCCCGTAACAAAGTGCCTTACTTAGTGGAAGTACAACTGTTTACACAATCCAACCACGCACCCTTGAACTGAATGCTTTTGAGCTGTGATTGTCAGAAGGAATTTGCAACTGTTTTTAAAGAAGTATCTGAGAATGTTCTCTCCTGGGGTATATCTTCCTCCTGTTCCCCTCCCCAACATGTGAAACAACAACAAAAAAGTTTCTTGAATTAAGCATGGAATGAACATCTTCCATTTTAAGCTGATTCCATCTTTAGAAGTAAAATTACAGTTTACCTCCATAGGAATGAAAAAAAAATTTGTAGAGGTACCATTAAGAAGGAAGATGTGAAAGGCTAATCCTTAAATTGCAGAAATCGTATCTTTTCAGTAAGTTCTTTCATAATCATGGTCAACTGGGCTGATTGGAAAATAGCTATAATCAGTCATATGACAAGTTCAATCCCTGTATGGGGTCCACATGACATGCTAGCCCACAGATGCTCCTTGAACCCAAGTGGCTGTTGGCTACTGAAAGGGCCAGGCCAAAACTGCAATTGTGTAGACCACCATGAATGTTTGGAAAGAGGACCCAAATTCTGTTTTCTGGCAAATTGGTAGCACTCTCACTTCTCTTTTATTATATAAATTGATGAGGACAGGAGTTGTCTTCAACTAGTCAACTAGTCAACTAATCAACTGTTCAGCCTTAGAGATAATGCACCGAGAGGTAGAAAGTCCTTTTGGTGTGAAGGGTTGAGGCCTGCTATAGTGAGCCCAGAATTCTCATCGACAAGGTATTTCCTGGTTTCTCCACTTCCGCAAATGAAAAAGGCACTGACAAAGCTAGGGGGATAATTACAACGGGTACAAAGAAATCAGGGTGATATGGTAGAACGAAAACACATTTAACCTGAATATCGTCAAGTTTTTTTTGTTTTTTTAAAGATTTTATTTATTTATTTGACAGAGAGAGAGATCACAAGGAGGCAGAGAGGCAGGCAGAGAGAGAGGGGGAAGCAGGCTCCCTGCTGAGCAGAGAGGCCGATGCCAGGACCCTGAGACCATGACCTGAGCCAGAGGCAGAGGCTTAACCCACTGAGCCACCCAGGTGTCCCTCATCAAGTTTTAACCTCTAATTTCCAAGTTACTGGAAATACAAGAGACCTGAGACCAAGTGAAACGGCCTTTGTAGAAAACGGAGAATTCCAGAAAGTGAGAGAGAAAACAGGAGACTAGGTCACTTCATTAAGTCGATGTCAAAATTAAAAGCAGCAACGTTTTTTGAAAAGAAAACTTAAAAAAATTTTAACGGCCAAATGGGAGGTGTAATCTCAATTGGAATTTAGTTTGAATAAATCATCTGTCAAAGGTGATTTTTGGCACAATGGGGAGAATTTGAATATTGCCTGGGTATTTGTTGATGAGAAGGGAATTACTGCTCCCTGAGTTTGGTGATCATACTTCTCTAGTTCTGTAGGAAAATGTCCCCTTTTTTCAGAGGAACATTTGAAGTATTTAAAGATAAAATCACACATCTCTAAGAGACAACTTTTCAGCAAAAAATGAAGTAAAGGTGTTGAAAATTTTTCGTTAAATCTAGTTGAGTAGATTATACTGCATTCTTCTATTTTTTTTTTTGTTTTGAAAATTTTCAAAATGGTTAAAATATATTAGATCTCAAATTTATGTTTGAACAGTTTCCTGGCTTTCTCATTTACTAGCTGTATGAACCTGCACAAGCCATTTAAATTCTCTGAGCCTCTGATTCCTTATTTGTAAATTGGTGATAACAATAAACTTGCATGAATATTTAATGTATATGTGAACATCCTTCCTAAATAGGCAAATCTCACAAGTTTTGTTCCTTCTTGTTTACATGCATAGCTTGAACTCTGGCTTCCATGGCGGTTCATCATCTCTCAAAGTGATGTAGATGCTTGTATTAGTTAAGGTTCTCCAAAGAAACAAAACTAATAGGATATATTGAGAGAGATACAGAGAGACAGAGATCAACAGAAAGGAACAAAAAGACAGAGAAAGATTTAAGGAATGGATGATTATGGATGCTGGCAAGTCCAAAATCATAAGCCTGGCAGTCTGGAGACTCCGGGAAGAGATAAGGCTGCAGTTTGAGTTTGAAGGGAGCTTGCTAGTAGAATTCCCTCCTCTCCTTGTTCTATTAAGGCCTTCACCTGATTGAACAAGGCCCACCCACATTTGGAGAGCAATCTGCTTTACCCAGTCTATTGATTTGAACATCAATTCTCAACTAAAAAAAAAAAAAGAAAAAAAAAATCCTTCATGGTAACATCTGTGATGTTTGGCCAAATATCTGGGTACTGTGGCCTAACAAAGTTGACACATAAAATTAACTGTCCCCGTGTTTAATAAATAAGTGATTAATGAGATATCCAGTGTTTTGCTCTGCAGAATTCTGTGCTATTACAGAAGAACAACCTGTTCTTCTGTAGAAGAACTTCAATGTTGGTGCCATTCTGAGTCATTCAAAGTCATAGCTTTCCAACCAGCATGACATATTTAGGGTTCTTTTTTTTTCTTTTTTAAGATTTTATTTATTTATTTGAGAGAGAGTATGAGAGGGGAGAAGGTCAGAGAGAGAAGCAGACTCCCCATGGGACTGGGAGCCCGATGCAGGACATGATCCAGGGACCCTGGAATCATGACCAGAGCTGAAGGCAGTTGCTTGACCAACTGAGCCACCCAGGTATCCCCCCTCTTTTTTTCAAAGTGCATCTAAATTTAATTGGTGTCTTTCCTATAACTTCCTATCTAAAATTGTACCCTCAACCAAAATACAGTAAAGTCCTCAATTTCCATAATAAGAATGCAAGACCCATGAGAATTAGGGTCATTCTATCCCTTTACTGCTGTAGTCTTAGTAATTAGAGTGCATGCCTGACAGAGGTTGGGCACTTAGGAAATTTTAATGAATGAATCCTTAATGACAGAACTGAAAAGATATCAGAAGTGCAATTAGTAACATGTGGTCAGTATATCACGTGTCTATAGTCTATGGTAAAGTTCAGCATCACTCTACACACATAGAAGAAATTCCATTTCAGTTTTATTTGGAGCATTTTCCTTGCCTGGACATTTAGAGATCAGGTGTATTGAAGTAGCAGTTTGTTTTTTGTTTGTTTGTTTGTTTGAAAGATTTTGTTTATTTATTTGACAGAAAGAGAGATCACAAGTATGCAGAGAGGCAGATAGAGAGAGAAGGGGGAAGTAGGCTCCCTGCTCAGCAGAGAGCCTGATGCGGGGCTCGACCCCAGGACCCTGAGACCATGACGTGGGCCGAAGGCAGAGGCTTAACCCACTGAGCCACCCAGGTGCCCCTGAAGTAGCAGTTGTAAAATACAATATGAAGACCACGTCCAAATATATCTTATATCTTCCATGGAATCTTTCATATAGATGGAATGACATGTAGAACAGTGAAATGACTTAACTTTATTTATATTTTTATTTATTTATTTAACACAGGGCTTTGAACTCTTGACCCTGAGATCAAGACCTGAGCTGAGCTTGAGAGTCAAGCACATAACTGACTGAAGCAGTGCCCCAGTGATTTAACTTTTTCTAGTGAGAATTTCTAGTGATTATTCTCAGTGAAGCCATGCTCAGGGGCTTACTGGTGGGCAACTGTCTGGGAGCAGGTCTGCCTTTCCCCAAATGTCTTCCTGTTATCTCAGGGCATAAAATGGCCTGAAGTACCACAATTTGGGGTGTAGTACTTTGAATCTTGAGGGGATATTAACTTTCTGGCATTCTCCAGCAACATCAATACCTCACAAAGGTTGTGTTAAAGCTGTCGTTTTAGTACCTCAGCAAAGACCAGCTAAATCTACTAATCAACTCATCAGTAGGTAGAAGTCCCATTCCCGTATTTCTTTTCCCTCTGTGATGGCTTTTTCCAATTTTGACAATTCAGAACTATCTGAAATCAATTCTGCCCTTATAACTGTAATCAAATCCCATGAGAGCCACAGAGCTCATGTTCAGTGTTTTCCTACTTTACGCCCTGTGTACATTGAATTAGCTTTTCATTAGAAATAATCTCATTGTTTCCACACTTAGGAAAGAGAAGAGCAACGTTCCTCGCTTCCGATGTTCTGGGAAGAGTCAGGGCTGTGGAATGCTGTTGGATGACTTCCTGCTGACGTGGTCTTTGCGGTTGCTAGGGTACTGACCCATATGTTTATACACTTATATAAAATGACCTAAGAGATGAACAACGAGCCCAAGTACTTCAGGGACTTGGTGATCATTTTTACAAACCTACTAGATTCTGCTTTCCTCCATTCTTCCAGATTCAAAACCATATATTTCACAGAAAACATGACCACAAAATGTTTACATAATTTGCAGTTGTAGGGTTGGATTCTGAGAGAATATTTGCTCAACTGATACTCTTATGTGGGAAAATGTAATTTGAAAAATATGACCCAAACCTGCTGGAATTGTTTAAGGCTCCCCAGCTGAATGTTAAGGTCTATGATGAATGTATCTACTTCATTATTCCTGTCACTGAAGTTATAACCTCAAGATGCTGCACAAGAACTTGGATTTTTGACTCGAAAAATTGTTCAGTTCTCTTTCTTGGATACAATTTTACAATATGATATTAGTTTTAAGACCACTCAAGATACAAATGGATTATCAGTGATAAAGCCATGTTCTATGAGAAAAGGATTTCAATGTCCTAATTCTATTTCTTTTGTTAACAGACATATTGGAAATGAATGGACTCAAATGAATGTCTTGTCTTGATGCAACCAGAAGCCATATAATAAGGTGGTCTCTAGAGCTGCTCTTAACCACACATCTCCCAGGGCTCTGGTGGAAATTAATTGAAACAATGTATCAGAGTTCCCAACAAAATGCCTGGCATATTTTAGACACTCTCCAAGTATTAGTTTTCCTTGCTCATCCTGAGAGAGTTTAAATTTGTATATGGAAGATTTGAAAAGTAAAATGATTATATACATGGGAATTTTTATGAATCAGGCAAAGTCCTGCTATTACAGGTCAAGCAGTTTTCTTGTGTTTCTATTTTAAATCCAATCAAATAAAATCAAATCTGTTAAAACTTTTTCTTTGACAAGACTGAAAACCTTTCCTTCCCTCTTCTAAGAAGGCCAACGTCTTTTAAGAAAATACATACTCCTTTAGTGTTAAGACTGTGTGGATTGCTGTCCTTTTGTTAAAATAAAGACTTCCTATCACATTATACACTACATGTTCAAGGGCATATCTAGAAAGCAAATGTGCCTGTACTCAGTATGACCAACGTTATTTGTTAGGTGGAAATACAACTGTTTCCTCCTCTTAACGGTTCCTCGGTTGTTTGGAGAAATGATGCATTTGAGAAGTTTAATAAATCACTCACAGATTTGTGTGGTCATTGTAAGGCAACCAGATTTCCTTTAAAAATGGAAAAACAATTTTAGAGTAAAATAACAGACTTCCTTGATATATGTTCATACTTACCCAAAGCCACAGGTATTTGCGGAAATGACTTGCGGTTCTCTTCCCACACTGTGGCTCGGGTTCTGATGGATGTGTAAGCTCTTACGAACTCACTCTGTGTTCCCTAACACTGCATTTCATCAAATAAAGGTCTGAAGCCTTAGATGTGAGTTGGGTCTTGCCTCCGGTCACGGAGACATGGAGCTTTCAGCGTCCTCTCCTTCACAAATAACCACTGTTTCTCTCTGACCAGCTCGGGCCCTGTGCTTCCGGAATTCAGTGCCAACGATGTTAAAACTGTACTTGCTGGCAGTTACCTAGGTAATTTCAAGATACCCATTTTTCAGAACATTGAAAAATGGAAGATCCTAATGGGAATTCTCTCAAGGAACAGATAAAAAAAAAAAATTAGGTGCGATACCACGTCTCAGTTGTTGTAAAATAAAACCTAGACACTATCACAGATGGTAGACTGACACTGAGTGCCGTCATTCGGGACACCAACAACAAGCCATCTGTATCACACATTAAAAAAAAAAAATGACTCTTGTCCCTTTAAAACTTGTGAGACTATTTGGCATTTGCAACTATATTTGCTGCTTTGCCTTCCGTATTAAATTTTTTCTTTGACCTATTGCACTTGCTTATGCATCTTTGTCTTTTTTTAAGCCTGGTTGATAATGGTTCTCTGCTCAATTGTATCAGTTTTTTTCTGCTCCAATTGCATTAATAACCAAAGCCTGCAGAAGTCCGCCAAGCTTGGGCACCAAGGACAATTAAGTTGTTGGCTATCTCTTGTGCTTCATTTACTCCCTTCCATTGAGGAGAACATAAAGGCTTGGCACTAAGGGGGTCCAGGAAATTCCAGTCTATTAGGGGCAGTGTTGAAGACCATTAGGCGGTGCCATGTGTTGTTGTGAAGTGTCAAAGTCTAGGGCAAACAATACGAATAAGCAGCATTACTGCTCCCCCATCTCTTGTCAGAACGTCAAACAAGGCGACTCAGACTTGGCAAGGAGCAGTATGTGGGCTGGAGAAGCGGAAGGGGCTGCTGGAAATGAAGGGGAGGCCACCACGGCTGTTTCCAGCCCCCTCCTGGCTCCTGAGAGAAGCAGTTTGTACAAACGCAGAAGAAGAAGGGTGTCTGCGGCTGGTCCATCACTTCTCGATACCCCCAGGACCAAAGCTCTGTAGGCTAAAGACTCAATAACAAATATCCAGAGCTGGATGCTGTAGGAGGTAGAATCCTAGTTTGGAATATGGATAGGAAAGGATAGGAGGATTGTTGGCCAAGGGTCTGTCCTAACTCAGACTCCATAGACACTGCATTCATGATGATACTCTGAGGAAGTACCATCTCCAGCGATAGGGAAGTGGTGGGAAAATTGAAACTCTAGTGAAAGTAGCCCAAGGTTGCAGAGTTAGCACAAACTGGAAGTAAGATTCTTACCCAAATGTGTCTGATTAGAAACCTTTAACAGTTTAATCATGAGGAGCATGACCAGGGGAGTAGAAAAAAAGAGGAGACATCAGATGGGCAGGGTTGAGATGGAGCTCTAAGTCCCGCACCCTTTCCTTCACCTCTATTTGCTCTTCTCCCTGTCTTGAATTTATAAGGCTCAAAAAAAGATCTGGAGCTACCCACTCAGGTTGGCTGGGCCTGACTTTCCTCAACTGTCGATGGGCGTGATAGGATGATGGTGCCGGCCCAGGTGTAAGCCCGTCGTATTCAAAGCACGGGTTCAGTGTTCCTTGTTCTGATTTGACTTCCTAGAGATGTCCTGCAGAGCCTTCGTTATAATCCCCCAAGCACCGTATAAAACAATGTGAACTGGGTAGTTGCTTATCCTGCTCTTATCTTGTTATCAAAAATGTACGGAATTTCTCTTCTTTAACAAGTTCCATTTCATCTCAGATCACTTGAAAACAAAACCCATGCTTTGGTGACGGCTTGGAGACGAAGTGACTCAGCCCTGTGGCCAGGAGCCGTGTGGGGCTCTTATCTTGGCTTTTATATCTATCCCTCAGCCACACCTGTCCTTGTGCAAACTGTAGAAGGGGAGACCCTGGGCAAGGAGGAGGACTCCTTGTGCTGTTTATGGCTGTTAAGAAGTCAGGAGAAGGGGGGACGCCTGGGTGGCTCAGTTGGTTAAGCGGCTGCCTTCCGCTCAGGTCATGATCCCGGGGTCCTGGGATCGAGTCCCACATCGGGCTCCTTGCTCGGCAGGGAGCCTGCTTCTCCCTCTGCCTCTGCCTGCTTCTTTGTCTGCCTGTGCTCACTCGCTTGCTCTCCCTCTGTCTCTGACAAATAAATAAATTAAAAAAAAAAAAAGTCAGGAGAAGGAAATGAATTCTGCCAGCTCCCCATTGGGTCCATGGGGGTAAAAAGTCAGGGAACCCATTTCCCACAAGGAAAGTACCAATTATCTGTAGGAGAAGCTTCCAGTCTAAGATGATATCATGGAGAAAATGAGGGCTCTTTGGTTTTTCAGGTTTTTTTTTTTTTTAAGATTTTATTTTATTTCACAGAGAGAAGGAGGGAAAAAGAGAGAGAGAGAGAGAGAGAGAGAACAAGCAGGGGGAGCAGAAGAGGGAGAAGCAGGTTTGATCCCAGGACCCTGGGATCATGACCTGAGCCGAAGACAGTCACTTAACAATTAAGCCACTTAGGCTCCCCAATAAATAAGATCTTTAAGATGAATTCAAGAGAAAGATGAACCCCTAAAAAATTCTATTCACTCAATCATGAATGCATTCATTTATTCAATCAATGAGTATTTATGGACCCGTGTGTTTAGACACTAATGGGATTTCAAGATGAGTAAGAAAGGGGCCACTCCCCCACTTGGACTTGTAGTAGAGTAGACAAGCTAAGTCAGGCACAAAAATATCTATCATTCAAGAAAGAAGGTGAAAAGTGTTATTAGATGTTGGAATTTCAGAACACAAAGGAGTAACTCAGGTTAGAGCCAATCTAGGAAGGCTTGTAAAGCAGATATTCAGATTGAGGCTTGAGGAATGGGCAGGATCCGTACACGTGCAACTAACAAATTTCTGTTGGTGGTGTACAATTTCTTTTTATGTTGACCATTGGTATTTGGAACGTATTGTGCATAGAAACAATATTCTATCTGGTCTTTGGTGTCCCTGGTCTGCCCACAAAAGCTCATGTAGCCCACAATGTACTTGAGAAATATTACAAATACATTCTTTCAACTACACATAGATACAGTGTCAGGGTTCCTATGGGAAAGTTCAGGCTGTTCAAATGTTGGGAGATAGACACACAGCTTCCTGCTGCCCCGCCACGGGACGTGGGACCAGGGTTCCCTCCTCCACTTCCCCCTCCAGGTCTCAAGCCAACATCAGAAGGGTGGTCAAGGCTTTTGGGATTAGGGAGATTGGTGGTGGGTGGGGGGGCGGGTATCCAAGCTATAGGGCAGACAGCTTCCAGAACTTTGGGGCCTGTCTTTAAATAATAATAATAATATAAAAATCACTGACTTTTGCCAATTTTACAAAAACCTAAGACTGTGTGAACATATTAGTAGGGCGCCTGAAGGAGTCTCAGCAAGCAAGAGACCCTGAAGTTTCAGTTTCATTAAACCTTCCGGAAAGTGGAACTCTAGGATTTGAGGTGCTTGGAGACGAGTGATCTCTTTATTTTCCATTCTTCACTAAAACATACCGAAATATTTAGCATTGGGGGTAAAGGATCTAGAGTTCCAGCAGCCAACTCCTTTGCTGCCTTTGGGGAAGAGGGAGTGGGTGACAGTGAGGCTGCAGGAAGGCTGGGCAGGGCAGGGCTGGGGTGTGGTGTGGCCAATCACTGCCCAGTGTAGGAGCCAGACAGACCTGGGCCAGTATTCCAGAGTGTTCCAGAGTTGATCCTGAACAAGCGCCCTCACCTTCCTGATACTTGAGATTTCTTATTTGTAAAAAGGGGGAAAGTGCCATTATACTTTGTAACAGTGCCAACTCCAGAGGATGGTTTTTCAATGACACAACACATTTGAAATACTTTGCCAACTCCCTGGCTTTCCCCCAGAGTCTGATAACATGGAGGGATGAGTTATGGGGGAATTGTGATGCTACCTGTTTCAAACAGCTTTGCAAAAGCCCACTTTCCTGCCTATAATTCCAGTTTACTTGTCCCTACACTTGAAAGGCAGAAAGGACTGCGAGAGATGTTGCCAGCGTCGGCTAGAATGAGAAGCATTCTGGACAGTTGGACGTACACGTGTGTCAGTCCTTTACCGATTGCAAATTCCAATGCACCTGGGATATAGTGTTGATAGGAGTGTGGCTGTCAGCGATGGTTCCCAGATTTCCCAGCTGCTAGCCAATTACAGTATTTCCAAAGGACTGGTGGGAGGGTAGGGACCAGAGAAGCAGGTCAGGCAAGCAGGTCGAGCTAAAACAATTTAGCATGAGTATTTTTATTAAACGCTTGGCAGGTAGAGTCCTTACCTTTTAGAGACACGTGCTGAAACATTTCGAGGTGAAGCGATACGATGTCTGGGACTGGGTTCCCCAGGAGGCAAGCAGTTGGGGGTGCAGATCAAATGGGCCATCTGTCTTCTTGGGTATGCACATGAAATTTTTCATAGTACAAACTTTAAAGAATGACCAGATAAGTAAAACCACTTCTTCTATAATTGGGCACATGTCAAAATGTGTCCTTTGCTGTGTTTCCACGCTCTGTCAACAGGCATCACCTAAACACATCTCACCTGGTCTTGCCTCAGAATGGCTCTGGGCTCATCAGGAAGTGTGTATGATGTGTCTTGGCTGATGTTGATTGTCCCTTATTTTAAAGGTTTCCCCATTGGGGTGCCCTATGTATGCTGTCATTACCTTCTTTCCAGCTTCTAACCCCGCCTTGAATGTCGGCACACCTCTGGGGTCCCCAACACCTACCTAGTCTGTGGTCCTGCTGAGATCTCTGCTATCCAGGGTTCCAACATTCTGACTTTTCTTTTGAATCTGAAACCTGGTGTTTGAGCACCTTCCAGGTCCAGCCCAGTTTCCTACCTCGTGCTGATTCCCCACCCTTCCTTCCCCTCAGTTCCTACTGCCATGACCAGTTGGTACTTGCAGCTCACACAATGACAATGAAAGATGGAACACGTCTATTTTTTTCAACTCAGAAGAATAATGTGCATTTCATTTCCTTGTGGTTTTATTCTGGAGTTTTTAATGGACTCTTTCTTTTGCTTTAAGTGGATCCATTTTCAGCCATCTAAATGAAATCATTATAGTACATTTCTGAAGTGTGAAGATACATACCTTCTAAGAGTTTCCCATCGTTGCTGGTATAAATTTCCACATAATTAGCGGCTTAAAAATGACATTTGTTCTCTTACACTTCTGGAGGTCAGAAGTCTGATAAGGCTCTTACTGAGTGAAAAACAAGGTGTTGGTCTGGGGGCTCTAAGGGAGAACCTGTTTCCTTGAGTTTTTCTACCTCTGGGAACTCCCTGCATTGTGGGCTCTTGTCTCCTTCTTCCATCTTCAAGGCCAGCAGCTGGTGTCCTCAAGTAGCCTCCTTGCCTCCCTCTTTTTAATTAATTAATTAATTAATTAACTTTTAAAGATTTTATTTATTTGTTTGACAGAGAGACACAGCAAGAGAGGCAACACAGCAGGGGGAGTGGGAGAGGGAGAAGCAGGCTTCCCGCTGAGCAGGGAGCCCAATGCGGGGCTTGATCCTAGGACCCTGAGATCATGACCTGAACCCAAGGCAGACACCTAACTACTGAGCCAACCAGGCGCCCCCTCTTCTGTTTTAAAATATTTGCAATTATACTGGACCTCTGGATCTGGGTGATCCAGAAAGATCTCTTTAAAACCATCTTAATTCCATCTGTAACCTTAATTCCCCCTTGCCATGTAACCTAACATACACATGGGTTCCAGGGATTAGTGTGGGAATATCTTTGCCGGGAGGGAAGAGGGAGGGCGCTTATTCTGCCTACATACCAGAGTAGAGATTGAACCTCACTTTAAGGAGATCCAGGGCAAAAGTTATCCCAAGAATGAAGAAGCTCATTTAATAAAAACCATACAGATGACCAAGATACTGTTCTGTTAAGTCTGTCTGAATAAACTGCTGATTGGAACACTTGGGTGGCTCAGTCAGACAAGCATCTGCCTTTGGCTCAGGTCATGACAGGGAACCTGCTTCTCCTTCTCCCTCTACCTGCTGTTCCTCCTTCTTGTGCTTTCTCTCGCGCTCTTTCTCCCACAAATAAATAAAATCTATTTTTAAAAAATAAATAAACTGCTGAACTCAGGCTCCCAACACCACCGGTTTCCAACTCAGCTTCCCATAAGCTCCAGAGTTCCAGAAAGGACATTCGCTGTCTTTAGGATAGCAGAATGAAGGGCGTGCAAGTGTCATTTATCTCTGTTGGCCCAGGACAGAGACCTGGACTTGGTCTCTGCTCTGCCCCAGGGCCCCCAGCTGTGCTACATGAGGGGGCGTGTCCTGGGGTCATGACCTCAGTGTCCAACACGCCTGACCCTGTCATGGGCACAGAGGCAAAGAAGAGAATCCTGACCTAAAAGGGAACCCAGAAACGGTCTGTGTTTTTCAGCTTATCTTAGGGATGGAGAAAACGAGGGGCCCAGGATGCTGGGTGACTTTAAAAAGACGTTTCGTAGTGTTGGAGACCAGAACCCGAAGCAGACTTTTGAGGGGCTAAACAGAGCCTACCGTGGTTTCCCCCTTAAATCCGCACAGGCAACCTCTATGATACTTTTAGAAGAATACTTGTTTTTAACAGGAAGCTTAATGCATGAATAGGGGAAGGGACTAGAGCGCCGTGAGAAGAATGAAAGGCCTTTGTTCCAAAAGTAAAGTGAGATGAGATTAAAGTGAGATGAGATGTGGTGGAATAAAGTGAAGAAAGGAACGCAGTGAAGATAAGCGTGGAGCTCGCGCGCAGAAGGACCTGGGAGGCGGGGTCAGAGAGAGGGTTGCGTGTTCCCACCCGAGGGGGTGGGGTGTGTGAGGGGGCCTACTGAGGCCCGCTGCACCCCAGCACTCGTGGACTGGGTGGGTCCAAGGCAACAGTGTCCCCCCAGCCCCCGCCATGAAGTACTTCTCTCCCTATGCCCTTGCTCGTGCCCTCTGGAACCACTCATTCATTCATGATCATTCATTCATTCTCAATCAACAAATCGGTAGTAGACTTGGCTCTGAGAGCCAGAGAAGCAGGGACGGAGGGAATGAAGCGACCCGCACTCCCGCGGGGGGTGACTCCACGGAGCCTCCCGTCCAGCTACGGGAAGGATGTTGGAAGGATGAAACTTTCCCACCACCACCGAGCTGAACGCACCTTCGGAGGCAGCGCAGCTAGAAGTGTGTGGGTGGGCAGAATGGGAGCCCGGAGCAAAGGCCCTCAGACGGGAACCCCGAGAGAGGCTGGGCCCCCTAGAACAGAGGCAGCTCTCTTTTCTAAAGAGGAAAGTACGTGTGTTATGTTGCTCGGGTCTATTTCATCCTTCCCTGGAAAACATGTTCAGCGTTGAACAGACCACTGACAATCTGTTCATTTCAGCCCTTCCAGTGACTAGTTTCTACCCTTCCGCAGGCGATCAATCAATCAATAGATGTTTATTGCTCTTTGGGGCCCGGAGGTTGGAATGTACAGAGTGCTTCCTTATTTGGCAGTTCAGTTCTCAAATGAAGCCAGACCTTAACAAAGGGGAAAACAGGGTACGCTTTGCGACAGTTTTGAAGGGACAACTTGTGTTAGACGGTGACTTTAATTGTGAGGTCTTTTCCCAATCACGGACTGGAGGTTTGATTCAACAGCAATTTGTCAATGGGTTCTCCCGTGATCAGACATCTGGGTAAGCTGTTTAGACGGCGAGAACTATGTTTCCTGCATCAAGGATACAGAGATGATTTATACATTTTTAATGCCTAAAATGATGTCTGGTTGAACAATGAATCCTTTTATGTATTAAATAATACAAAATGATCTCTGACAAATAGATGTCAGGTTAAAAAAAATAGGCTATTTAATTCAGTTTCACATCATTTGACCTCGATATTCTAATTCATTGCTGTATAAAATGAGCTTTCATGAGAGAGACTGATTTATTGCTAATAGTCTCCTATTTTCTTTTTTAAAAAATAGTACTCCTGAAATGGGGCTAGAGTTATTTTGAAAAACCCAGCTCTTTACGTGGGCCTGATCAACAGCAAAATAATCTAGCATTTAAAATAAAGCGAATGGGAGGGCCCTTATAAGCCTCACCATGGAGACCAGAGCGCTAACCGTTACCATGGAGACATTTTTAAGTCCACTCTGCCTGGAGTTAACGATTACCACACATTCAGATATTATCGGATATTGTATGAAAGCATTTTAAATTCCTCACTGGAACCATGACATTAATATCAAATAGACTTCAATGCGCTAGTAGTGTCCTCATCTCTGGCACATGAAGGGGAAACCCACAGCTTCCAGACTTCACCCCATTTCCTGATTTAGTCTGGAGTGGAGGCTGAGAAGTTCATATTTTACCAGGGGTCCCAGGACCAGCCTGAGACTCTCACAAACAAGGGTTTCTGGTTAGGTGGTTGTCAGGTGTCTAAGTCTGGTTTTGGTCTATAAAGAAGAGTTTTTCTTGATTGTTTAGAGGTTTATTTTAAGGTTGAAAATAAATCGCAATTACCTAAAAATAGTCAAAACTTAATTCTTTCTTAAGCATTTGTCCTCAACTCAGCTTTCTTAGTCTATTTATTAATTTGATACCTTCTGGCCATTCCTTTCAGAGGAATTTTTACAACTTAAGTTCCCTTAGATGTTTCAAACTATCATTATAATATGCTTGATATTTTTAAGCATCTCAAACTTTAAAACTTTCTCAAGTTCTTTTTTTTTTTTTTTTTTAAGATTTATTTTAATGGTGGTGGGGGACAGAGGGAGAGAGAAAGAATCAGAAACTTAAGCAGACTTTCTGCAGAGTGCAGAGCTGGAAGCAGGGCTCGAGCTCATGACCCTGCACGACCTGAGCTGAAACCAAGAGTTGGCGCTTAACCGACTGCATCACTCAGAAGACCCTCAGGTTCCTAAGTAGCTAATAAAACATGAAAACTTGAACTTTCATTCTCTTTGGCATTCTAACAGTATAAAAGCATGATGAGATTTCAATTAAATAATCACAAATCAAATAATTACACATTTTAAATTTGAATCACTGCCCTAACTTCTTGGACTCTGATAAGTCAATCATTAAAAACTTTGCAAGCATATAAATTTCAAATTCACAAATTCCACAACACAAAAATCCATTTATTAAATGCTGGAGGTTTGATTTTCTTTTCTTTCTTTCTTTTTATTTTTAAAGATATATTTATTGGGCACGTGGGTGGCTCAGTCCTTAAGCATCGGCCTTCAGCTCAGGTCATGATTTCAGGGTCCTGGGATCCAGCCCCACATTGGGCTCCCTGCTCTGTGGGAAGCCTGCTTCTCCCTTTCCCACTCCTCCTGCTTCTATTCCCTCTCTCACTGTCTCTGTCAAATAAATAAATAATCTTTAAAAAAAAAAAAGAAAGAAAGAAACTACATAAAAAGAAAAGTAAGATTTATTTATTTATTCCAGAGAGAAAGAGAGAGAGCTCGAGTGGGGAGGCACAGAGGGAGAGGAAGAAGCAGACTCCTCACTGAACAGGGAGCCAGATAAGGGGCTCCATCCCAGGATCTTGAGTTCATGACTTGAGCAGAAGTTAAGAGTCAGACACTTATTTGACTGAGCCACCTCCATGCCCCGATTTGATTTTCTTAAACATTTTGGACAATTCTAACTTGTATCAGGGAGAAAATTTTCTCCTTGCTTATCAGTCCGAGTTTTAGAAGGTGATACTAACAGATGGGATAGGCTGAAGACGAGTTTTAGTTATTATGTACCTATTAGGGTTTAGAGTTTTTACTAGAGCTCCTAGGCGGCAGCCCTCATGTGGCCTGAGATAATGACCACTGCTGAGACCAGAAGCCCACGACCTGCATACCCAGGTTCCCAGTGGGGCTGTGTTTCCCAACCACCCCATCTAGGCACCGCAGGGTAGTAAGTATGCAGGGTTTTTTAATTTTTCAAAATTATACATATTTTATCTTTTTTGGAAATAATTTAAGACATAGGGAAGTGATATTGTAATTCTAAGCCAGAGCCCTTTAACATGCTTTTCCATTTAAAGGCCTGGGGATTGAAACTGGGGGAGAGGGGCTGGACACTAGGGCTCTCACCTGATAAATGTATCTTGTAGGTGAGGATAAACATAATGGGTTTCCATTGTGGATTTCCCTGTAGGGACAATAGATGCTACATAACCAGGGTCTAAGAAGTAGTTTTCCACTTGGATTTGGTGAAAGAGGGTCATAGGTTCATGAATTCACTGAATAGGGGTGTGTATTAGTGAGGGGCAAAGGCTAAGCTGCTGTGACAAAGAGCATAGGATGACTCATCAAAAATAGAACTTTATTTGTCTTTAGCCCTATGGAAAATGGGCCAGATCATCAGAGGCTCTGTTCCACATGGCCACTGTGGGACCCCAGTACCCCCATACTGTTGCTCTGCCACCCCTCAAGGCTACTAAACTGGGGTTCTTGTACCTCCAAAGACTCCATGGATAGAGTTCAGAAGCACCATAAATTTGAAAGGAAAAAAAATTAAGTCTCTGTTTTAATTCAGCATTTCTTTCAATTACGAATATAGGCAATGAAACATAGTATTATTAGCAATATTTATAAATTTATCACTAATACAAATAAAAAATACTTTACATCAATTTCAATTGTCTTCAAATATCACATTCATCACTTTGAAATTGTGGTAGTTATTAGATTTGTTGCTACTTACTCTGTGATGAATCGCTAAAGAAACATATGTGCTACTATATACAAATCAGTTTTTCAAACATTTATGATATTTTAATAGTGTATTCTAATATGATTTCTTTAAAATTTTTAAGTTTTTTTTAAAAGTCAACTCTACCTCCAACATGAGGCTGGAACTCATGACCCCAAGATCAAGAGTTGTGTGCTCTACCAACTGAGCCAGCCAGGTGCCCCAAGAATTGTATATTCTTCTTCTTCTTCTTCTTTTTTAATATTTTATCTATTCATTTTAGAGAGAGACCATGAGCAGGGAGAGAGGCAGATGGAGAGGGAGAGGCAGAATTCCCCACTGAGCAGGGAGCCTGATGTGGAGCTCGATCCCAGGACCCTAAGCTGAAGACAGATGCTTAATTGACTGAACCACCCAGGTGCCCCAGAATTGTATATTCTTGATATAGAATACAAGAATTGTATATTTTATGTATGTATGTATTCTACTTTTTCACTGTTTTAATATATACAGTAAAGTGAATAAAATAAACACAAACCTTGTAAGAGCAGGTAAAAATATACATTTTAATGGTATGAAAATATAGAAATTTTTCATTATCCCAGATACTTCCTTGGTCCTTTTGACGTGCCTCTCTTGTGAAGGTAATGATTATTCAGACTTCCATTATCATTAATTAGTGTTATCTGTTCTTAACATTCATATAAATGAAATTATATAGTATGTTTATTTATTTATTATGTTCAAATTTATTTATTTATTTATTATGTTCAAAGTATACTTTTTTTAAGACTTAATTTTTTTTGGAGCAGTTTTTGGTTTACGACAGAACTAAGAGGGAAGTACAGAGATTTCCCATATTGGCCCTGTTCCCACACATGCACAGTCTCCCTTCATTAACAACTTTCCAGAATGGTACACTTTTTAAAAATTAGAATGAACTTACATTGACAGGTCATAATCACCCAGTCCATAGTCTACTTTTGGGTTCCCTCTTGGTGTTGGACTGTCTTGGTGTTGGATTTGGACAAATGCTCATGATGTATATCTGTTACTATAATATCATGCAGAATAGTTTCACTGCCCTAAAAACCACCTGTGCTCTGCCTATTCATCTCTCTCTGTGACTCTGGAATATTTTTTTATTGGGACATAATTGGCCCATAAAATTATATTAATTTCAACGGTGTAACATGAGGATTTGCTATTTCTATCTATTGAAAATGATAACCACAGAGTCTAGTAAGTGTGTATACACTTTTGTATTGGCTTCTTTCAACTCAACATAATGTCTTTAAATTCATCCAAGTTTTTGTGTGTATTTTAACCCATTCCCTATATTTTATGTAGCATTTCATTTTATGAATAGAAACAATTGATTTGTCTATTCTTCTGTTGATAGACATAAGTTACTTCTTTTTTTTTTGACATAAATAAAGTTACAATGAACATTCTTATATACATGTCTTTTATTTTTTTAAGATTTATTTATTTATTTTAAAGAGAAAGAGAGCACGTGCATGGTGAGAGGCAGAGGGAGAGGAAGAGAGAAATGCAAGCAGACTCTGTGCTGAATGTGGAGCCTGACTCAGGGCTCAATTACACAACCAGGAGACTTCAACCTGAGCCAAAAACAAGAGTCAGACGCTCAACTGGTGTTTACCATGCAGGCGTCCTGATATATATTTTGAGTACATATGTGCGCTCACTTCCCTTGGATATAGTCCTATGGGTGGGATTGCCGGGTCATGGGTAAACATGTGTTTAGCTTGAGGGGATACTGCCAAACTATTTTTCAAAATGGCTAAATGAGATTATACTCCTGTTAACAAGCAATGTATAACAGCTCCAGTTGTCCCATGTTCTCACAAATATAAGGGGTTATCTGTCTTTGAAACTTTAGGTACTCTTGTGGATGTTTCATGATGTATTTTTTTTTACACACTTATTTTCCTGAGAAGGTATTCCAGGTGTCACCAGCCTCTAAGGTTCCACGGCACAGAAGGTTCTAAGAACCCTATATTAGATCACAGTTGTGGTCCGACTACTGCCTGGTCAAAGGTCTGTTCAACCTTGGACACTTTGTTTCCCACTTTAGGGAAGGAAAAAAAGCAGAAGTTTAGGAGGAGCAATTTCCTTTCAAGCAATGAGGAAGTTGCTCATTGCTTAGTCACTTGCTAACTTAGTCACTGGGCCACGCCTAGCCTCCCGGGTGTCTGGGAAATGTAGTCTTCGCTGGGCAACCATGTGCTCTGTCTAAACTCTCTGAATAAGGAATACCGGACTTGGACAACTGGCAGTCTCCACCACAAGATGTTTGATGGTTCCCGCGATTTTTTGGTGGGACAGGCTTTCCCAGCCACATAAACACACTTTTCCCCAGCGTGAGGAACTGGTAAATCACCTAGCTGCCCCATCCTGACTTCCGGCAAAAGATGGCTGGGCCTGAGGAAATCTCTTCAGGTCAAATCAGGCCTTGGTTTCTAGCCCTCATGCTGAGCTTGCCCTTCAGGCAAACGCAAAGATTGATCAGGTCCAACAATGGATATATGAGACATGCTACCTGAGATGTGTCAGTGAGTAAGGGCATGACCCAAGAGTGAGTAGGGCAGTTTTATTCAGGTCTTGGGGAAGAAGGTATCCATGCAAGGTAGCCTGACTCATGCCTTTGTGAATACCTTGCGTGGCCCTTCATCTTCAACAAGATTAACAAAAAATGTGTTGAAACCTTTCCAGGAAGTTGTCACAGTGTCTCAACCAACCCTCTTGGGTCATCCCTGAGTGTGGCATTACCCACTTCTCAGATAGGGTACAGTGGTTGCCCAAAGACATCTGTGGGCTTCTGAGTCAGCTGCCCCAATTTCTGCACTCCACACATTTAAAACAGCAGTTTTAACAGAGGGGAGCAGATAATGAGGTGGGAAGAAGTGAGAACATGTCTATCAGTGGAAATACGTAGATAGTACCAAAACTTTGTGGCTGTGTTACTCAGGAATTAGGGAACTGTAGAACTGTACATTGGCCTGGTTCCTACCACAGCCATAATGATGGACGAGGCTTCTCCATGAGTGGAACCAATACTCTTTCTTTGCAGTAAATTCACACATGCCAGCAAGGCTTGGGATGGAGATTTGAGTCCATGTGAAAACCCAAAGAGGGCCATGATAAAGAGATTAAATCTGTCAGTGTGAACTATATATAATTCAAAACATGTATACTTGGAAACAGTCACCGAAAAGCAAAAACCCAACTTCCATCTGGGTGGTGGAGAATCACCCAAAGCCCCTTCCTCCCCACTCTGTGTAACCTTAGGCTCCTGTGTTTGTACCCTTCCTCTCTTTAGCAGATACAGCAGAAATGAGAATAGCTTTGATTTCCAACTCGAGGAGGGGGCTGGGAAAATCTCTAAGATGCCACAGAATGTTCGGGATCTGCTAACATCTGGGAGCAAGGGAGGAGACATAGAGTGCTGCCAAGAAAGGGGAGGAGGCAGGAATTTGGGGAGAAGAAAAGAAATCAGAAAGGCAAATGGCAATGGGAAGAAAGTGGGTTTACCCAGTGAATCCCTATTAAGGGAAGTTTGGGCAGTTCTAATGCTGGAGACCTTGAGCAGCTGGAGTCCTGTGTGATGTGTATGAATGCGTGGGACACCCACCTCCCTACTCCCCCCAACCCAAGAATGCTGAGGAGATGCTCTGTGGGTCGGTCGCACGGGTGCGCACAGCTCATCAAGGGGGCTTTGTGGGAGACCCAGCTCTCCGAATATCATGGCCCTTCCTTTCATTTCAGGGGCTGTGTTGACTGCACCTCAGCTTTGAACGTGTGAATTCCATTCAGATTTGTTCAGAAATTCTAGTTTGGGAAACGTTATAAATAGGTTTCTCATGAACGCTTATGAGGAAAAAACACACAAGTGAAAACACATCCATTGGCTGAGGCTCTGCTGACGGATCTGAATAAAAACTTCTTGGTTGGCACAAAATACACTAGGATCTTTTGAAATAAGCCTCATGCCTGTTTGGCAGAACCTGAATGTGCTGACTGTGTATTAAAAGGGCATATTATCTTCATTTGGCAATACACACAAGAAGTGTGCTTACTGGACAATAAAATTCTGACCTTAACTTAATACCCGTTCCCCCCCGCCCCATTTACAATATTTGGCTTAATTAAGAAGTGAAATTGTGAAAGTTTTTTTGGCAATTTGGCCATACACATCTGTATTGAATACAAAGTTCCGTTTGGTATTTGAGAGCAAAGTTACCAGTTCGTTAATGCATGGGCAAGTTTCTTGGAAAGTGAAAGAGGGCCAGTGTTGGGATCCAACCTTCTT
Organism: Mustela putorius furo; assembly: GCF_011764305.1. Lineage (NCBI taxonomy): Eukaryota > Metazoa > Chordata > Mammalia > Carnivora > Mustelidae > Mustela > Mustela putorius. The sequence goes on along the minus strand of NW_025422010.1, from coordinate 8,740,454 downwards.
CTTAAACATGGTAATGTGCTTGGCCTTGCTGAAGGGGAGCAGAGAGGGGAGGTTGGCCAGAGCACTTCATCAATAGGACCAGAATCTTTGAGAAGTCTAGGCACGGGGAGGAAGTTGTTGACAGCATTGATAATCATTTCCAAGCAGTATTTCTTCAGAACCCTTCTTGGAGCTGCAGAATATAGTAAGATCACAGCCTCCACTATGGTAAAATGGAAGCATCACAAATGAAGAAAGAGAGGCATAGTCAACAAATGGCATTTACTCGTTCGCTTCAAATCCTTTGCTAAAATTAAGTTCATTACAAGTAGAAGCTAAGAATAAAATGGCAGTGGTAGGAAGACTGAAAGAAAAAATAACGGAATAGTAATCAGCCCTTGGGCGTGTGGATGTGAGGAAGCCTTTTAAGTTTAGAAGAAATCACATAGCAAAGAAAGGATGTGAATGCATCTTTTGAAATTCGGTATCTGCAAGTAACAAAAAAGGTGAAAAAATTAAAAGATGGGGAAATATCACAGGTCAATAAGAAACAAGTGATTAATTGTTGCCTTAGATCAGGTTCCCTGGCAACAGGCTCAGATGCAGCTTCGGTATACAACCTTTTTTTTTTTTTTTTGGCTCTAAGTTTCTGTCAACAGATGATTGGATCAAGAAATGTGATGGATTTATCTAGCAAAATGTTTATTATTCAGCCTTAAAAATGAAGGAAGTCCCGTCATTTGTGACAATGTGGCTGAACCTGGAGGGCATTGTGCAAACTGAAATCAGCCAGACAAAGAGACACAAATATTGCACTGTATCTCTTGTGTGTGGAATCTTTAAAAAAGTCAAACTCAGGCACCTGGGTGACTTAGTTGGTTAAGCACCTGCCTTCGGCTCAGGTCATATGATCCCAGGGTCCTGGGATTGAGTCCTGCAACAGGTTCCCTGCTCAGTGGAGAGTCTGCTTCTCTCTCTGCCACTCCCCCTGCTCGTGTTCCCTCCCTCTCTCCCTCTCTCTCTTTCAAATAAATAAATAAAATAATAATAATAAAAAAGAAATAGCTGAACTCATGGAGAGTAGAATGGTGGTTACGAGGGGCTGGGAATGGGAGAAATAAGAAGAGGTTGGTAAAAGGTGATAAACTTTCAGATATGAGGAATGAGATCTGAGAATCTGCTATATGACTTGGCGATTATAGCTGACAACACTCTACTATATAATTGAAGTTTGTTAACAGTAGAACTTGGATGTGAGAAAAAAATAAAAAGAGGTAAATATGTGAGGTGATGAATAAGTTAATTAACTCAATGGGAACATTTTTTCACAATGTATATATTTATAGATATATATCAAATCATCACAGTCATAGTTTAAATATCTTACAATTCAATTGTCAATTATACTTTAGTAAGGCTGAAAGTTCATTGGAGAGGGTTCTAGAAACAGCCTCGTGAGTGAGGGAGGGCAGCAGAGCTGGCGGAGGGAGAGGCTGAGCAGTGATTCAGCCGCAGCAAAGGCTTCAGATTGAGTCAAGGGGCCTAGTTTCTAGGGGACTCATCTATGGGTGTCCCCAGAGAGGGGGTCTAACCTTGAGCAAGGTGTTCCCTTCCCTGAAGACAATTATCAGAGAGGGAAGCGGTTTCAAAATGTCCACAGCTAGTCTGCGTGACAGTGGGGCAGTGAGAGCACCCCGTCTTCAAGGGGGTTCTAAGTGGCAACTGTGAAATAAAGGGAAATCTCATTTAAAATGGAATTGGGAAACCAGAAGGGGGAGCTCTCTCACCCTACCATTCTTTGTCCATTGCAGACCCAAACATTCTGGAAGAGATGGACCTTGCAAGTCAATGCTGTTTTACTACCCCAGCTGGAGGAAGAAAGGTTTTCTCCCCCCCCCCCCCAACAGCCCAACCAGTGAGAGAATGTCACAGCTCAGCCAAAGAAAAGCCACCACACTTTGAACTCCCAGTTTAGTCCAATGGACTTGCTTTTAACACCCCCTCCTCATGTCTCTCTTTCCTCTACAAAAGAGCAAAGAGCATTCCTCCCCTTTCTTTGTTCCCTGGGCTTGTCTGTAGTTTTGCTGTGGTTTGCAAGTTCTGAGCTGCAATTCTCTGCTATTCCTGTATAAACTTATTTTTGCTGGCAAAATGACTGGCAGTTTTATTTTTAAGGTTAGCACACCCATAGCATTCACTATAAAATAGAGCTAAACCCTAAAAAACTCACAGTGTTAATAGGAAAAACTATGATTCCAAGATAGAAATTAACAAAGGAAATGAATAGACAATCCACAGTTCATGAATGGGAAAATGTCCAACATCACTAGGAATCAAAGAAATACAAATCAAGGGTGCCAGGGTGGCTCAGTCAGTTAAGGATCTGTTTTCAGCTCGGGTCATGATCTTGGGGTCCTGGTATCGAGCCCCGCATAGGGCTCCCTGCTCAGCGGGGTGTCTGATTCTCTCTCTCCCTCTGCCTCTCCCCTCTGCTCATGGTCTCTGTCTCTCTCTCTCACTTTCAAATAAATAAGTAAAATTGCAAAGAAAAAGAAATACAAGTCAAACAAAAAATGATAAAACTATCTTTACCAAAATTAAAATATACAAAATATAATAGCCAGTTCTAGAGGAATTGTGGTGCTACCTGTAGGAATGACTGATGAGGAGTGCAGATTGTTACAGCCTTTTTGGAAAGCAGTTTGGTGTTCTATATCAACCCCCAAAATGCCCCAACTTCTTTGACACACCTCAAAGAAATTACCTTAAAGAGATAGTTCATTATTTGAAAAGACCACATGCGTGAAGGTATTTGTTACAGCATTCTTTATAAATATGAAAAAAAATGGCATAACTTTAATGTCCAATGATAAAGACAAAATTTGAGTAAATATAATTATGAAGCTGTGTAGCTATGGAGAAAAGGTTTTAGACATGTTATTTAAAAAGATAGTGGGATTCTATATAGATAGGGTTACAACTGTAACAGATTGTAAGAAAAAAAACTTGAAGGAAGAAGGAATGGAACTAAATAATTTTAAAATTCAAGGGAAGAATAAATGTATGCCAATAGTAATGACAATTTTGAAAAGTTGGCAGCACTACTCTAATACATATTTATAAACTGTTCTGGTGATCTATTGCTGTATAAGAAATCACCCCAAATTCAGTGGCTTAAATAACAATAATCATTTCATCACCATCTCTCATCAATCTGGGCATTGACAGGACTCAGCTATGGGGTTCCTACCTGGGAGTCCACGTGGCATTACTGTCAGATGGTGGTGGCTGCAGATGTCTAAACAAATGGTCACTCCCACGGGTGCCTGGGTGGTTCAGTCAGTTAAGCATCTGCCTTTGGCTCAGGTCATGATTCTGGGATCCTGGGATCGAGCCCCAGGTTGGGCTCCCTGCTTACTGGGGAGTCTGTTTCTCCCTGCGTATGCTCTCTCTCTCTCAAAGAAAAGAAAATAAACTCTCTCTTTTTTTTTTTTTAGAGGGAAGCACTCTTTTTTTTTCTTTTTCAAAGATTTTATTTATTTATTTGACAGAGATCACAAGTAGGCAGAGAGGCAGGCATAGAGGCAGGCAGAGAGAGAGAGAGAGAGAGAGGAGGAGGAGGCAGGCTCCCCACTGAGCAGAGAGCCCGATGTGGGGCTTATCCCAGAACCCTGGGATCATGACCTGAGCCGAAGGCAGAGGCTTTAACCCACTGAGTCACCCAGCACCCCGAAATAAATAAACTCTTTAAAAAAATAATAACAAAGCTGCTCACTCCCAGACCTGGTAGGTACTTGGGCAAAGAAGACTCAAATTGCTAAGGCTGGACCTATGGGGCTCCCGGTCATCTCTCTGTTCCACATGCTCTCTCCAACATGGTAGACTTGGGGTAGCAGCACTTCTTGGATATGACTCAAGACCCCCGCAGCCAGTGTCACCCATGGTCAGCTTCACTGCATCATATTCTTAGAGGCAGTTACAAGGGTCCATACAGTTTTAAGGCGAGGGAACACAGCTTCCAGATCTTATAGAGGAATGCAAAAGTTCTAGAAGACCGTGCGGGATGGGAAATATCATTGCAGCCATTTTTTCTGCAAAATGTAAGCTACAACACAAAACTGCAATAATTCCATAGGGTTGTAGCAACGTAAAATAAAACATACTCATCGATTGCACAAAATAGAAAGTCAAATGACTGGATTTATTATATTTAAATTTTAATATATGATTAAATAATCATCTCAACTTAGTAGGAATGAAAAATTATTCAATTACTTATGTTTCAAAACTGATGAGTTAAAGAATTAAGTGTAAAAAAAGAAAAAACTGAAAAAATATCAAAACACTAAGGGTAGGCAGCTTCAGAAGCTTCAAGTTGGAAGGGAAATCCCAAAGGAAAAGATTTTTAAGTGACTAAATAATTATGATAAACTTCTAAATTAACAAAAATCCCATTTTCCTGGGACACCTTGGTGGCTCAGTCAAGCTCTGGTCATGCTCCCAGGGTTATGGGATTGAGCCCTGCCTCGGTCTCCCCCTTCAGTGGGGAGCCTGCTTCTCAACTTGTGCTCTCTCTCACTCTCTCTTTTTTTCACTCTTTCTTTTTTTCTTTAAAATAATCCAATTTTCCAAATAGAAAAGGAAATAAATGACAAATTTTGAGATATATGCTAAGTAAATGCAAATGAAACAAGTTTAATATTATCTAATGCATAAAGACTTCATGCAAATAAATGGACTAATGGTAAAGAACAAAAGATAATTCCTAATAGAATACAAAAAGAAGGTAATTTACTAAGTTGTGATATAATGTATAATACATAAATTGTATAATACAAAATTTACCATTTTAACCATTCCTAAGTATACAGTCCAACAACATCAATTATATCCACATTGTGCACCCACAACCACTGTCCCTCTCCAGAACTCTCACCATCATTCAAAACTGAAATTCTTCATCTGTTAAGCAATAACTCCCCATTCCTGCCTCCCCTGACCTATGGCAACCATCAGTCTACCTTTCGTCTGTATGAATTTGACTGCTCTAGTTTCCTCATATAAGTGGAAACATATAGTATTTATTTTTTTGGTGACTGGTTTATTTCACTTAGCATGATATCCTCAAGGTTCATCCATGTTGTACCCTGTGTCAGGATGTCCCTTCTTTTTAAGGCTGACTAATAGTCCACTGTATGTATAGACCACATTTTCTTCATCCATCCACCCATCCATCCACCCGTCCATCCATCTATCCATCCACGGAGAAGCCCTTTTGTTAAATTGTAACACTAATACATATTTATGTTTAGAAATTCAAACAATTGAGAAAATCATAAAATAAAAAGCAAAAGTCTTTTACTCCTCTTTATCTTTTGCCTTCATCCCAGTACCTCCTGCTTAGCACTCAATCATGCATCTTTCTGAAAAGTTTGTGTGTTTGTAGAAACACACTAGGATGCTTACCTCATCTTTCTTTGGTTCCTAGACTGTCCTCTGGTGATGAGAATCTTGATGGTGTTAGAGATAAAACTACATGATGCGACCTATAGTTATAGTACAATATTGGGTTTTGACACTATGATTAAAATAGAGTTAAAATATATGTGGGATATTTGTCCTAATGCTGGCTTCTGAATGCTTGTCTCCTCTTGAAGAAGAGTCAGTACTAGACCCAAGAGGGCCCCACAGTGGCCATCTCTTTGGGGAAGCCTGAGACAACAGGACAATGACTCACCCAGGGTTGTTTCTGTTGTGTCTGCTCACAGCCAGTCACAGACATGCGGCAAGGACCTGGAGACCTTCAGCCAATGGAATGGACCTGCCTGAAGAGTGAGATGTTGTTCCTCTAAACTCCATTCTTGGGCTATCTTTCCCTTTGTCTCCCTCTGCATCTCGTGAGAACTGGAAGATCAAAGACAGGTTGTACCAAACCTACGCTCTGAAATCTGCAGTGAGTGAGGTTCCTCCTTTCAAAGAAAACAACCCTGGAATGAGGTTAGTTGTGAAGCTAGGCAGTAAGTCCTTAACTGTTACACCACCAGACAGTGTGCTTGGAGTTTGTGGCAAGGATGCCATGATGGTTCCTTTGAATTAGAAGATGAAATGGCCACAGGGCTTTCTGAGGCTCTTTATGACTAAGGGCATCCTAGTTTTGGCTGAAGAGCTAGATCCTGAGTAAGGTTTGGGCCGCCTCACCCAGACAAGTAACCCAGTGAGTAAGGGTGGGCCACAGCCGCCAGATAGATGACACTGTGGAAGAGGGAAGTCATGAATGCCAGCTGGGTTAGTTTTCTAGGGTTACTGGTACAAAGCACCACAGGCTGAGTTGGTTCAGAACAGCAGAGATTGATTGTCTTGAAGCTCTGGAGGCCAGAAGTCTGAAATCAATTTGTCAGCAAAACCATGCTCTCTCTGAGGATGCTAGGGGAGGATCCGTTCCAGGTCTGTCTTTTTGACTTGTAGATGGCCATCTTTTTCTGCATCTCTTCACATCATCTTGCCTCTGTACATGCCTGTCTCTGTGTGCAAATTTCCCCTTTTTATAAGGGCATCAGCCATATTCGATTAGGGCCCACCCCAATGACCCTGTTTTAACTTAACTACCTTTGTAAAGACCCTCTTTCCAAATCCAGTCACATTCTGATACATTGTATCTTTTGAAGGGGACATAATTCAACTTGTGACACCAGCCCAACCTTGAAACCAGCTATAGAAAAATAAATAAAGTGCTTCCGTCTGTATTTTATGACTGATTGCCAGTGTCAACTAATTACCACCCTTTTCCCTTTTTAAAAGAAGTTATTATAATTTGTCCTTTTTTCCCTCTCTCTCTTCTACTTGATATTGAATGTGGTATTGTCGCCAGAATGGGCCCATGTCCCTAAGGTGCAGAACATTGAAAGGGGATCTCAGCAGAACTAGAGAAGTGTGGGCCTGGCCTGAGATTTCTGACCCTGGGGAATGTGGCTCCCTGAAATGGCTTTCGCAGGCAGCTGTTGAATTTAACTTGGGTCATGTCCTCTGGGGAAAGAAGGATGCATGATAGATTAGCTCAGTTGTTTTAGACAGGAGCATCGCTAAATGGATAGGGGAAGAAGTACACACATAAAATAGAGAAGGTCTTTTTCTAGTGGCTATGTCTGAACTATGTGATTTTTGTAGAAACTGGACTAATCCATTTCTGACTCATGTGTAATTTTAAACTTGTGATGGACCCAATGTGCAGTGAAGAATTAACCTGACCCAAAAGGAAGTCTGGCCTTTGTCCTCAGCTCCTGGGAGGTGATCTCCTGGCTCTGGAATGTCCTGCCTGGTGGGAGTGTCTTTGTTTGCCCAGGAGCTTGGTCCACTGGACAGTCTTACAACGTGATTTATGATGGGACTTTGGGCTACATGGTATCAGTTCTGCTTCTGGAAGGAACTAGAGATAAAAGGTATTGGCCAGATCTTCAGGGGTTGGAGGCTAGAGTCCAGCCATGTGGGAAGTATGTGATCAAGCCCCAATAAAAACCCCGGACACCAAAGGCTCTAGTCAGCTTTCCTGGTTGGCAGGTCTCCATACATATTGTCCCATCGTGGCTGAGAGAGGTTAACATCAACCACAGCAAATCTGGAGAAGATGACCAGATAGCAGCTCCATGTCTGGGCCCTCCTGGACTCTGCCCCATGTGTCCCTGCCCTTGGCTGATTTTAATCTTTATTTTTTTCTTTGTAATAAACCCAAACTATCAGTATTATAAACACTGAAGGTGGTTTTGGGAACCTCTCCAACTTGCAATTGATATTGCAACTGATATTAGAAGGAAGGAACTTGTGGGAACTGTTCTTTCTAATTGGACAGTGGACTAAATTCCTGCATTCAGGCTCTGGAAGTCAGTGTTGCTGACTCTGAGACACACAAGGGATGACTCTCTAAAGAGAGGGTCTACAAATGCCTTCTGCCGAGGTGTTCAAAGCTTGGCCTGACTCCCTCTCCTCCTGGATTAGATCTTCCAAGGATTCTGCGATAACTAGTATCTTGCCAAGAACTTACATGTTTTTTTCTTAAGCTTTTCCAAACTGCGTTCTGTTACTAGCAACCAAAAGAGTTCTAATTGTTCTAGAAGAATAGTCCTGAAAGCCAATAGTGGAGGTATGACCACATCCCCAAGGAATTCCTCTAAAGGACGGACAAAAGCTGACTCAGGTGAAGAGGGGACTGGAGAGAACAAGACGTGAGACCACTCCAGGTTTGATAAGGCACTGATCAACTTTTTCCAAAATTGGGACATAAAGGGAAAAGGTGAAGCATTTATTCTGCTTCCTTGGCAGGGTGGGTTGCTTCACAGTAGATAATAGTTGATGGGACAAGTTCTTCTTTAGAGAGGGAGCAAAGTTAATGATCACAGGGAGAGAGATACAGTTGGAAAATCACAGTGTGTCTCTTTTAATCAAATAATGGATGCAGGCAATGAAGAATGACCTCTAAAGCCAGCAGGGAAAGAGTTGATAGGGAGTGGATGGTCAGGCTGACCACACCTGAATCATGGCTCAATCTTGGTGTGACTAAGGGTCAGACAAACGGACCTGAGTGTTCTTCCTCATGAGATGCTCCAGGAAATAGACAGCCTTACCTTGGAAGTATTTCTGCCTTCAACCTAACTGTTCTGAATATCAACAAGTTTTGGGATCTAACCATCAGTTTACAAGTAATATGGGAGTATATTAAATACTAAATGAGCAGCAAGGGTTCCATATACCAAAATCAGATGGCGAGAAATTCTATGGGGAAACTGTCCCAACATCTTCAACAGATAAATGGTAGGAATAAAATGGAGAGGGGAGGTAAATTGTTGAAGTCTAAAAGAGCCTTGAGACTTAGCAAATGTATTGTTTTTGGACCTAGTTTGAACCCTCCTTTGAGCAAACTGATTGGGAAAAGACATTGGGAAGACAGTTGTGAATTTTTTTTTTTTAAGATTTTACTTATTTCTTTTTAGAGAGAGAGAGAGAGAGAGTGCATGTGAGTGAGTACAGGGGGGAGGAGGGGCAAAGGAGAAGGGAGAGGGAGAGGAAAAGAATCTCAGGCAGGCTCTGTGCTTGAGCATGGAGACACACACAGGACTTGATCCCACGACCCTGAGATCATGACCTGAACTGAAACAAAGAACCTGATGCTTAACCAAGTGAGCCACCAAGGGGCCCCAACAGTTGGGAAAATTTAAATACTGACTTTTTATTTGATAATATTAAAGCAACTTTTTTTTTTTAAAAGAGAAGATACTAAATATGTTGTGGTTATGTTTAAAAAAAGAAAATAATTCAATTTTTAATCTCTTAAAGTAATCTGGAGTATTTCAGGCAGAAGGTTATGTTTTCCATAAAACAATAAAATGTATTGAAAGTGACAGCAGTTAAAATTATGTGGTGCTAGCACTTGGCTAGACAGATCCGTGGACTAGAACATTATGAAATCCAGACTTCACAGCTATAACATAGTTGAGTTGGAGGAGATGGGTGTGAGGGGTATTGCTAAATCAGAAGTCATCAAATATAACAGTTAAAGCTGGAGGACAGGAAGTCATTCTATCCTGCATGTAAAGTCAACTTTTGTGTATGTTTGAATATTTTGACAATAAACATGACTTTGGGGGAAATGGGTTACATTCCTCACATCCTACCCTGGGATCAATAAATCTTATCTATAAAAACTGAGACCAAAAAGCCCTGGAAGAAACCAGGGAGGATTGTTTTTGTAACCTCAAAAATGTGGCAGGATTCTCTAAGGGTAATAGATTCCTATTCGTCTTCTGATGTGACTGCATTCCATTTGTTCATATTTTATTCATGCTCTGCTTCTATCACAAAGGATGTTTGATGGCCGTTTACTTCTCTGTGCTGCTTTGTCAGCTTTTCACATCAGGCTTAGGACACCTTCATAGAGTGAACGGTGACGTCTCCCATCTTTGCAGAAACTCAGGGCTAAAGTACCAGTGTAGAGACCATTCTCCAGCCACTGGTTTATTGATGAGTTGTTGAGTGTGCACACGTGTGTTTTTCTTTTCCTCTTTCAGTATAATGATGAGTTGATGAGTTTTTGTAGATCCTATATATTTCAATCTTCCCTTGAAGTTGGTTCCTCAGTCTTTGACATTAACCTCCATGTCGCTGATTGTTTCCTTGCTCAGTTGCTGTTCCCCCCTGTACTTTCCCTGTCCCTGGGGCCTGTAAACAGCCATTTCTCCAAGAAGCCCTTGTTCCTTTTAGTGAGAAATGGTCTCTGGAGGCCACAGGTATCCTCAATGCTACTGTCTTCATTGCTTCAAGGCCTTCCCAGTTTTGAGCTAGGAAAGGCATACTAATTCCTTTTTTTTTCCAAAAAAGAGAAATACATCATGAGTTCATACTTACTTCTCAATTCAAATTAAGTACCTCATGGACTTCACGTCTAGGTTTTTATATTTGTATCTTCTCCCTCTTATATCAAACAGCTGGATTCCTAATTAACATAAATTGTGTTATATATACATATGTATACAAATACATACTTTATAGACATATACGGCTTAATAATATGGCAACGTGGCTAAACAGAACTACATTTCCCAGAATTCCCTTCCAAGTAGCTTTTAGCCCAAGGTTGGACATAGGAGAAATTTGCAAGAAAATTTGAAGTAGTCATGCTTACTCTCTGACATTCAGTATAGAACAGGCCCTGTTGGAGCTCCAGCACGTTTATTGCTATCTGCCAGCTCATCTTTAACGGGCAGAGTCCTCCGGAGCCTAGGGGAATCTGTCTGGGTACCAGGTGGGAGGGGAAGAGGGTTGGAGTGAGTCCTTAATTCCCTCCCATTTCCCATGTGTCTTTCTTGCCTGACCACAGTCCTGTGACATCAGGTTTAAAAACAGGTGCAGAATAAAGAGTTGAATTGAGGCTGGTTAATCAGCTCCCACAGTTGTGTAAGGTCCAGTTCCTAGATGTGAATTCTTTATTCTACAGCATTTCTAGGGGCTCTGCTTCTCTGATTGATTCCTTACTGGTACATATGTACACACAGCATACGTATGTAGTTACATGTATATGCATATGTGTATAAGCATCTATGTATATATATCCTACTATCTTACCCCAGGTCGGGCTCTCTGTTCAGTGGAGAGTCTGCTTGTCCCTCCGCATCTCTCCTCTGCTTGTGCTCTCAATCTCTCTCAAATGAATATATAGAATCTTTAAAAAACTTATGTATTGAATAACACATCTTTCCTCCATGATTTGAAATGCCCCTAGTGTCCTACACTAAATTTTCCTATTTCTTTAAGTCTAGTCTGGACTTCATGATGTTCCAGTCCGTTGATATCTTTATTCAAGTGTCAGTACCACACAACTTTAATTGCTATAGTTTAAAAATACATTTTAATATCTGATAGGACCACCCTCCTCTCAGTTATTTTTTTTAATTTTTCAGATTTTTCCAGCCATTATTGTTTGTCTTTCCTATGAAATTTAGAATCAGATAGTTTACTTTTAAATAATCCTGTTAGTATTTTTATTGTTTATATAAGTTTTGATCATTTATGTTTTCTAAGAAAATTATGTCATAATGTAAAAAAAATTTTTTTTCACAGAAATCTCACATATTAACCGTGGTTATATTCCCTGATTCTGTCTTAGTGAAATGATGTTCAAATGATGTTTTGTTTACATCCATCCACAAATTCCTTTCTTTTTAAGTTTTTTTTTTTTTTTTTTAATCTTTTTTTTGAGAGAGAGATAGCAGGGGGAGTGGTAGGAGAAGCAGACTCCCTGCTGAGCAGGGAGTCTGATATGGGACTTGATCCCAGGACCTGGACTTGATCATGACCCTAGTGGAAGGCAGACGTCTAACTGACTGAGCCACCCAGATGCCCCATAACTTCTTTGTTTCTTTCAGAGCTCTTGCATTTGTCTATCAAATGTATAGTTTTATGTTTTCCAAAACTCGTGTTTGCTTTTGACTATATAATTTCCTTCCTTTGTTCTCCTTAGAGAAAAAGAAATTAGAAGAAGAAGTGATCGTGTATGAGAAATATCTGTGCAATCTAAAGAAAAATTATTTTTTCATTCATTCACTAAATAAAATTTAATTTTTTGAAAGATTTTATTTATTTATTTGAGAGAGAGCGCAGGAGCAGGGAGGAGGGGTTGGTTGAAGGGGTAGAGGGAGGGTGCAAAGGGAGGGGAGACCTGCTGAGCAGGAAGACAATGCTGAACTTGATCTCAGGACTCTGGGATCATGACCTGAGTCTAAGGTGGTCGCTTAACCCACTGAGCCACCCAGGCGCCCCTAAAATTCAGTATTCTGAATTAGATGCTAGACAAGAGGAAACTGAAATAGCTTTTTTATAGTGAAATAGAAATACTCCAGCATGTAAATGCCATCAGATTCACAAGGATGCTTTTCTAGAAATTCTAAACCTGAACTGGCAGGCCCTGCCTTTTCTCTGGTTCCATTCATCATCCCCTGGGTGGGTTCCCCAGTTATGATGTCTCTACCTTTCATGGAATAACAGAGTTCTTAGAACTGGAGCTAATACTTTACAGGTATTGTTCTAAGAGGCCTTAGTCATGGCTCTCTCACACCGGTGGCTGGGGGCCCCCACCCCCTCTAAACCACGCCCTCGTGAGTGGGGCGGTCTTAGACTCCTGCAAGTCACGTGATCCTCTGGCTACGGGCAAAAGGTAGTTAGATGTCAACAAATACATACCTCTCACCCAAATGGTACTCTCTTGCCCCGTGTGAGCATCATGCGATTTAGTATATACTTCTTGAAGCAATTTAATCATTTTTCTCATGCATAGTAACTGGATGTCAACCAGAAATAAAGTTTCATGCCAGAGCAGTAAAAGATGTTCCTTTCATCTCTGACTTTCCGTAACACAGATGTTTCCCTTTCATTGCTTCCTACGAGAACAGCGGACCTGAAGGACCCGTTCAGCTTCCAGTCGCTGCCATCTAATGTCAGAGGTTAGAAACCACACAGAGGCGGGTCTAACTCTGCGGCAGAGGAAGAGTCAGGGAACTGCCCAAGGACACGGGGGAATTTGGGCAAGAGGGTGGTTCCAGCCTGCTCTTCCTGTAAGGTCTCATTCCCTCCTCGGCAAAAGCAGGGCGATCAGAGCAGTGGGCGATACTATCATTGTGAGGACTAGAGAGGGCAACGCACAGAAAGCACCGAGTGTGGTCACTGGTATATCCCACCGAATGTAGTCACTGGTGCATCCCATTCTGAAATTTTTACAGCAATCATAGACACCTGAATACCTGGGATCTTCAACACTTCACCAGTTGCGGTGTCCCTAGATTCCTAGAATTAGATGTTAGAGAAAATAGAGAAGTTTTGATTTGCAGAACTTTAAGAATTTTTAACTTATCGTGTGAAACCAATGGACTGGCCACAGCATTTCCACTTGAGAAATGTTAGAAGTTAGCCACCTGGGTGAAATCAGAGCAGTATGTCATGGTAAACTCCCACTTTTTACTTATGTATCATATCTCTGTGCACATCATTTATGGTGGCATAGATTTTATTCACTGTATATACAATTGCGACAAAGATCCATTTGAAAAATAGAACTTTGTGGGTTATCGAAGATTCTAGGAGGCTTAGTGCCTTCCCCTGCAACTGTTTTCTTCCACGACTGGACATCATCTCGGTGATTTCTCTGGAAACAATTCAAAGCAGCAAACTTATTTAAAAAAAATTTTTTTAAATAAATGTATAATGTATTATTAGCCCCAGGGGTACAGGTCTGTGAATCGCCAGGTTTACACACTTCACAGCATTCACCATAGCACATACACTCCCCAATGTCCATAACCCCACCACCCTTTCCCGAACCCCCTCCCCCCAGCAACCCTCAGTTTGCTTTGTGAAATTAAGAGTCTCTTATGGTTTGTCTCACTCCCAATCCCATCTTGTTTCATTTATTCTTTTCCTACCCCCCCAAGCCCCCCACGTTGCATCTCCACTTCTTCATATCAGGGAGATCATATGATAGTTGTCTTTCTCTGACTGACTTATTTTGCTAAGCATAATACCCTCTAGTTCCATCCACGTTGTCGCAAATGGCAAGGTTTCATTTCTTTTGATAGCTGCATGGTATTCCATTGTATATATATATATACCACATCTTCTTTATCCATTCATCTGTTGATGGACATCTAGGTTCTTTCCATAGTTTAGCTATTGTGGACATGCAGCAAACTTATTTTTAACCAAAGCTTTAAATAAATTGAGTTGTGGTCCATTAATTTTATTTCCTATGCTCCTCTCCCAGTGCCAATATTAGGTCAGCAAAAGATTTTCAATATCTGGGGGGGACAGTGTTTTTACCTTGGGGTTCCTACGATGAACTTTTAGAACATTTGAAAGCCCTGATCAAGATCAGTGGAATTTTTGGGTCTCAACTTTTCTCCTTCAAAATAATAGGTAAGATCACTGTCTACTGAAAATACGTGGGGCGAAAAATTCCAGCTGTAAAGGGGAGTTTTAGTTGCCAGAAAAGGATACAAGTCCATCTGAAATGAGAACTGGGAGTGCGGTCCGGGGGACTTGAAATAGCTTTTGACTACTAACTTTTCCTCAGATTGCTTACTCAAAGTGCTCACCTGATTCTGTTTGAGTATCTTCTTTTTCCACAGAGATGAAATTCTAAAATAATATGCGACTCATTTATGGTCTGACTGGACATTGCCTGTGCCTCCCGTTTCTATCAGATGGATAATCAGTCTCGGTTGCTGGTCTTTGCAGTAGGGATGGGGGTCGTGGGCAGTGGATTTGGCAAATATACCACCCAGTGGGAAAATCTCTACTGTGCCTCCTTGAAATTCTACCCTCAGAATACTTCTGTACTCTCAATGCTGCTTCGCTTCTGACAACTTCTGGTCACCAAACATATGGGTGTTTCTCTCACCAGCTGGGTGTCCTACAGTGTAACTGAATTCTGACTCTATCTTCTGGAGACAGCATCAGATCCCACAGGTGACGAGCTCGGTCTTGTAAGATTGTCCCAACTTTGGATGCCGACCATAAGTCCAGATTGTCACTTTGTGCTTCTGACCTATCATTTCTATATCAGAGGTGCCTATGATGACCTCTGGGGTTTGATCATTCACTAAAATGGCTCGCAAAACTCTGTCCTTAGTATTGCTGATTTATTACAAAGAATATTTCAAAGGATACAAATGAACATCCAGATGGAAGATAGGTGGAGGGTAATATATGGGGGAAGAGGCACAGAGTTTCCATGCCTTCTTCAGGCACCATGCCTTGCCGCAGAAACTCTGAGGAACCCTGGTCTTTGAGGTTTTATGGAAGTTTCATTACAAAAGCACGGTTGATTAAATCATTGGCCATCGGTGCCATTTCTTAAGTCAACCTCCGGCCCCTGAATGTTTCACCCCTCTAAGGGCATGGTTGGTTCCCCTGGCAACCAGCCCCATCCTGTGGTTGGTTATCTAGGGGCTTTCCAAAATTTGCCTCACTAACATAAACTCAGATGCGGTGGAAAGGGTCAACCAGAAGGATCTAACGGAAGATTCTTATCTTTATAGCTCTTATTACTTAAGAAATTTGAAGGGTTTTAGAAGCTCTGTGCCAAGAATAGGGACAAAGATCAAATATATATTTCTTATTATAAATCACAACATCACAACCGCAATTTGTTTATCCATTCACCTGTCGATGGACTTAGGACTATTTCCAATTTGAGGCAATTATCAATAAAGTGTTATAAGGGGCACCTGGGTGGCTCAGTCTGTTGAATATCTTGGTTTTCGCTCACGTCATGATCTCAGAGTCATGGGATCAGGCCCCAGGTGGGGCTCTGTGCTCAGTGGGAGGCTGCTTGAGATTCTTTCTACTCCCTCTCCCTCAGCAGCTCTCTACCTCTTGCACATTCTCTTTCTCTAAAATAAATTTTAAAATCTTTAAAAAAATACCAAAGTGCCATAAACGTATGTTTTCATTCCTTTTGGTGTTTAAGAATAAAATGTCTGTTTCATAAGAAACATAAATGTTTATGTTTTTAAGAAACTGCAAAACTTTTCTCCCAAAGGGCTGTAACATTCTACATTCCCACCAGTAGTGTATGAGGGGTTCACCGCCCCTTGAAATGATCAGTCTTAATTTGAGTCAGTCTATTAGGTGAGTAGAGGTATCTTACCAGGGTTTTAATTTTCACTTCCCTAACATGTAATGATGTTACATATCTTTCAGTGTGAAAATTTGCTCTTCAGATCTTCTTTGGTGAATGTTTATTCAGATCTTTTGCCCATTCTAAAATTGTTTGTTTTCTTATTATTGAGTTTTCAGAGTTCTTCATGTATGCTACATACGAGTCATTTATCAGATACATGATTTGCAAATATTTTCCCCCATTCTATGGCTTGTCTTTTCATTTGCTCCATAGTGTCTTTTGAAGAACAGAAGCTTTTAATTTTGAAAAAAAAATCAATTTTTCTTTAGTAGGCCATGCTTTTGGGGGTGGTATCACAAAACCTTCAATTAACCCAAGGGCACAAAAGTTTTCTTCTGTTTGTTTCTAGATGTTCAGTAATTTTAGCTTTTATATATAGGTCAAAGGCCTATTTTGAGTTCATTTTTGCATGTATGAACCATGTAAACATGCATGTATGTATGAAAAAAGCTCTTTTTTTCATATGAATATTCAACTGTTTCAATATCTATGACTTGTCTTGGTATCTTTGTCAAAAATCAAGTGTTCATATAAGTGTGGGTCTATTTCTGGACCCCCTCTTTTGTTCTACTGAGCTATGTGTCTATATGCCAATTCTATGCTGTTTGGATTACTGTAGCTATAAAAGAAGTCTTCAAGTCAAGTAGTGGTCAGCCTCCAACTTTCTTTTTCTTTTCCAAAGGTGTTTTGTCTATGTGGGTTCTTTGTGTTTCCATGTGAATTTTAGAATCATCTTGTCAATTTCCACAAAAAAGCCTGTTGAGATTTGGATTCAGATTATGTTAAAACTAGAAATCAATTTATGGAGGATTGACATCTTAACAATATTGAGTCAGTCAGCAAATAAAGTGTATGTCTCCTTTTATTTAGGTCTTATTTAATTTCCTTCAGCAATGTTTTATAGTTTTGTGTATAGGTCTTGCACATCTTTTGTCCAATTTATTCTTAAGAATTTCACAATTTTTGATGTTATTATAAATAATATATTTTTAAAATTATTTATTTATTTTTTTGAGAGAGAGAGAGAGAGCATAAGCAGGGGGAGTGGCAGGCAGAGAAAGAAGCAGTCTCCCCACTGAGCAAGCAGCCCAATGCGGGGGGCTAGATTTGGAGCTTGATCCCAGAAGCCTGGGATTGTGGCCTGAACCGAAGTCAGACGCTAACCAACTGAGTCACCCAGGTGCCCTTGGAATTGATTTTCTACTATTGATTTTGCATCTTGCAATCCTGATAAACATATTTACCAGTTTTAGTAGATTTCTTGTAATTTTCTAAACAGATGATCAAATCATCTGTAAAGAAAGAGTTTTACTTATTCCTTCTCAATCTGGCTATGCTTATTCTTATTTTATATTTTTCTTTTATCACACTGGCTTGAATCTCAATATGTTTGTTGAAAAAAAGTAGTAAAAGCATAAGTCCTTGTTTTGTCCTTAATCTTAGGCCAAAAGACTTCAGTCTTCCACCATTAAGTATGATGTTAGCTGTAAGTTTATGTAGATGTTTTTTTTTTCCCTTCTATTTCTAGTTTACCAAGAATTTGTTTTTTTCAGAAATGGATATGATATATTATTATTTGAAGGTGGACTATGATGAGATAAAAATATGGACTATGATTTGGCTATGTTTCTCAGGTTTTCCGTATTCTTAATGATTTTCTATTTAATTCTTCTACCACCAATTATTGAGGATTGTTGGAATCTCTGACTATAATTATAGGTTCATGTTTCCCCTTGCAATTCTGTCAGTTTCTTTTTCATGTATTTTTCAGCTCAGTTATTATGTGCCTAAACATTTAAGATTATTCTGGCCTCCTTATGAAATGACCCCTTTATCATTATGAAATGACCTTTTTTCACTGGTAATATTCTTTGCTCTAAATCTACTTTGATGTTGATATAGCCACTCTATCTTTTGATGAGCATACCATATATTTTTCCATTATTTTACTTTTAATGCTCTGTGTTTTTATATTTAAAGTGTGTTTGTGGGGGAACCTGGGTGGCTCAGTTGGTTAAGCATCTGCCTTCAGTTCAGGTCATGGTCTCAGGGTCCTGGGATTGAGTCCCATAGCGGGCTCCCTGCTCAGTGGAGAGTCTGCTTCTCTCTCACTCTCTGCCTCTCTCCCTTGTTTGTTCTCTCTCTCAAATAAGAAAATAAAATCTTTTTAAAAAAAGTGTGTTATGGGCAGCATGCAGCTGCATTTCATTTTTTTAATCCAACCTGAAAATTAGAGTGCCTTTTTAAAAAAAATTCTTTTGCCTTTCAGAGCTCTGTTTTTTCTTATTTTTTAAAATTTTTTATAAACATATAATGTATTATTAGCCCCAGGGGTACAGGTCTGTGAATTGCCAGGTTTATACACTTCACAGCTCTCACCATAGCACATACCCTCCCCAATGTCTATAACCCCACCATCCTCTCCCTACCCCCCTCCCCCCAGCAACCCTCAGTTTACTTTGTAAGATTAAAAGTCTCTTATGGTTTGTCTCCCTCCCGATCCCATCTTGTTTCATTTATTCTTTTCCTACTCCCCAATCTCCCCAAGTTGCATCTCCATTTCCTCATATCAGGGAGATCATATGATAGTTGTCTTTCTCCGAGTGACTTATTTCCCTAAGCATAATACCCTCTAGTTCCATCCACATTGTTGCAAATGGCAAGATTTCATTTCTTTTGATGGCTGCATAGTATTCCATTGTGTGTATATATACAACATCATCTTTATCCATTCATTTGTTGGTAGACATCTAGGTTCTTTCCATAGTTTGGCTGTGGTGGACATTGCTGCTATAAATATTCGGGTGCACATGCCCCTTTGGATCACTACTTTTGTATCTTTAGAGTAAATACCCAGTAGTGCAATTGCTGGGTCATAGGGTAGCTCTACTTTTAACTTTTTGAGGAACCTCCATGCTGTTTTCCAGAGTGGTTGCACCAGCTTGCATTCCCACCAACAGTGTAGGAGGGTTCCCCTTTCTCCACATCCTCGCCAGCATCCGTCATTTCCTGACTTGTTAATTTTAGCCATTCTGACTGGTGTGAAGTGGTATCTCGTTGTGGTTTTGATTTGTATTTCTCTGATGCCGAGTGATATTTTCATGTTGGCCAACTGGATGTCTTCTTTGCAGAAATGTGTGTTCATATCCTCTGCCCATTTCTTGATTGGATTATTTGTTCTTTGGGTGTTGAGTTTGCTAAACTCTTTATAGATTTTGGATACTAGCCCTTTATCTGATATGTCTTTTGCAAATATCTTCTCCCATTCTGTCAGTTGTCTTTTGGTTTTGTTAACTGTTTCCTTTAGAGTGCCTTTTAATTAGAGTGTTTAGACCATTCACATTTAGTGATTACTGAAATGCTTTAGTGAGATGTATTTTCTTGCTATTTGTTTTCTATATGACTCATTTTTCTGTGTTCCTTCCCCTTTCTCTTCTTTCCTTTGAATTAACTGAGTATTTTTTTTTTATCATTCCATCTTATACCTTTTCTTGACTTATTACCTGTAACTCTTGTATTATTTAAGTAATTGCTTTGGAGTTTATAGGATATGTTTTTAACTTATCACAATCTACCTTTAAGTGATATTATAACACTGGATGTATAGTATTATAATATTGTACTTCTATTTCTCCCTTCTCAACTTTTGTGCTGTTGTTATCACACATTTTGCTTTTATATATGTTATATTCTCTATAGCACACTGTTCCCATTTTTGTGCAGCCAATGATCTTTAAAATATATTTAAACAGTAAGAAAACATCAGAGATTTACCATATAATAAGCCATACCTGGTATTCTTCATTCCTTTATGTAGATCCAAATTTCTACTCGGCATCAGTTTGAGTTTTTTTTTTTAACCCTTAAAAAAATTATTATAAAAAATTTCAGAGTATAGAAAAATAGAGAGAACAGTATAGTGAATCCCCATATATCCATTACCCAGCTTCAGTGGTTACTAACATTTTGCTACCATTTATATTTTTAGTATGTGTAAGATATACATTAAAATAAGTAAAAAAATTATGAAAATAAAATACATATAAGCCATAATACAGAACTGTAGAGACAAGAATCTGGGTTGGGGCCTGGGAATCTGATTTTAACCAGCTTCTTGCCTAGCTGGTATCATTCACTGCCTGAATCCAGGGTCTTGAAACTTTTCTTGATCTAGCTTTTTTTGGGGGTGGGGACAAGGGGTTGTTTCAAGGCAGGAATATAAATCAGGTATCTGTTACTCCATTTTGGCCAGAAACAGAAATCTAGGACCCCCTTTTTAGTTTCTATATTTTTTTCTAAATCTAGTAAATGAAACTATATTAGATCTACATTCCAATAAGAAAATAAAAAAGCAAACATAGTGAACTTCCTTTATGTGTAAGTAGTGAAAGCATCTGGTCATACATATTATTTAAAGATATTAAAAGTCAAGTGCAAATGGCTGCCTCAGGTAAATTCTAACTTTTCCCAATAGGTTACACTCCATAGAAAGATCTGCCCAGTCAAAGTAAGAAAAGGGATGTAGTGATTAGCTAGAACATTCAGAAGAACATCCATAATTGTCCTAAATGTCCTTTTCACTTGTTATGTTCTCTCTCTTTCTCTTTCTCTTTCTCTCTCCTTCTCTCCGTCCTTCCATCCACCCCATACCCTGCCTCCCTCCCTCTAAAATTATAATATCTGGAACTGCCTTTAGAACAAAAAGGGGAACTAGTTGATGTGTTTATGTTAGTGGCTGAACATTTGGTTTTACATAAAGAGTACCTCTTTAAGTAAAATAATAAAATGAAAGAATAACATATTCAGCATTTCAAAAATGTTCCTGTTTAAAAACCCAAACAAAAGTCCCTGAACATTCAACTTTCATAGTTCTGTTTTCACCAGACACTGGAAAACATTGAAACCACACCAATCCCTCAGAAATGTGTTCCTAACCACAACTCCATGTAGGCAGACAAACAAAATTTAGGTCAGTTCCTGGAAAAGAAAGGCTTAGGAGTCCAATTTAACTATTTCATGTCTGTTCATTTGTTCTCTATCTGTTTCTCTTCTTCAGAGGTCATGAAGGCCGCATGTCACAATGTCAATTCTCTTCCTACCTCTGCTGATTGTACTTTTGAGTTCTCACTGGTCTGCCTGATTTCCTGAAGGTCTTAATCTGGCTCCTTATTCCTTCCCAACTATGTCCAGAAAAATTTGGTCTCCCTTGGTTCTTTCCACGATGACCCAATTCAAGCTGAGACAGAGCTGTTAAGTAGACAGAGTGTTCCCTTCCCTTTGTGTTGTAGTTTGGGATTCCTCTCCTATTGTCTACATGTCTTGGTGCTCTCTGCTGTAAGTGCCCTATTCTAGAGGCTGATGCCCCATCCCAGCACAGTTAGCCTGCAGTGCAGGGGCAGTTGAGGTTTGTGTGTGAATATCACTTTAGTAGGTGGAGTTCAGGGATGGTGTGTTGGTCAGGACCTGCCACGTGGGTGGACCAGGCAGAGACACCCAGCAGCCTGTAGACCAAAAGAAGAAGTTCGATGTGCTGACAGAAGCAAAATGGAAGGTCCAGATGACGTTGCTCTTCAAGTTCATTCCCTTCCTGAGTCTTACATGTGTTTTCCGTTGGCTATCCTTGAAGCTGTTCAATTGATATCTCCCTCTAATTACCATTTTTTTCAGACCTAAGTGAGCTCCAAAGCTATCTCCTGTTACATGACACAAAACAGCTTCCAGATCTGTTTCACTCCAGTGAAATTTTTAAAAAAATTATGCTAATTCATTGGGGGACATGAATGATGTAGTGATTTTTCTATTTTGAAAGTTACGTGCTAGAAAGGTATTGTCCAATAGATATATAATGTGAACCACACATGTAATTTTAAATTATCTAGTAGCTATGTTTGAAAAAGTACAAAGAAACAGGTTAAATTAATTTTAATAATATATTTATTTAACCCACTATATCCAAGATATTATCATTTAACCTGCAATTGATAAAAAAGTTAATGAGATATTTTGAACTCCTTTTCTCATACCAAGTCCTCAAAATTTTGTGGATTGAATTTCATGCTTACAGCCCATCTCCGTTTTGATCAGCCACATTTCACACGCTCAACAACTGCACGTGGCTAGTGGTAATTGGACCACTCTGTTGGCTTTACCTAATGGGAATGGCTCTATGGATGGCTCAGTCGGTTAAGCATCTGACTCTTCATTTAGGCTCAGGTCATGATCTTGGGCTCATGAGATGGAGCCCGAAGTTGTACTCTGCAGTCAGCATGGAGTTGGCTTGTCTCTCTCCTTCTGCTTCTCTACCCACTTGCATGCTCTTCTCAGGTAAAGATATAGATAAAATATTAATAAAATAAAATACCATAGTGAGCTCATAGACATTATTTCAGGGGAAGTGGGGCCCAA
Source organism: Mustela putorius furo (assembly GCF_011764305.1). Taxonomy (NCBI): domain Eukaryota; kingdom Metazoa; phylum Chordata; class Mammalia; order Carnivora; family Mustelidae; genus Mustela; species Mustela putorius. The sequence goes on along the minus strand of NW_025422010.1, from coordinate 8,717,854 downwards.
GGGTAACCTTCCTATGTACTACAGTGCAAAGGAATTCACCTCTACTCTTTCATAAGGTTAGCTGTCTAATGAGAGGGGACTTCCAAAACCAAGAAGGTAACAGGATAGCAAGGAGGGTGCTCCTTATTGAGTCAAAAATTTCCAATTGCATTTCTATTATTTAGGACTATGCTAAGACCTGAAGTTGTAAAAACAAACATTTTCTAGGTTCTTGGATATTACTGTCTCCTGAAGGAGAGATACATTTGTCAGAATAGTGCAGATATAAGTGCTCTGGAGGAAAGGAGGTCAGAGTGATGAGAGCAGATCCTGGGACTTGATCTAGGGTGGAGTTGGGGAAAGCTTCTTTCAGACAGGGATGTTTAAGCTGAGATCTGAAAGACGTGTAGGTGTTTACAGACCACAAAGTGAGGGAACCATCCCAGTAGAAGAGAAAGGATGTGCAAAGACAACAGGAGCATGGTATGCACTTTGGGGTAGGAGAGGACCTCTGGGATTGAAGTGTGGGATGGATGACGGTGGTGCAATGTGAGGCAGAGATTTAAGGCCAGATCTTACACGGTGTATTAGACCATGGTTACAAATATCAGTCTTTATCCTAAGAGCAATTGGAAATCATTGTTGGGTTTTAAGCAAGGGATAGGATGTAATTGAGTTTCAGTTTTGAAAAGTCATTCCAATTACGGTGTGGAAAGTATCCTGAGGAGGGCAAGAGGCGTCTGTGAGTAGATGGCTCAGGATGCTAGTGCAAGAATCCTAACAGGAGACCATGGTGGCCCACATCCCAGGAGAGACAATAGAGATGCAGAGAAGTGGACAACCTTGAAATATGTCTAGAAGGTAAAAGAGACAGATCTTTGTAGAGGGGATTAGGAAAAGCTTCCAAACATTGTGCAGGGACAAGAATAAAGGAGACCAGAGTTGGAGAGAGGATTATGTAGGGTTTAGATATCCTAAAGACATGTAAGGTAAAATCTCAGGTAGCTGGTCAGATAAAGGAATCTGGAGCTCAGAGGAAAGGTCAACACAGAAGATGATTTTTTTTTTTTAAATTACAAGTCTAGTTAGTTAACATACAGTGCAATATTAGTTTCTGGAGTAGAATTCCGTGATTCATCACTTATGTATAATACCAGGGCTTATCACAACAAGTGCCCTCCTTAATACCCATCAACTATCTAGTCCATTCCTCACTCACCTCCCTCCATCAACCCTTGATTTGTTCTCTATCATTAAGAATCTCTTATGGTTTGTTTCCCTCTCTCCTTTTTTCCCTTCCCCTCTTCCCATATGTTCATGTATTCTCTTTCTTAAATTTCACATATGAGTGAGATAGTGTGGTATTTGTCTGACTTATGTTACTTTGCATAACACTCTCTAGCTCCAACCACTTCATTGCAAATGGCAAGATTTCATTCTTTTTGATGGCTGTATAGCAATCTACACATTCAGTGCAATCCCTATGAAAATACAACCAGCATTTTTCACAGAGCTAAATATGTATGGAACCACAAAAGACCCCAAATAGCCAAAGCAATCGTGAAGACGAGAAACAAAACTGGAGGCATCAAGATTCTGGATTTGAAGCTGTCTTCATCAAGACAACATGGTACTGGCACAGCAACAGACATACAGATCAATGGAACAGAACAGAGAACCCAGAAATGGACCCACAACTATATGGTCACTTAATTCTCGACAAAGCAGGAAAGAATGTCCAATGGAAAAGACACAGTCTCTTCAACAAATGGTGTTGGGAAAACTGGACAACCACATGTAGAAGAATGAAACTGGATGGACCACTTTTTTACACCACACACAAAAATAGACTGAAAATGGGTGAAAGACCTAAATGTCAGATGCGAAACTATCAAAATCCTAGAGGAGGACACAGGCAGCAACCTCTTTGAGCTCAGCTGCAGCAACTTCTTGCTAGAAATATCGTCAAAGGCAAGGGAAACAAAGGCAAAAATGAGCTATTGGGAATTCATCAAGTTCAAAATGATTGGCACAGTGAAAAAAACAATCAACAAAACTAAAAGACAGCCCACAGAATAGAAGATATTTGCAAATGACATATCTGATAAAGGGTTACTATCCAAAATATAAAGAATTTACCAAGCTCAACACCCAAAGAACAAATAACCTAGTTAAGAAATGGGCAGAAGACACGAGTAGACACTTTTCCAAAGAAGACATCCAGATGGCCAGCAGACACATGATAAGATGCTCAACATCACTCAACATCAGGGAAATGCGAACCAAAACCAGGATGAGCTACCGCCTCACACCTGTCAGAATGGTTAAATTTACAACACAAAAAACAACAGGTGTTGGCAAGGGTGAGGAGAAAGGGGAACCTTCTTACATTGTTGGTGGGAATTCAAACTGGTGCCGCCACTCTGGAGAACAGTATGGAGGTTTCTCAAAAAGTTAAAAATAGAATGTTTTGCTACAATCCAGCAATTGCACAGGTTTTTACCCAAGGGATACGAAAGGGTACATACACTCCAAACTTATAGCAGCATAACCAAAAATAGTCAAACTTGGAGACAGCCCAAATATCCACTGATGAATGGGCAAAGAAGATGTGGTATGTGGAATTTTACTTGGCCACGAAGATGATTTTGAAATCATCTGTGCCTTCCTGGCCTTCACTTCCTCAGAGATGTCATGCTTGATGTGACATACCTTTGCATATGTTATTCCATCTGTCCCCAATACTTCTCCCCTTCCCCTTTGCATAGTGACCGCCTACTTTTTCTTGATTCCAGATTAACTGTCACTTTCTCAGGGTTAACTTTCCTGACCCCCATGCCTATAATAACCCCCTCCCCCAACAGCACCATATATCTATCTCACCTTTGTGGCACTTGGAGAAATTACCAATTGTGGTCTTACATTTATTTGCATTCTTTTTTGATTAACAACTGCTTCTGTCACTAGAATAGAAGACCAGAAAGAGGTCTTGTCGTGTCCTTTTCTTTCCTTTCCTCTCCTTCCCTTCCCTTTCCTTTTTTTTCCCTTTTCTTTTCTTCTCTTTTCTTTTTTCATTAGATTGGCTTTATTTCTTGGGGGGCAGTTTTATATTCATGGAAAAATTGAGCAGAAAGTGCAAAGAGCTCCTATACATACCTTGCTCCCCTCACCGTACACATGCTTCCCACTATCAATATCCTGCTCCTGAGTGGTGCCTTTGTTATAATCACTGAATGAACATCGTTATCCCCCAAAGTACATAGTTTGTATTAGGATTCACTCTAGGCATTGCCCATCTTTTGGGCTTAGACAATGTGTAATGACATGTATCCACGATTACAGTATCATACAGAATATCATGCAGAATAGTTTCACTGCCCTAAAAATCCTTTGTGCTCTATCTCACCCATTCATTCTTCTCTTTCCCCAACCCCTGGCAACCACTGATGTTTTCCATGTCATCATAGTTTTGTCTTTATCAGGATGTTATACAGTTGGCATTTTACAACGGGCAGACTTTTCATTTGGCTTTCTTCACTTAGCAACGTGTGTTTAAGATTCCTCCATGTTTCTTTATGGCTTGAGAGTGCATTTCTTTTTAGTGCTGAATAATATTCCATTGTCTGGATGTGCCAGAGATTACTTACATATTCACCTATTGCAGGACATCTTAGTTGCTTCCAAATTTTGACAAGTATGAATAAAATTGCTCTAAATACCCAGATTTTGTGTGGGTGTGTTTTCAGCTCCTCTGGGTAAATATTAAGGAGTGTAACTGCTGGATCATATGGTAAAAGAATGCTTTGTTTTTAAGATGTCACCAAACTGTTTTCCATAGTGGCCGTCCCATTTTCTATTTTCACCAACAATGAATGAGAGTTCATCTTGTTTCACATCCTTGCCAGCATTTGGCATTGACAGTGCTTTGAATTTTGACTGCTATTTTTAGTAATATCTAATTACTTTAATTTGCAATTCCCTGATAATATATGATGTTGAGAATCTTTCCATATGTAGTCATCTTCTTAGGTGAGGTGTGTACATTTTTTAAAAAAGATTTTATTTATTTATTTGAGAGTGAGAGAGCACAAGTTGGGGGGAAGGGTGAGAGGTGGAGAGAGAAACAGACCCCTTACAGAGCAGGGAGCCAGACACGGGACTTGATCCCAGGACCCTGAGATCATGACCTAAACCAAAAGCAGATGCTTAACTGGCTGAGCCACCCAGGAGCCCTGAGTAAATGTACGTTAAATGAATAAAGAATGAAAGAAAATGACAGGTAATTCAAGCTGCAGATAAACATTAGTTATTGAAATAGTATGAGAATGAGATGAGAAGAGAATACTTAAGACCAAGATTTTGAGGATTTCCCTCATTTAATGGCTGGTAGAAAAGACTAATCAAACCATCATAAAACCTAATGAGAGAGGCTCAATCTCATCAGTCATTGGAGAAATTCAGGTTAAAACCACTATGAAATACTACTGCATATCAGCCAGAATGGTTAAAATTCTTGAAAAAGAGAAACATCAAATATTGACAAGGATCTGGAGCAACCGGAATGCTCATACTCTGCAAGGGAACAGTAAATTCCAACAAACCACTTGGACAACTGTAGCCATCAGAATGCTCATACTCTACTGGGGAGCATGTAAATTCATGCAACCAACTCGCAAAACCAGTGGCATCAACCCAAACTGAATGTATTCATGTTTTATGATCTAGCAATTCCACAATTCCAGGGTAAGTACCCTACAGGATGATGCATAGGACTTTATGATTCTATTTACATTAAGTTCAACAGGCAAAACAAATCTATTGCATTAAAAGCCAGGATAGTCATTACCTTTGGAGAGAGGTAGTTACTTGGAGGAGGACCAAAATGGGGATGATTCTAAGGTTCTGGTATTTCCTGATCTGGGTGTTGGTTAGATGAGTGCGCTCAATGTGGGTGATTCACCAAAGTGTTCACTTTATGGTTTCTGAGCTTTTCTGTATGCACGTTTATACCTGAATACATTAAAAAATGCATTAAGAAAGAAAAAGATAAATCTGTTTGGAATCCTCCAAAAGGAAGTAGTAAAGCTCTTTTACCATCTCTTCAGTGCCTGAAAGAGTGAGTCTCTGGGCCATTATAAGAGCAAAGGAAACTGTTAATAAAAACATGTTAAACATTTAAAGTGCTGATGTTTTAACTTGGAACCTAATACTGTTATGAAGAAAAACTTAACTGATGGTCATAGGATGATAAAAATGTTTCAGAAATGGTCTAGGATATTTAATGGTCATGAGTGAAAACATTTGGTTTTCTAAGCTGGCTTCCACTGTTGGTTCTTATCAATGTAAACTTTACTAGCCAGGACAAGAACATATAAATGAGGTAATTTATTTGCCTGGACACTCACTCTGGGTTTTGTAAATTCGTTATTGTTGATGCATACTAAAGTCAGCTGAGCTTGAGGTAATTGCCCAGAAATGCTATGATGGTTTTTACCAGTTTTTAACCACTGAAACTGGGTTGAACATGGAAAGTCGTCCATTGACCTGGTTAGTTTCTCATAAACCCTCATTTACTCCCTGGAGGAGGGAGTAAAGGCCACTCAGTGATTGTTAGCACCTTGAATTGTGGAACTGGGGTAAAACAATCAAATCCTACACTATGAAGAAGGAATTTGATAGCGTTAAGAAAATCTCAGAATTCTGTTCAGAAGACATTGTACTTTAGTCCTGTTACTTACTGAATAACAGGATAATTAGTTAATGGATTAGTAAATGGATAATTACTAATTATACTTTCTGCAGCTCTGTATCCTCATCTGTCCATGGGGATGATTCACTGGTTTGCTGTGGGGGATAATGATCTCACATATTCGAAAGAATTTAGCATTGGTGCGTGCTCAATACCATTCTCCTTGTTTCTTTCATGATAACTGAGAAGTAAGGGGAAAAAACACATGTTACAATCTATATTTTTTTAACAAATAAACTTTGTGTTAATAGAGTTGTTGAACGTACAGTGTTTTCCATAATGTAATCTAGTGAAAAGTGCTTCAGCCTCAGAGGACCTTGGTTCAAATCCTACTGGCCACTTGCTAAGTATACCACCTTTGATAAGTTAATTACAGTATGTGAAATTTAGTTTTCTCATTACAAAAGTGTTCCTAGTTTCCCTACAGACCATTGTGAGGGTTAATGGTGATGTATATACTAGTCAGGGGTCTTGGTTTGCAAGTGAAACTGCACCTTGCCTAAACCACAACAGGGGATTTATTGGCTCTTGTTGCCAGGTTCAGGCAAAGCAGAGATGATCTGCTCTTGGGGATAACCACAACCTTGGACTCAGACATGCTAAATCTCTCTGTCTCTTCGGTCAATGTTGGCACTTCTAACTCTTCTAAAATACATACCAAGAAAGGGACCCAAATGATGCTCTCTAGGTTTAAAATCTTAATTGTAAATGCTCTTTCTTTTGAAAGTTTTCATGCCACCCGACTGTTTCCCAATGGTAAAGTTTGACCTCATGCAATCTCTCTTTTCCTCTACTATGGGTGTGGCATGGTCATCACAGTTCTTTCCCACCTCTCTGGAATGGGAGAAATGGAAGCAACTTTGAGCTTTCTTGGACTGACTTGGATGCAGCAGTTCTTTGTTCCCTAAGGGTGGGTTTTATGTCAAAAGATGCATTGCTGAGAGACTAAGCTAGGGGTACATTTGGGGTGTCTTGGTATTGGAGATTGGCCACAATCCCAGTGCATTCAGTCATGCTCCCCACTCTTATTCAGATAAATCCAAGTAAACCTGTTCGTTTTTCTTTATGCACATGAGAAAAATATTTACATATGTATATATTTATCTATTATTTATAAATGCATAATGAATAGTTTTTTCCACAGGCTCATTATAATCCCCAAAACTCTTATTAATCTTTATTAACTTATTTTAAAGATTTTATTTATTCGACAGAGAGAGACGCAGCAAGAGAGGGAACACAAGCAGGGGGAGTGGGAGAGGGAAAGGCAGGCTTCCCACTGAGCAGGGAGGCTGATGCAGGGCTCGATTCCAGGACCCTGAAATCATGATCTGAGCCAAAGGCAGACGCTTAACGACTGAGTCACCCAGGTGCCCCAACCTTTATTAACTCTTTATTATTCCTTATAGTATATAGCACAATATTTATTTATTTATTTATTTATGAAATGGTCTTTTTATTATGTACAGACTATATGTAAACAAACCACTCATGCTGAAAACAATAGGTTCTGGCTTTTCTCAGGGCCCTCAGAAGCCTTTTGGAGACCGTTCCTTCCCTTCAGAAAGGGGAGTATGTGTGCGTGCGTGTGCATGTGTGTGTAACCTTCTGATTCCCTGGGGTTTGACCAGCCTCATTTAGCCACATCCCCCTCCTTGCCTTAACCCATGGCTTTGAGCTTCGCTGATCCAGGAGGAGACCTCAGCCTGGGGCAGGCATAAGCCAATCCCTCAACCTCCCTCTTACTCTTCTGCAAAGAATCAATGAAGGTTTGCCACTCCGTTGGGTAAAAATGCTTATAGACGTTGATCTTATTCCGAATCTGTTTGCAGGGTATGTGGATAGTAATTCTTCTCATCCTGGGCCATAGCCTTGTAGTTGTCTCCATGCTTCTCCACCATGTAGCACACATAGTCAATGAGTTCTCGAGAAAGTGTGTTTCCTTTCTTTTCTGAAAGGCTGGGTTCTGCCTCCAGGTCGTTTAGTACATAGGGCTTCCGCACAAGCTCCATAGACCTCTCCTCTACATCCACATCCATGGCCTTCACCTTTCTCTTACAGAGAGGAACCGCCTTGTTGGGGTCCATAGCCAACCCCATCTCGATCAGGTTCTGTTGCATGGATTTGGCGTGGTTCCAGGCATGTTGGATGTGGGAGCACTTGACCCATGACGCCGCTTTCCATCGAACATTCTGGTTCAGCCGCTTCTGGTTAACATTGTAACTGAACTTCTGTCTCCTGGTCTTCCCCTTGGCTTTGGGCATTGCCTTGACCACCGAACCGGCCACTGTAAGTGGGTGGTTCTCACTCTCAGCTCCTCGTGTCACAGACTCTATAACATGATATTGAAAACACAAGCTTTGGATCTAGAAAAAGTATGGCTTTCAATCTTGGTTTTATCATTGACCAGATGATATTTCAGGCTAATCTCCCATTTAGGCTTGGTTTCCCTAAAAAATTATCTCAGACACTGTCTGATTTGTTCTAGGAGTCTTGTATTAATAACTGTAATCTACGTAGAGACATCTGAAGCATATAGACTTGCCAATTATTATTTTTTTTTCATCTGTATGTTCATTCTGGCCACAATCCTACTGTTCCAGAGAGGCAGGTGTCCCAGAGTCCTATAAGAAATCAACAGTAAGTAGAAGAACAAGGCAAAGGCTGACATCATAAAATATAATCTTGGGTGGCTGAAACAACAGAAATTTATCTTCTCACAGTTCTGGAGGCCAGAAGTGATACCAGGGTTTGGCCAATTCAGTTTCTGAGGAGGGCTCTCTTTCTGGCTTGCAGACGACCCCCTGCTTGCTCTATCCTCACCTTCAGTGCACACCCACAGAGATAGAGAGAGAGAGAGAGAGAGAGTGAGGAGGCTCTGTGGGGTCTCTCCTTCTAAGGACAATAATCCTATCAGATCAGGGCCTTACCCTTATGACTTTGTTTAACTATAATTACCCTTTCTATGGGCCCTATCTCTAAATAATAACAAATAAGTGGAATTAAGGTTTTAACATATGAACTTGGAGGGGGGCAATTCAGTCCATAACACAAAACGAAATCTACCTAAAATTGAATATAAATAGAAACAAACAAACCTAACTGTATATCAAATTACGAGACCACAGAGAAAAAAACAATGCAATTAACTTTTAAATTATGTGCTCTGGTTGTAAATCTTAGTGGATTTGAGGACAAAAGGAACTGTTGAGAAAACCTGGATTTGCTTAGTAGTTTTATTGTAGGAAGTGGTACTGGTTTACCTACATGGAACTGTTTTCTCTACATTGTAGGATAGATGTTTTGTGTTGTTCGGAACCAGGGAAGGGGAAAATAAGTCATGGTGGGGAGGTGAGAAAGAAGAGCTGTGGTTGTATTAGTATGAACTCATCTTTCTTTGTTCCTTTAATCTAATCCATTGAAAGAAACTATATGCTCTTTCCAATGTCACTGAAATACTTAGCACCAAAATCTTGATGTTTAAAAAAATCAGGGATCCTTAGAGAAATAGCTGACTTGCAGTCTGGGGCAGGAAAAGTGAAAGGTGAATCTGAAACCCTTACTGTGTCAGATTACTTACTCAGTAGAGAGGGAAAATTACCTTTACAATGAGAAATCCGGTAGACACCATCTTAATTGAATTAAGATCACCAGTAATGGGATACATTTGCAACCGAGCCCCCTGCTCTGATGTGAGGGAGAAGAATACAATACCACCTTTGTAGTATTCTTGCCAAAATGCTCAACCTGCCTCTAATTTAGGGAAAACAATCAGATAAGTCCGAATATAGAAGACATTCTACCAGACAACTAGCTTTTCAAAAATGTCAGAAATCATGAAAGGTAGAACAAGGCATGAAACTGGGTCATATATTTCATATTAATTAATGAATACAATGACAAATTATTATAATAACTATTAACATAACAATATTATTAATTGTTTCTCAAAGTTAAATATATTGAGAATGATAATGTTATTATAGTTTTATATGAGAATGTTTTTGTTTTTGTTTTGGGGAGATATATGCTGAAGTACTCAAGGGTGAAATGTGATAAGTCTCATTTACTTTCAAATGGTACAGCCAAAAAAAGTGTCTCATATATATATATAATATATATATATAAAAAATATATATACACAGCACATATATATATTTATAAACATAAATTTTATAGTTATTAATATTTTAATATTTATTTTATATTTGTATTATTACATATATAATATATAAATGAAAATATATATTGATAAATATATATAATATATATATTATATAATATATATAAACCATAAATATATATAACCATATGTATATGTATATGGTTATATATATTTATGGTTTATATATATATGGTGACAGTGAAGGATATCTGAATGATTTGTTCAATTCTTTTAACATTTTGGTAGACTCAAAAATTTTTAAAACAGAAAATTTGAGGCAAAACTCCAATGTCTCTTTCAGTGTAACACTATAAATTTCCCCATTTGGCAGCAGCTCCTTAGCTAGAAAATCCAGGCTAGAAAGTTGAGGCAAGTCAAGAGCGATTCTAGAGGGAGACATGTTGCTTTCTTCTGCTTGTCCACATTGAGTGTTAGGACAGATTGCAAGGTTTGTTACAAACAAAGTTCAATCCTAGAGTCTAGGATCCATGGTTGGATGGAGGCTTAAGGTCATATAGTTCAGACATGAATATGTCATGGCAGAAGGTGAGAAAGGAGAGTAGTTCCAGTCTCTTGGATTTCTGGAGCAGTATAAACAAACATATCAACAACACGCACACACGTGCACATAGAAGAACAAAGCAAAACATTGGGAGGAGCTGATGTAAAGTTGCTAACTCCATATTTTGTCTAGAGAAGACTGGAATAAAAAATTAAAAGTTCACCCATTATCCCATCTGTTATCACACGCGTGTCACTAAAAAATGTCATTTTAATGAAATAAAGACCTCAAAGAAAAAAGGCAGTCAGGGTGGAAAGTTTTTTTAAAAACCAGCTGCATTCAGCCACGTGAACGCACACATTGTTCTTGTTCAGGGTGGACAAGCGAAGACGTGACAGGCTGCTGGGAGTCGCTGGATAGGCACTGGGGACCGCCACGGAGTCCTACCACTTCCCAGCAGGGAGTCACACCTGCCACTTGGTTTTGCTTTGAGTCTCCAGGAGAGACAGGAGGACCGTTATATCCTTGCTCCAGATCATATGCCACCTCGAACAATTCCTTGAAGAGTAAGTCTCTCTTGTAGATGAGCAGAAATGGGCCACTCTGTGGCTTTTCCTCTTTGATGGCTGCTTTGCCATCTGGAGGACATCAGAATTTAGCCAGATAACTTTTTCCCCTCCAATGAGGTAAGGTATGAGTCCAAAAAGAAAGAAAATGGGTGCCAGTCTTTCCCCCTCTTTTTGAATATGCTTTTGTTATTTGAAGGTGGCTGTCTTGTCTTAACTCATCGCTAGTTGTAATGTACCAGTCTTTCAAATACCCCTTCTAAGCTGTTCGTTGGTTACTTGATTGATTTGTTACTTCTTGAACTTTCCCTGGTTGCTAGGATTGGTGTCGTGCCAGTGTGTCTGTGGTCCTGTGAGGCTCCCTTCTCGTCAAGGGTGCCTGGTTTGCTTTCCTGCGACACCAGAATCTGGAGTGGCATTGTTATTTGGGGTTGGGTTTGGCTGGAAGGTCCTCACTGAATTTCTTTGGGCTCTAAGAAATGGAACTTCACTTCCTGCTCACATGAGTCAAGAAGGGGACTGTGGTATGTTTCATGGGTAGTTCAGAGATCCAAGTCACGGAATGTGGATCTCTCAGGAGAAGCCTGACCCAGGAACTGGAGGGCTGACTGGAACCCTGTCCGTCATTTCCTAGACTCTCTCTTCCTCTTGAAACATGGTCAAAACCCATTTGTCTCTCTACAACCTGGCTTCACACCCTCTTCTACGTCATGCTCATGTTATATCTACGGATATCTATATACACCCTCTTCTATGTGACTCCTGTTATATCACCTGGGTTTCTAGCACCTTTGTTCCAGATGCATGTGGAGACTGAATAGAATCTCAGAGCCTCAATTCCAAATTCCTGTGAGAGAATTTCGTTGGTCTGTTTTCAGTCGGATATCCACCTATGCCTACCTGTGGTCCAGTCATCAGTCAGGAAGTTGGGTAGGTAGTAAAACAGTCACTTCTGGGCCCTCCCACCCCTAAAGCCCACTTCATTTTATTTTATTTTTTTGGTAGAAGGAGCATTCCGTAGAAGAAAGTGTCTTTCCAAACTGGGCAGAATTTCTAAAAAATAGTCTGGTAGAGGATTCTTTAATCTACTGAAGACTTTATAAATATGGCAATAATAATAAAATGAGAAGAACTGAACTCATTTCTGAGTGAGCTGGGTTGAGTTTATCACCACTCAGCTGAAACATGAATACTATCTATCACTCTCTTGCCAATTACGACTGGGAGAATGATGTCTGTCCTGTCTCATCCTGCTCATTCTGAACTTTTCTCCTGATAACTTAATATCTGCTGGGGTTTAATGTGCTGATCTCTGTTGATATGGACCATGGAGTAGGATATTAAAAAAAAAAACCAACTCAGGACTTTCATAGACATTCCATCTGCAATTCCTCAAAGTTCAGATTTTAAGTACTCATCAACTGTTTTTATAGCTCTAGTTAGTGTGTGTGTATGTGTGTGTGCACATGCATAAACCTACAAGGCTGGAATGTAGGAGGTTTGCTTTCCTTCAAACTGCTTTCCATCATGCATGTTGAAGACCCTTATCACCCAGCAGTGGGTTTCCCTCTGCCTTATCTCTTTTTTAGCTGAGCTCTGTGATCTCTGAGAGTTATGGCTCTGACACATTTACAGCAGGCACTGACTCTGTATGGGAGAGCAGTTTTGAAGCTGAATTTGGCTCAGTGAGGGCTCCTAAACTGTGTAGAAGCCTGGCATTCCCAGATGGTTCCAGAGCGGTCCTTCCAAACACCTCTCTGGTTGACTCCTCCCATGCCCAACATCTTGATAGACCATGGGTTTCCAGACAAAGCAATACAATGAGAACACCTGATATCTGATAATAGACTTGTAAGCAAATACAACAGAAACCCAGATAAGACCCCCGAAGTCCAAACATCCCCTCTATGACTGGTATTATTCATAAGAGAAAGCATTTGGGGGCATCTGGGTGGCTTAGTTGGTTAAGCATCCAACTCGTGATCTCTTGGCTTCGGTCTTGATCTTAGGATCGTGAGTTCAAACCCCGCATTGGGCTCCATGCTGGGCATGGAGCCTACTTGAAAAAAGAAAGGACATTTTAATACCCGCAAAACAGGAAAGTTATAACTTCAGGATAATATACTTGGATACATTTGGTGTAAAGGAAGCTTATTACTTTATCTTTTTTTCTCTTCTCATTTTGCTGCAGGTTGACAGAAGTCTGTCCCATACTGTGGGGGAGCCACACTTTCAGCTACAATGTGCAATGGAAGATGTATGGAAGTTCTAGACCTGCCCTTGAGAGTTCATTCCAGAAATCTCAGTGGGAGACAACCTTCAAAATCATCTTCTCCAGACCTCTTCTCAGTGTTAAGATAAACTAAATAACGCAATGCTTTCTGGTGGTGGAGATATGATTACAACGTAGTGTAAAAAGTGAAAAATCCCCTCAAACAGGTAGGAAAATGTCCAATGGGAAATAAGAGGAGGGAGAAAGCCGAGGTTTTAGGGACACAGCATATGAGCCAGACTTTGAGGGCTGTTGTGATTTAGACCCATGGCTCTCAAACTTAATATTCATCAGAATCAACCCATAGAACTGGGTCTCTCAGTTAGTATGACAGTTTCCCAAGTGGTGATGTTCCTGCGGCTGCTCTGGGGACCATACTTTGAGAACCATGGGTTTAGAGCTGCAGAGACTGGGGCTTAGGCACAGGTGCCGAGGCCAGCAAGTAGTGTAGGTTGGTGCAGGTAAGAGGGGCAGACCAGATTTTGTAGAATAGTGAGTGCCATGTGAGGGAGCTCAAGCTTGATTTGGATAGGCAATCGGGAGCCATACAAGAGTTTTGAGCCAAAGAGTAGAATTTAAAACAGTATCACATAATAAGGAATGAAGTGCTAACACATGCCACAATGTGGATGGACCTTGAAGACTATGCTAAGCCAAGGAAGTCAGTCACAAAGGACCATGAATTGTATAATTCCATTTATGTGAGTTGACAAATCCATAGAGACAGAAAGCAGATCAGTGAGTGCTGGGGGCTGGGGAGAGGGGACTGTGGACAATGACTGCTTAATGGTAGAAGGTTTCTTTTTGAGGCGATGAAAATGTTCTAGAACTGGATAGTGGTGATAGGAACATAATCTTGGGGTACACTAAATGTCACTAATGGAAAATTTTATGTCCTGTGTATTTTATTATAATAAAAAACCCCTCAACATCATATTTCTTACATAATCAGATTATGGCACATGAAACTGTTTTAGATGTAATGTTAATAGGTAAAAAATACAAAGTTACATATGTAGAATGGTCATAACCATTTCAGGATGTAACTTTACATATAGAAAAATGATCAGAAATAACTTACTATTAGTTGTGTGTATGTGTGTGTGTGTGTGTGTGTTTGAGTTTTGGATGGTAAAAATAATGTGATTTCTCCTTTGTGATAGTGTTTCTTAATTTTCAATAAATGACCAGATATTACTTACATAATTACAAAACTGCTTCAGAAAAGGAGAAAAAGGGAGTGCCTGGGTGTCTCTTCGGTTAAGCATCTGCCCTTGGCTCAGGTCATGGTCCCAGGGCCTTGGGATCAAGACCCACATTGGGTTCCCTGCTCAGTGGGGAGCCCGATTCTCCCTCTTCCTCTGCTTGCTGCTCCCCCTGCTTGTGCTGTCTCTCTCTGTCAAATAAATAAATAAATCTTAAAAAGGAGAAAAAGGAGAGTACCAGCTCTGGATAGCTTCAAGAATACCTGAGTGTTATCTGCAAATGCAGGATTGAGCCTGAGCTTTGGGACAGATGTGCGTCCCAGATGCTGGGACTGAGAAGTCAGACTGACCTGAGCAACACAGGATGGGACCAGCATGAGGAAGCAAGCAGTCCCCAGCAGAAAGTCCCCAGCAGAAGTGGTAACTTCCCACCACTCACCATCTAGAGGTCTCCTCCTTGGCATCCAGCCCTTCATTCTACTTTCTTTTGGTTTTCCTCTTTCATTCAGCTGGCCCCATATCTCAAGGATTTCACTGGTTCATCCATTCATTTTTCCCAGCAAATATTTGTTGAGCATCTACTATGTGCCCCAATACTTTACCCATGTAGCTTAGTTGCAGTCTTATTCTCACCAGCTGGCTCTGGTTTAACACCATAGAATTTTATATTGCTTGTCTCTTTCATTTTCTAAACAACTCTTCTATTCCTGGTCCAAGCTGCAACCTCCTCTCTCAATTCCCCTAGATAGTGAAGAAGTAATCATGTCTTTTCTGTTTCACTTCTCTGGATTGTGCCCTTGAGTTCAGGCTAGATATTGCAGTCCAGATGAGGTTCTGGACATCCTGGTGGCCTGGTCAGTAACATCATCCCCAAATGGTGCCTTGTCCTCCTTGGATCCAACCCTTCTATGTGATAGCCCTGATACATTATTCTGAGCTAGCCTCATCAGCTTTGACTCATCTCTGCTTCTCTACCAGCTTCTTTTCTCTACTCTTGCCACTTCTTGGTCCCTAGCTTAAATCTTATAGACTATGCTTTTTTTCTGCTTTAGACCTGAATCTATTATCTCCACTCTGCATTTATTTTATTTCATTTCATTTTATTAACATATATTATTTTATTTTATTAACACACAATGTATTATTTGCTTCAGGGGTATGAGACTGTGAATCATCAGTCTTATACAATTTACAGCACTCACCATAGCACATACCTTCCCCAGTGTCCATAACCCAGTGGCTCTATCTCTACCCCCCCCCCCAACCCCTCAAGAACTCTCAGTTTGTTTCCCAAGATTAAGAGTCTCACTCTTATGGCTTGTCTCCCTCCCCAGTCCCATCTTGTTTTATTTTTTCTCTCCATTCCCGCTCTGCCTCTCAAATTCCTCATATCAGAGAGATCATATGATAATTTTCCTTCTCTGATTGACTTACTTCACTTAGTTTAATACCCTCTAGTTCCATCCACATTATTGCAAATAGCAAGAGATCATTTTTTTGATGGCTGCATAATATTCCATTGTATATATGTACCACATCTTCTTTATCCATTCATCTGTCAATGGACATCTGGCTCTTTCCATAGTTTGACTATTGTGGACATTGCTGCTATAAACATTCAGGTGCACGTGCCCCTTCAGATCACTACATTTGTATCTCAATACAAATTGAGTAAATACCCAGTAGTGCGATTGCTGGGTCATAGGGTAGCTCTATTTTCAGCTTTTTGAGGAACCTCCATTCTGTTTTCCACAGTGGCAACACCAGCTTGCATTCCCACCAAAAGTGTAGGAGGTCTCCCCTTTCTCCACAACCTCGCCAACATTTACTGTTTCCTGACTTGTTAATTTTAGCTATTCTGACTAGTGTGAGATGGTATCTCACTGTGGTTTTGATTTGTATTTCTCTGATGCCAAGTGATGTTGAGCACTTTTTCATGTGTCTGTTGACCATATGGATGTCTTCTTTGCAGAAATGTATGTTCACGTCTTCTCCCCATTTCTTGATTAGATTATTTGTTCTTCCGCTGTTGAGTTTGATAAGTTCTTTATAGATTTTGGATACTAGCCCTTTATCTGATATGTCATTTGTGAATATCTTCTCCCATTCTGTCAATTGTCTTTTGGTTTTGTTGACTGTTTCCTTTGCTGTGCAAAAGCTTTTGATCTTGATGAAGTCCCAATAGTTCATTCTTGCCCTTGGTTCCCTTGCCTTTGGCCATGTTTCTAGGAAGAAGTTGCTGAGGATGAGGTTAAAGAGGCTGAAGCCTATGTTCTCCTCTAGGATTTTGATGGCTTCCTGTCTCACATTGAGGTCTTTCATCCATTTGAGTCTATTTTTGTGTGTGGTGTAAGTAAATGGTCCAGTTTCATTCTTCTGCATGTGGCTGTCCAATTTTCCCAACACCATTTGTTGAAGAGACTGTCTCTTTTCCATTGGACATTCTTTCCTGCTTTGTCAAAAATTAGTTGACCATAGAGATGAGGGTCCATTTCTGGGCTCTCTATTCTGTTCCATTGATCTATGTGTCTGTTTTTGTGCCAGTACCATACTGTCCTTATGGTGACAGCTTTGTAATGGAGCTTTAATTCTGGAATTGTGATGCTGCCAACTCAGGTTTTCCTTTTCAACATTCCCCTGGTTATTCAGGGTCTTTTCTGGTTCCATATAAATTTTAAGATTATTTGTTCCATTTCTTTGAAAAAAATTTATGGTGTTTTGATAGGGATTGAATTAAATGTGTAGATAGACATTTAACTAAGTAGAATAGACATTTTCACCATATTTGTTCTTCCAATACATGAGCATAGCTTGTTTTTCCATTTCTTTGTGTCTCCAATTTCTTTCATGAGTACTTTATAGTCTCCTGAGTATAGCTTCTTTGCCTCTTTAGTTAGGTTTTTTCCCTAGGTATCTTATGGTTCTGGATGCAGTTATAAATGGGATTGACTCCTTAATTTCTTTCTTCTGTCTTGTTGTTGGTGTATGGAAATGCAACTGATTTCTGTGCATTGATTTTATATCCTGACACTTTACTGAATTCCCGTATGAGTTCTGCAGATTTGGAGTGGAGTCTTTTGGGTTATCCACATAAAGTATCATATCATCTGCAAACAGTGAGAGTTTGACTTCTTTGTTGCTTATTTGGATGCCCTTTATTTCTTTTTGTTGTCTGATTGCTGAGGCTAGGACTTCTAGTACTATGTTGAATAGCAGTGGTGATAGTGGACAGCTCTGCCATGTTCCTGACCTTAGGGGAAAAGCTCACAGTTTTTTCCCATTGAGAATGATATTTGCTGTCGGTTTTTTCAGGATGGCTTTTATGATATTGAGGTATATACCCTCTATCCCTACACTCTGAAGAGTTTTAATCAAGAAAGGTGTTGTATTTTGTCAATGCTTTTTCTGCATCTCTTGAGAGGATGATATTGTTCTTGTCATTTCTTTGATTTATGTAGTGTATCACATTGATTGATTTGGGATGTTGAACCAAACCTGCAGCCCAGGAATAAATCCCACTTGGTCCTGGTGAATAATCTTTTTATTGTACTATTGGATTCTTTTTTTTTTTTTAAGATTTTATTTATTTATTTGAGAGAGAGACAGTGAGAGAGAGCATGAATGAGGAGAAGGTCAGAGAGAGAAGCAGACTCCCCATGGAGCTGGGAGCCCGATGCGGGACTCGATCCCGGGACTCCAGGATCATGACCTGAGCTGAAGGCAGTTGTCCAACCAACTGAGCCACCCAGGCGTCCCTGTACTATTGGATTCTATTGGCTAATATTTTGGTAAGAATTTTGGCATCCATCAAGGATATTGGTCTGTAATTCTCCTTTGATGGGTTCTTTGTCTGCTTTTGGAATCAAGGTAATGCTGGCCTCATAAAATGAGTTTGGAACTTTTGCTTCCATTTCTGTTTTTTGGAACAGTTTCAGGAGAATAGGTATTAATTCTTCTTTAAATGTTTGGTAGAATTACCCATCTGACCCTGGGTTCTTGTTTATTGGGAGATTTTTGAATACTGCTTCAATTTCCTTCCTGGTAAAGGGTCTGTTCAGGTTTTCTATTTCTTCTTGGTTCAGTTTTTGTAATTTGCATGTCTCTAGGAATGCATCCATTTCTTCCAGATTGTCAAATTTGCTGGTGTATAGTTGCTCATAATATGGTCTTACAATTGTTTGTATTTCTTTGGTATTGGTTGTGATCTCTCCCCTTTCATTCATGATTTTATTAATTTGGGTCCTTTCTCTTTAATTTGTTAGGTCTGGCCAGTGATTTATCAGTCTTATTAATTATTTCAAAGAACCAGCTCCTAGTTTTGTTGATTTGTTCAACTCTTCTTTTGGTTTCTATTTCATTGATTTCTGCTTTGATCTTTATTATTTCTCTTCTCCTGCTGGGTTTAGGCTTTCTTTGCTGTTCTTTCTCCAGCTCCTTTAGGTGTAGGGTTAGGTTGTGTTTTAAGACTTTCTTTTCTCTTGAGAAAGTCTTGTATTGCTACGTACTTTCCTCTCAGGATTGCCTTTGTTGTGTTCCAAAGATTTTGAACAGTTGTGTTTTAATTTTAATTTGTTTCCATGAATTTTTAAAAATTATTTAATTTCCTGGTTGACCCATTCATTCTTTAGTAGGATGCTCTTTAGCCTCCATATATTTGAGTTATTTCCAATTTTCCTCTTGTGGTTGAGTTCTAGTTTCAAAGCATTGTCTTCTGAAAATAGGCAGGGAATGATGCCAGTCTTTTGGTACTAGTTGGGACCTGATTTGTGACCCAGGACGTGATCTATTCTGCAGAATGTTCCATGTGCACTAGGGAAGTATGTGTATTCTGTCGCTTTGGGGTGGAATGTTCTGAATATATCTGTGAGGTCCATCTGGTGCAGTGTGTCATTTAAAGCCTATATTTCCTTGTTGATGTTTTGCATGGATGATCTGTCCATTTCAGTGATGGAGGTGTTAAAATTCCCTACTGTTTTTGTATTATTGTCAATGTGTTTCTTTGATTTGGTTATTAATTGATCTATATAATTGGCTGCTCCCATGTTAGGGGCATAGATAATTAAAATTGCTAGATCTTCTTGTTGGACAGACCCTTTAAGTAGGATATAATGTCCTTCCTCATCTCTTATTATAGTCTTTGGCTTAAAATCTAATTTATCTGATATAAGGATTGTCACCTCACTTTCTTTTGGTGTCCCCTAGCACAGTAAATTGTTTTTCACCCCCTCACTTTAAATCTGGAGGTGTCTTTGGGTCTAAATGAGTCTATTGCAGACAGCATATTGATGTTTGTTTGTTTTTTATCCATTCTGATACCCTGTGTCAGATAACCCATTTACATTCAGGGTAACTAACAAGAGAGAAAAATTTAGTGCCATTGTATTGCCTACAAGGTGACTGTTACTGTATATTGTCTCTGTTCCTTTCTGGTCTATTACGTTTAGGTTCTCTCTTTGCTTAGAGGACCTCTTTCAATATTTCCTGTAGGGCTGGGTTGGTGTTTGTAAATTCTTTTAGTTTTTGTTTGTCCTGGAAGCTTTTTATCTCTTTTTCTATTTTTAGTGACAGCCTAGCTGGATATAGTATTCTTGGCTGTATATTTTTCTTGTTTAGTGCTTTGACTATATCATGCTAGTCCTTTTTTGCCTGCCAGGTCTCTGTGGATAGGTCTGTTGCCAATCTAATATTTTATCTAATAATATTGTATGCTACAGACCTCTTGTCCCAAGCAGCTTTCAGGGTTTTCTCTTTGTCACTGAGACTTGTAAGTTTTACTATTAGATGATGAGGTGTGGATCTATTTTTATTGCTTTTGAGGGGGATTCTCTGTGCCTCCTGGATTTTGATGCTTGTTCCCTTCACCAAATTAAGGAAATTCTCTGCTATAATTTGCTCCAATATACCTTCTGCCCCCGCTTTCTCTTTCTTCTTCTTCTCGGATCCCAATTATTCTAATATTGCTTCATCTTATGGTGTCACTTATCTCTCAAATTCTCCTTTCATGGTTCAGTAGTTGTTTGTCTCTCTTTTTCTCAGCTTCTTTATTCTCCATCATTTCATCTCCTATATCACTAATTCTCTCTTTTATCTCATTCTGTCTTTTATCTCATTTATCCTAACAGTAAGAACCCCCAGTTTTGATTACACCTCATTAATAGTTTTGACTGCAACTTGGTTAGCTTTTAGTTCTTTTGTTTCTACAGAAAGGGATTCTCTAGTATGTGCCATGCTTTTTTTGAGTCCAGCTAGCATCTTTATAGTTATCATTCTTAATTCCAGTTCTGAAATCTTACTAATGTCTGTATTGATTAGGTCCCTAGCCATCAATACTGCCTCTTGTTTTGTTTTGTTATTTTATCCAGAAAAGAATAGGTGAATGAGAGAACAAAATACTAAAAGGGTAGCAACAACCCAGAAAAATATACAATAACCAAATCGGAATAGACCCAAAACCAGGGGGAGAAGAAAGGAGAAAGAAACATTTTAAAAATTATATTTATTAGACTGGTGAATATAACAGAACCACACACTTGATTTTTGGTCTGTTAGAAGAAACTGTCTCCCAAAATTTTAAAGAAAGAAAACTTATATATATATACAAAAATAAGGGTAAACATGATGAAGGGATGGCATATGACTGTAAAGGTGAAAATTAAAAAGGATTCTAAATCTAAAAAGGAATTGATAAGATAAGAAGTTGGTTGAAAAAAGAAAAAAAAAAAAAGAAGAGGAAGGAATGTAATCAGGCTGCATACTAGAACAAAGCCATGTGCTAAATTTAGGGTATATTTTGATCTGTTAGAAGAAACTCTATCCTAAAATTTTAAAGGAAGAAAAACCTATATGTATACAAAAAAAAAAGAAGGTTAAATACAATGAAGGGATAGGATATGACTATAACAATGAAAATTTTAAAAGATTTTTAAAAAAGGTATTGATAAGATAAAATATTTTTAAAAGGTTAAGTTAGGAAAAAGGAAAAAACTTAAAAAATAGAATAAGAAAAAAATTTAACTTTGAAAGACTAAAAAATCATGGGGAAAGAGTCATGAATTCTCTGTGCTGCATTCCTGTAGCTCTGGAGTTCCACAGCTCTCATTGATCAGCAAACTTGGTCTTGGCTGGATGTTCTTGCTGATCTTCTGGGGGAGGCACCTGTTGCTGTGATTCTCAAATGTCTTTACCTAAGGCAGACTTGCACCACCCTTGCCAGGGGCCAGGATAAGTAATCTGCTCAGGTTCACTCTCGGTATCTTTTGTTCCCTGAATGCTTTTCTTACAGCTTTGGAGGAGAATAATGAAGATGCAGCCTCCCAATCTCTGGCCCTGGAGGAGCCAAGAGCTCAAGGCCCCACTTCTCAGTGTGCCCTCAGAGAAAAGCAGTCAATCTCTCCCATCTCCCTCGTGTCTGCTGCACTCCATGCTCACCCAGCCTGTGACCAAGCGTTTCTATCTGTGGCGCACAGCCCCATCTGGAGTTTCCAAACCCAGCAGATTCCGGCTGCTCCTCCCAGAGAAGGAAGGTGAGTCTCCCCAGATCTGCCACTTGTGGGGTCCCTGTTTGAAGAGCAGTGGCCTGACTGTGCCTTGAATCACAGTTTATGGTAACCCCAAGCTGAGAGCCCCTCCTTAGCTCTGTTTCTGCACTGGCTTCCCTGCTCCAATACCTGGGAGCTCTCCCGCACTCAGACACCCCTAGTCTTTTTGTGTACCCAAGGGTCCTGAGACCATCCTGTCCCTGCAAGGATTCCACCCACTGCTTATCCTCTAGAGCGATGTCCCTCAGTGGAGCAGGCTTCTAAAAGTTCTGATTTTGTGCTCTGCTGCTCCACTGCTTGCCCCTCCCCCTGTGGTTTATCTTCCCATATATCACCTCAGATTCACTTCTCCGCATATCTTACCTTCCAGAAAATCATCATTTTTCTGTTCCTAGAATTGCTGCTCTTCTTCTTTTCAATCTCCTGTTGAGTTTGTAGGTGTTCAGAATGGTTTGATAACTAACTAACTGAAGTCTGGGGACCTGACAATATTTAGGTCTCCTACTCTTCTGCCATCTTGCTCTAGGTTGCTGGTTTATGATGAGGCTATAACCCAGAAACAGCCAACTGGAAGAGATGCACAGGGTGGGAAAGAGCTGGAGATTGCACACCATCTCTCAGTGTGCTGCCTACCAACATATGCCACCTGGAAGCTCCTCCACTTTGTATTTTTATTTTTAAGTCATCATGGTCCTCTCCTCACAACACGGAGGTGACCCAAACTTACATTTATGTTCATGAATTCTCATGGTGTGGCCATGACTATAGAGGTTTGAGAAGCAGTCTATTTCTGCAAAGGGTCATGGTCAAAGGCAAGTTCAGACTGTGGGTTTCTTGATGCCTCTTAGTTGACCTTTTGCAACTCTAGCTCCTGGCCACATAGTGGGTGTCTGGTTAATATTGGGGAAACAGAGTCACGAGTAGTGTTTATGCATAGTGGGTAGCAGATTCAGGACAAAGAAAGAACCAGGTAAATATTGTATTAGTTAGGGTTCATTGGAGAAACAAAACTGATAGGATGTGTATAATGTGTGTATATATACATATATAAAAAGAAATTTATTTTAAGGAATTGACTCATGCGATTCTGGGGGCTGGCAAGTCCAAACTCTGTAGTGAGGCCAGCTGGCTAGAGACTCAGGGTGCAGTCACAGTTCAAGTCTGAAGGCTGTCTGTTAGCAGAATTCCCTTTTCCTTTGCGGATGTCAGTCTCTTTCTACAAAGACCTTCAACTGATTGGAGGACTCCTACCCACATTATGAAGGGTAATCTGCTTTACCCAAAGTCTTGTAATTTAAATGTTCATCTTATCTAGAAATATCTTCACAGAAACATCTAGAATAATATTTGACCAAATATCTGGGTATCATGGGCAAGCCAAGTTAACACATGAAATTCACCATCACAAATACTATTGGGTTTATTGTTTGCTCTTTGGTAAGAAATTTAGGGCATCAAGAATAATACTGTGAGTGGAAAATTCCGTGTTTCATAGACACGGTCTCATGTGTTTCACAAATATTTATTATTTTTACACTCTGGGGAGACTCCTTGGCCCTGTAAAGATAACCAAAATGTTCATGATACCATCCTGGACCCCTAGAAGCTTCCAGTTAACAGGGAGGAATGGTATCTGTCCAAAAAGCAGTTTGTGTGTGTGTGTGTGTGTGTGTGTGTGTGTGTGCACATGCCAGCACCAACTCTCTCATCTTTGCAGCACACTCCAGACTCTCCATGTCTAGCTTGAATATTTTACTTTGCCTTAGCTCATCATTTTACCTGCATATCCTTGCCAACACCTAGAAACTAGAAACAAACTAGAAACCAAGTAAAGGGCTCATTGAATAGTAGCAATGTCTGGGCTTGAATCCTGGCAGTGGGCCATAAAAGCAGATCTTTCCAGAGACCTCTCTGCCTCCATTTCAAGAACAATTGCACCTTATTCTAGTCAGGAATACAGTGATAAAATTGATAAAAGATAGTTGGCAGAGTGGTACCTGGTATCCAGTTGCCATCAACACTTGGCTAGTGTTCACTCTTGTTGTTAGAGTCTTCTTCCCATCCAGGGGTTTTCATATTCAAAAGAGGAGTGTTTTCCCAGTTGTCCTGACCTAAATCCTCAAGGTCCCTTTCCCTCCCCTCCTTATCTTCTATATGCAAATATGTATTTGGCAAAGAGCAGAAAATTTTCAGATCCTTTATCTCCCTTCTCATCAGAACCCCAAAGTAAGCTTGATGAAAGTATAATTTTGCTCACTGAGAAAACAAATCGATGTTGCAACAGAGAAACGATGAGTGAAGGTATCCACATGAGAGAGTGGCTGTGAGGATATTAACATATCAATGTCGAATTGCTATGTTGTATATCTGAAACTAATATAATATCGAATATCAACTATACTTCATTTAAAAATACAAAAAGGAAGAAACAATGTGTAATTCCAAAGAGGTCAAACCAGCTTACCCTCAGGACACCCTGAATGACCATTTCACTTTCTACCCCACTCACAGCAGCATGGAGTTTTAGGTTTTATGACTGATCATTTGATAAGCAGATAATAGTTTCTGGATGGTTCATTTTAATTTTTACTTATGAAATTGAACATTTTCTTTGTCCATTCATTTCCTACTTGGGGATTTCCTGGTTGTGTCTGCTCATTTTTAAAAGATGATTTTTCTAGATGAGTTTTAGGTTCACAGCAAAGTTGTGAGGAGGATACAATAGCCTCCCCTTATCCATGGGCATGCATTCCAAGACCTGCAGTGCATGCCTGAAACCACAGATCAGACTGAACCCTGTATATATTATGTTTTCTCTTATGCACACATACCTGTGATAGAGTTTGATTTATAAATTAGGCAATAAGAGATGAATAATGACAACTAATAATGAGATAGAACAATTATAACAATACACTGTAATAAAATCATGAATGTGGTCTCCCTCTAAAGATCTTATTGTACTTACCCTTCATGATGATGAAGAGCCTACATGAGGAAATGAAATGAGGTGAATGACGTAGGCATTGTGACATAGCTTTAGGCCACTATTGACTTTCTGATGATATGTCAGAAGGATGATCATCTGCTTCTGGACCACAGTTGACCATGGGTAACTGGAATCTCAGAAAGCAAAACTGTGGTTAAGGGAGGAGCTATGGTAGAGAGATTTCCCATATTCCTCCTGGCCCCACACATGCATAGCTTCCTCTATTATAAAAATCCCTCACCAGAGGGTATGGTTTTTAAAATTGATAACCTGTGTTGGGACATTAGAATCAGAGTCCATAGTTTACATTAGGAGTTCACTCTTAGTGTTGTGTATTCTATGGGTGTGCACAAATGTATGATGATCTGTATCCTTCATTAAAGTATCATGCAAAGTATTTTCACTACCCTGGATATCCCTGTGCTCCACTCTGTCATCTCTTCCCTTGACCCCTAACCCCTGGCAATCACTGTTCTTAGTCTCCAGAATGTCATATAGTTGGAATCATACAGGGTGTAGCCTTTTCAGACTGGCTTCTTTCACCTAGTAATATGCATATAATAATCCTCCATGTCTTTTATGGCTTGATAGCTCATTTCTAATTAGGACTGAATTATATTTCATTGCCTGGATGTACCACAGTAAATCTATTCACATACTGAAGGGCATCTTGGTTGCTTCCAACTTTTGACAATTATGAATAACTGCTATAAATGTCTATGTGCAAGTTTTTGTATAGATATTACTTTTTCAACTCCTTTGAGTTAATACTAAGGAGGATGATGTTGAATTATATGGTGAGATTATTTTTAGCTTTATAAGAAACTGCCAATCTGTCTTCCAAAGTGGTCATACCATTTTGAGTTCCCCAAGAGCAATGAAAGAGAGTTCCTGTTGCTTCATCTTCACTGCATTTGGTGTGGTCAGTGTTCTGGATTTTGGTAATTCGAATAGGTAGAATTACCAGTAGGTAATTCTATCATACAACTCAGGGATTTATTGTTCTACCACTATCTGTTGAAAGACTAGTTTTGCTTCATTGTATTACCTGTGAGCCTTTGTCAAAGATCAGTTGACTATATTCATGGGGGTTTATTTCCAGCCTCTTTATTTTGTTCCATTGATCTATTTGTTTAGTGTTTCATCAATACCATACTGTTTTGATTACTATAGCTTTATAGTGAGTCTTAAGGTCAAGTAGTGTCAGTCCTCCATATTTGTTCTTCTCCTTTAATATCAGGTTAGCTGTTCTGGGTCTTTTGCCTCTCCATATAAACTTTAGAATGCTTGTCAACATCCACAAACATCCATTGTGTTGAATCTGTAGATCAATTTGGGAGAACTGATATGATTTAGTGTTCCTATCTATGAACATGTATCTTCTTTGATTTCATTCATCAGAGATTCATAGTTTTCTTCATGTAGATCTTACACTTATTTTGTTAGATTTATACCTAAGTATTTCAATTTTTGAGGTGATAATGTAAATAGTATTGTGTTTTTAATTTCAAATTCTACTTGTTCATTGCTAATTACAAGAAAGTGATTGACTTTTGTGTATGAAGCTTGTATCCTGCAACATAGGTATAATTGCTTATTAGTTTCAGGTTTGCTTTTTTTTTAAATTAATTCTTCCAGATTTTCTACATAGACGATAATGTCATCTGATAGCAAAGGAAGTTCTGCACCTTCCTTTAAAATATGTATACATTTTAATTTCCTTTTCTTGTTTTATTGCATTAGCAAGAAACTAGCAACATCCAGTTTGATGTTGAAAAGTAGTGGTGAGAGGGAATATCTTTGCCTTATATCTAATCTTAGTGTCTGTTCATTTTTTTTCCTAATGGGATCTTAGTTTCTTTCTTTTTTAACATATTAATGCTTTCTATATTATGATCACTAACTGAGTCATACTTATGCCAAATATTCTTTTAGATTGCAGTTTAAAAATTATGTTTATAATATTTCCTGCATAAAGAAGGAGTTAACTTTTATGTGTTCAACTCTATCAATCTGTCTCCTTGTGATTTCTGAAAGTAAATCTGCATTTTCCTTTCTCCATTTAGGAGAAATAGAGCCAGAACCCTCCCACTTCAGCCTCCACAGCACCCCACCGGATGACTTTTGCACACTATTTCCTAACAACCACTGATGGCAGAATCAAGAGAGGTGCCATAGCTTGAAACTCAGGAAACCACATGTGGGCTAAGGGCGTAAGTATTTGGAGGAAACTCAACTTCCCAGAATATTTACCCAAGAAAGGATTTTTTGCCTTAAAAATCCCTTCCACCAGAGCTATGATGGGTTCCGACAGAAAGTTTTAGTTCAGTAGAAGAATACAACATTTGAGATGTATGTGTGGGAAGATAGGGAGTGGGCATCAGAAATGAGAGACAGAGTAAAGTATAAACCACCGAAAGGGGGAAAGGGGCCTTACCAGGGGCCTGGAAAACTAAGCAATCTTTTCCTAGTTCCTGTTTTTAAAAACCTAGTATGTCATTCAGTGAAATAACTGTCATTTAGCTGAAGTTATAATTTGCATATTTAAGTCTTCCATGTAAACCGGGTGTAAAATGATGAAAGCTTATAGGTAATTTAGATGTTGATGGGTCTGTGTAAAGTTTTGGTGCTGCTTTCTAAACTAGAGTCCTTTCTATATTCAGAGCTGTAAAACTGAGGAAGGAAGTGGGGCTGGTTGGAAGTTCACACTTCCTTTTTAAGGATAATAGCAACCCAGAAAGTCTTACAAGCTTCAGGAAGTGAATAGGATGGCCAACCGGTCCTTTTTGCATGGGACTGAGGGTTTCCCAGGGATTCAGGATTTTCAGTATTAAAACTTGGACAGTCCCATGCAAACTGGGACAGTCAGTCATCCAGGTTTGCTAGTCATACACACACACACACATGCACACACACCTAATGTAATCTTCCCCCAAATAATGCAACAGTTCTTCTATAACCACCCTAACAGAATATGAAACTGCAGGTCTAAGAGATTCAGGAATTTCCCTAAGTTCACACAAACAGGGGATGAAGGACCCTTGATGTAAACCTCCTTCCACCTGCTGTCAGGTGCTCTTTCTGCCCCAGCACTCTGGAGATTATACGTGGAGGGGACACACAACTCACTCACTCATCGACTCACTCAAACCCCAAATATGTGCTGCTCTAAGGAGCGATTACAGACGATTATGACAGGCTCTGTCACACTGGCAAATCAAGCAAGTCAATGAATAACAATGAGAGTGATAGTTCAACAATAACCACAATAATAGAAACACAAAATGTGAGCGTTCCAATGTAATTAAACCCTGAAGACAACTCAGTTAACCATGAAACTAGGTACTTAGGTCTTCTGAGAGGCACTTGGAATTAGGGGATTGTTAGCATTAGGCTCTTCCTAGCCTAGGGCAGTGTTGAGGAATTCAGACAGCACAAAGATCTGTGTGTCTCTTGACACACACACACACACACACTCACCTTCTGAATAACTAGGTTCAAACTCTATCCTTCTTGATCATCGTCTCCCTTACCTTGGAGACTGGGTTTTATTGCATTCAAGGTTTGCTGACTCTGGAAATTATCTCATGTTCTCAATCAGAAGAGTAAGAAAAATAAAACATAAAACAGAAGTACTGAACTTCAGACATGTAACAGCGTAGGAGAATTGCCGGTTTATTTGTTTGCCTGTTTCCATTGTGGGCTCCGCGCCAGTGGATGTTCTCTGTCTCACTTGGTTCCACGCCCAGTGTCTAGCCCATAGTCAGCATCTGTCATTTGCTGAATGGCTATGTCAACAATTAAAAACAAAAATTCCTGAAGATATGAGAGTTGTTTCCAGCATCTAAAAATCGGTGTTCTAGTTTGATAACAAATGTCAAAGAACAACAACAAAAAAAGAGTCATACACAATCTCCTTTAAGAAAAAAGTATATCCTAAATTCCTAGCATTACTCTAAGCAATGACAGTGAAACTGACATGAATGGTGGGAAAGGGCAACCTACTGATGGCCTAAGAAATGAAACTGAGTTGGGTTGACTTTGGGCTGCATCATTATAATTTCATTTCTCAATTTTACAAATAAGCGAGGAGAGAAGAGGACTGACTGTGTTACATACTGTTTATGGGTTTGGAGTGGTGGTTTCCCTGCTGAATCCATTCTTTTATATTTTGTGGGAGGTGTTAATATGTATCTTGTATCTTCTTCTAACTCAACCCTCTGAGCTCAACCAGGGATTGGAAAGACTTTACGGGCCAGTGGGCAGGAGTGTCCATGAAGAGGTCATTAGGTAAAGAGGTGCTCTGTCTGGAGACCCAAGGTGGTAAGCCTGGAAAATCTAAACATTGCTACTTATTGCCAATCCTTTGTGAGAGCCCAACGGAGTCCTCCATTGTTTTAATTTTGGGTGATCTGTTCGTTCTTGAACATTTCTGAGTACTCTCATTCAGGTCGTAATGGAGACAATGAAGAAAATGGGTCTTGACCCTCCTCCATCCATTATCTCAAGAGCTGACAGCTCACTAACATCTTTAGTTGCCCTTCCTGAGCTCCTAAGAGATGCCACCATCCTTTCCACGTGAAGATGAAGACAACCAGAGTGGCTAAGGGAGAACAGTCCCTCACAGAGGAATGTGTATCCACTTACCTACCATGCCCTTCTCCATGCTGCCCTGTTCCAGGGGCATGGAGACCATCCTCCTTCCCACGATGGAGGCTCCTTCTGTTCCCAGGATTCTCAGCCACTCAGAATCTCTTTTAGGCTACTTTCTCCTTCTCTGAGTCTGTGGGTGAATCGTGGGGCCCTTTCACTTCTGCGTTCCTAAAATCCCTCACACCTCTGGCTTAACTGGTATATTCAGGAGTTGAGCTTCTCAAAGTGTATTTAAAGGGTCTGAATTGCAGATAAGAGAGAGCGGCATGTGCTTGTCAGAAAATATCTGAAACTTAAGAGAGAAAGAAAGGAGGGAAGGAAAGAAGGAAAGTAGGGAGAAACGAAGAAGGGGCTCAGAAAATGAGATATATTAAAAGGCTATTTAACCGATATCACAGACACCAAAGTTCCGAAAAGAAAAGATACAATTATTAAAAACAAGGTTCAGAAACATTTTAATTTTTCCTTAACTGGCCTTCGAGCGGGCCAGATGGCTCACCCGCGGCCCGCTGAGTTCAGCCTGCAGCCTGGGGAGTTGTAACCCATTTGCGTGGCTTCGCCTCTGTAACATGCAGGCCCAATTTTGTTTCATGTGATTCTCACAGAAACTTACCTGTAAGAAATTTCTGTGAAATTTCTATGTGTATCCCAGCATACACATAGCTTTTGCCACCTAGGTGACACGTGCCGCTGTGCACCATTAAGCATATCCCAGAGAAGCATTGTCCTTTGCTTACTAGCCCCCTAAGAGTGAAGGGAGGTCTATTGTCTCGGCCCTTCACTTGCCGTGGATGTAGCTCCACTCCCTTTAGCTCGGCAGAGCTGATTTTTCTGTTCCTCTCACATGTTTCTTTGTTTCTTGTACACATGTTTGGGTGCAAACAGGCAGGCTTTGTATTGGGTCACTATTTGTGCTTATTTGGACAGGTGACTGTCCAAAAACGGATTTGCTGGATCAAAAAACGTGACCAGTTTTATGGCTTTTATTGGCTTTTGCTAGATTTTTACTGAAAGCATGAGGCAGTTTTCCCAGTCACTTTCTGGTCACTCGGTAGAATAACTCTAAGTACTTGTCGGAGAATTCCTCTTTTCTTTGAAAGGGTATCACATGTGGAAGCTTCTGAGAAGTCATCCAAGGATGAGTATCTGTGCTCAAGCATCCATTCTGTGTGTAGCCCGGGGATCGTAGGGCCTCGTCACACATTACCCTGAAACAGTAGTCTTATTTGAATAGCCTGAGAGGTCAAAGATCCTGATGGAGAAACATCCTAGCTGAGGTGAAAAACCATTCATTCCTAGTCACTTTTCTTCTTAAGACATTATTTGTCCTTTTAAAACTCTAGTAAAACAGAGATGATCCTTGGTATAAACTATGGATACCTTTCTTTCTTTCTTTCTTTTTTTTTTTTTATGGATACCTTTCATAGAGATGGGTAATTCCATCAGCTGATCTGTTTGGAGGCTGACTTATTATAAAGGGGATTTAGTTGTTAATTCCTTTATTTGTGTTGAATAAATGCTAAGAGGTGAGGGGTGAAATCTGAAAGGGTCTCTAAACAATGACGGGTTTTACCAGGTGGGCAGAGGAGAGGCTGGCTTGGGAAGGGTATGGTAAGATGTCCCGAACAGCTTGGGAGTTCATCTCATTTGGTGCCATTGAAGGCTTCATTTGTTTATTTTTAAAGATTTTATGTATTTACTTGAGAGAGAGAGAGAGAACACGGAGGGAGAGTAAGAGGGAGAAGCAGACTCCCCGCTGAGCAGGGACCCTGACGTGGGGCTTGATCTCAGGACCCTGAGATCATGACCTGAGACGAAGGCAGATGTTCAGTGGACTCAGCCACCCAGGCGTCCCATCACTGAAGACCTTAAAGCAGCAGAAAGGCAGGAGTCTGAGTTAATACAGTGACCTTTTACTTTAACAGAGGTCTCATTAAGAAAACTTGCTTGTTCTATTTTATTTAATCTCGTAAGTTCTCAGTTATGTATCACTGAATGTTGATCCCTGCTTCAGTTATATCAGAACATCTTCCTACACAGAAAATCCTGGAGGAGTCAGGACAGGTGCTTAGCACAGTAATCAAAGAGTATAATAATAGCATTCACAGAGAACATTATATCTTTAAAAGTTGAGAGCTACCTGGGATCTTGTCATTCCCAAAATATATGTCATGGTATCATCATCACCCCTTCTTCCTGGGCGAGAAGGTTATGCATCACCTTGGGATGGTCATGCAGACCAGGTTTTTCAGGAGGCCAATTTTAAGTTTCCAAGGCTGAGGAAGGGGTATATACCCATGAAGGGGGTCCAGTTGACAGATTAGGACTGCTACTTTGTAAAGCTGACCAGAATTTGGCACAAATGAGGTGGGGTTTCTTTGTTTTTGTTTTTGTTTTTTAGAGCAGGGGCAGGGAGGGGAGGTGGAGGTGGGGGGAGGGTAAGAGGAAGAGGGAGAGAGAGAATCTTCAGCATGCTCCATGCCTAGCATGGAACCCCACAGGGCTCGATTTCTCAAAAACAGATCATGACTTGAGCCCAAATCAAGAGTGGGAATTGCTTAACCAACTGAGCCCCTCAAGTGCCCTAAATGCTGTGATTTTTTACTGGAGCTGGGGGTGGGAAGAAGGATAAACAGATCTGAGTGATTCTGGGGGCCTAGGACCAGGAGATGTGGGTAAGGGATTGTTTGGGGAGAGCCTAGAAACCAAACAAGCACCCCAAACACCTAGGCTAATGGAGAAGAGCATGGAAGAAGAATCATGAAAAAGGGTAAGGGAATAGAAGAGAAATTTTGTCAGCTCATTTTTGTCTGGGAATGGTCCTGCCCTCGGTCACCCACAGTAGTTTACAAATTCCCACTCATTCCAGAGGGTGGAAAACACAGAAAGGCTTCCATTCTGGTCTGATGGGCTTTCGGAAAATGAGAGAAAAGGCCAAAGGCAAGTGACTGTACACGGAGACTCATGTCATACTATCAGGGAGAGGGGAGGTGTTAGGGAAGGGGGCTGCAGGCATTGGCCACAGAGCTACTACACCACGATATGTCTCTGCAACTGTGTTGCCCTTGCTCTGTGCTCAGCAAATCTGAGGACAGGGAAATATTGTGACCAGGGCTGTGTAATTCTAGGCGGACCTTTTCTCACTGCTCACATAAAAGACTGTCCTTGCTTTGGATACTGAACCAAGGACAGATGCTGATACAATAATCTCCATGTTGAACAAGACTCGTGTCTTGTCCATGGCTGTCTTTTGAACCACGTAGTCCATATTTGTGTGAGTAACCCTCCAGAAGCCTGTACCTGGCCACCGAAGACCCTACTTGCTCTGGGGAATTTAAATGCCAACTGTCAGTTTGGGGGCCTGTCTTGATTCTAGAGCTCCAGGATGCTTCTCTCTGGAGGTCTTGATTCTGAAGCTCCCACTGGATGGGGGAGGCAGTGTCACGAGGGTGCGAGGTTGCTTCAACATGGCTGCAATAGAAACAAAGTCAGATGACGAAAGTGGGTGGTCCACTGGGGGAATGGAAATGTCATTGACCAAAATTGGCAAGTCAGGAGAGAGGCCTTAGAGTTCGGGATGAGGGATGAAGTTTAAGAAAAAGGATCTTATGGGGCGCCCGGGTGGCTCAGTTGTTAAATTCTGCCTTCGGCTCAGGTCATGATCCCACGGTCCGGTCCTGGGATAGAGCCCCGCATTGGGCTCCCTGCTTGGCGGGGAAGCTTGCTTCTTCTCCCTTTCCCACTCCTCCTACTTGTGTTCGCTCTCTCACTATGTCTCTGTCAAATAAATAAATAAAATCTTAAAACACAAACAGACAAAATCATGTTATTTCCCATCTGAAATGCCCATGGATTACTCAGGTGCATGTGTCCAAAAAGGTGACATGTCTGTAGTATCAAGAAGTGAAGTCATCTCAGTGGACAAGGTTTACTGGGCTGTGGATGGAGAAGAGAGGATAGTTCCACAAGACTTCCTTGACTGTCTCCAGCCTGAACCTCTTTTTTTTTTGCTGGTTAAGGAAGGATGGTCCATTCTGGGAGCTACATATTTCTAGCTATGTTTCTGAGCGTGGGTGTCCGCCCAGGCAAATTATAGCATTTTCTGTACTGAGCAAGGCAGCTTCCTCTCGGCCATGTGCATTCCCTTTTCCAGACAGGGACACATCTGTTTTGGAGGGAGTTATAGACCCCTGCTTCGAGAACCGTTTTCAAGTACACACGGAAGAATGAACTCAGGGCTGAGGGTGAAGAACTACATGGGAGTTCGTGGAAACCCTCGCATTGGGAACTGCAGGAGGAGAAGGTGGGTTGCAAAGTTCACTGTTCCTTCTCATCCTCACATTTGCGTTCTGGCTTCATTTCTGCGGCAATCCTAGAGTGTCCTATAACGATGGGACTGCTGGGGGACTTCCGAGTGCTCCCCCATAAAGGACCTCAGCTGACAGCAGCCACTCGGACATGAGGAATGGAATCCTCAGGGACGCAACCACCGCGGGGTCTCCCCCCACCCACGGGGAGATCCTGTTCTATTTACACCCCGTGGGGCACTGCGGCCGGGAGGGACTGGCGAGGCAGATGCCGGAGGGAACTCGGCAGAGCGGGGTCCGGCCGCTGAGCGGGTCTGAGGGAGGAGGCACGCTGCCAGGAACGCCGCAGGTCCCGGGGGAGGGGGTGGCTGCCCCGGGGTGGCTGACGCCGTTGGAGGGGGGGCGTTCCTGGGAGCTGGGGGCCGCCGAGGTTAGACCCGAAGCCCCGGGAGGAGCCGACCGGCGGCCACGTGACCGACCGCGGCGGGGCCGGCGGCCCAGAAATAGCAGCAGCTGCGGTCCCGCCCGCGGGCTGCCGCGAGCGAAAGGCGGAGACTGGAGGCCGCTGGCTGGGCGCGGGCGCGGCGCGGCCCCGGCCCCGGAGGATGCTGAGCCCCTGCCTGGTCCGGCCCCGAGCACATGATGGCGATACGGGAGCTCAAAGTGTGTCTTCTCGGGGTGAGTCCTGCGCCGCCATCCGCCGGGGACACCCCCGGCCGTGCGTCCCCCCGCCGTCCCCTGCGCACCCCCCGCGTCCGTGCGCCCCTCTTCCCAGCCGGGCGGCGGTCGGGTGCGAGCCTGCGCGGGAGCTGCTGGCTCGTTCACCCGCTCCCGTGTCTCCCGGGATCCGCGCTGGCCCCGCAGCGCTGGGGCCGGGCCGCGGGACCCTCGGCGGGGACAGGCGGAGCGGCGGCGGCCAGGAGCCGCAGTCCCTCCGGCCTCCGAGGGCTTTCTCCTTCGCCTTTGATAATTTCCTTCCGGCGGAAACTTTAGGTTACTCAGCCCAGGCTCCAGATCCTTTCTGCCTCTCTGGGGCAATTGGTTTATTCACTTTTCGGGGAGGTGGCGGGGAAGTGGGTGGGAAAGAAAGCCCAGCCAAAGGCGAGGGGACGCGAGGGGATGCCCTGGCTGGAAGGTGAAGGGTAAGTGTTGGAGAGCTTAGCGCCTCGGAAACTTCCGTGCTCCGGAGCAAGAAGGCAGGATGGAAAGTCTCCCCGGATCACCGCTTCGCCTCCCCAAGTGGGTCTTTCTGAGTCTGAGGAAATGGGAAAGAAGCCAAGAAACAGATAGAAACAGATACCCCAGCCCCTCGCCTCGGCCGACCCGTCAGGGGATGCAGGACAGTCTCTGGAAACTGGCCGCAGAGAGCTCAGATAATACTACGGGTCATTTCCTTTTGGGTGCCCACGTCAAATTCCAGAGTTTGTTCTTTTGAAGGAGCTGGTTTTAAGCCGTGTTTCCAGCAGCCTTTGGCAAGGACTCCAGAGGGTACTGCCTCTGGCAAATCCGGTCTCCCAAGAAAACTATTTCCTACAAAAAGGGTAGTAAAAGGGGAAACCCATTGTTATTTACAAGAAATGCTAACTGGTCAGGAGAGATGGAGAGACTCCTATAATGAGGAAATAATTCCAGGTTAGGATTGAATTGTGCCAGACCAGCCAAGTGTCTGGGCTCCATCTAGGCCCTTCTGGAATCTCTGGACAATGTTCTTGACTGTCTCCCGTCCCTGTCTTTTGCCAGAACTGTCATTTACACTAGATCGTCCTGTTCGGTTAGAATTCCAGAAGACCTGGCAAAGGCCCTCCCTTTGCTGTTAGCCTGGTCACAAACTCCCTGGTGTGCCCGCCCTCCTGGCTTGCTCAACCACAGCTGGGATCTGCAAAGGCTCCCGTCCTGGTCTTCCTCTGTTGACTTTTCTGAGTGTTGCCGGGGTGGGTTTCACTCTCAGCTAGGCTCTCCAACATAGTCCTGACATACATTTCGGGCATCTTGTGTTTTACTTGCGAGGGGTCATTTCAGCCTCATGGAAGGCTTTCAGAGACTTGGAAGGAATGTCGTGTCCCAAGGAATCAAGAGCAACTTTGACGTGTGTTGTGTGCATGGAGATTGGCCTCGGGAGTAAAAAAGTAGGAAATGTTTTGCCTCCTCTCCCCTACATAGGTGGCACAGGCCCTACACATCCCATGACTTATCTTCACACTGCTCAGGGAAGAGTCTCTGTATCCTTTTACAAGGAAACAGATCGCTCGCTGTGCATTTCTGGGCAAGGACTTCAGTTGACTCTTCTAGAAAATGGACATCATAACATCTTCCCTTTTAAGGCAGAGGATTATACCAGATGATCTGCTAAGACACGCGGTGCCATTTCCTGCTAACCTGTGATTCCAGGGTGACAATTAGCAAGGCGGGGCGATGAGATAGCTGGAGAAGTCCCTTCCCTTCTTTTCTTTGATCTCTCAGAGCGAAGCACACTCTTTTAGTGGCTTCCTGGAGACAGTGCCTCACCCTTGTTTGCTGGGTCTTAATAGTGGCTCTGTTGGTAGGGGATTGGCTTGCGAGGAAAGAACTCTGCCAGAGCAAGAATGTATTTCTGAGCAGATGGAGACTTGCCGGTTCACCCACGTAATACCGTATCCTCAGGCTTCAGTTTTTTTAGAGTGGCTCCAGGTTTTTGTCTTGTTTAGGTCAGAGGGCCAATGACCTTGTTGCCCACACTGAGTAGAATTTCTTAAGTCCTGTACTAGGGCCGGGCCTGTCCTGGGCAAGCTGTGAGTGATAGGGCTGTATTCTTAGCGGCTCATCATATAGGGGGGCTTGTGTGAGTGAGATAGCGTTTGAGGGAGGTCAAAGCCACTTTAACCACCTTGGGTTAAAGGTGGGGTTTGCTCGATTTGAGAAAGAACCTTGCGGGTCAGTGACTAAAAGAAGGGATCAAGGCCATGTCTGAATGGGCCCTCAAAATTTTACCAGAAGTCCTGAGCTCCTTTGGTTCTCTCTGTTGGGAGGTCCAGTTTTCTGGATGAAGTCTTGCATGGGGCTAGCACTCAGCTTCCTGTTTTTCAGCCACTACCACATCTGCCTGAAGTCTCAGTATGACTGAGATCCTACAAGCCATGCCCTCTGTTCCTATCACTTGTTTTCGGGCCTCTTTGAGAAGGTGATCGAAGATGCGGCCCTCCTAGCTGAAGTCTGGCTGTCTCTCTGGGGACTGTGAGGGGCTGGTGTTTTTGTGCCTAGCTGTTTGCCTTGATCGCTCCATGGTTACCCGCAGGGATGCACTTCCTGTTTGTGGCACAAGGTTGTCGTAGGTGAGGGCAGTGCAGACTTTGATCCCTCTTCACTGTAGTCTGCAATCTCTGCTGTGCGGTTGGAGGTTCCTGACAGGAGGGTCATTTGCAACAGGTGGAAACCAGAGGGAGCCAGAAGTGCTCCCAAGCGGAATCCACTGCAGTCTGTGGGACATTCTCCGAATGTTTTGTGCTCTTAGAAAACCTAAGGACTTCAGAGTTTTGGATTTATTTAGGCTACTTATTATAAATTGTTGGCTCTCATTATTTTCATGGGTGGACTTTCTCATGTCTTTTCTAGGCCTCTGTGACTGCCCTTTCCTGGGGGAAGGAAGGCCACCCGTGGAAGCCAGCCATGCAGGACAGGGTCCCACACTGGGATAGGGTCCTTATTAAACACCTGGGACCCAGGAGTCTTGTTCTTTTCAATAAAGTGCCAATCGTCCCACTTTGTAATCTGAACTAGTATTATGAAACACGTAGCTTAAAAACAACCCCCTTAAAAACAGCAAAGTATGTTAAAAAAAAAACTAACAAAAACAATATTGAGGCAGCAGCTGTTCCAACCCCAAAGGTGGAAAGCTTCCCAGTATGCATTTTTAACACACATCACCACGTGGCAAAAAGCAAGGGGAGAGAGAGAGGGAGACCAGGGAGAAGAGGAGGAGTAGGAGGAGGGGTGGGGGGCGGGGGGAGGAGGGGCAGGGGGGCGGGGGCAGGAGAGGAGCTTTCTTTTATTTTATTATTTCCTCTGGGTGTGTACACTTAACAACTGCTTCCGGATGGAATCCCAAAGACATTTATATTTGGACTTCGGTTGTCTTGACGACAGTTTAGAGATTCTGCCACTTCCTCAACAGCTGAGTGGCAAGGTTAAAAGACAACCAGGGGTGTCCTGATTTTGGTAAGGAGCTTGGGGATGCCCATCCTTCTGGCCTTTCTTAGAATCTGTGTGGTGGTTCTTCATGGAGCAGACCCCCGGGATGTGGTGTGACATCTGGACAGTGAAGACTTCAGAGGTGTACAAGGCCTTGGCAGGACGGGGCTGTGTGATCCCCAGAGGCTCTAGGACCCGAGGGTGGGACAGATTTCTGCTCCCAGTAAGCAGATCAGTCAGAGCTGTGGAACCTCAGATGGGCTGCTTTGGGTGATAGGGAATGTCCCGCTGCCAGAAGTATTCATAAGGCTGTATGAATCTGTGAGGGTCACTGTGGAAGGAAGGAGTGGGTAGGATGGGGGAGGATTGGGCCAGGAAGTCATCAGAGCTGCTTTCCCAGTCTGAGAGTCTAACATGGTTGTTTTCAGTTGTTCCCAGAAACCTGCATTTCATGGGTGGGGGCTGCTGGGGAGGGTGCAGACAGGCTAGAAACCTCATTTCTTTCTTTCTTTTTTTCCTTTTTAAGATTTTATTTATTTATTTATTTGAGAGAGAGAGAGCATGAGAGGGAGAATCAGAGTCCCTGCTGCACCCAGGACCCTGGGATCATGACCTGAGCCGGAGGCAGACGCTCCACTGACTGAGCCACCCAGGCGCCCCAACCTAATTTCTCTCTTATCAAACTTGATTCCTCTATTAAATTGGGCCCTTTGTGGGAAGTGTGGTTCAGCCTTGAAAATAAATATAAATGACACAGTGGGACGTGTTCCCAGGAGTGCACAACACACAGTAATACGGAGCACCCAGGCCAGGCGGGTAGAACCCACCAGGCTCTGTTTGTTCCTCTTTTGTTCAGGGTCAGCGTGGCTGTGTGTCTCCCTCTGCTTCCAGAGCTCAGCTCATGTCTGGGTATGCGTTGGAGTTGCTCGTAAAGCATTGTCAAACTTCTCATGGTCCCTCCCCGACCCTTTTCAGGCATGTGGCCCCCACGCCTTCCCCTGTTCTCGTGAGTGTGAGTCCTTCAGGACTGCTCCAAGTCCATGGCCATTAGAAAATACAAAACTTCGCATTTTGAGATGCTAAGACATGAAAAGATTTTGAGCTCATGAATTAGAAAAGGTCTTCAGACTTGTGTCCAACAAGAGAGGCTACTTTTAGTGCTTGAATATCTATGAAAATATTATACTTTAGTTTATCTTTTTTTTTTAAGATTTGCTTATTTATTTTAAAGAGGGAGTGTGCAAGTGCCCGGGAGCATGAAGGGGGAGGGGCAGAGGGAGAGAGAGAGAGAGACTCTCAAGCAGACTTCCTGCTGAGCCGGAGCAACTAACGGGGCTTCATCCCTTCCTCTCAACCCTGAGATCATGACCTGGGCCGAAACCAAGAGTCGGCAGCTCAGCTGCTCAACGGACTGAGCCACCCAGGTGCCCTTCATTTATCTTTGCTTTTATAATTTCTAATATGTGCTTGAACATTAAGAGGCGTTCGAATACTCAACCACTCACCGTTTATCTGGTGCTCCTTTCATGCCAGGAGCTGTGGGTGGCTGTAGGTAGACAGGACAGCCTCGATGATCCTTATCTTTGGAAGTAATCGCTGTTCCTGGGATGGGGACAGATCAGCGGTGTACTAAGTGACATCGCTTGGATTCCTGTGACACCACCTGCCACAGAGCCATGCATGGCAGAAGAGTAAGATGATGACAAATACTGACTGTCATCCGTCTTATTAGAAGTGAGGACAGGTGAGGGACAGAAAATTTTTGTTGCTGGGCTATCTCTGCCGGAGACAGAAAACAGGGAAGGCGGGGTTCTAGTATCTGCTGGTGATGGAGAGGTTCCTGGTCGGGCAGGAAAGACAGGCACATGCACAGGAACTAGCATTCCCGGCCACAGGGATGAAGGTGAGGGGCCTTGGAGGTGTCACGTGGTTTAGTGGGAGCCGCGGAAGTGAAATTGAGCACAGCAGGGCTTGGAAACGAACAATCTGGGAAAGCTTCTCCAAGAGGGAAGGGTTTGAACAGCCCCAGAGGACACCCAGGGCTTTGACAAGAATGGAGAGGTGGGTGTGGACCACCCTAGGCCCTGGGGAGAGCAGGTGGAGGGTTGAGGTGGTTGGAGGGTGTGGTAGGGGGCACAGCCCTTCCACTCCTGGGCTGACCACTGTCCTGTTGACCCCACTATTTCCCTAGCATGTGGGTCTTTTTATTTTTAACTCCCCTTTTCCCTTGTTTTATGTTGAAAAGTCTCAAACTCACAAAACGTTAGAAAGAGTAGTGCAATGAATGTGGGTCTCTCACCTATATTCAGTGGGGGTGACATTTTGCCAGTCTTGCTTTATCTCTTTTTTCTCTAATGTATTAAATAATACTATTTCTCTTTCTTAAACCATCGGAAAGTCAGTTGTGGACATTATACCATTTAAACCCCAAATACTTAAGTATGTATCTTTTCGGAGAAAAGACGTTCTCCTGCACACCTGTAATACCCCCAGCATTGAACACAGATATAATGGTATCAAGAATATCGTTCATCGTTCATATTTAGATTTCCCAATTGTCCCCCATGTCCTTTATAGCTGTTTTAAAAATCCACAGTAAGAGACCTTGAACTACATTTGTTTGTCATGTCTGTCATTTAAACTGTCCCCCTCTTTTTCTTCCCTCTTTTTCTTTCTTTTTTTCTGGATTCTACGAATCCAGACCCTTTGTCTTATAGAAAGTCCCAAGATCTCCATTTGTCTGGTTGCTACCTCCTTGCTTCTTCTGGGTTATGCATTTTGGTGAGGAGACACCCTCTCAAGGTGTTGAGATGCCTTATTTTTTAGTTGCTCATGTCCCTTGTGGAGCTTACTCCATCTTAACAGAAGGTGGGAAAGCAGATTCTATGGCTGGTTAGAAGGTGGTCAGTGTTCTCTGTGGAGAAACAGACCTGGGCCAGAGCTGGGGGAGGGACACAGGAGCTCTGGCAGGTGGGGAGCACATAGGTAGGTTGGTGGGTGAGAGTGCTCAGTCTCCCTCGGAGACCAGCCCAGCCCTCTGCTTTACCCAGGGGTTGACTTTGGTTTTGCAGCTTTGGTCGCATGGCCTGACCACTGAGCTGCAGAGAGGCATGTAGCTCCTGAGGAAATAGCTGTGCTTCTTGTTGCTTCACTTTCTCAGCAGAAATAAGGAAAAGAAAAGGAGGGATTTAATTTAACATCAGGATCACTGAATGGGTTTCTCACTGTGGAATCTTCTGTTGTGGTGAATCTTTTTCGGACCTGTTTCCTTGCTCCTGTGGCCTCAGACCTGCCTTGCCTTCTCTGGAGGTCATGAACTCAGCTTCTGCTTGCTCAAGATTTAGCCCAAAAGGCAGCCCCAGGTGGCTTTCAGTTCCCCCAGAGGCACCTGGGGGAACCTGCGGGAGAGCAAAGCAGAACCCAGGGGAAATCACTTCCCTCCTATTTTCTCAACTTTGATCAAAGTGGCAGAGAGCTGGATCCCTTTTCGTTGATAGTATTTGTTTTTCTAGAAGAAAAAGATACCTGCTTTATCCACTATCACTTCCTTTCTGCTCTCCTGGAGTGCAGGAGATCTTCTGACTGAGATCTGCTGGTAGAAAGCATAGTCCGAAAAGGGGCCTCAGTCAGAGACTTTCCTGAAAGGGGAGAGAGAGAGGGAGGGGGAGTGAGGGGAGAGAAAGGAAGACAAGAAAAGGGGAGAAGGGCTGGGGGGAAGAAAGGGAGAAAAAGAGGGGAAGAGAAGGAGAGAGAGAGGAATGTGAGTGTCCCTGTGCCTGGAGACTGTCATGTAGAAGTTACCCACTTGCCCTCTGCTGGCAAAGGGAAAGAGCCAAGTGTTTCCATGGGTTTTTGTTGGTTGGTTTGTTTTCTGGTCAAACTATTGGCCACGGCATTTACACTTATGGTAAGCTTAATTAAGAAAGTCTTTTTTTTTTTTTTTTAAAGGAAAAAAAAAAGCGCCTAGCATCAATGCTCCATACTTCATAGACTTATCTTTCATTTCAGGAGCTAAAATACTTTCTAAATTTTGTTTAAGATTTTATTTATTTATTCGACAGAGAGAGATCACAAGTAGGCAGAGAGGCAGGCAGAGACAGAGAGGAGGAAGCAGGCTCCCTGCTGAGCAGAGAGACCTGTGCGGGGCTCCATCCCAGGACCCTGGGATCATGACCTGAGCCGAAGGCAGAGGCTTAACCTGCTGAGCCACCCAGACGCCCCTTTCTAAATTTTTTCATAATGCTCTTCTGAAGCTATTTTTTTTTTGTTGTTGTTGTAAAGTAACACATGCTCATCTTAATTAAATTTTGAATCTAATTATGGGGAGGGGGCAGTGACTGAGATGCTGATTTCCATTTGAGACCACAAAGACTGAGGGATCCAGGACGATACCTTCAGCCTTGTTTCTTCATAATGACCTAGGATTGTACAAACTTGCCACAGTCTTGTTTCCTCTTGTTAGCTGAAAATCCTGCGGGTATGAAGAAATCAGCCTACCTGCCTTCCTCAACGCCCTGGTTCTCCTTTTTGTAGCCCCTCTTCTCTCCCTGTCTCTGGTGTTACATTTAGATGACCGCTCTTAATTTTCTGGTCAACATCAAGTTCACGGTCTTGCTCTACTGTTTTGTCGTTGTTGTTATTGTCGTCTCTGTTCTTTCTTGCCCCGCAGGATCATTTTCCTCCATCTGTTTAATTTGTTTTCTTATTCTCCCCACTTCTCATCCATGGATCATCAGACTGTCCTCCCTGAAAGAGGCATCGGGGCTTAGGTCTTGGAGGGTTTCTAGTCTGTTCTTCAAGGGCTTCCCCATTGCTGAGTGGGGGAGTGCGTGCTGAGCTGAGCCTGGTGACCTTCCCTCCTGATGCCAGTACAGACCAGAACCCCCAACCAGGCTTACCTTTTGGAGAGTAACGCAGGACAACAGGGGTCTGTGTAAAGTGGATGAAGGTTTAACTGAGGGCTGCGTGTGCCTTTAGCGAGGAATGGAGCTACTCACTGGGAGATGCGCTACGTGGCTGCTGGGCTGGGCTGTAGCACGTAGAACAGTTTCCCAGAGAGGAGGGGACAATGTCTTTGAGGTTTATCGTCCAGCCGTGTCCTTGGTGTGATGGGCACACATGGGAATCAACCCCTGGTGACCCTGTGGGGTGTCACGTGATACTTCATTGCCCCATGTTCCCAAGGAAGGGCCGGGGAGTTTGGCAGAGGTCAGAGAGGCCGTGTGGGTGTCTGCTGCTGAACCACGTAGGCCCAGGGCAGAGGAGGGAAGTGCGGAGGAGTGAGTGGGAGAGGCGTTGCTTACATGGGCATTCACTGACAGGAAAAAATTCTAAAAAGACTCATTTGTCCAAGTGGTGATCCCTGTGGGGGTGGGGCCTAATTTGCACTTAAATACGACTTACTCTTCTCTTCTTTGGTTTATTTAATGAGCACACATGGTTGCTTGTGTCAGTCATTTAAAACCTGTAAAAATTTGCTGCAAGGCCAAGGAGACGTTTGACAAGGAGAGATTCCCTTTGGTTGTTACTGGTAATGACTGATAATTTGACACTAAAACTGGAAAGTAATTTGGGTGAGACCTTGAGAGGTCCTTGAAACCGTGAAGGTTATGCCCACAGGCCACGGGAGGCCAGGTCTGTCCTCAGCAGGACACAAGACCGCTGGAAGGGCTCATCAGGATGCTATGTTCTTATCCCTGCGTGTCACTGTTAGGTCTCCTCGTGACTGCTCTGGCTTCCCCAGCGCTCTCAAAGCTAGTCTTTCTCAAAATGGGATTTTGGAAAGTTGTGGGTCTGGCATTCTGCCCCCCACAGGGTCCGTTGCTTTTTGTGCCTGTTTGTTTTCGAGGCTGTTCTTTAAAAAGGAAAGAAAATTACCTCCTGGATCTTCAGGGTGATCGCTGTGTGACAGAAGTGCATCAACTTCAATGCCCATAAGAACTGGCTCATGGGACAAGAGCCCAGGCAGAGTTCGGACAGAAATAACGCAGGGGGCCACGTGAAGATCCAGTGATCCTGTGGCACGTCCCGGATATTTACCAGGCACTGTGCCAGGGCGTGGGCATACAGCGGGTGACAAATCAGACCCACAGTCCTGACCTCGTGGAGCTGACATTGCAGCAAGTGATCACCGCTCTTAAATACCGAGTCCTGGGGAGGTCTGCGGCGGAGAGAAAGCTGGGGACAGGGAAGGGCAGGGAGTGGGGTGGGAGCACTGTTGGAGGTTTGGGGCAGAAGAGTAGCAATGGTCTGACCTCTCTTTTCGGCAGATGGCTCCCGCAGCTGTGGAGGGTAGATCACAGGCAGGGGAACTGGTGGAAGGCCAGGGCACGGTGATTTCCATCACAGGGTAGCAGCCTAGGCTGTGAGTGGGGTCCCACTTTGGCTGTTTGAAGGTAGAAGTGAATACTTTGCTGACAGATCACGTATGGAGTGGGAGGGAACCATACCGTCACATGGTGACAGCATGCTGACCTCTGAGTGCTCCCCAGCCCTGGGCTATTTCAGTTTAGCAGAGCAACACGATACATCACAGCAGACTGATACTCATCTGAATGTTGTTGGTTTTGTACTTCACTTTGCATTTAATTAATACATTTATGTTTATAGTTTCAGAATATCATAAGCAGTTTGTGTGTCCTTTAATCATTTGCATTTATTTACACTGCCATTAATGTCTACATTGGGATCCATGGATGGGATTGCTTTTCCCCTTAAAAAAGCCTATGGAGTCTTAAAAGAGCCTGAGAAACACTGCTCTGACCATTAAGGTTGTCCTTGGGTTAATGGCACTCTTGTCCCTCATGAAGTGTCTGATGTTGGCAGGACC
Source organism: Mustela putorius furo (assembly GCF_011764305.1). Taxonomy (NCBI): domain Eukaryota; kingdom Metazoa; phylum Chordata; class Mammalia; order Carnivora; family Mustelidae; genus Mustela; species Mustela putorius. The sequence continues at coordinate 8,672,936 of NW_025422010.1, read as the reverse complement.
GTGGGAGAGGAGGCTGTATTCTAGAAATCAGGGTCGGCTGCAATGTGGAGGTATGTTCTTGGCAATGCCAAGTGCTGGCCCAGGATGCTATTCCCAGAGGAGTAGGCCTCAACCGTACAGTCTTGCTACTTTTTCTGGTGTGATGCAGCTCATGGACAGCCTTGGAAATCCGAGACCCTCCCATAGGGATACCTAGATTCTGTTCTGTATGTGGCCAAAGAATGCATTAGGCCTTTAAAAGAATGTTCTTCTCATAAAAGCATTATTCATATAAGCTTGAGGATCACAAACTCAGATTTATAGATCTTCCAGAATAATTCAGTTTAAAAGGAACTAGTAATAAATAGGGTTTATAGATTTTTTTTTTGGTCTATAGATTAAAAAAAAAAAATCCCTGTTTAATTAATTAATTATTAATTAATTTATTTTTAAAAGATTTTATTTATTTATTTGACGCAGAGAGAGACAGAGACAGCAAGAGAGGGAACACAAGTAGTGCGAGTGGGAGAGGGAGAAGGAGGCTTCCTGCCGAGCAAAGAGCCCAACGCGGGACTCGATCCCAGCACCGGCTAAAGGCAATTGCTTAACGACTAAACCACCCAGACACCCCGAAAGATCCCTATTTAAACAGATGAGTTGTATTATTTGTAGACCTCCTCGTAGGTTAATCTTAGTAACATAACCTAATCTGTACTGTTGCACAATAAAAATGGAAATATTTAAAAAATATTGTTGTTAAAAGTTTGGCTGTATGATTTACTGATTTGAGCGCGTTGCTGCTGTTAATGTGAATCGGGTTACTGCACATTTCACTCTGTCAGCCCCGCGCTTCTGACTTGTGAATCACCACTGTTGTGTCACCGCTAACCAGATGTGCACATCCTAGTTCTTGTTTTCCAGCAACATAGTTATGGACACTCTGCCTGTGTCTTCAGACATCCTTGGCTTCTTCCTCAGAAGCACTACAATGGGTTTCTAATTGCCCCTACCCCTAACCCAGCAGGGTCCTCGATAGTTGGTTGGGAAAGATCGGTGCACAGTCTTGGAACTGAAACTAAAACATACCCCGTTCTTCCCCAATCAACAGGGTGCTTCCGAATGCCTCTGATTAAGAAGGGTGTCACTGCATAGATGAACTTGAACCCAGGCTAGTTTGTGAGTATCTCCGTAATCCTAACAGCGGACATGTGCTGAGTCTGACTCGTGCGCCAGGCACTGTCTGAGTATGTCAGTTACCACTGCTGTGTAACAAGCCATCCACCCTGAGTAGTTTCAAAGAACAAGGCATTGTTTTTTATTCTCCCAGTTCTGTGGTTTGACTGGGCTCTGAGGGTAGCTCTTGCCTGGGTTTCCTTGCCGATCGCTGGTCGGTGCTGGCTGGGGTGGGCACCCTCTGCGGGCTGTGCCACTCACACATCTGGTGCTTCTGCTGGGGTGGCCGGGCCAGCTGGGGCTAAGCAGGTGTCTCTCTCCATGTGGCCTCTCCCTGCAGTTAGCATAGGTTTCTTCGTAGCGTGGAGTCTCAGGGGAGGGAGACTTGTCATCTGGGGGCTGGCTGTTTCCAGAGTGAGTGTTCCATGAGCTTTGGGAGGAAGAGCCCAGAATGGCATATCTGTGAGGTGTGATTGATGGAGGAAATCACTGAGGCCAGCCCAGAAGCAAAGGGAGGAGATTTATGCTCCACCTCTTAATGGGAGGAATGCCAAGAATTGGTGGCCATATTTAATCTTCCCCAACTGAGTAAGTGCTTTATATACCTTATGGCATTACGGGGGTTCTGTTATTGTCTCCACCTTGCTGATGAGCAGACTGAAGCTTAGGGATTAGGGACAGGCACAAACACTGACTACTAAGAAGGGAGGCTTTGTGGATTGGAACTAGCTTTGTTTGACTCCAGGACACAATGCACTGAACTACTTTGCTGTGCCTCAAAACTTGATCCTTATTGGTCCCAGATCACTTGAGCACAGCTGGCATGCAGTAATGGTTCGATAGAATGGGATTATTAAAAAATAAAAGGTTGGGACGCCTGGGTGGCTCAGTCGGTTAAGCCACTGCCTTCGGCTCAGGTCACGATTCCAGGGTCCTGGGATCAAGTCCCACATGGGGCTCCTTGCTAAGCAGGGAGCCTGCTTCTCTCTCTGCCTCTGCTTGCCACTCTGCCTGCTTACGCTCTCTCTCTCTCTGACAAATAAATAAATAAAATCTTAAAAAAAAAAATAGAAGGTCCCGTGTTTAAAAAATAATAACCACTGAACCAGGTTTGAAGTATGTCCATGGAAGAAAGGAGGCAAAATTCCCAGCCTGTTAGGGTCACTGGCAAGTGTTTCAGGACACAAGACGGCTGGTTCTCAGTTCTGGGAATGTAGTACATATGAAGAGGCAAAGTACAGCATCAGGATCCTGACGACAGTGGGGAGGTCCTAACATGTCCCCACGGGCTCTATGACAACGACAGCAAAGCAGCAGCACTCTGTATGGTTGTAGTGCACGGTCCACCTACAGGGTGCGCTTCCTGTCCCCGATTTGCAGGTGCGAGACACTGAGCTTGGGGTGTTGACCGTTTTGCTCCAGGTCCAGAGCCTGTGTGTTGGGGGAGCGGCCCGGAGCCCCGGCTTTCTCGCCCTTCCCCATTTCCCGGCTCACGTGTGCAGGAAGCAGCATTTTACTTTGGTCCTTTCAGTCCGTTACTCTTCCCTGGGATGCCTGTTAAGCGCTATGTTAGGAATGTCAGTTTGCAAGTTGTGAACCATCCGTCAGGACCGCCAGCCTGTAAGATGGGTGGGGCCTGTGAGATGTCTGCTGGTGTGACTGTCGCCACAGCCGTGCCAGCCTGGATAAACCTCTGGGCAGGGACATGGGAGGACCTCTTCTGTCTTCACCACTTAACTAACTCACGTGACATCTACCAGGGAATCCTGCCTGGGAAATCATAGTCAGAAAATTCTCTTACTCTCCCGCCATGAACCATTGTACATCCTGATAACCTCAAAAGGCTTTAGGGGAGTTTGAATAGATGGTTCTACGAGAGGATTCCAATTTAGAAGTTTTCTTTAATCTTCTCTGCTATGGGATCTGCAAGATGTATATGCTAATAATAGCTTTTGATTTACTCCATATTGTCGAACTTCATTATTTTTACTAACTTGATCAAATTTATAACATACTCTTTAAACTTTTATGTTGAAGTATAACATTTGTATAAAAAAAAAACTGCACATATGTTAAATGTGGTGCAAAATGGATTTTCACCAAAATGAGTAGACCTGTATAACCACAAACACGCAGGTCCAGAAAGTGACCAGTCCATCAGAAGCCCACCCTGTTTCTCCTTCCTGGCACTAGCCTTCAAAAAGAAAGAAAGAAGAAAAGAAAAGCAAAAAATAAAGAAAACTAAGCTATTCTTCTGACTTCTAACACTATGCTATTATAGTGGACCCTTGAACAATGCAGGGATTAGAGGGTTGACCACCTGCACAGTTGAAAATTCATGTATAACTGTTAACACCTCTGGAAACTTAACTACTGATAGCCTATTGTTGACAGAAGCCTTACCAATAACATAAAGTTAATTAACATCTATTTTGTATATATTATATAATGCATTATTACAATAATGAAGTTTTCTCTAACTTCAGAGAAAAAATGTTATTAAGAAAATTATAAAGAAAATACATTTACAGTACTACTGTGTATTCATTGAAGAAAATCTGTGTGTGAATGGACCCCTGTGGTTCAAACCTGTTGTTCAAGGGTCAACTATATTTTTGCTAGTTTTTAACTTTTTTATTTTTAAATTAAAAAAATTTTTTTTAAATTTATTTCAGAGAGAGAGCAAATGGGGGTAAGGGGCAGAGGGAGAGGAAGAAGCAGACTCCCTTCTGAGCAGGGACGGGGCTTGATCCCAGAATCTGAGGATCATGACCTTAGCCGAAGGCAGGTGCTTAACTGACTCAGCCACCCAAGCACCCGATTTCGCTTGTTTTAAAATTATACTTACTGAAGGATCTTCATTATTTTAAAGTATATACTAAAGTGGTGGTGTTTAATAGAAGCTCCTAGAACAGGAGCCTCCCAGGTGGTGGGTGTGGGCTGCCTTCATGCCACAGGGAGTAGGGACTCAGGCGCCAGCCTTGGCTGGTGGGGGTGAGCAGGCTGCAGCCACCTGTGTCCCCTGTGTCCACTGTGTCCTGTGCTAGACAAATAGTATAGTATTTTCCGTGTTTGGTGGGATATGAGGGAGATTGGAAAGCAATGGAGGCCTATTTTCATCAATTAATTAAATAGGAAGCATTATTAGTTGTAGATAAGTAAGCTTTTTTAAAGTGTTCCAGGGTGTTTGAAAGCAATTCCATCAAGTATTAAAAATACTGTGCCTATTTTTAATGAAGAAGACCTTTCTATGAAGAAAACCATTGCGAAGACCCTTCTTCCTCAAAGTTCTTCTTCTTCTTCTTCTTTTTTTGGGGGGGTTGTAGAGAGAAGGCACGTGCACAGGTGGTGTGGGAGGGGTAAAGGGAGAGGGATAGAGAGAATCTTAAGCAGGCTCTACGCTCAGTGTGAGTCCAACGTGGGGTTTGATCTCACAATCCTGAGATCGTGACCTGAGCCAAAATCAAGAGTCAGATGCTTAACCAGCTGAGTCACCTGGACGCCCCTTTCTTAAAGTTCTTTTTAATGACTGGAGTTAATACATACTTGTAAAGAATACAAATGGTACAAAAACGTTCCAAAATGAAAAGTGCAGAGACCACCTTCATCTGGTGATGTCTTATGGTTCTTATGTAGTTTTCTAGATGTGGTCTGTACATATGCAAGTGTTCTTTCCCTGTATCTTTCCCCTAGAGGTAAACCTTGACTATCTTTTCATGTTGCTATATGATTTACTTCCTTTATTTTAAGAGTGACATAGAATTCTCTCACAACAATATACCATGATTCACTTAATTGGTGCCCTAATGACAGATATTTGGATAATTCCAATTTTGGTTTTTATAAATAATTTGCAATAAAGTGTTTGTATCCAAATTTTAATGTATGTGTGTAAAATACATCTGTAGGATAATTCCCAGAAATAGAGTTTTGGGTCAGAGATACTGAAGTTTATATCTTTAAAAAGATATTGTAAAATTAATTTCCAAAATATTGTACTAACTAACTTACTTCCTTTTAAGTGTTTAGAGTATGATTTTCCACACATTTACTCATAATGAATATCACCGGGATTTTTTTATCTCTGCTAATATTATAGGTTAAAAGTGATAATCTGTTCTTGTTTGCACTTCTTAAATAATGAATATCTTTTCATATATTTATTGACTATTTTATTCTGCAATTTTCTAAGTTGCATCATTTACCCATTTAAATTGGGTTGTTTTTCTTATTGATTTGTGAGAACTCTTTGCATATTCAGAAACCAAACCTTTGTCATTTATATTACACGTCTTTTTCCTCAGTTTGTTGGTTTCTATATTACTTTGTTTACAATATTTTTAAAAAATCATACCAAATATTTAAAAACCTTTACTTAGCCAAATATGACTGTCTTTTCTTTAATGGTTTTGGTGTTTTATGTCTTGCTTTGAAAATCCTTCCACACTCTAATATTATAAAAATCTTTACCTATATTTTTATTTTGCTCTAGTACTTTTATAGTGTGTTTTTTAAATTAAACTTTTTTTTTGATTAAATGGAATTTATTTTGGTACCAAAAGCCAGGTTGGGATTTGTTTTGTTATTTTTTATTTTTTTCTTTTTTCAAATGTCTCAGTTTACTGATTAATTCATCTTTTTTACTGATCTGATATGCTATTTGTGTTATAAACAAAACCCCCATGTGTATGTGGGTCTATTTCTATATTCCATATTGTTCTAATAAAAAATCCATTAATTTCTGAATCAATCATATTCAGGAAAATTTAGAAATAGTATAAAGTAATTGGTTTATGGTAGCTGAACAGCATAAGTCTGTTATGAACCTGAACATCCAGGGCTATAAGCTGAAACGAGTTAATTGATTTGCTCATTTAACAGATACTTATGCCGCCCCTTCTAACACTATTAGCCACTACTAACATGCAAGATTTTGCTAGGTGCTAAGTGTATGGTGAGTTTTGATTGTTTATGACACTAAACATCTCACTGAGAATAGTAATCTGGAACACTCTGTTTATTCAATTCATTTGGTGGTTACTGGAAGATACTTCAATAAGTGAAAAATTTAGGGTAGCTAAATGGAAAGAGTGCTGTTGGGAGCTGAGTCTTAGCTGGGGTGGGCCTGGCTCTGAAGTGTGGTGGCCCATGTGTTTGGATCGGTGGTAGAAAAATAAGCAAGCAGAGTGATGAGTTGCACTTTCCACCATCTACAGCCCTTGGGTATTTTCCATGGTGTAAATCTTTATTTTTTTTCCACTTCAAGTGAGCAGGATTCCTTCCATTGGAGTTAGTCCAGAAATTGCTATGTCAGTGGGAATTTTGAGTCTAAGAGTTGGGGATAAAATGAGCTTAACATGTAACGCAGTCCACTTAAAAGCGTCTTCATTCATTCTTCGTCTCCCCCAAATAGTGAGCGGTGCTGGGGTCATTGGGACACCAGGCTTCTGATGCACGTCATGTACGGACTATAGGGGACATGCTCTGGTGGATGAAACGATGACCCCACACTGCGGTGAGGTCCAGTGCTGCTTGTGGCGAGTCACACCGGGGATAGGTGGCTTCCAGGAAGATGACACTTTCTATGACCAGAGCTGTCCCATTCTTCAGTATCAATAGCCATCCTAGGGGCACAGCTTCTCCTTTATTCTGATTACTAGGTTAGCTTAGAATTTTGATTCCCACTGTATGCCTACAGTTCCAGCCAAACCCCAAGCCCTGTCCCATCTTCCTGGGCTGTCATTACCTCCAGGAGTCAGCCCGAAGTGGGTGTGGCCAGAACTCCTGGGATGGTAGACGGTGGTGGGCTCCTAGCTCCCTGCCTCTCCTTGTTGTCCTATTGGTCAGATCCAGGCGCCCGCTGGCACAACTCCCAGCCCTTCAGCAGCTGGCCTCTCCATTAGTTTTTAGACTCTGGCCCACCCTCCCTCCCAGACTGAGAGAGCCTCCGAATGGTCTTCTGGTGTTCATCCAGATAAATTAGGTCCCTGAAGTTGGAGGTGGCAGCTATCAGAAAGAAGCAACTAGAGAAGCACGCCACACTGCCGCCCCCACCCCCGCCCCAGTGGGGAAGGGTGGTTGGCAAAGTGAAGTTACTATTTTAAAAAATTATATAAATTATTTAAAGACAGGTTTCTGTTTCTTATACTTAGGCACAAAAATAGGTGAATGCTGCTGATGTGTGTCTAATTCTCCCTGAGAAGAGAGCGGTGTATGAAAATGTAGAGGGGAAAGAGTGTGCTCTATTTTACGGAGAGGATTGCTGTGTAGCAGGGGACCTGTGCCTGTTCCCTGGGAGCAAAGACGGGGGAAGGAGGAAGGGATAAGACAAGGTGAAGCACTCGGACCCCTCAGACTCGTTGTAGAAAGTAAATACAGATGACCCTCGAATAACAGGGGTTTGAACTACACACTTTTACTTATACGTGGGTTTTTTTTTTTTTTTCAGTAAATACCGTACTGTAGAAATGATTTTTTCCTTTTTTTTTTTTTTTAAGATTTTATTTATTTATTTGGCAGAGAGCACAAGTAGGCAGAGAGGCAGGCAGAGAGAGGGGGGAAGCAGGCTCCCTGCTGAGCAGAGAGACCGATGCAGGGCTCGATCCCAGGACCCTGAGATCATGACCTGAGCCGAAGGCAGAAGCTTTAACCCACTGAGCCACCCAGGTGCCCCAGAAATGATTTTCCTTACGATTTTCTTAACCTTTTCTTTTCTCTTACTTACTTTATTGTAAGAATGTAGGATGTAATATTTATAACATACAAAACACGTGTTAATCCACGGTTTGTGTCATCAGTAAGGCTTTCGGTCATTAGTAGGATATTAGTTAAGTTTGGGGGGGGGAGTCAGAAGTTATATGCAGATTTTCACCTGGGCAGGGGATCGGCACCCCTAACCTCTGATTTGTTCAAGGGTCAACTGTCAGTATCTATCCAACCACCCACGCTGGGCACTGGGCAGACGCCCTGTACCATCTTACCCCAACCCAGTAAGGTGCACCTCTTATTAGCATCACTGTGCAGATGAAATGGAAGCCCAAAGAAGTTACCAACTTGCTTCGGGCCATTTGGTCAGTTAGCAGCAGGACTGATGTTCACCTCTAGGCCACTCCAGAAACTGCTGTTGAATCACCATGCTAACTGCCTCCCGTAAAGGGGCAGGATGAGGTGACTCATGCTGGAAGTGTGATCAAAGTTTGCTACGTACATTGCGATTAAGCTCCACATTGGCTTCAAAGATGACAGTAACCAAGGTTGATCCACGGCCAGGTTTGGTTATTGACATGCTCATCCTCAGGGAGGAAGGGGGAAGCCCACGTCTCTGGACCAGTGGTTTTAGCTGAGGGGTTGTGTCTACTCCCAAGTCTGCAGTTTCGTGCAGCATGAAGCCTATCTATATGAAGGTGACTTCAGTGGTGACATTTGAAGAATGGCTGAAAGGATTTTTCTTTGTCTCAAGAGGTGTTGAAACAGAGCTGGGTGACCACACGTGGGGGCACAGACATGCTCACTAGGTATTTTCAGAGGCTCAGGATAGCATTTTTTTTTTTTTTACAAGATTTTATTTATTTATTTGCCAGAGAGAGAGAGAAAGAGAGCGAGCAAGCACAGGTAGGAAGAGTGGCAGCAGAGGCAGAGGGAAAAGCAGGCTCCCTGCCGAGCAAGGAGCCTGATGTGGGACTCGATCCCAGGATGCTGGGATCATGACCTGAGCTGAAGGCAGCCGCCTCACCGACTGAGCCACCCAGGCGTCCCTCAGGATAGCATTTTGCACAGGCACGTTTCTGGTTGCTGGTGGAAGAAGGAAGACGATGGTTCTGGGCAGGGACACGTCTGCCAGGAACCTTCGAGTGGCTGCTGAGGAAGGAGAGGCCCTGGCCCCCACTCATCCTTTTGGCCTTAAGTGGAAGTCATTGCCTGCGTTCCCCATGCTGCCCTCATAGAGGAATTAGGCCGCTACGTATTGAAATGAGACATTGCAAGTATTCTGCAGTATTCTTTTTCAAACTGCATACACTTGTTCAAGTTTGTTGAAAAGAATAGTTCGAAATAGCTGGATCTCTTATGAGAGCCAGTTTAAGTGTAAGTGTGTGAGACCAGAAAGACAAATCAGTAAGGGTCAGACCGAAATGCTTGTGTACAGCGATCCCACAGGCCCCCACCTGCTGCAGTGAGGGACTGGGGTTGGGGTCTTCGCCTTCCAGTTCTGGTTGCTGAGGATCTATTGGGAGAGTACTTTTATTTTTTGATGAGGTACTCTCTTCTGTAAAGGGGTAGGGAAACGGAGTCATAGTGAGCTGGTACGTGTGTTACTCCGCGCTAAGGTGGATCCCCACGCGGCCCCACTCAGTTTCCCATTCGCGTGTGAACTCCTGCTGGTCAGCGGTGACATTGTGCACATATGACGTGTCATTGCTCTTGGAGTCGACGGGCCTCAGCTTAGCTGGAATGTCCATGCTTTCGTTGCCTCCAGTCCTCAGGTATCATGGGACAGGAGACTTCGTTGGCTTAGTTTCCAGATCCCATGCAGAGAACATTTCTCAGAACACCTCCCTGAAAGGCGTCCGAGCCAAGAACGGCTTCTCCCTTGGCACTGAACAGTTATTTTCTGGAGGTGGGTGCCGCAGCAGGTCTGAGGTGTACAAACCACAAAATTCGACCAAAGGAATGTGGTAGACCTTGGTCTTTTACTTTAGGCAACTCCTCTTGGCATTGATTCCCCGGGGAAGCCGTTTCTGCCTTCCCAGCAGAGGCTCAGAAGGCAGGAACCTCTGCGCTCCCCCATGCCCCCACCGCCGGCACCGGCTCATGACCTCGTCCGACCAATCAGATTCATGCGTCCTGGCCTCTGCCCCGGGGGGGGGGGGGCTGGACCCAGGGAGCTGGGATGGGGGAGGATGTGTTGTCTGGGAATGGCAGTAACTCCAGCAGGCAGGCCACGGGGGAACCGTGTCCAGCAGACTTGCTTTGCCAGCCTGACATCGTGGGGTGATTTTGGCTCGCACCAAAATCTGTTCCCCAGCTGGGGTCTCCAGTTTCTGAAAACCCCATTGAGTTAACCAGCATTATGGTTTCTCACCCATACTGGTGTCCTTCAGGTGAGGAGGCTTCAACGAACCCGACTCCTCAGTTCATATCGCAGTTATCCCTGGCCCCCGCGCAGCCTTCCTTATATTTTAGCTCTCGTCAATTTGTTCTTCTTTACTCCACTCCAGGCCCTCCACGGAGCTCTGACCATTTTGTTATGTTCATTGTGTGTCTTTTCATTTCTCTGCTAGAATTTTTTTCCTGTAAATTTCCTTTCTGCTTCAAGACACCACTTCAGCCTCCAATGCTAACTTTAGGGTGTGGCGATTTTGTCAGGCCATGTGACCATGGACTTGAAGAGGTGCAACCAGCAATTCAGGTCCGCAGCGGGGAAGAGTCGAGCAGTGAGTCCTATTAAGTGAAGGAAGCTCCTGAGGAGCAGGAGGAAAGGCGAGGCAGGGTGGGGGTGGGGAAAGGATCCCAGTTAAGAAAGACCAAGGAGGTCCAGAGAATCATCTCTGTGGAAGGCTTAACCACATAACACCTCAACCTGATCTTGGTTCCCATCTGGCTCTGTAGGCCCAGCCAGCCTGTGTAGGGATAAGGGATTGGCCAGGTGAAGATGTTTAGGGCCTGGAGGTCACATAGCCCTTGCAGGGCCCTCCCAGGCTTGGGAGACTGGTGCAGAAGACATGGTGGACACGGCCAGGGGATGACAGAATCTTAAGTCAGAAGGGGCACTGGGAGGCTATCCTTGGCTCTGGCCACCAGAAGCTTCCAGGGGTGGCCACCTTTGGCTCCAGGACCAAATCACTGTGTCCATGAGCCTCAGGAAGGGAAAGACTCACCAGGTGATCAAAAGCCTGTCTCTTAAGGAGAACTCTCCTACACTGTTGGTGGGAATGCAAGCTGGTGCAACCACTCTGGAAAACAGTGTGGATGTTCCTAAGAAGTTGAATATAGAGCTACCCTATGACCCAGCAATCACACTACTGGGTATTTACCCTGAAGATACAAATGTAGTGATCTGAAGGGGCACATGCACCTGAATGTTTATAGCAGCAATGTCCACAGTAGTCAAACTATGGAAAGAACATAGATGTCCATCAACAGATGAATGGATAAAGCGGATGTGGTATGTGTGTGTGTATGTATATATATATGAATACAATGCAGCCATCAAAAAGTGAAATCTTGCCATTTGCAACAACGTGGATGAAACTAGAGGGTATTATGCTAAGCGAAATAAGTCAATTAGAGAAACACAATTATCATATGATCTCCCTGATATGAGGAATTTGAGAGACAGGGCGGGGGCTTGTCATGGGAAGGGAGGGGAAAAAAATGAAATAAGATGGGACTGGGGAGGGAGACAAACCATAAGACTCTTAATCTTGGAAAGAAACTGAGAGTTGCTGGAGGGGAGGGGTGTGGGAAGGATGGGGAGGCTGGGTGATGGACATTGGGGAGTATATGTGCTATGGTGAGTACTGTGTATTGTGTGACTGATGATTCACAGACCTGTAACCCTGAAGCAAATAATACGTTAGATATTAATTAAAAAACAAACAAATAAAAAAAGCTGATCTCTTTTACCTCAACATTGTGTGCTAGACATGTTGTATGTGATTTTATTCCATCAACATCTATTTCTTCTTTTAAAAAAGAGTGGTTTGTTTTTCTCACTCTTAACCTTCTTGATGTCGTAAATTATTAAAACATTTAATTTTTATTCTAGATTGTAAACCTAGAACTTACACTCTAGAAGTGTGCTCTCCACTGCTGTTACTGATCTTTTAACATGGGTCATTTCTCCCTGGGGGATAGTATTGGACCAGAGCTGCCCAGGGCCTCCTCATAGGAGGACATTCAGGACTCTGGAGACTGTGTGAAGGGGCTTTCTTTGTTACTGAGGGGGCATCCTACCCTCCCACTTCCCTCTTGTTCATTTGTTGACTGGTAGAACTGACATTTCCCTCTGTCCGTGAGTTTGTATTTGTTCACTTATAAATTTCTTGATAGCTCAGAACATCAGAACAGTGGCATTCATCCTGGGAATTTTTTTTTATAAATACTTGTTGTTTGTGTTAATGTGATATCCCACATCTGAAGCCAATTCGGGAAATGTTTGTTAATAATTAGATTTGCCAAAGACAGGGGATGTCTTAAGTGGGTTATGCTTTCAGCTTCTAAAAGGCTTCAGACCATGGTGGTAATTAACTTGCTTTCAAATTGTGTGTAATTTGTGTTAGAATACACTGATTTATTTTGAAAGCACAATACTTTTTTTATTATACTTAACTTTCCAAGTTTTCTCCTAATGCTAGGAAGGTTTCAGGGGCAGCATTTTGAATTACTGTTGCATGGAAGTGGGCAAGGGTTCATTATTTTTGTTTTAAATCTGTGATATCTCTAGCCCACTCTTTCAAATACCTATTGAAATTTAGTACCTTATTTTCCTTATAAATATTTTATGTCCCAGTGGTGAGAATGGATCAATGGATTTATGTGCCTAACAGGTTCAGTTAATTAGTTTTGAATAGTGTGCCAAGGTGACACTCAGTTTTATGACTTTCCATGGATGATGGATTCTGCTACTGTGACAAGGTCAAGCACATAAAAATCCCAATCAAATGCCATAGAAAGCACAGTTCCATATGTCAGTTTAATTCTGTAGTCGTCTTTTTGTCAGCGATTCCATCTGTTTCAATTTAAGATTAGCCTCAGTCATGCGTTTGAAACAGGTAATATATGTAATGTCATATAATTCCTTATACGATAGAATATGAATAGATACAAAGTGTTTCATAAAGGGAAAGCAGCAGCATCCTCTAGATACTGAATTAGAGATACTCTACCAACCCTTCAGTCTCTACTACAACCTAAGTAGCTTGGTATGGGGTGGCTACATAATGTTGTTAATTGTGTGTTACTTCTAATGAGCAGGCATATGTCATCATCTACTGTAGCTCTTCACCAGGAATGTAATGGCCAAAGTAATTTGCTTGTGTTTATTATTCTAGTCATGGGATAGTAGCAGGTGTCATAGCAAATCAGTCTTGGATTGGTAATAGGTGGTCACGAAGGCAGAAAACGGCAGGCTGGAACACATGGACCCATACCTATTATATAATCTCCAGTAACCATGGCCAGTTATACTGGGAGGGCCTGAAATACTACATTGCAGAAAGCATCCAAGCCAGGGTCTCTAAATAGGTTAGAGGGTCCTACCAGATACTCTACTCCCTTCCGCTTCTTTTTAAAACTCTTATTACTGAATGGTCTTAAGAAGAGTTTTGTCTATCCTAATGTCTTGTCTGTCCAACAAGACGGGATTACCAACAACCTGGTCCCAGCAGGCAGCCAGCCTACCAGCATTGCAGTGATGTTCACTGCCGTGGCAACAACACCTGGCCTTCTGCGGGTGTAAGCAGATGCAGCTGCTGAAGAAGGGCAGCCCAGCAGACCAGTGAACATGGCCTTGTTTCGAATGATGTCACGCTGGCCTGGGCCGTTGGGAAGCCATAGTGGTCCCCTGCCCCATGGCTAAATATGGGTGGGTGGCATTTTCCAAGTAAGGACATTGGGAGGACTATGGGTTTAAAGAAGTAGTGTAGTGTCATACTATACGAATCAATCTTCGTCTCCTAAATTAGGATTTAGAATTTGTGAGAATTGAGACCCAGGGCACAGGATGAATTTGTCTTGTATCCCTTCTAAGGAAGTGGGGTGCAAAGCAAATGAATAGGTTCAACAAGCTGTAAGGATAGTTCTTATCCTCTTCAGGCTAAGAATTTAGCCTCATCTTTTTAAGTTTCTTAGATGAGCTGCGTTGATTAGGACCTGGGCGAAGTTGCTGAAACAAGAGACTTCAATATGTAGCGACTGAGGCAGGATGGAAATCACTTCTTTCTTCTCTGTTAGTCCTGGTAGCTGGTTAAGGGTGGGTTTGGTGCTGTACAAGGTCAACATGTTGTCTCTGCTTCCATCCTGTTTGCTGGAACCGAGACCCATGGCTGCTTCTACCAACAAGGATGACCGAGTACCCAGCTGAAACTCAGGGTTCTGTGTCTAACAGATGAGGGGAGAGTGGGGGTCATGGAGTCCCGACAGGTTCCTCCTTCAACACCTATTACGTTCCTGCCAGGTCCGTGCCACATTACGAATTCAAAGAATACGAGTTCAGGCCTTGACTGGAACTTTGAATTGATTCTTCTCTCAGACTTTGGACTTGAAAGAGAGAGAAGCAAGATGGGGTCGTGGAAGAGCAGATAGTTCCAGTGAGACCCACCAACCGAATCCTGACTCTGTCACTTGCTTATGACCTTACGTTGTGCTGTTGAGCCTCTCTGGGACTCAGATCCTTCACTGTAGAATGTGGCCAACGATGTCTGCCTCACAGAGATGTTGTGATAACAGAAGTAAAATGAGAACATCCAGGAACACGTCTGTCATGTGCTGAGTTCCCGGTAAAAGTTAGTTCATCTAGAATTGTAGATGTCACCAACTTCCCGAATGCTTCTAGATGAACAAGTTGGTTTGCTCAGAAACTTAATTTAATTTGCATTATTGCACAAGGATTACATCACTTTACAGGAAAGGTATTTTTACTCTTCCAAATGCAAATTTTAAAGTTCTGTTGATGGGCTGGTGTTCACCCAGAGGCAGCTCATGGCACCAAGACACATCTTCTTCGGGTCCTGTCACACCAATGCTACAAGTGTATCAATATATAGTATAAAAGGGGTAAAGAAGAGCAGGTTTCCTTGGGGGAGTGATGTGTGACATTGCCTCACAGGGATCTGAGGGGCAGCTCGTGGCCTCAGATGAGGCTTTAAGGCCACCAGAGCACTTACCACAGAGCAGGTTATTTGTGGACTCTAGCCTGTGGTCCCGGGCAGGCCCCTGGCAGGTGCTGCTTCAAGGAGGTGAGAGTCTGTTGGAGCACTGTGCACGGTGAAGCGTGATTGGTGGTTAATGGCCCCCTTGGGATGTGGCTCCAGAACTGGGTGCCAGCGCTGTGACAGAGACCATCACAAGAACTGAAGCGGTAGAGCCCAAATTTATGAGGCTTTCCTGGTGTTAAAAAAGAGATGACAGGCCCACAATGGAGTCACTTGTGTTAAACCTAGGTCAGCAAACTAAGACCTCATACCTGATCTCCTGGAAGTTTCAGCCTCCGAAACAGGACTTTTAGCCTCTAAGCAGACAATCTGCAGGTACCTGGTCAGCGCTCTTGAGGTCATCCACTTGTGACACCCCTTTGGTCCTCAACAGGAAGGTGACCTTTCCTGAAACAACCCACACTTTTCTAGAAACTTCCTTTTTCTGCCCTCCTCTGCCTATGAAAGCCTCTCATTTTGTACAGCTTTTTGGAGTTCCTCTCTATCTGCTGTCTGCTTCATCAGTTGTTGAGTAAAGCCAGTAAGATCTTTAAAATTCACTCAGTTGAGGTTTTTCTTTTGTTTTGTTTTGTTTTGTTTGGCACTGGGAATGGCTGGTAATTTGTCCAGTGGGTTCTCCTTTCCCTGCCCTGTGAAGCAGCCCAGCAGGGATGCACGGCCTCCCAGGCAGGCCACGTGAAGCCACACTCCTCCACATCACTACTGTCCGTGTGTGTGCGGGCACCCCTCCCCAGCCGGAGTGCTCACCTGTACGTGTACAGACAGCTCTCTGGAGGGTTTTGAGGGCGCCCCGTGGGCCGTGCCTCCCGGTCTGGGAGTCTTGCAGCTGCAGGGCAGGCAGGCTCTCGTGGTCTGCCTCACAGAGCGCTGGCAGCCCCTGCTGGGAAGTGGTAGGAGCCTCTTAGCTCCCTCTGTGTGGCAGCTTTCCATAGGAACCCCGAGATCGCCATCTTGGGGGATGCGGATTGTATTCAGAAGCACTCACCTTGCTCTTCCCCATGGCTCCTTTGTTTTTTATGAAGGGAACCTATCCCTCGGTCAGTGCCCGCAGGCCTCCTGATGCTCCAGGGGTCCTTGGGACAGGCCAGGAAAGGGAATCAGTGGCTTCCAGGCCTGGGGTGTCCTGGGGCCTCCAGCTCGCCACCCTCTTTCCCGTCCAGAGCTGACCTCAGAACTCACCCAACAGCCTGTTGGTCACAGAGTTGACCCCCTTGTTGAGCACCTGGCGAAGCCAGAGCGTCAGCAGGCTCTCGGAGCGGGGAGACACAGGCCGACGATGGGGAATTAGAAGTTCGAGTTAAGGTGGTCTTTCCGAAAGAGGAATTAGGATAGGATTGGGAAGAATCACGATATCATGATATCACACTGCAGGATTGGTAGCAAAGGCAAGACCAAGACAGCGTTTTTGAGGGGTTCAAAGAATCCCGAGGAGGGGGTTTGCGAACTCTCTGTTGCTGTGTCCCACTGAAGAGTCCACAGGCCTTCTGGGAAGTTCCTGTGGGAACAATCATCCCATTTGTTTGGGCAGGAAGGGTAAAGAAATGCTAATGTAGCGGAGTGACAGCCAAGTCCTGTTGAAGTAGCCTGGAGGGGGCAAGTGTACCCGGTGAGGACATTCATTCTCAGTGTTTTCTTCACAGTCTTTTGTCTTCTAATAAAAGATATGTTTTTATTCATAAACGTAGATGGGATAAATGACTATTTCTAAAGTTCTTGCAAACACGCCCTGGCACGCTTACCAGCACAATGAGGACCTATGATAGCGCCCAGACCTCCTTTTGGTACAGTTTTGTTTGAAATCATTATTTTCCTTGATTTTGTGATTTTTTTTTTTTTTTCAGTTGTGTCTGGTAAGTTTCCCTATGCAGGCATTACTGGCATTTGAGGAGAAGGCCGAACAGATGGGCAAATAACGTATGTGCTTGAAAATAGGTTTGAAAGCTATAAAACAATTGTTACTGAAAATCAACAGGATATACCTAAACATCCGAATTATCCATCTTGCTTACCTGACCATGAAGTATTGCCTTCTGTTACCATAAAACCTGAATGCTTACTCAGTGCGTATCTGAAAAGTATTTGAAACTTAGGGATTATTTTCTTGACATCTAGGAGTGCTGGTTCATCCAGGGGCCGATGATTGGTTTAAGGATTGACACCCACCCGATCTTTACCCCAACTTACAGATGGTTGGTTGTGGAGTTGGATCCTGGGTGGGAAAAGTCCCAGGTCTTCACCGCCCACGTGTGTGCCCTGCCCCTGGGCTCCAGGGCACCTCCCTTCCGGGCGCCCATGCAGGACCTGTTTGGTTAGTCATCCCTGACACGCTCTGAGTCCCCACAGCGCCCCAGGAAGCAGTGTCAGCCACTGTGTCACCGACCCAACGTGAGCCCGTTCTCAATGAGTCAGAAACCGCACCAGGCTGAGTGTCACACAAAGAAAAACTTTCTTTGCAGCATATAAGGAGATCACAGGGAATGGTGTCTAAAGGCGTGACTCCCTGAGAGAGGGCACATGGGTTCCTTCGGTTTAGGGTTCGGATGAATATTTAGATAAGGAAGCCTTGGATGGTCTGTAGAGGTGGGCTTTAAGGTTGCTCACGGGCTTTAAGGAAAGGTGTTTATACATATACTGTATGCACGTAAGTGAGGCTGGTGTTCCTCCTTGGGTGGAGATTTTCGTATTAGAATAAGGGAAAGGCAACTGTGGGTTGTTTCAGGGGTCACTCCAGCTGCATGGGCGGTAGTCAGGAATTTTAGCTCAAAGGGTCTGGGTGGTCTGGGCAGTCACTTGAGGGGTGTGTCGCTTTCCATTTTCCTGAGTTAAGAGGTAAGCCAGAAAGAAGAGCTTAAGAAAAAGTGTAAGACCATGAGTTGCAAGTACAGGCAGGTGGGCTGTAAAAGTCGGGTCTTGGGGCCTGGTTGGTGACAGCTGCCCCACCAGGTGTGGCCATCTTGCAGTCCAAATCAGGTTTTTTGGGCTTTTGGGGCCTCTCCCTGGGAGGTATGGGTCTTTGTTTGCAGAGGGATCGGGATGGTGGCCCACGGATTCTCCACTGTGGACTCGTGTGGCCGGGGGTGGTCAGTGCCTGCGGGGAAGCGGGCTTACTTCCCTGGCAGTGCCTGGGCCTCTCTCTGCTACCTCCCTCACTCCCAACAACACTGCAGCCGTGGGGCCTCATGGTACTTGGGCCCATTAAGCTTTTTTCAGTTCGGTTCTCATTTTTGTTCCATGGTGGAGTTGCCTCTGCTCGTTCCTTTTATCATTCACACCTTTAATTTTTCTCTTTTTATGTTCTGTGTCCTATTGTGAGGATAGTTGGCATAAGCAGAAAAGATTACTGGGTGTTTCCTCCAGTGGAAAACTGTCTTGTGTAGAGAGCACCCTTCCAAGGTATCTGATTCTGGCCTTTTCCTTGCCTTTGATATGTTTTACAGCTCTATAAGTTGTAGGTAACTGGTAGCAGGGTGAAATAGTTACTGTGTATAGACATGGAAAAAAGCTTTTTGTGTGGTTAAAATGACTATCCCTCCCCATTATAAAGAAAAAGCCAGTTTGTCATCTGTCTGTAAATTTGTTTCAACCATTAATTCAGTCATTCCTTTAATCTATATAAATTTGTGCTTCTCTGACTTCTCCTTTGAACGGATTGTAATATTTTACTAACACCCTCATTAATGATGAGCTCAATTAAATCTTTAACATATGTTTATTTTGTATCTTATGAGGGTCATGGTTTTACCTTTGGTAATTATTGTTTAACATAACATTTTATGGTCTCTATTAAAAATAACAAAGTTGCTGTGCTTCCTTTAACCAGTGACAGAAATGGACCCTAGTAAGAGGAACTTGGATCCTAAGGGGTTCAAAACATTGGAACTAATCCTAAGGGGTTCAAAACATTGGAAGGTTTTCTCTCTAATATTGTAAAAATGAGTATAGACTCATAAACAATCAATGGGTTAAAGAAGAAATGATAGTGGAATTTAGGAAACAATTTGAGATGAATTAAAATGAAAACAGCACAAATTAGGGGATGTTGTAAAAGCAGTGCTCAGAGGGAAATATATAGCTTTAAAAGCAAGCATTAAAAAGATTTTAAATCAATAACCCAACTTAAATGGAACAGAGATTAGAAAAATCAGAGGGAAAATTAATGAAACCAAAAGTTGGTTGTTTTCTTAAAAGATATTTTATTTATTTATTTATTTGAAAGAGAAAGCGAGAGAGTGAGCCTGAGTGGGCAGCAGGAGAGGGAGATGAGAAAAATCTCTAGCAGACTCTGTACCCAGTGTGGATTCCAATGTGGGGCTTGATCTCAGAACCCTGAGATCATGACCTGAGCTGAAATTAAGAGTCTTACAGTTAACCAGGTGAGCCATCCAGGCACCCCCCCAAAAGTTGGTTCTTCAAAGATCCACAAAATTGATGAACCTTTAGCTAGATTGCTAAGAAAAATAGAGGAACAAATAACTGAATTAAGAATGTGAGAGTGTTACTGCTGACCTCATAGAAATGAAAAGAAGTATGGGAAGATACCAGGAGCAGTTGTATGCCCCAAAATTAGATAATCTAGATTAAATGGAACAATTCCTAAAAATCTATCTACGTACTGCCAAAACTGTCCCACCGAAAAATAGAAAATCTGAACAGATCTATAACCAGAGATTGAATCAGTCATTAAAAAGTTCAGGACCAGATGGCCTTATTGGTGAATTCTATTAACATTTAAAGAATAGCATCAGTCTTGGGCCACCTGAGTGGCTCAGTCGTTAATCGTCTCCCTTCCACTTGGGTCATGATCTCGGGGTCCTGGGATCCAGTCCTGCATGTGGCTTCCTGCCCAGCGGGAAGCATGTTTCTCCCTCTCCCACTCTTCCTGTTTGTATTCCCTCTCTCGCTTTCTCTCTCTGTCAAATAAATAAATAAAACCTTAAAAACAAAACAAAACAAAACAGAATAGCATCAATCTCTCTCAAACTCTTCCAAAAAAATA
The DNA here is from genome assembly GCF_011764305.1 of Mustela putorius furo. NCBI lineage: Eukaryota > Metazoa > Chordata > Mammalia > Carnivora > Mustelidae > Mustela > Mustela putorius. The sequence continues at coordinate 8,652,857 of NW_025422010.1, read as the reverse complement.
GAAAAGAAGGGAATACTTTCTCTCTCATTTTATGAGGCTATCATTGTCCTGATACCAAGATCAAAATAAGAAAACTACTAACCAAGATTCCTTATGATACCGATGCAAAAATCCTCAACAAAATACTAGCAAATGGAATTCAGCAGCATATTAAAAGGATTATCCACCATAACCAAATGGGATTTATCCCAGGAGTGCAAGTAGTTCCACAGAAGTTCAATCAATGTACTACGCCATATGAATAGAATGAAGAAATAAAACCCACATGAGCATCTCAATCAGAAAAAGTATTTGACAAATTCCAGCACCGTTTCACAATAAAAACATTAAAAAATTGAGAAATAGAAGGAAATACCTCCACATGAGAAAAGGCATTATGAAAAACCCACCATTTTCAGTGGTGAAAGACTGAAAGCTTTCCTTTGAAGACAAGGAATAAGGCAAGGATGCCCACTTTTGTGCCTGTGCTAGAAGTTCTAGTCAGAGCAATTAGGCAAGCTGAAAAGATACCCAAATTGAAAAGGAAGAAGTAAAACTGTTTGCAGATGATCATAGATATAAAACATGTCAAAGAATACACACACACACACACACTGACTACAAGAGCTAAAAAATGAATTTGACAAAGTTAAATTCATAGGAATTCACAAAGTTTAAAATAAACACACAAAAATCAGTCATGTTTCTGTATACCAGCAGTGAACAATCTGAAAAGGAAATTAACATAATGGTTTTATTTATAGTAGGATCCAAAAGAATGAAATACATAGAAATAAATTTAATCAAAGAGGTGAAACTTATACACTGAGAATTAAAAACATTGCTGAAAGAAATCAAAGAAGACCTAAGTAAATATATATATATATATGTATATATATATATATATATATATATTTCACAATTATGGACTAGAAGACTTATTATTATTTTTTAAAGGTAAAGTGTTTCTGGTTTTTTTTATTTTTTTCATAAAGAGAAAAGTTTAACAAAGTCCATACTCAGTGGCACTTTTAAATAAATCTCTAAAAATCCATCCAATAAGATAAAAAGTTTAACAAGTCAGATTATCATAATTTTTATCTTTATTCAGAATTTTATATTTTTTCTTTAAGTTTTTTATTTTACTTATTTCTGTAAACTATTTTATTCATTTATTTGAGAGAGAGAGAGAGAAGGAGATAGAGTACATAAGCAGGGGGAGTGGCAGAGAGAGAGGGGGAAGCAGGGAACCCAATGCCGGGCTCAATCCCAGGACCCTGAGATCATGACCTGACCCAAAGGTGGTCGTTTACTGACTGTCACCCAGGTGCCCGTAAAATTTTTTATTTTAATTTATTTAATTTTATTTTAATTCCAGTTACTCAGCATATGGTGTTGTGTTTTATTAGTTTCATGTGTACAATATAGTGATTCAACACTTTCATTCTAACACCATATACTCATCAGTACCAGTGTTTCCTTTGAATTTTTGCTTTTATTTCTCTGTCTCAGGAGATATATCTAGAAAGAAGTTGCTATGGCCGATGTCAAAGAAGTTACTGCCTGTGTTCTTTTCTAGGATTTCATATCTCACATTTAGGTCTTCAATCCATTTTGAATTAATTTTTGTGTATGGTGTAAGAAAGCGATCCAGTTTCATTCTTTGGCGTTGTTGCTGTCTAATTTTCCTCTTCAACCATTTGTTGAAGAGGCCGTGGAAGACTTATTATTGTTAAGATGGCAATAATGCCCAAAGTGATGAACAGATTCAGTGCACTTCTTGTCAGAATTCCAATGGCTTTGTTTTTTGCAGAAGTGGAAAAGCCAGTCTTTAAATTCATATGGAATCACAAGGGGCTCCAAGTAGCTAAAATAATCTTGAAAAAAAAGAACAAAGTTGGAGGACTCAAACTTCTGATTTCAAAACTCACTGCAAGTCGTCAGTAAGCTAAACAGTATGGTACTGGTGTAAGGAATGTAGACCAAAGGAATAGAATTGAGATTCCAGAAATAAACTCATACATCTATGTGTTAGTGACTGTGATCAAAGGAGTGAGACCGATACAAAGCTTTATACAAGCAAATACAAGCAAAGCTTTATTTCACGCCAAGCATCGAGAATCAAACCGAACTGGTTGGGGCTGTCTCTTACAGAGAGAGCAACGACCCCCAGCCTCACAGACTAACTTATAGAGCAAAGGCCATGTGGTTGATCCTAGCCACACACAGGTGGCCAATGAGATTATAACACACAGAGAAAGTTACATAGTCATGTAGCTCACACACGGGTGGCCAATTGAATTACAGTTCACCCCATAGTAGCTATTTGAACTAGCCTATCACCTTGGTCAGAATTGGCACCCAAAAGGCCCCCAAAAGGTGGGGCCCACATTCTTTAGGGAGATAGTGATTGGATGTCTCCACCTGGCCTGACTTGTCCTTGCATTCTGGGCTCTGTTATCAGGGACTGGACGACCGTATTTTACTGGTTTTCCCGACTTGCTTTTAAGTAAGTTCCCCTGGGGGGGGGGGGCAGGGTCAGTTTTACTGCATAAACAACAAAATCACTGTTTAACCAAGATGGAATCGCTCTGGCTAAATAGGCCCTTACATATGGACAATCAATTTTTGACAAGGGTGCTGAGATCATTTAATAAGAGGACAGTAGTCTCTTCAACATATTGTGCTGGGACACCTGGATAGCCACTTGTTTCAATGGAACCCTACTTCATACCATATATAAAAATTAACTCAAATTGGATCAATGACTGAAATATAAGGTCTAAATCTATTAAGTTCCTAATGGAAAACAGGGTTAAATTTTCATGACTTTGGATTTGCCGATAGATTCTTATACATGACAACAAAAGAGTAAGCAAGAAAAGAAAAAAAAATGCATATGTTGGATTCCATTTAAAATAAAAAAATTATGTGCATCAAAGGAAAGTAAAAAGACAACTTACACAATAGGAAGAAGAGATATTTGCAAATCAGATGTCAAGTAAGAATCTAATATCCAGATATGTAAAATAGACTTACAAATCAAAAACAGACAGATAACCCAATTTAAAAACAGACAACGGGTTTGAATAGACATTTCTCCAAAGACAATATACAAATAGCCAAGAGTGCTTGAAAAGATGCTTGACATCATTAGTCATTAGGAAAATGCAAATTAAAACCGCAGTGAAATACCACTTCACACCAACTAGGATGGCTGTAATTAAAAAAAAAAAAAAAGGAAAATGATAAATGTTAAGGATGTGGGGAAATTTTGGAACCTTCATATGTAGCTGGAGGAAATGTAAAATGGTACAGCGGCTGCGGAAAACAGAAGTTTGGCCATTTCTCAAAAAGTTAAACAGATCTACCATATGACCCAAAAGTTTCCCTCTGAGGTATATACACAAACAATTGAAAACAGGTACTCAAACAAATATGTACATGAATGTTCATAACAGCATTATTCACACTAGCCAAAAGGTGGAAACGACCCACGTAGTTTGGATGGATGAATGGAGAAACAAATTGTGATTTATACATATGATGAAACATTACCTTCAAAAAGGAGTGAAGGGACACCTGGGTGGCTCAGTGGGTTAAGCCTCTGCCTTCAGCTCGGGTCATGATCCCTGGGTCCTGGAATCAAGCCCCACATCAGTCTCTCTGCTCAAAAAGGAGCCTGCTTCCCCCTATCTCTCTGCCTGCCTCTCTGCCTACTTGTGATCAGTGTCTGTCAGATAAATAAAAGAAAATCTTAGAAAAAAAAAATAAAAAGGAGTGAAATCCTGGTACACTATGGATGAACCTGGAAAACACTATGCTAATTGAAAGAAGCAGGTCACAAGAGGTCACATTTTGTATGATCCCATTTATATGAGATATCTGGAACAGGTAAATCCAGAGACAAAGATCTGTGATTGCCAGGGGCTATGCGGAGAAGACAATGGGAGAGTAATTGCTTAATGAGCATGGGGTTATTTGGGGATGAAGAAAATAACCTTGGAACTGAACAGAGGTCCTGATAGCACAATATTGTGAATTACTAATTACTACCTCAACAACAACTGCCACTGGAAAAGACGAGGGTAGATAATTTACATGCTCGATATAGTTTAAATGTGAGGAATTAGTTCCCAAGAGGAAGAGGGTTTACATTGGCAGTATTAATATCTTCCCACCCAAAACACAAAGGACACCTCTGGCCAATGGCATTGAGATAGGAAGCACCCTCCCAGGGGTTCTCAGGATTATGTGTGCAATTTCCAGTGAGTTTCCTGTAATCCCACTTTACCAGCTTCGTTACAGATTACTCATGGCATATCTCATAGAGTCAAGAATCTGCGACTTAGGTGATGATCACTTTAAGTTTTGAACATGTGAAGGTGGAGGGTGAGACAGGAAGATGGGGAGAAATGTTAGTGTAAAATGTTATGTTTATTAAGAAAATTTTAAGGAGGCCACCTGGGTGGCTCAGGTCATGATCTTGGGGTCCTGGGATTCAGTCCGCATTGCACTCCCTGCTTGGCATGGCGTCTGCTTCCCCACCCCACTTGTGCACATGAGCCCTCACGCTCTCTCTCTCCTTTGCAAAAATAAATAATTAAAACATCTTAACAACAACAAAAGCAACGTTTAAGGAAGAATACAAAATAGATACCCTAATCCCTCCACCGAGATTATATCTGTTCCTATTTAAAATATATACAAAGAATACTTTGTATAGAATTATGAAATTCAAGTGACACAGGAAGGTACAGAATGAAAAAGGAAGGTTTCTCTATGTTCTTGTGATTTTTTTTTAAGATTATATTTATTTATTTGTCAGAGAGAGAGCACCAGCAGAGGAAACAGTAGGCAGAGAGAGAGAGGCAGACTCCCTGCTGAGCAAGGAGCCTGATGTGGGATTTGATCCTAGGATCCTGGGAACTGGGTTTTATCATCATTTACAGCTTTCATGCATTCTACTCCTTGATTGTTTTCTGTTCCCCATTTGTCAGACTGTTCTCTGAAATGTGCACTGCTATCTCACCCTCCAGGCCATGACCTCTTGGGGGTCTGTGTTTTCTTTCTTTTTTTTTTTTTTGAAAGATTTTGTTTATTTATTTGACAGAGAGCAATCACAAGTAGGCAGAGAGACAGGCAGTGGGGGTGGGGTGGGGGAAGTAGGCTCCCTGCTGAGCAGAGATACCGATGTGGGACTCTATCCCAGGATCCTGAGATTGTGACCTGAGCCACCCAGGCGCCCTGGGGTCTGTGTTTTATTGGAGTTCTCGAAATGTTTTCTTTCTCCTATTAAAAGAACTGGGGAATAACCATGAAGAGTAAGCCAATTATGATAAAGATTTCCAAAATTTTTTTTCCCAAGCATGGCTACCAGGACTTGATTTCTTGGCCTGGAAAAGAGAGTGTATAATTTTTACAGTGTGATGGGCGTACTAGAAGAAATCTTTAGCGAGTGCTCTTCTCACCTGTAGGGGGCACAGGTCCTAGTTATTCATTTGGGACACCACAGGGAAACCCACCCAGATGGTATGACTAGGCCCCAGAATAAAAGGGTGGGCCGAGGAAGTGCTTGACTCTAGGGCTAGTGGGCTGTTGCCTATTTCTTTATTTTCTTCCTACAAGGCCATTGTGTCTCCAAACTGAGCTCCAGATCGAAATGTAGCCTCTAACTCATCCAACAAACTGGCTTGACTTGATCAGGTCAGAGTGGGGAGAGTAGGGGGTGCTTTATGAATTTGTGGCACATTAATACACGAGGGCACATTTTGGAGATGTATGTTGGCCCCAATACTGGGGATTTATGTTTTGGCTTTTGTGGAGAAAGAAGAAAATAGCATCGTGACGCCCGCCAGCCTTTCTGCTACTGTCTACTGTCTTACGGGAGCACGCACAGCTAGCTAGTTTGGATCAAGAATCAAGAAAAAATGTAATAGAAAAATCAAGCTCCCCATTTTTTTCCCTTGGTCAGCAAAATGACAGGATGCTCCTGCCGTCTGTGTGTCCTGGCTGACCCTACGTTCTTGGCCCCCGCAGATACAGTCTGCCATTTAGATCCATTTAACAGAAAAGGATCCTGTCTTGTGGTAGAAGTGTAGGCTTGGCAGTCTCGGGAACTCTGGGAACTCATTCTGAAGTAGATTGATCTTTTTGAGGGAGAGGGCAGGCACATGAAATAGGGACTCTGGGCAGCATTGTACATTCGGGAGAGTCTGTTTTGTACCACTGTGGGAAAGGCACCAGATTTACAGGTAGAAAACCCAGTTAGTTAGGAAGTAGCTGCTAAGGTCATATGGTTAGGTCACAGAGGAGCAGAAGTTTGTGCTCTGAGTTCAGAGAAGGTCTGAAATATCTTTCTTGATCTCCAGAGTTGTCCAAACCACTAAGTGAAGAAACATACTTCCTTTGGCTCATCTGAGCAAATTACTATCTGTAAACTTTTGGCCTGGTTGCTTCAATTCGAGCTGTAATCTTCCTGCCTGGTTGAGAGTCAATCCCATGGGGGAAGTGGGGGCAGAGTATCGTTGGTCCCCAGAGTCAAAACGTGAACGGGCACAGAGTCCAAATGGAAACCAAAGGATGACTTCACTCCTGTTTTTCCTAGCACATTTATTTTTTTTTCAAGTTTCTTTAAAAAAAAATTATTTATGTAATCTCTACTCTCAATATGGGGCTCCATCTCATGACCTTGAGATCCAGAATTGCATGCTCTTCTGACTGAAGCAACCAGGCACCCCTCTTCTCTCTTTCTCTCTCTTTTCAATAAAGTCAATCGGTTGTATTTTCATAAAGCTAGAGTATAGAAATGAACATTCACTGGCAAATTAGATGAGGCACATCACTTTTCATACTTGGATTCTGAGTACATGTGTAGCAATCATGTCTGTGGCCCACAATGTGGGTGAAATACGCTCAGGTTTAAAATGTGGCCAAGTGAGCCCTCCTGAGGCTCCGGCCAGAGACAGGTGACTTCGCTGTTGGCATGGCTGGACATCAGGCGGTGGAGGTCTTTTCCAGGCTCTGCGTGTCGACTCTTTCTGGGTAAGAGAAATCAGTATTCTGATGTATCATTCTCCAGCCACTTTGATAGAGCAGCACATTATTAAGTTATGGTTGGGTTGTAATACATAATATTTGTGCAAGAAACTGACTTGAGCGAGTGCGTGTAAAAAAGCTGTGTGTGACGATGTGACAAAGAAGTGAAGGAGTCGAGTGGAGAGGGGATTGGTGATGATGTAAGGTCACCAGGGCTTATCTGGAAAGTTCTTAGCGATGTTTCCCCGTGTGTGTGTGTGTGTGTGTGTGTGTGTGTGTGTGTAAGTAACTTCAGATGGGGTAACCCACTGCTGTACCAAGGCCTCAGGAAGATAAGGAACCTCCTGCGGTTAGTAGTAGCCCTGAGCGTGTTGTCTCGGGGTGCTTCCTTCCTTCTTCCTTCTGAGGGAGAGAAAAGATGGCCGCCCCCAGCTTCTGCCTCACGTGACACAGTTGTAGCTTCTGGAAGCTTTGTCTCTTTGTATCTCCTGGCCTCTGTGTGGAAAGACACACTGAGACTCCCTTCCCATGTGTTTGCTTGTGGTTATTAGAAATCTCTCTGTGGTGTCAGTGGGGCTTTTTTGATGAACAGCAATGTGAAATCAGTTCACCAGCTTCAGCATCCAGTAGATCTCTGGGCTTTGGTGGCATAGAATTGAGAAGATCCTGATGGACATGTCATTCTTTTAAAGTTGTGTTTCTGTATACATTTCTTATGTTGTGTAATATCTGAGTACAGTAGCACATGTACACAGGGTATAAGTAAATATACACATATTAGAGGATGCATGCAATGATTGCAGTGCTGGTATATGAAGTTCAAATACGCACTGATCGCTTAGATTATCATGAGCAGGAAGGTGGCTTGTGCTGTGAGATTATCCCACTGTCTGTTCTTATTTGTATTAAATTATTTTTTTAATATCAAAGTTGACCTAAGTTGTTGGTTTATAAGTTACAGACTGCCTGTTACTTCACTTTGAGGTTTCTCAGCTCTGGACTTGTTCTTCCCCAGCGTTTGAAGGTCCCACATGCTCAGGTTCTATAAGGTTTTATTGCCATCTTAGGGCTCAGATGTGGCCTGAAGACGGTTTAGTGATAGGGAAGGAAATTACCAGGACATAGAGGCCTGGAATTGGCCTTACTCCATTCCAGCGTGACTGTGAATTATGCCAGTCCTCAAGTTCTATATGCATAAAATGGGAATAATGACCGCAGAGTCACTATGAAGGTCAAATTCAGTAGTAAATCCCAGTCTGCTCTAAGAACCACAGAGCCTTTAGAGTGTAGGTTAAGGTAAAGAGAGGCCATTGTTTTAGCTCCTCATGAGCTGTTGACAGAGGGCATATTTTTACACATCATGCCTTTGGGGAATTGTGGGGTGCCAAGGAACTCAACACTGGCTCTGAGAAGTCATACCCTAGAGCGTTCCCATGTATGGTGCACTATTACTTGTCTCTCTGTTTCGTGAGGATGAATTCAGGACGAAAGCCCACCTCTTCTGGGCTGCTAAGGCCTTGAAGTCTGCCTCCATTTCTTGTTCCCATTGTGTAACCTGTGTGCTTATGAGATAAGAGCTGTCCCACTGAGGGACACCTGGGTGGCTCAGTTCATTGGGCATCTGCCTTTGGCTCAGGTCATGATCCCTGAGTCCTGGGCTCTAGCCCTGCCTTGGGCTCACTGCACAGTCGGGAGTCTGCTTCTCCCTCTGACCCTTACCCTGCTAGTGTTCTCTCTCTCTCTCTCTTTCTCTGTCTCTCAAATAAATAATTAAAATCTTTTTTAAAAAAGAGAGATATCCTATTGAATCTCCAGTGCCTGACACAGGGCTGGATATGACTTAGGCATGCAGGGTGCTTAGAGCAGCAGAAGAATGATCATCATACCTGTTTGCATCTCTGGGCTTGTCATAGGATTGGGAACCCAGACGGTGTTAAATCAAGAGGCAGTAGGTTGGGATGGAGGTCAAGAGCTAGGGTTTCTGAGGCATGGGCCTGTTCAGTTGCTAAGCCTGTTTCCCAACTGTGAGGGGTGATAATAGCACAGCTCTCATTGAATTGGGTTGAAGATTAAATGAGATGATGCAGGGGAACAGCACAGAGTCTAGCCTAACACAATGTCAACAACTATCTTCATTGTCATTATGAATAACAGGATCACCATTATTAAAAGCTCATTGATATTGTGATTTGGAACTTGGAAGCCCAGAAGCTCCATTTTTGCCTTGATGTCTTTAACTGTCCTCCATTTAATTTTCCCTTAGTCACCATTTTTGTTGGCGATGCCAATTTCCACTTACCTGGACCAGAGCACTGACTTTTTAGGGCAGGCTCACTTCAGTGCCCTTGATATTAATCTCTGTCGGTGGGAACTTCTTCTTCTTCTTTTTTTTTTTTTTAAAGATTTTATTTATTTATTTGACACAGAAAGAGCACAAGTAGGGGGAGTGGCAGGCACAGGGAGGGAAGAAGAAGGCTCCCTGCTGAGTAGAGAGCCCAGTGTGGGACTCCATACCAGGACCCTGTGATCGTGGCCTGAGCCGAAGGCAGACATTTCACCACCTGAGCCACCCAGGCGCCCCCCGGTGGGAACTTCTTACCCTCTGGCAAGGTTTTAGATTAGTTTTCCATGCCAGAGGGGTTGCGGGTGTTATTTTTTTTTTAAGATCACGGTTGTACCATAGCATTAAGGACTTGAGGTTGTCTCCACAATTTAATATCCAGCACAGCAGTGAAGGGCAGATCGGCAGTTACTTGCTTTCTTCATGACCTTTGGCTGGTCTTTGGCTGGGAGCAGTTGAGGACACGGTCCAGGAGAGCAAATTGCATTTGGAGTATATTTCCATGGCTTTCCTGCTTATTATCAACATCACACCCACTCAGGTTGTTCCTGGGAAATTTGTCCACATCTGAGTGTCTGTCTTTATCTGCAGACACACTCACTCTCTCTCATTTGGATGATAATAGAACAGAGGTGCCTCATCTTTGATCTTGGCAGCTTGGGCAGTGGTAGGGAGGTGGGGGTTTCTGCTGACCTCTGCTTAGAGGCTGCTATATGCGGTAGAGTCTTCAGGAAGCCGTGCTGTAGGCAGTTTCATGTTTCCTGGTCACATTCTTAAAACTAAGGATACTGTTTTAGCATTTATCTCCAAAGAGCATAGACCCAAAGTGAGGGTGGTAGTAATGCATCGATGACTTTTATTTGTATTTTGTAAAGTCTCTTAAGCACGTGTGGAAGTGAGATGAATCAAAACCAGAATCTAAGCCATGAGAAAGTCAGGCTAGCATAGTAGCTAGTGATGGGGGGTGTTTCTGCTCACACTCCAAAGGCCAACCGCCCTTCCTCTGACACACTCCCTTCCTTTCTTGCAAGTGCCTTTCCTGTCTCAAATGTGCTAATTGAGGCCTAGACTCAATATATTTGAACTTCATAAGTACAGGATGTTTCCTAATACATCGTGGGTCCAGACTGTTCTTTTCTTGGAACTATGATAGGATAAGGATGGTGGCTTGGTTGTGAGCAGGCGGTCATCTTCCCGGCTGCTGCTAATGCAGCCTGTAAGCATGTGTGCATCTTGTTTGATTAAATCATACTTGCTGTCAGCTACTATCTTGATTAAGGGATCACTACTGGTGGCTGTATTACACCAAATCTCGGCAGGGTGATCCAAGAAGCGCTGAGTGTTCATTCATATGAGTGAGGTGGCCCAGGGTGCTGACTTTTCAAGGTGACTATATTTGGGATGTATGAACTCTTTCTTCTGTCTGCCCTGCAGAATTGAACCTAGGGTGCAGGCCAAGGTCTTCTAGAGTCTTAGCATTGACATGATAGACTCTGTGAGTCATCACCTATGATGGCACATAGTAGGTTCTCAGTAAAAATGCAGCCAATGAAAGAGCAGCCTTCTAAATGGCCTTTGTTTCCTCCTTGGGTTTCCCTCCAGTCCTCATCAAGCTCCGCAACTGGGTGGCTTTTACTGGTTTTCCTCACACAAATTTTGGACTCCTTACCGAGGTTAGGACAATGTCCTTGGCCTGTGAGTATCCCGGGGTCTCTTCTCCTGGAGTGACGCTCTTTGTGCTAGTGGTTCCATCATCATGATGTTGCTCCTGCTGGCCTGACCTCTCTCCAGCCTGTGGAACATTTGCTTGCATTCTCCTGCACCTGTTTCCAGGTACTTCTTTCTGGTGGGTGTGTCAGCATTAACTTAAAGGTTAACTGAGGCATTAACTGAAGTGTTCCTTCAGGGACGCAGAGCTACTGTGTTGTGGAAAGGATTCATGGTGGTTGTCACACTTGATACCGATACCTGGAAGAAGGAGCTTGAAAATCAGAGGAAACCACTCGAAGCAGAGAAGTGACAACATGGTGATCGGGAGGGGCTGTCACAGAAACTCTGAGAAGCTGACACAGCCAACAGCAAGTGGCCCACAGCTCGCTGTCTGTGGACAGCTGCTGCCTCTCGCCTACATCTGGTGGGAGGCCTTGGGGCCACAGGCAGGAGAAGAGGTGGATACAGAAGTGAGCTCTGCTGGGAATCTTTTTCCACTTGTGTGCTGAAGACCTTCAGTGGTGCAACAGCAATTCTCCGCTTCTGGCAAATTCCCCTTTTGGCCAGTTTGAACTCACAACCCTATGGAGAAAGGGATCCTGGGAAATGTCATCCCTGCTTTAGCCAGTAGGATGGTCCAGCACTGTGCAGAGCAGACAGGTGTAACAGAGCCTGTGTGGGGTGTGGATGCATGTGCACATGCGTGTGCCGATGTGCACGTTTGTACGCACTCATGCGTGGGTGCAGGTGTACGGTGCGTTTGTCACGGGCACACATGTTCTTCAGGTCCCCTGCGTAAAAATGTGTGAGAATATCAGAAGCACAGCGCTAGAGCCTCTGGATTAGAGACCTTCTTTAAGCTTCCGACTGGGTTGTAGTCAGAGCAGGATGGGCAGGAAAGGCCAGAGGAAGGGGCAGAAGGGGCTTCTGCTAGTCCCTGGGCTCTCCATCCACATGGTCATGGGAGCTGCTGGCATCTTTGCCTTCCAGGGGGAAAAAAACCCTCAAACCTCCACTAAATTCAGCTTTTGGACAAACTTACTTTCTCCCTTCTCTGCTCCTGTTGCTAGAACTCAGCTCCCCCACCTCTCTTCCTCCGTTCTCCAATCCTACTCCCTGACTTGCCTGGCGATGCATCCTTTTGGTTTCAGACTTAATGTCCCTGCCTCCAGAAAGCCTTCCCCGAGCTCTCAAATGTGGGTTCGATGCCCCTTTGGTTCCTCATCCGAACACTTACCATGTACGGTATATGATACTCTCCAGTTTACTTGTCTCTTCTTCCGTGGACCAGGAGTTCGGGGTGGGGCCGGGTGGAGTGGGTAGGGACAGATGATCTTGTTGGGACTTACCAGCAAGCACCATTTCTTCCCTTCCTGATGTCATACAGGTGATAAGGGCTGGCCTTTCTGATTCTAGGTTCTAAGCTGTGTGTGTGAGCATGCATGCATGCTTGTGTGTGTGTGGGTGCGTGTGTGAATGGTTCATTCATTCCCCTGTGGGGTTGACCAGTTGACCACCACTCTGTGTGTGTGTGTGTGTGTGTGTGTGTGTGTGAATGGTTCATCCAGCCCCCGTGGGGCTGACCAGTTGACCCACCACTGGTAGGACCTCTGCTTTGAAAGTGGAGCGAGCATGGGGGGTGGGACCTTAGGACAGTGCACCTTACAACATCTTCAGAGATCACCAGATTGTTTGGGTGGGTGGGAACAGGAAGCAAGGTGGTAGGAGATTAAGCAGCACTGGTCTTGAAATCAAGCAGTGTGCAGATTTGAGATGGACAATCAGTGGTAGCTTTGTTCTTTCTACGTTCTGGATCCAGTGTTGCCTTGAATACAGGCATTCAGAGAAGGGGAGGGGCATAGCCTGAAACGGAGATGCTCAGTGTTCAAAATGGCAGGGAGTTGGGGGGCATCTATGGATTCAGCAGAACTTACGAATATTTAGGTCATAAGTAACAGTGAGAATCTGATGAGGGACCTTCTCACCAGAAAACGCTTACCTACCCGCAAAGGTAATGTGTGATTTTGGGGGTGTCAGATGCTTGACACTCATGACTCATGCCGCAAAAGGGTGACAGGAGTGAAGAGACAATGTGCTCAGCTGGGGTCAAGTGGCGCTGGGCAGAGAGGAGAGGCTCACTCTTTCAGATTACAGCTGTGCCCTCACCGAGCTGCAACTTGACTTTGGCCTGGTTACAGAGGTAGGGAAAATAACACGAGGCCATCAGATTCTGACAAGAACATAGTTCCTTGGCCAGTCTTCGGGTGCTGCAGCTCTGGTGTGCTCTGAAGTGTTGACGTGTCTGCTGTTAAGATAGTGTGTGTGCGTGTGTGCGTGTGTGTGTGCATGCGCGCGCGCGCGCGCGCGTGTGTGTGTGTGTGTGTGTGTGTGTGAGAAAGAGAAGCCCCCTGACTGGAGAGGGGAGGTTGTGCCTATATTTGCCTTTGCCTTTTATCTGAGACTTACCATTACACATTTTCTCCACAGAGATTTAGGATTGATTTAATGAGCCGTTCTTCAGAACAGTCATGTTCTGAAGGCCCAGAAATGAGGAAACCAGGCCCCCGGATGTGTCCTTCACACTTCCTTTTTCCCTCGGTCTTCCCACTCTTGAGCACCAACCATCGAGGCCTTGGTCTGACGGTTGGGTAGGAGAACATTCCTACACTTCCCCTCAAGTGTCTTGTTATGGCTCCTAAGGACAATAGTGAGGGCGTGTGGATGGAGGAAGAGGGGAAGAACCGAAACAGCTCCCGCCCCACCCACTGGTGCCGAGTCCCTGCTGACTCACTGTGTGGAAATGATCCTAAATGAAGGAGAACATTTCTAATGACATGAAAGGGCACTCAATAAAATAATGCAGCCCTACACAGGGAGCTGTGTGAATGGTTGCTCAAAGCAACTCTGAAATGTCTAGAATGAGATCTTAAAAGCAAATTCTGAAAGCTCCCATTCTCTGCTTTCTGATTTTCCATGCTGAGATCTTTTCCCTAGAGGTTTACCCTTGAGATTGAATTATTGCTTTACATTGTAGGTCTTTATCTCCCATAACTGTATTTGCTGACTTTGGATTTACTGTTGTGGCTTAAGTCATGCTAAAAATAGGCTTTGTCAATTAAAGTCATGTAGTATCTTTCTCTCTCTCACGGGCCTGAGACTGGGCTCCTGGAGGAGGACTCGGAATCGCTCCTTTCGGAGCAGAGCCTCGTGAGTCCCGTGTAGCTTTGCTGTCATCATGTGTCTGAGACACCCTATCATACTCCTGACCTGCCCTCAACTTTCACTTCCCACTCTGCGAAGGAGGCATAGCTCTCCTTCATCAGGGTTGCTGCTTGGATGAAATAAATTTGGTTCAGGGTCTGTGCTTAATATATGCAGTCTGCTAATTCTGTCTTAGCTGTCCACTGCCGTGTAACAAGTTGCACCAAAATTTAACAGCTTGAGACAGCATGCACTGATTATCTCATCATTTTGTGGGTCAGGAATCTGGGCTCAGTTTCATGGGTCCTCCAGCTCAGGGTCGCTTAGAAGGCTGCAGTCAGGTTTCAGCTGGGGCTGTAGTCACCTTGGAATGGGACCGGGGCAGGGTCTTCTTCCAAGCTCCGTTGGTGGTTCCTGGCACCGAGACCCCCTGCAGACCTGCTCTGAGGCTTTGGCAGCTGCTGTGGGCTCAATCCTCTTTCAGTTCCTGTGTCATGGTCCCTCCAGGCGTGGTGGCTTGCTTCCTCAGGAGTGTCAGAAAGAGGGCAATTTTTGTAACCTAACCCCAGGAATGACTGTCTTTTTTTTTTTTTTTCATATTTTGTTTTTTCAAAGCAAATCATTAGGTCCAGACCACATACAGGGAACCAAATATGGGGGCAAAAGAGGGGGGATGGAGATCATTGGGAACGATTTTAGAAGCTGGCTACTACAATTATGACCATTACTTATCTTTATTTGTGAGCTCTGCAAATCAGGAACAGCAAATATTGAGTGTTTTGTCAGAAAAATTCCAGAATATAATAAAATCTGATGTTTGGTGCTTGGTGCCTGTGTAGCCCAAGTATTTCATGAGATCAGTGTATTGTCCCTCTATGAAGAGGGGAGCCTATGTCATTGTCATTTGTCCAGTGACTGTCTTGCCCACCTGAGAGCCCACATATAGGTCGCTTATGAGGAAAGAAAGGTGGACAAGAGACAGTTGGCTCCTTGGGCAGGAAGTACAATTTAAGTAAAAGATTGTGTTAACTTTTTTTTTTTTTTTAATTTAAGTGGTTAAGGTCACACCTTCTAAGATTCATTAGATAAACTGAAATTTCTGCTTAGCTGCCCAGAGTTTGTACACGAGGACAAACTGCTCTCTGAGATATGCCAAGAAGCAGGGGGACTGTTATAAGAATAACAAAAGTAAAGGAACTAGGGAACTGCCCTTCCTCTTTGAGAGTGTGTTCCTTCTTCAGCTTATCTGCGAAGTAAGGCAGGAGGAGAGATGGTGACCGAGAGGACGGCTTTAGGAGCTGGGGAAGTAGAGGGACGGAGGCCCTGGTACTCTTCTTTCCTCATCTCCACTACGGCCATGTCTTTGGCTTCCCTGAGACTCCAACAGGCACTGCACTCCACCACTGGGACCAGAACATCCGTGCCTGAAAGATGTCTAAACTTCAGAATCCACTAGATCTGCCAACCCTGGAAGAGCGAGAGACAAATTTAACAACAGTAGAAAGGGGATGGCAGTTTTAAATATCATAAATATTTTCTTCCTAGCATTGGTTTCTTTGGGGTTGGATGATGTCCCAGAAGCATGACCATCTCTTCTTTTTAAACACTTACCTAAGGGGTGCCTGGGTGGCTCAGTGGGTTAAGCCTCTGCCGTCGGCTCAGGTCATGATCTCAGGGTCCTGGGATCGAGCCCCGTATCAGGCTTTCTGCTCGGCATGGAGCCTGCTTTCCCCTCTCTGCCTGCTGCTCTGTCTACTTGTGATCTCTCTCTCTGTCAGATAAATAAAATCTTAAAAAAAAAATTAAACACTTGCCTAAGAATCATAGAAGATCCTGGGTGGAGTCTTAGCCTCAACACCCACGTCCTTACCTTATTCTGGTTCCTGCAATTCTTTCCTATAACGGGAGGATGCTAAGGTTTAATCCAATGTGACCGGAGATAGGAGGAGAAAAGGCCGTTTAACATTTCCACAGACAATAGAAACAGACCTACAGAGGACGTAGATAAAGGAATGATCAGATGTGGACTTTAAAATATGTAAAATATAAATATGTTTAATATTTTCAAGGAAATAAAATCACAATCCCAAGATTTAGCAAGCAACTGAAAACTAAAAAAGGAAAATTTTATGACAAAAAATACAATAACTGATCAATAAATGGGATTACTATCAGGTTACATACATGGGTACAAAGAACTAGAAATTAGATCAGAAGATCTCCAAACTTATATTGAATATGGAAAATAGAGAAATATGGAAAATAGAGAAAAGAATATAAGAGGTATATAGAAAAAGGTGAAAAAGTTGAGTATGAGCATATCTAGCATCCCAGAAGGAGAGAAGAGAGAACAGAGCAGAAGCAATACTCAGAGAGATAATAACGGATACTTCCATAGGGAATGCCTACCTTGGTGCCTGGACCTTTTTATGTGCTCAGTAAATGTCAGCTTTTCTTATTGTCCATATTACTATTTTGCTCGATTCTGTTCCTATGGAAGATTTGTGCTATTGGCAATATTGCCGGAGTCCAAATCTGCTAGACCATTTGTTCAACAAAGATCTCTTTAGTCTCCCAGGGTGTTCTGCTTGCACTGAAAGCCTGAGCATCTGGTTCTCACTGGCTACAATCCCCAGTTGGAAATTAGAGTAAGTTTTCCCATGGAAACAGCAAGTTACCCTCTAGATATAAACAGAGATCAGATTCCTCCAAAGTAGAGTGCTATAGTTCAGTGGCAAGTTTGGGAAATAATCATTATTTATTCACAGAATTATTTAAACAGAAAAATGCTCTCTGAATTTCAAATGATGAGCCAGCAAATGCGTTGTTGGAAGATGGCCATTGGTCGTGCATCTGATGTATCGGCCATTTTCTGAACAATGACCTCGGTGCGATCACTCTAACCTCCTGTCTTTGATTCGGTTGTGAAGTTTAGGTCTGAGCCTAAGTGTCCTGACTGCAGGAATTGGGCTTAATTTTCTCATCTCCCATCCTTGCATATTCCTGACGGAACAGGCAGTGGATGAGGATGGAGGCATGTCTTCTGGAGAGAGTTGGTTTGGCTGGTGAATAGAGCCCTGGGTGTGAGGAAGGGGATGTCTGAACCTTGATGATGCTTTTACTAGTTTTAGGACCATAGACCATGGTTTCCTTACATGGGAACTGTGGACAATGCCTTCTGTCCTCTGCTTTACAAAGGGCTGTTGTGAGGACTCAGTGAGAGAGAGTAAGTGAATACATGTGTTTCTGTTCCCTTTGGAGCCATTTAATTATCTCCTTCTTGTGGCTTTCCCGCTCCTCATTTCTGCTTATTTCTTTCTACCCTGGGGGATATTTTTATATATTTCTTGGTCACCTTTTGCACTCCAAACAATGACCTCTTATTCTCTGTATGTGGACTTCACATTATTCTCATGTACATCTAGAGAACTGTGGATGTTTACAGGCTTTGTTCATTACTACCCAAGGGGCATTGATTTACATACATGAATTCATTTATGCTGTTGGGGCACCTGGGTGGCTCAGTCGGTTAAGTGTCTGCTTTTGGCTCAGGTCATGATCCTGGGATCCTGGGATCAAGCCCTAGTTCTGTCCAGCTCCCTGCTCAGCGGGGATCCTGCTTCTCCCTCTGCCCCTCCCCCTGCTCATGCTTCTCTCTCTCTTTCTCAAGTAAATAAATAAAATCTTTCTAAAAACGCACTTGTGCTATTTACATGCTTAAAATGTCTCTAAGCATTTTTGTCCCCATGAGGTAGATAGAGAAAAGAGTGACTGTCAGACTCGGTGCAGAACCCACCTTTTTCAATATGAGACAATTCAGTTTCCTTTTGTCACATACGTAGTTAGGTTCCCTTTGTAAATTGATTTTGAGACATTTGTTTTAATGCACACCATTGACATGTTTCAAAATAACCATGACAAAGGCACAGCAAAGTTGTCTGTGGGAATGCTCAGGGGCTTTTAATTTATATTGGATTTTCCTCAAATAATTTTGTGGCGTGCTTTCCTAAATACAGTGAGATGTCTACAGTTGGATTTTCTTGCCTTGCTAGTTCAAATTTTTCCCAGAACGGAGCGTGAAGGCTGAAATTTATTCTGTTTGGACAGTGGTCTCACCCCACCGAAGGAAATTTTGTAGAATGCGTGATAATAAAACAAACACATCATAGATTCAAATTTAATCATGTTTTTTGCTTTCACGGCACTTACTATTATTATTTTTTTTTTTTGGTAGTGGTAACTGTGATTTGTAAATATCGAACCCTTTTCATTTCAGTGCCAAAGATATTTTGGGCTCAGGGGTAAACAGGCCCATTAAGTCTGTAATTCCAATAAGCCTTTAAATGTCATCCAGGAACAAAGTACTTCAGTTCCCCTGTGGAAAGGGTGTTGCAGAGACAGAACCGAGGTGATGCTGGGAGTTCTCCACGGAGCTTACTGGCAGCTCTGGGGGGTGAGTTGCGGTGTTTTGACCTTGATTCCTTAGTCTGGCCAATTGAGGTCCCTCAGAAGCAACGGCTCGACTGTGTGATTGGAATATTCTGCCCGTTGCTTTGTCATAAATTCCAAGCCAAGGAGTGGAATGGGGGTGTATATCTTCTCCCCCTTAGCCAAAGCTTTAAAAAGAAGATACTTGGTGGGTTAATATGGAATTTGTGCCACCTTTCTGTGGGGTTTCTTCCGAATTAGGTGCAGACTGCAGAGCTTCTAGGATTGGAATATGCTTGACAGAATGTATTCATTTAGGTCACTACTGTTCTGCTTTCTCTTCTGGGTGGTTCCAGGGTTTGGGGAAGGACAGGTGGTGCCATTGAGGAGTCCTTGCCGGGGTGGCGGAGACCTGGCCAGCTGACACAGGGCGCGGTGGTGAGGCCCTGACCCAGGCACCCTATAGCCACAGGAAACAGAAATCATCTCTTCCATGACCTCATCTCTTCAACAGCAGGACGCACTTCCTCTAGACGTTTCTTCCCCATCTACTCCCAAGTGGAACTAATAAGCAGGCACACACAACACTGTCCCAAATCACTAGTCACTGCTCTTCACCTGTGCCTGCTGTTATCTCCACAAGGCCATCTCGTGCATGCGGAATGGCATGTCCAGTGTCCTTGAAGAGACCTTTACTCCACTGGGTCAGACTCTGCAGTGTTCTCAGCTTTCTGTACTTTGGGGTTCGAAGATCAAGCCATTCACCATCCCATGGTTCTGCCAGTGTCTCTCTTTATTGTTTTCCTCCATCCATAAAATCTGGCTGGTCTCCACGGTCCTCCTAAATTCCTAACTTAACTCCTTATCAATGTGTAAGCACTTAAGACTTTTCAGAAGTGCATAAGTCTAAACACTCAAATTAGTGGATGCCTGGAAAAAACCTCTTGTCATGTGGGTTGTCTCAGATTCCTAGACCAGAGACAGATGCTGAAATGATCATTTCCATAGTTCACATGATGGGCAAATCATCTTCTGCTTCTTTGACATTTTGATTGGCATGAAATTGAAGCTTAAGAGATTCCTGTCTGTGCCACAAGTTATTTAATTTATAGTGGTTTTGGGGGGCCATTTCTGATTTCTGTAAATAATACTTCCATGAACTTTTGTGCTTATTATTTTTTTTTCTTCTTTTAACTACATTCCTAGGAATGGAATTCCTGAGTCTGTGATTCTTGGTCTAGCTTGTCATTTCCTTTCCACAGGAAGCACTTTGGCTTATAATGTGCTCTGTGAGTTTTGAGAGGAGGAGATGGTAGAAGCATGTTGACTGTTGGGAAGAGTAAGGCAGTGGTAAAGGATGGTCATTTGTTCTGGGAACACACAATGCTTGAGTCATACCGACTGTCTGCAGAGCTGAATTGCAAAGGTTTATATTCTCAACTGATGAGTGATGTCTTCCATGAAAACAGGTGAGGTAGGGGTGGTATATTTGCCTAGGACCTGTCGTTCTTTATGTTGAGAGGTAGGAGCACCTCCCTGAAGCCCGTCACAGTGTCCACGAGGGAACCAAGGGATGCCTTGTGTTTGAGGATAGCAGCTGCAAGTCTGCGGTTTGTGATTTCATAATCACAGATTTACACGTGATTAATAAATGTGACCGTTCAAATAGCAGATATTGTCATGTCAGAGTAAGTGGTGGTTCTCAGAGGATTGCGTTCTTAGCCCCAGATAGTGACTTATATGGAAGGCATATCACTGAAGGCATCCATTTTCCTGTGAGTAGATGGAACCGATCGCTGGGCCTCAGCGTGGGTTTGATACCAACCACACAAATGAGAATACAATAACACATTGATTACCCCCCAGGGATGATTCTACTGAACTTTCTTCCTGGTTTGTGGAATCAGAATTTGTTTTATTCTAGTCCCTTTCCAGTAGCTGGTAGTATGTCTGCCTTTCATTACAGGCAATACCCCAGCAGATCTCTTTCAAGGACACAGGATGCTACAATGGAAGGCAGTGATCCAGGAATACAAATACTCCTTGGGAGTTCTAGAAGACGGACTTTTGGGGGGAAGAAATTTACATTTGGCAAGGAGATTGATTTAACCTGGCGAGCACCTTAAGAGGATCTCACCGGAAGTCAGAAAATTAGGTTCTGACTCGACCAGCCAGCTGTGTGACCCTGAGGAAGTCCCACAGCTTCCTCTTTTGAAAAACTAGGAGCCTGGACAAGATGGACTCTGAAAGTCTCATAATCTTGTGAAACGGAAAAATATCGGCAGAGAGGAGTTTCCTTCCGTCCCTGTAAGCCCACTAAAAATAAAATTGCCTTTTAGAGAACAGTGGGCAGCTGCGGCCTCCCCCACCTTGTCCTCTCTTTCCTCACGGTCGACTTTCTTCACTCAGTCGGGCTTTCAGCTTTTCCTGATTTAACCCTGTATGTTTTTGCGTGCTTGAGGCCTGACTCAGTGGCGCTTCCCTCTTGGGTATGTGTCACAGGGTGAACGGGGTTCCTGCAGGAAGAGGAACTCACGAACTCACAAAGGCGGGAGAGTCAGGAAAAGCGCCTTGTCTCCCCGAGGCAGGCTCCCTCACAATCCTAGAGCAGGGCCTTCCCCTGGTGGCCAGCGGGGGAACTGCAGTCGCCCCCTAAGGTCATTTCTGGAATCGCGCAAAGCCACGGGCCACAGAAGGTAATTTGAAGCAGTTCTTTGTTGAGAATATTGTTTTCTGAGACAGACTTAAATTTTGCCTTTCCTTTTTTTTTTTTTCTATTTTCTTTTTTTCCTGTCACATTGATGACAGAGAAAAAGAAACTTCGAGAAGGGAAATGTAAAAAGAAAAGAAACACGGAGCATAGTTTGGCTGAAGGGATGAATTGTTCAGTCTAAATTTGAGTAGGCTGCCTTAACTATTCAGAAAAGCTGGTATTTTAAGCCCGAGTTATCTTGGAAGATGATGAGGTGAAAGGAATCGTTTCCAGATGGCTTTTGAATTTTTCATTCTCAAGGGCATTTTGAGGGTGGGCCTTCCAGGTTGTGTTGGGTTGTTTTGGGGATCTGGAGCTGGTGTTCAGAGCAGAGTCCTTGCGTGGGATGAAAGGAGAGGCCCAGAATGTGCTTCCTAGAGCAGAGGCCTCATCATGAGTCACATGGTCTCGCCAAAGCCTGTACCCCAGGGGCCCCTCACTCACAGAGAGTTAAGAGCCATGGTGCCTACAGGGGAGGGGCCTCTGGGGGCTAGTGTGATTCCAGAGGGCTGATTTTCTCAGCTTGGAAGCAAGGGGAGCCTGGGTGCAAGCTGAAAGGACACTAAAGGGGGCCCAGAAGGGACAAAACTCGGGAGGTGTGGATTTGTCTGCCGAGCCCTGAGCAAACGACCCAGCCCGCCTGTGAGTGTGGTACCCCCTTCTCCAGGCGCCTCTCCCAGCTGTGGAAGTGGGGGGCTCTAACGTTCTGCCGGTCTGGGTTTGCCCACTCCGGGCACAGGGAGGGCAGGGCTTGCTGACCGCCTGTTGGCCCAGTGGTCAGCCTGAGAGAGAGCATTCATTCCTACACTGGGGATGAGAGGCCCCAGGGATGGACGAGACAGGCACTCGCATCCGCCCTCCCTCCCCCTCTCAGGATTGGCTTCTGGGGGTGCACAGGCGGCAAAGATGAATCGTTTAGCATTTGTTGTGGGAAAATGAACTTGAGACTTCTGTGGGAGGAGTTGCACGCTATGAGCTCAGTGACATAAAAATGTATAAAAGTACAAATGGGTCCCCGCCCTGCGCACTGGAACCGTTTGCAGAGAGCAGCTCTCGTTGCAAGAAGAGCGTGTTTTCTTTCTCTTCAAGAGTAGGGCAGCGCCGTCCTGTGGTTTCAGGGTCTCTGGGGGTTGCGTGGACTAGAGGGTGACAAGAGCCACCTATCCGTGGGGCCATGGGGCAGAGGGAGTTCAAAGCAACTGAGATTAGAAGAACCAACTTGTGGGGTTGGGGGGAAATGTGAGGCACATTAGCCGGAATCCATCCTGAAGGTTCGGCTAGGAAATAACAGCCGCATATTGATCTGGAATCCGAGAGCTGGTGTTTTAATTCTGTCGCCATCTCCTTGTACTCCTCACATCGATGTGCGCTCTGCAGATAAATGGTCTTTGGTGCTTTTGTTTCATTATGGCTCACAACCAGTGAAGGCCACTTGCCCTGGGATAGGAGACCTTCTGGAGAGTGACGTTCTGACGAATGTCACCAGCCAGGGCCCCTCTTGCTTCATGTTTGTGGGAACTGTCCTCTAAGCACAGGAGACGGGAAGGAGTAAAAATAATTCCGATTTCCAGTTGGTATTTCAAGTCTAATTTTGTATTTCAGTGTAAAGAAAAGCACATCTCTCTTCTTCAACATTTCTTCCTTGACCTTTAGGCTTTCAGACACCTTTAAAAGAAGATAACCACATCACTACTATTTTCTTCTTGGGCTAACTATGTCTTGTTTCCCGTTTACATATAGATCTCAGAACATCACCCTGATCCCTTCTGATAAACATATGTATAGGAGGACGTCTCTGTGTCTCAATTGTCTGTGAATCGTATGCCTCCTTGCCCAACCGCCCCTCTTGGAAGAGCAGTGACTGGCAACTGAGACCAGCTGCTTTGTTCTAGTAGCTTCTACTTCCTGGGAAGTCTCCTGACTTTATCTTACAGCTCTTCCTTTGAAATTTCCATTTCTACCATCATATTTTTAATTTCTAAGGTCAATCTTATTCTCTGAATAGTCTTCTAAAATAGCATCCTGCTCTTGTGTGTGTGTGGGTATAAACATGTGGCATTTCTTAGCTGAGCGTGTATTTTTGATAGATTAAAATGTGTCCTGAAAGGTCTGTTAGCACTGGGGCTTGTAGACTGGTGCACGATGGCTTTTTGTTGGGGGACTCCACATATCAGAATCTGCAGGATTTCCCCTCTACCCAGAGGGGACTCCCCACTCCTTCTGCCTGGCTTCACATGGGGCAATGGGGTCACATGGGGTTCCCTGAGCAGCATCTCAAGGCCCCAAGCCTGGCCCTGTCTGATACAGGTTTCCTGGAGGCTCAGCTTCCACCTCCTCCTGGAAGGCAGGAGAGTCCGTCCTCTGGTTTTGTGGCCAGGAACACCAAGGGTGTGTTTTTGTGCAGAATTTCAACTGTTACTGCTGCTTTCAGCCTTGTCTTCCAATTCTTAATATGTTCAGGGTAGATTCTGTGACACGACTTGTCTTCTTTCTCAGTGGCTCTCCTCCCTGGTGGCCCATAAGTTTCCAACTTCTTCTTTCTCAGTGACCACTAGACCACATGCTTTTCATTGACATCACTTGTCTGGTGTCTCGTCTCCTAAATGTCTGACCTTGTGAATTTGTGTCTTTTGTTCCTTAAGCCATTTGACAAAGATGATTGGAGGGAGTGGATAAAAATGCATGTATTCGATTTCCGACGTATAATGGACCTCTGTCCTAATCAGCTTTAAAGAATTATTTAAAAGAGAGAGCATTGAGATGAGACCTTTCTATATACGCAGACCTGGAGTTTACCATGCTCCCGTTAGATTCTGAAGAACAAATGTTAGAAATGCAGAAATTAGAACTCATATGTCTTACAGGGTGATACCTACAAAAATAGATTATGTAGTTTTGGGGAGCTATGGTTTTGCACAAAACCAGGTCTATCTCTACCAAAGCAATGCCATGCCTTACCATATTTCTCCTCTAGACCCTTTTAAAAATTTTTTTCAAATTTTTGGAGATACATATATTGTGAACATGTGAATTCTAGGTTAATTATTGTATAGATGTGGGCCATGTTTCTAAAGCTTATTTTTTCCATACTTCTTTCTTTCTACAAAAGCAAAAACAATTTCCTTTTAGAAAATACTGGTGAGAGATAGAAGAAAATATCCTCTTCTCCTACTCCCACCAATGAGAAATAACCTCTCCTGTCCTCTGGTTCTACATTTATACTAGGTCAGAACTGATACCCTTGGTCTTCATGGCTGTGTCCTTATTCTTTTCCAGGATACCGGGGTTGGGAAATCCAGCATCGTGTGCCGATTTGTTCAGGATCATTTTGACCACAACATCAGCCCGACCATTGGGTAAGTTCAGGTATCTTCTTCTTTGTCACCTTTCTACCTTCCAAAGCACTCAGAGAGGTCACTTTGTTGCCTGCACCTTCAAGCAGTCTTCACCCCAGCTTGCAAGAATCAATCCCAACTGTAAAGACTTTGACAGAAATGCAGTGACTTCTAGGCAGGATGTCTGGGCTTACTGTCCCTGCCAATAATTCTTTTTTCCTAGCTGACTGTCCTCTTGGGCTTCAGCCTAAGACCATCTCCTTGATCTCCAAGAGCATTACTCTGCAAATCACGTCAGCTTTATTTCCAGATGGAAGATAACACAGGACAAATCCCCGAAGGTCCCGCTTTGAGTTGCCTGCCAGTAAGCCTGGAAACACAGTCCACTCACACAGCACAGTTGTCCATAGTCTGGGGGGCAGATGGATTTTCCTTTCTGGATTAATCAAGTTTAGCATTTCCATTCTTAGGCTTGGGGAGGGGAGATAGATTGTTTACATCTGAGACCCCCAACCTTAGAATATAGGAGCGTTTTCCTATTCCATTTTCCCCTTTCTACAGATGCTTTTGCCAGATGTGCTTTGCTGTACCATTTTGTACGTGCTTTCTTTCTCACTCTCTTTGAAATTGGCCGCACTAAATTTTCTCCCTGAAGATATCATGCTCTTTGCAGAGGGCAAATGTTTTGTCTCCTTCAGAAGGGAAAGAATGTGTGTCTGTGTTTTTGGAACACTGTAGGATTGATGAGAACAGGGGTGATTGTCTCTGTCACTTATAACCGGAGAAGATTCATAGCAGGGTAAAAGTAGATGCTCCAGCAGTTAGTTGATAGGTCAGTAGTTGGAGTGAGGTAGGTGAGAAAATCCACTACATTTAAAATGGCTTAAGAAACATGTTTGTGAAAATATGCACCAAGACCCATGATGTCAAGCTAACAAGCCTGCACAGATGTCCGCAGAGGACACACGATTCCTGGATCAGACACAGGGGAAGCAGTAGTAATTCGCAGTGTTCTCATTTTTTATTGGTTCTTGGAACACTAATTTCCTGTCAGGTTATGTGAAGACAATCAGACGAAATGCTATATGCAGTGAGTTGGGTTCTGAGAGAGGACCCCCGAGTTTAGGGAACCCAAATCTTTTATAATGGGAAGTATGCAAGTCTGTGCTTCCCTCTAGAGTGAGACCTTGTTTTTCTCTTCCAAGACTATTTGCTATGCAAATATTCTTGAAA
This sequence comes from Mustela putorius furo, assembly GCF_011764305.1. Lineage (NCBI taxonomy): Eukaryota > Metazoa > Chordata > Mammalia > Carnivora > Mustelidae > Mustela > Mustela putorius. The sequence continues at coordinate 8,626,840 of NW_025422010.1, read as the reverse complement.
ACACAGTCTGGGAGAAAGACTGTGTCTCTGCTTGCAAGGTATGCACAATAAGAGAGAACCGTGGATGTTGGCTCTCAATAGGCACTTCCATGGATTGGGGGCATTTTTTTTTTTTTAATTTTAAGATTTTATTTATTCATCTGAGAGAGAATGAGAGAGAGCATGAGAGGGGAAAGGGTCAGGAGCCAGATGTGGGACTCGATCCTAGGACTCCAGGATCATGACCGAGCCAAAGGCAATTGCTTAACCAACTGAGCCACCCAGGCGCTGACATTGTTTTTTAAAAGATCTTTTTTAAAAAAAAAACTTGAGCATGGGGAGGGGTAGAGGGAGAGAATCTTAAAGTATACTCCCCGTAAGTGAAAATCAAGAGTTGGGCACTGAACCAACTGAGCCCTGAGGCTCCCCCTCAGGAAAAGATTTATTATTTATTTATTTATTTACTTACTTACTTACTTACTTTTAAAGATTTTGTTTGTTTATTTGGGAGAGAGAGTAAAGCTAGAGAGCTGGGTGTGGAGGGTTGGAGGGGGAAGGGACAGAGGGAGAGGGAGAAGCAGGCTCCCTGCTTATCAGGGAGCCCAAGGTGGGCCTTGATCTCAGGATCCTGAGATCATGACCTGAGCTGAAGGCAGACCCTTAACTGAAGGAGCCACCCAGGCCCTCCAAAACAGTTTTATAGATGAAGTTCTTTTCACTCTTCTCTGTGATGTCCTTGTATTTTCCTTAATTTTCCCTTCTGTGTGTTTAGTAAAAGTGGAACCTCTAAGAGTGATTAAGTCTGAAGAGCTGAAGAGTGGTTTTTAAAAATGGTGGAGACTCTCATCTCCTTTCTAGACTTAAAAATATTTATTTTTAATAACAAATCTGTTTTCTTTTTGTAATGATTTTTCTAAATAAAAAGGCAATGCATGTTCTTACCAAAGATTTAAGTAAGCGCCATGCATGACTTTTACATATAGGTGTAAGCATCGTTGTGCTTATAAATGGTAGATCATTTGGGTCACAGTATCTTGGGTGAAGCAAGTCATAATGCCAGCTCAGATTCAAGGGAGGAGAAGTAAATCCCCCCTCATGGTGGGAGGGGCAACATTCTAATGGAGATTGGTATGGACCACTGGTATCCATTTTGGACACAAGTCAAACTCTGTTGACTCTGCTTTGTGTAACAAATTTCGGGTTTTTAAAAAAATTATGTATTATATGGAAACTCTCTGTACTTTACCCTTACTTTTTCTGTAAACCCAATACTTCATTAAAAAAGTCTATTAATTAAAACATTATGTATTCATTCCTCATAAGGCTTATTATGAAAAATTCAGATCATACATAGAAATGTAAAATAAAACTTGAAATCAGAGAATTTCACTAGCTCTCTGATCCCATTTTCTTCAATTTATATTACCAATATTTAGTCTAAAGTGTACATTTAACATACTTCTTATAAGTGTTTTCTGTGTCTATGCAGATGAACAAATACATAATTTCTAAAACCAAAAATGATATAACATACTACCTGACATGGCACAACATGCATTCTCCATCTTCTGCCTTATTTTTCTTTCATAAATACAAATTTCTTAGAAGACAAAATAAATGGAACACTTACATGCTGTCTATATAGTTCTTTGACAGAGTCAAGATTAAAGTCTAATTTTTCTGATTATAAATTTCATGTTCATTCTAAAAAAAACTACAGAATTTATAAAAATTGGAATCATAGTGATGAGGGAGCAGGAGGCTGGCTGAGGACAAAGCAAGAGCTGGCGCCTTGCACCCCCCCTTCCATCCGCTCCCCTCCATATGTGTAGCATTCCTCAGGCACCCCTGACTGCCATAAAATGATAAATAGTTAACTTGCTGAGATCACAATCCTACAAGACAGGAGTCTCCCTTGGTTTGCAAATGTCCTTGAGATTACAACAAAGAAGTTACCTTATCAATAGCCCAATTTCCAAAGACACAGAACTCAGTTCCTCAAGCCTAATGTCACCCTCCCCTCCATAAAAACCGAAGGAGGTGGAGGTAGAAGGAAAAGTAAATAAAGTTAAATTTCTTCTAAACCTAAATCTCATTAACAAGGATGCTTGATAGCAGGAATGTAACATTCCACCAGACTCCCAATTGTCTTCAAACCTAAATCTCATTAACAGGGATGCTTGATAGCAGGAATGTAACATTCCACCAGGAGACTCTCAATTGTCTTTACTTGATAGTATTCTTTGCCCCAATACCCCTTTGTCCTCACCTACCCAACTCCTGTGTATATAACCAACCACTCCTAACAACCGGGGGCGGCCGCATCTCTGCCTGCCCACGGGTCCTGTCCCCGTGCTTTAATAAACCACCATTTTGCACCAACGACGTCTTAAGAATTCCTTCTTTAGTCGTCGGCTCCGAACCTCCTCACCCCACCGAACCTGACTTAGGTTCTGGGATTTCATCAATAGTGCACATACCATTTTTTATCTTTTCTTCTTAATATATTGAGAACATTTTCCTATAATACCATGTAATCTTTAGAAACACGATGGAAATACTATTTTCTCTTATTATATATTCCTAAAAAATTGAAAATGAAGAAAACTGTGAAGAAAATATAAAAACCACCCAGAATCTGGGGCACCTGGGTGGTTCAGTTGGTTAAATGTTTACATTGGGCTCAGATCAAGATCCTGGGTGCTGGGATGGAGCTCTGTGTTGGGGAGCCTGCTTCTCCTTCTCTCTCCTGCTTGTGTTCTATCTCTCTCTCTCTCTCTCTCTCTCTTTTTTTTTTTTTTTTTTTTTTTTTTGGTGTGTGTTCTATTTCTTGCTCTCTCTCTATCTCTCAAATAAATAAACAAAATCTTGAAAAAAAATCTAACCCATAATTTGCCTTCTGGAGTAGCTACCATAAATATCTAATACATGTTCTTTTAGTGTTTTTGCTAGATGTATATAAAATCTTTAGTAATTTAACATTGTATTATGAATTCCACTTTACTAAATGGTCTTTTTTTTTTTTTTTTAAGATTTTATTTATTTATTTGTCAGAGAGAGAGAGCAAGCACAGGCAGACAGAGTGGCAGGCAGAGTCAGAGGGAGAGGCAGGCTCCCTACGGAGCAAGGAGCCCTATGCGGGACTCGATCCCAGGACGCTGGGATCACGACCTGAGCCAAAGGCAGCTGCTTAACCAACTGAGCCACCCAGGAGTCCCACTAAATGGTCTTTAAAAACAAGTTTCCCCAGTTTTATGGAGAAATAATCGACATACATCATTGTATAAAAAAGCAGTGATTTGGGGGGGCACCTGGGTGGCTCAGTCAGTTAAGCGTCTGACTCTTGGTTTCAGCTCAGGTCATGATCTCAGGGCCATGGGATCGAGCCCTGAGTTAGCCTCTGCTTTCAGCATGGAGCTGCTTGTCTCTCCCCCTCTGCTCCTCCCTGCCCTCTCTCTCTCCTCAACATCTCTCTCTCTCAAATAAATAAATACATAAAAACTTTAAAAAAATGATTTTTAATGATTGTATTTTCCATTTAAGGCATTGAGGTTATCATTTTTTTAAACATTTTTTTTTTAGATTTTATTTATTTATTCGACAGACAGAGATCACAAGTAGGCAGAGAGGCAGGCAGAGAGAGGGGGGAAGCAGGTTCCCCACCGAGCAGAGAGCCCGATGCGGGGCTCGATCCCAGGACCCTGGGATCATGACCTGAGCCAAAGGCAGAGGCTTAACCCACTGAGCCACCCAGGCACCCAACTTGTAAAATAATGTATGATGTATATCCTGGGGTATAAATATTTGCAGATACCTTTGATTATTTCATTAAGTTAAATTCATAGCAGTGGGAATAATTCGGTCAAAGAATATGAACACTCTTAAGGGTCTTGCTAGATATTCCCAAATTTATTTTCAGAAAGGTTGTCCTTATTTTCCTGTACACTTACCAGCTTAGGTCTTAAAACATTTTTTTTTTTACATCTTTTTTTTTTTTTAATATTTTATTTATTTATTTGTCTCAGAGAGAGAGAGAGCGAGCACAAGCAGTCAGAGAGGCAGGCAGAGGCAGAGGAAGAAGCCGACTCCCCGCTGAGCAAGGAGCCTGATGTGGGACTCGATCCCAGGACTCTGGGATCATGACCTGAGCCGAAGGCAGCGGCTTAACCCACTGAGCCACCCAGGTGTCCCTCTTAAAACATTTTTGTATATATGATTTTGAATTGCTGTTTTCTGCTAAACTTCAAACTGAAGCATTTTCTCATACCTTAAGATTTCTTCATAAACATAATATTAAGTGATTGTAAATTCTGGGCTGTTTTGCTTTCTATCTACATTCCTCGCTTTTCTTCTGGAGTCAAGGTTGAGATGGGCTCTACCATTCTTATCTGTTGTCCTTTCCTGACATAGTTCTATTGCCCAATTAAAAAACCCACTCAAAATTTACGTTCTCTTATGATTTTGAAAAAAGTGTTCCCACACCCCAGCTTTGGAAAACTAAAGCTAGCAGGAACAAATGCCTTTCTTGGACGGTGTTATACACAGACCGCTGTGCTCATGGTCTAGCTGCTGGGTTTGGTGCGCTGGGACTCTGGCTTAGCCCTGTGTTTTGTTTAGCCTGCCCAGTGCTTTAACATTTTTAAGTCACTAATGAAGAATTAGGAGATTTTTGCATAATAAACTGCATTTCTGGCTTATTTTAAAAAATCAGTAGCCTTGGTGTACCGGGTACCCATGCCCATGTGGCAGAAACCACTGTCCCTGAGCCTTGGGTGCTGTGTGGGTGGGCGGACTCTCCTTTCCACAGCGCTTCTGCTGTTTACTGTTACTATTATTTTTATCAGTATTAATTTTACACCTAGTCCCCTTGGTTCATTTGTATGGTTGCTGCCTGGTCCTGGAGACATTTGAGTTCAGGCCCCTGGCCCAGGGCCTTTCTCACTCTTAACGCTGCTGGCCTCAAGAATCAGGGCAGCCGGGTGACTCGTTGAGGCACACTTAGCGTGTGAGCAGTGAACTGATGACTCCGACCAAGTGAGTCCACTTTCGAAGTCTACCCTTGTCTTCCCACTGTGATCAAACTACCACTGGGGAAAGGCCGTAAAATGTCATTGTTTCAGCATCGAAAGAGTTCATTCTTATCATCTTCTGTGACTCACAATGAAAAATCTTGGCTTTGCTGTTCAAGCAGATTGTGTTGACATCTTGAACATATATGTGTGTGGATGTATGTGTGTGTGTGGATGTGTGTGTCTCCCTTTCTGTTTCGACTTTCACAAGGTAATTGTGTTACTTCTCTGCCAGATTTTGGTTCCCACAGATAATGAAGTCCATTCAGCATTGCCAAGGCTCCTTCCCACGACCAGTCTGGAAGATAATCTAACGAGAAGAAAAGATGCTTGAGCTTTTTAAGATGGAATGTGAGCAAAGCTGTTAAAAGAAAAAAAAAAAAAAACCAAAAACCAACAACCCAACCAACCAAAAGAACAAGGATTGTCAGTCATCATTTCAAATATCAGTAGTCTTTTTTTAGTGGCAGGAAATGAGGAATAGAGAAGGGTGTGTACATGAGTGTGTGTGTGTGTGTGTGTGTGTGTGTGTGTGTGAGATCAGCATGACAGCTATAACAAAGCTGTTCCTCGAAGGCTTACTGTGTGTCAAGCAGGGATTTTGCAGATGTCATTCCCTCATATCCCCCAGATATGCAAAGTAGATATTGGCTCTGTTTCTCAGATGGGGAAACTGAGGGGCTATCTAACCGCTCATTCTACCCTTCTGGAAAAGAGGGCAGGCCTCTGTGTTTTGTTCCTGACTGTGCTGGTAGACTCTTTGACCATGGGCAAGGCAGTCTCTCACGACTCGGATTTTATTCCCTGATCTGTAGACTGAAGAGGTTGGCCTGGGTATTGCATGTTTTTTCCATCTCTAAAAATCTCTGGTTCCAAGATTTTTAAAAGCATGAACTTGGTTTTCTAAGCCTGAGAACTTTTTAAGGGCCCGGTTGGTGTATTATTTATCCCAGTGCCTAGAGTTTATTGAAGAACAAATGAAAATCTGGCTTACATCAAAGTAAAAACAAAACCCAAGGTATTTATGGAAAAATTCTCTAAATAAAGTTAAAGGCCAAAGGTTAAACCAGAAAAAATATTATTTAAAACCTACTATTACAAATGTTAGTGTAAAATACTCAAGAAGTGAAGAAGAAAAGGAGGAGCCACCCCAGCGAAAAAGTAGGCAAAGGTCATGAGCTAAATATTTACTAAAGAAAAATGTAAGTGAACAGTAAACACTAAAATGATGTTCAAAGTTGTAAGAAGCACAATAAAAATGGGAATGATGTATCATTTCTCCTTATCCTACTGGAAAAGATTTGAAAGATCAGGATTGACTGGGGAGAAGGGCATCTCCAACATTGTCATCATTGGCATATAGGCTGGTCCCACCCAGTGTGGCATGTATGTTTCTAAGGAAATAGTTGCACAAGGACACAAAGATATAAGTACAAAGATATCCATTTAATCATTGTCATAACAGTGGAAAATAGGTGACCAAAATATCCATCAGTGGGGTAGTAAAGCCATAACATGGTGTAATATATTTATTCATTTTGGATGAAGATGTTGATCTATAGTTATGTAAATGGAAAGATGTCCATGATAACATCGAGTGGAGGGAAAACAAAGTGTATGCAGACTATGAGCAATTATGGGTGTAATCATTATATAAAAATAATTCAGAAGGACATACACCAACAGTGATTGTGACTCAGTGGTGACGTGATGATTAATTTCTATTTCTCCTGTGCTTTCATTTTTTGACTTTCTTTTTTGGTATGTCCGTCTATTGCTTTTGTAATGAGAAAAATAATAAAGACATTTCCATTTTTGGAATATATTTACTCTTATCAGTAGCCTGTGTATATTTTAAGCACTTTAAAAGAAATAAAGCATCATGGGACAGTTGTGGTTTTGATAATATTGGGTCGTATCACTTAGAAAAATACTTCGAATTTCCATTTAGTACAATCGTCATTTGATAAATAAAACTGTTAACTTTTGGCTTTGTGTATGTTTTGAGGAGTGTGTGAGAATTGCAGGAACATATGCTTTTCTACTTGGGACTTGTGTAGTTTGCCTCTTAGTGTTGAGGAAAAGTAGGAAAAGTTGAGGAGACATTATTGGGGTGAGTGCTGAGTGACGTAGGGCTGGACAGTGGGCTGGGTCCACTGGGTGGGTCTGCTGGGCCATAGGAAGCAGGGGAGACAGCCTGACACCTTACCCCTAAAAACTCTACTTTGCCTCTCCTGAGAATAACATAATGAGGATACCATTATCACACACAGAAAATTAATTTTTTTTAAAGATTTTATTTATTTATTTGACAGAGAGAGATCACAAATAGGCAGAGAGGCAGGCAGAGAGAGAGGAAGGGAAGCAGGGTCCCTGCTGAGCAGAGAGCCTGATGCAGGACTCTGTCCCAGGACCTTGGGATCAGGACCTGAGCTGAAGGCAGAGGCTTTAACCCACTGAGCCACCCAGGCACCCCAAAAATTAATTTTTTAAAAAATGTTTTTATTTATTTATTTGAAAGAGAGAGAGAGGAGAGAAAGGGTAGGGGAGGAGCAGAGGAAAAGGGACAAGCAGACCATGCTGAGCGTGGAGCCCAATGAGGGGCTTGATCCCATGACCCTGAGATCATGGCCTGAGCTAAAAGCAAGAGTCAGATGCTTAACTGACTGAGCCACCCATGCGCCCCTAGAAAAATTAATACTGATTCAATGATAATATCTGACATAAAATCTAAATTTAAATTTCTCTAGTTGTCTTCAAAATGTCTTTTAAAAGTTATTTCCCTCCTAATTCCAGATTCAGCCAAGGGTCATTTGGTTGTTTTATCTCTTTCTTCTCTCTTAATTTAGATTCTAGAACAATCTTCCTGCCTTTTGTCTTGTTTGCTTTTCATGACGTTGATTTACTTGAAGCATTTGGGCCAGTTGTCTTGTAGAATGCTCCACATTCTGGAGTTGCCTTACTGGTTTCTTAGGATTACATTCAGGTGAACTGGTTTTGGCCGGAATGCTGCTCAGGGGTTGTATCCGCTTCTTAATTCCATCACGTGAGGAGTCTTCTCTTGTCTGGTTGTCCCATTGTTGGGGAGACTCACTACATTTTCATGAATGGAAAGCTTTATCTCACAGAAAACAAAAAAAGTCAAGGGTATAAACTTTCCACGTGCTGTATCTTTATGTCTTTCATGAACGCAAAGAAAAGGTTTGTTAACAGGAAATATGCAAAAAAGAAACTATCAAGTGTTTCATTATCTGCTGAGGGTTTCAAATCCTTCCTTTTTTTTTTTTTTAAGGGAGAAAATGTAAATATTTGGTGAACCACCAACCTTTATCCCTGCATGTATAAAAGCAGGGTGGGGATGAGATATGGTATTGCTACTAGTGTTGGGTGCCTAGCCTGCATACTGTGAGTTGCTCAGAGACTAGCTGCCCTGTCCATTCTTCACTGTTGTAATAATACATTTTTTAATCTTAGGTTTTATTTTCTTTCCTGAGATTTGGGGCATATTATCTGAGAACTATTGAGCATACTCTCTCAGGACTGTGTTTTTGGTAGCCCGGGGCTTTGAATGCATTCTTGGCTTTCTTTCTTTTGTTTTGTTTTTTTTTTTTTTAAGATTTTAGTTATTTATTTGACAGACAAAGATCACAAGTAGGTAGAGAGACAGGCAGAGAGAGAGGGAGAAGCAGGTTCCCTTCTGAGCAGAGAGCCTGATGCAGGGCTCTATCCCAGGATCCTGAGATCATGACCTGAGCCAAAGGCAGAGGCTTAACCCACTGAGTCACACAGTCGCCCCGCATTCTTGGCTTTTTAAAAACAATTTCCTTCCTTAAGCCTCCATTTGGACTAACAGAATATGAAGAATATTTTCTTTTGGGTGACGGGATTCTAGCAGCCCTTCTTTCCTCTTAGAGGCCCCCCCTCAGGACGGACCCTGGGGAGTCTTGCTGAGGCAAGAGGAACTTGGGTGAAACAGGAGTCTTTGTGAAGATTTTAGGGGCGCCTGGTAACGTGGAGATGTTGATTCTCTTTTTCAGGGCATCTTTTATGACCAAAACCGTGCCTTGTGGAAATGAGCTTCATAAGTTCCTCATCTGGGACACTGCTGGGCAGGAACGGGTAAGTGTATGGGTTGTTGGCTTTCTAGGGAAAATACTGAGCCCGGTCTCCAAAGGAAGGTTTTTTTGTATTTGGCAAGACACTTGGTTGCAAGTGAGAGAAACCCAGCTTCAGTGATTTAATCAGAAAAGGAAGTGTGCTCTTCCACTGTGTGAAAAATGTATGGGGTCGCCCTCTTGAGTCAGGGCCAAGTTCAAGTCCTCCAAATGAATTGTCAGAGGCACCCTGCTCTGTCCCTGTTTCTCTGCTTGCTTCCTTCTAGACTGGCTTCATTTTTAGGCAGACTCACATCCTTTTCTTCCCTAAGGGTGGCAAGGATGTCTCCATCTGTGACCCCAGGCCCGCATTCTGCCTCCTGAGGAGTCCCACAGACAACAGCTCCTCTTTTCTCCAAGTTATGCCCCGTGTCTCATTGCCTGGTTTGGTCACGTGTTCCACTCCTGAACCTGACACTCTGTAGTAGTGTTCAAGGGGGATTTGGCACTCCTATTTGTATACACTACCCCTAGAGGTAGGGGCTGCCATCAGCCCCATCTGAGCCACACCAGTGGGAAGTCCCGTAGACTTAGTTACCCAAGGAAAATCTGGGTTCTTTTACTGGAAAATGGGACAATGGACGTTGGGTTACCAGAAACATCCAATGACTTGTCTCATTCCTAATTCCTTTGATTTGCCAAAAATGTTGATGGAGAAGATTATTTAAGAAGCTCGTGTTTTTAGATTTTAAAAAGTGAAATGGTTACCAACACAGTTTGTCTATAATAGGACAGTGTAAGCACTGGAGTGTGTATTATCAAAGTTGAAAGGGGTGGTCCAGATAAGTGACAGGGATAACCACTAGCTTGTCTTCCACGGGAGCTTCCATCCTGCTCAAAACTTTCATAAGAGAAGGGTGCCTGGGTGGCTCAGTGGGTTAAGCCTCTGCTTTTGGCTCAGGTCATGATCTCAGGGTCCTGGGATGGAGCCTCGCATTAGGTTCTCTGCTCAGGAGGGAGCCTGCTTCCCCATCTCTCTCTGCTTGCCTCTTTGCCTATTTGTGATCGCTCCCTCTCTCTGTCAAATAAATAAATAAATTCTTAAAAAAAAAAAACAAAACCTTTCATCAGAGCTAACAATTATGGAGTAAACTAGGTTGAGCTTGTCGGATTCAAACTCACGTGTCACCTTCTCTACCGACCTATCCTATTCAAAGGTCAATACTTCCCCTTTTCCCACCCTTGCTCCACTCACTTCCTTTTTCTCCACAGCTCTTACCACCTTGTAATATGCTACTGAATTCCATTTTTGATTATCTATCCCTCAAAGCAAGAGAACCCAGGGATAAAGCATCCTTTTCATTATCGGCTCCTAACTAGTCAAGTGTGTGTTTCTGTAACTTTAATTTTATATAACTCCCAACTCCAGCATTTGTAGATTAAGGCTACTAGAGTTTTAAAGATGTCTTTCTCCTTAATCAGGACGAATCTTCTGGCCTACAAACGCTAACCTCATTAGAACGTCTTCTATTTCACTGCTAAGTTGAGAGCACAGATTTGCACCCACGAAGTCGCTACCTAGAGCACCTCTCTGTTAGTCCGCTGTGCCTGCTGACCTCTGAAATGAAAGGATGGATGCTAGGAGAAAATATCTACTCAGGGATCTCGTCTTTACATAGCTTCCTTTTTATCTACTTTGTGTGTATATTTGTAGTATGTAGATCTGCTAGGGTTTGGGGGTTTGGGGTTTGGTTTTTTGGTTATTAATTTAAACTTAAGCAGAGAAGCTTTCTTGCTCCCATTTTTACTTTTGGCCATGAAGTAGCTGCTTTTGCAGCCACTTTTAATGAATGTCAGTCAATTTTACCAAAAGACTTAGCCATACTAATGCTTCTACTATTGATGGGTATTTCCCGAGGGCTAGCTGCATTCCTTGCACTGTTCGCATGCCTTCCATGTACTAACAAACACCCTTAGTCCTCTCGCAGCACTCTGAAGTGGGGACTATTTTATCCCTCTTTATATGTGAGGTCACAGAGGGACAGAGAGGTTAAATCACTTGCTCAAGGTCACACAGCCCATTAGGTGGAAAGCTGAAATCTGGATCCAGCAGTCTGGGTCCTGAGCTTTGCTTTGTAGTTTTGTTCTGCTTTAAAAATCACACAAGAGCCATGCAGCCAAGAGTAAAATTATCCAAAAATCCCACCACCCAGATATCTCCACTGTTTTTTAAACTTAGTTTTTACATTGAAGGATAATTGACATTAAAATACTAGCTTCAGGTGTACATCGTAGTGATCTGATATTCTTATACATTATGAAATGATCCCCGCAATAAGTCTAGTTTCCACTATTGACATTAGTGACCATTCTGCAGCTCTCACACTTTGCATGTGTTGGTAACTTCATATCAAAACGCTCAGGGTTCTTTTTTTCATTTTAAGATTTTATTTATTTGTCAGAGAGAGAGAGAGCAGGAGAGAGCGAGAGCGTGCGCACACAAGCAGGCAAGCAGGCAGAGGCAGAGAGAGAAGCAGGCTCCCCACTGAACAAGGAGCCGGACACAGGACTCGATCCCGGGACCGTGGGATCATGACCTGAGCCGAAGGCAGCGGCTTAACCCACTGAGCCATCCAGGCATCTCAAAGCGTTCAGGGTTCTTTATAACCTGCCATTTTCACTTGGTAATAATGGTGTTCCTGAAGAGAGATTTCTGTATAAGCTAAACGGAGTATTTGACATGTCTTTACCTATTTTGATATAATTCAAGTAGGTGACTGCTTTTGATGAAATTCGGTCCTCTAAAGTAACTGCTATAGTTTGTAGCTTGCTCTCTGACCATCTCAAAGCAAAACAGCAATAGAAAATCTTCCGTATGACCAGATTTCTAATTATTTTAATTGCTTTTCCTGAAATTTGACGGTTGGAGATGATAGACATCTGTGCTTATGTTGCAATGTATGTAATTTTTAAAAGCTTAGTATTATATATGTTATTATATTGTACATATTGTATCATATACTATTTATTATGTTACTGTATCAGAGTTATATAAATTCTTACTAGTATCTATTTTTGTAATTATTAGTGTTATGTGTGGAAGGCCAAGTGCACACTTGTGCTTTAGGGAGGAGGGACTGACTTTTGGGTGATAACTTCAGGGGGATGCTTTTTAGAATTTTGATTTGTGGAGAATGTGTGAGAAATGCCTGCACAGCCTTTGTGGTCATCGAACCCTCTAACCCTCGAAGGCCTGGTTTAGTTATCCTCAGGCCGTCCTTGTCTGCTATCCCTCCATGCCGTCTTGCATCTCTCCAGTGATGGCATTTTCTCTGCCGTGCTAGTGGCTTGTTGCTGGATTTAATCATGCTTGTAATGACGTTGCCTAATGTTGGAGCTAAAAATACCTTCCCGGCTGCTGCGTGTGCCTTATGCTATTTGTTCTGTCTCATTAATTGTTGGAGTCCAGCGCGCTCCATTATCCCTCCATATCCTTGTAGAAATTGGCTCCTGTACTTCTTAGTCTCCACACTTTTAAACAAACAAAATCTCCTTGGATTTATGATTTGATAAGATGAAGACATCGATGCTGTGTCCTCAAAGGGGGGTAATGTTCAGTACAGTGCTTTGCATGTGTTAATTACTCAGTATTTGTTTATTTGTGGAACTAGTGAAACACTTCTGCCTAGCGTACACGATATTAATTCTGGACTACATTTGTGGCACAAATTCATAGTCTGGAAAAATCACTCTTCCATCTGAGTACGGGAAATATAAAAGGAGCCCTCTCTCTCTTCCTCCCTCTCTCGTAGAAGAGAGTGTTCATTCTTGATGTGCTGTCTTAATTAGGCTTTTCATTCAACTATATATGGCGGACATCCTGTGATCCTTTCAATGGCAAACAGTAATCCATAAATCACCTCTGTAAAAAAGTGTTTTCAGATTCAACCATTTTCAGTTAACCAAGCGATTGTTGAATCCAGTTTTTTAGGAGCTTACCGTTTTCGAGATTTGTATATTCAGTTTTTTGCTGTCAAGACGGGTGGAGTGGGAGCAAGAGTGCCATTGGAGTGCCCATGTTGTAGTGTTGGTGTGAGCTTTTGGGGGTTTTTATCCTGTCCTCTTGTAATGAGTTGTTGTGCTGCTTTGTGATCTATGAGGAGAACTCAGCAGTAGGTCAGCAGATGACTCCTGTGAGCTCAGAGGAGCTCAAAATGGTCCCAGGGGAGAGAAAGGAATTTATCTGCTCAGCTTTGTCCTCCTGTCTCCCACTGACCAAGGTTTGTAATGGGGAGATGAGACTTCTGTCCTACTGTGTCAACACATCCATCTTTCCCTTTGGGTTTCCTTTTCACTCCCTTCTTTGCTTTTCCACATAAACTGGGGACTAGAATATTTTCATTGTTATTAAAAATGTTTGGGGGCACCCAGGTGGCTCAGTCGGTTAAGTGGCTGATTTTGGCTCCGGTCACAGTCTCGGGGTTATGAGATCAAGTCCCACATCGGGTTCCATGCTGAGCGTGGAGCCTGCTTGGGATTCTTTCTCCCCCTTGGCCCTCCCCCGGAAAAGAAAGTCTCATCAATAGGAATTGCAGTCTCCACATTCTAGATGTGTGCTTCCAAATCATTCTGTTTTTGCTTTAAAACAAAATTACAGGGGCTCCTGTGTGGTTCAGTGGGTTGAGCCTCTGCCTTTGGCTCAGGTCATGATCTCAGGGTTCTGGGATCGAGCCCCGCATTGGGCTCTCTGCTCAGCAGGGAGCCTGCTTCCCCCAGCCTTGCCTGCCTGTCTGCCTACTTGTGATCTCTGTCTGTCAAATAAGTAAATAAAATCTTAAAAAAAAAAAAACCACAATTGCAATTCATAGGATATGTCCATTAAAATGTTCATATCTTGAAAGAATTCCATGCTTCATTTTCTTGGTCTGATCTGTGAGAACAATATCATTCTAAGAATCTAACATGAACAAATATGAACATCATCTCATTACCTTGTTTCACTTGGGTTGAAGTCAGTGTTATGGCTGTCTATCTGCCCTACTGCCTCAGAAAGAATTATTGTATTTATAAAATTTGGGTTTCAAATGCACCACAGCCACAAATTCCACAAAGGTGAGTTGATGGTTCTTTGGTTAGAATAAAAGCTCTCCTCTGACTCTAACATATCTGGAGTCGACTAGATTGACTTCTGAAATCAAGTTCATCATTATACACTTTTTAAAAAAATTTTTTCAAAAAAAGATTTTATTTATTTATTTGACAGATAGAGATCACAAGTAGGCAGACAGGCAGGCCGAGAGAGAGGACGAAGCAAGCTCCCTGGTGAGCAGAGAGCCCAATGCAGGGCTCAATCCCAGGACCCTGGGATCATGACCTGAGCCGAAGGCAGAGGCTTAACCCACTGAGCCACCCAGGTGCCCCTCATCATTATATACTTTTCAAAGATGAAATTGGAGAACACATGTGCAGATTAAAAAATAGCCCCACCCCCTCCAATACTTAGTAGGAATTATGGAGTTTTGAACTTAATGGTAAAAATGACATGATGCAAAGATTTGTGTAAGAAGGTATATAATTTTTAACGACTATCTTTTTTGGGGTATTTAAAAAATTGATGGAACACTGAAAATGCAAGAAATGCTAAATAAGAACAATATTGAATACTGTAGAGGACCTGTATGATCTTATAAAAGATGGAACTGTTGTTGAATTCTGCATATGATCTTAAATAAACAAGACTATTTAGAATTTAGAATATAATTATTTAGAATTTAGAATACTATTATTAACTATTTCAGGTGTTTAGTTAATAATGGTTGTGCGTGTTAATTTTTCTTCCTTTTTATTTATTTATTTATTTATTTAAAATTTGTTTTTTAAAGATTTTATTTATTTATTTGACAGAGAGAGATCACAAGTAGGCAGAGAGGCAGGCAGAGAGAGAGGAGGAAGCGGGCTCCCTGCTGAGCAGAGAGCCCGATGCGGGACTCGATCCCAGGACCCTGAGATCATGACCTGAGCCGAAGGCAGCGGCTTAACCCACTGAGCCACCCAGGCGCCCTTTTCTTCCTTTTTAAAATCTTTTTATTTAAAAGTACTCTTATACTGGGGTGCCTGGGTGGCTCAGTCAGTTAAATGGCTGACTCTTGATCTCCACTCAGGTCTCGATCTGAGGGTTGTGAGTTCAAGTGCCATGTTGGGCTCCACAATGGGTATGGGGTCTACAGAAACAAAAACAAAGACTTTTATACCTACAGAAAATTTATAAAAATATCACAGAGCTCGGGTCGCCTGGGTGGCTCAGTGGATTAAAGCTGCTGACTTCTGCTCAGGTCATGATCTCAGGGTCCTGGGATCAAGCCCCGCATCAGGCTCTCTGATCAGCAGGGAGTCTGCTTCCCTGTCTCTCTCTGCCTGTCTCTCTGCCTACTTGTGATCTCTGTCTGTCAAATAAATAAAAGCTTTAAAAAAAATATCACAGAGCTCTCTAGTTTAAGTGGCTCTGCCTCAAGCTGTGGGTGTTTCTGTGGGGTGGCAGAGGCTTGCTTGTTCATCCTGGGGTTAGAGAGGCAGTAGTACCTGAGGAAGCTCTCCTCGGTCGATGCAGAAGCACAAGCAGCAAGGCACAGACACAAGGCCTTTTAATGCTAGGGTCCGACTGAGCCCATGACACATGGCCTATCTTCCATTGGCCGAGGCAAGGCATGTGGCTCAGCCCAAAGTCAAGTGACGACACATGGCCTTTAGAGGAAGTGAGAAACTACACTGGCATAAACAGCGGTTCACGCAGAGGTGAGCACTTAATTGTTGGTCATAATGTTGTCTGCCACAGGCTACTACTGGATTCTCTCAATCTGTGTACTTTGGAGGCTCCACTTTGTGCGTTCTTGAACTTCTTTTCAGAGCCTACCTCAGTCTTTCCCCACTGAGTTCTACTTTTACCCACTCTACAATGTTTCATCCAAAATGAATTTCTTGTGAAGAAATCTGAAACTGTAGAGATAATGTTTGCCCTCCTGTGGCTGTTGAGATACAGCGGATCCTTGAACAACGTGAGGGTTAGGGGTGCTGACCCTCTACATAGCTTAAAATCCACGTACAACTTTGGACCCTCCCCAAAACATAATTACTGGTACCTACTGTTGCCAAGAAGTCTTCCTGAGAACACATATTGTGTGCGATGCATGTCATACACTGTACTCCTACCATAAAGCCAGCTCTGGAAAAGAAAATGTTATTAGAAAATCGTAACAGAAAATGGGTTTACAGTACTGGACTTAAAAAAAAAATCTGCCTTTAAGTGGATGTGTGCAGTTCAAACCCATGTTCAAGGGTCCACTGTAGTATATTCATTACTTCCTGGTCCCTGAGATGGTCTCTCCCCATGTTTCTGAAAAGAGCCAGTGAAGGTAGCTGTGGTGTGAAATTCTCTATTTACCTGTTCCTTGACAGGGGAACTCTTTTCCTGTCCACTCCTGCACACGTTCTAGACTTGCTTGAAGCTTCGATCTCATCAGCTTTTTGTTTTCATTCCCTGTTTCACCTGCGAAGCAGCTGAGCCATGCTTTCCTCTTTTTTGGATAATCCATCCTGGAGTCTTAGTGGTTGGAAATAAAATGAACTTATAAATGCTTTTGTCTGCATTTGTTTCTGTGGGGATTATCAGCGTGTAGAGTATTACCTCTCTTTTGGAGAAACGGCTTTATTGAGGGATGCCTGGGTGTCTGAAGTGTCTGCCTTCAGCTCAGGTCATGATCCCAGGGTCCTGGGATCAAGCCTCGAGTCAGGCTCCCTGCTCAGCAGGAAGCCTGCTTCTCCCTTTCCCTGCTGCTCATGTTCTTTCTCAAATAAATAAATGAAATCTTAAAAAAAAAGGGGGGGGGCAGGGAGAAAAACAGGGGCACCTGGGTGGCTCGGTAGGTTAAACCTCTGCCTTCAGCTCAGGTCATGATCTCAGGTCCTGGGATTGAGCCCCGCATTGGACTCCTTGCTCAGCAGGAGCCTGCTTCCCACCCCGCCACCTCGCCTGCCTCTCTGCCTACTTGTGATCTCTCTCTGTCAAGTAAATAAATAAAATCTTTAAAAAAAAATACAAACCCACCTTTAATGAGATATAATTCACAGACCATACAGTTGACTCACTTAAAGGGTACAGTTCAGTGGACTCTAGTATGTTAAGATTGTACAACTGTTGCCACAATTAATTTTAAACCCATTAATAGTCATTGCCCATTTCTTCCTAAGTCCCCCAGCCCTTGGCTGCTTTCTGCCTCTAGATTCACCTCCTTTGGACATTTCATATAAATGGAATCATGCTGGGTGTTTTGAGGACTGGCTTCTTAACACTTAGCATAATGTTACCAATGTTCATCCACACTGTAACTTGAATCAGTGCTTCTTTTCTTTTTCATGGCTGACTAATACTCCATTCTATGAATGCCATACATTTTGTTTATCCATTTATCAAGTGATGGACATTTAGATCGCTTCCACATTTGGGCTCTTAAGAGTAATGCTGCTTTAAGCATTTACGTACAAGTTTTTATTTAGATAGCTTTATTTGTTCTTTAATCTCTTGGGAATATATCTGGGACTGAAATTGATGGGTCTTCTAGTAATTCTATGTTTAGTATTTTGAAGATCCACCAAACTTCTCCAAAGTCACTGCACCATTTTATATCCCTACCCACAATGTACAAGGTTCTGCATTCCCACCAACACTTGTCTTTGCCAGACTCAGGGTTATTCCTTTATGTTCTTCTAAGAACTTCATAGTTTCAGCTCTTGCCTTTAGCTCTATGATTCATTTGTTATAATTTTTGCATATCTTAGAAGGAGGGGATTCAACTTTACTCTCCTTGTCTTGCTATCATACAAAATCATTTGTCCCAACACAGTTTGTTGAAAAGATTATTCTTTGCCCAAATTGATTTTCTTGGCACCTTTGTTGATGTGATAATCAGTTGACCACGAATGTGTGGTTTAATTCTGGACTCAGTTCTCTTTCTTTGATCTAATTTTTACCCTTCTGTCAATACCACGGTGCCCTGATTGCTGCAGGCTTTGCAGCAAATTTGAAAATTAGGAAGTATGAGTCCTCTACCTTTGTCCTTTATCAAGAATGTTGCGGCTATTCTGCGTCCCTTTCATTTCACAGGAATTTTAGGATAGGAGTTTACATTTTTGCAAAAACTCCAGATGTATTTGTTAGTGATTATGTTAAATGTGTAGATGAATATGAAGTCACCTACTCCTTAAGCCTTTAAGTTATAAGTGGTAAGCAAGTTGCAAGCTGTTTTCATCTTTAATTGTGGACCGGAAGTATAGCCTTGACCTCAGAATGGTACCTTAAGAAAAAATTCTGAATACACGTTAAATCTTTGAAATATTAAAATGTGTTTCCTGTAACAAATTCATATAGAACTCTAAATAAAGTTATATTTATGAAGTGATCACTTACAATTTACCAAAATATTACTCGATTTGAACTGCATGATACTTGACTGAATTATGTTTTTTTTTAAAAATGAACCTATATTCAAAATAGTATTAATTGCCGCTGATTTAGTTTTTTTCAGCAGTATTATCTAATCCAGGGCCAGACTTTATTACTTTAATAGATACTATTCAAGACAGTGTGACAATATGCTGAAATCCATTGATTCAAAGGCTTATAGTGACTCTCCTAGTGAGTGTACAGACTTCCTCCCCCCCAATTTTAAGATGTTTCATGCACTCCAGAAAATAATATGATAAGTATATTAACACCACCAAGATTTGTTTACTCTTTGCTTGTTCCTGGTTGGGGTGCCTGGGTGACTCAGTTGGTGAAACATCTGTCTTCAGCTCAGGTCATGATCCCGGAGTCCGGGGATCGAGTCCCACATGGGGGCTCCCTGCTCAGTGGACAGCCTGCTTCTCCCTCTGCCTGCCGCTCCCCCTGCTTGTGCGTGCTCTCTGTCAAATAAATAAATAAAGTCTCGGAAAAAAAAAAAAAAGGAATTTTCCTGGGATCTGAGTACCCGAAGAAGGCAAACTCTCACTGATGCCCTCCAGAAGCCAACGGCTTAGTGGTTTGTGGAACCATGCTGGTGTTCGTCTCGTTCGTCCTTAATTTGCAGGCCCTCCCAGGCTCCTACAGGGACAGGACGACATAGGCAGAGACAGCTGAGAGGCAGCCAAGCCAGGCTGAGGCTGAAATGCCCCCGTGGGTCCCTGAGAAAGAAAAGAGAACTAAGGTAGCAGATAGCTGAGGTCAAGTTGGGGCTTGACAAACATCAAAAGAAACTTTTTTTGGCTTTCTTTCCTTCTTTCTTCGGGGCCCCAGACTCTGTGGTCAAGAGAGTGGTTCTCTTTTCATCAACTGTGACCAAAGTCAGAGGAAATTTTGACCTTTGGATGTCCTTGAAGAATGGGGCCTGTTAGAAACTCAGAATGAGCTGTTCTTTGTTTCCTTCTTGCTTGCCCCGTGGCCTCTGGCAATGCAGGCCTGGCTCCAAGCCGCAGCAGCAAAAAGCACAGGCAGACTCTGCTCCTCACCCATGGCTGGAGGGAAATTACTTCGCCCTTAAACCTTTCCCACACCCACGAGAGAATTTACCTTCAGTGGAAGAGGGTCAGTCCCTGGTTTTGCTTTCCTTCTCCGCCTATCACAAGAGAACACTGCTTTTATTGATTGATTTATTTTTAAAAGATTTTATTTATTTACTTGACAGACAGATCACAAGCAGGCAGAGAGGCAGGCAGAGAGAAAGGGGGAAGCAGGCTCCCTGCTGAGCAGAGAGCCCGGGACTCCATCCCAGGACCCCGAGGCCATGACCTGAGCTGAAGGCAGAGGCTTAACCCACTGAACCACCCAGGCGCCCGAGAACGCTGCTTTTAATCAGTACACATTGATGTCCTGATTGGGAAAATATTCCTCCTCGCCACACTCCACTCTTGTCACTCCCCCTCAAAAGGAAAACCCGACGCAGACTGTGTAGTAAGGAGACACACAGAAGCCTGCGAATCTGGTAAAAACTGTTAAAAATGAGGTAAACAGTTCCTCAGATAGGACTGTGCCCCGTCATCTCCTTTTAGAAGAAGCCTCAGGAATCCCCTACAGCCAAAGAGGTCAGTGGATCTTTAAAACTTGGTGACAGAAGCTGCGGAAGGAAAGGGTGACTGTGGCATTCGAGTTGGGGTATCCGATGGCAGCAGGGTCCAGAGTCACCACTGTGGGCAGGCCTGGTTCCCAGAGGTGTCCTGTTTGGGGGGGGGGGGTTTGGCGTCATTTAGGAAATTAGGAGATGGGGGGAGAATGCCACTGGCGGGAAAGAAAGAGGAAGGACATGGCCATGTATTGAAATGAATTTAGTAAGTCCTAAGGGAAACCCCAAGCACTAGTGCCCTCAAGCCTGTGCCATGGGAAGGCCGGAAGTGAGGGAGAGGAAATGAGGAGTGGACAGACAGGAACAGCAGAGAGGGTAGCCTCGAGCGTCAAGTCTTACACAGCAAGAATGAGCTTCTCCTGCTCACAAGTGGCCCTGGCCCCTTGGTCCCGCAGCTCCCTCTCTGTCACAGTCGACCCCACTGTGGTCCTTTAGGCCCCGGTAGGTCTCCCCTCCTCCAGGCCTGCCTGCACTGCCCCACTGGGCGGTGGGGGGAGGGTGGACGGTGGCAGGAGTGTTCTGGGAGGGAGGGTCATGCCACCAGGGGAAGATCCTTCACAAGTCAGGCAATGACATTTTCCTGGTGTGTATTTTGGTCTGGGACGGCCTAAGTAGCTTCTAATTATGAAGCATTGTCTGTGCCTCCTGGGTTGAGGCCAGTTTCCGTTCTCCTACTCTCTGCGGGCAAAGACTTGCGCTGAGGAAGAAGCAGCTAAGAAGCACTTTATCTGGTTGTGTTTTTCTCCCCTCTCCCTGCCCCCCCCATTCCCCCCTCTCCCTCCCCACTCCTCCCCACTTCGCTTTTTACCTTCCTGCATCTACTTTCCTAAGTCTGGTTCAAATACAGACCAAGCCCGGGAATGTCATTCGTGACAAGGGAATTAGGCACACGGACTTCGTTTAAGAACAAAAGAGCGTGCTCCTGAGGTGCCAAAGGACGTGTCCAAGCAGGAACAGCTGGCGTGTCCTTAGAACACAGAGCTCGCTGTTTGGAGAAGGTTATCCCCAGAGCGGCCCCTTTGAAGGCGGCCTGACTCCACTCCTCTTCTGCACCTTCTGTTTGTCTCCTGGGGCGGCTCCAACAGATCCCTCACAGCTCCCTCCCAGTTCTGAAAGTCAGGAGTCCAAGTAGGGCTCACCAGGCCAAGAGCAAGACATAGGTAGTGCTGTTTTCCTTTCTGGAGGCTTTGGGATAGAATCCGTTTCTGGCCTTTCTCAGAGGCTGCCGCATTCCCTAGTTTGTGCACGCATTCCTCCCCCCATCCTCAAGGCCAGCCGCAGAGCCATCTTCCAAGCTCTCTGACTCTCTTGCCTCCCTCCGCCGTTTATGAAGACCCTGATGCTGCTGTTGGACACTGTACGATAATCTTCTCATCTCAAGGTCAGCTGTCAGCACTCTTTTTTTTTTTTTTAAATCTTTTCTTAACTTTTTACTGGCATATACTTTTAACAGAATAAAATGCACAAATTGTAGACATTAATTATAAGTTTGTTGAGTTTCGACAATTGTATGTACCTATGCAACCACAATCCCAATCAAGATATAAGACATTTACATTATCTGAAAAAGACCCACTTGCCTCCTTTCATTTAATTTTCCCCAGAAAGAAATCACTTAAAAATTAATAAACTTTATTGTTTAAAGCAGTTTTAGGCCACAGCAAAATTGAAGGGGAAAATATAAAGATTTACCATATACCCTTGCCCCCACACATACATAGCTTTTCCCACTGTCAACATCCCACAGCTATCAGCACTCTTAATTCCATTAGCAACCTCAATGCCCCCTTGCCATGGAGCATAACATATTTACGGGTCCCAGGGATTAAGATATGGACATCTTTGGGGATTGTTGTTCTACCTTCCACCGCCCTAGAATAGTTCCCATCATGTACCGGGTGATCAAGAGATACTTATTGAATGACTGAATATGTTTAGTATAAGACCGTATCAGCATTATATCAATTTATGCAGCATTTCATTTTGGGGAAGCAACTGAGGAATGGAAACAGTATGGAATTTGGAGTCAGAAGAGCTGTGTTCAAGGGCTGGTTATAGCCTTTAAGAGCTGTGTGTCTGTGGGCAATTTACTGAACCATTTGGAGCCCAGTTTCTCATCTGTAAAATGGGGACAGTTTTACCCAGCTTACCTGCCTTCACAGGGTTATTGATTCATCACGTGTGTTCCGCCCTTACGTGTTTCTTGAGCCCCTGCTATGGCCCAGAGTGGGGGTCAGGAAGGGATCTCAGAGGACATGGCTGTTGAAAAAGGTGTGAATGAAAGGTGGGCATGAGGATGTCTAGCGGAGGTGGGTCTCGTCTGGAGAAGGCCTATGGGACAACCCTGAGGGCTCCATGTGGCTGGGTGTTCAGGGAGCCGGGAGGAGGCCAGGGGCTGGGGAGAGAGGGAGGGAGGCCGGGCCGAGTGCCCGAATGACACCATAGGACAGACTTTGGATTTTCTGCCTAGTAAGTTAGAAGGATTTTGAAAAATGACACCATTTGACTTTGTTGGAAGAAAAAAATCACTCTGCTTTACAGTTAACAGAATATGACGTCAAGTGTTTGCTTCTGAGGATTCCAGTGGCGGGGGTGGGGTGGGAGGGAGGTGGAAACATGCCAGGGACCATGTGTTCGGGCTGATCTTGAGACTAGGAGATGAGAGCATGGGCGCGCGTTGTACCGTACTCTCTTCTTGTGCGTATGGTTGAAAATTTCCACAATTAAAAAGTCAAAAATAGATTCTATGTTGTGTGTAAATAACATAACTCACAAGTTAAAAACAGGAACCTTCTGGCTGCTGTGTGGCCACTACCGTATCTAAGTACTCCAGTGGAAACTTCCAGATAGCCAGTCAAAGGAAAGATGGGTCTGTAGGCTGCTCTCGGTGAACATGGCACAGAGGCCTGGGTGCACGGCGCTTTGGGGGTGAATGAAACCACACGCCTGAGAATGTGTTTTGTGTGACTCTGATCTCTTCCCAGCAAGCTGCTTTCACAGACTCAAGGAACTCCTTGTGGGTGCCCAGGAAGGCAGGCTTTCCTGGGAGCACCATGCTGGCGGGGCTGTAGGACGGAAGGGTACCACTGCCGGGGAGCGCTGGGTCAGGCCTCTGCTTTGAGGCCCATGGGCCAACATCTGTCCTGCTCTGGGAGTAATCCCAGGCGATGTTTGTTTTGCAGTCCCATTCTGCAGGGAGACCTCTCTCGAGGACGGGATGTTTACTGTGAACAGGAGGGCTGTATGCAGATGGGAGAGATCAAACCTACCTGAGCAGAGTATGGAGAGAGGGAGACTCATGACCAACCCTCATGGCATTTCCTTCCCGTAAATGGGGACTGTGTGCGATGAGAAACGCAGAAAGCTTCTGGACGGGGTTGGGCAGAGTTCTGGACTTGGAGGCAATTCCTCTGGCTTGCTAGCAGACAGGAAGAAGAGTTGAGATTCTCTGTAGTTGGGTATTACGTGGGTGGGAAGAAATGTATTTCTACCTCATTTCAAAACCTTGACTTTTGTCTTACACATTATTCTGAGGATGAGAATACGCCAGTTCATTACCTCGTCTTTTCTCAAAACACAAATCTGTGCCCTTCCCACCAACACCTTATCTTGTGGAAGGATGTTTGGATTTGTGTTGTATCATCGTCTCCCCAAGGAGGTTTGCACTGTTCCTTGTCAAAAAGGAGTCCACTGGAGGTCAAGTTACCTCTAAAACCCAGCTTTCTCCTGGTGCTTTTGCTTCAATGCCCTGACCCCTGAATGCCAAGGAAACTCTTTGTCTTTAATTAGCAAATTGAAAGAAGAAAGAAGGGGTGTGTGTGTGTGTCAAAATCTTTTCTCACTCTAAAGTAGTGTATCCTATTAAAATGTTTTTTAAAACAATCTGGACATATTATAATAAGTGGTGCTCTGCCTATCACGGTATTATTCAGAAATAACTGTTAATAATCCCAGCCCCTTTTCTCTTCACCTCTACCTACTATTGGATTTTAGGACATCTGAGTGGGTCTATTAAATAGGACTTCTGCTTCTCCGTGGAAGGAGAGGGTCTGTGTAGACACCAGAAATGTTCTTCTGAATGGCACAGAAAGAACATTCAGTAATGGTTTTTCCATTCAGCTTTTGCCAGCTGAGAATGTTGGGAATGTCAAGAATTTTCCTCTACCACTTCCCTCTTTGTTTGAATCCTGTGGAACCACAGGATATGTTTTGGCTTCTGCCCTTGACTGCCCAGAGGCTCAGGGTTCTGCAGGATGTGAGAATTTCACTGTGTGCTGGCACTGGATACAGACCAGCCTGGGTTCTCCCAGGCTGCATACAAGCGACTCACCAGGGACAGCGCTGTCTGAAAATCGTTACATGTGACCCATTCCTACACGTTCCTGGACCTGATGCAAGAGTGGCCTGGCTTGGATAATTCTCCTGTGGGGAGGCAGAGCTCAGCTGGAGCCTGTCCTTGTTTGGAAAATTCATGAGTTTTCCACTACTGCTCCTTCTTGACATGCAGAGTTTTTGCTGCTATGGAATTTATGATGCCACAAACCTGCATTTAAGGAATTTTGCCTGAAGCAGACTGGGTGGTCTGGAGGATTCAGATATTTCCTGGAATAAGACTTTCCACTGTGAGCTGAACAGTGTGTGCATGGGATGCGAAGAAAGGAGACCTCTGTTGTAGGTAATGCACTTGGAGGAATCAAGTGCAGGGCGAAGGAAAAAGAGGTTCCATTTGAAGTCTCCCTTGCCTTGGCCATGAGTAACATCACAGAGCTGGAAAAACCTTAGTTACCACCACTCACCCCACCTCCACTGTTATCTGATCTGAAAGTATTGGGGTTTGTAGCCAATGGTCAGGAATGAATTCTTGAGGCATCTTTGATGTAAACAGGGTGGTTTTATTAAAACACGGGACAAGACCTATAGGCAGAAAGAGATGAACTGGGGTCAGGAAGAGTGGCTGTTTATATACTTTTAAGTTGGAAGTGGGTTAGGGATAGCATCAGTCTCTAAGGAATTTGGAAGCAAGGACCTTGGAGGGTTAGCTGTTCTTAGGAAAAGGTCATTTACTACTAGTGACACTTTAGTCATGGGTCCCTTCAGATGTGTATCAGTGGGCCATATGCTTGGAGGATGATTGCTAACACATACTTTGGGGGGGTGTAGACATAAAGGAAATTTCCAAAGGATTTTTATATGTGAAAGGAGACTTACAGGATCCTGGAGGTCAGGCTAATGTTAAGCTAAATTATTAACACCCAGACCGTTGAGTCCTTAGAGGAAGGTCACTCTGCCTGTCTCAAGGACGTGTGTAAATTGTAAGGAGATAGAATTTTTTTCTTTTGCTTTTGCTTTTGTTTCCCACATCACTACCTGCATTTTACCAGAATAGAGCCAGGCTCTATTAGACTCCCTAGATCTCTTCATGCTTTGCCTTTAATGTGGGTTCTGAGCATACTAGGTCTCAAGATGTTAATAAATATTACTTGAACAAAGGTTAAAAAAAAAATCAATTGAGACGTCTGAGTTAAAACCAAAACAAATAGATTTCTTCACTACAGAAATTTTCAGAGTCTTTAATACACTAATAAGACTTCACAAATCTCTAGGGGGACATTATTAGGTAAAGTGTTTCTGAAACTTATTTGGCTAAGAAATGTTTTTGTTCCAAAAAGTACCTCATGAACGTAGGGTTCAGTAGAAGACCCTTGGGAAATACCAGACTGTGCCCCTTATGTCTCATGCCGTCTCTTATTTTTTCAGAAACATGAGTTTCACTGCTGCCTGGCAGTCCGTTGCATGGCTAAGGGCAAAGGATGAAGAGACGTAGACTCAGAGGGAGTCTAGACAAATTTACTTTTCTGGTCCCTGATGGCTAGACATTGAAATAGGTTCCAGTTTTTCAGCATGACTGATGGTTCTGGAGTGAAATCTCGTTACTTTGTGACCATCTCTGACCATTCCCTTCAGAAGCGCAATCCTTGAATCGGTGTATGAACATTTTCTTGCTCTTGCTATTCATTGTTTTGTTGCTTTCCAGAAAGGTTATGCCTCTGTCTCCCAGTTCCTGTAGTGGGGACAGGGTTAGCATCCATCTGTAAAAGCTGAGAAGTCTGAGAAGGTTGAATGAAACTGTTCCCTTCTCTTTTATTCTGTAGACATGTAATCTTTGAAAATACACAGTTGTACAACACCAAGTACACGAACAGCCATTTCTTTTGAGGGTCAGATTTGCTTTTCACAATTCCCTGTGCTTTTTCTAAATAATTAAATGTCACTTGAGAGTCATCTGAGTACTCTAATTTTTAGTATTCTAGATATTTTGTTGGGTAGTTAGAGAAGAAGGAATTTTGAACTGATGTCTGTCCTGCTAAGTTTTGAAGAACTCTTCAAGGTGAGATTTAAAAATTACAGCAACCTCCTGTGATTGTAAAACTGTGTTTCTAGAAGAATCTTTTAGGTGAGTGTTTTCATCAGTCTTAATTTGGGCTCTACGGAAATTGAATTACGTCATGTTGAGTATTGAAGTCAATTGTGGTGCTTTTGTTTTTATGTTTGTGTGGGGAAGAGTATACACATTGTAAACTAGAAGTGATTTATCTTTTTGTCCTCCACAAATATTATCCTTTGGTCAGTGCATTATTGGGTTTTGGACTAGAGATGAACTTTCAACTCGTTAAAACCCCAAGTACCTGGCAATAAAGTCATTTAAGTGGCTTCACCAACAGATTTATTTCAGAATGATTCCATTTGGAGGAAGGAAGGAACAAGTAATGCATTATATACAAAGATCTATTCAATAATCCATGAGTCCTGCACACCAGTGGCCATTTCAGATTCAGCTCATGGTATTATAGCTGAAAATGACTCTGTCTTAAGAAGATGTTCACAATTTACTCTTCTCTGTGCTTGAGTCCACGAGTATCTTGATTTTTGAGATGTAAATTTTGTACCTATGTGCTGTGTTTAAGTGGACCTTTCTTATATGGAAGATATTTTGAAAAAAAAATGGGCATTTTATGTAATTGGGCTGAAGGACACTTTATATGCATTCCTTACCCTTAGCAAAGCAGGAATGTTTCAACAATACATTGCTTTTTCCTCCCTTTGGGCAAGAATTCTGATTTTATTTTCTATATGTGGAGTGGATTGCCAAAGGACGGATTAAAAATAGATTTATTGATGCCTAACAATTACAACAAACACACAGTGTTGGGTAGTGAATATGCAAGGCAAGCATGGTAAATGGCCTGCTGTCCTCCAGTGAGTCCTGGCAAGAGGCCAAGGGCCGTCAGCTGGGAACTCCTGGGTTCATCCTGAACCCCATCCAACCCATCCCCTTTTATGAAAACCACAGAGGCACCAGGAAGATTTCTGCTCAAGGCAGACAAAGGCTAGAAGTTAAGAAAGAGCCTGCTTCCTTCCACACTCTTGAGAGTGCGCCACTAGCCTTCCTCAGTGCATTAAAAGGGAAATTGTGGGAACCGATGTGCTTCACATTTCCAAATAGGATCATTTCAGTTTGCCAGGTCTTTATTCGGTGATCAGTATTCCGGGAGAAATAAACATGAATGAACGGTGGTTCTGTTGTTCGCTGGGAAAGCTTCAGGATCCATTCTTCCTTACCCCCCTGCTCCTTATCCTACTCCAATAAAAATGGCTGCTTTTGCTTTTTTAACTTGAAAACTTATTTAATTTAAAAAAAAAAACATTGTAAACATTTGTGCAATGTATAATGCTATGTATAGTGCTCTTTTAAGAAAATTGTGCATATCACTAGAAATCCCACATGAATATTTTGAGAAACATTATTGTAACTGTACACACAGGCAAACCCACTCACATTTTACCCTAAATCATAGCATACTCCATAGGCTGCTTTGAGATGTTTTTTATTCCTTCAACCTTTTCCTGTACATGAAAATCCCCACCATCGTTTTAATTATTGCAGGCTATTCCATTATACCCAGAGACCATTAATGGATTCTCTATGGTGAACCGTTAGGGGGTTTTCAAATATTTGCTCCCACGTATAACACAGGGACGAGGTTCTTGGTGTGTGTGACGATCACTTGAGTATACGTTCCTGTAAGTGGAATTGCTGGGTCAAACAATATGCACATTTAAACTTTTGATATATATTATCAACAGTGGCTTTTAAAGAAAGTCTTTTTTAAAAGAAAAAGTCATATATTTAAAGTGTACAACATGATGGCTTGATGTACATAGATATAGTGAAATTATTACTAGAGTCAAACTAGTTAACATACCTTCTCACAATTATCTTTTCCCTTTTGTAAATGACCAAAGCACCTGAAATCTACTCTTTTGGCAAATTTCCAGAATCAATACAATATGATTAACCAGTCACTGTGTGTGTTGTTTCTAGAACTTATTCACCCTTTGTAACTGCAACTTTGTACCCTTTCACCAACATTTCTGCAATTCCTTCCCTTGCCTACTCCTGTTAACCACCCTTCTACTCTCTCCTTCTGTGTATTTGACTTTTTAAGATTCCATCTGTAAGTGAGATGCAGTTTTTTTCTTTCTACACCTGGCTTCTTTCATTTGGCTTAATATATTTTAGATTCATCCATGTTGCTGCAAACGGCAGGATTCTTTTTTAAGTGCTGGGTTGTATTCCATTGTATATATAGACACACACCGCACTTTCTTCATTCATTCATTCATTAGTAGGCACTTAGGTTGTTTGCATGTCTTGTGCATTGTGAATAAGGCTGTGATGCATGTGGAAGTGCAGATATCTTGTCGAAGTACTTGATTTCATTTCTTTTAGGTATATACCCAAAAAGGGAATTTCTGGATCATATAGTTGTGTTTTTTGTGGACCCTTAGTACTCTTTTCTACAGTGGCTCCACCAATTTATATTCCCAATGGTGCATCGGGGTTTCCTTTTTTCACCAATATTTATTATCTTTTGTCTTTTTGGTAATAGCCATCCTAACAGGTATGATATCTCATTGTGATTCTGATTTGTATTTCTCTGAAGATTAGTGATGTTGAGCATCTTTTTATAAGAAAGATTTTATTTATTTGAGAGAGGCAGAGAGCTTGAGAGAGAGAGAGAACATGCACAAGTAGGGGGAGGGGCAGAGAGAAGCAGGCTCCCCACTGAGCAGGGATCCTGACCTGGGGCTTGAACCCAAGACCCTGAGATCATGACCTGAGCCAAAGGCAGACATTTAACCAACTGAGCCACCCAGGTGCCAAAGAAGGTCTTAAAACACATTCCCATGTAACATGTGGGAGTGGCCCCCTGCCCAAATCCAAACCAACAATGGATATAATAAATCTATTTGATATTTAATAAATTAATACATGCCTCTTCATTGCTTTTATTTTCATTTCTCTTAGCATAATCGAATGTTTTAAAATATTTATTGGTAATTTCCGTCTCTTTCCCGGAGATTTATCTATGTCTATCCTTTGTCTATTTGTCTGTTGGGCTATCTCTTACTTCTCAGCTTTCAAAACCTTTCCACGATATAGTCTTCAAATGCATTCAAAGAGCTATTCTTCAAAATAGACATAGAATGTCTATGTATCCTCAGCTTAATTATCTATCCTCTTTTGGGATACAGGATTCAATCCCAAAAGTGACTGGTGAGCCTTTTAGTGACCAGCGAGCCGTGCTTTGCTCACGTTCTGGAATGGAGCTTGTCTGTGTCACTGTGTGCCTTTGAGGGACAGCAGCCGTGCAGGCTGAGGGCAGGTTTCGGAGTCGCCCTTGCTCAGTGGCCCTCATTAAGGACTCAGTGAGGGTCTTGTGATCTGTGTCAGTCTCCTTTTGTCCTCCCCTTGGCAAACATCTTTTTCTTACCAGTGAATAATTCTAATGAGATTGCCCTGGGTCAGTCGTATTAGATAAGTAATGAGCAGCAGAGAAAATAAAATTCATAGAAGAGGAACATTTAAAATAAAATTTATTCTTGGCCTTTGCCCAAAAGTGAATTTCACAGTCTGTTGGCCACAAGCACATGTGTGGTGGAGGAGGAGAATTTATTGCCTAACAGGGTTCCTGGGAAAATTCTAGGGAGAATTCGGGGATCCTGTAGAGATAATGTAGCAGGAAAATCTTATATTTAATTTGGGGTTGCATAAAATGTGTTGACTTTGGCCTAAAACTATGCATTGTTCTTAAACAGTTTCATTCACTGGCTCCCATGTACTATCGTGGTTCTGCTGCCGCTGTCATAGTATATGATATTACCAAACAGGTAAGAAAATAAAAGCCCTTTAAAATTTTGATGCCCTGTATGTTGATTCTTGGTCTTAGAAAGACCGAAGCGGAGGCTTGATGGCCTGAGTCTTGCCAGTAGCCTGGAGTGGGATTTCATAGCATGGTAGGCAGAGGTAATCACCATATATTGAGTTTATCAACCTCTGTGCAGTGGAGCATTTTAGATTTATCGGCCAAATTAAATAAACAACAATGATCATTTATTTTTAAAATTGACTGTCTGTTCGTCATAGAGGCAAGGTCATGCCTGCCAGTACAGCTCTGTGAAAAGTCAGCTTTTCAGGAAGAGGGAAATTATTTTTAAGTCCTGCATGTTTTGTAATTATGGAATGCTGATTTTCTATTAGTGTTTCAATCACACTACTTAAAATGTCAGGGATAATGTTTATGTATGTGTCGTGTATTTGCATATATATAGTATACCATATTTTTAGTTATCACGTTGAGGATCTAGGATATCCATCAAGGAACTGCAGTGTTTGCTGGCTGTTTTTTTCCACTCCTGGAGTGCTGACTCAGCGCACAGGACTGCAGGTTCAATCACCCATCACCGTTACCACCTATGGGATCCTGAACTCTTCTACCTAAATGTGGTGTCTACCTTGACTGGTTTGCTGAGGGAGGGTTTTAAGTGAAGAGCAGCAAGGAAAATAGGATGAGAGGAAAAGAGAAAGAAAGGGAGGGGGAAATGGGGAGAGAGAGAGACAGAGACAGAGATAATGTATATCTGTATTCTTTCTCTTTCTTCCCTGAAATAAGCATGAACATGTCTAGTTCTATGACTTCAGTCATTTTCATGTTGAATCAAAGCTATCATCTTAAATTAATGTTATTTATAGAAGAAAATTACTGGCATGATTTTCTTAACTTTGTCAAGTCTCAATTTTAGAAAAGGAAACTTTTACAGCTATTTAAGTGTATTAATAGCTAATATTAAGTCTTATGCCAAGAGGGAGGTAGGATGTTAATGTATGTGAGTTTCCTAAAAATATTTTCCTTTGTTACATTGGGTTGGGTTTATATTTCTACTTGGTTGAAATCTTGTGTTGGTGGGTCTTTACAGTGATTGATCGATTTACATTTTGGATTTAGGATTCATTTCATACCCTGAAGAAATGGGTGAAAGAACTGAAGGAACATGGTCCAGAAAACATTGTAATGGCTATTGCTGGAAACAAGTGTGATCTCTCAGATATTAGGTAAGACGCATTAAAAATTTTTTTGGTGTCGTAAACATCTCCATCTCTGAATGTCCACATGTAAAAAGCTGTCAAGCCGGTGTTGTTAAGTCTGTTCTCAGTGTAATGATTTAATCGACGGCCATCCACTTGTGGTCTGGGTAGTACATGTTCAACCGGAGTAGACATAGGGGAAAATAATGAGATGCAAATTGGATGGATCACCTAGGAGTGCATATTAAAACCTAATCTCCTCTACTGAGCACGGTCACATCCCTGACTCTAGAGGTCTTTGGGCTAAATGCTTTTATTACTATTGTTGTCCCCTTCTTTGTTATTTATCG
The DNA here is from genome assembly GCF_011764305.1 of Mustela putorius furo. Classification (NCBI taxonomy): domain Eukaryota; kingdom Metazoa; phylum Chordata; class Mammalia; order Carnivora; family Mustelidae; genus Mustela; species Mustela putorius. The sequence goes on along the minus strand of NW_025422010.1, from coordinate 8,594,770 downwards.
ACATTATTACAACGATGGCCATTTTAATAACACTCTCGTATGGTAAGGAGAGCTAGGATTTGTAACATTTCCCATAGCACCCGTGTTTGTTTCAGTTCTGACTTTAACTTAAGGGTGTAGTTGGGTCTATAAAATCTCACTATTTTGTTGTAGGATCTGAAGGGGACCTATTGTATAGAAGCACTTTGGTTTCCCTCAGAGACAATGGATTGTTGATCTTTCTTTACCTGGACCAAGGTTTACAGGGAGCCAGTCCGCAGGGACTAGAGATTTTTTTTATGCAGCCTGAGAAGCTAGGTCTTTTTACTAAATGAAAATGCAATGAAAAAGGAATAGTGAATTTACATCATCTCCATCCCCCTGGTTAATTTAACTCTCTGCAATTCCAGTCGTGGGTCTTCATAAAGACAACGACGTCATGCTTCAGGCTTTGCACATCCAAGTACGATTAAGCTGAAGTTTGATAAACAATGGAAACAGATCTTGCAAAAGCTCTTAACATGGCCTTTGACAAATTGCTCTGTTTCTTTGGGATTTCAAAAGCTTTGTATCACATTGCATCAGATCGGTTTATGATAACCAGCCATAAACACCACTTAATCATTTGTTCTCCCGGGGGCTGGACACATCTTTAAACTCCCCAGACTTAGCTCAGATCTCTACGTTCTTTACTGTAACCCTGAAACAGGTTGTTTGTCTAGAATTGCAAAAGAATCACTTTAACTGTTGTCGTCAGAAGTGGGGGTGGGGGTGGGAGGGTAGGAACACTCTTGGCTGAATGCGGGCACAGTCATCTGACACCCCTGGATTGTAGTGAAGGTGTGACTGTGAAGATACTAAGCCTTCCGTATTGTGACAGAACTGATGGGCTAGAATTTAAGCAGACAATGCTGTAAAGTTGACTGGAATTGGGATTCTTGGTGACATGGAACTAAATCCCACTTCAATTATTTTTGGGAAAAAGGGAACTAAAAAGCAGGATTGCCTGACTGGCATTCGATATGTTCCATATTTAGTTTCTGGCACTCTCTCTGTTTCAGTTTAAATGGCCATGGAAGGGTTTTCTCAGACTATGACAAGGCATTTGTGGCCAAGAGAGGGGATTAGGGTGGCTTAAGAGGATTGTTCCCACCATCGACATGATTAGAGTGGGAACGTAGGTAGTCTTGAAGAGGGGGGTGTTCCTAGAAGAGTACAGCCTGGCCTGATAAAACATGTCTGTGACATGTTGGCTTGGCCACAGATAGCTGAGGACAGACGTACACGTGTTTGGGGGTGAAATTTGCCTTCCATGCACTGGTATTACATTCTTCTCGGCAGTCATTCTGCTTTGTGCCAAGCCTATATGTATAGTTTCAAGATGCCCCAGCTAACGTCGTCCATCCAACTCCGTTTCAACCGTAGATTCACACACAGCTCCTCTATCCCCAGTGGGAGACAATCTAGGTGCTGCTTCCAGTGGCCACATCATGGGGCCGCTGTCCCACTAGTTCATGTTTCTGCATCGTGCCCTTTCTTCTCTAGTTTGGCCTCAGTGAGGTCTGCACGCGACTTCTCAAGATCCTGTGGTTTAAAGTGTGGAGTGTATATCTTTTGTTACCCACAAAGTTGTGTTAGATGCCACTTGTTACTGAATCATGCGGCAAAGAAATGACTCCCTTTGCAATTCTCTTTCCAACCTCAGTGAAAAAGACCAGTTTGCTTAGGTCAAAGAGAAAGACCAGTTGGACGTTAGTAAATTTTTAAAGATTTTATTTATTTATTTGACAGAGAAAGAGAAAGAGATCACAAGTAGGCAGAAAGGCAGGCAGAAGGGGAGGGGGAAGCAGACTCCCATCTGAGCAGAGAGCCGGATGCCAGGCTTGATCCCAGGACCCTGAGATCATGACCTGAGCCAAAGGCAGAAGCTTAATCCATTGAGCCACCCAGGCACCCCTGGATGTTAGTAGATTTTTAATTTTAAAATATTTATTAATAGATCATTTAAAATTTTAAGTTATTTATAAATATATTTCACTGAACTCATTTAAAGACCATAAAATCCACCTGTTTGAAGTGTACAGGTCAATAAATTTTTGTACAGTTCTAGGGTTGTACAGTCATCATCACATCTAATTTTAGAACATTTCCATCACCCTACAAAGAACATGCCAATTTGGTCACTCCCAATGTCCAACTCCTTCCAGCCCCTGGCAACCACTAACATACTTTCTTGTCTTTATAAATTTGCTTTTGCTGCACATTTTGTAGAAAACAAATCATACACTTACGTGGTCTTTTGTGACTGGCGTCTTTCACTGAGCATAAGGTTTTTGAAATGCCTTCCTTCATTTTTATGGCAGAATAATAGCTCATCATATGAATATACCACGTTTGATTTTCCCACTCACTAGTTGAATGAAACCTCAAACTTCAGTTGTTTCCACTTTTTGGCCACTTTAAAAAGTGCTGCTGCAAACAATCATGGACAAATTTAGTGTGGACATATGTTTTCATTTCTCTTGGGTGTGTTATGAGAAATGAAATCTCTGGGTCATGCGGAAACTCTGTGTTTAACAATTTGAAGAACTGCCCAATGGTTTTCCACAGCGGCTGCACCACTTTGTATGCCTACTGGCAATGTACAAAGTTCTAATTTTCTCTATATTCTCAACCAACACCATTATTACCAGGCTTTTGCATTATTGCCATCCTAGTGGGTGTGAAGTTGTATTGATGTGATTTGGGTTTGTGTTTTTCTAATGACTAATGATGTTAAACACCTTCTCTTATGCTTATTGGTCATTCGTTTATCTTCTTTGGAGACATGTCTCTTCAAATCCTCTGCCCAATTTTTAATTGAGTTGTCTTTTTATTATTGAGTTGTAAGTATTCTTTATGTATTCTGAATACAAGTCCTTTATCAGATACATGATTTGCAGGTATTCCTTCCTTTTCATGAGCTCTCCTTAAAATCTTTATTATGTCTCTTGAAGTGCAAAATCGTATGTCCAATTTGTGATATTTCCCTTTTTATCTGTTATGCTCAAGTGACTGGCTAATTCAAATCACAGAGATTACTCGGATGTTTTCTCAGAATTTTATAATATTAGAGCTTACATTTATATTTGTATTTACATTTATATTTATATTTAGAGTTAATTATTGTGTGCGTTATGAGGTAAGGGTCCAAATTAATCTTTGCCTGTGTGGATATCTAATTCCCAGCGCCGTTTGTTGAAAAGACAACCCTTTTCCCATTGAATTTTTTTTTTGAACTTTTAGTCAAAAATTAGTTGACCATAAGTGTAAGTCTTATTTTGGGCTCTTAATTCTATTCAGTTGATCTACACATCCTTCTGTTAATGCCCCATGATTTTGATTGTTATAGTTTTATAAGTTCGAAGTTGGGAATTATAAGGCCCCCAATTTAGTTTTTCTTTTTCAAGATTGTTTGACTGTTTGACTACTGTGGGCCTTTTGCATTTCCATTTGCATTTCTGTATGAACATTCGGATCCTCTTCTCAATTTCTACCAAAAAAAAAGCTACTGAGATTTTAATAGGAAATATGTTGACTCTCTAGGACAATGTGGGGAGTATTGGCATCTTACCAATACTGTTTTCTGATCCATGAATATGAGATATGAATGGAAATATCCTTTCCATTTTATTTAGGTCTTCTTTAGTTTCTTTTGCTCATATCTTGTAGTTGTCAGTGTACAAGTTTTGCATTTCTTTTCCTATACTTGTTCCTAAGTGTTTGATCTCTCTTGATGCTATTGTGAATGGGATTGTTTTGTTAATTCTGTTGTCTGTGAAAACCATTTTACTTCTTCCTTTCCAGTCTGAGTTCCTTTTATTTCTTTTTCTTATCTAATTACCCTGTATAGAACTTCCAATACAATTGGAATAGAAATGGTGAAAGCAGACATTACGATCTTGCTGATCTTAGGGGCAAAGCATTTAGTCATTCTTCCTATGATGTTGGCAGGCGTGTTATGTAGATCTTCTTTATCAGTGTCGTGAAGTTGCCTTTTATTCCTAGTCTGCTGGGTGTTTTTTTTTTTTTTTAATCATGAATGAATGTTTAATTTTGCCAACAGCTTTTTTTCTGCATCTTCTGAGGTGATCATGTGGTTTTTGTTCTTTTTTCTTAATATAACGTATTACATTAATTGATTTTCTAATTTAAACCACCTGCATTCCCTGGACAAATCCCACTTAGCCATGATGCATACCTTTTTATATGTTTCTGAGTTCTGTTTACTCATTTTGCTGAGGGTTTATATCTGTATTCATGAGGATATTGGTCTGTAGTTTTCATTTTTGTGTGTGTGTGTGTTGTCTTTGTTTGATGTTGGTATATCAACGCAGTAAGTTTTGTAGAGTGAATTGAAAAGTGTTCCCTTCTTTTCTATTGCCCAGAAGAGTTCGTGAAAGATTGGTTTTAACTTCCTTAAGTGATAAAATCATGGGTGAAGCCATCTGGACCAAGGCTTTTCTTTTGTGGAAAGATTTTATATACTAATCCAATTCCTTTACTTACTATAGGTTTATTCAAGTTTTCTATTATTTCTTGAGTTAGAATAGTTTATACATTTTTAGGAACTTAGTCATTTCATCTAAGTTCTCTCATTTGTTTGTGTAGTGCACAGTGTTCTCTTGTCTACTCTTCCATTCCAGATTTTAGAAATTTTAACTTTCTTCTGTAGCTGAAGGTTTGTCAGTTTTGTTGATCTTTGCAAAGAACCAACATTCAGTTTCACTGATTTCTTTCCACTCTTCTTCTATTCCATTTATTTTCTCTCTGTGCACCATTTCCTTTCTTCTGTACTTTGGTTTTGCTTTGCTCCTTTTCCCCTACTTTTCAATGAATGGTACTGAAGTAATTGGACATCCATAGAAGGGAGAAGACCGCAACCTAAACCTCACACTTTATAACAATTACTCTAGAAAAAAAATCCAAAGAGCTTAATGTCAAAGGTAAAACTGTAAAACTTTTAGAAAAACTCCTATGAGAAAATCTTGAGGATTTGCAGCTAGGTAAAGAGTCGTGAGACTTGACAGCAAAAGCTCACTCCATATAAAGGAAAGATTGATAAACTGGACCTCATCAAAACTGAAAGCACTTTGCTCTGTGAAAGCCCGTGTAAAGAGCTTGAAAAGCAAGCTGCAGGCTGGGCAAAACTATTTGCAAACCATATATCTGACAAAGGATAAGCATGTAGGCTATAAAAAGAACACTTACAACTTAATGGTTAAAAAAATTCTAATTTGAAAATGAGCAAAGTATATTTCACCCTGGAGAGTATCAAGATGGTAAGCATAGGCATGAAAAGGTGTTTAAGCATCATAAGCAGACCTGTCAGAATCGCTGAAATAAAAGAGTTATAACACCTAATGCTGGCAAGGATGTGGACAGACTGGCACATTCATATGTTGCCAGTATGCGTGTAAAATAGTACATTCTGGAAAACAGTCTGGCAGTTTCTTTTAAAGATAAATATGCAATTACCATATGCCCAGCAATCATACTTTGGGCACTTATTCCAGAGAAATGAAAATTTATGTTCACATAAAACCTGCACATGAATATTCATAGAGGCTTCTTTTTTTTAAATAATAGCCCCAAACTGCAATCAGCCCAGATATCCTCTTAAAGGTGAATGACTCAGCACACTGTGGCACATCCATGCCATGGAATAGTATGCAGCAGTGAAAAGGAACAAACCATGGCTACAGGCAACCTGGATCGAACCTCCAGGGCAATTATGCTGAGCAAATAAAGCTGATCTCAGAGGGTTCATTGTATATTATTTCATTTATATGAGATTTTGAGTTGAAAATATTTTAGAAATAGAAGACTTATTTGTGGTTGCCAGGGGATCTGTTTAGGGGTGACATGGTGGGCACATGAAGGGGAGGAAAGTGGGTGTGGCTCTAAAAGGGCAACAGCAGGGATCCTTGTGATGTTGGAACTATTTGGTGTCTTCTCTGTGGTGGTGGAGACATGAACCTACACAAGGGTTAAAATTGTATAGAGCCTAACACACGTGACACACACACACAGATGAGTATCAGTAAGGCAGGAAATCTAAATAAGACAGTATACCAGTGTCAGTATCCCATTTGTGATATCATACCATGGTTTTGCAAAATGTTATAATTTGGGGAACCTGGACAAAGTGTACAACAAATCTATTTCTTATAACTGTAGGTGGGTCTACAATGATCTCAATAAAAAAATTTAATGAACAAAAGGTTGATTTAGATAATAAGTAAATATTAGAACAGTGGCATATATGTGGATATATATGTATATATTACACACAGAGACATGCACACCCCTATATCTACATGTTATATATGCATTATATATGATCAACAGAAGTTTTATAAACACACTGGGCCAGATGATGAATTTCCCCATCCCCAACAAACCCAATGTGCAAAAGAAAAACAGGATAACTATATTAAAACTCCCATCTAGGAAAGCAGGGAAGGGGAAGCCGGGTGTATTAGTCCTTGTATAAACCGCCGGCTGCTAGACTGGAACAGTCCAGTAAATGATAGGGCCTAGTGGGCATCTGCCGTTGACTCCTTTCCATGGCTGTGGAATCAAGTTCTCGGTCAGCCGATCTGTCTGCTCCAGATTGTGCCCGCTGGTATGATTTTTCTGGGGAGTTAGCCAAACCTCTTTACTCCAGACCTTATTTAGAGCTTGACCTTCTTTTACTTTAATTCTAAAACATTTTTCCCTTCTGTAGTTGCCAGAAAGCTGTATTTTATTTTTCCTTGGGGCTTGGAGAGGGTGTAGATCTGACGTGCACGTGTAACCGTGGCCACAGGTGGAGGCAGTGTCCTCTAACGAACTTTGGTTCTGGAAGCTCGTAGGTCAGTAAGAAGAGGTATGCCTGGCCTGTTTGGAGAGTGTACTGGAATTTAAATGGAATTAACTCTATGAACTTGACGCAGCCCACTTGAAGCATGCGCGTACAGAAGTGCTTCACGGAGGACACGTCCTAACATCCCATCACTGTGTTTTATATGCTTCCATGTTCTCAAAGATGGATGAAGGTCTGAGCACACGATGCAGAGTCAAAGGCATTCAAAATCTCCTGGTCGGGTGAATTCAGGACTTCTGGCTTGTTTTATTAGGCACCTGATTTTTGTGGTATTTCTCTGACTATCTTGAGTTCTCGACAAAATGTCCTTGTGCCCAAGTGACTGTGAAATCTGCGGCCTGGAGGCAAACGGGAATCGGCCCCACTGTATGTAGCTCTGTCCAAGGACATACAACACACTGTAGGTGCTCGTCATTATCACTTTTCTTCCTGGCAGTGAAGATGTGCCTTGGAGAAAAGTTCCGATGCCCGCTGCCCGGGCAGGAGAGTATGCAGTTCCTGATGGGGCCTGAGAAACAAGGTTCCATCTCCCTCCCCACTGCTCCATTGCCAAGTTGGGGACATTCTAGGGAAATACAGAATTGAAAGAAAGTAGCAGAACTTCCACTGGATTGATCGTGTAGGACCTGAGAGGCCCGTGGACTAGAAGGGAGGGGCAGCCCAGAGCACACAGGAGAAGCTGTGTGATTTGTGTCGCTTCAATGGCAGAAGACACTGGCATCAGTGCCAAGCGGTGGTGGGTCATTGGACTTTCGAACAAGTAATGTGTGGCATGGGGCTCATTCCAGGTGGCTCTAAGGAGGGCAGCTTTGGCCTGGGGTCTAGAGAGAAAAGAAACCTTCTTTTCAGGAAGTCTGGGAGCCCACAAGAGACTGCCCAGCCTTGTCCTGGGTCTGGCAGAAAATTGGAGCAGATGAGTCTTGAAAAGAAAAAGAGAAGTAGGTCACCTTGCTTCAGTAGTTTGGAAAGTTCCATGAACATGAGACTCATGCCGATTCCAGAAACCTAGGTCCCGAGATTCTGATCCAACGGGCAGTGGCAGGCTGGGGATAGGTGAATTTTGTAAAGTGGTCCTTTTGCAAACTTCCAAGGGCCATCCTTGAAAAAGCACTATGTTAGGTGATAGGAGTTGATGATGGGGAAGAATGAGGTAGTGCAGAAAACTTGGGCATAGACCCAGGCTTGTGTGGGCCAAACCTTCTGGGGCCTCCCTCCCACCCTCCTGCCCTTAGGGAGAATGGAAACAGTGGCTCTCCAGCTTTCAGGATCCAGCACCCCTGACCCATCACCCTGTTACCCCTTTAGAAGCCGTTCCCATACTCTGGCCCCCTCTCTTTTGCATCTCACACTGAGAATTGCCAGAAGGAAAGATGTGGTGGGTTTGTCTCCATCTAATTAATATCAGGTTCCTGCTTAGGCCAGCACCTTGTGCCTCCTGGAACACTGGGACTTCTTCATATCCAGCCTGTATTGGCTGCCTTTAGCTTGGGCAAGGGATTAGGGTCACATGGCTGTGGTATTTTCACAAGAAAGCCTGCTCAGGAAGAATCGTCTGTTGTAGTTGGCAATGGGGGCAAGATCCTTCAGGTGTCAGAGGAAGGAAAGGAGATCCTATCCTCTCCTGGCCAGAACCCCCACCCCCACCCCTTCAAATTTCCCCATCAGCCTAGCAAACAAGCCTTGACCTGTAGCCATCATTGTAAGTACTTTCTTGGTAGAAATTACTTCCACCCTTGTCCTACCTCGTGTAGATCCCAGGCCTGTTTCTTTGGCTTGATCTTCTTTTCCTTATTTTGAACTCTTGGCCTTGTCTACAAATCCCCTTGGACTCCCCCAAACTCTTCTTGCCTTTCTTCATCATTTGGACATTGGATTTCTTGTAATGGATTCTAATTTGACCTGCTCTTCAAGCTTAGGTGTGTCCCACTGGCTTTTTTTGGAATCCCACACCTCACTGGTAGGTTAGAGCTGTAAACAAATCAGAAAGTGTGAGGGAGGGATCGTGGAGGAGAAGTGCTGATAGGAGAACTCCCCTCAAGCTTAAGATATTTTATCTTGCAAATGGTAGCCGTAGAAAGTTACCCAACCCAACTGATGATGGAGACAAGGGCTTGGAGATTGGAAGGGAGCTTCTACTCAGGGGGGTGGTGGGCTCTTAGGAACTGGAAATGGCTCCTTTATCACTAGCTCCCTCTGCCCAAGGTTCCTCCCATCCCCTGTAGATATCACCCAGGAGTTAACCAGGGACCAAGTGTCCTCACGCCCCTCTTGGAATCAGGGTCTCCAGGCTCTGGTATCTCTTAGCACAACACTGAGAGAGATTGGAGGAGCTGCTCTCAGTGGGGCAAGACACTCCCTGAAGTAAAGAGGTGATAGTCCAAGAAAAGAAAATTCGAGGTCTAAGTGGAACTCAGTTATAGTAGAAGGAAGGAAATTGGTCCTCTCAGTGTTTAACTAAAATTAACAAGTAATTTTTGGTAGTTTTTGTGTGTGTGCAGCAACGTTCTATGGGAAGTACAAGAAAAGAGAGGAAAGTATTTTCCATAGAGCTATTTGCGTCTATTTGGAAAGCCAAGAGTAGTTTGCATGGGAGGAAACGATCTAACGAGTAAATACAAGACTATATTTAATAAAGCTCCAAATGTCATGGTGCAGAAGAGACAAAAGAATTCAGGAAAAGGGAAGTCTGTAGTCATCTGGAGTGATTTGGAAAGGCTTACGGATGAAGTGTGCCCTCAGCTGCCCTGTCAGGGATCAGTCAGGTAGGAGGAAATTCCAGGAAGGGAAGGTAATGGACAGAGGCATGGAGGTGGGAGGGAGTTCGGCATGTATTATGGAGGAGAGATCCTGAAGAACACTTACTTACCTTACCCTTTGCCTGGGGAAGGGCGGGAGATACAAGGATACTGAGGGGATAGTTTATGCCTGGCTTAAAAGAATGAAGAGTGAGTGAGTGGAGCTGGGGCTTCTTCCTCCTACGTGCCCATCTCTTGTACCCCTGACACCATTCTTTGCCTGCCAGTCATGGCCCTATTGTCTCCTGAGCCTATGTGGCCTCAGGCTCCTTTGTAACAATGCTTCCTGTGGTTATCACCAGGTAAGGAGATGAAATGTACTTGCCAGCCTCAAGGCAAGGGCTGTGGGAGCCATTCTAGATTCTTGAGCAAGCGATTGGTACAATCTCCTGTGTGAGAGCTGGAGGGAGACCTGGACTTGGCAGCCAGGATGATCCTCCTACAGCTTTCCCACAAATACACCGACCACGTCTGCAATCACCAGGCATTGGTTGTTTCAATTTTTTGGATCAACCTGAGGCCTTTAGCAGATAAAGATACATCTGGAAATAAATGTTTTTTGTGTTTGTGTGTGTGTGTGTGTGTGTGTGTGTGTGTGTGTGTTTTGCTAAGAATATATACATTGCTTTTATTTCTTATATATGCCTCCAAAACTCACTCCCATCTTGATGGTGGACCAAAAAGGAGTATAAGAGTTTGTTTAATATGATACAAAACAAGTAATGGAACTCGAGATGCTGGATCATGAAAATCCAGCTTATTCCAAATACTAAAGCCCAAAAGCCAAGGAATATCAAAAGCCACCATGGAAGGTCTGTAAATATCATGGCCAGTATTAAAATGCACACGATGTTTTCTGTATGTGAGATGAGTCAAGTGTGTGCTGCTAAGTGTGCATTTTGTGGTCCGAGATGCGCTTTTCCTTCTGATGCTGTGCCAGTGGGTGAACCCTTATCTGATGCTGGTATGGACATGGGACGGAAGGAACTGAAGGCTGAGCTCCGGGAGGGAGCCCAGCGAGGATGTCTGGAATTTTCCTTTTTTCCCCCTTGTAAACCTTTTGTTTTGGTTTTGCATTGGGGTGCCTGGGTTGCTCAGTTTTTAGGCGTCTGCCTTCAGCTCAGGTCATGATCCCGGGGTCCTGGGATCGAGTCCCACATAGGACTTGTGTTCAGCGGGGAGCCTGCTTCTCCCTCCCCCACTCCCCCTGCTTGTATTCCCTCTCTTGCTATGTCTCTCTTTGTCAAATAAATAAATAAAATAAAAATCTTAAAAAAAAAAAAACAGAATAGTTTTGCATTTATAGAAATGTTGAAAATGTAGTATGAAGAGTTCCCATATAATTTTTTAAGATTCATTTATTGATTGATTGATTGATTTTAGAGGCAGGGAGAGGCAAAAGGAGAGGGAGGGAGAGTACCAAGCAGACTCCTTGCTGAGCATGGAGCTCGACAGGGGGTCTCAATTCCACAGCCCTGAGACCCAATCTGAGCTGAAACCAAGAGTCAAATACCCAAACAACTATGCCACACAGATGCCCCAATTTTCCCCTAGTATTAGCATCTTATATTACAGTAGGACATTTGTCACAACTAAGGAGCTGATTTTGATACTTCATTATTAACTAAAGTTCATACTTTATTCAGATTTCATTAATTTTTCCCTGATGTCCTTTGTTTTAGTTCTAAGATCCCATCCAGAATATCGAGTATCATAATACACTTAGTTGACATGACTCTGCAGGCTCCTCTGGGCTGTGATAGTTTCTCAGACTTTCTTTTTTTTCTGATGACCTCAATAGTTTTACGGGTCCTGGTTGGGTATTTTGGAGAATATCTCTCAATTAGAGTTTGTCTGACATTGTTCTCATGATTAGACTGGGGCTATGGGTTTGGGTGAGGAAGACCACAGTGGTAAAGTGCTATTTTTATTACTTACTAATTACCACTGGTGATGCTGACCTTGGTTACCCAGCTGAGGTAGTGTTTGTCAGGTTTCTGCACCATACATTTACCTCCCCCTACTTTCCCTACTGCTCTCTTGGAAGGAAGTCTATGTGCACACTCAAAGGGTAGGGATTACGCTCCCCCTCCTGGAGAGACAGATCTAGGGATGCCTGGATGGCTCAGTCAGTTAAACGTCTGCCTTTGGCTCGGGTCATGATCCCAGGGTCCTGGGATCTATCCTGCATGGGGCTCCTTGCTCAGCAGGGAGCCTGCTTTTCCCTCTGGCTGCTGCTCCCCCTGCTTGTGCTCTCTCTTTCTTTCAAATAAATAAGTAAAATCTTTAAAAGAAAAGAGAGAGAGAGGAATATCCACATACATTATTCAGAATTCTTCTGCAGATGAAATTTGTCACTTCTACCCACTTAACTAGTTTATTCAGCCATTTATTTATATCAGTGTGGACTCACAGATATTTATTTTATGCGTTAGGTTATACTGCAGTACTGTGTTATCTCATCTGTTGCTCCAACGGTTCCAGCTTTGGCCACTGGGAGTTCTTTCTTTTGGCTCCTGTGTCCCTTTAACATATGCTTATCATTTGGGTTTTTAGGCACTTCCTTCCTTTCTGGCATAACAAGATGTTATGGACTCATCCTGCATATTTTGGGCTTCGGCCCTAGAATCAGCCATCTCTCCAAAGAGCTCTGGTTCTTCTTATTGAAGAATGGTATTTAAAAGCCAAAATATGGGCTGTATTGGCTCGTTGACACTAGGGTGTCACTGGTTCTAGGACCTTAGAGCAAGTGGAGCTAGGAAATGCAGTATGTCTACTTGCTCAAGTGTGCATGCATTTTTGTCAGTTGGCCCTTGGACAGCATGGGGGTCAGTGGTGCTGACCCCCCATTCCACCTGAAGTCTGGGTATAATTTTGACTTTCCAAAAATATAACTAGAAGCCTTATCGATAATAGAAACAGGTCATCAGCACATATTTCATATGTTATATGTATTATATACTGTATTCTTATAACAAAGCAAACTAGAGAAGAGAAAATGTTATTAAGGGAATCATAAGAGAAAATACATTTATGAGTACAGTATAGTATTTAGGTACAAAGACCTGTGCCCCTCAAATCATGTTGCTCAAAAGTCAACTGTAATTATTTCTACATCTATCCATCTGCATCTATAGTGAGATAAACATAAGTTCATTTTGATGCCTCTGGATTCTAAAATCAGAAGCACATAGTTCATTTTAACCTTCGTTAGGGGGCAGGGGAAGGATGTTTTCTGAAGTCATCAACAGATGTAATCGCTTTTCAGCCTTTTGGCTAAGACCAAGTGTAAAGTCATCAACAGATGTGTTATAAAGCAGAGTGGCAAGATTTTTGTTCTTAGAGATTTTCTTAGAAGATTCAATAATCTTTTTTTTTTTTTAAGATTTTATTTTTAAGTAATCTCCACACCCATCGTGGGACTCAAACTCACAACCCTGAGATCAAAAGTCATATGCTCTACCGACTGAGCCAGCCAGGCATCCCAGAGGATACAGTAATCTTTTTCCTTGCACTTTCCATGCTGCCCAAAGTTTCAGAGTTTCAAAATGTCACTTCTATTATGGATTATAGCCTCTTCAATGATTTCTTTGAAGCAGCACAATAATTACTTCTATTTTTATACTGTTCATGTAGGTAGTGGTTATTCTTCCTATGTGCCACATGCTATTATAAGTAGTTCACGATAATCTTCACAATCCTGTAAAAGAGTCTCTCTCCTTCTCCCGCCTTGATGAGGAAATTGAGACATGGAGGCTAAGGTGCTTGTGTCAGGTCTTGTACCTAAAAAGGTGTTGGTACAGCTTTACACCTGCCCATCTGTCCCGGAGCCCGTGTTCTTGACCATCATGCTCTATTGCATCTTATAAAAAGGACAAACACAATCCGTGAGGGAGAATCCTTTCCAAATGACCAAGGGAAGATGGCAGCCGATCAGCTTCTCCTCAGAGGGTTTGAAACTCTTTCCTGTGGTTCTCTCCGGCCTTCTTAGGACTAGCTTCAACTTTGGTCTGGAGAAAGGGGTCTTAAGAAGCAAAGGAATGGCCAGGTCTCCCTAAAGAACCTGTGTTTTCTTCTCCGTTCTCATTCAGTTCAAAGGCTGACATTTTCCATGAGAAACAATCCATTTAAGTCTGTGGCGAGAACCTGACACTGCTTGTTTGAACTCGACACCAGGAATGTGGCCCCAGGTGAATAGCAGTTATGGACACACATGAATAAGTAAGCCAGGTCCCATGAGAACAGAAACACTTCCCAGGGTGCACATGGTGAGGGCTTTAACTGTAAGCACTTATCTCGTTGTAAATGAAAGACCCATCAGGTCTTTGCTGCAAAGGTGGTAATTACTCTTTTTTTTTTTTTTTTTTTTTAAGTTCATTTGGTTTTAGTTCCACCTCACAGGGAAACCAATCTGGTTGTCTATAAGAACGAGCATTTTAAACATTTTAAATTTTGCTGCTTTAATTATTGCTAAACTGGTGGCCTCGTCAAATTGGTACACAGACCTCTTGCACAGTGAGAGAAAGTGTGAGCTAATGTGACACAACTTGCCCTGCTTATTCATTCAGTGGCTGCTTGAGGGAGTGGGGAGGGCTGAGGGCTGAGACCATTTCGTGGCTCACGGCAGCCTTTGCAGACAGCAGCCCTCCTCCGCTTGGTTCTGACAGAATGTTGTGAATGATTGCTACTGCTTTTGGCAAGAATACCTTAAACATGTTGGATGGTTTTGACAAAAAAGAATTCCACCAGACATTGAACAACCGCATCCTGCTCACTGTAACCTTGCCACTTCCTCCTAGCCTGCTTAGTTGGTCTTCTAAGCTTGACCTTGGAAGGGGGCCGTGGCTGGGGGAGAGAGGAACAATATAGGGCAAAAGTTGCTTTTTAAAAGATTTTCTTTATTCATTTGAAAGAGATAATGTGAGTGAGCACAAATGGCAGGAGGAGCACAGGGAGAGAGAAAAGCAGGGTCCCTGCAGATCAGGGATCCCCACTCCCACCCCTGAGGCAGGGTTCGATCCCAGGACCTGAGCCAAAGGCAGACGCTTAACTGACTGAGCCATCTAGGCATCCTGATAGGGCAAAACTTTTTAAGTGAAATGTTAACTGCTTTATTCCAGGAGTTTGGCAGAATATTAAATGCTTGGTTATTGCTGTTCTGGTGGTTTAGAAATAGAATATACATTCTAGAACAGACCCAGGCCACCAGAAAGTTTCTTTTGGGAAGAGCTCATGGGGCCACTCTTCTTTTATTTTATCACTTGTAAAATATTGCCTGAGACCTGTGTATTTGATTATGTCCTAGGTGTAGTCATCTTTTTTTTTTTTTAAGATTTCATTTATTTATTTGACAGAGAGATCACAAGTAGGCAGAGAGGCAGGCAGAGAGGTGAGGTGGAGCAGGCTCTCTGCCGAGCAGAGAGCCCGATGAGGGGCTTGATCCCAGGACACTGGGATCAGGACCGGAGCCGAAGGCAGAGGCTTTAACCCACTGAGCCACCCAGGCACCCCAGATGTAGTCATCTTAATACAGATTTCCAAACTCATGACTTCGTAGTATCAGATTGTGAATTGGATAGACTGAAGAAATAACAAACTCAGTGTTTTACAGTCCACCCCTTAGAAGAGTTATGCTCAAGCCATAGAATGCATAAGAAGCCGTTGGGAAGTTGCCCGAATACCTATTTCTGGGACTTGCCTAATGGGCCTTTCTGGTTCAGAATGGATCTTCTTTTCTAATGAGTCCAGAATAATCACGAAGACGGTGGTCTGTAGAACACACCTGAGAGATGAGTCCCTGAGAGAATTCATGGGCATCCTCTGAGGTTGTCTAGAGAAGGCTGAATTATGATTGCTCTGTGACCGACTATAGGAATCTTGAACGTTTGTCCTCATTTTGTCTTTGTTTTTAGCATCAACTTATGTGGTTGGTTTTTTTGTTTGTTTGTTTGTTTCTTTCAACTTAATGTGTTTAAGTTCTGGAAACTTCTTAGAGATTATGATTGTTCTGCATTTAAACTTCCATGAGCTCTTTGGAATACATGGTCATTCTGCCAACAGTGTGTGAGCATCACTTTTCCTCTCTCTCTGTGCTCTAACATTGCAGATACTAAACTTTTTCATCTTTGGCAATCTGATATATGAATCACGTGATCCTCATTTTCATGGGAGGTGTTTGAATTGTTAGCAGGACCAGGAAAACCAAGGTTGTCTAGTGCACAACTATTCTTCACCTATCTACAGATACTAACCAACTAGAAAATCAATCAAATCAATGTTAAAACCCACTTTATAATAGCAATACAAACCCCAAATACCTAGAAATAAGCTTTTCTGGTGTGTGTGTCCTTTTTAAATTTTGAAATATTTTAAATCCTAGGAATGAATTTAGCAAATAATGAGCAAGAACTATATAGATAAAACATACAAGCTGTGGTAGGACACAAAACATTTAAATCAATGAAAAGGTATACTTTTCCTTGGATAGGAAAACTCAGTATTGTAAAAATGTCAGTTTGCTCTAAATTAAACCACAAATTCACTGAGATTCCACTCAAATTACCAAAAAGACATTTAAAAAGCGTTTTACAAAATGATCCTAAAATTCATCTAGAAAAATAAACAGAGGGGCACCTGGGTTGGCTCATTTGGTTGAGCATCCAACTCTTCATGTCAGCTGAGGTCATGATCTTGGAGTCGTGATATCGAGACCCAGGTCAGGCTCCATACTGCGCAGAGTCTGCTTGGGATTCTTTCTCCCTGTCCCTCAGCCATTTCCCCTGTTCTTTTCTCTAAAATCAATCAATCAATCTTTTAAAAAAATAATAATAAATAGGTAGGAATAGTAATGAAGGGACAAATCCCAACAGATATTGATATCTATTTTAATGATTGAGTAAGAAAACAATATAGCATTGTCACAGAATTGCACAGAAAATCATTGAATAGATGAGACAATCAAGAAACAGGGTGAAATACATAGAGAAATTTAGTATATGATAAAGATAATTTTTAAATAAGTATAAAAAGGGATAGTTCAATAAGTGGTCTTGGGATAATTAACTAGTCACGGGGAAAATGAGAAAAAATAAATTGAAAGTGGGACGAGGATTTAAATGTAAAATAACAAAACCATAAAAGTTACAGAAAGCAGATGACTGTTAAAAATAATCTTGGAAGTTAGAATGAACTGTCTAATCATGACATAAAACTCAGAAAACATAGAGGAAAATAATAGAAAGTCTGACTACATAAAAACTTCCATGTGGCAAAGATCTGAACACAAAAGATAAGCTGAAGAAATGTGGAAAATATGTTACAAAGGACTAGGTTTCTTAATATGCAAAGAGCACTTACAAATAAATAAGAAAAAAATTCAAATCATGTGAACCAAAGTAGTTAAAGAACATGCATAAAATGTCACAAAGTAAGATATATTCATGCTTATGAAAAGTTACCATTTTTAGGGGCACCTGGGTGGCTCAGTCATTAGGCATCTGCCTTTGGGTCAGGTCATGTTCCCGGGGTCCTGGAATCAAGCCCCACATCAGGCTCCCTGTTCAGTAGAAAGCCTGCTTCTCCCTCTCCCTCTCTCTATCCCCCTGCTTGTGTTCCCTCTCTCACTGTCTCTGTCTCTCTCTGTCAAATAAAAAAAATAAAATCTTTAAAAAAAAAAAAGAAAAGAAAAGTTATTACTTTGAATACAAGTTACTCAGAATTAATGTCAGATTTTTTCATAGACAAAGACTTCAAAATACGAGGCAATTTAACTTTGGGGTAATTTATCAAAATTAATGTATTTAATGAGTTGGCTGATATAGCCTGTATTCACTCATTCTTCTGTGGAATAGCAATGACTGGCCCACAAGCCTTCTTGGACCATAAAATGAAGGGGTTGAGTCACATAAACCTGTGAAGGACCTTCAGATTCTGAAACAGTTAGTCTGAGCTTCCTGTTCACTTGTTTCCTCCATGTGCATCATTTCCTCAGTCTTTCTGGGGGCATTCTGTAAGAAAATGGTGCCATGCCACCATCCTTGTTGATATAGCTTTGCAGCAACTGATTAAAGAAACACTGATATCGCACTGATTAAGTTCTGAGGATTGTTTTGAGCACTTTATAATATCAAATTTCTTAACATGTAGAATTGCTATAAAGCATTCATCCCATCTGGTAGAATGAGGGGCATAAGACCTAGGGCAGGGGAAGTACCGTGGGAGTCACCTATCTCTATTGACTTCCAGGAGGAACCCATGGAACTGAACCTTCCTGATGAACCCCTAGGGGGGGACAGCATCATTCTGCCTTTAGTCTACCTTAAGCTTTGAATGCCCTCCCTCTCAGGTAGGGCTTCAGGAATTCCTTCTTGGGGTGGTTGCCCTCCTCTTCCTCTGCCATCAATGGGGGAGGATCACGGAGAATTAAACACCTTTGAAATTAGAATGACTCAGCTGCCATGTTACCAGGTTACCTCTTGAACAACGAAACAAGGACCCTTGCTGGGCAGTGCAGCCGTTGAAAACTCTGGAGCCCACAAGAATGCTGTTTTGTGACCTCCTCCCCTATGGAGAGCCTCCCAGCGCTGTAGCCTGCTCCGGCCTCTGCCTGGGTCTGAGACACGTGACAGGCCGCTGTGTGGGCCACGCCGAACTATAAGCTGATTAACATCAGACCTGGGTTAAAAGAAGACTCCCCTTCTGTGTGTTTCCACCCTAAGCCTGAGCCATATTGCTCTCTCTCCCCATCACTCTGCTCTTGGTCCCGACCCTGACTCTGGTCTCTTCTGATGTCCCTTGAATTTAGTGTTTTCCTGGGGAAGGGATGGTAGCCTCCCCTGATGTCCAGCTTTCCCACTTTCTCTGCCTTTAATGTCTTCCGTTGGCTCTGCATCCTGGCCACTGTGCCTGCCTGTGGCTGCTTTCCGGTGCGGGGTAGGATGTCAGACAGTTGAGAAAGAAACCCTCAGGGGCGTCTGGGTGGCTCAGTGGGTTAAAGCCTCTGCCTTCAGCTCAGGTCATGGTCTCAGGGTCCTGGGATAGAGCCCTGCATCAGGCTCTCTGCTCAGCGGGGAGCCTGCTTCCTCCTCTCTCTCTCTCTGCCTGCCTTTCTGACTACCTGTAATCTCTGTCTATCAAATAAATAAATATTTTTTTTTTAAAGAAAGAAACCCTCGGTGACGCTGATATGTAAGGTAGGGGCTAAAGGGGCAGTTGTGGGAAGGGTGCCAAGGGAGAAGGATGCCCCATCTACACTTCTTGCACTTCCTGGCTGGTTGGCAGTAAGTCTTTTTTCTTTTTTTTTTTTTTTAAGATTTTATTTATTTGAGACAGAGAGAGAACGAGCAGGGGTTGGGGCAGAGGGAGAGGGAGAAGCAGAGTCCTTGCTGAGTAGGAAGCCTGACTAGGACTTCGATCCCAGGACCCTGGTTCATGACCTGAGCCAAAGACAGAGGCTTAACCGAGTCACCCAGGTGCCCCTGGCAGTTACTCTTCTGGGTTATTTCTGGGAGTCCAGAATTCTGTACACAGGTTGGTCTAGAAAGTCAAAAAACCGTTTTTCCCATCAAAATTGATTAGCTGTGTTTACGCTCTGGCTTGGGAAAATTAGTTTCAATCTACCTGTTCCAATGCCTAGCACAATGTCCAGTATATGGCAGACACTTGGTAAATGTTTGTTGAAAAAAAAATGAACGAAAGCCATTAGATGCCATAGTCTCATGCAAGCCTAATGACAGAAGACCAGTGATGGCCTCCTTCTAGCTGTGGGTGGCGGGCCTACCCTGACATGCTGCTGGGGGCGTTCCCAGTGGTTTCTATTTTACCTGCAAGAGGTCCCAAGGAAGGAAATTCTCACCTTTTTAAGGCTCTTCCTTCAGACTAGTTGTGTGTAGTTGTGCCTGTTTGTTCCAATGATAATTTGCCGATGCCACCAGGCGTCTGGTGTTTAAATTCCAATAGTTACTACACGGAGTCAGCACAGATCCCACAGATTAAGGTCTCAGCCCTTCAGGACTGTCCCTCCCTCCACTTCAGATGCCAGATGAAGGTCTTGGGTATCCCCAAGTTAACCTCACTTCTTCCCAGCAGACTACCAGTTTGGGGGCTCTTAGGTCCCCTCCACAGAAGGTTTGATAGTTCAGTAGAACAGAGTTCTATGCACTCAGGAAAGCACTAGATTTAGGATTATAGGTTCCTCTAAAGAATACAAGTCAGGACCAGGCAAAGGGAAGAGATGCATAGAGCAAGGGGCTCCCAGCCCCTCCGTATGTTCACTGAGTCCAACCCCTCAAGCCCTGTGCTCAAGAGTTTTCACGGAGGTTTCCTTACTTAGTCATGATTAATTAAATCTCCAATTCTCCTGTCCCCAGGGTTGGAGAGTGGGGCTGAAAATTTCAACTCTCTAATCACGGGGTTGGGTCCTCTGGCAACCAATCCCTATCTGAAACTCAGGTTTGGCATATTGGAGCTCTTTACGAATAACAAAGGACACACCTATTACCTAGGTAACTTCGAATAACAAAGGACACACCTATTACCTAGGTAACTTCGTGGTTTCAGGAACTCTGTGCCAAGGAGCAAGGAGAAGGGAAATACCTATTTTTTTATACCACAGTAGAGGGAACCTGTTTTGACAGACTCAAGAGTGGTTGGTCCTTCAGATTTCAATTCATTGTTAGAGGGACTTCCACTGGCCCTCCAGGCTGAGTAAGAACCTGTTCTTCAGAGGACGGGATATGCCCTTCCGTTGCCTCCGCCCCTGACTCCGGTGCCTTACAGTTTGAGGATCTTTCGAACCCCACATTTTTTCTGTCTATAAAGATCCAAAGAATGGCCTCTGGAATGTGGGTGCCAATTGGGTGTCAAGGTCTGATGGGAGCAAAGGGGGCAGAGCCAGAGGGTCTTAGACCCTGCCTCCAGCCCAGACTCACTGTGTCATTTTGGGAAAATAATTTATTTCATAAGACCGTCTCTAAACACGGAGGAAGTGTGAGGACATGCTTTTCTTATCTGTCCATTTCCGGGTGCAGCGTGTAGACTGTGAGACGGTGAACCTCCCGCCCCCAGGCTTACAGTTATGCTAGGATGGACATTTTGGACTCTGTAGCAAAGTGACTTTGTTCTTGCCTTAATCTTGGCAAAACCTATTTCACTCCTCTTTGTCTCACAAAGGGACTAAGGAGAGGTGGGCTAGGGAAGCATGTGACTGTAATCTGCTCTCAACCTGAGGGGTCTCCAAGGCCTCCTTGATGGCCAGACGCGCCCCTACCCCCAGGCGGAGATTAGCAAGGCACACCCTGTCTTCCCTGAACCTCATTTGGGTAGAGATGAGCCCCACCCTTCTATCTGTGCTTTGATAAAGACTGCCGGGAAGAAATAAAAAGTAGGGTAACATGCCCAATTGAACGCTGAAAAACACTTTTCTAGGGTGTTTCAAATGTAAAATTCATTGCCACCAAAAAACTCAAGTTTCTTTTTTTCCTCCCTTCAATCTTTGTGAGAGGCCTGTGGTTTGTCTGTTGGAAACAGTAGAGAGGGCAGCTTAAGAAGCATAGCTTTTCCCAGTGGGTCTTTGGAAAGAAAGATGATGGCGGTACAGATTGTAACGGACAGAACTCAGGAGACTTCTTTTCTCTGGTTTGGAATCCTGGGGCCCCTGCCTTTACTATGGTAGCCTCTCCTCGAGCCCTTTTCCATCAAACTCCTGAAAAGTCCTCCTCTCATTTGATGTGGGTTCTATAATGAATTTAAATGCCAAGGATGGATTTCCCCAGTAACTTTATAATCCAGTTATAGCCTTTTTGGAGGCATTTGGAGGGCTGGAGAGAAGGGAAGGAGTTGGGAGGGGGATACAGTCTCTTTACCCCGCTCCCAGTTTTGATTTTCAGTCCGCCTTTCTGCTTTTCCTGTAGCCATCTGTCTAGGCCAGCGTTGTATTCTCCCCCGCCCACAGCCTTCCAGAGCTTCCAAATTCTTCGCCTCCCTCCCCACTCCTGTTTCTGTGGTGTACCGTTTTTCCCTAGAATGTGGGGCTGACCCTGTTGCCGTCTTGTTCTTTAGTGGCCGCTGGGCATGAGACAGGTGTCGGGGGTGTCTGTCGGCCTCTCTGCCGGCATTGCTGCTGGCGACCCCCTCCCTTCTCAGCTCCATACTGACCTTCTCTCCATTCTGACGCCGTATCATTCCGTTGTGAATCCGTATACTTCCTGTACTCTGTACACTTCCCGTACTTCTGTATACTTCCTGCACTTCTGTACACTTTCTGTACTCTGTATACTTCCTATACTTCTATAAACTACCTACATTCATATACTTCTGTACACTTTCTGTGCTACTTGTGTACACTTCCTGTACATCTGTACACTTTCTGTACTTTTGTACACTTTCTGTACTTCTGTACCTTCCTGTACTTCTGTACTTTTGGTACTTCTGTACTTCCTGTCATTCCAAGTGCTTTATTGCCTTTATTATCCGCATATTGCAAATGTTACAATGTTGTGAGTTAGAGTAACCATGGAAGTTTGTCTTTGCTCTCAAGGGTAGGTTCCAGAAGGCAGGGATTACTGTTTTCTCTAGCACCTACAAGAGAGACTGGCGTATAATAACCACTCAATAAATATTTGTTGAATAAATGACTAAACTTCTGGGGGAACAGGAACGATGTCTTTTTAATCTTCAGAGCCACCACAGCATCTTCCTATTAAAAATAGGTCAGTAAATGTCTTTCTAGGTTATTCATTTAAATAGAGTTCATGCCCTAACATCTTTGCAGGAAGAGACTTTTACAGGCAAAAGTCCGGTTCGGTCCTATTGCGTCACAGCCTTTAGCTATAACCATGGTCATTTCCAGACATTCACATCCTGTTGCATATTCTCGCTGACATGTGAAAGACAAAATGCACAAAGTTCTGCAAGAGCATGTGTGTTGCAGGACTGTGCACATGTGTGTTCATGCACATACACACAGACAAGTTAAAAAAACGATGAGTCATTTTTTATGGGAAAAGAATTGAAATCAGCCCGAACTCTGCAAGCTGAAATGGATGTGGCCATCTTCCTAACGAGTTTTTCTAATGTTCTAGAATTCTTTCCTTCAGTGGAACTGGGCACAGCATTTTACATATGGAGGGTGGGGAAGGTCTTATAATTCCATGGATACCAGTGACCAGGTTTTAAACTTTCACCATTTTCACAAATACTAGCTCTCAGTATTTGCCAAGAGACCGAGTGGTTATTCAACAGGACTTAGATAAAGGAGCTGTTTCTGCATGAGCTTCCTGTTTGATTTTTTGGGGTTTTGTATTATACAAATGAGCATTCATTTCTGTCTGGGTGTGACCTCTTTTCTAGGGAAGTTCCCTTGAAGGACGCTAAGGAATATGCTGAATCCATAGGTGCTGTTGTGGTTGAAACAAGCGCGAAAAATGCTATTAATATCGAAGAGCTCTTTCAAGGAATCAGTAAGTACCTGAACTGCGTTTTTGGCTTTGCTTACGTTTGTATGCTTCTGAGAGTCACAGGATACAATCCCGGGGTGCCACCTAAGAGCTTTCCCTCTGTGGGACTCTGTCTGGTGCCATGGATATAGAACTTGGAGTCTGCACTTGTTACTCCTGACCTATGTACGGAGATTAGGAATCTCCATAGTTCTTGTGCCTTAACCTGTCGATTCTCTGTTTTATGAATCAAAATGAAATAAGTGTGTTGCAAAAGAAGTCATCATGATTAGAAAAGTGTATGTGGGTTTTTTTTTATTTTTTTAGATTTTATTTATCTATTTGACAGAGAGAGACATAGCGAGAGAGGGAACACAAGCAGGGGGAGTGGGAGAGGGAGAAGCAGGCCTCCCACTAAGCAGGGAGCCTGATGCAGGGCTCAATCTCAGGACTCGGGGATCATGACCTGCGCTGAAGGCAGACGCTTAATGACTGAGCCACCCAGGCGCCCCATGGTGTGTGTTTTGTAGCATGTTGTGTTAATATGTTGAGGGGGAGAGAAATACAACAGACAGTGATAAGGTGTAGGAAATTCAAGTCACGTGTTAAACGGAATGATTCTAGGTAAACAAAATAAAGGAAACTTTTGGTAATTCCTTTCGCCTGGTGGTCATCAAAAAAAATGAGTCTCCATCCCACAAGAACTGAAATTGGGAATTAGGCGGACAGTCAATTCTTCTCATTTCTAATTAGCCAGTTAATGGCAGGGAAGGTGGCCCCTTCTTTTGTCTCCTGTTCTGGGTCACATTATCATTCCCTTTCTTTATGCTCTTCCCCATAAATAACCTTTATCTAGGACCTGTGCTCCAGCTGATGGCCAGATTTCCCCTTCACAACTTCTTTGGTAAAAATGTTCTGCATTGGGTCCCCTCAGAGAGCTTCTTGCTGCCCGCTGTCTTGGGAGACTGTCCTGGGATGTCCCCAGAGCATAACAGGGGACTTCACCCAAGTATCAACCTTTCCTGATGGGCTGGGACTCCGAGGCCTGGGGTACCCGCCTTAGGAAGAGTCGAATCCCTGAACAGTTGGCAGTTGTTCTCAAAGGTCTTATCTGGTTCCAGATAATTCCAGAAGGGAATTCCAGAGGGGAAACTGATGGTTTGATCTCTCTTCTGCCTGCGGTCATTGTTGGCGGGGCACTCAAAGTTAGAGGGGCTGTCACTTCCCAGAACTGATCTGATTTCCTTTTAACCGGTTTTGGTTCATTACACTAGGCTCCAAGAACACATAGCAGGGATTATTTTGTTTGTTTCTCTTGGCTTGATGGGGAATTTCACTTGGAGAGGGGGAACTCTGACATGGGCTACTTACATGATACAGAAATACACAAAAACACACACAGCCCCAGTCTTATTGTTCACTGGGGTCCACATTACCTTTTCTCCCACCCTCCTTCAGAGGCGTCGTGTTCCTGCTGTTATTGTACACTCGCAACAGAACGATGTTCTCCAAACTCATTGACCTTAGCAGTTGAACTCCAGAATGCTAGGCTGTCATTTTAGGTTGGAAACCCTGGATCCCCAGACTCCTGCTCCTTCCTGAAAATGGGCCGTGGCCACAATGCTCGACTGTGAAGGGACTGCTCAGCTGCCTGCCCTCTGTTTCTGTGGAATGCTGGGTGACATCTTAGAGCTTTTGTCCTGAACTCATTCCATTAACCTCATTTTCCCTCCTGTCAAACTCTTTTCCAGGGGCGTTCGGCTTTTCTGGTATGTTAGGCAAGTATTCAACATTTTGTTTTGATTAAAGGTTTTAATTAGTGAAGCCAGATAGCTCCTGAGGACTATGACATTGACCCCTTTCCTTCATGCAGCTCCTTATGCGTTCTGGAACCCTCTCCCCAGCACAAGCCCCTGGCAGGCAGGTGGTGCAGACGGCAGCGGCTAGGGAAGGAAGCACAGTGCTCTGCACCCTTGGAATTTGGCTTGAGGTTTCTGCCCGAGCTAGGAGACTTTCCAAGGTGTGCACAGATCATGATTAAAATAAAGGGGGAAATAGGAACCGTAAAGAAAAAAATAAGCCCAAGTGGCAAGTATTGATATCTTACCAGAAATATACCTCTTTGTATGGTGCATCTCTTCACCCACATGAGGTCTTTATGGCTCAAGGTGATGATGACATTGAGTAAGGAATTCCCAAGATCTTGGTGGTCTTCTTCACTGGAGAAAAAGCACATGTTTGCAGTGCCTGGGTGGCCCAGTTTGTTAAGGGTCTGCGTTCCGCTCCGGTAATGATCCCGGAGTCCCGGGATCGAGCCTCCCGCTCCTGGCTAAGCGGGGAATCTGCTTCTCCCTGTACACCTCCCCCAGTCATGGTCTCTCTCTCTCTCTCTCAAATAAACAGATAAAATCTTTAAAAAAAGAAAGAGAGAAAGAAAGAAAGAGCGAGCATGTGTTTTCTTTAAAGCACTGGGTAATTATGGCTTCAAATTATGGCTTCAAATAATTAATTCCTATATAAGCCATAGAGTAGATGTACCACCTCATCTTCTATGTCAAATAAACAATTATTTCTCTCGCATTATACACGGCCTGCTGCAAGACCTCTAGCCGCATGTATCCTGTAAGCGCTGGTGCCTCTTTACTCCTTCAGGTGAATTTCTTCAGAACAGTGTTGTAGCCTAATTACAGGTTAATTTAAAATGCAGTACCAAGTACACCTAAATACACTGCAGCAGACATTTCGTTTATTTTCCTTTTCCCTGTTCCTACTTGTATTACATGCGCTCCTCCCTGAGCTCAAAATAGAACGGGATATTGCTGACTTGTACACTCCCCAAAGCAATGTTCCAGAGACAAACGTGCCCAGGAGAAAAGATGCAATAAAAAAAAAAAAGTGGTGAGAATAAAGGCCCTTTGAAAAGGTATGCTTAAACAAAATTAATTCATACTGACTTGGAGGAAGAGACAGATGATTCTCTTCTATATTCCCAGAGTGTTCATAAACCAGAAAGAGACAACCATGTTTCCTAGGCATGAGTTAATGTACTTATGAACTGGAAATTGTTTAGCAACTATTATCTGTTTGTGAAGGCTGAAGCTACCTTGTAAAGGATTTGGGTACTGCCCTGTTTTGGGGGGTGGGGAGCTGGGCACAGCCTGTCCTCACGTGGTGTCCTCTGGTTGGCATTCCTCCATTTCCCAATCCTGGTTTTGGAGCTTCTTTACCCCGCTGTCTATGGCTCATTCTCCTCCATGCATTTCTCCCCACGGTTGTTCCTTTCTCTTTCTTGAGATCTTATACCTTTATTTGGAACATTGAGGCTTTCCTCCTTGAGCTGAAAGATAAAGAACTATTCTTGGCCAAGAAAATTTTGATACATTTGAGCATTTGGACTAGTGTATGAAAGCGCAAAGATACTCTGTTGCTATTTACTCTTGATGGTGTTACATATCAAAACCAAACTCCTGATGGTTTTCCTTGTGAAACTCCTCTCTCTGCTGGACTCTGGTCTTGGCAGGTGGGGTTCAGAGGTCTCGTGTCTGCTCCCCATCACGCTTCTTCTTTACCTCCTCCATCACACATCTGCTGTCTCAGACCCTGAATGTGATTCTCCTCCTTCCTCCTGGCCAATCACAATTCCTTGAAGGGTGCAGTTCCTATCTTTTTCCTTATGGAAATGTCATTGGCCCCAACTCTTTTGGGTGGTTCCCAAGGTTCCTTATGGCTTCCCCATCATTCTGACATTTGAACACATTTAAATGATGAAATTAAATGAACATGTTAAATGAATACTTTAAATGGTTCTCCAGATGCTTTAGGTGTATACCTACAACAAGGTCTCTGTGAGCAGATCTTACTGTCATATTCTCTGTAATGCTAAGATGAGTAAATAGGATAGGGCTGAATTCAGATTTTTGAGTTTGGATCTTCATCTTCCCTAATAATGTGCCAGAGGCAATATTTCAGTGTGATTGCTAGATCAAGAGAAATGCAGCTGTCCTACTATGGGAACTTAATGATGGATTATCCCAGTCCATTGGACAGGCCTGGTACCTCTTCATACATGTGTTTAATAAACACATCCTGTACTCATCTGTGGGTCAGGTGCCTTGCTAGACACCGAGGACACCAAGATGAACAAAGCTGGCCGTCAAGGCCGGAGACAGCCTATCGGCACAGAGTAGACTGTACATGTATAATTACACATTGTTATAAATGCTTTGAAGCAAAAGAACAGGACCATGGGGATAGTGACAGGTGGGGGGATGTCGCTCCCCAGGCAGGGCGCTGTTGCTCTCATGCAGAAGGAGGGAGGGTGGGATGGGGTGGAGGAACGTGGACGTGAATTTCAGAAATCTTTTGGAAGTGGAATCAGGAACACGGGAAACAGGCAGGGCGTGGGGACCGAGGGAGAAAGTGGTACAAGCCAATCCTCGTTCTCTAGGTCCCCTTTCCTGGCTCATGAAGCCTATCTTGGGGCTGCATCTGAAGGGAACCTACCAGACTGCATTCTGGAGCGTGAGAAGCACAGGTTTGGGTTTGTGGATTTTAATTTTCCAACTTAAATACCGTTTGGGTTTTTTTTAAAAAACCTCTCCCTAAGAGCAAAAAGAAATGGAGCTCCAGGCTTACCAGAAAAAAGTCTGTTTTGGGGTGGGACCTCTGCCAGACAGCTGTGCTTTTGTTCCAGTTAATTTGAATGCTGACTATGGAGAAGAGAACACAGGGCTTTCTTCTGAAAATCACATCTGGAGACACTGTGGACATTAAACTAGGTTTTTTTGTTTGTTGGTAGTTTGGGAACAAGGTGAGAGATATTTTTTCAAGTGAGTATAATTAGGTACAAGCGTATTGGTTTGGAAAAATTAGACTAGAGTGTTCCTACGACAGGCAGAAAGTTATGACTTGTGGGCAGGGATCAGCTCTTGTTTTATAATTCTTTGCACAGTGTTAGCTTTGTTAAGTGCCCTGGATTTTGACAATTCTCCAGTAGTTACTTTTTGTTTGGAGAAGATTTAGAAACAAAACGAAGTGTTTGCAAATTTTATAGTAGTGCAGTTAGCTGTCAAATGAAAGTAGGTTTAGCTAAGCCACCAAGGGACAGGAAGGACAAAGACAAAGCCTGTCTACTTTCTGACACTGAGAAAGTTAATTTAGGGACTACAATAAAAAGGATGTCCATGAAATAATGTCATTTTCAGAATAGGTACAAGTGGGATATCAAAAGCCCTAAACCTGCGTATCTTTTATCCCAATGATTCCAAAGCAGAAATTGATCAGGTGTGCAAAATGTAGCAGGAATGTTTAGCACACAGCACAGCTCTCATTCTGTCCCATTGTTGCAATTGCTTAAAGGTTTATTAACTCATTCTGTGCACCATTTTTTGCTGAGAAATAAGCACTGTTATCATCCCTATTTTACATAAGGGGAAGCTGAGGCATGAAGAGGTTTGTCTAGGTCACAGAGCTGGTAAGTGAGTAGCCTGTATTAGAAGCCTGGCAGGACGCTCTGGAATTTCTAGTCTGTCTCACTGCCCATTGCCTATGGCAGCTTATGGTAACGTTATTCATGATAGTAAAAACAAAAAACAAACAAACAAACAAACAAAAAAAAAACAAGAAAAAAACAGGAAATGACTTAATGGTCCAAAAGTTGGGAAATGGTTTTTTTAAAAAGCCATGCTCTCACCACTATAAACTAGTGTTTAAAAACAATGATGTAAATCTGTATTCCTGACGTGGAAAGGTAAATGGCTGACTGTGAAACAGGAGTTACGGACTGGTTTGTAGAGTATCTTGATTTTGTAAAAATATGCACCATATAAGATATATATTGGTAAATAATACATTCTTCTGGGCGAAGGTTGGAAGGATACATAATACACTTAGAATGTTAACAGTGGTTGTTTCGTGGTGGTGAAGTTCCAGGGAACTAAAAGACAAAAACAGGCTTTATTTTGGAAAATTTTAAAAATGCACACCAGTAAACCAAATAACCCAGTGAACCAGCACGCACACATAACCAGGCTGTTTCATCTCTACGCCGCACTCCCCCTCACCCCCCATCAGAATCATTTTGAAGGGAATTCCAGACATGATTTCATCTGTAAATGTTTTCAGAGTGTAGCTTTTTTACATTATATGTTAATAAAATACAACCCAATTAAAAAAGAATGTAATGGTTTTTATGTAGCAACAATTTCATTATTACTTTAGTAATGATAATGCTGTTATCCTATCAATATCACCAAATAGTCAGTGTTCAAATTTCTAAATGTCTCGTTTGCCCTAAATGGTTTCTCTGTTTGCATTTTACCGTTTGAATCAGGATGCAAATGAATTCCACACACAGTGATCAGTGGATACGTCTCTTAAGCCTCTCGTAAGCCAGAGAGTCCATCTCCATCTTGCTCCCTTTGTTCCCTCACGTAATTTCTTTATTCAAGAAATGAGATCAGTCCGTTGCCTAAAACAGTATGGACTTTGCTGGGTGGGTTCCCGGGTTGCTCAGTAGTATTCCATTGCATAAGGAAAAATGTGTTAATTCGTTCACTTAACATTTGGGGTGTTTTCAGCTTTTGGCAATTATAAGTAAGTTTGCTGTGAACATTCACATACGAGTCTGTGTGGATAACTACCTCGGCGTGGAATGGCTGGCTTATCTACTCGGTAATGTTTAACGTTTTAAGGGACTGCAAATAGTTTTCCAAAGTGTTTTCAGCATTTTATATTGCTGTCACAAATGTGGGAGAGCTCGTCAACACTTGTTTTGGTCAGTTGATAAAATTGCAGTCATTCAGATGGGGTTTTGGTGGTATCTCCTTATAATTTTTAATGTTCATCTTCCTGGTGACTAATGATGTCTGCTTTTCTATATGCTTATGTGCAATTCCTGTGTCTCTTTGGTGAAATGTTGTTTCAAATTTTGCCTGTTTCGTGTTGAGTTGTTTGCTTTCATATTACCAAATTTTTTATATATTCTGGATACATGTGTTTTTATCAGATATTTGGTTTTTTTTCGAGTATTTTCTCTCCGGCTGTGACTTGCCTTTTCATTTTCTTGACAATGTCTTTTGAAGAGCAGAAGTTCTTAATTTTGATGAAATCTGTCTTGTTAGATTTTCCCCTTGTGGCAAGTGTTTTTTTGTGTCTTATAATTTTTAAATGTTAAAATAGAAAAATGAAAGGGACATATCCATTCAAGGGAATATTATACAACAATAAAAAGAAATGAGCTATCAGGCCATGAAAGGACATGGTATAACGTTAAATGTGTATTGCTAAGTGAAAGAAGCCAATCAAAAAAGACTATGTTACATTATATGATCCCAACTATGAGACATTCTAGAAAAGGCAAACTTAGAGGGACGGTGGAAAAGTCAGTGGTCACCAGAGGCTCATCGTAGGAAGGAGGGAGGGATGAATCGGGGAGCACAGAGGATTTTTAGGGCAGTGAAACTCTTCTGTATGGTGTTGTAATGGAGGATGCCTAATATTATACATTTTATCAAAATCCAAACGATATACAACACCCAAGAATGAGCCCTAATATAAACTAAGGACTTCTGTTCATAATAATCGATGATGGCTTATCACTCGTAATGAATCTTCCACAGCTGTGCTAGTCATTAAAACAGGGGATGTTGGGGATGAGGATATTAGGAGCTCTCTGTACTTTGTGCTCAACTTTTTCTGTAAACCTACAACTGCTCCGTAAATAGATAAATAAATAAAGCCTATTCATTTAAAAAGAAAAATGAAAGAGATGCCCTTGAACAGTAAGGTTTAGTAATGATTTTAGAGTAACTTGAGCCCGTCCATATTGAAGACCTCTGGCATTTGGGACTAACAGCCCGTGGTGACCTCCCCATTCTTTCCTCTCCGTGGGCATCACCATGCCTTCAGCAACCTAGGCTTTGATCTTTGCTTTTCTTTGTCCCTCTCTTTGCTTTATCTGTCTTTCTGTCAGGTGTCTTCCATAGTCCTTCCCATCTTTGTTTTCTGCTTCTCTTCCTGGCGTCCAGATCAAGGCTTTCCTTGTCCCTGATGGACTTCCTGCAGGCCTTGTAGCATCATTCATTCTGTGTCTCCTAAGCCATTCTGGTCCCAAAAGGAATGCTAGCTCATTTCTCAGGTCTAGACTCTAATGTTCAAGGTCATCTACTAATTCCAGTATTATCTCCTCTACAGCAGCGAAAGGACAGTTCAGGGAATGACTCAAGTGGCATGCCCGGCCTCCTGTCCCCACTCCTGTTCTGTACTCTAAGGGCAGTGTTCCCTGATTGTGAGCCACTGCCGTGTTCCACAGAAAACCTCCCCTACCCGCAAATGAAGAAGCTTAAAGGCCATTATCAGGAGTAAATACTGCCAAGTCCTATTGGTCAGTTTACTAATTGGGATGGTTCAGAAAATTGGGATCAAGAAATAAAGTTACACAGTAACTACCACCCTTCTGATGCCCAACGGAAGGTAGCTGAGCCGAGTAAATCCAGACCTGCAGGGAAAGGGGAGAGGAGTCCGAATAGTAGAAATCTCAGGGAGGCCTCCAGGCTCACACAGGGAATGGCCCATCCTCCACACAAGGAAAAAGAACAGCTGCAGCCAAGCTCGCTGTTTTATTTTTGTTGTGTGGAAGCACGACAGCCCTCGGTCCAGAGCCATGATCAAATTTATAGGCTTGGAATTTTTTTTTTCACATATTGCATTCCCAAGGCATCATTTATAAAACCTGCTTTTTCTCAAGGCTGTCAACTTTGAGGAAAACTGAATTTCAAAAAAAAAGTCCTTTAACTTTTCCCAAGCAGAATCTTACACAATCCCAACCTTATTAAAATAAACACCCTAACCTTGGATTTCGACCCCAGGATGACTTGTTATGGAGATTGTGTACTCAAGGGATAGTTTGTAAGAGTAGAAACCTGCAGAAAATAATGCCCAGAGCCTTTCAGATGTTTGTGTGTGTGTGTGTGTGTATTTGTCCTATTCTGTGCCTCTGTAATTAATACAGATTCAATTGTGTGATCGCCTTAGTACAAAACGCCTTGGCCATTTTCCAGAACCATTCCTTTGTCTAAGTACACTTAACCTCTCTGTGAGTTCCAAATAACTCAGATCACAAGATCAGGGCTTGTTGTGTTTTCACAGCACTGTTGGCTTCCTTCTGGTTTAAAGGTGCTTGCCTCATTATTACGACCGGCCTTCCTCCACCTCTGCCTTAAAGTGGAAGAGTTTCCTTTCTCCTCACTTTGAAGTGGGGATCCCAGGTTGTGCTTTGTAGAAGAGTAGGATGGGTCCCCATCCTAGTACCTGAACCCTTGTCCCCAGGCAAACTCCACTTGAGACACTCCCAGGACCTGTTCATCATTGATGATTCCTTCCATCTTGGTGAGAGCTGCAGATGATATGGCAAAGTGGCTGTCTGGTGACTTTCTCATAGTCTTTTTATCAGTGAGGAAAGGCCATCTTAGAGATACTGAGTAGCGTGTCCAAGTTCACTAAACTGCAACACTGATTCTCAGATCTCAGAACCCTTGTACTAGAGGAGAAAAACAAAGTCTAAAGAAACTGCTGTAACTCCCTCTTTGAGAAACACATTGTTCTAATAAGTGAGATTTTGAATATTCTGAAGAGAAACAGGACTGATCTGGTGTCACCAAGAAGCCAGATTTGAAAACTGATTCAAAAACACGGCTAACAGTTTAAAACAAATAAGAAAGGAGTCTTCGCGAGGCCTGACTTGGGTCTACTGGATCTTGCAACCTAAATATGGTATTCCTTATTGTCCACAGAGGAGATACATGGGAGGCTGGAAAGAGGGAAGAGACCGCACGGCAAGGAGGGTTGCTGACATTCCCATTGTGCTTTCCATGTCCTCTTGATTTCTAGATTTTCACTTGACCTTTGTGACTTCAGTGTGTATTGTATGCAGAAGCATTTGGTGTATTTGGCATACGTTTCCTAGGAAAGATCTTACCACATGAAGCATGGAGAATGAGTCACAGATAAGAGGGAGAAAGGCATAATGTTCTTCCACAAACTCTTTTTTTAAAAATTTTATTTATTTATTTTTTGAGAGAGAGGGTGCGCACAAGCAGGTGGAGTGGCAGAGCGGAAGGGAGAAGCAGGCTTTCCGCTGAGCAGGGAGCCTGACGTGGGGCTCCATCCCAGAATCCTGGGATCATGACCTGAGCCAAAGGAAGATGCTTAACTGACTGAGCCACCCAGGCACCCCACTCTTTGGCTAACTCTAGAGCTAACACCACAATAAGAGCACAAAGTGGATGTTAGTATAGGATGTTGATTTTGAAATTGTCAAAACTACCTATCAGTGGACAGTACTTGTCTTTGTTAACTAGGGCCACATCAGAATTATAATTTTGTCCCAGAGCATTTCGGAGGCAAAAGCCAAAGACCCTGTTGGAGCAGCTAACACAGTCAGGAGACACCTGAGGTCTTACAGATTTAAATACTGATATAGTGTTACACCGTCATCCCTCCAAAACACAGCCCCTGCTCTGGAGGAGTAAGTAAAACTCGATTGGCAAGATGAAACCTAAATAAATCAGCACTGGTAGTCATTCCAAGCTCCCCTCTCTATTCATTGCTTAAGATTGACAAGAAGAGGCATTTTGTTTACTTCCTTTTAATTATGACTAATAAAAAAAATGCAGCATGTCCAAAAGAGGAAAGTACCTGTACTTCCGTTCTCATTTGATTCTGGGTCAGGACTGAACTGCTTTGAGAACGATGAGTGACAGCTCTGCTTAGCTTTTCACTTCCCAATAGTGGCCCGAATAGTGGCTTCAGAAATTGTTATAACCCTCTCATCTGCTTTATCATCAAATGAAGAGCTCTACCATTAATTTTGGATTTTGGGTAATCGCCAATGACCTTAACCTCTATGCCTGAGCTTTGATGAGTTCCTATGGCACCCAAGGTACACAGTGTACCATACCTTTGTCATTAACTATTTCTGCCCCTGGGGAAGATGTACCTCTCCCGGGATGATTTGACTATTGGTATAGTCTGGTGGTAACCTCCACCTGCACTGAAGGTCTTTGTTTTTGGAACTAATTTCCCTTCCATTTCTAATGACTGGTTACTTAGTAAACTGATACACCGATGAGCTGATTTTAACAACCTTTATATTAGAGCCAGTGTTGCATGTCTTTTTATGGGGGGTAGAAATGCAGCAGAGAGAGCAGACATGGTCCAGTGGGAAGGACATGGGCTTTGGGATCCATCAGAAAATCAAGATAATCCAAGAACCACGGGTGCCATTTTGCTGTGGACATGACCTACAGGCTATGACCTGAGCTCTCTGAGACTTAGTCAAATGACGACAGCAGAAACCATCACACCGACCTCACAGCCTTATGTGAAGAGAGTGCCCGGGAACATCTTTGAAAACTGTGAGGTCCTAAACACATATTCGTTACTTCCAGATCCCACTGCCTTTTCCAAAGAAAGCTTTTTTTGAGATAAAACTCACCTACTGTCCATTTCATCCATTTGAAGTGTCCAATTCCATGGTTTTTAGTACATTTACAGAGCTGTTCATCAACACAGTTTTAGAATATCTCTATCATCTCAGAAACCATGTACCTTTTAGCTCCCCCTTCTCTACCCCGTAGGCTTGCCTTCTTAATTTGTACTTTGTGTTTATTTACGGAGACTCTAGGACAATTTTTTAAATTACATTAAAAAAAAAATAAGCTGACTCGTGCACGGCAGGATGGGGAATGAGGAGCTACTTGTTCACAAATGGTATTACTGGGAAGATTATAGCTTTATTTGAAGAAGCAGAAAGATGAGTCCTCATGGTTACCACGGAAGCCCTGAGGCCATGAAGCAGCTCACGGCACTGGTAGCACCAGTGCCAACCCTTGGGAGGTAGTATCTGGACTGATGCTGATGAACAAAAGGTGGGTGGGGACTTCCCCTTTACTTAGGAGCGTGAGGTTCCAAATCCAGAGAAATTCGTGGTCAGGAAGCTGCTTTTACTTTACCTTCACTTTCCAAACAGAAGCTTGACTTCAGGCCTCAGAGCAAGGCAGGAAGGAGGGATGGTGGGAGGGAAGGATGAGGGAAAAGAGCCATTCCTGGCCCCTCCCACTTCCTGTATCACCCAGACTTTCAGTGGAGGTGTTGAAGCAGGGTGACAGTCTATATGTGGTGTCGACTGGAAAAAAGGAAATCAATACTGGCCTCCTCTTTGTTCCAGGTCGCCAGATCCCACCCTTGGACCCCCATGAGAATGGAAACAACGGAGCAATCAAACTTGGGAAGCAAACCACGCAAGCCGGCCGGCGGTGCTGCTGACCCAGGGGCCATGGTCCGCTGTACTTGAAGAAGCCAGAGTCGACCTCCCATTCTCAGCGGCCTGGCACCCCACGTAGGGAGAAGAGAGATGCTGGCTTGGCATCCTGGAAGACCTGCCACGATGGGGCAGGGAATGTCCCTGGAAAAGGCTTTTAGAACACTCCAGAAAAATCTGCCATACTGTCACAAAATGGCCTTTGGTACATGAAATGCACATGAGAGGGAACAGATGTTAGGTAATAAGTATAGTTGAGTTTTTTGTTGTTGTTACAAACCTTAAGCTACTTTTCAATTTGTAGAGCAGTCTCACTGGCTTATCTGTGTGTGGGATTCTGAGGTGGCCTTTCCCTCTGACTTCCTGGGTTCCTCAGCCCAGTTCTGGCAAATTACCCGGTGCCACTGCCTCTGTTACCTGGCCAGCCTTCACTGAAAGGGTCATTTCATTTCATTTACTTTTCAGTGGAGTGTAATTGAATCATCACTCAAGCTAGACACTTGAGCCATTATGAAAAGCAGAGAAAGATGTATTAGAAACTGTTGTCTACATCTTTGACTTCTACTTGATGCCTGTTTTTCTACATTTTGGTCATATATAAACAAACAAACCAGATCTGACTAAAATATTTCATGCAATTTGGGGCTTGGGAGGCCCAGTTTGAAAGAGTCATTTGAGTAGTTACTGTATAAATGGTGACAGATGTAGGGTATAAATATTTTTCCAGAAACTGCCTGGGATACATCATCTCCAGAGTTATAAATTCCCACTCTCTTACAGAAGGTTAATTCACAGAGTAGGGTTTTACTAAGACAGTATGTCATGGTGTCATATCTAGGGGCAAAATTAACCGGAGGGTGTATGAATCTAAATCATAGGGCAAACTTCTAATATTATCCATCAGTAGGTTACAGGAAAACCAGCCGGAAGAAGCAATGGCACCTTAAGATTCGAGACACCCCCATCCCACCCCCACCCCTGGCAAATTGCAAAACTGAAGAGAGTGTTTTAGAAGATGCCAAGCTTGGGCAGCTGGCGTTAGGGCTCACCAGAGGTCCAACCCTGGAATGCCTGTTAGCTGCATGTAGACTTCCAGAAAACCTTCCGTTCTAGATTCCCCATCTGCTCAATTAATTAAAGGTGTCTGAATCTAATGGAAGGAAAATGAAAGAACACACAGAAGGGGATAAAAGCTATTTCCACTAGAAATCCAAATCTTATTACCACTCTAACTTCCGTAAATACCTGGGATCAAAATGCAGTTGGTTTCCTAGTAGGGCTTATACTGGGGGGAAATTCCTAAAGGATATTTGGATCTGTGCCTCCTGTGAGGACTAGGAAACTATCAAGACTGGCTGGTCTCAGGAATGGTTAATCAGGCAGTGTGGGAACAGGGCCAGATGGTACCTTTTTTGCTAGGAACATTCAAGGCCCAGCAAACATTAATAGAAAACTTTTAACACAAAAGCCTGGGAAGAGATGGTGAGCCGACAAAAGACCTCAAGACCCCAGTAACTCAGTGTGATTCTCTCGAGGCTGTGCCCACCCTGCCCTTGATGGGTAGGAACACTGAGATGGCTATCAAGGAAAAGCTGGGGTCTTTGAGAGAGTCACAGCCAAGTTGACCCTCATTTATGGGGACTGCGATCAAGAAAACAGGTGGAAATCACAGATTTAGGGATTGTTCTTTTCTTTCTAGAAAAATTCAAGAGTATGTTGTCAATCGGATATCTCCACTGCTCCACTCAGCTTGCTAGAATAGTCTGACAATCGTAGGATGTGCGGGCCAGAAACACTTATTTTTGGTTCAAGAGTGCCTCTTAGCTCTTTAAGACACTCAAAAACTCGAACAAGTGGCATTTGGAAAGTCTTGGCAGAGTCTTTTCCGGGCTTTTTAGGGTTCTCCCCACATTGTCAACTTCACTAGCAGCCAGCATGATGCTGCTTATAGGCCAAGGGATGATCATGCCTCTTCTGAAAGTTAAAAAATTGGGGCTGCAAATAGAATGACCTCTTTGCGAGGGACATGAAGCCTCATTGTGGAAGCTTTCCTCACCCGGCTGTCCCTGAGAACCTGGGCCTCTCTCTAGATAGCCACTCAGGATGCCCAGCTAGGGCAGGCCACGTCCCCGCAAGGTTCCCAGCCCTGGGCGGGGTCCTTAGTGACTGCATCTTGCCTGCAAGAGCTGATACTAATCACATGTTGGGAGCAACCTGCGAATAAGCCCGAGGTCTTATTTCAGGATCTCATTGAGGCTGTGAAACACTCTTTTACCTTTCCATACTGCCTTAACTCTTCCAGCCAGTCAGATGACAATATGTTTATAATCACTACTCAGAGCAACTGGGGAAAAGAGAACACAGCACTTGGGCACACATGCATTCATAGAAACGTGGAGTCTCCTCTTCAGATAGACGCTTCGGTCTCATCTGCAAGGAAGCTTCCTTCCTTCCTTTATATTGCCTTGCAGTTACCTCCTGGCTGTTCTGATCGTTGTTGAACTCCAACCACATAATACCACATAAAGGCCTGGAAATGACTGTTGCTCCAGAATGTCAAGTAGTTTCATGTGATGTAAATCCTTCCCATCATTTTCCAACCTTTGCTTTTTTGCCCCTCCGTTCTCTTTCTTTCCACGCACGTGTATATGTGTAAATAGGATTTTGTATTTGTGACACCGACATGTAATGCATTTCACTGGCTGAGCCTAGCTCATGCCTATGTGATGTGCAGCGTAGGCCTGGGTTCTCCTGGGGGTCATTTCCCCGTGGGAACCCCTACGGTGGCGCTGGAGTCACACGCACGCATTTTAGGTCGGTACGTAATTGACTTGCCATTTTATACTTGAAATGGTACATTAGGGTGCTGAGATGACATTACCTTGCAGACTATAGAAGGTTGAAGACCTGAAACTATTTCAGCCAACGGAAGGGCTGTGCCCCAAGGAGAACTGAATTCATGGGCCGAGGGAGGTTTGGATGATGGGAACAATTCCTTTGCGGTCAAGGACTATGGCGTATGAGGGCTGAAGCCGAGCTCCTCTTATGGGACTCCACTCGCTGCAATGCTCGCAGCCAGCTGAATTTCAAGCTAGCTTAGAAACTAAAGGGCTCTGAGCTGTATTCAGATCCATTCAGCATCAAGTCTACTTTTTCAGCCATCCTTGTTGAAAGCAGACCCAGGGATCCAATGTCCGTGCTTTGTCACGAAAACCGTTCCTTTCTCTCATGTTTCTATAAAGGGCTTCTGGCTGGGCTGGACCCAGTTCTCACGTATAGAAGACGCTGCTGCAGACAATTAGGACCTTTCCACCTTGTATTCTATAGCAAGGCGCTGCCCTCAACATCACCCCATTGTGTATGTTATTTGGGGTTTAACACACACTGATTTGTACTAATAAATATTGTAAGTTTCACCAAGTTGGTCTTTTTCTTATAATGTTCAGAGGATCATTTTTTTTTAAATCACAGTTACTCAGAATAAAGCAAGGTGATCCCCCAGAGATATTTATACATACGGACTACATACAGAGATACGTGTGGGGCTGTTCCCTGGCGCTGTTTGCAAAAGCAAAATGCCTTCCCCTAAGGAAATCAGTAATAAAATGTGGCACAGCCACATGATGAAAACCATAAGGTAATTAAAACGAATGCAGGATCTCTCGTGCACCACCGACGTATCTCAAAACACGCAGGGGTACATACTGCCCCACTCTCAAGGGAGCTACTCTCCTAGTGGCCTGTGTGAATGGAACCTCAGGAGCTATGCAGTGCACAGCCTGAGCAACAGAGCTGTGGCCTGAATGAGCGAATAAAACAAGTTGAAGAAGTACAGAAGCACACACATTTACACAAAAACAATCATGTATGTTGTTGAACGTGAGTGTGTAAAAGGTGGAATTAGAAGGCAAAACATCAACTTCCATGATAGCGCTCACCTCTGGGGAGGCCGAGGCAGCAGCAAGTAGACAGGATCAGGGAGGGGAACAATGGGCATTTAACCGGCAGTGATTGGTATTTATTTCATGATTTAAAAATCTGAAGCCAACATGACAAAATGAGAGCATTTGATAATTTCAAGGTATATGCTTTATTAGTCAGTGCATTTTGCCATATTAAGTTATTTCAAAGAAAGGAGACAACGGAAACAAGCGATGAAGGATGAAGCTGACATCGTAAATGTGCTAGAAAGAATTCAGAAGTGTAGTTGCCAGCTTCATGCTCTCAGTAAATTTTACCAGGCTGACTTGGCGCACCCTTTCGTCATCTCTGCTACTCCCGCCTGCCCACTGACACGCGCAGACTTTCTCTCACACACCTGTGCGTCTGGTACTTCTGTGCATACTTGATGCATAGATGGACCTGGAAGAGTGTGTAGAGGGAGGAAGGCAGGGCCTCGTGTTCTCAGCATTCTAGTCACGCCCGTGCTGACAAGGCACTTGCAGTACATAATCAAACAAGAAACAAAATGAAAAACATCCTCTCCAAGAGACCCGGTATTCCGATTTTGTGAGAACACAAGCCTTTCTTTTGCATCTCCTGGGAAGTGGTAACCTATTTACGGTGAGATGGGGAAATGTTTTAGAACAGCCCAATGGATTGCTGGATTTAGCCAGCCCAGCCTTCCTTGTCAGTAGCATTCTATATAGCTGCTCCAACCTCTCCTCTCTCTCTCTATCCGGCTCCATCCCAGTTGGGGGGTTTATTTTGTAGGACCCAGGGTCTGAGGAGTTGTGCACTGAGGCACCTCACATGTTTTTACAAAACAACTCTGGTTGACTTATGGGCTCTGGAAAAACACAGCAAAAAGCCCAGAGCTTTATTCAGTTTGACCAGTGAGGACTGCCTGTGACTGTTCTAAGTAGTCATTAAACATTTCCTGCTCAGGCAAGTGCTGTCCCAAGAGCTAGGCTTGCCTGTCAGAAGATGCTAACTTCATGAGCATCCGTGTCCAGGAGCGACGTCTCTGAAGTTTCGACAACACAGCCCCGTCTGGTTCCCCTGGCTTCTGGTACACCCGTGAAGCATCCTTTCCTCCATCCCAGTGTTTATGGAGACAACAGACAGAGAATCCCAAGCATTGGTTGGCATACTGAAGATGGGCGCTCTTGTACATGCTGGTCAGAGCGCAAATCCACCATCTTTCTAGAAAGTGGCTTGATAACGTGTATCTGAGACGTTTGAAAAGACTACATCCTGTGACCCATGAATCCCGGTTTTCTATTTGTAGGAATTATTGTGTGTGCTTGTGTGTGTATATATATGGGTATATATGATATGTCATACATATAATACACATACACATTACCTATTACTGAATACATATTCAACCAGAACTTAGTGTCTTAAAACCATGAATACCTGTGTCTTACGGTTTCCAGGGGCAGAATTTGGGAACAGTTTAGCAGGGTGGCTCCGGTGTGAGGTCTTTAACAAGGTGAATTGGGGATGTCGATTGATTGCAGCAACTGAAGACTTGACCGCCTCCCTCACACGGCTCTTGACAGGACGTCCCATTTCCTTGCCCTGGTGGGGGGCTCTCTCCATACCCTGCTCAAGTGACATCATGTCATGGGAGCTGGCTAGCGTGGATTTATTAATTAGTGACACGCACATGCTAAGGTGTTTGTCCCAGTATCATTTATAATAATGAAAGCCTGGGATAATCCAAATGATCTATGATAGGAAGTTAACTAAAAATAAAATAAATAAATTAAATAAAAGATTAAATAAATAAATTATAATAGAACCACAAAATAGAATACCGTAATCATTAAAAATGACAGTATTCAAAATCAGTGGTATTGGCCATAAGGGTCCGAGGTATGAAAATTTACTCAATTCTTTTTTCTGCCATGTCTTCCTTTCTACCCTGAGCCCCCTTTCTGTGTAGTGTGGAAAGCTGGATGTGGTCTCCCAGCTGGTCTGACCTCATCAACTCAGCGGCTTCCATCACTGCAGGCTTTAGTGTACTCTCAGGTTTGAACCTTCCTTTTCTCCCAGGGGGTGGCTGAAGGGGTGACCAGAA
This sequence comes from Mustela putorius furo, assembly GCF_011764305.1. Lineage (NCBI taxonomy): Eukaryota > Metazoa > Chordata > Mammalia > Carnivora > Mustelidae > Mustela > Mustela putorius. The sequence continues at coordinate 8,553,309 of NW_025422010.1, read as the reverse complement.
GGCATCGAAGCTTCTGGAGGACCGCTGTAGTGTTCCTGGGTCTCATTGCCTGGCCCGCCCAGTGGTCTCTCTCCGTCTCCCTTGTCTTGGGCCTCAGCCCCCTCAAGTCTATTTCTATACCTCATATAAAACTCCTGGGAAGATTATGGATGGGAGCATGAGCTCTTCTGGGATCCTCAGAGATGGGTAGGACAGCAGCCCGGGCTGGAATGGGGGTGCTCTGTCAGCGGAGGTGTTCCTCTATTGTTGGGGTTCCCTGATGACAGCCTGGGGCGGGGTACAGTTCTCAGTCCTCTTTCTGGGAGGCTGGTGGGAGGCTAGTGCTGGGCCCACCTTACCCAGGTCGCGCCTGCATGAGAGCTTCTCAACTTCCCATAGTCCAGTGGCTACGAGTGGGGAGAGGCGGGCCATAAATTCATCCTAGCTTTGTCAGGGCTTGCCTTTTTGAGTTCCAAAATCCCTTGCATACATGCAGACTTCATTGTCCTCACTGGGGTGCCTTTGAGAGTGAAGGGGATGTGGTTACTATCAAGCTGGAACAAGAGGATTAAGTTGCATAGTCTCCGGAACACCAGGACATATGGTCATTCTGGTCCAGCTCTTACCCATGTAGCAAGGTGGAAGGTGGTGTTCGAGAGGTGGGGCGGAAAACTCTGTTCCTGCATAAGTAGCTCATCATAGCTGCCTTGGTAAAGTCAATGATCCATCCATCCATTCAAGAAGCATTTGTTGGGGCTGCCTGGGTGCCTCAGTGAGTTAAGCCTCTGCCTTCAGCTCAGATCATGATTTCAGGGTCCTGGGATTGAGTCCTGCATCGGGCTCTCTGCTAGGCAGGGAGCCTGCTTCCTCCTCTCTCTCTCTCTCTCCCTCTGCTTGCCTCTCTGTCAAATAAACAAAATCTTAAAAAAAAAAAAAGGCAGCAGTGTTGAGGGTCACTATGAGCCAGTGCTGAATGAGCCTTCTGTGCCCCAGCAGATGTATGCAATTTTCAAGCTTACAAAGGATGAAACAAACATAAGGGAAAAGACAAAAGAGCCACGAATGGCAGGAATGAGAAGGAGATGTTCCTTTAGGGGTAGACAGGTCAGCCTGACTGGGAGGGGCCCAGTGATCACATCAGTAGGAATCAGTCCACCTCTCACCCATCATAAGATCCTGAACAAGTTACCTGGTTTCTCTGAGCCTCAGTTTTCACCTGTCAAATGGGGATAGTGCCCACATCACAGGTTTGATGTCAACATTAAGCAAAATTGTTGTATGAGGCGCTTAGCCCGGACAACCTCGGGGCCACAATTATGCCATTGGCTGGACCTTTGCCCTCGATTTGTGATGTGACCTCCTAGTTGCAACTTGCTTATTTTGGTTCCTCTCCTTGGAGGAAGCCAACTCCCCGCTGGGCAAGGAGCTCCATCCCAGCATGCTGAGATCATGACCAGAGCCCAAAGCTAGACTCTGAACGGGTGAACCACCCCCCAGGATGCCTCGTTTTAGCGACTTTCAAATTCATGATCCAGCACATAAACTATAGTCACCGCGTTATACTCTGGACTTACTTCTTTTACAACTGGGATTTTTAGCTTTTGATCTCCTTCTGTCTTCTCCTTTCTCTGCTCTCATTAGAAGCACTGTAAATACAACGCACGAAGGAAAGGAGTTCTACCTTCATTGAATACATGCCATGAGCTAAATACTTCCAAGTTGTATCTCATTTCAGCCATAAAACGAATCTGGTGCAGGGGAGTGGCGGGGGTGGGGTGGTTGCTGCACTGTTGTTCTCCTCTGTGTGGAAGGAACACGGGGCGCTTTGCTGACTCTCAATCTTGTGGTTCCTGGCAAGGAACTTCTATCCCTGTGGAGGCCGGGCTCTCAGGAGGAAGTGGGGGGCTGGGCAGCTCTGGGTTAAGCAGTTCAGGCCAGAAGGGCTGAATCACTCCATTAGCGAGATGTGCTGGTTTCAAGGAACTATTATCTGGTCCCAGAGTGCACGTGGGACTCTCCTTGACCCACTGCTCCGGCAGCGTGATGGATCTTCTCCGTATCCCTGACCTCGATGTTGACACCATTTGCTCAGCCCTGACCGAAGTTCTTAACGGGCTTTTTGAAATGACTCTGGCATCAGGGTCCCGCAATTTTGCTGCGGCAGAACATGCGCCCGAGGACCCAGCGCCAAGCCTGGGTGACCCGAGGGCGACCAGCCTCCTCTGCATTCCCTCACCTTGCATTTTCTCTCGATGGGTACCTAATTCAGTCTCCTTTCCTTGTCCTTTGGAAAAGGATCCCAATTGGCTTCTAAAGCACGTCCCACAATTTTTCTTTCTCCCGTCTGAAAGTCCTCCTGTGCCGATTCCCACCCGATGTCAACTGACACATACCCATAAACCTCTTCTAGAGGTGCTCAGCGGCCCTCCATTTCCTCCCCCCTCAAACTCCTCCCTCTCTCCTCCACACTGATGAAATCCTTAAAAGAGAATCTCGATCATCTATTCATTCACTCACCTGAATTTAGAATTGGGTCTCTATCCGTCCTTCTGCACCTTCAAAGGGATAGGTATACGGAGGGGCCACCTCCCTACTTGCCTCTATCTCCTCATTCTCTCCCTGCATCCCTGCAGGAACTTGAGGCTTCGTCCCCTTGCCCCCCCTCCTGCGGTTCCCTCCTTCTCCTGCCTGGGCTCTGTGCTTCCGGTAACTTCCTTCACGCACCTGTTCATTTCCCTTTGCTCAATCCTTTTAGACTCCTAGCTGCTTAACTGCAGGTAGGTCCTGCAAACAGGCTCCCGATACCTCTCAGATCATCCCCCTTTTTATGATCTCATCCAGTCTGATGATTTTGACTACTGCTTCTAGGTGTTGGACTTTCAAACTGTGGTCTGGCCTGGCTTCTTTCCGGAGACGGGAACTTGACTCCCAGCGGCCAGGTTGGGGGCACAGGTGGGTGCCCCGCCCCAGGTCCCTCCCCCTCACCCCCATCGGGCCGCCAGGAGTGTCCTCAGCCTGGTTGCCTGTCGCTGCCCAAGCTGCAGTCCCTCGGGGGCTCAGACTTCAAATGTGAGAGTCCGTGTCAGCTTCTCCTAGGTGTTTGTCAAACGATGGAAATTCTATTTCTGGAATTTCTCGAACATTTTGAACCCTCTTTCCCCTGGGGGGGGGGGTTTGATATATTCTGTCTTAACTATTGACATGGCTCCTTAGCTGATCACTGAGGTCTTTGGCCCACAGGTCTGTTGTTGAAGATGCTGACTGAGAATTTGCTGAAGTACAGATCAGATTACGGCATCCCCTCAGAACTTTCTGTAAGTCCCTACTGCAAATACAGTGAAAATCCCGAGTGTGTGAGCTGTGCTGAAATAGTGCTCTGGTTTGAGCTGGGCCTCAGTTTCTCCCCCGCAGGGGCTGGGGTGGCTCCCTTCTGCTTCACTACATGGTTGCTGGGTGGCTCTCCTGGGGGGTGGGGGAATCCCCGTCTGCTCCTCTCTCCTGGCTTCTAGGAGCTTTCTCCCAGCTCCCCCACCAGCGAGTAACAGCCCTTCCTCTCTCTGGATTTTGGGGTACCAGGTTAGCCTGTAAGTTAAAGTCAAGCTGCGCTTGCTCTTGGTAAACACATGGCATAATGATCCCTCTGTATTATATGCAACTGATCAATCTCTGAACTCTGCCTCTGAAACTCATGATACACTGTTTGATGATTAATTGAATTTAAATAAGATTTTTAAAAATTTAAAAAAAAAAGGGAAAAGGAGAAAAACTCACAGGCGAGTTTTCCTTGAGTGTTTGGTACATTGCACACCAGGCCAAAGACAGGAGAGGCCAAGGCAATCTCTCTTATCTTTAAGAAGTTTACACTTGGATTAGGCAGGATTTATGGATTTATGCCACATGACATCATTTCACTCAATGTGTGGTGCTGACAGGAAGGGCTGGGTGGCCAGGATAAAGTGTGGGGTCTGACATTCTAAATCTTTTTTCCTTTAAACATTTATTTTCCAGGTTTTGATTTTGTATGTGGTATGGATGGTTTGGGAAAGTCTTATAGGAATAGTTCCTTTTACCACTCTCCTGTTTCTTTATTCAGAGGCCAAGGCAAGGATGATGGTCTGCCAGTTGCTAGTAAAGAATTTTAGCAAAAATCTTTTTTTTAAGTTAATGGTTTTCATGTAAAACCTTCTTCAGTGGTTTCTTACTATACATGCTGAAATCCATTCGTGCTTTTATACATCCATTCACTGAGTGCCCCTGGAATGCCACAGTCACGTATGGTGACAATGAGCTTCGGTCCTTCCCAGGAAGGTCAGCGCTGTGACCCTGAGCATCAAAGCCACAATTCATGTGCCAAGACATGTTCAATGGAAATGGTTGCTTTGCTCTGTTATGCTGGGGGTGTTATTTTTACAGCTATGCTCTGGGGTCTGCTAACCTGCTTGTCTCTAGCAGGTGGGTGTTGGGAGAGTCAAGGAACCAAGGGCAGAGAGCAAAGTTCCTGCACTCTGAGTGAGGAGCTGGGTCATGTGCATTTTTAAAATTTCTTTAGCAACCGATTGTTAAAAACACCATCAAATTGACAACTCACCTGAATCTTACCAAAACATCTCTGAACACTTTTCTAGTAAATATTAATACAGGAGAGCTTTAAATATTATACCAGAAGTATTTCTAACCACAAAAATGTTGGAGGTTAAATATTAGGACAAAGGGACTGAGTGAAGTCACTAACCCACTCTTCTGTGAGCAAAACATTAGTATCAATGTGCTTAGAGCTGATGAGGAATGAGTAGCGTACTGAACTCAGAGAACCAGGTACAAGGGCATGAGATCCACAACTTAGATAAAATACTGATTGTTCGTGACAAAACCTCTGTGTGACCAGTCATTTGGAGGTGGAAAAGAAGAGCATTCACATTGAATTTTTTTTTTAAAAAATAAAGCCTTTTCCCATTAAAAATGTCCATTCTTGGCTTTTTGGGTAATCTAGAAAAGTAGAAGGTATTGTGAGCAATTTATCAGTCTAGCCAGACCTTCAAGTCACTTAGAATTTTTTTTTTAAGATTTTATTTTTCTATGTAATCTTTACACCCAAAGTGGGTGTTGATCTCACAACCTGAGATCCAGCGTCACATACTCCACTGAGCCAGCTCATACTGGGCCAGCCAGGCGCCCCCAAAGCACTTAGTATGTTTTAGGAGTTTGTTAGTGTTTTTTATTATGTCATTGACAAGCTAGGTAAAAAATAATTTTCTAATAGATGTTCAAATGGATTTATGGCTCTATTTGTTTTACGTGAGTCCACAATAACATCTTTCAGATTTGGGGGAATTGTCTAAAGGACAGTAGGATATTGTAGGTGAACCTAATGAAACCGAAGAGAAACCGAGTCTAGCTCTGTGTAATGACTTGCCCAACTGATTGGTTTCTGATCTCCGTCGTAAAAAATACTTAAACGGCGGTCACATCAATGACCAAAAAAAAAAAAAGATAGGATGGAAATATGAAATGTAGATAACTTTACACTCAGAGCAATCCGTGCTGAAAAAAAAAAGACTTCTATGAAGATAAGCATTCTTATATTTTAGTGGTGAGCCCACAACCACACTCTGTTGATCTGATTACAAAATAATTCTTTGGGCACTTGGGTGGTTCAGTCAGTTAAGCATCTGCTTTTGGCTCAGGTCATGATCTCGGGGTCCTGGGAAGCAGCCCTGCATCAGGCTCCCTACTCAGAAGGGAGTCTGCTTTTCTCTCTCCCTCTTCCTACCATTCCCCCTACTTGGGCTCTCTCTCTTCCTTTCTCTGTCAAATAAATAAATAAAATCTTTAAAGAAATTCTTTTTGGGGGGACTGTTTGACATATTTTATTTTTCAAATTTAATTGAATTTTTATGTGTGTGTTCCAAAATTCATTGTTTGTGCACCACACCCCATGCTCCATGCAATAGGTGCCCCCCTTAATACCCACCACCGGGCTCACCCAACCCCTCACCCATCTCCCCTCCAAAACCCCCAGTTTGTTTCTCAGAGTTCACAGTCTCTCATGGTTTGTCTCTTAATGAAGAGTGACTGTGACGAACACTTCTCTCTTAAAGCGATATTCTCTATCAGTTAATAAGTACGTTATTAGAACCACATAAAACTGTAGTTGAAGCTTCCAGTTAAATCCCTGCAGAGGTGTCTGTTCTTCAGGAGCTGACATGTCAGTGCAGCATGAGACACCTGCACGAGGGACGCCATTGTCACCACCCACCGAGGCCCTCGTCCAGTCGCTGTCCCACCTCTTTTATGTAAAGTCTTACAAATATAGAAAATCTCAAAGATTTATGCAGCAAACCCATGAGTGTGTGCCCACCATCCAGAGTTAGCAAATATTAACACTTTATTTATAAGCATTGGTGATAGACACGCTCACACATATTTAATTAAGCAAAATGAAATTGAATATAACAAGAAAAGCTCAAGTCCCTTTTAATCTTTCCAGACCTATTTCCCTTCTCCTTTCACCCACTCAAAGCAATTAGTATAGTGAGTGTTGTAGATAGCCCGTGAGCCACGTTTTCCCTTTATTTTGTACATTTACACATATAAATGCATGTATACAGATATGTCTGTCTATCTAAATAAATTGTATTGCTTCCATCTTGGACTGGAAAGCCCATTTTATGGCATGTGTTTTCCTCCTTACGATAAAAGCCCTAAGGAGTTAGCCAGAGGGTCTGCTCACCTTTTTATCCCCGATGTGTAACCTCATTGTATCCTGTGTAAATATTCAACAAATGTTGTTGAACTGACTAGTATCTGCCGGTATATTATGAAATATTATGAAGTGGCATTCATTGGTATTTTCACTATGGTAGGTACACACACATGCACACACACAGGCACACACACACACACACACACACACACATGCATGCACCCAGATCCCCAGAAGAGTTCAAATAGCATTTCTCTGGCCACGGAGCTCCTTCTTCTAGCTCCTTCCTTCCTACTTCTATATGCCCTTCCCCTTTCACATGCCTATCCACTTTTCCCCTCCCTTGTCTTGTTCTAGCCCCCTCTGACCATCTGAGCCTAGGCACCTAAGACCCTTGGGAGTCTGCCAAGACTGCCTTCTACCATTATGGCCCCCAGAGGTACCATGGTAAGACCATCTAGCTGATTCTTTCTGAGTGCCCACTCTCTGGAGCTCTAAATGCTCAGAAAAGACAGCGTGAACCCCACTGTAGAGGAAAACTCCATCTCCCTACTCCTTCCTGTTGATTCCTCAGTTAAGCTGCTTTGTGCAGGGTCCCCTTCCAGCTGTACAGGAGAGTGGAAGGGGTCTTTCTTCCTGTCTCACTTCCCCAGAATACCAGTTCTTTCTTGCAAAAACAGTCACGAAGTCAGTGTAGACCAGTGCTCCTAACTCCATCCCAGAGGGGTGCCCAGGGCTACCCTGGGTTAGGGCTGAAGACTCTACAAACAAAACTTTCTTCTGCTCAAACCTATCATCTCTTGTAAGAGACACTGCTGACACCAGGCTCCACGCACAGCCTGTCAACACCCACCTCTATTCTCAAATGACCACTTCCTACAAACACCTGCTTTTCTCTCAGGTGGCTGCAGGGACAGGTGAAACAGGTGCACATGGAAAGGAGAAGGGCTGACTAAATGCCCCTGGAAAAAGTACTCAGAAGGAAGGAAGGAAGGATCGCTTGAGATATGGTCTGTGATCTCCTCCAGTCCCCAGAGGGAGTCCCCAGAGGGAGTGACCCTTAATGGTCACAGTGACAGTTGGCTTAATTCCTTCCCCACCGCCCCACCAGTGTCTCCTGAGTTCACCTTCCAAATAAGCTACCTGCACTCAAAGTCTTAGATCTGCTTCTCACAGTTTTGTCAAAATGTATTATTATCTATTCAGTGATAAAAAGGAACCTTTGACACAAAAATCAACATGGGGGATCTTACATGTATATTGCTAAGTGAAAGGAGTCAATCTGAGAAAGCTATATATGATAGGACCCCATTTATATGATATTCTGAAAAAGGCAAGACTATAGAGACAAGTCAGTGACTGCCAGGAATTTGCAGTAGGGTGGGAGTTGACTAGGTGAAGCACGGGACTTTTTTTTAGAGCTGTGAAACTATTCTGTATGGTACTGTAGGGATGAATAATAATACTACCCATTTGTCAAACCTATAGGACTTCGCAGCACAGAGCGAACTTAATGTATGCAAATTTGGGGGGGGGGAGACAATGACTCAGATGGCAGGGGATCCCAGAGTGAAATGCAGAATGTGACAAAGAATATACCTATTACCTATTACAAATGTATGGTATAATTTCACTAAAGGGGTGGGGGAACAGAGAGACTTGACCTAAATAACTTCAGAAATGACTAGAAATAATAAGCCCAAAGACAAAAAGAACTGTATGTAAGGAATGTGCTCAAGGTGATGCAGTTATTAATCGTGGAGGGACAGGTTAATTATCTGAAACCATTCTACCTATGTGCTGGAACTGAACGAACAAGTAAATGAATGACAGCCAGTAGGAACCAAGTAGCTTTTGGAAGAGAAGTTAACAGACAAGCTTGGAGGAAATGCTACAGTGGACCATGTGGGACTGAATCAAAGTCAACTCATATTTAGCTTAATACAGATACTGACGTAGAAATAACTGCATATGTGTGTGTATGTACAGGTTAGCTTTATCTGTATATAGTTCCTAGTTATGCTCACTAACTCTAAAGGTAATAGCACCCAGTATCAATGAGCACACTTGGCTCAGATTTTGTTTTCTAAATACCATTCTCCAATAAGAGGAAGCAGGGCTCATTACATAAATCGGTGATTCTAGGGATATGGCTGGGAATCTATAGAATGAGCCAGAGCATCTTGTAGTGCCCCAAAGTAAGGAAGTGCTCAACAGACCAAACCACAGGCATGTGTACAATAAAAGGACACAGGAGCCATCTGAAAGAGTTCTCAATGGCCAAAGCTGGAACGATTTGAGCAAAAAATAAATTTCATAGTACTGAGTTATGATCCAAGTATAAAATAAGTGTCCAGGGCACCTGGGTGGCTCGGTAGGTTAAGCTTCCAACTCCTGATTTCAGTTCAGGTCAGTATTTTAGGGTCGTGAAGTTGAGCCCTGCGGTGGGCTCTCGCTGGGTGTTGAGCCTGCTTAAGATTCTCTCTCTTCCTTACCTCTGTCCCTCCCCTGCCCGCTGCCTCTCAACAAAATAAATAAATAAAAATAAAATAAATGTCCATGAGTCCATACTAGTATAAATAAATGATTGAACAAATAAATAAATGGAGGATGAGAGAGACAAATCTCTCAAACAGAAAAATTCTCAATAATTTATGTAGATTCTCCTCCCTCAAGGATATGGGGCATGCCTTGAGTTTGGGCTTTACACAGTGACTTTCTTCCGAAGAGTACACTAAGGAAAGTGGAGAGAGAGTAATTTTATAGCAGAGGAACCTGACAATCACTACCTTAGCCAGGCAATCAAGATTAACATCATCAGTGATAAGTCACCCTGATAACACTTTGAAATATTATCCCTAGATATGCTTAATTAATAATAAAGTGATTAAAATGGTACTTTACCTCTGTGGTCTTCCTTGCCAAGCCAAAACATATAACCCTGGTCTGAGAAGAACTCTAGAAAAATCCCAAATTGAGGGACATTGTCCATAATACATGACCAGTACTTCCTCAAACCTTCCAAGGTCATGAAGAAAAAGAAAGTCTGAGAAACTGTTACAGCCCAGAGGAGCCCAGGGGGACATGACAACCAAATGCACTGTGGGATCCCGGAGCATAGAAAAGGAGGGAAAAGCCAATGAAATCTGATATGTTATTAGTTAACAATAACATATCAGTATTTGTTCTTAGTTGTGACAAAGGTCATGTAAGAGGTTAATAAGGGAAACTTGGTGTGGAGTATGTGAGAACCCTCTGCACAACCTTGGCAAGTTTTCTAAAGATATAAATCTATTATAAAATTTAAAATTTATATAAAAATGCATTCTTGTGTGAGAAGACTGTCTTCTCTCCTGGAATAAAAAATCAGAAAGTATATAACAGGTAAAGATGCAGAGAACTGGGGATCCTGGATGGCTCAGTAGGTTGAGCATCCGCCTTTGGGCCCTGTCATGATCCCAGGGTCCTGGGATCGAGCCCCACATCAGGTTCCCTCTCCTGTGGGGAAATTGCTTTTCCCTCTCCTTCCTGTTCCCGCTCTCTCTCGTTATCTCTGTCTGTCTCTCTGTCTTAAATAAATAAATAAATAGGATCTTTGGGGGAAAAAAAAGACACAGAGAACCCTCTCATGCTCCAGTTTTTACTGTGATTGTATAGAGAACTTGTGATTAATAGAATCTTTTACATGCAAATCTTATATTGAAAATATGATTTCTAACAGTTCTTACAAAATTGCACAAAACATCTTATTTTGTATCTTATGGTGTTTTAGTGTTGATTCATACTAAATTTCCTCACTTTCTGTCACCTATCCATTAATGATATGATAAATAACTAAAAGAGTCTGAATATAGGGAAAATGTTTTTTATTATTCCATAGTAAGTTGGTGGTCAGTTTGATACATGCAGTGTATAAAAAAATTAAAACTCTGGTACACCTGGGTGGCTCAGTCGGTTAAGCGTCTGACTCTTGATTTCAGCTCAGGTCATGATCTCAAGGCCGTGAGATTGAACTCTGCATCTGGCTCCACTGGGTGCAGAGCCTGCTTAATATTCTCTCCTTCTCCCTCCGTACCTCACTACTTTCTCAAAAAAAAAAAAAAAAAAAAAAAAAAAAAAAGGAAGGAAGAAAAATTATAGCTCTAAGTGTTTATACATGATTTTTTTTACCATCTGTCTGAGATGGCTAACTTTTCAATAAGTTAGCCAAAGGAATGACCTACAGACTGACTTCTCTCCAAATTATTGGGATTCTCATGTAATTAAATCCTGGAAAGTTTTAGCACTTTGGGTTTTATTGTTATGGGTTTTATTATTATCATCATTTGGGACTGTGGAGGAGGCAGTCTTAGAATCAGACGCTCAGTATTTTATAAACAAATATACCACGAGAAGCGAAAATCATGAAAGTCAAAACTGATGGATTTAACCACACAAAAATGGAAGCACCTGTATGTTGTTCCAAAAAAATCACAAAAAAATTTAAAAGACACACAGAGAAAGACTGTGATAACTGGCAAAATGTTAAGGGAATGGGCATGTATGGAGCCACCTCCCCATTAAGAATGATCAAGTAAGGCTGGAGGCTGTGATACCACAGTTTGCAAAGGAAGAAATGTAAGTTAATGATAAAAACGTACACAAATTCAAGGAAATGCAAATTAAGATACTAATGACATAACTTTCTTTGTCCATCAAATTGTACTTTCATACCTTGCTGATAGTTACAGATTGAAACAGAAGTCTTTAAAATGTCTACTAGTTGATTTAGGGATTCAATTTCTAGAATTTTATTCTAAGAAAATAATTAAGAATAATTGAAGACTCTGAAAAACAACCTGAGGGTTTTGAAGGGGTGGGGGGGTGGGAGGTTGGGGGAACCAGGTGGTGGGTATTAAGGAGGGCACATATTGCATGGAGCACTGGGTGTGGTGCAAAACAATGAATAGTGTTACACTGAAAAGAAATAAAAAAATAAAAAAAATAATTGAAGACATTTATCCATAAATGTTTCTTTTTTATATTGGTTATAACAGCAAATAATAAAAATAGCCTTTATGTCCATCGATAGGAAACTGTCTAAATTGTAGGTTGTCCATTTAAAGGAACATTCATCAGTCATTAAAATGATTATGTAGGTCCGGGATTGGCTAACTGTGTCCATTGGCCAGCTGCCTGTTTTTGTAAATAAAGTTTTATTAGGACATAGCCATGCCCATTTGTATGGTTGCCATATTAGCTTGCTAGAGCTGTCATACAACTGACTGGGTGACTTAAACCACAGAAATGTATTTTCTCACTGTTCTGGATGTTAAAAATCCAAAGTCAAGGTGTCCACAGAGGATGTTTTTTTCTGAACACCATGAGGAAAAGATCTGTTTCAGGCCTCTCTCCTTGCTTTGTCGATGTCCATCTTCTGCATCTTTGCGGTGTCTTATCTCTATACTTGTCTGTGTCCAAATGCCCCCTTTCTCTAAGAAGGCTAGTGAGATTTGATGAGGAGCCCATCCTAATCCAGTATGACCTCATCTTAACTAATTACATCTGCAACGACCCTATTTCCAGAAAAGGTCACATTTGGAGGTATTAGGGGTTAAGACGGCAGCATGGGAATTTTGGGAGGACATCGTTCAATCTGCAACAGCTGTTAGCAAGCTACAAATGCAGAGTTGAGTGGCTGTGACCAAGACCATGAGATCTGCAATGTCTAAAGCTGTCCCTTTTCAGCAGAAGTTTGCAAACCCCTGCTATAGGTTTTGCTGTGGAGAAGATTCAGAATATACTCCTCAGTGAAAAGGATTGCAAAAGTACCTTCTGGAAAATTATCTCATTTGAAAATATCTGTGTGTAAATATGAGAAAAGCAAAGGATATACATCACCATATTAATAGTGGTGATCCTTGAAGATGGGCACTTGGAATAATCCTTATTTTCTCTCAACTTCTGTTCCTAATGTTTCTATTATGAACATGTATTATTTTTGTAATTATAAAACCAAAAAACTTACACCAGCATAATGTGTGAAAAGACTAGACCACCATGTTGTCTTTGTAAGCTCAGGGTAGAAATGAATTTCCACACGGGATTTATTCCAACTTCTTGTGTGTTTCCCTGCATTGCAGAGTCTGGAAACCTGAAAGCCATACTTTTTGTGCACCTTTCCCCTACCCTCCAGGGGTTTTGAGTTCAAAATAGATTGTACCAGTAGATGGACCTGGATGAGAAGAAAGCCATCACCTTGCAGATTCATCCCTCTCTGCCAGAGTTCAGCTCTAGCTCTGAGCTAAGAGGGGGTTTGGGGCAGTGGCTTTCTCCCTCCTGGACTGCAGCTAGAGCAGGAAGTTCTTGGAGTCAACAACTTTCTGATTCCCTGCCTTCCTGATATCATGCAGACTGCAACCTTCTGGCAGCCCAGTTCTGTGATGCTGCTCATTGTTCTAAAAATTATTCCAGGACACCTAGCCCAAAGGTGGGCTTTCCAGCTATTTTATAATTAGATGAATCCTTCTATGCCTAAAAATTGCTGACTTATTGTCTCCATTACAGAACCACAACTGACATAAGGGTTCGTGAGCAATTTGGGGACCGGCTTGTGCTAAAAGGGGAAAAAAAGGTATTTTCAAGAGAAAATAATTTTATGACAAGTTGAATGAAGACTATTCAGAGGCATCGATATTTCAGGTTGCTTGAAATGCATCTGAATTGCAGAATGAAGAGTAGAAATGACTGGAACCATTCTGCCAAATCTAAAACATAGCTTAGATCCCCCAGATTTAAGCACAACAGGGTCATAGATCCCCTCACTTTTATGAAGATGTGCAAATAGAATGTGGCTTTAAAACTGTTCCACAGTGGGGGTGCCTGGGTGGCTCAGTGGGTTGATGCCTCTGCCTTCAGCTCGGGTCGTGATCTCGGGGTCCTGGGATCGAGCCCCGCATTGGGCTCTCTGCTCAGCCGGGAGCCTGCTTCCCCCCACCCCCCATCTGCCTCTCTGCCTCCTTGTGATTTGTCTGTCAAATAAATAAAATCTTTAAAAAAAAAATTGTTCTACAGTGGATCTACTTTCTCCATGAGCCCTAGGTCTAGGGAATTTGTGCGGGAATGTTGAGGGGTGGGATTTAATCTGCCTATTTGTTAAATTTCAGCCTGAAGAACACTTTCTCATTCTGGTAGCAGCTCAGTCTTTCCGATTCCTCCACTTTCTCCATAATATTTGGGTGCACAGGGTCATGGGGCCTGGTTGTGGCCCAGCCATCTGCCTCTTGTTTCCCATGTCAAGTGGCTAGTCTGGCCTGGTCCCTAGACTGAGGACTGCTGAAGACCACTGGTCCCATCGAGGAGGTGGGCCGCCATAATCTTACCCACTGGTTGAGCTTGCAATTCCAGTTCTTGCCTCTGGTCCAAAATCCCCTTTCATGGTGGCTTCTTTCTTCTTCCTTGAGGTCTCTGTAGGTCAGCTGGTCTTCCCAGGACTCTCACAGCCCCACTCCAGGCTGTGCAGGATTTCCAGATCTTTGGCTTGCACATAGCAGGCTATGCGGCCAGGAGCCTGCCCCAGGCCAAAGAACCCAGTCATGCCCTCTGCCAGGGGCCCATAGCTGCCATGTTGGTTTGGAGTCCACAAAGACATGAGCTCTTCCTGGCCTCCAAAATGGAACCCAGGCAAATACTCCTCTGCTGTCAGCTTTCCTCTGAACACATCTAACCTGGGTCCATGCTGAGGTTTCATTCTTGCTGAGGGGAGTCCAGGACACAGGTACCTGTTCTCTCAGATTCCCATCTATTTGGATGGAAGGTGTGATGTTTTCACTTCTTCTCAGTTAGGGAATCTCTCCATGTTATCATCTACTCCCTTCCAAATAGCTCAATAGGACACCTGACAGGCAGGCAGGACTTTGTAGAGGAGAGTAACATGATTAGGAGGAGACACTATGATGATTAGAGTGATGAGTCAGAAAGAAAGCTGGGGCTGAAGAATCCTAGAGGGAGGCTGTAGAAAAGTTGGTTTCGAGTTACCATCCTTTGGCAAACAGAAGAGTTCAGTGTAGTATGCAGAGGGCAGGCTTAGAACCCGCCCATCTACTGGCTTTGTGAGCTTGAGCAAGTTACATAACTTGCTCAAGGCTCAGCTTTCTTATTTGTAAAGTGAGGATCATAATGGTACTTACCTCAGTGGTGTGTTATAGGAAATAATGCCTGTGAACACACAGCAGGCACCGGGCAAGGCCAACACCCAGCTCGGCCTCCAGAACCAAGGCTGTCATGAAACTCTCAACTACTAGGGAAGACCAGTTGTAAGCGCCATCCGCCTGTAAGTTGTTCCTCGTTGTGTGATGTAGGCTGGCGAGGTTGGAAGAAGTTGAAGGGTACCACCTTGTCTTCACTGTGAGGCATGCGTGAAGTATGAGTGGGTATGGACAAGGAGCTGGAAGTGGAAAGTGATAGAGCGGGAGCCCCGGAAGAACCAGAAATGAGTCCGGAGAAACAAGAAGAAGCCAGTCAAGGTGATGCTAATGGTGAATGGGAGGGAGGAGGGTCACCTTAGGCATCCACATGCTTAGGGAGGAGGCAACAGGATTGAAGCAGAGAAAAGTTGTAGTGTTTAAAGAAAAACAGCTTTATATAAAGATATGTGTAATCACATACTGCTGGCCTTCTGTTGAATGTGATTATGCAAGTTGATACATCATTCATAAAACTACATTTATGAGCTCTGCGAATGACGTGAGTCTTCCTTGGAGTATGTGATAAGAATTTGTGTGTGTGTGTGTGTGTGTGTGTGTTTCTCTTCTGTATTTTTATTTATTTATTTTTTTGTTCAGAAAGTCCACTAATACAGGGTCTGTCCAGCCATGTGACTCCGTTGGTCCCAGAATTCTTGGATCCAGCACATATCCAGGAGGAGGCCTTGGCCCAAGAGGACAACAATATACAATACTTGCCTGCAGTGGAGCCCAAAGGTCCACAGCCCAAGGACATATTCCCACCTGAACGGGGCAGTAACATCTCCAATTTCTCAGCAAAAACCATACAGCCCAAGCAGGCCGACATCCCCAGTTTTTCAGCAGCAACAATGCCACCCAAGCAGGCTGATACCCCCAACTCCCCAGAAAAAATTATCCCGCTCAAGCAGACGGACATCTTCAATTCCTCAACAAAACCCGTATCACCCAAACATGTTGAAACTTCCAGTTTCTTAGCAAAAATCACCCCACCCAAGCAGGGCAATACACTCAATTCCCCAACTAAAACCACCCCATACAAACAGACTGATAGCCTCAATTCCCCAGCAAAAACTATCCCACTCAAGAAGTCTGACTCCCCTAATTTTTCAGCAAAAATCATCCCACCCAAGCAGGCTGACACCCTCCATTCTTCAGAAAAAAATATACCACCCAAGCAAGATGACCTCCCCAATTCCTCAGAAAAAATCATCCTGCCAAAGGAGGATGGCATGTCTACTTCTTCAGAACAACACATTTCACCCAAGAAGGGTGACACCAATTCCCCAGCAAAATCCTTCCTGCCTAAGCAGGCCAGTAGCCACAAGTTCTTAGCAAAATCCATTCTGCCCAAAGGGGCCAACGCCCCCAAGTTGTCAGCAAGAACTTCCCAGTCTAAGCAGGTCATCAGCCCCAAGGTCTTAGCAAAATCCATCCTGTCCAAGCACAGCCACACTTCCAAGTCCTCAGATGAAAGCATCCTGCTTAGGGATAGTGACACCAAGTCATCAGAAGATACCATCCACCCCAAGGAGGGAGACATCCTTATGTCCTTAGAGGAAAGCATCCTGCCCAGACAGGTTGACATCAAGTCCTCAGAAAACACCATCCACCCCAAGGAGGGTGACCTCGTCCAGTCCTCAAAAGAAACCATCCTGTCCAAGGAGGATGACATTCCCAAGTCCTCACAAGAAGCCATCCAGCCCACAGAAGGTAATGTCTTAGAGCTGTCACAGACAATGGAACTCCTGGAGGTGGACTTGGTGAAAGCGATCCTGAGCAAGGAGGAATTTGAGTTGGCACTCAAGGAGGCTGGGGAGAGGCTGGTAGCCGTGGACTTCTCGGCCACCTGGTGTGGGCCTTGCAGGACCATCAAGCCCCTTTTCCGGTCCCTGTCATTGAAGTATGAGGATGTGGTGTTCCTGGAAGTGGACGCTGATGAGTGTGAGGAGCTGCTGAGGGACCTGGAGATCATTTGCATCCCAACTTTCCAGTTTTATAAAAACGAAGAAAAGGTGGGAGAATTTTGTGGTGCCATTAAGGAAAAACTCGAAGCAATCATTGCAGAATTAAAGTAATTGTGGACTCTGAAAGCACTGTTAACAGTCACCTGGTTATAGTCTATGGGTTTTTTTTTTTTTTATTTATCAAAAGAGATGAGACATAAAGTGTCTGCTCATAAGTGACCAAGTATTAACTCCACCTTCTCAAAAATCAGTAAAGCACTAAAGCGTCTTGTGACCATGTTCTCCTTGATAGAAAGTGTGATATTAGAATTTCCTTTGGTGGAGTTTGGGAGCGCACCTGTCTCCTATTTTTTTTTTTTTTTTGTCTCCTATTTTTTTGATGATGATCTTTTTTGGAACTCACCCTTGAAAATTCAGTTCACTTGGTGTTAGTGGCAACGTTGGACGTTTAGACAGTTCTGTAAAAGCATAGGATTTATAGATGAGTGGAGACTTCTTTTCTTATTTGGGGTTTCTGATAAGATGTTTTGGGAAATAAAGAATTGGAAAGATTCTCATAACCTACCTAACCTTCTCTAAGTGCAGGGAATGCTCTGGAGGCCTCAGGACATACCATGGGCTCACCAAGCCCGCATGGAATTCCTTGGTGGCAGAGCCGAGATCAAGGCTGTGTTCCCAGATCTCAAGTGCAGGCCTCTTTCTACTAATCATGCCCACAAAATCTGATACAGAGCTCCCAGCTTCTGATTTCTCAGATCAAGAGCTTTATGATTCAGGTCAAAGTCAGGGTGATCTTCAATGCCATTATGACATCAGCTCCCTGGTGACAGAGTTCCTACTTTGTCTTCTGGTAATGGGGTTTCTGAAACCTGCTCCCAGATGTCTCAGATCCCAAAGGCTTAGGTCTGGGTCACAGATGGTGGCTCGGTCCAGAGCTTTTGCATTAAAAAAAAAAAAATGTATATGTGATACACGCACGTATAACAGCATGTGTCTAATGTATGCAGTTTGATGAATTTGGACATATGCATACACCCGTCATTACCACAGTCAAGGTAATAAGCCATACCCCTCATCTCCAGAGTTTCCTTGTATGTCCTCTCTTTTGTCATTGTGGTGGTGGTGGCAGTGGTAAGAGCACTTCACTGGAGATCTGACCTCTTAACATTTTAAACACACAATACTGTGTTGCCAATGACAGGCCAACTCTGTTGTACAGCAAATCTCTAAGACTTAGCCATTCCAGAGAACCGAAACCTGTACCCAATGAGCAACGACTCTTCATTTCCCGCCCGATTCCTTGGTCAGCCATCATCCTGTCTTCTGCTGGTCCAGTCTTTTAAAGAATTTGAACTGGTCAACATTTCAAAGAACAGGATTCCCTTTAAAACCTTGAATTCCAGCTTTTCTTGAAACACTGTAAAACCGGGCGATCTGGGCTTGCATCCCCTCAAGAAACCAGTCTAATCTTAGAGGCTCCGTGGCACTGCCTCCCATTGGTGGTGAGAAACCGGGCTGACCACTTATGCAGCTGAGTTGCAATGCCTCAGTTAACCGCAGGAGGGGGCTGCGCCAGGGACTCCTACTGTGTGCTCTAGCTCAATGATAGACCTCGTCTGAGCCAGGAAAAATAACCACCTAAGAATAGAAACAAAATGCCATGCATACCTGGACTTTCGTCCAAAAACAGTTGGGATGACCTACGTGAAGTATTAATGATAAGGCTAACAAATTCGTGAAAATGAGTAAGATATCAACTGAGGCTCATATAATCACTCTGTTTCAGTGGCACATTTTGTTCTGAGTTTCTCAGCAGTCTGGATGGGGCAGAGGGTGAGGGTGCTGGTGTGAGAGAAGGGGAAACCCCATAATAACCAGATGTCATTACCCTAAGAGGAGAAAACGCTGGAATTGGAAAAACGAGCCCATGATTTCTTGTAACTAAATTCTTGAAAGGAAATTTTCATCTGGACACTTCTGGATGAGGTCCTTGACAGTATTTTTTATGAGATATTCAGAAACAATTCTCATATAGCTATTTCTAGTAATAATCTCTCATAAAAACCAAAGCTACGATCATAAGCCACTCTTCAATGAGAGGATTTGGGATTCAGGGTGTACAAGTATGTAGCTTTTGATTTTCATATAAATGGACTTCCATTAATGATCCATATACCTGTTCTTTTCCTCTGTAGAGAGACCTTCCTCTGACTTTTTTCACTCTGCTGTGTTCTTGTTTTCCATATTGAACAGGCTGGCTTTAATATAACTTTATCTGCTTAGACATTTAAGAATGAACCCAACCCTTCTGGCACCAGAGCCCCATTTGGACAGCCTAGCCCCACACCACTTTAGACTCTGTAATTTGGAGGACAAGGGACCCCAAAATCTAATATTAGTGAGTTACACCAATAGCTATTTCTGGGACTGTAGTATTGTAGGTGTCTTTTTTTTTTTTTTTTTTTAATCATAGGTCTTTCTTTATGTTGAGGTTACTAAGTGATAACATGGACGATGACCTAAAGAAAACCCCTGAAAACAGTCATGATAGATTTTTCAGGTGATTTTAAGCCATTCCTGATGTAAATCAAGGGAGGAAGGCAAAGCACAGCTTTGCAAAGGTAATTCTGTAGGGCCAACACAATGCAGAGAAAATGTGGGGCTCTCTGACAATCTAATTGGATCCAGGGATTAAAATCTAAACAAGCAGAGAATTGATTCATGTCCTTCAGACTACCCACCATTTCTTTGGACTGTTTGCATAATGGTTAAACAGTAACCAGGTCAAAGTTACGTTCTCTGGCATAAAGCTTAAGTATAGGCATTCTGTTTTGCTGGTTAAGTATCATGCACTTAGGGGCACCTGGGTGGCTCAGTGGGTTAAAGCCTCTGCCTTCGGCTCAGGTCATGGTCTCAGGGTCCTGGGATCGAGCCCCACATCGGGCTCTCTGCTCGGCAGGGAGACTGCTTCCTCCTCTCTCTCTGCCTGCCTCTCTGCCTACTTGTGATCTCTCTCTCTCTCTGTCAAATAAAATAATAGATATATGAAAAAAAATGTATATTAAAAAAAAATCATGCACTTAGAAAAAATGAACCAAGCAATTGTCATCACCTCTAAGATTGAACATGAAGGAGAAATAAGAATCATGTCTAATGAGAAAGAAGATTCCAGATAATCAGATTGGCTGTGCATGATGATAATCTAACAGGAGCCCTAACCAGAATCAATAGAATACCTGTTTGCTTTGATAAGAAAACTCAACAGGGGCGCCTGGGTGGCTCAGTCAGTTAAGTGTCTGACTCTTGCTTTCGGCTCAGGTCACAATCTCAGGGTTGTGGCGTGGGGCCTGCTTAACATTCTCTCTCTTCCTTCCTCTTTGCCCCTCTCCCCCTGCACGCATGTTCTCTCTCTTAAAACCAAAATGAAAAAAAAAAAAAAACAAAAAAACACCAAACAAAGCAAAACCAGAACTTAACAAAGCAGCAGTATTCTAAGTAATCTGCAAAAAAAAAATCAATAGCTTCCTTTTGATTCATTGATAAGTGATTAAGAATCATTATGGAAAAAGGTCTCCATTTACAACAGTGACAAAAAAAAATAGAACACCTAGCAATAGTCCTAACAACAGTAAGGATTTTTAAGACTAATGCTAAACATTTTGAGACATATACAAATAGATCTGAATAGAGGTGCCTGGGTGGCTCAGTGGATTAAGCCGCTGCCTCTGGCTCAGGTCATGATCTCAGGGTCCTGGAATCGAGCCCCGCATCTGCCTCAGCATCCCTGCTGAGCAGAGAGCCTGCTTCCCCCTCTCTCTCTGCCTGACTCTCTGCCTACTTGTGATCTCTCTCTCTGTCAAATAAATAAATAAAATCTTTTAAAAACAATAACAACAACAAATAGATCTGAATAAAGTGAGACACAGTCTACTTTCCACATTGGAAAGAAAGATTGAAAAATGTTGAGTCTTTCCACCTGAGTAGACTTAATGTGATCCCAACCAATATCTCATTGAGATCATTGGGAGAATCTGACAAAATACTTAAAAATTCAAAGAAACGAAAAAGTTTTAAGAAGTAATGAAGAGATATTTGCTCTATCAGATAGTAGAATGTATAATTAGTACAGTAACTGTATAGTAAGTGTACAGTAAGTGTAGGGATACCAATAGAAGTATTGATGGAGAAAGAAGAGAGAGGAAACATAACAGTAACCAAAAATCAGACTTCAGTATGTAAATCGTAATATATCAATAAAGAAATGTTTCCCTTTGATCAAATGTGAGTGGGTAATTTTTAAAAAATTGTTAAACATTAGGTGTCTTGGGACCCCTGGGTGGTTCAGTCTTGCCTTCGGCTCAGGTCATGATCCCAGGGTCCTGGGATCCAGCCCCACATCAGGCTCCCTGCTCAGTGGGGAGCCTGCTTTTCTCTCTCCTTCTGCCGCTCCTCCTGCTTGTGTTCACGCTCTCTTTCTCTCTCTGTGTCAAATAAATAAATAAATAAATCTTTAAAAAAAAAACAAAACCCACATTAGGTTTCTAGGCCTCCATACTTGTAAAATCAGTTTCAGTAGTTGTAGGCGGGGTCCAGGAATCTCTCCCCATAGTCCAAGTTCAGTCTCGACCCCACCCCCAAGCTCCCATCCTGGGTGCACCGTAGGGTTGTCTTATCCCAGATGGGTTCCCTTCCCACAGCATTTCCTTCCTGAGACTCTGTTATTCAGTTTGGGAAACCACTGCTAGAGAGAGGCCTGCGCCCCTACCCCTGTCAGGGGGTGGGGACAGAAGGGGGATCCTTGCTGTCCAGGTTTCATACAAGAGGCTAGGCTTGAGCAGGTTCAGTCTCCTTGGAGATGTCCCCGTTGGCAGGAATCCTCACTAGCATGCCCCTTATTTTTCTGATAATCCAGAACATCACTGTTGGAACAAACACATTTCCACTACACAATCCCACCTCAGTGACTGAATTGCCTAACCCCACAAGGAACTTCCTCCCCAGAAACCTCTTCCTGTCCCCATAATTTGCAAGGCTGCTTCTTTTCCAGTGGATTAGGACTTCACATTATTAGACCAAGCATCCTTCCTTCGCACTCTCTCAGATTGGTTCCACAAGAACATAATGGGTTCTAACAGGAATAAGAAGATAGGCTCGTTGCTGAGTCATGTTTACAGGGCGTTATCAGATAAACTGAGGCATATTAAAATTTCTGTGAGTTTATTTGAGTAAAAATTGATTCCATCAGGGAGGTACCAAACCAAAAATGGCTATGTGTTCTGCCCACAAGAGTCAGGGGAAGACTTGGTGTAGACAAGGTGTGTGAGCAAAGAAAGGACATTATTTGATTGGCTAGAGCTTTAAGCCTAATGGGCTATTTGAGATCGCCTGTCCTTAGGTTTTGATTTCTTAACCTTGAGGCATTTATAGGCTTAGATTTTCGATTGTTTACATAGTTTGAGTCACCTCAGGCTAAAGGCCTTCCTATTTAATTAATTAAACAAAGGCTGGAATTCAGCCCACTGAATTCTAGAGCAGAGGTGTGAGGTCGCTCTGTTAAACGCTTCTTAATAGACTGGCCAAATTTCTGAACTTCACTTATTATAAGGATGGTCCTCCTTCTCCTGTCAATGGAAGAGCAGGTGGGAATGAGAAGACTGGTTTCCTCTTCTAGATTCACCAATCAAAAAATAAAATAAAATAAGAGTAAAATGGTCAAAATACTAAAAACAGAATGATTCCTATTTTCTGTAAAAATTGAATAAAGTATTGTTGGCTCTCTGTGTATGGATATTTTTTCTTTCATTCTATTCTTGTTTTTGTTTGTTTTTGCTGCTTACATAGACAGTGAAAAGCAAAAGCAGTTAATGAAATGTTTTGGGAGAACCCAGCTGCTAAAACAGAATCTGGGAGGACTGAAATAAGAGGGAGCAAGCATATGGCTCAAGGTCAAGGATGCTTCTGGCCAAGGCTTCAACTGTGGAACTTCACCTGAGGCTTTGTGTTCTGGTTGAGCATTCTGGGCCTTCCTGACTTTGTGTTACCCATAGTGTTAGAGACAAAATCCTCTAAGTTCTTCTGCTTGAGGATGAAGTGCCTAAGTGGTCGAAGAAGCTGTAAGGAAGGCAGTATAATTGTGTTTTGGTGGTAAGGGACAGAGGCCCAACTCAAACCTGATCCAGCAAAAATGGAGAATGTGTCGGATCTTGAGACTGGAAATTCTAAGGGGACAAAGTGTTTCAGGGGTATTTGGAGGTTCAACGAATATCACCAAGACACTGATGTTTTCCACCTCTCAACTCAGCTACCCACCACTCCCTCTTTAAAAAAAAAAAGTTGGTGGGTGGCTTGATTCTTAACTGATTCAGTCGGTTAAGCATCTGCCTTCAGCCTGGGTCATGATATCAGGGTCCTGGGATTGAGCCCCACATAGGCTCCCTTATCGAAAGGAAGTCTGCTTCTCCCTCTGCCACTCCCCTTGCTTGTGTTCTCGCTCTCATTCTCTTTCTCTCTCTCAAATAAATAAATAAATACAATCTTTAAATACATTTTTTTTTTAAATAGTGGCACTTTAATCAGGAGATCCTTCAATAGCCAAGGTTGTCACCTATTGCAACAATAGTTGCAATAGTCACCCATTGCAACAATGAAAAATAGTGGAATCCACATAGCAGGGAGCCTGAGAAAGCCCACGGCTGTAGCTTCAAGGTTTAGGAAAATCAGGATTTTCAAATTCCAGAGTGGAAAAAAAAATGATTTATTTGAAAATGAAAGGGCCAATGTTAGAAAATGATAAACATGAAGAAGTTAAGGGTGGTAAAGACAAGCAGTGATTGAAATGAAGAAAGGCAAATTGTGAGCACTGAAGAAAAACATGATCATTCTATTATATATTGATTGGAAGTGTGTTACTTTTACTCATACAAGTTGAGAGTCATCTCTTAAGATGGTGATTTCAGGGGGCGCCTGGGTGGTTCAGTGGGTTAAAGCCTCTGCCTTTGGTTTAGGTCATGATCCCAGGGTCCTGGGATGGAGCCCCTGCTCAGCAGGGAGCCTGCTTCCCCCCTCTCTCTGCCTGCCTCTCTGCCTACTTGTGATCTCTGTCTGTCAAATAAATTAAAAAAAAAAAAAAAAGATGGTGATTTCAAATAAGAGTGCTTCAAATGAAGCACTGAGAATGAGACCCAAGAAACCAGAAGGGGACCATGGCTTGGGGAGGAGCAGAGAAGGGCATGGCCGTTCTCCCACAGAACAGTTCTGCAAGTCTTCATTGCTGGTTTTCCCTAAATGTTCCTGAAGGGTCTCTGGCCTCTAAGAGCCACCTCACTAGTGCAATTTGAAGAAGGTGGGAAGGACTGCTTCTCTCTCCCATGCCCCAGGAAGGCCACAAAACCTCGGTGTTTGAAAGGCAAAGCTAGATGCAAGTGTAATGACTCATAGATCAATATCTTTTACAGACATTAGAAGATACAGAAGAAATTCACCAGTTTGCAATGATTCTTAGTTTAGAAATGGCAAATGAGGCTAGCCTCCCAGGGAAGGCTTTAAAGAAGATTTCCCTTAAATCAGGCCAGTTAACACTGGCAAGACTACAGTGTGTTATCATGCTGTCAGAAACAACGAAACGGCTAGAACAGCAACAGTGTAACAATTCAGCATTAATGTTCTTTCTTAAATCTCCCTATGTTCATTTCCCGAATAATTTTGATCTCTTTCTGTGAGTTTGAAATTGCTCATAGGATAAAGATGCTTACTTTCAAATATCTCTGCTTTGGCACCTGAGGTTTTGTTTAAAAAAGGATTTATAAGTCTAAATTATAATCCTACTTCATTTGTGATTGCAAGTTTCATGTATGTTTATTGAGAGAAAAATGCTAAAATAAATTTGGTGGCTGTATCAGTTGGATACCAACTGCCTTCCCTCATCCTCCTCAGGACCCATCCATGTACTGATTGTTTTCTGTTTGTGGTTTAAAACACACACACACACACACACACACACAAACCACACACACACACACACTCCAAGATTTATTATGTGAAGGTCAGATACTATACATGTTTATCACTGGTATTGAAGTTGAAAGCAGGAAGATAGGTTCACATGTTAGTAATGAACTCTATCCACAGCCAATAGATAAACTGCTTTCGATGCAGGGAATATTCAGAGCCCAGAGGCTGTCTTGTGAGAAGACAGTTTAGAGGTGCTTGTGAAACTGAAAATGCCTGTTTTTAATTAAAATCAACAAACTGATTTTTAATTCTTAGGATTCTTCTATCCTTTACTGACTTGCTCAAATATGAGCTTTTCATGACCCTGGTCTCTCCTCTTGGATGGAGAGGGGATGCCTTTCCCACAGTCCAAGTGAAATATGTCCAAATGGCCCCTCTCTGGGAGGAAAAGGACTTGAGCTGAACAGCAAAGCAATAGGGAGTTGGAGTTCCTTGAAAGTCAAGGGCTGAGAGTAGGGGTCTCTTGTGCAGGCAGCAGATGTGACTACACAGCTAAAAATGAAGCACTGAGAATGAGACCCAAGAAACCAGAAGGGGACCATGGAAGTTGCCTCAACCGTAGGGGTGATGGTGATCAGTGGTTATAAAAGTCAGACTCTGGTTACCCGGCAAGGGGACAAGGGGGGGCTCAGGGGAGACGATGTGTGGAAGGTGTGGGAAATGGAGGAAGAGGTCACGTGGGACACCCACTGGTGAATGGGGCTGAGGTGCAGTGCAGAGTTGGGTCCCCTTGACTTCAAGAGCCATGGCAAGTATGGACAAGATCTTAGTGTTTAAGTGCCACCCTAGCAGTACACTTACTATATCTCTGTATAGTAGTGTAGATCACTGGGCTTTAAAGCTTGAAAGGATACAGGGTCGTGGTCCCTCCTATCACATCTTCATTTGAATAGCCGTTCTGGCACTTGCAGAAAACGGATGGTAGAACGTCACAAGCTAAACTAAGCTGTAGTTCCTTTGCAATTGCTGGACAGAGCCATATGCTTGCTAAAGCAGATTAATAAGGCTTCAGGTACATATTATGGGGCCAGTGATTTGGCAAATAGTTCTTTTCCATTCTGAAAAGAAACAATTGGTCTTCGGGCGGAAGAGACAACGACAATCACTTACTGTTTTGCTCCAAAGTGTTTTGAAATTTTCCATCTTTTGTTATCACATAGTATGAAGAAAATAGGAACCGTCTGGACCTCCTGTGTAACAGTGATACATTACTTGATATCACACAATCGAGGAGGACAGCAGAAGCTAGAGTACCGCGGTTATCCTTGGCAGGATGGCGGAAATTCAGGGACCTGCCGTTCAGGAAACATGTCAGGGATCCAGTGATCAGATGTGTGCTGAGATGCTTTCTCCAAATTAAAAGATGAATTCTCGGGACACCTGGGTGGCTCAGTTGGTTAAGCAGCTGCCTTCGGCTCAGGTCATGATCCCAGCGTCCTGGGATCGAGTCCCACATCGGGCTCCTTGCTTCGCGGGGAGCCTGCTTCTCTCTCTGACTCTGCCTGCCACTCTGTCTGCCTGTGCTCGCTTGCGCTCTCTCTCTCTGACAAATAAATAAAATCTTTAAAAAAAGAAAATAAAAGATGAATTCTCGTTTTTGCATCCCACAAAGAGAGAAACAGTGCCTGGTATGTCTCCTTGGTTTCTGGTATAGATAGATAGATAGATATAGATATAGATATAGATATAGATATAGATATAGATAAACATACATATAAAATATATCTATACCCTATCTATATATCTGTATCTGCCTATCTGTATATGTATGAATGATTATTCACTGAAGCCTTGGTTGCTTATTGCAAAATATTTCTTCAGAATTATTTGGAGTACTATTCAGCTATAAAAAAGAGTGAGGAAACCAATATGGAGTAATTTCCAGGATATGTTAAGTGGAAAACAACAAAGTACAAAAAAGAATATAATATGTAACCCTTCAAGTAAAAATGAGGGTGATCTAAGAAAGTATACATACATCTGTTCATTATGCCAAGGAGGGAAAAAGAATGTTTTTGACTCTTAGAACCATATCAATGTTTCACATATGCCCCCAAATAAATAAATAAAGCAAAGAGGAGGAGCAAAATGGAAAACAGTAAAAAATGAATTTAATTGTATTCCAAGTGAACAGTATAACCATAGTGAAGGGAGTGGGAAAGGAAAGCACTTAGGTAAGTAACCTTGAAAATCAGTATTTTGACTGTATCTGTAAAGTAAAAGGAAAAATGAACTGTCACAAATATCCACCTCTGGTCAGTAAATCTGTTTTTCACAGAGGTATGGGTTAGCAATTCTGAGATTACTCTATGTGCATTGTAGGATTGAGCAAATAAGCACATTTATTGTGGGTAATGAGAGTAAGGTCTCGTACTATCCCATGAGAACGAAGTTTGAAATAAGGGAGAAGAAAGCTAGAATGAACTCTGTGATGTTAGATTGGAATGAAAGGTATCAGTATGAACTCATTGTTTTTAAGATAGTAGATAGACGGGTACATTGGTGGCTCAGTGGGTTAAAGCCTCTGCCTTCGGCTCAGGTCACTGTCCCAGGGTCCTGAGTGAGAGCTTGATTAGAAACGGCATCTGCAGTGTCTCAAAGCATCTCATAACAAGATAGTAACTTTACAGGAAGGAACCTGGCAGACACCACCTTAACCACGTGAGCAAAGCTATCAAAACCAGAAATAAATTGGCGTTGTGCACATCTGACAGAACGCATTGAGAAGAACCAGACATCACCGCTGTGGTATCCTTGCTAAAAATGCAGAAGCTCCATCCAATTGGGAGAAAACATCGGACAAACCCCAAATGTGGAGCATTGTAACATAACTGGCCAATGCCCTTCAAAAATATCAAGGTCATGAAAGACAAAAAGACTGAGAAACTGTCCCAGACGAGGGAGAGAGCACAACTAAATGCAAGCTGGGGATCTTAATTGTATCCTGGACAAGTCAGAGGACATTAGTGGGGAAACTGGAGAAATTCTAAGGTCTATGGGCTAGTTAACAATATTGAATCAATATCGTTTTCCCGTTTTGGGTAATTGTTCTAGGGTTCTGTAAGATACTAACTTCAGGGGAAGCTGGGGGAGAGCAAGGTATAAGTGGAACTCTCTGACCTCTTTTTGCAACTTTTCTGTAAGTCTAAAATTATTAAATAATTATTAATAATTACATAAGTAATTATTAATAAAGTAAACATAATTAAGCAAAATTAAGTAAAAATTAGAAAGCAATAAATGTAGATTGAGTACCTTCTGGATCCCAGGCCCTGTTCCAGATGCTGAAGATAACAGCAGTGAACAATGGTTTTGTAAAAGCGAATGTAAAATCGAGGACCAAGCGTTGTTTACCACATTGCCAAACAGTTCTGGAACTGATAAACTCCTTTCCATAATGGCATTATTACTACATCTTCTTGGTGATCACAGCCCAATTTCAGTTTAATGTATTTCTTCTGAAATTGAATCACTCTGGTAAGACTGATGTGTGATATAACACACATTATCTGGATTGTACTTCGTGTCACTATAGAAACATCAAGAACAATTCATACATGTTAAAATCCATGGCTTGCATCTGAATTTCGACTTCATTTCCATCCTTTGGCTTTACAATTTTTCGAAATCTGTCATTCTGTTGATTTTCAACCAGATTAAAAATAGGATAAATTCTATCCCAGAAGTTTTGTGCTGAATTTATTTGTCCGAATTGTGTCAAATCACCATCCCTTGGTGAGGAAACAGGACAGGGGGCAGCCCGGTGGGTCAGTTCTAATGCTGACTCTTGTTCCTGACCACAGATTGCAATTGTGGGGAGATTAGAGGAAACCCCCAAAGTGAAACTGGCCAAAAATGAGGATGAAATCAGAGCTCTGATATTTATGTGATTTATTCTTTCCCAGCACGTGCCAGTATCAGTGGGTCGGTCATGTAAAGGGAGCTGGGAGGAGAGAAATAGAATGTGAAAAGAAATTGGGCATTGTGTGTGTTTTTCCAAGGGTTCTAGCATTTTCACCACACCAGGAAGAAAGTAAAATCAGGTGAACTACCTTTAATTCTAAATAGAGCACTCAAGGTAAGGAAGGAGCTCAATGAATTTCTTCAACAAGTTTCCTCGGCCATGTAATTACAGCTAAATGAAATGAAATCTGCATACTTGGCTTCAACTTCTTTCAGACATGTTGCAAACTGACAAAGTCTCCTGAGTAAACCACTAGGATATTTACAGCATGGAACAGTTCCCCTACAGACATCCTACTGTCTGCTTGACTGACATATTTCTTGGCTCAAACTGCCTAAATGAATGAATCTGTGAAGTCCAGGCACACCTCTGAGCTGACTTGAATGAACTGTTTACTCTGTGCCTGCCACCCCCCTCTCCACCTCACGCTAGCAGCAGTTGCACTGAGTGAACACATCATAGTCGCCTTGATAACGAACCTTCCAGATTCCTGACCGGTGACCTGCGAGGTCTCGGGTTGGGTGTCTATTTAATCACTGGGTCCCCCTCCTCCCTTCAGCCCTTGGGTTTAAACTACTGGTTTTCCTTAACCTCTGCAACCAGAAAAGGGATCCCCCAATAGATTAATATTTCTATTTTGTAATATATTGATTAGGAACTTACTTAATATAATCCAGACTTATGTGACAGCACCAGCAGCAAGCTCAATGGGATGCCTCAAGAGAATTTTGAGGGGGGGGGCGGTAATTTGTCAGATTGTTCATTGAGTTTCCAGGGGGACAATTCAACTGCTCGATTCATTATTTTCTTCAAAGTATGATCCTAGTTATCCTAAGCTATATAATTTCCAAAAAAAGAGCCAAAAATGGATATTCATGCCTGCCTATGAAAAAGCCATTATGAAGGAGGGAACAGTAATGGTAAAATTTATTTATTTTTGTTAAAGATTTTATTTATTTATTTGAGAGAGTGAGTGCATGGGAGAGAAAATGAGCAGGGTAGGAGCAGAGGGAGAAGGAGAGGGAGAAGCAGATTCCCTCCTGAGCAGGGAGCCTGACACAGGCTTGACCCCAGGACTCTGAGACCATGACCCGAGCCAAAGGCAGATGCTTAACCCACTGAATCACCCAGGCGTCCCGTAATTGTAAAATTTATTGAGCACTTACATGTGTCAGATATTGTGTTCGGATATTTACAAGTATTATCTCATTTAGCTTCACTGCAGTCCTGTGAGGTAAATGGCTTTATTATCCCCATGTAAATGGTTGATACAGAAATTGAGCCCAGATTTGAGGAAGCCAGAGCTCTGATCCCTGAGCTAGTGCTTAAAATGCCCATGACAAGTAAGGTCAGAAAAGCTATTGAAATGCAAGGAGACAGCAAGAACATGGTGATGGAATGCAATGAGCAACCATCTGTGCTAAACAGAAATGTTTTTATTCTTTTATTTCATTGTGGTAAAATATACCTCCCATTAAATTTGCCATTTGAACCATTTTTAAGGGTCTAGTTCAGGGACATTAATCACATTCGCCCTGTTTTTCAGCAGTCACCGTCATCCATCCACAGAAGTTTTTCATCTTCCCAAGTGGAAACGCTGTGCTCATAGAGCACGGACTCCCTTGCTTAGGGACTAACTTCTTTAAGACTAACTTGTTTAAGTTTTTAAGTCTAAGTTTTTAATTTTTTTAAGTTTTAGACTGTTAACTTCTTCAGGGCTGAAGTTAAGTATTAGCCTTCTTTGTGTCTGCCCGAGCCTACACCACAGAGCTTGGCCCCAAAGAAGCCATCAACCAACACCTGGAAAAAGGGAAAAGAAAAAATTATTTCCAGTTTAAATTTCAAGTTTTTCATTAAGAAGATAACATTTGGCTGTGGGTTTATTTATTTATTAATTAAAATGTTTTTATTAACATTAACTAGTGTAAGATGCATATAAACAGTTGGGTCACTGGGCAAAACGTGGCATTTGGCTATGGGTTTAAATGTTTAACAACTTACATTTCTATGGTTTATATTTCAAAGGAGATGTCAAATTTTGTGAACAATCATATAATAATCAATAAATGCCAAACACTATGCTAAGCACTTTATACAGATTTATCAGTACTCAGAGACTATTAAAACTCAGTACTATCATTAGTACTATTAGTACTCAGTACTATTATTAGTACTCAGAGACAATATTAAATATAGGATGTATTGTTGCCATTCTATAGACAAGGCTATAGTGTTTAACTGCACAGTGATGGAGTCTAAATTCCAGTCAGTCTGATGTCCAAATCTGTGTTCTTCACCCCACATCTACTCTAGGTTTTGTTAGGACCATACGAAGAAGCCTGTGTGTTCAGAGACTATGAAAATCGGGCAAGGTATCAAATGTGGATTCTATGTTCACAGGCATCTTCTAATTTCTACTTGTGTGGTTGCCTTTAAGGATAACTATATCTGTGAGAGAAAACACATTCAGAACTGCTAAGAATCTGGTTGCTTACAGGTGCTCTCACCTTTGCAATCTAGAGAAGGAAAATGAAATGAGCAAGAGAAGAAAATGGTTCAGTAAGCAAGAATGGAGTTAATGAAAATGTACAATATTGGAGGCCAAATTACTGATCCAAACAGTACAAGGATACTTAGATATGCACTGTCTTCAGCAGCTGACATGGAGTGGGATCTAGCGCTTGACGACAATGAGGGAGACAGATGTCCTCAATATGTTCCTGATGGAGGTTTATTGTTACAACCTACTGGACAAGAAGTACACAAGATAGCAATGCCTGCAGGGGCTCATTTGCTTAAGCATCTGTCTTTGGCTCTGGTCATAATTCTAGGGTCCTGGGATCAAGCCTCGTGTCAGGCTCCTTGCTCATCTGGGAGTCTACTTCTCCCTCTGCCTGCTTCTTTCCCTGCTTGTACTCTCCCTCTCTTTCTCTGAGAAATAAATAAATAAATACAACCTTTAAAAATAAAATAAATAAATACCTTACAATTAAAAAAGAATGCAATATATACTGAAATAGGAAATATCTTTGATCCAGTGGTCCCAGCACTGGAAATCTCCCTTTGGAAATAAAAGCATTCTATGATAAATATACATGTGTAAGGATGTTTATTTCAGTGCTATTGGTTGAGAGAAAAGCTTAGATCAATTTACATGTTCATCAATAAGGGGACAAATGGTTCTGTAGTAGGATTATCTATTCTATGGATTTAGTTGTTAAAAAACTGAATTAGATTTTTACCAATTGACCTGGCCAGATATTGTTAATATACTGTGAATCAAGCAATGGTCTGGTAATGTGTTAGAATTCGTGTTAAAAACAACAACAACAACAAAACAACCCAAAAAGCCAACTAGCTCTGTTTTTGTAAGTATGGATAAGGTTAGAGAGTGATACATAGCTCAGGCAGTTAAACTGGTTACCCTAAGTGGAGTAGAAATTGGGAGGTGTAGGAAGAAACTTTTGGACCATCTGCTTTTTTTGGATTATGTCATCTGCTACAGATTGCTTTTACAGTATAAAAGATTAATTGAGAAAACACATATTCTTCAAATGATTCTTTGTAAACAAAGATGATTAATTTTACAGTTTTAACTGCTTTAAATGGTTATAAAAAGAAAAATCCCCAGGATAAGTCTTTTTTTTTTTTTTTTTAAACTCTTCTTCCAGCCTTGATTTTATCTGGTGAAGCTCCCATCTGCTTTCTGTTGGAATCTATATTTCTCACTGAAGTCTTACAAATGTGCTACATTCAATAAGCGCCACCTACAAATCCCCCTTTATGTGACATTGCATCCCCGTGATACCTCCTAGCCTCGTCCATTTTTTAGTGAGTTATCAGTCTCCGTTGTGTCTCTCTGTTTTAGACAGATCTCTTGGAGTGCAGTGACTCTGCTTCATTCCTGTTTGACCCCCAGCATCCTTGTTACTCGGGCAGGAGAATGGTTTGCAGTCCTTGCCTTCTAGAATAGCTCAGCAGATTTGTGCCCTATCAACTTCCTTCCTGAGCCACTCTTGGCTTCCCTGATGCCTCACTCTGCAGTACTCTGACATCATAAGCTGCAAGAACACAATGAAGGGAATGAGGTGTTTATAACATGGGGGGGGGAGGGGTGGATGAGCAGGCTCTACACTAGGCTCCCCAGGAATGACTCCAGGGCAGGACTGAACTGGCCCACCTGGGCAGCTGCCACCTTGGAGGCTGCACCTCTTGCCTCCGACCCAGGAGTCAGGAAGCTGGACCCAAGAAAGGGCCACTGCTTTCATTGGCCTCCAACAACTGACTGTCTTTTGATATCCAGGAACCTAGTAAATGGATGCTGGAATGCTGGTGCTGAAAACTTCAAGTCTTGGGGGTTTTGCCTCAACATAAAAATAGTCAGAAGGTGCAGAAAGTTGATCTCCATCTTGCGTCTAACTTTTAAGTCTCATCTGAGTGGATCTCACTACTCAAACTCTCAAGAACAGAATCCTAACTGCAAAGGAGAGAGTTCCTGTTTGTCTCTCCTGCTTTAATGTAGCCCTGTGGGAGCAGAGAACATGCCTATTGGCTCCTCACTAAACCACCTGCAGCTTCCACAGTACCAGGCACACAGCAATAATCTAACATTCAACACGTGCATGGAAACGGTGCTGGCTCTGGGCACTACCCCAAGCTCTTTATGTGCATTAACTCATTGAATTCTCCCAACAAACCTCAGATGTAGGTATTATTACTCTCCCTAGTTCACAGATGTAGAACAGGCACAGAGAGGTGAAGTAAGTTTGCTAAGACTGTACAGTGGTAAAGAGGACTTGAACCCAGCGTTCAGACTCTTACTCAATATGCTTTATTGCCTCAATGTTTATTTCAAGTATGCCCATTTCAACGTTGACTGAGTTGTATTACACAGTGGATTAATCCCCTACAAATTCATCTAAACTACAGAGTACTTTTATAGAGGAAAGCTTAACATGTTTAACTATGGAGATGGTTATACTTTGTTACCATTTGTACTGGTAGCTTTTTTTTTAAATCCTTGCCAAACCTGTGAGATAATCTGTCCAAAGGTGAATAGTATTAGTGATTCAGTGGGTTGACATAATATTCAAGGACTTCATACTTCTTAGACTCATAAAAACTTTTTAGTAACCACAAAAATATGCTTGATTATATATAGATATATATGTACATATATATGGATATATGTATATCGATACATATGTACATATATATGAGTATATATATATATAGATATATATGTACTTATATATGAATATATATGTATATATATGTATATCTATATACACACACACACTGAGTATGACTGTATATGTATATATGTACTCTGTGTATTTGTTAATACAACATAGGAAGAAGAATGAATATTTGGCTCCATGTTTCTCCATTCCTAACTTAAATGTTAAACAATACATAAGTCAATTACATTTTAGATTGTCTTAATCACTTCTAGTTATCATTTCATTGTGGCTTTGGGAAAAACAAAAATGCATGGGATGGAAAACTGGGCAACTATCCCCCAAAGTTTAGCTCTGTTCCTGCTATGAGATGCTCTCATCTGTCTTTTCTTTCTCATATTTAACAACAAAAATAAAACTTGCTGTTATTTGGTAGTCCTGAGAAGAGTGTGATGATGTTTGTAAAGATCTCTGAACTGCTAGAAGAAAGATATTAATAAATACCAAAGCATAAAATAGCATACTATTTAATGAGGAATAGATGATTCAGGAGGATTCTGAGTCATGATTAAGGCGATGTTCTAAAACAGTAATGGAGGAATTATTCCAAAGATGTTTCATGGATTCTTAGATTACCAGATATTTAAATTCTCCTATAGTTCTAAGGCAATATGATATTTGAAGCAATATTGAAAAGACAAAAAGTACATTTCAAAGGTAATGACTTAAGATGGGCAGAAGTTTCTTCATTGTATAGACTGGAAAACTGGAATACATCCAGTTCAGACTTCCCACTGAATTCATAGTGAATGGCTAGCCATTGTCCTGTTTGGGAGTGAGGGAGAACTTCCCCAGCTTCCTGTACTTGCTAATTGCTGTCCCCTCACTGGGGATTCCCAAATGCTTTCCGGTAAGAGAAATGTCCATCTAGCTGTGGAGGAGCCAATTCAGCCAAGGCTGATTAATTTGCCCATGGATAACAGTTCTTAGGCAAGTAAAAAAGCAAAAAGAAATTGCAGTTTGTGACAGCTTTTGGGCTGTCAGTTCACAGCTAAGAATGTGTGAGACACTATCCCATGGAGTGATTGTCAATCTTAACTTTTTTTTTTTTTTTTAAACCTTAAGCCGTCTCTTGACAAACATACGGTTTTTGTATTCTCCTTTGATGGTGATTGAAATTTCAAAATAAATTTTGTGGATAAAAATAAACCAAAGGAAAGACAAATTTAGAAACGACTTTTCCCGACTATTTAAGCACTCCTATCCCCCGAGGTTTTTCACGGCTTGAGATACATTCTTCCGGTGTAGTACCATCTTCCCCTGACGCTGGGTTAGCTGTTCTGGAGACCTCTCCCCAGATGGGCCCTGAGACACGCATGGACTGAGCTTGAGAACTTGGGACTTTGTGCCTACACTTAGATTACTGTTCACCTGCTCATTTATTTTCCAGACAAACCGCGCTGCTCCTTCATGGCAGCAGCCTCAGCATGTCCTTCCTTTTGTGGTGTGTCCTAGGGACTAAAATGCAAGTAGTACGGTACAGGTTTATTTACGGCACATTCATTTGTTTCATTCGATGTTCCTGTCCCCGAGTACCCTGGCACTCGGTTAAAGGTCTGTCAGCACCTTTGCTCACAGATCTTCCTCATTCGGTTCGGTTTACTACACGCTATCCATAAATGATGCAGATGGGGTTCAGGTCCGACACGGGAACGTGACAACGGTTTCGGTTTGGGTCTATCATTAATAAAGCCCAAGAACAGACGCGGTAGATTTTGGTTTCTATTTCCAGCTCGTCAGATTTCCCCAACGGCGGGTTTGCTTCCTAAACGAGGGGTGTTTCCTCATCTGCTTTTGCATCACTGGATTGAATTCAGGAAGCAGTAGACGTTGGATTGGAATACGACCGAGAATGCTGCCCTGCCAATAGAGGGATGGGTAGTTTTAGATGGAGAATAAATTAACAAATCCCGGCCACAGGGTGTATTTTATATAGGCGGGCGACCTCAGGTCAGTTTTCAAAAGTTTTTTTTTTTTGTTTCCTTTTCAGCGCAGAAAAGACGCTCTGAAAGCCAAAAAGGAGTGTCAGCGCGCCCCACCCCATTCGCCTCCAACGGACCTCATTAGCCTTCCCGCCCACAAACAGTCACTACTACAATTCCCAGCAAGCATCGCGCAGGGCCGCAAGAGGACCAGGTCCCACTGGCATGCTGGGAGTTGTAGTGAGTGAGCTCGACTACTCTTTCCTTGTTAGGCATTCCCACTCGGAAGACGGTAATGCGCTGCTACAGCCGGCTCTCCAGTTTCGTAGTCGGAGCTAAACGTGACCGAGGATTGCGCCCTTCTGCCCTGCGGTGCGTACCGCATCGGTGCCACCGAGCTTCGCTCCGCCCCCTGTGCACGCCCCTTCCCTTGACAGCTCGAGCTCCGAGGGGTCGCGAGGCCCGGAGCGCGCAGGCGCAGCAGCCGGCGCCGCGCAGGGTAGCTCTCGAGGGCGGGACGAGCGCAAGAGGCTCCCGGCCGCCGGGGCGCGCACGTAGGCACGCAGAGGCCGTCACGTGGGGTGCCGAGGATCGCAGTGCGCGTGGCCGCGGCGGCTGGTGTGAGGTTGAGTCAGTTGTGAGACCCAGAGCTGCTGACCCAGCGGGCGGCCCAGTGGCCCGGCCACAGAGCGGCAGGCGTCGGGGGGTTCGGGAGCCGTGAGCTGGCCCCATCATAGAGCTCCGCCGAGCCGGCGCCGCCGTCGTTCCCCGCCCCCAGCCAGCAAACCGCCGCCGCGGGCGCGCCCCCGCTCTGCGCTGTCTCTCCGATGGCGTCCGCCTCCGGGGCCATGGCGAAGCACGAGCAGATCCTGGTCCTCGACCCGCCCACAGACCTCAAATTCAAAGGTGGGCTGGGAGAGGGCTGCTGCCCGGGTAGGGCGGGCGGACGGCGTGATTTAGGGTGGGTGGGGGGGGTCTGAGGGAAGGTCGGCGGCGGGCCGCGAGTGAACGTCCCCTCCCCCACGCCCGGCACTTTCCATTCTGCCGCGGCTCCCGGCTCCGGCCCTCAGCCTGCCTGCCCCGCGTCCGGCCGGCTCTCTCCCTCGCCCGCTGGCGGCTCGATGCGCGCGCCGGCCGAGGCGAGGCGGAGGGGCCCGGCCCTGGCGCCGCCGCCGCCATCTTGCGGTCCCGCGGGGGCGCCTCCCGGGTGCTGCCCGCGCTGCTGCCCGCGCCTGGCTCTCGTCCTTGGCCCCCGGGGGCCGTCGGGCGTTGTCTGGGAGGGTGTGGGTGGGCGGTGACCTTAGAGCGTGTGCTCGGGTCTGCGACGGGAAGGGGGGGGTCTGGGGGTGGCGCAAGTGCGTCGGTCGCCGGAGCCGGCTGTCAGCGGCGGTGGGAGGCGAGGCGAGGTGCGGCGGCCCCGGACTGGGTTCCGAGAGCGAGCCACCCCTCCGCCTCGAGCAGGGGCTGGGTGGAGCCGGCCCCCGGCCCTTGCGGAGGGGGTTGCTGCCTACCTTTTTGCCTTGTTTTAGAATTCGGCTGTCAGGTACGAGGAGCGTTAGGGAGGCGGAGACGCCCGTGAAGTCCTCTGGTTATGACTTACCCGGTTGTGTTGGCAGAGACCCAAGCGCGTGCGGGCAGGAAAGCTATGCGTCAGCCCGGGAGTTGATAGTAGTAGGTTAATAGTAGACGTCTTCCTGGTCCTCCCGTATGACATTTCAGCTCACCTTCCGCGCCGGGCGGACCTGGTGTTTGCGCTTGTTTAGCTCTTGAGCTTAGTTAGCTCTTTGGCTGCGGAATCTTCAGTGTTGAGGACTTTTGCCTCTACGTTTGCGGTTTCGGAGAAGGTTGATGAGGTGTCACTCAGCTCTCGAGCGCCCTTAATTTACTTTGTAGCAGTGCCTCTGATAAATTATAAGTCCGATTTGGTGATCCCTCAGGAATCCTGAAGGGCTCTTTGGCCCATTTGTTTTTCAGTATGTAGGGTACCTTAGGGAAGAGAGTTAAACTGGCTTCTTTTTACGAATACCGAAAGCCTGTGGCGATACAGAATGGAAAGAATCCTTCCTGTCTTCATTTCTTCATTTCAAGTGTAAAATGATTCGCTTTTTGGAAGGTTCCTTATCTTGTATTTCATTTTCAGCAGTTAACGATGAGAGCAGTTTTTGTGAAATGTGTAACCATTTCAGTGCTTTTACAACAAAATAAATCCTTTATCGTTGTAGAAGATTGAGTCCAAAGGAGAAACCATTGCCTTCCATAGGCAACGTTTTAAATAGTTTTTAGGAATTTTAAAATACCGTTTTCTGGCATTAGAGTAATAGTGTATAGTTTATTTTGCAAGCTTTTTAGTACATTTGCAAAATTCTTTGAATGGAAATGGGACCTGCTTTTTCAGTAAGGATTTAGTTTTAAGACAACTCAGATATTTTGAGAGGCACTAAATGTATTTTATTGTAACAAGTTTGTGTGTGTGGCATTTCATTATCGTTTTAGCTGAAAGGAAAAAAAAAACACCTTTGGGGAGTCCTGAAGTTACCTTAGATAGCCGTGATCTTTGGTTGGAGGAATTTAATGTAACCCCTATAATGGGTTGTGTTCTTTTGAGAAGTTACAAGAACTTTTACTTTTTGACAGCTTGAGTTTACAGAGGAAATTTCTCTACTGGATAATCGTATGTATATTGCCGTTAGGGACTTAGAAGCCTTTAAAACCAGTTTTAGGCCAGGAAATGTCCACGGAATTTGAAGTTTTCATCCTAGAAAAGTTGTAATGTTGCCAGAGTAAGAGACTAATAGTAGTGGAGAAGCGAGCTAAAAAAACTCAGAACCCTACGCAATAACATTCATATGTTTCACTTATTTTAGGTATTGTAGAGTTATTAGTCATGATTATAGAACAGGTTTTTCCTGTGTTATGGATGAAAGTAATTCCCAAGGACCATTTTTAAAAGTTTGGACATCAATAACCACTTTTTAAAATTGACTTCAAAAAATAATAAATTGAAAATTTATAGAGATATACTCAGTTGGGCCACTTATTTAGTGAACACTTACTGAAAGCTTTATGCCATCCCTGTATTAAGATTATACAGCTGAGTAACTCAGCAATCATAGGTTTATATTTGGGGATTCAGTGCTAAAGAAGGTGGGGGAAAAGATTTACAGTTTGTAGTTTAATGGGGAAAGTACCCAGTAAAACAGTGAAACATTTTAGTTAGGTTTTATCTTTGCCCTTGAGGAGCTCTTGAGACTAGTGAGGGAGACCTAAAAGGCTTGTAGGTGCTATAACAGAGGCAGACTGGTATGAAGAGGGACTTCCCCCCCCCACCCCCCCCAGGTTTCTTGAAAGAGGCCAGTTTTCTTTTAGGGAGTAGGAGAAAAGGTTGGGCAAGGGAGTGGTAGTTTACTCAACCACTGATGTAAAAGAATGTGTGGCTTATACTTCAGTGGTTTGCTGTGTGCTTCTGTTCTAAGGGGGGGATAATGGGGAGGATTGGGAAACAGGAGGGTAGGATGAATTAGGAGAGGTGCCCTTTGGTGTCATTTGATTGCTTCCTTCCTTTATGTTATTTTTCTAGTCAAGGGTAAATAATTTGCTTTGATGGAAAGCTCTCTCTATTCCAGTGCACTGTTCAGCACTAGGTAAGGAGACTAATTTAGAATCCACAAACTCCATATGCTTAGTTTGATGATGATATAAAGTCATTTCATACTCACTTGCCCTAAATCATCTGTAATTTTTAGTTTAAGTCTGTTAAAGGATAGTTTTCAAAATTCTCTTACCTTTCAGTAGGCTTATTTTAATTCTTTTGAACTCAACATTTGACTAAGATGGTTTCTCCAAGAGAGACTCATTTAATCATTCTGAGAATAGGTTGTGAATTTTTCTGTCATATGCGTAACAGTCATCTTGATAGGAATTATCAGCACTTTGCACAACTATGGAGAAACAGATACTAGTTTAATACATTTTTATAAGTACTTTTATTAAAATTTTTTATTTTATACAGTTGTCAGCATATGAAGGTTGTTTTATAAGGGTGTAATGAATTCTAAGGTAGCTCTTTTGTTGCTTTGGTAAAGAAAAAGAGGTAGGTATTTTCAAATTCTGTTTAAATCATGGCAGTAATTTGACCTAGAATTCAGATTTGAAATTTGATATTATATCTGAGATTTTTTTTGTCCCATTATAATTTATTATAATTAAATTTTTTCCAGTTGTATTATACAGTTTATTTGTAGAGTAGTATTGTACTTTTGGAGAGTAGTTGGAAGAAAGAAATTTAGAAAATGCTAAAATAAATTGTCAGAGTATTCTTCCTCATAATAATCAGAGAAAGGACAGTAGACTAAAACCATTGTGTAGATGGTGGTCCATAGCAGTATTGAGTCAATAAAGAAAATTAAGCTCTCTTAGGAACCAAGAAACTGTTATGTGTCCGCCAGAGCATCTTTGACTAGCAGCACATTACTAAGAAGTCCAAGTGAGGATGTAGAGTTCTACTCTTGGCACACTTTTAGGTCTTTCAGATCAGCTCCTGTTTCGCAGTGGCTTCATTAGATCCCAGGGATGATTTCCCCAGCCTTTTCCTGGGCTACAGACATCTTATTACTTCATTCCTTAAAAGCTTTCGAGTAGCTCTTGATTGCCCCCTGGATAAAAGTCCATTTTTTTGTTTTGTTTTGTTTTGTTTTTTGTTTTTTAGTGTGGCATTTAATCCCTTTGGTGATATGCTGTCTCCTCTTGTAACACCTGTTCATCTGCACATATCCATACTTTTCACCCTGAGAAAGAAAAACCCTTCTCATATTCAAGCTTGTTTGTTCTCTTTTTGTTGGTTAAGGTAAAATCCCTCATGACTCATACTTAGACCGTGTTTCCTCGGATATTTTCCCTCTCATGATTTCAACCACTGGCTTCTTCCTTTAAAACATACAAATACACATAAGTCTTTCATTTTAAAAACAAATAAGCAAACAAAATAACTTCTTTGACTCCTGGCTCCTTCTGATATTTGTTCCTTTCTCTCCCTCATTTCCTTTGCAGTCAGACTTGGAAAATTGTCCCTCTTCACTGTCTACTTTCTCACCTTTCGTCCACTGTAGTACTGCTTCTGTCCTCACTGCTTATTGATTGCTGATCGCATTGAGCATTTCCAGTGCTTCTCTTTTTGGCACTTGACATTATTAACAATTTTTCTTTTTAAAAATTTAAGTCTTTTGACTTCTGTGTAATTGTCTTCTAATTTTCTTTGCTGTCTTTATTGTCTCATTTGTGGGCTTTTTCTGAATTGCTAATGTTTCTGAGATTCTGATTTGGTTTTATCTCTGAACTCCTTGTTCAGTCTCATTGTTTTGATGACTTCTCTTCCTTGCTCTCTCTTTGCCCATGTTGGTTCACACCCAGATTTATATTTTAATTGAGACTTTACAGTAGTCAGTTTTAGAATTGCTTATTGACTGTCTGGATTTGAATTTTAACTCAAGACTTTTTGCGGGGGAGGGGCAGAGGGAGAGAGAATCTTAAGTAGGCTAGGAGCCCTACACAGGGCTCATCTCACAGCCCTGAGATGAGGAGCTGAGCCAAAATCAAGAGTCGGGCTCTTAACTGACTGAGCCACCCAGGCACTCCTTAACTCAGACATATCAAAGTTTTATATCCCAAATGGATTTTTTATAACCCAAGCCTACTAGTCTTCCCATATTTTTAATATTCTGTGGTATCATGATTGCTTATACCAGACATACTCTGTATATCTTTTAATTAAAATCTGTATTTCTGCATCCCAGAGATAACTCTTGAATCTCTTTTAAAACAACTCTTTTAAATATATTCATTTTAATTCATTAAATTATACAATAAAGATTTGAGTTTTTGCTATGTGTCATAAGTGTTGAATTAGTGTTAGAACTACAGTTTTGAATAAAACAGAATCTGTTATTCATGAGGCAATTCCAGTGGGAGAGATAGACACCAATCTGTTTATCAGAACCAGGAGATGTAGCTATGAAGTAGTGTGTAGTGCTATGAAAATGTGAAATAGAAGACTTTGGTCTGGAAAGAAAATAATTGTCTAAGATTTTCTAAGAATGAGCGGTTTCCTGGGTGAAGAAGAAAGGAAAATGCAGTAGGAGTTGCATGTATTTGTAAAGATCCTGTGGCAGGAGGGAGGATGAAACATTTAATGTTACTTAACATGTTAAACTAACATTTCATGAGTGTTGTGCTGGTTTGTTGGTTGAGTAAGGAGTTTTGTTTTTATCCTAACCCACTGAGGGACTTTAAGTGGGAGGAATGGTAGAGGTAGAGGGAATGGAGTGATAATCACATACATATTTAAAAAAAAAAAAAGCCTGACATAATTCTGGCAACAACATCAGATAATATTAGAGGGGAAACAGAGATGAATTAGGCAATTGTTCCGGTCCAAGAAAGAAGTGACAGCTTGGTCTGAGGTATTGGAGATGGTGAAAAGTTAGAGGGTCAAGCCAATGAGACTTGGTGGTCTATTAGATAAGCTTATGCAGAGTAAAGGTATCTTGGATGTCTCTAAGATTTCTGACTTAATGTAACTGGAGGAATGGTGTTGCTGTGTGCTGAGCTAAAAAAAGAAACACTGGATATTTGAATGAAGACCACATGTGTTTTTCTTGGGGTGTTTGGGAGAGTGAT
Source organism: Mustela putorius furo (assembly GCF_011764305.1). Taxonomy (NCBI): domain Eukaryota; kingdom Metazoa; phylum Chordata; class Mammalia; order Carnivora; family Mustelidae; genus Mustela; species Mustela putorius. The sequence goes on along the minus strand of NW_025422010.1, from coordinate 8,510,630 downwards.
AGGAGGAGGATCCTGATTTCATTAGGTATGTTAGATGTTTTCAGGTCCTTTCAAGATAATTAATAAAAGGTAACTTAGTAGGTTTTGGTTATATGGATATGTTACTGAGGGAGAGGTCTGGGGTTTGGATAATTACTTTATTTTGGGTGATGAGCTCTTGTCTTTTTTCTACTAGTCTGTAAATAGGCCTGCTTTTCACTAGTGTCACACTGCTGCTAGAACTACCCTTTGTAAAATGCAAACCCAGTATTATTGCTCCTTTGGTTAAAGAACCTGGCATGTTTTCCCATTATGTAGATTAAAAAGTCCAAAATCCAATGCCTACCTCTTCATTTCTCTTCGTAGCTCTGGTTACATGAAACAAACATTTTAAGCTGTTGCAAGACTTTGTAAAGGCTCTGTCCAGAGTATTGTTCTCCCTCACATTTGTCAAGCAGTCTCCAGTCCAGTCTTCACTTTTGTGAAGTCTTTGACTTTGAGGTCCATGTTGGTCATCACCTTCCTTCTTCTGCAGACCACTATTGAACCTTGTGCTTATCTGTAATATCACATTACATAGTATTTATGCTTGTGTATTTTTTCTCTTCCAAACTGTAGGGTTAACTACTTGAGGATATACTTGTTTTATTTTTATGTCCATGGTAACAAGATCTGGCATGGATGATGGCCCAATAAATGTTGATTGCGTTTATAGGACTCTGATGATTTCTCCTATAATTCCATGGTTTTCATCTTGGATCTTGGATCTCTTTTCAGTGGGGTTTTCATCTGTCTTTGCAGGTAGTTGTGTTTTCAAATTTTTTTTAGTTCCAAAAGAGATTGTAGGGTATTTTGTTAAAAGCTGACTAACCATGAATCTTTCTCATCATTGTGCTTTACCCTTTTTTGTTTGTGAAGTGTGAAGCAGGACTAGGTGATTTCCTGGATAGTTTTTCTGGCCTTAAAGGTCAGAATATGTGTGACAGCTGAGAACAAAAAGAAAACAAGATGTTTCTGTAAGTGGACAAATATATATAAGGAATTGGGAAAACTTGATTTGTTCTTGAAGTTTGGTATTTTGTGATTGTTAGTGCTGGTAATTTTTTTGTTGGCTTACTGTATTAGTTACCTTTTAATTTCCTTTAGGTAAGACCTTCCTTCACCATGCAGAGGTATTCTGTGAGGAGAGTCTGTTAGCAAGCACCCTTTTATTTTCCCAGAGGCACTTGCTGCCCTCTCTTTTTCCTGTGCTTTTGGATCTTAACCTTGACGGACTATTCATTGGAGTCCTAGTTAGCTGCCTTTCAGAGGAGAAGGTGTTTAATGTTAATACGGAATGAATCTTACTTTTCTCTTCAACTGTTAAAAGTTGTTTTAAAAGAAGATTAAATGTAAGAGGGTTGCTCTTACATGCAAAAGCTTGTTTATTTTAACTGAAATGTGACTCAAATTACTAGATAAAAAGTTTAAAACTTCTTATGAAAGCTTTCAAATATTCATAAAAATACTGTAATGAACCTTTATACTTAAATCTAATAACTTCATATCCTTAAATTTAATAATCACAGCAGTTTATCACGTTTGTTTATTTTTTGTATGTTTGCTACTGGGTTTTAAATGGATTGTGGATATCAAACATTTCAAACCTAAGTACCTGAGCTTGCTTTTTTAATAAAGGGACATTTTCTTTACATAATTATAATGTCATTATCTTAAAACCAAAAATAATTATTTAATACCATTTAATATTTAATCTGTTGAAATTTCCCTAATTGTATTTTTGTTTTTAAGCTGTTCATTCTTCCCTGTATTGCATTTGGTTGCCATGTATCCAAGTCTTACTTTTAAACACCACCTCTCCCACCTCTTTTTTTCTTTTTCTTGTCATACTATTTACTCGTTGAGAAAGATCAGGTTGTTCAGTAGAATTTCTGATATTCTAGATATGTCTGAAATGTGTTTCCTGTAAATTTGGATTTAGATTTGAAGGCTTGATTAGATTTAGGTTTCAGTATTTATTGGTAAAAATACTTCTTGGATGGAATTCTGTCACATCAGGTATAATGTCTGGTTATCCCAGTTTTAGTGATGCTCATTTGTGGTAACAGCCTTCATAGAAAAGTTGCGTAGATATGAGCCTGTTTCTGGTAATATGTGCAAAAAAAGAGGTTGGAAAGAAAATGTTAACTGTCAGTTAGCTCTGCTTTAGGATTCAGATGTCTTGTTTTTATATTTTTACTTTTCTCTGTTTTCCAGGACTTCACATTGAACATGCATTGCCCTTTAAAAAAAAAAAAAAAGATTTTATTTATTTATTTGATAAACAGAGAGAGATCACAAGTAGGTAGGGAGGCAGGCAGAGAGAGAGGGGGAAGCAGGCTCCCTGCTGAGCAGAGAGCCCAAAGCAGGGCTTGATCTCAGAAGTCTGAGGTCATGACCTGAGCCCAAAGCAGATCCTTAACAGGCTGAGCCACCCAGGTTCCCCTGTGTTGCTTTTCATAAGTGAGAAAAACTCAAAATTATTTTACCAGTCTTAATACCTTTAGAAGATTAGATCCCAAAGTCCTCATTTGTTCTTCCTGTATTACTTCCTTTTATTTTTAATTGGTAATTTAAGTCTTTTACAGTCTGAGGTCTTATTTTTTTTTAAAAATACGTTAAGTTATAGGAAGGTAAATAGGTAAACAAGTATGTTTGCAACCTTCCAGTAACATTTCACAAATGAAGTTATATAAAGACAAATAGAAAACCATGTGCATCTGAAAGTAAATCTAATTTATAGCTATCCTGTAATAATTTACAAATCATAACTGTATATTAAATGTGTTGTTTCTTTGAGTTCTTACTATTGGCATCGGTTGATATTCTCTTGTGAGAAATATGAAAAATGAGATTTGTTTGGGGATATTTATTTATCTGAGAAAGGCTCCTGCAGGTAAATTTTTAGGATTCCTTGTCCCCCAGTGTTGACTGGTCCAGTGGCAAGCACCTAACCCAACGCCAGCCAATATATGTGCTGATGACTGACCAGCCAGAATTTTGATACTACCCCTTTAAGCACACATAAAGCTAGATGATAGGCTTTAGGTCTTTAAAGTAGGCTGATTTGTGCCAAGTCTTAAGCAGAAGCAACTAGTTGAGAGAGAAGAGGGGGAGAAGAGCTGGCCAGAGATCTGGTAGTCCCAGGAATCGGTTTCTCTTGAATGAAGCCTCCTTTTTTTTTTTTTTTTTAAATATTTATTTACTTATTTTAGAGAGCGCATGAGTGGAGGGAGAGAGCATGTGCATGAGTGGGAGTAGGGTCAGAGGGAGAGACTCAAGCAGATGCCCTGCTGAGCAGGATACCTACACTGCCAGGCTCAATCCCTTGATCCATGAGATCATGACCTAAGCTGAAACCAACTGGATAGCTCAACCAAGCCACCCAGTGCCCTGCGGCCTCGTGTTTTAAGGCCAGTTATACTTCATTTCCTGTGTCATTGAGACTTCTTATATCTTTATAATAAACTCTTAAGTATGATTTTTGTTCTTCATAATCAATTCGTTGCTTAAACAAGATTGGACTTCATAATTTGTGAAAACATTTTCAACTTTGTGATGGTCACACATTTCACTTTATGAAAATAATCTAGATCAGTGTCTTAAATTTTTATGGAAAAAACATCCACATAGTTATTTTTGATGACTTACTTGTCATTAATGTACCATAGTTTGCTCAGCTGCTGTTCTATTTGGAATTTGGAATGTTCTTTAGAGTAATCATGAACATTTTGTGCTATTTTCAAAATTCAGGTTAAATGAATGAGTCTAGTTAATGTGTATTTTAAAGAGCTTTCTAAGGATTCAGTTAACATTCTTAAAAATAGAGTTGTTAATTAAAAAGAATTGTTAATATGAGAGGACTTTAAAATACTTAGCTTGCAGTGTAATTCAATAGGTTTCTTATGGCCCTACATTTTGACAGCTTTTATTTTGAAGCTGTGTGTGTGCGTGTATATATATATACACACATATATGTGTGTGAAATATTTACCCCGGTACTTGGATAATCTGATGAGTTGGAGTGACTGCCATAGCCTTAAAGGTATAGGGTATCTTTGTTTCCTCTTTAGTTGTTTTCTCTATAAAATCAGAGATACTTTTATAACACGGGGGAAGGTGAAGCACTTGGTCTTGTTTTCTGAGTACTGTTCCCACAACCAAAACGTTCACTAACAGTTGATCCTCAGAAGGTGTGTTTTTCTGAAAATTTTCAGTACCCCCCCCCGCAAATAAAAGGCTTTATGAACAAATTGAGCTAATAGGTATACATGTTAAAAAGTCCTCCTGATCATAAAATTCTGGACACTAAGTTTGGAATACTTAATGTAGTGAATTGAAAAAGGATGGAAAGGTGTAAAGCAAATAAAAATTACTGAAATGTTACCATCTAGAAATAACGACTGTTAACATTTGATGTATTTCTTATGTTTTCTGTCTATAATTGTACACACTTATTTCCTGTATTTTTGTTAATATTATTGTGATCATTTTCTTAGGAATATGATCATTTTCTTCTAATCTAACAAGTTTTAGATATGTAAATGGTGCTAAAAACTTTTATTTCCATTTCTCCCCAAATACCATTTCCTTTTTTGTTTCCTACCATCCTTTTTTTTTTTTTTTAAGATTTTATTTATTTGACAGAGATCACAAGTAGGCAGAGAGAGAGAGAAGGAAGCAGGCTCCCTGCTGAGAAGAGAGCCTGGCCCTGGGATCATGACCTGAGCCACCCAAGTGCCCCACCCCCTACCATCCTTCTTAATTAGATGTTAAAAAGTCACCTAAACTCTTAAGATATGGAGCCACCTCTGTTTTAATAAAGATGTTAAATTAAGTATCAGGCATCCTTCATGTTTAGCTTTGAATGGAAATGTTCTTCTTCAAGTAGTTTTTTAGGTGTGTGTACATCTTATTTTTCTTTAGTAGAAGGTTACACAATGGAAGGATGTAGTTTATATAAAGTTACAAATCAAAATGTTTTGTTTCTGTGAAAAGACAGTTTATTTTTTATTCTCTCCCTAATGTTTTCAAGACCGTCATGGGATTGTTTAGCAGAGTGAGTATCAGAAGTTCTAAAAAAGCACTTATAAAATGTTTACAGTAACTTAATACAGAATGTTAATAAAGCTGTGAAAATTTAGGATTGAGTTTTCTGCTATCTTGCCATAGAGTAGAAGATATTCTTTAATTAAAGCCATAAGCAGGTGAAGTTGATCATAATGTCACATAAGTTTAGAGCACAGAGGAACATTGGAGGTCATTTTGGTCTACTGATGCTAAAATGCAAGGAGTTAGACTGTCCTTGGAAAAGTCAGGTGGTTTGGTCAAGGTCACTCACCTAGCTAAATGGTTTTAGATTTGAAACCTCTAATTCAGTGTGTTACTTTATAGTTTTTACAAATGTCATATTACATCATCAATAACAGAAACTGGCCCCTCCCTCTCCAAAAGGCTTCTAAAGGAATGAAGAGAATAGATATTTTGACTTTTGACTTAGGTGCTTTTCCATGTAAAGTTAATGGATGAGTATTTAACTATATGATCAAAACCCTACTACGTTTTTTGAAACTGGTACAAAAGAAATAAGACAGGGTTACTGCCTGTTGGTAAATTCTGTTAACTATGACTTTAAGCCCCATTCTAGATGAGAAAAGTAGTTTTTTTTTTTTTTTTTTTTTTTGGTTTTGAAAGACTACACACTACTGTATTAAGTGGATTTTGGAGATTTTTTTTTTTTTAAAGATTTTATTTATTTATTTGACAGAGATCACGTTAGGCAGAGAGGCAGGCAGAGAGAGAGGAAGGGAAGCAGGCTTCCTGCCGAGCAGAGAGCCCAATGCAGGGCTTGATCCCAGGACCCTGGGATCATGACCTGAGCCGAAAGCAGAGGCTTTATTAACCCACTGAGCCACCCAGGCGCCCCTGGAGATTTTTTATCTATATTCTCATCATGTATTCATGATTCAGGATCCATATTTTTATAAGTAATGTTAGTGAAGCTTTAAAACAAGGTATGTTTAGTATTTTTGAAACCTTGAGTAGAATTGACTCATTTTTATTTTCTAGAAAGTAGTACTCTGTTTATTTGTACAGATATATTTATACAATATATGTTCACTACTTGCTTTGCCAGGGATTTTTTGTAGCTGTTGGGGATACAGTAGAAAACAGAACGAAGACCCAGTCTTCGTGAACCTTGCATTCAAGCCTGAAATTTCAGTATATTTGGAAAAAATAAAAATAAAAAACACAAATAAATTAAGGTGACTTCATTTTTAAAAATTCTAATGAAAATGTTAGGACTTTCTTGGATGTAAAACATAAGATATTATTTTACTGTTTATGATGCTTACTTAAGAAAATATTAAGTTGACCTGTGTATGGGGAAAAAGGGAAATAAAATATCCATTTAAAAATCTGTTTCAGGGGTGCCTGGGTGGCTCAGTGGGTTAAGCCTCTGCGTTCAGCTCATGATCCCAGGGTCCTGGGATTGAGCCCCGCATCGGGCTCTCTGCTCAGCGGGAGCTTGCTTTCCCCTCTCTTTCTGCCTGCCTCTCTGCCTACTTGTGATCTCTCTCTCTCTGTCAAATAAATAAATAAAATCTTTTTAAAAAAATCTGTTTCATATATTATGATTTGACTGCCATTTCATGGCTTATTAGAAATCTGCCTGGAATGCTTATGAATTAGGAAACAACTGTAGCTAGGTAGTTTGCATAAAGTATATATAGAACTTATGAGAGTTCAAGCTCTGGAGTCACACCTGATTTGACTTCCCCACCTTCCACTGCTTGGTAGTTTATGGCCTTGGGCAAGTATTTTAACCTTTCTGAGTCTGAGTTGACTTATCAGTAAAATGGGGATAATAAAGTGTCTAACTTGTAAACTTGTTATGAGGGACGTAATTTGTTCAGCGTTCTTGATACATAGTGCCCAATAAAGGCTTGCTGTTATGAACACTTGTTAGCACTATTTTTACTATTACTGCTACTGCCATGCTACTATAATTGTGGAGAATCTTAGTAGATATTCTGTATATTGTACAGTGTATATTCCACATGCGTGATTATTTTAATAGGACATGTATTCAGCCATGTAATCTTTATCTAACTAGAATACTGTATAATCTGATATAGCTGTTAATTTGCTAAAACCTATGGAAACATGGAAGTGTAGTCATCACCTGCTTTGCTACAGCTGCATTATTTATGTGTTTGAGCTAAGCATCCAGTCTTCCTCTTTAGAATTTTTACTATTCTGTTTCAATAAAGGTAGGATGAAGGAGTAAAAATGTTATTTCATACATATTTCTGATATTTTTTATTTTGTTACATGTTCATTAGAAAGAATCCAGATGATTATTCAAGCATACTTCACTGCATGTATAGCGAACAAGTAGTATTAAGCAGCTGTTATGACTTAACAGTCTGTGTTAATTACTCCATTTCATTCAGGAATGAATTGACTATTTCTTCTTAGGGAGTGTATAGTTTAGTTGGATGAGATAAAACATGTACATAATAAAGTAAGTGAGAAGTGTTCTGAGAGAGGTATAGAGTATGTGCTGTGGGAATGGTATGGTCAGCCATCTTTCTTCTCCAAGATTCATGCCACTAACTGAGTCTGTTCCCCATAGCCAAGAACTCAGAAAGACCTTGTCAAGAACTGAAGGGTCTGAAAATTGAGTGTACTATAATTTTATGAATATTGGTAGAGTATATGAGATTCCTGGGTTCAGAGACCGAGGACTTTATTATTCATGACAGTGTATGTAACATGAGCTTTGTATTTGCATTGATTTCCTTTGCCCCCTCCAGGAGCAACACATGGATTTAGTTCAGACAGATGCTTCTCATGTAGTGGGTTTGCATCATAGCTGAGAAGCTGTTGAGTGTAGGAAATCTGAGTCTTTGCTAGTGGGCTGCATGGAAACTTACCTGTCCTTTTTTTCCTAGAGGAAGACCTTATCTTTATTATAAAGGACAATAAGAAGCCTGCTTTTTCCTCAGGAGAGAGGCATTGTTTTCCAAGACTATTCACTCTTTAAATACATCCTTGACAAGATAATCTGGATGAAAGCTCCAGTGCCTCCACGTTGAAAACATGCAGAAATGCTGGAGACCTGTAGAGAAATATCTCCCATTTGGACTCGGAGTAGCTAGCCTAAATGGATGTCTCAGAGTTCATGAATTAATGTTCACGTACATTGCCTTTTTATTCTTAAAGCTGCATCTCAGAGGCCTGTTCAGTTTCTGAAATGCTCTATGCTGTAGACTACTGCTTATCGTGAATTAAAACTTGATTTTAAGAGTAAGCAAATACTGAACTCAAATTGATATGCATGTTGGGGTGTTTAGGAGTGGGTGTACTGATGTCTTCAGCTTATTTTGCATCAAAAATAAGGTGGATGGACAGAGATGGATAAATAGGTTATAGTCTCAAATACAACAAAATGTTAATTGTCCAATCTAGGTAATAGATACATGATTGTTTACAATGATTTCAATTTCTTTCTTTCTTTTTTTTTTTTTTTAAAGGATTTTATTTATTTATTTGACAGAGAGACACAATGAGAAAGGGAACACAAGCAGGGGGAGTGGGAGAGGGAGAAGTAGGAGCATTCCTGCTTCATTCAAGCTTCCCATGGAGCAGGGAGCCTGATGTGGGGCTCAATCCCAGAACCCTGGGATCATTACCCCAGCTGAGCCAAAGGCAGATGCTTAAGGGCTGAGCCACCCAGGCGCCCCAATTTCAATTTCTTTGTATGAAAATTTGCAATGAAATGTTGGGGGAAAAGCCAAGCCAACAGCTGTCTTCTATTCTCTCACCCAACTCAGTTTTTGTAACTAGACTCACCTTGGCATTTCAAGAAAACTTGAGTGTCAATTCATATAAAAATGTAGATAGATGACAACATTTCAAAAACTTGTCAGTGTGGTTCTACTTTCAGCTCTTTTAAGCGTTATGAGCTTCTTTTTAAAATTGGGGATTTGCGGGGCGCCGCTGCCTTCGGCTCGGGTCATGATCTCAGGGTCCTGGGATCGAGGCCCGCATCGGGCTCTCTGCTCAGCAGGGAGCCTGCTTCCCTCTCTCTCTCTCTGCCTGCCTCTCTGCCTACTTGTGATCTCTCTCTGTCAAATGGATAAATAAAATCTTTAAAAAAAAAATTGGGGATTTGGAGATTAAGGATCCCATTTTTAGAAGGTGAGCCAATGATTTTAGAAGGAAATCATTTTTCTGCTTGCTAGCATTTTAGGTATATAGCCTGAGTATAAAAGGCATTTCATGCAGGAAAATTTTTTAGATAAAGGAAGCAGACTAGTCCCACCTGGCACATCCTTCTAGGTAGCTGTCCTAAACTTTTACTACATTTCTGAAATTTTAGTTTGCAGGCTTTTTAAAATTTATGTCCAGATTTTTTTTTTTTTTTTTTTTCCCACAGAGACCATATTTGTGTCTGTTACATTTCTGATTTTCAGAATTTGGGGCAGGGCATAGGGATTTTGGCTTATTGGCAAAGCAGTTGTGTTGGAATTAGGACACAATACTTAGTGACAGGAAATGTTATGGCTGCCTAAAAGGCTAAAGGAAGAAACAACCCATGTAATTATAAAAGGTAGGATTAGTTTGATTATAGTTTTTTTGTTGTTGATGAGTACAGTAAGTATCATATGGAATTTTCTTCTTATGTGGAATACTATTATATACAAACAGTGAGATTTCATCTCTAACCTAGGAAGTATGTATGAAATGGTAACTGGTGACTAGTATACTATTAGGTAATCTTAAAATGGACTATTTCAGTGATTGTTTCTAAATGTTAAATTAAGCATTTGCGTTAGACAACTGGCAGGATTTTCCTCTGCTTAGAGGGATTAAGGTTTAGATGCCCTCAAAAAGTACTTGTTTTTTATATAAATTGCTTCAGATACTTACTTTCTCATCAAAACTGCTTCTCACTTTTTTTCAGGTTTTTTTTTTTTTTAAGGATACATGAAGAATCAGCTTTTCTAAAAAATTGTTGTTTTGCATAAATGAAAAATATGTATGGTTTATAGAGTTACCAAAAAGTTAAATATCGATGTAATCACTGCCTGGGACAAGAACTAGAGCTTGGCTAATCATTTTAAAAATCTTCCTTAGGGGCGCCTGGGTGGCTCAGTCGGTTAAGCTGCTGCCTTTGGCTGGGGTCATGATCCCAGAGTCCTGGGATTGAGTCCCACATCGGGCTCCTTGCTCAGTATGGAGCCTGCTTCTCCATTTCTGTCTGCCGCTCTGCCTGTTTCTGCGTGCTCTCTCTCTCTGACAAATAAATAAAATCTTTGAAAATCTTCCTTGTACCCTCCCAGTTACTCTCTCTTTCCCTGCAGAGTTGGTCCCTATACAGTTCCTTGTTTTTCTTAATGGTTTAACAACCAGAGCTTTGCAAAGGATAAGTTTTCATTAAGTCAAGCAGGAGATTACTGATATAATGCAGTGGTTTTTAACTCTATTGGACAGGATGTCCCATTTTTATATTTTACATTCTTTAATGCCCACTTTACCATGTCAAAGTTCATATATGATATTGCCTGTCAGCATATGGTTTTAAAATTTTAATATAATGTCTTAATTATAACATAAAGGAGAAATAAAAAGAAAACTGATAATGACCTAAGCATTTCAGTGTAAATATTTGGGCATCACTACTACAAGAGGGAATGAAGTAGCCAGATACTTGTAACCTTCCTAATAACAAGTAAGTTTGGATTTAGTAGAACACAACAGTTATCTGAATAGGCCTGACTGGTTTTCTTTAACATTTTGACTTAATAAGAGCAAAATAAGAAAGTTTATGCATATGGGTAGAATTGTGTGTGTCACAAATCTTGATAGAAGTGTGTTGTGATTCAAGTATCATGAGTGGCATTGCAGTTTGTACAGTAATTTTCTGTGATGGTAAACTTAACCTTTTCAAGTTTTGGAGGAAAGAAAACAGATTTTTCCTTTTTCACACAATAGATATATTTCTGGAAAGATTTTCATTAGTATGAATTCCTGGGAGGGGTTATTTGAAAATTCCATAGGATGAGGGCATGATACTTGTATGTGACTGCCCAGGCATTGCAGAATGTCTAACATCCTGTTCATCCCTGCACCCCCCCTCCAATGTCTGTTCCCCCCAACCCCCCAGGAGGGAACCTGATGTGGGATTTGATCCTGGGACTCCAGGAGCATGACCTGAGCCCAAGGCAGTCACTTAACCAACTGAGCCACCCAGGTGCCCCTTGCCAGGTCTTCTTAACCTGAGGATTCAGGGATCTATGATATATGGTAGCTTTTTTGTTGTTGTTGTTGTTAGATTTTTCTTTATTATTAATTATTCAGTAATAATAAGCGCCAGCTTTATTATATTATTCTATTAAACGTCAGCTTAATACTGCAGAAAATTTCAAACCCTTTGACAACCCATTCTTCCTTTTCCCACCCAGATTCTTGATAAAGAGCTCTTAAAGTGAAGACAGGATCTCTAGTCTCTCTCGGATGAGACTTGATCAAGTAAAGGTGAAGCTGTGTGCATCTTACTGTACAGTGCTTGCCCAGGCTCCTTTCATTGTCCAGGTCCTGGAAGACTCTTGTCATGAACGGTTTCTTCACAAAGCCTGCACTGCCTACCCGCCCCCCACACTGGCCCTAACCTCTCTATTGTACCCTTGCCCCCCCCAAAGTCCATGTAAATTTTTTGTGAGTATTTGGCTATTTTGAGGTATAGTATATAGCTTTCATCAGATTCTCAAGGGGTTCTGTGACTCACAGAAGTGGATCAGACGTTTCTTTCCATGATTTCTTATAACAGTTAAATCTGGTTATTCTTAAAGGAATGCTTTAAGTGTGAGCTAAGTTTCCATTTTAACCTGGAAAATAGACCCAGACTCTGAGCTGTTTGCTGGGATAGCAGCGCATACGATACTTTGGTAGAGGGACACAATGGAGCTGAAAATTTCAAATTCAGATGTTAGGTGGGCTACTCATTTGTTAGGTGGGTAGTTTCTTTCACATTTTACTGGTCAGGTCAATATATTCAGTTAAGAACTTTGTTTTAAATTTGTGGGCTTTTTTCTTTAGAAAAAAAGCCTTTTATATCTTCATCTTTATGTATTCACCAGAGGCTAAAAAATATCTTTTTAAGATATTTAGATATTAGATATAAAATAAAGATATTTTTACATCTTCATCGGAGGCTAAATGAAAAAGCCTCTTTTATCTTTTTCTTTAGATAGTTTGCATTTTTGTGTCACAGCCACAATCTGTTATTAAAGATTTATAAGCTCAGGCAATATAAATTTTAAGTACTACTTCAGAATTCATATGTTGTTGGAAATTGACACATGGTAATTTTCTAAATCACTTTTAAAAGTCTGTTATTTTACCTTATTTTGGAAAACTGGTATTTTCCTCAAATTGAGGTGATTTAAAAAATTGAATTTAAAAAATCTTACATAAGTATGTTATGAAAAATAGGATTGTTCAAAATTAAAGTATTGAGAAAGGTTTCTTTTGTCATGTTTCTAAGAAACTGTTTTCTTATCCATGCTTCCTGCTAATGTTGAAATAGCCCTATAAAAATTTACACGTTCTTAAATATCTCTAGTAATTTATGAATTTTGAGAATGTTAAGAAATGGAATCTGTATATCTTTTAAGACTCCTAGTTTCATCAGTAGTTTAAAATAATGTCTCGGGGCACCTGGGTGGCTCAGTGGGTTGGGCCGCTGCCTTCGGCTCAGGTCATGATCTCAGGGTCCTGGGATCGAGTCCCGCATCGGGCTTTCTGCTCAGCAGGGAGCCTGCTTCCCTCTCTCTCTCTGCCTGCCTCTCTGTCTACTGTGATCTCTGTCAAATAAACAAATAAAAAATCTATAAAAAAAAAATAATGTCTCTACCCAATGATATTGTGGGTTCGAGTGCAAAATGAACAGATTACCCTGTTCCTTTTACCTCCTATGCTGTTGTATTGGTGGAGTTGCTAATTAGCCGCTTGTGGAAAAATGCAAGCATTTGGTATTGAAGAAGTAAAGGGGGTAAAATACACAAATTGAGTCATTAAGGTTACCATATAATTAAAGCAGCCTGTTCAGAAGATCATACTTTGTATATATATTTTTAAAAAAATAGTTGATTTAAACAGCTATTTTTCGTTAATTTTTTTTGTAGCTGTTTCTCTGCCTTTGTGTTTTCTACTGTTGTTTTCTCCCTCTTAAGAGTTCCAAATCTTTGTTGGAAAATACTTCACAACTTAAATTTTGAGTGTAGAGTAAGATCATTTCATTCCTTAGGACTTGGAATAATTACCTTTTAACACCTTAACTTTGAAATCTTTTTTCCTTGGCAGATCTGTTTGTTTTCATCTCCTGCACTCTTCTGAATGTCTCTTTTCATTTGACTGTTATTTGTTTTTCCCCTTCTAAATCTTTGTCTTAGACGATTTTCCAGTATTCAGGTAAATGGGAAACTATCTGGTAGAGTTGAAGAATATTCTCAATCTGGGTTCCATGCTGTAAGGTTTGCCTATAGTCATGCTTATTTTTGTTTATTTAAATAAAGATAGTTTCTATAATGTCTTTGATTTTACCCTTTTTGCTTTTAAAAAATATAACTTGAAACTGATTGCTTTGAAAGCCATTTAAAATTGCTTTTGGGTTAGTTAGAAGTGTGTAGTCCCTGCTTCCTCTTGGTGCATACCTTTAAATTTGTATTTTGCCCAAAGTAAAAGATACTAATTTTATTGTCTAAAGTAATTTACATAATGTCTTACAGGCTTTTCTTCAGCCAAGATAAAAAGTGGCTGTAATCTTTCTTTTACCCTCTTTTAAGAAATAATGAGGTTATACTAGTTAGGACTGATTTAATTCAAGTAGGAGTAGATTACCCTTCTGGGTTTTTTGTTTTGTAATCTCATGTTTGGGTATATCACCAAAGTTTAGAAATTTTGTATCTAGAACATTTGATATAGTGCTTATAAGAAACACTTAACAAATATATTAGTGAATGAATTAGACCTAATTGAGGTGTGAAGCAAGAACACTATTGTCACTAGATGTAGTATCTTTAGATAAAGAGATTTTTGCTGTAAAATGGAATTTGCTTGGTAAAATCGATTTGAAGACCTGCACTGGTTTGCAGACCACTGGAAAAATCTCTCTTCAATAATGTCGTAAAAGCACACTCTAAGAATATAGTTGTGGGCTTACTTCATAAATCAAAACTTTTGAAAATACTTTTTATTTGATAGCAATAATACGTGTTCATATAGAAATTTTATACAATATAAGAAGGAATGAAGAAGAAAATGACAGTTATTTGTAAGTCTACCACCTGAAAAAAAATACTGTTAGTTTTTGATACAGTTAGGTGCACAGACTTCAGTATATACTTTAAATAAAATTGAGGGTATATATATTCAGTTTTGAATCCTGGTTTGTATGTGTGAATCCAATTAACATTTTTTTCTGTTTTTGTCTTTTAAACCTTACAGGCCCCTTCACAGATGTAGTCACTACAAATCTTAAGTTGCGAAATCCATCTGATAGAAAAGTGTGTTTCAAAGTGAAGACTACAGCACCTCGTCGGTACTGCGTGAGGCCCAACAGTGGAATTATTGACCCGGGGTTGACTGTGACTGTTTCAGGTAGCAAATCATGTTCTGAATTTGAACGGTATTGGATTCTGATCTTCTTATGTTTATGTTGAATTTGGTTTTAATTAACAGGGTTTCATCTGGAGGGAGGGAGGGAAATAGTTTTTAAGTTATTCTGGCTTGCCTTAGTCCTGTCCTTCGGTTTTCTTTTCCTGTATGCCAGCTGTTGCAGAACATTTCATACCCTTATCTTGTAGTTGAGGGTATCTGTGGTCAATTTGTAAACAATAGTTGTTATTTTAAATATTTTATATCCTTTATTTCTACCACTCAGTACCATATTCTCTGCCCTTATTATTTTATCTTTGAAATATGACATCATTTTTGTGATGGATCATTCTTTTCAGATCTCTAGCTATTGTTACATGTTGCATGCAGCTATACAAGTGTATTCCAAGTCTTAAAAATGTACAATGCCTATTTTTTGCTGATTGTAGCAAATTAGATGAGTGTTTCTACTTTTCATTATAAATGCCAAAGTTTAGCTTTTTGGCTCCCTTTTGGTTTACTTGTAGTCCAGGGAATATGTTTGGTTCACTCTGTGTATGGATTGCTTACCCCTGCTATGGGGTCTGTGCTGTTGCTGTAGTTAATGCCCTCTATAAACTTCTTTCTTCATCACACTTCCCAAGACAGTACTTCTTAACAATATTCTGATATAGCTGAGAAATAGCAACCACATATGAGAACATATCTTAATTATGGGAGAACTTCTTAGGCTTCCCACAGAGACCATTTACTCTTAATTTTCTAGCAGTTGTTCTTATCTCCCACTCACTGTATGTCCTGATAACAGGTGGAGCAGGAACACACGTGGACTTCTCTCAGCTCAGAATCTCTAGGGGCATGGCCCCAGCCATGTATATGTTTAAAACAACAACAGCAACAACAACAACAAAAAATGTCTGGATGGTCCTGATAAGTATTCCTAAGAAACTAATTCTTTATCAGTTTTGTGGCTTTTAAATCCACAGCAGATTAAAAACAATTATATAAAGAGTGAGAACCTATAGCAAGCCCAGGGAGAGTACTTAGAAGCAGAACTTGACTGCAAAGGTATTGAGGGACTTACTGTAGGATTCTGTGTGACCCTGAATCCTCAGGGTCAGTAGGATTAGCCAAAAACTGAGAGCTAGTTGGCCCTAGAAGAAATGTTTTTAGTGAGTAACGTGATATGGTGGCCGGGTAGGAATGTGTTTGTGTTTGTCCAAGTTCATGGGAAAGATGGATGGAGAGGAAGATAAAGCAATGAGTACATGCATTCTGGAAGTTGCCTTCTAAATCTTTAAGCCTTTTAGCTAAGTTGGAAGAAAATAGAATTATTTCTATCCATGTGGTTAAAAATAGTTTCTTGGTGCATCTAGTTTGACCCTTAGGAATCCATAAAACTATTCAGAATGACATTATCTTGGAAGTTTCTAAACTGCTGAAGTTCTGTTGTATTATTATTTCTTAAAAGTTTGAATTGTGCAGGTTCACTTAGATGTGAGTTTTTTTGGGATAAAGACTATACAGTACTGTAAGTGTATTTTCTCTTATTACGATTTTTAAAATTTATTTTCATTTTTTTATTAGCATGTACATGAGCAGGGGTAGGGGGGGCAGAGGGAGAGGGAAAAGCAGACTCCCCACTGAGCAGGGAACTCGATCCCAGGACCCCCAGGATCATGACCTGAGCCAAAGGCAGATACTTAACTGATTGAGCCACCCAGGTGCCCCTCTCTCTCTCTTTTTAAAAGATTTATTTATTAATTTGAAAGAGAGTACCTGAGCAGGGGAGGGAGAGAATCTCAAGCAGAATTCCTGCTGAGTGCAGAGCCCAATGCAGGGCTTGATCTTAAGACTCTGAGATCAGGACCTGAGCTGAAACCAAGAACCTCAGCCAACTGAGCCATCCAGGCACCCTTCTCCATTATTTTTTTGTTTTTTAAGATTTATTTATTTGAGAGCACGTGTGTGGGTAGGAAGAAGGGCAGAGGGAGAGAGAGGAGCAGAATGCATGCTGATCCTGGAGCCCAACATGGGGCTTGATCTCATGACCCTGAGAGCACATCTGAGCCCAAATCAAGAGTTGGACAGTCAACCAACTGAGGCATCCAGATGGTCTCTCTTACGATTTTCTTAACATTTTCTTTTCTCTAGCTTACTTTATTGTAAGAACACAGTATGTAATATGTACAGTATGGAAAATATGTGTTAATCTGTGGTTTGTGTTATCATTAAGGCTTCTGGTCAGCAATAGGCTATTAGTACTTAAGTTTTGGGGGAGCCAGAAGTTACATGTGGATTTTCAACTGCATGTTACATGTTAAGTCCCTGTGTTGGACAGAGGTCAACCTGTACTTTCCAAAACTGTCTTCCATAAATCCCTTTTGTTGAGCATCTGCCATATTAAAATCCCCAGACACATTAGTTACTGTTTCCATAGCCAGCCTACAGATGCTTCTCCAGTTAGCATTTAGCTCTTCAGTTTTTAGTGTATTGAGTTTCTTTATAAGTAGTCACTCAAACTGTGCTTCCTTTCTCTAGCAACTTTTCCTTGATTGACTTTGTATTACATACTCCTTTCTTTTTAACTTTCTCTCTTTAGCACTTAGTTTTGTGGGTTCTTTAAATTTGGCATATTTATATATATTTTTAAGATTGTTTAATTCTTATATGGTCTGCAATAACTTAGAATATAATTGTCCTAAAATCACAATCAGTCATGTTTTAATTTTTCTTCTTATTCAATTCCTACTGATGACCCTGCAGTGATGGCTTAGTGAAGGGCATTAATGGACATTCACTGGCCTTCATGTGGATTCCGAAGTATTTATCCTGTGCATTTTTTTCTGCTTTGTATTTGCCCCTTCAAAAATGTTTTTAGCCATGATGGGAGTTATGGACATCTCAGATACACTTAGAATAGGATTTTCTTACGTAATTGCTATTTCTCACATTTGCTTAATTGCATTTGTCTTTTTGAAAGTGTTGATGTACATGTATAAAAGATATATCTTAGAAATAATTTACGTATTAGCAGGGGAATAATTTGTACAATACCATATGTATATATATTCCGTGTAACTGTAGATTTGTTCTTACAGTTTTTGTAATATAAATTTAATAAAAGTTTTGTATCCCCTCTAGTTACAAGGAACCCCTAAAAATCCTCTTTTAAAGGCTACTGAAAATCTTGAGTGCTTAGAAGAATTTGAATATAATTGCTGGGATGCTAGAAAATTTCTGGAAATGATCAGAGTATACCTCTTCCTTGTATATATATATATATTTTTTTTTTTTTTAAAGATTTTATTTATTTATTTGACAGAGAGACACAGTGAGAGAGGGAACACAAGCAGCTGGAGTGGGAGAGAGAGAAGCAGGCTTCCCGCTGAGCAGGGAGCCTAATGTGGGGCTTGATCTCAGGATCCTGGGGTCATGACCTGAGCTGAAGGCAGACGCTTGACAGCTGGAGCCACTCAGGCGCCCCTATACTTTGTTTTCTTAGAATGAGATTTAAACAGATTGATAAGCTTCTTGAATAAATACTTAAAATCTATTTTTGAAAAATTAGTTTTATTAGAACACTAAAATGTAGTGAGTTTTGAAGTTAACTTTTAAATTCTCCTTTATGTATCCCTGTTGTCATTCTAAAAGATATTATCACTAAATACCAAATGAAGCCTTGTATTTATAACTAGTTTTAATAGATAGTTTACTAGATTTTAATCTGAGTTTATAGGTATTATAATAGTTAATGTTGGCAACATTTTGAAAATTTTCCCAAACTTTAATTTAGAGGAGGTAGTCATAGATTTATATTTATTTTTTAAGTAGCTGTTTATTTTGTGGCTTGTTAAAATAGTTGGAAACCATAAAGTTGATTCTGGATCCTTAATGTAACTAGTCCAGGATTAGGTTTCTTGAACCCATCCTGGATTTTTAATAAGTTTGCATATTAGTCAATTAAGCAGTAGGGATGATAAGCAAATGCAGAAGAAACAAAGCAATGTGTTTTTTTCTTCTTATTTAGTAATGCTACAGCCTTTTGACTATGATCCCAATGAGAAGAGTAAACACAAGTTTATGGTACAGACAATTTTTGCTCCACCAAACACTTCAGATATGGAAGCTGTGGTAAGTATAGCGGTGGAATGGAATTTATTTTGAGGGATGTTGTTGAAAATGTGGGTTTTGTACAGTCCTTATTTGAGAAAGCTAATTTTTAATTAAAAAATGTAAATCTGTTAATTATAGATAATTCTGACTTAATTTCAAGATTGAAAGAATTTTGAAATAGTATTTCTTAGAAACAGTTTAGAAATGCTACTGTGAGGAAGAAAGCCCTCAGTCTCTAGAGATGTTAGTGTGATTTTTAACAGATGGTGATAGTAGGTTTCTTGAGGATTATATACAAAGTTTTGTGGTATTGCCAGATAAGAGGGGTAGGGTTGTCAGTTCAGAGTGCTGCTCTGTGTCCTGCCTGAGCCACAGACTTCACCTCTGCTCCAAACAGCCTCAGTGTCCCCTGATTGAAACCTATTGGTTGTCCCTTGAGGTGTGAAACCTATTTGTCACAGTTAAACTTTCTCTGTCTCATGTTGGTTTTGTTTGTTTTTAGTGGAAAGAGGCAAAACCTGATGAATTAATGGATTCTAAATTGAGATGTGTATTTGAAATGCCCAATGAAAATGATAAATTGGTAAGTAGGAAAATGGGAGAAGATTGGAGCTATTAAGTTCTCATTTACTTTGAGATTAATTTTGCTTCTGTTTTTGGCCTTTTGGGAATGTGTGACAATGCTGTTCCACATTTTAAGACAGTGCTTACTTAGGTTTAAAAAAAAACTTGATGTGCTTTCTTCATTTGAGAATATTTTGTCCACTCAAGAAGAAAAATACTTTCAGATACAGTCTTCATGATGGAGAAGAACCATTTAATTCTCCCAGTTTTTTTTGCCACTTTTAAGTAAGTTCAAGTTCTTTAGAATGAGACACACACATGCATAAATATAATTAAATAATATGCATAAACCACTTTTTGACAACTGTATACCCATAGCCTGGGGACAAAAGATTTAATTTACATAGACAAGCAGTTTATTCCAAGTTTGTCTATTCCCAGGTATTTTGTTTACTGTTGATTTTGGTCAAAATCCATCTGATTTTATTTCTTAGTAAATAATTTCTATGTTGCTTTTTGATTAATGTCAGGCAAATACAATTTGGAAGACTGAGGAATATATGTGTACAGTTCAGAAAGTTGTCTGTGAATGTGTAGAATGAGTTGTGGTCACTTACCCTATTTTGCAATGCAGATTTTAATCTTTCTATGGTTTGTTGGAGGGACTTGAAAAAGCTAAGTAGGTTTTTCCTTTTGGTGACTTAATATATAAAATAATACAGGTAAATAGAAATGGTGAGTACAGTTAGGTTACACTGACATGACTGTTGCCTTGATCTGGAAGCCATTTGCCCTCTTGAAAAAGAAATTCACAGATTAGATAAATACCTGTGCTCAATTATTTTGTTATTCTTTTAGAATAAGCTGAAATGAAAGAGTCCCTGAGTGGTAATTTTTATTGTGTCTTTTAATCCCCTTTTAAAGGAATGTTGAAATATTTGCCAAAAATAAAAAATGTGAATGAATATGTTCTTACTAGAAAGTGAGAGTTCATTGGCATATTGATGCTTCCCAATTGGAGTTTACTTTCTCTTTTGCCTGTGCTGCCAGAAAGCTAATAGCTTGCTTAGTTTAGTTAAGTATGCCATTTAGATATAAAAAAGGGAAAAAATGTTTTTTTTCCTTGGCATGTGAACTCTGAGTATTTACTGTCTTAACTTTCAAATATACCATATACCTGTGTTAGGTATCATGTTGTACATTATATCCCCAGGACTTAATTTGTGTCATGATTGGAAGTATTACACCTTTTGACCACCTTCAGCCAGTTCCCCCATGTTCTTTTCCTTTGCCTCTGGTAACCACAGATCTGATCTCCTTTTCCATGGGTTTGTTTTTATTTTTTATTTTTTTTAGGTTCTGCATATAAATGAGATTGTCAGTATTTGTCTTTCTGACTTAACTTCATTTAGCATAGTGCCTTTGGGGGTTCATCCATATTGGCACAGATGGCAGGATTTCCTAACCGGAACTTCTGTATTCATTCAATTGGTCCGTGGCCACTTAGGCTGTTTCCTTGTCTTGGTTATTATAAATAGTGCTGCGGTGAATATAGGGATGCAGATAACTCTTTGATGTAGTGTTTTCATTTTCTTTGGATATATTCTGTGAAGTAAAATTGAGTAGAAATACATCTGGATGTTTTCTCACTTAGGGTTATGTCATCTTTTGCGTTTCTTTAATTAACATGGATAGAGCTGTGACTGTCTTTCATCTGGACTTCTGTTATACTCTGTATAGCAGACAGTTTGAGATTATACTCTGAAAAGGGTTCACCCAAGTATCTGATATTATTGATTAAGAGTAAAAAAACCAAACTGGAAGTCTATGGAAATGATATTGCTATGATAGTTGTGCCTGGCCATTTTAAGCACCCCATAGAGGAGAGTAGCAGGTGTGCCTACATACAGGTATGGCACCTAGTAATCCATGAAAGCGGTTTTGGGTCTGCTGAAGGGCTTGAATAAATACTGAATGGAGTTTCTGGAGTCCTATACCATGGAGCATGAGCAGAAATAGTTTGGCCCTGGAATCTTTTCAGAGAAAGTATTATTAGGAAGCCAAAGTCTGTTCAGTATAATTTCAGAGTACACCAGAGACTGATTCTGAGCCTAGATGAACGAGTTACAGAGTGTATTTCTGTTAATTGAACTACTTGGGCTTGTGGTGTAGTTACTATCTGATTAAATGGTAAGGAATAAGTGTTAAAGATAATGATTTTTAAAAAAATTTTTATTTTTTATAAACATATAATAAAAAAGATAATGATTTTTTAAAAAAATTTTCTGTTTAAACACTTAGGAAAGTACAGTGAACTCCTGTGAACCCATGACCAGTTTTAATAATGATCAGTTTATGGTTAATCTTAATTCATCTAACCAGCCCCCTCACTTTTCATCTCACTTATTGTTGTAAGGCAAAACAAGATAGAATTTTATCTGGAATTGTTTTGATATATATTGCTCAAAGATAAGAACTTTGAAAAAAGGAAAAAATTACTGACAATACTATAATTAAGCCTTTTATTTTTAATTTACATTCAATTAATTAGCATATGGTGTATCATTAGTTTGAGAGGCAGATTTCAGTGAATCATCAGTTTATATAACACCAAGTGCTCATTCCACCATGTGCTCTTCATGCCCATCACTCAGTTGCCCCGTCTGTCTATCCCTTCTTCCCTCCAGCAACCTTCAGTTTGTTGCCTGTGGTTAATAGTCTCTTTTAGTTTGTCCCTCTCTCTGATTGCATTTGGTTTTACTTTTCCTTCCCTTCCTCAGTGCTCCTCTGTTTTGTTTCTTAAATGCCACATATGAATGAAATCATATAATTGTCTTTCTCTGATTGACGTATTTTGCTCAGCATAATACCCTCTAGTTCCATCCATGTTGTTGCAAATGGCAAGATTTTATTTTATTTTATTTTTTTGATGACTGAGTAATAGTCCATTTGTGTGTGTGTGTGTGTGTGTGTGTGTGTATACACCACATCTTCTTTATCCATTCATCTATCGATAGACATCTGGGCTCTTTTTATTGTTTGGCTATTGTGGACATTGCTGCTATGAACATTGGGGTGCATGTGCCCTTTTGAATCACTACATTTGTATCTTTAGGGTAAATACCCAGTAGTGCAATTGCTGGGTCATAGGGTAGCTCTATTTTTAACTTTCTGAGGAACCTCTGTACTGTTTTCCAGAGTGGCAGTAGCACTTTGCATTCCTACCAACAGTGTAAGAGGGTTCCCCTTTCTCTGCATCCTTGCCAACAAGCTTTTAAAAGCTTATAATATTAATATCAAACTATGTAGGCAGATTCAAATTTGTCTCACAGATGTCATTGAAAGATTTTTTTTGCAGTTCGTTTGAATTGAGATCAGAATAAAGTCCACATAATCTATAGATTCCTTGTTTTTCTCTTTCAGATTTTTATTGAAGAAACTAAGTTTGTCCTGTAGACTTTCCCTGTAGACTAGATTTGCTGATTACATCCTTGTGGTGTCATTTAATTTTTCTTGTTTTGGTATATTCTAAAGTTGGATCTAGAAGTTTGATTAGATTTTGATTTATTTTCACTGGAGGCAGGGGAGAGGCAAGACTGCTTTGTAGGTGGTGATAAATTCTTTTCAATATATGATGTTCGGGTTTTTTTTGTTTTGTTTTGTTTCTTTTTGTTTTTTTGGTGAAGTTAGTGGTCATTGGTGTGCAGTGTGTGAATGAGTGGTTCTCAACCAGGGGTAATTTTGCCCTTGAGGGTACATTTGTAAACGTCTGGGGACATTTTTGGTTGTGACAACTAGGAGGGAGAGGTTCTAAAGGCATCTGGTTGGTAGAGGCCAGGGATATTGCTCAGCACTGGCAGTGGGTAAGACAACCCTCACAATAAAGAATTATCTGCCCCAAACATCAATACGGTCAAAACTGAGAAACTAGTTTAGATTCATTAATTTATTTAGGATTGAGTAATGTTATTTTGTCATTCTTACGTTTATTAGGTATAATGTTTGTGTTGAGAGAAATTGGGCTTATGTTAACCACCCCATCCCACTCTCTCACTCCTGCTCCCAGGTCCTCCTTTACCCATCTTCCCCACAAAAGGAGTAGATAGGCGTGTAATTCAATTACATTAGGTAAGTGTATCTTAACCTATTTGAGGTTCTGGATCTTTTTAGGTATGCTGTTAGTGTTGAGGTATTTACATGTTCTTAAGAACTGTAGAAAAGGATATGTTACTATTTTGTTGATTCTTCAAGTTTTCAGGACCTTGATACTGAACATATAAAGAAAACATTGAAGTTTTTGGTTGTCAGGGTAAAAAGGATGCCAGGTCTAGAAGTATAGTGGTTGAGTTCTTTTAAAATTTTTATAATTTAAAGAAATCTTTTTTTTTCAAAACAGTTCTAACATTTTGAATCGTCATTAGAGCGGGCTCTTTTTGGGAAATAATTCTTTGATTTGCATCATAGATGGAGTGATCTAGGATTCCAGGAGCCCCCCCCTTTTTAAATAAATGGAGGTACTATTAATAATTATTCCAAGACAGCAAACATTAACTAATACTGTTCTTAAGCATACTAAAATTCGCGGTCACTCTTGTCCTAGGGAAGCAGCAGATCTTTGGATATATGTCAGTAAATTAATGGCCCATAGAGTCTTCAGTTGAGTTGTGTTCAGCACTAGTAACAAGTGCCGCTCAGCGTGTTCCCTAGGCTGTTGAGAGCTGGAGGCAGATGATACTGAAGTGTTGACTGCTCTATTTTTGCAAAGTTGTATTCTTGGAATTATTAGCTCTTTTTAGTTACTATCAACTCTGTATTATGAAATCTAATGTGTATTTAGTGGTAGTGTTTTTTTCCAGGATTGAATGTGGTTTTAATTAACTTGTTATTTTATGGTGTTTTATCACCTGTTTAATTCTTTGTGTTCAATTAAAAAAAATTTTTTTTTGGGTTTATTTTGAGGCCTCTGGTTCTACTTGAAATTTTCCATATTTCTTAAAATATATTGCATTTCATTTATGCCCTCCATCCTAATGTGTGTTGATGACATATTTTCTAGGAAAAAAATACCAATTTATCTTAATTGATGGGTTGTCAACAAGGAATTTCAGTGGTCTTATGTATACAAAGAACCTTTATGATTAAATATATGCATTGTTTTGTGTTGAGACAAGGAGCAGATTGGGGACAGTGCCTTATTAAGTGAAATGGAGTTCTCATAGTTTATATACATTGACCTGAATATCACTAAGTGTTATTTTAAAGGGTGTATCAACATTTTGGTATCCAATTATTTTCACCTGTATTAAAGGAATTTGCGAAGATAGGAAGAGAACTATGGAGAAACTGATACACTAGAATGTTACATGCATCTTTAAGTTTATTGGTCCTGGGAAAGGGTGTCTGTGTGTGTGGTGTGTGTGTGGTGTGTGTGTGGGTGTGTGTCTGCATTTGGGGGTGGGTGTTGTTGAGTATAGGAGAGGCTTATAAAGTAATGTATTTGTTGAATCTCAAGAGAGAAAAATTCATTTAACTTAAAATTGTTCAGGTTGAGTATTACCAAAGGTAAGAAAATATGAAGTGCTTGCTTTTAGATATTGACAAGCATTGATTAGCAACAGAAATTAGAGCTACAGAATTAGAACATGTTCATTTTAGGACAGCATGAGGTGAGCATAAATTTAATAAGATTTATACATTAATTAGCATAATGCAAATTGACCATAGTGCATATTGTTTGGGAAATAATATAAAAAGCTATGAAAACTTTTGTACTTTTTGCTTTAACATAGTTATTATTAGTGTTATATCTTATATATAATATATTTTTATAGAATAAAATGTGAATGTCTAAGAGCCTAATGATTTCTATGTTAGTCATTCCCAGTACATGCAGGAGAAATCAGTTTGATGTGAATCTGAGAATATGTTTCCCATGCCATCTCAGGGTATAACTCCACCAGGGACTTCTCCAGCTGTCACTTCAATAAGCAGCATCAACAACACAGTTCCAACAACTGGCAGTTTTAATACGAAGAATGATCCCAGGGGACTCAGTGTGTTCAAACAGGAGAAGCAGAAGGTTTGTTTTAGGGAGCTAACAGCTATAGGAGTTTTCTAGTGTTACTGGTTATATTAATGTAGTTTACCTAGCACATATATTATGAGTATATTATATGAAGTAGATAGAATTGAAATTTTCAGCTGTGTTTAAAAAATACAGTAGAACACAGATCACTTAAAAATCAGGCACAGACACTATTCTCTGTTCTAAAAAAGCAAATTGAGCACTTAAAAATCTCAGCAGTGAGCAGGACAAATTAAGAGTGAACATTATGAAGTTGGTATGATTTTTTTCTGTCATTGGGATTTTGGGAGCATTCTTTAAAAAAGGAGTTAAGAGCTTATTTGAATAGAGTAGCAGGTATAGCAATAAAGGTAGGAGCTGGCAAACATTGATCTCCAGGCAAGTATTTGTTCATATATATTTTAAAAAAGATAAATGGAATTATTATTTTGTTATCAAACACAGATAATGGTAACCCCTCTTTAACTATAATTATTATTTACAGTGCCCCAGGGTAGGAGAATATGTGGTTAAACTCTAAAGGTCTTATGTCATAGTTGAACTTGTGAGTGCATATGCATGTGCATGCATGTGCACATGCGTGTACATGTGTGTGCTTAACATTCACTTAAGATGACAGCCTGTCAGTAATGACTTCTGGGTGGTGTAATGGGTGCTGTATGATTCCCTTTACCATTTTTTTGCTTACTATATACTTGAGGAACCCTACAGTTTGAACAGTTTGCTTATACTTTGATTTAGTGTTCCAGAGAATATGTAACTGAGGGTTAAAAAAATTTGATCTTTATCTAAATGTCTGATACTTTCATTTTAGTTACTTATTTCTGGGACTCATGATTCTACAGAAACAGTAAATTGGTTTTTTAAGAGTGAAATGAAGTCTCTAGTAACCTTGTTTTTCAAATACTATCTCTTCCCAGGTCAAGGCCTTAATTATGCCTATAACAATTTCATGCCGCAGCCCTTAGTTTTAGTCATAATTTCCTTTATAGACTTTAAAACATCTTTTTTGAAGATTTTATTTTTGAGTTACCACCCAATGTGGGGCTTGAACTCACAGACTTAAGATCAAGAGTAGTATGCTCCACTGACTGAGCTAACCAGGTGCTGCTCTGCCTTCATGTTCATTTATATCCTTTACTCATTATAGTCACAGGAATGTAGCCTCATACTTCTGTTCCTTAGCTCAAGGCTTGTCCTTCACAAGACATTATTGCAAAAACCTGTTTTGCCTTACATTTTGCTTTGTCCCTTCTGTTTTCAATCCCTTGCTCTGTTTCCTAATTACCCCCAACAGGGATAATTTAGAATATTGGAATTGAAATTCTGATGGTTGTTAAAGAAGAATAAAGAAGTAAGTTCAGTTTATGGATGGAAAAGGATTATTGCAGATAGGCTAAATAATATAAAATAGTGGAAAATGTACAAGTTGTGAAATATTTTTTTGTATTGATATTGTGGCCTTGACCTTCCCATTTACTCTAGTTGCAGTGTAAATTTAATGTAATACAGTGTTACTATTCATCACTTTCTTAAGAGTCACAGCATGTTGAATCCCTCCAGTTTGCTTATTTCATGGTTCTCAGAACAACTGCTTTCCTCTTTCTGGACCAGGCTAAAGCAGCTCTCAAGAAGGAGCTGTTTTCCTGGAGCCAAACCTCAGTAACGGAGCTCCTGAATGGAAGTATGCATTTAAAGTCCCAGCAGCCTTAGTGTTCCCTTCAGACTTTTCAGATGGTTACTATATGCATGACTCAGCCCCCTGCCGAACTCCCTCTTTTATCCCCCAGTTAAGTTAGGTTATATATGCTTATACTTTAAATATACACAAATAAATTAGATTTCATTGCATCTTCTATGTATGTTGGCTGGTTTGTAGGGAGCCTAAATAGTACTTGACAGAAGTGTACTCCCAAGTAACTTGTTTCATGTTTGCTTGACTCACTGTTGAAATGTGTTTTTAAGCTTCACTGTATCTTTTGCATTCTAGCCTTTATTTATGTTTATGCTTCACAAATTGGTTATGACATTTCCTTTTTGTTATAAAAAATATAACATTAAGAAAAATTTCAGTGAAAAAGAAAAATCTAATTCTGTCAACCATAAGAATATTTGTTGACATGTTATTTAAAATCCCAAAGAGTGGGAAGCTACCCATGAAATGTCTAAAAAGAGTGAGATTGTTAAGTAGTTTTGTTTACACACAGAATAGAATATTTAATGACATACCATGTCACTTAAAATGATAATTAAAAGATGAACATACAAATGGATAAAGAAGAAAATGTTAGTGTATGCTGATTTTATAAAATGTGCATATGAGAAAATATTGAAAGTAATACATAAATAACACTTGGGTTGGGTTGATGAGATGGGTAGTTTCCCTCTGATAATTCTGAATTTTCTGGAATTTCAAGAGTTCATTTAAAAATAAGCTAATTGTGAGGAGTTTGATTTTTCATTTTTGTTTTTTTTATCTTCACTTGTTGGCCTCATGTATCGCCTCTTGATTTTTTAGTCAGCTTTCTCGTTTTGAGTATATATTTTTTCCAATTTCATAAGCAGAACCTGAGGATTCCTTAGTTGCCATATTGTTGACTGCTGCTTTCATCTTTATAGAGAAAGACCGTGAGCTGCTCTCTTTTTACAAATTTGGCTTGTTCTAGGTCTGATTGGAGCACACTTGAAAAATCATTTTGAAATGAATTCTAATTACTGTTAAGAGAAGGATTAAGAAAGAATATTAATGGAGAGCAAAATATATTTGAAACAGATTTTTACGGATAGAGATGGAATTGCTCAGAATAGGGGAAGATAGGGTGAAGAACAAGAAAGCTAGTAAGAGGACAACTCAGAGAAAGAAATTAGAAGCAGGCTTCTTAAAACTCTTCACAGCTGAGAAGCTTCTGAAGAAAAATGAAAAAATCTGAATGTTGACAGTCAAATAGTGTAGTGTTGTACATTAGAACCTCATTATAACATTACCGTTTTTACATGGGTGTAAGCATGGTGATGAAATCACATTCCGTTCATAAGAGGTACTAGTTTTGCCCCTTGAACTAACAGTTATTTACACTTAATATAAATTTGGGACTTGAGATGGTGTGGTAGATGTGTAACCCATTATTGAGTACTGTGGAATGCCATGAGGTTGATTTTGGAAATGTTTTTGTTAGAAGTTTATATCTGAATAAAGCAGTTAAAAATAGCATTAAATTTCTAGCAAGTAAATTTTTAGTTGAAGAGATGACTTGTTGCACTAATACTATTAAGGTGTAGGTGCTGGTATAAATGACATTCAGGTAAGGACATTGAAGCACTTTAGACCACAGGCCCTGGGACACTTACTTAGGCACTGCCCTAGATATTTATCTATATTGGATGGGTATTGGTAAGAATTGCAGTTTTAGGGCTCACAATTTTAAAAGGGTCCAAGTATTACCATGATTCTCTATGGAATTTCATGAATTAAAGCAAACAGTGTTGGTGATTTGAAAGAATTATTTATGTATGAGTTGAAGAACATGTAATTAACTCCCTTACCACCTCCTTTTTTTTTTTTTTTTAAAACCATGATATGTTTATGTTTATTATTTCCCTTCTATGTTTATATCCTGGGTATTTTTCCCATTAGTAGAAGTTAGGTTTTAAGTTTTTCTTAGGTAGTCTTATAATATCATTGGAATTATTACTATAATATCCCCCTACCCCCACAGAATCTCATTTGAATTACAGAATCAGAGCACTGAAAATGACCATCATATTTGGATTTTGGTTGGCGTCATTCAGCATACTTTCATTGAATAACTACTCTTGGCCAAAGTGCTGGGTTTTGGCACTGATTTTTAGCACACCTATATCCACAAACCATAAATACAGAAAGGAATGACTGTTGCTTTCCCAGAATTTGAAATACTGTAGGAAAGAACGTCAGAAATACATTATTGTATGATATATGATAAGTGCTATGGTAGAGGTAAGTGTGAAGGGTTTTGGGAGTAGAGGGAGTGGGGTGCTTTTTTTGACTTCTCTTTCTGACCTTTATTGATTTAGTCCTGCCAAAATTGTTCACAGATGACTGTAACCTTGGGTAGTTTTAAAAAGTTCTTATTAATGAAATCACAACCTCAGAATTTCTATTTAAATGATTTTTTGGAAAAGAAGGGTATGGAGTTTCAACTTGAATTTGTTTAAAATCTAAAGGAGATTTGGTCAGTTAAAAAAGTGCCACTATCTTTGTAATACAGAATGATCTGGAACCTAGCAAAACTGTTCCACTGAATGCCTCTAAACAAGATGGACCCATGCCAAAACCACATAGTGTTTCACTCAACGATACCGAAACAAGGAAACTCATGGAAGAATGTAAAAGACTTCAGGGAGAAATGATGAAACTATCAGAAGAAAATCGACACCTGAGAGTAAGTTGTTTTTGAAGATAAGTTGATTTAAATGAAGGCATAAGATGTGTGAATATTATTAGGCCATGTTATCTATCAGTTTTTAAAATTTACCCATGGTCAGTTCTCGTTTTCCCTAATTTTATTATGTCTTAGCTGTTGCTCCCCACTGTTGCCTCTAGTTTTACAAAGGCTTCTCTTTGCCTGCAAGTTCCTTTCCTAGTAGATGCCCTAGTTTTTTGTGATCTAGCTGGTGGCATTGCTAGCTTCCTCTCTTGTTTTTTACATTTTTATAGCCTTTACATTTTGTGCCCTAGTCATATGTCTTGCCTTAAATGGTGCTATCCTATATAGCGTAGGGACATACGTGGCTGTTGAGCACTTGAAATGTAAGTTTGAAGTGACATGTATTGTGAGTGCAAAACACCCGATTGATTGCTTAGACTCAGTACAAAAAAAAT
Source organism: Mustela putorius furo (assembly GCF_011764305.1). Taxonomy (NCBI): domain Eukaryota; kingdom Metazoa; phylum Chordata; class Mammalia; order Carnivora; family Mustelidae; genus Mustela; species Mustela putorius. The sequence goes on along the minus strand of NW_025422010.1, from coordinate 8,480,319 downwards.
ACTTTTTTTTGTATTATTACATATTGAAATAATATTTTGGTTATATTGGATTGAATTTTATTATTAGAATTAATTTTACCATTTTCTTTTTACCTTTTAATGTGTTATTAGAAAATTTCAAAGTAAATGGGTGGCTCACATTGGAAGCTTATTTTTATATTGGACAGTTTTGGACTAGAGTATCCTGAAGAGGTCTCTCTGTTAATGATCTCTTTTTTTGCTTTAGTTTGAGTTCTTCCTTCTGACTGGATCGCTGTGAAATCCCATTCCTACCCTTATAAACCCATTATACATATATGATTGTCTCTTGGTTCCTTGGTTCTTGTCATCTTTTCAATATAACCTTTTCTAGGGCTCTCGCCTCCCAGAAGAAAAGAAATATGGTTTTGGAATGCTCTCTCCTTAGTTTCCATGAAACCTCTGTCATCTTAACTGCTCCTGTCTGTTCGAGGTCTTTCTCCCTCTAGTGGGCGGTAGTTCTTTAGAGGCAGGGACCTGTGCTCATTCATCTTTGCATTCATAGTACATGCGTATAGTAGTCATTCATACATTTGGGTGAATAAATGGATGAACTGGTGAATGAGGACTAATTGAATACGTGTGGGGTTTATTAATAATTTGTCTTGACAGTAATTATTTCAAGACCCGAATACCTTTAAAGTGCCGTCAAAGTAGATGATACAAAAATATACATGAGTAAATAACCTAAATTAAGGGGCTTAATCTACATTTGATTCTTCCATCTGTTAAATGTATATAGAAACTACATATACTCTGAATCACAGGTACTGTATCTTGAGTTGATCTGTGTTGAAAAAATTGTTTATCTCTTCCTATTTCACAGTACCCCTCAGAGGCCCTCAGCACCTCTTGGGATAGTGGAAAGATTATCTTCATTTCACACTAATATCCATACACCATAGATTTTTAAGGATGCTCTTTTTGTTACTTCTACTTTATCTACCATGACTTTCATGGCACAGTTCTGTTCTTTGATAAAGATGGGCTTCTTAGCATGACAAAAAACCACTGTTTGTTTCTTGGCAGGAGAGGGAGAAGTGGAAATGGTAGGAATGATGTAAGTAGGGCAGGGCTGGAATATAGGAAGAGTGGACAGGGAGAGAGGTGAGATTTGGGTGCTGGTATCTCCTTTTTATTTATTGGCTGATGTTTTGTAGGAGATATTATTTGAAAGAGTGTTTTGCTGTTTACAAGACAAAAACAAAAGAACCTTGAAGGCCATTGGCCTATAGGATCAATTTCAGGTGCTTTATTAACATTTCATGCACAAGACCCATCATAAATTCACTGTTCCTTTTTATTCCTTTAGTCCCGTGTTTCTTAATTCAGACTGTTCATCTGAATCTCCTAGTGAGCTTTTTAAAAATACGGGTCCTCTCCAGACCCAGCAAATCAGAATCACTAGGAGTATTGTTTAAAGTTCTCGATGGGATTGAGAATAATTTTTCCTTCACATAGGACTAATGGAAAATGAGACTAAAAAACCCCACCAACCCTCAGAAAATCCAGTAATTGGAAATAAAAAAATAAGACCTGAGGTGGATTCTTTAATTCATTTGGCATTAGAAGCATACTAGAGAAATCAGTGTGAGAAAATAAAAATGAGCTTGCACTAAGGAAGTAAAAATCTGTCCTGTCATTCATCTGGTTGGGATGTTGGACATAGGTAAAGCCAGTTGCCTAGGTAATAGGTATCAGTATTTCCCCCAGGATCACACTGAGACTGGTAAAGTGTCATAACAACCTTCTATTTTGAGTGACTATTGCTTTCTTACTGAGAAACTTTGTCCCGTAAAATCACATTGTCAGAAACTTTGCTGTGTGAAATCATACTGGTAAGAACTGAGCAGCAGCTCACTCTTGTCTAGAGGATCTGAGTCACTGACACAGAGAAGCAGCGTCCCTTTCCAGTCCAGGGGCATAGCCTCTGATGGGGGGTGGGGGGGTGGGGGGGCTAGTTTCTGTATACAACATTCTATAGCTGTTGTAGTTTGTTGTTTTTCTGAAGAAGTAGGATTAGGCATCTCCTTTGTAGTCAAGACCCAGTGCTGACCCTTCCACACATGGACCTCCTGCTTTGAACTCATCAATACGCTTGCTTTTTAAATTTTATCCTGAAATTCCCCTTTTTTCCAGATCCTGTAAAATTCCTGTTCTTTTCCTTCGGCCTGATACTCCCTGTGCTCGTGCTGTGTGGGCACACTGGTTGCAGTGTGTCCATAACCCTGTTGGACCACAGCTTTGCTCCTGGTGGTCTTTGGTAACAGTGTAAAGATACCACGGGCCACCACGGAAATAAGTGCATGCATAGAGCTCTTCCTTACTTAATATAGTTTAGTGACATTTACCCCTTCTGTGTCACTATATCCATATCCAATTTTTCACTTTTTTAGGAGTACATTTTTCAGCTCTCGTTTTTAGAATCGACATTATTGAGGTATAATTTATATTCCATTGAAGCACCCATTGTGAGTGTACAATTCAGTCATTTTTAGTAAATTTGTAGACTTGTGCAGCCATTACTAGACTCCAGTGTTTGAATGTTTCCATCAGCCTAGAAAGTTATCTTAATGCTGGTTAGCAGTTAATCCCTGTTCCCACTGCAGCCATGTGCATGCTGATCTGCTTTCTGGCCATAGAGCTGTAGCTTGACAGTTTGACTGTATGCATATTTGTTTTTAAAACTTTTTTGTGCATATATTTTTTTCAGGATGAAGGCTTAAGGCTCAGAAAGGTAGCACATTCGGATAAACCTGGATCAACCTCAGCTGCATCCTTCAGAGATAATGTCGCCAGTCCTCTTCCTTCCCTTCTTGTCGTAATTGCAGCCATTTTCATCGGGTTCTTTCTAGGGAAGTTCATCTTGTAGAGTGAAGCATGCAGAGTGCTATTTCTTTTTTTTTCTCTTGACCAGAAAAAGATTTGTTTACCTACCATTTCATTGGTAGTATGGCCCACGGTGACCATTTTTTTTTGTGTGTACAGCGTCATATAGGCTTTGCCTTTAATGATCTCTTACGGTTAGAAAACACAATAAAACAAACTGTTCGGCTCCTGGACAAATTGTATATTACCAGATCATCACTAGCAGATGTCAGTTGCACATTCAGTCCTTTATGAAATTCATAAATAAAGAATTGTTCTTTCTTTGTGGTTTTAATAAGAGTTCAAGAATTGTTCAGAGTCTTGTAAATGTTATTTTAATAATCCCTTTAAATTTTATCTGTTGCTGTTTCCTCTTGAAATATGATTTATTTAGATTGCTAATCCCACTCATTCAGGAAATGCCAAGAGGTATTCTGTGGGGAAATGGTGCCTCTTACAGTGTAAATTTTCTCCTTTACCTTTGCTAATATCATGGCAGAATTTTTCTTATCCCTTGTGAGGCAGTTGACTGAGTTTTTCATCCTTACAATCCTGTCCCATGGTATTTAACATAAAAAAAAAAATAAAACTGTTAACAGATTCTTGCTCGATAGCTTGTTTGTGTGTCGTGTCATTAGGCGGGGGTTCCAGGGAGTCCACTGAATGGTAATTTGAAATTTTTGATGCATAATTTTATTTTGCATTGAAACCCTTTCATATGTTACAGTATTTATAGTTAAAAATCCTCATTCTCTTAAGGAAAGGGATTGATAAAATTTTAAGCTACTTTTGATATTTTGGAAAATCACAGTTTGTCCTCAAGATAATATAAAGAAATCCCATGAGAATACAAAGACTATAATTTTAGTCCATTTATATGTATGCCTTATGGCTCTGTTGCATTTGATTCTTCTAGTATATTCTCAAGGAAGACTTACTCTCCTTGGTTCTAGTCCAGTGCTTTTTAACCAGCCTAAGAACTTTTATTTTAGAACATTTCCTAATAATAGTTTAAAAGTAGGTGTTTTTCCTGCTCAATCTGACATTCAAAGTAAATTTCTATTATGGAAATTTGGAATTAGTAAGTCTTAGGAATTTTCTTTGTGGAAAATGACTTTATCCTTTGCAGATCTACCTATTAATGTGAAACATTTTCAGTATAAATACGCATTTTGAGGTCTGATTCTTTCTGGCACTTGGTCTTATGTCTTCATTTATTTCACTTGTACTAGCATAGAAAACTTTGGAATCAGAGACAGTATATTCAGTTTTTCTACTAAGGGCAGTCCAGTGTAAGTGACTCTTGATTCCTGAAAATAGGTGTTAGTTTTGTAAAAGATGCACTTCTTTCTGAAAGGGAAACTAGACTTTGGGACTTGATGCGGTGAAGTGTGTTAGGCCCAGGTCTCTGTATACATTTTATAAACAAGTGAAATACTCCTTAAAGTTCATTTTGACTGTGTTTTGAGTTTGTCAGGCCACATGTAGTGTGTCATTGTATTCTGTGGTATCTTATAAAACCTCTTGCCTTGTGCACAAAAGTTCCTAAAAGCAAACAAGTAATGCCTATCCATGACTAGCATGCTATTACAAGTAGTGTTTTCACTGTTGTTCCAATGCTTTACAGTCGTCGTAAAATTTCCCTCCCTTTCTGATAACTGGAAAAGCATGTTGAAAAAATATCTTGCATTTTGTCCCATAAATGCAAAATCAGTAATTCCTTGGCTTAAAGCTCTCTATAAAAGTCAGCATTATTGATGATAAGTATCAAGGCTTGATATTTCATAGCTAAAATTTTTTTGAAAATTTTGAGTTTTCAAAAATTTACCAGAATCCTGTTTTATGGGAATGCTCCTTAGAACTCATTTATTTCAGCCCCCTTTTTTAATAGTTCAGGAATCTGAGGCCTTTCTGAGAATTAAGGGAACTTGTCCTGTGTTTTACAGGTAGAGGTAGAGCTGGAACAGGAAGATCTGCTCTCCTGACTCTAGCTTAGTGTCTTTTTTGGTAACTTTGTAGAAAAAAAAATAGTCTAATTTGACATGACTGAAATTATGAACACAAGATGCTATTTAATAGATGTATGTGAAATTTCTTATCCTAAGATTGTATCACAGGCTACTGTTGAATAGTCTCATGTATATTTGGTTTTAGTGTTTTGGGTTAGAACCCTCCCCCTGTATTGGTAATATTATGAAATACAATGTATTTTTAGGTAGGCATTTTACAAAATGCATTATGCAAAGGTTGGTTTTGGGGTAGCTTGTAGTCTGGGCAGTATCTGCAAAATAAAGTATACATGGGCTTTTAACTGCTTTACACATCGGGAGATGCTCTGATTGTATAGGAGACCTAATTTCTATTCTTTTAATTGCTGTATCAAATGTGGTCAGATTATTTTACTACCAGCGGTTACTTTGAAAGAGTCCAACTGTATTAATTGACTGATAATATATAGATTAAATTGTTTGTCTTCGTTCCTTACATGTTTAGAAATTTTTGCTTTGTCTGCCTGCTTACTCGTGTATGTAAGCATGAGGGAAATATACTGTTGCTAATACTGAAATCACAATCAAGTTACTAAGGCCTTAAGTTCATATGTGACGCTAAATGCACTACCTTATTTCATTCTATAATAATGTACCTTAACTTTGCCCATTCTTGTGTTTACAAGAAACAAATTTAAGAATTGTATTCTGAGTGTGTGGTTTGTTACCTTTAAAAAAAGAAAAAGAAATGACACTTGGAAAAAAGTATGTATCAAATTCAAAAGTTCTGGTCAAAGAAAAACAGTATTTTTATTTTCTCATTTAAGTATATTAGCTCAGAAATTCTCCTAAAATTGAGATTTTCTGTTGTGGGGATTATTTTTGGATAATAATCATTCTAAATATGCCACTTTGAAAACAAGTTCTATCTGTAAGATTAAAAAAAAATAGTTCTTAATAGGGTAGATCCCCAAATTGTGATCTTCTGCCACTTTAAAAACATTCAAGTGAGTTTTCCTAGAGTTTTGCACATTCCTTTTCAGTGATTTTGGTGTGTGCATAGATTTTTAAAAAATTCACCTTTATGAAGTTAGGGAAAGATCAATGTTTACCGTATGGAAAAACAACAAAAATAAGAAGGTAAATAAATGATCTTTATTTTCTAGCTTTCAAAGGAAATCAAACTATTGCGTGAATAAATAAACTGTTTAAAAATGTGGTGAAGTGTCATTTTCCTTTCCAAGAAACAAAAAAAGGAATTTGATTTCAACAGATTATGATGGTTTGTGTGTTTAGGTTAAATAGTAGTAATCAGTCACTCACCAGCTCTAGTCTTTTGCTTAATGACCTAGATGTAAAGTACTTTGCATGGAAGTGGGAACAGCTGGGTCTTTCAGTTCCACATTTGATAGCCCACTGTTAGAAGCCATGCTTCTGGAGAGGTCTGTGCTGGAGCAGTGGCCTCTTGGAAATGCTCAGCCTGATAGGCATTGGTGTGAAGAAGTTTGAACATTAATATCCTTAAAGGAAAGGAAATTTTATCGTTCCACATTTCTGATTATAGGAATGTTCATATGTTAATTTTTAGGGAATTTAGAAATAAAATTATAAAAAGATAAAAAGTACTGGCAAATCATGCATCCAGCATTATCAGTTTATATGAACATTTGATTTATTTCCCTCTAATAATACTTTTTAAGCATAATTTTGCATACAACTTTGTATCCTATAGTTGTCACAAAATCATTTGTGGTATATTGAAAACCAAGTAGAAGTTGTTGACAGATTTCTTTGTTTACGATCACTTTCTTGACCACAAGGTGATGAACGTTTTATGTGTAACAGAAAGCTTGATTGGTCAGGTGATTACTCTTCTAGTTAGGCACGTCCTCCTACTTACCTCATTTCCTTTGTTCTAGAACTCTCTCTTTTCCAGTTGCTCCTTAATATATCACCCATCCTTTTTCTTTTTGAATTTTTATTTAGATTCTAGTTAATAATACAGCATATTATTCAGTAGAAGGATTTAGTAATTCATAACTTAAATAGACACAACACCCACTGCTCATCATAACAAGTGCCCTTAATGCCCATCACTCATTTAGGCCATCCTCTTTGTAGCAAACAACTCTTTGCTATCATTGAGAGTCTCTTAAGGTTTGCTTCCCTTTCCTTTGTTTCTTTTACCCCCTTCCCATATGTTCATTTATTTTGTTTCTTAAATTTCACTTGAGTTTGAAATCATAGTATTTGTCTTTCTCTTGTCTTCCTTGGCTTAGCGTAATACACTAGCTCCATTCACATCGTTGCAGATACAAGATTTTATTCTTTTTGGTGGCTGACTAATACTCCATCACACACACACACACACACACACACACACCCCACACACACACACTCTATTCCATCAGTAGATGGACATTTGGGCTCTTCCTGTAGTTTGGGCTATTGTTGATAATGCTATAGACATCTGGGTGCATGTACCCCTTGGAATCTTTTTGTATTCTTTGGGTGAATACCTACTGGTGCACTTCTTGGGTTGTAGGGTAGTTCTGGGTTGTAGAGTAGTTTTGTTTTTAAGTTTGAGGAACTTCCAGAGTGGCTGCGGCAGTTTGCATTCCTACCAACAGTGTAAGAGGTATATAATGCGCATCTTGAAAAAAGGTGCAGGGAAATATTAAGATAACTATTCTGTTTATAGCATTGGTATTCAACTACAGTAGTACATTAACTCATGTGAAGAGCTTAAAAAAATAAAGATACTGATGCTTGAACTGCAATACTGGCTTAATTGGTCGGGAGTGGAAATACCTGGCGTGGTCATTTGTTTAAAGCTCTAGTCATTTTAATTTGCAGCCAGACAGCTGTTTCATAGGCTTTTAAATGCCAAAGCCAGATACAGATTGTGTTTAAGTAAGATTTAAGTCTTAAAATACAGGGCAATTGTATTTTCAGGATTCTTTGTATATTAATCTTAAACAGGTTGCAGGGGTCTCTGGGTGGCTCAGTTGTTTAAGTGTCCCAACTCTTGATTTGGGCTCAGATCGTGATCTCAAGGTGGTGAGATTGAACCCTGCATGGGCTTACATGCTGGGTGTGGAGCCTACTTGATTCTCTCTCCCTCTGCCCTTCCCACCCCACTTCTCTTAAAAAAGTTAAGTTGCAGGAGTCACCTTTAGGTATTGCTTAATGCGAGAACTGTCTTTGTAGAAGTTAGGATTGTAAAATGCCAGCAAATATTCTGTAAATACATGTGAGCTGTCTGCAAAGATGATTTGAGAAATTTTATGGGATTATTTTTAATTACCACTTTGCTTATAACCCCAAGTGGTTATCTTTACTCACTAGGAAGTTGATTCTGCCTGTCCTATATTTCTTGAAGTATGAGATGGTTTTCAAGGTGCTTATGAATATGTGCCAGGTACTGTGTGTCAATTCATTAAGTCCTCAGGACCTTTGAAGAGGGTACTGTTCTTATCTGCATCGTGTGCTGGGGCAGACAGGTTTGCAGAGAGGTTTACACAGCTTTAACAGCACAGGACGTCGATCCTGAGGGTCTGATCCTAGAGCCCATTCTTTCAACCATTGTTAATTTAGAAGGAAAGGGAGCGACTTGTACCCTGGTCCAAGTCCAATATTGTCTCCACAGAAAATTCATGTAATTATGTGATGCATTTGATCCTTTTCTAAAGGCTGTACTTAACCTTTCCTTGTGAAAACATTTGATCTTAAATATTCAAAGACTTTTCTTGCCTTTACCTCTCAAAGAAGTGCAGAGAAAATGTCTGCCCATTGACAGTCTCAACTCAAAATCAATAGAAACATTATTAAACAATGCATTAAAGAAGGAGGCTATAGAATTTATAGGAATTTATAGGAATGGTTTATGTAACCAAGGCTGGAGAACAGTATGACTTCACTCTTGTATATGATCCTTACCATTATTTAAAAAAGAGATTTAACCATTATTTCAGTATCTGAATTTTGATAAATTATATAAATTCTTAATGCTGTTCTACAAGGAACAAAGGGTGTCAAGTAATATAGATACTTAAGACTCCTGAGGTTAATCCAAATGTTTTTGAGGGTGAGAAGTTACACCTATGTTCTAAAAGAGTGTGGTGAGTTGTAATTGCAAGGGACTGAAATCTGTTTTACATTACCTGAGCAATGAGAATCCCTTATTGTAGTATGTTGCATGTTTTAGGAAGTAGAGATTTGTTAGGAGTCATATAAAGGTGTTAATATGGGTTTTTTTGGGGGGGGTAAACTTGCTTTTTCTGTGTTACTTTAATTGAAAGTATATCCTTAAATGTATAATATGTAGATAAATATAAAGGTGTTGGGTGTGTATCATGCTACTTTGAATTAAATTTAGGAAGCTATTCGCTTGGGAAATTCAACTTGTAAGAATCAAAGGAAAATTTTGTTGCAAAGTATTTTGGATGCTTTTTGTTTACTATCAAGCAAATTTTACAACATATTGAAATAAAATTTAGGTTTTCTTTTAGGGGTTCCTGCCTGGCTCGGTCAGAAGAACGTGCGACTCTTGGTACTGGGGTCATGAGTTCAAGTCCCATGTGGGGTGTAGAGATTGCTTAAATAATAAACCTAAGGGGACGCCTGGGTGGCTCAGTTGGTTGAGCAGCTGCCTTCGGCTCAGGTCATGATCCCAGCGTCTTGGGATCGAGTCCCACATCGGGCTCCTTGCTCCGCAGGGAGCCTACTTCTCCCTCTGACTCTGCCTTCCACTTTGTCTGCCTGTGCTCGCTCTCGCTCACTCTCTCTCTGACAAATAAATAAAATCTTTAAAAAAAAAAAAAAGGGCTTTAATAATAAACCTAAGAATAGATTTTCTTTTAGAAGTTTACTGACGGTATTTAGTGTATCAAATAAGTGAATTATCTCCCCAAGGGAAAAATGCTCTTGCACTTTGAGACTCCCATGAAATTTGTCATTTGAAGAATTTCATTATATATGTTTTAAGGCATTTCTTAGCAAGATTTTACACTATCACAAGGATTTTAAGAATTTTAACAATTGGGTAAGGTGGTTCCTTTGTAAAATAAGTTGTGGGTGGCATGGGAATTTCAGGGAGATAAGTATATTGGACTATACACTAAAAGTGCTAAAAATTTGTGTCTTCATCCTAATGTTTGCATGGTGATGTGTTAAGAGAGGATGGCTCCTGTTACTGAGTATGAGTCTTGTAACGTTGGTGCGTTTTGTTGAGGTAGTAAATGGTATAAATGTCTCCAACACTTTCTCAAATACATAAGTAACCCTTTCCATCCCATACTTGATCTCTTAACTCCAGAAAGGTGTATTGCAGATGCCACTAGATAATGAGATTTTACCTTTGCCTAATGTGTTCCCATGTCATAGTAGTGTGGGGGTGGGAGGGGCTGTTGTGGCTGTAGAATGGTGGTGTCTTTCCCCATCTGTTTAGATTTTATTGTTTTTATTACAAAGGTTTCCCGAGATCTTAATTTTTCTGTTTAGGTCTTTTGGTTTCTTTTAAGGAGCAAGTCATGAAAAATAATAACGGAAGTCTCCTTTATGCCCTTCCCTGAGCACATTTTTCTTTGTCACACCACTAGCCTGAAGTTTGTATCTTCCTTGGCCATGCATGAGATTTTACTCCACATGTACGTGATTATCATTTATATTGTGTATTTTGCATGTTTTAAAAATGTGACGTGTTTTTTACTCAGAGTTTGACTTCTCTAGCTCTGCCCTCACCTAAAATTTCTTACTTGGAAGTGCCCACACTTTGAAGTAGCATATCCTTTGTGTACATGTGTTCCGTGAACTCACGCACTGTTTGCTCCTCTGCTCTGTCAGCTGGGATCTGTTGTGGCGATGTTCTCTGTTGCTGCTGATGCTACCATTGAAATTATGACACAAATACCTACCCCAGTCCTTGCCACAGTCCCTGAAGCCATTTCTTTGATGGTGGTGATTGTAGGACTGAGGTCTGAAGGCTGGCCCAAGGACTGTTGGTCAGACAAATGGAGCCTTAATGGCCACCTGCTGTGCGTGACCGTATGTATGCCCATTTGCACACACAATTTTAGTAGAAATTCCCTGTCTGAGGGAAGATAGAAGGTGCTCATGTACCCACGTGGGATCACGTGACTGCATTTTTGCAATTCGTGCATTCCCCTTGTGCTTGCAGACCACATATGTGCCTGTGAGTGTCGCTATGGAGGTGTTTCTTGGACACATTCTTCAACTAGAAAAATGTCCCATAAACATCTGCAATTCCCACTTTTCAAAAATCAAAGATTTGGAGCATAGGACTTGCCTTATGCAAGTCCTATGCTCCAAATCTTTGATTTTTGTGGGCAATAATTTGCTGGAACCAAGTGGCAGGTTTACCTCCAGTTCCCATCACTACCTGTTTCATACTGTTTCACTTACTAGTGACCTCCGTGATCTGTATTCATCAGAATATGGGACTCTTAGTTAAGATACCACATAATACGGAGTACTTCCCCCGTCCTGCACACTGGTGGGAGTTGGGGTGGGATCCTATTGTCAGGGGACAAAAGAATGCTTTGGCACCCGTGCCTGGTCAACAGGTGATTGGGCCCAGAATGCCCCAAATATGGTCAATTGAAATATAGGCATAAAGTTTGAGGAACACTAAAAACTATTTTTACTGAGTACCTAGTGTATGTCAGGTACTTTATTTACCTACCCTATCTTGACTCTTCGGAATAAGCTTTTAAACTTTGTAACAAAGAAATGAACTTGTGCATTTTGTGGTTGAACGGAGTCTATTTCCCGAGCTTGGGCCCCTTACTGTGCCCTACTGCCTTTGGAAAAGGGGAATGATACTGTGAAACTGACTTAATGGTATTCATTCAATTACAAGACAGAGACAGCTTCCTTTGGTCTCGGTCACTCTTTTGGAAGTATAAAATAAAAAATGGCTTCTGCTTTTGAAAATCTTGACAAATAATATACCTACAGCTCATTATACACTGCACTAGTGGTTAGGGGGTGGGGTGTGGCTGCATAAGGTATTTCGGAATTCAGACTCTTTATTGCAGGCCTTTCAACCAGTTAATCTAGATTGATAGCTTTGTAAATGGTATTTATAGCATTCTTGTTTGGAATATTAAGCATGAGTAACTTGGGAAGGAAGCCTATCAAAGTTGTTAGGAGCATGGGGTCTGGAGTGATGCTGCATAGGTTGTAATTTTGGTTTGGTCACTTTCCTAGTTACGACCGTGAGCATTTTATTTCTGTGCGCCTCAGCTGTCTCTGAGGATCCTCGCCCTGCTTGCGTTGCTGGGTGTGAAGGGGATTGGAGAGGTGCAGCTCCTGGAGCGGTGTGACACCAGGCTCAGCAAATGTCAGCTGTTACTGTCTCTATACACATGAGGTGGGAGATTGGGCGGTTGTCTGATTATTTGGATTAAAACTGAAACAAGATAGTGCATATTTGGCTTGGAATTTTATTTTTGAAGTTTATTAACCAGTCCTGCAGTTGGAGGCGTTATCTGGCCGTATGTGTGCACCAGCCTTTTACCGAGCACCTGTAAGGAGGCAGCAGGAGAAACAGCGTGGGTTTCCGAGGATAGACAGACTTGGATTTGGATCTCCGCCCTGCCCTTGACCTGATGTGTGCTCTTGAGCACAATGATGGAACTTGTCCAGAGTGCAGCCTTGTTGCCCGTGATGTCGTCCGATTTGCAGATTCCTCTTATAACCTTGTGGGGTTGTGGGGGGGTACTGTAAGACATTTTAAAGAACCTAGTGTTTTTGGTACATAATAAACATTGAAAATGCATTTTTGCTCTGTCCTTTAATCCTATTTCAAAAAAATATGTGGCAAGAATTTGCAAATTTTAATAGCTGTTTGATGGTCATGGGTGATCTTGAGTTAGAAAACGCAAAACCATTTAATGTAAAGAAGGAAGCATTCTTGCAGGTAAGCTGCCTATGGGCATTAAGTGTGATGTGCATTTACTTTTTTGGTTTCTTTTTTCTGAATATGGAGGTAACATTAATTGATTAAGGAAGCTTGGAAAGTCTAAGAAAAATAATATAGTAGAAAAAAACATCAGGATCCCATTCCCCAGAGACAACTTACTAATAGCTTTTCAAGTGTCTCAGCGAGTATTAAATATATAATGTTATATTTCATGTAAATATATATTAAGAGTATCAAAACATGTATGCTTTTGTAAACCAGTGAGCAATTGAATTTACTTCTTATCTGGAAACAATTTTTGAAATTGTTGCATAATACAAAAACCCCCCAATACACCCTTCAGGTACATTCATCAGTTAGTTGGCATTTTGCCCCATTTCCTTCAATATTTGCTCTCTCTCTCCACACATGAGTACACACACGTTTTCTATGTGCACGCACTATGCACTTCTGAGGTATAATGTATGTGTATACACATACATGTGCATTCACAAATGTGCCTGTATTCCCATGTTTTACTTTGTCCTGAAGCCAAGACTAAGTTGCAGGGGGGGTATGGCAGGCGTATATTACCCCTAACCCTTTCAGTGTGTATCCCTAAGGGGAAGGCTCTTCTCTTGTGTAGCCATAAGACAGCTGTCAACCTGAGTATGTTGAACGCTGATACAATACTTTTCCCGAATCCATCGTCCACATGCATCCAGTGTCATTTACAGCCTTCCCGCTCTGGGACTAAATCCAGGCTGGGGTCATGTGTTGCATTTTAGTTATCGTGTCTCTGGGATCTAATCTGTTTTTTTTTTTTTTAAGATTTTATTTATTTATTTGACAGAGAGAGACCACAAGTAGGCAGAGAGGCAGGCAGAGAGGGAGGGAAGCAGGCTTCCCGCTGACCAGAGAGCCCAATGCGGGGCTTGATTCCAGGACCTGAGATCATGACCTGAGCCGAAGGCAGAGGCCTAACCCACTGAGTCACCCAGGCGCCCCTAATCTGAAACAGTTCTTAGTCTTGGTCTTTTATTACATTAATGTTTCTGAAGAATGCAGTCATCCCTTGCTTTCACCTTTTAAAATCGAATATTTGTCATTGGGTTTTCTTGGACATTTTTCCCCGATTAGGTTCAGATTGCAGAGTCTTAGCTGGATCACTACAGAAGTGGTTTTATGTCCTCAGGGCATCATGCCCAGAGGTCCACGGGGTTCTGCCTCTCATTGTGAAAAAGGTACACCCAGAAGACACAGAAAAAGGACGCACACCCTCTGGGCTCAGGGCTCTGGAATCAAACTGCTTGGGTTTGAATGCTGGCTTTGCCCTATCACCCTGGGCAGCTTTCAACATGGTTGTGTCTCAGTTTCCTCATCCGTAAAATGGGGATTTTTTTTAAAAAGTGCATTGATACCCATCTTACAAGTTTGTTGTTTGAATTTACTGAGTTAATAGTAGAATGCCGAAGGAAGTGGCTGGCTTGTAATGAACACCATAGGTGCTAGGCATCATCATCCATATCGATCTCCAAGGGAGGACTGGTGTCTTGCCTTTTCCAGCATCTAGAGGCCACCTGCATGCCCAGGCTGGTGGCCCTCCAGCCAGCAACCACATCGTGCTGACCTGTGCTTCCATATCATACCTCTTCTCTTGTTACAACCCTCCTACCTCCCTCTTACAGACCCTGTGATGACAGTTCCCACCTAATCCAGGATAATCTCATCTCAAGACCATCTATCTGCAAAGTCCCTTTGTGTAAGGTGACGTGTTCACATGTGCTGGGGATTAGGATGCTGGCATCTTTGGGGCCACTATTCTGCTGACCAGAGGGACCATCATTTCCCCACTCTCAGTCCGAGTTCTCTGGGTTGGACCCCACCTCCAGCAGAGGGGAGGTAGAAGATCTTGGTCTAAGCCAACTGGCATTTCCCACTGGTTTAGAGATAAGTGTGACACAGACAGTGGGATAAAACAACTGCACCCCTTAAATGGATCTCACTTTCTTCTGATTAAGTCAGTCCCTTTCAGACTAGTTCAGTCTTTCTCATATTCAACTCAAGGTTCAAGTCAGGACCAATGCCATTGTCATCTCAAAGACTTGGGTTTGGATTTTGACTAGTGCTTCTGGTGGGTCACAGCAACATTCTGCCCCTTCGTGTTTCATTCTGACCTTACGGTGTGCTACAAAACTCTGCGGTCTCCCCCACCCCTGCTTGCCTCCCTAGACTTACTTCCTGCTCCCTCCTTCACTCTGTCTCACTGGTCTTTGGGTATTTGTAGAATATTCCAGCATATTCCAGGATTGGAGACTGACCTTCTTGTGTCTGCATGAATGCTTCTCTGTGTCTCATAGCTAACCTTCATTTCTCTCAGGCTTTCACTCCTGAGACCTTCTTAAGTCTCTCCAGCTGAAACTCTGCCTCTTTCCATGCTCTGTTCCCAGGTGTCCCTCACTCCCATTGAATATACTATGTACTTCATCTGTTTATTGTCTGTTCCTCCAGCAGAATGAAAATTCTGTAAGATCAGGGAGTTGATGTGTTTTGTTCACTGCTGTGTCCCAGTGCCTAGAACTGACTGGCATATAGTAGGTGCTCAGTAAATCTTTGTTGGTGGAAGGATGGCAGGGAGGCAGAGGGAGGGTGCCATCATGCATGTACACAGGTTAACAATGTAAATTCATTCTTACTATGGGATTTAGTTAAAACCCCACCCTGCCTCAGTCTGACCCCATCCCTCACCCTTCTAATGTGCACAGAGCTTCAGAATTCACCATGGGTGATCAATGAACTTCCTCTAGGGATGGCTGTTGCCACCATGCTCTTACAGAAGCCTTGGTAGCGAATGCAGAAGAAGCTTCCGAGCCAGGAGGAAGGGCTGGGTTCCTTCCTCATTTTCACACTTGTTCTGAATTCCTCTTGCAAAAGTGGCTACCATTTCTAATGCACTCCATCCGTGCCCTCTTGTCTCCTTGCTGGGCTGTTTTCTGCTTATGGCCTTGTGGCTTCCCATTCTTCTAACATGGTGGCTTCTGGCTCCTGACCCTCTTCTCCACCCTGCTCTTGTCACTTCCAGTGACTTTGCTGAGTGGGGTTCTTGTTTCTGACCCCTCCCCCCAGTGGCTCTACCCTCCCCACTCCTCTGCATCCCACTCTCCAGTCTTCCTAGAGGCTGTCACCACGAAGACAGATCAGTGATCTTGACCGCAGATACACCATTTTGCAACTCTGGGTTTCTCTCCTTTTCATCTTAGTTGCAGAAATACCCTCTATGGCCGTTATCCTTCATGAAGAATAGTTTGTTTTTATTTTTTTCCTTTCCTCCTGGCTTCCTCATTCAGATTTGGTTCCACTGTCCATGATTAAAATCAGGCTGAGACAATACTGTTAACTGTATTGCTCACTGTCCCTATCTAGCAAACACCAACGCTCTCTGGGTTCATAGGGAACCATCTAGCACCAGGGAAGCTTCTAGAAAATACAGAGGCTTTGAGGTGGCTCAGGCATCCCCTTCATTTTAATTTAGGGCCCTTCCAGTACTGCATTCAAGATGACTATGTGGGTATAAAACCAAACATCCTTTTCTCTAGGAAGTGAACCCATGCTGACCTCCTAATGATTGTTGGGACCCCAGGAAATGGGTTGAGACTCTTCTGGAAAGGTATTGGAGTGACCATTAGTAGACATTCTGGGAGGTGGTTATTTGGAACGAGGTGAGCCTTGGGCCTTGGGGAAGGAGGCACTTCCTTTGCTGTCCAGTCCTTGGAGAGGCAATGGCAGCTTGGGTAGTGGGGAATCAGCCTGTGGTCTTGTGGAACTTGGTTTCTTCCCACCAGGGAGATATGCTGGCGGGGCAGGCCCCTTTGTGGGGGGTGTCTTTCCAGCCTAAGGGGATGAGTGCGTCCTGGCCTCACTCTCAAACAATGGGGGGAACATGAGGAGATCAGGGCCCCTTTCCTGTCCAAGGGGCGTGTGGCTCAGGTGAAAAACCTTTCAACTCCCCAGAGTTCATGGGATAAAATTGCCGCTAGGGTGTGAATTTAAAGAGTAGATTCTGAAAAGCTGGGAGTTTTCCCAAGAGAAAGCATCAAGGTTTCCTTTGTTCTGTGAAGAGTTGCTGGTAAATCTCAGGCTGCTTGGGAAGGGCAGGGTTGCCGAGCTGAGCTGGGGTGCTGAGACCAGCAAGCAGGGGTTGGCTTTCTGGGAAGAGCTGGAGGGTTCTATATATGTCTTGCTATGCTGGGAGGTGGCAACCGATGAAGCTGAGGGGGACTGGGAACTGGGGAAATCACCTCTTAGTGTCCTTATACTTACTGACGGGGGAAGCCCCAAGGAAAGCCACGTGGTGCTTGGTGCTGGACTCCATCCTGTTAGGAAGATATGTGTGTCCTTAATTTGATATCTGGGTCCAATTTATACGATAATTAGAGTTATCTATAAGTGGTATTGGTTTCAAATAGGAGTCATCTTATTGAGTTCTTTTGGGACTGATCATAAAGCTTCCTGAGGAAGAGAAGTCACCGGCAAACCCCCCACAATGACCTCATGGTAGACCTTCCAGATGCTTCAGGGAAGGCTCTCATCTCTTCCACCATCACATGGAATGAGTAGCTTGGCGTTTTCCATCCGTGAGACGTTGTCTATTGTGCTATATCCCCTTTTCTTTTAGAATTCTCCTTAATATTTCAACCCCAATATTGTAACTGCTGTGATGTGTTTGGAAAGGGAATCACAAGCACTTATTGCATCCAGGTATGCTTGGAGCTTCTCCTATGCTCTTTACAACTAGGTAACTACAACTCCAAAGCCTTACTGATTTTATTTTGGCCAAATGGCACTACTGAATTTCAAGGTAAACAAAGGAGGGTTCTTGAAAGTTCTGATGTGTCTCTCCACACCGTGGGCAACTGAGGTGAGCTCATATGGGGTTCTAGATTGTCATTGGGGATGAGCTAATGGCGTTTTTAAGAAGATTTGGCATTTGAAGTACATTTTGTTTTAATCTGGCACCTTTAACACCTTGTCCCTCAAGCCCTTTCATTTTTCTTGAAGTTAAACAATAACTGCCTGAAATTCACTTTTTAAATAATAAATCAAAGGCTAGGGATCTCTCAAAATGAATTGTTGCAAAATCTGATCTTGCCACCAGGTGGCAATGTGGTCTTGTGTCTTGAGGTTTCCTGCACCTTGGAAAAGCCAAGTTGGTTTATCCCCTCTGTACTGATGGGTGAATTCCTTTTAAAAACCACATCTTAAACTAAATCAAACTATTACTTTTTAATTAAAATTTTAATTACCAACTGAAGGAGGTGTTTGTCTTGATTCTAAGGATAAATATAAAACTTCTTGCCCCTCCTTGGAACATATCAGATAGTTGATACAAAGTTTGTTTTTCCATTATAAAATAATAGGATAATTATAGTAATAATGTGGGTGAACCCTTTAATCTTTGATTAAAAGATACTATAGAATAATATCTTTAATTTCATTATTAACTTTCATTTGTATGACTTATTTGGTGGCAGGTATTAATTTTTTATAATTCCTTATAATTGCATAAGGTGTTACTTGTTTATTTTTATCTGGTCCTGCACTCAGATGTTGAATACCTTCTTGATTTATTAATCTTGAAGTTATTAAGTTCTGGCTTCTGTATATATCTTCCCTCCCTCCCCAGGTTAACATGTAAATGGCTGTCCTCTCTGCCAATTGTCAAATGGAAACTCTGGCCAAGGGGAGAGCAAAGCTTCAATAAGGGCTTAAAAATAATAGTCACTTAAAAAGAAAAAACTCCTAAATTTTTTTATTGTAAGAAAGTTAATATATAATATATAATTGTCTTTGAATTTACTATTTTGGAACTCTAATGAGAGTGATCTCATTTAGTTTATTACCTTCAAAACCCAAATTAGCTTTAGCTTTTCTCTGTTCCCAAGCAGCGCCGTATATGCATCTGGTTTTGTGCACACCTGTTTGGAATAGATCTTAATGAATACAC
This sequence comes from Mustela putorius furo, assembly GCF_011764305.1. Lineage (NCBI taxonomy): Eukaryota > Metazoa > Chordata > Mammalia > Carnivora > Mustelidae > Mustela > Mustela putorius. Next base: position 8,461,517 of record NW_025422010.1, on the reverse strand, counting down.
CAGGTGCCCGTGCTCCAATGTACTACCCTAGCTAAGAGCAAAGGATGAAGAAGACAGCTTTGATGAGAGTCCTCATCTTTGAGTGCCTGAACTGCATCCTGGAAAAAGCTGTCCAGTCTAGGTGCTAGCCCATGGAAGCAGGGGAAGGCCTGAGTGCCCAGGTTTGCAATGAAGTAGGGGAATCGAGGGTGGATCTGTGGCTGTCCATTTATGCACATCAGCTCATGCAATCCCTCTAACAACCCTTCTAACCAACCAATATCCTTCCCCTTTCACAGAGGAGAAAATGGGTTTACCAGATGTGGTAGGCAGAATAATGGCGCCTAAAGGTGTTTACGTCCTGATCCCGGGAAACTGTGTGGATCCCAGTACATGGCAAAGGGGTTAAGGTAGCAAATGGAATAAGGTTGCTAAGCAGCTGACTTTAAAATACATCATCCAGTTTCTTGGTGGGCCCATGATAATCACAGGTCCTCACCACTGGGGGAGGGTGAACTAGGGAAATGGTAGCACGTGAAGGCCTCTGCCCAAGGCTGTTGACCTGAAGGCGGATGAGGAGGCTGCAATCCAGGGAACGAAGAGGCATCTGGAATCTAGAAAAGGCAAAGAAGCAGGTTCTTCTCTAGAGCCTCCAGAAGGGATACGATCCTGCTGACAGCTTGATTGTAATCCAATGAGCCCCATTTTGGATTTCTGACCTCCAGACTGGTCAGACAATAACGGTGAGTTGCCTTGTGGTGAATTGTTGCGGCGACCACAGGAAACCGTATAGTATACAGTAATGTGTAGTTATATAGTAAGTACAGCTTACACATGCAGTGTAGGTGATTCCAGTGACATCACGGCTCAGAGGACCGAGAAAGGTAGTATCTTCGTTTTATGGATAAAGTGACAGTCCTCACTGTCCCCTACTTGCTAGGTAAAAGAGGAGGGGCTTTCACCTTTAGATCTGTTCTATTTGAAATTTAGTCTTAATCCAACAACTAAAAAAAATCCTTTCAGGGAAGTCTTCTTTTTTTTTTAATTGAGTTATAGTTGACATACAATATTATATTCATTTCAGGTGTAAAACAGTGATTCAAACTCCATCCGTTACTCACCATGGTAAGTGTAGTCTCCGTCTGTCACCATACAAGTTAGTACAATATTATCAGTTACATTCTCTATGCTCTGTATTACATGCCTGTGTCTTATTTATTCTATAACTGGAAGTTCATACCTCTTGATTCCCTTTACCCACTAGCCTCCCCCCAACCCTCCCAACCCTCCTTCCCCATTGGCAACCACCAGTCTGTTCTCTGTATTCATGAGCCTGAGTTTTGTTTTGTTTGTTTTGGTTTTTAGATTCCACATATGAGTGAAATCGTGCTGTGTTTGTCTTTGTCTTGTCACACTTAGAAAAATACCCTCAAGGTCCTTTCATGTTGTAACAAATGGCAAGATTTCATTCTTTTTTATGGCTGAGCAATATTCCATTGCAAGTGTATGTACCCCATCTTCTTTATCCAGTCATCCGTCTTTGGACACGTAGGTTGTTTCCGTATCTTGGCTATTGTAAATAATAGTGCATTGAACATGGGGGCGCATATATCTTTTCTAATTAATGTTTTTTTTCTTTGTATAGATACCCAGTACTAGAATTGCTGGATCAAATGGATCAAATGGTATTTCTATTTTTAAACCTTTTGAGGAACTTCCGTATTGTTTACAGAGTGGCTGCATCAGTTTATATATCCAGCAACAGTGCACGAGGGGTCCTTTTTCTCCACAGCCTTGCCAACCCCTGTAATTCCTTGTCTTTTTGATAGCAGCCATTCTGATAGATGGGAGGTCTCATTGTGGTTTTGGCTTGCATCTTGCTGATGGTTAGTGATGTTGTGATGTTGAGCGTCTTTACATTTGCCTTTTGTCCATCTGGATGTCTTCTTTGAGAAACTGATCCATTCAGATCATCTGCCCACTTTTAAATCTGATTTTTTTGGGTTATTGATTTGTATGAGTTCTTTAAATATTTTGTATATTACCCACTTAGCTAATATATAACATTTACAAAAATCTTCTCCCATTCAGTGGGTTGCTTTCTCATTTTGTTGATGGTTTCCTTTACTGAGCAGGGCTTTTTAGCTTGATATATGCCCATTTGTTTATTTCTGCTTTTGTTTTCCCATCTGTTTGGAGTTGGAGCCCAGAAACATTGCTAAAACTGATGCCAGGGAGCTTACCACATATACTTTCTTCCATCAATTTTATAGTTTCAGGTCTTAGATTCAAGTCTTTAGTCCATGTTGAGTTTATTTTTGTGTATGATGTGAGATAAGTGGTCCACTTTCATTCTTTGCGTGTAGCCGTCCAGTTTCCCCTATACCATTTGTTGAAGAGATTGTCCTTTCCCCATTGCATTTTCTTGCCTCCTTTGTCATAGATTAGTTGACCATACAGGTGTGGGTTTATTTCTGGGCTCTCTCTTTGCTTCCAATAGATTTTGCTCTATTTGCTTCCAATGGATCTTTGTATCCATTTTTTATGCCATATGGTTTTGATTGCTATAGTTTTGCAGTATAGCTTGAAGTCATGAAGTATGATACTTGACTGTTTTTTCCCAACATTGTTTTGGCTATTAGGAGTCTTTTGTGGTTCCATATACATTTTAGAATTATTTGTTCTAGTTCTGTGAAAAATACCATTGGCATTTTGATGGGGATTGCACTGATTCTGCAGATTACTTTGTCTGGTTTTGGTATCACAGTAACGCTTGCTTGAAAGTAAGTTTGGAGGCATTCCCTCCTCTTCAATTCTTTTGGAAGAGGTTGAGAAGGATGGGTATTTGATCTTTGAATGCTTGATAGAATTCACCAGTGAAGCTTCTGGTTCTGAACTTTTATTTGTTGGAATGTATTTGATTACTGATTTGATCTCCTTACTAGTAATCAGTCTATTGTACTTTTTTTATCTCTTCATGATTCAGTCTTGGGAGATTTTAAATTTCCAGGAATTTTGTCCATTTTTTTCTAGGTTGGGATTCTTTGGGATCCCTCTTGGGATTCTTTGTATTTATGTGGTATCTGTTGTAACTTCTCTTTCATTTCTGATTTTATTTACTTGTGCCCTCTCTTTTTCTTGATGAGTCTGGCTCAAAGTTTGTTTATTTTGCTTACCTTTCCAGAGAAGCAGCTCTTAGCTTCATTGATCTGTCCTATTGCCTTTTTGTCCCTTTATCTATCTACCTTTCTACCTACCTATCTACCTATCTATCACCTATCCTTGAGGGGGAGGGGTGGAGGTGGGCAAAGGGGCAGAGAGAGAAAGAGGGAGAATCTTTTTTTTTTTTTTTTAGATTTTATTTATTTATTTGATAGACAGAGATCACAAGTAGGCAGAGAGGCATGCAGAAAGGGAGACAGGAAGCAAAGCAGGTTCCCCGCTGAGCAGAAAGCCCGATGTGGGGCTAGATCCCAGGACCCTGAGCTGAAGGCAGAGGCTTTAACCCACTGAGCCATCCAGGCACCCTGAGAGGGAGAATCTTAAGCAGGCTCCATGCCCAAGGTGGAGCCCAACACAGGACTGGAATTCATGACACTGAGATTATGACCTGAGCTGAAATCAGAAGTTGGATGCTTAACTGACTGAGCCACCTTGGCACTCCTATTTCATTTATTTCTGCTCTGGTCTTTATTATATCCTTTCTTCTACCCACTTGGAGCTTCATTTAGTCCTCTTCTTCTAGTTCCTTTAGGTGTAAAGGTTTATTGCTTTTGAGATTTCTCTTGTTTCTTGCAGTAGGTCTGTACTGCTATGAGTGTCTCCTAGAACCACTTTTGCTGCATCCCACAGATTTTGGTATATTATATTTCTGTTTTTTTTTTTAAATGTCTAGGCATTATTACTATTTTTCCGTGTTTGTCCAGTAATATGTTGTTCACTCTCCAAGTATTTGTGGTCTTTTCCAGTGTTTTCCTTGTAATTGACTGATAGTGTCATACCACTGGTCAGAAAAGATGCCTGACAGAATTTCGATCTCCTTAAATTTGGCCTCACATGTGATCCATCCTGGGGAATATTCCTTGTGCACTTGAAAAGAATGTAAATTCTGCTGCTTTTGGATGGAATGTTCTGTATATATCTTTTAATCCATCTGGTCTAATGTATTGTTTAAGGATGTTTCTTATTAATCAATAAGGAAACTCAGTCAATCTGGATGACCCATTCACTGATGTAAGTTGGGCATAAATTCTCTACTATTATTGTATTGCTATCAATTTCTCCCTTTAGGTCTGCTTTATATATTTTGCTGCACCTCTATTGGGTGTATATATATATATATACATATATATATATATACATACATATGTGTATATATATATTTATAAATGTCCTATCTTCTTGCTTGATTTTATTATAACTTCTGTTTTAAAGTCTATGTTGTCTGATATCAGTATAGCTACCCAAGTTTTCTTTGGGTTTCCATTTGCATGGAATATCTTATTCCATCCCTTCATTTTCAGTCTGTGTATCCTTACTTCTGAAGTCCTGTGGGCATTATATAGATATGTCTTCTTTTTAAAATCTATTCATTGTATCTTTTGATTGGAGAGTTTACATTTACATTTAAGCCAATTATTGATAGGTGGGGTGCCTGGGTGACTCAGTGGGTTAAAGCCTCTGCCTTCAGCTTGGGTCATGATCCCAGGGTCCTGGGATCGAGCCCCACATTGGGCTCCCTGCCCGCCCCACTCTCTCTCTGCCTGCCTCTCTGCCTACTTGTGATCTCTTTCTGTCAAAAAAATAAATAAAATCTTTAAAAATATATGAAACTGTATAAAAAAAGCTAACTAATTATTGATAGGTATGTGTGCATTGCCATCTTGTTAACTGCTTCTCCCAAGTTTGGTAAGGATCTTTATCCTTACTTCGAATTCTTTAACAGGTTGGTCACTTGTTTTCATATCATTAAAGTCTTTCTCTGAGGTTTTTTTCTTATTTTTTCCTTTCATCTGGAGTGTATTTCTTGGTTTCCTCATTTTGCTTGACTCTTCGAGTTTGTGTTTATTGGGCAAAACAGCTACCTGTCTCAGTCTTGAAGGAGTGGTCTTACGTAGGAGGTGAAAGTTCTTGTTCAACCTAGCCCTAGTTCTTGGTTATTTCTTGAGCCGTTGTGATTGTCTAAATTGCCTGCTTGATTCTTGATATGACCCCCTTGTTGAAGGTGTGCCAAGAGCCATCTTGATATGATCTTTTTATCCTGTGATGGATATCCTGTTGTGAGGAAGCAGTTCATCTAATTTTCAGAGGGAAATCATCCATATGTAACTATAGATTTGGTGTGTTGCTGGGAGGAGATGAGTTCAAGATCTTTCTAAACCACTATCTTGTGGAAGTCTCTATAATGCTTTGTTTTTGTTTTTAGTAATTGTTCACTTTTTATTTCTTCTTTGGTCACCTGCTCTATTCTGAGAGAGAGAGAGAGAGAGAGCGTGAGTGCCAGAGCGCAGGCGTGCGCGTGCGCACGTGTGTGTGTGTGTGTGTGTGTGTGTAGTGATTTGGTGGCACTGGGGTAAGGGGTTCCTGGTTCCTGGGGAACTTCAGGGTCTTGATAGGTGGGGCCTTGGTGGCTCTGCTGCTTTATGTTGGTTACCTGGAGGTAGGCCCAGTCTGCACTTTCATAGAGAACCCGCTCACCAGGCTTCTCCCCAGGTCTGCACACTTCTTCCTCTAGAGAATCTGCCCACCATCTGCAGATGCTGCTTCAGCCTGAACCACAGCACCCATGATCTGGGAAGGCCTTGCTGTCTGCTGGGCTATCCCAAGCTGTCTTGGGTTTCGCAAGTAGCTTTCAGAGGGTTTCAGAGCCCACTGGCCTTCTGTTCCCTCACTGCCCAGCCCTCCTCTGTGCTCTGAGGTGTAGTGGGAACTCGCCTCCTCTCTCCCATCTCCCAACTCCTAGTCTAGTTAAATTGATGAGTAGGGCATAGACTTGATTTGAATTCTCCAACTTTAATCCTTTACAAACCAAAGAAAATTGTAATATACTTCCCAGTAGGTAGGCCTGTTTTCCAGGCCTTTTGTCCTGCTAATGAGCCAAGTACTTGCCTTTTCTTGGTCCAGGGCAATAAATCTGGAACCTACAGAGGAACACACTTTAAAGGAGGCTGTTTACATGCAGGCTTTGAGAACTGCTATAAATACCTCTATGGCATCGTGTTTTGTGTTGGTCTCAGCTTATCCATAGGAATGCAATTGGCTAGGAATGCCCAGGGCCCTCACTTGGGCCAGTACTACTTGTGGGGTGATCCTACAGACATTTCCCCAGTATTATGGCCGGACCGGCTCTGTGGTTGTAATTATGATTGCAAGGCACACCTAAGCAACAACCATCAGGGGACTTTGATAAAATAAAGTTTATTATCACAAGTTCTGGAAGGTACATGGTGCACCTGGGGCCACACAGTACGGTTGTGGCTTAGGGAGAGAAGGAGAGAGTGTAAAGCTGAGGTTCTGGCTTTACTGAGTCAGGGAAGGGATGCCTAAGGTTACTTGGGTTTACTTCTTACTGGCAAATTTAAAATGTAAGAAGAGCAGGAATTTAAGCCCTGGAAGGGAAAAGCAGGGTCACTCAAGTGACCAGTCAGTTTTCTAGGTTTCCCAGGGCTTCCTGAAAGGGGAACTTCATGGGTGGGACAGCTTGGGCCTTTATCTGGGATTGTGTAGCTGGGGATGTGTTTATTTGAGATGGATATCTTTGAAGTGGGTGCCTTAATAATCCAAAGTTAATTGTCAGGTGCTTAGCCTACACAGAGGCTGAACTGGGATTGGAGAAGGCTTCTCACACCCTGTAATGCCTGGGAAGGTGAACAGAGGCTGGGAAGTCTCTGGGTAAGGAAAGCTGATCCTATGGCCAACATCTGAGAGAGGATAGTGTCTCCCTCCTGTAATTACAGCGGCCTCTTTCCCTTATCCTGCAATGGTTTACTGGGAAGAAGGAAATCCCCAGCATTCTCTAGAAGTGGTTGATTCTGCTGAAGGCTGTGTACATTAGAAGGGAAAGCAAGGCCAGGAACTGAGGTGCCATTGGGGATGTCTGCTTCTCATTAGGTTGCGTGGGGGAGAGAGGGGCTAGGTAGAGTTCATTAGCATCATTAGATAGATTATCCTAAGAATGAATAAATGCATTTCCTTGACCTACCTCAATGGAAAGGAATGAAGCCTCAGGTCATTTTCTATTCAAAAAATCTGATTTTAACTTTTGGAGAATAGTTTTATGTTTACTCTTTAGCATACCATTTCTAATGATGTTCTTTGACTTCTAAGAGAACATTCTTTATGGACCATAAAGAATAAAACAATCTGCGGTGTCCAAACCATGTGTCACAAATTCAGCCTGGAAGCATCTGTGCAAATCAAACAAACCAAAAAAAAAAAAAAAAAAAAAGAAAAAAAAAAAAAGAAAAAACACCATACAGACTTTTAGAGAATAAAATGTAACTTTTAAGATGTTTACTGATCAGAATAAAGGTATTTTGGAAATCCAAGAGACATTACAGTTAATTTTTACAAAATTAAGATAATGGATTTCATGTGTAACTAGTCTTTCTGGTGTGGCCACATTACCACTTGCCTACTCAATATCCATCCTCTCTTTTTCTCTTTCACCGACAGAAAGAACCCTGCTAAAAAATGACACTTCTTGGCCTCCTTCATAGTTGGTGGAGAGCCATGTGATACCGTTCTGAACAATCAGAAGTAAGCAGAAGACTGCTGGAAATTTCTGGGATGTTTAACTTTCTTATTTTGGCTTCCACTACTTTTTCCTTGTATTATTTTCCCTTTCTTCCAGAATAAAACACGAGTTTTGTTGGCTTTACCTCTAGGAGCCATCTTGAGACCATGACACAAAGACTGAGAGGATCACAGGACTGTCAGCCCTAACATATTTGAGCTGCTGAACTAATGCCAATTGGCCTACTGCTGGATTTCAAATACATGAGAAAAATAACCCTAGTTTATTTAACTGACTTGTGGCCAAATTTTCTGTATTTCTGATTTGTATATGCCATTCCACTAGTATAAATATACTTCTTTTATTTTTCTTATTCAAACTCTTCCATTGCTATGTGCCCATATTTTCAGGAAGTCCAGGCTCATCCTCCCCAACCTTCACAACTGGCCAAGAATATCCATTCTGCTTCCGGGCTAAAAGCAGGTGACAGAAACTGGAAAACCCAATTGCCACCAGCAGAGTCTGTTGCTCATCTCATGACGTTGTTGTTGAAAAGTGTTCCTCATCAGTCTGATGCTTCTTACCTGTTTTTGCTATAGCCCCCCCCCCTTTTTTTAAAGATTTATTTATTTATTTGACAGAGATCACAAGTAGGCAGAGAGGGAGGTGGAGGCAGGCTTGTTGAGCAGAGAGCCCGATGCGGGGCTCAATCCCAGGACCCTGGGATCATGACCTGAGTTGAAGGCAGAGGCTTAATCCACTGAGCCACCCAGGTGCCCCTGGCCCTTTTTTAAAAAATTTATCTGAAAATGTCATTATTTCATTTGTGTTCTTGAAGGATATTTTTGCCCAGTATACACTACTAAATCTGCAGTGATTTTCTTTCAGTTCTTTAAAAATATCATTTCATTGTATTTAGTTTCTATTCTTTCTCTAGGGAGAAATCAGCCATCAGCTTAAATAAGCTTGCCTCTTGAAAGGAATTTATGTGTTTATCCATATCTCAGACTTTTTTAAAGGTCTTCTCATTGTCTTTGGCTTTTAGCAGTTTTATGATGCTGTGAGGGATGGGTGTTTTTGATTTTGCTGTTGTTTGTTTATTCAATTTGGGGTTTGAAAGACTTCTTGACTTTGTGACTTCATATTTTTTAATCTGTTTTGGAAGATTTGAAATTATCCCTTTAAATATGCTTCCCACCCAAATTCTTCCTTCTCCCCTAATAAGTTTCCAGTTATTTATATGTGAAACTTCTTATTGTACATTCTATATATTTTACCCTCTCTTCAGTGTTTTACTTCTTTTGTCTTCCTGTGATTTATTCCTGGATATTTTCCTCTGATCTGCCTTCTACCTTACCATTTCTCTTTTCATCTATGTCAGTCTGTGGTTGAACCTATATACTGAGTTCTTAATTTTGATGGCTGCATTTTTCAGTCCTAATATTTCCTTTTTAAAACAATTTCTAGTTCTTAGACAAAATTCAAAATTTTTCTTTTATCTTCTATAACATATTAAAGATAACTATTTTAAATTCTATGCTTTATGCCTCAATTGTCTGGAATCAAAAGAGTAAATTTCCTTTTTTTTTTTTGGTTTTCTTGTTTTCTGGGATGCTTGGTTATTTTAAGTCTAATGCTAGACATTATACATGAAAAAAGGTTAAATACTTGAACCCTAGAATGATTTTATCATCTTACAAAGAGGATACAATTCAATGTAACCTTAGTGCATTCTGCATAGTTGAAATCACCAGAGAGTTTTAAAAAGTATTGCTGTTTGGACTCCATTCTCAAAGATTATGATTCCATTGGTCTGGAGTTGGGTTTGGATCAATATTTTGCAACTGCTCCCTGAATATTTTAATGAGTACCAGGATTGGGATCTGCCCTCACATAAAATATGATAAAGGTAGTACAAAAGGGGAAAATAAAAGATTAAGCACTTAATCTCACTTGTGAACATAGCTGCAAAAATATTAACATGTAAAATTCAACTTTCTCAAAAAATAATGAACTCTGACTAAACAGACTTCATTGCAACAACACATGAATGATTCTCTCACAGGAAGTTTATGAGCAGACTTTATTACATTATGTTTCCTATAGAGAAAACTCACAGAACATATCAATAGATGTTGAAATTTTAATAACCACATAAAAACTTTTTAATGGAAATGGAAAGAAATTACCAAGATGTAATAAAGTCTATTTAGTAGATATTAATAATACATACCAATATCTGGTTTCTGTCTCCTTCCAGACATATAGAAGTTTCAGTTCTCAGTCCCCTTGCAACTCACTCAGTGGAGTCATGTGATTACTCTTGGTTTATGGACTACACTATATCATGGGAGGGTGGGTGTGAGAACACCGTGCTCTTTCCTCTACTATGGTGATCCAAGAGGCTTTCCATTATAATGGTGAACAATAGGACAGAAACAGCCAACTTATTGCCAGTTCATGGAGAACAGAATGCCTGGAGGTTGTCCAGACCCACGACTGGCTTTATGGGAATGAGAAATAAATGTGTTAATCTACTGGGACTTTGGAGTTTTTGTTACCACAGCATAACCTCTCTTGACCAAGGTTGTTGGAAAACTTTTCCTGCAAAGGACCAGATAGTAAATATTTTAGATAATACAGGTGATATGGTTTTTGTCACAACTATTCCACACTTATGTTGAACAAAAAGCAACCATAGGTAATACACAAATGAAAAAGCATGGCTGTGTTTCAATAAAACTTTACAAAAATGGGTAGCAAATTTGGCCTATGGATCATAGTTTGCTGATCTCTGCTCTTGACTAATACTTTCACCTCTTATGGCTTAAAAATATAATTCTAAATGATAAAATCCTAAACCATTTCAATTACAAATAGGAACAAGCAGGATTGGCCACCAGTGACATTTAATAATACTACTTTAGAGGGTATAGTTAATACAATATGATGTGAAATTAAAATAATTGATGTACATATTGGAAGATAAGAATTTTTTTTGCTGATCATGTAATAATAAACCCAGAAAATCTAAGGAACTCTAGTAAAAATGATTGGGATTTATAAGACAATTTGGTAAGATGAATGAATAAGATAATATAGAAAAGTCAATTACTTTATCATATCTATCTTATACATCTCGTATGTCATGTATGTATATATATATACATGTATGCGTGAGGAGATTTATATATATCTCCATTCCCCAATAGCAAAATGCTTACATCACAATGCAATGGGTGGTATTCATAATAACAGTAAAAATTACATAATAAAATGATTAGGAGTAAATTTAACAAGAAAGATATAGTATATATATGAAGAATAACAGAATCTGAACAAATGGAAAGGCATCCATGATTGAAAGATTTAATATCATGTCAGTTTTTTATTATGGTCCTATATTAGAATGCATTATAAATCAACAAAATAGAAGTTAGGGTGTTGGGCATGGGAAAGAGGGAGGAGGGAAAAAGAAACAAAAACAACACAAACAAAGCAAAACAAAACACACACAAAAAACTCAACAAGCAAACAAAATCCAGAGATATATAAAAAGGTTTTCCTTCATAGACTCTTATGTAAGCTATAATCCAATTAGGTGACGTTACATGTGTGTGGCTATAGGTGTACGTACACGTATGCATACGGGTTTGTATGAAGAAATGGTTGCCAAATCGTTAATGATGTTTATCTCAGGATAGTGGAGTACTAAGTGAATTTTTCTCTTTTCCTTGTAGTTTTAGGTGTTATTAATGTATTGATGATGGGTTGTTCACTAATCAGAAACAATAGAAGATTTTAAAACTATAAACAAGAAGACCTCACCAAAACAACAAAAGAAATCATAAAGACGCCATATTTACAGCTTCACACACGGATGGCAGAAATCACTGGGCTTTTCTACGAAGCCCTCATAGTGCAAGCACTACTCACCAGCCAGTCATAGCGCTCTCCACCCTTCTGGACTAGGCGACTTTGGTAGTGAAACAACATAAGAAATTGGAGCAGCTCTAAGAACAGGCTTTAGTCTAGGATGCCGAGGAAGGTTCGTAGTGCAAGAGATGCTGGTATTTGAATTCCCCAGGGCCATAGAATTGCTAAATCTTTGTAAAAAGTGGGGAGTTCAAGACCCAGCCCTGGTATGTCTTCCAGGGGGAAAACGGTTGACCTCTCACCCCAACCCCCGGAAGTGTTGCTGAGGGCAGGGGCACCTTGCAGAGAGAAGTGGGTGAGGATCGCTGGAGGTGGTGTGGGCAATGATGGTGGGTGGGCGTGTAGTGGCGGCCAGTTCTCCCAAACTAGAAGACAGAAACTCTCACTCTCCTCTCACTTCTTTTTCATGGCAAGTTCAAATTTTTCGAATTCAAAATGTTAGACTGTTAGAGATTTAACGTTGTCCAGTTTTGCCTCCCATGGGCAAAGCATGTTGAATTCAGCTCTTGGCACAGAATTCAATTCAGTAAGCTTTAGTTGAAAAATTACTATTTTAAAATTTCCGTTTCCGTGTGTCACTCCCTTCATGAAACTTCTCACTCATTCTTTCTATGATATTAAATCCCAGCTCCTCTGTCTGCTTTCAAAAGCTCTCTGTGGTCATGTAACCACTCGCTGCACAATTTTATTCTTCGATGGAAATTTACTCGGTGAGTCAGTCTTGGTTTTCTTCCATTCTTAGATGTTTCTTCCTTCCTGTATCTTTCCATAGTGATTCTTCCATTCTGGTAGATAGCAAAGCGGGTGAAGGCAAAGTCTTGCGGTCAGTGGGGTTGGGTTCAAATCTAGCACATTCTGTGTGAACCAGACAACGTACTCAGCCTCTGTAAACCTTGGTTTTCTCATCTGTCAAATGAGGCTCTATCAATAATTACTTCATCGGGTTGCTAGAAAGATTAAACCTGTGGTTTATAAAGCACTTAACTGAGAGCCTGACACTTCACACACACGGTAATTCTAGGTGACTTCCAATGCATCAACTTTGCAAGAGATTTTCTAGGAAATATAAACTGTGTTCTGGTGTTATTAGGGTAAAAAACTAGGTATTGCTGGATTATTCTCCAAGAACATCCATGCCTGACAGCGGTATAACTAAGTTCCATTTCTCTACCTTGCCAGTGCCTGCTACTCTCAGATCAGGCCTGCCCAGGGCAAGGATACACATCCCCATTTAAAAGTTAGGAGTTAAGATATTAAATATCTAAGTAGAACTTGAACATCTATTCTTCCTCTGGTGGCTATGGCTTCATATTGACTTAGAGAATGAGATTTGAACTTAGAATTCTCAAACTTCTTGGAGTTCTGTGTTATGATGTGACAGCCTTGGGGACTGATGGTGTCCTTGACCTTTTCTTAACCTATTCTCCAACTCCCAGCTATATCCTGCACTGCCAGAGGCCTTGCATGCCTGTCCACACCCTTAGGGTACATGAGGCCTAGGGATGTGTGGTCCCCTCACAGGAGGACAGTTCAGGGAAGAGCCCTGTGCAGGTCCTAGAAGCAGACTTCTTTGGGTAGGGTAGGGCTCTGGGCACCCTAAGGTGAGGGCTTAGTGTCTGCTGAGCTCATGGACTTTTCTCTGATGAGCTTGAGGAGGGTCATTGTGGGTCCTTGGAGCTGTGATGTGGGGCAGACTTAGGTTTTTGTCCATCTGAGGGTGTTAAATAGTAGCTCATTGTTTTCATTTGCATAATTCTGATTATTATGAGGTTGAGAACTTTTTGTATACATAAGGAATTTTTCTACTGAGCTGATGTTTTCCTTCTTCTTGACTGGGTCTCTATGTTTTCAATACATACAAATACTTCTTCTCTTACTAAGTGCTGCCAATTCTTTTCCCCTCAGACTGGACTTTGTCTTTTGACAAACATTTTAAAGTTTGATGACGTCAAATTTATCACTTTTTTCCTTGTGAGTTTTGTTTAAGAAATCTTCTCATTATTTTGAAGTCATAAAAAATATTATTCTATTTTTTTCCTAAAGATTTTGTGCACATCTGGGTCTTTATCTGGAATTTATCTAAGGCCTTGACATGGATTTACACATTTAATCCTTGCAGCCATCTGTGAGTTAGGCGCTCTGGTTTCCCAGTGGTCAGGTGATTTGAAGCGGCTGAATGCATTGCCTGGGTTCACACAGCTGGTCAGAGCCATGACTGGAGACACCAGCATCCTTCCAGGTGTGAGATGATATGTCATTGTGATGTTGATTTGCATTCCCCTGATGATTAGTGATGTTGAGCACCTTTTCATGTGTCTGTTGGCCATTTGTATGTCTTGTATGTCTTCTTTGGGAAACTATTTTTCATTGATTTTTTTTTCTCTTGAGTTGTAGGAGTTCCTTATAGATCTTATTTTATTTTTTAAGATTTTATCTATTTATCTATTTTAGAGAGAGAGAGAGAGAGAGAGAGCACGAGTGGGAGGAGGGGCAGACAGAATCTGAAGCAGACTCCATACTGAGCTTGGGACTCATCCCTCCATGTGGGACTCATCCCTCCACCGTGAGACCACACTTGAGCTCAAACATAAACTTGGACTCTCAACCTACTGAGCCCACCCAGATGCTCCTCCTTACATATTTTAGATTATAGATTATAAGTTTTCTTTCTTTTTTTAAAAATTTTTATTTATTTATTTGACAGCAAGGGCGCACAAGCAGGGGGAGCAGCAGAGGGGGAGGGAGAAGGAGGCTCCTTGCGGAGCAGGGAGCCCGACGAAGGGCTCTATTCCAGGACCCTGGGATCATGACATGAGTGGAAGGGAGATGCTAACTGACTGAGCCACCCAGGTCCCCCTAAATTTTAGATTTTCGGTATTAGCTAGCCCCTTATCACATATGTGATTTGCAAATGTTTTCTCCCATTCTGTAGCGTGCCCTTTCATTTTCTTGATGGTTTCCTTTGCTGTGTTTCTTTTTGCTTTTGTTGCTCTAGCACAGAGGACTCTGTTTAATTCATTATTGGGAGAGCAAGGAAATCGAAAGCTCAAGCTGTCCTCTGTGGCATGGCTTTCTAGGCTATGACTGGCTGCATGGTCTTAGGAGCACCAAGACTGTTGTAAGCAATCAGAGCACAAATACGGAAGCGTGCTTCTCCACGCTGCTGGGGCTGCAGAGGGAGCGTGGGTGGTGGGACGTCAGGGCAGTGCACCTGCTCCTGTCCCAGAGGATCCGTCCACTGCTGTTGCTCGCTAATGATGCTGGTACACGAGCCCACCTCTTCTTAGGCCTGCCACTGCTCCCCTGAGTAGCCCCAGCAATGCACACCCAGATGCTTTTACGAGGAAACGAATTAGGTTTTTCCTACAAAAGTAGACTATGTTGAAAGTTTATGAAACGTCTGAGGTTCCAAATAACCAGCCTTCCTGGTGTCATCATCAACATGCCAGTTTTTCCTTTTTTTTTTCCAGAGATACTGAGGCTTCATTAAAGCCCGTCAATCAATTAAATCAAGTCATCATAATCTCGTGAGTTTTGTCTACACCAGATTGAGAATCTGAGACCATAGAAATTATACATCACCCAGTCACTGCCTTCAAGGAGCAGACTGAGAGCAGGGAACTGAATCTTCAGGGAGGACATAGTTTGGGGGGCGGGGCAGGAGGAAACCAAGCTGCGCAGGGCTGGGCTGAGGACAGCAGGGGTTCTGGAAGGGAGGTCTGTGGGTGCCCTTGCCACTTCCTAAAGCTTCACTGAAGAAGGGAGGTTGAGCCTGGCCTGAAGGGAGCAGTAGGTAGGTGGAAGGGTGGTGTGAGGGCAGTGGCGGTGGGGTGGTTAGCATGGGAAAGTGCAAGGAGGGGGATACGGGTTGGTATAAGCTGTTCACGGTGGGGATCTGGGGTCCATCAGAGGACATACTGTGGTGAGTGTGCAAGACCGACTCCTCTCTGTCCTGTCAACAGAGGACAATGATCCCGCCCGCCATGGAGTTGGAGGAGCAGGGGAGAGGCTGTGGGAGTGTCCTGGGACCTTGTCATGGGTCTAGTGGAGGATCACTCCCTCTCCCATTCAGACCTGTCGTGGGCAGCTCAGGAGCTGGGACAAGCAAGGGCTGCCACCAAGGCTTTTCTCTGTGTTCTCACTGCAAGCCGCTCAGCAGAGTGTCGGGGTGATTCGGGACAAGTTTCTGAACCTCCTGCCTCTGTTTTCTCATCTGTGCATTGGGGATAATGATACATCTTTGGGAGTATAAGTGGCTTAGCATATTGCCCGCCTGACACAAGCATTTGTGCAGTGTGTGTGTGTATGAAATATGTTAACTATGTCCATTTGTTTTTATAATACGCTTATCTATTCATATCATAATATCATTAAATTATATAATCAATATAATGTATAATCAAAGAGATATTAAATATATAAATACATAGAATTAAATTATAGTCACATAATTAAATTATATAATAAATTATATATTATAACCGTGACTTTATGTAATAGGTTATAAACTATAACATGGGTATATATTTACAAATGTATAAAATATATTTATTGTAATATATAATCTATATATTATATGTAATATATGATTATGACATTATTTACATTTGTATGACTATATGCACTGTAAATTTTGTTTTAGAAACTATTTCATAATTTATAATGCATTTTTATTTATTGATTTTGTTTATAAAATTATATGTATATTGATATATCACATATAAATAGTAATGATATTTAAATCTATATTTATTTATAGAAATTATAAAATACACTTATAATGATTCCAAAACTCATGGCTTATCTCTGGTTCTTTTTTCTTACTAAACCTGTACTTGGGCAGAGCACACGGATGAGCACTTGTCCACAGGCGGATAAGAAAAAGGAACTCCTTCCGTGTGGCGTGCTCCGGTTTTGGGGGTCTGTGCATTTCCCTCATGTCATCTCAGCTGTGGCCAGGGCCACGGGAGCAGAGCTGCCTCCTGTCACCATCACTCCCGCTTGGTTAAGAGCAGCCCGAGGCCCAACCAGGACCCCTTGCCCCTTGGGGGCCCAGCAGGATTTCAGTAGATCTTCATCACCTCGGGCTCTAACTACAGACTCATGGCCCCATTTCTTTGATAGGATTTATCTCCTGGGGGTTTGCTCTTCAGGAATTTGGAGCAACCTCCGCCCCCAACCAGCACTGGGCTGCAGTGGGCAATGTGCTGAGGGCCAGGCGTGCATAGCGTGGCCGCAGGGACGAGCCAGCCCACCCAGGAGCCTGATGCGGGCACCCTCCACTGCACAGGGCCGGCTCGTGGTCTTGGACAAGTGTGGTTTATATCAGAATGCCAACAAGGCAGTGTTCCGTCTAGAATCGTCCAGATGACTGCCACTGTCATTTTGTCGACTTAGTTAATGACGTCAAGCTTACCTGTGTTGCGTTATTTCTGCCACTTTTTAGATACCATACAGCTTATTAAACTCAGGGAGGACCTTCCTCCCCCCCCCGCAACCGCTGGCCTTTACCGCCCCCCACTTCCCTCCTTCACGATCTTTGCAAACCAGGTGCCCCCTGTTTCTAAGTGTGTGGGGCACACAGAGCTACAGGAGTGCAGACAGACCCATGGTCAGGGGCCACTTGGGCTCTGTCCCTGAGCAAACATGTTAAACCCTGGAGTACAAACCCAGGCCTCTTGTCTGCATGGACACAGTTCCAGCCCTGCACTGTTTCTCTGGAGGGTCAGCTTCACCCATCCCTGACCTGCCACCTCGGTGACATGACAAGCCTGCTGGCTCCTTTCCTCACCACCTCTTGCCAGGTGTGATTTGGCCTCCTCCCGTGGCCATCCTGCTTTCCCCTCCTCATGCCCGGGCTTGGCCCTGGAGGGGCCTCAGAACACCCAGGGGAGGTGACACTGGGACCTATTCCCCAGGGACAGGGCTGCTTTGAAGTGTGTGGTCTCCGAGCCCACTCAGCCACGATAAGAAACCGCGTCCCCACAGCGCGTCCCCATCAATGTGGTTTTTTTCTGCATCGAAGTTGTTGAGAATCGTCCAGGAGAAAGCTCATCACAACTCTGAAGAAATTTCTTCTTAGGAACTTTCTTGTCCTCCTCACTGGCAGGAAGCAAGAAGAAAAGCAGTCTGGAGCCTGCAGGCCCAGAGAGAAGGCAGTGAGGATAGGGACCCAGCCTCCGCAGACCCCCATGCTCATGGCCTACAGAGTGCTTGTTCTGTCAACAACACTGGCTTCCTGCCTGCCCCAGATTCTGGTGCTGTTTAATTTGATGAAAGCCTGATTTGCCTGCTTTTGCCCTCACCCCAGATATGTGTGGTAACCTAAAATGGCTTCGTTTATGGGTCTCTTGCTATTGAATCTCAGGGCAAGAGTCAGGCTTTGATGCGCCGGAAACGCAGGACAGATTTCTAAACCTTGTGCTCCGAGAACGCGAACACCACAGAGTGTCTTTTCCTCTTTGAAGGTTCAAAATATCAATCAAAATACTGTAGCTAATGATCCTTGGGAGGCCGGTCAAGGAAACGCAATCCAACTCACCACCGTCCCCAGGCAATTTGGAAACAAATTGCAGTCAGGGTTGGAGGCAGGGAGGGCGAAATGGGGAGAAATGATCCCTGGCAGTCAGTCCGGGGCCTTCCCATGTCTGTGCACTCATCGTGAGGATTCTCTGTATTTCTTCAATATGGCTTTTAAACGGGAGTTTGCGATTTTGTCACACGCTGGATTAATTTACAGGCCTTTTGAAGCCAGAGGAATTGTGGGGAGAGGCTGAGCCTTGGCCTCTTCTCTGAGAAGAACTGAGGCACAGCTGACCTAGGACTCTTCCCAGGGCGGTGGGGTGGGGGGGGCTTGCAGACCTTTGACTTGGGGAGTAGCTTTGATTTCACGTTTCCTGTGCTGTCTTTTCACATCTTTCCCCCATTTTGGTTTGGAAAGTCACTTGTCTACAACTTCCCCTTGATTTCAGTAATCTCTTCCCAAGTGTCTAGGGCACTCCTGTTACCTCAGCTTTTCTGTCAGAAAAACTCACACTGAAGTGCTGGAGGAGCCCTGAGCTGTCGGCACGGGGCGGAGGACAGTGTTGGGGTTTGGAAAGGTGGTGAGGCAGGCCCTCCCTCAGTCACGGGGACCCTGACACGGAGTTCCTGATGTGAGTGAACGGGGTGTTTGGTCACTTCCTTCATTCCCCATATGTCACCCTCCGAGTGGGGAAGGGAGGGTGGTTCCTCCATGTCACAATCCCCTGTTTCTTTGGCCAACTTTCTTTTTATGATGGCAAAAGAAAAGAATACTACTTATTTAGCATTTACAAAGTGTCACGCAGTATTCTTAAACACGTCAGGGAAATATGAACTCATTTATTCTGTACAACAAGCCCATGTGGTAGGTATTGTTTTTTTTTTTTAATCCTGATTTGACAAATGAGGAAACTGAGGCACAGGGTGGCTTGTAGCTTGCCTTAATGATAGCATGAGATTGCTGGTGGTTACACATCTCTCTGTAATGACCTTCTGAGTCAGGTTCCTGTCAAATCCTCCACGTCCGTCTTCCCTGAGCTGAAACGGCTGTCATAGCCTGCCCAAGCTTGCTGGGTTACTTACATTTCAGGACTCAATTTCCCTTCAAGGTCACCTCTTTCCTTCTGAATGGAATCCGTTGCAGGGTATTGCAAGGAGGGGGCTGCCCCGCAAGGTGACTTGACCCGTGCGAACAGGTCATTCATTCTAAAGTGTTCGCTCAGCTCCAGGGACAGGGAGGCAGGAGGTCACCCTAGGGTCAGCCTCATTTGGGGTCTGCTAAATCTACAGACCTCGAATTCTTCAAAGTTCCTCAAAGCTTAGGAAATAAGTCAGTCAGCCCATTGTCCTTCAGCTTCTTCAAATTCTGGAACAACCATCTAGCTGATCTACATGGAGAAATATATAACCAAAGCCCAAATAAGCATATTAAAAAAAAAAGGTTTTGAGTTTCTCACTGAAGGACAATCTTGGAGATGCTCAGGGGAGAGCCGAACAGACAGCTGAAGTGAATATGGGGCAGTTTGATGGGAAGCCATGCCAGGGGGCTGCCCTGCCTCACGGAGTCATTACTGCTTGCCTGGTGGCTCTGAGTGGGCCTGGTTCTCCATAGGACCTTCATACGTATGTGTGACTAGAGAGTAAATGATGGGATGAATGAAGTGTGCCAAGTCTGTAAGGCAGCATAACCAGTGTCTGGCCCTCAGAGCCCTGCAGGCTAGAAGCCATGAGGCCTATCATCTACTTGGCCGGGGGCTGTAGGAATTCCCCCCTTTCAATTATGTTAAGATCTCTAAACTCTTCCCAAATTTCTGACCCTCCTGCCTCCCTTCTCACTCTCAGAGAAAACAGAAACTGCAGGAGAGAACTTTCTTCTACCAAATCTAAAACCTCCCTTCTTCTGCAGCTGTTCTCCTCACGGTTGCTGCTGTGGAGAAGGTGGGCGGCTCCCCTCCCCTCTCATCTCCACAGGGACTTCTCTTTACGATTGGTTATTCCTCCCCACCTGTGTCTTCCAGCTCCTTCTATGGGCTCCTTCCCACCAGCTTGCTCAGGTCTCCTTGATAAGTTCAACAAAACTACCTCCCGACCTATATTCTTACCCCTCCCTCAGCAACTGCTGGCTCCTTCTCTTTATGGCCAAACTTCTTGAGAGTTCTCCTGCTCTCCCGACCTCTCATTCATTCCCAGATTCTGTTCCCACTGACATCGCTCTCAGCAAGGCCACCAGTGATCATCTCGTGGCTCCAGAACCGATGACATGGCTGGTCATCTCCTCCTTGCCTGAAACACTTCCTCAGCTTTTATGACACAAGGGGCTCTCTTCTGGCTTTCCTTCTCATCAGTCTCTTTGGCAGCTCTCTTCCTCATTTCTCCCCTTTATGTTGAGCTTTTGGGGGGTTCTATCCTAGTTTCTCCTCTCTTCCCGTCCAGCATGCTCTGAGGATTGATTGTGACCTCCCCTGGTCTGAAATGTGACCAGTGTCCTCTGGCAACTCCAATCTCAAGTCCAGTGTTATTGCCTGTGCTGAGCTCCAGATGTGCACCATCTATCCCAGGGCTCATTTCCACATGGCTGTTTATGGATATTCAAACTCAGCATGTCCAAAATGGAGCCCTTTATCCTTCAACCACAACCCGTGCATCTTTGACTGCTTCAGGTCTCAAGTGAGGGAACTGCTGTCCACCAAATGGCCCAAGCCAGAGCCTTGGGAATCACCCTTGACTTCTACATCTTTCTTGACTCCCCACCATCCAATCAATGACCACACTGTATGAATTCTATGTCCCAAATGCTTCTTGAGTTTGTGCCTGTCTCCCCTCACCCACGGTGGCCCCCACATCCGGGCCACCTTCAGCTCTCACACAGGTCACAGTGTCTGCCTTCTGGGTGGCTCTCTTTCAAGTATTGCTATTTCTCCGTCTGTTCTCCAAAACTGCAGCTGGAGTGCTCTTTTAAAAATGCGTTCCATCAAATCAGCCCTCTGATGAAAACTTCCAGTGGATTCCATGCGTTTAGGAAGAAGTCCAAACTTCTTAATGTATGTGGATTGTCATGTCTTGGCCCCGACTCCCTCTACTCCCATCTCCTGCCCCGGCTTATCTGTGGCAGAATTTTACCTTCTTCAAGGAATAAAATGTGGGGCCGGCTAAATCCCCCTCGGTCCGTGGCGATCGGACCAACCGCACGCAGAGCGAATCCCTCCCTGTGCATTCCCAGGGTCTTTTCGGGCTCCAGGGGCAGGCTGGGAATGTCGCCTTCCCCTTGGAAGCCTGTGGCGATTCTTTGTGGTCGCAAGACCTCTGGCGTCTCGCCCTGAGGCTTACCAGTTTTATTGTCCTCTTCAACTTCTTAACTAGGAAAATGGGAGTGGATGAGGACTGTGGATGCTTCGGTCTTTAAAAGCCCCCAACCCAACAAAATTCATGTGGACATTGTAATTATTACTACGCTGAATTAATGAACTCTATCCTCTCCTTTTTTGGCTGGAAGAACATAACAATCCCAATGAAAGGAAACAGATGTCGTTGCTTTGAGCATTTCCAAAGGAAACTGCAGTAAAATATGAAACATCGCCGTCTAAAAGCCTGCTGTGTAACAGAGATGTGCTGATACTGTTTGCATTTGCCAGCTGTGTGTAAGGGGAGTTGGTGCCTCTGGCCCCTTCCCCTCCCCTCAGAGTAATAACAACGACAAACTCATGGAAACGTTCAGGGAAAAAAACTCAAACTGTGCTTCGAAGTACGCTCGGCTTTGCTTTTAACCAAAAGCCACGTAAAAGAAGTGAGTCCAAAGGAGGACTTGTGGGCTGGTAATTAAAAGTGATTTACGAGCCCAGGAGGAGGAACAAGGCTCATCAGGAAGAATGATCTTTGGTGATCAATTTATAAGTCCAGTTAGCAGACGAGAACTCTAGTTCACCCTGACGGTGAACGAGATCCAGGACGCGTTCCAGCGAGCGCTGCTTCTCCAGCTCACATCAGTCAGAGCATCTGCGGATGACCTTCCTGTTTGACCTTCTGTGTTTGAGGTGGGGTGGGGGGTGGCTTGGATGTCCCATCCAGTGGCTTGGATGTCCTAGGCTGTCCTCTGTCAGTGCTTTGGGGGAAGGGGAGAATTTTTCTTCTCCCAGGCCAGTCGGGGGTCTGCGGATGTCCTTTTACCTATCTTACAAGCTTGCTTTCCTACGAAATGTCAGAGCTTGCATACTTATGTCCATTTTTTTCAAAGAGGTGCTGGACTCCTGTTGGTGACTAGCCTCTCCCTCTTCTTTTCTCTTCCTTTTTTGTCTCCCTCCTTGTTCCTCTTCCTCTCTTCCTGCCAGTGCATTTTAGAGGCCAGAAATTGGGGAGAGAATGAAGGGGAATCCTGCTCTTGACCCCGCAGGGGGTGAGCCCGGGGATGGTGCCTTCTCTTGGCGGGCAAGTCTGTGGACAGATGCGTCTGTGCGGGAGATCGCTGATTTACGGGCTCTCCACAAGCCTCACGGAGACCCAGAGGCCGGTGGGCTGGAATGGTGCATGCCTCAGCCCCCGCTGGTGCGCCTTGGAGCCGGAACGAGAGGGTGGCCCCATTGCCATTGTCACCCGAGCAAATTGCTTTGATAGATGCCTTCATTCTTTCAAGCTGCCTGGACCCCAAGGGGCTTGAATTAATAATTGACTAAAATTAATAGGCCGGGAATTGTCTAAACGAAATGCGATCTGGTCTTCATTTCAGCTGGATGGTTCTTGTTCCCCTGCTGGATTTTTTGTTGTTGGTTCTGAGGAAACATTAAAAGGCTGTGGATGGGTGTGCCCTCAGTGATTTGTGGTTTAGCTGTCTACTTCTAAATGAAAATACCCGGCGAACAAAAGGCCCAGCTCCTAGGTCCAGAAAACGATTTGCAGAAGTCTAGGGTGACGGGATCTAGTGGGAACAGGGAATAAAACAGGCTAAAGGTTGGTGGAGCATAAAGTTAATATTCAGTACGGGTGTGTTGTGCCTGCCAAGAACACAAGCCGTACCATGTTCATAAAAGTGTAGATTTAGAAGGAGAGGTGCGATCGTCTGGTTCTGGCCTAGTCGGACCACCCGTGGCAGACGTCTGGGTTTTGCGAGGGACGCCTCTCCTTGAAGGGGGCGTATCAGATGGGGGCTCGCCGAAAGGAGGAGAACCAGATCCGCGCGGGCACCCCAAACCAGGCTGCACAAGAAATGGGGGAGGCGGGAGTGGGGGAAAGAATCTGGGAAGAGAGTTGAAGGGCCAGGGGACTGTTTGGGAACCGTTCCCTGGTGGTCGGGCAGGGGCACCAAGGGATGCTGCCTCCGTGTGCGGGGCCCCACCAGCAGAACCTTCAAGGGGACCGAGTTTTGGGTAGCGGTGAGGACCCTGTAATGGGAATACTGCATAATCATCCCGTTGGTGAGCATGAGGAGAAGTCTTTCTAACCACGAGATTTTATCATTTTCAAATGGACAAATCTGTCTTTTTTAAAGTTGAAGTGAAATTTGATAAGTGGCAGTTTAAGGACATCTCCAAAGGTGGTTTTTCTTAAGGCTACAAGAAAAAGAAGGGACAGGGGAATGGCCATTTGTCTTTCCCCGTCCTGTTTAGAACGTAGGGAGGCAGAGTTGCACAGTACCGGGGGGAAAATGGAAGATTGAACCAGATAACCGTTCTTCACGCTGAGCCAGCACTTGCCCTAAGGTCAAAGGCACAGCTGCCCCTTCTAGGAGGGACAACCAGATCTTACTTTACCGTGTTCCGCACCGTGGCTCTCAGCAGCTGTTGGAATGCCTACGAGAGACCTGGGCCTGCTTCTGACATCTGAAAGCAACACATCGTGCTTGCTTCTTAGCTGCCTTTCTTGATTACTAGTGATCCCATCTGGATAGTCAGAGACTTCCAGAAAGGTCCTGCCAACTTCAGCTGGCTTGGCCTAGCTGCCATCGCGTGGACCACATCCCTCTGAAGACTCTTCATCATGGAGTCACTCTCGGGGCTGACACTTTGAGCTGGAACTCTCCAGGCTGGCCCTGGGTTTGGACAGCCAGGGAGCGGGACCGCGGAAATGGGGTCGGGGTCCCAGAACCGGCTCCTCTCACGGTCCTGCGCCAGGAGAATGAAGCCGAGGGGCGGTGGGTCTCGGGCATGTGTGTGTATGTGTGTGTGTGTTGGGCGGTGGGTTGGACACGGCAGAGAGAGGAAACATGGAAGAGATAAATGGTGAAGAAGAACCTGGGAAACATTGAACTAGATTTATTCTGACAGTGTGTGGGCCTAGAGCCGTAATGTTATAAATCACTTTCCTACAGAGGAATTCACTTCCTGAGCTTTGCACAGCTTCATAAACCTGGCATGTGTGTAAGAACAGAACCTAGCAATCTGAGAAGGGAAAATGACGGTTTGCACAAATGTGGTTGGAAACCACAACTGATGGTTTTGTCAGCACGAGGGGCTCCCGGGACTTGGGCCCAGCATGGCAGTGAGCTGAGACTGCTTCGGCGCTCACTTCCAGTATTTCCAGGACGGAATCTTAAAGAGCAGAAATTAAAGAAATGTTTTGTGGTGGCCACATGGCCTTGAACTCTGGGTTAAAGAGGAAATTAAAGAGGATTTGGGATCTGAGGATGAGCCCAGGATTGGAGGCTCCAAAGAAGCTCTTTGTTTAGGTGATCCTTTTCCAGAAATGGGGTGTCTGCCTGACCTGTGCAGACCCAGGTTCTCTCTGATCTCGTCTGCAAGAATAGGCACAGCTCCAATATGTTAGTGCACGGAAATGGTGACTGATTTAATGAATGAAAAATTCAAATCCTGGTACAGCTGGGCTTGCTCTGATCATCTGCGTCCCCATGAAATGTCCCTGCCTGTGTGAAGTCTTTCCCAGTTTTGTTTTGTGTTTTTCTTAGGACGTTCGCCTGATATTTAGCTATTTTGCGTTATACGTAGTTTTCTGTAAGTACAGCATTTGTGACTTCTTGTCCTGGGTAGGGCCTGGGTCTACGTTAAATTGACTTGAGTTCCTACCTAAGTGACCATTCATTAGGGAGTAACGTTTCCTCGTCCAGTAGGAAGAGGTTCTGAAACTTGCCCGTGTGCTATTCTAAGATGTATCATTGTACCTGACTCATTAGCTGGAAATTATAACACTAGGGAGACTGAAACGAGGTTCAGCTACGTAGTAAGAATGGATTCACTAAACCCAGTGAGGATGACAGGTCTGTGGGCCACAGAGTGTCCACTTTGTACTGCTTAACACTCAGCTCTGGAGCATGGACTTGCCTTCAAGGGTACCATTGTGCAGAGGGCCAGGTGCACCTGGGGTATTTCCACCTCCCCCGCAGCAACACAGCCGTGGGAAAGAGGAGGGCCAGCCAGTTCCTCCATTCTGGTCCTGTGTGGATGCTGACCGTCCTTCAGGAGGTCTGCACAGCTTTGCTGCCCGAGGACACCCTGTGTACAGGACTCTTTCCCCAAGGGCACGTGGGAAAGGGACTGAAAACATCCCAGAGAGTAGAGGGTCTGGTTCAAGGGCAAGCTTGCACATTGGCAGCTTCCGGTTGTTGAGAATCAAGTTCTTTATATTTACCATCTTGGCCTTTTAAACTACGCAAGTATTAATTTCCATAGACTGCACTTAACACACAAGATAACTGTGTTACTTAGAAGGCAAGGATCTAGCTTGAGACATACAGCTTTCCTATGACCTTAGTATAGCCAACTGCCTAGCATAACTCTGAGGCATTATAGGGGGTTATTGATTGTGTGTGGATTTCAATTCAATTTCAGGTCTCTTTCCATTCTCCAATCTTTCAACTTGGTGTTTCCTGGGCAGAAGGAAACACATTGTGTTCCCTTGTGGGTCAAAGGTAAATGTAATGCTGATGATGTAAAAAATGATAATTAGCAGGCTATAGATGACAATATTCCTCATAATACAAAGGAAAAAGCAAAGATTGAAAAGAGTCGGGCCTCCAGATCTCACACTTCGAGACCTCCATTTTTGCATACAGAAACTTTGCTGTTCCATGTCCTCATCTACTGAAAAACTGCAAAACTTCCATGTTATAAAGCACCATCATGAGGTCACCTGTGTCCCCCAGAGTTGGGATGTCCTGGTGTTTCTTGAAGATCTTGGCTAGCTGTCCCCTGCCATGGGGAGCCCTGGCAGGCCTACGGGTGGGATGATGGTCAGGGCCTGGAGATGAGCAGGGTTTCACAGATTTATCTAGCATCAACCCACGAGGTAACTTACTTAGACGCCCTGTATCTCAGTTTCATTTGGAAATGGATAAGGAGGATGCTCTTTGAATTTTCTATGTCCACAGGTTGGTTGAAGGTTTAACCGTGAGTATCAGCATTTATAAGGGGCCTGCTAGTTGATAGAGAACTTTCACCTTCATGATTTCTTGTAATCTTTTTGTCACCAGGAAGACCAAGTAGGTCTTATTATTCTTGCCTTCTTGTAGGTGGGGTAGCTAAAACACTGGGAGACCAACTGAGTTGCCCATCATACTGGAGTAAATAAGTGACCCACTAGACCCCCAATGTTTAGATTCTAATTCCTGGACATTTTCCCTATGCCACATTGTTGCCCAAGAAATTCTAAACTAAATCTGTCCATAATTCTTTTCAAGTTGAGGATGGCCCATTTGGCATTTTTCATCATTTTTGCCTAAGTAATCACTCTGCATATGCGTTCTCCAGTTCCTGCTCCTTACACTATCTGTCCCTTCTTTCTCATTCACATTCCTCTGTTACATGGTGCTCTCACTGAAAAAGAATTCTGGTCATTGTAATTTTTCTATAGTTTGTTACACCTGTAGTCTCTAAGGCATGCTAGATAGTTGCGTGTTTTTGTATAAGTATCAAGGGAAGTGGCTCCATCTTGATGTATACAAAGAACATCTTTTGTCCATATAGTTCTCATGCCTGTCCTCTCATCCACTCATCCATCCTTCCACTCATCCATCCCTCCACCCACCCACCCATCCATCCATCCACCCAACCATCCATCCATCCATCCATCCACCCAACCATCCATCCATCCATCCATCCATCCACCCAACCATCCATCCATCCACCCAACCATCCACCCATCCTTCCATCCATCCATCCATCCATCCATCCATCCATCCATCCATTCATCCATCCATCCATCCATCCATCCATCCATCCATCCATTCATCCACCCATCCTTCCATCCATCCATTCATCCACCCATCCTTCCATCCATCCATCCATCCATCCATCCATTCATCCACCCATCCTTCCATCCATCCATCCATCCATCCATCCATCCATCCATTCATCCATCCATCCATCCATCCATCCATCCATCCATCTATCCATCCATTCATCCATCCATCCATCTATCCATCCATCCATCCATCCATCCATCCATCCATCCATCCATCTATCCATCCATTCATCCATCCATCCATCTATCCATCCATTCATCCACCCATCCTTCCATCCATCCATCCATCCATCCATCCATCCATCTATCCATCCATTCATCCACCCATCCTTCCATCCATCCATCCATCCACCCAACCATCCATCCATCCATCCATCCATTCATCCACCCATCCTTCCATCCATCCATCCACTCATTCATCCACTCATCCATCCACTCATCCATCCATCCATCCATCCATCCATCCATCCATCCATCCATCCAGTATTGATTACACACCTATTATGGGTTGGACACTGCCAAAGTCCTTCATATTACAATATAGAACAAAAACTACACAAGACCTTCCATCATGGATCTTAAAGTTCATTGGAGGATATAGAGAAATAAATAGGCAAGTACAATTTTGTGTGAGAAATGCTCTGCTAGAGGGAGTATTGTGAGTTATTCAAGCTTGCATAAATGAACCTTTTCCTTCTTGGTCTTTAAATTCTTGCTTAGATTTTTACTTTCCCTGAAGGGCACTCTGCTAAAATTATTTCTTTTGACATTTGGCATTATTCTCTCTCTATCTCTCCCTCTCTCTAATACACACACACACATACACACACACACACACACAGCTATTTTCAGGGAAGATTTTGTGAGATGTGGAATGGAGGGCTCTCACTTCTCTCAGATCCTGTACTAGTACTCAGAGCCTAGGGAGACAGTTCCTGGATGAGGAGAGCTGTGTGCTCACATGGGCACAGTAAGCAGTGCCAAGGTGGGTTGCCCTCCCCTAGTCCTCGGGGTCATGGGCACGGCATGAGGGTCTGAGGGGAGAGGAGAAATGGCAGGTGTGGCTGGATGTCTGGCTTGGGAGCATGGGACATATCCTTCGGAGGGTCCCAGGGGTACTCAGCGATGGGGGTGCTGGAGATCCTGCCAGCAGACTTAGGCTGGGGTGGGGGGTGTCTGCTTTGCACACACTTCCTCAGCTGGATCCTAGGGCTCCTATTGGCAGAGGCCACCTCTGAGATGTCCCATCCTTTGTAGACTTCATAATATTGCATATACATGCCAAGTTCTCGGAAACAAAGAATCCGTGATTTCTCTCTGGCTTGTGGAAGTGTCCACATGGATCTGGGTTGGAAGTGTGCCATTTGTCACTTATTAACTGTGGCTTCCAACCAGTGACCCCTTATGTTTTTGAAGTCCACCCATCCTTGCCTTATGTTTTTGGCTTGAAGTCTTGCCTTATGTTTTTGGCTGCCACACCCTGGTAACTAGACTTGGCTCTGAGCTGAACTCGTTTCCTGCCCCCAACCCCCTGCCGCCATCTTGAGGTGTCTCATTCCTCCTGTCATCAGGGGCTTGCTCAGAGGGGCAACCCCCTTTCAAACCCTTCTGTTACCTCAGCTTTCTTTTTAGAATATCAGGAGAACTTTGTCTTAGCTTCCCCGTGAGTGCTTTTCATTTTTCCACCTTTGATGAAGGCTATCTCTGCACGGGGCTGACTTTCCCCATGGTCAGCAGGGACTGTGAGGGAGGAAGTGGGCATCATTGCTGAGGACGCTAAATCGAGGAATGCGATGCTTTTTTAGCAACCTTCTCCTCTGCAGGGACCACTTAACACAGGGGACTCATTTATCTAACCATTTCTGTCCACGTCAAGGCAGCCTGTCACTCAAGATTAAAAATTCCTCTTGGTGCCACACAATAGAAACCACTGGGACAAGGGTTTACCTTCTGAAATGATATTTTGAAGTCCTTCAGCCTCTTGGCAATGCCAAGCCCACCTCCGACTTTCACCGTAGAGTCCTTTCTTTTAAGAGAACAAGCCTAGCACTCTGGGCTCGTAGATCCTGGCTGCAAAGAGCCACAGAGGAAAACCAAGAAAACAGCAAGCTCAAGTCTCAGCATCAAAACCGCTGAGCATTTTAAAAAAGCATCTCAATGGACGTAATTACAGCTCCCGCATCATTCTGGCTGTTGCTGGTGCTTTGGGCTGTAAACCTCACTCTGACATCATTCTGATCCCCCCTTGTTTATTTAGTCGGTCTCTGAGGGCAGGGAGCATTGATCTCAATGAATCCACGCACCGTACATCTAGCTCACAAGGCCTGCCGCCTGCCCGCTTGGAGTGGGCACCCAGCCACCTTGCCTGGCTGGATGCTCAGGTTCGAGAGGAGAACATCGTGCATATTGGGTGGGGGGAGCGGATTGTGCCTGCTGTCTCATCCCAAGGGGAGAGTCCTTGGCATGATTGGCCCCAAATTCCACTCGGCCAGCGTGATGGAAACTTCTCAGCATCCCAGACCTGTGCCACCCGGTGTGTACGCACGGAGAGTTTTACCCCACAGCGTCAAAATGCCAATATCTGTATAGACCTCTGTGGGGAGTTAGATACTTTCACACCCATGGTTTATGTGATTCTCAGAACGATCTGTGAGGTAGCCGGGGCAATTACCAAATGCAGGATAATTAGAATTTTTTGGTGGTAAGCTACAGAAACCAGGTTGGCTAACTTCGGCAAAGAGTATTATTTATCGGGAGGATATAGGGAACTCACATAATTGAAGGAACAGCTAAAGAGCCAACCTGAGACAAATCAGCTCATTGTGCCCTTCCTTGGGACCCTATGGTTAAGAGTTGAGGATCTGGGGGCACCTGGGTGACTCAGTCAGTTGGGTGTCTGCCTTTGCCTCGGATCATGATCCCAGGGTTCTGGGATCAAGCCCTCCATCAGGCTTCCTGCTCAGCAGAGAGTCTGTTTTTCCCTCTCCCTCTGTCACTGCCCCTGCTTGTGATCTTTCTCTCTCTCTGTCAAATAAATAAATAAAATCTACAAAAAAAAAAAAAAGAGTCAAGGATCCGGAGACAGAGTGTCATGGGCCCAGGTATGGTCAGTACCCTGTGTAGGGAGAATCTTTCCTGACAAAGACTGGTCAAGACTCAGCAGGGCCGGGTATATTGGGACCGGAAGCTAAGGAAGGTGAGTCCCCAAAGTGAATCTGAGATGCTCTCACCAAAGGATTATGGAGGCTGGTGGGTCAAAACCAACAGTGTCTACCACTGTCCCCATTTCACAGATGAAGAAACAGAAGTGCCAAGAACTTCAGCGATGTAGCCAGAGAGCCACACAAGGGAAACCAGGCTGCCGTTTAAGCCGTCCACTTCAAGTTGGATGAGCTTCTGGTACCCAGAGCCTAATTCTGTTAGTTGATGCTATCAGATTAAGTTCAATTTAATTTAACCTACTTCTGATTTTCTTATGGAGACAATATGAAAGGAAAGACTGCTTTGAGAAGAATCACCCATCATTCCATCAGTGTAATGGTTGCCTGTTTCCTCTCTGATTTGTGCTCAGTGTGTTTTCTTTGTCACAAGGCTTCAATCCCAGTGTCCATACACTGTCCCCGCTCACCGGTGAGGTTCCTTGGGCTGGTAAATTCTGTTGACTTTGTTAGTTCAGGTGCAAATAGCAAACCACTGGGGTGTGTAAGTTATACCAGTGGAGATTTAGAAGGACAAAGGTGGCCTTTTGCGCAACATCTAGAATTTGTCTTGACGCTGTATAATGGAAACCATCGGGATGAGCACCTAAATTCTGAAAGTATGTTTTGAAGTCAAAGTCGTGCTTTTGCTGAGGCGAGTGAACAGGCTTCTGAGCTCTGGGTGCCTTATAGTATAGCTCTGTTAGTGGGCTTTTCTATGGACAGAGTAGCCAATGTGAAAACAACACAGATCAACACTGAGGGCCTTCCAGACCTCTCTTTAATTATAAGATCCCGGAGAAGGCAGAGCAGATGGCTACTGGAGACACAGGCCTGAGGGTCACGTGATAAATCCATCAAGAGCCTGGAGAACTAAGTCCACTTTCCCTGATTCTGGTGGTTCTGGATTGGGTCAGAATCAGTTCACTCCAGGTGCGTGGGGCTGCTTTCCAGATGACTGCACAGCGAGTGTGGGTCCCTCAATGAGCAGGTCTCTCTCCTGTACGGTGAATGGGATGGCAGGAGTGACCTATGACCAACAGATGGAGGTCTGAGGGGTTGGAGGGTGTGTGGAGGGCTCAGTGCTATGAGATCCCTGATGGCTAGAATCTGGGGACACTGGGGAGGTCCATGTTTAAGCTGCCAGCTGCGTTTCTGTTTTCTAGGTGGAAGTTAGGATAGTCTTTGCAGTTATCTCTTTGTTTGGTGGGGGGTAAAAGACTTCAAAGGTCCCCTTGGTTGTGTGCTCAAGTTCATCAGGGAGCACCTCACAGCTATATAAAGGAAAAGAACGTTATCCTGGTGTGCTATATGGTTCTTGCCTATGACCCAGCTGAGCGAGCCATGCCAGATCTGGGCAAGAATCAGGTGAAGTTTACTGCTCTACCCCCAGATACCTTTGGTTCCCATGCACCCTGGGTAAAGGGTGCCTGTCCCCATGGGTTGGCCAAGTGTGGGGACAATAGTCATGGAATCACACGGTACTCTGCTAGATAACATCTCAATGGCCTGGGCTCTAGGCCCAACGGCCTGGCTGAGTCCTTTCTTTCTTTTCCCATGTCGGAGGAGCCCATCTAGTGGGAGTGGTTCTCTTGGCTCCTGGCTTGGGACTTTGGGGGAATTGCCTGGGCCACTGCCCATAGGATGGTGAGTGGTTATTCTGATTTGTTGATAATCAGATATTACTGGAGCCTTATTAAGGGAGGAAAATATGCATTTCTGGCCCAGTTCTTACAAAAAGAAGTTTTTGAACTTAATCTGATAGCATCAACTAACAGAATTATGCTCTGCACATTGTTACTCTGACTACAAAGCTGGTTTGGGACAGGGTATACCTTTTCCCTCTTGCTGATCTTTGGAAAGGTAAAGCCCCCGGATTCTGGAGAGGGGCGCCCATGATGTGTTGTTGGAAGCTCTTCTTCTTTTGTTATTATTATTATTATTTTTAAAGATTTTATTTATTTATTTGACAGAGAGAGATCACTAGTAGATGGAGAGGCAGACAGAGAGAGAGAGAGAGAGGGGAAAGCAGGCTCCCTGCTGAGCAGGGAGCCTGATTATGGGCTCGATCCCAGGACCCTGAGATCATGACCTGAGCCGAAGGCAGCGGCTTAATCCACTGAGCCACCCAGGCGCCCTGGAAGTGCTTCTTTCTCTTTGGGATACTCACAGAGCAGGTGGGAAGCTCGCAGAGATTAGTTGAGGACCCATCCAGTGAAAACTGCGCTGTCCCTCCCAGGCAAGCCGAGGTGTGTGGAGGGTTTGGGTCCTTGGACCTGTGTCTGGCATGCACTTCTAAGATTTGTCTTTTCTGTTTTGTAAATTTCACCTCTTACCCCAATCCCTCAATTCATTTTTATAGAAGTTACAGCCTGGCCTCAGTGTTGGGGAAACTGAGGCAGAGTCCAGGCTGGGGGCAGAGGTATGGGAAGACCCACATGGCTTGGGGAAGGCATTGTGTTATGGAGGAGGTATTAGTGACAGGACAGCTGGTGACAGTTCAGCGGGCTGACAATAGCAAATCTGGACTCCATGAGCTGTGTGCATATTCTCTGGGATTGTTGGAAGCAGGTAGGTGGGATGGAACTTGCGCCATTGCTCTTTGACTTTAATTAAGGGACATCTGAGTAGCATAGAGCCAAAGGGACACATGTCCTGCAGACTGCCACCCTCTGCTTCACTTAGTTCTGTGGCCGCTGGGCTCTGTATGGTCCCCTGAACCATTTCACTCTCTGAGGATCCCGCAGGGCTATGCGTCACCTCTTGATCCTCTTGATCCTCTACTGTGTCCCCAGGGTTCCACTTCCTCTGTGGTGACAGGTCATGGTGACACCAGCTGTGTGTGGAGGGAAAGGCAATCAACCATGCACCACTCTCACATCTCTGGGGCAAAACTCCAGGCCCTGTCCCCCACCTCCCAGACAACCTGAACCTGGGCTAGGGCGACCACAGCACCAGAGAGAAGAATCTTTTGCCGGGATTGTACTTAGAGAGGCTGGGTCTCCTGAGCTGCTTATGCTGTAGGATGCCCCAAAGCCAAAGATGTCGACAAATAAATTCATTAAAAGATAATTGGTTTTCATGTGCACCTGAATGTTTATAGCAGCAATGTCCACAATAACCAAACTATGGAAAGAATCTAGATGTCCATCATCAGATGAATGGATAAAGAAGATGTGGTATATATATATATATACAATGGAATACTATGCAGCCATCAAAAGAAATGAAATCTTGCCATTTGTGATGACATGGATGGAAATAGAGGGTATTATGCTTAGAGAAATAAGTCAGTTGGAGAAAGACAGCTGTCATAAGATCTCCCTGATATGAGAAAGTGGAGATGCAAATTGGGGGGTTTGGGGGGGTAGGAAAAGAATAAATGCAATAAGATGGGATCAGGAAGGAGACAAATCATAAGAAACTCTTAATGTCACAAAACAAAACAAAACAAACTGAGGGGGGCCGGGGGGAGGGGGGGAGGGAGAGGGTGCTGGGGTTATGGACATTAGGGAGGGTATGTGCTGTGGTGAGTGCTGTGAAGTGTGTAAACCTGGTGATTCACAGACCTGTACCCCTGGGGCTAATAATAAGTTATATGTATATAAAAAAATAAAATAAATAAAAAAAAGATAGTTGTTTTCTGCTGTAAGATGTGGAGTCATGGGTTCCCACTGTGTCGAGTGATATTTTGGATGTTTATTTTTGTTTGTAAACTCTTATTCCACAAATAATTTTAAGTCCATTTATAAAGCTCTTACAGTGCAAAGGAAAAAGCAATTGCAAGAGTTAGAGTGGACGGAGAACAGAGGCTGAAATCAAGGAGATGGAAGCCAGGACTGGGTGATGCCTCCCTTCCAAGGGAAGGGCACCCAAGCCACTGCCTGCAGGGGGCACGGCCCTCGGGGGGTGGGGGTCTGCCTTTCGACTCTGTTGGTGAGACTGTTGAACATCTCTGTTCACTTGCCTACGGGGTTTTTTCAGAAAAGGGAGAAACGCTTTCGCCTCTGTACTCATACACGGAGCTGCCTCCACTCCTTCTCTGTGCCCTGCTGTCTCTGGTCTTTTTTTTATACCATCACACCTGTTCACAGTCGAGATCCACCATGCTATGGTTTCAACCAAGGGCTCGTGCATCGAAGACTCTTGCTTTGCTGTCTTTGAGGAGCTCTAGGCTCCCAATTCCAAACCCACTGCCAGATGCTCCCAGTTCTAGGCCCTGCAAACATCTCACAAGGATCGTGTCCCAAGCAGGACAGGGCTGTGTTTCTGCAGCTCTATTCTCTAAGCAGGGGAATGACAGCTTCTGTCTGGATTGCCCCACATCCCTTCTTTTCCAGTCTGCGGAGTTACTATTGATCTTTCAAGTCCTTCTCAAAGGTCACCATCCCTCTGCCTCCCTCTCCTCTGTGTCCCCGTGTGTCCCTGGACCCCTCCTGATGTCACTGAGCCATGGGCCACCGTGATCCTTTATTTATGTCTTATTCAAGAGCTTGTTTTCACTACATATGTACAGATACCAGGGTCCAGAGCAGAGTTTAGGACCTAGGAGATCCTCCCTAACCGCTTGTTTGTGGATGCAGGAGTGGGCAAGGTGAACTCCGATTGGCTAGAAAATTGTTGGTCACTGTTACTGAAACGGGAAGGTTGCGAGGGCTTCGCTCAGGGGAGCAGAGCCATGCCCTGAGTTGTCACGTCGGTGGGACAAGAATGTCTTCAGGAGAGAGAAACAGGGAAGTCCTTCAGCGATGATAGTAGCAGAGGCAGAGCATGGTACGGGTTTTGGTTTCTCATCTCTGGGAAGAGCTACAGAAAACTGATACCGCGTTCCAAAACTTAGCCGTCAAAATCACTCGGCCTTATTGTGGTAAAAGTTTGCCTGTGGCTGATTTAAGGCCTGGCTGTCTTCACCTCTGAAACATCCCAGAAGCTCTTGGAGCTGGTTGTGTTCTGGGAGATTACTCAAAGCCAGACCTGTCTAAGCCTGGGAAACACTAGGGCTCGATTAAGTGAAGCATTGATAGATAGGTTACAAATGGAAAGGAAAAACTGAGAACGTTCGATGCAACATGAAATACTTCTGTTTCTCAAAAACTTACCCCACATTATGCAAAATGAGCTACGGAAACGTTTGCTGCACTCACTTTGGGAGGGATTGTGGTCGATGGTGAAACAAGTTCCCTAAAAAAAAAAAAAAAGAAGAAACTATTGGAAGCCTGATTCATCTTTAAAATACTAACAATGACTTCAAATATTTAAGGAGTCTTAAAATATTTATGATGTATTTTAGACTTTTTGATGGGCAAAGTCCCAAAGAGAAGCAAATAAAGCAGTTAAGACTTCCCCAGCGTGGACACAAGTGGAAAAGAGTGTTATTACCCCCGTGACAGAATCATGAAAAGCTTGGACTGAGCTAATGCTCAATCTGGCGGCCAGAAGGGAATTTCAGGAGGGATAGTAAAATGTTTAAATGTACTGAGTAGAACAGGGTTTTATGGGCTGTATCATGATAAATACGCGGAAGAAGGCTAAATGAGGGGTGCTACATTGCGTCTGGGTGACCTCACTCAATCTCGTGGCAATGGCAGAGCACTGCATTTGGGTGGACTGCCAGTTCCGTGGCTCCGTGGCTTTGGCAAGCGTGGATGCAATCACTCACCTGTCTGCATTACCCCAGAGGGGGACACACGGCTGAAATGTATTTTTAGGAGGTAAAAAACCTCATCATTGGTCGTTTTTATAAGCACAGGCTCCCATTTTATATCGGAATCCCTCTTGAAGGCGAGGAGCATGAGCATTAAGTGGGGACTCACGTTTCCAGAGCATCGGCCCTATTAAATGCATCCCCATTTGATGCATGTAACTTCACGAGCTCATGTTACCGTCTGAGTGAGAATTTTCAGGAATTCTGTCAGGGACACCTTGTGCTGGACAGAAGAAAGAGGGTGCCAGAAAAGGACAGAAGGGTGACAGGTCTGTGGTGGGGGACAGACCCAGCCCCCAGGGGATGGATGATGAAGCAGCCACGGGGGTGGGGAGGGGGTGTCCAGAGGATGAGAAAGGGCTGTTGTGCTCCAGGTGGGGATAATCTCAAGGGACAAGGTCAGAACTTGCCTGTGTACTGGAGCCTGGCTCCAGACCCCCTCCCTTCCACCCCCAGACCATACCTGTGTCTTTCACTGCCTTCTGAGCTCTACGGGGTGGGAGCAGCTTCCATTCTCTCTGTTACATTCAGGATTTCACCTCAAGCATGGGGCTGGGGCTCCCAAGGAGGTGGAAATTGAGAAGAAGAGTTCAGAGGGTCCTCTGGGGACCAGGTATCCACTGTATCTGTTGCCTTCAGGGGCCAATTTCTCGTAGGCTCAAAGTTTTTCCTTCTTCTGATTGGTAGCTACAATCTTATCTCTTGACATGAACTAAAATAATAGCCCCCTCCAGAACTGGAGTGTATACAGAGGGACTTCAGGCAGACAGTGCCAGGAAGGGAAAGGGAAAGTCACCCCCATTGGCAGAGTACCTCTGGGTGCCCAGGGTATTTGTCCAAGGGACAGTGTGCTCAGGGAAGGAAGCAAGTACACTTCCATGCACGGACACATCACATTCTGAAAGGATCTTGCCAGGGAGCACTTTTGACGTCCCTGTTGTATAGATGAAAAAACAAATTCTAAGGGAAGTTGAACAACGTGCCCGCGATCACATAGCTGAGGGGCTGAGCTGGTTTTCGACTCAGACCTGTCTGGTTTTCATGTCTGCACGTTATCTTCTGCCCCAGGACCAGAAGGGGCATTTTTAGGACTTGGGGAATAATCTCAAACCTCTAATTCATAGTGAAATATCTTGATGAAATTTAAGAGAAGGGAAATTGGGCACAAGCCCTGAAAATTACCTTGGCTCAGCTGCCTTCAGGACAGTCACTCCATGGAAACAAATAGAAGGATATATTATAAACCACAGACCTGTCCATCCTGGGCTCTGGAGTAATGGATGATCAGCTCAGGCTCATCAGCTCAGCTGGGGCTTGACCTTGTGGTTGCGGGACACGTGTTATGTAGGGCAGTCTGCCAGATAGGGGACTTGTAGGGCTTTCTAGATAATTCAGCATCCCTACAGACCAGTGGGCGTTGGTTTTGCCATATGCTAAATATTTAGTTCTGTTGCTTTCATTGATAGGACAGGGCTTGCTATTTTGTATCTTGGCTATTGCAATAATATCTGGAATAATCAGCAGAATGCATTAATTAATTCAACAAATATTTGCTGAGTGCCTACCATGTGCCAAACACTGGGCTCCGTTTGGAGAGGAGCAGTGCGTGCTCTGGAACAGCAACTGTCCAGTAGAAATTTCTATGATGACAAAAATGTTCTTATCTGCCTTGTCTAATATGGTAGTTACTAGACCCATAGGCCTGGTATGACTGAGGAACTGAGTTTTTAGTGAATTTTAATTAATTTAAGTTTAAATAGCCACTTGTGTCCAGAGGTTGCCATATTGGACGGTATGTGTCTAGATTGGTCTTGGGTTGTATTTTGAAAAATTACGAAAAAGAAAAACATTCCATAAACTGGAAACATACGTTTGTAAAACCTTGAGTAAAATTGTACATTACGCACTAATAATGTTTATAATAAATTTCGGGAGTAGGTTTGCTGTGTATTGATTTATTCAAAGACATTTCGGTGGTGCTATCTATGTACCAGGCACTACACTAGGTCCTGGAGGGAAGGGAAAATGGTGTGGAATATGGAAGTCCTCATCCTTGCTCTGAAGAAGCTCCCAGCTTTGTAGATAAGTGCCTCTATCCACACATGAGCAATTACACAGCCACACACGTAAACACCAGGGAACCGACTGCCGGGTGCCCCTCGACAAGTACGCCGCAGTCCCAGGTGGCCGACACTTCCATTCATCAGAGTCAGACAGCAGGGTCCTGAGGAAAATGGACATTTCTTTTTGAGAACAAAGAAACCATTCCTGGAAGTCCCCCCCAGCCTCCTTCCTGTCGTATTTTCTGGGCCTTAATTTCAGCACATGTCTACCCTGGCAAGAGGAATGGATTACCACGACTGGCTTGGACTAGATTTATTCCCGTGGGTTCCTTCTGTTCTGGGTGGGTCCCTGAACAAAATCCGGGTTCTGTTGGCAAGGACCCGGGGTGGTTGGATGGGAGGTTGAATAGGCAATCGCTGTCTGAAAAGTTCCCATCCTCTCAATCAGAAAGGGCTTCTCCAGTCCCCGCGCTGCATTCCTTCCTTTGTCGCAGCAATCAACGTGTGGAGTGTGATAATGTGTTTGCTCAAGGGCCTGATTTCCTGCGAAGGATTGGGTGCCAACAACGCATTTTTCTCTGTTAATCATGAGCTCACTGTTGGACAGGCTTTATTCATCATATCTTTGAAAGCGCGACACCCAGCCCGGTTCCAGCCGTACTAAGAGCTCAGTAAGTATTTGTGGGACTGGATATGCATTTATCCAAGTACCATTCCCATCCTCTTTCTTGATTTACTCTTTCAGAGACTACACCTGCTGGTCTGGCTTGCAGCTGGAATCGGAGAGGAAAATCTATTTCCGTGAATGGAGAAGTGTCAGAGGGAGCAGGCACATGGCCGCTGGAGCCTGCAAACAGGCTCACGAGAGTCACTGTGGGATGAGACTGCAGTTAGAGGCTTTGGACAACGAACCAGTCCACCAAACGTAAGGTAGTTACGCGGCGCCTTTCGCGCAGAAACTTCCAAGTGGATGCAGGAATCGAAGCCTTCGAGAATCAGAAGCTTGCATCAGGACTGGATGTGGGGATCAAAGCTGACGTGACTGACGCTTGGAACAGGTCTCTGTTAATTTACATGCAGCATAAAAGCAATCTTATCTAGAATCCTCCATTTATAGTCCTTGTGATTTTCTCTCTTTATTTGCACCTCTTCTCTTCTGCCTGGCTTCCTAACTCCTGGGTATTTGAGTCCGGGACATCTGTAACTTCTCAGCTGGGATGTTTATGGGGTGTCAGATGCCTACATATCGAGAACTCTTCCTGTCTCGGGGAATTAGATGTGAAGAGACAGAAAACAGGGCGCGAGACCACGTACACCTTAGCTCTGAGTTAGGTCATCTGAAAGCTATGTTCCTGGACCTCGTTATCTTAGCTTCCCATAGAAAAGCATCCAACAAATTAAGATTGAATATCGTGTCTTCAGCTTTTATAGAGGGCAGCTGACACAGAAATGTTCTTGTGAAGAGCGAACCTGGGTATTCTGCAAAAGCGCAGCGGAAGACTTTATCGTGTTACCCAAAGTCCTTTTTATAAGAATCTCAAAGGCTTTTATTTCTCTCAGTGAACATAAGATTGACAGGGACAAGTATATTCCATACAATGTCAGGGGACTCAGGACTGAGTCTGGGCCCCGACGACAGCCTGTCACACTGTGGTGACTGGTGGCATCGTTCACTTGTTCCTTTCAACCGATTTCGATACTGGTTTTATTATTTACTTTTCTGTTGTATACTGTGGATCATTTTCTAAGTTGCCTCAAATGTTTATGGATATGTATGCACACATTTTTTTTCCTATTTACATACTCATCTACCTACCTATCTACACGTTAACTATCTTCCTAGCTATGCATGTGGTACATATCTCCATCAGCCTGGACTTCCTTAAAGTAACTGAGTTGTTTTTCTTTTCCATCTTTGGCCCAATGATTCAGGCATTTCCTACAAATAATTTGGAGGAAGCAGAGCCAGATGTGCAATGCGGCTTGACTATGGGGCGGGAGACCTTGGGCCGATTCCAGCTTGGCCTCCTGCCAAATGTCGCATCCTCGTTAAGTCACACATCCTCTAGGTGTTTCAGTTTGGTCATCTTTAAAATGGGATAATTATATCCACTTTGCCTATTGAACAGAGGACATATGTGTTTTGGTGTGTTGACGTCTAGAAGGTTGGGGGTACGGTGGCTTGTGAGGATGAAGCCTTTGGCCAGTGGCCTGGGCAGCTCAGCTGGTGTCCTCAGGGCATAATTAGAGTGACCTGAGGGTCATCTAAGTGTTTCCCTCCATTAAATCTAACATTTCCACCTTCAGATTCGTTTCTCAGGATCCCATCAGAAAGTTATATATTTCCAGGGTTATTGACTGAGGGATGTTAGATTTCTATTTTGCTTTAGTTCTGCTCCATTTTTGCTAAAAGTTTTGAAGAAAATGAACGACTTCTTATGAAGTTTAGACTGCTACTAGCTTGGATACGATTTGTAAGTTAGATTGCCTTTTTAGAACATAATGTCATGGGCAGAAGTTTTCAGATGAGCACGTCTTCTGCGTCTGTACTGTGTGGTCCACAGTTCCCTGGTCTACGTGAACACAGATCTGGTCAACCTTTGATGCTTCTGGACATGTGACCTTTTAGGAGAGAAAAGGAGCTCTCAGGTGAGAGGTGTAGGATGAATAAGTGGAAGTAGAGAGCAGGGTGGAGGGTCAAAGAGTAGAGAGGGTGGCAGGGTGGACGTTTCTGGAACACTTCATGTTCAGTATCAGGCCAGAGGTGGGCTTTCTCCATAAAGAGTGAGGGAAGCTGAGGAGAATTGGGCCTTCTAGCATAATACGCTCAAACTGACCTTCTGGAACTTGGACCTCAAACCTATTTGCAAAGCACTGCTCTTTTTGCATGGTTTGAGGGAGACTCGGGAGTGACTTAGGGATTCCATGTGGCTGGCTTCCCAAGCAGGAAGCCAGACCCTTCCTTATTTCCACAAAATTCCACCAGCCTCCCACTTCCCACATGGATTCTCTGGCTCCATGGGACAAATGGGTATGGATTACTCTGATGAGGAGAACAAGGAGCCAGAAAGGTTGTTGAGCCAGA
Source organism: Mustela putorius furo (assembly GCF_011764305.1). Classification (NCBI taxonomy): domain Eukaryota; kingdom Metazoa; phylum Chordata; class Mammalia; order Carnivora; family Mustelidae; genus Mustela; species Mustela putorius. The sequence continues at coordinate 8,420,113 of NW_025422010.1, read as the reverse complement.
AATGTTACTTGTTGAAAGTCACACAACTAGTTACTGGTAGGGCTGAATCTGGGAGCCAGTGTTGGGAGAGAGAGTCCCCCTCAGGCCGAATGTGTGCTTGTGGACTGTGCCAAGATTGCTCTTTTCCCCAGGCCACCTTTAAAGTTGTTCTTGCTGCCGATGCCCTTGAGAAATGAGGTAACGTCTCCCCACCCTCTGCCCCTAAAAAGCAGACTTGCTGAGTGTTGGCTGAGAAAACAGTGGATTCCCCAAGCTCGGTGCTCCTGGACCATGACACAAACCCACTTTACCTGTAATACTGACCAGGGCTGGGATCACTGCTGTGGACCTTGAGGGCAAGAGAAGCTGGTCCCATTATGTTGATGTTCATGCTACCTGCTGTGTCATGAGTACAGTCCTTTGTTTCTGACCCAGGAGCTCCTGTCTCCTGCCAGCCTCCATGAAGTAGAATCAGGCTAACCTGTTAGTGTGTAAGTGGGGTAAAGTCATGTCTTAGACCTGACATTTAGCTTCTTGAATCCTGGGTGGAGCTCCTTCCTCAGGAATGCCTTCTGTAAATACTTTAATCCAGGGGGAAGGAACGGTGGTCCCAAAGCTCATCTAGTGCTATGACTGGACCTGCTCCATATTCCTTCCTTTTGATTTTCTGGGCCTGGGCCTCTGTTGGCAGGCTGTCAGTAGGTGGGTAGTTGTCAATGGTGGGTAGTTGACTGGCTTATTGGTAAATAGAGATCCCTAGAGGCCAGAAGAGGCCAGCCAGTGGAAGTGATAGGGAGGGAGCCAGGAGGAAGAGGGAGAATGGCAAAGGGAGAAGGAAGGTCATTTGGCAAAGACATTTAGTGTCCCTTTACCATTTTCTGTACCTGTCATACCATGACAAAAGGAGTAAGGTTGGGGAAGTCACTCTTCTGAGGTGGCAACATCCTTGAGGATCTCAGGAATGGGGGAGGGAGGGCAGGGCTAGTGGCCCGTGGGGGGGACTGTGTGAGGGAGGAGGGCTGCTGGAAGAAGAGGTCCCTTGGGGAGAGCTCCGACTGTGTGGTTGGGTCGATAAGTGGAAGTGAGGCCAGGACAGTGTTGTTATATCACTCGGAAAATACTGAAGTTCATTTTTGCTTTGTTGACTAGTTCCTTGTAAGAATCCTGAAGAAATCTTAGCCACTGAGGAGAACTCTGACCAAGAGTGAGTGTTCCAGGCCCTGCCAGCCTCCTCACACACATGACCCACAGAAAGTGAGGCCAACTCTCTCCAAGACATATCAACCGCCAAAGAAGTCTGAAAAGATAGCAGGTGTTTTTCAAAATAACTTTCCCTTTATTGGCTGAAGTAGATAGGCTCTGTCATAAAACCTTTAATTGCTCATCAAATATTTGGCTAAAATTGAGTCATTCTCTTTCAGGGGAAGTTAGCATTCTTAAAGCCCTAACAAATGAGAGGTTTGTAAAAAATTTACCAAAGCACTCTTTGTGTGTATACACCATGGCTAATGGTCAATAAATAGATACTTTCCTTTATTGCCTAGAGGTTCTGTCTAATGTTTAATTAATTGTACCACTTATAAGAGTTATCTAATGTAGGTAAACTCCTAGAAAAAGAAAGTAGAGTGTTGGTTACAGGGAGTGTTGAGGACGGGGGAAGTGGTGAGTTTTTAAATAGGTCCAGAGTTGCAGTTTTGCAAGATGAGAAAAGTTCTGAAGCTCTGTGGTCCAACTATGTGAATATACTTACCACTAGTTTATGTTATGTGTTTTTTAAAAAGTCCTAATAAAAAAATTGTGGAAGATACCAGGGTAGGGTGAACACAGTATTGATTTTATAATTTTAACTTCCCTGGTTGATTGTGTCCTTTCTTGCTGTGGGAAGAGGCAAAGTTTCGAAAATGTTTAGAAAAGGGAAAACTTCCTTTGCATTGAATTTTAGACAACTCCTCAGGCTAGGAGGTAGCAGTTAGTGGAATGTCTGCTCAGTCTACGGGAGTATACCACAGTATGATATTTGAATACACTTCACATGTCACTAAAGATCATTGCATAGTTTCTTGTGAGAAAGGAAATCATATTCAGACTTAGTCATTTTTCAGCCATTCTAAAAAATCACTAATTAAAGAAGACCCTCTGGGTTTACAGTCAAAAGCGATGAAAGTAGGGTCTTGAAGGGTTCACTCTAAACCCATGTTCGTAGCAGCATTATTTACAATGGCCAAAAGGTATACAGCTCAAGTGTTTATCTACAGAGGAATGGATAAACCAAATGTGGTTTATACATTACATCCTTGGAATATCATTCAGCTTTAGAAAGGAAGGAAATTTGGACACAGGCTAAAACATAGATGAACTTTGAAGACATTCTGCTAAATGAAATATGCCGGTCACAAAAGACAGATACTGTATGGCTCCAGGTACACAAGATACCTGTTGTGGTCAAATTCAAGGAGACAGAAGGAGAATGGTGACTCCCAGCTACTTGTGAGAGCAATGGGTGCAGGGGAATGGGGAGTCGTTATTTAATGGATGTTGAGTTTCAGTGTTGCAAGATGGAAAGATGGGTTTCCATCTTGGTGGTGATGGGTCCCCAACAACGTGAACACATGAAATGCCAGCGGGCTGCACGCCCAAAATGGTTGTTGTGAATTTTATGTTCTGTGTATTTTACCACAATTAAAAAGAATAATGATAAATGCTGCTAACCCCCCCCACAAGTTAAACAAGAACGTCACCAATGTTTCCATTTATTTCTGCCAACCACTGGTCCAAGCTCAGAGGATGGTCTTCCCAACACTTAGCAGGCCAAACCAACAGGGTCTACCACGACTGAACTATGTCCGTTTTGTCTCACTGTCTTCTTTCTGACACTGTGGTCCTCTTATCTGATGAGCTGGAAAGTGGCTGAAATAAACAGGACCTGCCTTCTGCCCTGTTTGGTATTCTTCCCACATTCTCAAGTATTTGCAGTTTTCTACTGGGCATGTGTGTGAGGAAGAATTTCTAATATCAAAGATATTTTTTCTTATTAAAGAAAGCCCTCAATTTGGCCGTAAATAATCATCTCCGAGTGAGATGTTCAGATGTTACATTTGTAAAAATCAGTGATTCTTAAGTGAGACCATCACCATATTGACGTAAGTTGTCTGTTTACTACTGCCCTGAGAGCCTCACCAAGGTCGACATGACAACTGGATATTGGCCTATTCCCGTCCAAGTGAACCTCACCAGTTCCACTAGCCCCGTTGGCAGGTGGCTGTGTGTTCAATGAGAACACTTAACTTTCTCCCACAACCACATTACCCTGTGTTGCTTTGTGTGCAAAGTTCCTGCTCAGAAAAGAGGAGCTTGGGCAGTTAAGCCTACTGACAAAGCTATGGTGGTTGGAGACATAATTTAGTCCATATTAAAAAAAAAAAAAAAAAGCCAGAACAATAAACCTGTATTTCCCTGATCAGCATTTACCCATAGGCATTTAGTTGAATTAAAGGAAGGAAAGGATGAATTTAAGCCAAGTAAAAAAGAAATGTATAGTGGATTTCTTAACCAGAGCAGAGCCTGGTATAATAGAAACAGTGTACCACGTCAAGGCAATGCAGCCTTGAGTCCCCTCCTTGGTGTTAAGATCTCAACTGCTTTGCTAATTCTGAATGAATAGTTGGCCAAAATGGAAAAAATTGGGAATATTAGGGAGCTCTGTCTGTCTCTGCCTTGAGTTGTTGACTTCCCCCTGATTGTTGACTTCCAACCTGTTGTCATGGCATCACCGACTCTTGGATGTCTGGAAGCCCTATGGGGATGCAAGTCTTCCTTTCCTCTGGCTCCAAGAGCACATGGGCACGATCCAAAGAGGAAGGTTCTGTGATCATCATCATCCCTGTCTTACAGATGAAGAAACAGAAACTTAAAGAAGTAATGTGCTCCGAGTTACACACTGAGAAAGCGGTAGATCTGGGACTGATCCCAGGGAGAGAAATGCAGTAGCCCAAGGCTACTGTGTGTGCTGTGTTGCCTTACATTACTGGGAAGGTGGCTCCCTATTTCTTCTAGCCTCACACAACCTTGTGTGGTTGCTTCTCAGATTAGAGAGTCCCAGGCTTCACTCAGAGACGTGTGGGCACAGTGAGTGGGGTCTCCCACGAGGCTGAGAGAGTAGGAATGCAGAGAGCCTCGAGGCTTGGGGAGATGATCTGGATGTAGCCCAAACAAAGTCCTGGTGTGGTTTTTCAGTCTGTTCTGCCTGGGGTACTGGCAAACTTCTTGTTAGCAACATTCCTCTTCTTGTTGACATATTCAGTATCCCCTTAGGATGCAAGCTGGTTCCAGAACATGGAGTTGGGAGGCCTCAGGCATGTCCAACCATTAGGGATCTAGAACCCCATCCCCATTCTTCCCCAACAACACATCTCCCTTGGGGGTTAGAAGGGTTTTTCTCTTTCAACTCCTAAATGTGAATGGATAAGAGAACTTACTGTTTGCCTGCTTTAGGAGCAAGAGGAGCTACCTTGTTGTCAGGGGTCCTGAGTTTTCCCAGAAGCCTAGTGTTCTGCTCTTCCCCTACTAGATCAGGTCACGTACCCTGCCCGATCCGGGACTTAGCAGACACTCCTACACTTCCGCTGGATGAAAGCGGTAATGACCAGATCATGAATTTGGCAAAACAGCTTGAATACTTGATCGAAGCAAATCCTTGCTAAAATGTTTCTGCTTCATTCCAAACTTCCAGAATTACTTCTTTACATTTTCCTTTTGTTGTTATCCTCTATTTTTAGGCTCACTAACCACGTAGCCTTTGGATTATGCCTTCTTGACCTCTCCAAGGGCATTGTTTGGAGTGAGGTCTTTTTCAGATCTGTTCTTTCTCATGTGTATGCACTCTCTAGGTTCTGTTGTCCACTCCACTCTTTTCTTTAAAACATGAGATTATTGGGGCGCCTGGGTGGCTCAGTGGGTTGAGCCTCTGCCTTCGGCTCAGGTCATGATCTCAGGGTCCTGGGATTGAGCCCTGCATCGGATTCTCTGCTCAGCAGGGAGCCTGCTTCCTCCTCTCTCTCTCTGCCTACTTTTGATCTCTGTCTGTCAAATAAATAAGTAAAATCTTTTAAAAAATTAAAAAAATGAGATTATTAGAAGAAAAGTGTTAAATTACCATCTACATGGAGCATCGTGTGACATGCTACAGTATTCTTAGTGATGTTCCAGGTTTTGAGTTGTTGAGATTCAGTATCATCTTCTCCTTTCTCTGCCTTTTTCCGGGGGACTTCGTTAATACCTATCCATTCTCCTCTGGACACCAAAATTTGAACAGATGCACGTCCTTCACAAAAGGCCATTTGGTCCTGACTTGAGTGTCGTCAACCGTTCAGTTGACTCAGATAATACCTTTCTCCCTGGAGAGCCTTGGGCTTTTCTCCGTCCACCAGGGCCCTTTTCTTCTCCTAAGACGGTTGTCTTAAGTCTGTTCATTATCAACGCAGACACTTGGCTGACATTTATCTTAATCTCTTTCCTTCCCTTTTTGAAGTTCTTACCCATTTTCTAATCACTTCCTGCTTCCAACAACAGTTTCTCTTTCATGGACTCTTCAAACATAGTTCTCTAAACTTCGAGTGGTTTAGATTGAACTCAGCCAGAATGGGCTGGGACTCTGGAATGTGCACGCTTAGGATACCCAATGCCTTCCATTGGCTTACAGTTGACTTGAACTTTGAGTTTCAAGTCCCCCTGAGGACACACAAGTGGGACACTTCTGCCTCATACCTGTTTGTTTCTCTGGCCACTCCCTTTTCCTTCCTGTCTGGCATGTTTATCGCAGAGATCTAAGAGCCTTTGTGACTATGAACCCACATCTTCCCTGAGAGGGATGACAGGTGAATTGGGTGAGGGGCAGCGGGAGGAGAGTGAGAGAGGGAACGTGGTTCATTGAAGACTACGGATTTCCCTCACAGATTTATGGCTATTTCTCACTCACACAAGGCGGGATATTCCACCGCCCATTTCTTCCCAGACCCTCAAGTGGGTTTCTGACACATACCTGAAAAATGTTTTAAGGGGAATAAAGCTTTTCATTCCACTAAAGGCAAACATTGAGAAGTATGCGTGGATTAGAGCAGTGTTAAGGTGTGAACACACCTGAACAAATCTAGGTTCTGACACAGAGAGCCACAAGGATGGAAGAGAGAATCCTAGGGTCGTGTTATGGAGAAGGAAAGAAGACATAAGAGGAGAGGGTCCAGGATGTTGCCAATTCTGTATCTGTGTCACAATCTTGTACAACTAAGCACACTGCTATACCATGAAATTTGGGGCAGTTTGCTTACATTAGGAAGGAGGTGAGGTCATGGCATTCCTTGCAACGGTCTGAATGTGTGTGTCCTCTCAAAGTTTCTATGTTGAAATTCTAACCCTAGGGTGATGGTGTCCGGAAGTGGGGCTTTTGGGGGACGACTAGGCTGTGAGTCGAGGAGTGTGTGAGTGTAGAGCCTTCATGAATGGGACTGGTGCCTTTAGGAGGACCTCAGAGCACTCTCATGTCATCTCGCTTGCCAAGAAGTAGGCGACCTGGAAGAGGGCCCTCATGAGCACTGGACCACACAGGCACCCTGCTTGTCAGCCTCCAGCTTCCAGAACTGTGAGAAATAAATTTCTGCTGTTTAAGCCACCAGGTCTACGGGCCTCTGTGATAGCTGCCCATGCTGACCAAGACAGGCGTTGGGATTTACCAGGAGCACTCAAGTTTGGGGAATGTTCTGAGTATATTTTCTTGAAGTGGGAGGAGAAAAATGATCATCTCTGATTTTTCTCTTACTCATAAATAAAAATCGAAATAGAGCTACATCTTTGGCACTTGAAAATTAACATTCTCTTTCTGCAAGTCATGGCATAAACATGGACAGGTCACTCCCTTCACAATGAGGGGAGGACTCATTTTAAGTTCCAATGCTCTGCCAACAGCCTGTGAAATTCCTTCTTCTGCTCAGTGTTTGCCTGTGTAAGAAGTGTTCCCTCTTCGAACCAGAGTGTTCTTACCAGGAGCCCAGGCCTGGAGCCAGCGCCCAGAGTCTTAATCCAGGCTCTGCCGCCTCCCAGATGGGTGACCTGGTACGAGTTGCTAAGTCTTTCTCTGCCTGAAGCAGGATCAGCTACACAACCTGTGAGGCCCAGTGCAAAATGCTAATGTGGGGGCAAATTGGTTCGAGAACATTCTACCACTCACGGGCCCAGGTGGACACATGGTTTTGTCCCCCAAGAAGCCGGCCCCGGTACTCATTTGCTCATGTTGATGAGGCTACAGATAACAGCCCTTCTCTGAGAGTGAGACTCTAGTGTGCTGTTGCTAACACAGAGTTCTGGATGGATATTAGTGTCACCCACCGATGTGACTCACAGGTTTAGAGAGGGAGCCCCGTACTGGGGTCAGTCCGCCGTGGGCTTAGCCGGCCTGGACCAGACTCGTGGTGTCTCTGGCAAGCGTCTTCAAGCCCTTAGCTCTTCCTCTTGTGAGACAGAGACTGTAATGCTTGCCCCATGTCTCTCAGAGGGTTGTTCCAAGGGAAGTGCCATGTGCTGACCAAGTGCCAAATCACAACCACCTGGTTTCAGCACCAGCAGCCCAGGAACTCCCTTTATGTGTGTGAGCTGGGGTGGGGGGCGCTGCTCACGGCATTTGCTGAACTCTTGTCAGGTTTTTTCCCGGGCAACGCATGCACCTGATTTCACTGACTCTCCTGACCCCAGATGCACAAGGCAGATAGCATCACCTCCATTTTGCGGATGCCAAAGCTGAATTTTGAGAGGTCCTTGGCGGTTATAGCTGGGCCCAGATTGTTTTCCTCCGCGCCAGGGGTCCTTGATGGTCGGGATGCGTCAGAATCCCTGGACAGCCCACCCCAGGTTCCCAATTCAGCAGGTGGGTGGGTCTAGGGGTGTGCATTTCTAACAAATTCCCAGGGGATGCTAGTGCTGCTGGTCCAGGGACCACCTTTGGAGAATTGCTGCTCCAAACAAGTGTTCTCTGTCATTGGAGTTACTTGGAGATGTGGGGAAAGGCTGATGCCCAGGTCCCCACACCCAGACATTCCGAGGTAACTGATCTGCGGTATGGTGTGGGCATCGGGGTTTAAAAAACTCCCCAGATAGTTCCAGCATACAGCCCGTGTTTAGGTCTATTGCTCTGTGCCTCGTTATTTCCTGACATTCGAAGATGAAATGAGGCAATGGGTATCCAGTGGCTTTGGGAACCAATACAGGCGTCATGTCCCCTATCTAGAGAGAAACACCAACTCCAGAACTCCACCGGCTTAGAGCCCAGACCGGATACTCAGATGCATGCTTGAGCCCTTATACAAGATTGAGACAAAATCCCCACCAAAGAAAATGAAGAACAGATGTCTGAAACATGCTGGGGCTTTAAAAGTGTTTTTCATCTCTGACTTTGAGAAAAATATTAGCTGGAACCAGATAAGAGGCAACTCCCAAGGCCAGCTGATGCCCTTGTCCCAAGGTGCCCAGCATAAGCAGAAGCGGTACGGGGCCTGCAGACCTCCCACATCCAGGCACCCTCCAGCTGGGGGTTCTGAGTTCATTCTTTTCCTTCCCGAAAGAAAACTCTAACTATGCTTCAATGCCCTTGGTCCCGTGCTGCTGGGAAGCCGGCTGTAGGGAAGGTTTTTAAGGAAGTGTCCTGCTCACATAGGGATGTAGGGATGCCTGCATTTGGGGGTAGAGTTGCAGGATTTAAGAAAAAAAACGAACAAAAAACAAAAAAGAAATAAAACAACAAAAAAGAAACAAACAAAACTCTCTGAGACCAAATGCCTAGTTACCTTTGAATGCCAGATAAATGATGAAAAATGTTCACAGTCAGTCTGTCACATGAAATCCTGGAGATGTACTTATGCTAAAAAAAATCACTCGTTGTTTCTGTGCATTCCAGTTTCTGTGGGCATCGTGTGTTTCCTCTGGGACTCCTGCCTGGGGAGGGCTTTATTTTCGTTAAGGTGTCCCCATGCTCCAGGGCGCATTTCTTAAATGACTCCCCACCCCCAATCCCGAGAAGATAGAAAAGGTATTATTCACGAAGAAACACTCTGGGGAGCTGAGCTTCCTGTTAGCAAGAGGGAAAGACCAGGTCTAGAACTTGATTCCCTTGATTTGTAGTTTTATGTTTTTTCCTATTCATTTGGCTAAACTTCATCAGGAAAAATAATGCCAGGAGCTGAGCCCTTGGCTGAAGGGCAGGCAGTTAGGTGCGCATCTTAGCTTTGCTTTCTTTTGGGGAATCACTGACCTCCTAAATAGAATGCGTACAGTTGGAATCAGATATACCTGGCTGTGGAGGGGAGGGACCGCCAATCCGCCCCCCCCCCCCCCGCCCCCCCAAGCCCTTCTAGGTCCTTCCAGGGCTTCTGCTGTCAGCCACCTGGGGGCAGCAGAGGGCAGCAGATGCCTGCGAGCAGGGGGTGGGGAGCTGGAGGGTGCGGAGAGGCTCTGGGCAGTGGGAGGTGGGTGCCTGCAGGACCAGTACAGCTTCATGGAGCAGGGCAGGCCCACTGTGGTCTGGCTGTGAGGTTCAGCCTCTGAGTGTCCTTGTGAATCACCATTCTGAGCTGGGAGTTCAGTGAAAGTGTGCAGGGTCCTGGTCCACAGGGTGGGATGGTGGTGGTGTTGGGGGGGGGGTGGTTTCTCTGCTCTGGCCAGAAGGATTTCAGAGCAGAGAAGCCGGGCCAATGCTATCCTGCTGTTTCGGGAAGGTAGAATGTTCCAGAATGTCTGTGAATGCTCAGCCTGGGGTGGGTCCTGTTTGGTAGGGTTTAGGGAGGCAAAGCTCCACCAAAGGAGACATGAACTTTGATTTCTTCCTGTTTCGTTCGGCCCCAGTTCTAGACCTGGGTTTTCTTTCACGTACAGAACTGCTTGTTGGAAACCAAGGCTGTGTTTTGTTCAAAGGGCCTGAGATCAAGTATTAGTTTAGTTAGGGTGAGAGAGCACCCTTTGCAGTATTGATTCTTGCAGCAAATCTGTGTACAATTGTGGGAACTCAGACCCTCTCAAGCCTGCTGCCCAGACTTTGGAGCTGGGTTTGTCCTTGGGCCTACAGGTACGTCTAATGCTGGAATCCCAGGGCGGCTCACGGCTAACCTGGATACAGCCTTTCCAACCAGCTACTGGATGAAGAAGACAGTGTCGGGCCCAAGAGCATGTGGTGTGTGTGTGTGTGTGTGTGTGTGTGTGTGTGTGGTGAGGAATATACACATATTTATGGAGCGTGTAGTTTCTATGTGGCAAGAAACTCCAGTTGAGTTTTGCCTCTCATACTATCCAAACATTTTCTTTCTCATCCTGTCCTCCAATCGTGAATTCGATGGATCCACTACTGAAGAGCCTCTCGGGCCATTGGCCATTTTTGTGCAATGTCTTCCCTGGGTTTCTCTCCCTGTGTCCTGCCATTAGACTCGGTTCTCAGACCATTCTCAGACACCTCAGGCTCTTCCACGGTCCAGCCATGTTCAGATGTAAGATGGCGGGGAGGGGCCATCTTACCCTTTGCTCCCTCTGGTGAGGCCTAAAACTCAGGCCCTCCTCAAACACAGAAGACTAATGGGAGACAGAGGGTGAGGCTTTTAGGTGAGGTTTTGAGGACTGCTCCTGGGTGCCATACAGCTGACAAAAGACCCAAGAACCCACCTTTTTATGGTGAGTTGTGATTTGCAGTTATCTTCCCTTACCTCATTTTTCTAATTTGTTTTTTATTTTTAAAGATTTTATTTATTTATTTGACAGAGAGGGACACAGCGAGAGAGGGAACACAAGCAGGGGAAGTGGGAGAGGGAGAAGCAGGCTTCCTGTGGAGCAGGACCCTGGGATCATGACCTGAGCGGAGGGCAGATGCTTAACGACTGAACCACCCAGGCGCCCCTCCATTACCTCAATTAATCCTAGAACCAGAGCAATACAGGTGTGTGGTCCTAACACATTCCTCCCTGGAGAGCCTGAAAAAAATGACTCTGAGGTAGATAGAATCATTTTGGCCACCTCATTTTCAGAACTGAATTGAGATTTCTATCCCTGTTCCTGGCACTCTATAGTGGGGGAATCCGTAGATCTAATGAGCAGTGCAGAGAAGTTTACTATGTTACTTGCTCTTTTGGGGGAAAAAAAAAAGTCGTTAAAAATTATCCCTTTGGGTACGGCTACACACATGGGCAATTTCTTTAAAAGAATGTTTTTCTTTTCCATACTATGTGTCAGTCAATTTAATCTGACATTTTTATATCATAGAGAAATAATGCACTTGGTGGCCCAGCTAGGAAATAGACATAAGCAAAGAAAAAAATCAAGGCAAAGTCACGTATGGTCCCATTGCTCTGTCACAACCACCGTTGCCGGTTTGGTAGAATTCCTTTTCGACTTCACCTGTGCACTCACAACACACAATCTACTCCGTTTTGTTGTAGAAAACTGAAATCATTCTGCATGTAGTGTTTTTTTTTTTTTAATTTAAAATTTTGTTTATTTGAGAGTCAGCGAGAGAGAGAGAGGGAGAGAAAGAATGAACGGGGTGGAGGGGCAGAGGGAGAGAGAGAAGTAGACTTCCCGCTGAGCAGGGAGCCCCATGCAGGACTCAATCCCAGGACCCCGACACAGTGTCCCCAGCCCAAGGAAGACACTTAACCGACTGAGCCACCCAGGCATCCTTGTATGTAGTGTTTTGTACTCCGCATTCCCCTTTAGTGATGCACGATGAGCATTTTTGCCCATCAGGAAATTTTCTTCTACCTTCTACACATCATTGTCATGGTTGTGTACTATCCCACGGCAGGCAGGCTGATGCCACCCCCCCCCCACCCTCCCCCCACCCCCCGTTGTTGCACAGCTCAGGTCTTGAATGTCCAGAGCAGAAAAGAATTAGCCCAGTCCCGGAAAGTGTCAGGTCTTTTGTTCCGAGGAAGGGACTGACCCAAGTTTCTGTGGGTTTGTGCGGGGACACTGTCAATGGGAGAGGACCCACATGAGGTGGCCGGTGGAGAAGGAGGTCTGCAGACCAGCCCTCCATGGAGCCTGCTCCCCGGGGAGCCCCTGGCTGTCAGCTTTCTGCTCCTGTGTTTGGCTCTGAGAAGCCTGTTTGCCTGAATGTGACCTACAAGCTGACGGTATGAATTCCTGCTCCCCCCACTCCGATGAATATCTGATGTGAAATGAGCAGGGGGAGAAACGAAGTGCTACTCGCCCCCGAGCCCTGCACAGCGGGAGCATGGAGAAGTCGGAGGAAGAGATAAAGTTACACCCCCCAGGCATTAGGCCTGTGCGGTTTGGAGCACATGCCTTTGATAATCGGCATTAGTATCTCTTTCATGTCACTGAACATGGAATGAGGCTGCACCGAGGGGGCTGTTTCAGAAGAGAAATTGTTCAACAGGCTCGACTGGGTGGAACAGTGCGGGCAGGGGCAGGGTTGGAGGGCGGGGCAAGCAGGGGACTCCGAGAGCAGCCCTCCTCCGCGCTGCAGGAACCCCTCCCCCTCCCCCAGCTGTCGCCCTAGGCCCGGGGACCCCCAGACGCCCCCTCCGCGGTGACCAGCAGCGGGGTCAGGAGGAAGCACGGGTCCCTCGGTGGCCCGCAGTCGGCTAGGCCCAGAGTCTGAGCTGCTGCAGACTCTCAGATTTTTTTTTTTCCTTTCCCTAATCTTGACTTTTTCTTAATGTTAATCTACTAGTAGATACTCGTCCTTTTACAGACACATTTGGGCGTCCAACACAAACATGTGACAGAACAGCTTTTTGTTTGCTTGCCTTCAGGAATCCGGCTCCCTGAGTACCCCAGAAACTGAAGGGCTTTATGGGGATTCGCTGTTTTGGGGCGGAGCCTCCCAGGGCCAAGGGGCCCGCTGAGGTTCGATCTGGAGACCACGTGCGGTGGCCTGCCCCTTGGATCACCCAAGCAAACCTGGCTCTAAGCCCCGCCCTGGCCCTCCTGGGTTCTCCATCAATGGCGTTATTTAGTTTTAAATGGGCTTTGCTTCTCTTTTGATGTTTGCATTTTAAATGATGGGAAGTGAAGAAAAGCCTACTAAGGATTCCCGTGTGAGAGCGAACACACATGATTTGTTTGAAACACTTGACACCAGGAAGGAAGACGCCAGGCAACCCTTCCAATTGTTTTCTACGAAGTGGGGGTAGGGGGAGACAGGGCAGGTGGTCCTCCCGCAGAACTGACCGTCCTTGAGAAAGGAGCAACAGCTTGGTGCCGAGCCTCTGTGGTCACTAAGGAAAGGTTCAAAGCCATCTGGTGAAGTTTTATGAAGACTGCATTGTCCCCCTTCTGTCCCTCAAAGGCTTTTCCTTTTCTCTTCTCTTAGATTTCCTTGGTCTTGTTCACTGTTCCACTTTTTTCCCTAGGCTTTATTACATATTGAATTTCTTCTTCTTTTTTTAAAATTCCATGATTCATTACATGCATAAAACACCCAAAGACCTGATTTTAAATTGTTTGGCTGTTAGGATCCCTAAAAAACCCACATTCTCTGTTCTGGGCATAGCCACCTTGGGTTGAGTCCAATAAATGTTCATTGAGAGCTGCACATGTATATGTAGGAAGCATGTAAATACAGGCCATTTATTGCAGGAGATGCATAAGGTCTTATGCTTGGAGCTGTGCGTGTGTAGAGAGGTAACTAAGGCAAATCCTGTTCTCCCAAGAGGCTCCCAGTCTGGCTGGGGAGGCCAACATGGTAAAAGGCAATTTGCAAAAAAGAGAGCTAAGTGCCTGCTTTTTCTGCTCAGGAACATGGGATCATGGGGAAGGGACCCTGAACTTAGCCTTGGTGGCAGGGAAGGCTCCCTGGGGGAGAAGGTGTCCTAGGGATTTACAAGAATGGTGTTTCTCTATCTCAGAATATCGTCACTTATTTCTTTGTTAAGCCTCTTAAAAATGATGGAAAGGGAGCTTTGGTGGTTCGTGCCAAAGAGGGTTTGGCAGGCTGAAATCTGGGAGAGTAAACCAATTTTTTTCTGGATTGCCTAACATTGTGGATACCTTGGACAAGCTTCTTGCTCCCATTCACCCAAGCTTTAGTTTGCCTTTCTGAAGTCTGGAAACCTGGGGAAGTCTGGAAGCCCAGGGCAGCCGGAGCAAGGATGTCCACGTTGCCCTTCCGGCCAGTGGGCAGGAGGTGCGCGTGCGTGCTGGCGCTTGGAGGTGCCCCAGGTTGAGTGGGTGTGATGGGATGTGCTGGGCAGGGAATTGCCTTGTTTCTCAGGGGCTAGAAGTCAAGTGAGCTATGAATGGGTGCCTGGAGTGAGCTGTCCTCATTCATCGAAAAATTAACTGAAATCAAATATTCATCATTCTATCAACCAGGAATAGAACCAGTGTTATTTAAAAAAAAAAAAAAAAATCCAACCAATTAGGAGAACAAAAGCCTCTAACCCTAAACCCCAGTGTATACGTTTGAAACCAAAATGATTGATCTTCAGTTTATTGAACTAGAAAACAATGGCAGTGCACAATGTGATAATCTGTCACCAAAACCCTGAAATTCCCCAGCTGAATTTAGGGTCTTGTCTGATATTGTCTCCTGTCACTTGCAAACAGGATAACTGACTATCATGCCAGCCTGGGAATAAGGTTCTTGGGGACATGGGACTTCCAGTGCGCAAACTAGGAAAACACAAAGTGTGTGAGTAGTTCCGCTAGTCCCTAGATATTCCCGCCAATGTTTTCATGAAACAAAGGTCCATGTACTTAGAGAGACGCATGTGCTGCTCTTTGGCCACAGACTTGCTGTCCCCTAGGTGTGCTCTCAGAGGGCAAGGCAAAGATATGCTCAAAATTAGCAAAGTGACTTTAAAAATGAACTTCCCCTGGGGAAACAGAAATGATACAAAACACAACACACCTCTTTATAAGTTAAGAGGATGGGCCCAGGCATGCCTGGCGTGTCAGCCCCAACCCTGTTCCCACTTTTGTGATCTGTAATCTGTATCAGTCAATGGGCAGCAGTGACATTGAGGACATGGGAGCCCTTAGGACGGTCTTCCTTTGGTGGTCCCATTTCTCATCATAAAAATATAGGGAATGAGAGCAATATTTCAGAAATATTTCAGAAATATTGCTCTGATATAGTTCTGAAAAGTTTTAAAATGTTTTCTAAAAGTTGTAGAATTTTGTTACATTCAAAACAGGTTATTTGTTTTGTTTTTGTGATTTCAAGTTTACTGTATTCGTGTATTCTGATATAAGAGTGGAGTAGATTTCTAATCGATTAACTGACTTTACATTGTTATTTTATAGACTTGTGCTGTCCAGTACAGTAGCCACTAATTCTGTGTGGCTGTTTACATCTAAATTAATTAAAATCAAATAAAAAGAGTGACATCAGTGAAAACGGTGCCATAAGGACTTCTGAAAATTCTTTCCTCCATAGAAGCAATGGGAACACTGGCAAAAATAGTATGAAGCAACTTTTTCAGAACTCCGGAAATGAACCAAAGGCTTGCAGCAGCCCAAGGAATGTTCAAGAAAAATAGCTGAATCTTCACAAGAATAGTGAGCTTTATGATATTTTAACTTGCACTATGCCTACCACCCCACACCCCTGCCCCCACTCCACTGTGGTCTTGAAAGCGGATAACCTGGGGTGCCTGGCTGGCTCAGTTGTTAAGCGTCTGTCTGTGGCTCAGGTTGTGATCCCAGGGTCCCGGGATTGAGCCCCACGTTGGGCTCCTTGTTTGGTGGCCTGCTTCTCCCTCTCCCTCTGCCAGTTGCTCCCCTTGTTTGTGCTCTCTCTCTCTTTTTCTCTTTCTCTGTCAGATAAATAGATAAGAACTTAAAAAAACAAGAGAGAGAGAGAGAGAGAGAGAGAGTACAGATAAGCTTTGATAATGGTGAAAACCAGCAGCCTGGCAGTCACTAAAGGGGGCAGAATAGGATTGGAGCTCCTTCAAAGCCCCATTTCCAGAGAACTGTCATTATTTGACCCATCTGCTTGTTCCCTGGGAGACCCCCCCCCCTTTTTTTTTTTAAGATTTTATGTATTTGGGAGAGAGAGAGAGAGAAGGAGCAAGGGGAGGTGCAGAAAGAGAAGCAGACTTCCTGCTGAGCAGGGACCGGGACACACAGGGCTCTATCTGGTTGCAGGACTTGATCCTGGGACCCTGGGATCATGACCTAAGCTTAACCAACTGAACCACCCAGATGCCCCTGGAAGACGCCATTGTTAAGGCTATCTTTATTTGACCTGACAAGGAGCTTGCAGGAGCAAACACCCTTTCCCCCAGGGGTGTTTGTCAAAACCAATGAGAGGCAATTGTTGAACATCTCATCTGCCTGATGCCCTGGATGACAGTTGGGGCTAACAAAAGTTAACCAGAAGGTTTAAAAGGTAAATCTGAAGAATGGGATGTCTGTATGGAAATTTGAAAAGTTCCTGGGACTACAGAAAGCCATATTCATACATAGGTAGGTTTGTATGCCCAGGGATCTACACATCTCAGGAAAGACTTGATAAGACCATAAGCTCTCATCTTTGACTTACTGTGGGGCTCTGTGCAAGGGAGAAGTGAAGGATAAGGCAAAGGTATAAACTGTTTGATTGCACACAGAGCTCCTGGCAAAGACTTAGAAGACTTATGGGTTCTAGGCACTTAAAGAAATCTCTTTCTGATCATTAGCTGAATGCAACACTAACCAGCAAGGACTTCAGTGACCACACACAACAAAATACATAGAATTAGTTCAGGAAAATGACTAAAAAACGATAGCAATGAACAAGAACAACAAAATTCTGGGAAGAGGAGAGACTCTGATATCTTGGCTTTCCACATTACATAGTATTTAAAATATAATATAAACATTATGTTACATATAAGTTCAACAAAAATTATGAGACATGTAAAAAAATGAAATACAACCTGTAGAAAGAAAAAAGAAGCAGTCAATAAAAAGTGTCCCAAGGAGGCCCATACTTACTGGACAAACACTCCAATTCCCCTTCTGTTTGGAATCTCTCCACCTTCCTCTTCTGCCACCAGCCAGAGAAAGCACTCTGCTTTTAAGGGCCAGCTGGATAATCTCCCTCAGGGTCAAGTGTGCCATCCAGCATAATCTAATGGTGGGAGGGGTAGTTCCTCATATTCACAGGTTCTGGGGTTTAGGCAAGGAGTCCTGGAATGGGATCCCATGTTGTAGAATTCTGACTACCATAGAGGTGGGACTTTTCTTTTTCCTTTTTTTTTCCCCCCCACATACAGGCTTGGGCGGAGCTCTGTTAACAGTAGGTAACCTTTGAGCTGTTGTGGGTGGAGAGTGGGGAGGGAAGCTTGGAACTCCCCCACCAGAACCTCCGCTCAAAGTGTGCCCCAAACCTGGGATCATCATTTTGGAAGTTACAAGTTTAAGGCAATATGGCTGTTTCTAGAACTCACATGCTGTACTGCAAAGGGCAGAGCCTCAGCCAATGAACACCTTTTATAAACAATTTATCAGGATAGTTTTTTGCTGAAGTCCAGTGCTGAGTAAATGAGCCGTGGGACTAAGATGTTTTGATAAAATCGGAGTAAAAAAAAGCAGATCCAGGAGTAGCAGAGTGGTTTGCTGACCTATACAAGATCCGACTGAGCTGGGTTCAGATCTGGGTCTGTCCGGCTCCAAAACCCAAAGACTTTTCTTTATGATATTCTAATACCACTGCCACGTACCAAGTCAACCCATGAGAGTCATCAGTGGGAAAGAGCCCGGCCCTCTTGCTTTGTCTGTCCATAGAACACGCAGGGGTAGCCTGACTTTGGGAGCTCAAACTGCACGGGTGTCCCAGACTCATGTTGCAAAGTGATGAACACAGGCCTTTGGACAAGTGACTCCCACACCCCTCCTGAAAGAGCCCAGAGCTTTCTACCGTATTTCACAGCAGAGCTGCAATGCCGAAAGAGCATATTGGTGGGTGGCTTTTGTAAAAAACGTTATTTCCCAAGTTCTAATTGAATGGATGTTTTGGTAAGACAAAACAAAACAAAAACAAAAACAACAAAAAAACAGACATTTTTCGAGGTCTTCTGGGAGCCATCTTGGGAAATTCATGTACCCTTTCTGTGGCTGCTTTATATTCAGAAACACACACAGACACATACACGCATGGCGAGCTGATTGCAAAAAGAGGCTTAATGTTGCCTTTCCGTTGGGTGGTCTGAGTGTTTATAATGGCGTTGATGCAGTGGTTGGGTGATTGCTCATCAGAAAAAGTGCCAGATACATTCTCAGACAGAAGCCTTCCCCTCCCTGGACTCCTACTCAGTCATGTGTTAAGGACTCAAAGGCGGCCATCTCTTCCGGCTGAGATGAAGCCTCGACATCTCCCCCGGAGTTGGCCAGAATATCGTTGTCCACTCAGGATAAGAGGACAAGAGATACTTTATAATGGTAGGAAGAACTTGAACACTAGACTAGAATCAGGTGAATGAGTAAAAGGCACTAAATTGTCTACAGCATCTAGCTTAACACAGATTCCCATAAATAACTCATGGTTTTTAAACTTTAGGGGTGTGAGATCACGAGGGAGCTGTTAAAATGGAGAATGCCCACGCCTCCTTCCAGAGGGTTCCTGAGTTCCAAAATGTTAACTTTTAATAAGTAGCTCAGGTACAAAAAGGAATGTTTTTTTTTTTAAAAGATTTTATTTATTTGTCAGAGAGAGAGAGGAGAAAGGGAGAGCACAAGCAGGGGGAACGGCAGGCAGAGGGAGAAGCAGGGTCCCTGCTGAGCAAGGAGCCTGATGTGGGACTTGAATCCCAGGACCCTGAGCTGAAGGGAGATGAGATGCTAAACCGACTGAGCCACCCAGGTGTCCGCACAAAAAAGAATTTTACCTGTCTGGTTAACTGAGTCAGAAGAGGCCAGGTGCACACAGGGGAAGGAGCTCATAACTCTGTTTTTAAGGAGAAGTGGAAAAATAACTTGAAAGCCCACAATGGAGAAACGGGTTGGTAAATTGTTTGCAGGAACAAAATGGAATAGAGTGTAGTCAATAAAAACTGCACCCGTACATTCATATTGTGAACGCGAGTGAAATGTGGATTCATGGTGATTACAGTGATGTGCACTGCTAAGGGGATGGTATTAGCAGAAATAGACAGGATGATCCTTAATATCGTTTAACTTCATCTTTTCAGTGATTTTGTAAAAGTGTTCACTGTCAGCTTTGTACTACATCGTCATATATTTTCATTTTGTATAGATGCTGGGCTCTGCAACAAACGTATAACAAATGTACAACAAACGTACAACAAACGTACAACAAACCTCTGTATCACAAGAAGCTGTTGGCCAAGTGATGACAGAAACGCCAAGAGGAATCCAGAGAAAGATCATAGGATTTTTGGCCAGAATGCTTGTGTTTGAGTTCTAGCGTTGGTACCAAAGCTGGACGTTGGCAAATATCTTAACCTGCCTTTGCTCCCGTTTTCACATGTTTAATATGAGAATCACAACAGCAACGGTAACCATTTTTACCTCAGGAGTTGTGATAATGGTTGTATGAAGGTAGTGAAAATGAAAGTACTTTACAGACTGTAAAATGTTATGTAAATAGAAATTATTTTCTTAAGCTGTTATGTGAAGTGGCATAGGGAAATGTCAACATTTTGAAACCTTTCCCTTGGGAGTTTTTTTTTTTTTTTTTTAAACCTATGAGTTTGGAAACTCCTCTTTGGTCTGTTTAATAGGGCGTGCTTATAACCAAGCATCTCTGAGGCTTGTGTTTTGGGGGGACAGGATTTCCTCACAGAGGACAGAAGAGCCTCAGGGTGGTCAAGCACAGGGAGTACCTCAGCCCTGGCACACCCTTCAACTGAAACCATGTCCATGGACCTTGACATTCAACAAGCCCCATGTCCTCTTTTTTTCTGTACAGGTTGGTGTATGAAGACCGTTGGGATGGGAGTCAC
The DNA here is from genome assembly GCF_011764305.1 of Mustela putorius furo. Lineage (NCBI taxonomy): Eukaryota > Metazoa > Chordata > Mammalia > Carnivora > Mustelidae > Mustela > Mustela putorius. The sequence goes on along the minus strand of NW_025422010.1, from coordinate 8,400,194 downwards.
ATGTCATGGTGTGTCCCTTCCTTTCTGCCTCCCCAATACCTGTGCAGTTTGTGTGTCCAGCTCACGCTTCCAACCTCAGGAGTCAGGTGGCCCTTCCCTTGGGCACTGGCCAGCCCCTTGCTCGTGCCCAGTGGACTGTTTGTGTGGGTCACTGCCTTGACAGGTGTGTCACCCTATTTTGCTGGGAAGACTTTGAGAAGGCGGGAGAAAGCAGCAGACTGTTGTTTTCGTGGGAAGGTAGTGCCTCCCGCATATCCCCAACCCTGAAAATGGAAGGGGAGAGTTAGTCAGATTTCTTCTGTAAAGCCAAGAAGTCCTAGTTAATTTCATGGTCATTTCCACACTGTTTATCAAAGAGTCTCTGCTCCAATGTAAAGCTCCCAAATATGGTATTTTCATGAGCCTGGCTGGAATGTGGCCAAGTGCCTGAGACTTACAAATATTTACTAAATAAACAAATGCACTTGGAAATGGGTTTTTGCCTCAGCATTAGAGCAGTGTTCATGGATGTTAATTCTCAGAGTGAGACCATTTTATGGACTAAGAAAACATATCAATGTCCAGAGATTTCAAGGTCCCCAGAGCCCATGGGGGACATCCACATTTTTCTAAGGGTAGGTGACATTTTATGTGCAAAGGGGCAGTAGTGACTCCCCTGTCTTGTAAAGCAGGGAGAGGCAGAGGAGAAAGTGGCCGGTGGCCTTAGCTTCAGTCAGAGCTGGGGTCGAGTCTCAGCTTTGGCACACTTGTTGACTCCCCATAAATAAATCACCCTCTCTGTACTTCTGTTGCCTTATCTACAAATGAGAGGCAGCAGTCCACATTCCATGGGGGTGTTGTGAGGATTAAGGGAGATGATGCACACAAAACATCTGACCAATAGCGTGAGCTCATGAAATCCTAGTTTTCCTTTCTTTTGAATTTTTCTTTCTTTTCTTTTTTTTTTTTTATACGTAGGGTTCTCCCCAGTCTCACATTTCTTCCCCAGGATGTTCCTCATGTATGTATATAGGGAAACTGATTCCACGTTTTCCTCATTTGTTTTTACTCAAAACACCAAAATGTGATTCCAGAAGATTTGTTTGATGTTCAAAAGTTCGATGGTGGCAGCATTGGGAGAGCATCTGGCGTGCTCCTAAGACGGCTGTCCAGTCAGATTTCAAAGCCCTGCCAGTAATTGCTTTTTATGTCCTGTCCCCTTAGAGCAGTTTTGAAGATAACCACCAGCCGATATCATAGTGAAGACTGACACATGATTGCATTTTTTTTTTGGCTATAAAATACGATCACAAGTATTTTCTCATGTAATCGTATAGACAACCCTGCCTGACTACGTGAGTATAGGTGTATGAGGGTCTGACTATTGTTAAACCCATTATTCAATTTCACAGATGGGTAAACTGAGCTTCAGAGGGACCAAGCAATGTACACAAAGGCAAAACCCTGGTATTTGGCAAAAGTGACTTTCAGATCGTGTTTTCTGTTTCCAAACCTAGAGCATGCCGCAGTCCCAGAGGGCCTAAAAATGAGAAGTTGTTCAGTGTGATCCGTTTTTGCCACAGGGCGGAAAGGGACTGTGACGGGGGTACGATGAGGGTGGGCAGTGCCTGCGGAGACCCTGGCAGGGCAGGGCAATGGGGAGTGCTGAGATCATGGGATGGGGACCTCCAGGTAGGGCAGTGTCGGGCAGAGGTGATCAGGTGGGGGTAGGGGGGTGGGGGAGCTGGGAGAGGAAGCCTGAGGCAAAAAAGAAAAAAAAAAATCCATCACTCTTTTTGGTTTAGTTTTGCTTGGTGTTCTCTGGGAATCCCCAGAGAGGGTCAAACATTCAGGCAGATCTTGTGGATTCATTGCACAGTGACCATGGTTTGAGGGGGTGGGCTCAGTGCAAAGGCTGAGAGATTTTTTAAAAATTTGGCAAGAATCACAGAATTGAGAGCCAAAGAGGGCCCTGTAGAGGTTGTTCCATTCCCACAGGCTTTCCTTACCTCATTCAGCAGTTTTCACCGAGGCCCTGCCGAAGCCCTGCCATGCCCCGGGCACCATATAAGGTGTTGGAAATCCAGTGTCAACCGTAATGGATGTAGACTTTGGCTTTGGGGACATAGCATTGGTCTTTCATTCAATCCTTTAAATTCACAGGGGGAAGAAACAGGCAGAGAGAAGGAAAATCACTTTGCCTCGGGCCAGATGGCTGGTTACTTACTGGCAGCTTCCCCATTTTCCCGCTCCTAGCTACACCCCACTCCCACCATGGCCACCGACTCTGAAACTATTCCTCTCACGTGGTCGATGGGTCAAGCTGATGGATCCTCGTGGGAGGAAACCCAGAGCAGCTTCCATGGAAGGGGCCAGCAGGGAGCTAGTTCTGGATCGCAGGTGCAGGTCTGGGCAAGTTGCTGAGGCTGCAGGCCCCCAAAGGGGGTGCTAAGAAAACATCTCAGGGCACACTTCCCCTGGCCTCCCTCTCTGTGCTTGGGATGACCCGGCCCCTGTCTCTGAGTGGGGTCCCTACCTCCAGGGGGAGGAAGCCAGCCCCAGAAGAGCTTCAGATCCTTTTAAGTGGTGCCTCAGGACCCTAGATGACAGAGGGACATAACCTCAGACCGCAGATGGGGGACAAGTCCTAAAGCATCGGGCCCCGTTCCGCCTAAATCAAGACATCCGGTCACTTCGCTTCCGCCGGACAAAGAGCCTTTTCTTCCTGAGCCAGGACCCAGTGTCTTTAATCTTTCCCAGAAGAAAAGAGTTCTCATTACGTCTGCATCTTATCACATAACTGTATATCATAAAGAGGCTGTTATCACCTCTTCCTTCTGATTAGCTGGCCCTGAGTGATTCTAGCTCATGCGATGAGCCGTGCTCCAAAAACAATGACCGTCACTGAGCCATCCGCGGAGACCGCAGTCGCGGGCTGGGTGGAGTAATCTGCGGGGATCTCCACAGGCTCTTCATAATAAACAATGACGACAACAGTTCTTCGTCCGACCACGGCGAAAAGAGCCTTTCTTCGCAGATCTGCTTTGGCACCTGCCGCCGGAGCCCGAGAGCCTCCAGAAAACTCCATTCCAATACGTGGCCTCATTTGTCGGCTTTGTTTCCTGAGTCAAAACAGCAGAAGTGAAGAGAGACGCAGCACCTGGTGTCTTCGGTGGCCAAGGAGCAAACAGGTGTCAAAAGCACACTTTGGAAGGGAGCCTGCTGATGGAGACAGGCATTGCCGTCAACTCGTGAAAATCAAGAGCGAAGCATGTGTGTGTGAACAGCCTGTCCAGGATTATCAGGACTGAAATGGGGATGCGGCTGAGGATCATGGCGGTGGCAAAGCCAGCAGCTCCCAGTTTAGCATATGCACTGCGGCCGCCAAGGCCCCTGCTCCTTGTGAGCGGAGACTAGTCCCAGAGTGGTCAGACCTGGCCCTCTGGCAGACTTCCCTTGCCCAGGTGCACTCCAGGGAGGTGGATTTCATTGTCCCAGGGGAAGGCAGGCCTGGGCATTGGTGCCGTTTCTGTTCAACTCTCCAGCGATTTTCATGCCTTTGCTGAAAACCACACAATCTGGTGGGATCGGGAAGGGATACACAAGTCAGTGACTTGTCTGTGACGTGAAGAGTGACCAAGGGCGGAAAGGGAGGAAGACGGTCCAGGGAAAGGACCGAAACAGTGCACACGGGGCCCAGAAGGACACAGATGCTTGTGAGGCGCTGGGCAGGAGGTGATGCCGGTGGAGGCAGGAAGAAGGGACTTGGGGCTGAAGGTGCCGGTGGAGACGGGCTGTGAACTGGAGCCGATCCAAAGAGCTGGCTAGGGACCCGGCTTGGAGCAGAGTAGACGCAGAGTAGACGACAGCAGGTAGATACAGCTCGAATAATCGAAGGAGTATGTGGCTACAATGTAGACAATGAATGATGGGAGAGGGAGAAAGCAGGTGTGAGAACAGGAGAGGCTGAAGCTGTAACCCAGGAGAGGGAATGACCGTGGAGGGGGATTCAAATTCTCTCAGAAAGTGGAGCTGGCAGAGTTGTTTGCCAATTGATGGCATGCTGAAGGTCAAGGATTCTCCAGGATGCTCCCCTGCTGTTCTCAGGCTACCTGGTTCACATTCCCCTCCTCCCAAGCCCAGTTGACTCTGGACTTGTCCTTCCCCCGGCCGGCTGCCCTGTCCTGGCACCCATGTCCCTGCTCCCAGCCCATCAGCCCCCGGCACAGCGTGGCTTGTTCCCGGAAGTGACCCATCCTAGAGCACTGTGGCTGCGAGCATCTGTGCTGTTCTCCAAGAATACGTGCATCTTCATCAGAGAGTTCTAGGATCTTCCCATTCCTTGGGTCAAGCTCCCAGCACGTAAGGAAGAGTCGGGTCTGGAGTGGTCCCATCTCATCCGTGGGTGGGAATTCTGCCTCTTCCCGATCTTTAAGATATCCTTCCCACCCCCCACTAGCTCAACTGTCCTCTCCCTTCCATGCCTCCAGACAGCAGCCATATAGGGATGTTGGCCAAAGTCATGCAAGGAAAGGACCCGTAATTCACAGGTATCCAAATGCCTGGTCAAATCCGATTGCTTATGGGACACCCGGTTCTGACAGTGTTGCTGTGCCGACACCATTTCTAGGCCTGAGGCCCTTTTCCTGGGTGTGGGAGGTGATTTTCTACTGGTCCCCTCGCAGGGCCGCATCACTGAACGCGCCTCTCTGGGATTAACACCGCTTAGAGTTTACACCCTATTGTTTTTGCAAAATCCCTTTGGTGTGGGAGATTTGGTATGGGGGAGGACAAGAAGATTCTGCCTGAGTGAAGGTTTGCCAAAGGGCTGAATGATCTGTGTCGAGCTGTGCCTCATGCCAGGGGAGAGGTCGAGAGGGAGAATGGCACGTGACATCCGAGAGAAAGCAGGCTTCATGTCTGAGGTGGGCGCAGATCCCTGGAGAACACCCAGCATTAAGAGTTTACGTATCTGACCTGCCCAAAGAAGTTTTGCAGGCAAAGTCTGCAAAGGATTCTGAGAGGATTCTGGCAGCAGAGACGACATCTGCTTTCCGGGGGGGCTGCCCCTGTGTGCCCCCACCCCTCAGACAAGCCAACAGCAGGGGAGCCAGACTCCTCTGCTTCCCTTCTTTTGCCTCACGGATGTGGCAGAGACTAGAAATACTGGTTTGGCAATGCAAAACGTGTTCATCTAACCACAAGCGAACCGGATTTCAGGTGACCTTGAGCTTCTTTCCCTTCTCTATGGTCTTGTTTGAATGCATGTTATCTTTCTAATCGGATAAAAAAAGCAAAGCTACATTTGGAGGAGAAATTGGGAAGGCATCACCCAAAGAGGAATGTGTGGGGGACTCTGGTCATATCGGGCTCTCTGCTCAGTGGGGAGCCTGCTTCCCCCTCTCTCTGCCTGCCTCTTTGCCTACTTGTGATCTGTCAAATAAATGCATAAAAATCTTAAAAAAAAAAGAAAGAAATGTCTTGAGGCACTTGCCCAAAAGGGTGATGGGAGGCCTGACTTGAGTGAGTGGCAAGAAGTCTTTACGAGAGGCCCTGGGGACACTGAGCCCCCCAGAGACCTGGGCCTCCTGTTTGAGGTCGCCCAGCAACCTCACCTGTGTGGAGCCTGGTAAGCCCAGCGAAAGGTACGGAGAAGGGCTTGTGCTACTGAAATGGAAGCCTCAGCCCCTTTGCTCCTCTGCCCTAGTCTTCAGTTTGACTCTGGAGTGGTTTTCTGGGCCAGAGCTGAGGCCTGGGACCAAGCGTGTGTGACGGTGCCTGGGAGCTCAGGGCTGTGGTCCAGCTGATCCTTCCTCAAGGCCACAAGGGACTGCTCCTGCCATTGCCCGGGCCACTCCCACTGGTGCTGCTGCTCCTGGCACCTACCACCCGGGGACGGCCCGGGGACATCTCAGAAGAGCTCTTCAGCGTTTGGTCCCTGTCCCCTGACCAGGTGGGCGTCCACAGGGTCTGAGTTGGCTGGTGTGTGGGGCAGACCCTCGGTAGGGTGTTCAGCTCCCCTTCCACGTGGCTCTGACCCACTCCTCGTTAGCCGTTGGTGTTTACCGCAGCTTGTTCTTCCCTTCAGATGAGTGTTTCCCCGGCAACACAGGCCCCACTGGGCCCACCCCAGCAGCTCCTTCCTCACTCTGGGACCAAAGAAGTCCTGGTTTCAGGAATGACCCAGTTCAAGCATCCAGGTGGGACGCCTGTCACCCCACAGTGTCCTCAGCAGCATTCTATGAGCAGAATTCAGGTTCTCTGCAGAACAGGAGGATCTCCTTGGTAGAACTGTTGTGAGGAAAACACGAGTTCATGTCAAGGGCCTAGAACAATGCAATTGATGTTCCCGCCGTGGGTTAGTGCCCCGCAGATCGGCGCTCACACGGCCCTCACTTTGGATCACAGCCTTGCAGGGGAGCTGGGTGGGGGTTTCCACATTCTGAGGGGCATCCAAGGGCCACACCCCTGCCACTTCGCGGGCTCACCCTGACATCGCTGCAACTTAATGAAGAGGAAGAAGAGCTCCCAGTCCATGGGGGCACTGGGATTGGATGACCCTTTGACCAAAGTTCTAGTAAGAACTCTGGAGAGTGCTCAAGGTTTGTGAGCCACACGGCACACAGATAGGACGTTTGCAGAAGTCCCTTCCGGGAACCGTGTGAAAAGGCAAACTTTAAATGGAGAGTTGGTGTCTGTTCACTCATCACATTTGCTGTGAGAAACAGCATGGAACCACTTAGCAGGGAGTATTTGTCTTTTTCGGGCAAATATCCACAGACAGAGAGATGTGAAGAAGCAAAGTGATAACTTTCAGCTGTTGCTCGGCTGTCGGCCAGTCTTACTTTTTATTTCCTCCTTCGATGGGAGATCGCTACTCCCCCTTCATGAAGGAGAACGTGGCGGCCCAGGGAGAGAATGGGAAAGGACATGCTCTTGGCTGGTGCAGGGAGACCTGGGAGGCAGGCTGCGTGGACGGCTCACAGGCCCTGCCCCAGGACCCGGCATGCGGTGGGGCTTGCCTCAGCCTCAGGAGGGGACGGTGGTGACGGGGGCAGTTCTGTAAGTGCAGCTCTTTCCCTGAGCACCTCTGGCTCCGGTGCCAGCAGTCTCAGTCGGGCAGGGAATGAAGCTCACTGATCACTACGGGGAAAGTGGGAAAGAGGACATTCCGAGCAGGGTTTACCTTCCTTCTTGGAAAATAGTCTTGAGCCGTGATTTCAAATAAGAAATGCTCTTTGAGGATTAGCTGTAAATTTCAAAAACTGTACCAGATGGGAAACCCACAACCACAGAAACTCTGGGCTTAGCTTTGAGTTGAAAGATGTTGCAATGACGTGAAGCAACGGTGACCCAACAGGAGGTGGCAGAGGGTGTCACCTGAGCCCCCAAGGGGAGGCCAGAGAGGGGACACCAGACACCCAAAGGCTCAGCCTGACTCCCAAGTCCATGAGTCCCCCGAACTCAGGAAGTTCTCACACATGCCTCTTTGGAAGGTAGGCTGGCATGAACCCGGAACTGGAAACTTACAAACTGGCTTGACTCAGAGCACCTAAGGGCAGCTTAGAACCCTACACTGGTACTGATGGGATTTTAAGGAATAGTTTTCTGCTATTTGACTTGGTTTTATAATTTATCAGAAGGATGCATGAGTGTGGAGGGACAGGCCGTTTCTATCATCTGATGGCAAATCAGGGTTGCTTGCCTCGCCACAAGGATGCTTTGGGAAGGCAACGGGCTCTCTGGAGTCTGAAAGGTGAGGGTGAGAGCTCTGGAGACAGGTGAACCCCAAGGGGGCTCTGTCCAGTGCCACACTTAGTAGCATGGACCCGTGGGATGGGTCTACACATTCATGATGTCCTCCTATAGACAAAGTGACCCCATGGCCTGTTCCTCCACCATCCTAGGGGGTGGTGATCCTTACACTTGCCCATGTGGTCTCTGAAGCATTTTGCTTGCATCCTCGCAGACTCTGACCACCTAGAGGAAAGTGAAACAGCACATGGATGGTGCGTTACCTACTACGGTTGGACATCTGCGTACTCACGGCCCTGTGATCCCTGCGTGGGGAGAAGTCTGTCTCCGCCTGCTCTGTTCGGCTTTGCCGGGCCGAGGGAAGTTGAGATACCCCAGGCTGGCATGGCTCAGAGAAGATGGGGGTGTAAGGTCCAGATGAGCAGGAAAGGAAGGAAGGAGGCCCAGCCAGAGCGGGCTGGCGGGAGGGAGTTTTCTTTGGCAGCAGAAGGGAGAGGAGGGATAAAGACGGCGGTCACTCCATGCCTGGCCAGGGACACCGAATGATGGGCCACAGAATCCTAAAAGTTTTGCTCTCAGTCATGAATGAGACCTCCCTTTGCCGTTTTCCCTAAGATTGCCATGAAGCTTGAAATTGCTTGCTGGAGCCCGTTTTGTTGGTGGTGTTTGTTCTGAATAGGATGGCGAGCAGAGTCTGGCTCCAGGACGGGGCAAGCAAGAGTCACCGTGCAGCATCCGCCTCTGCAGTGATGGAAGATTCCAGAAGGAAGTTGCCCCTCACCGCCGCATTCTAAAAGGGGCTACATGGTCTGGTTTGCCTGCTCTAGATGTGCATGCCTTAGCAAACGATTGTGAGCCAAGGCCACTTGGGCTGTTTAGTATGTAAAACAATATTTTAATAAAGGCTGTTTAACTCAGGCCTGATTCTTCTCTCTCTCTTTTAATTGTGGTAAAATACACAGAACATAAAGTCACCATCTTAGCCGTCTACAGGTCCGTAGTGGTAAATTCCATTCATGCTATTGTACACCATCACGACCAGTCATCTCCAGAATTCTTTTCATCTTGCAAAACGGGAACTCTGTACTCATTAAATAACAACTTCCCATTCCCTCCTCCCCAGCCCCCAGCGACCATCATTCTGCTTTTTGTCTTTATGAATCTGGCTACTCAAGGGATCTCACAGAAGGTTTTTTTTTTTTTTTAAATTATTTATTTATGTTAGGGGAGAGGGAGAGAGGGAGGGAGAGAATCTCAAGCAGACTCCCCACTGAGCGAGGAGCCGGACATGGGGCTGGATCCCATGACCCCGAGGTTGTGACCTGAGCTGAAATCAAGAGTCAGATGTTTAATCCCCTGAGCCACCCAGATGCCCCTCCATTCATCTTTTGATGGACACTGGGTTGATTCTATCCTTTGGCTAATTGTGAGTAATGCTGCTGTGAACATCGGTGTGAAAATCTCTCTTCAAGTCCCCGCTTTTAATTCTTTTGCATTTATTCCCGGAAGCAGAATTGTTGGATTTGTTTTTAATTCTTTTTGAGGAGCTGCCATACTGTTTTCCATAGTGGCTGTACCAGTTTACATTCCCACCAACAGTGAACAAGGATTCAAATTTCTCCACATCCTGGCCAACACTTGTTATTTTGTTTCTGTTCCCTGCCCTCACCCCCACCCCCCAACGATGGCAGCCATTTTAAAGGGTGTGAGATGCTTATCTTATAGTCTCTTAGTCTCTTTGGACAGAAAGTCAGATCATGCTGTTTCTCCACTGAAAACCTCTAACCGGTAAAAGCCACAGTCCTCCTTATGACCTGGTGACCCCTGCCTCGTGTCCTACTGATGCCTCCCTTACCTCCGATACTGATTTTCCCACCCTCCAGTGGGACCCCAATGCCCTCCCCTGCTTCCTCTCCCCTGGTATCTGCTAGAGATAATTCGTCTGCCTGGCTGGGTCGAGGGAAATGGAAGCAGCCCAGATTTCAGTTTCAAAGATTGGTGCCCCCACTTCTTTCAGGATGTCACCTAAGATCAGTTCTGCAGAGAGGGTGTCTCTTTTTCTCCTAAAAACCAGCAGCCTCTTGACATGTCCCTCACATGGCCTTACTTTCAGCACCGACTGTCTTACCGCTGGGTTGTTTCGTATCTATCGATGTCCCTTATCCTGTCCATCCCTCCAGGAGGTAAGCTGCAGGATGGAGGGGTACACGGCTCTGTTCTCTGCTGGCTCTCAGGCACCTGGACCCCCGCTAGCATATGAGAGGAGCTCAGTGGTTGTCAAAGGAATGAAGAAAACTGCTTACATTGAACCATAAATTAAGATCTCATAGAGTTACTGGCTTTTAGGTACCAATATATGGCCAGGTCTTTACTTCGTTCTATCAGTTCCTAATGGATTTTTCTGGGTTTTCCTGTAGAGAATCAGAGTCTCCACAAACAACAACCATTTTGCTTTCTCTCTCTCTTCTTTCTCTCTCTCCCTCTTTTCCAGCACGATTCCCGAGCATTCCACTACTGGAGAGCCGAGGCCAGCTTTGGCTCTGCAGTAGGCATTTTGTCACATTCAAGAAGGACCATCTGTTCGATTTCACTAAGGACTTCGGTTAAAGTCAGGATCGAAGGGTTAATGCTCTGCAAAGCTTCTTCGGCATCTGGTGGGCATTACGTTTTCTCTTGGGCTCCTTGATGTGGCAGTCATGTTTAAGGGCATCCTAAAAATCGGCCCATTCGTTCTCTCTAGGTCTACACCCCCAAAATGCTCCTGGGTGGGGCGGCGGTGCCAAGCCCCGCCCGATGCGCCTGGGAACAGGGCCTGCCGAGGCCGTGGCAGGCTTCCCGGGGAGGGCTCAGGATGGCTTATTGTTTCTGAATTAAACAAATGAAGAATGTGATTCAATTAGAGGCAGCATAATGTAAACCAAGACGGATTTATATTTAGCCGGGCAGAGACATGTGGGAAAGAATGGAACTTCCCTCGGCACGGGCTTGGAAAGTTGGCTTTGAAGGGAGGGAGCTCCGCTCTTCACGCTGTCTTCGCCTCCCCCGGACTCGCCCCCAGATGTTTCCCTCTAGATAGTTCCACGTCTTGGGAAAGCATCATGGTTCAGTGGAAAGCAAAGCTCTAAGATGTTCATCTAGGAGCCTGGCTGTCTCTGCCGGAGCCTCCTGCAAGGACAGAGGCCACTTTGTCCTGGTTTTCCCTGTTCCCAAATGGGAGGACGCACCTCCAAGTCATCCAATGAGACTTTCAAGAATAGATTAAAACATGGCGAAGGTGTTAATACCCTGCATTTATGATTCCTAGAGAGCATTAGACAGAGAAACAAAATCCTCTTTGTTACAATTCTCCGTGGGTTTCCTTTTGGCAGGAAAATGAGATGGGAGGAAAGTTTGGTGAATTTCTCTTCGGTGAGGCGGTGAGGCGGGTGAATGAGTGTGGAACCAACCACAGAGTGAGGACCACCGTCCTATGCCTGTCTGCATCTGATTCAGCGCTAAGCTTTACGTGCTTTATTCTGATCCCTGCCATAGACTCTGCTCCTGGGGGTGGGTGTTGTCACTGTATAAGGTTGTGTGGCTACTATGTTCCCAGCTGGGGTGGGCCAGGAGTCCAGATCTCTCTCTTACCAATGGGAGGGAGACAGGCAGACTTGGTTCTTTCTTTTCCACACCTGTTTCTTTGGGGTGGTGCATAATGTCCTGGTTTGCTTGTGAAAGGGTCGCCCCCGCCTTCAAACTATTGAGAGCACTTTGTGTTTATTCTAGGACAGAGCAAAGAAGTGAATATATTGTAGATAATGAGAGCCACGTTTTTCACTTTTGGAGAACAGAGTTATAAATAAGCTAAGGGGGCAGGCCGGAATGCACCCTAGGGTGTTGGACTGGAATTGAAGGTCCCGGAAGGAACTCCTGTCTTTAATATGCATATATGTAGACAGATGCACGTGTGTGGAAACTTGATAAATGACAGATTTCGTTGCACACCACTGAGAAAAGGATGGACTATGGCATAAATGCAGCTGAGACAAATAGTTATCTGTATGAAAACAAAAAGGATGTCCTACCTCACTTCATAACAAAGACCTCATTGTAATTGCATTAAAAATTTAAATACAAAATTAAAAGAATATTAAGACACCGGAAAACATTATAACACTGTATCATTATGCCATTTGGGCAGGGGAAGAAGATTTTTTTTTTTTAAACGAAGACACAAAAAAGCACAAGCAAGAAATAAATAATGCTAGATTTGACTCCCATTAAAATGAGAAATTTGGTTTATCAAAAGACACTAAAAAAAAAGTGAAGATTAAGTCACCAAAACTGGAGGAAAATGATTGTACTACATTCAAGTCCCAAAAGACTTGTGTCTAGAATATGTACAGATCACTGGGTCTGACCTTTCTGAAGAGGCAGTTTGTTCCGGGAACAGCCCTTCGTCTTGCGGGAGCTGCTCTAGGGGAAATGAATCAGGAGGGATTATTGACACAGAGCCGCAGGGTGACTTTACCGAGCGAGGGGCACCTCAGAGTTTACATTAGCAGGAAAGCAAATGCAAGTTCAGGGCCTTGGTCGCTTAAGAAACATGAAGACTGGTTCGTGCTTCCGGACTCGTGGGAAGTGGCCAAGCGGTGACAGGAAGGTCTCCTCTGAAACAGGGAGCAGCCGTGTGGGAGGGAGGGAGCCCAGCCCACGAAGATGCCCGGACACTTTCCTGGAGGGAAGCCAGATACGGAGACCACCTTCTAGGTAAAAAGAAAGTTTTGGATGGGGTGAGATAGTTAATTCTTCCTGGAAAAATACTTCGGTCTCAGGACTCTGGATTTTTATCATTCCTTTGCCTGCAAGAACATTATGTTACTTCCGAAAAGAAGAAACTTGTTGAAATATATATGGTTTTCCCTACTAATTTTGCTTTTCTAAAAACAAAAAAAGACAGCATCCTCCCTTTGCTTCCATTTCCCCTCTGTTTCCCCCCTTCTGGTTTCCCCCTTCCCTCTCTTCCAGAAGGCGCACCCAGGAGGGCTCGGCAGCTTCCACTGGGCACTGCTCACAGGGGCAGCTGCGTGAGAACACAGGTTGTCTCAAGGGGCTTCCGCGACCACCCTGTTTCGTGAAGATTAGGAAAAATGAATAACTTCCTTTAAAAAAATTGGCACCGAGGCTTGTTTTCTTTTCTAGACCTCTGGAAAAAACTCGGTGGTACTATGTGAAGGAAAAATGAGTTAATAAAACTCTTCCTAGCTTGTCCTTATTTTTGTACCCAGGAGTGAGTGGAAAAATCAGACCTTTTCAAGATCACGGACCCCGTGGCAGCTCGGGCGTGCTCTTGTCTGTGTATACAAAGCATGTCAAGACTGATTAAATTATCTAATTAAAATAATGATCTCCAAGAGCCTGCTTGTTTTGGCCAGAGGAAGGTCAGCTCAGCCAGCCCCTTCTCTGTGCTGCTGGGGAACCCCTTCCCTGTCGCAGGCTCACACAAGCCCCGCACGGGCTGGGGGCCCCAAGCCTGTTCCCGGAAGAGTAAGGGTGGGACCCACGCTCGCCAGTGGGGATAGGACTCCCTCCAGCTGGGACCGAAGAACACTCAGACCCTTTCTTTGTCAATATCTATTCACTACAGAGACTTCAAATATGACAAATTTAGGCAATGAGTGATTTTAGTTTGTGCACAGCTTGACAATTTGATGGACTTGAGCTCATTGTCATTTTGTTTGGGTGCTCTTTGCATTGGGAAGATACAACCCAAGATCCAGAGAGTGTCCACAAGTAATAAGTAAAGGAAAATGCCAGAAAAGTTTCTGTTGTTTTGAGACGACTAAGGGGACTGTTGGACTATTGGGCATGAAGTCGCTGGGTAGCCTTGACATTTTGTGGTACCAGCCCAAAGAGAGACATTACTGGAGGCTGTGGTTGTTCCTTTGACCCCCAGGCTCCCAGGATAGGGCATAAAGATGGCTCGTTATATTCAAGTCAGAGCAGTTTTTTTTTTTTTTTTTTTTTGGCTAGGAGTAAACTTTGGGGCACGGAATATAAATCTGCTATGCATAATTTAATTCAAATTTAAGTGCATCAAGGAATGCATTGAGCCCGTCCTCTGCTCTACTCTAAGCTCTGCACAAGATATACAAACAGATCTGTGGACATTAGCAACATTCTGTTTGTCTTGCTGTTAAGGAGTCAAGGGCTTCCTTTGGGGGAGTTGGTCTAGTAGCCTGCAAGTCCTTAGAATGGGGGTCATGACCTTTGAAAACTAGAGTGCTGGTCTTTTTTTTTTTTTTTTTTTTAAGATTTTATTTATTTATTTGAGAGAGAGAGAGATTGTGTGAGAGAGAGGCAGAAAGAGAGGGAGGAGTAGACTCCCTGCTGAGCAGGGAGCCTGATTTGGGTCTCGTCCTGGGATCATGACCTGAGCCAAAGGCAGAGGCTTAACTGACTGAGCCACCCAAGCATCCTGCTAAGGCTTATTCTTATTTCTTCCCATCGTACCCAGGAGACAAGGGACTGGTGAGGGAACCCTTTGCAGAAGGAAAGCCAGGTTTCTGCTGGGCCCTGAAGGGCATGGTAGTTCTTACAAGCCAAGGGGAGATGTTATAACAGCCGTCATATCACATGATGGAAGCAACTACCTCCAATGCTAAGTGGGTGTTTCTTCCTTCTCCCTCCCCCACGTCTCGATCCATTTTCCTTCCTCCAACATTCGGTAAGTTCCGTCTATGAGGGATCCGTGATGGCTCACTAAATATATGTCTTTAATATTCAGTAATAATAGTTGGTTAATATTTTCATGAAATTTCTTAAAGCTCTGTGTGCAACCATCTTACTTGGAGATATGAGAAGAGAGAAAAGAGCAAAATGTCAGCGTCTGCTGGGAAATTGTTTACAAAATGTTATCATGATTATCTTTCCATTCTGGGTGCTCTTCATTCCTTCGTGTAGATCTAGATTTCCATCTGCTATCATTTTTCCCCTGCCCAAAGGATTTCCTTTAACATTTCTTGCTGTGCTGTTCTGCTGGGAATGAATTCATTCAGCCTTTATATGTCTGAAAAAAAAATTATTTTGTCTTTATTTCTAAAAGATTTTTTTTTTTTCTTTTTTTACTCTGGCTACAGAGCTCCAGGTTGACGGTTTTCCCCCAGTATTTTCAGGATGCCAAACCGCTGACTTGTGTTGTTTCTGAAGAGAATGGGGCAGTAATATTTATAATTTTTCCTCTGTATGTAATGTGTCCATTTTCTCTGTTATTAAGATTTTTCTTTTTTTTTAACCACTGGTTTTAGGCAATTTGATGATGATGTGCTTTGTTTTCTTCATATTTCTTGTGTTTGGGGTTTGTTGGATTTCTTGGATCTGTGGATATAGAGTTTTCATCAGATTTGGAAAAAAGTGGGGCCAGCAGATCTTTGATATTTTTTCCATGCCTACCATTGAGGATTCCAATTATGTATATTAAGACTCTGGACTTCACAACATAGTGATGTTCTAGTCTTTATTTTTTAGCTTTTTTTTAAAGTCATCATTCCATGTTAGATTTTATTGCTAGAGTTCAACTTCCCTGCAGTTGGGCTCCTAATTTCATCCAATGTATTTTTCACAGCAGATAATATATGTTTTACTTCTAGGCGTTTGATTTGAGTCTTTATTATATAGTCCATGTCTTTCTTGAACACATTCATACCTTCCTCCACCTTTTGGAATTATAATAGGAAATTACAATAATTGCTTTATTGTCCTTGCCTGCTAATTTTATCCTTTGTGTCAATTTTTTTTCCTTTTCTGTTCTTTCTTCCTTTTTTTTTTCCTAGAGAGAGAGAGAGAGAGAGCGAGCAAGATGTTAGCAGGGGTGGGGGAGAGGGAGAGAGAGAATCTTAAGCAGGTTTCATACCCATTATGTAGCCTGATCAGGGCTTGATCCCAGGACCTTGAGATTGTGGCCTGTGCCCAAATTAAGAGTCAGATGCTTAACTGACTGAGCCACCCAGGCTCCCCAATCCGTTGGGTTGTTCCTTAGTCTGGGTATACTGTTTGATTTTTTTTCACTATGGGTTTTATTTTCTTGCTTATTTGCATGGGTGGTAATTTTTGGTTGGATGCTAGACATTTTATCTGTATATTTTACCTTATAAAGTGCTAGGGTTTTGGTATTCATTTCAGTAGTTCAGGGTTTGGCTCTGGGATAAGTTATGCTACTTGCTTGGAAGTCATTTGACCATAATGAAAACTGCTTTTAAGCTTTGTTAGATGGTGTCAGAGTAGTCCCTGGTCTAAGACTTACTTTTCCTTCCTCTTCACATGCCTTACCTGATGGTCTGTATCATATGACATGGCCCACTCTGGCTGGAGTCTCTCCAGGAGTCTCTCTGCTACTCTGCCTTGTGAACTACGGCTGTTGTCATGGCTTTCCTGATTCCTCAGCTCTCTCTTCTTAGCTCCATGAAACCACAGGGCTCTCTTTGGGCTTCCCACCCATGCCTTGAAGCCTGGAAGCTCTCTCTAGGCAGGAAGCTGGAACAATCAATCATAGGGCTCATTTGTTGGTTTCCCTCATCTCCGGGATCATTATCTTGTCTGTTGTCCAATGTCTGGAAACCCTTGTTTTTGCTATGTTGTCAAGGGTTTCAGGTTTTTAAGATGAGAAGGTAAATCTGGTTCTTTTTATTCCATTGTGGCAGGCTAAGCATTGTTTTAGGCCCTGGAATATAAGAAACACTAAGACTGAATTAGCTTCTGCTCATACAGAACTTATAAGGAAGTACAAAGGAATTTTTATATATTCACTCATTCATTCATTCACCAAACTTGCTTGGTTCCTTACTATGTGCTATTCTAGGTTCTTAAATTGTAATGGGAGAAGGAGGCAGACAGAAGTTGAGTATAATGTGCTTTAAAGAAAGGTAAGGGGGGTTGTGATGATGATGGGGTGGGTGGATATCGGTATTTTAAACGGAGCAATAAAGGATAGCATCTCGGTGGAGGTGGAAATTGACTGGAGACACGAATTAGGTGAGATTTCTGGCCAGAGGAAGATGCTTTCAGGCTGAGGGAAGAACAAGTATAAAGATCCTTAAGCAAGAGTTTGCTTAGCCTGTTTTAGAAACAGAGAGGAGGTCAGTGTGGCTGGGA
Organism: Mustela putorius furo; assembly: GCF_011764305.1. Classification (NCBI taxonomy): domain Eukaryota; kingdom Metazoa; phylum Chordata; class Mammalia; order Carnivora; family Mustelidae; genus Mustela; species Mustela putorius. The sequence goes on along the minus strand of NW_025422010.1, from coordinate 8,383,331 downwards.
CTAAGTGAGCAAATGGGTGGGGTTTGGGGTCAAAAAGATCAGGGGCTTGATCTTGCAGGCTGTGTAATAACAACAAATACGGGAGCATTGTGAAAGGGGACCAGCCACGTAGTGGGGGTCCTGACTTTGTTGTCTGCCAGCTCTTTCTTAAGTGAACCACTTGATTTTTTTAAAAGATATTATTTATTTTTTGAGAGAGAGAGCGAGCAAGCACATTGGGGTGGAGGGGCAGAAGGAAAGAGAAAAACAGACTTCCTGCTGAGCAAGGAGTTCAGTCCCAGGATCCTGAGATCATGACCTGAGCCGAAGGCAGATGCTTAACCGACTGAGCCACCTAGGCGCCCCTTTAGTGAGCCACTTTTAAGGATAACTCAGTAAACTGAATTTATAATCTCCTGGTTCTGTTAATTAATTAATATTTTGTGATTTTTTTACTATTGTTTATTACTATGTTTCTCCATCCTTTATTCTGACAGAGACTCTTGATAATCCTTACTTTTTTGAAAGGTGTAACTGGTTCGTAGGGAGGGTATGTGATATAAGGCCAAATACCAAAGCAATATGGCCTTGTTAGAATTATACATCAGATCCCCTGAATTTCAGAGGATCTGCTATGCCTGCCATACTAGGATGCTCCCAGGTAATATGTGAGTGGTATTTGAGCTAGTTTTCTTTATGGTAGGCTTATTCTTTATTCATTAAAAAAATAAAACTAGGAGCACCTGGGTGGCTCAGTGGGTTAAGCCTCTACCTTCAGCTCAGGTCATGATCTCAGAGTCCTGTGATCGAGCCCCGGATCAGGCTCTCTGCTCAGCAGGGAGTCTGCTTCCTCCTCTCTCTCTCTGCCTGCTGCCCTGCCTACTGATCTCTCTCTCTTTCTCTGTCAAATAAATAAAAAAAAGCTTAAAAAAATAAAACTAATATATTTTCATGGTAAAAAATGTAATGGAAGTTCCATTCCGCAAAGATAACCACTGTGAGCCGTTTTTTATCTTTCCAGAAACTTTCATTGCATTTGAAAGCGCAGACTTGAATCTGTATAAGTTTTTTGTTAAACAAATATGAGCTGACATTTGCTCTCCACTATGTATTTTTTTTTTTTTTGCAAAGCTTTTTATAGGGATCTTTGCATTTCAGTGCAGAAATAGAACAAATAAAATTTGTATGGACTTTCAAAAACCCTGAATATCCAAAGTGATCTGGAGAAAGAAGAACAAAGCTGGAGGCATCCTACTTCCTGATTTTAAATGATACAATAAAGCTACAATAATCAAAACAGTATGGTACTGGCATAAAAATAGGTCAATAGCATGGAATAGTGAGCCCAGAAAGAAACACACACATATATGGTCAGTTAATCTATGACAAAGGAGGCAAGACTGTACAATGGGTGAAGGACAGTCTCCAATAAATGGTGTTGGGAAAACTGGATGTCTACACACAAAAGAATGAGGCTGGACCACTATCCTAGCTTGTAGACAAAAATAGACTCAGAACAGATTAAGAACTTAAATAGAAGACTTGAAACCACAAAGGGTCAATATCCAAAACACATAAAGAACTTATAAAACTCAGTGTAAGAAAAAACCAACAATCCAAGTAAAAATGTGCAGAGACTTTGAACATTTCCCCCCCCCCAAAAAAGATATACGTATGGCCAAAAAGTGCACACAAAAGATGTGCAGCTTCAGTAACCATCAGGCAAATGCAGATCAAAATCACAATGAGATATCACCTCCTACCTGTCGGAATGGCTATTATCAAAAAGACAGAAAATAAGAAGCGTTGGTGAAGATGTAGAGAACAGGGAACCCTTGTGCACTGTTGGTGGGAATGTAGATTGGGGAAACCACTGTGGAAAACAGTATAGATGTTCCTCAAAAAATTAACAGTGGAAAATAAACAGTGGAATAATCATACAAGCCAGCAATTCTGCTTCTAGGCACTTGTCCCCTCCCAAAAATGAAAACATGAATTTGCAAAGACATATGTACCCCTATGTTCACCACTGCATTATTTACAATAGGTAAGATATGGCAGCCACCTGAATGTCCATCACTAGATAAGAGGATAAAGAAAATGTGGTGTGTATGTACAAAGGAATATTACTCAGTTGTGAAAAAGAATGAGGTTTGTCATGTGCAATGATGCAGATAAATCTAGAAGGTATTATGCTAAGTGAAATAAGTCTGACAGAGAAAGACAAATACCTTATGACTTTCCTTAGGTGATATCTGGAAAACAAAACAGGTGAACAAAACAGAAACAGACTCATAGACACAAAGAACAAACTGATGGTTACCAGAGGGAAAGAGGTGAGGGGGAGGGACAAAATAGGTGAAAGGTATTAAGAGGTACAATCCTCCAGCTACAAAATAATTAAGACATGGGAGGTACTATACAGCGTAGGGAAAATAGATGATAATATGTAACAACTTTGTATGGTGACAAATGGTAACTATTCTTACTGAGGTGAGCATTTTGTAACCGTTATAAATATGGAATAATTATTGTACCTCTGAAATGAATACAATATTGTGTGTCAATTCTTCAATAAGGAAATTAAAAAGTGAGCTAATTTCATTCCATTATGTCTTTTTTCTTTTCTTTTTTTCCCTAATTCTGTTTTAGGGATCTTTGCGTATCACGGCTGAAGAGACTTCTCTAAAATGGCTCCCATGTGCGCATTTTCTTGGTTTCATCCCCTGAACCCACTCTTGGTGGAGAATTAGCTATCTTTTTCAGCTTTTTTGGACAGCAATATTCTTGTTGGTGTATCTTTATGAGTGTGTTTCCTGAAGAGCTTCATCACTTCTTTGTGGGAGCAGACCTGCGTTGACTCTCTCCTGGCCTAGAGTTGACTACTTCTCCAGGCTCCTCCTTGTGTCCAGCCTTTCTTCTCAAGTGTCCACCTCCTTCACCGTATGCTCTGCTCTGTGGAGATACCCATAGTATCTTCCGTGTTGTTGCCTCAGTGAATAATCGAGTGAGGGAATGAAGAGTGAGCTGAGGAAAATGCAAGGCATTTCTCATGGTGGCTCTTGCTCAGGTTCCTGTCCTTGGAATACGAGGGGACCAGCTGAAGGAAGTAGGCCTGCCAGAAAACTGAGGGGGCTTCAGCAAAGCCACATCCCAAGCTGCGTTCCACCATTTTTTGGTTTTTACACTCAATAGCTGTCTTCTGAAGGTGAAATCATTCTTAGAGTCGATTTAGAGTAACTAACTAATAGAATTAACTAATTCTAACTAATAAAGTTAGTATTAAGATGCTAACCAGTTCTCTAGGGAGCCCTGGTTGGTCTTAGCATGGTGCCTGCTGCTAAAGGGGGTGGGGAGAGAGGCACGGGACAGGCCAACTGTAGAAAGAGATAAAACTGTTAGGAAACCCGTCCTACTTTGCACTGTCAGCTTCTGAAATGATAGCGTATCACTGTGCGCACCAAAAGAGGGACAAAATCAACAGTGTTAATGGAAAACTTGTGTCTATTATGTACAAAGGAGTATCCCGTACTTCAGGCTTTCAGTCCTTTGTGCCGAAGAGAAGTCTGGTGAAGCACTGTTGTCAGAACAAAGATCAAAGCATGGCCACCCTGCCTTTCTACCTCACATTCCTCTCCTGCTTGGCTGTCTGCAAAGAGAGAATGTAGCATGAGCTAGAGAGCAAGCCCTTCAGGCTGTTTCTTCTCCATCTGTGGGCTCTGCCCCAGGGTCTGGCTCCCTGCTGGGCAAGTGGTCCAACCAAGATCCTTGTGTAATTAATTCAGTGATGGCTTTATCATTTAGCCTCCAATGGTTGGAGGGGCTTGACAGAATGCCACAGAGTGGGAAGCTGGGAGAAAGGAAACACCAAGCTACTTGGTTGACCTCGTCAGTTTTTATTAGGATGCTTGGGGATCATCTTGGTGGAATTTGTGTATGTAAAACACATGTGCACACATGTGTGTGTGTGTGTGTGTGTGTACACAGAAAGTGGAGCAATGTTTCTTGCCTAAAAGTAGATGTGAACAAAATAGCTTTCTTTGGATTTCTTAACCTCTATAGCCAATTTAACCTCTATGATTCTTTTTTTTTTTTTTTCATTTTGGAAAGGAGGAAAGATGACTTTCTTTCAATTTTTTATTTTTATTTTTTAAAATTTTATTTATTTATTTGACAGAGATTAGAAGTAGGCAGAGAGAGAGAGAGAGGAGGAAGCAGGCTCTCCGCAGAGCAGACAGCCCTATGCGGGGCTCGATCCCAGGACCCTGGGATCATGACCTGAGCCGAAGGCAGAGGCTTTAACCCACTGAGCCACCCAGGCGCCCCTCTTTCCATTTTTTAAAAAAGGTTTTATTTATTCATTTGAGAGAGAGAGAAAGAGAGAGAACACAAGCAGGGGGAGAGGCAGTAGGAGGGAGAAACAGACCACCAAGCAGGGAACCTGATGTGGGGCTCGATCCCAGGACTCTAGGATCATGACCTGAGTGGAAAATAGACATTTAACTGATTGAGCCACCCGGGCATCCCAAAAGATGGCTTGCTTCTCTATATGCAGGGCGTGTATCTTTTGGTTGATCTGCAGATGCCACTGAACGCTGTTTAATGGGATGTTCTTTTTTTTTTTTTTTTTAAGATTTTATTTATTTATTTGACAGAGAGAGATCACAAGTAGGCAGAGAGGCAGGCAGAGAGAGAGGAGGAAGCAGGCTCCCTGCTGAGCAGAGAGCCCGATGCGGGACTCGATCCCAGGACCCTGAGATCATGACCTGAGCCGAAGGCAGCGGCTTAACCCACTGAGCCACCCAGGCACCCTTAATGGGATGTTCTATTGAGAGAGGCCGAGATGGTGGGTTGGTGGCATTAGCATTTGGGGTGAAAAGAAAAGATGGGATGATTGTCACAGAGGTTTCAGTATGTTTGTGTGTGTCAAGGGCATTCAAGCACCAGTCTTTCTCTTGGCATGGGACTGGTTGGTTTGGGTAATCCAGGGCTCTGATCTCAGCTGGTCCTGCAGCTAACAGAGATCTAACTCAGTTTACCCTACGGTTCTTGTCATTGACGGGATGAGGGAATGAAGTTGGCCAGGCATTGCATGACAAGCCAAGTTCTCTTTGTTTGACCTGGGATTCTCTAATCATATTTGTCCATAAAACTTTTTTTTTCCCTTTTCTTTTTAACATAAAACATATCAACAGCCCATGGAACCCTGTGTCCAGTGCCAGGCTCCCAAGGAACGATCCCTATTGCCCCAAGGGCACCAGGAAGTTTCTTGCAGATGGAGGCTTTATTGCACAGCTGTTGGGAACCCATTGCCTACAGAGCAGCTGTATGGAAACGTTCACTCAGTGTGGTAGTGGCTCATTTTTATGTCCTATACTTCTGAGTAGTGGGTACATAGTACATAGCGCTGTGATCACAAATTTCCATCAGGTAGCCTCCAAGATGAGTATATTCATTAGATACGAATATATATATGATGTTACAATGTTTCATGTTTACTTGTTGCTACCTTTATAAATGTTCTATAACTTGTAGTTATTCTAAAAATTAGATTGATAGTTAATTTCATTTTCAAGTGACTTGAGATGATTTTTTTAAAAAAATCCCTTACCAAGTTAGAATGAGAAGAAAGAACATGTACAACTGGGAGTCCCTGACTCACTCATTCACTCAGATTGGTTGGTCTAAATGGACTTCCAGATGATCGAGAAGACTGATCAGCATCTGCCTATTGGGTCTAAAATCACACAGACATTTGTATTTTCTGTGGATCAAGACACACAAATCCATGCACTCTACAAATTCCGTGGAGGTTAAGCTCTGCCTCATAAATAGAGGTAGCCTTTTAAAACAGACAATCAGACATTCCAGCTACGCGCCGATAAAACTGCCATTTCTCCCTATTTTTCTTAGAATCTTGTGGGTATTAAAAAATAATAATGTCCTGCCTTCTTGAGCTGTCAAGTCAGAAAATCTGTCTCACCCGGGTGAGGGTGAGGTGCCTGAGCTCCAGGCATCCAGGCAGTAGCCTGTAAATCTTATAACCTCATGCAGCTGGAGGTCCCGAAGGAAATACAATCCTCTTGGCTGGCGTCCACCGTCAGGGATAAGGGACACCTGCAGCACAGTCACTGTGGTCCCTTTCAGCCTGAGGTCCTGAGACAGACATAGGATGCTGGGAGAGTTTGATGTGGAGAACAAGACCTTCAACCCTTGTCCCTAACTTACCATTCATTTCTCATGGACGGTGAAATTAACCAACCCGGAAGTGTCACAATCCTTTTGTTTTCATGCTCCTTATATATGTTCTGTGTGGTCCAGGCTGGGACCTGCGTCCCGCCACCCCTCCTCCTGAACCCTTCTGCTCGCACCCTTTACACCTGTGCCCCTCCTCCTGTACCCTTTTTTATACATGTACCCCTCCTGCATCCGCCTCCCACACCCTTCCTGCTGCATTTCCTTCTCTGGTACCTCTCCTCCTGTACTTAATCACACACCCCTCACTCATGTAGGTCTTGCCAGTGAGATGGAGGTACTGCTTGGGATATGTGGGGGACAGTCAGTGAAGCAGAGGTCCACCTCCCCTCTCCCCCACCATTTGCACGATGGAGAGAAGAAGGTGGAGAGGAGACAAGAGAGAGGAAGCCAGGGTGCATCATCAGGAGAAATGATAAGGTTATGGAAGGACAACCCCCAAGGGTTGAAACAGGACTGACAAAGCATTGGTTTGCACTCACTTTTTCTATTGATGGTTGAAGATACTACATGTTTGCAGATCAGAAATGCAAAGACTTGAGTCCTGGTCTCAGCTCTGCCAACACCTTCCAGGGGGATCTTAGGCTGATCACTTCCCTCCCCCTGCCTTCAGGGTCCTTCTCTATAAAATGATGGAACATGCCAGATAACCTTCAAGGTTTCTGCTGGTTCTGGAACTCTGTGCATCCCTTCCTTACCCAGGGCCCCCAAGGAAGAGCCTTCCTTAGCTTTTGCCAAAATGTGATCTGCAAGGGCCAGCCCAGACTTATGCTGATAGCTGCAGTTGTAACCACACAGGGGAGCGAACCTCTGTTCCAGATACAGCTAGTACGTGACCAAGGTGCGAGGAGGCCACGCCCCCTCCTCCCAGCACCCACCCTGGTATTCTTTATGGGAGGGCACGGGAGTATGTTATGAGATAGCTTCATTCATAAACACAGGCTCCCTTCCCATTCCCCACTAACCTTCAAATTCTGGCTCGTCTGGGCTGCACACCTTTGTTCTTTCTATGGGGGGATTTCCATTTGTTGGATATGCTCAAATCTTTTTTTTTTTTTTTTAAAGGGGTTGCCCTTCTTAATATTTTGGTTTTAACTTTTGAGGGTGTTTCTGCTTTTAATAAGGTGGTTTCCTTTTTCCTTGCCCGACTCTTTTGCTGGGAAAGATCAGAGTAACGACCTGAGCCTGTGGGATTTCAGGTCTTCCCCCGATAATGAAAGCCACAGTCGTAGCTGGGGAAAAAAAGTACTGCAAAAAACCCCATCAGTCCCCTTTCCCTGCCCTGTTCTTATAAACAGAGGGCAAATGTTACTGTGGAAACCATAATATTGCCCAACTAATAAAACCATCTGGGGTTTGACTCCTTTTTTTTCTGTCTTCAGACGGCATTTATTACTGTCTTGGGATTCAACATACCTATTTTTGCCAGGCAAGCGGTGTGCCAGTAGCGAGCAAGGTCTTTACTACTCTTCTCCCCCCTTGAACTTCTGTTGAACCTCAGTCCACATGAGTCAGGCCAACGAGGACTTGGTTAGCCTCCTCTGCTGGTTTTACCTATCTTCGAGGTGTTTTTCTCACTGGAGTATCAGTTTCTGTGAACTTTGGGCTTCTCTCATCATGCGCTGTGTTTGAATGAATGGTGGGCACAAAATGTCTTCATATCCTTTGGGTTTGAGTGTCCTGGTGTTTGAGGAAGACATCTGCACAGAGGGGCTGCCATTCTGATGGACATGTGTCCTCAGGCCCACGTTGTTCCTGGGGACGCAGGGGGTTACAAGCCGGACAGAGCCCCCGTGTTCTCATTGATACAAAGAGAACATCTGTGTATGTGTTATCTCCTGGGGCTGCAGCCAAGACTAGGTGGAGAGCTTCCCAGACACATTCAGAGCTGTCCTAGTCAACGAGGATGGTGCTTCCAGAGAGCGGGGCTGGGGCTCACGGGACTGCGTGTTCCTCTGTTCTCCTTGCCTCATGTCTCTAATCCAATTAAGGCTCAGGTAGAAAGTGCGAGAGCCCAGAACCCAGCAGCCATCCCCTGCCACCCTTGACAAGAGTGGGAGGGCCCTGTGAAGTGTGTAAACCGAGAGCCCATCAATCATGGTGATTCAAGGAGCCTCAAGGGGTCTGGTGTGTAGCACCCATGGGGAGGTGGTCTTGGCAGGTGGGTGGGGGATGGCCACCACCTGCTCCTTCCTTCCAGCCCGGAGCCTCCCTTGCCTCTCACATGACACTTGGTGCATTGGGAAGGGGGAATCTTATCATAGACCTGGGGTTCCTTCATTCCAGCAGAACAAATTAAATGAGAGTCTTCAGCCAAAATCCTTCTGTATTTCTATTTTATGCATGACACATAGCTAACCCCACAAGGCTTTTTGCCCTTAGTCCTGGGTGTCGGGGATAGGAAAGGGTTTAAACTTCAGTCCGTTTACATGTGAGGGGAATGAAGTCCAGTGATGTCAAATAACTTGCCTGTGGTCACACAGCTTGTTACTCGCAGACTGGGGACCAGAACTTAGCTCCCCGGCCTCTCAGCCAGCTCTTCCCACTTCTAGGTGCTGCCATAGGAAGTACTATGCTTGTGGAGTATAACTTGTCATATAATACACCCACACGTACGTGTTTATCAGTTTCTAAGCATCGCTTTGCCGGCATTGCTGTTGGAGGCTCCTTGGTGCGATGGAGGGGGGGCCAACACCAGAGCTTCTGTTCTCTGAATTCACTCATGGGGGCTCCTGGGCAAGTCACCCCACCTCCCAGGATCCCATTTTCCTTGCTTTGGAATAAAAGTTCCTATTTCAAGTCCCCTTCCAGCTACACCAATCTGAATTTCCTGCTAAATGGAACCATGTTTCAAGAATGCTTGTTGGTTAAAGATGTTTTATAATAAATACGGATCTTGTTGAAAAGGGAGTAGCTACTCCGTGGGTTGCGTTGGTCCTTTCAGACTGCGTGGCAGTCTTTTCAGACTCTTAACTGTGCACAGCTTTGAATGACATGAGCAAAGGGCTCTGGCCGAGTATGGACAGAGGTCTGTAACTTTGGTCTCTGGGCAAGACAGCCCTGTTGGCCTCATCGAGGAGCCAGGTACACATCCCGTTGGATGCCTGTCTTCCTGCCGGTGCCTCTGCCCTGGGTGTCCTGGCAGAAAGATGTAGCCGTGGGGCCTGAGGGATCCATGACAGCAGTCCCAGGTCTTACTCTGCTGGAAGAGGACTCAGCTTCAGTCTGGATCTCCACCCACCTGTGCAGTGGACGGGCTACTTCACCACCAGACCCAAACACAGCCCTTTGAGGTTCTTCAGGGTACACCGTCTGCACGAATGCTGACCTGAGCAAAGGCCCGGATGTGGTCAATTCTGTTATTCATATTAATCAGGGGGGAGGGCACTGCCTCATAAATAATTCAAAGATGCTACAGATCCTCAAATCTTTTTCACATGGTCTGCTTGCTGTAAGCTTTCCGCAAATGTTTATTGAATGACTGCATACATTAACATACAAATGAATATTTTGCAATAGGTTTTGGTATTCGTGTTTGCACATCTGTCTGTTGAATGTTCCGAGGATTTGCAGCTGCTCTCACAAAATGATGAAGGACACCGCCAAAATAAACCCCAGAGACCAGGAAAACCGGAGGGTGCTGAGGTCCGCCTGCTCATTGCTCGGTGGCAGGGAATGGGGCCATCCCTTCTGCCGATACAAGCCTCCAGCCAGAAACCTGTCCAGCCTGGAGCTTTGAGGCTCCCGCCACACAGCATGCTTGACCTGGGGGGGAGGAGGGGGTTGAACACCTATTCTGGGTTTCTAACTGACTGCATGGCCAGAAGATGTTCATGTCCTTATTCCTAGACCATGTGATCATGTCCTAGCAAAAGGACTTTGCAGATTTCATTAAGCACTTTATCAGAGGGAGATGATCCTGAATGGTCTCGGTGGGTCCAACTGAATCACACAAGCCCTCGGAAGCAGAGCACTTTCTCCGGCTGGAGTCTGAGAGATGAGGCAGAAAGAGGATTTGGAGAGAGTCACATCAAGAGAAGGGTTCCATATGTCTTGCTGGTTTCAGGAGGGAAGGGCAGTGAGACAGGAATGTAGGTGGGCCTCGGAAATGGGGACTCTGGGCCTAGAACCATGAGGACCTGAATTCTGTCAACGCACTCAATGAGCTTGAGAAGGAGTCTTCCCAGAGCTTCTTGAAAGGTCTGCAGCCCTGCTGACACCTTGATTTGGGCCCATAAGACCCTCAACAGAGATCCAGCTGAGCCACGCCTCACCGAGCTTCTGACCTGGGGAAATGGAGTGATAAGTGGGTGTCGATTTAAGGCATCGGGTTGTGGTGATTCGTTGCTACAGTAGCCTGTGAGTAATGGAGCACCGCCTTCAGCTCTTGGGACCCTGTTTTCCTCTGAGGAGTGGAAGGGGTTGGGCTAGGTCTCTGACACCTCGCCCAGCTTGTGAGTTCTGGGATCCATGATCGTAAATTGATCAGGTTGATAAATAAACCAGGATTTTGTGAAGTAAGGAGGTGGACCCCCCCTGACGGGGTTCAGAGAGGAGATTTCGAGTTGCAAACTGCACTTACAACCTTTCTGTGCTTGGCTCCTTTTCTATAGATAGGAAGAGCAGCATGGCTGCACGTGGACTTGAGGGTCAAGCAGGAAGATGTGGGGCACATATCGTTTTAAGAGTCCTGCCACGGTGAGTGGGGCGGCCCAGAGAAAGGCAAGAGCACGTCTCAGCCGCTTTCCAGTTTCTGTCCTCCTTGTCCTTGCGATGGGGGCCAGAACTCGAGGGGCCAGACACTGACCAGGACTTACAGTTCCTGGCCAGAAACCTGGCCAGCCTGCAGAGCTGCTTCCCTGGTACTCTTTCCTTTTCAGTCCAGCAGCTGGCTGGGAGCCTGGGCCAGCTTGCCTGCCAGGGAGGGCAGCCCTGGGGCAGTGCCCTTCAGCCTGGGCCAGGGGCCCTTCTCTTTCTTTTCCAGGTACTCAGAATTCAGTTGGCAGGTTGGAGACATTATTTCTGACATTTGGGATGTCAGAAATATGGCTTCAGTTCCATGGCTTCAGTTAGGAGGTTGGAGACATTATTTCTGACATTTGGGATAGTTCTAGAACTTTCTGGGCCCCTGGTATGTATATTTCCTGGGATTTTCCATCTTGAGTTCAGAAAGCTTACTGCTCCAGGGAGAGACATTTTTCAGGGGTATCATTGATCTCATGCAGGTGGAGTTTATCATATTTGACCAGTCTTGTTGACATCCCCTCTAGTAGGAGGTCAGTCCTTTCTCCAGGGTGATAAGACCCAAGCACAGGGATGAAAAGCATAATAGGTCCTCATAGACCTCCTGTTTCCACAACTCCTGGCCCTCTCTGCAGAGCTCCCTAGTTTTTGTGATGTCCTGCTTCCCTGGCTCCTTCTGGAAGCAGCCAGAACTAGAACCAAATTAATGAAGAAACCCCCATTATTTCCTACACACTGAGATAGATGGGACTAATGACCAATGAACACCACCAATTGTCCATCTGGATAGGCCCACCTTTGGAAATTGTAGCAAGAAGCCCCTTCTTCACATGTGAGTAAGACCTTGACCTTTAAAATGGCATCTATATATCCATTAGGTAGGTACATAGGTTGGAATTTTGGCTTTGGAAGAGCTGAGGGACTTTTTCTTAATTGGGTCAGTCCCTTCTCACTGGGCCCAGTGGGCTTTAAAGTGCAAGAACAGTCCGGAGAAGAGTTGGGTTGAAGGGAGGCACCTGGGATTAGCAGGTACTTTGTAGACTGAGAGTCAGCTTGGTCGCATGCTGGGCCTTGACAGCTATGTGACTTTGGGAAAGCCAATTAACCTTTCTGTGCCTATAAGGGCTATTGTGAGGAGAAAAGGAATTTAAATATGTATATATGTGAAGCATTTAGAACTTTGCTTGGCCCACAAAAGTATTAGCTGTTCCTGTAGAGTCGTAAAATGGGCTTTGTACAGACCTGGCATCGCCCATCCCCTGAGCCAGTCCTCTTCATGCAAACAAATGGGCACGACCCTATGGGGGGCAATGAACACTGAGATTAATCTTCTCACCTGTGGTTTTCCTTCTGGTGCTTGCCATTATGGCCCAAAGAGTCTCTCTCATGCAGAGGTTTTGGAACTGGAGAGCAGCGGGGTTCTGTGAAGCAGGTGAGGCTACTGCCTTCTTTCTTGTGTACTGGGATTGTTATTCCAGATGGGCAAACTTAAAAAAAATCTGTTTCTGGTAATCAGTTAAAAAAATTATGTCAATAGCTTTATTGGCTCAAGATCAGCAAGAGTAAAAAGGGGGAAAAAAAAAACCCTCTGCCTTTCAACAGCGCAATCAAAAATGCTGAACAGTCTTCCCCCCATAAGACTTATTTATGGCTTTCTTTTCAGAATTCCTTCCTTTGGTGGTTAAGACATGCACGACGTCTTTGAAGTGGGCTAGACATGTTTTCTGCATGTGCGAGCAGATGTTTGCCTTTCTGCCGAGCTGGTTCAGAGGAACCATTTTTCCTTACGATTTCCAGGCATTGACAGAGGGATCTTGCCTGGGACTTTGCACATGATTTGGTCACAGGGGGACAGACGAGGGAATTTTATAGGTGGATCCTTGGCTCCACCAAGAGCGGCCATCTTCATGTGTTCCTTGCAGGCAACATTTTCGCCACAGTTTGTAACCCTGGGGGATGGCACTGCACCGGGACAGAGACTCGGGATCTTGTCTCTTCTTCTTCCTGCTTTTCCCACCCTGCTTCCCAGTCAGAAGCTGCTTTGTGGGGGTTGTACATAGGGGCAAGCAAGAGTCCACCGTGTGAAAGAGTATGTCAGTGTAACTGGGACCCTTTTCCTTTTGACTCGGAGATCCAAATGCTAGCATATTCCTCGGGGATTATGTTCTGATTATGATTATGTGTCAGTTCCAACTGATTTAGCAGTGATCGTTCCAGGCTCTGCTTCTCTTCTCAATGCAAACTCTACGATTCTGTAATTACATGTTGATTAAATGTGATAATACATGAGACGCGCATGACCAACTCATGGGAAACGTTCAGTAAACTTGATTGTATGACTATCATTACCACAGGGATTTCAGAGAAATAAAGTCTCAAAGATTGCCTTCATTATCCACCAATACCGCAACGTCTCTCTCGGTATTGCTTCTTTCTCCAGGCCCGCCAGTATTCCTGAAACTCTCCTGTCTCACCAAACAATAATCCAAGGTCCTGTGGTTCTGCATTCACTGTGGTTACTCTACTTTCTCCTTCTCTTCGAAGTCAATATCCAAGAAATATACTTTGATTCTCTACTTTTCTTCAGTTTTCCTTCATCCTTGACCCTCCACTCCCTGGCTATGGCACCAATAGCCGCTGACACCATTGCTTCTTTCCACCATGTGCAGTGGTCTCTGGCCCAGGGTGCCCATGGACTGCTGTGTGTCATTGGATTCCATGGCCCTGCACAGTCATAAGTGGTGTCTGGAGGAGTGGCCAGCTGGCCAGAGGGTTATGTCAAGAACACTGGAAATGTGGCAGTGCCTTAAGCAACTGAATTGTTCATTTAATCTTAATTATTTAAGATTTAAATTCAAAAGCAGATACTTGATTCAGTTATTGAGAAAAAATTTTTAAAGATTTATTGTTTAATTTGAGAGAGAGAGTGCGTATATGTGAGCCGGGGTTTGGGCAATGGGAGAGGGAAAGAGGGACTCCTGGGAAGATTCCCTGTTGAGTGGGGAGCCTAATCCAGGGCTCGATCCCAGAACCCCAAGATCATGACCTGAGCAGAAACCAAGAGTCAGATACCCAACCGACTGAGCTGCCCAGGTGCCCCTTGAAAACCTCTTAAGTATGATTGGAACAACTTGGGCCTGTGAATGTAGTTTTCTCCACTGTACCTGCTCCTAGGTCCCTCTGTGCCAACAGGTGACCCCCAGTGCCAGGCTGTTCCATGCTTTACCCAATGGTTTTCCTCTGCCCAGAGACTCCCAAACCCACTTATCTCTCTGGTAAGACAGATACGGCTCTTGTCCAGTGCCTTTACTGATATGTCCCCCTCCAGGGGGTAGATCATTCTTCTTTTGGGCCCCTTTGAACTGCTGGAGACTTCTGTCCTGCTCCCTGATTTTTGCCATGACTTTCCAACTCAGCCACAAATGACTTCATAGGAAGATTAATGTCCCAATTATGGCCAGATGACAATGGATTTAATCTGAAAACTCAGTTGCCCCAGAAGTCCTTGTTAGCTCTCTGAGGGATGGTCTCTGAGGAGCTGGGACTCATGTTTGCCCATGTTTTCTCCTCTCCTGCTCTGTGAGTTTACTTTCCTGGCCCATTGCCAATCAGGGGCCATTGGGGAAGGGGGGTGGCCTGGAAGCAGGAAATAAGAGGTGCATGGTCTGCAGAGAATTTTAAGAGAATGATAAAATTGACTGGAAGTCAATTTGTCATCTCTTACTAGCAATTCTAAACAGTGGCAGGAATAGACTATCCCTTTCCACCAGGGTGGCCCTCTCCCACTATAGCCCCTCTCCTACCTAAAGCGTTTGTTATTTTGACTTATCCCACTATCTTGTAATTCCTGGTTTATTTCAGTTCTCTACATCATCAATTAGATTTTTTAATATATATTTTGTTTGTTTTTAGTTAGCATTCTTTTTTTGTTGCTTAATTAAAAAAATTCAAATATAATTAACATATAGTGTTATAGTAGTTTCAGGTGTGCAATATGATGATTTAACAATTCTATACATTACTCAGTGTTCATCTAGACACATGTACTCTTAATCCCCCTCACCCATGTCTCCCATCCGCCCCACTTCCCTTCTGGTGACCACCAGTTGTTCTTTATATTTAAGAATCTGTTTTTTGTTTGTCTTTGTTTTGTTTCTTAAATTTCACATATGAGTGAAATAATGTGGTATTTGTATATCTCTAACTTATTTCACTTAGCCTTATACCCTCTAGATCCATTCATGTTGTTGCAAATGGCAATATTTCCTTCTTTTTTATGACTGAGTAATATTCCATTGTGTTTATATCTATATCTATCTCTATCTATCTACCTATATCTATCTATACCTATCTATCTATAAAACATATCTTCTTTTTTTTTTAATTTTTTATTTTTTATAAACATATATTTTTATCCCCAGGGGTATAGGTCCGTGAATCACCAGGTTTACACACTTCACAGCACTCACCAAAGCACATACCCTCCCCAATGTCCATAATCCCACCCCCTTCTCCCAAACCCCCTCCCCCCAGCAACCCTCAGTTTGTTTTGTGAGATTAAGAGTCACTTATGGTTTGTCTCCCTCCCAATCCTATCTTGTTTCATTTATTCTTCTCCTACCCCCTTAACCCCCCACGTTGTGTCTCCACTTCCTCATATCAGGGAGATCATATGATAGTAAAAACATATCTTCTTTATCCATGTATCTATGGATGGACAGTTGGGTTGGATTTCTTCCATATCTTGGTTGCTATAAATAATATTGCAATAAACACAGGAGTGTATATCTTATCTTTTAAATTTATGTTTTCATTTCCTTTGGGTAAATACCCCTTAGTGAAATTACTGAATCATATGGTATTTCTATTTTTAAGGTTTTTAGGAAACTGCATACTGTCTTCCACAGTAGTGCACCAGTTTTCATTCCCACTGACAGTGCATGAGGGTTCCTTTTCCTCCACATCCTCACCAACACTTGTTGACACTTGTATTTTTAATTTTAGTCATTCAGACAGCCATGAGGTGATATCTCCTTGTGGTCTTGATTTGCATTTTCCTGCTGGTGAGTGATGATGAGCGTCTCTTCATGTGTCTGTTGGTCATCTGTATGTCTTCTTTGGAAAAATGTCTGTTTATGTCTTCTGCCCATTTTTAATTAGATGATGATGATGATGATTATTATTATTATTGGTGTTGAGTTGTATAAGTTCTGTATATATTTCGGATATTATCCCTTTATCAAATATATGATTTACAAATTTGGTGGGTTCTCCCATTTGGTGGGTTGTCTTTTGTTTTGTTGATGGTTTTGTTCACTATGCAAAAGCTTTTGATTTTGGTATTATCCTAATAGTTTAATTTTGCTTTTGTTTCTCTTGCCAAGGGACGTATACCTAGAAAAGTGTTTACTATGGCTGAATGTCAAAGAGATTACTGACTATGTTTTCTTCTAGGAATTTTATGGTTTCAGATCTCATATTTATGTCTTCAATCCATTTTGAGTTTATTTTTGTTTATGTTGTAAGAAAGTGATCTAATTTCATTCTTTTGCTTGTAGCTGTCCAGTATTCCCCAATATCATTTGTTGGAAAAAACTCTCTTTTTTCCATTGTATGTTCTTGCTTTCTTTATTGAATATTAACTGACCATATAAATGTGGGTTTATTTCTGGAATTTCTGTTCTGCTCCGTTGATCTGTGAGCCCTTTTTGTGCCAGTACCATACTGTTTTGATCACTATAGCTTTGTAGTATATCTTGAAATCTAGACCATATGTTTTTGGGGTTGAGGCTGAATTCTATATTTACTGTTTTTCAAGGCCAACATAGAGTGTATAACAAAGGAAGTGTAAAAAATCTACTGACTTGATAAATCAATGGCTGTCCTCAGTTTAACAGAATAACCTTTGCAGGAAATTCTTTGTCCAAAAAGCAAGAGGTAAGAAGACAAATTCATAGTAGGGATTTATTTAAAATAATCTTGTAAAGCATATTATAAGTTTATTGGATATCCAGCCAGTAATCGATATGTAGCTTTTGTTTTTATGGTATGGGAAAAGAATTCTTGTGTATAGAGTTATAAATTTGAAGCCCTCCAAAATATTAGATCAATAATGGAAAACATATTAATTATTTCCTTTATTACTATTTATTGCTTAGCATGTGCTAGGCCTGTGTTATAGAGCAGGAAAGTGGACCAATCTGTTTCATTGAAATTTTCAACAATGACAGTAAACCTGATCTAGTGAATTTTGAACTTACAAGAAAGCTCATTTAATCAGGGGATATTGCAAGGGTTTCCTGGGATCATAGGACATACTCCCCCAGTACAGTGAAACTCCAGCTTCATTCATCATGGTGGCTTGGACACTTCAATCAACTAATGGAAATTAAAACCACCACACCCGCAGGCAATCTATTGATTTCTGGGTCCTTTTGTTATTCATAACACAGATCAGAAAGTTTTTACCCATCTGGACAGACTTTATTCATCATTGTGTGTGTTTCATGTGTATGCACAGAAGAAAGTCTTGCCAGATTTCATCAACCAGAACCTTTAAGGACCACATGAGAGGTCTTGTCTTCTTTTTAGGGAAAGCTCTGGTGTGTGCTGCCTTTGATCTGAGCCTGAGATGGCCCTGCATTGTGCACAGTGGGATGGATCACCATTTAAGTTACGTAGATTAACTATGGAGGGGTCAGTAGTTACTTTGTTTATATATATATACATATATATAATATTATACATAATATTATATATTTTATATATTATAAAATATAATTTAAAAATTATAAAATATATAATTTTGTATGTGGATAATAGATATTTTATGTTTTAATTATATATAAATTTTATAATCTTTAAATTAATAATTTTAATAATATACACGTATATTATTAAATGTATATTAATAAATACATTAAATATTTATTTATTTATTTATTTATTTATTTATTTAAGGGGCGAGGGGTAGAGGAAGAGAGAGAATCCTAAGTAGGTTCCATGTCCAGTGCAGAGTCCAACACAGGTCTCTATCTCATAATCCTGAGGTTTTAATCTGACCTGAAATCAAGAGACAGACACTTAACTGATTAAACCGGGGCCTCCCAGGTGCCCCGGTTTAATCATTTAAAGCCACGCTTTGTAATAGAAGGCGGTGATTTGTTTTGAAAGCCTGTCTAGAGTTTGTAGATGAGTGACAAGATGTGACTCTCAGTGTGTCAATACTATTTGCATATTTTGGGGTGAGATTTGCTGCCTGAGCAAGAAATAAGGGTATCTTACTCATGATTGCATGTCTCCAAAAAGTTTCATGTAAGTTTGTGTGAAATAGTACACAGTAGAAAATATTAAAGAAAAGTCCCTTCAAAATAGGTTTTGACGTACAGATTGGACATTAACCTAAGTCTGGGGTCAGCCTCCTTGGAATCAGGCTTCCTTTTGGGGCTCTGTCTATGCGATGTGAGCTACAGAGAGCAAGTGTTTGAAGTCACGTCCAACCACTTATGGGGTAGATTGGGTGAAAGAATAAACTGTTCGCCACCGTAGAAATTTGTATGGGATTTGGAAGGCGTGAACTAGTGGCCAAATGGTCAAATGCTCAGGGGGTCACAGCGGGTCAGGCACCATCCAGTGTGGAGGGAGCCCCAAGTCCCTGACCTGCTGGCTGACCTTGCTGGGTGGGGCAGCAGTGAGATCTGAACAGATCTGGCTTCCCCTGCATCTCTTCATCTGTCTCTAATTTACTCTGCAGGTCACCCCCGTCATCACGGCTGGAGGACGCAGTGAGAGGCAGATGCATTCTCACCGGTTGCTGGTCTCCCCCGCTTCTGTCCTTCTTTCCCTCCTGGGGGTTGGCCTGCTGACTTCCGGCCAGTTGCACACCAGGCCCAGAGGTGGCCAGCTTGCTCGGATGCCTCACCTAGCTCCTGCAATGATGGGGGAAGGGCCAGCCCCACCATAAAGCCTATATACCCCACCACTCCACATGGTCTGCTGCTCCAGTTGCACTTGGCCTGAAACACGTGTTAGTTGAAGGAGGCAGAGAAGAGAAGGACTTGGAAGAAGAAGGCGGCTGCTCTCTTCCATCCCAGAGATGACTGAATGCGAGTGTCGCTCTGGGACACAGCGAAGTAATGACATCAAGCCTGCGCTGCAGTCCCCGGGGGGCTTTGTGGGCATCTGCTTTGGAGAATTTGGGGAATAGGCGGGCTCTGCTCTTTCTGCAAGTGTGGCATTGCTGGAGGGCAGAAGAATGAAAGCCTCCCAGCGGCTACTGTGGGGAGATAGCTCTGGTTGAAGAACAGCGGACCAAGGGGACAGAAGCCCCTGTTCCAGCCCCAGCCCCTTCTACCACGGTGAAGGGTTTGACCTCTGGCAGCTTGTTTACTCTCTCTTCCACCCAGGGAGGGACCAAAATATTGGGGAAATAGCAATTCCGATGTTGTTTGCTGTTTGAACAAAAAGCAACCCAATTTTTATTTAAACACCCTGTAATCCACAGGGTTACGCAAGTTTTTTAAAATTTTTTATTTATTTTATTTTATTTTTTTTAATTGGTGGGTCCGTTAAAATAGGAAACTGGATTTGTATTTCTCTATCTCTAACAATGCTGCGGAAGGAAAGAAATCAGTGAGTTGAAAGTCAAACTGTCGTCAAAACAACTCATGAAAGCGATGCCTTTGTCAGCTGGTGACCCTATGACAGGTCTGGTGGGCATGACCCTGTCCCCTTCCCAGCCTGGCCAGGCCAGGCCAGGCCATGCAGCTGCTAGACTGTGTACCAGCAGGAATCTGCGGAAACCAGCAGGCAGGGATGAACGTAAATAGATCCTTGGGGAGGCAGGAGAGACCTTCATCACCTTAAAGTCCCAGAAACTATTCCCACACTGTCTGTCACTCCCACGGCAGGAAGAATGGGATTTGTTCTTTTTAAATCTCTTAAAGAATTTAAAGGCCAAACTCAACTGGGCTCTGGCATGGAAATTTCTACCAGGATGTATTTCTCAAAGACTCCTTCTCATGGCATACCCATTTCAAAGTAGCTGAGTTCATCAGCCTCTGCTGTGCAGTCTTGAACTCGTCTCATTTTGGAGGTGTTCTGGAAAGAGTTTGACATTTAATGGGGGGTAGCTGTGATCAGAAGGCTTTAGGTCAGAACCCTGGAGTGTGGAATTGTTTTTTGGTGACTGTTTTGGAGACATGGTCTAGTAAAAATCATTCATCTTCTTAAAGGCCCATCTGTTTGGGGGCAGGAACACTTTTCACCTGCATTGCACACAATGATGTCCCAGGTGGCATGGCAGTCATGGGACAAGCTGGCTTACAAAATGCTGAGACTGGGGAGAGAGAGAGAGAGAACACGAGATCGAGAGCAAGAGAGAGAGTGCGCACAGGTGAGGGCAATGGCTCCAAAGTCTTCTGGGGGGTGGAGGAGAGGCTCGGGCCATGGCAAGAGGTCCCTGGAGGTGGGTCAGGAGGTGACGGAAGTTGCTGGTTTGGACCCATCTCATTTGGCAAGTTGTCACCCACCCTGTTAGAACCAGACCCCGTGGGCCCACACCAGGGCTCTGATATCGTTGTGGCCACTTCTCCGCTGGTAGGGGAGGAGTTCTGATGGGTGGGTGGGTGGGGGGGTTGGTGGTGGAGGGTCAGGCAGGTGGATGCCCTTGATTGCCGGGGTTTGGGTACGGTGGGGGATGGGGCTCTATCCAGAGCTGTCCTGCTGAGCTGTTCCTCAGGAACATCTAAATAGAGTCTGGGGCAGAAACTCTGAAGACCTCCTATACTTCACTGGTCGTAGTAAATATTTATCATCGGATTTGTTTACTCCTCTATGAGGCCAGTCCTGTTTCACCCCCATGCCGTTCTCATGGCTTTTAGTTTACTTCTCATAACAGAAAGGCAAATGGTCACCAGATTCACTGGTTATTTTCAGTTACTCCAGACGCATTTCACTTTACAAGTTTAAAAAATAAGCTCTCAAGTTCAGTTTTGGGAGACTTTCATCCCAACGTGCACAATAAAATGAAATGAAATTGCTTGACCTACTGCAGATGTATGTGAACATAGTCTGATATGGTGAGAAGGAGCTGGAAAGTCTCCCTTTTTCCCACTCCCCCCGCCCAACCAATAACCATCAACCCTCTGCCCACAGTGGTCCCACGGGGTGTGGGTGTAGGGAGGGATGAAACGGGAGGAGGGTAATGAGGAAGAAGAAAGGGAAGAGGCAACAAGGAAGAGGGAAGTAGAAACAGATGACAACACAGGCAGGGGTGGGGGAGAACCGGCGGGAAGGGGGCAAATATGGGTGAGTGTGGCAGAGGCTTATGGACCCGGTTCTTGAATGTTTTCAGCGCCCTAAAGAGATTTGGCACACCATGAAATTCTTCTTTCTCTCTCCAAAAGCAATCGAATCAACAGACGAGCACACGAGAGCATGACTCCCCCATAGCCATACTCCCTATGGCCACTCCAAATACAGAGTGGTGGGGAAGAAGGGGTAGCAGAGGGACGTGGGGCTTTGGAGGCTGTTAGCCCCTTGCCCGGGAACTTAAGGCTCTCGCAGAGCCCACAGGGTGGTGGGAGAGGGGAGAAAAGTTCTGAGCCAGCCTCCGTGCATCAGAGCTGGACTCTCAGCCAAGAACTAGCTTTCTTCTCAGGTTGCTTCTTAAAAAGAACTGGGTCCTGGGACCAGTGGCTGCAAAAGACAGTTGACCAGAATGTAGACTGGCTCTTGAGGAACCCCATGAGCAGATGTGGATTGCCTTGGTCATCTTGAGGAACCCCATGAGCAGATGTGGATTCCCTTGGTCATCGAGCCCTTGCCACGTGCCTGGCAGGGTTGCAAGGGCTCTGTGTGTTTTATCTCTTTAAACCCCCACCTCCTGCCCTCAACACTGCAACCCTCTGGCAGTGTCTACTGCCTCATGTGGAGCTCAAATGCCACTGAGCCCGGTGTCTGCCTGATTTGGACCCTCCTGGTTGCTAAATGGACACCATGACTGCAGAGCTGCTGACCCAGAAGGCAGGCTTTGGGGCTGCCTGAGGCTTGTAGTGCTTGACATACAAGGGTGAACCAGCAAGATGGTGTCCCCAGCAGGAGAACCAGGGCAACACGGCTGCTTGCTGTCCAGAGAGCAGGAATGAGTGGCCTTGGCCCAGTTGTTGGCCCCCTCCGAACTGGATTTGCCATCAAATCCCTGAGGGGGCAAAATATTATCAGAAGTTCAAGTGGCGTGTCCCCTCTACTCTGGCCAAAGCGGAAAACCCCAGCTCTTGCGACATCCTTCTTCCTTCCTCGAATTGCAGGAGGAGAAGGTGGGTGCTTTGCTTAGTCTCCCTCTGATGTGATGGGCTGGGGTCCCTGCCATAAACGAAATGGCTGGGAATGGTCTTGTTGTGTTTTCTTGACAGTATGGCACAGGCCAGGTGACGGCCTTTGTCCACCAGTCCGCTATCCGTCCCTCACTGAGATGCCAAGGGGCCAGACCTCGGGTCTCCAATGGGCCTGGTTCTGGGTCTGAACTTCCACTGTACTTGGGCTCCCTGCTCCCAATAACGGTGTGAGGAACCTTTCCAGTGTTCAGCTACAGGGGCCTCTGATTAAGCCAAGCTGCTTGCTACCTAGCTCATGTTCACCTGCAGAGGGTTTTTCTTACTCTACAAGTCAGTGCTTATCCCTCTGGGCGGTAAGAAACCAAAGAGATCGTCTCTGTATGAGTGGCCCGGAGCCACCAACGTTGTTGTCCTCCATCTGAATCACTGGGTGTTTGTGACATGGAACTTTGAACCTCACTGGGGTTCCACGCATTCCCTGCTTGGAGAACACAATCTCCCATCCCTGGGCATGAGGCCATCTGGGGAGTACGTGCATAGAACATTCCGTGGGACAGTGGGAAAGGTGAGGACCCTGGATTCTCTCTCCCATGGCTGCTAGAGAGGGGTCTTGGCAGCTGGGAGATGTGGGGCAGGTCTGAGCAGCCAGCCTCCCCTCTCAGCCCTTCTCCACCTTACCGTCCCCTGTCCACCCCTGCTCATCTGTGTCTCTCTTCTCCTCCTCCTCTTTTCTGGGCTTTCTCCAACTTTCACGGCATGTGATTTCAGTATGCTCCTCTTCCCGTGCTCAGCCCTGCTCTAGGACCTCAGGGCCTGTCCCCCTGCCAGCTTCTGGTCTCAGGGGGCCCGTAGACCAGCCCCACTGCCAGGTGCCCTCTCTTTGGCTTTAGGCAGGCCATTTGCTAGCTGAGAGGGCCTTCCAAGGACCCGTGGCTTCTTTGGAACTCTCGACAAAACAGGTTCTGTAAGGATTAGTGAGGCACCAGCTTTTATGCAATAACAGCTAATCCCTTGTTTTCATAACAAGGTTGGGAGAATCTGTTTCTTATTTCTCCAGATTGTTTGTTGTTTCTAAATAGCTGCAGTGCCCCTGGCGGTGACGGTTAAGCTCCATCCATGACTCATCCGTCCCCCTGTGTCTGCCTTGCAGGTGTCACAGCTGCCTGCGGAGCTGGGGAGCTGAATGTCCTCTGACACTCAGCTGTCCTCAGTCCTGGATGCATGTGGAAATCACCAGGAGCTTAAAAAATTACCAATGCCTGGTCCCACCCCAAGTCTTCCGATTTAAGTGGTTTGGATGGTGGCCTGGGCATTGAGATTTTTAAAATATCTCCTGGTGCTTCTCTCATGCATGCAGAAAACCACTGCTTTATGGGAATTCAGGAAAGGCTGGAGGCCACAGCTGGGCAGGGGCCCAGCACGGGGTGGGCAATCAGATCCTTTGCAGTGTTCTCGAATGGTTTCACAAGAGTCCTTCCCGTCTCCCTAGGAGAGCCCATCTTGCTCTTTCTTTCATTTTTTCACTCAGCAAACGTGAGTTGGGACACTAATAAGTGTCAAGCATCAGGGAGACCCATGGAGAAGACATGGAGGTAGCTATCACAGAGCTTACCAGGTGGAAAGAGATAATTGGACCATCTTGCTGTAACTATTTTAATAGAGATCATGTATGAGCTCAGTGGAAAGAAGGGCTAACTCAGCATGCATGTGTTGGGGTTAGGGTGATAAAATGCTTTTTAGAAGCCATAATCCTTATTTGACAGAGAAAGAAGCTGAGAAGTTCAACACGAGCTGAGTGTTCTCTGTGACCTGAGGTCAAAAGCAACAAGGGTGGGTTCCCCCAAGCTCTGTCTTGATAGACCTAGATAGAGGGATCTAGATAGTCTTCTCCCTCCACAGCTAAGGAGGTGTCCTAGCATTGCATTGTGAGATATTAGATATTACCTGGAGAATTAAAATATTTCTACCAACTGTCCCATGGAACTGATGCTCAGTACCTTGGAGTATGATGTGGCTCTTTGTGACCAGATGTGCGGCGTGGGGATCGGCAGGGACAGCATCACCTGGGAGTTTGTTAGAAATGTAAATCCTCAGGCTCCACCCCAGACCTACTGAACCTGAATCTTTGATGAGCTCTGGAGGCCATTCTTAGGAGTCTCAGTGTCTGAGAAGCCCTACCCGAGGCCACTGACTCGCTTTCCAATGGGGTGATGTGATAGACTGCATTGTTATTTCCAATTTTTCACCCTCTCCATATCCGTACACTTTGCCAGGTGACTCTGCAGTTCTCGCTACTGGAGTAGAAGTGTGCTCCTCTGCCCTGATGGTGCCGGGTTGGCCAGTGACAGTCTTCAGCAATAGAACGTGGAAGGGACTGACAGTGTGCCAGCCTTGAGCCCAAGCTTTAGAAGGAATCATGTGTTTCTGCTTGCTCCTCTGGAAGCTTCCAACTTCTGTATGGGAAAAAAAATGTCCTCAGGGAGCTGCTGTGTCTTCAGGCTAGGCTGCAAAGTAATCACATGGAGCAGAGCTTCCCCAGCTGACCTGTTGACCGTAGCCCAGAGCAAATTTTCCTCGCTGAACTGAGAATGGATGCACAGTATTGTTTGCTACTGAATTCGGGGATTTTTTTTTTTTTTTTTTCAGCAATAGCTGACTGATACAGCTGATTGAAGCAGGATATCTACAAAGACAAGGTTCGGCATCCTGGAGATGAGGTTATTGCTATCAGGAAGTCAGGTCAGCACTCTGGTCAATATTAGGGGACAGGGGATCCTGTTTACCTCATGCGTTCTCCGTGGCTGTCCCTGAAGTTCTCAGCTTCATTCTCCTGGTACGATCTGCTCAGATCCCTAAGAGAATTTGACGAATTATGCCATAGACCATAGGACCCACTGTGACCCGTCACCTGAGTTATTGTGATACTTCCCAACGGATCTCTCCTTGCTCTTACACGTTCTCCCACTGTCTTCTCTGTCTTCTCTCAACAGAAGAACCAGATCTCTCCTTTTTCAAATCTAAGCGAGATGGCATCACTCCTCTGCTCCAAACTTTGAGAGGACTTCCCATTCTACTCTAAGTCAGAGTCCTTGCCATGCCTACCTACATAGTCCCGTGTGTTCTGGACCCCAGTTCCCCACAGATTTTTTTCCCTCTTACCATTCCTTTGTTCATCCCCTGGCCCTTCCAGCTTCCTGAGGTTTCTTGACCAAACAAGCACGCTCCACCTGAAGATTTTTGCAGCTGTTGTTCCCTTCACATCCACTCTTATCCTTTGTTCTGTGGAATGCCTACACAGCCATCTCCCGAATTGCTTCAGTGTCTTGCTCAAATATCAGAGTAATCTTTCCCTTGAAACATAGAAAAGGCAATCTCACCCTTTGCCCTAGATCACACTCCTATCCTGCTCACCCTACTTTATTTTTCTGCTGAACACTTGTATCCATCTGATATGTGATCTTTATCTATTTTCATAGTTAGCAGCTGCCTCCTACCCTCTAGAATATAATATTCATGAGAACAGGGAGTTTGCTTGTTTACTGCTCTATCCCCAGTGCACAGAGTAGGTGCTTAATAAGTACTTGTTGAGTGAATGAATGGATAACTGAATGAATCAATCATAAGCTGGACTGTGGTTTGGGAACCCTTGGGTTCAAACATGGCTATCTATGTTGGCCCTTGGGCCTAGCCTCTGGGCAGGGACATTTCCCCTTCAAGGAGCTAGAAGTGTGCCAGCAGCTGTAACTGACTATCTCTAATTAGACTCTGTCACAGGAATGTCTTGACTCAAAGTTCCTCTGATGTGGTATCCTCTCCCTGTCAACAAAGCTGCATTGAATGCCAAATCATAATTAGAAGGTTTTTCGGTGAGCAGTGAATAAGAACAAGGGGCTTGGGTTGACCTGGTCACCTAATAGTTTCAGATGATGAAGCATGTGACTGAATAACCTTCTCCGTTTCTATCTCATGGAAGACTTGGCCAGTGGGAGCCAGAAAAACTCCCAAGACCAAGACCCCCACCTCAACCCCACTTCTAGGACAGCACTCGGCAGGGCAGTGGCTGATGGTCTTGGGGACTCCTTCTCTGCTTTTGGGATGGGCCTGTTGAAGTACCAGGATCGGGTAGGCTTTGCTGGCGTCACAAAGCCTCACATATCAGTGGCTTAATACAAACATACTGATTTCTTGCTCATACCACCTTCTGAGGTGATCAGACGTCCCTCTTCGAGACCCTTCTCCCATCGGGACTCGGGGACCCACAATGATTCCAGCCACAGCTCAGAGTTCTCTGCTCCCGGCTGTGCAGATGCCAGTGGGCATGGAAAATCCACACCTGCTCCTCCCTGCCTTGGTCTGGGGGTGGCGTTACTCCTGCTCACAGTGCTTGCGAGGAAGACTTGGGCATGCGGTTCAATCCCAACTTAAAGGGAGGCTGAGGAAAGTGTCTTTCTGCCTTTCTGGACAAAGGAGCTGGTGTGGGAATGTATTCTGGTGTGTAAGGTAACACGTCTCTGCTGTGGGCCCATGACAAGTTTATGTCATAGATTAGCTCTTACGGGGCAACCTTCTTTCTCGTGAGGCAAATAGCAACCAGAGATAAAGAAAAGTGGAGACCCCGGAGGGAGGGTGCCCTGTGAAACAACGGATAGGCACAAACTTCCTATTTGTGCAAATCTTTTTCATGTGTATGCGAGTCACTGAGACCTTTATTATTAAATACATGTCAGCAATTTGGTCTACAAGGCTAGAACAGAGGCTGGGGAGCGCTCATTTTTATTGGCTGTTTGCCTTGCCTCAGGCTATCAGATCATTAGATATTGAAAGGACGTGAGAGACCCCTAAATCTGAATTATTTACTGTTAAATATGGGGTAATTGAGTCATGGGGGGCGAGGGGGTGGAGTGCCATCCTCAAAATACAGCTGGCCAGCAGAGGGGGCCGGCTGACCAGATCACCTGACTCCTCCCATCCCCCATTCCGGGCTCCCTCTGGAACCTCTGTTCTTCAGGTGCAAGAATTCCAGCCAGTGTCAATGACGCCCCAGGGCACCGGTGAGCCCGAGGATTTGTGCTTCCCCCGATCTTTAGCCAGTGAGTGGAGGCAAAGCTAGAAGGAGTGAAGGTGTTTGCATGCTCCATTTCCATTAGGGTCAGAGAGCTGTCATCTTATTCTGCCACAGCTCCCTTCCAGGTGGCACCAGAGGAAGCCGCGGGAGACTTTGAATGGCCTTGGGGAAAAACACGTGAGCAAGGTTTCTTTGTGTCCTTTTCTGGGCATTTGATTAGCTTCCTTTGCTTTATATAGTTTTCCAGGAATAGGCAGATGTGCTTCTCACCGCACAGATATTAATACCCCAAGCAGAGCGTTTGAAGGAAAACAGCCAGGGATAGAAACAACAAGTGGGGTGGCAGCAGGGTGGAGAGAGAGAGAGAGAGAGAATTTCACTGCTGTGGAGGGAAGTACAAACAGAAATAAGCCGGGGGCACTTTACTGTGTAATCGAACGATCCATTTTATAAGAATCGTGTCCTCACTGGAATTTTCTATGGCCTGCTAGGTAATGGGAAACATAGCTTATTATTATTATTGTATTACATAAGGTATATGAAATTATTATTACCCATTTTATTATCTGATACTAAACTTGTCAGGATTAGCTGATCATTCCGGGAAGAGTGTTGGGAATAATCCGTCATCATCCTCTAATCACTGGACAAGTTGGGCCTCCCTCCCTGCCTCTCGGCCACCATAGTGGCACCGAGAGAAGAAGAAACAATAACCAGCCCCAACAAGAAGGCATTCCAGAGTCAGAGCAGTCCTTTGATGAACAAGGCACCGTTTTAGGAAGACAATTTAGGGGGCAACTCTAAGATGGAAAATCCCGGTTCTATGCGCATTCAGGGTTGAAATAAATGTAGATTTATTTCATCTAGGGAGCTTAATTACCAAGAGAAAAACACAGCCTTTCTTCTGCAACTGGAAAATTTTGCTCACAGGGAACAAAGGAGAATTGCTTTTTTTCGAAGCCAGCAAGGAAAACTACTAGGGTTTGGGTTTGGGGAAGCCAGTCTTTGATTTCATCCTAAATGGAACCTGTCCGAGCATAGCCACAGACCCGCCAACGTATTTTTGTGTGTGTTAATGTAAGTGCACAGTATTGGGTTAAGGGTGTTGTGTAAATACCAGGGGAGACAAGAATGTCGGCTGTTACATAGGGCTAGGCCAGAAGGAACTTAGGTACATGTGTTCATATTGGGAAAGAGAAAGGCAGGCCAAGGGGACTGTTCCACCCTGCAGGGACCGTCCCACCCTCCAGAGACTTCCTAACCTACAACAGATGGTCTGCTGGGGGAGCACCAGGAGTAAGAGGAGTTGCATTTTCTGAGGTTACTGTGCATCTTGGGTGCATGGTGTGGGAAGATGTTGACTGAGAAGTGCCATAGCTTCCTGGAAATACACTGCCTGGGGTGTTGTAGAGGACAACATAGAAGAGAAGCCCAACGTGAAAAATGGTGCCAGAATGCAGTAGACCTGAGTGGAAGTCTGACCATGTGGATGCAATGTCCTGTGTTTGTTTGTTTTTTTTTAAGCAGAAGTTTGGATGGCGACTGTAGATCTTGTAGGATCCCTCTGGGCTAGACAGGTGGCTGTCAGCAGTGACTGGGAGCCGGGCAGGGATCTTGGCTCTCCTTGGATATAGGTTGGCTGGAAAGCATCATGCACCCTATGGACCACTGGGCTACAGTCAGTAAAGCTCACCTGGGGAACTTTCAAAAGTACTGATACCTGGATCCCATCCCAGCAAGACTATGGCAGAATTTCAGGAGGTAGGGATGGGAACCTAGGCTGCATGGGTCTCAAGGGAGCCACCAAGGGCATGCAAGGCAGTTAGGGTTGAGAAACACTATTAGAGGAATTGGGGGATTGAAGAGTGTTTCCCTACCCCTTCCCAAGTTCATGTTTACCCTGAACCAGAGTACATGACCTTATTTGGAACCAGGATCCTTGCAGAGGTAATTGGCTGAGTTCATGCTAGAGCAGGGTGGGCCCTGACTCCAATGACTAGGGTCCTTATAAGAAGAGGGGAGGCTATGCAGAGGTGCACATAGAGGAGGGGGTCATGTGAAGATGGAAAGAGAATTGGCATGATGCCACCATGAACCAGAGAATGCCTGGGGTCTCCAGAGGCTGGAGAGGTAAGGCAGGCTCCTGTCCTAGAGACTTCAAAGGGAGCCTGGCCCGGCTGACACTTTGATTTCTGGCTTCTGGCCTCGAGGACTATGAGAAAATAAATTTCTGTCATTTTAAGTCACCTAGTTTCCTGGTAATTCCAACAGGCCTCAGAAATGAATATAGGGGGAATTTATAATACCTGACTTATAGGGCCTTTTTTATGAAGGGGCAAACGGATTTATATGCAGAGAATCTCATTAGGGGTTCATGTTCTCATAAGCGGGGAAGCAGAGTTGAGGCTGCCTTTTTCCCTCTGGGTAGCTGCAGAGACTTAACCTCCCCAAAGCAGGGGCATTGTGTGTCGGGGGTGGTGTAGTTGTACAGCACCTAGTAGAAGGTGCCCTGGGTGTATAAGGGAACATGTGTGCACAAGAGTCCATTGGCATGGGGAGTGGGCCTACCGTTTAGTTTCTCAGAGCAAAGGCAGGCACAACTGCACTCATCTGAAGTGGGCTGGCCCTGAAGTACAGTCACAAGTATATAGTGTAAATCTCCTTGACCTTCTCCAGAGGTTGTGCTACCACTTTGCAGGTGATTGTCATTAAGGAAAGGGGGACTAGTGAGCCTTTGGGGGGACTGTTGGATACTGGCTGTGAGATGACACTACCTCCTGGGGTCTCAAAATGCTACAATGGCCCATCAGCCAGAGTAGGAGATTGTTGCGGTGAAGTGGTTAATAGGGTTTTGCATCAGGTCCATTTCACAGTGGGCCAAGCGTGTCTCTGAACCTATCCTATGCTTATATCCCCAGTACTGGGGTGCATAACTGGAACATAGACATACTCAGCATCTGGCAGAGCCCCCACCTGTTTCCCTGACCCCTGGAATGACCTAAAGACTACTTTGGTGGGAAAGGCCAAGTTGAAGGTTCTAGAATGGCCTCAGAAGAATTATGGCATTTCTGGAGTGACTGCAGAGGTTAGTACTACTATTAAGGACTTGTAAGTTAGAGAATCCTACCATATTTCCATTGAACTTGCCGATTTGGCCTTCACTGAACTAACTCATCTCTAGTCCTCTGTCATAATCTAATCCACAAGGCCCTTACTTGTCCCTCTGTTCCATGGGACATCATGCTGATCTACTACACTGATGCCCATTGATGATATCACGCTGATTGGACCCAGTGACAAAAAGTGAGTTAGAGGAAACTGATCTAGACACTTCAAGGGTGTATCGGAGGGTGGACATAGATGCCACAAAAATTTAGGAACCCTTATCTCAGTGAAAATTTCTAGAGGTTCAATCCTCTATGACATGCTGAAAGTTTCTGCATCTAGCACTTCTGCTGCTAAGAAGACACAAAGTCTAGTAGACCTTTATGGATCTTGAAGGCAGTCTGCCCTTCATTTGGTCATGTCATCTGAATCATTTGTTGCATAAGCCCCCCAAATTGCCAGTTTTGAGCTGGTCCCATAACAAAAGAAGGCTCTGTGGTAGATGGCTTTGCAAACTGTGCTGTCACTTTGGCCTTGGAATCAAGGATATTTTATGACACCTGATGTGTCTCTAGACTATGGCTTTGACATACTCTTATAAATGAGTCATAGGGAAGGTCTTTAGGATTTGGGAACATTGCTATGCCATTCTGTAGATAACTGTTCATTTGAAAAATAGCTTTTGTCTCATTACTAGGCCATAGAGACTGAGTCCCTATGTCTGTATGGAGCAGAGACCGAGCACTTGACCTTGGACTCCATACCACCCATTGAGAACTGAGAGTTTTCTGACAGATCAAGCCATAAAGTTGGGCAGGCACAGGTCCTAAAGATAAACGCAAGATCTACAAACAAGTGGCTCAGATTCTCATGGCTCCTAGTTCTTCTGTTTTGCCTTCTCTCTCTCAGCTTTTACTTTTGGCATCACTGAGAGTCCTTCTGACCAGTTTCTGAGAAGAAAAAACTTTAGTCTTAATTTAGAAATGGTTTTGCATGACATGGCCATCCCAAGATGACTAAAGTAACACATGGGCCTTAGTATGCTACTTTAGGGAGAGACTTAGTATGTCTTTGGTTGTGTGATGGTAGTTGCACCACATTCGGTGAAAACATCCTTTTACTATCATCCTTACTTGGGAATAAACATGACTGAACAAGGTGTATATGGATGTCTCGTTGAAAAGGGGTAGACTGTGGTGGTTTTGTACTGTGTCGGCTTGGCTAAGCTCGAACGACGTTCCCAAGAATCGGTGTATGGGTGTGAGTTAGACCCACTCAAGGAGAGATTACGTGATGTTTGAAAGGTGGAAAGAAAGCAGCCATTACTCTCTGAAGATAGTTGTGTAAGATATGGTGAGAGACAAATGTGGAGACACGAGTGGGTTCCAGACTATTCTTTCTGCTTCTAGTGAAAGCCTGTCAGGGTATTGCCAGCGGGGCCTACCTTGCCCTTCCTTTGCCTCACTCTGCATCCAGCTCATCTTCCTGATGACTAGCCCTGCCGGCTACCAGCGAACCATGCCTGCTTTCCACAGGCTTCTCCACTAGCTCCTCTCTGCCACACCATCTCCATAGATAGACGTCCCTGGTCTCTGGACAATGTTAACTTGTCTATTGGGGCCGTGTCTCTGCAGTTCTGATCAATGACTGCCTCTTTCGGAGTCTTATTTCTCTAGCTTTCCCACAACTGTGTGAGGTTTTATTTCTCTAATCAATAAGAATTTGGTATCCTGAGCTTGGGAGAAGGGAGAAAAATCACCAAATCCTTGAAGAAAAGACAGCAAATCTGGCCATTGTCACAGGAGGACCAGGACACCAGTGACCTGGAACCAGGTCACTGAGCTGTCTGTCTTTACTGCATTTGCTACCTTGCAGGTGCACAGCAGCACCCATCTCAGTAAAGTCTTAAGTGTGAGGTTTCCATCTCAGTGATCTGAACCTTCATGTGTCTTCTGAGGCTGACGGAGCCTTGTGAATCCAGACAGATTCACAGCCCCGCCTTCGCAGACAGTAGGAGCCCTACACACCAGTCTTGGCAATCCGAATTTGAGAAAAGTTATGTAATAATGTCAACAGTGAAATCTTGTGCGTGGGATGGAGAAAGGAAGCTTCCAGAGCATGTCTGTGGGTGGAATGTTGAGGTCTAAATCTCAAGCGGTCATATTAACTCGAAGTTTAGCAATAAGCAACATGTGAGTTGGGAACCTCAGAGAAAACTGTTGAAACATGTGTCTGGAGTCTCCAAATGGCATGAGGTAACCATTTTAAAACCTTTTATCCCCCCTAAACCCCTAAATATATGCTCATGGAACTGGAATCAGAAAAAAACAGACTTCTAAGATAAGTCTGGAAAGATTTCTTATCTAGACTCCTCAAATGAGCAGACAAAAACCCAGGACCGTGTAAGGGCACACACTGGGATTTTGGAAGGTCTTAGTTGCAGAGATCCTTAAGTGAGCGCCATCGAGTGTGGCTATCTTTCCAGGACAAAGGGGACTTTTTAGTGTTTAAATCAGAAAGAGCTTAGCTACTAAACCAGAAATGTGGTGCTTTGGTAAGAACTCTGACAAAATCAGGAAATCTAAGTTCTCATCTGGGTGTTCCCAGAAGAGTCACTTAATTCTCTTCAGGTCAAAGTTTATTCATCTGTAAAACAAACAGGTTGGGCTAGATCAGAGGAGAGATTAATCTCCCGATTCAGCTCTAATCAACTGGAGACTTCAGGGCCAAGGGGAAGTGTTCTGGGAATGACGTCTGCCTTGGCTGGGCAGGAGCTTGTGATTTAACAAGAACCACCAACCCCTTAGACCAGGATCTTGAATGTTTGGCCTCACCACTTACCATCTTTGTGATTCAGCTTCCATTTCCTCAGTTTTAAAAGGGAGATGCCGTAGTACCTCCGTGGTACGGTGCTGGTCAAGGCTAAATCAGGTGCCTGTCAAGTACATGGTAGGAGTTCAATGAAAGCTGGCCATGATAGTGTTAGTATTAGTTTATATGTCCCTGATTCTCTGCATCCTAAATGCCCTTCTGTGCTCTGATGACCAAACCAACTGGTTACATTTAAAAATACTGATTTCTGAATTTAAAAACTGGAGATTTTGTTCTATAGGTCCAGTTTGGGGGGCGCCTGGGTGGCTCAGTGGGTTAAGCCTCTGCCTTCGGCTCAGGTCATGAACTCAAGGTCCTGGGAACAAGCCCCACATTGGGTTCTCTGCTCAGCAGGGATCCTGCTTCCCCCTCTCTCTCTGCTTGCCTCTCTGCCTACTTGTGAACTCTGTCTGTCAAATAAATAAATAAAATCTTTAAAAAAATGGGTCCAGTTTGGGAACAGGGATCCATATTTCTAGAAAGATTTTCAGGTAATGATGACTGGTAGCCTTGTTTTAAAATCCATGCTCTAGCCAACACACACACACACACACACACACACACACACACACTCACACTCCATCTAGGTAACGAAGTCTATTTAAACACAGAACTGCAATCTGAAAAAGAAAGAATTCCTTAGTCTCATAATAAAATGAGTTTCCTTATTTATACCTCTATGTCTTTGAAAGGATTTGAAGTGGTATAAAGTGCTCTCTACCACACCGCGTAAACCTCAGCGAGAATTTCTTCATCTGACTTTCAAAAAGACTGCGGGAAATGCTTGCTTGGAGGAATGCGGTGGAGACGTTCAGCATCTGGACATTCCTTCCGCGTGATGGCACACATCTGGCTCTTTGGAATGAGCAGAACATTTCCCTTCCAGTTTCCCTCCAGATGTCTGAGGATGTGAGGCTACAGCCCACGAGGTGAGCCATTTATCAAGCTTTACTGACTAATTAAAAGCCAGAGCTGGGCAGAGGCCTCGCGGGATTCTTTATCCTTATCGTGCATGAATGTGCAGGGTTTTTCACTCCGACGCGCGCCGCAGGACCCACCTTCCATCAAGCAGACAGTGGACTTTTTTGCGCCCTGCACTTCAGATGTACGTGCCCAAGAGGCCCAGACTGAAATGAGGGATTGGTGCACGAGTGTAAACGGACGTCCTGGCAGACAGATGGGTGGACGGTTAACTGGCTTCCACTGAATCCAAATGAAGCTAACACCATTCAAATTCCGGCCCAGCTATGTTGTACCCAGCTCAAGGTTGCTGAAATTGAATTCAAAAGCCGAAAACACATGCTGGCCCGGCTCAAGAGCAGCTGCCGATTGCAAACACATGGCTTAGCAATGCATAAGATGCTCTGGGGTGACATTTGGGGTTCCTGATTAAGTGGGATAATCAAAGAAACATCATTCAAAACCCTTGCCCTTGCACACAAGCACACATCCAGAATATTTTTTTTTAAAGAAAGCATTAAGAAAAAACAAAACAAAACAAAACAAGACAACAACAACAACAAAAACACTAAGTAAAATAAAGATCTCTGATGAAAATACTTAATGGTCCCAAAGATGGAAACTAAACTTTGAGTTTGAGTTTCACAGATGGCAGTGGAAAATGCCGCCTAAAGCAAGATGCTGTGCAGTTAGGAGATTTTGAAGCCTTAGGTACAATTTCTGAAACAAGGGAGGTTAAGATCCGTGGCCAGGAAGGATCCAGTACAGGTATCCTTATCTGACAGCAAGAGAAAAAAAAAAAAATTCATGCTGGAGACATGTCTTTTTCTTCATCAGTCAAGAGTGCAAGTCGACAAGAGGCTAAGGCCAAACCAAACTCCTGCATTTGGAAAATACCCACTGGCTTCGAAGGGGAAAGGGAGGAGGTGGTCGAAGATAGCCTGTAGGTCTCCTCCAAAATCCCAGCTTGGAAACACTTTGTTACGGCAAGTGTCCATGGATTAGGGTCTTGCGGGTGAAATCGGAACAAAGAAGGTGGTCCTGCCATGTGGAGGAAATGAAAATGTGCTGCGCTGAAATCCTTATAAAGACTGCTGGCGCTCTGGCAATTTCACTTTTTAAGTGCATGTTATTAAAAGAACCCCCGGCTGTGAGAGTTAGTGCGGTTGGGCAGAGTGTAACCCGGCTCAGCTCCTGGAGGCTGTGCGCTCAGCCTTGCTGCTAACTCCCTGCAACTTTGGGGATTCACCCCATCACCCTAGTCTCTTGTTTCTCCTCATCTTCTCTAGCAGATTCGCGTTGTGAGATGAATTGCTGGCTGGGGCTCTGCGTCTTTCCCCTCTTCCTTTTTTCTTGTCTGTAACCACATTCCCACGGAAGAAATCAATCCGCATATCCTCATTGACGCTTCCCTGAAACCCTTTGAAATGTATTAGCAGTAGGCGAAGTGCGTGTTTGAGGACCGATGCATGGGTTACACTGCTGCCTATAGATCGCCACCGGGAGAGAAAACTTGTAGACAGATGTTTCTCTCTACTTTTCTCTTGTGTAGCTTTTTCTGCGGTTTGGTCTGGTTGGAGCAGAGCTGAGCATCAGGATGTTCTGAATTCAGGAGGCAAAGAAGTAAAGGCAAGCAGCAAGGATTTCTCTTGCTCCCACCTCATCCTGAGTGCCGGGCGGGCCCTGGTGCTGGTGACTGTTGTCTGAAGCAGCATTTTTGGAAGTGTGCCCCATCCCAGAAGGCGCCTGTAAGGTGGCCAGGCTCTGGGCTGTACCTGGGTCATTTCTCAGAGTCACTGTGCCCGTTGGTGGGTCCTGCAGCAGAGGGATGAGCTGGACAGCATGTAACTAAGAATTCTCCAAATAGACCCTCCAAAACTCTTCCTTTTTGGAAACATACATATAAACTTATGTGCGTGTGAAGAGTGCATTTATACTCTTGCAAGCTATTAGGAAGGTTGGAAAAGGCCCTCCACCAGGTTAGCAGCCAACATTGCCCAGATTTGGAGAAGGAATGTGGGTGCAGGTTGGGCCCCTGGGGCCATTCTCAATCTTGGTTGATTTCCCGGTGGAATCTCAACCACTTTTTTCCATTAGCATCTCCCTTAGGAGAAAAATTCTCCCTATTGAGGGAGATGAAATATTGAGAAATAAGCTTTTGATGGTAGCATTGAGCTTTGCAGGGCCACAAACAATTATGGTATCTGTGTTCTTTGGCTCCAAAGAATTAATTTGTGTCTCCATAGAGGTGGTGTCTCCTCTCTTGAGAATTCATGTCTGGAGGTCCAAGCAATGGGTTCCAACAAATTTACCTCGTTTAGAGGGGTTATACCTGGTGTCTTCTATTTCTTTTGCTGGGACAGGTGGGAGTAGGGTATTGGAGGGATGGGAAGAAGAGAGGATGTGCCCATTGTTGCCATGGCTTCCAAGCAAATTAGGAACGAATTTCCTGGTTCCCGATAGAGATAACAGATAACAAGAATTATTACTGCATGGAGGGGATATGGAATAGGTTTTAAGAGGAAGGGTTCAAATTTTAGTTCTACCTATTGTTGGCTGCCTAACCTTAGGCAAATTACTTAACCTCCTAGACTTCACTTTCTCAATCTGTACGTTGGGGATAGTATGACCTCATTGGGTTTTTGTGAATATTTAATGATAAAATACATGAGATGCGCTAAGGATAGTGCCTGGGATCCAGTTAGCTTCTACTGGAGTCCCCATTTATTCATTTTTTTGTAATTAATTTTTAACCTGATTACCTAATTTCAGGCATGTCAAGTAGTAATAAGTAAGTGTTCCTAAGTAACAATTTTATATTTTAGCTTATTTGGGTGGCGGTGCTGATTTCTCCTTTAAGGAATGGTTGATAGCAGGAATTCTTGGTTCCCGCCATTAGTTATATTGGAGAGTTAGTTATATTGGGGTAACACTTTTCTACAAACTCCCAGTTAGGTCATTTTGCCAGCCATGAAGTTATTAGGAAACCAAGTTTCAAATCTTGGCTCTATTGCTAAAAACCTGTGCCTCAGTTTCCTCTTCAGTGAAGTGGGAGCAATCAAGCCTCACTCACAACCTGGTGATTCGATGAGGTAATGCATGTTAGAACATTCTGATTTCCTTTCTAGCCCCGGTAGGGACTTGGATTATCTATCAAGCATCAATTACCACCACCCTTTCTCTTCTAACAAAACGTGTTAACAAGTGTGTCTATCTAGTCCCATTAGAAAACCAGCAGGGGCAGTCCACGTGTCTGCAGTGGCACTGGCCTCACCCCCAATGAGTAGTCCAAGCTGGTTGGCCCATGGCGCTACCCTGGGACGCATGTAGGGAGGCGTGCTGTCTCCTGCCAGATGCGAACAAAAACACACAAAGTTTGCTCTTCTTTTAACTCTCTGATGATTTATCTCTTAAGTAGAATTTGGACTTCTGGCTTTGGTCCTCTTTCTGAGGACCTGAAGATATAACCCCAGCTGGTTTATATCCTGAAGGTATAACCCTAGCTGGTTTATACCATCCCGTGTGCTCGTGACTCCCACATATGTCTCTCCAGGCTGGAGATCTGTCCTCTGCCCCTACTCCACCCCAGGAGCCACTTCTCAGTCTCTATCTGAAAAATGAAGCCATTGTCTTCCCCAAATCTCCTCTCTTCATGTATTTTCACCCTGGCTAATGGAGCTCATCACCAAAGTCAGCTGACCCACCATAGGGTATGTCCATGGGCCAGATGCTGCAGAAGACTCTCCCACCTCTGGTAACTCGTCTCTACTGAATGGGGGTGGGGGGTGAACAACAGAGGTGTTCAGACTAAAATGCTGAATGTTGATCTTTTCTTATATGTAAGAATGGTGGTTCCTGGAGAACAAGTCTTCTTAGCTTGGGGATCTTTCTGGATTGACAGAAAAAGGATGGAGTGAAGGAAGGCCACTTTGTCATCAGTGTATGGGGTGTTTGGCTTCTTTGAGTGACCTCTGCCCTCAATGTCCAGAAAGAGGAAAGTTCGGGAACCAGTCCTATTTTGGCTGTTCCCGTGAGTTTACTTGGATTAAGGACAGTTAGCAGATGGCAATGGTGGATTTCCAAGAGAGTTCCTGTCCCCATGGCCTCATCTGCAGGTCCCCTGGTGGAGCCATTTCTAATGGCTTCTGGCGGAACAGAGTTTCCCAGGGTGGTGCTATGCCTTGGTGCCTTTATACCAATTGGTGTCTCTGCTGAAAATGTTTACTCATTTGTTCATCCATCAACTAGAAATGGAAAGGTGCCTCAGTGGTCCCACTCTTAGTTAGATACCTGAAAGAACTGAAAGAGAGACTCAAACAGATATTTACACACCCGTGTTCCTAGCAACATTATTCATAACAGTTAAAACATGGAAGTGACCCAAGTGTCCACAGATGGAATGAATGGATAAACAGAATGGGGGATATACACCCAATAGGAAGTTCTTCAGCCTTAAAAAAGAATGAAAATCTGATACACACCAACATGGATGAACCTGAAAACATTACGCTGAAAAGAAGCCAGATATGAAAGGAAAAATATTGTATGACTCCACTTACAGGGAATATATATAGAATCCGCAAATTCAGAGAGATAGAAAATGTGGCGAGGTGGCCAGGGGCTGGCGGAGGGGAGAATGAGGAGGGAGCTCTTGCATAATGGGTACAGAGTTTCTGCTTGGGATGATGAAAAGTTTCGAAAACAGTGGTGATGATTGCCCAATACTGTGAATATAATTAATGCCACTGAATAGAACACTCAAAAATGGTTAAAAAGGCAAATTTGTTATATGCATTTCACCACGACAAGAAAATATGTAAATAGAGAAATGGCATTTACCATGATGGTTCTTAGAGTATTTGTAGACCTATGTGAATGTCAAGGGCGGGAGCCTTGCTTTATTTAACTTTGTATCCTCTGAGTCCAGCCAGCAAGAACAAATGAGAAGCTTGAGGCTGGGTCTTAAAAAGCTCAAGAGAGGAGAGGCAGTGACATCTAAGTACATCTAATCTTTTTATTTTATTATTCTGGAACTTAGGTACAGTATTGATGGGGTCCCTTTTTGCTCTAAAATTGTTCCTTTCTGGGGTGGAAGGGGTGGAAAGAAGGGTTGACTAGGGCTCAGTGAAGTGTCCTCTGGTGACAATCTTTGGGTGAACCTGGAGGCCACAGGGCATGGTTTATTGAGGGCACCTGTGGGGGCTGGGCTTGGAAAGCCAAGGAAAGAGGGGTTGGAGATGCCTTGATTCTCAGCTCAGAGCTTTGAGCTGCAGACGTGAAGGTTCCTGAGCCGGGGATTGCCCCAGGAGAGTGTGGTTTGAGACAGGTGGCCTCTGGGGACCAGACGCACTCTTCCAAGCAGCCTCCAGCAGCCACACGTGGCCTGGTGGCTTCAGTGTGTGTCTAGGCTCTGCCCGCTGAAAGGTTGTGATTATGTTGATCAGAACTATCTTTTTCCCTGGGGGGGGGGAAGAATGTTTCTTCTTTTGTTTATTCTTTTTTTTTTTTTTTGCTAAAAAACAAAACAAAAACAAAAACAAGGAAGTCCTCCTCCCCATGTCCTTCAAAGCGCTGTGGCATCTTCAGATCTGGGTACTTGAAAGCTAAAGCTGGTCATAATTTCCGACGGACATAATGTGCATTTGAAATTCTTTTCCACATCAAATTAAATCTGTCTTGGACTGATTTCCTGGAAGTGTTTTTCATTAGAATAATAGTCCTCAGCTGAGAGATCAGATACCACAGAAGGGGAAGCAGGAACGGAACCATCAAGTGCCTCCTTGAGGAAGACATCCCGCCATTATGTCTGAGGGGCTACTTGGAGGAGACCATCCCTTCTCTAGGCCTGCCCTAGAGAGGTGCTAGGTCTGGTGAACTTCCACCTATTTTAGTGATAAAATCTTTTTTTTTTTTCATTCAAAATAAAAAGAAAAAAAGAAACTAGTTTCCACCAGGAAATCATCCACCTACCCATCCACCCAACCCAAATCTATCGCCTACCGACTGGCTGGGTATCCCTCTGAGATGCCAGGAATATAATGGTTAGGAAGACAAAGTCCTTGATAAAAAGAGGATAGCTCCGAGGAGAAAACCTCAGGGACCAAGAGAAAGCTCCAGTAGTATTTGATGACTTTTTTTTTTTTTTTCTGGTCTTAAATAGGTCCTTCTGGGTAAGGCACATAGACATGCTCTGCCTTACCTACAGAGGGTTCCAGAAGGACTAATGGAGGAAATCCTTCTGAAATTCTTTTCTCCTCCTCCTCTCTGAAACATGACTTGTTTACTGCAGGCTGTTAACGGCCTTGAGAGCGTCTTTAATCCTTAGCCAGGGTCTTTAAATATAATACATCAATAACAGGTAATTATTTGCTTTGAACTTTCTGCTCCTTTCCCCCATACCCTGCGGGCTGAGCTTGGAACTTTTAAGCACTGTAACAGATTCTTCCTATCAAAGTGTCAAAACTCATAAGGCATATGTCAAAGAAT
The DNA here is from genome assembly GCF_011764305.1 of Mustela putorius furo. Taxonomy (NCBI): domain Eukaryota; kingdom Metazoa; phylum Chordata; class Mammalia; order Carnivora; family Mustelidae; genus Mustela; species Mustela putorius. Next base: position 8,342,531 of record NW_025422010.1, on the reverse strand, counting down.
TCATTTGCTTACTTTCATCTCTCTTCCCTCCTCCCTCCTTTTACTTCTAAGTCTCACCACAGCTTTACGGATTCTCGCGCTGAGGGCCCGTTTGCAGCCTCATGGCTTTTCTCTAAGTCCGGACCACCTCAGACCCTGAAGAATTTGCCCCTATGCACCCAGCCTTGTTGCATTTAAGAGGCTCAGGCGGTTGAGTTTGTTACTCCTGGCCTGTCACGTTATTCCTGTTTTGAACGTGTCCAGGAAAATCCTGTCAAATTCAAAACTTCCTTTTGCCCCAAACTGATCTTTGATCTGAGGGGCCTGGACACGACGGACTCTGAGCAGCTTGCTCTGGGCTCCGTGGGGCCCAGGAGCTCTTTTGCAAGCCTTTTGAGGCAACAAAAAATGGTTTATTTTTTCTGTCAGCTGGGGTTGATGATGGATGGCCTGGTGGTTCGATCTTGTGAGCTCCTGGACCAGCCCTGTCCTGAAGACAGCTTCCTCACCAGGGAGTTCCTCCCATCTTCTTCAGCTCTGTCTGTGGGCTGTAGATCCGTCTGCTCTGTGGAAGCCACAGGCACAGTTTCCCATGGTTTTTTTCTAGCAGGTTCCAGTAGCCAACTGACGGCTCTAACCTTATTGCTATATCATTGTGTTCAGTGGTGCCAGTTTGGTCCTCTGTTTAAATAAAATCATTATTGCCCACCCAAGACTCTCTTGTATGTATGAAAGGGTTTTCCAGGAGCACCTGGGTGGCTCAGTGGGTTAAAGCCTCTGCCTTCAGCTCAGGTCATGATCCCAGGGTCCTGGGATCGAACCCCCCGTCGGGCTCTCTGCTCAACAGGGAGCCTGCTTCCTCCTCTCTCTGCCTGTTTCTCTGCCCACTTGTGAACTCTGTCTGTCAAATAAATAAATAAAATCTTTGAAAAATAAAAGGGTTTTCTAGACATCAGCTGAAGTGGTACACAAATTAATAGAAATGCCGGTCCCTCAGAAAATCGAAGGCTTAGTAGGTGTGCAGAACAGATGGTCAGGGAGTTTCTTACCTCAGGCTCTCAAGGGAACAAAATCAATGGTGGACTAGGAACTCATTTTAAATCTAAGGAGTTAGTCAGATTTAACCAAAGAGAAACATCAAGGGTGTTACTTGACACTGATAAAGTTATCCACATTTCTATACCCCAAATAATCAAATTGGATAATTGGATTCTGTGATGTTACTCAGATGATTTCCTTACTCGCTATGTATAGAAATTCACTTTGAATGTAGACATAACGAGACCTAACAGGATGTTCTGGAGTCTCACTGGGGAATAAAGACTAACAAAGTGGAAACTTTCACTCTTAAATCTGATTTCATCCTTGACCCTGCTAGTGACCTTTGGCCTATTACCTCCTCTTTCAATATCTGTTTCCCCATGATTATGATGGTTATACAGTATCAAAGGAGCTTTTCCATGTCATGAAGGACTCCTGTGATAAGCAATATGTTTATATTGAAGAACATTGAAGAATTTAGATTCTATCTAGGATGTCAAAATGTTATTTATATCAATGTGTTTTTTTTAAAAAATTAGTGTTTAGATATCATGAAGATCAATGAACTAGTGGGCTGACTCTATTTTTCTTTTATCCAACAGTTATTTTGGCAACATATGATAGAGCTTGAGTGTGCCATGTGCATAATTAACAATGGCAGAAAAACAAGGATAACATTGTGCTAGTAACCGTCAGGGAAGGGCTGTCTGTTTGCCCCAGAATGAGCTCAGCAGGGAGGGTGGGCTGAGTTCTGTAAGAAAAGAAGTCAGATTTAGAGCTCCCGTGTTTTTGCAACTTCAGTGAACAGAGGGACATCTGGTAGAGAAGATATCCACAGTTTCCTGTTCTCTGCTTTGTTGTCCACCACCCCCACCCCCATTCTGATTACAGGTTTGGCTTTCACGGGCTGCCCTGTCCAGGGGCTGGGAGATATAGAGTTATAGGAGCGGGTAGTTGATCACTTTAATTACAGGCCCAGGGGTGTTTGAGGGGTATTTCTTTCCTTGGGATAATCTTCTGCAGCTTTGTGAACATCTCAGGGACCCGTGGATCCTTGTCAACACCACACTGGGTTCCCACCACTGGCTAGCTTTCTAGCTGAGGAACTGTCAAAAATGTGGAATTTGTCAGCATGAATTCCTAAACAAGCAGGAAGAGCAGCCATAAATATTGATGGGTTGTTAGCTTACTGTCAAAATGAATTCTTTATCACATTCGAATAATCGGACCACAGGGTATTAAATCAAGTAGATACTTGGGTAGATTTTGATCATTAAAGTTAATTTGTTGCTATAAAATTAATATAAAATATAATTCAATATAAGCAGAGGATGGCAGGATTTTCTTTGGATAAAAATTGAATGAAAGGGATTACGAACTGCTTTAAAATGAAAGATTTGGGCGCCTGGGTGTCTCAGTGGGTTAAGCCTCTGCCTTTGGCTCAGGTCATGATCTCAAGGTCTTGGGATCAAGTCCCACTTCAGACTCTCTACTCAGCAGGGAGCCTGCTTCCTTCTCTCTCTCTCTCTGCCTGCCTCTCTGCCTACTTGTGATCTCTCTCTGTCAAATAAATAAATAAAATCTTAAAAAAAAAAATGAAAGATTTTGATGACTCTGGCTAGAAATAAGTAAGTATGTGTGTTAACAAGAAACTTCTACTCTTCATAGTGAATATACATTGAAAGCAAAATGGACTGATACCTGTTTCATGATATAAAGAAATTTTAGCAAATCATAGGCACACTCCGTATTATAAACATGGGGCTTTTTATTTATTTATTTATTTTTAAAGATTTTATTTATTTATCGACACACACAGGGTGGGGGGGAGAGAGAGAGAGAGGTCACATGTAGGCAGATATGCAGGCAGAGAGAGAGGGGAAAGCAGGCTCCCCGCCGAGCAGAGAGCCCGATGTGGGACTCGATCCCAGGACCCAGAGATCACCTGAGCCGAAGGCAGAGGCTTAACCTACTGAGCCACCCAGATGCCCCAATATGTGGCTTTTTAGCATCCTACACATTTCTAGGACTCAGATCATGGGAACTGTGGCTCAGAATGTTGTTTCCAACTCTAGGTGCCATGTTTCTGGGCAGGAAGGGAGTTGAAATGAAGTGCAACAAGAAGGCACGAGATGGTAAGAAGGCCTTGAAAGCATCACAGATAAGGAGCAGGTTAATGTATTTCACGCAGGAGAAGAGACTGGGGATATCATCTATTTGCCTTCAAACAGTTAAAAGACTCCTTTGTAGAGAAAGGAGTAGACATTTTTCATAGGAGCTTGGCTAACATTTCAGAATGTTTCAATCTCAGAAATATCTGCCAGAGAATATAGTTTTCCAACCTGGGAGTGAATTGCCTTCTAACCAAGTTCCTGTACACTGGAGACTTATATACACTGGGGAGAGGAACTGTCATGTATTGTAATGTGATTACTGATCACATTGTAAGGGATTAGTAAAGCTCCTTCCTTTGAAACTATGTACCAGTTGGTGGTTCACTGTCTTCTTGTCTCTACTTGCTGGAAGTCCCTCATCAACCCTGGTCCCATTATTTACAGTATTATTCCAAAGTGGAGATGAGGGTTAAAGGCCAAATCTTAAAAGAAAGAATCTTCTTACTTCAGAATGAACTTGTGTCAAAGATTGTACTTAATTCCTAGATTAACAAGCAATTCACTGGACATTGACGATGGTCCAAGGAGCGCACATCTAGAATCAGATAAAGATCGAAGACATTAATTTACAAATGGATACAAAGCTGGTAGAGCTGGTCAATGGCCATAGGGCAGCAGTCCATGGGATTCCATTGGATACATTCCACATTTCTATGGACAGGAATAAGTTGTATTACCTTCAGTTTTCAAGCTAATCTTTATCTCTACAGAGTTGCAAAACAGTCTAGTCAAAGGCAAACATCAGCAGAGGAGTGTCTGGCATTCCAATGAAAAGGTGTCCAGTAATCTCTTCTGCCCATTTCAAAATCTTCCACGTTTTTTTCCTAGATGAGTTAACATAGAGAAAGTTCTCCCAGAGTGGCTGGCAAATAGTAAGTGCTCAATCAATGTTATGTACAATTATCATTGCTGTTATTTTTAGCCAAGGTCTATGTAGATGAATCACCTGGTGGTTGATGTGAGACTCTTTGACCAAGGTCTTGATCACCATTTTTCCTCTTTCCCTTTTGAAATATACACACATCAGACTACCATCTTTCATCCCTCACAGATCAATGCCTTCTATGCTAGGAAATCTTTTTTCCAATGTGCACACAAAAACATCCTTGTCTTTGGTTCCTTCCAGTTCCTCATTACCCAGTGTAGGAAAATTTCTCTTGGATTCAAATGTGTAGTGATGTGTAAGAAAAATTCTGATGATATACCTCAGTTAGGGAAAGAAAGATGAAGTTTTTACTAAAGTTACAAACGACAAATGTTAGATTCAGTTATCTCTGCAAACAGAAGTCAAATATCCATTGCTTACAGTCAATGAGTATTCAAACAAACATTGACATAGAAATAAGGTAAGTTGGACAATTGGTACATACAGTTGACCCCTGAACCATGTGGAGGTTAGAGATGCTGAGCACCTACTCAGTCAAAAATCTTCGTATAACTTTTGACTCCCCCAAAACTTAACTACTAATAGCTCACTGTTGATCAGAGAAGCATTGCCAATAACAGAAACCATTGATTAACACATATTTTATATGTTATATGTATTATATTCTTACAATAGAAGTTAGAGAAAAAATGTTAAGAAATCAAAGGAAGAGAAAATACATTTACAGTACTGTAGTATATATACTGATAAAAAAAGTGTTTAAGTGGATCAAACTTAAAAAATGTTTAAGTGTAGTTCAAACTCATGTTGTTCAAGGGCCAATGGCATGTATATATGTATTTAACTTGCCTTTATGTCTGTCTATGTATCTAGTATCTATCTACCTATCATCTTTCATCATATGTAGCCACATGAATATTGAGCTCATCTATAGGTGATTACATAGCTATGACTTGGAGCTTTTGTTTGCCATACGGGTGGAAAACTCAGCTTTCCATTCTTGCAGAACAATAGAATGGAAACCTACATTTTCTGATATTCATAACCATTTTGTGTGCCTTTGATGGTTCTATCCCATTCCTGACCATTATGTATGTTTTTCTCCTCACAGGTCGAAAGCACAGCCCTGCTCCCCTCAGGCCCTACATGTCACAGGTTTGTGGCCGGTCTCATTGTTTACAAAGGCAGAGACAGAGTCCTTTCCTCAGCAGCCTCAGTGATACATTGGGAAGATCCTAGAAATATCTCTAGGATCAGTAGGAACAGTATATAATTCTATCTCATAATGTTTAAAATGCACGGTGATGAAACTCTTACCTCAACCACCGACTTTTGCTTTAGGATGTATCTAACATTTGAGAGTATTTTAATAATGCTCAATATGTTGAAAATTTCCACGGAACATTTTCAGTCCAAAACTTGCACATAAAATTTCTTGGGTCCAAGTCTAAACATAAACACGATTGCTACTCATGCGTGGAATAAAGATCTGTTTATGGAGGACTCTATGTTCATGTACTTGCAGTGAGGATAAGGATATGTGTGTTTGGCTTGGGGTTTATTTTATATAATCCCCCTCCCAACTCCACTCAATTGCGTATGAAAAAATCACAGGATTAACTTCTGGGTGTGGAAGAGGGCCAACTCAAAGGCCAGTCCACCTATAAATCAGGGAACTAGAGGGCTTTATTAGATTTACCCAAACCTCTCCCGGAGAGATGATGTGTTCATGCACACAGAGCAGACACTGAAGGCCAAAAATCTTTCCTGAAGTGCTTTGGGACTTTGCCATCTCCTGAAGAATTCTAGACATCTATGTATTCTTTATTGAACTGTGTTTATTTACTTTTCCATGGCAGTGAAATCTCTTTCAATACCTTTAATGGCCTCAGCACCCTCTGTCCGGTGAGCATTACGTGTCATCCCGGCTGTGACCCGCTGAGCCCAGAGGACTCGGGTCACAGAACTGTTTCTGGTGCCAACACACGTTTTCTTTCACGTTGCTATGAACTCGGCAGTAAAGAAGCAAGACTGGCTGGTGAAAGTGTCCTGGGTGCTTCAAGTTTTACTCGGGTTTCACAGTCCCTGTAACGCGAGCTGCCTGTGCCGAATGGGTTAGTGGTTATGATCAGATGACGGGTTTATTCTGACCTGTCAGCTGGACAGTCATGTTTGGGGTGTGTGTGTGTGTGTGTTTGCACAATGCTCTCATTGCTCTGGGGAGCCCAGAAAGTTCCAGGAGGATGCCTCTGCGGGGATAGGCACATATAGCCAGAATGTCTGTCTACCCCTACTGGCCTTCCACATGCTGCCCAGGCTGCTGGTCACCCTGAGTGCCACCCCCCCACCGCCCAAGACCGACAGCTCAGCGTGCCCACGGCAGAAGTTATGCTTACATGAGCCACGGTCTCGATGTGGTCTGAAACGTGGTCATAGCTATCACAGGGACATTGAAGGGTGTCTAAGACAAATAACGGAATTAGGGACCTCCCCTCTCCAGGCCTGGTGGCTGTGGAAGAAGCAGAGTCGGTCTGACATTTACGGTGGCAGCTCTTGTCCCTCCTGCGGGCCACGGGTTGGGCAGGAATCAGAGTCCACAGAAGGACTTGCATTCTTTTGAAGTAGTGTGTATATGCACATTTTTGGCGGAGTTATTTATAAGTACACTTATGTCTCCGTCACTGTGCTTATTAAAGACATAAATACTTTACCTCTTAGCAAAGAAGAAAATAGTTTCCACAGATCTCCTGGCAGGCAGCAGTGCAACCTAGCCAACCCTTTTCATCTGCCGGTTTCAACCTAATAAAGGACTGATCTAGGGAACAGGACCTGTTTCCATGTCACACTCCCAACAAGTGTAAAACCAGGTTGGCCCGGGGAAGGGGGGTTTGCCTCCACCTTAGGATATTTTAAAAGTTCCTGGGGCTTCGATGAGTGATGCTGAAATAGAAAGCAGAGCTCGAATAAAGCAGATTACATTTCCCCAAGGTGTGAGAACGCTTGAGTGACGGGAAGACATCTTTCTTGAGGGTAGCTGGTTACTCGTCTTAAGTAGGTATTGTGCCGCATGACAAAACTCTTCAGGCTCCAAAGTCCTGTATTGGTTTAGTGCCATGTCCAAGCCTCAGAGTGAAAACTCTCCCGGGAGTGGAGACACCTGAGGCCGATGGTTGGAAGGGATTGGGGTCCAAAGTTCAGAATATCCTGTTTAAAGCCAGATTCTGCTGGGGGAGCAAGGAGGGGACAAAGATGAGAGGAGGAAAGCCTGGGGGTGGATGCACTGAAGAGGAATCTTTAGCCAGCTGGGACTTAGTAAAAAGGGAGAAACAAGAGGATGCTACTTTAAGAGCAAGCAAGGTCACAGTCACTCCATTTTCTTGACGAGGTTTCAGCCCCTAGGCTGGCACATGTCCTGCGTCTTTTCACCTCGTCCCCTCCACGACCCAGGAATGTAGACTGGCAGGCTGAGAGTGCTTTAGGGACCTCTTCCCAGGGCAGGTGCACAGCCGCCCTTCCCGCCTGCCCTCACTCACTGTCCTGCGGTGACATGGTTCTCTTCCTCTTGCCTCCACTATCCACTGGCTCCTTTATCTTCTGCGGGCTCCCCCTACCCCTGTGGAACTGGAATTCCCTCTTCCAGGCACTGCTGCACAGGGTATTGGGTGTAATGGGCTTTGATCACCAATTTGCAGGTAATGCCAACACTCTCGCATAGCACGGAGCCTACTTAGACAGCAGACCACCCCCCCCCCCCCAGCTCTTAGAACTCCTGGGGCTTCTGCTTTTGCAGACAGGGCTATAGACTCTTGTGTTTGATCGGCTTGTTTCATTCTCCCTTTTGCTGCCTCCTTGTCAACTCTCCCACCCCAGCTTCCCTCCCTGTGTTATAGAGAGCCATCTAGGTCCACTAGCCCTTCTCCCTAAAAGCCCGGATTCACATCCCTGAAAACCCCAAATTCCCTGTGTTCCTCTGTAGGGTCTGGGGGCTCTGCTTTCCTATCCAGTAGGAGCAACACTTTTCACTGTGTGTCAAGGACACTTTCCACACCAAGTCCTGGAGGCAGGGTCAGCAGTCAGCTAAAGAAGGTCTTGGACCCCAAGTCTCTACCTTGGATAACAGCCAGTTCGATTTCAAGGAACCAGGTTGCCCTCCCATTGTCTCTTCCTCACCAGGTCTGGCCAGCTGAAGATCCAAACAAATTCACAGCGGAGTTCACACCTTGGTAATTTGAGGTCATTAACTCGGGTGTTCGACTGTTCATTTAGGAAACGAATTCCAGAAAGTGGTGTAGGGGGGCCAAGGCCATCCTTTGCCATGCCAGCAGGTGCAATTATTATTGTTTTTTTTTTTTTTCCCCCTTTAACTTGCCGGATGTTGCAATTCAATCAAATTAATGCTTCATTGACCAGAGAATGTGATTTTGTAACACAAACAGGGCAGAGCTCTCTCTAAGTCTCTGGCTTTTTGCCACCACCTACTGGGTACTGTGCACTTTCCTTAACCTGCGTCTGATCTGCTACCCTAGGACCTTGCATTGGCCTGAGTGTTAGTGACAGTCATGATCCCAGACTGAGAAGGTGGGTCTGGGAAGTGCCCGAGAATGTGGAATTCCAGAACACCCATGGCCCTGGGAGAACAGACCATCCCAGGTATCCCCTTGGTCCCGAATTCTGAGAAAGACACAAATTCTCAGAGATGCTTCCTCTTACAGGATAGGGTAGACTTGCTGAAAAGAAACTTTTTATTTAGGTTAAAGAAAGACCTCGACACAGGAAAGTGCCTGGTGGAGAGGTGTCTAGCCCAAGGACATTTTACAACTGAACTTACCTGTAAATTCCCAGATTAAGGAACAGAGACTCCCAGAAACCCCTTTTTAGTCACCACGGCCTTACTCCAAGGTGACCACCATCCTGTTTCTCTCCCATCATGCTTCTGTGATTCAGTTTGGTCATAGGGTACATGTATGTTCAACTTTGGTGCCTATTACCACACAGCTTTTAAGGTTTTGTGCCAACACATGTGCTCACTCAGCAGGCTATGGGAATTCTGTTTGCTCCAATCTTTGTCAACACTTGGCATTGTCTGTTTATTTTACTTTTAGCCTTTAAATGGGGTATGTACTTAGAGCCTTCCTGATAACGAATAAAATTCAGTACCTTTGATAGGTCTATTGATCATCTGGATATTTCTGATAGAGGGTCTGTTTAAGATTTTGCCCATTAAAAAAAAATCATACTGTCTTCCTTTTTTCATTTACTTGTAGAAGTTCTTTCTTATTCCAACTTTGAGAGTCCTTTGTCAGAAAGATGTATGAAAAATATCTTCTTCCACTCTATACCTTGACTTCTTCTTTCCTAAAGCATGGGTACGATGATTATTTTCTTTTAGGCAAATTACTATGAAATTCTTCTTTGTCTCTGGGAATGTTTCTTGCCTTAAAGTGGATAGCATTAGGACAGATACATCAGCTTTCCCTTACTTATTGTTTGCATGCTGTATCTTTCCCATTCTTCCAATCTTTCTTTACTTTTAGACTTAAATCATGGCTCTTGTAAGCATCAGTTTATTTCCCCCATTCCAGCCTGTAATCTTTGTCTTTTTTTTTTCTTTCAAAAGTTTGTCTTTTTTTTCTTTCAAAAGTTTTATTTATTTATTTGACAGAGAGTGGGGGAGAGAGAATGAGCATAAGTGAGGGGAGTGGCAGGTAGAGGGAGAGGGAGAAACAGGCTCCTTGTGAAGCAGAAATTCAGAGGTGGGGCTCAATCCCAGGACCCTGGGATTAAGACCTGAGCAGAAGGTAGATGCTTAACTGACTGAGCCCACCCAGGTGCCCCAATCCAGTTTTTGTCTTTTAATTGAATTGTATGTTTATATTTAGTGTAATTACTGATATAATTGGGTTGCAATCTGCCCTCTATTTATTTTCTACTTATCTTTCTGTTTATGTTCCTTTTTTTCTTTTGTTGCTTTTCTTTAGGTATATATATATATATATATATATATATATATATATACACATATATATATATATGTATATATATATATATATATATATTAAAGATTTTATTTATTTATTTGACAGACAAAGATCACGAGTAGCCAGAGAGGCAGGCAGAGAGAAAGAGGAGGAAGCAGGCTCCCTGCTTTAACCCACTGAGCCACCCAGGCACCCTTAGGTTCATATATTTTTAAAAAATTCATCCTTCTCTCCTCCTGGTTTGTTAGTTACATATGGTTTTAGTGTTCTTTTAGTGGTTATCATAGATATGATAATATTTTTCCTTGACTCACTAAAGTCTACTATAAATGCTTTTACCACTTTCTGAAAGAAGGGTACTTAGGACACTTTAACTCCATTGTCACGTGAGTCTCAGTCTATTGATGGTGATGTTCCTGGTTAGGAATGCCATAGGTGCTCACCTGGGCCGGTAAGTCTTGTGGGAGCCCTCACACACATTTCCCCAGCAGAAGCCAGTGTTGTGGCTAGACTGGCTCCTCATTCTTATTATGATTCCAAGATACACTCCAGCAACAACCATCAGAAAACTTTGAAACTTTATTACTCAGAAGACCTGGAGGATGCGTGACATGCCCTGGGTCCATGGGTCACAGTGAAGTCACAGGGGGAAAAAGAAAAAAGAGAGAAAAAAGAGAAAGAGAGAGAGTGGAGACTCAGAGCTCTGCCTTTATTGAGATCGAGGTTGGGGTTCTCAGAGTTTTGCAGGTTCACTCTTGATCAGCAAATGTAAAAAATAAGAGTGGGAGTTAGGCTGTGGAAAGGGAAAAGCAGGGTCATTCAAGTGGCTGGTTATCTAGGTTACCCAGAGTTTTCGGAGAGAACTTCACAGGTGGGGGCATCCTGGTTCCATACCCAGTTGGCTTGCTAGCAGCTGGGTCACGCAACAGGCTCTATGTTTACTCCACACAAGTGGTTTTGCAGTGGAGGCCCAGGCTGTCAAAAGCCTGATGCCAGGTACTTATATCACAATTAACAAGTTGAGTATCAGACATTCATGCCACATCTATTTACTCATCTCTCTCCTCTTATGCTAGTGTTGTGTGTGCTTTAATTTTACATATATTTAAGCCTTCAGGGAAGGATTATTGTATTATATAGTTAGAATTAATTTCTGGGGATCTCCATGCACATTGCTCCTTGTGTCTTCCTGCATCTCTGGGTTCCCACCTGGAACTCTTTCTTACTGCCTGAAGGATTTACTTTTGCTTTGGTAGAGGCCACTGAACACCTTGATCCATTCAAAGACAGGTGATTCAGGGGCCCAGCTTGCTGGCAGTCCTTGTGAGGCTGGTCCATTTCTGGGTCCCTCTTGTTCCTTGGGGGTCACTTTGTAGGATTCAGATGGAGAACCTGAGATGCTTCCCAGGGCCTGTTCTCTTTGCTGAGTGGGAACTCTAGGTTTTGCACTGTAAGTTTGCAAAACGTTCTGCTCAGCTTTTCAGCCTTGCCTTTGCTTTTGCAATTGGCATCTATCCCATGAGAAAAAGGGCTCCCAAACTCAGGCTCCTCTCTGGTATCTTCTCTCTTCCTTGGATGCGCAAATTCTTATTACTCTGGTAGCTCATAGCATCCTTGAAGCACGTTTCTTATATGCAGTTTTCCCAAGGTCACCTTGCTGGGACCCCCTGACTCTCAATGGCAAGCTCCTTCTGATGCTGTGTCTGTAGGGTTGGAGGTAGGAGGGGCAGACTTTCAAGGAGGGAAGGGGGACTAGATCTGGAGGAAGCAGGAGAAGGAACCAGAGGGGAGGAGGTCTCTGGGTATGAGTGTGTTGACCTTGGGAACACCTAACTATCAGCCAGGCCCCCGTACTAGATATATACCTCTCAGAGGACAAATGACAGTTAACAAACATCAAATCTGTATTTTCACTTGGAATCCCCAACTCTCCAGGCCACCAGGCCCCATTCTGTGAGTGCTCATGTCTCTCAGGTTGAAGGTCTGGGCCTCCTTGGAGGACAAATATTCAGATTCTTGCTGTGTGCATCACCTGTCATCCTCCAGGGCCACACACGTGTACTGTTAGCCATGTCCTCTGTCTTGCATTACTTGCCAGATCGACTTCTCTTGGAGAAGAAAAGGGAAATGATGACTCTTAACCCCTGAGTCATATTCTGTTTCATTTTATTCTTTCTCAACCCTCTGACAGTCACCTCTGATCCCCAGTGCAAGCTGCTTTTGCTTCCACAGAACATCTCCCAAGAGATTCCTTCCAGAGTCCATTGGAATCCTGACCTGTGTCCTCCATCCATCATTCCTGCGCTGGGGAGGCAGGATGGCCGGATGCTAAGATGTACATTCTGGTATCAGAGAGACCCAGTTCTGCTCCAGTTCTGCCATGTGTGGCGGAATGAACACAGGCAACTTACCTACCTCCCTCGGTCTCAGTTTCCTCATCTGTTAAATGGGGATCTGATCAGAATTCAGTATTCCTGGAAGGTCTGATGAGATAACTGCTGCAAAAGACTTACAACAGTGTCTGGCACAGGGTAAACACTCAGTCAGTGGAGCTGTTGTCATTGGTGTGGTATTGTGGGCTTCATGATGGGGCTTATTGCCATAGACCTAAACTCAGATACAATTACCACCATGCAAATAACTCTTTTCCTCTTAAGTTTTGCCAAGAACACGTAGAGGTGTTTTAAGACTAGCTCCTCTCATCTTCTAACCTACTCGGAACTTGCAGGAACACTTAGCCTGGGCTGCCTTCTAGACTTCTCTCCAGGTATCATCACTGGAAAGTCAGCTCAAGCGCTCTCTCTTTGGAAACTCTCTTGGGAATTCAAGTGGACGGTGTCATACTCCTCTTGAGTGCTGCAGTGCTCTTTTTCCATCCCATCGCAAGGAGCTGAGAATTCATATGTGGAGCTTACTACATAAACAGACCATAAGCTCATAGCAGACCAAGAGATTTCCCTGTGGGATGGTAGTAGCATGCGATAGGTTCTTTTGTAGACCTGGAGTCAAATCCTATCTGCATTCAGTACTGTGCCTTTAACACAAGTGAGCATAACAGCCCCTCCCTACTTCTCAGAGAGATGCTGTGAGGCTAAAACAGTAGCTTGCAGTGCTGTACCCACTAAGTAGTACAGTACGTACCCCCTAAGTAGTAATTCTAGTTAATAAGTATTGATGAATTAATTGCATTAACAAATTAATAGGGACACGTGACATTTTGGACCACTCCCTTCAGAGTTTGTAGTCTAAATGCCAGCTTCCCTTTCACCAGACCCTTAGGCTCCAGTGCCTAAGTGAGCATGTGTTTAGCTGAGTGCCATTCAAGAAGACCTCCATCGACCTGGCCTTTCTCTGCAGCCCTCATAGTCATTAAGCAAGTGCAAATGAATTACCAAGGCACACTTATGAAAAACAGGCCGGCCAAGAGGAGCCTCTCATGTTTAATACATTGCAGACCCAGTGAATTGTAAAAATAAATTAAGACTTATGATGCTATTGTTTTTTGAAGCCCTTAAAAAATTCCTTCTCTTTTTACTATGGGGTGAGGACATATGTTTTTAAAACCATGTGATGCTTTAAACATCATGGCACCTTCTTGCAATTTTTCTGATGACTTGTACTCATCTTGAGAACATCCCAGGCATGTTCTTTTGTCTTTTCAACAAGATGGCCATTTAAAAGAGAAATCCGGATGGTTATAAATAGCTTTCATTGTTAAATGCATCTTAGATCATATGTATGCTCAGAAATAGAACATTATAGTGGTTAGGGTGGAAATCTCCTGCAGGGATGATGGTGGGCAAAGGCTTGGGGTTGCAGCACAGAGCTGGGAGGCAATTGTAAACTTTCCCTCTGGCAGCCTTGGGCATGGAGGGTCTCAGTCTAGTCAGGCACTTCCCTTCAAGGGACAAGTGGCCCAAGATGGTTGGCAATGCTGATACGTTCCCAGACTTGGAACACAGTGTTGAGGAGTTCTGTCTGCTTCCCTACAATAATAAAGGGCACTAAGTTTTGCTGCTTCTGAATTGGCCATTTTAACCTTGACTCATCTCACCCCTGCCCCTGCCCTTCATAATCTATGTATCCCCGCTGCCCACACCCAGATAGATTAGTGCTATATAATGGTGGAAACCCATTCCAGTTTTAGCCTCATTTAGACATAGCTGGTGAGATATGTTTGCCATCAAATCAGATGAGTAGATTTGCTCTGCTCCTACGCTTCCGGTCTCAGGGACCTCCTCCTCTCTCCCTCTTCATGCATCCTTACCACTTCCACTCCTCTCCAAATCACTGGACTAACAGATGATGGACTAGAGGAGAATAGGAGAATAAAGTTAACCTTGAACAACATGGGTGTGGATTGCACTGGTCCACTAATACATGGATTATTTTCAATAAACATTTCAATAAAGTGCTATAAATGTATTTCTCTTCCTTATAACATTTTCTTTTTTCTAGCTTTTTACTTTACTGTAGGAATACAGTCTATAATACATATAAGACATAAAATATCTGTTAATCAGCTGTTTATGTTCATAAAATATCTGTTAATCGGCTTCTGGTCAACAGTGGGCTATTAATAGTTTAGTTTTTGGAGGGTCAAAAGTTAGATGCAGATTTTTGGCAAGCAGGTTTGTGCCCCTGACTCCTGCATGGTTCAAGGGTTAAGTATAGTTAGAATCCTCCAGGTTATGTTTGTTCTCTGGTTACTGGAAAAAGGAGTGATACAAGGGGGAACTTCCTAAATCCTCTGGTCAAGTGTGGTCTCACTTTTGTGTCTTTATAGCTGTTTCCTAGAGATAGGTCCCTGCTTCTCCTCTGTAGTACTCTCCCAGACCCACTTCATAGCCTATGAGTGTCATCTTGAGTGAACGCCACTCTTTCTCCATTCCATCCAGTTCAATCCTATCTAGTTCAATTAATCCAAAACCATGTGCTCTCAGCATCAGGAATCAGCCACTGGGGCCATTTGGTCTCTATATTCAAGAGCTCAATTAACTGTTGTGGTAATTTGTTATTATAAATTTAACCCATGTTAATTTAGAAAACCTGAAAGCTAGAGCAAAGCATACAAAAAATGGAAACCCAAATCACCTTTAGTCATATTCAGAGATAACACCTTGATAATTTTGCTTTAAACAGATAGGTATGTATATAGTACATATACCCAAATTTAGATTCTGATGTTTTAATTACAGGTTAATTACACATTGCCTTGCATCATTTACTCTTGCTTTATTCATAAGAGTTCTGCCTGGGCTGGGAGGCACTTCTCTGAGTCTCAGTTTCTTCATCAGCCGTTGGAGTTAGATGGCCTGGTTGACTCTCTCCTTGTGAATGTGTTGCAAGGCTGATGTGAAAGTACATTGTTGTTTGTAAGTAATGAATATTACTTTATGTTTACTTCTAAGACTGAGTCCATAATAGGATCCTAATAAGAAGGTCTGGGTCTGTGTTGATTATGCGTTTAGGTCCCAGACGTGTTGTCTGTCCACATAACCTCACACGGGAGACTCAGCATCTCTCACAGCCTGGTTTGCTGGGAGAATCATCCTGGGCTCTGAAGATAAAGGGTTAACCAGAGCAAAGTGTCAAAGAGCTCTCAAAAATGCAGCCCCTTTGCACAGAGGCCTTGAAGACTCTCCCAAGGAAGAGAAGCCTTATCTGTGAGAGCAATCATCAGGAAAAGTAAGTTTTCTGTACTACAAAGGCGGGGCTTTCTTCTCTGGCTTTGACTGGAGCTCTTGAGATCGAAGAAAACTTGGCCACAGTTCTGAAAACTCCAGATAAAGGCTTTGATTTGTTAATTAAATTTTTACTATCCGCATTTGATATCTTGGCCAAATTGTATCCGCCGGCCGCAGGAACAAGAAAGTCCCTCACTTCAAAGGGGCGCCCACTCGGTGACCTGTAATTATGGAATTTACTGCAGGGTGAAGCGCTGTCTGGGGTGCACCTGCCATCCTCGCGCCCCCCACGCTCCCGAAGACAGCCGCTCCCCCTGGCCAATTCCAAAAGGCCCAGGCTCCGCGCAAGCGCACGGGGACATGGCCAGCACACCTGCCCCGCCCGGCGGGACCCAAGGGCCGCCCAGGTGGGAGCGTCCGCTCCTCCCACCCGCCTCGGTCCCGCCCACAGGCCTCGCCCACCGCGAAAGGAGGCCTCCTGGATGTCAGGGTGAAAAATGGTTTCTTTAATGAAAAAGTTGAAAGGCCGGAGCCCCGCTGGGTGAGGTCACTTGCTGACTGCTGGGTCTTACCCTTTCTTGTAAGCTTGACCAGATTCTCCTGCTACTTGGCAGGGGCCACGCCACCCTCTGGCCCTTTCATTCCGTCTGAGGCGTGGGTATTATTAAAGGATATTTAGAGGTCTCTAGACAGGGTTGCTTCCCCAGACAGGGTTGCTTCCCCAGAACAACACATTCACCAATCAGCACTGGTCATTTTTTACATGAATATAATCGAAACCTGCAGACTGTCTATAGGCGTCCATCTCTGCTGTTTGGCAGAAGCTTTGCCTTGTCCATACGCAGAGCAAACCAAGTTTTGAGATACCTTAGGCAACTCCGTAGGACTTTCCAGTGGGCTAATTCCAACACAGACTTTGGTTTTGTTAGCATTTCTTATTTCCTTCATTTTTATTTTGAAAATTTCATGTTGTTACTATTGTTTTAAATAATAATAAATGGCCCTCCAAACCCTTTAAGAAAGATGCAGAAGTATGAACAAACTAATCACAAAGTCCAAAATTCAATTAAAAAAAAATTGGGGGCCCATCCAATTTTTACACAATAAGTAGGGATAGTTTTTTTTTTTTTTCAGACAAAAGGCCTCATTGTTTTGACTCTGGGTGGACCCAATTATGACTCTAGAGCTGGTCTGCATAAAGGGGAGTGTAAGCCTACAAGAGGAAGTCAGGGAGAGAAAAGAACACTTTCTTGTAACCATATGCTGTGTTAAAGGGTGCAGTCCAACATGACATAAATAGATGTTGAGTTGTTGACCTGAATTTAAAAATGCAGGCTCGATGCTCATCAGATTAGATCCTTCCTCTTGTTTCTCTATTACCATCTGTTGCCTAGATTCTCTGTGGAGCAGGAATCTCCTTCCGTTTGCTCTTGCTGGGCTCTTTCTCAACAGTGGTGTCTGGGTATCACCGGAGACATTTCCCCAAAGGGATATCAATGTGGTGTCAGCATGTTCTGATACAGACCTTGTCACCTGAAGTTAGAATCTTTTTAGAAACTACAAACTATTATAACCTTGTCTGGAAGCTTAAAAGAGAGCTCACAGCATCAGGCCAGAGGACAATAATATTTAAGAATTTACCATGGAGAAGAGAAACTGATGGCAGATGGCAATAGTAGCACTGAGAAGGATGTGTGTGTGTGTGTGTGTGTGTGTGTGTGACTGTGACATCATGATACTCAATGTCTTGAGCTAAATAACTTATTTCGGAACATTAGAATGGATACTACTACTCCAGTGTTCAATAACACTTAAATGTTTCAGGGTCCCTGCTGAGTAAACTCTTCCTGTCTATTATCCCACTTAATTCTGACAATAACTTGTGAGTCAGGTGATATTATTGCCAATGAACAAACTAAGATTTAAAGAAAAGCCAACTTCTGACAAGGTCCCATTGTGCCAAGATTTATTCCAGGTGTCTGTACCTTTCTCTTCCATATTCCACTATTCCCTAAAATGGAGGGAATAGCTTTCATAGGAAATGAGGGTATCTCTTGGGTGCAAGAAAATGTCAGAGGATTGAATTTCTCTTTGCTGGATACTTTCTGAAGTGATACAGAGTAGAGTAGCCGCGAAGGTCACAGTTGACCAAATATTTTCCAACACATAAACTTCATAATCCCAGAAATTTTGGGTCCTCTCCCCCAGATAATAAGAATACTGCTTATAATTTGGCTGTAACCTGTGAGAGATTTCTTTTGCCAAGTTCAAGAAATAATAGGTGACTTCAGATCTTGAACAATGGAAATTGGAGAAGGACCTCTTATAGGAATGAAGGGAGAAGAAGACAACAACTCCAAATTCAAAGTTCAAGAGAGAGATAAATGCGTCTTTTAAAAAAATGTGCATAGGGGTGCCTGGGTGGCTCAGTGGTTTAAAGCCTCTGCCTTCAGCTCAGGTCATGATCCTAGGATCCTAGGATCGAGACCCGCATCAGGTTCTCCGCTCAGCGGGGAGCCTGCTTCCTCCTCTCTCTCTGCCTGCCTCTCTGCCTACTTGTGATCTCTGTCTGTCAAAAAATTAAATAAAATCTTTTTTAAAAAAGTGCATAAAATTGAGATGCCCTAACGTGGAGAAATAAATACCATACTATAATATTTAGTCTCTTGGCAGACCCCAAATGTATTCCTATAATAGTTGGAATGAAATGAAGAGCCCCTTCAAAATCACATAGGTAAAAGATGCTTCTGGGGTGCTTTGCATAAGAACTTGTTGTGTGACTCCGAATCCAGAGGTGGGTAAAATGACCATGGCTGTTGTGAGCTAAATGTAAATGTTACAGATGCGTTCACCCAAAGCCTGCCAATGTGCTCTTAAATACCACCCTGCGTGATTCAACAAGGATGAATGACACACAGGCAAGGTCAAGGATGCAGGGACTCCGTATGACTTCATCCAGTGAAAAGGACAGACCGCTTTTCCTGGGGTCCCTTTCCCTTCCATTTACCCCTGAAACAATTGTGAATAAAAAAATTCATAAAATGAAATCTTTGGACAGGAGTGGTGCTTTATGGAAATTGACCCCATCTCCCATATTATTTGGTGACCCCGTGAGGGCAATTAGTCACACATTCATATTATTTCTAATTTATGACCTGATATGACCTTGTCATTTCAGAGGAATAAGGAATCAGAGCTGTTGCTGAGTTAAAGTATAATCACAACGATTATTCCCATATTCTCTCTGTGATTTCCATATTCTATTTCCCGCTCAACCCAGGGGGATTGAGGAGGTCTCAGAATCACGGGATCCTCTCCTGCCCCATCAGAGAAAAATCTGTCTGAACTGCTGACCTTCACGTTTCACAAACCATCATGAAAACTTCAGGGTTATTTGACATGAGTTTGGTTTCTTATCTCTCTGCAGCTCAGAGGTAACAATAAATGAATATGATTAAAATTTGTATCCCCCAGAAGTCAAGTAAACAAAGTTAAAAGTCATTTGATGTCTGTCTAGTCCAGGCATTGAAAAGCTGGGATGACAAATTAAGATGGATACAGATGGGTTAGGATCAGTGTCCATGGGACTGATAACTTTCATCTGCTCTCTGTGTCTCCAGAGTCTTTCACGAGGTGATCTGAATGTTCTAATAAATTGTGGCAGTGGACTGCTTCCAGATGCTGTTGTTTCCCATTAAAGAAAAGCTGGAGGTTCTATCCTGCAGAGGACGTACCCAGCAAAGGACTTCTCAGCTCTCTTTTTCCTTCTAGGCAACAAGTTAATGAAAACTGCATATGCGTGTTTTGACAGGTTTTTGCAAATCACATCAGTTTGGCATATATGGACTGGAGGTGACTCAAAGCTTCTCAGACACGAGGCTGGGACAACTCCCCATCTTTAGCCTTCATTCCTGATGACTTTATGAAGACAATTAGCCAGTTGGACAGGAAATTCCTGGAAAGACCGTCTTAATGGGTCAGTGCAAATGGAGGGAAAAGGCAAACTTGGTTTCCTCATAAAAAGAGAGAACAGATCACAGTGGAGGCATCCATCTAGAGAAGCCTGGCCTGTGCTGACGGGAAAAAGCATGAGGCAGCACAGCTCTGAGCATCCAGGGGAAAGAGGAGGAAAGCAGAAAGGCATGGAAGATGAGCTAAGCAAGTTCTGCCTTCCTGGATCAGCAGTAACCCCAGGCCAGTGTCCAGGAGAGGTCATGTGCTGCGGACACCCTCTGCAACCAGATGTCTGGGTAGGAATCCCTGCCCTGTCACTTAGGTATCAGATGAATCTTGGACAAAGTCATCAATGGTCAGATTGAGTTATTTCCCTTTCTGATAAAAGGGAGCTGGTTATTAAGAGGATTATTTGAATTAATATATATATGTCCATAGAAGAAACTTCTACTGTATACTTGTCACTTATGTGTTCATTATTATTACTAGACGGAGATTGAATTTATTCTCATGAACTTTTAATATGCCCTTAGCATGTCCCTTAGTAGATCTGAGAATCAGTAGGGTAAAAGCAGGCCTCTATGGCAATCAGCCAAACACACCAGTGTTGTCCCTTCTGGACTTGAACTGGGGAGGGAATCACCCTCCCTTGCTTCCAGGGGACAGGTGCACTGCATGTTGGGAAAATATGGGGTATGGAGTGTCTCCACCACAGGGTCTATGTGTGGACCCTGAGGGGCCATTAGGCTGTAGCCCTTGGTTCTCTCTAGAGAGAGTCTGTGTCTCAGCTCTGCCACTTACTAGCTGTGTAACCTGGCTCTTTACCAAATCAGGGCTCTAGGTTCCTCATTAGGAAAATAAGAATAATAAAGAGTGCTTCCCTCTCAGGGCTGTTAGGAGGATTATGTGAGTTCATACATGTGAAACACTTAGAATAGTACTTGACAATACTGTAAGTGCCATATAAATGTTAAGTATCTCTATTAATATTATTTTTTATTAACAGCAAATAGGGACATAGGTATCTATGAATGCCAAGTAGAAGAGCTCATTCATTTACTGATTAGCTAATAAACATTTTAAAATACTCTGTCAGACACTCTGCCAGACTGTGATGTTTCGGAAGTGAATCAGGCTCAGGACGTTGGGTAGGGGAGAAGGTAGAACTGGCTTCTCTGAGGGGAAATTGAGATGGTGCTTACACAATAAACAGGTGTGGACCAGGTGGGGATTCTGGGAGGAAAGTAGAGAAACCATGGAAGGTATTTTCCAGTGCACTGGGGTTTGGGGAACAACAATTGTTTGTTATGGCTAATGCATGGAGTGGGCGGGAGAGGTGATGTTGAGGTTGGGGAAAGAGAGGAGCCCACTCATGGAACATCTTTATGCAATGTGGAGGTTGACTTTGTATTGAGGCAATGGAAAGTCACTGAGGGCATTAAGAGGAGATGCAACATGTTCAAGATTCTGATTTGATTTGAAGTTGGTGTCGAAAATGAAAGAGATGAAGCAGGAAGCAGGAGAAGCGATGAGTCTAGGAGAGAAGGCAGCTTGACTTGACCAAAGCAGCTGCCTTAGGGGAAAGGGGCAAATTCAAGAGACATTTATGAGAAAGGGGTGATGTGTTTTTGTGCATAAGATGAATAGGAAGAAGAGAGACAGAGATGGAGAGGGAGGGAGAAATCAAAAGTCAATTTCAGGTTTATAACATCGAGGCAGAGAACTTTCAGAATGCTGAGGTTGATTAAAGTAGATATTAACATTGGCTCATCCTAGACTGGAGGGTTACTTCTCGGCTCCTGAGCTCCTGGTTCTTATTCTATCCTCTTGAAATGTGTGCGGCCATGTGACTTCTTCAGGTTAAAGAAAGAGCATTTCATTGCTGGTGCTCATGGGTGCTCCTTTCTCTTCCCCTGGCATGGGAATGGTGCGAGCCAAAAAGAGATGGAATGCTCTAAAATTGGATCACTGAGCCAACCTAGGGGGGCAGCTGTCATGGAGAGTCACCTGCACCTGCAGAGGACTTTGAGTCAGTGAGAAATAAGATTTTGTTGTGTTGGGCCATTGAATGGGAAGAGGAGAGAAGATTTCACTGTGGACTCAGAACTGGCCCTGAGTCATTGGTTATTTTTCTCTCCGCATAGAATAAATGAATTTAAGAATCAGTGGGATTTCTTGAGTTTGTCTTGTAAAGTTACAGTATATTAAAAAATCCTCAGAAACTAAAGTCCCTATCCCTAGGAATAGTAGCCACGTGGTAGAAAAATCTGGAAAATAACAGATCCTCAATAAATGTATTTTCCCTTTTTCTTTCTTTTTCCATATTCCAACTAACACTTCTCTGTTCTGACCAAAGAGAACTGCCTCTCTTCCCTCCACCCAGACATAACAAGTTCTGGTTTATATAGTCAATCTTAATTTGTATGTATCCATATATTTACTGTTTACTATTTCTAGCCTTCTATCTGGGAATATTTCCTTCTGCAGGAAGAAAGCCTCTCAATATTTCGTTGAGTGTGGATCTACATGCCACTTGCATACTTTGGCTTTAGTTGGTGTAAAACTGTCTTTATTTAACTTTCACTCCTGGAGAATATTTTCACCAGGTACAGTGTGTTACTAGGTTGGCAGCTAATTTTCTTCTTCTTCTTCTTTTTTTTTTTTTTTAAATAGATCATTCTCTTGTTCTCTGTCTTCCATTGTTTTTCTGTCAAAAAAAAAAAAAATCAGATATAAGTCTAGCTCCTGCCCATTGAAAATCATTTTGTCTTTTTTCTCTGGCTGCCTATGAGATTTTCTTTTTGTCTTTTTCTTTTAGCATCTCTGTGTTGATAAATGATTAATAATTAAGTAATTCATTGTTCATTTACTTAACAGATATTTACTGAGCTCACCCCCCTAGACATTGGAGGCTAGTAGTGAGAAAAGACAGGCCAGCTCACTGTTAAGGATCACTCTGACTCCACAGGCAAGCCCAGGTGCTTGGGGAACATATGCTGCTGGGGTTGTATTTAAGCCAAGCTCTGAAGGATAAGTAGGGGATCAGCAGGCAATGATCAGCAGGCGATGAGCAGAGGCGAGAGAGAGAGAGAGAGAGAGAGAGAGAGAGAGAGAGAGAGAGATGTTTTCAATGTAGGGTCTGCATATGCAAGGCTCCAAAACAGAGGGCACAAAGGGTTTTGTGGAATGGCAGGTGGGTCCGTGTGTCTGCAAAGGAAGATCTTGTGGGCTGTGAAGGACAGTGGCCGTGGATGAGCTTTGTCAAATGCCTGTCTCCAGCTACACTGTCTCTTTAGCTTTAGACATGACATACTTTCTACATGACATCTTGCCTAGGATTCAAACCTCCTTGAACTCACCTTGTCCAAGGATCTCGCTTGTATTTTCCTGGTCTCCAGCTCATCTGGAAGCCCAGCCACAATGATTCAATTGCATATACTGGAGAAGAAGGAGGACATGGTTCTCTGCACGGCCTGATGATCGTCCCTGTGTGACTTCACCCCTCCTTACCGAAGGGGTCTCATTCCACATGGAACACGCTTGCCCTCTCCACTCCAGCGAAGGGTCCTTCTTTTCAGTTTCTGAAGCATATGCTCCCTCCTATAAGGTAGATTTTATAATTAGTGTTCCCTTTTTCTAGAAAACTCCTCCCCCCACCTCATCACTTCCTTGGGGGAAGCCTTTCAAACCTCCCCTCCCCCATTACTCATTCCCATTCCATATCACATTTCCTCTCACAGAGCCAGCCACAGCTTGCAATTAGGAGTTGACTGGTGTGGTTATGTGTGTGGTGCTGGCTCCCCCGCGAGCATAGTTCCATGAGGGCAGAGACCATATGTGCTCTGTTTACGTTTATTCTAAAGACCTGGCACAGAGGGCCTGCTCAATAAATCCTTGTTGAATGAGTGCCTCGTAGCTCTATTAAGGAGTGTGGGTGTTATCTTGAGGGCATGGAGGAACCACCAATGCTGTAAAAGAGAGGAAGATTTCGCAAGACTTTTTGCACTGGAAACTCACTTCCGACGAGAGTGGACGGAGCATGGGTGGCGCCAAACCGGAAGGGGAGGAGCCTTAGGGGATTGTGGTACAGGGCGGGTGGCCATCTTGGTTACCCGCCCATCTGTCGCAGTAGAAGTGGTGGTGGAGAGGAGGCTGGCAGGTGTGGGAAGTGTTAGCAATTCAGATGATGAGAGATCTGGGGACTGAATGGAGGAGGAGGGATGATGGCTGGATCTCGAGCTTGCATCACTGAGCCAATGGTGGTTCCATTTATAAAAGGGGGAGCAAAGGGCAGGAGCAAGAGGGGTAGGAAAGGAAGACGATTAATTTGGCTTTTGGCTTGTGGAATTGAAATGGGGGTGCTTGGAGGCAGGTGATCTTTGTCTCCGGTGAGAAATTGGCCCTGAAGGTATGCAGTTGGGATTTGCTATAAAATCCATCATAAAATGCTTCATTTATGGTATGCCTTAGCTCTGAAGAACTGAGTAACCCCGAGGACTTACTCAAGTGTCACTTTATAAATCCCGACAGTCATAGAAAATTTATTCTTTCTTTTCATTTTTTATAGGGAAATAGCAGCAAAAATAGGTCGGAGATCAGTCTTAATGTAGTACTTCCTGAAACGATTTGAGACTGAGAGCTCATTTGCCTTTGACTGAACCTGTCAGTTGAATGTAGAATTTTCACCAAAGTTGGAGAGGGGCTGACAGTGGAGGTCAGAGAAAACTGGATTGGCCAAGTTGGCAAACATCATTCCCGCCTGGCAGGGCCCCAACCTCCTGCTGAGAGCTGTCCACTTAGCCTCCTTCATTTTGCAAATAATTTCTGTTTGGTTTTCAGCTCTCAGGAAGAAAGCATGTAAAAAGATCAGCCATAGGGCAGATTCAGCAGGATAAACATTAACTAGATATTGACCTGGATTCCCTTCAGGTCTGGTTTAAGTATGCTACTGAACACTCAAACTGGACTGTAACCAACCTGGAAAGTTGATATTGACTTTGGGGAGCAAATAAATGAAAAAACAAAGGTGTCCTAAATGGTAACTGTTTTCCCATGTGTGGGTGAGTCAACTGGTCTGAGTCCCGTGGGCTAAAGTCCCGTGGGCCAACGGACATCGTGACACTGTGACGCCCGCCCTGATTGGTTTGCATTGAGCAAGGTGAAGGGTGCAGAGGCGTTTGCTTGGGAACAGCCAGACTCACTTCCTGACTCGGTTTATCCAGCTGGTGCGACTGCTCACATCTAGAGCCCTTGCTCTGTGGGAGAGCGTTTGGCTGATGCTTGGGTTGAGGGAGAGATGTTCACATCTTGCAGGGTGACAGAAACCCCAACAACAGACAGAATTCTCAGTGAGGGCTACAGCATCATCTAGCCACTGTCAATATGGGCACCAGCCGTGCTCCTGGGAAAGCAGCAAGTCACTTTGATTTCAGAGTTAGATTTATCAGAGAAAGCCATGCCAAGGAATCATTTGCATGCTCCGGGAGCCTCCTGAGACTTGGTTCTCCTCCTTGGGATTTTGGTCTACTCAGTCCCTTAGAAGACCACCACATGCACCTTCTCTGACTCTCCCACTTTGTGACATTGCAAGAAGTGTCAGCATTTTAAGTCTGTGTATTGAACATGTGAAAATTTCCCCTTTTTTCTCATGAACCTTCTGAAAGTCACAAACTGATTTTATGACAAGATTCCTTGATCTACTGTCCTTTTCTTAGTTCTCAATTCTTCACTTTTATCCCTGTGATTTGACAAACTCAAGTTAGCGGCAGCCATCGTATTTGGGGAGCTTAGAGAATTCTCACATTCAGACTGTTCATGAGCATTGCGTGCTTGTTGGGGGGAATAAGCCTCAAAGCCCAGCGTGACTGATGTTCTGGTAGTTTCCTAATAGTGAAATGGGAGGAAATAAGCAAGTCTACCCATTGCTCTGAGGCTCTCCCGGACTGGCAATGACCTTGTGAAGGTTATTATGATTCAATTCCACTGCCCAATATTGGGATGTTGTGTTCAGAATCAAACTTGCTTTGCCCTTGATTGCATGATTGAGAAATTTGAAAACAAGTTGCAAATTAGAATTTGTCTACCTAGCATCTATCTACCTCTTCATCTGTGAAAGAGCTCTGAGTTGTTAGATTTAAATAGAAACTAATTTGTGTTCTTTTCCTTGTTTCAGGGGACTAGTCATTTAAATGCCTGGCTTCAGTTTCTATGAAATGTCAAATGAAAATCAAGCCATGTGATTTTTCAAACTGACTTCCATCCTCCTCCGCTTCCCCTAGTTTTGTGATTCTCGAACATTCTTGCCACATAAGCTTTATTCCCTGGGCCTCTGGTCCTCTTGCCTGCACTGGTTTAGCCTTTAGGGCTGCGCTTTGCCTGGTGGCTCTCTTTCCTTGGAGTCTGTCCATTGAGGCAGCCTGGAGCCTTCTCCCCTTTATAATGCGCGCACTCTCTCCTGAGCCCAGGCTGTTGGCTGAGGCCCAGTTGCTGTGTTCCCATCACCCTTCCTTCTGTAGTCACTGCCTCCAACTCCCTACTCAACCAGCACAAGAAAAAGACTTAGAGTAAGCCAAGTTGGTGTTCCACACCCCTGTCCCTCCCCTGCTATGTTGTCCCCTTCCTGCCACCCCAGCCTGTCTTCTAGGCCCTGAGCAGTGTTCTCATTCTGCACAGACCCTCTTGTCAGAGAAGAATGTCATCTGATGAGCACATTCACACGGAAATACTCATGACAGTGCTATTTCCTTCTTAGGAAGATCTCCTATTTAATGTGCTTTTCATGACTTACCAGGCCTACATTCATTCCCCCTCTCCTTGTGTGATGAGGTCAGTATTCTTGTCATTCCCATGTGTAGTTGATGAGATCCAAGCTCTGAGCAGACCAACCAATTACCAGTAGTAATTGGACAGTATTTTAAGATGAACTGCAGACAAAAGTTCGTGCAAGGTGTTCCTGGAGCCTATGGCCCTTTGGTCCTTGGAGCTGTGCAGTCCTAATATTATCGTGACACAGAGGTGGCCTTCCTTGTCCTCTTTCTGCCCCTCTTATTGAGCTCAATACTGAGAGACAAGGTTTCCTATAGCATCTTGGGGACCAGCCGGCTGCACAGTTTCCTCCAAGTTCCCTTGACAGTTCTCATGTAGCCCAGGATCTGCTCCCCATAGTCAATCAGTGTCTTTCTGGTATGGTGAGTCCCTTATATGATTTTTAGTGGAGCAGATGGGGAGTGTCATTAGTTTTGCTAGGGGTCATTATGTTAATACTGTGATTCATTTCTGTAAAATGAAGCTGAAGAACAATCAGATGCCAAACATTGATTGGCTTTCGACAATGAGATCTAATATTACCGCAGAATCTAAAAATGTGTGAATCCAAAATGGCAGCCTGCCAAACCGAGAGCATTTGCTGGACCACAGCTTGCTGACATCAAGTCGAGAATGGACTTGGAGGCATCAGTTTTGAGCCGTCTCTCCTCGTATTCAGATCTGAGCAGAGGCTGGTGTGACTTTCCCTTTAGGTGGCTGCATTTCTGTGGGAAAAGTACCCTTAACTCAGGAGGGGACCTTAGGCTTCCAAGGGTGAGAACGACTTTCGCCACTGCTGTCTTTTGCCAGATGGGTTGTTCTTGTCCGGTTTTCGATAGAGGAGATGAAATTGGGTCTGTGCATCTTCAAAGTTATCCTGCATGAAAAACAATTATTTACTTTGTTTTATGCTGACTTTTAATCCAGGGTTGGTATTTGAATTAACAGCTCAGGCTTGAGCAATGAATTTGAGAGAAACAAGTAATTTGGGGAATGCTGGGAACTTCTATTAGTAATTTTCATGTTAGAAAAGGACTGTCTGCTTTACTGGTGAGGCCCTTTCTCTCATTTCATCCATTTTCTGAAATGAAAAATGAGATTAAATATTTCTGGGCATTTTAAAATGAAGTCTTATCAAAATGAGGGAGGTAACAGGAATGGAAGGGAGCAAGGAAAAATGTCTGATTTTCTGTATCGCAGTCGTAATTGATATGCGCTCAGATCAGTTGGGTCACAATATTAGATTCCATTGTGCTTGTTAATATCTTCTGGATCCACTGCCATAGGGGACACTAACCACATGTGGGTAACGTGTGATCAGATTCATCTCAGGACATAGAAAGTCCAAAAAGCCTCTGACCTGTTTTGTTAGTGAACCTTCTGGAAGGCAATTTGAAAGCTACATTTGATTAGAAAAAGCCCTTTTCTGCTTAGGTACTTCAGTGGGGATTTGAACTTCTATTGGCTTACTTCCATTTTCATGATTAACTCCAATCCTTGGGCAGTCACTTTGTCCCAGCACCTATCTGCAAGGAGCAGCTTTGAAATCGAGCAAGGGACAGAGATGAAGTAGCAGGAGACATGTAAGTCCTGTAAGTCCTGAGCCCCAGCCTGTAAGGATACTCAGGGGAGAGCATCCGGGAGCTTGGGACATGTGCAGCCGTCAAACCCAGAGCAAACCTCTGGCGGCCTTGAAGTGGAAGGGGAATGCCCTGAGTGTGCACCCGTGGCCAGACAGGTGCACCTCCTGAGCCTGGCTGTGACAGCCACTGTTCTAACTCTTGGTCGTTTGTTCAGACTCAGCCTGGCTTCACAAGGGCAGAGGTGGGGAGAGGACACTTGAGCAAGGAGGCTCTCGAGTCCACGTGAGACTCTGTCATTTGGAGTAGGATCCAAAGGGCTCTCCTAGCCCTTGCGGCCAGGCTCCAGGGACACGCTGCCAGCACATGCTGACATTTAAAGGCAACAGACAGCTTGAGTTAATTATACATGAATGAAATCACAGCAGGACTCAGAGTTGATACCTGAGCTCTCCATTGGCAACTGAAGTCATAAAAAGTCCATTGAAGAGGGGCCAAAGAGAGTGTTAAAAAAACCTAAAAGGAATAAGAAAAGGTTTTGAAGAGGAGTTTTTTGAAAAGGTGCCTTGACAAGGACAGCTGGGTAATGGATAATCCAGTTGGCTCATATGTATCGTTCAAGTGCAGGTTGTGAGCAAATCTGCTTGTAGTTAGTACTATCCCCGGGGATAGCAAATTGGGGGTGATTGCTATAGGCTCGTGGTTCTCAAACTTGACTATGACTTACTCTAAGAAATAATTTTACATCTTCTCCTGATATCATACACACACTCTCTCTTAAACACATGCAACCTCAAAAAGAATTTCATGAAATAATTCTTGCCCTTTCTATCCATTGTGCACTGTGACATTTTCCAGTCCCGTCTAGTCTAGTCTGGTGTATTCTTTTAGTCTTATTTGATCTTTTCATTAAATCATGGCACTGGTTTATCAAATCGATTTCAGATATATTTCATTGCCCGTTAAAGTTTTGAAACCATCATTTGCAAGCTATAGCTTTGAGAGCCCAGACTCATGCAAACTGGGTCTACATCTTCTCCATCCAAGCGATCATTGCAAGAGACAAAGGGGTCCACAGACTGCGGTCCAGGGGCAACATCTGCCTGGCTTCCTCTCTCAGCGTGTGAGTTTCATGGGCTCACAGCCACGCCATGGATTCGCCTGATGTCTATGGCTGCTTTCGAGCTGCAGCTATGGTGGGATAGTTACAACACAGCCCACGTGACCTGCAAAGCTGAAGATATTTACTATCTGGCTGTTCACAGTACAAATGTGCTGACCCTCATCAGGGCCTCAGGATGTCTTCCTGGAAACCACGCAGCGCAGCCCTTCCGCAGATGTATCTCAGGCTGCAGGCTGACCTTTTGTGGTCTCTCATTCCATCCTTGCTGATCAGTTACCCCTGAATGACAATTTGGGGGTCAGTAGGGGATACTGCAGACGAAATTCCCCTGAAGTCCAATAGGTGGCTATTGGAATAACTGGCCCATGAAATCCAGTTGTGTTACAGCGGGGTGATCTGGAAGCTGATGCTGGGAGGAGTCTGGGGCACAGGAGTGACACCTTGGAAAGAAAACTGAAGAAGCAAGACAGGCAGAAGTTGTTGAGCTGCAGAGTAGGTTTGATGAAGCCTCAGCCAACCTGGCAGGGAAGCCGGGAGCCAGAGTTGCCCTGGGGGGGGGGGGGTGCGGAGGACAGGGGGAGGTGCTCATTTCTGTTCCTGCCTTGTACATTCCCAGATGCAGGACCTCGGGATGGGGGTGAGTTCGGGAGCCCGCCCTCTGCAGCCCAAGCTGGTCTGTTAGTTGCCTGCTGACCTTGTAAAGGGGTGCCCTTCTGGAAGGGTGACCTGAGCTGTATATCTGTTGTCTTGCTGTCTATATTTGGCCACTCAGTGGACCTCCCCACTCTTTTGGGGAGCAGCTCTTCCACCATCTGGAGGCACCCCTCTTCCTCAGGTGAAACAGAGCAGGGAGGCATGTGGGACACATTAACAGCACCCACCGCTACTGTGGGTTTTATGGTTTACCTCCTCCATTCGTAGGCTGGGGTCCTCTCACCCTAACCTCTCACTTGGCACCGTGACTCAGACCACCAATTCCTGGGGGAGTCCAAAGTCCTGGTTATTATGTCTGTCTTGCGGCAGACTTTCTATCCTCGTCCATGTACCGTCACATGTAGGCAAGAGCACACACAGAGGGACCAGAGTGGCTAACCCAGAGTCCACACTACCCTCCCGCCCCCCACCCCCATTGTATACCAGCAACCTCACCTCTGCCTGATGCTCAGGCCAGGATGGTGACTCTTGTCCTTGACTCTGCAGGTGGCTGTTGAGACTCTCGTGGTGTCTCCTACTAAAAGTGTGCCCCCTGGAAGACTAAGACCTGTTGCCCTGCAGAGCCCAGTGTTTGGGGCACGGAGACAAAGACTTTCCCAGTGGGTCACTGGGGGTGGTGGCAAGTGGGGCCACTCTTCCTATGATCCCTTGATTCTTGGACCCATATATTCATCCTTTTGGGGGTGCAGTGCCATACGAGGGTCTTTGATTCTGTGTTCATCCTGTGTCCCTGGAGTATGGCATGGTTTCCAGAGTATTGCTTCTGAGCTAGCCCTTCGACTGTGCCTGCTGCAGGCTGTCCTCTGGGAAGTGATATGTATGATGTGGGCAGCAGATCTCATGGTCATGGGCTCAGTCCCACACCTTCTTGGCTGCAGCGTGAGTCTCTGGGCCCAAAGCTATGGTGGGTCAACTCCTGCATCAAATCTGGCACCGTGAGCTTGTTGAGGATCTTCAGGAAAGGCAAAGCTAAACCCAGAATACAAGTCTGTTCCTGCGAGAACAAGCTTTCTTAGCCTGGGTGCTATTCTACTGACATTTTGGGCTGGATAATTCCTCGCTGTGTGCCATTATGGGCTGAAGGTTTGCATTGCCCCAAATTCAGACATTGAAGTCCTCACCTCTGATGTGATGGTATTTGGAAATGGGGCATTTAGAAGGTGATTAGGGCTATGTGAGATGATGAAGATGGGGTTCTTGTGATGGGATTAGTGCCCGTATAACAAAAGACATTAAAGAGGCTGCTCTCCCTCTCTCTGTCTCTCTCCCTCTCTCTCTCTCTGCACTGTGTGAGGACACGGTAAGAAGGCAACTGCCTGCAAGCCAGAAAGAGAGTTTTCGCCAGAAAGCAAACCCTGTGGGTCCTTGATCTTGGACCTTTCAGCCTCCAGAGCTGTGAGAAACTAAGTTTTTCTTGTTTAGGCCCCGCATTCTGGGGACTTGTTGTGGTAGCCTGGGCTAATGTGGCGTGCCTTGTAGGATGTTGGACAGCATCAGCGGTTTCTACACATTAGATGCCCATTAGCATCCTCACAACAGGACAGTTAAACATGTGCCTGGACACTACCGAGTGTCACTGTGGGGGGTGTGGTGAAGCAAAATTGCCTTCGGTTGAGAACAATTGGGGTGCGGAACAGGAGTGTGTCTCTCACTGTGTGTTCTTTAGCCTCTATGAGTTAGGGATTGGCAGATCGGGAATGATTGGAAGGGCAAGTCATTCTGGGATTTGACCCTCACCCGACTTCTGGAATCTCATTTTGTGGCCGAAAAAGAAATGTCTGTGATGAGAATGGGAATGACAACAAAACAGGTCCGGTAGGCCTAGGCCTCAGTGGGGACATTGGGGTTCTACACCCCTTCAGAGGAACAGAGAGCCCTGTGGTCTACCCTGGTCTGCTAGCTCCTGCCTTCCTGAGTGCGTTACCACAATGACTGGCAGAGAGACCAAGCTTGGTATCATGAATGATCTCGTTTGTTCCCAAAGTTTCAAAAACGTTGTCTTGCTTTGGGCCATGATTACCTGGAAACTTCTGACAAATGGATTTTGGAAAAAAAAAAAAATTTTTTTTAAAGACAAGCTTGGATGAGATGAGCTTTGAAATTTGGACTAAAATCAGAGGGAAGACTCTGGTTAATTGCCCTTAGCTTGCTTGGGACTTTTGAGGTGCTGAAGACAGAAAATATTCCATAGACCTATCCTGAGAAATCATTTCCATCTGAGGTGGTTTGGATCAACTGTCTTTCCAAGAAAGTCAGTTCCATGGATGATGTGTCCATTTCCAACTGAACTCGCCCCCAAAATGGACAGAGCGATTGCAATATTTCACAACTTCCCTCCGGTTGTTAGTTTTAAGCATGGCCCCTGCTCTTTTCCAGGCATTTCAGGAACCATGAGAAATAGAAAGTCACATTCAGAGTTTGTAGATGGGAAGACATTTATACAGAGCCCCCCGAAAGGTGATGGGTACCCGAGTGCAGAGCCCACCTGCTCACCGCCTCCGTGAACAGGCATGTTGGACTTAGGGCTATGTGGATCTCGCTGTGCCCAGTTTCTCTAGGTCTTTATGGCATATGTGAAGTTTCAGAAGTGGCTGGGAGTTTTGTTCCACTGTCTCTCCTCTCCACTTCCTAGACTCTGCGGAACCCTCAGTTAGTTACTTTTCTCAGTAGCTGTGTCTTGTCTGAGCTACTGATTATCGATGGATCGCACCTTGTCTTGTGTTTGTCATTATCGTTCACTACTGATTTGTATCACATCCTCTCTGGGTCCTCCAGGGACTGCCCCTGATTTTTCCCTCCCCATCTACTGTGCTGTTTCGTCCCATTCTGATGGAATGTCCTGAGATCTTGATGCTTTTGAGAATGGCCCAACACGTCACGACCATCACCGATCAGTGCCTTCCTGCTTTCTGTTCTTTGACCTTTTCCTGCCCTGTGGGGCCTCTTCCTGCTCCAGGGCCTCAGATCTCTTGAATTCTGGTCGTGTTTGCTCTCCATGAGCTGCTGCTTTGACTTGCCTCCTGCTGTGTGTTCATCCAACCCCACTTCCCTTTCCTCCGAGATTTTCTGTTCGGTCATGGCACCGAGTCTGGCCAATGTCGGCAGAAGTGAGGCTTTCCCAAGTGTGATGTGTGCTCGCTCCTTCTTCCTTTTGCTGACCAGCTGCAAAGAACTCTGGGGAAGGCTCTAAGAGATGGAGATCAGGAAGACGGAAGAAGAGAGGGTCCCGGATTCCTGGAAGGCTCTATGCATCAAAGCACTCAGACATGCTTGCCTCCTCTCCTTACCCACATGAGCAGAACATAACCTTCTGTGCGCTGACACCCCAAGATCTGGTGGTTGTTTGTTATAATAGTTAGTCTACCCTATTTCATGCCCCATCACTCCCCAAAGTCACCCCAAGCCACTGATTGTCTTTTCTCCTATGTGGGTCCCAGACCAGCTTCCCTGGGGTTCCCACACACTGAGGGAGTTCTGTCCTCTGTGGCTCATCTCCACGGTGGCTTGGAGCCCAAGTGCTCAGAGGGGCGGTCTCTCCTTCTGCCGCCTTTTTTGGGTTTTGTCTCTGTTTTATATGGTTTGCATTGGTCACATACATAGGTTCCAGAACTATGCCCCGTAATGCAGAGCCTGCCGCCCTTGTTCCCAATGTCTGTTGTGGCTCCAGGCTGCCTGTGGGCCCAGTTGTTGGTTGTTGAGTGTCTGGGAGTCCTGCTGGTCTCCTGGGAGCCATGGGCATAAGCTGAACTCCCCAAGGTCTAGTGGGGGCCCGGGCAGCCCCAGCCCCGTCCCTGTTCCATCCACTTCTGTAATACCTGCCTTTCACAAGGGCATTCACTCTCAAAGATCAACAATCACCTGTCGCGAGGCGGGGCATTTGAAGTCTTAAAGGCAGGGAGGGGTCTTTTCTGGAAGGGCTGAATCCCTCTGCATGGAAGGTTTGGCATCTGTGCTGAGGTGTCTCTGAGTTCGGTGTTGTGAAAGTGTGTTTGTGTCCATGCGGAAGCATCTTGGAGTATGCAGACAGGTCCACTGGGGGCCTTCACAGCCACTCTCCCTCCGGGCTCTCTCCTCCATCTGCTGTGAATTACCAGTTTCATTACACCCTAGATTCCTTACAACCCTGCGTCTTCAAAGACATTTCCTTTTGGGCCATAATTCGATTCGGTTATTTTGTAGCTCAACCTTGCTGTGTTGTCAGTGTTGAGCTCCGTGTGGGAGAAAACAGATGAACAGGACCTATGCACTATGTATGAGGAGTTCACTATGGAGTAGAAGGGAGAGACATGTGCCCTAGCAGCCCTCCTGTAATGTGGTTGTTGAAAATTCAGCATGAAATACATACAACAAATGTCATAGGAAAAAGCACAGTTAGGCGTTGAGTATGCCTGGTGGGATCTAGTTGCATGTCCTCATTTTTGGCTCCAATCCTTTTGGGGACTATCTCACTGCTCTCTCTTGGATCGCAGTGGATAGCTTGGCTTCTTTGTCCTTCATTGCTGCCCGGCCTTACTCCTCAATGCATGTTTGTCTCTACACCCAGGCAGGGCTTTCTTAGGAATCACTTCTGTAAATGCTTTTATGAGACTGTGCTTGGTCAGCAAGATCCCAGCCCCGTGACTTCCAATCCTTCTGGGGATGTACCCTTGCTCACTTGCCTTTGATCTTGTCACCTGTTCCCCAGCACACTCGGCTCTGCTTAGATCTGCACGGCGGCTGCCTTCGGTCTTGGTGCCTGCTCAGATCTGTGTTGTGGACGTCTGTTTCGCAGGCAATACACAAGCCTGGCTGTGGGGGTGAGCTGCGGGATTGGACAGGCACACAGAAATACATACAAGTCATGTCAGTAGTAACCATAATAGTAATTAATAGTCTGGATAATAATCATCTAGCTGCAGTGGCAATGCACTTGAAAGAATATTCTTTGGGTGTGTGTGTGTGTTTTTAACATCCTAGATGGGACAGAAGGATTGGGCTTTTGAAGATGCAAAAGGAACCTGAAAAGGACCAGTCTGGGATCAATGTTGATTTCACTCACGTTAATGACTGCCTGGTTTCCAGACTTGGCACCATAGAACTTTCTGGACACTCTCTCTTTTTTTTTTTTTTTTTTTCTGAGATGGTTGAAAAGAAAAATGCAAATGTGGAAAATGGAATGATGAGGACCGATGCAGAGTCTGCTATCTCTTTCCTTTGAGATGGGGGCACACAGTCTCTTCTGGCCCACCTTGGGAAGATTTTATAAGAAATGTTGGCTGTGAACTTTGTGTATATAGAGAGGAATACAATAACGGGAAAACTTTGTCAAGCGTGGACAAAGCTGGCATCACATGCTACAATAGCCAGGGGAATAGGATCTATTTTCATAGTTTACATATTACAGCCACACAAAGGGATTTAGAGCATTATTAACAATAGGAGGGATTACTTGAAAGACAGCCAACAATCACTGTGTAGATTTCTTGTCTGTCTGTCTCTCTTTCCTCCATTTGTTTTATGAGCATTTAGGAGGAAAAAAAAAAGGAACAACAACAACAAAACAGGTGCCTTTTCTCCTTTGTTGCTCCAGGCCTTCTGGAAATGCTTCCCATTGACTCCCTGAGACGACAGAAGCACCACATCTAGAAGCCTCCTCCCACAGTGGAGGTGCTGACGCAGCAGGGGAACAGGAGTCTTGTCTGCTGGACTGGGTCTGCATGCTGTGAAAAGGAGCTGGGGGGTTTGGGACCCTTGCGGGGGTGAGAACCTGGGGAAATGAGTGGAAGGTTTCAGACCTTGGCTAGCGAACCGAAGGAGGTTGAACGTAACAATGATGCTGTCTGCTCCAACTCTTGGGCCTTTTCCTGGGTGAAGACTGAATGGACATCTCTTTTCTCTAGCTTGTAAGTCACACCCTTGTAGGGCATTTTGCATTGTGAATTATTTAGGCAACTGAAGGGAAATGAGCCATCATGAACCACACACTTCAAAAACAACAAACTATTCTGTTTAGAAGATTCACTTATATTCTAAGATATTTTAATGGATTAGAATGTGCTCAACATAGATTTTTCCTGTGTCTGAAAGCAGTGAAAGCAAGGAACCTGAGTCTCCCACTGCTCTCGCTGGTCAGGGCTAGACACGCAACAACTTACATGTTCTCTCAAGGTGGATTTCAAACCATCCTTGGGTTCCTGCATCAGGTGCAATATTTTTAATAATTTATTCTACTTTTTCATAGTGTGCACTTCATTTGGCAATGTTTTATTTGAGTGTTTTTATCAATGTGACTGGGCTGAAAATGTTTTGTACTGTACTCCCCTGGAAAACCACTGGGGTCTGGTGACTTTTGGGTGTGTGAGGCTTATGATTTCCAGATCAGTTTTTATAATGGTTATGTAGTCCCTTGGGTTTTCTGTTTCTTCTCAGCTAAAATTTGCATTTGTCTTTATATTTACTGTAAATGTTTATGTAATTTTATATTTTTTCTAGAAATTCCCCATTTCTTCTAAGTTTTCAAATTTGTTAGAAGTTTGAAAGCATGAAAATAATTCAGTTTCTTTTTTTTTTTTTTTAATTTTTATGGTATCCACTTATGTATTACTAGTACTAGTGGTTTTGGGTTTTTTCTCTTTGTCTAGATGAGTCCGGCTGGATGTTTGTCCACTTAGTTTTTTCGAAGGGTCAGCTTTGGTTTTTGTTGACTCTCTTGTATATCTGTTCCCTATTTCATTAATATTTACTCTTATCTTTATAGTTTACATCTTATGACTTCTTTAGGTTTCACTTTATTGTTCTTTGTTCAATCTTTTGAACTGAGCATTTAGTTCCCTGACATGGATTCATTCTTTTTGTTCTTGAACACCTACTTGAAGTCAACAAATTTTCCTTTACAGCCCACTTTTAATAGGCACTGACGTACTTTCACTTCCAACCTAAATATTCTATAACTCCTAAATATTTTATAACTCCTTCTCTTAACATGGAGTATCAAAGGGCAATTTTAGTGTTTTCAAATATATTTATTTAAATGATCTTTCAATGTGGATTTCTATAATTATTGCAAGTTTGTCAGAAAAAATTCTCTAACATTTATTAACACTTCCTTTGAACTTAATGTGTGGTCTCCCCCCTCAAATCTTTGATGTGTACTTGAAAAGAATTTCTTCTTTGGGTAACTGATATTTACATTTATTTATAACATTAGATCAAGCTCTTAAATTTCATTGCTAAGTCATGTATAGGTAACCCACTTAACTTTTGGTGATTTATTTATTAACTTCTCAGAAAAGCACGTTCCATCTCCTATTACGATTATACATTTGTCCATTGCTCCTCATAAAACACATTTGCTTCTGAGGAGGGCAGATACATTGGTTCATGATTGTTGTATCTTTCTGATGGATCATACTTTATACTTTTTAAAAAATTATTTTATTTTATTTTTATTGTGTTATATTAGTCACCATACAATACCTCATTAGTTTTTGATGCAGTGTTCCACGATTCATGATTTACATATAACACCCAGTGCTCCATGCAATATGTGCCTCCTTAATACCCACCACTAGGCTCACCCATCCCCCCAACCTCCTCCCCTCTAAAACCCTCAGTTTGTTTCTCAGAGTCCACAGTCTTGTGGTTCGTGTTCTCCTCCGATATCCGCCCTCTTCACTTTTCCTTTCCTTCTCCTAATGTCCTCCATTTTATTCCTTATGTTCCACAAGCATGATAATTAACTTTCTATGCTTGACTGATTTCACTCAGCATAATCTCCAGTCCCATCTATGTTGATGTAAAAGTTGGGTATTCATCCTTTATGATGGCTGAATAACACTCTATTGTATATATGGACCACATCTTCTTTATCCATTCATTTGTTGAAGGACATCTCGGCTCTTTCCACAGTTTGGCTATTGTGGACATTGCTGCTATGACCACTGGGGTGCATATGGCCCTTCTTTTCACTACATCTGTATCTTTGGGGTAAATACCCAGTAGTGCAACTGCAGGGTCATAGGGTAGCTCTATTTTTAACTCTTTGAAGAATCTCCACACTATTTTCTAAAACTTCCAAGACTGTAACAGGAAGAAATTAACAACTTGACTAGATCAACATCTAATAAAAAGATTGAAACAGTGATCAAAAATCTCCAAAAAAAACCACACATGTGCACACATGGTGACCCAGAGCCCAGGACCTAATGGATTCCCTGGAGAATTCTACCAATGTTCAAAGAAGAAATAGTACCTATTCTCCTGAAGCTGTTTCAAAAAATAGAAGGAAAACTTCCAGATTCTTTCTATGAAGCCAGCATTACCTTGATCCCCAAACCAGGTAAAGAACCCTCAAAAAGGAGAATTTCAGACCAATATCCCTGATGAAGATGGATGCCAAGATTCTCAACAAGATCCTAGCTAATAGGATCCAAAAGTACATACTTAATGCCTTACAGATATGTACGCTGTCTTTGTCAGAAACGATTTATCTTTCGAACATCACATTTCAATTTCAGTGTGTTTCAGTGCCTGAATGGAAAGGTGAACCCCATGTATTCACGACATTGGGGAGACACATATGGTGGCAGATGCCAGCCAACGTGTGTGTGGGGGGGTGGGCATCTCCTTTTGGCCATGCTGGGCACCACAGATGTGTCCCCAGAGCATCACAAACAGCAGAGTTTGTGGCAGGTGCTGCCACTGAGTCACTTCACTCTGGACATGTGTCTATCTTACTTCAAATGAAGAGACTCCAATAGGTTTCTCAAAGAAATCAAAGGTTGAGTGGCTGGTGACCTCATGCCCTTCCAGGATGAGAACAGCCGGGCTAGGTAAGTGAGCTCTTGGCCAGCCCCACGATGTGGCTGCTGCTCACATTCGCTGTTGGGAGAGCCAGAAAGCACCAGGTTTGGTTCGCCTTGCTCACTCCTCCAACCTGTGCTTTTGTGATCAACACTTGGCCTGGTAAAGCATGCATCAGTTTCCCAGGGGGCTGATGAGATTCACCTTGTATGCCTGTCTCCGCCCCTAAAGGAAAGTAAGTCAGCTGGAGACTATATGATTAATAAGACCAGTGGGGAACGACCCAGGATTTGTTCCTTCCAGTACACATACGTGGAATGTCTCTCAACTTAGCAATGGCTGCTCAGCAAGCTCCTGGAAGAGATGGCTCTGATGGAAACAAGGATACCACCAGTCACATGGCACTTGCAGCACCTTTAAATGAAATCATGCTTTTCTTTTTCCCGCAAACAAAAATAGAACTATTTTTTTCTAAGGTACATTTCGGGCCAAAAAAAGGAAATTTAAGCAAATACTTCATGAGTTACTTGATTTTGGTGTCACGCTGCCTTGCTTTGGGTTGTTCTAAGAACAGACCTGAGAGAAGGTTCTAAGTCCGGGATTTATTTGAGAGGGGTGGGGAGTGCCAGCAGCGAGCGGGGGCGTGATTGTGAGAAAGGGAGGCAGCCCACAGAGGAGGACTAGCAAGCCAGTAGCCACAGCAGACGGCGGGAGCATCATTCCAGGAAAGTGGAGAAGAATCTGGGGACATGGTAAAAAGTTCATGTCTCCTGCCCGTCTGAGAGCAGCCTATGGAGGTAGGCTGGGGCGTTCATTGTTTGACATGAGGACCCTAATGTAAACAGGCTCTCAGGTGCAGACTAAAGCCCTTGGACACAGAGAAGCAGGGACCTACCCTTGGAAGTCCCTGGAAGTGTGCCCCTCAGGGCCCTGGGGGCTGTGCACACATGGTGACCCAGGTCCAGGCTCAGGAGACCAGCAGGCACAGCCTGGATGGCATCGTGGGCTCCTGGAGATTGCTTCCATATCTCTTTTCTTCTCTAAAGGCATAAGGGGTAGGTTTCTGGGCCTAGGCCACATTTATGAAATTCTGCCCAGGACCCATAACCGGGGACCTAACTGCACATGCTCTGTGCTTCCCAGGCAAGGCCCACAGGTGAATGTGCCACGGAGCGTGTGGCCGGAGGGTCACTGTCTAGTGCAGGGTGGGGTAGGAGGGGCCCAGAGGCAGCTACAGAGCACAGTTTCCACTGAGAATGCACAGTACTGAGGGGCCTGGGCCAAGCTGGTAAGGAATCTGGGGCAGTACAAACAGAAGGTTTGTTCGAGGGCCAGGAAGGGCATGAGCAAAAGGGCAGAGGCAGGACAGCACAGGGCAGAGGGGATGGCACGCCTGTGGCCCAGAGCACCTAGAGGGGCGTCAGGGGTGCTCCGATCCGTGCTCAGGAACCT
The DNA here is from genome assembly GCF_011764305.1 of Mustela putorius furo. NCBI lineage: Eukaryota > Metazoa > Chordata > Mammalia > Carnivora > Mustelidae > Mustela > Mustela putorius. The sequence continues at coordinate 8,302,378 of NW_025422010.1, read as the reverse complement.
GGCCAGGCCTTGTGGCCTGCAGTGATGTTGAAGGCTCACGGTCAGATTTGCAGGTAAGGATGATTATTTAGGGTTGCCATGTGCAGATAGTGTAGGTGCGCAAGACCATCTGGGCGAGTCAGGTTCACTATTCCTCAGGCCTCCCTTTTCCCCTTGCCCGAGCCCTGCCCATGGGGAAGGTGGGCCTGCCGCAGGGCTCTGGGCAGGAGCCTGCGTGAGTTCCAGCTCTGTTTGCTTGTTCCCCCAACCACGGCTGCGCCCCTCACACCTGCTTTATTCATGGGTTTTGGGGTAAAATACAGTGTGAATAACCACTCTGAGGCGCGGGTGGGGGTTGAAGAAAGCATTTGCAAAACCACTGGCTTAAATAACCTTCCCTGGCTTTTCCAAGTAGAAAATACAATGGGAAAGGGTTTAGCAAGAGCCGAACCGGACGTGTCATCATCAAAGCATCCGCCACCCCTGCATCTCTCCAGCCACGGCCAGGTCTCTAGCAACAAAGTGAGGCTTGTCTCCTCTGAGGTTCTGGAACAGTCTAGGAGCTTTTGATCTCAGGGTCCCCACCTCTCACTCTGATTTCTTGTCCCTTTGAATGCCTGATGGGTTTCACAATCTGCCTTCTGTGGTGATTCTTTGCTTTTTTGTTTTAGTCTTTTTTTTGTTTGTTTTTTGCCTTTTTTCCCCTCAGCATTGATTTTGATTTGGGACAAAGCCCTTTTTCCTTCCAGTCTCCATGGGTTCTTCACTCCCTGGGTCACCCCAGACACCCCAAAGGGGACTAACCACAATGGACTGCCTCTTCAGGCTCTTGTCTGCCGCCTCATTGCTCAGAAACCCATTCTGCCCCAAACTATTTCATATCTCCTGCCGGTTTGATAGAAAACTCCTAGTTTCTTTCTTGTCTTTTTTATTCTTTAGAACAAACCCCCTATGTTTGACCTTAAACACAAAGGTGATTCCTGTCTGAGAATGACATTGTCTCATCCCTGGAACCTGGTGTATATGATTCTCCACAGAACATTCCTTTCTTCCCGCTTCTGAGACCTTCGTCTTCACGCCTACCACAGGGCTGGTTAACCCTCCAGGACCCACTGCCCTCTGCCAGTGCCAGCTCTGCCCAGTCCACAGCACACAGACGCCCTTTCCATGGCTCTAGGGACCCGGGGTTCGTAAGTCAAATTCTTTCTCTTCTGCTTAGAAAGGATAATTAAAAATTAAACCTGGTAAAGATAGGAACAGTGGAATATTATTCAGCCATAAAAAGAAGACGATCCTGCCATTTGTGACAACATGGACCTTGAAGGCATTACGCTCAATGACCTAAGTTGGGCAGAGAAAGACAAGTAAGGACTGTATGATCTCACTTACATGGGAAATCCAAAAAATAAACACCACCACCAAACTCAGAAAAAGAGATCGGAGTTGGGGTTGATAGAAGTGGGATGTGAGGTTGGTCAGAAGGTGAAGATTCCAGCTACAAGACAAATACGTCCTGGGTTGTCTTGGACAACATGGCAACTAGAGTTACGCTTCTGTGTGGTGTATTTCAAAGCTGTTAAGAGAACAGATCCTAGAAATTCTCACTGCAAACAGAAAAATATATCTTTTGGGTAACTTTATGGAGACAGATTAAATTTGTTGTGTTGATTATTTTGCAATATACATATATGAAGTCATGGTGCTGTATACCTTAAACTTACCTAGTGCGGTATATCAAGTATGTCTCAATAAAACTGGGGGGAAAAAGTTAAACCTAGGGTAGAAGTCCATTATTTTGGGGAACTCTAGGCAATGCATCTGGAAAGGGCCAGAATGACAATGGGACCAGCTGACCTCTAAGCTGGTCAGGAGTGAGGCCCCGGTTCTGAATTTTCAGCCCCTATCAGAATCCCAGCGGGAAAGTTAACTGGAAGGAATCACACATCGCTTGTATAAAGTGCTGGAGGAGCTATCTACTTTTGGCCTTTTCCAGAATCTCTTTTACCTTTCATCTGTTCCTTAAAATCTCCATGTTCCTTCTTCCTTCCAGGGGGAGATGTCCCCTCTACTTGCTCATGCTCACCCACACCAGTACATGTTTGCTATTTGTATATGCGTCCTGAGTGTCACCCATGGCCATCCTGCGTGTTAGCACCCAGCCTGTGGCTCCCCATTCTCTGCAGCTCACACCAGAAACCCCTGGGGCCGCCCTGCATGTCAGCATGATGACGGCCCAGGATGGGGGACAGGCCTGGTCTTCCCCGAGCTCTGCTGCCACATGCTGAGCCCCTGGGGTCTTAGCAATACACACTCATAAGCTCCCGAATCACCACTTCTTTCTTTCTCCCTGAGAACTTGTTTGTTTCAACACAACGCAGGAAACCACAAGGACGTAGCGGGAGGAGGGTACCCTTGGGGTCACTGAGTGGACCCAAAGGCCAGCAGGAGGACTGGTGACACCCACATCACTCCCACGTCTAAGACCTCACAGCTTTGTTCTTGTGCCCTACAAGTCTTCCTTCTCCCCAGGCTCTGCTTCCCACACAACTCTCAGAACTGGTAGCCGGAGCTTGCTTTTGCTTTCTGTGCTTAAACACCGGCCCTGGGAACATGCCTGAAACCATGTCCTCGGACTAACATTCCACTCTCTTCCTCTGGGGTTCCCCTTGACCCCCTTTCCAAGACAACTTTGATGTTACCCTCACTGCTGTTTCTAGCTCCCAGATCTCTCTTCCCCAACCTGTCAGTGGTAAACATCCCACTGACCAGCGACTCTTCCTAAAACACACCTTGGATCACAGACTTGTATTAGGAAGCTATTTTAGAACAAAACAAACCGAAATCTTATGAACCAACTCTTTCTGGCTCAGAAATCTTCAACATCTTCCCCTAGTTAACCAAAAAACCCCCAAATCCTTATAAATCAAACAGGCTATACGATTTCAACGTAACCTCCCCTCTTCGTAAAGTTTTGCTGTGATTAATTTGCCGGGCAAACATGTTTGTTGTAGAAAACTGGACGTGTATGTAAGGCATCTAGAACCATCCCGGCCCAAGTAACGGCTGCCTACGTGTTCGTGAGCACAGGTCCACGGTCCCTCATTTGAAAGCCCTCAGGCTGTCCCCCACAATCCAGCATGTTAATATTTCTGCAGAGGAATGAATGTATGGATAGTCATACTAAGTAGGCTTCACGAAGATTGCAAATGGCCTCATGCTGATTCAAGGTAGGTTTTGCTGCCAAGGGAAGTATGAAAAATCTCTTGTGATTCAGTGCTCTGTGAATTTCAGACTAGTGGCAAAACCACTGTGGGCGCGTTCTCTGTGACTGTCCCCATGTGCTGGGGTGGCTGGGGCGGGGCGGCCATCAGCTGGGGCTGGAGAGGGTGGCAGGCCCCCGATAATGGAAGGGGGGCAGTCAGAGGACACTCTGGGCGGGGGGCCTGGAGGAGCAGGGGGCTGCACAGCCGCTCACTGGGCCCGAGCCAGATGCTGGTGACCAGGAAGGCGCTCCAGAAGGCACATTGTCCTGGGTTACCAGGGTTACTTTGGGAAGTATAAACATTTGGCACAGCCAGGCCCTGCTGGGAGAGGCCTGCTGTGTAAGAAACGGGTTGCTGCTCAGAGCCGGGATCTTGGAGCGTCCCTTGGCCATTCACCCTTTGATTAATTCACAGAGTGGTTGGAACCTTCCCACTGACATGAAGAGGACCCGGCTGAGGGCGAAGTCACTCACCGCCGAGCCACGGCAAGGCCACAAATGGAGCTGCTGGTGACAGGCCTGGGAAAGCTGCATCCCGCCAGGGGCCAGCCCCTGCCATCTGCGTCTGCTGAGTTTTATGAATGTCCCAGACTGACTTTTCTCTGGTGGTGGGTCACACGGCCCTGACTCTGAATATGGGTTTTGGTTTATTAGGGGATACATCATTTTGAAATAGGAGATGATCAGTTAAAGCCAGTCTTTCCATTTGGATTTCGGCTTTACCTTATTCCCACATTATCTGTCCATGTATTTTCCCATCTCATTCTGGCAGGAAGTTCTAAAGAACAGCTTGCCCTCACCTTCCCCCACTCCCCCACCTTCTTGTCAAAGAGAGGCAAAAAGCCTTTTGTGTTCACAGGGGTCTGGCCGGGCCGCCAGGCTCTCGTGAGGGCCTGTGAGGGGGCGTGGGAGACCGGGAGCCTCTGCCTGGCCTCGCGTGCGCGTACACACACACACATCTGGAAGGTGGGTGGGGTGGGGGAGGGGGAGTGCTAGTCACATCCAATAGATGGCGAGTTTTGGTGACAGTACTGTTCGGTCTCCAGCTCTTTCATCTTATTTGGGTACTTACTAGGCATTTCAAAAAAAAAAAAATGCATATGCTGCTTCTCGTCAGCAATGGAGCTAGTGGTGCAAATACGTGGGTGGCCAATAAAAACGATTGGCACTCATTCCTTTCATGCTAATTACAACCGTAGTCCATGAGCGCACCTGAACTCTCAGCCGCAGTTACAGCAAACGCGTGAGGAGTGCGGCCAGAGCACATTCATGGGCGGATTCCCATGCGCTGAATGATTTGGTGGCATGGCCCAGCGGGGACCTCCTGGGAGTAGGGATGGGGCAGAGCTCTAACTTGGGGAGCTCGCTGCGTACTGAATTCCCCAGGGACAAACAACAGCAACAACAACACAACATCGAACAAAACACTCCTGACTGGGTACCAGTTTCCAGAGATTGTCATCAAACAAGGAACAATCATTACACTGTGATTAATAATCGGTTTGGGGCACGTCCCCCCAGATGGAAAAACGTTAGCACTTTCTGGGTAGTTCTAACATGCCACCAACATAGAAAACCCATTCTTTATTCTATTTCCTCGTTCGACAAAGTGAAGTCCAGGTCTGATGTGTTGAAGGGTTGATGAACGAACCTGGGCTTGGAGGGTAAGTTTGGCCTAAATGAGACATTAAAACTCAAGGTTTAATTTTCCAGCATTATTGTAGGGCTGCCAACCAGCTGTGTTCGCCCGAGATGGAGGGGCTTTCCTGGGTTTGAGATCTGTGATTTTCAAAGCAGACCCCCTAACCAGATCTCCTTGAATAGGAGGGATAACCTTACATCCACCCAGTGGGGTGGCTGCTACTAAGAGGGATCTCCTTTTGCGTGGGTGACACCTTGTTGTTCATGAACTTGTGCTCAACTACACGAATTTACAGGATCCCTGCTAGCGCCCAACCAGATTTATAGTGCACATGATGCTTCCCGCATATTCCACTGAAGATCCTACTCTTAAGTGACTCTACCAGGATGGACAGATGGCAAATAGACTCAGGTCTCCTCATTTCTACAGCATTTTCTTTCTCTTGCACCATGGGCTCCGAGACTCTATACCACTAACAGTCTGCTCTTCAATGTATAAAGCATTAAATGTCAGATTCATGCCACCCCCCAATGCCATCTTGTTTCATTTATTCTTCTTCTACCCACTTAAGCCCCCATGTTGCATCACCACTTCTTCATATCAGGGAGATCATATGATAGTCGTCTTTCTCCGCTTGACTTATTTCGCTAAGCATGATACACTCTAGTTCCATCCATGTTGTCGCAAATGGCAAGATTTCATTTCTTTTGATGGCTGCATAGTATTCCATTGTGTATATATACCACATCTTCTTGATCCATTCATCAAGATGTCTTGATGGACATCTAGGTTCTTTCCATAGTTTGGCTATTGTGGACATTGCTGCTATAAACATTCGGGTGCACGTGCCCCTTTGGATCACTACGTTTGTATCTTTAGGGTAAATACCCAGTAGTGCAATTGCTGGGTCATAGGGCAGTTCTATTTTCAACATTTTGAGGAAACTCCATGCTGTTTTCCAGAGTGGTTGCACCAGCTCGCATTCCCACCAACAGTGTAGGAGGGTCCCCTTTCTCCGCATCCTCGCCAGCATCTGTCATTTCCTGACTTGTTGATTTTAGCCATTCTGACTGGTGTGAGGTGATATTTCATTGTGGTTTTGATTTGTATTTCCCTGATGCCGAGTGATATGGAGCACGTTTTCATGTGTCTGTTGGCCATCTGGATGTCTTCTTTGCAGAAATGTCTGTTCATGTCCTCTGCCCATTTCTTGATTGGATTATTTGTTCTTTGGGTGTTGAGTTTGCTAAGTTCTTTATAGATTCTGGACACTAGTCCTTTATCTGATATGTCGTTTGCAAATATCTTCTCCCATTCTGTCAGTTGTCTTTTGATTTTGTTAACTGTTTCCTTTGCTGTGCAAACACTTTTGATCTTGATGAAATCCCAATAGTTCATTTTTGCCCTTGCTTCCCTTGCCTTTGGCGATGTTCCTAGGAAGATGTTGCTGTGGCTGAGGTCGAAGAGGTTGCTGCCTGTGTTCTCCTCAAGGATTTTGATGGATTCCTTTCTCACATTGAGGTCCTTCATCCATTTTGAGACTATTTTTGTGTGTGGTGTAAGGAAATGGTCCAATTTCATTTTTCTGCATGTGGCTGTCCAATTTTCCCAACACCATTTATTGAAGAGGCTGTCTTTTTTCCATTGGACATTCTTTCCTGCTTTGTCGAAGATTAGTTGACCATAGAGTTGAGGGTCTATTTCTGGGCTCTCTATTCTGTTCCATTGATCAATGTGTCTGTTTTTGTGCCAGTACCATGCTGTCTTGATGATGACAGCTTTGTAATAGAGCTTGAAATCCAGAATTGTGATACCACCAACTTTGGCTTTCTTTTTCAATATCCCTTTGGCTATTTGAGGTCTTTTCTGGTTCCATATAAATTTTAGGATTATTTGTTCCATTTCTTTGAAAAAGATGGATGGTACTTTGATAGGAATTGTATTAAATATGTAGATTGCTTTAGGTAGCATAGACATTTTCACAATATTTATTCTTCCAGTCCAGGAGCATGGAACATTTTTCCATTTCTTTGTGTCTTCCTCAATTTCTTTCATGAGTACTTTATAGTTTTCTGAGTATAGATTCTTAGCCTCTTTGGTTAGGTTTATTCCTAGGTATCTTATGGTTTGGGGTGCAATTGTAAATGGGATTGACTCCTTAATTTCTCTTTCTTCTGTCTTGCTGTTGGTGTAGAGAAATGCAACTGATTTCTGTGCATTGATTTTATATCCTGACACTTTACTGAATTCCTGTACAAGTTTTAGCAGTTTTTCTGATATATTTCTATTATTTTTCTTTGACTCTGATCTCTCCTCTTTTCTACCTGTATTAAATGCCTTAAATGTATTAAATATGCTGCATCAAATCCCTGGGCAGAGTGGCAGAGTATAAAGAAGAAAACAAAGACTCTTCATGTAGGAACAGAAAATGTACAACCAGGATTCTGTTATGTGATCAACTCAGTAGAATTAGCAACACAACTTTGTCTCCCTAGGAGAAAGGCAGTATGGTATGATGGGAGGACCATAGACTTTAAGGTATTTTATTTGAACCCTAACTTTTTAATTAGAGAGACTGGTCATCAGGGGTTGGCAAACTTTCTTTGTAGAGTGCCAGAAAGTAAAGATTTACTGCAATTTGAGCCATGCCATCGCTGTCCAGACCACTCAACACTGCCATTACGGTACTAAAGCAGCCAAAGACAATATATAAATATGTGGGTGTGTCTATGTCAATAAAACTTTATTTGCAAAACCAGGCAGTGGGCCACATTTGGCCCACAAGTTGTAATTTGCCAGCATTGGTTAAAGAGCCTTAGTTTTCTCACCAGATGAACAGAGCATGTTTATAAGACCTTGTCTTCCAGCATTCTCATTAAGATCAATTGAGCTAATGTATATGGAAACCTGACACATTCCCAAATACTATGCCATTGCTAGTTTTTACTTATCTTTGCCCCCTGACCCTTATATTTCAGCTTTTGCCCTAAAATTTATATAATAAAGAGGAACTGCCCACGATAATTCATGGTAGACTGTGGGTACCAATGGGTTACTTGGTCAGTGAGTGGTGGCTTACTCATGGAGTGGTGGATCTTTCTGGGACAAGCGAAGGCTATGTCACCCGTGACTCAAAGCCAGGAGCATGGTAGGTCAAGAGAGATGCTTTGTCTGGGGCAGCTTGGGAAGAGTGACTGTGTAGGTGAAGAAGGGCTGAGGTCGGCTTCATTTTGTGCCAGCTGGCCCAGCCCAGAGGGAGCTAACTTGCTAACTTCAGAGCCATATGGCTCTGAAGGCCAGCAATGGGATGGAGATCCCAGTGTCTTGTGTCTGTGGGCAGGTGTGGCTGTGTCCTCTGGGCATCTGTTCAGTCTGCTGTACTGGTCTGAGCCATAGCTTACTTTCCCTGGGGGGTCACCCTTGCCTATCTATTTACTTAGTGGGTTAAGCAGAGGTTTTCAGAGTCAGGCCTAAGACGCAGAGATCCTGAGAACTCTTTGATGTTGCAAGAGCCAAAGTGGATGAAGGGGGTCCCACTGGGTTCCTGGAGCTCTGGGTGCTGGGTCCAGCTTGATGTGACAGATTCCTGCAGTCTCAGACAGCTCAGCGCCTCTCCGGGCTGACGTCCCACCCTTGTGATAACAACGTTTTAACGGGACCGGCAGTCAAACACAGGTGGCCCACTCTGGCTTGGAGTCAGCTTTATTTGGTCTGCACAGGATTTAGTATTTTTTAATTTTCATTTCTTTTATTGTGTTAAGAAGGCAAAACATAACATTTGTCATTTCGATTACGTTTCAGGATGCCATTTAGTGGCATTCGGTATATTCAAGTTGTTGTGCGACTATCATCATCATTCATTTCTTGACCCTCCACATCATCTCAGAGGCTCTGTCCCCATTAAACACTAACCCCCACCCATTGGAGTCTCCAGAGCACCACACCCCTCATGAGTCTGCATGAAGGGCTCCCAGCACATGTCTGGCTTCTGTGGGCAGTTCAGTTGATCAGACTGCCCTGTCCTAGCTCAACCACCCAGGGCCACATACAGAATGTATCCACGCCAAGCACGGTCTGCGCCCCACCTGCCATGGATCAGATGGGTTTCCCCATAGTCTGAGTGTGCCACAGGCATACAGGACAGCGTCCTTGGCTTTAGAACAGAACCCGTGGATGTGTTTGGGGGTAAAGTGACGTTATGTCTGCAACCCAGACTCAAACAGTGTAGGAAAATTGTAATAGAGAAGAGGAGAGAGAATGATAGAACAAGTGTGGTCGCATAGTCACAGGTGGTATTTGGGAAATTTGAATGAAGGGGTGTCTGGGAATCCTTTGAACTATTTTTGCAACTTGTCTGAAGACTGAATTATTTCAAAGTGAAAAGTTAAAAAATAAACATATGGATGCTGTCCATAGAAAAGCCTACCATGAAAAGCATTTTTTTTAAAATAAAGGAATATATGCTGGCATAGAAATAATATCTTTTCTGGAGGGCAGTGTAGAAATTGTCAGCAATGATTATACTGGAGAGGAGAGGTTTTACTTTTTATTTGGTGACTTTCTGTACCTCTTGACTTTTTTGATCATGTGTATCTATTATGCTTTTATCTTAAAAATGTATATCCATTGGGGGTGCCTGGGTGGCTCAGTGGGTTAAAGCCTCTGCCTTCAGCTCAGGTCATGATCCCAGGGTCCTGGGATCGAGCCCCGCATCGGGCTCTCTGCTCCGCAGACAGCCTGCTTCCTCCACTCTCTCTCTCTGCCTGCTTCTCTGCCTGCTTGTGATCTCTGTCTTTCAAATAAATAAATAAAATTTTAAAAAAATGTATATCCACTGAATAGGTAAAGAAAATATTGCCAATTAAAAATGTTTTTCATATTTCTCTCGAAGAAAAAAATTCCCAGTCAGTGAAGGGGGTTGGTGCTGAGCCCAGGTTACACAGCCAGTGAAGAGGGAGGGTTAACAGGGCTGCGGGGAAACAAAGAAGACATGGTGGGGGGATGGGGACAGAATAATTCCAGGCTCGGCGCCTCTCCCTTCCCCATTCAGAGTCCTTGGAGGAGACATTTGACTGGCCAGATCTGGTGGGGGCACCTTGCTCATTCATTAGGGGGCTTAAACCATTCCATCCACTCTGGCTATGGACTAGGTCCGAGCCCTGTGGTATCTGAGGAGACTATTCCAGAGAGAGTAGAAGAGACAGAAACTGTCAAAGAAGCAAGTACCCAACAGAAGTGAGGGGGGCTGCGTGTTTGCATCTCACCATGGTCCCTGGACATTGGCCTCAGAGGTGATCGGTGATCTCACGGATACTGGTAGCCCAGCTGTACCAGTCTTTGGAGAAAAGTTGTGAATGTTCTTCCCATCAGAAAGAGGGAAGAGGAGAAAGAGGAGAAGCAGGAGGCAGGCGGGGGGAGAGGGGAAAGAGAAGGGGAAGAAGAGAAAGAAATAAAAAGAAAAAGAAAAGGAAGCCAGCAGGTGTGAGATCCCGTGTCACATGTCCATGTAGATGCTGTGGTCAGTAGGCAATGTAGAAAAGCTCTCAAAATCACAAGTAGGGTTTTCTATGCACAGCTGTCTCTTGCCAGAATTTAAATAATCACCTTACTGGAACTGAAAAGCTCATGATAAACTGTATTTCTGAAATAATGAAGTTCCGGATTTTAATGCTTTCACTGTGGCTGTCAAGTTTTCCATGATGCCAAACAGATAACGTCAAAATGGGCAAAGAGCATTTACTTTTCAGTTTGCTATATACCATTAAGGATATTTCCATGAGATTGTTTTTGCACGTGCTTGAATTTTTTTTTTTAAAGAATTGCTTCTTACTGTATTACCAGAAAATAGAAAGATTTTAGTGTAATTTAGTATAACAAAACAGTTTGAATTTTCTAAGGCTCTGTGATGTTCTAGCTTCACAATTTCTGTGAACTCAAAAGACGGGGAAGGATGATGAACCGATTGTGTAGTTCTGTGTGGAAAAATGAGTTCTTGACAATGGGAGATGAAAAGCCCAATTAGGTCATTTTGTCCAATGTGGGAGAGAGCGCTCCTGGGCGTTTGTGGACACTTTGTCTGGTTCCATTCTAAATGACTCAGCTAATGATCTTTCCATGACCCGGCTTCGGAAAAGCGTCCACAAATCTACAGGGCTTCCTGATTAGGAAAAATTTTTCCTATTTTGATGAATTTTCTTGTGTTTCTGTGTCATTAGCTGACAATCTCTTTCTGTTCTGTCATAACAGTGAGATCCTCGGACTAGGACATTTTAAAAAAATTTAATTTGTGTCTCTCTAATGTTGCCCTATCATAATTTTTTAAAATATTTTCATATATACCTTATAATTTGACTTACTCATTTTTTCTCCCTCTCCAGAAGTCCTAGAACCAGATTCAGAATTTTAGGGGGTGGTAGCTGAAATTCAGGGCCCAGTGCCCTGCCCAAATCTGAATTACACTTGTGTAACTCTTGATATATTCTGGCGATGAAGGATCTAGGCATCAAGTGTCCTATGGTCAGAGCCTCATCTGATCCTCATGAGCCGCATGATCTTGAGCAGATTACATGACCTCCAAGCCTCAGTTTTCTCATCTGCAAAACAGACATAATGGTGAGTGAAGGCTCATCCCCATACACTGTCACTAGGATAAATGTATAAAGCATCAGTCAATGCTCATTGAATGTTAGCTTCCTCTGTCGTTGGAAATATAAGTCAAGATCTTTTGGAGCCGTGTGGGTATTTAAGATAGTTGGAATTTGAGAGGCACTGGTCATCTTACTTGTCTTGCTCTCTTTCCAGTTCCTGTCAGTCTCTTGTGCAGAGTGGGCTGCTGCTTCTGAAGTAGACATTGATCTGGGCTGGCCCAGAGCATCTCCGCTAAGACTGGGGCTCCTTACGCTGGGTTCTTTTGCCAAATGGGAAGAACACGTAATTTTCTCGGTAACAACTCAGCTCATCAGCTCTGTGGTGTCCAGATTAGACACCTGCCTGGGTCGCTGCTGAGGCTGCCCCCTGGATGGGAGGTCTGCACAGCAGACTCGAAATAACCACTGGTTGTCCCCAGGGACTGGAACCTGCCTTCCTATTGTCTCTGCAGGAAGCAGGCCAGCTGGTCCTCCCTTCCACTGCAGTGGCCTCTGTATCCCCGTGGCTGGGATGGCTGTCCTTCTCTCCTCTCCTCTCTGTGACCTTCTGCCCTTAGACCACCAAGCATGATGCCTACTGACCTCAGTGCTGCGTAAATCCCAATGCCAAATCCCATGCCAACCAGCTATCTACTGTGCCTCTGCTTTATGATGCCAGCTCCACTCTAAGGAGGACTGGCTGGGGTCCCGGGACACTGAGTGGACTCTCACCTCAACACCGACCCTTGTCCTCATATCAGGAGAGACCCCCTCTGACCCTGTACAAGGTCAAGAAGGACAAAGACTCACCCTGACCTCAGTAGCTAAGTGTTCTTAGACCTGAGCACCTTGTCAGCCCAAGTATCAGCCATTGGTCTTTAATGTGGGGCTTCTGGGTGCTTCCTGGAGCCCCCAGCAGTGCTTGGGCAGATCTGTAGTTGCAGAAAGATCACTTCTGGGTTCACCGGCTCTATTGCTTTCACCTTACAAGGGAACATCTGCTCTCTGTCGCATTCAGGTGCTTGTATCACAAGGTGCTGGGGACAGATTTTTAGATTTTCCTGATTGTGGTGCAAATTAGACAAGCAAGACATACCTGAGTCTGAGTGGATCACTGTAACTGCCGGGCCTCCTTGGGCCAGGCAGCTGGCTGCCATCACTGATTACATTACAGGTATTCTACAGGAGCTGCTCCTGACAGGATCACCAGAGTAACTGCAGTCTTCATACCCTTATCGATGGTCTTTGGCTGTGTTAGGTTAAATCTGTCAGTATTTCCTGCATAATATGCCAGCTTGGCTTTGGGGCCATGATGGTCTTTTGGTCTTTCCCATTTTCTAATGTTTATTCTTGCAAGTGGGGTCATGGTGACAATGTAGTCATCTGACCTGGCCAATGTCCAGTCCCTAGTGGAAATACAGTAGGAGTATCCCTTTTGCATTTGAAAAAGCGAACAAAGTGCAGCTTTCTCATGTTAATCACTACAGGGACCAAAATTTTTCTCTGGAGAAACAAAGCCCTCAAAACAGTGATGGAAGTGTAAGGAACGTCTGAGGTGTTTCTCTTATAGAGGCTCATCTGTCCATCTGTCACATGAAGGGCATCTTGACACAAGTACCTTGAGTGTGACAAATGTTGCAAAGTAGGAGCAGGTTTTCACTTGAATGGGGAAGGCAGAGCTTTTCTTCTGCAAAGATGTGCGTGTCTAAGTGACTGGGCTTGGAGGTGCTCAAGGCAGTCCTGAGCAGAAGATGGGGGACAAGAAGCTTTTGATCTCCCTTTAGTCAAGGCAGGTCAGCTCTTGTCTCATCTAGATATGTGCGCATATGTGTGGGTGGGGACATATGTGTACAGGTAGATGTATATGTGTATCCATGTACGTGTGCCGGTCTGTGTGTGTATGTATGCCTATATGTGTGTGTCTGTAGATGTGTGTTTAAAGACAGTTTGAGAACCATATCAGGTTCTATGAAATAACCAGAACTCTATAGACTCAAAATGATGCAGGCATGCCTCCCATAAATATTCAGTCTTAATGAAGCTTCACGGAAAATGGCAGTGGGCTTAGGGGGATGGATCTTTGTATATACTCCCTTCATTTGGACACTTAAATGATAGTTCTCATCCATATTTCATATGTATGATGATACTTTTGTAACTGATAAATACAAATCTATTTAAAAATTACTGACTCACAACAAATTTATGTCATGATGAAATCTGCCACGTGCGGAATGCGCAAACATATTTGTTGTTCAAGTGGGACCTCCACTCTCGGAAAGACAGAGAACTCCTCCTGCCTTATCTTTGTTAACTCTCACACCTGTCAAGCAAGCGAGTCATAGTTGTCCTACTGAACAGTCCTCTGCTGTTATTTTGTTCCAATATTCGAGTGGGACACCTCAGTAGCAGCCGTTCCCTGGCAGTCCATCCGAACAGCCTCTCCTGCTGGCCCACAGGGTAACTATATTTGGTGAGCAAATATTCCCTGGGCTGTGTGCTAAGGCTCTTGACCAAGCCTTCCTTCCATCTGACAGGCACTTGAACGGATCCAAAATAAAACAGATGAAGGCCATCTTCCCCTCCCTGTCCCGGTTGCCATCCTGGGCCTCCTGGGAGAAGTGGAAGGGTGTTTCCAGGGACCCACACCCTGTGCAGAATTAGATCCACTTCCTTCCCCTCCCTTGGCCTTGGAGTCAGCTGGAATGTGGGTGGGAGGTGTGGACAGAGTTAATATGCCCTCCCCCAAGGCCACTTCACTAATCACGGAACCTTATACAAGCAGGCACTTGGCTAATTTCAAATATGAACCCATTTTCCTGGGCTGCTCTTGAACACTTTTATGGATAGCAAACAAAGCCTTACAGAGGACCTTCACAAGGTCACAGTTAAACCACTGCTCATTTTTCCTCTTTTTTTTTCTATTTTTTTTTTAAGATTTATTTATTTATGGGGAGGGAAAAGGGAGAGAGTATCTTAAGCAGACTCTATACTGAGGGTGAAGCCTGACACGGGCCTCGATCTCATGTCCCCGTGATCACTACCTGTGCTGAAACCAGGAGTCGAGCGCTTAGCTGACTGTGCCACCCAGACGCCCCAGACCGCTGCTCATTCTAAGTTTATTTCTGTTTCTACAGTATGATAAAGGATCTTCCTGACCATCATTCTTAGCTCATTCTTGGACGCTCTCATGGACAGTTTTCCTTGCCGTGTGCTTGAGAAGACACAGATTCTCTGCTGAAGAGAAATCCGAGTCTGTGAAGCAATATGTTGGCAAGAAGAAGAAGCAGCATAAAGCACCACGTCAATAATCTTGGGTTTTTCCAGAAGGAGGTGGAAGCAAGATATGTTGAGGAAGAAAAAGACGAGAAGTTGGACCTCAGCAAATCATTGAAAATACCTCAGCCCCAAATTTCCTTGGGGAGCAGCCAAGTTCTCTCTTTCTATAAAGCAGGGCTTAAAGCGATAAAGTCCACCACAGGTCAAGATACGGTTTTCTTTCTTTTTAAAAGATTTTATTTATTTATTTACTTAACTTATTACTTATTTAGAGATCGGGCAGGAGCAGGGGCAGGGGCAGAGTGAGAGGGAGCGAGAGAATCTCAAGCAGACTCCGTGCGGAGAGCAGAGCCTGACCCTAGGCTCCGTCCCACAGCCTTGAGATCATGACCCTAGCTGAAGTCAAGAGCTGGAGGCTTAACGGGCTAAACCACCCAGGTGCCCCCAGACATGTTTTTATTTCTAATAATTCCTAATGAAACCGTTGCCTCCAGCTGTGAACCCTGATTCACGTCACATTCTCTGGAGAAGGGTTTTCTATTTTGGTTTTTGAAGAAGCAAAGCATGTTCCGTGTATATCCCAGGTCATTCTAGTTTAACATGTATTGTGTGTCCACGGTATCTAAATATCTCCAGAAAGGTGTTTTATCTGACAGTAAGTTATAGTATCATCAGAATGATTCGCATCTCATTAGGCAGTTTATTCTAATGAATGATGGAGTTGAGACCCAGAAGAAAGAATCTGAGTGATCCCATTCATAAATACTCAATCTTTCTTTTTTTTTTTTTTTTAAGATTTTACTTATTTGGGAGAGAGAGAGAAAGCATGAGAGGAGAGAGATCAGAGGGAGAAGCAGACTCTCTGCTGAGCAGGGAGCCTGATGTGGGACTCGATCCTGGGACTGTAGGATCATGACCTGAGCCGAAGGCAGCTGCCTAACCAACTGAGCCACCCAGGCGCCCCATAAATACTCAATCTTTATGAAGCTTCAGAGAGAACGAGACGTGCTGCCATGGAAAACAAAGGAAGGCAGAATGAGCCTCAAACCGGGGAGTTCAGTAGCGACTCCTCCCGAATACTGGGAAACCCTTGGCACAGGACCAACTCGCTAGCTCACTGCTGAAAGCGGCAGCTGCTCAGGGGACCAGGAGGGCACGGTGTCTCAGTCAGCCATCTTCAGCGGGGAAGAACTTATTTCCTTTATTCCGGTATTATGTTTATGCGGACAACTCAGGAAGGGAACAGCATTCTTCTGGAGATCACAGATGAGGATTGAACCCACAGCCAGGTAAAGGATTCAAGTGAAGGTAGCTGGAGCTTGTCCAATGGTGTTTTCTTGGACTAGAAGCAGGCAAGTGGTTCAACCTCATCAGTATTGAGAATCTGTTGTTTCTGCTCAAAAAAATCAATTATGCAACTGTTTCCAGTAAACTGTGGGAGCCAGCCCTAGGGGCTAAAGGAGTCTCTGGTGATGGACCCTGCATTCCTACATCACCTTTAGGGGCAAAAAACAAAAACAAAAACAAAAACAAACAAACAAACAAACAAACAGAAAACACGGCTCTAGTCAGGCAAGCAAATAAGAAACTTCCGCTCTGTTTGAGCGATGTGCACTGGATGACATCTGCCCTGGCATGAGGAGTCCTAGAAATCCCCCAGCAGCCCACACACCAAGTGAGGGAGCTTGTGGATGCAGATTTTCCATGGGGAAGGTGGGACCTGTCCTCACCCTTGTGGGGAAATCCCTGTCATTGTCATGAGGTTGGAGACTTGTGGTCTGTCAGACCCTCCGCCCTGGGCTTGGGTGAGCTGAAGGAACTTGGCAGTGGGCTGTGGGGGAGCAAGGCAGGGAATGTTGAAGGTGGGTAACACCTTCTGCTGTCCCATTCAGTCTGCTCCTCTGCGGTCCTGTATCTTTCACTTTGGGAGTGAATCAGGATATCATCACCTGTTTTTGAGTCCTCCTATAAACACGATTCTTCTTCTTCTTCTTTTCTTTTCTTTTTTTTTTTTTTTAAGATTTTATTTATTTGAGAGAGAGAGCATGAGCAGGGGAGGAGGGACGCAGGGAGGGGGAGAAGCACAAGCACAGAGCCTGATGTGCGGCTTGATCCCAGGAACCCAAGACCATGACCTGAACCAAAGACAGACATTTAACGGACTGAGCCGCCCTGGCACTCCCTATCAAAATGATTCTTAAAACAGCTCTCAGACATCATTTACACCTGATGCAAATATAGAAGCGTGGGTTCCCAGCACGAGTCATTTAGGGCTTCGGGCACAGGGAAGGGTGTTTGTGTAGGGGATGGTTGTGGAGAGGGACAGTTTGAATGTCTCAAGTCTCAGAGAACAAGGAGAGGCTTACTTGTCTGGGCAGGTGGGATGAGGCCAACCTCTCTGAGGACCCTGGGTGCCACCCCCCAAGATGTCCTTGCCTGAGCAAGGCCTCCAAAGAACTCGCTCTTTCCCAAGATGGGGTACAGACTTGACTCAGGCTGGCTGTAGACCCCTTGACATGTTCTGTTGGATTCACATTTCTAGGGAGGCTCTGGACCTATGGGAATGGTACACGGGGTGTCTGCAGTCTGCCTCCCGAGAGAAAAGCCAAGCATGAACCTACCCTTGGGGGGTGTCAGACCCCAGGGCCCTAAAGCAAAGGGACCCCCGGGGTGGGGGGAGACTGGGAAAGGGCTTTGCCTTCTCTAGTTTCCCCTTCCACATTCCAACACCCTCCACTCAGTTGGCCTTTTCCAGGGAAACAGAAGAATAAACGGAGTTGCTACCTACTCACTTCAAAAGAAAAAGTTTCTTTTATCTTCTGTGGTAAGATTAGGAGGCCAGGCACATTTACTTGGGTCTCAATACTTTAAACACACACTTGGGAAAACATAAACAGGATTTATATGAAATGCTTTAATCCCTCCAAAGAGCAATGAACTCTGTTGAAAGGGCACCAGCCATTCTGGAGTTGGGTGGGATAATGTTGCTTACGCCTCTTTCTCACCTGTGACTGGGTAGTGGCCTAAATTCAACCATAAACGTCTCTGGAA
This sequence comes from Mustela putorius furo, assembly GCF_011764305.1. Lineage (NCBI taxonomy): Eukaryota > Metazoa > Chordata > Mammalia > Carnivora > Mustelidae > Mustela > Mustela putorius. Next base: position 8,284,539 of record NW_025422010.1, on the reverse strand, counting down.
TACCTCGTGGGTGTGGGTGCTGCATGAAGAAAACGAAGATGAGCAAAAATGGTCTGCGACTATGAAGAGTTCAAGATCCCAGGGTGCCTGGGCGGCTCAGTCGGTTAAGCCTCTGCCTTTGGCTCAGGTGATGATCCCAGGGTCCTGGGATGGAGCCCCAGGTCAGGATCCTTGCTCAGTGGGGGGGGTCTGTTTCTCCTTCTCCCCTCACCCTGCCCGTGCTTTCTCTCATGCATTCTCTCTCTTGAATAAATAAATAAAATCGTAAAAAAAAAAAAAATAGTGCTCAAGATCCCATATGTACAGCAAACCTCAATTTATAATTTTTAATTGATCTTCCTTATCCTGTGAGTCTGATTCTCAGTAAGCTCCTTAGGAGATGAATGCAATCCCATGTTCCTCAAAATATAAGCGTGGATGGAGTTTTGGCTGGTTGAATCACTGACCAGTATGTGCTGGGATGCAGACCCTGCCTCTCAAAATACAACTTTCCTGCAGGCGGTGCTCTGATTATGAATCCTTTGGAAAAGAAATGAGCCCTTCCCACATGTGTCTGAACTAGGACTTTCTCAGCCTCACAGAACTTAATAGGAGAGTGGATTTCAAGATTGTCTCCTGCAATGAGCTTGTTTTATGGATGAGGAAACTAGGACCCAGACAGGTTCAAGTCCTACCCGACAACATACAGCCGCTGTAGTCCTGTCCAGGCTGTGTTTAAAACAGGGTGTGTTTGCGTGTAGACCCAACATTGGGTGTTGTGATTGCATATTGGACTTTCTGTCTCATTTCAAGGGCCAGATTAAGGTCAACTTCATGGTGGGAGAAAAGACACACACACACACACACGTGCACATACTCATACACACTGGCACTTCCACATAGAGTTTTATTTTTACAAAGGGAAGGAAAATTAGGAAAAGAAGCCCTAACGCCAGCTCTTACATCTTAGAAGGAAGGGCAGGGACTGCGTTGACTTAAAGTATCTGAAACACTCATTTTGTTTTCTTAACATTACTCAGGTTCTTAAAATAAAGTGCAGATCAGTTTAGAAGTCAGGTGGGACGGAAGAGGAAGGTGGCCTCTCTTCCTCCCTATGAATTAATGTCTCTGTTGCCCGTGTTCTATTATGTCTTTGGAAATAATAACTCTGGAGGTTTATTTTCATTTTATTTATTTATCATTTTATTTTTTGGCTGCCCCATCTGGCGGCCCGTGGCCTGCGTTCACAGTGGGACCTTGGGACTGGCCAGGCCGGAAGAACTGCAGAGAGAGTGTTGTTTGCTTTCTGCGTATGAATGAACATCTGCCAGAAACTCACAGCCCGAGTCCTTTATTTGTTTTTAGAGTGTGATCATGATTTTTCTGACAACGCGCCCTCCCCCCCACCCCCATGCGAGCCTGGGAGATTTTGGCTTCTTCGTGGGTGGAAAACGATCCAAGGTGCTCCCCAATAGCATTTCTTCCTGTGGCTCGTGGGGCCTCTGAGCAGTTCCTGATGGCGTAGTGGTGGCCGGCAGGAAGTCAGTGCTGCCCTGGTTCCCAGTGATGGAAAGAGAGTAAGAGAACCCTAACCCATCTCCCCCGGATGCAGTTCCTTGGGCCGTGCCCCCCACACTAACATATAAAGCACAACAGGATGAGTTAGTATAACTGGGCAGGCCTTGGAAAGGCTGGCCATAGGGTGCTAGTCTGGCTGAGCCCCTCCAAGTGGGAAGGGCTTATCTGCCTTAGTCCTGGCCTCTGCATCACTTCAAATGGGACTTAAAAGCAATTCTCTAAGTGGATTAGGTCTAGAGATTAACTTGAGTATCCTGTGTTGAAAGGCCTGGGTTTCACTCTCTCTTGAGACCAGTATTTCCAATCCTTCTGTGGCAGCTGCCATACGGGTGACCCCACTGACGAGAGATGGAGACTCGGGCACCATCTTTTCGCTCTGGCTTGTCCACACACTTCATTTCCTTTCGGACCCACCCGTGGCCTCACACACCCCACCTCACACTGGCTCTGAGCCACATCCCTGCCTTTAAGGGTTGGGGCATTTCCTCGACAGTCACTGGAAATCAAAATATTGGAAGAGGACCTGCTCAGTGTTGGTTGGTAAGGTGTCAGAAGATTCTTCTTCGGGGCACCTGGGTGGCTTAGTAGATTAAGCCTCTGCCTTCGGTTTGGGTCGTGGTCTCACGGTCCTGGGATTGAGCCCCACATTGGGCTCTCTGCTCAGCCGGGTACCTGCTTCCCCCACTACAACCCCCCCCCCGCCCCTCTTGTCTCTCTGCCTGCTTATAATCTCTCTGTCAAATAAATAAATAAAATTAAAAAAAAAAAAGGTTCTTCTTCAAGAAATGTTCAGGGCTCCTAGAATTACTGGCTGAGAAGGTTGGAGGGATTTGTTTGACTGTAGAAGTCATAGCCGAATGTAGAGTTGTGACAGAACCTCAAACTCATAGACTGCTGTTGGTCACACCAGCCCTGATGAGCAGGATGAAGAGGAGGGAAAGGTAGTAGTTAGGGGGCTCTAGGGGTGAGGCTTCCTAGACTTCCTCAGGATCTCTCTGTCCTGGCAAAGACCAGAAGAGGAAGGAAGGGGACTCTTCTCGCCTCGGGGGTGGGCACATCCTTGTCCTCAGATGCCAAGGGAATGGATAAAAACATCACCAAGATGGAAACCGTTTGCTGGGCATCCTCATGTCGAAGGGGCCTTTGTTAATTGTGTGTTGTTTTCATAATTCCTAGTGGAAAGACAAGAAGTAGAAACATTCAGGCACTCGCTGTGATTTACGTCTCATGGGGATTTTCCATGTCGTTCATTTGTACACCTACAGCAACTCTTCAGGTAAAGAAAGTTGACTCTACTGTGCAGATATCAATTTTGAGAACTCCGGGAAATCGCTTTGGATCAAGTCCCTAAGAAGTGACAAGGCAAGGATTTGAACCCAGGACGTCCAGTTTACCCAGGACTGACTGGCGCTGTGATGTCTGCCCTGTGCACTTATCAGATGGAGGATGTGGATTTTCCACTTCAGTTGTGGAATCCACATTTGGCTTAGAGGAAGATCGGCTCCCTCCCCCATTCTTGCCTTTGCACATGGTGACCAGCTGTGGCTTCCGCCTGGGGTAGAGATGGAACAGAGCCAAGACTGCACATCAAAGACTAGCAGGGAAGTGTGCACTGCTTCTTCCTGGCTCTGGCCTCAATTGCATGCTTTCTGGGCTGTATGAAATTAACCATGGCAAAAGGATTGGGGGAATCCTGTTGTGGAGGACAAACACTGTTTTCCCAGCTTTGTCCAATCCAATTACAACTGTTGATAGGTAGGCAGGTAGTGGATGGTGAAAAAAATCTTCAGAGGTTTCTTTATAATAAAGTTCTTACGACTTTCGCCAGGAAGCAAAAGAATTCCTGACGGAACAGTTGAAACTGCTTAAAATGAAAAAAAAAATAATAAATAAAGCAGAGATCAAAGGAGTGTAAATTCTTAGTCAGTTAGCAGTATCATGGAAGGAGATGATCTTACCAATTTTCCAAAGAATTAGAATAGTGTAAAATATCGTTACTAGAATTCTGTGGGATGTAATGATACAGACACAGAAACCTACTGAGCCCCCACACTGTACTTTGGATAAAGTTGTGCAGGACCCCAGAGAGCTTCTTGTCCATTTGGAAGACAGCTATGTGAACCATCACAGTCCCAAACAACTAGGAACACAGTTGAAAGTGAGTGCAAAATGACTTAGAAACAGGGAGAAAGGCATGAATGGTTTTGTTTGGGGTAGCCAGGAAGATCTCAGAGTCTTCGTCAAGATGACAGTATTTTCGCCGAAGGCTAAAGGCTGCCCGGGCAAAGGGAAAAAAGCAGATAGGACTGAGAGAGCCTCCTAAGCAAAAATGTGAACATAAGAAGGGGACTAACAGGACTGGGACCTGGCCTCTGGACCATGATTCGGGAAGTAAAGATGATTATTGTCTGCCATAATGTAGAGTGTAGGATTCCAATTTATTAGAAGATAAAACAAATTTTACTATATGGCTTTTCTTGAGCCCCTGTGAGGGCAGAGGGTAGAATCAATGATAAGAGAGGTTTCCTGGAGGAAATGACCTTTGAGTTTTAAATCTGAATGAAAGTCAGGAAGCCACAAGAGGGTGGGACTGGGGGTGGGGGAGGGGAGAGATCTCTCCAGACAGAAAGGAATGAATGGAGGTGAGGAGCTTCTGTGTGTAGGAGGACCTAGAAGCAAGTGTGCGTTTATTGGAGTGTGAAACCTGAGCCGCGGTGGGCAGCAAGGACGGGGATGGTGGTGATGTCTTCAGGGCCGAGCGGTAGAAGAATCTGTGTGGCATGAACTCTGTGTTTCACTCTGGCTGCATATTAGAATCACCTAGGGTGCTTTAAAAAGGTAAAATGCTCAGCCCCAGTACAAGAGGTCGTAATTTAATTGGACTCGGCCCTGGCTGTGCTTTTCCAGTCTGGGTGACTGATGTGTACTGGGGAGGAGAAGTGCTGCTGTGGGGGTCTGGGAGCCGCTGCAGGACCTTAGGAAAGGCGTGGCGTCGTCAGCCCTGTCACGTAGAAGTCTGGAGGAACCAGCGAAGTAAGAAATAAGGAAAATATTTTGGAAGCGAACATCCTTACTAGAGATGATGGATGCCTGAATGGGGCAGCGGTTATAGGAATAATGACAGATAAGGTATTTCTGAGAAACATTCAGGAGGGAAAACCAGCAGGAGTCAGTCGGTGACATAGAAGTGACAGTGGGGGAGGACATAAGGATGGAGCCCGCTCTCACTGCGGGCTCTCTTGCAGGACGGTCTGCTCACATAGAAGACACCCAGGTAATTTTGCATTTCAGATAAACAAGGACTTAAGTCTGACCATCTTAGTCCCTGGGCTAAGGTAGACACGTCAACTAAACGGAGAATATGGGACTAGGAAAAGCTTTGGAGTTATGTTGATAATGAATCCAGATCTGGACTTGTGACCTTTGCAATGTACAGTGGAGATGTCCACTTGGTTGATGGACATCTGTGTCTGAAGTCTGCACACATTTCCAGGCTGAAATCATCACTGTATTTATGTAGAGGTCCAAACCACAGAATGTGGATAAACTTTCTGAGACGTGTCAGATAGAGTGGGAGAAACCCAGGATGGAACCCTACTTTCTCAGTCCCTTTGAGCAAGTCATGTAACTTCTCAGAGCTTTAGCTAACCTGAGAATAAGAAACTGGAGAATAATCAAACCCCGTGTCATATGTTCATCATATATGTGTATAATACACATCGAAGAAGTCGTTGGCACCTTGGTTGGCTCCTACCATCATCAACTCCATCCTTGCCGTCATCAGTATCATTTAAATAGCTCATACAAACTAATGAGCAAAACCAAACTTGTTTACAAAGACAAGTATGTCAACATATTAGCAAAATAATATTATTAAGGAAGAGATTATTAATGATAAAATTATTAATAAAAATTATTAACAAATTAATAATAAATTATTAACAAAACCATTATTATTAAGAAATGAAAACAAACAAAAAATAACAAAGCCCCAAACTAGAAATTATTTTATGTAGTTCAAATAGTAAAACTCAGAAGGATAAATTCTCTATCCTAGTAATGTCAATTTTTATCACCTCCAGAGGACGGAGTGAAGAACGGTGATTTGCATCCCCCAACACTATCCCACCAGCAGTGTCTTTAGCAAAGAGTTTATTTCCTTTCTCTTTAGCCTTTCTGGGAAGTGAATATTTAAAAATATAAGTAATATTCATTTTCTGTAGCAGGAGGAAGAATGTTAATTGTCTGAACTGGCCCACGAATATATACGGAGCAGGTGTATGCATGCATGAGCACACGCGGACACACACACACACACGCACACACCTGAACGCTCTTCAGATTTTGTCTGGACATGTTAGCCACACAATGAGTCATTGTTTTTTCTGTACATACAGAGAGAAGCAGGACCACCAGGGTTTTTTAATCTTGTACTGAAGGTGGGAAAGTAATGCCTTGATGAAAAGAAAAGGGAATATTGAAAGGCCTGGAAAAAACTCAAAACAGTAATTCCTCAAAGGACTTGGTTTAGCTCCTCTTGCATGCTGCACCTATATTCATATATCTCAAACACTTATTTCAAGCCTCTATTTGATATACATTTTCTGTTTCTATTCCAGTGGGTAGCAGACCAGCATCCTTGCCCATTCCAGTGGGTAGCAGACCAGCATCCTTGCCCATTCCAACTGCCAAAATTTATGAAATAATCACGTAGTACCTTGCTCTATTAATGAATTATAATTGGGAAATAAAGAAAACTGCAAGACTCAGACTTAGTCTCTGAGCTTCTGGGGGAGAGAGGTTGACTTAAACATAGGAGAAGAGTTTTAAGTTCCTTCCACCCCACGTGTGGAGAGAAACCTAGAGGAAACAGGTAGCAGCGGCTTCATTCATTCACTTGTTCATTTTATACCAACGGGCATTAAAGACCAACCAGGAGTTTGGGCTTGTGAGGCAGGAATGGGGGCAGACAGGCAGATAACCAGCTTCTTATTATTACACAGTGTGATAGGGCTGTACTTAATGAGAAGAACAAAGTGCTAAGAGAGAAGACCCTTGGATTAATTCTGCCTGGGTGGGTACCAGAAGGCTTATCCTGAGCTTTCCAGCTGGTTGCTCATACAGTCTTAAATTTAGAGGATTAAAAAAAAAAAAACAACCCACAAAAAACCATTGCCTGATTTGTTATGGTTCAATACTCTTCTGGCAGAATTAGTCTCTGCCTCCCCTAGGAAACTCCCCAACACATTTCATGCCTCCATGATGGCTGGATTCCTTGGTGTGTGTCTGCATGGTCACTGCCCAAAGCGCAGGCTGGGGCTTTGTTCACTTCGTTCACACACACCTTACCAGCACCCAGGTGTAGGAAACACCCACGTGTTTCTGGCACATGGGATCTTTGGGTGCATGAATGCCAGAGTGGAACCCTGCTAGGGAACAAGAATCCTCTGGAAGAAGGAGTTTTCTCATCCCTGCTCCAACCCACATCTCTTTACTAAATGGAAGGCGAGGCAGACATCTAGAAGTGTCAGGGGCCAGAGTACCCGATGCTCTTAGCTGCCATTTCTGAGGGCTTGCTGGGGGGATGTCGCCCCTGGGAGAGGACAGTAGGATGGATTCCAAGAGCAGCAAACAAAATGGTGGGACTAATTGGCTCATCCAGTGAATGACGATTGCCAGGGGCCTTGCCAGGGGATGTTCCTATCTTCCCAGACTGTCATAAACCACTAACAGGCCCATGAAGAAGACGTCAATCCAACAGACCAACTTTTAGTCCAAGAGCAAGATGAAGAAGTAACCACCATGTTGTGAGCCTGAGAGGCCGTACAGTTGCTCTTCTGCCCTTATTCCTTTGTCTCTTTCTATCCAGAGCTCTAAGCGTTCTTCGGAAACAAACAACTGTAACGAAGTACGCAGCACTCAGCAAGGGCACGTAGAAAATTTAAAAACAGACCAAACAACTGGACTGCCTTTCATACATACTGGTTTAGAAATGTCCAGTCTGAGAAATCCTTTGGGAACTGTAATTATGACAGCAATCATTTCACTTGGTTTAGCGGAGAAGCAAAACCATACCCTTCCAGTTTGACTACTAAAGGCACATGATAGAGAACAGGGAAGAGAGAAAGGGCGATAGGAGAGACCCTGACCGCGCCGCACTTCAGGTCTGTCTGCGTAGACGTCCGGCTTCTCCAGGTCCTCTGACACAGCCACACAACTCTGTGTGGAGTCAACAGCATGTTTCTAAATAGCTTCCGATCCGACGTGTATTCTGAAGTCCAGATGTCATCATCTCTTATGCTCTGTGCTTCTTTCTTAACAAAACTGAGCTGGAGTCTGGCACTTTCTAGACTCAGGGACGCAAACCAGGTGAAGGGAAGAAGGACTTGGGGTCTTCTCCGTGTCCAGCCTTTTCAGACTCACCAGTGGAGATATGGTTTTCATCCTGGACCAGGCTCTCAGCTTCAGCCTTTTATTCCCATCCCACCAGATGAAGGAAGGAAGGAAGGAAGGCAAGAAGGAAGGAAGGAAGGAAGGCAGGCAGGGAGGGGGAGGAAGGGAAAGGAAAACCCCAAATATTGATAGTAACTTTACAACTAGAAAGAGGCACCATGGCGAGCCTCTTCCTACCATACTTGTTTTTGCTGTCCTGCCTCCAGGCGTCTTTCAGTTTGCCCTCCATGAACTGCCACCATCAAGGGAACATGAGGTTCTTGGTGTCCCTGACCCAGGGCTAAGCCCAGCCCCTTTGTGGGAAGACCCCACTCTCAGACATGGCAACCAGGCTGCTCTGCAAGCTGGCTCTTCCCCGGTGTGTCCTTCTCTCACACTGAATCCTGTTACACATTCTGTTCTGTCTTGTTGAAATGATTTCTCCTTCCTCCTCTCCTGGTAAGTTTTTCTAGAATGTGTGGTGGGGTTTCCGGAAGTCTATCCTTTTACCTCTGCCCTAACATGTGGCAGCCCAGAGAACAACACAATTGTCTTTTTTTATATCTATATATAAAGATTTTATTTATTTATTTGACAGAGTTCACAAGCAGGCAGAGAGACAGGCAGGCAGAGAGAGGAAGGGAAGCAGGCTCCCGACTGAGCAGAGAGCCCAATGCGGGGCTCGATCCCAGGACCCTGAGATCATGACCTGAGCTGAAGGCAGAGGCTTTAACCCACTGAGCCACCCAGGCGCCCAACACAACCGTCTTTAACTGAAGCAATGGGAGACGCGTGTCTTCCTACTGGATTATTCGGCATGCCTATTCAGAATCCCAGGATTGCAGTGTTCAAGGTCAGAGAGTATCTTCTTTATCCACGTGTCTATATTACACGTGCCCTGATAGGCTTTGTTAAACTGAGACTTAACTAAGAAAGCCAAGGTGTTTGTTATTCACGGACAGTTGCATGAATAAATGAGTCTTAGTTGAACATGAATTCATGATTAAAGCAGACTCACCTCAAAACCTCTGAAATTTTCCCGAGAAATATATACATTTAATTCAGAATTGAGAATGCCTTTTGCTATTACTAGTAAGAACATAGCCTAATCATCAGAGGAAACATTAATTTATATATCCTCTACATGTATGTATATATGTATATAGTATATATATGTATATATATATTGTAAATGCGTATGTGTGTGTCCGTGTACCTCTCCTTTTAGAAAACAGAAAGCCATTATTTTCAGATTACTTTAAACTTTCTCACTCTTAAGACTTAAAAAAATATACTCTAAATTAAAGTTTAGTAGCTACCAAATCCATTCAAATTATTTATGAAGATTCTGATTAAACAAAATTTATAAGACTGGAGACCATCGTTCATACTTAGAGCAGGAAAATGCAATTCAATTACAGTAGTTCTTTAAGATCTAACTCTTCAGAACTGAGGTTTCCATTCTTATGTTTCAATGAAGAGTTTTGAAGATTTTAACTGGCCAGTGATCTTGTTAGAATACTGCAGAGGATTAAAGTCTTATTAGAATGGATACTAATTCATCAAATGTTTCTATGGACTATTTTCACTTATACGGCAGGAATTCTATAGTAATGATTATTTTTGTTGTTGTTCTTGCAATGACTAATTCAGCATTTCTCAGTTTCTATATGTTCCATAATCATTCAGAAATAATTGCAGATTATGTGCCTTTTATCAAAGGATGACCGGTAAACCCAAGAAAATTACAAATGGAGTTATTTTGTGTGTATGCTTGCTCTAAAATAAGACTATGCCTCAAATTCTCAAATATTTCAGTCAACCCCGCATACCACCCATCAGAAAACACATATTAACTCCAAAGCCACTTACAAAGCACAAAACGTGAAATAATCCTGTTTAGATTATTGTTAAGTTGTTCAGCACTTGTGGAAGGCAGACCTTCTCTGAGCTTTGCCTGTGGCTGCTTCCTCTCCCGGCAGACCATCTTACCCAGGAAGATGCTTCTCATGGCGCAGAATGCAGCAAACAGCTCACCTTCCCCTGTGCCCCTGCTCCCACCACCACCTTCTTCCATCTTTCGGCCGGAGGGTTTTAAGTCTTAACTTATTTCCTATGTGTAACTCCTACTAATTGAGTATATGACAGGTGATTTCGAGCAGAATAATCATTATAATACAGCAAGGAAACCACAGTCTATGAAAGGATGTTGGAGAAAAAACAGTGTGGTTACTCTGTGGAGTTCCCTCTGCTGGAGTTAGCCTTCAGCACCTGGGAAGCAAGAGAAAAGGGCCAACATCCCAAGGATAGAGATAAAAGCTGTCTTGATTGATAAAAATGGTCATCTCTCCTTCTTCTCAAAAAAGGAGCTGTAGAAGAACTTAAAATAATAATTAAATAATCTCAGAAAACTTGAGCTAAGTTCAGATCTAGAAAATTCTTATACTCTTACATAGAGAGCCTTTCCGATCTCTTTTCCAAGATGAATAGATCAGTGGTCATCAGTATCCATAAATTAAATTAGGAGTCACATATTCAATAGAATCAATTGCCTTCCACTGAAGTGGACTCTTTCAAAATCTGAGATGGAATGAAACAATTTTTGATGGCATTGAAATGGAAACAATTTGATGTTTCAATTTGATGATTGAAAGACTTTTGGATGGCGCAAAAATCTAAATGGTTTTAATATGAATTTAGTATTGTTCTCCTGCTTTACGATTTTCCTGCCTAAATGTCACTAGGCATTTTTTTAAGGGTCTTAGACATTTTCCTGTAATTTTGCATTTAGAACGACCGAGAGGTTTCATTTTTTTGACACAGAGCTCCTTTTATAACCATTTTCATCAAGCAAATGTTACAGCTGAAGTCTAAGTCACTTAAAAATACTCACGTAGAAGGTGTGTTATAAACGGCCATGAAAAATTTCAGGACTATTTCAGTTTCATGTGTAAGCTTGATAGTTAGAAGATGGCCAGTGGAAATCCTATGAGGTCTGAGGAACAGACCAGCAAAAAATCATTTTCAGGAGGGAAATGACTTTTAAAGTTTATTTTCCAAAGCCAGCAGAAACTCAGGAAACATGTTTCGAGAAGGAGGACAAGGAAATGCAGTGTCACAGCCTAGAGGAGATGATCCCCAGAAGGTTCTGAGTTAGGAATGAAGTGGGGTCCCCAGATTTCGTTGCCACTCCTGACTCTTACTAGCACGTGACCCTGGCAAAGTCCCTTCGCTTTCCCGGACACAAGAGAGCTGGATTCCTTGTTGCTGCAAAATTCTATGACACTGTGACTCTGCAGCTGGGTGCAGACAAGAGATTGAGGCCGTGCCCTTCCGGGCCAGAGCTCCCCTGGGCTGATGGGAGCCTTCAAGAAGGAGAGACACATGCTTGTTTGATGCTGGAGAAGTAGATGGCTGTTGGGATGAAGATCCTGGCTTTGGGACAGTTGAGTCCAGCGTCTTCACTTTCAGGGTTCTTGGCCATGTTTTAGGGAGTTAGTTGAAGTGTGTAAGGACAGCGACTCTGCAGGAAGCTGTCCTCAAAGAGTAAGGGTGTAGCTTCAGGGACAAGTTGGGGAAGACGGGAGGGAGCTATTTGGACTCAGGGTAGGCAAGAGGAAGGGAAGAGGGGGAGAAGGAAGGTTCAAGTTGCCCTCTTTCCTCCAAGTCCCTCCCTCCTTCAGTCCACACTGTCACTAGCAGTTATCACCTTCCTGTTTACAAAGCCTCTATGGCTCCCCACTGCCCATGGGATGAATGAAGTCAAGCCCCTCACTGATCCAGGCTCAGCAGGATCCTGCAGGGTTCTAGCCCTCCTCTGTTATTCAGCCCTTATGAGCATCATCTCTTGGACCAAGTTATTCAGCACTTGTGGAATGCAGACCTTCTATGAGCTTTGCCCATGGCTGCTTCCTGTTCCGGTGGTCCTTCTTACCCGGGAAGATGCTTCTCCTGGTGCAGAATGCAGCAAACAGCTCACCTTCCCCTGTGTCCCTGCTCCCACCACCACCTCCATTTGTGCTGGATTTGTTCTTCCGCACCTGGTTCACGGGAGTTGTTGAGTTCACAAGAGCTGTGACAAGAGGGGTGGTTTTCTCCTCATCTGAGCATAGGGGAGTCTTTAAAGACAAGACCATGACCTTATGCTCTTGTACATCTTCCACTCAGAGACAGAGCTCGAGAAAGTTAGTGGAAGGGGATGAAAGGAAGCCAGGTGCTGGAGGCCAGGCCTTGACTGAGCAGGTGGATGACGGGACACCACCTTTCCCTTGCAGAACAGGTGTGTGGTGGGGGGGGGGGTCAGGCAGGGAGGAAAGTGTGGGCATGGAATCACTAGGATGGACTACTCCAGGCTGCAGCAGGTGTCACTAGACCCTAACGCAGGGACAGACCTGGGGGTAGGGTTACTTGTGAGCAGAAAAGAAGAGGATGAATGAATCCCTTGCAGGGGTCATTGCTGTGGAACATGGCTTGGATGTCTGAGAATCCAATGGATGAACGATGCTCTGAGGGCGTTTCTTTGTCAGTTCCAGCTTCTCTAACAGACTGCCACTGACTGGGAGGTTATAAACAGCAGACATTTATTTCTCACAGTTCTGGAGGCTGGAAATCCGAGATCAGGGTGCCAGCATCTTCAGGTTCTGGGGAAGACCTTCTTCTAGGAGGCAGATGTTGACTTCTCCTTGTGCCCTCACGTGCTGGAGAGCAGAGTCCAGAAGTTGGCTGTCCTGTGACTTGTCTAAGAGCAGTAATCCCATCACAAGCACTCTACTCTCGGATCTCATCCGACCCTGGTCTCCTCTCCAAAGCCATCACGTTGAGGAGTAGGGTTTGGGCATATGAATATGGGGGCGGGTGGGGGACTTGGGGAGGGTGGGGGACCCAGGGAGTCCTGAAGAGGAGTCCCGGAAGGAGAGCACCGACTTTCCTCTTGGAGATGACACCTTACTCTAGCCAGCTAAGCCACTGGATGATGAACCTGGTCATTCGCCAGGCAGCTTTTACTATAGAAGCAGACTTGTACAGAAAATATCACAATTGATCTCTCCAAAGCGCCTCATTTCAATTTTAATTGTACATCCATCTCCCAGGAGGCTCTCTTGTTTTACCGTTGTTGACTCAAGTGGGTTACAAGCAGTATACATCTTACCAATCTGCTAGAAACTACAATTAATAACCTTTACTCTTTCATTTTCTTGCCCATCAGATTGCAATGACTCTTGGCCTCCAGTCCCCGTGGGCTCGAACTGCTCGTTCTCATTGGAAACCACCAAACCACCAAAAGTTAGGATTGTATGCAAAATGATAACTTTCTTTCTTTTGGGTGGGTGGGGGGAACCAAAAGATTAAAGTTCCAGAACATTTAAATAACTTCCCCCTCCTTTTTTAAAAGATTTTATTTATTTATTTGACAGAGAGAGACACAGCGAGAGAGGGAACACAAGCAGGGGGAGTGAGAGAGGGAGAAGCAGGCTTCCCACTGAGCTTGGAGCCCGATGTGGGGCTGGATCCCAGGACGCTGGGATCATGATTTGAGCCGAAGGCAGAGGCTTAATGACTGAGCCGTGTGGGTGCCCTGACTTGCCCCTTTTTTGTCAGAACATATGGCAGCACGCTGTGGGCAAGCCCACCCCTTCGCTGAGACGCCCGCCCAAGACCAAACCCCAAGGAAGACACAGCTGGGTGTTTTCCCCCTGCATCTGATGTATTCATCATCCCAGACGTGAGGCTTGTCCGGACCCTGAAGGTTTGCCAGAAAACACTTTTTATTTAGTTATTTTGAAACATCAGCTGGCATGGGGCCCCTCACATGCCATTTTCTCTTTGTCACAGAGAAACAGTTTCCCTGGGGATGGATTGCACATTCCAGGACCCCTGCCCCAGCTCATCGGGCTGAAAGACTTAGGAAATAGGAAATGAGAGAGGAGGGGAGAGAAAGACAGCGACAGATCCAAAGTGTGGCTGCGTCCCCTCTCGTTTCCTCTGTCCTAATAAAGCCAGGCTCACTCCCTGCTATTTGGGATCCCGGAATAAAAGGGAAAGGAGAGCAGGTGCCATCCTTTTTCTGGCTCACAGGGCACCTTGCTGTCACTCTGGCCCCATCAGGTTAAACGGTGGTTGCCGTTGAATTACTGTCCATGGGCTCTCTGTGGCCTGGCATTCTGTGGGTCTGCGTGGCATTCCTGCCTCACACTGGGCTCTCAGCACACCAGACCGCCGACCCTCTGGCACCGTGCCTGATGCCTCCAACCTCCCAGGCCCACCTGAAGGTGCTCCCCACCTGGAATGCCCTGGCCGACCCTCCCTTTGTTGGAATCCAAACATCTTCGAAGTTTAGATCCCACACTCACTACAGATGTTTGCCCCAAATGCCATGAAAATTCATCTCTCTCTCTTATGTGTTTCTGGACCACTTCCCATGTGCCACTTCTCATCACGAGGGGATCCATGCGAACTTTTTGGTCCTTCTATCCTAAGCCCCTCTTGGGAGGACCCCATGGCCTAACTCTGTTCCCATCTTTAGCACCAAGCACCCTGGCTTTGGGACAGCTGAGTCCAACACCTTCAGGGATCTTGGTCATGTTTTAGGGAGTTAGTTGAAGTATATGAGGACAGCGACTCTGCAGGAAGCTCTTCTCAAAGACTAAGGGTGGTGGGAGTCATTATTAAAGGTTAGTCATTCCTCCTTACTCCAGAATGGTCTATTTTCATAACTAGCTAATCGTGAGCAGAATTGATTTTGTACGCTGGTTATTGATACGAATGGCAAAGGGCTTATAATTACCCGTGAAATGTATTAGTTGAATCTGACATTTTCTGCACTTGCTTTCCACTTCTCCCAAACTGAGTTTCAAGACAGGCTACAGAGCTGAGCAAGGGAAGCAAGGGTTTGTTCTGAGCGTGCTGTCTCCAGTGCTACACACAACCATGTTGGGTCTTGGTGGGTCTCCTGGGCCACCATGCAGGCGAGCACCCTGCATCTCTTCCCATTCACTAATTACAACTAAAAGCCCTGGTGAAAAACCCATGAAAACAACAATTTAGCAGTTTGAAAAATAAACAGAAGCAGGCAGAGAGTGGAAAACAGACAAACTTGGAGAAATAATGCCACACAAGAGCAGGTCCTGCTCATGGATTGCAGAAAACTTTAATAGAAACTCCATCTCTGTTTTCAGAGAAACTAGGAAAAGGGGCCCTTCCAATGAAAAAGGGTACAGTTCATCCCAGAGATAGAAACCAAGACAGAAGCTCTCCTAATTCTGTGTACAGATCTACACATGTTTCAGCCTGAGCCACCTGTGCCAAGGACAGACCCAAACCAGCCTAATGAGTGGATCCATTTCCCTAGGCTGCTGTAAAAATCACCAATAGAAATGTGTGTTCTGTCACAGTTCTGGAGGCTAGAAGTCTGAGATCAGTTTTACTTTTTGAGAACTAGATTTCATCAAAATTATTATTATTATTTTTGTTCCCAAAGATACCATAAGAATGTGAAAGAGCAAGCCTCAGACCAGAAGGATTTGTATAAAGAATATATTAATGGGCGCCTGGGTGGCTCAGTGGGTTGGCGTCTGCCTTCAGTTCAGGTCATGATCCCAAGGTCCTGGGATTGAGACCTGCATCGGGCTCCCTGCTCGTCAGGGAGTCTTCTTGTCCTTCTCCCTCTGCCCCTACCCTCAACTCATGCTCTATTTCTCGAATAAATAAATAAAAACTTAAAAAAAAGAATACATTAAGAACTTATGTACAGCTCAATTACAAACAATCCATCAAAAAAGTGGGAAAAAGATTTGGACACTTACAAAAGAAGATACACAGATGTCTAGTCAGACAGGAAACTGTTCTCAACATCACTTGTATCAGGGAAAGAAAAATGAAATGTAGGACAAAATACCACTATGCACTCATTGCATTGGCGACAGTTGGAAATAGGGAGCCTGCCAAGTGTTGGTGAAGAAATGGAGCCAGAACTTTCATACACTGCTGGTGACAATGTAAAATGGTGCAACCGTTTTGGAAAATATATTCACAGTTTCTTTTAAGTTAAACATATGCCCACTCTATAACCCAAGCCTGCCTTTCCACTCCTAAGTCTTTACTCAAGAGAAACAGAAACATACATTCCCTAAATGAATGTTCACAGTAACTTTATTTGGAAAAGCCCAAACAGGAAACAACCCAAATATTCATCGTAAGGGTAAATAAAAATTATTTTCTCCTTTTGAAAAAGGTCAAAGAGATTATTCTCCCTTTCTGTTCTTTTTTAGAGTGTTTCCTTGGAGACATAGCGAATTTGAGTCCTTGCTCTGTTTGGAATAGAGGTACATGTCTCTAGGGAGTGAGTCCAGTCTCCAGTACTGTGATATAAAGGTATTTCTCTGGCCTGGCCAAGCAGACGGCTCTCAGGAATGAGATCAAGCCTCTCTCACAGGAAATGTGGCAACCAGCAATGGTTTAGTCTCTGGAAGATAAGAGAAATGATTGTTTATCTTTGCTGCATAAAATGTGTCAGATTTCCCCCAAACTTTGCAGTCACTTTTGGGCTGTCTTACATGCATACAAACTCATTAATGTTTGCTCAATAATATTGTGTTCTCTATTCTTCTGTTGGTATGGAGGGGTCTTTTGGAGGAGGTCCGATTGCTTTTTTTTTTTTTTTTAAGATTTTATTTATTTATTTGACAGACAAAAATCACAAGTAGGCAGAGAGGCAGAAAGAGGGGGGGGTGGAAAGCAGGCTCCTTGCTGAGCAGAGAGCCCGATTTGGGGATTGATCCCAGGATCCGGAGATCATGACCTGAGCCAAAGGCAGAGGCTTAACCCACTGAGCCATCCAGGTGTCCCAGTCTGGTTGCTTTATATCTCCAACACCACTCACAGCTGAAAATGGGATTGTTGTCTATTCATATGATGGAACACTGTTCAGCAGTAGAAAAGAGTGAATTATTGATTCATGCAACTACATGAATGAATTTCAAAACAATTATGCTGGAACCCCAGGGTGAGCCAGGTTTCTACTCCTTGTCCTCTGGACTTTTATTTTAACCTCAGTGTCTTGGTGTATCCCAGGGCAGAGTTCTTGGACCAGGAAGGGCCATACACTCCCCCTCAGTTCTTTGTCTTAATTTAGGATTATTTTTCTTAGCCAAAGTGGAATCTATAACTGGGGGAAAGGAGAGAGACCTCAATTTCATCATTTTAAACACATCAATAAAAACATGCAGGTCTCTCCCTCAACCAAGTACCAGTGATTCTGGGAGCAGTTTCAACATCTAGATTTGCAAACAGGTGCTGGCCACAGATCTGCCTCCCATCACCTGGGGGACTTTCTTAAAAATGACTTCTGGCCCCCTCTGGATATTGTGATCCGAGATGGCAGTGGGAAACCATATCGGTTTTTTTGTTTTGTTTTTTTGTTTTTTGTTTTTGTTTTGTTTTTGTTTTTGTTTTTGTTTTTTTTTTGAGGCTGTCAGGTTATTCTAATATGTAGCCAAGTAGGGTACCATGGCTCTGAGGAGTGCATGGGCAACATCATTGACCCCTCCCCCCTTTGCCTTCATCAGCTGGCTGATGCCTGAGAAGCCACCTAAAGCAGCTTCTGGCAGCCTGCAGTCCAAGTGCCAAAATCTGCGGGCATGCTGTCCCCTTATCCTTGCCCTTGGTTTTTATTGCTTTTCACTAAGTCTTTGAAATCCATCAAAATGCAAAATCACTTTGGCAGATGTGGCAGATGAGAGATGGGCCAAAAATCCTTTCTCATTCCTCCCGTTGAGAGGTGAGGTCTATGTCCCCACTGCCTGGGATTTGACCAAAGAAAATATGGCAGAAACTATGCCCCACCAGTTTCTGGGACCAGGCCTTAAGAAATTGGGAGCTTCCTCTTCCCACCTCTCAAACACTTGCTTTTGGAATCAGCTGCCATGCTGTGAGGAAGCCCAAGAAGCCTAGGGGAGAGGCCCAGGCCCAGGAGAAGAGGAGCTGAGGCTGTGCTCCCAGCCTGTAGCAATCACAGGAAATGAACCTCTAGCCCTGGAAACTCACTCCAGTCAGTGCCTTGCAGATTAAGAACAAGCTGACCCTGCCGGGCCCAGACAGAGGGCAGATTTCTGAGTGTAATAAAGCTTGTTCTGGGGTTGTTTGTTAGGCAGAAATGGGTACCTGGAAGGAGGAGCACTCAGTGGTTGCTTAGTACAACTCTCTGCTGCTAAGCACCTGTGTGACCATGGACCAGCAGCTGATCTTTATGAATCTCAATTTTTTGCCTTGTAAATTGGACTAAATAATCAATATGTGTAAGATTTGCAAGTTTTGTGAGAGTTTATAATTTAATCCTGAATGAAGGGCTGCTGAGTCTGTTTAAATATGATGTGGAGAGAAGAACGAGGCTCTCATTCTTTTAGGAAAATCTTCCCCGACCCTCCATCCCACTGCCTTCGGAACAAGTGTAGGTCCTGACTCTTACCCAGCATGCACCTTACCAGAGAATTTGCTACAGTCTCATAAGATTGTCTCTGTTTATCTTCCTCTAGAGAAAAGCTCATGATTTATTCTACTTCATTTCTCTAGCAGGCAATAAGTACTTAATAAATATTTGCTGAATGAGTAACTGGTTATAGTATAGACGGGTGGATGCTGAGAACAGAAGTGCAAATCATTAAGTAAAGAAAGAGCTAGAAATTCCAGCACAGTAAGTCTTTTTTTTTTTTTTAAGATTTTATTTATTTATTTAACAGAGAGAGAGAGATCACAAGTGGTCAGAGAAGCAGGCAGTGGGGGAGGGGGAGGCAGGCTCCCTGCTGTGCAGAGAGCCCTACAAGGGGCTTGATCCCAGGACCCTGAGTTCATGACCCGAGCTGAAGACAGAGGCTTAACCACTGAGCCACCCAGGCACCCCCAGCACAGTAGTCCTTAAAGATGGCTAGTCAGATGGTGTCTAACAGCTCATCTGGGTTTTTGTTTGGATATTTAATAACCCTTAAAGGAGAGTATAAGTGAGTCATTTACAGGCCGCATGATTTAAAAAGTTGGGGGACAGTGTTCTAGCTACTTCACTTCTGTCTGAGGCTCACCCAAAATCGCTACCCCTTCCTGCCACTCAGAGACCACAGTTACCTCCAATAAGAACTTCAGGACATCTGGGAGAAAGCCCGGAGCTGTTCATCCCATTTACCGAACTGCCTTGAACTCTCCCTGGCAGACACTGTGGGGGTTGGCCTGGAAAAGGTTTAATTCTTTTATTTAGTGCCATTGAGGGTGTTGGAGGGGTTGTCCTTCTGGCTTCTAACCACGGGGAACCACATAATAAGGCTTTTGGATTCAGGTGCTACTGTTGCCCTAGAAATGAAGTTGGCTCTGACCATCCTGGAAAGAGCAGCCAGAAAGGCTCTCATTCGGTTTGTCGAGGTCGAATGCAGTTAATAGTTGGGGGATTTCCTGTCTTGTGAGTAAAAAGGTGCAGCCATGCCAAGTATAATTAAATACTTACCCTCGGATGCTGTTCAGAATTTATCCATAACACCAACATGTGGTTTGTGTCCTACTGGGAATTTAAGGTTATTGCATTAAGAGAGAGGGTGAGTGCTTTTTGTCCCCCCTAAAAGTTTCTCACTTGCCTTTGAGCTGAACAGTTAGCAAGACCCAGCTTTCAGAATGAGATGCCACTCTGCTCTTCTCTGTTTCTTTTCTTATACATTGAAGGATTCAAGTTCTCAAGGCCACAGGGAGTTTGGCAGTTTCTTTCCAATTTGTCCAAGAAGTCTGTCTTTCTTCTATTACTCTGACTTGTGTTTCAGACTTATTAAGACTTTGGAAACTTCTCTTTTCTTATGATTTCTGAGATGAACAAATACATATTCTTTCTCTGTCTTTTATTCTAGATTTAAAGCATTTCAGACCACTGGGCTTAAAGTACTTTTCTTATATCTGGGTTGAACATTCTCTTATTCAAAATTATGTTCTTCCATCTTTGCTGAAAAAAAAATATTCCAATCTGTTTATGTTAGTTATGACTACAAATCCATGTCTGTCCTAAAGGTGGTGGTGGTGGTGGGGGAAGAACCCTGATGAGCTAGAGGGACAGAGAGAGAAAAGGATAGTAAATGGGGATGAGAGTAAAATGATGAAATCAGAGCTGAGACACAGAGATTTAGGATTGAGTGAGACAAAACAAGGAATGTGTATCAGTCAGGATGGGTGAGGTCATGCTGTATAACAAACATCCCCCAGATCTCAGGGCCTTCACACTGTGAAGATTCATTTCTGATGCGTAGAATTCCCCTGTGTTGTGGGTAGGGTGACATTCTAGAGCAATCATTTCCTATGTCACATTTTATCAGACAACATAATATCAAGGCCTAATTTCAACTGTGTGAGGATGTATGTCTTCCTGTGTGCTCAAAGCAGAGGGGAACTGGGTAACAGTGAACAAAAGTAATGGCTGCTGCAGAAAAGAAAGAAAGGGAGTCTTGAGAGGTGAAGAGAGGCTGCAGACCAGAGAGGAGACCAATTCAGGGGCATTTTGGGGTGTGGAGTTGAGACTTCTGGGTATGAGGACTTGAGGGGACCTTTGGGAATCTAATGAATTCCAGCCTCATTTACACCCAACTGAGAAATGAGGCAGGAGAGTCTTCTGATGGCAAGCTGAAAGGTTAGCGTCACTTCTGACAAGGCTGATTCTGAGGACCGTCTTAGTGTGCCTGTGTACTGAGCCCTTCCAGGAGGCAGTACATCCTGACTCTGGCAACACTGTGTGGAGAAACCAACCACTGAGCAGAAGAACTAGGGCTACTCCACATGCTTACCCCGCTGGGCCATTCTTTTCCCATGGGGAGGAGCAGGTGGGAAGTCACTCAGAGATCCCTCCAAATGAAGGGACATCAAGAGGAAATGAGAAGCATTCCTTCTCCCCAACTGAGACATGGAAAAGAAGCCACCTATTTTTATTGAGACAGCTCTGCTTAAATGTCGGGGTGACATTGGAACAAGGGAGCCTTGTTCCATCAAGCATGGGGCCCCTGAGAGAGACAAGGTGAGAGAGACATAAGTAGATACAGAGAAGAACCCCAACAGAAAAAAAAAAAATAGAAGAAGAGAAAAAGACCCAGAGATACTTTTGAGACAGGAAAAGGGAGAATAAAAGGTGACTCAATGAAAAGCAGGGAGGGAGGGTGAGAGATCGTATCAGAGTTTCTAGGGGAACCAGGAAAATAAATGCAATAATCCTGTCCTGGCTGGGTTAGGAAGAATTCAGGGGAAGGCTAGAAGGCAAACTGAAGTTGTCTGTAGTTTGCCAGCATGCCTGGTTTGTTCTCCAAGATTCTTTGCCTTGTAGTGCTCTCTCTACTGAGCTCTCAGTAGTATGTTGTAGGTGATGCATTGCTCAGGAGATAAAAGCCTCCTAGGTCACCAGTAAGCCCTTCCTTGCTCTGGGGAGTCCAGCTCTGGGGGAGGGAGGTGAGGTAGGGAGGGGGCAGCAGCAGGATCCCTGGGGTTCTGCAGTCACTTTGTCCCTGGGCAATCTGGCTGTGAAGAACAATTCTTTGCATTTCTCTCCCACCCATTTTGACAACCATCTTAAGAAAGATCACTAAAATTTAGCCTGATCAAAGCAGATTCCACTCATAGCTGCACATTTCTAAGGGTTTCATTTGCCTGTTTGTTTGCCAGCCCATATCACATAGCAAACGTTTGCATTGATTTTCCCATTCGCTATTTTTCAAGTCAGAATGTTAAAAAAAGGGGGGGGGTGTGGAGGATGGGGAATGGGAATGTTTTTCTCACAGCAGATACTGAGTTAAATTCTGGTTTCCAATGTTTGATGTTAGTCAGCGTTATTGTCTTCTCTGTGTTAGTCAGCGTTATTGTCTTGTCTGTGTATATGCTTTTTGACTGTACACAAGAAGCACTTTCTACTGGGGCACCTGGGTGGCTCAATGGTTTGGGGCTCTGCCTTCGGCTCAGGCATGATCTCAGGGCCCTGGGATCAAGCCCCGCACTGGGCTCTCTGCTTAGTGGGGAGCCTACTTCCCACCGACCCCCTCTCTGCCTGCCTCTCTCCCTACTTGTGATCACTCCCTTTCTGTCAAATAAATAAATGAAATCTTAAAAAAAAAAAGAAAGAAAGAAAGAAAGAAAGAATAAGAAGCACTTTCCAGGCCTTAGACGGTACACGGATGCACACCATCTTGGTGAGGTTCCCAAGCTGAGACATTTACACGATCATATATATACACCCCGATAGAGTGCTTGCCTTGAAGTACTTGCTCACATTTGGCATTTAGAGAATATCTGAAGTAGTTTACTTCCTTTTTGGCCTTGACAGAACCCATAATGCATTTTCCCAAGCACTTTGCCCTTCGTTTTTTAAAGTGATCTATTTTCTCAGGGAAATGCAATCCGTATGTTTCTGACTCATTTACACTTAAGTCATCAGACTGCTGTCTGGTAAAGGCTATTGGTGTTCAAGGCGCCCAAGGAGACTATCCCAGAGCCTTCCAGGGTATGTGACACACAGGGGCTATCCCCTCCTGAGTCAGACCACCCCTCCTCCCCTCAGTGTTTCAACCCAGAACCAAAACTGACTTGGGCCAACTTAATGTGTCTTTCCTTTTCCAGAATTTGTGACTGATCTCTCCAACCTTCATAAGGACTTAATAAGAAAAACATGGGCTGATTTCCCACCTCCCACCTCTCCACTTCCCTTTTCCTTAGAAAGTGCTCAGGGTTACACATAAATTGGGGCAGACAGAGGACTTTAAAGAGTTCTGACAGCAGTCTGATTATAAAGGTCCAGCCTGGTCTTGGGTTCAGCTGAAATTGGGCTTCTGCCATTGACAAGTCTTTCCCTCTACTTGGGGAAGACTCATGTGCATCACAAACAAAGAACAAACAAAACTCGGATGAACTAGAAGCTAGGTCTTCCCTGGGAACACAACCAACCTTTACACGTATTTCCCAACCTGCTTGGATAAGTAAAAGGCAAACCCTAGTCAAGGGCTCTGATATCAGAGACTTATTTAAAACAAACAACTGACTAACTCGGAGGGGTTGATGCCCATCCTTGGGTCTGCACGACTTCCCACATCTGCATCTAAGTGCTGAACAATGAGAAGCCTTCGCTCTCAGAATGATTGCCCGGGGCACAGCCAGATCCTTAATCATCACAGAAAAATTCAATTGTGTTCAGTTCTGTGGCAGGAAAGTAAGTGCACGCATATGTTTTAGAAACATCTTCCACATGGAGGATGGAAACAACTAGAATTTTCTGGTTGGAACAAACTGAACCTCCCAAATTCAAGTAACCATTACATACCACTGCCTCCAATATTTAAAAAAAAGATGGGGGCGCCTGGTTGGCTCAGTGGATTAAAGCCTCTGCCTTTGGCTTGGGTCATGATCCCAGGGTCCTGGGATTGAGCCCCGCATGGGGCTTCCTGCTCAGCGGGGAGCCTGCTTCCCTTCCTCTCTCTCTGCCTGCCTCTCTGACTACCTGTGATCTCTGTTTGTCAAATAAATAAATAAATAAATAAAATCTTTAAAAAAAATTAAAAAATTAAAAAAAATGATGATGGCGTGCACAATTTATTGCTTGCTTGCTATGAGCTAGGAACTCTAGGTGAGGGTTCTTTCAATCTCAGTGTCTAGTCCTTTTTAAGAGTTGACATCACCTGCACTGATCCGATGAGGGAACTGAAGTTCAGTTGGCTGGTGATCCAGAGTTTGAGCTTTTTCCCTGAAACCACGCTACATCTCCTGAGATGTTTTTATAGAGACTCGAGTTCCTTCATTTTGTTGGAATGGACATTCTGCTGCTGTCCGAAAAGGGATTCCAAGTTTTCTTCCCAGGTAGCTATATTTTTTGACTCTCTCTCTCTCTCTTTTTTTTTTTTTTTGGTAGATGCAAAGAGTTATCATGGAACAGTAGCCACCACATTTGGAGGACTTTGGAATTTCCCTAATACTTTCTTGAAAAATGATTTTGGAGAGGCAAGGTCAGGAAGCAGGGTTGCTTAATTCTTGGGGCACTAGAGGAGACCACTAGGTCTTTTAGGCAGTCTCCAACCTAATGTTCTTTTGTCCATTCTTGGATGGGAAATAGCCATGTCCATTTCCCTTGCCTACCCTAGGAAGTAAATAAGAAAACATGCGAAATGCCTCACCGTAGTGTATGCTCATGACCATGGGTCCCGTATTAGGTAAATCAGAATCTGTAAGCAGTTCATGTTGGACCAAGGCAATGATTTCCTCATCATGGAATGGCCATTTTGGTTTTCCAGTGTGGCAGTCTAGGGCTGGCTTCAGCAACACATATACCAGTAACGCAATCAAAATTCTAGTCAAGGCTGGTCTGTGGACGGGCTTCTGGACAAGATCATTTGTTTTTCTGTGCTTGATGGATATCAGTGATAGAATTATACTGGATTGAAACACATCCCACTGCACATGGTCTGAAACTGATCTGCAGAGTCAAGCCTACCATACAACCAGATGACCCTGCTGCTGGTCATTCCAGAAACCTTGGAGAGAAGTCCTGTCTATCCTGCTTCTAGCCCTGTGAGAGAAGCAGATGTTCAGATCCACCAGCTTGGAAATGCAGGTCAGAAGAAACTCTTTCTGAACATTTTTCAGACCCCTAAAATGTCTGCGTGTTTTGAAAGGAGGTAAAGAGCTGGTTCCAAGCTCGATTGAATGGAGGGAAACCATTCGGGTTACTTAACCGCCTGATTATTCACCAGTTGTAAAATAACTCAAAGAAAAATTCATGGCCCGTGTAAGGTGCCTGGAGAGATTGCTAGGTGAATTCTGACTCTGCATTCCCATTTTGAATCCCGTCTGTCTTCATCAACACAAGGCAAGGCCCGAGAATGCTGCATATTCTGTTTCCCGTGTGTGTAGGGTACGTTCTGCTAGAGGCTTATAGTTGGATGCAGGCATTGAGGAGGGAAAGTTGAAATATCAGTTGGATTCTTGACATTCTGTACTAACTGAGAGAGGCTGAGTCAGCTGTAGTGTGTGTGTGTGTGTGTGTGTGAGAGAGAGAGACAGAGAGACAGCAAGAGACAGAGAGAGACAGAGAAAAGAGACCTGCCTTGCCATCCCCAAATACCCTGCATATCCACGCGAGAGCCCGTGTCTCAGAGTCAATCTGTGGCTTCCCCTGACCCACAGTTTTTCAGATGAGACCCAGATGACAAAAGCAAGTGTGGTCTGAATCCTCATAAAAAGCAATATGACCGACTCCCTTGAATGAAGAAATGAAATGGGAGTTAACATTCCCAGAACCCCTGACCTTGCTTGATCAGCGGGAAAGTCCCCGCTCAGCCCGGACTCTACAATATAAATTTGTCGGTGCTCATTTAGCAGGGCTCTGCGCACCACTTTGATCTTCTTACATGAGCAGAGTAACTTTAAATTAGAAAAGATGACTTCTGATGACAGGAATAAAATTGATCTCCTTCTACCATGCTGGGCTTTGCAATCCCTCTCACATTCCTGAGCTCCAAGCTGCCCAACTGGGTCTTCCAGAGCTGACAGCTCGCGGGGGCGGGGGAGGGGGAGAGCCATGTGTGGCATGTGTGGAAGACGAGGCCTGGGCAACAGGAGGCAGATAGCTGGTTATTTTTATTTTAGTTTTGAGCAAGCACACGGGAGATGTGTGGGCTCGTTCCTTCCATCCTCAGGGACCGAGGAACAGCACACACTACACTGCACCACCGCAGGCTTGGGTGAGAGAGTCTGCCCCCAAGATGAAGGGAAGCATGCAGGGAGGTGGGGAGGAGGTTAAAACACACCAACTTCTAAGACTCCTTTAAATTGTACCATCTTGAGCAAAGAAAAGCCTGAATTATGTAAAAGCTGGCCAGCTGCCCACATCTGGCAATGGTCAGAGTGTTTTGTAAGCAGGCAGTTTCCACACAGCACGCAGAGCTGGGTCCACTCTGGAAAGAATGATGAGTCTGTGAAGAAGTCCGTGGGACCCGGCCCTCGGATGGATACCCCCGGGGGTGAGGGGAGCCTTTGATCCCCCCGGGGCAGCCAGGTGAGGTGAGTTATGTTCTCCCTGCTAGGACTTCAGCAGGACAGCGGGAATTCCTGCTTGAAGTGAAAACCATGCGTCCGTTCTGGTGTCAGACTTTGAAATCCAATTTTCTCCAAGTCTTCCAAAGGTCCTAGAGGAAATAAGACTCTTTCCTGTGTCTGGAACTTTAGTCTTTCTGAATAGACCACTCTCCCACATTCCCTTGGCTCCCCTCAACCGAGATGGTCATTGGGGGGTTCCCAAAAGCTGTACCACCCATTATAGCCCATGTTAACCTCTTTCTGTTCACTGCTGTTAGGCCTGGACTCTGCCAGGGCTCATGGAGCCCGGGACCAGGGATCTGAGAATACCATCGAGCTGCATGCATACGGGTTTTCCATGTTGGGGAGCGTATCTTACAAATAAGCCCCTCCCTGGCCCATTTTTTGCGGTTCAGCCCCACCAAACCAGTTGAGATAAATGCAGATATGATGATGGGTTTTCTTTTCCTGGAGAAACAAAAGAAGAACATGGTTTAAGTGGACACTTGGGGAGCTGTTTCATTTTTATTTTTTATTTCCTAAAGGAAGTCATTTTGGAATTGACTTAAGCTTTAACACAATAGGCTCACCCTTACAGGGACCATTTTCAGGAGCTCAGGGATGGCATCCTCAGGGAGCATCAGCCCGATAGATATCCTTTGAGCAGGAAGCTGGGTACTGGAATGCAAAATGTGTTTTATACAAAATTGCCCATTTTCTCCATTTTCCTGCAGCTCTGGATTATGGGATTCTATCAACAACCTATGCCAATATAACCTTGCCATTAAGAGTCTTGGAGTCTTGGCCATAGGAAAGCTCTAGCAGATACTTTGCAAGGGACCGTGAAGAGTAGAGCTAGGCGGGTATTTTTTGCTGTGGGCCAGTCTTCCTTGCACATGGCACCGATTGGCGTCGGGAGTGCTATAGGGAATGAAATAATAATATGAATAATAAAAAAAGAAATTCTCTTTGTTCGATGCTTATTTAAACTGGGTTCTCCTTTATGCAAAGCACATTTGTGTCATGTGCCTCCAACCTCCAGGAACACCTTCTCAAACATCACTCTCAGGCAGGCAGAAAAAAAATGCTGCACTATGTTTCGCCAGGACTAATCTGGGCCGTCCTCTGTATTTGCAAATAGCAACCTACAGAGGGGTTTCTACACAGACAAGTAGTAGATGAAGACAGAACTAGACCAGAATTCTGACTCTGTTGGCTATGAGATCCCAGGCAACCCACTTATACTTGTTAAGCCTTCGTTGTCTCCTCCATAAAACAGACACAATAATATTTAGTTATGAACGTCAATTGATACAGAGCACATAAAAGGTTTTGCATAATGCTTGGTCAATAGTAAATACTTAACAAGCAGTCTTAATGTTACTACTGTGATTTGATCATATTATTAGCTTTCCCCAATATGCTCCCTAAAGGATGAAAATGAATCCAATTTGTCATCTAAAATCTTGCCTTCTCTCAGTCTCACTCACAATTTTAATTCTGACATCAGCCCCTTGAAAATGGACTTGACTGGCACTACAGTGTCTCCCCAGGCAGAGCTGGTGCCAGCAGTCACGATTTAACATTGAGCACCCCAGTGACTTGCGGATGAAGCATGAGGGACTGTTACACGGAGGGTGCTTCAAACCACATGCGAGGAGTAAACGTGAACCATGGAAATCAGATCTCTGCGCAAAATCACAACTTGGATCTTCGGCAGAAATCTTCTGTGAAGCTTGAGGAGTCTTTCCTTTTAGGTAACCCACAGTGGAGGGGTGCCAATGAACACGCTTTAACTTGGAGCCCCCAAAGGGCAACTGTACGAAACGGAGTCGCCCCAAATGTACGGGGTTGCCCAACACAAACAGGAATCCAACTTGTATATGCCTGACTGATACAGGGAAGGGCCTGGGGGTGTCCTCACGAGCAGCATGACTTTCCTCTAGGAGCTTCTTCAGTCTATATACATGGCATTCCTCCTCTGAAGGAATTGGCGGGGAAAAAAAAAAAAAAAAAAGAAAGCCTTGCCTCTAGCTATGATGTAGAAATTATTATGCACAGTCTGGATTAGGATTCCAGGGATGAAGCAATCGTGAGCAGGACTGTCTCACTCCTGTCAGAGAGGCATGTCATGACCGGAAAACCAATTAGGCCCCTGCTAGTTTCTCATGCACCCACAGGAGAGCTTTATTCTTTGGCTTCTACAGTCCCAGAGATCTACTTCAATGCTGAGCGAGTTTGAAGAATGCTCCAGAAATACCAGCAGTTTTTGTTTGTTTGTTTGTTTGTTTTTTGTTTTTGTTTTTTAGGTAAGGAGAACATTATTTTTGTTATTTTTTCAGTTAGGAGCCAGTCCTATAGAACCATATCGCCTGACTTTTATTATGTGTCAGCATTTTTTAACACATTCATGTGTGCCATCCCATTGGGTCCTCCCTCACAGGCGCCCTGTGAGACCAGCAGGGCACCTTGTTTTTCACAGGTGGGAAAACACGGCGGCACAGGTGAGTCACTCAGCAAGTGACAGAGTGGTGGACGGCCTCTGACCAGACCTGGGGGTCTGTCTCCTCACCTCAGGTCCTCTCCAGCTAGTTCTGAGGACAGACCGACTAGAAGCTTCTTGTTTAGAAAGAGTCCACAGAGCTGGGACACAATCCTTCAGGTCACTGTAGTCTGGTGTCTTTTTAGATCTCATTATTCCTTATAAGTTCCTAGCTGTCCTGGTCTGTTTTAGAGATCACTTGAAAAAGGTTCATAGGCAGACGCTCCTTTGAAACCTTGTCCTTTGGTTGTTCCGTGCTCACCTCTCCCTCTGGAGTCACAGAGTAAGAGAATGTCCTGGGCCAGAGAAGCTGGTCTGACTCTAGTTTACTGGTAAGTGCCCTTGAATTCTGCTGTTTAATCTGTGTTGGCTTAATGTTTATGGCCCAGAGAAAATGACAAACACGTTTTTCCTTAAAATAATTTTTTTCTGTGAACTACACTGACACCCCCTTCAATAAACTGTGTTGAGTCCATGTCGTGTGCTCCAACTCCAGGAATTTTCCTTTGGCTCAAGGCAGCTCTGTGCAAAGACAGTTCTGATGCCTTCACTCCAGGGGTTCCGTTCTTCTGGCTGCTTCCACAGAGCATCTGGAATTATCCCAGGCCACATTTAAGGGTTCAGAGAGAAGGTTATCCAAGGAGGGCAGGTCTGGCCTGATGGGGACATCCGATGGATTTCTAATAGGCTGTAGTGCTTGTCCCTCAGGCACATGTATTGAACACACGCTGTGTGCAGAAGACACAGGGACGTCACACTCTACCTGGAGAGACCCACAGGCACCATCACCATGCCGCAGATACTACGCTGGAATAGAAAGTACCCCCAGCCAATGACAGCTACGATGAGAGGTGTGGCCTGAAAAGAGAGGGAGCTTGGATGGAAGCCTAAGAAAGTCAGGACACCAGGGCCACCTCTCCCTTTAGCATCAGACTTCGGTTCCTTGTCCAGAAGATTGAGAGGTTGGGCAAGTTCAGGGTTTCCTTCCGGCTCAGAGTCCACAATTGCACCATTCTGCTGGGGAAACAGGCTAAGAAGAGCCCTGGGGTCTAGGCACTAAAGTTAAAAGAGAATTTTTTACATTGTTTCCTCCATATGTAAGTTGTTACTCTAAGTCTAGAGGCCGCTTGGACTGGGGAATGGAGAACACTGGAGAAAGCAGGTGGTCGGAATAAAAGCCCCTTCAGGTTCATACCACACTCCGGAGGCTTTGCAGAGGCTTTTCCAGGCTCCCTGCGTACATCCTGGTGGCCAGTGCCGCCTCTGGCTCCTCCCTCTACCGCCTGAATCCTACCGCCAGCTCCCAGCCTCCTGGGGGAGATTGGAGCCTGGCCGGGGAGGCCTGTCACTCACACACAGGTTGGTGAAGGAGCTCATCCAACAGGCCATGCATGATGTGAGGGAGTTTCACAGGGTGGATGGGTGCCCTGGCAAGAAGGACCCAGGGAAGTGGCCCCAGGGGGTGGAGGGGGAGGGTCTGCCCAGGGGTGCCTGTTTCAAATTCAGGGAGGGGAGGGCTTGGCCAGGGCATAAAGAACAGGCCCAGGGCTCCCATTCACCCAGAATACACATGTGGTTCCATTCAGATCGCTTTTGGATAATAACGCAGTTTTCTTTGTTGTTCGGTTTGTTTGTTTGTTTTTTAAGAGTTCACATTTCCTGTGCCGAGGGTTTTCCAAACACCCCCATGCGCTGCCCTTTCCAGATGGAAAGGCCTTTGAAGGAGGGAGTCTCTCCACAGCCACCGCCCTCCCTTCCCCGTCTCCCTCCGGCCCCCAGAGCAGAAGCTCCCGGCAGCCTAACAATGGGGTTTCTTTTAGAGCATTTTCTGTTTTGGGGGGAGCTGAAAGCACTTGAGAATTTTCTCCTGGTGGAAGTGCAGTGCTTGAAGGAACTGGGGTTTTGAAAGGGAAAAATCAAACAGAGGAAAAAGAGCAAGTGATGTTTCGGGGCCTCAGAGAGGTCACATTTGGGAAAAAGCCCTTTGGGAAGAGCGAGGTAGAGAAGGACGAGCTTCAGGCCGGCCAGAGGACTACTGCAGAGGGCCTGGCGCTGCCCGCATCTGAGCAGCCCTGATAGAGAAGGAGAGGAGCTCTCTTCCTGAAATGTTCTCTCCTCCTCCCCGAATTTGTTTTGTTCATTAGGGGCTGGATAAGAAGTCTATAGAGAGAAGACATGCTGTCAGGAAATGAGGCATTAGGATCTGATCTTACACTTCCATGCCTGTTCTATGGGAAACCTTATCAGCACACCCCTTCCCCATTTCTGAGGATAAGCACTGCCCCGGGCACACCCCGGGCGCCACCCCCCCTGCCCCGCCCCCCCAGCCATGGTGCCGCTCAGAGACTCCAGGCACTCACCGCACACTCCATCTTTGCTCGCTTCAGAGCTGGAGCATTCTGCAGGACAGAAGTAGGAAGGTGCCGGGAGGATCCCAAGATGGAAGGAGAGGGTTGGGGAAGGCACCCAGGTGACAAGTGCCACTTGTACACGAAGGGACCAGGTCCTACTGACAGCTTCTGGCATCCCTTCCTGAGCATGCATCCCTGGGGGGTTCCTGCATCTGTTTGAGGGAGCTAAAGGCTCTCTTTGTAAGAAGGGCCATTGCGACGTCATTCTCAGCCACAGAGGAGAACAGTGATAAAGACAGCACCGGGGGCAGAAGGAGCTCCTACCCCCTCCCTGCATTCCTGCTCACACGCAGGATGAGAGTTCTGTCTTTTCCATGGGAGGCTGTGTGGCCTGGTTCTCTCTGTCTCTCTTTCACCTTGAACCCACCTTCTGGCAATGAGCCATCCCCTGTCACCTGGGTTTCCAGATGTTGAACAAACCAGGGCACTACCTGAGCCACTGCACTCTGTCCCGGGCTTCTGGGCACTCTTTCCATTACGAAGTGCATGGAGAACGCCAGCTGGCCGTGTGTCTGGTGGGCAATGACCACAAGACACCAGACCCCCCCGCTCCACAGCCCCAACTCTCCCCTTTTCGTGGATCTCAAAGTCTTAGCCCAAGAGAAAGGAGTGGAAAACTGCTTTGATCTCTATCCCAACTTCCCCTACAAATAATCTGATGTTTGGATCTCTATCTGCCTGTGACTATTTGTCACTTGGTTCAGAATGTACAGAAAGACTAAAATCAATAATGGCTAAGATTTCCTGAGGCTTTACTAGGTACCAGGAAAGCACAGGTTTAGAGGATTTTGGTAAAATGTGCCAAGTCACTGGCTGGTCAGTGGTGGAGACTACATGACCCCCAAGCTCATGCTTTCAGGAAGTCTGTGAGGGCATTCAGCACAAGCAGAAAATAAGCAAATGAGACAACATCAAACTAAAAGCTTCTGCACAGCAAAGGAAGTCATCCACGAGATGAAAAGGTGACCTACTGAATGGGACAAGATATTTGTGAATCATATATCTGATAAGAGGTTAGTATTTAAAACATAAAAAATGTATTCAACTTAAAACCAAAAAGAAAGAAAGAAAGAAAAGAGAGAAAGGAAGAAAGAAAGAAGAAAAAACAACCCAACCAAAAATGGGCAGAAGGTCTGAATAGACATTTTCCCAAAGAAAACATACAGATGGCCAACAGACACATGAAAAGATGCTCATCATCACTGATCATCAGGGAAATGTAAATCAAAACCACAATGAATATCACCCCATACCTGTCAGAATGGCTAGTCTTGAAAAGATGGGAAATAAGTGTTGGCAAGTTTGTGGAGGAAAGGGAAGTCTTCTTTTTTTAAAAAGGGTTTATTTATTTATTTGACAGAGAGACACACAGCAGGAGAGGGAATACAAGCAGGGGGAGTGGGAGAGGGAGAAGCAGGCTTCCTGCTGAACAGGGAGCCCAATGCAGGGCTCAATCCCAGGACTCTGAGATCATGACCTGAGCCGAAGGCAGATGCTTAACAACTGAGCCACCCAGGCATCCAGGAAAGGGAAGTCTTGTGTGCTGTTGCTGGGAATGGAAAAGAATGGGGGGGGGGGGAGAATGGGAAGAATGGAAAAGTTTATGGAGTCTCCTCAAAAAAATTAAAAAGAGAAATAACACATAACCCAACAATCCCACCTCTGGGTATTTACCCAAAGCAAATGAACATTCCAACTTGAAAAATTATCTGCACCCCTGTGTTCACTGCAGCATTATTTCCAAGAGCCAAGATATGGAAGCACCCTATGTGTCCACTGGTGGATGAATGGATAAAGAAGACGTGGCATGTATATACAATGGAATATTACTCAGCCATTGAAAGAAGTCAATCTTGCCATTTGCAACAACATAGAGGAAACTTGAAGGCATTACCCTAAGTGAAAGAAGTCTGTCTGACTGAGAAAGATAAACACTGTATGAGCTCACTTTTATGTGGAATTGTGTAAAAACAAAACAACAACAACAACAAAACCTGAGTTCATGGGTATAGAGAGCAGATTGTGGGTTGCCTGAGGAGAGGAGTAGGTGAAATGGTTGAAGGGAGCCAAAACATACGAACTTCCAGTTATAAAAAGAATAAGCCATGGGGGATAGAACGTACAGCATAGTGACGATAACGAATAAGACAGTATTGCATTTTTGAAGGTTGCTAAGAGAGTAGATCTGAAAAAGATCTCATAACAAGAAAAAAATTCCATAACTATGTGTGACGGTGGATGTGAAATGGACTTATGGTGGTGATCATTTCATGAAAGATACAAACCTTGCATCATGGGGTACACCTGAAACTAATATCATGTTGTATGTCAATTACAACTAAATTAAAAAAAAAAAGTTAAACAACTTAACTTGGAAAAGAAAAAGAGTTCTATGGGACGGAGAATCTGGGGCAAATCAAAGGCAGGAAGCTGGAGAGAGACCCACTGACGGTGTGGGGGAAGGTGTCCTCAGGGCCCTTGGGACAGGCACAAGTCCTTGCTGACCTGTGCCCGCTGTCACATGTGACAATGAGCAGGGATTTGTTCGGCGATGCTGCTTGGGTTTTCTGGGGTTTCCCTGACCTCAAATATTCTTTCTCATCTCCAGGTAGTTTCAAAGTGGCTCTGAAAATAGTCAGCATAGGTACAGAGATTTTGGAAACTTCAACCCTATTGCCCAAACTTTGAAAATGTCATTGTTTGGATGCAATTTATAAGTGCAATTTCAGAAAATGAGTTTCCCCTGTCTCATTTCTCCTTTTCCAGTGTGTATGGGGGAGCTAAGAGAGATGAAAAAGAAGTTTAAAAATTAAACAAAAAAACCACCAGAGCATTTCAAAGGCAGTGTTCATTTTATATCACCAGGGTCTATGGAGTCGAAAAACAAGGATAGCCAGTTGCAGGCTCTCTTGCTGGGGTCCTTCCTCCAGCCAGGAGGGTAGGGAGGGTATTAGAGCAGTGGTAGGAGAGCCCTAGAGGCCCTGGCAGGTAGTAAGGGGCATCGCCTGCCCTTGGTCCATGAGGACATTTCTGACTTTGCTGACCTGGGAGCCGGAGCCAGATATGAGACTTTGCAAAACTCTGCCCAGAAAATTCTAATAGTCCAGGAGTTATGGCTTCTCTGCTTAGGACCCGTCAGTCTGAAATGCTTGTGAGAGTTTTGCTGTCCCGAGTGTAAGTTCCCAGACAGTCCCGTTAAGACTGTATTTGCAGAAGGGAACTTAATCCCTGACCCAAAGATAGCTTCCAGTATTGCTGATGTCTACCTCCTGGGAGCTCCTGTCTTGCTAAACCAGAGGGAATATTTGGGGCAATGTGCAGTAGGGGAACTCCGGAAAGGAGAGGGAACCAGTCAGAGTTTCGGACCAGGACCATCTTCTGGCTCTGCCTCTCCCAGGGTAGCACTGGCTTCCTGGCCAGCAGTAAGGTCTCTTGCAGGACTGAGCCTCACCAGGTGGGGCTGACTCAGTCCTCCTGACATGACTTGATGGCCTCTTGAACAGGCAGGGTCCTTAGCATTCACTGTGTCGTTCCAGGCAGAACCCCACAACTTCAGATATCTCTCATCACTTGACAGCCCTCCACTTCCCAAAAGGTTCCTTAGCTTTTCTTACAGGCTTGCCATGGCCAACAGCTGCTTGGATCACTTTTCTTTCCGGTTTTCCTCTTACCACTACAGCTGAGTTAAAAATCTTGGCAGAATGGAAGAGAAGGAAAGGGCCCAGGAGATAGAGAATTTCTCCTTCTTCCCAGTCATCCTTGTGCAATTTACTGCTGTGTGCACCCACCACCGCAGAACAGTGCTCTGTCTCTTCTGGAATCTTGGTGGATTTTCCCACCCGTGCACCCAGGAAGAGTTTGCAAAATGCTGGAGTGGGCAGTGAGCGTCCACTAGGTTTACGAAATAAAGTAAGCAGGCCGCCCCTGACATTTCTACCCACAGAAAGCTTTATGACAGCCTCTTTGGAAGCATTCTTTGAGGGGTATGTCATTTATTAAGAAGCTCATTCTGGATAATGCCTTAAAAAGGCTTACCTTAGCTCATATGCCAAATCTTTAATCAAATAACAATGTATAGCTAAAGCCCGCCAAGACTCCTTGGATAAAAGCCACCCAGATTTCTCCCTACAGGGCTGTAAGCGGATGGAATCCGATGTATTCCACACAGTATGAATGAATAACGCAGCCGAGTAAGTTCCTTGGTGGGTCTGCTACAAATACCTTAGATAAAAAAGATTGTTTCTTCATATTCATATTTTAGTGTCATGGGGTCCTTGCCTGTTGGCTGGGCTTGCTGCTCAAATGAGCAAACGCTGACATTCTGACCTCAAACACTGCTGCTTTTAAAAGAGCCCATGCACAGGCTCTCGAAACCAATCACAGACCAGTCACAAGTGATGTTCTGCAGGCAATGTTAACAGGCCGGAAAGGCAAGGCAAAACATCCATGATCATGCCAGAGGGAAGAAGGATACTTCTTGCACAACATCCCTGCCCCCATTATTTGATGGTTTCCAATAGTTCCTTATTTATGAGAAAATGGTCTGTATGCTTTTGGCCGGCATAGTATAAATTTTTCAATATGGCTTACTTGGAATGTTGGGTAGGGAGCACAGCTGACCATGTGGAGGGCCACCTGGTCTAAATTCTGAACTCCTGAAGCATAGTCTCCCGAGGCCCATAGAGGTTCTACGATTCCTCGGGCTTGAAGAAGTAGGTGTAGAGGCTACTGAAGATGAGCATTTGTCCAACCATCATGTCAACATCTAGCTACTTATTTATTCATCAAGAGAGAGTGTTGAGGGATGTCTTTGAGTTGGTTTTAGAAAAATGTGTTCTATGGGAAGTTAGCAATTGCTTTCTTACTGGCAGGAAATTGACATGATGCATTCATGAAAGAGAAGGATATCAGTGAATTAGGACAAAGATTTCCCAACCCAATATGACTGCTCAGCTTATGATTCACATGTTGAACATGAAGTCAGAAGCTATCTTGGAATTGAAAAAGTCTCATAATGTATAAAGCTGCTTGAGCGCCCCAGAAAAACATCAAAGAGAGGGACCCACCAAGGTTTCCCATGGGACTGCCATGGAATCATGAAGAAAGCACGTGATAGAGGAACAAAGGAACTTATTCTCTCATCTTTGGCCATTGCTTCAGAAGTGGAGGACACCCAAACGATTAGGAATTTTCCAACTAGGAAAAGAACTTTTCAGCTTACTATACCAACTTCTTGTCAATGTTGATATATATCGTTTTCATGTTAATTAAATAATAATATCTGGTGCCAAAAGACTTTATGAGAAATGAAATCCAGGGAAAGAAATGCTATCTGATTCAATTTAGCATTTGATACAAGTAAAATAAGTAGCAAACAAGATAGATTATTCATAAAATAATGAATCACAGCCTTTCATGTCTCTAAGAGTTGGCACGAAGGTCATTCATTCATTCAGCAAATGTTTACTCACAGCAGGGCATTTTTTTTTTCTGTTCTTCATGGGGCACCCCATGTTACTTTGCGTAGGGCTAATGTCATGTGAAGAATGGCCAGTAGTTTCTGTGTCCATTCTGGAGCATGAAAGAAAACATCAATTCATGCCAGACCAAAGAAGCCACCCCCAAGACCAGTGTCTTGAATCGTTCTCTAGGTAAGTTATGGTATGATGCTAGCCACTCCTATCCACAAAGCTAAAATGTCAGTGGTACTTGTTTCTCATGTGATAGTTTCCAATGGGTTTTCGCCATCATTGAATAGCTCTGCTTCAAGCAGCAGTGTGAGCCCGGGTCCCTTTTCCTCTTGTTGTGCTGTCCTTTTCAATTCTTGGCTTTCAGCTTCTCCCTGCTCATCTTCATCACGCCAGAGGCAGAAGAGCATGGAGGCAGGTGTGTTATGAAGTCTTAAAGGGCCAGAACTGCCATCACACATTACTTCCTCCCATGGGTCGGAACTCCATCAATGCCACCAGCCAAGCCACAAGAGATGCTGGGACAGCCTAGCTGTGTGCCAGTGAGGAAAAGGGGTATAGTGGACTCTGCCACAAAATACATTTCTTGAAGCTTACTGTGGGCCAGGCACCCTGCTAAGTGCAGCGGGTTTGAATGGTATACACCTATTACATTGTCGGTTTCACAGCTGGTGTAACACGTGGCAGAACTGAGACAAGAACCAGGTAATGAGACTTCAGAACACACATGCTTCGCCACTGTGCTGTCTGCTCTGCTCTACACTCCCATCATACCCCCAGCCCAGAAACTTGGTGGAGGGCTGCTCTGAACACAGCCTACTCCTCTCTCCACCAAGGGGCTGGAGGAACGGTCGCCGCTTCCACAGACAGTATTGTGTGTATGCGTGTGCGTGTGTGTGTGTGTGTGTGTGTGTGTGTGTTGGATGGCTTGTACAGGTGACTTAGGTGAGATTTTTCTAAAATTGTAGGAATATGTTAAATGAAACATAATATAGGAAGAACGATTGGAGAGAAAGGAAAAAAAAATCTTTTTAAAGTCCCTCAGTGAAGACCACCTCACAGGTTTTTTTGCTGTTATCTTCATCTATAACCAGATGAGGAGTTTCCTCTTTTTATCTTGTGCTTCATGTTCTGGCACAAAATCTGGCTCCCTCTTTACCAGAGATTGAGAACAGCTGCTCCCTTTCCAATTTATTAGATGTAACATTCGCTTTTATTAAATTTCTTCTTTTTTCCCCTCTCCAGGCTGAAAGTATTCACTTCCTTGCCCCATCTCTCCTCAGAAGCTCTCCCGTCTAGGGCTAACAGCATTTTGAGGATGGTCTTGGAGTCCATCATCCGTTCTGCCAGGGGACCCAGGACTGAGCACAGAGCAGTGAGCTAAGGCCAGGAGCCATGACGTCGGGCTGCCTTCAACTGCGTGACCCTCAGCACGTGACTGGAACTCTGTGCTTTGAGTGTCCTCATCTGAGAGACAAATGGGTAGGATAACTTATTTCTAAATTTCTTCAACTCTTAAGCTCCTTAAGAGCTTAATGACTCTTAGTAATTCTTTTCCAGTGTTTTTATCTTGACTTAGAACATACCAACCTCCAAAAGAAAAAAAAAAAACTTAAAATAAAGGTCTCAATCACTTGATTTTGCATGTTCTGGGTGCTGGAATCTTAACCAAACGTTAGGTAAGACTTGTCCAGTTTAGATATTTGTATCTGATCATCCTCCTTGTGTGTGTGTGACCAAATAATTCAAAGCCAAAAATATAAAGTCCATGATTCAAAAGTCAAATATAAAAAGGTATAAATTGAGGAGTCTGACTCCCACACCTCTTCCCTTCCTCTGTGTTCTCTACAACCTCATTATTTCCTCACCTGTCACTACTTCTGTCTGCTTCCCACATATTATTCCAGTGATACTTTAGGTAAGTGTGAGCAATGGGCTCTCTCTCTCTCTCTCTCAGAATAAATAAATAGGAGCAACTATGTCCTTGTCCACCACCATTCTTATTATATTATCCTCACCTTATAAAAAAAATTTTGGATTTTTTATTGAGATATAATTGACAAATAATGTCACATCCGTTTCAGGTGTACAATAATAGAATGACTCAATGCATGTATCTATTGTGAAATGATAGGCACGATAAGTCTAATTAACATCCATCATCACACATAGTTTTTCTTCTTGTGATGAGAACTTCTACGATCTACTCTCTTCACAGCTTTTACATATACAATACGGAATGGTTAACTCTTGGTCACACTGCTGTCCATTATATCCCATGACCTATTTATTACATAATGGGGCTTTGTACATTTTGACCACGTTCACCCACTTCCACCCACCTGTTTCTTTCCTTTTTCACTAGGCTCTGGCATCTTCCCACATCTCTCTTTAGATGGCAGCCTCACTGTTTTTTTCATAGCTGCGTAGTATTTCATTGCATAGATGTATCATGAGCTATTCTAGTGATCTCCTGTAGATAGATACTTGGCTTGTTTAATAGATAACTTTGTAAATATGTATCCAATTCCTTCTGTAGGAGAAATTCCCAGAAGTAGAATTGCTAGGCCACAGAGTAAATGCACTTGAAGTTCCACCACATTTTGCCAAATTGCCCATCATGGGGTCCTGTCACTCTTCCACCTACACCCACAGTATAGGGGAGTCCTGTTTTTCCACCACCTCTCCCCATTGGGTGGATTGTCCAATCTTAGAACTTTTGCCAATCTGGTAAGTGAGAAACGGTAACTCAGGATGTTTTAGATTTTATTTTCTTTTATTAAGAACAAGGAAGGCGTCTGGGTGGCTCAGGTGGTGAAGTATCTGCCTTTGACTCAGGTCATGATCCCAACGGTCTTGGGATGAAACCTCACATTGGGGTCCCTGCTCAGCTAGGAGCCTGCTTCTTTTTTCCCCTATACCTGCTGCCCGCCCTGCTTATGCTCTCTCCCTCTCTCTCTGTTTAAAAAAAAAAAAAAAAAAAAAAAAGAACAAGGATTTCAGAGCCCTTTGAAAGTAACAAGCAGATTTGTTAAGAATGACAAAGTCACAACATGGTACCAACTATATCTGATTTACTACTTAATCTTTAAACCAGAGGTTTTCCAGCTGGCTACTCAGTGAAATCACCTCAGGAGATTTTTAACAAATGTGACAGCCTGGGTCCCACCCCAGGCCAATGAAAGCAGAGCCCCTGGACACACAGCTTCTTCTCATTGTCCCTCAAACTAAAGTTCTCTGGCTCGTGTATCTGCCTTTTCTCTAGGTGTGTCGTCTGTGTGGTATCTGGGGCCAGCTTCCAGCTTCCATATTCTCCTTTTCTATAGCTATGGAGGAACACTCTAAATCTTTTTTTTTTTTTTTTTGTAACAAGCATCCTTTCTGCTTGGAAACAAATTTACAAATAGACTCCCTTGAATGGCCTGTTCCAACAAGCCCTAAGTAACATGTCAAGCCCACCGCCGTGGGCGGCTCAGCCTATCCCACTGCTCAGCCCTTCCTGCCCAGCGCCTGCAGTCTCCACCAACATTTGGAGCAATACGATTCTAAGGCTAGCTCACGTTCACTCTTACACTTCTGTTCTCCCAGCACATTTCCAGCCTTAGCTAGTGTAGAAGCACTCTGGATTTTCAGAACGTATTCCAAATGCAAATAATCTCTCTTGATAACATGTATGCCTGAATGCAACGGATACTCATATATATTATAGAAATAAAATTGCGAAGCTCTGTGGCACCAATATCAAAGTCATCTCCCATAACCGAGAACTATGGCTTAGGCATTTAGCCAAGTGGTAAAACCTTAGCCACATCTCTAGTACACCTTCCTAATGCACGGTGGCTGAAGGGAGCTAAGATTCCAGTCTTTAAGTGCCCAGAGGACTTCAAGATTTGATCCAAGCGATACACAGACTAGAAGTGGCAAATGTTGCTGCCCTGCTCCCTCGTGCCCTATAGAGAAAGCAGTTCACTTCTTTGTCCTTCAGGCAGGGTCAGCCTGTGGGTCTCAGCAAGGGAGGTCCTTGTGGGGGTGTGGGAGAGGAAAGGGAATGCAGTGTGTGTTTCAGGTCAGAGGTAACTTAACTCCTGTAGGCTTGGGGCTGCCCTGGGGCTTGTGTGGATTCTAAATCAGCTGCAAAACTGGCCTGCAGTGAGCATGGAGGCAGTGATAATCTTGAGGACAGAGAGCAGTGATAATCTGATCCCTTGGTAACACTCTCTGAAGGGTATCTGGGCCAAGTCATCCCAGAATAGGTGCATTTATCAAATGAATTTGACCAGTAAATGGGGACTCTATGAAAAAATTGGTCATTTCCTGTTCTTTTCCCAATGTATTAATCATGCCCACTTTTCATTTCTGACAACTTCTATGGCTTGGAAAGATGGTGTTAAGAGTTTGAAAATGAGCACAACTGTCCCTCTTACTGTCTTCAGTGTCCTAGACTTCACTGGCACGAAAACAAGGCCAAGTTCATTCCCATGGAGAGAATGACTCCTCCCTGTCCTTCGACTCTCATCCAGAAATATGGTCCTCACTTCTCTGGCTTGTCACTGAAGCAGGTCGAACAACTGTGTGGAGAGATGTAGAGGGCCAGTGAGCGGGGACACTTGCTGAACATGGTTCAGATCAGCAGAGGAGGCCCCTGGGGACCACCTCACCCTGACTGACCCAGGTGTCTCAGCAGGGCTAGTTTCTCCCGGAACGAAAACACCCACGAATGAAGACCACAAATTTCAGTGGGCTGTGCTGTGAATTCAGAAATCTCTTTAAGAACAGAGAATATGTGAAGTCATATCCGGGAATCAAACAATAAAAGGGGGGTAAATTTTGAAGCAATGGAGCACAATTTCCTTACCACCATGAAAATCTCTGAAAAGATGTTGTCAAGTGTCCCTTGTCCCTCCATGATGCACAGAGTAGAGTTTCTCTCCTTGTGAGCTCTCCGAGGATGGGGTGGGGTGGTGGTGGACATAGACAAGCTAGCTTTCCAGCATCACAAATTCAAAATAGTCATATTAGCTGTTCTTAGAGCTGTTTTACCTGGTTATTTGGGCACCCACAAAGCATAAACCAAACACTCGCCTGCTTTTCTTCTGTTAATGTCTAGAAAAATCTATTTTTTTCCTTTTTGGTTGCTTCTTGACCTCTGTTTTCCCCAGTGCTACTTATAAAATGGCCAACCTTTCATTCTGAGTAATTACTTAGTAGGACCAGACACTGCTCTTTCCCACAGCGTGTCTCCCTTCTCTGTGATTCTGAGACAAAGGCAAGCGACATTTCTCAGAAAAAGTCGGAAAATTAGAACCCAAAGAAGTGTGCCACTGGGTAACCCAAAGTTTCTGGGAGGTGCCAGATCCATTTCCTGCCTCCAGGGTTTCCCTTTCCTAGTCCCCAGAGAGAAATGCCACCCGTGCAATTTTCCGTGTCTCATTCCGAACTCACGAAGTTTCTCATTATATTTTCAACACGAAACCTCAGCATTCAAAACTAACCATTTCAGGATGAAAATGAAAAGATATGCAAGCCTCTGTTAACGGGAATAATTAGAGGAACAGAATCTCAGCTGCGCCAACCGCTCCCTTCCCTTCGAGGATGTGGACAGG
Source organism: Mustela putorius furo (assembly GCF_011764305.1). NCBI lineage: Eukaryota > Metazoa > Chordata > Mammalia > Carnivora > Mustelidae > Mustela > Mustela putorius. Next base: position 8,242,469 of record NW_025422010.1, on the reverse strand, counting down.
CCAGAGAGCCTGGTTCACACCCAGAACCTTCCCCTGACTCTCCTTGAGGCCAAATGACCTTCTGCACCATCCTGGAGAAGCCCTTCTTATTTATTTATTTATTTATTTCCCAGCAGTCTTGATGGGAAAGGCAAGGGCTTAGAAATTTCTGCAGGAAGCTGGCCAATGCCTATGCTTTTCAAGTTTACCTGGTGTCCTTGGCTTCCTGGAGGAGGGATCACAGGTGGGATTGCATTTCAAGCATGGCCCAAAGACCAGCTGTGTCATGCTCTAGGACTCTGCACTTCTGCCTGCCAAAGGAGTTTGTCCAGCATTTAAATTAGGTAGAATTTCAGATTCTTTTTTTTTTTTTTTTTTTTTTTTTTATGGAGAGAGAGATCATAAGTAGGCAGAGAGGCAGGCAGAGAGAGAGGGGGAAGCAGGCTCCCTGCCGAGCAGAGAGCCTGATGTGGGGCTCGATCCCAGGACCCTGAGATCATGACCTGAGCTGAAGGCAGAGGCTTAACCCACTGAGCCACCCAGGTGCCCCTAAATTAGGTGGAATTTCACAGAACCTGTACACCGATATGTTTTCAAATAGATTTTTTTTTTTTTTTTTTCCTGAGAAGGCTGTCCATACAGCCTTCTATGGAGCAAATGCCCTGCGCTTTTCCAGGGAGAAGCAGGCCAGATACCGAGCCCTGTGGAATTCCCAGCTGAGCCTTGTACAGGGGTTGAGGCCAGCTTTCGGGGCAGCCCAAAGAGTTCAGGAATTGAACAGTGGCCAGGCAGGTGCTATTCGGTCCAGAATTATCACGATCTTTGTTATTTGCCTCATTCATGGGCACCCAACCTCATTTACTTTTAGTCATGAGAAACCTCCTTCCCTGAGGGATCCATTAGTGGGAAAGAGAGGCTGATTTCAGATATGGGAACTGGAGGAGGTAACAGATAGCCTGGTCTACCTGGCCCAGGTACGGGCCCACGGGGAAGTTCTGAGGACTCAGCCTGCGTGGGAAGGATGGGGATTCCAGGGACACGGGGGTCGGGGCGCACCACGGGCCTGTGAGGAGCACGGCCTGCGAGAAGGGTGGTTTCCGGTGAGGTTCGCATGTACACTTTTTTTTTTTTAATTTAATTTAATTTTTCAGTGTTCTAAGATTCATTTAGAAGCACACTTTGCAATCCACAGAGGGTGAAGACCTAAAGGTTCTTCAGTATGTTTTGAAGGGACACCCAGAATTTGGCTTTATTTTCTATCACTACTGTGAAAGGAGCAGAAGTTATAATTTGTGAAGTGAAATTCATCAACATATAAAGAGTTTAAAAAAAAATGGCAAAGTGTCAATAAACTATTCTTGGGGAGGTCCTGCGGTGGGGTTGAATTCTTCTGAAGCATGGGCTTGGAACCCGTGAATCACTGTGCTTTCCTCTTAGCCCTGCCACATAGCGATGGGGAAAATTGCACTCCGAGGCTCAGTTTACTTGTTTTTAAGGTGGGAAAATTATACACGACTTAGGAGAGAGCTGTGGGTGTTGTGTATGAAACTATCGCTTCATAGTCGCTGAAATGCTAGATCCACACACCCTTTTCTTTCAATGAATGGAAGACTTCAAAATTCAGTTTTCTGCTTGGCCTAGGTTAAATCTCTTTTGGTTCTGTCCTTATTTAAAAAGCCTTTCTAAAATGCATTAGTGCATTAAATCTGACTTCTTCTGAGTCACTCAAAAATTCAGCATGCTGTTCCTCCATGTTGAATATGCACTTGTACTGTCCCGCACTGTAAGTGTAAGAGATCCGGGTAATTGGGGTGGACATGAATTGTAAGGAACTGCAGATATTTTAAAAATTCTGTTCTCAGTTTTCTCACTTAGCTATTTTTCCGGAAATGGAGTAGCATCAATAAACATGTAATTATTGAAGAGTTTTTGTTGAGTTTAAGTTAACTGAGATTTGTCATACATAACTATCTCCTTATCTTTCTGATGTGTAATATCTATATGCAACTAAATCTTTCAACACTAGGATGAGGTTATGCTTGGGGTCCCATCTGATTATGTGTCCAGAAGTAATTTCCTGACATTGGTGAACCCAATTTGTACATCATTTATAGAAGGGAAAGATTTAAAACCCAGAGAGAAACGATGAACAGACTGTTTCCTTATTCTGTCCATCAGCATTCGTTGAGTCACACTGAGCTCTTGATGCTGGATGCTGTCAGATCTGAACGTGGTACTGGTCAGGGGAGGGGCAGATCGAGGGAGATCTCAAACTGTCTCATCATTCCCACCAGGAGCACACGTGGGTTGTGGAAGTGCCTCCTCCTGGGGTTCCTAACGGGACGGGGAGCCCCATTGGAAGTGCGAGTGGGGAACATTGGGCACGCCATTATCAGTTAGATCCACCTGCTGCTCAGGTCTGGCTGAGAATAGGACATCTGCGAGGGGTGAGCTGAGTGTGTGCGTTCTTCTCATATCCAGAGTTTCCCCTCCCAACAGGTCACGAGCAGTTTGTGGGTAATAAAAACATGGATTGGCACGTCCAAAAATGAATGATGAGACTAAAAGGTATCTGAGTGACTTCAGTGTTGTGAGGCTAAGTATTATTTTATGAAACTTGTATTTCAGTTGTGTGTATGAGTATATGCCTATGTCCTGGTTTGTGACATATAATGTGGTTCCTACTGTAGGTCAAGGTCAACCAAGATTGAAATGCCACTGAATTGGCAATGGGTACCCCACTGGAGGTGGCTGGGATGGGTTTTTATTTCCTGTAAATCATGAGTGCCAGATTTTACAAATATGTGACAAATGACACGCCAATCCTCTGCAATGTTCCTTCGTATGTTTCTGGAGCAAAAGAGGGAGAAAGATCCTGATGCTGAGAACTCTTCTGGTCATGAAAATAGAAGAGTCTACCAATTCAGAGCAGAGGACAAAGCTCTGCCTATAAGGGAAAACCTTCTGCCGTGGGGAAGAGGACAAGAATAATACTTTGTGTTCTTAAGGCAAGTACTATTATTCATCATCTTGATGGATCCCCTGTTTTCCAACATCTCCTTGAACGCATCTCTCCAAATGACAGAATGTCCAAACTTTCTTGAGACTGTTTTTAAACCTACACCTTTTTATTTAATGTTAGCATTTCCAACAAAATCCTGGAGTCATTTCAGCTTCCATTCCAGACGTCAACATATACAGTTCTTCATTCCAGACTCAAACAAGCTAATCAGTATCAGCGTTAAAAGAGTTTAGTTCTGGGAGCCCTGGACGGGGGGCAGGAGAAGAACAGAGTCCTTGCCTGCACACCCTTCCCTGTGGGTCCTTGGCTGGTCATGTCCCCTCTTCCGACCTCCTATCCTGAGCCACAAATCAAGAAGGTAGGTCCACTTTGGACTATCTCTAAAGCTTCTCTCAACTGCAACCCTTTCCTTCTCTAGTCAAGTTAATTGTTCTTTTTTATGTCTAGGAACAGCAGGCCCCACCCACTTCCTTTCCTGAAATTTCTGCTTGAGTGTGGCCTAAAGCATAGGCTTACTCCTGTCTCAAGGGCAAGATAAGCTTCTGACGCCTGGTAGTAAGACACATCTAATTGGCACACATCGGGGCCATATGGACTGCTGTGGAGGTTGAATAAATGCCAGGACTGATTTAACTAGGTTGTTTGGCATGGAGGAGATTGTCTGTATTTACAAATTAGCTAGGACTGGTAAAGTATCTTTTCTCCCAGAAGCATAAGCCATTTTTTCAAGCCACCCTTCCATTCTTTCTAAATTCACCTAATCCCATTCAGTGTAGAACAACTACAAAGCTTTTGACTCCAAGATATAAAAAGAAAAGAACCTAATAAAAGTCATAGAATGTCAGGCTAGTGATCCCCCATGTCAGTTTATCTCTGACTCGGGTGCTCAGAGATATGGGCTGGGTGAGTCCTACACTTTTCCTGCGTGACATTGATCTCTAAATATTAGCGATGCCTGCAGAATATTCCAATTTCCCTTAAGACCCCATTAATTAGGTCTAGTACACATGAATTTATCTGAGTCCATTTGAATCTATTTATAATTTCCCCTGACATCCTCAGCGTAATTTGTTCCATATGTTTACAGCCTGCATAGTAAACAGTATTTCCTCCTATTTGTCTCCAAGACAACCTCCCTCAAACTTTAAGGATGCTCTGTCTTTTTGCTTAGCGTTTGTGACTGAGCTGGGCTCTCCCTGGCATCTTCATTCTGTTGTCTTTCAGCCTCTGTTCCCGCAGAAGAGCTCCTTCTAACTGTACCCTAGCCCCCGCCATGGAAGAAGATATCCCATCCATGTCCCTCTCTCTGGACTTTTTGTGAAATATTCTTCTTGATGCTTATGGGAAGAATTAGCCACAGCATTCTAGAGACTTGCCTTGGTGTCATTGAGATTCACACTTACATAAGAATAACTTCTTGTGCTTTTAAAACCGAGTTTCTTTGACACAATGACCCAGAGTCACGTCTCGGTTATGAGTTAAAAACTCATGTCAGTTATCATTCTGTCCAAAATAGACCTCACGCTTGACCAGTCAGGCCCCGGCCCACCCAGCTTAGCAAAATAACTCATTGAAAATCTATTTATTGTAAGTCCACTCTGAGTTCCCTACTTATAACAATCTCATATTCCAGTCGAGAAACTATGCACACGTTCACACACACACACATAAGCACATTATGAAGGAGTCAGGGTTTCCCCTAGGTTTTGAAAAGATTTGGTAGAATCTAAATGAACAGCAAAAGGAGATTAAAGGAAGAAAACTTGTTAGATGTCCCCTAGTCTTCATGGCCACAAATGGAGGTGGGAATGATCATTTCTATTGGCCAAGATGCAGAGACAGACTCAGAGAGGTTGAGAGTCTGCCCTGGGCATGATCCTATCATGCCCTTTGGTTGGCAACATGGCATCCCATTCTCCAAGGCCCCCATGACAGAGAATTCAACATGAGCCTTTTACCCTGACCTGTCTTGCACCATGCTTTCTGAATTTTTCCTGGTCTTCCCAGCTTCTGATATCCTGAATTGATTTCCCAGTTATGGTCTTGCTTCTCTTGTGACCCAAGACATGGTTCTGCACCCCAAGTGAGCTGTCTCTGTGTTCCCTCTCCGTCAAAGCATCAACTGCATGCGTGGCCACTGGGCTAGGCTGCCCAGACCTCATCCCGATCCTGCTGAGGGGACATGACTTTCATTCCCAAAATGGAGCTCTGACCTATTGGATTGTAAAGTCTGTGTTTTTCCCCTCGATCCATATCACCTCCAAGGGAGGAATGACAGGATGTATCAGGTAGCAGAGAATACATAATGCATGGTGGCTTGTGGCCTGTTACTAGATTTAGAGCTAGAACCCTTAGGAACATGTTGGCTGTTCCTCATTTGCTTTGCAGGCCAGAAAAACCTAACAAGAAAGTTGCCCAAGAGCTACTGAAGTGGAAAAAAATATTAAATTTCTTTATTTTTCTAAATCAAATAAAATAGGACTTAATTTCCTACACAGCAAGCTTAGAAACAAAAGGACTAGGAGTCTCTTTCTGGGACTTTCTCTGCTTCTATGTCTGGCTTCCCTGCTCCCACTCCAACTTTGGATCATACGAGATACCGGTGAGGACACATTTGTGGCTTCTGCTCTGCTGGGGTGCTTTTCGTGAGCTCACTGATGAACCTCTTGTGGGCAGTTCTTGGGTGACTCCAAGTCAGGCCAGGAAGATCCCCTTGTGGCTCCTGAGAGAGATGGGGTACTATACTCCCCCGTTGCATTTTCTCCCCCGACACATGTGTATCCCAGCTTGTGTCACAGTGCAGTTGGGGTTATGAGACTGGCTCCTGCCCATGGGATTTGGCAGAGGTGATGTAGCTCACCTCCCGGGGTGACCACAGAACCCGCATAACTCTACACCAGCTCCATCTGACAGAAATTTCTGCCAGGCTGGAAACTTTCCATACATGTGCTGTCCACTATGACAGCCACAAGTCTTAAGGCATGGGAGACCTGAATTTTTAATTTTTTTTTAATTTTCATGAACTAAAGCTCAAATAGCCACATGTGGCTAGTGGCCACCATACTGGGTGATACAGCCCTTGTTCTCCTTCTGCAGTGACCTAGGAAGTCATGTGTTCTAGAAGGTGTAGCTGCAAGACAGAAGCTGCCCCGGGCCCAAGGTCACCACACGGAGCCTCACTGCCCAGGAAAGTTGGTAACTTACAGTAGCTTGACTCACTTGTTTGGGGGGGCATATTTGTTAATGCAGCGTGACCTGACCTGCCTGAGTATGGCAGCTTCTGGGACCCCTCCCATTGCCATCCCATCCGAGTCAGCTCCAACCCAGCCCTCCAGTGAGCTCTGCCCCTGTCCCCCGGGGTGCCCATGTCTGTGCTCCTGCCCTGTTCCTTTCCTTTTCCTTCACTGCTCAACCCCTTCCCTCTTCAGCCTTCCATTTGCCAGACTTGCAACCTGGCTTGCTTATCCTCAGTGGGCCTAGACTGTGGGGACAAAAAAAAAAATGTCTATTTTGTTTTTTTACCCTAGGCTCTGCCTAGCAACTTCTCTCTGTCTCTCTTTCTCTCTCTTTTCAGCTCTGTTCTTCCCCAGAATCTGCCACCGAGAAAAACAAAGTACAAAATTTCTCAATAAGTACTATACTGCATTAAATTATTAATAAATCCTCTACTTTTAACTACAATTGCAGAGCTCTGGAAGTGGAGATAAGGGAAGAAATTATTTTCCTTTATTCATGCCAAGTTGGCACTTTTGTCAAAGGCCTGAGATCCTGGCATGGGAAGTTCCACAGAAACAATTTATTTGAAAGTATAACCCAGCTGGGGCAAGCCACAGAGAGCTCAGCTCGAACCCCCCCCCACCCCAGCCGAAATCAGCAGCCCACAGAACAAACCCATCCCCACAGGGCCTTGGGAAGAAAGGCATAATATTACTGCAACTTCCAGTCGAGTTTCTTGGAGAGACAGAGCAGAAAAATCACCGCCCGTGCCTCAGAGTAAATGAAACTCCCCATCAAACATTTCTTTCATTCCCCCCCAAGTTTCTCCCCCTTGAGGGCCGTTTCTTCTCTTATTCATCGCTCTCCTGGCCTCTCAAATTCCCTCCGCACACTCTGAACAACTTCCTTTCTCCCTCTACTTGGGTCCCTCACTCAGCAAAACAATACCTCCCAGAGCCGGTCCAACAGTGAGGATGTCCCCTCACACATGTCTTTGTGAGGGGGGCTCACCCACCGCCCCCCACCACCCAAAGTGGTTCAACAAAAACAAATAATCCGCCCTCCTTATTGTTAGAGAGGGATGTAATGGCCTTTTTCTTCCTTCCAGATGGTCTCATGCCACCCTTCGCGGGAGGGAGCACCCTTCCCTGGGAGCCTCCTGCAGCTGAAGCCAGGGACGATCTGGTCCTTTGAAGGGGGCCCGACTTTCTTGATGGGCACTGTTTGTCCTGCGGCAGCCACAGCCCAGCACCGGCCAGTTCCCCGCCCCAGTGAACCTGCAGCTTTGCCTGCAGCTGGTGGAAGGACGCTGGTTCTCCCAGTGCCACCATTTCCGCTCCATCGCTCATTGTTCCTGGAGTTAGTTACCGCATTGGTGGTTCAAAGTCATACTCTTCCTTTGCTCTCATTCTGGAGTCCCGTGTTTTCCCCGTCCGCCTCTATTATCCCGAGAGCCTTATTTTTCCTCTTGATCCAAACCAAACAGTGTTTATCGGTCATAGGAAGGGCTTTGCAGGGTTCCTGCCCACGGCGAGGAGTGATACACAGAGCTTCCTGTGCAAGTGTGGCCGAGCGCCAACACAGGGGCAGATCAGAGCCACAGGCTGGAATGGTCTGTGCCAGGGCCAGGGAGACGCATCTGTCCTTTCTCTGCCTGTCACTGGGGGCCAGAGAGGGCCTCAAGACACAAACGTCAAAGTGAGCCAGTGACCAGACCTTTCTCAGGGAGGACCCCATGTGCATGGAACTTGGCTCCCTAAAAAAACAGAGAAATGATGTTGTGGAGCAGTGCACACCTTAGATGAGCGCACGCTTCTAAAGCTGCTCCATACATCACGATGAAACACAGATGGACGTTTCTTTCTTTGAGTTCACTGGAATCTAAGGGGTTGGGTGGGTCATCTTAAGCACTGCCCCCCCCTTTTTAAAAAGATTTTATTTATTTGACACAAAGATAGCTAGAGAAGGAACACACAGGGGGGAGTGGGAACAGGAGAGGAAGACTCCCCATAGAGCAGGGAGCCCCAGGCAGGGCTCGATCCCAGGAGCCTGGGATCATGATTTGAGCCCAAGGCAGAAGGTTAACGACTGAGCCACCCAGCCACCCCTCGAACGCTGCCCTGTGAGGGATAGTGTTATGAAGGGCTCCTGCCCAATCCAGGAGAAGAAATGAGGCTTTCTTCCCACCAAGTGCCCCCATTTAACAGGCATGTGACCGCGGGAAGTTCCCTTATCTGCCAGCATCTCAGTTTCCCTGTTGAGGAGGCTGGACTCAAGGTCTACCGTGTGAAATGTCTATATTCTAGTACTTACTAGATGCTGACAGAGAATATCCAGGAGGCTTTGCTCACAAATCAGGTGGTTGGCCATTTATTGAGTCAGTCCTATGCTGTAGGGAAAACGATGGGTACTAAGAGTACAAGGGCAGCTGAGATGGAGTCTTTAGGACACACACGGGTAGACAGTTATGTTTTCATATGTAAGTGGCATACAATATAGAGGTAAGTGCTCAATAAGAGAGGTGGTTTTCTGGAAAAGTCTGATCTCCCTCTTGAGGAAGAACACATTACTAGAGAAGGGACTGAAGGAGGCAGGGGAGATGTGTTTCAGGAGGAGGGAGCCACCTGAGAGAATTGTACCTGGAAAAAGACCACCGTCTTCCCACCCCAGCCTACAGTGTCTGCTCCCCACCTCTGTGCCTTGGGAGCCCAGCCCGGGTCATGGCGGAGTGGACCAGGGGTAGATACCTGTTTTCAAAGAAGCTGGTTGATAGCTCATTCTGAGCTCTGTGACTTGTGGCCTGGATTGAGAAGCTGAGCCAGTCAAGTCAGTCACTGCTCTGGATTCTGAAGTTGGGAACTGGAGACAACTGTGGGGGGACTGAGAGGATGGGTTTACACGAATGGGGGTGCTGAGGCAGTGTTGGGGTTGAACCTGGGTGTGCAAAGTCCTGAGGGAGAATGAGCCACGGGAGAGTGGAGTGAGAAGGAGAGATGAGGAAAGAGAGGACTTACAGGAGGAGACAGAGTTCCCAAGCATCTTTTTCCACCTCCTCACCCTGGGAGACCCTGAGAGGGGACCAGCTTCCAGTTCCAGGAAACGTCTCATCTCTGTTCTCAGGAGCCCTGTCATTTGGGGGGGAGATTCTTTTATTTCTTTTGGATCAATCTTATAAAATTTTAAACAATAATTATATAGACAAAAATTTTTAAAGACTTATTTATTTATTTGAGAGAGAGAGCAAGAGCAGGGGAAGGGGTAGAGGGAGAGAATCTTTAAGCAGACTCCCTGCTGAGCATGGAGCCCAACTTGGGGCTTGATCCCATAACCCATGAGCTGAAACTGGTGTTGGATGCTCAATCAACTGAGCCACCCAGGCACCCTATAGATAAAATTTTAACAAACACCCATGCAGTTTTTACCCCAAATAAGCAAATGTTAGGAATTTTTCATGTTTGTTCTGGATATGTACATTATAAAAGATAAGAAATCACAATTTAAATTTAACATTGACTATTCTCTTTCTTTTCTTCCCTGGTCTCTCACTCTCTTCACAAAAAAGAAATTAGAAATTCGGCCTATATCCATGACCATTATATGAAGGGGCAATGACTATCAGAAGGGAAAAGGACTTTCCACAAGTGGGAGCTTGCATCCATGTCTCACTGATAAGAATCTTGTCACATGACCACTCCAGCCTATGAGGGGGGCTGAAACCAACTGTGTTTTTGGGTGCTGTTGTTTATTTAATCGAATGTACTTCTTGGGGGAAAAAAACCAACAACAGTGATGTAAAGATGGAAAGAGAAGACATTTTGGAAGGCAACAAGCTCATTCTGCCAGTGAGGCACATTTGTCAATCTGTAGTTATCGCTCTGGTATTTTTATAATTTTCTCTTTGTCTTTAGTGTTCCTCATTCTCAAGACTGTGCATCCATGAGTCCATTTTTTTGTGTGGATCCTGCTGAGGGTCTAGTGTGTTTTGTCTCTAGCTTTGAAAGACTCGTGTCTTCTCCACCTCCATTTGCTTTTTCTGAAACATCTTATGGTAGCATCCCAGACTTTTCGATTTCTTTTTTATGTTTTCCTTTTCCATCTTTTGCCTTTCATCCTACATTCTGGGTGATTTCTTCAGAGGTATTTTCTAGTTTAATTTTCTAGTTTAATTTCTAGATGTTGTCTGTTGAGTTGTGTTAAATTTCTGTTCCACTCTCCATCAAGTTGTTGTTGTTTTTAATCAAGATTATAGCTGTATTTCTACACTGTCAGTATGGTTGTTTTTCATTCTGATTTCTCTTATTTTGTAAGGTTCCATTCTTGCTTTATGGAACTTTTTTTTTTCTTTATCTCTTTGAACTTGAAAATGGGATTTATTTTAGGGAGCTGGTTTGACTAAGAACTTACAGTTGTGTTGGCACGTAGAGTGTCTTTATTTTTTCTCCAATGCATGTGTTTGAAATTTTCCATTAAAAAGTTTGAATGATGAGGGGCGCTTGGGTGGCTCAGTGGGTTAAGCCTTTGCCTTTGGATCAGGTCATGGTCTCAGGGTCCTGGGATTGAGCTCTGTATCAGGCTCTCTGCTCAGCAGGGAGCCTGCTTCCCCCTCTCTCTTTGCCTGCCTCTGTACCTACTTGTAATCTCTCTCTCTCTCTGTCAAATAAGTAAACACAATATTTTTTTAAAGTTTGATGATGAATCCATGGTTATAAGCACATAAGAACATTATTTTTCAAAGTTTACTAAGTTGCCATTTGCCTGGTATGGGGTTGTTCTCTGGCATGTGAAGAGCAGGTTTATTGAAGGTCCCTTTCATTCCTCAAATATTAATTCTGTGCGAGATAGCAGTGAACTACCCTAGCACTTACATTCTAGTGGGGTGACACAGATCATAAACAGAAAAAGAAAATGGAGGTGGTTAATAAAGTTACACATTTATAAAAATTTTTTAATGATAATACATATTTATTTTGGATTTCAGGTTTTTTCCCTGGTTTTAAGGGCAATAGGGGTCTCATTGGTGGGATATGAGACTCATTTCGTGCCTCATTGTTATCATTTTTTGAGAGTGATTCTTGGGCAGGTGCTGCTTTCTTGTGGGACATCCAGATGAACCAGGCTTTAGGACTGGCCCCACAGGAAGAGTTTGGTTTTGATTCTGCCCGGTCTGGAGGGCTTCACTATTTTGCTTCTCTTCTTGGACTCCGGTAACATGTAGACCGTCCAAGTTTGGGCTCTGACTCCTACTAGATAATCCCTTTTCCAAGCATAACCTTTGTGAATGGCAAGCTTCTCTGGTGTTTACCCAGGCCAATGGGCAGAATTTTTGTCATTGCTTTCTTGGCCCTTTGTAATTTATGCAGTGACCTTATGCAGGTAGATTGAATCCAGCTTCTCTTGTGCTGGTCTGCTTCTCTTGATCTCATACCATCCTGCAGACAGCAGAGCCATGGAGATCTATGTGGTCTGAACTGGGTTTCATCTCCTACTAACTGCTGTGAATTTGAGTTTCTTATATCTGGCACTGAGGGATTTCTCTCTTAGTTTTAAGCATGCATCAAGACCAAAAAAGTTACTTTATTACGCTTTACTATATTCTGTATTTTGGGGCCAGAAGAAGGGGAGTGGGCTTGGCAGTCTGCTTAGGTTTGGACTTGGTCCAATGCCATTGCCTTTCCAAGAGCTCTTGGTATCCTTGTAATAAACTTCCACTTCTCTTAAGCTTGTTTGAGTGAGTATCTGTACCCTGCAATCAAAAGAGCTCTAACTAGAACAGACATGATGTGGTCAGGGAAAGATGAAATAACAGAAGATAGAAAGACGATAAGCACTTTTATCTCTGGGAGTTGAGCAAAATTTTCCAGCTTGGGAGTGATGTGACTGATCTGTGCATGAGAAAGACACAGGATGCAGCACTTGGAAAATTAGACTGCTTGGTGTAGGGGGCAGGGAAGAGAAGAGAGGCAGAAAGACTCTTTCTATGGCCATAGCAATAATGCAGGTGAGAGGTGATGAAGTCCTGAACTAAAACGCAGTGGGAATGTGGGGTTTTAGGGGGAAAAAAAGATTAAAATTGGTGAGTGCTCTGCCTACGTTTTTCATGCATTTCCCCATTTACTGTTTGCAACACTCTGGAGAGTTCCATATTTAATTATTATCCCTATTTACAGATGAGAAATTACAAGCTCAGAGAGATTAAGTAATTTGATCCAATATCCAAGTGGCTGAGTCAAAATTTGAATTTAAGTCTCTAATACCAAAGCCCATCCATATTTTTTCCTTTACATAAAGACCTTTTAATAAAAGTTGGTAACACTTGTATGTGGAAGATGAGGATGAAGGAAAAGTGGACAAGGACCCTTGAGGTTGCTAGCTTGGGGAGCTAACAACTAGAAAGGTTATTAATTGAGAGAAGGGATATAGGAGGCAGATCATGCTTGGGGAGGAAGGAAATTAGTCCTTTTTGTGCAGTGGCTGGAAGTCATCTAGGTCGAGATTTCTAGTGAATAGTTGAATATAAGGGGTTGGACCTGAGGAGGGAGTTCAGCTGGAGATACGACCTTTGAGTGACAGACTTATTGCTGGTCATGGAAACCAAGTGAGAGGATGAAAGTCTTTAATGAATTGGTGGAGTGAGAAGAGAACTAAGGGTGTACGGTGGGAACCATTAATGTCTGAGGGAGAGTATAGATGGAAACAAATTGATAAAATTGGCATAGAGGAAATAAATTGGGAAAAGAAAGAAAGTAGGCAGAGGATCTATGGTGAGTGGAATCTCAAAAACCAAGAGAAGAAAAATTTCTCTAAGAGGGTATTTTCCATACTAACGCTAAAGAGGTCCAACAGGATATAGACTAAAAATAAGACATTGGATGTGCCAATTAGGAAGTCATCGATGACCTTTGCAAGGACAGAGAAAAGGAGTGATTAATCCTGCCTGGGGCAGGCCAGAGAAAGGCTTCACAGAAGACTTGACATTTGAGTTGGGCCATGAAGTATGGTGGGACTGTGCCAGCCAGAGAAGAGGGTGAAAGGCATTTCAGGCAAAGGGAACAACATCAGGGAAAAACAAAAATCCAAGCTAAGGCACCATTTGGAATTTAGTTAGAGCTCTTTGGATTTTCACAGGCAACATCAAGTTGGCAGCACAAGTATATTAAGCCATGTTTTGTTTTCTACATTTCAGAGAATCTTATGGTTTCTCTTTCCACTGTAGACATAATAATGGAGATTGGGAAATACAACTGGTGTCTTCCAAAGGGACAAAGGGTTCAATTCTTTAGGGAAGCAGAGTTCTAATCAAGTGGAGTGAGTGGGAAGTCTCTCCAGGTACATCTCACAGAACATGTCATGATTTGGAAGGGCAATAAATGCCGGCTTTGGCAGCAAGTCACCCAACGCTCTCCACGGTTTGACATGATCAAAGTCTCATTCTCAGGCATAGGGTCTGATGGGGTCCAGCAGCACTTGTGGGCAGCTCTCTTCCATACAATGACTCAGAGATCAGTGTTCCTTCCATATGTGCTCTGAAATCTCAGACTCTCTCACTCCCAGCAGGTGGATGGGGGAAAAAACCATAGAGAAATCATACTGGACACTTAGTCACCCTACATGGAAGTGACATCTCACTGCTACTCACATTTGTCTTCCATATTTAGTCAAACGACCAACCTTATGGCAAAGAAGACAGGGAAATGTTTGTAAACACATTGATATTCTGAGCACTAATTGTATATTCCATTGATTGATATTAACATATTGATTATTAAAATATTTTTTGTTTCCTTGGAAAATGTAAAAGGCCTTATGTCCATTTTCTATGTTTCAAGGTAAGCCTGGTCATCTGATTCAGGGCTTACCATCTCAGTCTCTTTTTCAAAACAATATTTCATGTCTTTCATGGGAATGTAAATTTGTGTGGTTACTGTGGAAAACAGAAAGAAGTTCCTTAAAAAAAATTAGAAATAGAACTACCATGTAACCCAGCAATTCCACTTCTGGATATTTCATGTTCAGTGCAGCATTATTTACAATAGCCAAGACATGGAAACCACCTAAGTGTCCGTCAATGGGTGAATGGACACAGATGTCACATACCCACACACACAGTGGAATTTATTAAACCAAAAAAAAAGGGAAATCTTATCATTAGTGACCACAGGAATGGGCCTTGGGGGCCTTATTCTAAATGAATTAAGTCACTCAGAGAAAGACAAACTTTGTGTGATACCACTTATATGTGGAATCTAAGAAACAAAAACTGAACTCATCTCATAGATAAAGAGAAGAGATTGGTGTGGTTGCCAGAAGCAGGTGTAGAGGGTTTGAAAAATGGAGGAAAGATGGTCAACAGAAACAAACTCTGTTATAAGGTGAGTTAAGTCCTGGACATGTCATACAACATGGTGACTACAGTTGTCAGGACTGTAAAGCTTAAATATTCTCTCCACAAACTGGGTGCCTGGGTGGCTCAGTGGGTTGAATGTCTGCCTTCAGCTCATGATCTCAGGGTCCTGGCATCGAGCCCTACCTCAAGCTCCCTGCTCAGCAGGGGAGTTTACTTCTCCCCCTCTCTCTCAAATAAATAACTAAAACCTAAAAAGAAAGTTCTCATCATAAGAAAAAGCATTTTTAAAAATTGTATGTGGTGATTGATGTTAACCAAACTTTTGCTATTATATATGTATCGAGTGACTGTTGTACAACTCACAGTGATAAAATGTTATGTGCCAATTATGTCTCAATTAAAATAAGACATAAACAAAAATTTCATTTTACTAGAATTCTTCACTTACACTGTAAACAACTTTTGACCGCAGACTTGTGCTTATCATTATTAGCCAGAATGAACCGAATTCTCAGGGTAGATTCCATTTGATGGAATCATGGGACACCATGGTTGTGGCTGGCAGCGTGGAGATCACCCTGACACAGGATACCCTTTTGAGAAACATCCATGTCAACTCTGGAGGCTGAAAATGAAGGAAGATTTATTTCATGCCATGAAGGTACAATATCTTTTGTGTACTTAAGCAAGGACATCTTAATTTTTGTGTGAATAATATTATAAAAATATTAACACCAATTTTAAGAAAGAAAAAATACATACATCATTCCTTTTTTAATTTTCCCATACTGCCTTTCAATTTGTTTTTAATATGCATATAAAATCTTCACAGAGGGGTACTAGATAGCATGCTTTTTTTAGCCTTGTGTTTTTTCCACATCACATCATCCACTTCTGTGACTCAATCTTTTACCCTTCTTGCTTTGCCGTTTGCCTCCTGGTCACCTGGACCCACACTGTTCTTCACCAATGTCCTCCTACCTCAAGACGTCTGTGGTTGACATCCTTGCAAATGGTCTCTCCCAGCCTTTTCACATGCCTGATTGGTCTCATTTTCCAGTCTCTGCTCAAACGCCACCCCCTTAGAGAGGATTTCCCTGAGGATTTTCCTCACATTCCTCTTTATCACGTTCGATCACCATGCTTATTATTTACACCATGGCATTTTCCATAGCCTACACACTTTTCTTTCTTTATTTGGGGTTTTGTTTATTTCACTGTCGGTTTCTTTTTTTTTTTTAATTTTATTTACTTATTTGACAGAAAGAGAGATCAGAAGTAGGCAGAGAGGCAGTCAGAGAGAGAGGGGGAAGCAGGCTCCCCACTGAGCAGAGAGCCTGACTTGGGGCTCAATCTCAGGACCCTGAGATCATGACCTGAGCTGAAGGCAGAGGCTTAACCCACTGAGCCAACTAGGTGCCCCTCACTGTAGGTTTCTATAAGGAATATGTATACTTTCTTCTCTTTTGAATTTTTCTTATAGGCTCTTTTCTTGAATAAATTCTCAGGATAGAGATTATGGAATCAAATTTGTGAATATTTTCCTTGAAATGTAGTTGCCATATTGGTTTCCCAAAGCTGTACCCATACATACTGATGCCGGGAAAATATTTTGTACAATTTCACCTCATTATTGTTGATATGTGATTATACTATATAAGTATGTAATCTGACAATTTGGCTAAGTATATTCAAGGCACATATACATATAAATACAAGGCAAATATACATATAAATACATACACACATAGGTACATGAAATTTGGCAAGTGGATTAAGTATATTCAAGGATTGTGTATGAATTATCAGAGGTTAATTAATACTTGAGCATGAGATAAAATCCTGTATTTTTAAGTCTTCAAGCCAAAGTTTGAAGGAAAACAGTCTCCTTTATTAGTGGCCTTCCCCCACTTATTAAAATTCTTTACGCCTCATGTAATAAGGAACTTTCTCTAGGTGCACCAAGACAGAAAATGGTGCAGCATTCCTAAAAACCACATCTATCTTTCTGCATTTACTTGTTTATGACCTGAACAATCACAGCCAACAAATCTGCAAATGCCTTTAAATGCTGAGACCAGTGAAGGGAGGTACAGTCTAGCTTTATTAGGCTTTCACAGCATCAAAATAAACAGATTCGTTTTATTGAAAATTACTAGGATCTCTGAGTCTCTTTTAGAGCAGGAGATACAACTCCTGAAATATTTGGAAGGGCCAGAAAGTTGTTACCTAATGACTAATAAGAAGTAAAGGTGGCTCAGTCGGTTAAGCTTCTGACTCTTGGTTTTGGCTCAGATCATGATCTTAGGGTAGTGAGATGGAGCCACTCCTCAGGCTTTGGGCTCTGTCTGGAGTCTGCTTGAGATTCTCTCTCTCCCTCTCTTTCTGTTTCTGCCCCTTCTTGCACTTTCTTTCAAATAAATAAATACAACTTTTTTTTTTTTTTAAGAAGTAAAGATGCTTTCCTGCAGTGGGGCCCTAGTTCATCAGGCAAAGTAAGACGGAGGACAAGAAAGAATGAATAAAGAAACAAACACCATCAAGGCACTTTGCCTAAAATGCTACAACCTGGCAGTGGGTGTGTTGAACATACTCCTGTCTGGAGGAGTATGTTGGGGGTGGGGTGGGGAGGTGGGGCCTGAGACAAGGGACAAGACCGAGCAAAACAAAAAAGAAACCTGGAGGCCAAAACCACCCCTTCTGTTATTCTCAATTGAACAAATATTTATTATTCACGCATGGTATGCAAGGGGCGAGGAGGCTACTAAGCTCCGCCTAGGGCCCTTGAGAAGCCTTTTTGTGTAACTGAATTTCTACACACTAGTGTTTAATGAAAGCTTCGAAACAGCCTGGTTTCCAGCTCCCAGGAGCTGACATAGAGATTTAATGCCATTTTATGGAGGCACTGGAGGATCTGGCTACTTGAAGGCGGTGAGTCTGCTGCTGGGGGGTGGGGAGGGGCTGTGGGGCACAGAAGAAGGGCTGCTTCTCCACCAGCCTCTGCCCCCGCCTTGCCATGTGGCCATGGTGGTGGTGATGGGTGGGGGTGGCTCATTGCACCTTCATGACCTCAGTTGCCTCCTCTGCAGGATACTGCGGGTTGAACTCTGTCACTGGGTCCTCAACCACCTCTGATGAAACTTAGGGTTTGGACAAATATTCAGGGTTTTCTAAACACTGAGCTTTTAAACAGCTTAAAAAGAGGTTTAACTCTGTTCTGATCTTTCTATAATTTCACTTTTTTCTACAAATTGATTTGTTTGTTTTCATTAAAAATACAAAAAGGCAAACCATTGCATTGGAACATCTCCAGCGATCTCCCTATCTAACACTTTTTAAAATAAGATTTTATTTATTTATTTGACAGAGACAGGAAGAGAGGGAATACAAGCAGGGGGAGTGGGAGAAGGAGAAGCAGGCTTCCCACAGAGCAAGGACCCCGATCCCAGGACTCTGGGATCATGACTTGAGCTGAAGGCAGATGCTTAACCAACTGAGCCACCCAGGCGCCCCCCTATCTAACATTTTCAGATGTTAGAAATACTCCAGAAACATAAGGCTTTCAGCTCCAGCTCCAAGGCGATTGCAAAACCCAGCAGACCAGTGTCGTCCTCCTTCTGTTGTTTTCAATCAGATCTCCTGTCAGTGAGCACGAAGCCCGCTCTGAGGCTGGATGGGGGATCCCATGCACTACTATGGGGGGGATGGTGAGGGGCAGCTTCAGACACAGGGAGGGGAGTTGTGAAATCATAGGGGTCTCTCTTAAGGAAGAGACATGTAACATTTGTGAACCCTGCAAGCTGGCCTGTGACAATGAATCAATGTAATTTTCACACTTCTGGACCACTCGGTCTCAGTTGAACAGTGGACTTCTGTGAAAATCCACATTGGCTCAGAAACTCGGCTTGCTCAGTGGCCGAAGCTGTGGGTCTCAATGCCAGTCTTGCCAACCCTGATAAACACAGATGGAACTTGGGAAGATTTTTAGAGGACTTACCAAAAAAAAAAAAAAAAAAGGTATTTTCCCAACATTCTTCAATGGATCTCTAGTTAATTGAATCCATGGCTTCAAGCACTGTGTGAAGGAAAGAATGCTCAGAAACATGTGGGAGCATCTCAGTTTATAAAATGCACTTTAGAAGGAGTGCCCCATAAGGTGATCGTAGAACCCAGGGCTGCATGTCTTGTGGCAGTCGGACACGCTCCAGAAGCCAGGGGACAAGGGACCCATCTGGGACACGGGGGGCTGAAGCACCTTGGGAAACCACACGGTGCTCTGTGCTCTCAGTTCCTCAGATGGATCTGCCGCCCTGCCCTGTGTTTTAGGAGGGGTTTTGGAATCTGCAAAGGGGACAGCGATAATGGAACTAGGATTCCTGCCCTCCCATCAAAATGCTTACATGAAAATTCTGAAGTTGTGTCTGTTTCCAGCAAGATGAAAATTATCTGTATCCTCAGAGATTCCTTTCAAGCCAACGTCTCAAGGGAAGGTGTGCAGGTGTCCACCTGGGCACCTTGAACTCCATCCAGCAAATGTAACAGCTCTGCCTGCCAGTCACCGCCAAACAAATGTTAAATTACCAGATTCTAAGACATGGTTCTACCAGTTCACAAACTATTGGCACACCATCCATGTTTCTCTAGTGGAGAGTCTACATCAGTCAGCAGTTGGCATGTTAGGGTGCCCTTGATGTTTGGAAGAGTAAATCTTGTGCTAGGTGAGATTCTACACTCCCCGAGTCTTAACACCCAGACACCATTATGGTTAAGTACTATTTGGAGCACAGAAATGCTGTGGAGATAGTTTGCCCTCTTTCTGAAGGTAACATATGAACCTTATCCAACGTAAATCCTACTCCTGTGCGCATCAGACTTTTCCACACTTCAGTTCTACCATCTTCTTGGAATGGATTGCTTAACCCAAAGAGAAATTGCTAGAAAATCTTTTTTGCCAAAAGAATCTTATCTCTTTGTTTTCTTAGAGAGTGAGTTCCTCCTGCTAATGAAGTGTTAGCAGCTACAGCACCTGAATCCACTCATGGATTTATTTTAAGTTATCAGCATTTTAATCAAAATCATTCTAATTCCGTATTTTTTGAAGTTTCTTTGGGATGGTGGGCAATATAGGCTTCCAACTCTATATAAGCCGCCAGTCCACAGAGGGGTGAGAATCCTGCTCTCCGACAATCTCCTGATAATTAGAATCAGCCTGACAACTCCAGAAATTTCCCCCTACACTGTTGAACACAAACCTCTAGTTCTGGGCCAGGATGGCCAGTGGGACCGGCCCCAGCTCGTACTGTCTGCCAGTGAGGCCTCTGTGTCTACCAGCCTCACTTAGGATGTGACTTTAGGTTTCAATAAGTACATCTGCTGCTCATATTGGCCAATGTTTCAGTACTTGCAATGAACAAATCTGACCAGACATTGTCTAATTTAATGAATTGACTGCATTATATAGCTTTTTTCTTTGACTTCTGCATGATTCTCATCTAGTCCGTGAATTGAAGTTGTTGCTTTGTTTGTAAACTAGGGAGCCAACATGTTTTCCCCTTCATTGGGTGTTCATCTATCATTGGCAAAAATAATCAGAGTTAAACTGCTATGGTCTGCAGAGCTCAACTCTGCGCCCTCGGAGACCCAGGATACACTCTGTTCCCCATCCATGCTCTCCTTTGTACAGCCAAGGCCTCCTGAGCTCACGCAGGAGTGTCCACCAGACTTGGCCACACCAGAGTTTCATCTTGCTTGTTCTTTGAAGAGCCATCGGGCTGTGAGAACAGGTAGGTGATCCGTCTTCCAATTCTTGTGATGTGGCATCCGGCAACCACATATTATGGATTCAAATTTGGCCACTAATATGTTCATTTCCTTCAGTTAATGACGAGGCTGGGTTGAGAATTTTAAAGTAATTCAAAACAGATTAAAAATTCTTCTATGTGCTTTTAGCAATTTCAATGGGTTTACCAGGAAGACAGAGAAATGTACAATAAATACGGAGCTCCCGTGTCCAATGAAAAGTTAAATAACTTCTTCAGTCTTCATGGTTTGATTCCAGCCTCTTAATCTATCACAAATTGGGCTGATTTCCTTCACCTTTAGTGACTGTACCTACCGTAGTCAGGACAAGAACGTGGACCTGATCACGCTCTCCCCAAGGAGAACCGGGTGATACGGGCAGACCTCGCAAAGCGGCTTGAACAACATGCTTGCCTTCAGAAGAATGGGGGTTGCTGGACTAAGAGCCTCCAAGACACTTGAAAGCAAATCTGCGTTTTCACATTGCCTTTATGTTTTATGAGTGCTAGGAAAATGTTGGCTGTTTACTAATTATCAAAGCTGTTTTTATGACTTCCCCAAAGGAAAACAAAAAAGGAAAGGATCCAAGTGCATATTCCTTTAGGCCTGGGATAAAAGCTTGACCTTTAGCACTCTTGGGGAACTGCATGGTTTGCAGCATTGGAAAATAAAACTCGGAATGCATGTTCAGGAAAGTGGGAAGCTTTGAAGTTGGAGGCCAAACAGGAACAGCTGGCGTGATTGGGGCAGCGTAAGCTGGTCTCCGTGCAGAGCCGTCCATGCACAATCCTGGGGCACAGTGGATGCCCTTTCTTCCCACAGGGGCTTCTGCTGGTGGGCCAGGGACACTCGACATTGATCCCTCTAAATGACACAATAACAAGCCCAGGGACCCCAGGGCATCATAGTGTCTGCTGAGGGGAAATATCGTGGCCACGGGCTCCACACAACCAACCTTGCATAGAAGCTTCAGCAAAATGGGACAGAGAATGTGCCAGGGCCACTGAAAATTGAATTATAGTGATTTAAGACTATCATGCAAGTTTGACGGGAACAAAAACACATCTGTCTTTTCAAGTTTCTGAGGACTTAGAACTGGCAGCAAGCAGAAAAGCGTTTTCTTCATGGAAATTTTTATTTTCTCACTGGGATCTACGTGTTAGGTTAAATGCCATCCATCACCGTTCAAAAATTAGCATAAAATATTCTTTTCCCCAGAGAGGATGTGGAAAATGTCTGAGTTTGTCAGTTACCATAACCACTGGGTTCCAGGATTTATTTGCATTCTTAGTTCAGTCTCTTTTCAATGGACAGGCCCTTTATGGCTTCCTTCCTGTTTCTATCAGCGGAAATTGAACAGTAAAAATGGTAAATAACTTAGCCCTATC
The DNA here is from genome assembly GCF_011764305.1 of Mustela putorius furo. Classification (NCBI taxonomy): domain Eukaryota; kingdom Metazoa; phylum Chordata; class Mammalia; order Carnivora; family Mustelidae; genus Mustela; species Mustela putorius. The sequence continues at coordinate 8,220,721 of NW_025422010.1, read as the reverse complement.
AGTTCCCAAGGTTTAGCTTCTTTTATACTCTTTTAAAAAATCAATTCATCTGTATCACTTTCTGAAAATAAAATTGAGAGTTACATTTAAGCATTGCGTTAACCTGTATGAAGAATTTATGACAATGGGCCATTCCCATTGGGTTGGTGTTCCCAAACGTTTGTAGACCTGGGTTTGAAGCACAGACCAGCTTTGATTTGGAACTTACAGTGTACTACAACAGCTCTCCAAGTGGACATTTATAAACTACATTCCCCCAAATGTAAATTTTGGATTGGGATTATTTTAATGTGGGTGCCATGTTTTTCTTCGTCACATCTGTGGGGTGTTGGCTGTTGCAGTCTTTTGCCAGAAGGCAGAAAGAGGGGGGGGGGAGGTGGCACCAAAGACTGGAAACTGGAAATATGGAAGCCGTTGTCAGAAGAATGCAACAACCACAACCACACAGCAAAACCCATGACAATGAGGCCGGTGTTGACAAGGATTGATACCTATTATAGAAAACCTCTTGCAACCAGCTATTCCTACCAAGTCTGGTCTTTCCTCTGGTGCAGTCTGGTTATCCTTATTTATCATTTATTTATTTACTTACTTATTTATTTATGACTTTGTTCTTTTCTTTTTCAAGATTTTATTTATTTATTTGACCGAGAGAGCCCATGCATGCAAGTAGGGGGAGCGACAGACAGAGGGAGAGGGAGAAACAATTGCCTTGTAAAGGGAGCCCAATGTCAGGCTCCTGCCAGGACCCTGGGATCGTGACCTGAACTGAAGGCAGACACTTAACCAACTGAGCCACCCAGGTGTCCCTGGTTGTCCTTTTTCTGAAAAGCAAAGGTTTGCAAGTACCGAGTAGAAGCAGCCAAGGGCACTGCGAGGCTTTTAATGAGAAAACAGTTACTTGCTCTGCCAACTCCCACTCCCAACTCCTGACTCCCGCTCACCCAAGACAACTTTGCTCAACTGAATTGCCTGCTTCTTTGGGCTTCGAACTCTCCGTGTCCAAATGTCTGTAGACCTCTGTGGCCACTTCTTGGTTTTCCATGTTAGCAAGAATCATGAATGAAGAGTTTGCTTTCTTACAACTTGCCGCTCCCCTCCTTCTCCCTTAGCTTTGCTTTGCTGCCCTTTTTTTTTTTTTTTTTTTTGCTAAATCAACATTCCTCATTTATGTTATTTGGACTATACTTCTTTGATTTATAGTTGAGTTGTATAACACAGTATGATCACTTTTCCTTTTGTGCAAAATTCTCCTCCTTGAAATAATGACGGTCTCATTTTCTTTTTGTTTGCACGGCTTTCTAAATATCTCATACTCATTCATTCCCAAATCTTCAACAGAAATAAAGAATTCTTTTGAATACTCCCCAGCTTGTCATGTGTTTCATTAATTTTGTATAAAGTGTTGTCATTAGCGTTACCATTACTGTTACATCTGTTGATGTCTTTGCTGGAGTCTTTTGCTATCCTACCACAATAGGGTCCAGGCTATTACAAATTAAATTGAACTATAGAAAAAAGTAAGAAATAATGTTTCTTGCCCCTTTAAAAAAAATGAACAGAGATTTTTTTTTCCCCCTTGCTTTGAAATTAAATACACTTAGGTCTGTTTCCTCTGTAAACTTCTTGAAGGCTAGAAAGGTGTCTTATTTACTTTGAAGGTGCCCATAGCCTAGTTCAGAGCCTGACTTATTGTTGCCGAGTTGTACAATGTTCATTGAATCCAACTGACAAAGGAAGAGATGCATAAGTCCCTTCCAAACAAGGAATGAAGTCTTCTGGTTCCTGGAACCACATTTGCTTGGCACATTTGGGGCTCATCTAATTGCCTGACCTTTCCTCCCTGCTGGATGGGCTGGACATCTAGGGACAAGCTGGGGACAAGTTACTCTGCTTTTTCCTATGCTCCCTTCTGGGGCAGGACCTCATGCCACTAGCCCAGGTTGGTTGTGAAGGGAACCATCAACATCAGAAGCACAAAGACCAGGGTTGGTAGTGCTTCTACTCACCATCTAGGTCTCTTGTACAACCCTGTCACCTTCACTGGAGTATCCCTAACTGGTAGTATCCCTAAGTGGGAGTATCCCTAACAGAGAGCATCCCTCACTGGAAGGCAGCTCCAGCACCTGAAATGATACCTGACAAAGAGCAAGCCATTTACAAATATTTGTTGAATTAAATTAATCATTTAATTAAGCAAGAGAATCCAAATTATTCCTCCTGATGAAACTGGTAGTGGTCCGTGGGCCATCTAGCATTTCCATGAGGCCAAGTCTGCTGAGAGTGAGCTCGCCAAGCAGGAAAGGACCGGGGGAGGGGGGTTTGCCTGGGGAAGGCTGGTGGAAGGAGAGTAGTTGTGTCTCTGCCCAGCAGCGAGCCACTTCCTTGCCCCCACTCTCTGACCAGCAGATTCCCTGTGTCAGAGCACCCTCCCTTTGACATCAGCGGGCAACACCACATCCTCTCCCTGCTGGCTCTCTGCTGCTCAGGGGCCCCTGCTCGGAATGGAAAGGCTCACAGCCAGGACTTCCCAGAGGACAGCCCCAGGCCACACCCACAGGCAGCCGCCACCCAAGCCCCTTAGCTCCGAAGGGACATCTTAGGGGGTGTCCTAAGATGTCCTTGAGAGGCAAGGGCTGAGTCTGTTTCTCATAAGTCAATTTCACTGGCCAATGACCTCACATTTCTAAGACTGTATCATTGGCCTTCAGAGCAGGACTGAAAAGGGATGGATGGGTCATTTCTGAAACAATGTGTTAGGTTATGTGGTACACCCTGTGGTGCACCTAGGACTCAGTGGGACGGTCCCAGCACCACAGGTGAATAGTAGAACCTGGATCTCCCCACTGTGAGTCAGAGGATCCAGCGCAGGCGGCTTTCATCTGGAAGCCTGGGGGCCTCTGGAGATAGGCAGCCCATGGGCTGAACTGCCCAGTATGCTCTCGTTGGACTCCTCTGGGCAGAACATCCCCAACACTGGCTTCCCTGAGCCAGCAAGCCACATGTTCGACTCCAGTGAGAGGTTTAAACCTGGGACCTGAATCATCCTCCTAATATTCATGTTGGTCTGAAGATTCCCTGGGAACACACAACTGGTGTGGCAACAGCCCATCTGACAGAGGGACTGTCATTCTCTCCAGGGACAAAGCCATTTTGCAAATGCCATGATCTCTGATGGGAAACACTGAAACGCCTTTATCTGCATTTAGAGATGCTGGGAAAGATTTGAATTTTTCATAAATATCAAGGAACTTGTGTAATCTCAGGATTTTAAGACTCTTCTTTGCCTTAAGTTAAATTGTCTGGAGAAGTTGGAGATGATACCATTGGTAACACTTACTGGAGCCTAACACTTACTGGTGTTGGACTTGGGGTCCCCGAGACGCTCAAGAGCAAAACCTAATGGGACCAGCCATAGCCCCAGTATGGCCCACCCACCAGGCCACATTCTGCTAAGTAGGGGCTGACTTTGCATTCTCTCTGACGTGAGGAAAGGGCCACTTCCTGGCTCAGGAGGAGGGCCAGCTTTGAAACATACAGAGTCCCTGGCTGGCTTTCTAGAACAATGCCCTTGCTGACTTCATGTGCAAGTGAATCAGCACAGATGCAGCTGAACTTTTCCTGGAAACAAAAATGTGTGTTTAAACATTCAGCTGAGGAGAGCCTGGCTAGACATGTCTGGAGCTCTATGGTGCTTGAGAGGTGCTCAGGGCCCTCAGGCCGGTTTGAGACCTCCACCCTGCTAAGGAGAACACAAGCCAGCCCCACCCCCTATCTCTGGTCGGGGAGGGCACAGTTTGCTTTGTTGAGATGGAGCCTGTGCAAGGCCCTGGGGCAGATTCTTAGTCTCCTGCGCTTTTAGGGAGACTTCTAGAGGACTTCTCTCAGAGCAACAGACTCGATACAAATAGGCTGGATACTCCCCCAAACCGTTGCTTTAATGGGTATATCATTAGGTTCCCTCTGTCCTCCTCTGCAGTCAGGTGGGACCTTGGCCCCGCCCTGCCTATCTTGTTGGGGTGCGGTGAGCGGTGCAGGTGGGGACCCAGTTAGCCCCCGGCCTTCCAGCCTTTGACTTCCGGGGGACTCTTTCATTTTCCTAAGTTTCAATGTCCTCCTCTGTAAAATAGGATCAGTTACCAACCCACACAGCCTAACCCCTTCTTGTGGTCCCTGCCTGGGCTATGGGAACCCTCGGTCTCAATTATTATTACTTTCTTGCAAAGGAACTGGCCTACGGGCATGTTTGGGGAGCAGTACACTGGTTCTTGCTTGACATGTTCTTCACATGTTTTGGGGGTGGGGAGGGGTCCCTGGGATGAAACGCCTGCTGTAGGTTGTGCCAGGATCCCACGGCCATCAAATGACAGCAAGGCTCTATACAGACGGACAGACGGGCCCTGAGCGCCTTGGAGCATCTGGGGTTCTTCCTTTGACTCTCCAAGACCTGTTTCTAATTCCATTTAGCAGCCCGGTGATGTGACTGAAGACTTTCTTGTGAGGAAGGGCTTTATTCACAGAGAAGACACTGTAAAAGCAAGACCACCACGCTTGCCTAAGAACAGCTCTGAACTTGTTATATCCTGCCTCAGTCCCTGTGACTGTGGAGGGTGTTTTCTCCCACCGGAAGTACCCATCTCCACTCCGGCGGGTCCTGCTATCATTCCAGAAATGTTAGTTGTGTCTTTGAAATTAGTTACTTCTGGGGCACTGAGTGGCTCAGTTATTGGGCATCTGCCTTCGGCCTAGGTTCTGATCCCAGGGTCCTGAGATCGAGCCCTGCATCGGGCTCCCAAGCAGGGAGCCTGCTTCTCCTTCTCCCACTCCCTCTGCTTGTGTTCCCTCTCTTCCTATGTCTCTCTCTCAAATAAATAAATAAAATCTTAAAAAAAAAATGAGTTACTTCTGTGAGTAGACTCATTGTAGGCTTTGTCCAAATGCAAGTGTTACTAGGAAAAAAAAAAACAGTTTAAAGTGTGATAATCATGCATTCAGACTAACCTGAGACTATCTGTTCAACCACATAATTGAGGAGGAATGGACACGGGTGGGTTCTCACAGGAATAAGAAAACCAGCAGGTACAAGGCTGAGGGGCACACGTGCACATGACAGGGTGGAGTTCTCCTTCCCCCATTTCCTTCCTCGGTCCTCCCTCCCTCCCTCTCTCTCTGTTCCTTCCTTCTGCCCTTCCTTCCTTCCCTCCGTGTTGGAGGAATTTGATACTGCCTCTATCTCTTCCTATAGGCAGGGGAGAATCCTGTTGAATATAGGAATTTGATACTGCCTCTATCTCTTCCTATAGGCAGGGGAGAATCCTGTTGAAGAGGAAGGAATAATTAGGAAAAAGATCTTTGTTAGTTGATGTAAGAGAAGTTTGTAAAGAAATCCAGGCAGGGAGCAGGACAAGGCTAGACCATTAGTTCACAAGAAGTAGAGTCAAAGCTCGTTTTAGACTGGATGAGGGTGTTTCAGAGGATATTAATATTTGAAGCCGATGTTATCTTTGATTCTAGATCCTTTGGGAAGGAAGAAGCTGCCATCTGGAGCAGAAGACCCCAAATTTCCCCTTCGGCCCTCCATTCTGTTCCTGGGGCCGGTTCACGCGGCAGGACGCCAGTGCTGATGGCGGCAGAGGGAGAAGAGTCACCCTGGGGGTCCGGAGGCTGCAAATTCCCCACACGCTCTAGGGCTTATCACTGTTGTCAGGAGAGGCAGGGCTTCTGAGGCAATGGGAAGTCTTCAGGGAAATAGTGGAACTTGAACGAGCTTCATCAGGTTCATGGTGAAGACAAAGTGAAGTGGGAGAAGGTCATCCTGACAGACGGGCTTTTGGGGAGCAGAGTCCCAGACAGGAGCCAATGTGGCACTTTGAGGAAATTGAAGGAGGTCCATATCCCACAAACCAAGAATCCTAAAAGGGGAGGGGGGGTGTAGGAGGGGCAGGGGTTATGGGTTTGCTCAGTGTAGTACAGGGTACAGAGCACTGTAAATGAGCAGAGGGATTTCGCAGAATCTTCCAGAGACTGTGTGGCCGGGTATGCCTAGATTCCCTCCATGACAGCATGGGACGGATCAAAAGGAGGATGTTGGAGGCAGGGAAGTCAGGTGAGAGATGATGGGGCTTAATTCTAGGCACCCATAACAGGGACAAAAAGGAAGAAAAGCTATGAGGGAAAGCAAGGAGGAGGAACTGTTGGGATCTACGATTATGTTTATGCGAAAGGTGGGGGGAGGGGTGTTGGAGGGTGAATCCCAAGTTGCTGACCAGAGTGACCCTAGGAGTGGCTGTTGTCCCCGACCGCGATGCGGGTCCTGGAGGAAGAACATATTTAGGGAGTGGGGAGAAAGGGACGCAAGCTCCGCTTGGACTCGGTTAATTTTTAGGTGGCTGTTGAAATCCCAGGGAGCATTCAAGATGCATTTGGGGAGCAGGAGTGTGGACCTCTGGGAAACGGTTCCCAAGGAGCTCATCCAGAGAGAGACCACTTTCCTTTGGTGGGGTACCTGACGGCATCAACATCCTCTCAGAAGTCGGCCACTAGTTAGCTCTTGAGAGAAGGAAGTGTTTGGGCTAGGAACTCAGAGGTTTGTACATAATTAAAGAGGGGACCCATGGACCCTCACAGTTAGGGTTACTGGTGATCTCCAGGCTCAGCTTGAGAACAAATTTACACAATTTGTGATTTGTGTGACTTTTTTCTTCAGCAATTTAAGGGCAAAAGTAGAGGAGGATGACGAGGTGGCTTGGGAAGCCACCTAAGAAGCATGTCCGCGGAGCAGCCGGGTGGGAGGACAGGGGCAGAAGGATGCTGAGGCTGGCGGCGAGAAAGGGCTGAGAAGATCCGCTCTGGGTTTCCATCTGGGTAGGGAAGGAGGGGAGCCTTGGAGGACTGAACCAGGGGCTTCGGCTGCACCTGCTGCAATGAGCAAATGGGGCATCACGGAGGCTGGGAGGTCAGGGATGGGAGCTGAGCAGGCTGGTGTCTGAGGTACACGCAGGAGTAGATGACCCAAGGGAGTGAAGGGAGATTGTAAGAATGGAGATGGTCGAGAAACTGTGAGACTAGTCTTATTTCATTTTGTTATTTTTTAAAGATTCTATTTATTTATTTGAGAGACAGAGGCAGAGACAGCGGGAGAGAACACGAGCAAGGAGGAGAGGGAGAAGCAGACTCCCCTATGAGCAGGGAGCCCTATGAGCAGGACCCAGGACCATCACCCAAGCTGAAGGCAGACGCTTAACCGACTGAGCCACCCAAGCGCCCCAACTAGTCTCTTCTATTAAAAAGCTTCATTGAGACATAATTCACATACCATGCAATTCACATGTTTAAAGCAAACAATCAAACAATTCAGTGCTCTCTAGCATATTCGGAGTTGTGCAACCTTCACCACAATCTAATTCCAGAAATGTTTGTCATCCCAAAAGTAATCTGTACCCATTATCAGTCATTCACCTTCCTCTCCTGCCCCAGCTCTGGGCAGCCACTAATGTACCTTCTGCCTCTAGAACTTGCTGGAGGCTAGACTTTGGGTTGATCATCCGCATGGACATTGAATTTACTCTGATACTACGGTCCTTGGTGGGGATCCCCATGAGAAGCTCTTGCCTGCTGTTCCCTACTTTATTCCCGGGCAATAGAAAAGTTCCTATAAATGGACACCTGCTGAATGGTGACAAGAACCGGACTGTGACTTGAGCTCCCAGCTCTCAGAAGATGGAAGGGAATGTCAATGAGCAGTGAGAAGATTTAGACTCTGCTGTCTGTCTACAATGGTTCTGTGCCTTACTGAGTGGCACCTTCATACTCCCCAGCCACTCGAGATAAGTCCACATCCCCTTGCTTTGGGAATACAACTCAGGTGTCAGTGAGGTCAATGTCACAAATGGGGTTTGTTCTGAAGATAACTGTGGGATCCTGGGTATCACATTCCCCTCGATAATCAGAAGACAAAGGTCTGTAATTGATTTGCAATAGTTACAGGAGTGATACTCTCCAGGCTTTCTGGTCTACCCCACATGGGTTTCTTTCTGTCCTTCCACTGCTCATTACCCTCAGCTCATTAGCACACCCACCCACCAAGGAAAGAACAGAATCAGTTGTTTGCTACTTGCTTACACGTGTGTATGACAGAGACCCAGCAGCCTGGCCCATATCCATTCTCTCGATCTCCAGAATAGTACATTTTGAAGAAATCTCCAAACAGTGTTCCAAAAATGCAGAAGGGCTTTAGCAAATTAAGACTTTTCAGATACCTCTACACATTGAGTCCATCGAGAAGATATTTATCAGGTCCGGGCCTGTCTGCCTTTGCACAGGTAGGTGAGGCTCTTTTGTTGCAACTTCGGAGGCTGGGATGGGGCCCTGTACCTCCAGTCCTGGGTGTAAATCATGTGTACCTCCTTAGGCAGTGAATAAAGACTTGCCCATGATACCAGTAGGCTTTGGGCTGACTTAATTCTATTAGTTTATGATCTTCTGCTTATGGATTTCTTTACATAAAACACCAGTTCTGTTTCCGATCCTAGAATCAGTTCTAGAAGATTAATTCACATACAAAATCTCCCCTGGACCCTGTAGGGTCCAGGACACTGGCCCTATCTTTTTGTCTTGGTTCACTTATTTTCTTGGCTTAGAACACTCTGATCTGTATTTCCCAGACTACCCTCAGGCCCGGTGCTGGCACCACTCCCTATTCTAGCCAGCGATGGCTTTAGATCCTCTACAGCAAACAAAACTGGTGGGACATGCATGTACATGTATACACACACACATACAGAAACATACAGCATATATACGCACACATAGGCAGCATACACATATAAACATACACACATACACAAATCCTGCATATGCATGTATATAGGCAGTGAATATACAATACAATTAATTAATTAATTAAGCTCAAATATACAATTAAATGTGGTCTCATCCCTCTCCAATAAGCTTGGAAGCCCCTTGAGGTCAGGGACCATTTCTCAGACCTTGGTACACATTCATGGCATGACTTGACATACTTCTTATGCATATTTTCTCATAAATAATCCAAGAGGAAAATCTTGACATCCTGAAGAAAACAAGAAATATCAGATAAGAATGAAGAAAACATAGAATTTCTGGCATTTCCTCCTTAAAAATACTGGGATGTTTTTAACAACACACACTACCTCATAAAACTTCAACTGTTTGTGAATGAGATGATTTTCCAAATGTATTACCAAATGGTAATCTGGAGTTTGAACTTTAGTCTTGAACCCAGTAGAACTGAGCTTGCCAGAAGGAGGAATTTGAGTCCTTTGGGGATTGCAGGGGGCCAGTGGGAAGGGAGAATGCTGGCGAAAATTCATGACACTATTGTTTTTAAGAGAGGAGCACATCTGCTTGAATGACCTGAAGTATGCAGGCGGTGAAGTGGGGACGGTGTTACCGGTGCTGTTTGTTGGCTAGGCAGCCACCGCATGCTCCAAGGGGCTGGAAGCAAGACATGCTGGAGACTGTGTCCTAGCCACGTGTCAGAGCCTCATCCACGTGCCCACCACGTGAGCTCAGCTGGTCCACCCCCAACTTTCTGGATTTGCTCTGATGTCTTGGGGGTGAGTTGTGGTTCATCAACCACACTGCTGTTCCTTTGTAGGGGTATACCTACACCATGCGGCAGTTGCACCAATGACAAAGTAGCGGACAAAGCACAGAAGCACAGTAGCATGAGCTTTAGACAACAGTCTCTGATCTTACCTCCGCCACTCTGTGTCCCTGGGTCGACGGCCCAACCACTTTGGGCTTCAGTTTCCCTTCCTGTAAAATGGGGAGATTAAGATGAAACTTTACTAATAACTTAGAAAATAATTTCCCCCTAGTGAGTAGAATTCTTCCTTAAAGAGCAAGCATAAATGTAAGACCTTTATGTATATAGCAAACTAAAACAAGGCTGCTGTAATTGTAGACTGTAGCTGGGGTTTACCCTGTTTGGCTCCTCTACCTCTGAGACGGCCCTCAGGGTACTCATGGGTTTAGCAGCGTTTGGGAATCTATGAACTCGTGCGCAATAGCGGTCCTCTCTGGTGCCATGTTGTCTCATGTTGGATCCAGTTCGCACGTAGCTACGGGTAGACTTTTGACTGGAATCAAGATCTTACACATAAACCCCTTCTCAGATCTTAAGACTCTAAAACCTAGCAGGTGTCTCTGAAGCAGGAAAACAGCTATGGGTGAGATAAAACACTGGAAACACTGTAAGTGTTGAAGTTTCTTGTGGTTCTGCAGGCTATCATGGGTGGGAACCATGTGGCCACAGTGAGCACCACCCTGGACTCATTAAAGTGAGCAAGCCCAATAGATGGTTATAAATGGCTGAGATGACCCTGAAGGAGTGTTCAGAGCTTTGAAATGGGCTAAGTGTTTGGTTATAGCTGCTAATTTTGTATACTAGTATTTTCCATTTATGCATTCACCATCTTGCCTTCAGTTGTCTTCTTCTCCTGAGTTCCCCGCCCACCCTCTTTATACTTCTTCATGCTTTGGGACCTCAGTGAGACCATTCTGGATTCTTCTTCATCCTCCCCAGTCCATGGAGATCTCCTTTCACTTTGAGGAGTTTCTGTGGCCCTGCGAGTCTCTACTCATTTTGCACTTACCATGCATTGCATTACTCATTTGCTGATTTTTTTTTTTTTAACGCATTCACATCTCATTTTCCCAACGATGGAGCTTATGGGGGCAAAGTAGATCTTTGAGGATACAACTATCACTTGTGCAGTGCCATCTGGGGGTAAGACTCTCACAGTCCCAACTGGTCCTCACAGAGAGTGGTCAGGACAGGCCCACTGACATCACGACCACAAGGTCATCTGAGGCTGTGCTCATTCATGGTTTTATTCATCTTTGAGACACTGAGCTGAGCATTTTATGTGACACAAAAATGACATTTCATGGAGAAGTAATATGGCTTTTGCTTAATAAAGATGCAAAAGATATTCAGAAGACCCAGCATTTGGTCAGTCATGCATATCTCATCTCTACTGGAAGCATAAGAGGAGGAAGACATCCAGGGAGAGGCAGTGGGCAGGGAAGCAGGTGTTAGCTGAAAAGCATGGGGGAAAGTTGCAGCTGGGGCTGATGGACGGCTCTGTGGAGAACCACCTTCCTCTGCTGCCTCTGCCCTTCCCTCCCATGATTCCAACAAGTGGTATGTTCTCCTGAGAACAGCTCCCTTCTGACTAAGATCCTGACCCTCCCTTAGAAACATATTTAAGCCCCCCTTTCTCAAAACAGGCAAACTAAAGAACTTGACTGATGAGACTTGCCCTTGGAGCTGAAGGTGTAGCCCTTGCCCCCTACCATGGGTCCTCCACTAAAGCATTCCATGCTTAACCTTCCAAGGCCCCCCTGGACAACAAACATCATAGTTTCTACTTTATATCCTAGAAACCTGAGTCTCAGAGAGATCGAGCAATTTGTCCAAGGTCACATGCTTATGTAAGTCTCAGAGTCAAGAGTCAAACCTAGGTGGGTCTTATTCCAGAGTTGTGCTTTTCTCGAAAACCCAGCCCTGCATCTTTGACAAGTGCCGATGATCCTTGCTCTCATGAGGCATGCCGTAACCCCTAGGACAAGTTGGCCCATTTCCTACCTGTTTTTAGAGAAAGATTTTCCTAGTTGGTCAGATCTTTTCTTGAATAACTTCTACCAAATCACTGTAGCTCTTCCCCCTGGAGAAGAACCTAATGATGTTCTGTTATACATATTTGAGCACGACTCATATATTTAAGCTCTCCAGGTGTAGAGTATGGTAACTTGGATTCTAGCAGGTTGTGAGGCAGAAATGAAAATGACAGTGGGGGATCATCCTTTAGGCTGTGGAGCTTTGCTACAGGGAAGGAAGGAGACTTGGCTCAGGTCACAGGTGAACCAGTCGGGAGTCATGGCACCAAAACTCCATCCTGCCCATCCTCTGCACAGCTCAGACCGCTAGCCTGACTCTTTGGAAATTTAAATGAAAAGAGTTTTCAGGAATCTCATGTTTTGGCTGGGAATGCAAATAGCTTCAGAGAGGAAAGGCAGACTAGTCTATGTTTGAGACGGAAATCATGAAAGGAAGTTCAAGTCTCAAAATAGTAGTTTCTTAAGATCTTCAAATTCATAGAGAAGGCCCATTTATGTGGTGTCTATGACCTTGGTGTAACAATTCCTAAGTGTGAACTTGACCAGGGCACACTGTGCCATCTGTCTCCAGGGAGCTCACCATGCAAGTAATGTTCCAGGTAAAGCTGGCCTGTAGGAGCCCAGTCCCCCAACCTGAACTCTTTGTGCATGGAAGCTCAGACACCAAAGGAGGGAGGGATAAAGGTCTTTGCTCCAGAGACTTGGTGCCCATGATGCAGTCCTGCAATAGGAGGTCTGTACCTAACTTGGCAAAGCCCATAAAGGGGGCTACTTTTGCAACATTCAATGCCCTCTGTGCCTGGCGTCTTCTGTATGGTAAGCCACATCCCTTCGGGTGACTGTATTACCTGGCTGGCCACAGGTAATAGCTTTTCCACCTGGGAGACCAACTGGTCCTTGGTGCTACTGGGTCCCCAGTCCTGCCTGGCAGACATCAAGGCATGAACATTCGTGACACATTCACAGTCAATAACAAGACACTCCTGTTTCCAGTGAGGATGGGAAAGTACCTGTGTTGTGAACTTGGGGATCAGTGAACAAAAATTCATGTATTCATTTAAAAACGTGTGTACTCTGTGTAGCCGGTGGTGGGAACCACAGACATGGCAAGGGACAAGGCATACGTGAGCCCTGCCTTCTTGGCCCTTGTAAACTTGCAGGGAGACTGTGAAAAGCTTGCTTCTGGCTTAATATTCTGAGCAGGCGCAAAACCAAGCTTGCTGGTCACAGGGGTCAGTCCTCACACGCTGTGCCAAGGCCCTGGCCTGCTCCCTGAGGCTTACTGACCCCTTGGCCTCTTGTCCTCTCTTCCTTGAAGCTGTGGTTTTTCCAGGTGAGGGCCACACTCATAATTCCCCTGAGCTTCTCCACATTGCATTTGGAATTGCTAGAAAGCTACGTCCTTTGAAAATAAAAGGAAACAGCAGGACTTCTCTGCTTTTTTAAAGTAAATTTTATTGAGGTCTAACAAAGAAAAGTGAACAAATCACACATGCACGACCTGAGGGGGGTTTGCATGTAAGAGCACCCATGAAACTGACCCCAAACTAACACAGAGAACACTTCCAGAACCCTGGAGCCCCTTGTGGTCCTTTTCTGATGGAAACACGCTGCCCCCCAGGGTACAGCTTTTTTTCAAGTCCTTTTGTCTGCTAGGACACACGGGAATGTCTCTAAAATAACTTGAACACTTCTCTTCTCCCTTCAGAGGAGAGAACAGAGCTCGGGAATGTCTCTAAAATAACTTGAACACTTCTCTTCTCCCTTCAGAGGAGAGAACAGAGCTCGGTTCAGGCTGTCAACAGGCTCAACTACACTTTCGTAACTTCCTCCCTCCGTCTTTCCTGCCTCCCTCCCTTCCTCCCTTCACACTCCCCTGCCTCTCTCCTTTCCTTATTTTCATTCTACTAGTGGCTGTAATGAGTTACAACTCTCATCCCATAAAATCCATCCTTCTGAAGTGTACCATTCAGTGTCTTTTAGATGAGATCGGACACCTTTGGGGTGGTATGGCCGTACACCAGTGTTTTCCGGTATACCCACAGAGCTCTGCGACCATCACCACTATCTTATTTTAGAACCTTATTACCATCCTCCCAAGAAAGCCCGTACTTATCAGCAATCGCGTCGCATTCCCACCTTCTCCATTCACAGGCAACCACTCATCTACTTCCTGTCCTTAGGGATTTGCCTTTTCTGGACTTTTCACATAAATGGAATCACACAACATGTGATTTTTTAAAATATTTGGCTTCTTTTGCTTAGCATTGTCAAGGTCCAGCCGTGTGATAGCACGTATCGGTGCTTCATTCCTTTTAGTGACAGAATAATATTCCCTTGTATGGATATGCTGTACTTTATCAATGTATTGCTTGGTGGATACCTGGATTGTTTCCACATTTTGGATGTTATGTATACTGATGCTATAGAGACCTCATGCATAATGCTTTTAACTCTCTTGGGCATAGACCTAAGAGTGGAATTAATACATCATATCATAATTTTATGTTTAACATTTTGAGGAACGACCAAACTGTTTCTAAAAGGAGTTGCATCATTTTACAGTCTAACCAGCAGTATAGAGGAGTTCCAGTTTTTCCACATCTTTGCCAATGTTTGTTATCGATTGCCTTTTTTATTTTATAGTAGGCATGAAGGGGTAATTCATTGGCTTTCACTTGCATTTCTTTAAGGACTAATGATTAGAAATGTCTTTTCAGGTGCTAATCAGACACTTTAGATGATATGTAGAGAAGTGTCTCTTCAAGTTTTTGGACTATTTTTTGATGGGTTATTTTCTTTTTGGATTGTAAGAACTCTTGATACATTTTGGATCACTGACCTTATAAGATATATGACTGTCAAATATTTTCTCCCATCTTTCAAATTGTCTTTCACTTTTTTGATTGGGTCTTTTGAAGCACAGATATTTTGAATTTTGAAAATGCAATTTAATTTTTCTTCTGTTGCTTGCACTTTTGGTGTCTTATCTAAGAAACTTTGCCTAATCAAAAAACACTAAAACTTACATCTGTGTTTTCTTCTATGGGCTTTTATTTTTATTTTTATTGTTTTTTAAAATATTTATTTATTTGAAAGAGAGTGAGCATGAGAGGGGGGAGGGTCAAAGGGAGAAGCAGACTCCCTGGTGAGCAGGAGGCCCAATGCAGGATTCCATCCTGGCATTGCAGGATCGTGACCTGAGCTGAAGGCAGTTGCTTAACCATCTGAGCCACTCAGGCATGCACTTCTATGGGTTTTTATATTTTAGCTCTTAAATTTAGGTCTGTGATGCATTTTGAATTAATTTTTGTGTATGGTATGAAGTAGGGGTCTAACTTCATTACTTTACATGTAGATATCTAGTTGTTAAAAAGACTAGTCTTTCCCCCACCAAATTATATTGGCACTGTTGTCCAATATCAATTGACTATAAATGCAAAGATATATTTCTTGACTCCCAATTCTATTCCTTTGATCTCTGTGTCTACCCTGTAAGTCTATTTATAGGTCTATCCGATATCACAAGTCTTGATTATTGGCGCTTTGGAGTAAGTTTTGAAATCAAGAGAGTGATTTCTTTCTTTTTTTCTTTGTTCTTTTTTACCTTTTTTTTTTTTTTTTTTAAGATCACCTTGGCTATTCTGGGTGCTTTGCATTTTCATATAAATTTTAGGATTAGTTTGCCAATTTCTGCAAAAAAAAATAAAAGCAACTGGTGTTTTGATAGAGATAGTGTTAAAGTTGTAGTTCACTTTGATGAGGACTGCCATCTTAACAATATGAACAGATCCTATCCATGAATATGGGATGTGGTTCCATTTATTTACATCTTCTTTAATTTCTTTCAATGTTGTTTTGTACTCTTTGGTGTATAAATCTTTTACTTCTTTTGTTATACTTATTCTTAACTATTTTAGCCTGTCTTCTTAAGTATCTTTCTCAGGTTCTCAGCTTTTCTTTTAGTGTCTAGTGTTAAAGGTGAAACCTGGGCACTGTTTTCTGTGCTTATTTAAGCAGGCTTTGTGGCTTCAGATGCTTAATGCCCTCTCCTATATTTAAATAGGACATCTTTATTAGTTCACAATTTCATTCCCATAGTCTGTCTAAGTGAACAGGCAACAGACACTATGACCCATTACACACTAGTTAAGCCAAAGCTAGACTTATCACTTCTGCTTTGTTGTTTTAGAAGCCTGGCAGCTAACTTAGTGGACAGGATGGCAACATGGTTATGAAGTTCAGACCCGACTTTGCCATGACCTTGTTGGTTGACATATTTGTTCATATGATAATCCATTTGCCAAAACCGTTAGCATAAATGTTATTACCAACTGCACCAAATTTAACATGTCAAAGTGCATCAATTAAATGTCAGAGAATTGCATCAAAATAGTTTGAGAGTTCATCTTCTAGAGTTGGAATATTATCCTATTTGCCTGAATAAGTGCACTCTCTTCGCTACTTTATGTTCCACTAGTTCATTCAATGTGTTTTTAATGAGCACCTCCCATACACTAACCCACTGTACTAGGTACTGAGAAGGACACAAGGATGATTAAGACAGTATTTGCCCTCAAGAGGTGTACAATATAAAAACAACAACAACAACAACAATAAAAAGACACGTACACAAAATTGTGATATGAGAGATAAAACCATCAATAAAATGTAACCTGAGGCCAAGAGACCAAGAGACTTATTTATATTAATGCGACCAAAAAGATATTCATGGAAGTGGAGGCATTTAAACTTTATTTTAAAGAATGAGATGAATTTAGCCAGGAGACCTCAGGTTAGGAGTGGAGAAGGCATCTCCAACAGAGGAAGTGGATGAAGAAAGAAAGGGGCATGAGACCAAACTGTGTGTTGTGAAGACATCAGAGTAGCCCAGTGTGGCTGGAGTGTAGAGTGAGGCATGAGACAGAAGACAATTGGCTGCTCTCCAGAAAACAGGCTGCAAGTTCATCCACAAATACACGCTGATCCCAGGACTCCAGTGTGGCCACGAACATCTTATTTAAATAAATCTGTATTTGAATGGCTGAGTTTCAGTAATCAGACATCTTCCTTAAATCCTACTATATAATCTCACTATTAGATGGGGTATTTTTTCAGCCCAAGATATTAAATTATATTGTTACCTGGTAAAACTATGCATTTCCCAGCCTCCCTTATGGCTAGATACAACCCCATGACCAACATTTAGACAATGATGTGTATTAGGAGGTATTGTGTGGGACTTCCGGGAATCTTTTCAAAAGGAGGTGTTTGTCTTTTTTGCTGATTTCTCCATTGCATAGCCTGGAATACAGATAGTGTAGCTGGAGCTCCCACAGCCATCTTATGACCTTAGGATGCAGGTCAGGCCCTGGAGAGTGTAATGTGGAGGCTAGCAAGGGGTCTGGGTAGTAAATAACTGTAGAGCCCTGCTTTGGACTTCTCTCTGAAAGAAAAATAAACTCCTATCATGTTTCTGCCTTTATTCTTTTGAACTTTTCTATTATAGATAGCTGAACTTGATCCTAATTGATAACCATGATGTAGCCAAGCTTGAACCCAGTTATTTCAATGTCAGAGCCCTCACATTCACCCACTCCACTAAGGAATTTTAATATGCATGAGCATAACATTTTCTGTATTTAAACGGTGTGTTTTAATAATTCACTGGGCATATAAGAAATTGCCTCCTCTAAAGTTGGGTATAATATGGTACTATTAAAAATCATAATCATAACCTTTTGAGGAAGTACTTATGTATATGGCTATGAGGATCCATATGGGTATGTTTGGCTAAATATCTCTTGTAAAAAATAGGATAAAATGTAAGATAATACTTTAGTGCAATTGTTTTTCAAAGCTATTGTCTACGCAGTTAAATCCTAACTGCTGAGCCCAGTGGACTCACAATAAAGTTTACTTAATAGACCCTCTATTTTCTGTCTATAAAAAAATCAAACATAAGGCATCAGTCACACTAATATCAAAAGTATTCAAGAGTTTAGATCTTTTTCTGAAGATTGTTGACCTGGAGGAGTTTGGACATAATTAGAGAACCAGGTTGCCACTTGGAAAATCAATTGCTATTATGCTGTGGCATTAAGAATTGAGACCCAGGTCACTGACACCAAAGACAGACTTGGGCTCTGTTGTTCATTTGCTAGTGCTAAGGTGAGTTAGTAACAACAGTGACGTGGCTCCAAGATCACAGTCACATCTCCTTCCACTCTTCCCCCCTCCTTAATGCTTTTCTTCTTAAGTTATAAAAGCAATCTATGAGCTTTG
Source organism: Mustela putorius furo (assembly GCF_011764305.1). Classification (NCBI taxonomy): domain Eukaryota; kingdom Metazoa; phylum Chordata; class Mammalia; order Carnivora; family Mustelidae; genus Mustela; species Mustela putorius. Next base: position 8,202,772 of record NW_025422010.1, on the reverse strand, counting down.
TTTAAAAAAAAAAAAATTCAGAAAAAAGCAAACATTTCCACATAGACTTTGCCACTGCTTCAGGGCTCCCATTGAAGTGAATGGGCAAAGTAAAAATTCTCTTAAGTACCTTTACCAAGGGGGAAGCATATTTCACGTTATTACCAAGGAAGGGTCTTATGCTGTGTAGATCGGGGTTGGAGGAGCGGTCCCTCAGATTGCTAGAACTTCAAGTAGCACATAGAGTATACTAATTATGGTAGAACATATATTAGGTCAAGAGAATGACCACAGAACTCTCTCTGGTTAGAAAGTGACAAAATTACAGCAGCACATGGTGTTCTTTCTTATAACCCACAGTCAGAGGACCACCATTTCCATTCATTTATACGTTTGCTTTACTCTATTTATTTGTGCTTAAGCGGAAACACAGTGGTAAATGAGAGGCGGAGACAACTGGCAGGAAATCATTCCTTTTGCTAAAATTCATTATCAAACGTCAAGTTCCTAAAGATAGTGTTTTTTGCATGTTGGTACTGGCTGCTAGCTTGCTGTGGCTCGGAGGGATGCTGGAGCAGGAAGCAGATACTTCAGCATTTTGATGGAGCAGGAATGGATTGCTAAGATACAGACACACAAGAAAGAGTCCTCTGGAGCTGGAACAGAAGACAGACAAGAAATTATTCTCCTGGTCATGATTGATAAGGGTTATCAGTAGTCTTTCGATGAAAAGGATGTGGAGCTGAATGCAGGAATTCACTGTGTAGCCTTTATATTCAATGTATGTAAGTAGATACAGAAATAGGAAGACTTGTATTTCTCCTTGTGGGAGATGGGTTAGAGTCATTTCCAACAAATTCTTACCTTGTGTTCTGACAGTCCTGAGTCATAACAAACACTACATAAAGCTCACAAATTTGAGCTCATTTAATCCTTGTAAAACCCTCGGAGGCAAATACTATTGTTATCCTTATCTTGGTTCTTCTCGGGCCAGAGAGATCAGGAACCGGATTTTGACCCAGAGGCTCAGAGTCCATGAGCTCAATGGCATATGCTATACTCTTAGCCTCCTCACAGACTGTTCTACCTTGAACCCAACTGGGTAAATCCCAATGACCCTTCAGAGCAAGATCCTGTAATATACAGAAAAAATTCAGGGAAGCCTGATGCTTTAGCACATGGGCCCAGGGCTCATTTCTGTCTGAGTGAGTTACCAGCAACGATGGCTTTTATTACATGGTTTGACCATCTCTGCCTGTTACCTGTTGCTCTTTCATAGTTTAATTTAAAATATGGTATATAAGGACAACCAAACAATACACAGAGCCAGAATGGAGATCTTCCACACAGTGCTGAGAACAGAACGTATATTCACGTCCTGCTGCGTTTCCAAACAACTCTCATTCTTAGCCTCGTAGAAGCTTCTCAAGAATTCTTATTCTTAAAAAAAAAAGAATTCTTATTCTTAGCCTCATAGACGTATCTAGATGAAAGCATTGTGAGGAGGAATGAAGTGTGCATTCTGGAGGTTTTAGAAACAAAGGAACCCCCTAAGAAGACATACTGAAGACTGGGGTAAGTTCCATTGTGTTCCTCCCTGGCAACCAGGAGTTGTGGCCTCTCCCTGTGTGAGTGGGCATGAAGCACACTCCCCAACCCATGGAAGGGGGTGTCTCTGAGACTGGCCACCGAGGGTCCCCCTGCACCCGCTCGGTGCTGGCTGCACCAGGTCTCACCACACACTCCCGGGCATGTGAGAGGCATGTGAGAGGCAGCCTCACAGCTGGACCAGAGAACCTTCTGGCACACCGCATCCTGCCAAGGCCAAATCACAAAAAGCCACATTAATGCATTTCTCCACAAAAATACCAAATCCTGGATGGCTTCGTCCCACTTCAAGGGGCTCCTCTTGGCAAAGGGGCTTCCTCAGGAGTGTCACCGCCTCTCAGACAGCCTCGACAGCGTGAACTCAACAGAAAGGATTCCCCCAGTCTCCGGCTACAGCTACAAAGAATACGTCTGATTTCTGGCCTGAAGGATGCGATATTTTCATCTCAAAACTGCAAAGATGACCAGTTACTCAAGTCTTGCTAGACCATGAGAAATATAGAACATGAGGTGGATGTTCAGAGGAGGGGCTGGCGGCAGCCCCGGTTGACACAGAGTGTGGAGAAACAAGAGAACCACTGATTCGTTGTCAGAAGCATTGCTAATTCTGTACTCATCTTGGCCACCTTTTACACACATATGCACACACTCGTGCAAAACACACACAGGCACACACATGTGCCCCCACACACATTTGCACATGGGCACGCACACCATGCTTCTGGCTCAGTACGGACGGCATGAGCCAAAATGCACTCAGCCACTCCTACGTGCCAGAGGCTCGGTTGAGCATGTCGTATTTACGATTCCACTCAATCCTCGTTACAACCCTTTGATCTGGGAGTATCATTCCCTACGCCATAGCAGGACCATCAAAACAGGGATTTTTGCAATGGATATACACCATACTCAGTCCACGCTCCGACCCGGGATCTGCTCTCCATCATCCCCGAAGGCCTCCATCGCTTTCCTTGACTCCTGCTCCAAGTGGCCCCAGTCATGGTTTACCCCAGTCCCGGGCTCATGAGACCCAGCCATGGTCACCCCTGTCACAGCAGACAGGAGGCTCCAGTGTCTTCACAGACACTACTGTCAGGTGAATCTTTAGAGGCTCTGGCCTGGAAATGCAGCAAAATTCTGCTTCTCCCCCTCACCCCCCCACCCCAGACAGCTTTATCAGTGTGCTTTGATAATAAACCTTAAAGTCTTTCAAATAAAGTGTTTTTCGTTTTCATTTTCTTCTCTATGCTGTTCATCTTTTAGGAGCCCTATAAGGGGGCCTTCCCAGACCATACCCACCAGCACCCCTAACGGAGCCTCCTCTGTGAGTTGCAAGGGGGTCTGGGTGTGGCCTGAGGATCAGAGCCCCAGCACCCGTGAGACCCGCAGCTGCCCATCCCACAGTCTTCCTTCACCCTCTGCCCTCTCCCCTCTTTGGCTTTTATGAATGATAGAAAAAACATTCTCTCTCCCGCTGCCAGGCCAGTCTACACTCGCAATTTGTTTTTAGCTCTACCATCTGGATGCCCTGCTTACCAGCAGAAAGCCCCGATCTAGGGTTTCAATCACCCCTCCTGCCCGTGCAGGCGTGCAGGGAAGAGGAGTTCAGAGCAAAGGTGCAGGCGGGGTGCCTCCCCGCTGACATTCAGCCCACCGCTGTGGGAGCCAAGTCACAGCCTGCCCCCCTAGGGAGAGCAAGGAGCCAGAATGTGAGGGCAGCACGGCTGGATGGGAGAGCCCCAGCCTCCCGAAGTCAGACATCTGAGCTGCCAGATCCTTCCCCTGCCTTTGATGCCCCGCCGGCTGGGTCAGCCCTTCCGCCCTATGAAGCGGCCCCACTAACCACTGACCATGTCTTTTTTCTTCCCCATTAAAATCTCTCCTCTCCGGAGGATGGGATAGTGGTCATTTTCACGTTCATGTGAAATCCACAGCAAGTTGTTTTCATTTCCAGGACACATCTGTGTTTTCGGCAAGTCTTGGAAAAGAGAGCAGTCCCTGTGCAATGGAATTTCAGATAATAAAGCCAGTGTCAGTTCCTGTTGTGTTTCAAAAAAAAAAAAAAAAAAAAAAAAAAGATACGCTAATAAAAAAGGAAACCATAGCTGGGACCATAAAAGAAACCTGCTAATGGCCAAAGGCTCAGAAGGCTCAAACTCTCAGAAGTTCCCTGAGAAATAAAGGGGCGGGGGCGGCTTTCAAAGGAGCAGGAAAAGTACTGAGAATTGACTTCTCAGAAAGCCGGAAGGAAAAATGTTAAGGGAGAAGAGCAAACAGCTCAAGTAAATATGCCATCACTCAAGAATGAAGAAGAAAATTGTCATTTTGCAGAAGAAATCACTAGGCAACCTGCTTTTCAAGGTCGAGAGGAGCCATTAGATCACACAGCAATGGGACTTGGCCTTGAAACCAAAGGTTATTTTGTACCCAGGAAGTATGAAGCAGAGAAGTCCCTGCTAATAGCCTCTGTCCAGTGGGACACGGGTGCTTATCAATAAGTAAAAGATAGTTTAAATGGGAACAAAGGACTCTGTGTGGCTGAATTGGGAAAGACTTTCTCCTTTCCAAGAGTTACATTTCTGAGAAACAAGTTATCTCTGACCCACGAGGGGAAAGTGGAGGGGGTTCGGGAGGAAACTTGACTGCATGCGAAGGACAGAAGGAAGACATCAGGGCAAAGGGCTGAATTTCCAATGCACTTGCTGTTTGGTTAATGTATTGTGCACTGCTAAGTCCTGTTCATAATTCTACCAATTTTGGGGGAGATCTGAACACTAAGGGAAGGAAATGAATTATAAACACACTCTTTGACCTCTTTTCGCTTTTCTTCTCTAAGTCTAAAATGAGCTCATCACAAGGGTTTATGCCCTGTTTTTCTGTTTGTGCCCTGGTTTTCTAGAGGCCCTTTTAAGGATGGCTGGTTTCTTGGGTCTGATGAGATGTGTTGCCACACGGATTCACAGTCCGGCTCACAGAGCATCCTTCCTGATGCCCCCAGCACTCATCTGGTCTCAAGAAACAACAAAAAGCACACACTCTAACAAAACAAGAACATCACACGTAGAACAACACAGCAGAAACAGGACCACAGTGCACAGGTCCGGGAGGTGGGCTGGGCCCCTGCTTACAACCTGTCCTCCGCAGCCAGGCAGTTGCCCAGCTGCAGGCTTCTAGGGGTGGGAAGCAGGCCAAAACATTCATGGCCTCCTTGTTAGAGGCCCACAGGAATCCTCAAAGGGCTCCCCAAAGGGTTCCCAGCCTCCCCTGGCTCCTGTCCTGCTTAGGTGAGGCTTTAAGCCAGACCTACCTGCCTGCTTCCTGTTTCCCTTACTAGTCCCTAGCAAGGGGACAGCTGGTGCTGGCCTCCTCTTTGCCCATGGAGGCACACACAGGAAGCCACGCCTGAATGCCTCTCAAAACTGCCTCCACAGTTCTGTGTTCTGGGCAAAGACGCTCCTTATAGGAAGTTGAGCTGTCAGTTTCAAGACCAGCCCATCTGCTCCTTATGTCGTGAGTCCTATGAACCACATACGCTCTCTCAGGTGGTTTGGGTTTGATTTGGCCCAAAGGAAGAGGAAGGACAGAGGTTCCAAGTTTCAGCATCTATCACAGCAGAAGTGAATTATCCTCTGGGATCCCACACGGAAGGTTCTCCATTTTCTCCGGCACGCACATTAACGGTCCAAGCTACTCTCAGAGCTTTTGTTTGTGTTGCACCTCCCCGTATTTCCACCATTCCTGAGTTTAAGTGAAGGATTGAAAACTTCATGTCGGGGTCTGCTCACCTAGCTCTCAGCCTGTCTCCCGTACCACCTTCCAACACCTTCCAACATCACCCACAGTGCAATGGAGCTGACCGACTTTGGGAATTCTTCTATGAACATAGTTTCTTTCCATCCCTACTGACAGCTCCCCCCAACACGAGACCCCATGTTAGGGAGAGAGGATAACAGCAGACCCTTGGCGACGACTCTCAGATTCTTCTGGTCTGTGTAAAATGAGGTTATGCTTCCTCCCCACCACATGCCTGGAGCTCAGTCTGGCATCAGGGAGTCAGTATCCACCAGAGCTCCATGGTACTGCTTGGGTGGCCAGGCAAGGCTGTGGGGTGGGGGTGGGGGTGGGGGATAGGACGATGCTGAATTCCCACACACCTAGATTCCGGGAGAAATGCCCTCCAAGAGGGAACCTTATGATGCCCTCTGACAGGGTAGAAAAAGCCAAACTTCCCGGTTTAACTGACATCAAGCATTCGGGTAGGAGTTCTGGGGATTTGGGGGGGAATCTCTTGAGTACACAGTGATGAAAACAAACAAAAGCCCTGATTTTTTGGTGAATCCAAGAATGAAACCAGAGGGTCAGAGCTTTCTAGAGTCTAGAGACTCTCTCTCCCTCCTTTCCGCTGTGCATATCCCATCCCTTTGAAATACTGGAGTGAATGGGGTGGAGGGAGTGGGCTCTGAGCCAGGAGCTCCACATAGTTTGGTTGAATGAATGAAAATAGACAGGAGATTCAACACACATCTTCTGTCCCCTTTCACCCATTTCTCTACCCTGTAGAATCATATCACCCTCAGCGGCAATGATTAGTAGGTTTGAGATCCTTGGTAAGCCTGAGCAGTTATTGAGCAAGTTTCTTTTTGTTTGTTTTTAAGAAACAGCCCCACTGTATGTAAAAATATCCAGGCCCCTTCTGGCCCTCACTGAGCTCCATTTATTATTCATTTAAAAAAGAAATCCAACCAACATGGTTCTTTCCAGGCCTCTTCCTGTTCGAACTTTCTGGTGTTAGAGCTGTCATTGCCTGGTGGAGTTGAGCTTTGCCTGGTTTACGAAAGTAAGTCTTCCACACTAGCATTTTTGTCCTAGAAGGGACACAGCTCTTGGAGTCCAAGACACTTGACTTTTGGTTACAGCACGACTGCCTTGTCATTCAGTGACCACTGAGCACGTCACAGAGGGAAATAAGGTCACCTTCCCAGAGTCGCAGTGAGGGTTAAGTTGGGTACAACATGTGAGCGTTCCTTGCATAGAGCCTGGAACACAGACCCTCCCGCCCTGGGCCATTTCCTACACGGTGGGGGCCATTCTTTGTATTCTGGTATTTACAGAAGCAGAAGAACTTTTAGTGCAGCTAAGTAGAAGATGAAGAAGAAAAACAACTTAAAAGATTATAAGTTTGTTTAATAATGCCCACAGAGGGATATGTGGAAAATACAATTTTAAACTGAGTAAGGATGTTGGCGTTTCGTGTACCTATGAAGATTGTTATTTTTTGCTGATTTTTTATAAGGTTCTCTTTCTATGATACTTCACTTTGGTTATAGCAAATGGATCAAAATATTAGTGCATGTGAGTCCTAGATATAGCATCTAAACAATTTCTACTGAATTGAAACAGTGCCAGGCAATACTGGGGTTCAGCAGTCCTCATTCTCCTTTCTGCTCTGTGCCTACAGGAGACCACAATTCACAGAGTCCTTGAAGTTAGAGGGAGCCACTCCAAATTAAATGGGAGCACAAGAGGCTTGTGTCACTTCTGGGCTGAGGCAGAAAGCCCCAGGGTGAGCCTGTAGTCTCTTTCTTCCTTTCCTTGAGTCAGAGAAATCCTACATAGTGGAGTCTCTGCCAGCTTCAATCCCTGAAACCCATGCGGAGCAGAACACACCCTGCACCAAGTTGGACATGAGTGAGTTAGAAGCCTACAGTGTGATGTCACTGAAATTTCATAGTTCCTTTGTTATCGCAATATAACCTGGTCTGTCCTGAAAAATACAAAAGAACAAATGAATGGCAATAGATTAAAAAAGAAATAAGAAAGGTCATCACCAAATCACTTGTTAGTAATTATGGCCTTCAGGTTCCGCTAATCAGTAAGGGTCAGAAAATAGTGAGACATGCCATATAACAACTTACAGACAAAACTCACTTCTTCAAGATCTTTCTCACTTAAAGGATTCCACACTTGTCTGTTACTGACTTATCTAACTTGTTGAAATGAAAATAATTATAGGTTATATATTCCTTCTACAAGTATTTAAGTATTTATTCCTTCTACAAGCCAGATTCACCATGATGTGATAGGAAACAGGCAGCCAAAAAGACAAACACACAAAACCTGTCATGTGAAACGTGGTGATAACCACTATCTTAAAAAGGAAAATGTGAAAAAAAAAAATAAAAAGGAAAATGTGAGGAAAGAAGGTGGGGAGGGTTGGGTGGGGACACAATTTTAAATAGGGTCATGGAGAATATCTCACTTAAAAGGTGAGAGAGTGAACAATGCTGATATCTGAAGGGAAAACAATCCAGGCAGAAGAAACAAGAAGTGCAAATGGCCTGAGGTAGAAATGAGTCTGATATGTTTGATGAATAGTGAGGAGGCTCGAGTAGCTGAAAGGAGCAGGCCAGAGAAGAGGCAGTGAGACATGAGAACAGTCATCTTTGGGTGGGGATGGAGCAAATATGTGGGATTCTGCAGGTACAATAGGTAAGATTGGTTTTCCTGAAGCCAGAGGAGGTTTTGAGCCAAGGAGTGTTGTGCTCTGGCTGTTCTGAGAAAAGTCAGAAGGAGCAAGGCAAAGGAAGAAAAAGGGAGACCAATTTGGAAACCATTACAATAGCCCAGGTGAGGAAAGATGGTCTGTGACCAGGGTGAGGGAGCAGAGAAGGTAAACTATACAACACAGGTAGAGCTGCAGGAATTGCTGATGGATGTAAGATGTGAGAGTCAAAGCATGCTAAGGGTTTGGGCCTTACCTGAATTCATCATATTCATGTGTCCGTAGAGTCACCACTGAAAATACACATGGATAAATGCAAACCCAGAGAGATGGAATCTCCAAGATCACCAATATGGCGGTTCAAGCTGAGAACACACCCCCATCTGATCCTGAAACCCATGCTTCCAATCATTCCTCATGACCCTGCTCCCTGTGGAGAGCACTAGAAACAGAATGGAAAGCAAGAAATTTAGATAGAACATAGGAACCAAGAGAAATCCATGCCAGATGCCTCATTCTTTCTTCAAGCGGACCTACCACCCAAGTACTTTCTGAATTACCTAGGATCTCAAAGGAGTGTTTCCTTTTGTCATTTGCAAAAGAAAAAGGGGTTATTTCCAAAAGTTTTCTTTGCACTTCCTCTTACCATTTACCACTCTTTTATGTTTTAGTGTGAGGCCCTAAGTATGGGAAGCCCTTCTACGGGGCTGCTATTGGGAAGGATGTTTCATTGCGTAACCATGGGCATTGGTTACTGTAAGGAGTTCCCAAGTTCTCGACAAATGTCAACGTGTTTTCTGACCACCCTGAGAGGGAAGCAGTTTGAAGTTGGCCTTTGTACTGTATTTCAACCCTGACACACATGCACGGGCCTTAGGGGCCTTTGGGGCCTTTGGGAGGAGTCAATACACTGCAGAGAACCATTTTCCACTTCTTTATCATTTTGTTAAAATATTTACCTAATCCGTCCTTGCATCCTTTACAATATTTTCTTAGGACTTAGAAAGGCACTATTTTTTTTCATGTCAGAGAGAAAAGTTTTTTCCAAAGTTTGAGCTTGGCCGTATGAACTTGGGTTGTTTTTCTCAAAATGAAGGAAGACTCTGGAGCCCCATCCCAGTTGCCCTAAATTGGAATATGTGAAGTGAAGACTTGAAGCATCTGCATTTTCAATAAGCTCTACAGATTATTTGGGTACACGCTCAATCTAAGCTTAGCTGTGAGCTGGTTTAAAAACCCAAAAACCCAAAGTCCTAGCCTTGAAAGAGACTTACCATTTGGTACATTAGCCTGAGCATGTCATTCTTGTCCCCTTGAGCCCATCTCCTCAGCAAGAAAATAAGGAAAATGAGTATGATACTCACTGAATCCCCTTCTAGCTCTAACAGAAGTCTACCTGTTCCCACCCTCTCCGCGGCCAGTGTCTGCCCTTCCCAGCAAGGATGTTGGCGCTGCAGGGCCAGGCTTCCTTACAGGCTTCTGCTATAAATGCTGTGTCACAGTTTGGCTCCAAGTGTCGGGGTTCCTAAGTGGACCTGGCCTCCCCCTGTCTGAGTAGGAATCAGGGATGGATGGCCCCGCGCAGACGGGCAGTGATTCTCTGTCCTGACTCAGTTCCCCTTCTCACGCTGACTGAGTCTTTCTCAGGGCTGCAGTGAGCCCAGAACAGAGGACAGTTGTCAGCTCAGCCAACACAGAAGAACCTGGCTTCCAAGGGCACACAAGACATCCTCTGACCAAGGGTGAGGGCTTGGAACCAAAGAGTGCTCTCCTTTCCCATCATCTAGACAAATCCTTTTATCTTTTCCCAACCAGCTTATGTCCTGGCCCCCTTTCTTGACCACATCAGCTAGTATGGCTGTCCCCTTTCTCAGAGTCTCATGACACACACCACGGCCATGGGCATTCTTGTCCTGTCTTGCCTTTTCCACACTGATTGATGTGGGTTGAGGTGGTGCCTCGGAGCCAGCAGATGCAGTGCGAGTTTCCCCTGTACAATGGAGTGTCCACCCCTGAGTCTCAGGTCTCTGCTTCAAGGCGATGAGCCCACATAGTCTGATGCAAGGATCCAATCAGACAGTAGACAGAAACCTCTGGCACATGACAAGAATCATCATTCCATCCTGCAAGACTTCGGGAATTTAAGCTATAGTAGATAGAACGCTCCTTTTCATTCCCAGAAGGTTTGATAGTAGCTGACCTCTCCTGAGGGCTTGCTGCCTATCAGGCACTGTGCTAAATTCTTCCATGTCTGAACCGTTCAGACATCACAGCTACCCTGCCAGGTAGGCCCTATTGCTATACCAATCTTTAAAATGGGTATAATAAAGGGTACATGATGGGATCAGGGACCAAATGCAGATCTCTCTAGTTCCAGAGTCCACCACCAGCCATGAATGTCTGACTGTGACTTGGCTAACATATCTTGTGAGACCCAAGGTTTCTGGATGTTTCTATGTTACTTGGTTACGTATAACAAAGCTACCAAGTTCTTAACTGTTTTATGCTCCTGGTTCCTTCATCTGTATAATCCCACAACGACACTACAAATTCCCATAATTCACCTCTGAACCCAAATTATTTTTCTTCTAAAGTACAGTGACATAATAGTAACAATAATGCTCATGGTAATAATAAGTAACGTTGAGTGTAATTGTTCTTTCCTCGTGTGTCATGATGGCAAATAAATGTGAGAGGGAAGAATAGCAGAACGTAAAGCTCGGAGCACTGGTGGGTGGCTGGGAGCACTCTGTCTGTCGGTGATGCAGGTCCTGCCTCCATCGGGAGCACCACGGTTCTGCAAGGGCCTTGGCCTTGTTCCTGCTCCTCAACATAGGGAGAGAGGACAAGATTCTAATCATGGGAATGGGGCTGAAGCTTCGTGTTTGTCGTTACAGGCTTTGTGACCGAAGTGATCATAAACTCTTCTGCTTTTCTACCCTGGCTCATAACTCCTACCTTGTCTGGTTCTTGGAGACTAAAGTCAAGTAGTGTTTTGTACCCCTTGCTTGCTCACTAGCCAGAGTTGTTATTAAACAGTTCTGAATTGAAGAGGTGCTTAAGCATTTACTGTTTGGTTTTAATTTGAGATAATTTTTTATTTTTATTAAGATTTTATTTGTTTGAGAGAAAGGGAGAGAGAGAGAGAGCATGAGTGAAGGAAATCATGCACAGGGAAAAGGGGTAGAGAGAGAAGCAGACTCCCCGCTGAGCAAGGAGCCCAACATGGAGCTCCATCCCAGGACCCCGGGATCATGACCTGAGCCTAAGGCAGACGCATAACTGACTGAGCTACCCAGGTACCTTGAAGTAAATTTTTAAATCTTAAGTTATTGAATTTTATACACTTTCAGAAGGCAGATATTTAATTCGTTAGAGCTTCATTACCTGTAGCATTCCCTACTCTTTTGGATTAAGAAATCAAAGGCGTATGACAGCATAGAGATGTCACGCCGCTGTAGAAGACAGATACGACACGACCACGCTCATCTTAGACTCTAAGTCAGCAATATTTTCCAGTGGTCTTCCAAGAATCAGTTCATACAAACTTCACATGTAGTTAGCAGGACATTCTTTAGATGAAGACATGAAAGAAAATTGATCCATTTCATATGAGCTTGACCAATACTTGTCCCACCCAAAATAAGAGAGCATTAATATCTTTAACAGCTATGTTCTGGAAGCTCGTTTCTTTCCCAGCCTTCCATCTCAACGAAACATGTAGCATCATCTTGCTATTATTCATTCTGTGCTTTTCTTTTCTTTCTTTTATTTTTTAAAATATTTATTTATTTATTTGACAGAGATTACAAGTAGGCAGAGAGGCAGCAGAGAGAGAAGGGGAAGCAGGCTCCCCCACTGAGCAGAGAGCCCAACGTGGGGCTGGATCCCAGGACCCTGGGATCATGACCTGAGTGGAAGGTAGAGGCCTCAACCCACTGAGGCTCCCAGGCGCCTCCTTTCTGTGCTTTCCTTGAATGGATAAGTGTGATAACATAATTGTTAACCTTGTTAACCAGTCATTGCTAAGACAAGAGCAGGAAGTGTTTTACAGGTAGTAAATTTGTAAGAGTAAAGCACAGAAAATAGATTTGAGCTAGATCCAAAGATATGTCTTTTAAAACATTTATCTTAAATTTTTGGTAGTTATATGGAGGTTTTTATTATCAGGATATAAAAGTTAATTTCTCATATAGACTAAGAATCGCTTTGCTGTTTAGTTTCACCTGTGTCTTAGCCTAACTCAAATGCACAAAATGTACATTTAGTTGTGTTTGACTTTTGAACCTATTTTTGAAATATTGGTGGTGACCAAACCCTTGGTAGATAGTATGGTGTGTATCAACCCAAATTCAGTTACAAATAAGTGGACGATCTAAACTCTCTGCTGTAGACTTTTAGATATATTACTACTGTAATAAATGTCCAAGAGAGAAGATAAAATATTACACACATAAATTATGCTATACAAACAAAAATTCCAAAAGTCAAAGAAAATTAAAACATTTTAATGGATTTTATCAGCCAAATAAAAGTAAGTGTACTTTAATAGTGTACATTTAAAGTTACATAAATGTTATGTAAAATATGTATAATACTGAGCTTTGTCAAGCTAAGATAAATAATATGATTAATGTTCATTCTGGCTACAAGTCTTTCTGGCTAAGTATGCGACTCTAGCATGCACTGCCCGATTAAGACACTATTACTTTCTTGGATTTAATTTTCAATTAAATTATTTTAAACAAATTAAAAATTACTACAATACTGCATCTGTAGATAATTCTTAAATTGTTTTCCTTTAGTGATTATGCAGTTATTGTTTTGTGAGCCACAAATGGATTAGTAATTTTCAGATTTCTAAAACAGCAGCCTTCTTGTGAAATTGTTATTGAGAAATTACTTTGAAGCTTTCAGGAAAAAAAAAATTAAATGCTTTCTCATTCTCTTTTTTTAAAAGTAGGCTCCACACGCAGTGTGGGACCCAACACAGGTCTTGAACTCACTACCCTGAGATCAGGACTGGAGCTGAAATCAAGAGTCTGATACTTAACCAACTAAGCCACGCAGGTGCCCCTCTCATACTCTTTCTTCAAAGAGAAGTGTTACATTTTGCTATGTCACATATAGGCATGGAGCCTACTTTAAAAAGAGAGAGAATCACAAAGCATTTAGTATTTGATGTCCAATAAAGGGAGTTTACTTGGAGAGAAGAATTTCAAGAGATTGTTCAATAATAGCCTAAAATTGAGAATTCCTTAAAATGAACCTGGCTAGGACTTCTTAGAAGAATGAATCACAATGGTCTCGTAGCTGTATCTTTTACTTATGCACGAGCTGAGTCTTCAAACACACTAACTTGTCTTCATTTTTTGTCATAAAACTGACATATGTAGGTTTGAATGTTTTTGAAATGCACATAAGAGATTAACTATGATATGTCTTCCTCATTTTTCGAATTGCCAACCTCACTAGGTTAGAATAAACATACAGCACAGGGACCTTTTTCCTGAAGGTTCCAATGTTTTAATTTTTTTAATGTAAGAGTGACTGTTCCATTACCATCTTAAAGGTGAACATGGAATGACAAAGGGAACCGTCAACACAGATGAATAGACCCTTAATGTTCTAAATTAATCTTCTACTGTGAAAGACACAGTCTTTAAAAGTGACTTGGGCTTTTAATTTTTATTCTATTCTTTCTGTCTGGGCCCCTTGTATGGCAGCTGGTTTCCCCCTCAGGCGTATACTGTAGCTTAATGTGCCATTTTTCTTCACTAAATGTTAAAATACTTTTGACAGTCAATTGTCTCTTTAAGATTATATGATTTCCATTAGAGCTTATTTCTAAGAAGATTGTAAACATGGCTGACAAAACCTTGCTTCCAGCTAAAAGACTGGGGTTTTTAAGGTGAATATTAATGAGTTCATCTCCGTTCTTAATCCATACCAAAAATTCATGGAAAAAATTGAGAATAACTTAGACCAAAATGAATAAAGCTAATATTGATTAAAGACAGAAACTCTGAATTCCAGCATTGTCTGTGGTCATGGAGAAAGTATTTTTACAGTTGTAGCCTGGTCTGGCTTTCCAGATAAAAGCAGTGGGAATGACACTTCCATCTCTGAGCCCTTGGTCATTTCATGTGTACCTCTAGGAGAGTAATAGGACAGTCACTCTTGCAGTTTCCTAACAAGTCACTCATAAAGGTACACGATGAAAAGCAGAATCCTATCTGCACTGCCAACTGAGGCTATCTGTAAACATCAGATTCCCCTATCCCATTGACCAAATGTCCAGATACATTTCTTCTCCACCAAAATGGGGGGAAAAAAAAAGAAGGCCAATGAAATGTACAGAGCCACACAAGAAGAGCTGGTGACATTCAAGAACAGAGGAAGGGCATATTAGGGCTGACAGTTGACTATGAGAAATACTAGCAAGTTTTAGAAAACACCTGAGAAGCTCTGCAAATCTCAACAAAATGTAAACTTCATGAACAAAGAGATAAAGGCTGAAATCCAAGATGAGATGGAAAGCATGCTAGTCGCAGTAACTAAATAGATGATGGGAAAACTTTAGAAAACCCACAAGGGGCTCAAGTTCAAGGTAAAGCCCGAGCATATATTTGTTTACCTTTCCTCCCAGTCCAAATTCTATGGCAATGAGCCAGACTTTTTAAGAAGGAAATAAATCCCTAGTAGGAATGCAAAACAACTGTGATGCTACTGGTACAAGTTCTCAAGGACAGTTCAAGGCAGGAGAGGTGGAATTGATGGGGAGACCAACTTCTGCCTTGGCCTCAGCCTTCTGACCTAGGAGAGGCAGGGTCAGCAAGACAACTCTGATGTTTCCAAGTGAGAGAAGAATACTTGGGGTCAGTCTCCATTGGAGGGACCGTGGCTGGGGAAAGACTCAATGAATAATTGATATGGTAGGTTTTAGTGCTAGAGAAAGACCCAAAGCTTCCTACGTTAACAGCTGGTTGCCAAAGGAGAGACTGCAGAATAGAATGACCGTTGCTGGGATGCCTGCATGACTCAGTGAGTTAAGCATCTGCCTTTGGCTCAGGTCATGATCCCAGGGACTGAGCCCTGCATCAGGCTCCCTGCTCCACTGGGAGCCTGCTTTTCCCTCTGCATGTGCTCTCCCGGTCGAAGAAATAAACAAAATCTTCCAAAAAAAAAAAAAAAAGAAAGAATGACCATTGTTATGCTCTTTATGATGACAGAAACAAAACCACACAGGCAGAAAGTGAGGCCACAGGACACCTTCTGCTAGACTCTCCTGGGCTTGCCCCCTGCCCTTGGAGACCAAACTAAGCAAACTGGCTGCTCCCAGGCTCAGGCCTGGGTCCTAGATAAGGAGATTGAGACACTCTCTGTGGACATAAAATTAAAAGGGGGCATCCATAATCAACAGAGGTCATATTTCGATGCCATCTTTTGAAAAGTCAAAAAATTAATGGAAAAATTAATAGAATATCGATAGAATATGGATAGAATATCGAGATTTTAAGTAAAGATGGGATCTGCTTGTCAGGTCCAGAAAGCTCCATCACACCCCCACATGGGACTGCAGAGACAGATGTGGCGTGTCCTGCCAAGGGTGATGGTTTGAAAAGACTCTGTAGATCAAGAAGAGCTGGTAAACAAATTTCCACTGCCATTCCCCGTCACCAGTTGAGACTTCTAGTCAGCTGTCTGGATTGCTTGGTTTTGCTACATACGAGAAGCATGCATGAACATTTTCATACCATTACTCCCAAATCTGTCCTCCTGCCTTTATTTCCACTCCCCTGCACGCCTCCAGTTCTTCTGTCTCAGGGGGCTTCAGAGATGCAACCCCAGGTTCCAGAGAGAACAATATTCACCTCACAACACTGAAAGGCTGAGTCGGAAGTTGGTATGAACCATTGGTCCAATGACTATTCCTGGAAGGCCATCCTCACAAGCCACTCTAGATATTTTTGGACAGGTTTGTGGGGGCCTGTCAGGCCTATCACAGATAGCTAACAAGGGTTTGGTTAATCAGTGAGAGAATCATTCCATCCTTGATGTGTATACTGTTTGTATCACGAAGTCAGTCTCGGAAGGGCCTGTGTGAGGACAATGAAAATAAAGAAGGAAAAATAGAAATGGTATTAGTTGAGGCAGTCAGACAGAAGGTACTCACCTCTGCTCCTGCCCGTGACCTTCACTTGTCTGAGTCGTGGGGCAGTCCGCCGGGTGTTCAAGTGTCCTGGATCAGGCTGCAACAAGACCGCAGGCAAGAGGAATGAGTGATTTTCCACTGCCCAGTGCACCTTGGGTCAAGTGTCTGCTTGACCCTCCAGGACATGCCGGGTATTAACAGCGCAGTACGGCCAAATGTGTGTGAGAGATACTTGCTAAAAGCCCGGGTTTCTGTTTCACAAACAATGTCTTTCATACCACATGGTTCACAGCAAAAATGGAAAAGCCATCATTTCTTGGTTTCCTCATTTGGTTCCTCTCTTTTTGTACTCGTTCCCCAGTTATACTCCCCGAGCCACGGAGAGGGACCCAGGAATGCATGGGCACCATGAACCCTGAGTTTGCGAAGCTTACATTTATTGCTCAATTTAGAAAGGCAGATTATTCGCTTGTCTATCGCTTTTTCACAAGGCAGACCTTTCGCAGACATTCTACGCGTTCTGCTCATAGGAAAGATGGCAGGGCTGACTCCACCCACGCCTGAACACAGCTCTTCAAAGAGGAGTTTGTGTTTCTGGCCCTATCTCTGCTATGGGTTGGCCTTTCCGGCTTTTCTCTTCTGTTGGCATCTGCCTTTGAGTTCAGTTTCCTTATCCCTGAAAGGGAAGTGTTAGGCTGCCTTCTTGAGGTTGGGCGAGGCTGGAGGGAGTGAGGAGGATGGGCAGGGGGCACGGGCAGCCACCTATGGGACCCTCCTCCTGGTCCCGGGGCAAAGCTGTTTCCCATACCCTCTGCACACCTTGAACTTGCACATTTGAAAGAAAGGTGCTTCTGCTAAAATATTTTTTGAGAATCACTTCACTAAATAACTGTCACAAGTTTTTTTTTTGGCTTGGGTGTCTTTGGACTCAATCCACTTCTATTTCAGAAGCTTATGCATGTGTTTTACAACTTCAAAAATATGACCAGAGGGAAATGAGTTTAAGGTACAGACAAAGAGGAGTAATGAAACAGTGAAACAGAGGGTGACTTTTACCATTTTACCAGTGTTAGTAATAGGCACATTCGCGGATACTCCCTTCCTTCCCGGCTCGTCTGCTCGGTTCTTCATCCTGCGCTGATTCGCTCCCTTCAGGTAATAAGTGCTCTCCATCAAATCTCCCCAGTCAGAGCTGGAGGTCATTTTTATTTCTCTCCTTCTCTCTCCTTCCCTCCTCCTCCTCCTCCTCCTCTCCCTCCTCCCCCTATCCACCTCTCTCTACCTCTCTCCCTCCCCTCTGCCTTCCCTTCCCCCTCCCCCTGTGTCCCCCCTCCCCCTCTTCTTCCCCTCTCCTCTCCCTCCCCTACTTTTCCCGACCTCCCCTCATCCTCTCCCTCCCTCTCTCTAACTCTCTCTCCCTCCTTCCACCTCTCTCTCCCCCTCCCTCCTGCTTCCTTCCACTCCTCCTTCCACACTCCTCCCACTCTCTCCCTCCCTCCCTCCCCCTCCTCCCTACCCCTCCCTCTCCTCCTCTCTCTCCCTCTCCTCCTCCCTCTCCCCTCTTCCCCTCCCCTCTGCCTTCCTCCGCCCCCCTTCTCCCTCCCTACCCCTCTTCCCGTATCTCTGCTTTTCAACACACCAGTCCACTCGGGACCGAAAGCCTCTCAACTTTGCTACTTATTTGTGAGTGTGCCAAATTCCTACCTGCCTTCATAACCCTGTATGTATAGTTCCACCTCCTGAGAAAGTTCTTTTCTCCTTGTTTATCTGCAGAACAGCCAGATACCCCGCACTCTGATCCCTGGAACTTACTTCTCTTGTAGCTTATATCACATTTAAGTATGATTACTTAAGTGTCCACATCTGCTCCTAAACTGTGAGCTCCTCCAGGGCCGTGACCATGTGTTAATCGCCTATTAGTTACCTACTCTTAGCGCTCAGTGGGCACCAGACACCTAACAGGTGCTCCGTAAATATGAATACCAAGTTCAGATGCGGTAACATGCATTCATTATAGCTCTTAAGGTAGCTGTCTAGTATCTGTTTTAATAGCCTCAGACTGGGAGGAGAAAACTTGGATGAGGCTAGCTTCATGGGCTATGTTTATTGAATACAGGGGTGCAGGAATTGGAAGACAAATGATCAGGGAAATAAACCTCACGAGTGCTTCTAGGCACGGCTTGGGGAGCAGTGTGGAAGGAAGCTCGGAAGAACACCCTCCTTCTTTTCAGTGTCCCCCAAAAAACCAGAAATCAAATATAATAATTACCAAAGGAGAGGTAAGAAGTTTAGCAAGGGGAAAAAAATATTTAAGGGCATCGTACTAGCTCTTTTCAGATGTTTGGATGGCAGTTGTGTAAAGAGGAAGGCGGACTTGTTCTAAAGTTCTCCATCTTGCAGAACAAGGACCAATAGATTTAGGTATCGTGCAAGGAAGAACCATTAAAAACGAGAAGCAACTTGCCTCTAACACACACTGTTCTGCCTTTGGGTAGTATGGTCCCTGGCTGGCACGGAGGGCCATCCATCTGGTGCTGGAGGGGACACCCCACCTTACAAAGCTGGTTAGACCAGACACACTTTTGCCCCGTCTAGTGTTCAGGATTTCTGGTCTGACAATTTGGGAGAAGACAAATACTGAGCAAAGAGGACATCTTTGAAATTTTTGTTACCTGCAAATGATATTAAATCCCCTACCCCCTGATGTCAGACTTTGCTTTGTTGCCAAAGATAGAAACAATCTGTGACTAAGACTTTGTCAGAAGATGAACTTTCTGCTTCCTAAGCTCATTTGAGCCCTGACCCTCCGTCCATGCGATGGCCGGTCATTGTATCTCTTCTTACTGCCTGGTGGAGGAGTTAGAATTAGTACTGGGCACTATCCCTTTCTGGCCCATTTTTCAATTATCAGAAGATTTAGCGGGCTTTTGGGGGGACCCTGCTCATCTTTGCTGCCCTGCGACCTCCCGAGTTAGCCCCTTTTATCTCTTTCTGGAAAGCCCACATCCTGGTATGCCACACTGCCCCCGGGCTAAATAAACCCGTAAATCTAGCTTTTGTGTCCCTCTAATCCTTTTATTTCCTAAATCTTAGTTAATCCGAAAGGCTTGCTTTCATCTCTTTAACTGTCTACAGGGTCACCCTCGCCTCCTATCAGGGTCCTTGCAAACCCAGGATAGAGTTGAAAGGCTTCCCAGAGTCTCCCCATTTCTCATTAGTTTCCCAGCAGATCAGGCAACACCTGCCAAGTGGCAATACTGGAGGCTGGTCCCCCGGGGGGGCGGGGTCTGTGCGCTGGGGGACAGCCCCCAGAGCTGGCCTGCCCCAGGAAAGCCAGCTGCTCTCCCCTGGGTCTGCATGCCAACCTTGGAAACCTGCGACCACGGGCCAATGACAAGTCACATGGGGCTCAAAGAAACACAGGAGGGCTAATGCATGCTGAATACGTTTTATTCTCTGAAATTTAATAATGGTAAAATACATAAGCAAACAAACAAATAAATCAGTTTATTCTTGTCTAACTTAAATGAAGATGGGTTTCGGGTTTGACCAATGTTACTCGTTGGAGAAAGCCCACAAACAGGCCACCCCGTCCTCCATCCAAAACCAGCACTTCCATTTCACCAGCTTCTAGATGCTCATTTGGAAAAGGGATATACTAGGAGTATGAACCTGACAGTCATCAGCATTCATAATTTTTCTCATCCAAGTCTCTCTGCTGACCTCTGTTTCCTGGTTTTTCTTTCCGGTGCACGCTCCCAGCCTTCCAGGGTTTGGGTCTCCTTCGCTCAGGGTCGGACGTTGGTGCTCACCAGCCTGTTCCTGCGTTGTCGGGATTGATCCATTCTGTTCTCAGGAAAGTAGCTAGAAACCCCTGCACGTAGAGTTAGGAGTGTGGGATGTTTTAACTTACTTTGATTTAGGCTTTTACCACCGGCTGAGCCGTGGCAACTTCCATCGCTCCCGTTTTCTCAAAGGTAAATAGGCAAAAATCATATCGATATTACAGAACTGGGTAAGGTTAACCGAGGGAAAAATGCAAAGCAGCTGGAGAGCGTGACACGTGACACGTGGTAGGTTAGAGACAAGGGCTGGTTTCTACCATCTACAAAGTTTTTTTGAGAATTTGTGAGATCATGGATGTGCAGGAGAGCCACTGTCTCTACAGACATCCAGAGTATAAGTGATGTTTCCGTAGACATGATTGACTCGACTGGGTCGTAAAAGTACACGAATGATTAGAATACCCCAATGAGGTGTCCCCCACCCCCTGCCTTGCCAAGAACCTGAAAATAATCATACCAATACTTAAGCGGAGGAAAAGATATCCCCAAGGCCAATGTAGCCGGCAGGTCGATTCTAGTTTAATTAACCAACAAATGGGACAATCTAAAGAAAGACTCTCTTATCAGATCAGCCAGTGAGGTGGGAAAAATAGGGGTGATGGAGAGGCAAGTTGGTCCTGGTGGCCCAGCTCTCAGGGACGGGAGAGGCAGTCTGTCTCTGCAGGACACGAGCTGACTTCAGCTGTTTGACCAACAGCTGCAGAGTTTCACCCAACTCCTCCATCAACTGGTGACAGTAAGCTTCAAGACCGTCTCTTTCTCCTTTCTTTAAACCTGCCATCACCAAGCAACCTTCTGACCCCCGACTCTCTCACACAGGCTCCTTGGAAGGTGCGCCCCAGAGAGATGACAGTCCAATCCACGGAGAATTCTTCCTTGCACTAAATTCCAACTTTGCTGGTCTGGGCCACACAGCACCTCTCCAGAGGCAGGTCAGTGGGATTCCCCGTGGACACTCTGCTTTTTGCCGTCAGCTGCTGCGTCTACGGCTGCTGCCAGCCTGAGGACCAGCCCCCAGGTGGCTGCAGCTCACGGAGCAGTGGGGTGGGGGAGAGGCTGCCTCAGTGACAGTCCTTCGCATAATGCCAGCCCTGGTCCTAGGATCGCTCCTTTGACTTCAGCCCAAGCACTTGGAGATTCGAGACCTTGTTTAAATTTCTTTGTATTTCCCACCAAGTGTACAACCTAGAGCCCCACATACAGCAGGAGCTCAAAAATCCCTGCCGTCGAGGAGGAGAGCCGCTGCTGTGTCACGTTTTCGGAGCACTTTCTGGATGGCGTGCTGCCCTGAAGCCTGGACTGCGGCTGGGAAACTTCCTCAGTAACGAGTTTCCCAGCTCATGCCTTGGTCCATGCACGCTCCGCCCCGGGGTTGTGGCTGCTGTGTGTGCGACACTCGCAGTTCTCATCCTCCCTCCCCTCTCCCCTCCCCTCCCAGGCATCCTTCCTCCTTGTTCCCGTTGAAGAAACATCTTGATGTTACCTCTTGTGTAGAACTTACTTTGCACTTTTCTTTCCTTGTAACCCACTTTTAAAAAACACAATTGTAGCTCCCCTAGATTATCCTTCTCTTTTTTAAGCTTTTATTTATTTATTTATTTATTTATTTGAGATAGGACAGGAGTGAGAGAGAAGGAGAGCACAAGCCTGGAGAGCAGCAGGCAGAGAGGGAAGCAGGCTCCCCGCCAAGCAGAGAGCCTGATGTGGGGCTAGATCCCAGGACCCTGGGATCATGACCGGAGCTGAAGGCTGACACACAACCGTCTGAGCCACCTAGGTGCCCCGATTATCTGCTTCTTGATAAACTCCATGTTATATTCTATCTTAGAAGCACTCTGGGCAGAGGGTGTGTTCGATTAAGCCTCTGACTCTTGGTTTCTGCTCAGGACCTGATCTCGGGGTCTTGAGATCAAGCCCCCGCTGGGCTCTGCACTCAGCACATAGTGTGGAGTTTGTCCCTACCCCTCCTCACCAAACAAATAAATAAAATCTTTAAAAAAAAAATGCTCTGTGCAAAAATACAGGTCTATGTTAAGAGCTCAAAGCATATTTTTTGAGAGAATGATAGCACTTGAACATGGCTCCCTTGGGTTTCTTTGGCCTTGGTGTTAGCTTATGCAACATTAAAGCTGGCTCTAATTTGCTTGGTGAGATATCGACCTACATCTGCGGGGGGTGGGGGTGGGGGAGGAGCCATATTTGTAACCCGTAGAATTCCATGAGAAATACTTGAAATATACTTGAAGGTCAAAAATTTCACTAATACGACCCAGTAACAGAGGGTTCTGTTATTTCCATGAAAATGTCTCATTTTCTAAGTTAATTTTATTATCTAAGCCTTGGTAGTAGATCAATACGGACGATAAGTAGCATGACAGTAATGGTCAACTCTGGGGTCCTCTTCACATACAGCCCCAGAAAAATACAGAGAATGGGCAGTCTCCCAGCAATCTGCCTGTTTGATGGGAACAGATCCTCCCTATCCCTTGAACTACTTGTGTGAATGATCAAATTGTTATTTCTCGGGAGTTTTGTGAAGGTCCAAATTTTTAATATTTTGAAGGTTTTAATGATTTCCCCCCCTAAGAAATGAGTTGTTTGTTTTTAATAGTATATCAAGCCAACATTTAACTCTTGAGATACGAAGTTTGTTAACAATTAAACAGAGCAAAATGAGACGGGTCTTTAAGGAGCTGACTACCTCAAAAAAAAAAAAGAAAAGAAGAGTAGCCACAAATAAAATGTATAAAAACATAGTGACAGCAATGTACAAACATAGACCTAAACACAAGAGCTTCGCAGAGAGGGGCACAGAAGTGTTAAAAGGTTTTCTCCGGGGCTATGAACAACTGGAAACTGTTCCCAAATTCCAGAACACATTCATTTGAGCAAATCAACCCTTCCAGTCTGGCAACAAGAAAAGCCAGATGTGGTGTGGGAACCAGTTAGAGAGAGGACACTTTGTCCTTGAGTGTCCTCTCCTGTGACCTAGTAAAAAGTCCCCACTTTGGCCTCTACGCCCTGGGTGCTGGCTTGTGAGCTCTGTGCCCAGGGGACCCACCAGGTGCTTTCTTGTTGATCCACACCACACCAACACGCACGTATGTGCTCATGGACGTGTCGCCAATCCAGAGAGAGAGAATGTGGGTGTCCACAGGGCTCGGAGATTTTGCAAGGCCCCCCAGCCCAAACTCCCAGGGGATTGTCTTTTAGTGGCTTCAAAATACTGATCAAAAATAGGCCTGAGACTCTAAGAACAAAGCATTTCCAACGTCAGGGCTCTCCAGTCCTGCTAAAGTGTGGAAATAACACAGTGCGTAAATGGGAATAACATACAGACCCTCTTCAGAGGGAAAACAATTCCTTTGCATCCCTAGGGCTGACTTAAACCTATTTTGCAATATTAAATATCCACAAACTTAAATATCCACAAATGCTAAATGATATGGAGTGTCCTTACAGTGTTAATCTGTGCTAAGCCCTGGAGGCAGCCCGACTTAAGTTTCTAGCATTGGGCAGGATGGGGGCTCAAGATAAAAGCTAATTAGTTTTTGAGAAATAGGGTTACATTTTAACACCTGTTTATGTGATCCAGAAAAATGACCTGCTACCATATATTCAAACGTATAGACCACCGTTAAAATTTAAAATCGCTTCAGATACCAACCACAGTGATGTCATTTGCTAGGAAATTCTACTTCGATGAAAATTAAAGCATTGTTTCCCCAGAGAGAGAAAGAAAACACACTTGGTGGAAAGAACACGTTTACCCAAACCCTCTGTGTTTCTCAAGCTGTGGAGCTATTCAGGCTGAATATTTTTGCTCTGTGAGAAATTTTTTTAAGTCTGTTTTCATTTCAGTGTTAATCTAGAAAAATTATTTTTATTAGATTAAAAAAAAAAATCTGAGGGGTGCCTGGCTGGCTCAGTCGGTGGAGCGTGTGACTCTTGATCTCGAGGTTGTAAGTTCGAGCCCTATGTTGGCTGGGTGTGGAGTTTACTTAAAAATAAAATCTTTAAAAAAAAAAAAAAGCTGAAGTCTCCATATAACACATGAGAGACAGCACCTTCTAGGAGGAAAGAACAGGACGAGCTGCCCCTCCAAACCCCTCTGTGAATCTGGGTTTGAAGAATCTTCAGAGGGAACCACTGGGGCTGAATGCCACAGCCCTCTGCCCAGCCTGGCTCGTGCCCAGTGGGAAGATCACACGACCTACTTCCAAAGGTTATGGAGCTCTAACGGGGAGACCTCAGGAAAGGCACAGCTGCCCCAAGGCTCACGTAGTTCTCTCCTTCCTAGGCGGAGGATTTTGTTTTGTTTTGTGAATATGTAGACTGATGAAAAAAGCATGAATTTAGAGACAAAGTTTTGGATTTCTTCTTGCCGTATCTATCACCCCAAAGCCCTGTTCCTTTCAAACTGGATATCTCAGCTCACAACATTCCAACTGTGAGGTCCCAGGCGGACTCCAGAGCACAGAACGGAATAGAATGAAGAAAACAGCTTAAAGAGTAGACCAACAAAACTTTCCCCAACAAACTGATACATATTTGTGTGTAAAGTGTGATAAATGAACAGAGTGCTGTAACGGGGAAGATAAAGGTAGCATGACTCAGAACAGCTTCTTAAAGATAATATTTGGAGGGCGAAGATTTCCTTCTTGGATATCTTTTAGGGAAAGAATCGGCCATACATACGGGTGGATTGTGTAATTATAATCAGTAGGACTGGAAGGATGGCAAAAAGGGTTCTCCTCACTCTAAAATAAGTCCTTAACTCCCAGCATCCTCGGATCAGATATTTCTGTTTGGTTCTCCCCGGTGGGGTCACAAGGTCGACAGGGAGCTCCTGGAAGGAAGGCCAAACTCCACGGAGGGAAAGTAGGGGTTTTACCCACAGCTCACCGGTTCGGTAGGGGCCCTGTGGGCGGGTGGAGTCAGTGTTTAGGGAAAGGAGCAGGTGGAGACCCCGTGGTGGGTAGTCAGGTAGTTATCCCACCCGAACCCAGGCAAGAACTCACCCAGGCCTGGATTAGGTAAGTATCGAGTGAAGATGCAAAGAAAGAGGCTGATGGTCTGCTTGCCCCAGCAGGATCTGTAAGACAGGTCTCCCCTTTGAGTTCCTGCGCCGTGACTTTCCTCTGAAGTGTGTAGTCGATGGAAACTTGTGTTTTACTGAACTTGTGGACAGATAAGTTGTAAGCTCATTTTTCCTATAGGGCTATTTCCCACCATTTACCTCTGGTCCTAAGCTGGCACAGGTAATTAAAAAAAAAAAAAGTAGAGTTCAAGTCCACTGATGCTGCTACGCCTTTAGGAGATTCTTGCTTCTTTCTCCCACTCAACATCTTTCCTCTGCAGGTGACTGTTGGACTCATGGTAGCAGCAGGAAATGGGAGGTGATGGAGAGTTGGACTTCAGGACTGATAACGTCCTGCGGGTGGGCTTCTTTCTGGTTATGTATGGTTATTCCTCAAAAAGCAATGTGGGGCAACAGGAAATCACAGACTCTTAGTCTGAACTGGGTCTGAATCTTGGTTTTGTCTCCTGGGCAAAATACGAATTCTCTCCTGCCTTCAATATCCACATTTGTAGGGGCACCTGGCTGGCTCCGTTGTTAAATGTCTGCCTTCAGCTCAGGTCACGATCTCAGAGTCCTGGGATCGAGCCCCACATCGGGCTCCTTGCTCGGCGGGGAGTCTGCTTCTCCCTCTCCCTCTTCCACTTACCCTGCTTGTATTCCCTCTCTTGCTGTCTCTCTCTGTCAAATAAGTAAAATCTTAAAAAAAAAAAAAATCCACATTTGTAAAGCGGAGCTAGTAGGACCGATATGAGGCATGTTCCCTGACATGCAGTCGGCTCTCCCTAAAGGCTATTTTCAACCCCCTGTTCAATTTTTCTGTTTAATGATTTGAAGAGCTCAGGTCACTGCAAGGATGTTTAGGAAGCATTCCCAGCCCACACCATGTCTCCTCTTCCTGCTGCCCAGGCTGTCAATGGCATGGCCATTCCTCATGTGCCAGGACCCACGTAGGAAGAGCAAGGTGGGGGTCAGACGAGCTGGAGCGCAGAGCCAACCCTTGAATAGGTTAACACCAAAGTCCATGGACACAGCCGGGTGGGGGTCCACAAGGAAAGGCCAGGGATGGAGGAGCAGGAGAGAAAGAGAAGGTGTGTGCTGAGGGAGAAGTACGAGGACACGCGTAAGGGGCTGGCGCCTGGGCAGGCATCTGTCATCCCACTTGGACGCTGCCGTGCTCTCGATGTATGGGGCGCGTGTGGATTCCCACGGTGACAATCAATGACTGACAGAGCAAAGCGTACCATGCACATACTAGAACTCAAGCACTTCATAGGCCCGGACTCTGGCCCCCCACAACACCCCTGAAAGCCCTTCTCAGATTCAGATACTCAAGAGTTCCGTCACATGCCAGGGTCCTAGAGCCACACCGAGGTGGCGGACGGCAGACTCGAGAGCAGGGCTGTGACAGGCAGCTGCTGCTCATTCCACGACCTGACACGGTCCTGCCACACAACAGACCGTCTCATCTCTCTTCCTTGGTTGAGAAGTTCCTCGTTCCTCACTGTATTTCTAGCTGCCCTGTCCTTGGCCTGTGTCTGCGCAGGAGGCTCTGGGGGGGAAGAGTGAAGGGGCCCATCGAGCGGCCAGACAGCTGTGACCGATGGGATCCCCTTGGGGAGCAGCAGAACCCTCCTCCGGGCAGTGGCCTTCTCGGCTCAGGATCTGTCGTGGGGCAAAACCAGTCTGCCTGTCCCTAGAGGAGCCTTTAGAGAAGGCCTTGCCGTAGACTTACTGTGTAGAGAATCAAGTGAAGTACAAAGGGTCTGATTGGAAACAAAGTTGGGGTTTTTTTTTAGTTTAGTTTAGTTTTTCTTTTTTTCCAGCTCAGCAGCCCTGGAACTGGCCATTGTCCAGTGACCTGGAGCCAAGGCTCTTCTCCTTTGCTGCTTTACGGGGTGGCTGAGATGGCACCTCTGGTGACCCAGTGAGGAGGACATGACCCGGTCCACCTTATGAGGAAGCCCAGCCCGGCTGCCAGTCCTCAGATGGGAATGAAGGCAAAGAAATAATAAAGAAAATGCCAAGCAAATCAGCCCCATCGGCCAGGAAGTCTGGGGCCTTCGCTCACAGGCTGCAACAGAACTGTGCCAGGTTATTTGAAAAGACCCAGAAGGCCCAGGAAGGCAGGGTGAGGCAGCCCTAAGGCCACTGAACATCTGCCTTCCTCGTGTCCTGGGATTTCTCAGGGTCGCCTCCGTCCACAGTCCACATCTTGGGTGTGGCAACAGAGCTCAGAGATAAGGTTTGGAATGAGGTGCCCACCACCGTTGAGGACCTCTGTCCTTAAGCCTCAGGCAACCCGGGGGTCACGTCAGTCCCTAGTTTCCACACTGATACAGGACAAGGGGCTTCCTGGCAGCAATTGGGGGTCAGTCCTATAGAGGGAACATGCAGAGTTATCCCAAACCAGAGGGACCCGGATGCGGGCTGCAGGAGGTGCCTGAGCCCGAGTCACCGCCAAGGGAAGATACTTCAGAACCTCCTTGTCTGATGTGTTGTCCTAAATCTCTTCTTTCTCTGCATTTCCAGGACCACACCCTGGCCCCTCTGGAGCTGCCCTTCCCTTTCTCTCCCCTACACAGGCCTGGCCGGTCCCCTCCTTCCTCCAGCCCTCACTTACCCTGGGAACCCAGGACACCCACTGTCCCCAATGTGTCTCTCACCTAATCCCCTTGGCTTCAGCTGCCATTCGTATGTTCAAAGTCCTAAACTCCTCGTACTGGTCCAGACCCTTCTCTTGAACCAGCCCTGCATTCCCAGGAGCCAGCACACCCCCACGTGGGGGCTCATGGACATCGCCAATGTGCCTGGCCACACAGAACTGGTTATCTCTCCTCCCAGATGCCCCCACTCTATCTTCTGCCTCAGCAGAGGCCATGATTACACCCTCAGCTGTCCCCATAAGTCTGTGGAGTCAGGTTCTGTACCTTTCCTGCATGGCCCCAGCCCTTGCATGGGCATTCCTCCTGGAAGTGAGCCAGCCCTAAAGGTTCCCTCTCTGTGCCTCCCACAGCAGCTTCACACCCCCATCCTTGACCCCAACGGCATGCTTCTCAGCTGAGCCTTGGCCTCTGCCAGAATATAGTCCAACACAGGATACCTTCTCCCTCACCTGCAATTGTTTTGGGAGACCTAAGTCATGTCTCTATCCCTGCATGGTCTCACATGCCTCTCTTTGGACCAGAACCCAGCACCCATGGGTGGGAACCTTCTGGTTCCATCGCTGCCTCCCCGGAGCCTGGAACCCCAGAGCCAGGATCCGGCCCCACACAGCCCAGCCCAGCCAGTGTAACAAGTGTTCAATAAATGCATGCTAATTGAGAGCGAGGGATGAGTAAGTGGATCATTTTCAAAGCAATAGACCCAGGAGATGAAAATGAACGCGAGAGCTTCCACACCAACTGATGGCCGTAGGTAGAAGTCTTCCCATTTCTTATTTAGCCAGGAACATTTTGGAGCACTTCAATCTCTCTCACAGGCACGGCTGATGCAGTGCTGGGCGGCACAGCCAGAAATAAATCCCAGCCCTGGTGAGACCTGCATGTTAGTGGCAGAGTAAATACGGAAGGTAAACTGTCAAGTAACAGTAAGCACTGGGGCCGCGGGGAGGGTCTGGGGAGCAGGGGGTGGACGAGCTGGCCAGGGGGACTCCCCAGTGAAAAGGGGAGGCAGGCAGGGCTGCAGATGCCCCCCCCCCCACCCCGAAGAACTCCCAGGTAAGGAAGGCAGGAGGGATCTTGAGGGCCTTGTGCGCCTGCGGTCTTTCCGGAGCAGCGAGTTCTACAAAAAAGGGCCGCTTGTCATTGAAGCTTGCAGTCCATCGGGGAGAAAAATGAATGCAAAAATGAACCCGTTCAACCTGGTTCTCGGAAAAAGAAAATGTTTGGGATGGGGGAGGACATGGTGAGGGAAAGACAGGGAGACAGTAGCTCTCGGAGGGACCGCTGGGGAGCGGCAATTTCCCTCCTCTTACCCTCATTAGCGGCTGTGGCAGCTTCCCTGGGGCTGCAGCGACCACATCACTGGGGATTTCGCGGGAGCCTGACCTCCTCCTCCAACCAGGCTGCCCGGGCCAGGGCCCAGCGGGCCGGGCACCGTTCAATCGCTGTCTGTGTGCATCCGCAGGGGCCTGGACAAGGGGGCTTTAGAGAAGGAGTTGGCCACTAGCCCCGCTGTGGCAAAAAGAATTCCAAGGAGGGAGGGTGGATTATTTCCAGGAAGAGAAAGCAGTGGCTGAAATGGTGAGTGCAGAGGGAGCCTGGCCACAGGGAGGGGTCTGAAAGCCAGGATGGACCTGGCTCAGGCTCTCCAGGCCTCAGCTCTGCCCTTTGGACCCTGGCCTTGGCCTCAGGTGAGAAGAGGGATTGTCTGCTTGTTCAGGTGCTCGGTTAAGGGCAACCCCGGAGCAGGTTTCCGGGTTTGCTCTGTACACGTGGCCAGTGGACAGAAATGGCAGGACCCCGCTGAGCACCGGGCACCAGAGACGCCCCCGCCCCCCAGAGTCCCACCAAATCTCGTCCCCAGCAAGCCCACTCTTCCGGCCCTCTGCTCACTCTCTGCTCCTTGCTGCCCACTCCTGACTCTTTTAAAATGGTAATAACTGCGAAACACTTGGGAGTAAACTCCCCCAAGCCCCTCTGTTCCCCCCAGTGTAGTGTGTGAATTCATTAAATTCTTTCCTTGGGGCCCGCGCTCCCCCAAGGCCATGGGTGCTCTATAGAGAGGAGGAATGGGGAAAATGTTTGAGCTGGGGGGGGGGTTGGGGGGCCGTGGGCCTAGAGCAAGATTTTTTTTTAATAAAGTGATTTTTTTTTTAAGATTTTATTTATTTATTTATTTGACAGACAGAGATCACAAGTAGGTAGAGAGGCAGGCAGAGAGAGAGGAGGGAAGCAGGCTCCCCGCTGAGCAGAGACCCCCCACCCCAATTAGGGGATTAGCGGCTCAATCCCAGGACACCACCGAGATCATAACCTGAGCTGAAGGCAGAGGCTTTAACCCATTGAGCCACCCAGGCGCCCCTGGAGCAAGATTTTTACAGATGGGATGTGTGCTCCTTGGGGGCACCGGCTTTTCCAGACAGAGAACAGTGGTGTGGGTGATTCTGTCAGGCTTGTGACTATTTCCTGCCCCGTGAGGAATGATAGCCATCACAGGCTAATATTTTTGCCTTGAAGATGACGAAAACCTGCTTCCAGTTAAACTATAATATGCCGTTGATAAAATGTTTGCATCCTGAATTCAGGGATGCCAGAATGTTCAGAGGTGTATTTAAGAATGAGAGAAATACACTGTATCCTTTTGTCTATGTTAGATACCACCTGTGTTACATCTAACCGTGATGGCAGGCCCGAAAGTTTTGAAAAAGTATAAAACACTTAAATGAAGAACATTTCCTTTGTTAAACTCGCCTGTGAACGTGAGGACTTTTCCCTCTCTCAAGTTTTATCAACAGCAGTGGGGGATAGCTAAATCCCATAGGAACAGGCAGCTGCTCCCTGGAATGAACAGTTGGGGCACCTGAGGTCACCAGTGTTGTTTAGTCTCGGGCAGGAGTACGTGTACCTGGAGGTGACAGTGACATTGAGACCTTCAGTGATGGGGCAGGGCTTGGGCAGGGCTCCAGACACCTCTGTGGTCAGACCCTTCTTAGCTCCAGCTGCGGGGATCCTAATCTCTGGGCACCAGGCACATGACTGGGTAAACTCAGCAGTCACACATCACACAAACTCCCACACTCTTATATGCACAAATACCCCCCCACACACACACACACTCACACATCCACTTACACACATTCAAGTGCCTGCCTTTACTGCTCCCCAGAACACAATGGTCCATTTGAAGAGGAGAAGTGTTTTGACATCTCATGATGGGAGAGTCTCATAGGGAAGAATCATCCTGAAGCTTCTTTGTTTTGCATAATTCAAGCAGAAGAAATTCTGGGGTTTTTTTTCCTATGAAAAAAGAAAGAAAACGCTGTTGATAGTCTAAGTTGTTGATGGGCTGTGGAAAGCAGGGGCGGGAAAAGAATCTTTGGAATTACACACCTCTCTCACACACACATACACACATGCACATACAGCTCACTGACGAATTTGCGATCTGAGAGTGCCTTCAGATTTCTTTCTCTCGATAAAGAAGCAATTGTTTTTTGTTTTGTTTTGTTTTTTTCTGGATGCCTGAACCTAGAAGCAGGGTAGATGTTAGCAAATGATCGATTCCAGTTCAAGTTGTTTTCCCTTTTGACACTGATATTACAAGAAGACTTATGTTGAAATAAACCCATATTTCAACGAATGCCCATGCTCACATCTCTCACATTTGCAAACAGCTTATGTTTACCTGTTTTCTGCATTTGCACCTGGGGATAAAATATTTCTCTTCAAGACCAAGCTGGAGACAAGTTAAGCCCTTGAAACTGTACTCCTGGTGAGACCTCATCTGTGTGCAGAAAGGCCCCCGAATGACCCAGGGGAGAGCCAAGCTGGTACAGAGGAAGGCCATTGTGGAAAAATAAACCTTGGGGAGAAAGCAAACCCAGCTTTAGAATAGCCAGGCTTAGGGAAAGTGCAGTAAAGTAAGTTTGCAGGCTTAGAGTAAGGGCACCAAGTTTTTACACATGAATGCTGTCTGTCCATATTAATAAAAATTTCAGGACCCGAGGACTCCAGATCTTTGGAATTGAGCTCATAGTTGGGTAATGCTGGGGCTCTGGCTGAGGACAGAGGGCAGCCCTCTGGGCAAAGGTTTCTGGAGTATTTTGACGGCAGCTTGGCAGTCATTTGGTCAACCCGTGTCGTCCCCAGAAAAGAAGGGTCCCACTACAGGGGAGGCTGTTAGTGGGGTCATGTATTTTTCAGGTGGTAAAGCTCTCACCATTGCCTCCATTCTGGAGTTAGAACTTTCTGTGTACACTTGAAGCACCCAGGGGAAGGAAGATACATTCTTAGACATGGCCTCAAGAGATTTTGCTTCAGTAAGTCTCACATTTTTAATAGACATCATACATAATTCTGATAAAGTTTATCTAATTCCCCAATTTGAAAACTTTCTTTGCATATTAGGAACCCCTGAAGGGAACTAGAAACGATAATAGAGAGAACCCAGGTCAGTCAACATTTCTCCTTTTTGACTTATCTGGAGAGGACACTGATGTATTTAACTATGGGTTGCAACTTCTAATGATTCCCTCCCCCCATCCACCTTTAGCTAATGCATCTGTATTAAAGTCATCCTCTTTTATGTTGTTTACCTATATGTTTCTATCGGGTCTCATTCCAGGAAGGATTAAAAGCCTCTTCAAACAGCATCGTATATAAGCTGAGATAAAATTTATGATAAAGGATTGGGAAAATACAGACCAAGAGGCAAAGCTACTAAAGTTGAACATGGAAATAAGTAAAAATATTTCAACCTAACTCTAATACTTCATTAATTCATAAAAATAAAGATTGTAGGTTCCCTCTATCATCATTTTATAGCATCATCAATATGACTTAAGTGCACTAGAAACTTCTAAATTAAAAAAAAAAACACTCTACTTTTGATAGAGAATTAACACATTGTAGAAAGTTGGAGAATAAAGAGAAGTGTAGCTGAAGGCAATCAATTTTCATATTTAGGTGTGCTTCCTTTAATTTGAAGATATATGGGAATATGCCTTTGTACATCTATGGGGATAGATTGGTTATGTCATAATTGGGATGATGCTACAATAATTTTTTTCAATTTCACTTTATATGAAATGTACAGATAAGGCAAATTATAGAGAAAGAAAACAGATTAGTGGTTGAGGAATGGGGAGGTAAAGTGCAAGGGGATAGGAAGTGTGCTAACAGGTAAAAATGTTCTCAAATTATTATAATGATTGAGCCACACTGTAAAATTATTTAAAACCATTGAATTGTACACATAAATTGGGTGAACTTAATGGTGTGTAATTTATGCATTAATAAAACTGTTAAACCATTGCAGTTAGCTACACACTGAGATTTCACAGCACAAAATCCTCTTTTTGTTTGCATCACCTAACATTAAATAAGTATCAGTTTGTACCAGTCTATTACACAAACTGTGAGTTGGTAAAGGGTGATTACTTGGCTTCAGATTGAAACTTCACAAAGAATTTTAGTGAAAATATATGGGTCCTTCTGGAAAAAAGAAGCGATTCCCTGAATTAATAAACCTAGTAACAATAAATATGGATCCATCCATCCATCCATCCATCCATCCATTCACTCAGTAGCCATTGCACTCCTACCCATCACCATCCCCTGTCTAGCTGCTGAGAATCCAGGCATGAACAGAAGAGACCGTGGCTCTGTTCTCACCACGTCGTTCTCTTCCCCGCCATAGCCTGCATAGCACACATGAGTCACACAAGCATTTTCCTTGAGCTCCTCTTCTACCAACCACAAGAGTGATTTTTAAAATAAAATATGAAAGGCGCATTTGAAAGGAAATGCCGGAGGCAGGTATAGACTCATAGAATTTCAAAACTTTACAGGTCCATAGCTATTTTACAGACCTGAGAATTGACCCATGGGAGCTCAGGGATTTGATAGAGGGAGTAGGTATGTAGCAAAATGAAAACATCTCAACCCCACAAACTCATGTCTACAGCACACCAAAAAGAAAAAAAAAAATTCTTCTCTCTTGAGGCGTATTTATAAGGCAGATTTTCTGAGAGTCCCAATTATAGGTGCTTTATTCTTTTTCAAAGGCCATTTAAAATGTACAAGTCTATAGATTTCTTTTTATTTCTTTGTTAGGACTTATAAAAAATAAATTCCTAAGTCAAAAGTGGTGTTTTTTTTAAAGCATGTTTTTGATTCCTTTGTCAGGCCGTATTTTTGGTTTATAAAATACAGTCACAGTCACCGCATTCTTCTCAAAAAGAGTAGGTGGTTGTGGCTTTGGAGTTCCCTGTCCTCTGTGCCTGCCAATGTCATTAACTCGCTAAACCTGAACTTCTGCTTGACTCAAAATCTTTAATTACTCCCTGCTTCTCTCAACCCTTTCATTATTATAAGCAATTAAATTGCAGAAGCAACATCATCTTTTTCACATCTGGAAGATATTACCACTCATCTCCTTTCTCTCCAACCAAGCCCCCATCCAGGGCTGAGCGGGAACCCCCTGCACAAATGTCCAGGAGGGGAGAATGCCCAGGCAGGGGTCAGCTCAGTGGGTTCGGTCAGCCTGGTGTTGCCGGCTCACTCCATGACCGAGGATGGTCACTCAACTTTGGGGCCTCAGTCCCTTACCCATGGAACAAGAGATGCTGCTTTATCTGTAGTCCTCAGTCCCAGAAACCCAAGCTTGGGACGCATGAAGACACAAAAGAATATGTCAGATATTCTCCCTGGAAAATCATTATTTGATGGAAACCGAAAAACATTACTATTTCATTAAAGCAATCAGATTTATAACAGACCAGAATATCAAATTTGCAGAAGAATTAAAGCTAACACAGGCGTTCTCAAAAGAAGAGAAATGCCCTAGAGTCAGCAAAACCTTCTGGTTAAGGGCAGAGCCTTCTGGCACCCAGGACCGTTGGGTGGGTCCCTGTGAGAGCACGGTGATGGCTAGCACTTTTTTAGCTCTAAAGCCCGAAGATTCCACAGAGCATAAGACGTGTCCAGAGGCCCTGAAGAAAATCTTCACTTCATTAAAGAACAATCCATCCCAGAGAGCGAAATAGGCATTAGTAGCCTTTGTATTTAAATTGAGGTTGTGCTCGCTTTGGCAGCACATATACTAAACTAAGGGCTGGGTTTCCATCCAAGGAAGAAGCCACTCCTGGCTAAGTGTGAACACCACTTCCCCACTCCCAGGCTCCTCTCCAGTCCTGGTACTTGGGCTCCAGGGTCCTCTCCTCTCAGCTGGGTCTCCTCACAGAGCCTCCAGGAGACGAGAGGACCATGGAGAGGCCTGGGGGATACCGTGGGCACTGACCCCTGGGCATTCCCTCAGGCTTGTGGCTCAGAGCTTGAGCCCCCGCTGCTGAAGTAAGCATAGAGGGGATGGGGGTAGGGGAGGGTAGGGGGGTAGTTCTATGAGAGAGGAGAGCAAAATTGCAACCACAACAACCCACCAGGCTTCAGAGTTGATGGCTATTATAGGGAGGGTGATGGAAGAAAACCGGAAAGGTGAGAGAGGACCGGGCAGGAAGTGGTAAATCCAGGAAAGGTGTGGAGAACCAGCCCAGCCTTCTGGAACCCCAGCAGGTCCACCAGGAAGAGGAGGAATGTCCCCATACCTGCAAGGGTGCCATCCCCTGAGGCAGTCTCTGAGGGGAGGTGTCAAAGCCGCCTCTGCCTTGAACCACTGCCCGGTGCTGTGGGTCCTGGGAGCGCCTACGAGGCCCCGCTCCAACCTTCTGTCTCCTATTTTTTTTTAGTCTTTCATTTTGTGCTTCAGTCCATGTGTGGTTTCTTTGCTTCTAAACTCTGCTTGATGATAGTACATGTGGATAGTTTCATGCGGCTTTTTTAATATCAGTGGCAAATGTTTTGTGAATCCTATTTTCAGTCCCTGCCTCATAGACCATCACTGGTTGTGTATTTTTTTCCAAAGGTGTTCACGACAATTTCTCTGGTGCTTCTTTGTGGTGAGACTTTGGCCTCCCCTTCAAGAGGGAGTACCTGTTTCTCTGTTTTCTTGAATTTGGTTTGCCTTGTGAGGGTCCCGGTCAATAGGATGTAGTGGATGTGATATTAGGAGACCCCTGGGCTGGGCCTCAAGAAATCCTGAAGTTTCTATCCCCTCCCCCACTCCAGCAGGCTGAGAGGGTGGCCCCTTCAGGGGGCGACAGCAGAGGCACCCCACCCTGGAGCCAGTCCTGAGAGCCAGGCATGGGAGTGGGGTCACCTTGGGTCTTCCAGCTCATCAACTCTCCAGCTAAATAGAGCCCCACGAAGCTGAGACGCCACCCGGACAACCCACACCACTGTGAGAAATCCAGAATAGCTGTTGTTTGAAATTCACCAGTTTTGGGGTCCTTTGGGGGTACAATAAAGGCTAACCATTCCTAATGTGGAAATGGTGAATTTGACTAATTTCTAATCTCACCCTACTGAACCCTAGGAAGCATTTATCTCTAGTGTTCACTGAGCCCAGGGGTTAATCTGACAATGGCAAATGGGTGACAGAGCAGGGAGAGAATCCTGTGAGAGGTGAGCTCTTATGGCAGAGACACTTAGAAAATGATTGCTTTGCTGCAAAATGAGAAAACCGACATTCACAGCTGTTAAACAATACAGGTGGTGTTTGAGAGCATAAGCATTGTCACTGGGAAGACATGAATTGGACTCCCACCTTGTCATTTATTTAGTTAGCTGTGTGACCTCTTAATCTCTCAGTCTGCTTGTCTGATCTGGGAAGTTTCCTGAGGAAGAGACGTCTGAGCTGAGGTCTTAAGAATAAATGGCAATTAACTAGGTAAAGAGGGTATGTTGGGACAAGCAGAGGCTGTTTTAGTCAGGGAGCCAGCAAGGTTGAAGATCCTAAAGCCATAGAGAATACAGGACTCTGGGGGAGCTGGAGTACAGAGAGCAAGGACGAGGCTGGTCCCAGGGCATGAATCGAGAGGACATAGGAATGTCACAAAGGGCTATGATGAATAGATTTTGGTATTCACTTACAATGAGGGAAGCCATAAAGAATTCTAAGTAGGGAAGTGACATGAAATAATGGACGCATCTGGGATAGCTGCCTGCATCTTGGTTCTTCAAGAAACAGCAGAATGAGCTCTTAAGGGATGTTGACCAGGATCTTGGGAGGCTGCATCATTCTGCTCCAGCACATACTAAGCCCAGAGTAAGAACCCGTTAAACAGATGAATGAATAAATGAGTGATTCTTCCATGGTAAACTTTCAAGCACCTTGAAGGGATAGCCAGGAAGAATATTGGTGGTGGTGGTGGTGATGGTGGTGATGGTAGTAGTAATGGTGGTAGTGGTGATGATGGTGGTAGTGACGGTGGGGGTGATGGTGGTGGTGGTGATGGTGGTGGTGCTAGTGATGGTGGTGGTGATGATGGTGATGGTGACAGTGGTAGTGATGGTGGTAGTGGCAGTGATGATGGTGGTGGTGCTGGTGCTGCTGGTAGCAGCGATGGTGGTGTTGGTGCTGGTGGTTCTGGTGGTAGTGGTGGTAATGATGGTGGTGGTGCTGGTGGTAGCAGTGATGGTGGTGTTGGTGCTGGTGTTGGTTATGATAGTGGTGGCGATGGTGGTGGTGGTAATGGTGATGGTTGGCTCTGAGCTGGATTTCTCAAATTATATTAAGAAGAGACAATCAGTACAGTGTACAGTTATAGGACTGGCATGTTAGAGGCAGTCAGAGAAGTGGAAGTATCTTGTGGCCAGAGTCCCCAGAACACTATAGACGTATATGGGAACTCTTCTTTAAAAAAAAAAAAAAGTCACATTTCCTGTAGTCTCCTTATTCTGTAAATCTGATAAGTCACTTAGAAATTCTGAGATGAAAATCATCATGGCGACCCCATAAGGGGTTGCTTCTCCATCTCTCTCTCTCTCTTTTTTTTTTTTTTTGATGTTCTACTTTCATTCTCCTTCTGGTCCCTTACCCCACCTTCTTTAGGTGGGATCACTGTCATTTAAAAGATCCATTTATTGCTTAAAAAATAAAAAGAGTCAAAGTAGCTTGTTTGGGTGCCAATTCTCCTAAACAGAAGTCAATGCTGGAAATGAAGGAAGGGAAAGTTTTCAAATGTCTTTTGCATGTTCTCCTTAGAGAAGCCCATCCTTCCTTGCTTCCCAGATGTGATCAAGGGTAGAGCAGGGAAACATGTAGATAGACATTATGGGGGAAAAACCCACTAAAAATAAACATATCCCAGTCTAGTATATATTTTTAAAGATCCATCCATGTAATTCAAGATCAGTCATTTAGAAGCAGCCCCACTCAATGCCACATAGCATTAAAACCCAGCCACTATGAAGTGAGTCATCCTATAAGAGCAGGTTGGACTGAAGGCTATGTCAGAAGACACTTACATTCCTTCTCTGAAATCCATTCTTTTGATAATGAAAGGGGTGAAGAGTTTAAAGTCACCACTTATGATGTTCTGGAATGTTTTCTTAAAAGAGAAAAGACCCTAGGAAAATGCACCCAGGGGTTCAAAGACCTAAGTGTAGGTTCAGGAGTATGAAGAAATTGCCTCTTCTGGGATAACAAGGAGTCGAGCAACATTCCCCTCTACTTGCTAACTTAACCTAAGAGGAAAAAAAAAAAGAGCTTTATTTCAGCATTAGGCATATGGTTGGCATTCACCAAGTGTTTATTAATAATAATGACTTATGGATGCCAAACCCCCTTTAGAGCAAATTGTCCCAGATCCAAATTCCACAACGAGCCAAAGGATTTCAATGTCCTGGCAGGAGGCTTAAAAGATTTGGAACAATTCACACATAGCGCAACTCCTGCTCACACCACATTGCATTTTCTCCCACCCACTCCCCACCTCGCCTCCCCCCTACCCCCCTGCATCTAGTGGGGTGGCCCATTGGAGGCCCTCCATCCCATGTCTCTAGTTAATCCAGGATTGTTGCTTTTTCTCACCTACACCAGGCTTTCCGCCTTTTCTTCACAAGATAAACAAGGTTCTAACTTGGTTCTTCCTCCCAAGAGTGTGAACAAAGGCAGCCTTCATGAAAGGGAAAAACGCAGCGGTCATAGGACCCATGACAAGATGGTGGCTGGCAAGTTGTGTTACTTCCTGGTGTCCGTTCACCTCTGCAAAGGCGCTCAGGATCCCCTTGTTCGGCCATTTCCCATCGTTCTTCTCTGAAGTAAACAGAAAATTCACCTGCTTCCAGCCCTGATTATCTTGGTAAGTGTCCAGCACTTTGGGATAATACAGCCACCCATTTTTCCAGGTGTGCAGAGGAACAAACCAAGGCCACAGGTTTCTCCACCTTTCTGTCTCTCAAAGATAAATACAAAATGAGGAGCACCTGGCTTGGTGAAGACAAGGCACGTTCACTGTGGATAAAACTCCCTCCTGAGTTAGTCTGAGCTCAAATCTCTCCCCACTTTTCCCTACTGTGGCCACAAGACTCACCTTCTCATCCAAAAGGAGTGGAATGAGAGTCTTATCATCACTCACCTTGCCAGACAATAATGGATTTTGCCAACCTCAGTGCATTTTCTTCCCCAAACACATTTGCCCTCACAAATACACACAGCTAGCTATTCACACAACCCTGACGATACACCCGTTCGGTTGCCAGCGGTCGCCAGAGTGGGAGGGGCCGTGACAGCTTTGTTCATAGGGACAATGGAGGGAGCGAGTTTGTTTTGTTTTGGAATTTACTTTCAATTACAGTGATTTTTCTGAGCTCTGTTGTGTATTAACACACATGGGAGAAACCTATTAGTAACAGCCAAAGAGAAAGGAATTTCATTTTTTACAGATGTGATTCAAGTTCTTTCCAATAAGAGCATGGTCCCGTCTTATCAGTATCAGTCAAAAAAGGGATTTAATACCCTTCATACGGACGGGTTAGGCATTCGGTTGTAACCTCGAGACACAAAAATGAGCAACAGGGAGGCAGTCCTGTCCTCACTGAGCCCGCCGTCAGCCTAACAGCAGAGAGGGACAAGCAAAATACAAATGAAATGCAGTTTCAGTGTTGTCTTTCTTAATCTGGGCGTTGGCTACACAAGTGTGTTCAATTAGTGAAAATTCAATGAATTGTACACTTTTCTCTGGGTGTGTATGCATATGTGTGTAAATATATATATCTTCATTAAAGACCTAAGTAAACCTCTTTAAGAATTTAATGACCGGGGCGCCTGGGTGGCTCGGTGGATTGAAGCCTCTGCCTTCGGCTCAGGTCATGATCTCAGGGTCCTGTGATGGAACCCCCGCATCGGGCTCTCTGCTCAGCAGGGAGCCTGCTTCCTCCTCTCTCTCTATCTGCCTGCCTCTCTGCCTACTTGTGATCTCTATCAAGTAAATAAATAAAAATCTTTAAAATTAAAAAAAGAAACAATCTAATGACCACAGCCAACACATGATAGTATACAAGGGAAATAAGCCACTTTTCTATACTCTGAAAATCATTTTCCCCAAACTTCCATCTGGGGCAGGGCTGGCTGAACCAACAGGAAGGAGAAAATGCACAAGCTGAAGAGCCTCATGTGGAAAAACAAAAAGGCTGAGATTTCCTATGTGATGTTTTCAGGTGCTTCAGAAATTCTGGTCAATTAAATGGCCTTAAAAGGAGTGCATCTGGAAGCAAGCCATTCTGGACCATTAGGAATACAAAATAGGGAGGGGGGTGCCCAACGCTGGACAGAGCTCTGCTTACCGAGACAAAGAGTTGGGGTGCATTTTTCTGATGCAGAGCTGGCGTGGACTGATACCAGATGAGCCCAAGCAAGGCGTTGGGAATCCTGCTACGGTTCAGGGAAGGATCAGAGTCCCAGGGTTCAGGCAAAGGCCGGAACAGTCTGGTGCTAAGTTCCCAGTGAGTGGCTCGGGAAATAGGGACAACAAAGTGTTGTCTGCAGGAGTCCTTTCAGTTTAGGACAGGATCCCGACCAGAGATTTCAGGGTCTGACTGCCCAGGACTAGGGACAGACGGGAGTGAAAGGGGATACAAAGGTCTAAGTCAAGGGGCTGAGGAAGTGAGAGAGAGAGAGATGGACAGAAAACAAACAAACAAACAAACAAAAACCATAAAACAAAAAACAAGCACTTCAGAAATGCTGATTAACCCAAAAACTCACTCTGGGAAGGTTGAGACTTCTAGCCAAGGTAGGGTAGCAGGGCGGGATTTACACTCCACCAAAAAAATCTAAAACACTGAGGAAAACCTTTGAAATGACAGTGTTCAGACCGAGAGGTGAGAGGTGAAATATACAAACAGACGATATGTAAAAATGGCAGTCTGACCATAACCAGTGGCACCTAACCCAGGCGGGTGACCAGCCCTCTGCCACACCCAGCCCGGGAAGTAAGATTCCATCTAAAGCAACCTTTCAGAAAGTCAAACAGTGACCCTGTGACAGTCGTCCCCAAATAGCCAGGATCTGATTAACGACTGGTAGATTACCTAATTTTTGCCTCTATCTCCAATTTAGGAACAACTGGAGAAAGGGGAATGTGTATCCCTAAGCAGTCAGACAGTATGTCCCAATTCTGGTTAGCCCACCCGCAGCTTTCCAAGCCAGCAGCCTCCAAGCCGGGAGCTTGCTTGCTCTCATTTGGGTGGTCTTCATTTATTTCCACAAAGGGCAACAATGAGGTGAGCTCCGTGACCACCCCAGGTCACAGCCCAAGCCAAGCACAGGGAGGGCACCAGAGTGGAGACCCCCTGGGTCTGATCCAGAGCAGGGCAGGCAGAGCCAGAATCTGGGGAGGACAGGCTGGCTGGAGGCAATGGAGCAGAATCTTGTAGAGGAAAGAGAGGCACAGAGATCAACCCCGGGGTTATGGGGGTGGGGGCAGGATCAACTAGTGAACCCCAGGGGGCAACCAGAGCTCAGGGTTCTGGGGATATTTGGAGGTCAGTGTAAAGCATACTTCAGAGGTACCCTGGCCAGAAGGGCGAGGAATCTCTGAAGTTTATCCTTCCTCTCCCCATCCACCAGGGGCTACAAAAAAGCCAGAGCACATGTGTGAGACACCGACATTAACTACTTTCACCTTCCCATTCCTGATTTGTCAAAGAGCTATTATTTTTTTCTCATGAACTGGCAAGGAACTTTATCAAACATGCTTCACACATCTACCAATGTGATCGTGACTTTTTCTCCTTTTCTTCTGGGGATGTAGTGAATTACACAAGTTCATTTTCCAATGTTAAACCAACCATGCTTCATAGAATAAACACAGCTTGTTTCTGATAGATGATCATTTTTACATATTGCTGGTAGTCACTGTACGTGTCAAAGCGTACAACACTCCAGAAAGTATATATGATGTAAAATATTCACGAACACGATGTAGCGCTTTGCATCTCTGCTTATGATGGTCACTGGTCTGAACTGGTGTGTCCTTGGCCAGGTTTTGTTGTTAGTGATCCTGGACTCATACGGTGAGCTGGGAAGTAGGGCCTTCTTTTTCATTTTCTGGAAAAGTTTATGTATGATTGGTAAGAAGAATCTGCCAGCAAATTCTTCTGGGTTGGAGATTCGGGGAATGTGTTTAATTACAAATTCGAGTTCTTTACTAAAAATAATATTATTCTGGTTTTTTACTTCTTCTAGAATCTGCTTTTAGCAAGTTGTGTTATTCAAGTAATTTTATCTAAATTGAAAAATATGTATAGAGTGAAGGTTGGCACAATATCAAAGATAACCGAATTTATTTATTATTGCATATGCCCAAGTGGAATGTTGATGGCTGGTGATGTTCGGGAGAATAAAACAAATAAAGATCCATGTAATTAATAAATTATTATATACCTACTTGTGAAATTTATTTTCTTGTCTTCCTTTCAATGGAGTCATGAGTAGCACTTCCATAATTCAAATTTTACATACATTTATATTCTGTTGTCACATGTCAGTGAAGCACTTTCAAATGAAGTGAAGTTTTTTTGTCTTTGTAGTTATTACATTGAATTTAATTAATTTGAATTTGGAGAAAATATTCCACCTGAGGAATAGCAAGCAGAATGTCAATAAAAATGTTAAATGAAAAAAATGTTAAAAGAATTCTTAGATTCAAAAACAGTTATAAATCTGATATATCATGATACATAGTCATATAATGGGTTATTTATGGTAAATTATCTTCACCACAGAAAATCTTAGGAAATATTTTTATTTTATATATGTTTAATTTGTTTATAATCATCATTTAAATTTATCCTGTCATTTGTATTATGATTCTCACCATCTAGAGAGTTGTATTTTGGTTTTTCTGCTTCCACATTTTTAAATTTAGGGTTATGATAAAGAAAGTTGAAGGTAGCAGTTATATTGCTCAATGTATTTAAATCTCTCTCTTTTTCGGCTTTTGTCTATTTACTTTTATATGTCACTCTCTTCTAATGTGTTTTTCTTCCCTCAGTTTTGAAATCTTTTTCTTTTTTTCTTATTTTTTTAATTTCTTTTTAATAATTCCAATATAGTTAACATACAGCATTACATTAGTTTCAGGTGTACCACATGGAGATTCAGCACTTCCATACATCGCCCCGTTCTCATCACAACAAGCACTCTCCTTTAGCCCACCTCCCTGCTGGTAACCCTCAGTTTGTTCTCTATAGTTAAGAGTCTTTTTGTGATGCCTGGGTGGCTCAGTCAGCTAAGCCGCTGCCTTGGGCTCAGGTCACGATCCCAGGGTCCTGGGATCAAGTCCCACATCAGGCTCCTTGCTCCGCGGGGAGCTTGCTTCTCCCTTTGCCTCTGCCTGCCACCTTGCCTGCTTGTGCTCTCTCTCTCTCTTTCTCTGACAAATAAATACATAAATAAAATCTTTTTTAAAAAGAGTCTTTTTGTCTCTCCTTTTTTATTTCTTTTGCTCTTTTGTTTTATTTCTTAAATCCCACCCATGGGTGAAATCATATGGTATTTGTCTTTCTCTGACTGGTGTATTTTGCTTAACACTACATTCTCTAGCTCCATCCATGTTGTTGCAAATGGACAGACTTTATTCTTTTTTATGGCTGAACAATATTTTTGTACCACATCTTCTTTATCCATTCATCAGTTGATGGACACTTGGGCTGCTTCCATATCTTGGCTATCGTAAATAATGCTTCTATAAACACAGAGGTGCATGGTTCCCTTTGAATTAGTGTTTTGATATTGTGGGAGTAAATGCCCAGTAGGGAGATTACCAGATCATAAGGTAGTTCCATTTTTAACTTTTTGAGGAACCTCCAAGAGGTTGTACCAGTTTGCATTCCCACCAACAGTGCATGAGGGTTCCTTTCTCTGCATCCTTGCCAACACCTGTTGTTTCCTGTGTTGTTGATTTTAGCCATTTTGAAATGTGTGAGATGATGTCACCATATAGTTTTGATTTGCAGTTCCCTGATGATGAGTAATGTTGAGCAGCTTTTCATGTATCTTTTGGCCAT
Source organism: Mustela putorius furo (assembly GCF_011764305.1). Lineage (NCBI taxonomy): Eukaryota > Metazoa > Chordata > Mammalia > Carnivora > Mustelidae > Mustela > Mustela putorius. The sequence goes on along the minus strand of NW_025422010.1, from coordinate 8,158,530 downwards.
CTGGATGTCTCCCTTTTATTAAGATTACATTTTGCTGTGTCTTTAATGGCCAAAAACTAGTCTTTATATAGAAATGAGTTGGGGTGGGTGCCTGGGTGGCTCAGTCATTAGGCTTCGGCCTTTAGCTCGGGTCATGATTCCAGGGTGCTGGGATGGATCCCCACAACAGGCCCCCTGTTCAGCAAGAAGCCTGCTTCTCCCTCTCCCTCTGCCTGCTGCTCCCCCTACTTGTGATCTCTCTTTCCATCAAATAAATAAATAAAATCTTAAAACAAACAAACAAACAAACAAAAACCATTTTGACTGTAGTAACAATATGTTTAGTTTTAACCTAACACACTAAGGTATATTTTTTCTCTTCACTTAAAGGATTTTGTGGTATAAAATGAAACCTCAAAATTTCTGCCATAGCAACCAAAGGAAGACTGCAAAATTTGTTGCATTATAGTTTCTGGAAATATCCTCACACCATCACATGCATATGATGTCTATTTTCCAGGATCATTATTCAATAAACATCACTCAGGCTTCATTTTTCTATTAGAATTTGCTAACTTTATCCCTAAAGGACAGGTCAGAGTTGTAATTAGTGCATTAAGGTTGACTTTTTTCTCTCATTTTCAAAATCAGTAATTAAATCTTCATTTAGTGAAGATTATGAAATTTTAGGGATTTCATATGACTTTATCAACTTGATGAAGATAATTTACTGTTCATATTTTTGTTTTAATAAGGGATTAAGTATTTATAAATAAAATGTTTTGTTTCCATTTTATGTTACCTTTAACAGAAATCTGCTAATTTAAATTTTTTCCAGTTTTTAAACATTTAAGAAGACCAGAGTTTGGAAAACATCTTTTATTCTTTTCCTACTTTTTCTTTTTGAAGCTCTACTTTTGCATTATTTTTTCCCCCATTTTGACCTCTATTTGTACTCCTTTTCTTTTAGGTACCATGAAGTGCTAAAACATAATTGTTCTAAGTATGGGTGCTTTTTTTTCCTCAATCTATGCATATACATAAATTAAGGTAAATGAAAAACAAAACATCTAAAATTATTGCAAAATTCATTTATTTCTATTCAAAATTAACCATTAAAATCCAAAAGCAAAATTCAAAAATTGAATTCACTACACTTAATAAATATTAACATTCTAAATAAAAAAGCATTGTTTTTATTTTATGAAATTTAAGTAAATGTTACAAAATAATTTTATGAATCTAGCATTTAACATCATCAACTTGCTAGCCTTATGTTTAAATCAACACATCTATAAATTTAAGAGTAATATCAATATTTTTTTACATTACAGAATGTTCCTTGGGTTTTATGTCCAACCTCTGGAACTACAAATTAGGAACCAAGAGAGTCAAACCAAAATAAATGACACTCCATACTACTGGGTCATACAACCTCAATATGTGAGCATCTATTGCCCTGTCCTCCTTGAGAGGAAGGATCTGACAAGCTAATTCATTTTTATTTTCTCTTACCTACATTCTTCCATTGCTGAAATCCTTCCCAGCCCTCCAAAAGCAATGTCCTTCTCCAAGGTCATCAGTAGCACACCCACAAGCCTTTATGACATTTTGAAATAGTTGCCTTTTATGTCAAGGGCATAACACAAGAGATGTGGCAAGTTATTTTCCTGGGGACTGAACAGAATTAGTCATGAGTGAAAGCTTGGGTTATTAATTTCACTTTGGTGCGTTTCTGAAACACAAGGGCCTCAATGCTTTAGGTATCCAGGAGAGAGAATCTCTTGCAAGGACCAAGGGTTATACTGATCAGGAAAATACTACTTAATGATACAGTCTTGAAATAGGGTACCAACCAACAGGACCAAAGTGAGAAATAGCTCAACACTTGCAGTTGGAGTTTTTGATATATTTCAATCCAATATATCAAACTTGATCTTAATCAATAAAATGCACATTATTTTTGAGCACACATGGAACATTTACCAAAATAATTCATAACATAGGCTATAATATTCTACATTATCCAGATTCTATTTTCTGAAAATAATGTAATGAAAACAGAAATCAGCAATGACAAGATAGCTAACACAATCCTGTATGACTAGAAACTAAATTCTTGGTTTCCTGACAACTTGTTAGGAATAAATAGGTCAAATGTAATTTTTATTTGTGATATCTTATTGTTTTGCAGACAAGAAATCGTTTTCCCATGTTTTCTTTTTAAGATTTTATTTATTTATTTGGCAGAAAGAGAGAGAGAGAGATCACAAGGAGGCAGAGAGGCAGGCAGAGGGAGGGGGAAGCAGGCTCCCTGCTGAGCAGAGAGCCCGATGCGGGACTCGATCCCAGGACCCTAAGACCATGACCTGAGCCAAGGCAGACGCTTAACCCACTGAGCCACCCAGCCGCCCTGTTTTCCCATGTTTTAACTGCTTAAAAGAACAAATAAGACTCTTGTACACAGATTAGCCCTAAGGGGTTTTATAGGCATACATACATATCAGATGGTAAGACACTGGGGCAAATGCACAGCAGGAAGAGAGTCCATACGAAGCAAGCAGAAGATTCTCGAAGATTTGTCAGTGTTTGGCTCCATGTTATTATCTGTGTGCAGTAGTAACCCTCCCTGGCATCTGCTAGGGAACTTCTCCCTCAACCTCTTCCCATCGTGCACCATTTAATGAGTTTTCAAAGGGAAAATGACTTCCATTTCGGCATGTGGAGCATTTGTTTATAACTGGGTTTGCAAAAAAGAATCTGGAATTATTTATTGCTAATTTGCACATTACTGCATAACAGATGGTCTGCAAAAGTGGTTGGATTTCAAATGCCTTATGTGAAAGGAGTCTCATGTTTTGTAAAAAGTTCAAGGGACACCAAATTGCCAAGGCCAGGCAAAGACCTTGAAGATCACAACAGACAGCTCTTTGCAAACTGGGAGATCCTCTCTCTGGGAAGAAGGGGGGCTAAGCCCTTGCTCATTGCTGTTGGTGGGATGGCTTGCACAGAGTCTCCTGGTGGCAGGTAAGAACAACAACAACAGGGAGGCCCTCCGGCTGTAACTCATCACTGCTTTCCTCCAAAACAAGGGAGTAACAATAATAATAACCGCTACATATTAATTCTGTGGGTGTGCCCACACCACACCTCACGTCCTAACACACACACACACACACACACACACACACACACGATGGGAAGATAGGGGGAGAAAAGGCAGAGGGGGCAGGGGAGGGAGGAGAGAAGAGAACAAAACAAAACAAAGCAGAATGGGACAGGCAGACCCTGTTTTGTTTTCCCTCAATAGCTGCCTGAGCTCTCTCTGTGGATGTGTTATTTCCAACAACTTTTATGTGGACATGTTGTTTGAAAGGCTGTGTGCCTTTGATTCTTAGGGACAGCAGTGCTCACTCAGGAGGCCCCAAAGCTGTGCAGGGTCATCTGCCTTCTCCCCTAGAAGGAAGTAAGAGGGCATGGTGACTCCATGCCACGGGCCATTTGCACCTATGGCCCTGGAGCATGAGGCTCTGAGAAGGGGTTACTGGGTAGGTTAGAGACCAACTGGAGGAGGTGCCTCCACCCTAACGGAGTACTCAGAAGATAGAGGACAGGTGCTGCTGAGTGTACCTCTGTTGACCTAGGACAAGGTCAAAAGCCCCTTTCTTTTTCCAGTGAGGAGCGTGTTCTCCCCCTCAGCAGCCCCAGGGAGTAGGCGGTGCTGTTTTCCTCCTCCTGCTGCTTCCACAGCGGGCTCTCAGAGGGACATGAGGGGCGGTGGAAGATGGGGAGGACCAGTGAGGGGGACTGGGGAAGGGCTGGGCTCATTTTCTGTCCTCAGAGTGAGGCTACCAGAGTTGACTCCCTGAACTGGGAACTTTTAAAGGGCTTAGCAGTTAACTAGTAGGCTTGATTTTTCTCTTTTCAGAACAGAGACAGAGGCAATCCTGACTTAAGAGGCTAAAAATATCAACAGCTGCCAAGAAGCCCACTGAGGCTTGTTTTTAGGTTAAATCATTTCAGATACCTAAGGGAAAAGAACTTGAGGTGGTTACAAATGTCCTTCCAGGGCTGCTCAGGAGATCTACTTTCGAGAAGGAATATGTATGAAAATGGGTCCTGTTGAAACTGCACAGAATTTGAGGCTCAGTCTGACCTTTGTACCTCCTGTGCCCCCAGAAGATTCCAGTTCTTTAGTAGCAAGTAACCGACTTCCATTGGTTGAGTATTAGGTTCTAATAGACTTTCTTATCCACTGTTTTATTGTACTCATATCATTTCATCTTTTAAAACATTTTTTCCAGAACACATTTATAAAATTATTACCAAATGGAAAAGAGTCGAAAAGAACCAGCATATCAATAGGGGGATGCTGGAAGTTTCTTCTTCCAGAACTATTTCCAGAAAGAAAAACAGAAAAAGAAAAGCAAAAATGTATAGGAAAGACGGAGGGCAGGAGGGAAGGAGAGAAAGAAGGAAGGAAGAAGGGAGAAAGAGAGAGAGAAGGAAAGAAATTCCTTATGATGTGTTCTGAGAATTTGTTTATTAAATAGAAAGGATAAGTTGTTCTAGTCTGTATCAGCCATGAGATGAAGAGAGACGGCTAGTTTTATTCCCATTTTGCAGATGAGGCAAGAGAAACACAGTCAGAAAAATGACGCGCAAAGATCCTTAGTGACACAGCTGCGCTACAGCGCAGACCTGCAGACCTGGAGCTGCTTCTACTCTTTGGGGGAGTGGCCCCAGGCAAAATGACCTGAGAAGGTCAGAAAAAGCAGGTAAAGTCATCTTAGAAGGGGGTTCACCAGGGAAAGGGCGTCTTGGAACCCAGCTTTGAGTAAGGCTTGGTGTCTGGAAATGTGAAGAAAGCCAGTCACTACTTGAGCCTTGGTGTTGAGGCTGTGGTTCCAGACACACTGAAAAGGCAGTGACATGCCAAGGAGACTTCTAGCTGGGGATTGGTTTTCTCATGGCCAATACTGTGGTTTGAATCTAGTGGGTGTCCAAGACAGGCAGAGCCAGAGAGAGATCTCTGCCTCAACACCATGCAGCTCGCTGATATTTCTTGTTCTCTGATGTTTCTTGTTCCCTGATGCTGTGCTTAGCAGCTGTGGACTGGGGTGGGTGCATGGTAGGTCCCATCTCACACTCCGCCCCCAACCCTGGCTAGGACCACCAGAGCACCCCGCACATCGCCCCTCACTGACCTACTGTCCATTTTCTGTACCTACCACCGCCCCCGCCCCCAACAGCAACAGGGCTTGCTTCCCACAATTCCTCCTCAGGCGACACTGTGGCCAGTGCCACTGGGGGTAGGGACAGCCAGTCCTCTTTCCGCACCCCCACCCCACTCCAGGGTGGGACCCGTGCAGATTCGCCCCCAGTAAGGATTACCTCAGCCCAGACCCTGTTTCCATCCACATGCACAGGAAGGAGGTTAAAGTGAGATTGGTTTATTTTGTCCCTCATTATCAACTCTGGTAAACAAAAAAAAGGCTTGACTTGGCATCGAAGGAATTTAAACTATTAGCTCAAATGGAGGTTTGGGGATTATCTGTGGATTTCCTTTATTTGTTCTCTTTCCTCTTTTGCCACGACTAATCCAAATTTGATGGGAAGTGAGGCATCAGCTCTTCTAGAAACCTCATAGGATCCTTTGTGATGTGGGCTCCCCACCTGCTTGCGGGTTTATTTTTGTCACTTCTTGCCTTCGCATGTGTCCGGCCTGTGTCCCTGTGTCACCACACATTGTGCTCTAGTGTTTCCTGAAGCCGACACCTCCAGCCTCGGGGTTCGGGGTTCGCCTCCTGGGCCTCCCAGAGCGAGATGTGGGCACAACCCTGTTTCCAGGTTGGTGCCCTTTTGTGTCTGGGCAAGCTCCTGGGATAAAACCTGTCCTTTCTACAGACTTCTGTTCCTCACCCACACACATTTCTTTTGGCCCTTGAGGAAGAAAAAGTGATCCCAGCATTCGTGTTGCCTCGCCGGGACGGAGGCCTGTGGTCTTGCTGGGATGGAGGCCTGTCATCTGCGGAGGGGGACTTGTCCCTGGGGCACCTCACTACACCGTGCCCCAGAGAGCCACAAAATCTTTACAACTCCATTTGAGAAACCACCACAACCTTAGCAAAGTGTTTGCACGGAGGCCAAAGATAAAGATAAAGCCCACCGACATATTTTTCTTAAACTGCTAAAATCCTGCAGGTTGGTCTGACTTTTCTGCCGTGATTCCCACGAGGTTTTGATCAATATCAAATATCAAATCATTTATGGAAGAGACTTTTCTCTTTGGAATGGGTCTTAGAGTCCTTTCAGCTCTATCTGGACCTACTATTATTTGTGATATTTGAATTTTTCTTTAAATCACCAGGAAGTTAAAAGCAAGTTTTAAATTTAAAAAAAAAAAAAAGGTATTCTATTGGAAATTAGAAAGTTAGGTCTGTTTCTTCAAGAATAAGACTATATGCCCACACTAATTCCATGGTATATTTGAGGGCTGATTTAATTGAGTTAGCCAAAAAAAGAGATAAAAAGGAATTATTCGTCTCCCAACCAATGAAAATCAATTGTGGATAAAATAAGCCAGATGGTCAGTTAAACTCTGCGGTTCTCCGCTTCAAGGCGTGGGGAGGCAAAGGCCGCAGAGCCTGTGGTGTGTGTCCCACCCGTGCTAGGAAGGATCTAGACTCAAGGTACTGAGCTCCAGACAACTTAAAAAAAAAAAAATACCTGGGGCTTTCAAATTCTAAAAATGAAAGTTCCGTTTCACAACTGATTTTGAAACCAACTCTTCGGAACTTAAAAAAAAAAAAAAGTTAAATAAAGTGATGAGATTTTTCATTTTAGTCCCGAATTTGTCCTCAGACATCTGTGATCGAAGATCCCATTCAAGAATTTAGAACAGGTGCAGCCTCCGGAATGTGTCTGTGACTATACCTGAGACACGGACGAATACAGGCACGTCTCCCCAGTTCACTTTGCAAGTGAATAAATGCACTTTACGTGATCTCTGAATACATAGCTTTTCTTTACTTTTAGAACAATAGTAAGTGATGTTATATGAGAAATAATTTAAGTAACAGTAAAGACTCTAGCAGCCAGTAAAGAATTTGCAATGAAATGTCATCATAGATGCCTGGGTGGCTCTGTCAGTTAAGTATCTGTCTTCAGCTCAGGTCATGACTTTGGGGTCCTGGGATCGAGCCTCACATTGGGCTCCTTGCTCAGCAGGGAGACAGCTTCTCCCTCTCCCTCTGCTGCTCCCCCTGCTTGTGCTCTCCCTCACTCTCTCTCTGTCAAATAAATAAATAAATAAATCTTAAATTAAAAAAAAAAAAAAAGAAATGTCGTCATAACACGTGGCTCATTCCAGCTTATGGAACTCGTCTCTACCGTGTCGAGACAGTTCTTTACCTGCGGGCCGTGCATGGCTTTGCAACATCTTTGCTAACCCCCACTCATTCCTCTGAGGCCATCTGGAGTTCTTTAAAGAAGGAACATGTATGGATTTTAAATGCTGGCCTAATACAGTTTGCCAACCTGGCACATAAACATTTTGAGGACTTTGCTCAGGCTGGGCTTTGCACTGATCGCCAATAGCAATTAGACAGGAGCGGCTTCACGTCTCAGCTGGGTCCCAACCTCTTGACACAAGACCCCGAAGAAGGACCCAGCACATTTTCTGTAACTTGCAGAAACAAATGAAATCACTGCTTATTATATCCTGCCTCCTCACCCACAAATACCAGGACATCGGGCCGTTGAGTTCAGCAGTGGGAAAATGAGTGCGCTGCTCCAGGGAATGGGCACTGGACCACAGAGTTGAAGAGGAAATCCAGCTCACTGCTGTTTCTATGAATGGAAAATCAGAATTGGCATCAAGATTTCAGCCAACATGAGCAGTCGTTTGGAGCTGAGTCTAATTCCTAGATACGATCGACCCTAGTTTCACATAACGCTACCCTGATTTTAACCATCCTTCAATCTGGCAGAAAGTAAAAAAGGACTGAATTCTCAATAATGTTAAACTGAAACATAACTTGGCTAGAAAAGGAAGATGGGGGACGCCTGGGTGGCTCAGTGGGTTGAGCCTCTGCCTTTGGCTCAGGTCATGATCTAAGGGTCCTGGGATTGAGCCCCGCATTGGGTTCTCTGCTCAGCGGGGAGCCTGCTTCTCCCTCTCTCTCTCTGCCTGCCTTTCTGCCTACTTGTGATCTCTCTCTCTCTGTGTCAAATAAATAAACAAAATCTTAAAAAAAAAAAAAAAAAAAAGAAAGATGGTTATTAGGAATTTTTAGGGACAGAAATATCTAGAGCTCCCATCTTAAGCTTCTTTCAAACACGGGCCTCATGAATCAATCACTAGCCATCACAGACTTGGAGCATCTCAGAGTAAACGAGAACATAAAGGTAATTTCTTCTCATGTGAAACTGTTGTCAAAATGTTTGCTTTGCCTTCTGGAAGGCAACTTCTACCAGACACTTTTGGGTCTTTACTTCTTACCACCATCTACGTATTTGACACTCTCGGACATCCTTAATTTGACATTTTGATTTCTCTTGACTCCCTCCCGGCTCATGTTTTGAGTCCTGTTCCTCTGTGCTCCCAGACCTCCAGCCCCCTTCCCGGGCTCCCCTGCCCGTGTCCACATCATGAATGTTAGACTTCATGATGGCCTCATTCGCAGCCTTCTTTCCTCCCATCCTCTGATCTTCCCAGTGATTTCATTTAACTCCCAGTTTTCCTCCACCACCTGAAAGCTGGTAACTCTTTCTGGCCTTGACATGCATTACCCAGTTCTTACTGGATGCTGGTTCCTGGAAGTCTCCAAAGCACTTCAAACCAAACACATCAGAAACAGAACACACCTCTTTCCTCCACAAATGACCTCCCACTCATTTTCCCTCTTATGGATACCATCACTGTGGTCCGCCATCGTCCTAAGCCTGACCTGGGAGTTTTCTCTCCCATTTGCCCTCATCATCCAACTGATCTGTCAAGTGTTTTTCCCGAAGTGGCCATAAAATCAACTTCCCCTTCTCCAGATCCAGTGTCTTGGTTTAAAATGGTCATCTTTCCTCTGCTCGATGATTCAAGTCACTTCCTAACTTGATCTCCCTGCCTTGATGGTTCCTTTCAAACCATCACCACTCCACTGCCCAACTAAACTTCCTAAGATGCAAGTTAAGTCCACATCAACCCAGCGCATTAAGCCTCCCAATAACTCTCCATGACATTTAGGGTCGTTTCTGAGGGTAAGACCTTTCCTTATCTGGCCGCATCTCACCTGCCCAAACTTGACACCTTGACCAGCATGTGGAGAATATTCCACCAGCAATCAGAGCTGTTTCATGGCACCTGTCATATGGTGAGCACTACTCTACAGACGGTGGGTCATGGGCGTGAACTGCCCAGGAGAGCAGCATAGTTGCCACAACCCGAAGAGAAAAGAGATGCAACAGAAAAGATAAAAACGCATTTCACTATTACAGTATTGGTTGAGATGAAATCATACCTTTTTATGACTCATCCGACATTCTTGAAAGACAAGAGGAGAAATGCATGACCTCTTCTACCGCATGCTGGTTGCATGCAGTAGTTTTAAACTGTCTCTGCGTTTTGCTTGCAGTAGGTTAAGAAAGAGTCAGTAATGCTGTAGAACCTGCCTGTAAAAGGGGGTGGCTGCAGATTTTAAAAAGTTGCATGTGTCAGCATTGAAAGTGTTTGGATAATGAAATCCGGGAGTGGCAGAGCACCTTCAGGGGACACTGGGCCCCTAGCAGGGATGCGGCTGGGCTGGTGGACTGCCCCATGCTGGAAACGGAGGACCGGCCCCCTAAGCTTTGTGATTGTACCGCAATCACATGCAGTCTGGTAAATGTCTCCCAGACACTGAGCGCTGTTGTAATCGGAGCTGCTAACCCTCTGTGGGTATAATGTAATTTTTACTTATCTACATGTGGGACTTTAGAGTCTTTAAAATGCTTGCACAACTATGATTACAAGCACCCGTGCTACAGAGAAAGGAACCAAGTCTCAGATATTAAAACTCACAAGGCCGACACACGGGGAAAGGGAGACCAGGGGGTTTCAGAATCCGACACATATATGACCTGCACCAGTGTCTACTTGCACTATATCACGTGGGAGAGAAGAATCTAGAAAACGAACCATTCCGTGGAGGCTTTCTGCCTTGTTAATGGGAAGTCATGAGCTGAGGGGAGGATGATCCTCAAGTCTGCTGGTCGGAGCCCCAGTGGAACAGGGATGAGCAGGGCAGAAGTGGCCTAGAGGAGACGAGCCCTCTCTCCAGATGGAGAACCCTTTGGACAAGCCAGGTGGGAGACGCTAGTGCTTGCGTTCTCACGGGAAGGCTTTGGGGGGCATGTCAACCAGGGACAAGAAGGGCACCTGGCTAGTCTCAGGGGCGAAACTCCAGCAATGGGGCGTGACGGCACGTGCAATGATTGCTTTGGATCCGCGTCTCTGACGTCATCTCATTATCAAGGGATGACATGAGACCCTGGCACATATCTGAACTTCATAGAGGCCAGCGGAAAGGACTGTCTCCTACAAGGACTTTCCACTCATGACTGGAAACAGTGCATGCTGGATCTTTTAATCTTGTCCTGACCACTTATTTTCCGGTTTGTACTGGTGGGAGAGCCTAAGGCAGAGTGCGAGTCAGAGGGACCTGGTGGCAGGTAAAGGCTTCACGGGACAGACAGGACCCGAGGGGACCATCTCTTCCCAGGAGAGTGAGGGGTGCACATTGGTAGCTAAGGCGCCTCAGTCTCCCTCTCTGCAACATGGAGGTAGTAATAGTGCTGTGTACCTGCCTTATCTGTATATGTTATCTTTCATCCTGGGCCATTACTTCGCTAAATTCTGTCTTCCACACCTATACACACAGGCACGTACACGCATGCAGGAATGCACATGTACACACAGGCACTGCACATGCATGTACACAAGAACGTGTGTACACAAACAGGGCACAAGCGGAGTCAATCTACTGGATCCCAGGAGAACAGCAGAGAAAGGGTCAGGAGTTGGGCATGCCTGTCTAACACATTCCAAAGTGAGCTGGACATTTAATTGATGTTTATCTGTTTTTATGTAGGGAGGTATTCAGCGGTAGTAATAAAGGCGAGGGACCTAAGAAACATCCACACTCCTCCACAAAGAGTTTTTGGCTTCCCAGCCATTTGCAGAATTTTATAGACTTGAATCTGAGCCCTGGCGTTCATATCAGGGGTAGGCGAGCTCTGGCCCACTGCCCATTTTTGTACAGCTTGTGAACTAAGAATGGTTTTTTACCAGGGTTGGAAAACAACAACAACAAAAGAATATTGTTTGTGACATTTGAAATTTACATGAAATTCAGTTTTGCGTTCATAACTACGTGTGTGTTGGTGTGCCCTTGTGCTCTGGGGTGTTGTCTTCGGGTTGCTTTCACGACACACCAGCAGGGCTGGGTTGTAACAGAAGCTGCCCTACGTCTGCAAAGCCTAACCTGGTTACCAGCTGCCCACAGGTCTGCCAGCCCCCGATGCTTAGCATAATTAAGTTACTTGATCTCTCCAGGTCTCAGTCTTCCCATCTGTAGAGTGGGGAAGAGGATTCCCAGCTCACAGGACCATGGATGGGTTGGATGAAACTGTAACATTGTCACTAATGCACAGTAGCCAGGAGATGAATCTGGGTCCCTCCTCCTAGCCCCTCCAATGAAGACATGATGTCACATCCCTCTACTGGGAGAGGACAAGCCAGTCTCTCCCCCGCCACCCCCACCCAACCTCTCCTGCAAAGGGCAGGCTGACTGCACTGTTATGATCATGTTTACATTCTGCTGTCTTCTAGCCGCCCAAAGGCGGAGGCAGGCCCACGTGTTTATAATTGTGAGGGGGGCAGACTTGGCCTTGGTACTTCTCAGCCTTCTCTATCCTGGGCCCTTTCTTCTCCGATGTATCAGCTCTCCATGATCACAATAACACCACCCAACAAACAACCCCAGACCACGAGTGGCACACAACAATATACATTTATGTGGTCCCTGAGCCTCAGGCATGCCAGTGATCTGGGGGGTTCCCTCACATTTCTGCGACTGGGCTGGTTTCTGGCTCCCCGAGGGTGATGCTGGCTGGGCTTGCTGGTGCCCCCCGGCTTTGATCCGTGCATGTCTGAGCTGCCCGCAGGCTAACTCAGGCATGTTCTCAGGACAGTGCAAAAGTACAAAAGCAATCAAGTCCGATCACCCAAGTGCCTTCCAAGCCTCTTATCTGTCCCAGTGGCCAAGATGAGACATTAAGCCAAGCTCAGAGTCCTGGGATTACAAACACACTCTAGCTTTCCATGGCACAAGCCGCAGCGTCATATGGGGAGGAGCCTCGCGGAAGGAGAGTGAAGAAGGCTGATGTGTGACCAACACCTAGGAAGGCTCCTTAACCCGGGCGGTTCTGCTCTTCTCCTCCTCCCCACAATCCCTGCTTTCCAAACAGGTGCTAAAGCCCATTCAGAAGCAGAAATCAGTTCGAGAGAAATAACAAAGGTTTCCAATACGGTCTTTGGGAGCAGGTTTCCAATACGGTCTTTGAATTTTAACTGGGAGCCAAAAGTGAGTTAGGGCATGTCACTCTAATGGTGGAATGTCAGACAGCCAGGGACAGTGGCAGGTAGGCAAACTATAGAAGGAAAGAACCTGCCTCCCCATTTCTTTGAGGGGGTAGGCAACCTAGGTGGTCCCCCACTTGGCCAGCTGGCAGCTAGAGTGGAAATGGGAGCTATTGACTCAGGGAACTCTGACCACACGACTATTAAAATCCCTTTTGGAAACCCTGACAGCGCTCCGCGCGCTACCATTAAAATGGCTTGAGCTCCTTTGCCAGCTGGTGGGCCTGGGAGTGACCCTCTTTTCCCACCTCTTCCCACTTCAGAATTCTGCCAACAAATACATTTGTTCTCCAATTGTCATAGAATTCACCGAACTTAGGAAACTCTCCAGACAGTCAGTTCACCCAAGATCTCTCTGTGTGGCTGAACCAGAGTTCAAGCTAAAATTTGTTTATCTGCAATGTCTCTTTCTCTGTATATGTTCTGCATGTACTTGGGTAAAACTGCTCCTTTTTTGCATATCCATGTCCAGTAGTGGGAATAGCAGTAATTAGGTCTAGGAATTCCATGCGTATGACCGGGAAATCATGTGCATGCTGTTAAATGGTTTTTCTTACTCGCGTGGCTGAGAGGTCCCCTGGAACTATTCTTGTGTGTTTTCTATCCCACTCTGAGCATTCAGTCATTCCCTATTTTTGTTCACTAAAATGAAGCATACTTTTCTTCTGCAACAGGCATGGTTGGCCTGTTCTGAACTACTGATCCGGAGACAGAAAAAGGTGTGGATATGTTTCCTAGAAACAGAGCCCACTGAGCCCAGCCAACAAAAGAGAAGTTTTTAGACAATTTTTTTCTTACGTAGCCAATAGCTCACCACCTTTCTGGTGTTGGGAGATGTTTACCCAAGTAAAACCAGAGCCTTGCCTTGGTTACGATTGTAAGGAAACTGAAAAGGTGGTCCATTTATTTCCCCCTCCTCCTGGAGAAGATGGAGGCTTTTTTGTTGTCACAGGTCCTCCTATAAATGTCTCTCTGTTTCGGTTTCCATCCAGGTATCCATCCAGTTCCCTTCGCGGCTTCTTCGAGAGGATTAAAAACTCCACCCCTGGGTCCAAACTCAGCCAGAGAGTAGCCTCAGCCCAGCAAGTGAACACTTTTGTGCGAGGCGCTGGGTCCAAGTGCACAAGACAGGCTCTTCATCGTCACGACCGCCAGAATCTGTGGGGAAGACCCAGGGTCCTTCAGTAGGTTTGGTGCTACGTACGAGCATCAAGTCCTATGTGGGGACATAAATGAGGGAGGGATTGGTACAGATGGGGAATTAAGGACTTAACAGAGTACCACAAAGTCTTTGGAACCAGCTCTGATTGTTTCCTTTAACAAAATTCACTCAAACATGCAAGCATTTATATAAACATCGGCGTTTCAGCGATTCTGTGGGATTTCTAAAATGTGCATCTATTTAGTCTAAGACGAAATGCTCGTTATAGGATGAAAAAAATTAAACATGCATTCCTCAGTGCTCGGACCTCAACCACAAACTGAACTCCCAAAAAGAGTCATTAAATCACAATGTGTGCTTAAAATAACAAATTTGAAAGAAAAATGTTCCAAGACATTAAACTTCAAAATGATCTCCAACTGTAATCCCTTCTGCTTGTGAGTCTGGACATCATTTAGGGCCCCTTAAAACATCAAGGGAGAGATTGGCAGGGGGTCCTGGGAGGGAACACACACAGGTCGTGCTGAGTGGGAACATAAGCAGTTGGGTGCTTGGTGTTCCCATGGGACACAACATTCCTAACAGTTTGTGTGTTGGACATCAGAGTCCAGAATCAGCTTCCAAATTCACAATTTTTTTATTCTTTCCTGAAAATTCTGAAAAAGTGGTTCAGTGGGTTTAAGTAGGTTCACTCTGGCAATGAGCAGGATTCCACTCTGGAACCCAAGAGGGAAAAATCAGTTACCTTTCCTCCAAAGGCAGAACAATCTTTGGATCAGGAGTTCTCAATCCTTGAAAGGGACAAGCACATATCAAGGCCACTTGGAAGCCATCTGTGAATGTCTCCTCACCTCCATCCCCCAGAAGAAATGGGCTTTCCAGCTGTTCCCGTACCTCACTTGCCTTCCCCTTCACCCCAGAGTAATGCCAGCTGAGCCCATCCACACTACCTTTGCGGAAGGAGAAATGATAGCAACTAAATCATTTAAGATTTCAGAACGCACATCTCTACCCAATTAACCAGAAGATCAGGTACATTTCCATGACTTTCTAGTGATAATATTATGTTCAAAAACAATTACTTTCTGACGTTCATTGGTGGCTTTGTATTTCCAATCTATCAGAAGAAATTCAAGGGGAAGGGGTAATCTTGTCTCTAGACCAAGCCAAATCCAAGGGTAGGGCAGGGTGCCCAGATTGTGCAAGAACTAGAAGCCATGTCTTAGAAGAGTTGCTTAAAGAACTAAATGTTTACTGGAGACAAAAAACAAAGGGTGGTTGACAGAGCTTCCTTCAAATGTTTGAAGCACTATTGTCTGGAGGAGGAAAAAGCTTTGTTTTGCTTGGCTCCAGATGATGGAATTACAACAGATAGTAAGAGCTTATAAGGATCCAGACTTTGCCTCAATGGAAAAAGAACATTCTAGCAGAATTGTTTAGAAAAGCAATAATCTTTGTCTAAGGAGGAAGGGATCCTGTCTTTGAACTTGTTCAGGAAGAGCTAGAGAAGCACCTGTCAAGGATGCTGGAGGATATACCTCTGATTTGGGACAGCCAGAGCTCCTTATAGAAGGCAAATTCAATGTTTACAAACCATCCCAAAGAGCTTCAGCTACTTTCCATGCTAATACACGGCGGGGGTGGGGGTGAGGGGGTGCGTGTGGAGGGAGAGGTTGAGTCATCTGTTTGTCTGCAGGGTAAGTCCTTTCTGAGTTGGTAAATGGGGATGCTGTAAACATTTTCCTACTCTGTTCCATGTTTGTACAAACAAATGTGTTTTTACTGAAACTAATGTAAGTATGTGCTTACTAATGAATGCACTTGCCCCAAGCACTGACTAACCAAACAGACCTCTTTCTTCAACCCAAATATCTAAGCCCAGTTGTTTAAACATTAACTAATTAAAAAAACAGAGTCCAGATTTGTCTTAATTCTTTACCACAGAAATGACTGTTAACAAATGCAAAACCATAGGACCTTCCCGGTAAGCAGGAGGGTAGACAGAGTCAGAAGAGTAATGGTGTCTCATGAGCAAACAGGACAAATGAAGTCCAGCATTTAATGGAGAACTCCCATGTGGCACAATCCCACAGCATCAACATGGTTGGCTCCTCCCTCTGCAAAGCACAAAAATGCTCAAAGGTCTAGGTCATTGTTAATCTTCTAGCACCCCAGTCACCAGGGAGCCTAAGGGGTCATAAGGGTTATTTTTACCATACGACGCTGCAGTCTCCAACAAAAGAAAATGGAGTAAAAGACCATTTGCCCAATAACATAAACATCAGAGTATCCACATGCTAGAACCATTCTATACGAATTTTAAAAATGAACAAGAGTAGGGGCGCCTGGGTGCCTCAGTGGGTTAAGCCTCTGCCTTTGGCTCAGGTCATGATCTCAGGGTCCTGGGATCGAGTCCCACATTGGGCTCTTTGCTCTGCAGGGAGCCTGTTTCCTCCTCTCTCTCTCTCTCTCTCTCCCTCTCTGCCTGCCTCTCTGCCTACTTGTGATCTCTCTGTCAAAAAATAAATAAAATCTTAAAAAAAAAATGAACAACAGTTGAAAAATTTGCACCACCATAATAATGGTAGAACAATGTGCCATGATTTGTGACCCACGGTGATGGCATAATCCATAGGTTGTAAATGACTCGTCTTTGATGCCCACATAAATCAGTCTAAGTGCTGTCATAGAGACCTGGTGAGATGCCTCATGACAGACCAAAAGTGCCTCCATCAAAGATGGCTTCAAGTGTTGAGAATTTCATGCATTTCACCCAGCAATGATCATTTCCTACTGAGATGACAAGACTCCAGATTCATGCAGAAACAGAGAAATTTGAAATGGGAAGTTGTGGCAAAGCAAGCAGATAATATTGGCATATCTTTTCTATAAAGAAGTTTGACCATTTTCCACAAACATTTTACAGCAGATCCCGATGATTACATGATTTATGCCCAATCCCTTCCTGCTCACCACAAAGATATCCTAGTGAATAACATATCCATGAATCTTATGTTATTGCATGATGTGTTGGGGCCACAGTTCAGGAAATAAGGGGGTTATAAATTACGATAAATCTACAAATGAACGTTTTTGACTTGGCATGAGATAAAGTGTGTACACCCGTTCAGAAAGAACTCTGGACTGGAAGGCTGTCAATGTGGGTGCAAGATTGGTTTCCCCAGTTTGGTAGGTGAGGGGAACCTCATCAAATTCCTCACCTGTTAGGTGGGAGAGTAACATCTAACCTACCTCCATCTGCAGAGTTTCCTGTAGCAATACTGCGTGTAACATGAAAGCACACACAAGACCCCAGTGATCAGAAGGAGGACTGAGCACAGACCCACGATAACCCAGGCTGGAATCCTCCTGCTCACTGCTTCCTCACTTCTATTGAGATTTAGGATTTCAACCTGAAGTATGAAGACTATAATCTCTAACACTTATGTGCATTAAATTAGGTAATTTTTAGGTGCTCCCAGCAGGGTGACTTGAAAACAGAAGGTTCTGAACACCAACAATATATTACCTAACATTTACGAAGTACTTACTGTGTTCTAGGTATCATGCTAAGTGCATTCCAAGCATTCTGACATTTAATCTTCAAGACAACCTTGTGAGTAGGTAGTAGACATGAAGTAATAGAAGAGCTTTAGAGATCACTAAATGTTCCTTCCCATTCTAAGGAAACACACCAGGAATTCTTCAAATGAGGATAGCTACTTTAGGAGTCGATAAATGTATTTTAACAGTTTACCTCTTTTCTTCTTTGGGAAATATCATGGACAGTGGGATATTAACAACACACACACAAATCTGTCTTATTACTTGATACTTATTTGCTCATTTTTTTTTTTTTTGGCAAAAATGTCATCACCCAGATCATTCCCTTACCTTTACCACTAGACTGCACAAAATGATTTTATTCTATTTCACAAATCTAGACACTCTAAGAAAGATTTGCCAGCACTTTGAGCAGTCTACAGAACCTACATTAGGGTCTAAAGATTTCCCCACAAAAGAAAATTTGAGCAATGGAAGCATGATTAGAATAAGTATTAAGGCTTTCCAAGATGATGTTGGTTCCCAAAATCTGATTTAGTCTCTCAAAATCACACATTTCATTTTTTAGTATCGGGCCCTCCCGATACTAAAGATGCAGAACATCTCTGCATGATGCTTTCAGTGACTCCTCTGGGACTGGGCATCTTGTCTGCCCTTCCATTCGCAGCTCTTGGCAGGAGTCATTGCAAACCTTGGTATGAAGCTTTTGCTTTGAGCACTTGTTCATGAGCTAAGTACTCAACTAGTTCTCGAGTTACTCAAGTAGTTCTCGAATTATCTACTTCCGTTTACTACTGCCCTTACCCTAGTGTGTTGCCTTGCTTGGTAGCTTTCTCTTAGATTCCTGTTGTATGGTGCTCACATTGTCCTTCGGGGCATCTGTTCTCAGCCACCCTTAATTTCAGTGTTGTTCCCATATTGCTTATAACCCCTTGGGCCCTCATTTATTATTTATTCACTTATTTCCTACTGTCAATTTCTTATTTATTTATTTGTTTGTTTGTTTATATAGAGAGAGGAGCATGAGTGGGTGGGGCAGAGAGAAGGGGAGAGAATGAATCCCAACCAGGCTTCACGCCCAGCACGGAACCCAGCATGGAGCCCCATCTCATAACCTTGAGATCATGACCTGAGCAGAAATCAAGGGTCAAACAGCTAACCAACTGAGCCATTCAGGCCCCTCCCCCATTTTTGTTTTAAATGACATAAACCATCTCATCATAATTCCAAGTGAAATCAAACATTTAGCTTCAAGGAAACTCATTTCTGAGGTTAGGTATAATTATCTTCATTTTCCAGTCAGTGAGTTGAGTCTCAGAGAGGTTAAGTGATTACACTGAGTCACGCAACTTCCTATTGCAGATTCAGAGTAAACCCCTTTCAAGACATGAGGAAGAGCCCTAGAAATTTGGTATTCATAATTTTGTATTCTTCTCATTTAGAAAGTCTCCCCAACTTGGAGTGGAATGTGAGCAGACTCTCTGTTTTCTTTTACTTCTGCCCAGATCCCAGCACCTTCAGCCCCCAGGATGTGTGCGAATTCACCACACACTGGAGAGCTGGGGTGGTGCATCATCTACACCACAGCCGTACCTCCCATTTGCATGGGGGGTTTTGTTTACACTCAAAAGTGTTGCCTCATTTCATCCTCCCACCAGTTCTGCAAAGTAGGTTTAATAGACTTCAGAATCACAGAAGAGTATTAGGAGAGACCAAATGGTTCAATGTTTAAGAGCCGGGTATAGAATTATCCAGACAACTATGGGTCCCTCATGTAGCTCAGCGTCCCTTCCATCTGTGAGCCTCACTATTTTTTCAGAAAGAAACAGAGACACCAATGGCGCCAAGTGCAAGGTCTGTGTGAATTCATGGAGATATGGCTCAGAGAAGCAGAATAAATTCTCCAGGACACCCAGATGATGACTGGCAATTCTTCTGGTGCCCTTCTGCAGCATCCTCCTCTCCCTTCTGTCATGCCCACTTGTTTCAGGGATGAGGAAGTGAAGGAAGACACGGGAGGTAGAAGTGACTTGTTCAGGTCCTGAGCAGGCATGGAGCACACTTACCTCAAAGCACAGTCACGAGAGGTGAGGCTAAGTGGTGGCATCTGGCAGCTCTCGGTGAGTCTCCTGGGTTCACATCACAGCTCACCCTTTATTATAAGAGACTGGACTTTGGATGAGTTATGCTTTCCACCTCAGCTTCTTCATATGGGGACAATAACAATGCTCACCCCCCATAACTGTTAAGAGCATTAAATGAGTTATGGCTTGTAGGATGACTATAGTAGTCTCTGGCACAGAGCATCTAGGACATATTAGTTATTATTACTGATTACAGTTTCACCTATATTTGGGGCCACTGTCTGATGGCTCTACAGGACAGCTCTTACCACCTAAGAACCCAATGTCTTCCAACAAGGAGTTTTGTCTGAATCTGTCCCCATGCTACCTATTTTTTTTTTTTTTTTAATGAAAACCACTTTAGGCTCTTCCAGAATCCTGGAAGAGGGGAGGAAGCATAAAATATAGTTACAGAAGTGAAAAGAAGTAATTTATCCTAATTCATCATATTTCAAAAAATATTTGTCACAAACATGGTCAACAGCACTCATTAGCAACTGTGGTCATTATTGGGGGAGGCTAGTGGTGGAGGACTTGGTGGCCATCAGTAACAACCCTACCCCCTAGTATGTGGCCCAGCCCAGCCTCATGATTCTGTCTCTGCTAGTGTTGGGAACCCTGGGCACAGTGAATGTGCTCTGGTTCACTGGACCCTCTGTCTTGTTTTCCTCAGCCTCTGGTTGTGAAAGACTTAGGCTCTCAGCACCTCACTGCCTGGAGTCACATGCTTCGCCTCACCCAGGTCTACCTCCTGGCCCCAAGCCTATGGTCCTAGGCAGAGGGCAAGCTTATAATCAAATGAAGCAAGAGCTACCAAGCTGGAATTTGGGCTCCAGTTGTTTCAGAGGAGTCTTCTGTACCCCTGTCCAAGGGGCCTAGTCTTGTGGAGATCATTCCAGGTAGCTGGAGCCCCTCTGAAAGCCATCCCTTGCTGTCCATAAATAGACTTGCAAGTGTCAATTAAGTGAACCAGCCTTAATTTAAATGAAGATATTAGTACTGTTCATTTTCTATGACTAATTTTAACATAGATAATTGATTGCTAATTTTCATATTTAGGGGGGTAGTTGTGCCTTTTTCTCTTATTTATTTATTTTTATGTTGAATGCACCCCTGTGAAGATATTGTTAGACACAACCTTATAGAGAATTCCTGCCAATTTTCTTCACATGGATGGTAATCCAACTTCTCCAAGTATACCTTCCTTGTCATGTTGAAAGTCTTTTGTCTAACTACTTAAGGAAACAAATAGCACAAGCAGTGTTTCTTCCACATTAGAATAGCGCCCATTTCTCTTAAGGATGCTGTCTTAGCCTTCATTTGTTTTAAGGATGCGGCTTAGGCTGCTCTAATAAATTACCATAGACTGGATGGCCCAAACAAGAAACACTTCTCATAGTTCTGGAAGCTAGCAAGTCCAAGATCAAGGTGCTAGCAGATCTTCTGTCTGATGAGAACTCTTTGTGGTTTGTAGATGGCCATCTTCTTGTTCACAGGGTAGAGAAAGAGAGGGATGAAGGGAGGGAAGGAGAGAGAGAGAGCTCCTGTCTCTTATATGGACACCAATCCCATATGAGGGCTCCCCATCTTGTGACCTAATTATCTCCCAAAAGCCCCAACTCCTAAGACCATCCCAAGGGGGATTAGAGTTTCAACATATAAATTTGGGGTGCGGGGGACACAAGCATACAGTCCATAACAGATACCAAATACTGCACAATATGCATTTGTATAGTGTCAGGTCTAAATAAGTGTGTGCAAACATCCTGCTAGGCACTGGAGATACAACTAGGCCACTTTAAGTCTTTCAGGCACTGGCAGAGGCTCTGTATTTTCCTCTTGCTTTCAGGGACCTGAAATCTACAAAACAAGCATTGATCATAATTAGAACACAAAGACTGCCCTCCTTTGCTCTTTAAAGAGCGAAAATACATACAAGAGTTAACACTTTTATCCTGAGAATTTTCTTAAGCTCTGATGGTCTGACAGATACAACCTAACATGCTAGAAGAAGTCAAATATATCCAGAATCACTTGGAAACAGGGTCTGTCCCTAGAGCAGTTTTTAAAATATCTGTGGGTTGGGTTGGGGGTGGGAGGAAAGGAACAGAAGGATACAGAGGCAACCAGAACCAGGAGTACTTGATACTGGAAGGAGGAGAGAGTTGTAGATAAAGTTCCAAACAAAGTCAGGAGACCCCATACCCCTTGGCCAGTGTCCACATTTGGAAGACAAGGTTGATGGTGAAGTACATAGACCCATATTCCCTGATACATCTCACATGTGCTTGGTTTCTCTTTTCCAGTAATTACCTCTCTTTAGATTTATTTCCTCTTTTTTCTCTAGGGAACTCTCCATTCATAATCACCACTTTCTGATGTATCTAAACAATTAGTCTCCTATGTGATTTCTTTGGTCTCTGTCCATATCATTTATACTGTCTGATGTACCATAACCTGAAACCAATTTTGCAATCATTTCAACTCTAGCAACGATTCTACTCCTGAGTTATTCATTAGGGGTCAGAACCATTGTCTTCTTTAATGGCATGACTAGAAATTCCAACCAAAATTTCATCTAATGAGTTCTTTCAAAGCAAATCATGATTAGCCCCATTGCTAAATATTCAAAGGTTTCACTATAATTCCTAACAGCTGAACCATGGCATAACTTCCCACATGTAATATCCAAGGTGTCTATAACTGTGGCTATCCTCAGGTAATCTCCTACAAGGTGTGGCTGAGGTCCTTTCTGAATCTGAGCCCGATGAGCCTTGTATCAGATGGCAAGAGCTGATTGTCAAACATTAAGACATTTTGCAGTTTGGTTGTGAAATTGTTGGTAGTTTGAAATTGTCTGTGGTGGGAGTATTTATACAATGGGAATCAACAAATGCTATAAAGTGAGTCTTCCCCCCCACCCTTGGAGAACTCTTTGGCTGGTATACCACTGAAGTCACCAATTTAATCATCCTTTCTCCAGTGATCAGTTTCCAAGTACACAGCGATCTGTCTGACTGCTCTATGCTATTTCATTGGACTTTTATCTTTTCTTGACTAGTGCCACACTGTTTTTAGCACTGTGTCTTTGAAGCATATGTTAATAGCCTGTAGAGCAAGATCCCATTCTGTGCTTTCCTTTTTCAAAGTTGACTTAACTCTTCACAGACTGTTAAATATTACAATATTATGCCACATACATTTTGGAATAAGTTTACCAACTTTCTTAAAACAACATATATATTATTTTATTGAGGTATTTTTGACATTACTGAACACTGTTGGGAGAATTAATGTCTTCAAACAATTAGTCATTCCAAGAACATGGTTAATTCTCCATTATTCAAATTGTATTTTACAAAATTAAATTAAATTTTAACATTTTTCTGAACAACTTGTATTCATGATTTGTTAACTCCTAATGCTTTATAAATAATGTTACAATTTTGAATTTCTTTTTTTCCCTAATATTTTCTACTTGTTGATCAGCTTGAAAAATGGTATTTAGTTTTGAAATTTGACCTTACTAAGTTCTCTTATTGTTTTTATTGGGTTTCATTGAATTTTCTATGATCATAGTGTCTGAAATAATCATAGGTTTATTTCTTTCTTTTCAATCATTATGGTACTTTTTCTGACTTTCTTTCTTGATAATGATAGCCAGCACCTACAGTACCAGGTTAAACTGTGGCAAGGATAATAAACAGTCAACCAACCTTGATCCAAAAATGACCCAGATATTGGAACTATAAGGGAAATGTTAAATATTTAAATAAATGTTAAATATTTAAATAGTTAAATAAAAATGTTAAATATGTTGCAAAATCTAGCACAGCAGATGAACAACATGCATGAACAGGTGGGGAATTTGGGCAGAAAGATATAAACCATAAAAAGAGTCAATTGTGAATGCTAATAATATGAAACATGATGTCAGAGATGAAGAAATCCTTTAACGGGCTTATCAGTAAAATGGGCATAACAGAACAAAAAAAGGGAAAGCGTATAGGTAAATAGAAACTAAAAAACATGAAACACAAAAAGCAAAGAAAAAAATAATAGAACAAAACAGATATGTTGTAGAACAACATCAAATACATATAATTTTAGTAGAGAGAGAGTGAATGGGCAGAAGAGATATTTGAAGAGACAATGGCTTTTTAAGTTAATAAGTAAGGATCAACAAATAAGAATCTTAGGAAAATTGAAGCAAGATTAAAAACAACAACAACAACTTAAGTGCATCAGAATAAAACTGCAGAAAAATAGATTTTAAAACAATCTTGAAGGCATCCAGAGAATAAAGAAAATTTACACAGAGGGGGGAAAATTAGAGCCAACTTCTCATCAGAAACTAATCAAGCCTAAAGAAAATTGAGAGGTATTTTAAATTATGGAAAGAAAAACCAATCATCCCAGCATTCTGTGTCCAGAGAAAATATCTTAAAGAAATTAAGGCAGAACAAAGACTTTTTAGACAAAAAAAAGCTGAAAGAATCCATTGCCTAACAAACACTGAAGAAAGTTTTTCAGGAAGAAAAAGTAAGGCAGTAGATAGAAATTTTGATATATACAAAGAAAAAAAAAGGGTGATGGATATAATAAAAATGATATTATATATAACAGACACTTATCTTTTTAATATCTTTAAAATAGTTGAATATCTAAAGCAAAAATATTAACAATGTGGGACTTATATGTAGAAATAAACTAAATGACAGTAACATCACACACACACACACACACACACACATGTTATAAAAAAACGTCTTAAATAAGATCCAGAATCTTATAATATAATGCCCAAATGTCTAGGATACAGTTGAAAATCATTTGTCATATCATGAACATAGAAAATCTCAATGTGAGTGAGAAAAAGTAATTAACAGAGGCCAACACTGAGGTGACATAGATGCTGAAATCAAGGATTTTATAGCAGCCATCATAAAAAATGTTTCATTGGGCAATTACAAGCATGTTTGAAACAAATTAAAGATAGAGTTTCAGCAAAGAAATAGAAAAAAATATCAAGAAGTAAGAAGGAAGCCAATGGAAATTTTAGAAAGTTAAGTGTATAGTAACTGAAATTAAAAACTCTATGGAGGGGCGCCTGGGTGGCCCAGTGGATTGAGCCGCTGCCTTCGGCTCAGGTCATGATCTCAGTGTCCTGGGATCGAGCCCCTCATCGGGCTCTCTGCTCAGCGGGGAGCCTGCTTCCCCCTCTGTCTCTGCCTGCCTCTCTGCCTACTTGTGATCTCTCTCTCTGTCAAATAAAATAAATAAAATCTTAAAAAAAAAAAAAACCCTCTATGGATAGGTTCAGCAGAAGAATAGAGAGGATGAAAAAAAAAAAATCAATGGCCTTGAAGATAGAACAATACAAATTGCCCAACTTTAACAATTGAGAAAAACCTTTTGTCTTGAAAAAACAAAATAAACAGGGCCTCAGAGATTTGTGGTACAATGACAAAAAAAAAAAAAAAAAAACCCTAATACTTGTGTCATGAAAGTTTCAGAAGTAGAGAATAAAGAAAGTAGGGCTTAAAGGCACTCAGAGAAGTACTTACTAATTTTTTTTTCAAATTTGGCAAAAGACATAAACCTAAAGATTAAGAAGCAGAGTAAGCTCCAAACAATAAAAACCCAAAGAAATTCATGCCAACACACAATATAATTAAACTTCTGCAAACTAAAAACAAAGAAATTATCTTGAAAGCAGCAAAAGAGAAATAACACCTTAGCTGTAAGGAAAACAAATTGAATGACCATTGATTTCTCATCAGAAGGCTTGGGGGCCAGAAGTAAGTGTCACAAGATGCTAAAAGAAAATAACTGTTACTCCAGAATCCTATATTTGGCAAAAGTACCCTTCAGGGATATAGGGAAAACCATCACATATTCAGATACAGGAAAACTAAGAGAATTTGTCACCAGTAGACCTACCCTAAGTAATGGCTAATGGAAGTTCCTGAAGCGGAAAGGAAATGATTAAAAAAAAAAAAAAAGGTAGGGATTTGGGAAATATTAGAAAAGATAAAAGATCATGGAAAAAGGAAAAATATGAGTAAATAAACTCTCCATTTCCTTGAGTTTTGTAAATTATGTTTGATTTTGAAGGAGAAAGTATAACATTTTCTAATGTGGTTCTCAACATATGTAGAGGAAATATTTAAGTCAATTCAATTGTAAAAGGGGGATGTTAAAAGAACTGAAGGGGAGTAAGGTTTCTACACATCACTCAAATTGATAAAATGTCAACATCAATAGATTGTGATAAGTTATACATGTATAATATAACACTTAGAACCACTAAAAATCTACATAAAGAGATACACTCAAAAACACCATAGGCAAGAGGAAAAAAAAAACCCCAGGAAACAATGAGAAAACAAAAAACAAAATAGCAGACATAAATTTTAACATATCAATAATTACACTAAATATAAATGATTTAAATATACAAATTAAAATGCAGATATTGGCAAAGTAGTTTTTTTAAAAAGGAGATATATGTCACATATATACACATACACACACATATATACATATACATATATGTACAAACACACACTCTATATGAAAGGAATTTTCTTCAAATACAGTATAAAAGTTACAAATAAAAGTATGGAACACCTCTCTCAATGACTATTAGAACAACTAGACAGAAAATCCGAAAGGATATAAAATACTCAGTAATGCCATTACAACAGGATATAATCAACATTCATAGAATACCTCATGCAGTGCAGCAGAAGACTTACTCTTTTCAAGGGTTCACAAAGCCCTTCCCAAGACAAATCATATCTTGGGCTGTAAAATAAACCTCAACAAATATTAAAGAACTGAAACCATACAGACTGTGTTCTCTGACCACAATGGGATCAAAGTAGAAACAAATAATAGAAAAATAACGGGAAAATCTTGAAACACTTGGATACTAGACAACACACTTCTTTTTTTTTTTAATATAATTTTTTATTTTTTATAAACATATATTTTTATCCCCAGGGGTACAGGTCTGTGAATCACCAGGTTTACACACTTCACAGCACTCACCAAAACACATACCCTTCCCAATGTCCATAATACCACCCCCTTCTCCCAAACCCCCTCCCCCCAACAACCCTCAGTTTGTTTTGTGAGATTAAGAGTCACTTATGGTTTGTCTCCCTCCCAATCCCATCTTCTTTCATTTATTCTTCTCGTACCCACTTAAGCCCCCATGTTGCATCACCACTTCCTCATATCAGGGAGATCATATGATAGTTGTCTTTCTCCGCTTGACTTATTTCGCTAAGCATGATACGCTCTAGTTCCATCCATGTTGTCGCAAATGGCAAGATTTCATTTCTTTTGATGGCTGCATAGTATTCCATTGTGTATATATACCACATCTTCTTGATCCATTCATTAGACAACACACTTCTAAATAATCCAGGGTCAAGGAAAAAGTCTCAAGGAAAATATTTTTAAGAATACATTGAACTGAAGAAAAATAAAAATGGAGCATACCAAAATGTGTGGAACACAGCTAAAGCATTGCTGAGAGAGAAATTAATAACACTAAAGTCTACATTAGAAAATAATAATTAGGGGTGCCTAAGTCGCTCAGTGGGTTAAAGCCTCTGCCTTCGGCTCAGGTCATGGTCTCAGGGTCCTGGGATCAAGTCCCACATCGGGTTCTCTGCTCAGCAGAGAGCCTGCTTCCTCCTCTCTCTCTGCCTGCCTCTCTGCCTATTTGTGATCTCTGTCTGTCAAATAAACAAATAAAATCTTTAAAAAAGAAAAAGAAAAGGAAAATAACAATTCACCAGTAAATAGCTCTTGGAAAAATCTTCCAAAATGAGAACAAGTTGGTATTTCAAGTTTGTGCAATTCTCATTCTTTAAAAAAAAGCCCCACATATTTAAGGGATATTATTCCATCAAATGATCCTGCTCAATCTTTTCTTTGAGAAAGTTTTTTCTCTTGGGATTTATCAAAGAACAAGCAATAGATTACTTACAATCTGGATCATAAGTAAACAATGATAGAAAGATTGACTATAATTTGGTTTCTACTTGGTGATTTGATTAGAAATTTAAGGAATCATATGTTCAGAGTATTATCTCCACCACCACACCTTGCCAATGATAAGAATGTGAAAGTGATTAATTCAAGAAGAATTATCACAAAGCCCTTCCCAAGACAAATCATATCTTGGGCTGTAAAATAAACAAGCATGAATTGAGAATGAGACAACTTTATTGTAATGTCCCTATTCTCTATCTATGAGATGACAGTTTCAAGGGCATTCACCACCATGTAAGCCAGAGATTCCCAGTGTGATTATATATTTGCTTTTACTTCCCATCTAAACTGAGATGGAAGGAATGAGAAGTCTCATTTGAGATGGTGGTCATGACACATTCTTAGTCCAGCTGAGAAGGCAACCATCTCTGTCTTTTCCTCTATTTTGCAATTGGTTCAGAAACCAGTGTTTATCAAGATCTTATTATTTTTTAGGAATGCTATCTAAACTATAGCAATCTTTCAATAAATGACAGCTTCATTACTTCTATGGTTGATGTTGTTATCAAAGATGATCAGCATATGGAAAAAACTCCTGACCACGTAATTAGCCAACTAGAAGAGGAAAATAAGGGAGGAAGGAAGAAACTTGCCCAGGATTACTCATGAGTTAGGGTCTTAAGATATGATAAAATATGCCTGGAATGATTGCTGCAAGGATGAAATGAATATTTCATGCATATGGTTGACTTAAAAAAAATTTAATTCCAGCAGAGTTAACATACTGTGTTATATTAGCTTCAGGTATACAATATAGTAATTCAACCATTCCGTATGTCACTCCGTGCTCATCATGGAAAGCGCACTTTTTAATCTTCATCACCTACTTCATCCATCCTCCCCCATATCCCCTCTAGTAAGCATCAGTTTGTTCTCTATAATTTTTTGGGAGTGCCTGGGTGGCTCAGGTTGTTAAGCATCTGCCTTCAACTTGGGTCATGATACCAGGGTCCTGGGATTGAGACCCACATTGGACTCCCTGCTCAGTGGAGAGTCTACTTCTCCCTCTCTCATTCTCAACCCCCGAACGTGCACACTGTCTCTGTCTTGCTCACTCTTTCTCTCTCAAATAAATAAATAAAACATATTTTTTTAAGAGTCTCTTTCTTGGTCTGTCTCTTTTTTCCTTTGTTCATTTGTTTTTGTTTCCTAAAGTCCACATATGATTGAAATCATATGTAATTTGTTTTTCTCTGACTGACTTATTTAACTTAACATTATACCCTTTAGATTCATCCAGATCTTCCATCCAGTGTTGCAAATGGCAACGATTTCATTTTTGTTTGGGGCTGAGTAGTATTCCATTTTGTATATATTTTCTATATCATATCTTCTTTATCCATTCATCTATCAATGAACACATTACTGTTTCCATAATATGGCTACTGTAAACAATGTTGCTATAAACATAGGGGTGCATATGTCATTTTGAATTAGTGTTTTCATATTCTTTGGGTAAATATTGAACAGTTAAACTACTAGATCATAGGATAGTTCTATTTTTAACTTTTTGAGGAAACTCCATACTCTTTTCCACAGAGGCTGCACCAATTTGCATTACCACCAGTAGAGCACAATGGTTCCTTTCTCTCCACATCTTCACCAACACTTGTTGTTTCTTGTGTTTTTGATTTTAGCCATACTGACAGGTGTGAAGTGGTAGCTCATTGTGATTTTGATTTGTATTTCCCTGATGATGGGTGATGTTGAGCATCTTTTCATAATGGTGCACTTTTAATAAACTCATGGCTTCAAACAAATGTAATGAATAAAAGTTAGAACATGTCCCCATGTTGCATCACCACTTCCTCATGGGGAAGGGGGGTTGGGAAAATGGGGGGGTGGGGTTATGGACATTGGGGAGGGTATGTGCTTTGGTGAGTGCTGTGAAGTGTGTAAACCTGGCGATTCACAAACCTGTACCCCTGGGGATAAAAATACATGTTTATAAAAAAATAAAAAATTTTAAAAAAAAGTTAGAACATGTCTCAGAAAAAACATGGTGAATGGAAAACATACATACAATGATAGAAATAAGTACAAATGTACCCAGTAATCACATGAACTCTAAATTAATTTAACTCACATGTTAAAATACAGAGATTGAATTTTAAAATTCAGCTACGTGCTGATTACATAAATGAAAATAGATTTTGAAAATGTAATGTTGAGTTTAAAAAATGAAGTTTTTTAAAAAAGATTTTATTTATTTATGTGAGAGAGAGAGAGAGAGGAGCACAAGCAGGGGGAGAGGCAGAGAGAGAAGCAGACTCTCTGCTGAGCAGGGAGCCCAATGCGGGGATTGATCCAAGGACACTGGGATCATGACCTGAGCCGAAAGCAGACACTTAACTGACGGAACCACCTAGGTGCCCCTAAAAAATGAAATTGTTTTCTAAGATGATACCACTTATAACATAATTTTAAAACACAAAGAGCAGCACTACATATTGTTTATGAGGATATGTGTAATGAAAGTGTAGAAGTTAGAAACTAGAGGGACACTTACCAAATTTTTCACAGTGGTTCTCTGTGGAGGAGTTGAACTGGTTGGTATTTGGGTGACAAAGCCAGATGCAAAGTTATCATCTTCTACATATTCCCCTTTAATAAAATCTGGAACAAAAAAAAAATGACTAAATGTTAACTTTTTTGTATTTTAAACTGAGTATTTGGGTGTTTGTATATTCTGCTTTAAAAAATAAAAAAGGAAGGAAAAAGACCTCAAGCAGGTAGGTACTCATGTACTGCTAAGGTAGAGTGTCTACTCCACTGCTGTGATGATCTCCGTAATGCTCAGAATTGGGAGGATGGCCTTCTAGAATCTCCCCTAAAAATGGACATAACTTTGCCCTTTTATTGCTCCAGACATTAATACAACCATGTACTGTGTACAAAAGAGCACTGTGCTCCGTAGGAATAAAACGTACGCAAGAAAAATGTAGAGTCAGTGTCTTGTCAAGTTTAAAATTTCACATTGAGGTATAACACATGCTACACTAAAGATGGGGAGATGCAGAAAAAAGGGACTCACCACTGGGGAAACTTGGAAAACTCAATAACCATCCCAAGAGAGTCTTGTCATCAAAAGAGTCACACCCATAGATTGTAAAGTTATATGAGAGCCAAGAGACATATTTGCAAAGTTTTCTTCATTTTATAACTAACCAATGTGTAGGTGAGCACTCTGACTGTGATTGCTAAGGGTTAAGAAGAACATGGTGATGTAATAGACAAGTCCCTGATTTCGTTGATAGTCTCCTCTTTTTTAAAAAAAGATTTTAATTTTTGTATTTGAGAAAGATTGAGCACGAGCAGGGATGGAGGAGGAGGGGGAGAGGGAGAAGCAGGCTCCCTGCTGAGCAGAGAGCCCAGTACAGGGATGGATCCCAGGACTCTGCCACCAAGATCTGAGCAGAAGGCAGAGGCTTAACCAACCGAGCCACCCAGGCGCCCTGCATTGATTTTGTTTTCATCTGATAATTTGAAATTATAGCCCCGAAAAAGTTATAACGCATAGAAAAATGGGCATTTGTTTGAATGGTATGGAGTACCTACAGTTAATAAGGAAATCATTTTTAACTAAATTATTAGACAAGCCACTGGTATTTTTGTGTTCCTAAGAAAATGCAGTTGGAAAACCCTATGTAAATGAGAACTCAGGAAAACTGCTTTTCACATTGGAGCCAACTTTTCCTGGTTGAATGATTTTTTAGAATCACATTAAAGCCTTTTCATTATTTTGATACTGAAGGCCAACTTCTCACAGACTCATCCACCCTGGGAGTCCTCGCCATCAGCCCTGAGAGCTGGAAGGACCAGGAGGCCTGAGAATTGCTGAGTGTTGATCTAATTATCTCTGGCAAAGCATAAGTGTGGACACCATCTGTCTCCATGGGGCAGGAGAGGTAACAAAGAATGCCAAGTGAAGACGTACCCCCGGCATGAGAGAGCAACTAAAGAGACAGTTCCCGCTATGTGGCTTTTCAGACACACATTCACACGCTCAAACACACTCACATCTGTTCACACACTCCCTAATCTCCAAGTGTAAAGCAGAATTATCCAAATTGTCTTGTGTGTCTCTGCTTACACGTTTGTTCTAATAATTTGGTTAAATAAAATCAATTTCTATGGTCATTTCTTAACAAATGAAACCCATTCATTTTCATGGAAAGGCTGAAAGTTTATATAGCTTATATTTTACATGAAAAAGTCAAGCTCATAAAAGAGCTTCACATGTACCCTCAGAAAACAGGTTGCAGAGGTTTCTTCCCCTCTATTGAAGGCACAATGAATGAATCTGTGGGCTTCGGAAAAATGACAGGATCTCCTTCCTTCCCCCATGCCCTGAGCAAAGTAAGAAGTCAGTGTACGTTTCTCAATTTGGGCTGATCAGGCCAATAAAAAACACATAACACAAAAATCACTCATATCAGTAGCCTATGCAAAAAACAATTTACATTTCAGTATGAACTAACTTAAAGGACACCCATTGCATTCCTTGGTGACAAGTTCTTTTTATCTATGAGAACAAGAAATATCAGTGGATGTTGGACTTCATCCATATGAGAATGATCAGAAATGAAAACCTTGAGTTCTGGAAACCCCTAACTTTTCTGGTTCAGTTGGTATAATTTCTTTTTCTCCTGTCCTTTATCTACTAACCTAGTGAATCCAGTTTAGGAATAAAGTGTCCTAGGGTCAACCTCTCTGTCCTCTAACTGCTCCCAGTTTGGGGGAGGGGATGGTTTCCATCTCCCTCCTCCAGTCTCAATTCCCAAAAGTATTATCTTTTTTTTTTTTTTTAAGATTTTATTTGTTTATTTGAGAGAGAGAGAGAGCACAAGCAGAGGGAAAAGCCGATTTTCTGCTGAGCAGGGAACCTGATGAGGGACTGGATCCCAGGAACCTGAGATCATGATCTGAGCCAAAGGCAGATGCTTAACCGACTGAGCCACCCAGACGTCCCTCAAAAGCATTATTTTTGAGACCGAGTTGGGAGTCGAGGTAGGATATCCAATCTAGGATCAAAGCCAGTGCCTGGCAGGGCTGCTAAGATACCAGAAACTGGACCACAACCCTCTGAGCTACCACAAATCGCCAACAGTCTGTGACTCTCCAGGATTTTCTGCAACTCATGTTATTTTTTGTGGGTGACTTTTTAATATGTTCTGCTTGTCAATATAAATCTCTGGGACACAGCAATGTATAAGCAGAGGGGGGCAATCCAGATATTGATTTTCTAGCCAGCAACTTGCTGTTGTTTCCCATACCAGGCAGAAGAGTCTAAATAAACTCCTTGCCCTGGCATTCAAGGCCCTCCATTATGCAGCTCCATCCTAGCTCTCTAGTCCCACATGCCCCCTCATGGACCTGTGGCCCTGCTGTATGGACATGATCCATTTCCAAACAAGCCCTGGATCAGCAAAGTTCTGTGTCTTTGCTTGGCCATTCCTTCAGCTGAGAATGCCATTCCCTCCCTCTGTCAGTGGAACTCGTGCTGACTCATGACCCACACTACTAAGTGCTCTGGTCTCAGGAACAGCACAAGAGAGGCACGTACTCCTGATGCCAACCTCAGAAATGATTAGGAAAAAAATGCATCTTAAACATTAGAAGAAACAATCCCACTCAAGAGTAAGAGAAATGCTAAATAAAACCCCATTAAGATGCAATTTCTAGCTTGGCAGTTTGACAAAAATAAAGTTTAATCAAGCACTTATGCTAAGGCTGTGGCTTAACAGGCAAATTCATATAGAATGGCAGGTGTCTAAATATATATGGTAACTAGGAATGGCTATTTGAAAATATCTAGTAGATTATCCACACATCCATTCTTGACCCTGAAATTTGACTTCCAGGAATAGATCCTACATATATGTTGTATATCTATGTATGTAACCGTGTACGTATATTTGGTTATGTAATATAGCATTGTAACTGCAAAAGAGTGTAAAAAATCTGAATGTTTATTAGTAGGCAATTGGTGCATTCATCAATTTTATTAAATTTATTCTGGTGTGTGCATTCAATGCAATATAACATAATTGCCAAAAGAATAAGGGAGCTGTATATGTGTTGATGGGGAATAGTCTGCAAGATACAGTGTTACGTTAGGCTACAGACATACAGGGCACATTGCCAAAGTGGAGAATATATTTGCTTAAGGAAGGATGAAGAAAATCTCTAAGAGGATATACAAGAAGGCAATTATTATGGTTACTTGTTGCTTTGTTCTGATTTGGTGAAGGAGAAAACTGGGTAGATGTGGAATGTACTGCGAAGAAGGTATGGTCCATAATTTTCATATTTTCGGATGAGTGAAACACATTACTGTGTTACTTAATTGAAAATTAAAGAAATAAATTTTCAATTATTAAAGTAGATTTGCCATTTTGGAGGCGAAGTCGAAAGTGGAAATCGTGGAATGAAGGGGAGGGAGCAGAGGGCAGGGGGAAAAGAGAGGGGAAAGGAGGGCAATGAAGGCGGGGAGCAGAGGACAGGGCACGGGCGGGCGGGCGGGGAGAGGAGGAAACAGAGCATTTGCTCTCCTGATAAAGGCTTCTTTTAGGCTGAAATTGCTCCTGGAATAATAAATTAGATACATTTATTACCATCTATTTTTCCTTGGATTTCAACAAAAATGACCCATTTTTTAGAACCCAGTGGTACTACTTAATCATAGTGTTTGGTCATTAGACAAACAAATACCCACCAATCCGTTTACTTCACAATGGTAATCACATAACCAATAAATGGAAGAAAGAATGCTGGATTCGAATTTCAGCACGATCTGCGAGCCTCTGTCACATTGGTAGTTACTTCAGCCACCTGAGTTTTTAGTTCTGTTATGAAAAATGGAGTCAAGCCATACTGATCTTATTCTTCCTCCCAGGATGTCGTCAGATCCCACTGCCGGCATCACCCCCCGAAGCAGCAGTGCCTTCGGTGCTCTGGCCCAGGCTCCCTCCTCCCTTCCTCACCGCCCTCAGGGACCCCTCAGCTGGGGCACCCAGAACTGCGCATACCACAGGCCAATGCAGTCGCCAGAGGGGTGCTGTTCCTAGCTTCGTCTTCTTTCAGACCATGGTCAGCTCTCAGTCAGTCTGTCTTCCAGTCTGCCTTCCATAGGACAGCGGAAATGGCTGATGATTTCCAGAAACACATCTACAGTAATTCCTAGGGCCAGGAGCTCAGAGCCAATCATCTTAGAAGAACACTGTTCCACAAAGGCATTACTGTAGACTTGGCATCCAAAGACTCAGCTGCCATATTCTCTGGGTTTCCAGAGTAGCCCTTGGTCTTTTCAACAGACGTAGGTTCATAAACAGGATCCATTAAACCCAAACTTGGAAACACGCATGATCAGGTATACGAGTTTCTGGCCATCTTGATGGGTTACCTCACAGAAGTGCCCTTAGGGACTTCGCAGTTGACGAAACACGCAGAGAGGTGCACCCTTGTACCCAATCACTAAGAGACCTAGACATGAACGCAAGGGCTCTCT
The DNA here is from genome assembly GCF_011764305.1 of Mustela putorius furo. NCBI lineage: Eukaryota > Metazoa > Chordata > Mammalia > Carnivora > Mustelidae > Mustela > Mustela putorius. The sequence continues at coordinate 8,123,449 of NW_025422010.1, read as the reverse complement.
CCAGAGAAGTTCAAGGCTCCTTGTATGCCTCTTTGGAGTGAATGCCATTGGTAATGCCTGACATTCAAAAACTGTGCCCTTAAAAAACAAAACAAAACAAAAAACAAAACAAACAAACAAAAACTGCGCTCTTATCTATCCAAACAAAAAAGGAGTAGTAATGATTAAATCTTAGCCCACAAGTTAGCAAAAAGTTTACACTTGGCTTTGGAATACACCTCATAGACACATTATATACATTTTATTATTCTTCCGACTTGTACTTCGATATGTTGGCGTTCCCAGTGGATCAGCCCCTTGAATTAAAAGAAACAACACTGGCCAGGAATGAACTGAGGAATAAAATGAACCCCTTGCACATGCTTCAGAGGAACCCATGTGTCTGGAGAGAAGGGAGAGTCCCACCTGACGCACCAGGCATCCTTTGTTCCTCCAAAACCCTCCCAAACTCCCTCTTCCCGGGGGCCTCACAGAACATAGGCGATTGAGAGGGCAGCAGCCCACTGCCCCCCTGCAGAGAGAGCCAACCCCCGTGGGATCCTGAGGGGGTGTTAGCATGTACTGTACCCTTAGCGCTGAAATGTCAGAAGCCTGACAGTGATATTTCCATACGAGAAAGTTCTGCCCTCCAGAGAAAGAAAACGTCCCTTCATTCCAGCATGACGCCCTCCTCTGGTGGTGGGGTCAGCAGGTCCACAATTTTGATTTTCAGATTAAAAGGTCCTGATGCTTTTGTGACTGGCCGGGTAATCCTTTGCCACACAGAGGCATTGTCCCACTTGAACTCGCCACAAATGGAGAATAAGCCGCTTCCAGGAGCTCCTTAATTTCCTCGGAGGCTGAAAAATCTCCCTGGCAACCCCGGGGGCAGCTTTGCATTTTGGAAGGGTGGTGGGGGGGCTTGGATTTGCACGGCCAGCCCCACCCCCACCGGTCCCCCGACACACAAAAAGCCTTCTATTTTTTTTTTTCAGGGATTACATGGAGGGCAGAGAAAAGAGCAGCCGAAACACGTGACCCAGGGCGTAGCGTGAATAGTTGGGCCCAAAGCCGGCGCTTTGAATCTGTGGCTAATTTACTGCATGGGTTTCCTTTCCTGAGGCTTTGAAGGAGCGGGTTGCACTCCACCCAGCACAGTCATAATAACGCTGCATATCCTTGAATGCTCAGAGTGCCCTTCACGCCAGGAACTCAAAAGCACTTTGACTTATTGGGAATAAAATAAAAAGGAGATGCAGAGAAACCCTCATCCCTGAAGTCCCCTGCGTCAAGCCGACGTTTCCGACGAGGTCTTTTAAGAATATCATCTTATTCCAGCCCTTCGAGAAGCATCCTCGCTAATGCCGAAGGATCCCCCTGCCACAGCCCGACTCTGTCTGCCTCACCCCCACGCGGTGCCCCAAAGCCTACCAGGCCTTGTCCCCAAGCACAGAGTCCCAAGCGGGATCACCAGCCCCGCCTGGTCTTCCTGCCATTTGATGTGATCACAGCTAATTCCTTCCTCTGTTCCCAGAGGTTCGGGGCAACCCGAGAGAATGGGAGCCTAAGAGGATTAAATGTCCACTGAGGAGAGACGGGGAAAACAAACGAGAGGCGCTGAGGAGAGAGGGACCCCGCGTGGGGGGCGCACCCAGGGTGAAGGCTGTACATTTTTGTTACATCATTTCATCTCAGATTCTAGCAGCAAATGAGGAAGACAGAGGGGCTGGTTGTAAGTAACATCGTGCATGGGGACCGGAGTCCCTAACCCCTCTTTTGGCTCCCAGATGTGATAACTAGGAAAAATGGCCTAAAAACACACCAGGCTTCCAGAGCAACTTAAAATATAATATTCATTTGTAGACGGCATCGATGTTCAAAGTGGCATGATGAGGGCATAAAGCAAAGTCAACTACATACCATGAAACAGGGCTTACAACTAGAATGAGTCCCAGACACCTGGTACCTGCCATCTGTGGTCACCCCACGCTCTCCTCTAGCTTGGAAATGGATTTTAAATATCACCTGGCTTACCATTTGTTAAAGAAAGATGAATTTGGAAGCGAAAGACGACGGATTTTGCATCAATACGAACGGCCCTGTAGTGATCGTTGGGGTGCGATCTCAGTCTGCTCTTCGCAGCTGTGGCATCTGTCAGTTCTGGGATTGTTATTACACCAAAAATGAACCCGTCCAGAGTGTGATAGAAAGGGTGCCCGTTGTTGTTGTTGTTGTTGTTGTTGTTATTGTTAATTGGGGATATCAGATTCCATAGCGCGGTGGTAGAACCACACACACACACACACACACACACACACACGGGGGGTCGCTCCCTTCATTTCCACCTCATCCCATGCTTTGAACGTGGATTCTGGAAAACTGAGCTGGTTACGTGAGTCATGGGGTCCCGGGGCCTCCAGCCTCATTCGGTTCTCCTGACAACTGCCTCCGTCTGGAAAACAAAAAATAGCTTCATCCTTTATGGGGATCCATTAGGTTCTATCAGGTTCATGATCAATTATCAACGGATGGTGAAGAATATTTGAAATCAAAATGGAGGGGAAGTAATTAAGGATGAAAAAAGGGAGCTGAAATGAAAGCCGACGTTCTCCTGGTGACATGACAAGGGGACAAGGGCCGTGAGTTCCCTTAAACACAATAGCTTTTGGTATACTTTTTAAAACCGGAAGATAAGAAATTTGGCTCCGTTAAATGTGAGAAAAAGCAAAACCGAGGTCTAAGTTCATGTATATCTTAAACAGTACTCAGAAGGTTTGTGTCATGGCCCCAAAGCCAGGTTCTTGGCATATTGTTATCCACAAAGGGAAACCTTAAACAAGAACAACTTCTCTCAGAATAGGACTCTCAACGCAGTAGGGGCTCCCAAGGAAAACCTTTCCCACAGACACTGCCCATGGTACCCCGATCTAAGGGCTGGGACTCTGTCAACCCAGGATGGATACTGACCCTCGCAAGACCAAGCTGTTCCTGCGTGAATCCACACCGGGTTTCTGGAAACCTTAGAAACTGGAGCTGTGAATGTGTAGTCCTACACTAGACAGGGAGACTGCTTTCTCTGCTGGGAGGACTGCCTCTGACCTAACACCAGCCCAGCAGAAACAGAAGGTTCACCCATCAGAAGCTGTGAAATTTCAGACCCTCTCCCTGTGTTAACAAGTGTATACATGATCACATGTGTGCACCAAGGTGGAGGGGAGGGGCATCACGTTCTCCTTTTGACCTGGTCAGGAAGGCAAGACTTTTAGTCTTGCACCTTCTATGCCAAGGAATGTAAATTGTCAGACAGAGAGATTGCAGAGAGAGAGAGAGAGAGAGGCAGAGAAAGGGAGAGCCCAGGGGGTGGGAGGGAGAGAGCACTGAGCTCATTATCAAGAGGTCTTTCTTCTCCAGCCAGCTTCAGAGAACCATCTGTCGATGGGGCCAGGAAATGCTGGCTGGGAGCTCCACAAAGGAGCTGAGAGGTTCGGGCAGCCTGGCACCTGTGTAAATGTCTGTCCCAGCAAGAGTGACCCCATAATCACCTCGACCTTGTTTAAGCAGAAAGTTACCCCCTCAACCTGAGCCTGATTTTAGCGCAGTCCACAAAGCCCCCTCCCCAGGAGGAGCCCAGCCCCTCAGCCCTGCCCTGGAAGTTTCAGCTCCTCCCCCAGGGTGGGGGAGAATGTCCCACTCTGGTTCTGGACATCAAGGACTTAACTGGAAGGACCCGAGCTGGGTGCTTTCTTCTGATTCATCAGCACTTTCAGCCAGGATGCTTGAGATCCATTGTTTGTAAAGTAAACTCAGATTCCAAGTTTAAACTTCAGAGGAAAGGAGTGTTGGAAGCACCTCTAGACCCAAGTTCCCAAAAGCTCCCGTTTCAGTACTCCTACCTGCCCTGCTTTCCTCTCCTGCTTCCTCAGTCCCCCATGATGTGATGTGTTGTTCTCAGCTTGTATGAGAAGGAATTGTTATGCGCTGACCTTGGGTGAGAAGCTACTTTCATGAAGTCATCAATTACCAGGGGTGTGTAAGCACTCCCCAAATACATAACGCCCGGGTTACCTCTTGTGTTTTGGCTTTCCTGTAGCCCAGAGTTCAAACCTCTGCTTCAGCGTAGCATAACCTGTATGGACATAAGACGCATGCTACCATACCGATTGGTATTTCTAGTTTCAAGTTCTGTCATGTTATTTAAAGGAGTACACAATGAAATGATTTCAAAACTAAAAACGTCACTCTACAAATGCACATTAACCATATCACTGACAATAAAGTAAACGCTAACTGAAGCCATTCTAAGACATCATTATAATCATTATAAGCCTCACCATAAAATCTAAGAAACATCACTTCTAGCCTGGGTAGGATGGTGAGTAAACCATTCAGTTTTCCATGCCAATGGGAATGGTTCCAATATTTCTGGCGCTCTGTGTCTGAAGATTAAAGCTGACTGTTCAGACTTAGCCTTTATCATTCTGGATATCAGCGCCTCCCCTTCCAACCACCCCCCCCCCGCAATAACCAGAAATAAACTAAGGAAAAATTAAATGACTTGTGAAAAAGTAGAGGAAAATGAAAATCAACTTAAATGCATTCCAGACCATTTTTGTGCAGAAAAGTTTGCACCATTCACTATTTTCTTCCTTGGAAATACAATTCACCAGCACGAAGGTACAGAGACTTGGGATGATTTGAGTTCCCCAATAATAGGGGGTTTTGCAAATGACACATCAATTCCTATTTCCTCCTCCCATAGACCATGAGGGAAAAAGAGAAAACCAAAAAATCCAGGAAAGCTAATCAAGAAAACAGAACTATTTTGTAACCCATGTCTTTATGATGATCGTTTATATACAAACATTTATTTAAGGTGGACGTGTGTTAAGTTCAACAGAAAGTATGAGCAAATAATCACTGAATTCTGTTTTTATCAATTTCTTTTCCCTCCTACTTTAATCAATACCCAGCCATGTATTCCTGCTTTCTGCACTCTATGTAAATATTGCTTCTTTAATTAATGTCATTATACACGCGTATGCTATTCCGTATCTCATTACCACCCACTGAAGAATGCCTAAAGAACATGGATTGTGGGTCATAAAACTTGGCTTCACGGATGCTTCTTGATAGCTCTGATCTTTTTAAGCTTTGTAATGTAATAGCTATGAGTTTCCTACTCCTGAACGGTAAATAGAAGCCTCAGTAATACCCACTCGGAGCCGTGAACGTCAAGTCAAATGTTGACAGAACGTATCTCCAGCCTTATGAACTGGGAAGAGGTTTGCAAAGTTTGATTCCAACTCCCCTTTCTCTGACAAGCTTGCAGTCACATTCAAGTAGGGCCAGAATAAGTTCAGCCAACAACGGTGGCCTCCGGGCACCTTCACTTACATTCCCTAGAGTTTGAGGAACAAAGAGAGTGACTGACCAGCCCTACCTGAGAGCTGGGACAGCAGTCCCTGGGACAAGGTCATGGCACTGTAGGGGGCCTTCAGGGCTGAAGGCCAACTGAATACAGCTGGAATGGTAGCCTCTGGACACAGGGCAGGGAGCCCATACTCATCAGCAGTGTAGGGACTGCCTTTCCTTGGGGGCCAATTCAACTCCACCATTCTGGCCAACAGTAACAACAAAATCCCAGCCCCCATACGAATTCCTCCTCTTCTCTCCAGAGGGTCCATGGGGTGAAGAGGAGAATGCTATGATTCTGGGTAAGGGAGAGAGCTAGGGCTGCAAGTCTCCATCCTGTCCTTCTGGGACTGTGCCCTGCCCTGATCTGTGACACCCATCCAATATTTTCCCTTGTGCTATGCCCCCCCAACCCCAGGCTGGTGTTGCTGGCTCCTGTCCCACCCAACCCCCTCCCCAACCAAGAGTGGGAGGATACAGGATCTAGGGGTAATCATGACATCACTCTAACTTACTTTAGGAAACACGTGACGTCACTAGCAAAGTTTGATGAAATCCAGCTTTGAGGTCAGAAATCAGATCCCAAAGTTTCCGTTGCCAGCTCCCCACCCCTGGCTACCTGAGCAGGGTCAACTGGTTGTCCTCACATCTCCATTTCCTCCACAGTAAGTGGGGAAATGGGTGGTCCTGGCTTTGTCTCAGCTCTCCATCTGGTACTGAGGCTTACATGAAACAAGCAGACTATAGAGACTAGGAAGGATGTGGGTGATGGTTTACACCGGTGTAAAACAGAAACCCGAATTCTTAGTCAGTGCACCCCACATAGCTAAGGGAAGCCTTCCCAACTCGTTCACACCTCAGCTGTCACCTCTCTGAACAACCGAATCCCACCCATGACATTGGCAATGGGATAACCTTGACAGCATCGTTAACAAAGTGGCACTTCCGTTATTATCTTGGCTCTGAGATGACTTGAAGGTCCACACCCACACCGTCAATAGGATTTGCCCTTTGTCAAAAGAAGGTTGTGCTCAGGACTTTCTCAGGGTGGTGGGGTCATATTTTGATGTGAGCCCCCTCTTGGCTGGTTGCGCCATCTTATTCTGCCTGAGTATTTACTCTGCCTCTCCAGTGCTCCACGGTGGGACAGCTGATGGATGGGGCTAGCAGGGTTCCTGCTACTCGGGAAAAAGTACTCAGAACCCTGGTTGTTACTTCCATAGCACCTACTACATGCTGGACACCGCTCCAAGTAGGCCACACACAGGCTCATTTACTCCTAAGGCAACATTTTCAAGAAGACAGAAATCACAAGCCCATGGTCACACAGTAAGAGGCAGAGAGCCATCGAAGGGTCAATAGCCTTTCCATTGTTGAATAAGACAGGAAAGAGTCGGATACTGGGTGTGGAGGACTTTTGATGGATAGATTTTCATTCCCTCTCAAAACTTCAGGAGGCAGAGATTTTTACTGTGAACATGCACATACATACCCCCACCTTCTCTTTATGTTCTGTCTGTGTTTTGCTCTCATTATACCTTTCACTATACAGCACAGTGGGTATTTTACTTTGTTCCTTATTCTTTCTCCCCATTAGAATATAATATAAATGGTGGGGTTTTATCCCTTTTATTCCCCACTCCTGGGTTTCCCATACCTAGAACACAGCGTGTAATTGGTAGTCAATAAGAAACGGTTGAACAAATGCCCATTTTACAGATGCGAAAACAAACTCAGTAGTTGTCTGACTTATTCAGGATGGCAGGGCTGGTGAGTCACAGGCCTGGGATTTGAACACTGGGCATCCCCACCTGGAGTCGCTACTCTTCTCTGTCCTCATGATGAGAAAACACCCTTATTTTTTTTTAATTTTTTTTTATTTATTTGACAGAGAGAGAGATCACAAGTAGGTAGAGAGGCAGGCAGGTGTGTGGGGGGGGGAAGCAGGCTCCCTGCTGAGCAGAGAGCCCGATGCGGGACTCGATCCCAGGACCCTGAGATCATGACCTGAGCCGAAGGCAGCGGCTTAACCCACTGAGCCACCCAGGCGCCCCACCCTTATTTTTTTCTTAAAGATTTTATTTATTTATTTGACAGAGAGAGAGAGATCACAAGTAGGCAGAGAGGCAGGCGGAGGGGGAGGGGGAGGCATGCTCCCCACTGAGCAGAGAGCCCCATGAGAGGCTGGATCCCAGGACCCTGAGATCATGACCTGAGCCGAAGACAGAGGCTTAACCCACTGAGCCACCCAGGTGCCCCAGAAAACACCCCTATTGAGACACACTTTTCTCTGGTCTTTCCACTTAGCATTCCAGGCACCATTCATTGATAAAAAATGAATCTCATCTCCATTCTCCTTAACATTCCTCCACATTTGCAAACAGTTAATTGTTCCATCTTATCCACCCACCTGCCCCCCACCCCCACCCCGGACTCCTTGGGTCTTCACACAGAGCAGCTTTTCTACCTCTCTCTCCCCGGGGCATGTTTTCGTCTGTCCTTCTGAAAGCATGCTGCAGATCTCACCTCAGGGTGGGGAGAAGTCGAAGAAGAGCAAGCCACCTGTTTGCCCGAGGGGCACATGCTACTGCTCCCTTCCTTCCCTATCCCCTGCCGCCTGCTCCCCAGCAAGGGGCCTGGCCCACTCTTCTTCATCCTACCCATGGACAAGGCCGGTTTGAAGTCGCAAGGGTATGGCCCCGCCCTCCACAAAGGCAGGAGCGTCACCGGCAGCCTGGCTCGCCCATCCGTGAGGCAGAGAAAGGTGGCCAACGTCCTCCAGCTCCTCCGGAGGCTGAAATCAAGACTGAGCAGGTCTGCGCCAACGTCCCATCCTCTGTGTTCAAACTTGGTGCTGTCACATTCCTCACATAATTCCCCGTCCTTGTGCCTGCAAGGCACAGCCACTGTGTGGGAAGGGCACCCTTTCCTAATGAGCTTGGCTAAATCCAACGTCTCCCGGCTGTGTGGGCGCCCCTTGGCCCCTGGGGGCTCCTGTAAATGGTGGCAGGTAGGAGGGAGTAAACACAAGCAGGAGGTGGGGAACTTCTCAATCAAGTCCCAATCCTGGGAACCCCAACATTGCATCTGCCTTTCTGATTTATTAAAAAAAAAAAAAAAATCAGGCAGAGAAATCTCTGGGTGGCCAGGTAGAGTCTGTTGGTGACAGGATCCCCAACTTAAGTTGTCTGCAAAACCTAGAAGGCAAGGCTGCCTGGACACCCCTCCTGAAAACACGTATATCTGTGAGTTCAGACCCTCCTACCGCCACCCTACATTGGTGAGACAATCGCACCCATATGTTCACAGTGCTCTGCTCTCTTTCCCGAAATCAAGAATTGCTTAGTTCCTCCTCTGTCATCAACAATGAGCCCAGCAGGAGCAACGCTGAGTGATATGGGACATATCATGACCAAGGACTTCTCTGGAGGCTAATATTTACCTTTGAAACTTGCGTCTTCTAGAGGTGGCCTCCATGATTTCAGGAAGTTCTGCCCCTTGAAGATCTTTCATCTGGAAGCCTCCAGAACATTCTAGACACTATTACGCCTCATGGAATGGTGGCTTGGCAGACATTAAAATACCCATTTCTCAAATGGGAGAAGTAGGTTCTTTGAAGGTAATAGCATTCAGAAGCATCTCGGAAGTTATTCCCAAGTGATTATTTGAAGTACAAATGGCTGTTTTGATCTTAGGACTCCCCTGTGTGGGCCCTGACAGCAGCTCCGCACTGACAGCCTTGGAGTTGGGTACCAATGAGTAATGACCGCAGGCCTGCCCCAATCTCCCCCATGGTCATGGCCCCTCTGTGCTCCAAGCCAGATGTCTGCTGCTATGGGAATATCACCTTTTCCCTTGCTAAGCACCTGGTGCACTGGGCATTCTCCCATTTTCCTGAAGAGGTATTGTTCTTCAAGTACCAGGTAGTTTGAATTATCCTTAGGCAATGAGTTTTGGCTTTCCCTTCCAAAATAAAACATTGTGGAGGCTACAGAGAAGAATCCCAATGATGCCCATTGAAGGCAAGTGTAACTTCTACTGCCTGGCCAAGAAAGGAAGCTTTGACTACTGACAGCATGGAGTGGGGGACAGGTACCCCCCAGAAGGTGCCCAGACTTCTTTCTCTGCTGCTTGGGCTGGTGTCCCTTCCCACTGTGGCTTCTCCACAATCCCTTCTCTATTCAGTGGCCAGGCTCATTTTCTTGGCATTTGTTTTCTCACACTCTTTTTTGCTTAAGCTTGCAAAGGCTTCATGCTCTTTTCAGAACACAGTCCAGACTCTCTGCTCTGATGCAGAGTCCTGCAGGTTGTGACCCTGCCACACCTGCCCAGCCTTGGGGCTCCCGACTCCTCCTCTGCCCCAGCACACAGACCTGCTTTCTTCATATTTGAACTTGCTAAGCGTATTCTCACCTTAGAGCTCTAACCTGCCCTTCCCTCAGCCTGCAGTGTTCTTCTCCCTGATTTTTTTTTAAATTTTAAATGTATTTAATCAACACTAACAGAGCAAGGGATATGGCGCCACAAACCACAAATACTTGTTCGTCTTCGCGGATCTTTGAGTAATTGTACTTCTTGCTTTCCTTTCCTTTTTTTTTTTTTTTTTTTTTAAGATTTATTTATTTATTTGAGAGCAAGAGAACAAGAGAATGAGCAAATAGGGGGAAGGGCAGGGGGAGAAAGAGAGGGCATCCTCATGCAGACTCCATTCTGAGCATGGAGCCAGACCCTGAGATCATGACCCTGAGATCACGACCTGAGCTGAAGCCAAGAGTCAGACACTTAACCAATTGTGCCACCCAGGGACCCCTCCTTGCTTTTCACACCTCAGCTAATACGTTAAGCCATCAAAGAGGCCCTTCCGGATTGTCTGCACTAACATTGGACCAGCCACTCAGTCCCTAAAAGCCTGTTTCATTCTTCGCTTTGTACTTACTGTTGCTGTTTTCTTTCTTATTGTCTATCTCTCCCACTGGAATGCAAGCTCCATGAGGACAGGCCGCTTGTGTCCTTAGAATCTAGAACAGTCCTGGGGGTTACTGATATACTCAATCCCTCCTTTTTAAAGAAGGAAGGAATGTACAGAATGCTGTGAGAATCCCACCCACCCCCCAAATTTGAGTGCCCATAAGATTCTCAACATGGGCATACTTATTTATTCACAAACTTGTAGGAATGTGATGCTCTTCTGGTCACACATGGGAATAAATTTAGTTGCAAAATATAAATGACCATTTGAACCCAGCAAGGGAAAAATATGTTCCAGGAACACAATCGTAAGAACAATGTTCTTGCCTTCAATGTTTGCTTAACACCACTGTTGTATTCCTTTGGGTCTCCTGCTGGATACCCAGTTCTTCTAACATTTAAAAACAAAACATGCTTCTGGGACAAAAATATATTCCATTCCCTCTGTCACTCATCTTTGGAGATCCAAAAGGTACCTTGGTCATATATATATTGATAACTAAAGGAAAAGTAATTTTGAGGTCTTAACTTATCATTGAACATAGAACCAGAACTCCAAGGAAACTTGGGATTGTCCGTTTAGCTCAGGGGCTTTTTAATCCCTTTTTTCTTACCCAAGACCCACAGTATGAATCACATTTTATATCGGAATCTGGTACTCAGACACAAACATTGTTGAAATGAGCAATTCATGGAACAGGCTGTGCCCTAACTACATAGAATGGTCCCTATACATCTAGTCTAGTCAATTCGATTCGATTTGATTTAATTTGATTTGATTCTATCCCATCTCATCACACCCCATCCTATCCCATTCTTCAAACGGCCAGACGAACTCACTAAATTGATTTCCTAGCCCATTAAGTTTATAACCTAAAGTTTGAATACACTGCTTCTGAGCCTAACACCCTATACCCCCACCTTTTTTTTTTTTTTTTTTTTTTTTTTTTTTGCACGGAAGAAAACACAGCCCAGAAGGTTGTGAATTGTTCAGGGCCCAATAGCTAGTCAGAACTGGATACAACTCAGCATCTGGTTTATGGTTCCTATTTGAACAAGGGCTTCAAGTCACCAGTGTGAACTTCTGATCACCTGGGAAGAAATTTCATTGGTTAGAGCATTGTCTTTTGGAACCTTCGATATTTAAACAGTGTTCAGCAGGTAGCGGGTCATAGACAAGGTCCAGTTGCTGACCCCACATCACCTTAAGATGGACTTTCTGCTCCAGTGTGATCAGTCTATCTGCTGACCCAGTAGACTCCCTGCCCCGAGTTAATGACCCTCCCAAAAGGAAGACCCTCAGCCTAGCAACATACGTATGTACTTACAGAGTATTGCCTACCAGAGGGCTAATGCTATTGCAAAATAATTGATTTTCTCTCATGTTTCTCAAAGAGAAATGCCCTGCTAATCTAAGATCTCCTAGGAGAGGAAAAGCATTTCATGAGATAATTCCAAAGGATTCCAAGCTCAAAGTTAAATGGCTAAATACACATTAGAATTAATACATTCATTAGTTCTTTTAAAATCAAATAGATTTTATTTATTTATTTGACAGAGAAAGAGAGTGTGTGCACAAGCAGGGGGAGTGGCAGGCAGAGGGAGAGGGAGAAACGAGCAGGGAGAATGATGCGGGGCTCAATCCCAGGACCCCGGAATCATGACCTGAGCTGAGGCAGATGCTTAACCGACTGAGCCACCCAGGCACCCATATTCATTAGTTCTTAGTATGAGGTAGGCCCTATAACTCAAAAGAAAATTTTTTAGACATTCCGAGAATGGATTTAAGGGAGAGGAAGAAGAAATACCAGCCTTTACATATACACTCTTTGTTGCTGGTTTGAGAAAGAGGACCCAGGCCCTCAGAGGGACAGAGGTTACCCTTGATTTATCAGTAAGTATGCCCCGAGGATAAAGAAACTGCCCCTACATCTGGGACAATTTTGCACACAGTCTATAAAGAGTAAATTTAAAAGTGCAAGCAGCTAGCAGTTGAAAAACTCCCAAAGGAAGAGTCAACCAGGACAGACAGGAAGCATGAAAATCCTACTTAAATGAATGGAATGACTTTTGCCCAGACGGTGTGCTCAGTTTACCTGGTCATTCCGAGGTGTCTTGTGCCTTTATTTTTGGCTACTGGGCTCTTCCAGGGTCCCAGACAATGAGCCATCATGCTCAGGGTCACAAAGCTGGCTTGCCCTGATTCAGGAAACGTGGGGTAGACTCTCCATTTGTTCAGCCTATAAGTTACGTCCTTCACTGCCTGAGCCTTCCTCCCACACAGCAGAACCTGGGGCGCGGCACCTGAGTTGGGTTGGGTGGGGTCTGGATGCCAAGACTGGGTGTGGCAGTTCAGGTAGAACTTGCCCCTGGGCTCTGATGCTTAGAGACAAGGGAACCGGCAAGAGAAAACACCTCTTGTAGAAACCAAAATCAAGAGCAAGGGAGGATCCTACTAAAGAAGCCAGGCACAAGGGGCATCAGGTTTGGGGCAATAAGACAGAAGTATAGCAATAGATTAAACTTGGAAGAATTCCTCATGTTATTACCAGGCCAGCTCTTTGAAGGCTAGGGTAGGATAAGATAGCGTGGAAGAATGTTTTATGGAGTAGGAGTATGGCTTGTCATGGGAAGTAGCATTTCAGTTAAATGTGTGGGTTATGATGGCAAATACAGCTCTTCCTCGGCATCTTGGTTAAAGAAGTGGATTTTGGGGGCCTGGGTCACTTAGTTGGTTAAGCAATAGCCTTTGGCTCAGGTCATGATCCTGGAGTCCCAGGATCGAACTCACATCCGGCTCCCTGCTCCATGGGAAGTCTGTTTCTCCCTCTGACCTCTCCCCTCTCATGCTCTCTCTCTCTCATTTTCTTTCTTTCTCAAATAAATAAATAAAATCTTAAAAAAAAAAAAAAAAAGGTGGACTTTGCTTCCCTACTATTGCATGCTTAGAAAGTTGCTAGGCGACACAGTTCCATGTCCACAATAGCATGTCCCCAAGAGGTGACCCGAGTTTGGCCAACACAACACTCCACACAGCCCCAGGGACCCTTGCTTGGTGTCAGCTATATAGCCTCCTGTGCCTCAAAGGACACTTTTCTAGGTTGGCCTGGACTGAACAAAACGTGCTCAACCCCCTAAACCTTGCCTTGTGCCTACCACTCCACCCCAACTCCACATGGCTACTTTTTCTCAAAATAGGAGCTATGACATTAACCAGGAATGGTGACTTGACAATAAAGAACAGGAGAGATGGTGCCTGGAATCCTCAAAGCTAGTGCACTAATGGACAATAAACCAGCAAATAAATATGTCTCTCTCTCCATTATTCTCAATCTTTGTCGATATAAATCAATATACCTCTCATTGATCCATGAAAATTCATTACAAAATTGTAATACGTATTTAAGTTAAGTTGTACAGTTAGGGACTTCATATAAAATATTGGCCCAGAGCCCTTCAAACCCCAAAGCCTGCCTTAGTGAAGAGAATGGACACCTGATCTTGGCCTTAACCTTATATTTAACCTTCTTCCTTGCTGGTCTCCACAGTACTTACATGGTGGTCAACAGAGGGCAGTCCCCAATAAATATGTTCTGGAAAAAAGACAGAGTTGGTAACCCTGGCAACGCCCCTAATGTTTCATTTTTTACCTTCTTAAAAGCAGTATGTAATAAGGGAATTACCCTAAACAGTGAAATAACAAAAGTACTTCCAGAAGGTGAAGGTGAAGGTCAGATTTTAGAAACACTCCAAACCGAAGTTTAGTTTCAGAGAAAAGGAATGTTCTCAGCATAGAGCCCAGCATAGAGCCACTCAGAGACGACCCTATGAGGCAGAGGACGTGGGAGCCGGATGTGGGCAGTGGGACATGGCACATTCTCTGTGACCTCTGCTGGGTGGCTACAGATTAGCAAACACGCAGAAAACCACAGGGACAGCCACTTTGGCTAAGGAGGGACACGCTCTCAAATGGTAAACCCACAAATGAACATACAAGTTCAGAATTCATAAATGTTCCAGAAAAGACAGCACAGCTTAAAAGTGGTATGCATTTCATTATGAAGCAAATTTACTGATTTGTTTCAGTTTTATGTCCCGGGAAGGACAGATCTTGGCAGCGTTTCCATGTTCAGATCACTCCCTGCTGCTGCTGCTTTTGATTTTTTCCTTCCTTGGTTGTGACTTCTACCAGGACTCTTGACACTGAGCTGTAATGTTCTCGAATGTGCGGCAATGCCAAGCGGAGGCACTTAATCAAACAATTGCAGTTAAAATCACTGATCTTTTGTTTTTGAAATTTGGGTTGAGAATGAGGTTTTGGGGCAAAGAACTCTTTATAAGCAGAAGCCTAACCAACACCAGCTTAAATTGCTGAAATGGCTGTTTTCCTTAAAAATCTACATTTATAAACACGTGCGGTAACAAAGACACGACTAGAGCTACTGTCACATTCCTCCTTAAAGCCCAACTGTATTTCTGATGATCCTGTCTCCCTTTGTCTCCTCCTATCTCAAAGCCTGGGAAACACTAACTTCTTAGAATTAAAGGATTGAATATCTCTGATTAGACACAATTTCCTCCCAACTTAGGGAAATGGTGATGCAGACTTGCCTTGGCCAGATTGGGAAATGACAGCAAAAGTATCCCCAGTGTGTGCCAGCCCCAACACACACACCTGCCACAGAGCCCTGCTCCTTGAAGCCACAAATATCTGGTGTGCCTGGCCCCTGAGGGTTTTCCTTTGCGGTGACCAAGGAGGTGAGCACATGCCTTTTGTTGGATGAATTAATACATGCATGAAATTGCAGTGGCAACTCTCTGGGCTCTGGGGGACAGACCTTATGAACTGTTGCATGACCGAGTAGGTACACTCAGAACAGAGGTGGAATGGGTGAGGGAGCCCCATGAATAAGGAAGAGCAAACTACGGCAGCCTTGACTTCCAGAGATTCTTGGGATTGTTTTCCCCCAAAGAGTGTAACCCACTGGTGTAGCAGAGTCACAGTGACAACTAGGCAAGAGGCAGGCCCAGCAACACAAGTATCCCAAATAAGTGAGAAGAAGGGAGCCATTCTGGGGCCCAATATCATTTCGGTTCATCCTGGGAGCTATGGTTTTGCACAAGCCCAAGAGTCATGGAATCTTAGAGGTTAAGATCATCTACTCCGACATTCAGTCAGTCCAGGAATTTTCTCCAAAGTAAGCCCAGCAAGATGTACAAGACCTTTACAAGGATGAATGACTTTCCAGCTGAAGAGGTATCCAGGGCATAACCATAATGAGCCTTTCCAAAACTAGTAGCTTCTAGAGCACTTGAGTGGCTCAGTCAGTTAGGCATCTGTCTGTGGTTTAAGGCCATGATCCCGGGGTCCTGGGATCAAGCCCCACATCCTGCTCCCTATTCAGTGGGCAGTCTGCTTCTCCTCCTCCCCCTAACCCTCTCCCTTGCTCAGGGTCTCCCTCTGTCTCTCCCAAATGAATAAATTATTATTATTTTTTTTTAAGACTAGTAGCTTTCACTCCTTGAGAGGAGCACACAGGTATCACACATCAGGCTAAACATCTCACTTGCATATTTTCAATCTCCATAACAACCTGATTAGATAGGAACTGCCAGTGTCCCTATTTTGTAGATAAAGAAACTAGGGATTAGACACACTCATTAATTTGCCCTTGGTCACACCACTGATAACTGGCACAGTCAGGATTCAAAAACAGGTCTGGCTGATATCAGAGCTAAACAGGTAACATACACTAGTCCTTTCTCTGTGGCTTCTTATGTCATATAACAAAGTGCCAACTTCCTCTTGAGGTCAAGAAGCCTCTCCTTTGAAGAAATGGAGAGGAAGGATATATATTTCTTTCCCAAAGATGCTTCAAGATGCCAAGAAACTTGCCAGAATGGGCTACTCAGAACTGTCTGCCGTTCTACCTGGATGGTATCCCGTGGAACTCTTCCTTCCTTTGTTTAAGAAATACTCATGCATAACTCTTGAATAACTTGCTGTTGGGTTTTGCCATCAACCTTTCTCCCTTCTTTTGAAAGTTGGGGCTGTTTTCACATCTCTAAACTTCTGGCACTTCTCATATGTTTTTGTAGGACATTGTCAGTAATGTTACCAATATGATGTCAAAATCTTATCTTCAATGCTTCTATTTATTTTATGAAGAGTGTTACTAGAATCATGAGGGAAAACAAGCTCCAAAGATGGCTATCCTTCCCTGTCAGACATTGAAGACATTTCTAGTAGATTTTAACGAACTTCCCATCGTGCCAATAAATAAGGGCAGGTAAATTGCACTCATGAGCAAACCGGTTCTTTTCAGTTATGTATTTTAAAACCTATTTTACTGAAAATTTTATTCAGGAAATGTGTTGTAAACCAACTTCATTTCTGTCAGCTTGGTTTTACCAGGACTTAAGTGGGACATTCACATTTAAGAGGGGACCATGGTCATGGAACCCACAATTTCTGTCCCAAGGCAATCCCCTCATCTGGACCAATTGGCTGCCTTCTTATCTACAGCCTAGAGCAGAATGGGTGATATTTTGGAGATTACTATTCATCCTCAGGAATCCGAACTTCTTCCCTATTTGCAGTACAGATAGAATGTTGGCGAATATCAGATTTAATCAATGGGGCCACCAAAATGAACTCAGGTGACGAAAGCCTCCTCTGGTGAATAGGGGGAGCGCCAGGGAATTTTAGGGCAGTGAAACTATTCTGTGTGATACTGTAATGCTGGATACATCTGTCAAAACCCACAGAATATACAACACAAAGACAGAACCCTAATGTAAACCAGGGACTTTAGTTACTAATAAGGGATCAATATTTGGCTCATCACTTATAACAAATGTACCCCATACCAGTGCAAGATGCTAATAATAGGAGACTGGCGCACAGAGGGAAGGGGTATGTGGGATCTCTGTACTTTCCCTTAATTTTCTGTAAACGTAAAAATGATTTTTTAAAAAGTGTTTTAATTAAGGAAAAAAAGCTCCTCTTAGCATACAAGTCTGCTGCAACAGAATAATAAGAGAAGAGAGAAAGGAGACAGAGAAAGAGGTGTGGCAAGGAAGGGAAGGAAAGAAGCATTGTATGACAAAGGACCCAATTAGGAACAACACAACACTTAAGAAATGGAAGAAATTTGGGATGCCTGGGTGGCTCAGTTGGTTAAGCGGCTGCCTTCGGCTCGGGTCATGATCCCAACGTTCTGGGATCCAGTCCCACCTCGAGGCTCCTTGCTCAGAGAAGCAGGGAGGCTGCTTCTCCCTCTGCCTCTGCCTGCCACTCTGTCTGCCTGCGTGCACGCTCTCTCTCTCGCTCTCTCTCTCTGACAAGTAAAAAAAATAAAATCTTTATAAAAAAGAAAGAAGAAGATAAAAAGAAATGGAAGAAATTTAAACACAACTTAAAGGAGAAAAAGAAATGCCTCAAGTGCTTTACACCACGGGAATTTGGAAAACACATGTTGACAAATGACTGTAGAATGGCAATGATCTAGCCTCAATAAAAAAATAAATAATGCTGAATCCGGCAGGGCAGTAGAGAGGCTCACCAAATCTACCATGCCACAAAATAAATTGTCAGGGACGTGAGTACGGCGCAGAATTCCACTTATCCAAGTCAGGGATGAACACTGAACAGAAGAGCAGAATGGCACGTGTGAACGGTGAGCCCAGGAGGGGCTGGTTGTAAAACCAAGATCCCACCTAAAAGTGAGGGTTTGGGGTTCCCTGCTGACCTAAAAGCCATCAGACAAAACTTATCCATCTGTGGTCTGGGGCCACCCCTCACCCTTGACCACGTGAGGTGCCTTTGTACAAATTAGAAGAAGGCATGAGCAGTAGGAGACCAAGTTGTTCAGTAAAAGAGGGCCCTTCCGGCTAGACTAGGCAGAAGAAGGCAAGAGGCTCCTGGCTGGTTAGTGGGTAGAGTACATGACTCTTGATCTTGGGATTTGTGGGTTCAAGCCCCATGTTGAAGATAGAGATTGCTTAAAATTAAAACTAACAAACAAAAACAGCAACAAAAAAGGCCAGCCCCCTGGGCAGAACAATGCTGGGACCATGGCTTTGCAGAGTGCAGGCTGGATTGCAACTCCTAGAATGCCCCATTGAAGATAGCCTGGTGCAGGGCACCACCTGCACAACCATGCCTGACTTCTTTACTTGGGTAAACTCATCCTGCAAGTGTAGTCTTAGCCTCTGCATCCTCACTGGGATTCCTGGTTGCTAAGCAACAGCACCAATGTCTAGAGTTTTGGGTTCTGGAAATACCACTCCACCTGTGGAGGCAAAACTCTTCCTTTTTGTTGAATATGGAAATGCATCAATCATGGGGCTTGGGGAAATAAGTATAGAGAGAAAGTAATTCAAGCTTAAATTTTTGTGCAAAGTTTGTATTTCTGAATAGAACAGCTAGATTTGTGGATTCAGCTTGAAGCCGAAATTGTATTTTAACATTTGCAATTTTCATCAGTCAAATATTCATTTTAAGCCAAATAACTCATAAATAATCTTTTCTGTACATAAAGTCACTGATTTACCATTAAAAAGAACTCCGGAGAATAGGCAAAGTAGAATTTAGAAAAAATGCAGATTGAGGTTCATAGAATTGCAGAACTGAAGAAATAAATTGAGCATGGAAAAACCAAGAACTAGATTTGAAATAGCAAGAAACAAAATAGTTAAAGTCAGAAGTCAATTACTAACATAAAATAACAGATTCAAATAATCAAGGTAAATGGAGACAAAATAAACCATTCACAATAGAAATAATGCAATAGATAGAAGTTATACCCTTAAAGGAAAAAAGTCAGCAAATGAAAACTAAAAGTATTCAAAAATATGTCAAGAAATGCATTTTCCTGAAATGTAGAAACAAGGAAACCTCCTAACCATGGGCACATGTTTTCTGGAAAACTGATACAAAAATTGTGACCATTGAAACTTATCCTGGTTGTTACTAACCTTCCAAATAAAAATCAAAAATTTTTCAGTCATCCAAATAGAGAAGTTTCTAGAGACAATCTGAAGTGTCAGACTTGTCCACAACAACATTCATAGCCAAAATACATTGGAGCAAAGTTATAAGGGAAAGAAAATATAATCCAGGAATGTTACAACCAACCAAGATGTCATTCAAGTACACAAAGTCCCAAACATGAAAGAACTCAAGAAATACAGCACCCTAGAGTCCTTTTTTGAAGAACTATGTATTGATGTAACCAAGGGCTAAATGGACAAACCAAGGACTAATATTTAATGCCAGAAAATAGTGAAGCAATGTTTATAAGATGCTAAAGGAAAGTGATCCAGGAATATGATATCTAGCCAAGTTTTCCTTTCAAGCATTTAAGGATGAAATCCAGCCAATTAAGTGAGAAATCAAAATGAAGAAACAAGGAATGGAATACCCAGCGTTAAAAGAACTGATGGTGAGCAAGGAACCATTTACAAAGAAAACTATGGTTACAAAATGAACTATCAATGTTACAAAACTTAAACTCACATAGGACCTAAGAGAGGAGGCAGGAAGAAGAATAAAAGTACACAAATATCCACTTTTCACAAGAGTGAATCTACCCTGTCTAAAAGTGAAATGGACTTTTTTTTTTTTTAAGATTTTATTTATAGGCAGAGAAGCAGGCAGAGAGAGAAGAAGGGAAGCAGGCTCCCTGCTGAGCAGAGAGCCCCATGTGGGGCTCAACCCCAGGACACTGAGATCATGACCTGAGCCGAAGGCAGAGGCTTTAACCCACTGAGCCACCCAGACACCCCTGAAACGGACTTTAAAACTTTAAAACTGATGCCTCTTGTCCTTTTTCATCAATCATAGAAGAATCTCTTCAGGAAAGACTCTTTCACAGAGGGGGAAAAATGATCCGAATTCCTGAAATCCCTTGATTTTACATGTTTCTGCTTAATTTAAGAAAGATGATTTTTAACTCTTTTTTAAAAAATAGAATGGACAGCGTGATGTCATGTTCATAAAATGATGTTGTGAGTCTATGTTTTTATTTGTATATGTTCCTGGAAAGATCGTTGGAAATTTGTTCCATAATGTTAATAATACTTAATTCCTGGTGATGAGGTTTAGGATATTTTTTTCCTTTCTTTATATTTTTTTCTGCATTGCTTAGATTTTTATATTAATTATGAACCATTTTTAAAGAGGTATACAACAGTCAATCGTAGAGAAAATAAATTGGCCTCAGGGGGTGAAAAATTAGTGGATCTGGAGGGAGAGGGTTATGTACATCAATAATCAATTTAAAAGAAGCTCCCACCAGCAGAGAATTAACCTTAAAGAGAAGCAGAGAAGACATTGCCTATGTTGTATGATTTGAAGGACACAGAAAGACACCAGCCCCCTGAAAATGATCAACCCTTTGAATTATCAACTATGGTTACAATCACATGAATTCATTTATCAAATCTCCTACCAATCTGCTGAGCGGTGAAAGACAAAGACCCAAAGGGTGAGAGATGGATGCTGGAATCCTGGACAGAGCAAGTAAAAGCAATACCCAAGGGCAGCAGCAGGTGCCTCGGGGAAGGAGGATGGAAGACAGCAGAGCTGGTGGGCAGAAAGCAAACCCGCCAAGGAACAGGTGTCTATAAAGCAGAGACTCTGAAGACTGGGTGTATCTGCAAAGGAGGTCAGTTTGAGAACCAAAGTCAAATGAGGAACTAAGGGACAGATGGGATGCAAGAATATATTTGAGATGGGGACACTATGAGTAATTTCCTTTGGGCAAGGTTGTTTGCCAGAACCTTCTTTGAGAGAGGCCCCTGGCTCACATTCCAGGCTCAAGTTGCCGATGAGGGGCCCCCAGGAGTATAATCAGAAGACTCAAATATTAGGCATGGTCTGAATTGGGCTGACTTGGGCAGGGTCCCACGTCAGTGTGGGACTGGCACGAGATGCTGGAGTCTCCACTGAGAGGGGAGCAGGGAGTTGGCAAGGCTGCTGGGGGCAGTTGCCTTGCTACTGTTTGTAGAGAAGGGCGATTTGTAATCAAGCCCCAAAGATCAATCTCACAGTCTCCAGACATTCCCCTTTCTGCAGCTAGCCTTGCCCCTGTTGAAACCATAGGACACACCCCTTAAAATAAACCAAGGCATAGATGCCTAAGAGCTACTAGAAAAAGCCTGTTTAGGTAGCAAGTGCTGGTCTCCTTTTGATCGGGGGAGGGGATAGATCCGAGCTGGTCACTGTACACACAGCCGTTCCCAAGACCCTCACCTTTTTCTGGATTGTAAACTGGTTCACCCTAGCCAAAGGCAAAAAGCCCGCTTGGCCCCTGTTTGCACAGCAGTGGTAGAGAAATGGCCCTGAGCTCCTATTAAGCTAGCTGACTCACACTGAAACTCGGGATTTATTTCCAATTAGCAGTGATGTTAAGTAGAAGGTGCTCCTCAGACAGGCTTGAAACACTCCCGCTGTGTCAACATGGTTCACAAAGCTTGTGTTTGGAAGCATTATCATCCAGCAGGCCAAAATGGAGGAGGGATTAATTCGGAGCAATAGAAATTCATTTAAAAACCAATATTAGTCACTTTAGTGTACACCCAAAAGCTGACAAAGCCAGAGTGGGCACGCCTCCTCACCGATGTGAAACTTGGAACAAAGATTAGAACAAACCAGCACGCACAGGGTCAGAGTGGGAGTAAAAAAAAAAAAAGCCACAAATGAACTATAAAGTAAATGGTGTTCCCAAAGGGGCAAGATGCCTCCTTTACAGGAAGTGGCGGAGTAGAGAATGTTCTGGGCACAGGTGCTGAAAGAGCTTCTCACTTCCTCCCCCGTCCTCGGGCTCCATGAAGAATGAAGGCTCTAGCCACCGTACAGCTGGGAGGATGTCAAATTCACGGGGTAAACACTCGTAGTGAGCAAAGAGGCAAGGCAGTGCGATAGCAAATGCGTGCTGTTGGGAAGTACTCGGTTCTAGCTCCCCGCCCCCGCCCCCACAGGACATGTTGGCCTGGGCCACTGGGTCAAACATTCACAGTCTCCTATCTCCGCCTCTGAAAGGATGCTGTGTTTATCAGCAACTTCCACTCAGCTACCCTCCAGTCCTCGATGCCTGGAACCCAGGGCAGCGGGTCCAGCAATCGGTTGGCTAGACTATTTCCTATCTTTCCCCCTTACCCATCACAACTCAAACGCCTTGCGTCAGGTCACACGCCCTCTTGCTGGGTCCTTGAGTTCATTCACCCCAGCGTCTTCTTCCCTGCTCGCCTTCCATGGCTCCCTCTTTTAATCGAGACCATCCACCAGACTTTTGAAGTGATCTTCCTAAAACATAAACCTTACTAAGATTCTCTACTGAGGGTCCTTTCATGGCTAACATGGCTTCCCTGTTGGAGGTAAAGCCCTGTGACTTGGCTCCGGGGAAGGTTGGGGTGTGACTCATGCCCACCTGCCTGGCTTCATCCCCTGTTGTTCCTCAGTGAACAATCATCCAGGTTTGTCCTGGTTTTAGTCTTGTATCCTGGGAACCTCCCAGTCATTGAACAACCAGAAGGACTGGTATCCCCACCTTGGCCCTTCTCTACAGCCCTAAGGGCTATTTATAGCTTCCCAGAGGCTCCCTAACGAGGCCCTCACACTCACACTTTCTAAACCTAGAATGATCCTGTCTTTCTCCTTTGACAAAACTCAGCCGAGCACCTCATCATCTGGGACAGCGGTTCCCAGGCAGGGGGTCCCCGGTAGCAGGTTTAGCATACCCCTGTGAACATGTCAGAAGAGCATATAGCCTTGGGCCCTCCCCCAGCTTCACTGAATCAGGAACTCTGGGTCGGAGCCTTCTAATCTGTGTTATAACAAGCCCTTCAGGGGAATCTGATTGCTCCTTGAAGTAGGAGAACCATGACTCCAGAAATCTTCCCCAAGTAAGTGTCCCTCCCCGCACAGCAGCCTTGCCAACTGCCCGCTCTCTGCTAACAGGAGGCCGGTTCAAATTTGTATCGTTGTGCTTATACACCAAACTGCAATTATGTGAGGACATAGCGATCTCCCCAGTCTGGCTACAAAGTTCTTTGAAGGTAGTCTTGCCACTTTCTATTGCAGGTAATATCAGTCTGTTTATATATTTGGGGAAGTTTTATTAACTCTTTTATGAAGGGAACAGACTTACTAAATTATATTTAGTTCCCTAAGTCAAACCATGTTGTCCAAAAGTGTGTAATCCTAGGAGAAAGAATGTCCGAGAACGACGAAGAAGCAGGTGTTCGCGTGCTGCCTGGAAGAATCGGTAGATTTTGCCCTAATTCTCATTAAAAGCCACGATTCTTGTAATGATAGACATTCTTTTCCTGCTCAAAGGATTATCACTACTTTTCAAAATATCTTATTCCTTGAGCTCTAAGTCTCCACACTACATTTTTAAGCATTAAAAAAAAAAAAAAAAAAAAAACCCGAGGGACTAAAAATTGATTTTGAAAATTTCACAGCCTCTGAGTTTGCACCGTCTTTGTGCTATGAAGAACCCACACTTTTGGTCTCAATTAAAAACATTGCCACATGTCTGCTATTAATAATGACAGCAATTTACTTCTGTTGAAATTAAAAGCCTTCAATTCTCTTTGAAAAACCTAAATGCAATTCACATGGTTTACAGACATGTTTCAAAGCTTTCTTCCCCTCTATAGTTTTTTGTGTGTGTGTGTGTGGGGAGGGGTGTTGTTTTTTAAAATAGACTTAAATCTTCAAAGTTTATGATTACCATTTGGTGTCTGAAGGTACAGATCTGAGCACACACATAAGCATATGTGTGTGCACGTTCACATTGATATTGATATTTGTATGTTGCGGCCAAACAAATAGTCCGCCTTCTGAGGCAACTTGTTATTGGTTCATGCGAATGTAATTTAACTGATATTTTTTTCTTAGCATTTTTACTTGACATTTAAGAATCAGTGAAACTATGAAGAGAAGAAAGAAAGAAAAGAAGAAAGAAGAAAACCTTTCAATGAAAAAACATAATTGTTTTCAGTAAACCACATGTGCCATTTCAGATGTATGTTTTATATGGTATTGTCTTGAAAGAGTATACATTAGGGGAAATTTTTTTTAAAGTAAATCATTAGACAAAACCTTAAACAACTAATTAACATTCATCAAATACACAAGAAGAAGAGATGCAATTTGGACCACATCAAATGTCCAAGTCTTAATGGTCCAGTTTCAGACACTGAACATTGGAAAAACAGATTCTGATTCAAAAGGATCATTCCCTCCCCCCAAACAAGTGCATATGTTCCAGAGTTGCTGGTGTGGGTTAAGGAGAGCCATCTGGAAGCAATTGGGAAAAGACTTCCCCAATACTCACTAGGAAGCAAATCCTATGCCAGGGTCCTGAATTTCTAAAGGACTAGGAAAATGTAGAGTCAAAATTAAGTGGAAAGTTTTTAAGGCAATAATGCAAAAAATTCATTTAAACATTTTCTTAAAGCCATTCATTAATAACAATGCTTGAGATTTTGTTTGAAATTTGTTCAGTTGGACCCATGTCCATTGATATTTGTTGAAAGGGCTTGTCTGCCCCATTTTGCTGAATAGACACAAAATAAACTCATATGCAATCATGTAATCACATACAATACAGTTCATACAGAAAATGTTCTATATTTGTGATAGCCCAAATGGGCATTTTGGTTTTTTTGTTGTCCCCCATCCCCACCCCAGTTAGTTTTATTTATTTATTTGTTTTTCTTTCAAGATTTTATTTAAATTCAAGTTAGTAAACATATAGTAAAGTATGAGTTTCTGGTTAAAAGAGCATTTCCCTTATGTGCTTATTTGCTCCCTGCCGAAACAATGATTGGTTCATTATAGATGCTTGATTGGCTGGATGTTTTAGTAATTGTTCAATCACTATGGTAAATTCCTACCAGACATTATCTTGCACTAGATTGTCTTTTTTTTTTTTTAAGATTTTATTTATTTATTTGACAGAGAGAGATCACAAGTAGGCATAGAGGCAGGCAGAGAGAGAGAGGAGGAAGCAGGCTCCCTGCTGAGCAGAGAGCCCGATGCGGGGCTCGATCCCAGGACCCTGAGATCATGACCTGAGCCGAAGGCAGCGGCTTAACCCACTGAGCCACCCAGGTGCCCCTAGATTGTCTTTTAAACTTAACTTTGTGTGTAGGAGCTGAACAGACCGGATATTTCAGGGTTATTCAGTTTGGCTATATTTGGAGACATGATATGAAAAGAGTATATAGATACATAGACATCGGTGGTGATGAAGGAGAAACTAGTTGGAAGCGACCATGTTTGGTTGGATCAAAAGTAACCAGGTAAATAGACCCAAAACCCAAACGCTGCTGTCACTAGCTCCATAGGATTCTGTAATTAAAATCAAGTAAAATGCTAATTATGAAGAGCTAAGTTAACATAACTAGACTTCGCTGAATCTGTAGAACATATAAATCTTTTGGATGAAGTTAATGTGGTATAAACATTCCCCAAACCTCTGCTTAAGAGTATATTATTTATGTTCTAAAAATCCTTTAAAAAAAAAAGTTCTGATATTTATTAAACCATTATCTAAAATGTCTCAAAATTAGAAGCTGAAAATAAGTATTTTAAGATAAATAGAAATTAAACAGCCTAAAATTCTTCTGACTATATTCAAAAGGTCAATTTCGTCTGTCCTATTATAATTTTTAATCTACTGCAACCAACTGTTTTTAACCTTCACTTATTCAGGCAATGTTTAAAAAAATTTAATAATCAACATATTTATAAATAGCTCAGCAAAATCATACACATTTTCTCAAGTTAATACTTTAAACTTTGTCCTTAACTTTTTGAGACACAAAATTGGCAAAGTTCAATAAACCCCTTGAGGTTTTAAATTTAGCTTTACATGGTACACGCCTCTAATAAATGAGAAGACCATCTTCCATTTTCCTTTCCTATAGGATGGGGTCCAATTTTTTCCAGTTTTATAAAACATCTAAAGCTGAGATCTCTTAAGATCTGGTTTTATAGCCCTATCAGTTTAAAAAAAAAAAGGCAGTACTTTACAACATCCTTGATAAAACATACATAAAGATGATTTTTAAAAGGATGAAATAAAGTTAAACTAAACGGTATCTTAAAAATTATTAATGGTGTTAAACAATATCTTTTTGTCTTATGCTTTTTTTTTTAGACTGTACTTTTTAAAAAAAAAAACTTTGAAAATCTTGCTTTAATACTTTGTGATAAGGAGAGTTAAATGGTTATCTTCATTCTTGGCTGTAAGATCTCTGGCAGCTGAAGCAGGCAATACTCACTTACATCCCTCCAGATGGAAGGAACTTTGTATTAGTTGGGTGCCCTAAATCATGACATTCATTTTTCAATCCTATCTACCAATTTGATCAAGGTTTCCATTGAAATTGGCTTAAAAATTTTCCATTTTCTTATGTCAATCAAAACTTCTAACTGTTCTGTTTCATTGCAAACTAGTCAGAAACTTTGACACTTTAGTATCTGGGCATTTCATTAGAAAGTTTTCTTTCCAAGTGTTTTAGGGGAAGAAATATGAGGGTGTTTATACTCTGCATGTGTTTATACTGTACAGTGATTACAACAACTGCAAGGATATATTTGCAATATTTGAGGGTAGAATAGTCTCTTTTGAAAACCAGTTTCTTCCTCATTTATTATTTTTAAAGTCACCTTTGCTTGGAGGGTAATAAGTTACTCCTGATTACTTATTTTTGAGCCTCACTTTTTCAAAAGATTACTTCCCTCATCTGCCCCTTCCCCACCTGTCCCCCCAAAACACCTTACTAGGTAGCTTTCCATTGACGGACTTATGGTTAAAGAAAAGGTCAGAGTTCCTTGGGTTCCTGGTTCAGTCGGTTAAGCATCTGCCTATGGTTCAGGTCATGATCCCAGGGTCCGTGGATTGAGTCCCGCATCAGGCTCAAGACTCCTAGGATGTGCACAGCCATGCCTCCACAGGCTGTAACCAGCACCTGTGAGGGTCCTGCCAGGGCCAGGTGTTTGATCCTTGAGACTACCTCCGGCCCCACCCTCCCCCGACATTGCACAGACCAAATGAGGGTGACAGGTCAGTCTCTGTGTGAAAAGTTAAGAAACC
This sequence comes from Mustela putorius furo, assembly GCF_011764305.1. Lineage (NCBI taxonomy): Eukaryota > Metazoa > Chordata > Mammalia > Carnivora > Mustelidae > Mustela > Mustela putorius. Next base: position 8,095,973 of record NW_025422010.1, on the reverse strand, counting down.
TTCATTCTTTTTTCTTATCTTTGACACCAGAATAAAAGTGCTGCTATCTTCTTCCATCCTCTCTTGAGCCAGGAAGTGCACAAGCCCACTTTAGAAGTCACTGTCTTGTGGCTTTCCCAAACATGTCTGTGTATCCATCCTCCTGTCTCCAATATAAGGTCTGGGATAAGGCAAAAGTATAACCACATGCTATGATGTTAAATCAGCACCTGACAGTTATATTCAGAGAAAGCTGATGCTGGCAACTCTTTCCTCTCCATGTCATGGACCCGGGAATAGGGAAAGCATTGGTGAGCTTTCAAGGATTTTCCTGCCTTAAGTAGGAGTAGAAGTTCCATGAGCTCCCAGTAGGGGCTCCAGGAGCTTCTTCAACCCTCATCATACACAGGGTTGGACAAGCCATGCTGGAGCCAGGCGACAAGGCATAAGCTACTCTGAGCTGACTTCCCGGCAACCCGGGGGCTCTCCCTGAGCTTGGGAGGAGAGACAGTGATACGTTGGGGATTTTGAGCCTGTGCCTTTGGCTGACTTCCCTTCTGAAAACCCAGTGATGTCCTCTTTCATACTCATATTTCCATATATTGCTTTCTATTCCCGCTGTGTGTTCTGTCATTTAACCCCCTGGATGTCTTCTGCATGGAGACCCACCAGTTCCCACTTTCTAAGCTTCAGGGAAGACAGAGACTGTTACAGATGGGTGGGCCAAAGCACCCAGAGCCCAGCCACCAACCAGTTCTCAAATATCCCTTCTTGAGCCACAGCTGGCAGGTGCTGAAATGAACTTGGTCCCCACTCTGGAATCAGGCAGCCCCTAGGGGGCAGTAGTGCAGTCAGCCAGAATGAGGGCACCCCTCGTTCCCCAAAGAGTAACTTCAAGGGATTCCAAGGGTGCCAATCCAACTCACCCACCCCAGGTTTGTAGCTGGAGTTCATGGTGACAAGAAGGGTCCCCTAGGAATCCATGCTGGTATGGGTGTAGCCAGCAGGTAAAGTCAGTCATCACCTTTGAGGGGAAGGGACAGTAGTTCTAATGGTCATTCCCAGGGTTCAGTGTCAGTGGGGCCCACTGGGCAATCTTCACGGTCTGGCCCAGGAACAGCCATGGCTGTGTCTTTACCAGACCAGCTATGTGCTTTCAGTTTAAACCAACTGAAGTTGGTCTCTGTTGCTTTATAGGCAAGAATCCTAGCTTGTACAATTGATTCAAACAGATTTCAGGGAGAACGTGAAGAGTTGCCACAGGCTCTCATACTGGCTGCTGGCACCATCTAGCACCATTAAGAACTCATCTGCCCAGCTTATCTCAAAGGCAGCTCAGCTCTTCCCACTAAACACTCTTTTATTGGCATCTGCTAGGCGCCAGGCACGGTGCACAGAGCTTTTGGTGTCATCTCAGCTAATCCTCACACGATGCCATGAGATCCGCACAGCTGTCATTACCATTTTACGAAAAAAAAAAAAAAAGGGTTTCGAGAGATTGACTAATGCACCAAAGCCCCATCGCTATAGTAAAGATTCAAAACTGGCCCCATCATACACCCAAGTCCACGTACTGACCTCCAGTCCTGTCTTCTCTTTCCCCCAGATGCATAGTTATCTACCACCGCGCAGACCAACAACACGTTCCTGACCCTGACCGGACCTCACAATTTGATCCGGCATGAACTAATTTTAAAACCGGGAGCAGTCTGCAACCTAGACATCAAACCTTTGGTGCCAAAATGTAAGTTTGAGAGACAGCTGTGAACTTGGCCAGTTCGCGTCACTGTAGCCATGGCCATGACTTTCAGGGTCACTGAAAAAGAAATCGCCGAAAACCATGGTTGATGCCATAGCCTTAAGTAGCAGAAGAGAAACCTGTCTCCCACCGTGCAGCTGTCTGTGGGTCTCTGCTGGGACAGATTACTCCCTTGAATCAAGTGGTTGAGTGACCTTATCTGACTGAACGCTTACCAGGAGACATTATCAGAATTTTTCCTAAACATCTCATCAGCAGCCTTCCTGCTTTATATCTAAGCCAGTGCCCACCACATAGGTGCTACCTAATTGAACATCTCTTTTGTCATCTGTCTTGAGGCTGAGCAATGTGAGCGCTGATGCTGGGACAATAGAAAATCAGCGCACTGAATACTCTCATTCATTGCAGATCCTAGCCCCCGTCACGCCTTCCCTGCGCACCAGTCTTTGCCCAGCAGATGGTTTAGTTTACTTTTACAAAGCTGTGTTGTCTAATCTAGTGACACCATCTACACTTCATAAAAGGAGTTGGTTCTCTTCGCTATGGTTTTAATATTTTCCCTCTTCGTAGGAATGTTAGTGCTCAAATGCTCACAGGACATTGTTAACTGGCTGACATGTGAACTTCGCCCAGTCCTGTTGTGTTTTTCTCTGGTTTATTCATATTACCATGTGTGTTCCGTGAATATGAAGCAGGCACCCCCCCCCTCACACCCACACAAAGCTTGATTGTTTAACAGCTGCCTGAAGATGGCTTCATTGTATAGTAAGATACAATGTTTTTTAATATGATTACTATTTTTCTTTGTGTGTGTGATTTCAAGCTAGCTTTTAGCCATGCTGTATATTTTATGGATTATAAGAAAAACTGAGCCCCCAAAAGCAAATGAGTTAAAACTAAACTATTCCATTCTTCCTTTGTAATAACTTCCGTTTCCACTGGAAATTACCTGAATATGTTAAAGATTCTACATCTTTGAATTACTAGAAGAAGTTTTTCTACTTTGAAAAAAGAAAATAAGCCAAAGAGAAATTTTAAATAAACAGGGACAGCCCACCTCTCAGTGGGACAAGAACAACAAAAAAATATACACCACTTTCTTTGCATTTCCTATCTCATAAAGAATCACAAGGCTTACTGCAATCCAGAGAAATGTTTTTCATTTTACTGTTTATTTTCTGCCTTCTTATTTCTATTTATTTTAGCTTCAAAGAACTTTGCATCCGAAAGAAATCGATATTGTAAAAAGTTATTTTGGAACTCTGATATGAAAATGTCTCTGCTTTCATCCTCAAAAGGGGAAACCTCTTTCCAAATGAAAGAAGTGATAGTAAGTTGTTTGCTAGAGTGTGTCCTGTTTATTTATTTATTTAAGCCAGCTACTCTGATTTTCATAATGAGTTAAAAAATAAGTTTGTTATAGCTGAAATTTATCACACCAAGTCCCACATGTAAAAATAGACTTAAATTTTCCCTTAGTTAATACTGAAATAGCAGATTGACTTTTTCAGCTCTCAGGCCAGGCAAACCTCAACCCCAGGCCACCATGACTATTTTCAGGGTCTTTGACCCATCTTTAGATTCATCTAGAGCCTGCAAAGTCCATCCTGACACAAAGGGCTTCTTCCAGCCTCCATCCACATTTCCCCATTTCAGAAGGTGCTCTTAGACAGCAGGGGAGACCATCAGCGTGTTCAATGATGGGACCATCGACCACCTCTTGAAATGCACCAACTGCCCATCTATTACAGAGAACTCATCTATTACTAAGAACTCATCGGGATGCCACTGGCCAGTAGCAGGAATCTCTATCCCTGCTGACTGATGATGGAGAATTCGCCACCGGGAAAGCTAAGATACAGCAATCTGAGCACAACAGGGAATGAAAACCAGGCAGAGCTTCCGGTTACGCCATGTACGTCAAGTCTTTCTCCAGTGATACTTTAGAGAAGATACTGACTAGCCAAGCGATAGTAAAAGGAGAAGAGATGAGAGAACCTCTCTACATGTGAGAAGCAAATGATGCTATAAATCTAACTAAATATGGGGGCACCTGGATGACTCAGTTAAGTGTCTGCCTTCAGCTCATGTCATGATCCCAGCATCCTGAGATCGAGCCCCTCATCAGGTTCCCTACTCTTCAGGGAGCCTGCTTCTCCGTCTCCCATTCCCCCTGCTTGTGTTCCCTCTCTCTCTCTCTCTCTCTCTCTCTTTATCTCTATCTCTCAAATAAATAAATAAAATCTAAACAACAACAACAACAACAAATCTAACTAAATACGTACACGACTATTTGTAGTCATGTCTCATATTCCTCTTGGCTTTCACATGGGAAAAGGAAGGGTTTTGCAACCCAATTAATGGTTCAGGTTGAAGTTATATTACATAAAGTGGAAAACAGAATAGAACGAGATAACATTTACAAGTTAGAACAGAACGAGCAGACAACACTCCAGTGGTGTCACCAAATTCTCCACCCCCAGCTAGAGAGAAAACATAAAACAACCAGAGCCATAATGTAAACGAAAGAGAAATCTGGCTTCTCCGGAGTTCAAAACAAACACAGCAAAGCCAAGTCTCCACCACTCCCTCCCTCACACCCCCACAGGGGAGTGAGCAGCCTCTTACAAAGGAGCACAGAGGTTCACAGGCAACGTGAGTGCTGCGAGAAGGTGAGATGCTCTGGGATCTGGCGGTTACTCAAAATGGTGCTTGGATATCCTTCTGCTTTCAACTGAGATGCTCTGGGGTTGGGGTTGTTACTCAAGACAGTGCTTGGAGAGCCCTCTGCTTCCAACTGATCCCTAAAATTCCTCTCCGGTTTCATTCTGGGTCAGGGTTTCATCTGCAGTTTAAATGCTGACACTTCAGACTTATTAATTCTTTGCATTTTAGCATGAATGGTTTTATGAGATCAACTCTTGTTTTGTTAGGGAATAACGGCAGAGGACATAAGAGCCTTCTGGTATCTTTGGGGAGGATGGGCGAAGGAAGGAAGAAGGTCAAGTCAGATGAGTGCTGAACATGACCCAGGGCAGCACCAGGGAGAAGGGGATCTTTCGGAGACTCATTTCTCTAATCCTGATGCTCTTCTGTGTTTTTCTGGTAAAAATAGTGGTGCACTTATGTAAACAGAGTCTGAAATACAGTGGATGCTAAGTAAATGTTTATTGAATGAATGTATGATTTAAGGTAGATGCGGAAGGCTCTTGGGAGTTCGAGCAATGTTATAAAGGAGGCCCAGAAGGCAGGAGGACCTCATGGCAAGAGTCATATCCCCTGGAGAACATATTTCTTAAGATCAAGTTCACAAGCTACACTTTCAGTGGGTTCTGAAAAGCACATAGCATCATGCGGGAAATCAACAAAAAGATAATTTAGAGTTTCCGCCAGCTGCCTTTTCTCCCTCCAGCAAAGCCCAGTTGATATAAAAATTCTCCCACTCCTCCTTCAAGACAGGACTTAGGGCTGGGAGGGGTCTAAGAAAGCCCTGATCTTGCAAATGGAGAAACGGAGACCTTTAGCTGTCAGGAGCAGAGCTGAAAATAAATGTCCCCACCCTCTTCCACATGGTCTCCCAGATTCTCTATGGTCTCATGTTGCCCTGACTAAGATTATCAATAGAATGTGTCCAGAAGAAGATAGGATTCTCAATACACTCTTCACGCTGACTCTGAGCTCCCAGGGGAAGAATTCTACTGGATTCTCATTTATATTTCTAGCACCTAGCTAGATGTCTAGAACATGGTATTCACTCTCTTAACCATTCAGCAAAAACGTAGTTGATGCACAGTTGTGCCGTGACTGTCTTCGAGGCTGGCCTGAGGCCCTGCCTTCCCACAGTCATTGAGTCAAGTGGACTGGCATCACTCCTCAAGGTCTAGGCTGGTGTGTGGGATGGCCTGAGGCCCAGGAAGTCTTCCAGGAGGAAGCGGCATCTGAATTCTGACCTGCGGATGTGTAAGAGGAGAAATAAGATTCGATGAATATTTGTTAAACTAAGGAAAAAATGTATTGAATATTTTCCTTTCTTTGCATTTGGCTCTCTGTATACATCAGCTTTATTCTAAGATTGTTCAGTTATGTTTTGTCCCTTATTCTTCATTCTTAGCTAGTTCCTGTTCTTTGGCTCATTGGAGAGAGCTGCTATTTGTTTTCAAATTATTTTGTTATCATAGGATTTCTGTGATTGCTTGTGCAGAAGTCTCTGATTAAAGACATGCTTAACCACCGACTTATCTCTTTGAGCTGACCCGGTCAGCCATGGAACTTACTTATCCAAGATGGGAGTTTGGTTTTGTTTTGTTTTTACTTAAGTTTTTTGTTTTAATTCCCATATAGTCAAAATACAGTTTGATATTAGTTTCAGGCGTGCAATAAAGTGATTCAACACTTCCATATATCACCCAATGCTCATCATCACAAGTGCCTTCCTTAATCCCATCACCTACTTCACCCATCCCCCACTCACCTCCCCTCCGGTGACCTTCAGCGTGTTCTCTAAGTTAAAAGTCTTTTTTTTGGTCTGTCTCTCCCCCCCCCCCCGCCCTCTGTTCATTTGCTTTGTTACTTAAGTTCCATATACAAGGGCAATCATATGGTACTTGTCATTCTATGACTGACTTCACTTAGTACTGTACTGTCTGGCTCCATCCATGTGGTTGCAAATGGCAAGATTTCATTCTTTTTGATGACTGTGTAATATTCCAGTATATATATATATATATATATATATATATATATATAGAGAGAGAGAGAGAGAGAGAGAGAGAGAATATGGAATTCCATAATATATTCCATATATAATGGACATATATACTAGATCTATTATGGAATATATTATACATAATGGAATAGATTTTATATGTAAGGGTATGTTGGACACTTTATATGTAAGGGTATATTGATGGACACTTGAAGGTGAAGATTTTAAAAGTGTTGGAGTCAGACAACTGCCCATGTGGCCTTGTCCCCTGGCAGACATTGTAATAACCACTGCTGACTGTCCAGTGCTTTGTGGCTCTTCTGCTCCAGTGCCCACCTCCTGCGGCCAGACTCAGCTCTGTGCAAATGCTTGGGCTCCACAGGAAAGTCACATCTTTAGGGTAGAGCCGTAGAGGTATGTGTGGAAGTGGGGAATGGAGGGTCTTTTGTGAAAAATTGTGTCCAGGAGATTGGATTAAGATGTTAAATCTGAGTCACTGAATTCAAGTATCATATGTGGGGTCAGCCATCTTCAAATGGCCTTCCAGAAAGCTGTCCCACCTCAAAAAAGTGGCACGTCTCAGGAAGTCTATCTGTCACTGTGGCTTCCATGGAACTGATGGCAACAGGGCACTGTGTTAAATTCAGTGTGGGTCAGGCAGGCCTCAGCCTCTCCTCCATGAAGCATGGAATCCACCACTGCTCCTCTCCCTGTCTACCACGTTCCTGGAGAGCCACCAAGCCTTGGCATACTTGTCAGTTATGCAATGGCAAGGAAGACGTCTCTGCATTTCATTCCGCATTAAAATATTAGAAAGATGAATTGGAGGGTCTAGGAAGGTATGACAGAGTCTCTATCAACACATAACCTCCAATTTCTTTCCTTGTCCGTCTCTCCCCAGACCTGCTCCACAACATGAATGAATTTTCAAGAGTAGTTTTCCCCAGCAAGTCATCTCACAGAATCACAGTGGCCCTTCTGCACAGAAAGGCACAAAGTCAACAGCTACCATGATGGAGACCTAAAGAAAAAGAATTATAAGCACCACAGATAAAGTTGAATCACTTAGTTTACCAAGTTAAAAACTTACAATATTATAAATTAGGAGCTTTTTGTAAAGTAGAAAATATTTTGATCCAGGACAGAAGGACCTCATGTACCTCCAGAAGCAGCAAAGGCAGAAGAGATGCAGTGAAGGAAAGAATTAATGATGCAGAATATACAGTGATGAGGAAATCCAAAGTGTAAGTAATTCAACAAACCTAATGCCTCATGAGGTCCTGCTTTCCAGGATTTTTCCAGGTTTTTGATCATTATGACAAAGAAAATACAGATCTGAAGCAACCGGTGGAAGGGAGAGATGCTCTGGAATGAGATGGGACACCTGGAGCCTGGCCCCGGCTCTGGACCCAGACTCTGGTTTGTGTGACCTCGGGAAGGTTTGACATCAAGAGGCCTCCATCTCCTTGTGGCTGTGGAGTCTCTGGTTAACCTCAAGGTGCGCATGACTCAGATTGTTCCCTCCTTGTCTGTTTTTCTAGCACAATTTGCCAACATATTTGCTGCTTTTCATTTCACTCGATGGAGCCATTGCAGTACAACCTTAGGTTAGGTCCCATCTCACCACCTGAGGGTCTGCAAATAACTTCTAATTTAGGTACCAGGCTACAGCATATGAAAAACCTAGAGATAAAATGTGAGGAAAAAAAACTATATACCCTTATAGCTTACCTAGATTAATATGATTAATTTATTTTTTTAAGATCTTATTTATTTATTTGACAGAGAGAGAGAGCACAAGCAGGGGGAGAGGCAGAGGGAAAAGCAGGCTCTCTGCTGAGCAGGGAGCCCAGTGTGGGGCTCAGTCCCAGGACCCTAGGATCATGACTTGAGCCAAAGGCAGACACTTCACCGACTGAGCCACCCAGGTGCCCCTGATTAATTTATTTTCAACTGAACTCTGGTGCTTTTTGAGTGCTCTGTCTAATCAAAAAAGATTCCCTCTGCTGCCTGCATAAGGGTAGAGGCAGCAAGGACACCAAGTTCTGTATAAAAAACAAAACAGTTACGGGGGCCTGGGTGGCTCAGTCATTAAGTGCCTGCCTTCAGCTCAGGTCAGGATCCCAAGGTCTTGGGATGGAGTCACGCATGAGGCTCCCTGCTCTGCGGGAAGTCTGCTTCTCCCTCTCCCATTCCCCCTGCTTGTGTTCCCCCTCTCTCTGTGTCTCTCTCTGTCAAATAAACAAATATTTTATTTTAAAACATAAAAAATAAAATAAACCAGTTAGGGCCTAAGCTAGGGCGTCCTGTGCCCCAACAGAGCTGGAGTAATATTGTCAGTGTGTGGAGATGCAAAATGGTCTAATGTTCTGTGTCATGAGATCTTAGCACGAACATCGTAATCCTCTCTGAAACTCGAGTTGGCATCCCGACATCAGCACAGCCCAAGCGGTCCTCTGGCCTTCACTAGATTACGTGAAGGTCAAAAGAAAACATGTCCTTGGACATCTTTTGAGAATTACAAAGTGTGACACCATCCCGGAGGTTAGACTTTGCTACGGACTCCGTGAGGTTGCTGTTGGTAGCCCAGAGGACTGCTTTGTTTAAGTGCGTTAGAGACCTGCACTTCCGGAAGACGAAACACGAGCGCATCTAGTTATGCCTGCACAGCTCATCACCCTGCATATACGCTGCAGAAAGTGCATATAAACCTACGAAAGCATGAAAGCACGGTGACACAGACTTCTGATGGGGCTGGGCCCGCCCTTCTGCGGAGAAGGTGAGAGACTCGGGGCAGCGCAGCTCCCTTTATGACCTCCTGCTCAACCACCCTATCTTACAGACCTCAATAATCTATTAGAAATTAGACTCTTTGGATATTTTACATGTGGAACTGCAGCACCAACCATCCAGATGACCGTTGCAAGAAATGTCCAAAGAGCCTCAATGGCATTGTCTTTTTTAGTTTGTTTGTCTCAAAACCCAACTCAGGTTGTTTGTTTTTACTTCTGAGAGGTAAAAGGCATTATTTATTCTTGGTGGTATGGCCTTAGAGCTGAAGGTAACACCTCCTTTGGAAGTTAGGAACCCTACCAACTCCGCCCTTGGAAAGCTGTAAGACTTTTATGCAAACCATTTAATTTCTTTGGGCTTGACTTTAGCGTTCCCATCTGTGAAGAGAGCTAGTAATTGTTGAAGTATCTAAATCAAAGATAAACAACATTTGAATGTGATATCATGATGATGTAATCAGATGGTAGAATGCCACACCAGATGGTCAGTTGAAGTAAAACATTTGGTTTCATATAATCAAAATGTATCAAGTGAATTAAAGAATTGAAGTTATTATAAACGTTTCCTGTATGATTAATTACAATAGGACTCGCTTAAATTTCATTCCTCTAGTACTGTTACTCGGACTTTTCTCATTATTGGCCCCCAAGGAGCCTTTTATTTTATTATTTTTTAAGATTTTATCTATTTATTTGACATGGAGAGACACAGTGAGAGAGGGAACACAAGCAGGGGGAGAGGGAGAAGCAGGCTTCCCGTGGAGCCGGGAGCTCGATGCGGGGCTCCATCCCAGGACTCCAATATCATGATCTGAGCTGAAGGCAGACGCTTCACGACTGAGCCACCCAGGCGCCCTGTCCCCAAGGAGCCTTTTAGACATTTATTCCTAACTGCTTCCTGCCCCCATTAAATGGTAAGTAATGTGGATATACAGTACACATTAAGCCCTGTGTCCCTTGGGAAAGTCACAAACCATCAGAAGAGCTTTGTTTTTGTTTTTGTTTTTGTTTTCCACACCCTCTTCCCACTCAAACTCAATTTTCACCCTCTTGTGGGTGATTTCACCGTCACTGAGAACGTATGTGCTCGTCTGACATCATCATTATCAATAAGTGATTTATTTCAAGGTGCGCTGGCATTGCTCTTGACCCTGTGCAGTTATCTGCTACTCTTATTCCCACTTCACAGCCATGTTAAGTAACTTGCCCAAAGTCCTGGAGCTATGAGACCTGAGCCTGGTGGATCTGGCTCCTTACCAAGCGTGCCACACTGCCTTCCATTTGACAAACATGTTTGAGCGTTGCTATGTGTGCCATAACAACACAGGGCGTGCTCGGATTGAAACCCAGGGTTTTTGTGTCTTCCTGTTTCTGTAGTTGTGTGCTGCAGTGGCTTAGGGAGGTGTCGGCCTCAGAAAGACCCTTTCTTGATGGTCTGATCTTATCCTTCCTCATCTACCAGCCCAACAAATGCCCATTATGGAAAGACTTGTGAAGGGAGGGGATGGAGGGAGAGGCAAACATAATACCCAATTTTCTTCCTGCCCTCTAAGAGCCAAGTAATTTCGTTAAGCAGATAAAGCAGTTAGACCTACAGGACAACCAGGCAGACAAGAAAGGATGTTATAAGGGATGCATGAAAGTATAGACAAAAAATGTTACTGAGGGGGTGCCTGGGTGGCTCAGTGGGTTAGGCTGCTGCCTTCGGCTCGGGTCGTGATCTCAGGGTCCTGGGATGGAGTCCCGCATCGGGCTCTCTGTTCAGCAGGGAGCCCGCTTCCTTCTCTCTCTGCCTGCTTCTCTGCCTACTTGTAAAATATTTAAAAAAAAAAAATGTTACTGAGGTCCATTATTGCCTCCTGTCCCCATTGATCTCATATTTTCCTTCAGTGTTAAGGGTCCCAAGTCTTGTCATTGGCCCTGCAAAGGCTTGTGACATGGGATAAATGGATGGGTAAGCTGGGCCATCCTCATATACCTCTCTTCCTATTTGGGGATGATTGTACATATATATCTATATTCAGCAGTGGTCACGTGTTGGATGATTGACTGGATGAATGAATGAATGAATGCTAAGTTCACAGACATTTTAGTGGTTTCCTCTGATAACAGCCAAGAGGATGCAATGGAACGTAACCTTTAATTTCTGAAGCTCAGAAGACCATGTCGCTCAGAAACACAGCTCAGAAACCACACTTTATTTTCAAAATAGAGCTTGTTCTAGCAAATGTATTTTTCAAATGTAAGTCAGACATATGTCCCTTTCTAAGGACTCCTCAGGATAATGTTATTAGCTCTGCCTCTGAGGAAGCTGTACAAGATTTTCTAAATGCAAGTCTTTATCAACTACAGAAGTCCTGCTGGGAGGAAAAGACTGAGAACACTGACACAGGTGCTCAAAGGGGGGCTGAGTCATGACTAGACACCATTCCTGTCCTCCAGCCTCCCACACTCAAAGGCATTTCCACGGTGTCGTAGGCTGGTCACTGATGTCCAGCGGGTTTCGAAAAAAGTCTATTCCCAGTGATCCTTCCCATCTTCTGAGGATGCAAGTGCAGTAAAATGCTTTCAACTTTATTCATAGCTGAATATGCTACAGAATTCATGTTTTTATTCCTCCAACTCTTCTTGACACTATCACTTTCTCCAAGAAAGACATGGAATCTTCAACCTTATAAATGACTTGCCTGATGGTACGCCTTCAGTCAGTTTTCTCAAGGACTGATTGGGAAACCAAATTTTGGCACAGGTTTTAAAGGACATTGGTTCTTGTGCCTTCCGGGATATCAACGCAGTTGAGCTTTCTGCTACTCTGCTCGGTCATGCTTGAGACAACTTCCTAAGAAAACCAAGCCAGGGTGATCCACTCAAGCTATGTGGTCAATACAGTCCATTCCAGAAAATGTGCTCATGGTTCAGAGTGACTGGGAAAGAGCAAGAGGGTGGTTTTGACTCAGAGACGGAGTCGAATGTAGAGGCTCAGTGTTAGGATCAGCAGTGATGGTAGGAAAAGGCTACTCTCTGAACATGTTAGAGGCCCCGTGAGCTGGTGATCGAACCATCACGGAGTTCCAAGTGCACCCCTGACTTGCCGCGTGCCTGAGAACTTAGCCCCTTTGATTTTCCTCTTCCCCATCAACTCACCCAAAGTTAGTTGAGTAGCTCTAACTATTGCAATGTACTGGTTGATACTGGTGAGGGTATCTTGTCCAGCTGTCCCGGCTAGGGACTCACTCATTATCACCAGGACCTGGCCACACACACTCCTGCTCAAGGAGTCGTTGAATGTGGACTTGGTCCTTGCATGTGGCCCCGGGAAAATTCCTTGCAGGTGGCCAGCTTCTGAGCTGGAACTCATTGCCACTTTGTTACCTCCCAGAAAAGGCCCTTCCAATTCTATTACTCTAGCCACATACTATACAATCACTCTAATACAATTCCTACTGTTGTTTTCATTAGTCCCTTCCAGAAGCGAGCACCCTCAGAGCAAAAGCAAAACAACAACAACAACAACAACAAAAACGAATACAGTGTGTGAACCCTACAGCTAGGACAAGGCAGGAGGTGATGAGGGAATTTCTGGGAGCAGCGATTTGGGCTGAATATTATGTGGAGGGTTGAGGGTCAAGCCTTTAAGTCTATGACACTACATGTAGAAAATAAACTGGCAAAACACATTTTAAACTGATGACACCATTCTGGCTATGTTTATTCCACACCAGTAAAACCAGTTGGAAAAACAAAAATTGAATGAACTTGACTGTCAAGATGACACCCAATTACTGGCTGGCCTGCTGGTTTTCTTCTTCTTTTTCTTAAATAACAGAACCAAATAATTATTTAACTAAATACATGACCTAATTTTTCTGCTAACATGTGATGAATGACCTTAACCTTTTTCAGTTACTATCAACTCAGTCTCTTATTCATCCCTAATGTTCTCCCCTCTTGTTTGCTTCTTTCAAATATTCGCTGATAGACTTAAAAAGCATCAAATGACTAGAAGGCATAGAAAAGTTAAACACTGCCTAGTATGTGTTCTTGGTGACAAGGCGAATGTTCTGCTGGAAGCAGCCAAGTTGTCTGTTGACATCATTTCCAACTGCCCAGCACTCGTGAGGAAACCAAGTTCCTGCTCTAAACACGACTGACCTTTGGGCAACATTCAAATCCAGCAAGTCATAATCTGCTACCCAAACCTCCTAATGGGGACAAGCCAGAGGCAGGGAACAAAATGGGCCCAGAAAGATGCTGCAAAACAAACCCAGCCCAAAACAATACTCCAGCTCAACCTTGCCTTCTCTCCCACAGTGAGAGAGTCTTTCATCTCTGAGATTTGCAAACATTGGCTTGGAATCCTCACAACAACCTTGTGAGCCAGGCAGGTGGTACATGTTATGATCCCCTCATATTAAAGATGGAAAAGATGAAAATGATGGTGATAAAAACTGAAGCACATCAAACAGTATCAGCACCATCCCATGAAAAGTGCCATGGCTTTCTCAGGAAGAAAGAGGAAGGAGGAAGGAAGGAAGGAAGGAAGGAGAAAGAAAGAAAGAAAGAAAGAAAGAAAGAAAGAAAGAAAGAAAAGAGAGGGAGGAAGGAAGGAAGGAAGGAAGGGAAAAGTAGAAACTCTCAAATCTATTCTTATCTATTTTATGAAGTTTTACACCCATGCTAAGGTCCCACTAGTTTTGAAAGTCTAGAGCATAAAGAGTTGAATTGTTACATTGTTCAAAGGGGCAGAGAACTCTCTTGGGAAATTAGGCATTCTTTTTAAGTGTTTTATTTATGAAAAACACTGGCAGAGTCAAGAAATGTTCTCTTGATTCCATCTGGTCCCATGGCTGCTCCTTATCCCAGTGTGAGGAGGGGGTGACATTTAGCCCAAGAGCCTGCAGAAACCTCCAGGGAGCTGGTGAATGGCCCATGGAGGAGCTCTGCAGAGGCTAGGACTCCAGAGAATTGAGAGAGCCCTGGCACATCAGCCCAGCGGGGTAGCTGCCTTGGACGGAAACAGCTTGTACCTGAGCCCTGGGGGAATCAAGGGAGTGGAAGCCATTCCCGCCTTTGGATCTTAAAAGCCACTGTAAAATTGACCATACCCCCCCCCCGCCCCCCACTCCCAAAGGCCGACAGAACATAGATAAAATCAAGTTTTGGGCCGGGCGAGAGGAGGAACCAGAGAAGGAGCCTCGGTGCCCTTTCCTGGAGACTGACAGCGAGTGTTTCTCGGAGATTTCTCCCGTGTTTCAACAAGTCCTTTGCCTCCTGCTAGGGGAAGGGGAACAAGAGCTCCTGTTGCCTCCACCATTCCCTTCACAGGTTGGGGCCTGCGACAGGGCTCCTTGCTCCCGAGGGTAAGATTGTCGGCGAAGCCGCACATGGCACCCCTGAGGCAGCAGACACTGCAGCGTCCCCACCCTGAGCAATTTTCCAGAACTCAACTCCTCTTTGCACTAATCTCCAGTCTCTCCTAGTCTCTTTTTCCCTCCTGCGCCCGGACACGCGCGCGTGCGAACACACACATACACGCACCCCAATCCTTCCAAGCGGACTTTTCTCAGACGCCCTCCACGAGTCCTCCAGCCCTGCAGGACCCCCCACCCCTCTTCGGAACACCTTTCACAAGCGGGTGCGCCCACCCCTGCGGAGGGGAGGGAAAGGGTCCAGAGTGCCCGGGGTGGAGGCCAGGATGGCGTAGGGCACCTCTCTCCGGGCCGGCGCGGGGAGGAGGGAGAGGGGCGCGGAGCCCGGGGCTGGGCAGGGGGGGATGCTGGCGGGAGGGAGGAGGTTAAGAACTGGGAGGGAAAGGGAAGGTGGAGGGGAGCGGCGGCGGGGAGAGAGAGGGAGGAGGAGGCGGGAGGAGGCGAGGGGGCTGGAGAGGAGGAGGGCTGGAGAGGAGGCTGGAGAAGGAGGCCGGAGAGGCGGTGCCCCATGCGCCCTTTCAAGTCTCCGCGCCCCCGGCCCCCGGGCCCCAGTTTGCCGCCCGGGAGGCGGTGGCCCGGCGGCACCGCCCTGACTCCTCCCCCGACCCCTCCCCCGGCCCCTCCCCCGGCCCGTGGCCCGGCTGCCCCGCCGGCGGCGCTCGGGAAATATGAAGAGACGCTGCAGCTGCGGCGGTGGTGGCGGCCAGTGCAGCTCGGAGCGGCGCGCGCTGCGGTGGTGGTGGTGGCGGCGGCGGCGGCGGCGGCGGCCGGGGAGGGACTCAGAGGGCCCGGGTACCGGGAAGCCGGGAGCGGGGACTGGACCGGGCCGGGCGCGCGGGGCCCCGACGGCGCCCAGAGAGCGCGCGCCCCGCAGCCCCCGCGCCGCGCCGCGCCCTCCGGGCATGGGGCGCGCCGCTGCCGCCTGACGCGCGGGGCCTGGGCCGGCCGCCCGTGTCCCCGCGCCGCCGCGCTCGCCTTGCTGGGCGCCGCCGCCTCGTCGCGTCCTCCGGGCTGGAGGCGGGGGCACAGAGCGCGCGCGGCGCCGCGGCCGTTCCGGGGGAGCGGCGTCCCTGGACGGCGGGCGGCTCGGGCGGTCCCGGAGGAGGACTGGAGATGTCCGGTCTGTGCCGCCTCCTGCTCGCGTACCTGTTCCCGGCCCTCCTGCTTCACGGTGAGTCCCTGCGCGGGCGACCGCTCTCCCTGCCCGGCTCCCGGGAGAGGGGGCTCGCGGGTTCCCCGGCGGCGCCTGGAGCTGGTTTGCCGCTGGAGCTTGCTTTCTGGAAGGGTGCGGAGCTCACACACAGACCCCTTTTAGCTCCTGAATGGATTGCATCAAGTTCCAGGGAAAACTTTGATGCGCTCTTGGGGTTTCAGAGTGCGGACTGTCATGAAATCGTGGGCTTGGCCATCCCGTCTCCAAAGTGTCAAGAGTGCCTGCCAGAGGGGCTCTTGATGTGGTGCAAGCTTTTGTGGGGCTGGAAAGCGAAACCGTGGTCATTTAAGGGGGAAAACAGCCCTCGCGCGGTTCTCTGTGCCCTCGGAGAGGACTAGTGTTTGCTGACGGTGTGGTGGTGGGGCTCTCCCCCAAGTGGACTGGGTGCAGTCTCCAGGGGCAGGGGACTCAGAACAGTGAAGGTGTAATTATGAAAACCGGTCTCCGAAGGTTCTCCGGCCCCGGACACCTTGTTTGCCTTCAGACTCTTGCTTGATGGTTTTGTTTCTGCGCCTCGTGGGCCCCATTTCCTCTGGGGCTCCAGTAAACCCTTAGCCCGACAACATCAACTCTTTCAAAGAGTTCCAGGAATTGCACTGAGAAAAATAAGGCCGATTTTGTGGGAGAGTGGTGTTGATCCTCGCTGCAGGCGGTTGCAGAACACGCTGTGCTGATTGAGAAGTCCTGAGTGAACTTTCCCTAATGGTGGCCACCTGACATTTAAGGGAGCGTCTCCACCCAGAGCGTGGCTCTCCTTCCTCCACACCACCAAGCCTCTCCAACCTCTGCAGGTCAGATGAGCACCCTCAAGGACAGTCAGTTTCTCTCCCTAGAGCTTCAGAATGCATGGATGCACTTGTAGCTAGCACCCAGACCAGACTGTGACCCCCATCCCACCCCCCTGGAGTCCCCCACCCTGCGTGATCTAGAAAGGCAGGAGCCAGTGAATCCTGGAGCTATGGAAGTGGCTCTTTGCTTTGTAGTCCTGCTTCAGGGCAGACAGCTCCAGGCCCTGCTGAGGTGTCCAGTGGGGCCAGACCTGCCTGATTGCCAAGGTGTGTCTGCCGAGCCCCAGTGATCCCAGACTTTAAAAGTCAGGATGGAAGGCTTGCAGTTCCAGGGCCAGAGAGAGAAGGTATAATTATAGGGTTGCGCTCCTAGGCCCATCTGCTTAGAATTACAGAGCAGTTTTAATCTTTGGCTGAAACATGAAACAAATCAGAGCCAATGAACAGATCAAACAGCAGCTGCCACACACACCAGAAGAAAGAGAGTGAGAGAGATGAAACAGAGAAAATTGTCCCCCTTAAAAAAAAAAAAAATCTGTTGTAATATCTACAAACAAAAATGACAGGATGGTCAAATGACTTTTACATGAGAAATTACTTGAAAATTGGGCATAAATGGATTTTTTTTTTTTTTTTGGCATATTGAACTACAGAAGCGGTCCTCATATGCATCGTGGACTGGCTAATTCTGAACGCTTTCTCCCTCCTTTCAGAGAGGGGTGTTGTAATTATACTTCCTACCCTGCCTGCTAGTCTAAGCTGGAATGGTAACTAATAGTAATAAAAGCCCCAGTATATCCTTGTGAGTGTAGCCCCAAATCTCCCAATTTGAGTCTGTGTTGGCCTGAACTTCTTGGGATTAGAGATTGACCCGGTTGTGGTAGAAGGAGAACCTTGTGATGAGGAAGGAAGGGGTCAGTTTGCACTCTAACCCAAGTGGGGGGGGGGGCTCAGACCCGGTGCACGGTGATGAAGAGGATAGAAGAGAAAAAAGGCATTTGCAAATTCTAACTGGATGTCATGGATACCCTGAAAAAAATGACCCAATTTCAAAGTGAATCTGCAATGGCAAAATTATTCATGCTGTAGTTGCTCACAGATCCCCTTGGATCTGGCAGGGAGTATTGGACTCTAGCACAAAAAATAAACAGATGGAATGGTGGTTCAACGTATAAATCCTTGGGATTTAAGAAAGGCTTGTCATAATTCGTTAGGATAATGTAAAGCACCAGGAAACAATTGAGTATTCTCCTTTTCCTCCTGATTTTTCCCGATTCATGTAATTTTAACTGAAAATGGGTATTGATCCTCTTAACCCTAGTGAATGGCTTGATGAATGTGTCCTACTCTATAGGAGGTTTTACAAGCATTTAAAAATTCTGTAGCGACAGATGAGCTTAATCGTATATTTCAATAGTTATGAGTTGAAGGAAATTACCTGAAATCTTCTTAGAATGGCTTAATGGTTTTTTTCCTGATACCTAGGCATCTTATTTTACTAACCCTAGGACATTATTTGTCTGTTTATGGTAGCAGTTGTTAGGTAACAACAGATTTTCTGGGGTCAGGAGTGTATTTGTGACAAACTTTAAGTATAGTTTCAGACATCATTTATAGATAGTTACACTAGCAAGTCACATTAATAAGATTAAAAAGTACACGAGGCCTTCAGAAAGATTCTGTGTAAGGATGACATAGAAAAACTATGATGTTTGGCTTCCAGTCTTTGCTCAGTTTGTTAGTTACTTTTATTTTAACTCATTGCAAGTCATAAATCACCCCTATGTCCTACTGGTGAGTAAATTAGGCTCTGGCCAGACTTGGAGCCTGTTGTTTGTTTTTGCTGTTTTTTTAAACTGTAAATGTAGAGCAGGACTCAAGTTCAAAATCTAATGGCATAAAAGTATACACGTCAGTTTTACTTTCCTCTCCTTCCACTTCTGAAAACAATTGAATTTCTTAATCCAAATAAAACCTATTGAATGTCATGGAGGTATGCAGCTGGAAGACGTCCGTTATCACTGTTTTCTTTGCTTAGATGAAAAGCCACAAAAATCATCCGGCTCCAGAAACACAGATTAGCTTGAGGTATTCCAGAATAAGTGGTGCTTTAATGCACAGCAAAGTGCAGACTCCCCTTGCTAATGGAAATATTTGATTTTAAGTTTTGGAACTGATGTTGGGGGAGATGTTCTACCCCCCATGCCATTTAGTTGTGTAGCATTCGTTGACTTTTCTGAAAGGTGAAGGCATTTTTGAGCTATTCTCTTTCATCCAAGGAATTCTAGCAAAATGGAAAAAAAAAAAAAGAAAAAAAGAAAGAAAGAAAAACTAAATTTTCAAATATGAGCTTACCCAACAAAACTGGCCAAAACACTTAAATAGGGTAAAATAAGAATCTTTGAAATACCATTTTACTAAAGAAGACAGTTTTTGTAACCAAGAAAACACTGTGTTTCCTGCACCCTCTCTCCCTTGGTCATAAAATGAAATCTTAAGAAGAAATCTGACTCAGTGGTACATAACGAGGGGCAAGGGTCTTAGATGTTAAATATTCTCTTGCAAAATCAATTGACTTGCTTCAAATACGCAGCTAGGCAGATCTATAATAACAATGTTCATTCTTTTTCTCCCCAAACAAGAAGAGAACTAAACCTTAAGTGGATGATATGACTGTGTAATTACATAGTGTTTAGGGACAGACTGATGACAACTTGATATAATCAATTAAAGTGAAGCATAAAACATTTAAGACTCGAAACATGAAAAGCTAGGTTAGTGATTGTATACATCTGCTGAACGCTCACACAGCAGGATGTGTCTTCGATAGACCCCCACGTGTAGCTTTGAAATGAAGACCCTGCCATCATTGTCCACGCACGCCTTCTTACTGTGTCAAGATTATATGTGTTTGGGTTGTTGTGTAGCTCTGATTTGGGGATAGAATTGTTCTGGGATGTTATGGGATGGGTATCAAGGTCAGAGAAATGATAGGGGAACACCCTAAAATTATTAAGGGTGTTCTGTAAGGGTTTTCCAGTTTCATTCATTCAGCAAGTACATTTATGAGGCCCTACTCTGTGCCAAGTACTGTGTGCCAGGGACAGGAGCTGTGAGGAGGCCCATACTCCCTTTCCTGCAGAGCCCCAAAGAATATTGAGGGGTGAGGAAGGAAAGCTTGTTGCAAGGCTCCAGAGCTGGGAGGATGGCATGCTCTGTAGTACTTTCCTTGCTGAGAATCCCACCAAACTGCCCCAAACCTATATATACCCCACGCACACCATGCATGTGTGTTTGCGCATGCGTACACACACACACACACACACACACACACACCACGCACACCTGCACATGTGCACGACTGTGCTGAAGAGCACTGTGTGGCAGCAGCAGTCAGTTACAAATGCAGCATGCAAATTGTGCAATTGACACAGGATGTCAACCCCAGTGTCTAACCTGGAGACTGTGGCATTAGGAGAAAATGACATAGACAATTACCTCATTTGCAGCTACGGTTGAATGGAGCCAGGAATTTGAAATCTTGACTTTATTATATTTCTTGTAAAGGGAAAAATAGTTTTAGATAAAAAGGTTTAAAGATTGGTAAGAGCAGCTCTTTCAGCTTTTATCTCAAAAAACAATTTGGAAATAAAAATAAGAGCTTGGTAGGCATAGCTACTCTCATGGTAGTAAAATCCAGTTTGTCTGCAACACATACAGGCTTTTATTCCAAAGCATGAAAAGCTGTGCTGGAGTTTATCTAGCAGAATCCATGGTAAAGCATACATTTACAGTAATGACTGCTTATTTAATTGGGCAGGGCAATTTCATGGCTAAGTAATTACCTGCATTTAATCTAATCAGTCACATTTTATCTGCTTTGGGTTTTTACATATCCCACCAGTTCTAACTTGAGAATACTTTCTCACTCTGATTATCCAAGTGATACATGTCACATTATTTAAAACAAAGGCATGCAAAGTGAACGAGAAAAGAATCACTCAGAACCCCCTCCTCAGAGACAACCATTGTTAATATTTTTCCATATGCTTATTTAGCCTTTAAAAAGTTTCTTTAAAGGATTGCTCTACATGTTATAGAGACTGTCCTGATCAAAGATTAGTTTAAGTCCCAAGTATGCTTGAAAATCATTTCCTTCCCCACTAATTTTACATTTTATTACATAAAATAGTGTGGAGCTTTTGCTTCTCCATCTCGATTGGCAGGTGAGAAACTCTGGAATGTATCTAAATAATTCAAATTTTTTAAAATGTTATTGAAAAATTGGGGATTTGGATATGGGGTATATTTTTCTTCTATTTCACATTTCCTTTCATTTAAAAACAATGGCCCACACGTGAGGGAGAACCTCACAGATATTCAGCTATTTGGTAAATGAATGACTGTTGACTTTCAAACATTCAGGTAGTCATTGCTCACCGGTTCCCTGTTCCCCCATCTTTCATTCTTCTGTTTAGTCCCTCCCTGTCCCTGGACTGGCTACTTTCTGAAAACACCCTGGATTTAGGAACAAGCTTTGCTGGGGATGGCCACAGCAAAACTAATATGTTCATTCCCTTTGAGAGCTATACTAAGGACTGCTTTCTGAATGCAAACCGGTGACTTCAGTGGTGTCAGTGGTCACCGGTCACACGGGCTTTGTATTTGGGGTATCAGTCTCTGCCTAAATGGTCAACCCTATGCTTCCTTTCATTTTGGGAAATCTGGGGCTTTTTATCGATGTCCCTGAGAGTTTTCAGTCTCTGAACAGTAGACTATGACAATTATGATAGTGCTTGAGGTCTTTCTGCAGTCATTTTGGATTACTGTTACAGAGTGATTTATTCCCTGGGAGTAAATCACTCGTGCACACACACGCACACACATGCAGGCATGTGAGTCAGCCTTCCAGAGCTCCGGGATCTCATTTAGTTCTCTATAAGTGGTAACCTGTAAAATAATACCCTAAAGCCTTCAGGAATTTTTTTTTCTCAGTAGGTGAATAATTTTCTTCCAGAGTCTACTATTCTCTCCCACACTTACTTGAAAGAAATACTCACTTGTCGTCATAATTTTATCTGAGCCCAGGCCCTAAGACCCCCAGTCTTGGAGACCATTTTATGGGGAAGTCTTTTTCCTGATTGAGAGCTCTGCTGGACAGGGTACAGGGCTATGGAGAGCTTCCCGCTTAGTCGGTATCATGGACTGGCAATTTATAGAATACTGCACATTTAAAAGTGGTTCCCTGCTTCTAACTTTCTAAACCTAGGTAGTAACTGGCATTCGAGAATAAGATAGCCTGTGCATAAAGTAAATTGTTCATTGTCACACGAACTTTACGTATTATTATCGTTGTTATAATTTTTACTTTTATCCAAGTAGTAGGCACATATGGTATTATCTGCCCAAAGCCACCTTGAAGACCAAATTCACAGTCACTTTCTAACTGGATGGTGGTTGTTTTTTAATCCTTTGAGTTATTTTTTCCCCTTATTAAGCAAAATCTTAATTAAAGAACCCAATTAATTTATCTTCTCAGTTAACCAAAATATCTAGAATCCTCAGTTGACCCGTATGTTGACATGATTTGTGCCTGCACTCCCCCACACAGACTTCATCACTCTGGTCTTCTAAGAAAAAAAAAAAAAAGAAGAACACTTCATGGCTTAAACAGGGCTGTTACCTGTTTGGTCCCGCATTTCTGTATCCGGCACCGATGTTCCTCATAGTGAGTCACTTTGAGAATCTGAATCATCAAAGATCGACCATAAATGTCAACTACATTCAACATAAAATGGCAGAATTTTCAGCAACCAGCTCTTGTGATTAGCCACACTTTCAGTTACATACGTAGTCCAATTAAATGGGGGGGGTTTAAAAAGTTATTATCTATAACAAGCAGATTTATTATAAATAATAGACAGCAGCTATTCTAATAGTTGCCACCCCTGAGTACTGCATTGCTAAGTACCGGGATGACGGATTTACACAATTTAAGATTAGGACGTACGGGACATATAAATTAGGACACGTAGGACATAAAAGTATTTTGCACAAGTCTTTTTAGATGCAGTGCTAAATTAGTATTCATTCCTACTTTTCTCTCTCCCTCTCTTCCCTCCTCTTTCCTTTCTTTGTCTATAACTTCTTATCTACCTTCCCCACAACATGCAAAAAGATGGTCAGGACAAAAAACTCAAGAGACTACAAAAGAGATGTACTGCTGTTTGTCTAGAGTGCTTCCCATCTCTTATCTTTCTCATTTAGTCAGGCAAAAATGATATGCTGAGCCATCGTCACAGAAGCTTCAGAATGGATCTTCCTGTTTCCCATCTGTTTCCATACCTCCGAAATTGGGAAAAGTGATCTTCCCAAAATGGAATTCCTGTTGTGCTAGTACCCTGGTGACATCTTTCGTGGTTTCTCTTCACCTTTCCAGTGAAGGGCGCGCTCTGTCTGCTATGTGGCACTCTTGATCATGGGCCTGCCTCTCTTCTTCTGCACCTCTGTTGTGGGCTACCCCGTGGGGCCCGCTCCCTGAGCCCAGCCCCAGTTCCTCCTACGTGAACCCCTCCTCTCCACTACTTTATATCTGGATATGCTGTATACTCTGCCCAGACCACTTCCATTCAGCATTCAAGGTACAGTCGCCCCTCTATGAACCTTCCAAGGATGAATTCAGAGCCTGTTCTCTCTGTCCTACGAGTCCCTCTACAAGCCCACTTGGGGTCTGGTTTCTGGTCCAACTGAGACTCCCTCAGTCCATAATGTTTACAGCTTCCATGTCTAGAACAGAGCCTGGCTCTTCAGAACCTTTCTGATGGTTAGAATGAATGAGTTGCTAGTTTCAGTGCCAAATAGGAATTGACTTATTCTGAGCGACACAGTGAACACCGGGGTCCTTGGGTTGACCAGAAGTCCTTGGAGGGCACTCCATGGGCGATCTTAAGATGGAAGTCTGGGGGATAAGGAAAGCTGTTAACCTTGACCTCTCCTACAGCTAGACTTGGCGCTTCAAATGGCCTTTTAATTCTAAAAGGCATTTCATAGAAGTAGCACTCATGAGAAGGCCAACCAGAATTTCCATGCCAGAAAAACTAAATAAATATTGGAGACCACTCTTGGCAGTTGACTGTAGACCTAAGAGACAAGTTTCTCTGACTGTACAGCAGCCCCGGCTTTCACATGACCCATTTAATTTTGTTCCCACCAAGGTGATGGGTACTGGAAGGGCAAAGATAGAAAGGGAACCAATCCCATTTTTTTTTCTACCTTAAAAATACAATATCAGGGGGGTGCCTGGGTGGTCAGTGGGTTAAAGCCTCTGCCTTCAGCTAGGGTCATGATCTCAGGGTCCTGGGATCGAGCCCCGCATCAGGCTCTCTGCTCAGTGGGGAGCCTGCTTCCCTTCCTCTCTCTTTCTCTGCCTGCTGTGATCTCTGTCAGATAAATAAAGTCTTAAAAAAAATAATACAGTATCAGCCTCAAGTATGAACCCTAACTCACTGTATGCTGAAGAGCTATGCTAACTGTAGAATTCTACCTGACTATTTATGCTGCCGCTTTTCTGCAGTGACAGTCTTGCTGTGTCTGTGACCTTTGGTCTGTGACCATAAGAGCAATAGCCAAGTGCAGAGTTGTCCCTAGAAACCCGAGTGACGTATGATCTTGTGCCTGCTTTCGAATGATCGGCATATTGGTGGTTCTGGGATTTTATTTCTTCCACCCCTGGTTAAAAAGCATCCCTGTAGTTCCCTTCCTTTGTGACTGGCCTTAGGAACAGCCCATGCATATTCTGACCACCACTCCCTCTTCCTCTGACTTTGAACTCCCAGCTTCCTTCCCAGAAACCCCCTTCATCATCCCCACCCTTGTTCTTTGACATTCAGGCCAATGAGCCCTTAAGAGCCTCAAGGTCGGAAAAAACTTATCTTCATTCTTCTTCATGCTTCCGGCTCCTAAAATATACAAAGAGTGAATAGGTATTTGTTAAACTGAGCCACAGAGCCCAGTGCTTTGGGTCCCGCCTCTTCTGCACAGGGGTCACCAGTTAACTTGGTCGCGGAGCCCTGTGTCTTTTTTTTACTCTGAGCTCTCTGGCCTTCCCAGGGCTCAGAGGGAGCTTGGCTGTGGCTGACTTTTACCGTTATTTTAACTCTACTGTTAGTTAGGAAGGACTTTTTGAGGGTGGTCTAAAAGCCTAATCATTATGGAAAATAATAACACATTTCATGAGAACTATGTCTGCGCTTGGGAAGACAGTCTCCACAAATCCTGAAACCAATCCTGAGAGACGGGTAATGTTATCCCCTCTTCACAGATGAGTAGACGGAAGCTTGGAGGTTAAGTTGTTTGTTTCAGGTAACCAAGTTAATGGTGTGTTTCATTGATTGGAAGACCCACCTTTTTTTTTTTTTCTTCCCCTATTTTAAGATCTCTGCAGTGGAAGTGCATCTGAGGGTTGAGGGGGGTCCCAGTCCACGTTAGCTTGCAGGCAGCAGTCATGGGGGGGGGTGCTGCAGGCTGGGCGTGTGTGAATCTGGACACAGCAGCTCACACTGTCATCACATCACTTCCTTTATGTGGCCCCTAGTTACTCCCCATCTATGGACTAGTTGCAAATAGGTCAGTTTTGAAAATAGAGTCGATGTCTGAATCATGCGTGCTTGGCTATTTTCTCCATAAGTCACTTAATAAATTTCACCCTTCAAAACCAGCATGGCCTTGGAGCAGAGCAGTGGGGGGCAAGTTTGACCTCAGTGAGGCAGATACTTACATTGCAACCGTCAATTACGTAGAAAGGAAGATACCCACCAAAAGATGAGGCCCTGTTCCTGTTTTGCTGTTGAGATATGTGCAAAGCAAACCCATTACCTGTCACACAAGAAGCGTTGCAATGGAAGGCAAAAAATGTTGTCAGATGTCTCTGAACAGAGCAATGTCAGAGAAGTAGGGTGCTGCTGTGCAGGATTCAGGGGGATTTCGGGACCCTCGTGCAGACATCATTGAACGGCAAGTGTTTTTGTCACTGGTTGTAAAATAATAATGCATCTTAATAATCCTTGAAGTCTTGGATTCGGGGAAATTCTTTAAGTGGCTGGTCTAGTTTCAGACTCAGGCAGCCGAGCTCCAGAATCTTCGCCCATATCCACTCTCCTTCCTGCTTTTATCATCTTTACGGGAAAGCAGTTGCAGGGTGTAAAGGGGTTTACAAATCAATTTTTAGAACATAGCATGGTCGATAGGGAGATGATGATGGTTCTTTGCCGCACGCTCGGTGTCCCATTTAAAGCAGCATCTTCCCCAGCTCCCAGTGCTTCACAACTTGAATTCAAATCTGTTTTAAGTTAGCCACATCGTAATTGAGCACACAGACGGTTGAGCCACCATACAGCGAGCTGTCCTATCCTTCATTTCTTGATTGCCTAAAGGGGAATTCGGGAACTGCTTCCCATCTTCAAGATAATTACAACTCTTGGGATCCGTAGAGGTCCCTAGTAACCCCCTCTTCCTCCTCTAGTTCAAAGCCAACAGAGAGATCAGCAGAGGTCTCAGACAAATGGGGGTGAAAACATGAGAACTGTGATAATACTCAGTCAGAAATCACAGTATCGGGGCACCTGGGTGGCTCAGTGGATTAAGCCTCTGCCTTCGGCTCTCATGATCTCCGGGTCCTGGGATGGAGCTCTGTATCAGGCTCCCTACTCAGCGGGGAGCCTGCTTCCCCCACCCCTACCCCCGCCTGCCTCTCTGCCTACTTGTGATCTCTATCAAATAAATAAAATCTTTAAAAAAATGAAAGAAATCGCAGTATCGACAGATGTCCATGGTGGGATTGCTAACAGTTCACCCCGGAATTTCTCAGCCATTCTTCCTTGTGCCACAGCCAGACAGCCAAAGGGTCCGGCTGCCTACTCCATGGCCCGGCAGACACTAATAAAATGCATGTGCAGTTGGCCCTTGAACAACACAGCTTTGACCTGCGTGGGTCCATTTACATGTGGCTTTTTTTTCCGATGAAGACAGTACAGTACTGTATGTGTATTTTCTGTTCTTGATAACATTTTCTTTTCTCTAGCTTACTTTACTATAAGAATACAGTATATAACACATAGAACATGGTGTTCAAGAATGAACTGTATTTTGAAAAGAGGCCGTGCGGCAGACGGAAAAAGACGAATGGTGTAGTTACGCACACCTGTTCCCGTCGTGCACACAGCTTCAGAGGGTTGGGGAGAGAACTCCCAGAAATGTCGTTCTGCTGTCCTCCGTGCAAGCAGGGGCCACTGGTAGGAAGGGCCTCGTTGAACCTCCAGGAGCCCATGAGCACCGACAACGCCAGACGTGGATTTCAGGGTTTTAATGTTTCTCACATATTCTTGCTGGGGTCCGAATCTCTGGGTTGGGCTCAGCAGGGTTGGTGATGAAGTTGCATTTCATTGGTACGCAGCACCGTTCACTCCTTTCGAATCTCTTTTCACTCTTTTTAAATTAGTTGAATCATACTTATGGGTGTCTCTCCCTCATTCGTTGCCTTTTGCTTCACTTAAGATCCATGGGAACAATTCAAAGTCTCTGCTCTAGTCCAAGGTCAGCATTCTGCTCAGAGGAAGAGCCCAGAGTTCCCACATGTCTTCTCAGTACCAAAGACTTCCAACAGAAGATTAGTTCAGCCCTCTCAGTTACGGCCAATATCTGAATATTTTCTAAATATCTGAATGTTATCAGCATGTGGTCTGTGTTTCTCCTGTAGATTTTCACCCTGTTGCTCTGAGTCACCATGTTCTGGGTCTAACTTTTCATTTTTCAACGACCCCTCTCAAGCCCTGGTTTCTCTATGAAGTTATTTAGATGTTCATTACAAAGTATATAATTGCCTCTTCCTAGTACAATTCTGAGGGGTGCCTTTTATTTATTTTGTGTACATTTTTATTTTGCTTTTGTCTATTTGTCAGGGGCTTTTTGTTTTGGGTCTTTTTTTCTTTTTTTCTTAACAAGGTGCTCTATACTTAGTAGGTAGTAAAGACCTATTAATGTGTTAGTTACTTCAGGAGTAATTAACAGCAGAAGTCAGTGAATCTCCTTTGAGAAGGAAAGGAAAGGGAGAGTAGGCTTTCAGATTGTAACTCAGCTGGCCATGCCTTCCTCCGAACAGGGGCTGATGGCTATTTTGCATTCCTTTAAGTGTCTGCCAACCTAAACTGCTTATACTGAAGATGAACTGATTCAGAATATTCCTTTACCTGTGGAAAATAAAAATATGTAGTCTTCTTGAAGTTATTCTTAATTTAGAACCCTGTATTAGCACTGCCTTTCTGGGTGTGAGGGGCTGGAGTGGGAAGGTAATTGGGGAAAAATGTCCCCCACTGAAGGGGGGTATATGACTTATGCCCCACTGATGGGCAGCCCTGTAGAAGGTGTCTATCCAGAGACAGAGAGAACCAGAAGATGCCCGGCTTGTGGGGAGCCGCTGGGAGCCGAGCCAGGGAACAGATGTCAGTTAGGAGCCCTCTGAGTTATTCCTGGGCCTTTTTCCGCTCCATCAGAATTCCCCCTCCACTGAGTCTGGTCTCCATGCTCTTGCCGCTCCTCACCTTAATGTGTCACCACACAAGACCACCCTTCCTGCCAACCCCTTTCTTACGCCTCCGTTGAGTGGCTTTGGAACATATTCATTTCTCTCTTCAGCCCCTGTTACATTCATTTGTCTGCACTGTAAGCTGCTCCCTTAGATGCACCGTTTTATGTGCCTTTGCAGAGAGGCACAGGTTTGAGCTCAGCCTTTGCCAGGAACTGGCCAAGAGATCTCCCAGGAGTCCGCGTTGTCTTCCCTGGGCCTCGGTTTTCCTGGCTCTCCCACCTGGGAAATACATCCCCCCTTTGAGATGTGAACTCCAGGAGAGCAGAGGCAGTGATCAACCTGGTGGGGTAGGAGTGCATTTCCTACTTGCAGTGATTTCTTTTTTAATCATTTTTTAAAAGATTTTATTTATTTATTTGAGAGAGAGATACAGAGAAAGAGCAGGAGCAGCGAGTAGCCGGAGATCATGACCTGAGCGGAAGGCAGACATTGGCCCACTGAGCCACCCAGGCGCCCCCGCCATTTGCGGCGATGACTTGTCAAGGAGGCCGTTTCTCAGCCTGGCTCCTGTGTGCTGCGAGATCTCCCTTCAGCAAACTTCCACTTTTTTTTTTTTCAGGGCTGGGAGAGGGCTCTGCTCTCCTTCATCCAGACAGCAGATCCTATCCCCGGTCCGTAGAGAAAAGTGCCTGGAGGGCTTTCAAGGAATCGCAGTGCCATCACATGCTCAAACATCTCCACAATGGCGCCAGGATCACCGTGCAGATGCCGCCAGCGATCGAGGGCCACTGGGTGTCCACTGGGTAAGAGGGTCGGGGCTGGACCAAGGCGGGGAAGGTGGAGGGTCGGGGCGGACCAGAGAGCACACGTCTGTGGAAGGCCTTCCTCGGGGCTTCTCAGATGCCCAGAGACGGTATCCTATCTGTAATGGTGCATGTGTTATCTAAGTTCTAATTAAAAACCAAGCAACACTTTGAGATTCCAGTGGGTAAAGCATGGAGCTCAGGACTTTAGAAAGGTTAGCCAAAGCAGAGATGATGCTTACCCCTGTTAACCACAGGCTGTGAGTGAATGGGTCCTTGTTTACCGAAAGCTCCTGTATGAAAAGAAACCATTAGCAAGTGAAATTAGGAGTCTGTGTTTCACCAACGCTGAAACATGACTTGCAAGCTTCTGAGGGTCTAAATATTCCAGCCATATTCTGGTAATTTAATATATGGCTTCAGGGTTCTAAGAGTACGTGGAGAGGTACTCAGGCTACCTCTACCATACAGGGCGTAGTTCTTGGACTCTCCCAGGCTACAGAGCTGAGATTTCTCCCAGTTTGAGCTCTGGCTTATCTTCCATTAGAGCTTTTAAAAATAGCCTAGAGGCAGACCTGCAGTTTTTCCCCTACCCATTAAATTGTTGAGAATTAACAAGGCTCACTCTGGGATCTGATCACTTCTCCCTCGAAGCCTCCCGGGTACCCTGGGGAGGGATCAAATGCACACAGAGAAGAGAAAAAAAGGAATTTTTATAAGATGATGAAGACCCAGAGGTGTTACCCCCCCCCCAAAGAGGGGGTTTCTTAAAATAACCGCATGATAAATATTTGCACAATCTTAATGTGATGTACGTTTAAAGAATTTATCATCTTATTCAAACACCTATTTATTGAGTGTACAAATATTTACGGTGTGCCCAGCACCATTCTAGATTTTGTGCTTCTAGCAGTGA
Source organism: Mustela putorius furo (assembly GCF_011764305.1). Classification (NCBI taxonomy): domain Eukaryota; kingdom Metazoa; phylum Chordata; class Mammalia; order Carnivora; family Mustelidae; genus Mustela; species Mustela putorius. The sequence goes on along the minus strand of NW_025422010.1, from coordinate 8,066,008 downwards.
ACAAAACAAGACACGATCCCTGTCTTCAGGAATTTTACAAATAAACATACAAAGAAGTACTATGAAGAGGGAAAAAAACAACAGGTGCTAAAGGAGGATACCAGGGGCCTTATTTTAGGACGGGGGTGGGGTCAGGAAAGGCTACCAGAGGAAAGGACACTTGAGCTGGGATGTCCTTAGCTGTGCAAAGACCCAGGGAAGAGGTTTCCATCTGGAAGTACTAGCAAAGACTGGGTTGGAGAAGCAACTGACCAGGAGTCCTTGTAGCAGGGGGGGAGTAAATCCCGGTGGAGGGACTGGGGCGGGAACGGTGAGGCAGGGACAACTCCAGAGCAGATCTGGCCTGATTGGGGTTAGAACTGGACGGTCATTGAGGAGTTCGCCGCATGGACCATGCTTAAGACACGATCCAGCTTTCACATGAGGCACTCTGGCTGCAGTGTGGCAAATGGATAGTAGAAAAAGTGAGAGGAGGATGACCAATTAAAAGATGGTTGTACCAGGTGCATCTAGAGATGACAGCATGTAGGTGAGGGCGTGGCAGGCCGGTGCGGTGCCTGAGGACTTGAGATACGTTGAGCCCTGAGGCCAGGCAGCACACCTTCAGGGCCCTTACGAACAGACCGCAATTACGGCTCTCGCTGGACAGGGCCTCCTTCACAGTGGGGAGGACCTTTGCAGCCCCTCTCGTGCCTTCTCTGCAGAATGCTGGGCTCACAGTTCCACCGAGTGCCTTCTGAGCATGCGCCCTCCCAGACTTATGACGACAGCCTTTCCCAGAAGCAGGTGTCTGCTTGGAGTGATGTTTACCTTTCAGCAGTGTGTTAACTGAAAAATGGAAGTGTTTAGCAGTTTTGAGAATAACAGGTCTTTGGGATTTCAGCTCAAACCATGCTGAGTCTGCTCAAACCATAATTTCTATAAATAATGCATAGTAAATATATATGTAATATACTATATGTATATTACTGAGTTCTGATATTATATCATTATATTTTATATATGTGTAAAATATATATATATATATATATATATCACAGACTCGAGCAGAATTATAAGGCCAAACCTGATGGATGTAAGTCATGATGTAACTGAGATTCTGATCTACTGGAGAGTTCCAGAGGTTGGATTCTGTGGTGGGTATGTTGGAAGAAGCCCGCCAGCGCTTCCCTGGTATGGGCTGGGCTGCAGCCGTAGGAACGGGCCTCATGTAGGGCAGTGATCAGTTTCTGCTGGCCATATGTGCCCTGTAGACCTAGTCCATGTATTTCTGGCCAGCGAACCTAGCATTGATCTAAGGCCACAGCAGAAAACCACTTTGTCATTGCCATTTTGTCAATCAGCACAAACAAAGGGAACCCTTAGTTCTGTTCCGTTAGCTTTGCTTTCACTAATGGACCCTTTTCCCCAGTAGAGGGAAAATTCATTTTCATGAGATGAGAGGGTGAATTTCCACTTGCCCCTAAGAGACTTCTCCCCAGACTAGACTCCATGGCAGAACAACAGACATTCGGCACCCGCCCGCTCTAGACAAGGACCATAAAACGGAAGTGTTCAGAGTATCAACTCTTTTTGAGCTGGCATAAGGAGCCTTCCTTCATAGGCCAGCACCATTCTCTTCCCGCTTTCCACAGGAAAGACCCTTCTCTGAAGTCAGGCCCCCAGGGAGGAGTGAGAATGGCCGGTTTGGGCTCTGGTGGCTTGTTCCTACAATGAATAAAGACTGTGGTGTAGAGAGATTAGGAACACTGCTTGGAGCCAGACTGCCTGAATTCATGGTCTGGTTTTTCTCCTGGTTACATGGCCTGGGGGCACTTTCCCTAATCTCAGGCCTTGGTTTCTGCACTGTGCAATGGAAACGATACCTCCTTTAGCCCTAGGTCGTTGTGAGGAGTCAATACATGGGTGTCTGTGAAGGCACAGAACAGTGCCTGTGACCCTGGTTTCTTGACACCATAGCGAATCTGCCCCTCAGTGCCTTTGGGCTTGAACACGTCTTTCCTCCCTTTTCCTCCTGCAGCTGTGAAGTGAGGTCGGGCCCGGAGTTCATCACAAGGTCCTACAGATTCTACCACAATAACACCTTCAAGGCCTACCAGTTCTACTATGGCGGCAACCGGTGCACCAGCCCCACCTACACCCTGGTCATCCGGGGCAAGGTCCGCCTGCGCCAGGCCTCCTGGATCATCCGCGGGGGCACCGAGGCCGACTACCAGCTGCACAACGTGCAGGTTGTCTGCCACACGGAGGCTGTCGCCGAGAGGCTTAGCCAGCTGGTGAACCGCACATGCCCGGGTTTCGTGCCCGCCGGGAGCCCCTGGGTGCGGGACGTGCCCTACGACCTGTGGCGGGAAGAGAACGGCTGCGAGTGCACCAAGGCCGTGAACTTCGCCATGCACGAGCTGCAGCTGATCCGGGTGGAGAAGCAATATCTGCAGCACAACCTGGACCGCCTGGTGGAGGAGCTCTTCCTCGGAGACATCCACACGGACGCCTCGCAGAGGACGTTCTACCGGCCGTCCAGCTACCAGCCCCCCCTGCAGAACGCCAAGGTACCCCACAGCTGACCGCACTTGGGACCCGCGGGCAGGTCTTGATGAAGTAGGATGAGGGAGCCATGGGGAGGCATGGCGGTGGGGTCCGTAGGGACCTCTGCGAGGTGACCAGCGTCACGGGGGATATTGCAGAGGGCCGCCCAGGGAGGGACCCGCAGCAGAGTCCGGACACCCGGCTGGGCCACCCTCTTGCTCTGCCATGGGGGTGCTGTGCTTTTCTGCATGATGTGGGTAATGGCAGTGGGCTTGTTGGTGTGCTAGGGGCCCTGGTGGTGGTTCTAGCATATTCCGAAGGCTCTCCTCAGCTCTAACACTCCACAAACATCTTTGGTTCTGAAAGGAAAGCACAAAGGCAACATGGAGATGTTAGAACCATGCTTGGGAGAGATGCCACTGGCAGGAGTGATCCCGGCCCTGGGGGAGAGGGCGAGGCAGCTGAGGGGAATAGGGAGGGTGCTCTTGTAGGCTGCAGAGCTGATAGTCTCCGACCCCCACTACTGCTTCTGGTCTTCCCAGCGAACCCCTGAGGCAGATATGGCTGCCCCCTTAGGCAGAAGGGAGAGGTAGCGGAGATTCAGGGGTTTGTCTCTTTTGCCTGACGTCACCCAGGCGGTGAGGTTCTGCACTGGAACTAGATCCCAGACCGCCTTCTCCAGACCCCCCGTTCTTTCCATTCAGCAAAGTGAAATGTAAAGTCACTGTGATCCCCGGGGGAGGACGGAGTGGGGCAGGAAACAATTAAAACCTTACAATGTTCTTTTCGTGAATGATAGTCCAGTAATTATATTTGGAATTCACAAAACATTTCCTTTCCATGGGCCCGGGATCCAATGTCAGCCTGTAGCACCATCTTCCACCACAGAAGTCAGGGACGCTCTAGGCAGGGAGGGGCATGCGGGGAGGGGGTCAAGGGAGATTTCTCCTGTGGCCGCCCGCACCCCCGCCACCATCCGACTGGCTTCCGTGGAATCCTCTCTCCAACAAGGACTCTCTAAATGAGGGGCCCTGTTTGACTTTTGTTTGATGGTTTATTCATTATTTTAATCTTTTCTTTTTTTTTTTTTTCTTAGTCCTTTGAGCTTATTTATGACTGGTAGAGATATCCCAGAGTACTTCTCCTGCCAGAGACCACTCGGTGTTATCTTCTGTTTATCTGTGTTATTGTGAGCTCCTGTAATGAAAGTCGCCTTTATTCTAATTGTGGGAAATCTGCTGAGGAAGCCCACTTGGCCAAGACTCCTTCCTCTGGATGCGCCTCACCAGGGACGGTCCCCGTGTGTGAGGTGAAGCCAGACCGGGGGCCCTGGGCCCCAGACCCAGCCCTCCCTGGGCTCACAGCATGACTGTGGGCGCCAAACGGGAGTCAGGGCTCCTCCATTCTGCCTCGAGATTCCAGATGCACTGAGGAGGAAGAGGGGAACAGGGCAATGAGGGAGAGCATGGCCTTTCTTGTCTGTCTCCATCCCAGTATCGCCCTGGGATGCCCCAGGCCTCCTCAGGAGGGGTAGGGAGCAGAGGAGCTGAAGCTGCACCCATTCCACGGGTCACACAAAGGCATCCAGAGGACAGTGGCCATAGGTGGCCCCTAGGCAAGGGCATGGTCTGTTGGGGGAGGGGCAGACAGGACTCATGGTCTCCCTGTCCATCCTGAGATGCTTCCACATGGAAGCTGGTCCAGAGTTGGTGCTGAGCACTGCAGCTGAACAGCACTTCTCTTGATCAAAATCTCTGGTGCGAGAGAGCAGCAAGGTAAAGGAGCTCTTCGTCTGAACATTTGGCTTCCTCTGAGTCTGGTCTAGCCAACTTTTAAATTATCTCTGGTAATAGGAGGTAAGAATGTCATGAATCAAAATGGCCCACAGATAATCCAGAAACTTTCTGTCAGCCAGCAGCTCCAGCCCAGTCCTTTCTGCGTCTGCTCGCCCTCCAGCAGAGACACTAACAGGCAGCGAAGGGCCAAGAGGCAGGAGCAGTGAGGCAGGGAACTGAGTAAGGAGGAGGCAGTCTGAGGGAGGAGGCAGGTGCCGTCCCGGAGCTGTCTGGGCTGGAGTCTGGCTGCTCTCCCGGCCACACCTGACCTTGGATTAATCCTTTGCACACACTCAGGTTCACTTTCCTTTTCCTCAACTGCAGACACACATGGAAGCTCTTTTTAGGACTGAAAAGAAAAAAGGACAAACCCTAATACCTTTCTTTTCTTACGTCCGTTCCCTCACTCTGATCTTCCGGTGGCTGCTCGGGCAGTAGGTTTGATACGTAAAATCAGTATTCCTAAGACTTGCAGCTCTGCAAGATTCTCTCCTACTCCCTCCCCAGGCCCGTAGGAGGCATTTCTCCTGCTGTCAGTCGACTCCCTGAACAGAGCCTGTCTGTTGGGAGAGCAAAGACACACACTTGTGGTTCCTGGAGGAAAAATGTCTTGACCATGAGTTATTACCATTGGCATAAGGACTAAGGATGATAGTTGTAAGACTGACCTTAGAATTTTTATAAACACAAAAGTGGGAGACATGCTTTTTTTAAAAAAAAAACAAAAACAAAACAAAACAAAAAAACACTGTCTGGATAAACTGGCGAGAATGCAGACTTTGGAGATGGTAGCCAATCCTGGAGTCCACTTCTCCTGTGGCCATCAGCTGCGAGGTGCTGAGGTGGCATTGTCTGACCTTTGGGAGCCTGGATTTTTTTTCCCATAAAGTGGTAAGAATAGAAGAGTCAACTGGATTAGTGTGCTGAATGCTATCTGCCATCTGGATAAAACCCTTCACCGAAGTTCCTGTCTTGCCCACTCCTGGAGTAGGTAGCTCTTCTGGGCAGGTGTCTCCTGGAGGGATGACAATAACAGTGACATTGATCAGGGGTCTCCAGGTGTTTGATGATGCTTCACCATGAAGCATCTCCTCCCATTTTCTCCTCCCCTCCCTACTAAGGCAACTGTGAAGACATTGACCCAGATACTTAAGAGGGAGACTCTCTAAACCCTAGGCCCGAGGCCATGATTTAAGAAATTTTAAGGATAGAAAGAACCTTGGGCACACTGTTAAATACAAAACAAAAGAAGAAGATCATCTAGAATAGCATGAACAGTATGATACCATCGTGTGAAACTAATCATGGAAGAAGAACAAGGTAAATTTACAAAGGAGGCAGTATTTTTGAGAAACATGACAGTTGCCTCTGAGAAAGGGAACAGTTGGGGGACAGTTGGACTGCAACTCATCACTGTATGCCTTTTTTGTACCTTTTGCGTTTTGTGCCATGATCTTGTATTGTCCAAACAGAGTCACCATGCAAGAAGGAAATAGATTTTGGAAGCTAGGGCTCTGAGGCTCAGAGGGGAGCTGCGGCCACTGCCAGAGCTTGTGGCAAGGCTAGGAGGAGGACCCAGGCGGCCGTCCAGGGCCAGTGTGTGCTGCCGTCTGCTTCCGTAGCCAGCCTGCACGGCCACGGGCGTCCTTCGAAGGCCAGTGAGGTCTGCATGGCTCTGGGAGCTGAAAGGGCCCCTTCTTCTCTTGTTGTCCCTGGCATTGAACATCTTGGCCCACAGCATGCCGCAGAGTCCTCAGGAAGTTTTTAGATCCCTCCACAGGACAGCTCTGAGAAGGAAGAAGCGGACTTCGCCATTGGTGCCTTTCCGGACTCAGCGCAGGCAGAGCCCCAGGTGCTCCCCACCCACTGGCCAGTGGCAGGTCGCCTCACCCGCTGGGAACTGGGAACGGGAAGGAGGAGGGCTGGGAATGCATCCGGAGAGACCACATTCCCCCCCCCTGCCACCCGCCTCTTTGAACTTTTTGCCTCCTCTAATTGCTGGTCCATAGAGACCTGGCTGAAAATTAGTTTAAATGCTAAATTGAGTTTGAAACCACTCGTCTCAGCCCCTTTGGAAACGGGACACCATGTAAAAATAGAAACTTTAAATCAACTTGTTTTTCTAAGCTTTATACAGCTTTGCTGTGAGGTTCAGAGTCCTTTGGCAAAGGCATCCTGTTTGAAGAGAATCAGGTGTGCTAGGAGGATTCTTCCAGGATGAAATTGGCCGCTCTTCACTAGGAAAATCAAGACCACATAAAATAACCCTCCAAGAAGATGGTTTCCCTCAACCGAGTTTCCCATCAGGGCAGCCGTCGCCCTCTGCTTTTCGTGCAGTTGAAGGGTGAGCAAGCCGAATTCTTTCAGTGGTAGAATCAAATAGTAATTAAAAGCAAATGATCACCGGGGTTGTTGAGGATGCCAAGAGCCTCGGGATCAGACTTGTAAGCAAATGGAATTGGTCTCTCTCCAAAACCCTGCACTGATTTAGCCACAGCATCATAAATCAGAGAGGTTGTCTGAAACCAGACAACCTTCCCCAAGCCATGCATCTTCAATATTCTGCCCCAGCGCGTTCCACAGCCCCTCTGGGGAAGACAGGCACCGAAGTATTTTCAAGAGTCGCTGAGCACTAAAAATGAAGAAGGTGATACTCCCGTGCTTTCGCTCTTGAATTCTGTAGAAACCTCTAGACTGCGAACGAGCGTTCGTTTTTGAGGGAGCTGGCCTTTCCAAGCCTTTTCAGAGTCTGTGAGAAATACAGATGGCCTGTGAGACTTTCTGTATCAGGGACATCTGAGGCACCATGGGTCAGGTGGCCACGGGCAGTGCACTTTTCTGCCCATGCCCAGGAGCCGGCTCTGCCACAGGACGGGGTTGGGGAGGGGCTCCTCAGGTGAGTGTTTGGTGGGCTCCTGGGGTGGGGGCCTGGGTGAGTGAGCATCACAGGACTAATGGCAGGAGGAACCGGGGAAGGTGGTTGTGGAAGAATTTGCCTGCCTTCTCTTTCTGCTCTGGAGGGAGAGGAAAGGGGTTCGTGGAGATGACAGGGACCAGAAGAGGTGATAGAGGACCAGTGAATTCAAGGAGTCATGACCTAATCCAAAGCCCGTCTCACATCAAAGAGGAATCCTAAAGAAAAGTGTGGCCCTGCTCCCCGGGGCTGGGTGTTTACTACAGAGCAGCCAATATTGCACATGGTTGGAGAAGTCAGAGTTGACGATGGGGGTTGGGATCATGGGGTCTTGACTTGGAAAGACTTGCCTGTGTGGACCTTTGATTTGGGCCAAAGTATGAAGTAGCTCTGTTCCCCACAGCTGCTGGCATCTACTTTCTTTGCAGAAACAGTTCGTTACATTTCTTGACTCCAGAGCATTTCAGCAGATAAACAGACATGCGAGGTTGCTTTATTTAAGGAGTTAGCCGACCAGGAAATACTTGTTGTCAGGGACAGGATAAGTGGTAAACAGTTCATCCCTTAAAAGGCAAGAGAACCCAGAGGATGGAGTGAGAGCCCCGGGCGTGCCGGAAGTCAGCCGTTCAGTCTGGAGGAGGCCTGTAGCGTGCAGGGGGGCCGGCTGGGCACTGGGGAGAGCGTGCAGGAGAGGAAGAGGGCCTGACCTGGGCGGGGGGGCGGGGGGGGGCAATCTGGATTTACAGTAGATTTAATGTCATTATTACAGGGAACCTACTTTAACTATTGAAATGAATTTAAATTGACAGTGGAAGACACAATCAAGTAAAAACATCAATCAGAAATTTTTTTCCGAAACCGTTCTTGAGGAACTTTGTTTTAAAGAATTGGCTTCTCATGGCCCTTTCTGGCTGTTGAGTCTGTACACGATGTATGTATATATATATATATAGGCAAAGGTGGAAGCAAACTTCTCTTTGGATGATTTCCTCATGTTCTGTAAACTGGAAGGGCCTTTGTGAGCTAACTTCTTAGCTTCTGAACTTCTTAGAAAACCTCTTTTTAGAAAATGATGTGTTGCTTCCAGTGAGCCCCCTCCCCTGCCCCCATGCCCCTTAACTCCAGGACAGCGTTGGGTTAACTTTTGTCTCACTGAGCGGTCAGGAGACAAATGTGAAGCCGGAGGCATTGGCAGCTCACACTTCTTATGTCCTTCCGTTCTCCTTTCACTCCCCCATCCCTTCGTGGCTACTAACAGCCCCGTCCAGCTCCTAAAACCGCTGTTGGAGAGACCCAACATGCGTGACCATGGCGATTCCACATCCTCCTGAAAGTGGAATCATCGTGACCCATCGAGGTGGTCAAAATGAGCCCAGGTTCATGAATTCCTGCGACCCAAGATCTGAAATGCACCCCAGGAGGCCCCTTCCACAAGGCTGTCAGCTTTCATCATTTGCGATGACTGCTGCCTACTCTGTTCATACTGTTAAAGAGTCCGTGACAACATTCTAGCAATCAGTCTGCCACGCTCCCCCAAACGTCATGAGAGAGTACTCTGGTCTTGACCTCCAAGAGCTTGGAGAGATTCTTCTCCAGTGAAATAGAGAGGCTCCAGGAAGGCTATGTGTGTAGAAATAACTACAGTAGAAATGCAATCAAATGCAGAGAGAATTGCTGTTGTAAAAAAAAAAAAAAGCTTTTAGCTTCAGTCATTGGCAGGTCTCTTCCTGAGAAACATGAATGTGTTTTTGATCCCATGGAAGGAAACTCTGTGAAAGGAAGTTTCCATCATCTGTTCCCATTTCTCCTCCTCCTTGGGCAAAACTTTTAGCCCAAGAAATGTTTTATTCATCCTGCTTCTCTAGTTGATCAGTTCACGGCAAGATGATATCAAGTAATTTCTTCCGTTCTGGGAAGAGGCTGGAAACAAGTGGATACTGTCAGCAAATGTTGTTGGTGAACCATCTCTCCAGAAATAAATGTTGGCAGGGAACAGGAGGGAGCCTGGAGAATCTCTATCAGTCATCGGCCAGAGAAGACCTTTTCTAGGGACCAGTGTCCTTGATAGACATCTGTTCTCAGCCTGAAGGGCGGCCTGGGGCCCGGGGATAGCACTCAGCAAGCCCAAGACCAGAGTATGTTCCAGACTCTACTTTTGGCTTGTAAACTTATCTGGGCCATGTTATTCTATCTCTTTGTGCCTTGGTGGCCTCATCTGTAAAAGTGTACTCATGGTCTCTTCAAGAGGTCGTAAAGCTAAGGGGATGGTGTACCCGAACTTGCTCAGTCTCATTGTGCTGGACAGGAATTGGAATGCAGAGTGGGCAAAAACCCACTCTTTGCTAGAACATTGCACACTTAATGAAGTTGAAGGTTGATTGTCATTTTTTGAATAAGTTTGATTATCTTCTTTTAGGAAAGTAATTCCATGGGGACTTGTTTTTCTCCCCTCCTCCTTCAAAATTAAAGCTTTTTATAGTTGGTGTGAAGAGTAGCAGCAAAGAAACACATTCTGGTCCTGCTGCTTTAACCTTCGGATCTTCTGTGTCCAGAAACCCTAACTTTAAAGTAGCTCATTCTAAGATCCCAGAGAAGGGAGGGAGGTAGAAGCCCAGTGGGAGAGCCTACAAAAGTATAGCTTCTCAGAGGAGAATCAGTATGAGAGCATGGACCTTAAAAGAGGAATTTCATAAAGCAAATGATATTTCAAAGTACACATCACTCTTCATGTCAGGAAACTCTTCCCATTTATTCTTTTTGAAAAGCTACTGTTTATTTATTTATTTAAGATTTTTTATTTGAGAGGGGCACCTGGGCGGCTCAGTGGGTTAAAGCCTCTGCCTTCGACTCAGGTCATGATCCCAGGATCCTGGGAACGAACCCCACATCGGGCTCTCTGCTCAGCAGGGAGCCTGCTTCCCCCTCTCTCCGCCTGCCTCTCTGCCTACTTGTGATCTGTCTGTCAAATAAATAAACAAAACCTTAAAAAAAAAATTGTATTTGAGAGAACACAAGCACAGGAAGCGGCAGGCAGAGGGAGAAGCAGACTCCTCCCAATGTGGGGCTCCTCCCAGGACTCCAGGCTCATGACCCCAACCAAAGACAAAAGCTTAACCAACTGAGCCACCCAGGTGCCCCAGAAAGCTGCTATTTTAAGAAAAGCATCTGCAAGAAGAGAAAATTTAGAGCCAGAATATAGGCCTTAATTTCTGCTTCCACGTAATTGTTCCTATAGGTCTTTCAAGTTTTATTCAAGCCAAGGATGGTGGAAATGAAGAGCATAAATTAGATTTTTTTTTTAAAAATCTGTCCATACAACAGAAAGGTTTCCCCCTTATCTAACCATGGCTAAAACTGTCTGCTTGGTGACAGTATGCACAGAGAGGCCAAAAATCCCACCCATGTTTATGACCTCTTGGTTTCTTAATGGCTACTCAAGAGTTGTTACGACAGGTTACTAGTCAGTACAACAGTAACAAGAAAAACAACCCTATTACAAAATGGGCAAAGGACTTGAATGAACACGTCTCTAAAGAAGATCTACAGGTAGGCCGTTAAGCACATGAAAAGATGCTCAAGATCACTAATCATTAGGGAAATGCAAATAAAAACTACAGTGTGATCACACCATACCCATTTGATTGGCTATTATCAGAAAGAGGAAAAAAATAGTTTGTGTGCAAGAATGTGGAGAAATGGGAACCCTTGTGCACTGGGAGTGGGAATGTAAAATGGTGCAGCTGCTTTGGAAAAACAATGTGGTGGTTCTTCCAGAAGTTACACGTGGGATTATGGTATGATCCAGAAACTTCACTTCTCAAAGGATGCCCTACAGAACCCAAAGTGGGGTCTTTAAATAGATTGTGTACCTGTGCTCATCGCATCATTACTCACAGTAGACAAAAAATGGAATGGTCATCAGTGGATGAATGGATAAATAAAATGTGGTACATACATACATCGAACTCTTCTTATTCAGCCTTAAAACGAAAGGAGATTCTAACATGTGCTACAATATGGGCATACCTTGAGGACATTATGCTAAGTGAACTAAGCCAGTCACAAAAAGGACAGATCCTGTGTGCTTTCACGTTTGTGAGGTACCTAGGGTAGACAGATCTATACAGACAGAAAGTAGAATGGTGGTTGCCAAGGACTGGTATCGAAAGAATGGGGAATTGGAGTCTACTGGGTACAGAGTTTCAATTTGGGAAGATGAGAAAGTTCTAGAAATGGACCGTGGCAATGGTTGCATAATATGTGATTATGCTTAGCGCCACTTAACTATGCCCTTAAAATGGTTAAAATGTTAAGTTTTACGTCATGTATATTTTACCATAATAAAAAAAAGTAGGAATTTAGCAAGACCAGTAGCTAAGAGCCAGATTCGTCCCACTCCATACCACTCCATCCCTAAATTCTCACAGACCCAGCTGATGGATGGCAAGCTTCCCTTGCCTGTGGCTTTTCTCTGCTGACAAGCAGAAATGCTTCAGCCGGGTCCCCATCTCCGAGGTCAGACCTCTGTGCCATTGTTCTTAAGAGCACCACGTGAATGCCACATGCTACCATGGCACCTTTCCGAGAGAGCCTGGGCCCGAGGGCTGTGCCCACCTCCTGTCACCTAGCCTGTTCTGGTTCTGACGGAAGAGCGCTTGATCCCTGGTGTTACGCTGGGGGCAGAAGCGCTTGTGAGAAGACCCCTATTCCCCCACCCCCTCTACCCTATCCAAGAAGCTTTCTGGGAGGTTCCCAAACTGATACTGGTATTTGAGGAGCCAAATTCTGCCAGGAAATGAGACTCCTATCTCAGAATGGCCAGAAATGAAGTGGTCACAAGTGATGTTTTTAAATCCCCAAACTACTGGGGCGCCTGGGTGTGGCAGTCATTAGCGTCTGCCTTCTCTCAGGTCACAATCCCAGGGTCCTGGGATCGAGCCCTGCATTAGGCTCCCTGACCAGCAGGAAGCCTACTTCTCCCTCTTCCACTCCGCCTGCTTGTGTTCCCTTTCTTGTTATCTCTGTCTCTTTCAAATAAATAAATTGTTTGAAAGAACTAGTCAATCAGGCAATCCCCAAACTACAGATAGCAAAACCATTTGTGGGGAATGACACGAAAGAGCATTGTTAGTGAGCACTGAGATCTCCGCAGAGATCTGTGGAGGCATGACGGCCAAGAGTCCTCTCCCACTGTCCCACTCTCCCGCTCTCTGAGATCTCCAGCCTCCTAACCAGACAACTGCAGCATCACCCTGAGTCACGGCTGGACAAGAAAAGGCCTTTGAAATCTGGATTTTTTACTCTGGGAAGCATGGGCATGCCCTCCTGTGCATTCCTGTCAGTGTCTGTTGTTAGGCCTGAGACCACACCTGTGAGCTCCATGGCTGGGGGAGCCCAAGGCCAGTGTCCACGAGCTGTTTCCCCCGACAGTTGGCTGCAATGGTGACCCTCCCGCCACTGCACAGATCAGATTGGCCTCGTGCTTCTGTAAGCCCTGTCAGCTTTAGCACCGCTGGTGTGGGAGGGAGGGTACCAGAGACATGGCCCCCCACGTCCAGGGGCAGGCAGCCCACAGCCCACAGCTGTCCCGTGGCTCCAATCAAACAGGCCATGGAAGGTTGGGCCCAGAACCCAGCTGTCCTACCCTCTGGACTCTGGCATTCGGAGGGGAGCCCCGAGCCCGCTGGACAAACAGCGTTTACGTGGCTGGCAGTCTCCGGCCACCTCTGCTGCTTGGGACGGTTTCTCAGCCACAGCTGTGGACAGACAGCCATCGTCGGGAGGCTAGGGGACTGTTCTGAAGCAGACGCTCAGGGAGGCAGCCCCTGGAAGGCAGAGCTGCAGTTATCTTGATCTAGTGAAACGGCTTAAAGCTATATATAGAGCAGGGAGCAAGTGAAGAGACCATAAACCACCAGGCCTCGAGGCCAGTCTCGACGTGTGCAGGCTGCCTTCACGGAGTGCTCCGCTCCTGCCCACTTGCCGGCCGCCTCCTTAAGGGCCTCCTTTGAAAGGACCCCTGCTTTACTACACAGCTCCCTTTGTCATCCCGGCAAAAAAAAAAAAAAAGCGTGGCCTTTTTTTTTTTTTTTCTTAGTTTCATGTGTCTCCTAATTGTTTAAAAGTGGAAAAAAAAATCTGATTGTAAAAGACGCATAACATTTCCATCTTAGCTATTAGACGGGTCCAGTCCCACGGCATTAAGAACATTCACACCGTTGTGCGACTGTCTCCCCCATCCGCCCGCAGACCTTTGTCATCTTCCTGACCTAAAGCTGTGTTCCCATTAAACACGAGCTCCCCATCTCCCCTCCCCCAGCCCCTGGCCACCATGATTCTACTCTCTCTCTCTCTGAATTTGATCACTCTGGGCGGCTCATAGAAGAGGGACTGGGATCGTACGGTATTTGTCCTTTGGTATCTGGCTTATTTCACTTTGCATCCTGTCATCGGGGTTCATCTGTGTTACGGCCTGGGTCAGAATTTCTTCCCTTCTTCCAGGTTGAATAATCTTTCATTGTAGGTGTGGACCACATCTATGTCTCCATTCACCCGTTGACATATACTGGGTGGTTTTGAAGCATTTGGCCTTGTGATTGCACTGCTAGGAACATGGATGCGTGGCTGTCTCTTCAAGACTCCCGTGTCCTTTGGACATAAACCAGAGGAGGAACTGCTGCATCGTATTGGAATTCCTTCCCTCAGCCACTGTCCCATTTTAGCTTCCCAACAGCGGCGCACGTGGGTTCCAGCTCCCCCCCATCCTCCTTGTCCACACTGTTCTTTTCAGATTTTGTCCCTAGTAGCCATCCCAGTGGTAACCCTATAGCCTTGGTGTAGTCAAGCATCTGGGACATGTGGTAGGATTCTAAAGAGAGTACAATTCACAGCTGACATATTTAGGTAAGTTTGGCTGATGTCAGCCAAACACACATGTGCACTTGTGAGCCTACACTTAGACACACACACACACACATACACACCCCACCGCCCTCCCTTCCGTGCGTGAGGGCCTACTTCCAGGTGCCTCCTGGCTTCCCAGGTAACAAATGACGGGACCCCCCCTCCCCCAGTCCCACCGTGGGCCTCATTTGAAGTCAGCACGTGTGCACTGCCCAGTCACGATGACCCAAGATCTCTGCGCATGTGTGTTTCTCGTCCCCAGAACCACGACCACGCCTGTATCGCCTGCCGCATCATCCACAGGTCGGATGAACACCGCCCGCCCCTCCTGCCCCCCAAGGCCGACCTGACCGTCGGCCTGCACGGCGAGTGGGTGAGCCAGCGCTGCGAGGTGCGGCCTGAGGTCCTGTTCCTCACGCGCCATTTCATCTTTCACGATAACAACAACACCTGGGAAGGGCATTACTACCACTACTCTGACCCCGTCTGCAAGCACCCCACCTTCACCATCTACGCCAAGGGCCGCTACAGCCGGGGGGTGCACTCCTCCAGGGTCATGGGAGGAACGGAGTTCGTGTTCAAAGGTAGGGCTCCTGCCGAGACTCGCGAAGTCACAGCCCAGCCGGTGAGGAACTGAGCGGTTTGGGGACCTTTGCATTCAGGCAGAGCCTGAGAAAGGGCCTTTTCTTTTTTTTTTTTTTTTTTTCTGGGACAGATGTGGGGGGAGAAATCAGGGCGTCCTTTCTGCTTCAAGGTCATCATTCACATCAGGTTCCCCTCTGTTCATAATGGGGCCGGCAGGGGCGGCTCAGCCCGTGGGCCACAGTGCAGAAGGGCCCACACGGCTCTGCACGGTGTCAGAGCTGGCCAGGGAGGACGTGACTAGGAATGAAGCCTCACGTCTGCACATTGCTTTTTTTTAAAGAGAGAACACAAGTTGCAGGGGTGGGGAGAGGGAGAAGCAGGCTTCCTGCTGAGCAGGGAGCTCAACTCGGGGCTTGATCCCCCATGTCAGGTCCTGGGGATCAGGACCTGAGCCAAAGGTAGATGCTTAACTGACTGAGCCTCCCAGGCGCCCCTACCCATTTCCATTTTTGTAAACCACGCAGGCTGATTTTGAGCTGCCTCTGTGATAGCATCATACTTAGCTGCGTCTGTCATGCACCTGAAAGTTGTCCTGTGCCTGGAGGTGGGAGGTTTGGGGTTTGTAATGATTACTTAAGCGAGGAACATAAGGGGTGAAATTCACCAGGCTGTTATCAGCAAGGGAGGTCTTGCAGCCTCTCTTTCTAGAATTTCTTTCTGCTCTTACACATCTTTTCAAGCTGGTGTCAGTCGTATCACAAGTAACAGAGACATAGCCCATGTACTGCGTGTGACCCCTCCTAGGGTAGCATTCCATGGTTCAGTCTATTTAATAGGAAGTATTTCTGCCAACCTGATAAGACTTAGGCCTTCTTAATCCCCCACCTAGGAAGGAAGGTTTTCTCCAGGAAGGGTGGACCTTTGCTAAATGCAGCCAAGAAAACAGCCACCTTGGCCAGGTTCCACCCCGAAGCTGCTGTGGTGCACATAAGATACAGTCCCCTGGGTTTTTTCAGAAACAGCCCTCTCTAAGTGCTGGGATTTCTGTTTCATACATTCACGCATATTTTTCTTGCTTGCAGCCTCATTCATTTTAGATGCCTGATCTGTGGGCCAGTATGAATTTGCAAGGCTCCCAGCTAGGATAGGCATTCAACACCAAAAGTATTTAAAAACCTCAAAGCCCTTTTCACGAAAACAGAATTCCAGTTTGCGTTGAATATTGTGTCCGTCCCAAAGACGCAGTGACACCAAAGGCAAGTCCTGGGAGACGCTCTGCGTGACAGTTTGAGTTCACGTGAAGAGCGGCAGTCACATTCACATGTGGAACTTTCCCTACTGGGGTGGGAGCTGCTCTTCAAGACTGCGACCGGTGGGTGGCCATGAGGGACTGGGTTTAGAGCTAGAGTGCTTTCTGTTACCACATGCCGCATCCGGCTTGGTGTCACCGACCTGTCCTCTCTCCTTCACAGTGAACCACATGAAGGTCACCCCCATGGACGCGGCCACTGCCTCGCTTCTCAACGTTTTCAACGGGAATGAGTGCGGGGCCGAGGGCTCCTGGCAGGTGGGCGTCCAGCAGGACGTGACACACACCAACGGCTGCGTGGCACTGGGGATCAAACTACCTCACACCGAATATGAGATCTTCAAAATGGAGCAGGACGCCCGTGGCCACTATCTGCTGTTCAATGGCCAGAGGCCCAGCGATGGGTCCAGTCCGGACAGGCCCGAGAAGAGAGCCACCTCCTACCAGATGCCCTTAGTCCAATGTGCGTCCTCTGCGCCCAGAGCTGACGACTTCTCCGAGGACCCCCAGGGTCACCAGTACGGGAGCTGGGCGCCCGAGAGGAGCGCTTGTCCCCTGCTTCTTGCTGGGCTCGCTGGTCTTTTGACTCTCCCGCACTGGAACGTCCTCAGATAGATGTTTCTTAAAAAGCGATATTTTTCCAAGCCAGGATTCCTTACAATGGACAAATTTCTTTACAAAAAAAAAAAGAAGAAGAAAAGAAAGGACACTCCTTCTCATGATGCACTTGAGTGCCCCAGAACTGTGGCTCCTTTTCTGCTGCCAGACCCCCCTCCCTCCCAGCCTGAGTCCCGAGCAACCCTTTTTGAAGTTTCTGCTTTGAACTCTGGCCAGTGGGATCCCAGGCCGCCGGGACACCTTCTCAAGAGTAATTGCACTTTAAGACCGCAGAGAGCGTGGAGCTCATGTGTTTGGAAGATGGAGCAGGGTGACAGCGAAGTCCTCTTCTTCTCTTCCTCATGATTATTAATCTATTTCTGAGTTACACGTAGACGGATATCAAGCTCCAGCTTTTCCTGCCACTGTCCTCCCCCGAAACTGTGTTACGACCTGGAATCCAGTGCAGATTTGGGTTAGGAACACCAGCAAAACACCTTCGATTAATAAAGAAGAGACTCAAGTGTAGATATGTATATAGGGAAAGACACATGGTTTCGCTTTACCATCCTGACAGCCTTAATGAAAAAAAAAAAAAAAAAAAGGAGGGAACCCTAGCTTTCCAATGTGGAGGGGAAAAGTATCTGTAATTAAAGGTTCAACGTAATTTAAACTATCCATTGTTTGAACTTGTGGGGAAAGGAGACTCGGCGAGATGCTGGTTTCTGGGTGGTCGTGGAATGCACGCTGCTTGATGACTGCCCAGCTGACGAGGGTGGTCGAGAAAATACCAGAAGCAGTACACACAGGACCAGCAATGTACGGGATGGTGACAGTGCATTAAATGCCAACAGGACGATTAAAAAAAAAAAAAGTGCCTGTTCATTCCAGTTTCCTCTTCGTGGGGCCCTCGTCCTGGCTTATGCTGTATCTGGTCAGGGTGGGCAGATGGAGCCTCGTGTGGCCATCCTGGCTACCTTCAAAGATGACTATGCAGAGACCACACTTTAATGTTCAAAGACAGTGTAGCGGGGATATCCTCCTCACCCGGGCTGTACGAGACCCTCAGTGTGCCTGAAACCCAGGCTTCCAGTAAAGCCCCTTTATCGCCGGATGCGACATCTTGACTCTTTTTCTGTCCTGCTGTTGCCTTTGGTCTGTGGCTGCACAGGGTCTCAGGGTCACCTTCCAGAGAGTCTGTGAGCTTCTTCCTTGCAGACGTTGGGAGGGGCCAAGTCTACTTTGGACTGTTCCAGATGGTGCTCTCTGAACACCAAGTGCTATTGCCGATAGAGACCAACGGAGGGGAGTAGCAAGTCTGCAGAAGCCTGGACAGAATCGGAAGTGAGCATGGAAACCACAGTCGAGAGTTGTACTTGTATTTAAAAAATAACTATATGAAATGCTGTAGCATTCCGTGTGGTGATGAGTTATCAGGATAGCATAGAGTCCCAAAGTGCTTTATCTTTAGAATATATTTTAAGTTGTGGGGCATACTGAGGGGGTTTATTCAAATGAAAATACTAACTTAATGTCTGCCAAGTTTAATAAACAAAGATGTCAAAAAATACTCCCATAGAATACGTTTTACCTGTGGATCTATTTAATTAATGCTAACGCTAATGCTGTCTTTAAAGGATATAATAAAATTACGTGAAAAACTATGTTCACTGCTAAAGAATACCTCAGTGATTTGTCATAGAAGTGATAGACTTATAGCCATTTAATTCACAGGCACTCACCCAGACTTAGCTACTCAAACTTTTAAACAATACACACACATACACACATATGCATACATACGCATGTATATCCAAATATATAGGTATTTACATGTATATGATGTATGCGTATGTATATATGTCTTAGAGACAACATGACTTCATGAGATCGTATTACTTTCTGATACACCAGGAATCATTACAGAGAATGGCTGATGTATTTTACTCACAGATTATCAACACAATTCAATGTATGCCTGTCACTTGCTGTATCACCCACAAGTATCACATCTTGGTTATGTCATATTGATACAAATAAGGGTCAGTACGTTGGTGGCAGGTAGCTCCACTCTAAATCCTGGGCTTGGTAGAAGAAGGAAGTACCTAAAGGATGGCTGTCCTTGACCGCCCTGGCCGGGAACTAGACTTCATTTCTTCCTGGGTAGCAGGCTGATGATGGTCAGGGTCAGAAAGTCATTCCTCAGGTAACCCTTGTCAACTCCAGGTGGACCTGGACTCAGGAGCTTCCTAGAGCCTCCAGTCACCCTGTACGGAACAAAGGTAATATGTGCAGACATGACAAATCTGGTCATCTGCATAGATGCCCAACATCTGTGACTTCCAGGTGGAGTCCATCCTGCCATCCTGAGCAGTCCGTCGTAGCGTCCGATGCTTTGGCTGTCCACTAGGGTAACTCTTAGCAGCGCCCGGCACCGAGGTTCCCTGCGCGAGAGGCTGGGGAGTCCGGGCGTCCTCGACATGGTTTCACACACACTTGTAAAAACGACTGGACTGTAAGACCTGCAGTTCTGGGTTGAAGGGAAAGCTCTCAAAAGAATAGAAGAGATCCTCCAACCCACCCCCTCCTTAAATAGATCTTGAAAACAGAGATGATGTTCAAAGCGATCCACACACATTGCAGTATTTCGTTTAGAGCGGTAACCCCCCCACACCTTCTGTCCCTATGACTTCCCAGGCGCATGATAATGGAGGGCAGCACCCAACAGATAGCATCTAGGTGGGCATTTCTGGACACTGTTCTCAAAGGAAAATGCAGACCATTCCTAGGTGGCGTTAGGGGAGCAGGGATGGTGGGTGGAAACACACAGGAAGTGGACTCACCCTGACACAGAGAATTTATCTATCTGACACAGATTTTTTCTGGCCTTTTTGAGACATTGAAAGCTTTCATGAATCCAAACATCTTTCATAAGGATACACCTGCAGCAAGAGAAAATAAAGGTAGCTTGGATAAATGTTTCTCACTGATTTCTAGACTCTTGAGAATTGCATAAGCATTCTTTTCTTAGAAGTAAGAGAATCCTATGTCCTAAGACACCAATTGAATCCTTTAAGTCCCTTTGAGGACCCAAGAGCTTTCGGCTTGCAGGGTAAATGATCTGTGCATGTCCATGGGGCTCCTATCTTAGCATGACCCCATTTTCCCTGGGGTTTCAGTAGGTAGAAGTAACGCTATCACGAGGAAATACTGGGGAGGTGATGCCCTCCCACTTCTCCATTGAATGAGACCTGATGACACAGACACTTGACACAATCACAACTGCTCCAGGGGAGACCTAACACACTGGCCAAACCCAGACTTCACACTGGACAGCAGGTTGCGGGATCTAACCAGTGGCCTCTCGTGGTGTCCATGAATTCATTTGGGTCTCTTGGTTTCTGACATCGCTGTACAACCACCTCCTACCCCTATGCCCTCTGGAACACCACCCGAGCGATTCCATGCCCCCGTCACTTAATCCATCTCGTAGAGCTATTATGTTAGAATCTGGAAGCCAGAGGCTTTGTGAGTGCAGATAGCAACACTTTGCGAACCCAGACCTCCAAGCTTCTTCAACCACCAGCTGCATCTTTGTCCTCCTGAGCTGGAGGGCCACTGGCAGCTTTGTCCACTACTCGAGGACTGTTCCAGCCTCTTTAATCCGCATGAAGTCTCTCCCTCTCAAGTGATAGGAAAGGCTGAGAGAGATCCTCGGCAGGTTCAGGATTGTACTTCCTGAAGACTTTAAGCTTTTGAGGTCTGAGCTTTTTCTGCAGCAGATGAGGAAGCATATGTAGGACAATCGGGAGGACATGACCTTCAGAAAATCAGGTTATAATAAGCAAGGGAGGAACACTGTGTGTTAAGAAACTCATTTGCAGAATGTCTTCCCATTCCCTAAATAACGCAGTCCATGTTCTCACACACTGGGCCCAGGGTAATGTGTCTGCCCTGGAATCAGGTAGAAACACTGAGTTATCTCACCGAAACTGAGACCTCCCATAGATTGAAAAATCGAA
This sequence comes from Mustela putorius furo, assembly GCF_011764305.1. Taxonomy (NCBI): domain Eukaryota; kingdom Metazoa; phylum Chordata; class Mammalia; order Carnivora; family Mustelidae; genus Mustela; species Mustela putorius. The sequence goes on along the minus strand of NW_025422010.1, from coordinate 8,045,314 downwards.
GTACATGTTGCATGTTGCAGTTTTATCCTCCAACTTATTTGGTAAGTGGAGCTATAGTATATCAGAGTCCCAGCATCCCTTACGTGAAAGAGACGAGTGAATCAGCCTCATAGCACCTAAGTGGAGCATTAAAAGAAAAAAGTTCCTAAAAAGAGTGTGTCATCTCGAAGCAGAAGAGAGTATTGTGCGTTGTATTAGAAGCCAGTAGCTTGGCAGGGGAAACTTACATAGGCAAGAAGAGAGCTCCCTTCCACTGGCAGCCTTGCTATCCCTGAAAACAAAAGACACCTTAGTAACATATAAGACCGCTTTGCCTTCAAAGCCCTTTGCATCCATTAAGCTTTCGAAATGAATTGTCTTCCTGGTATCAGATGGAGAGCACAACAGTATGAGTACTATGGCCCATTAGAAAGACAGCATTTGTTATAGGGTTTGTTGCCACTTACATAGGAAGAGAAGCAATCGGTATCCAGTTCCAGTGGACACTTGTGTCCATTTTCAACGCTTCTTCCACCCTTTGTCAATGTGAAGATCTGTTTTTTAATTATATGTATGTTTCGCCAATCTACAACTCAATTCTCCTTTCCCACTAACTACATGTTCCAGATTAAATCTGACCCGTTGTTGAAGTGTTTGTTAAAGTAAGGCTAGCCATTAGAGCATTGGATTCCTTGGAAACCTCAACCGGCTCTAGAGAAGACCAAAAAGGCATCACTAATTTCTGGTTCTAGATGATAAAGGTGACACTCCCTGAGGTCAGGATTAGGGAATCAAAGAGTTGTTGTGGGAGCCATTCTTTTCACGCTCCAGAATTTCAGCCTGACCTTCTCAAGCACAGCAGCCGTTTCTCGAATGCACAGTGTCTGAGGCGTTGTAACCTGTTCTTTACATCCATTATCTTGTTTCATCTTCACTACACCCTAATACTTTACCATTTAAAATTCTTGTGGGGAAATCTGGTTAGAGTTTGCAGAATGCTCGTCCTAACTCCCCACAAACAAGCCAGCTTTTCTTTAGGGACTTTATCACCCACCCTTCCAGAACCCGGGAGACATAGCAAAGTTGGTGAAGCATATGTCATTCCCTGATTTCAGGGGAGAGAGAGTAGAAACTAGGGTAGCGTCAGCCTCTGCTTTTAACTTTGCGAGCTCCTTATATAATTATTACCCCTGATCAGGCTTAGGGAAGCCCAGGGAGCCTCCCTCCTCTCAGAAGCCTTCGGGAACCATCAGGACGGAACAACGCGTGCCCTCTTTGCAACAAGTGGGCATTTTCAACCTCCAAACATCGTCAGGCTTCAGTGACCCTCAGTTCCTCAGCCAGATCTTTCCTGGTCCAAGGTCTCCAGACCAGTGAGTGAAGGTGACTTAGGGATGGGCTTCTGCATCCACGAGCACACACTTGATATTTCAAGCTCAAGGGACAGGTATTTGAGCAGCTTGGGTCAAGCCAGAGAGAGATTTAATGCACTCACTGAAACTCCTGAGAAGAAACCTGGTGTGCAGTGTAAGGGATCCTCCAGGTGGAAGTACATGTACCAGTGTCTGTGCTCTCTGGGGCCAAAGTAGGTTCTAGCGAATTCTTGGAGCAGGCCAGCTTTCATCTTGGCCTTGGCTTAGCACACCATCCTGGTCAAGCCACGTCTGCCTGTGTTTATTAAATAAACACTGCCCAGGCAATCACTCCCTTGAGCTCCTCATACTTTCCTTTAGTCTTTGTACTCAAGTCAAACATTCAGCCATGGCTCCCGTCCATGGTGGGGCGGTGGTATCCTCCAGGCCATAAGCTGGTCATTTCAGACAGACAGGCTTGTCCACATCTTGAGGATGAAGGACTCAAAAGTCACGTTCAGCAAAAGAGGCCCCAAGGAAAATCTAGGAGAAGCACGTATGGTAAGCAGGGCAGGATATTGTCCACTGGGCTCTCCAGGTCCAAATCCTCCACCCTTCCTGACCTGGGTCCCCACACAGATAGCAGCCATGGGCTCCCCTTATCTCTGCCATCTGACTGAAATCAGCCAAGAGGGGCATAGGCGGGCAGTCCCAGCCAAAACAGGAGGAGAGGGGTGGGGGAGTTATCCTCTGGTTATCTACTTGCTGGGTCCCTGTAGGGTCAGCTTCCAGAGCCACAGTTCCTATCTGATGGTCCTCTCCAAAGAGCTGCCCTCTCTGCTCTCTTTGGAAGCCCTTCCGCCCATACCTTTCATGGCTCCTCTTGGAGTACCACACTCGCCCTTGTTGTTTGTCCTTAATTTTTGGTACATTCCTTCATAAATAATAGTCCTTTCCCCTTTCTGGTGACCAGCTCTGTTTTTCTCTCTCTGTGGCTCATCAGATCATTTTAGAGGGAACACAGAAATAATGAGTTTGCCTCATTTTTTTTCGGAGGATGCCTTTTGTAAATGCAATCCTATAGCATTTGTCTTTCAGAGTGGCTGATTGCACTTAGCAGAATGTACTTCTAGCTCATTCACGCTATCATATTTGTAGGATTTCCTTCTTTTTGAACGCCAAGTAATATTTCATGTTGTGCATATACTATCTTTTGCTTACCCATTTGTCTGTCGATGGACATTTAGGTTGTTTCTACTTCTTGGTTATTAGAAATAATGCCACAGTGAACATGGTGTGGGTGGCTTTTTGAGATAATGATTTCATTTCCTTTGAATAAATACCCAGAAGTGGAATTTCTGGAGCAGATGGTAATTCTATTTTTAATTAACTGAGGAACCACCATTTTATTTCCCACAGGGGTCACACCATTTTACCTTCTCATCCACAGTATACAAGGGTTCCAATTTCTCCACCTCTTTTCCAACACTTGTTAGTGGTTTGTGGTGGTGGTAGTGGGCAGGGGGGTGGTTTCATAGTGACCATCTAAGCATGTAGAATGCGATATTTCATTGTGGTTTTGTTTGCATTTCCCTGACAATTTTAGTATGTTTATTGGCTATTTGTATATCTCTTTGGAGAAATGTTTATTTAAGTCCTTTTCCCATTTTTAAAATTCAGACTACGAAGTTTTTGGAGCAGCTTAAAGTTCACAGCAGAATTTTGGGGTAGGTACAGAGATTTCCCATATACCTCCTGCCCCCACACATGCACAGCCCTCCCTCCCATCCCCCATTACTCACATCTGGACACCAGAGCGGTACATTTGTTAGGACTGATGAACCTACATTGATATGTTGTTATCATCCAAAGTCCAGAGTTTACCTTACAGTTCACTCTTGGTGTTGTACATTCTATGGGTTTGGCCAAACATACATAATGATGTACACATCATTATGGTGTCACACAGAGAATTTTCATTGCCCTAAAAATCCTCTATGTTCTGCCTATTCATCCCTCCCCCATTCTATCCCCCCCCAAGCCCCTAGCAACTACTGATCATTTTACTGTCTCCATAGTTTTACATTTTCCAAAATACCATGTAGTTGGAATCATACAGTATGTAGTATTTTCAGATTGGTTTCTTTCACTTAGTGATAGGCATGTAAGCTTCCTTTGTGTTCTTCTCATGGCTTGATCAATCATTTGTGTCTAGCACTGAATAATATTTTTTGGATGTAGCACACTTTATCAATTCACACACTGAAAGACATTTTGTTCCTTCTAAGTTTGGGTAATTGTGAATAAAATTATTATGAACATCCATGTGCAGGTTTCTGTGTAGACATGAGTTTTCAACTCCTTTGGCTATACCAAAGAGTGCTCTTGCTGGAGCATACAGTAAGGGTATATATAATTTTATAAGAAACCAGTAAACTCTCTTGCAAGTGGCTGTACCAGTTTGCATTCCCATCAGCAGTGAATGAGAGTTCCTGCTGCTCTACCTTCTTACCAGCATTTGGTGTGGTCCATTCTAATAGGTGTGTAATGGTATCTCATTTTAATCTGCATTCCCGTAATGATATATGGTATGGAGCATCTTTTCAAGTGCTTATTTTCCTTCCCCATCCATATATCTTCTTTGATGAGGTTTCTGTTAAGGGCGTTAAGTCCATTTTTAAAAACTGAGTTGTTTGTTTTCTTATTGTTCGATTTTAAAAGTTCTTTGTATATTTTGGCTAAAGTTCTTTATCAGATGTTTATTTTGTAAGTATTTTCTTCCAGTCTGCAGCTTGTCTTCTCATTCTCTTGATGTTGTATTTCACAAAGCCAAAGTTTTTAATTTTAATGAAGTCCAGCTTATCAATTATTTTTCTCATGGATCATGCCTTTGATGTCCTATCTAAAAAGTCTTTGCCTATGTTATACCTTCTACAAGTTTTATGTTTTTCATTTAGGTCCACAGTTCATTTTGAGTTAATTTTTGTAATGGGTGAAAGGTTTGTGTCTAAATTCATTTTTTAAAAAGATTTTATTTATTTATTTGACAGATATCACAAGTAGGCAGAGAGGCAGGCAGAGAGAGAGAGGAGGAAGCAGGCTCCCAGCTGGGCAGAAAGCCTGATGAGGGTCTCGATCCCAGGATCCTGGGATCATGACCTGAGCCAAAGGCAGAGGCTTTAACCCACTGAGCCACCCAGGCGCCCCTACATTCATTTTTTTGCATGTGGATGTCCACTTGTTCCAGTACCATTTCTGGATCCATTGCATTGCCTTTGTTCTTTGTCAAAGATCAGTTGAGTTATAATAATGTGAGTCTTGATATTCAGTAGTGTCAGCCCTCCAACTTTGTTCCTCTTCAAAACTGTGCTGGTTATTCTGGGTCTTATCCCTCTCTATATAAATGGTAGAACCCGTTTGTCAATATCCACAATAGAACTTGCTGAGATTTTGATTGGGAATGCACTGAATCTAAGATCAGTTTGGGGAGAACTGACATTTTGAAAATACTGCATCTTCCTATCCATGAAAATGGGAGTGTTTCTTCATTTATTTAATTACCTTATGTCTTTCATCAAAGGTATGTAGTTTTCCTCTCAGAGATCCTGTACAATATATTCTCTTTGGTTTATAGCTACATATTAGTTTTTTTAGGATGCTAATGTAAATGGTATTGTGTTTTTAATTATAAATTCCACTTATTTGTTGCTAGTACATAGGAAAATGATTGACTTTTGTGTATTAACCTTGTGTCCTGCAACCTTGCTATAATCACCTATTAGTCCTGGAAGGGTTTTTGTTGTTGTTGTTTTTGATTCTTTTAGATTTTCTATGTAGATGATCATGTCAACTATGAACAATTTTATTTCTTCCTTCCCAATCCATATGTACTTTATTTCCTTTTCTTGCCTCTTGCATTAGCTAGAACATCTAGTATGATTTTGAAAAGTGATGGTAAGAGGGGATATGCTTGCATTGTACTTGATTTTTGTGTGAAAGCTTCCAGTTTCTTACCCTAGGTATAATGTTAGCTGCAGGTTTTTGTAAATAGTCTTTATCAAGTTGGAGACTTAATGAAGTCCTCTATTCTTAGTTTAGTGAGAGTTTTTATCATGAATGGATGCTGGATTTTGTCAAACACTTTTACTGCGTCTATTGATGTCATCATGTGGTTTTTTCTTTTTTACCCTATTGATGTGATGGATTAGATTTTTGATTTTCAATACTGAACCAGAATTGCATACCTGAAATAATTTTCACTTAGTCATTGTGCATAATTCTTTTCATTATTTATTGTATAATCAAGATATTTATTTTTTGTTCTTGGGTTATAAGAGTTCATTATAATTTTTAAAATATTAACCCTTTGTCAGATATATAGTCTGCAAATATTTTCTCCAATTCCAAAACTTGCTTTTCACATTGGAATGAACTTAAGAAAGTGAAAGACTTGTACACTGAAAACTACAAAACATTGATGAAAGAAATTAAAGAAGACTTACAAATGGAAAAGCATCCCTGTTCATGAATTGGACAAATTAATATTGTTAAAATGTCCATACTCCCCAGAGAGATCTATCGAGTCAATGTAATTCCTTCAAAATCTCAATGACATTCTTGTAGAAATAGAAAAAATAATCTTAAAATTTATATGAAACCCCAAAGGACTCTGAAGAGCTGAAGCTGTCTTGAGAAAGAAGAACAAAACTGGAGGCATCATGTGCCTTGATTTCAAAATATATTACAAAGTTACAGTAATTAAAACAGTGTGGCATTGGCATAAAGACACAGACCAATAGAACAGGATAGAAAGCCCAGAAATAAACTCAGATTTATTGAGTTCAGTCAACTGATCTTTGAAAAGTGTACTAAGGTACCCTTAAGGGTACTAAGACTACATGGTAAGAGTCTCTTTAAAAAATTGTGATCGGAAAATTGGATATCCACACCCAAAGAGTGAAATTGGAACCTTCACCATACACAAAATTCAAACCAAAATGGATTAAAAGCTTAAAGTCCTGAAACTGCAAATTTCCTAGGAAAATACAGAAGAAGATCCTCATGACATTGGTCTTGGCAATGATTTCTTAACTCCAAAATAGAAGGAAAAATAAACAAGTGAGCCTGTATTAAACCAAAAACTTCTGCACAGAGAAATCAATAGAATGAAAAGGCAAGCTATGAAATGGGAAAAAAATATAACAAATCATATATCTGATAAGGGGTTAATATCTAAGAAATATAAAGTACATATATTTTATAAAATACAACTCAATAGCCAAACACAAAGGAAATAACTCAATTTTCAAAAATGGGCAAAGGACTTTCCTCCAAAAACAATATTATATTTTATATTGTTTCTTCCTTGTCTTTTTCTAAACTTTTTAATTACTTTTTTTTTTTTTTTTTTGCCTTGGAAATAACTGAATGATGTCACAGATTCCATAAACATGGAAGTTCGGACTTCACAAAGGAGTTGGTCAAAGATGAGAAATAGCTCTGATTTCTAAATACAAATTAGTTCAATAGCCAAAAAAACAAATTCCCTTGTACAATAAAATGCATTCTCTGAAGAAACTCCTTTGAGTGTGTTCCAGCACCAATGTCTACCTACAATATTCATAGCAAACTCTAGCCAACCTCTGCATTTCCTTATTAGCTTGAAACTAAATGGCAGGAAACACCCAGGGGCACCAATAACACTTTAGAATCTTGTGCCAGTTCCAAACTGGGTAGACAGTACTCTGCAGCTAGTTTCTTAATACTTTGAAAAATTCCATTGAAATGAGAGATAACGAACTTGAAAGGCAAGTCTCCTTTTTGCATCAATAAATAAAACATCAAAGTGATTATTGAGCCAAAGATCCAAAGAAGTCATGTGCAATTTTCAGCATAATAAGGCAGTGAATGTGAATTCAAATGAGCAGCCTGATTGGAAAAAAAATACTTTCTATTTCTGGAAGAACCTTTCTTCTAAGGAATGATGTAGGCACTAACATCACTGTGTTATGCCCAATTGTCCACTTGTGCCTAGTTTCTGATCATTTTTCCAGACAACAGAGAGCCAATATGTTCACTTTCCGGTTGCAATTCACTTGAAGAGCACCGGGGTGTTGGAGAAAATGGTGGTGATAAAAATAATTAGGAACTCATGAGAACTCTGCAAGCCCCAAATGTTTGTGACAATACGTACATACATTTAAGGAAGAGAATGTGAGGTCTCTTACCTTTAGCTGACCCTTCTAATGATCTGTATGAGATCCAGAAAGTCACCGATCTTTCCCTGGAAACTGTTTTCTCCTTTTTGCTGTTTCTTCTGAGCAAGTGAGGCAAAGCGGTCTTCATTTCCTGCAGCCCTTCCCTGGGTTTTTGTGCAGGACATCCAGTCGTAAGAGCACGGGCTTTGGAGCTAAACACACCCCTGTTTGAGTCCCTGCTCACCCACTGTCCACTTGCCTTCACTGGTAAGTCCTTCAGCTTCTCTGTGTTCAGCCTCTGCATTTACAGAATGAGATTCAGAACCTGGTGAAATTGAGCTTTTAGAGCAGACCTGCACTTCTCAGTGATCTGCATTCATGGACTCTCCCATTCCCTCCAGAAAATATCCTGGCTGATGCCACGGAGAGCCTCACCACCTTGTTTCTCAGAGTATGGACCATGAACTAGTGGCACTGTGTCACTTGGGAGTTTATTAGAATTGCACAGTTGGGGCACATGGGTGGCTCAGTTGGTTAAGTGTCTGCCTTTGGCTCAGGTCATGATCTCAGGGTCCAGGATGGAGTCCTGAGTTGGACTCTCTGATCAGCAGTGAGCCTGCTCTTCTTCCTCTCCCTCTGTGTTTTCCCTCCTCAAATAAATAAATAAAATCTTAGAAGGAAGGAAGGAAGGAAAAGAAAGAAAGAAAGGCACAATCCCAAGCCCCATTGCAGACTTCCTAAATTAGAATCTGCATTTCAATAAGATTTCCCTCTCTAGGTAGTTCCTGTGCATGTTCAAGTTTAAGAAGTCTGACTTTAGCTTGCTCTGGAGTATACTCAACACTTCTGCTTCTACCCCTGACTTGTATACCTATTAAGCTGTTTTAATTCCCATGCTTATTTATGCTTGCTTTTCTTTTTATTGTCATTATATAAATAACTTCAAAGCTGATTTTTAAAATGAGAGAAAAGAGGGACACCTGGGCGGCTCAGTTGGTAAGCATCTGCCTTCTGTTGGTGTTATGGGATCGATTCCCACATTGGGCTCCCTGCTCTGTGGGGAGTCTGCCTCTCCCTCTTCCTCCTGCTTGTGGTCTCTCTCATTATCTCCATTTCTCTCTCTGTCTCTCTCTCTCTCAAATAAATAAATAAAATTTTTTAAAAACAAAATGATAGAGAAGAGAAAAATTAATAAACAAAATAATTATTTAAAAAATTTCGAAAGAAAATTGTTGTTTCCATGAAATTGACATTGAATGTGTTGGGAAGACAGTACGAAAAGGGAATGAAAAATGTTCCTGCTGAGTAAGGTGGAAATAAGACAATTCTACATCATTGACTGGGTTGGTGGGATGTAACAATATAGCAGGAATCTGAGCTCTAATGATTTCACAAGTGTTTCGAAATTCTCCCTTCTCTTGGAAGAAACCCAAATTGGAAATTGGGAGACTGGGTCACATGTTATAAGTGAGCTGTACAAAAAGAAATGATGAGCCAATGGGCAAAGTAAGTTCTTAGCTCCTTATGAAAAGACTAATGAATAAATGTATGTTTATATGTTTTCAGTTAAAATAAAATGTTCAAAGATATATTTGGATCATCATCTAGAATATTTTCATTTTAATGCACCCTTGGCATCAGTGGGCCAGTTGTCATTCCCCCCGTGCCAACCGGGGCATGGGTACTCCGTTATACTCACTTTGTGGAACTGTTGTAAAGATTAGAAATGATAAATGTGCTCAGTTCAGGGTAGGTGTTCCAGAATTTATTACAGTGGTCATGCTGCTTGTCGTATATCTTGGGACTTTGGGGCTTTGATGCACCTGGGGACCTCTTTCCTCCCCATGAAGCATTTTACTTTAAGGACATTGAAAGCAACACTGTGAAAAATACCGTATTGGTACACTGACTCTGGCTTCCAAGGGTTTGCCATTGAATATTGGTAAAACAACAGAAATAACATTCATTTCAGGCAAGCTGTTATCTGTGCATTTTGATATTCACTTTCAGAAAAACATGACACCCAGTGAAGTGTAGACAATGCCTATAAATTACCATTTGAATAATAATGGTTTTTATTGTGCTTAAAGTAACTTAACATTCTCCATTTTAATTACTTAACTGAGTAAACTAAGCATTCAGTGCTCACAGGGTTAGACACCCATCACCACCACTTAGTTCCCAAGCACTCCCATCACCCTTTAAGCAACCACTGCCATGACCCACTACCACCCCACCCCACAAGCCCCAGGCAATCACTAATCTGTTTTCTGTCTCTATGGGTTTGTCTATTCTAGATACTTTATTTGAATGGGCTCATACAATATGTTGCCTTTTCTGTCTGGCTTCTTCACTCAGCATGTTTTCTGTGTTCATCCTGTTGGGACATTTATCAAGTACTTCATTCCTTTTTATGGCTGAATAATATTTTATTGCATATCCCATTTTGCTTATTCATTCATTAGCTCCTGAGCATTTCAGTTGTTTCCAACTCGATCTTTTGCAGATAGTGTTGTTATGCACATTTGTGTACAAGTTTTTGTTTGAAAACCTGTTTTCAAATTTTTTGGTTCCCCGCCCCCAGGAGTAGAATTGCTGGGTCATAGTGTAATGTTGAACTGATCGAGGGACAGCTGCATCAGTGTATGTCCCAAGCAGCCGTGTATGAGGGTTTCAATTTCTCTACACCCTTGTCAACACTTGTTACTTCCCTTTCTTTGTTGTTATAGCCATCCTGGTGTTTGTGAATTTGTATCTCATTGGAGTTTTAATTTGCATTTCTCTGATGACTATTGATGTTGAACATCTTTTCATACACTCAGTAGCCATTTGTACATCTTCTCCAAAGAAATGTCTATTCCAATTTTTTGCATCTTTTGAATGGGTTATTTGTCTTTTAGTTGTTGAATATATGATTTACAAATATTTTCTTTGATTCTGTGCCTTTTCCTTTTTGTTGACTGTGTTCTTTGATGCACAAAAGTTTTTAACTTTGATGAAGTTCAATTCATATTTTTTCTTTTCTCAAATATACTTTTGATATCATACATAAGAAATTATTGCCAAATCTAAGGTTATAAAGATTTACTCCTTTCCTTCCTTCTAGGAATTTCATAGTTTTAAACACTCTTATATTTAGGCCTTCAGATCATTTTGCATTAATTCTTGTATTTGGGGTGAGATAAAGTTCCAACATTCTCCTTTTATACTTGAATATCCAGTTGTCTCAGCAAATTTGTTGAGAAGACTATTCTTTTCCCATTAAATGACCTTGATAGACTTGTTGAAAAATGGATGTAGGGGCACTTGGGTGGCTCAGTGGGTTAAGTCTCTGCCTTTGGCTCAGGTCATGATCTCAGGGTCCTGGGATCGAGCCCCACATCAGGCTTCCTGCTCAGCAGGGAGCCTGCTTCCCCCTCTCTCTCTACCTATCTGTCTGCCTACTTGTGATCTCTCTGTCAAATAAATAAATAAAATCTTTAAAAAAAGAAAGAAAAATAGATGTATAGATAATTTATTAAGTCTCAATTCTATTCCATGATCTATATGAATATGATCTCATGTATACCTTTATTTATAGAGTATCCTTAAGCCAATACCACATTATTTTGATTACTGTAGCTTTGTAGTTTTGAAATTGGGAAATATAAATACTGCGACTTTGCCTTTCTTTTTCAATATTGTTTTGACTGTTTAGAGTGCTCTACAAAGCCATGTGAACTTTAGGATTGGCTTTCTCCATTGCTGCAAAGAAAGGTTCTTGGAATTTTGATAGGAATTGCACTGGATCTGTAAATTGCTTTGGGGAGTACTGCTATTTTAACAGTATTCAGGTTTTTTTTTTTTTTTTTTCTAAGATCTATTTATTTATTTGAGAGAGAGAGAGAGAGAGAGAAAGGAAGAGAGAAGTAGAGAGAGAGAATCTCAAGCAGACTCCTGACTGAGCAAGAGCCGGACTTGGGGCTTGATCCCCCATCTCTGAGATCATGACCTGAGCCAAAATCAAGAATCAGAGGCTCAACCGACTGAGCCACCCAGGGACCCCATCAGTATTAAGCCTTCTAACCCATTGACACAGATGAGTTTCAATTTACTTAGGTCTTCTCAAATTTCTTTTAACAATATTTTGTGGTTTTCAGTTCACAAGTCTTGTGTCTTTTCAGTTAAGTTTATTCAGAACTGTTTTATTCTTTTAAATGCTATTATAAAAAATGCAACTGCTTTCTTTTTTTAACTTCCCTTTAGATTGTTCATAACCAATACATAGAAATACAACTGATTTTTGTGTGATCCAGTGTCTTGAAACTTGCTGAATTCATTTATTAGCTATAATAGTTCTTATAAGGATGTTGTAGTATTGTTATACGTGAAATATTATGGATAGTTTTATTTCTTTATATTTGGATGTCTTTTCTTCCTTTTATTTTTCTTAACTATTCTGGATAGAGCATAAAATTTTTAATAAACATGGCAAAAGTAGGCATCCTTGACTTGTTCCTGATATTAGCTGGAAAGATTTCAGTTTTTCATCATGGAGTAGTATTATGTTAGCTGTAGGGTTTTTCATAAATACCCATCGCCATTTTGAGAATGTCCATTCTATTCCTAGTCTGTTGAGTGTTTTTATGATGAAAGGGTATTGGGTTTTGTCAAATGTTTTTTCTCCACCATTTGAGGTGTTCATGGGGTGTTTTTTCTTTCTTTGTTTTATTAATGTAGGGTTTTGAATTGATTGATTTTCCTATGTTGCATTTCTGGGATAAATCGAGTCCCACGTTGGGCTCTCTGCTCAGCGGGGGGCCTGCTTCCCTCTCTCTCTGCCTGCCTCTCTGCCTACTTGTGATCTCTCTCTGTCAAATAAATAAAACCTTTAAAAAAAAGAAAAATCCCACTTGATCATTACGTATAGTGTGTTCAGTATGCTACTAGGTTCAGTTTGCTAACATTTTGTTCGGAAATTTTTAGTCTATAATCATTGGGGATGTTGGTCTATCATTTTCATTTACATTTTTTAAAAGATTTTATGTATGTATGTATGTATGTATTAGAGAAAGAGAGAGCTAGAAAGAGTACAAGCAGGGTGAAGGGCAGAGGGGGAAACAGACTCCCCACTGAGTAGGGAGTCCAAAGTGGGATTTGAACCTGGGACTTCAGGATCATGACCTGAGCCAAAGGCAGACACTTACTCAACTGAGGCACCCAGGAACCCCTATTGTTTTCATTTTCTTGTAATGTCTTTGTCTGGTTTTGGTATCAGGGTAATGCTGGTCTCATAGAATGAGCTAAGAAGTGTTCCTTCCTCTACTATTTTTTAAAAGTATCTGAGAAAATCTTAGGTTTAATTTTTTTAGTATTTGGTAGAAGTCAACATCCTGGGCTTCTCTTTTTTGGCAGGTTTTTGATTACTGATTTAGCTCTTTCCTTCTTATAGGTAATTGAGATTATCTATTTCTTCTTCAGTCAGTTTTGATAGTGTCTTGTTTCTAGGAGTTTGTTCATTTTGTCTAGATTATCTCATTTGTCATGTACAAGTTTTCATAGTATTATTTTATAATCCTTATTTCTACAAAGTTGATGCTTTCATTTCTTATTTCAGTAATTTCATTGTTCTTTTTTCTTAGTTTTTCAATTCTGTTGATCTTTTCAAAGAACTAATTTTTAGTCTATCCATTTTTATACTCTATTTCATTTATCTCCATAGTTACAAATTTCTATCTGAATACTGCTTTCACCGTAACCTATAAGTTTTGGTATGTGGTGTTTTTGGCATCATTTGTCTCAAAGTGTTTTCTTATTTTCTCTTGCAATTTCTTCTTCAATCCGTTGGTTGTTTAAGAGTTTGTTGTTTAATTTTCACAAATTTGTGCATTTTCCAGTTTATTTCTATTACAGATTTCTTGTTTCATTCCACAGTGGTCCAAGAAGATACTTTGTATAATTTTAATCTTTTAAATTTTATGTGGTTGTTTGTGGCCTAACATATAGCCATCCTGGAGAATGTTTCATTCATTCTTGAGAAGAATGTGTGTTCTGCTATTGTTGGATAGTATGTTCTATAGAACGTGGAGCCTGATGTGAGGCTAGATCTCATGACCCTGTGATCACGACCTGAGCTAAAACTAAGAGTCTGCCACTCAACCAACTCAGCAACCCAGGTGCCCCTGCTTAGTGAATTTTCTTAAAGAAAAGTCATTTTTCTAAATGACTCATTTCTAAAATGAGTTTTGTAAACTCCAAATGAGTTTTGTAAAGACTGTATTCATTGTTACTCAAGGTTACTGATTCTGTATTCCATTAGCTTTGTCATTAGTCAGATTTCCTTAAATGCCTAGAGCTAAAAAAAAAAAAAATATATATATATATATATATATATATCCTGAGTTTGCAGGGTGGTTTTTGTTGGGACACTCTTTCCACATTTACCCAGGCTGCTGACAAATCTTGTCTTAACCTTCATTTCCCATTTATCTAGAACCTAATGGTCAGTCAAAGGGGAAAGTTCAGGGTCTTCTCAGTCTTTCTTGAACTATCTAGCCCTGGGCATGAGCACGGCCTTCTAGATTCCGTGGTACACACAGGAGATTTTTAAAGCCCTTGTTTCGCCATGGTGTCTCCTTCCCAGCCTTTTTCTTCCTTGGTTTCTTGGTCTGCTGCTTGCCCTTTGGGGGGGTGGCTTCTGCTGGTGTATTTGTGTTTGGAGGCACTTGACAAATACTGCCTAGGAAGCCATCCAGCCCTGAGAAAACTCCAAGACAGGAAAACAAAGGTTATCTCCACCAACCCCTAGGACCCCCACAGGAACCTCCCCAGGGCTAAGCCTCTGGGAGTCACCAGACAGATCAAAGCCCACAGACACAATCCTCTGATAACAAGGCCCACACCCCTCCCACTGGTTTTAGCAAGCTGCATCATGGATTCCTGGTTGCTGCCATGCTGGGGCACGGACCATCACGGGCAGCTAAGGAAAAATGCCACCATTATCTCCCATTCAATTTCAGTAACTTTTTCCTTCTTTAATCATTCCCCAGGTGTAAGTTATTAAATTATAGTCCAGAGATCCTAAGAGTGAATTCTGACAGGTTTTGCTAGCTTAATCATTGCTTTAGTGTGGGGGGTGCGGATAGGGGGAAGTGGTTCTGGAGTTCTCTAGACTACCATTTTCAGTCATATAATAATGTTTTAACCTAAACTTTGCTACCACTGTTACTCATGTCATATTTAATAGCACAGTTTATGCTGATCACAGAAAGGATCTTTGTGCTGAAAGTCCAAGACTTTGCTACACCTGTGAATCAGATTTTCTTTTTAAAATTTTTTAAATTTAAATTCAATTTAGTTCACATATAGTATATTATTAGTTTCAGAGGTGCAATTTGTCAGTTATATGTAACACCCAGTGCTCATCACAATAAGTGTCCTTCTTAGATCCCATCACTCAGTTTCCCCAGCCCCTCACTGACCTCCCCTCCAGCAACCCTTAGTTTGTCTCCTATAGTTAAGAGTCTCTTATGGCTTGCCTCCCTCTCTGTTTTTATTTTATTTTATTTTTCCTTCCCTTCCCCTATGTTCATCTGTTTTGTTTCTTAAATTCCATATATGAGTGAAATCCTATGGTATTTGTCTTTCTCTGGCTTACTTTGCTTAGCATAATTCCCTCTAGTTCCATCCACATGGTTGCAAATAGGAAGATTTAATTTTTTTGATGGCTGAGTAACATGCCATTGTATATATACATCTTCTTTACCCATTCATCTGTCGGTGGCTATCTGGGTTCTTTCCACATTTTGACTATTGTGCATATTGCTGCTATAAACATTGGGGTGCACGTGCCAGTTTGAATCACTATGTTTGTATCCTTTAGATAAAGACTTAGTAGTACAATTGCTGGGTCATAGGGTAGCTCTATTTTTTAAGTTTCTGAGGAACCACCATAGTGTTTTCTAGAGTAGCAGTAGCAGCTTGCATTCCGACCAACTGTGTAGGAGAGTTCTCCTTTCTCCGCATCCCCACCAGCATATGTTGTTTCCTGACTTGTTAATTTTAACCATTCTGACTGGCGTGAAGTGATAGCTCATTGTGGTTTTGATTTGTATTTCCCTGTTGCCAAGTGATGTTGAGCATTTTTTCATGTGTCTATTAGCCATTTCTATGGAGAAATGTCTTTGTGACTTCTGCCCATTTACTTTAAAGATTTTATTTATTTATTTGACAGACAGAGATCATAAGTAGGCAGAGAAGCAGGTAGAGAGAGAGGAGGAAGCAGGCTCCCTGCTGAGCAGAGAGCCTGCGGGGATCCATCCCAGGACCCTGGGATCATGACCTGAGCTGAAGGCAGAGGCTTTAACCCACTGAGCCACCCAGGCATACTCTGCCCATTTTTTGACTGAATTTTTTGGTTTTTGGATCTTGAGTTTGATAAGTTCTCTATAGATTTTGGATACTAGCCCTTTATCTTATATCTTTACATATTTTCTTGAAAGGCATTGAAGTAGGATTTATTCCATACTTTTTTATGAAATAAAAAATATGGACAAAATTTTGTGGCAATCTTTGATTGCCTCAAAATAAAATCTATCTATTTATTGACCATGTCTTAAAAACTTAGGCCTTCTTTCCTTCTAATAAATTTTAGGACCTGGTTCTTCAAAATAATGTCATCTGTGAACAACAAGTTGGAGACTAATACTGTTTTATTATGTTCTATCTCTCAGCACAGAATCAAGAATAACTGTTGGGAATGGGAACTTGGCTCTTCCTATCTAAAAGATTATTTTGGGTACATTTTGGGTGACTTGTAACTTCACAGCCTTTCCCTACAATCCGTGACTCTATAGGCTTATTACCAGATACTCTGGTAAAATTAAAGTAGGGTCTGTGAAATCCCAGCATCTTCCTTCATGCAAATTGCATATCCTAACTGCTTTTCACTAGGAGTTATGGTATGAAACAGTGGTGCATGCAGATTAGCTAATCTTAGATGACTTAAGTTAATTATTCTAAAGTTCACATATTTATTGTGATAGTTTGTCACTTATTTTTACACGACCGATATTATGAAAACCAATCATTGGGCTGTGCCCTTCCAAGATTTAGCAATAGCAAATATGTTGCAACAAGTAGAGAATTTTACACCCAATGAAACTTTGAATCTATCTAGTCCTACCACAGACCCAGTGCAGTGATCCTCTCAATGCTGTAACTGATGGGGAAATCAGTGTTAACTCAAACCCTTCCAGAAACATTGCTTAAGTCTCCAAGGCATGTCATTTCCCTTCTAAACACTTACAATTCTCAAACATTTTCTAATATTGAGTTAAAATGAATTTGGTTCCACCCATGGCCCTAGTTTTGTTAGCATAAATTAAGCTCTTCCTTCACTTAAGGGACTTCCAAATAACTTTTCTTTCCAATTCTGTTCTTTGGTAGTTTCTTCACACTTTCCTAATATGACTTGGATACAGGGTTAAAAATCACTTCTTTATTCTTTCTCTTTTAGTTAGCTTCAGTCTGACACATTAACATTTCTCTTAAAATACTGAATAATATGTCATAGACATTTAAATGAACAGACCAATGAATTGGACAAATGAAAATAATATTAGTACCACTGTTTCCCCTATTCTAAACCAATTCTGATTGTATTAGTAACTTAGAGTTTTAAATCTAAGACTTGCATTTATTTTTGGCATTGTGTCTTTAAAGATTTAGAAGCTGAAGTTGTCTCCTTTATGTTGTATGGTGTAGAAACGTACAAACTTGGTTCCTCTAAGAGGAGGATTCAAAGTTTTTCATACCAAAACAATTTGTGTATTTGTTGTGTCTGTCTCGAGCTCTTCCAATGCACCATCCACTTCACCTCCTTCATGTGTGACATCTAAGACATGCATTATATATAATCAACAAAATAACAGATATTGCATAATAATACTGGTTAAAATATTTTACCTTTGACAGACTTGGTGCTTATTAAAGGTCACAGATGATACTTCATTGCAATGGAGGAATGAGATCAGTCCGCAGGATGAGACATTAGGGCCTGTTTGGGAATCCCTGGAGGCAGGACCCCTGAGTTTCATTTCCATTAAGGACCACCAAGTTTTAAGAATTTGATGTATTTTCAGGGGAAGGTAAAATAGGGAACATTACCTTGCCCTGATGGTGAATGGTTGTATTTAGAGCAGAGGAGTGGTTATAAACGTATATTTTGCATATCTTAGTGCATTATCACTCGTGCTTTGAGGGGTTGATTGCTATTCCTGGCTTTGATCTTACTGCATTACTTTAGTAGATTTAAATCATTTGAGTTCTTTTAATTCACAATCAACATTTCCTTCTTTATTTATTTATCCCACTTCACTCCCCAAATGATTCAAGGCAGCTAACAGAAATACCTACAAGACCAAAATAAAATATCAAAATAGCTGAGGGCAACTGAGCAAAGAGAATGTAGGGCTACAAAGACAGGAACGATCCAGACGTGACAGGGTATTCCCAAGATGAGCTGGCGAACATCCATCCCTCACTTTGAGGGAAGCCATATTTAACGTCAGGCTTGCTACAAGCCAAAATGGCAACATGACTTCAAATTCCCTAAGACTTAAACACATTAATGCTCAGGAAAAAGGAACAATTTCTAAATTTTCTTCTTTGGAAAATTTATTCAGTAAAGAAGAATCTGCTCTTTTATTCCCAATCTAGCCCTTCCATTGAGGAAATTGAAAGCCCCACAATCTTTGCATCTACTGAACTGGATGCCCTTTTGTGTATTTTTTAGGAGTAGCAGTAAGGGTGCCTGTGTCATGTACCCCAGCTCTGCACCCTATTTAGTCCCAGTATGGAAGCTTTCACTTAAATTGAAAACCCTGGGTCCATCTGAAATTAGCCTTCACTGGTCCAGGGATCCTTAGAAAACATGCTTCTCTTATTTGTGTGTACCTTTGATGTATGTGGCTTTCATGTTCAATTACTGTGTTAAACACAGTGATCTTCCTTTCCAGGGCTTTGTGTAGCAGAAGTTGACTTTCATCCTTCAGTTAAATCTAATTAAGGAAATCAACTGAAGGAACTTCTCATAAAAGTGAGATGTTATTATGTGCTAATGAAAGGCAGATCGGCTCCTTGTTACCCCAGTCATAAACACGAGGCTGCTTTCCCATCAAAGGGTCTTAATTATCTGTCCCCAGAGCGCTCCCATAATTATGGTATGCTATTATCAGGTGTCAATGAATGCCCAAACATGCCGTCTGTATGCAGAGAACATTCTGCGGAATAATGACACGATGGTCTTTGTTCAGCTTATCCAACGTTAAAACCCTAAATTGCTCTACTTCTTTAGAGCAAAACTGTTTATGGTGTAACCTCCATGTGGAAGGGTCCTTGGGTTTTTTTGTGTGTATCCAAGGATCTTCTTAGAAAAGTTGTTCTGGAGGGAGGAGTGGGAGCAAGTGCAACAGGGAGTTCTGCTTACTGTCCCCACACGAGAGGGTGTTGATGAGACCAGCACGTGGTTCTGCTGCTCTCTGCACCAGTGTTGATGGTGTCGGTTTTGCTCTCCTTCACCCCAGCTCTCTCACCAATTGCCTGGCAGTAGAGTCTTTTTTTCTAGGATCCCTCCTGCTTAGACAATCTGCCCCAAACCAACGACATCAGACCTCGGTGCTCTTTCTTTATGATAAGTCAGCTGGCTCTCAGGGCCGTGGCATGGCATCCGAACCACTAAGGATAGAATTTTCCTTTCTCTTGATCATAAGTCATTTTCTTGTCCTACTCATAGGTGGGGGCCTTCTAGAGCTCAGTCCCTCAGACCTACTGTCTAGCCTCTTAACTTGCTTTCTTCAGGTCTCCCTTATCTTCTTGCAGAGGATTATTTTTTAAGTCCTCAGTCCAACCTCTTTTCAGAGAACTCTCTGCTCTCCCTAAGAGAGGTGAGTGTGTGTGTGTGTGTGTGTGTGTGTGTGTGTGTGTTTTGCCTTACAAAGCTTTTCCTTTGTCTTATAAACCAGTGTCCTGGACTTTAATGGGAGTTGCCTTCTTGGCTGGGTCACAGCTGCACCCAAACAGCAGGAGAAGGCAGTGGTCCCTAAGTGGGTTCAAAAGATACTCCTCCAAACCTTCCCCACCTTCTGCAATGGCACGAGCTGGTGCAGATTTCATCACCAGAACAAGCAAGGCACCACACGAGCGCTATTTTTTTTTAACCATAGCATCTGAAACCTTCCCCGGAGTTGCTTCCAATCCAAGAGCAATCCAGATCAGACTCCTTTCTTCCATTCCCTTCTCCCCATGAAAGTGTTTCCTCAGTTCATTTTCATACAATTCTACTACCCACATTATCAATAACCATTTATTTATTTATTTATTTACCATTCTAAATTTTTTTTTAATTTTTAATTTTTTATAAACATATATTTTTATCCCCAGGGGTACAGGTCTGTGAATCGCCAGGTTTACACACTTCACAGCACTCACCAAAGCACATACCCTCCCCAATGTCCATAATCCCACCCCCTTCTTCTAACCCCCCTCCCCCCAGCAACCCTCAGTTAATAACCAATCATTTAAAAGCCAATCATTCTAAGGAATAATCTTCAAATGTGAAGAATACCAGAGTTACAGAATTATTTCTTTCTCTTTAATTCTTACATTATTATTTCTCAACTTTTTCTGCCAACTTTTCAGTATTTGAGACGTTACCTGTAACATACTGATGAAGCATTCGGTCGATAGGGACTGAGTACCTGGCTACTCAGAGGTCCACATCCACACTCCATGTTCAGCTGGGGTTCATGGGCAAGTAGCTCACTCCGTTATCAGTGTGCCCTCTTCCTTAGAATCTCATCTCCCTAACTTTTTCCTGAGCTGTTTGAGATCACACCCATGCCCATCCTTCCCTACACTCCCCTACCCTGTCCCCCTGCAGGCTCTACTTCCATACTTATAATTTTTAAAAACATTATTAAGTATCTTTTGGTTTTGCTACAGAGTGAGCTCCCCCAGGGAAGGCAAGGTGCCCGACTTGCCCAAGGTGTGTCTACATCGTGGACCTCAGTTTTTCGCAAACATGTTCTAGATAAATAAGTGAACGCTAATGCAAGGTCTGGTTTCCCCGCCAACCATAAAGCCTGGCTTCATTAAAAACTGTCCAGGGAAGAATTCAAAGTCGCACACTATTACCAAATTTGAACATAAAGAGATTTCATTATAGCTCTGGCAATAAAATCAACAGAACTCTGGATTCAAAATAAAATCTTTTGATTCAATTCAGAACGTTCAGTTCTGTATAAAACATACAGACTTTCCCCCCAAGAAGAATGTTAGTCTACCTAAAACTATTGTCAGGAGCAAACTTAACTGTGAGTTCTCCCCTACATAAAGACAGTCAATGCTTGCCTAATAAGACACAGAAATGGAATGCTTTATTCCAGAGACACAAAAAGAATCTTGTCTGAGAAAATTACACACAGATAGTCCCAGCAACAAGTGTAAAGATCTATGTCTTTTCTATTCCATGCCTGGCGAGCAAGGCAGCTGAAGCTGGTCTCTGGGTGCCAAGAGCACCAACTCGGCCGACCTTGACCGAGACCCAGTCCAAGGCAGGGGGCCACCTCTACCATAAGGGCTTCTAACAACAACCGAGGAGTCTTGATACATTGACAAAGGAAAAGCTACTAAGTTTATCCACTTTTCTAAGTTTGTATTTTTAAGAAGTAAGATATAGAAGTTTATAATTCAGTAAGAGAATTGATTTGAGAGCTGATTTTGAATATCAAAAACTTGTACAGTAGTTTAACTGTAATTTGCCTGCTGGTAGATGCTTCCCTAAATCATAGGTCAGCCTTGGACGAAAAAGTCAAAACCATAAAACTCAAGCTCTACAGTGATAATTGAGACAGCTTCTAAAGGGTGACTCTGGAAGTGAAGCTTTAGCAGAGCCACGAGATTATTTGTTTAGGTGGATTGCCCCTGCCTCTTCCCATGGTATGGAAGCAGGGTCTTTCCCCGTTGGTCTGCAGGACCAGCATTGATCCCTGGAAATGGACAGAGATCGAGCAGACCACAGCAAATGCAGAAACGCTTCCCAGAATCACTCACAAACACCCTCCATCCTCTTAACCATTTGTCTCCAGTGTAAAACGCCCCTTTGTCTTTCTGTCCCCAGTGCGCTACTTGGTGGGTAAGGAAGCAAGCAAAGGCAACAAGGAGCCACACCGGGAGTGTCCTTCAAAGGTAATGAGGCCAGTGGGGAGAACAGAAGTGAGCTGAGGCTGTATGCCAGGTCACCAAAAGACACCAGGGTCAAGCCTGTGGGAATACTGTGGAGATGTGTGCTATGATCCCGAAGGAGAAACTGAAAACATGAGCTCGTGTGACAAGAGAGAACAGAAACATGAGAAGTAGAAGCTGGACTCCTTTATTTATTTATTTATTTATTTATTTATTTATTCCCTTTTTTCTTTTTTGCTTTGTAGGCTCCATGCCCAGAATGCAGCCCAATGTGGGGCTTGAACTTACGACTCTGGGATCAACACCAGGTACCCCAAAGCTTCCGTTTCTAAGTGGGCATAGAGGAGGTCACAGTGGCCGTGTGGGAGCCCTGCTCCAAAGCTATCAGTCCTTGGGGAACAGGAGGGTGTGGAAGCATCAGGACAAGACTTGAAGTGCCCGGTCCCAGTCTGCTGGGGAGCACGGGAGTCTTGGCTAGAGGTCATTCTCTTCTCAGGTTTTGCTTTTTTGCCTTTTGATTTTAGTGCATCCTGCCTTTTCTCCAGCGGTTCCAAAGCACCAATGGGACAAGCATCCCAGGTTAGTTCCAGTCCCAGTCATTTGACCCGATCTAGAGGTGCCCAGCTTAGGATCCTGAGGTGGCTCCCGAGGCATACAAAGTCCTTAAGCCAAAGATCCTCCCCTCACCTCCAGCTGAGGCTTCTGCTTCTGTCACCTTTGGGCGGTGTCATCCCCACCTTCATCCCCCACTGCCCCCAACTTTCCCTCCTTTTGGGGGATGGGCAAAGCACTGGCCTGAGCCACCAGTCAGAGAACGTGGGGCAAAACACAAGACGCAGGCCGGGAAAGCTGGGCTCCCAATCCTGGCCTTGCTACGTTTTCTTCTGTCCACAGAGGAACTACTGAAGTTGTTCAGAGGGAGTGGGGTGCTCAGATCACAACCCTGGTGCTTCCAGAAGGCTGCAGAGAGGATGATGGCTTCTACAGAAGTCCAAGCAGTGGCAGGATGACTGACCAGTAAGAACAGGTCGACCAGTAGTGTAGGCCAGAGAAGCGGCCCATGGCAATAGGGATGGGGAACAGCAGGTTCACGCAGGACAGACTAGGAATCAGTTCCTGCTATTTCTTGGGATTTCGAGTTCTCTAAGTTCACTACATTAAGAATACTCTATATCCTAACATTACTACTGCCTCGATGTTCCCAGGGCATCTAAGTGTCATCACTGGGAGCATCCCCTAGGGGTACTGTCACCAAAGACAAGGTCACTTGGAGGCCATGGGGAGGGCAAATGCTTGAGAGGCTCTCAGCCAGGCCGCGGGCTCTTAACTCCTCCCTGGAGGCCAGCCTCAGCAGCTGTATTTAGAGACAATCTCTTGCCACCATGCCTTCTTTAAGCCCAGTTGTGTTGGTGGCCCGCTGAGTTTAGGTAGCTACGGAGATTTACAAGAGAAAAAAGCAAAAGGCAAGCACAGAGCTGCACTGTATGCCCTGTGGTGCCCCTGGAATGCAGAGCCAGCACGTCTCGCTCACCGGCAGAGCACGTGTCTGACGGGAGTGCCAGCAAAGCCTGGACTCGGTGGCTCTCTTGTGCCTGACTTGCTTAGACTGGGGGAGATTTGCAGCCCTGAAGCCTGTGGACTCCCAGACGAGTCAGCTGTGAGGGATTTCAGGGTCTTCTCTGAGCTCAGAGAGGATTCTTTGCCCACATTTGAAAAAAAAGAAAAAAAAAATAGCCTGTCCTATGGAAAGAAAATGCAAACAGCAAGAATGATGATGACGCTATTTACTGAGTGTTTGCTACTTGTTTGTCCTAGGCTAGGTGTCTCGGAGGTGTCTATAATTGGTAAAATTGACAACAGCTCCTCAAGATAGGCACTTAGTGTGCTTATCTAGTGAGGCTTAGCAAACTATCCTAGAGCTCAGCGGCTTAGAACAATTTGTTATTAGCGTGTCTCATGATAGCGCAGAAAGAAATTTGGATAGGTGCAGTCAGAGGGCCTCATTTCTGCCTCATGGTGTCTGGGTACTCAGCTGAAAAGGCTCACAAGGCTGGGAGCCAGGAGAGCTGGGGGCTGGGCACCTCTCCCTCCACACACATACACAGACCGTCTCCAGGCTCATCTCAAGGTTCTTCCCATCATGGTGGCCTCAGGATAGTCATACTGTTCAGGGGTCCAGGCAAGGCAGGAGGTGGAGCTTTCTGGAACAACATCACTCCCTCCATGTTCTCTTGGTCAGAGCATCCACAGAACATCTCCCCACCCTGGGTTCAAGGTAGAGGAGGAGTGGCACAGATTTGACGCCATTTTGAATCCACCACAGTTTCATCACCCTTATTTTATAGAAGAAGAAACAGAGGCTCAGAGAAGTGAAATAATTTATATCCTATGAGGAACCAGGTGAGACTGGAATATGGGACCACCTCTAAGCCTTTTCTCTTTCCAGTACACAACCCTGCTCCCTCAATGTTGGAACATTTAATATAATAAGATAAAACTTGGTGAGGGGTAAACCACCTTTCTGACCGGGTATAGAATAAAGCAAAACAAGTCATTTTGCTACCATCATTCACCCTCCATCACTAGCAAAAGGCATCCTGTCCTACACACAACTGTAGAATCTAAAACTTCTGTCCAATTTAAGAGGTTGTTCAAGGTAAAAGAAGAGAAAAAAATATAAATGAACAAAATCACCAATTTAAATGAGAACTACCTGGCTCAGGGTAGGTTTCTTTCCCCAGAGGATAGAAATATATTTACATTATGAAATAAGCTGGAATCCAATGGGAACCCCTTGTTATTATTAGATTTCCTCTGGAGAAGGATTCATAAATGAAAACATAACTTGCTATTTTAGTATTTTGTTTTTCAGGGAAGAAAAAAACCTTCTGCAAAAACAAATTTAAAAGGAAAAACTTATCCATTTCAAGCACTTGTTTATTTTTTTATTTGCCATGCTAAAACTGTCTTCTTTCATCTCTGACTTTGTTGGGAGCTGGGGGAGATGAGGGTGTTGTTGTTGTTTCTTTCTTTCTTTTTTTTTTTCCTATTCTTTTTTCCCCAAATCTGGAAGGTCTCCTTTTGAATGTGAGCGTGACTAAATATCTGTTCTTACCCCAGAAGCAGATTTTCTGAGTCCCCGCCTTCCTCTGGCAGTGGCTGTGGGCCTAGAGCTCCCCCCAGCGGGAGGAACGAGAATGGCGGGCAGAGGGGAGCTTGGTGTGGGCTGCCCAGTTTTCCCTGGGGCTTGAGGGGTCCTATCGACCCCTGTGAATACGATTCCTCTCCGGACCTTTTATGTCTCTTTTCTAGCCTGTGTCCTACCAGAGCGTTGTTTTTCTATCTCCGCAGCGACACGAAAATCTTGAGAAAAAGGGTCTTGTGACTGCTTTTGCAGCCTCAGTGCCCTCTGTGGATTTGACATTTTCATGTGTGAGTAAGGGTTCCTTTATAGACTATGAGCACTTTTTTACCTTCTTTGTTAACATTTGTGCATTTCTCATCACACAAGCAGACAGAAGTTGTATGTGAGCAAGAGACATGTTCCTGAAGACTTTCAAACGTAATCCAAACTTTGCCTGATTTTAGATGGGTCTTGACAAAGGAAGGTATGTTGGCTCATTCACAGAGTGGTTGGTCTCCTGCACTCCCGTGGGGCCTGCGCCTCGCTGGTCCTTTATGTTCCCGGAATAGGCCAGGCACACCCTGCCTCACCAACGTGCTGCTTCACTTTATCTCTCTATCAGCTGCTGTTCTTGTCCAGATAGCCCATTGGCTCAAGCCATCATGCCCACATGTCTTCATGCAGCCGTCACCTGCTCAGTGAGATAATTGGTCCCACCCTTGCGTGGGCACCACCTCAGCCCTCTTCCTACTTTATTTTCTGAGAAGCACAGATCCCCATTTAGCATTCCCACTTGTCTCTCAAGCCCCCACCTGCACCCTTCTCTCGCCAGCATGTAAACTCTGGGAGCACCAGGCAGGATTTCTGACTCTTGTATCCACAGCTGTACCTCTAGAGCCTGGAACAGTGCCCGGCACAGAGAAGCCACTCCACAAATATCTCTTGAATGAATGTCAAAAGAGTAAATAGCATAAACCCACTCTACAACTCTTTGTTCCTGACAGCTTCAAATTATGCAATTCTTTTTTTTTTTTAATTTTAAGATTGTATTTGTTTATTTGAGAAAGAGACAGAGAGCGCACAGGCAGAGGGAGAAGCAGCTCCCTGCTAAACAGGGAGCCCAGAGCTGGGCTTGATCTCAGGACCCAAAGATCATGACCTGAGCCGAAAGCAGACAATACCCCCAAGTTGTGCGATTCTTGAGGAGTTTTTAATGTAGAAGATGCATGTTATTTGCAAAATGTCACTGACAAAGTCAGGCATTATTAATATTTATGTTGTATTATTTCAAATCCGTATAATTGATATTTGCATAAAATGTAACCACACAATTAAGTTATTACAATTTAAGACTAAAGTCTTCTTCACAGGTTTATCTTTGGGATACAGTTTTAGAAAGAGAACATTTTCAAGATGGAACTATCTGCAAGTAGTCCAAAAAACATACAGTAGGACTCTACTAAGTCAATTTAGCAAATCGCTTTCTACTTTTATTCATAGATAACTAGCAGAGTAAGTTCTACGTCTTCACTCTTCTTGAAAGTATCATTCATCAAAACAGTTGTGTTGGTCAACATGGATATAAAAGATCTGTTATTAGACATATTAATAAGGCTGCAGATCTTTCTAGCTTTACTGTACTCTGAACTCTTCGGCAACACTGCTTAACTTTGTGTACAAAATAGTGAGAGGTATCACTTTTATGTGGAAAGTTCAGTTATGAATGCGAAATGTTGCCAGAATCTGACTGTAATCCAAAGTAACAATTAACGGCTGTTTCTGTGGTTTATGGCTATGAAAGCCTGCGCGAGTAGTGCCACCGTGTGTTTCCGAGGGAGAACTACAAGACCATGAACAAAGGAAATGAACTTGGAAAGTCTCAATAAAATGTACTTACTACATTTGGCAGGGATGTTTCCTTCTCAGCGATTTGGCAACTT
The DNA here is from genome assembly GCF_011764305.1 of Mustela putorius furo. Taxonomy (NCBI): domain Eukaryota; kingdom Metazoa; phylum Chordata; class Mammalia; order Carnivora; family Mustelidae; genus Mustela; species Mustela putorius. The sequence continues at coordinate 8,018,499 of NW_025422010.1, read as the reverse complement.
ACTTCAGTAATACCTAATAAATTCTCAACTCCACTTTCAACTAAGTGAAATTTCCAAACTAACATATATGTAGTAAAGTGCACTCTGATTTTTCCCCCCCAAATTTGAACATCTATAACGGATCCATGCAACCGAGTGGGGGTAATGTGTGAGTTCTTATTAAACTGCTACAGACCAGGGACCATTTTGCAGTCCATTACTGTGGCTTGACTATAGGCTTTGGAGCCAAGTGGTGCTGGGTTCAAGTTCTGCCTTCCTGCTTACTGACTGTGTGATCTTAAGCGAGTTCCTTAGCTTCTCTGAGCCTCAGTCTCCTCAGATGTGAAATGGGCTCGTTGTAGTGCCTCGAAGGCAGTATGCATAAAACACTTAGTAGAATTTCTTACAGACTGTGGCTGCTCTATTGAGCCATTGGTCTCACAGCTGTAAGGGACCCCCAGGGTGGGGGAGCCTTCAGTGTCAGGCAAGCTGGACAGGGTGGGGTCCACTCAGCACCACAATCATCCACCTCCTCCCCACTGACGCAGAGGCAACTACGGGACAGTGGCTACATTGGAAATTCTGCTCTGTGGCCTGAGATATGCTGGTCTGTACCATCCTGTGCCCAGGTCAGAGGACTGGCACCCGTGGGTGGGTCTTTCCCCATCTTACAGACTTCCTCTCTTGTGTTATCTTGGGGATTCTTTCAAAAATAGAAAGAAATGAACAATGAGGATTCTATGCAAGGTTAAGCAGCAGAGACGGAGGGAACCACGGAGAGAGCCCAGCAAACAGAAGCAGGTTATGAGCCTGAGGAATCCCCCCAAGGTGAATCTTCCCCCAAGGAAGAGCCATGCCAAGGCTCTGGAGCAAGGAGCTTCTGAATGCTCTAACTCCTCTTTCTCTTCTGGAAAAATGCAAGAATTTTAGGGCAGCATTGAGTGAGCTCTGTTCTAGGCACCACGCTGTAGTGGCTCCCCAGGAAGTCAGGGGCCCTATCCCCCGGAGCTCACATGTTAGTGGTGGGACAGATAGAGCAAACCATCAGTCGTGGCTAGAAAGGAGCAGGGTGGTCACAGGAATAAGAGGACAAGTCACCAGTTACCCCATATCTGCGTGGTGTGTGCCTCTTCAGTGCCAAGTATTACTCTAAACACAAGCAAGCAAACTGCATGTAGACATCCAGGCTTCTGGGGCTTAACTTCCATGGGGAGAGATGAGCAACAAACAAAAACTTCAATGAAACAAGAAAATGACATCATGGAAGATGCCAGGTACCATGGGGGCAAAGCAGGGCAATTCTGGGGTCTGAAAGCATGTCAAGGGGGTGGAGAGAGCAAGTGACAGGCTCAGTGGGGCAGGCACTGGAGAGTGGGTGAGGTTTGAATAGATTTAAAGAAGGTGGGGATCCATCAAAACTCTGGGGAGCATGCTCTGGGTGAGGGAACACTCGAACACAAAAACACTTGTTTTTGTGACTCAGACCCTGAGGGGGAACTGGCAGGGCTGGTGTGGCCAAGGGGCCTTGTGGGAGGCACTCAGGTCCTGGTAGGTCTTGTAGGTTGTGCTAAGGCCTGTGGCTTTCACTCTGAGAAAATGGGAGTCTTTGGAGGGTTTGGAACCCCCAGTGATCTGGTCTGATATGTTCTAGAAGAATCCTCTTGCTTCTGGACAAAATGGGGCACAGGTCCAAAGGCCACTGCTGTAACAGAGGATAGGAACTCAGACCCCACTCACAGCTGTGGACCGATCGAGAAGCCACTGGGTTCTGGAAATCTTTTGGAGGTAGAGTCAACCAAATTTCCTGACAGATCACATGTTGTAGGTGTGTGAGAAAGAGAGGAGGCCTGAGTCACTCCATGTGCTTGGACCATGAGTAGAACAGAGTTGCCATCTGCCAGCATGGGTAAGATGAGGAAGAGTGGGTTTGCAGTCTCAGGAGTTCAGATTTGCACAGGGTACAAGAGGTTTTCAATTTCTGAGTGGGACTTTAGAGCATACATTGAATATATGAATCTGGAGAAATATTTCTCAATCTTGATCTCCATATTAATCTCATTAATTTCATAGATATTTAGAAGTGACTTTTTAGGCAATGGATTCATTAATGTTAACAAAAATATAGATATCATAATATATAGAGATATCTGTCAGTTTTATCCCAACAAAAGTCAAGAATTATTTTCTAAAATCCTATTGCAAGGAGGGGATCCTGTCAAATTATAATAGGATTTGTCCTCAAAGTCTGTTAGTTTTTGTTTGCTTTTTTGTTTTGTTTTGTTTTTGTGACTCAGAATCTCTTTTCCCAGAGAAATGACTTTATAACTCATGGTAATACTTGGGCCAAGTCTGAGTCCACGTAACCTATTACACAGCAATAGATTTGCAAAACAAAACCTAAAATTAAAAATAAATCTTTTAAAATAGCAATGCTGCTGAGGTCCTGGTAATTTAATAAGCACACAAAACTTAGTGATATGGGAGCTTTTGTGTTTCCTCACTTACAGTTTCTGAGTTAAAACGGAGTTCATGGACCAAACTCTCTCCCAAGCAAAGACAAAGACCCTTCATTTCCCTGAACACTCAGCTGAGGAAGGTGGGTCCAAGAATCTGGCTTCCTGGCAGCAGAGCTGATGAGAGCAGGGGAGGTTCATGCACACGAGGAACCCAGGGACCCGGGCGTGAAAAACCTCCTGAAGGCTGCAGCCCACCGCTAGTGAACCATGGGGTAGCAAGCTCTAGTTCAGCCTCATTTACCCCCTGATGGAAATTACTGTAGTCAGATTCCAAACCAGCAGAGCACTTGGGCATGCACATTTTTCTTGGGGCAAGATAAAAAAATTTAAAAAAGGAACCTGTAGAATAAGAGAGGATGAGCTTAGTGGGTCGCTTGAGCCAGAAGCCAGCATGGGGAATGAATGGGACATTGACTGCCTGCAGGGGCCCAGGAGAGGATCTGAGAGATGCCTGGGAAAGTAGGGAGAAAGCAGGAGATGGGTGGAAGGCAAAGACGACAAAGACAACCTTTGCTTGGGTGCTGGCAGCAGCTGCTATGATAGCAAGAATTCTTTTCATGGGGTACACCATCAGGTCTTGTTTGAAAAATTACACTCTTTAGTTTTTCCTCGTTTGGGTGCAAATGTTCCACTTTTGGCTCATCCGAGCTGGCTTCCCATTGTAAATATCTCTCCCTCCTGCCCTACTTCACCCGAAATGTAGGATCAGGGGAGAATAAAGTAGAGTATTTGTATCCCCCTTTACACTCCCTGTTCTTCCTCCTCTAGCTCCCTTTCCTGGGAAGTGAGTGAGCATGGACTTACACAGTTTCCCTAATCAAAGGTTTTTGGGAACAGGGAACCCTTAAATGCCAAGGGCATGTCAGAACCTCCTTTCTCTTTTCTATTCTTTCTTTGTCAATGCTTAGCAACATTACATTAAATATTTGTGTCCCCTCATTGATCACAAATTCCATGTGAACAGATATTATGTCCTGAAAGGGTTTCGAGTGGGCTGCCTCAGATTATGGTACTTTGGCATACTGAACAATTTAAGGTGAAGGAATTTGAGGAATAACAGGTGCAGGAAGGTCTCGCGGACCGCTCCCTTCTTCCCTGAAGCAGATCATAAGACCCGGGAGGACAGAAAACAGTTTTCTTCAACTCTCTTAGAATCGCTGCCTGGTTCTAAAAATTAAACAAAGATTAACAGGATAAAAGTATACAGGTGTATTTCATGTAAGTTTTACATGGCATGGGAGACTTCATAAGGAAATGAAGACCCAGAGAACTACACCTGTGTGTTTTCATGCTGGGTTCAGTGAGGAGGGGGCAGGCACCGAGGAATATGACAAGGAGTGGAAGGTAAGGGCGGTAAAGTGGAAGGAGCTTAGCAAGTCCTGCGTGTTCAGATTCTTCCGTGTTCCTCCATCTTTGGCAAGAAGCATGTTGCTTTCTTCCAGGTGTAGGGAGGCCGTTCCCACATGAGGGTTTATGACCTGTTTCAGGGCAGAAGGGCAATGGGCAGGGGAGGTCAGAGTGCTCTACCTGCTTCTGTTGTTTGCTCAAACTTCCTTGGCTTAAAATATTCAACAAACCAAAGTGACATATTTTGGGGGAGCATGTCCTAATCCCATCAGGCCTCCTATGAGAGACGTCCTCTCATACCTGGAAAAGAGGACCTTCCTTATCTCAGACGGTGAAGGGATGCTGAATGAACAGTCCTTGCTAGGTTTCCTTCAGTTTACTACCCTTAACTCATATCCTTTGTCCTGTCATGTTTCCCACAACTTTTCCCCCTTCATCAAACCTAGCATAACCACATTCAGGTTTAACCACTTTCACAGGTCTTCATTTCCTTAGGAGGTCTCTGTGTCCTGTGAAACTTGTATTACATAAGTCTGTATGCTTTCCTCCTGTTGATCTGTCTTTGCCAGTCTAATTTACAGTGCCCTGGATGGAGAATCTAAGATGGGTAGAGGAAGACAATTCTTTCTCCCCTATGTTTTCTTGCTTACCATTGGGTCCTGTGTGTATAGGAACAGCACCTTGAAAAGAGTGGGTGCTCAGAAAACATTTAATAAGTGAATGTGTGAACAAGTGAGCGTGAGGAGGAGGCTAGGGACTTTTGGTGGAGATCCCTTAGAAACATTTCTGGCACTTTGAGTGGTTTCGGGGGTTGATGGCACTGGGGGGGGGATGTTAAATCTAATTTCACCTAAAAATGTAAAATGTCACTGTTTCTTGATAAAGTCCCCAGTTCCCTTATAACCGAATCAGTTATTACAGAGCTATGATGAGCTGGAAGTCACAATCACAATATTCTGTACCCCTTCATGTCCCTACTTCTCGAGTCTGGACTTGCCTCATGATTTGCTTTGAGCAATAAAAGTGGCAGAAGTGATTTTGAGTTGGTTCCAGGAGGCCTATAGCTTCCACTTCCCCCTCTGGGAATGGTGTGCCTTCATATGAGGTGGCTCGAGCTAGACAATGGGAGGATGACGGTAAGCCTTGTGCATCGATGGTGCTCACCCCCGTGAGACTAAATAAGGACATGAGGACAGATGAGAGAGATGTTCACTAGAGAAAAGGAAGACTATTTAGGCATAGATACAGGTCACTGGCAGATGGGCTGATGAGGCCAAAAGCAAGATATCTCTTCAGTTGCTATTTCCTATGAAACAAGATCCCTGGTGGTCTAGTGGTTAGGATTCGGCGCTCTCCTATGAAACAAGAAGTAAGAGTTGGCAGGCGGGCGGGGAGATTGTGTGGGAATTTGGAGGAGAAAGAGGGTGTGAATGGCCATCCAAGTGAGTGGGTGAGTAATTTGACAGGAAAATGAAGTACAGTTGCTCAGCAGCAAAGACCAAAGACCTCCTTGATGTTTATGATCGTTAAATTGAGTCATGTTAACAGGCTAGTTTGTTTTTTCTCCAGCCGCGTTTCCTTCCTCAAGAGCAGTTCCAGAGTGGGTGGAGAGTTGGGGCTTTTCCAGACAGGGAGAGAAGGAGGGATAGAGAGGGCCAAGGAGGTTGAGGCTTCGCTACCACAGGGTAGCTAGAATGATGGAACATGAGATCTCTGCTGGGTGAAGAGGGAAGTGTGAATAAGAACAGAAGAACAGGAAAACGGACGGAGCTCTGTTGAAAGTGAGAATTGCTGACACTAGGAAGGGCGAGCAGGAATGAGAGGAGGTAGTTCAAGTGGGCTGCCTGAAATGGACATAGTGGAAGGCACACAGTTACTAGTAATAAGGTCGAGGGAGCGATCCTGGGAAGTTGGTGGGGGTGAGAATCCAAGAGGCGAGTAGGCATTGCAGGAATCATCTATGTGGGTATTGCAATAACTGTGAGGGATCCACTGAGCCAGGAGTATTACTGGCTGTTATCCCTGCTTGAGCACTGCAAAAGATCCGAACTCCCTGAACTTTTCATTCAAAGCCCTCACTACAATTTGTGTGTCCGGTGATTATTTGGCAGTAAACGAGACTGATAGTCTGTTTTGCTTACTGACTGGCATACAGTTGGCGCTCAAAGGCAGGATGAATGAGCACCATTCCAGCTATGGAGTAAGTGTAATAAATTATAGCACCAACGTGTTTCACGTGAATAGAAAAGCAAAGCTCCACGGGGGCGGGAATTTTTTATTTTTTATTTTTTTGGTCTATTGTACTCCCCACTGATTTCCTGGTGCTTGGAAAAGTTCCAGGGACATATTAGGTGCTCAATAAATATTTACTGAGCGACTGCAGGCAGGAACGGCCCTCGGTACCCACGGCGCTTGCGCTAAACGCCCAAGGCTCAGGCGAAAACGGGCGCTCTGCGCCTGCGCAGTGTGTGCCAGAGCTGCGCCCCTACTGGTTCCCGACACTACTTTGCCGCATTAGATTTGCGCCCTACGGGCCCCCGTAGCGGCGGGGCTACGGCACCGTCCCGGCTTTCACCTCGGCGTTCCCACGCCTCCTCAGCCGGGCTCTCCCCCTCCTCGTCAGGGCCCGGACCTTCGAGATGGCGGCTCAGAAGATAAATGAGGGGCTGGAGCATCTCGCCAAAGCAGAGAAATAGTGAGTGGGCGTCTCAGACAGGGTCCGCTGGGTCCGTGCCCCAAGATGGCCTTGTCCGGGAGTTGGAGGGAGGGCCCGGGAGAGCGAGCCCTGAAGGCGGTGGCTTCCCGTGGGCTGCGGCCTGGGGGCCGGGGCGGGGCCTGCTGCACCTCCGGAAGCGGACTGGGTCTCCCCGCCGGAAGTCGTCCCCACTCTCTCCTGGGGTCTGTGGGCTGGAGGCTCTGCTCCTTTTGGTGTGGGCACTCCGGACCGCGTGATCCGTGGCGGCGACTGCCCTGTGCACCCGGAGAAAATCGCCTTGCTGAGAACCAGCGCTCTGAAAGACTCTCGCGTTGGGAAAGGGGATACAGATGTACCCTGAAAATTCCGGGGGGCTTTTGTCGCGTCCTAGTATTCGGGTCCTGGGGTTTGCGCCACCTCAGTCATTTTGTGTGTCTCCCAAGCTCCTGATACCGTACGTAGTAGGCACCCAACAGATATTCGGGGAATTGAACTGATCCTGCCCAGTCAGGCCTTTGAACACTCCCCTCCTCCTCAGTGTCATTACTGCAACGAATTTTTATTCGGCAGTTAGAGACCGTAAAAAGTCTGTGTGGTGCTGTGTGTTAGATGCTTTATACCTGATCTGAGATCTTTACAACTTTCGACCTACAGAAGAGGTGAGGCCTGGACAAGCCTTATGATGACTTGCCCAAGGCCGCACAGTTGAAAGATGGCAGCGCCAGTTTTTGAACAGGGGAAGAAATTCCAGTTCTTTTTGTTATACTGTATTACCCCTTCCAGGCAGTGTGTAAGATCCTGGAGCTCTTTTGGTGCAGGAGATTCCTACAACAATCTTACTTTTTTTTTTTTTTACTGGGAGCAAACATAAAGGTATTAGGATAGGGACGCCTGGGTGGCTCAGTGGGTTGAGCCGCTGCCTTCGGCTCGGGTCATAATCTCAGGGTCCTGGGATCGGGCCCTGCATCGGGCTCTCTGCTCAGCAGGGAGCCTGCTTCCTCCTCTCTCTCTCTGCCTGCCTCTCTGCCTACTTGTGATCTCTCTCTGTCAAATGGATGAATAAAAAAATCTTAAAAAAAAAGTATTAGGATAGTTTGTTTAATAAGGACCATAATAAAGCTGTGTTAACTTTGCTTTGGTAGAATGCGCGTGGGGGGAGAAGTTTATTCTGTCTGGTGGAATTGAGGAAGATTTCCCAGAAGTGGTATTTTGGAACAGGGCCTTGGAAAATAGGAGATTTTTTAGACAGAAGGCAAATCCTATGAGACAGAATCTATGGATAGGACGTTGTATGTCCACAGGCCTGAAAGTATGAGAGGAGAATAGTTAATGTAGAGTAGTTGAAGTGCCAGCGGATGAGCTAGAGCAGAGAAGTTGGGGTCCCATCATGAAGGGGCTGCTCCTCAGATGGTCCTGAACCTTAGCTTTTCTGGGGATCATATAACCAGTGGGACCGGGTTAGGTTTTTTTGTGGTGAAGGAAGTGCAGCAGCAAAATGGAGAATGTACAGTGGGAGAGGAAAGTGAGAACTTTGGCATATTCAGTAAGTGTATCTTTGACCCAGCCACTGGGGTTATTAAGGCAACCAAAAGTAGTCCTTAACTCAGGAGCTTAGAATTCACAGGCGGGCATACAAGTCCTCAGATGAGTAAAAATAAAATACTAAATGTTAGAATAGAGGTATGCAGTTTCAGTGGGTATACAAAGTAAGGAAGAATTAATATCCTCAAGGTGGGAGAAATGGAAGAGAAGGGCAGGCAGGAAAGGTGAATTTCCATGAGGGTTTAGTAGGCTCACGATGAGGGTTCAAATTAAAGTAACAATACAAGGGGCCTCTGAGTGGCTCAGTGGGTTAAAGCCTCTGCGTTCAGCTCAGGTCATGATCCCAGGGTTCTAGGATCCAGCCTTGCATCGGGCTCTCTGCTCAGCAGGGAGACTGCTTCCCCCTCTCTCTCTGCCTGCTTCCCCCTCTCTCTCTGCCTGCCTCTCTGCTTACTTGTGATCTCTCTATCAAATAAATAAATAAAATCTTAAAAAAAAGAAAAGTAACAATACAAGGGGTGTCTGTGTGACTCAGTCTGCCTTTGACTCACGTCATGATCCCCCAGGTCCTGAGAACAAGAGCATGGTGTCTCTTGGGCTCCGTGTTCAGCAGGGTGTCTGCTTCTCCCTCTGCCTGTTCCCCTGCTCGTGCTCACTCTCTTTCTCTGTTTAAATAAATAAAATCTTAAAAAAAAAAAAAAGCAACAATAGAAGAGGCAAGATTGGATGACGTCTGTCAGATAGAATTGGTAGGCTTTAATGACTTGACTGGATATGGAGGGAAAAACTTGACTCTTAGGTTTCCAATTTAGGAGATGACGTGGAGGGGAGACCTTTAGCTAAGATAGGGGATATTGAAGTGTGAACATGATGGGCAGGTAGGGATGGGGAAGGTGGGTATTGGGTTCAGGCTTGAGCGTGTTATGTTTGAAGTGCCTCTAGACAGAGTTGTTAGTAGATGACAGGAAAAATGAGCCAGGAGCTTAGGAGAGAAGAATGGGTTTTTCTCTGTTTTCTAGTGGTAATATGGTTCAATATTTCCAGATAGTTTTGTAATTTTAATCAAGCCCCTCTAGCAAATAGTGGTTTTGTGGGTTTTGGTCCTATGGAAATTGGTCTGTTGAGCTCAACAGAATTTCCTTATTGACTCTTGACCAAAATATCAAAACGACTAAGAGAGCCATTAAATTAACCAGAATGCCTTCTCTCTTTCTTATTAGAGGTGTTTAGTTGACTGGGGATGATTTGCTATATTTTAAAATCTCTAGTTCTTTCCATGTGTAGCATGTTAGACAACTGACTGTATTGTGTTTTGGGTGGGGTTTAAGAAATTATGTTAATATATAGATTATAATGAACCCTTAGGGTAGGGGTGGGGGATTAGAATTTTGTTTGTAGATTAGAATTTTGTACCCAGTTTTGTGGGTTAGACTGCTATTTAAGGATTTTATTTTTCTGAGCAATAATGTTCTTGGTAAGCTTTAAAAATTGCTCACACGTTTGGATCTTAGTATATATGCAAACACAGATGTTAAATATACTTTTTTTAAAAAATTTTATTTATTTATTTGACAGAGATAGATAGCACAAGCAGGGGTGAGAGAATGGGAGGCAGGCTCCCCACTGAGCAGGGAAATCTATGCGGGGGCTCCATCCCAGGCCACTGGAATCATGACTTGAGCTGAAGGCAGATGCTTGACCAACTGAGCCACCCAGGCGCCCTGTTAAATATGTTTAATTGCCAAAAAATGTTGCTTAAAAGTTAGAACTTCTGGGCGGTTCACACAACTGTCACAAACAAAGGCGTACTTTTGAGGGCTATTGGGGATTCTGTGTCTTTCAGTTAAGGTGCTCCTTTGAAGCACCTTACGGCGTTACATGTAAGCTGGCTTTCACTAATTGCATTGAAATTTGGAATTTGAGATGGCATTTATTTAGCAGTTCTTAAGCGCACCTAAGTTTGATGGTCACTGGGTTACTTTACACTGAAAGTTTGAAATTATTTAAAAAAAAAATAAAATATTAAAGAAAGAGCAAGTAAGATAACGACTCAAAATTGATGGTCTTTTGCTTTGACATCTGATAAACCAGTAGTGATCCTGGAAAGCAGCTTCTATTGTTTTCATAACATTCTCATCTTTCTGGCTACGCTTCCTGTTCACTGGTGGCTAATTCTGAACCTGGTTTGCTGGCTTCCTGTGTCGTTGTCCTAAACGTTTGTATTCTGCAATCTTGCAGGTCACTCTCTTAAGATCTCCCTGGTAGATCTTAGCTAGGTCCCTGGTGTGGCATACACTAGTGGTTCTTAAGTTAATAACTCCAGCCTCTCCTGAGCTTCTGTCTCAGGAATCCAACTGCTTGCTTGATGCCGTGCTTCAGAGGGTCTCAAGCTTTAATGCACCTCAAGGTTTGTTGTACCCTGATGGCTGCTGCCACCCTGGAGTTTGTGGTTCTGTAGGTCTGGGTCGGGAGAAGTTTACATTTTTAGCACATTTCCTAGTAATGCTGGCCCGGGGACCATGCACTAAGAATTTTTGCTGTGCTTGGCTATTATCCAGACATTTCAAAAGGAGAAAACCACGTCTGTGATACAGAGAGGGAAAATGGTGAGCCTGTTTCATTGTAAATGAATTTGGGTGGAGGTGGGCGGGGTGGGGACTTCGCACAGGTGTCTTTTAAAAAATCACCTACAAAGCCATTAAAGCAGGATTCTGACTTAATAAATGTGGTTGGGAACGTCAGTTGAATGTGTCTTCTTTTCATTTTAGCCTGAAAACTGGTTTTTTAAAATGGAAACCAGATTATGACAGTGCCGCTTCTGAGTATGGAAAAGCAGGTACGTGTGATGGTAGTCCTGTGACTCCAGTATGTAGTCTTAACATAGGCCGAGAACTACGTCTTGGCAAAATACTTACACTTCATGCTTTCTGTGAGATTTTAACAGTTAAACAAACCTGCCCAAGCCCTTGCTTTTCTCCCAGTTGTTATTTTCAGCTGTGTTGAGGGCTGAGTTAGAGATCGGTGACCTGCAGCTCTCTCGTGAGAGCGGTGGTGGGGAGGGTTGGCAGTAGATAGCTGCAGGTTTTTCTCCGCTGTTTGTGTATTATTCTTGAACTTTAGTCAGTTGCATACTATTTCCAGGAGTTTTTGCCATAGACCTCTATTACACTTCCTATAATAGAATAAAGATTTTTCTTTGTTAACTTTTTATTTTTTAATTTAGCCTTATTCTGAGCAGATCTGCAAATTCTTTGTGTGTTTGGCACATGTTTTTTTCAAGAACTGCACTTTTGAGATAGGCTGATAAATGTTCGTGAAGTGTTAAGCTATATAAATATTTGAATAAATTTATCTGTATATAAGATAAAAATAATCTGCAATATGCAACAGAGAAGGACCTTACTAAAAATTTAGCATTTACTCATGAAATGACAGCTTTCAGCATATGCATCATTATTTGGGATACAAAGCATAATGCAGTGTTTGAAGTACTCTGAACACATTTGCAGTTGTGTTCCAGCACCGCTCAGATCACGTTTGTTAGCCTAACACAGAGACCACCTACATAGTGTGCTTTTAGTAGACTTTAGTTTCAGTATGCTGCCAGAGAATAAAGAAATCAGGTAAATAGAAAGCTAATGAGTCTTTAACACTTAAATTTAAATCCTGACTAAATTCTCTCTGTCAAATTATGCAAATTATTTGTCCTATTTAAAAGAAAAATTATTAAAAGTTCAAAGTTCATGTGGATTCTATGGACACCTTACACAGGAACGCTTTTGTAACTAGAGGGGACAACATTTTGCAAATCTCGTGAGGGAAATTTATCACAGGTTTGTTTTACAAGCATCTAAGACCATGAGTTGCTTTCATAAATACATATTTCAGGTCATATTTTCCCATTAAATCATCCTTTGTTTATTTTCTTTAAGGGGTTATGCAAAATATATTTAATCATTAAAATCATTTTTTAAAGCAAAATGTGAAAGTCCAGGGATGAAAATAGTTCAATAGTTTGTTTATTTTCAATGTTTTATTAAAGAGAATTTTAAGAGTTTGAGTTTAAAAAATTTTTTTATACAGTATCCTTTTTTACTTATTTGTAAACAACTCTTAGCAAGTTTTCCAAAATCTGGAAGATCCTATTTTAGGGTCACTCCTTATTGTTTTGCCCTGGTAATGACATTTTTACAACAGTGAGCAATATATTTTAGCTCTCTGGACACTGGAGATGTCATTTACATAGAAACCCACTAAACAGCATAAAAGCTTTATGTAAAAGAAATGCATTATTAATATTTTAGGCATTTATTTAAAGATTGTGCCAAAGGAGGGTTTATTTTACAAATGTTGAATGTATTTATTGGTCTTCCATTTCTAAATAATTTCAAAGATGGAATAAGCTGTAGCTAAAGTGCTGTTTTTATGATTAAATGTGAAACTGGTGAAGTAAGGTGCTGTCTTTAGGGACAGGACCTGTTCTTTCAGAGTATTGGTTTGACTGATGCAATCCTAGTTTCTCAAAGCTTAGGTGCTGCTGTTAAAAAGACTTGGTTTTGCGTGGAAGCGGCAATGATTTATTGCCAGCAATATACAGTTTGACAGAACAAAACACCAGACTTTTGAAAGTACTTCTAAGTTATTGGTAATCAAAAAGTTGTAAGAAAATTCTTTAGGACAAAGTAGCATTGTATAACACTTAACACATTTGATTAAAATAAGGGTATTTTCTAATGCTTCCTACATGATGCAGATTTTGGTAACGATTGATTGGAAGTTTTTTTAACAATGGACTAGAAAGTCTGTTTTGTGTTGTTATTGTTCTGTTTCAGCTGTTGCCTTTAAAAATGCCAAACAGTTTGAGCAAGCAAAAGATGCCTGCCTGAGAGAAGCTGTTGCCCATGAGAATAACAGGGCGTATCTTTTTCAACCTTTATAAAGAAATTCAACAATTTGATGATTTGGACAGAAGCTCATTGTTTTCTTTTGTTAGAAATTTGCTACATGTGGACTACAGTGCTATTAAATTAGAAAATTAGAAATTAGAAAATTAGAAAAATTTTGTATTTAGACTCTGAAGGAGCATTTACAGAGAGACTTTTAATCATAAGGTTCACACTGTTTTGCAGAGCTGTATTTGAGAGTTTATTTCTTTTGTTTCTGCATTTGCTTGATGCTGGTTTTCCTTGGGATGAAGTGAGGGAAGTACATAGGTGCTGAAAATGAAACAGTAGTGGAGGTATTAGAAATATATAAACTGCTCAATAAATATTTTAAAAATATAGTCTTTCTTAGGTATTTAAAGAAAGATTTTTAAATATTTTAAAGCAATAAATTTTCCTGACGTATTTTAAAACTTACTAAGTAAAAAATGTCAATTTTATCTCATTTCCAAATTATGGTTATAATAACTTTGCATTACAGTGACACTTTTCAGATTAATGGTCAGTAGACATAGCTTAAAAATCTATGTGGTGTTTCCTCAGTGTTTTTGTGAATTAGGTAGTTGTGAGAGACATCAACAGGTGTGAAATGCTTGCTTCATCTGATTGTAAGATTTGTCTTTTAGAACCAGCAAGGGGAGATGACCATGTTTTTTAAATAGTAGATCTTTGGAAACTGTTGATTCGGGTTTTTTTCCTTAATTTTGACTTTGTTACATCCATTCAGTCTTTTTCATGCTGCCAAGTAAGTAAATATTTTCCATGTTTTCATGTATTTAGAGATAATGTTTTAAATGTTGTTTTTCCATAGGTCAGTAAATTTTTTCTAAGTTATAAATCCATTGATAGTAAATTATTTTGTATCGATTTAAATAAAATAATCATTTCCATTTGTTTTGGTCTTTACCTGACCCTTAGAAACTGACTAAGTCCCTCCTAACTAAGTTATACAGTGTTTACATTCAATTCACCAAATATTTTTAGGACTATTTTCTCCAATAACCTATGAAGAAACAAGTAAGTTAGAATTTTTTTTCTCCCTCTTTCTTGATAGTTAATAATAGCCCTTGTGGAGACAAACAGTCTTTCTCCTGCTTTTGTGGAGGGTATTTACTTGTTTCAAAACTTGGATATAGGTTTGCAGATAGAAAGTCCTTTAACCTTTCTGAGATTTACTCAATTTTGCATCTGCAAAATAAAAATCCCTTTAACTCAGTTGTCTGTTGTTTCCAAGGCATTATTGCTCACGAAAATGAAAAGAAAATAAAATGTTATTAAAAACCTAAAGCAATATGTAGTGCCTGAGCCAGTTTTAATTGACATAACTTCTCATATCTGTGGTAGAAGGTTTCTCCTCCCCCTTATTTCATTATCATCTCATCTGAGAAATTGTATTCTCTTTGCAGAGCTTATGAGCAAGCTGGCATGATGTTGAAGGTCAGTAATGTGCCACAACTGTTCTGTAGGTAAAATAAATTAATAACTACAAGGTGTTAAAGTAAATTTGTGTGGAGGTTGAAAACTCTCCTAGCTGTAAGGTGAGAGTTGGTAAGATTTCTTTTCCAAAGTAATGCTAATCAGACCCAAGGGTACATTGTATGTGTCTTGATAGGGAGTTTTAAAGGTGAAATTTAAGAGAATGTATTGAGTAAGTTTCTAAGCTTTCTACCAGGGGACTGTTGCTAGACAAAAAACTATGTGAGAGATTTCCCTACTTCTGAGAACTTCAGGACATTGTAATGTAGTAAAAATTTACAAATATATGTATTTTTTACTACCCTTGGGTTATAGAAAGAAGAAATATTTGCTTGTTTTATAAAAGTTGGCATTGGCTATTTAATTCTGATTCTTGTTGAGTGAAATAGTTTGGCTCATGTACCTGAGCCACTTTTCATATTTCTGCTTCTTAAAAGCAGGCTGGGAATTGATATCCTGTTGTGGTAAGAAAAAACGTTACTTTATGGCATTTAATGATATTCACTCTCCCAAGTATGCCAAGTAGCAATTGAAATCGAACATTTCCTTTCCATTTTTATGTTCACTAATGTATTAAAAGCTATCTGAATTATTTATTATAAAGCATTGTTTTAAGAATTTGCACTTTAGTAAAACTTGTTTTTTTTTTTTAATTACTGTGACTTTTATAATCTTGCTGATATTTTTTTAAGTGGTCATTGTAGAACATGCCAAAAAATGTTAGTAATGTATTTAGGTTTTTTTCCCTTCTAGTTATTTTTCTACGTACATACATTTTCACATATATACACACATAGATTGAGATAATGCTCTACACACAGTTCTCCTGCTCTTTACATTTAACTTTTTAAATGCTGATTTTCTACTGTCATTTAAAAAACTACTTTGATAATATATATCAATGGCCTTGAGAATTTTCATAGCCAAGAATTCCAATTCTGTGACTCTCTTGTAAAGAGATAGCAAAAATTGATGTGTAAAAATGTTTATTGCATATTGCTTAACAAAAATGGCAGTTTCTAAATTTTTAATAATAGAATATTTAAGTGTATTTTGATGCTTCATTATAAGAAACTGTTACATAGCCATTGGAATAAACCTTTTCTGGATAAAATGTACAACCAGGTGGATATTAAGTAATGCACGCCAGGTTATCAGCAGCAGTTTCTCAGCAACTAGCATTTCTTTTGTAGCCAAAGGAGCTAGGTATGTGCCCTGACCTTCTGTTGTCCCCGTTCCCCCTGAGAACTCCTAGGAAGCTCCCAGATGGCTCTTGTCGTCTTGGTGTACTTTGTGCTTATTATTAGGATACATTCCTTTAAGGTACAAAAATGCGGGAACACTGTAATATATAATCCTCACAGCTTCAGTTTATATTCTAACAGCTGTGCTAAGACTTGAGTCTTCATCAAAAGTCTTTATAATTTCCATTGCTGTAGTGTCTGTTTAATTTGAGAATTTGAAGGCACTACTTTGAATGAAGAAAAAATAAACCTAGTGGATAGGGGAGAAGACAAGAGAAAATGCTTTCTGGTATGCTCTTATATTTATATTAAATGCCTTTGCACAGTCCTCAACAGCATTAGAGGTCCTGAGCTACGTGGCCCAGTGTCAATTCTGTGGGTTCAAATTTCCATCAGATTGTCATACAGACCTTGATATTCATCCCCCAGCAAGGCTTAGGACGTGATAGTATGTAGAAGGAGGCAGAGTGGAAGACACCGTTTGGACCAACCTCTACAGCTGTTAGATTTTATATCTTGTTTGCTCCACAGAAGTGGTAAGGTGACGAAAGCACACAGACCACAGAAAATAGGCATATTTTTATTGTCTTCTTGATGATTTTGGCATGCTACAAGAATGTGGTGAAGCATATAAAATAGTGTAACTTTTAAGAAGACAGCCCATCCTTTTTTACTCCATAACTAAATAACAAAAAAGTTAAATGTGCAAGTCAGTAAGAGTGAGACCAGCCAGTTTGGTATCATAAAGAATTTGTCAACTCAGGTACTGAATAGTCAGACTTGAAAACAACCCTTGAGCTGTCGATGTGGAGCCTTCTTTAAGATCTAGGATGGCAATTCTAAGTAGATAATGTCTATAAGCTTTGTCTAGCTTTTAAATGACTTTTGTTCCTTTTTTAAGAAGAGTTTTGATATGGAGATGTTGTAAGGGCCACAGGATGTCGAGATCTGTGATTTCATAGTAAGACACAGAGTTGGTGTGTTGGAGGCACTCGTCTTGGAAGAGTGCTGCAGGCTCAGATGAGCTCAGGGCATGGAGAGTAACTGGTGTGCAGGAGATGGGCCCAGGTGTGGAGGGCAGTTAGGAGCGGGGAGATGTGCAGCCGCTGCCAGGAGGCATCATGCCTCCCAGGACAGCTGCTATTCAGCCCCAACCCACAAGCCTACTGATGTCTTAGCTTGTGATCTTTTTTAAAAGTAGGAAGCCATAGAACAGAACCTTTGTGAAAGGATCTGATTTCAAACTACTGAAGCAAGATGCACTTGGAAATGAGGTACAGCCCTTGAGCTGCCAGTTCAAAGCCATGACCATGAGCTTTATATGTGGTAGGGATTCAAAGCCATTGCCATGAGCTTTATATGTAGTAGGGACTCAGTAAACACTGAAAGAATTACAAATCTTAGAAAACAAGTTAATAGCAAGCATTTTGGGTTCTTCCATTTGTATAGTTCTTCTGAAATTCTAAAGTGATGAACTCAGTGTAGAAACTAACCAATACCTTTTTAGTTTGGCTGAAGGAGGCTTTGATGGGGAACAGTAACCATGTGAAGGTATTTCATCTTAAATATATTTGTTGTTGTATAACATTGTGAATCATCTACTTTCATGAATTAGGAATAAAATGAATTTCAGTTTGTTAATGTTACATTTAAGTTGATGCATTTACTGCTCTGTCCTGTATCCTTTGTCTGAAGGAGATGCAGAAACTCCCTGAGGCCGTTCAGCTGATTGAGAAAGCCAGCATGATGTACCTAGAAAATGGCACTCCCGACACAGCAGCCATGGCATTGGAGCGAGCTGGCAAGTGAGTGTGGACACAGCTCTCTGCATAGAAGCCCTTGGCTGTTTGTCTTACTAAAGACCTTTGAAAAATAAGTTTTCTATTTCTCATATAAGTCCCATTTTCTTGTCTACTATAGGCTTATAGAAAATGTAGATCCAGAAAAAGCTGTACAGTTATATCAACAGACAGCTAATGTGTTTGAAGTAAGTTTGAATTTGTTTTCCTTTGTATACTTAGAGTGTTCAGATCCACAGCATGTAGGAAAATAGAGAAATGCTGTGGCTGCTTTGTAAAAATTTTCTGTGCTCATAATTCAACTGTATTTTTTGATTAGTGAATAAAATGGATTAACAGCTTTGGTATTCCACCCCCTCCCCCCGCCATCTTGATCAAATGCTGTTACTTATTTATCAAATAACTATTGGGAGGAAAAAAGATTCCTAGATTAAAGCAGCCAATAGTTTCTTCTCTTTGATTCCTTCAGAATGAGGAACGCTTACGACAGGCAGTTGAATTACTAGGAAAAGCCTCCAGACTGTTGGTACGAGGACGCAGGTGAGATTTCCATAACCGTGTTCCTGTGTGTCCAGGTAACCCTTCGGTCCCCATTTGGAACTGTGAAGTGATTTGGGGAAAGGCTTGTTAATCTTTTTGGTGTGAGCCATAGGCACACCAGGCTGCCTAGCAGAAAGAGTTAGGTCTACAAGGTAGAATATTAAATATCAGAATTTGCGGTTTTTCTTAATCTGATGCCAAAATGTATCATGCATTGTGTTTTTATTGGTTACAGTCTGGCTGAGCAACATGAGAGCAGTTTTTTTCATGTTATTAGGTTAAGTTACAATGTGTTTTTCTTGAGGAGAAATATCTGTATAAGCATAGATAACAAGCTACCCTAAGTGCTCACCCACGAAAACTGACAGGTTCTCGCCCGCCAATCAAGTAGTGTCTTTAAATAGGGTATTTGGTGTTTGTTTTTTCGTCCTTTCAACATATGACTTAAGGCATTAGTAGTTGGACCCCAGAAACCTAGAATCCTATTGATTTTTCCTTTGTTTTTTACTTTACCTTAATTTAAGCTTAGGAAACATTTTCTGCCATTCATAAAATTCTGTTTGCCAAGATGTTATTTAGTTGTATTTAAGGTAAACAAAGAAAACTCGAAGTTTGAAGATAGGTTTTTTCATTAACATGTGTCTCTACTTCCCTAGTGACAGAAGAGATGCAAGATAATTCTGTGAAGGAACCAAAAAACAAATGAATAAAGAATCTATTGACCCCTCTCTGAGACTGAATTAAATGTTGTCTTAATGAGGACTACAGATTCTAAAATAAAGTGGCATCAGAATAAATAATAGAATTAGTAACTCGTGCATGTTGGTATTTAGATGGACTATTTCATAAGACTTCGTTACACTGATTTGGTTTTTTTTGTTGGTCTAAACAGAATAGTGCTTT
The DNA here is from genome assembly GCF_011764305.1 of Mustela putorius furo. Classification (NCBI taxonomy): domain Eukaryota; kingdom Metazoa; phylum Chordata; class Mammalia; order Carnivora; family Mustelidae; genus Mustela; species Mustela putorius. The sequence continues at coordinate 7,999,515 of NW_025422010.1, read as the reverse complement.
TATTTTGTTTTTAAATTAGGACTTTTGTATTAAGCCATGAGTCATAATTTAATTTATACATATCAGCCTTGGGTCATTACCTTTATCTGTCTTAATTCTCTTGGCTTCCTAGAAATCCAAACAACTGGAATGCTAACTGTGGCAATTCTCAACTTATAAATGGTGGTAGAGTAAGTTCAGTTAGTCCCTGAAAGTGTGTCTTTCATTCTTTCTTTCTTTTTTTGAAATTTTATTTATTTATTTGAGAGGGAGACCGAGATAGCGAATGGGAGAGTGAGTGAAGAAGAAAGGGAGAAGTAGGTTCTCTGCTGAGCAGAGAGCCCGACATGGGGCCCAATCCCAGGACCCTGAGATTATGACCTGAGCCAAAGGTAGACGCTTAACCAACTGAGCCACCCAGGCGCTCCGCTGGAAGGGTTTCTTACAAAACCAGAAATGTTTGTGGTGATGGTCCCAGGTGTTACAGAAAAGCTGAACTTTAAAATAGTTCCTAGAGTCTGACCCTTTGAGCAGGGTTTTACACGTGTAGAAACAGGGAATGGTATCCTTTACTAATTTTAGGGCAGACAGGCATGTTCTGACATACTTTCATCTCCTTTTCTCATCCACTCCCCTAATGGTCCTCCCCTGAGTTCCCCAGTGTCTTTTTAGGGCCTGAGTCCCCTTAACTACTGAAGGCCTAAGAAGCGTAAGTTGGAGGTAGGGGCAAAAAGTAAGCCTCCCCTCTGTATAGGCAGGGACTCTGCCTCCGCTTTCCTAGGGTCTTTCTGCTTTTGCATCTGCTCCGCTTCTGTTTTCCAGACTGAGATTATCTAAAGCTGGGTTGTAGGGGGAGTAGCAAAGGGGAGGAGGGGGGCCAGGACCTCCCCAGGATGGTAGCTGAGCAGTGTTTTCCAGCTACACAGTCATATTCCTCTGGAAAGCTCCACCATGGAGTGGTGGTAGCCACTGTCATTCCCAGAAGGTACTGATTGCTTGTAATGTGTGTAATGAGAACCATTATTCTAGAACAAATGCCAAGTATTATTCACAGTTGTGGAGAGTGGTATGGAGATGCTGGAAAGGTGGACATTTGTAAATCTAGGGCAACCAGTGCATCTTTTATTTACTTTGTGAATTTGTTTTTTGCTTTTTTTTTTTCATTTTTAGTAAAAATGCATTGTAAAATGATAGTATTTCATGCAATGTTTTGAAAAAAAATTACAGAAATAATTCAAGTTGTATAATATAAAAATTGATATAAATTTATTCAGCAGTGTTAAGGAATCTGATATTTGAAAACTACCACTGGGTATGAATAGTATGAAAGAATTATAAATCAGCTGTCACATGATTTTTTTTTTTTGCTATTTTATTTTATTTATTTATATTTTTAATAATTAAAAAAAATTTTTTATAAACATATAATGTATCATTAGCCCCAGGGGTACATGTCTGTGAATCGCCAGGCTTGCACACTTCACAGCACTCACCATAGCACATATCTTCCCCAATGTCCATAACCCCACCACCCTGCCTCCCGCCCCGGCCACCCTCAGTTTGTTTTGTGTCACATGAATTTTTGTAGTGCAGAGTGAGAAAGACCTGGAGGATTTTTATTAATAGATAACTGAGAAAATTTATGTGATATTTGAGTATTTTGAATATATATTATCCTTATAATCTTAATTGGGGCTGCCATTTGTCTAAAAGAAAACAGTAATTTTGTGCTTTCACAGAAATATCTAATAGGGCATAGTATGCAATTTAAAATTTTATGTTTGTTACGTTGAGATAATATGCTTATATTTTTACAGTAATATTTAATGCTAACTTAACAGTAGTTTATAACTAGTGTAGCAAAATTAAATAACCTATTTAATATGTTTGTGTTAGTCTCCTGCTCTTCCCCCATTTTCAGAGAGCCATAATTCAAAAGTGAGTCAGACTTAATTAGGTTGCATCTGTGGGGTCTTAAATCAGTCCGTACCAGTGCCCTTGTTCCCTCCCTGAAAAGGCCTTTCCGATTGATCTAAGCAGAGACTACATTCCTATGCCTTCCAGAGAAGTTTTGTGGCAGCTGAGCTGGTTGACAACACTGTGTGGTTAGCACTAGGTAACCAAATCCAGAGCTTTCCAGAGCTTTGTCATGATTCCCAACAAGGGGGAGAGTCTGACTTCTCTGTCATTTAACCACTCCCCCAACCCCAGCTGACTCCCCACTTCTAAGGCTCTCAGACTCTTACCAGTTGACTGAGACAGTCACTAGATACTAAACTTAGGGAGGCCTGAGTGTGTGTTATGTGGACTAGGTACTAGTTTAATCCTGTATAATTACTGGGTTTCCATCTTACTTAATTTTGTCCTGTCCATTGTCATGCCAAGGTTTATTGGGTTGATAAACTTAGTTGGCAATATGATGTGGGCTGAAAGTTTTATAGGTAGCTAAACATATGTTCCAGACTTTAGGAGGCAGTTGGGGCCAGAGGATGGGTTTTGAGTCATGCTGAGGGAGATATGAAAGCTGGGTTGTATGAAGTCCTGTGACAATTTCCTGTCGTATGCACATAATTTTTGTGGGCCTTACATTTTAATTACAGGAAGATAAAAACAATTTATTCTTTTTTTAGCAAAATCACATGTATTTTATTTTGTTAGGAGTATTAAGAATTACCTTTGGGTTTCATTATAATAACTTATGAATAATTTCCTGGATACAGTTGAAAACAGTTGGCTTTATATGTCAGTTTCATGGACTTTTAGTCAAGCTCATTGATTTTTTTTTTATTACACGTAAATATTTCTCTTAGATGGCTGTTTTGCTCGCTAGCTGTTAGCACATGGAAATGCTATTTTTATGCCAAGGAAATAATTAAGTCATGTGGGAAGAATGCAGACTTTATACTTAAATATATGAAAAATTCAAAACATTAAGATTTCTACTAGAATGATGTCATCTGGATGTTTATGTCCCGGTATAATGTTTATAAAATAGTCTGGGATAAGCTCATGGTCATAATTACAAATGATACAGGTATATATAATCCTTCATATTAATTTCCTTTTCTGTATGACAAATAATCGCGAACCTAACAGCTTTAAACAGAATCACTTACCGGCTCCCAGGTCTACAGGTTAGAAGTCCAGGCCCAATATAGCTGGGTCCTGAGCTCAGGGTTTCACCAGGCCGGACCCAGGCGTCTGGTCTGGTATGACTGCCATCTTATTCTAGGCTCACTGGTTGTTGGCAGGATTCCTTTCCTTGCAGCCAGAGGACACATACCCATGTTTTCTCGTTAGCTATTGGCTAGGGGCAGTTCTCAGCTCTAGAGGTGCTATAGCCTGTAGATCCTTGGCCTGTGCCCTCTGGATGGTTTATAAGATGGCAGTTTGCTGCTGCTTCGAGGTTAGTGACTCTCTTGACTTTCAATCCCTGATCTTTGAAGACCTCACTGATTAAGTTAGCCCCATCCAAACATTCTCTCTGCTTTGCTTGAGGTCAGTTGAGGATTGTCCTCACAAGAGTGAGTTCCATCATAATCAGAGATTGTGCCCACGTTCAAGAGGAGACTGTACAAGGAGTGTATATGAGGAGCAAGAATCTTGGGGAACAATCTTAGAAGTCTGCTACCATGCCCAATTTATAAACTGGCTTTGTTCCCAGAATTTAAAGACTTTTTTTTTTTTTTTTTTAATTCATTTGACAGACAGAGATCACAAGTTGGCAGAGAGGCAGGCAGAGAGAGAGGCGGAAGCAGGCTCCCTACTGAGCAGAGAGCCCGACGCGGGGCTCGATCCCAGGACCCTGAGATCATGACCCGAGCAGAAGGCAGAGGCTTTAACGCACTGAGCCACCCAGGCGCCCCTGTTCCCAGAATTTAGCATGTTGATCTTTGGAAATTCAGAATGCATTTCTCCAGTAAGCCTTATTGTATGAGGTAGTAAGTTACAAGGGCACGGTCCACAAAAATTCAGTTCAACTCCTTTGAGTTAAACCAAGCCATACCATGTGTGTGTGCATATATGCATGTGCACAGATCTTAATTATTCACAGAAAAGTGTAGTATAACATTTTTATATTTTAATATAATCACGAAAGAGCTTTCCCCCCTGCTGCATCCTAACAGTGCAGACAGCTTTTGCCATTTTGGCTTTTGGGGTCAGAGAGATGAGTGAGGCCTACACACTTCCTTTAGATACAGGTCAGACGCCAGGAAGAGAGTCCCCAGACAGGGACAGTGATACACCTGTACGAAGAGGTGAGGAGCTGCTTAGGGTGTGCTGGGCTTGAGTGGAAGGGGAAGGGCGAGGGCCTTGGAGGATTGGGGGAACAGTGCTAGTGATGCCTTTCCTCTTCGTCCTGCCACCTGAGTGGGATGGAAGAAAAAGAAAATGGGTGAGAGGCCAATGTTGGGGATGAAAGGTAGATGTTTTCTCTGGGTCACTGAGGCTGCAGTGGAGATTCTGGCAGTGAGGACAGAGTGGGGGAGGGAATTCTCTAGCAGGCAGGCAGTGCTCTTGGGGGTCTGGATGGCTTTATTGGAAGGAAAGAACTCTGGGATGATTAAATCGGGGCTTTTCTAATACTTTTCACAAAAGTTTGCAGAGCGGTTTGTTGTTGAGTTGGCTAGATGCGCATTAATGGATGGTCTTTACCAGACTTAAACTACTCCATTTGAAGTAACCTGTCCTTGAGTTCTTCTGTTTTTTGTCTGTTTGCTTGATGCATGAACAGGCACATCAGGAGTTTAAAAGATAAGCCAGATGTGCAGAGCTCATGGAAACTGTGTTGTAGAGCAATTGCTAAAAATGCCTGATACCTTCTTACTTTTGCCAGAATCTGTAATATCTAATAGAACAGTGATCTCTGTTTGAGAGGATTTAGAGCTGCCTTACTTGACATTTCTTCATTTTGTCTTTAGGTTTGATGAGGCAGCACTTTCTATTCAGAAAGAAAAAAATATTTATAAGGAGATTGAGAATTATCCAACTTGTTATAAGGTATGTTTTGAAAGTGCTTATTTTTGGCTTTATATTTGTTAATTTTTCATATTGGTATAGCTATGTGTGTAAGACTGCAGTCCACGGATATTTTAAAAAATAATTTTGGCTGAGATGGAGTAAGCCCACTATAGCCTATCTTTCCTGCTGATTACAACTAAAACTTCTGGATAAAATACAAAAACTTCTGAACTCTGAAAAATAAAAGCAGGAGGAGTGAGCACTTGGAGAAGCGGCCATTACAGGAGTGGGTTTCCAGCATTTTCCCTGTTTTTTCTTGTGGCTTTCCTTGAGAGAAGCCCCCAGTCATGGAGCTGGGCAGCAGAGGCTCCAGCAGCTACAATGCCCAAGGAACCCATCTATCCGAAACTGGGGGGACTGGGAAAAGCAGCCTCCTTGTCTTCTCTTGTTTCTCCCCTGGCTTTGCTCTGAGGGTGAGCCCTAGTCATGGAGCAGCGACTGTGACAGTGGTGCAGCAGATGAAACACCGCAGGAGGCTGAATCTCTTTGGTCAGAGAAGCTAGGACAATGAGCTAAGAGCAAGGAGAAAGACCCAGGAAGGAGGGGAAGGAAATCTCAAGTGTGGGTATGAGCAGGTGCCCACACAAGTCCTGGGGTTACCCTCCAGCTCTGCATGTGGCAGACAGACCCAGAGCAGCAGAGCATAGGCTTTGAGAGTGGCAGTAAGATTTGATCACTACCCAGGACTCCCAGCTCCCTGGCAGCACTCTTGCTTGGAGCTGAGCCGCAGCCGCCAGCAGAGGCCCTGAAGACTGGAGCGGCCGCCCGCCACAGGGGCGCAGAATCTGCATCTGAGCCTGACTGCTGGCTTAACCTGCTGAAAGCGTCCACACTCTCCTGAGAATCGTAACAGAGTCTATGCAGCAGAGCGCCTACAGTGTCTGGGGTACTGTCCCAGAACACCCAGCATGATTGAGTCAGGAAAATGGCACCAGTTCCCAACAGAAGACAACCAGTGCCAACCCAGAGATGACCCAGATGTGGGAATTACCAGGTCACAACTTCAAAGCTCCTATCTTAACTATTCCATGAGATGCGAAAGTAAACAGATGAATGGATGAAAGGACTGTGTTTTTGTTTTGTTTTATTTTGTTTTAAATAGAAACTAAAAATGAACTAAATGAGAAATTTGAAACTGAAAAAGCAAATGTCTGCAGTAAAATATTGGATGATGGAGATGATAAAATGTTCAGTGAACTTAAGGACAGATCAATAAAAGTCATCTGAAAAATAAAGAAAAAAAGATCGAAAAACACCTTTTGAAGAGCTGTTTGCCAATAAGATCTTACCAGTCACATCTTTGGTCTTATTAATGCCTTGATTGGCTTATAAATAGTATTGTCCCTCTTATCTCAAGTTTTTATTTGTTCATTCACCTTTTTCCTATTATTAATAGGAAATATATTAATTATATTAAATAAATATATTAATTTTCCTATTAATAATTCTGAAGTGTTGTGGAGTCACAGGTGCTGCTTCAGGATTTCCCTTTTGAAGATTAAACCCATATAGACAGTTAAGAGAGATTTTCTTTACAACATGTGGTGGTTGTGTGCTAAGTTGTCTTAGTCGCTGTGGTCCTCAGACTGGCAGTATCGGGACCACCTGCGAGCAGTCTCAGGCTCGTCTCGGAACCCCCCAGACTACAGTCTGCATTTAACAGGGTGGTTTGTGTGCTCAGCGGAATTGCCGCGGGGTGTTCTCGCTCACGTGTCCTGTGGAAGTTCCTAAGAATTTATCAATCTCTGTAGATAAAACAGGACTCTTAAAATTTTGTTAAATTCCAGATGTCAGGATTGACTTTACTAATAAATAGATGTCAGTTTGGACCATAATCCCCTCTTTTGTTTTAGAAAACAATTGCTCAAGTCTTAGTTCATCTCCACAGAAATGACTACGTGGCTGCCGAGAGGTGTGTCAGGGAGAGCTACAGGTAAGATGTTGGCAGCCCTGCCGGACTTCTGCTGTGTAAACATTTCTATTTCTCAGTGTAAGGTCACTGCTCAGACAGCTGTTCTTGGCCATGAAGCTAGTTTTGGTTTTTAATAAATTTCATAGTGGTGGGAGGACTCACTTACCATTTCAGCAGGATTTTTACAAGTTAGGATCTTTCCTGTGTTTTTCTCCTGGGAATTTCGTGGGAGTGAATGACTAGAATGATTTTGTTCCCTTTGCCTTCTGAGAAAAAAAAAAAAGAAACAAAAAAAGAGTCAAGAAATGTTCTCAGATTACATGTAATAGGAAGATCATTTCTTTTTTTCTTTTTTTTTTTTTTAAGATTTTATTTATTTATTTGACAGACAGAGATCACAGTAGGCAGAGAGGCAGGCAGAGAGAGAGGGGGAAGCAGGTTCCCTTCTGAGCAGAGAGCCCAATGCGGGGCTCGATCCCAGGACTCTGGGATCATGACCTGAACCAAAGGCAGAGGCTTTAATCCACTGAGCCACCCAGGCGCCCCTGGGAAGATCATTTCTTGTTGGAGGTGTGGTCCAGTCGGGGCACTTGTTGACATTTCGGCCTAACTCTTTGCTTTCGGGCCTGTCCTGTGCATTGTGGGATGTCTGGAGCATCGCAGCTGCTAGCCGCTTGTTAACAAGACTGTCTCCAGCTATTGGCAAACACCTGCTGGGGGGCGGGAGGCAGAACCCCGGGGGATGGGAGACAGGACCCGGGGGGCAGGTGGAGCCCTGTGACCCGCGTTTGCTGTAGCATCCCAGGGTTCAGCGGGAGCGAAGACTGTGCTGCACTGGAGCAGCTTCTCGAAGGCTATGACCAGCAAGACCAAGACCAAGTCTCCGAAGTATGCAACTCGCCGCTTTTCAAGTACATGGACAATGATGTAAGTGCCTTTTGTCCTTCCTTTTGACAGGTGGAGGCTTCTAGTGAGATGATTTTTCTCCTATGGACTTGTGAGATTTCCCCCTCTATTTTATACCTCCAGCCACTGCTTACAAAGGCACGTGGCATTGGCACTGAATTTGACCGCAGGCTTAGACATGTCAGTGAGGCGCATGTATAGCCATTTCTCTCACCAACTAATGGTGTTGACTGTATGTGTCTATTTTTTAACTGGGCTCCATGTCTCAGCCTCTCCTACTACCCCTTGACCTCTGAAGGTTCCTTACTTTAAGTGTATTTTAGGCTTCCCTGTCTGAAAGAGGCTTATTGGGTAGTGGCCTTTGTAATTCCTTAGACTTGTTGGAGGCCCCCTGCTGTGACAGCTGGTTGTGTGATGCCAGTTAGTAATGAAGTCTCTAAACCTCCAATAACTTATTGTAAGCTGCTGGTCCCTGTCCTGCCAGCCTGTCCTACGTATTAGAGTGGTCTGCCTGTGAGAAACGGCCTCACACGCTGCTGTCTGCAGAATGTGAGCTGTGACTCTGACTTTTCAGTAGACTTCTGAGCCCCTGTTCATTTGATTTGGTATCAGATCAGCTTGAGATCTTGAGTGTTGTTTGGTTGGTTGATTTTGTTTGTTTGTTTTTCTGTAAGAATGTATGTAGAAGGAATCTGTTTTTGTTTTTGTTTTTTTTCCAGATATAGTCTTATGTAGGCTTTTGTAAGTGATTATTTTTAAAGACTTTGTCCCTAGTTTAACTCTTCATTTACTCAGCAGATCTTTATTTTGTAGGCACTGCAAGTATTACTTAACTCTGTGTGTCCTGATTATCTCCCATTCCTAAGTGTGGCACATAACTGAAGTTTTTACCAGTTGTCTACCTGTCATGTCCTGGTCACAGGCCATCTGATGGCGGTGCAGTCGTGAATTCCGTTGTGGTGGTTTTTCCATCTAAATGGTCATATTGGTTTTCCTGAGGTAGAAAATGAAGATTTGTCTTTTACAGATCGCTGCTGTTGAAAGGGGGAGTGTTGAGATTCGGGTTACGGGGCTATTGAGAACATGCTTTGTCATTGACAGTATGCTAAGCTGGGCCTGAGTTTGGTGGTCCCAGGAGGGGGGATCAAGAAGAAATCCGCAGCACCACAGGCTAAGTCAGAGGGCGCCACCGCTCCCACTGCGGAGGAAGACGAAGATGAGTATGCGGGAGGCCTGTGCTAGGATCCTGCTCTGCCGCAGAAAGGAAGAGAAGAATCCTGACACACCATTCACAGACTTGGACCTTGTCTAAGGGGATCCAGACTTCATTTCAGTCATGGTTTTGAAAATGCTAATAAAGACTCCATGTTTAGTCTTCATTTCCCTAAGTACCCATTATGAGAAAACACTTTTTTTCTTTCCATAAGAGCCTTTCTAAGATACCAGCAGGAATTAACAAAAATATACTGTCACATTTTAATACAGTTGATTTTTAAATTTGCAAGCCACCAAGTATGTTCTAAACAAAAGGGACACTAGGGATAGAAATTCTTTTCTCTTGGGCTTTTGTGATTTATTGTTACAGAATTTTCTTTGTGTTTTATTTAATAATTGCTGCTAAAAGTGAAGTTTACTCAGTTAAAGTAGTATTTTAAACCTTTTTGAAAAGGAAGTTTATCCCCAGTGATATTAGATACATTTAGATGATCAAATCTTGAAATCTCTTCGGAGGTAAGATTGGGACAGGATGCTGTTTTGAACCTTACACTATTGTTTAGCCCAATAAAAGGTACGTTTGAAGTCTTATGTGTAAGCTGAAAGTTTTGAAGCTATATTCAACTCCTTTTTGAAATCCATTTTTTTCCACCTAAAAAAACACATGGCGGCTGTCCCCAAATGCATTTGGTTCTTGGCTAAACGGGAACTAATGAGGACTGTTGTGCATTCTAACAAAGGGATAATGTTCCTGTCAATCTAGAATATAGACCTTTCTTCCCTCCAGAATAATTTCTGATTCATCCAGAGCTGCAGCAGGACAGTAACGTGATGGCAGTGCTGTGTATACCGCAGATGCGTAGCTGGAAAGGGAAGAACTGTTTCCGAAGTGCTTCTGTTGAGGGGAGTGAGCTGCCAAAATGTCAGTCCTCGTAGGTATTTGTAGAAGGCTGTTCGAGAAGCATTCCTTTTTCGCTCATGCGGCTCTGCCTCCCACAGTGGTCCCCGGTGGTACGCCCGTCTGCCTCTGCCTGGAGCCGGCCTGCCAGAGCCGGTGTGCAGTGTGCTGCTCCCTGAAGACAGCAGGGCCCATCGTGAAGCCTGGTTTTAGCCCCAGCTGGTTCTGAGGGAGAGGAGGGCTCAGCCAGGATGGCTGCCTCTATGGCAGGTGCGCTGGGCAAAAGTCATTATTGAAGATCTGATTTAAGACACTAACAAACTTAATGCTTTGATTCCTCGCATTACTTGCATAGCTCTGCGGGGAGCAGCTCATTTTCAGTAATTGTACGGAGACGAACGTTGACCAGTCCCAGCGAGGCTGCATGTAGACGTGTGCACTGAATGACGTGCTCGCATTTCCGAGAGCCCGCCATTGCTGCTGCACCCGATAGATCCCGTCGGAAACTTCGGGAGTCTCGAGGTCATGCTCATGTGAGCTAAGCAGCCATATGTCTAAACAGATTTGGCAGCGCTTAAAAGGTATCTTCGACCATTTGTTGATAGATTATTTGTTTATAGACTAAAGTGTTAAGTTTTACATATTAGAAATAAGGAGTGATTGAGTGCATTCTGTACCAGCAGGGCAGCTGACCCGGAACAACATGGAACGCTTTATTTCTTTCAAGTGCAGCCTCTTCCCGCCTCCCTGCCCACACTTAGGAACTAACGAGCGAGACTTAGGGCTATTCCTTTGACGGCAGGGTTATTCTGTGTGGTGTCCAGGAAAGAGCCCTTGTTCCATCTTCATGCACTTTATTTTTCTATGTACAGAAGTCTTGATCCTGACAGTGTGGTCAGGAGTGGGAAATGTGTGTTTACAGCAGGAAAAACTTTTCCAGAACTCATGTCATCACTTTTACCAAAGTGGAATCCTGCATGAATACGCTCAGAATCGAATACTCAGTGTTCTGTTATAAGTGAAATCAATCTAGAAATATATTTAATATATTGAATGTATTTGTACATAGGCAGAGTAATATGGTATTTGTGTATGGAATCTGTGCTTCCTATTTTTTCCAGTTCTTTGATGAGTCAATTTTAAATGTGTTGCTCTGAAAATGTAGATTATTGCTTCTATGACAAGATAATTATGAAAATAAAATCTGAAACGATAGAAGTATGATTTATAACTGTCACTCATTTTGCTTTGCTTATTTCCTTTTTTCCAAGGACACATTCTTAATTATTTATGTGATTCCAGCTGTGTTATACAAGGATGGTGTTTGGTTCTCTGCAATGATATGCTGTGTTCTTTGGGAGTCAGTCAAGTACCTGTAGTAGTTACTTTAAACTCTGAGCTTTAAAGAGACTGATCACCCAGTTACTACAATACTGTGCTATCTGCTACTTGGTGAGATGGGAGATTTTATATATCTTTCAAGAGAATCTTTCATTAAGGGAGATGATGGAAAGTCAAGTGCCTTGCTTCCAGGATGGACCAGTTATTGTGGAGGGAGACTCTTGAGTTCCCTTTCTCCTGCCACTCAGATCCATAATGGTCCCTCGTCTGTCCTTGAGGGTGGGAGCCATGGAGCCCTCAGGTCCCCTGCGATGCACCTGGGGCAGGAATGAGATCAGTTTTAGCTTCCAGAGCATGTACTAGGGAATGTCCCAGGGTTTGGACATAAGTTGACTATGAATAATTATTCAAGAAATGTTTAATATATTTATTTATAGTTTATATTTGTTATATTTAAGAATATAAGCTGGAGTAAGGCACATTTTGCTGTAAAATGTAATTAGTTGGTCTTTCAGAAGCACGTAGGACCTTACTGTTCAGAGTTGAAGGAAGCCATATTGTGTGGTGCAGGCGAGCCGGGGTCCTGGTCCCACCTGCCAGCGGGATCCCAGCTGACGGTGCTGGATCTTGGGCAAGCTGGTCTCTTCACTTAGCCGCAGGAGCGTTATGGCGCCCACTTAACGGGGGGCTTTGAGGACTAAATGAGGTCACAAGTGCAAAGCACTTAACTGAGTCATTTTCATATAGTAGGTTCTCAGTGATGAATGAAATCATGAACTCTGGGAGAGAAAAATTCAGTTAATAGTTCCAATTTTGACAGCCAAATTTTGTTGGGAGCTTACACATTTCAGATTATAGTGTAAGTCATTTTATCTAAGACCTCATTTGATTTTCTTCATGGCCCTATCATAACTGAGAACAAGGCTTTTTGTTTTGTTTGTTTTTTGTTTTTTTAAATATTTTATTTATTTATTTGACAGACATCACAAGTAGGCAGAGAGGCAGGCAGTCAGGTGGGCGGGTGGGGGGGGGGAAGCAGGCTCTCCATTGAGCAGAAAGCCTGATGTGGGGCTCGATCCCAGGACCCCGAGATCACGACCTGAGCCGAAGGCAGAGGCTTAACCCACTGAGCCACCCAGGCACCCCGAGGACAAGCCTTTGTTAGGAACTCGTGTCTGTGCCCATTGGCGCCTCCCAGTTGCACCGACTGATGGGCTGCTGCTCCCAGGCTCTACACATCCCAGCGTGCTGCCAGACCTGCCTCTCCCTGACCTTCATTTAGATCCTGCATTGCTCCGTGATCTCTTGGAGGCTGACCTCTGCTTGCCTTCCGACCACGACTGGTGGCTCTGAACCTAGGTATGGAGTGGGGTGACAGCCCGACATCTCCCTCCTCGCTCTGGAAGCTGTGCTGCCATTTGGCCGTGGGGTGGGCCCTCAGCAGTCATGTTGAAACACCGTGTCCACACCTCCAAACAGTGGTTTGCTCCCAAAGTTGGCTTCTGACTCAAGTGGAGCAAATTCCAGTTCATTCCCTCCCAGAGGGTGGGATTTGCTCTCACTATCCCGATTGCTCTCTCTTCATCCTGTTTGCCTTCCTAGAACTTCTCAATGCTTGCCATTATGCTATGTATTTATGAGTTTATGGTTAACAAATGGTGAATAAAATGTGAACTCCATTAAGAAGATATGGCCTCCATGAGAGCATGGTCTTCATCCTCTTCCTTACCTGTGAGTCTTCCAGAACAGTTTTGGGCACATAGTAGGCATTAAATAAGCATTAATAGATACATGAACAAAAGCACTCAACAAACGTTACTGTTTGCTTTTATTGAAACTGGCTGGTTTCTAGTCCTGCTCTTTGTCACTCTTAATTTGTATTAGCCAGTACTTACCCACTGCTTTTCAAACCAAACAAGTATAATATTACTAAGTTCGTGAAAACCTTTTTTAATTTATGGGCCTCTTTGTTTTCTCCCTCCCTCTCATGCCTAATTTAGAGGGATGGGACATACCCTGCTAGATATTCTTAGGCCAAAGCACAAAAGATTTAAAGATAGGCTCTCAGGGGGCGCCTGGGTGGCTCAATCAGTTAAGTGTCTGCCTTCAGCCCAGATCATGATCCCAGGGTCCTGGGATCGAGCCCCGAATTGGGCTCTCTGCTCAGTGGGGAGTCTCCCTCTCCCACTGCCACTCCCTCTGCTCCTGTGTTCTAGCTTGCTTGCTCTCTCAAATAAATAAAAATCTTAAAAAAATAAAAATAATGATGTGCTCGGGAACTATGTGAGCACATGGAAATCATGCCTTCCAGGGTATCTTGGGTGATTGTCAGGCTGCAACTTCTCCAGATATCAGAGCCAAATCATAAAGTTGATTTATTGCTTGAAGCCGAGGTACAGTCTGGCTTTGATTTCCCAGGGGTGATCCACTGGAGCGATGGTGATTGGGAAAGAAATGAAAATCTGAAACAAAAGTGGTCTGAGCCGCACTGTTCAAACCTTAGGACTTGTACACAGAAACCTTGCCTCTCCTCTTGAAGCCCTTCACAAGCTCTTTTGAGAATCTGGGCTTCCCAGTTCAAGATTGGGAACATCCCCCAGCTTGTTTTTGCACTGAAGACCTTGACGGTGAGAACAGTCAGCATTGCCGTGACTTACTGCGTGAAGCTTGCAGAGGATTTCTGTTCAAAACCAACTAGTGTTTCACCTTGAGTGTGCTTAGGTTCAATCCTGGTGTCAGTGGCTCCTTCTTTTAACTGTAGTGTAGCCCAGTGTTCCTTGGAATTTGATAGAAAAAGATTTTAATTAAGGAGACTTTATAAATGTCCCTGGGCAGAGTGATAACCTTCCCAAATCGGGTAGATAAATAATTTTAACTTCAGGGCCAAAGTCAGATGCTAAGTGAACTCAACAACTGAACTGTGATGTTTAGAGCAGTGTAGAAGAAGCCACATATTTTGGTACATTCCCAGATTTGGGAACTGGTTTCGTAGCCGAGTTGCACTTTCCAACACCTTCAGGAGCTTCCTCGGTCTCTGAAAGTTTTCCTCTGCATATCTTCATCCGGCCTACCCTCACCTCTACAGAAGCCTCCTAGCTCAAGGTCCACCTCCACGACTTATGTGTGCCAGATGATTTTCTGGACTCTGAGCAAAATGAAAGTACAGGCCCTTATCTTCAAAAAAAAAAAATCTTTCCTCTGCATCTCTGGCTGCCTGTCACAGTGTTTGCATCTGCTGTTCAGTATGGGTCCCTCAGGAGCAGGCCTTCCTGGGGGGCTGGGAGGCCCTGCTGTGCAACGAGGTATGAGGGCCCGACCCTGCCCCTGCCCCTGCCCCCAGAAAGGTCACCACTGCAGTCCAGGCAGCCGTGGCTGGTGGGAAGGGAGCTGGCTGTTTTGAGCCCATCCTGTGAAGATGGGAGGTGGACCCCCACATGAGCGGAGCCTCCAAGGCCCTGGCACATCTCCACTGGCCCATCAGACGTTTCTTAGAAAACACAGACCCAAAGACAAGATTATTGAGACATCCTCGACAACCCCAGGTGTGGGCCCCTCTGAACATGGACCCTGTGCCTTTTCACCGGCCACCTGCCAAAGGCCAAAGGTATCTGAGCCAAACCCAGTCATGTGGCCCCTGGCTGGGAAGCAGGGGCTTCAGCTCGGGTCCGCATTTCTCCCTCCTGGCCCGCAGATGAGCATCTGGGGGGCCCTTATACTCCACCCCAGCCGTTACTCCATCCTGGAGTTGTTCCTCAGGGTCCCTGGGGATCTTAGTTCTGGAAGGTGGGTGACGATGAATCCATCCAGCCCCGATGTCCTCATGGTCACTAGCAGAGTGGGCCAGGCCTTCTAGGCTCTTTGCTGCGGACTAAATAAACACAGGTAGCGCTTCTTACGCTAATATTGATCCCTTCTCATGATCCAGCTTCCTTGAATGATTAAGCTACGAGACACCCCTGGGGGTGAAGGGAGGGGCAGGGAGGTCTAAGGAAACCCAGACTTTTTCGGTCGTACAGTTGCAAAGCCAACAGAAATGCCGGGGAAAGGCTGCTGAAAATGGGATTCTTGTGTTTACCAACCGATCCTTGGGTGCTTCCCTCCCCAGCTGTGATTTTAGCCTGCCTGTATCTACGGGTTTCTTGACGTTTATGATTTGTTTCTCTTTCGCTTTCCAGGGCACACCTCTGGAAATGTCGCCAAACCCATACAGGAGCCAGAGGCCTCACTCCTTAGAGATGCAAGGAGGGAAGCAGGGCAGGGAGAGGGCATGGCCAGTTCATCTAGAAGGAGACCTGAGGGTACCCAATGGGGATCTTGGAGAATGGGTGGAGAAGCAGAGTGGAGGAGACTTCAGACCAAGGCCGAGGGAAGCTGCCTGCCCACTTGGGAGACAGGAAGCCCGTGGAACCAAGTCAGAGCAAGCCACAGCTTTTCTGGGATCTAGGGGCAAGCCGGAGTCGAGGTGTGAACCATGGAAAGCCTGACACAGGGTTAGCGCTCCCATGGAACCCCGGGTCTTAGACCCTCTCCAGATCCCACCTTGGGACAGAGCTCTGAAGACACACCTCATGCTGTTTCCCACCAGAAAACACTTCTGGAAAGGAAACTTTATTTGTCGCATATTTCTCTCCTCCCTTTTGGGGGCCTGATGATCTAAGTTTATCAGTACATTTTCTTCCGGGCTCCAGTGTTAAGAATTTTCAGACCACCAGGTGGCGCCACAGAGCAAGCCTGGAAGGAGCCTGGAAGGAGCCTTCAGGGCAGGGTGCCTGGGTCTAGGGCAGGGTACCTGGGTCTCGGGCAGAGAGCGCCCCATGCTTAACACAGAGGGACTCCAAAGTTACTAATCAGACAGGCTGCAAAGGATAGCATGGATGAACAGGATTCAAAGTCACCAATCAGATAAAAACGTGCAGCTATGTGTCTCTCTGAATCATGAACGTAAACTTGATCATGCTCTGTATGCAATATTTATCTGTTGTTACTCTCTTAGCACCAAGTTATGGCATAAAATTAAGTAGTCCAGCCTGGACTTTTCTGAAGGCTCTGTCCTGAGCTACTTCCTGCAGAGGAGTGGGTGGGTGGGGGAGTGGGGAGAGGGGAGGAGTAAGGGGGTGTTAATAGCATTTGGTCAGGGCAATTCTTTGTAGGGACCTGCTCCCCTCATCACAGGTCATTTAGCTTCCCTGGCTCTTGCCCTCTAAATGTTAGTTGTGTCCCCCAAGCATTGTGACAAACCGATAATGTCCTCACACGTCTGCAGTTGCCCCCACCAGGGTTGGGCTAATGTCCCTTGTGGGGAACCAAGAAAACTTGAGAATATGTTCTCTCTCTGACCTGCCTTCTAAACACTTAATGACATTGGACCATCAGCAATATAGCTCCAGACCCTACTGCCTTATATAACACCCACATGGAGCTACCAAAATTCAAATAAATTAAAATGACATAAACGTAAAATTCATTTCTTTGGTCACACCGGTCACATCTCAGATACTCGATAGCCCCATATGTCTAGTGACTGCCATACTGGGCACACAAAATAAAGCATTTCTGTCCTCCTGGAAAGTTCTGCTGGACCCTGCTGCCCTGGATCATTCTTTCAAAGTGCAGCTGAGCACTGTTTTGGACCCAGTGCGGATGATGCATCCACGGATCAACCCGGGTGACCTGTGACATGAAAGCTGTAGCCACCAGACTGCCTCCCACCTGTGGAGGTACAGGCACAAGCACAGGTGCAGGTAGAGGTACAGGTGCAGGTACAGGTGTAGGTACAGGTGCAGGTACAGGCATAGGAACAGACACAGGTGATAGGTGCCTGTGGTATACAGGCATAGGTGCAGGTACAGGCACAGGCACAGCTCTAGGTGCGGGCACAGGTGCAGGTATAGGTCCAGGCTCAGGTACAAATGCAGACACAGGCACAGGTGCAGTTATAGGTGTAGATGCAGGTGCAGGCACAGGTACAGGTGCATGTGCAGGTGTAGACATAGGCACAGGTGCAGGTGCAGGTGTAGATGGAGCAGATTCTGCAGCTCTGGAGCCAGGTCCTCTGACTGTCTTTCATTTGGCTCCTTCTCTCTGACGCCTTGAGTCTCGTGTATGCCTGATACAGGGGACATAGTATCCAGGGTCCCAAGACACCTGTTTTCTCTGTCAGACCTCACTGGGCTTATTCTTTCTCCCGAGAGTCACAAAGTTGCTGAAATGCAAAAAGTCCTTGGCTCTTTCTCTTTCTCCTTTCAGGCTGGATTACTGGATTAGAGGAGGGTTTCCCATGTTAGCAACCCGGGAACATTTTGAAGGTTTCTGACAAAAATCCCCTCTTCCCAGCAGAGAGCATGGGGGCTGGGTTACATAGGAAGCACTGGTGGGGAGCAGGAAGCATGGACCCTCCTCCGGGAGGTCCGTGAGCCCGCGCTTCAGAAAATGCTCCACCCAAACGCTGCCTGTGCAGATGGGCCTCTCCGCTGCTCCAGCAAGTGATGATGATCCACGAACTAGAGAGAGAGTGAAAGAGAGAGAGACAAAGAGAGAGAGAGATCTTCTTCATGATAAATACCTCCTCACCCCAGAGAGGAGGGGATGGTCTCAGTAGCATCCTGGAGAAGGTACGAGCCACCCGACGCTCTTCCGTCTCGACCACTTGTTTCCACAACCCTTCCAGCCTGTAGTGTCTCCCAGCGTGTGTCTCAGGCCATGTTCTCCTCAGATGCTCCTTGAAAAAAACAGTTCTAAGGAAGTAGCTCAAGGCTTAAGAAAGTTTAAGAAAGTCAATGTAGTGTTTTCTGGAACCTCTCTCCGCACTCTAGCAAATTAAAACTTTGGAGGAGTTCTGGAGAAGAAAATCGTTACGAATCGTGTACCTCAGCATCTTCAGGACACATTGGACCCTGATGACCTTCTCTCCTCAGGTGGCCCCTCGGAGACACAGCTGTGGGGTGTGAGGCTATCTGCAGGGGGTCGGGCCCAGCCCGAGCCCACAGATACGACTCCATGATGGACTTCCGAGCTCAGGCTTCCCTTTGAGGGTGACGAGGCTGAGTGCCAGCCTGTAGGAGAGACAGAGCAAGTTTCACCAGAGAAAGAGTCACTGAAGAGCCTCACAGACCAGGCATCTATCTTCCTGCCCCTGACGAGAAGGACTTCGACAGCAATGATAGGCCACTGCAGTCTACTGCGACAGCAATGTTGGGCC
Source organism: Mustela putorius furo (assembly GCF_011764305.1). Taxonomy (NCBI): domain Eukaryota; kingdom Metazoa; phylum Chordata; class Mammalia; order Carnivora; family Mustelidae; genus Mustela; species Mustela putorius. Next base: position 7,981,044 of record NW_025422010.1, on the reverse strand, counting down.
CTACAGTCATGTAGGGTTTCTTCGGTGTTTCTTTAATGTCCAACAGTCCCGAGGGGCAGGAAGGACATTTTACAATGAGGGGAAAGGGAGTCCAAAAACATCAAACAGTTTGCCCTACATCGTTGAGCCAGTGGAGTAGAAATTCAAACCCAAATCTTTGGCTTCTAAGTTGTGGCTGTTTTCTTCTTGACCAACTATTGTTTACAGGAATGCCATTTGCTCTACGTTTTCTTCTGCTCCTACGGCTCTAGTTCTGCTCTCCAGACGGATTAGGTAAAGTCTGTTTCTGCTGCTGTGGTTTAAAGGACGGGCTTCAGAATTAAAGGCAAAAGAGCTGCGTGATCTCAGAAAAGTTACTAAACCCCTCTGAGCCTCAGCTTTCCAATGGGGATTCCTACGTGGGATGGCTATGGTAAGGATGTGGTGAAATGGAAGAAGGTAGGAAGGAGTCCCACTTCAAGGAGCTTGAAAGCCCACGCGGGGGTGAGGCTAAGTCCCGTCAACAGATGGGATAGCGTGATAGCGTGGTGATTCCCCGAGAGACCCTGGGGCCGCTCGGCTGCGGTCAAATCCCAGCTGCACCTGTCAGGGAACTCAACCTCTCCAGGTCTTGATTTTCCTCGCCTTTACGTGGGGCTCCTACAAATCCCCATTAGGACCGCAGGAGGAATATGGCTGGGCCACTTGGGAGGACTCAGCTTATTTCAGCGAGAGGGAGCAGTGGGGGGAGGGGCCAATTAGGGGGGAAAGTCAAGGATGTGAACAGAACATTGACATTTCCAAACTGGCTGGGGAGGCAGAGCTGGGAGTATGGTTTGGCCAGTACACGACCACAGGAGCCAGAAAGTGTATGGAGAGGCAAAGATTTCTTTCAGTTTTACGTTTCAAACTTCTTAATTTCCCAAGGAAAACATCTGGCCCCTCAAAGGAACAGACAAGAAAGAAACAGCTGGTGTCAATCCCGGGAGGGTGGCAAGAGCGAACATCTCAGGTCTGATCCATGCTGGTCCTCTGCCCAGGAATCTTAATTTTTCCTTCTGGACTGAGCTTGGCCTTCCCCGGGGCTGAAGTGTCCCCCTGTCTGCATGCTTGAGCCAAGTCTCCGGGTTTTAGGGTCGGCTGGGGGAATGATTGCTTTTCCACAATGAGAAGGAGCCGTGCTTGCCTGGGGCGGCTGGGTGGGGAGGGCTGAATGCAGGGAATCCCCTGGGGCCCATCTCAGCAAGAAAGAAGGCTCCACTGTCCCCACCCACCAGAAGAGCACAAGTCTGCCAGCCCCTTGCCAGCCCCTTGCAGCGCTCCCTGCCCCCTCACCTCTGCTCAACCCTGCTCACCCCTGCTCCCCATGCCAAAGGGCTTTTCATCTCTTTTCCCTATTAGGAGCACCTCCTTTCCTGCATGTAATAAAGAGAGCTTTTTTCTGAGCATCCTTGAATCTTGAGCCCCAGGCCAATGACCTTTGTTCTGAGTTCGTCTTTCACACCCAGCTGCCTACTTGGTGCCTCTCATTTCCACATTTCAAACTCCCCCTGACTGTCAGAGAAACCTGGAGTTCCCACCTCCACACCCCCCACCCCCGCCCATCTGCGAAACAGCGTCCAGTCCCAGTGGCGGCAGAGACCAAAGGATTTAATCTCGGTGAGACACTTTCCCACGCCCAGACCACCAGCCAGTTCCGTGGACACCGTCTCCAGACCCCATCCACCCACCCCACTCCTGGTCCAGGCGGGGTTGCACAGCAGTAGCTAGTTCTCCTTCCTGAGAGCTGATTGTCAGCACTGACTTCTCTGCAAATTCACCATCAGTAACTTCCCCTTGGTGACCGGCGGCAGCTGTGGTGCGAGGAGTTCCATCACGGGAATGGACCAAGGCGAAACCATTAGGGATTTTTCTTCTCTCTTGGCTTTTTCTTTTCCCCAAAGAGCTGCTGTCACACACTGTCCCAGCACACCGGCAAAAACAGTTTTCTGGAAATGTTAGTGACACACTTTGCTATTCCTTAAAGCCTTTTGGTAACGTCTCCCTGCACTTGGAAGAAAATTCGGCATCTTAGTATGCTTTACAAGGGTCGTCCATATCTCTGGCCTCGTTTTGTGCCATCTGCTCTCAGAACTCAAGTCCCTCCAGACAAGCTTTGTCAGATGAGCTGAATAAGGCATGTGTTGTGAGTCTGAATTCCACAGGCCTCCCGCCCAGGGTGCAAACACTGACATTTTCTATATTTTATAGAATGTTCTTACCGTTGCTGCCCTCTTCAGCCTGATAAAGAAAAACAATCTTGACCAGCACTATCTGATTAAAAAACATAGTATGAGTCACATATGTGATTTTTAGTCTTCTAATAGTCATATTAAAGAGTAAATAAAATAAAATAAATACGTGAAATTAACTCAAATAAAATGGTTTCTTTAGCCCAATATGTGCTCCTGCAAATCTGACTTGTCTCCACAGTCCTCAGGCTTGTCCTGGTTTGTTTCCACACTCCCAAGGTGGATGGCTGGGTCCCTGGATGGGACTTGGACATTTGCCTTTTATCCTCTGGCATCCAGGGAATCTCCAGGATCTCTTCCCTGGACACAGGTCCATAGGTGCGGCCTCCAGGTCCTGACAGCTAGCCCTTCTTCAGAATAAGTGGGATTGCCAGCTCCGAGGCCCCATTCTCATCCTCCCAGGATGCTGGAGGCTGATACCACGCACTGGGTGATAGCATTCCTTTGTGGCAAAGCTGCAAAATCCAGGGGTCAGTACAAGCCATGCAAAGCCTGACTCGAGAGTCCAGTGGTCTCTTGCATCCTCATTTATTTGAGAGAGAGACAAGGACAGAGAGCGAGCACGAGCGGTGGGTAGGGGCAGACAGAAAAGCAGACTTCCTGTTGAACAGGGAGCCCGATGTGTGGCTCAATCCCAGGACCCTCGATCCCAGGCTCATGACCTGAGCTGAAGGCAGACGCTTAACTAACTGAGCCACCTGGGCACCCCTGCTCAAATCTTCTTGTATTTATTCCTTACACAGGTTTTCTGTGTGTGTCTGCAGGTATGTACATACATTGTGTATATACGTGTATACATCTGTATCTATAGCCATCCACGTTTGTCTGAATGGCAACAGTAACAAAATTTAACCAAGTGCAGTTCTGATTAATTAATTTACTTTACAAACCCTCATATAGCCCTTCCTGTATGTGGGGTGCTGTTTCAAGTTGTTTACAAATATTGCTGCATCTAACTTTCAGAACCATTTTATGAAGTAGATACTATCACTGCTTCTGCCTTGGAGATAGGGAAACTGAGTCACAGTACCATTTTTCTTACCCAATTCCTCACTTACTGGGTGGTTATTGTTTTAGGAAAAAAACGACCTTGAGCCATACCCTACTTCCTCCAAAGCATAAGAACACTTTGTATATATAAATAATGCAGGCTAAGAGCTTCCCTCGGATATGGTGCAAGAAAACCTCATTGATTTTCCTGGGAGAGGATGTGATAAGGTCTGTGGCAGAGTTTCATTATGATCACAGTTTCCTCTAGGAAGTAAATTATACTTCGATACAAGCAATTGGAATAATTTAGGACTATGCCCATTTTTTCCCATTGGATTTATGGATTGCATATCACTGGGAAGGAGTTGTTTTGTTTTGTTTGTATTTTTTAGAGAGGGAGGGAGAGGCCGGGGAGGAGCAGAAGAAGAGGGAAAGAGAGAATTTCAAGAGGCTCCACGCCCAGAACAGAGCCCGATGTGGTGGTTCATCTCACAGACCCTGAGATCGTGACCTGAGATCATGACCTGAGCCAGAATCAAGAGTTGTTTGCTTAGCTGACTGAGCCACCCAGGTGCCCCTCACTGGGAAAGAGTTTAACAATCAGCCTAACAAAGGAAAGGTAGGGAGCCACGATAAATAATACTGAAGTTATCTAAAGAGTTCGGGAGACCAAACAAGTCAATCTGCTTGGGTCTGGAGGTCACCTTGCACCTGGGACTTTGAGTTTTAAAACCCTGACTGTTGCAGGCAAACGGAATAGTTGGTCTCTGTGCTCTTGGCTTCAGGCTTCTGACAGTAACAAAAACAAAGAAGCAAAATTCGATTATCCGTGGGCTTTAAAATCCGGAAACCAAATCCCTCAAGTCTTCCCTTGGGACCCTACAATGAACTCAAGAACAAAGCTGTGTTAAAAATGGATTTCCTGCCTTATACAAGATTTTCCTGGCCTTTGTGCTCCCTGTGTTAATGTAGCTGCTCTGTATTTTAGACATAACACAGTTAAAAAAAAAAAAACAACAAACCTCTTAATTATTTTAAGCCTCTTTACATGATTGCCCTTTGATATGCGACTTTTTTTTTTTTCAATGTCTGTTTCATTCGATGTCTGGCCTGCCTCTTCGTGAGAAGGCAGATTTCACCAAACACAAGGGTATATATAGCCATTGTGGGAGAATTTCTTTTCATTCTTCTGATTGGAAGCTTTATAATTTGGCCAGCCCTAGAAGCAGCAACAATTCTCATCTTTCAGGTAAGTCTCAAGAGCCCATTTTTCCACTTTAGATCTGATCACATGTATGAAAGCCTAGATGAAAAGAGGTTAATTCGTTGCTCTGTAAGTAGAGAACAGTTTGGTTGGTTGCTCACAAGGAACCAGGAAAGGTGAGCCCCTATAATCCAGATCAAGGATCATGTCTGTCCCCCTGATCCTGCCCTCTTCCCACCAATGGCTCTGTATTTCCTCTCTGTCAACCTCTCTTCGCTAAGCATCACCTCTCACAAGAAAAAAAGGCAGATGCTATGCCAGTGATGGACACGGAGCTCTAGGGAAGCTGGCCTCACCAGACAAAAGATACCGTCAAAGACCTGGTGCGGGGAGGCCATGGTTTGTGAATTTCCTCTGTTTCTGGTGTCCCACCCAAACAACTTCTTAATATGCCTTACAAGGGTTGCCCGGGTCTGTGGCCTCCCTTGGTGTCAGCTGCTTTCAGAAGTTAAGCCCTTCTGGACCTGGGTGGCTATTAGGTTTTACCCCATATCGACCCCTGCCTCCCCTTGTCCTGACCCCACAGTGAAGACAAGCCTTCCTGATATCAAAACAAAGTAAAGGCAATGAGTTTGGTCAAATAAGTGCCCAATTTGATGAAAATATTTAGGTTTTGGCTCAATTGGTGAAATGAATATAGCATTCAAATTGTGTTTTCATGGTGTCCAAATAATTGCTTTCAATGAGGAGAGTTCAAAGACACTGGTTTGAAATAATTGATTTTCTGTCCTTTTTTTCCCTTTCCCCCACAGGTTCTTGTTTGGATTCAGCTGCCACATTGCTTGATCATGGAGATCAGCTTTAATGTCACCTTTCAAGCTGGTTCACACAAGGTAATTAGGCTCAAAATGGATTATTTCTCCCCTGGTGAATCACGAGCAGTGAGAGCCATGATTTAGTGTCACAGGGCAGCCTGGGGTGGTGGGAAGGTGGTGGCTTCGTGTGGGGGCTTGGACCAGAGTGACTGTGACTGTGGCCAGGCCACTGCTCTCCTGGGGTTCCTTGCCCTCTGCTGTGAAAAGAAGGGCTGGTGCACGCCAGGCTCCTAACTGTGGAAGATCCAGGATTTATGATGAAATGATTGAATGCCCTCTTTCCTTCAGGTTGGCTTTAATTTCTTCCCTCCAGCTCACAGGTAGAAACATTCTGTGTCTTGGGCCTTGTACACACTTACCACACCTGTAAGACCTGCGGAGAGAGAGTCGGGTTGACACTGAGCCTTGTGCCGGACCTCTCAAGGTCGATGGTACGGAAGTCTGCTATGAAGCCCAATGTCTGAAAAGGGGCTGCAGGCTCCCGCAGAGTGACGGGGCATCTGAAGGGTGGAAACACCTGCTGTGGTTCAGGCTGGAAGAAAGGTCTCAACACCTTTGGTTAAACCTTTATGATCTTTTGGGGCACCTGGGTGGCTCAGGAGGTTGACCATCTGAGTCTCGGTTTCAGCTCAGGTCAGGATTTCGGGGTCGTGAGATCGAGTCCCAAGTTGGGCTCCGTGCTAAGCATGGAGACTGCTTAAGATTCTCTCTTCCTCTCTCTTCTCCCTCCCTCTTCCCTCTCTAAAACAAAGACAAAGACCTTTATGATCTTTTGAGGTCCCTGTCTTCTGCCACTTTTTTCTACAAAGCATCCAGCATCTGCTTGCCATGCTTCCCTTCTGTCCCTGAGCTCTGGGAGCTTTTCATCATGGGCACTTGCGGGCATTGGTCTGGCTCTGCTCTTGCAGACTCCCGGCTACTTAGGACAGGGGCAACACTCTTCATGTGAACCGTCCCTTCATTTGCTCACTCACTCGCATACCCTGAACGTCTGTGTGTGTGGAGGGCTACCCTCGAAAGATGTCATGTGAGGTCTGACCACCCCAGGGTCCAACCTGTGACCCCACTTTCCACAGATGCTGCTTGGAGACAGGCCCTTGGCTCCCCGGCAGAGGGGCTGAAGCTTGGTTCTGGAAGCAGCTTCCATCTCAGGGACTGGGAAAGGGGCCAAGCCAGGGGTTCATGTAAGTGTTGGTAAGATATTTCAAATATAATCGGGTAGGACAGTCCTTTACTTCTGGCCTCTCTTCCCCACCGCACGTGAGGAATGAGTGGCCAGGACAGTTCCTGCAGCTGCTGGGACAAAGCGGGTGCTCCAAACAATGGGAATTTAATCCCTCCCGTTCTAGAGCCCAGAAGCCCTGGATCGAGCAGTCAGCAGTGCCGCCATTTTCTGAAGGCTCTCCGGGAGAATTCTCTGTTGCTCCTTCTTAACTTCTGTGGCTCCTGGAGACCTCTGGTGTTCTTAGGCTTGTGGCTGCCTTTTGGTTTCTGCCTCCATCCTGTGGCTTTCATATCTCTGGACCTATCTCATCCCCTCTTCTTGAAGGTAAGGGCATCTGTCATGTGGTTAGGGACCGCCCCCACCCCCGCCCCCCCACCATGCAGTGTGGACTGATCTTAACCAATCACATCTGCAAAGACCCTATTTCTAAATAAGGCCCATTCTGAGGCTCTAGTTGGACATCAATTTGGGGGGACATATTCAGCCCAGGATAGGTTCGTTCTCTAGAAACCAAGCTCTGAGCTGGGGATTTGTGTGCACGAAGTGGATTTGGGGAAGCTCTGGACGCCAACACCTTCCCGGCCATGAGGGAAGCAGGGGGAGAAGTTAGCAGAGAGGCAGTCGTGAATGAAGAGGCAGGGAGCATGTTCACACACGGGAGAGGGATGAGGGTTTCTTGCTGACTTATCAAAACACTGACATCTTCGGCAGGATTTGTCACATACCATTACAGTGCGAACGGCAGTTACAAACTAGTTATGAGTTTACTATTTTTAAATGGCATTTATGAACTGTCGGAGGCAGGCCCCTGGCCAGGGCGGCCTCCGCCATTAAAATATGGCGCCTGGCTAGTTGCCAGGTTAGGATTGCCTCGTGAGACTAAGCAGAACGCCCAAAGAGGAAGTAAACAGCATTGGTTGCTAGCGAAGTTGTTCGTTTAGGTGCACAGCCTGATTCGCTCCCCCCTGTACCCTGCTCGCTGATTGGTCATGTAAGCGTATATAAGTGTGTAGACTTGCGGAAATAAAGAGAGAAGATGCATCCGAACCAGGGTTCTTGTCCTTGCGGGTCGAGGGCGATAATGAACATTGGAATTGTTCTGAAATCTTATAGTTAACATGTAGAGGAAACATCATAGAGGTTTCCCTAAATCTGACAAAAAATCAAGGCCACTGTAATACCAATAATGAGCTATTAACATAAAAGAAACTCCCCAAAGTTATCGATACTAGAAGACAAATTTCATTCAATCATGGAAAAGAAAAGCTGAACCATCCTCTTTATCAAAAGATGACCTATGAAACCATGGTCATCTGGGAAAAAGATCAAGAAATATGAAACCCAAGAGTCTTTAGAAAGTTAAGTATTATAAAATTACAATAGAGAGTAAGTTAATTAAAAGTATTTTCCTGCATTTTGTGATATTTATGTATTTGCCAGCTTTCAACATTTTCAGAATGCTATCTATGGTTTCTTTCTCCTTCTAAAGAGGCACTTCAAACCTAATTTTGTGTTCCAATTTTTAAAAAGTATTTTATTTATTTTTTTGACAGAGAGAGATAGAGCGAGAGGGGGAACACAGGAGGGGGAGTGAGAAAGGGAGAAGCAGGATCTCTGCAGAGTAGGGAGCCTGATGCAGGGACTCTATCCCAGGACCCTAGGGTCATGACCTGAGCTGAAGGCAGACGCTTAATGACTGAGCCATGCAGGCGCCCCAGTATTCCAATTTTTCTTAAGGAAGACTCTTCCAAAATATGTAAGCTCCAGGTCTCATGCAGTTTGGATCTGCCCTGGCTGCTGGGACCAGGCCGCCATCCAGCTTGGATGCAGGGCCAAAATATCAGTGTTTAGAGCCCGGGAACTCAGGGTTCCTGGAACCCTAGATCACAGAGGCCCATGCTGGTGAGGTGGCACTTGAGCTTCTGGGAATGGGGCCCAGAGCACAGCTGTAGGTGGAATGGCCCTGAGGTCACCCAAGGTCTGGCCCCTCCAGGACTCAGCCCAGCACACCCTGGGAGTGTGAGGCACTGTGTGACCTCTGAGCTTGGCTGAATTGGGGTTGCAGGTGTGAGGCTGGGGAGCACAGGGGAGGGGATTGCTTTTCTCGAGAGACTTCCCTGGAGAAAGTCTATCACATCCATCATCTCTGCAGAGCAAGACAGAGGCCCCAGAGGTGGCACAAGAAGGCACCTGCTCGTCTGCACACTCATGTCTCCCGGCTAGGACTGGACCTTTCTTTGGCTCCTTTGGGGGCTGTTTTGTTCCTACCCCTTTACCAGGGAAAGAGAAGCCAGACCTGTGACCCAGCTTCTCTGGGTTCAAACTGATGACTTTATTGAAACCGGCTGGGCTGTGGGGAGCCAGAAGGTGCAGAACGTCTCTACATCTAGGAGAATGAGAGCATGGAGAGATGGGTGCGGAGGGCAGCTTCCCCAGCTCTCCCAGGAGCACACAGATCTCCACACAGATCTCCTAGGAAGCCAGCAGGAGGGAAATTTCTGCAGGTTCAGGGAGGCACCATAGTTCTGTCTCCAGCCCCCACTGGCCACGCTCTTGCACAAATCACTGATCTGTCTCTACTAGACTCAGAATTAGTCCCTGCTCCTTGAAGGGGAAGCAACATCTTCTACTGACTCCGTCTGTGGTGGGAGGTGGATTGCAGGTGCCGATGCTCAGGGTGCCGGATCAGGATGTGTGTTGCGGGTGGCACAATGCAAGCCAAGGGCACAGCTCCAGATGCCCAGAGGGCTGGGAAATGAACAATGGCCAAATATAGAGCTTGATGTCCCTAAAGCCACTTCACGCTTTACACTGCTATTTAGGTAGCTTTTAAAATATAATATTGAGCTTTCTTGTCCTCAATCGGAGGTGCAGAGACTTGCTTTGATGCTCATCTCCTTCCTGCTGGGAGTGCTCCAGGACTGCCCCTCTCTGGCGACTGGTTATCTCCTAGGGGCTGCGCCCTACTCACAGGCTGGCTGTGCAGGGACTCGGCTGGAACCTAGGAGCCAGGCCTCATACATCTGCATTGCGTGGGTACCACAGTTCAGCGCAGACTTTACCCCGGGGAATAGCCTTGTCCCCATCTCCTTACCATCTGGGTTAGCAAGGTCAGCGGCGAGGGCAATGGCCAGGGCCTGGAAGTGGGTGTGCAGTGGCATTTGGCTTTGGCTTCCCCGGTGGCCGGCAGGGCACGGGTGTTGGTGAGGCAGCTCCTGGAGGTTCCCCATTCTTGCTCCCATCAGGCTGGGAGCTTTGGGGCAGGCTGTGTGCCTTCCTCCCCAACCCACCCCACTCCAGCCGCATTCCTCCCAAGAGTCCTTGTCAGATGTTGTCCAGAAAGGCTTCCTTCAACTTACCCAGCCGTTCATTCCACAAACACCCTAGAAATACTTCCTGTGTTCAGGACAACGTGCTCCGTGCAGAGAGCCTGGAGATGAATGACATGTGGCCTTCGCCTTGTGGGTGACTGACCACCCCCAGTCCTCTCCGGCTTTACGGTACAAATGTCCTCGTATGAACAACAGTGGCCAAGCACCACGACTGTGCCACTGCACGGCTTTTCTCCAATCAGTTGTCCCCGCCACTCTCAGAGCTCCCAGAGAAGTTATGTTTTTCACGGTAGGAACGCAGCCTCCCAGGGGCATCGCCATGCCCTTGCCCTTCGGTACCCATGCCCTTGCACAGTGCCCTCCCACAGGGAAGCTGGGCTGGCCTGGGTGGCCACTAGGGGTCCAAGGAAGCCATGCTCTCTGCCTTCTGAGGCAAGGTCAAGAACAGCTTCATGTGTGGCTGGGAACAAAGCAGAGGCGGCCTCTGCAGCACCTGCTGGCAGCCCTTCAGCCCCAGGTCTGTCTTTCTCTCCCAGGTGAAGGGTGGTGATCTGTTGTCAAGGTCCCTCGGTCTGAAAAATATGGCTTTACACATGTGTAACTTAGCTTAAAAGAAAATGGTCATTCCTCCTCTGATTTGCCCATCTTACAATCTTTACAAAATCTCTATCAAAACTATCCAGTATATGCAGGTTGAATCAGCATAACACTTACTCAAATGGGGTTTAGGAATGAAGGACAGAGAGGAGTAGCTTCACAAACCCCAGCACCATGCAGGGGTATTTCTCTCTACCCGAGTTAGACAATATGGTAATATCCAGAAAATCTTTTTGCTTTTATTTTCCTTATGGAGCAAATTTATGGTAAACTCAGATGCAAAAGTAAGGTGTTTGGGTTACAGCATTGCTGTAAGGTATTTCTACATCCATTGGGCTATTGATGTCTGTGTGTGGATCATGTGTCCATATTATTTCTCATCTATTATCTCTTTATACTCATCCAATCCCGGTCACCACCACCAACTCTGTCTCTAACCAGACCGCACAGACGGACTCCCGGTACCTTCTCTTTTTTCCACGGTGTTTACGTGTGGCCAGGGTCATACACAAAACAACTACTGGTCAGTAAGTATTTCCTTTTGGGTTTTGTTTTATGGACCTGACATAACTTTTTGTTTATTGAAGAAGAAAAAATCACAGCAAGCAATCCAAAAAGTACAAGGCAAAACCAAAACCAAATTCTTTCAACTCTTATCATTCAGAACTAGACATTTCCTTCGTGACGATCACACCAGTCCTCTCTGTACAAACAGGTGAAAGTACAAAAATAGACCCATTATTTTATAGGATGGGATCTTATTTACTATGTTAAAATAAAATTGTAACCGTCTTCATGGAACTTAAAGAGAAAAATGGGTAGGAATTTTGAAATCCAGATTAATGTTTCTTCATGAGAGAGATTCACTTCTAGAAGCTTCCTCTCAAATTTGAAGTGGACTAGATTATTGAAGCTCTTATGTTTTAGAATTTCAACTATTTCAACATTTTCTGTTGATTCCTTGCATGGGAATATGGGGACAGGGGCACACCTGGGGCCTTGCACCATTTTTTAAATATGTCTTGATTTTTTTTTAAAGCTATATTATTTATTTTCCATTTTTAAGGTTTAGAATATTTACATTGCATTCTTTAATGACCATTTCTCAATTTTTTTTAGTCTTTTTTATTTAAATGGGTTCAGAGCTCACCATCCATTTTTAACCACTGCTTTCTGTTTTTATAAGAAATTGTTGTGATTTATCCCTTGCTTGGCTAAATGTCATCCTTTTTCTTTCCCCAAAAAAGGCTCATGGGTTTCCTGAATTATTGACTACTTGACAACATCTGCCTTTTTTTTTAACTTTATGTGTCACCTGGCTAGGGGGAAACTCCTGGGTGACACTTTTCCAATTCAGAACCTTAAAAATACTGCTTCCCTGACTTCTGGCATTGAATACTGGAATCTGAGCCCAACCCAATCTTTTCCCTTGTATGTAATGTGGATTTTCTGCCTGAATAAGCGTGTGAATCCCTCCGTACATTTGGAGTTCAGTAAGTAGTCTGGATTAAGTTTGATCTTGATAATTCTACCCCACTATCATCTATCTCTATCTATCTACAATATTTATAGTACAGGTTGTATTCTTTCATGCTGTAGAGTCCCTGCCTCCCTAGTCCTTTTCTTGGTTTGCTCCTTCACTGTAGTGGAACATGTCTTCCAGTAACTACCCCTCTCCCCACACCCCCCGGACAAATGGAGGCAGAGGTACTGTTTTGAACTACACATATTTGAACTGTTTCCCTCTAATATTTGTGATCTGACTGAACTACATTCTGGTTTGGAAACCCTTAGAAATTTGAAGACACCCCTCCATTATCTTCTAGTCCCCATGTTGCTATTGAGAAGATCATTATGGTACCTTTTCCTCATTCTCTTTCTCTGAAACTAATTCGGATATTGTTTCTAACTCTGGGGTTCTGAAACGTCATGATCAGGTGCTTTGAGAGATTCTTTTCATTGATTACATGGCAAAAATCATGATCTTCATTTCTTTTATTTTGGAAAAGTAATTTCTAATCATCTGTTTTCTCTTTTTAAATTCCCAGCAGTGTGGCGTTGCACCCTCTGATTTAATTCTCTGATTTTATTATCTTTTCTCTCTTGTCTTCCTTCTTATAATTGAGGATCTTTGTCAATTTCATCTTTCAAATCTTCCATGCGTGTTTCATTTAAACTCTCATATTTTTAAATTTCCCTCTCTTCTTACCTTGTTTTCCGAGGGCCATTTCCTCCCTCCTAACATAAACTGTTCTTATGTCTAGAGTGCAAGATCATATTACCTTTTGGAAAGCGTTATTGTGCTTTTGAAATTCTGCCCCTGAGTTCCATTTGTGGGTGTTTGGCCTCTGCCCTTAGGATTGAAGGCCCTCCCCAGTGTCTCAGAGATTCTCAGTGCCAGAGGGAAGCCCTAAGGGCCAGTGGGAGGAGCCACTAGTGGGCGGGCCTTACGGACAAAAGGGCGGTGCCGCAGGGCACTGTGTACAGGTAGGTGGTCACAAGTCTCTTCTGAGCATCCTCAGATCTTCAGGAACCGAAGGTCTCTTCTTCGAATCTATACTATTTCCCAGAGAAGACACCTCCAGGGTTCTGTGAGCAGGTGGGGGGCTGGCGTCCCTCAGCAGCCCGTGGACATTCACCTGGACTGCCACGACAGCCCTTCCGCCCGGCTGCCCTACCTCTGACCCTCTAGGGGTGGAGAGACTCTCACCCAGGGAGCACGCAGGTGGGGGATATGAGGAGCTAACTGCTCCTCGGCCAGATTTGGACCCATTTCCGTTTCCAGCCCTCACCTCACTTCTCTGGTTGCTAGCCTGTCTCTCTCGCCAGGCTTCCTGCGAGCCTGTTGGGGTGGCTGGCTCCCGCCTCCCAGCCGCCACCGTGAGAACTGTCCTGTTAGGGCCCCGCCCCACCTGCCTAGTCTATGTGTTCTAAACCACAGCCGTCCTTGTCCTTGGTGTGTTTGTTTCTAATGACATCATCGTCTAAAACTCCTGTTTTTGTCTTCTCTTTTTTTCCTTGAGGGGATTGCTATGGACCCTAAAACCTCTTTTCCGTGTCAAAGCATGTGTATGTGTGTGATTTCTTTAAGACTATGGAGATCTATTTCTCTAAGCCTGCCTCCTTCTTAGGCAGAAACTCTCTTTTTTATGATTGGGTAGTGTCTTCTTTTTAAGATTTTATTTATTTATTTGACAGAGAGAGAGATCACAAGTAGGCAGAAGCAGGCAGCAAGAGGGGGAAGCAGGCTCCCCACTGAGCAGAGAGCCTGATGTGGGGCTCAATCCCAGGAGGCTGGGATTGGACCCTGGGATCATGACCCGAGCTGAAGGCAGAGGCCTTAACCCGCTGAGCCACCCAGGCACCCCAGTTTTTTTTAAGAGTATTTGAGTGTAATCGACGCACAATGTTATATTGACTTTATGTGTGTAACACAGTGATTTTACAAGTTAATGCGTGATGCTCAGCCCACCACAAGTGTAGCTACCAGCGGTCACCATGCAATGCTGTTATAATACCAGCGACTAAGTCCTTAGTAGGCAATCTCTTGTGAGACACATTTGTCTTCTGCCTTTCACTTTTATTAATTTCCTACTCAAAAATATTTAGATCTAGGGGCACCTGGGTGGCTCAGTCTGTTAAGTGTCTGCCTTCAGCTCAGGTCATGATCCCAGGGTCCTGGGATCCAGCCCCACATTGGGCTCCTTGCTCAGTAGGGTGCCTACTTCTTCCTCTCCCTCTGCCTCTCCTCTACTCGTGCTCTCAATCTCTCTGACAAATTAATACATAAAATTTTTAATAAAAAATATTTAGGTATAGACTCTATGCATGATCCTTTCTGATCACTACTCCTCTTTAAGTATTAGTCAAAACTTCCATGGGGAGGCTAGCGTCACCTTTCAAGACCTCCTGTTTGCTCCTAAACAAGGCTGTGGTGTGTGAAGGAGAGAAGCTGGTGTTTCTTCCATGCTCTGAGATGTGCAAACACCCAGCATCTCTTCTCTGACTTCTGCTGCCAGCCATCTCCTTGAACACTGCGGATGATTTATTCCATTGGCTGGGTATTACTTGGCTGTCAATATTTCCAGAGCTTTCTTGGGGATTTGACTCATCGTCCTTGAACTTTGGTGAGAAAATTATACAAAATACCATATGTGTAAATGTCAGTGAGAGGAGACAGTGTCATGGAAGTGGATTGGCTGACCTGCCCGTGGCCTGGGGCCTGGGGGCCTCACCCCCTCCTTTTTCAGGTAGGGTCTGTTCCAAAGAAAGAGAACCCAGAGAGTGGCTTCCAGGATGGAGCGAATGTAGGAACTCTGCCAAAGGCTGCCCCAGCCGTCCTAGATGACCTTGGGGGGATTCACTCCTGGTGTGGTTTAGCCCCTGTGTGGGTCCCCTGGCTGCAGGCCAGAGTAAGCTAGCTGAGTAACTTCTAATTCAGAATAGAATTAGAAGAGAAGCAAGATTCTCCTACCTGTGAGCCAACAGAAAGGGGGCATTGTGGCAGGAAAAGATCTTTGGTGAGTCAGAATGTGCTCCTGCTGACCCAGCCAGACTCAGTAAGGCCACAGTGCTGGGGGTGAACTCATGGTTTGATCATCTATCATTGCCTAACACTCCATCCCCTAGCTTAGAGGTGTAAGCCAGCACTTTATTATGTCTCCTGTTCTGCGGGTTGACTGGCTTCAGAGAGGCAGTCTTATTTGGGCCCTGGATTGCTGCTAGAAGGAGGGAGATTGGAGTCAGATAAGGGTGGAGATGGCTGGCTATCAAATATGGTGCCCTCCCTCTGGGGCCGGTGGTCGATGCTGGCTGTTGGCTTGGACCTTAGCTGCAGTGGTCAGTTGGACCCCCACCATGGGGCATCTTGTGTGTCTAGGCTTTCTATATCATAGCAGCTGTGCTCAGAGGGCATCCCAGGCACAGGCATTCCAGGGAACCCAAGTGGGAGCTGAAAGGCTTACTATGGCCTAAGATCAGAAGTCTCCACGTGCCATTTCCTCCTCATCCTATTTGTCAAACCAATTGCTAGGACTGGTCTAGACTGAATGGAAGTGTAGATTGATTCCACTTTCAGATGGCTGAATGGCAAGGTCAGCTTGCAGAAGAGCATGTGGCAGCCACGGGGTGAGGTGAGGACACAGTGAGGAAGGCTAAAGTTGGACCCATCTCCTACCTTCCACTCTAGTGGGGAGAGCACAGCCAGCTCACTCCTCACTTATGGCTTTCATTCTGACACCTGCTGTGCAGAAATCAGCTGGGGATAGATGCGAATATGAGAGTAGCTTCTGGAAGGATTATCATCTCTTCGGTCCTCCTGGATAAGTATATGACCCCATGAGTGTCTCTGCCCCATGAACTTGGCCAGGGTCACCCCTCCAGGACTGAGACAGGGGTAGGTCCTATTCTCTGCCCTGGCTGCAGGAACACTGTTTCAATCCTGCATTGCAGGATTGGAGTCCAGAATCCACATAGGAATCCACGGATTTTCCATGGACCCCTTCACGTGCCTCCCTGCCCTGTTTTATCCTGTTTCTCCAGCTGTATTGCCCATCGGAGGGCAGTGGCCTGGGATGGCTGATTGCAATGCCAAGCTTAATTGAGCCTTTTCTCCAGGGAAATCAGCATGAGAAAGCAGAATAGGCCACGAGGAGACCCTTCCCCGCAAAGGGTACAAATGGACGATGTCTCCAGGCTTATTTTCCCAAACTCGCTTTGGAGAGTTGGCCGAAACATCTAGATATAGAAGCTTCATACTGGCTCTGTCTCTCCACCCAAACATGAGTTCTCTCACTTTCCTTTGGGAGCTGGATACTGTGTTCATAAAATGATACCTGCTGCCATTTCTGGGAGCATCTTCCCTGGGGAGCAGGATGTTTCCATGGACGGAGACCAGCAAGCTCATGGCTGCCAAGCCTAGAAGAGGGGGACATGGAGCTAAGCCTCTTCCCGGAGCGGGCCCCTGGAGTAGGAACCAAGGCAGAAAGTGGCTCCAGAAATGCAAGAGGCTGGCCCACGGGAGCTGCACTGAAGGGAAGGGGCGAGGGCGTTGGGTGGGTGAGCAGCAGGCCTGCGCCAGGCCTCATCAAGGCGGCCTTCCCAGAGGCGGCCATGGTGCCCTGGAGGAGCTCGGTGAGCAGCTCTGGGCCCCACCTCCTGGCTGAGCCTCAGAGAGAGGAGACGTCCCAGGGTGCATCTAGTTGGTGCGAGCACAGTCCCCAGTGCCAGCTGCAGGAGTCACACCCAGCTACTTTTTCACCTCCATTTACCTCAGGAAGGGGCCAAGGGGGGGAGAGAGGGAAAAGGAAAAGTGATCATGGTTTTACGACTTTGCCTTGTTTAACACAACTTTCAAAGTAAGAAGCGTTGTTTCCATTTTGAGGGATGAGGGAACTGAGGCAAAGCAGCGCTCAGTCCACTCAGCCGAGATGTGCTGGTGCTGTGCTAAGAAGGAGGGAGAGCTGCTGTCCCCCTCCCTCCTCCACAGGGTCGTAACACAGGCCCCATCTGAGGGTGGCCAGCGGGCTGAGGGCCTGGGGTCTCACCTCAGGATTAGTTTGCAGCTCCTGGGGCAGAAGAGGTGAGGAGAACTGGTTGCGGGCTACCGAGGGAAGCAGATGGCGGGGAGCGAGGGCAGGGTGGGCACCCCAAGTGGAACCCAGAGCTGACAGACAGTTCTGTGTCTCAGCACCGCAAGATGGCTCTGTGCGGGCCACCATGTTTAAGGCTTCGATTGTGTGCTGTGTCTCCTCACCAGAAAAGTGTGTGATACAAGGAACCCCGTGATTTTTCTCTTCTCTCTGACCCGAATGCTTCCCTGCCCCTCATGTCATCAGCGTCATCGTGATCCTGGGTGTCTGTGATGAGACCAGACTTATTATGTACCGCGAGACCATCCCAGATCTTCTATTCTCCACACCTCAAGCCCCGTGAACATTTCCTCCATAGAAAACACGGAGAATTAACTTAGTTTACTCCAGACAGTGGTTGGAAATCCAGGAACCCTGCTCTGTAAGTTCTGTCTCATCTGTGATCAGCACGTCAGGACTTACCTGAACATCCCGGGAAAAAGAACCATGTGACCAAGGTGTAGCCTTCCCTAGCATTTTGTCACAGAGAATATCTTTTGGTTAATTTGGACAAACATAATTTTTTTTTTAACTCAAGACAAAACTTGAGTTGTGCTATCCAGCAAATGCAGTTTGGACTAACACCAAAGCACATTGATACATTTTTCTTTTATGTCTTAAAAGCTTTTTTTGATGGCAAATCCAGAGTATGGTTTTAAAAGCATGATTAATAGCTGGAAGAGGGTTGTGAATTATGTATGAACCCACAGACTCCCATAGGGGGAAGTGTATGGAGGTGACAAGGAGAGGACAGCACCATCACACTCCAGAACTTTCATTCCCGAGTGCCATCAATGTTGTAGAAGTCTCTGGATACCTTGCTGCATGGTAGAGGTAAGAATGAGAATCCGGGGTCAGGCAGGATTAGCGGCCAGGGGGCCGTAACCATCGATCAAGCTTTATTTCTTTTCTCTCTCTCTCTGTCCTTCCTTTTTTCCTCTCTCCTTCCATTTACCCTGTATCCATTCATCTTTTCATCCCTTTGTTCCTTTTCCTTTTCCTTCCCTCCCTTCTCCTACCTCTCTCTCTTTTTCTCTCTCTCTCTTCCTCTCTGTCTTGGGCAACTAATACTCCAGTTTGTCCGTGGAAAACTGTCTCGTAAACTAATAAAACCAGATCAACCAAGACAGAAATACATAAAATTAATTGTACAACCTCAGACTCAAAGGGTCAAGCATTCTTTACATTTGTTTTTTTTAAAGATTTTATTTATTTATTTGTCAGAGACAGAGGGAGAGAGAGAGAGCGAGCACAGGCAGACAGAGAGGCAGGTAGAGGCAGAGGGAGAAGCAGGCTCCCTGCCGAGCAAGGAGCCCGATGTAGGACTCGATCCCAGGACCCTGGGATCATGACCCGAGCCGAAGGCAGCTGCTTAACCAACTGAGCCACCCAGGCGCCCCTACATTTGTTTTTCATCAAAGGGGGTCATGTGGTCCCCAAATCCTGGAAATACCACTCTACCTCTTAGAATAAAGAATATTCGATAATTTTAAGTCAACACGCCAGCCCTCTGGCATTCTCTCTGGAAATGGGGTCATGTACATGGTTTAGCAGCAGAGAGGCTGTGCACTAAACTAATTCACTGAAGGCTCGGGTCCCTGGAGCGAGGGTGAGCCGGGCACTGTGGGATGCCGGAAGTGCAGGGGTTCTGCACGGCCTGCAGAGACAAAGTGTGGAGTCACGAGAGGCTTGGTCCTTATTTTGTTTTTTCCTTCATGGACCTTACCCCTGCTACCTAGTTAGCATTACAGAGTTACCAGCACAACCTTCAGAGTTCACCCACACAGTCAGGAAAATGGATTAAAAACATGTATTATAAAAAGAGTTATGGGGAAAGTTCAATTTCTCTAGAAGGTTCTGTTTTCTTTTTGAAGTTTGCACTGAGTTGCGAGATGGTAGGTTGTCTATTCGCCCATCCCTGGTCCATGCTGTAAATGCTCCGAGCACTGTATGTTAGAAAAAAAGCCTAGAGTTCAAAAAGATGATAAAACAGCACGATCAGAGAAGGCCTCGTGCCTTAAGTATCATTTGGGCTAAGCCTTAAGATTGAAGGTGTGGGATGCCTGGGTGTCTCAGTTGGTTAAGTGTCTGCCTTCATCTCAGGTCATGACCTTAGGGCCCTGGGACTGAGCCCCGCGTCAGGCTCTGCACTCAGTGGGGAGCCTGCTTCTCCCTCTGCCTCTGTCCCTCCCCACCACTTGTGCTCTGTCTCTCAAAGAAATAATCAAGCCTTTAAAAAAAAAATGAAGATGTGAACAGAAAAGGCTCATGGGTGGTAAGGCAGGAAGTAAGGAAAGAAGAGGGGAAGTCCAGGGGGAGAAATGGCTTGAGCTGCTGAACCCCCACCCCCGATCTCCCCCAGAAACCTTGTGTGTAACCCTCATGGATTGCGGCATGTTACATCTGTTTGTTTCCTGTTACATCTGTTTGTTTGTTACACTGTGAGCTCATCTAACACTGCACACGGCACACAGTTCTAGAATTTCTCATGGATGGAAGCTCACAGTATGTTCTCTTTCACATAACCCCCCCCCCACCACCACCACCACAGAGCATAATGCTTCTAAGATTCATCTATGTTGCTATGTATTTCAGTAATTCCTCATGTTTAATTGCTGAGTAGTATCCATTGTATGATTATCCCACATCTTTTTTTTTTCTAATTTTTATTTAGTTATTTGACAGAGAGAGATCATAAGTAGGCAGAGAGGCAGGCAGAGAGAGTGGGGGGGGGGGAAGCAGGCCCCCTGCTGAGCAGAGAGCCCAATGCAGGGCTCAATCCCAGGACCCTGAGACCATGACCTGAGCCAAAGGCAGAGGCATAACCCACTGAGCCACCCAGGCGCCCCGGATGACCCCAGCTGACCTTCTACTCATGATCACAAGGGCTATTAGAGAGTTTTCCTCTTCCTTCCTGATATTTCTGACTTTATTTCTTTTTCTTCTCTTACTGCTTTGTTTATACCTCTGGTATGGTGTCGAATAGAAATGCAGAGAAGGCATCTTTACGTTGTTTCCAACTGTAGGTAGAAAGCACTCAACTGTTTATAATTCAGTACTATACGTTTTTCCTAAAATGTTCTTCATCACACCAAGACAATTCCCTTTTATTCCTACTTTGCCAAGAGTTTTTATCACCCTGATAAAAACGTTGACTGCATCTACTGAAGTAGTGATATTGTTTTTCTCCTTTTTTTTTTTAATTGTTGGATTACAACAATTGATCTTTCAACCCTGCGATCCTGGAATAAATTTTATTTGGCTTTAATGTATTATCCTTTTAATATATTACTTGATTCAATTTGGTAATTTTTCTTGAGAAATTTTATGTCTATTTCATGAGGATATTGGTCTGTGTTTTTCTTTTCTAGAGATATTTTATTGTATTATGTTCATAGGGTTATACTTGCCTCATAAAATAAGTTAAGATGTTTTACTTCTTTCTCTACTTTCGGAAAGAGTTTGTGTAAGATTAGTGTTATTTCTTCCTTAAATGTTTGATAGATTACCCAGTCAAAATCATCTGTGCCTGGAGCTTCTTCTGTGGAAAAAATGTTATTAAAAAAACTCACTTTCTTTAGCATACATCTGGTTTCCAAATTTTCTCTTTCATTTTGTGCCAGTTTTGCTAAGTTTTATTTTTCAAGGAATTTGTCCATTTTATCTTAATTGCCAAGGTATCTGCATATTCATTTTCTATCATCTGCAGATTAAATAATTTCTACTAATCTTTCAAGATCACTCGCTGCTTCGTCTGTCATTTCATTTTAGGCTGATAAATATTTTCATTTTAGGTATGCTACTTTTGAGTTCAGAACAACCACTCGGATCTCTATATTTTCTATTCCTCTGCAAAGAATTGCTATCTCTTTATTCATTAAGAGGTTGTCATTCATCCAACAAAGTTGTCTTCATGGCTTTAAAATCCTTATCTGCTAATTTTGACATCCAGGTCATATCCAAGTGGTCTCTATTGTTTGTCTTTTCTCTTGAGAATGTGTCACACTTTCTAGTTTCTTAAAATGTCAGAAGATTGTCATTTGTGCCCTGATCATTGTGAATGCTCAGCTATGGAGACTTTAGGTTCAGGCATCTTCCTCTGATGAGCACGTGTGATATTCTGTTTTATCAAAATTAACTTGCTTGAGGGCACCTGGGTGGCTCAGTGGGTTAATCCTCTGCTTTCAGCTCAGGTCATGATCTCAGGGTCCTGGGATCGGGTCCAGCATGGGGCTCTCTCTTCAGCCGGGAGGCTGCTTCCCACCCCCTCTCTCTGCCTGCCTCTCTGCCTACTTGTGATCTCTGTCAAATAAATAAATAAAATCTTAAAAAATAATTAACTTGGTTAGTTTTAGACATCTAATTCTGTCTCTTGAACAAAGGAACTCTATCTCAGTTTAGTTCTTTGCTTTTTTAAAATTATTTTAAATTTTTTTAAAATTTATTTGGGAGAGAGAGTGAGAGTGCATGAGCAGGGGAGGGGCAAAGGGAGAAGCAGGCTCCCCACAAAGGAGGGAGCCCAGACACGGACGTGCGGCTGGATCTCAGGACCCCAGGATCATGACCTGAGCTGAAGGCAGACACTTAACCTACTGAGCCACCCAGGTGCCCCCAGTTCTTTGTTTTTTAACTGGGCAGCTTGTCACCTCTCTGCCCAAGCTTAGTTCAGAGTGGCCAGAGAATTCGATTTTCTGACTCTCTCCTTTCCAGGACCATCCCCCTCACTTCCTCCCTCCATCCCACCCTAGGACTCTGAACCCTGCCCTCCGCTTCTTCAGACCAGAAAGCCCGATGTGAGGTAGCTCAGTAGTCCCTGTGCACCTCTGCCTGTGCTCTGACGTCCGGCTAGGAGTCATGAAAACCAGAGCGCACCCAGAGCCTTTCTGTGCTTCCAAGAGCCAACCTGCTTTCATTCTCTTCCCATGGTCTCAGGGCTATTTTGTCTTTCTTTTCCTCTCCCCTTTTCCTCCTCTTCTTCTTCTTTGTACTTGACTCTGTGGTTTCTAGCAGTTACCTGCAGACGGGCTTTCCTGACAGGGGCTTGGTCAGCTCTGTCAAAGATGGAGGGCGACTCTGTATCTGAGTCCTAGGGAGAAGAGAGACCCAAGCCAACCAGCCAACAGAAAGGAATGTGAAGTCTGCTCTGTGGCTTCTGTGTCTGTTGACAGGGGTCTCAAGGTAGCACATCAGTGGTTCGGAGCAAAGGAAGACTCCTCAGGCTGAAAGGATATCCACCCAGAAACTGTGGGCCATGTGGGCTTCGAGGGCTCCAAGGAATGCAGGCCACTCCAGCGCTTTGCAGACTGCCTCGCTTGGAGGCCAAGGGAACTCACAGAGAACTGATTCACAAGGGCATGGAGCCCCCTTTATGGGGCTCCTAGAACCGCTTGGGCATGTGCCTATTACGGTACTACAAGGAGCTCAGGCTCTAATAGCAAGAAAAAGGAGAGACTGTTAATTATGTCATGATAACCACTTTTCTTAAGTGTGGGAATAAGAAAACTGACTCTGTGAACAGAGTCTCTAGGACAGAACAGGTCCAATAAAGAGATGGAATTCCCTTTCTTCACAGGCTCCCAGCCACGACAGCCTCTGAGAGAGCCTCTAGCCCCACGTCTACACCCTCGATCAGGCTTTCGTCATGCTGATTCCAACGTCGTTGGCCAGTCTTGTGACAGCTAGGGAAATAGCCCATATGAGGCATGTGGCTCATTTTATTGCTATCAGGTAAGAGGGCACATGATCTGAAAGGCCACCGGAAGTGGGGGATGAAGAAAAGACACTAACCTTACAATGATATTCATGCCTATTCCAGGGCACCTGAAATAAGCCCGTAATTTATGAAGCAATTAGGATGTTTCCCTTTTTCTGAGTTAGACCTGTAATGCCTCAGGAAATTAATGTTTGTCTTTGGGAATGTGTGTGTGTGTGTGTGTGTGTGTGCATGTGTGTGTTCTCAAAAGACTGTAGAGGTACAAATGGTGGATACTTGAAGAAGAAGTTATATTGAGGAGAAGGGACAAGAAGGGACCTGAGAAAGGTTGAGTTCTGCGAAACTTTCCCTCAGACCCTGTGGACATAAGCAGTCCCATGTCTGCTGTCCCAACCATGCTCTGATTCTCCGTAGATGTCCCCGCCTGGCAGGACAGACATCTGTACGTGGTGCTACAAGAGAAGCGTTGGGGAGGCAGGCCACCTTCAGGCGGAGAAGCAGCACCCCTGGGAGACAGCCTGAGAGGTTCTGGAAGGGGTCAGCTCACAGCATCATGGGGCAGGCTGGGCAGGTGTGACCTACCAGGGCGGACGGTGAGGAATGGGGGCAGCTGAAGGTCAGGGTGCCGTGGCCGGCCACCCACCGACTTCCGTCTGCTTTGGGGCCCGTTTGCTCTTCTTGTAGGGTCTTCCCACTGATTGAATGAGGCTAGCCTTCCTTATCCTAACCGTTTCTAGACTTAGCACTGAGGAAATATGGCAAATGAAATCCTTTTCCTCTAGTGTCTGACTACCAGGCTTTCCCACCCCTCATCAGTTACCGTGTTCTCCTTTCTCTGGCAGCAAGAACATTCCAATGCTTGTTTCTCTGGCCAGTTTCCCAGCCCTCTCTCCCTGACGGGTCTCTGGATCTTCATTGCCTCTCCCTTCTCACAGTACTGCGGCCCCCAACTTGGTGTCCACCCAGCAGCCGCTCTGTTCTCAGTAATGAACTTCTGAGGCAGCAGGAACAACCAGCCTGGCTTATTACGCACCCAGACCTGTCCGTACCTGTGACATGCAAGGTGCCATGAGAAATGCAACAGGGCAAAAAGCTTGCCATCCGCTTTCCTCAACTGCCAATAAACTGGCTTCAGTTAGGTTTTATCTTCCCTGGAGAAAACCCTAGAAAGTTCAGGAAGATCCTGCACTTTGTCTGTGAGCCCCTCCTGCATCTGCTGGGCTCACCATGTGTGTAACAGTCAATTTCATACCCAACACACCCGCCCTCTCCCAGCATGCCGGCGCTCCTTCCCCAGCTCCGTGTGCGGCCAGCTCCCGACCCCTGCGCAGGAGAGAACCCACTCCATCATGGTGGATTTTGTTTTTTTCCTTTTAGCACCCTGCTGATTCTATTGGCAAATATTTTGTTAAGAATTTCCATGGATTGACCGGCTCAGTTGGCTGGGTGTGTGCCTTCAGCTCGGGTCATGATCCTGGCGTCGGTCTTGTTTGATGACTCAGTGTATGGGCCATCTTCGTGAACGTTCCACTGGGAAGCAGATGGTTTTCGTCATTGGGTGAAGCGTTCTCTACATGTCGATTAGGTTAAGTTGGTGGGGAGTGTTGTTCAGATCTTCCGTGTCCTTACAGATGGCTTTTTTTTCCCCCTTATTTATTCTGTCGGTTGCTGAGAGAGTATTGAAATACCCAATTTTTATATTTATAGAATATATGTATATTTATAGAAGTATAAACTTTTTTTTGCCAGAGTTGAGCAGTGTGTGTGCCTAGCCTGGAGTTTTCTTTGTGAGAAAGTTTCTAATTATGAATTCTATTTTCTTAATTGTCACAGGGTCATTCATTCTGTTTTTTTAAAAATGTTGAGTCCCTCCTCCCTCCTCCCCCCTCCCTCCCCTCCTCCCTCCTCCCCCCTCCCTCCCCTCTCCCCCTCCCTCCTCCCTCCCTTCCATGCTGTGGCTTGTCTACAATAAATTCTCTTTTTTTATCTGAAAACACTTTGTCTTCATTTTTGACTTCCCGTAGAATTGTTGTTTAACAGTTTTATTTCCTTTTTTTTTTTTTAAATCAGTTTGAATAGTCATTCTAAACAGACATTTTGTTGGACTCTATTGTTTCTACACTTGATCTTAGCCCAAAGGCCAAGAAGTGATTAGCCTCTATTGTTCTGGATACAGCATCAACTGCTGACTGTAGCATTGTTCCATGTGTATGTTGTCTTTTTCCTTTTCTTTTTTTTTTTTTCTTTACTGGTTTTTTTAGATGATTTTCTTTTTTCTTTTCAGCTCTAGAAGTTTCATTATATTCAGGTGTGGTTTTCTTTATGTGTATCCTAAATTCTGATTGTTGGATCTTCTTGGATCTGTAAGCTAATGGTTTTCATCACATTTGGTAAGCTTTCAGCCATTATTTCTTCAAAATGTTTGTCTATCTCTTTCTCTATGGTTTATTCTGGAACTAGATAGGTTGTTGGAGGTTTGTTCACAAATTTTGTTTTCTCCATCTTTCTTTCATCTTTTTTCCCTCTCTTTCCTTTGGATTCGATATTTTCTTTTCTTTTCTTTTTTTTAAGATTTTATTTATTCATTTGACAGAGAGAGACACAGAGAGAGGGAATACAAGTAGAGGGAGTGGGAGAGAGAGAAGCAGGCTTCCTGCTAAGCAGGGAGGCCGACATGGGCTTTGATCCCAGGACCCTGAGATCATGACCTGAGCCGAAGGCAGATGCTTAACAACTGAGCCACCCAGGAACCCCAGGATTAGATATTTTCTACTTAATCTATATTCAAATTCACTCATTAAAAAATTCTACCTTCACATGTCTGTTGTTGACCCTTGGTAATTTAAAAACTAGCATGGATTTTGTAAGAATTGACATGTTTATGATTTTGAGATTGTACATCTATAAACATGATGAACCTCTGTTAGTCAAGTAAATTTTAAATTTTTTTTCTTAGAAACTTTATACTAGGTATTTTAAAGGTTTTCCCCCTCTGCATGTTACGAATGTTGTCCTTTTTTATCCTGGTACATTTCGTTGTTGGTTATTTCTGCTTGATAGCAACACTGTTGATTTTTGTAGGTCAATCTGTTATTCAATAGCCCTGCTAGGGTCTCCTATTAGTTTTATTGGTTGTGTGTAGGCTCTCTTGGGTTCCCTAAGCAGACAATCAGGTGTTTGGTTTTTTTTTTTTTTACTCTCTTAACATTTTTTATTTATGATTTCTTTTATTACCTATTTTGATGAGTTTAAAATTTTTGAATTTCATTTTCAGAATTCATGAACTATTTAGGAACTTATTATTTCTGGCCATAACCTAAGAATTATTTTTGCTTAGCTACTTAAAATGTAGTTTAGAAAAATAAATTTAACTTTGTACTGGTTTAAGAAGATGTTAGCCAAGATAGCCTAGATCATATTGCCATAATAAATAACCCCCAAATCCCTGTTTCTTAAAACAACAAAATGTTTATCTCACCTATACTATCTGACCATCAAAGTTTGGCAGGTAGGATCTGCTCCTTGTGATGACTTAGACACTCAGGTTGATGGAATAGCCACCATTTCAAATGTTGGCAGTTGTTATGCCAAGGTGAGGAGAGAGAGGAAGAAAGAACGCTCTGGAAATTCTCTTGGGCAATCGAATGCTCTAGGCCAGAAGTGACCCATTTCATTTCCGCTCACAACTCATTGGCCAGAACTCATCCCATAGTCATACCCACTCACAAGAGGTTGGACACAGGAAATGCGATCCCACTATGTTCCTCAAAGAGGGGAGACCTGCAATGGTTGAACAACACAGTATAATAACATTTGCTAGAAATTTGTTGATACTTTTCTCTCCACCTATTCAACTTCTGTATTCTCTATCTGTAGAGGCTGCATTCCATTAATAACAGACACATCAAACTTCTGAGCTGAGTTGTTCAAATCTTATTTTTATTCAACCTGATCTGTAAGATTCTACAAAAGCTATATCGTAATCTCGCACTATGGCTAGGATGTTGGTTTTGTCAACTTCTCCTTGCAATTATTTTTTTATGTTTATGTATTTTATGTGTGTGTGTGTGTATGTATATATGTGTATATATATACACATATGTATATATATGTTTATATATTTTGAAGGGGATATGATTAAGTTGAACTTATTGCTTGTCCTTTTGCTCTGTATCCTTACTTCTATCAAAATGATGTACATATAGATTGGTCGAGAAGTTACATAATTTTCCTACATTTGGCCATCTTCACTCATTGACAGGGCTTGGCACTAGTAGTTACTTGTAGCAGGTGTACACGATTTCATTTTCTCCCAACCATACCCTTGTAAGGTCATTGCCGTATTGTTATTCCTGATTTCCTCCCGAGTCCATGGATCCCGCACTAGAACCTCAAAGTCTGGGCTCTTTTCTTGGCCTGTGCTGCTCTCAGAAAACACAAGCCAACCTTTGAGGCCAAAGCAATCATCAAAGACGTATTCTCCCCAGAAGCTGTTTTGGTGGCTCTCTGTGGTGCCAATATTTGTACTAGAAAGTAGCTGTTCATGCTGTGCCTTGCCGCTCTGCCAAACTGAACAGCGTCTTCCTGGTCTTTCATTTCCCTGTACCTTGTTAGCACCTCGCACACAGTGGAGCTCAGCAGCACCAGGGCGACGAGGGAGAAAGGAATACGAGCTGTTTAGTGGAGAAGTTCTCCTAGCTTGGAAACCTTCTTCCTTCTAATTTCTTCCTGAAATATGTATTCCCTTTGCTAGAACACATCTCCTAGGTTATTCTCATGAGGGGTCCCTTACATCAGTCCCGAGTCTGATGATTCATGTTTATACTTCCTCCTTGGGGAAGCTTTTGGCCTAGTCCTGCTTTGGAGTTTCTTTGGGGCCTGCCTGACTGCAGTGAGAGGAGGTGGCCTGGTGGTCTGATTAGGCTCCTTAGGTAACTGCTCTCTGCAAGAGTTCCTGTTCTCCATTCAGCAGACAGGCTGTGCTTTTCATTTACTGACTTAGATCAGAGGGAGTTTTTTCCTGTCTTCAGGCATTATTGTGTTTTTTGGGTTTTGTTGTTGTTGTTGTTTTGTTTTGTTTCTTTTTTTTTTTTATGTTTTCTCGGTCCTTTGTTCCAAGGGCAATGCAGGACAAAAGCTACTTGGCTTGTCATGGACCGCCGCACCCTCAGAGCAGTACTGAACCGTGTGCGATGCAGCCATCTGCAAGGTTCATTAATATTTCACTGCCTTGCTTCGGTCTGGGTGCCACGAAGCAGCATCATTCATAATTTACTGCTATTGCTGGGCCATTCCCTAATGCGTCATTAGTGTTTTAGGATGGTCTGGCCCACGGAGCACTCAGCATATGTGTCAGCAGCCTCAGAGGTCAGGCTCTGGGCAGCTCCTCTGCACCAGGGTGGGGAGGGTAGGCTGCACAGAGCAGCCCAGCTGGGCCGTCAGCTAGCCAGAGGCACCAGGAGTCCAGGAAGGTTACCCCAGAACTTTCCACAGCTCAATCCACTTCTGTTTTTGCACGAAGCCTTCCTGCATGGAGATGGAACAACATTCAAGGACGTAAAATTTTCCCAGAGAGAACTTGGCTGCAATTGAGATTGTACCAAAAATATAAAAAAACATGCAAAACAGCAAGTTAGATGCAAACTAATTTTATTTAGCCGGATTTTAAGAAGCTATATTTCCACACTCGGAAGTGTATGTCCTTATGATTTTGTTTTGCTTTACACTTGCTAAAAAGCCACCGTGGTCCTTAAGTTTTGTAAATTTGATGGAATGTGCCATTGTGCAGACAGGTCCAGGTGGGACTAAGGGATAGAAGCGCCCACCCTGGTCCTGAAAGACCCCTCCCCTAGAAGATAGATAGGATAACTAACCGCTTGTTTGCTTTTCTGTGAACCGCTGGCTTTTAGGCGTAAATTAGGTTATTAATTGCTTATTAATTGCTCTTTTGCCCTTCTGTAACTGCTTGGCTTATAGAAATAATAGAAGACGCCATGATGGCATTCCTACTTTCCCCCTTCTTGTTCCCCCTCCCTGCCTCTCTCCTCCTGCGAAGCCAATCAGCAAACTCCACGTATGCCTTTTTCAAAAGTTCTAACTGTCAACCAATCAGTTGTGCCCCACCCAAAACTTGTTTGTACCTGTCTATAAAAACCCGGCACCACCCCAGCCGGGTGTGCTCAGCTAGCAGGAGCTGCTGACCACCCGCAGGCGCCCGCGTAACAATAAAGAACCTCTTGCTGATTGCATCCAGTGGCAGTGTTGGATTCTTGGGTAAGGGGATCCGCGGGTCTTTCAAGTCTTTCAGTCCAAGTGCTCTGGGTATTCCTCGAGGTAATGTCCTTCCCTGGGGACTCCAGCCTTTTCCACTCGCACCCCCTCATATTTTCTACTCATCAGCCCTCCATATATCAAAAGGGACTCTCTGAGATGATCCAACCCTTGGCAGAATTTTAAGGCAATATTAAGGTATTCGCTTCCCTGGTGCTGCTTGCGTGTAGGAATTCGCTCTAGCTAAGGGTTGAAAAATTTTTGTTTTCTTTTCAAAATCATCTCTGATATAATCCAGTGGGAGAAGAATGATTTTATGTGAGGTGTGAGAGCCTTCTTAGTGTTACTAAACCCATTCCAAGTGGGAGACTTGCAACCTCTTCTAATTGTCTTTGAGGCTGAACTTGGAGCCACTGATTATACCTTCTGGATTATCATTTATTAATGAGGCTGACCAGACGTTTCCAATTATTGCTTACTTGGTTCCAGGTCTGAAGACTTCCCTTGTCAGGCATCATTTTTATAAGGCTGCAAAAATTCTTCACTCTTCTCAGTAAACTTGACCTAGTTTTTCCAATGGGCATTCGACTAACACCTGAGCAAGTGTGACTGATCAGGAAGCGAATGAAAGGAAACAGACCCTTACCTTCCATCTCTGGAGTTCTAGTTCTTCAGTTGCTTTAGACATTCCTTTCATGAGGGTAGTGAGGGCAAAACTTTGGGGCCAACTTGGTTGGAAGGATGGCAGAGCCCACATTTATTGTGAATCTTCTATACGTTATCATGATACATTAGATCTAGAGTCATCTGGCCAGGATCCCCTCTAGGGCAAGATGGGAAGGGAGTGTCTTCAAACCTGGCCATTGTTGAAATCATCTAAAAGGATTTAAATGCATAAAGATGTGTAGAGCCTGGTGTCCTTATTCAGAGACATAGGGAGTCTAGAATTTGTAGTTTTTAACAAGAGCAAGAGATGAGGGGCGCTTGGGTACTTAGTGGGTTAAGCCTCTGCCTTCAGCTTAGGTCATGATCTCAGGGTCCTGGGATTGAGCCCGGCATCAGGCTCTCTGCTCAGCAGGGAGCCTGCTTCCCAAACTTCTCTCTCTGCCTGCCTCTCTGCCTACTTGTGATCTCTCTGTTAAATATAAATAAAATATTTTTTAAAAAAGTCAAAAATGGTTCTAATGATCAGCTAGTGGATTAGATGTACTGTCCTTAAACACAGATCCATGACCAATAGTTCAGAATCAGCAGGGTACAGGTTAAAGAAGGTTATTTCTGGGCCCTAGATCTATATGATGTGATAGAGGAGTCTCATAGGCTTCAGAATCTATAGGTTTCTAAAGCTGTCTATTGATTCTGATCATCAGAAAGATTTGGAAACTCCTAGACTAGAGAGGATGGATGGAGAGTGGAAGCCTGCAATCCCACAAAGGGTTGTTGGGGTAAACAATGAGAAGGGTGAGGGCAGAGCCGCAGGACGAGAAGAGCAGAGGTTTAGGGACTGGACCAGAGAGACATCTGCTGGACTCCCTGGCCTGTGTGAGTCTTAGACTCTTTGAGGTCCCAGCAAGAGTGGCTATTCTTAACAGACTTAAGGCAGGGAAGATAGAGAGCTGAGATGAAAATCATGATTTTGGTTTTGATCATATTGCATTTGAGTTGCCAAGGGGTTATGAATGTAGAATCCCTCTGAGCAGTTAAGAGAAGCAGAACAGACAGCGAAGAAGTCAGACTAGACATCTAGAACTGTCTGCATGGTGAGTGGTTCCGTCTGCAGGCATAGGTGACATTCGTCATCTGTGACACCGGCTTGGAAGAATCTTCAGAAGAAAATGGACCAGAAGGAGGCTTTTAGCACAGATTTTAAGTACTTTTTAAAGGTTGACTTCATATCTCAGAGTCTTGGGATCAGGATACACGGGAATCTGTGGGTGCAGTTTTCTTCCTGTTGGATGATGGCTTGTCCTGTCTATGAGCCTGGATCTGGGTCCCTTATGAAGAAGAGCATGCATAGTTCTCCTACAATAAGAGTCAGGCTCTTGACATTCCTTCTGTGACCCAGATACTCCTGGGCTGTTCTGAACTCCTGTGATCACCTCTCAATTCCGTCTGGAGACTGGTTGGTAGCCTCTTACCCAAGACAACAATGATGTCCATAAGCCTAGAGCCCAATACCTCTTGAGTAATGGAAAAACATCTTTTAAAAATATAACCCACCTCTATATAAGTAACTTATACAACTCTACACACACACACACACACACACACACACACACACACAGAAACCCAACAAATAATCTGATTAAAAAATGGGCAGAGGACCTGAATATACATTTTCCCAAAGAAGACATCCAGATGACCAACAAACACATGAAGAGATTCTCAACATCTCTAGTCATCAGGGAAATGCAAATCAAACCCACATTGAGATCTTGCCTCATACCTGTCAGGACAACTAGAATAAAAAAGACAAGAAATAACAAGTGTTGTTGAGGATATGGGGGAAAAGGAACCCTGTTGATGGGAATGCAAACTGGAGCAGCTCCTGTGGCAAACAGCGTAGGGGTCCTTTAAAAAAGTAGAAATAGGGGCACCTGAGTGGCTCAATAGGTTAAAGCCTCTGCCTTTGGCTCAGGTCATGATCCCAGGGTCCTGGGATCAAGCCCCGCATTGGGCTCTCTGTTCAGCAGGGAGCCTGCTTCCTCCTCTCTCTCTGCCTGCCTCTCTGCCTACTTGTGATCTCTGTCTGTCAAATAAATAAATAAAATCTTTTTTTTAAAAAAAGGAGAAATAGAACTAGCCTATGATCCAGGAATACTAGATATTTACCCAAAGAAAGTGAAAACACTAGTTTGAAATGCAACCCAATGTATTCACTGCAGCATTATTTACAATAGCCGAAATATGGGAACAGCCCATGGCTTTATCTATAAATGAGTAGATAAAGAAAATATAATATACATACAAGGAAATATTTCTTAAAAAAAATCGAGATCTCACCATTTGTGACAACATGGTTGGACCCAGAGGGTATTATGCTAAGTAAAATAAGTCAAAGAAAGAAAGACAAATGCCATATGATCTCACTTGTATGTGGAATGTAAACAAAACAAAACAAAACAGACAAAAAGCAGAAGCAAAGCCATAAATACAGAGAACAGACTGATAGATTGATGGTTGCCAGAAAGGAGGGGGTGGGGTTTGGGCAGAAAGGTGAAGGGCAGTGGGAGGTACAGGCTTCCAGTTATGGATTAAGTCACAGGAATGAAAGGCTCCGCATAGGGAATGCAGTCAATGATATCATAATAGTGTTGTACAGTGATAGGTAGCTACACAGAGGGTGAGCACTCTATAAGATACAGACTTTTTGAATCCAGACGCCCTATGCCGGAAACTAAAGTAACATTCTGTGTCAGCTGTGTGTCAGTTAAAAAATACTCAGCTCAGCTGGGAAGGAGACAGACCACCTGGCAGGTACGTGGGTTAGAGAGAGCACCCCTGCACCAAGCCCAAGGAGATGGGGAATAGACTAGGCAGCTTCTCCTCCACAGCCCCCTCCTGCCCGGGGGCCTCTGTATACACGACATTACTCGCTGTTGTAATACAGTGACTGAAAGCTCTTCCAGCATCCGTGCACTTGCTGGCACAAGGCTGGGCTCCAGCCACAAAGCCTGACGAACTCACTGAAATCAAGCCGCCACACTGCCAAGCTGGCCTAGAGCACTTTCCCAGAACGAATACCTCTGGATCTTTCCAGAACTCCTGCTCCTGTATGTCAGTGCCAGTAGGACTCATCTACACCTTTGGCTTCTCCTTCTGCACCATCACCTCTGTCTCCTGCTCCCTAGTGGTCCCTGGCCACACCGCTCTCCCGTGGGCCATGAGTTGGTGATGGGAACTGTGAGTGAAGGTGTCCTTTTCAAAGCAGTGTGCCAGACCCCAGTGGGGGACAGAGGGCAAGGAAACAGGGGCCTGGAGCTCCTTAAATACCATCGGCAGCTTCCATTCCTCCTACGATGTTACCTGGGGCATTTAGCTTCAGTTCTTTCCTTCCGCTCGCTAAAAGTTTTAAACTCACGTTCTGTTTTAGCTCTAAATCTTTGCCTGACATCTCCCAAGATGATGAGAACTTGTTCGGGGTCCTAAACCCTTGGGTACAGGGGCGCTGCAGCCAGGGCGGGGGTGGGGGAACAGGGATGGGAGTGGGGAGGCCTGACTTGCGGGTGCTGGGTCTGTGGCAGGTGCTTGGCTGAGGGCTGTGCCCCTTCCTGGGGCTGGGAGCCTTGTCCCCCATGATCGCCTTATGTCCTCCTGGCTGGTGTTACTAACCCGTACTGCCTGAAAAATGAGAATTAGAAAAGTGGATTTGTGGAAATAAAGTTAAACAAAGACATTGGAGAAAGTCTCCATGCAATCGATTAAAAGTTTTCCCTAAATCTGCCAGTTTCCCTTACCCTAAAAGATGTTTCTTGAGGCATTGCTTTAGACCTGCAAAACAGCTCCATCCTGTGGGCGCCACTGAGTGCTAGCGACACATGTGCATATGGTGGTGGCCCTCTGTCAGCCAGCATCAGCTGCCCCAGCATTGGGTCTGCACTGGCTTCTGGGATGGGGCTGTGCAGGGGCTAACCTCACGTTCCCGAAGCGGCTCCGCCTACTGCGGAGTTGACCCCTCCCATCATCTGCATAATTAATCCCCAGGAGGAAGAGCCCCTGCGGCACAAGTGGCCAACTTCAGAGGTCTGAATAATTCTACGACAAGGGACAGCGGAAGCAGTTACTCTAACTTAGGATGAACACTGCTGCTTCGTGACTCAAACAGAAAGTGCACCCAATAGCATTTCCATATACTCGCTGCCCCCACATAGGCGCATGCTCCCTCATTATCCACGCCCCCCACCGGGCGTGGTGCTTGGTTACAACTGACACACTGTTAATCATTCAGAATCCTTCATTGACCTTAGGGTTCCCTCTTGGGTTCTACATTCTATGGATTTGGACAAATGTCTCATGACTTGTTTCCATCATGACAGCATCATGAACTGTTTCCATGCGTGGAAAATCCTTTATGCTCTACCTGTTGACCCCTCCCCACTCCACCCCACACCCACCTCACCCCAGGCAATACTGATCTCTTTACTATCTCCATGATCTTGTCTTTTCCAGAACGTCATACGTCATACGGTTGGAATCATACAGCATGTAGCCTTTTCAGACTGGCTTTTTTCACTTAATAATATGCATTTAATTTTCTTCCATTTTTTTTCTTTTTTCATGGCTTGAGTTTTTTAAAATTTATTTTATGAATGTC
This sequence comes from Mustela putorius furo, assembly GCF_011764305.1. NCBI lineage: Eukaryota > Metazoa > Chordata > Mammalia > Carnivora > Mustelidae > Mustela > Mustela putorius. The sequence goes on along the minus strand of NW_025422010.1, from coordinate 7,946,625 downwards.
TGTCTGTATGTATTTATTTATTTAAATAAATAAGTATTTATTTATTTATTTAAAGATTTTTATTTATTTGACAGAGAGTGAGAGAAGGAACACAAGCAGGGGGAGTGGGAGAGGGAGAAGAAGCCTTCCCCCTGAGCAGGGAGCCTGATGCAGGATTCAATTCCAGAACCCTGAGATCATGACTTGAGCTGCAGGCAGATGCTTAATGACTGAGCCATCTAGGTGCCCCAAGCGTGCAATATTTAAATAATTAAACTTTTAACTGATAATTTCTGTAAGCTTGGAGCATTCCCACTTCTGATCTGGGAGACCCTGTATATAGCCTCCAATAAGTACTATCAGACAGAAAACTAAGGATTTCTATACCCAACCCAGGAAGTCAGAATAAAGAATAACACACACATGAAAAAAAAAAAAAAGAATAAGACAAAAAAAGAAAGAAAGAAAGAAAGAAAGAAAGAAAAGAAAAGAAAGAATAAGAAAGGCAGGAGTCAAGATTTCTAAAGTAAAAAGCACATACACAATAGAGAAGATTACCAACCATGCCTTGAAAATATGAGTAGGATAGATAGACCAGCAAATTTGGTTAATGAAAGTACGTGTGAACACAACCACAGATATTTACTACTTAAAACAATTAAAATGTTTTTTTTTGTTTTGTTTTGTTTTGTTTTTTTAAATAACTCTTATTCCAAACAATCTAGGCTCCTGAGAACCAATCACTTGTGCACACTGACTGTTCCAAAGCACCTTTTTGCCAAATAATTTGTGTCAGGAGGCCAATGAGATGTCCGTCTTTATTTCCAGCTGTGAAAGTAAATGTGTTCTTCCTTGTTAATACTGTGTTGGAAGGCTGTGTTTAGAGGAATCAGGGCAGGTAAAGGCAGGAGCAGCCTGGTGTCTGGTTTTTCCTCAGTGATCCTTGTTTTCCTTCCCTGCTGCCCCCCAAACTGAGCCAACAAGGACAAACCCCACTGACTTTGTGATGTGGAGCAGCCCAGATGCAGAAGGCAGAGGAGAGAAGCAAAGATCGTCCGGCAGAGCAGGGGATCCGGAGCCCCTCTTGGCAACACTGTTGGTGCCCAGGCACCCCGGGAGGGGACTGTGCAAGTCCCCATTCAGGGATGAAGGCAGGGACTCAGCAGCATGGACTGGAGGAGCAGGGCAGGCTGGACCTGTGAACTCTCAAAACGAATTCATTGACACTGCCTCCCAGGACCAGGCCCCATGACGTGGGGAACAGCTACCCCTGGGGAGAGAGGCCCATGGAGGGACGAGTGGGGAGAGCAGTGTGGGGCGCCTAAGGAAGGAGGGCATGCCCCCTGCCATGTCCCCTCTAGCTCCACATGCCTTCCTAAAGGAAGCACATCCCTTCTACATTTCTTTATTTCTAGTTTTTAAATTTCCTTTGACATTTTCCCCTCTGATGCATGGGGAAGGTTTTTCTTGAACCCTGGAAACTGTTCTCTTGAGGAACATGGGCATTCTGGTGTACTTTGACTTTACACTTTCTTCTCAGGAACATTGCCTCCTTCTCCTCTTTCCTAAATGTGTCATAATGAGCTCTCTGGAAATTCCCTTGAGTTGACATTTTTAAAAGAAAGAATTCACAACCAGAAATATGCACAATGATTCTTGCTGCTGTTGGAGAATCAGAATGTGGTCCAAAGAGTTCCCCTAAATAGTCAGAGCTTATTATTACGATGACTGGAGGACTTGATTTCCTCAGGGCAGAAGTATGTTGGCTTTCACGTTTGAAGAACAAATATGCACTAATTTTCTAGAAGACACTTAACAGCTCCGGATTCACTGTAACTCTTTGGAAATTAATTTGTTACCAGTTGCATCCTGCTTATATTATTCACATAGAATAATATAATCTCATTATTCACATGAGAAAGACAAAACCAACAAGAAGTGAATTCTTCCCTCAGTTGATTTTTTTAACACCTTGTTTACATAGGGTTGAAAACAGTCGTTTTTTCTACTTCATGCAAAAGAGGCAGAATGAAGAGTATTCTTGAACTGACTTTGCAAGATGTGCTTTATTTTAAATCAGTCCTGAACCCAAACTACATAGGATCATTTTTTTTTGACGTATTCTATTCCATTCGATGATTCCTCACAAACTGTATTTTAATATGGAATGAAAACTACATTTCGATCATAAATTTTCATGCTACATTGTTATTTAACGAAGAGGTTGTATTACCAATAATAATAATTTAAGAAAAGGCCATTTTTTTTATTTCCCCAAGCTCAATATACATATTTCTTCCATAATTATGAACTTAAAAAACCCGTCTCAGATGTAAAAATGTGAATTGGAATATGTAAACTCTTTGATATACCTGAAAAACGGAGGAAAATGTCACATACTGGAAAACACCATTGCCTTAAATCATCGAAATGGGAAAAAGCATGTTGAGGGGGAGAGGGGAAAGGTAGAAGAGCATTCATGACCTCAGTTAGTAAAAGTTACAAAGTCAGAGTATTCATTCCACACCCAACTGGGCGCCATTTTTATCTTTCTACCTGGAGCCCGTGTCTGAGGAGGAGCGGAAACTCTAAAGCAGAACAGCCACCCTCACGGAAGCGGGTCATGAGCTGGGCCTCAACAAAGCCAGTCCACATATTTGTTTTGCTGCTTTTTTTTTTTTCCTGAGAAGTCACTGGTGTTTAATGGAAAGATTTTTTTTTATTAGTCTTCAGTTAAGATAAGGCAGTAAGAGTGTCACTAATGTTAACTTTTTGCTTAGAATGAGGCTTATCCTTCCTCTGGTATCTTCATGGGTCTTTAGCTCCCTTTCTCTTTTCCCCCTAGAAATCCGTTCGGGAGTTTCAGCCTCCTATTGCTGTTGCATATTTTTGGGGTGTGCTGAGTCCCATCTGTTCTCCTTCCCCACTGGTGACAGAGCGCAGTGTCTGCCATGATAGCATCTCTGCAGGAAGGGTGCAGTCCCCGTGCCGAAAAACACAGGTGTCTTTCCTTCTCCCTTCATCTTCTCTCCTGTTTCTCTGAGAGAGGAGATCCATAAATGACTCCTTTGCATAGTCAATCAGAACACAAGACACTGTTGACTAAAACATAAAACAAGTAGCCCTGATTTTGGAGAAATGGAATTACAAATAACTTTTTCAACAGCGCCTTCATTTGCAAGGTAGCTTAGACTGCAAAAAGAAGTCAGCTCCTTCTGACCACCTGTCAGAAGAGAAGCCATTTCCATCCAACTAGAAATGCTTAGCTCTTATGAGAATATTGTGCTTTTTTAAAAAAATTCAAATGTTAACTTGACTTGCAGTCTGTGTCTTAAATGATCAATTTGTTTTTTCTCTAGTCCATTTGATCATGGTTTCTGGTGAGCGGTACAGGAATATTAATTTGGCATAGAGATCTTCCTCTAGTTCCAGTTCCCCTGTCTCTCGAACTAAAAAAATATCTGTGCATAACTTCAGGATTCGATCCACATTTGGAAGCTCTTCAAACATGATCGAGTGAGAAATGCCACTGAAGAACTCACGGACAAACTTCCCAATCACAAGGACAACCGAAGCATATAACCCCATGATACTGAAAAAAAAAAAAAAAAAATCGAGTAGACATTGTATTTACCAGTTAAATACAGTTAATAGAACGCATCTAAAAGAAAAGAAAAAACAGTATTTCCCTCCAACTCCACAGAAGATATGATAAACTGATCAAAGTTCAAAGTTTTTCCCTGACAGAACTATAATACTTGAAAAATGAAAATAAAAAAAATCCAAATTTTGAAATAACCGATGTTAAGAGTTTCACAGATGAACTTCAGGTGGTTTTACTGCATATATTAAATAAAGAAATCACACAATCGATTTGGTAGAAATGCCACTGTATTATATACACTTTTCTGCACCCAGCACTTTATTTTTAGAAATACAATTCTGCATAGACAATGAACAGATGTTCATGTCCTATTGGGGATGTATGTGTCCTAGCATTTAAGGATCAGAACACTGTGAAATGGTATCTTCAGACCATCTGGACATCGGACCATATCCCAGACTGTGACGTCTGACTAAGACCCTGTCTGCTAGGGTAAGAAGGCAATCTAAACAGAAAAGAGGTAACCCAACATCAATTTCTATGTTTAAACACTGAATGGCCTCAAACATAACAGGAAGGTGTAGAGCGAAGAAACTGGACATATGACTTCTAGACCTGTCCTTAAGGGTGTTACTCACATCAGGCATTTTGACTTCTTTGGGACTCTGGTTCTCCATTTTTTTAAATGAAGAGCCAATAACCTATGAATTTTAATGTTCATCTATTAAGTTCAAGAATTCTGGGAAGATATAAGGCTTCCTATCCTCAACTTTATATGATACAGAAGTAGACTCTTACAAATGTTAACTATGAAATAAGTTCTTACCCGTAGCCAGCCAGGAACCCCAGACTTGGGGGGCTGACTTTGTCATTGAAGACCACCAGTTCCAAGGCCTGGGCGTGCTGATTATATATTCTATTTCCAGTCAGATTGAGAACCCACCACTCACTGTTAGATTTAGTTGTATTGTCTCTGGACAAAATGATGGTGATATTCATGAAATTATTTTCTGGAAGAGGAGTAAAATGAAATTATGTTAGCATCAGACTATTAGGATTTAGGCTCAGCAGTCCTCAGATGGCAAACCCCAGTTACTACTATCCATAGCATGGTGTATAGTGCCTGGATGAGTAGGACACAGGGACACGGTAACAATGTGAATGGGGAAAGAAAAGTGGGCCCTTAGGTGTGCATGTTTTCTCCTTGTCACTAAACAGGTAGCTCCCTACTGCTGAGTGAGCATGGCAGACACGTCACAGGAAAGAAAGATGACCCATCACCTGAGTGTCCTTGCTGAGAATTCCAGACAACTTGTTAGACATTTAAAAATCCCAAATCACCAACTTTTTAGTGAATTGAGTAATTCACTAAATTATTACCAGCATTTATTAAGTGTCTTTGAGAAGAAGCCCCTCTGTCAGGTGATGAGGGGTTACAAAATTGCATACAGCATGATTCCATATCTCAACAGGAACAGGCCATGTATACAAGTGCGGCTTATGGGCATGAGGCAACCACTACAGGACCTGCACCCACAAGTTCTGTAAGCATGGGGAGACTACTTCTCCTTGGTAGGATCCAGGAGGGCTTCCCAGAGAAGACGGCTTCTGAGCTGAGTTTTGCAGGGTGAGAACTTCAGTAAGTGGGGATGGACAGGGAGAGGAGGCTATTTCAGGAGGGCTTGATGGCGTGAAGCTCAGTAAAGTTCTGAAAATCCATGATGCGTGGTTAATGATTGCTTTTGTTGGAGCACAGAGTAAATATAAAAGAATTGTGAAAGGGTGGAAGAAAACTTGGAGTTCTTTGAGTAGGTCTTTCTAAGAAAATACCACCCCCGTCAATAATAATAGGGCCTCAGCTGAGAATTCTGGTGGTGGACTGTGAGGGTAGGGACCTTGTCTTCATTATTTCCTGCTAAATTCCTGGATCGGAGGAATCTGGGACAGTGCCTAGTAATGAATGTCTATTTGATGGATGGATTGGATGGATGGATGAATGGATGGACAGACAGATGGATGGAATGATGGAGTGTGAGGTAGGAAGCTCTTAAAGATAAAGAAACCCTTACCCAGCCTGAATGTGAACCATTCAGAATGCTCAGGAACAGAAAGAACCTTGGTTCTGAAGTCTAGAGAGTTCTAAGAAGGGACATCTGGCCTAGGTTTGAATCTAGTTTGTTCACATATCAGTTGTATAAACTCTGCTGAGTAATTCACACCCTGAGCCTCAGTTTCTTCCTTCGTAAATTGGTGATAACCACCAACTTATGCTAAAGATTAGACATTACTAAGAAAGCAGCTCATCAGAGAAGCTATTGTGTTGGCAAGACCCGAGAGCACAAGACCGTGTGGTCTGGGGAAGGACTTTGTTGGCTGGACCTCAGATGACCCACAGCCAACAAGCCTATGTTTGGGGAGCACAGAGCATGTGGCTGATAAAGGGGAAAATAAGGGTGGAGAAGGGCTGGGAATCTGGGTACAAGGTGAGGCTGACCCTGGAGGGAGGAGTCCCATCTTTCTGAAGCTGAAAGGAAGTGGGGGGATTGGTGAACATTTGAGCCCCATTGCCAGGGAGAGGGAGGCAGCTGAAGGAGGGCCCTGGCAGGCTTGCAGGATCATTTGATGAGGGGGGCAGCAGCTGTGAAGGACCCACTGAGGGACAGTAGCATTTCAGAGGGAATGACTGATCATTGAGCAATCTATGCTCTTGGACTAAGCATTTCTAGAACTATCTGGACTGAAATGGAAATACCAAAGTACTCAGTGCATCTCACAATTACCGTGTAAGACATATGTATTATTTATTGACTGTTGAGGAAGAAAAGCATAGAGATGTGGGGACCCACCCATGCTTGTCTTCTGAACCTGTATCCTGCCTCTACTTCTGTTGGTCTCCATGGGACCTTCCAGCTGTTCGTTTACATCTCCATCTTTCCAGGTAAACATGAGCCTCAAGGAGCCTGGTGTCCAGTGCCTGACACACTGTCTGATGACCATGAGCACCCCATGTTGGCAAAGGAATGAACATGACTTGGATAACAGCTTTGTCCTTTTACTTTTATCACATGTACCCATCTGCTCTGACCCAGACAACTGAAGCAAACAATGCTTAGTAATTAATGCTTAAGAATCCCCAAACATCAACATGCTACCATCACTGTTTTTTGGGGTACATACAGTCCCTAGAGGCTGACCTTGATACTTAACCACCCTTGGGCTGAATCAAGTACATTTCCTGCTCCGTTTTTATTGTTCTTATCGTAGGGCTTTCATATTTAATATTACGTTAGGCCATTTTCTGCCCAAGAGATGGACGTTAATAGAAACAAATGAACAGACTGATGAATCAGTAACAGAAGCTGCTAGAACACAGATTTAAGCCAATCATGTTCTATATCAATGAAAACCATGAGGAATATGGTTCCCGGTGCCTGACTGGCTCCTTCTGGCCGGTGACTGTAGCTGGGAGTCTTTGGCTTCTGTAAGCCGCGTCTCACAGGGAAAGAAAACTGGAAAGCAGCTGTAGAAAGGCTGAAAATGCAAACTATAGACACTGATAAAAGAATTAAAAAGAGTTCTGAAACAATTCCTTCTCATCCTTACCAGACAAAAGTTGCTTTATAGGTTTAGAGTTCGAGTCACTAGGTGCTTTCACGTAATATGGGTAGATCCTTTCTATAGTCCTGTGCGTTCAGAAAAAAAAAGAGGAGGAGGGTCATGACATTTTAGTTGTTTTATCCACACAAAACTGACTTTTTGTTACCATCTTTTACCTCATCTCAAACAAATAACAGTGAGTCGGTACTTCTACGCAATGTGGTGTCATCAAAATTTATGGGCCCCATTATAATCAGAAATTTCTGAAGCCAAACAAATTTAGTGGTTCTATTCAAAAACTTAGGTAAACTCTGTACATGAGCTTATTAATGCCTTAAAAACTACCTGTGACTGTTTCTGAAGCAAGGGGCTATCTTTCTTGCTAGGATCTATGTCTGCACTCTATGTAGGTATATAATTATATCCATAATCAAGTGGACTGCATGAATCTATCTAGTGACAAGATTGAGGCTCGAGGAGACAGCTGGTGGCCTGGACCTCACCCTCCCTCTGCAGAGGATGAACTGGTTAATGTGAGCAGGTCACTCTGTCCTTCTAGGCCTGTTCTTTCACGGGGAAACAATGAGGGAAGACTTGAAAATCTTTGAGGTTCCTTTAACTGTAGTGATTAAAAAATGCTGTCTTAGGGAAAACAGTGTGAGGACTGCATCATGGCAGCTCTGATGCTCAGTGCAGCACAGTGGGGCCAGGGCAGACTGGAGGTCAGAACTAGACATTGGCCAATGAATGTGATTTAGTGGTTTTGCACCCATAGCATTTCACCCCTTCCTCCTAGTTCTCATACTAGAATCTAAACATCCCAGCTTGGATTTCTTTGAAGTGGAGTATTTATATGCATATGCATATATGCAAGATAATATATTAATATAGAGGTCCCCCCCAAACCCCTGCCTAACTTCCCTTTATTCCTTGTCTTCCCTGTACCCCCATCCAGTAGCCAGGCATTCAATGAGCCCAGGTCGAGTAAGAGTAAAAGAAAGGTTTCCCAGGGGCTCTTCTTGGCTTTTGGTGATTATGGTCAGGTAAGAGCAAGGTCTGCTACCCAGAGACAAGATCAGGGCTCCCAGGGCTAGGTGGACAGAGAGGTAGAGGGGAGAAAACAGAGTTGTCTTAATGTAACATAATGAGATCTCCAAGTAGAGATTCACTTGGGTTACTGGAGAATGGAGAATGTTGCATTTCTTGCGTATATGAATTTGCAAATGGAGATTTTGTACCAAATATAGCCATATATTAAAGCTAATGAACAGGAGCAATCACTTACACGGGCGTTCTTGAACTTTCTGTGTTGTTGCCAGCGATCATTTTAGCTATATTCTTACGTGTATTATTTTTAAGAGGAAAAGATAGCTTATCGGTTGCTATTTCTGCTTTTGCACCCAGACTCATGTTTCTGTGAAGAAAGATAAAAGGGCCCAATGTCAGTGATTAGTCAGAAGTCTGGAAGAGAGATTCAAAAATTCACTTGACTATTTTATTAATCTCACCAAGTCTTCATTGGATCCACAACTGTCAACCCCAACCTTTTCTGTCCACCTCACCTTTATGTCCAGCTTCGTAGACAACCAAGTTAGTAAACCCCACGGAGGCCACAAACACCTTTAAAACAGACGGCACGTGAGGAGGCAGTCTGCTGACTAAAAGAGAAACTGTCTTGATGCTCTGATATGAATTTCTGCAACATTCCTATATTAATCTAATGAGGTTAGTCTCATGCTGACTAATAGAATCCACATTTTTTTTTAAAGATTTTTATTTATTTATTTGACAGAGAGAAATCACAAGTAGATGGAGAGGCAGGCAGAGAGAGAGAGAGGGAAGCAGGCTCTCCGCTGAGCAGAGAGCCTGATGCGGGACTCGATCCCAGGACCCTGAGATCATGACCTGAGCTGAAGGCAGCGGCTTAACCCACTGAGCCACCCAGGCGCCCCTAGAATCCACATTTTTAAAAGAACATTCAATCAAAATCTGATCTTTAATGTCGTTAATTTTTTGGTAGCTCTTTAAAGAAAAGGCTAGAAAATAAATTTTTGGCAGTCCAGAATTTCGTGTGAGGAACTTGGGATGTGAATTCTAAAGGAGAAAATAAGATTCAGGAAGGAGTTCTTTCAATTCTGAACAGCCCCCTTTGAAATCATCTTAGGTTGGAGAAGGTTTTCTAGGTACCTATCATGATTTTTTCTTAATTTCATCCTAGAAACCAGGAATCATGGACCCAAATGCACCTACCACCTGACTTCCCAAATAAGCCGCCAGAGAATCCTGAAATCACAAGACCATGATAACAAACGAACAAACAAACAAACACTAAGCCTTTCCAACTAGCTTATCTTGTCAAGGTGTCCCAAGTACTCCACTAACACACTGGGTTTTTGAATGCGAGAACTTTTCCCAAGACATGCTCTTAGGAATGGATAAAGAAGATGTGATAGATATATATATATATACGGTTATTACTCAGCCACCAAAAAGAATGAAATGTCATTTGCAAAGCTGTGAATAAAGCTAGAGAGTATTATGTTGAGCAAAACAAGTCAGAGAAAGACAAACATCATGTGATCTCACTCATGTGTGGAATTTAGGAAACAAAACAAATGAGCAAAGTGGGAAAAAAAGAGAGGGAGAAGGAGGCAAACCAAGAAACAGACTCTTAACTATAGAGAGCAAACTGTTGGTTATCAGAGGGAAGTAGGTGATGGGAGCTGAGGAGGGCCCTTGTGATGAGCACTGGGTATTGTATGGAAGTGCTGAATCACTATACTGTACACCTGAAACTAGTATCACACTGGATATTAGTATGTTCACTGGAATTTAAATAAAAACTTAAAAAAAAAAAATGAGCGAAATAGTGGCCGCATGCCGGCCATTGGCTCAGGTTAGGTGGGAAGGAGTCTCTCTCAGCTCTCGCCTCCTGGGACTGCCAGGCTGCTCACACACATTACGTGTGGAGAAAAAAAATCTGTTAGGGTTTCCCCATGTTGGGAGGATGGGTGCAAGTGAGAACTGGGGTTCCTGAGGCTGCTAGTTCTTCATTCCAAAGAACAAACTTCACCCTTTCAGGGAAATCTTACCACCATCCAGACTATTTCATTTCTATGAGTCCTTACCCATTTTCCGTTCACTTTGCCTCTCTCTCTTGTTCACAGAACTCATTGCCAGCCTCTCTTTAAAGACTGAGGTTAGCAGGAAAAAGGAAAACTACAAGGTTCTTATTTTTTGCCAAAGATTCTCATTATTTAACAGATCATTATTTAACAAACACAAAAGTTTAGTTGTAGCATCCAATGAATGTTCCCAAAGCATGATATCAACTAAAACCCACATCAATTGAATTTTTCTGTCCTTCTATCCTCCCGCCCCCGCCCCGAGTTTAGATTGGGGGGAAAGGGGGAAATCATACATGGAAAGACAGTAACTACCTCTGAATACTCCATGAAAAAACAACAGAGAAGCTACTATTGGGGTCCATGAGTTCCTCTATCATTTTCTGCTTACTGGGAGGGCTGATGGTCCACAAAGAATTTGAGTTTCCTTCCAGTTCTGCTACTGTTATGTCTTCTTTTTCATAATTTTCCAGAAATTGCATAGCACCCTGTATGCACACAAATACACATGCATAAATATATCATAGACATGGTGATGTATAAATAAAGCAATTGCTCTTCCTTTTAACGGACTGCTGAATGAGGATTTCTTCCTATGGAAGGACAGTTTCTACAGTGGATGGGCTTGGTGCTCCGTGGTACTACTTTCCCTCCACATGCGGAATAGGCAGCCCCAGTGACACAGAGCAATCTCAGTATAGTACAGGTACAGAATTGTTTCAATTAATCAATAAAGGCAAATCAAAGTATTTGGTGTTGTTTTTCCTCCCCACTAAGCAGGAAACTTATCAACACTTGGGGTGTTCCCTCTCATGAGACAGTCAAATTTAATCCACCCACAACATCTTGGTCCTACCTTCACAGCTGCACATCCCTTCAGATGAGTCTGGGCAGTGTGCATTAGAGGCTGATAATTTTATAAAGGAGCTAAGCCTCCATCTGCCTAATCATTTTCTTTAAATAGGGAAATATTATTTGTAAAGCAAATTTTAATTATGAAAAATCAATTTCTCATATTATTCTGAGTTTACAATGGAGAGAAAAGAATACATCAACCACAACTTTGCCAACAGGACATTATCACTATTATATGCAGTAGGAAATGCAGATTTTTAAACATCACTTAAAAAATAATAGCGTATATTCTTTTTCATTTATGTCTTATCTTGAGACATGTTCATGCCATGTGTGGTCTTTGCAATGATTATTTTGTATTACAAAAGAAGTTGCCTGGAAAATATTCAGACAACACAACGTGTAACTAAAATGAAAAGTGGTAGCCCCCCTCTCCCATGTCAACCACCCTAGGGAAGCCAGTGCCCAACAGATTCACTGGACACATTTGCTATAATTTATTCAACAGCCTTTACTTACTGAGCCCTCAGCTGCTTCCCACTTTTGTCAATACTAAGAATGCCATCACAAGCAGGTGCCTGCATAGAGATTTTCCAATATTTTGAATTACTCCCTGAAGATAAGATTCTCAGACTAGACCTAGCCGTCAAAGGGATCAGTATCTACTGCAATTAAAAACATCTAAAAATATAAAAGAGGACCTACATCTGTTGAGCTTAAATTAAAATGTCCTGAATTAAAATTATGTTTATTGACACTTCTATCCAATAATACAGACATAATGTCTCAGATTATCCAAGTGGCCAGTGGCCACTGGTAATCCTTGAAGAGTCCTTCCCACAACCACAGGCCACAGCAGAACAGTGAATAAAGTGACAAGCCATAAGCTCACCTAGATGAAAGGTCTTCACAGACATCTACAACATGCATTTACTTACAGTGTCCCTAGAGAAAGCTTTCATAAACTTATTAAACTTTAGCTGATCCATAACTTTCAACTGGCTTTGCTGGGCACTCATTGTGAAAATGGGCTGGAAAACAAAGAAACAGTGCTGTCAACACTCCTGAGGCTTGTCTCTGCATCCTGGGTTAAAAGAGAAATATTTATACAGTATATCATCACCCACTGTGTACCCAATGGCAACTGGCCTCAGGGATCTCTTTTTGGAAGTGATTATTCCAGTGCCTCACACCAGAACAGAACTACCCTTTCAATGTCTTCTGCACCTTATCTCATATGCCATGCATAAACTGACCAGTTAAAATGTAGGGGAAGAGAATCTGGCCGCAAAAGCTAACTGAACATCCTGTGGCTGGTGGTCAGGAAAGACACGGGCAGGGGAGCCAGACCTGGGGGAAGGGACACAGCAGTTACCTGGTACCCTCCCAGGGTAATCGTGACCGAGACGTCCAGGGGCTGGTTGATGACCCCTGCCACAGATTTGATCAAGGACATGAAGAGAAGGGGAAACCAGACGATGCAGATGAGCAGAACGATGATCATGCCTCCCATGCCATACTTCACCACTTTCTTCTTCTTCTGCCCCCGGGGCTGCGGGTATCTCTGCAACAGAAAAGTCACACAGGCCTCAGGCTTCCAGTGCTGGAAGCAGGTGGGGGAAGGATGCCTTGCTCTTCCCACAGGACCTGACTGGGACCTGATTCTGCATCACTCACCCTGAAGTGGGGAGAGCAAACTTGTCCCCAGTCTATGAAGTTAGGTGGTGATGTGAAGCTATAATGAGCTCCCAACACATTTCCACTGTGTTACCATGAGGGACCAATAGGACCTGACAGACTTTCTCCTTAAAATTGTTGTGTGTGTGAGGGGGGGTGCCTGGGTGGCTCTGTCAGTTAAGTGTCTGCCACTGGCTTAGGTCATTAGGCCGTGATCCCAGGGTCCTGGGATTGAGCCCACATTGGGTTCCCTGCTCAGTGGGAGCCTGCTTCTCCCTCTCTTTCTGCCCCTCCCCCCACTTGTACTCACGCTCTCTGTCTCTCTCTCTCTCAAATAAATAAATAAAGAAAGAAAAGTAAACTATGACTAGGACCAAGTGTCCTGCATTTGTGGGTGTTCATATGTCAACACTCTCTCTTTCAGGAAATTGTTCTGCCTTCATAAGCATATTCATAAAGCCCCTGGAGCACAGTATATTCAACTCAGAGTAATCCCCAATAAAAGTCACTGTTAAAAGAAGCTTACTTTTCTGCTTCACACTAGACAAGAGATTGTCCCTGGTAATGCTTCAGTCTCTGATGGGACAGAGTGGAAATGAGTCCCAGATTTACTCAGACTCCCTTGGTGTTGACCTCCCCAACACGTAAGTTCTCAGAAAGTTTTACCAGGTGTGATTTAAAATATGAAATACCCTTTGACTTAGCATAAGATAGCAGTATATATTTAAGTAGGGGTGATGCATTAAACAAGGCTTTTTATTTCTTGAAATAAAACAACAGCAATGATTGTAAACTTTTCATGGGCAGGAATGCCTAGTGTTTCAGGGCAGAGCAACACCAGCCTTCAAGGCAGACTGACAATGGTGTCACCTCTCACTATGGTACTAAGAAGGTTGTCACCTGTTGACTCAAAGACAGTGAAAGGCTTGTAAGAGCCAACAAATGGGGCAGAAACGCTGCTTCCATGAAAAGTGACCCCGTATCAACATGGTACAGTCCTGTGAGCTCTGACGGAGAGCCTACCTCATAAGAACTCCCCACCCATTCATCTAGCGGAAGTAGTATCTCACTGTTTCTGGTGCTCCTGGGGTCGGGCCCTGGGTCCTGGGATGTCGTCCTTCCCCCTTGCTGTCAACACATGAACTCATCTATTTCGTGGAGAAGACGAGCTATGTGGTGTGTTTCTTCACTGCTCATCTTTCTCTAGCTTCCTGTAGGGTGGCCGGTCCTCTTCCCTACTTCCCTCTTCCCTCCCCAGGCCTCTCATTCCACGCTTTCCAGACCCCAGACCGCCCCCCACAAGCCTCACCCCCCTGCCTTGATCCCCACCCGGACCTTCTTCCTTTGGCTTTAATACTAAGAACTTTTGCTTTTCTTTTTTCTACTATTCTTTTCCTTGACACCTATAGAGGTACAGATCCTCTCCATTCTAAAATTATCCTCTCAATTTGCCTCTCCCTTGAACTGATTCTCTCTCTGGCCTTTCTCTTGCCTGTGCTCAGCCCCTTTGAAAGGGGAGCCACAGGATGACCTATGGCAAGTCTGTTCAGTGGCGTCCAGCCCGAACTGCCCACCTGCAGAATTGCGAGCAAAGAAAATGGTTGTTATTTTTCATCCACTGAGTTTGGGGTGCCTGGGTGGCTCAGAAAATTAAGCAAGGGACTAGCTCAGGTCATGATCTCAGGGTCATGAGATCAAGCCCCATGTTGGGCTCTGCGTTTGGTGCAGGCCCTGCTTGAGTTTCTCTCTTTCTCCCTCACTCTCTGCCCGTACCTGTTCTGCATGCTCTCTCTCTCTCTTTATATATATACACATAATATATAATATTTATTTAATTTATTTTAAAAATATATATTTAATGAATTAAATTAAATATGTATTAATTTATTATATATTATATAGAATAAATATATAATAATAAATATATATACATTTTTAGGCCATTATGTTTGAGGCTGTTTGATTGCAGCAATAGACAACTGATATGGTAATTATTGAATGAATAAATAGCTCCTGGAGCTAGAGATGAACCTATACCTCCCAGCGGGGAGGGTCCAGGAAATGAGGTCTCCTAGTGTCACCGTGTATACATGGATACCTCCTGAGGCAGCCAAGCTATGATGGGGTAGCTTCAATTATTAGAAAGTTCTTCATATCCCACTGAAACTTACCAGAGCTTTTGCCAACTTGTCTTTTTTTTTAATTTAATTTAAAATTTTTCAGTGTTTCAAAATTCATTGTTTATGCACCATACCCAGTGCTCCATGCAATATGTACCCTCCCTAACTTGTCTTAAACTCTGTTATCTTGAACCTTGCAAATAAATTCAGACATTTCCTCTATTTCCCAGTATTTCAAACAGTTACAAATGGGTATTGTTTTTGCCTCCTTCCATTTTTTTTTCTACTTCAGACAGAACAATTCTTGGTTCTTTCTCCTCTTCTTCATTTGTTATGATTTCCAGGTCCTTTGTCAACATGATTGTTACCCTCAAAGTCCCTTTGGTAGAACAGCTCTCATATATCTCATATTCTGTCATTTAAAAATTATATTTTATTTATTTATTTGACACAGAGAGAGAGCACAAGTAGGCAGAGTGGCAGGCAGAGGGAGAGGGAGAGGGAGAAGCAGATTCTCTGCTAAGCAGGATGCCAATGCTGGGCTCAATCCCATGACCATGGGATCATGACCTGAGCCAAAGGCAGCCACTTAATTGACTAAGCCACCCAGGCACCCCACCATATTCTGACATTTTAACAGTTTTTCTGCTCCTTAAAAATCAGTACAAGCTCTATGATTTTAAGTTTACTGCCAGTCATATCTCCTTCACTCCCATAAACCCCATAAACACAGGGCCCACAGGTCAGTGGGCCCCTGCCCTGTGAAGCTGAAATTCCTAGAAGCAGCAACAGAACATATTAGAAAGTATATAGACTAGAGGAAACTTTTCCAAAGAGAGTATTACGGAGAAGAAAAAAAAAAGACATTTTATACCACCTCAGCTAATTATCATTGAGCGGTCCTGTTGCTATTATTCAACAGACTCCTGTTTCAGATGTTAAACTTGTGAAAAAATCCAATAAATAACAGTAATCCTATCCATATTTAAATCTTAATATTCAATCTAACAGAATAAGCAAATATTTGTAGTTCAATTTCCTCTGTACAAAGAAGTCATATTGTCCTGTCGCTCATCAAAGAATGAGTCAGAGGGTGAGCCTGAGTCCAAGCCACCTGACCTCACTTTTCTCTACCGTACCACATTCCCTTCTGCTCCCCAATGAGCCATTTAAGAATTATTGGGTCACACAGCAATATATCATTTCTTCTTTTAAAAATAACTACAATATACATTTGCCAAAAGGGGAAGACATCTGGACGCTATTGCTGACTAAAGGCAACAGTGAGTCCAAAATTCCCAAGTCCAGGGGGTGGAAACCAATGGAACACTTAAAGATCCTCACCGTTTCTGCCCCCCCTGTCCCCCTTTATTTGGCTATAAAACTTATAGAGGTTCACATTAATCTCATAACCAGCCTGGATGGAAGGGAAACAAAAAGGGATCAGGCATTTTTCTGGCTTACTTTTTCGGACTCCCGCCAACATTTCAGGATGAATATGTGAGCATAGATATCCTCCACACATATCCAGCTGGAAAGGCTCAAGGTCGTGTCTGTCCACACCCAGTCCATCACAGCCCTCAGCTCCGTCAGAAATGGAACGAGGCGGAACCTGCCAGAAGCCACATCTTGTTAGACAGATAGTTGTGGGGTGGCCCCCATCACCCTCTCAACCCCAGGAGCTCTTGTAGTTCTCTGTCATCTTAGCCTTATGTCTCAGAAACAATTCTCAGGGTGACTCTTATGGTAAAATACAACTGGGATTACAAACTCTTTCCATCATGAGTCAATGTATAAATTAGTATTGCCCATTCATTTTTCTTTTTTTTTTTTTCTTTTTGTTGATGGTCTTAACAAATTAGGATTCCCTTTTTATTTTTTTTTCTTTTTAAACATTTTTTATTTATTCAAGAAAGAGGGTGAGAGAGAGCACAAGTGGTGGGTGGAGGGGCAGAGGGAGAGGGAGAAGCAGACTGCCCATTGAGCAGGGACTGGATCCCAGGGCTCGATCCCAGGACCCTGGGATCATGACCTGAACCAAAGGCAGATGCTTAACTGACTGAGTCACCCAGGCTCCCCAGGATTCCCTTTTTAAATACATTTGAAGGTGTCCTCTCCCTCACCAAAGCTTTGTAGGGGTTTAATCTTTTTGATTAAATTTATCTCTGAATATTTCATTGTTTTCGGCGATGTTGTGAACGAGATAGTTTTCTTTGTTGTTGTTGTTGTTTTTTTCCCCCCACGATATTTTGTTTTTAGCATATGGAAACACCACTGATTTCTGGGTGTTGATTTTACAGCCTGCAAATTTACACTGAATTCGTTGATTACTTTCAACAGTTCTCTGGTTGAGTCTTTAGGATTTTCTATACTTAAGAACATATCTTCTGCAAAGAAACTCCATAATTTTACTTTTTTAAACATTTGCTTGTGAGAATTTGTTGGTCAGAGGATTATTGAACATTGGGGTTTTGCTGCTGAATGAGCTAGGAAAAGTTAGGTAGCTGGTGCCTGAAAGATGAGGACAAATGACTGCTGTCAGAGGGAGCAGGACAAGTGTTTGGTGGCACACAGTAGAGCCCACACCTGGTGGACTTAGTCGGTGCCCAAGTTTAATAAGATTCTGCCTTTGTTTCTTGTATTTAGGAATGGGTTGGCCTGGGCTCCTCTTGGGTCTGGAGGCTGTTCCTTGTTTCTTGACTAACACAGAGCTTCTCTCCGGCTGGAGAACCCAGGTGCACCTCATGGCCTTTCCCCTAGACCACTCAGCTCTTCCAAGTGAACACTAATCCAACACCTGGAAGAAATACCAGGCCATCCTCAGACTAACACCAAGTGACTCAGCGAGCATGCTCGACAGCTCTTTTGTGACTACGTCACCATCCCTATGTCTGGTACAATTGAGAAGCCAGCAGTGCCATGAGCAGCCTGGCCTTTTATGCTCTGGTACAATTCCAAGGGAACAGAGAGGAACTACTACCAAAGAAATCCTCAACAAAGAGCCAATATGCTTCATTTGAGTAGCTAACTTACTATCAGGAACAAGCAAGCCATGTGGCATTTAGTTTGACGCTAAATGGAATAAATGGCCCTTGTCAATGGAGGCACTTATTGTAAACACAAAATCCCAATGGTATTTTGAAAGAGTCCAGATTCCAAATTTCTGTTCTATTGTGCCCAGAAATATATTAATACTTAAAGATCATATATCCCTATTTTTCATCCTGAGATATTACCACACTAATTACTCAGGATACAGCAATAGAAAATTAAGCCATGTGGCTGATTTTAGAAGGACATACTGGCCAGATGTATGTCAATTATCCACAGAAAGTTATTTAAAGAGGCATATCTGTCTTTTGCCGAACATCGTGAAGAGTTCTGGGATGCTCCATATTGCTATGCCAGTGTTCTGCACCTTCCTATTTCTTCCTGAGGAAAATGAATGTCTTTTTCTTACCAGCCTCCCCTCCATGAGTGTCTGTGGCAATACAGAGTGTCCTTCCTTACCCTTGAAACAAGAAGAGGTTGACATAATTGTAGCTCTTGGTGAGGAAGTTTCCAAGGACTCGTGTTGGGTAGCCACAACGGATTTGGTAGGCAGACAGCCCGAAGTAAACACATTTCACAAAGTACCAAAGCTGAGCAACCAGGTTCTGGCTGAACTTCCTAAAATGTAAAAACACAGGAAAGTGAAATAATGCTACAACATCACATCAGTTTAGGATTTAAAAAAAGAAAAGCCTAATTGACCCTCTGGCGCTTAGAGTCAATTCAATTGTATATAGATCACTTCAAAGGCAAAAAGTAAGGTAAGAAAATCTAATAATTAAAAAAAAATATATATATAAACGGTGGCTCCAATGTATTAGTGCATTATTCAGTTTTTAGACCATAATTCATTTATTTTTAAGCAAATTTACTAATATTTTCTCCCAACATGGAAGATGATGCTACCATGTTCCAAATCAAAGCTCATCAAAAAAGATGCATTTTTTTACTACAAAAGGACCCATAAATGGAAGATGTAGGAGAAAGTATTCTGAGAAGTGAATTACCTCCTCCCCTCATTTTTTTGTTTGTTTGTTTTTGTTTTTGCTATATATATATATATATATATATATATAGAGAGAGAGAGAGAGAGGTCATGGATTAACAAAGTTTTAAAACCAGATGTGGGTTCCAGTTGTGTTTATAAACCATAGCAATTACTCCTCAAGACATCATGCCCAAGACATCCATGACTTTATTTGAAGATTTTCCCTACCTCTGAAAATCTATGATTCCATGATCTAACATTCTTTTCTTAATGATGCCTCGAACAAGAGAGATCACAGTCCCTTCTCGTGGGGAATAATTGATGAAGAGACCCACAGTGCTGGACAGTTCATAAATGCTAGGATAAGTTGGAGGAAAAACTTGGTGGAACTAAATTTCACACCAGAAACAAATCTGAAACACTTTTCAAAGGATGATGAGCCACAGGACCATTTTAAACTTTGGATTAAGGCAGAATTCTACAAGAATACTAGATATGGTCAATATATGTTTAAAAGGAAATGAAACATAAGACTTTTGACTCAGCAAGCACTAGGCAGGTATCATTTTCCCTGGGTTTAAAATTAAGTGTAAAGTTTTTTACACCAGTATATTACACCAGTATATTACTTTTTGTATTTTGGATTTGTTTTGTTAACTTTTAATTTTGACATTAGAAGAAGACGTGTTTGTTTGTTTGTTTGTTTGTTTTTTAGCTGAAAATAGCTATTTAGTTGACCAGATCCAAGAACCGTCCAGGAACACTTGAATCTTTGTGTCCCAGGGGCCTGGTAACCTCCATGTAGATCTCAATACGTAGAAACCTCAAAAATATTGCTTGTAAGTGTCTCTGCTGTGAAGAAACCAGCTTTGGTATTTCAGTTCCTAATAAATTAAAAATATTTGACCATGATCTAGCACTTGACAAGTTATTAATAAACACATCAGAAACCTTACAGAGAGCCCATCTCAACCATCCCTTTCCTCTTCCTTCTTGGGGTTGTATCTATTGGCACTGTAGTAGGAAAGAACATTCTTTTAACTCTGCAGGGAAATGCCCTTGGCTTTTACAAATAATTTGTACAAGAACTGCATGAGGAAAAACTCTATATTTATAAAAATTATAATCAAAGACTTAAAACTGTATTGTCTTCTAGTCCTTATAAAAGGACCAACCCATATTGTGATGAGCACTAGGTGCTGTATGTTAAGTGCTGAATCACTAAATTGTATACCCCAAACTCATTTTACACTGTATGTTAACTAGCTGGAATTTAAATAAAAACTTAAAAACAAACAAATAAACAAACCTTTCCCTTCCTACAACCTTAAAATGAATCAAGTTGGAATAAATCATAGTTAATCTGTAGTTACTGAAGTAATTGTGTCAGATCTAATTAAGGACATTAAGATTGTCCCACACTGAAAGACCTATTTCTCTGGTGATCTCTCCATTTTTTATTGCTGGAGGCTGGAATCATGCCTTACTCATCTCTCCATCGCCCAGAGCACAGGCCACACAGGGCTTTGTAGACTGTAGGCACCTAATGAAAGTCTGTACACTAAATCATATGCATATACACAAGAAATGCCATTTTTTTCAGATTAATTATTCAAAACACCAGAGCTTCCTGATGCTCACTATTATAACCAGTAGCCATAATTTTTTTCTGTATGCTTTAGAACCATACAGAAATTCCAATTCCAATGTGTACCTTCCCTTACTCTTTTCCTGTTTTGAAAGGATTTAGACAATATGACTATTAATGAATGTTTTCTTTTGCACAATAATGAATTAAGTTTTCAGTAACAATATCTGGAGAACAAATGAATTATTTTCATGTTAACAAGTGATGGCAGCATAGGGCTTGAAATGTCATGAATGTGTTCTGTCACAGACATGCTGGCAATGAAGACTCAAGGCTCACCGATCCTAACATATCTTGAATTAAATATCCAAAAA
The DNA here is from genome assembly GCF_011764305.1 of Mustela putorius furo. Lineage (NCBI taxonomy): Eukaryota > Metazoa > Chordata > Mammalia > Carnivora > Mustelidae > Mustela > Mustela putorius. The sequence goes on along the minus strand of NW_025422010.1, from coordinate 7,925,667 downwards.
TAAAGATTGGGCAATCCTTTGCATTAGGAATGACCATTGAGGTGAGGCCATTGAGATAAGACAGAAATGATCTCTGCGGCCATTCTCAAAAAATGTTTATAGCAGCTTTATCTGTAGTTGCCAAAGAAGTAAAAACAACTCGGGCACCTGGGTGACTTAGTTGGTTAAGTGAATGCCTTTGGCTCAGGTCATGATCCTGGAGTCCCAGGACTGAGTCCCCCATGTGGCTCCTTGCTCAGCAGGGAGTCTGTTTCTCCCTTTGACCCTCCTTCTTCATGTTCTCTGTCTCTCATTCCCTCTCTCTCTCTCTCTAATAAATAAATAAAATCTTTAAAAAAGGAAGTAAAAACAACCCAAATGTCCTTAAACTTTTCTATACTTAAACACTCTTCGGAACATTTATATGATAGAATATTACTGACCAACAAAAATAATTAAGTACTGACACAGGCCACGATAGGGATGAATATCAAATACACTATGCCAAGTGGAAACAGCCAGCCTTCAAGGCCATCGAATGTGTGATTCCATTTATATGACATTCTGGGAAAGGCAAAATTGTAACAGAACAGAAAATGCATGTCCCGGAAGCTAGACGTGAGGGAGAAGGGGCCTACAATGGACAAGAAGAGTTTCTGGGTGATGGAACTGTTTGATAACTTCCTAAGTTTTTATTACTTTAAAAACTGAGATATTATTGCCATACAACATTATATTAGTTTTAGGTGTACAACTGCAGTCAAACTTTTAAATATTTATCATAGTGCCTCAATCCATGGAAGCCATTGTGTCGTCCTTCCCACAAAGGGCCAGGTCTCTGCTTTAGTCACAGGGACATGATGCCCCTTTTCACCTGGTCTACTGCCCTGGACATAGCAGGTGCTCAATAAATGAAAAATTGAATTGATTATGCAATTCAATATGCACAAAAGAAGTTTTCATTCATTCAGTCATTTTAAAAAACATTCCAGCTCTGTTTGGTTTGGAAGGTATTATTGCTTAATCCCCAGAACCTATGGATATGTATTGTTTCATGGCAAAGAAGACTTTATACTTGATATTGGTTAAGGTGTTCAAGGTAGAGAGAGTGCCTGGGTTATCCAGGTGAGTTGAATCTAGTTAATGAGACCTTAAAGGGAGAAATCTTTCTCCGCTGTGCTCAGAAGCAGCCAATATGGCAGAGGAATGTTCAGAATGATGCAATAAGAAGCGGACTCCATGCACTGAGGTTGCCTTTGAAGGCTAAGGTGGGGCCATGAGCCAAGGAAGGCATCTCCGGAAACTGGAAAAGACAAGTAAAGGGATTCTCCCCCAGAGACTTTATTTTTTTATTTTATTTTATTTTATTTTATTTTATTTTATTTTATTTTATTTTTTTCAAGATGTTATTTATTTATTTGAGAGAGAGTGAGTGTGAGCGAGAGAGCAGAAACAGAGACAGAGGAGAAGCAGGCTCCCAATTGAGCAGGGAGCCCGATGTGAGGCTTGATCCCAGGACCCTGGGCTCATGACCTGAGCTGAAGGTAGTCACTTAACCAATCGAGCCATCCCGGCGACCCACCTGAGGGCCTTTAGAAAGGAATGCAGCCCTGCCAACACCTTGATTTTAGTCCAGTGAGAACTGTATCAGACGTCTGGCCTATACAACTTTAAGGTGATAAATTTATTTTGTTTTAAGTCCTTAGTTGGTGGTAATTTGTTACAGCATCAATAAGAAACTCATACAAGTGGGAACGACCCAACTATTTGGTGATTTGATCCTGCTAAAGGATTCTCTAGGGTTTTGCCATTGCCATGGTCCTGGAAACATCAGTCTTTGTTGAGGCTGTTCTATCAAGACAGGGCAAGATCGATGTTCTGGAGCTCTCTGCTGGGGGTGAAAAAATTAAATTCTTTTCATAAGTGCATAATGAATAGTAGGTTATATTATGATAACAAAACTGCTTGGAAGTGAGTATAGGATGCTCCCCATGGGAGGAGAGGTGTAGCATAACAACTGGGTCAAGAGGTCTGTGATTGGGATCTGATCTCACTACTAGCTAGTTGAGTGACTTTGGGAATCCGTCTTGGGTTTGGTTTCACCCACCTTCATCTGTGGAATTAGTAGGTCTAGAAATATTTTAAAGGTCTCTTTCACTCTGAAATTAAGAGTTTCTAGGAAGGCTGATGGAGAATGTGTGTTGAAGTTTTCAAATGTCACAGAAATAATCAAAATTCATCATCTAACTACCATGGGTGTTGAATGTGGTTTATTTAGAAAATCACATTTATTCTGTTTTAAAGACTAACAAATAAGATCCACAATGTTCTCATGAACAAATTCTAGTATTTTTACAAAAAGTTTGCCTTAATCTGAATCATTTTATCAGCCAAGCTATCTATGTTCACTCTCCCCATACACAGTGTGGCATGAAAAACTTACTGGGCTGTTGGTAGTCTGGGGGGAAAAAATCCTTTCTTTACTTAGTTCTGCTTTAGACTCATGGAAAATTATCCTAATTCCATTCTTCCTTTTAAAATATTTGCATTGCCACTGAAATCAAAAGGTCAAAGTCTAGCCCACTGGGTGAAAGCAGACATGTAGCTCCAACATTGTCAGAAGAGATCTGAATTTCCTTGTTAGGAATGACAACTGAGTCAAATTATGAAGCACATAAATGAGAGAAGTTTTCCTTACTTTCTAGTCATACTTTGGAAAAGCGTTAGCCAGCCTGATTGGCTTGTTATTCATGAGGCTTGGCCAGGGATGACCCTTGAGTTATGATAATAAGATCAATTTTCCTGTTAAACGTGAAGACTTTTAATGAGATGTTAATTAAATTGATCATTATTATTACATTATAGGGGTGCTCCCACGTGCTCTAGTGCTGCCTCTTTGCTCCCATTACCTCCCATTTATACTAGTCCCCCTTGTTTCTCTTCTATCCACTAACCCACTCATTTGCTCAAGCATTAAGCACTGGCTTGGTCCCAAGTAGTGTTTCCAGTGGAGGCAGCCTGGGAAATCTAAAGAGTGAGGAAGAAGAGTGGATTGGTTGTGGGTCAGAAGAGTAGCGAGCCTCCTTTGAGGTGCAGGAGAATGTGGTGCCCTCTAGTTACTAAAGAGGTTCAATATGGCTGGAGCTTAGATTCCAAGGAGACAGAGGGAAAGGCAGGAGCCAGCCACTTCCAAGGATCTCACTAGCCCTTTCCCCATCGACCATTAGTCTCCTCTTTTTATGTGCCTCTCCCACTCCGACCTCATCTCTAGTGCATCTTAACCAGCACCAATAGCTTTATTAACAATGGCAGCATCATGGCGTCATGGAGATGAACGCTTCCCTCTCCTACCCTCTTCCTGTCAGGTGCTTTCCAAACACTGTCACGTTGCTGTTTACAACTACCTTATGTAGTAGACACTACTGTCCTCCACCACCCACCAGCCCTCTATATTTTCTTCTACTAAATGGTCTCCATTTTTTTTCATCCACTATTCATATGACATAGGCTGATATCCTCATCCTTTTAGGAATGCCTGTAAGACCATGTCTCAGTTCATCTCTGTCTACTAAGGTATAGAGACAATGACAATGGGAGAACCCTGGTTTACTCAGATCTCTCCTCTCATTCTGAATATCCTATTTCCATGAATACATATGGACATGCAGTAAAATGCTTTCAAGGAATCAGTTCACATTTTGGAGTCACACTGAATTTAATGCTGATGAAGACCTCTCACTTTTCCAACCCATGGTGCTGTTCTGTCATGCCTCCATCTGTACCTGGTGATTTTGTTGTGGCCATGCCTATGGGATGATAACCCATCATAGTGAGTGCACGTCTCCAGCTTCCACCTTACCTCTCAGTCACACCGGGCAGGATGAAGAACATCCAGAAATGAATTCCAAACACGAGAATGACCTGAAAAATGACCTTTCCCAGTACAGTCTTCCTCAGGTATAGGGCTCGGTCCACCACCATGGTTCCAAACTGAATGAGGACCATCACCAAAAACGGCCCAGGAACCTGGTCCTCCGACAGTGAAGAGGTGATGTCTGCTGCTGCTGAGTGTTTCTGGTAAGGAAACAACAGGTTCACCCATGAGTGGCATTTCACAGGACAGCATCCCTCTTACTCATTGAGCGTGTGGTGGCCTTTGTCCCCAACCTACCCCGAAGGCCCAGAAGCCAAAGACGATGATGACAAAGTCAACAGTGTCAGCCAGGAACATGAGCACATACACGTCGGTCACAGCACTGTAGTCTGGGTGGATGAGGTCATAGAAGAACTGTCTGATGGGCACATATATTTGCAGAGTCCTGCAAAACAGAGACCCCCAGCACTTGCTTCAGGAGGGGTGGGTGGGAAGAATGACCAGATACTGCCATCATTCCATTCCTCTGCATCCCTCTTTCTAAGCAGGTCACACCTCCCTCTTCAGGCTCAGCAGAGTTGGCTACAGGGGCCTCCTGCTCTAACAGAGAGCATAGACAAATTTCTTTCCAAGGAAGGCACTCTAGCCCTCTTTGCTGATGAGACCACAGGCCTCTTCTCATGCTTGAAGCATAACAGTGGTCTCAGGTCTCAAGGTGGGGGGTTTGTCACCTGATTCAATGACTCCCTCTCTGGGAGCCCCTAAGCATGCTCCCTAGTTCTCTGTGTTTTATTTCCTCTACTGGAAAACTGGGGTAAGAAGCAGACCGGAGACTCAGGGATGGGGTGAGAATTGTATGGGGCTATATGGCGGTGCTTAGACCTGGAGTCTGACCCAAACACCAGGGACACATTAGGTAGTCCCTGCTCTTCTCCTGTTTGGGTCCTGTGCCCCTCCTTGTTCCCAGGTGGTGCCTTGGGCTTTTGACTGCACCTTGTTCTGTCCAGCCTCTGCCTTCAATTCAAGACCATGTTCAGTTTGGATGGCCCACCTGGTCTTGGAGCCCACATTCAGCGCTATCCTTCCAGAACCTCTTCCATTCCTGTGGCTCATCTGCTGCCCTATGTCCCTGGCACTTGGACATGGGATGGTGAGCATTTTGTTGGAGATGAGCTGTGTGACATAGGACCTTAGTTTCCACTCTCTTGGTTGAGAGTGTTTCTCTAAGTCCCTTCCAACTTTGACATCATACCCCTGTCTGTCTGGTTGGGCTTTAGCATGATGATGCTTGGGAAATCCTGAACCAGGAATCCTGAAATCATTTATTCTTCAAATAGGAAAACTGTGCTTATAAACATAATGGATATAAAAATGAACCACACTGAAAATTGATTTTTAAAAACAACACATCCCCTCACACCTGTTAGAATGGTTATCATCACAAAGATAAGAAATAACAGGTGTTGGTGAGTATGTGGAAAGAAGGGGACCCTTGTGCACTGTTGGTAAGAATGTAAATTGGGGCAGTCATGGTAGAAAACAATAGGCTCCCCCTAAAATTCAAAACAGAGCTACCATATGAGAAAGCAGTTCCACTTCTGGGTATTTATCTGAAGGAAACGAAAACTACTAACTCAAAAAGATGTCTGCCCCCCAGGTTCAGTGCAGCATTATTTACAATAGCCAAGATAGAGAAGCCGCCTAAGTGTCCACTGATGGATAAATGGAAAACAAAAATGTGTATGCACACAATGGCATACATTGAAATATATATATATTATACATGGAACAAGTCAGAGACTATCAGATAACATATGATCTCACTAATATATGTGATCTAAAGAAAAATCAAAATAAAAAATCCATACTCATAAATACAGAGAACAAATTGGTTGTTGTCAGAGTGGGGACTGGGCAAAAGGGTGAAGGGGGTCAAAGCATACAACCTTCCAGTTATGAAATAAGTTAGTCCTGAGCTGTAATGTGCAGCATGGTGACAACAGTTAATTAATCCTCTACTGTACATTAATCTTAAATACTCTCATTATAAGAAAAATAATTTGTGACTATACGTGGTGATGAACGTTAGCTAGACTATCGTTGTGATCATTCCCCAGCATATGCATATATTGAATCATTATGTTGTACACCTGAACTTAACCTGATATTATATGTCAGTAATATCTCCATTAAGAACAATGGGATAACTGGTCATTTTCTTTTGCCTTAAGCAGATGATATCTGTGATATGAGAAGTAACTTCTCTGCCCTTTAGTCCTGGTTTATATCAAACAACTGATACCAGCTTCCTGGCCCTAAAATAAAACACCCCACGCAAATGTGTTCAGGCACTCACTTCTTTATGGTAAATGCTTTTGCTTTGATTAAATGTTCTTGAAGCTTTTCCATATAAAGTTCCCTTTTGCTCTTCTGCTTGATGCTTAAAACACTGCTTCCTTTTTGACTGCTGTTCCTTGTGCTTGTGCTGCCTAGAAATACAAAGAAACCAAGATGTTCTGAGCTATGGGTTTGTTGACATAAGAACCACAGAAACCCCTGGGACCCCCAGGGCGGAGGGATGGCGTGAAGTGGATTTAGAGGGCGGGTATACACAGGTGCCTGTAAGAACAGTGACTAAGGATTTGGAACCTGCAGTTTCACCTCTGCCTCCCCAGTAAAATGCATCTGTGGGCTTCTACACCCAACACTCACTCTTTCTGAAGTTGTTATGGGATCTTTATCCCCGGAAGAAAGAGACTGGAAGAAGGGACCCCAGGTTGTGGGGTTTCCAGATTGGGTCAGTGACCTAGGCCTTTTTCATGTCTAGATTTCTCTAACTGCAAAATGGTTATCGGACGACTGCCGATGTCTGCCTGAAAAGCGTATTCCGAAGATGGATATGCAGGTGTTTGGAAAGCTTCAGGCAGGAGCACTATATATACAAAAACCCACTTTCTCCAAGAGTGGCAACTATCGGGCCTGTCTATCTGCTGGTAATACTCACTAGTTCATAAGAAAGGAACAAGAGTATAAATAGATAGTTTTGCTAAAAGTTCCCTTGATTAAATGTAAAAATATTTTCGAAATGAATTGTGCTTTATAGTATTCTGGTCACACCCAGCAGAATTCTCTGGATGTGACTTAAAAATTAGCATGTGCCCACATGGGCAGTGTCCTGGCACCTTTGCACAACTACCCGAAGTCTTTGTCCTGGGAAGGAATCAGACATTTTGAAGCATGAAGTGACCGTCCCACAGCTGAGAGAGGATCTGAACTCGGGTCTGTCTGTTTTCAAAGTACTTTCTTCTCTTATCACAACATATTTCTTTGACAGCACCCAGTAAACCCTTTTACCAGAGACCCAGATCGCTAGTACCAGAAGAACCAGAAAACTCAGGAGTTACTCTAGCCTAAAGATATCTTGTGATAGATACCTCTTTGGGACCTATTGGAAGAAAAGCTGGATCTGGGGGATATCTGGGAGCTGCTTCCCGATCGCTTCCTCCGGATGGCAGAAGGCTGCTCTGGGAAGGATACGTGTACCGACTCTGCCGATGCAGCCAGGTTGATGGATTTCAGAGAATCGGAGGAGGCTCTCCTGCCACGACTAAGGGAGAGCTCATCCTCTGACTCTTCCTTGTCCGTGCCACTGTCGGTGATGTCATCTTCATCCCACAAGCCATGGCACTGAGAAAGCATAAGGGACAACTCAGGGGGGCGTTCCAAGGGAGGGAGTTACATTCTTCCCTACAGTATTTCATCCCCCATGATCAGAAAGCCAGACGTGAGATATGGTGACTGTAGTTGGTGACACTGTATTATATAGCTGACATGTGCTGAGTTAGAATTTAAATGTTCTCACCAAATAAATAAATAAAGAGAGGCACCTGGGCGGCTCAGTGGGTTAAAGCCTCTGCCTGCGGCTCAGGTCATGGTCCCAGGGTCCTGGGATCGAGCCCCACATCGGGATCTCTGCTTGGTGGGGAGCCTGCTTCCCTTCCTCTCTCCCTGCCTGCCTCTCTGCCTACTTGTGATCTCTGTCTGTCAAATAAATAAATAAATCTTTAAATAAATACATAAATACATAAATAAAGGAAAAGACCAAAGAACACAGATACATATGGGAGGTGATGGGATTCCATGGAAAGGATCTTTTTACAGTGTTTTGTAAATCACATCATTGCGGGGTACACTTTAAATATACTATAATTTTTTTGTCATTCATACTGCAGTAAAGTGGAGAAAAGATGAGAAAACCAATGGATTCTAAGAAAGCTTTTTATCTCGATGTTTATGATGGTCGCAGTAAAGGGGAATGAGAGAGTGTAGATCATAAGAGCATGGCTCATGAACTGACATGGAGGTAGATAATGTTTGGCAGATGGAGTAAAGGTGAAATTAGAATCACTTGACATGTTCCTGAGTGAAAGCACTTTCTAGAGCATCCTTCTCTGTGCTTACAAGTAGCATTTTAAATATCAGTGGGTGAATTTACTCCCATGGCCCCATGTTCACCAAGTATCTATACTTGAATAATGATGCTCCCTCCGTCAACATACACAGTAAGATGTGAACCCCTGGATCACACATGGCTGAGTCAGGAACAGTACTGCAAATGCTTTACTCCCAAAATATTGGTCCTCATATTAGACAGGGATTATGATGCACTCTGCAGAGTCTGGATTCTGCTTCAAAGAATAAGCAAAGGGACCTGGTAGGACAGATAGGAGGAAGGACAGCAGAAGAGGCTGAGAAAAACCAGGGACCTTGCTGGTGCAAGATGCTACCTGGATAGAAAATTCCCCTTCCAATGAACTTCCTGCTTCAGCTCAAAGCCACCCAGTGAGCCCACTGTCTTCTGGGTTCCCAAACTGTCAAGCTATGCATTTATTCCCTAAGACCTTGCCCAGTCCTCCCTCTGACACAGGCTATAGAGGACAAGAGCTCCAGGCCAATTTGCCAAAATTCAGTTGGTCAAAAAATAACTTGGAAAATGATCAATTCATTAAGAGAAAACGTCATCTAATTTACAGACTTCTTAAATGTATATAAATACATTATTTCTAAAAGTTATTCAATGGATGCTATTCTTATAAACATAGCAAACATTCTAGATTTTAATAATGGGAATTTTCAACTTCTATTAATTTCTTTTAAATCATTTTAAAAGTTGCTTCTTCTTTTGCCAACATTTGAACATACTTAGATTCTTTTACTACTTTCGTAGTAGCATATTTGTTAGTGAACTCTTCCAATTATTTATAAAATGTCTAGAAACTCATACCAAATAGGATAGTTTTAACTGCTTTTGAAATTTCCATATGGTTGGAGTTGTTTGGTTTCCATAGCATTGTTTAATAGGTTTGCAAAGCTGTAGGGTAGTTTTGTCTTCTTATGAAAAGATTTGTCATTCCAAAAACTATTTTTCATTTCATTAGCCAAAATTTTAGCATTATAGTACCTCAAATACATTCATCATAAATATGAAATATTCTAAGAAGAAATCAGAGTAAGTATATCAATATGAAACACCAACATTTTGCTTATTGTATGCTTTAAATATACAATTATAACTGTTAAACCATTTAAATATTAGTAAAAAGGCAGCCCAAATGTCCAAAGATTTATAAAAATTTTTAATTTTTAAAATTTTTAACTTTAAAAATTTTTTTTAGAGAGAGAGTGAGCAGCCTGGGAGGGGTAGAGGGAGAGGGACAGACTCTTTAGCAGGCTACATGTTCCACTCAGAGCCAGATACAGGACTCAATCTCATGACCTTGAGATCATGACCTGAGCTCAAATCAAGAGTTGGATGCTCAACCAACTGAGCCACTCAGGTGCTCCCACAAATTTTTAAAATGTTGCACAAAAGGATTTAACAAGTTGCAAGGGAGTTCTGAAATGACAAGATTTATACGGTCATGTCTTTTTTTTTTTTTAAATTGAGGTATAATTGACATACAACATAATGCCACCATGTCTTAAATGCAGAAATTTAAACTTCAATTTCTAGAACTAAAATAATGTTGTTACTATATTTGTTAATATAGTCAGAACAAGAATTAGTAAACTGTATGATTTCAGCTAATTTATCAGAAGAACTGGAAATTTTAGGCAAATTCAATACTGGTTAACTGGTTTCCTTGGATAATATACCTTTGCAAACCCACCACTCTCCTTGACCCAGGTAAGGCTCCCCCTGAGTGGAAGGTTAGGGACCAGCACATTTTGCAAAATGGTGAAGACAGAGTTAAGATCCTGATCAAGCAATATGCAGAGAAAGCCCAGTTTGAAATAGCATACTGAGTAAGACAGAAGTCAAACACACTGTTACATATGTCTGCATGTGTGCGTGTGCGTGTGTGTGTATGTTAACTTATGCCAGCTTGTTCTAAAAAAGAACTATAGGGCCCCTGGGTGGTTCAGTTGTTAAGCGTCTGCCTTTGGCTCAGGGTCCTGGGATCAAACCCAGCATTGGGCTCCCTCCTCAGCAGGAAGCCTGCTTCTCCCTCTCCCGCTCCCTTGCTGTGTTCCTTCTCTTGCTGTATCTCTCCCTGTAAAATAACTAAACAAAATCTTTAATAAACAGAAATGAATAAAGACACTACTTGATAAAATGAAATTGGATTATTTTGTAAAAAGAGACGAGGTTAAAATAAGAGGTGGAAGTAAAGTAGTGATAATTGGCACATTTATACATAAAATGTATATTATGCAGCAATTTCTAATTTTTAGAGTTGAGCAGTATATTTGAAAGCTTAGCTTATAGTTCACAGTGTACAAGAAGAAAGACCCACATGGTTTTTTCAGGGGGATGACAAGAGTTGCTGACTCTGAGACAGGCCATCCTGTAGATAGGTCTTCCCAGAGTAGTGTAACAAATGGCTTTCTCAATAAGCTTACAAGAAGCCCAGCTCTGGGCTTCACTCAACCATTAAATGTATGGTCTCTCACTGAAGCTAATAGTTTCATGGCAAGAAGTAACAAACAAAAGCAATTCTACTAAAAGAAGGTAGGCAGAAGTTGGACTTGAGAGGCAATATGACACTTCCTAAACTGTAGCTCTCTTGTGTTCTGGCTTAAACAAGGAGCAGAATTTAGTGTATTAGGCATGAAGATTTTTCACACCATCCAAGCAATTCCCACAAATATGGATTAAGTAGGATATGTTCATAACACAAGTAGAAATATGGGGGAATTTTCTCCCAAATTTATAACAAGTTCTGTTACTGAGCACATCGCGTTAGAGAAAATGTCCACTAAATGAATACAACTGTTAAAAAAAGAAAAAGAGCATATAAGTAGATGCACTCATTCGCCCTCTGGCCTCATGACCAATCCTAATGTTCAGGTTCTCCAGGAATATCACAGGTGGCTGCAGTTATCAACATGTGCTGGTCAGGTGTTCATGGGCCGTACCTTCAAAATTGACCGATGGAAGAAAAGAGCCAGGAGCTGGATGAGATCATAAAGGACATAACCTTCTTTCTTTTCCACTCCTATGATATTAGGTGGGTGGTAAGGTTTATCTTTGTTCAATTCCACATTCTTGTTCCAGGGAAAGAACCCAAATTGGAAAAAATACTTGACCACAATTGCCACCTACACACAGATGATGGAAATGAAAAAAAAAAAAAATTTACTCCTTTTTAAAAATGGTTATATATGAAAAACAGTGATATAAAAAATTAAAATATCATTTCTTAGTTTTGATGATAAGAATGAACAAAATTATGTGGAATAATAACATTATCATTCTCACATGGACTTTAGACCCACTGTAGTATTTTACTCTCACTAGTGCCTCTCATTGCACATACACGAGGCCCCATCAGGTTACCCATGACACCTACTTAAATGACTTTACTTTTGAAGAGTTGGCTAATTTATACTGATTGAATGAGATATTTATATAATTATTCAGTTATTAAAAATGGTAATGAGGAAAAGCTTGAACAAAAAGAAGTTTATATTTTATGTATTGCTTTCATTTGTTGTCTGTCTGAGCATCTCAGGTAGTTCTGAGGCCGATTTTCACTTTCCTCTGACCTCTTTCTTCTCACCGTTTTATTGATCTCTGGAAGTTCTCCTCAAGAAGAAATAAAAGTAAATAAAACAAAGACTTGCCAGTTATGGTGACTAGTTCAGGGTATAAATGTAGCGAGGCTGTTTGCGATAAAGACACTTGAGAAAACTGATGTGCCTCATTTAAGCATACCGCTAACATTTGTGTCAGCTGAGGTTAAGTGCAATATATGCAATTCATCAATAAAAATATTTTAAAAGTCCTCTTTTGACCTAGAGTTTAGTTTTACCTCTTCTCCTGTCTCTCTCCTTCTTACGGTCAAGCTTCTGCAAAAAACAGTCCTATGCTCCTTATCATGCTGAGCGGCACAGCCATATCCCGGATGCCAGAGCAGAAGTCTGAAGATCACATCGCCTTTCCCATTCTCACTCACACCCCAAACTCTTAGTCATTTACTAAAACTTCTCATTTACCCACTCATTTAGCCTCATCGCCGTTGGGTAAGTTCACATCCTATGACCTCTCACCCAGACAGTTAAGACAGATTCCTAGCTGGTCTCCATGCCTTCACTTTCATTTTGTGTAAAACCTTGCTAAAGATAAGCATGTCTGAGTCATGCCTCTGTCCAAATATTTCCATACCAAGAGGAGAAAGTCCTGAGCATAAACTGTGTTGACATTCCTGAGATCCTGCTACTGTGCTGTTCACTCACAGCCTGCTTACCAGCCCTCACATCCAGCTGTCATTCCTGGCACATGACAGAATATCTGATGCCTTTGTTTCTTTGCATGGGTTATTCCCAATGACTTGCACCTCCCTTTGCTTTCCATCCTTTGGTGACCTTACATTCATCCCTTAAGACTCAGGTCTAAGATGCCTTCTGCTGATAAATGGCCATGATAGCCTCCTCCCTGTACCCATTAAGCTGCAAGAGGCACAGTATCCATCGTTTTTTGTATACTCTAATGCAGTTTTGTGTCATATTATAGGGCAGTTATTTGTTTACAACATATTTTGCCACATTGGTCTGTGAGCCATTGAGAAACAGAAAACAACTTAAAAAAAAAAAGAACTTATTTTCTTTTTATCATGCCTAGCACAGTTCTAGGGTTTTGGCACATAGTCTAAGTTGTAGAGTGAATTAACAACAAGTTAATTTTCCACTTCCTCACTCCTCGGTGTGATGGAGAAAATGGAGAACCCAGTTTAACTTAATAAAGAAGATTTTATTTTATGATGAAAGCTACATATAATTAGCTCTTGTTCCCTTTTCTAAGTTCTTAGTACCTGCTCTTCTTCCACTTCTAGGTTAGAAACTCCCTCACTCAGAGGTGTTAGAGAGAACAGACCCATTCCCCAAAGGGGAGTCATTTACGTCCCACATCACAAAGTGATGTAGTGGAAGTAATACTTAAAAGCGATTATTTTGACAAGAGTGTGATGGATAGCCTACTTAAAATAATAGACACAAATTTGGTTTTACATCTTTTATTTTTATAAGCATTTAAATGTATTTAAATAATTATTATGGAAAAGAGATACATGATAGTTTAAACTGTTGCTTTTGAGATGATTTGACAAATAACTTTGTTTCATTTTATTGAACTACCTATAAACCAACACAATTTCTAGAATCTAAATGTACATCCACCTTGAGTTCTTTCCTTTAAGAAGCAATCATAGTATCATCGTTAGCAAAAACTTTCCCTTATGAGCCACGTAAGAAAATCAGTCTTATTCATAGACTCCAGAACACAAAGAACTACAATAACCCAAGGCACAAAGTCTATCAAGTCTCCCATTTTATTCCCAGTTTTACTGTTATTATGGGAATTTGTGATCTTGTATATATTTAATGGAGGAAGGACTGAAAAGCAGGTTTAGACAATTGGGAAGCCTTGTCTCCTGTCCCTTTATATTTGATGGAAATAAGGTATCTTACCCTTTTGTCATTCAGATTTTTAGGTAGGTACTTATATGGCGTTGTGTTTAGGTGTGTGGACACTGGCTTTTAGGCTTAAAAATGGGAAATATACCTGTTGTACCAAACTATATTCACAATGATTACTGTATTGTATAATTCAGTGTCCATTCACTGGACATCCACCAGCACCAGGCACCACACTTAATTCTGCATAACACATGATCTCTGTGGCTAATATCACAGGATGCATGAGCAGATTTCAAAAGCCTACCCCACCGTTTGCCAGCTGGGTAACTCTGGTGAATTATATAGTCACACTAAAGCTGTTTCCTTCTCTGTTAAGTGGAATGACAGTAGCACTTATCTTGTGTGAGGCGTATAATGTGAAAAGATACACAATTGCTAGCATTAAACCACTGTGAGTAATAATTGAGTGCCTATCTAAGAGCATCCATCTAGCTGAAAGTCCTATTTAAACTGTCCTGGAGACAGGGCAGAGCAGTCTAGAGTGAGTGCCAAAAGTGATTTCCAGGAAGGTTTTACCCCAAGCTTACCTCTGTGTAGACAATGGCCATCATCCAGAATCGTCTACTGGGTCTGGGAACAGACAGCATGGCCCAGAGGAAGATCAGAATGGGGAGCACAAGGGTGATCATGGAGGCAGAGACCATGTGATTGAGTATGATCACAAAGTAGCACACCATTTCTGAGCGTGCCACTAGAGTGTTGTACATGGCGTAAAACAACAGCAAGAAGCGGGGCTGGCCAACATAGAACTTCTCAGACTCTTCAAGCTCATCATCATGGAACATCCTGTTAAAATGAACAACATCATACGACATGGGTCTTCATGTCTCCAAATTACTGATTTCCACCTTGTATGATCCCTCCCCAACGACACGCCTTCCCACATTCCCCAGATTTCCAGTGGAGTCAACCTAATAGCCTATTATAGAAAGAAATGTGTGCACAAGTGTCTACTCTGGGCAGCCTTTGCTAGTTCTATCGTTCTATGATGGAAGCGCCCAACCCTGGGTCTCTGTGCTTGATCCTCTAGGTGGACGGTTTTCCGTGAGAGTTTCTCTGTCTCCAAGCACAGCAGACAGGGAAGCCCTCGCAGGCTCTTACTTGTTCAGCAGCAGCTCGCTGGCCGTCAGCTCATGAGTCAGGGGTGGTAAGATGCTGGACTCCAGCCTGTCCGAGCGGCTGTCGTCGGGGCTCACGGCCATGTGGCTCTGGCCTGCAGAGTCATCCCGCGAGCCGAAGGACAGGCGCTCGAAGCTGACCGCCTTGCTGTAGGACGGCGGGGCCTCCACATCCCCGTCTTCGGTGGAGTACTGCGGCAGCTCGGCATCCGGGGTGAGGCCGACTTCTGAGGCCTCCGACACCTCAGAGGCCTCCTCCGGCCCCATGTCTGCTGTGGCCTCCCCGCTCTGGTCAGCGTCTCCGGCTGCCGCCTCGTCATCCTGCTCGGCCTCCACCTCTGCGATGGTCTCTGTGGTCCCCTGGCGCGAGTACAACATGGTGCACTGCGTGGGCTCGCTGTCCAGAGAGAAGGACGGCACACACCCGGTCTTAGTATCCTCCGGACTCTCAAGACACCTTCTCAGCACTCCCCGATAAAAACATTAAGAGAAAATTAAATACCCCATCTCCCCACCCCACCCCAAGGCTGCATTTCACCTGCTTTATTCCTTCAGGATATCCCAGTCTGGTCCGCAGAGCCTACAGACCGCAGGCTCTTAAATGCAAAAGCCGACAGGGCTCACACATCATCGTTGAAAACCTGAGCGAGTCCCATGACATGACTCCTCAGTTGCTAAACCCACCTATGCACAGAGGTTGTCTGAATTGGGTCAGGACTCACAGCCAGGGGTTCTGGTGTTTATTTCCAAATCAAGACAGAGTTAGCATAAGCCCACCTAGCATTCTATTAAAGGAGGTGCCCATGGAAACAGGAAGCCTTGCCAGCCTGGGTCTGTGGGTGTTGGTGGGGAGGTACCCTACTCTCAGTTCCACACAACAGGTCCACCCCTACCCATAAGGGGGAGGATAGGAACCATAAAACATCGGCTAAATTAAACAACAGCATTCTTTATAGAAAAAAGTGGCGATCTTGTTGAACATCTGTTCCTTCTCCGTATTTTCCCATCCTTTGCCTTCTTCTTACTGGTGCTTATCACATTTGACTGAAGCTTCACCTTTTATCCAGCTCCCAGCCATCCTTGCCTGGCACATGCAAACACCCCTATTTTCTTCTCCCCAGTGCTGTGGACCCTTAGCCCTTCTCCCTTTTGTACTGTTGGCTTCAACCCTGGCTGTACTCCTGCTCTCGCCACTTCCCCCCCACCCCCACCAAAGACTTCAATTTATTTTCTTCTACCTGTTCCCCCAGGGGGGATTCATTCTCTCTAAGCTTCCCTACATAGCTTCATCTTCTGTTTCTGGCGACCTGTCCATCTCTCTTGCACCTCTCCTTCTTTAGTCCTTGGTCTCCTCACTTTCTCTGTCAAGTCCCTGCTGGAGACTTTGGAAATGAAAGTACAGCAGCCACACCAGGGAAATTCATGGCATGCCTGTTTTTATTGTCCATCCCAGCCCACCAAAGGGGAGAAGTGTAAAGATGTTCTGGAGTTGTGGAATCTGGCGGATGTAGAGCCATAGTGTATTAGACTACGAAATTGTACTGTTATTTGAACGACATATCGTGAGCATCTAGGGTCCACAAACACTGAGATTCTCAAATATACAGATTGCACTCATTTTTCTTATCATAGACACCAGTGTAGACATGTCAATAAGTGAGTGGATGGAGGTATGAATGGACAGATGGATGGATGGATGACTAGACCTTGGCAGAGCCCTTTGTGACATCCCAAGACTGAAGGACATTTGTGTGAGCCCTTGGTGCCCACTCATGTGTTTAATGTTCCCAGGACCTTGGCCTTCAGTATGGATGCCACATAGAAAGCTCTTAGAATGTCAAGACAAACTGGATTTTTTATTATTTTTTTTTTGGACTTACCTCCATTAAACAGCCTCGTAGGAAGGTCATGAAATTGATCACCCTAGACAGTTTTCAGAGCAATAGAGCCAACCCCACATCAAGTCTAACTTCCAATTGGACTTTAACCAATTACAAACATGGTTTTTATGGTTTTGGATCAGGTCTGGCCCGGAAGGGATTCAGCAAGTCCTGGGACCTTCAAGGCTCAACCAAGTGGAGTAGAATAGCATGGGCCTGCCAGGGGACACCTTAAACGGCCAAGGCATACCCATCAATGCCAGGCTCCAGCATACTGCAGCACTGTATTAAGATATACAGGTGCCAACAAAAATAAGTTAACACCCCTCTGATTTACCACTATGTACAGTCAAAATTGGAATCTGTCTTGGACTGGGTTATTTTGGTGTCAGGATGAACATAATATAGCTGATGTTTCTGCGCCTCCGTGGGCCATTCGAAAAGGCAATTCCAGAAAGAACTTTTGGACCGTATATACATAATTTCATTTCTGATGTTTCTGCGCCTCCGTGGGCCATTCTAAAAGGCAATTCCAGAAAGAACTTTTGGACCGTATATACATAATTTCATTTCTGAATTATTATGCTTTTATGGTAGGATCTAATGAGACAACTCAAGCCCAAAGCAATACAAGTTACTGTCTACAAAGTTGATCTATTCTACTGCATCATAGTATTCTTGTCTAAAACCAATGGCAAAATATATTCTAACTTTTACAGAATTATTATTACCAATGAAAATGGACTACTGATGGCATATTTTTTTTTCTATTGCAGGTATCTTTCCTGACACATTTCCCCCCATGAGGACTACCTACATGAGCTCTCAATCAAGGAGGAAGCATGCTTATTTATTTAAAAATTAAAAGTGCAAAATACTTACAAAATGGAGGACAATGTTTATGGTAAGGATTTTTAAGAAACTCCTAACAGACAAAAACTGAAGAGCGGTTAGTTTCAGAGAATGCCGTCCTGGGACTGAGCAGTTATGTCCCAGAATGAGGGGCAGTGATGCTTTGGTGAGTCATGCAAATTCTTAGCATAAAAGTTAAAAACAAAAACAAAAAACAAATAAACAAACACACATCACAAGAACTTATATTTGCAATGACACGAAAGGGAACAAGTGAGAAAATTCTGGAACAAAGCATGCACGAGTTAAGCACCTTGATGCTAAACTGCCACTGTCAGCTGATGAGGAGGACATATCCATGCTGAACATTTTACGAAGCCTAGGTCGAGCACGCTCACTTGTTTTAGGAACAGTTTCTGGTCCATCTAAATCATCAAGGGTAGACTGCCTTGAGAACAGCATGGTTGCTTCGGTGTAGCAGCTAGCAGCGCAAACAGTCACAGAGACACAGGGTTAAAACACCAGTGGTACATCAGTTTACACACGGATCAGTCGACCAGTACACTGCCATGCAGCAGACCACACGTGACACCAACAGTGCTGACGCCGAGCACCACAGCGCGGCTCACGGAAGGGAGGTCAAGAGGGTCCCGTTTGGCGGGAGAATAAGATACAGCAGTTCTCAATTGGTCAAAATGTATGGGCGGGGTGATAAGTCATGAATGGTTCCCCTCTCCGGGTGGGGCGGGGAGCGGGAATAATGACAAGTCCCAACATGCCTTGCGCAGAGCAGAATTCACCCTTTATAACTTTGTAACTAAGCTTTTTGCTGTTTTCATTAAAGAAGATATGTTTTATTTGGAGCTCCCCATCCTGAATTCCTTGAAAGCATTTTGTAACCCAATTGCTGAAGCAGAAATATCTGCCCGTGTAAAATGGATACAGAACACTTCCATGTTTTGAAAAATAAGTCTCCAACAATGAGAGAGGGAAGCTCAGAAATAATCACACGGAACTGAATTGTCCACCCCGTTTTCTGAGTGGTATTCAGTTAAGCCAAACTAGATGCCTTGCGTGGAGAAAGAGATGCTGGTTTGATACGCAACCGGATATAAACCAACATCTGAGAAAAAAAAGAAAGAAAGAAAGAAAGAAAATGGTACAAAGAAAATAACGGAAGAAGTCTAGCGATGGCAGGGTCATTTTGTCTGTTAACTTCTCATTTTGCCTAATGATTTTTTTTTTTCTTCTGGATCATGTTTTAGGTCTTGGCAGATGTCACTAGGGCGAGAACCCACTGGCTAAAATCCTCATGATGCCCCCACAGAGCAACAGTCGGGGAGGGAATGGTGGCAGATTCAGGCCTGAGGACTGCGTGAGCTACGAGAGGAGAAGAAGCAGACAGAATTACCATGTAGGCATCATCTCAGTGCTGACGTAGAGTTTAATCCAAAGGGGGGCACGCACCTCAAAGGCCTCTGAAGAAGGCTACTGGAATAAGAATCTCCCAGCCTGAGCACCAGTGGCTGACCCAGGGGAATGGGTCTTTGTGGTCTAGGATGGCTGATTTTTCTGGCTGAACATCGTCGTCGTGGGGGCAGACTAGGCCTGCACACACCCAGGTGTGCCCAGCCAGTGACTGGGAGGCAGAACGGAAACCATGCAGGAAGTCACAACCTCCAAGCCTAGCAGGTGAACAACCAAATGGTCTCTAATGAAGACATAGAGACTGAGTTTTAAGAAAGGCCCTAACTCCTTTAGGATGTCAAATCCTTGGCAGAATGAGGCGATGAGGAAAAGGCAAAGCGGAAACTCAATGGCCAAGCACAGGGAGCCCTGGGCTTGGGTCCCTCCCTATGCTAATGTTAACTGGCCATTGGCATTTAGATAAACTGTCCTAAGATCTCAATTTTTTTTTTTTCTGGATCAGAAAAGGTTTTAATATAATGAAAATAACTGCAGATATAATTATTTATTTGATGAAGTAGTTTCAGTAGAAATTGTTGACCTCACGTTTATAGACCTATTAATATTTAACTTGTTCTCTCATTTGTAAGACAGGGGATCTGGACCTTGGAACTTCTGTATTTAATTTCCTGTTTTTAGAGCTACACTCCTATGGCCTTTTAGGGGTTTGCAGGCAAAAAGATACTGTGTACCTTTCCCTGTGGCCCTGCTCAGATTTTTTGCATGGGAACCACTGTTGTAATCCTCAAGTGTGACTCATCTTGCTAATGCCTGCGTCCACTGTCACAGCAGCTGACCCTCACACCCCACACCGTCCCACTCAGTTGGGTTATATGGAATGTGACCAGTTTGTGGCCCAATCCCGGGCAGTTTTAAAAGAAAAAGGGAAGAGGAGTTTTCTGATAACA
Organism: Mustela putorius furo; assembly: GCF_011764305.1. Classification (NCBI taxonomy): domain Eukaryota; kingdom Metazoa; phylum Chordata; class Mammalia; order Carnivora; family Mustelidae; genus Mustela; species Mustela putorius. The sequence continues at coordinate 7,905,611 of NW_025422010.1, read as the reverse complement.
GGCCCAGGTGACATGCCTGAAGGGACAGTTGTGGTCTCCTCACTGATCAGCCTGCCCTTCGAACCACCCCAGGGCACACCGCAGCCTCTTAGGTGACTTGTTTCAAGGGATAAACACTCCCTCTATTTCTAGGAATGCTCCTTAAAGTGTCATCTAATGTTTCTTGCACAATTTAAAATAATTTATTTTCAGGGAAAGTAGAGGATATCTGATTTCATAAAACAACCATTAAGACAAGTGCCATTTTACAGCCAGATTTAAAGGAAAGAGGGCTTTTTGCAATAAGTCAAAGGGAATATAAAGGCATTTGTTAGACTCTCACCCCATCTGCAGTATGCCCAAAGGTGAAGATGGGTGACAGGGATGCCAGGCAGGGTCACCACACAGGGAACGGGGCCACACCGAGCAAGCGCAGCCGCACCCAGGGTATTAGAGGGGAATGGTACTAGACCCTCGCTGATGACATAGGTGTCTCCACTGGGAATCCCTTCTTGGGAAGACTCCTGCCTTTCTAGAAATCAGGTGGCTTCCAGTAGACTTTCATGTAAACAGATACTGTCTACTGATTTGATAGCTTCCTAAAGCAAAAAACTAGAAGTGGAGCTCAGCCATTAAGAAAAGGGCAAGTGTGGGGCGCCTGCGTGGCTCAGTGGGTTAAAGCCTCTGTCTTCCACTCAGGTCATGATCCCAGAGTCCTGGGACTGAACCCCGCATCGGGCTCTGTCCTCTGCGGGGAGCCTGCTTCCTCCTCTCTCTCTGCCTGCCTCTCTGCCTACTTGTGACCTCTGTCTGTCAAATAAATAAATAAATAAATAAATAAAATCTTTTTTTTTTTTTAAGGGCAAGTGTGTTAACTCATGTATTAACAACAAAACAAACCCTCTTGTGTTTTCCCTTTCTTTAGGTTGAAATAAAAAGTAAAAGATACATTAGGAACTAATTTTAAAGGTACTGGTTTTGTACTAGTAAATTCATTGATCGGTCACTTCTAAATTTGGGAGATAATTCTAATAGTCTTTGTTCAAAAACAATCAGTAGGTTTAAATAACTCCTACCTCATGGTTTTTGATCGTGGGTACAGTTTTATAATTGTAATCTTGGGTCTGCTTTAAAGGCAGTTACCTGATTTTATTTGATCAGTCTTCTTCCTTTTTTTATCCTTCTTAGCTTATGTATGACTTATAACATTAAGCTAATTTCTTAGTGGGGCATATTGTCAGTTGTTATGCAGTTAAAAGTTACTAATACAGGAGTCAATTATGTTTATATTATGGACAACTTCTTTTCTTTTTTTTTTAAGTTTTTTTTTTTAATGTGTTTATTTGACAGAGAGAGTCACAGCAAGAGAGGGAACACAAGCAGGGGTGGTTGGAGAGGGAGAAGCAGGCTTCCCAAGGAGCAGGGAGCCCAATGACAGGATTGATCCCAGGACTCTGGGATCATGACCTGAGCCAAAGGCAGACCTTAACGACTGAGCCACCCAGGGGCCCCTGAACAACTTATTTTCAATTCACTGTCTAATATTCTCTTTGATTTGATTCTGAGTTTGGTTCTTGAGCAGCTCTTCTTAAGCCTGGTCAGGAGGCCTGTGACACCCTTGAAAATTTATGGGGAAAACTGGTATTTATTTGCACTTTCCCCCCTTTGGGAGATAGTATATCTCAGCATTTTTCTCATCTTACTATTCTCCACAATTTTTTTTTTTTTTTTCCCAAAACCAGTTGTTTGGTCATGAATCGGTTATAAAGTGGGTGGATCTGGAAACTCTATGATCCCTCCTGTGGACCCTCATTCACCCCTGTAACTAGGAAACAGCATCTGTCAGCATCTTGAATATTGACTACATTCAGACAATTTTTTTTTTCATTCAGACAAATCTTGTCTTCCCCTGCCTCTGCCAACACAATTGCACATTTTTGCAAACATGCTCATGCAGTCTTTATTTATTTTTAAGGGAAAAGCTCCCATGAAGTATCTTGGTAGAATGTGGATAAAAATGGATTTTCAGTTTTTGCATAAAAATGAATCAAAAAGAAAATAATTCTGTTTAAATTACTGATCTATATAGAGAAAATTGCTGCAACAAGAACAATTTTAAGAAAGTTGGCAGCTTCCAAATGGGATAGTTATTTATGGTTTGCAAAAAATAAAAATAAAACATAAACCATAATGATTTTTTGTCTCAATGTAGTCTGCCCAAGGAGAATGAAACTCCTCTTTCAAAAACGCAGATTGTGGGGTATTTTCAGGAAGGCACACAAGGGGGCGATGTCTGTCAAGCAAGGGACATGACGCGAAATTTTCACTTTGTAACTTTGCTATTACTAATGGTTGTTTAAATTGCCAATTAAGAAATGTTAGGGGGGTGCCTGGGTGGCTCAGTGGGTTAAAGCCTCTGCCTTCGGCTCAGGTCATGATCCCAGGATGGAGCCCTGCGTTGGGCTATCTGCTCAGCAGGGAGCCTGCTTCTGCCTGTCTCTCTGCCTGCCTCTCTGCCTACTTGTGATCTCTGTCAAACAAATAAATAAAATCTTAAAAAAAAAAAAAAAAAGAAATATGGGTATGTTTGGGTGGAGAGATAATGAGAAACTTTTATTAGCATGCCCACTGTTGTAACAATCACTTATTTTATTCTAGAAATTTAAAGCATCTTGAATAGGATCTCAGTTAGCAAATAAATGTTTTGACCTTGAAAGTCTTGAGAGTTTCTGGCCTCAGTGTCTCTTCTCACAGAAATCTACAATAGCTGAAACATTTCTGTTTCTTTGGAACTGACAAATGAGCAAAGATTATTCCCAAATTATGGGAATAATGCCTTTTATTATCCCTCAAAGGACTTTAAAAGAATCACTACCTATTTTCGGGGAGGGGCAGAGGGTAGGAAAGGATATATCCAAGCAGAATTTCATCTGTACAAAAATCACATTTAAATCAATATATGAACACATATTTTTTTCATCAATAAAAATGAGGTTTGGGGCATACATTCTATTTTAAACCTCAATTTTTTGCTCAATGCAGTGAATATCTTTCTATATCAATAAATACAGATTTGCATCAATAGGTAAATTATTGGGGAGCAAGACAACAGGCACAAGTGGAGCAGCTCAAATATAGCAGTTCAGCAGCAGTGAAACATAGCTCTTCAAGGTAAACCTTTTTTTTTCACCCACCTCTCCCCATTCAGATTGCAATTTCCACTTGTGGTTATCTATTTGGGATTTGGTATCAATAAAATAGTCTCAGCTCCCTCCCCTCTCTTGTCCTGTATTATATTCGTTATTTGTGGAGGTCAGATAGTCCTCCAGGGCTCTGAGGCCCTGCACAGTGTCGGACGTGGGACTGGAGACCATAGTGCTGATCACCTAGGACCTTCTACGACAGCAGGCTTGCAGGGTGTGTCTGCTACCCTTCCCCGGGCAGGAGTCCCAATTCGGGGTTCCATGGATAATTCTACCAGTGGGTCTTTCTTCCCAGACTTGAACTACTTAGAGATGATATACCTATATGTGTCTTATCTCAAAATCGAGTTCAGGGTCTGGCTTGGAATCGGTGCTTTTAAACCTGTTTGATGAAAGCAACGAATGCCCTTGGTGATAATGCTCCTGACCTATGAAGCTGTACACAACGTGTGATTCATGTAGTCTAGCTAATCATCCTAGGCCTGCTGGCCTCTTCCAAAGACAGGACTTCTGCTTCAACTCAGAAGCTAGCTCTGTGCAATCCCCAGCAGCTATCTAGAATGCTGAGGCTGAAAACAGGGGAGGCTCTACCGGGACAGGTGGTAAGAAAGACAGGTCAGTTCTTCAAAGTTGGCCTGGAGTACAAAGGAGGCCACTAGAGGCAGCACACCATGGTGGGTAAGATCCTGGGCTCTGAGCTGAACCATGGGGTTTGGGATGCTGACTCCCTTTTATGGTACCTCCTAGTTGTGTGGCTCCGGGTACGTTACGTAACCTCTCTGTAACCAAACTTCATGTTCTGTAAAATGGGGATGATAACATGAATCTTACAGGGTCTTGGAAGGATGCAGTGAGGTAATCCATACATAGTGGGTGGTGCTGGCCCGTGGCTAGTGCGGGGTCCCTGTAGTGAGACAGTGCAGGTGATCACAGAAGCCAGGGAGGATGGAAGAGGACAAAATCGCCTCTTAAATGTTTATTATGGATCACTAACAATTCTGAAAGGAGAAAGATCAATGATAGCAACAGATGGAAGAAGATTCCAGTACAGAAAATACTCTGTGGGGCAGCATTTTTTTCAGAGGAATCAAAGATGGTGGCCCTTGACACAAATAGTCATTCTGTGATCAGGAAGTCTCGTTCTTACTTGCCTCTGGCTTAGAAGTCTCTGCCCTGTGCCCATGAGTCGTACTGGTATTTTTAATATGGTCTACTTTTCTTTCTTTTTTTTTTTTTTTTTTAAAGCTCAGCATGGGGCTCAAACTCACAGTGGTGAGATCAAGAGTCAGACGCTTAACCGACTGAGCCACCCAGGCGCCCCTCTCATAGCCTATTACTGATACCTGATTTTTTTCTGGCTCAGTCGAGGGGAGGACAGTGTTCCTTTCGCTTTGTTGCACACAGGGAGGTGAACGGGGTGGGGATCCATGAACATTTTTGATTAACTTTCACCTCACACATCCATTTCTCATCTTGCTGAAGCCTGGCTCTTTCACCTTGGTCAAAAGCAAACCCACTGTTTAGAACATGAAGTACCTGGAGATGCTGTCGTGGGAATCTAAGCTATCCATCCTGTGGGCTGTCTGTGCAGCAGATGCGGCGCCAGCACGGTCGTCTATGGTGTCCAGTCCAGACTCTCTGGAAAGGTTCATGATGTGGTTCTGGTAGTACATGTGGATGCTCTCCCGCGTGGGGACGTTGCCCTGCGGAGGGGAGACATCGCCACAGTTCTTACTTGTCTGGGCAGCCCCCTGGCGCTTCTCAATACCAAGAACTCTTGGTCGACATGCCCACCTCGCGCAAAGATGAAAATAAAGCTAGTCAAGGAGGCATTGATGTTAACTCATTGCATTAGTGGCCCCCGATATCACTGCGGAAGGCTCACAAGAAATCCCTTCTTGGTTATGGGTGAAGACAGTCAAAAGACACAACTTCCAGCTATAAAATACATAAGTCCCAGGGATGTCAAGGACAGCACAGTGACTGTACCATATACTTGGAAGTTTCTAAGAGGCTGGAACTTAATAGTTCCCATCACAAGAAAAAATAATTGAAACAATGTGTGGTCATGGATGTTAAATAGACTAACTGTGATCATTTTGGAATATATGCAAATATCAAATCGTTGTATTGTACACCTGAAACTAGTATGTTACATTGTCAATTACATCTCAATAAAAATAAGATAAACACTAGTAAAAATCAAATCCTTTCTTGTATGTAGGTAGTTTGGCTAAGTGATGATAACTTTTTCAGAAACAAACTAGTAATTTTAAATACTATCTATAAACCGTATGTGCCTATATTTTGCTGTTCTGCATATATCTTGATTTTTTCCCCCTGAGAAGTTTCAGATCAAACTTCCCAGACTAAACAACATAATCCTTCCCGAGACAGCGGAGTCGGTGCACCTGCAAACTGGTGAGGGGAAGGAACAGAGTGAATAAACTGGCCATTGTCCCAGAACTGTGTGTGCACGTGTGTGTGTACATGTGTGTGCATACAGTGTCTGATTATTTTAATTCTGAGCAATGGAACAGATTTAAATATACAGAAAAACAGAGGGGTTATATAAAGACTGTCCAGAAGACAGACTATAGATTTTGTGTTATCCTTTTTGGAGTTCTGGACATTGACTTTTAAAAATCTTTGTAATGAGGGAAGACGCAAAAAAAATTGTACCCATAAGTGTTACCTTTTTAATTTCTCTGGTCAGCATACATCTTTCAATTCTCAGAACTGTAGATATATCAATATGTTCCCTTGAAATGGAGTTAAGCCAAGTTGTGAAACTATCCACTGTTGCCAGAAAGAGAACCCAGGTGAATTTCAAAATGTTAAATATCCTCTTGATGATATTATCTAGGAAGAAGAAAAGCAACAAGGTTTCAAAGGTGCAAAATGCCCAAATCAGCCGTTTTGCTGTTGTGTAACACAGCGATCTCTTACCAAGGACAGACCTGGTTTCAGACCTGCATACCTAATATGAAGTGATGCCCGTGACGCTCAGCGTGATGGGGAGGGGGGGGGTGTGGAGGAGGACAGGCAGTATAGGAAGCTATGGGTGGGTCTTTCTACACATGCACTGGCAGCATCAAAACCAAACTGGGATAGAATTTTTATCCCGTGCTCAAAATATCAGTCAGGATAGGTCCATATTCAGACCACAGGTTTGATAAAGAGTAAGGTTGCATTCAAAGTTATTTCTGTTGTTGACACAGGGATAGAAGCTATCCAGGAAACTGGATCCTTTAATGTTTTTTTTTTTTTCTAGAAATTTCTTCTTTTCTTAAGGAATGACTATTTTTGGAAACAATTCTATTGATTCAGTGAGACTTTTGATGCTTGGCAGCTGCTGTTCAGTTCAATCACCCGCCACCTATTCTGTCAAGAGCTGAGTAGGGGTACCAGAAGTATACTGATACTACGAATTAGCTTCAACATTCCTATTTCATTCTACTGAGCTGGGCCCACACAGAATTCTGCACATGAGATCGATCCTGTCCAAACCAACAGATGCTGTGAGATTCCTGATGTTCTCGGGTTGTCTTCCCTCTCTGCAGCTGTGATGTGGGGAGCCGGACCAACTGCCTAGCATGATAAGCTCAGCTCAGATTGTCACCTGTCTGTGACACCCTCTGGGTGCAGGCACATGTGCCTGTCTTGTGCCCTCAGGGAATCCCACACGGGCTCTCTGATCATTGTTAAGGTTGGAGGAGGTTCCCTGGCTATGACCTAACTTATTTTAGGTCAGAATGAACATCAAATAGGGAAGATGGTGTCTTAACTATCTGTCTGACACCTCCATTCCCAGAAGCCAATGGTTTCTCAGATGGTATCCAAGGAACCATTCAAGCCACCAAATTTTGATCCATGTGAATTTTTTAGTTTGGCATTTAAAACATTTTGTCTTATTAGCGATTTCATACATTGACTACAGTAAAATGACTCCTTAGTGAACACCATAATGAATTAAAAACTGCCTTCGTGTTTATCAACAAAACCCTTAAACACCACCAGCAGCACCACTAAGAAAAACAACTGGTATCCCTCACCCTTTCCTCCAACCAAAAGATGCCAGGCTGACTCTGAATTTAATTTTGGAATAGGGGGAAAAAGAAGTTATTTGTGAATCGGGTTGCCTAGGAGGAAGGCATAATTTCTCTCGGGGAAAGGTTTGTTCTTTTCAAAAGGAGAAACATCAAAGGGAGCTTTAATCTATGGACAGTGTGGCCTCAGGACAGAGTCCAGGTGGGCAAGGTAGAGACAAAGAAGAGTTGAACAGTTCTACCTACTGAAGGAACAGGAATCTTGGAGCTGCCAGCTGGTACCTGGGGAAGAAAGCGGGAATGATCTAATGAGCCGGGCCCCAGAGGCACTAGCTGGGGAGAAACCCGCTGAGGCAGGAATAGTGATCACTGATTTTCCCTCCAACGTTGTTGCCTGTCTCTGCCATCGCTGCCCACCCCCCACCCCGCTATCCCCCAAAGCCTCTGTAAAATGCCGTCACACCTAACAGTTTTCCATGAGGTGTACTTTAGGAAGTAAGGCAATGAGGTATCTTCTGCCGAGCAAAGCTCAGGAAGGGACCAGCTGCTACATGAAGCCGAATGGAAAGAGGTCCTGCAGATTCCACAGAAGAGCCATTCTGAGCCAGAGGTGGCCAGGGGCCCTCTATGGGTCTTGCCCCTCCCCCAACCCATTTTGAGTTTAATCTGAGCCAGGTGTGAATTTCCCACAATGCTTTCTATGGAATCTCCAGCTGTGTTGTGTAGACGTAAAAAGAAAGTCTGAGCCCTGGAGGCTGAAGGACTTGGGGGTGTGTGTGGTCATATCTATTAATAAACTTTAGCAGCATCTCCCATTTTGGACAATTTATTTATTTACTTTGTCATATTCACAATGATCGCCTGCGGTGGTGATGAGACGTGATTATGTCACAGTTTTGCCGAGCATGGTCCTGATGGTAAGACTAAACTTGCGGTGATGGAGACACGGAAAACGCATACTTTCTTAACTCACATGATCACAAACTAACAAGAGATGTGGCTGTTTTAATTTTTATTTATTTCTTAGCCAGAGAGGCAGTAAGGCCCACAGTGGGGAAGGGCACATACTTGGGTTCAAATCCCAATTCTACCCCTTAGTGGTTATGTAGACTTGGAAAATTTACCTCATCTTTCTCTGCTTCAGTTTCTTATCTGTTAAATGAGGGAGAGGGTTTTTGAGGGGAACAGTGAGATGCCTAAAGCTCTTGGGAAAGTGCCTGGTAGAGATGTGTGATCTAAAATGTTAGCTACTATTGTTGTAGGTAGCTTCGCAGCAAGAATAGAACATCTGGCTCCACATATGCGAGAATCCAGTATTCTGGAAGTGGGGGTTCAGGTTTAAGAACAGAGCCAAAGACGGTTAGACAGCCTTGGGGAAGTCTCATTTTGGGCCAGCAGATGGCATCCTTGGAAGTATCTGTGTCCATAGCAAGAGTACCTGAAAATCTTGGCCTGTTATAAATAACGCACACAGGAGTTCTAACCCTATGACATTGAGGTAATGGCATGTTTATGGAATTACAGAAACATTTAAGTTCATTTCATTTGAAAGCTCCCACCCCTTTTTTCTCCTTCATGGAAAAATCTTCCTCCCAGTCACATCTATGTGAAGCCCAAATGACACCATGACTGAGGTAGGGTTTAGAAGACAGGGATTCAGTCCTTACTCTAGTAACTACATAGTCCTGAGCCAGCTCACTGGGGATAGATGCTCCCTTTGTCAATTGAGGACTTTGACCAACGTTTTTAGAGAAACTCTCATTTCCCCCACTGTACTTACCTCTCATTTAAATCCTTCTATGTCTTTTAAAATTAATTGACAATAGTTTTTGTGCTTTTCTTTGGGTGGCTTCCATGGGAAATTTATAATTTACTCCCCTAAATCCCCTTTCACAAATATTTGGGGAAGATAATTGACAAACGGACTTTAATCCAACATTTAATCCAACAGTATAAGTGTCAGATCTACTTTAAGGAGTCCACTTCGAAATGTCACTAGAGATGAGATTTCAAGGGACACTTGATTATTTAGTCAAAGTCCAGAAACAGTATTTGATGAATTATTTTTAGGCAGCCTTCCATGACATATCTTCTGGGAAAGCAACATTTTCAAATTTCCCCCAGCTCACATTTGTCTTTGTTTGGTTACCTGGTCCATCAGATTTCTTTTTGATTGGTTCCTGCTCTCGGTCTTCCCACTCCACAGGACCTGCCAAGTGTGTTCAATAAACATGAGTTAGGTCTTTTTTGGGTAGATTAAACGTCAACACTACTCTTCTGGGCTAAAAGGAATTCTGTAATTAAATCTAGAATATTCTGCCTAATATAAGAGTTCTCAGGGAAAAGTTGTAAGAACTTATAGCTCTCAGATTCTGCTTACTCCAGAGAAGAATCACTTTTAGCTGGGAATGAGTGAACTATGGTGTACTGGCTAAACCGTGCCAGCTTCCTATTGTTAAATGGCCTCTGAGTTCAGAACAGTTTTTCTATTTTTGATAGTTGAAAAAAAATCTTAAAAAAACAGCAATATTCTGGCATGTGAAAATTATACGAAATTCAGATTTTAAGGAACAGAACTACACCCATTTGTTTACATATTGTCTGTGGCTACTTTCCCACCCCCATCCTGGCAGAGACTTGTGGCCTGCAAAACTCAAACATTGACCATCTGGCCCTTTACAGAAAGAGTATGTTGACTCCTGATACATACCATGACATTTTAATTTTGAATACTTAGAGGTAATGTTACATATTTTAGTGTGTCACTCCATAGAATGGTATTATGGGACCCCATTTTATTTTTTAGCCTCTTATTTCAGGCTAAAGATGTCAGATCTAGCAAATGGAAAAATGGGACTCCCAGTTAAATTCGAATTTACAAAAAACAATATTTTTTTTTTCTTAGTTTAAGTCCCATGCAATATGTCCACATTATACTTGGGCTAAAAAATTATTTGTTGTTTTTCTAAAAACTCCAGCTATCACTGGGCCCTGTGTATTTATCTGGTAGTACTAAGACCATTCATGAACTGACTTCAACGAACCATCCCAAACTTACTTTCCACCATTCTGTTTTCCATCGCATCTTGTCTTTACCAACGAAGATGACCTGTTCTTTAATTTTCATACACAACCTTTCTTTCTTCTGCCAGAATGTCAGGCTCTACTAAAATACTTTTTCATGAAGTACTTTATTCCTTTATACTCTTGGCTATAAGTCCTCCTTTCTCCCTCTGGTCCCACACTATTTTATCTATGCTTATTTTTTAAATGGAACTCTGCAGTTACTTCATTTCCTCATCTGTGATGTAGGAAGAATAAAATGTCCTGGACTGTTATAAGGATCAAATGAGTTACAGCCTACAAAGTACTTCGAGCAGCACCTGGCATTGCAGAAGGCTGGAATCCACTTGCTTCATCTGTCTGGAAGTAATCTGAAAGGGACGAGCCCTTCTACCAAAGAAGAAGTGGCTAAATAAATATTAAAGGAATGAATAAACATCTATTTTCATCCCAATACCTTTTAATTATTGCTGTCTTTGATCTGAGGTAAACATCGGCACATGGAATCATCTTCATGAAACAGAGTAATGAGAGATTTGCAAGATGACTAAAAACACATTTTTAGAGCTCAGCAGATAATTTTGTGAGAACGCATGGTGGAGGATAGCAAATACAAGTTGGCTGGGGGGGGTAGGAAAGGGGATAGTGAGGGAGAATTTGCAACACTAAATATTAAAACTAACTCGATACCCACTGGACTTAAAAATAGATGACACTGGCCCAGAGCTAGACAGTAGGATAATGGATCAGAGTCCAGAGCCCAGAAACAGACCAAAGAATAAATGGGAGCTGAATATCGACAAAAGTAGCATTTAAATTCACTAGAAAAAAGGAGAATAATTTAATAAACAGGGATAACATAACAGCCTATCTGTGTAAAAGTAAACAAAGTAGGTCTCTAGTTCACAGAACAATAAAAATGCAAAATGTAAATAAAATTGGGAGGAAATAAGGGAAAATAATATCTGGGGGGAAGACTTTCTTAAGCAACATGGAAACCCTGAAATTGCAAAAAGAAATTGAGACCTCTTTGATATCAGAAAAAATTAAAAATTGTTTAGATAACATATACCAAAAACTAAATAAAAAGATAAGCACTGGGGGCACCTGGGTGGCTCAGTTGTTTGAGCAACCGCCTTTGGCTCAGGTCATGGTCCCGGAGTCCCGGGATTGAGTCCCGCATCGGGCTCCCAGGTCCATGGGGAGTCTGCTTCTCCCTCTGACCTTCTCACCTCTCATGCTCTCTCTCAGTGTCTCTCAAATAAATAAATAAAAATATTAAAAAAAAAAAGATAAGCACTGGATGTGTAAAAAATATTTGTAACACATAAGCAAAGGTTAATATCCTAATATATAGATGTTTCCTAAATCCATAAGGACAAACAACCCAATAGAATGATATTATGGAAAATGATAAAAATGTTTAAATCTCAGATTTGGAAGTATAAACCTGAAAATAGGAAATAAAAAATGCTCAGTTTCATTAGTTAGGAAATTCAAATGAAAATAAAAGCCATTTGTTACTCCAATGAAAGACAAATGATAAAAACAAAAAATAACATTCTGTAGGATAAGACTACAGGGAAATGGACGCTCTTGTACCTTACATGTAGGACTGTATATTTCTAAAACCTCTTGGGAAAATATATATTAAAGTAAAAAATGTCACATCCCTTTAGTCAGAAGTCCCACTTTTGATCTATTCTGTGGAAAGTCTGTGCTCTTCCTGGCTTTTTGCTATGCATTTAAATACACACACATATATGTATGTATGACTATGTGCATTTTTGTGCGAGGCTATCTATGATAGCATTATTCATTATGGCAAAATTTTGGAAGCAAATATAATGTCCATTAGTGATGGGATAGTTGAATAAATTATGCATATCCATACTGTAGACAATTCTGCAGCCATTAAAAAAGGATGATATAGTTTTATAAATACTTAATTGGAGAAATGTTCATTTCCCACTGCTAATGAACATACCAGAGGGATCTGTAGAGCATGAACTCATTTTCGAAAATAAACAAAGTAATTGGTGCCTGCACACACCTACATCACAGACCAGTAAGAAGTGGACATGAGTACCACACACAGTGAGGACTTAGCCCTTGCGGGGATGGGTTTCCACTGCAGATTATCAAATCTACCTCTCAACTCTTTGACTTGAGTCAAAGACTCTTGACTCATTGGCTGTGTCTTCATTTTGTCTTTTGAACAAATAAAGTAAAATAAAATTTAAAGCTACCAGGAGACAGCAGGGAGAAGAATGGTCAAAGAGGAGAAAGGGTTCGTAGTTAGAATTCCATGAGTAAGTATGCTTCTTTTCTGTGACTTTTGAAGACATTTTAATTTCACAAAAATCTGGGTCTATTTCCTTAGTAAAAGAATCAAAATATAACACATAAGCGTAAAGTTCCCTAAAATCATACCACTTAATCTCAGTCTGTTCACAGAAGAGACTCCACTCCTACTTCCCCCAGAAGTAACCACCGTTGTTAATTGCTAAGTATTCCTCCCGATCTTTCTCTTGCATTTATACATATTATATGCGTCCATTAAAAATGCAAAACACTGTCTTGAGGAACTTTGTTGGCTTCCTTTGTTTCCCAAATGGTTTTATAATGTGCATGCCATTTGCAACATAATACTTTTTATTTAATAATATGTCAAGTTTAAAGTACTGTTGATGTTTGAACAACACAGTTCTGAACCCTGCAGGTTCACTTATATGAGGGTTATTTTCTTTATAAATACAGTGCAGTTCTGCAAATATATTTTGTCTTCCTTATGATTTTCTTGATAGCACTTTCTTTTCTCTAGCTTATTGTTCAAATATAGTATATAATGAATATAACATACAAAATATGTATCATTTGACTATGTTATCAGTAAGGCTTCTGGTCAATAGTAGCCTATTAGTAGTTAAGTTTTTGGGGAGTCAAAAGGTATACAAGAGTTTTGATTGTGTGCAGGTCAGTGCCCAAATCCCCACATTGTTCTAGGATCAACTGTAATCCATCTAATTTTTTTAACTACTGAATAGAATTCTAAGTTTTTGTTATTAAATAATACTTGATAAATATTTGTAGATACAGGTCTTGTGCAATATGCAAATATTGTTTCAAATTAAGCCACGCCTCTAGAAGTGGGACTGATCATTTAACATTTGAATATTTAACTGTACATTTAACATTTAAAAAAATTATTATTATTTTAGATTTTTAAAGATTTTTATTTGTCAGAGAGAGAGAATGAGAGAGCACAAGCAGGGGGAGCAGCTGGCAGAGAGAGAGGGAGAAGCAGACTCTCTACTGAGCAGGGAGCCCAACATGGGGCTTGAACCCAGGACCCTGGGATCAGGACTTGAGCAGAAGGGAGACGCTTAACTGACTGAGCCATCCAGGCGCCCCCAACATTTTTATAGATATCTAAACATTCTCTCCAAAGTGGATACACTACTCCGCTACACCAATTATCGTGTTGTATGAATTGTAACTCATACAAACACTTATTTTCCTACTAGCTCCAAAAAGTGATATTAACAAATGTTCGGTTTTTTCCAATCTGATAGGTAAAACACACAAACAAACAAGGAAAACAGGATGTCAAACTGTTGGTTGTGTTTCTTACATTAGTAGTGAAGCTGGGCTCCTTTTGTCTACTTCTGTTTCCTGATCTGTGAATTATTTTTCAAATCTATTCATCTATTGGATTGAGCTTTTCTTTTACCGCTCTTTAGGAGTTCTTAGTATATCCAGAATACTAATCTTTAGTCTGATATATATATTTATATATATATAAATATATATAATGAAAATATTCTTTTCTGGGTGTCCCACTTTCACTTTCACTTTGCTTTTGGTGTATAGTTGTAGCTTGTAATTTTTCCTATCTTCGGAAAAGTGTTCCTGTTGTATGTTTTCACATGTAATGTTGGAGATGGCATAGGTAGTTATGTTCCTTTTTTGGCTCCTGATACTGATAGTGTGTTTTTCCTTTTCTTCTTAATACAATTTCCAAAAGTTTATCCATCTTACTAGTTTTTTCTAAGAACTGCTTTTCACTTAATGATAAATCTTGTCCTGTTATTTCTTTTCTGTGACTCAACATCTGCTTAAAAAATTAATTTTTTCCTTCTACTTTCTTTGGATTTATTTTACTCTTCTCCCTCTTCTCATTTTATAAAATGTATATTCACTTAAACTCATGTTTTTACTTATTCCAAAGGTCTGACATGAGCAATGATGGGCAAGCAGAACTGTATGCACTCCTTAGAATATGAGAATGATGTTCCTCCAAAGCTTCTGTCCTGCTGTAGCCCAAGGCCACAGAAACAGAGAGTGCTGGCTGGACCCTGCATTCACACAACACTTACCCTCCCCAGATCCTTTTCTCCTTCTTTTCTGTTCTTCTCTTGCAGACCTTTTTTTCTCTTTGCGTCTCTGTCGGAGTGCGGTTTTAGGGTCAGTGATCCAGGCTTGATAAACAAACTGAAGGGGGAAAGTTCGATTATTTTCTGGCTTTTTCATAATTTGAATGAAAAGAAAAGGGACCAACACCAAGCTTCCAGACTCTGATCATATATATATATCTATATGTAGATATAGATATATATACACACACATATATTTCTTGGTCATACATATATATATGTTCTTTGGTCATATATATATAATATATATATATATATATTCCTGGCTTTGGTCATATATATATATATATATATATATATATTTTCTTTTTCTCCCAGTGCAAAATAAATCTGCTCCCATTTCCTTCAGTATCCTGAGTTGACCTGTGTTCTTTCTATTATCATGAAATGAAATATGAAAACAGACATTGGAGGAAGATATTTCTTCCAGTTTCACAATCCTGAGATACTTTGGGTGACCACCATTCCTCCCAAGTCCCCATGTACCACCACCACTTGGGAGAGTTACTGAGTCTTTGTATTACACATGACAGGAATAAGCTGGGCACCTTGCTAAGTGTCATTGGAGTAGTTTTCTCCCCTTGCAAATAAACTTTAAATCAAAAACAAAACATCGTTTGCTCATTTACTTTGGGAAAATAGCTTTGCACATTTGATACCCTCCCTTGTGGAAAACAGCTATGACCAACAACTTAGGAAAGGGTTTTGTAGATCGATTAGTATTTGGAGAGGAAAAAATAATGTGATAGCAAGGTTAAAGAGTTATTCTAGAATGTTATGGAAAGAAAACTGTGGTGCTTTTGGTTGCCTTTTGTCATTTTTATTCAAGACCTGAAAATGGTTACATTAATATAACAAACCCAATAACCACCATAGAGCAACTTTGAACAGCCCTCCCACCAACAGTCTCCCAAGTCATGCAGATGGAACCGAAAGAAAGCCCTGATACACAAAGTCAGCCATATGTAATCATGAAGCCAAGCAGACATGCTCCTCATGCACCCAAACACACCTGGGTCTCAGGGAAGCTGGGTTTTCTATTACAATGATAAAGTTAAAGGAATGTTTTGTGGGGTCACTTTGTAAACCCAGACACTTCACTGTATTTTATATTATTTTCAGATTTCTGAAATCTTTGGAAAACACAATGTAAGCAAACCACTGGCATGGTGATGTCAGTAAAAATAAAAGGGGATCCAACTTTTCAATGTACAGAAATGTAAAGGTCATAGTGACTAAAGAAGAATATTCTTTTTTCTCACTGTAGAAATCTGAATCTATGGGCAATTAACATGAATGGAACATCTGTATTATTTCTGAAAAATAAGCCTGGAAGGCAAAAAATAATCCTATTTTATGCCAGAATGTTTTTTGAGAAAAGAGAAAATGAACTGACTCTGGAAGAAGGACCAAATGAAGGAATTTATGGTAGATGTGTACTAAGCATGCTAACCAAGAACTCCATCAAGAATATCTTTGCCAAGTGTGTAAATTACCTTGCTCATTAAACCTGCCACCTACTAAAAAAAAAAAAAAACAAAAAACTTTGAGGCTTAGTACATTAATAAGCAAACTGCTTCAGAAAAATATTGATTCTTTTACAAAAATCTGAACTGCTAAACACAATAAATTTTCAGGTTTAAGAACAACATCTGATGACAAGTCATTTAAAGAAAGAGTTATGAAAATATTGCTTTTAGATAATGACATAATCTCCAAAATGGAAAATTAAAAAGTAACTCAGGATCTGTGAATGTATTAGGTGTGTAAGTTGGAGGAGTGCTTTTGTTCTGGAGAAAAATGGAGAGGGAGAGAGAGAAGGGGCATTTAGGACAGAACTGTAGAACTCTTGAAGAAGGGTGAGTGCCATTATTAAAAGGAAATTCCTGGTTCTACCTATGATCCCTTAATGATTAAGCCCATCAGTGCTTTCTCACCGAGATGAGAATTTACATAATTCAAACAAGGGGAAATGAGAGAGGGAGGAAATCTTATGAGGAGTCCCTATTTGTAGGTAAACTATCTTACTGTTCATGTTTGGGATTACAAACTCTATCGAGTGCCAGGAATATTTGACAGAAGCTCAGTCTGACTGTTTCAGGAAATGATGGTAACAAAGTAGGAGGAAAGATCCCACTTCTGAGTCAAGAAATAGAAGTTTCTTTAACTGGAACTTCTCAGTTCTCACATTGTAACTATAACCACCATCCAAGTTCATGGGTGTACACACCACTAACCATGTGAAAGAAAATACATGAAAATGTCCATAAATTAACTTTGGTTTCTTCAAATTGCCACTATTAGTCTATATTCTTAAGATAAGATAACTAATGTTAAATTTTATTTATTTATTTATTTATTAACTTCATCTTAAGTTTTATCTTAAGTCTGGTCATGTGATTTTATCTTCAGTTTTATCATATATTTTAGGGGGAAATGAGGTTCACTTTACTGAAAATGTACTATGCAAAAAGCATTTAATTTTTTAAAAAGGATAGAACTACATAGAAATGGATGGAGATTTTTCACTGAAATTGATAAATTTTAATAAACTGTCCTTTAATTCATGTGTGACCCAGAATTTTATGTTGTATGTAAAAAGTTTTCTTGTTTGTTTGTTTTTAAATTATATATATATGTATATACCAAAGAAGTATATACACATATGTGTATATCTGTATATATATATCTGTATATATACACATATGTGTATATATTCTTGTATATATGTATATATATGTGTATATATTCTTTCCTTTTTTTTTTTTTTTTTTTTAGAAAGGGTGTTGGTAGGGGGCAGAGGAGTAGAGGGAAAGGGGCAGAGAGAATCTTAAGCAAGCTCCATGTCCAGTGCAGAGTCCGATTTGGGGCTTGATCTCACAACCCTGAGATCATGACCTGAGCCTGAGCCAAAGTCAAGAGTCAGAAGCTTAACTGATGCATGCAGGTGCTCCTTTGTTTTTATTTTTAAAGTAAGATAGAGGATAATTGTGTTATAATCGTTCATGTAAATTCTTAAATATGAATGGAAAGACTTGCATGGTAGTCATAAAAGCGAAAAGAAAAGAATCCCAAGGCAGTGAACACATTGAATATTAAACTAACAATCAGAATCCCAGCATTTTAAAAATGGGAGGAACCTGGAGGTTTAGAATCCCTGGCCCCACCCAAGATGGACCAGCAGCTACCTTTCCTCTGGGCGCTCAAGAGAAACACACATTATACGTGCCGTAGGTGGGACCTGTTTTCTTTACATCACCTGCATTTAAATAAAATCCCAGGTGAAATGGGAAAAGTGCTGGTCTCCTTCACTGTACAAACAACTGCTTAACATGTGAGCATAAAGACCTAAGAGTTTAAATTCCTGCCCCAGATTACGTCCACAGAACCAGCTTTCTATAAAGTGCGTGAATAGGAGTTCACTATTTATGATTTTCAGTAAGGAGTGACTAGAGCATGGGTAGCTGGATAATTTCTGCTGTGCGTTGGCTAAACTGACCAACAGCATTCTCACATTTTATTCTGCACTCTCTGGGGTGACGTGGGAGTGAAAAGCCACACAGACCTGACATGATAGCCCAGCCTTGGAAGGGGTTGAACTGAAATCAGAAGAGTAAATGGAAGACAATACCCAATTTAGGCAAGATGGAGCCTTGAAAAGGAAGCCAACAAGGAGATGGAGCAAAACGAGTCTTTTATTAGGCTCGTTCATAGTTTTACCAGCTTTCTGAGAATAATAATCACACATTTTACACATCACGACCGATGCATGCAACCAGATGTGACCTTTTTAAAAATGAGATGTGACTTAGGCAAAACTACAAGAAGGACAGAGTAGACGTGTATCTGCATTTTCTCGCTCTATGTTTCGACAGGCTCTGGTATCAGCTGAAGAATGAGAATCAAATAACAGGAAATGTGGCTTCTCGAAACTCTACTTGGAAAGGTCTACAATTTTAAGTTCTCATACTTCCTCCATTGTAGGATCTATAGAACAGGGAAAATGCAGATGTAGGGCAACAGGGAATCTGCTTGTCTAAAGTTCTATGGAGCGGAGGGTCACACACCACACATCAGTGAAACGTCAAATACCTTTGCAGCTCTGATTAAATACTGAAGAATAGTTTTGGGAAGTTTAATGACAGACTTTGGCAAGGCTAAAATGGCCGACGCAAATTTCCCAATAGCTCTCTACAAAGAAGGACAAAGCAAGAGTGGTTAGTAGAAAAACACCAATGACTAAAAACTTAATACATGATGTCAGTGTGAGTTCGTCTCTACAATTACATCAACTAGGTTAAAACGTGCCCATCCCTGAAGCTAGAATCAAATGTGCTCTGCTCAGAGGTTAGGAATAAGGAAAAGAGTTGTTGCATGTAATCCGTAAACATGGCGAGCATGACCATGTTCTCTCCTTTGCTGAATGAGGAGTGATGGTTATAAGAAAAATCATTAGAGTAAAAATAAATGAGTCATTAGTATTTGACAAGCCAGCCGCACACATGCACACAGACGCCATCTTTAAGACAAAAATTCGGGTAGCGATGGGGCCAGTGAGAAAGCATCAGAGCAGGGTGTCTCCACAAATAATTTAGTTCCTTAATTTCATTGGGAATACAGTAACGGATGTAACCCTCCAGTTTGAGAAGACCTGGGCAGCAAAGGAGCCATGACCTTTTCATGGACACATTATGAGGCTTGATGGATATCACCCTCTATGTCTTGCGGTATAATAACTAAGAAATAACAGTCCTAACACATGACTCCTTTATAAAAGAAATATATATCAAACTTTCACCCTGCATGTAGTTCTACTGACCAGTCCTCATCTTTAACAAACATGGATTAGACATTCCCTGGATATACAATACTGGCTGTTAAGCTATGTAACTAAGAATGATCTGGCAGTTTCTGAAAAAGAAAGGCAATTAAGCTGAAAAAAAAAAAATCAAACTGTGCTAGCTATTTCCAGGTTTTCAATCAATTCTCAAACCTTTGGCAACACAAATGAAAAGGATTCTCAAGATTTGAAGTACCATTTAAGTGACCATTTGTTTCCAAAGAAAGCAAGAGCTTCATTTTTATGATCAGCTAGTTCACATATCAAAATATAAGTCCATTCAAGTGGTTCAAAGTGATACCAGACAAGTCTTCTTCACCTCGTACTTGTAACAGAAAAATAAAGTTCACCCAGGGAAGCTTTATTTTTTTTTTTAATAGCATCAGAAGATTTTTTTGATGCAAGTGAATGAAGACCTGGTGGGAACAGTGTTCTTTGCAGTAATTATACTGATGCTGACAGCAAGCAGCGTTAGAGTTTAATGAGGAATAAACAATTTCAGGTGGAAATCAAAAACATCTGGAAGCTGTGACACACATGAACACAGTGGCAGAAGTCTAGGCCTGCAATCAAGATCTGTCAGAAAGAATAGCTCTTCAACTAGCAGAGGAGATGGTTTTCCCAACCCCATAATTACCTGGAAAGCTGACCTCCTCGGAGGTTCTTCATCTTCCTTTTTTAATTCTTCCTCTTCCTCCTCTTCACTATCCGTTTCAAACAAGTAATAATCTCCACTCCTGACCACTAAGCAAAACAAAATATTTATTTATTTCTTGGAAGAGATATGAGGTCATTAAGGGCTTATTCATGAAATGCCCCCCCCCCCCCGAATACATAAACTGTCCACAAAAGACCATAGCAAGAGATGTTGGTAAAAAGGAAAAGACAAGAGATGAAGAGAACTCATTCTGGGCTAATACTACTTGGTGTTGGTGTGGTTGGGTCTACAGAGCGTGAGGCCTTGTCTACACTGTGTAAGAAAACCGGCCACTACTGGGTTCATCTGACAGTTTCTTCCTTCTTCAGTGTCAATTTTACACAAATGCTTCAGATCAACTCTGCAGCAACCTGTTTTGTTACCAAAATGGCCAAAATAATGGCTAGAAAACTGTAAAAAGAGTTTCACAGTTCAGACGATTTGGCAATTTGGGTCCTTTAGACGAGGCCAAAGTGAAGTGGAAGATTTGGTGTTGTCTGAAGGGGTTGAGTGTGGTAGAAATGCCAGTCAGGATGGTTCAGGACCAAGAATCAGCATCACCAACTTCCACTTCACTTTCTACTGTGCAGACCTGGCTCTTCCACACGTGACACAGGAACATTACGCATATGCCAAGACATTTGAAAGAGTTAAAAAAACAAAAGAACAAACAAACAACCACCAACAACAAACACATTGCCGTGAGGAGGAAATGGGCAGGTAACATGAAAAAAAGAAAACAACCGCAAAAACACCACTACCACACTCTGGCTATTTCTACACATAGCATGGGACAGACTAAGGCAGGGCAGACAGGGTCCGTACGGTTTAGCACTGTTGGGCTTCTGGTCAACCAGAAGGTCCGTTACCTATTGAAGTGTGAGGAGAACTGTACTGACCATAAGACTCAAAGCACAAACAGTACGGATTGCCCTTGTCTTGCCTGATATTTTCCCTGCAAGAACATATTGCTGTGTTAAAACTTAGGAGCAGAGAAAGTGGAAATGTCCAGAGACTTAAAGAAATTTGAGAATCCAATCTTTTATTAGTTTGAGCATTATTTTAAGTTGTTCAGGGAAAAGAGACCCAGCATATACATTTCTGATGCTACAAGAACTGTACCATCATTGCAGGAAAAAATATGAATTATTTTCAAGTTATATTCAAGTTTTCGAATGCTGAGGTATCTTTTGGATGACATCACATGATGTCTTTCTTTTTCTTTTGGATTCATATGTTGTAAGGTAATGGAAAACCTTGGCTTGTTTAAAATTAGTTGCTTGAATATCACTAAACATGGTCAAAAGGTAAATAATTTTGCCCATGATTTCAGACGTATCTGAAGCCTCCATCCGTGAAGATGCAGAGTGAATGAATTGGGCCTTATATCCTTGAACAGAAGCACTGTAATTTGTTACTTGTATTTTGAAGAAAGAACCAGACCCAGAATACTGGGTCCAGGCCCGAGGGAATAAATGCAGTACAACATAAGGTAAGAATAAGCAAGAACAAACCAAAGTTATAGCATCACATTTGACAGTGGGGAAGACCATTAAAGTAATGCCTTCATGTAAGCTCAGACATTTGCAGGAAAGTTACATGGATTCTATGTCACATGGTAATTTGGTAAAAACAGAGTATCATAAGATTGAGCATTTTACCCTCATTATAGGCTCTAAAATCAACAATAGCTTAAATTGTATTCAATCATACCTTCTATGGCTTTTATTCATGTGGACACAGGGGAACCCAAAAAAGTGTTCATCTCAAGCAGTCTCAACACTGATTTGATCCTTTAAAAAAAACTACGAATTTGTATGCGAGAAGTAGAATTCACACCTTTAAAAAGGCAGCAAGTGTTTTAGGAAAAGTCTCCTATTCTTTTATAGAATGTTACTGAAATAAAAGTAGGAAAACCACAGAAAATGTTTTCTTCAGTGCTACCTGCTAATAAGAAGTAGAGAGAATCTTGCATCTGCATTGATTAGTTCAGAGTCAGCTCCTGCCTGCAGCCTGTGTCCATGAACATATCCTGGATACTGATGTTATTGCTGCTGCACTGAGTGTGGAAATGACTTTTAAAATCCTACTTCTTGTATCCCCAGAAAGCTGGACCTTGATTTCAGATATTTAACAATGGAGTGAGGCATGTCATTGTTTTAGGCAGTACTGAGTTGGCACGGAGACACACTATCCTTGAACAGAAGGTATCATTGAACAGCAATAATGCGATCGTATGTGTGCACATAGGTATGGAAGTGGAAGGTTTGCCACCTACAGACTAGGTTAAGATCTTGACTGCTTGCCAGTAATACGAACAACATAGCGACATTATCGTATCATGGACAGACTCACAGGAGGGTGTTCCAAGTGCACGCATTCTCATATTCCACACCTGCATGAAATATCTATTTAAAAGCCCAGCGGCTCAAGAGATCAAAATAAGGGCTTTTAATAAAGTGTTTCTGATTCTAAAGATAAATTTTGGAACTCATCGTGGTCTAAAAAAATAATCCACATACTCGTTCCTTTCCTTTCCTCACAAGCTTGTAAAAGGAAACACAGTTTGCTGAAAAATTTTAACACCACAGTCAGAATCTGGTTCCAAACTATGAATTGCACACATTCCTGCATTATTGCACCAAGAGGTGGTGTAACAAGGCACATTTCATTTAATACCGGTCTTTAAGAACTTGCTATAATGAGGGTGAAATGAATCAGAAAACTAAAGTCAATAACCTTCACGAGAAATTCTTTAAATTATTACCAACTTGGAAGATGATTATCAAAGACCATATCCAATTCCTTCCAAAATGCAATGTTTAGATCAAAAAAGGAAAGACCTCTATGATTGCAATGGGAATTTACCCCAGGTGAAAGAGAAAACTTTCAGTATGAAACAATTTTGAAATGGATAGGTCTGTCTAAACTAGCAAAGGGCCCTTTAAAAACAGAAAGATAGGCACAGTTTACTTGTGACTTGATAGAAATAGGCTTATAGTGTACTGCTTGTGACTGTTAGTAGGACGAACACGGCCAATGAACAATACATTAAAGAGTCACACAGAATTTCCACCTGAATCTTTGTCTTTTGACTTGGCAGCAAACGAAAAAAACGCTTTAAAACTCATGTTTTTTTTTTTTCCTGCCATAAGGCTAGAAATTCAATATTTGAGATTAAATTTAATGACACCCAGGTATACTGAGCAAATTTTGTGCAATACTTTCTGAAATTGGCTTGCTGATTAAAAAATATTAATTTGGGGGTCAGGGAAACCAATGCCATATCTCAGTGAGGCCAAGAAATTAGGCATGGCAAAAGATTCCAATCAATTTGACTTTCTTGTGATTCTGAAGATCCTACTAGTAGAGTCCCTCCCACCATCATGCGAGGTTGTGGGCCTTGGTGATAATCCCTGTTGGGTCACATTAGCCAGGCATAAAAGCCTGAAAACATTATAAGTAATGTGCAAAATAATTAATAATTATTTTGTAGTCTAACGAATATAAGGAAGGTGAGATCAAAATGGATCATTGTATTCTAAGACCATACACTGGCCAACAGCGAGGCCAGTTGATTTCATACGTTAAGCAGAACAAATATAGTCACTGAGTTTTGTAATTCCTCATTCCTTTTATGATCCGGAGGGAAACACAGTAATTCTCTGACTGTGACGCTCTGCTTTTCAAAACCTGTTGTCTGCCTTTGCTCTTAATCGGTCATGGCTGTTTGCTGAAGGCTGCGGCCATGCCACATGCTGGGGTTTGGATTGAGAGTGTCATTTGAGAGCCTTTAGAAACTGGGGAAGAGGCAGTGTCTTGATAGAAATAGGCTTATAGTGTACTGTTTGTGACTGTTAGTAGGACGAACATGGCCAATGAACAATACATTAAAGAGTCACACAGAATTTCCACCTGAATCTTTGTCTTTTGACTTGGCAGCAAACGAAAAAAACGCTGATTAAAAAATGAATGCATTTTAAGTCATCCTGATCTTTATATTCGATAAATTGCTTTAAAAAAAGTGCATGCAAATAAAATCAAAGCTCTGGGGGTGAGGAGAGGAGATACTCATTGGCATCCAAGCCCAGTGCCTTACAAAGAGGGTCACCGACTCTTTGAATTTAATGATTATTCTCCCAGGAGGAGCCAAAACTCATTTTTATTTTTATTTTTATTTTATTTTATTTTTTTTATTTTTATTTATTTTTTTAAAAGATTTTATTTATTTATTTGACAGAGAGAGATCACAAGTAGGCGGAGAGGCAGGCAGAGAGAGAGGAGGAAGCAGGCTCCCTGCTGAGCAGAGAGCCCGATGCGGGACTCGATCCTGGGACCCCGAGATCATGACCTGAGCCGAAGGCAGCGGCTTAACCCACTGAGCCACTCAGGCGCCCCAAAACTCATTTTTAATAAGGGTTTTCAGCCGTAAAATAAATACACATCAGCAGAACTCTAGACCTCAGAATCAGATAAAATGGTAGCAGTTCATTTTCCCTTTCTGAGCCCACAAATGGTGCTCGGGAGTGTGTCAGCCATATGCTGGGCTTTCTTCAGCCAGCATGGTAACCCCGGTGGGTTTCTTGGGAAGATTCCATCTCCGGGGCCCAGGGACCCATTCACATCACCATTTTCCTACACTCTGACCCCCTATCAAGTCACAAGGATCAAACCATGCATGGAACACACAGGTCATGGGGACGCCTGAATTCTGGTCAAGGATATAAGGGTTAGAATCGATGAAATCGTAAGAGGATCGAGAAAACCTACTGGAAGCATGATCAACCCAAGGCCGCCACCACTGCTTTTTTTTGCCCTTGGCTTTCTGTTTGTCTGCTTCTCCTAAAATAAAATATGTCCAAATATTAATTCTTAGGAAGTGAGAAAACAAATTTTGAAAACCACGCTTTAACAACTCAACTGTCAAAATCTAGACAAGTCATAAAAGTACATCAGAGGTCAGGGAAAGGAACCATATTGAGTCTGAAATGTTTATACATATGAGAAAGTTGATTTCACAAGGCAAGTACTAAGTGTTCTAGGAACATTATGCCACATTTTCACTTTCTTTTTAGTACTGCAGGGCATATAAAGAAACATAAAAAAGAAAGGATTATCTCTCAAAAAGGCATCTCACACTGAATTCTCCATTGAATTAACAGAAAAGAAGCATCACCTAAATTTTATAAGACAATTTAGTGGCAAATAATTTGTAAAAATGCCTATATTTCAATAATCAGAAATTTCCTTGTGATTATTTTAAAGCATGGTTGGAAAAATATAAATTTATTGGGGATTAATAGATGTTATGCACTGGAAAATACCATGCACTATTTCTCCATTCCCTTAAAACAGAAAAGCATGCAAACATTTATAAGAAGACCTTTCAAACTTAATGATATAACAAATCTATAATCCGATATAATAAATATATATTTCATTTTCAGTTTCATTGGAACAGACAATAATTAAAGGATATTTTATCTACCATTATTCAGATGCCACATAAATATGCATACATACTCAATATTTGTTTAGAATTTATAGAAATTAAAGACAATAACAGTAGTCTGTCTCTGAAATACCTTCCCTAAAGGAAGAAATTAAGCAAATCCATGCTCGTTTTCTTCAAAAAACTCATCTCTGCAAGACAAACACTAGGTGAGGGGTTGATTAAAGTGGTTTTGCTGAAGAGGAGTTACTTGTAAAATCATGGAGTCATTAAATATGTCCTTAATGAAACAAATACATGTATCCCATTCACAATCGGAAGATAAAACTTGCTAAGTTCAAAAAAAATTGATAATCCTGGCAGAATAAGAATAATGTTATGTAACAGCCCTCCCCATACTCATGCTATCATTCAATGCTAAGCTACTTGAACAAGAGGGAAATGTCTTGACATACTTTCGTCATCCTCTTCAGAGAGTTTTTGGATGTCTTGGCCTTCCCCCGATTCCTGGGTCAAGCTCAGCATCCTCTCCTTACCCTTTTTGTATTTCTGTTGCCTGGCTTTGATGCGATCCATCCTGGAAAATAGAACAGCCACAGCAATGCCAAGAACACGCCCCGAGTAATCACACAGTTGGTTTACGTTTAAACCTGTATGGATAGGACTTATGAATTTTTTTTTTTTTTAATCAGCAACACATTCTTGCTTGGGGATGTCTATATGTGTGTACACGGACACAACCATATTACTTGGCTTTGGGTAGACGCTCATCTCATTAAGATGATCACAATTATGTGAAGGTTTGCTATGCAATACTTGATGTCCACTTATGCCTCGTACCATAGCCATTTTGAACACAGTAAAGGATGAAATGTGAATCCTTTATCCTCCCAGGATTTGCAATTTTAAAAAATTAGGAACTGTCTAGCTCATGCAGTTGTGAAGAGCCAATGAAAAGGGGTGAAAGGGTGAGGACTGTTTTGTAAAAAGCAAGTTGTTCCGCGATATTCATAAATACTCTCTGAGACCGCATGACTCTTCTCTATTTCAAATCTAATCTCTGATCAGTTCTGGAAAAATGGTTTAGTGTGTCTTTGATTATTGAGTCAGTGCCGTTTATTTTGTCTGCTTATTCAGGAAGTCTGACTCTTCAGAAACTATAATGTTGACCGGACCCGTCCTCTTGCGGTGTTCCATTTCTTAATTTAGCTTCTTAAAATTCTGCTCAGGTTTTTAAGCTAAGTGCCATTTCTGCTTCCTGTGGCTTAAACAACACTTTTAGCTTCTCTTTTGCAATGATTATTACCTTCATTCTTTTACATCCTGACTTTCTGTCACCTAAGAGGATGTATTCTTAAATGGAAAAACTCAGTGAAGTGAATGATAGTAAACAGGTCTTCCTAATGGGTAAATAGGAACTCATTCTACATGTGGGTCCACATTTGTTGCTTGTCTAAGCCTGATGTAGATAACTAGAAGCAACAATGGCAACAGTTATGCCATAACTGCTTATATAATAGTTTATATACCTCATATCTTTGATTCTGGAAATAACCATGCTACGGGATGGTGTGATTTATGCTAAAAACATTTCTGAGTGGGGTGGAGGAAGAGCTGGGAAATGAGGTCAGAACGGAATGAGGGGGTCTCAGCAAACCTGGGGAATTTTCCCCGGGTGTGGGGGGGTGGTGATGGAGGATGGAGTTTCTGCTTTTTTGGAGAACGTGGGTAGGTATGGAATTCTGTGGTCATCCATTCCTAAACCCAGCCCCTAAATGAAGTGCTACCTACCAATCCTTACAAGTTACATTTGCTGCTAAAAATTTCACTCTAAGAAAATTTGTTTCAAGGGCTTTTTAAAAAATGAACTAATAAAATTGAAAAAGAAATTCTCAAATCTCCTGTTAAGTCAGTCCATTACTTGATTTATCCAGAACATGACAGTAGAAAAAAAGGTCTTGAACTGCATCCATGGAGACAGGGGCTGTATTTCTAGGACTGCTTCTAGGTTGTTGTGGATTGAAAGTCATCTAATGTCATGCATCATCAGTTTCTTCCCAGAAAGACTGTTATTATAATATCTTTAGAGATCCTTCCAATGCCAAATCTCTGCATGTATTCTCTTAATTCGTAGATAGAATGAACATTTACTCCAGTTGAATGGGACCGGGAAAGACCCTGTCTCATTCATGAGCTCATTTAATCTTTATAAAAACCCAGGCAGAACTGTGAGCCCTAACTTAAATCAGAAGGCTGAAATTCAGAGAATTGGAATGACTTGCTCAGGGTTCCAGAGTAAGCAGTTGAACCAAGACTTGACATTGGTCTTGTCCAACATGGCGCCCCTTTCCACGACATTGCACTTCTCTTTCTTTTCAACTACTTCCATTTTCAGTCCAGTGAGCAAAAGCTTCTGCCATGACACTGAGCACATGCCCAGAAGCTCCTTAACACGGTGGGTTTTTTAGGGCTATTAAGGCTCCCTGAGAGGTGAGAGCCAGCTGAACAGGACCAGACAAACCCCAATTATAACAAAAGAAGGACAGTAAAACCAAGCTTCCTTACTGCCTCTTCAGCTGATCCATTGACTTTTTCTCTTCCTCAATTCTTGCCTTTACAGCCTTGACAATTGTGGCTTGGAAAAGTTCAGCCCCTCTAGAGAAAAATAGGAAGTAGAGAACAAATTAGTGTTTCTATCCTTGTTACTTACCTTCCCCTGAAAATGATTATCAAGGGTTAGAAAACATTTCTTTCTGGACCATTGACTAGAGTCTCCTGGCTGGGAGTGGGAGTCCCAAGACCCCATGTAGGAGCCCATTCTCACTGGATGAAGAAGGCACAGCCTTTCCTGGGAGGGAGTGGGCTGCTCACAGCCACAGAAGGTCATCAAAACAAACGAACAAACAAAAAATGGTTTGCGTTTTCTAAGACATTAAAAAGGATGCACCCCTTTGAACCTGTCCCGCAGAACCTTACATCTCAGCAAAGTATTGTTCACCTGACCTTATTATAGTTGTCCCATGAGGGACCATTGGCAAGGAGGAGTGAGTTCGGATTAGTTTTCTACTCAGTGAGCAGAAAAGGATCTGGAGTGAGTTGGGCTTCCCTAAGGAAAAAATGCAAAATTGGAGTTCAACCTCCATCACTGAGATGTTCAGATTCCTGCCTCTTTGCTTTTCTCCCTCCTATCCTTCCATTCCCTTCTGTTTGTTCTCACTTTTCAAGCCAATTTTAGAGTCCCCATTGATCTATCTCATCAGCCTCTCTTAATGTCTTCAAGTCCGGTCCATTGTCATCTGGTTATATCCGCTTGGTAAATCCCAAGTGGATAGGAACCCAGTGGTGTGCCCACCCTTTTCCGAACTGTGGTCAGGGGTGCAGAAAAGGCGTGACCAACATGTTATCTGCTGACCCTTCATAGGCTCTGGAAATTCTTCTCTGTACTGTCTATTTAAAACTCCTTACACTTTTCTCAAATCTAGAATTTTGTCAAAGGTTTTTTTACTCCTAGTAAATAACCTCGTCTCCCACTTCCTGGAGAGAAAAAAGTCATGAGGCAACAGTTTGCTCAGCTGCCTACCATCTATCCCGTGGACACCATTTCCTGCAGTGACGGTGGGAAAGGTGACATCCTCACCCGGGCTCTGGCCCCTCCCCCATGCAGCCTGAGAGGCTCCATCCTGCCCTTTCTTCCTCTCTTTCTGCATTCTCAGCCTCCCCACTGCTACCAAGTCCTCCTCCGAAGTATGCAAACATGCTCACATCTTGCTAATCTTAGGAAAAAAACAACAACATGTCCACTGCACAGTTTTCTATGTATAGCCTCCATCACTATCCCTGCACAAGTATCTCACAGCCACTGTCTCCAAAACTTTCCGTTTAACCTCAGCTCATTGGTGTTAAGCTCTGATCCCACGACGTGTTGAGGTCACTGCCTTTAATGCTCAGTTTTCAGTCTTGTGTTTGTATGTCCTGTCTGCTGGACTTCCGCCTTGAAGCAGCCTTCCTCAGGCTCCTAAGGCACCATGCTCTTCCAGCTTTCCTTCTTCCTTGCTGGCTCAGAGTTCCTAGTTTTCTCTGTCCATCTCTTAAAAGTGGGTGGTCCCTGGGGTCCTCTGCTCATTCACACATTCTTTCCAACCACTCACCTGCTCTAAATCTACCTGTGTCATGATGACACTCAAGTCTATTTCCACCTGCAGACCTGTCATCCTGGCCGTCCACTGGACTCACCATGGGTTTAGTTTCACGAGCCCACGAGCCCTACAACTCCCTGGTTGTGGTCAGTGTCCTCCCAGCCTAGAACTTCTTGGTTTCTTTACATTTGGGATTGGCACCACCATTGGCTTCAACCCAAATCCTTTCCATAACACCTTCTACCCTCCTTTCCTCTCCACCTCCCTTCCTTCCAATCAACTTTCCAGTTGTGCCAGTTGTACTCTTAAATGTCTTCCTAGTTTACCTCCTCCTGGTCTGAGCCACTGTCTTGGTCCTGGATGAGTAGAGTAGTCACCTAACCTGTCCTGAGTCCTCCACAGTCCAGGCAGGGTGGGCTTCTGAAACACAGCTGTAACCGCATCACTCCCTGGCTTCTTCTTGTCTCTGGGATTACTTCTAAAGTCATAAACATGGTTTATAAGGCCCCTGATAAGCAGACTGCTCCCTATCTCTCCAGCTAATTTTTCATCACTCACTATCTTCACCTTCAAATTTCTGTATTTAGCCACACTGAACTTCTCAGGGTTTCTTCATTAAAACTTTCCCTGGTAATTTCACTTGGGCTGTGTCCCCTGCCTCCCACCTTTAATTCTTGTTCATCCCTGGCTGCAGCTTAGAATGGAAGGCTGCCTGTGTTTATGTACCTTGATATAATTCCCACAGCTTCCTGAAGGTCCCCTACCATCACGGTAGTTGCACAGCACGGTGACTGCTTGTTGACATGTACCTTTTCCCACCAGCTTTCTGAGGGCAGGACCAAGCAGCCACCTTCTTGTTACACAGTAGGCAAAGAGCTTATCATTGAATGAATGAAGGTCTATTCTTTGGAAATTCTGTTTATTTTTAAGACATGGCTTTTCTTTCTTTCTTTCTTTTTTTTTTTTTATTTAAGGATTTTATTTATTTATTTGACAGACAGAGATCACAAGCAGGCAGAGAAACAGGCGGGAGGCGAAGAGGGGGAAGCAGGCTCCCTGCTCAGGGAGCCCGATGTGGGGCTCGATCCCAGGACCCTGAGATCATGACCTGAGCCGAAGGCAGAGGCTTAAACCATTGAGCCACCCAGGCGCCCTCAAGACATGGCTTTTCTTTTGCAGGCATGAGTTGTGCTCTAAACCAAGCTATTGGTTTCCATAATATGAGGAATATGTTTTCTAAATAACTGTTATAACTCCTCGGAAAAGACGCTGGCTTACTATTATGTCCCGGATATCTAAGGACCAATACTGCTCAGAAGAAGGCAAAAAGACACATTTATCAGCACAAATAGCAGCTGTTATATGAGTTAATAAAATTACTATTAGGACAAGATAGCATGGACAAATCCCCAAAAGGAAAGAAAAAGAAATAAAAAAGGACAAGACATTGTGCTCTAACGAAACCGATGTCCTGCGTGTTAGAAAAACCATTATAATGGTAAATTCCTGGGTCATTTATTGTACATAAAATGAAGTCATTGTTCCTATGTATAGTGAGGGCCTAGGGTATCCCCAAACTCCTCAGATTAAATGTAGGTCCCCTACTGAAAATTCTTTCTACCAGGCTCCAAGTTAGTTAACAAAGGCCAGGAGTCGCTCCTCTATTAATGGACTTCTGCAATAAACATTTTGTTTATCCTGGCAGAGGAAAAGAAGAGTCTTTAGGAACACTGGCAGTATAAACAAAAGTGTGTTAGTCTAAACCACAAATCAAAATGATGGATTTGGGGGGAAATTTCATATGATACAAGCCGATGTTTATCAGACTATTTAACACCACAGATCGGATGGGATCTAGTGAGGCCAGTGTTTCTGAGACGGGCAGAGCAGGTTAGGGTACTACAACCTGACCTCCATGGCCAGTTTCTTCCCAGTCTTTCCCCCCAAACCTGAAAGATCAGGGAAAAATTGAAAAAGGGGTGGATAGGGATTAAGAAGAAGATGGTAGTAAAGGAATAGAACCAGTGGCCCAGAGAAAAAAATCAGATCATTGGGAACAAAGATGGAAAGGATGGAAAGGATAAGAGAAGATAGATCAGGGAGTTGAGAATGAGCCTGGAGTGTCACACTCTTCAACCTGAGGTCTGAAAAATAATATATAATTGTGTTTTTCTCTATTTTCTGGAGTATCTTCTAAACACAGAGTCAGAGAAGAAGAGTGTGGACTAATGTCTAGACCAACATGGCCTGTGGTTATTGCTTTGGCTGAGGCCAGAATGACCTGCTTCTAGTGAGTGGTCTGTGCATTGAGGGCTCTAGACGACCCATTTGTCTCTGACTTTCCATAGGATCCCAGATCCTTGTAAGTGTAACTTGGCTCCAAAGACTTTCTTGTTTATTTTAAGTTTTAAAGGCCTTGTGCTAAACCCTTCTTGGACTGGTTTTCCTAGAAGGAATTTCTTAATTTCTTAGGAGTTTTCCAGGCAAGCTCAGGCAACAGCACTGCACAATGTTACTTCCAGACAGATTTTTTAAGAGAAACCACTCAATTCCATGGCCCGACCTACCTTGAGGCCAGGATCTGTGAAGCTTTTATATCAGCTACAACATGTAGGAAATAGTAACTCATGAAAACTCTTCTCTGCAGCAGAAGGAAGGCAAAACATATGCTGTCCCAAATAATTCCTGCTTCACCACTGGGTAATTTGCATGAGGAATCATCATCAGCTAGGGTAAAAATATAGGAAAAAAAAATTAAAATTAACATCCATTTTCATTGTTATTTTATAATATCTGTGGTATGATCAGGCTTGGGCAATCCCACAGGCGTAGGAGCAAATTCCTGATGCATGGGTACATTTATTTATAAGCAAAGATACAGGTTTCAAATCCAATATCAACCTTGACTTATAAGATTGACCACAAATGACCTTGTGGCACAGGAGGGTCTCTTTGCCAGGAATGGTTCCTGAGTGCTTCTCTCAGTGGAAGAGAGCTCTCTTTCTTCCTGAAGAAGGGCCATGGAAAAATAATGTCTGTATGTCCCAACGCGAAAGGCAATGCTCTGATATAAACAAACAAACAAAAACAAAAAACAAAACTACCTCTTCTGGGAATGGTGATCCGGGCTAATCAGAAGTATAGTCTATTAGAAGAAAAGGTATCAACAGACATCTTATCCTAAATCAGAACAAATACCCAGTTACTCTTCATTGTGGGCAAAGCATAGCCTGGATTGGAAGCCACAGTGGGGAGAATGTCATGGTCAAGTTGTCCCCATTCTGGGCACCATGGAGGACCAAGCACGGTATTGTCCCAGGTTGTGGTGCAAGAGGCAGAGGGAGAGAAATGGAAACTTCTGGAACTGCAGAGACCACGAAGGTCCTCCCAGTTGTTTTTCTGAGTCTGAAGCTTCCTGAGCTTCCTGAGGAGAGAAGGACCTGAAAGCCAGAGGAACGCTGACAACCCAGGATTCTAGTGACAACCACCACAGGCCTATGGCCTTCTGTAACTCTTCCTAATGTAACTCAAAGAAGTTTGGGGAGTTATACTGGGCCACACACAGTCTCCAAACCAGCCCAGAGCCTGAGAAGTTTCCAGAGGGTGATCAAAGTTGTCTGGAGTAGGAGCACTTCCTTATGGACAATAGATTTGTAACGAGCTACAGTCCTATTGCCTTCATCTAGAGGTTGAATTCACTGTCCCTGTTTTCTCTTTATGTGCTTTGGCCCAATTTTAAAATTAGAACAATACAACCGTCCTTCCTTCTCTCTCCTTCCACTTTCGGATTTGCTTTGCATACTTACGCATTTTATAGCCTTTGACAGTGCAGGCCAGGCTGAAAGCTTGGATCAACCAGCAACTATTTTGAACCAATTTTTCAATGTATCCACATGCTCCTATCTGAAAAACAAATGGGAGTGGCAAATTGTGAAACTCTGTGCCCAGAAAAAGAGGCTGATGCTTTGTGATCCTAGTCTGTGTAAGAATTCACAAAGTCTCCATGCCAACAGGTCTAGGAGGCACCTGTAGAACCTCAAATCTCAGTTACCATGGGATAACGCATTTGATGCTTTGGAAGCACCATGATTTCCTGGGGGAAAATAAGCCCCATGAGTAAAGGGAGATCTTTAGTGTGATGATTTCAGCACTTAGAAGTACCCATCTTTTCATAGAGAAAATCATGGACTCCTGTAGGAACAAGCCAATTCTGATATCAAATGGGTGAACAATGACCACCCCCACCCCAGAACTTTGATTTTGGTACAGTTATTTTCTTACACAATTGGACGAATTAAACTTATGCTGTTTGCCAGGAGATCATCACAAACACTAGTTGTATGGCATAGTTCTTAGAATAGGAAAAGAGCTTGCGTTTTGAGGCTCTTTTGGCCAATTCTCTGGGCAAAGGAATATAATTCATTGATTGGCATGTCGTTGTCTCTCCCATAACAAAGATTTATGTTAAGTTCACATGCTGAGGGGGAAGAAGTTTAAACAGACAACCATTGCAAGCTAATTCATAAAGGTGATGGCTGAACTATGTGTATTTCCTGGGAACATATGAGGTAGGAGGATATACTTGGAAGTTGTTCCCAAGGTGAAAGTTTTTCAGTCTGAGTTCCTGCACCTATTCTAACATGCTCTTCACATGACCATCTCTGCCCTACATGGCCATGCCTTTGTTTGGGTTCTCTATGTTAGGCATGTCCTCCTCTCTTTGTCTCTCTGAACACCCTTGAGTCTGGTTTTCAAGTCTCCAATCAGTTCAAATGGCATCACCTCCAGGAAGTCTATTCCCAGTTTATTCAGGCAAGGTATGAGGCACTTCTTTTTTGTTTTGGTTTCCTAAAATCTTGTGATAATTAGCTTTTATGGACCACATTCTAATTACTAATAAGTAGGCATATCTTCCCTCTTAGAATATGAGTTCCTTAGGGTAGAAACTGCAGGCAATACTATATCTAGTTCTTGGAGACAAAAAGAGTGCCTAGCAAGTCTATGATATAGGTTTACAGGATCAAAGAATGAATGAACAAATGGACTTTGTAGCCATACGTTTCCAGGATTGGCTATAGGAATCAGCCTCTGGCAACAGATCCCTCACCATCAGACTGGCCATTGATGAAATGATGTTTTTGTTCTCTCTGTCCAAGAACTTTCAATACTACCCTCAATATAAATAAATATTGGGGGGGGGCAAAATTGCTGCATAAGAATCACTTTTACTATCAACTGATCTTAGACAGAATTTCAATGTCTTAGACAAAATAAATGACTCAAATACATATTTATGGTGACACAGACTTGGCTCTTGAGGACCTCTAAACACAGAAATACACGTGCAAAAAGAAAAAAAAAATTAAATGCCTGCATGGTAGACTTGCTAGGTGAGCTCATCTTTCAGTAACCAGGAAGGTGAGAAGCAGGAAGCTGTTAGCTCAGGGCTCATTCTAATGCACTCTCAGTAACCGGGAGCAGCAGGCACAAGGATTAACTTTGACTTAGGGCCAGCAAGAGATGTATGAACTCCTTCAGCTCATGAAAGGTTGTTGTTTAATTTCCTGAAACAGTAAATAACTTAGAAGGTGTCTCTAGGGTCCAAATGATTTTACGCAATCCTGGGATGACTAGTGGGCCGTGTGAGTTACCTATTAGGTCAAGGGGGAACGTGGTGCCCCAGGACGTGGCTATTTCAAAGCAGAACAACTAAACTTTGTAGAGGAAGGACATGTGTTTTACCCCTACCCTTTACTGGCTTATGCTTTCATAATTATTTCTAGGTAAGCCAACATGGTATCAGTTTGAAAGAGATTCAATGACTAATTCAGCTCATAAATGGGCCAGTTTGCAGCACAAAGTGTGAATGGTCACAGATGATCATCGCTCATTGGAGATGGGATGTTGACTTGCAAATACATTTTAGAATGTATTCCTACAACTCCCTGTCCTCCTGTCATGTGACTTTGAGATGGCGGAAGTGAGCAAACAGGACTCTGCTTAATGTGGCGGCGTGAGAGT
The DNA here is from genome assembly GCF_011764305.1 of Mustela putorius furo. Classification (NCBI taxonomy): domain Eukaryota; kingdom Metazoa; phylum Chordata; class Mammalia; order Carnivora; family Mustelidae; genus Mustela; species Mustela putorius. The sequence goes on along the minus strand of NW_025422010.1, from coordinate 7,869,735 downwards.
AATAATGGTTCTCTGAATCCTGACTTTGCATCATCTTATTTGGGGCTTTTAAGAAAGGAGTGTGACCCGCAAGTAGGCTTTTAATAACCACTGAGTGGGCTGTTTACTCTTGTGCTAAAACCGCAAATGTGTTATGCATTGGGAGGCACTTACTGACAGTATGTTTTTCATCGTAATCACGAACACGTTGTAGGCAATCAGCCAGTCCCAATAGCGCAGGATACTCTTGATGGGTTTCAGCAGCAGATCGCCCCCAAAGAGCAGAAAATAGAAACAGGCCACCAAGTAACCCATGCAGAAGATGCTGATCCTGGTTGTCCCCGTGATGAATATGATAGTTAGGACAAACCAGAAGAGGTAGCTGAAGATGATCACCTTGGACATGTCTAAGTAGGATCTGGAAAACAAAACCGAACCATAAGAGGACAATACTCATAAACAAACAGACAAAAATTTAAGGCAGGAGATTCCACGGTAAGGAGGGAAAGAGTTTGTACTGTTCATTTGACTCAATATGGGAGCACTTTCCAGTCATATTGTGAGCTTTGTACTCATCTTTCACTTAACACTGCCTCGTCTATAGGAAATCCACACCCAGTTGGTAAGAGATGAATAAGTAAGTGGTGAAAACACTTATCAGTGTCTTATTTGGGCCAGCTTTCCCACACACTGCAGCATCTTCTGCCTACTCTAGAGTACTCAAAATTCCTCACTGTCTTCTCATAGGAAGCACGAATAATGGTATGGTGGGGGAAAGTCTAAGAAACAGATGTCTCCCCAAGACAGAGAACAGAATGAACTGGAAACTGACAGATAAAACAATCTGTGTTACATCAAAGGCCTTACTGGAGATGGAAATCCCTCATTGACAATGAGAACTTGTTCTCACAAAGCACACACAGCTACAGTGGGACTTGGAGGCTTTAATCCAACACTCTTGTTTTTGGATGGTCCTGGGGTGAACTCAAGATGCCTTTTTTGGGGGGAGTGTTTTCTCCCTATGACCTTCATGATGAGAGGCGAGGGAGAACTGAGGTCAGTCACTATGCAACAAGTGGCAGCTTCTGGGAGCTTCTGAGCATGGGTCTTTGACAGCCAAGTGTAGTGGTACCCATAAGCCTAGACCCATCTGGGGTGGCTTAATTAGATCTTCATCTTGGAGATTTTCTTTGGTTGTTTCTCCCCACAGGTAAGGAGAGAAGCAGAGCAGAACCAACTGTGGGTCAGTTATTTGATAATGACTTGTTATTTTATAAGAATTAATAAGCAACATCTTGATACAAAATAAATTATACTGCTCAGCCTCATTAGAGAAAGCTGTTCCTAAAAGGTACATTGTAGGGTAAGCAAACTTTTTTAAACTTTACTCTTTAGGGAGTAAAATATTCAATCCATTAAAATGCTTTCATGAACTTTCCCTCTCAAATTTATTTCACCTTTCTTTGATGTCATAGTCGAAGGAGAATGAATACAATATCAGGATTTCTCAGCATCCCAGGAACATCGCTGGTGAAATCAGTGATTCATTTGAGATGTAATATTGGAATGCCCATAGGGCCTTCTTCTTCTTCCTCTTTTTTTTTTTTAAGATTTTATTTATTTATTTGACACAGAGAGACACAACAAGAGAGGGAACAGAAGCAGGGGGAGTGGGAGAGGGAGAAGGAGGCTTCCTGCTGAGCAGAGAGCCCGATGCATGGCTCAATCCCGGGACTCTGGGATCATGACCTGAGCCAAAGGCAGATGCTTAACGACTGATCCACCCAGGCACCCGCCGCCCCCAACGGCTTTCTGGTGTGTGGTGTGTGTGTGTGTGTGTGTCTGTGCATGCGTGCACACTTTAGAGTCAGCTGACTGGGCCTGCTGGCATTTTGTGAGTGTGTGTGTAGAAACATGTGTGTGAGTACAACACGTGCTTTCTGTGGATTTCCCTTCCTTGCCCACAGTTGGCAATTCCTACTCCTGGCGCCCAAGCCTCAGGAATCACTTGAGCCGCATCAGGCTCAGAAATCACAAGATCAAGCTTGAAAGTCACTTGGAAAACAGCAATCAAGGGGCTCTGAAGAGGAGCCCCTATGCACACTGAATGTGCCCAGGGGACACGGAGTGAGGTGAAGAGGCTGCCTTCCAGAGCTGTAGAAGAGCACATACCCACAGAGAGGGCGCGGGGGATGCCACGCCTCCCACGGCAAAGTGGTCACTTGCTTCCCACTCACAGTCGTGCTGTGTGACAGGTTACTTCCTAAGACGCATTTTTGTGGCAGTCCTCATTGAGACATGGAACTAAAAGCTTGAAATAATTCAAGTTTTCAATGATACCGCTCTAAAAATCAGGGGTACACAGTTTTCGAGTTTTAGGCTTTTCATAAATACACTGTAGAGTTGCATACTTGTCTTTCTCCAACTTGGCAAACTGATGTGATAAAAAAAATTCCTTTTGTTCTAGATTTCCTGTCGCTGTGAATGTTCAAACTATGTCTGATTCATGGTAAAGTGTAAACATATGTTGTGAACGATTTCTTGGGGATTTTACTGTTTTGCCTTCAGATAAATACTTTTTTGGGCATCTGGGCAGCTCAGTTGGTTAAGTGTCTGCCTTTGGCTCAGGGTGTGATCCCGCAGTCCTGAAATCAAGTTCTGCATGGCGCTCCCTGCTCAGTGAGGAGTCTGCTTCTCCATCTGCTCTCCTGACCATGTTCTCTCTCTCAAAGAAATAAATAAAATCTTAAAGGAAAAAAACCCCTAATCTTTCTCCCTTTATGATAGGGAAAAAAATCAGCTGCACTGATATTTTCTGTTAGTATTATAGAGAAGAGATAAAAAGTGAAAGTCTTATATTAGTGTTTAGTGTGGTGCCTTAACTCTAAAAGGAATGTTTAGTTCTACATGGCTTATCATTTTATTTCTTGTTTTAATTTTCATTTTTATTATTTTTTAAAGATTTTATTTATTTGAGAGAGAGAGAGAGACAGAGAGAGAGAGCACAAGCAGGGGGAAGGGCAGAAGCAGAGGGAGAACCGGACTTCTCATCCGGCATGAAGCCGGATGTGGGGCTCGATCCTAGGACCCTGAGGTCAGGGCCTGAGCCAAAGGAAGATACTTACACAACTGAGCTACGCAGGCAGCCCTAACTTATCATTTTATCATTTTTTTATTTTTTAAAGATTTTATTATTTATCTGAGAGAGAGAGAGAGTAAGTGATGGAGAGAGAGAAGTAGATACCCCGCTGAGCAGGGAGACAGACACAGGGCTTAGCCCCTGGACTCTGGGATCATGATCTGAGCGGAAGGTAGGTACTTAACTGACTGAAACACCCAGGCGCCCCACCTCACTTATGGTTTTAAAGCAAATTCACTTATTGGTTTGTTCTATACATGCTGAGCTCTTAGGTCGCTGAGAGGCACAGAAGGACCTCAGCACCCAGGTTTTAGAGCTAGGTCGATTGGGTTCAAATCCTTGCTCAGCTTCCTCACCTGCAAAATGGCGATAATAATAGCTCATAGGTGGCCATTTGGGTAAGAGGGCTTCATCTATGTAATGCCCTTAGAACAAAGGGTGGCACACAGCAAGTGTCCAATAACTGTCATTACTAACAGGACCCTATGTGTTGTAGGAACAACCATTGGCAAGGATGGGGGACAGGCATGCGCACAAAAGTAAGGTAGAAATGAACTTTGCCCTAAGTTGACTATATTTCATGGCAGGGTGGGGAGAAGTGTGTATCAAGTTCTTCAAATAACAATCCCCTGCAAACACCATACTCTGGGACTCAGAAGCCGGGGAGCAAATCTCGGGTGAGGAGAGACACACTGGCTGGCCCAGGACTGATCTCCACGCTGCACACTGATGCACATCTCTCCCAGGTGGGACTGTGGACCTGGAGGGTAGATGCTAACTTGTGAGGATCAGGGAGTCTGGAGGTGCAGGGCTGGTGAGGAGATACAAACAATCCCACCAGCTCTTCTGACCCCAACCGCAGGGGACAGAGCTGGATTGTGATTGCTGACGGTGGAGGCGGGGGTGTCGGCCATGACTGAGGGGCAGTTGAGAAAAAGCACGAAGACTTGGGAACCCAGAGAACACAGAAGGAACACAGAATGAGAGATTCAGTCAGGTTTCAACATAAACTCTGCTGAGGGGACAATCAGGCTGCCAAGGTCACCTGCCACCAGACTGGAGAGGAAAGAAGAGGTCGGAGAAGTTGCTGCAAGGGGAACCGGCATGCCTGAGGGGACAGCACACAAAGGGAGGGGCAGCAGAGGACAGGCTTTGGTTCCCAGGCTGCCACAGTGCCCACTGAATATGGAGGACCAGGTGGAGGACAGGGGAAGGGTAAGAGAGTGAGGAATGGGGATCAGGATGGACAGAGATGAGGAGGCAGAGGAACAGAAGATAAAGATGGAGGGGTCTCTGTTGGGGTACCAAGAGGCAGAATCACGTTTGTGAGGGAAGAAGTGAAGGGAAACTGAGGGCAAATATGTGGTCCATGATGAGAAAGGCAGAACCAGATCTGTAATTCAGAGTCTCAGTCGCTTGACCACCAAACCCTCTGTCTGCCAGTTTCTAAAAAAAAATGGCAGAGAGAGAACCGGAAGTGGAGCTATGTCCTCTGGGTGACACGTGCACACAAAGCGGCTTTGGCCCCATGCAGTCATGCTCACCTGCAGTGGATGAAATCCGGCACCGGGTTATGCTGGCTGAAGGAGGCCGCGTCCAGGTTCATGCAGATCTCCACGTTGTCCCCTGCCATGATGCGCACCGCAGCCTTGTTCTCATCCTCGAAGATCTGCCTTTGCAAGGAGGCACACAGGAGCAGCATGAAGTCATCTGGCAGGACAGAGAGATCACGGAGTCACCTTCTTCTCTTCCGGGTTTCCATGATGCAGAAAACAGCCCCCACAAGGGAGGAGCCTCTCCCTCCCCAGCTCCTTAGTGCATCACATTCCCAAAGTTCCCAACGTACAGCCCTCCCTGGATTCCAATCTAGGGGCCAAGTCCCACCTTGCCCACCATGGACGATGTAAGGGAGGGGTACAGACACGGGAGAGCACAAGTATCAGGTGATAATTCCTAGCCTCGTGACTTTCTTATGGGATAATTTTTTTTTTAAAGAGTTTATTTATTTATCTGACAGACAGAGATCACAAGTAGGCAGAGAGGCAGGCAGAGAGAGAGAGGAGGAAGCAGGCTCCCCGCGAGCCCCATGTGGGGCTCGATCCCAGAACCCTGGGATCATGACCTGAGCCGAAGGCAGAGGCTTTAACCCACTGAGCCACCCAGGCGCTCCTTATGGGATAATGTTTATTTGCATTTATCTCCCACCAAAATTTTGAGGAAGCCGGTTGAATATACTTCCCCATCTTTATCTTCTTCCTCGTGGTAGAGCCAGGAGCTTGTGGCTTTCTTCATCCTTCCATCCCCCATTGTATTTGTAACCAAACACTGTCCAGAGTGGGCGGAGCAGTGAAGGCAAGGAGTGGAGGTGAAGATCATGGCCAGTTATGGGCAGGCAGCCTCCCATACATTAAACGTGAGTGTGTGGAGGCAGCACGGTCCCTCTGGAGGTGACCTTCTTGTCTTAGGTGCAGCTGCTCTGATCTTGGGATCATCAGCCTGCCCTTGGAAGGGCCAGGGGCTACAGCTCATGCTCGAGCATCTGCAATGTGATAGTACATTCCTAGCTTCCACAGTCTTAGCATTGGCTTTGGTCTGCCCGCAGTGGCAGCATGAAAGATCTACTTTGCAAAAAACGGGGCCTCCCTCCACAGCTTACCTGCTAGAAGGTGGATAAGTAGAGGTGTGTGTGTATGTGTGTGTGTTGGGGGGAGCAGTTGGAGAGTGTGTGTGTGTGTGTGTGTGTGTGTGTGTTGAGAGGTAACATTATGGAAGTAGAGACGGTATTTCCGATGTTTACTTATTTATTTTGCAAATGGAATAGGGCCAGTAGAAGCCATTAAGGACTTGTGATATTAATGCATCAAGACAAGCTTCTTCATGATCACCAAGTACGCTGGAGGAAGCAGGGGCACTAAAGCAGAACCCATGAAGAAGGAGCAGCAAAGAGGAAACCAAACCCCAGCGCTCTGCGGCCCCGTGGCTCCAACACTTACAGACAAGAAACACGGGGTTGGGCCGCACGATGAAGTCTGGGAAGTACAGCCACTTTATGATGTTGTCGTTGAAGCTAGCCCCCTTGAACCTCCACGGGTAATCTGCAGGGACAGAAGTGGCAAAGAGTGAAATCAATGTGCTCCTCCCCTGCCCTCGTCCCAACCGTCCATGGCACCAGGGCTGGTCACCAGAGCGGCCAGCGCCCGGGAGGGGCCCACGCACCTCTGCAAGGGGCTGCAGGGATGCCGATGCAGATGAAGTACTGGAAGGTGATGATGCAGGCCAGGAAGCAACAGTACTTGGGCCAGATCTCTGCGATGGCCTTTCTTCTGCGCCGGTACAAGACAGCAATCAGCCAGCAGGCGTGAATCATGGCATAGAAATCCATTCGCTGGCCAATTACGTTAACTGACATTAGGAAACAGGTCTGTGTAAGGATGAAAAGAGGCAAAGAAAAAATCGGGTTTACAGGGAAGGGGAGTGGTGTCACCTATTAGCCCTGTGCAGGTGGCTCAGAGACCTGCACTGCTGAAGAGGGCGGGCGGGGGGGTCTGTCTGTGCATGTTCACTGGGTCTTGCCTCGGTGGGGTGTCTTACAGCATGAAGACTGAAATCTTGTATAAGTTACTTCCAAGGTCATTTCTGTGAATAAGAACCACTTCAAATCGTGGAGAGAATATAGCTACAATCTCTCCATGAAGCCTCACTATTCCAAATTCTTTCTATAAAGAGGCAGGCAGTGCCACAACCGTTTCAGGTCAAACCAGTTCATTTTGGCACAAGTTAAACTCTCAGAATGCGCAAAACACAGAAAAGATTTGTAATACGTTAAAGAAGACAGTGAGAATGACCAAATGATATCCACACATGTACGAGGCTACCGAGACCTAGAGAGGCCAAGTTCACTGGGGCAGAATATGGAGCACTGACCTTGGTCTTAGAAAACTTTTAACAAGGCCAGGTGAACCCTTCAGTAGAATGTCCTCCTGCTGGAATTGTGGGGGGGGAACAGTCATCACATCACGGAGATGGACCAGTAAGCTCTAGTGGCCTACTGGCCTAAAAACAGCAACAGGGATTTTCATAGAAAAAAGAAAACAAAAAACAAAACAAAACAAAAAAACAACCCATGTCAGCAAGGAAACTCACCTCCAAACCAAACTTGTAGAAGAAGTAATTTATGAAATATTTGGCACAATTAATAAGTCCATCATCTAGATGGAGTCTTGTAATGTCGTGAAAGATGGTTTTAGACACAGGGGCTGTGAGGTTGTTTCGACCTCGATAGTATTCCTGATGGCGGTAAATTGTAACCTCAAAGGCCAGAATGGCCAGCATCAGGAGATGATTCTACAAAGCAAGAAAACACAGTCATGAAGCCAAATGCTTTAGCTTGGTCACTTTAAGCAACCCCCATAATCAATCCTTTTTTCCTCCATTTTTGGTGTCTAAAAAAACAATGTTTATAAAATCCCACCTCTACAGAATTATTGCATTCAATGTTCATTTTCCCTATGGCATAGTAACAAGGTGGAGAAACTTGCACTGTGCCAATCAGGATAATTTCTGGGATGCTGGAATCTAGACTCTCTAGAGAGAGAAGGCCAGTGATGCTCATTCCTGTTTCCGGGAAAGTACACTAGCCACAGGAAGATACAGGGGCCAGCTGCCTTGGGAGAGTGATCCAAACTTACTTGCAACTCAAAGTGCAAAAGAGTCCAGGGCCATCTGGGAAACCGACAAAGCTGTAGGGGAAATCTTTCAACACCCCAGAAATCTGGCTAGAGAGAGCTCGGGACTGACAAGCATGCTGCTGACCATAATGTAATCATCATAATAATGAAAATAGTTCATGTTGATGACACCCCATGGGCCTTACACCATTCTGATTGCTCTTTTCAAGTATCAGTTGGTTTTATCCTTATAACCGTTCTTGATGGTGGGTGGCATTTATATTGCTGCAATTGATGTCTGATGTATGAGGGAAAAAAAAGATAAAGCTACCCACAAAAAAATGGGATGCCTAGTACTTTGAAAAATTCCAGGTGTTGAGTATAAATGCTTTATTTCTAAGGGCTTCTGTTGGTGTGGTTGGAAGACCGCTTAGATTACCCATCAAAGTAAAACAGGAATGGTTCGAAGTATGTCGCTTTTGTTATGGTTGTTTTGACTATTTGCAAAGTTTCTTTTCAAAGACAGGTTGTTAAAATCTGTATTACCTCTAATGATAACCAGCTGGAATTCAATTGAAAAACTGAAGAAAAAACTGTATTACTTTTCAACATAATATAGGTCCTTTATTCAACATTATAGAGAAACAATTTAGACAGCAAACATTTCTCGTAATGCTCTACCTGTTTCTCAGGAATAATCACTGTAGACAGTTTGGTATATTTTACTCAATATTTTTTTCTGCATCTAGAAGAAAGCATGCCATGCAGGGTGTACTGAAATTTGTCCTTTCTCTTAAAAAAAAGTTAACATATTTTGGATGTCTTTCAACATCTCATAGTATCAATCCACCTCAATCTTTTAGTGGTTATAAAAGATCCTAGTGAATATATTTGTCAGACTTTATTCAATTAATCCCAAACTCCTCAATCAATTTCTTTTCACAATGGGGCACTGATGGTAATGTCTAGTCATTTGTTTCTGACTCCAAATGTCACGTAAAAATGCAAGGTTATGATCAGTTGTGATATCAGAGTTCTCAAGGCAAAGGAGGTCAGGTGTTAACTGTGCAGAGGCTCAGGTGAAGTACAAAGGAGGTCTTACCCTCAGGTAGACAAGCAGAGGGGAAGACTTCCTCAGGCCCACCCATTCTGTTGGGTCAATAGGAGCACTGTAGAGCTGAGACTTGTTCAGCTGGTGGATGGGTATATTCGTCTGGTTTTCATTTGGCTGAAAAGAAGAGAATGAAGAGTTTAAAAAAAAAAAGTTGCTCAGATTGGAAGAGCTCAGATTTTTCTCCTCAACCTTTGTGCAAACGGACACGGTAGGACCGGAAGGGAAAGTTCCACTTCAGAGGGGAAGAGGACTAGGGCCAGGACATATCCAACATGGCAAGAGGTGACTGAGGGGCTGGTCAGAATGTGCTTGTGGGTGAGGGTTCCCCAATATCTGTGTCACTTCCCTAAAGACCAGTCAAGAAAAGTCCCCTATCTTCAAGGCTCACCAAGGAACAGTTGACAGAAAAGTTCTCGGGCTTAATGGTTTGCAGCTGGTACAACATTTTGCAAACGATGATCACACACGTCCAGACAGTGCAGACACTCGAAGCGAGACGACGCAGCTTGGCGTATGGCAGAGCAAAAGCCCAAGAAATCAAAAATACATAGTTGAACAGAGACACCTGAAAACATAAAAATCAGAAATGGGGATTAAAAAATACATAACACAGTACAACAGCCATGAAATGTGGCAACTCGATTTATTCAGTTCGGCAAAGTCTGATTGAGTTCCTGGCATGTACGAGGAATTGCCCTACATGTGTGTGTGTGTATGTATGTGTGTGAATGTGTGTGTGTGGTCTTATACGGTGGAAAGGTACATAACCAAGTAATGTAAGTATAACGTAGCAGTGGGTCAGTGATAGATGGAACAGGCTCCTGTGAGAAGACCCAGAAGGGCTCCCTGGCCTCATATGGAACTTCCAGAACATTTTCTGGAAGGGATACTACCTGAGCTGGGCCTTGAAAGATGCAGAAAGCTAGCCAGGCCAAGAAGGTGAGAAGTGTGTTCCAGGTAAAGGACATACAGGTAACAGGCAGGAAAGCATGAGGGAGCACAGAAGGGACAGGTGACCACAAACAACGGGAAATTCTGGAGTTATGTGGATGAATGGCAGCAGTAAATGAGGCTGGAGATTCAGCTGGGAGCCACACTTTATGAACCTTTTTGAAACCATGCTGTGGCCTTGGAACCCTCTGTGTGGAAAATAGAGAGTTAATAATTCCCAGCAAAAATCTTAAGGAAGGATTTTCATTTTGTTGAAATAAGTAGAACTAAAAAATGGAGATGCATCCATGGGGGTTCAGGGAGAGGTTGGGAGACCCAGTCATGGCTGCTGCTAGGAGAACCTGACCAGGGCCCAGGGCCATGGAGCAGAAATGGGGAGGAGTCACGGATTTGAGATGAGAAGTAAAACTAGATGGAGCTGTTGACTGGTTGGTTGGATGGTGGTTGTGGCTGGCGTACATGAGCGGGTACAAGGAACACCTCCCAGGTTTCTGGCTTGGGAACCAGAGCCCTGAGACAATGATAGTAACCCAACTGGCACAGGATCTTGGTGGGGGTGGGGAGCAGGTGTAAAGAGGGAAGTCTGTGACCACAACTTGGCTTTAGACTCTGTGTGTGTTTATCAATCGGGGAGTGTCCAATCATTTCCAGGGGTTCTCCACAGCCAACAGTTCATGGAACAATATAGAAGCAGAGCCATCTTACTCATCCACGGAAAACACTCAGGGGATTCAAATAATGATTCATATAAAATCGGATATTGTTAAGATAATGTCATAAGAGCATTTCATATTATCAGTATGAATTAACATTAATAGCATGCAGTCAGTTGATAAAATTCCACATGTTGCCAGGGCTATGCACTGTGGGCTATGAAAAGTATGGTCACCTGATTGGCGGCAGAACTACACAACAAGAAAGGAAGAGTCTCCAGGATAGTATTTAATTCTGTAATTTAGTAAACACTACTTTTCTACTTAACTACTCACCGCTGTCCAGGAAAGGAACCTCTCTGGGAATGAAGCCCTGAGGTATTAGGGTAATAAGAACTGCATTTCAGAATTAATTAAGGAGGAAAGAAATACCGCCCTGTGAATTCTACCACACTCACAAACACAATAAATGTTACATTTGAACAAAGCATGACTCTTCCTTAGTCATTGGCCAGAGTCATGTTAACTGGGATATTAAAAAACATTTCTTTCGTCTTCAATGAATTCTGTAAGCCTATTAAAGCTACTATGAAATTGTCTTGTTATTCCTTTTAGTATGTATTGAAGACACTGGGCACAAAAATAGCACAATGAAGTCACATAGAACTCTTTTAACCTTTGAGTGTTAGAGAAAGATATGTTTTAAGAAGTCCTAACTAGATCCAAGGTAGCATATCCTGTATGGATTCCTGGCCTCAAAAAACACATGGGTAGTGCCGGGGAGAACTGTGTAGACAGCTCGTGACAATCTGGTAGAGGCAGAGTGTCTGCCTGGGCTGAGACCAGCTGTATGGAAACATGAGGCTGATCAGCTGGTCCAGGGTTAGGGAAAAATGCCCAATGGGCTTTTGATCCAAACTAAGGCTGGAGGGACAAATAGTAGATATCCAGACAAGGGAATTGCAGGTGTGAGACCTTTTGGCAAGGGAGAATATGGGATGGACATCCTTGGAGTAGTAAGTGGCTCACCATGAGAGCAATGTGATCAGGGTCCCTTCAGAGGGCTGCTTTGGAATCCACCTAGGCTAGGGCATCTAGGAAAGAAAGTGGCGAAGGAGTCCAGGGCTGGATTGTGAGGGTCCTATAGCTCATGCCTGTGAGGACGGGAGAGTTGTTGAAAGTTTTTGAGTCGAGGATTAATGTGATCATATCTATGCAGTGGAAAGACTGTTCTGGTTGGCTGATGGAATCCATACAGGTAGGAGAAGAGATTGCTGCAGGGGTGGGCATCTGGTAGAGCGATCTAAAAGAGAAATGATGTGGAGGGAGGTGGTTCAGTTTTAGAGATATTGAAGGTGATTTGGGGAATTCAAGGATGAGGTCATGTCCAGCTGTCACTTGGAGATGCGAGCCTGGAGTTCAAAGACCGGATGGGATGAAGACATAGATGTACAATTCTTGCATATAGATAGTGAATCACAGGCGTTCAGGAGACCACCCACAGAGTGTCTAGAATCAGAGAAGGGGCTGCAGTTAGAACCTGGAGAAGAGAGGAGTTGGTAGGAAAAGAAAGAGCCCATGAATGAGGCAGAAGGGAGGGGCCAGGGAAGTATACTGTTTAAGAAGACCACAGAAGCTCTTCAAGAACAAGGAAATGATCGTCAACCTCCAATGTCATAGAGAATCAACTAAAAGGAGGTCTAAATAGCGACCGTGAGGTGGGAAAACACAGATTTGGAGAAACACCATACTTCGTCCAACATAAACATGGTTGATGGTGGTCTTATCCTTTCCCTGATGGTGGGAGTCTCGTGGAATGTACTTAAAAAACGTACAAAAGGCAAATATCTGGGCCCCAGCCAATATCTGATGAATCAGAATTTCTAGGGAACTAGTTGGTCATCCATGCAGCTCACATGTGTCCAGGTGATTCTTATTATCAAGAAATTTGGGGAAGTAATTTTATGCCATATGCTTTCCTCACAAAACACTTTTCCATAAATTGTCACTTTCTCAATATAAACTTGTAAGGTTTGAGACCACCACCTTGAGAGAGGAGCCCCTGAGAACTGTGGTCCCCGCTGTGTGTTGGCCCAGTGGGCCTCCTCCCTCAGAGCACCCGCAGCCTCAGAGACCGCCTCCACAGCACTTCCCTGCATGACATGCCCCTGTCTTGCACCCACAACCCTCCTGGGAATGCCGCTAATGTGACTTTGGTTTCGTGTACCAGCCATGACCATCAGACTGTGAGCCAAGGCAAGAAATGCGGCTTCCATGCCTTTGTGTTAACATCTAGCACAGTATACGCATTCACTTTATTGTAATTTAAGTTTAAGTGCGTGATTAAGGCTAAATGAATGATTAGTGAGACTGAAGATAATAACAAAATGTCAACTGGCATGTAGAGTAAATCTCAAGCTTGCAAAGATGTTTTATTCCTTTCCTTCAGCCAGTAAAACTTTACTGAGCTGACACAGTTGACAGCAGTCCCATAGGAGCTGCTCAGGATGCTAGAATAAGGTGCGATCCCTTCCTCAAAGAGTAACCCAGTCTCTCAGAGCTTTCTAGAAATTAGAAACATAGTTGCATATAAAAAAGAGGATAGTGTTTTTCATATATATATATATTTTTACATATACCATAATTATATATAACATATATAACATAAATAAATTACTATATATAAATAAATATGTATTATAAAAATAGAAATAAATATAAGTAAAAATTGCTATATGTAACAAAAATATTATAAATAAATAAAATTACTATATATTATAAATAAACATATTATAAATAAATATATAATAAATTTATTTAAACATAAATAAATTACCATATATATTATAAATAAACATATATACACATATATGCATATGTATCCACTATATATATGTGTGTATATATATGTATATATATATATTTAAAATCTAGGTCCTTCCAAAGTGGTGTCCCTCTGATAAGAGATACTGATGTAAAATAAAGGTCTCTATACTAAATTCCTTCTCATGGGCTCTTCTTCCTCAGACGCCCATGAAGATAAACTTGTAAAGGTTTAATGTTTGACCCCACAATGACCTAAGAAATGACTCTGAAAGTTTGTGAAAACAAGCAGCCTGCTGATGGCCTTAGATAAGGATGAGGATTTCACTGGGTTTGTTGACTTTGTTCTCATTTTGCCATTTACTGATAGCAATTTTTGAGAAAGGGTATCTTTTGTACCAATCAAAATTAATAAACTATGAATGGAAACATCATTGTGACAGAAGCATCAGTGACAGGCTTCTCTGGTTGAGAATGAGCCAAGCCTTCAAAGCAGAAAAGGTCCCTGAAGGTATAAATCAGCAATTCATAGGTCCACAGTGTTGGGGCTGCTGGTCACAGGTGAACACTGCCCCTGGAATTATGTGGCCTAGCTTCCTTCCTGTCCCCATCCGATGTGAAACCCTGGACACTTGTGTTTGTTTTCAGCCAATAAGATTCAGACATATCATAGCCTGGGTTTGGCACATGGCTCCTTCCAGGAATCAGTGTTTGGCCTTCTTCCCCAACTGTACCCATAAATAGAGAAAGAGTTCAAATAAAACCTTATGAGGCGCCAAGTTAGAACCGATGGAACCAAAACATTCCGAAATGAGGTGCTAAGCCAGCCAGGTAGAAATTTCAAATCAAAATAGTTGACGGGAAACCATTTAGAGGTCTTTCCAAGCTCTCTGGGAGAGTACAGATGGGTCAAGATGGTGAAGGTGACAGGAGGGAGTGTGAAGAAATTTCTTCATAAGAGGTGCTTCTGTCAGTGCTTGCCCATCACCCTCCCCACCAGACGATGGGGGAGGGAGGAAGGGATGCTATATTCTCTCCCCAAACCCCAAGCAAGGAGCTTCAAGAAGCACCAGACAGAGATGCTAATTTGTGTATTAGGGAGTCTGGACACCGTTGTCCAACTTCGCCCAGAAAGCCCAGCTGTCACGGACTAGGTGACCAGGACAGGAATTGCCTCATTGTGAGACACATACTCTAACAGAGCACAGACTGTGTGAGTGCATCCCTTAGACCTGAAGGGGGAAGAGAGAGCACCAGAGCCATCCTAAGTCCTGCTCCGGGGACATTCGTGCGTGGGGGATGGGACTCCGACAGAAAGGGTCAGGAGGAGCAGATGCTGGGAAACCAGGGGCCAGAGGAGGCCCACGAGAGAAAGGGGAGATTTAATCAGCTCCGGGTCAGTGTGAAGCCATCCTAAGACAGCACACCGCCATTCCCACCTAAGGCTGTGGTCCAGCATGGGAGACCTTGTAATAGCCCTTATTTCACTGGAAGGAGGGACAGGGAGGGAGGCAGTGAAGGAGGTGTGTGTGAGAAAGAAAGAAGCTGCTAGAAGAGGTAAGATATATCTCCACATCGCCACATGGTAAGAGATAGAGTGTTGTGTTGGTGTTGTGTTGGTGAGAGAAAGGGGAGTGCTCTTGCACTGTTGGTGGAAATGTAAATGGCTGTAGCCACTGTGGAAAACAGTGTGGAGATTCCTCACAAAGTTAAAAATAGGTCATCTAATTAGCAAGACAGGAAACAACATGTGTTGAAGGGGATGTGGAGAAAGGGGAACCCTCTTAGGCTGTTGGTGGGAATGCAAGTTGGTGCAGCCACTTTGGAGAACAGTGTAGAGATTCCTCAAGAAATTAAAAATAGAGCTTCCCTATGACCCTGCCATTGCACTCCTGGGTATTTACCCCAAAGATACAGTATAGTGAAAAGAAGGGCCATCTGTACCCCAGTGTTCATAGCAGCAATGGCCACAGTCACCAAACTGTGGAAAGAACCAAGATGCCCTTCAATGGATGAATGAATAAAGAAGATGTGGACCATATACACTATGGAGTATTATGTCTCCATCAGAAAGGATGAATACCCAACTTTTGTAGCAACATGGATGGGACTGGAAGAGATTATGCTGAGTGAAATAAGTCAAGCAGAAAGAGTCAATTATCATATGGTTTCACTTATTTGTGGAGCATAACAAATAGCATGGAGGACAAGAGGAGTTAGAGAGGAGAAGGGAGTTAGGGGAAGTTGGAAGAGGAGGTGAACCATGAGAAACTATGGACTCTGAAAAACAATCTATGGACTCTGAAGCAGCGGGGGGTGGGAGGTTGGGGGAGCAAGGTGGTGGGTATTAGAGAGGGCACGGATTCATGCTGAAAATAAAGAAATAAAAATAAAGAAAGAAGAAAGAAAGAAAGATTAAAAAACAAAACAAAACAAGTAAACCTTTGCTATGTAAACCGCCCCCCCCAAATAGGTCCTCTACCCTAGGATCTGGCAATTGTACTGTGAGGTATTCACCCAAAGAATACAAAAACACGAATTCAGAGGGATATGTGCACCCTGATGTTTGTTGCAACGTTATTTACAATGGCCTAATTATAGAAACAAACCAAGTCCCCAGTGACTAATGAATGGATAAGGAAGATGTGGTATTGGAGTATTACTCAGCCATAAGACAATAAAATCTTGCCACTGGCAACAATGTGGTTGGAGATAGAACATATTAGTATACTAAGCAAAGTGAGTCAATCAGAGAAAGACAAATACCATGCGATTTCACTCATCTGTGGAATTTAAGCAACAAAACAAATAGTCAAAGGGAGGAAAAAGAAAGAGAGAGAGAGACAAAGCAAGAAACCAACTCTTAACTATAGAGAACACGTGGGGATGGGTGCAGTAGGTGTGGGATGTAAGGAAGGCGCTTGTGATGAGCGCACGGGTGATATATGGAAGCACTGAATCACGGTATTGTACACCTGAAACTAATATCGCACTGTGTGTTAGCTAACTGGAATTTAATAAAAACTTAACAAAATAGAAAAACTTCCATCTTATTGAGGAAAAAAAAAAAATCAGAGTTTGGTTCTTTTCTGTGACCAGACCAGTCTAATTAATGAAGTAAGATTCTGTTTGCTCTCTGAGGTAACTATAGGACTTTCTATGGGCTGGAAATGATCAGAAAGTTTTGCGTTCAGGGACATGGAGAAAACTTTCTCTGTCGAATACATTTTAAAGGGAACGTAGAGGTCTGAAATGAAGTAATTTTTATGAGGACACCCCACATGTTCTGATTGCTTGATACTACAGTGACATTAGTAAGAATAGGCCATGAAGGGAAGCCCAGAGACCAAAGTCAGTGCACAGGAGAGACTTCATGATGTCCAAGGATCAGGCAGGAACTCACCCTTTGGGGCCAGGGAGCCCTCCTGTGGGCGGGATAACATGATGTGAAATGAGGGTGACGCACTTTGGGCTTAGCTTTCTCACAAGGGGATTCTGGCAGAGGTTAGCAGCAATGGAAGCAGTATTTCTCTAAGGCATGAGTGCCTTATGTGTCTTAAGGTTATAGGTGAAAGAGATGGAATTAGGGAGGAAAATTCTGGAAGTCTACACAATGTATGAATCTGGAGAGGGAAATGGTTGTATGCCATCAAAGGCCTTTTTCCTAATGGTGTAACAGGATGAACAGGTCATGATGCTTTATCTACTTGACAGTCTATGAACAAGACATTCTTGGGACTCATTAAGATGATTTTAACAAATATAAGTCTGCCTTTTATTTAGGATTTGTAAGAAAGGGTTATCATTGAACTCTTCCTTTCTCTTTCTGAACTCCAAAGGATGGATTTCAGATAGTGGATTTTCTGTGCTCTACTCACACTAATTCTCTTCATTTAATGCTGATTCCTGTCATAAAACTGTCTTCTTTGCAACAACTTCTCATGCCATCCGAAGACATCTCTGCATCAGATTTGGTTAACTCTGAAATGGCCTTTGCTATTTGCAGCCAAATGCCTTCTCTTGCCCTTCTTCATTGCTCTTTAATACTTTATCCTCAAATTCTTTCTGAATTGGTTAATTAATGGCTACAGTTAAAATGCTTACACATCTTTGTCTTCAAGGAATACACATAGTAGGCTTGATTTTAGTTCTAATTAATGTGTATACTGTTAACAATGGAGAGGATGTCCCTCTCTGCTATAAATCTCACAGGTAGAATAGTTTCTATTTTTTTCCACACCTGGCAGTGATCATGGAGGCATTCCAGATGGTTTGCATGAAGTCGAGAATGTTCTAGTTTAGACTAGGGAGCTCGAATTAAGGTTCATCCTTTGTTACCTACTTGTGAACCTTTTAGGTGTATGGTGGTACGGTTATATGATGTTATTATTTAACTTTTTTAAAAATTAGAGGCAGTGGGTTCCCTACTGAATTTTTAGAAGGCAAAGACTCCTCAAATTGTCACTCAAAACTAGTTCAGGGAAATGAGAAACATGTTTCAATTATCTGCTGAATAAATTGAGAGTTAATATCTTCACAGTCAAGGTCAAAGAACTATGGGCTGAATGGTGGCTCTCCTTCGAGAGGAGAAAACAGAACCACAATATAAGGTTGAAACGTGGTGTCTTGTCTCAAAACATCCATTAATAAACAAGGTGAACTCTGGCACAGATTTTATTAAATTTGAGGGCTGAGTTTACTCCTTGGTAACATAAACTGGAATATTACTGCTTTCCTCAGAGAGATTTTATGCATGGGTAGTACAGAAGGGCAGCCTGCTCTCACACAATTCAACTAAAGACTCTGAAAATAAGTCACCTTTCTGATATGACCAAACCAATCAGGAACTAAGCCAGAAGCTTCTTTCAGCCCTGCTATCTTTCCCATGTCTCAGGACAACCGTCCTTTGGTTTTCTGCATGTCAAAGCGTACGTGCTGTCTCTAAGTGTTGGTGCTCTAATGTAATGGGGATTTCATTTAAAATAAAATCTTAGAGTTGCGAAAGGTAAATGATGATCCGCTGTGGTTTTGTTTGGCCTGAAGACAATAACAAATGTCCACTTGCCTCTTTCACAGAAACCCAGATAATGTATGATGAAACGATTTTGATGATATGCAACTCCAAAATCCACCACACGAACACCTGCAGCTTGTGGAAATATTCCAGGAATTTTAAGAAGAGCACAGTGAGACGGTCAATCACCAGATGCCATTTGTTCCTTAAATCTGCAAAATAGTAAATTCACCCAAGAGCATAAAACGTTGTGGGTTTGTTTGTTTGCAGTATTATTTAAAGAAGATCTTGTAACATTCAGATGGGAAGGAGAAGGTGCAAAGTAATAGTAGAGGATGTATTTAACGAATAACAAAATCTGGAGGAAACGTGGTCTAAAGCTCCCATGGCATGATGATTTAGACATGCACTGAGACTCTGAGGGACAGGTTGCTTTCCTTAAATTTGTTTAATCAGGGTGAAGAAGTATTTTTTGACTTCTTAAAGTTGAGCTAAAATTCCCTAATTTCTTGGGAACATTAGGTAGCTGAGTTCCCTTGAAATGACATCTTTCTTGCTTCTGTAAGTTCCAGGGGCTTAAAGAGGGAGTGGATCAAGCTCACCGGTCACCCCAGAAGAATGAGGGCCAAGAATCTCTGTCTCTTTGCAACTGAGAATGAACACTGAGTGTCTGAATGACCCAGTCCCAATTCCCGAAATGTGGTCAGACTCACCCTAATCAAAATTTTTGATCACATTAGTCATTCCCTTCTTTCCACCTTGTGCTAAATAGTAATACTTTGCAGACTGGGGTCATGCTTCTGTCTATAAGGGCTTTCCTGGTCCATGTGACTGAAAATCACCATAGAACTATTTTGTGGCACCATCATGTTACCACATGTGTAGACAAAAAGCTCACCAGCCCAGACAGGTAAGACCTGAGCCTCTCTTTAAGGAGCTTCTTCTTCACATGGCTGGGGTGGTTGTAGCAGTTATTGTCTTCAGTTCTGAAAGTTTCAGTAAGGTCCCAGTTATTGTGAAAAATGCATATTTACAAAGTGACACAGATAATAGTTGATACAAAGATGTCAGTCATAACTGACCATAATTTAGAGTTGTAGATGGCAAGTGTATGAGGGAGTGTCAGAACAAAGGGCAGTCCACAATTTCTGGGGAGATCCTCTTAGTAAAGCTCAAAACCCTCATGAAGTAGTTGAGCAAATCTTAGTCCTAAGTCCTGGGTCCCATCGAGCTTGGTTCTCCTTCATCCTGAGGAAGACATGGAAAGGGCCATTCTGGGTCCCTCTAAGGATCTTCTGAGATGAGGGGGTAAAAGGGACCAGGTTTGGGGGAATTTGCCTTTGGGAGGGATCTTCATCCTTGTGCCTTTTCATTTTCTAATCCTTTAAAGCACAGAACCCTGGAACAGACTAAGCGTTCTGCCTTCTCTGCTCTGTTAGATAATGCGTCCTGGTCACCACATACATCTGGTTCTCGTCAAGCCCCATTAAACATTACCTCAAATCTATGAAGAACAACAGAAAAAAGAGCCCAAAGAATAAAGAGGGGGAAAACCTAAGCTGACAAGACAACAAAAAATCCTCTACGAGTTGGCTTGATACGATAATTATCCCATCGCTCCTTTGTTCCTCCAGTTCCCAGGTCCTGAAACAATTGGACCGAATTACAAGTATGTTCTTAATTACCAGTTCCCTGGGGAAGTTCCAGACTGGTTTCTTTGAGAATGCGTTTGAAAAGGCCTTGTCTAGAACCTTCTGAAATTCTACACAGCTGCCTGCCTCTGCTGCTGGTAGGAAACATCCCCAACTGAAGACACAGGTAGGAGCTACACCCACCCTGGGCCTGGTGGGGACACCTCTGGCAGATCAGGAGACGAAAGTCAGTCATCTGCTCTCTTCTCCTACCTCAGATTCACAAGGAAATGATGGGAGCAATTGGAACCACAATGTTGTAGCTATAGCAACTAAAAGACCGCACCCCAACTTTTACTTCATGGACTGGATCAAATCTCTATCCATTGGGAATGTGTCTGTTTCATTCACTGAGTCTGTCAGGCAGGATTTTCTAAGCAGCTACTGGTAGTGGGCAGGTTACCTGAAGTCTCTTCCTCCTCATCCTCCTCTTCCTCTTCCTCCTCTTCTTCCTCCTCCTCCTCCTCGCTGTCTTTCCCAAGCTCAGCCTTCTCAGCCTTATAAGGGCATCCCTCTGATTTGTCGTCCCCAGGCTCGGCCAGCTTCCGGATGTCCGGCTTCTCCAGGCTGGCAGTCAGATTCATCATGGCGAGGTCCGGAAGGCTTCCTTCAGGGTGGGCCAGTCTGTTGGCAGAGAGCAGCTGAGTCAGCGGAGGAAAGAGCGCCAGGAGAGATTGGAGTTGAGGGGGCAAGTAAAAGGAATAAAAATCAGTAAAATAAAAATCAGTGCAGGTACACAGGCCTTGCAATGTGGGGTCGTTAGCATCTTGTCACTTTTTTTTTTTTTTTTTTAGCTCTTTCTAAAAACAAACTGTAAACTCAGTTAGGTCTTGTTAGCTTTTCCAATTCAGGTTCTAGTGATTAGTCACTATGGAGAGCTATCGACACCTAAACTTGACATTTTTCCCAGAGGAGAAAATGGTCAGAGTTTAGGATGTAGAAGCATGAAATGACAATCGTGTAGAGCAAGCATTTCATGGCTTCACGGGGGACTTACTCATTTTGGTGGATTGGTAATTTTTTCTTGATGCTGCTCAAAGTAATTGAAATAGAAAGGAAAAAGAGGAGATGAGAACAGAAGAATTAAAAGGAATGTCAGAGATCACACATCATGCTACATATCATCCACTATTGCATTCCTGTATGCGGATGCAGTGGTCCTAACGCCAAGAGCATTCCAAGATGGCGTCAGTAGCGTGCTTTGGCTATGAACCCTAGGCTTGGCCACTGAGTTGAGAGTGGGCAGGATTGCAGGTCATAAAGGTGGAGAACGGAGAGACAACAGAGGCAAATCACATCATGCTTTTTAAGGAATGCAGCCAACCATCCCGCAAGAATCCAGTCATTCACACTCCAAATAGGTTTTTAAAAATATATATATATTCTTAAATAACATGTAATCACAATCAACCTTTTGCACAGACTTATCCCACTCTGCCGTCATCTAAATCATAGGCAGTGGAAGCAAAATGCTTTCGGGAGTAAGAAGTCAGTATCACGTGCCGGCCCGCGGGCACCAAGGTTGACTGAGGGACTAGCCATCTTCGGGAGACAGGGTGTGACAGCCCGGGTGAGGCATGGGGACACAGTTTCACCGAGCCTGGACAGCACCAGGGGCATTCCAGCTTATTTCGTGTTAGACAGTAACAAGTATCATCTTCCTCCTACATTGTTAAAAAGTATCTTTTTTTACTCATAGCCAATTTGAAGAAACATCTGTGGGCAGTAAGGAAATATCATGGAATCATCTATTGGAAATACTGATAATCTTCTCCATTTGTAATAATAAATTTCATTTCTAATAATATATTTCAGCCTAGTTCTAACAGGAAGGACAATTAATAATGTTATCCTATCTGTATAATTGTGGGCTCCAAGTATATTATTTAATCTTTCTGAAATTCATCTTTTTTTCTATAAAATCAGTAAGTTTGACTAGATAAAAATCTACACTTCCTTACAACTCACTGATTTTATATTTGAAACACACCTGTGATGCTGGGAACCTACTGCAATGACTCAGCATTGTCTTTAGACTTTCCGAACCTTTATCATTCAAAAGTAATTCCTCTTAACAGGGTGCCAAGCAGGTAAATTATAGGGTGCAGAAACATTTTGTGAATTGAAGAAAGACAAAATGTCCTGAGGATGTTCCCACATTGGTGGAGGGAGTTATGATGACGTACCCCCTTCTTATTTTCCAAAGCTAGACAATCCACTCTCCTGTCCTTGGGGAAGTCCCCCCAACTCCTGAAACTTCAATACCACATTTTCACACCAGCACTGCGCATCAAATTCAGGGGTCATACGCGCTGTTCTTGTTTTGCTGGGACTTGGCATATGAAATGGTGTTAAATGTAGAAGCAGTCAGTTGTCACACAATTGTCAATATTTATATGTTCTCTGCAGCACTGGTAGCAGGTGCATTTTATAAGTGAAAAGATACTTCTCATTATGACATTTGGTGGAGGGATGACCATCTTGGAGTGCATTTTTCCCCTCTACATCAATACTGCCATGACTTTGCACTGACAAGAAAAAAACTTGCCAGGGATTAGAGTTAATCAGTGGAATGAAACTTACAGAGATGAGGCTGTTTCTGCAGCTGTCACTCTGGGTATGTAACAAATAGCCCTCAAGCAAAGAGGCCCCCAGATTGTCTTGCCATAGGTGGGACATATTGAGGGGAGATTAGGGAATGAAGGAATCAAAGAAAAACACTGGAGTAAACCTAGTGGAAGTATGTCTAGAAGATTGACTTCAGAAACTCATAACAGTCCACAAGAGATCGAGGACTAGATAATGCTGGGGAGAGAAAAGAACATAGTATCTGCATCTGAACCAATTATCTGTGTATTTCTGTCTAACACGATCCTTAGGAGGAAACAGGGCATGTAATTCCTGGATGCCTCCTGGAGCAGTCTAACATCAGGAGCTCGTAACGGATGACAGAGAAAGAAGGGAAACCTGTATTGGGCTGTCATTTACTTGACTGTAGGAGTCTGTTAACTGAGAAATTGCATGAGATAATCTGTGTTCATAAAATGTGTACAGATGAAAATATTTTTAATGCCTGATTGGGGTTTACAATTTTAAAAAGGACACCTAAATAAAGCCTTTCATTTTTCTTCCTTTTTTTTTAATAGCAGTTTTTTGAAGGTAATACAAAATAATGTTAAAGCACGCTCACTGGAATCAGAAAGACTCAGAATCAAGCCTCAACTAGACAACTACTAGCTAGATGATTTAGAAAAACTCCCTACCCTGTCTCCCAAGTCTCAGTCCACTGATCCGCGAAATGGAGTAATAGCTACTACCTCACAGAATGCTGGGAAAAGTAAGGTGATTTCTGTTAAGCTCTTAACACAGTGCTTAGTACACAGAAAATATTTTTAAAATAACCATCTGCTCATAGATCTTCACATACCGCTTTTGTTCATTTGTATCATGAGAAGGCGGAGTTAGAAATATACCTATGCAAGGAACCTCATCTTGGACTCTAACTCTGTCATCAGCACATTGTTAACTGAACTTGTATATTACAATGGCCATTCAGAAGAAAAAGCGCCAACGTTTCTTCCTTGGAAGTCTGTCCCCCCTACTCTCAACCTTCTGTGCTGTCTGCTGACTGCTCTCCACCTACCTTTGCTGAGGCTGGGCTGCTGCACAGGTGGGGCTGTCGGCCCAATGTGGAGTTCATGGGCAGAACCAGCCCCCAGTTTGCCATAGTGAACAGCTGGACTGAATCTCTTGGAAAGCCTAAGTACCTCAATGTAGATACTCCCCCTCTCCCCTGCCCCCAGTCAACTTTCAAATGGGATCCTTGTTTTCCAAAACGTAAATGAGTAACCATGCTCCCTGAAACTTACAATACCTACAATACTGGTAACTGGGTGACGATCCTCATGTGCAAGTTATATAATCAGCATTTGAAGGAGATTTAAACTGGATTCTCCGAGAACTCCCTCCCCCACTTCCTTAAATCCCACTTTTTGCAAACCTTCCCACCCCCCTACCCCCGCTGTGGAGTTCATTTTCTATTCTTTTGCATTGTCTTTATCCACACCTATAACTTCCTTGCCTTGCTTTTATGATGCTCCAGGCTTGGAGCTGTAATCTTGTCACTGACTGACTGTTTCTCCTGTTGCATTCTAACGAAGCAGGTGATGTTCTTCTTCCTGTGTCGTCATTCACTCTTTCCTTCTGCACCCACAGCTTTCTTTAAACTGTCCTCAATGCATGCATCTCTCCATTTGTATCTACATAATTTTATTCTAATGATGGTTCTGGGGACTCTTCCTTTGAGGGCAGAAAGCCAGTCTTAACGCTCCTGGGCTCCCTTGAAAACTGTAGCACTGGACTTGGTGTACAATGTGACTCACTGAATATTTGGCCAATGGCTTCTAGGCACTGGATGGGCATTTTTATTTGAAACAGAAGAAACAAATTATGTTACATGGATAGTTGAAGAGGCTTAATTCTGTATTAGGAACTGACTTTGAGTCAATATATGAAACCACATATTAAGGTAGTTTCTGTGAAAGAAAATGGGAAGTCTACCATTACAAAAACTCAGTCTAAATTCTATTCATTTTTATGACTACTCTAATTTGGAATATTTGGCAATGTAAAGTGCATCCACCCTATTCATTAGACTATTAGAGGAAAGAGGTGTATTGCAAATTTCTGGTGTTTATAATTGGTATTTAAATAATCTTTATACTGCTTAAGATTATTTTCTAGAATGCATACACGCTTTTAGAAGTGCTCACAGATGAGCACTTGATTAGTAAGTTTAATATCATATCTTAAATGTGTGTGGTAGTAATTCCCTCTGAAAAAAATATACTTGACAGGTTTGGGTATGATGGCTCTAGTTTCTGCATTTAAGACAGAAATGACCGTTACTTCTTTTAAAACATTCTAATTCATTTTGTTTAAGAATTCAGTTGGAACTTCCCCACAAGGATTTGTATCAACAAAATTTTAACCAGTCATCCACTGTCCTCACCATCCCCACCTCATACCTTGTTAAGTCATGTCTAAATTTTAATCAACCCAGAAGCTGAAAGTAGGCATGTCTTCTCTTTCATCCAGACCTTACATTTACAAACACATTATTCTCCTTATGAAATAACACTGAACATACAAAGAAGAAATTATGGGAGAAAGCTTCCTTAATAAAAGGATTGACTTACTATTTTCATCAAGACTAGGTCCTGTTCAAAATTGGACATGCTTTACAAACAGCCTTTCAGAAGAGCAGTGAGGGAAGAGTTTATCCGGTAACATCCTCCCTGGGGAGTAACTATGGCCTATCTTAATATGAAAAGGAAAGATTCCACTGCAAAGAAGACAGTCCTAACAGTGGAATATTTTGAGTTTTTAATTATTTTAGGTAGATTTTGATCATTCTAAGAATTCCTGAGCATATTCCCTGGCCTTGTGACTTGGGTTAATAAAGATAGGCTTTTTCTCAAGAGAGAAGTCCTAGACATCCGGAACCATAACTTGTATCAGCCCCTACTGTTGGAGCACATCAAACCAACTTCTGCCTTCTAAGGTAGGTCCCAGCCATCTCCTCATATAGCAGATGGTAAATCCTTTATGGGAAGAGATAGAGAGATAGAGAGAGACAGAGATGGATGGACAAGGGAAGAGAGGGAGAAGGATGGATGGGCAGGTATAAGAGTAGAGGGGAGTGAGGGGGGGAGGAGGGGAGAAGGCGGAGAGAGATTGAAAGAGAAGCTCCTTATGTTTGAAGAGATGACGTTTCAATAGTTGCTCAAGATCCCCAGCTAGTGTCTATCAGCTAAAAACCCGAGGTTGACTCCTCTCTCTCAGGATGTCAACAAGAATGGCTCCCCAAGGAACCAGCCAGTCTTCATCCCTCTTTCTTCAGCGATCTGCACAGTGATGCATTAATGTTTCACCCTTCTTTCTAGAAGTTTTGGCTCCCAAGGTTTGCTATGTGGTTGTCAGCCTTGGAATTTTACATAGGAGAAAAGCGAATGGAATAGAAAACCAACAGATCTTTCAAATATTTAATTTGTTCATTGGCTTTCTTGTAAAATACGTGTTTTTATGACCTACATCACTGGCTTTACTACAAATAAGATAAAGTTATAGGAGTGGCTCTTTTAATTCACCTATTTAATAAGGTCAGGGTAGCTTTAGGAAATTAGATCTCCAAAGACCTTTTCTCTGTACTCTTAGGGAAGTTGAGAATAACTCTGCAGACAACACTATCAAATCTTACTCTTTATTATGTGTGGTCATTTGCATGTTTTATCTCCCCAGCTGAGGGATAAGGCTCTAAGGCAGGGCCTTGACCCAGGGTCCATCTTTGCATCTTTTATGAAATCTGGTGACCTAAAAGATCTTTCTTCAATACGCTGATCTTTTAAGTCAAGGTATATTTGTAGAAATCGATGTCTTAATTTTCTTTTAACCATACATTATTGTGACTATTATCACTTTATTCAGGAAACATCTACCGAGGGTCAACAGATGGGTGAGGCCCTGAGGTTAAGTGATACATGGACACGGGGTGAATTATTAATACAGGGACTCCGGCCGAGGAGCTGACGCCTCTGGCAAGGGAGATAAGACAGGCAGGCAGACAGTGTCAGAAGGCAGCAGTGATGAAGTGCTGTGGAAATTCAGAGGAAGGGCAGATTCCTCGTAGCAGGGAAAGTTGGCATTTGTGGGCAGGTTTGTGGCGGAGGCGGTTCTTGAGCTGAGCTCTCAGTCACGTGTCCAAGAGAGCGATGATGAGCTCTCAGGCCAGCGTTGGACTAATTGACCAAAGAATGAAATTAATGGGGCATCTGTTTGAACCAAGACCAAAGGCTGAGCACCAGCTGAAGACCCTTGGCAACCTCCAAGTCCACTTGCAGCACCATTCGGGATAGATACCAAATGGTCTGGTTGGCACACTACATCCATGAGCATACCTGAAGACCACTATCCCCTATCTGATGACATCATTTTTCATTTGCAAAACAGCAAAGTGTTTAACACACCACAAGACCATTAGAAAAAAAAAACAAACAAACAAGAGAGAAAACATTGACATACCCACCTATTTATTATTAGATAAACGCGCCCATTGACTTTGGCATGGCTACGAGGTGAGAGATGAAAGCCCAAGGTGGCATGGGGATGGGGCGACAGGTGGGAGAGAGAAAGAGGAGACCGTTAGAGAGGAAAGACGCAGACTGTCTCGCAAGCTTTAAGGCATCAGGTGCTCATCGATACTCCCGTGCACGAAGAGGAGTCAGGGCAGCAAGACTCAGGAGAAAGGAGAAGTTAGATATATTCAGGAAAAAAATGCTTGAAGGTAACAAGTCGCTCCATTCGTCTCATCCCTCCCCTCAACACACTTGACTAAAGATTGGTAATGTTTAAATTTTCAGAGCACAGTTATCAAATAGGAGACAACCTAAAAGATGAATTCTTGCTCCTTCCCCCAAATTAAAAAAAAAGAAAGAAATCTTCCTAAGTAACCATAGGCCACATAGTATTCTTTAAGTTTTCTAAGACTGAAGTTAAAAAAAAAGTCATTTTGTTTCTCTGTGCACTGGAATATGTTCTAAAACAAAACACGGATCAATTGCAGGGATGGCTACTTAATGACATGATGAATATTTCATACATTATCATATATATATGTTACCATAGACTGTAGTTATGTTCTAATAGTATATATCTTATCAAGATAAGTAAAATAATATTCCTGAGAACACCTGCTTAGAAATAATAATAGTTTTTTTTTCTATTATCATGTACATCCAAACATTTTCCATAGTGTCAACTTCATCACTTCTCTAAGGTTAAACACAGTAAAGTCTTCCTCAGACACAAGTGACATTTGCCTACACAACCTATGTGTGCACAAAAACACAGCACACACAAATGGTGGACAAAATGGGAAAACAGCAGCTGGATATTTACAGAAACCACGGTACTGGAATCAATGTTAAGGAATACAATGAATTAATTATTCCCAATTTGTGGGCCAAGTTTTGGAAAACATTTACTAAGGAGGTGGGAGCAGAGAAGGCAAAGCATGCCAGTCAATCCCAACTCTGTAAATATTCTTTCTTTTCATCATTTTGATCTCAATGTGGTCATTTATTACGGCTCCAGGGACAAAAATTACTGTTAGTAAGGAAAACACTAGAATGGGAACAAGTTAGTCAAAAAGATGGGATGTGTATCCTACGTTCAAAGTTAAAAATTGGGGACTTTTATATTACACTGTTGCAGGAAATTCCAAAACATGGAACTTGAGTTTGACCTGAAATTTGAACCCTTTAAGGCCTAGAAAACTGTTTTTTTGAAGACTGAAAATGAAAAACCATGTTCCTAACCTCTTTAGGTAGCTGGTCTTTTATAGCCTCTCATCACTCTACGTTTTCTTGGAAAAGTAACTGCTTAAGGCATGCTTGGGGTTAAGCCATGGCCACGAGGAAGGCAAGCGATGACCGCAAATGGCTACAAATAATTTAGATCTTTCTTTTCTTGTCATGGTATGGAGCGTGAGGGCTGTGCGTGGAGCAGCCATGGAAACAGGGAGAAATTACCTCCACGTGAGACTGTAGTCCTTTCCAGAACCTACATAATTAAATAATGTTCTACATGCTTCCAGGGAGCTCTGAGGATCAAATTCCGTTTTCACATACCCTAGGTCTCAAAAATTGTGATTCCTTTGGGCTTGTACAATCCTTGTTGAGCTGCATGGTCTTCTGCAAAACTGTGGTCCTGAGAATCTCAATTTTCCTGAAAAACTGTAACCCGTATCTCTATCTGATTGTGTGACATTAGATTCAAAGACATGATAATAAAAACAAGGGCAGGAAAAAAGCGCCTACATCCTGGAGGAATTCTGAATAAGAAGAAAATAGAGATCCAAGGCAAGAAAGGCATTTAGAAGAAGAAAAAAATTAAAGGCATCATTAGCTATCGCCAATCATGATATTTCTTTTACAAACATGCAAATATCCTTTGCTGACCAACAGGTTTTTCTTGATTATTGAATAAGACTTTTTGAACAAATAGTGAGGGTTTATAATGAGATAAAGCATGTTACCTCTCAGAGTTAAATATCAAATTTTATCCCTAGCGTTCGCAAGCAATGTCAAAAACGTCATAAAAAATACTTCCACAATTACTGATAAATGTTACTTCCCTGTGCCAGGGCTGCGTTTGTAAGCTTTTAGTCTTAGGGTGACTTCTCCTGCTAACTCCTGCTAACAAGTTTGCCTAGAAACCATCTCTCCTAGGGGGCTCCCAGACTTCCAATAACTACCTTATTTTTCCTAATGTTTGATTATCACTGAGAGCAGTCACTGACCCCATCAGGGCCCTCACCATGGCGGGGCATTGGGAGGAGACAGGTAATCGCTGAGTTTGCTTATTGATACAGCCAAGACAGAACAAGAAATAACAGTTGCTTGTTGACTCTGGATTCTACTGGTTGGGAGCCATTCACAGACTGAAAGGCATCTGAAGCTTACTCAGCTTACGTCCAAAAAACACAATACGAATATGGAAAAGAAATCTGGCTGGCTATCCATACACAGACAGAGATTATAAAATGGTTTTCACCACCAAAGACGGGTTTTGGAGTCATCTATGACTCTAGTCCCTAGTATAGCAGAAAACCGAACGTCCAGTGGTTCATAAACTGTGCGAGATGAAATAAGACTTCATCTTCTTTTGCTGTACTCATTGTTTCCCTTGAAAAGTTCAGAGCTAAGTCAAGGGGACTAAGGGGATTGTCGGCTGGCATCTACACTCCCTGGGTACAGCCCTTTGCTCCCTCAGTTGCTCAACAAGGGTTTTTCCAGGAACTAAGTCATCAGCTAAAACTGAAGCAAAGAGAGAAATCACCATGAACGTTCATCAGAAGAATGCTTGCAATTTCCCTGTGAGAGACCCGACTGTGAGATTTGTGATAAAACCATTGTGGTTGCAACACACACGAGCGGGGAGAGAGATACCTCATCTGTTGCTTGTAAGCGATTTATATATTTACAGATGAGAAGACAACAGAGAGCTGATAAAAGCAAACACTGTCTTCACTTTATTTCCTTGCACGTCATGCTGATTTCTGGTAGACTGCAGATTTTATCCTTTTAGGCGAAGTTCATTTCCAAAGCTGAAAGGAAAATTCTGCCCATCGTTTTTGGTATGCTCTCAGAAAACTCATCCTCTGAATCAGCCAGATTTCCTAAATGTTCCAAAAACACATCACAGCCCAGACACAAAATATCCACCACCAACTCTTAAAGTATTTGCATCCACGCAGCTATTTTAAATCTACTCACGTGAGGATCAAGATCACTTGGTATTAACCAGTCCTGAGTCACTACGTAATGTTTCAGAAACTGCCATCAAATACGCCACATTTTTCTCTCATTTCTTATTTTCACTCACCCACGGAGAGCTCAAGGGTGAAACTCTAAGGTTAGTTATTGGTTTCCCGCAGGAGGCTCCTCCCCGCTGAAGTGAGTCAAAGCTGTCTTGCCCAGAGCAAGAGGCTCGTGCTTCTTGCAAGCGCTCACCTGTAGATGGCGCTGTCTTCCTTGCTGGGAATGGACTTCAGGTCTGTGAGCTCCAGGAACCGATCATGGAAGTAGTGAAGGTGTAAAATGCACACCAAAAGAAAGGAGGTGGGGATGAAGATGCGAGTGAACAGCTCTGCCACGGTAAACTGTTTTAAGCCAAGATCCTCCAGCCTGTAAAACAAAACAAAATGAAACAAAACAGAAAGCGAGTGCTTTTCTTTCCTTTTTTTTTAAAAAAAAGATTTTACTTATTTACTTGAGAGAGAGAGCATGAGAAGGGAGAAGGTCAGAGGGAGAAGCAGACTCTCCATGGAGCTGGGAGTCTGATGTGGGACTCGATCTTGAGACTCTGGGATCATGACCAGAGCCTAAGGCAGTTGCTTAACCAACTGAGCTACCCAGGCCCCCAAGAGTGCTTTTCTTAGGCACATTGGTTTTGCTGTGGATCACATCACCCTCTTTCACCACCCTGTTATACCATTTCTTGCAACCCCCACTTCCGTGCGTTGACTTTGATTTTTGTCTCCATCAATCCAACTGACCTGCTCTCCCAGAGGTCAGAAACAACCTCAATATTGCTAAATTCAGTGACTGCTTCTCTGTCTTTGTTTAATTCTGCCTCTAGTCCTTCTTGAAACAATTCTGGTCTTGGTGCCGCCACACTGGCCTGGTTTTTCTCTTCTGTCACTGTTTCCTCCATTTTTTTTTTGTTTGTTTGTTTTTAATTGGACCTCCAGATGTGACATAGCCCCAGACTTCAGTGCTGAGTATCTTCTCCAGCTTATTTCCCCCCCACGTTATCTCACAAGTCCCACTTGGACACTATCTTTTCTAATCACCATCTTAGCACCAGTGACTCAAATATGCATTTACAGCTCTGGTTTCTCCTGTGGACTCTCATGCCCAAATATCTAACAGAAGTTCTTTTGTTTTTTGTTTTTTCCTATAGTTATTTCATATTGAGTGTCTTCCAAACAGTGTTCTTGATTTCCCAGTTTTGCTCAGTCACGCTGTCCTGCACCCCTGCCCCCCCCCACAACTAGAGTCCTCCCTTTATAACTGTCTACCCTGTGCTACATTCTGAAATCAGAAAGTCTGCCTTTCTTTGCCTTCATAGCACATTCATCCACATTTCCTTCAGCCTCCTAGACATCTCTTGAAGCTGCCCCCTTCTGTTATCTGTCTCTGCATCACCTGCTCTAGATAAACCACCATCATTTCTCACAGGACTCGTGCTGCTGCTGGCTAACCTGCCCTATGGTTTCTACCCTCACCCTCAGATAGCACATTTTTTTTCAGCCTGTCAGGAGTTCTTTAAAGACTTAAAAATGTCACCAAGATTAAAATGCCGACAAGCCCTGCCCATCCCCGGTGTCTGGCTGCATTCTCCACCTCGGCTTTGTCCACTGTCCCCCTTGCTCCCGGCAGCTGAAACGTCCCCGGCTTCCTCCCTTGTGCCAAACTCAGTCTTGTCTCAGGATCTTCCTGTTTGCTGCTGGGATGCTTTTCCGTATCTCACACCCAACTCACACTTTTCTTAAGCCCTTCAGGGGGAGATTAAATGGCACCTCCTCAGGGAAGCCTGCCCTGACCACTCCGTTTACAGTTTGAACCCTCACTGTTCACTACCTCGCCCTGTTTTTGTCGCCTGCACAGACTTGCCACAATTAATTAATTAATTAATTAATTTGCATATTAAGTAGGGTTTTTTTTTGTTTTTGTTTGTTTGTTTGTTTGTTTGATTTTTGGTCTCCTCCACTAGAACATAAACTCTGCAGTGCTTAGGCTCTGTCTGTCGTGCTTCCTGATGGGTCCCCAGGCCAAGCCAGTATCTGGCACATGGGAGGTATTTGATAAATATTTGTTAAATAAATGTTAAAGATGGGTCAGCCTAGCTACATGGCGAACCTTTCCGTTTAAGCTTTTCTCTTTCCCACCTCAGTATACTCATTCAGCTCCGTGCCCCATTCCGGTAACTCCTTCCAGAAGTTTACAGCAGCAAATCATAAAAGAACACAGCACATGCACAGATCTATTATGTGCACGTGAATAATGATTTCCTCATTAGTCCACTAGCACTTTTGCTATGGCCTCAAGTACTCCTTAGAATCTTCGCAGCCAGCTCCATAAGCAAGGAGAGGCTGCTGCTTTTTATCATAAGCCTAGGAATCAACTGAACTGCTGAGCGTAACTTCAACTGGGAAGTAGAAGGCATGAGTGATGAATGATGAAGCAGGTATTTCACAGGAAACAGTGGGTTGAGCCTCTGCCTTCAGCTCAGGTCATGATCTCAGGGTCCTGGGATCAAGCCCCGCATCGGGCTCTCTGCTCAGCAGGGAGCCTGCTTCCCTTCCTCTCTCTCTGCCTGCCTCTCTGCCTACTTGTGATCTCTCTTTCTTTCTGTCAAATAAATAAATAAATAAAATATATATTTTTTAAAAGTTATTTCATTCAAATGGGGTTGAAAATGCACCTTTTGGTTAATAGTCATTAAGTACATACTCTACGTGTCAAGCCTAGGGCTTGGCAGGGAGACCACAGAAGGACCTGTTCTCAAGGAACTTACAGACAGTGATGACTTCACAGTTTACTAGAACCTCCCCAACTATGTTTGAACAAGATGCATGGAAATCTTCACGCCATCTGTCCCTTTCACAGCCCATTTTACACCAAACTGCTTACTTTTCTTTTTTCAATCCGGTCATATTTTGCCACAGGCCTGGGAAGTTCTCAAACTGATATGTGTATATAAAGATAAGCACCAGCATTGTGTAAATCACCACAGACATCCAAAAATACTTTAGGATTCGCCTCCACCATTCATAGTGCACCTGTGAATCAGACATCAAAAAACACACAAGAAAAAAGAACTGATTAAAAAAAAACAAACTTACAAAAGCACCTGATTTATTCAAGTATGACAAGTGATGATGTTGACAAGTACTCAAAAATCAAATATATTTCATTTTTGGCTTTTGAGGCTCTGTTCCTCATAGAGGCAGCTGGGTCCAGATTAGAACCTCAGGACCATGAGAGTTGCTAACGAGGTCTTGGGTTAAGTCGCTCGACCCTTCTGAGCTTCTGTTTCCTCCTCTGTAAGTACCTACTTTGAAAGCTGGAAAGAGGATGAAATCATCATAATTATAAGCTAGTCTATGGGAGGCGTTCAATGACAGCATTGTGGTAGTTATTGCTGGGAGAAAAAACTGCCTCCATTTTGAGATTCCAGTATTTAAAAACTTCATCAATGTCGGTTGAGATACTTTTGTCTCTACAGGTGAATTAGTGTAGTTATTTCATTTATTCTATTGGCTGCCTGCAAGAACAGTGTCCTGTTACACTTGTTTCTATCACTGAGCAATAATTTTTCTGTAAGTTAAGACTGAATTGGTGGAGATCTTCTTATATTTTAGTGGAATCTTCCATAAATCTAATGGATAAAATACTAAAGAAGGTGATGTATTATACACACACACAGGTTCCTGATCCTAAAGTCTGAAGTATAAGTGAACTGGTTCAACCCATATTTTAGATTACCCAGCCGCTGTTCTTCACTGGCTGTTGAACAGTCAGTGAAATTAAAAAGTGAAATTGAAATTGAAATTAAAATCGAAAATTGACATTAAATGTGGACTTAAAATTGAAATTAAAAATGAATTTAGTTACACAGGTTTTCTTTTTTTAGTTTTGAAAAACTCATGAAGCTTTTTTTTTGTTTGTTTTTTGCTTTTTGTTTTTTACTTTTGAAGAACCCCCAATTTTAAAATAACATATACGCTGAAGACAGTCATTTCCCCTTCCAGGCCTTCTTCATTTGCCTTTGAATTGCACTGATCACTTTAGATACTACATTCCTGGGATGACAATCATTTAGAATCTCAACAAAGGAAGCTCCCATGTATTCCTGGGCTGGCTACCAGGATTAGAAAAAGACAGAAGACGATGGTTTACCTACCTGATACAAGGCCACACAGAACAGAAACAGCACCATGTAGATGATTTTGTACATCACAATTTTACCCTCGAAGCTGACGAAGAAGAACATTCCTCCGCAGACGTAGATCCAGTACTTGATGAACATGGCCACCACCAGATTGCCCAGGACCTTCATGATGTCCTGGTCATCATCTTCTTCCACCTCCTCTTCTTCTTCCTTCCTTCTTTCTTGCTTCTCTTCCTTGGCTTCCTCTTCCTCCTTCTCTTCAGGCTCTCCTTCTGTTTGTATATCTTGCTCGTCATCTTCAAAATAGAAGACCATGCAGTTACACTTAGTTAGCTCCCCACCCAGAGCCACACTTTGACCATGTGATGTGTGAGTGGGTGGGGGGCATGGAAGTCTACGTTGTCTGTGTTACTCTGTGATTTGAATGATTTTAGACGGTTGCCGTAAACCAGGCAGCATTTATACCCAATCATAATCAACTTTTGAATTTCATACAGTTTAAAAGCTATGAACCGGGAATATTTTATGCTCATCTTTTTTATAATACCTAACTTAATTTCCAGTATCCAATGACTTTGAGTACTACAGGATCTAGAAAATTAAGCTTTGAGTACTACAGGATCTAGAAAACTAAGAACAGGGACTCCCCTTGCCCTCCATTCCATGGTTTTGCTTTCTACCATTGCAGTTACCCAAGGTCAACCACAGTCTGGAAGCAGGTGATCCTCCCTCCTCCTGACACATGGTCAGGTCAATAACAGCCTAATGTTAATGTCACCTGCCTGTGTCATTCACCTCGTCTCAACGCATGGGCATTTTCTCATCCCACAGCCTCACTAGAGGGCTGAGTACACCACAAGAAGATATTTTGAGAGAGAGTGAGACCACATTCACGTAACTTCTATTACCAAGTATTATTATAATTCTTCTTAGTAGTAGTTGTTCATGTCTTATGGTGCTTAGTTTATAAATTAAACTTTATCATAGTCTTGGATGTTCAGGGAACGACATAAGTATCTTCAGGGTTCAGTACTATCTGCCGTGGTAAGCATCCACTGGGGTCTTGAAATGCATCCCCTATGAATAAGGCGTCCCCCGCGCATGACAATAACACAAATTAAAAGGACGGTATCAATTTCAAATTCTGATTGTGTCAGGGCTCTGAAAGTGTGACCTTGGATAAAGCATTTAACTTCTCTGAACCTTTTTCTTCTTCCCTTAAGTGGGAATGAATTTTGTGAGGATGGAATGCAGACGCATTTCCAAAAGCTCTTTGTGAGCTCCCGCATGCGCACGAAATCGTCACCACTGGGGCCCTGGTTTTCCATCACTCCAGGTCACGCTCAGCTTTTATCTGGTCTGAAGCACAGAGGCTTTCTGATGTATGTGGGGTGTCCTCTCTCTGTCATTTGCTGAGCACAAAACTCTCTAGTCCCACTAATTTACCTTTTTCTTCATTTTCCTGACTTCCGATTTTGATCTCTGATAGAAGAGCTTCCTTCTCTTGAAGAGCTTTTTGCTCAGTGAGGTGTTGCCTCAGCAGGAGCCAAAAAGTAATGGTGAAAAGTATCTGAAAGCAGGGAATTAAGAATTAAGAATTAAGCCACCCATTTGAAATGTAAATACAATTCAACATATACAACATTTTCTCCACATTTCAGCAGAAACACCATAAATAAGCCTCTCCGTTAGAGACAGTCGGGCAGACACTGGATTTCACCTGAAAGTCACTGGCTTTGAAATCCCCTTTGCTGAAGACACGGACAAGCGTGTTGAGGGCCAGGAGGACATTTGGCAGCAAGCTGGGGCGCAGGAAAGGTGTCCCGACAGCCCAAACTACTTCCATCTGGGCCGGAAGTCAGCTTTGGCAACTGGTCTCCCAGGAGGGGAGAAAGTCCTTGCTTTCCTGTCCCAACTGTGACATGAGCACAATTACAACAGGAAGACATATTTCTTCCGTAATACTTGTTGACTTTGCGATGTTCCTTGGGATGAAGAATTCCACAGATGGGGAAAAAGAACACTTCATCCCGGAAAACAGAACCCTCTAATACCCTATTCATCTCCCAACGCTGAAGGAAGAAATGTTTTAAGTGTCCACACTTGTATTTTAAGGTTTTGTGGAGGGCTGGGGGCAGAGGGGAAGCTGATGCTTTGGGGGAGCACCTTCTTCAGGAGATAGAGGACCTAGTACATAGTATTTGTTTTGTACTAGCTTTACTGCAATACAATTTACACGCCATATACAATTTACCCATTTAGAGTGTGTGACTCTGTGGTCTTTTACAAAGTCACAGTTGTGCCACCAACACTGCAGTCAATTGTAGAATATTCTCATCACCCCAAAAGAAGCCCCAGAGCAGTCACCCTATTCCTGCCCACCTCAGTCCTGGCCAACCACTACTTTACTTTCTGTACAGACTGCCTAATCCGGGCATTTTCTATAAGTGGCATTACTTACTAAACATTCTTTGGTCGGTGGCTTCTTTTGTTTGGCATAATGTTTTCAAGGCTTATTCTTGTTGTGGCACCTCACTTCTTTTTATTATTTGATAGTATTCCATTGTACAGACAGCATTTCATTTCTCAGTTGATGGGCATTTAGGTGGTTACATTTTTTTGAGGTTATTATGAATAATACTGCTATGAGCATTCATGGCCAGGTTTTTGTGTGGACATAGGCTTTCAGTTCTGTTGGGTATAAAACCTAGGAGCAGAATTGCTGGGTCTTGTGGCAATTCTGCGTTTAACCTTTGGAGGAACTGAGAGACTGTTTTCCAAAGTGGCCGCAGCATTTTCCATGCCCCCCAGCATGGGGTTCCAGTTTCTCCATTAACACTTATTATGGCCTGCTTTCTTCTTCTTTTTTTTTAAGATTTTATTTTTTCATTTGAGAGAGAGTGAGTCAGAGGAAGGGAGCAGGGGAAGGAGGAGAAGCAGACTCACCACTGAACAGGGAGCCTATGCTGGGCTCGATCCCAGGAACCTGAGATCATGATCTGAACTGAAGGCAGATGCTTAATCTACTGAATCACTCAGGTACCCCTCGTCTACCTTTTTGATCCTAGGCATCCTGCTGAGTGTGAAGTGGCATCTCACTGTGGTTCATAGTATGATTTTAATAAATACTTGCCAA
Source organism: Mustela putorius furo (assembly GCF_011764305.1). Taxonomy (NCBI): domain Eukaryota; kingdom Metazoa; phylum Chordata; class Mammalia; order Carnivora; family Mustelidae; genus Mustela; species Mustela putorius. Next base: position 7,832,051 of record NW_025422010.1, on the reverse strand, counting down.
AGACATGAAAAGAAATAGACAAATGAATGGGTCAGTTTTAGTGAAATAACTGCCCACTTGATGGTCCATAAATTACCCACTTCTTTGCCTTCAGCATAAACCAGTCCCAGTCAGTCTGGGACAACATGTTTAGGGCCAATGGAAGCCAAGATCCAGAGTGCCTCCATTACCGAAAACCTGGCATTCAACTTCTGGGAGTCACAACAAATTGAACTATGGCTGCAATTTGGGAAAGGAATCTGTTTCTCTAGTGCATGTCTAAGGAGCTTAGGACAATGCTCAGTGGTGGATGAGACCCCTTTCCTGGAAAAGGTGATTAACAAGCCCGATTTAGAAAATGCGGTTGGTGTAGTTGATGGAGTGGAGAAGACTCACTAGCAACTGAAGGATGTTACCAAAGATTTGAGTCTTACTTTCCCAGAGTGGTCAGACCTCTGGGGTCACGGGACATATTCTTTCTTTCCTCTCATTTTCCATCACAGTGACCCATTCAGTACTTGGCAAAGAGTGTGTTTAATAAAGTACTTTGACAAATGTCACCATGATATTTTATGATCTTAGGTTGTGTTGTTATCTGTGATAAAGACTTGCATTTTTTTTTAGCTCCTGGGTACATTAAAATATAAGTGGAGACCCTACTTTCTTCAGAATAACACTGTTTTGTTTTGTTTTTTGTTTTATTTTACATGTAATACATCTAATTCTCCAACAGTGTTCCCAGACCTCCAAGAGCTGTTCATCTTCGATTAGACAGGAGGTTGTTCAACCAGCTAGCTGGGATAATTTCCAGATGTCTCACCAATATTCCAAGCCAGGCTGGAATGGATTTGCGGAGTCAAAAGATGAGGTTTTGAATTTCTCTTATAAAGAAAAGACTAACTTCTCAGTTTTGGGTGTGTGTTTAAGGGAAAGGTCAGGGAGGGAGAGAAGGAGTGGGTAAGAGTGTGAGACTAATGTGAATTATCGGTGAAAAACTCTGTGGGACTGTCAGCATGGGGTGGGGGTTTGAGAGAGAAAGGAAGGAGGTTGCCATGGTCTGTGAACACAGAGAGTTATGAGCTAATTTCTGTTATCACTATTTACCTGTTGGGAGTTTCTCCTCTACCTCAATAAACTTCACCAAAAGGTCTGTTATGAGAACCAATCCTTGGTTTACTAGTTCCCTGTTCATGCCTAGTTGCCTTGGATATGGGGTATTTGGTAACCTGTAAGAAAGGAGCTTGCTCTCAGAAAAGGTGGGCTTCGTGCAATATAAATTCATGTCCTTTTCAGAGAACGATTCTCTCCCTGGAGGAGAAAGGTGTTTAAGGATTGAGGAGTAATGACACAGGACTGCTCTCACAGGTCTTAACACAATGTCATCAACACAACAGACACATATGGTTTAGAGTCAACCACACTGTCCACAAAACAGAAAGGTTGGGGCACATAATCTGAAGTCAAGGGTATTAAAACAAGCCATGAAAGTAATGACTACTGGGAGATCATGAACCTTGTTGCTACCTATGAAGGCATACCATATAATCTGCAGAAGGAAAAACCAGAAGTGTCATACTCAATTTTTGCTGCTAACAGCATTTTTGAAGATATAATTGAATAAAAAATGTTGTTACTAATAATCAATGATTACCTGTAACAACAATGCATTCAGCCTATTTTGAAAAACGGAGATCAAAGAAAGTCCTCTAACGCTTACACACATTTTACCCTGTATTTTCTTATTTCCCCTTGTAAATTCTACTATAGTGTAATTGACATTAAAATATAGAAGACAGTATTTTTCCTCTCAGTGGAGAGCCTTGTTATTGTAAATAAAATATGAAAGTGTGTTATAATATTAGAGAGACCATTAAGTAATATAAATTGTTTCCTAGAATTTTTAAGCTATTCATTTTTGTAAAGCGTCAAATATTTGGAACCCATGTGAGTAAGTCTGTGCACAGATATGCTTCTTGTGATTATTGTGGATTTGTTTCAACATTTTGTTTTCTTGTTTTCCTATTCATTTACCTTGGAGGCAAGTTCTCCTGGCTCTTTTTTTTCTAAAAACCCTGGGACCTTCTTAATTTCAGGAAGTTCAAAACTCCATATATACTGTAATATCAGCAACAGATTTCCGTAGACAACCATGAAAGGAGAGCTGATCATGGCATATTTTCTTCTGTTGCGAATCATCCAAAGGGTGCACGACCAAATCAACAACACAAAGGTCAACCAGCTGTGATAGGTAATGCTCCAAGCCTTGAGGGAGAAGGAAAGAGACAACAGAACGATGGTGAGTGCAATGTGAAGTCCCCACCCTCTGCTGACTTAGAAGTTGTCTTAAAGGAAAAAGTGAATAATATTCAATCCAGGGAGAGGAGGGAGTGGTGAAATCACGGAGAGACATCCCAACCTGGGGCATAGGGACAAACTGAAGAGAAAGACTGATCTTGCCAAGAACATTGTTTTTTAACTTCCTGCAGGGAAAGGAGCCAAGGGCATCGGTGTGTTCCTTCTAAATTTTTTCCCCTTTGGGTAGAAAGGTCTTCATCTTCACTGCACTTTACAGTATTGAAAGCAACTGTAAGTGCTTCATCCCTTCTTTTTCCAAACTAGCTTGAGAGTGATTTAAGTCATTTAAGAGTGGCAGGTCAATGTGGTCATAGCTGGGCTCTGAAATGGAAATCATGGGCATCACTAGGGTAAGCACACAAGTCGGGCATTAGAGATCACTCTGGGATTATCTGAGAAGATGTGCACCATAGAAATTACAAAATTTACACAAGGAAGGTGTGTCTTTGGCTTCCGCACACTCCAAACAATAAAACCAAGTTCATTTGAAGGTCAGCGTTGGCTTCTGTCCTGCAAGGGGTAGGATTAAAGAGCCATCAGACCTATTGGACAAATGATACATCTCCTTCCATTCACATGAAATTTGCAAAGAATCAGAAACGTATCATAAAGGGCAGCTACCAGAACAATACCTAAATCAGGCTCAAGACTATTAACAACTTCCAGAAATCTATCCTTTCTTACCATAATCTTTGATAATAAATCTTTGTTAAAAGACATTTAAAAGAATTTTCTAGATATATTTGAGCCTAATTGAAATCAATTGTATTCCTGAATATCATGAATCACCAGGAGTTAGTTAGAAAGCCCAAAATGTTTTACAAGTCTCTTTTGTTTCTGGAAAATAGAGAAGTATTAAGATAAAGGAAGTCAACATGGAACAGTTATTTCTTCTCAGCAATTTGCAAACTTGTTCTAAAGGTCAACTAGCTTTTTAAGGGGCGGATTATTTAAAATTTTTGGTTGAAACATATGATAAACACAAACTGGATATTAAAATTGTTTTTATTAAAATTAGATTCGTGATTGATAACTACTAGCAAGGCTGAATTATTTTCATGAAAATATGATTTCTTGGAAGTATTATTTATCGGAAGTTAAGTAACATTAAATGCTTTTACATTTGCATTAAATAGTGTTTTTAATGCATTTATCCCAATATAAAATGCAGACGAGACTGCCATTTTTGTGTGTGACCCAGGAGAATAATAATCTTATCTTCAGAGATATCATAATTCTAGTAGATTGTCCCCCTCCTCCCCACAAACTACTCTTGGGAAGGTGAGGGTGATAGAGGAAGGAAAATAAGTTAAGAGGAATTTTTTTAAGCCTCTTTCCTTAATAGTGTCTAAGTCACCTATGCCTTTCAGTGTGGTGGTTTGGCCATTTCTGCATTACGTTCAGTTTCCAGATTGCCTGATAGTGTAGCAAATTTGTACTTTATAGTTTTGAATAAATACATGTATCATTCTAACAGACTTGGCTCCCCACGACTGTCCTTTCTGTCTGTGATTAAAATTCTATTGCAGTAGCCTGCTTCTGTGGGAGGCAGGCACTTTTAAAGACACTAATATTATGGCTCCGTTAAAACAATGAAAATGGCACCAGACAAGGGCATGTCTTTAATGAAGGATCTGCTCTGTTACGTTGTTTTTACAATAGATTTTTTCTACTAAGTAGCAAAATGTGTATTCCAAGTTTTTTTGTTTTGTTTTTAAGCTCTATTTCTTTACAAAGAAACAAAGATCAAACTTTATAAAGACCAAAGACCTTTACAAAGACCAAACTAGGGGTGCCTGGGTGGCTCAGTCGGTTAAGTATCTGCCTCCAGCTCCAGTTATGATATCAGGGTCCCCCCCCTGCATTGGGCTTCCTGCTCTGGGGAGTCTGCTTCTCCCTCTCCCTCTGCCTTGTCCTCCCCGCTGCTTGTGCACGTACTCACTCTCTGTCAAATAAATAAATAAAATCTTTAAAAAAAAGATCAAACTGAACTGGCTTATTTTTAGAAAGAAGAAAAATGTATAGATACTCTATTGAGTTCAGAGTCAGAATTGTATATTTCATTTATAATTGGTATTTTAAAATTAGAATTTTATTACAGTTTAAATTAGAGGTTGATTTATCAAAAATGTCAAAAGGTACCAAGAGCACAGAATTAATATTATTTAAAGAACAGAGTTTGTAATCACTAAATGAGCCATCTTTAATTTCTAGGAGCTTTCTCTTTGCCATCCCTCTCTCAGATGCACAGTGGTCCTTACGAGAAGCTGACATTGACTAAACCTGCAGGTACATTTGGAAGACATCTTGAGGGAGTGACTGGAGAAATTGTGTTTAGGTATTTCCCCTTTAGAGGTATAGAATATTTTCATTTTTTATCATCAAAGTTGTCATGGGATCTCACCATTGACAACTAAATATGGAATATTTTTGTCATTTTTTGGAAGATTTTATTTATTTATTTGACAGAGAGAGAGAGAGAGAGCCAGAGAGCACAATGGAGGGAAATAATAGAAGGAGCAGGAGAAACAGGCTCTCTGTTGATCAGGGAGTCCAATGTAGGACACAATCCCAGGACCCTGGGACCATGACCTGAGCTGAAGGCAGATGCCCAACCAACTGAGCCACCTGCCCCAATAGGGAAGAGTTTTGTGTTAGTTAAGTGGTAGGCATTTCAAAAATAAATCAGATTTCTCATACAAGCTTGTTTTTAAGAAGGTTATAATTTAGACGGTCTTTTATTTTCTATCTCTAGGTTAAAGGACTATTTTTTTGAAGCTGTGATGCCCAAGATGGAAGAAGCAAATATAAACACACATCAAATGAGTGCGCACAATCAGAAAAGCTCTTGGGTACTCTGGTTGCTTGACGTTCATACTGGTAAAAATTTACTGCAGCTAAGATGGAGTAAAGTCTCACTCAAATTTAGGGTAAGATGTGAAGGTAACTCTCACTGTCTGAAGAAAATAAAAGCGGTCATTGTTAACTTTGGACACCTTCAATACCATACAGAGAAACTACCCAATAGATCTTTTAATTTTTTAAAAATGTATTATTATTATTTTTTTTATAGAGGGAGGGAGAGAGCAGGGGGAGGGTAGAGGGAGAGAAACTCTTAAGCAGGCTTCACACCTGTGGCAAAGCCCAATGTGGGACTTGATCTCACAATTTTGAGATCATGACCTGAGCTGAAATCAAGAATTGGACATTTAACCGACTTAGCCACCGAGGGGGACTGCAATAGATCCTTTTAAACTGACAAAAAAGGAACAATCACATTTGACAGGCTAATTTGGGAGAAATATACTAATATTTAAAAAGAGGTTAAATAGAACAGAACAGGATTTTGAAGTCTGTAGTATGAGGATCCCAAGAAAAATAAAAATAAACCAACCATCCCCCACTGAGACATTAGGGAGATTAGAATCTGGTGCCAGCCACGAGAGGGCTGTGGGGGCATTTGTGGAGCATTCCGACTGTCCCCTCTCATACATACCATCATGGCAATGAGGGCACAGATGTAACTTTGTTTCATAATAAACTGGAACACAGAGACCATGGCGTGAACTTTAATGCTTCGTTTCTCCTCATGGCTCCTTTCCTCCTCAAATTCTTCCTTCTCATCCTCTTCTTCCTCTTTCTTTTCTAGATAGAGAGATAATTTATATAACTTGATGCTAATGTTTAAACTCTGGATAAATGTCTCCAGCAGTGTAACACATATATGGTTTTAACATAGACTTTTATTTAAGATTTTAGAGATGATTTCCAACGAACAAAGCCTTTAGATTTAAACAGATTCAGTAAGTGCTGCCTGGTCAGTGTAATGGAATCCTGCACTCAGAAATCCCAGAAAGAAAATTTGAACTTAAGAGATGATGTAAGATGGTTCCTAATGATCCTACCTCATGATTATGTATTCCTCTCCCCTTGAGTGTGGGTGGGACCTCCGATGGGTCACTCACAAATAGGAGGGATGGGATAAAATTTCCAAGATCAAGTTTAAAAAGATCGTGACTTCTGCCTTGGCTACTTTCTCTCATTTTCCTGCTCATTCTGAGAAGCCAGCTGCCGTGTTATAAACTGCCCTAAGAAGAGGTCTGGGAGGCAAGGAACTGTTAGTCTCTGGCTAGTAGCCAGCAAGAACTTGAGGCCAGTCAATAACTATGTGGGTGTGGGTGAAAGCAGATTCTCCTCAGGTGAGCCCTCAGATGAGACCACAGCCTGGGCCAGCAGCTTATCTATAACCTCATTGGAGACCTTGAGCCAGAGAAACTCACCCTAGTCACACCTGATCCCTGCCCCACAGAAACTGTGACAATAAATGTTTTAAACCACTATAATAATTTGGAATAATTTGCTATTCAGTAATAGATAATTAATGCAAAGAGTATCTGGAGTATGGGTATAGTGAAGGTGCAGAAAACCAACCAGGCAACCAACTGAGCAACCATTTTGCCAGCGTGAGCTCAGTAACCCATGGTTTCCTTTTACATCACGCTGAGGCAGAAAGTCATACTAAGAATGGAAATATCACATTAAAAGCAAGAGAAAGTGTGGAGGGCTGAGGAGAATAGGACCAGCAATGGAAAAGAACTGGCACAGTGGTGAAAGCAGGGTTTCTCCTCAAGATCGTCTTCTACAGGTCAGGAAAACTAATTTGATTTCAAACATGAAGTAGTGAGTGACACACTTATGTGAAACATCCTTTCTGTCCTGTTCAAATTAAATGGGTCGCATGTAAGTGGGTTGCATCAGGGAGTTGCTCTACACCACAAAGAGGAAACATAAACCACCAAAAACCCAGTGAGCATGCACAGCACACTCCAGAAGTGAGTGTAGTGTGATGTGGCAGTATTTCCTCATGCACAAGCCCACTGCCTTCCACCCCTCCAATGTTGGGACCGGAGGCTATAAGGGGAAGTCCACAGATGGGAGACAGTGAGGAAGAAATGGAGTCTGAGGCATTTTTCCAATTCCTGGCGCTACTTTTCTGGTTGTAACACTGTCTGCATATATAGATTCAAATTAAAAAAAAAAAAACAACTAACTTTCCAGCTTTTTTTTTTTTACCTTTGGAAGTCCAGGTTATGAAGTGAGAATGCGTACGTGCCCTGTCAGTAGCCAGATTCTGCTCATTTCTCTTTATGTTAAGTCATGGGTAATGAAAAGACACCAGGCTGTAACCTGAGTGTCTCAACCTTTAGAAGTTGCATATGCTGGTTCCTGGGCCTATCCTTTGTAATTCAGATGCCAAAGCATGGAAGAGCCCACTTGAGAGAGTACAGTATTTCCTTGAGCTATTTGGTAAGTGAAAACCTTGGTTTAAGCCCAACTTACAAACTGAAACACATGCATGTAGAAAGCAGAAATGGGTAATTAACCCATGGAGTCTGGTGCTCCATGAAGATGGCAGGTGCCACCTGGGGGTGGGGGGATGGGCGGGGCTGCTAGCTTAGAGACCTGAACTTGGTCTGACCTTACTGAGGAAGGCTGCAGAGTGTGACTAACCCTTTGTACTGCTCAGTGGATACCGGGTCAAGGACAACTGCAAGGAGTACTATAACTACATAGAACACTATAGTAGAATAAGTCTGACAAAGAATTATGAAAAAAAATACATTAAGCTGACTGTATCAATAATACAGACTGGAGAGTTGCCCAGTTGCTGGCCATTTACTCAAGGTAGGATCATGGGTCACAACTCTAGGTTTAATCCCATATAAACAGAAAACACCTGCAGGTACTCTGCTTTTATTTTTCTCCCTCAGTAGCAAACTTAGTTAATTCTCTCTCTGTGAATTGATGATAGGCATGGTCTCTGGCAGGACAGTGACAACAGTGGTTGAGTCAACTGTTGCCTTGCAGGAACAAGGGGCTAGCATTGCCAAATATTCACATTGTTCAAGGGATTCCAGAAACTTCCATATCTCAGTCAGAGCTGCACTTTCAAAATGTTGGTTATTTTCTTTTTTTCCCTTCAGAAAATGCTGCATAGTCCAACCAGACAAAACATGACCCAAGTCACAGACACCAATTTGTCATCTCTAGGAATGGCCTGTTTTCCTTCAACATAATAAACTGAGAGAGACAGGGGGATAAGGTCTAGTATAAGTTTCCACCCTCCCATTCTCCCCCACCCTTTTTTTACTAGACAAAAAGAACTCTTTCTGAAAACATTCATCCATTAACCAGCAGAATTTCTGACCATGATAATATCAAATTCTAGAAAAAACAAAACATATACACACACATGGGTTTAACACTATAAATGAGTTGACATGTTTAAAATTATTTTTTCCCCTTTATTTTTCAAAGCTTTCAATTATACCATTATTTTGTACAGAAGGACAAACTAGCCATAGCAATATGGTGGGGCGATATACATAACGGAAGGAAAGAAGCTTCATTATGCTGACCATGGAAGACAATACCTGTTAGAAAAAAATAGAATGGACACAAGAAACAATGAAACACAAAGAGACGCCGGGCACATGCATGAGAGGAGACGAAAGCAGCAGGACTGGCTTCTTACCTGAGGAGTCTTCGGAGGGCTGCCACCGGTACTGGGGGGTGGAGTACAGCTCAGCTTTGGCAGGGCCGTTCTCTATGGGCAGACTTGGGTGGATGGTATGGTAGTCTACAGGATTGCCGTTCACAGTCACCAGCAGGCCCTGGCAGGGGAGCGCGGGGCAAAGGCACAGTTGTGTTTCCAATGTGGACACACTGTCTCCTTGCCTTGTGCTAGCTAGACAGAGCCCTAAAGCGGAGAACTGATAGACAGCTGAACGAGGTGGTCATTTACCCACTTGAGCAAAATGAATCATCTACACTCCTTGGTTCACATCTATTTTCCAGAGTGGTCCCAGTAAAAATGGAATCTGATCTTCTTGTACTTCTGCTAAACCCCAGGCAAGGTACCCTCTGTTCTTAGTACCAAGGGGAAACCCTGGAAAGGGCTGGCTGAGGCTTCCTGGTCTGGATTGATCCCCTCTCCAGCCTCTGCTCTTAGGGTTTCTCCTCCCAGCCCTCCCTCCAGCTGTTGGAATTCCAGACTCTTCCTAGTTCCCAGCCAAAGCACCCCTGCCTTGGCCACTCCCCACCCTGTCCACAACCCAGTGCAGCTCTGCAGAGGACTAATGCAGTCTTGGGTTAGCTAGAGCCCTCTTGGAAGGTCTTTGCTGAGGCACCTTTGGTGATTTGCCTCAGTGAGTTATACTGTCTACCAAATATTGACACATTTCATTACACATTTCATTCTCATCTTGGATTTGCCATGTTGAACTTCGTAAACGCTTAGTGTGATTTCTTTGTTTTTTCCCTGTCTCTTTGGCTTTAGGGTATAAGCATGTGTGTGTGTGTCCATGAACATGCAAGACTTCCTATTCCAATTATGTAATAGGTTTATCTGCAGAGCAAATGTTTTAAGAACCCTCCAACTGGCTTTTAAAAAGTTTAAATATATTCTGTATGACTATAGTCAAGCTCATATTATATGAGGTAGTGTTATAATGGCAATAAACCAGATAGAATTTCTACAAGAAAAATATTCAGAAACTTAGGGAAATTTTATAGATCATTAAAATACACTCAAAGGAGCCAATCCCATTTATATCACTTCTGCATCACTTATACAAGCATAAAAGATAATTCTAAGAATATACTAACATCGGATGGTTTGTAGTCATCTTGGGTCATGGATAAAAGCTGCAAAAGCAATGCAGGACAGCAATGTTAATAGGTAAGCAAAAAGCATTGCAATGTTTATATATATCTGTAAAGTTTTACTACACATATTCCATTCCTTCAACTAGCTAGATGCTAGTATGTTAAAATTGCCATGCAAAGTACAAAGGGACAAATAATTGAACTGGATGTCGTTATGTGTTATAACTACTCTCCAGCTTCTGATGTTGACTTTTAATTGTGACAACAAATAACCAGTCACGAACCACGTGATTACAAAGGCTGATCATATTTTTAACTGTCTTGTTTTACTAGAATAAGCTTCTGCTATTAGTACCCCCCAAACACCTGAGACCTCTGCAGAATTCTGAAAACATTTACTTTTCAAGAAATAGATGTTTCATACTCAGGAAAAATCGATTTGTAATGCACACTGAGAATATTTTAAGATTTACATATTATCTACCACAAACTAATTATTACATGACTGTGCTTTTATTTTTTACTTTTTTATTTATTTTTTTATGACTACGCTTTTAAACTATATTAACACCAGGTGGTTTGGGCCTTCCTCAAATAAGAAGCACTTTCTGGGCTAATGGTTCTCCGACTTTTTTGGATCAGTACTCATTTATAATCACAAAAAATCACTGAGAGTCCCAAGGAGTTTTGAATGATGTGGGTCCTGTCTGTCAATATCTACTATACTAGAAATTAAAACCGCGGCCTTGAAAAATATTTATTAGTTCCATTTAATTTTCCTCAAAATTTAACATGTTCACATAAATCATTTTATTCAAATAGCTATACTTTAAAAAAAACAGTGAAAAAAATATGCTTTTGTGTATCTTTTTAATATCTGGCTTAAACGAAGACAGCTGGATTCTCATATCTGTTTGTGCATTTAATCTGCTGTGCTATGTTATTCTGGCTGAAATATATGAAGAATATCTGGCTTCACCAAGCTTCGTAGTTGGAAAAAGAAAGAGTATGTCAATTGGCTAGCCAGGTCATTGTGGACAATTGTTTGTTTTGATACCATATCAAACTCACCAAGTGGTAGTGACCTCACGATTAGCTGCTACCTGGAATCTGAAATTGTATCAATTGTATCAATTGTTTCATTCTGTTACGTTAAAATCCCACTGCTCTATCACATATTGGTGATTTGCCTCAGTGAGTTATACTGTCTACCAAATATTGACACATTTCATTACACAATATTAAAAAAAAACTCATTTTTTAATACAGTCTTACCACTGATCTCATCATGGAGGTCCTCAAGTATGGGGGCGTTTTCAAGCTTTGAAGACTGGATCCAAGTTTTCTAATACTCTAATTTTCACTCAAAAGTTCAAATTTTACCACTGGCAACAAACATTGTCGGTTGTTTGCCTTGAAGTGATGGGCTCACTTCATGTACTTGCCAGGAATTCTCTGCCAAATCCTCATCTCTGAACACCCGTAACTCGTCTACTTGCAACTCCTCCCAGGGCCTGTGGTGTGTGGTGGGTGACGGCCAGCTCAGCTTACCCTTCCTACACTTGACCAAGCAAGGGCTTTTGAGCAAGACATCATCACCCCCTCACACGTGGTACTTTGTTGGACTTCCCATTTTGCCACACAGGATATTAAAAATATGGTGAGTTCTGAAGTAGAGATTTAAGAAGACGGATATCCATTTTGGGTTCACCAAGGACATTCATAAGTGAACTGGCCTCACCGCTTTGTTTCTTCAGAGTGCGTGGCCACCAAGGGTAGGGCTATGGGTGTGGGGGATTCGTGCCACCGCCTGGGTCTGCTTTTTGCTTTTGTATCAGCAGAATGCAAGTCAGCATAGTGAAAAGAAGGCACATATTTTAAATATTACTTAAATAAGAGTTTTGGGCTTTTGGAGGGTCTCAGGAATTCCCCAGAAGTCCATAGGTCTCTCCTTTTGAAAAATTCCTGGGCTATCTTCTATGGCTATCTGTCGTTTGTAAAAGAAGCAGCATGATCTGACACATGGTGTGATGAGAGAGAAAGGCCCCTGGAAATCCTCAGACATCTTAGGGCACCCCATGAGCCTGCAAGGCCATCCACTGCCCTGAGGCAGCTCATTCACTGCTTTGCACATGGTGGCCATGTTGAGAACAAGACCATGTGACTTCAGGAACCCACTGGCCACCAAATAAGTCAGAGAATCTACTCCTCAATTCTCTAACATGCTATCAAGCAAGTGGTTTGTATCTGTCATGATGACATTGCAAATGGGCATTTTTAATGAATCAGTAGAGCCCTGGGTTGAGTTCAGCATGGTCAATATTTTCTCCAAGGGTTATACGAATTACCCATCGTGACTCGTTTTTCCTTGTCAATCCATACTGTTGCCTGGGAGTCGTAAGAGATCCTTAATCATATTCACATAGACTGTTTTGTTCTAAGTGGTTACTTGAGTTATTACTGTGGCCAGCTGGCCAATGAAATGAAATTATTTTCTGCAATGTTTTTGACGCTGAGACTTTCCCTGCCTGGTGCTAACAGTTGCTTTGTTATTTTTTTGTTTGTTCTAAACACAAATCTATTTTTCTTTTTAAATTAAGTCTTTCTTTTGAGGATGAAGAGACTTCATAGGAAGCACTCAAATGTAAACTGGTGTTTTCATAGCACTGGGTTCCCCTCTCTGCATAGAGCTTTCTGCTACCGAGACTTCAAAATCAAACTCCTTCTGTAAACTATGCACAATCTGAGTTTGCATACGATATATGACTCATATTCAGCAATGTAACACAAAAGAAGCAAAATAAATTAGGGAATGGAAATTGCTTTCTTGTGGCTTACTTTTCTTTCGTCAGTTGGGTAATGGGTGGCATACCACAGGCTTCGCCTCCTCTCGGCTGTTATTTGGATGGGGCTACAAGCCAGGGCTCTGTCCTCTTCCTTGGTCCTGTCATCCTGCACCTGAGACACAGAATAACCCACAGGACAAGCTCTGCTTCCCAGAGCAGCTCCCTTAGTGCCCTGGGGGACCCCGAGAAAGTGTTTCCCCCGTGCCTTGATAATGATCAATTTTTTAAATGAATGTATATGATAGATGGGATTTCATCAAGACATTTTTAATAATGACACCAATGCTCCCTTGTAAATTCTCAGCACATCAGTGATACATCCTGATCCCTTCTAAGCCCCATAAATAACAGAGATAAGCTCTCATGTGAACTATCCACACCTTCCCACCAGGTATTCCAAATTCCACTCACCACGCAAATGGTTCTTAAAGGAAGAACCTTCAAAAAGTGCTCATTGGACTGTGTGACCCATCCATGGTTAGTTTTTAATTAAAAGGAAATTAAGTAAAGGTAGAATCATTGAGAGCTTACACACAACAGTAAGGAAGAACTTATCTAATGCACAAAACCATCACCTTGCCTTACATGACACTGGCCTACATTAGACAATTGGTCTAGAAGAGATATAAAGAAAGAGAGAGAGTGTAAGGGGCAGAATGCCCTTGAGTGCTTTTGTATGGTTTCCCAACAAAGGTGTTCCAACAAAAAGGGCATTAACACACCACTGATAGTGGAGTACAGGAAGGGAACTTAAGGTCTTGGTGCCCAATTTCTGGGTTCTGGTGTGCCAGGATAGAGCACCCATAGGGAGAACCCAAATGCCTTGGGTGGGAGTTCATGCATGCCAGGTGGGAGCCCATACACTACTTAATTCTTGACACCTGCTTCTCCCTCTCTCTCTCTCTCTCTCTCTTTCTTAAACATGCATCATAGACTTTCACCTCAGAACTCACATTTGCTGGCTGGCATTTTTCATGAAATGTGCCAGGTCATCTGGAACTATGATATAATCAGCCACCTGTCTTCCATCATTGCCTCAATGAGAAAGTGCTGTGTCCCAGCCCATTTAAAATACTGGCCACCTGAAATGTTGACGCTGGTATGAATTAGGCCCTGTTCTCCACACACCCCTCTAGACACGGCGGTCTATAAGACGGCTATTAAATCTACTTTCCTTTGTCCCCAGAGAGCCCTCGGCTGAGGAAGCCGAATGTCTCATGGGCCTGAGGGGCTATAACACAGGCTTCACCCATACAGAAGCATGACAACATGGGTATGTAAGCTCCTGTCATTCTGTGGGGCTGCCTGAGGTCTCACAGAGAAAGTGAAGAACACACGGAACGCTTATTAACTTGGATGCCTTAAAGTCATCTCCATCCCATGTAAGACGCTGTTGAGAAACCGTTCCCACAATATATTTTAATTCCTTTGGTATATACTTTTATTTGCACATGTGTGCCCATCCCTTACCTTCTGTGTGTTTATGGAGGAAGTGAACACAATGACATCACTGTAAAGCATTTTATGGCCACACGCAAGTTTTGGGAGCGAGTTGGAGAAAAATGTAAGACAAAATGATTGGCATTCCTTGTGACCCCAGAAAGCATTTTGTTGCATGCAGCTGCCATCAGTGGGGCCAAAGAAAGACGCCCTATGAGAACCCCACGAACAGAAGTGCCTCGTGGTCCCTGTTATCCAGGCCTGTCTCCCCAGTGGGGAGAAGGTGTCACACAGGAGGAAGGACAGGACACAGTCCCATTTCTGCAGGAAGCACTTCAGCTGAGGAGAAATGGGGACATCCAACTCCCCTCGTTCCATTGTACTGACTCGGATCCCATTTACTTGAGTTGGGTCGGCTTTTTTTCTGGTACAATGTCCAGTTCCTCTGAGTGGAGTGCTTGCCTCTGGGCGATATTCTATCCCCAGCTTAGCGTCTGAGGTAATTGGCTTTCAATACATATCCTGTCTGCCTGCCAGGCTGCCCAAGTGAATGTGTGAACAATAGTCTGCAGGTATGAACACAGAAAAGGCCCGAGAATCTAGAAGTGACAGGAGAGGACGTGTGACTTCATGCAGCCGTGCTCATTAGGAATGGCTTCTCAGGTGTGAACGCTCCCCTGGCAGGGGGTGGATGAGAGGTGTGACAACCCTGTCTACACTACTTTCCTGCCTTGTGTGCTGATGAGCTACCTGACGACTGAGCTTCTTAGAGTCAATTAGGATAAGAAATATAAGTGGCTAATGTTTTCTCTCACAAAAAGGGAAAAGAGAGAAGCTACCCAGGCTCTCTCACACGGCCCTCAAAGGTGGCATATGCCTTGTTAATAATACCCCATGGGAAGAAACCAGTTCTCTATTGTGCTTAAAGGAAAATCCCTGGTCCCCATACCTCACAATGGGGTACTTGGGAAACTCCAGGTACCACTGACAGCTGGGGTGTTCCTATCCCATCCACAGATGTTAGAGGTCTGAGAAGTTTCTGGAAGTCCGGGCACCAAGATAACAGTCTGGCTTGTCCCCAAAGCCCTAGCTTTGTTGTCAAATGTGGGTTTGAAGCTAATTCCTACTGCTCAGACCAAGTTACCTCTCTAACCTCACTTTCCTCATTTTTAGGATGGGTATGATACCTATTCAGAGTTACGTAGTGCATGAAATGGAGATAATGTAGAGGAATAGCCTTGTGTATGACCTGGCACTTAGTAAGTCCTCAATGAAGGTATCTTTGATTTTCCTCACCACTGACCATTCTTGCTGGTGATATATCAAAGGGAAACCAGGCTTTGTTCTAATAGCATATGTATTCCCATCGTGCTCTTCGCAAAAATAAAATATTAGCACCAGAACACTATAGCTATTTAAGAATTTAGCACTGGTGGGACACCTGGGTGGCTCAGTGGGTTGAGGCCTCTGCCTTCGGCTCAGGTCATGGTCCCTGGGTCCTGGGATCGAGCCCTGCATCGGGCTCTCTGCTCAGCAGGGAGCCTGCTTCCTCCTCTCTCTCTGACTGCCTCTCTCCCTACTTGTGATCTCTGTCTGTCAAATAAATAAATAAAATCTTTAAAAAAAAAAAAAGAATTTATCACTGGTAAGTCAGCAGTTAATAAGAATGGCCTGGGGTGCCTGGGCAGCTCAGTCAGTTAAGTGTCTGCCTTTGCGTCAAGTTATGATCTCGGGGTTCTGGGATCGAGCCCCACATCAGGCTCCCTGCTCGGCGGGGAGCCTGCTTTTCCCTCTCCCTCCCCCTGCTTGTGCTCCCTCTCTTGCTCTATTAAATGGATAAATAAAATCTTTTTAAAAAATTTTTAAAATAGGAATGGACCGGTTCCCCTGGAGTTTCCAGGTTACTCAGCCCATAAGATCACCAAACGTTTCGATCCTTACGAGGGGCTCCTGTAGCCAGATGCGGATGAGCGTTGCGAGCGTGTAGTACATCACCAGCAGGACGATGGGGTTGGCATGGTGATACCATGATAGGTCTGGGTTTGCTATGATCTTCCAGGTGCTGGAACAGTCTGTGTGAATGACTGATTTGATACCAAACAACCTGTTTCAAAACAAAGGAAAATAATAGGAAGATGCAATAAATTACATGTCCCTAACATAGAATAAAAACATCTTATTTTTAAGAGGCTTATGAGATAGCCCTAGGCTAAGCCATCCCAGTGTAGGTATTTCATTACTTTTCTGTATATACAACTGTATCCTTAAATGACATCTGTACATATACATATAATATGTATTATATAAATATACATATAATATACATATATACATATATATACGTTATATATACATATATAGAAAATATACATCCTTAAATCATATAAATGTGTGTTAATGTGTGTGCAAGTATATAAAATCAATGATCTTTACACTCACTCAAAAATCTAATACTATCTAATCTAATATATAATGCTAATACCATTAATCAGACTAATTTATCTAATAATAGCTCCTTGCATATCTATTAGAAATTTACATTTTAATTGCCAATCAACCCTATTAGATTCCTGCATTACTAAAATGCCAAGTATGTGGGGACACCTTACTAAGGTCAGCGAAATGGGCACCTATTTTATTTTTGGCAGGATTTAGTGTTAGCTATTCAGCTAGTGTTGATATTCTTAGGCAAATATTGAAATTGGACACAGTTCTCTGATTTAGCCATAAAAGCCAGATAGTATATACTAGAACTTCTGGAAGATATATATTTCTGTCAAATTTCATTTATGGGCAAATTCTCATTTTAAAATTTATGATCAATTATTTATTTTGAAATATAACTTTATGAAGCTTGTTAAATTTTGAAATGATATACTTTTTATGTTATTCCTACTATAGGATCAGAAGGTCTCTGACTCTATCATGGAAATTATATAAATATGATTCATTGGGAATTCATTTTACATTTTACATTTTACATTTTACCCTTTTTCTAAGAAAGGGTTTTATTAAATGAATAAAACATTTACATTAAGTGAGTCTCTTTCTATTGTTTGTATCTCTTAGATGTGAACTTCCATTAATGCTTTTGTTATATTCTTCATTCAGTTGTAAGATCTTCAAGAACTACACGTCCCTCACTTATAAAATCTCCCAGGGCTCTCACTGTTTTCTATCACAAGGCAAGTGTCATATTGGTGAATTGTTCAACATAGATTTTAGAGTAAGCTAAATAGAAACTAAACTTTCTTCAATTTTATCAGAAAAATGTAAGTTATAGTAGAACTTGCTCTTATTTCAAGGCTTTTCTTCTAAGTCTAGCAAGATTCT
This sequence comes from Mustela putorius furo, assembly GCF_011764305.1. NCBI lineage: Eukaryota > Metazoa > Chordata > Mammalia > Carnivora > Mustelidae > Mustela > Mustela putorius. The sequence goes on along the minus strand of NW_025422010.1, from coordinate 7,814,430 downwards.
TTGTACTTAGCATTAGAGGAAAAATGTCCTGCTAACAAAAAAAAGAGTTATGTCCAGGGGCGCCTGGGTGGCTCAGTGGGTTAAAGCCTCTGTTCGGCTCAGGTCATGATCCCAGAGTCCTGGGATCGAGCCCTGCATCGGGGGTCTCTGCTCAGCAGGGAGCCGGCTTCTCCCTCTCTCTGCCTCCCTCTCTCTGCCTGCCTCTCTGCTTACTTGTGATCTCTGTCTGTCAAATAAATAAATAAAACCTTAAAAAAAAAAAAAGAGTTATGACCCTCTTAGAATGGTGGAACACTCTGAAAATGGTTTTGCAGTCCTAGATTAAAATGTTAATTTCTGGTATGTAGTGTGCAGAACTGAAAGCATTGAGATTTCAAATCAAACGTTAGCTGCAAGTCTCTGGATTAATCAGGCATAGGTTTCAGCCCCCAAGTCATTCCTCTTCTTGTCTCACACCTGGTGCATGCACTAACAATGACATCATCAATCACCAGTTTATATATACCTGTGTCAGAAAGTCAGTAGAAATTTCTGCAGCTGTCTGTAAACTGAACCACATGCCTCCTAAAAGTCTACATGGACACTCCACAGCTTACCATTAATATTATAGCTTATTACACACTGATTTTGCACACTTATGTAAGAATAGTGAGAATCAGTCTCATGTTTTGTACTACGAGTATGGACTAACTAACATGGGTCAGAAGCTCTAGAATGATGGATTGTGGTATCCTTTAAGGAACTTCTAACAGTATTAGACAAATATGGTTAAGACCTAAGAGTTCTCTGTTTTTTTTTTCTTTTTTTTTAATAGGTTGGATGCTCTAGATAAAAATTTTTATATAACATGGGAGGCTTGTACTTAAAGTTTCACATCATTTCTGGCACAAAAATTCTAGGATGCTGTGTAACACCCAACTATTATTTAACTTACTCAATTTTTTCTTGTGAATCTTCCCTATCCAGAATTGCTTCTTAATATTGACAATACAAAGAAAAGTGAAATTATCAGACCTGGCCTCCAGGAAACTCACTCTCGATCTCACCGCAGGGATGAGATATGCTTGTTTGAGGAGAGCAAGATGTTACAGAACCCCTTCTGTCTGGAGGTGTTTCTGTCTGGAAAGGGTAGTCAGGAGAAAGAATGTTCCCTGTTAGGATAGTCAAAGAAGGGTGTGGGTGAGTAAATGAGAGAAAAGAGAAGTCCTGTCAGATGTTGCCAGGCTGTGGGGCTGGGCTGGGAAGGTAAACTGGGCACAGTGAGAACAATCTTCTCTTTTTGTTACTGCCGCCTCATTGGATATATATAAACTTCCTTCTATCTTGATGATTCCCATATAACTGCTCATGTATTTACAGTGGTCCTAGTTCACAATGATTGAATAAAAATGCCCCTGTTGTTCATTGGTCAATAAAATACTCAAAATGACTATCTTATATCTCTCTCCATAGAAATGTCTCTTTGCCTGAGAAGCAAATAGTGACACAACCATGGAGCTCTGCATTCCTGCTTATTGCTCATTTAGAATCAGAAAGATAAAGCTTCTCTCTTCAATGCATTTGGAATACACTTGGACCCCAGGCTGGTTCTATCAATAACAGTCAAGGTGCATTGGGTGGGCGGCTCACCATCTCTGAAAATCCAGGTCCTTATAAAACCTAATAGAATTGGGGGTAGACAGGGGTGTGAGCACATGAACAAAGAAAGAGCATTTTCCAGAAGATCTTAAGAACTCACAAACTCTTCTATTTTTCAGAGGATGGTTGGAGACAGCTTCCTCTGTGATGGTCAGTTTCCAGTAGAAACATATCAGACCCTTGGGGCACACGCTCCTGCTTTGGTATCTGGTCTGTCCTGCTCTCCTATTTCACTCCCAACATCCCTGTCCACAGAACACATCCTCAGCTTCTCTTCCTGAACAGTTGTAACACAAAGGGTGGTCTCTAGTTTCTCTCTCCTCTACAGTGTGACCATTGTTAGAGTCACCTTCAGAAAACTCAAGTCCAGCATGCCACCTTCTTCTTCCCATTTCCTATTTTCTTTTCATTTGCTGTCTGGAGAATAACCCCAAGTCCCAGCAAATTACCTCCCAGGCCTCAAGCAGCCAGGTCTCCTCTCCTTTCTCCCAGACACCATGAACTCAAGCTATGCTGGGCTATTTGGGGTTTACCATAAAATCTCATTCCCTTTGGCCTTGCTACTTCTTGTTTGACCAGAGTGATTTCCAGATAGCTGTGACTTTTCAGGGTTTGCCAAATCAATGATTGGGGTATGTGCTCCAGGGAGGCTCTGTCCTCTCCTTGGCAATGCAAAACCAAGGCAGCAGGCCAGGCAGACTCTGAGACTCTCAGATATCTCTCAGGACCACTCGAGGTCCACCCCAACTGCACCCCATAATCTACACATATCCACCTACTCCTTCCAAGTATGCTCAACCACTCCAAATTACTACAGGGGACCCAGGGACACTAGCGGCCCAGGAATGCATAATTATATTACCATCATAACCCATCACCTGAACCCTCATGCTCATTGATGATGGTTGGTGTTGCTGAAAGCATTAATTCTTCATTCTTCCTTTTGGTCTAGATGGCCTATAGTTAATGTAAAGCTGATCCTCTAAAAGTAGTTTCCAACACTCTTCATTTGGCTTCTTTTTCTTGTTCCTTTCTGTTATGGGGGGACATCCTGGACATCATCAACGTCTACCTCTTGGGAGTTAGGGAATCCACCTCTGGGAAATGTAGGATTTCTAACTGGAATAAATTTGTCCTGTCCAACGCATAAACAAGAACAGTATTTGCAGTCATAATTTGTAGTTGGATTATGGTTAGTTTATGTGCTTATCTCTGCCAGCTTGATTCTAATTTCTTTGAAAAGGGATATGTGTTTTGTCATCTTGCTTTGATGGACTTGCCTAGAATATAGCAAGTTTTAAGTGTAAGCTTCTGCGAATGAGTTAAAAGCACTAAGGCTAAATTATACCACGAAGTTATAGCAGGTGACCGTGGTTACAGCAGGAGTAGAGACTAAGGGATAGCAAGGTTACTGCTTTTGAAAAAGGGAAAGAGAAAGAAGGAATGGGAAGGAAACATAGCTCACAGGAGAATTCTAGAATTTTTAGAGAACCATTGCTGCAGCTCCGGCCACACCCTGCATCATTTTAGTGCCCTCAGTCTAGGAAATAAGAACACAGAATAAGCCTAACAAAGACGTCGAAAGGACACTTTATCTAAATTCTGTCTTAGATCATATGTAACAGAATTATTTTTGTTCTCTACAGGCTGCCAATAAGAATTAAGAACTTTATCTTTTGGAAGAGTCGATACATAAATGCACATAGATGAGAAGTAACTTCTTCAACTCCAGAGGTTGATAATTAAGAAGCAGTAAGAGATTCGAATACCCAATAAGAACAAAATATGGAGCAGCCTGGAACATTCTTTCAAGACCCCCCCCAAAACTGTGCCTTACTCAGATTATTATGTGTAAAAATCCATTTCACCCCTTTCAATAGAAGAGGACCTTGGAGCTACAAGGAGTATCCCTGATCCCAGAACATTGGTTATTCTTCACCTGCAGGCCCAAGCGGACAGCTGACTCTCTCAGCTCTGTTGGGCTCTGTGGGCTCACTGTAGATGTTTCTCCACCTGCCCGGGGGCACTGGTTTTGCACTTTTTTTTTCCCTCTTCCTCCAAGGCACTCATAATATCTGACAACATATGGTGACTACAAATTGGCAGCGTATTTGTTTCAATTTGCACATGTTGGCAGATTTATAAAACCTCCACCTGTTTTCAGTTTCCTCCAGACCACATCTGCTTGGTTGCTAGTAATACAGATACCCAGCCACTTGCGAAAGAACTATGTAATACTGAAAATAAGACCACATTTTTAAAAAATCTTAATTGTGGTAAAATAGACATAACATAAAATTTACCGTCTTAAATGTTGAAGTGTACAAGGTAGTGGTATATTAACTATAGTCATCGTGCTCTGCAACCAAGCTCTAGAACAATGTCACTGGTTAAAACTGAAACTCTCTACCTGTTAAACAATAACCCCTTTCCCTTAGCACGTGGCACCCGCCATTTTACTTTCAGTCTCTATGGATTTGACTACCTAGGTCCCTCATACAAATGGAATCACGTAGTATTTGTTCTTTTGTATCTAGCTTATTTTACTGACCATTATGTCCTCAAGGGTCATCCATGTTGTAGCCTGAGTCAGAATTTCCTTCCTTTTGAAGATTGAATAATATTCCATTGTATGTATGGACCACATTTTGTTTATCCACTTCTCTGTAAATCAACATTCACCTTTAACTCATTGCAAATAATGCTGCTAGGACCACAAGTGTACAAATGTCACTTCAAATCCTTGCTTTCAATTCTTTTAGGTATAGTTCCAGAAGTAGGATTGTTGGACCTTTCTATTGGTAATTTTGTGAGGAACCTCCACACTGTTTTTCATTGTGGTTACACTGTTTACAACCCCATCAGCAGAGCAGAAGGGCTCTAGTCTTTCTTACATTATTCCCAGAACTTGTTATATGTTCTACGGTTTGATAGCAACCATCTTAGTGGGGGTGAGAGTGGACATTGCATTTTTCATTGAGCTTTTTGTTCTTCAGATCTCAGAGCTTTTTATGATCTAGGGAGATGTGGATAAGTATGCGGTTAGGTTGATTGTGAAGTCTGGGCAGGTTTTACATCCTCTTATGAAACCAGGGAATATATTCTCTCCAACTACAGTAAAATGATTGCTTCAGGGCAGTAATTGTCTAGAGTAACTATATATTTTTTTTAAGATTTTATTTATTTATTTGACAGAGATCACAAGTAGGCAGAGAGGCAGGCAGAGAGAGAGGAGGAAGCAGGCTCCCTGCTGAGCAGAGAGCCCAATGCGGGGCTCGATCCCAGGACCCTGAGATCATGACCTGAGCCGAAGGCAGAGGCTTAACCCACTGAGCCACCCAGGCACCCGAGAAACTATCTTTTAACAACCCTCTCATTTAACCTTAGATCCTTTAATCAAAATAAATGGGGGACTGAATGGAAGGAAGAAACAGAAAGGGAAGGAGGGAGGAGGGACAGGTATTTCTCAGGGAGTTTGAGTGCGAAGGGTGGGCTGTAGGTTAGGAACCAAGCTCAGAAGGGAGGAGGCCCACTGAAGTCTGGGATAGCTCCACCAAGACAAGATTTTCCCATCGTCAGACCTCCAGGATGTTTGTTTAGCCATTTCTATTCTGAGACCATTTTCCCTGGAAAGGGGTTTGGTGGCAGACCCCAAGGGTCCAAGGGTCCTAGTGCTCCCCATGCTGAGTATTCTGAGTATTCAAGAAGCCAAATGAGTCAGCGGTCATTATCACTGATGGCTACACACACTCACCTGAGTCAGGTGGGTACCCAGGAACAAACAGCAAGTAGATTCAAAGAGGGAAAGGTGACGTCTCCTTTCTATAAGTAAATCATGGTTCAGAGAGAAGCATAGAGCCTTCGAGACAACTGTGTTTGAAGGTATAAAGCTAGCCCTAAGGGAAGCTGCCCAGAAAATGTCCTTGGCAACCCCGACCTCTTACACCAACATGGGTACCCTGTGGAAGTAACTTCAGGGGAAATCACCAACCACTTAAAAATAACCAGCTTTCCTTTCTTCTTCCAGCCCTGCCCATTCTTTCCCTCCCCTGATGACCACAAGTCTAGGGGTAACAAGATGTGGGTTATTTTTAAAAGTTAAAAAAAGTGATGAAGATTCGGGTGGTACATACTTGATTAATATTTTGATTTTAAAGTTAATCCCTTGAGTTAAATGGCCTTAGCATGAACTCACAATAAACTTGAAAATAATCAGAGGCTGTAGGTCTCGATAAAAAGAACAGGAATCCTGTACCCCTGGGGATAAAAATATATGTTTATAAAAAATAAAAAATTATATAAAAAAAAAACCATGGAAATAGAAAAAAAAAAGAACAGGAATCTAGATATGCCACTTGAATTATCAACTGTGTGACCTTGCATATGGCATTTAGACATTTCTGAGCCTCAATTTCCTCCCTTGGAAATAATTCTCCTGCCAGTTCAACTTGGAATTGTTTATATGGGGTTTGCAAATATCCTAGGTACAACAGTTTCAGATTGTAAGCACTACAGCCAGTAAACTTCTTTTCAAATAGGACAGGTATTAATTTTTTTCCTTGCATAAAAATATAGATCCAGATGAGTCAAGCTGGAATTATAGACCTATTTTTTGAATAGTACTATAAATAGCTAATGTCCAGATTTGGTGATATTAATGAGAAATAAATGAAGAACTGTTCCTTGATGAAACATTCAGGTTATAATCTAAATATTCACATTTTTTTAAAGATTCTATTTATTTATTTGAGAGAGAGAGAGGGAGGGAAGGAGAGCAGGGGAGGGCCAGAGAGAGAAGCAGTTTCCATGCTGAGCAGGACCCTGACTTGGGGCTCCATATCAGAACCCTGAGATCATGACGTAAGCTAAGGCAGATGCTTAACCAACTGAGCCACCCAGATGCCCCACAAATACGCATGTATACTTCTTTCTCATATAGAGAACATACCTTTCCTGCTCTAAGGAAAACCATTTCAAAATGCTACCCAGTTATACAAATCACCAGCTGGATCCCTACATGGTGCTTGGTCATTTCTTACAGTTCAAGAAGTACTCCATATTGTTCTGCAAAATTGCACCAACTAGTAACATCACAACTGCAGCAAAATCTCCCATCTGGAAATCTAGAGTTTGGGCAACACACTACAGGCTGGATGCTAGACAGGAATTGGTTGGGATAACTTCTCGCCTAGCAGACCAGTAAGTCTCTCGTAGGCAGTTCTTGATTCTTCTCATTAGAAGGAACTTCCTTGTCCATTGTCTCTCTTGACCCACTGATATTGGCCAATATGAACTTCATCTGCTCCCCAGACCCATCTCAACTGTTATGTGTGGTTCCATTTTGGCCTATTTAATGTCCATAGTCCTCATTTAAGCACAGATCACAATGTGTTTCATCATTAGTCTCCTGTTATATGTCTGTGTCCTGTGTCTTGAAATAGGTCATGAACTCCTTAAGGGCCAATATCATACAGTTCTTGGCATCTTCTAAAACACCTACAGTAGTTTTCCAAACAGCCCATACTCAGATTTATGATAAGCGTGGCCCTAGGAGTAGCCTTCCTAATACAATTTCAAGAATAATTCAAGATATCACTTAAAAGATTTTAGATTTCTATCATGTAATCAATGCAAAAACGTTGCAGCCAATATCAGTATTACAAATGTATTTTTCAAAGACTCAGGTAAGAAGATCTTGAAATTGCCTGTTTCTTTGATCAGTTTGACACTAACTGCTTTCTCAAAGTCTAACAGCTCACTCAACAGCCCAAAGATGAATGGTTCAAGGCTGGTTGTTGAGTGAACATCACTAAGGACAAGTGCAGTCACTTTCTAAAACGTGTTTCCCAAACTACCTATGAGGACCATCCAGGAAATACCCATTCATTGGGTACAGACACATTTGTGAAATACAAGAAAAAGTAACTAATAGAAAAATAATCACACACCTGAGTGCCACACCATTGCCAAACTGCTATATAGATTTTTAATGCTTCCTTTTTTCAGATACATCTGTGTTTAACTTGTTGAAAATTTGTTTCAGACAATTCATGGAACAGCAATGACCTGCTACATAGAGTATCCAGAAGCCCTTGTCAGAATATTGTCAGTAGTCTACTACTAAAGGTTTGATCACCTCTAATTAACCTTTTACTCTGATGCATCTTTCAAAATAAATATTTATATTCTTACATCCCACATATTAGTGAGATCATATAATTGTTTTTCTCTGATTGACTTATTTTGCTCAGCATAAAATCCTCTAGTTCCATCCATGTCATTGTAAATAGCAATGATTTGATGGCTGTGTATTCCTGTGTGTGTGTGTGTGTGTGTGTATGCGTGCATGCGTGTGTGTGTGCGTGCATATGTGTATTTCACATCTTCTTTAAGAAACAAGGTAGTGGGGGTACGTGGGTGACTCAGTGGGTTAAGCCTCTGCCTTTGGCTCCAGTCATGATCTCAGGGTCCTGGGATTGAGCCCCCGCATCGGGCTTTCTGCTCAGCAGGGAGCCTGCTTCCCCCCTCTCTCTCTGCTTGCCCCTCTGCCTACTTGTGATCTCTCTGTCAAATAAATAAATAAAATTTTTTTTTTTAAAAAAAGGAAAGAAAAGAAACAAGGCAGTGGATCATAGGGGAAGAGAGGGAAAAAAATGAAACAAGCTGAAACCAGAGAGGGAGACAAACCATAAGAGACTCTTAATCTCAGGAAACAAACTGAGGGTTGCTGGAGGAGAGGGGGGTGGAAGAGATGGGGTGGCCAGGGGATGGACACTGGGAAGGTTATGTGTTATGGTAAGTGCTGTGACTTGTGTAAGACTGATGAATCACAGATCTGTATGCTGAAACAAGCAATACATTATATGTTAATTAAAAAAATAAAAGGAAATAAAAAAATAAACATTTAGAACTACTCTTCACAATATAATTAACATTCTTAAAACTATCAATACAGTCAGTGATGAAGATGATAATTCCCTTTTGCTGTGTGTACAGGGGGAGATTCTTTAAGATCATTGAGGAAACACTGTTGTGCTTTGTGTCATCAGGGTGTCTGACAGCTAGTTGGAAGAGGAGTTCCCCAATCTAGCACTGTAAAAGGAATGCCGGCACACCGAAGCTCTTCCTGATGAACCCCAAACCCTGAAAAGAATGGAAGGAACCAGGGATCTGATGGTGTTCAGTCAGCCAACGGGATCAGCTCTCCCAGGTGAAGAAAAAGTCATGGACCTGGTGCCTAAGAGTTGCCACACGTCCTGTTGGATGGGACCAGCATCTCTCTCTGCAGTTTTCTATTTAGTGAGGACAGATTGGAGAACACCAAGCTGCTCATGAACGTCTACTTCCCAAGGTTCTAAAAACAGTACAGGCCCAAAGACAGCCAAAACACAGAGGCATGATACTTTGGATTAAACTGGATTTCATAAATAAAACTTGAAAGTTAACATCTATATCTAACCCAAATAAATCAGCGGCTCCACAGACTTTTGGAACTGGACTAGACTGAAATCTGTGTACTTCTTTTGTGTTATATAGGTCACTATTTTTAAGGAAATGGAGTATGTCTTAAATTAAGACACTTTTGAATATGATAGAACTTTTTTTTCAAGATTTGGAAAGTCTTTATGATCTTTCACGACCTTGCAGCCAATGTTGGGAACATCTGTTCCATTATATGTCATTGCATGGGTAGAGGCATAAGGTGTGAGAGTGTGCACTGGTCTTCAGAAGTATCTGATAATTTCTATTTTTCTTTTTCTTTTTTTTTTAATTTTAAAGATTTTATTTATTTATTTGACAGACAGAGATCACAGGTAGGCAGAGAGGCAGGCAGAGAGAAAGGAAGGGAGGCAGGCTCGCTGCTGAGCAGAGAGCCCGATGCGGGGCTCAATCCCAGGATCCTGGGATCATGACCTGAGCCAAAGGCAGCAGCTTTAACCCACTGAGCCACCCAGGTGCCCCGAGAATTTCTACTTTTAAGACAGAAAATGTTAGGGCACCTGGGTGGTTCAGTTGGTTAGGCATGGCTCAGGTCATGATCTCAGGGCCCTGAGATGGAGCTCTGCTTTGGGCCCCCTGCTTACTCCCTGTGACCCTGCTTGTGATCTCTCCCCATCTCTCTAAATAAATAAATAAAATCTTTTAAAAAAAGGACAAAAAATGTTTCCATTGATTTGTCTTAGTATTTTTGTCTTTTTAATTAAAAATGTTAGCTTTCAGATTCTTTAATTTTGAGTAAGTAATTTCCTGTTGTATGTGTGATTTTGAATTACTCACTTTTTATAGATTTTGGAGATTTCTCCTAACAAAAACTACCTGAAGCTTCTTTCCTTATCCCCTTTATAATTATGATGCATTTTTAACTGTCCACTCAACAATGACAGTATTTAAGAGAAATACTACATACAGCCCTGAATTTTTTTTTTTCTTCACACCCACTACTAAAGGCACTAAAACTCCATCTATTATCTAGTGTATGGAGAAATAAAAGACAGCCTGAGAGCTGTGTACTATTTTGGTGAATGATTGAGGGAATAATATCTTCCTTGAATTCCTTTTCATTCTCTTATATGGCCTTGCTTCAATTGAAACAAAGTATCAGTGTCATTGGCAAATATCTTCTCCCATTCCCTGGGTTGCCTCTTTGTTTTGTTGACTATTTCCTTTCCTGTGCAGAAGCTTTTTATCTCGATGAATTCCCAAAAGTTTGTTTTAGCTTTTGTTTCCTTTGCCTTTGGAGACATGTCTTGAAAGAGGTTACTGTGGCCGATGTCAAAGAGGTTACTGCCTATGTTCTCCTCTAGGATTTTGATAGATTCCTGCCTCACATTGAGGTCTTTTATCCATTTTGAGTTTAATCTTTGTGTGTGGTGTCAGAGAATGGTCAAGTTTCATTCTTCTATACATAGCTGTCCAATTTTCCTAGCACCATTTAGTGAAGAGACTTTCTTTTTTCCACTGGATTTTTTTTCCTGCTTTGTCGAAGATTATTTGACCATAGAGTTGCAGGTCCATATCTGGGCTCTCTACTCTGTTCCACTGGTCTGTGTGTCTATTTTTGTGCTAGTGCCAAGCTGTCTTGGTGATCACGGCTTTGTAGTAAAGCTTGAAATCAGGCAACTACTAGGTATTTACCCCAAAGATACAGATGCAGTGACAAGAAGGGTCATATGCACCCCAATGTTCATAGCAGCAATGGCCACAGTCAACAAACTGTGGAAAGAGCCAAGATGCCCTTCAACAAATGGAAAAAGAAGATATGGGTTATATATACAATGGAATATTACACCTCCATCAAAGAGGACGAATACTCGACTTCTGTATCAACATGGATGGGACTGGAGGAGATTATACTGAGTGAAATAAGTCAAGCAGAGAAAGTCAATTATCAATGGTTTCACTTGAGGAGCATAAGAAATAACATGGAGGACACCAGGAGAAGGAAAGGAAAAGTGAATTGGAGGAAATCAGAGGGGGAGACAAACCATGAGAGACTGTGGACTCTAAGAAACAAACTGAGGGTTTTGGAAGGGAGGGGGCTAGAGGGATGGGTGAGCCTGGTGGTGGGTATTAAGGAGGACACATATTGCATGGAGCACTGGTTGCAATGCATAATCAATCTTGGAACAATGAAAAAATAAAACAGAATTTTTAAAAAAGAAACAAAGTATCAGGGGCTTCTGGGTGGCCCAGTTGGTTTAGCATTTGACTCTTGTTATTGGCTCGGGTCATCATCTCAGGATCCTAAGACAGAGCCCCACAGTGGCCTCCTTGCTCCCCGGGGAGTCTGCTTGGGAATCTCCCTCTCTCTCTCTCTCTCTGCCCCTCCCACCACTTGGGCATGCATGCTCTTTCTCAAATAAAATAAATAAATCTTAAAAAACAAGGAAAAATAAAGTGTCTGGAGAAAAAGAAAAGGGAGAAGTGAATACATTTATGTGCCATCAACAGGTACCAATATAGGCAAGATAAAGTCCATCTTTGAAGTATCAGAGGGAAGACGGGTCCTATAAAAATGTGTCCACAATGCAATGGATTGAACTCAACCACATATAAATAAAATTCTTTTAAATTTTAAAAATTGGATGTATAGACAGAACTAATAAAACACACAAATAAATGCCCTTTGCTTAGATAAAACAGATACTAGCATTCTGACACATTGCAGCTTCTCTTACGTTAAAGCAAAAAAAAAAAAAAAAAAAAAGTCAGTGGCCTTCTTCATGATTCTCTTGCTTCTCCTCTCCCTTCTCCACCAAACACTGTTTTGAGATTAGTGTATATCATTTCCATAAGCATCTACTCACTTTTACTACATATTTCTACATCCATTAAATAATGCATACTATTGTTCTATGAATTTGACTTTATATAAGTGGTCATAAATGGTTATATTTGTATATACTCTTAAGCACATATTTAATAGAAGTCATCTTAATTTCTGGGTGGTATTTCATTGCATAAATAAACCAAGTGTTCTAGAAATTCAGAAATGGAATATTTTACAGGAGAAGAAAGAAACAAACATCATTAATCTGCGGGGAAGTTGTACTAAAAATAAAGGCAATAGGAAGGTGACATAAAAGCCTTCAAGATCTATTTTTAGAACATTCGATTCTTTTTTTTAAGATGATGGATTTCTTTATTTTTATTTACTTCTATTTTTTAAAGATTTTATTTATTTATTTGAGAGACAGAGATAGCAAGAGAGGGCATGAGCAGAGTGGAGAGGGAGAAGAAAGATCTCCGCTGAGCAGGAAGCCCCATGCGAGGCTCAATCCCAGGACCCTGGGATCATGACCTGGGCCGCAGGCAGACATTTAACTGACTGAGCCACCCAGGTGTCCCCTGCATTTACTTCTTATGTATAGCTTCCTCTATGGTACTTGTCAAAGCTTCTGTAGGGTTTATGTGTTAGATATAGACAAATCCTTGCATATGCATGCATATTTAAGAATGTTTATTGGGCAGGGTCAGCTGTAGGACAAAGCTACTAAATCTCTAATTGACCATGACAGGGTATGTCCAAGTAAGTTATGGCGTATCCATTACATTGCAGATAAAGAATATCTCTATATATTTGACATAGAAAATGTTGCAAGGGATATTTCAAAGTAAGTTTTAAATTTTGGAATAATTTGAGATTTACAGAAAACTTGCAAAGATTTCACAGAGGTTTCCCCACACCCAGTTTCCTCTATTGTTAACACCTTAAATTAGCATAGTACCTTTGTTACCACCAGAGAACCAATACTAGCACGTTTTTCTTAAAACCAAAGTCCATTCTATTTTTCAGATTTCCTTAGTTTTTACCTAATGCCCTTTTTCTGCTCTGGCATCCCATCAATAATGGGGCATCACAGTTGGTCATCATGTCTCCTTAAGCTCCTCCAGATTGTAACATCTTCTCAGATTTTTCTTGTTTCTGATGACCTTGACAGCTTTGGGTACTGACCAGATATTCTGTAGACTGACCCTTAGTTGTAGTTTGTTTGTTTGCTCATGGTTAGCAAGAGTTACAGATGTGGGGGTAGGAAGACCACAGAGGTCAAGTACCATTCTCGTGATGTCACACAAAGGATACATGCCTTCAACATGACTTATTATCGATGAGATTAATTCTGACCACAGAGCTGAGGTAGTGTTTGCTAGGTTTTTCCACTGTGAAGTTGATCTTTACCTCCTGTCCTTATTTTACACTTTGGAAAGAAGTTACTGTGTTCTGCCCATACTAACAGGGTGGGAAGTTATGCCCCACCTTCCTGAGGGGTCAGTATCAACAATTAATGATGTGGAATTCTTTCATAGGAGAAGACTGTCTCTTCTCCCTTCTTTATATATTAAATCATTTACATAGATCCCTGTGGACTCATGGATCTGTGTTTTATGTGTATTTGTATCCATATGAACCCATGGATATGGTTTTAATCCAATACTGCTTTATTTATTTGGTTGTTCAAATTGTTCGAGCTTTGACCACTATGAATTCTTTCAGTTTACTCTAGCTTTCCTTTGACACGTCTATTACTTTGTTATTTTCTGGCACTACAATGGGCTCCAGACTCATAGTCCTTGACTAAACCCTAGAATCAACCATTTCTGCAAGGAGCCCTGGTTCCTTTCATGGGAGAATGGTATTAGAAACCAAGCTCTGGGCACTAAGTGTGCTCATTGCCACTGGGGTGTCACCACTTGCATGCCCTTTCTGCTGACAGAGCAAGGAAGTACTTGTGTGCATATTAACCCATGCACACACAAGTATCTCTATATATTTGTGTATGTAACCTTCTGTATCTACACTAACATACACCTGAGTTCATGCTGATGTCTCTACACTGCTGTCAAATGGTCCTAGCCTTCTGCCCTTGATTATCTGTGAACTTGCACTCAGACAGTAAGAAACCTGGTCTCCAATCTGCCTTGCATTTACTTATTCATATAATCCCAGTATACATGTACAGTGGTCTCAGGATTATTAACACAGAGCACTACAGTCAACAACTTTATCAACTAGAGTATAATACTTAATGGACTGTTCTTTTTGTCTCTAGTCTTACAATTCTACTCATGTTCAAAGTTACTTAAGTAAACACCTTTCTTCCTATCTTTTCAGTGACGTTATATCATACATTTGGAACACAGATTATTTTTCCCCAGTCTGCATTCCATGCTAGGATCTTCCAATCTCCTTTTTGATTATTTTTAAATTTGCATACTTCAAGGTTCACTATATATGCTATAAAGTTCAGTGGGTTTTGACAAATGTTTGGTGTCATGTAGCCTCCACTATAGTATCATACAGAGTAATTTTGCCACCTTAAAATGCCCCATTCTTCACCCATTCAGCCTTCTACCACCCCTCCCCACAAACTATTGGAAACCATGGATATATTTTCCATCTGTACACTTTTGCCTTTTCTAAAATGTCACATAAGTGAAATCATACAGGATGTAGCCGTTTGGAACTGACTTTTTCACTTTGCAATATGCATTTAGGTGTTACCCTTCCAGCCTTACTCTGACCTTATATATGTTCTTATGTGTATGTAAATATACTAGGAAAATATTTGGAAAGATACTTATTATTGGACTCAGCTATCTCTGGCGGAAAGGAATTGAATTTCAGATAGCAGCAAAGCAGAGGAGGAAAGCTTTTGATTTAATTCTCTCACATACTATATATATATATATTTATATTTCTGGATGATTTAGCCTTTTTCTGATGAGCACGCATCACTACTGTAATTTTCAAGATTATTTTAAAAAATTCCACTCTCTGCCACATTTCTTTCTTTGTTCATGTCCTTGAATTCTTAGATGTTCATTTCTATAACTGATATAAAGAGTTTTGATTAAACGAATTTATAATTTATACAGAATAGATTCGGCACTCCTTTGGTTATGCATTTTGCCCATTTTAATGTTTAAAACAATATTAAACCCAGTTTTCCTTCCTTAGACAAGCATCCTTGCCTTCTTTCTTTTCTCTCTCTGTGTTCTTTTCCCGTTTTTCTTTAATACACTGAACCTTAACAGGCATTACACATTAGCGCAACACAAGGCTTACAAAGAGTTTTCTAAAGAATTACTCTGAGAACTGCCAAGAGGTGGTTGCATCACCCATTCTGAGAAAAAGACAAAAGAAACTGGCATTATCTTCCAATAATTTCAGCTACAAGTTATGCAGCACTTACAGATAAAGGCAAACACAGCCTTGGACAAGACCACAGTTGTGTACCCCTCTCCTCTCTTTGCCTCATAAAAACTAAACCTTCTTCCACTCAGGGAGCTAAAATTTTGAGAGATTTCTTGAAGCACATGAAATGAATAATGGCTTTAACTTCTAAATGAGTATTTTAACTATCTTTTTTCTTTAACAATGTCAAAAGGAAAAGGAGTTTCTGGTAAAGAAAAAAAAAAATCTATCCAAAAGTCAAAGGACTAAGCAATTACATCACAAGGACTTGTTATTATAGAAGCAGATTTTATAAGCAAAGGACAGAATAAAGACATAAAATATGGTCTTATCCCAAGGCAAACTTAACAACGAATAAGTCTAGGAAAACTTGAAATAGCATGATGGCATTTAATTAAAATAAAACCGATCTTGTAGATAGTCATATGTCACAGAACTTCAAACTTCAATAGTTGGAGACAGGATGTCGAATTATTACTTGATATAAACTTTTACCAATTTCTTAGAAGTGTGTTAATGATGGAAAAATTTCCTGAGCTTTCACAATTTAAAACTGTTGGAGTTTGAATACTCACTAATGGGTATTGGACAATAAATTCATCAAAATGAAAAACAGAGCTGCTGCCCTGTAGGGATCTCTATTTTAATAAAATGTTTGGCAGCTCTGGTGCATTGTGGACTGCTCTTTTCTATGAAAGGAGTCATGTTTTCCTTCCATCACCTTCTAAATGAACCAGAAAAAGCTGTAAACTAAAGGTAAAACATACAGAGAGAACGGGTTCTTGGGAGATCATGGAATTATTGCAGTGTGTAAGATTTTGATGTCCAGATAGGCCCCTGAATTGTAAACTGCAAACTCTGATTCTACTCACTACCCAGCACTTACACCAGTATTACCACCACACAGGTGAAAACACTGGGCCGTATCTTTGGAGGAATTCCAATGCCCACATTCTGAACATCCACAAAAGTATCAGAGCCTTATAATCCATTCCACTCCCTTAATATCTGAGGCTGAAAGTTCCATCTCATCCCCCAAAGTGCTATGTCCTCAGGGTTCCTGTGCACGCTCCCTGATTGCTTTCATGAGTTCAACGTGTACAAAAATAAACCACACTGAGGCAGGAATTCACAGGTAAACTCATCTTTCATAAGAAGTAATGCACATTCACTTCCTGTCTGGCCATCAATGGTTCATGGTTCTGTCCTGTTATCTCCTCTCCGCTTCTCTAAATGAACCCAAGTCCTGGTCAAGAACTGTCATTCCCTACCCCCAGCAGCTCCAGATCACCACTATCTTCCAGCTAGTGTCCAGATCCTTTCCTTTCATGAATAATCCTGCCTCCTGGTTTAAGCTCCTCATGCCCCCACATTCAGACCCTTCCCACAGCATGTTGTGTCCACATTGGCCTCTCTTCTCTCCTCAAGTTTTTACCTCTTACTTAACTCAAGTGTTGAGAGCTCCCTTGCATTTTTACAGTCATGTATGATTTGTACCCAGCTACCTCATATGCCTTATCTTATTTGGTGGGGACTAATTTCCTACTTGCAGGAGTATAGAAGCCATCTCGGCGATCTCTGAAATTCTCCTAAGAACCAGGGTTGAAATTTATGCTTCTTTGCATCACAGAGGGGATTAACTCAATCTTTCTTTAGCTGAGATGTTTTTCTATCACCTAGAGATACTGGTAAGATGTCAGGTCCTAGATCCCAGCTCTGGGCATTCTGCATCTCCAGATGGTGTGAAGCCCAGGGGTAAGCACTTTAAAAACGTGTCCTCTAGTCCCCAACCCCAGGGATTCTTATGTCATGAAAGTTTGAAAATCTTTGATCAACTCAATGCCAGTCATTGTTTCATCAAAACAATGCTGAATAGATACAAATGACATTGGAAACATTCTCATTAGACCAAGAACAATTCTAATTCCTAATTTCTCATTAGCACTGAAAGGAAGTGAGAATATTTGTGAAGGAAAGGACTCCTCCTACAGGCAGACAAGGTACTGGGAGAAGTTGTGTAGGTGTTTTTTGTTTTTTTGAATTTCATTTCATTTTATTTTTTTCCAGAATTTATTGTTTGTGCACCATACTCAGTGCTCCATGCAATACGTGCCCTCCATAATACCCAATACCAGGCTCATCCCACCCCTCATTACCCCCTCCAAAACCCTCAGTTTGTTTCTCAGAGTCCACAGTCTCTCATGGCTTGTCTCCCCTTCCGATTTCCCCCAGCTCACTTCTCTTCTCCATCTCCAAATGTCTTCCGTGTTATTCCTTATGCTCCACACATAAGTGAAACCATATGATAATTGACTCTCTCTGCTTGACTTATTGCACTCGGCATAATTTCTTCCAGTCCCATCTATGTTGATACAAAAGTTGGGTATTCATCCTTTCTGATGGAGGCATAATATTCCATTGTATATATGGTCCACATGTTCTTTATTCATTCATCCATTGAAGGGCATCTTGGTTCTTTCCACAGTTTGGTGACTGTGGCCATTGCTGCTATGAACACTGGGGTACAAGTGGCCCTTCTTTTCACTACTTCTGTATCTTTGGGGTAAATACCCAGTAGTGCAATCTGCAGGGTCATAGGGAAGCTCTATTTTTAATTTCTTGAGGAATCTCCACACTGTTTTCCAAAGTGGCTGCACCAACTTGCATTCCCACCAACAGTGTAAGAGGGTTCCCCTTTCTTCACATCTTCTCCAACACATGTTGTTTCCTGTCTTGCTAATTTTCGCCATTCTAACTGGTGTAAGGTGATATCTCAATGTGGTTTTGATTTTAATCTCCCTGATGGCTAATGATGATGAACATTTTTTTCATGTTGTCTGCTAGCCATTTGTATGTCTTCTTTGGAGAAGTGTCTGTTCCTGTCTTCTGCCCATTTTTTGATGTGATTATGTTTTGTGTCTGTTGAGTTTGAGGGGTTCCTTCTAGATCTTGGATATCAGCCCTCTGTCTGTAGTGTCATTTGCGAATATCTTCTCCCATTCTGTGGGTTGCCTCTTCGTTTTGTTGACTGTTTCCTTTGCTGTGCAGAAGCTTTTTATCTTGATGAAGTTCCAAAAGTTGATTTCTGCTTTTGTTTCCTTTGTCAAGACATATCTTAAAAGAAGTTGCTGTGGCCGATGTCGAAGAGGTTACTGCCTATGTTCTCCTCTAGGATTTTGATAGATTCCTGCCTCACATTGAGGTCTTTTATCCATTTTGAGTTTATCTTTGTGTATGGTGTCAGAGAATGGTTGAGTTTCATTCTCTTTTTTGCTTTTTAAAGTTCTTTTTTTTTTTTTTTTAATTTCTGAGAGAGAAAGAGAGCATGAGAGGGGGGAGGGTCAGAGGGAGAAGCAGATTCCCTGCTGAGCAGGGAGCCCAATGTGGGACTTGATCCCAGGACCCCATAATAATGACCTGAGCCAAAGGCAGATGCTTAACTGACTGAGCCACCCATGCGCCCATCCATGTAGGCATTTTATTGAGGCTCTTATAGGGCTACTGTGCTATTATGGTGCTAACTTTATAGACAAAGCTACTGACACATAGAAACAGCAATTTGCCCAATGCACATGGTTCCTGATAAGGGCTGAGCAACATTTGAATACAGATGAAATTGGCCCTTGAAGAGGGGAGAGTTATTTTGTCTTCTTCAGAAAGAACAGAAATGATAGGTGCTTATTAATAATATTTGTCGAATGAACAAAAGCAGGAAGGAAGGACATGGGGGAGTTAGAACAAATAGAGCTCTATAATCCTATCAATCGGTTCTCAAGGTGGTAACAGCGAGCTCGTCCACCCACTGGAATGTGCTGTGAAGTACTTCTCTTTTTGGTTTCTTCTATACCTGAAGAACTTGGTAGAATGCCGATTTCCAGGCCCCCAGTTCTGAAGATTCAGGATTTTCAAGTCAGGTGAGGCCTGGGGAGAAGCCTATTTTGGGGATCAATACTTCAGGTAATCCCTATGTACGCCCTTGAAAGACCCTAAAAGGTGGCTCTCCAGGACCTGACATTTCCACTGGAGGCCTGCCTCCCGCACTCTCCACTGCCTGCTCAGATGAGCCTGCTTCATAACCCTTCAGGATCAAAGGGCTAGGAGAGGCATTTTCTTTAGAACTGGTTTGCTGGTGGCTGCAGGCAGACTTACCTCTGAGAGAAAATTCAGCGCAGAGGGACAGCTGTGGCTCTGTGCAGCCATCCCTGAAGGATGCAGTGATGGTGGGGGCAGCATTTGGTGAAAGGCTGGGGGCTCAGAAAATGCTGGTCCAGGGTAACAAGGGGATTAAAGGGTACAAGGATGAAACAGAGACCTGAGGCACTGGATTCACTTTTCCCCACTTTCTCTTCCTCTTTGCTACTTGGAACCTACCGTGGCTCCTGTAGTCTCTCTCCAATCTTGAAGCTACCTGAGGCCCTCTTAAAATACCATGGCCTGGTCCTACCTCAGAGCCTGGAATCTCTTCAGGTGGGGCCGAAGCTGACAGAACAATTCAGAAGCTCCCCTGTGGGTTTGCATTTGCGGTCAGAACTGAGAAGAACCTACCCGAGGCTCTAGAGTATAAATTGTATACAAACGACGCCAAGTCACCTCGGAGGCCTCAAGAGCCGGTCTCCCTGTTTCAGTCTATTCCACCCTTAGGCTTAGACCAAGCTTGTCAAGCTTCCAGGTCTCTGGAGAGGTCCTTCCTTCCTTCCCCTCAGCTTCAGCTGAAATAGGCTTTCCTTCCTCAGTTTGGAAGCTCAAGACTCTGCTTCTAAAAATCTATCTGCAAGTCCTTGGTTTGGAGAACTCGTTAGTTTACACTTTCCCTAAACCAAAGGTTGTCCTTGCAAACATATCATTGGCACTGGCTAATGTTGCCCCCGAATGCTTGTTTTTACCATTTTTCTGTGGATCTCATTACCTTCGTGTGTGGTCGGAAAATAGGGTAAGGCAGCGATTTGGACTATGGGTCTGACTTCAAATTCTGCCTCTGCCATTCCTATCATGTGGCTTGGGATCAATCACTCAAAAACACCTCACTTTTCTTATCTTTAAAGTGGAAATACTAGAACTTACATTACAAAGTTGTGAGAGGGTAGGGGGATTCCATGCATTGATTAGAACTTGACAAAAATAAGGTTTCAATAAACCTTAACTATTGTAATTATGAACACAGCCCCACTATGTGCACTGGGTGCCTGCTTTGCCTTTTGTATGTCTTCATAGAGTTCTAGAGCTTTTCTGCCAGGCCCATTATGTCTACAATTTGCATTAACACCTCATTGGTTCCACGGGGGTAGATATTATCCAACCAACAAGAGGATGGAGAAGCCAAAACTCTTGAGAGCTTTCGTAACTGGCAGTCCCACAGAGAATGAACCAAGGCCCATGGGAACCCAGGCTGGTTGGAATGCTAAAGTCCCTCACCTCATGAGGCCAAGCTGCCAAGGAAAGGAAGAGTTCCTAAATCAGTTGCTCAAGAGAGACTTCCCTTCTTACTTGAGCAAGAAGCATCCACTTTCCTTTCCTCACACTACCTCCATTTATTCACTTTTATAAGCATATTTTTATAGGCTCTACATTGAAGGCCATACAAATGACCTTAGTCTTTTGTGGAAGACACAGGAGAAGAAATACACATTCCAGATTTAGAATATTGAGCTAGAAGCCACAGAAGAGTGCTCACTATATAATATAAAGCATTTTTCTAGAAGGAGAAACTTTCTAGATATCTGTTCAATATTTTTCCAGCATTTTTTTACACTATCATTGCATCAGAAATGTTACACTGGCAATACGCCTATGACAAAACTTGACTGCGCAATAAAACTCTCCACCAAGTCTGTACACTGATAACTTCACATTTCTAGTAATTCTTACTAGATCCCAGTTTTGACTAGTGGTATCTTAGCAAATGTGCCATTACAAAGATCCAAATAATGTTTTTATGTTAATTTTCTTTATGGAAAATCATGCCTTTGCTCTGATAGTGCAATTAATGTCATTGCCAGAAACTGATATAAATGACTCAAAATAAGCCAGTGTCACTTACACTTCTGTTTTCTGCCTATTGGAAGGTAAAATAAAACCTCTGGTTATCTAAACACTTCACGTGATTCTCTCGGTTGCTGGATTACATTAACAAGTTCCCTCACAATGGAATAAAATAACTCTAAGCCAGATTTAACTTCTTTCTGGAAACACTCCCCACATCTCCAAATTTAAGAGTCCTGAGTTACGGTCCTTCCTCCCCAACCCCCGACTTACGATTACTAGAATTTATAATGCCATACCTTAATAGTGCATTGATAAAGCTGTCCTATGCCAGCAAGCAATCCAAAGTCTACTGACTCCATTGTGTTAGACCCTGGGGATCTATTTTAAATCATAAATATTTTTGAGCTGGAAAAAATCTTAGCAATCACTGACCTTTTCCCTTGCTACTCTCCTATGTCTCTACCCGGTGCCCTCCCCTGCCTTCTTTTCTGGTCCAGATATGACTGGCTCAAGATCACAAACCACATAGAAGAAAAGAGCTAAAACTAGAAGAGTGAGCTCTGGAAAATGACTGTCAGTCCATCGGTAATTCCTCTACTTTGTTGCTGATGACTAGATTGAGATAACGAGGAAGACGATATAACGCAAATAAGTCAATACCACTGAACATGGCACATAATAGCTGCTCAAGAAATTCTGGCTACTGCTACTATTATTGGCATTACGATAAAGTAAAACATGAACTTGGTTTAGGCCAGGGTCCCAACTTTTTTATAATATCGTATTGATGCTGCTGACCAATAAGAGTTAAAAAATGTCCTCTTTAGGGTGGAATAGAACAACAATCCTCCTCAGAATAAAATGAATCTCTTCAAGGGTGGTAATAATTTGGCACAGATTGGGAAAGCATGGGCAAGATGGTAGGAGAGTGTGTAAAACACCCCATTGCATAATTAATTATGTTATTCACCAAGAAAAAAAACTATTTCTTTTAACCTGCTAATGCAGTCAAAGAAAGGAGACATGGACGTCTGAGAAAACTCCAGATTGTATATGGGGTTTCTGTAAAACATCCATGCACTCTCACACACGCATAATCTCTATGCTAGCTTCTTGTATTAAACAAAGACATCCTCTTTGCACAGAAATGATTTTCCAAGCCAGGAAGAAAATGAATGAGGCGAGGGTGCTGTGCAGTCTTGTACAGACATGAACTGGACTCGGGAATCGATGCTTCTGGTGGGCTTCATTTCAACAGTCTTCATTAACTTTCTTTTTATGCTTTTCCAAGTCTGGAATGGAGAAAGTCTGTGGAATCAGTGATTCTCAAAGAGAAAAGGAAGTACCTGCTAAGGGGGCAAAACAGAAATTCTTTTTTTTTTTTTTAAAGATTTTATTTATTTACTCGACAGACAGAGATCACAAGTAGTCAGAGAAGCAGGCAGAGAGAGAGGAGGAAACAGGCTCCCTGCTGAGCAGAGAGCCCGATGCAGGGCTCAATCTCAGGACCCTAGGATGACGACCTGAGCCGAAGGCAGAGGCTTTAACCCACTGAGCCACCCAGGTGCCCCCAAAACAGAAATTCTTGAGGTCTTTTTTCCCAACTGCTTGCTTCCAGCCTGCTGTCATCCTCCCCCTAATTATTCTGATACAATTTTCTGCAGAATGCTCTAGTACCCTGAATCCTAGGACAGGGTGGGATGGAGAGAGGACTGCTCTTGAGAATACGAGGGCCGGCAAACAAACTCCAGAAGCAACAGCAGATGGTGGCAGAATGTCTTCCCAATCGAAAACTGCATGGTGAGATTAGCACAAATAAAGGTCCAGATCTAATTGCTGGCAGAGGGGAAACAGGATTGGTTTTTATGTGTCAACGAAAGCCAGGACACACTGTCAAAAAGGTGAGGGAAATCAGATGTGCACAAAAACTGATGTTTGTAGTCCCAATTCTTTCAACAAGTGTCTTCAATGTCAGACTAATGTCTTTGCTGGAACGAGATTAAATCTATCTTTAAGGGATCTTTCCAGTAAGGTTCTCTCTCTTTCTTATGGAATCTCATCCGTATGAGTATAATACTGCTTTTTACACATGAGTTTTTGCCACTTTGGCTTCCAATTCCCCTTTCCCCTCTGCATTGCATCATATGAAAAACACAGCCAATGTTTAACGATCTTTTTTCATTAGTTTCTTACTTGTGCTTTAAACACATTTCCCTGCCAAACCCATAGACACTTTTCGTGTGGGGGGGGAAAATTGAATTCTGACAGGTTTCGCACTACATTGTTTTTTTAAGCTTGGAAAAACTTTGCATTGAGTCCCCTGGGCTCTGCATCATGGCTTTGAAGTCTTTTTTGGCACACACGTGTCTTCACTGTTTGCCAATTTGCTATAATTGGGCTTTAGGTTACATGTGCAGAATGCTGCTTTGTAATAAAGGCGTTCTGTCCAAAAGACAATTTTGCTTCAGGTAGAAGGTGTGCTGTCCTCAGACCGGGATTGTTGACAGACAAGTTGAGGCCTTTTAAAAGGCCTTTCCATTTAACTATTAAGGCACTCTGCCCTTCTCTGATGTCACATGTAGGTTTCATAAGAGAACGTTTATATTCTATGAGTGTTTCAAATTTATGGTCTATTTTCCTTGCCTGAACACATTTTCACCTCTGAAAGAAATGTGAGAAATTAGTCAGGACCAGGACTCCCAGGGCTAGCTTCTCGTCCAGGCTCCTTCCTGTGCTGCTGCTTATAACAGTAAAGACCAAACCTGATATGTAAGCCATGGGACCCTCTGTGCTGGGGAGCAGAAGATAAGAAAGAAGTAGTAAAGGTAGGCATTTTGATCACACACAAATATAACTTTCCCTAAGCAGCTATAACGTAAACATTAATTCAAAAACCTTGTTTTAAAGTCTGACATCATTAACAACCAATAAAGTTGCAAAGTGAGAGGGAAGACCAACAGCCAGTAAGTGATTCCTCTGATGAATCAAGTACTATGTTAAAAGGTTTACACCAGCCCTTATGGGTATCTGCTCTTGCTCCCATTTACAGAGAGATTTGGGACACACATGACTAAAAGTTAGCAAGTGGTGAAGCGTATGAGTCCAGGTCTCCTGGCTTTAAATCACATTACCCTATTTCTCAGATGCAGTAAGAGGTGGTATAAGAAGACCCCAAAAGGATCAGGAAATTCTAAGGAAAGAGCATTGGTTATAGGGAGGTTGCATTGCAGGACTCACTTTTTAATTCATCCTTCCATTTGCTGAATCCTGACTCTGGGTTGGGTACTATCATCAGTGCTAGCGATACCCAGATATATACGATATAAAGAACACCACACTGTAGAAGGACTATTACTCAAAAAAGAGTGGAGTGCTTTTAGGAAGTTGTCCTACTCATCACATAGGTGATATGTGTCAAGCTTCATAGAATTGCTTTCCCTGGATGGTGGGTGGAGAGGGATGCTGGCTTACGCTGCCTCCTTTTGAGCGTCAAAGCAGCGAGAGGTAACTCTGAAGGGCACCAGGGCTCCTCACTGACCACACAGGAGGGTACCTTCCTTACCAAGAGAGTAGCTGCTTATCTGCTCTTGCCTTTTAATTTACAGGTAGGACAGTAAAAAGAAACATGCAAATTAATGATCAAGGGGTTCAGGTAGTGCTAGAAATGTCAGAGAAGTAAAAGGAAGAAGACTGGATAATCTACTTACAGAGGGATACTCTCACAGGGAAAACAATAAATCTTGTACAAGAAAAGTAGCTAACTGAGAGTTACTCAGGGAAGAAGTGAACACATCTAGAAGAGGAAACAATCAGCAGAAGTCTAATTAGAACTCAGATTTTTTGGGGCGCCTGGGTGGCTCAGTGGTTTAAGCCTCTGCCTTTGGCTCAGGTCATGATCCTAGGGTCCTGGGATCGAGCCCTGCATCAGGCTCTCTGCTCAGTGGAGAGCCGGCTTCCCACCCACCCCCCACCCCTCCGCCTGCCTCTCTGCCTACTCATGATCTCTGTCTGTCAAATAAATAAATAAAATCTTAAAAAAAAAAACAAAAACACTCAGATTTTCTCACTTCAGTTCCAGGTAAGATGTGTCCATAAATTCTGGGATAAATTCCTAAGTTTCTGAGGTTCATGTCATGGGAAATGACCTTAACTTTCCAGGAAATATCCTTGTAACAACACCAACAAAAGTACAGCTGAATGGATCATTCTTGGGAAATTTCTTTTGTAGGAAAAAAACATAAGTAAACATAAAACATTTTAATATACAAGATGCATCATAGAAATATATTCAAAGTAATTTTAAAGAAAGGCAAAAGTCACCTTTATGAGAAAAATCCTCTTACATCAATAAATGTCTGAGAATTAAATTATCGATTTTTCCTTAGGTGATTTCTTATTTATGTCTACTCTCACAGAAATCAAATTAATATATATGCATCTAGTGTCAGATGAGATTAAAATCTTTGTAAAAAAGTGGCATATTGGCTTAGTGGTCACATTAACCAGCTCCAAAGCCAATGAACCATTAGGATGAATGTCAGAGCTGTATCTTTTTCACTTTGGGTAACAGTGGTCAGGAAGGTGACCACAATTTCTCATCGATACTAATTTCAGGTACGATTTCTTCCACAACTTTAAGTGAAACCAGTCCTTTCAGGAACAGGTGGGAAAAATCTAGCTCAATAAAAGTAAAATATGTATAGTTTATAAACAAGCACTCAAAATGTCAGATTTTGACAATAAAAGGCCCATTTCTCCTTAAAAGGTATAATGGGAGAATACTGGAATTGAATCCATTAAGTCAATTTAAAAGGTACCTACAGAAACAGATTAGATCTGCCATTGGAACCATGCTCCTATCTGCCAGATTCTTCCTGACAGCTCTTTTTGGGAGCTGGACACCAGATTTTCCAGAGTAGCTGGAAAAATTAAAGAAAAAAAAATACGTCTCTCATGCTCAATGAATTCTTACTGTTCAGATTATTATCCAAATCCTTCCCATCAGTTATGATCTGGATACCATAGTTTCATGTGGGGTGTGAGGACAGCCTTCATGTGGCTAATGAAGAAAAGGCTCCTTCATGTGTTGCCAGCATCAGGGTCTCGGATGACTGTAGAGGAAGGGATAAACAACATTCTGAACTTCCGTCATTAGCACCACTAATGACACAGAAATTTGTTTCCTGTCAAGGTGAGTGACAGCGATTGGATTTACCTTCTTTACTGGAACAACCAAAAATAAATGAAACAATGACTTGATAGACAGTAGACATCAGGGAAAGAAGAGTAGTAACCTCTGAGGAAAAAAAATAACAGAAAACAAGATCATCTCTAAAATTACCTATGCATACTACACTGGATTTCCAGTATGGAAATCTCTCCCAGTACTGGCAGGAGAAGCCCTCACAGCACATGACAAGTTCTCTGAGTGGAAGAGGTGTTTGAGGAGAGTTTAGAGAGGTCATAGTAGCTAAGTTTCAGAGAACAGAGTATCTGAGAGGGAGAGACTAATCTAAAGAGAGAGCTCCAGAACCCAGAAAGAGACATCCTTATCACTCTGCAGAGTAAACTACACTACACTAGCAAAAGAACTACCTGGAAGAACTAGAGATAACAGTACCTAGTGTTCATAGAGGGTAGAGAATAGTGCTTGTCTCACCAATCAGAGTGTGAAAACCCTTATGATCATGAAGCACTGGGTAGAGTATCCAGAAAATCCAGAAAGAAAGCATTGAGTAGAATAGCCAGAAAATTGCCTCAATAGGGAGGAATAATTCATCCCACACTGAGCACTGCTTTCATTTCTCCTAGCAAATCTTAATAAGACCTGCTTCCCAGAATACCCCCCATGAATAATTTTGAGAATACAAAATATTCAGCACCCAACAAGGTAAAAATAACATCAGGCATCCAAGGAAAATTACCAGGCATAGAAGAATGCAAGCAATTAAGACCTAATTAAAAAAAAAGGGAAAAAATCAATATTGAAACTGACCTAGAATTGAGAGTGATGCTAAATCAGTAGCCAGTCAAATATTTCATAATATACAAAAAATTAAACAGTGGCATGGAAGATATAAAGAGACAAAACCCAAACTAAACTTCTATTGATAAAAAAAACTAATGTGTAAGAAGAAAAATATAGTGGATGAGATTAACAATAAATTAGATACTATAGGAAAAAATATCAGTAAACTTGAAGTAGAAAGTATACAAAATATAATACAAAAAGAAAAGAAAATGACAAAAATGTGAACAGAACATCAATGAGCTGAGGGACTACTTTAATTAGTCTAATACATGAATTATTGGAATTCTCAAAATAGATGTGTATTTGAATACATTAACAAATACATTAATGGCCTCCAAATTTCCAAATTTGATGAAAACTATATACAAACAGTTGCAAGATACTCAATCAACCTCAAGAACAATAAAAATAGGGGCACCTGGGTGGCTCAGTGGGCTAAGCATCTACCTTTGGCTCAGGTCATGATGCCAGGGTCCTGGGATCAAACCCATATTGGGCTCCCTCCTCAGCGGGGAGCCTGCTTCTCCCTCTCCAGCTCCCTCCTTGTTTGTGTTCCTTCTCTCACTATCTCTGTCATAAATAAAAAAAATAAAATAAAAACAATAAAAATAGAGAAAAATTATATCATATAGAAAACTCAGGATTATGAGAAAATCTGAAAGCAGCCAGAGGAAAAAGACATGTTACAGAGTAACAATTATAAGAACTGCAGATTTCTTGTTAGATATAGTGCAAGTGAGAAGATGGTGGGACAACATCTTTCAAGAACTGAAATAAAAACTTCACCCTAGAGTTCTGCAACAAGCAAAAATATCTATCATCAAAAGACTTGCAATACAAAAAATGTGAAAAGAATTATTTTTTTTAAGATTTTATTTATTTATTTGACAGCCAGAAATCACAAGTAGGCAGAGAGGCAGGCAGAGAGAAAGAGGGAGAAGCAGGCTCCCTGCTGAGCCGAGAGGCCAACGTGAGGCTTGATCCCAGGACCCTGAGACCATGATCTGAGCCGAAGGCAGAGGCTTTAACCCACTGAGCCACCCAGGTGCCCTGAAAGTAATTCTTTTATTAAGAAGAATATCAATGAGATGGAAAATTGGACATACATAAAGGAATGAAGAACATCAGAAATTATAATACATGAGGGGCCCCGGGGTGGCTCAGTGGGTTAAGCTTCTGCCTTTGGCTCAGGTCATGATCTCAGGGTCCTGGGATCGAGCCCCGCATTGACCTCTCTGCTCAGCAGGGAGCCTGCTTCCCCCTCTCTCTCTCTGCCTGCCTGCCTCCCTGCTTATTTATGATCTGTCTTGCAAATAAATAAATAAAATCTTAAAAAAAAAGAAATTATAATACATGACTAAATATGTTTTTAACTAAAAATACTTAAAATATGGTTGAACCACTTAAATAAACATAACAGTGTGGTATGGAGCAATTATATATATATATATATATATATATGACATTTATGATAATATATATTTTATATTATATTTATATATTACATATATTTATATGTAATTATATATTTTTATTCTTAATGTTAAAATATATGTATATTTTTATATTTAACATACAATATTTTACTTAATAAACTTAACATATATATATATATATATATAAAATAAAATGTATGACAACAATAGCACAAATTTAGGTAGGAAGAAAGAAATTATAGTTTACCATTGAACAATTCTTATGTTACACAAGAAAAGGTGTTATAATATCACTTAAATTTGAATTAATTATGCTTTAAAATAGCCACCAATTTACCAAAAAAATGCAATAAAATGAAATCATAATAAATTTTTATTTACACAAATGAGAGAAAAAAATGTAAAAATTAAAAATAATTAAGGTGATAGATCTTTCAAGTTCAAAATATTAATAGTCACACTAAATATAATTAATTTAAATACCTCTAATTAAAAAGCAGGGATTGGATGTCAGGAAAGTACTAGAACGAGGACTAGTACTAGGACTCTGTCTCATGATCTGGACAACGTACTGGCAGAAACTGTCTGAAGTAATTATTTTGGAACTCTAGAGTTTTCTAGAAGTCTTGACACTTCTAGAAAAATGCTTGCAGGAAGCCATTTTTAATATGGGTCAAATTCAGTCTTCAGTGTCCTGGTAGCTATACATCTCTCATGTTCCAGCCCCATCACAGGCAGCAGTGGGGATGGTGGTCTGAATTCCTGGTATCACTTGGGGGGGCCAGAGTGGGCAATAAGGATCTTGCTCTCCAAATCTCAGAGCTTGTATTTGAATTGTATATTGCTATTTATGGTCACTGAAGTGCAAAAAGAGGTTAGCTACCATTGTTTCAATCTCCATTGTGTGAAACAGCTTCCAGGGGATTTAAACCAAACCTGGGCTCTTTTTGGAGGGAGAGGCAGGGGGCATTCAAGAGCAAACAGGTATAAGGAGGAATTTAGAAAGCTATCACAGACACCCAGGGAAAGATACAGGCTAATAAAAGACCAAGGAAGACCTTAAGTTTTCAGACTGATCCCCAGCCAAGACACTCTGCAATTTAAAACTAAACAAACCAAAACAGCAAATCCTGGTAATTATTTCCAGAGTTATCACATTATAAGATTCAAATGCCTAATTTTCAACAAAATATCACAAGGCATATAAAGAAACAGAGAAGTATTACCTATTCAAATGAATAAAAGAAATTGAAAGAAACCATTTCTGAAGATATTGCAAGCATTGGTCTTACTAAACAAAGGCTTTTTATTTTTATTTTTTAAGGATTTTCGAAAATGTATTTATATGAGAGAGAATGAGTGAAAGAGAGAGAGAGAGCATGAGTAGGGGGAAGAGCAGAGGGAGAGGGAGAAGCAGACTCCCTGCTGTCTGGGACTCTGGGATCATGACCTGAGCCGAAGGCAGCCAGTCACCTAAATGACTCAGCCACCCAGGCACCCCCAGACAAAGGCTTTTTAAAAACTGTCTTAAAGATATCCAAAGAGCTAAACAAATACAGGAACAAAGGCAAGAAAATGATATATGAACAAAATAATGATACTCATAAAGAGAAATTATAAAAGGAATCAAAAAGAAATTATGAAGCTAAAAAGTACAATAGCTAAAATGAAAATTATACTCGAAGGGTTCAAAAGCAGACTTGAGAGGGCAGAAGATTAAGTAAACTTAAAGCTAGAACAATCGAAATTATTGAGTTTGAAGAATAAGAAGAAAATATAATGAAGTGAAATGAATACAGCCTAAGGGACCTGTAGGACCTCATTGAAGAGGACCAACAAATGCATTGTGGGACTCACAACAGAGAAAGAGAAAGGGGCAAAGATAATATCTGAAGAGATAATGGCTGAACACTTCCCAAATGCAATGAAAGACATGGATCTTCAAGAAGCTTATAAACTTGAAAAGATGCCCACTGAGACAAATTATAATCAAACTGTCAAAAACCAAAAAAAGAATCTTGAAAGCAACAAGAGAGAAGTGATTCATCACGTACATGCAATCCTCAGAAAGATTATCAGCTAATTTCTCATCAGAAACCTTAGAGTCCAGAAGGCAGTGGGTTGATATATTCAAAATGCTAAAAGAAAACAACTGTCACCTAAGAATTCTATATCTGGCAAAACTATCCTTCAAAAACGAGGGAGAAATAAAGATAAATTAAGATAAACAAAAACTGAAAAAGTTCATCACCAGTAGGCCTGACCTGCAACAAGTGTTAAAAGGGGTCCCACAGGATGAAATGATATGATGTTAGATAGTAACTTGGAGCCATATGAAGAAATAAAGACCTCCAGTAAAGGTAAATAAATGGACAAATTTAAAAGCTAGTGGTATTTTAACTTTGGTTTATAATGGCACTTTTAAAATATTCTATGTGATTTTAAAGGCAAAGTTGTTACAATTCTGTATGGAAAATTTATAAAAATAGATCATATTCTGTATTAGAAAACAAATCATATTCTCTGACAACAATGGAAGTAAATTAAAATAAAAAGAGAAACATCCCTGTAAAATCTCCAAATATTTGGAAACCAAATACATATATAAATAGCCAATGGATCACAGAAGAAAGTCAAATGGAAATTAAAAAGTATTTTTGAGCAGAATGAAAAATGAAACATGGAAGCTACACTTGTGGTGAGCACTGTAATATAAAAATTGCTGAGTCACTATGTTGTACACTTAAAACTAATATAAACATTATGTGTCAACTATACTCAAATACGTTTTTTTTTTGAGACACGCCTGGTGGCTCAGTCAGGTAAGCATCTGCCTTTGGCTTAGGTCCTGATCCCAGAGTCCTGGGATCAAACCCCACATCAGGCACCCCACTCAACAGGAAGTCTGCTTCTCTCTCTCCCTCTGCCCCTCTTGGGACAGCTTGTGCCCTCTTGTGCCTGCTTGTGCCCTCTCTCTCCCTCAAACAAATAAAATCTTAATTTAAAAAATATATACCATATAAAAGTTTGTAAGATGTTGTTACAATAGTATTTAGATGGAAATTTAGATCTCAATTTAATTAAAAATTTCTGAATGCCTATATTAGAAAAGAAGAAAAATATAAAATTAATAACCTCAATTTCCATCTTTGGAACAGCAATAGATATGATAAATAAAAAGAAGAGTGTACTAAGCCCAAAGTTTAATTTAATTAAGTCAATTAAACAAAAAGGAAGTAGAATAAAGGAAACTAAAAACATCTGAGTTGCAATCAATGTATAGAAAATAGAACAACAATAGGGGAAAAAACAAGGGCTGGTACTTTGAGATAACATTGATGATTTACAACATCTAGCTAGACTCACCAGGAGAAAAAAAGAGAAGGCATAAATGACTAATTTCTGGGATAAATTAAATAATACCACTACAGATTCTACAGATATTCAAAGAAAAATAAATATTATTAACAACTTGATGCCAATAAAGTTGACATCGTACATGCATAGACAAATTCCTTGAAAGACACGAAATACCAAAACTCATTCCAGAAGAAATAACCTGAGCAGTTTATATCTATTAAAGAAATTACATTTGTGGTTGAAGACTTTCCTACAAAAGAAACTTCAAGCCCATATAGTTTTACCAGTGAATTCTACCAAACACTTACAGACGAAATAATAAAAAATTCTAAACCAACTAACTCTTCCAGACCATTGAAAAACAGAAAATACAACCCAAGTCAATCTAGGCAAACATTACCCCAGGCCCAAACAAAACACACCCCAATAAAAGAAAATGTCTGGCCATTATCTGTAATGAAACACGGATATAAAAATTCTAAACAAAATTTTATCAATTCAAATTCAAAAATACATAAAAAAATATTGCTGCTTGGCCAAGTGAGATTTATCCTAAGAATACCAGGATGGTTTAATGTTAAAAAAAAAATCTATTCATCATATTAACTGACTAGGTAAAAATTTTTTGAAAAAGATGATTTCAATAGATACAGACAAAGCATCTGACAAAATCTAATGTGGATAGTGGATAAAAATTTCCAGAAAACTAAGAATAGATGGGGATTTTTGTCAATCTGATAAAAAGCATCTATAAAAAACCTATAATCACCATCATACTTAATGATGAAAGACTGAAAGCTTTCCTCCAAAGAGGGAGAGCAAGACAAGGCTGTCCGTTCTCACCACTTCAATTCAACATTGAACTGTTAGCACATGTGATAAAACAAGAAAAATAAATAAAAGGTATCCAGACTAAAAAGGATAAAGATAAACTATCTTTATTCATAGATGACATGGTAGAAAACCCGATGCAATCAGTAAAAAGAATCTTGTAGAACAAACACACGTGCTTAGTAAGGTGGCAGGATACAAGTTCAATACATAGAAAGCAATTGCATTTTTATAAGCCAGCAATGAAAATTAGAAATAAAAATTAAAATCATGAAATACTTAGGGGAGAACTCTGACAAGAGATGTGCAAAACCTGTGAATTAAATATTAAAAAGCACTACTAAGAGAAATCTAAAAAGACCTAAATAAATCGAGAGCTATAACATACTCATGCATCAGAAGACATAACATACCCAAAAGATTATGCAGATTCAATGCAATTCCAACCACAATCCCAGCAGGCTTTGCTGAAGAAGTTGACAAACTGGTTTAATACTTTCTGCAGTTTGTCAGTTACCTGTGGTCAACTGTGGTGCAGAAGTCACTGATCCTCCCTCTGATGTATCACTAGAAGGTCAACCATAGCCTAACACTGTATCACCAGCCTACCTCATTCACCTCACCTCATCTCATCACATCACCTTAAGAATAAGAACGGTGGGTACAGTAAGACATTTTGAGAGAGACAGACACTACCTTCATGTAGTTTTTATTACAGTACATTGTTATAACTGTTCTATTTTATCATAGTTGTTAATCTCTTACTGTGCCTAATTTAGAAATTAAACTTTACCTTTGGTATACAAGTAAGGAATAAGTTAAAATATATATATATATATATATATATATATATATATATATATATATATATATGGTTCCTGGTACTATCCTCAGTTTCAGGCAACCACTGAAGGTCCTTCAATGTATTCCCAGTGGGGGACGAACAAATCAATGGTACAGAATAGAGTTCATGTATACATGTAACCACAATACATGGATATTTGATTTTTAACAAAGCACAAAGGCAGTTCTGTGTAGAAAGGATAGTTATTTAAATAAGTGACGACAAAACTATTTGAAATCACAGGCAAAAAAAGCCCATAAAACTTTTAGATGAAAATATAGAATTTGGGTTTGTGTATTTGGGTTTGGCAAATATTTTTTGACTACACACCAAAAGCATGATTCATAAAAGAACAATAAAGTATGCTTCACCAAAAGTAAAAACTCTACTCTTAAAAATTATAGACTGGGGAAATATTTTCCAAAACATAAATGTGACAAATAATAGATGGCTTGTATCTTGATTTTCTAAACACCTCTTAGAACTCGTTTCCAAGAAAACAAACAGTTCTTACGTTTTTAAAAAGTGGGTGTAATATTTTAATACACACTTCATCAAAAAGGCACACGAATGTAAAATCAGCTCATGAAAAGATTCTCAGGCTCTTCCGTCATTAGGAAAATGAAAATTAAATTAAACCCACAATAAATTACCAGTACATACTTGTTAAAATGCCTAAAATTTAAAAAAGAAAATCGACCACACTAAGAGTTAGTGAGAATACAGAATTGAATGTGGTTGCATTTCAAAATGATCAGGCATAGGGAAATAAGCCAGATCTACTACTCCCTGTCTCGGAGCCAATAGAGAAATCATAATCATAATCATAATCAGTACATACTGTATGATTCCATTTATACAAATCCTAGAATATGTACACTCACATAGTTATAAACAGCACATCAGTGGTTATCTGGGCAGGGATGGGAAGAGGATAAAGGACAGGAGAGAAAAATTACAAAGGGTGTGAGGAAATGTGGGTTTGTTGGATATGTTCATTATCTTGCTTGTGGCAATGGTTTCATGGGTAGGTTTATGTTAAAACTTATCAGATTGTATGTGCTAAATACACGCAATTTATTACATACCAATAATATGTCAAGGAAACAATCACACGCTTTCACTAATAATTAACTAGCATGGTTATAAAAACCTTTGCCAATCTTCTCAGTAAAAAGCCTCCTTAGAGAAACTCTGAGGAGAAAATCAAAGCCCTCTTAGGTCATTTTCAGAGCTCCTCTCTTATACTTGAACTTGGAGTTGCTTAGAACTAGAAAGAAGACCCAACTGCAAAAATTACCGCATAAGCAACATTCGGAACATTAATAAGCCAAGCAGTTATGAGGCAATATTATTCATTATATTTATTCTCAAAATACTTCAAGAGTCAGCCGAATCAGCTTATTTATAATCAAACTAAAAAAATTAATGAAGTGTTGCTGCAATTAATGAAAACCCAGACCATGAGGAGACTCCTAATTCCAATAAACAAGATGGCCACACTTCCCAGTAAAAAGCTTAATAACTAAATACTGCTTTGTTCCAAAACGCCCTTTCTCAAAAGAGCACTTTAGATTTAATTTTTCATAAGCTGTTATCATAACTTGAAGGAACAGTTCATCTTTCTCTTACAAGAAATTCTACCATCTTTATTTTCCTGTTAATTTTTAAAGTTGAAAGAACCTAAATGTACCATCCAGACATGGTTTATAATATGTTCATTAATACCAAATATTTGAAGTAAATTTAGAAAAAAAATGTAACTGCAAACTACATCTTTACCCATCTTACATTCTGAAAGATTAAATGTAAAATGAATCTTTTTTTTTTTTTTTTTTTTTTTTTTTTACCGAACAAGTGTTCACTGGAGCTTGTGGCATGCTAGGCATGGCTCCAGATACTAGGAGAACACAGTGATAAACTAGATGTCGGTTCTGCCCTTAGGTTGCTAGGCGAATCCTCTAACACTGCTCCATGCCCAGATGTAAAGGTTATGTGTCCAGGACTAGCTCAGTCCACCTTCATTAAGTCCAGACCAACAGGCTACCTCACATTGCTATGGCTATAGATGTCCTTCCTACATATGGGCTCAAACTGCAGACCCTGGACCTCAGAGAGGGTAAGAAAGTGCAAATACTGGGTCACCCAAAAGTCATTTTGGAGCCTGGTAGTACAAAGCATTCTTCATCACTATTCTAGGAAGGCAGCAGAAACATTACTATTTACGGAGGTTGTGATGCTCAACATAGCAAATAGGGTTATAAGCTTCAGAGTCAGACAGAATCGGGTTAAAATCCTGGCTCTGTCCCTTAATAGACCTGTGGCCTTGATATGTGACTCAACCTCTGTAAGTCTCAGTTTTGTCTTTGAAAAAAATGTGCATAGAAATAACAGTATCTACCTCCTACAATTATTATCAAAATTAGAAAAGAAGTGCAGAGCAGCAAACAAAGTATCTTGTACAAAGTCATGTACCAAAAATAAAAGCTACTTGTAAGTCATGAAGCAAGCACTTACAATTCTTTTGGCCAAAACCAAAATTGTTGTTTGAGCTCAAAGTTTACAAATAAAATAAATAAAAAGATGATAGCTATATATAGTTATTGAAGTTTTGATCAAAGGTTTGAATCCCTATTGTTAGACAACTTATTTATAAGTTTATTTAATAAAACCTCTTTATAGTTCTTTCTATGTGCTAGGAACCAGTTTTTACAAATACTAACTCATTTAATATTCATGGCAGAACTATGGGAAGGTATTATTGCTATTATATATACATATATACATAATTTCAACTTAGGTGTGCCTATGGAATATGTTTTGTTTTATAGGGCGGACATCAAGAAACAGAAATAAATACTGTTAAATTTTCCCAGAGACAGGACTGTTTTTTTGTTGTCAGTAATACAGTGATGGTGATGAGACTTTTATGGGAAGATAAAAAGAGTTATTAGAATAGTTTCTACTAAACTAGTAGATGCCATGCAAGTTGGAAATCAGCAAATAGAGAAAAACATGGTTACTTACTAACTCTTACATATAATCATTTATTTAATTTGAAAAAAATCACAATCTCACCAAGGTGTTGAAATAGGTCATTCCTAACTTCACTCTCCCTCATAAGAAGAACAACTAATAACTATTCAAAACAAGACACCAGTGAGAGAATCCTAGAACATGGAGTTGAGGCTGAAGTGCTCCTGCACCACAGAAACCAAGACAGAGTACACTAGAAGGGTAAGAGAAGTAGCTACAATTGGCTGCATTGCCCTTTCACCAGGGCAGTGCAGTACTACATGGTGAGGTCCCCCTGAGCCTCCAATTCCTCCAGGGAGGGGAAAAAAACCAACAACACAAAAACTGGCAGGGGCAGGGGATGGACAACAGTGCCTCCCAGTATTAGGGTCATGCCCTTACTCAGATCTCACCCCAAAGGGATTGCAGGGGAATCTGTGGGGCTTGATCACTGGGAATCGGAGTCTAATGAAGGGAGGAAAGGCTCACAACCACCAGCACACAGATCCTGGCAGGTCGAGTTCAGACCTGCCATGCCCAGCTAGCAGTCCCAATCAGCAGTTTTGCTCAGTTGCAGAACCTTGTCAGGGGCATACTCTGACCAGGGAACTTGGTGGGGGTACAGGTCTGTCTGATAGGAACCCTCATAGGAAGAGCTTTGCTGTCCCTAAAGCCCAGTTTGCCCATGCCCATGTAAGGAGTGGAGTTGTTGTCACACCAACTGTGGAGTGTCTTCCAGCCCCTTCTCACCAGGAGGCCCGGTCACAGTTCATGGAAGCTGTGACGCCCAGTGGCTCTCCAGTTAAGGGCAGGAAAAGCCAACAGTTTCCCAAACAAAGCCCATGGCCCTATTCAACCAAAGATCATAGGGTGTGGATTAACTTGAGTTAAGACAAGGAAGAGCTTCACTGGTATCAGAGCTGCATTTCTAGCTGCACCTGAGCAGAGAATTAATTTGCAGTCCTACTCATCACTAAACAGACTTCACCCTGTCTGACCAAGGAAACTAATCAGAGCATATGGAAAGCTGTGTAGCCCATTCAAAGACCCTATGTACG
Source organism: Mustela putorius furo (assembly GCF_011764305.1). NCBI lineage: Eukaryota > Metazoa > Chordata > Mammalia > Carnivora > Mustelidae > Mustela > Mustela putorius. The sequence goes on along the minus strand of NW_025422010.1, from coordinate 7,776,539 downwards.
AGGTACTTGAACACAGAGCACAGACCATGGCTTCCCCCAATGAAAGAGCAAAACTAATGGCTTCACCTAAAATGAGAATTCAGTGCATGCTGGATTGATTTGGGTCTCTAAACAATGAGCTATAAAGGTACTAAGTCCCAGCTTAGGGACTTAGGGACTTAGCCCTGCCAGGGTAGGGAAGCTAATTCATGGCCTTTTCTACTACTAAACATAAAATGCACTCCTGACTAGTAAGCCTGACCAGAGAATCCAGGCAACTGCAGAGGCTATGATACAGTCTTACTGAGGTAGGGAATCAAGTCAACAGTCTTGTTTCACTGTTGTCTGCTAGAGGCACACACCAATCATACTGATCCTCAGAGCCTGAACAAAAAAGATTTACAATAGTAAATCTTCACCTATCAGTAATTACTTTAAACATAAACAGATTAAATATGCTGATGGAAGGACAAAGAATGGCTGAATACATTAAAAACAAGATCTAACAATGTGCTACATGTAGGACACTGACTTGAGTCTTAAGGGCACACTGAGAGTGAAGGAATGGAAAAAGACATTTCAAGCAAATGATAACCAGAAAGCACAATAAAATGGAAGGGTAGCTAAACTTATGTCAGATAAAACAGACTTTGAAAATGGTAAAAAGAGGGATGCCTGGGTGGCTCAGTGGGTTAAGCATCTGCCTTTGGCTCAGATCATGGTCCCAGGATCTGGGAATTTAGTCCTTCATAGGGCTCCTTGCCCAACAAGGAGCCTGCTTCTCCCTCTCTCTCTGCCAATAGCTCTGCTTGTGTTCTCTCTCTGACAAATAAATAAATAAAATTTTTTAAAAATGGTAAAAAGAGAAAAATGTCATTATATAATGATAAAATTGCCAATCCATCAAGAAGAAGATATAATAATAGTAAATATTTATGAACCCAACTTTAGAGCATTTACATATACATAGCAAAAGTAACAGAGCTAAAAGGAGAAGTAAACAGTAATACAAATATCTCACTTTGGTGAGATACCAAAGTCCCCGACTAATAGTATCTCACTCCCAATAATGAATAGATTATCCAGTCAAAGAATCAATAAGGAAACAGCATATTTGAACAACACTATAGATCAAATGGACCTAATAGGCATATACTAAACAGTCCATTCAACAAAAGCAGAACAAATATTCTTCTCAAGTGCAAATGGAACATTATCTAGGAAGACCATGATAGACCACAAAACAAGTCTTAGAAAATTTAAGAAGACTGAAATCATACCAAGTATCTTCTCTGACCACAATGACATAAAACTAGAAATCAACAAGAGGAAAACTGGAAAATACATGAATACATGGAAATTAAGCAACACTCTCTTGAACAAACAGCGGATGAAGGAAGAAATTAAGAAATTAAAGAGGAAATAAGAAAAGTTTCTTGAAAACAACATCCCAAAACATGTGAGTGCAGCAAAAACAGTTCTAAGAAGGAAGTTCATAGCAATAAAAGCATACTTTAAAAAGCAAGAAAAGTCCCAAATAAGCAACCTAACTTGACATCAGCCTTAAGGAACAGGGAAGAGAAGAACAAATGGATCTCAAAGCTAGCAGAAAAAGGAAATAATAAAGATCGAAACAGAAATAAATGAAAAATTTAAAAACAATAGAAAAGGTTAACCAAACTAAAAGTTGGTTCTTTGAAAAGATAAACAAAATCTACACACCTTTAGCTAGACTAAACAAGGAAAGATGAGAAAGGACCCAAACTGAGGTGCCTGCGTGGATCAGTCGGTTAAGCAGCTGTCTTCTGCTCAGGTCATGATCCTGGAGTCTCAGGATCAAGACCCACATTGGCCTCCCTGCCTGCTTCTCCCTCTGACTGTCTTCCCTCTCACTCTTTCATTCCATCTTTCAAATAAATAAATAAATAAACTGACCCAAATCAACAAAATTTTAAATGAAAAAGAAGACATTACAATTGATAACATAGGAAATCAAAGAATCATAGAGGCCACTATAAACAACTACACACTAACAAATGGACAACCTAGAAGCAATGGAAAAGCTGTTAGAAACATACAAATTACCAAGAGGGAATCAGGAAGAAATAAAAAAATTCTGAATAGACATAATAAGGAAATTCAATCGGTACAAAACTCTCTTAACAAACAAAAGTCCAGGACCAGATGGCTTCACTGGTGAATTTTACCAAACATTTGAAGAAGAATGAACACCAATCCTTCTTTTTTTTTTTTTTTTAAAGATTTTATTTATTTATTTGACAGAGAGAGATCACAAGTAGACAGAGAGGCAGGCAGAGAGAGAGAGAGGAGGAAGCAGGCTCCCTGCTGAGCAGAGAGCCCGATGCGGGACTCGATCCCAGGACCCTGAGATCATGACCTGAGCCGAAGGCAGCGGCTTAACCCACTGAGCCACCCAGGCGCCCCGAACACCAATCCTTCTTAAACTCTTCCAAAAAAATCAAAGAAAAGGGAATACTTTCAAATTCATTTTATAAAGCCAACATTATCCTGATACCAAAATCAGAAAAGGACACTACAAGAAAAGAAAACAAAACAGAAAAGGAAACTACGAGAAAAGAAAACTATAGGTCATTATCTCTGATGAATACTGATTTAAAAATTCTCAATAAAATACTAACAAACTGAATTTAGTGGCATTGAGAGATCATTTACTATGATCAAATAGGATTTCTCCCAGGGATGCAAAGATGGTTCAACATATTCAAATCAATCATTGTTATAAATCATATTAATAGAATGAAAGAAATTAACCACATGATCATTTCAATAGACACAGAAAAAGCATCTGGCAAAATTTAACATCCATTCATGATAAAAACTCTTAGAAAATTAGGCATGGAAAGAACATATTTCAACATAATATAGGCCATATGTGACAAACTCACATCTAATATCATACTCCATAATGAAAGTTTGAAAGCTTTTCCTCTTAGATTGGAAACAAGACAAGGTGTCCACTCTGACCACACCTATTTGACATAGTCCTGGAAGTCCTAGCTACAGCAATCAGGCAAGATAAATATATAAAATACATCAAAATTGGTAAAGAAGAAATAAAATTATCTCTATTTATTATATTACAGAGAAACATATAAATAAATTATTTATATTTATATATGTGTGTATATATATGGAATACATAGAAAACCCTAAAGACTGATTTATAGAGAAATCCTAAAGACTCAATGAAAAAAAGGTCAGATACAAATAATGAATTCAGTAAAGCTGCAGGACACAAATTAATATACAAAAACCAGTAATGTTTCTATACACTAACAACTAATTTTCTGAAAGAAAAGAAAGAAAAAGAAATTGATCCCATTTATGATAGCATCAAAAATAATAAAATACTAGGAACAAATTTAATTAAGGAGGTATAAGATCTCTTGTTGAAAGCTATAGGACATTGATGAAAGATATCCAAACAGAAACAAATAAGTAGAAAGATATCTTACATTCATGGGTCAGAAGAATATTGTTAAAATGTCAACACTACTAAAAGCCATCTATGATTCAATGCAATCTCTCTCAAGATACCGATAGAATTTTTTACAGAAGTAGATAAAACACTCTTAAAATGTATATATAACCACAAAAAGAAAAAAAGAAAAAAAACAAACAACAAAAGAAATCCTAAGAAAGGAAAAACAAAGCAGGAGCTATCATACTTCCTGATTTCAAGCTATACTGTAAATCTATAGTCATCAAAACAGCATGAATGGCATAGAAATGGACAAGGGAACAGAACTGAGAGTCCTGAAATAAACCCAAGCATACAGAGTCAACTAATATTTGAAAAGGGAGCCAGGAATACTCAGCGGAAAAAAGACAGTGCCTTCAATAAATGGTGCTGGAAAAACTGAATATTCATATGTAAAAGAATGAAGCTAGATGCTCATCTTACACCACTCACAAAAATTAACTCAAAATGAATTGAAGAGTTCAATTTAGGACCTGAACCATGAAACTTCTAGAAGAAAACAAGAACAAAGCTCCTGGTCATGAGACTTGGTAATGCTTCTTTGGACATAACATCTAAAGCACAAGGAACAAAATAAAAGGTAAATAAGTGGGACTACATCAAACTAAAAAGCTTTTGGACAACAAAAATATATTACCAACAATGTGAAAAGACAACCTATGGAATGTGAAAAAAAATAGTTGCAAACCATACATCTGATAAGGGCTTAATATCCAAAACATATAAGGAACTCCTACAACTCAAAAGCCAAAAAGCAAAAGCCCAATTTAAAAATGGGCAAAGAACCTGAATAGACATTTCTCTAATAAAGGTACATGAAAGGTCAACAGGCCCGTAAAAAGATGCTCAAAATCACTGGTCATTGGAGAAATGCAAATTAAAACCACAATGTGGTATCACCTAACACTTGTTAGAATGACCATCAACAAAAAAGACAAGAGATAACAAATACTGTTATCAATGTGGAGAAAAGGCAAGCTTGTGTTGCTAAATTGTGAATTGGTGCAGCCACTATGGAAAACAGTATGGAGGATCCTCAAAAAATTTAAAAAAGGACTACCATATAATCCAACAAATCCACTTCTGAGAATGTATATCCAAAGGTACAGAAAGATACCTTACTGGGAAAGATATCCGTACGCCATGTTCACAGCTACATTATTTATAGTAGCCAAGACATGGAAACCACCTAAGTGTCCATCAACTAATGAAAGGATAAAGTTGTGGGATATAAACACAATGGAATATTATTCTGCCATAAAAACAAGGAAATCCTATCATTTTCTTCTTTTTTAATACTATTATTTCGACAACATAGATGAACCTTGAAAGCATTATGCTAAGTGAAATATGTCAGACAAAGACAAGTACTATATGATCTCACTTACCTATGGAATCTAAAACCAACCAACTAACCAACAAAAACCCAAATTCATATAGAAAAAAAAAAAAAAAAAGATCAGACGTGTGGTTACCGGATGTGGGGAGGTGAGGGAGGGGAACTGGAGGAAGGTGGTCCAAAGATACAAACGTCCAGTTATAGGATAAATAAATACTAGGGATATAATGCAAAGCCTGAAGACCACAGCTAACAGTGCCATGTGATACACAGCAAAGTTGTTAAGAGAGTAAATCCTAAGAGTTCTCCTCACAAAGAGAACATTTTTTTCACTTTTTTTCTTTTCTTCTGTCTTTTCTGTTTATCTGCATGAGAAGAAGGATGTTTGCTGAACCTATTGTTGTAATCACTTTATAATCTATATAAATCGCACCATGCTGTATGCCTTAAATGTATACAGTGATGTATGTTAAATATTTCTCATTAACACAGAAAAAAAATCATACTGTGTACTCCCTCTACACAAAAAACTACAAGGAAAAGTAGAACTAACCTTTCTTAATCACCTTCTGATTGCCAGGCCTGGGCTGACCCTGGTACATATCATCTCATCAATATTCACCATGGCTCTCCCATTTTGAAGACAAAGTCCAGAGAAATTAAAAACCATAAACCAAAGTCTCTCAAAAAAAGAGAGGAGCCGGGTCCCTGAGAAACACTGAGTATGAACAGAAATCTCCAGTTTCTTCAAAAGTGAAAGCTACTGTCTACACGAACCACATTAACTGTAACCATCTGCGATAAAGCTATTTTTGAATTTTTTAAATAAATAAATGTAAAACCATCATTTTTTTCTCAAGCAAAAACGAAACATTTGCCAACACAAGTAAGGACCCACATGTACTGTAGCCTCCTCAGTTTCTCACTGAACTTGACATTCCAGATATCTTTCCCATTCTTGACATTCCCTACCTGGGGACAGGTACCACGGAGCAGCACAGTGGGACTGTCGTGGGGGCATTGAAATTACAGTGACCTCTCTGGGAAATAATTTTCCCATACGTGTCCTAGCCAGTGGCCTAACTGTGACTTGGACTTCAGGAAAAGCCTAAACAAGTTTTACTTGATTTGGGGGCACAAGGAGAAGAAATCCAAGCGTTGTGGGAGAAAGAGCAGAAAACAGATTGAACGGGGAGTTCCTGAAAGCAGTGTGATCAGCAGTATTAGAGCCCGAGAGTACCCAGTCCACCCAAACCCAAACCTTTAGCAGGGAGACACATTCACAGACGATCATTATGATCAAGGGCAGCAAGTACATGGAAGCAAGTGTGTGTAGAGTAATTGCCCAGAAGATCATTCTTGTGCCTCACAGAAGGAAACATGGAAGGTTCCAGCAGTTTCCAGAAGGTGCACATGATGGGTTTTGAGGAAAGACTAGGAAGGAGTGGCATGAGGATAGGACATTTCCAGTGAAGGAAGTGGCACAAAGGCCAGAGTAACTTAATATTCTCAGGGAACTGCATTTAAGGTGCTAGATGGCTACGGTGTCAGATATGGGGAATTTCGTTTGAATAAGAAAACTATTTTATGTGCGTTACTATGATGTCTACAACACTAAAATCAGGTCCTTTTAAATGCACACCCCATATGGCCCAGCATTTGGTGAGTATTCTCTCATTTAATACATCACTCTTCTTGGAGACAAGCACTATTCTCATCCATATTTTGTAGATAGGGAAACCCAAGCCCAGAGCATGAGGTAATGTGGTGACTGGATGCTCTGTCTAGAAAGTAGCAGGGACAGGATTTCAGTCCCAAGGTGTTGGACTCCAGAGAATGAGTTTGCAAGCATTACCACAATCTTCTCAGTATCTATCATGCTATAAGAGAGTGGAGCCCCATTTACTCCTTGATAACAGGGACAGCACTGGGGGCAGAAAGGCCCTTCCCTCTTGCAGCATGTAGGCAGGGGGACCGCTCTGGTATATATGACCCCGAAAGAATGGGACTGCACTGTCGCATCAGTCACTGTCTAGTTCCCACAGAGAAGAGAGCAGATTTTCCACGAAAATGGAAAGGAGACCCTTCCTGGGAGGCGCTCTCAATGAGCAAAAGGTGAGAAATTTGGTGCACAACATGTAATCAAGGCTGAAATTCTGGAAAGTGAGGTTGGGAAGTTTTAGGTCCTTAGGTTAGATAGACATTCTGTGCCAAGGCTTGTCCCCCTGGTCAGAAGCAGGCGCTGCTTTGTACGCAAGGCCACGCAAGGTTTCCTTCTGTGAGCAGGGCACCCTGTTTCCCAGGGATCCTGGGTCTCCAATGCACCCACATATGTCACCCACTAAATGACCCCAAGATTATGGCAAATTACCCAACTGGACTCAGGGGGCTCAAGGATTTACATTCTCTTGATTTTGCACCTATTCGTGGAAAGTCAAGTTCTCTTTTGGCTTCTATTTTTCACCTTTTATTTTTTTAAGATGTTATTTATTTATTTGACAGAGAGAGAGATTTCAAGTAGGCAGAAAGGCAGACAGAGAGAGGAGGGATCCAGCTCCCTTCTGAGCAGAGAGCCCAGTGCAGGGCTCGATCCCAGGACCTTGGGATCATGACCTGAGCAGAAGGCAGAAGCTTTAACCCACTGAGCCACCCAGGCGCCCCTATTTTTCACCTTTTAGATAAGTGTAGGAGAACTCTATTTGAGATATTAAAACAAGGCACTTCATCACTAAGAGTCTTTTCAAAATGAAACCCATAGTTTGGTTACCATTGTATCATCTACCAACTCTGTAATTCTATAGATATCTGCCGGTGCCATCTTTTAACAAAGAGGTAAGGGAAAAGTGTTAACTTCTTTGGGTGAATTTACATTCCTAACCATGAAAATGGTCCGCTTTACATTTATTTCCCACCCTTCCTCCCTACCCCCCTCCCCTAAATGGACTGCTTTCAGATGACATTCTTGCCAACTGGTCTCCATTAAAAACAATTTGGTCTTTCTGGGCTGTCTTTGTAACTAAACCTTAGATTATTCCAACTCAGGAAAGGCATAACATAGCTGTCTGGGACTGGGGTGCCGAAGCACATTCTTTTAAAGAACCTGAATGAGAGAACAGCTTTTAAAGCAAACTGCACCAGACGTAACAGAAAGACTGATCGCACTGTTCCATTTTTCTAAAGGACCCACTGGCTTCCCCAAATCAGAAGAAAGACATACAGCATTGAGACCTTTATTATTCGTATATATTATTGACATGTTTATGATTTGCATTAAGATAGTGTAAATATAATAAATGAGATTGTACTTTTTTAAATATTCTAGGTATGAAATTGTTTTTAATTTTTAATTTTTTTTATTTTTTATAAACCTATAATATATTTATATCCCCAGGGATACAGGTCTGTGAATCGCCAGGTTTACACAATTCACAGAACTTACCAAAGCACATACCCTCCCCAATGTCCATAACCCCACCCCCCTTCTCCCAGCCCCCCTCCCCCCGGCAACCCTCAGTTTGTTTTGTGAGATTAAGAGTCACTTATGGTTTGTCTCCCTCCCAATCCCATCTTGTTTCATTGATTCTTCTCCTACCCACTTAAGCCCCCATGTTGCATCACCACTTCCTCAATGAGATTGTATTCTTAATGTTTGTTTTTTTAAACATTTTTCATAGAAGAGTTAACTCATGATGCTGGGTTCTAGGCTTTGCTTTTTCTCTTTTATGTTGTTTTAACACTGAAAGAAACATAAGCATTTCCTTCACTAAACATAATGTGTTTTCTTATCATCATGATTTATTGAAATAGCACCTAAAAAAGGTAACGTAGGGCAAACTGTTGTCTATTTATTTTACAGAGAATCCTCCTTTCACAGAAAATGGTCCAAAAATCTCTCATTCTTTCCCGCCCTTTTATGTTCAGGCTCCACGTCTTAAAGTGAAGAAGGCAGCAAATGAGGAAATTGAATTTGGACGAACAAGTTCAATGTCCACAGTAACTCCTGCAAATGTTTTCTTGAGAACGTTCAGGAGTTGAAGTGAAAGCCGGCTGGAGATCAGACGAGACAATTTAAAGAATGACCTTACTCATCCCACCGTGGAACATACACAAAATGCCCATTAACCATGCTCCAAGTGTCTCCATCATAATTAAGAAAACAATTGGCATTGTAGTCTCCTGTCACATCCTCCCCACTGGCCTACAATGGAACTTTTACCTGTTTTGTCAAGATAACTCAAGATTCATAGACAAAGAATTCACTTCTTGTCGGGATTGTTTTTCGAGGAGTTCAACTCAAAATTACTTTAGGTATCACCTTCACAAGGAAAACTAGTCCGTGGTATGCTGCCAAACTCTAACAGTGGGCTTTTAATTCATGCCACCAATAAGTAGAAGTTGATCGCATTCAAACTCCTGTTAAAGCCTTTCGTCCATGAAAACGCAGAACAAATCAGGTCCACCTGCCCTCACCTCCTCCCTTCCCTGCACACCTGCAATTTTAATGCAGAAAATCACTTTGAATCTTGCATCATGTCTTCTAAAATATGAGGTGTTTGCTGTCTATGGAAATTCCCTTGAAAACATAAAACCTTTGGAAGAGATTCCACACTGCATTAGCAAAGCCATATTTTGTTTAGTTCACCATTTTTGTTAGGGACATTTTAGAATAGCAGTTGTCATAGGGCTCTATCCTATTAAACAGACTACGTTGGCTGGTACCTTTGCGATCTTACATACAACTATGTGGATTTGCTCTGAACTTCTATTTGGCTTGATCAACCCTTAGAAAACAGTATGTGCCTTAGGATTCAAAGTTTGTTTTAAAAAGGCACATATATGCCTAGGAAAAGTTCTGGGAGAATACAGACTCAGAAATAAATAGTATTTATTTCTGGAGGTTAGGATTACATTTTTAAAAGGTGATTCTCCTTATCCTCCATTATATTTTTCCAAATAATCATCAACAAATATGCATTGGACTAATGATAAACAAATCAATTCAGTTTTTCTAAAAATAAAGATAATTCTGACGGGAGAGCATGTTTGAAAGCTTTTGAGAAGACAAATATGGCTTGGATTGTTTTAAGAATAGCCACATCCGAAGCTGGATATACGTGCTAGAGTCTCTGTGGTTATGAAATTCTTGACAAGCGTCATGGAAGATGAGTTTGTTTGTTTTTTTAAGTCACTTTCCAGTTTGCTTTCTTCTGACTCAGAACCTGGATTTAATAACAATGCATTGAAATTATGCTTTTTGAAAAACTATTACTTTAGATATGTTGATTTCCAAGCTTTTTAGGACTAAGATACAATGTCTTGTTATAATCAAGTGAGTGCGGGGAGGATGGGAATCTACAATAAGACCGTGTATTTATATTTACATTCATATTTCATTGGTTAGCTCAAACTGTTATACCCTAATAAGCAAATTAACCTTTAATGACTTATCTCTTGAGATTATAGTAATGGACCTTTTAAACTATTTAAGTGGATGATCTACAAATTGTAATTATAATTACATGCAATGTGATTATTATTACATGCAATAAATTATAATTATAATTTTTTGTGATGATCAAGTGAATAGTAAATACGCTATTTATTACCCCATTAAAACTATTATTATCTACACCATAGGTAGGCAAGCCTTGTTTATCACTTGCTTGGGTACAGCTTATGAGCTAACCATGGTTTTCACATTTTTTGTTTTGTTTGCTTTTATATTTTTGAGTGACTGGAAAAAAATCAAAACAAAAATAGTATTTGTGAAATGTGAAAATAATATGAAATTCAAATTTCAGTGTCCACAAAGTTTTACTGGAAGAGAATTGTGCTATTCTTTTAAGTCTGCCTGTGGTGGCTTTTTGCATTAAAAATGCTTCTGAAAAGAACTGTGACAATGTCTAAAATACTTATTAGTTTATCTTTTTTTTTCTTAAGATTATTTATTTATTTATTTGACAGAGAAAGAGAGAGATCACAAGTAGGCAAAGAGGCAGGCAGAGAGAGATAGGAAAGCAGGCTCCCTGCCGAGCAGAGAGCCCAATGTGGGACTCAATCCCAGGACCCTGGGATCATGACCCAAGCAGAAGGCAGAGGTTTTAACCATTGAGCCACCCAGGCACCCCTATTCGTTGATCTTTGATACAAAAAGTGTTTCCAAGGTGGTTCTGAATATCGTCTGTATTTCCCATCATCAGTCTCTAGATGGCAGAAAAGATCCTTAAACTGGGGGGGAGGGTGTTATCAGGTTATAGAAGATATTTACATTCCCAATTAAATCACCCCCTAAAAGTCAGCCCTTCCAACAGCACAAGACATTTTTTCTATGCATGTTCTATAATCCAAAAATTAAACATCTAAAAGAAACCAAAGGATTCATTTAGTCTAGAACTACTGTCTGTACTGAAATTTAGCACTTATTTGCTTCTGCCTTAAATAAATAAATATTATATAAATCTACACCATTAACGAGGCTTCTCAGGTATCACCAACATATTAAATTGTAATAAATTTAAAGTGTACAATGTGATGATTTGGTATAAGTGTATATTGTGAAATGATTACTTCAACTAAGTTAATTAACACACCAATGACCTCACATAATTACTTTTTTTTTTTTTAATGAGAATGCTTAGGATCTATTCTCTTAGCAAATTTCAAGTATGCAATATACAACACAATACTATTAGCTATAGTGAGCCTGCTACATATTAGACCTTCATAATCTTTTCACCTCGTGAGTTTATATCCTTTTATAAGCCTGTCTTCCTTCTTTCCAACATGTCACACACACACACACACACACACACACACACACACACACACACACACACCTCCAACCACTTTCCTACTCTGTTTCTATGAGTTGACTCTTTAGTTTAGATTCCATATATAAGCGGACAAGTCTGACTTATTTCATTAGCATAATGCCCCCAAGTTTCATTATGTTGCCATGAAAGGCAAGATTTCCTTCCTTTTAAAGGCTGAATAATATTTCATTATGTTTATATACAAATATATGTATGTATGTACATATACACTACAGCTTTTTTATCATTCATCTGTCAGTGGGCACTTAGCTTGTTTCCAACCATGCTTCTTCAGTTGTAACTTGCCTCTAAGATTCTTCTCTTTAGAGACTGAATTATACTTGCTAAGCCTGTAGGTTATGCCAGCTGGGTTTAGAATTAGTTGGCTTTAAGTGTGTAGAGAACTAACTTGTTTGGTTTTAGAACTTGATCCCCCCCCCGCCGCCCCCGCCTCGCATTGTGTAGTCACAGCTACAGACCAGGCAGATTTTATGCATGAATCAAGAAAAGCAAGGTGAGGGGTCCCCACACACATTGCTGGTTCATATTTACTAGTCCATGAAAACCAAATCTGTATCATCAGGATGATATTCACTCATGTTCTTTTCAACTGCAGGTTTCTCATTTCTCAACAAGAGGACAAAAAACTCTTACACCACTTCCCAGACACATCAAAGACAAGGCTGCTGGCACTCCTTTCATCCCCCTCACATTCTCTCCCATCATTTCTGTGCCCCTTCATTTTTTCTGTAACTTCCGGTTATAAACTTTTCCACGGAAACAGAAAGTTAAAACAGGACAATGGATAACCTGATGCCAATCATACATTTTCCTATACAACAATCATGCACCTGAGAATTAACAACGGGTCTATACAACCAGCTAATAACCAATGAACATTGAAATTTCCCCCATTTAACCTCAGAATATTTTTCAGAGACCTGTGGTTGAACAGGAATGTAATCTAAAGTCAGGCTTCCCATCAGTTTGCTGGGTTTCCCCAGTTCTCCTTTAATCTAGAACAGTCTCTCCCCTCGCTGCCTCTACAAACACTTCTTTTCATGATGTTGAGTTTTTAGGAGATTGGGTCCTTTGCCTTGCAGAATTCACATTCTGGATTTCTCTGATTGTCATTATTTTTCTATCATTTTATATATTACCGTAAATTGGGGCTTAGGTCTAAAAGTTTAACACTATGATGCTGTATACTTCATATTGAGCTATCCCACTTTGGGTTATAAGAGTTTGATCAGCTTGTTGTGGTATTGATCACCATTACAAAGGTCTGATTTTTCCCTTTGCCACTGGCAAATAATCAGTGAGGTTGTACCTTGTCGTTCTGCAAACATCTTTTAGCCCAACAATCTTTGCAAGTAATGGTGTCAGTTTGCCATGAGAATAAATATTTCATTAAGAACTGAGAAACAGTAATTTTCTAATTTATTATTCCTTCCCTTTTCATTAGCTGGCATTATCCTATAAAGGTGGGTTTTGTCTCATCAGCTGAGAATCGCCTAGGGTTCCTTCTAAAAAGTCAAAGTCAGTGCTGGGTCCTTTACCTTTAATTCCCATTTTCCAAAGTAAAGATCCTTTACCTTTAATTCCCATCTTCCAAAGTAAGGATTTAATTCCCATTTTCCAAAGTAAGTAACAGTTGTCTTCAACTGAAGCAAATTAGCTCTCTCTCGAGAGAGAGAGAGAGAAATGCATGAGAGAAAAATGCATGAATTCATACATTTTTATTTTCATATTTTTACAACCAATTCAATATGATACTTGATGCTCTGTTTGGCCTGTGAGACCATCCTCCAGCTGGATTCTTTAGCATGTTTTTTAATCTTTGATGTAAAATGTTCTTCTGGGATCTCTTTCCACGGCTGAGACCAAACAGCAGCCTCTCCTCTCTCTCCATGTCCTAGCAGCACCTCCATTGAAGAAATCTTCTACTTCCTTCTAGACTTTGTCATTCAATAACTTGAAAACCTGGATTGCTTCCTACTACCCCTGGCCAAACCTTTGCTGAGCACATCAAATGGCACTGAGAACCCCTGCAAATTCAAACACGATCATGAAGAAAGGCTAGCTCCTCTTGAAATGTCTTCACCGTTTCTCTTACCTTGCATAGTAGTCATTGGGTGGAACCGCTTCTTGAAAGAACTGGAACTGGTATAAATAAAGCCCAATCAAGTGTCCCGCAGTGAAAATAGCCAGCAGAACACAGAGACAGCTGAACAGCAACGGATCGAACGTTCGGCACCAGGACCACCAGGTGCACAGACCCAAAAATACGAAGAAGTATACAGATGAGGTCAAAGATGGTAACATCATACCTGAGGAAGAAGAGATATCGTCAAGACTCACTGCACAGAACTGGAAAAGCATTTACCACTCAGGAAATGTAAGAAAAGGAAAAGCATTTACCACTCAGGAGATTATGTACATTTCCTTTGTGTGTTTCCAGGGATGGATCAAGTTATCAAAGTATGAACCACATTTTATTTATAAAATCAGAACTTATGCTATTTTTGTTGTGAAACAAATTCAGACATAAAATGATATTTGTAAATATAAGTAGAAATAGAAGATCATGAAGTTCTTCCCATGATGTTTGAGCAGAATAAATATCTATTTTTCATATGAACAGAATTTAGCATATTTGCTTGCTTGCTTCCATCTTTCTACTTTTCCCCCTAATTTTTCAGGAATACTTGTGTGTCTATTCCAACTTTCCCTGATATCATTTTTTATAATAACTCACTTTTTTTTGGTTAAGTAGGATTCATATCAATATTACATCTGTGGCAAAGTCTCACTAAAACTTTGCCCTACCCAACCATATTGGGATCGCACTATTAGCAAAAGGGGGCACGTAAAGTGAGGTAATTCTTTGGCAGGCATTTAAAAACTCTTGCTGGGCGGGGGATGGGGCATCTTGAAATGACTCTTTGTTAAAATATTGCGATATACTTCTTGAGGAATTCTATTCTCTTTCCCACTTTTTAATTTTCCTCACATTATTTCATCTTATGCAACTTCCACAAAGAGGTATGGACTGAACTTCACAGTGGCTCTAGAGCAGCTGCCAACAGCGCGATGGAAGGAGGGAGAAGATAGAGATAACATTATTATGGAACAAGCGGTCGGCAGCCAAGATTTCAAGGAAGTGAGTGTCCGTGTTGCAAGATTACAATCTGCGGAAGAAAAATAGTATATCCTGGAGAGTTAAATTAAGATTGCTAACGGCCCAATGTAAACAGACATGCTTTCAGAAGGCACACATGTGGCTCTGGAGGGCGGGGGAAGGGGCAGGCGAAGACACATCAACATGGTTCATCAGAGCCCATTGCCCTTCATGGGCTGTGGGGAGAGGAAGAGTAGCGGTTTTTTGGATCTACACCTAAAACATAAATCACTTTTAGATATAGGAAAAGATGGCTTTACGGAGGTTGACAGAAACCAACTGAACACACAAAGGCTAGAACTGAACCAGATAAATGACTTCTGTGTGTGTGTGTGTGTACACGAGGCCAGTTATGGTTACGAGTTTTGTGTCACAAACCAGAATTGTGTCTTTCTGCATTTTCTCCTCAGCCATGTCCTTCATTATTCACCAAAGCACTACCTGTGCTCCATCCAGTGCCAGAAACGCTCACCTGACGAACCGAGTAAAATCGTCACCACGACCTTTCCTGCGGTGGTGATCATGTTGCCAATAAACTCTTTAAGCTTGGAGGCCACGGAGGCGAGTCTGCGGAACATTTTTAACTTTGTGCTCTCTTCCACATCGCCTTCGACACCGTCCCCTTCATCCAAATCCTCTTCATAGATCAGCGCCTCTTCTGCATCTAATTTTTCCCCTCCAGCCTAAATAAAGGAGAAACAGAAAACACTGCAGTCCAGACCTCTGCCTCCCCGCCCAGCAGATTATATGGTTTGTAATTTGTGGGTCAGTCAGTGAGGTGAACTTCACAAACCGGCAGAAAAATGCAGACAACCACTTACGTCCCCCTCCAGGCCTCTGACAGTTGCTTGTGGAAGCCCAAGTCGCTTGGATCTTTCCCGAAGAAGTAAACAAGAAACATCACCTATCATAGAACCCTGAACAGTGTGTTGTCTGAGCCACAGGAACTCATTTTTTTTTTTTTTTTACAGGCAGAAGAAACAGAAACATCTCTCAAGAGCTTAACTTTCATCAGTCTGGGTTTGGTTCCTCACATTTATAGTTTGCCACCTAAGCTGATAGATAGCGTGAGGAGAATATCCATGGCTTTAACCAAAATGGTGAGTCCAACTCTTGCTTATGAAACCCCTTTTCTTTCTGAAGTCAATTCTGTCCACTATCCTAGTGTTTCCTGACAACAGGAGTGTGAGTGGTCCTGGGTTTGGTCCTGGGTTTACTTGACTAGATACAGTCACTTCTTATTTTATTCTTTCAGAGAATGATACACTCATTCTATCCTGAATGATTCAGCCCCTCAGTATGATCATCAGAGATTTAGGGAAGAAACTCATGGACAGAATATACACATATTTCTATGCATTATTTTAAAAACTGGGTATACAAGGTGTTTTTGACCGTTTTGTTTTTAAAGAATACATAGAAATTTTTCTTGGCCAAGAACAGTCTTTCCCTAGAAGGCTTGAATTTTTTAATTGTTATAAATATAAGCCATCATTTTAAGACAAAAGGTTGTTTCAGATGTATGAGGTTTTGTTTGCAATTGCCGTAGGCTGGCAGTCTTCTCTTAATCCCAATTGAAAAGACTGTACTGGCTGCAGAAACAAAAGGTTTTTTACGTCCAGTTCAGACATCTCTTTAAGGCTTAGAGAGTACAGCCCAGCCTCTCCGTTTTCCCCATTTTAAAGGTTCTTTTTTTTTTTTTTTTCTTTTTCCAGCCCAGCCTCTCCATTTTCCTATTTTAAAGGTTTTTTCTTGATACATTTAATTCAGATATTTAAAGATTATTTATTTATTTATTTGACAGAGAAAGAGATGTAGCAAGAGAGGGAACACAAGCAAGGGGAGTGGGGGAGGGGGAAGCAGGCTTCTAGCTGAGCAGGGAGCCCGATGCAGGGCTTGATCTCAGGACCCTGGGATCCTGACCTGAGCCGAAGGCAGATGCTTAACTGACTGAGCCACCCATGAGCCCAAGTTCAGGTATTTAAAGAATATTCACCAGTGGCAACTGGACCTCTTACTATGCCCATGTACACTAAAGGAAGCCAGCATACAGAGGCTGGTATGAAGTTCAAGGTAGTCCTGAGCAGCCTTGAGAACTCAGAGCTCTTCTCTTTGCCTAGAAGGGTACAGGCCACTCATAACATAAGCTGCTGAAGCCAAGAGTACAGAAAGCACATTTACCCAGGACACCAAATACACAGATTTAATCTCAAGCCCATTCCTGTCTATATACCCAAACGGGTTCTACTGTATTACATCATGACACATTTTTTCCTGAAGAAAAAGGAATGTCTCAAGTATATTCATGAAGATTTCTCTATATGGTCAGGGCCTAGCATATGCTAATATCTCATAAGAGATGCAGTGATAAACATGTAGGCAAGTAGAAAACTAACAAGCTATCTCACAGTAACAAATGCTAGTCAGAGAATTAAAATAGGGTGAGGTGACTGTGAGCGGCAGGGGGGCTATTTTAGATTCCGAGGTCAGGGAGAGCCTCTCTGAGAGGTGACATTTAAGCCAAGATCTGAATGTCACAAAGTAACCAGCCACGTGAAAATCTTCATTAAGAACATTCCAGATGGAGGGAAGAGAAAGGTCAAAGAGAAATGGTCAAAGAAAGGCTCCATATGTTCAGAAAGAAGGCACATATTCCCAGACATACTTCCTCTTCCACCAATTCACCCTCCCCATTGTCAGCTGATGAGCCCACTTCCTACTTCACTGAGAGAAGGGGCTAACCCTTCTCAGGGTCTATGTGTCGTCCTGTTGTGCAGGGGAAATCAGCGGGCACATCAGCTTGCCAACCTAAAGCTCACTTGCACAGCAGGTACTTGGCTCCCTACTCCGTCCTGTGACTATGGAGAAGCTGCACCGCCTGAGACACCAGAGAAAAGGACGCTCCCAGCCATCCTCCCCTCACCCCTGTATTACCTCATGCTCCCTTTCTCCTATATCTCCCCATCAACAAACAAAACATGCCTCACCATCTCCAACCCACACCTCTTCCAATCCACATTTGCCTCTCAAAGTGACTCTCCAAGAGTTGGCTAAAAACATGGCATCACTTCCCCTAGGCCTCATTTCTGTTGAACTCACTCTAACAGGAGTTTCATCACCAATCATTCCACATAGTGAGGGCTATGACGTGGCCTGTATCACATGGTGATGCCAAGGGAGACCTCAGCTAGGAGGCTATTGCTGTGGTTGCGGGGGAGACACGAGCTTAAGGATCTGAGAAGAGGATCGCGTCTTTGCCATTTGTCTTATATTCAAGTCAGCAGCACTTATTGGTAAGTTTGATGTGGAGGGTGGAGGGACAGACGAGAGACAAAGATAGTGCCTATATTTTTGTCATTATTGAGGAGATGGGGATAAGCAAGGGTGAAGCCGGTTGGGGAATTCAGTTCTGAGATGCCCTTCCGGCTTTCTTGTTGGAGATGTTAAAAGGGCAACCAGCACAGCAATCTGGAGGGCTGGAGGGAGATGGAAACTGGAGAGGTCTATCTAAAGTTCAGTGGTAAAGATAAGGTTTCTAAAGTCAAAGGTCTAATGAGGTTATCTGGAGAGAATACAGAGCTCACCCACCTCTCAGGCGCAGCCAACCTGGAACCGGTCTCTCTAGCCCTATCTTCTTCTTTGCCTAGAAGCACTCCCTGCAGGCAACCACATGGGGAACCCAGAGTCCACAGGCTCTCTTGGCCTTGGAACATACTTGAAACGTGTCCTTGGCCATGGGCTCCCCTCCCAAGCTCTTAAAGACTCTAGGTCCCATACCAGCTCTTCCTTTCCACTTGCTCCAGATCCCCCAGGAGTTTCTGTGGGGATCCATCCAGTGAAGCTATGGCTATAGTGTCCACACTGCCATCCACATACAAACCATCCATTCATGGGGCATGTCTTGCTTAATTTCCCCCTCATGATGCAGTGACACATATAAATCCTCCCTGGGGAAGAAAGGCCAAAACCTTCAGTCACCATCCTTGAAAAGGGAGACATGGAGAGACAACAAAGCTAGAGCTGCCTGGGTCCCAGTCAGAAATGCACTCCTAACTTTCATAACAAATGGTTTCTTATTCAGCTGTAGAATTGCTACGGATGTAGATTAAATCAAATAGAGTTCTCTGGTCGAGGTTAGACAAATGCATTTCCTTGACCTCTCTTGGGCAGGACCGGGACCCCATGACTTTTATAAACATACCACTGGACTTGAGGGTTTTCAGCATTTTTGTACCAGAATCCTCAGTTGGAATCGCTTAAGAAACCTGCCAAGCTGGGAGGGAGCCGGAAGTGAGCCAGGCTGGCCTCTGTGAGCCCCCACTGTCTAGGCTGGGGCCAGAACGGCCATTAGTCACGTCAGGGCTGCTTTTTAACAGGCAGGCTTTCTCCCCCTAAATGATTCGTCTGGTGAAATATAAACACTGATCCTCTGGAACAGCATCCACTCGCTCAAATGTATTTACTAACAAGCAGCCTTACTTGTGGGAGCCGTAATCTCTCCCGGCTTTGGAACGCAACCGGACTCCTGCCCTGAAGCGAAGAAGGAGCAGCTATAAATGAAGATTTAATTCCCCCTGGTTCCAGATCGAGCTTAGAAATTAAAAAGACAACACTCCACAGTTTAGAAAGGCAAGAATAAATAAATAAAATAATCATAATAATAAATTCCATATTATTATTGCCCATGTCAACCTCTAAAACTTATTTGAAGACGTGTAAATCCTCCAACTTGCCTTTGCTAAACATTCCCTACTTTAAATGTGCCAACATGTAGTCCCATAACACCTCTGAGATCAACTGCGTGCGAGGCCAAGCTTGTCTCTGAACTTGGGTCAGGGTCTGAGCGCCAAGTAGCTGCCGCATCTCCTCCCACAGCTGCCTCCCCACACTCGGCACACAGCAGTCGTTCCCACACAATTCAGACAGGGAAGACACTGCAGTTAGTTTTGGTGAAAGGCAAATATCCATTTTTCTTTAACTCCGAACAATCTTTGAATGGGTTGGGGTATGTCCTGATGATGGCCCGGGAATCTTGAAGAGGGCAGGAACCTAGCCTCACTTCAAACTTACTAAATGAGAAATTCTTGGAGCGAATCTCAGGCATCCGTATGACCAAACAGTTGCCCTACATGATTCTGAAGCAGCCAATCTAGAATCCATGCACAGGCCACCATCTGTAATGCCTGATAACTGATGGCATGCTTGGCAGACCAGGCAAAACTGCAGACGTTTTGTTGGAATCGTGTGCTAGGCAGACTCCCTTCCCTGGAAAATGCACTGAAGTGATTCATCTGCAGAACCTCCTTCCGGTTTCAGTCAAACTTTACGTGTTAGCCCAGAACTCCTCATCAGATGAATCCACTTTCTTCTTTGTGGCTAAAACCATGCTATTCAAAACATTTCGACGGAGTGTATCAAAGTCACAAACAAATGATCTGGAGGCAAAGGGAACGTTTTTCTAAAGTGTCATGAGTTGTTTCTTCATTGTTTATTATGAAAAGTTAACCATGTATCCTTGCAGAATGGTTTCATCTCCACAGAAGAGCCCAAGGGAGGAAAAGGCAAGTGTGATGCCTCATGGCTCAAGGCAAACCCGATAGATAGGCACCATGTTGCCTGTGGAAGGGAGTAGAGAGAGCATCTCGTCTATGTGATGTCACCGTATGTTATGTAAGCCTAACGGGACAGCATTGTACAGATAAATAAATATTTCATTCTATGACCACACTTGTTGTAGGAAGATTATCTTTCCAAACTTGCAAGAACAGTGGAGCCTTGTGCCACCATCCACATCCCCTTGCTGCCAGGACACTCTGATTCCAGAGCTCTGGGATGGGCCCTGCATCAGAACATTCCAAAACATCCCAGGTCAAATGGCCAACTTAGAAATTGCACCAATCTTTGAGAATCACCTGAACATCATTTGAAAGTGAAATGAACAATAATGGAGAGCAGCCAAATTGGACAGACTGTCATTTTAAAGGTTTATATCTTTAGGGTTTATTTTTTTAGAGAAATCACTTAATAGCATACCATAAAACCAAGTCAGTATTAAAACACACACACACACACACACACACACACACACACAGAGAGAGAGAGAGAGAGAGAGAGAGAGATTGATTCTGATACTATCTACTCAGTTTGTCTCTGGTTAGAGAGATTATTACTGACCCGGAATCATCCATTTTCTCTTATAAGAAACAGCAGAGTTGAGCACTTCTAAGTGACATACCCAGTGTTCCCTTTAGAAATAAAAAATTTAGGGAGTGATAACAAAGCAGCATTTTGAGGGCACAGAATCTTTCCTGTTGCTCCAAAATTTCCTGAAAGATTCAGGATCCCTATAATGCCTTCTGATGGGCTGAGATGGAAACAAAATGCAAGCCTTTGTTATTAAAGTGCTCAAAGGCTGAGCCCTGCTCTAGCTGCTCTGGAATCCACAGCATCCCTGCCCCCAGCCCCAGTCCGGCTCCTCCCTCCTCTCAGAACTTCTCCTGAGCCTGAGCTCGGCTCTGAGCACTGTGCCAGGTCCAAGGTGGGAGTCCGCCCTGGGACCCCAGAGGTTTGCTCGCTCAGAGGAAATAAACTAAGTATAAAACTGTTTATAAAGTGAGAATATGAACTCCTCTAATTACAGGGATCTGGAACGCCCAATTCCAGTTATTCCCAAAGCGAACATGACGGGGGCGGGGTGGGTGGTAAAAAAAAAATAATAATAAAATAAAATAAAATAAAATAAAAGGAGGGGGGTTAATGTCCTGGAAAGCAAAGCAAAAAAATTAAAGAACACTCCCTGTTAGATATTTGTTTTTGCCCATCCTGGCACATATTGGGTACTGAATAAATAAATAAATAAATAAATAAATCCTTCTCTGTAGACACAGCAAGGAGAGATCACTCAAGACAGAAAAGTGGGTTTGCCTCGGCCCTGCCAAGTTCTCTGACAGTTTGGGGGAGAAGCAACTCTTTGCAGATGATCCTGGCCGCAGGCTGACCCCTTGCTTTAGTTCTATACTTTGCATAAAGCAACCCTCCGTATTAATCAGTCAGTGCCTAACCCATTAACTTGATAAGTATATAAGTATTACTATGTGCACAAGCTCAGGTTACCTCACTAACTTAAGATCTGTTGTAACAGAGAACCAGACGGACGTGTGAAGCTTTCCCTCACTGAGCTTATAATTTAGTGAGGGAGATGGAAAGTCAATAACAGCGACCAAAAGCGGATGTAGCGTAATTACAGTGTGATAATTGTTACAGATACAACAAGACAGAGACTAGGGAATAATCTGGGCGGGTGGCTGGCGAAGGCCTTGGTGGGGAAGAGGTCACCCAATGATGGAGGAGAAACTAGCCGTGAATGAGCAGGGAGTGGACTGAATGGCAGAAAGGAAAAGTTAGTCTTTTCTGGGCCGAGAGAGGGAGTGGGACAGAGCCCAGGAGGAGGGGATGGGGTCAGGAAGTGCCATGGGCTTCAGGGTTAGGAGCCTGAACTTTGTTCTCATTTAGTGAGAATCCAGTGAAGTGTTTAACCCCAGGAAGTGACATAGTTTGATTTATAACTTTACAAGGCTAATCCAGAGAAGGCAGAGAGTTCAAGAACAGTTGAATAGGGTAAGAACAGAGTCCGGAGGTAGGGAAATTCAGCTGTAGGTTATTTTGGGGTCTGGCTGAGAGGTGGGATGAGGACTGTGGCAGGAGAGACAGAAAAGGGCAATGTGGTTAGACAAAATGTCAAGGTAGCGCCCGTAGACTTGTTGATGATAATGGGTGAGGCGTTCAAGCCATCAGGGGTCTTACCAGGGCTCGGGGTCCTAGGAAAGGAATGAAAGGTGACTCTGTGAACCTGGGTGGGCCGTCCTCAGGAAGGCTGGGTGGAGGGAGGGGAGGGGGATCTAGCTCCTACTCTCAAACATACCACCAACACTTTGAAAGTTTTGAAACATGGGGAATTAAACAACATTAAGTTGGTGGCAGTTCCATCTCGGTATTTACAGTTGAGAGAAGGATGGAAAGCATGACACCCCCCCCCCCAAAGGAGTGAGGGAGATGCAGACCCCCTGAAGCAGAAGCAGGTGACAGGAGTGGGATATAAAGGTTCCTTCCCACCCACTGTGCCTGACCAAGCTCCCCTCCCTGAAGGGACTCGGGGCTCTGCATTCTCCCCAAACAAGTCTCCCTTGTGGGTGTTTTGTTGTTATTTGCAATTCAGCTGCAAAATCACCTGTTAAATATACCAAGGACAGAACAAAATATTCTGAGAAATTCTAAAAACTCAGAACCAGAACCAGACATATTGTTAAGGGTAAAAGTCTACTTCGAAGCTTTGATTTTCTTAAAAAAATAAAGCAGAGAATAGGCACACACTGTGAAATGTTGTTAAATGAATGAACACATAGGAGAGAAATGAAGGTGGATTTAATTTGAAATAGTTTCATTTTAATGATGTAAAAATACTTGAGCTGCCTTCCTAATTGCTTATTCTTTCCTTTATTTTTACTACTGGGTCACATATTCAACTCCAGGCTGGTCAAATTTAATTCAATTAACCTAGGTCTGTAATAGAACATCCCTGCCTTTCTATGTGATAAAGAGGGTAAGCTCTCCAGGTGTGTTTCTCTCAGAGGAAAGGATGAGAGGGACTCCACACTCTCACCTTGTGGCTTGGGAGATGTAGCTGACGGACAGTCATGGATACATTCAGTCATGGATCTAAAGTTAACTTGTCTCTATGACACTCATCCTGAAACTGTAATACCGAGCTTTCCCAAAGCCTTCTGAAGACAACAGGCCAATGATTTCCTCCAATTAAAAACTTTTTCTTTGGGGTTCCTGGGTGGCTCAGTGGGTTAAAGCCTCTGCCTTCGACTCAGGTCATGATCCCAGGGTCCTGGGATCTAGTCCAGCATTGGGTTCTCTGCTCAGCAGGGAGCCTACTCCCTACCCCCCTGCCTGCCTCTCTGCCTACTTGTGATCTCTGTCTGTCAAATAAATAAATAAAATCTTTAAAAAAACAACTTTTTCTTTATTTAAACTAATGGCATCTAAAATCACCACAATTAAAGGTTTCCTCCAAACTGTAAATGTGTTTAACCCAGAGAAGACAAACCCAGGATACTGCATTTTGGGGGACATATGACAATAAGTCCTTGCCTAGTTTCTGAAAGTGACCTTGAGACGCGGCAAAAGCCAGGAAGCTCAAGGCTGGGAGGGCAAGTGGGTAGTTGCCCAACTTCTTACTCTACTGAATGCTGCCATCTTTCAGACGATTATGTCTGGGTGCCAGAAGAGACAGGATCTAGAAAACTTCAAACACATGATTCTGGGCCAAATCTCAGGTGAGAAGCTAAATGCCTTATTAGAAGGTGAGAGTAAAAAGAAAAAAAAAGGTGACAGTAAAAAGATTGATCTCTTTCATTCTTTGTTTCTTGCTCTCAAAAAAAAAAAAAGGAGTAACTTCGAGAACCTCAGTGCTAAAACTTGAGGCACAGCCTCATTGGCGTTTTTATGTGCCAGAATGTGGATGCAGTAGGAGTTTAATGGACATTAGGTATCAGAAAGGATACAGGTTTTGAGGCTCAGGATGAATTTCCAAACAATATTAGCAGGTTCCAAATGTAGCATCCTCGAACTTTTAACAGATGGTGGATACCTATACTAAAATATTCTTTTTATGCTTCATATTTGATATGTCCGACTAAGCAGACTAAGTCATGACTAAAATTCCTATTTGAATAAACAGCTTGTCATAAATTTGGATTAATAATATACTGGAATACCATTTGCTTCCAAAAAAGTAAAGCCTGAAATCTCATTAAATCGCTAGAAAGTGCTGATAGTACAAAACTATACAAGATAACAGCAGCATAGTGAAATTACAAAGTGTTTCATTGCGCAGGTGACCCTTTCCTACACGATTTTATTTTCATAACCTAACTCTTTTTTCTTAAATATTTAAGATTAGGGATCTTTCTCCCCGTTACAACATGTAGGTCTGCTTCTGAATTGCAATGAACAGATAAACAAGATCACAGATGTGTCAGTTGAAAGAGAACCTTTTCTGGCACTTGAGGAATTGGCTTACTTAACTGAGCTCTGTTCTCTGTACAATGCAAGATTCTCTGTAACAAGATTTTTTTTTTCTTTTTCCGGGAATCCAGGGATTTGTGATGCCTTTTAAAACAGCAAACTTGAGCCTCATTATCAAGCTGAGCAAGATTAGGAAAGACTCTGAGTCTTCTTCAAGGATTAGTTGCTAGTTTAAAACAATGCAGGATTTAAAAAGACATTCTCGCATGCACCAGTGGATTAATCTTGCCATTTCACCATTGGGATAAATGAAAGAAGAAACAATGCCAGCAAACACTATTCTTTCAAAGGATCCTCAAAAACCAAACATTCTACAGTGCAAATGTCAAGATTTATTACAGGGAGGAAATATGTCGGGGCCTTCCAACACAAAATAAATTCTCCTACTTATTTTGGCCATGTGCTTCTATTCTTTTCAGACTCAAGCCAGATTGTTCACATGTAAGAAATATTTCCTTGTGGATTCATCTCAGAAGATTCACACACCAGCCTGCTCCTCCCGGGCCACTGGTGGGGGGGCGCGGGGAGGGTTGGTGGGTGGCTGGAATGCATGAAGAGAATGAAAATTAAGATCTAAATGAGGCCAAAGCAAATCTAAATGGGAAGAAATTCAATCTCATCATAATGACATTTAGTATTTTTCAAAGCCCCAAATAAATAGTATTTAGAATGTCAATCATCTTACAGTTATTTTTATTTTATTTATTTATTTTAGATTTTATTTATTTATTTGACAGACAGAAATCACAAGTAGGCAGAGAGGCAGGCAGAGAGAGAGGAGGAAGCAGGCTCCCTACTGAGCAGAGAGCCTGATGTGGGGCTCCATCCCAGGACACTGGGATCATGACCTGAGCTGAAGGCAGAGGCTTTAACCCACTGAGCCACCCAGACATCCCCTTACAGTTATTTTTAAGTAATGTGATTAATAATATAGAGAGTACAGTTACTTAAACGGGTTTCAAATGGGAGAGAAGTACCGTAAGTCTGTCTTTGAGAACGATGTGAAATCAAAAAGGAAACGTATTAGAACTAATCCATGGAACAGTTCTGTGTTCTTTTCTTTCCCAGATGTGTGACCCTAAGCATAACCTGAAATCCGTTAACTTGCATCAGTCAATGTAGGTTTCCCTGGTCCTATGGCAAAAAGGCCTTTGTCCTTAGTGATAGAGGTTCTTTTCTTGAGAAGCTTTGCCATTCATTTATGGCTGTCTGTGAAAAATGGCACAGAAAGGACTCTCTGCCCGAGTGGGTTGGCTTCAAAGTCCCCACCCAACTTTGCTTTCTATCATCCTAAGAGGACTCTGAATTTGAAACTGTTCTAGAACCTCTCCAACTGGAGAGCGCAAGGTGACGAGAGCTAGTAGCATCTCATTAAGCAACCCAATGGGCAGGCACTGCACTAGACGTGTTGTACATGACATTTCATTTAGTGCTTATAGCAACCCCATGACATAGGATTATGATCGACCTCATTTTGCAGAAGAGAGAGAATAAACAAATTTCTCAACATCATGTCGCCACTGTTAGTAGCTTCCACATCTGCTTTCAGTGTCTACTCAATTTACAGCAAATATCTTTTATCCTCTATATGAGGATAACTGAAAAATAATCTTGCCTTTTTAAATACCGGTAATGAAAAATCCTAAGGCTGGAGAGCTTGTGGGTTTACTTTCACCAAACTTGGACAATTTTTGGCAATAATGATCAAAGCCAGACGATTTTCTAAACTGTAACTCTTCTAAATTGAAGTTTGACTATAAAACTAGAAATAAAAATTTTAAGTTTTGTTTTAAAATTGGAAAGCCAACAGGAAGAAAAGTCACTTTCATGGTTTTACCCATTTTTAAGATGCTGACAAGTGCTCCATAGTTTGTAGAAAGAATGTAACACAGGGTTAGTTGCTACCTTGCTATAATTGTTTTTCACACCAGGTACTTGTTAACATGTGCCTTAAAAATAGCAAAATATTGCTATGCAATGTGACCAATGTGATTGTGTATTTTTTACCCATAAATGATATTTGGGGGTGGTAATATGATTCCTAGTTTATAGAGATTTGTTGAATTACATCCTCACTTTATTGTTCTGTTTTTAATAACAATACAAGACCATTTGCTGCTTATTTGTGAGGCACATAGGTCATTTGCCAGAACTAAGAATTGTCTTCCTTGAGGCCTTTGTGATTACCATTCTCAAAGTAAGTGATTTCAATTAAC
Source organism: Mustela putorius furo (assembly GCF_011764305.1). NCBI lineage: Eukaryota > Metazoa > Chordata > Mammalia > Carnivora > Mustelidae > Mustela > Mustela putorius. The sequence continues at coordinate 7,749,397 of NW_025422010.1, read as the reverse complement.
TTCAGTTTGGCAGGTTCAAGTTCTGGCCAAAACCTCCGAATAAGAACATTTGGTAGTTGTGTCTCGTGTCAACTGTCCTGATAAAGTTTTTTTGTAATTTTTTCTTTGTAAATTTCATCTTTCAACTACCAAATCAATTACTTTTTTAAAATCAATGTCTCTGAAACTCACAACAAAGTGCAGTCATTAGAATGGAGCACAGTTCAGAAACAGATCTAGGGAAAGGGATGAACTAACTTGCTCTCATACACCAAGTGAGATCTGATGTGCTCCTTGCTCCTCCTGAAGCTCTTTCTACTAAAAGACATAGCTAAATTTCCTCATTATTGCTATCTTTTTCCAATTCTTATGATTTTCTAAAGGTATATATTTTTTCTCTGGAATACTTTAAAACAACCTGATCAAAATATGCTAACATAAGTCCACTCTGAAGAGCGAGGTGCACAGACTAGAAAGCTTCCGTTCAGGGAGGAATTACTTTTTTTTTTCTTTCCAAACTACCAGGTGTTACTTCTTCTCTAAATATTTTGTAATAACTAAGGTATCTAGACCATGGGCTACAGCATTATGAACCTAGATGGTTAACCATCTGGGATAATACTAGATGAGAGTGAAAAGAACTGTGTCAGTATGATGCCTCACAAAGGGCAGCCTCCACGTTCCTTGAACTGGCTCCTCATGGCCAAGGTGTGGCTGCCAATGCCTTCCCATTGCAACTCCATCGGGGACTTTGCATCGTTAACTGAAGCCAAGCACCCCAAAGTTTCAGTGCTTTGCACATTTCACTCTGACACAACTCATTAGAAGGCTCAAGGCCCTCAGCAATCAAAGAAGGAAGATAGATGCATGAAATCAGATTTACCAATTCTTCGTTTTCAAACTCCGAGTTATACTGTGCTGCCTCTTCCGTCCCTGGTTTCTGAACGATGTTTCTGCAGACGAGCCAGATGGTCAGACTCGCAATGAACATCCCAATATCAGGCACGAACACTCGGATCCCATTGCCAGCATCAGCTCCCTTTAGGCTATGGAGGGACAAGAAAAAGGGAGGGGGAGGAAATTTAGTTGTTTTTCTATTCCTATGGTGACACCCTCTCCAAATAGGTCTGTATCTCCTTAATGAATTTTTTAAAAAAAGCAATACTCAGTTTCTGCCTAGAAGATACAGGAAAGCGTTTCATCGACCTCAGAATCTTACGTAATCCGTTAAGATTCAGGAAGGCACCAGGATTTCACTGGAGTTTCAGAAATATTATAAAGACTCCTAAACCAATTCTCTAAAACACGCTAATGAACTGTATTGTTATTAAATAAGCCCGTGTGCAGTACAGAACAGATGTGGGGAATCTAACTGAAGCAGTTAAAAACTAGACCTATACCAGCAGCCAGGAGATATTTTACCTTAGAGGTAAATCAAAGCTGGAGGGAAAACAGAGAAGATGTTACAGCAATCCTTGAAGGGAGGCCCTCTTCATTATTTTGAATACGTAGTTGATTTTGTTTTCCATACTGTTCCAAGAAAGGCAGACCTAGTACACTTCTTCTTTTAATCTTGGAGAATGGACTGTGAACTTCGAATTGGAAGATTTGGGTTCAAGTGTAATAAGCCTGACACTGACAAGCAGCATTCCTCGGTGGAGGGGGGGGGCAGGTAGGGGGAGGCAAGGGTCCTTCCCATGGCCCTATGTTCCTCCTCCTCCATGCCAAAGAGATAACTACTCTTCGCCTTCCTCATCTCATTTAAGTCAAATGCAAGTGACTCAAGGTTTATAGAGATAAAAGCTTATTTAGGGACTACGCATATGCACGATCAGATATGGACTGGATTCATTTACATTGTGTATATTATGTATTTGGGCAAAAGCATAAAGTATAACACACAGCAAGACCCCCATTGCCTACCTAGATATAACCACTGTTAACATTTTGATAAATTCAAGCATTGTTAATAATATCTACCACTAACTGAGCAATTGCTCTGTGTTATAAGATTGGTACATATTATTCTTCCAACCAGTTACCATACAGAGTTAGGCATTATTATTTATCCTTCTTTTCATTAAAAAAACAAAACAAACAAAGAAAAACACACACACACACACACACAAAAACCGAACTTCAGCTCCAAAATGAAAAAGTATTTTCCTGAAATCACACAGATAGAGGAGAGTGAAGTATACTCAAGCTCCATTTAGATAAAAATTTTATGCTCTCCACCACTGTGTTCTCATGTATGTACCTGCCTGGCTTTCCTTTCCAAGCTTCCTCGGTGCCTTGACATGCATACCGAGAGTTTACAATGCTAAGCTCATACATCACCTATTGTTTTGAAAATAATTAGTTCATTTGCTGTATCACTAATATTTTTATTGCTCACTGATGATTTTTATTTTTTATTTTTTTTTAAGATTTTATTTATTTATTTGACAGACAGAGAGGCAGCGAGAGAGGGAACACAACCAAGGAGAGTGGGAGAGGGAGAAGCAGGCTTCCCACAGAGCAGGGAGCCTGATACGGGGCTCGATCTCAGGACCCCAGGATCATGACCTCAGCCGAAGGTAGACACTTAACGACTGAGACACCCAGGCGCCCCTCACTGATGATTTTTAAACATCACCAAGTTCATGATCGGACATCACATAACTATTCCACTATTGTGCAGCTAGAATGTTTTCATTTCTTTGTTACTATCATAATATGTAGAAGTTAAAACTTAATTACTTCAAGAATCTAGGAGAAAATCTTCAGACCAGTCTAATTTGCTTTTTTAAAAACTGGTCTGGAAGAGACCAAGCCCCACAGAAGCTTCACGTTCAGACATGGCTCTAAACCCTCCCGAACGGAGAAACAAGAAAGTGAGAAGAGATCCCTTTACCTCCTTAAATGAAACAAACGTGATTGTGTCAGAGGGATTAAAAAATTACAAATTCCATTCATTTGGAGTAAGAGGAAGAGAATTCAACTAAGAAAGTTGCATCGAAACGACACTTAGAACAATGAAATTTAATGATTGATTTTATCACCAAAGGTAGAAGTTTGTTGTATACTATTAAAAGTGATCAAACAAAGCAAACAAAAATTAGCATCATTACAGTGAGAAGAAAGAGGGGCTCCAGGAGACAGACCAGAGCACAAAAGCCAGGCTCTGGTAGGTGCTTGCTATGTGGGGCTAAGATCAGGAGAGCTGCTAGTCCTAATAGGTTATTAGAGCTCTTTCATGGGAAACAAATTGACTGCGGCATTGTATAAAAAGCACTAACCAAGCAGGGTTGAGGGCAAAAGAATTCTTCAAGGAAAGGTGTCAAGGACTCCAGCTGTGGCCTCAGCTGCTCCTTGCCCCATGGTACAGAGACCTAGGAAGCCCCAGCAAAGCCTTATGCCTTTCCCACCTGTGGACTGCATTAAGCTCCCAGTCTGCAAACAGTCTCTTTGAGGCAACAGACTCAGCTTTGTGTTTCTTGGTCCCAAAAGACACATTTCACAGCATACATATATTACGAGAGTAAATGAATGCTGTTTGCAAAAGCAATCACGCCGCTTGCTGTGATAGAATTTAGCTACTGGATCCAGGATTGAGCTGTGATCCCGATTTGCAATGAAATCATTCAGCCACAGAGGTGCTAACCTATTAACTACTACTCTTGGCTTGCTGATTTAACAAAGCCGTGCATTCATAATGCCACGACTGCAGAAACAAAGACACTTTTGAAGAATATAATGAAGAGCACGTCCAATGAACAGGTCACAGTCTAACTGATATAGCATTTGGGGATCGTTTTATCAATCAAGTTTCCTTCTTCACTGTTTAGATCAGTGTCTACTAAAGCACATTCATCAGAATGTCAGTCCTCAGAAATGCACTAAGTTAAACAAAATAAGGAAAAAATGAAAAAAAAAAGTCTTCAGTCAAATAAGAGTTAGAAAATCACAATGCATAGTACTATGGTAAAGAACCTGTGCAGTTCTATAGTAAAACAAGAATTTTGAGTTGATTTATGCCTCTGTTCCAAAATTTATTTGACCAAAAATCATTTCTTAAAATTTTTATCTGATGCCTATCACATTTTACTGAGCTAGTGTTCATGGAACCGGTCTTAGGAAATGTTGGGCTACAGTCTGCTTAATGGTCTAGTTTTTGATTGAAATGAATGGATAATTTGGAAACTATCCTAATGTGCAGCTAAGCCCTACAAGTTTGATGTTTACTAGGTCTCAATAACTTTTGAAGTCAGTGGAATCTCATTCCATTCTCTTATCCAGTCGTCCAACTATCCATCCATTAACTCACTAAGTCATTGAAATCATGAAGCTGGAAGGAACTACAAATAGTCCAGCTCTTTTCATCTGATAGATAGGAAACCAAAAAGGGAAAGGGCTAAATGGTTGGCCCAACTGCTCACCTAGGGGCAGAGTACTTCTACTCAAAGTCTTCTGATGAGTATAGACAACACTCACTGCTCCTGTCCTTACTCAGCCATCTTCCACCCACTTTAACAGGCTCCTTTGCCCACACTGCTCAGAAAACGCTCTTTCAAGGGTCCCAAATGATCTCCCTGCTACAAGGCCCAAATAGCCCATCCAATTCTCATCCTACCCCACCTCTGAACTGCACTTGACAAACAAGATCAGCCCTTTCTGTTCTCGAACCTATTCCTTGGTTTTCTTACCTTTCCCTTCTAGCTATTTAGATAGCTATGGATAACTGTGGATATTCCTGAAAACTTGCATTGTTTAGTGGGAAATCCCACTAAGAAGTACTGGGCTGGGGGTGCTGGGTGGCTCACAAGGGTAAGCCTCTGCCTTCAGCTCAGGTGATGATCTCAGGGTCCTGGGATCGAGCCCCACATTGGGCTCTCTGTTTGGAGGGGAGTCAGCTTCCCCCCCCCCTCTCTGCCTGCCTGCTTGTGATCTCTCACTCTCTCTTTCTGTCAAATAAATAAATAAAGTGTTTTTTTAAAAAAAAAAAAAAAGGTACTGGGCTGGGTTTTACCCATCGGACTCTTCTCCTCAAATATTGATGAGTCTGCAAGGTTCTACTCTTCACTTATTTTTCTTCTAATGCTACATGGTAAACCTGGGTGATTTACCTACCCCCCAGGCTCCCCAGGCACCAACATCATGACTTACAAATCTACACAGCCAGTCCAAACCTTTCCCCTGAGATATACCAACGGATACCCACTTTCCTACTAGATATGTCCACTTCTAAAGCTTTTAAAACTAAATGTTACCTTTATTCCAAAAGCTGTTCTTCCTAACCTTGAAAAGTGGTACTGTCATTAATCTAGAAACCAAGACAGAACCTGGACCCTGAAAAGCTGGAGGTTCTGTCTCCATAATATTTCTCTTGACGCCATTTTACCCCCACATCTCAGTTCTGCTCCTGGATTACTGCAGTAGCACCCTCATTATTTTGTCTCAGGTGGCCCCCTCTGCCAACAGGTCTCCATGTTACTACCAGAGTTTCATTTTTAGAAGCCTAAGGTTGACCATGTGCTGCCCACAGGAAAGGTCCATATTCCTGAGTATGGTATGCGAGGCCCTTGGTGTTCCAGGCCTGGTTGCCTTAACTCTTACTATGATTTCTTTGTACCTCAAATCCCATCCACCCTGAATATGCAAATGTTTTTCCCTGTGAGCTGTTGTGCAACCTTCTCCCTTAGCCAGCAATGCCCTTCCCCACATCTCCCCCGTGAAGCCCTTCCATCACCCTTCCTTGACCATGTCCTCCTTTAGAAGCCTGCCATACGTTGCACATACTTGATCATAAAATGTTTAATATTTTATGTCACTCAGTTATTTACCAGATGAGAGCTTCCTGTCAACTTCCTCTCTGCATCCAAGAACTATATATGTATGTATATATGTATGCTTTCTTTGTACGTGTGTGTGTGTGTGTGTGTATATAGAGAGAGAGATAGTATTTATTCTGCCAGCCCTTACTCTCTTCACACTGTCCCATATCTATATCTGTGTATAAAATTACGTACATATACGGATGTGTACATATATATATATATACACACATACATACATATATATGGGATAGTGTGAAAAGAGTAAGTGCTGGCAGAATAAATACTGTGTGTGTGTGTATATATGCATGTATGCGTGCATGTATACATGTGTACACGCATACATGCATATATACATAGGTGTATATACATATATATGAGTATGTGTATATACATATATGTGCACACACATACATATATGCATATGTATATATGCATACATGTATACATATGCACACATACATGTGTTACATACATATGTATGTACATATACATATATGTATATGATATATACACATGTATACACACACACACACACACATATATATATATAGGACAGTGTGAAGAGAGTAAGGGCTGGCAGAATAAATACTATCTCTAAATATTTACACTTTACTTTGTATAACAGTAGTTTGTGCAAAGTATTGGTGAAGAATTAGATGAGATATTTTAGTTCATTTAGATTGTTTCATTCAAGAAAAATAAAATACAAACCCAGACAGGAAGAAATGTTACTTTGTCTGGGAATAGCTAGAGATCAGGAGCTCATGATTAGTCTCAGTTACTTGAACACAAAGATGTAATTGACAAAACTGGAAAATATAAATCATGATATATATATAAATATCATATAATATATATACCACATATGTATGTGGTTTTGTTAAATACATACATTGGAGAAAACATTTGAAGAATAGGAGATATGGAGTGTATCTAATGAACGTTAAAAGGCTCAATTTGGCAGAATTCTTTATCCATTCATTCAAAAAATATTTATTACACCATCTCCAATGTACCAAGCACTGTCTTGGAAATTGATTGTTGGTTATAAAGGTATGTAAGGGAGATAAAGTCAAAAAGATGGGTTAAGGTTGGACCCAGCTGGGATTGGATTTTTGGCAAAGAATCCCATAGCCCAAACTGCTGAAGGATTTGGAGCAAAGGAGGAACATAATCACCAAGAAAACTGAGAGACTGTGATTTGGTTGTAGGAAGTGGGGCATGAAGGCAGTGTTTTCATGGTAATGTGAGGTGTAGTGCGGAGGCAATATTTCATGCTGGAAGCCACAGTAGGATTTGTGCTTGAGAGAGAAGTCATGGCTGAAGGGGTAAACTTGAGAGTTTCCTTCCATGTAAGTTGGCTAAAGTCAATAGAATAAATTAGATTGTCCAGGGACAGTGCATTGCATAGAGTAAATCTTTGGATAAGGTTCTTTGGTTCTTTGAACTAATTATAAGTGTACACCCAGAGCACTTAACAATAAATTACATTTTATTTCAAATAAATTCTACATTTGAAATCATACTAACCAGGTTTTGTGTTGAAGTCCTATTTTAATGAATTAATGAGTTAAATAGATAGATATTTCCCTATAAAATGTTACCCTAGGGTTCCAGGTATAAAACAGTTACATTTTTCATATATATATATGTGTGTGTGTGTGTGTATAATTTCATATTTATATATCATATAACATTTCAATATTTTAATTATAATATTTATATTTCATATAAAATGTCATATATATATAAGCTTATGCTAAACTGCTTAAAATGTCATGTTCTCTTAAACAGGCAAATATTTTCTTTCTAAACTTGCTGTAGTTGCATTGATCTTATTTGTTGAGCGTGATTATACTTCTTGAAGAGGCATTGGGGAAGCTGGAAATTGGGAATAACCTACATATCCTTCAAGAGGAAAATGAATAGATTAAATTAGTATACCCCCACAAAATAAAATAAATACTATAAATGAATAAAGTGGTGCAAAAGTATGTGTGATGGATCTAAATATGGATGTATCATCTCATAACCGTAATCTCATAACATAGTGGTATTGTAAATAATGCTGCAATGAACATAGAAGAAGAAGCAAAAGTACAGAATGTAGATCACTTAGGGATTTATGCATAAAATATGACATGAAGATGACAAACACTTATTTCTGGGAAGGGAAAAGGGATATAATAATCTACTGTATAAATACCAAAAATATTACTAATGTTCAAGTCCTTAAATTGGTTGAAAGCTAGTTGATAAGAACAAAAATGTATCTTTAATACTTCATATTATTTTGAAAAGTTGGAATAGTCATGCTGCTTAAAATTTCTTGTGTAGAACATATCTGAAAACCACGAAATCAATTATCTTGACTGGAAAAGACAATGACTTTTGTATTGAGGTAAAATTGGTATATAGCATATTAATTTCAGGTGTACGATATAATAATCAGTACTTGTACACACCACAAAGTGATCACCACAATAACTCTGGTTACTATCCGTCACCATACAGTTGATCCCCCTCTACCCTTGCTGACCACCCCCTAATCCCCTTCTGTTCTCTGAATCTCTGAGCTTCGTTTTATCTTGTTTGTTCATTTGTCTTCTTTGTTCATTTGTTCTGTTTTTTCAGATGCCATGTATAAGAGAAATCATATAGTATTTGTCTTTGTCTGATTTATTTCACTTGGCACAATATCCTCAAGGTCCATCTGTTTTGTCACCAATGGCAACATTTTCTTTTTTTTATAGCCGAATAGTATACCATCATGCGTGCATATCACATTTTCTTTATCCATTCATCTATCCATGGATAATTATGTTATTTCCATCTTTTTTTTGTTATTTCCATATCTTGACTATTGTAAATAATGCTGCAATGAACATAGTGGTGCATATATCTTTTCAAATTAGTGTTCTCATTTTCTTTGGATAAATACCCAAAATAAATACCCAAAATAAATCTAGCTATTCCAAAAGTGGAATAGCTAGATCTAGAACACATGGTAGGTCGATCTTTAGTTTTTTAAGGCACCTCCATATTTTTTTTTTTAGTGGCTGCACCAACAGTGTAAGAGGGGTTCCATTTCTCCACATCTTCACTGCTTGTTATTTCATGTCTTGTTGATAATAGCCATTCTAACAGGTGTGAGGTGGTATCTCTCTGTGGTTTTTATCAGCATTTCCCTGATAATTAGTAATGCTGACATCTTTTCATGTGCCTGTTGGCCATCTGTAAGTCTTCGTTTGGAAAAATGTCTGTTTAGATCCTATGACCATTTTTTAAAAATTGGATTGTTTAATCTTTTGTTATTGAGTTGTTTGAATTTTTTATATGTTTTGGATATCAGCCCTTATCAGGCATATGATTTGAAAATATTTTCTCCTGTTCAGTGTTGGCTTGTCATTTTGTTAATGTTTCCTTTGCTGTGCAGAAGATTTTTCAGTTTGATGAGATCCCACTTGTTTATTTTTGCTTTTGTTCTTCTGCTTTTGGAGTCAGATCTAAAAATTCAGCACTAAGATATGAGAAGCTTGTGGCCTATTTTTTTTTTTTTTCCCCTAGGAGTTTGATGGTTTCAAGGGATTAATTTTATTAATGTTTTATTAATGTTCTAATGACCATGATTATATTAGGTCTGACTCATTACTCAAATACAATCACCAGCCTTCCTGACAAGGTCCAGAGAAGTGAGGCATGTGGGTATTTCCAAGGGCAAATCAATTCATTTTTCCAAGTTTCCCAAGTTTCAGTTTTTTCATCTACAAAATGATTTCTCAGGGTCTAAAGTTCCATTTCAACTAGGAAAATCCACCATAAGGAGGCAGCAAAATTGAGATGGGACTGGGAAAGAAGAAAAATGCTGGAGTTTCAGGTATTGCTAAGAAAGAGCAACCAGGTGTAAATGCAACCACAGTCCTCTCTGGAAGTTCAAAAACAGTAATTGCATTTATGCAACTCTTTTTGGGAGGTAAGTCTTTTGGTTCAGAGTTAGTAGGAAGGTCAACTTCAATGGGATTCCAATAAATGATTAAAATAGCAAATGAACATTATTTAAATGAATGCAAACTATTAATTTGGTCTACCTAGTACTCTGGTGGCCTCTGAAGTTGACACACTGAAAGTCAGACTACTTTTGTTTTTCTTAAGCATAAGTACTCTGAATGAGGTCCATCAGTTGCTCAGATTTCATAAATCACCTTAAGAACAAAGTGAATGTATATCTAATTGTAAAACCTTAATGTCAGAGATAAAACTCTGGTTTCAACTGCTTCCCACGTGTCTTAAAAATATGTATGGAGGCTACCTTTTTATTGAATCTGTGACTTCACATAGCAAGTCACATAAGGAAGTATTAAATAGATTTCATGTAAGTGAAGAAAGATATAGATGAGTAAAACTTGAAGGAAATGTATCAAGTATTGAGAATCCCTTTCAATATTCAAATCAAGGGAGTCCACTGTTGTTAATGCATTGAAGAAGCCATGTAGCTCATTTCTATGAATTCAGAAAACTTTTCTGTCACTAAAAGAGCAATTGCTTGGCAATTTCTAATTATATTAAGGTATGAGCTAAGGCTGAATTTCCAGGATTTTTTTTTCTACATTTAGTGGCAGGATTCTTTTCACCTTGAAGGTGAAACACTACTTGAGTATTTTAATCCAGCTATTGTGAGAAGTTGCTCTTCTCCTTTGGAACACACACACTTCATTCTTATATAAAGTGTTTTGATGGCTTTTCACTTCTGTTATGAGGAAGAGGGTCAGTTAAGAGAGTCCTAAGGCTCTTGATTTGACAGAAGTTAAGAGAAGGAAGAAAAAGTGTTGGAAGACAGTCACATATTTGTCCCTATGTACTCGACTATTCAGGAGTGTGCAGGACCTGGTTGGTTCTAGGTCTGGGTTCAGTGGCTATTTATTACCAGCTTGAAATTGACCTCAGTGGGAGTATTTACATCATGGAAGTTGGCAAATGCTGTCAATAGGTACTTTCCCCCCAAAGAGTTGGTTGGAATGGAATATTACTCAGTCATAAAAAAGAATGAAATATTGCCATTTGCACAAGTGTGGATGGAGCTAGAAAATATTATGTTGAGTGAAATAAGTTAGACAGAGAAAGACAAATGCCATATGATTTCACTCATATGTGGAATTTAAGGAAAAAAAAAAACAGATGATCAAAGGGGGGAGGAGAAATAAACCAAGAAACAGACTCCTAACTAGAGAGAGCAAACTGATGGTTACCTGAGGGCAGTTAGGTGTGGTAGGATGGGCTAAATAGGTGATGGGGATTAGGGAGGGCAATTACTATGATGAGCACCAGGTATTGTATGGAAGGGTTGAATCTTAAATTGTACACCTGAAACTAACATTATACTGTATGTTAACTAACTGGAATTCTAATAAAAAACTTTTAAAAACATACTAGAACAAACAAAATACAAAATAAAATAAAACTCCAAAGCAGTAACAAAAGAAGGCACTTCTTTTACTATGTGTCTATCTTGGGCAAAATTCTAAAACATACCCTTAAACATCAAATCTAAAGTCCTCTACCTGATGTTTAAGGTTCCCTATCATAAAGCTTATTTCTGGTTCCTCCTAACCTTGTGATCTTCCTCTAGGGGCCTCACCATCCTATGACAAGGACAGAGTCCTTCCAACTTCTGGATCTTTGCTAACACAGTTTCCATTACTTGGAATTTCCAACCTCATCGTCTGCCCTTGTCCCCGTCAAAATTAATGTGTGTGCTCTTTCAAAATTGTGGCTAGAAACATGCCTGTAAATGATCATATATTCTATCCACTGGTCTCACTTCCTGTCAACTTCTTGAAGCACTGAAAGCTCCCTCCCGTGCCTCCTTTTTAGTGATTTTGTGACCATGACAAGGCTCTCACCAAGGAAAGGTCCTGGTGAAAGCCTCTCAGATATCCTTTCTTACTGCTAGTCAAAAATGATAAAATATTCAGCAAGCCAAGAACTTCCTCCAGCTGCCCCCTCTTCTGTGCTGGGGGAGTGGATATGTCCTGCCTCTTGGATTTGTCCCTTTCTTATTTTCTAGGCACTTACAAAAGATAGTCTGTCCTCCATCAACAATGCTAATTCCTACAGATCACTCTTGGGAGTCTCCACATCATTTATTCTTAAGAGAAAACTCCATCCTAACATTTATAAAAACAGAGCTGCACCACCTGGAGCCTATCCCAAAGTGACTTGCCTTCCAAGTTATAAACAAAGCATTGGTCATACTGTCCAGCTTGTGAGCTACCAGGGTCTGGTGGATGTGGGTTTATAAAAACAACATGAAAAACAAGCTGAAATCTCCCTGCTTAAGCGATGCTAGCAGTAAACACCAGGTGCCATCTCGGAGGTCCCCTCTTGCTTGAATTGCTGTGCTGAATAGCTTGAGAAAAAAATGAACTCAAATTAATTTTGTTAAAAAGAAATTAAGACACGCAATGGATCACTGTGACCAAGTAGCCCATTTATGCTTTTCATAAACACTTGATCTGAAAAAAAAAAAAAAAAAAAAAAAAAAGGCAAGAGGCTTTGTGTCACTATTGGAAGTGAACACAGAATAAAGAAAACAGCATGAACTTTGGACTTCAAGACCTTGAAGTGAACCCTATCCCTGCTAATTTAATTCAACAAATATGTATGAGTATGTATCAGGTCACAGGCATTTGGCCAGGTCCTAGGCTGTCCGTGCCGAGAAAGATAAGAGTCCCAGCCTGCAGCAAGGTCTTGTATAGTAAGAAGGGCCGGCAGGAGGCAAATAAATTCCTGCCGGTGGGGAAAGGCAACAGTAGGCCTGTGTGCAGGTATCAGTCAATTGACTCTCTTTGTCAAGGATGCAATAGGAAATCTCCCTCAGCTGACCAAGTCTGAGATGGGTTTTGAAGGAACTCTGAACTAGTAATGGTGTGTCTGGGAAATTACAAACAAAAGGACTTTGTTGTGATTTACAAGATGAGGATGAATGGTGGGAGACAGCCTTGAAAGGGAATGGGGTCCATGCCAAGGATGACCTTGAATGACATTTGGACATGCAAATGCAAGATGCCAAGGCATTGGAAGAGGTATTGGTCGATATTTATAAGCCACTTGATTTTATGTGCACATATGCAAGTTCTTTAACTTCTCAGTTTCCTACATTATAAAAGAAGAAAATATCACTTCACCCATAAGGGTGTGACAATAATCAGATGTTTGCTGTGCCCCAATTACCCAGCTCCCCACCAGGCAAATTTTGGACGAGTGTTAGAAGCTGCACTTGGGAGCGGTCAGAGCAGTGGGCTGGGATGAAAAGGAACCAGTGTTCATTCTTATTCAAGTGTGTGAGTTTGGAAAGGGAGAAAACTCAACATCCAGCCCCAGGCAGCCACCAGAGACTAAATCCAGGATCTGAAGAGAATCTTAAAGGAGACAGAATGGGTCAATACAGGAAGCAGTCTGAGGGACTGAGAAGAGGGTCATACCATCTACGTGCCTGCACACACAGCATGCAAATGTGGTTAAATCAAGCAAGCAGAAGCGTAGTCTAGGTACAAGAGGGTGAGCTGATGTGCTCTGTGTATTTGTGTGGGATGAATCAGGACCAGATATGGAGACCATGTATCTCCATCTGCGTCACCGCCTCCCTCTACACCACTGAGGACTTCTCCCATATAAGGACTGTCCTGCATTACCACCATGCATTTTTCCCCTGTGGACACCCATGTTGACTCGCTACCATCCAGTGTCAGACTCCGTTCTTATTCCTCCACCTCTGGGGCCAGGAGTGTGCAGTGCGTTTAGCTGTCATGTCTACTCAGTTTCCTTCCATCTGGTCAACTTCTCAGTCCGTCATTCTTAGTTTTTCATGCTCTTGGAGGTGAATGAGTACAGTCTTCCTTATGTAGGATGATCCTCAACCTGGCTCATGCTTCTTACGAAGAGCACCATGGAAATGATGCTGTCCTGCCATTCCAACACATCCCACCTGAATTATTTGGCTGGGGGCTATTGCCCTTTTATCCCCTTTGTATTCGACTCATATTTTGTGGGCAGATATTCCAAAATTAAAATCATCCTGGTCCTTGTCAGACCTCCATCTACCTACCTCAGACATCATCAACTCCTACCAGGACCCACTACCATCATGGCGGCTGCCAAAGCTGGCCAGTTGGGCCTGTCGTTATTAATCAGTGTCCTACTCCAAGAAAGCACATTGCCTTACCCGCAGTAGATTAATTACTTAGCCAACTGACATCAATGTGGACCCAAGAATTCCTGCTTTACTGCATAGATTGTATTTTGAAACTACCATTATTTATTTTGATGCTCAGAGTGTTCCTGAGCTGGGAGAGCCCCTAGAAGTTGGCTCCTGTGATGTCCTTATGGTTTATTAAGCATTTTCTGACTTTCTGATACAGTAAGGTCTCAGGCTCATCCCCTGTTTCCTCTTCCACCAGCCCACCTACTCTCTGGGCCCCAGAGCCCTGTTTCTACTTTCGGTGGCATGTGATCTTCAGAAATGGGCTCTCAGGAGTCTGGTGCTTGGCAAGCTCCTTGTTTCTGGGCCATCCCACTTGAGAGGGTGGGAAAAAGATAGGTATGTTTATTTTAACACACACACCAGCTGCCTCATCCACCTTCCCCTTCTGTAATCTCTGGCACAGAGTCACTTTCTTATACTGGGGACACCGCCTCCAGTAACTCCACGTTGCCTTCTCCTCAGGCCCTGGCTTCCCCACACACTGTTGCAGCAGCCACTCCTTCAAGCCAGCCGCTCATCTTAACTGCACACTGTGCAGACATCAACAACTAAATGCTTGATTGCAAAGAGGAGGAAGGAACAATGGGGAGCTAGGAAAGATGGAGAACTTCACGGATGCTTGATACCAGTGGGATTTAAGGAGAGACAACAGGAAGGAGAAATGTGAACACCTCTGAGTCAGTCCATACGTGCACGGGTACTGCCATTACAGCAATGCCCCGAGTTCCAAATCCAGCTTTATGTTCCTCCTGCCTTCTTTCCTTATCCCCTCCCCCAATCTGAGGATTGCCGCCTGAATAAAGTGCCACTGAGCAATGTTGAAGGAAAACAGCAGCAAATTAATCTAAACCGCAACCTATTTAAATAGAAGTCAGAGTATTTTGGTGAAGTCAGATGGAGAAATCTTTTTGTTTTGATAATGAATTATTTTCAGGCCTCAGACCAAATGCTTGACTCCTCTAAATGATAAAATGTGATTATAATATCTCTGCAGACTGGGGAAATTAATGATGAGCATTGACAGTACGGTTTCTGAAGACAATGGTTAAAGGCATAGAGAATAATCATTTGTGATGGAGAGGAACCTCCTAATTGCTGGGTTGGGCTGCCTCAACTTAGTTAAGGTGGGGCTGTTTCTGGAATCCTGACCCTGCAGGGTTCTGAATCAGAAATGTCCCAGGGGATACCTGTGTGTGAACTGGAGGGTACAAGTGAAGAGGCCCCTGGGTCTGTGGTCTTCTCTCCGCGGGATGCAGTGACAGACTAACAGAGAGGTGACAGTAGGTTCCCCTTGCCCTGGCTCTCCTCCATCCCACACCCAGCACTTCCTTCTGGGACCTGGCCCCAAGGCCCAGCACCCCACCTGCTTGGGTGGCTTCCCCAACAGAGCTTCCTATAGACCTTTCCAGAAGCTTTCCACCAGGTCCTGGATGTGCCCACTCCTCAGCACTGGCTCACCTCCATCTCTCTCATCAGACCTCTCCTTCCCCAGCTCTGTCCACAATTTGTACAGTCTAATTCCTGGAATAAATTCTTTATTGCATCACTGAGCAGACGGGTCCCTGACGAGCCCTGACTGACACACTCCTACTATGATTCTCTAATGGGCTTGCAAAGATCTTGTGAACTACTGCAAACTGGGGAACAGGTAAGATCTACTCTGTCCAGAGGTAGGGGATGGACTCCAGATTACTGGAGGATATGCAGCCCTGGGTCTCCATTCTGCTTGATCTCAAGAGTAAGGACTATAAATCTGATCCACACACATTTCTGAGGCTCTCATTTGTCCATGTGACAGTCTGCAAATACCATGAAGTACAAGCATTGGTCATTGCAGTAATGTCTCACAGTAAGCAGCCAAAGAAGAATTAACTTCTACTAAATCTGCTTCTAGCTATCTGTATATCATGCTGGGCAGGGCATGACCCTCCAGCTCAGTGTGGTTTTTTTGTTTGTTTTTTGTTTTTCAAATGAAAGCCATGGCTAATCAGTTTATACACTGAGGTGCCATCAACCAGCATTTTCTTTCTCATGAAGCAATAGAATAAAGTGGAACAAAAATCGAGGAGTGTAGTGCCTGTGGCAAGAGTAGCAATTGTTTTTTTTTTTTTTTTTTGCAACTTCATACATTGGCATGGCATTGGATCTTGACATGCGTAGTTACAGCAGAAAAAGTTTGAGAACGATTCTGTGGCACATTCTATCAAACAAGTGGTGTCTTTAGATAGGGGCAGAGGAAGATGATACAAAGGTAGAGAACAGATGAAAATAACACAGATCCTCTCTCCAGATCTCTTGGAACCAAACGGTATTTCAAAATTCATACTCTTCCTGACTTTGGAGAGACCCCTCTTACTCTATGATTTAACACTGGCAGAGGGTGCTAGAACAGTGACCACAACGAACCACACACACTTTGGGCAACTCACACACACTGAAATGGTCTCTGCTTGGCGACCAGGTGAGTTCAGGTCAGGTCAGCTTTTGCCATCAACAAACTGGGCTCTGAAACGTTAAGTTTTTGCTGTATTTTTGAATTGGAGATTGTGGATCTGTACTCAAGCAAATTAGAGCAAACTAGAAGTACCAAGCGGTAAAACAAATCAAAATTGTTCCAGGAATAAATCTAATAATCACATGAGAAAAAAAAAAAACCAACTCTGGATTTTTAACTGTCCAAAAGTGTACCCATAAGTAAATCTAAAAAATGAAAATATAAATTTGTAAAGCACAAATTATAGTGTGCTGATCTACACTACAAATAGAATTGCCAGAGAGTATCTCTAAATATACTTCCCCAGTGAAAATGAGATTTAGTTTTCAAAAGTTTGTTCAGTAAGCATTTTGAGTAATGCAGAATTCATTAACTGGCAGGCAGACTGGAGGCAAAATAGACAATTTAGAGACTCCCAGAGTAAAAGAAACAAAAATATATATTCACACAAAGACCTAGATGCAAATGTTTTTAATAGCTTTGTTCATAATCACCAAAACTAAAAACAGCCCCAACATCCACAATGATCTACACAACAGAACATGATGAGCAATAAAAGGGAATGAAGCACAGATACTTCCAACTCTGTGAATGAAGCTAAAAGGCATTATAGTAAGAAAGAAGCCAGACATAGAAGGTCACTTGCTCCCTGAGACCATTCATAGGACAATTTGGAAAAGACAAAACCACAGAAACAACAATCAGATCAGTGACTGAGCGGGGAGGGTCTGACTACAAAGGAAGAGAAGGAGACCTTCTGGGACAGTGGAGATGTTCCATATCTTGAAGGTGGTGATGGGTACATGATGTATATTTCTGTGAAACTCACAGAACTACACACCTCAAGGAGGGTGAATTTCATTGAACATACACTATACTTCAGTAAACCCAAGGAGAGAGAGAGAGAAGGAGCTGGAGTAATCCAGTATGAAGTGACAAAGGCAATCTAGAATGACCTATGTACTCCAGAAAAGAAAAACCAACATCTGAGACAAAGTAAAGGAAGAAACACTACAACCAAACCTAGCAAACCTTTGATAAAAATGGCATTCTTTAAAACAAGCTGCATCTGTAAATAATATAACTGTTGCAAATAACACAGAATATGTACTAAATGGTAGACACACTGCTCTGTGACATCTCAACATTCAAAAAGAAAGATGGTCCCAAAGGTCCTTGAGCATTTCACTATGGTATTTCCACAGGAGCTGCTCATTGGCTTCTGCTCCCAGGGGATTTTCCCTAATAGAAAAATTTATGGCAAGGATAAAATTAACACTGCTGGATGCAGAGGAAATGGTTTCTTTCGTGAATCCCTTTGCTTGAAATTCTGGGAAATTATGTTTTAACTGTCCAAGACCTATTACCAAATCACTGATTTATGGGATTATGGCTAGATTATTGAGAGACCTTCTCCTAAACAAAGATTCTCTATTTTTATAAATAAGAAATAAAATAAACTCTCCTCGAGAGAGCTGTGGTAATTTGTATGGCTACAAATCTGAACACTGTGTGTTTCTCTCCTGTTTCAGGATAGGAGTCTTCTACTCTAGCCAAGCCAGATTTTTTCAGTGGAGCTCATACAGTCATGCCCACCACATCCTTGTTTCTGTCACTGCCCATCACAGACTCTCCCCTCTCTCCATAGAAATACTAATTTTAACCCTCTTGAGTCACCAAGATGCCACCAGATTTCCACATCTCTTCCAGTCAGACCCATAGTCTCTCCACTTGGGTTCCTTGATAATTAACGCAAAAGCTGTCCATATTGACATTACCCATACTGACAACTTTGGGGCGTCTGTTTGAGAATGAGTGAGCAATTCAGGGTGAAACCAGTTCTTTTTTTAATACTTTTTTTTAAAGATTTTATTTATTTATTTGACAGACAGAGATCACAAGTAGGCAGAGAGGCAGGCAGAGAGAGAGGGGGAAGAAGGCTCCCTGCTGAGCAGATAGCCCGATGTGGGGCTCGATCCCAGGACTCTGGGATCATGACCTGAGCCGAAGGCAGAGGCTTAATGCACTGAGACACCCAGGGGTAAGACCAGTTCTTAATGCTCCTTTCCCACCCTCTTCATGCCTACCATGAGGCTGGGTATGAAGTATTCAGTTAATTAACACCTGTATTGGACTGTTTAAGAAATCGTCCTTTTTCATTGTTGATAAATTTGGTGGGACTTGTTGTCCAATAACAGTTCATTGTTTAGGCTGTAATGACGTTCTCATTTTACCATGCAACTCAACAAGCATGTCAATTAAATATTCTTTGAGTGCTTAGACAATGCGATGGCTCTAGAGCTTCCTTCTGGTACACTTAATGTTATATTGCTGCAGATTCCACAATCCTTCTCCTTCCTTACTGAGAAGGAAATTCTTTCAGAGAGAAAAGCATTCAGCTCATGTTCCCACCTGGTTTTTCCTCTCCTTACAGCCTTCATGGACTATCATTTGCCTAGAGAGAACGTTTGTCCTCCAGGTGCTTACAAGCCCCCAGCTCTGGCTGCCCCTGGCTTGCTTGGTGGATAATGCCAGTGACCTTGTGAAGCTACTTGGACCCCACAACAGAGCTACCAACAGGACACATGGCTTGGGGGATGGTGCTGTTGGTCAAATCATGTGCAGTGTCAGAGCTTGAGAGGGACTGGTGATTGTGGGGTGCCTAACTCAGAGAAGGAAACAAACCTTGGCTTACCCATTGGAATGAGTATGTTCCCTTCAACCCACAGGTTTTATTTCTACCCAATGCCTCTCTGCCCCAGAGGAGTGGGTTTTGGGGCTTTATTTGTTTGCTTGTTTTGGCTTTTTTTCTTCCCTAAAGGTAAGTCAGAGCAATGTGTGGATAACTCATAACCCAGACTAGCATTCCTGGGCTGGGAGACGTGGAGACCAGCAGTAACCACTCAACCACTTGGAGGTATTCTAGTGAAAATTAATGAGTCAAGCAGAACAACGTTCATATCTTACCATCATTTTCCTTCAAGACATTAAGTACCTTTTTTCTGGAAAGTGCTGGTGACTACCCAACAATTGAGGGCAAAGCCTGAGCACTTGGTTTCAGATTTCTGGGGACAAGAATTCTCTGGACAATGGCCTACATCCATTAGTGTTCTAATACAAAACATGCTCATTCACTGAAATTACATTCATTCCAGTATGGAATTCGATTATCTGTGTGGGTTTCTTCGTAAATATATTTCACTGGTCAGAGCAGAGTGCAGAGAAGATTGCAAACCTAAACAGTGATCCTGATGACCAAGGAAAAACAATTTTCTCTCTGTTTATGACAAGCAGGTCAATGAAGGGCATCCGGGTAGAAGCATTCAAAGCTATCTCTGTGGCTTTTGGGACTCCTCTCATTTAATGTGGATACTTCCCTGTGCTACTGACTTGTTCATTGTTCAACATTCCCCATTTGCTCTGTGAATAACATGCTCTCCGGTATTTTCTCTTTCACAGGTCATGAGAAGAGGGCAGACATATACAATGTTAATGAAAAGTTCTGCTGTGGAACTTTGTCACCATCTGTTTCTGGCTCTTGAGTGTGAGCTTGTTTCTCCTCACCACCTACTGTACCATTAAGAGTGGTGGGGGCCGGGGGTCTAAGCTATTTCTGTCTCAGGTATGGCTTTCAACACTATTTCTGCAGAAGAAAATCACTCAGCTTCTCAGGATAAGGTCAGCCACTCCTAATTCCCTGCAGCCATGACCACTCATTTGCAAGAATATTCATGCTTTTTTTTCCTTTTCCAAGGACTTTAAATACATTTCAGGGTACGTGGGTGACTTCTGAAACTGTATTCTTAGAGTCAAAGGAAAATACAGTCTGTATTGCCAAAAATTATGATTATTTTATATGTTCCTTCTGAAATAAGGGCAATGACTCTTGGATGTTACACAGTGAATTAAGGATTTCTAAAGTATTCTTCCTCTTCCACCAGAAGAGAATACTCTGCATTCTCGGCATAAAATAGTCTCCCTTTAAAGTTTTCCCTGCTATAAAATGATATTCAGGCAGGCAGATACAATGTCTGCAAATCCTCCTTCCTTACCCATTTTTTAGATAAAGTTCTAGCTTACCAGCTGTCTCTGAATTCAGTGCCACAAATGTTATTTTGTATCTGCTCTGTGCAAGGTTTTGTACTGAGCACCCAGCTGTGAATAATGGTTCTCTGTTTGGCATGGATGCTATCTGAAAGGTAAAACTTTTACAGTGAGAAACTATACATAACATGTAAAATCAGGACAGGGAAGTATTAGGAAGAGGTGAGGTGACAAAGGGAAATGCCTTGTAGATAGAAAGAATTTTGATAATAAGACACAAAGCAAGGAGTGTTCTAGATAGGAACAGAGGCTAGAAAGTGTGTGTGTTGGGGTGGGGGGATTCAGACTCCAATCTTCAGAAAACTGGAAATGCTTGTAGAAGGTAGTAGTGAAAGACAATCTTCATTTACACGTCAGCTGTGTAAATGAAGTGACTAAGCCATAGAAATGGTACAACACTGTAACTGTGTGCCACTTCCCAGATTTTGTGTAATTTAGACACGGTCGTGTGCTGCATCCATGCATAAAGATAGAGCGGGAAGGATAGTCACAAGGAACTGTTTTCAATTTGTTGGATAATCCATTTCTAAGGATCCTTATGGAAAATTCATACAATTCCTATGAGACAGCCTTAACACAAACTCCCACTTTTTTTTTTTTTTAAGATTTATTCATTTATTTGAGAAAGGGAGAGCACACGCATGAGCCGGAGGAGGGGCAGAGGAAGAGGGAGAGAGAATCCTCAAGCAGACTCCCCACTGAGTGGGAAGCCCAATGCAGGGTTCCATCCTGGGACCCTGAGATCATGACCTAAGCAGAAACCAAGAGTCCGATGTTTAGCCCACTGAGGCACCCAGGTTCCCCCACAAACTGCCACCTTATGCAAGCAATAATGTCTTGGTCTCTAGCAAAAGTGTTAGCTGGAAAAGACATTTCAGAGTAATCTGAGCTATGCAAGAGCTAACTTCAGATTTTAAGTAAGATGGAGAGCAAAGAAGAAATCTGAACCCCATGCCTGTATCTGGCTATTAGCATAATTCCCCCAAACATTCCATTTTATAGACTCAACATCCAAATTTTACCTCCATATCAAACAGCGTGAATTTCCTGCCTATTATTCATCATGCTGTCCACACCAAGACTTGAAATCTTTAAGTGATATATTATACAGTTCATTTGTTCATGTCACTAATGAAATCTAAAATGTTCCTGCTGGTACCTCTAATTTTGTATAGAATGAAGTGCCAAGGTAACCACCTGAGAATTTAGATTTTTAGTTCAAGAACGCACTATTTTCTGTAGGACCTGATCTTTATCGCTCATTAACTCGAGACTGTTTATATTAGTCATAATGACCTGATTTAGTGAAGATCAAGATTACAAATCAGAAGATCTTTCTTTCAACCATATTTTAACGAAGGATTACATCTTTTTTTTTTTTTCCCTAGAAGAAAAATAGGTCTGTTCACAAAATACTTACTAAATGATGTCACTATACTTGAATTAAAAAATCCACTTTCTAAGTTAGGAGCCCAGTCCTAGGGCAAAGCTTTCAACAGCCTAAGAAATGTAAATCACCCCCTTTCGTGATACACATGCATACACACACACCTGTGTATATATATTAGTCTGTAGTTTTTAATCTGTTTCGAGTATACAGAAGGAATTTTGGCAGATCAAAGAAAACTGCAAATTTGATCAATTGCACAAGAAATGTGTCATGAAACAGATGACATGTTATCACAGAGATGGAATGCCTAGATTTAAGATTTTCTAACTTTTCTTCCAGTTGTGTGTGACTTAAATGTCTGTGCACTGAATGTCTGTGTCTATGCACTGAATGTCTGTGTCCCTTCAAAGTGCATATGTTGAAACCCCCAATGTGATAGTATTAAAAGGTGGGCCTTCGGGAGGTGATGCGTTCATGAGTGTGGAATCCCCATGAATGGGATGAATGCCCTAATAAAAGAGATCCCAGAGAGTTCTCCTGCTCTTTCTCTCTTTTTAAATCTATTTTTTATTCTATTTTTAAAAGAATTTGTTTATTTGACACACACACACAGAGGGAGTACAAACAGGGAGAGCAGCAGGCAGAAGGAAAAGGAGAAGCAGGTTCCCCGCTGAACAGGGAGCCTGATGTGGGGCTTGATCCCAGGACCCTAGGATTATGACCTGAGCCAAAGGCAGCTGCTTAATTGACTGAGCTGCCCAGGCACCACTCTATTTAAAAAAAAAAAAAAAAAAAAAAAAAAAAAGGATTTAATTATTAGAGAGAGAGAGAAAAAGAGAAAGAGAAGGAGGGAGAGGGGGGCGGGGGTGGGGGCGGGTAGAGAGACAGAGAAAATCCCAAGCAGATTTGCTGAGCAGGGAGCCAGACTCATGGCTCCATCCCAGGACCCTGAGATCATGACCTGAGCCAAAACCAGGAGTCAGCAGCTTAACCTACTGAGCCACCCAGGCACCACTCTCCAGCTCTTTCTGCCATGTAAGGGCACGGTAAAAAAAAAAAAAAAAAAAATGTCTGTCTATGAACCAGGAAGCATCCTTCTAGCAGACACTGAATCTGCCAGGCTCTTGATTATGGCCTTCTCAGGCCCCAGAACTGTGAGCAATTAAAGTTTGTTGCTTAAACCACTCAGTCTGCCGTATTCTGTTAGAGGAGCCTGAATAGACTAAAACAGCAGAGTTCGTGTCTATCAAGAACAAATGGGACCTCTATCTACAATGTCATGATGAAATGCGGCTCTCTCACGACAGTGAGTTTAGAGAACATCTAAGATAGAATTCTGGTTATCTTACAGGTGTGCTTCGGGGCCAGTTCTTTATTTAGACTAAGATTAAATCATTCCATTGGTCTTCATCATAAAACCGCAGTTTCCTCTAATGGTACCTAAGGGGCCTGCTAGTCACCACAACCCTGCAAATCTTTGACGTATCCGTTTTGATACCAAATGGTCACATCCCCCTGGGCTAGGCTGGCGGTGTGAACATCCACCATCCTCCTTGGAAATAGAAAACAGGGGCAGGTGTACTTCTGCCCCACATTTGCACCCAGGGCATAGAACTCTCCAACCTGCCCACAGCATGCCCTTTTCCTTAAAATCTTTTACATTGAGGGCTCCCGTCAGCCACCAGCAACAAATCTGAGAGCCCTGGATACACGGTTAGGGAAAAGCAATATGCTTACTTCGTACTGTGTTTGGTTCTTTCTTTAGTGATATGTTTTTGAAAGGCAAGAATAGAGGGAGAGGGAGAAAATATTTATTAAACAAAACAAAGTCTCTTAGTGCCAAGGATTTCTTTGATATACACACGTTACGCACATCTGAGAAAACTCTCAATTCTGTGACTTGAACAAAACGTCAGCAAATGTCTAAGAATGATGGTGGGATGCAGGGTGACTCAACCAATCTCATTCTCTGGTGTTTTTCCAAGCTTGCCTCATTGTTTCAAGGCAAAAGGTGTCCAGGTGTTTATTTCTGGTTGAACGGTTGGTGTTCTGAGAATAAATTCATCGTCTACTACTCACAAGCCATGTGGCCACCGGGTGGAGATACTTTAGTTTCTCTATGTGCAAACTCTCATGGAGCTAAGAGCCACGACAGGATAGCGGGTAGCAATGATGCACACACAGTTTATATCTATAGTGTTTGGCTGAATATTATTACTTACACGAATAATGATATAATTATTCTTACTAAGTGGTGGCAAAACAAATCCATTAGTAGTAAAATTCCATTTCATTGAACTTATGAAATTTAAACACAGACCTGAATTTTAACCCATCTCCATTTAAAAAATCCTCTTTCTAGCTTTTTACTTAATTCAATTATGCAAAAGAAGGGAGAGGTTCCCTCTGGGGACTCAGGAGTTGCAAACTGGATGATTCTAAGACCCCAGTTTAACTCCCAATGCTTAGGGGACTGGGGGAGGAGAGGAAACAGTTGCAGATTTATCATTTGAGAAAGAAATCCAGGACATTCTCATCCAAAACGGGGCTCTTGAACTGAGAGTTTCATGTGCTATGCTATGCTTCCGAGGCTCTTCGAATGCCCTGAACCTGAATGCAAAATTTGTTGTTTATGTGGGTACGGATGTTTCTGGATGTGAGTCTCTTACTTTTACCAGATTCTCTAGCAATCCATGACATGACGCCACCTATGCCCCCCTCCAAGAAGTCATAAACCAAGGATTTCATATTACTAATACTAATAGTGCTGTTTTTTACTCATAGAATTAAGTTAACACCAACGATAAAACTGGAATCCAAGCTTTCTAGTTTAGCATCAGTTAGTGCTGGTATCTTCCTTTAGGTCTTCCAAAGGCCGACCTGGAGCAGAGGTCCTGGGTGCAGGTGGCTTATTGGAGAAGCCCCCCCCGGAAAGTGCGAGGATGTGACAATGAGGGATGGACGAGAGCAGCCCACGGATGTGTGCTGCGGACAGGTTGCTGCTGAAAGGGCTCCTACGAGTTGCCCTGTGGATTATCTAGGGCAGCCCCAGCACGTCTCCACTTACTTCTGCTGCTCCCCAACACTTTGCAGCCCTTCCATCCCAGGCCCTTCCAGGCCGCCCCACGTGCAGATGGAGCAAATTTCCAAAAGGCTGGAGAAGCCCTGGGCCAGAGTGTCGGCGGCACCAGAAGCAGAGACGGCAGCCAGAGAGTGGCGTCAGCCAAGTGGATGTGGTCCGTCTCAGGACCCTTCTCTCACACAGCACACCCAGTTACCCACGGAGCAGTGACTTTAAACTTTACAGCCTAAAGCACGTTCGGCAGACATTGTCTCTATCCCGTTCGGTTGTCCCCACCTGGGTTCAGACACGTGCAGTCAGTCCCCTGAACTCCCGCAATGCTTTTCCAGTGATCTTCCTCCTTTACGCCACCCTCTGGTCTGGACGGCACCCCTGGGACTCTTCTAGAAGTGCATCTCAGAGTATCTGCCCTAGGTTTCCCACTCTTCGATGGCTCCTGATACTATCAAAGATGATCCAAACCCCTTGGCATTCCTGTTGGGTTTTTCACCCCTTCTCAAGTTCATTTCTGTATTCGTCTGTGCCCCTTGCACTCCATCTCTAACATCCGATGGGAGGTCTCTAATAAGTTGGCGTTGCAAACCCTGCCTGGGCAGTCCCTGAAGTAAAGCTTTCACAAACCACTCTGCCCTGCCCCCAACCTAGGCAGCCAGACTTTGGCTCAATGCTGCCCCAAGCACATGTTGCCCCCCACCCCTGAGCTTTCTTTCCTCCACTCTGTACCACTCATATCATTATTGTTGTACCTGGTACATAGTGGCTGCTCAAAACCATTTCAAACGACAGCATTAACCAATAGCACATAATCACCATGCTATATTATACATATCGGTGGTGTCTCCTATAAGACTGAGACCCTGTGCTCCTATCCCCTCACCTCAGCCCTCAGCATAGGAATAATAATGTGTGTCCAGAAAATGCTTGTCAACATGAAGCATCATAAATATTGGCATGATGGACTGTGAAAGAACAGAAGATAGAGTCACATAAAACTGAGTTACTATTGGGGCACCTGGGTGGCTCAGTGGGTTAAAGCCTCTGCCTTCGGCTCAGGTCATGATCCCAGGGTCCTGGGATCGAGCCCCGCATCGGGCTGTCTGCTCGGCGGAGAGCCTGCTTCCTCCTCTCTCTCTCTCTCTGCCTGCCTCTCTTCCTACTTGTGATCTCTGTCAAATAAATAAATAAATAATCTTAAAAAAAAAAAAAAAACTGAGTTATTATCTTACCTTTGGCCACCGAGCTGGGTGGTCTTGAGTAAATTACTCAGCCACTCTGAGTGGACTTTGCTCATTTATTAAATGGGGGTAATCTACTCAAGTAGATTATATTACTGCTTCTAAATAGATACTCTCCTTATCCGAAACAGTCATATACACCGCTGGTTATTCCCATGTGACCTACAGTGTGCCTCTGTGGGAGGCGTGTGCTGCTGTGCCCACGGACTTTGAACTTGGCCATGTGACCTGCCTCAGCAAGGGAAAGTGAGCAGATGTGGCACATGTCCCATCAGAGTCAACACTGAAAGAGCCCCATCTCGCCTTGGCCATCGCGACCTTCCCCAGCTACAAGAAGGGCATATGCTCAGTGAAGGTGATATCAGCCTAGATCCCAGAATGAGAAAGGCAACAGGAGAGCCACAGTTGCTCCACGGCTTTGGAAGCCGACATTGAATATGAACCAGAAATACACCTCTGGCCTCTTAAGTCACTGGTATTTGAACTTGTCAGGTAGCCTTGCCTAAGTCAGGAGAAGCCACTCCAGAATGTTGCGAGAATGCATTAAATCAGAAAAGCCAATCGTGTCTCAGGCCAGCATTCCATAGGTCTTTTAAAAACTCAAATCCACTTTTACCCCTGTCATGTTTTTCTGAAAATCCAAATCTAGCCCAGAGGTGGGCACAAAGTTAGGGTTCGAAAATAATCAAATGATAAGTGAATAAACACATCAGTTAGGCTTCATTTGAAAACCAAAATACAGACACATCTTTTTCATCTAGTCATTTCCTGCATATAAATTACCCTCACAAAACTTTTTTATTATAATTTCAAAACAGCTTGCTAAAACTTCCAGGAATATTTCTATGCAGTCTGAAGGAATTAAAGACTTGCCTAGCTCATCTTTCAGAAAGCCAACACAACAACAGGGTACATAATTTAATTGAGAAACATCTGTCATGTATGTTTCTATCATGTATGTTTCACCTTGACTGCTACAAATGTGATGGCGCATCGCAGAAGCCCAGCTACGATTTCCTTTGTTTAATCCCATAGACCATGAGATTAGAGCAATAGTGTGACTTGGATTGAATGTGTTTTCCCCTCTGCATACTTCTCTGAGGTGCAGTATAAAGAAATACTTGTCTTCGGGCACCTGGGTGGCTCAGTGGGTTAAAGCCTCTACCTTCGCCTCAGGTCATGATCCCAGGGTCTTGGGATCAAGCCCTGCATCGGGCTCTTTGCTCAGCACGGAGCCTGCTTCCTCCTCTCTCTCTGCCTGCCTCTTGTCTACTTGTGATCTCTGTCAAATAAATAAATAAAATCTTAAAAAAAAAAAGAAATACTTGTCTTGATCTAAATGAAGAGGTATTCAAAATTATCCATTTGATCCTATAGTCAGTCCTATGACCTTCACTTAAAAAAATTCAGGAAAATAGAGCAGTGACTATAGAAATTGATACCTCTGTTTTGGTCATAATTGATTCCACTTAACCATCACATTTCTTGGATACAAGTTTTCACATAAAAAAACGCATCATAAATCCATCACTGGAGTGTAGCTTTGCATTCTTTTCCAACATTTTACAAAGCATTGTCTGAAGAAACACCATTAATTTCAATAACACAGCTAATGAGGTACACATAAAACTGGAGGGGAAAAAAGAATTTAAAAATTGGCCTTGCATTTCCTAAGGAATCTGTTCATTCTCCAAAGCCAATAGAAATTATAATTTATCAGGAAGAGCAGATTCCACAGGCCTGGGCCAACAGAGAAATGACACACTAATATTTATTTGAAAGGCCGTTTATTTATCAAACACTTATTAAGTGCCTATTATTTGCCACCTCCTGAACTGACCCTAGAGATTATAAGACGGCCACACAGAGATCCTGCCCTCAGAAGGATAGGTCTAATTTAAGACCCAGACAAGTACATTTAAGATTATGAACATACCCAGTGGCTTTGTTCTAAAGGACAGTAGGAAATTGGAAGACAGAAGAGGAACCCTGAGATGGTAGTCAGTGGAGTTAGGGGAAGGCTCTGGGAGGAGGTCAGGGCTAGGCAGGAACAACTACAGCATTCTGAAAGGCACCATAGACAAGAGTGGGGCAAAGCCAATGAAACATGGTACAAAGATGTTTCCTATGCCCTCTTATGGTTCTGTTGCCACAGAATCAGGTCCTCAACTCATAACTTCCCTTATCCAACCATTTCACTTTGCTGACCTTTGTGAGTTAGGTGCAAGGTGTCTCAGTTAACAAAACAGACATGGAGGGGGGTGTCGCCTGGGTGGCTCAGATCGTTAAGAGTCTGTGATCAGCTCAGGTCTGATCCCAGGGTCTGCTCATCAAGCCCTGCATCAGGCTCCCTGCTCAGCATGGAGCCTGCTTCTCCAACTCTCACTTCCCCTCTCTCTCACTTGCTCTCTTTCTCAAATAAGCAAAATCTTAAAAAAAAAAAAAAATGAACAAACACACACACAAAAAACAAAAAACAAGACAGACCTGGTGCCACTTTCAATCCTATTGTAGAGATCCCATGATGGGGAGCAGCTGCGGCAGAACCCAGAGCATCAGACTCAGTCCTTTGCAAAGAGAGACTCAGAATATTCCATGTTAATACAAAGGTGGGCAGATTAAGTCATCACTCACACCGATGCACAGAATAAAGCCACATCTTCATCCCTATGCTTTTAGCGATGAGCCAGCCCTAATTGCAGCCTGTCCTCTCTTCCCCCAGGGCGGCTGCTGTGCAGTGAAAAAGAGATGCAGGGTCCCTGGTCTCCTGCTTCCCAAGAAGCCCACTCTTGCATAATGACTCTCCACCAAACCCCAGGGCCCCGGCCCACGGAGGGCTCGGTTCTGTACTCGAGACATGTCTGATGGTCTAAGCACACAAGAGTGCCCTGGGCACCAAGATTACCGAGACAGTCCAATCCTTTCCACGCTCCTGGACTTCAAGGTCCAAAGGAAGAGAAACATGGAAAATAGGTCCATGCAATGTGTCTATATGTCACACAATGTGAAGTATCTGACAAAATAGGTCCACATTTCATCCACTGAAATATGGTCCTAATACACCCTCATAGAAGAATGCATGACATATGATGGAAAAGGCAGGGCACTGGGAGGAAGCCATCGGGAACAGTTTCACAAAAACAATAACGTTTACACCTAGACTGGTGGGCGGAAGGACCTTGCAGGAGAGACAGAAGGAAGGAGCCCGACGACAGACAAGGCTGTGGAGGGCTGCCCAACCCCCCAGAAACAAACCATGCTTTTTGAATTATGTCTACATTGGGGGAAAAAAAATCCTTGGAATATTTGTGTTTCATCATAGCAGACTGTCTTCGGGGTGATTTGTCTTTTAAAATACTCTTTGAAGAGGAAAGAGACTTCATTCCACAATCCAAGTAGAGCATCAAATAAAGTCACAGGCAGACCGGGGAGTAATAACGTCATCTGAGGTTCTGTGCTGATTCTACAGATTCCTTAAGACTACATTCTCTGCATTTTAAGTAAAAGGGGGTGAGAGATCAGTAAAAGATTAGTATTTTAAAAGAGGCGGCAGTAAGATTTCCCAGAAGGGAGGAACTTTTATTTCTTTTGGCAACTTACTAGGCACAAGCCTATTTACTTGTTAAAATATTTTCTTCTCAGAGGGAAAGTGCAGCTTTGGAAAGAGATGAACCATTTCAGACCTTGCTCAGAGCTGACGGTGATAGCTATGACTAGCGCCTTCTGCTATTTCTACCTCTTTTTTTTTTTTTAATTTAAATTCAATTAACCAACATACAGTACATCATTAGTTTTTGACGTAGTGTTCATTAATGCATTAGTTGCTCAAAACATCCAGTGCTCATCATGTCATGTGCCCTCCTTAATGCCCATCACCCGCTTACCCCATCCCGCCCCGCCACCTCCCCGTCTGCAACCTTCAGTTTGCTTCCCAGAGTCAAGAGCCTTTCATGGTTTGTCTCCCTTTCTTATTTCTTCCCTTTCTGTTTTCTCTCCCTTCTCCGATGATCCTCTGCACTATTCCTTATACTCCATATATGGGTGGAGAATTCTCCGTAGGAGAATTGTCTTTCTTTGACTGACTTATTTCACTTAGCGTACAGTCAGCAAAACTAAGAGGCAATCTACGGAAGGGGAGAAGATATTTGCAAACAACGTAACAGATAAAGATCTAGTTCTAGCTCTTGTTCCCTTGCTGGGTACATGGCAAACTGACTCTTCTTCTTCCCCCTAAGTTAGCGAGCTGATTCTCTTTGGGCCGTAGATTGTGAGTTCCAGTGACCAATGCCACGTCCAGGTGAGAACATTTAGGAGCTGGTGCATAAGGACGCTCCCCTTCCATGCTTAAGCAAACTCAGAATCATCGTGTTGAGACAGAACTGCAAAGAGTCTGAAGTCAAATAATGGCATGCCACCCTCTAGATGACTCTGACTTCCTCATTAGATTTTGCATGAGTGAGAAAGGAACAGGTGTTGTATTAAGCCACCGAAAGCATGGCCCATCCCTTAGCTGAGATACTTGTTTCTAACTTGCAGAGTATCAGTGAATTCACGCCCATGTGTATGGAGACCGAGTGACTGATTTACAATTATAAACTTAGACAATGTGCCTAGGAAGGTAAGATTTCTGGTTGAGACCAAAATGTTGGGTACAGATTATTTTTTTCTTTACATTAACAACAAAAACAAAACAACGAAAAACCCATGTCTGCTTTTATTATGCAAATATAGATATTATATTAGCAGGAATGGGAAGGGAGTATAGGAGGTCCCATCTAAGACATACGAACCTACATCCTTCTTGTGCTACAACACACTCCTGTAATGAAGTCCTAAAATAAACTCCTGATATCCCCCCACAGAGGGGCAAGGCGATTGTCTGTAAGGTAAATAGAACATACTTTCTTGAACCACATAAACTGTGAGGATGCGTACTTATTCTGAGATCATGTACATAATCCCACAGGTTCCAGAAAGGGAATGGCTGAACACCGTCTCATGGCAAGTGTTCTTGCAAGGACAGCAAGTAGGACAGATCCCTGGGTCTTCCTTTCAGTTACAAAATGTACAACAAAGGGCATCTTTGCTTTCTTATTCTTGGAGAAGACTTTGAAGATTTAGCTGACTCGGTCACTTCTTTTCTTTAGATGTGGCTACTTTAATATAATCTGCTAGCAAACAGACTGATGGGCTGACTTCAAAGAACTTAATGAGGAGAGGATCAATATCCTAGTACAACTGCTCTAAAGAACCAGGTAGCTTCATTTAAGACATAATTGTAATTCCCTTTAAGAGAGAGAAGAGGCTAAAACTCCAGAAGAAAAAAAGCACAGCTACATTGAACAGCACTGCCTGACACAATCTTTGCAACTATAAATGCACCATCACCTCAAAGATCAATATTTGTTCTATATTTTAAGATGCGGATGCAAAACAGAGAATGCTCATTGTGCTTCCGGGAGGATAATCTGGGAAAAACACAACAGGACGTTTTAAGGCAATGTCTAAAAATCAAGATGATCACCCAGCTGAGATTACGGTTCAACAATAAAGCATTGCCCTTGATATACTCCCTATATATTTGTACATCTACTGGGAAGTATAACAATTTTACGGAGGCAGTGTAACATCAACTTTATACTGTCTGGCTTTTTTCAAATGAGAATATCCAGTAAGGTTATGGCTTAAGACCACATGCCCAGAGGTACAGGGATAAGGAAACATGAAACAACATAAAAAAAAAAAAAAAGGATCTATAATCAAGATTTTAGGGTGTTATGGTGTAAAAATCTTCATCTTTAGAACTAGGCAAAGTAGAACTGAATGTAGGTCAGTACTAATGCAGGTCAATGGCCATGACTGTATGTGTAGGTTACTTGAATTCTTTGAGTTTCTTTACCTGTGAGATGGCAACCAGAGTGTACAAGTGTGTGTATGTGTGGTGGGGCTGGGGGGGGGGGTCAATAAGTGATGGTCAGTTACCTGTTTTTGTAAATAAAGTTTGATTGGAAGACAGCCATACTCCTTGTATATGGATGCTTTCTGTTACAGAGGCAAAGTTAAGAATGACAACAGAAAACCTGAAATGTTTACCATCTGTCCTTTCCGGTAACTGGTAACCAATCCCTCCCTGGTCTGTGAGGTTGCTGTATGGACTAGAAATTATTTAACATAGTGTGTGGTACATGGTAGCTGTCTTGTTAGATCATTATTCAAGTAAGGGAAAGGTTAAGGTCATATAACCTAGGAAGAAAATGTTTCAACTGCCAAATACTGTTGATCAATGAATCCTTAATCATCTGAGAAGAAGCTCTTACACAAAGTGCTTCACCTAGTTGACAGAAAGGATAGTAACCTATACTTTACTCTATGGAAAAATGATGCAGGATAAATGCAATGTAAAAGGACAATAAGATTCCATTTCTCACCTATCAGACTGGCAAAAATCTCAAGTCTGACAACTTTGTTGGTGAGGCACTGGGGAAATGCTCTCATGCATTTTTACCAGGAGTGCAAATTGTTGAAACTCTAGGGAGTGAAACTTGGCAAGATTAGCAAAATTCCAGATAATTTACTCATCAATTATCCTTGGGAATCTAATCCCTAAGATATCTGGCAAAAGCACAAGTGTGCACAGGGTTATTCATTACAACATTCTTCTGTAAGAGCAAAAGACTGAAAATAGCCTGAATGTGCCCCATGAGGTATTGGAAAAGAAGGAGTTAAAGCAAGTCATTTGTGATCCATTTTTCTCTGATACTGGGGTTGAGGGAAGAAGATAAGTGACCTGATTTAGCTTCTTGTAAACATATGAACTAGATACGGGACAAATAGAATAAATAACTCATTACTTATTTATTTGTTTGTTTGTTTTATTTTCTTGCTAGGAAGAGTCCTCATCAAGCAAGAAAACCCTGGTTTGGGACATTAGGATAAACAAATCTTCAATCCATAGATGGATGAGTTAAGACTCTGGAAAATGTCACATGAGCTCTTCAAATTTCTTAAGTGTAAACCTGGAGATGTTGCAAAATCATGTTTCCTGCCATGTGAGGGATTTGGAAATCTCACTGGAAACCTCATTTCTCACTCTGGACCAAAAAGTGTGTATAGATATAGATACAGATATAGATGTAGGTATAGATAGAGATATATATGCATATATAGTATGATAAAGAAGAATAGGACAAGGTTACAGGTATATGCAAGTATGAGCTTGCATATGTGCAAATAAACACTGGAGGATTAAACCAAAAGCTCATACATAACCATATAACTGGGGGAAGGAAGAAGGCACAGGACATTAGGGGCAGGGGACGCATGTGACATTTCTCTGAAAACACTTCATATATATAAAAACATATAATTTGTACTTAGAGACACATAAATGTTATATATTCAAAAATAAAATGAGATTTTAAAAACTCCATTAAAATTGAAAAGATTCTGAAACAAAGGAACCAAATTATGTATAAAAGTTAGAATATGACCACATAGGAGAAAAAAAAAAAACCCAAAAACTTAAGTAATCTAAGTTTTGAGTCTTTAGTTGTACATCTTTAATGTAATATAAAATGAAGACTGACAGCAGATTTTAAAAGTTCATTTAATATTCCTGGGGCTCCTGGATGGCTAAGTCAGTGAAGCATTCAACTCTTGGTTTTGGCTCAGGTCATGATCTCATGGGTTGTGAGATCAAGCCCAGGGTCAGGCTCCATGCTCAGCAGTGGCGGGGCGGGGTGGGGGGTAGTGGGAGTTCCTGCTTGAGAGTCTCTCCCTCCCACTTGCACATGACCATAAGTAAGCACTCTCTCTCTCTCAAATAAATAAATCTTTTTAAAAAACAAACAAACAAAAATTTAAACTTCATTTAATATTTTTATTATGAGTGGTAATATTAGTATTTACATTTTTGAAATATATATATATTAAAATAAATAAGTCTTTTTAAGAACCACGATGTTTTAGTGGAAAAGAAAATAAATGCAAATATAGTGCCAGAGAAATTAAAAATTCTGTAAAGCTATGTCTGATTTGGAAATAATGTAAGAATTCGTATTATTATTATTATTTTATTTTAAAAAGGTATTTGCAGGACACCTGGGTGGCTCAGTCAGTTAAACATATGACTTTGGCTGGGTCATGGTTCCTGGGACCTGAGATCGAGCCCTGCACTCCCTCTACCTTTCATCCTCACCCCTGCTCCTGGGACCTGAGATTGAGCCCTGCTTCTCCCTCTACCTTTCATCCTCACCCCTGCTCATGCTCTTGCTCTCTCAAATGAATAAATAAAAAATATTTAAACAAATAAATTACAAAGTATTTTCTGGCTCAGCACAGAAACATGACAGTGCAGATATAATGGCCATCCCTAGTATTTAGACTGTGATTTCAAAATACCATTCTCTATAAAGAAAAGAGGGCTCCTTGCCAGGTCTGGAATGTTGGATGGTCTTGTACATCTAGTTGTTCTAGAAACAAGGAAACTATCAATGACTGGTGGTCCTGTGTCAAAAGGACACAAAGTCAGTGTGAAGTTGTTCCCCGTGACCAAAAGGGAACAAAGTGAACATAAGTGCAACAGGGGGCTAGAATAACAAGATAAACAATACCACAAACAGACAAATCCAGAATGGGAGACACTCTTCCAGAAACTGACCTGGTTTCTTGACAAGTCAATGACATGAAGAAAAATGAAATAAAGCTATGAGGGAACTGTTACTCTAGATGTAACAAGACAGAATGTGTAGGCTTCAGTAGCATGATGATTCAAACCAGTATCTATTTTTGAGATGGTCAGGAAATGCAACATTGACCAGATACTCTATGGTGCCAGGGACTTACTGTTATTTGCATTTGGTATGATAGTGGCATTATGATTCTGGAAGAAAACACCTACTTTTTTTTTCCGAGATGTGTCCTCAATCTATGTAGGGACAAAATTACATGATGTCTGTGGTTTCCTTTAAAGTATTTTAACCCTATCCCCAAGAATAGACAAAGGAAGTATGACAAGGTCCTATCGAAGATGGATAATGACATTTCATTTGTTATTCTCTTCCCTTTGCTTATGTGTTTCTCATACTATGAAAAGAGAGTCAAGAGAAAACTTCTTTGGGAAAAGATTACACACAAAATGAAGGATTGACGTGATCTTTTATGCTTTAAGTCAGCCTGTGAGATCTGCCCATCTCAAGCCCAACTCCTGTAATAGCCTTCTTGTGAGACCTACAGTGATGGTGTAGACTCTGGGAGTTTAGGGAAAGAAATAAATCTTTTTTATTTTCAAATTTTAAAGTAGTTTATTATTTCTTTAAGCATTTGGTCAGCTTGGGATTAATACACATAAAAACACATTTTCAATATGATAAAAAGAATGAGTCAAAATCTGCCTTTAGAGTAAAATAAGAAATTAAAATCACTTTTCTCTATTACAATAGCTGTACCAACACGGCGAGCTCCAGACTAAAAGCCACCGGGAGGGATCTGTCCCACAGGCCATCACTGAGTTCCAAAGCAAGTGGGTTAGTAACCTTACTGACCCTACCTCGACTTTGTCTGATGTCATAATGAGTCCATTTGGGACTGCTTTTAGGTAGGAGCGCCATGATCTCAGTTTTTAACTCAGAGTGAATAAGACCTAACAATTTTGATGACTGGGAAGATGTCAATATCAATATATTTCTTTGCTCTAAAACTTTAGAATGGGGACACCTGGGTGGCTCAGTTGTTAAGCGGCTGCCTTTGGCTCAGGTCATGGTCCCAGGGTCCTGGGATCGAGCTCCACGTGGGGCTCCCTGCTCAGCGGGGAGCCAGCTTCTCCCTCTCCCTCTGCTGCTCCCAATTCTATTCTCTCTCTCTTTCTCTCATGCATGCACTCTCTCTCCAATAAATAAATAAAATCTTTAGACAAATAAAATAAAACTGCAAAACTGAAATGACATGGGCGGTAATAAAGCTAGAAACTTCCTGGAGTTCTCCAGTTGGACAACTTGCCTTTGATGCTCTTTCCTAGTTTAAGAGGATTTTCACATACGTTCCTCTATGGAAGGCAGGAATTTTATAATGAAAAGGGCTACTTTACAAGGAAACAGAGGCTCTGGGGACAAAAAGATGACTGCCTCACGGGCACACAGTCCCTAAAGCAGTGGTGGTGAGACCACTGATTTATCATCAGGAAATTCCTTAGAATGAAGCAGGACATGAGACCCTGAAAGTGAAGACATGCCAACAGGCTAAACCCTGCTTACCTTTCAAAGCCAATCTGCCGAAAGGTCTTTTCCCACGTGGAGCCTACAAAGAGAAGGAAAGAAAGTAATTAATTGATGCACAGTAAGCACGCAGTTAGTTCTGTCCTGGGCTTGCAGAGACTTGGTTTTAGAGTTAAGTGGGAGGAGTTTTCCCTCAGAGGCATCGTTCTCCACCTCCAGTCCCCCAACAGCCCCTTTGGAGAACAGTCCACGTAACGCTCCGTGCAACAAAGAGCTCTGTGATTTTCCTCTGGTCACGCTGCAGGCCACTAAATCATTCTCTAAACGTCTGGATGTGTCACAATAACGTGGGTGAAACTCTCCTGTCAAAATTAATGCAACAGCATAGTGTAAGTTCTACTCTCTAAAATTCAACACTTAATTCCGTGGGGCCCACGGAAAACTACATGGGCCTCTGAAGGTCCGACTCATACCAGGTTTTTATCTCATCATTGTTGAGGGACAAGGATTCACATGTCTCTCTTTCTAAAGCTAAACATTTAAATCAGAAGACTCTTGAATATAAAAATGTTGTTTCCAGTGACATGACTTGAAGAACAGTATATCCAAATCTATAAAAGAACAGCTGGGTTTGAAAAAAAAAGCTTTTGTATAATTTTTTTCATGTAATAGTTCTTTCCTACATTATAGGCATAATAATTTTCTGAGGACTTGATATAAAGCAAAGTGCTCATATTTGTCAAAGACCACTCTAATAAAAACAGCATTAATAAAAGTTAAGGATTGGTACTAGTCCCATAATTTTACATTTTTCCATCAATCCATGGCAAAATCATTTTGATTTCAGTAAACAGCCACCTAGCCCTAAATCTGTGAGTTGTGTTATGCCAAACTGCTTGGTAATCACAGTATATGATCACTATCATTCTGTACAATTTCCTTCTGCAAATAGGAAATGGTAGATTCAGGCTTGGGTCTCCAGAGGCAGCTAAAAATCTACCCTTCTTCTTTTCCTCCAATCACAGTTAACTAGGTTGGTGCTATGCTTCTTTCTTGAGAACTCTGCTTTACTCTAACGCTTTACTGTCAGCTGACAACTCAATGTCTCCCAGGACTTAGTCTTCTGGAAAGATAGGCGATTACACAGTATTCTCCCCAGGCCCTCTCTGAGGACTGAGCTAGTCCCAAGAGAGCATGAACATGGTGTTTCACTATGGGCTTTGGGCTCATATACTTGGTTATGATGAATCATTTTAAATAAGTATTATACATAATAAAGGACTGCCTTTTAGATATAATTACACACACACACGCACAAATTTAAAGCAGATTCAGGCTTATCTCCTCGGATGAAGTCATTCTTATCCAAATTAAATTCCAATATGCTTTGCTGAGTAGGAGTGAAAGTCATGGAATTTTAGTTCACCAGCCCAGGAATTTCCATGACTCCTGGTCCAGGGGAGTAGGCCTATATGAATGTCGTCTGTCCTGTGAATCTCATGCAATTCAAAATCCCTATCTCAGGAATTCTTGGAAGACAATTACCCTGCCCTGGAGATACTAACAATTAAGACTCTGGCAAAACATAACATAACCTGAGTCAGAAACCACATAAAGACAGCTGGCAACCGCCTGGCCCGAGCAGAGAAGTGGGAGAGATTAAGAGTCTCTTGCCAAGTGAGAACCAGACAGTCTGAGCTCAGACCAAGTGGGAAGGGTCTAGAAAGGCTGGAGGGGTTGGTGAGGGCGTTCAGATGCTACTCTTCTTGACTTGCTTCCAGGGAGAAACAAAGCACCTTTACATGTTTTCTACATTTTCATCCCCCGCCACCCCAATCTGCTCAGTGTATTCCTAAATGGATTTTTTAAACAAATTTTTCAGAAAACCTCCCTTTTTGATAGACTCAGTCTATTATCAAGTTAAAATAAAAATAAATCATTTTGTGATATAGCACTATCAGGCTTTTAAACATGACATTTTAATTAAGACCTAGGTACCCTCTTCACGTTTCTTGGAAAAGTAAAGTTACTCAAAGAAGCAGAACAAGATAAGAGTTTTTGGTGCGAGACTTCCAGTACTCCTTAGAATAAACATTTCCAACCAATCAACCAGGCACAACAGAGATGGCAGAAAAATGACTTCGTCCTAGTAGCTAGATATTAATGTTAACTGATAATTTGAGCATCTTACATACAAAAGGCACTCATCTTTGTTTGCTGTTGATACTCTATTAATCATTTTACTATATTAGGTATAAGACTGAATAAATTAAAATATGGTTTCTGCCCTCAAACACCACATACCCTAGAGGTTTGGGTTTTTATGTCTTTTGTGAGCACTTAGTCATGATGAAATGAGAAACACACAATAAATGGAACAGACATATCCAGATCCTTTGGCACCACGAATATTTTTGGCAGCTCATTATTCAGTTGTTGGGGAATTCTTTTAAAGCCATTAACCATGTTTTACATGGTAAGGTAATATTATTCTCTTTTGCTGGAGCAGTCCAACAGGGAGAGAAAAGTAGGGAAAACAAAAGTAGCTGGCAGACTTCCTTGATTCAACACTTTTTAAATGAGATTTATAATATGGAGAAGTCTAAAACATGCTACATTCTTCAGGGGAACAGCAACAAAGAAGAAGAAAATATATAGCACAGAGAAAGGGGCACAAAACTTAGAGGGTTTTTTTTTTCCTTTCCAATCATAGATGAAGTTAGAAATAATGAATTATGATTCCTCATTTCCCAAATATCCCTAACACCCAACAACAGAACTGAAGTCTGGAATGGAGCATCATGGTATCCAGAAGCTACAAACACACCCTGGACTCAAGGTCATTCAGTCTGCAGAGCAAGTTCCCATATCTCCTGTCCTAGGTACCCAAGGTAAGAAAATGCCCTTTAGCACCCTACAGCACTGACACTCCAAGGTAGGCGAGGGGGGACTGCCATGCCCTGAAGCAAAAGCACGGGTCATTTCCTCCTCAAATACATCAATCAGCAGTCGCTCTTTTACAAGAAAACTCGACCTATCTCTTCTCTTCTCTCCCTCTCTTTCTCCCCCCATTTCCTATTGACCTCTGTAGATCCAAGCTCCAGTTCTTTCCAGAAGAGAAAGAAGTCATGGAAACTTTTTTGGGGAGCTATCTTCCCCCCACCAATGAGCTGATTCTGCTGGGGCTCCCAGTCCTACTACCTCTTCAGCCTTGTCCCAGCAGGCAAGAAAATCCAGGAGATTTGGAACCCCCAAAGCTCTGAACTTCTTTACTCACAGCCTTGCCATCCTTTGGGGGCT
Organism: Mustela putorius furo; assembly: GCF_011764305.1. Taxonomy (NCBI): domain Eukaryota; kingdom Metazoa; phylum Chordata; class Mammalia; order Carnivora; family Mustelidae; genus Mustela; species Mustela putorius. The sequence continues at coordinate 7,709,523 of NW_025422010.1, read as the reverse complement.
GTTACTCTTGTCTTGCCGTCCTTCTTCATTTTCCTTTCCTTACTCTCCTTGCTATCATTGGTCTGTCACCCTGATCTGGCTGTAATATGGAATTTAAAACAATTTTTTAATTCTACAAAAATTTACGTGTCTGATTATTAGCTTTAGTAGCATGCAAGAGCCTCTAATAGAAGTTATATCATCAAATACCTTCCCACACCACTTTCCATCCAGGACCTGTGACTTTCCCTAATTTCCTTGAGCACTCAGCATGCCCAGCAGGAGTTCATTTTGTACAAATAGTCACATATAGAATAGAATGCCACATGCCAACATGTCAACTTGAAGATGAGGGCACAGGGCTGATTCATTTTTACTTCTAATTTTTTTGCAGCAGTCGTTTAAAATCATGGGACTTTACCTGTCCCCTGAAACAGACATTAGAGTCCCAGGATTTGCAACCAGGTGCCTTTCAGTTTGTAATTTTCTGTTTTTCATAAACATTAAGGAGACTGCAAAAAAACATATTTTTGTGTTGTAAATTGGTTACTTGCTTTATTATCACATTTCCTCTGTAATTACTATTCTCAATCATTCTTTCAATCAACTTGTTGCTCAGCTTCTAATACAAGAAGAAAGGAACTGGATTTTTCCTTCAAGTTTCATAATGCAGTGGTGAAACTGGTAGCTAAATGAGGCAGAGTTTCTTCTAATTGAAGTTTTATACCAAGTACATCTGAGATGTTGAGAGCCACTTGAACTTGGACCTGCACCTCTGTGTTTTTTCTAAATAATTAGCAGAAAAGGACTAATAATTCATAGGAGTGGTAGATTTTTGCCAGCACATTCCTAAAAAAAAATGGAAGTATTTTTATATACGGAAGAGGTTGCCAGGCAGTAGACCATGTGAGTTGGCCCAGAAACGGGTGATCAAACACAAATATCAGAAAATGATACTGCTTCAGAGTTTTCTAGTGGGAGCTCCATTTACATTATTTTTAACTCTTTTTTTTTTAAGACTTTATTTATTTACTAGAGAGAGAGAGAGAGAGTGAGCAAGAGAAAGCACAAGCCCAAGCTGGGGGTATGGGGAGAGGCAACAGATGGAGAGGAATAAGCAGGTTCCCTGCTAAGCAGGGAGCACAATGTGGGACTTGATCCCAGGACCCTGAGATCATGACCTGAGTCAAAGACAGTCATTTAACCAACTGAGCCACCCAGGTACCCCTATTTCTAACTTCTACAAAGATTTTCACATCTAATGTCTTGTTTTACATCATCTAGGGTCACCCATTCATCAGTAAAGGTCAGAATTCTTCATTCTCACTAAAAATGTAGTGGTTTATATAGAACATATGATTGACAATATGCTTTTCAAAATAAATAGCTTTATATTTTTCCTTATTTGTAAAATAATATACAGTTGACCTTGAACAATGTGGGGGTTAGTGGTGCTGACCCCCATGCATCTGGGGGGTCCATATAACTTTTGGCTCCTCAGTAACCTAGCTACCAATAACCTATTATTGACTCGATAGTCACATTACCTCTATATCACATTAACCTCTATTTTGTATGTCATGTGTAGTCTATACTGTATATAGTCTATACTGTATACTGTATTCTTACAATGAAGTAAGCTAGAGAAAAAAAATGCTATTAAGAAAATCATAATGAAGAGAAAATACATTTACAGTACTATAGTGTATTTATTGATGAAAATCTGTGTGTGGCTAGACCTGTGCAAGGCAAACCTGTGTTGTTGTCTAAGGGTCAACTTTAGATCATGACAAAACATGGAAATACTTACAATCTTTTATTTTTGCATGAGCCCTACACACTGTGACTCTCACATTTATACTTGTACATAGAAAAAGAGAGTTATCTTATGTTGAAACTTGCTTTAATCACTTAATAATATATAATATAACTCTTTCCATGTCAATAAATATAGGCATGTAATCATTTTATCACTCATATAGTATTCCATAATTTTTTTAAATGCAAGTCTTTATTAATATTTATATTCTATCTACATTTTTGCTATTAACCATAAGAACGTGTTGAATAACTTTTACATGTATCTTTGAACATTTGTTCCATTAGTGCTTCAAGATAAATTCCTAAAAGTAGAATTAATACATCATGATCTATGCATATATATTAATACAGTATATATTAATGTATAAGCATATATTATGCATATATGTGCATCATATTTGATAGTATTAATCAAAATTTCACCCCTAAATCTTAAATAAAGACATGTCCTTGATTGAATTCAATTTATGAATCATTTTCCCTTTTATAAAATATTTTATTTTAATTTATATTTTCATAATTAGTAAAGAAATTAAGCAAATTTCCTAGGTTTTTAAGATTTTAATGTTTTATATTATGAATTACTTGTTCATGCTCACTGCCCACTTTGCCTATTAGATGTTTGTCTTTAATCCTATTGATTTATAAGAACACTATATATTAGCGTTCATAATCACAAATATGATAAACCTACAGGAAGTGAATTTACTTTGTAGATTAAAATCCTGAATATTTATTTTATCTTCCTGAATAGAACTGGTGAATGTTTGCATGATTAATCAATTTGTATCAGTTGAGATTTTCAGTTTTTCAGTTTGCAAGTCTGTTGCCCCAGCAGGTGGGAACAAATGTTACATTTGTTTCTTTGTATCCAAATATCTCAACTCCAGGAGGTCTTGAATTAGCATAATACATGTTTTATGCAGTCATCTGAGTTGACTGGTCGGTCTGAAAAGAAACCTACTACCAGTATTCACTCTTTGTAGAGAGGAGGGCAAGCCTATTCAGAAATAATCAGCAAGTCTATTCACAAATCTGCCACACTCTCTTCTATGAATGGAGGATGTTAAAACACCATGAAAGATTTTCTTTTGAAAAATTATCTTCAAAGTACTCTAAAATGAAGTGTAACTACTAAATAATTAATCCCCTCATCAAAAAATGGATTTTAAAAGATAATTGTTGAGTTTAAGATTTCTGGTTTAAAATTGGATCTGGGGCATGTGGTTGGCTCAGTTGTTGGAGTTCGACTCTTGATCTCAGGGCTGTGAGTTTGAGCCCCACGCTGGGTGTAGAGACTACATAAAATTAAAAAAAAAAAAAGATTGGATTTTATTGGCAGTCTATGATGTTTCTTCTACCACTTCCAGTCAAATAGCCATGGACACGCTGGAAGTGAGAAACACACACACACACATTCACACATACACACACAGAGTAAATCTATTTTCAAGAATCTCAAAGGAACTTTCACAAGTAGGTCAACTGAACTGAACTGTGAAACTCAGCCTGTAGTGCTCTGTGCATTTGTCTCCCATGGAAACCAAACAAACCATTCAGCCCTCCAGAAGGTAAAAGTATGTTCTATTCTCTTCCCACCATACTCCCCCTGGTTCAGAAACACAGATCCATACAGAACAGGAAGTGGAAGTTGTGCCTTCTCTGCACAGAAACCTCTTCCTGAGGAGGCCAGACTGCTGTCCCTGTCATTCTCACCATCCCCCTACCCTCGCCTGCACTCCCTGCCTTCCAGATCTTTCCACATCCACTCCAACCCTCGGAAACAACTGACAACAAGGATGTATGTGTGTGTGTGTGTGCACATATGTGTATTTGTTTGTGTATATTTGTGTCTGTGTATACATGTGTGCATGTGTACAAAGTGATGAACAGGAGGTAAAGGAACCAACCCTCCTTGGCCCAGTATGTTTTAGAGCACACAGTCCTCATCAGGAAAACTTATAGGAATAATTAGGGTTTGAAAATCCCTGGCAATTACCTATCTTGAGAACCAGAAATAGCCTAAATATTCAATGATTATAAAATTATTATATACACTGTTTATACACAGTGGAGTAGTATATGACATTAAAATTAGATTTTTAACTAGAAACTGATGAGATAATGAGACTCTGAATCTCCACAGAACTCAACTGAAATTGTACTTGATGTGATGCCCCACTCATTCCAATCAAGGTTTCCATGATGCCAAATGATTTTTGATCCTTCTTCAGCAAGAGCATTTAGAGATCAGAGATGGGAGTTGGGGGAAATTTACAATTTTTAAAGAGCAGTCAAGAAAGATGACCCAGTTAAAAGGAAAAAAAAAAAAAGGAAGGTAAATGAATGTGAGATGTGGGATTGGAGACAGGGAATCAAATACAGTAGAGAGATCAACTTGGATAAGAAGGCATTCAGGTATTTTAGCTTTGGGTAAGATGGGTAATATGCATAGAAATTAACTCAGTAGAATTACAGAAAAGGTCGTGCGGAAGAAGAGTGAGAAGTACGTGGAAGGTCAGGATGTGGAGGCAGTTAGGGTAGACTTCTCTTTTTAAAAGCCAAGGCCAGGGGTGCCTGGGTGGCTCTGTTGTTAAGCATCTGCCTTCAGCTCAGGTCCTGATCCCAGGGTCCTGGGATGGAGTCTCTCATTGGGATCCTTGCTCAGTGGAGAATCTGCTCAGTGGAGAATCTGCTTCTCCCCCTCTCTCTGCCCCTCCCCCTGCTCATGCTCTCTCTCACTCTCTCTCTCAAATAAAAAAAAAATAAATAAAATCTTGAAAAAAAAAAAAAAGAAAGCCAGTACTTGAGGTGGGGAGGGACAAGCTGGGGGTTGGAAGGAGCCAGGGCAAGGCCATGGAAGTCCTACTAAACTAGAGAGAGGGAAGCAGGGTGAGCAGAGAGAAAGGACAGAGATTCCTTAGCAGCCAGGATGGAGAAGATTCTGAGCAGGGAGAGGACTCTGAGACCACAGGAGACAGACAAGGGAGAACACTGTGGGCCATCTCTCAGCAGACCCTGTGCCGGGCACCGGCAGCTCGTATTGTCCTCTTTAAAGTGGGCAGGGACAGAGGAATGTAAGCAATGGATATACAAAAAGCATCCTGATTGGCTGCCTACTTGGATAAAGGCAGCCCCTACACAATCCATATATAGATTATATTTTTCAGGGAATGATGTTACATAGAACACTGAAATTATACGAAGAAAGCCAACTGTTTCAGACAAAGCAGAAGCTACTTTGGGATCTGGCCATGTTCCTCATGATGGAGAAGAACCTTTACTGCCGAAGCTTAGAATATGGGGCTGCCTCTGAATTGGCCCCATGATATATTCTGAAATCGACTTAAAAATCGAACTCTTATGGCCATGTTTGTTTTCTCATAAAAGCTGACTACAGAAGACATTCCAGTAATGATCATTTCAGTTGCTACAAAGCCAGATGAATGGGGGGGTCTCCCGTCTCCGCACAGTCCTGTAAGTAGATCTGAATGGGAGTCTCTGCACAGCCTCGTATGTGAGGCATTTGCCCAGAAAACTGCTTGAATATGACTTTGGACTTCTTAGCCTACCGCACTGCGATGATGTGCCCCATTCCCTGGCTCACTTCAGACTCTTGGATGATTGCCTGAGATTCCATTCCTGCTCATTGTTATAGGAACTTCACAGTATGGCTTGAGAGAAAAATTTAATGAAATAAAGACCTATAAGAAATCAACTAATGAGCAGAAAATCACTAGAAAGCTCTAATTGTTAAAATTCACAGTCTGCAATCCATTTCTGGTGGTGTTCAACTTTAGGGAATATAATGGGTCACAGCTGAAAATTCATGAGCAGCCCATGAGAAGAAAGGTCCAAATTCTAGCTGGAGACCAAGTTAGAGCACCGCCTTAAAGAGGGCACCAGGAGCCTGGCCATCTCTGTCCTTATAGGTCAGCACGTCTTCATAAATTACTATTTAGTTCATGTGTACCTATTTTCTAGGTTTCAAATATAAAAGGTTACATTTCAGAGGCAAGGATGCACAGCTTTTATCCTTTCTTAAACCAGCTTGCTATTTCGTAAACTTTGCCTGGATCACACCAACAATGCTGATTTCCTCCATTTTGGGGTGTCGTTTCTTCTCAAAACCAGAGATGGTGTATCTGAAATTTCAGCCGGGCAGTTGGCAGTAACTTAGCCCCAGCAGCAAAACGACTTTGGCCTTAACTTCCTTCTTTCTACCTGTCACGGTCTAGTTATGATGTTGGTGTAGGTCTCTGCAGGTCACTGCAGGTCTCCAGATTAGCTGAGGCATCTCTAACATGAGATCAGCAGCACCTTCACACAAATCCAACGAGGACAAGTATTCAAAGCACCTGCATGGTGCCTGGTACAAAGCAGGTGGTAGAAAGCTGGTAGCTGCTACAATATATGGTTCTTGATTAGCGTTGAAATGTACAATGCCACAGTGCAGCTGGTACTTGGGATCCTGAGAACCTTGATTGTACAGAATAACCAGAGCCCCTTGTCTACACACACACACACACTCAAACTTTCAGAAAGACATGCATTATGGTGTATACAAATAAGTTTGAATATCATTCCTCTCTGTAACTGGTACATCCTCACATTTTGTAGTCAGTTTCAGTTAACCTGTGTTCAGTTAATCTGCTTTTCCTTTTAGCGTGCCAAAACTCTCCTAAAATTATCTTGGGGGAAAGGCAATGAAAGTGTATGTAGGTTAAACCCATAAATAACTTCATTCATTTAAGCTTAGGTCCTTCAGAAAGAGCTTAGGAAGCGAATACTAGTATTCAAGTTGGTGTTTATGAGATTGTCCCTGAAAGACACACGTGAGAACATGAATCGTGTGGAAGAGCTCCTGTCCTTTCCTATGCTGCTGGTCCCAGGTGTACAGCCCACCCATGAGAGTGGTGGTAGAATAAAGAAATCCAAAGTGGACCTACAAGATTTCTTCAAAAACAGTCCCCTAAAAATGCACGTACAGAATTCTTCTGAGAGAAAGAAGAAGAAGATAGAATTATTTCAGTTTTCTTATTTCCCGTATTTACAGAACATTGGCAAGGATTTCCATGGAGGACTCTTTGTTTCCCAGGGTGAGGATTTTCACTTTTATGCTCCTTTGGGCGTCTTTTGTGACATTACAGTTCCTTTGTAGGGTTTGTGGCTTTCTTTACACTAACTACGAATCCCCTTTGCCAGAAGTGTGTGCCATGTTCACTTGTAAAAAATTAAATAGAGCGACGCTGGCAGACATTTTGAAAGCTGGAAATTTTATGACAAAGAATAACTAATGAAGCATATTTAGTTGAAAATTGCAATGGCAGCAGCTGAGTACTTGTTTTCTCTGAACCTGGGTCTAATATAAAGTACAAAAGACCGTCATACCTATTTATTATATGGAGTGCTAGGTAGCACTGTAGCTCCCTATTTTTAATACAGTTGATAAAATATATACTATGCTATGTCATAAAATATTTAATGCATGTAGAGAAATCTCCTCTTGCCCTCTGTCACACATTTTAAAACGTGAATTTCAAGATTCCCTTAGTCCTGAGAACACTGCATATTCCTAAAGGATTGAGTCTATAATTATTTCAGTTATCTTTGTTGTTAAATGTCAGATATTATCTTTGGGTTAAAATTATGGAAATAAAATGTATTCTTTATTCACTAATACCCATGAAAACAGGTAAAATTAAGATATTCATTCAGTTTATTCAGTAGATTTCATTAAGCCGTAATATATGCTAAGTAGTGGTAATATAACAGTAAAGATGAATTTTAGATTTACTGGGGTAAAAGTAATAAAAATAATCTTGTTATATACATACACATACACATATACATCCACATGCATACATACGGTAGAGAAAATACAGAAGAGAGTAGGGTTAGGAAGATAAAAGGCAACAGATTGAAGATTTATTTGAGGGGGCGAGAGAGGAAGTGTGAGTGGGTGGAAGGGACAGAGGGAGAGAAAAACCACCACCAAGCGGACAGATGGAGTGCAGAGCCCCACACAGGGCTCAATCCCAGGACCCCAAGAAACCACGACCTGAATCGCAATCATGAGTTTGCTTCTAGAGGGGCTGAACCATACAGGTGTCCCCAAAGGTGTTACAGATTTAAGAGGATACATCCTTAAAAGGATTTCAGGATAAAAATGTTAAGTAATAAATGAAGGATTTATTTATAATGAAGTGAAACTTTTATGTTTGTAAATGATTTTGAACCCTCTTCATGGTGAGTGATAAATTGGAATCTAAGGTTTGACTTTATGGTGGCCATTATGCATTCTGAGTTAGCCACATCCTCCTCAACTGGCTGTCAGCGTTACTTAGAGAAATACTCACACTGATTTGTTTTCATGCCGGATGTTAGGAAATGCCTGCCCAGGACTCCCTGTCTGATTCAGCTTGCACTCCAGGGTAGAGAACGTGTCATGGGAAATGCACAGAAAACAAGCCTCTTACAATGTTAATGTTAGCTTGAGTGAGGATGCTGAAGGTCAGGGTTTGACCTTCAGAGGTATTTTTTGACCAGCCACAGCCTGGGGAGGAAGGGTGTCCTGAGGGCAGCTAGCACCTGTGCCTGGCCTCTTCCTAACTCCATAGTCAGTAGCTTGGCATCCCCTATGGTCAGTGTAGGTCAAGGTGTTTATGCCATGGAAATCAGGAAATACTACAAAGCAGGGGGTTTGCCCTGAAGATCTGGTTGAACGTCAAATTCTCCAGTGCACCCTAGGTTGGGACATATTCCTGATGTCTGTCCTGGCACCTGGAAAGGCTCAATTCAATCAGACAGATGGCATAGGCTTAAATAGGGGTCTTCGAAAACCTGAAAATCTTTGAAAACCTGGGCCCAATAAATCAGCTGGAGAGAAAAGCAGATTACAATGAACCCAACTAGGTAAACCCTTCAGTTATCCAGACTTCCATCTGATGCTAAGTTGTGCATTTCTTTTTCCTCCAGTACTCTGCTTTCAGGAAAAAAGAAGTAATTGAAACAAACTGAAGGTCAGATTTCATGAAAAAGTTGGCGCCCAGGCTATTTCCTGCCCCTTGATACCCCCATCCTCTCTCCAGGACTGGCTTGCAAAGATGACTCCGAGAGGCCCTTGTTGGAACAAGAAGGCAAGAGCTTCATGCAAAGGTGTGCAACAGCAGGAGTTCTATGGGGCTGACTGTCCCCTGACTAGAAGACACAAACTGGACCCTCTATGGAACACGTCCTTCTTTTTCCTGAGGTCTTACTGGAAACAACTAAGTAACTATGCAGCCTGACATTTAAACACAGGCCCCTCGCCTCATAGCCCCAGTCTGCTTCTGTGTAAGAAACAATGAAAAGGTTTTGCTCGTGGCTATTTTTCACTTAGTAGCCACCGGCAAGGAGGGACAGGCATGTGCTTGTCATCTGGGTCACACAGGGCAGAACAAGGCAAGCTGCAAACTTCCTGAATGTCCTTCCTGTGCGTCTTCTGTTCTCCCCAGAGACCCATGGCCACTTTTCCAAGTATTGTTATCAGATTTTCTCAGACGTCAGGATTTTCTTTTCTTTTACTTCTTTTCTTTTCTTTTTCTTTCTTTTTTTTTTTTTTCTTTTCTTTTTTAAAAGCAGAGATCTCTTTTGAAAGCTTGAGTTCCTGAGCCATAAAACCATCTGTGGAGGAACTCAGCCTTCCACACAGAAACTTGAAATTGGTTAGCTGGGGCTCTCGATGGGGATTTTCCAGGCCCCAGATAGGGAAGCTCTCCTTGGGCTTCCCCCTCCCCTGAGCTATAAGGAGAGTCTGATGGAAGACAGTTCCGGAGCAGCCAAGCCTTTGTTTCAGAATCATGCTTTTTACTGATAAATACTGTGAACACTACACTCACATTTAAGAATGTCTGACTAATTTCTTGGCAAAGAGCAGAATCCCTGGGTTTTATATTCGAACTGGTTGAAAAGCAATCAATACACATTTAAAGCATGCAGCAAACGCCAGGCATTTTAAAAGCAGATAGACAGACAGACAGACAGATACTGTTTTTTTCAAATCTGAGGTATTTAGTAACACCTAAAATGAAGGGCAAAACTTTCTTGGACAAACGACAGAACTTTCCTGTCTCTCTGTGGTTTTCCAGTAGTCCGACTCAAATCAAGCCAGACTAACACTTGCAGACATAAGCTTTTCTGGGGGCTGATAACTATAGCAGGCTTCCTTTATTTTATTGTCTACGCTCCATGCTTTAGGTCAAATTGGAGATATTAAAGCTGCATTTTTAAGGGAATAAAATGTTTATGACGAGGGCAGGAGACCAAAGCCTGAAGAACTTAGACGTGGATTAATGTATTTAGTCTAGGGAGAATTCAGAATTTCATAAGCATCCGCTTCCTTAATAACAATACCGTCCCTTTGCGTGGCGACACTGTGCCTAGAGCAGCCTTTCAGATGGAACTTCGCAGGGAAGCACTGTGGGTAGGCGTGCACACACACACACACACACACAAACACACACCCCAGGAGGAAAGAGGACAGAGTTGCTCAATTTGTTCTGTGCCTTCTCACTTCCCCTTTGAGGGGAAAGACCCAGGGTTTTACTTTATTTAATTCTTGGTTCTTAAACAGTACCGGGGCACATACATGCTATGATAAAAAATGAAAAAGGGGTACTGTGAAAGACGAAAAGTGATAAGCATGGAACAAAGGATTTAACAGGTTCCTGGTCTCGATGCCGCTGGGTTCCGGCCCAAAGGGACAGATCAGAGCCAGGAGGTGTTTCCAGATCCAGCACTACCAGAGCCAAAAGTTCCCCTTATTTATCAGGGACCTAGAACGATCTGTGGCCACCTTCCTTAGAGCATCCATTTGTCCCCTCTTTTACCGGCCAAGGCATCGCTTCCCAGGCCATAATTCAAAGCAAAAGAACATTTAGAAACAGCCCTCCGAAGCACTGGGGATAAAAGCTGCCCAGTAAGGCAAGTCTGGCCACAGCATCTCAACGCTGAACATCGCACTTTCCTAGTATGGCCCAACTTTCCCAACACTTCACCTTCATCCCTGTTTAATGGTTTAATTCAGATGCATTAACGGGAAGAGAAAAAATGATTCTTCGTTTGTCTTAGCACTGACTCGAGAAGATTTACAGGGCTTTTCTGAGGTCTTGGCTGAGGGTAGCCTCCCAGCTGCTGAGAAGGTATCCATCAGGCTTTATGTAAACACTCACAGCGTTAACCCCAGCTGCCATGTAAGTTAGAGCCACGGAAAATAGTCTTGTTTGGGGATGAGGTGGAGCATCTGCGCTCACGGGCCGCCTGAAGTACATGGAAGCTCAATAAAAGAACGTGGAAAGGGGTGTGATAGGAACCACAAACGCTTGGGGACCTCGCGAAGGCTTGCTGGTGCCTGGTGAACCGGGACGTGCCACCACACGCGGTCTTCCCTGAACTCATTCATAAAGGGGGCGGGGTGGGGGTGGGCAGGCAGAACCGCCGTGGGCGCAAAGAAGGTCTGAATGATTTTAACCGGACTCCTACACCTGTTCCTGCCTCTGCAAGTAAGACTGGAATGTTTGAGCCAAAGAAGAAAATGCTTTCACTGGTTGTTTAGTGTAAAATGTAACTGGTGCATTCCAGAAGTTTCACATTTGGGGGCCATTCCGCATAAGGCACAGGTAGGTCGCGGGCGGCACACGCTCACCTCTGCCGGGCTGGGAAGGAGGTGGTCCCTGGCAGGTGGTGAGAGGAGACGGTCCCCATCGCTTTCTCTGACCTCGTTCACTGCCTGCCCTTAGGACAGAGGCTGTTATTCTCACCCATCATTTTCTTTTAAAGCTCTTCCACAGTGTTTAATGGAGTTCCACACACACTGGTAAATGGACGGAATGTCAGAGTAAACATATGCTTGACCCGAGGGGATCTTTCATTTACAAAGTTCTAGTGGCTTCTTAGCTGGGGGTGAAGCAGGGCACTAATATTTACTGAGCCCCCACGACGTGCATGGATGGATGGACACTGTCTGTTCCCAGTTGCTTTTTCCGGTTCTCTCTATACTTTGGAGAGAATAAGCTTGTAATTCTAAGATACCATTTCAAAAGCAAATATCTATGGAGCTATTAAAGATAAGAATTTTATAATTCTGTTGTAAAATTCAAATGTGACTTAAGTTCAGAGAAAGAGGGGCTGGATGCCCCTTTAGGTGATCTCTTATCTCCTAAAACATCGCAGTGTGATAACCAGGAATGTTTCACTTGAACTTTCTCAGCCTTTTTAGTTTAAAACAGAGAACAGTTTATTTTAAATTGTAGAACTTTATGCTGACTACCCTGGACTTCAATGATAAAATCAAGAACTCCATGATATAACTGTATTAAATATAAGTTGCTTGGGATTCAGGAGGGTCTAAGGTATAGATCTCAAAGGAATTATAATTATAATTATCTCTTCCCTATTTATCTGCCATTGAACTCTCTAAATATGTATCTACCTATAATTTTAATAGGTTCTAGAATTGAATATTTTCAAAGGATCTTTCCCTATAGCACAAGTAGTAGATATTCGTTATATCAAGAGTATCCCCAACATCCAGAAATTAACCATTTTTAATGTTGGTATATATCTTTCTGAACTTCTTATTGATCTGTAGGGTGTGTGTGTGTATGTGTGTGTAGGTGTGTGTGTGAGAAAGAGAGCCAGAGAAAGAAAATCACATATACTATTACATAATGTACTTCGCATAACATCGTGTGGTAAAATGTATCCCGTCAACACATATTCTTAAACTTCCAGGGTACACAGATGTCCCCTAATTAAATTAGCTAGTTCTTTTCGATTAGACATTTCAGCTGTTTCAATCTTTTTTTTTTTTTGTAAAGATTTTCTTTATTTATTTGACAGAGAGAGAGAGAGAGCAAGACAGAGCACAAGCAGAGGAGCAGGAGAGGGAGAAGCAGGCTCCCTGTTGAGCTCCAGGACCACGACCTGAGCCGAGCGCAGCTACTTAACTGATTAAGCCACCCAGACATCCCTCAATCTTTCTTTTTATTATTATTATTATTACTAAATTATCAACAAGGCTATCAACGAGGATATCAACTATTATCAGCAACACTTTTGCTTACCTATATCTATATCTATCTATCTGTCTCTATATATCCTTAGATAATAGCAAGATATTGGCATGTTTACATCTTTTAATACTTTCAACTAAAAATGTTCTCTGAAAATCACATTAATTTATAATTTATAAATTATAATATAAATTATATTAAATTAATGAGAGTTGAAGAAATTTTGGTCTACAAGAACCATTTCATACAACTCAACACACCATAAGCATAACATTTTGAGAAGAATCTTAATAACCCCATGTCATAAATGTATTCAGTCGTTCCGAAAATGTGAATGGAGTAACCACTGCCTGTTAATTATATCTGGCCCTGTGCATAGATCTGGGACCACACCACCCACGGTTCCTGCACATTTGCAGCTTATTCAGAGCAGAAGAGAAGCAAAAAAGACTATTAGAAGATTAGAGATTAAAGCAAGTTTTAAGAAATTGAAAGACAGGTGGGGGAGAGAATACTTTATCTTTTTACTTTTTTTTTTTTTTTAAAGATTATTTATTTATTTATTTGACAGAGAGAGATCACAAGTAGACAGAGAGGCAGGCAGAGAGAGAGAGAGGGAAGCCGACTCCCTGCTGAGCAGAGAGCCCGATGCGGGCCTCGATCCCAGGACCCTGAGATCATGACCTGAGCCGAAGGCAGCGGCTTAACCCACTGAGCCACCCAGGCGCCCTATCTTTTTACTTTTTGTTAAAGATTTTAGTTTTTCATTTGACAGAGACAGACAGCAAGAGAGGGAACACAAGCGGGGGGAGTGAGAGAGGGAGAAACAGGCTTCTTGCCAAGCTGGGAGCCCAATGCGGGGCTGGATCCCAGGACCCTGCGATCAGGACCTGAGCTAAAGGCAGACACTTAACTGACTGAGCCAACCAGGTGCCCAAGAGAATACTTTAAATTGGGAGGGCAAGGGGCATTTAGGCAGAACAGACAAGGAGCAGGGGGAAGAAATTCCAGTAAGAGAGAACAGGAAGGAGAAGACCCAGAACACAGTTGTCTTTTAGCACTTTGAGAACTTGGGGATGCAAGTCAGAAGGACCAAAAAAGTTGTAATGGGGGTGGAGGGGGACAAGGCTGCAGGCTGCGGGTGGGAGAGCAGAAAGGGGCCATTTGCTTATGACATTTTTACAGGTAAAAAAAAAAATGTAATCTCATGTTTCCTTTGACATTTCTTTAATTCTGGTGATATGGAACTTCTTTTCACATTATCTCAGTCATTTAAAATTCTTTCTAATTGACTGTTTTTGTCTTTTCTCTATTTTTTCTTTGCTTTTTCTTTTTTTTCCCTCTATTTTTCTATTGGGCTAATCATTTCCTTATTAAATCCTAAGATTGCACATAAATTTTTCATTGATTTTACAGGTTTTTTTCTCCACTTGTTATCTTTACAACATGGAATTGATGAGTGTGTGCTGTGTTCTATGCTGCAAAGGTCCCTGTCCCTATAGTCAGGGGACCGACAACATCAGACACGTACGTCATCTGTCATTTATCTGAGATGATGGGTACACCTTCTCTCTATCCATTCGACACACTTCTTGGAGAGGTCTGAGAGCCCCGCACATGACCACCATTTGTCATGCAGACATGTCATGAGACAATCTTTTCCTGAGTTCTAATTCAGATGAACGGGGGCAGGATGTAACTATCTTTCAAAGTCTGAAAAAATGCCAGCCTATAATTAAGGTCCTTTGTGACCTCATTAGCTGTTTTACATCATCATCAAGGTTCCATGAAAGGGTTTTCGTAAGGAAAATTAGTGAGTGCCCATTGAAAACTTCTCATGTTCTCTGTCCCCCAGCAGAATTAACCACTGTAATTTCTCAGGACCTGCCTAGAGGACGGCAGTATTATGACCCCTCCCTGTCAGGGGGAAAGCTTCAGCCCTTCATCGATGTGTCCCAGGAAGCTGACTGAGGTCAAAGACAGGCTGGGGTGAGAGAACTTGAAGCTCCCATGACTTCTGGTGTGTGTATTTCAGCAGAAGGTGTGGACAGAGGTTTCTGTCCTACGTCCACCCCAAATCAGGCAGAACATCCACTTTAATTCCTGCATGGAAATTATAGAAAGCATCTGCTAATATGCTGAGGCATTCTGACTAATTGCAGTGGGTAACTTGAGTCTTATGCAAAGATTGAGAAATGAGAAGTACTAGGAATTGTCAATATTATAAATATATTATATATTTACAGACCATATATTACTTTTGGCAAACATACAATGCCCTGATTGATGAATTTTTTTGAACTATGGTAGGCCTATTGAGCACAGCAAAGAGCGTCAAAACCTAAACATCCAGGAAAATCACTTAATTTAATATCCAACTCTCCACTACTCTTGACACCTGACCCAACAGGACAATTTCACCTTCGGACTGTCTTGGGAGTCCATGCTTTAACTGCCCTCTTCAGCATCCAAAGGAATAAAGTCTTTCTTCTTAAATGACTTCCTTCCTTCCCTCCTTCCTATCTTCCTTTTTACTTAATAAGCCATTTTATAGCACTTAATATGTACCAGGTATTATTGTAAGCCTTTACAAATATTAACTCCTTTTATTAAATTTTCAGATCGCCTCTGTGAGATAGAGACTCTCATTAGATCTGTTTTACAGGTGTGGAAGCTGAGGCCAGAGAGGTTAACTAACTTGCCCTGAGTCACACAGGCACTGTGGAAGGGCCAGGATTCCAGCACAGTCCGTCTGACTCTAATGTTCTAACCACCATGTCATGGTGTTGCTGTTCCATGGTAAATAAATAGCCATGCATGGCTCTTGCAATAAGAAAGAAAGAAAGGCCATTGGCAGCGATGGCCACAGTCACCAAACTGTGGAAAGAACCAAGATGCCCTTCAACGGATGAATGGATAAGGAAGATGTGGTCCATATACACTATGGAGTATTATGCCTCCATCAGAAAGGATGAATACCCAACTTTTGTAGCAACATGGACAGGACCGGAAGAGATGATGCTGAGTGAAATAAGTCAAGCAGAGAGAGTCAATTATCATATGGTTTCACTTATTTGTGGAGCATAACAAATAGCATGGAGGACAAGGGGTGTTAGAGAGGAGAAGGGAGTTGAGGGAAATTGGAAGGGGAGGTAAACCACGAGAGACTATGGACTCTGAAAAACAGTCTGAGGGTTTTGAAGGGTCGGTGGGTGGAAGGTTGGGGTACCAGGTGGTGGGTATTATAGAGGGCACAGATTGCATGGAGCACTGGGTGTGGTGCAAAAACAATGAATACTGTTATGCTGAAAAGAAATTAAAAATTTTAAAAAAAAGAAAGGAAGGAAAAAAGAAAGAAAGAAAGAAAAACATAAAAGGCACACCATTTTTGTAATAACTGAAGGGAATATCATGGTAGAATTCCTAGTTTTCTTCTTGGGGACAGTGCACTGTGGGGACTCTGGAGAGCATTCCCTAGGGTGCTACCGTGCTCCTGAGAAGGAGTATTTATTTGGCTGGAGGAAGCCTGCATCAGTTAGCTGGCTGGCGACAGAGAGGAAGGGAAACTGGACAACTCTTAGGAACATTCTAGTGCTGTGATGCCAGAGAGAAGCCACGCTGCTTGGCCCTACTCAGCAGAATTAGAAGTTGTGGATGAAAATGACAGCAAAGGTTCATTCGATGCTTTCTAAAAGGACACCATTTCTGAATTAGATTCTGTGAACCATGATGTGGATAAAATCCCATAGCAGGGCACCCTGAAAGTCCCCCAAACCCAAGATTTCACGAGAAGGAGATTCTGCGCACATAACAGAAACCTGCTACATTATAGTCGTGAACAAATTCTGGCTTCAGTCACGGCAAACTTGGTTGGAAAAGCAGTCTGGTTCAATCTGATTCAAGAACCAGGACTCTTCATTCTAGGGCCAGTCAAACCCACTTCGCTACTCACAACTTAAGAGCCTTCGCCTGTCTCCAGCACGACTGTGACCACTGCTCTGCCTGCTGCTTCAACAGAGGCAGCACCCAGCCCACAGCACCTATCGGAGCACCAGGGATGGCCCAACAGAGAGCTCTGTAGCCCATGTTTATCTGGAAGGAGATTCCAAGTCTCAACACTTCTCCTTTCTATCACTTTTGAGGAACAGATTTAGAGGGGTATCCTCAGGCGAGGTAATTCATTTAAAAGGGTCCCCTTAAAAACCTTCTCTTCCTGGGCACCTGGGTGGCTCAGTTGTTAAGCGTCTGCCTTCAGCTCAGGTCATGATCCTGGGATCCTGGGATCAAGCCCCACATCAGGCTCCCTGCTTGGCGGGAAGCCTGCTTCTCCCTCTCCCACTCCCCCTGCTTGTGTTCCCTCTTTCGCTGTGTCTCTGTCATAAATATATGACATAAATAAATAAAATCTTTAAAAAAAAACCAACAAACTTCTCTTCCACCCATCATCTCTAGCTGATATCCTTGAGGATGTCTTGGCTTGGAGGATGTCTAGGAAGCAGATTCTAGTGATTTCTCTGAGCCTCTGCTCAAAGAGGCTCCATGGGGGGACATTCAGCACTGTTAAGTTGGCACCTGTGTCACCCCACAACTCTCTCCTGCTAAAAATGAGGCTTGCTTTCTCAGAGCACCAATGCCTCTCCTGGGGCCCTGTATTACTTTCTGTCTGAAGAGTTTTCAGACTGGAGTCCTAAAACTGCAACATCTCAATGCCTTTTTTTTTTTTTCTTTAAAGTAATGCAAACTTTACAGCTCATAAACCTTCATTAGATTTATAAAGGTGGAGCTGACTTTGGAATGTCTCCTGGAGTCTGTGCAATTGAGATGGCTTTTGAACCCACTCTGCAGAGAAAAAAGAAAGAAAAAAGAGTCTTAGAGTCGCAGCAGGGAGGCAAACCTTAGGTGCAGGGTCACTGATCTCAAGGCCCCTCACTGTCCCTTTGTTTCTGCTGATGTGCTGGTTGGTGTTAACCCTCCAGGCCAGAGAAAGTTCAAGGCCTGGCAGCTATGCTGTAGCAGTTTTGCCAGGATTAAAATACCCAGGGCTAGAATTAACAGTCTCTGTAGGAAGGAAACATTCAGATGTCATCGCTCCAGGCCAGACAATCAAACACGTAACCCAACAGAATAGATCTTCGCTACAGATAAGAAGGAAAAAATGCTGTCTACACTGAGTTCCACTTTCAGGACTGTGTAGACACAAACCAACGGCACACTCCTGTCAAATACCGCCGCTGTTCTGGCTTGAATCCTGTGAGGACGTGGCTCCCCCACCAGCTTTGCCTGATGGAGCTAAGGGCCATCCTCCCTGGGGGCTCCCTCCTGGCGGACACCCCCAGCCCCTTGACAACCCTGAAGACCTGGGCAGTTTTTAAACTTGTTTAGAATGTTTGTTTGAGTCTACTCTGCTTTCTCCACAAAGGCAAATCCTAAAAAGACAATCCAGCTTGCTGTCATCAAGAGAAATGAATATTTAGTTTAGGAGGAGTAAACTATTTGCTAGAAAATGACATATAATGACCAGGAGATGGCACAAAATTAAACACAGCTCCTGGAGGCAGCTGAATGGAGCCGTGCCAGGAGCTACTATGAGAATGAATGAAAAGCCACCGCCCATTTGCCTGATACTTTACCAAGTTCCGTGTTCTTTCCTTACAGACACTTCGAGTCTTAATGAACTCTTTTTTTCTGATTTTGCATTTGGCATCTTAATGCAGGCCTCCTGGACCTGTTGGAGACAGACTCTTCAAACTAGCTTGTGCACATGATAGTTCACGTGTTCTAAGCCTATAACACTCATGGAGAGCTTCCTATAGGGAAGAAAGGGTCAGTGCTTATCCTGAGGTTGGACTGATTTGGGGCATTCTGGCAGATTTCCCTAAATTTTTATGTTATCTCCCCATGTACAGAGCTAGTGCATTATAATGTTGTCTTTATGCTCTATGGGATAGATGGAAGCGATTTAAAAATAGTCCTCTAGTAGAGTCAAAACTGGATGTCCACAAAATCAGATTTTTTTTTTTTTATTCCTCTCATTTTACTAGTGTTTACTAGTGTCTCCCAAACTTCGGAAACTCCTTTTCAAGCACCTAACCTTCCAGCCACTTCCAGTCCCTCCTGAGCAATCTACTGGGTTCTAGATGTCCTTCTTGTCATCTTCCCTGATGCTTTCTTGAGTTATGCCCCAAATTTTCAAATACTTTGCCTAGGCTGTGATTATCTAGGGAAATGATAAATTAATTCAAGTTCAAGTATTCCTTTAGGGAAAAAAATATATATAGCTTTGGCCTCCTGGGCTGCTCAGTTGGTTAAGCATCTACATTTCATCTCAGTTCATGATTCCAGGGTCCTGGGATTGAGTCCCACATCGAACTCCCTGCTCAGTGGAGAGGCTGCTTCTCCCTTTGCCTGCTGCTCCCCCTGGTTTGGGTGCTCTCTCATTCCTTCTCTCTCTCATAGAAATAAATAAATAAAAACTTTAAAAAACTAAATAAAGTAGCTTTACTTCAATTGGCACAAAGAGTGGATTTCAGAGAGCCGGGCATAGAGAAATGAGCATTTAGTGTAGGAAGTGAGAGGTGAGAGAAATAATTCTCAATAAAAAATTATGTAGGTAAACTTCTAATAAGTCTTATAGGTGTGAGTTTACATATGTTTTGGTTTTGCACATGTTATGCTATTATTATGCAAATAACTTAGCCATCTGAAATGGCATGTAAAGTTCTCATTTTATAGTCAATTCCACTTTATAATTCACCAAAATGGGAAGTGGGGTACCTATAGAATAACAGAAAGAGCAAACTTGGTATTGTAAGACATATGGTTAAATCTTCATTCAACCCTGACCATGGGCAATTGGCTTCAGGTTTCTTATTTGTAAGATGAAATTAGTAATACCTGCTTTATGCGGGTCTTAGCATTAAATGGAAATCATAACGTGGAGAGTGCTTTGCAAATTGTTCAGTGCTGCAGAAATGTAAAAAACTGAATAAAAGTTAATATACGAGGCACCTAATAGGTATTAATAGAAACAAGGTCCGACCACAGGCAAACACCTATTTTAAGCTCTGACTTGTGCCAAAAATCCAGGGCCAGACGGAGGAAGGAAAGGCCCATAAATAAGTCTCCTTAAGAAGTCCCCTTAGGAAGTCAGCAAAGATTTAAACATTTTTAGCTTTCAGTTTAATTAACATCGAACAACTCCAGAAAAATACTAAAAATTAATTATTTAGGCCTTGTGTGTCATGAATAAAATATATTATTGTCCTGACAGCAATTAAACATATTGAAAGATTCTTCATGACCAGGAAAAGAGACAATCCTCAACACATTTTATAAATGAATCAGTAAGAGAATTCATTTTGTAAATGAAGATGATTTTCCAAACAGCGTATTTCTAATACGTGAAAGAGATAACCAGAGTATTATTCATATTTCAAAAGCAGGTTTACATTCTCAACATAGTTTCAAGATGAAACTCCTGAAAATGTGGGAGCTTTAGTGAATATTATAGATTGTACAAAAAAATTCAATCCCAAGCCCCTTTTTAGCTCATAGATGCATGTGTATTTATGCCAACAGAAGAGACACAACAGACAAGGAGAATCCAAAAAAGAAGAATCATCACAGGCCATGTGAGATATGTGCATGTTAGCGGATTTTCATCCACATCCCAGGGACAGTCAGACAAGACAGACAGTCTTGTCCGAGACACACACTCCAGGGGTGGGTAGCCAGCATGTCTTATAAGAAGCCACACTCTAGAGGAGTTTCTAGTGCTTTGGCCATTTCTATCTCTGATTCACACGGGTATTTGTTATTCATCAAAATAAATGTTAAAATGAGCATTTCCGGGTGAAATTGGTTGTGTTCAAGCTATGTTGATTGGTGGGCCCATGGCAAAGCCCTGGGACCGTCATGTAATATGAATCCAGTGAGCTCTTCCCCCAACTCCCAAGCACAAATACAGATGGGAGGGCTGATGTAGTCATAGTGCTGAGTCTGCTTCTTGAGTTCACAGGATTTGTGCTGCACCGATATCAATGACAGGAAGGACTCATCCTGCCTGTAGAATATCATAGTGTTTCCCTCTAGTGAATATGACACGTGAGGTGTGCTCAGAGCTTCTTCTAGCATTAGGCACTGGAGCTTTGTGAAGACCATAGGACAGGCAGTATCACTGCTGGTATGCCTGCTGATAATGAAGGTTGACAACCCTAAAAAATATTCAGTCTAAGATGCTAAAAGATGGAATCTGAGTCCTCATAACTCAAGCAGAGTTATAGAGAAAAGGCATGTGGCCCTGAATTTTCCCCGAATTGTTAAAGACTATTGCCATTTACTAAAAATAACTAATAGTTACACAGGACTGGGGCGCCTTGGTGGCTCAGTGAGTTAAGCGGCTGACTCCAGCTCAAGTCATGCTCCCAGGGTCCTGGGATCAAGCCCCACATTGGGCTCCAGGCTCAGCCAGGAGTCTGCTTCTCCCTCTTCCTCTGCCCCCAACCCCCTCTTGCTCTCACACATGCATTCTCTTTCTCTCAAATAAATAAAAAATCTTAAAAAAAAAAGTTGTGCATGACCAAATTTACTTGGGCCCATTTACAACTCTGACACACTGATTTGAAAAAATGCAATGTCTCAAATGGAAATATCTAAACAGAAAGGACTTCCATTTTTGGCGTGTAGCCAACTAGATACTCTCAATGAAAAATTCTCCCAACTGAAAAATAAAAAGCAAAAAATGTTGAATACAACATTTCCAGAGACATTTAAATGCATTGCTGATCTGAGAAGAACTTAAGGAATCCTCAGAGGACAGAGAACGAGTAAAGCATAGGCCCGTGCTCCACAAGGGTCTGCCTTACCCTGCAATGCTGATACAGTCAAACAGACCACTGTGAAATGGTTATCAGTCCAAGCTCCACCCATAATAGGGAATCCAAATGGAGACATCTGGATAAAGTTGGCCTGTACATGGTTATACCCTTAGTGTGAATTTTAAGTGGAAATAATGCAAACCAGCGGTGAATGGCAAGGTGACCTCTCATCTCCATTAAGCAGTGGGAGAAAAACATTTGCCCTGAGAATTCACACCTACAAACTACTCTACACACAGGCGTGCTGCCTGAATTCACAAGACCTATGCGGTCTGAAAGATTTCTTCCTGAGAATTTATTTTAAGGTGATGCCAGGTTGATAGAGCCCCAAGGTGCCTGGTAAAAGCCAACAGATTCTTTTGGAAAGGGACACACTTTGTAAGTTTCTAAGTATCCCTCTAAGACAAGTTCCCCAGGAATAAGAGATGACAATTAAATAATAAGAGTCAAGAATCCAAATATCATGATCGAAAACCAAAAGCAACTACTGAGAGTTGAAATATTAGAATTATGAGGAAAGATACAGAATATAAATTGAGTTGGCTTAATATATTATCATCAACAAAAATTAAGATCGAAAATGTTAGTAAGGAGGAAAAGACCAAAATGACAAATGGGAGGATATTTTTTTTAAGATTTTATTTATTTATTTGACAGAGAGATTGAGAGAGCACACAAATAGGCAGAGAGGCAGGCAGAGAGAGAGGAGGAAGCACCCAGGCGCTCCAAGCAGGAGGATTTTTAAAAGAACCAAAAAATTAGAAAAGAAATGGAAATATAAATATTGATAATAAATAACTCAGTGGAGGAAGAAATCATCAGATTAGATTGGGCATAAATGAGGATAGGATCAGGGACTGAAGGATTGAAAAATAATATCCAAAATACATGAGAACAGAGTTCTACCTAGTCAGAGTTTCAAAAAAGAGAATAAAAAGAAGAAAGAAACAATATTCAATACACATTGTGTATAAATTTTCCAGATTTGACTAAAAATATCAATTCTTTTTTTTTAAGATTTTATTTATTTATTTGACAGACAGAGATCACAAGTAGGCAGAAAGGCGGCAGAGGAGAAAGAGGGAGAGAGAGAGAGAGGAGAAAGCAGGCTCCCTGCTGAGCAGAGAGCCCGATGTGGGGTTCGATCCCACCTGGGATCATGACCTGAGCTGAAGGCAGAAACTTTAACCCACTGAGCCACCCAGGTGTCCCCAAAATATCAATTCTTGAATTATACTATAACAATCCAATGAAACACAGACAAGAATAAAAAAAAGGAAATGTATATAAACATCTTGGTCAATGCAGAGATCACTGCAAGACACAGGCCATATCTTAAAATCAGCCCGAGAGCAAAAGCAGATTACCTACAGAGAAGAAACAATTAAACTAATCCAGAACTCTAATAACATCAGAGGCAATAGTGGGTGGAATAATATCTTCAAATTGATGAATGAGTTTCCACTTCTAGCCAAGATGTAGTTCCAAGAATCAGATTCATTCTCCCATCAGGGATAATCAAAAGCAAAACAAACAAAAAATATACCAAAGACCAGACCATGAAACAATTATTTTCAAGACATTGAATCTTAAGCAATTTTAGACAGTGGTCCTTGAGGAAAAGAAAACAAACTAAGCACCCAACCATTGTTCCCAGATTACTGCCATGAGAATGTAGCATGTAGCATGGAGGGGAGGGGGAGCCAAGTTAGTTCAGGAGACTCCCTGGGTGGTAGAGACAGAGCTGAGTGTCCAGGGAGAGCAATGATGGCACATTTCACAGAAGGGAGTACCAGAGGGTAAGGATCAGCACAGAGAAAGGGCCCTGGATATCTGCAGTGTTCTGCTTGGGCATTCAGCCAAGTCATGGATAGCGGACATCCTTTTAAAGAATTAAAAGGAATAGTACCTACCTTTCTTAAAAGGCCAACAATAGTGTCGATTCCTACCAGCCAGCATTGAGTAAAATAATCAAAAGGGTCCTGCCTCAGTAATGAAGAAAAATTGACCACAGATTTAAAGCTGTTCTGGTCTTGCATAACATATGTTAAAAACAAGACCCAAAAGGGTCAGAATGTTTCCAAATAACTTCACTTCATTTCATAATGGAGCTTAGGACATTTAGGAATTCACAAAGTGGACATTCAAACCAAATTTACCAGATATATACAGAATCAGAAAAAATATGATCCATAATTAGCAGAAAAATCAATCAAAATCCTTCCATAATTGCCACAGATGTTCAAATGAGCAGATGTTCAAATAGTAAATTAAAGCAACTGATGTAATTGTATTTTATATGTGCAAAAAGTTAAGTAGATACATAGAAGGTACTTAAAATAACAAAAATTATGCTTCTGGAGATAAAAACTATAATGTCTGAGATTAAACATACATTGAAAGTGATTAACAACAGATTAGATGCTGCAAAAGAAAAAGTTTGGGCACCTGGGTGACTCAGTTGCTTTAGCAACTGCCTTCGGCTTAGGTCATGATCCTGGAGTCCAGGGATCAATCCCTCATCAAGCTCCCTGCTCAGCGGAGGTCTGTTTCTCCCTCTGACCCTCCGCTTCCCTTGCTTGCTCTCTCTCATTCTCTCTCTCTCTCTCTCTCTCAAATATATAAATAAAATCTTTAAATAAAAAAAAGGAAAGAAAAAGTTTGTGTGCATGAGTATATAACATTAGCAAGTAATCAAAATGAAACAAAGAAAAGAAAAACAATAAAAACTAAAAAATCAGGAGTGCCTACGTTGGCTCAGTCAGTTAAGCGCAGACTCTTGGTTTTGGCTTAGGTCATGCTCTCAGGGTCCTGGGATCCAGCCAGGTGTTGGGCTCTCTGCTTATCAGGGAGTCTGCTAGAGGATTCTCCCTCTCCTTCTACCCCTCCCCCTTCAAATAAATTTTTAAAAATCTTTTTATAAAATGAAAAAGCATCATTGAACTATGGGCAACACCAAGTGGTATGGTCTACAAGTAACTGGGCTAGGAAATAATTGTCAAACATTTTCCAAATACGATGAAACCATAAACTTAGAGATCCAGGAAGCTCAATGACCTCCAGGAACAAGAGAGATGGAAAAACATTACCCTATAGCATATCATAATTTAAATGCTCAAAATCAATGAAGAAGGAAAATCTTAAAAGCAGCCAGAGACGAAAGATGGGCTATAGACAGAGAAAAAAGATATGAGTAACTGCAGATTTCATTTTTTTTTTTTTTAAGATTTATTTATTTGAGAGAGAGAGAAAAGGAAGTAGGGGAGGAGCAGACAGAGAGACAATCCCAAGCCAACTCCCTGCTCAGTGAATAGCCTGACACTGGGCTTGATTTATGACCCCCAAGATCATGATCTGAGCAGAAATCAAGAGTCGGATACCTAACCAGCTGAGCCACCCAGCTGCCCCTGACTACAGATTTCTTATTAGAGGCAAAAAAGTGAGAAGACAGAGCCTCAACATATTTAAAGCATTGAGGGGAGAAAAACAAAACAAAACAAAACAAAAACTCTCACTTTTAATTGTAGCTCCTGCAAAGATATCTCTCAGAAATGAAGGATTGCTTAGTTAGGAACAGTGATTTCACTTCTGCGTGACAGAGCGTGTGATTCCACTGCCCATTCCCTGGTATGAGTAGGTTCAGCAAGGAGCTGAGCTTACACTTGAAAGGAATGAGGTGGTATGGGGCAATAGATCATTTTCACTAGGAAGGTATAAATGGGGTCAATGGAAAGTTGATATTCATCTCACATATTTCTAATAAAGCAGTGTAAATCAATATTTCACTTCTCTAGGCTGCTTTTGGCAGGGTTCTGGGGGAAGCTGAACACCCACCTGGCCCTTGTGCTGCACCTCAACAGGGGGACTACTTGTTTTAAAAATATATATATCAAATGGGATCCAGAATTGCATCTGTAACATCTAACATGCCCCAGATATGACTGAAAGTCAGTCATCCTCACCAGAAACAGAAAAATCACAACTCGAATGAGGAAAAAATGTTAACACAGACCAACACCAAAATGAACCAGATTCTGAAGTTATTTGGCAAGGATTTTAAGTTAGCAACCACAAATATGCTTTAATAAACAATCATAAATTATCTTGAAACAAATGAAAAATGGAAAAATCTCAACAAAGAAATTATAAAAAAACACTGAATGAAAATTAGAAAACAAAAAATGCAAATACAAAATAAAAAAAAAGAAACTTGTTAGATGGGCTCAGTATGAGAGTGGACATGAAAGAGTATAGAATCAATATGATAAATCTGAAGAACAAAATATATAGAATCAGCCTAATCTTAAAAACAGAGAAAATGGAATGGAAAAAAAAAGGAATCAAATCTCAGCGACTTTTGGATCAAGAACAAAAGAGCTAACATTCATATCTTGGCATCCCAGATAAAAAGGCCAAAGAGTAGAAGTAAAAAAAATATTCAAAGAAATAATAGCTGAAAACTTCCAAATTTGGTAAAAGACTTAACCCTACAGATACAAGAAGCTGAGCAAACCCCAAGTAGGTTTAACCCAAAGAAACTCTTGCCAAAACACATCTTAATTAAGCTTCTGAAAACTAAAGAGAAAGAAAACAAACAAACAAACAAACTCTGAAAGCAGCCAGAGAGAAATCATGCATTATCTATGGGGAAGACCAGTTCAAATTAGGACATATATCTAGTCTGAAACCATGGAGACAAGAAGGAAGTGATACAAGACTTTTCAAGTATTGAAAGAAAAGAAATGTCAATCATGAATTATATGTCTGGTAAAAATTTCTTCCAGGAATGAAGGAGAAATAAAGACATTCTCAGATGAAGCAAACCTAAGAGGATTTCTTTCTAGCAACTCTACCTTTTAAGAATAACTAAAGGAGGGCGCCTGGGTGGCTCAGTGGGTTCAGCCGCTGCCTTCGGCTCAGGTCATGATCTCAGGGTCCTGGGATCGAGTCCCGCATTGGGCTCTCTGCTCAGCAGGGAGTCTGCTTCCTCCTCTCTCTCTCTGCCTGCCTCTCTGCCTACTTGTGATCTCTGTCAAATAAATAAATAAAATCTTTTAAATAAAAAAAATTTAAAAAAAAGAATAACTAAATGAGGTACCCCCCATCTCTCTCTCTCTCAAATAAATAAATAGATAAATAAATAAATAATTTTTTGGATTAAAATAATCAGAAGTGTTTGTAGAATCTCATGCTAACAATTACTGTAATAAAATTGATGCATATACAATGAAACTATTTTTATATTCTGACCAATAGTTCTTTATTGAACTACGAGATAAAATTAATTTTGTTAAATTAGAAGACTCTTCTATAGGACATGTGTTCTTCAAAAATCTATGATGCGTATTTTTTAATTAATGCAATCTCTGAATACTAGCAAATGTCAAATAATCCTAATAAAACCTGACCTGGTTCTCAAATTGTTGCATTGATGGTGTTTTGAAATTTATACAGTTTCTGGTTCCTTGGTCAGAAATGGGTGTTGAGGGACGCCTGGGTGGCTCAGTTGGTTAAGCGGCTGCCTTCGGCTCAGGTCATGATCCCAGCGTCCTGGGATCGAGTCCCACATCGGGCTCCTTGCTTGGCGGGGAGCCTGCTTCTCCCTCTGCCTCTGCCTGCCACTCTGTCTGCCTGTGCTTGCTCTCGCTTCTCTCTCTATGACAAATAAATAAATAAAATCTTTAAAAAAAAAAAAAAGAAAAGAAATGGGTGTTGAAAGTGTATTCACTGATGGTCAGAAATGATGGGAATCAGTATGGTACAGAACAGAAAAACAGTGTTGGGGGCAGGGAGGAATGGGGGTTACATAAAGCTTTACACTTCCACAGGGGAAAAATATTTGGAAGTAGCTATAAAAAACCAGTTGACTTCTTTTTTTGAACAGTCGTATCATTCCCTCATAGTAACTCTCAAAGATATAACCGTCTTTACAAATTTAACTTAAAGAGAATTCGACTTCAGATTTTATTTTATAAGGTGTGTGTGCAGGCATGTGTGTTATAAAAATACAAAAGTAGGCATATAAATTAAGTGGTGTGTTTTGTATAGAGGCATGTGAACATGCATGACAGTATACGTGAGGGTGTTCATGCATGTTTCTAAAAGCCAGACTCTTGTAAACACGTTGAGGTGATGTAAGCACCTAGTGTCTGCTCCAGAAAATAGATGGAACCTGTCTGTTTCAATGCCAAGGCCAAAAGCCTCCAAAAGAAGGCTAAATAATAGAACTCTGAGTATTAACACTAAGACCATCATTTATTGGTTAGTAGAAATAGTAGTTGTATCTATTTTGAGATAACATTTCCCAGGAAGCAATAATGTAAGGCTTGAGTTTTGTAATTGGCTTATGACTAAGAAATAGGAAGCATTTTTTTCCTCATTTCCTGCCACTTTGTAGCAGCCTAAATCAATAGCAGGATGTGAGTAAAGAGTCTGTGTGCATTTGCCCTTCACCAAAGCAAAGCAACCAGCCCTACAAGAACAAGAAAAATCGAACAAATTATATCAATACCAACCTGAATATGCCCAAATAATTTTTTTTAAAGGATATTGGACAAGACCTTTATGGGGCTAAAGATGTCCCACTTCTCAAATACACTTAGGAGCAATCATCCCAGGGCTGTATTCTCCAGACCAGAGTTGACAGGAAGGCTCCAAGAGCCCCTATGCCTACCTTCTTAGTGTTAAGAGTTCAGGTGGCTTCAGGAAGAACAGGAAGCCATGTCAGCTCTCAGGCCCCATGTAGCAGCTTGCACCAAATTCTTCTATGCCATCTGGATGGAAGATCCCAGAAAAGCATTCAATCTGGCCATGACACCAGCAGGAAATCACCACCTTCAGATAGCTAACAAGGCCAGCTGAAGTCAATCATTTGAGAGGTATGTTGGCTTTACCCTGTATATTTTAATGAGAGCTAATATTGAAAATAAATGATGAATTACAGTTTAACTCCAGGGACGAGGTTAGCACAGATCAACCTACTCTTTTCTATTCCAAATTAATGGGGATGTAATGTGTCTACAGTGACCTGAAGAAAGGTCAATAGATAGTCTACCAGTCATGTCATCACTTAAAAAAAAAATCTGCCTACCATGTGCCAGACAACTTGCTTGAAGCTGAAGATGAGAAAAGCTAGCTTCTCTGAAGTTCACCATCTAATGGAAGAGGCAGGTACATACTTGAGCAACGAATGGAAAATGAGAACTGAATGACACACATTGCGCAAACAAACTGATGATAATTTGTCCTTTCAGCTGAAATCTCTGATTGCCAGTTGAATGTGGCTCCTTTCCAGCTCTTTTGTTTCAAGTAGGGAGCAGGAAATGTAAGTTACTGTAAATGTGGCTTTATCTATTACCAACACCCTGATGACCTCCACATCTCTGTCCCCACAGTGTCTTTTCCGAACCATAAAGCCATTGACACAATGACCTACTGGATATTTTCACTTATAAAGCCCATCGATCTCAGGAAGGACCCATTGATCTCAGGATTTCGATTTCAAACTCTGAACTGACTCCCATCTTCCCTCCTCCTCTCACTCCTTCCCTCCCCTCCGTCAAATCTGAGCTTCCTCATGTGGTCTTATACTGTTTAAATGACACCTCTATCCACCAAGTCAGTCTTCCTCTTTCCTCATTGTTGAATTAGACAATCAATCCCATTGCTTCTAAAATTCCTCTGTAATCGACTTCATTCAGGTACCACTTTTCACCCAACAGTCCTTAGACGGGTCCTCCTGTCTCCATTGCCCCCGTTTATCATCACACACAAATCCACACCTGTACCCACACCCACCTGTACACTGAAGTTAACACTGTGACCAGGACGACCTTTCTAAAACATAAATTGCTCATGTTTCTACAACTACGTAAAACCCTCAGTGGCTCCTGTCACCTACAGACTAAATTCTGAATTCTCTAAATGATGTATAAGACCTTCCAAGTTCCAGGATTCCCTTCCGTGGCCCCACAGCTGGAGTTCTTCAACCTTTCCTTCGGGGACCACTTTACCTTCTAACTATCTACAGCAACTTCAATAGACACTGTTGCAGGGATCTGTCTACATGTTGACCTCGTATTTTAGATGGGCAATTCCCCAGGCCAGGGAGCTATCGCCTACTTATCTGTGAGTCCCTGAGGCTGGCACACTTTTGGGGACACGGTATGCCCACACAGTCAACAAATATTTGATGAATGAATGCATGAAGAAAACATAAGTTATAAAGTTGTTTCAAAAAACATTTATCTAATTTGGTATTTACATTACCTCTTGACACAAGTAATCGTGACCTTGAGAACTTAAAGCCAGAACCAGAATCTACTGCTGTGATCCACCCACTCCTCATTAGAGACTCAAAACAAATGATGAGGAAAAAATTCCTATTTCTTCCAATTATGGTCACTAACTATTAAAATTTTTTCTTCTTAAGGTATCATTTATATAGAATAAAATTCACTGCTTTTTGTGTATAATTTTGCAAGTTCTGATAAAGGCACATGGTCATGTAACTATCACTTCTGGTAGTTATGGAGAAGTTGTCATCAGCCCCAAATTGCCCATAACATTGGTAGTCAACCATTGCCCTGATCAGAGTATTGTAATCATATGGCATGCAGTATTCTGAAACTGGCTTCTTTCACTTAGCATAATGCATTTGAGAGTCATCGATGTTATTACAGTTATCAATGCTTTGCTACTTACTATTGCTGACTAGTATTCCATCAAAGGACCACAGTTTCTATCTCCACTCACCAGCTGAAAGACATTTGTGTTGTTTTGTTTCTCCATTTTGGGCTAATTATAAATAAAACTGCTATAATCATTTGCTAGAGATTTGTGTGTGAGCAGACATTTTCATCTCATCCGAATAAATATCCAACAATGGGATTGCTGGGCTTGATGATAACCATATGGTTAACTGTATAATATATCACCAAACCGTTTTCAAATTGGCTATACAATTTTGCATTCTCACCAAAGATACATTCAAATTCCAGCTGTTCCACATCTTCGTCAGAACTTGGTATTGTTTCTTTTTTCTTTTACTTTTTTTTCTTTTTCTTTTCTTTCTTTCTTTCTTTCTTTCTTTCTTTCTTTCTTTCTGCCAATCTAGGAGGTATATAATGTTAATCTCAAGTTTTAAATTTGCATTTCCCCACCCTCCTACACTGTTGGTGGGAATGCAAGCTGGTGTAACCACTCTGGAAAATAGCATGGAGGTTCCTCAAAAAGTTGAAAATAGAGCTACCCTAGGACCCAGCAATCACACTACTGGGTATTAACCCTAAAGATACAAATGTAGTGATCCAAAGGAGCATGTGCACCCAAATGGCACCCCAATGTTTACAGAAACAATGTCCACAATAGCCAAACTATGGAAAGAACCTAGATGTCCATCAACAGATGAATGGAAAAAGAAGATGTGATATATATATATATATACAATGGAATACTATGCAGCCATCCAAAGAAATGAAATCTTGCCATTTGCAATGATGTGGATGGAACTAGAGGGTATTGTGCTTAGTGAAAGAAGTCAATCAGAGAAAGACAACTATCATATGATCTCCCTGATATGAGGAAGTGGAGATGCATCTTAGGGAGTTTGGGGGGTAGGAAAAGAATAAATGAAACAAGATGGGACCGGGAGGGAGATAAACCATAAGAGACTCTTAATCTCACAAAACAAACTGAGGGTTGCTGGGGGGAGGAAGGCAGGGAGAGGGTGGCAGGGTTATGGACATTGGGGAGGGTATATACTATGGTGAGTGCTATGAAGTATGTAAACCTGGCGATTCACAGACCAGTATCCCTGGGGCTAATAATACATTATATGTTAATAAAAAAATAAATTGAAAAATAAATAAATCAAAAAATTTTTTCATTTCCCCAATGACTAATGATAGTAAGCATATTTGCATGTTTTTATTTGCCATCTGCATATTTTCTTTAGTGAAGTGTCTCTTCAAAATTTTCATCCATTTTTTTAAAGATTTTATTTATTTATTTGACAGAGATCACAAGTAGGCAGAGAGGCAGGCAGAGAGAGAGGAGGAAGCAGGCTCCCTGCTGAGCAGAGAGCCCGATGTAGGGCTCAATCCCAGGACCCTGAGATCATGACCTGAGCCAAAGGCAGAGGCTTTAAGCCACTGAGCCACCCAGGTGTCCCAATTTTTACCCATTTTTTAAAAATATTGAGATGCATGTTTCCTTGGTATTGAACTTCAGGAGTTCTTTGCATATTCTGGATATGAGTCTATATCAGGTAAGTGATTTGTAAAAATTTCTTCCAATTTGTGATTTGCCTTTGTATCATAGTCACAGTGGAATTTGAGGAGCAGAAGTTTAATGAGGTGATATCCAATTTATCATTTTTTTTCTTACAAATCATGCTTTAGTTCATATTTAAGAAATTTTTGCCTTTGTCTAACCCAAGATCACAAGATTTTATCCTATATGTTTGTAAGAGTTTTATGGTTTTAACTTTTACATTTAAGTCTATATAACTCATTTTGAGTTAGTTTTTGCATATGGTACAAGGTAAGTATTGGTGTTGGCTTTTTATTTTTTTTAAAGATATATTTATTTATTTTAGATACAGAGAGAGAGCACAAGCATGAGGGGCAGAGGGAGAAGGAGAGAATTTGTAGCAGGGTCTGTCCTGAGCTTAATCTCACCACCCTGGGATCACAAGCTGAGCCAAAACCAAGAAGCTGGTCACTTAACTGACCGTGCTACCCACTCAGAAACAGAGCAAACCAACAGGGCTGTGACAGGCAGGCTTTGTAAAATGCAGAGGATAGGGTAACCCCCAGTTACCCAGGAGGATGAGATTGGTTTATCTGAATGATTCTGTGGACTAGCAGGAAATGAAGCCGAGGTTGAAGCTGTTAGAGCTAAGTCAGGGCAACTCATAGGGCCTTTCTAACTATATATCCAGTGACAGCAGGGAAACTTACAGTTTGGTTGAGGGCCCTGTGAGGCTCCAAGATATCAAGGCAGCTCATGAAATTTTAGACCTTATGCTACACAAGTAAATCTTGAAATCCTATAGTGTAAATATTCCAACTTTCATTTTTTCTTTTTCTAAAATTACTTTGACTATTCTAGTTCCTTTGTTTTTCCATATATATGTATTAGCTGGTTGATTTCCACAAAAATACTCTGCTGGAATTCTGCCTGGAGTTGTGTTAAATCCATAGATCATTCAGGAGATACATGCCATCTTGACAACACTGAGTTTTCCAATTTATGAACACAATATATCTCTCCATCTGTTTAGATTTCATGTGATTTATTTTCACAGCATGCAGATCTTGAACATATTTTGCTAGATTTATATCTAATCGGTGCTATTTTGGTGCTATTAAAATAGCACTTTAAAAAATTCTATTTCCAATTGTTGAATGCTAACTAATATAGAGAAATGTAATTGACTTTTGTATATGGACCTCGCATCTGGCAACCTGGACTGTGGAATTTTCTACAGAGACAGAGTACCTCTTTATCGAGGTATGAGAATCATTTATACATGTACTGCACAGAAATGATGTTGCTTAATCAGAATGCAAAAAAAACAGCAGGAAAACCATGAGTGACTCACTTCCATGAGTCTCCATCAGGTTCTTGAACTGCTCCTTGGAGATAGGATCTGTTTTAACTTCTAATTAGCAACAGAAAGAAAGAATGGGGATTTGGTGGGCCTGCTGGCCCCATCCACACACCTGTGGTAGATTCAGAGCTTGGGAAGAGTGATGACTGAGGCAAAGCAGCACGCAGAGCAAGAGCCAACTGGGATCCCGTGGGTCTGTTACTTATGTTCTGGAAAGAAACCCATGTGGCAGCTTAGGAGTCAGATGTCAGATGCCGGGAACGCTGAGCCAGTTGCTCACGTTTCCTGATCAACACCTTGTCAGGCGGGTACCCTGTGTTAGGGCAGCGAGCAATGCAAGCATCCAGCCATCTCCAGAAAGAATTCCCTGGGTCAACTTAGTTACTAAACACATAATAATCACAAGAAGAAGAACCTTTGTTATTCTGTGCTATATCCATTCACTTATTTTCAAGAATGAAGATAACTGATGGGTGTTTTCCAAATCTCCCAAAATAATCAAGTGTTCATGACATGAGTTTTTCTCTAAAGATGGCCCATACTAGAACAGGCTGGTGAGCCATGAAAGCTAAGAAACAGTTGAGGAGGGCCCCACCTCTGCAGGTTATTGTCAGATCAGATCTGAGCAATACAAAACAGCCCAGAAAGTTCTGCTTCAGCCTCCCCCCGATCCTCTGCACAGGCAAGCTGGCAGACACATACCTCGCTTGTTTTAACTAAATAAGCAAACATGAAAGCTGTATTTAGAATTTCTAGAGCTGTCTTATATCTATAAATGTATATATAAGCTTGATTATTATGAAGAATATTTAGCTCTAAGCACCTGAAGCCATGGATATTTAGGAAAGAGGTCATCGCCAGGAGCTCCAGGACCAGGGAGAGCAAGCTACATCATGGTTCTCTCAGCCGGAGTGCCCCAGAAAGCAGACCCTGAGGGCCTTTTTTCAGGAGGGTAATCCCGAGGACAAGAGTGAAGAAGGGAAGTGAAGTAGGGAAATGGACATTCTAGCAACTGGCCACCACCTAGGGACACTCATAGCTCCAGTTTGCAGAACTGTCTACCAAGTAGACATAGTAACTGCTTCGCAGGACAATCCACCTTGGGAGACAGGGAGATAAATCTATCCTCCTCCTGTCATGCACCGATGGAAGGTTCTTTCCCTGAGGTATCAAGCCCCCCCACCCTTTATGTGTGATGAGCCTCAACTCCAGCGGCCTCCCCATAATCACACCTCAACCTCACCAGAAGAACCTGTGGGCAGGAGAGTGAAGTCCGAGCCTGGGTGACTGGTGGCAGCCCAACTCAGAGCTGGTTGCCATGATGATGGCTATGGATGACAAAAGTGACAGAAGACCCCAGAGACAGGGAGGCTGAGGGGATCTGAAGCAACATATAACAGGTATCTGGTACAAAGATGAATAGATTTCTCAGGGTGCGGCCACCTTTTGCCCTCAATGTCTTCTCCTCATGATGCCCTGTGGGGGAGGCTTCCTTCATCTCACACCATGAAGGGTACAGACATCACAAGATGCTAGCTTCTCTGCATTCTTGTGGCCCTTGAGACAATCCTTCACACATCATGACTATTCAATGGAGAAAAGTAGGAAGAGAAGAGAGAAGGGACAGGGAGAGGAATGGAAAGAAAGAGAAGAAAGGAGAAGAAGGGAAAGGGAAAATGTGAAAAAGGAAATGAAGTAGAGCTGAAAGGAGGTGAGTGTGTGCCTTACCTTAAAAGCTCTGGAAGAACATGTGTCTTTATGCTGTATTTCAGGGTGCAATTGAAATACATATGTTCATACAGAAAAGTTTTCTAGAAATCAAGTCCAAATTACATTTAGACAAGGTCGCCTTCATCTCCACCAACTACAGGGCCTGGGGGCAGGAGAAGTGAGGCTGGGCTCTAGTGGGAGTGGAGGGGACACAGAAATGTCTCCTGATGTGGCCCAGAGGCCCATGAGATGCCTGACAGAAGTTGTTTAATTGTGTCTCATGTTTCCTTTCAGTCACCTGTTATCTGGGATCCTGAGCTGGGAAGGATGTGGACACACGGTCACTAGAGCAGAAATGCTTGTATTTTCGTGGGTTTTTTTTTTTTCCAGCTACTTAACACTTCAGCTCTTTAAACAACTCCATAGAGTGTGTGCTTTGGAAGCAAACTCATCTGAAAACAGAAGTTCTATGGATGAGGAAGTTTGTGCTGTACTTTTTCATGTTTCCACTTTGTGGGTTTCCATGACCTCCCTATCTAAAATTTCAAGCACAGCAGACTTCAGTATTTCATTCCTACCTTCCTGGATGGATTGTCTTCTCAGCAATCATTACCATCAGAATATTAGGAAGCTCGCTTATTCCTGTCTTCCACATTACACAGTGTCTTCTTCCCAAGAACAAGGGTTTCAGTTTTTGTTGTACTTTTGAAGTGACTTTATCCCTGATATCTGGAACAGTGTCTAATGCATTGTGTTTGACTAATCAATATTTGTTGAGTGGATAACTAGACTTGGGCGGTGTTTTCCATGACTCTGACATTCTTGGGGTAGGGAAAGGGGTACATCCTCTCTCTGTGTATTTATTTCCAGGAAATCAGATAGAAGGCTTTGAATGGATTGTCCTCCCAGGAACAATGAGTCTTATCATGGTCCAG
Source organism: Mustela putorius furo (assembly GCF_011764305.1). Taxonomy (NCBI): domain Eukaryota; kingdom Metazoa; phylum Chordata; class Mammalia; order Carnivora; family Mustelidae; genus Mustela; species Mustela putorius. Next base: position 7,673,534 of record NW_025422010.1, on the reverse strand, counting down.
CTTCAGGATTCTCAGCCAGTCCTAATGCCCTTGTTATAACACCTTGGTTTCACCCTAATGGAAACAAAAAGCCTACTTTTTTCCAGAAGTGCCTGCATGTATTTCAGGCAGCTTATCCTTTAAAATAAGTGTTAAGGCCATAAAAATGTAGACATATTCATATTCTAGGGAATAAATTTGGCCACTCTGACTTTAAAACATAAATAAAAATACCAACTCTATGAGAATTGTATATTATTGTATATAAAGTTTACTGGCATCGTCACTGAAACATAATAAATTTAAAAATTACATCATTGAGCATGTTTACTGCTATGACTCAATGTCAAGGAAAATAATAATTTCAAGAGTAAAATAAATGCCAGACACTATTGATGATAATGTCTAGCTATAACCATAGCACAAAGACGTGGAATATATTTGAATATGTTAATTATTCAGTCTTAGGAAGGAGATGACTGTTGTTGCATTTCACAAGCCTATTGATTCAAATTTTAAAATATGAACTAGTAACTCGAAGAGCTGTTTTAAGTGGAAAATATATTTTGTTTTATCTTGTTTGCAAAGTCTTTGAGGTAAAATGGTTGCCCACCTGCATCTGAATTAACGGAAAGGGCAAGTAATTTCATAAGGATTTCAACGACCTCACATTCTATTTTGATTCTAAGCTTATGATTATCTGAAGGCAGAATTTTAAATAATGTCTTAAGTTCTAGATCACTTCATTATTTGGATTGAGGGAAATGTCACATGACCGAGTTCATTACCAATATGTCAGAACATCATATAATCTACTGTAGGCATAGCTGACATGAGATGTCTTATAAAACATTCACCCAAATATAACAAGTAAATTCCTAAAATGTATTATGAGAACTCTGCATCGCACCTCGTCAGACAACACCTGTGCATAGCAATACCTTCTGCAAGATTTCTGATCAGTTTATATGCTCCTACCACCACCCTTTCATTTCATGAGATCACAAAGTCTGCTGAGGAACAGTGACTTGTCCAAGGACAGAAAGAATTTTAGACTTATTTAAGAGCCTCTGGTTTGAATTATTGCTCTAATGTAATAAGCATCTACATTTCTTTTAAGTAACATATTAGTTCAAAATACCTTCAAGAAAGTCAAATAAGTGACATAAATTTTAATCTCCTCATTAAAGCATATCAATGTCTTTATTGTATCCTAGGTACTTAGAAATAAATGTCTCCATGTCGCAAATACTGGAATAATTAAAGCTGCCATATTTCTAGTTTCAGGGAAACTTGAATTTATTTTATACATGGATACTAAGTTTTTAATATTTCTAAAAGTCAAAAATTATCAAATTGAGGGGTGCCCTCGTGGCTCAGTTAGTTGAACGTCTCCTTTGGCTCAGGTCATGATGCCAGGGTCCTGGCATTGAGCCCCGCATTGGGCGCCCTGCTCAGTGGGAAGCTTGCTTCTCCCTCTCCCCTACTTTCTCTCTCTCTGTCAAATAAATAAATAAACTTTTAAAGAAATGATCAAATTGAAGTAGATGAAGCTTTTTACCACTTTTGCAATAATTGAGAACATAAAGCTCTGAGCTTAATCTACAGAAATGCACTTTCATTTTTTATTGAAATTAGGAAATCTTTAAGTGCCAAAAGAATATAACAGCATTAGTGTGTACTTTAAATATTAACATTGGTTTTATTCAACCTAATGCCACAGAGTTCATTTAAAATGTTTTAAATATAGCCTTAAAAGTCTTAGCTACGTGATAGTAAAAAGCAAAACTTCTTAAATGTCCAATTTCAAAGATCCCTTATAAGAAATATGGAAGCCAGACTCTACAACAGAACTAGAAATTCTCTACCCTAAAAGCTATTGTCTTTATACTCTTGCTTATCTTCACTCAAACTCTAAAAAGTAATTAAAAATATGAAATCTAGTATTTCCCGCCCTAAAGCTGCCATTTATAAACACAGTATATCATAACACCCTCACTAACATAAAAAACCAATTGAGTAGTAATAATTACATGGCTGTGGCCACAAAAAATGAATTTTTTAACTTTATAGTAAGCATCTACTTTTATTTGATGGTTTTCATAAACCAACCGCGTGTGCATTTTTTTCTTCCTGCATTGACAGCTCTGCCCAGAAAAAGTGCCTTAAGTCTAATTTTAAAATTATACTCTCTGTTTTCTCAAAAACATTAGTAGATGAGCCATGGACTAGATGCTCTGTTGTGATCTTTGTCATCAGCGCTCAGTGATCTTGGGAAAGTCATGTGATTACTGTGTCTCTGTTTGCTTATCTCTGAAGTGAAAAGTTTGGATGGGATAATCAATGACATTCCCATTATCCTGTATATACAGACATATAAAAATGAGTTGGCACAAACAGAATACAATTCCCAGCAGGGTAAAATCCATTTAGAATGGTGCTTCCAGGTATCCTCTTAAGCTCAAGATGAACCCAGGCAGTTCGGCACTCTCGAGTTACACTGCTAGGGATCTAACCCCACAAAGGGAATTTGAGTTCAATAGAGAGGATTTCTGTGAGTGATCTGAGGCCACGCTTATCCGACCTTTAACGTAAGAGTGAGTATGGCCAGATGGCTCTTATGTCTGAGAGGAAAGAAATTGAAACAAATGACAAAGAAACAGAAAACAAGGACTTTCATTCAAGATCCATTAATGAAAATGTCCACAACCAAACATCAGCATTGAAGAGCATCAGCTTTCCCTGAAGGACATGTAGAAATTCAGGTGAGCCGCCTCACTGTTCAGGCTGTGTGAGAAGCCACCCTGTACACACCCTGATTCTCATCCACTCAGAGAGAGAGTCACCCACATGATCCTGCTTCCGCTGAAGGGAACCTACATCCAGCTGTGCACAGTAGTTTAGATCCTCAACCCTTGGCCTTCTGCCCGCCTACTGTCATCTCCCCTCTGCAAGCACACAGCTTCTCCTGGGCACTCGCTGTCCACCTACTCACTGCCCACAGCCTCCTGCTGACAACCAGCATTTCCTACAGTGCATTCTCGTTTTTTTTTTTTTGTTTTGTTTTGTTTTTTCAGTGAGTGGAGAAAGGGAAGGCATGGAGCACCAGAACTGCCCCCAGGCTTCATTCACTCCTTGATCCTCTCCTTGGGAATCATGGCGGACTCCCATCCAGTCTCAGAAGTTATGATGGCAGAAGAACCAGCCTTCCGTGCTTCATACAACGGTGCCACATCGCCTCTCCTTCTTCTTCCTTTCCTCCCTCCACTGACACCCTTCCAGTGCTCACTCTGAGATTCAGTATCATCCCCACGCTGTGTCCAATATCGAACCTCTTTAAATGGAAGGGTCCTTTCTAGTGACCACATTCAATGAGGACATGTTAGCAAGAGAAGGGTTACTTTGCCCTCGAAGCCATATAAGCTGGTGGCTATTTGTTGGAACAATCATGAAAGCTCCATCCTACCGAGACATGCATACACCTCCCTCATCTTGTGGACTCTAAAATATTAGACTCAGTTCTGGGGCTACAAACACGCTCATGAACATTCCTCCAATCAAATTCTGTAGAACAGCCTCAGAAAGAACCAGTTTACTGAGATTTCGGATAGCTCTTTGAACGGTAGCGTTTACTCTATAAATTAAATACACGTGTCTATACCTCTGCCTGGAGTCTAATTGAATTGCACCAAAGACATATCAAATTTAAATTTGAGACCTTGACCAGATGCATAACATCTGAAAAAAGTCAGAGATGGTTTTCCACATTAACTGGTTATACTAGATAACAATAAGGAAAAAGTACTGTTTCTCTTCTACTTTTATCTTCTGTTTCTCCCAAATAGATGTACTTACTCCTACTGATGTAATCCATGGAAGAATGACATATAAAAACACCTATAAATGAAAGGTGAGCAGTCTGAAAATACGTGGTACAATATGACCTTTACCAGAAGATATTTCTCAATTTTATGGTTTTTAATGAGCCACACAAGAGTTGATGCCTTACTCTGAGATGAAGGTGATTAGGTATATTAGTAGTTGCTAATTCAGGGTATTACCATCTGCATCTGGGGAATCTGCATTTTCTACTTGCATTTTGGTTTTCCAGGCTTATTCGAAATCTTCCCCAAATAGAATTTCAAGTTTCACAATAAAAAGAAGCATGACAAGGGGAGCAGAAAGCAGAAGAAAGACAAGGAGCAAGAGAAGCAGACGTATTAAAGAAACAGACTCTACCAGGTACTGAAAAAGCCACCTTTCTGCCAAGCCTCTTGTGCATGCGCAAATTTACCCCAATGGCATCAACAAAAGGACTATTTAATCCGTAGTGATGGGAAACTTAATAGCTATTTTGGGGAAAAAAAAAATTCTCTAAGGTTTCTATGCAAAATAAGCTTCAGGTGAATTCAAGAGTTGCATGTATTTTAACATGTAAAAAAATGAAAACAGTGGGGTGCAATAAATATCAGCTCTGTAAATTTACAGTCATTGGAGCAATAAGAAAACAATAGGAATAAAAGATTACAATTCTAAACACGAAAAAAACCTTAAAGTAATGAAAATCAACTTCAAAAATCAAACTTTAAAAAACCAACTTTAAAAGAAATTTAAAAATCAACTTTAAAAATCAAGCTTGTAAAATATATTTACAGAGAGTAATATGAGTTGGTCTTCCACAAATATAAATATAAATAATAAACCTATGGGAAAATGATTATTTTTATCAACAGTTATTTCTACAAAAAGCATTGGGTTATTTGACATCTAGTAGGGTGGCAAAAATGCTTTCTTCAAATGCTGACAAGATTTCCTCGAATATGGTACTCTTTTATTCTTTTTTTTCTTTGTGAAGATGAAGTTCATATACATATAATTAATCATTTGAAAACAATCAATTCAGTGGCCTTTAGTACATGCATAATGTTATGCAAACATCACTTCTCTCTACTTTTAAACATTTTCATCACCCCAGAAGAATACCCCACACTCATTAAATAGTCATTCCCTGTTGCCCCCTCCCCACATTTGGTTTATCCATTCCCCCTTTAGGATGGATATTTGGGTTTTGTTCTGTCATCAACTATGATGAATAGTGTTGCTATGAACATTCATGCATAAGTTTATCTGAACACCTGCTTTCAATTCTTTTGAGCATATACCTAGGAACGGAATTGCTAATCATAAGGTGGTTTATATGTTAGGTGTTTTGTATATAAGGTGCTTTATATTTTAGAGAACCACAAAACTCTGTTCCAAAGTGACTGCACCATTGTACATTCCATCCAGCAGAGTCTAAGAGTTTCAACTTCTCCACATCCTCACCAATGCTTGTTACCGTCTTGTCTTTTTTTAATATAGCCATCCTACTGGGAGGTGGTATTTCATTGTGGGGATGATTTCGACGATCCTAATGAATAATGTTGAGCATTTTTTATGTATTCATTTGCCACTTGTATGTCAGCATTAGACTGTGAGCACGGGTTTCTCTGAGGTCTCAAGTTGTCCTAAGACTTCAAAATCTATGATACATTCTAAACAATCTATCGACCTACCTTTCTGCCATTTATCAATTCATTATTTATTTATTTATCTATCTATCTATCCATCTATCCTTATATCTATTTATTGCTTATTTATAATGATATATATAAGTATATATAGGTGGCTTCTTAAAGGTACAAACAATATGCTCCAATATAGGAATTTAAGTTATTTGACCTAATAAATCCACTCTTGAAAATTTATTCTGAGGAGATAAGCAACATATTTGCATATATAATTGCTCACCAAAAATACTGAATGGCAAAAATCAAAACCACCCAAGAGAAACGTTAGGACACTCTTCTATGTCAACATGAAGAAAAATTATGCCAGAAATGAAATATTTATAAAGACCATATAGAAATGTGGAATCATAACCCATGGCAAAAAAGATCTGATTTCCAGGTTCGGTGTCAGTCACAGGGACACAGATTTGAAGGGAATGTCCTCAACCTTTGGGATTCTGCTTCAGTAGAACTTCCTTCAGCACTCTCCCATGCCAGGCCAAAGTAGGTACGTACTATGTATATTTCTGTCCTTCTTCATATGATCTCAACAATAGTGCTTACCACACTCTATTACTGAGGTTCATTTATTGTCTGCTTCTACCTCCCACTGGCAGACTATAAAGTCTGTTAGGGCAGGGCCTGTGGTGTTTACTGGCTGCTGCATGATAAACACCTAACAGAAGGAATGCACACAGCAGGGATTTAATAAACAGTAGTCGAATAAATTTACATATGACAGGATCATGGCATTATGATTAACCTGAATTTCTTAAAACTAATTTTCTTTGTGTTTGTTGTGATATCTATTTTATGGGGAATATTTTCAAAATTGACAGTGCAATATCTCATAATTATCGTTATTATAATCTAAATGTGACATGCTTCCAAATTTCTCAATTAGGAAATTCTTAATTCTGCAAAAACAAAAAGAAGGAAATCTGTGACTGCTCTTTCCTGATTAGAATAATGTGGTTTATATGTCATGATTGCCTTGGTTTTTCTTACCCATTGCCAGTGGGGAAAATGCAATGACCATGTGAGAGTTTTTAGAAATCAGCCATCAAATCTTACTCCATAGGATTACTACTTTACAATAGTTTTTGGCCCTTTGAGAATGATTGCTCACTTAAAAACTAAAGATTATTACTAAATAACCATGCGAAGTTATGAAAGAAAAGCATTTGGAACCATAATTGTCAATGCAATGGATGTTTGCAAAGCAAAGACTTTTTCAGAAAATAAATGATAAAGCAATAGGCAAACCTTTGTCTGTAATTGTATCATAACATTTTTATGGTAGTATCTTCAGTATTAATATTCTATAATATGACCATAATCTGCAATGGGAATCTCAAGAAATTTTTAAATGTCTCTAAAAATGAATGTAAGAGAGAGATTACATTAGCAACTTCTTTGCAGATCTTCTGCAGCCTTGAAATATGTTTTTAATACACGAAATCAAGAAGGGTTTTCTCAATCCAAACTTCTGTTTATAGGAAGAAACGGTATTCACTTAGGAATCCACATACCTAAGCCCTAAGATATACGTCAGTTTTGTAAGTCTGAAGAATAACTAGACTTGTGTCATACGATTAATATTTTCTGGAATGTCATGACTATATCTGGCCCACTTTTGCTGCTTCTACTCTGCCCTTGAAATATCCTTCCAGTATACCGTGAGTTTCTAAACATACAATTATAGCTTTATGTTGTCCGTCTATCACTTTGAGGTTAAGTTTACTCCACACAGACCTGTTTTAGTGCTTTTATGGTAAATAATTCACACTAGAAATGCTGCATCATGAAACTGAGGTTAGGGAAATTGTTATTTAAGCAAACACAATCGATCCCATATCATTTTAAATTTCCTGCCCTGTGATTTATCTTACAGCAAGGACCGGTGGGCCCAAGGTGGCAGCAAGGAGCTCTCGAGGAGAATGGCACACCTATCATCGTGGGCAGGCTTCTCTTCCCTCCCTCATTATTAATAAGGCTGCCCTGCCGCACCACCCCTACGCCTCACAGCTCTACTCCTCTTCCCTCCCTTGCTACTTCCAGCCTTATCTTCTCCACATTCATCTGATCTCCCCAAATCCAAGTGGAAATCCAAATTTCCTTTGGCCAAGAAAACCGTATCAAGTTACTTTTTTGGTATATAATTTTTAAAAAGAAACAAAGGCCCTCAAACGAATGGATCATTCTCGTATTTCCTTCTGAACTGGGAAGAGGGAGATGGCAACAACTATGAAAGTCAGATCTTCAGGATGCCCGTGGGGACAGAAAGAGAGGGGTGCAAGCTCCTGGCAGAAAAGCGACATTGTCCTTTTCTCTTGATAGCTTAGCCGCCCAATGGGGAGCACTCCACTGAAAACTGGTTACAAGAGGCACCCCCTTTCATCTTCGTCACACTCCCATTTCCTTTTTTGCTGCTATTAATTCATTGATTTGCTCTTGAAACACTCACTGGGCAGTATACGATATAGGGGGCCACACTCTAGGTACTTGGGTTACAAAAATAAACAAAATGAGATAGTCCCTACCCTCCATCTGATAGTATTCTAATGAGAGAATATATAAAAATCAATGATTATAACTCAGTACAAGATCCATGATAGATGCTTAGAGCATTGGGGGAGCACAGGGACCCCTGACCCAGTGGGCCCGGGCCCCCTGGAGCAGGCGCTTAGCACTGAAGCGTGGGTCCAGTGAAGGAATGGGACGGGTGGTGTGGGTAAGAACCCTCTCCCAGAGGACTAACAAGAGCAAAGGTACGGATGGGGAATTGGAAGCTTGCAGGATTGGGCAGTGGGAGGCAGAAACAACACCCATGGGAAAGGGAGAAGTAGAGCTGGTATGGTCGTCCCTCTGCTTGGCCATAGCTCTTCCTCCATTGTCTAGACGAACCCGCCGACCTGCACACACACAGGCCCCAGGGAGCCAGCACCATCCTCGAGACCCTGCAGGATATGGTCACGTTTCTCACTTTTTTCATCTAATCGGAACCACCTCTTCTGTTGCTGCTCGGTTTCTTTATCTGCTATTTGCTATCTGCTTACTATTTGATGAGTGAAACATCAGATATTTGCTATCTGTTTACTATTTGATGAGTAAAACATCAAGCACCTTGCAGAACTATGCAGAATCAAGACAGGACACAGAAACTCTGCCTGACCTGTAAGGGGCAATTAAACACCGAGACTATCACCAATACAGATTTAGAGCAAAACTTAGAACCAAAAAGATGTTATTAAAAAAAAAAAATGAAGCAGCAGCAGCAGCAGGAGCAGCTGGGTGTGAGAGGTAGTAAGGCAGAAGCAAGAGTGAAGGAAAACAAGGCCTCCTGGTATGTTTGATCTGTGCCAAGAGCTACACACATTTTGCCTCATTTAGGGGTAAGACGGGGATGACACATGGTAAGGAAAAAGTTCTACTCAAGCAGACTCAAAATCCCAGATCAAGGATGCCTTGAGCGGATTAAAAGTTGGATTGCCCAAGAAATAGACTGGATATTTTAGATAAGAAAAGATGTGCATGGCAAATATACGATACATGACAGATCCATAATGTTAGCTGATGGGGAAAAAGGACAAGATTCCAGAACAAGGAAAGTCACAGTCTCATGGTGTTTGGCACAATGGAGCCGCGGTGATCCCACCTGATAAGATACGGATGCGTTCTTATCCAAACGTTCACACAAGACTGACATGCTGAGCTGATAGCAGAGGGGAGGGACCCAAGATGGATCTGAAAGAAATACTTAGATGTGACATCACAGCTGCCTTCAAATATTTGAACGATGGTTGTGTAGAAAACATCTTAGACTCTTCGATGTGTCATTTTGGAAACAGCCTCAGGATCCAGGATCTCAGGGGTTCACATTTCAGGGAATGAGATTTCCACACACTGAAAGGCATCCCATATGTTCTTGTTGATTTATTGACTGATTTCCAACTTCAGAAAAGAACACCTCCAGTTTTCTCAGGCTTGAAGACGGCAGGTTAAAGCCACTCACAGACCAGAGAGCGGCCTTTGTTAGCAAGGATCTGCCTGAAGTGAGGCAGGTGAAGGCAGAGGACCAGGCGGGAGTAGGAAATAAGCAAATGGACACCCACGCACCCATGCACCCATGCACCCATGCACCCATACACCCAAACACGCAGCCCTGCAGAGTTCACATGGCTTCGTGGGAGGGGATATTCTTTTTTTTTTTTAAAGATTTTATTTATTTATTTATTTGACAGAGAGAGAGAGATCACAAGCAGGTGGAGAGACAGGCAGAGAGGAAGAAGCAGGCTCCCTGCTGAGCAGAGAGCCCGATGCGGGGCTCGATCCCAGGACCCTGAGATCATGACCTGAGCTGAAGGCAGAGGCCTCAACCCACTGAGCCACCCAGGTGCCCCCGTGGGAGGGGATATTCTTAAAGGCCAGTATTTACCAAGTAAAACATACTACCAACCATTAGTGCTTTACTTAGAGTGAGTATGGCAGATTAACTATCCTCTCTCCCAGCACATGCTCCTAAATCTGTGGCTCCCAATCTCATCTATTTCTCAGAATCTAATTAATCCAATTTCTCTACAAAGTTTTCTCTGTGCACTTACGAAGGCCATCTGACACACTGCAGAGAACACAGGCTAAGGAGTCCAGAAGTCCTCAATTTGAATTCTGGCTCTGCCGCTGAGGGACCTCATTCATGCAAGACACTCTCCACCTCTGGTCCTCATGGCCCTATTAGTAACACGATAGTGAGTTTTTACAGACACGGGAGGAGTTAAGTGAAATAATATGAGTGAAGTGTTGGCGTACTTTACAAAAAAAAAAAAGTTAACACCTCTCTTCCTAAAATTTTTATCCTTTGTCTCATCTAAAATTCCATAACATAGGGATGACTGGGTGGCTCAGTCGGTCAAACATCTGCCTTTGGCTTAGGACAAGATCCCAGGATCCCAGGATTGAGTCCCTCATCGGGCTCCTTGCTCAGCGGGGAGCCTGCTTCTCCCTCTGCCTGCTCTGCCTGCCATTCCCCCTGCTAGTGCTCTCTCTCTCTGATAAGTAAGTAAATAAAAATCGTTAAATAAATAAATAATAAAATAAAATTCCATAACAAAGAAAGGGTAATAAATAATAAATAATGTATTAGTACTATTCCTCTGTGCTAGAGGGCATGGGGTAGGTGACAAGCTTTGGGGCAGGGAGGGTATAAGGAGAGGACTATAATGTACTCACAAGTCCAGACCCAGCCCTGCAGCCACAGGGCAGACGAGGTGGGAATTTTCAGTGGGGAAGAGGCTCTTGAAGAAGCAAAAAAAAAAAAAAAAAAAGTACTGACAGAGACTGGCGGGTCACTGAAGATACACGTTATTGACACAGCCTTCCAAACAGAAGCATTTTGCCCTATTACCCAGGATTTCAACCACACAGTGGGGAGTGCATATAAAGAATTAGTAGGGAATTAAGACAAAGACTGTACTAGGTAATTATCTGACACCAGGTAAGTTTCATACATGTCATAACTTCAGAGTTTCATCCATGTGATTGTGGATACTTTGGAGACAAAATTCAGTTCTGAGCCGTTCCTGTTACCTTGTAGTTGTGCATGACCCTGGGCAAGAATCATGACTCCTCTAGTAAGAATGACAACAGTAACAATAGCTGATCGTTAACGTGCACTCAGTGCGGGTCAGGCACTGTAGTAACTCTACTGCCACAACAACGCTTTGAGATGGCAGATCGTCATATTCACAGTCAAGGACCCGGAGCCACAGACGTGAGTCACCTCCCATGGTCATGTAAGATCCTGCATTTATTCATATACTGAATAATATAAGAAACCCTCATGTAAAATCTTTCTCGCAATGAAATGACACATTCTATTTGAAAAACACCATGTGAACTGAACATCCCTGCATGACTGTCGCGCCGAGAATCAGGATATCAACAAGGGGCTGGCCTAAGAGATTTTTATCCCCATGCGGTTTCTCTTCCGCATGGGTGCTACCCTCTGAATCTGCCCTCTTGCCTGCAGAAATCTGGCTTTTGGCAGTCGACCCTGAACGTGTTCGTTCTTCCAAGAAAGCAGACTCTATCCAATCTCGGTTGCCAGAGTTCTCTTTCAGCAACGCTTCCCATCCAGAGACTACAGATCATAAATCAGTGTTAGACTGGAGTTGCCTTCTTTGCCCACAGTGCCGAGTGCCAGGCTCCATCGCGGGCTGGCACGTGCCTAAGTGTCAGGGGACGGAACAAGCAATCAGCCTCACTTACCAGGGGCGGAAGGAAATAACACCCAAGGCTAATTGCACGTGTAATAACTGTGATTGGAAGGTATATGGATGATCCAGGGGCTTTGAGACTATTTTAGTTTAGAGAAAATCAGACCAATACCCTCATCCTTGCACACATGACCAGGGAATTAAAACTCGGTCTGGGTATTTTTCTGATTGTTGTGTTGAGGAGCAGTATGTCCTTGCAGGGAGTTGTCAGGGGAGAGAAGAAAAGAAGAAGGAGAATCAAGGCTCTTCCAGATGCCACCTCTTGGGGCCTCCAGGCTAGCTTCCATGAGAAAGCAGGAAGCAGGAAGTGACTTCAAAAATTACTCTTAAAAAAAGCACAGGCTAGTTTCCTTTTATATATTTTGTCTTCCATTCCATAAATATTAACTCTTTCCTGCACTGTACTGTGTCAAATGTGAAAAATCCATAGGGATCATTTATATGAGGATGGATCATTATATGGGGATGGATTCATCAGGAGACTTTGCAAATCTAGGGGTCTATCTCTAATTAACACCATTAATGATGAGTATGATTAATGTGGAGTCTTCTGGCTACATGTGCCACGAGACGAGTCAGCACTAGCACTAAAAAGCAGAGTGTCTGCAAGAGAGGCTCGCTGTAAGCATCTGTCTCACAATCATCAAGATGAGATGCCCATCAGGGAAATACAAATCAAAACCACAGTGAGATATCACCTCACACCAGTCAGAATGGTTAACATTAACCAATCAGGAAACGACAGGTGTTGGCGAGGATGCAGAGAAATGGGAACACTCTTACACTGTTGGTGGGAATGCAAGCTGGTGCAGCCACTCTGGAAAACAGCATGGAGGTTCCTCAAAAAGTTGACAATAGAGCTACCCTATGACCCAGCAATCACACTACTGGGTATTTACCCTAAAGATACAAAAGTAGTGATCTAAAGGGGCACCTGCACTTCGATGTTTATAGCAACAATGTCCACAACAGCCAAACTATGGAAAGAGCCTAGATGTCCATCAACAGGTGAATGGATAAAGAAGATGTGTTATGTATATACAATGGAATATTATGCAGCCATAAAAAATGAACTCTTGCCATTTGCAAGGATGTGGATAGAACTAGAGGGTATTATGCTGAGTGACATAAGTCAATCAGAGAAAGATAATTATTATATGATCTCTCTGATCTGAGGAATTTGAGAAACAAGACAGAGGATCATAGTAGAAGGGGGAGGGGAATGAAACAAGATGAAACCAGAGAGGGAGACAAACCATAAGAGACTCTTAATCTCAGGACACAGACTGAGGGTTGCTGGAGGGGAGGGGGAATAGAAGGAGTGGGGAGGCTGGGTGATGGACATTGGGGACAGTATGTGCTGTGGTGAGTGCTGTGAATTATATAAGACTGATGAATCACAGACCTGTATCCCTGAAACAAATAATATATTATATGTTAATTAAAAAAAAAAAAGATGAGATGCCAAACTGCCAGGCCCACATCTGTCTCTTGGTGTTCTTATCACACTCCACTGTTTTCTACATTGGGTCTCAGCATGGAGATCCTCCTATGTTTTAAGCACAGAAGAGCATCAGGATAAAGTACTGTGAAGGTCTATCATAACCCCTTGGTCAGTGGGCTTCTAGGCCCAGTTTCCTGTGCTCCTAGTGAGGAAAATCAGAACTCTAGATGCTCCTTCCTCTAGAGGGGGAGAAAGCAGCTGATCTGGGGGGGTCTGCCCTCAGGGAAAAATGACTCTAACCATGAATACTACAAATGAATAAAGCAAAGGAGATATTGTAAGGAAACAGCAGCAACTTATTTAAGTCCTGTGAAACTAGACTTAAGAAGTGCAGTGGAGAAAGGAATCATAAGTAGACAACAAATAACGAGTTCCCAAATAGAAGGAAAGATGGTGGAAAGCCAGGCAGCTCAGTGCTCAGATCCCAGTTCAGACGTGTGGCAGCCTGGGTGACTCACTTGCTCTCCTGGAGGCCATTTCCTCATCTTCACAATCAATGCTACCCTCACCCAGCCTCATCATCATTGAACTCATCCCTACCTCAGCACCTTTGGACAGGAAATACACTTATACAAAAGAAAGGCACCTCTTTGGGGGAAGACAGCTCACAAAAGGCATAGCCCTATTGGGGCAAGGCTTGACCAGTAGACTGCCTCTTTGTAGGAATAAAATTATCCCGTGTCCAGCTTAATCCAGCTTGGAAAAGGCCACCAGCCCAGTGCTCAGAGCCTACGGTGAATGACAGCTCCCACTCACCTCCTCAGGGAAGCCCACAGACTTCCTCAGGGAAGCCGTCCATCGGCATAGCCTGACCCACCCTGACTCACAGAAAGGAACCAGGTCATGGGTTGGGAGAGCCCTCCCTAAGAACATTTGAGCTCATCTGTAACAAGGAAAAAAAAAATGAATCCTTAATTAGAGAAGGAATCTAATGCTCCGTGGGGTCTGACCGCTAGTAGGCGCTCTACAAAGAGCATCCATTATCACCACAAATTTTTCCTTCATAGTTTCGAACTCAAAAGTTTCTTGCAATCAGTAACCTGCTTTAACACAGCACAGGAATCCAGAGAGGCCTTGAAATTTCACGAACACTGCCGCACAACCACCAGTGAGTCCAATAAACCACTTCTGTGGCATCTGTAGTGACATAATTGAAGCCGGGTTTACATTTATTTAAATAGTATAGTTTTGAGGGAATGAAAATATTTTAGTAAGCGGCACAACACATGTTTGAGGAAAATTTACAGAGGTACCTACCCCCTGCCCCACAGATTTCCTCACTTACCTATAAGCACCGTTTTGGAAATGAAGAGAGAGAGGGGAGCTGGGGGAGTAAAGTTTCAGGTCTGCACAATGGCACCTTTAACAAACCTGCCAGCTAGTCAGGAACAAAATAGGCTGGTTTGAAAAACTCTTTACCACTGCCAGTTAATATTCACAGGGCTCTAGGGGAACAAGAACTTTCAATGACTCAATATTTATAAATGCTACTGTTGTCCCCCAGACATGCATCTTAGATTCCTGAGGGATCTTGGGAGTTTTTGCTATAATGAGGGTGAAGGTATTTGAGTTTTAAATGGGGAGAGGAGTAAGTAGGAAAACAAACTTAAACACACATAAAGGAGCAATCGGTGGTCTTGAATTTGAATGTGACTTCAATGACTGGGAAATCCGACCTGTGTGGGTGATTACATTTTAATTTACCAATGTCTTAAACAGAGAGAAAGTATTTTAAATTGCACAGCCCTTCTGGAGAAGATACTTTCTTTGTCTTTTTGTTTGAAATTTTGCTGCTTTGTGTCCACAGATGCCAAAAAAGGCTACCCTTCAAATGCAGGATATCAAACTAGCTGAGTTTGTGTTTACAACTCCAATGGTGTAATCGAAACTCCAAATGCTCAAGGAACAATAACATTAGTGAAATGAAGTCAACTCTAAATTAAAAGTCAGTGTTTCCATTACCCACTCTCACAGTATTTTCTGGAGTTATATAACTTGATCATTAAAAAAAATGCTTGAGGCTGAAAACCTGTTCTGTGCCAATCTTGAACTAACCTAGTTTTGCAAAGCTCTGAAGTTTGTTTGCCCTTCCTTTTTATCCCTTTTCAAGAATGTATTACTTTTAAACACTACACATGAAACTGGACCAAAAAAATCGGTAACACCCGATGAGCCAATGCTGTTACATGCATCACTACTTCTTTTTTCAGAAGAAATTCACGATTTCTGTAAACTCACTTTCAAGGTGCCTGTGACACCTTGAAAAAGAGTTCAAATTCCTTTTTCAAACTCGGTCTTTAGCACATCTCTTCTCTGTTGGTGACCTCATCCACAAAACTGTAACTGCAAATTGGAATAGTAACTTTGGTAGGAATAAATCTCTCTCTAGAGCTTAACTTGGTAGAAATAAAGTTTACTATTATGATTTCCGTTATATTGGCCCTCTGTGGAACAGAAAAGAGCTTTTATACAAGGATATCAAAAAAAGGAAAAGAGGACAGTATGTGAGATCATTCTTCACTGACAGTAGACCGTAATTGTGCATGAATAAAGATATCTCGGGGGGGAGACATGGAAATATCTGGGCATCTGGGAACCCAAATACTTAGGATATGAAATTAGGAAAGGCAGAGCTAACTCCCCAAGATTGAGTTGTAAGGAATGCTTATGTCAAGAGGCCAGCTCTGGCTACGCTCAGGATGGCCTCCACATCTTCGCCACTGAAAAGTGCAAACTTCTACATGGCATTAGCATAGGATCCATCCAATCTGGATACTTGCCTGGGAAGAAGGAGACAAATGAAACAAACTTCTGTGTGTGTGTGTGTATGTGTGTGTGTGTGTGCGCGTAAGTCTGTATATCTTCCTGTTTGCATCTTATAGGGGAGGCCATACATAGAGTAAATATATCTATAAATGTGGAAAGGGGAATGTTTTAACATTTCAATTACATTTTTATTTTGACTTTTATAGAACTGTGGAAAATCATCCTTTTTAAAGTTTTATTTATTTTTATTTTTTTTTAATTAATTTTTTATTTTTTATAAACATATATTTTTATCCCCAGGGGTACAGGTCTGTGAATCACCAGGTTTACACACTTCACAGCACTCACCAAAGCACGTACCCTCCCCATAAAGTTTTATTTATTAAAGTCATCTCTACACCCTACTCAGGGCTTGAACTCCCAAGCCCAAGATCACATGCTCTTCCAACTCATCCACCAGTCACCCTAAAATTCATCATTTTGCATAAAAATTAGAAACAGTTAGACTCTGGGTGAGAAGAAATGACGAACCGCACTTAATCTAGACACCCTCCAGTACAGTTGTTTCTACAATATCACTCAGCATCTAAATTATTTTGTAGACACAGGCAAGATATATATTTATAAACTCAAATTTTAAAAAAACTGAATGAGTTGTTCTCTATCTTGTGATTAAATACTTTCAGTGATAGATAAATCATTATCCATGAAATAGCCTTTTATTCAGACAACATTTTTGGTTAAAAAATCTTTCCTCATGATCCTAGGAATGTCTTCTTAAGAAGTATCAAAAGGATTTGAGACTGAGAAGCACAAGGAAATATTGCTATAATATTTCTATTAAGTCTAAAAAGATCTGAACCCAGTCAAATGTAATAATTTTTTAATCATTAAAACATAACTAAACTACTTATTATATAAGCATTTTCTTTTATCAAGTTTTGAATAATGAAGTGACTTTCACCAAACAGTAAAGCCACGTTATTGATGGAATATTATGCGGCCATGAAAAGGAAGGGAGTACTGAAGCACGCTACAACATGGATGAAACTTGAGAACATCATGCTCAGTGAAGGAAGCCAGATACAGAAGGTTACATATTGTATGATTCTGTTTAGGTGAAATGTCCAGAGCAGGTAAATCTAACAGAGGCAGAAAGTAGGTTAGTATTTGCCTAGGGTTGGGTGGAGAGGGAATGGAGAATTACTCTTCTGTGGGCAGGGGACCAATGGAAGTGTTCTGGAATCAGAGAGCAGCAATGGTTCCACACTCTAAAAGCCACTCATTTGTAATCCTTACATCAGTGAATTTTATTGTATATGAATTATATGCTAACTTAAAAATAAGAACCATATCTTAAATCATGGATTTCACAGCAAAACCATTTTGATACATATTATTATCCAATGGATTCTGAACTCAGTAAAATGGCCAAAATGAATACTAACTTTAGGTCTGTAAAAGGTAGCTTTCTAAAAGTTATATGCTGAAGGATACTGAATAATTTATAAATATGGATTTTACTAAAGGATCTCTCACTAGAGAGATTTATGTTAATAGTTTTTGATCCATGAAGAATTTTAATCATTTTTATTTTGCAGGGAAGTGTGGGTTTACTTCCTATTATTTGTGCTTGCCTTTATGAAAGATCAGGAAATTTAAACCTCACTTTGCGTTTATTCAAAGAAAAGCTGACAATTTAAAACTTACTATAATCCATTTCAAATATGTCAGGGTTTCTTTAGATTTAACTTAAAACATGAGTGTTGTATTCTACCCACTTGTCATTCTTTTTTCAAATAACAATCACACATCCTAGAAAAACTGAAGGCAAATTTATCCAGTAACAGGTTAATTTTGGAAACATGACACTGCCTAGATAAAGAATATAGATGTTGACATTTTCAGATCATAACTTCAAAATATGATGCATATGAGACATATTATTTCTGTATAAGTAGCAGTAAAAAACTCTCAATTAAAAAGAAACTACAGGGGCGCCTGGGTGGCTTAGTGGGTTAAGCCATTGCCTTCGGCTCAGGTCGTGATCCCAGGATCCTAGGATCGAGTCCCGGATTGGGTTCTCTGCTTTGGCAGGGAGCCTGCTTCCCCTTCTCTCTCTCTGCCTGCCTCTCTGCCTACTTGTGCTCTCTGTCTGTCAAATGAATAAATAAAATCTTTAAAAAAAAAAATTTTTTTTAAAAAGGAAACTACATTGGGGCCCCTGGGTGGCTCAGTGGGTTAAGGCTCTGCCTTCAGTCCAGGTCATGATCTTAGAGTCCTGGGATCGAGCCCCACACCAGGCTCTCTGCTCAGCAAGGAGCCTGCTTCCTCCCCTCTCTGCCTGCCTCTCTGCCTACTTGTGATCTTGCTTTCTCTCTGTCAAATAAACAAATAAAATCTTAAATAAATAAAAAAGAAACTACATGTCATTGTATTTTTTTCCTATAAAGGCACATGAAATCTTCCATTATGCTATAGAATAGGATTGAGGTCACAGTCATATAATGTTATCCAATTTTTGTACTCATATTAGTCATGTTAGAAATTGTACATAGCTTGCCTCACTAGCTGTACTGTATGCTCCAGGGACTAATATAAGTCTTGTTGTTGTTTTTTTAGACTAAGCCCAGTAATAATGTCTTGCCTACAAATAGGGACCTCATATCTAATTTTTGTTGAAAATTCATTCATTAAGTTGCTTGTATTACCCAATTTTCCATGACAGTTGCAGTACAGGATCGCTGAATGACCAGAAATGATCATGAATTCTACCATGTAATTGCTGCATAGATTGTTATGAGCATTATGACACATAGCTTTATTCATCCATAATATGAAGGGAAAAAAATCACCGTAACACTCACAGTTGTAACCAGGTCCAATACGGTGTTGAGCTTCCAGGCTAGCCAACGTGATATGGAAGATGATATGCAGCAACAGGAAGGAAAGACTGGTGAAGCACAGAGACTTTAATAGCCGGCCCGTATGTCCTAGACAGGAAGAAGCATGGAGAATTAAAGGAGTTTCAAAGGCAACGGACTTAATCTGACATCTGGAGCGTTCCATCTGGATCCCATTTCTGCCTCATCTATTATAAGACACACTTGGAAGTGTATCAGGTATAATAATACTCAATTATTAGTCCAAAGCTAAAGCTATCTTATTCTCTTTATAAAATTATACAACTAATATTGATTAAAAATTCAGGCACCTGGGTGGCTCAGGTAAGTATCTGCCTTTGGCTCAGGTCATGATCCCAGGGTCCTGGAATTGAGTCCCGCATGAGGTTCCCTGCTCAGTGTGGAGAGTCTGAGTCTCCCACTACCCCTCCCCCCAGCTCGTGCACGCACTCTCTCTCTCTAAAATAAACACATAAATAAATAAATATTGATTAAAAAATCAGTGTAAAAGAAAAATGCTTTCCTACTTATTAGATGACAAATTACCACAAAATGGACTCACAAATAGTCCCTGGCCCAAAAAATTTTGTAAGAGTTCTGCCAAAGTTGAAGGAACAAACAACCCCTATCTTATAAAAGTAGTTGCAAAGAGTAGGGAAAGAAGGGACATTTCCTAAAATATTTTACAAAGTTAGAGTAACTTGACGTTTAAAGTAAAATCAGGCTAGAAAATAAAAAGAGGAGTTATAAGCCTGTTTTACTTATGAACAGAGACATACATTATCAGAAAAGATATTTGATAACCAACTGAACAAGCATAGTAAGAATATAACACATCATAATAAGCTAGATTGAAAAGAGCAGAATCAGACCTATAAATACAGAGAACAAACTAGTGGGTGTCAGGAGGGAACGGGTGGAGGGATGGGCAAAAATAGGTGAAAGGGGGTGAGAGACATAGGCTTCTAGTTATGGAACAAATAAGTCATGGGAATAAAAGGTATAGCATTGGGAATTTATTAATGATATTGTCCTAGCATGGTATAGTGACAGATGAATGGTAGCTACACTTGTGGTGAGCATATGTAACATACAGAAAAGGTGAATCACCATGTTGTATACCTGAAACTAGTGAAACATTTTGTGTCAATGACTACCTGCTCCCCACTCCCAAAGTAACTAGGGTTTATTTATTGCAGAGAAACAAATGTGATTTAACGTTAGTAAATGTAAATGTGTATGTTACACACCAGTGGGCTGATATCATAATCTTCTAAATGGATGTAGAAGAAGCATTTCATAAAATACAAATGCTATTTATGATGAAAGAAGGTAACACTCAATAAACTAGGAATCGAAGGAAATATCCATAAAATGATGAAGGATTCAATACCGTAACTAAAGCAAGCATCCTGTCTGTGGTGGAACTTAGATATACATTACTGTCAGAGAACGACCAAGGACACTTGCTATCCTTGCCATCACTTAACGTATCAGTGGGCGCACTGGCCAAAGTCATCAGATAAGAAAAAGAATCAAGAATTGTAAGAACTACAATTGTTTGCAGATAACATCCCCTTAAACTATTTGCAGATGATAGCATCACAAACACAGAATGTAAGAGTGAAGCCCCAGACCAACCACCAGAAAAAACACAATTCAGAAAATGATTTAGACACAAAAATCAATATAGCTCCTCTACATTGATTAGCAATAATCAAACAGAAAACAAAACATAACTTAAGTTAGCAAACAAAACTGTACTGTAAAAGGTTTTGCCAATGTATCAGTTTGGCTGGGCAATGGTCTCCAGTTATTTAATCAAAACACTAATCTACATAGTGCCATGAATTTAGAGGTGTGATCGAAGTCCATAATCAACTGACTTTAAGTACTGATAGTATCCTTGACAATTTGGGCTGGTCTGATTCCATCAGTTAGAAGTCTTGAAAATAGGTCTGAATAGAGAAAGGGAGAGAAAGAGGGTGGGGGGAAGGGAGAGAGAAAGGAAACTCTGTCACCAGAGCATAGTAGTTTGACTGCGCCCATGAATTTCAACTTGCCCATGACCGTACTTCTAACCTTCCTGAAAGCCTACCTTATGGATTTTGGACTTGCTGAGGCAGCTCATATAATCAATAGTGCAAACCAATCCCTTGTGATAAATTATATACATATAAATATATCCTATAGGTTGAAACTGGACTGAAAAAATATATATAAGAATAACCCTTAACAAAAAATACACAAGACCTTTATGGACAAAACTGTAAAATCCAACAGAAAAACAAACTATAAGACCTGAATAAATGAAGAGATATACCACATTCATGAATGAGATAACTCAATATGAAAAAAAATCAGTTTTTCCCAAATTTAGTCTACAAGTTCAATGCAACATCAAATACAATGCCAGGAGAAACCTTCAGGCCACCAACAAACATATTTCAAAATATATAAGAAAAGAATTTTTAAGGAATTCAACAAACTTATTTAAAAATATATTGGGGGGAAAAAAAACTAGGAATTGCCAGACCAACTTTGAAATTTTGAGAAGTAAGATAAAAAATGGGTGAGGAGTGTTTGTCCTAATAGACAATCAAGGTATGCTATAATCCGTAAGTTAAAATAAAACAAACAGAACTTAGATTTCTTACAGAAAGGGAAAAAAGTCAAATGGAACACTACATAGAGTTCAGGAAAAAAACCTAATTTGCTTACATGAATTTGATAAAAGCCAAAGTTGATCCCACAAGGTAGTCAGAACAGGCTAGCATATGAAAAAATGGCTTCAATAAATTAATAATAATAATAATGATGATGATGATGATGATGATGCTATATCCCTGCCACAAAGGTGATCTTCAGGTGAATAAAGACCTAAATGTGAAAGCAAAAATTCTAAAAAGTCAATAGATGAAAACATGAAAGAATAACTTCGTGCCTTTTCCATGGGGATTGCCTCTAAACTAAGACCCAAAGCATAAGTTAGAAGGCCAAAAATAAATAAATAAATAAATACATAAATAAATAAATAAATAAATAGATGAATTTGACCACATTAAAATTGAAAATCCAACAAATGCCACCATAAATAAAATTCACTGACAGAGAAATAACTGGAAATCTAAGATTAGAGATGAGTTTCCATGAAATTAATACTTTAAATAGATAAAGAATGCTTGCATATCAACAAGAAGACTGGTCAACCTATAGAATAGAAGCAGTACATCTAATAAGCATCTCACAAGAGAAAACTTGAGAGGGCAATATGTTTATACAGAGGAACAAAAAGCATAGAGACATTTAATAGAGACATTATAGTTAAGACACAAACAGGTTAACATTTTATAGCCATCATATTAAATTATAAAGATTCATAATTTTGTAAGGTTTTTTTGTAAGGGGAGCGAATGTTTTGCTAGTCATGTGAAACTGGTAGTCCTTCTGGAGGTCAGTAGTTAAGTATGCCTAAGGCTCTGACTTGGCAATCACTCTCTGAGTTATAAACTCCAGAGAAATTTTTGCAGCAGGTCTACATGGGGGCTTGAGTCAGGATATTCTTTATATCCTTGTCTGTAGTAGCAGAGAATTGGAGACATTCCAATTTTCCACCACGAAAGAGATGAATATATAAAAAATGAGTTGAATAAGCCTCTTAATACATTAGATGCATGAAAGCAGAACATATGTGGATCTAAAAAAAAAATTGGGTTAAGAAATGATAAGGAAAAAAATGGGACACAGAACACAAGATCATTCAGATAAATTAAGAACACAGACCTGGAAAAACAACATATATGTTTAACACCAGTGTGTTTATGGATATTTAATATATGTACAAAACCCATTTGTATAGTTTCACATGGGGAGGCAGGAAATAGGAAAGAGAATGGGGGACAAACAAGCAAGAGTAGATCAACAAAATGAGAGACACTCTGAACAATCCTAAAATAAAACTATTCTTGTGAATTGATGAATAAACTGTTGCAACACTTCTCTGAAGAGGACTAGGTGGGTGTTGGATGGGGTGACCTACATTCTGGTCCTTGGTATGTCTCTGGCCATGCAACTCTGTTTAGAGAGGCTGCCAGGCCTTTGACACTCTAATACTTTATACATAATAAAAGTTATTTATATGGCAAAAATATGCATGATAGATATGTGGTATATTTACATATTTATGTACATACAAAGTTTATATTTACATAATGATAAATACATAAGCTAAATACATACATGTCATATTGGCATATATAATTTTATATTTCCGTATACATGTGCAAATGCACATAGTGATCTTTAAGATCTAACCAAAAGTTACATTATCTCATCTTAGCCTAAAATTCTTCTCTAGAGGTTAAGAAAACTGTTTGCCACAGTGTAATGACTTGATGACTACTCTGATGTCAAAAAAGAAAATTGAGGCACTAAATGAAAATATCAAGATACCATAAATTGAATATCTTTCAAGTCTACATTCAACAAGCCCATACTGGAAGAGGGATTTCTTAGTAGCCCAGGAGAAGATTCCATTAAATCCTGTGCAATATGTCTTTCAGGCAAAGCAAAGTCATGGGAAACCACTCATCTCCTAGCCACTCTTTTTTTTTTTTTCCCAGCATAACAGTATTCCTTGTTTTTGCACCACACCCAGTGCTCCATGCAATCCGTGCCCTCTCTAATACCCACCACCTGGTTCCCCCAACCTCCCACCCTCCGCCGCTTCAAACCCCTCAGATTATTTTTCAGAGTCCATGGTCTCTCATGGTTCACCTCCCCTTCCAATTTCCCTCAACTCCCTTCTCCTCTCTAACTCCCCTTGTCCTCCATGCTATTTGTTATGCTCCACAAATAAGTGAAACCATATGATAATTGACTCTCTCTGCTTGACTTATTTCACTCAGCATAATCTATTCCAGTCCCATCCATGTTGCTACAAAAGTTGGGTATTCATCCTTTCTGATGGAGACATAATACTCCATAGTGTATATGGACCACATCTTCCTTATCCATTCGTCCATTGAAGGGCATCTTGGTTCTTTCCACAGTTTGGCGACCGTGGCCATTGCTGCTATAAACATTGGGGTACAGATGGCCCTTCTTTTCACTACATCTGTATCTTTGGGGTAAATACCCAGTAGTGCAATTGCAGCTCTATTTTTAATTTCTTGAGGAAACTCCACACTGTTCTCCAAAGTGGCTGCACCAACTCTTTTAAGCCACTGAGTTACCAGCCCCTGATCTGCTGCCATGGCAGCTGGAACATTGGCTCCCCCCAGGCTCTGAGCTCAGGATATTTGCTTCTGTGTTTCTAATGTTGACTTGAGAGCCTCTGTGAGTGCTGCTCACATGGACCTAAGGAAGAAGAGCCCATAAAATGTCCTCAGGGAAGACATGGAACTGCAAAAAAAAAAAGGGAAGCTTAAAGGCTTAAAATGTCATAAACATAAAATATATATACCTAAAATACATATAAAATATATCTACCTAAAATGTGCATTTCATTTGAAAATGCCTTTTCTTTCAATTTTTCTAACTTTTGACATACAGAGTTTTGGCATGTAGTCAGTTATTGGCATGTAGTCAGTTATTTAAAAACATAGCTGAAGGAAGCTGAATTTATTAGCTTTTTAGGGCAATGGAAAGTTTAAAATAAATATAAGCAGAAGGCAAGGGAATTAGTCTTCTGATTTCTTCTCAATCCTACTGTGGTTTTTATTGCTTTCATAGGGACAACTAAGGATTAAATAAAGTATAATTATGTGATATGAATAATTGGGTTTTACTTGTCAAGTATTCCTTTACAGTAACATTTCCTGATTTTATATATATTTACATATATATAATTCAAATATGTATTTTATACACACACACACACACACAAATAACGTATAAAATTTCAGAGGCATTTAGTATATTCTCAATGTTGTGCAACCATTTTCTCTAACTACTTGACAAAACATTTTCATCACTCCAGTATCACCCACTAAACAGTTACTTTTTCGATTCCTGCTTCTCCTCCCTGCTGAAAACCACAAGTCAGCTTTCTGTCTCTGGGTATTTCCCATAAATATTATCAAACATTATGTGGCCTTTTGTGTCTGGCTTCTTTTCTCTTAGTATGATGTTTTCAAGTTCAGCCATGTTGTAATGTGTGTTGGTACTCCATTATTTTATGGCTGAAAATTATTCCATTGTACGTATGAACATTTATTCATTTATTCATCTGTGGAAAGATATTTGGGTTGTATCTACCTTTTAACTACTGTAAATATTATGTATAGGTATTTGTTAGAGTACTTTTTCCACTTATTTTATGTACATAGGTAAGAATTGTACATACAAGGATCATATGGTAATTACATATTTAGCTTTCTGGAAAGCAGCCAAACTATTTTCTATAGCAGGTGCACCATTTTACATTCCTACAAACCATGTACAAGAGTTCCACTTTCTCCATATCTCTGCCAGAACTTGGTATTTTCTGATTTTTTAAAATTACTTTTTATATTAATAGTCATTCTAGTGGCTGTCAAGTGGTATCACGTTGTGGTTTTGATTTCATTTTCCTAATGACTAATAATGTTGAGCACCTGTTCATGTGCTTGTTTGGCCATTTGCGTATCTTCTTTGGAGAACACTCAATTCTATTTTATTGGTCTACCTTTCTATCCTTATAGAAATACCATATTTTCATTATCATAGCTTTGCAGTAAGTATTAAAATCAAGAGACAGAAGTGTGAGGGCTGAAACTTTGTTCTTTCTCGATACTGTTTTGGCTATTTGGGACCCTTGCAATTCCATATGAGTTTAAGGATTACCTTTTTTATTTAAAAAAAAAAAAAGGCCATTGGAATTTTGACAGGGATTGCACTTCATCTATGGTTTGTTTCGGGTAATAATGAGATCTTAAGGATATTAAATTTTTTAACCTATGAGCATAGGATTTTCTATTTGTTTAAATCCTCTTTAATTTTTGTCAGCATGTTTAACATTTTCAGTGCAGAAGTCTTTCACCTCATTGGTTAAACTTATTCCTAGATATTTTATTAGTTGCTTTGCTAAAGTAAATGGAATCGCTTTCTTAATTTCTTCTACAGATTGTTCATTTTCCATGTACAGAAATGTAACCAATTTTTGTGTGTTGATCTTGCACCCTGCAACTTTGCTGAATTTCTTTATTAGCTCTGGTAGTATTTTTATGGATTCTTTGAAATTTTCTATATATGGGAACATGACATCTTTGAATAAGGATAGTCTTACTTTTGCTTTTCCAATTTGGTAGTCTTTTACCTTTTTTTTCACCTCACTTCTCTGACCAGAACTTGCGGCACAGTGTTGACTAGCAACTGTAAAAGCAGATGTATTAATTTGCTAGGGCTGCCAGAACAGAGTACCACAATTAGGTGGCCCAAGCAACAGAAATTTATTTTCTCACAGTTCTGAAGACAAAACATCCAAGTTCAAGATATCAGCAATTTCTGGTTTCTTCTGAGGCCTCTCTGTTTCATTTGCTGCCTTCAGGTGTCTGCCTTTGTGCTGTGTCCTTACATGGTCTGTTCTCTATGCACATGCATCCCTGGAATCTGTGTGTCCAACCGTCTCCTTTTTATAACACCAGATAGACTGGATTAGGACTCATTCTAATGGCTTCATTTTAATGTAATCACTTCTTTAATACAAATCTGGGTCAATTGAGATGATTATGTTTTTATTTCCCCTTTTGTCCTATTCATATGGTGCATTACATTGATTTTTTTATGTTGACCCACCCTTGCAGGATAAAATAAATTCCACTTGGTCACAGTGTATAATCCTTTTAAAGTGCTGTTGGATTCAGTTCATGAGCATTTCACTGAAGATTTTTACATCTATATTCGTAAGGGGTATTGGATGCAATTTTTCTGTTTTTTTTTTTTTTTTTTTTTTTTTTTTGTTGTGTTGTCTGGTTTTGGTACTGGTGTCACAGAATAAGTTAGGAAGTGTTCCCTCTTATTCTATGTTACATTTTGGAAAAGTTTGAGAAGTACTGGTGTTAATTTTTCTTTAAATTTTTGGTAGAATTTACCAGTGAAGCTATCTGGTACAAGACTTTTCTGTGTTGAGAGGTTTCTGATTACTGATTCAATTCTTTACTTTTATAGGTCTGTTTGTATTTTCTATTTCCTTTTGTGTCAATTTTGGTAATTTGTTTCTAGAAATTTCACCATTTCAATTAGGTTATCTAATATGTTGGCATATCCTTGTTCATAATACTCACATATAATTATTTTAATTCTATACAGTTGGTAGTATTGTCTCCACTTTCATTTCTGATTTTATCATTTGCATCTGTTCTCACTTTAGATTTGTTAATTTAGCTAAAGGTCTCTCATTTCTGTTGATCTCTTCAAAGAACCAACTTTTAGTTTTATTGATTCTCGCAACAAATTCTCTCTCAATTTATTGCACCCAATAAGTTTTAGTATATTGCATTTCTATTTTCATTTGTCTCCAAGTATTCTCCAATTTTCATTGTAATTACCTCTTTGTCCCACTGGAGTCTAGGAATGCATTGTTTAATTTCCAGGTATCTGCAAATTTTTCACTTTTCCTTCTGTTATTAATTTCTGGCTTTATTCCATTGTAATTTGAAAACTATATGATTCAATCTTTTAAAACTTCTTGAGTATTCTTTCACGGCTCCACATATGGTCTCTTCTGGAACATATTTCATGTAAACTTGAGAAGAATATGCATTCTCTTACTGTTCATGCAGTGAGCTCTCTCTCTCTCTATATATATATAAATATATATACATACACACACATAGTCTTGTTGGGTTATGGTATTTTCAAGTCCTCTTTTTCCTGATTGATATTTTATCTAGATAC
This sequence comes from Mustela putorius furo, assembly GCF_011764305.1. Taxonomy (NCBI): domain Eukaryota; kingdom Metazoa; phylum Chordata; class Mammalia; order Carnivora; family Mustelidae; genus Mustela; species Mustela putorius. The sequence continues at coordinate 7,645,681 of NW_025422010.1, read as the reverse complement.
TCTTTCCAGTATTGAAAGTGGACTTTTGAAATATCCAATTATTACAGTAGAATTGTCTCTTTATCCTTTTCAAGACTGCCAAAGTTTGATTCCCATATCTGGGGACTCTGTTGTTTGGTAAGTACATGTTTATCCTTGTTGTATATTCTTGATGAATTGACCTGTCATTGATATATAATGCCTTATTTGTAACAGTTTTTAAAAAGTATTTTATTTATTTATTTGAAAGACAGAGATCACAAGTAGGCAGAGAGGCAGGCAGAAAGAGAAGGAAGCAGGCTCCCCACTGAGCAGAGAACCTGATGTGGTGCTCGATCCCAGGACCCCAAGATCATGACCTGAGCCAAAGGCAGAGGCTTAACCCACTGAGCCATGCAGGTGCCCCCATAATGGTTTTTGACTTAGAGTGTATTTTGTATAATATTAATGTAATGACCTCTGTACTTTTTGGTTATAATTTGCATATTATTTCTTTTTCCATCCTTCCACTTTCAACCAACTTTGTCTTTGAATTTTAAGTTAGTTTCCTGAAGACCACATACAACTGAATCATGTTTTATCATCCATTTCACCATCTTTGCCTTTCATTGGAGAGTTTAATCCAATTACATAAAAATCATTTCTAAGGACACATTTCTGTCATTTTGCTATTTTTTTCTGTATATCTATACCCTTTTTGTTCCTCACTTCCTCTATTACTTAATTCTTCCATATTTAATTAATTTTTGTAGGGTATCATTTTGACTCCCTGCACATTTTCTTTTGTGTATATATTTTTAGATATTTTCCTACTTGTTAACAGAGGGATTACAGTTGATATCCTAAATTTATAATTATCTAGTTTGAACTGATAACAACTTAGCTTTAATATCATACAAAATCTCTGCTTCTATATGACTTCACCCCTTTTTATGTTGTCACAATTTACATTTTTATACATTGTATACCTATTTATAGATTTGTGATTACTGCTTTATGCATTTGTCTTTTAAATAATAAAGGAAATTAAAAGAGAAGTAATGAACCAAAGATGCAGCAATACTGTATTTTATATTTACCTATACAATACCTTTACTGGAGTACTTCATGTCTTTGAATGTCTTTGAGTTATTGTCTGTTTTTTTCCCCTTTCATCTCAGCCTAAGGATTCCCTTCAGCATTTCTTGTAGGACAGACCTATGAGTGACAAATTACTTTTTGTTTATCTGGGATTTTCTTGTTCTCATTTGTTTCTAAAAAATTTAATTTGCATGATATAAGATTCTTTGTTAACAGGTTTTGTTTTGTTTTGTTTTTCTTTCAGTAGTTTAAAAGTATAAGCTTTCTAATTTCCATGGTTTCTCAGGAGAATCTGCCCTTAATCCTACTGAAGTTTCCTTGATGGTGGTGAAACACTGCTTTCTTACCATTTTCAGAATTTTCTCTTTGCCTTTAGTCTTGACAATTTGATTATTATGTGATTCAGTCTTATCCTCTTGGAAGTTATTGAGATTTTCAAATGTGCACTTTCATGTGTTTTTTCAAACTTGTCAAGTTTTTGGTCACTATTTCTTCAAATAATTTTTCTGGCCCTTTCATTCTCTCCTCTGTTTCTGGGACTTCCATTAAGCATGTGTTGATATGCTTGACAGTGTCCCAGAATTCTCTTAGACTGTGTTCATTTTTCTTCATTTTTTTTTCCCTCTCTCTGATCTCAGGCTGTATAATTTCAACTGGCCTGTGTTCAACTTCATTGATTCTTTATTCTGTCTGCTCAGAACTGTAATTTGAACACTCTGATGAGCTTTTCATTTCAGCTATTATACTCTTCAGGTCCAGAATTTCTATTTGGTTACCTTTTACAATTTCTATCTCTTTATTGCTTTTCTCTATTTGATTAGAAGTTATTTTCACTTCCTTTAGCTCTTTTCTCATGGTTTCCTTTAGCTCCTTGAACATACTCAACACAGGCAACATAAAGTCTTTGTCTAGTAAGTTCAATGTCTGCTTTCTCAGGGAAAATTCCTATTGATTTTCACTATGAATAGATCATGTTTTCTTGTTTCTTTATATATTCCATAGTTTTATGCTGAAAACTAGACATTTTTAATACTACCATCTGATAATTCTGGAAATCAGATTCTTCTGCCTCAGATTTTGTTTTTGTTGATTACTGTAGGCTATAGCTGCATGATACTTTTCTTTTTCCTTTAGATTTTTATTTACTTGTTTATTTATTTGAGACAGATAGCACAAGCAGGGTGGGGAGAAGGAGCAGAGGGAGAGGAAGAATCAGATTCCCCAGTGAGCTTGAAACAGGGCTCAATCCCAGGACCCCAAGATCATGAACTGAACCAAAGGCAGATGCTTAACTGAGGGAGCCACTCAGGTACCCCTGTATGTTACTTTTCTAAACTTTCTTTTTAATGAAAGCTTTATTTTTTTCCACGTGTAGTCCATTCCTTTGTGTTGTCTTTCACTAGTGTTTACATAGAAATGTTTCTGAATAGCAAGGATTATGTGTGTGTGTGTGTGTGTGTGTGTGTGTGTATTAGAGAGAGAACACACAGCCTATTTACAACTCTTCCTTAGGATATACTTTCTGCTTGCACTGAAACTAGAGATCTTACAGAAGTGAAAACTTGAAATCTTCTCAAGCTTTTTTAGAGTAAGCATCCTGCCTTAAGCATGCATATGACTTTCTATATTCCCCAGCAGACAAGGGCACTATGGGATGCCATAATTTCCCAAAGAAACTCTCTTTCTGGAACCTTCTGAAACAAACAGCTATGAGTTGTTAATTTGCTTTATAAGGTTTCGAGAAATGCTTGCTCTTCTTTGCCTTGAGTGAGGTCTGAATTAGATGAAACAAGTCAAGTGTCTTGCATCAACCTTTCACACAGCCCCAGACATATAAGAACACCAAACATAATTCTTTGAGAATAGGTCTCCTCTCTTCCTGCTGGAACCAGCGACCAGGGTCCAAAGACTGTCCCAGTTGCAAAGCTGCACTGTTGTTACTGCCCTCAAGGCTTCTAAAGTCTCCACATCCTCCCCACCCAGTTTTACCTCTCTGATTAGAGGAACTAGGGAGTGGGATCCCAAGAGCTAAAGATTAAAGGGGAGATACCAGCAAAAAGAAAACCAGAAGGGGGGGTCGTCTAATTCTGTTATATATCAGTAAATGTCTGCTCTCACCCCCAACTACACATGCATGGAATGAACCCAAAAGACCTCTGAGAACTGAACTATGATATAATGAACTATTCAAGTACCAGTCTGATCCCTGAGTGATGCACATGCAGGGCAGACTGAAACAGAAAAGCAAAGAATTTGAGAACTGAACTGACATTGAACCACCACCCACAGAAAGTGAGACAACACTTGTGACTTGAAACCCACATGACTTACTGCAGAAACAAAGAAAAACAAATCAACAGTTCCCCCCCAAATTTTAGCACAAACCATAACATAATCTTCAAGGTGACCAGAATATAATCCCAAATTACTTGACATAGAAAAATCAGGAAAATCTGACCAATTCTTAAGAGAAAAGACAATAAAGCCAACTTTGAAATTACCCAAATGTTGAAATTATAACAAAATGATTTTTTTAAAAGATTTTATTTATTTGAGAGAGAGAGACAGAGTGAGAGAGCATGGGAGGGAAGGTCAGAGGGAGAAGAGACTCCCCATGGAGCTGGGACCCCGATGTGGGACTGGACCCCAAGACTCCGAGATCATGACCTGAGCCAAAGGCAGTTGCTTAACCAACTGAGCCACCAAGGCGCCCCAACAAAATGATTTTAAAACATCCATTACAACCCCACTCCATGGAGGTAAAGGTAAACAATCTTGAATGAATGCAAAGATCAAAGTTGTTAGCAGAGAAATAGAAAGTACAGGAAAACAAATGAATAAAATTTTAGAACTGAAAATATACAGTTTCTGAAATTTAAAATTCCCTCAATGGGCTCAATAGTAGAAGAGAGACAACAAAGGAATGAGTCAGTAAACTTAAAAAAATTAATAGAAATTATCCAACACAAGTAACACAGAGCAAAAGATTAAAAAACTTGATAGACTCTCAGGGACCTGAGCATCTAAAGACCTATAATTTATGTCATTTGTGTCCTTAGAGTTAACAAAGAAAAGAGAAGAGATTGGTATGGAAAAAAAGATGGGTAATAACTAAAAATTCCCTAAATTTTGTGCACACATAATGTACATGCTCAATAAGCTTAGCAAACCCTAAAGAGGATAAACTCAAGAAAACCACTCCCTGATACATGACAACCTAGGTAAAGAAAAACTGAAAGCAGCAAGAGAAAAATGTTACATTACATTCAGACTATTTGAATTACCACGTATTTTCATCACAAACCATGAAGACCAGAACACCGTAGAACAACACCTTTTGAAGTTTGAAAGAAAAGAGCTATGAACCCAGAATTCTATATCTTGTGAAGATATCCTTCAGGAAAAGAGTCAAAACACAGACATTCTCAAGTGAAAAAACAAACAAACAAAAAGCTAAAATTATCTGTCATCAGAAATTCTGCTCTAAAGAAATGCTAACACACGGGTTCTTCAGGCAGAAGGGCAACGGTACTTAAAGAAAGGTTGACACTTCAGTCATGAAGAACAGCAACAGAAATGAATAAAAATGTATTTGTTTTCTTTCTCTCTCTCTCGCTCTCTCTCTCTCTCTCACACACACACACACACACACTTAATTATAATCATGCTCCAATTAAGTCATGGCATTTTTAGAAATGATCCCTGGTTTTTCTGGTTTTGGAAATATTTTGTGTGTGCAGAAATAATTGAGGGTATTATGTTGCCCATGTGTTTTGAGTAGTCACTCTTATTTAAACAAGAAAAACGAAAAATCCAAAGATATGTCACCTAATAAATAATCACTCATAATTAGAAACATAAGAAAATGAGGTATATATTAAAAAGGATTAAAAATACATATGCTAACTTCAAGATGATTTGCAAAAGTACCCAAATAGCAGATTTGCAAAATGAACAATTTATGGCCAGAATGACAGGGTACCAAACTGTGTTATTTATATACTATATTTCTCTAATTATTAGAAGGTGAAGGCAGAAAAAAATTGAGCTGTATCAGAAGAAATAGAAAACAAGGAGAAAACAGTTTTTCTCAATAAATTTTAATTTGAGGCTTTTTAAATAGATTCTGTGTAATTGCCATAAATTTCCTCAAATAAAGCTAAAAAAAAAAAGACTTTATCACTTTATGGATTTTATCCAGGTACTGGGAATTAAACACAGGTATAAAGGTAACTTAGGTATAAATCTAAAAATAAGAATAATAAATTATTATACTTTTGAAAGTAATTCAGAGGTTATTACCTTAGACAATATTTCTAATTCTCTAGCTTTCAAGGGATTTGAAATGTGACATGCAAATGTGGAAGATTCATGGCTCTCATAATTGTGCTAGTATGTGTAAGCTAATTTTGAAATTTTCCACATAAGAAATAAGGCATTCCATAAACCTAGCCATTCTTAAAGGAGAGCTCTGAGCCTTGTGGTCATTTGCTTTTCAGTGAAAATGAAACAGCAAGAAGTTTCATTGGTATGAGTTTATAGATAAGTTAATGAATTGAATGCAAATTCAACTTCTGCATATTTCAAAGTCTTCAGCTTATGTCCCCAAGATATTTTTATTATTTATTTGCAACTTAATTAGAAGGACCCTAGTAGAAATACCATGTAGCTAATGTACATGGTATCTAGGAAAAAAATACCTTGGGAAGCAAATATTTATATTTAAAGGATTTCCCACAACTTTATGCTCCAGAAGGAAAAAATGAAAAGCAAGTTGATATGTAAAACTGAGGTTTTTCTTTTCAATTCAAAATGAGGTTAAATATAGATACCTATTAGCCAGAAAGAGTGTGCTGGGACTTCAAAATCAACTAAGCAGTCAAGCTTTTAGGTTGAGTACATAAACTTGATAATACTAACCATTTTGATCTACAGGAATGGCCATTTCATTAGCATCAAACTCTTACAAATGGAGAGAAGAAATACATGTCTACTACATAATTCTATTTGAAATCTTATTGGTAATCATTCCAGCACTTCTCAAACCCTTTTTTGCTAAAAAGAGCAAGAGAGTCTTTCTGGGAATACTACAAGGCCAACAAAAGAATGAATGACAAGATCATTTCCTTCAGAGTTCTCCCCACCTTCACAAATTGGACTAAAAATTTCCACTGCATGTCTCCAAGTGGGACTTGGAATTCCCCACCACACCCACCTCTTAATCCTCCCTTGCGAAAGCTCGACTTTCTATTTCCAACTTTTTTTATTAACATATTGTTGGAGCCAAAAAAAAAAAAAAATTTTTTTTCCCTTTCTGCCTTCCCATTTGGATCCATCATTTATTACCTTGGCATTATATGCTATTATTTAATAACTTTTAAAGTACTATAATTTCTGCCTAAAGATACCCCACAATGAACTGATATAATCAGAGAGAAAAATGGTGCCAGAAAGAAAAACAGTGTTCAAGGCACATAGAACAATGATAAGTGAGGAACTAGGAAAAGGATGTGAAGCTGCCAGCATCAAAAATGTCCACTCCATCCTTCCTTCTAAATTTATCATTCACGACCAAGGCTTAGGTCTTCTATATCTTTCCTTACTACTCTGAGAGAAAGGGATCCCTTTCTGAGTCCTATATTGTATAATGCCTTTATCTGACACTTGGAAATATATACCTTACCATGTAAGTTGCTTCCCTATGCTAGGTCACCAGGAAAAGACTCAGATTGAGATTGATGTACAGGAAGTTGCTGGAGAGGGCTCTGGAAAAACTACCAATAGGGGAGTGAGGGAGGCAGAACTGAGCCAGGAGGCAGAAGGCAGGAGGCAGAAGCTGGACCAGGGCTGAAGTGGCAGTGGAGCCCTCAGAAGGTCCTTAGAGAGCTTTGGAGTTGGAATGGCCCTTCACAACTGTCCAGAATTGAGACAAGGTGGCTGAGCCTATGTATTTCACTCACTCCCATCACTGGCTAGAAATTGGATGTGGGCTGTTCCCAGAGATGGGTGTTACGTGGGCAAGGCGGCTTCCTAGAGTTAAAGACAGTGATTGCTCTGAGTAGTCATGAATCAGCTCTCTAGAAACCTGGGGGTATCAGTGCCACCATCATTGAAGGGATGGGGCAACACCCACAGGGAAACTAAGTCATCTTATTCTAGACATTCATTGTCCTCAGATACAGCATAAGCATCCTGAAGGGAAGGACCACTCCTAGCATAAGATCTCACGCCAACAGGTACCTCACAACTAAAAACTTGGACAAGAAGCAGAACTGAGAGCATGAAGCAACAGAGTTTTCTCACTCCAGAAAATACCAGGGCCTGGGACTTGCTGGGGAGAGTGCAATTCTCACTTTGAGGTATCTCCTTTGCTCTAAACACATGGAGATATAGTGGACACTGGACAACATAAGTTTGAACTGGACAAGTCCACTCATTCACAGATTTTTAAAGAGTTGACAGCAAAAGCCAGAAGGTATTTCTTTACAACTGCTTGCTCTCCAGTCTTCAAGGCACCCAACTAAAAGCAATCTGCACAGGGGTCATGCCTGCTGCACTCTGAAGTGTCCCAGGCAAAGGCAGGACCTGGCAGGGCTGCAGGAGGCTCCATGTATTGATGGGGGTGGTAGGGGTGAACACCAGGTGGGCAGGAGGCTGGGCTGAAAGAGGAACTTGCCCAGAGGGCAGGGATGGCACAAAGGCATAAGGGAGCCCCTCCCAGTTTTGGCCCCTCCACACCTCCAAAGGCCAGTGTACTCGCACATGGCCTTGGCTGCGGACAGCCCTCCATTGTTGGTGATCACCTCCAGGCACATAGGGTAGCTGTCCCTGCTTGCAGAATCCCCTGGAAGCTAAGTCAAGGCCCTTTGGCAGCCAAACATTGCCATGCCATCCTGGGGTGGGACCCATCACTGCCCCTGCACTTGTCCCAGCCTGGCCTGCCTATCCTTGGATTTTTTTTTTCAATTAATACACATAAAGCACTATAAATGTATTTTCTCTTCCTTAGAATTTTCTTATCAATATTTTCACTTCTCTACCTTACTTTAAGAATACAGTGTATAATACTATAACATACAAAATATGCGTTAATCAACTATGTTATCAGTGAGGCATCCTATCAATAGTAGGCTATTAGTAGTTATGTTTTGGAGAGTCAAAAGTCACAGGTGGATTTTCCATTGCATGGGGAGCAGGGGCAGGGAGTGCTCCTAACCCCTTCGTTGTTCAAGGGTCAACTATAATAAGTAAATTATGGAGCTGATGGCCAAGAAGATAAAACCAGACACCAGCTGAAGACAATCAGCTCTAAGGGGTAGAACTAGTAGAAAAATGCAAAGCTGTGTGCAGGCTGCTCTTGAAGCAGGCAAAAAAAAAAAATCAAAGTTGACTTTATGGTGAACATCTAATTACATACTTGGTATAAGCAAGGAAGCCATCATTAGGAAGCCTGATTAAAATAAGAGTTTGGGTTACAGCTCCTCAGATTTTAAAAGGATGCTGGGAAAAAATCTGCTCCTGACTACTTTGTGATTCATAGTTTATTAGGAGCTGTGTGCTTGGGGAAGAGGTAGAACATGGATTATGAACACACACCAGGGAAGCCCAAATCCCCTATGTCATCACAGGACAGATCTCTCAGTCTCCACAAGGATCCATGAGTCCAGGTGAGAGCAGCTGGAAAGCTTTGGAAAGAAAGATGAGCATGGAGGATGTGGAGAAGGCGAGTGCTAGAATCAGAGCAAGAGAGACAGGGAGAGGCTGAGACCAGGGAAGCCTTCTTATTTGGTATGGGTAAACAAACAGTAATTCAAAACACATGAAGAAACACGAATTCACTGAAGGTAAAATGAAAAATTATGCAATATATTAAAGTAAATCCTAAAACGGTAACAAGAAATTATTTTTTTCAAAGACAGAAGAAATGAAACAAAATAGATAACACTGAAAAACAGCAACCAAATTCTTAGAAATTTAAAATGTAGTCATTTACCTAGTTAGATAAATCAATAGGGAAGTTACTCCCTAGATCTGGTAGAGACAAAGACAGATTGAGCAAACTGGATGACAGGACCAAGGAGCTCACCCAGAACTTAGCACAAAGTTAAAAAGAACATGTAAAACAGCAGTCAGCAGACATCGAAGACAAACAGAATCTCCACGTTGACCATCAGGGTAGTCCACAGAAATTGTTGAAGAAGTATTTGATGAATTGCTTTCTACATATTTGTGAGATTATTTGTGAAACAAACCATTGTTTCATAACTAAGTGTGGGGGACATCTTGTTAAAAATCTCAAAGTCTTTGGGTAGAACAAGACATATTGTACCCTTGTGATCATACATGTTACTGAGAAGTAGAAGATATGCTAGGTTCATAATAAAGACAATGACAATTCGAAAGACATCAAAAATGACATTTTTCTTAAATTTATTAGAAACCATATTCCTAAAAAGATATATTTGACTCTTAACGTAGTTATTAGGGCTACTGATCCCCCCATAGTTGAAAATCCACATGTAAGTTTTAACTCCCCCCAAATTTTACTACTAATAGCCTACTCTTCACCAGAAACTTTACCAACAACATAAACAGCTGATTAACATATATTTTGTATCTTATATGTATTATATCCTGTATTCTTATAATAAAAGTAAGCTAGAGAAAAGAAAGTGGTATTAAGAAAATCATAGGGCTACTGTGTGGCTTGGTGGACTGAGCGTCTTAACTCTTGCATTTTGGCTTAAGTCATGATCTGAGGGTCATGGAATGGAGTCCCAGGTCAGGGACTATGTTCAGTGTTGAGTCTCCTTGAGATTCTCTCCCTCTGCCCCTCTCCCAGCTTATGCGTGCCCTCTCTCTCGCTTGCTCTCTCTCTCTAAAAATAAATAAATCAGGGGCGCCAAAGTGGCTTAGTCAGCTAAGCATCTGCCTTCAGCTCAGGTCATGACTCAGGGTCCTGGGATCGAGTCACACACTGGGCTCCTTGCTCAGCAGGGAGCCTGTTTCTCCCTCTCTTTTTGCCTGCCGCTCTCCCTGCTTGTACTCTCTCTCTCTCTCTCTCTCTCCCTTTCTAATAATAATAATAATAATAAAATCTTTTTAAAAAAGGAAAATCATAAAAAAAAGAAAATACTTCTACAGTACTATACCACATTAACTGGAAAAAGAACAACACATGTGTAGGCCTGGACAGTCCAAACTTGTGTTGCTCAAGGGTCAACTGTGCTGGTAAATGACCATGGAGAGTTGGTAAGAAGCCAAAATTTTCAGCAAAATTGGAAATTCTAGGTCCTCCGGCTCTGAAAGCCAGACTGTAAATATTTTAAGCAAGGACACAATTCTGCCCTTGTAGTACAAAAGCAGTCACAGACAATACATGAACATGTTAGTAAGGGCTGTATTCCAATAAAACTTTACTTATGAGACTGAAATTTGAATGTCCCGTAATTTTCATATGTCAGGAAATAATGTAGATTTTTTTTTTCAACCATTTAAATTAACTTGCAAGTCATGTAAAAACAGTGTTGGATTGAGTCTGTGTTGGCCTGTAGGTCGCAGTTCTCCGACTCCTGCTGTAGCAAAAAAAGTCACTTGAAGGCAAGATGTTCATAAGTATAGAGAACCAAAAAGGACTGGGCCTTGACATTCAAGAAATGTTCCAGTAAGTGTTCCATGGATTCCGTGATGTTCGAGAAATTTTCTGGTAGGCATTCCATGGATTCCGTGATATCTGAGGGTCCTTCCCCATGTACGGAGAAGGAACAAGGTGCAGTGTAACTCATTCACACCAGGTGGTAAGCACCTGCCCTCACTGTCTGTGCTCATGTGGTTTGTTCCCCAGACAAGACCCCTTCCCCCACCACACACACACTCTCACTTTCTCTAATTTCACCATTTCCAAAAGGAAGTTGGGCCAAAAATCAGAGTCCAAGTTGTAAATATATGCCAGATTCTTAATACTAGGAGGTACCTGTTCAGTCATGATGTTTTATTAGAAAGAAAAAAAAGATATTCAGGTAGAAAAATATTCATATACACAGAGCCTTCTTGTATAAGCACACTGACAAACTCCTGCTGAGGTCTCATAAGCTGAACTATGGAAAGGAGGCCAAATTGGATAACTCAGGCACCCAAATAAAATGGCTTTCCTTGCACATTCTCACGGCCCTCCACAGGCAGGCTTGGCAGAGAGCAGGCCAATACAAACATCCAACGTGGATATGAAGAATTTCCTTTAGTAGGATCAATTGATTAACCAGTCCCACTCACACAGAGGAAGGCATTTCCAAGTGCAGTGAGCACTGGGGCTTCCTCGTGGAATGGCCAACGCCTTTGCATGAAGTCAAGGGCAGAGAGCCAAACACAGGAGACAGGAAGTCGCTCAGCCTTCTGCAGAGCCACCCCAGGGATGAGCCTTGCCCTTGTCCTTCCAGGTCTTCCTCCTGCGGGGGAGGAGAGCCCTGGGGAGGTCGAATGATGCAGTGAGATTCAAGACTACGCATGCTATTCGCTAGAGCACTGAGAAAAGCTTTCATGTAAAAGTGTAACCTCTGAATTGGGGCTTTTTGCCCATTCAGTAAACAAATTACAGGACTAAAGGAAGGGGAAGAACAGTCGGTATTTTATGGAGCTTTTACTTTTTGTGTGTTTTAAATCAAGCTATGACATCGCAACTGACGATGGTTTGATGGTTTCCGTGTCTTTCTGCTAAGGCCTGAGAAGTATAGGGTGTGAGTGTGGGCCTGTCCAGGGCAGAAACTCCCTGCCCGCAGACATGTTCTGGCTGCAGACATGGCCTGCCCATGCCCCTGCTAGCTCCCAGGGATCTACATACGACACATACGGTGGGGAGCATTTAGCAGTGACCACCCTCCACCCCGAACACTGGGAGTAGGGGGCCAGCTACATTGCTCCCCGGTTCCCTCTGGATGAAAATCCTGCAAACTTCAGGGTGAAACAAAGCAAGATAGGAACTTAGATATTTACCAGACTCGGCCCCATTCCACCTCTGGTTCGGGGACTTCACAGATTTTTCCAGACTGACTTGTCCTTCGTTATTTATCCTCAAAGAAACGACATAGCAGCTCATCGATATCAGGGAGTAGTCATTTGGGAATAAAAAGCCTTAGTCATTTTTTTAGATGATTCAAACTATAAGCCAGTATGGTTTGATGTCCATACATTTCCTTTCAGTTGGAGAGGATGTGGAAGGGAAAAAGAAAAAACAAAATAAACAAGTAGTACGGGGCGCCTGGGTGGCTCAGTGGGTTAAAGCCTCTGCCTTCAGCTCAGGTCATGATCTCAGGGTCCTGGGATCGAGCCCCGCATTGGGCTCTCTGCTCAGCAGGGAGCCTGCTTCTGTCTCTCTCTCTCTCTCTCTCTCTCTCACTCTCTGTCTGTCTCTCTGCCTACTTGTGATCTCTGTCTGTCAAATAAATAAATAAAATCTTAAAAAAAAAAAAAAAACAAGTAGTACATGAGAAAAATCTGCTGTGCTGCTCAAGCTGTCAAAACCAGAAGGGAGAATTTTAAGGAAATTCTGAACTTATGAATGGTCTCATTTCTCAGAATTTCAGTTATCTCAGTAATCCGTTATTCCAGAGAAGAAAAGGTGTCCTGAAATGTGTGCTTCCCCAAATCCCCACCGCATTCACCACCATGCAGTTTGACAGAGAAGTCCTTCCCAACATCTCGCTCCAGATAATTGATTTGTACATTTCCTAATGTTGACCAGACTGTAAGTTCCTTGAAGGTAGGAGCCAAATATCACACCTCTCTAGACACTCCCGAGTGTCTAGCACAGCGCTTTGCACATAAGAGTCCCCATTAAATGGCTCCTGAAAGGACATAATAAATGAAAATTACATCAATGAGAAAAGGCGGTCCTTGTGTACTGATCTCAATATATGTTGGCAAGAACATTTTGCATCAAGCCAACAAGAAGTCTGCATACTTCTTGTTATTTTACTAGGCCGGTTTGCCAAATTCAGCACCAAGGGACCCACAAATGGTAATGAATGGGAGAAAACAATTAGGTTATTGAGTCCATTCCCCGTCAAGGCAGGCTCATTCCCTGCGGAGCATTCTTCCAGCAATTAGCTTTAGATGTTTTCTGCACAGTTATTCTGCAATTCCTTTAGGAAAACAGTGAATTCAATTCTGAAAAAAAAAAAAAAGTCTCCTCTGCTACACTTCATTCTCTTAGACACCATATAATTTTGCCTTCGTCTCTTTTTTCTTTCCCATCTCTTTAAGAAGTCTGGTTTAGTTCCATGTATATTGTCAGGCATGAATACATGTAGAAAAGAGTCATTGCCTTCAGCTTCATGTTGTTGGAGATTAGGAAACTCAGGGGAGAGGCGCCTGGGTGGCTCAGTGGGTTAAAGCCTCTGCCTTCAGCTCAGGTCATGATCTCAGGGTCCTGGGAGGGTCCTGGGATCGAGCCCCAGATCGGGCTCTCTGCTCAGTGGGGAGCCTGCTTCCCTTCCTCTCTCTCTGTTTGCCTCTCTGCCTGCCTGTGATCTCTGTCAAATAAATAAATAAAATCTTTAAAAAAAAAAAAAAAAAGGAAGCTCGGGGATGAAGGGGAGAGTGCCATTCATCAAAGGCAGGTGGAGAAATCAGGGACTGTCAGCATGCTTCCCGCTCCTCTCCTTCATCATGCTGCCCTCCCATCCCGCTCACCCCCAGCCCTCTGCTTTTCCATCAGTGTGAGATGCCCAGATTAGTTGGCAGGAGGCGCTTTCGGTCCGGCTCATTAAGAGAGACTTCTGTGCTGTTATCGGCCCATTTGCCCTCCAGGGAACGTGCACCAGGTCCCGAGGTCTAACTGCCTTGTGACCTGCCGTGTTTATGTTCTCCATCCTGGAGCTTCCTTCTCAGGCTGTGGGAGCCAGGCAGGGCAGCTGTCAGCCAGCACGGCCTTCTGTCAGTTGTTTGTGCTCACAAGCACCAGAGGAATGACTCATCTGCAAAGCCAGGGCTTGGGGGGGGGCAGTAAAAGGCACCTATTATCCTCAACATCTCTCCCCAGGAAGAGCCTCACACCTTTTCAAAAATCAGCCTTTTAATTAATTTTTCGCCATTGCTACAAGGGTATGTTTTCATTTGTCTACAAAACTGAAGATAAAGCAATTTCTCTTTTTAGATTGTACGTGCCTGTCTCCTTCCTTTCGCTCAGGTCTTCAGGTTAGATGTTGAACCCTTCCCCCATCCTGCAAGCTAAGGAGGAGACCATCTCCCCAGGTGCTGATGTTACCCTGCTGTGCACACCTCACTGCTTGCAATTACTTTATTTCTTTTTTTATTCTCTCACTCTCTATCATCAAATACAGGTTTCACAAGTCCAAGACCCTTTTTCCCCTGCTTGGTTATCACTGTATAGAAAAGTGCTTAGCAGATAATTAACACATAATAAATATTGGTTGAATGAATGAAAAAAATGAATGAAATGTAACAGGTGAACACAGTAAGTCATGTGGATTTACAGCTGTTAACACAGCCATGTGGGGGACACAATGTAAAATCTTTAACCTTAGCCAGGGTCAAAGATTGAAGGATATTAGCATATGGCAGGGAAGGAAACAGGTAACACTTGTCTCCTCACAGATAAATTCAAAGTTCAAGAATTTTCCTACTATTAGCTTACTGGCCTTACATTCACATTCACACTCCTACATTGCTATGAAACAGAGCAGCCAAATCCACCTTCTCATCATTTTCAAGTTTATTCATCCTTTCTTCCTTCATTCCTTCTTTACTTCCTTCTTTCCACCATCTTTTCCTCCATCCCTTCTTCATTCCTTCCTTTCCTATTCTATCCCTCTCTCTCTCTCTCTCATGCGCACACACATTCTTAAGATGCTTTCCTTTCAGTCTTATCTGTTATTTAATTCTTGAGTATATTTCTTGGTATGAAGACCCTTTCTGAATAATCTAAAAGAATTATCTTAATGTATTTTTGTTTTTTTTAATTATATTACTTTTTTTTTTTTCATTTTAACCAGGGCTTAAATCATTTAGAAGAAAAAATATGTGCAAATTTTAGAAGTATCCTCAAAAACAAAATAGTGAATTGAATTCCCACATTTAGTCATAATAGACTCAATTATTAGAGAAAATGGATCTAGCTCCCATAGATTACACTTAAAAAAAAAAATAAAAGCTCTAAGTCACTTGTCTAGACTGAGTAAAGTGAAATATATGGGTATTTAGTATAAGACTCAGTGAGTTTTGGCAAATGTTTGCATCTGGGAAACCATTTGACAAGATCTAGAGTATTTACACCAAATGTCTGGGAAACCATTTGACAAGATCTAGAGTATTACCCAAAATGTCCCTCATGCCCTTTCCAGTTAAGAATCTCAGTGCAACCTCAGCAGAGTAAGCTCAAAGAGAAATCACTGCAGGATACATCACAATCAAATTACTAAGAGTCTAAGATAAAGAGAAAATGTTTAAAAGAGCCAGAGAAAAACATTTACGTAAGGGAGAACAATCACAAGATTTATGACGGACATCATCAACAACTATGGAATCTAGAAGACACTAGAATGACATAGTTATCACACAGAAGCAGAGAGGGAAAAGTCCATCAATGAAAAATTCTGTACCTTGTGAAGCTACCCTTAAAATCAAAGGCAAACATGAAGACACTTTAGACCAAAACCAAGAGGATTCACAACCAGAAAACCTGTGCTATCAGGAATGCTGAAAGAAGTTCTTCAGGAAAGGAAAATCACACTACCTGGGAGCTCCTATATATAGGAAGGAATGGAGAATACAGAAGTCGTTAAGTATGTGAGTAAACAGAAAAATCTGCCCCTTGCCTACACCAGCTTATGTCACACAGAGTCTCACTGGTTCCCACTGCCTTCAGAGGCCACATCTTCCTCCTCACTTGGCAAGTACAATGTGTACTCGACACAAGGGGCCTACATGTATCTACAGAGTACTCTATAAACCTGGGAATCCTTTTTCCAATAGTTTTTCCCTTCAGTCACTTTGTGGGCATTGAACTCCCTCAATTTAGAAATGTTCGCTTAAGAAATATTTTTTGCTAGATCATTTGGAAAATGGCCAAACTACTTTTGCCTTTTGTGACTATAATACACATTCCAGCCATAGCAGAGACCTTGTGCTAATCACCCAAGATGCTTTCTCTGCACTGAAAACAGGTCAGCCACACCAGAGCACTGGGTCCTGTCCAACCAACAAACATCAAAGTCAACCCCCCAAACACGCCCTTGTCTTAGTTAGTTCATACTGCATGGCTAGTTAACTCTTGTGGCTGCCTTGCCTCCCGGCTACCTGCCCAGTTCACAGCTCAGTGATGAGTTTCCCAGTTCCTCGATTGTTTTCCTATGCACATCTGTATTTGGCTAACCACTGGGACCCACTTTTTATTGAGCCCACTGGCTTCTGCAAAACTTCCTGGCTGTTGACCCTTGGCCACTGATACTTCTGATCCTCTAGCTCTAATCATCTGGATTCCAAATCACTTTTCTGGTCCAAAATTCCATCCTTTGTATGTCTCTTCCACATCCCCTCATCCATTCCAGCATTTTCTAGCTGCATACTATATGCCAGCATTGTACTGGTGGCTAGAGTCACCAGGGTGAACAACACACAGTTCCTGCAATGGAACCACTCACATTTCTGAGGGGCCAGCTAAGTGATTTAAGGGTAGAGGGGATGACAAGGGGTTCTAAAGGCTTAAGGCTCAAAGAAATGTGTCCTCTTTTTCACAAACTTAATTAAAGATCATAAGTATATTAGAGCCTTCCCATTATTGTTAATAATAAAACTTACAGCTGATTAATTCAATAGGGTAATGGTAACAAAACTTTTTCATACAATGATCATTGTTTTTATTAACTTCTTATATTATCCCTTATACTGTATTGAGGACTAAATTTGCTACACAACTACTGAGGTAATATTGCTCAACTCCTTCACAATCTCTGTGACATACTCTCTTATTACACCAAATTGGTGGTTGCCTCAAAGCAGAAATTGGGGTTGAGTCTTCTTGAGGTTTAGTTGTCATTTAACTGGACAATGTATGCCAAAGTCCTTATGAAATAATTTTTAACTAAGTGCTGAGTGCTAAGTGCTAAGTCCCTGAAGGGTGCAGGGATTCACAGAGGTCATGAAAGCTCCTTGGGGGTCTTTGCAAACAGAATAGCCAGACTCTGCTCTCAAAGCTTATGATTACATTGCTCTAGGACAGGTTAAATCATGGGTTTGTTGTCAAGGTCCTCCAGGTAATTCCGCAGTAAGCTGGGGCTGAGAATACTGGGCAGAAAGTGCTGGAAGAGGGAAGGTTAGGCCTGGCTGGGCAAGTAGACTGGTCGAGATAGACTGTAGAGTGTTTTAGAGGTCTTAATAGGTCTTAATTTTTAAAGGTTTTTAAACTTCATTTGTATTCATACAAAGTAATATAAATAGAACTCTGTAAAAATAAATTGTGGACTGAATTGTGTTCCCCTCAAGTGCTTATGTTGAAGCCCTAATCCCCAGAACCTCAGACTGTGACTGTAGTTGGAAATAGGTAATGTTTCCTATAAGTTAAAATGAGGTCTGGGGTAGGGTGGCATGGGAATGATATCCTTATAAGAAGACACACACAAAGGGAAGACCATGTGAAGACACAGGAAGAAGATGGCCATCAACAAGCTAAGGAGAGAGGCCTCAGAAGAAACCAACCAGTGCTGACAACTTGGTCTTGGACTTCCAGTCTCCAGAGCTGTTATACTTTGTTATAGTAGCCCTAGCAAATGGGTATCTATGGGTACTCCATGAAAAGATAAAGATTATGAAAGAACTTTCCTAAACTTTCAAGATGTTCTTAATCAATAGATGCCCCGCCAAAGTGCTACAAAGTTCTAGTTCAATAAACATGTACCAAATACCTACTAGGTGCAGTAGACGGTACCTGTCCTTGAGTAACACATAAATCAGAGGGAAATAAAGGCCCCTAAAGAGATCAGCAAAATTATCAAATTGAACTATTCGAAATGCTCCCTATCTTCTCCCAAGGGTCTTTGCGAGATCATGATTCAATGATTGTAAATTGCTCTGAGAAGAATGGCACGCTGTATAAAACCCAGGAATGACAGGTACCTAATCACGCAATTCCTTGGAAGGCCAGAATCTGACCCCCCACTCTTCACAGACATCCATATCTCTGAGGACAAAAAACCACCAATGAAACATATCTTCCCTCTAAGTATGCATGAATAAAGTCACTGATTCAAAGGGTCTTTCCTCACTAATCCCCATTTATCCTCGTCATTCTCTAGCTGTTTTCTTGGAAAAACTCACCAACTTGGATTGGGTGGCTCTGAAAAAATGGAGAAAAGCAAAACTACAAATGGTCATCTGTGGGTCTTTAATAACACAAGAATCTAATACATTATTATTTTGCCTTCATGACAACTGCCATGAGGATGGGGCTCTTGTCTATTTTCTATGTGTTCATATGCTTAATCCAAAGACATACTTGACCCAAAGAAGAATCCCAATCAATGTTTTTTAAGAGACTAAGTATATTATAAACATCTTCCTACTCAATCAACAAATAGCTGAAATGTTTTTTAATGCACTGAATGTGTTCATTCAGTATCTATTCATTGTACCTTTATAGTAGATACGACACTATGCTACATAGTGTGAAGAAAGAGAAGGCACAGCCCTTGTCTACAGGTTGCTATATCCAGTCCCTCAGCCATAACATGCAAAGACCTTCCTATAAATTGCAAGGAGGAAGGACTTAGGAACTTCTAAATTTATATATATTGTCTCTTTGACATCTGAATTTTCAAATTAAATCTTTTATTTCTTTATTCATTCATTTGTTTGACAAGGATTTGTTTACATATGTTCTATGTTTCCTATAAATATACTTTTAAAAAGAGTCTTCATTCAATTATATTACTGAAGATTGAAAAATGGGGTTAAGGTTATAAGTCTCGATATCAAAGTAATCTCTCCTGGCAACTGGAATCTACTACACCTGACTTGGATTTTTTTCTTTTATGTAAATCAGGGTATAAGTGCATACCAATCTTTTCTCTTTTGTAGAATAATGAAACTTACAATTAAATATTTCCTCCCTATGGCTAATGAAGATCTTATTACTGCATGTATTAGCACAATGTTTATATTTTGAATATGCTAAATAGTTTTACTTTAAGTCTCTTACATGTAATAGAATTAGAATTCTATTTTAGATATAATATTAAAAACTTAACAATGGGCATTCTTTTTTCTTTGCTAGCCCATTTCTTTTCTTTTCTTTTTAAAGATTTTTATTTATTTATTTGACAGATGGAGATCACAAGTAGGCAGAGAAGCAGGCAGAGAGAGAGGAAGGGAAGCAGGCTCCCTGCTGAGCAGAGAGCCCAGTGCAGGGCTCAAACTCAGGAACCTGAGATCATGACCTGAGCTGAAGGCAGAGCCTTTAACCCACTGAGCCACCCAGGTGCCCGTCCATTTATTTTCTATCACTCAACTGCTATAACTTCATTGGGAAGATCCAATGCCTAGATAGCCCATACATAGCACACTGCCTTAGAAGAAACACCCTTCAGACAGGCAGTTAGCTACTTTTTGACTAGCATTCCCAAGGGAAATTAAATCTACAAACCTTGATATGTCTATGGCCACCAAAAAAATTAAATATAAACGTGCATATAATTGAAAACATGTATGTTACATATCAATGGATTTCACTGCAAGGTCCTTTAGCAAAAAGAAAGAAAACATTTTAGGTTGTGTTCTATTCTTGAAGGTAAAATAATTTAAAAAGTATGTAAACCTGAGTGATTATTACTTATAACTTCAGAAAATCATTTTCAGCAACCTCTTTGACTGCCTTAAGTGCTCCATTAGGCATCTAAATGTAAGCTAAAGCATCTACCCACAATGTTTAATGACCAGGTTTTTTCTTAAGTACCACACTTCCTCAAACTAAGGTACAGGAATCATCTTTATTCCCAGCACCTAGGACACATATGGTCCTTCAGTCCTTATTCCTCTCATATCTAATCTCCACAGACACTGTGAAAAACCTATTGAACTCCTCTAGATGCTAACAACCTTTAATTAGGCTTCATTTCTATTAAAAATTAAAGAGATGCAAAAACTTGTATGAGCAATTTAAATGTCTCATTTTCATTGTACACACCAGCCTGCCAGCTTAGGTGGTAATTTAAGTTGATTTCTTTTTGCATTTCTCACTGTATCACACCATGCAAAAGAAAACATCTTTTTTTTTTTTTTTTTTTTTTTTTTTTTTTTTTTATTTTTTTTTTTATAAACATATATTTTTATCCCCAGGGGTACAGGTCTGTGAATCACCAGGTTTACACACTTCACAGCACTCACCAAATCACATACCCTCCCCAATGTCCATAATCCCACCCCCTTCTCCCAAACCCCCTCCCCCCGGCAACCCTCAGTTTGTTGTGAGATTAAGAGTCACTTATGGTTTGTCTCCCTCCCAATCCCATCTTGTTTCATTTATTCTTCTACCCACTTAAGCCTCCATGTTGCATCACCACTTCCTCATATCAGGGAGATCATATGATAGTTGTCTTTCTCTGCTTGACTTATTTCGCTAAGCATGATACGCTCTAGTTCCATCCATGTTGTTGCAAATGGCAAGATTTCATTTCTTTTGATGGCTGCATAGTATTCCATTGTGTATATATACCACATCTTCTTGATCCATTCATCTGTTGATGGACATCTAGGTTCTTTCCATAGTTTGGCTATTGTGGACATTGCTGCTATAAACATTCGGGTGCATGTGTCCCTTTGGATCACTACATTTGTATCTTTAGGGTAAATACCCAATAGTGCAATTGCTGGGTCATAGGGCAGTTCTATTTTCAACATTTTGAGGAACCTCCATGCTGTTTTCCAGAGTGGCTGCACCAGCTTGCATTCCCACCAACAGTGTAGGAGGGTTCCCCTTTCTCCGCATCCTCGCCAGCATCTGTCATTTCCTGACTTGTTGATTTTAGCCATTCTGACTGGTGTGAGGTGATATCTCATTGTGGTTTTGATTTGTATTTCCCTGATGCCGAGTGATATGGAGCACTTTTTCATGTGTCTGTTGGCCATCTGGATGTCTTCTTTGCAGAAATGTCTGTTCATGTCTTCTGCCCATTTCTTGATTGGATTATTTGTTCTTTGGGTGTTGAGTTTGCTAAGTTCTTTATAGATTCTGGACACTAGTCCTTTATCTGATATGTCGTTTGCAAATATCTTCTCCCATTCTGTCAGTTGTCTTTTGATTTTGTTAACTGTTTCCTTTGCTGTGCAAAAGCTTTTGATCTTGATGAAATCCCAATAGTTCATTTTTGCCCTTGCTTCCCTTGCCTTTTGCGTTGTTCCTAGGAAGATGTTGCTGCGGCAGAGGTCGAAGAGGTTGCTGCCCGTGTTCTCCTCAAGGATTTTGATGGATGGATTCCTTTCGTACATTGAGGTCCTTCATCCATTTTGAGTCTATTTTTGTGTGTGGTGTAAGGAAATGGTCCAATTTCATTTTTCTGCATGTGGCTGTCCAATTTTCCCAGCACCATTTATTGAAAAGGCTGTCTTTTTTCCATTGGACATTCTTTCCTGCTTTGTCGAAGATTAGTTGACCATAGATTTGAGGGTCTATTTCTGGGCTCTCTATTCTGTTCCATTGATCTATGTGTCTGTTTTTGTGCCAGTACCATGCTGTCTTGATGATGACAGCTTTGTAATAGAGCCTGAAGTCCGGAATTGTGATGCCACCAACGTTGGCTTTCTTTTTCAATATCCCTTTGGCTATTCGAGGTCTTTTCTGGTTCCATATAAATTTTAGAATTATTTGTTCCATTTCTTTGAAAAAGATGGATGGTACTTTGATAGGAATTGCATTAAATGTGTAGATTGCTTTAGGTAGCATAGACATTTTCACAATATTTATTCTTCCAATCCAGGAGCATGGAACATTTTTCCATTTCTTTGTGTCATCCTCAATTTCTTTCATGAGTACTTTATAGTTTTCTGAGTATAGATTCTGTGTCTCTTTGGTTAGGTTTATTCCTAGGTATCTTATGGTTTTGGATGCAATTGTAAATGGGATTGACTCCTTAATATCTCTTTCTTCTGTCTTGCTGTTGGTGTAGAGAAATGCAACTGATTTTTGTGCATTGATTTTATATCCTGACACTTTACTGAATTCCTGTATAAGTTCTAGCAGTTTTGGAGTGCAGTCTTTTGGGTTTTCCACATATAGTATCATATCATCTGCGAAGAGTGATAATTTGACTTCTTCTTTGCCGATTTGGATGCCTTTAATTTCCTTTTGTTGTCTGATTGCTGAGGCTAGGACCTCTAGTACGATGTTGAATAGCAGTGGTGATAATGGACATCCCTGCCGTGTTCCTGACCTTAGCGGAAAAGCTTTCAGTTTTTTCTCCATTGAGAATGATATTTGCGGTGGGTTTTTCATAGATGGCTTTGATGATATTGAGGTATGTGCCCTCTATCCCTACACTTTGAAGAGTTTTGATCAGGAAGGGATGTTGTACTTTGTCAAATGCTTTTTCAGCATCTATTGAGAGTATCATATGGTTCTTGTTCTTACTTTTATTGATGTGTTGTATCACATTGACTGATTTGCGGATGTTGAACCAACCTTGCAGCCCTGGAATAAATCCCACTTGGTCGTGGTGAATAATCTTTTTAATGTACTGTTGAATCCTATTGGCTAGTATTTTGTTGAGTATTTTCGCATCTGTGTTCATCAAGGATATCGGTCTATAGCTCTCTTTTTTGGTGGGATCCTTGTCTGGTTTTGGGATCAAGGTGATGCTGGCCTCATAAAATGAGTTTGGAAGTTTTCCTTCCATTTCTATTTTTTGGAACAGTTTCAGGAGAATAGGAATTAGTTCTTCTTTAAATGTTTGGTAGAATTCCCCCGGGAAGCCGTCTGGCCCTGGGCTTTTGTTTGTTTGGAGATTTTTAATGACTGTTTCAATCTCCTTACTGGTTATGGGTCTGTTCAGGCTTTCTATTTCTTCCTGGTTCAGTTGTGGTAGTTTATATGTTTCTAGGAATGCATCCATTTCTTCCAGATTGTCAAATTTATTGCCGTAGAGTTGCTCATAGTATGTTCTTATAATAGTTTGTATTTCTTTGGTGTTAGTTGTGATCTCTCCTCTTTCATTCATGATTTTATTTATTTGGGTCCTTTCTCTTTTCTTTTTGATAAGTCGGGCCAGGGGTTTATCAATTTTATTAATTCTTTCAAAGAACCAGCTCCTAGTTTCGTTGATTTGTTCTTGTTGTTTTGGTTTTGGTTTCTATTTCATTGATTTCTGCTCTGATCTTTACGATTTCTCTTCTCCTGCTGGGCTTAGGGTTTCTTTCTTGTTCTTTCTCCAGCTCCTTTAGGTGTAGGGTTAGGTTGTGTACCTGAGACCTTTCTTGTTTCTTGAGAAAGGCTTGTACCGCTATATATTTTCCTCTCAGGACTGCCTTTGTTGTGTCCCACAGATTTTGAACCGTTGTGTTTTCATTATCATTTGTTTCCATGATTTTTTTCAATTCTTCTTTAATTTCCCGGTTGACCCATTCATTCTTTAGAAGGATACTGTTTAGTCTCCATGTATTTGGGTTCTTTCCAAACTTCCTTTTGTGGTTGAGTTCTAGCTTTAGAGCATTGTGGTCTGAAAATATGCAGGGAATGATCCCAATCTTTTGATACCGGTTGAGTCCTGATTTAGGACCGAGGATGTGATCTATTCTGGAGAATGTTCCATGTGCACTAGAGAAGAATGTGTATTCTGTTGCTTTGGGATGAAATATTCTGAATATATCTGTGATGTCCATCTGGTCCAGTGTGTCATTTAAGGCCTTTATATCCTTGCTGATCTTTTGCTTGGATGACCTGTCCATTTCAGTGAGGGGAGTGTTAAAGTCCCCTACTATCATTGTATTATTGTTGATGTGTTTCTTTGATTTTGTTATTAATTGGTTTATATAGTTGGCTGCTCCCACATTGGGGGCATAGATATTTAAAATTGTTAAATCTTCTTGTTGGACAGACCCTTTGAGTATGATATAGTGTCCTTCCTCATCTCTTATTATAGTCTTTGGCTTAAAATCTAATTGATCTGATATAAGGATTGCCACTCCTGCTTTCTTCTGATGTCCATTAGCATGGTAAATTCTTTTCCACCCCCTCACTTTAAATCTGGAGGTGTCTTCGGGCTTAAAATGTGTTTCTTGGAGGCAACATATAGATGGGTTTTGTTTTTTTTATCCATTCTGATACCCTGTGTCTTTTGACAGGGGCATTTAGCCCATTCACATTCAGGGTAACTATTGAGAGATATGAATTTAGTGCCATTGTATTGCCTGTAAGGTGACTGTTACTGTATATGGTCTCTGTTCCTTTCTGATCTACCACTTGTAGGCTCTCTCTTTGCTTAGAGGACCCCTTTCAAGATTTCCTGTAGAGCTGGTTTGGTATTTGCAAATTCTTTCAGTTGTTGTTTGTCCTGGAAGCTTTTAATCTCTCCTTCTATTTTCAATGATAGCCTAGCTGGATATAGTATTCTTGGCTGCATGTTTTTCTCGTTTAGTGCTCTGAAAATATCATGCCAGCTCTTTCTGGCCTGCCAGGTCTCTGTGGATAAGTCAGCTGCCAATCTAATATTTTTACCATTGTATGTTACAGACTTCTTTTCCCGGGCTGCTTTTTCAGGATTTTCTCTTTGTCATTGAGACTTGTAAATTTTACTATTAGGTGACGGGGTGTGGGCCTATTCTTATTGATTTTGAGGGGCATTCTCTGAACCTCCTGAATTTTGATGCTCGTTCCCTTTGCCATATTGGGGAAATTCTCCCCAATAATTCTCTCCAGTATACCTTCTGCTCCCCTCTCACTTTCTTCTTCTTCTGGAATCCCAATTATTCTAATGTTGTTTCGTCTTATGGTGTCACTTATCTCTCGAATTCTCCCCTCGTGGTCCAGTAGCTGTTTGTCCCTCTTTTGATCAGCTTCTTTATTCTCTGTCATTTGGTCTTCTATATCACTAATTCTTTCTTCTGCCTCATTTATCCTAGCAGTGAGAGCCTCCATTTTTGATTGCACCTCATTAATAGCTTTTTTGATTTCAACTTGGTTAGATTTTAGTTCTTTTATTTCTCCAGAAAGGGCTTTTAGATCTCTCGAGAGGGTTTCTCTCTAATATCTTCCATGCCTTTTTCGAGCCCGGCTAGAACCTTGAGAATTGTCATTCTGAACTCTAGATCTGACATATTACCGATGTCTGTATTGATTAGGTCCCTAGCCTTCGGTACTGCCTCTTGTTCTTTTTTTTGTGTTGAATTTTTACGTCTTGTCATTTTGTCCAGATAAGCGTAAATGAAGGGGCAAGTAAAATACTAAAAGGGTGGCAACAACCCCAGGAAAATATGCTTTAACCAAATTAGAAGAGATCCAAAATCGTGAGTGGGGAGAAAGGGGATAAAAAAGAGGTTCAAAAAGGAAGAGAGAAAAAAAAAAAAAAAAAAAAAAAAAAAAAAAAAAAAAGAAAAAAGAAAAGAAAAGAATTTAAAAAAAAAAAACACCTAAGAAAAATGTAAAAAAAAAAAAAAATATATATATATATATATATATATTAGATAAACTAGTAAAAAATCGTTAAAAAAGAAAAAGGTAACAGTTAAAAAAAAAAAAAAATTTTACCCGAAGGCGAGAAAAAAAAAAAAAAAAAAAAAAAAAAAAATGAAAACGAAAAAATTAAATTAACTGCAAGACTAAAAAAAATCACAGGAAAAAAGCCCATGAGTTCCGTGCTTGGCTTTCTCCTCCTCTGGAATTCTGCTGCTCTCCTTGGTATTGAAACCGCACTCCTTGGTAGGTGAACTTGGTTTCGGCTGGATTTCTTGTTGATCTTCTGGGGGAGGGGCCTGTTGTAGTGATTCTCAAGTGTCTTTGCCCCAGGCGGAATTACACCGCCCTTACCCGGGGCCGGGGTGAGTAATCCGCTCGGGTTTGCTTTCAGGAGCTTTTGTTCCCTGAGCGCTTTCCGTAGAGTTCCGGAGGACGGGAATACAAATGGCGGCCTCCTGGTCTCCGGCCCGGAGGAGCCGAGAGCCCAGGGCCCCACTCCTCAGTGCGCCCTCAGAGAACAGCGCCCAGTCACTCCCGTCTGCCTGACCTCCGGCCGCGCTCCGAGCTCACCGAGCCTGCGACCGGTTCAAGGTAACACGGAGCTGCGAGCTTACTGTCGGCTCTGTCTCTGTAGCCGGCTTTCCCGTTCCAATACCCGCAAGCTCTGCGACACTCAGACACCCCCGATCCTTCTGTGACCCTGCGGGACCTGAGGCCACGCTGACCCCGCGTGGGCTTCGCCCCGGTTTAGCCTCTGGAGCGATGTCCCTCAGCGGAACAGACTTTTAAAAGTCCTGATTTTGTGCGCGGTTGCTCCGCCGCTTGCCGGGAGCCGGCCCCTCCCCCCGGGGTCTATCTTCCCGTCGCTTTGGATTCACTTCTCCGCCGGTCCTACCTTTCAGAAAGTGGTTGATTTTCTGTTTCCAGAATTGCTGTTCTTCTTCTCTTCGATCTGCCGATGGATTTTCAGGTGTTTGCAATCTTTAGATAAGCTATCTAGCTGATCTCCGGCTAGCTGAAGCAGTCTCAGCTTGCTACTTCTCCGCCATCTTGACTCCTCCCCCCTAATCTCCAGAAAACATCTTTAAACCAGGAAATAGAGAGCCATCCTTTTCTCCCCATTAGTCTGTAAACTAATGTAATATTTAATTTGACTTACACTGGCACTGGTTATCAATGCAGTCTTTCAAAACATTAAGTTATTCATATATTCTCAAATGTTCTGATTAAATCTTTTACTTCTTCATTACACATTTGAAAAGTTATTTGGCAAAATAATGGCCCTTGAGGATGCCCACACCCGAATCCCCGGAATCTGAAAATATGTTTCCTTACTTGGCAAAAAGGACTCTGCAGATGTGATTGAGTTAGAGATCTTGAGATAGAGAAAGGAGCTTGAATTACCCTGGAGGGCTCAGTGTGATCGCAGAGGCCCTTATCAGGTCAAGATAAAAGCAGGAAAGAGATGGCAGGGTGAGAAGGACTCAACCAGCCATTGCTGGCTTTGAAGATGGAATGAGGAAAAAAAAAAAAAAATCCCTGGAAGCCTCTAGAAGCTGAAAATGACAAGAAAATGGGTTCTCTCCTGGGCCTCCAGGAAGCACTAGAGCCCTTAAGTTTAGTCCATGTCAAACTTTGGACCTCCAGAACCATAAGAGAATACGTTTATGTTGTTTTATGACACGAAGTTTGTGGTAACTTGTGACAGCAGCAGTGGGAAACCATAGGCTTTATCAATACTTGACCTTGACGGTACCATTTTTTATTATACATTAGTCACTAATTCAAGATCATCCACAGAAAAATCTTCATTTTTAAGCAATTTGGGAGGCTGTGAATAGAGCAGATGGACCTGTCGCTACCCCTAACAGTTCCAGAGCTAACCACCTAATGGCGAACAAAATGGTCCGCAACATCTGAATTCATCAGGAGCATTACAGCCCATGTGGGTGGTCTGATGTGGGCCTCAATCAGAAATTAAATGGTCTCTTTAAAGTGGGGATATGGGAAACCTAACACTTACATAAAACTTGTTAAAGAGACTTCTAACAGCTGGATGGCGCCCAAGACTGTACTGTTTGAATCCTCCAGTGTGTTATTCTACCTCGAATAGAGGTCATTCAAAAACACAAAGTTCCAAAGTTCTCCCAGGTTTTATAGAAGTGATATCAGAAAGCTAATGTGACTTTAAGAACATTGCAAACGAGCTAAGAAACCCAGAGGAACAAAAGGTAAATGATGGTTTATCGGGTCATGAATAGAGATCACCCACTTGGTCCCTAATGAAACCCACAGCATCTGTTGGCATTAGCAATTTGGAGGCCCCATCACCTGCTTCCGGTGCTGGCATAAATCCAAACGACAGACACCTGGGCCCCTTTCCCATGCCTCAGAGTTACATCATCACCCAACCTCCCTGATTTCATCCAGAAATCAAAAAAAGAATATTCTCTGGCAATGAAGATTTATCACTTTGCCCACCTGGTTCACTTGATTGTTTGACCTTGAGGAGAATAGGGCACAATTCTTACATACCTGAAGCGACAGAACAGAAAAAACTGGCATGTATAATACTTTATTTCTGCTTTGTCCTTATGGCAGCCTTGAACTCCTTATGGAAAGTTAAAACGCAGACACACACATGAAAACCGCTGAAGATACACCGTTTCGGTCAGAACTGCTGGCAGAGGCATGTGTGTTCAACTTCACACTGCAGTTGTTTTTCCCTCTTTCCCATTATTCCGGTACACCAAAACCAATAAGGACAACAGAAACTTTTATAAAGCTATGTTTATGCCTCCATGTAGCAAATGTATCAGTACTGTGAACAGGGGGAAGGAAATGAGCCTTTGGTGACTCCCCAGGGAGCTGGACTCCCACAGGCAGAGAAACAGAGGTCGAATGGCCAAAATGGGCCAGATAGAATGACAGTGAATTTGATCGTAAAAACTGGACAGATGTGAACAATGAAATACAGAGAACAGGAACAAAGAAAGATGCACAGGCAGAATAAAGGAAACATGGGAGCCACAGTGAGGATAAGGGTTATTAAACAAACAGAAGCCCAGACCATTCAAGGTCCAGTAGAGAAAGTGAACATTGGAGAGCTTCCACAAGAACATGGGAGACCAAAGCACTCAATAGAAGATAAACCTAGGGGGAAAAAAAATGGAGTGGGTTCACCAAAAACAGGCAACAAGCTTTGCATAAAAACAAGGGATCTGATGGGTGTAGAAGAAAGAGACATGTAATTTGCATATGGGTTGAGTTCTGGAAAGGGCAAAAGCAAAAGGGTGTGAAAACAGACATGTGGTACTAAAAAGTCAGTTTTAATTATAAAAACTGCATCTAGTATAGAGTATATTTTCACTGGAGACATATTCCCTTCCAGTTTTGTCCACATGCATGCAGACTTTATGTACTTATTCAGCTTTTTTTTTTTTTAATTCTGTACATGGAAAAAATTCATTGTTTCATGCTCAAAACCTTTTGTTCTTTCCTTCTCCCCTCAGTATTGATTTTTAACGTGGACATTCTGACCTGCTGATGTTTAAGCACAGACTTGGGAGCCGAAGGGAGGGCCAGGGCGCCAGAGAGTTGGTGGGAGCCAGAAACAACCTCGGACAGAAGACTGGGACACACCAAGCACACCAGAAAGCGGCATTGCCACATCTAAATGACTTTCTGGGTGCCAAGAAATGGAACTTAACTTTGAGGTTTTTTTCAAAGAACATAACTGAGGAAAGTTGCTGAAGTCATCAAGAGATGTGTTTTGCTCTCTAAGGTCAAAACGTCTAAATGTCAAATGGCTGGGCTGCCTGGAAGTCAATGAGTTCCTTATCTGACTCAAGTGTGTAAGTAGAAATGAAATGACCTATTCATGGTAACATAGGAAGAGAGTTCTTCAGCATTGAGAAGAGAGTTCTTCCAGAGATAAGCTCTAATGTCCTTTACCAGTTCTGGAAACGGTGGTATTTTTAACACTCTGAGGAAGTACAAATGACTTTCACCATAATACATTTTATGCCAAGTAGGCAATTGTTATTAAAACAGGAATGCTTTTTATTTATATTCGCTGGGTATTTATAACATAATATAATATCTATTTCAATCATTCTAGGGATGGGAAGCATGCTATAAAATTTCATTCCTATTTATTTTCTCAGTGTTTCTGATAGTTGCATCACCTAATGATGGTGGAGTAAAAGTGAGATAGCCACATGCTGCCCAGACAAGTGCACTTTACTCTGCCTGGAACATTCTCCCTTAGGGCCTCTGCACTGACGGACTTTTTTCATCCTCAGATTCAGTCAGACTTAGCTCAGTCAGACTTTTGTATCAAATCAACTGCTTGGACATTGCATTAGCTTTTTGTGGCCACCCTAGGAAGTTCTACAACCTAGGCAACCTAAAACAATAGAAACTTACTGCCTCACAGTTCTGGAGGTTGGATGTCTGTAGTCAAGTTTTCAGCCATGGTCCCCCGGAAGTTTCTGGGGTAGAATTGTCCCAGGCCTTTTCCAGTTTCTGGGGTGGCCAGCATTCCTGGCATTCCTTGTCTTGCTGCTGCCTCACTGTGATCTCTGTCTCAGTCATGACATAGTATGGTGTATGCATGCGTGTGTGTGTGTGTGTGTGTATGTCCATGTCTGTCTCTTTTCTTGTAAGGTCACCAGTCATATTGGAGTAGGGCCAACCCTACTTCAGTATGGCCTCATCTTAACTAAGAACATATGTAATACCTTAGTTTTCAAGTAAGGTCCCATACTGGGGCACCTGGGTGGCTCAGTTGGTTGAGCATCTGACTCTTGATTTCAGCTCAGGTCATGATCTCAGGGTCATGGGATCGGGCCCTGCTTTGGGCTCTGCATTCAGTAAGGAGTCTGCTGTCTCTCTCTGCCTCTGCTCCTTCCCCACCTCATGCTCTCTCTCTGTCTCTATCTCTACGATGGATAAATAAATCTTAAAAAAAAATAATAAAGTCACATACCAAGGTACTCTGGGTTAGGGTTTCATCATGTCTTTTTGAGACACAATTCAACACATAACAGCTCTCTTTAACAGAATGTATCAGAAGTGAATCTCTTAATTCTACCCCCCAAAACACTTCCCCCACCTATTTATTTCATGTCTGTAAATATCACCATAATCCATCCAGTTGATCAGTGCAAAATCTCTGGAGAAATTCTTGATTTTTCTGCTTCCCTTGATAGTCCACATCCAATCTATCAGCGACACCTGCTGACTTACCTCCCAAATGTCCACTAATTCATCCCCACCCCCATCTGCACTGCCATCACCAACAGAGGATGAGCCCAAGCCACCACCACTTCTGTCCTGGACCATGGAAAGCAACAGCCTTCTAAGGAGTCTCCCGGGGACCCCTTTCATTCCCTTGCCATGCGTTTTTGATCGAGGTCTTGTGAAGTCATTGATCATCTCACATAACTTAAAGCCTTTAAGACCTCACATAGCACTAACAATGAAATGAAAACTCCTTAGCAAGGTCAACAAGATCCCCAGTACCAACCTCTCCATATCCTTCTCATCTTCATCTCACATAATTCTCCCTTATCTGCAAGGGCTTCCTTTCACATCATGAGAACAGGTGCGCCTTTTATGACCTGAGAACTTTTTGTACTTCCTGGGTGGTAAACTCATCCAGACGGTCAGCATGACTGGCTGTTTTCCCTCCCTCAAGTTTCAATCTAAGTGTCTCTTCCCCTGAGAGGCCTTCCCAGGTCACACCAAAACATTTTTCTAGCTTTTCTCACCTTGTAGCAGTATTTGATATTGGAGCCTTTGTCACACTTCAAACTGGACAGAATGTCCTTACTTCCCTGCCCCATACACATGAATGAGCAAGAAATGCTGATTTTTGTATGTCACTGGGATATCATGGTTGTTTGTTATGCAGCACAAGATGACTGATACGCTTTCTATCTCACCAAAGATATGCTTTTCTTCATAGCACTAATTATAGTCTGTAATGGAATTATGTCCTTGATCACATCCTTGTTGATTAGCTCTCACTAGAGAGTAAACCCACGAAGACAGGAGGCATCTCGGCCCTGAATGCTCTGCCTATTATAGGTACAGGAAGCTCTCTGTGTAATGAATGCAGAAACTCCCTTTGGTGCTCATTTTATTTTGTCTTCATTTGACCCGATTTGTACTCTTTTAAAAATATGCTTTCTAATGAAATGAATTAGATATTTCAACTTCAATTTCCTACTTTTCAGTATTTGGGTTAAATTTGGCTTAAAACACAAAACCCATCCCATAGCAAGGAAAGACAACACAGAACAGGCCACTTTTACAAGATTAGATGTGACTTTGAATTATATATTAGGCAATTTTACATAGTCTGTAATATTTGTCCTCAGTCCTCCTCTGCCTGATGGACTCCATTAACACCTCAAAATTACCATCAGAGCTCTAAGGCTCCAATGACTTGGATGATTCAACAGTCTTCACCGAGTCACCTCCCACAATAATATTCTGCTTGGCTTAAACCGAATTGGCACTTGGGGTACAATTATTTCCCATCATGAGTTCAAGTCAAAATGAAAAAATGAGATGTTTCCAATTTGCACATTTACATACCCATTGTTTTCCTGTCTATGCCTGGCACTGATGAATTAATGTATTTTTCTAAAAAAATCTCTCATAACTCTTGGGGCTGTGGACAAGATCATGGCAGACAGCTGGTGTCCAAACTGCCCAATAATTGTGGAGTACAGCTGTAGAAAATATTAAAATCATGTCTCTAGTAGTTTTCTAACCACTAAATAGAAGTTGGGAATAAGGGAAAGGAAAACCCATACTTTGTATTTCACAAAGCGATCCCTGTCTTTTTAAACAATTAGTGGGTTTCACTTCGATAATCCTTTCCTGAAGCCCGAGGCCTCCCAGGCAGCTTTAAGAATACTTGAAACTCATTGTTTTATAAGAAAGTTACTGACCAGCTACTGTATTCTACTATCTTATACTGCAAGTTATTTTCTTGTTATCCTTTGAACCAAAAAAAAAGAAATAAACTAACATGAACCCTAAAGAAAAACAAAGAAGTATGGGAGGTGAACATCTGAGAAAGCAAAGTGATTAAAATTACTTCGTTACCTGAGGTGGACATACTTGCCTACCCCAGGAACAGCAACAGGTGTGGCTGTACCACAGGAAACAGGTCGTCTGGGTGAGCAAGATAACCCCAGACCCCACTGAGGGGATCTACAGTTATCGTCCAGTTCATAAAAAAAGGAAACTCCAGCCTTCTCCACCTGTCCCCGAAACACATTATCTCAACCAGCTCAAGTGTCACAACCCAACCTAAAGGCGCTGGTCACAGGGGCCAAAGAAATGGGTAATCCCTGCTTGGAAGAACTCAAGCTGGTTTTTCACGGAGCAAAATGGGAAGCGATGCTGTCACTCCTTGTTTCTGCGTCTCCACCACTCTGGAAAAACACTTTCTTTTGCCTTCAACAAAATCATCCTACAGGATGCAGTCCATGCTGTCTGGGAATTTCTGGGGAAAAAAAAAATGTCTCCTTCTCTCCTCTGCACCACATAGGCTTAAGGTGCGTGCTTTGTTGACGGTGGTGCTGGGAATATGGGCTGAGCTTCTGGGAAGACCAGAATGTTCCACCCTCAGACGGCTTTCTTCCTCCACCATGCACTCTCTCAAGGATGAGACACAGCATCATGAAAACCTCTACATGGAAACCTGGGAACTTCCTTTCCCTCAGATCTCATTATCCAGCCCACTCTAAAACTGCCAATGGAATGAATGAGAAATCTGTGTCCTTTCCATCTGTACCTTCATAACCTCAGCACGTACACTTGAACACCTCCACTGTACTAGGCATTATTTTAGAACCTGGGATTACAAACATAAGTGAGGGAAATGCCCAGCCCTGACTTGGTGCCATTCTTCTCAATCTTAACGTGGCAGTCCAGGCACCCAATATTCTTGACAGCATCCTTTGGCCCTCCCTTCTTCTAGTTGTTTCTCAAGCACTCCAACAGAGCCCCCAAAAGATAAGGTGGGTCTTTGGGAGGGGGGCTCATGAGTAAGGAGACATTTTTTTTTTTTTTTTAAGGAGAAGGAGACATTTTTTTTTTTTCCCCAGAAATTCCCAGACAGCATGGACTCATGAGTAAGCCCTATGCATTGCCAGGTTTGAATGCTTTGTGACCTGTCTCTACCAGGGCTCAGTTTGGCAAGCAGGCTGGTTGCATGAAAGAGTGGGGCAGGGGGAGGCTGCTTACTGCTGGCTTGATGCTGCCAATGCTTCCAGTTCAGAGGTCACTTAAAGCATGACGTTCTGTCCAAGCAGGGCTACATGGCTCTCTTTTCAGGCCTGGCCTTTGGACAGGGTGCAACAGTTAGCATCTGCAAGAAAATTGCTCATTCTTGTTCTAAGGGGGGAAAAATGAATCTTAAGAAATGACTTGAAATGAAGTCACTGGAGAGGAAGGCAGCATCTTAGGCATATTTCTACTGTCTTCATCTGCGCAGGTTGCCATTACAAAGTACCACACACTAGTGACCTGGAAATTTGTTTTTTGCACAAATAAACATGGAGGCTGGAAGTTCGAATCAAGGTGTTGACAAGGTTGTTTCTCATAATGGGGCGCCTGGGTGGCTCAGTGGGTTAAAGCCTCTGCCTTCGGCTTGGGTCATGATCCCAGGGTCCTGGGATCGAGCCTCACATCGGGCTTTCTGCTCAGCAGGGAGCCTGCTTCCTCCTCTCTCTGCCTGCCTCTCTGCCTACTTGTGATCTCCATCTGTCGAATAAATAAATAAAATCTTTTAAAAAAAGAAAAAAAAGTTGTTTCTCATAAGGCTTCCCTCTTGGTTTGCAGACAGCCGCCTTCTTGCTGTATCCTCAGAGAGATGGGTGACATCCTCTGGGTCTCTCTTCCTCCTCTTATGAAAGCAGTCTATTTGAATTAGGGTCCCCCTTATGACCTCATGTAACCCAATTACTTCCAGAGAGACCACATCACTAATACAGTCACACGAGGACTAAGGCTTCAACATACTACAACATACAACATACTTCAACATACAGGGAACACTATTCAGTTCATAACAACTGCATAATGCTATGGCCTTACATGTGAATAGAATTCTGGACCTCAATAGTACAAGATTCTGTTTAATTACATAAATGAAAAGAGCTGTCCTTGGCTGTAAAAGAAAAGGGAAAAAGAAGGATGGGGAAAGGTAAAGAGGGAAGAAAGAGTAGAGAAAAGACTGAAGATTTAAGGGTTTTTAAAGTGTATTTACGGTATGAGATTTGTAACATACCGGCGGGCGTGGAACATGTCCACCTTGTGAGGTGGAACTCCATTCTACACCAAAGCTTTCGTCCAGCTGTCATCTCTTTGGGGGGACTGACCTTAGAGAGGAGGAAGAGAGTCTAGGCCAAACGGCCTCCATTCACTCCCCAGCTCCCACAGTTAAGAGTAAGTGGTGAGTCCTTACACTCTTGCTGCCTTCTGTCCACATTAGTGAAGTAAAGACGGTAACCAACATACTACACTCATTTTTTGGTTAAATTAAAATATAAACCCTTAAAATAGAGTAAAATAAATAACACTCTCGAAACAGTGTCTTTTAAATAGTAAGCTATCGATACATGTGTCTTATGGTTTTTGATCCTCACACATCTTTTGGGAGGTAAAAAAAAAAAAAAAAAAAAAAGACAGTATTGTATTTGTTGTCTTGTAGGAAATACTCAGGGTTTGAGAGGAATGCCCAAGTGTGCACAATAAATCCCTGATGGAGCCAGGAACACAGGTCTCAACTCTAAGTGTTCTTCCAGTGCAGGGTGTGCAGGGCAAACTTGGAAAGAGACAGTGGGCTTACGCACGAGAAATGCCAGTGTTCTTATCCTACGATCCCCATTATTCAGAAGATCTTATGCCAGCAGAACTCCAGGAACTCTGCTCCTCTCTCCATCCCTGGGTGGATGTGCTTTGTGCCTTTCTGGAATCAGAAGGCTCTCAGTTTTTGACTCTGACATTTCCTGAATGCCTGGCCCTCATGAGATCATGAAGACACAGAATGAGGCCCCCTTAAAGAACTCAGAACCTCTAAGGACAACTGTCCAGAAAATGAAAATGTCCCCTAATTTACCCTCTCCCTGTGTAGTGATTGGGGAAAGGTTTAGCTGGCCCCAGTGAGTAGAGCACAATTTCCACTGAGTCAGTAAGGGCAGAAGACAGAGCTCAGATTAACCCCACAGATTTTCACCTCTGGGTTCCACTCATAGAAGGAGGAGCACCAAGCCTTAGGGGCCACCAATCCCTGCTGGTGCCCCATTCTGAGAGCCCCACCACACAGTCACAAGTCAGAAGTGATGACCCTTCCAATTCTTGTCAACTGGTTGGAATGCACTGCCTTCTAAGCTTACAAGGACCTGTCTACTGTTCAGCTCAGGCGGGGGGGGGGGGGGGGGGGGGGGGGGGCCCAGGATCACTCCTTCTTTATGAATGTGCTTTCAAGTTGCACCAGAAGCCATTGTTAATAATCAAGGCCACCAAAGAAATGAGGAAGTAGTCAGTCTGGAGCTACTCTGGGTGACTACCTTTAATTTTTCTTGCATATTATTCTCATTTAATATTTTGAAACTATGGTTGCCTTTAAAATCCATTGCACAACTAAACAAATCCAATCAAAGTGCATCAGGATGGAAACAATGTTTCTGCTCACCTCCCTGCATCCAGCTGGGTCTCAATCTTATCCATAAAAAGAAAGTTGGCCATTCTGCCCACTTCCCTAGAACTCTTCTGTGGCTTCCTGATGCCTCAGATAGCTCCAAGCTCCTGGGCACAATCTGTAGCCTGATCTCATTCACATTTCCAACTTCTAGGATTCCTTGTCTTGAATCTACTAGCAAACAGTAAGAGCCAACTAAAGGCAAAAGCACTGATGTAAATGCATTTTGCTTTCAGGGCTATTGTCTGCATTCTGGGTGGATTGAGCTCTACATTCCAAACTAGCACTCAGCCTCTTAGGGCTTCTTCCTCTGCTCAGGGCTTCTTCCACTGCCCCTCACCTGCTCCACCTTGCTCATACTTCCCCAGAATTCCCAAAGACTCAAACATCTCACTTCCATCTCCCCAACACCCTCTTCAAAGTTCCACTCCCTCACTTATGCATCATGTATTAAATTAATTTCTGATGTATCTGTCTCCCCAACTAACCTATAAGTGGCTAAGAACACAGGCCACATCACATTCGGCTCTGTTAACATCACCTCCAGAAAGGATGAGGGGGAAAGAGGCATACTAAATCATACAGAGGGAAGGAGAGAAAAAGGAAAGCTCACTGCCCTGGAAAGAGCCAAAGAGAAGAATCTATGGCAGCAATCAAACCCTTCCAAGTTCTGGACAGGATTGGTGGTGATTAGATTTGACTCTGCTGGAGAGCATCTTATAAACCAGTCGGTGACACAAGACCAACATAAATGAAATATCACAGAGCAGTCAACTATTCAACTGCACGTGAAGAAATGTGAGCTCATGTTAATGTAACCACACGTTAATGGTAGAGAGAGTTTCAGACAAACGGAAGGAAGTGCCAGAATTCATGGCGGGGGGGGGGGGGGGGTGCGGGGGGCGGGGATGGAAGCTGAACAGCCCCAGAGTGTAGGTAAAACATGGAGAGATGAAAACAAATGGCATTTGAGACCAAAGCACAGAAGGAGCCAACTGGGACCCCTGACCTCTGAGCTCCTGTCTAGGTAGGACCCGGCTTTGCTATTCGTATGCCTGAAAATTGAGGGGCTGCTCCAACTGGCCAACCAAATACCACAGAGACCACCAGGCCACCATGAATGATCCTGTCAAGGAGTTCTGGTAATAAGTCTCAAGAGGCTAAAAGAAATCAAATGGACAGTTAAGTGGGAAATATTTAAAATTTAATTTTCAAGATAATCTAAGCTTTGCATGAGAGCCAGACCTAAAAATCATCTGGAACAATCTTCAACTTCACATTTTATTTGCATGGTTTTCTTCAGAAGCTATTGTCAGTACCTTAAGGGAAAAAAAAAAAAAAAAACCTGGAGAAAATGTAATTTAAACATCTGTCTTAGGTAATTGGTTGATGGACAAATGGAAGTTCAGTGGGGCTTAAGTTCCATTTGGGGTATTCTTTCACAATTATGCTGTACAAACAAACATAAAAATCATTAACATTAACTGAAAATAGCCATTCACTGTGACTCCAGGTCTCATAGTGATCTTGATATATCATTTAGAGTTTCAGTTCAATACGGGAGTCTCAGCTCATGACATGGTAAATGGTTTTTCCATTTAAGAGGTTTTTAGGTTTGTTTTTTTTAAAAAGATTTTTATTTATTTATTTGACAGAGAGAGATACAGCGAAAAAGGGAACACAGCAGGGGGAGCAGGAGAGGGAGAAGCAGGCTTCCTGAGGAGCAGGGAGCCTGAGGGGGGGGGGGTTCGATCCCAGGACCCCAGGATCACGACGCGAGCCAAAGACAAACCCTCAATGACTAAGCCACCTATGCGTCCCCATTGTTTTGTTTTTTATTTTTTATTTTTTCACAGCAGAACAGACTTAATTGTTAAGTAGACAAAAAGAGTTTTACTAAAATAGAGTCTTTTCTGGTAAATTTTTTATAAACCCTGTCTTGAGAAGGACACCACAGAACCAAATTTGTTCTTCATGGTTAGCTCAGGGTAACCTGCAAATAATGTTTACACAAGTGCTTTCACAGAATGACAAGCAGTAGGGACTTCTGTTTCTAGATCAGATGCTCACGTTCATATTTAGGCATGGTGGTACCATGAGCTGTAAATTTGAGAAATTCTAGTTGGCTTTCTGCTTTCAGAATCAAATGCCAGGAAAGAAACTGGGCTTTGCTGCTTTGGGGATCTCATGGAGGGAAGGAGCCTCACAGACGTGTGACAGCACAGTCATTGAGCTTTACTTTAATGTCTCCTGTGACGCCGTGTGACCAAGTAGAGCCAGACCACAAAATCTGCCATTTTAGACATTGGTGTTTCCTTGGAGATGGAACTGACAGTCTGAGCAGGTCTGAATATGTGGCCACCCAGAACTGGCCACGCAGTTGAGATACTTAGTCTTGGACTTTTGTGTACTTGGTACTTTATCAAAAAACCCACTAGTTCATTTCCTCAGCAACTATTCATCACCTGCCCCCATGTGAAAGACCACGTTCAGTGTCACAGGAACAGAGTTGAAAAAAAAAAAAATCAGCTAGGATGGCACAGAATATTTTACTTTGCTTCTAAAGCACCAGGGACGGCAAAGCTGCACCATCAATTACTTCAGGGACAGCTAGGGGAACACCCGGCTAACTGTAAAAATTTTACTAATTTATAATAGTCTAAGATTACCAAGATATTACATTAAATTCTCACAATCACGGTTAAAAATTAACCTAGGCCTTCTTCATATGCCATATGAAAATATATCTGAATTCGGCCCACATGGCAGAGCTGTTTGGCAGATTCCTTGCCAACTCAAACATAACACAGCCAAAAGGAAACTCTGGTTTTTCCTCCATCGGCTCTGCTCTACCTCCATTTCAGTAAATGTGCACCACTCAGCCAGTCGCTCAAACTTGAAACCAAGGACTTTTCTTTAACTCTTCCTCTCACTCCCTACCACATTCCATATCATATTCATCTGCCAGTCTTGCTGATTTTTCCTCCAGAACAGATTGTGAATGTCTGCCCCCTCACTGCTACTGTGGCCACGCTGGTCCCGCCCCCGCCATGATGGCCCCGCCCCATGCCAGCCCCGCCCCATGCCAGCCCCGCCCCCTACCCCATGTCATCTCACCTTCCACTCTGGCCTCCTCGGATGGATTTTCTTTCCTTCGAGCTTATAATTGCCATGTAGTAACAATAATTGTGTTAACAATACTACATGACAATTATAAGCTCGATGGAAAGTTGGTTCTAGGTGCACAACATACTGATGTGATAAATGCATACATTGTGAAATATTTAGTGAAATATTTAGCGAAATATGTTAACACCCATCACCTTGCGTGATGCAAATAAGACCTCACCACTCTCCTGCTCAAAACCCGTTACACATTGAATAACATCTAAATTCTTGGCCAGAGCCTACACAGCGCTGCTTTTCGGTGGGAGCCCAGCTCTGGGCATCTCTCACTCCTTTCAGAGCCAGCCACTCTGCAACAGGCCAGCAGACATGTACAGTTTTCTCTGCCCCAGGGACGCCTGTGTTCCTGCCTATGCTCCATCCTTCACTTGGCTGGTTTTTCTTCCTGCATCAGAGATTCCTAGCCTGTCCCCCTAATGAAGGTGGCCTCTCCAGCATCTGTCTCCTCTCCTACAGAACCACCCCATCTTCTTCACAGAACCAAACCCAATTAGTAACTCCATGGCTGTCACTTTCCTTGGGGATTGTCTGTCCCCCTCACTGGGCTGCAAGCTGTATGAATTGATCTGAACAACATTAACTAGCCTGAAAAGATTTTATGTCCTTGAAAAAATGGGGGCTTTTTATTGTCTTTAAGTAATAAAAGAAGGCAAGGTTCTGCATACACATTTTTCAATGCCAAAGCTTCTCATGCTATGCTATTTCTGAAGAATTTTAAATGACAATTATCACCCAAAATTTCAGCCAAGAAACCAACCCTTTGTAGTGTTTTTCTGTTTTCACTAGTTTCAGAGGTAGAATTTTGTGATCCATCACTAAATGAGTGTGTAACACCCAATTCTCATTACATCATGTGCCTGTCTTAATGCCCATCACCCAATTACCCCATCTCCCACCCACCTCCCCTACAGCAACCTTTGGTTTGTTTCCTAGAGTTTGGTATCTCTTAGTTTTCATCTTATTTTATTTTTCTTTATAGTGTTTTTATGTAAACAAATTCAACTAAGACATCAAGCCCCTGAATAGATCCATGGTTAAGTCCAAAGGTGTGATGGAAACGGAGACTGGAAGAAAATTTGCTCCTCCATTATGAGTCCATTTTATATTTTCAAAATGCCAAAACAAGGGGAAAAAAATGTATCCAGGAATCAAGAAAAACCAGCCTTGCTTTTTAGGAGTCTCACAAAATTCCCTTTAGTTTTTGGACAACCTTTCCTTTATTATCTAGAGGTATCCCTTGGTACTCCTTGAGTTCAACTCCTCACCTTGTGATGAGAAAATGGAGTCATCAAGTAGGGACTTTGTCTAAGGTCAGACAACTGCTCCATGTAATTGGGAATGCCTGGTATCAGGTAGAAAGCTCTAGCATTTATTTACCTTCATCAAGTTTTACTTCCATTCTGGTTTCCAAAAGTGAAACAAAATGTCAGCTTAGATTGCTCCCAAGGGAAGGGCTAAGAACTCTGGTCTTCTCTGGGTCCGTGGTGAGGACCCAGGTTGTCCAGGCAGGGGTGGTTGTGTCCCCTTGTAGATTCTTGGCAAGACCTAGTCCAGGGCTGAGCATATTCAAGATGACTCATTGATTGGGACTGGAAAGTATGTCCATAAAGATGAGCATTTTAAAAAAAAAGGTATTTCACTGAGTAATCACACTTTTTATTAACTTGGGTTTTGTTCTAGTTACTCTCCAAAATGCCCTGATACTTTTAGCAGGATTTCAGAGCCAATCTCAAACAGACCACTTCATGGTGATAAAATCTTGCTTTCTGGGACGCCTGGGTGGCTCAGTTGGTTGGACGACTGCCTTCGGCTCAGGTCATGATCCCGGAGTCCCGGGATCGGGTCCCGCATCGGGCTCCCAGCTCCATGGGGAGTCTGCTTCTCCCTCTGACCTTCTCCTCGCTCATGCTCTCTCTCACTGTCTCTCTCTCAAATAAATAAATAAAATCTTAAAAAAAAAAAAAGGTTTAAAATCTTGCTTTGTAATTTTTTAATTGGCCCATCAGGATCTTGGCTAAGCTTATTTTTGTCTCCAAGAAAATGAATTTCACACATCATGATTTTTCAAATTATATTCTACTCTTAATTCTCAGATTTTATATGAGAAAAAAATTTTGTGAAGACTACTAGAATTTTTTAATTGGCCTAGTCACTTCTCCAAGCAGCCGATTTTTAAATTCTCGAACTTATACTATTTAATATTTTAATCTTCACAAAGGTGATATTCAACTTGTACTATTTTTATAATTTTTCCAACAATAATATTCAAGTTACCTGAATACCAGTCTGACCCAGAAAACAACTACTCAGAACTAATGCTGGTTTTATCACTAGGGCAGGGCTCTGGGCATCTTCAGATAAGCCAGATGTAACCTTCCAGATGCTATCCATAAGGTGATCTCCTGATCCTGGAGGGGATGTTGAGAGCTGGGATTCTAGGGTAGTGGAGGAAGGGCTCAGAGCAATGACTATTTATTAACCTGTTGGGTATATTTTAATATTCTATAATCCATTTGGATGCATAGGTGCATGTCAGCTGAATATCGACCCAACCCTTTATTTTCACCATCACATCTTCAAGATGTAAGACAAAATTCTCTCTTTCACACACACACACACACACATCTACAGCTGATTCTAATGATGACAATAATAATGAGAACTAACATTTCTGAGGGCCTGTCATGTGCCAGAGATACTCAATATTAATTATTTTATTTAATTTGAATAAACTTATGAAGTAAAAAAGCCTTTGTGAATGGCAGGAATTCAAAACTCCAATGAACATGGCAGCAGAGAGCCTTCAGTTCCAACACTGATTTTCAGGTCTCCAGTATGGTCTAAAGGACAGAGGACTACATTTGAAACAAAGCTCAGGGGTATTTTAAATAGGCCACAGAGATTTCTGCGAAGGAATCAATGACATTGACACCAGTACCGGCCATTCATTTCCGTGTCTGCAGACAGAAGGTAATAGCATCTGCCCATTATAGCCTTCCCTCACCTGGGAATAAAGACTCGTTGAATTTCAGCCCATACGCTCTTAGTACAAGGAGCTATTCTGGGACTGCCCTAGAGCAAGTGTAAATACTTCAGCCATTCTGGTTGGCATATGGACAAGGAATGGGAATTTCAGCTCCCGAGAACCTTCCAGTCCAGGATAGTGCTCAACTCACAGTCTAGGAAGATAAGGAATGAGGGTACAAGTAACCAGTGGCATCAGACACTCTTCTTCCAACTGACCAGATATGGACCATTAGTGAAATAATCATAGTTAATATGTGTTAAGTATCTGCTCTGAATCTGACAC
The DNA here is from genome assembly GCF_011764305.1 of Mustela putorius furo. Lineage (NCBI taxonomy): Eukaryota > Metazoa > Chordata > Mammalia > Carnivora > Mustelidae > Mustela > Mustela putorius. The sequence goes on along the minus strand of NW_025422010.1, from coordinate 7,602,730 downwards.
ACTGTGTCATTGAATGCTCTCTACAGCACTGAGGTGGGCACTATTCTTTTTTTTTAAATTGAAGTATGATTGACATCCAATAGCCTATTAATTTCAGGTGTACATAATAGTGGTTCAATATTTTTAGGTGATAAAATGACCACCATGTAAATCTAGTTACCATGACCATACAAAATTACTACAATATTATTGACTATATTCCCTATGTACATTACATCGCCATGATTTATTTACTTTATAACTGGAGTCTGTACCTTTCAATTCTCTTCACCTAGTTCATCCACTATTAACCTCTTCTGCCTCTGGTAACCAACAGTTTCTTTCCTGTATCTATAAGTCTGTTTCTGTTTTGTTTGCTCAATTTGTTTTGTTTTGTCTTTTTAGATTCTACATATAAGTGAAATTACACAATATTTGTCTCTCTGTGTGTGACTTATTTCACTGAGTAAATGCCCTCTAAGTCCATCCATGTTGTCGGGAATGACAAGATTCCATTTTTTTTTATATAGCGGAGTAATATTCCAGTGTGTGTATGTGTGTGTGTGTGTGTGTGTGTGCATGTATTTATATAAGCACACACCATACCTTTATCCATTCTTCTAACAAGGGACATTTGGGTTGTTTCTGTATCTCAGCTAGCATAAATAATGCTGCAGTGAACATATAGGTGTATACATCTCTTCAAATTGGCAATTTTGTTTTCTTCAAATAAATCACCAGAAGTAAAATTGCTAAATTGTATGGTAGTTTTATTTTTAATTATTTGAGGAAACTTCACACTGTTTTCCATAGTGGCAGCACCAATTTACATTTTCACCAACAACGTATGAGGGATTACCACCAAGAATACTGTATCCAGCAAACTTATTGTTCAGAACTGAAGGAGACATAAGGAGCATTGGGTGTTTTACATACTGATGAATCATTGAACACTACATCAAAAACTAATGATGTACTCTATGTTGCCTAATTGAATATAATAAAAGATTTAAAAAATAGAGTTTCAGAGACAGGCAAAAGATAAAGGAGTTCATCAATACTAAAATGGCCTTACAAAAAACAAATGTTAAAGGATGTTCTTTAAGCAGAAAAGAGACGGTCATAACCAGAAATTTTTAAAAAAGTATACAGAAGAAAAAAAATCTCACTAGTATAGGCAAATATTATTTAAAAGGAATTGTAAAGGGGTGAATCAGCTACATAAAAATTAGTATGAAAGTTAAAAGACAAAAATAGTAAAATCAACTATAACTATAATAAGTTGTTATAATTTAAAAGATGCATAATAAGGGATGAACATAATAGAAAGATGTAAAATACGACATCAAAAACAAAATGGGGGAGGGGCAAAAATGTAATGCTTTTAGAATGCAGTCAAATTTAAGTGATTTTCAGCTTAAAATAAACTTTTATGTATATATACATAGAATATATATGAACCTCATGGTAACTACAAACAAAAACTTACAATAGAAACACACACAGAAAAGAAAGGAACCCAAACATAGCACTGAAAAACACCATCAAGCCATCAGAGGAGAAACCAAAAGATGAAGAGAGGAACAAAGACCTCCAAAATCAACCAGAAAAAATTAACAAGTAAGTACATACCTCCCAACAGTTACTTTAAATATAAATGGACTAATGTTCTAATCAAAAAACAGAAGGTGGATGAGTGGATAAAAAAATAAGACCCATTTACATGCTCCCTACAAGAGACTCACTTCAGATCTAGAGAAAGTGAAGGGACGGGAAAGATATTCCATGCAAATATAAATGAAAAGAAAGCCGGCATGACAATACTCATATCAGACAAAATCTACTTTAAAACAGAGATTATAACAAAAGACAAAGAAGGACATTACTTAATGATAAGGAGGCCAATTCAAGAGGAGGATATAAAGTTCATTAATATCTACGTGCCCAACACAGAAGCACCTAAATATATAAGGCAAATATTAACAGACATAAAAGGAGAAATGTACAGTAATGTAATAATAGTAGGGGGCTTTTATACCCCACTTCCATCAGTGGATAGATCACCCAGACAGAAGATCAATAAAGAAACACTGGCTTTAAACGACACATTAGACCAGACAGACTTAATAGATATTTACAGAAAAAGCCATCCAAAAAAGCAGCAGAATATAATATTCTTGTCAAAGGCACAGGGGAACATGTTCTGGGATAGAGCCCAGGTTAGACCCCAAAACAGTTCTCAATAAATTGAAGGTGGGTACTATTCTAACCTTCGTTTTACTAACGAGGAAACTAAGGCTTAGAGGCACGACATGACTTACCAAAGCCCCAAGATTACTCAGTGGCAGAGGCAGGATCTGATACTAAGTTCATGGAATTCTGAATCTAGACAATAGACCATTAGCGATTCTTGGGTCAATTCTGGCTAGTGATGCCCATCTCTTTCCTGCCAATCTCATGCAGATGTGGCACTGGCCCTGTGCAAGCCTTCTGCCTCGTATGTGTATTTAGAGTGGGATTAATGTCAAATTCAGCATAATATTGACCTAGAGAACGGCTTATTTTGCCATGTCTTTTGACAGCACAACCTAGAAGATGCTGGAGGAGCAAATTCTATGACAAACGTCTGACTCCTGGAAACTGTCTCTAATGCCTAATGTCAAAATAACTGCATTTCACTGAGAAAGTCAGTCTCAAAACATAAACAATATAACAAGAGTCAGATGCAGAGAGTGCATGCCAGAAACGAAAACTTCTCTGCCCTGTGTGAACCCGCTGGGCTCAGGGATAAGCATCCCTCTCACAGCAGCGGCTTGGAGGAACTCAAAAATAGGATTTAAAGCTGGCACAGTACTGAATAGGCTTGCGATCCTTAACATAATTAAGTGCATAATCACTGACCACGAAGAATGTGCAAAGCTGAGAAGTAATGGTTTTTCCCCAGCACCCTACCAAAAATACTATCTGCAGATTTTACTAGGTTGGGTTGTAACCCACCCCCTGAAAAACCCCACCTAACTTCGCACTGAGTTGAAACTGAAGGGAGGGAAAAGGTCACATTTGAAATTTGACCCTGTTTTTTTTAAAAACCCCCAAACTTTGGAGGGGCTTATCAGTGACTTCCTCTCACAGGGCACTACGTGCATTTCCTAGGACACCCAGAGCTGACCTGTGTCTTTCAGTTCTAGCTGAGGTCATCCTCACTGCACCGCTCTCCTAAACTGTTTGAGTCAAAAGTTTCATTTCACTTGCTTCTGGGTCAGACAGGAAGAGCATTCTTTTCTCTCTCAAGGAAGGGCTAGGAGAGAAGTAAGTTCTGTTTATTAAATTAAAGGTGCCATCATTTTAGGATTGTCTTCACCCAGTCTTCCTGATCTCCTGCCCAAAAGCAGAACTGAAACAAACACGGAGGCTTCCACATGCTTAAAAAATCTTCCCGCTTCAAAAAGAAACAAGATGGGCTCGGGAGGGAGACAAACCATAAGAGACTCTTAATCTCACAAAAGAAACTGAGGGTTGCGGTGGAGAGGTAGTGTAAGGAGAGGGTGGCTGGGTTATCGACATTGGGGAGGGTATGTGCTATGGTAAGTGCTGTGAAGTGTGTAAACCTGGTGATTCACAGACCTGTACCCCTGGGGATAAAAATATATGTTTATAAAAAAATAAAAAATTTAAAAAAAAACTACAATGAGATATCACCTTGCACCTGTCAGAACGACTAAAATCAACAACACAAGAAACAACAGATGCTGGCGAGGATGCAGAGAAAGGGGAATCCCTCCCACGTTATTGGTGGGAATGCAAGCTGGTACAGCCACTCTGGAAAACAGTGTGGCGAGGTTCCTCAAAAAGTTAAAAATAGAGCTATCTTATGATCCAGTAATTCCACTATTGTGTATTTACCCAAAGAAAATGAAAACACTAATTTGAACAGATACCTATGTATCTGTTCATCTCTAGATTTATTGTAGCATTATTTACAATGGCCAAGCAGTCCAAGTGTCCATCAACTGGCAAATAGATAAAGAAGATGTAGTATAGATACACAATGGAGTACTATTCAGCCATAAAAAAGAAATCTTGCCATTTGCAACGACACAGATGGAACAAGAGTATAATGCTAAGCGAGATAAAATCAGTCAGAGAAAGACAAATCCCAGATGATTTCACTCATATGTGGAACTTAAGAAACAAAACAAATGAGCAAAGGAGGAGAGAGAGAGAGAGAAGTCAAGAAAAAGACTCCTAACCATAGAGAACGATGTGATGGTTACCAGAGGGGCAGGGGTGTGGGGTTGGGTGAAGTGGGATAGGAAAAAAGAAAAAAGAAAAAGAAAGTGAAGCTAAACTACAGAGCAATTATTGAGCTCTCACTCTGTCTCCTATGAAAAAGGTTCGAATAAAAGGGAAATACAATCTAGTTGGAGGCACAAGTCACACTTATCAGACTATCCCCATCAACTGGAGACATGTGAGGAGCCCTCAACTGTGAGGTCCAGACGTTAGGTCCTATAGGGGTTCAGAAGAGAAAGCTTGTTATAGATTGGAAGGAGAGGGGAATTTCGCGCACACACAGAAGATGACACCCTTTCACCACTTCCTCAAGGACCCTCGGAGCTTCCAGCCCTGCCTTCAGAGAATACCTCCTGGCCGACAGACACAGGTGAAACCATGGGCAGGCACACTGGCAGTCTGCCAGAGAAGGCATCCTACCTGAAGAAAGACAAAGTAGTGAAGCCTGAAAACCTTGTTGGGATTTCTTCCAGGACCCTAACTCCCTGTGGAAGCACCTGAGAGGCTCTGGAAACAATTGGTTTCCCTTCTGATTTCTCAGGTGTGATCTGATGTGCAAAATTTTCTGACTTTTCCAAACAAGTAGGATTATTAAACATTTAAATAATTCTGGCAGACCAACTATCTTTCCACGCTTGAGTTTCCCCAAACTAAAAAAAGAAAAAAAAAAAAAACACTTCTGGTCCAAATAAGAACCTGAATGTCTTTCTACCACACACACGCATGCACACACATGCACCTGGACATCTAAGTCAAGTAAAACCGAGAAAACAAGACAGATGGTATCACACTTGTTTTTTTGTTGTTGTCTCAGACACTATTAAAGATCCTCAGCACAACTTAAGAGAACTTTAGCAATATTAGAGCCTGTGTAACTTTTCTCTTCCCCAGATCCCAGGCACCGGAATCACTAAAAAATAGCATAGCCATAAACATCATACCATCTATTCACAGAGAGTTCAACAGATTGTATTTGGACAATGTAAACTCCCTGCAAGGAAAAGCCATAAGCCTTCAAGCTACCTGGCTGAGCAATATTGTTTCTTTTTTTTTTAAGATTTTTTTTTTCTACACACAGAGAGAGAGATCAGAAGTAAGCAGAGAGGCAGGCAGAGAGAGAGAGGGGGAAGCAGGCTCCCTGCTGAGCAGAGAGCCCGATGTGGGGCTCGATGCCAGGACCCTGGGATCATGACCTGACCCCAAGCAGAGGCTTAAGCCATTGAGCCACCCAGGAGCCTGGCAATATTGTTTCTAAGTTATTATCTTCTCCCTAGTTTTTAACCAAGACTTACTCAATGACAGGAAATTACAAAGTAACCATTTACCACACCAAGTGTAAATCAGCCATTTATTTGAGAATCTCCATCCATTCCAGAGTGTTAGGTCCAATCCAATTTCTCCTTGTCACTTGTCATTTTTCAATATGCCTGGGAGTCTGGGAGATTGTGCTCCTTAGGCAAATTTCCTGCAAATGCCTAGGCACGTAGGCACCCAGCCTGTCCTTGCAAAGCAGCATGGTGGTCAGCAAAGAGCACTGGGTTAGAAACCAGGAGTGTGGCTTCCTGTGTGGATTTCACCTCTCGCTTTCTTTGCGGCTTTATATAAATGGTGCAACTTCTCTAGATTTCAAACTCTTCATTGGTAAAATGCAAAAGAGAGGGGAAAAAAAGAAAAAAAAAAGAAAAGGAAAGGGAAAAGGAACAGGAAAAGTAAAAGAAAGGAGAAGGAAAGGAAAAGAAAAGGAGAGAACAGAAAAAGGAAAAATGGCTCCATGCAAATCGTAAGTGTGGCTATGAGGGACAATTAGATCAAAAATTACAAAGGGCTATGCTTCATTTTCCCAATTTTTCAGTTTTTCCATTTCTTCGAGATTGTAGCCTTGAAACCACAGTAGCTTTGACTAGAAGTAGATGGGGAGGTGTTGAATGCATCCTTAAACAAAATAAGTGACCCAGGGACACAGTTTATAGAGTTTCTAATTTACAAAATAGTCTTAACCAAACTCATACTGTCTGTAGGATCCCACGAAACTGAAGAGGAAAGAAAAGGAAGGAAATCAAGGGAAGGGGAGAAAGGAGGTATCCTAGCACAACTGAGGGGAATGAAGCAGGAATCCCATGTGTTCGCACCATCTGATCCCCACTCCGAAAACCCATGGGTACTGTCCCCTTGAGCAATGATTAGGTGACAGCAGTGAACTCTCTGCAGAATTTAACACCCAAACGCTGACTTGACTTTTTCAGACAAATGGAACATTCTATAGGCAGAAAGGAAAAACAGCTGTGCCAAGTTCCATAACCTGCTAGAGACATCATCTTAACAGAGTTCTTCTAAAGCCAAGCTGCTCTGGGCGAAGTTTTTGTTACGCGCTGCTTTCTGGCTTTATGTTGCAGAACTGTTCTCCTACAGCACCATTCTCCTTTCAAACATGCGGGCAAACGCTGAGGCAAATTCTCCTGACTTTCTCACTCTCCCCTTTCTTCTCATCCCCTTGACTGAAATGACCCACTTAAGTTGGATCTATTTTAAATAGACACATATGTACACACATGCACACAGGTACAAACACACACAGAGATGCATGTACTCACAGAGACACACATGCACACACACATACACATGCAAAGACACAAAAACACATGCGTGCACATGCAAACACACATGTATACACACTTTCTTTCCCTTTCCATCACTACCCTCAGGCTTAGAAATTAGCAAAAATGAGCTTCAACACTGGATAGGTTAAGATTTCCCCCAAGGACTTTTTTTTTTCCCTGATGCTTTCCTATGAATAGGAAATAGCACTGTATTAACCTCCCCAATCCCTTCAGCTCCCTACAGACACATAAATGGACTCATACTTTTTAACCCAGAGCTGTATAGTTAAAAACAGCCTTTAGATAAACAGTAGCCCAGAAAACACAGACACATTTCACAGGTGACATGGGGACCTGCTTTCACTTTTTAGGAGAAGCCATAAAAAACATATAGATCTGTTATGGGCCAAACGTGGTCTGAAAGAGGGATGGGATATTAATTCTGTCCAAGTAAAATCAGGACTTTTAGTAGATCTCCTCACCATCCAGGACAAGCCCACCCTCTTTAGTTACATAACAGTAAATGTTAGTTATCTGTGTGATTATTCCCACTATTGACGCAATGCGACGTCATTTAACATGATTTCCAAGTAGAATCTCAGAATTAGATGGTAAATTCCTTGAGTTTCAATACACTGGGTTCTCTATACTTCTCTGTATCTTCTATCCTAACTTTAAAAATCTCCAATAAATATCTCGGAGATAATGAATATGCCGATGAGAACATAATGAGAACATAACTGTCATCTTCACTATTAATAAAATAATTGCATCGCATGTCTGCCATATAATGAAATTAGTTCCATAAGTGGATATTTCACTGCTATTCTTGAATGACAGCACAGAAGGATATGGCTGGAAATGCTTCGTAATGTGCTGGGTTCTATCATTCTTACAGAAAATACAATCTACTGTCACCTATGTACCTACTCATAAAGGTTACTTTCTGCCTTTGTCCTTAGGGCAGTGTACTTCCCTTTCTGAAATCTCTTCTCGGGCTCTTTGGTCCCCAGCCCCGTAGTTATCCTCAATTTGGAGGGAATGATTATATTTTGGTTTCATCATTAAGTCAGTTCTTGAATTAGTGCTACTTTTCTTGCTAGTAAGTTTGATTTTCATGAAGCTGTGTTCTGCTTGTCACCTTTCCAAAAACATTCTGGTTTTTCCTTGCAATTTCAAGTCAAATAATACTCAGTATACAGTATTACTGAAAATTATCTTTATTTTTCCAGAGGAAAGTATAAATGAAGCCAATTAAATGGGATTATTGGGAATTGTCCCAAAAGGCTGGGAAAACCAGCCATTGGGGAACGGTTTTGGGCAACGTGGCGCCCTCTTGTGGAAACAGAATCCTCTCTCTGACCGGACACTTGTTCAGAGCCCAGAATGTTCTACTGTCTATTTGAAAATGTCACAGTAAGGAGAGAGAGTCAGCTACTGTGACTTTGACAGACCGTGGCAGGTGGGAAAACTGAAGAAAATTCTAGAACATGACTCGTCAAGTGTTTTGCATTCCACTAAACTGTTCTAATCATTGCCTCCAAACTCTCTGGGGGTAACAAGCCAGGGGAACCCTGAACAGTGATATGTGCCCCAAAATATGCACACTTGGGAGTTCACAGGAGCTGCTAAGGGCATGAGATTACGTGACTCACAAATTGCCCAGATTTAATCCCAGGGCTCTGGGAATGAAAAGAACGAACAATTCAATACCAAGTTCGGGAGCTTTGGAAGGTCTGCACCCTAGAAGAGGCGAGAGCTGGGCAGCATGGCCCTGAGCTCATGAATGGACAAAGCCATGATTGCAAAGCAGAAACAGCACTAGAGAACCCAGCCCGTCCTGCAGACAGCCACTCTCATTGTCTCTAAAGGTCAGTGGGGTTTTAAATTAAATAGCCGGAACCAGAGGAAATCATGATGTTAGTCATTGTTTATTTTACCATATTATCTCCCCACATCTGTGGTCGTTTTGTGTTTAGACTAAATGTGTTCATCATTTTTCTGCTATGTCAATTGAATGGGTCTTCTTAATGTGAGAAAACATGACACATCAGCGTTGCTTTAATACAACTTATAAAAATGTGACTGCTGTGCAATTTGGAAAATTAAATTAAAATTCCTGTAAGGAAATAATCCCCTTGCAACTTCCTCCATTTCTCCAGTGGAGTAACAGCTGCTCACTTAGTATCTATAGGGCCCTTTGGTGCAAAACCCATCAAAAATTACACCTGGAACTGAACTCTTAGAGCATCTGTTCACCCATTACAGCTAAGTCCCATCTGTCTTTCTAGAGACAGCCATTTTATCCAAGCTCCTAGTTGGCCATTTTCTTGCCATGACATCTATTTCACTATTCATAAAGGCCGAATGTCCTCTCTGACAAAGATGTTATCCTCTAGCAGTGTTTGTGGAGAAGGCAACGCGGAGCACACCATAACCATCTCTCTCCCCTGAGAGTTATAACACATGTTTTCCTTCGGGTCAACCGAGAAAACCTGCCTCTGACCAAACAAGGTACTAAGAAATGTAGACCCTGGGTGACTGCCCCCATCATCTGCTGTCCCTTCTGATCTCAGGAGAACTCACAGCCATCACAGCCCAGTCACACAAGGTCAGTCTCTCTCTCTCTCTCTCTCTTTCTCTTTCACACACACACACACACACACACACACACACACGCCTCCTCACCGGGGCACAGACTGTGCGCACTTTGTACACGTAGACCCCCCACACACACCGCCCCGCACAGCGGCCAAGTGTCAGATGGCCAGTGTGGGAAAAGGAAGTTTGGTTGCTTCACTCACTGGACTGTGAATAAATACCACTACCACCAAGGATTCCTCAGGGGCCTGTCCTCAGAACAGTGATGATCTGGAGGGAATGCTGCCCGAAATGGATTTGTTAGAAGTCTCAAGGGGAAGGATGGAGATGAAGTGGATCTCTTGAGAGCCTGAGAGGAAGCTATCAGAGAGTCACCTGTCACTGTCGGCAGGACGGGTGGGTTGGATGGAGGATCCGCCAGGATGTGATCACGCAGCTGGGAGGGGCAGGGGTAGGAATGCCAGTCATCAAACCCATGGCAGTTTAATGGTAAAATGTAGGGGCTTGAAGCTAAGAAAGTAACTCAAGGACCCTAATCAGCCTCTGAAGTTGAATTAAATTTATAGTTAAATAAGATAAGGAAAACTCTATCTTTAGAGTATTCTGCTGATAACTTTCAGTTTTAATTTTATCAGTAAGCTGGCTCTGACCCCCCAAAAAAGGTTATCAAAAAAGTGTTTTGACATATAAAGGTGTATTCTAGATATAAGTTTAATTAGCTAACTATAATCTCAGCCTGCTGAAATTTTCAATCTCTCTTGTTGTTAACATGCTAAACATCTATATAAATAAACAGTTGGAGGGGGAAATCAACATTTTGCATCAAAGTGAAAATTGTAGAGTTTAGAAATGCTTACCTGTATGATGCCTGTATTGAGCCAAGCAAATGGTGATTTGAAAAAGTAGGGACTATCTCCTTCTTTTACAAACATACACACATGTACACACATATGATTATTATCAAGGTTACCAGATTTAGCAGAGAAAAATGCAAGAAATCCAGTTACATGTGAATTTCAAAAAAATGAATAATTTAATTTTGTAGTATTAATAAGTATGTTCCATGCAACTTGGGAAAAATCATACAAAAATGCTATTCTGTGTTTATCTAAAATTCAACTGTAACAGGTCATACTGCATTTTATCTAGTAATTATAATAATTACATACACATATGTATATATAGACTATCAATAAGTTGCATGTTTTTTGGACATTTTACCTCCATGTAGGCAAGACAGAGGTTGTGAGAGAGAGCAAACCTACAGGGTCTTCAAAAACCGAGAATTAAGGGACATTCATGAAATTCATGGGGATAAAAGGTACCCATTTTCTGCCTAATCATATTTACTTCCTGAAATAAACAGAGAGCTTACTGATATGTTTTCAAATAACAGCAGTTGGGGTGCCTGAGTGGCTCAGATGGTTGGACATCTGCCTTTGGCTCAGGTCACAATTCTGGAGTCCCAGGATCGAGCCCCACACAAGGCTCCCTGCTTGGCAAGAAGTCTGCTTCTCCTTCTCCCTCTGCTCCTCCCCTTGCTGTGTCTGCTCTCTCTCACACATTCTCTCTCAAGTAAATAAATAAAATTTTGAAAAATTAAATAAACAAAATAGTATCAGTTAGTAAAAATTATCTTAGCGATATGCTAGTCCTGACATTATCCAAGATTCCTGCTAACATTCCTTTCACACGTTTCACAGTTTGGATTCATTAGATTTGCAATTGGCATAGAAAAACTTAGGAGAAAGTTTATATATATTTATATACATAAATATACATATAAGATTTATATATACAGTTACGTATCTAGTGTATACATACACATATATAGTACATATACATTAAGTATATATATACTTAGATATTTATACAAACATCTAGCAAATTAACCTGAACCTATTTCTCATTTGTAAAGTAGGAATATAATAATACCAATCTCTTAGGATAATGTTGGGAATGCTATAGAAATAAAAAAATAGAAGTCTTTGTAAAATGTAAAAACATTATTATTATTATTATTACTAAATTAATGGATAGTTTACTTAAACATTGAAAATGTTAAAAGCGCAAGCTTCTCTGCCCTCCCTCCTACACACACCGTCTATAAGGATAACGCAAATCTAATATAGTACTGCACTTCCAGAGAAGTTTAAAATTCCAGGCCTCTAAGAAAACAATTCAGAAAAGAGACTTAAATGAAAATTGGAGAACTCCTCGCCAAAGAAGGAGTTTGAACAACTTCATAGAGGCATTCCTCAGCCACACTTAACCTCCACACTGTCATAACACAACTCACCTTAAAGAAAATTCTGACAGCAATACTTAAGAACTCACATTCTAGCACAAAAATTTATACAATTAATTCTTGTTATTCAAGGGAGTTAGGTTCTATCATGCTGCCATGAACACTGAATTAGAGAATACTTAACCGCTGTTCCTAGGAGAAAAACACAGGGTCAAGTTCCTGAGAATCTCTGGTTACAATATTTTCATCAACCGATCAATAGAGAGCCTTGTTTTATGTGCATGTCTGTTTAAAGACACATTATTTAATATATCGTGTTGATTCATTAACACCGAACTCATGGCCGACAACACCGTGACTCAAGAGCCAAACAAACCTGTCGTGATAAAGGAACTTTCTCTGTAGAGCCCCTCACTTCCTTCTTGCACTTGGGAACAGGAGACAGCACTTTAACACTACCTGGGACTGGGATGGGCGGGGAATTTTAAACAGCAACACCACCCGCGAAAAGAACAAAATGTGGAAAATATGGCGCTAAATAAATGCAGAAAAGACACCTAATGTTTACAGCCCAGGAGCTAAAGCCAGAAGGGAGAGTTTCTGCTCGTTCTTCCTCCACTGGAAACATGCGTGGCGGGAGACTCCAAGTGTTTGCCACTCCGCACACATCCATGAATGACCACAGAAGCCCTGGGAGCATTATTCTGACCTAACAGATACATTTTAACAGGTAGACAAATTCACAAATATAGACTCTTTGAATACTGAGGATAGACTATATTTAACGCTCTAGAACATACTTTAAACAATTAAACATACACTTAATCTAGTATCACCAACTAGAGAGTCAATCTGGATTATAGGGGCTATGTTGCTTTTGGCTTCCTGTCGTCCTACTGGTTCTATCCTATTTGCAAAAAGTTAATGCCTCATAAATATTTGTCAGATGACTCAATCAAGTTAATCAATCAATCAGCAGTCTGTCTTGCCCTGGCCACTCAATATAGTTCTATCTTCCTATAATAAGTGGTCCCAGGAATAAATGTAGGGCACCTGGTCATTCAGGTTCTGTCAGGGTTTTACAAACAAAGCAATTAAAAAAAAATCAGCAAAATCTTGGACCATGAATATTTTTAGATTTCCCAGGTAATCATTCCCCTACCAACTCCCTCCTTCCAACTAGTCGGTGCTCAAATAAAAAAGCCAAGCCCAGCTTCCAGAAGCTCAGTCTCCTTATTCCTTGCTGCATGTGCACGCACCTATAAAAAGCCTTTGTAAAAGCTCTAGCCACTGAATATTTGATGAGTGACATATGGCTGAATGATAGAACGGGTTCCTGCTATTCAAAGACAGACACAGCCCAGTCAGCACCTTGTCATGTCTGCCGCTCACTCCAACAGACAAGTGTTTGCTAAACACTCGTTTTTATGAAAAAATAGCCTTTGGAGCCTCTGTCCATGATCAGAGCTTTCTAATAACCCAGCTGCTGAATGAGCACAGCGAGAAAGAGGTCATCAGTCCTCACCTACTGCGCAGTTTGCAGACAAGTCCCCGTGGAACAAAGAGAGAGTGCCAGGTGGTAACAGATCACGTGATCACAAGACTCTCATCCTGCAACTTTGTTGCCCATTACTCATCTCTTTGAGGACCTCGCCTTGCTATCAGCCACTTCCTCTGCTCCCTTCTGTCTGTCTCTCAGGCTCTTAATTACCTGAGCACTTATTAACTCCCACTCTGTGATAAAGCAGGGATGGACCACTTCAGTCATTCATTCTGCCACCTGCATGGCCAGGCTGCATGGCCAGGCTGCTCCAGGCAGATGCAGGCAAGAACCTTACAGCCTGAAAGCACATAATGGCATCTCTCGAGAATGCTAAAGAAGTTAGGAGGGGGCCCTGACAGGAACATATTGAGTGAGGGAGTGCTCACCTTCAGTAAAACAGTGCATCACTCTAAAATGTGCCCAAGGCACTCTTACACCATACACAAAGATAAACTCTAAATGGATGAAAGACCTCAACGTGGAATAGGAATCCATCAAAATCCTAGAGGAGAACATAGGCGATAACCTCTTTGACAAAAGCCACAGCAACTTCTTTCAAGATACATCTCCAGCAGCACCTGGGTGGCTCAGTAGGTTAAAGCCTCTGCCTTTGGCTCAGGTCATGATCCCAGGGTCCTGGGATTGAGCCCCACATTGGGCTCCCTGCTCGGTGGGGAGCCTGCTTCCTCCCCCACCCCCGCCTGTCTCTTTTCCTACTTGTGATGTGTCTCTCTCTCTCCCTGTCAAATAAATAAATTTTTAAAATCTAAAAAAAAAAAAAAAAAAAAAAAAAAAGACATGTCTCCAAAGACAAAGGAAACAAAAGTGAAAAATGAACTTTTGGGATTTCTTCAAGATCAAAAGCTTCTGCACAACAAAGGAAACAGTCAACAAAACAAAGAGACAACCCACGGAATGGGAAAAGATATTCACAAATGACAATACAGACAAAGGGCTTGTATCCAAGATCTAGAAAGAATTTCCCAAATTCAAAACCCAAAAAACAGATAATCGTGTCAAAAAATGGGCAGAAGACATGAGCAGACACTTCTCCAAAGAAGACATACAAATGGCTAACAGACATATGAAAAATGTTCATCATCATTAGCCATCAGGGAAATTCAAATTAAAACCACACTGAGATACCACCTTACACCAGTTAGAATGGCAAAGATTAACAAGGCAGGAAGCTACATGTGTTGGAGGGGATGTGGAGAAAGGGGAACCCTCTTACACTGTTGGTGGGATACAAGTTGGTGCAGCCGCTTTGGAAAACAGTGTGGAGATTCCTCAAAAAATTAAAAATAGAGCTACCTTATGACCCTGCAGTTGCACTATTGGGTATTTACCCCAAAGATACAGATGTAGTGGAAAGAAGGGCCTTATGCACCCTAGTGGTCATAGCAGCAATGGCCACAATAGCCAAACTGCGCAAAGAGCAGAGATGCCCTTCAACAGATGAATGGATAAAGACAATATGGTCCATATATACAATGGAGTATCATGCCTCCATCAGAAAGGATGAATACCCAACTTTTGTATCAACATGGATGGGACTGGAGGAGATTATGCTGAGCGAAATAAGTCAAGCAGAGAGAATCAATTATCATATGGTTTCACTTACTTGTGGAGCACAGGAATAACATGGAGGACATTGGAAGAAGTAAGTTGGGGGAAATTGGAGGGGGAGATGAACCATGAGAGACTGTGGACCCTGAGAAACAAACTGAGGGTTTGGGGGGGGGGGGCTGGCAGTGGATATTAAGGAGGGCACATATTGCATGGAGCACTGGGTGTTATACATAAACAATGAAACAGTGCAAACAAACCCCATAATTATTAAAAAATAATACGCTCTGCTACTTTTTTCTGCAAGCCACTCTTAGTTCACCCATGCCTCTGGAAGCAAGTGGTCCCGCACTAGAGTATTATTTTTTTAGGTAGCAAAACAAGGGTCAGAATTCAGTCTCCATAAGTCCTCGTGGCCAGAACCCAATGTGGGACAGGGCCTGTCTGAACCCTTGGAGCTGCCTGTTTCTCAGCATGTATCCCCCTGCCACCAGCCCTACCCCAGAGTCACCTCCTCTGTGGTGTCTCTCATGATGCCCATCCTTGCTCCCAGTGCGGGGTGGGGGTGGGTTGGGGAGGGAGATGGAGAGATCGGCAAGGTCAGATGCAAGAGCAATTTTCATTCTGCAGATGCTATTAAACCCAAAGGATGGTGATCAATGATGAAGAGGTTGATACATGAGGGTGACAATGCTTTACACCCAATGGGAAGGGATCCTGTAACAACAATCATGGCTGGCCAGGTTCTAGACAAAGAAGAAAGAGGCTACCTTGATGATCTGAAACCACTCCAGAACATACATGTGCAATCCTCAATACATAAATAGGCCACAGACTCTAGGCCTTCCTCTCACCAGGTCTGGAACTCTGGACAGAGTCTCCAGGCCAGCCCACGCAGTGTCCGTCTCCCAGCTTGACAGCTCTGGCTCTAGCCCTCCGGAAGTGGCTGCTTCTGGAGTACAACATTCGTGGCTTTCCCCAGTGTTCTTTAAATGCATATAGAATTGGCAAGTGGAAATGTAGAAAATAGACTTGGGCAAAATTAATTAAAAAGAAAATAATGGAGAGAGTGAAAATAGGAGGAAGGGAGGAAAGAGAGAGGGAAGAAAGACCAAATGGTGAGCTGTATGATTACAAGAATCAGGGTTTCAGTTACAAGTTGATTGCCTGACCCACTGCAGACACTCAGTGATGCTTACTCGGTGAACAAGCAACAATTAATGCATATTTTGTATCAATATGCTCAGTGTCCTAATTCCTGCTTAATGCCAACAAAATATACTGGAAAGTGATTTACAGGACAATAATTGTCTACTTTATTGTCACAAGACAACTAGAAAAGATGCGTAATCTATTTTCACTCTATATTAGTTTAATAATAAAATATAGTCAGATGAGGGAAACGTCTATGTAGGTAACTGAATTATTTATATTAGATGCTCTCCCGCATTGAATCAATTTAAACCTTGTTCATTTCAGGAATTATTCATTAACCTCTGTGTGTTTCTCAGTTTTTCTTATCTGTAAAATACAAAATTATTAAATCCTATCTCATAAGGGCACTGTAAGAATTAAAGGAGTTACAGTCTAGAAAGCTTGGAGTGTTGCCTGGCATGGAACTTATAACTAATCATCAGCCCTGTTTAAAGGTTAAATGTATGTTTTCATCCCAAAAGTTTATTTTGTATAAATCTCTGCAAACACAGGTGGGTTGCTTAAGACTCCCTAACATGTGAATTAATCAGAAATTAGTCTTGTCCAGCCTTTGAAGCAAACCATGTTCAAAACTGAAATAAATTGCCTCAACATACATACTTAAGCATACCAAATCAGTTGAACATATTCAAAGGGAAAATACATTTTAAAAGTAAAAGGAGGGCACCTGGGAGGCTCAGTTGGTTAAGCATCTGTCTTTGGCTCAGGTCATGGTCACGGGATCCTGGGATGGAGCCCCACCTCAGTGGGGAGTCAGCTTTTCCCTCTCCCTCTACCCATCCCCTCCACTCCTGTTCTCTTTCTGATAATAAATAAAATCTTTAAAAGAAAAAAAAAAGTAAAAGGAGCCTCTCTCTACCTCTCTCTCTCTCTCTCTCTTCTTTTTTTTCTTGATGAGTCTGGCTTAAGGTCGATCAATTTTACTTATCTTTTCAAAGAGCCAGCTTAGTTTCATTGCTCTTTTCTGTTGTTTGGTGTTTTTTTTGTTTGTTTGTTTGTTTTTGTTTTTTCAGTCCCTATTTCACTTATTCCCTCTTTGAGCTTTATTATTTCCTTCCTTCTACTAACTTTGTGCTTTGTTTGTTCTTCTTTTTCTAGATCTTTTAGTTATAACTTAGATTTTTTGAGATTCTTCTTGTTTCCTCAGATCTGTAATCGTTGTAAACTTCCCTCCTAGAAGTGCTTCTGTTATATCCAAAGAATCTGAACTGTTGGGCCTCTATTTTAATGTGTCTCAAAGTAGCTTTTGATTTTCCCCTTCAGTTTCTTCATTGACTGACCACCGGTTGGGTAGCATTTAGTAGCATAATGTTTAATTCCACATGTTTGTGTTTTTTCTGTGATGTTTTGTTGTTGATATTGCTTGTTTTCATTTTTTTCTTTTGTAACTGATCTCTGGTTTCATACTATGATCAGAAAAGATGCTGGATATGACTTCAATCTTCTTTAACTTATTGAGACTGCTTTTAG
Source organism: Mustela putorius furo (assembly GCF_011764305.1). Taxonomy (NCBI): domain Eukaryota; kingdom Metazoa; phylum Chordata; class Mammalia; order Carnivora; family Mustelidae; genus Mustela; species Mustela putorius. The sequence continues at coordinate 7,585,215 of NW_025422010.1, read as the reverse complement.
GGCTTCCCATGTGATCTGTCCTGGAGAATGGACCACTCACAGTTGAGAAGAATGTTGTATTCTGCTGCTTGGGCAAAGAATGTTCTGTAAACACCTACTGAATCCCTCTGGTCTAATATGTTGTTTAAAGCTGATGTTTCAGATGTGAGGACGATCTGGCTGTGACATCTGTCACCCCATTGATCGCCAGGGTTGATTCAGCTGATCTGGCAGGCTAGGCAGGTGTACCCTTCCTCCTTCCTCTTGCTATGTGTGTCCCTCCCGAAGCTGTGCACTTAGTCAAAGAGGACGACCTTCCTGGATAGAAGAGAGGACCGTTCTTTGGTCAAGGGTATACGAGTAGCTGTGCTCCCCTGCTAGAACCTTCAAACAAGCTCTCAGGTCCATTTGTAGGAGAATGGAGGGTACTCAAGCTTCCAGGACTCCAGACACATCCAAATGAGGTGCTGCATGTGGCAGTCTGTCTTTAAAATTTTTTTAAATAAATAAATAAATAAAATACAACTGATGTTTCCTTATCAATTTTCTGTCTGGATGATCTATCCACTGATATAAATGGGATACTAAAGTCCCTTACTAATATTATATTACTGTTGATGTTTCTGTTTATGTCTGCTGATATTTGCTTGACATATTTAGGCATTCCTATGTTGGATGCATAAATATTTATAAATGCTAGATCCTCTTCGTGGCTTGACCCCTCTCTCATGATGTAATGCCCTTCTTTGTTTCTTGCTATTGTCTTTCTTTTAAAGCCTGTTTTGTCTGACATGAGTATTACTATCCTAACTTTCTTTTCATTCCCATTTGCAAGGAATATCTTTTCCCATCCCTTCACTCTCAGTCTGTGTGTTTCTTCAGATCCGAAATGGGTCTCTTGCAGGCAGCACATTGGGCTTATTTTTTCATCCATTCAATCACACCATGTCCTTTGATTGGAGCACTTAGTTCATTTACATTTAAAGCAATGGATAGATATGTACTTGTTGCCATTTTGTTGATCATTTTCTGGTAGTTTTTGTAGTTCTCTATTCCTTTCTTCTTTTCCTGTACTCTTCCCTTGTGATATGGTGACTTTCTTTGGTGTTACATCTGTATTCCTTTCTGTATTCTTTGTGTATCTATTGCAGGCATTTGGTCTGTGGTTCCCATGAGGTTCATATGTAAAATCCTATGTGTATAGAGTCTATTTTAAGTTAAAGCCCATATATGAAACTCAAGCTAACATCATACTCAATGGTGAGAAGGTGAAAGCTTTTCCTCTAAGACTGAGAACAAGACAAAGATGTCCACTCTTGCCACTTTATCCAGCAGAGTATTGGATGTCCTAGCCACATCAATCAGACAAGAAGAAGAAATAAAAGACATCGAAATTGAAAATAGTAAAACTGTCACTATTTGAATTCAGTAAAGTTACAGGATTCAAAATTAATATAGAAATCTGTTCCATTTCTATGCACAAGTAATAAGTTACCAGAAAAAAGAAACTTTAAAAACAATCTCATTTACAATTGCATCAAGAAGAATAAAATACACAGGAATAAATTAAAGCAAGGAGATGAAACACCTGTTCTCTGAAAACTCTAAGACCCTGATGAAAGAAATTGAAGATAAATGGAAAGACGTTCATGGACTGGAAGAACCACTATTGTTAAAACGTCCATATTATCCAAAGAAATCTACAGATTTACTGCCATCCCTAATCAAAATGTGAATTTTTCACAAAACTGTAAAAAATAATCCAAAAATTTAGTATGGAACCAAAACCAATCTCTGAATAGCCAAAGCAATCTTGAGAAAGAAGAACAAAGGTGGATACCATGCTCCCTGACTTTAAACTATACTACAAAGCTATGGTAATCAAAACTGTGTGGTACTGACATAAAAACAGACACACACATCAGTATAGAAAGCCCAGAAATAAGCCCGCACTTACACAGCCAATCTTCAACAAAGGAGGCAAGAATATACACTGGGGAAAAGACTCCGCAATAAATGGTGTTGGGAAAATTGAATAGCTCCATGCAAAAGAATGAAACTGGACTACTTTCTACACCAGACACATGCCAAAAAATCTGAAATGGATTAAAGGTTTAAATATAAGACCAGAAGTACAAAACTTCTAGGGGAATAAAAAAAAACATAGGCAATAAAACTTCTAGGAAAAAAAATAGGAAATTAAAAAAAACAAAACAACAACAACAAAAAATCCCTCCTGGACATCAGTCTTAACAATAATTTTTTGGATTGGTCTCCTTAGTCAAGGCCAACAAAAGCTAAACTAAATAAATGGGACTACATAAAACTAAAAATCTTCTACGTAGCAAAGGAAACCATCAACAAAACAAAAAGGCAACTACAACCTACTGACTGTGAAAAGATATTTTCAAATGATATAACCAAGAATAATATTCAAAATATATAAGGGACTAATACAACACAATATAAAAAAAAATCAAACAACCCAATTTAGAAACGGGCAGAGGATCTGAATAGACATCTCTCCAACGAGAACCTGCACATGACTAACAGACCCAGGAAAAGAGGCTCAATATCCTCAATCCTCAGGGAAATGCAAATCAAAACTACAATGAGATACCATTTTTTCTGTGTACATGGAGGAAAGGGAGTCATTGTGCACAGCTGGTGAGAATGTAAATTGATACAGTCGCTGTGTAAAGCAGTACAGAGGTTCCTCAAAAAATTTTAAAAATAGAACTACCATCTGATCCAGAAATTCCACGTCTAAATATTTATCCAAAGAAAATGAAAACACTAATTCAAAAAGAGAAATGCACTGTATTGTCACTGTAGCATTACTTAGTCAAGATTTGGCAGCAAACTCAGCATCCACTGAAAGATGAATGGACTAAGAAAAAAACCGCACACACTAGAGATACATAGTGGAATATTACTCAGCCATAAAAAGCATGAAATCTTGCCATTTGTGCCAACACAGGTGGACCTAAAGGATACTGTGCTAAGTAAAATATGTCAGATGGAGAAAAACAAATACTGTATGACTTCACTTATATATGGAATCTAAAACAGAAATGAACAGCAGACTTAGAGAAACAGAACAATCTGGTGGTTGCTGGAGGAAGGTAGGGGATAGACTAGATAGGGGAAGAGGATGTAAAAGTACAAACTTCCAGTTATTGGAAACATAAGTCATGGGGATGCAATGTGGAGCATGGGGAACATAGTTAATGATATGGTAACGATATTGTACAGTGATGGTGGTCAGATGGATGGAGGTGATCAGTTTATAATGTATATAAATGCTGAGTTACTCTGTGTTATACACCTGAAACCAATATAACAGTGATGTCAACTACAATAAAAACTTTAGGAGAGGATCTATGGTTTCTAGAGCTCCTTGTCCACCTATTCAGCACATGTCCCAGAACTAGGTTCCCATGAACATGATCTCCCCATATGTAGGTCTCTAAATATTATACCTAAGACCAGTGTCAAGGACTCCCGAGAATGTAAGGAACTTGCCCAAGACCATGCAGTTAATAAATGGCAGAGCTGGATTCATATCCTAGGGACAGAGAGCCTGTACTATCTACCTTACTATATCCGATTGCTCAGTACAAGTCCCGACGGCAGCGGGGGGAGGGCACCCATAAATGTTTGTCAAATGAATAAACAAAAGAATGGTAATTTAAGGATGAGGTCAACAAACTGGTATCAGTTCAGGTGAACTGTCTCACTATAATGATAGGACAGCATCTGAACAACAGCCAAAGCCATATTACAGGTCTGATCTATCATAGTCAAATAAAGCCAAAACTGCCGCACTTCTGAAAACCTATCCCTAGGCATAAGATATGAGCCAAGAATTACATGTATATTCCCTGAAAGTCCCTGTGTCTGACTGAGCAGGGTTTGCCAAATTTGAAACAACAGAATATTACATCTGTACCATCCCCAAAAGGACCTGTAATAAATTCATTCAAAAAATCCAAGAAACAAGCATCTCATTATTTTTGTTAGCACTCCTCTTGGTGGTGAGCATAGTAAAATACCTAATAATTTACTCAATTAAATATATTCTTGCTTTTTGCTTTATTATGACATAATAAAATATAGTAATATTAAGTCTAATGGTATAAAGACTTAACAGTGTTTTTAACAAAAACCAGATGCAAGCAGTTTTAAATATCTGCTACTATTTCCTCTCTGACGTCTAAACACATTTTGACAAGTTAGCAGACCTCGTTGACTCTTCATGTAGGCAAACTGAACATCATTCTTCTTTTCTTGGGGTGTTGTGAATGATTCGGGCATAGTACATCCTGGGTAAGACCCTCAAAATAAGGTCTTTTGATGATGATGGTTATTTCAAACACACACACACACACACACACACACACACACACACACACTGACTTCTTATGGTTAGTACAATACAATTTCCTCCTAAACTAAGACGCTTGTTCAGAGCTGGATAGAAAAAAGGATTTTTTTTTCTCCCCTATCATCTTAGAATAACTTGAGCGATTATTTACAAAAGTTAACTCAGCCCACTAAAAACTTCACTTGCTCACCATTGTCACCAAGGCATAGTGAAGCCTCCCCTTTACTACCCTCTCTAACTGTGTCCCCCTGCGAAATGTTGAAAGAGATCCCAATGACCAGAAAAAAATACGTTCTTAGTAAGTTGTGTGTGTAAATGCAAGGAATTATACCAGGCAAATTGGTACCTTGCTCAAAATAACAAAGCAAAGTGATTTTAGGAAAAAATATATCTATTTCAGGAGCTCACTCCTTTTATCACAGGGAAGAAAAATGTCTCCTCCACAAAACCATAAATTGAAAAATATTGGAGGGCAAAGCCAGAAATGGTTAGCAATGTGCATTTCCATTATTCCTCTGGCAATCTGACTGACCTGGACACAGAAATGGGCCCACTACCTGCGCCTCACCTATTCCAGGAGGAGTTAACCATCATAACTGAAGGACAAAATTTAAGAAAGATCCTCTCAGACACCCAAGGTCCTTCCCTTTCTCTCACCACTGGGAGTTTTGTTCTGATCTCTCACGGAGTTGCCCAATCTTGGCAAACATTTGGAAAGAAGGCCCTCAGAAGGAGAGATAGGAAGATAACTTTGTCATTAGAAATAATTACATACCTTAGACAACAATCATCTCTATTTGCCTTAGTGTGTGTGTGTGCTTGTGCTTGTGTGTGTGTGTAATGTAAACATATCACGTGTGAATTGAGGAAATGATGAGGCTTCTAAGCTATTCTTACAATGGGTCAACAGTAAATATTGCCCAGAGAGTGCTGTTGTCTTATAACTTGGAGAATGCCTACTCAAGTAGCCCCCAATAAGTAAATGACTGTACTTATCGAATAGTGCTAGTACAATAAGATGCTTTTATCTGCCAGCCTGTAAAAGAACACATTAGCAAAGGTAACTTACTGGCAGGACCAAGCAAGCAGACGGAAGCAATTTCTAGCAAATAGCAAATTTCACGCTACTGCTAGATGTATGCCTCTAATATGAGAACTATTATTTATCAAAAGTATATGAAAAGATGTAAGATTTCCTGTTGGAACCAACTGAAAAAGGCTCTGGACGCTGAACATTTACAGAGTCAAAACCTAAGGATTTACGGTTAGGTTCATGAAAGGAGGCAGTCTATCCCAGCTTAAGGGGAAGGACTCCTGCGGACACATGGAAGGATTTGGTGAAGTGAGATGGCAAAGGACAACAGGCACCTGGACTGGCCAAAATATGACTAAGTCTCACTAATGTGGCTTGCCCACATGCCTTAATAAAGAGGAGATCGTCATAATACCAGTACCTTAGTATATGGCATTCCTAGTTTGGTAAATGGATTTATTATCTAGTTCACAATATATGTGCGTTTTTTCTCCATAGAAAAAAGGAACCACTTTCCTACAGAATGGAGGTTCTGCCTTTTCAATAAATCATTGTTACATCTTTTAATTAAATTACTATATAGGGAATGCTTGGAACTGTACCTGTGACATAAAAGTTGGTTACTTTTACTATTACTAACACTTTCAGTTCAGACACATCTCTAGATATTACATCTGATTCTCTGGTCTGGCTCAAGAAGACACTACTTAACTATCAGAGTCAAGATTCCAGAGCAAATCTAGTAATCACTGCCTCCTTCAGGTTTCTTCTTATCTGGGTATCTCATTTCATAATGACCTCCTAGAGGTAATATATCTTTACATCTACATGTATCCATCACAGAAAGATGGTCCATGTGTATTTGTCATCTGGGGGTATCAGCAGTGGTATTCTCACTCAAAGAAACTTTAAACCTCATTTATAATGAGGCATGACCTTCAGATACTTTGTTTATACTAAATACTCTGGGTTTTATCCTTTTTTATTTTTCCTAAAATTGACATGACTAATTTCATCATCAGTTTCCCCCTCCCCCCGCATTGGACTTGACACCCAATGTTGTACATATCAGACCTACCTTAAGAGGACAATGGTTTGTTATCGTTGAGCCTACTCAAGGCAAACTCTTTATACAACTGCAAAGAAGTAGTGTGAGATTGGTTTAGAGAAATGACAGCATCACTGAGTAAGTATATGGTTTACAAAGACGATCTCTTTGCAAGAGGTTATCTCATTCGATGAGATATGATATCTGTGTGTTTGGGAGGCTACTCTAGTGAAGAATGCTGTTTTCTTCTCCTTTTTATCCTCCATAAATCCAAACACAGTGCTATATAAAGGGTGGTCTTCCAATGAATAGTTGTTGAAAGAAATAACAAGTCACAGTTAATAAGATATATTTTGTAAATAATATAACATGTATGTCATCAATCTGCTCTAATGAAAATTCAAATATCTCCTTTAAATATACTCCAACTGTTTCTCCAGACCAATGTACACAGAGCCTGGTAATCTATCAGCCAACAAGTACTTATTAAGTGACTAGGTTTCCCTTGTCTCTTGCAGATCTCCAGAGGACCTTGTTCTGTCCTGGGCATGAGTCAGAACAACAGAGTAGCTAGGAGGGCACAGCCCCCCACAAGACACCTGTGTGTCCTAGTCCCCCACAGGACACCTGTGTGGCCTGATTCTCAACCCACCTGGGATTCAGTCTCTGTCTGTAAGGATTTTTGATAATAGTTTTTAATAATAGTAGCAGCCCCCTCCAAAGGTCATTGCAAGGATTAAATTAGTTCATGCATCCGGATAATAATATGCACTTAATAGAGTTATTGGCTCTCTATTAACACGTTGCTTGACTTGAATGTTACTTAGCAAGGAAGCCTCTTTAAATAAATATTTAGAGAGCACTAGGAAAAGTCCTGAGATAAATATTGGTGATGGTTATACACATGAGATTGAGATTTCTAAATCTTGCTCACTCTGATGTTCAAAGTAATGATGTTGTTCTTCATAATAATAATATTATTATTAGCCAATTTATACCAAGCATTTACCATGCTCTTCTTCCGTATCTCATATGTTTTATTACTTAGAGTCCAAACAAAATACAACTCTTCCACCATATTGGCTGATGTGATCTACTCAATATGCCATAAGATATAGGAAACCTGTGTCTGGTTAAAGAACTTAACAGCTCCTCAACTTTGAATATTTGGGCTACCTGCAGCTAATTATTTACGAGTTCCTCTTTAATGAAGTGCAGTCTCAATCTGAATGCAAAGCACACCATTAGGTAAAGAGCAGAAAACGATTTATTTCCCTTCCTCCAGTATTATATACTTAAATAAAATGCCTATAATTTTAAGTAAGAGCATAAAACACCTCAATTTATTAAATTTCTTATGATCCTCTGATCCCAATAAAATTTAGTATAGCAAAGTCCCATGGCCCATTCTACCCTAAGCTTTTGTATCTGAAGGACAGTTATACATAATAAACTGTTCTATGATGTTTGCTACTATGGATACTGAGGTAAGCATAGGACTATAGTTGTTTTATAAATGTTTCTAAATTGAGGGACTCTGAGAATAAGTTCATTCATTCATTCATTCATCCCATAAATATTTACTGACTGCCTGTTACACACCAGACATTGTTTCCGTGTCCTGGAAATACAGCAGTAAACAAAACAGCACAATCTTTCCCATCTTGAAGTTTACGTATTAGAAGAGAAGGAAACTCAATAAATAAATGTATTAAAGTGAGGCTCTGGCTCAGTTTCAGATTCAACCCTAAAAAGCTGGGATACCAGGCTTCCCTCATTTTCCCATGAATCCCACGGCAAATTGGGGTTCCCTGCCCCATGGAAGATATGAAAGAGAATGTTGGAGAAGCGGAGAGAATTGAATATTGTAGAAAGATTTTCCAAGTCTGGTGAGAGTGGCTTCTAAGAGATGCCTTGTGAGCTCAGGGATAAGCTTCCCCAAAATATGACTTGCCTGGGAAATTCAAAGGGCAAGAAGAGAGGTGAAGGTCCTTTGAGGGAACTAATTGCACACTGACCCATGGCAGATCAAAGGTCCCTGCTCTCCATGGGATGGTATGCACACCATGTGTATGTGTGCATGCATATGCATGTGCATGTGTATGTGTGTGCATGTGTGCATGTGTGAGTCCCTTCAACCACTAATTTCCAGTGAAAGATTCCACTGTGCGCTGTTACAGACAAGGCCTTCTGGGGGCTGGGGAATGGGTGCCTCAGTCCTCAGAGGAGATTCCAAATTTCTACCTCAGCTTCCTGCACATCATGGCTTAAAAGAGTTTCTGACAGGGGTAAGTGCCTCCAGGACATGTCCACCCAGGTGGAGTTGCGGGGGGCAGGGGGCCGATCACTGTTAAGTAACTAGGAACGTTTTGCCTGGTGAAAAACAGCATTAAGGGAAAGAGGATCTCCTCCACCACCACCCCTCACATTTGAAAAGCTATAGGTATAGCTTACTGACACTGAACATGAAAGGGTCTCATTTGATTCACATGACTAATAGGAAAAGTGCCAGTCATGGCCCGTCTGCACAGATCGGCTCCCTCACTGCCTCCTAAATGCACAGGTTCTAAAAATGCACAGGTGATTCTTGTTTCAGAGTTCTGCTCCTGACCCTCTCTGTTCTTCCCCCCATTCCTCCCTGCTCTGCTGAGACCTAGGTCCCCCAACCTTCCTCTTGACTTCTTGGCTCTTCCGTCATCTTTGGTAACCCACCCCCTCCACCACAGTTCCTCTCAAAGTACCTAGAATGGCTTGTGGTTTCTGCTTGGGTCCCGACTGATACAATCCTCCTAAGATAATTACACCTCTGAAGATCTTTAACAGAAAAATGAGAATTCTAAAATCCTCGATTGATAAAAGACCCACAAAATGATGTCGTCGAAGCCAATCCCATCACAATATGACTATAATCTAATTATGTTATCTTCTAATGACTATAACCCTCCAGCCTCTGTTAATTCCTGCTTTCTTGCTCTGGGTTGGGTACGACAGCTTGGGTATCCCTATGCAGTCAGCTTCGGTATCCTTATGCAGTCAGGCGGACTTCAGGTCTACCCAAGAAAGAACCGCCTAAAACCTCCAGAGGAGACAGGTAGCTGCCCCGCCCATCTGTGATTGGGAAGAGACAGCAGGCACATGGTGGAAATCTACTACTGGTCGCCGAAACAGGTTCGGTGACTCTTGCCCCAGTGGTTCCAATGAGGGCCACGAGTAAGTGGCCAAGCCACCATGCTTACTCTGATTCTTTTTTTCACTTGATACCATTTCAACATATGACGGCTGACTGCCCCCGATCGTCCCTCCTCTAGGAAGCAGTCATCTCCAGCCTTGTGACAAATCTCTGCTAAGTCACAGGCATGGGGGGCATGCCCATTGCACTCTGATGTTCTGGGAGCTGCGGAGGCCAACGCCATCAAAATAAGTAGACATCCTTGTCCCAAATCACAGTGGAGACACTGGGGTTTACATTCAGAACTATCCCAGGAACAAAGCCACAGGAATACCCTCCACGCTACAACTGGGAAATTCTCCCTCCACATGCTGGGCCCTCTATGGAGACACTTACAGGAAAAAAGAATCCCACAAAAGAAAAATAAATCCAACAGACCAAAGGCAGGGCAGAGGGGCACGGAGTAACTTTTACACGTCTGCACTACACTTCCAATACGGTGTGTGTGTGGGGGGGGGCAGATTCCAATGTCATTTTGTAGTCCTGGTAATGGCAATGCACGCAGATGCCTTTGGCTCCAGAGGCAGTCCAAATTTACTTGTGGCTTCAGGCAGACTGTCTTCGAGCAGATGGTGTGGAGGTTGCTAACGGTTCTTTCAGTCTGACAATATACTTTCTTACCAATTCATGAGAAATGTGTGTGAACATGAACTTGAAGTTCCGAGTATGTGTGTGAGCCCACATCTTCCAGAAAAGCCACATGGCGGTCACTCTTCCAGACCTATCACTGCCTGCATCCATGCCCTGTCACCTTCGATGTCCCAGACTGTACATCTCCAGAAGTCCCCAGCATGAGATATCTTAAAACACAGATTTACCAATGCCTGGACTGCAAGTTCTACATGTTCAAAAAAAAAATGTGTGGGCGCCTGGGTGGCTCAGTTGGTTGAGCAACTGCCTTCAGCTCGGGTCATGATCCTGGAGTCCCAGGATCAAGACCCACAGTCTGCTTCTCCTGCTGACCTCTCTACTCTCATGCTCTCTCTCTAAAATAAATAAATAAAATCTTAAAAAAAAAAATGTGTGGGACACCGTGTCCTAGAGACCGCCTGCATTTCCATAAACAAACAAATAAATAAATGAGGTTCTGTTGACTCTCAGTCACACTGCTTGGCACTGAAATGCAGGAAAGAGGAATGTAATGGCAACACCGCTTCCATAATCCTAACTGGAAAGATGCCTGTGGGTTTCCCTTTTGAGCCCTGGGCTTCCCTCTCCAGCACCAGGAGCAGCACCAACAGAGGCGTGTGGGGGGTCATTGTGCTTTGTTTGTGCACTGACCTAGTCACATTTTGTTAACTCAGGATATTGCTTTACACAGAGAAGAGCTGCTGTTTGCTTTTGATTTTATGTTTCACTCTGAGCTTCCTGACATCAGTCCCCAGTGCACCTAGCTATAAACAATGGGCCGACTAACCCATACTTTGGATATAGTCTTACACCAACTCCTACAGGGACGGAAGCACCCCAATGGAAAGCAGGGTTGGTGAGCCGGGAAGAAGGTAAAGCCCGGTGCCGTCCCCTAAGTCTGAAGGGGAAAATCCCATTATCTGATTTCCAGATAAAATAATAAGGAGACGCCTTGATATAAAAGCAAGAGGTAATTTAATTGAATCTCCTTTTTAAAGCACTTTCTCCTGAATGTGTATGATACCTTCTTTTTTTTGAAACATGAGCTCCAAGCCATGAAATACAGCTTGCCTGTATGTTAATCATCTTGGCTCCGAAGCCCAAAAGTAGTCTGTTTCAATGTCTTTACTAATATCGAACTGTCCAAATGAGGCTAGACTGTGTGTGGTCCCATGAACAGGGATGTTGGGGTCTGACAAGGATTTGTATACACTCACTTTTTTCCAGATCCTCTTTACTTTTTGCATTAAGTATTTAAGTGACTTGGAAGAGCTGTCACTTAGGTTCTTCCTCAGGCAGGAAAGTCATCATAGCATGTATGTTCTAATTATTCAGATGTGGAAACATAATATGCGTTTAAATGCAATAGTTAAGAGGAAGGTGGGAAAGACAGAGCCGTTCTTTGCTGTTCTGGGTACACCAAGTCTTCACTTCTTTTCCTGAAGAGTCACCAGCATGAGTTGAGGACAACCAATGGCCTTTCCCATGCCACGTGGTCGGTGGGGTTAAAAACAACTTCCTTTTCCCCCCCCAGATTAGTATACATACGGTAAGCCATCACAGACTCCTAAGACATGGGGCACAGTCCTTGTTTCTCATGGTATTGTTTGGAAAACTAAACTACTAAGTTGATCGGGTATGGTTTAATGTTTATACTTGTGGAAGGACTTCAAATATATAAATTCACAAGCCAGACCATGCTTCCTAATGAGAGCCTTAGAAGAAACAGTCACATTCTTTTCTGTGCCTGCAGATTCTTGCAGAGCAATGGGAGATGGATCTAAAATTTTGCAGTGACATGCTTGAGAAACTATCCCTTGGACTCTGGTTACTCTCTTTTAGTACTCATTGGAGGCATATGTGAGAGATCTCAGCTGATGTATAAACAAGTCATGATGGGACGTGGTCTTACCCAGCTCTCCTGCTTCGTGGCTTGGAAATGTAAGACGATGCTCTGTCTCCTTTCCATCTCTGCCACATTTTCCCCAACAACCCAGTATGCAAAGCGTGTGCCAAAGTTGCTCTACCCTCTGCCTTATTTTATTGAAAATGCATTGAGTTCATTTCAACTAGCCAAAATGTTCCAGATACATCACAGATCTGCCAGTAAAAACCTCTCGGGAACTCATATGGGAGGACAGCTGTATAAGGGACAAAAACATGTCACCAGCAAGCTCCACCCTACTCAACTTGTAGCCGCCCAAATGCCTCCTGCCTGCTCCTGGCTGGACCAGCATGATACACAGACCGCATCTCTCCCATCAAATAAAGATGGACCGAACAGCCCAGCAAAATCCATTCAGAGCACAGTAGGGATCATCAGATTACCATTATGCGGTCATCCATTAGAGGGCACCATCCCATGGTGGGGATCATTGCATTTCCATCTCTTACCTTGCATCGTTGCTTTTGTTGGTTCTGAGAACAAAGGGATGAGCAAGAGGTAGATGAGGTAGACAAAGGAGAGCCCATTGTACCGGAACGCACACGCTGCAGTTGAGAAGAGAGAAGAGAGGGAGAACGTCATTAATAATGGCAGGCTGCTGGGCCCAGGGTGCAGAGACCTGTGTGGGTCACTGCATCAGGGACCGCTGGATCCAATGGCAACCCAAGTCGGTATGTCAATTAGGAACTAAAAACTGAGCGTTTATTCTGTGTTTATCACTATGTTGAACATCATGAGAAATGCAGAATTAGAATGCATGGCCCCTGCTCTTAAAATCTAGTCAAGAAGGCAATACCCATAAACTACCTGAATGAAGGTAGTCCTGAAACAAGTCATCAATTGGAGGAAGCTGGAGAAATTAAAATGGCTACAGAAATATAGAGGGCAACAGGACTGGTAAGGGTTTGGGATGTTCAGGTAAGGCTGGCCACAGAAGAGAGGAGACAGAAGAGAAAGAAAATAGAAGAATATTTGTTCAGTGCTCCACGGCAGGGCTTTTCACAATTTATCTCATTTAATCCTCTAAGTTTTCTAAGTTAGAAATGCTCAGGCTCAGAAAGACTCATAATCATTCACCTGAATCTCCCAACTAGGATTTGACCAAGTTAAAATTAACCTTAGGTCTGCCAGACTCCCGACCCCACGCTCCTTCTTCTGCATCGCTTGTCCTAGAGCTAGAACTCCAGAGATTTGCTTCAAGGGGGTGCCTTCCCTCTCCAGATTCCCGTTTCCCCATCTGTGAAGCAGACCTGATATCTGTTTCTAACTCATAGACTCATTCCGAGGAATAAATAGAATGATATATAATAATACTGTGGCTCAGCATCTCATGCACGGGAAACCCTCAAAAACACCAGCCTTTACCATAAACATCCTCATTATTATCCAGGGAGAAGAACGCATGCAGTGTTCCATGCAGAAAGAAAATGAGCACATTATAGCAATAAAAAATAAATTTATTGGATGACTAAAGAAAAACTAAAGAGGAGAAGGACTGAGAATGAGTCTGCAGGATGAGGAAATTGGTTCAGTGATGATGAAGGTGGAAAATGTTGGAAGGAACCTTGGTAGGAGAAAAAATGGAGGGCAAGAGACATGGTACCCAGACAGGGAGACCAGATCAAGAAGTTGCTAGCTCGAGAGGGGATTAGAAGCCAGGCCCCAGCCCTTGCTTCTGGTGGCTTACTCCCAAAGCCAGCAATCAGAGACACAGTAGAGGAAAGTGAGGTCTAGTGTGCTAGGGAAGGAGGGAAGCCACAAATGGTGTTTTTTCATTCCAAAGGAATCATGCACATATTTGTAGCTTTTTTACCATCATGGGTATTCCTAACCTCCTTCATGAAAGATCCAAGGCGGGAAGAAACTTTCACACTATTCACAGGGCTGATAGGAATATACATAAATGAGACAATGTACAAAAATGAAAACATATGTTTGAATTGTCTTTGTAGATTTTTTTTTCCTTCGGCTTCTTATTTCTCACCCATAGTGGAAGCTCCTTAAAAACCAATTCAAATATATCTGGGGATTCATTTAGTCGACAAATATTTATTGAGCATGTCCTACATGCTGGGACCCACAGAGGTTCTTTTCTATCTCTGGGAACTTATATTTTGGGGGGAAATGTATGGTAAACAGCAAACACGATAAAAAGTCAATCACAAGGAACGCTGGAAGACAAGCACTACGTGAACAGGAAGCCAGCAGGGAAAGGGGGAGCAGGGGGTCCTGGGGGAAGAAGGACTGGCTGCAGCATTCAGGAGAAGCACTGAAGGTAGACCATTGTTGGGAGAAAGTGAGATGTGGGCCAACGGGTGAGGTGGGTGAGCCTGCAGACAGAGCCTCCGTGGGTGCCAGAGGGGTCTTGGAGCTGAAGAAGGCCTCACCTATGTGACTTGCCCCAGAGAGCCCCACAGAGAGCCCAAGGTGCCAGGAGAGTCCCGGATGAGGACAGATCATGTGGACTTGCGAGAGATCCGAAGGCGATGGCGGTCACTTTGAGGTGTCAACTGAGTGCCGGCTGTCACCCTCAGTTCAAGTCTGCAAGCCCGGTTCCTGCCCCCACCTGCAGCTCCACGCCCTAATGCACCAATGCATACCCCGCGTTCTGCACTGCTGCCCAACTGAACTGCCAGCACCTTCCCCATGTTTTGCTGCTTCCTGCCTCTAGGTCATGCCAGCACTCCTCCCTCTGACTGCAACACCTTCCCATCCTTCCTCCACCAGGCATATCGATACAGGGCTCCCAAGTTTCCTTTTCTGGGTCACGGTCCATGTCCACAACCTCCCCAAACAGATGCATTTCACTCCCCGGTGCCTTTTCCAGAACACTTGTCATTCAGTGTCGCAGGCTTTGGTTAGATGCCCATGAGCATCTCTGCTAGCGCCACGGCCCAGGGCAGGAGGTACTTGTGTCCAGGTAAGGAAGGAAGAGTGAATAAATGAATGAAATGGAATGAGAAAGGCATGCGGGGCATGTGGGAAGGAAATCAGGGCATGGTCACATAAAAACGTCACAGCTGACATTTCAACAACAATAAACAAAATAAATACCTAATCAAGTGGAACGTTTCTTTCTTTTTAGTCTTAGGCTGTTTCTGCAACATTGAAATTAGTATTATGCAGCAAATTTCTGGGTATTTCTGAGTATTTCTGGGTAAAAACTAAAACAGAACTCTCTTGTATGATCATAGCACTTTAAGGAACATTGTCAGGGACCCATCTGCTGGTAATTTATCTCATTAATAGCTTACAGCAACGTGCTTGTTCTGTGTCAAGCCCCAATGGGTACACTTCATGTACGTTAACTCATACTATTACTATCCTCCTTTTACACAGACCATTATTACTCCCTTTTGACACATGAAAAAGCAGAAAGCGCAGCTAAGGAACCAGGCGGTGGTCTGAGCCTGGGAGTCTAGGGCCCGACACTGCACTATCACTAGCAAGCATCACGGCCCCAGCATGAAAACATATCCTCACCTGTCCGTCCTGTCCCAAGTTAATTCTCAGGGGTTCAGTGAGCCAGAGCCTGGCCTCAACAGGATGGCAAAAGCTCTTGTATGGATCTTGCTGTTTCTGTTTTATAACCTCATTCTGTAAGGTTTCACAGTATACATGGTGGAAATGTATTTACGGAGGAAATTCTGCAAGATTAACTTCGGGGCCAGGGAGGAAAGGAGCCTGCTCTTGGTTTCCCACATCGCAGCCTGCAGTTATTATTATTTATAGCAAAGTCTGAAGAGTCTCAGGAGAGAACAAGGACAACCCAGGGTGACAGGCAGCCTCCAAATGGTCTCCAGTAATCGCCACCTCCTGGTGTCACACCAGGATGTCCTCCCCTGCTCTTGAATATGGTCTGGAACTAATGACTCATTTCCGACAAACAGAAACTGTAGAAGTATCACGATACTGCATGGCAGCTTCTATCCTGGGTGTTCCTCTGCCTCTCCCCTTGTTCACTGTCAAGGAAGCCAGCTGCACTGTTGTGAGTTGTCCCAGGGAGAGGTATATGGCAGGGGACTGTAGTCGCTAGCCAGTAGCTAGCCCTCACCAGCGAACAGCCACAAGAGTTCACTTGGAAGCAGCTCCACAGTCAGGAGCCTTACCACCCCCTTGGCGGCAGCCCTGCGGGACAGCCTGTGCCAGAGGTGCCCTGCCACCAGCCCCCCAGGCCACACCTGGCTTCCTAACTCCCAGAAACTCAGTGTGTTGTTTTAAGCTGCTAAGCACTTCAGTAATTTGTCGCAGCAATAGATACCCAAACTTAAAAACAAAACAAAAAACAAGCCACTTGTAAAAGCCCAACTTCATTTATTTTTACCTGAAATTATCCCATTTGACTGATGACAGTAGCCCAACTGCTGAATTCCCTACTTTACTTTTTATGTATAAAATTGCTACCCAAGAGCTCCCCCAAGCTGATGAGGGCTTCGAATGACATTTCTAAGGGAGTTATCCCCATCAAGACAAAAATATGCCTTTGAACTTGTCAATAAAACATATTTGAGCTAGAAAAGCCTTAGAAGGCAAATAGCAATGGTTCCTTTACCAAGCATGATGTTGTCTTTGTTCAGGAGCACATTCCTTATTCTTCCTGAGGAGCTCTCTTACTCTACTGCACAGCGTTCTCAGCTACCCGACACCTCTCACTCTCAGGTCACCTGGACCTCTGCCTTCTGCCTCAAAATTTTGACTATTGACAGTACAGTTTTTTGAAATGCACACCAAGTTGTTCAAAGGAGATGGGCACTTGGGTGGCTCAGTTGGTTAAACAACTGCTTTCAGCTCAGGTCATGATCCTGGAGTGCAGGGATCGAGTCCCGCATCGGGCTCCCAGCTCCACGGGGAGTCTGCTTCTCTCTCTGACCTTCTCCTTGCTCATACTCTCTCTCAGTGTCTCTCTCTCAAATAAATAAAATATTTAAAAAAAAAAAAAAGGAGAAAGATTCTCTGTTCTGGTAAATAACACACTGTTGTTTCCATTATTCCTACCTGGTCTTACCCGCCCCCCCCTTCCACCTCCCAAGTATCATGTGGAAACCTCTCCAAAGGGATGACAACAGTTGACAAGAATTTCCCAAACAAAAGAACTTGCCAAGCCTAGAGAGTTCACAATGACAAAATGAATCAACAAGTTATCAAGTGGAGTGCTTTATAAACATTAATACCATCATCTGAAATGTAAACAATTGACCTCGCCTCATTAACAAACTTCATTTTCTAAAGATAAAAGCTGGTAAGCAGTTTTGGCAAAAACTCTCCAAGAAGGAAATGATTTGACTTTGACAACCTAGTTTAGCAAAATAGAAAGCGGAAATCTCTTGCAAGTATGAAATTGTTTAGATGGTCATGTAACATTTATAAAAATACTTGACTGTAGTTTGTGTACAGATCTTCCCTGACTTACAGTGGGTTTACACCCCAGTAAAACCAAAGTACGCTGAAAATATCCTAAGTCGAAAATGCATGGAATACACCTAACCTACTGAATGAGTATCATAGCTCAGCCTAGCCTGCCTTTAATGTATGCAGGGTGCTACAGTTGAGCAAATCATCTGACACAGAGCGGATTGTATAACCACGTGTGGATTCATTCATGTAACTGACTGACTTCCATACTGAAAGTGACAAACACAATGGCTGTATGGATACAGAATGGTAAGAATGTAACCCTCCCACTTGCTCACTCAGGAAGACTGGGAGCAGCTGCTGCCGCCCAGCATTATGGGAGAACACTGCACTGCAGGTTGTGAGCCCAGGAAGAGATTCAAATTCCAAATTAAAAAAAAAAAAGCTTTCTATTGAATGCATATTGCTTTTACTACCCTCGTAAAGTCTAAAAATCACTAAGTCCAATCATTGTCAAGCCAAGACCGTCTGTATAATAATTTCCCCATCATTACAATAAGATCATGGAGAAGTTTACGCACACTTTAATTTGCCTTTCCATAATAGTTGAAGCCAATAATTTTAGATTATGTTATTAAAGGTAAGTGCTCTCAGAGCTGAATTTTTAGCCAGATGTGATCTCCTATCTCCTTCATACCCTTTAGCAAGGCCAAACAACATCTCACTATTAATGGCCCGGGAGACAATTCCTTAAATGTTTCGAATCTCCATTTCAACTAAGTACGTTCTAAATGCTCTTTAAGGCCTCCAAGAGCTTTGTTTATTTTAACAGTTGCCAGAGGAGTAGATACACAGCACTCAGAATAAGCAACTTCAATATCAAGTGACAAACAGTTCTGTCAATTCGGTGAGTCCAAAAATTTTTGTTCGTTCATACTTTTAATTTTTTCTTCTTGACTCTGAAGCAATCAGTTGCTTTTAAAAGGATGTCCTCTCGGAATCCTGGTTCTTTTATTTTTTTTTTTAAATGACAAGAGAATCAATTGCAAATATTTATCATGTTGTAGGAAAAAGAATTAAACAATGGTAGATGTTCCCTAAGGAAAACTCTCAAAGAAATGAGAGACAGGAAAAAGGCTGTTTGGTCACCTGATTCATTGCCTATTTGTATAGAATTCTTTTCCCCATTATACACTCCTGTGGTTTACATCCGGTTAAAGTTACAAATGTCTGAGTAAGTGGTGCTTTAGAACTGACAGTCAAGACCCAGTGCCCTGAGCTCTTCCCGTTTTCTTGATGTGACCTCCACATGGATGAGAGGTCTTGTCCCAGTAGCTTCCTTCGGGAAGTTCCAGAAGTAATTTCATCAAGAAGGATGCTAGCAGAAGGTTTCTTCCACAATAGCTCATAAAAGCCAAGACATAGTCTTGCACACTTATTTTTTCAGGCTTTTATCAGGTAACACCTGCATTATATTCTTCACGCATGGCCTAGGAATGTTCATACATTTGTGCTACAAAAAGCTAATAGAAATAATTTTCAAAGAAGGAACTATGTTAACCCATTGGGGGAAAGTCCCTATATTTTAACATTACATGTTGACCCAGAGATGCATGAACGGTGACTTTGGTGCTGGGAGTTCGTCAGTATAACACTGACTCTGTCAGTCGTGTATTTCTCACACTTTGAGAAATAGAAGTATCCCACCACAAAAAAGAAATAGTGATGATGTGACACGATGGAGGTGTTAGCTGTACTGATGCGGGAAACAAAGGCAGAAGAAAAGTTATTAAATTTCCTTACTACCTAGAGCCACTGACAAGTCCTTGAAAGAGGCAGAGCAGAGTGAGAGTCCTCTAGGGACTCAACTGCTTCCACCATAATACTTTGATAAGGGCAAAAGGCAATCCTAGCCTGACCACCCCTCCTCCCTAACCAGGATCCTGTGAGTCTACTTTAACATATAAAAATTCCTTTGGAAACTTCATCTCAAGCCTCCAAGATACAGGCTGGCAATCATTCCCAAGCATATGGCCCACGGATATACTTCTGAAAGGTCTCATGACTAAGGTTTAATTAGATGGTAATAAATGACATTTCCCAACAACAGCTAGCCCCTCAAGGTCCTCACAGCAGCTCTTTTGCCCATTGTTCCTGTCCCCGTGCTTTAATAAACCACCAGTTTGCACCAAAGACATCTCAAGAATTCCTTCTTGGTGGTCAGCTCCAGACTCTACCCCACTGAATCTCACTTATATTCTAAAACTTCATCAATAATCACAGTGGTCTTCATTTTGCAATATATATCAAAGCAACACACTATATACCTTAAACGTACACAATGTTTTATGTCAATGATATCTCAGAAAAATTGGAAAAGAAGAGAAATATGATATTGTACATTAATTTCATTAAAGAAATTGGTTTAAAGAATGTAAATTTAGAATAAAGCATCAAGGACAAGAAGACTTTTATAAGGTAATGGATGGCAAGGTCTTAGAACCCAATTGTAGCAGAAAATCATAACCATTACTAATCATAACCATCGCTAAAATTTCTAAGCCAGTTTAAGGATAAATCAGATGAAAGCATATTATTCATAAAGGATAGAAGCTTTTGGTCTAAGTTTTCCGCTTATGCAAAATAACTGGGAGTGTTATCTGTAAAATATGAGTTGAACAGGGAGTCACTAAAATCTTAGTTGGATTTTTTTGGGGGTGGGCCTATCAATTTAAACAGGTATTGCCTTTTAATTCTTATAAAAAAAAATGATTGTTTTCTTTTTTAATTATTTGAATATACATCAACAAATATTACTAATCATATTAACAGTTTAAATGAGTTTTCTAAACTCATCCTGACTGATTGTACAGTTTGCAAAAGACAAATGAAAGAATATGGTGCTCTTTTCCCTCTTTTATAAATTTTTTATGGTATTCACCATTTCATAAGTTTCCCCACAGAAATTTGTCATATTTAAATTGCAAATCCTTCTGCTCAAGCTTGACCCTGCTCATGCTAAGAAACTCCCTGGGATCCAAGAGAATAATAGCACAGATCATCTCCTGTGATTGCAAATGAAAAAACAAAGCTTTTATGCTAACAGTTCCTTAAGCTATCTGAAAAATTATATTAGGAATTAGATCTATTGCATTAGGAGTATGAAGAGCCTTGCATTTAAATCCACAGTTCCTCAGATTACCCCAAATAAAACTTGCTCTCTTACCATGGTGATGGATAAGACATCAGGGTGGGCAGGTGAATGCTGACAGAGGTCAGACTTTGCAACTTTTCACCCACTCATTTCGGTAGCTTTTTTTTTTTAATCTATGGAAGAGGAGAGTCAGTGCTTGCAGACTGGGAGACCTAGAGTGAAGATGAGCTAGCCTGCTCAGATTCATGTCACTGTGTTTACTGATTTAGAAATCATTCCTCCTCCTTCATACTCACATTTATTCTCCGGGGAAGAATATACATTTTAACGCAGTCTTAATTCACTTTTGTGTAGCTGAACAATTTACAAAGCTAGGGGTCATTATACCTCTTTAGCAGTCTTTTACTAGCAGAACATAGACCCTCTTTTTTAAGTTTTCAAATTATTGATCACAATGAACCCTTAGCCTATAAAAAAGATTAATTGTGAGAATTGAAAAACTTATTTTCCTCAGTTAAAACATTATTCTTAAAGAGAGCTGATTATCATTCATGTTTAATTTTTACTCACTTTTCAGTTCCAGCTTTTGACTTTTTAATTAACTCTGCCTTCATGAACTCGATCTTACTTATTTTTAATTCATGCTACTTTAGTGTAATTTTCCCACAGGTTAACTTCTCTTCCTAAAATTTATAAATTCTACTATATGAAAAATTCACTATAGCAGGGTTTTTACATCACTGAAAAATCTCAGAAAAGTGCTTAGGACCCTAACCATAAAGCAAAGCTCCTTACTCGACTTTTGCTTACTTAGACTCGATAATCTACAACCTTTCACAAGACCTTTACAGACTCATGGAGATTTCAGATTTAGAAACTCACCCTCCACCTTGTGGGTGTCAGTATCTTTAAATTATTAGGTTGAACCACTGAACTAGACAGGTCGTAAATATTTAAATAGTAGCAAGTTCATAAGAGTCAAACGGTGTTACAAATGAAAAATAAACATCACTTCCATTTCAGAAATAAGAGAATCAACCACAATTCCATCCTATCTGTAAGCAACTTGAGACAGCAGCTATAGAAAGGCGGGCGGGGGGGGGGGTGTTGGACAGCCAGGGCAGGAACACGGATGAGTACAAGTATAAATGTAGACTTTGTGTAAGCAGCAATGGCTTTTTAATAACAGGAATGATTTATTGCCTGGCGCACGTTCCTTCTTTGAAGGAATTAGTGAACTGAATTTTGTGTGTAGGCTTCCCCTGTAGCTTGCAGAATATTCTCCATTATTCTCGGCAGCATCCTTCGTGGTCTGACATGCACACTAGTACAAGAAGAAATCAATGCAGTTTGCTAAAGTCAAGTTTCTTCCGTCTTCAGCACACAATGCTGGTTGGTGCTATACTTTGTTCAACAACGAATATGGCTCAAAACTGATGAAAAATGACCATTTTTATCTTGACAAATTTACTTGAACATCCTGCCTGCTTCTTCCTGGGAACGCCCTCTTCCCTGCCATCTATAGGCCTATTGTTACTGGCTTTCAACTATTTCTGGTGCCAGAGAAGTAGTAGACACACCTTTCGTGGCATGAATTCAGCCCTTGACTGTGTCTGGGCTTTATGTTTATGACACCACACTAATGAGGAACAGCTTCTGACCACAATGTCAGATCCTCACTCCCAGAACAATATCCAAAATAGCAATGAACTGGACGAATGCCTCAAGATTAGCCTCTTCTGCCAAATCTCTTTGTTCTAATGGCAGAAACTTAGACCTTGGATTTAGTCCCTTCTTTATCACTTCAAATGCTGACGGCACACAGACTTTGTCTCTGAGAATGGAGTGGGTACAAAGGAATCCTTGTGGTGAACAAACCAGAGACCTTTGGGCTTGCCCACCCAACCACATCCCACTCCACAGACGGCCTTGGCCTTTCCTGCTCTTTCCTTACTACCCTTCTTTTCAGTATCCATGTACATTCTCCTGCCTTATAAAATTAAGGTACTTTAAAAATTGTTCATAGGGTGCTCTATTTGGAATGAGAGTAATAATTCTGGTAATGTGTTTAAGCTTACTCTGGGTGTTTTCATTGGTTCACAACCTTGACCTGATAATGTGCTTGATTTTTTGTCAGTAGATAGAGAAGTCTTGGACCTCCTATATTTCCAGGAATAAGATGACATTTGATTCTTCCTGATCCATCATTATGCCCTGTATTTACTAGAGGATCCATAATGGGTCAGAACTTTCCCCAGTGTCCTCCTAGATGAGACTGGGTATAGTGGTCTATCTCCAAAGTGCAGGTGCAAATCATGAGCCACTGTGAAGCTAAGCTCCATGGCTCATATCAAAATTCTACAGAGGTCTGGTTACCTCTACAAATGTCTTGACTAAGTCACTTGGTAATATTTCAGGGAGGCTGCAGAACCCTGCCACTATTTGTCTATCTCTTGGGAAAGCTCTAGCAAAAATGTACTTCCCTAAATAAACCTCTGTTCTAGCCAGAGCCCCCAATTAGCTATTCCTTAAACATGCATACCACCAGGCCCTAGGCCACCTTCAAACATGGGCTCTTTCCAATTCATTACTCTATTTCCAGTTTCTATCCCAAAATACAATATGGATTAAATATTTAAACATTTATTAATTAAATATTAAAAATTTAATCTCAGTAAATATTTACTGAGTGAGTAAATAAATGCCTGCCTCTTTCTTTGCCAGCTTCTTAATACCTCTGCCCAGTAGTGTATTCCAAATTCCTAAGCACCCTTCTAGCTCAGATGTTTGCCTCCTCCCAGAGAATGGCCTAATTATCCCACTAGAAAAGTAAACTTTTCCAAATAAAAAAGCATTTATGTCGGCCATAAGGGGATAATTCAATAAGGATTGTCAGTCACACCATGCAACTCTGTGCAACAGTCACAAAGAATGATTTTTGCACGTGTGAATGAACATTAAAAGATGTTTATAATACACATGGTTAAAAGAAACAGGTTATAAAACTGTATAGAATAGGACAGGTCTAAGAGGTAGATATTAACAATATCCCCCACTTTTAGGAAACTAAGGCTCTGAAATGATATATAACTTGTCCATGGTCAAGGTGAAATTGGGATTTAATTCCACTCAGGGATCCTTCACCCAGGACGACTCCAGCATCTGTACTCTGCCCCATTGCACTCTGCTACCCCTACTACGCATTGAGAACATCTTTAGGAATATATCAGACTACTACCAGGAGTTGCGTCTGAGAAAAGACATTGAAGGAGGGAGAACACTGTCTTTTTATCTTACTACGTTAAAGTTCCCTGTTATGTGTGTATTTTGTATTTTAAAATAAAATCAAATCTAAGATAAAGTAATCTCTTCCATCTCTGCATGCTCACAACATTTGGCTTTCTCACTCTTATGCCTTGACTACATAGATCCTGGTAGAATTTTCCTGTGTAAACATGTTACTTTCTTGAGTAAGCTGAACTCCCACTGCCCTTAATAACAGAAGATGGACCCTGTAGGCACTGTTCAGTTGGGAACTCAGGCTCGCTGGCAGAGAATTGGCCCCGGGACAGCTCCTTGTGATTCATGCCATGGGTTATTTGAGCATTTCTAGTTGAACTAGCCTCTAGTAACATTAAAAAAATTATACCTGATAGAGTTTCTTTTTTTGTGAAGGGAAGCTGAGGCTTGAGATATTAATGGTTTTGCTTAATGTGGCTCTACTGGGATTAATATTTTGATTTTTTCTTCTGGTTGTCACTAGTTAGGAGTCAGGTTATGAGGTTCAGGGAATGTTTGCTAAAGATGTACAGTGGAAAGCCCCTTGTCCCCACTTTATTAACCTTTTATGAGGTTAATAAATGTTTTTCCGTCTTGGAGAGCTGACCAAAATTTCATAGAGCCTCTTGTGATGAAGTAGGATTTTCGCTGAATCCCTTTGTGAGAAATAATGCTTAAGACTTGGAGTTTAACTTCACACACCCTTTTCTTCCCGCAGAAGCTCCCTGGAGCTTCACTTCTTTGTGATAGATAAAGTTCAAGGTTTAAGAAACTCTTCTTTCTTGGTTACCTGTGTGGCTCAGTTGGTGAAGCAACTGCCTTCAGCTCAGTTCATGATCCCGGAGTCCTGGGATTGAGTCCCACATCGGACTCTCAGCTCCATGGAGAGTCCGCTTCTCACTCTGAGCTCCCCTTTCATGTTCTCTCAGTCTGTCTTTCTCTCTGTGTCTCTCAAATAAATAAATAAAATCTTAAAAAAACAAAAAAGAAAGAAACTTTTTTCTTGCCTCTTCCTGGATGCCTGAGAGAAAATTATTACCCTCCCTTCTTTTTTTTTTTTCCAACAAACACTTCCATCTCATTTGTTTTTGATGTTTTTTTTGTAGCCATGTCATTATGTCAGCCAGAAGGAGTGTTGCAGAATGATCTATCTGGTGAAAGCTGGTGAACATTTACACCATAGTCAGTTAAATAGCTCTTCTCTGACCCTTCTGTTATTAAGGGCAGTGGGAGTTCAACTTTTCATCTCTGTATTCATTCTGCACAGTCATCGTGTGCTTATAATGTATGAGGTGTTACACTAGGTTTCCAAAGACACAATGATGGCCAAGCCCTGCTTTTAAGGGGCTTACATGTTACTTACTCAAGAAAGTAACATGTTTACACAGGAGAAACAAGGGAGCAGGAGTGTTGAGAATAAAACATTTCCAGTCAACACAAAAGCAAACACACCCTCCAGGGCCTCCCTTGAGGTTTTCTTCCTTTTCTTTTTCAGTTAATGGGTGGGAACCTTGTAAATCTAAACTTACATGATTTGGGCTGAATCACACAATGGCCAACAAGACTCCCAACACCAGTAAGAACTAGCATAGTAAATCAATTAAACCTTCGTAGTAATAAAATAAGCTGGAGGACAAGGCCAGGGACACAGAGGTTATGAGTTGTCATTGTCTTCTAGTTGAATGTACACCATCCTGACATTGCTCTGTATTTTTAAGCTGACTAGCCCTTCTTTGGCACAAATGAATCTTAAAGAACAGCTCATTCTTCTCACTTTTGTCTCACACAAAGATCAGATTGGTGGGTGTTTTCTCAGCTATCATCTGGAACCTGTTAATTTTTACAGCAGATTGCCTAAAAATACAACCTGGAGAATAATGGAAAACAAACACCCACTTTTTCTTACTCATTTTCTTCAGATATATAACCTGCAGTCCCCAAATTCCTCTTCCCAGGGCCTCTTCAGAGGGCAATTAAGCAGGGGGAGGGGAGAAATTTCAATGGAGAAAGAGCACAATTTGGGTCCAGCAAATTATACCAAACCCATGCACTAGTATGTAGGAATGTAGAAACACACCAGACTGAATCAATCTGGAGCTTTCTATGAATCAGAGATAACACTTTCTGGCACAGAAGTCATGGTCACTAGAGCGGCCATTACTTCCTTCATTTTGTAGAACTCATTCAGGGTGAGTCCAACAAGACGTTCCACCTGCCAGCCCCCACAATTCACAGCCTGAGGGTCTAGCCCACACCCCTCTTTTTCCTTGCTGTTCATTCCTAACCAGCCGCTAGTATAAGGACAGTCTTCTCACTCAGGCAAATCTGAATGTGATCAGTTTACAGATGAAGACCATCAGGCAGACAGATATATATGTTTTAATTTTATTTCATGTCTAGCTACTCTAAAAAGCTGATTTGTTGTGTTTTATGACAAGATGGAGGTATTTGTATTCAATTAGTGGCAGGACCAGAGTCTCTTAGAAGGAGTATTTGTGTGGATGCTTTGTGTGGTAGATTCTTGGGGTAGAATAAGAGATCCTGAGGAGTCCAGGTAAAGGCACAAGTGCTCTGCTAGAGAGGATGATGCTGTCTGGGCTTCAAAAGTGGAGAGTAAATAGAGCGAGAACACTGAACATGGAGACGAAGCCAGATGTGTAAGTTCTGCAGGACATGGCATGGCCTCCTTCTGGGACATGGCGAACTCATGGAAGGTTTGGTGCAAGTGCGAAAAGGATTGTTCTTTGCATCCACCTTGACATGAGGTAAAATTGACATAGGCTGCAGACCCAGAAAGCCTCAAGGCATAAGGGCTTGGGGAATTTTGCAGAAATCATCCTCAGAGTTCTCACAGGCCAAGCAACTGGGGCTCAGGGGACAGGAAAGCGCCACATGACAGCCATTGTAGACGCACTTGCTACCGAAACAACCAGTCTATGCCATCCATTTTGATTCAAAAACTAATCAGTTCAATTAGGAGAAAGAAGTAGAAAAGGGAACCCTAGTTATCTGATATCCAACAGAATTAATTTTTCTCTTTATAACACTTGGTTGAATCAATCAAATTTTAAGGAGCTTTTGTCAGGTTCTAGGAAAATAACTTGCTCGTGCTGTTCAGGTTACCAAGGCTTTATCTCATTTGATACACTCTAGAGTCCTGTGAAGTAGGGGTTGTCATCACCCCTTTACAAAGGGCACATATCACTCAAGGATTAGGATGTAGAAACGGAACTTAAACCTTGGATTCCAGAAGCTCTCCTTCATTCGCACTGGCCATCCATTGCCATAGAGATGCAACCACAAGGGGTCTGTCCTGCAGACTTCCTCCTTTCTCATCGCTCCCCGTGGAACACACAGTGTTTGGGTTTGGCTGCCCACGCGATTGAATTTTACTTACACTTGGAAGCCAAAACCCTACCTTTGTTGACTCTTTTATCTGATGAGAACTTGATTCTAATAATCTGAGATGGTGGAAACTCCACTCGACATCATGCCGCCAGCAAATGTGAGCTTCCCACTTCCCACTTGCAAGAAACTAAGTCTGAGATAGAATGGAATGGAACGCAAGGCTCCCCGCAACATCTTCCTAAGATACAAATGTGATCATGTCCCTCCTTTGTCTGCAACTAGCCGTGGGAGAATGGCACTAAAAACAGTTATTATTATTTTTAGTTTGTTTGTTTTGTTTTGTTTTGTTTTGTTTTTACAGAGAGAGATACAGCAAGAGAGGGACAAGCAGGGGGAATGGGAGAGGGAGAAGCAGACCCCCCACTGAGCTGGGAGCCTGATGTGGTACTCAAACCCAGGACCTAAGCCAAAGGCAGATACTTAAGGACTGAGCCACCCAGGTGCCCCACTAATAACAATTATTAGTCATATGCATATTGGGTCATCTATTAGTTGTCCTTACAATAGCGACTCAACGTCATCTGGCTCTTTGCTTTGTCCATTTACCCCAGAATGAGGCTGCCCCACAGCATTTACTAAGTGAATGAGTCCAGGACAGAAGGGACCCCTGCATGAAGATATTTTTTATCTTCCCAAAGCCCCACATGGCACCATCATTTTTATTTTAAAGATGAACACAGTGTGACTCTGAAAGGATGCGTGGCCCTTAGTCATGTCAGTAGCTGGAAAACAACAGGATAAGAATCAGAACCGGATCAATCCATTCCAGACTTCTGCTTCCTTCCACCGACTCCCCTCCTCAGTAGTTCACACCCTCTAAAATCTGGACAATCCCTCAGCCTCAGGCCTCATTACACCACAAACTCCAGTCACCTACTTACTTTTCCTGAAGTATTCAAAAATTTTCCACCCTCCTTTCCTTCTGAGGGGCTGTCCGATTTCCCGGAAAGTCCCTCCACTTTCTTCCCCTTCAAATGCATCTGGTGAAACCAGCTCTAACACTGCGTGCTGGCCGAACTTCACCCCAGCCTCCCACATGCGCACCCTGACTTAGAGGGTTCCTACACTCATCTTTTCCTCTTGAAACTGTTTACTGATCATTAACACTGTTAGGTTGATACATTGTGAATCTCTGGCCCTTCCTTCTTCCTGAGCCCCACTTACCCTTCTGTATTAAAGCTGCAGTGGCCTAGATGGTAATGGGAAGCTAAATATGGAACAAAATACATCACTACGAAAATACAGGAAATTTTTAAAAATCTTACTTGAATTTTAATGGTTACTGGAATACACACACACACACATACACACACACACACACACAAATACTGCTTTGAGAAGGAAGGAAGAAAGGAGAGGGGAGGGGAAGGGCCAGAGAGGGCCAGCAAGAGAGAGGAAAGGCATACTTTCCATAATGAAAATCCTAATGAGCACCTGTGGTGATCGGAGCCCTGGGAATTACCCAGGACAGAGACTAGAATGATCCTCATATTCCCAGCATCTAGTATAATGTTCTGGCATGGAGCGAGTGACAAATAAATATATGTTATATTGAACAAGATCGATATGACTTACAAGAAAATAGTACTTATTATGATATACATATTTTTGAAAATTGAGAGTATGTCAATGGTGGGAAATGTTAAAATTACGCATAGCCATAAAAATGAAATTGATGTAAACTTGACTTTTAAAAACATGATCTTGCCTCTTCTAGTGACAAGAAAATTCAATATGGAAGTGCTAATAAACAGGTTAATGAGATAGACAAGTGGGAAAAGTAAGTAAAAGGAAAACTTGGTATTATGATTAAATATCCAAACACTAAGAGCAAGTTTACAAATTTGCCAGTAATTGTTCTGAAGCGATAGATGTGAAAAACACAATCATCTGGTGAGAATGGACCCCTGCTTATAAAGCCAAGCTCTCTTATTAAAAAAAAAAAAAAAAGTACAAATAAATAAATCAAGTTTTTTTTAAACTTATTTTATTTTTATTTTTTATTTATTTTTAAATATTTTATTTATTTATTTGACAGACACAGCAAGAGAGGGAACACAAGCAGGGGCAGAGAGAGAGGGAGAAGCAGGCTTCCCGTTGAGCAGGGACTCCCCCACCAACCCCATCCATGCAGGGCTCGATCCCAGGACCCTGGGATCATAATCTGAGTGAAAGGCAGACACCCAATGACTGAGCCACCCAGATGCCCCAAGTTTTTTCTTTTAAATGAGAAGAATTTTTTTTTTAAGGTGAAGAAGCTGAAAGTGTCATATGTAAGAAAAGAGGATTTTTGAGCCCAAATTGCACCTCAATGTCCGAGGTTTTTCTTCTCATGGAACAATGTAAGTGGTGTGTGTTTTAGGTTAAAAGTGAGTGCCAATCGGTGGCAGAAATTGGCCAAACCCCTCAACGTCCCTCTGGGCCCTAAGGCCTTCAGAGTGGACGCCTCAGCCCCTGATCAAACTACCCTCAGGGCAGGCAGAGGCCTATGTCTGTGCACAAGCACCTCTCCCCAAGCAATACTCTTGGTCGTCCTTCATTCTAACATAAACCCATTTCTCTGACTCTAGACAATAAGAGTGTTTTTCCTCTGCAAACAAGTAAGAACATAGTGCCCGAGCTCCAGGAGTTTACAGCCTCGATGGACAGTGATGAGAGAATAGCATTATGCTCTAGGGCGATCTTTACACGCTGAAGATTTGATTCCCCACTTTGTTTCTCTATCTCTTCACATCCCCTAAACACATCGCACTCACTCTCCTGCCCTCTTTCCCCAACTTTTCACCACAAGGGCATAAGCCCTCATGTTGGGTTTTCATTTGTGCTTCTGTCCAGCTACAGAAAGTCTTCATCGTTCTCCAAGGGGGGGAGCGCCCCTCCAGGGTTGGAAGCAAGGTGGCAATGGGAGGGTTCTGCATGCCACACGGGTGTGCTGGCTCCTTCTGCCTTTCCACCTCCCACCTTCTGAGCGGGCTCAAAACCTCAACCACAATAACCTTCGGGCAGCTCCCCTTGCTGCTTCCTCTTTTCTGGTTTTCTTTATCTTTTTACTGCTTCCTGTATTTCTTTCTTAATCACTCAAGGGTCTCATTCAGTACATCATCTCTTCAACACTGGATGCTGGTTCAGGCACTTCCTTGGCTGTGTTCCCATGAAGCCTCATACGGACTCCTATGTGTAGGCAACAATTGAATTGTTTGCTTTCAAGTCCTCCCCCACCCACCCACCTACAAAACTAGAAGCACCTAAAGGCAACAATGATGTTCTATTCATTCCTGTATCCCTGGGGACTTGACACAGATGAAAGTGCTAAAACCAACATATGGGATCAGAATTTAAAGACAATTAGAATAATGAAGAACTCTCACTTTGATGCTCTTATAATCAGTGCTTGGTTGAGGAAACCTAGATGAAATAAAGCCCTAGGACTCCACACCTTGAAATTATGAATCTGGAACATTCTCTGTGACTGTCTACTCATTGGACTTCCACATTAAGGAAGACTTCTCCAGCTCTACAGAGCAGAAATAAGAAACGTTCATGGGAGAATGTTTAAAGCTCCTGGCCAACTGAGCAAACTGTATTGCTCCGTTCTGCTACGTTCTAATTTTCTTTATTCTTTGAGCTCTAATATAATCAATTGACTGATTGCTTTCTTTATCTCCTGTACTACTTCCTAGCTACTAATAAAAAAGACCATGTCAACCAAGGTTGTAGCAGAGCACAGGTGGTACACTCAAATCAGGTCACTGAAGAAAGTATAAAGAAAGGGGCTATATGGAGTGGGGTAGCCTGGGTTACAAAGAGGTGCAAAGGATGGCAGAGGACCAGAGGGCCATAACGGTGGGGGAGGGGGGGACACTGCACCTGCACTCTCTCCTGCTGCCATCCGATCCCTTGCCGCTCATTGGCCAAGCGCAAGGGCAGAAAAGCAACTCAATATAGTCCATGCGGGGTAACCTCCCAGTGTCCGAGGGTGGCCTGTGCCTAGCGGAGTAAATGGAAAATTTCCAACACAGTGACTGATGCCCACTTGCAGGCAAGTGTATAGAAACATGGGGATTAGCTCATGCCCATGGGAATTAGCCAGGTAACTATATAAGCAGCATTTAGTTTTATTTTGTTATCAAAGAAACTGCTCTCCTGATGCACTGTTTACAAATCAAGACAGAAATTATTAGTCTGCTGAGTGTTAATGATGCATGCACATGTGTGTATCCTCTGTACTGACCAGCGGTCCTTACGACTGGCCACATGTCAGAATATTCTGGGCGGCCCTATTCACACTCACTGAGTCCAAATCCCCAGGAGCAATACCTCAACAACCATATTTTTCCAAAGTATTGGTAACCACCCCTGTAAACTCTCAGAACTTAATTCATCTTAATTCATCTTGATAACCCAATGCTTAACAGGATACCGGAGGATCTCCCTAATAAGCCTTAAAACTTGTTGGATTGAACTATAAGGGAATACAACACACAATCAGGCACCTGTAATAGAAAAGACATAACTGAATTCACAAAACATTTCCTTTATCAAGAAATGAGAATCTAGGGCAAGGAAGACGGCTGAGGGCATCTGAGTCATGGGCAGCCTCCATGACCTCCCAAGATGCCTTTCCATCCCAGGACTCTGGAAAAAAAAAAAATGAAGAAAGGATGTGCACACAAAGGTTAACTGCCCAAACTTAAAGTTCATTTTAAGACACAAGCTCGTAGAACTGAACTTCAAGGGAAACGATTGGGGCAGCGGGAGGGGAAAACCATTATTTTTTTGAAGAGTAGTAACACTCTCTAGCATTCTGGAACACCAGCTGTAGGTAGGCTAGGTACCCTGCCAAGTCCCCCAAAACGCCCTCACAGAACTTTCTAATTGGTGCATGGTTTAGTGACCTGATAGCACAAGAATGTGGACAGGTGGAGGGTACATCTAGCTCCTCAAATATTCTGTCGGTCAAGAAATGCTTCGGAGGTCCTCAACAGGAGGAGGAGATGCTCCTTTCTGTGTCTGCAGGGCCTGAGGCATGAGCAGTGTTCCAAGCACAGGTCCTCTAAGCTCAGGAGCATCTCCTTACCTCGCCCTTCCCTGCCATCTCCATGCAGGCTCTGATAAAAATCCAGGCTACTTTAAGTCCTACAAAGAGAACCTATTGATCTCATGAGCCGTGATCTCAAACAAGATCATAAAATCATGACAAAAGATGTCAAAACTTTTCCAATGCATCTTCTTATGATGGGAAAGAGACTTGAACCAAGAGTTCAATTTGAAATTCGGAAATGGGCGTCAAGCTAATGATCAGCCAGGCAGAGCCTTTCTGAAAGGAAAAGGATAGGAAAGAAGAGCAGGGAACCTAACAGTCCTGATGTCCAGATTCTGCTGGTTTGTGCCTTTTGTTCAGATCATTGCCAAGGTTTTTCTCTTCTATTGATTCTCCATTACAGAGCATCTGTAACAGTGCCTTTTCCTGGAACAGACTGCAGATGTCCCCTCTGACCTTTGATAAACTGGCTGCCAAATCTGGCCTACCAGATTAAGTGGTGAGGAAGAAAGGGGGTGGGGGGAGGAGGGAGGAGGAGATTTAAAAAACAAACGAACAACAACAACAACAACAAAAAAAAAACAGAGGGGAAAACTAAGAATTTATATTTGGCTTTAAACTTGGAAATGGAAGTGAGTGCACCAAATTCAACAATCTAACGGCTTGATGATATCCACCGGCTGGACTGGCCAAACACTATGGAAACCTGTTTTGGACCTGAAGGGATGGGGGCTCCGGGGAGGGGGGAGAAGGCAAGGGAAGTCAATTAGTTCTAGGCAAAGTGCCCAACAAGCAAGCTTCAAGTATAAATACAAGGCAAAAAATAGATGTGCAACCATTTTATCTTTCCAATCAGAGTTTCACAACCACATCCCTTACTTCCTTTAAGAGTCCGTGTGGGACACATTGTGCCTGTGAAAGATAGCACCATGCATTTCCATAGGGAAGACACATTTGTTAAGAAAGCCATGAACCTAGGGCTGCAGGGATCCCTATGTTAGCACACATAAAATGTCAGCTCTCTAGCCTCTTTAAAATTAAACAAGAAATATTCCCTATAAACTTACAGGTAGAGTGGAGGCATTATAAGAATGGTAGGTTTTGAACACTGGTATTAATAGGGGATGCTTATCTTGAAAACATTCATTTAGCAACTAGCATATTTGGCATGAAGGTTTCTGGTTCCATTATCTCTTCTACAATGGAAGGATAAGAAGACCACCTCTTTCGTGGATGACAGGGGAGGGGTTCAAGAAGATGTAAACATACCCAGAAAGGGCCACCCATCATGAGCACTATCAAAGTGTTTCTTTTGTTCATAATGCTGTTGCTGTTATTGGAATCTTCTAGCACTCAAGGTGTTGTCGGGGTAAAGATTTGTTAACCGCTGATCCTTGATCCATCTCGCAGAATCAGGGAGGCGTAACCGGACACCAGATTCTGGTTCAACGGCACCAGACAGGTCTCACCTGTCTGTCTGAATCACAATTCGGATATGTCCAGGAGAAGTCCTCCACCCACCTCAACACCCTCCCAAAGCAGAATGTGCCATCACCCAGTTCAGCAAAGGGTACAAAAGTGGGTTTCCCACTGCTATTAGTGAAACGCAGCCAGTATTCCAATAAAAGACTCTTTGGAGCATGTGGCCAATGTGGTTTTTTGATGCAGGCTTAATTTCACTGAGAGAGATGGCTAAAAAGTCAGCTTTCAAGAGGTCACTTGTCAACTTGGCTATAAAATGAGATTTGAGGATAGAAATTCAGGGGGTATATTCTGCTCCAAGATCAAATATACATCCTTTTAAACATTACTGATAAGAACAAAGAATTGGAAATAACTATAGGTTATAGTTCAATACAGTTAAAAATACGAAGGGAAGCCCAAATTATAGAATACTGTGCACCCATCTGAAATCATGTGAATGAGGAACATTTGCCAAGTGACTGCTAGATAATTACAGCAAATCGCCAAAAATGTACAGCATATGATTACATTTTATTAAGATATCATACACAGTGATATCTAGATTTTTTTTTTTTAAATTCTGGGGTGAGAGAAGATTAAAAAATAGTCGTGGTAGTCATTACTCAGTAGGAGAATACGATTGATTTGTATTCTGTTATTTACAGGTTTTAGCTTATTTTTATATTTTATGGAAGTAATATAGATTATTTCTATAACCAGGAAAAGAAGTTATTAATTTTAAGATAATTTTAAAGAATTTTTTAATTCCCATGAAAAAACCCAGGCACTTTTTTTTTTTTAATGACCAAGAATGAACTTAACTGGGCAGGGCAATCTGGATGCAACTTTGGATGTTGAAGAAATTTGAACAAAAAGAGTTTTATAAAATCAGGAAAGAGATTCACATGAAATTCAGTTTTTTGCCTGTTAGGTGGAATCATTAGGGTTGGAAGTGAGAAAATCATGGTGCATGGAGCTCTTCTACCTGCCTTCACCAACCTCACAGTACCCACGTACCTATCTTTTGAGCAAGTAGCAGATCTGTACAATTTCTCTTGCCTTTCACTGCCAAAACCTCTCCTGGGGGGTGGGGAGGTTTAATTAAATGTGTCTAAGGTGTTGGCTTAAAACCATACCGTTCTCACTTACCCTAAGGCCTGACATGCCCAAGAACTTCTAATAGTGAGTGTCTGAAACCAGTTTTAGTTTTTGGTTTCCAGATTTTCAAACTAGAGAATGATTTCTGGAAACGCTCTAAATTTGGTAGTTTTGCTTACCAGTGATACGTGGAAAAAATAATATGGAATTTGTTGTTAGGGAGCCTAGTGGAAGCAGTATCTTTCTCCTTCCTTCTATAAGGTGCCCTGCCATTTCAAGAATGCAGTGTAGCCTGAATAAAGCAGGACCACCATTTTGAGGCAATGGCCCCATCACCACACAAGGTGGTTCTGGACCAATAGCCCCAACGGCAAACAAGGCTGATGCAGTATGAATATCCTGAAAGAGTCTTAAAATTACTTCATTTTAATGTACACAATTCAACGAACAAACACAATAACAAAACATGTGTCTATTTGTTTTTCATCTTTTTATGACTTCATGTCAATTCACCAAGAAGAAAACAAGCTTGTTCTGATGATGTAATTAGATGATTACAGTCAACTCAAGTTTGGACGACCAGATATTCTCTTCTACAAAAGTCTCCCTTTGCAGACTCTGGATAGATGCCAAAAACCGGATTTCTCTTTGGTATCACATCTATTCACTCAACATCTTAAACTACCTTAAAAGACACTAAAAATTTTAAATCCTTAGCATTTTAGGCTAAATAAAAGGTTTTCCTACGGTAAGTACCTTGAAGGTAAATAATGTATCTTGTTTGTTCCTCCCCATACACTCAGCACCTGGCACAGAGCCTAGCACATGGGTGATGAACACTCAGTAAAGAGGTATCAAGGGACAGAATGTTAAACGTACAGCCGTGTAAGTCTAGTGGGTTCAATGGCTAAAGTAATTCAATGTTTCCACTCTAATACTCTGATTCGTGGTTCTGTGTTCAACCTTTCACCCGCATCTAATAGTTAACCCTCCCAAACCCCCAAACTCCCAGGAAAGTCGTTTATCATTAAAATGTTATCACTTAGGGGCACCTGGGTGGCTCAGTCATTAAATGTCTGCCTTCAGCTCAGGTCATAATCCCAGGGTCCTGGGATCTGGGATCAAGCCTGGCATCAGGTTCCCCACTCAGCAGGAAGCCTGCTTCTCCCTCTCCCACCCCCACCCCGTTTGTGTTCCCTTTCTCGTTATCTCTCTCTCTCTCTCTCTCTGTCAAATAAATAAATAAAATCTTTAAAATATTAAAATTAAATTAAATTAAATGTTACCATTGAGGCATCTATGGCAAAGTCACTTTTGTAAAGTCCCATGAAGAGAAAGTAGCTTTGACAGAGCTCAAACCCAGACCTCTAACTTCAAATAGCTGACTTTTCCACTATTTTACAGTTTCCTAGGAAATAAAGCAACTCCTTTCTCTCAAAGACCTACTGCCAGAATCCAGGAGGTCAGGCAGCATAGGTGCCTGGAGGGAGCAGCAGCATCTGCCCTGAAGCCATTAATTTCCACAGGTGCTCACCTCCCCTGCCACTCACACCCCGCCCCCCCACACCTCAAGCCTTCCTATTAACTCCAGCTGTTCTTTTGAAACTTTTAATAAAGTGAAGACATTCCTTTTCAATTTTCTGCACAGATTCTAAACAGGAAAGAAAAACAGGAGCTGAGTGAAGAGCTGATTATTCAACATAAATTATAAAATATCTTTAAACATGGCCTGGGACCATTTTCTAGTTCTCGTAAAAATGTCTCTCTATGTAAACATTAGTCTGCAAATTTAGAAGTACTTAATAAAAATTTAAGGGAAGCACCTCAGGGATGGCCTGACTGAAAGCTGTCTCAGGACCTCTGTCGGCTCGTCCTAGGAAGCTGAAAACCCATCTACTGCAAAGGGGTCCAAGACGGGGTTAGCACACCACTGCCAACCCCGTGGGGGTAGGCAGGGGAGCCTGATCTGGTCCCCACCTGCTACCCATGTTAGCCTCTCCAGGGGGGACATCCCACTCAAGCCAAGACTCTACTGCTTATGTTCTTCTGAATGGGAGGGAGATTCCAAAGCTTGCCACTTAACTGTTTTGCCACGTGGTTAAGTGAAAATGGATGCTAGCTTCCACAGGAGACCTGTGGAAGAGTAGCCATTTCTCTTCCATCTGGAAAATCATGAATAAAAGCATACACCTAATCAGGACTTGGAGTTGAAATCTAGACATTGGCCTCTTTCCCTTTTCTTCTGAGGCCCAGTGAGAAAAATAATAATAATAATCTCCTCCTTCCTTGCCATGCAGGAGATACAAGCTACTTAGGAAGAAAAAAATGCCCTAACTCTGTGTTTTGAAATCATGGTGCGGTTGAACTCTGTGGCTTTCA
The DNA here is from genome assembly GCF_011764305.1 of Mustela putorius furo. Lineage (NCBI taxonomy): Eukaryota > Metazoa > Chordata > Mammalia > Carnivora > Mustelidae > Mustela > Mustela putorius. The sequence goes on along the minus strand of NW_025422010.1, from coordinate 7,547,789 downwards.
TTTGTAAATCGAGGAAACTGACACTCAGCCAGGGAAACCAACTTGTCCTAGGTCAGAGCTAACCCAGAACTCAGGTCCACATCAACCTAGCCCTCTTAGTAATTCCATCCCACAACTTTGCCGCCCCTTCCATTTCTTTAATTAATTTAACAGTGGCCCAAGATATTTCTGAACAATACAGAACACACAACACACACATAGAACACTGATGAAAATTACTGTATTCGGTCCAACCAAGAATCAAATGGGAGGGGGAAAGAAAGAGGCATATCCTGTTTTGCAGTTAATAAAAGTTAGTAACCTCAACGTGAACCCCCTTTCATAGGATTCCTGGGTCCTAAATCAGGACATCAACCAATTTGGAAGATTTGATCTAAAGAGCCCTGAAATCCCCTGCAGCAGATTAGAGGAGAGACAGAAGTGAATTGGGCCCTTTTTCCTTTACTGGCTCCCCATGACATCCAAAAATAATACTCTGGCCCAGCTGTTCAGTAAGGCCTTTGGTTTATTTGTAGTTAGTTGAAGTAGAAGACTATAAATTAAGCTCAGATGCCATGAGGGAGAAATGTCAATCCTTCCAAATTCAATATTGAAAAGCCTTTCTTGTTTTCGTGCTGAATGAAAGACTATAGGAGCCATGAATCCTTGACCCAGTACTCCGATTCCAGGATAAAATGCCTAGAAAAAAGTGGAGTTATTCTGAACTGGTTCACATTCTCTAGACCAGCAAGCCAACTCCAGCCCCTTGTTGCAATCCCCAGGGCTACCTGGGCAGCAGCAGATCTTCTGAGAGGCGACATAATGGCTGGGCCACCGCCAGGCCCTGAGCCTTCCTGGCCGGTGGGCTGAGGGAGGCCGTCATGGCAGAGGGGCCACAGTGAGACTGTCCACCAAAGAGACCTGTGGGCCCCAGGCTTTGGGTTCCATATCCTGCTACCAAATACCATTTCATTGGCTTCTGTGATATTTGCTTGGCTTTGAATGCTGAAGCCCATCCAAAGGGGCAGCGGCCAATATAGAAGCCTCAATTCTGAGTTTCAGACCTGCTTCTGCCCCTAGAGACAGGCAATCCGAGACACACACCTCACTGTTTCTGGGTTTCGACTGGCTCCTCCCTAAAATGAAGACGCTCTACTGCAGGCCATCTATGTGGCCATTTCCAGCTCTCTTCACAAGGATTTGAGGGAAACTGGAAGTAGACTACCTTGCAGACTTAACTTCTCCAATGGATGCTTTCTTTTCTGCATTTCATCCTCATTGCCAAACCCCGCACTGCTCTTCTGTCATTGCAACAAAGTCTGTCCGGAAACTGGGACAGAGAAAGACATCGGGAGAGAAGGAGGAACAGTGTGTCACCGCAGTAACTCGGGAAGAACAAACAAACGGGACAAGCCTTTCTCCTCCTGGGTTGCCTGCTGCCCACTGCCAGCAAAATTAGAAACTTGCTTTTCCCCACCCTCCACCCCCCGCCCCGAACCCCAGGAGATGAGAGCTAGCATCAGACTTTCACTCACTTTGTCTGAGAAATATTTCACATCTAAAGACAAGAAGGTTTTTCCTCTCCGACACTGTCAGACAAAAAATAGCTAATGAGTTCAGTCCGTCTCCTGGGCAGGACATTTCTTTTGTATATGAGGCAATTCCATCCATTCCTTGGAAGTGATTCCTGTTCCATTTTCTGTGAACAGGTGTCGGCAAACCATATCCCGTGGGCCAAACCCTGCCCCACCAGCTAAAAATGGTTTTTACATTTTTAAATGATGGAAGTCGAATGGAGATTTCATGAAACGTGAAAATTATGTGAAAGTCAGATTTCAGCGTTCCTAAATAAACTTGATGGCAGCTCAACTATGCTCTTCCCTTTTAATATTGTCTACAGCTGCTTTTTAGCGACGACAGCAGAATTGAGCTTTTCAACGGAGCCTGTGTGGTGTGCAAAGCCTGAAATATGGACTGTCCAGTCCTTTGCAGAAAAGATGTGCCGATCCCAGATGGAGAAGGGTCGAGTCCCGAATATGGTATGGAGCAAGCACCGAGCTGAGAGCCGTCTGATAAAACACAGGGCTTGGCCAGAACCGGCTTATCACTTGAGGAGGGCAAGAAAATCTTCACCAGCAAAAGAGCCCACCTGCCACTGATCTAGTCATCTTCACTGACCTCTCCCCACTGCGGGCTAGTCCCATCCCAAAAGCCCTCCAGTTCATTTTAACGTGAATATGTTCCCTCTCTTCTTGCATTACGAACATCTTCATTTACTCCTTAGATGATTTTGTATTAAATGGTTGGAAATACTGTTTTATGGCAGATGAACATTCCTAATTCAGAAATAATTGACTCACTGGGCTGTTTTCTGAAAACATCTGTGCATTTCTATGTTTTTCCCATTATTTTAAATGGGACATGTTGGTTGACAAAGGAAATACATGAGGCTTTTCTTTTTCACCTCACAACCTTCTGTTCTATGATTTTCAAAATTAAGTTATGCTAATTATATTATAAAAATGAATGGGTAATGAAACAGATGCTCAAATGGCTTAATCCAGTAAACTTACCTCTAGGAATTTATTTTAAGGAAATAACCAGAGAGATGGGCAGAGATTTATGCATTAGGATGGTAGGCTGAGCAGTAACGTAATACTTAAAACTTAGAAACAAATTTAATATCCAACAGTATGGAATAATTAAGTTAATTATGGTGTTGCCCTGGCACAGGATATCATCAGCCACTATTAACAGGATTTTCCCGAAAATACTGATACACGGGAAAATCTGAAAACAAGAGAAATACACACACATATATGGAAATATATAGATGAAAGTATGATCCCCAAAGGTTAATAAAAGTTATGTTTGGTGGTAAAGTTAGGGGTGTCCTTTGTCTCTCCGTGTGTTGTTTTATTCTCCACTTTTTAAATTTTCTTTCTTAGAAAATAATAAATGCTCTTAATAAAGTTTTCCAATATGAAAAAGTTCAGAAAATAAAAAGAAATTTCCCCACCCCCTACGGCGAATTCCATTCCCAACAAGTCCTCATTATTAACTTCTTGTGTGTCTTCTTCTAATCTAGTTTCTTTTTTATAAAAACAAGAATATATTACAGGCTATGTTCTATGACTTGCCTTTTTCGGTAAACAATCAATTTATTATGTTAGTACATAAATAGGTATTGTATTCCTTTTCAAAAGATGCCATGGTTTCCATGGTTTCCATGATTTATGAAACCAGGCCCCTGTGACTGGACCTCAGATTTCAATCCTGCATTCAGCCATGCTATCCACATGCCTCTGCTCCTGTGAGCCAGTATTTCTGTAAGGTTAACAACCCAATGGAAGAAAACATGGGGAGTATTTTAAATTTTGATAGATTCTACCCAACTGTCCTCCAAAACAAGTTGAAAAACATATAGAAGTTCCTTATTACATGCACCCTCAGCACAACAACAGAGTTCACTTTTTCTCAGTATGTGAGGTGTGGGATCTTGTTATCATTTAAATTTATCGCTTTACTATTAAAGAGTTCAATTTTATTTTTCTATGACTTCCTGGTAATTTGTACTTCCTCTTTTGTAAGTCGTTGATAGTATCATTTTCCATTTTCCTTGTAGGCTCTTTCTTTTTTAGTCCAGTTGAACTATTCTATCCTCTGATGTACTATGGATATTGTTGGTTATATCCTCTACGAATGTTTACTCCTATTATATCATTTGCCTTTATACTTTGCTTATCAAGTTTTTCATCATAAAAAAACTTTTAATTATTATTTTTATATTAAGAAAATCAAGGGTGTTTTAAAATAGATCGATACAAAGCTTTCAACAGATATGGATAAAATGGAAAGTTGAAGCATCCATACATTAGCCATTTTTTCCCTCACCTTCCTACACATTAAGCTGTATCTTGCTCTGCAGGGAAGGTTTAAAGGTTTAGACTTAGGAGAGTTTCCATAATTATTCAAAAAGAATGAGGTTTTTAATTGAATACACCCATTGCCCTAAATCCACAATCATTTGATTGTCTTGCTAAAACAATTGATGTTTCAAATGATTGTTCCATTTGATTTTTCCTTCCATCTGAATGCTTTTTAAAAAGCAACAGAATTAATTATCATAAAAAATATTCATGTAATAGAGTCAACTGTCTCTTGAAACTAAAGTGATGATTTAGATGATCTCGCTGGCTGGAACTCAGCCAGCTTCTATCCTAAATGCCACAGACAGCAGCATTTTAAGTTCATTCTACTCATGGAAAATTTCTACTGTATCCTGTGTTTCTTGGCGTATAATGACACCCTCTTGGTTTCTGTTCAGTGTCCTGCTCACCACATTCAATTTACTTTTGTAACACTGCAGAAGTGCCTTGGGCACCTGGGGCCATCCAAAGGTGAGTAGAACGATTAACTTAAACTCAGGCGGCTGAAGCAAACTCAGAAGTTCACTCCAAGTGGGGCAGCCTTCCGGCTGGAGATGCACTTTTGGAAGGTGTTTAAAGATGGTGGCATCCCCGGGGGTCTAGGAGCACGTGAGGTCTGGGTTTGGTCTGGCCTCTTTACAAGCTTCCCAAGGTGAAGTGGCACCGCTCCCCACCCCTACCCCCCACATTGAGTTAAGTTCATTCTACTCAAACCCAAACTGGGCTTCCAACTGACCCAACAGAAGTCTTCTACTGGTTAGCTTTTTCTGATCCTCAAAACATTTCTAGAAATTCTGAAATCCCCTCCAGAGTCTGGAGACTTGACTGAATCCATACAGTGGCTCTAGAGCAGCTTTGGGCACCTCCCCCACGTACCCCTTGCTCGCTGGACCGCCAGGCAGGACCCTGGTAAAAGAAATCCAAGTGGTTGTTCTTCTTTCTTTTTTTTTTAAATTTCAAAGCCAACTTTAATACTGTGATCTTGCTGTACACAGGCAAGTGGTTCTCTTAACACTACAGGAAAATGTAGAAAAAGGTCTGTTTTCAGCCAATCCCTTCTTTGTTATACTATTTTATACAAGAGACCATGAGTTACAATATCCTTGTTATGGACAAATAACACATCTTTGTTATGGGCCAGTAAGAAAAAAAACTGCCAAATAGCTTAACATATCAATAATTTAAAAACACATTATAGGGTTGTTGACATTTTTTAAATGAAAAAAAAAATGATATTTTCTGTGTAAAATTCCATTTTTCACTTGTCCATTTGGCAAAAATAAATAAATAAGATAGTGCTGATATCCTCACAAAGAATTGCCTGAAGTATTTAATGTAAAATTGGGTTTTGGTCACTTTCCTCTTAGGTCACTAAAAAACTGCTACACAGATATCACCCTGAGGAAACCTTCATGTAGATGCTCAAGTGGCAAAAGGCCCCTGATATCCAGGGTCACCTGGGTGGCGCAGTTGGTTAAGCCCCTGACTCTTGATTTTAGCTCAGGTCAAGATCTCAGGTCATGATCTTAGAGTTATGAGATTGAGCCCTACCTACATAGGGCTCCATGCTCAGCGGGCAGTCTGTTTGAGATCCTCTCCCTCTATCCCTCCCCCCACCAAATATATTTTTAAAAACTTAAAAAAAAAAATAAGGAAAAAGAAAGAAAGCCTCTGGTATCCAGTGAAAATTTTCTAGGATACACAAACTCTCATACTTAGTTTCCTAATTATAAGCTATCAAATGTAAAATCATACATCAACAGGTTTTGAAAGTAAATAAAAGATAGGATGCATTTTTGAATGAAAGCCAAATCCCTTTAAAATTCCTTAAAACCCCCTCTTAGCTTTCTTTATTTCTGCTCTGTATTTTTTCTAGACCAAAGACACAAAAACGCTGGAGGGATTTTGGTTTTCCTAGGACCTGCCTTGATCGTTGTCATTTTAGAAATTCTCAGTTAAAAAAAAATGAAGATGTCAATTGTTACAAAGAGATAATTATAAAGGAATTTAGGTTTCTATTTTACGATATGTTACATATTCTTTATTTGGTTTAGGCTTAACTTACATAGAGCAATGTGCTGCATAAAAACTTTTTTTTTTTTAATTCAAATTCTAAGTGGCTTAACATTAGAGGCACATGGTTTACCTGTTGAATGGATTCTGAATGAATGGACCTTGCTGGTCCTGTCTCCATCACACTTCACAAAGAAAGACCTCTTTGATATTTAAAATAAAATTGCTTTCAAAGGCATGGAACATACTTACAAAGCCTTCTAAAGTTACTGGATATTATGGGATGTACATTTAATTAAGCATCAGTTATTAAATATGAAACTTATAGAACGTATATATCCAAAACCACAGAGTAGAACAATTCCATGACATCATGTAGTAGAAATCTGGTTTACTTCTACATCTCACCCTTCAGAAGCAGCACCTTTTGTAGGGACAAACATTCCCATAGGCATTTCCCCAAACATTTCTTCCTAGCAATTGCCCCAGTCCTAGTTAGTACACCTTGGCCCTGGCCAACGATGATTGGACCAGAGCACACCCCTGACTCACAGAAGACCAGTGAGAATCCTTCCCTGGGTTTTTGTTTATTTATTTGTTTTGTTTCTTTTTTCTTTTTTTTTTTTTTTTTTAACTATACCTAGGAAAAGAGTCTTGATCCCTCTCCATTGGCAAAACTGGGAAGTACAGTGCCCTAGGGATGGATCAGCCAAGTTTCTAGCCTTGCAAATGAAGTGTCTGATTTGAGATAATAGAGTTTACCCAGAGAGGGAATTAGAGATATCCAAAGCAAAAGGAGAATCAAAGTGGCATTGAAATTCCTGGTTCCAATTTCCCTGATGCCAAATGTATTCCTGATTTTCCTGCAGTCATACAAATATTCTCTTTGTCTGAAGTAGTCTGAGTTCAACAGCTGTGACTTGGAAGCAAAAGGTCCTTACGGACCTGTGTGTGACCAAATTCAACCCTATTTCCTTCTTGTTCTAAACAGTAAAGGGGATTGTGTTCAAATTGCACATATGATTACCTCACCACTCTTTAGACATCTAGAATATTCCCATTGAACTGTAAATTCAATTAATATCCATGAAAGAAAGTAGTAAAAAAAAGTCACCATGATGTGGTCATTCCCAAACTAGATCCACATCTAATATCTCCATGTGGTGACCTAGAGACAATGGAGGGTATACAAGCAATGGCTGTGACCTTGGCTGAGGGTCCAGTTTGACCCCAGAACCAACCAACTGGGTAAAATTCTGTAGGCCTCTCTGTCCTAATTTCTATCATGCAAATCGGAATAGGTAATATCCATGGTAACTGCCAGTTCTTTTTAGCTCCCACAATACCCCTCTGGAGGATACCCTTTCCTCAAATAGCCATTGTCTGAGACCAGTATCTCTGGAGATTATAAAGAAAAATCGAAGTAAAACCAAGCATTCCTGCGGGGTTTGTGACTTAGAGAAAGTCACATAACTGCTCTATACCCAGTTAACCTGTCACACGAAAAGTGCCAGTTCCTCTATTCTCTCTCCTCTCCTCCTGCAGCAAGCAGAAAGGTCTCAGGACCCAAGTCAGAGGAGCTCCAGGAAAGAAAGTCTTGGGGAAAGGCAAGGTAAATGAGCTCATTGGCAAGCCAAGGTCCTAGGAATAGACTTCATAGCACATACTACAAAAGTTATTTTTTCAGCCTTTGGAGTACCGGGCAAGTACTTGTTAAGTTTAATAATTATCCTACTATCATGGTTGCAAGCAAATTTCTCAGGATAGAATGTTCCCAAGGAGCACCTGAGTGGCTCAGTCAGTTAGGCATCTGTTTTCAGCTCAGGTCATCATCCCAAGGTCCTGGGATCAAGTCCCACATTAGGCTCCTTGCTCAGCAGGGAGCCTGCTTCTCCTTCTCCCTCTGCCTGCAGCTCCCCTTGCTCCCCGCCCCCCCCCTCTGTGTGTGTGTGTATGTCAAATAAATAAATACAATCTTTAAAATAAATAAATAAACAAATAAATAATTTCCCCAGAGGCATCTAGTTTAACCTCCTGGCCTATTCCCTTCCACTAACCCGATGCGTACCCTCTCATGGCTGGCTATACCCCTTCCTAGACTTCTTCTTACCTGCTGAGATCCCAGGTACTTTCACTCTTCATGACTCAGCACAACTCCCGGGGTGCATGAGGGGTCCTTCACTAACACATTTGGGCACTATTAGCTGCCATTTTTTGACTGCCTTTCTAGTATATCATTGTTCTTAATCGTGGCTGCAGCCCCAGAGAGACCCACTGCAGGAGAATCACATGACCCACTGTACTGACACCAGGCTTGTCTTTGTGATTTGCTTGACCAGCCATATGAGAGAGCAGTGTACTTTTTTTTTTTTTTAAGATTTTATTTATTTATTTGACAGACAGAGATCACAAGTAAGCAAAGAGTCAGGCAGAGAGAGAGAGGAGGAAGCAGGCTCCCTGCTGAGCAGAGAGATCCCAGGACCCTGGGATCATGACCCAAGTCGAAGGCAGAGGCTTTAACCCATTGAGCCACCCAGGCACCCCGAGAGCAAGATCTTTAAGAGCAACTGCATGGCTGGCCACCTTGTCTCTTTCCCTTCCATAAGAGGAGCAGTGTGCTATGGGTTGTTTCATCAACCTATCCCACAATGAAGAGGCCCCAGGACAGGGCTGCAGCCAAAATGCAGTGAACATGTAGGGCCAGCAAGAGATGTACATATTTTGTTGCAAACCACTGGGACCTTGGGGTCCTATGTTGCTGTTGCATAATTGTACCTCTTCCTTTTGGGGAACACTCTCCTCCAGCACGGTTTACATAGTTCAGAAGTGGTTGGCCCTATCCTCCATCCTAGATGTGACCTGGTTTGGCCAGTGAGGTCCCTCCCACAACCCTCTTCCTGCTTGATTCCTACTAAAATTCCAGCAGCACCATTAGCATTGTCTCAGGGACTTTGTTAGAGCTGATGGAAAAGAGATTCTTTTCCTGGGAGTTACCAGCTCTATGTCTATTAGCAGAGACCTGCCCTTTGCCTCATTTGGCAAGACACAGCTTGGAAAAGAAGAAGTGAGATCTGGACCCCATGGCCTTGCCATGCCTAAGGGAGTACTAGTGAATTGTCTGCTTTCTGTAACCAAGATTTTGCTTCTGAAACTTGCAACCAGAGGAAGGAGGGACAAGATGGCAGAGGAGTAGGAGACCCTGTTTCAATGGGTCTTCTGAATTGAGCTAAATATCTACCAGAACACCCATGAAATCAGCCTGAGATGTAGGATTATATATTTCTGGATCTGTACGGGGGCAGAAGACACCAGTGGAGAGGTATAGAGGAGTAGGAGTGCTCGAACTGATATCGGAGGATAAACAGAAGAGAGAGGGAAGCACCAGACGTGGCTCACTGGAAAGTAATACCCCAATACAAAAGTGCCCAGGGCTTGGGGACTAGCAGTAACTTGGAGACTGGTTAACAGCACTGAACTTGCAACCGTAAACTCTAGTTCTGGGCCAAAACACTACAAGCCAAAATAGACTCACATCCCCTGTTTGACGGTATCCAGGTGAAAGGGAACTTGGAAATCAAACTTCTTCCTCTGGCCTGTGGACTAGACAGAAACAAATGGGGGATACGCCCCATCTGTAGAATGCTTCTAAGGAGGTGTGGAAATAGCTTGATGCAGAAACTCATTCCGGCATTTAACATCATCACAGCATGCTCCCACGCTCAGAACAGCCACTTGGCAAGCATGCCTAGCCCAGTTTATCTCAATCTCCCCAGCCTCTTATCAGCTTAAGGAGCTTTAGGTGTGAAGTTTTAACAAAATGGACCCAATCATCTGCAGAGTACTTGAGTCCAACCCAAATGACCCGCGGTCGTCGGAGAGCAGCCACAGAACAATATCATATAGCATCGCATGTCCTGCAACGGCCCGAACTGGGGAATATTTCATTGAATGCCATTGCTTCCTGAGTTTTGACTGTAAAGCTCCCTAACTGCATAAAAATTGCATTATAAAATATAAGCAAAATTATGTTGGATAACAACCAGCAAAGCATTTAGATTGATCCTCCCTCCAGGCAAGATTCAGCTGGAAGTATCAGCAGCCTAATGGACCACACAGATTTCCCGAACATCTAGTGCCTCTGCTCTAGGGTTATCTGACTGATTAGGTCATTCCAAGGGCTTCTCAAAAGGACCAAATACCTTGTTTATTTGAAAAGTTCAAGTTCCATTTTTTGGCACATGGGAGGAAAAGTCACTCATGAATAAATTCTAAAAATGTCTTTTGGTCATTGTGCCTAAAGATATCTGAAAAATGCTGCTTTAGGCCAACACTCAGATGGCAACAGTTTTTATCAATAGGCCATCCCCTCATGACCATTCAACCATGGGGCCCTCTTCAGCCTTCTTCTCTTTCATGCATCAGCTATAAGGAGACTAACACAATGATTGTGACACAATTGTTTGTGAATGCCTTCACAAACAAGTGTGCAAAGAACACCAGCAGCTTTCCCTGAGACATCCCTGGAAGGACTGGCTTAGGACTGACTTCCAGGGGGGGAATCCTTATATAAATGCTGCCCCAGGGTAGGCTGCCAGTTCTTGGGACTGGCAAGAGTTGACACGATTCTGCTGGGAAACAAACCATCACAGAGGGTATCCTGAGCCCTGAGAAGATGGGCCACTGGGAAGAGATCTATGAATCAGGTAAAGTTTCAGTTTGACAAGCCATGTTTGGTCGACCTATGTAGGGGTTCAGAATGAGTCAACCCAAAATATGCCACTTTGGCATGCAGATTAATTCAAGCTGAAAATAATCAAGGCCCAAAAGACTCAGGAAGAACCTTTGACCTATCCCCTAACTGCCTAAAAGAATTTAAACAGAGGACCTGCTCCAGGAAGAGAACACCACCATAGATAACCACAGTATAATACAAACTAGATGGGGCAGATAGGGAGGAACTTAGTAAAGTCTGTTTGATAAAATTCCTCTCTAAAGCCCATTGTTTCTAAGTGGCCCAGCAAACATTTGTTTACCCAACTATTACTTTTTCATCTTCTTGCAAATTGCTTTCCTACTCAGTCCCAGACCTGTACGTACACCTTTCTCCTTCATTCAGAATAACATATATATCTCATTTTGCTTGATAATCTTTGAAATCTCATGTTTTTGTGGATTCCCTGTATGGATGAAGTTACATTTTATTTTCTCCTGTTAATTTGTTTCATGTCAATTTAATTCTTAGACCAACTAGAAGAACCTTGAAGGGTAGAATAAAATATTTCCTCCCCAACACCTCTCAGGGCTTTTGTCCTACAAACTTGACTCTTCTGACTTCATACACCCTTTCTTTGGTGGGGTGGGGAGGAGTTAGGGGTGGTTAAAAATGCTCCTTGAATTATTTTAAGGCAGATCACATTTCTAAGAGGGAAGGAAGAGATGCATAACAATAGCGTGGGTCCCCCATGGCTGTTATGAGTCTTAAATGTACGCAAAGGGCTTAGAACAGTGCATAGTCTCCTTAAAAACACTTAGTGAAGGTTTTTGCTATTATGATTAGACTTCAAAATATTGCTATAAGCTTACTTTGTTCTCAAAGTGTGAGAAAACATGCCAGGAGATGTTATTAGATTATCAACCTTCAGGAACTTCTGGGTGAGAGTGGAGAGAGAATGGAGACAATAAACAGATAAAATTAAAGTATTTGAATAAAATAACATAGGAATCTAGTGGGTAAGAAAATATGTTTTTGCTTCTCAAAGTAAAACATTCAAAAACTCAGTTGAGTCAGTTTTTTCAAAGGAAGACTAAAAATTTGTGTAGAATACTATGGAGTTTACTGGACAATAGATTTCTCTCACAGACATGCTTCTCCACGATGGCATTACAGAATATTCAAAACGGCAGAGACTCAAATTCCATGCTATTGAGTTTGAAACCTTAGCCCTCCCAAAATTTGGGGGAGGTCACTAAAAATTCCTTTGATTTCACTTTGTATTTAAATAAATCAGAAGGTAATTTTTTTGTTTGGATGGAGGGGCTCAGAAGTATCATTTAATTATGTAAGTGAATACCACAGCCAGGAGCAAAGAAAAACGAATCCTTTACCTCCAAGTTTCTGCAAAAGTGAGTAAATCCAGAGCACATATCCGTAGTTGGACAGTCGCTTTAAATACTCAGTACATGTTACAAAAATTATATCTTTTATATTAAGTTGCTCTGCTTTAACCTACAAGCCGTGTAGGTTTGGGAGAATATCAAAGTCAACTGTATTCCACAAAAACAAAGAAATCACAAGAATTCGCATTGGCTAGTTTTGATTGTGTTATAATGTTCACAAAAATCTAAGTCACTTCCTTGTCACTGAGATTACTGATGGAAAGTTCTCATGGAAACTCCGTGCCCAGGGTATTTGTGTGTTCTGCATTTGCTTAAGAAAAAGGACAGAGCAGAATATTACACATTTACCACCCATGTTCAGATCTGTCTCACATAAAAATCACAGTATTTTTTATTCTAAAAAAATAGCTCGTTTCTACCTGTGGAACTTCAGAATTTCATAAGTGAAAAGCACCACAGTACAAAGAGCTGAGTAGGAAAAGTCATTAAACAAAAGTGCAAAAATAACAAATGACATCGAGATTTATAGCTTGAAACATATTTCCAAGTGTTATCCAATATTATTCTCATAGCAACCCTCTGAGGTGGGGAGGTGGTTCTTGTCAGTCCCATTTTTTTTTCAAGATTTTATTTATTTATTTGACCGACAGAGATTACAAGTAGGCAGAGAGGCAGGCAGAGAGAGAGGAGGAAACAGGCTCCCTGCTGAGCAGAGAGCCCTAAGTGGGGCTTAATTCCAGGACCCTGAGATCATCACCTGAGCCAAAGGCAGAGGCTTAACCCACTGAGCCACCCAGGTGCCCCTGTTTGTCCCTTAAAAAAAAAAAAAAAATTATTTCTTTGCTTTGAAGGGGTAAGGCAGAGGGTCAAGCAGACTTCCCGCTGAGCAGGAAGCCCTAGGGGACCCTGAGCAGAAGGCAGGGACTTAACCCCTTAGCTGATGGAGATGCCTAGGCCCCCCACTGTTTGTCCCCAGGGTGAGTGGGGGTTGTTTTTTTTTATTTTGATGCAGGTGTAGAGACCAAAAGTTAACACCCACATCACAGCTGCTAAGGGAGAAGCCCAGGGATAGCAAGTCAACAACCCTCGCTCTTGCCACTGTACCATAGCGCCCTCCAACACGCAGGTAAGAAGATACAGAAATACCACCAGTGGAAATGTTACAGAGTCATGTGGATTTTGTCTTGCACAGGAACTCTTTGCAAGAGATTTTTGAGGAAAAGTACCCTTTCCCTGGACAGAACACAGCCCACACAGACGTGGGGTGACCAGGCAGCCTACTATGTCTGTAGCTGTCAAAGGGCCCTACCTCCAGGGAATTAGGGAAAGGTGACATCCTGCCAGGGGATCAGTAATGACACTGAACAGTCTGCAGAACTCACAAACCACATCTCCATAACTTCACTGAGCCCCCAAACTCACCCCAGAGCAGCTAGAAATTTCATTAGTGCCTTATGGTCCCCATGATCCTTAAAGGAGGGGCAGAAGCTTCTTTGGCCAGAGGTATTGCCGGATTAAACAGCATGAGCAAATCTCTGCGAGAAAATTACTGGGCTCCCCATGTTATTTGTAATGAACTTGCTCCTTTGGCCATTTATATGCCATGTTCATGGGCGAAGGAGGCTCTCTTTATTTCAGTATGGAACTAAACACAGCGATTGTAATGCCAAGAAGTAAAAAGTTGTATGCTTTGGTCAATTCTAAATACGGCAAGATGATAACATCTTTGTTTGCAGACCCTTCCTCTCTTGCAATTTTTTTTGGGGGGGGGGCGTAAAATTTCTAGTTAGATTTGACTTTATAGATTTGACTTTCCTAAAGAGCAACAAGGCAATTTTTTTTTTTTTAATCAGAAGTTGACAGGGAAGTAGATGGCTAGAATTGAAACAGAGTTCTCATTTTTAGAACTTAAGCCCTTCAACTGTGCTCCCTCCCACTCCATGGGTACCTTTGGCAGAGGAAGGCAAGTTCAAGAGCAGTGGGAAGCTCTTCATTTTCCAGGGGCTGCAGCTGCGGCATTTCCATCCCCACTTTTCTAATAAATATACATAAAATGTCTTAATAAGCACTTCTCTGTTTCTTCTCCAAAAACATCCTTTTATTTGAGAAGAAAATAGGAAGATTACACTTCTGTGTTGAGAACTGACCCTCTACTACACGCTCGCTCCCAAGCCTTTGTGATGGGCAATGAGGACTTGAAATCCAGTGGTTTCCTACATGGTTTCAGTCTAATCATTTACCTTACTGTAATACTGTGATTTGTAATAAGAAATACAAGTTTGGTCTTTGTCCTTGGTTTTGGTGCAAAGCTCCTAGAACCTTTGGAATTTTCTAAATGATAAGAGAATCAGAGTGTCTTTTGTTATTCCTAAGAAGCCTTTTCAAACTTGTCCGAATTTATGTTAATGAGGCAACTTTTGGAAAACCCCTAGGGATAGGGGCTGGTTGCCAGGGGAACCAATGTGATCTGTGGTCTGGAACTTTCAACTTCACCCTCCAACCTCTGGGGAATCAGAGAGGGGTTGGAGATTGCCTTGATCACCAATGGCCAATGATTTAATCAATGATGCCTACCTAATAGAGCCTCCTGGAAAACCCAAAAGGACAGGGTTCAGAGAGCTTATGGGCTGGTGAACACAAGGTGGGACTGGGAGAGTGACTCTCCCAGAGAGCATGGGAGCTTCGCCCTTGCCCCATACACTGCCCTGAGCATCTCTTCCACCTAGCTTTTCCAGAATTATAGCCTTTAAGACAAACTGGTAATCTAGTAAGTAAAACACTCCTCTGAGTTCTATGAGCCGCTCTAGCAAACTGATGGAACTTAAGGTGGGTGGTTATTGGAACCTCCAGGCATAGCCAGTTGGTTAGAAGCCCAGGTGATAACCTGGGTTTGTGAGTGGCATCTAAAGCTAGGGGGAGGGACTGAGCCCTTAACCTGTGTTATCTGATGCTATCACCGGATCCCTTGATTTAGAATTTGGTTAATTGCTTGATGATACTGGAAAAAAACACACATTGGACCTATTAAGTGTCTGGGCCTTTCTCTGAATAAATGAGAAATCACAGAATTGTATAGTAGTTGCTCCATTATTTCGCAGAGATACTGAGAGTTTGGAACAGGGGAGCAAAATGAATTCAGAAAGCCAGGCTTGGCCGAATCCTTAAGTCAATCAAATTGATTTAGTGCCTTGCCGTCTCTTCTGAACCAGCCTGCCTCCTGACGCCTTTCTGTCCGTCCTGGGTCCTGCGCTTCCTGCCATTCCTCCCGTCCAGCTGACCACATGCAGCTCTGGCCCCCACATGCATTTTCTTTGGAACACACAGTGTTGGCTAGCACAGCATTTTAAATTTGAATTATTTGCCAACACACAAAGTCCAAGAGTGGGCTGGATTGTCTGCCATCCAGTCTCCAGCACGGCCACCCCCTTGTAAGGCCCTCTGTGCACAGGAAGGGGAGGCCAGGACTGCTCTCCCCAGAAACCTCGACTCCAGAAGGTTCTGTGTTAGAGTCCTGCCCAGAGAAACCCTACACAGACTCAGAAGGGAGGAGAAGTCATGATGCTTCTCAAGTCGTTCACACAGACATGCAGGCAGACAGGGCAGGGGCAAACGTGAGGTCTCAGCAGCCTCCCAGGGGCCAGGGAAATGGCCCACTTCTGTGCCACAGGCACCAAGACAGATGGCGGCAGCTTCTCCCGGCTCCTGCAGTGCTGGGGCCGCCAACCTACAGAGTTGCAGGGCGCTCTGAGATCAGCCAAGGACGCCTGGCGGCGGCGGAGCCTTCCTGGTACCTCAGACAGAGGACTGTGGGCCTGTGAGAACTTCCTCTGCTCACAATCTTCCCAAGTGGTGTAAACCTATAGCTCCCTTACTTAAAGTGACTTCTGTTTTCCTGACCAAATCTTGAACTGACTCTATGATTGCTTACAAACACCTGGTTTTCCAATTTTTTCTTTCATTGTGCTGTCTTCCAGAACTTGGCTCCTGTGTCCCATTAGTTAGTGTCAGTCCCCAGGCGCTTGTCCTCTCGGAAAAGTACACATCCTCAGGGAGCCAGCATCCCCCACATCCCCCACCTCTGTGACACTGAAGCCACTCTTTGTACCACCTTTACCTGCCTGATACCTGTGGGCACTTGACCTTGACAGTCCTCATCCAGTTCTCCTGCCACCCCTCCTTCCTCTCCTGTTTTCAGGCCGCATTGAATCCCTACTTGAACTTGAAGCTGACACAACTTCTTGAAGCAGGTACCAGTGTGCCCTCGACCATGGTGGGTGCATGGCCAATATCCCTGAGGCTTCTGGATGGGTATGTTGATCTTGGTGAGAAGGAATTTTTTATAAAATGTTATTTTTATATCAAAACAACTATGTGTAAATTACAAAGAAGAATAAAACTATGTCTTTTTCAAGATAAAACACAATATCGCCAATAAACTTTGATCTCAGGCTCACCACTCTGTGGACCCTCATGAGTTCCTGGTTCTCACTGAAGAGTGAGGCTCTTGCCTGGGTTTGAGGAGCCCTGGCTGAATTCTTTACACTCCTGACATTATACCATATATACTAATAAAGAACTCTTCGTAACTGACTAAAATTGACTAAAAGTAACTTAACTTTAAAATAAGATATGGAGGGTGATGGTGAATTACTACGAACACCCAGATATCCCTATTTAGAATTTATCTTGTAGATCTTTATTATCTGCAGGATTAGGCTTTGACTATTCACAAACATAATGAGTTTTTAAACTCTAATTAAACAGGGCTTTTTTTGTTTGGGGATTTAAAAACTCCATTATTTATTTATTTATTTATTATTTTTGGTATCAGGAAGATCACTTGAGTTCAAGATTAGTTAAAACCATTGTTTGAAAGGACTGCTTTGGCCCATTAGAGATTTCCCGACCAGTCTGTCCATCTGAAGGCATAAGCGTCTTTATTGAGAGCAAATCTTCAATACTTTAATCCCTCATGAGGACCTCAAAAAGGTCTACAACCTCGGAATCTAAGCATCAGGACCAAAATACATACTCCCCCGCCCCCCATCATTTATTTATACGGCGCCACTAAGAGTCCAGGCTCCAAATTACACAGCAATTGATGAGTCCAGGGCACGTGGAAAAAGTTATGGCAGATTGGCCCCTCTATAGTTGTTGACATCCCATAAATGTTTGATATCGGTCAGGATCTTGCTGGGGTTGTGAAAAAGAATTACAGACTTGGTCATACATCAGCATTTTCCAAATCAGGTAAAGGAGAAAAAAAAAAACCATAAATACATTCTGAAAATTAAGCTAAGAATGCCCACTCTTCTGTCTACTGTGAAAACACATAATGGCCCAGAATTTGCCCACCTTTAGACCCTGCCTCCTCTTCTGTAGCTAGTGCATAGACAGGATGAAGGAGACACTCCAGAGAGGTGTCTTGGCCAGTCTCAAACCCAGTCTCTGGGTCTACCACATTGATAACTACCTCCCCAGGGTTTTCTCAGTCAACTCCTACCTGGAAGAAAAAGGTCATGGTTCGTTTCCTCATTTTTGCCACAATCTCACACCCAGCAGTGTAGACACTTAAGAACTATTCACTTGAACTGGTTGATTCGTGAAATGCCAGAAATATAACCCTGGTATACATAAGGTAACAATATAGAACTTCAAGTGGGTCCTGTGTTGCTAGAAAACAACAGTTGTTAAGAAACTTCCCATCCATGAGGACACTGGGAGCCCAGTCACAATTGGGAATTCAGGGAGTACAAAACAGATTTGAGTGGTGTGTGCAAAATCAAACTTTAAAACATTATCCTTTTATTTTATTTATTTTTTTTAAAGATTTTATTTATTTATTTGTAAGAGAGAGAGAGTGAGAGCGAGCACAGGCAGACAGAGTGGAAGGCAGAGTCAGAGGGAGAAGCAGGCTCCCTGCGGAGCAAGGAGCCCGATGTGGGACTCGATCCCAGGACGCTGGGATCATGACCTGAGCCGAAGGCAGCTGCTTAACCAACTGAGCCACCCAGGCGTCCCAACATTATCCTTTTAAAACAAATATGCCAGGGCGCCTGGGTGGCTCCATCATTGGGCATCTGCCCTCAGCTCGGGTCATGATCCCGGAGTCCTAGGATTCCCATCCCACATCAGACTCCCTGCTCGGCAGAGAGCCGCTTCTCCCTCTCCCACTCCCCCTGCTTGTGTTCCCTCACTTGCTGTCTCTCTCTGTCAAACAAATAAATAAAATCTTTAAAAAAAAATAATATGCCGTACCCATACACGATATAATACTTGTATATGTAAAATCTCCCTGTATTTGTTTAACTTGAGCCACTAAATCTAAGCCAATGTACACACATACAATGAAAAATTTAAATTCTTAGTTATTTTCCCCAGCACAGTGTAAAATCACCTTTCTCTGACAGTGAGATTTGCACATTTGATATTAACAGCTTTGCTCACTTCCTGATGAGGGTGGTTCAGTACCAACTGGTAATGGAACCCAGGGGTTCAAAGTTACTTTTAAATGCATATACAAATAACTATCAAAAATAATATTACTAAAATGCATTTTTTACCAAAAGAAAGAAAGGAAAAAGAATGCCCTCCCCTTTTTGTTCCGGGAAAAGTTCCCTGCAAAGCATCTCCCTCCCCTTAATGGATAGATGAAATTCTCAAATGCCCTCCTTTCTACCAAAACAAGGCCAGACACAGATCCTCCACACTCTCATTCTTTGTCTCATAGATTGTTAACAGAACTGTTTGTCCCCATTGACCAAATAGGACAAAGGACCACTTTCTTCACTTGACCAAATTTCAGCCACCCCCTCCCCATAAGACCTTGGATTCACCCATGAACAGAACACCCCACTCCTTAAGGAGCCTCCTAAGAACAGACTGGCCACAGGGATACACACTCCCCAGCAACTGAGGACTGTCCCATGATGCCACCACTCATCCCTCTTCCCCACACCTCATTTACCTGTTTACTCCCCCCTATGGAAGGGAAAGCCCTTTCTTCTTGACCTTTGAGATGCTGTCAATATCTCACAGCCAGAAAGTCCTCCCCTCTGCCATAAGTCTTTTTGAATGAAACCTCTCTTTACCCAAATCTGAATCTGGGTCTTCCTTTCATGGAAGGAACGGCTTCAGTATCAGCAGATAGGTTATCCCCTAGCCATCATCTGTGACAGTGCACGACCTCCCAGCAACCACCTCCCAAACCACTCTGGAGATGTGATCATGAAGAAAGGTCAGAAGTAGACGGAGCCAAAGCAGTGGGTGCCCAGACTGTTGGTGTGTGCCCAACCCCACTGCCCTTTCACACATAATTTTTTAGCGCTGTCCTTTTTTAATATTTATCATATCACTTCCCTGACTAGGATGAAATATTCATGTGGTTTCAATAGCTACAACACAGCCAAGTCTATGCCAACTCTGCTGTTATACAATAGAGTCAACTACACTAATGTGATGGATACACTACAAATACACTACAAATATCATCAAATATCATTGTAGGCCGACCGTCTACCTCAAAAAGTGTATGCCTCTTTCTGTAAGTCAGGACACTGGTCTAGTTGCATACACAGCCTTGAAAGGAGCACCTTAAAGAGTTTAGGCTAAGGGTGAGTCTATCATGATTCCCCTCTGCATGAACCCCAAGTTCTCTAGTTTGGCACTCAAGGTCTTCAGAAATCTCTCAAACCATGTGCAAAGCTTATCTTTGAAATGCTGGCTGTATTAAAACAGGGCTCTTTATCACCACAAGGAGGAGGCATGCACAACTGTCTTCAGCAATAAGGCATTCTTCTAGAGCTGCCAGAGGACAGGAGATCTTCTGAGGAATCCTGTTCTTAGCCACAGACACTGGATTCCAAGGTCAGCAGTCCTCATGGGATACCCAGGAACATAGTTCAGCATCCCTCAGAATGCCTTCTGCTCTTTTGCAAGCTTCCTCTCTGCGCAGCTCGACTTCCAACATACAGGGCATGAAATATATCAGAACAATGTTTCAAATTCGGACAAAGTGTATTGTATCTGAATAAGAGACAACACAAACCTCTTGCTTATAAATTAGGCAAATAAATCTAAATCCTGACTCATGACAACTCGATGGCTTAGATCCTTTCCCTACCCAACGGAGATCCAAGTCAGATTTTAGAGATAAAACTTTCTAACTGGACTAAAAAAATTATATCTTGCATAAAGATGTTTTAAAATTATACTTGTGGAAGGTAAACTTGCCAAACTTTCATATGATCTCAGGAGACTTACTTTCTAAGTATTTTCCTTTTATTAACTGAATTATAATTAACGTACAGTATTATATTAGCTGCAAGCGTATAATTAATGTTTTAAAAATTCTATACAGTACTCGGTGCTCATCAAGTTAAGTGTACTCTTAATCCCCTTTATCTGTTTCACCTGCCCAACCCTGCTTGTTTGCTTTGTTTCTTAAATTCCACATATGGGGGAAATCATCATATTTTGCTTTCTCTGACTCACTTATTTCACTTAGCCCATAATCTCCTCTAGGTCCACCCATGGTGTGCATATGGCAAGATCTCATTCTTTTTCATGGCTGAATCATCTTGCATTGTGTTTCTATCCATACCACGTCTTTATCTATTCATCTATGGATGCACACTTGGGTTGTTTCCATATCTTGGCTATTGTAAATAATACTGCAGTAAACATAGGGCTGCATATATCTTTTCAAATTTGTGTTTGTTTTCTTTGGGCCAATACCCAGTAGTGGAATTAGTGGATCATATGGTAATTCTATTCTTAATCTTTTGGGGAACCTCCCTCGGGTCTTCCACAGTGGCTGCACCAGTTCACACTCTTGCCCACAGTGCATGAGAGTTCCAAACTCCCAATAAACAAAGTTTAGGACCAGATGGCTTCACAGGTGAACTCTACCAAACATTTAAAGAAATACTAATACCTATTCTTCTCAAACCACTAAAAAAAGTAGAAGAGGATGGAAAGCTTCCAAATTCGTTCTATCAGGACAGCATAAAGACACTACCAAAGACACTACCAAAAAAGAGAACTACAGGCCAATATCTCTGGGGAACACAGATGCAAAACTCATCAACCAAATGCTAGCAAACAGAATCCTATAATATGTTAAAAATTTCATTCACCACCATTAACTAGAATTTATTCCACGGATGCAAAGGTAGTTCAATATTCATCCATCAAAGAATTTTCTAAGTAATTTAAGAAAAACTTAAACATTTTCACTTTGCAAAAATTTATCCATTTGATGTAGAAAACCATGTTCTACAGTAACAGTAAAGATTCATTGTAATAAATAATGTATTACGTACAATGTCTTAAAATTTGATCTAATACAAATTATGGACTTAAAGTAATAATGGTGTGTCAATGTAGGTTCATCAATTGCAACAAATAATCCACTCTGGTGGGGGATGTTGATGGTGGGGGAGGGGTGCGTGTGCACGGAGGTGGGAGTATATGGGAAATCTCTATTTTCTGCTCAGTTTGGCTGTGAACCTAAAACAGCTCTAAAAAATTAAAGTCTATTTTAAAAGAAACACATTTTTGATGCACTATTATGAAAAATAAGTATGTGAAGAGACATCAAAATCATCTTCCCTCATCTTTCTGTGCCAATTATAGCCCAAGATTCTATGAGAAAAGAAAAATGCATTTGATTCTAACTCAGCTACATGAATCCCTCCCACAAGCTCCTTGCTCATCTAGCCTTGAAGCTGAGTAACCATTTTTGAATGCCCTTACACTGTTTAATCACGCAAAGCTAACATATAAAGACTTAAGTGTTTTTCTCAAATATCATACAATGTCACTGAACAACAGAAAGAAGTCCTAGATACAGAGAATAGCTTGGTGGCTGCCACAGGCAGAGGTACGGGTACGCGAAATGGGTAGAAGTGGGTCACCTGGGTCAGAAGGTACAAACTTCGGTTATAAACTGTGTAAGTCCTGGGGATGAAATATATAGTATGGTGTCTATAATTAACACCACTGTTGTATTTTTTTTTAAGATTTTATTTAATTATTTGACTGAGAAAGAGATCACAAATAGGCAGAGAGGCAGGCAAAGGGGGGTGGGGGAAGCAGACTCCCTGCTGAGCAGAGAGCCCCATGCGGGGCTTGATCCCAGACTTCTGGGATCATGACATGAGCTGAAGGCAGAAGCTTAACCCACTGAGCCACCCAGGTGCCCCACCACTGTTGTATATTTGAAAGAGAATAGATATTAAAAGTTCTCATCAAGAAAAAAAAATTATAACAATCTGTGGTGATGGATGTTAACTAGACATATCGTGATCATTTCTTAATATATCCCAATGTTGAATCATTATGTTATACACCTGAAACTCATATATTATACATCAATTATACCACAATTTTAAACAGCATTTTTGTCATCCTAAAGGTTTCCAGTCAAAATAGGAAAAACGTGGGCATGCCTGTCTTAGCACAGTGGTTCTCAACTCACCCGGGGCACGTGACAAAACACAGACACCTGACCCTCACTCTCAGCTTCGAAGTCAGTGTGTCCAGGGTATGGGTTGGGAATTTCCATTTCTAACAAATGTGAGGCTATGTTGATGATGCTGGTTTGAAAATGAGAAACACTGTCTTTGTATATATCGGGAAACTCCAGGAGGTGGTTTTTAGTATATAAAGCCGCAAAGTTCACTATATATATATATACACACACATATATATAAGAGTATTTATGTAGGCATTATATACATATGACTATTGGGTACCATAGGTAAATAGCCACTCACGTAAGGGTTTGTTTACTTTTTTCCTTCAATGTCAACTAAGGCAGAGTTTTGTTTTGTTTTGTTTTTCACCCCTATTTTAAAAAGGCAGATGATAGGTAAAAACAGCTGGATTATACGGTTCTCTACTGAACACAAAAGTTTTGTAGATTATCACAAAGGATCACCAAGAGTAAGATAAGTCTAGTGGGCTTCAAAACCAAAAAGAAGCTCACAAACTTTCTAAAACTCAAAAGTCTGATTGAGCTAACTAATCAACAACAGAGGAGCAATTAGTTTGACTTTGACTTTGAACTCAGTAGTTTTGCCATTCACCTAAATCTAGTTATAGATAAGAGCAAACATAAAAATGCATACCTACTATGGTATTTTCTTTTCCTTTTATTCTTCTGTCTCTCCCCAAAGCTAATGTCTTTTGTTTAAAATCAATTGTTTTCTATTTGATATTCAAGGGCTTCGAAGGTTTTGGTATCTACAGACCAGAACAAGTAGGATGGATGGTTTAGTTATAAATAATTAAATGAGTGCTCATGAAAACATGGAAATCAGCAGTAAATGCTCACACTTTAAGTATGTGAGATTTTTTAAAGTCCTGTTCATTTATAACACACTTGGTAATTGACAATTAACTTGTATAAATGGTTATTAAGCTTTAAAAAGTCTATGAAGCAAATTAACATCACAAAAGAATGAAAATCCTTGTTTGAGTTTATCCCTATCCATGCTCCAATTTCTAAATCTCTTTGAGGTCAAGAAAGAGAGGTTTTTGATTATTGTTCTAAGTGAAAATAATTGAGATATCCTAAATGTTCAAAATCAGGAACTGTTAAATAAGCACGATATTTAACTCATGTAAATGGTATACAGCTGTTATATAATAACTATTAAGACTATGTAACAAAATAGAAATGCTATTATGTTGTAAGACTAAACAAGAAAAACGCAAAATTCACATACGTGTAGTACCACAATTATTCACAAAATACATAAAAGTGGGTAAAACAAAATACTTCAAGAAGCACACTATACTAAAAAAAAAGTGCACTGTTTATCTGAAATTCACATTTGACTGAGAACCTTTAATTTTATTTGGCAACCCTAATATGAGACAAAAATGCCTGCACTAAATTGTAAACATTGAAAACTCTTTAAGTGCTATAATTGAATCAAACAAGTTTGTGTCCTAGGTTGAGGATAAGGATAAAGAAGAGAATCACAGCCTATAAAAAGAAGCTTCATTCTTTGAAATGACAAAATATGAATATATATGCACATTTTGGAGAGAAAATCTAAATATCAATAAATAGCTGCGCCTGGGTGGCTCAGTGGGTTAAAGCCTCTGTCTTCAGCCCAGGTCATGATCCCAGGGTCCTGGGATCGAGCCCTGCATCGGGCTCTCTGCTCAGCAGGGAGCCTGCTTCCTCCTCTCTCTCTCTGCCTGCCTCTCTGCCTACTTGTGATCTCTGTCAAGTAAATAAAATCTTTAAAATAAATAAATAAATATCAATAAATATTTTCACTTTTCATTGGTTTGGAATAAACTTCTCAGACCTATTTTAGAAGGAAACATAAAAACAGATCCTTGAACAATGAAGAGGTTAGGACTGCTGACTCCTGCACAGCTAAAAATTTATGTATTACTTTCGACTTCCCAAAACTTAATTACTAAGAGCCTACTATTGACTGGAAGCCTTATTGAATGACATAAACAGTTGATTAACACATATTTTATACATCATATGTATCATATACTGAACTCTTACAAGAAAGTAACTTAGAGAAAAAAATCATAATTAAGAACATCATAAGGAAGACAAAGTACATTTACAGTACTGCATTGTATTTATTGAGAAAAAGAAAAATAACCCATGTGTAAGTGGACCCATGCAGTTTATACCTGCGTTGTTCAAGGACCCACTGGAGTTGAAAGGAAAAGTATGTTCACAATGTTTAGATCTGGTAATAATAAGCCTGAGACAGTATCCTATAAAAATAGAGTAGCTGAAATAATTGCTAGTTTCCAAAATGTATCATAAGAAATTTCCTAAGAATAATAAAAGTGAAAAAATGAGGGTTCCCTATCTTACCTGGTATTTGATTTTGGAAACTTCTGAAGCTGTGGGACTCCCATGATGGGCAATGGATTCAAGCCTCAGAGATACTAATAGATGATGTACTTAGGAACCTTGAGAAGAAAGCTTCCAGAAGGCATGAAAATACTCTTCCGTAAAGCTTGATTTGTTTCCTGGGTGTGAATGAGTAAGATTTGCAAACTCCCTTTCTTATCCCATGGTACTGAGTTGAAAATCACTTTCCTTGTGGAAGAGAATTATACCTAAAGTTAAAAGAACTCTAGTTAAATCCCAGGAAGGCCTTCAAACTTCAAAGTCACCAAAATGCAGGCAAAACAGATGACGAGAAGCAAAATGACTGAAAGACTCAATATGGCCAGAATTGTAGGAGTCATGATTTTATTGAGCACCTAGGAAAATAAAATGTACATTACCACCTAAGGACACTCTCAATAATTATGCCAGTATACAGATTTCACAATCTGATTTGTAAATAGCCAACTCAAAGAATTTGTCTCACTGGCTAGTGAGCTCACATTTTAATCTTGGGAATCCTCAAAGTGAGGAATCTGAAAGTGAGACAGGACTAGTGACAAGAAGTGCAACTTTTCTCTGTGAATAGGGAGGCACAGATCCTGCGCCGAATTACAGAAGTTCAATGTAATAAAATAAGTCGTTTAGGACTTTTTCCCTACATTTGACTCATCACCTACACCAGTAAGTCTTAAAATTTCCAAAGCCTAAGAATTAAGTATTTCTAGTTGAGACAGACAGAAAATTGGCCTTTGGTTGTTTGTCTATGGGATCAAAATGTGGCATCAACTTGAAAGACCCAGCTAACCTTTGAAAGAAGGTTGGATGGGAAGTCTGTGGAATCAATGGGGTTCTTCTTTAGGTGTCAGTCTTCTCCAGGAGCATCATAGGGTCCAACAGAGGGACATGAAGTCAGTGCCCTCTGCTTCCAAAAGACTGAATTCCGCAAGGATATTCGTGCTCAAATACAGCTGTTCTAATGCCAAGGGATACAGAGGCTGCATTCAAAGACGTTCCTAAGAGCAACTTGCTGGCTTTTCTTCCATTGATTCAGAATACTAAGCTTTCTGTTTATTTACTAGTTGGATGGCTAAGCGTTTATGTTGTCAGCACACATGTACCAATTTTTATATTCCCTTCAATCCCCATAAACTTCTCAACACATGCCACAGAATTCGCGTTTATTTTTACCGCTGCTAAGTCCATCATCTACTCATTCCACTTGTGTGAATTATTTCTTGGGGTACTGTTATCAGCACAAATGGGCACGTCTGAAGCACAGCTTATGCCAACCACCCACCATCAACAGCCAGATGCGAACCCGAGCACTCGAGTTTCGCTTTGCGCGACCTCTACCACTACATACTCTGCCTCTCTAATCGTGGGCTTTTAAGGGGCCCTGGGTCTCAGGTGTTGCCCAAGCCTCGCCCTCTTCCACACCTGTTTCCTTTCTACTTCACTGCACAATTGATTGAGATGCTGGGAGAGAGAACTCTGAGATGTGTTAGCACCATTCACTTCCAACAGGCCTAAGCAGAGGACAAACTATTCCAAACAGCATTAGAACATTAGACAAAATAGTGAGGCTCAATCGATTGCACCGAACCTTTGGATTTCATTCAAATGCCAAATAATGCCGGGACATTTCATAATAGAAATAATGTAAAAAGAAAAAAAAAGAAAACACCATCAGGAAGTAGAATAAGAAGTATGAGAAACGCCTCACATGCCCTTATGTCACTGTAAAATAGTTTCCTAAGGATAAATTACTGGCACAAATTCTGGTTGAGTGCCATTGTTTCACAGTGTTTTAACTTAAAGAACTAGTCTAATAAAAAAACATCCATCAGATTAGATTAATTATACCAAAAAGAGCCTGAAGCACCAGACTCTGTTTAAAGAATCTGCAATTCAAGTAATATGGGTGGATGGCAGGCAGAGAAAGACCCAGGCCAAGAAACAAAAACACTAATCTGCAGACAGGTTTTCAAATCCCCATCTTGAGGGGTGTCTGTGTGGCTCAGTCGATTAAGCCTCTCTGACTCTTGATTTCAGCTCAGGTCATGGTCTCTCGGTTTTAAGATAGAGCCCCCATGGGGCTCTGCACTCAGCAGGGAGTCTGCTGAAGATTCTCTCTCTCTTCCTCTTCCTCTTTAAAAAAAAAAAAAAAAAAAAATTATAAATCCCTGGCTTGAGAACAATTGAAGCCTAAAAAAATCTCTCTCTAGGGAAACCTGTATCCTGTCACATGTTATATAACTGCAGTTTGCTTTGTCCAATCTCTAAAGGGATATAAAGTTAGAAGAAGGACAGAGCTAGGAGAGTTGAATGAACATTCTTACTGATTGAAAATAACACTAGGGGTGCCTGGGTGGCTCTGTAGGTTAAGCCTCTGCCTTCGGCTCAGGTCATGATCCCAGGGTCCTGGGACCGAGCCCCGCATCGGACTCTCTGCTCAGAGGGGAGCCTGCTTCTTCCTCTTTCTCTGCCTGACTCAGCCTACTTGTGATCTCTCTCTCTCAAATAAATAAATAAAATCTTTAAAAAAAAAAAAAAAGAAAGAAAGAAAGGAAGGAAGAAAAGGAAGAAAATAACACTGAAAAGATTTAAAAAAAAAAAAAAAAGAGCCCCCTGGGTGGATGAAGAGAGAAGCAACAGAATAAACATTAATAAGTGATTACAAATAAAACCAAGTTACTCTGGCTCAAGTAAAAAAAATCATCAACTGATAACTGTTTTTGCCTAATTATGTTCTAAAAGAACTGTGTGTGTGACTTTCTCACAAATAATTGCTGAAGTTAACTTGGCCTCTATGGTTTATATGAACAATGAAATATGAAGACAGCAGGCTTACAGAATAGGGAGAAGGCAACGGAACTTGGTTCTTGAATGTAACTCAGCGTTTGGCCCGCCGACATGTACTTGAATCTGAACCCTACCTCTTGTGGTGGCCAGCACGCAGCTGTGCCAGGATAATTAACGTAGGAGGTGACTATTTTAAACAGCTTTCTTTCAGGGGCTTAAAATATACTAAACTACTAGTCTCAGAATTTCTCAAGGTAGTTTCTCAAGTTTCAATTGTATGAACGTGAATGCAGTGGAAAAAAAAACACAGCTTGGAACGACTCACTAATTGATAGTTCATAAAACTTCAGTGGTTTTGGTAATCAGAATGTAAGTTTAGGGGTTGGGTTTTTTTTTCCCCTATCTTAATTTGGAATGGTTATAAAATAATCAGGATAATAAAACTGCATCCAGCAGAATCAATCACAATTGCCTAGGGCTCAACGTCTCCCCCCCCCTATGTTCTCAGGCTGCCATCATAGTGCCAATCAGCCTTCCAGACCCATCTGTAGTTAAAATGACCACCAGCCAGGGGCACCTGGATGGCTCAGTGGGTTAAAGCCTCTGCCTTCAGCTCAGATCATGGTCCCAGGGTCCTGGGATCGAGCCCCACATCAGGCTCTCTGCTCGGCGGGGAGCCTGCTTCCTCCTCTCTCCCCGCCCGCCTCTCTGTATACTTGTGATCTGTCTGTCAAATAAATAAATAAAATCTTTAAAAGAAAAAAAAAAATGACCTCGAGCCACAGTTTCCACCAACCCAGAATAACACCACGTCACACTCAGTTAATATGTCACCCAATCTTCTTTTAAACTTTGTGTCTGTTACAAAGCGCTGGCAAGATCATACCATTGGGACCCAGGTGTGGGTTCGGTGGCATCTATGTTTAATGAAAAATATTTACCACGAATTAGATTCTCCTCAGAAAGACATTTTTTGTTGCTTTACATTGTTAGCTACATTTTCTTGTTTTCTTTGGTGAGTTTTTCACATTGTTAGGGAAGTTAGGCATCTGGGTATTTAAACAAGACAAATGCTTACCCACTTGCTGGTTCCCACCCAGGGAACTGGCAGAAGGAAAGCAGTGCAACACATTTTATTAAGCACATACTGTCTGTTGGGAGAACAGGGAGGGCTACCAAATAGGAAAAGAAACAGCTGATTCTACCCACCATGCGTAAGACTGCTACGCACCCTGTGATCCCAAACCTTAAAAATAACAAAATTAAAAAAGAAAGTTTTGAAGAATTATCAGCAATTTATGGAAATTCTGGTTATGCAAATCAAATCTAAATCTAACGACATATGTTTGTAATCATGGCTATAGGACTTTGAGGATATTCATGTTAATATAAATCAAATACCTAACTCTGCAAGGCCACATTACTATTTCTATTGATCTGTAGTTTTAGGACATATGATTACATGTATTTTTCTAATGACAAAAATATGTAAGTTAAATCACATCTTATTTTGAACAAATCATCTCTATGAAGAAATATAAAATTATATTAAAAATACAAAATTCAGGGGTGCCTGGGTGGCTCAGTGGGCTAAAGCCTCTGCCTTTGGCTCAGGTCATGATCCCAGGGTCCTGGGATCAAGCCCTGCATCGGGCTCTCTGCTCCGCGGGGAGCCTACTTCCTCCTCTGCCTGCCTCTCTGCTTACTTGTGATTTCTCTCTGTCAAATAAATAAATAAAATTTAAAAAAATACAAAATTCAGCAAAACATCATGCTGGCTGTATTTTTTCCATTAATCAAGTTGATGGGAGTATTATTTCAACTTCACGTATCAAAGGAACTAGGTTTGCTCCGTAATGGCTCATGCTCCCCAATATTCTCAAGTATCTCTTGGCACATCTTTCTTTCAAATTCCAAAAGATATTATGACCTGAAAGGTCAAAGTCTTCTCTGACACCAAATGTGGCAAAGCCATGGAGACTACCCGTATTACAGCATTAGATCCAGCAATGACAGAACATACTAATACGTATTCCCATGACCAAAATGTAGGCGTATTCAACCTTCCATTTATCTATAGATAAGTTCTCCTTTGTGAACTCTCAATGACTCATTTCAATGATAATGTGAACTAAACATATATACTTTGTGACAAAATCATGCATTACATGAGAAGTCTTCTTTCAATCTCATTTGGGACTTTTTCAATTTTTCCAGTGCCTTTCATAGACATTAGCATGATTTACCTTCTAAAAGTCACAGATTGAAGCAATTAGTCAAGGACTGTCTTGTGACCTCTTTCAGCAGATGCAAACGGCAATGAATACGATCACTAAGAGTGTTATTTCACAAGTTTTACATAAAATACTAAACGATAATTTTCCTTCCTTAAAATTCCAGCCCAAGAATAAACATTCACATATAGCGTCCACCTCACATGGTTGATTGGTCCATCTTTTTATTTTAGATCTAACGTCACGGTAATTTGTAGCAAGACTGCATAGAGAACAAAAACCAAACTTCTGAAATAAATTCTTCAAAATAATTATTCACCAGTGGATTTTTCTAGCAATAAAAAGTGAAGTGAAATTCATTAGTAACATTAGTAGGGAGGGAAAGCCTCAGAGTCTTGTCCTTGAAAGTAGCAAGTTTTCTACAAAACACAGTGATAAACTCTTCCTCATCCAAGAGCAGACAGCAGGGTCATTCTAATACACTGATAGTCTAATTTTATAAAATCCTTACATATTGGAGTTTTAAAGCAAACAAGGTAAATCTTTATAATTTAATTCCTTGAAAATTAAAGGTGGTCAATACATATAAAATCTGTAGGGTTTTTTAAAAAGTAAGCAAACAGAATATTACTCTTTCATTGAGACACACACCATTATACTCCCCCTCCCATCCAATATTGTACAAACTTAAAGCAGGTAAAGTAGCTACTTCAATTACCAACATATCCCAGTGAAATGAAGACTTGCTAATTCCAAGAGGGAAAGAACTGCCATAAGCTTTTTAATTTCAAAACAAGTAAAATTTCACGAAATTGGGCTACTTGGTAGAGACCATTCTGTGCTAATACAAAGACTGACCACTGACTACTTATGAAGGAATATTTTCATTTTCTAGAACATAAGTGGATTTAATTGAGTTAACCTCTACACCAGGCAGAGATCCCACAGCCTCCTTTGCCATAAAGATAAACTAAGCAGAACACAGATAAGTATAAGGTAGCACTCTGCCTGAGAAGACAGGAGATATTTGTTGGATAAATGAATAAGCAACAGCCTACAGAGGACATTTCAGGCAAACTGCACTTGAATATGTGAAAGTTACTTAGCAGGAGACCAGAGCTTTTGGCAACTTTGTATTATTCCTCCAGGATCACAATGGCTATTATGTAAGGGCCCAAAAGGAATGAAGACAAGGAATTCATGAATTTAATTCCTAGCTTTTCCCAGCATTTGCTATTACTCAAGTAATGATTTCTTGTGTCAGCTGTGCAAGAAAATATAGCAGTGCTGTGCCAGAGGAAAAACAATCCAAAAATGCTAGCTGAAAACATCTACAGGACATGTGCTAGTGACAGATGTCCTTGAAGAAATGTGTAGATTGTGGAACACCTTAAACCTTAGCAGTTAAAGCCATGGGTTCCTGATGAAGACAGACAAGAGGAAGCACCATGAGCATGACCTCATCCAACCAGTCCCTCTAGACAGCAGTCGAGACCCTTGTCAGTGCACCAGCAGAAGCCTGACTGCAGGCAGGACTAGACCCTCAGAGATGACAGCATGGTCCTTCCCCATTGGCAGAATCGAGAAAATCTAGCAGGAAATGCGGGCCCCTTTATCTGTTCCTCAGCATAAATGACAACAAATTCTATTCTAAAAGCTACATTTTATGCATTGGATTTTACATGGGCAGATTTTCAACTTAAAAAGGTCTCTCTGGGAGTGCCTGGGTGGCTCTGTTGGTTAAGCGTCTGTCTTTGGCTCAGGTCATGATCCTGGGGTCTTGGAATCGAGCCCCACCTCGGACTCCCTGCTCAGTGGGAAGCTTGCTTCTCCTTCTCCCTCTGCAGCAGCCCCTGCTCGTGTGCTCTCTCTCTCTCTCTCTCTCAGATAAATAAATAAATTTAAAAAAAAAAATAAGTCTGGCAGAAATGGAGAAAATAGATGGAAAGATCCAGATTAAGAGCATTCATGAGAATCAGTACTTGTTAAGAATCTATCTTTCTTTCTTTCTTTCTTTCTTCCTTTCTTCTTCTTCTTTCTTTTCTTTTTCTTTTCCTTTTTTTTTTTTTTTTTTTTTTTTTTTTTTTTGCCTAGACTAAAACTCCAAAAAGTTGTATAAGGAACCCAGGTTCGGGTCCAGCACCATCTTGACACTGGACCATAAAAAAAAGTTAATTTGGGAGGCTCCTGGGTGTTTCAGTGTTAAGTCTTTGCCTTCAGCTCAGGTCATGATCCCAGGGTCCTGGGATCAAGCCCCTCATCAGGCTCCCTGCTCAGTGGAGAGCCTGCTCCTCCCCCTGCCTTCTGCTCCCTCTGCTTGTGCACACCCACACACTCTCTCTGCCAAATAAATAAGTAAAATCTTCCAAAAAAAAAAAAAGGTAATTTTTCTGAGTTTTCATTTGCTCATGTAAAATCTATTTCCTCCTTCCAGTACCTTGAATATAAAGTCAACATAGTGTAAGGGTCTATTTAGTCAGAGCGATGCCATCCCATTAAACAAGGACTTTGTTGTTTATACAGTAAAACTTAAACTGTCCCTGCCCCCCTTCCCACAGAGGACTTACTTAAAACAAGTCCCAGAAACTAGTCCCAGATAATAAAGCCCAAATACAAAGATGGGTCAGGCCTGGTGGAGGTATTCAATCAGTGGGGGTGCATACTGTCTCCCCAGCTACCAAGGAGTATGGGCCCTGCCCTTTGGGCACCTTTTGAGCACCCATTCTGACCAAGGTGATAGGCTGGTTCAAATATCTACTATAGGGTAAACTGTAATTCAATTGGTCACTTATGTGTGACCTAGCAGGACTGCGCAGCTTTCTCTGTGTTACAACCTCATTGGCCACCTGTGCATGGCCAGGCCCAACCACATGGCCTTTGCCTTTAAAAGCTAGTCTGTAAGGCGAGGCTCGTCGCCTCTTTGCAAGAGATGGCCCTGGCCTGTCAGTTTGATTCTTGAGGCTTGGAGCAAAATAAAGCTTTGCTTTACCTTTGCTTTGTATCATTCTCGCTCCTTTGACCATGGACCCAACAATAGTAATACCTATTTCCCACAGCACTTGCAAGTATTAAATGAGAGAAGAATGCTTAAATAGATCCAGGAACACAAGCAGGCATACACAGGTAAGTACAGAGGTACCCTGGGTCCTCCATCTGCCAGGCAACCTGAGCTCTGCGGTGGGGTATGGGATAAAGACTGGAGTGAAAAAGGAAACTACAGTCCCTGTCCCTCTTGAGCTTATAATGCAAAAAGTCTATGAACATTTTTATAAATTGCAATAGGTTAGATAAAGTCATTGATAATTGGTCACCAGTGTCGTCATAGCCCTTGCCATGATGAATGCACCATTTCAACAATTTTAAATTCCAACTTTTGCCATTATCTCCAGCTACATGAGGAAGGAAATAAGTCATTCCTATCACATATACAACGAGATCACTCTGTTTACTGACACAACTCTTGCTGAGTGCTAAAGGACCAGCACACTTCATTAAACTGTTCCATTGTTTCCTCCACATAGCTGCGGAAATGGAGACACTTCATTCTGAATAAAGGATTGAGCTTCAGGGAAGAGCCTGGTTTTGTGAAGCCCTGTCATAACCACAAGGAAAGAAAGAAAGAAACTTCAAAGCCAGATTAAGCAGCTCCTTGCCAAAAAAAGAGACTCTAGCCCAAGACTAGACAACCTTCTAGCCCTGGATGACAATAACCTTGGATCCTCTTTGTGAGCAGTGCCAAGTTTTCCGAAGTGTTTAGAAGTTCCCTTGAACCAAAGCCCAATCCAGAGCCAGGCCCTAAGTCTCTTCAATTCCATGAAGGCTGAGAGAGGTAAGGAAGCTACAAATCTTGCTGCTGCTTTTAACTGAGTTTATGGAATATTCTAACTCCTTTGTTGTCAATTCAACAGTCTTCGCCAGAAGATTCCATCTCAAGAAACCACTTTCTTTGCTCATCCATAAGAAGCAGCTCTACATCCATCCAAGGTTTATCATGAGACTGCAGAAATTCAGTCACAACTTCAGACTCTGCTTCTAATTCTTGTTTTACTGTTTCTGCCACATTCGTACTTACTTCCTTCCCGGAAGTCCTGAACCCCTCAAGGTTATCTATGAGGTTTGGAAATTACTTCTTCCAAACTTTTTTTAATGTTGATAGTTTGACTTCTTCCCATGAGTCATAAATGTTCTTAGAGGTGAATTTAGAACGGCGAATCCTTTCCAGAAGGTTTTTCATTTACTTTGCCCAGATGTAGCAGATGATTCAAGAGGTATGGCAGCTATCGCCTTATGAAATGTATTTCCTAAAGAAGGCGGCTCAAAAGTCAAAATTACTCCCTGATCCATGGGTACAAACACAGAACGGATACTGTGTTTGCAGGCATGAAAACAAGAGTAATCTTGTATGTCTCCATCAGAGCTCTTGGGCAACAAGGTGCTTTGTTGATGAGCAGTAATACTGTGAAAGGATTTTTTTTTTTTTTTTTTTGAGCAGTAGGTCTCAATCGTGGGTTTAAAATATTCCGTAAACAATGTTGTAAACAGATGTGCTGTCATCCAGCTTTGTCATTGCACTTACAGAGCATAGACAGAGTACATTCAGCATAATTCTTAAGGGTCCTAGGATTTTCAGAATGGTCAGTGAGTTCTGGTTTCAATGTAAAGTCACCAGTCGCATTAGCAATGAACAAGAGTCAGCTTGTCCTTTGAAGCTTTGTAGATAGGCATTGACTTCTCCTCTCTGGCTATGAAAGTCTTAGACAGTTTCTTCTTCCAGTATGAGGCTGTTCTGACTACACTGAAAGGTGTTTAGTGTCGCCGCCCTCCTGAACTGTCTCAGCGAGACCTTCTGGATCACTTACTACAGCTTCTACATTGGTTTTTTCTTCTCATCTTGCACTTTTATGTCAGCCTCTTTCCTTAAGCCTCACAAACCACCATCTGGCAGCTTCTAACTTTTCTCATGCAGCTTCCTTACCTCTCTCCGCCTTCACAGAATTGAAGAGATTCAGGGCCTGGCTCTGGATTGGGCTTTGGTTCAAGGGGAACGTTGTTGCTGGTTTGATCTTCTATCCAGACCACTCAGACTTTCTCCATGTCAGCAATAAGTCTGTTTGGCTTTCTTACCATTAGTGTGTTTACTGGAGCAGTACTTTGAATTTCTTTAAGAACTTTTCCTTTGGGGGCACCTGGGTGGCTCAGTGATTTAAGCCTCTGCTTTCAGCTCAGGTCATGATCCCAGGGTCCAGGGATCGAGCCCCACATTGGGCTCTCTGCTCAGCAGGGAGCCTGCTTCCCCCTCTTTCTCTCTGCCTGCCTCTCTGCCTACCTGTGATCTCTGTCTGTCAAATAAATGAATAAAATCTTTTAAAAAAAGAAAGAAAGAAAGAACTTTTCCTTTGCATTCACAACTCGGCTAAATGTTTGGCCCAAGTGGCCTCACTTTTGGCTGGTCTCAATTTTTTTTTTTTAATTTTCAGCATAACAATAGTCATTATTTTTTGCACCACACCCAGTGCTCCATGCAATCCGTGCCCTCTATAATACCCACCACCTGGTTCCCCCAACCTCCCACCCCCCCACCACTTCAAACCCCTCAGACTGTTTTTCAGAGTCCATAGTCTCTCATGGTTCATCTCCCCCTTCCAATTTCCCCCAACTCCCTTCTCAATTTTTTAAATGCTTTCCTTACTAAGCTTACTCATTCCTAGCTATTTATTTATTTATTTATTTATTTATTTATTTATTTGACAGGCAGAGATCACAAGTAGGCAAAGAGGCAGGCAGAGAGAGAGGAGGAAGCAGGCTCCCTGCTGAGCAGAGAGCCCAATGCAGGGCTCTATCCCAGGACCCTGGGACCATGACCTGAGCCAAAGGCAGAGGCTTTTACCCACTGAGCCACCCAAGCACCCCCTAGCTTTTGATTTAAAGTGAGAGATACAAAACTCTTCCTTTTACTTGGACACTTAGCGGCCCCTGTAGGGCTGTTAATTGGCCTAATGTGAATATTGCTGTGTCTCAGGGAATAGGGTTGCCCAAGAAGAGGGAGAGAGACAGAGAATGATCCGTCACTGGAGCAGTCAGAACACACACGTTTGTTGATTAAACTCACGATCTTATGTGTGCCTGGGTCATGGTGCCCCAAAACGATTATGATGGTAACATCAAAGATCATGATCCCAGATCACCTTAACAAATAAAATACTAATGGAAAAGTTTTAAATACTGTGAGAATTACCAAAATGTAACACAGAGACACGAAGCGAGCAAATGCTGTTGGAAAAATTGGGCTGAGAGATTTGCCAGATACAGGCTTGCCACGGACTTTACATCCATGAAGTATAATAAAGGGAAGCACAATTAAAGGAGGTCTGCCTGGAATCATAAAGAAACGCACTAACAGGAAAGGAATGGGAGATTAATAAGCATGGTGGAGACCCTTCCAGTAGGGTGGCAGGGCAGGTCCTGAGTGCTGGGGCTTCAGGAGGTGTGGAAAGATGTCCCTAAGAAGTGACAGTCACACTGAGGCCTAGTGGAAGCTTCTCCTTAGAGCAAACAGCAAAGGCAAACATCTTAAAGCAAACAACAACAACAACAACAAAAACAAATACAAAAACAACAAAAAAAAACTATCTGAGTTTTGCAGACAATTCCAGGGTGGTCAGAGTGTGCAGGAACCATGGACTTTATAGGGTCAAGATGGGGAGTCAGTGTTGGTTTTTTAAGTGCAATGAGAAGCGGCACCTGAGTGGCTCAGTTGGCTGAGCATCAGACTCTTGGTTCCCAGCTGAGATCATGATGTCTCATGGCTGTGGGTGCCCGCATTGGGCACCAATGCTCAGCTCAGTAGGTGTGATATCCCCTGTGTCCTTCCCTCTCCTCATGCACTTATGCAGGTTCTCTTCTCTCTCTCTCTTTCTCAAATAAGTAAATAAATCGTAAGTGCAATGAGAAAGCGCTGGAGGTCTCAGAGTGGAGGGGTGACGTCTCTCGAACTTCAATATAAAAGATCACTGTGACCGTATGTGGAGAAGGGACTGTATAGAAGTAGAAGACACAGGGAGACCCTCAGGTGGCCACCACAGTGTTCAGTCCAGAACGGACAACAAGGATGCTCAAAGAGGTGGTCCAGCTGATTATAACCCCCTGCTTTTTCACTCTAGCACTGCCAGGCCAGGCAGTGTTTATAGCCTGCTTATAAGAAGGTCTTCTACAACAGCTGGAATATCTAGTTTCTCAGATGGTTTCCCTCCTTTTGACCACTTTGCTTTTAAAACAAACCATGGTACAAACAAAAGTCAGCAATTATATATAAGAACAGAACAATCCCGGGGTGCCTGAGTGGCTCAGTGGGTGACATTCATCATTTGCATTAGATACTAAGTTCGGAACAGTGTCACCGTAAAGAACACTGACATTTATTTCACCCTACTTTCCCAAAAGTATCTAATTGTGAAACTCTAATTGTGAAGTATCTATCATAAAATACTGGATTAAGATATTGAACATTTATGTAAAATGAAAATATTTCCCGACAGGAATTACATCATTAAATTCAAACAGCCCCATGGGGAAGGAAGAACAGTAGATGATTTACTGAGTACCATTCTCTCCTAGGCACAAAGTTGCCCCTGAAAAGGCTGGGGTAGCATTTTCCACACTGTCTCTGTGAACAACTGAGTCACAAGCTACCAGCGCTGGGACAGACAGCTGATCTCCATATTCCGCTCCCTGAGTTTGAGACCAGACTTGGCCAGGATCATAAAGTGAGCATGTGACAGGACGATATCTATCTAGAATCCAGCTGGTCTACCAAACCCACAGAAACACATTTTCAAAGCTGCCCTCCCCCTGCAGTTAAAAATCTTAGCCTGTACCTTCAGAAACAGTTGGGGAGCACAACAGACCTATAATCTTTGGAATCTTTGTTCTACTCTAATATAAAGTCTGTGACTTTGGGAAAATTACTAGGACTATCTAAAACACAGTGTTTTCACCTATAAAATAAGACAATGCATACTTTGGAGAGTTTTAAGAATGAACAAGGAGCAATATAGGCAAAATACCTGGGACCTAGGATCCAGGTTTCTCCTTTAGATCATCTGTTTCTTTTGCATTCCTCACAGTCACATGCATAAAACAGTCACTTTTTAAATTGTATTAAAAGACTGAATCAATCAATCAACGATTCTAAATCATTTTTCATATTTAAGGTACTTCAAATTTTCCACAGCAAAAGCATATAATAAATTCTAGATATTTTACATATTGAGGTTTATTTTTTAAAAGATTTTATTTATTGGAGAGAAAGAAAGAGAGAGAGAGAGCATGAATTGGGGGAGAGACAGACAGAGAGCAAGAGACAGACTCCCTGTGAAGCAGGGAGCCCAATGTGGGGCTTGATCCCAGAACCCCAGGATCATGACCGGAGCCAAAGACACACACTTAACTGAATGAACCACCCAGGCACCCCACATACTGAGGCTTCTACTATGCCAGGTTCTTCTAAATTTAATACTCTGAACAACTCTATGAGATAGGTTCAATAATTATTTGCATTTTATACATGAGAAAACTGAGGTGCAGAGAGTATAATAGCTCTCTATGTGACTCAGATCCCATATTGCAGAGGTGGGATCAGACTGATTGGGGCTGGCTTCATACCAGGTGCTCAGCTACCATTGACCTGGTATTTAACTCCGGGTAGTGACTTTCTATGGCAGAGTATGCAATTGACAGTAAGGTGGAAAAATTGGACAAAGTAGAATGTGAGAAGCATGTTAGTTTTTAAGCAGAGTCAAGGCCTGCCTTGATTTGACCCATTCTAGAATGGTTCAGATTAATAGCTGTGACTGTATGAAAATATGCAAGATTTTTGTAAAGGTGTTTGAATTCCCCAATTGTGTCAATTAATTATAATAAGCAAGGCATCAGTTCTGAGTTAACAAATTATTGTTTGCCACCCTGATGAAATGTACAAAGTCTGACTTCATTTATCGGGTCCTTCCTTTCTCACATAGAGAAACTGGCTAACATCTGAGAAGTGTCACATATACAAATGTTAATGCACACAAAAAAGTTAAAATTAAAAAAATAAAAAGCAGATTCTGGAGAAAGACAAAGAAGAAAAAAACAAATACTAATGAACGGATTCAGAACAATTCTGCACTTTGTGAGTCTTTCTGTTGATGTTCAAGTCCTTATTTGAATTTCAGTTAGTTAACACGCTGGGTTGTATGAGTTTCCAGTGGACAATATAGTGATTCAACTCTTCCAGACAACACCCAGTACATATTACAGCAAGTGTGCTTCTCAGGCCCCCATCCCCTCTGGTATTCATCTTATAATTAGGAGTTTGTTTCTTAGTTTGCCTCTTTCTCTCATTTTTTCCCCTTTGCTTGTTTCTTAAATTCCATGTATGAGTGAAATCGTATGGTATTTGTCTTTCTCTGACCGACTTATTTCACTTAGCATTATACTCTCTAATTCCATCCACATTGTTACAAATGGCAAGATTTCACTCTTTTTAATGAGTAATATTCCATTGTGCACGCACGTGTGTGTGTGAGCACATGCACAAGTCACACCTTCATCCAATCATAGGTTTATGGACACTTGGGTTGCTTCCATATCTTGGCTATTGTAAATAATGCTGCAATAAATATGGAGTGCACGTATCCTTCTGAGTTGATGTTCTTGTACCCTTTGGGTAAGTACCCAGTAGTGTGGTTGTTGGAGCATAATGTAATTCTATTTTTAACTTTTTGAGGAACCTCCATACTGTTTCCCAGAGTGGCTATGTCACTTTGCATTCCCACCAACAGAGCAAGAGGGTTCCTTTTTCTCTACATCCTTGCCAACACCTGTTTTTGTGTTGTTGGCTTTACCCTTCTGACAGGTGGCTTTCCACCAATTTTAATATATCACAGGAGATCTGTGAGGAGGCTTATGACCCCTTAACATCCCTTCCTGGAAATTAACAGGACTCTACCTTTGTAACGTACCTGCAAGCTCCGCCCTGGAATTCCCAGTAAGGCTGTATAAGATACCTACTAGAAATGCAAATGGAGCTTCAAACTTTGGGTCAATTATATTAAAATTTCATAAAACTCAGTTTGACTATATTGGGAGCTAAGCTGAAATAGCACAGCCCATTGCCCTCAGATACTAAAAATCCATGTGATACATAAAGAAAATGTATTCTTAGCAGGAGTTTAGACATTATTAAAATTCTTGGCACCGTCATGGTATTTAAAATATCCCCAGAACAGGGGCACCTGGGTGGCCTGATCATTTAAGCATCCGACTCTTGATTTCAGCTCAAGTCCTGATCTCAGGGTCTTCATAGAGCCAGGTCGGGCTCCAAGCTCAAAGCAGAGACTGCTTGAGATTCTCTCTCTCCCTCTGCCCTTCTCCCTACACGTGCTCTCTCTTGTTCTCTCTCAAATAATCTTTTAAAAAATATATCCTCCAAACATAAGATTGCATAAGATTAAATAATTTAACACAGAAAAATATTTATTTACTCTCCTTGATGTCTTTCACTCTTTACAAAAGTTATTAATTTTTATATTATAGATAAGCACAGAGAACCACCTTTGTGTTATGTCTTTGAAGTTTTTCTTTGAGTTGTGCAAAACATGATCGTCTTTGCTACTGTCTTAAAATTTTCAATATTTAGCTCACCTAGCAACTATCATAAAATTGTTCATTCTTAAATGATTCTTAAAATATGTTTAAATCAGAAAACTATAACTATCATCTCCATCCAACTAAATAAGCCATCCTTAAAGAAATCCTTTAAAAAATACTCTTGGAAGATTAATTCGGCACCTAACATCCTCAATTTGAAGCAGGCTCTAAAGGCAAAGGCAATTACCCAACTCCACTCAAATTTATCTAAAATTACCTGTTATCTCTTAGACCTCAAAATTGGGAACATGTTCACTCTATTTGAATATCCTAAGAATTACAATTAGGGAAAATTAAGATTTCCAAAAGTGAAAATATAAGATGTTTTACACCTATTAAGTTCAGTGTCTGAAATAACAACAAGAAAAAAATCAAGAAATAAACTCAAATATTAAATATACGGCCTTGATACCCTATAAGACTTGAAAATAAATTTTACTGCCATAAAATAGGCAGCCTGCGACAAGCCACTGTTGGCTAACCTTCATCACTGGCTACCATCACTTAAGATGAATCCACCTCAGTTCCTACCTTTTGCAGATTTTACTAAAGAATTTTAACCGAAGTGCAGGCACCGTAAGCTCCACAGAACTCATTTCACCATTACACTGGAATCAGACCTGATCTTCTTTTCTCATCAGTCACTGAATTCCCATCCTCAGAATTGCCCCCTGTTTGGTAAGAGCTTTTTGCCTATTTGACATCAGGGGCCCCTGGGCGGGGGGCAAACACACACAGTCAATAACCTCCTCCCCTCTTTAAAAAAGATTTTATTTATTTACTTGACAGAGAGATACAGCGAAAGAGGGAACACAAACAGGGGATTGGGAGAGGGAGAAGCAGGCTTCCTACCAAGCAGGGAGCCTGACTCAGGACTCACTCCCAGGACCCTGGGATTATGACCTGAGCTATAGGCAGATGCCCAAGGACTGAGCCACCCAGGTGCCCAATAACCCTTTCTCTTGATGCCTGACCAATCCACAAGGCTCTGAATCAGAGGAGACAAGACCATGACATTCAGGGTCCAGTGTTCAGAAGACAGGTGGATAGGCAGAGACCCGGGCACATGGGAGAGAGAGAAGAGAAACAAGAGAACATTCGGTTAGCCTTTCATTTGTCAGCGTTGCACTAGGTGCTTGGTTTACATCCTTTCATTGACTCCTTCCCAGTATTTTTCAGAACATGGGGTGTCTGTCATTTTTCAGACTGAGAAACAGAGGCTCAGAGAAGCTATACAATTTCAACTTGTCTTCATCTTATCACTAAGGAGGAGTTAAGCCAAGTGTCAATCCTTGTCTAATTAACCCCACAGTCCTGGTTCTTCCCTTGCCTGTCAACCCTGCTGGAAAAATCCTGGCAGGCCCTAGAGGAAGGGAGAGGGAAGAGAAGGTGAGGAAGCAGTTCTTACTGAAGGCAGGCAAGCTCAGTGGGGAGGGCGCAGCTTGTCTGGGCATGGTCCGTTTTTGCCTAGGACAGCTCTACATGGAAACCCTGTGATTCTGAGAGTCTAGAAACTTGTTGAAAACTCTGTTGGAGGGGAGACAGCCATACTTTGTGTTTATGTAGCTGCATGTCAGACCAAGCGCTATAACACTCTATAGAAAAAATGGTGCAAGGGAAAAAATACATGCTCGTCCTGGACTCATGAAAGGAAGACTATCAAGAAGACAAGAGCTGTGATACTCACTGAAGGGAATGTTCAGGAAGCAACTGTGATTTAATTAGTTTGACTAGAAATATACACCCAAGAATGAGTGCATCCATGACAATGGCCTTTCCTGAACACCTAATAGCTTATTGCCAGCACAGGAAACAGGATCCCTAGGAGCCCACACACCTCCTGCTGCAGGCAGTTGGGGTTAGGGGTACACAGCGATCCAGTGAGAACTGCAGCCTGGGGTCAGCCCTGAGCTCCACGCACCACAGATAACCTGTGAACCTATTAGGTGTATCCCTCCCTGTGTTGTTTATTATTTAAGGAGAAAAAAGAAAGTGGGTGACCAACAAAACAAAACAAAAACTTTTCTTACGCTTTTATCGAGAATCAAGAAGAAATGCCAATAACTGAGCCAGTAATACATGGGTGGGGAGGTCTATATGGCAGTAGTTAGAGAACTTGAAGATTTTCAAAAATTGTCAAACTCCTCCTGGGCAATTGCCAAAAAAGAAACCTAGAAAGCAATAAAGTCAAAAGGGATAGAGAGAAATGAATCAGCACAAAAACCAGCCATGAGTTTTCTTTGACATTGGAGTAAACAAAGGCCGATGCTATTTTAAGACAGGAAAGACTGGGCACATTATGAAACAGCCTTGGGTTACTGTAA
This sequence comes from Mustela putorius furo, assembly GCF_011764305.1. Classification (NCBI taxonomy): domain Eukaryota; kingdom Metazoa; phylum Chordata; class Mammalia; order Carnivora; family Mustelidae; genus Mustela; species Mustela putorius. The sequence continues at coordinate 7,504,819 of NW_025422010.1, read as the reverse complement.
TATTTGAGTGCCTTCTGGGAAATGTATAAGGGGAGAAGGGCGAGAAAAATTGGTTGAAATCAGAATAAAGAATAATGAAAGAAACAGAGTCACCAAGGACTATTAAAATCACATTTCAAATACATTCTTTTTAATAAAATGCATTTTAAGCATATTCAAATTTAAGAAAAATGATCCCAGTGTGGCACGTACCTGCAAAGATATTCTAAACAGAGTTTGAATAGTATGCTGTCCCTCTCTGGTAGACCAGCAGTACAATTTTTTTTTTTAACTTTAAAAACCTTTTATCCTAAAATAATTTGGGGTTGAATTAAGAGTTGCGAAATTAACTCAGAAAATTCCCATGATTACTTCAACCAGCTTCTCAACATCCTGCATAACCTCAGCAGAATTCCCAAAATTGAAAAATTAAGTTCGGTACAATACTCTTAACTGTCAATTTTATTTGGATTTCACCAGATTACCATTAGCATACATCTTCCGTTCCAGGGACCCAATCCAGGATGTCACAATGCATTTAGTTTCCTGTTTTCTTTGTCTTTTCCACTCTGTGAAAGTTCCCTAGTCTCTCCTGTCTTTCATGATTGTGATGTTTTGGAATAGCCAGAGCTACATTTAAAATGTACTTTCTGGGGCTAGATCTAATATGCAAATCTGAGTATTGGAACAGATAACTGATCAGGGTCATAATAATAAGATAATCCCTGCTTTATTCCCTTCTAGGTAGTAACTTTGGGTGGTCACCATTATTCTTAAGATAATTGCTCAAAATATTTTGATATCCAATTTAACAATGCCTTGGGGGTTTGTGCCACATCCCTTCTGATTAAGCTCCATGATGGGAAACTGTTGTATATCAAGGGTGGTTTCAATGTTCTTACATAGCCCAAGGTGTGCTTGAGGTGGGGTTGTTGAGCAATGCTGGTGGGGGGCCTAGTATAGTCCAAGTGTGTGGCAATGCAACATCAAGAATGAGGACACTGAACGTTATTGCTAAAGAGGTTTGTGGTCATTGATGATAAATTCCAGGGAGCTGGAGTTTTCTGGAAAATATGGCTCCCCAAAAACAAACCCCATTTTACAACTCTACATCTTCCCGTAGCCTTATAATCTGACCTTTAACTGTCTCTCCTGCCTGGCAATGACCCACCAGCCACCAGTGAGGGAGTGCTACGGCGGAGTGTCAAGCCTGGTTCCAGCTAGGAAGGCTTCACGGCTATCATCTATCCTGACTTCGGGACCCAAGGCCAACAAGAGTCAGGATTCCACTGGCCGGGCTAATTCAAAAAACTTTTAAAACTGGAAGTCTCAAAAAAGTGAGAGAGAAGGAGTAGATAGAGGCCTTGATGTGTGGGAAGCTCATACCCCCACAGTACTCCCACAGCCAGGAGACAGCAGTGCCCCTACAGGGTATCCTCCACTCCCAGCCTGGGCTAGGACTCTTACCTACACACACCTGAGTTTTTGTCCCCCCACCTCCACCCCCACCCCGCCACAGCACCTTGTCCTTGTCTGTGTAACAGAATGGCCAGCTAAATCTCATGAGGTCTACAATGTCACTGACATGCTACATTTTGATAAATTCAATATTTTGCTCAAAAATAAATATTTTCCTGGTTCAGATGTTGTTATATAATTCCAGGTCTCTACCGTTTCATTTAGCTTCAATTAATAACTCCACATGTTTAGGTTTTCCTTACAGGCATGTCTGACCATAAACGATGGGTGGCAAAATTCCTTTGGTTCCGCAAAGGTGTACACAGCTGATTCTCAACCAGATTTGACCACACATTTTGTTTTTCTTTATTATCATCCCCGATAATGATGCGTGTGCGATTCTGTGTTGGGAGCAGGGCTGGAGAGTCATAGAGATGTGAGGATTACAAAAACCTAAACCCTCCTCCATACCAGCTCTTATGAAAAACCCTCAAATACCCACCACGACCCAAAATTATTTTCCTCTCCTTTTCTAACATTTCTTTGAGATCAAGTGTGAAATGATTTACGTATGACAGTTATGAAGGGCCCAGAACAATTCAGATGTAAAAATTCTGGTGCATTGGTTAAAAAAACAATGCTTTACAGTCATGTCTTCTAATATTGAAGAAAAAAACATTATGTGCAGAAATTTTACGGTGAGGACCATGAAAATACTTCTCAGGCTTGAGCACCTCATATTCTAGATGATGTAATTGAGGAATAGAGAGTTTCTGTGACTTGGCAAAGTCGCATAGCTCATTATGAATAAGGTCAAGACTCATTCGTGAAACTTTCAGACCAGGGCCCTTTCCAAAACACTTGCAGTGCAGACTGTCCAGCAGGGGCACGTCCTTCCGTGGTGATGCCAAAGAGGAAGGCTGCTAGGAGGCAGGTAGAGTCTGGGGAATGTGAAAGGAGAAAAGAAATGGCAGGAGCAGAAACCACTCAATGCTGTGCAGATCTATAATTCATTTCCATGGAGCTTTGGTTCAAAATTATCAGCTTGTTAAGGTTCGACACTCTTCCTCCTTCCTGCACCTGTGGCCAAAACTGCTAACAGAGCAGATTTGACCACAGCAGAAAACAGATCGATTTTGTGTGGTTCCAGGAGAGCTGAAAAACATTTTAAAAAATCATATGCACTTCAAGGATGATGCTCCGGGCAAGCTTTACCACTATCAAATGCATTTCTCCTTCTCTAGTCGCCGCAGAGCAAGTAAAATTTATTCATCCCCATGTTGATCAAATTCATGCTTTGAAAGCCACATGGCATGGAAGTTAGACCTGTGAATTTTATCTTCAAACACAGAAAACCCAATGGCTAGGAGATGCTCGACCTAACAGAATTTTCCCATGTCTGAGATATTCAAGAGAAAATGTTCAGCCTGTGAACTTCCTTAACTAATCAATTGGCAAATATTTCTTCAGTATTCACTGGATGCTTAGCCCTTGCCAGACAGCCAAAGTATAGTGACTGGACACAACTCTGCAGCCAAAAAAACCCTCCAATTCAAAAAATATATATATTTTAGGGGGCGCCAGGGCGGCTCAATCAGTTAAACGTCTGCCTTCAGCTAGGGTCATGATCCCAGCGTCCTGGGATTGAGCCCAGCATCAGGTTCCCTGCTCAGCAGGACCCTGCATCTCCCTCTCCTCCCTGCTTGTGCACTCTCTCGCTAACTCTGTCACTGTGTCTGTCTCTCTTTCTCAAATATATAAATAACATCTTCATAAATAAATAAATAAATAAATGGAAGTGTGTGTGTGTGTGTATTTTAAATACCTATTACGCATTAGGCATTAAGTGAGTGCTAAGGAGATCAAGAAGGATCACACCAGGTCCCTGAACTTGCAGATACACGGAAGGGAGGAGAACAATCATACAACTAAGTACAAGACTCTGTGACAATATGAACCAAGGGCCAGGTAAACACAGAGGGAACACTTCATTCTGCCTGGGAAGGAGAGTTGAAGAAGGGGAGACGATCTCACAGATGTCACATTGTTCCAAAGGTCACAATAAACAATGACGCAGAACCTTCCAGCATAAATGATAGGGGAAATGGGAGGGAGTATATGGGCACCAGATAAACAGTCCTCAACGTCCAACAGGTCTCATTCCAAAGCTTCTTTGGAAGCTGATTGGAACTCCAAATCATCTGCACATTGAAACTATGTTGCTCCTAATGTGCAGATCCTCAAACCAGCCTTTGACTAATAGAAATGCCTGATTCCTGAGGCTGGAACTAATCCTCAGACTTAGGATTTATTGAGTGTTTACCATGTGTCATGCACTGCACCAAGAATTTGGGTGGCAAAAGCACTGTCATCTAAGCCTTGCGAGTGCTTGGGGCTAGGTCATATTACTAACAACTCATTTTTCAGATGAAACTTTTCCAAAGAACAAAGGGGTTAAACAGCTTGATTAAGGTCATACAGCTGGTATGACAGGCCAAGATCTGTACCTAAATGACTTGACTTTAGAGCTGGGGTACTCAATCAAAACAGGTTCCCCCTTGGATGTCAGAAACCATATAACAGGGGCACCTGGGTGGCTCCGTGGGTTAAGCCTCTGCTTTTGGCTCAGGTCATGGTCTTAGGGTCCTGGGATAGAGCCCTGCTTCAGGTCTCTGCTCAGCGGGGAGCCTGCGTCCCCCGCCCCCCCACCCTGTCTGCCTCTCTAATTCCAAACTCTGTCAAATAAATAGATAAAATCTTAAAAAAAAAAAAAAAGTTCACCATCTTTAATTAAAAAGGAAGAAAGGAAGAAAGAAAGAAAGGAAGGAAGGAAGGAAGGAAGGAAGAAAAAACAGAGAATACAAATAAAAGAAGGAGGGGGGAAGGATTTTTGTGTTCTGTTTCTCTTGTACTTTAGGTATTGGAATACATCCTGGTAAGCCCCTAAATGCCCAGGGGTATTATGGCTCCTTAAAAAAAAAAAAAAAAAAAAAAAAATCCCTAGGATCTACACCATACCTACATACAATAAGTAACAACGATGTCTCCCCAGTCAGTTAACATTTCCACTCCAACCCAACTAGGTGAAGAAAGGAAAATAATCTATTTGAACTAACTTATATTATCACCATGTGAATGACAGACAGTCGTCTAATCTTTCCACAAATATTTACACTTTAAATGAAGATACTTATTGGCCAAAAATAAAGTGAAGAAAGTAAAATGGAAGTGTGGTTGGCGGGTAGAGGTTCCTACATGCAGGAGACCTCGTCTGCTATTCTGAGTTAAGAGTAGTTAGGGCTTTTCTCAGCATCAATTACATCCCAGCCTTCACTCAGCCGAATCAGGCAAACCATTGCTGCCATTCCACCCGCAGTACAGAGCCTGGCCATCAGCCCAGAAAGTTTGTATTCTCATCCTGGTAGCAAGATTCTTTTTTTCTAGTTGATAGATGGCCCTTTAGGCCACTTCTTTTTTTTTTTTTTTTTAAATTTTTAATTTTTTATAAACATATATTTTTATCCCCAGGGGTACAGGTCTGTGAATCACCAGGTTTACACACTTCACAGCACTCACCAAAGCACATATCCTCCCCAATGTCCATAATCCCACCCCCTTCTCCCAAACCCCCTCCCCCCAGCAACCCTCAGTTTGTTTTGTGAGATTAAGAGTCACTTATGGTTTGTCTCCCTCCCAATCCCATCTTGTTTCATTGATTCTTCTCATACCCACTTAAGCCCCCATGATGCATCACCACTTCCTCATATCAGGGAGATCATATGATAGTTGTCTTTCTCTGCTTGACTTATTTCGCTAAGCATGATACGCTCTAGTTCCATCCACGTTGTCGCAAATGGCAAGATTTCATTTCTTTTGATGGCTGCATAGTATTCCATTGTGTATATATACCACATCTTCTTGATCCATTCATCTGTTGATGGACATCTAGGTTCTTTCCACTGTTTGGCTATTGTGGACATTGCTGCTATAAACATTCGGGTGCACGTGCCCCTTTGGATTTTAGGCCACTTCTTAACAAGTCCTTCATTCAGCATTCTGAGTCTGTAAACTGGCTCAGGCCTGGGAGGTGATTGAGGGGCCCTGACTCTGGATTGGGGATTCAAGTCAGACTTTGGTTCATTTGACCTACAACTCATCCGTGTATACAGATCAAGTCAGAATTTAGTACACTGCCTATATATTTCTTCTAGGGACAACAAAAACAGCAAGACAAAGGTCAAGTTCTCTTCAAGTCAGAATATTCTGATTACTGCTTTGACTCCACTGTCTATTATGGTAACCACACCCACCTTGGCTTGGGCAATTAAGTGGGCCATTTGGTGACAGGGACCCAAATATCCCCATTGTATTTAAGGATCCCAGTCAATGGTAGCAGTTTCTACTGTAATATTTGACCTACAGGGAAGAGCAACCACAGAACTCTTTGAGAATTTTGAGGGTCTTCTCACAAATTTATTTCTCAGTTGTGGAGAACCCATGTGTCCTCTGGACCAGGTGCATGAGAGGGTCTTACATGATAAATTCACACTATTATTCCAATCCCCCTAAGCCTTTGAATCTCTTCCACTATAGTGTACCAAGACAAGTCTTACATTACTTCATTTAGCGTAGGTCACCTTTTTGTCCCTGTTCCAGCCAACCAATCAACCACATCAACAGAGCCCTTTCTAACCCCTAGAGAAACAACACTGAATCCAGAATTTCTTCTTAGTGGTTCCATATGAATAAATTTGGCAAGATCTAACCTTATGTTTCTTCATTATATTATCCTATACCCTTAAGCTCCCATTCCTAAATATGTTCCTCAAACTTCTGTCTGTATAAATTGGAAAACTCAGTTCTTTTGGATTTTCATGAATCATACTTTGTACTTCACCTTGAAGAGCATGCTGGAAACTGACTCTAGTTACAGGACTGGAAACAAAGTGGAGATGGCAGACAAATCAGCAGTGTCTGCAAGAGGAGAAAGAGACTGATATTTGATCTTCATTCTCTCCTTCTCCATCACTGTAAAAGAACCATCTTCCCCCATTGTTAGCTGAGCTCATTACCAGCTAAACTAAAGACATTTCCCAGATTTCCTTGCAGTGGAATTGGTAAATAATATTATTAAACTCAAGCTAATGGGATCTGAACAGAAGTGATTCATGCAACTTCAGGTTGTGTCCTTAGAAGATGAGGAAGAAGAAGTGTCCCTCTAAGATGTTTATTTCCTCCATCCTTCAACTTGATGTAAACATGGGAACAGACTACCTTCAACCCCAGGGATGACTGCAACACCTGAAGGTAGCAATGATGATTTCCCCATGTAACATCATAAAGCATAGTTAAATATCTTCTTTCAATCACCTACACCTTGACTATCATGTGACAGATATTAAGTTTATCTTATCTAAACTTCATTAGCCTGAGTGACCTGTATTTTAAAAAAAGGACTTGCAAAGAATAAAATTGTCTTTGATTGAAACTGGCTGAAAGGGTCATCTATCCACTGGAGAAAAGAATCTACTTGCTCCCAGGAGAAGAATACAAATTCCATGTGTGGATAACCAAGCACTCACTGTATGGAACAGAATGGTTCCAAGAGTGGTTTGCCTGATTTGACTGGGGTAAGACTGGAATGTAACTGCTGCTGACAAAACCCCCACGATCTCCAGAATCAATTCTTGAGAGCTTTGAGCAGGCAAAGTCACACCTGGCCCAGCACTTGGGCAGGATGGAAAGAGGCCAGGAGGCCAAGATGGAGGTCTGAGGTTCTCTAACACTATAGGACATGCAGAATGTGAATCCAAGACAACCCTCTGTTGAATGAGATGAAAGATTACAGAAAAACCTAGAGGAACATCTATGAACAAGATATTTTATTTGCAAAGCTCTTGCACCTGAGGGTCAATGTCACCAACAGTATCAATGTAACTGTACAGGTCAGGAAGAGGAAGGAAATTCTGCACTGAGCTCATGAGAGCTGGCTGTAGGGGGAGGATAAGAAGCTGGGTGTTGATCAAACCAAGTCTAAAGCAAGGAGGAGGCAGGGAATGAATGAGAGAGTTCACAGTTGGAAAAAATACAGGAAAATCCATCTGAGTTTGGGTAATAGAATAAATAACTCCTTAAGAGAGCAGTTAAGGCACTAACAATGAAATTTTCAAAACAAGAAAAAAGAAATTTCCAATAGCATCAAAAACAATGAAATACTTAGGAAGAAATTTAATGATGAAATACTAAGAAGATAAAAGATATCTATGCTGAAAATGACAAGATATTGATGAAAGAAATTAAACGTGACACAGATAAACGGAATGGTATCCCGTGTTCATGGACTGGAAGAATTAATATTGTTAAAATGTCAATACTGCCAAAAGCCATCTATAGATTCAATGCAATCCTTATGAGATTCCAACAGCATTGTTTACAGAAGTACGTAAAACACTCCTAAAGTTTATAAGAAAGCAAAAAAGACCCTGAATAGACAAAGATATCTTGAGAAAGAGCAAAGCAAGAGGCATCATGCTTCTTGATTTCAAGTTATACCATAAAGATATAGTCATCAAAACAGCATGGTATTTGCATAAAAACACTCAAAACAGATGAATAGAACTGAATTGAGAGTTCAGATATAAACCCAAACACACACAGTCAACTAATATTTGATAAGGGAGCTCAGAATACTCAATGGAGAAAAGACAGTCTCTTTAATAAATGGTGTGAGAAAAACTGGATATTCACATGTGAAAGAATGAAACTGAACCCATATCTTATACCACTCACAGAAATTAAGTCAAAATGATTAAAGACTAAAAGACAAGACCCGTAGCCATGAAATTTCTGAAAGAAAACACAAGAACAAATTCCATGACATGAGATTTGGTAATGAATTTTTGGATGTGGCACTTCAAGCATAAGGAACAAAACCAAATAAACAAGTGAGATTACATCAAACCAAAAATTTTTTGCACCGAGAAACAACAACAACTACAACAACAACAAAGTGAAATGACAACCTATTAACATCCAAAACATATAAGGAACTTTACAACTCAACAGCAAAAAATCAAATAACCCAATTAGCAAATGGGAAAATAACCTGGATAGACATTTTTCCAAAGAAGATACACAAAGGGCCAACAGGTACATGGAAAGCGCTCAACATCACTAATCATTAGGGAAATTCAATTTAAAACTACAGTGAGATAGTATCTCACACCTATTAGAATGGCCATCATTAAAAAGACAACATAACAAATGCTAGCAGGGATATGAAGAAAAGCGAACCCTTGTGCCTATTGGTGGGATTGTAAAATGGTGTGGCCACCATGAAAAACAGCATGAAGGATACTCAAAAAATTAAAAATAGAAAAACTATATCATCCAGCAACTCAGCTTCTGGGAATATATGTAATGATAATGAAAACACTAACTCAGGAAGATATCTGCACCCCCATTTTTATAGCAGCTTTATTTACAGTAGCAAAGACATGGGAACAACCTAAGTGTCTATTGATGGATGAATGTATAAAGAAACATATATATACACATACCTACACACACAATTGAGTATTATTCAGTCATGAAAAATGAGGAAATCCTATCATTTGCAACAATATAGATGGATCTCAAGGGCATTATGCTAAGTGAAATAAGTCAGAGAAATACAAAACAAATACTGTAACATTTCACTTATATGTGGAATTTAAAATAAAATCAAATAAAATAAAGGCAGGGGATAGGAATCAGGGGAATTAGAGGAAGTTGGGCAAAGATACAGCCTTTCAATTGTAAGATGTAGAAGTATTAGAGATGTAATGGACAGCATGATGGCTACAACTAACACTGCTATGTGACATACAGCAAAGGTGTTGAGAAGAAATTCTCATCATGAGAATTCTTCTCCTTCATTCTTTTCTTTTTTCTGCTCATTTTATGGTATCTATATGAGAAGATGGATGTTAGCTGAAGCTACTGTGGTGATCACATATATTGCGATATATGAAAGTTAAGCCATCATGCTGTGTGCCCTTCATTTATACAGGGATGCTTGTCAATTTTTTCTCATTAAAACTGGAAAATAAAAGTAAAATAAAAATAAAAGGAGAGAGCAAAGTCTTAGCAACACCTTCACCCCCAGATGACTAGTGAAATTGTAACAGAAAGCGGGAACTAACCACATAGATAGATACAAAAGATCCATTCTTCTTTATAAAATGTATCTAAAATTTGGAATTCGCATACCAAAACGTTTAAATATGTCCATCCATAATATCCTCATAGAAGGCAGAATCGTGCCTACAAGTTCAGCAAAGAAGATCATTCAAAAGTGAGAACTGGAAAACTTCACCATCCTGATACGATAAAATGAAGCAAACAAAAAAAGTATATTCTGCAGGAGACTTTAAATGTATTTTTTAAAAAAGATTTTATTTATTTATTTGACAAAGAGAGATTACAAGTAGGCAGAGAGAGAGGGGGGAAGCAAGGCTCCCTGCTGAGCAGAGAGCCTGATGTGGGGCTCTGTCCCAGGACTCTGAGATCATGACCTGAGTTGAAGGCAGAGACTTAACCCACTGAGTTGCTCAGGCGCCCCTTGAAATGCATTTTTTTTTTAAAGATTTTATTTGTTTATTTGACAGAGAGAGATCACAAGTAGACAGAGAGGCAGGCAGAGGGAGAGAGAGGGAAGCAGGCTCCCTTTTGAGCAGAGAGCCCGATGCGGGACTCGATCCCAGGACCCTGAGATCATGACCTGAGCCGAAGGCAGCAGCTTAACCCACTGAGCCACCCAGGCGCCCTAAAATGCATTTTTAAGGACTATTACATGTAGCTTTTCAAAAATCTACCAATAAACAGAAAAGATACAAAAAAAATTCTTATCACTCTTAAATTTTAAAAATGATTTGGCTAAATAGGCCATGCCCATTAGATAATCATTGGGGAGGCCACAATTATGAAATTGTCAAAAATGTCTAATGTGCTCTTTCCAAAGATCCTATGTATCCTCCTTCTTGATCCTGCCATGTCCTGATGGGTCTGAAAGGCCAAGTGGAGGATCTGGTGAATGCGATAAGCCTCATATACACTTATCTCTTACAGCCAAACATTTTGAAAATGTTTTCCAATACAGTTTTGTGTTTAGCCTCAATTCAATGATATACTTGTTTTATTGTGTATACCTGAATCCATGTCCTCAAAGCAACTGTTTAAATCTACAGCTCTTACAAAATTTAATTTTTTATATTATGTATATTGTATAATCATATTCTTCTTAATCAATTGCTCTTAAATATCTAGATGTGCCTGTATTATTCTAAGTTCTCCTGAAATTTATGGGAAAATTTATAATATTATATATTGTTACTGTGCAACTTCTTATACAATTATAGTAGCATAGGAACTAAAAGGAAAATGCCGATGTAAAAGCAGATAAATAAGTAAAATAATATTCAATAAATACTGTGAAAATGGTGGTATAAAGTCAGAAAGTCAAAAGTAAGCACTGGCAGCACAGGTGGAGGGAGACCTACTATTTAACCAGAAAATGCAATGTGCATATGTAGAATATAAAGCAAAACTGGTGTGAAAAATCCTGATAACTAAAAATTCTTCCACAACACACACACACCCACTTTCAATAGTGTAATTTGGTCATAGGAAGGTACAGAGTTGCTCTCATGTGAATCCCACCTACTCATATCAGTATCCTTATGACCCATGTCACTATCGGTTAGTCTTAATTTCTACCAAGACATTCCTCAAGCATCCCTGCTCTTCTGCTCATCTACATAAATGTAATAATAATACCTCCCACTTTGAACACTTGCAGAGTGTCAGGCACTACACAAGGTGTGCACAGCACTATTTCCCACCTGCTCAAGGAAGGAGACATTAAAAACTCCCTTTTACAGAAAGAAAAGAGAAGAAGTACAAACAACTCAATGATCACATAGTAAAGGGCAGAGCGAGGATGTGAACGGAGATGTCTGAAACTGCCAAGTCACAGCCCCTTTTCCCCGAAAGTGAGGTACAAAGCAGCCTGCTTATCACTGACTATGAGCAAGCATATTTTCCCTGCAAAGCAACACAGCCTATGCCAAACCCAGAGGCTGGACACACAGTTCCAGCTCTCACAACCCATCTAACAAAATGACCAAGTCCATCTATATTTATCAAATATATATTTTTTAATTTTATTATTTATTTATTTATTTGACAGACAGAGAACACAAATAGGCAGAGAGAGAAGGGGAAGCAGGCTCCCCACTGAGCAGAGACCCTGATGTGGGGCTCAATCCCAGGACCCTGAGATCATGACCTGAGCCAAAGGCAGAGGCTTAATCCACTGAGCCACCCAGGTGCCCCTATAAAATATTTTATTTCAGAATTAAACTATCTATTTCTAATCCTTCCCACTATTACTTTTCTCCTTTCCAAAAATGATAAATAATATCTATCTACATAAGACTAAGAAGGTGTAACAGAAAAAAAAGAACTTTGAACACTGTTAATGCATCCTTCAACAGCTGAAACCTCCTTCCACTGAGAGCTACAGCAGGGGCAAGACAGAGGGGAGACCTCCAATGAGGCATCATCTATAATTCTTTGAGTGTATGTCAGTGTGATTTTGAAATAACACATGCCACATAGGGAGAAATGTATTATGCTATAGAGAAAAAAATTATATTTAGATAGCTACACCCATACATATTTCAAAAGTAACACCGTGGCTTTGCTCTAATTTTTATCCAGTATCTCTAAAGGGAATTTTAGAAATTATTCCAGGATTTGCATAATTACACAAGTATGATTTTTTTTTTTTTCTCAGAACACTAGTTGGTTGGCTGATTCTTTTTGTGTGCTTTATAGTCTCCTGTTCTGCTCGGTTCTCTCCTAAGCTCTGGCCACTTTATTTAAGGGAAGCAAAAGGTAATGATGCCACTGTAATTCTGTTCTTCCTGGACCAATCTGTCCTGTCTAAGCCAGCTCCCCTTCCCTGCCCTGAAAATGGTTAAGTTGCCTCTTTAGGCAAGATGTTAGGAAATGCCAACCAGCACTGGAATGCATGGGTCAAGGGCATGTGAATTAAAATGGTCAATTCCAGTTTTGACCCAGAAATAGACTCAAATCATATACTTAAAGATGGGTGGGACAGTACAGTCATGTTAAAAGAAAAAGAGTGTAAACATATTTTTAAAGCACTCAATAATGATCAGATAGTATTATAATTATTAGAGATTTCATAATATAGAAGATTTTTGTCTGCCCCCCCCCACTATGTAGTATTTGTAAGAAAAAAGTCAGAATGGCTACTCAATAATCATAAATAATTCTGGAAATCTTTAAAGTACTCAGTTTCTGCTGATGTGGGAAAATCTGTCTCTGGATATTTATTTAGGATGGTAAACAACCATTTTATATTAGATCGTATTTTTATTTTGTGTTTAATGCTCAAGAGCCACAGAACACCTGCATTAAAAAGACCTGTTTCACTTCTCACTTCTCTGTGAACTTCTTTCTACAGGAAAAAAGAAAAACCTTATGCATCTATTTAAACACAATGACAGTTAATCTGAACATCTAGGCAAAATGACTAGAGCAGATCTGTGCAGAAAAAAATTCAGCATCAATGTTAGAGAAATGTTTTGTCTTGTTTTTAAATACACAAGCTTCTGCAAAGGCCTGGCTTTGAAGGTTGCCTTGCCCAGATATAAAAATAGATGGCTAAAATGTAAAAATCGATGGTAATGGCAAACAAATCATTGCACTCTCCATGACCAGGATATTACAGAAACCTGAATATTTGTTTTAGTAGCACCGTGGGAGTAGGCAGACCTGAAAAACCCTCCAATAACCTTGAAAATAACCAGTTCTTGATGAAAATTGAATGCCCACAACAGGCGACAGCAACCCAGTCCCTTTTTGTCCCTACAAGTACAAGGATCAGAAGGCGTCTGACAGTAGCTGGGGAGTGGGCTGTCTTTCCTAAGTAGCAGCCAACAAGTGAGGGGATTCTCGGGATCAGCCCTCTGCTCTTCCAGGGAGCTCTCGCTCTAGCTCTCTTGCAGGCAGGGGACGAGGTCCGAGGTCCTTGTGCTTCACGTTTCCTTAGGTCGGCTTTCCACAAGGGTGGGGGATGCAACAGGCTCCAGTCCGAGCTGGGGGCTTCCACCGCACACCCACCCACCCACCCACATACAGGTTAGCCTTCCTTTTGTTAGCCTGGAGGATGCGTGGGAATCCAGAAGAAGCCTAAGCAAGAAAGGAAAGGCGGCCCAGGACTCTGGAGCAAGTCGAGGGGCGAGCGAGAGCTAGCATCTGAGTCTCTGAAACCAGCTCTCCTTCCAGGAAGGTCCGGTCCCGCGAACTAGCCTCGGCGCGGGGTCTCACCGAGCGCCAAGGAACAAGTCAGAGGGTGGGAGTCAGAGGCCCAGGGCCGTGCGGGTACCCCGTCCTCAGGCAGCGTTCCAGGCTCCGCCCTGCACCCCTGGCAACCTTCGCCCAGCTCTGGAGTCTCCCGCGGGCGCCTCGGGCTTCTGCGCGCAGGACCTGGGAGTGCGGTGCGCCCCTGCCCCTCAGAGGCAGAGCTCGGAGCAGTCCCACTGATGGAAATTGCGGTGTAGACTACCAGGGATTAGACGGAATGACACAACCCGGGCCCCCGCAACCCCAGGGGCATCCCGGGCTGCCAGGGCCGATGCTCAGGGCGACGTGGGTGGCCAACAGCCGGTAATCCCTGCTGTCACAACACTCAGCTCAGACTGGATCGAGCTGGCAGCAGGTAACCACCTGCCCAAACCTTCCAACAGTCTTGGCGAGCTGCTACCCGGAGAGGAGGCTAGGAGGAGAAAGAGGCTAGGGTGGAGGAAGGAGTGGGATGAGGGGACACCGCGGAGAGAGGAAGAGAGTGCCTTCTGATCCTCGTGCCACTCCCCAGGCCTCCTGCTCCGTCCGCACGGACAACCGCAGATTGGCCCTCGGACTGAAAGCCCCTTGTAGACTCCTGCACTGGCTTCCACTGGGCAAACAGTAAACTGCCAGGCACGGCGCCAGGCGCTTCAGATACTCAAGACGATTCCCCAGACCGTATGTATGGAAGGCACCAGCACAATCCCGGTGCAGTTTTCCCCATGTCGCTCTCCTAAAGCCTTTTCCGTTTTGAAACTTAAGCAAACTGGTAGAGAGAGACGTCCACGTAAACTTCGAGCACGCTGCGCTCCTCACCTCCGGGCGTGGTTGTTAAGGATAAAGATGCTTGCAAAATGGTCCTGCCTCGAAACTCAAACGGCAAAGAAAGACCAGCACATGCGCCCCGGACCCCTCCGGTTGCCCGAGGCCGCTGTGCCTTCTCCAGGGACTATTTTCACCCTGAAAGCCTTCTCTGGCTTTCCGCGGAGGATTTCTGACAACTTAATACTCCACTACAAAATCCTTCCAAGTAGCTGGGATTAGCGCCTCCCTGTCGATTACTTGCACAAATAAAACACCTGGCACAGGTATGATCTTGAATCCTGAACCTCTAGCAAACTGCAGAAAGGTGGCTTTTTTCTGCGAAGGTCATGCTTTTTTGTAAAGGCAGCTGCTGCTTGGTAAAAGGTGTTCCGTTTTCTAGCTCTGGTGGGGTAAGCGATAAGTAAGGCGCTGTCAGTTTTTCCTAGAAGTGGGATTCAGGATAACAGGCACCTTCTATTACAAGAGCATCTCAGAAACTCTCACTCTAGGCAGGATGCCAGTCTTTAGACCAGACACCCAGTTGTTTTTAACGACCCGCTGGCCCTGCAGAAATAGTGAGATCGACTAAGAGTCGAAGACCCTTCCCTTAACCCTCAGCGATCCCAGGAGTCCCAGTTCGGCTCCCTAGCCCTTTAAAAATCTGTAAGGGCGGGCGCCTAGACGGCGGAGTTGCGTCTTGGTCCTCTATGGCCCCAGCATCCAGCGCTTTTGTTGTACCGGCTTTTGCGGAATAAAACAAAGTGAGCAACGCGAGGGTACTGTTTCCCTGCACCTTCTAACTTTTTCTCTTTTTAGAATGGCCAGAGTCCTTCCCTTCCTCCCTCACAATTTCTGGGATATGGGCTGGGGGCGAAATGGCTTCGGTACCTTCTGGGTACGCCAGGTGCTTTGCGTCTGCGGACGCGGGCGCAAGGGGACTCTGGTTCGATGCTGCGCTGTACCTGGGAAGGCAGTGTACGACCGCCTTCCAGGCAGATTGGCATCCCTCGTGCGCAAGTCAATACTCTACGAAAGAAATTCCACGTGTAACTAAATTCAACACAGAGTCTTGAGCACATGCCAGACCTGGCAGTCAGAACCCTGGACCGTTCTGTGAGACCCCAGTCGTGCGCCCCGGCGCGGGAAGTGAAGGAGCCCAGCTGTGGCACTGGGCAACAGCACGCGTCAGACTCCCCCTCTAGCCTCCCCAAATAACCACGGCTAGCGGACCGCACTCACCTACTGCCAGGCAGATGGGGAGCAGCAGCCTGAAGATGAGCCCGCACACCACTTCCGAGGCCATCGCGTCGGTCCGCCGAGTCCAAGCACAGGGGAGAATTTAGAGGTCCCTAAGACTGGGGCGTCAGGTCCATGTCCACCTAGGGCCTCGGGCGGCGGGCGGCTCGCAGCCGACCCAGCATCGCCTCGCAGAGGGCCGCCGCGCTGGCCGCCCCGAGGGCGCGCTCCCCGGGGTGTGGGCCGCCCCTCACTCGGCTCTCTCTCGCCCCTTGCAGGTCTCTCAGCCGCCCTTGGCCGGTCTCTCCTCGACGCGTCGCCGGGCGCTCGGCCTCCCCTAACCAGGCTTTAGGTAGCCCCCTCGCCAAGCGCCCGACCCCCCCACGACCCGCCCATGAAGTGTAGAATCCCCAGTCCGGCGGCGGTGGCCTCTTCAGCAGGGAGCCGGAGCCAGAACCCTGCACGGAGCACTTCGGAGGGTCCCGGGGGGCGGGGGGGGACGCAGCGAGGAAAGGGGCCAGGAAGGGCGAGTTGTCCTTTAGCCTGGCTCCTGGAGACGCGTCGCTCAGGGACGGGAGGGCAGTTTTCTTCGCGGAATCCCCACCGGAGCCAACGTGCCTCTGCTGCCGGCCGCCGGCCCCCTGCTCACGCAGGCTGCGGCGCACGGCCTTCGGCCTGGACTCTCGGAGCTGCCCGAGGTCCCGAACCGCCCCGTGGCAGATCGTTGAGCGGCGGTGCAGCTCAGCCTCTGCGCCCCACAGATTCGTGCGGGACAGACCCGGGTGGGAGCAGCAAGGCGCGCAGAACCATCCCCGACTGCACGGGGCTCGAGCTATCGGTCCGGGGGTGGCGCTGCGAGTCCCTCCTTTACTAGGAGGAATCGTGCGAGCGTGGGCAGAAATCAAGACGAAAGCACAAAGCCAGTGGGTTCGGCTCCAATTCCCTCCTCCACGGCCTCAATTTAAAAAAAATAAAATGAAAACCAAACGCCGTCCGGATGCCAGCGCGCCCCCCGCCCGCGGCCGTGCAGCCTCGCCCAGGCGGCGCAGCCCTGACTTCCCCGCGGGCGCGCACTTCTCTGCCTTCAATGAAACTTTCGAAGCCTCACTCCGGGGACGGGCGTGCCCACGGACCAATGGGACCGCGGCTCCGGAGCCGGCGCGCGGAGAGCCCGCCCCTGCGCTGAAGCTCTCGAGGCGGGCGCGGAGCACCGAGGCGGCGAGCGCGCCCCCACCCGTGGCGCCGGCGCGCAGGGAGAAGCGCGGCCTCTCCTGCCGCGTGGACTTTTAAGCGTCCGCTTGCCCCTGCTTGCGCCTTTCCACCGCTGCTGGCTCCACCAGACCTTCAGCCCTGCTCCGTCCGGTCATTTTGCGGGAAACAGAAGCCCCAAATCCTGGCATCCCGTCCACAGGGAGTGCCCCTGAGCTTACACAAACTCAGAGAATCGTTGGGTGCGCCAGGAAAACTGCACAGGTGTGGCACAAGAGTAGTCGGGGGCTTGAACAACTCTGTGGAACTGTCACTTGTGCCAAGTTCACGCGTACCCACTTGCATCGATTAAGAAAAATAGAGCCCGGAATCAATCCAGACCAATAACCTCTTGTGAAGTCGTTTTGAGAAGTTTCAAAGCCGAATGGGCTCTGAGAAATCCCCGGTCTTACCGAGAATGGGTGTGGGCGTTCAGATATGTACCCACTTAGTACATTCTGGAGAACTTTTCTTTTCTTTTCGCCTCAGATTTGTTTGTTCCTTGCTATGACTCCTGGGGGAAAGAGTATAAGGTTTCCCTTTTCTCCTTCTTGTTCCCTGGGTGAGATCTAGAGAAATCGGTAGCCGCTGGGAGATGCCAGTGTGTCCCGGTCCCTCACTTCCCCATTATCCAAGAATTGGGGAGATCTGCTCCTGCTGGAGCTCTGTTGAGATCCTCAGAAACAGAAGACAGATGATTTTCTGATCTGTAGGGAGGACCATTCAGAGTTGGGGTTTTTTCCACCAAGAGGATGAGAGGGAAGAATTTAACTTCAATCAGCACCAGCATTCTAGGCTTGAATTGGTTGGAGATGATAGAAAAATCTGCTGATGAAAATTATGTAAACCTTGCTTCTCTGTGTTAACCAGGTCTCCCTTCTTTGAGATAACAGCAAACTTGTGTTTTAAGTTCAGATGCCTTCCCAAATTTTGTGAGAATGACAAACTGAACCATTACTTTTTAAATGAAGACTGGAGGTAGCAAAATCTTGTGAAGATACCCCCAAACCTAGACCTTGTGTATACCCTGGAGCTCTGAAGAAGCCTGGATATCTAAACCCCAAATGTATTCATGAGCCTAAAAGTAGGGGTGGAGACAATAGGAACTTAAATTATCAGCAAATCACTGACTACTACCAAGAACTGTTTTGTGTTTTGCAGAATCTGCCTAGCATTTGGATGGATGTTCATAGATGGATTTCTCTCCCCACCCCCCACAACTTGTTTTGGACCTAAGAAGTCTCAGAGGCCTCCTGAATTTTAAATAGTATCACGTAACTATATGAATGTTCAGTTTTCTCTGAATATTTCCTCACATCCTTTCTAAGCTTTCCATACACCAGTCATGCAGATGCCTTCAAAATAACTAACACGGATGCTTAAGTTAGAAGACACAAGAAACCTAGCAGATAGATGATCTTACCAAATGTATTACTTGCTTTCTCTGCCACATTGTGTACCAATATGGCTGTTCAGTTTTTAAAGATGGTAAGACCTGGATCTCTTTTAGTCTTACCAGCACATGCACCTAAGGAGTTTTAATTGTCTAAACTATACGTATAAAGTATTTTCCATCTTGGCTGCATGTGACCGTCACCTGGAAAGCCCCGTATGGAATCTCAGTGCTCAGTCTCCATACCCAGAGATTCTGATTTAATCCTCCATACCCTCCCTTCCATGCCTATATTTTTGTGAAAGCTCTCATGTGATTCTCAGGTGTGCAGTCTGAGTAGACAATCACCGTCCTCATTTACATATCAGAATTCAGAAGATGTGCTTTAAGTTTTCAATATGGGCATCACCAAACCAAATCCTCCTTCCAGGGGGCTACATTTTCGTAATGGGGTGACAAATGCATATCAGTAACCAGTGGCATTGTCTTTATAAGGGCTATTTTACCCTAAAATTCACCTAAATTGAGAAGCGGTAGGTACCTAATACCTAACTTGTTTTTAAAGACAGCCTTGATTTTAAAGACTCGCTAGTCCACAAGAATATTGATCCCACTGGTCAGGACTCTAGCGTGGCTAGAGACCTTAATCCTCAATCTGAGCAAGAGACCCAGTATGAGGTAGAAAATATCTGGGGGGAGAAAATTAACTACATAGAAAACTCATTAACACATTATTTTGATAATTGATGAGTGCCTAAAGCACATGACCCCAAGTTTAGCACAGGCGATGAATTAAGCACCAGTCACCACATGCCTCTCTGCATCTATGTGGACAATCAATGCAACAGCTCCATTTGATCATTACAGAGAGTTTAGTGCCTTGGAGTCCTCTTCCAAGTTGAAGAAAGTCATAAAACCTACATGATATGCAGTGGGTTTAAACAGAGACAAATTATAGAGTGCTAAGCAACGTGTCTGGTGCATAGTAATCATTCAGTGACTATTCACTGCCATTATTACCATTATTGTAACTGTTGTCATCGCTATTGCTGGAAAACAAGGACTGGTTCTGTATTTCTGAGACTGTCACACTAAGCACAGTAACCTGCTCCCATACTCAGGAAGATGCAGGGGATCTAAGTAATATGTTTAAAAACCATGGCACAGTTGCATAATACATCATTTCCTAAGTGTTTGAGTTTTAGCCATAAACTTTGTGCCTTGCGTTTGTTTCGTCTTGAGTTTGGCCTTGTGTGGGTTTCATCTTACCTGTTTAGATATGATCTTTTCTGAACTTAATTTAATGCTACACTGATTAACAAAATCATTCAGAAACACCATCTTCAACCCTGGTGCTAATTTTCTCTAGCATGCTCACTATTCAAACACTACCCCATATCATGTCTTGCCCTATTTCATTTATTATGACCTCAAATGCTTTGTTAGCTTCTTTTGGAAGATCTCAGGGGTGGGTATCATCTCAGTCACGCTGCAAACCCTATTTCCCAGAGGAACATAAAGTTGTCAACCTGGCATTTTCTTCTCCCAGCAACCTCTGCCAAAATTCCTTGGTGTCATCTAGCCTTACGGAGGATGGGATGCCTGCCTCCTGCCATCCTAGAGGATGTCTTCTAGCATTGGTAACATGTTTCCCTTTGGTATGTATCCATACAACATTTTTAGATGTATCCATTTCTATGTTTTAATTTATAAGTCACAATATTTATTTAGAAGTCATTTTAGTTAGACAGACATTAGTTAGGAGGCACATAGTTTGGGGCTCCTATACTTGAAAAAATTTGGAAGCAGAACAGAAGTTTTTGCAACTTTTTTGAGCTGTAGATTTAATGTTTACAGTGGAAGTATTTTCAAGGTCCCTGTATTTCAAAAACCTAGATCACTTCTAATAATTTGTAAGAGGCATCACCGTGTTATACCTCTGCTACAGAGGTTATCCCCCTAATAGTCTTTCCAGGGTCATCTAAAGGGGAGGTGCATAAAACGTCTTATGCAGCCAGCAGACTGCTGATTTTGTGTCAAGAACCTTGAAAAATCGGCTGACATGTATAAGTGTTTTATCTTTCCAGTCAGATTTTAGGCTTTCAGTGCACAGACAAAATTTCATCCACAAAGCAAGGCATAAAGCAGGCTACACAGCCAAACATTGTTTCTAAATGAGTTGCATTCGATTTATTTGCTATTTATTTGCTTCCATGACACATACACACATGTCCAAACACACAAAATATCTATTACTGGGTAAGAAAGAGCTCATATGAAAATAATGGAGCATGTAAAATTTTACTTTTTTTTTTTTTTTTTTTTGCAAGGTTCACACATAAAGGAAGAGATTATAAACTCATGGGGAGGGTGTTCTGCCAAAGCTGATGACTTGCCTTGGGCACACAGGTCCCCAGATGGCTGACACAAACACGTGGAAACCACCATTCATTATTCACAGCCAATATCAGGAGCAGATTTTTATCTCAGGAGTTGTCTGGCTGTTTTCTGTGTATTTGCTTTTGAAGGCTTTGAAGAGGTTGCTGGTCTAAAAAGGCTTATCAAACTCTGGGGAGAATTTTTAAATGGGCACTGAAATTGAGGGGACAATTTAACAGTGAATTACAGTCATTTGAAGCAACTTAATATGCAAAACAAAAATCACGAGATTTTCTCTTTATAGCTCCCCAGT
Organism: Mustela putorius furo; assembly: GCF_011764305.1. Lineage (NCBI taxonomy): Eukaryota > Metazoa > Chordata > Mammalia > Carnivora > Mustelidae > Mustela > Mustela putorius. Next base: position 7,483,592 of record NW_025422010.1, on the reverse strand, counting down.
CTGTATCCTAGTAGATATTTATTAGTTAATAAATACACACTTCAGAATGATCTCAATTCCAATTATATGTGTTTAAACTCCATCAAGGTCTCTTCAATGGTCTTAGAAATGCTAATATTCTCAGTAAGCCTAAATAATTTTCATTCACTGGTCTTTTATAGAAGTTTCAGATATGGGTATGCAAGTTTTGGAATTGGCTCTAATTATTAATGTTAGCCCGTAAGGAGGACTCACAGAGCCCATTCAATGACTATTCAGTCCTCTAGGTGGAAGCTTCGTTCACTTACTCTCCTGCAGTGCCACCTTTCGGCTAAAAACATATTGAAAAAAAAATACAAGTACTTAAGTCAGGAAAGCAAGCAATTAGGCACAATCCACAAAGATCTCTTGCAGCCAAAGATACACTGATGGGCTCAGAAATACAGCAGGAGCAGAACCAAGTGGCTGCTGCCTTTATGAAGGAGCATCCTATCAAGACAGACATTAATCAAATAATTATAAATAATGAAGTAAACAATACACATGTGCAGAGCACTAAAGGGGCATTAGACATTAGAGGAGAGTATAAACAGTGAACCCAACTCATTCCTGGGGAGTTCCGGGAGGACAGATTCCCCAAGAGGGTGGGTTTATTGCAGTTTGGAGGGTGATGGATCCTCGAGAGGGTAAGCTGCATGAGGGCAGGGGCTTTGTCCTGTTTACTGCTGCACCCTCAGCACCTACAACAGGACGTGGACCATAGCAGACACTGTCTATATACTTGTGGAACAAATAAAGGCGTATCTAGGTGAGTGGAGGAGGAATGACAAAAGGGAGGCAGGAAGAACAGCCAGCCTTCCGGAAGCAGAGGACATGACGTGGTGAAGGAATTGCAAGCATCTTGCAGTCAATTTCCATATTTTACTAACTCTGGGTCCTCCACAGCTTACACAATGAGTTCTAATTCATGTCCTTTCTATGTTCTTTTTTTTTAATTTGCTTGTAACAGTCCTAAATGCTTACTAAGCAAAAGTAGAATAATGGACGCAGCCAGGCATGTTCAAGGAATAAGGATGGTTGCCCGCAAACCTGGGGGGTTTACCAGCCTATGTGGACCTGCCTTTGGGTTGCTACTCTGCACAGAGACTCAGCCAGAGACACTGGTAGGAAGTTTCCAGACTTGGGTCATCATTGCTGCTCTGGCTAAAATAACTGCTGGATTTTTTTCAAATTTCTCCCAGTTCGAAGTTTCTGTGTGTTTAGTGTACCTTCTTTTAAATCTTTGTATAGAGAGAGCATATGTGTGTGTGTTCTCGGGGCCTGTGGCCACACTGTAGCCAACGGGCTTCTTGAGGTCCAGAATGTATTCATGCTGTCCGTTCACTGTTCAGTCGATGGAAGGCCCTGGCACTTCTGAGCAATACTCACCAACCTGCCAAACAAGCAAAGCAGACGTCGCTGGTGCACTTCCTGACTCTGGAAAGTCCAGACCTTTTCCTCCGTGGAGCAGCATGAGACTTTTTTCTGCTTGCCCAGCAATGAGATAAACATCACGGGTTTTTCCAAGATTCTTTTAGGTCCTTCATGAGCGTTTTTGCTTGTTTGTTTTGGGATGTGAGGAAATGGTCCCTCTCACTAAAATAAATAGAGGACGCCAGTGTCCTTTCTCCCAAGACCGAAATACAATATCCAGGTCAGAACCAACCCCCCTCCCCCGCCATCACCTCAGGAAAGCAGAGTCTTCACACCCACTGCTGCAGAGCTAGACCCAGGGTTCACTTGTCCCCCCTTTCTAATGGGTCGGAGAAAATGCCTCTTTCTGTATCCTGTTAAAAAGCTGAGGAAAGTAGACATTTTAAAGAGTGCTACAGAATCAAAGGTGAACATACAACGAATAGTATCAAGTGTCTTTTCCAAAATACAAGTTGCTGATGTTATACATCTCACAACAGTGGCAGCATTCGTAGACACCCTAAAATAACTGGCTTCCCTCTTCCCACCCCCCCTCCCCGTCCCCGAATGAATCCAGGGCAGGCTACACAGTTTGTGAATTTCAGTGCAAAATTATTTCAGTGCAAAATGTGAACTCCTTGTTCAAAAAGCAGCAGAAAAGTGCTAAGGGTACTAGAAGAGAAAGTTCTTCGCTTTCTCCCACAGCATTTCTCTCTAACTGCTGCAGCATTTTTCATTTGCCATTTAATGATGTTCTATGTGAAAAAAATTAAAATTATTTAAGCTATTAGCATGAATTTAACCACAAATCTTTTTACCATGCAATGCCAGTTTTAAATGTAAATATAAGAGCAGGGACCTCATTTGCAGAATCACTGAAGTCACATAATTCATATTTTGCAGCTTGTGCACGCATTCCTATTTTGTTCTTGGCAAAACTATTGACATGAAATGAACCCAATTGCTTTCATTTCCCTTTTTGATACACACACGTGCTACCAGCACTCTGGACTTCCAGTTTACTGATGGGGAGGAAAAGACTAAGAGCAAAGGGAACTGTGGGTTGTCTTCTTTTCTCTGTCCCTGTTATTACTCAGAGTATTTGTGGTTCGCTAACACAGGGAAGTCACCTAAGTAAGAAAGGACAGGACAAACAGTGTGCCTTGGCTATCAGTGATTTTTACAGTGCCACTGCCATCTTTCTGCCCTCTTGTTCAAACAAATGGTGTGGACTCTGGAGGCTGTGAGTGTTCTGGCAGCTTTCTCAGTCATAAGTAACACACCTGCCATGTACTCCCCAGAATCGCAGGTCCACTGAATTCTGCTCACGGACACCAGGCCAGCCAAATGTGAACAGAACACCAATGTACGGTGGACATGCATATCACATGTATCTCTGCTCACGTCATGTTCCTTTGTCCTCTGGATGTCACTTGCAAAACACAAGTTCAAAGATAAAATTACTAAAAATTGCAAAATAAGAAAAACAGGGCATTCAACCAAGCCCGCAGCCCTTTTAGCTGGTGGTGGCAGTGGGGGGTTGTGTGGGAACTTGTCAGGTAGCACATGAGGAAATCCAGTCCTGGGCAAGTCCTACGTGTCCTTTTCCTGGCCATTCACTCAACTCCTCCTCTCCAGCTGAGTGTCCACTCGTGTTGCTTCGCCCGGACATCTAACTCCATTCCGAGAAGAATCCCAGCCCTTCATCTGATAAAAACCTATCACAGTCTACCTGCATGTCCCTCTTCCGATCCAACTATGCAGTTCCAGGTTCTGCTCTACAACAAGTTGCCAAGATAAAAAAAGTATGTTTCAAGGTTCCCTGTTAGCATGCCTGTACCCCAGGAAATTACTTCTCTTTCATATTTTTCATTCCAAAAACTCCTGAGGCTCCTCAATATCCCTTACCACACACACCTTCACGAAGCTAGGCTTGCACAAACCTACCCATAAAGTTTTTCAATATTGTTAGACTTCAACCATTCAATAAAAAAGTATATAATAAGTATTAGCATCATGAAAATATGAAATAAAACAACAGACGGAGGGGGATATTCACAACATATGACAATGAGTTGTGATTGCTAGCCATAGTGTTTAAATAATTCATGAAATTTACCTAGGAGAAAAATAATACACAGGAAGACATTCAACCTTGCTAAAACTAAGATTAGAAAAATTAAAAACCAAAGTGGAGCACAATTTTTCACCCATGAAATACATGATTAACTTGAAAATGTTGTAAATGATGTTGGCAAAATTATGATGAAAGGCAAACATATGTTTCTTTTTTAATCCAATGTAAATTTGAAGACTCCTTTCATAAAGGAATGTGGGGAAATGTATCCCACATGAATCCTATAAACTTATCCTGAGAACTAATACAAAATAAAGAAAACCTTTTCATCATAATACATTCATTAAAACATTGTTTGATGAGAGTGAAAAAGCTGGAGATAATACCTGATTATCTAGCAATAAGGAAAGAGATTAATAGAGCCCACTTATAGGTTATTCATTGAACTGTATTCAAATATTTTAATTACGAAAAAATCAGTAGCAAGATGTTTGATATGTTAAAAAGCCAACAAAATTCTGGCCAAGCTATGATTTCATTATGTGAAATGAAGTATGCTGAATAACAGAACAAATTAATATAGTTTGATTCAGTCAATGGCAGATTGTAGTATTTTCCCCTTTTGTCTTGTATTGCCATGATGTTCTATGGTATTTGTTGGACAATCACATTTTTTTTATTGTGATAAACTCATATATCATTTAATTTTCTCAGTAATTATACGCTGACACTGATTTATGACTTGGCATAAGCAAGCCCAACTAAACACACGAGCTTGTTGGAAAAACAAGATGAGGAAACACACTTGAACACATTTAATAACCTATAAGCTATGAAATGTAAACCAGTATGTATTATCATTACGATCACTAACATAATTTTTAGTTAATGCTGTATTTTTTAAGCCAAGAGCTTTGAGGAGAATTCTCACAGAAATAATGTGGATCAAGCATATTTCTCCACATGAGTCCTGACTCCATTCATTTTATCCACTGGAAGAGAAAATCATGTTACATTTGGCAACTTCGTAGAAACTCAGATGCAAGGAGAGTGGCCTTTAGGGCATTTCTTTCCCCATGGAGTGAGCAACATGCTTGCTTCTTCTTCTTTTTTTTTTTTCTTTCCTTTTTTTTGAAGTTATTTATTTATTAGTTAGTTATTTATTTGACAGAGAAAGACACGGTGAGAGAGGGAACACAAGTAGGGGGAGTAGGAGAGGGAGAAGTAGGTTTCTTGAGGAGCAGGGCAGGATCCTAGGATGCTGACCTGAGCCAAAGGCAGATGCTTAATGACTGAGCCACCGAGGCACCCCAAGTTTCTTGAGATAGTTTCTAGAACAGGTCAGCATTAGTGACTTCAGGAAGAAGTTCTGATTCAGAATGGAAAAATAGTACAACTGAGGAATAGAACATGAGCCCGAAAGCCAAGAAGACTGGGTGTGTGGTTGCCCTCTTGTCTTCCTTGCCAAGGAACAGAGCACAATCACACAACCTCTCTGCCCTACAGTTTCGGCAGGCAGAAAAGCTAAGCAATTGTATTAATAATCCTTATTTCTCAGGGCTCTAATGTAGATCAAAAGTACCCGATACTATAAAGCTTTGAACGACTACTATCATTGAGTTTGCAGACTTTATGGGGAGATGGTCTCCATGTTTTCTGGGCCACACACACATACACACACTGACCAGAAAAGGCGGTCTTTTGCATATGCCCCAGCTATGAGTAATGATATTTTTATGTTATCAATTAAACATATAGGTATCATATGCATTATCTATATCTGGTAATAGCTAAATGTGTATTGTTATATATGGTATTTATATTTATAATATGTTAATATGTATGATACTTATATTTGTATGCATGATACATATATATTTTATTTATATTTATATTTGTATCATATATATTTATATTTTATATATGCAGTATTAATATTTAGCATATATGTACACATCTCACTATCATTACCTAATAAATCAGGGCACACAACAAATTTAGGACAAGAATCATTTATAAAACATAATTCAAACATCTCTTGATAGTGCTGAATTTTTTGTTCAATTCCCATTAGATCTGACTGAATGAAAATTGCTTTGATGGAAGCCCTGTGGTAGTGGCTTAAGCAAACAAGAATAGATTTTTCTCACATGCCTAGAGTCCCGAGATGGGTAGTCCGGAGCTCATGCAGCTGTGCTGTAACATCTCCAGCATCTCAGGCTGGTTTGACACTTCCATCCTATCACCGTTCACCTCTGATATTCCTTTGTGGTGACTCTCACGTGGGCAAGACAGTGGCTCAACCTCCAGCGCTCAGCCTGCTTTCCAGGCTGGAAGAAGACAGTGACAGAGGAGTGAAACATTTACTGGTTGGTGTGTCCACATGTGTTTTGAGGACAAAGCACCTCAGGTTAAGAGGCTGTGGCTTTGTCTTCCTTTCTTGCCCCAAAAATGTACCTTTTAAAATCCAATCCAGTCCAATACAATACAATGTACTTTTCGCATCCTCCCCAATTCATTCCCCAAGTCATCTGAGTTGCATGGAGGTTTGACTTGTTCAAGGTCTCTTGGCAAGCAAGGGGCAGAGTTAGGACCAGCAGACAGATGGGCAGACTGCACCGGAGTCCTTTCCACAGCTCTGTGGTGGCTCTGGGACAACAGGCACAATGGATACCATGAGCAGGCATTCTGGGGGCGATCTAGGATGAGCCCACAGCCTCAGCAGCCATGTCCTGGCATTGACATTGGAGATCCACCCAAACACGCAGATACTGTGGTTCTTGAACACAGGGCTTTAAGGGGACTCAAGAATTCAGTAAGAATGATAGAACCCGCACCAGGAGGTAAAAGTGCACTGCCCCCCCAACCCCCCCAACCCCAGAGCCCTTACCATTGGATGAATATATCTGCCCCAGCTGGAATTGCTACATAGTGTGATTCAACCTCATTCACTCTCTCCCCTTTTCTCATCATGGAATCAGGGAGGTTAGGGAAGCTATTTCTCATCCTTAAAAAAACAAGAGTATGTGAGGAAGGGATCTGAGATTAAACAGATCAACATTCAAACCCCAGTGTGTGCACTTAGAAGCTGGATGACCTATAATGGGGAACTTAAAATTCTGGAATTCTGTTTTTGTTAAAACAATGAAGATGAAGTATGGCCAGAGAGAGCCGCAAACTCACAGTCTGTACAGAAACCAAGGGTCTGGCCACTTGGGTACAGGGCTGCTGGAAAGGAAGAAACAGCTTAATCATTTTCCCAGAAGCCTGAAAGTCAAGCAGATTGTAGTGACTATAATGATGATACCTTGCGTTTATCTGGTTCCTTTCTCTTAAGAGCTCAGAGTGCTTCTCAGACATTATCTCATTAATTTGCAAATCATTCCTGGGAGTTAGGTAGGAATAAAGCCAGAGAAAAGTTTCTAGCTTACCACTTTACTAAGAGGCAATGATTGAAATATCCTCTCTTGCAAGTAGATGCACCTTCTTTGCACAGATACGCTGTTACATAAAGCATGCACAGAGAAGATCAGCAGATTCTTGCGATCTCTAAAATAATACACATTTTGCAGAAAAGAAAGTCTTGAAATAAAAATCTTTTTTGGGGGGTGGCGCCTGTGTTGCTCAGTGGCTTAAAGCCTTCATTCAGCTCAGGTCATGATCCCAGAGTCCTGGGATTGAGCCCCGAATTGGGCTCTCTGCTCAGCAGAGAGCCTGCTTCCTCCTCTCTCTCTGCTTACTTGTGATTTGTCTGTCAAATAAATAAATAAAATCTTTTTAAAAAATAAACAAATAAAAAATTAAAAAAAAAATTCTTCATAAATGAAAGGGCTTAGGGAGTTATGCTCCCAGAAGTTTAATAGGAATCCAGTGAGATTAAAAATATGATATTTAGTGTATGTAAATGTGAGCTTTCTTCCTCAGCACATGGCAATGACTGGAATATGATTGTCCTTTAAAAAGAACCCAAAAGTATGGAGAGTGGAAATATTTTCCAGTGATCAAATGAACACTGTGCAATAGAAAAGGACACTGATCTGATCAATGCATTGCCAATATTTGGTCCCATTAGCAAGGAAGTTCCTAGAGGGAACGTTTCCCCTGACAGTTGTTCTTGGCATGAAAATAAGGAGGTAAACATGAAGTCCCTAAGCTCATTGAGTCTGGGAAGCAGATATCCAACTGGGGGGAATCAGTCCAGGCAGAGAACAAGGCCCTTGCCAAGAAGGAAGATGAACTCTGGCTGCCTTAGGTCAGCGTCTCTAGAAGCCCAGCCTGAGTGGTGCTTTTGGTGCAAGTGACTGCTTGAGGGGAGGCTGTCAGATGAGGGGTGGGAGAGCAGGTGGGCAGGGGAGGAGAGCGAAAGAAGGATGGGGACTCTAACACAGACTGGGGTCAGCCTGGTCGCAAGAAGCCCTTAGAAATGCAGACTGCATCACAGAGAGGACTCCGCTTCATGAAAGGGACTGCTGTTGTACTTCTTTGCTGGTCAGTCACTGGCCATGAGGTGCCCAGGGCATGCAGTGGGGTCATAACCTCCCTTGACAGGTGGCTGCTATCCAAGCAAGGGCCATGCACTGTAAAGGGGCAGCTGTGACCACGAGTAGCCGGGACTCAGTGTGCCTGGGGAGGCAGTGAAAGGCAGGTGCCGAGGAGAGCTCGGGGGTTGGCTTTGGCGCTGCTCGATGACCAGGCAACTGAAAACACTCGTGGTCTCTCCCAAAACAGACACTATGTTTCATTCGTCTCTCCCCAAACATATTCCCTTCTCTTCCAATAAACCCATATACAGGCGACCAAGAAATCAACTCATCAAACAAGACAATAAAGCAGCCAGTCATGTGAAATAAGGTATTCAGTAAAAGCTGTGAAATGCTCTCTACCCTCAAAGCACAGTGGCCAAACGACTCCTCCCCTTCTCTTCACTGCTCTAAATCCCATCCATCAACTTGGGCAACGCTTTCGGGGGGGTTTTGTGTTTTGTTTGTTTGTTTGCTGTCGTTGTACTCTTAGCATTTGCTTTATTTCAGACACTGTCCTTGGCGTGGGCACATAGTAGTAAAAAATGGAGTCCCTGTCCCACGTCCAGTCCAGAGTAGGACCCTTTCAGGGGCCATCTCCCCCTGGCACAGCCTGCAAGGCCACACACAAAAAGAGAGTTGGATCACAAAGCCAGTGTTCTCTCTTCATGGGCTTGGTGTGTTACTGAGACTCGTGTCAGGTCTTTTCTTGCCCAAGAGGACAGTTGCCAGTTAGGTCTGCTTCACTGCTCTGCAAGATTCAGACAGATGCCAGGGGCTAGGCCATCCTGGTTGTAGTTGCAGCCAATCCTGTCCCACAAGGTGGCCCACATGTGGTTTGACAACCCCCCTTACAGAGTAGTCATGAATCCTCGCCAAGGACAACATGTATTATTTCTAATATACTTTCTATATTAAAAAGGATTAGAAGTGGGCATTGATATTGGCTAAACGCCTTGGACATGCAGCTAGGCAGGGGTTTTGATTTCACTCCACGTGAAAACAAGTTCTTTTTCTTTTCAAGGCTCACACATCTGGTTTCTCCACCCCCCCCAAAAGCTCATCTTCTCTGACTTCTTATAAGGGTGTTTTCTCATTCTTCAGTTGTGGCTTCAGACCCCTCCTGAGAGAATCCTTCCCTAACCCCCCAGTCTGTAGCTTCTGTACCCTCTTCCCAAATTTTCATTATTCTCCTTCTCGGTGGGCTGTTCTTTTTCTTCATAGCAGTTTCACTACTTTAACTTTTACCTGTATGTGTCTGTGTGCACATGTGTGTAGGTTTGCATCTGTTGTCATGCTAGACTGAAAGCCCACTAGGGCTGCAAACATGTTTTGTTCATCACTTAGATCCAACCCCAAGAGAGACTGACACAGAAAACATACTATTGGAGGAGAAGGTCTGGTGCAGTGGCTGAGAGCATGGACCCCGGATTCAAATCCTGACCTTCCACTCACTAGCTCTGGGGCCTTCAAAATCTCTAGGCCCCAGTTTCCCTATCAGTAGAGTGAGGATATTGATACCACCTGTGTTTCTGTGTCATTGTCCTATTTAGATGGACTACTTCATGTAAAGTGCTCAGATATGTCCCTGGCACTTGGTAAGCCCTTAACAGATAATAAACCACTTTCGTTTGTAGCTTGGATGAAGAGACAGAATGTGTAGAGCACTTCAAAGTCCCGTGATTCTAATAGCTCTGTGTGCACCAAGCAATTGATTTGGAAGAATGAAAACCTTCCAACTGTCCATTGAGTCTTTCTCTTGAAGCTTTGAAATTCTGTTTTGCTTGCTTTTCAGTTCTCCCTTTGCCATCCTTGTGAGAGATGAGATAGCAAATGCCTCCTTTTCCTCGGTGCTGCCCCTGTTGACCTCAGTGCAGGGAGTGGAGACACAGAAGAAGCAAGCCCACAGGGCCCTGGCTGGGCAGGTGCAGTGGCAGCCCTTCCAGCACCGCACAGCCTGCTAACCACTAAAGCAGGTGAAGGACAAGCTCGTGCATGGCTGAGCTCTCCATGGAAGGGGACAGTCCCTACCGCTCACCATAAAATGTATGACCTTATGAGAAGATGCCATAAGCACAGATGTAAAGGAAAACGATGACTGCAAATAGAAGAAGATTAAGGGAGATGAATTTATTCCTACGATCTACAGAGAAGAAATTACATCCGTGGAGACATAGAAAACTATTCCAGCCCACAAGACATTTATAATCTAGGAACACAAACTAGGCTCAAACTAAGTCACAGGAAGAAACAGCAAATGCGAGAATTTGCCCACACTAGAATCATGAATCCTATTTGCTTTCATGAAAGCTCTCCCATATAGAAGTATGAACAGTATTTAGATTCTTTTTGATTTGAGAGGGAGTATATGTGGATTTTAAACATACTAGTGAAATTTAAACAAAGTTCCCTTGATGAAGGGGCCACTTATTCTCAATTGCTCTGATACACAAGTGCATGAGATCTCATGGCGTAAGGTTATTATGAGGCCCTCACCCATACTGTGAACTGGTGTAGTGTTACTAGAAAATTGATTTGCATTAATTGTAAAGGCAGATTGCAAACTCTAAGGTCACCACTGAAAAATGTTTAAAAAAAAAAAGTCTTACTTATTTTCCATTTGTATATATTTCTGGGAGAAAATATTTGCAAAAAACATATCTGATAAAGGACTATATCCAAAAATACACAGAGAACTTCTAAAACTCAACAATAAGAAAATAAACAACTTGATTTTAAAAAATGGGCCAAAGTCCAACCTCATCAAAGAAAGCACATGGAGAGATACTCCACATCATGAGTCACCAAAGAAATCCAAATTAAAACCATGAGATGCCACTACACACCCACTCATATGGGTAAAATGCAGAACACCGATAACACCAAACGTTGACAAGGACATGGAGCATCAGGTACTCTCATTCATTGTTGGTGGGAATACAAAACGATACAGCCACTTTGGAGACAGTTTGTTGATTTCTTACAAAACTAAACGTATTCTTACCATATGATCTGGCAATCACATTCTTTGGTATTGATCCAAAAGAGTCAGCAAATTATGTCCCCACAAAAACCTGCACATGGATGCTTACACAGGCTTACTGACACGAGCCAAACTTGGAAGTAACCAAGGTGTTCTTCAGTAGGTGAGTGGGTGAATATACTAGGACACATCCAGACAACAGAATATAATTCAGGGCTAAGAAATTAGCTATCATGCCATCAAAATATATAGAGGAACCTTCTATGTATATTACTAGTATATTATATTAGTATATTAATATGTATACATTATATATTATTTATATTGTATATATTTGTATATATAGTATATATTAGTATTATATTAATATATATATTACTATTGAAAAAAGCCAATCTGAAAAGACTCCATACTGTGTAATTCCAGCTATATGACATTCAGGGAAAGGCAAAACTATGAAGACTATAAAAAAGGCCAGTGGTTACCAGGGGTAGGGCAGAGTCCCAACTGTCCCAGGAAGAAATAAAGAATTTGACTTGCTTTGCATCTACTAAAAATATATTTTTTTAAATTAAAATCTCCAAACCAAGGAAATGTTAGTTCCAGATATTATTGGTAAATTCTATAAAACATTTAAGGAAGAAATACTCACTTTCTAAAAATAGCAGAGGAAGAAACACTTTCCCAGTTAGTTTATGAAGATAATGTTGTTCTGACAACAAAATCAAAGAAATTATACAGGAAGAAAATTATAGATCAGTATTCCAAGGAACACAGACTAAAAAATTCTTACCAAAATATTAAATCCAACAATATGTAAAGAGAATACTACTTCATTACAACATAGTGCTTATTTCAAGATTGCAGCATAGTTCAAATTTGAAAATCTGTGAGTATATATGAAGTCACTACATTAGAATAAATAAATACACATGGTTATCTCAAAAAATGCAAAAGTTAATCTACAGGTGGGGACAAGCGGCTATGGAACCTCAGTTGCACTGCTGACTTATCCCTGCCGGAAGCAAAGGGTCTTGAGGTGACTCATGTCAGGAAAGGTCAAAGGCAATTTTCTGGAGAAAGGGGCAGTAATGAGGGAGCCACTGGGCAGTGGGTCTACCAGCCAATAGAGGATATCTTTGGGAAGGGGTACTGCAACATCTTCTGTATTATATATACTCTAAAGTATGGTATCTCTTCAATTTGTTTCTTTTACCTTCATCAGTACATCAAGTGGTTAATATAGCAATAATGTATGTGTGTATGTATAGTTTGTATTTTATGTTGTCTGAATTCTTGGACTATATGGATATATGGAGAGAGACAGAAAAAGAGAGAGGACAAATATCAAATATGAATCTTAGAAATGTTTGGATCATGGGGCACCTGGGTGGCTGAGTCAGTTAAGTTTGTCTGCCTTCAGCTCAAGTCATGATCTCAGGGTCCTGGGATTGAGTCCCGCATCAGCCTCCCTGCTCAGTGGGACAGTCTGCTTTTCCCTCTCCCTACCCCTGCTTGTGCTCTCTCTCTCTCTCTCTCTCTCACTCACTCTCTCTCACAAATAAATGAAATCTTAAAAAAAATTTTTTTGGATCTTCATAATGGATGTATAAGCATTTACTGTATTATCCTTTTAATGTTTTCTGTGGGTGTAAAAATTTTGAAGTGGATGAAAACTAAGTATCCCCTTTAAATATAAAATAATTCTAGAACAATATAAAAAAAGATGCTTTTGCCTCAAACACATGGAAGGTGCTCTGTAAAGCTTTGCGGCCCTTAGGAAGCTTCCTTTCAATTTAGTTGTGTGCAAATGACAAACTGCTTATACAATTAGATTTTCTGAGAAAACTGTCCCAGAAATATTCAGACCTTAGCCAACTGTGAAAGCAAAATGTCTTTTAATTTGCAAAACAGTTTGTCTTTTTGTACATACATATTTTAAAAATGATTTTAACATTTAGAGTTTCTTGTATGTCTCATAAAGGAAAGCTTCTTCTGACTTCCAAAACTTTAAAAAGTTTAAAAACGTAAATTATTTGCAGAGGTTTTATGCAGTTTAGGAGAACTATGCAGCAGTTTTGTAACTGCAGAGTTTGGCACCTAGTATTTTGCTTTGGTAATTACAGAGCTATGGTATTTAACATCATATTTTTACAGTTTTGTCACTGTATTATGCTATTCTGCAGCCAAGAGGAAAAATAGCAAACCATTTTTCATTGGATATCCCCCCCAAAAAGAGAAAAACACCATGACAATGAAGCCAGGGTATTAACAAAAAAAATCTGCAAATCCAAAAAAGGAGCTCTCCCTAGCTTTCAGGCATCCTGACTAGAAAAGATTCACCTAATTCTCTCTCCATCACACTTTTTCTCCACTCATTTTCTTGGTCTCTTCTGGATCATCTTCGGAAACAGGGACAGGGCAGGCAAAAGTGACTGTGCTAGTGCCGTGGGAAAAAAGTCACAGAAGGCTGTATTTCTGGGAGATTCGAGATACATAAAGCTCAGGAGACATAGATCAGTCAGGCACTAGCTCGTTTGCTACCACAGCCCTGGAGGCAGAGACCGCTTCTACTTTTCATCCAGAGAGAATCCCATGTTCCTTTCCCTCATCTCCTGCTTCTCTATTTCCTCCTCTCCTTTTCTCCCTCCTCTTCCTTCTCTCCTTCACTGCCCAATGCCACGTTCAGTCAATATGCAGTCAATACAAGCTGGGGGCAGCATCGTGTGCCTTCTATTACATCACTGATTCTAGAAGGTCATGCCTGTCCCTTCTTTGGCCCTTCTTCCACTCCTGAAGCCCCCCAGACACACTCAGAAGTCACTGTGAGTGAGCAGCCTAAGAAAGAAAGAGAGGGGTAAAGAAATCTTTGGCATGAAAATGCAATGAAGAATTCCCTTGGAGTGTTCTATGTCCTGTGTCACTACACTCGATGTAGTCAAAATATAAAAGTCAGTCTATGACATGGTAACCTTATCTTCAGATAATATTTTGCAAGAAAAGTCATCTGTAAATTGATTGACTAGGTTTATGGAAAGGATTAAAGTTATCTGCAAAGTAAAGGAAACTCCATCGTCGCCATGATCACCCCTCTTGCTTTTAAAATCACACAGTTCATCAAATGCAAAGTAGACACTGCACTATATTCATGTTAGCAACAGGGAAGAGGCACAGGGCTTCAGAACAACTCCCAAGTTCCAATTGTGTGCAGCTTCAAACATCTTTAAGTGCAACTGTTGAAATAGGTTCTCTTTTCATAATATCTTACACCTGTAATAGCGCCTTATGATTTGTAACCTTGGCCCCAGACACATCCTGGCAAGCCCTCCCTGATCCAGGAAAGTTAATATTAAGTGTCTCTTGGAATGTTTGTACTTTTCAGGCTATGCCACCTGGTAAATTCCATGATATTTTGGCAAAGTCTATCCACCTCCTCCCTCCGTGAGTCTCTCAGGATTGCCAACTGAAGCGATTCCATATGACTCAGACCATCCCGGGTCCCACGTCTCCTGCAAAAACCATCAGAAGTCAGGGCAGAGTGGAGTAAAGCTCAAGAGAACCATCAGGTGATAATGCATTTTCCTTGGAACATCAGTCCTGAAATAACCTCTTCAATGGCCAGGTCAGGCAATTCCCCCTGGAAGCATCAAACACACATTACAGCTTGAAAAAGAAAAACTGGACTTCCCCCAAGAAAGAACTAAAAAGGCACCAATTAGCGATACCACAAAGCCACAAACAAACCTACCTCCTTCATCCTGTCCTGCTCTTTTAATTAAAAACATCAGTAATATGTAGCGTTCAGAAAATGTTTACTGAGCACCTACTGTGGGCTGGGTAGCCTCTACTTCTCCTCTCCTTGCCTGGCAGTTAATTATAGCTGTCCCCCTCCAACCCCAGCCACCATGAGCTTCATTATGTAACTTTTCACACACTGTGACTCCCTCTTCACTTTGCTCCCCGCCCACCACTCCTCAATTCCAAACTCTTTGCTGTTATTTTATTCAGAGTTGTATCTTCGAAACATAGTTGGGTGCTCAGCACACAGTAGGCACTCACAGACTAGCCACTGAGTGAATGAATCATCAATGGAGGGCTTGTCAGGCACTCTGTTGGAATCTGAACATTAAAAATATCTTTTCTGAGATCTAGCTGTGCTATAGGCAGTGTGTTTAAAAGTATGTTACATTGTTTCATTTAGTCTTAACAATAGCTCTGCAAAACAGGTGTCATGGTCATTCAGAGTGAAGAGGTCAGACAATGTGTGTCCAGCCAACAGTAGAATCAGGATTTGACCCCAATCTCTCTGATACCATAGATGTCCCTCATCCTCAAGGAGCTGACAATTTCTAGAGAGAACACGTATGACTGCAGACTAACTGTCCTTATTACTCTTCATTTAGATTTCTGTGAGGCTATAGGGGAGCTCATTGCTGATAGAATGTGAAGGGGGAGAGAGAAAAGGGTAAGAAAGGGTTAAGTTGATGTGTGAAGGACAAATAGAGTGGGGAATCTAGCTAGGAAGGACATTAAAGAGCATGCTTGGGAAGCAAAAGTAGTGTGTCACAGTAGACCAGCTGTTCTAGGGGAAACCCTCCTGAGTCACCAGACAGAGCCGGACTCTTCTCTGGCTGGTGGAGGAGCTGATGGGGTCACAGAGAAGCCTGACTGACTCCCGTCTATAGGTCAGAAAAATGTTCCTACCAATAACATAGAAAGGGGTCGATTCTGGGGACGGGATAAGGGTTAGTTTCTAGTTAAAACTAACAGATGAATGAATATGTGGGGTGAAGGGCAGAGAATTCAAAAGGATTTCCATCTCAGAGAGTTGGAGGAAGAAGAAGAGAAGTTGTCTGAGGATCCAAAAAACCTGAAAGGTAGCAGAAGGGTCTGATACAGGTTTTGAAGGATTTGCTTGCATGTGGTGTTTTCTGACTCAGCAATTCTTCTCATGAAGGTATTGGTTCCAGGCCTGAAGGGCATTTCCCAGTCTAGATCACTCATTACTACAGAAAATTCTTGATGAAATTAGAGTGCCTGCAGTTCTGGCTTCCTGGTCCTCTGACTGTGTCATCCCTTGTCATTCCACCATAGTTTCCTGGGCCTGAATTACCCAGAGAACCTGAGTAGCAGACATGACGATTTCTCCTGGGTTAGAGCACACAGCATGCAGATCTTGCTTCGGCAGAGCTCCCCGCACTCTGCTAGGGACCTTGTCCCCAGTGGCAGGTTGCTGGCTGAACATGTCTTGGTGGCAAGGTCCAAATGTAAGGGATGATAGGATGCTTATGTGGGATTTTGGAAAGTGGGAAAGAGGCAAGCTCTGGCCATACTCACCCTCAGCAGAAGGAAGAAAAATACAAATTTGGTTCAATGCAGCTTTCTCTGTGCATTTAAAACCTGGTTCCCTTTCATAACCAACTTGCTGTTACTGCCTGTGGGTCTGCTTGGGCCCATGAGGGGTGTGCAGAAAAATCTGCTCCAGTCCCCTGGAAACCCAGGGTGCTTGGCAAGCACCATTTGGAGCTCCCTTCTGGAATCAGTGACAGCATAGACACCTACAGTTAGGTACCAACGAAGTCTGGAGATGTGGCTTTGGAGTCAAGCCAACTAATGTGGGGGTGGCACTGCCCTTTGGGGCCTTACTGATGGTGGGGACTAACAGATAGCAGGTACTTTTGTAAATTCAAAAAAGATGCTGTCCTTTTGTAGGAATAGGCCATTCTGATTTTTTTTTTTTTTCATTTGAAAACTCATTCCTCTCCTTCTAGCTAATAGTTACAGGAGAGAAGGGCTGCATTACCTGTTGCATAAATTCTTCACATTCTAACACCTGGGGCTTAAAGAAAAAACGGCCTAGAGAGAGGCTGGGGTGGGAGAAACAGAGAGAGAGAGAATCAAGAGACAGACAGACACACACACACACACACACACAGAGCCACTCTAGGAACAACAAAGCCACAGGCTTTGTGAACAATAAAAGTCAGGAAGGAATTTAGAAGGAATAAGAAGGGATTTCTGGCTTAGCCTTATATAATAGGCAACAAAACCCAATGCTTGAACCCAGG
The DNA here is from genome assembly GCF_011764305.1 of Mustela putorius furo. NCBI lineage: Eukaryota > Metazoa > Chordata > Mammalia > Carnivora > Mustelidae > Mustela > Mustela putorius. The sequence continues at coordinate 7,466,513 of NW_025422010.1, read as the reverse complement.
CTGGAAACTCAACAGGACGTAGGTTTCGGTTTGCTTGGGGCACAGCCCCTCAGAGGGCCATAAGTCATTGCTACCAAGTGCTGGGGAGGGGGATGGGGGCTCTCAGATCCCTCCATGTGTGCACAAACCTTCTTTGCATATTTATTTATTTTTCATATTTTAAAACTGAGGTATAATTGACACATAACATTAGTTCAAGTGTACGACATGACAATTTGATATTTGTATACTCTGAGAAATGATCACCACAATGAGTCTACTTAACATCTGTCATCATACAAAGTTATAAATTTTGTTTTTTCTTGCAATGAGAACTTTGAGGATTTATCCACTGTCTTGGCAACTTTCAAGTATGCAGTACGATATTATTGACTACAGTCACCATGTTCTACAGTACATCCCTGTGACTCACATATTTCTTCTGGACCCTCTTCACCAATTTCCCCCACTCCCAAGCCCCCCCTCCAGAAATCTCCATTCTGTTCTCAGTTTCCAGAGTTTTGTTGTCTTTTCATTGATTTGTTTTGTTTTTTTAGATCCACATATAAAAGAGATCATACAGCATGTGTCTTTCTCTGTCTGACTTATTTCACATAACTATTTCCCTCTAGGTCTATCCATGGTTTCACAAATGGCAAGATTTCATTCTTTTGATGATTAATATTCCATTGTATTCTTTATTTATTCAACTATCTGTGTACCTTTACTCATCTATCAGTGGAAACTTGTAAATCAACTAACTATTGTAAATCATGGTGCAATGAACGTAGAGGGCAGGTGCCTTTACAAATTAGTGTTTTTATTTTCTTTGGATAAACACCCAGAAGTGGAATTGCTGAGTCATATGGCAGTTCTAGTTTTAATTTTTTGAGGAACCATCAAACTGTTTTCCAGAGGTTGTACCAATTTACATTCCCACCAAGAGTGCACAGGGATCCCCTTTTCTCCATGTCCATAGCAGCACTTTTATTTCTCATCCTTTTGATAATTTGAAGCCATTCTAACAGGTGTGAAGTGGTATCTCATTGTGGTTTTGATTCACATTTCCTTGATGATTAGTGATGTTAACCATCTTTTTATATATCTCTTGGCCATCTGTATGGTTTCTTTGGAAAATTTTCTACTTAGGTCTTCTGCCCACTTTTTAATTGAGGCTTTTTGTTTTGTTTTGTTTTTTGCTACTGAGTTATATGAGTTATTTATATTTTTTAGGTATTAACTCCTATCAGATGTATGATTTGGGAGTATATTCTCACACTCAGTAGGTTGCCTTTTTATTTTGGTGATGATTTCCTTTGTTGAGTGAAAGTTTTTAGTTTGATGTAGTCCTGTTTGTTTATTTCTGCTTTTGGAATCAGATCCAAAAAACCCTCACCAAGACCAGTGTGAAGGAGCTTATTGCCTACGTTTCCTTCTAAAAGTTACATGGTTTCAGGTATTGCATTTAGTCTTTAATACATTTGGGGTTAATTTCTTGTGTGCCATAAGATATAGTCTAGTCATTTTTTGACATGCAACTGTCCCATTTCCCAGCACCATTTCTTTCTTTCTTTCTTTTTTTTTTTTTTTTATTAATTTGACAGAGAGAAATCACAAGTAGACGGAGAGGCAGCCAGAGAGAGAGAGAGAGGGAAGCAGGCTCTCTGTTCAGCAGAGAGCCCAGTGCGGGACTCGATCCCAGGACTCTGAGATCATGACCTGAGCCGAAGGCAGCAGCTTAACCCACTGAGCCACCCAGGCGCCCCCCAGCACCATTTCTGAAAAGACTCTCTTCCCCTATTGTACATTCTTGAGGCCTTTGTTATGATTAACTGACTATGTAAGTGAGGGCTTGTTTCTGGGCTCTCTGTTCTATTCCACTGATCTCTGTGTCTGTTTTTATGACAATACCATACTGTTTTGATTACCATAGCTTTGTTTGAAATCAGGGAGCATGATGGCTCTGCCTTTGTTTTCCTTTCTCAGCGTTGTTTTTTCTATTCAAGGTCTTTTCTGGTTCTATACAAATTTTAACATTGTTCTATCTCTGTGAAAAATGTCACTGGAATTTGTACTGAATCTGTAGATTGCTTTGGACAATATGAACGATATCTTTTCATCTGTGTCTTCAATTTCATCAATGCCTTATAGCTTTCAGTGTATAGGTATTTTACCTCCTTGGTTAAAGACCTAGGTATTTTACTGGTGTTGATGCAATTGTAAATTGAACGGTTTTCTTAACTTCTCATTCTGATTGTTTTTTGTAGTATATAGAAATATAACCTTTTTATATTGATTTTGTGTCCTGCAAACTTACTGAATTCATTTACTGTTCCTAACAGTTTTGAGGTCAGAGTCTTTAGGGTTTTCTATACATAGTCTCACATCATCCACAAATAGTAACAGTTTTACTTCTTCTTTTTCAATTTGGATGCCTTTTTCTTTTATTGACCAATTGCTCTGGCTGGGACTTCTAATACTATGTTGATAAAAGTGGAGAGAGTGTACATCCTTGTCTTGTTCCTGATCTTAGAGGACAATCTTTTAGGTTTTCACCATTGAGTATGATGTTAGTTGTGGGTTGGTCATAAATGGCCTTTATTATGTTAAGTTACATTCCCTGTATACCCTCTTTTTGAAAGCTTTTATCATAAAACAATGTTGAATTTGGTCAAATGTTTCTCTACATCTATTAAGTTGTTTTTATCCTTTGTTTTATTAATGTGGTGTATCACATCGATGTTGAACCATTCTTGCATTCCTGGAATAAACCCACTTGATCATGATGTGTGATCCTTTGAAAGTATTTTTTAATTCGTTTTTTTGTTGAGTAATTTTGCACCTATGTTCATCAGGGATATTGGCCTATAATTTTCTTTCTTTGTGTGTGTGGTGTCTTTGTCTGGTTTTGGTATCAGAGTATTCCTGGTCTCATAAAATGAGTTTAGAAGTAGTCTCTTCAGTATTCTGGAAGAATTTGAGGACAGGTATTTTATCTTTTTTGAACATTTGGTAGAATTTGCCAGTGAAGTAGTATGATACTGGGCTTTCTTTTTTTGAGAGGTTTTCTGTTTACTGATTCAATTTCCTTACTGTAATTGGTCTATTCAGATTTACTATTTCTTCCTGATTCAGTTTTAGAAGAGTGTATGTTTCTAGAGTTTATTAAATTCTTCTAGGTTGTCCAACTTTTGGCATATAATTATTCATAGTAGTCTCATGATCATTTGTACTTTTGTGATATTGGTTACAACTTCTCTTTCATTTTGTATTTTATTTATTTGAGCCCTCTTTTTTCCTTGTTAAATCTAGCTAAAGGTTTGTCAATTTCATTTATCTTTTCAAAGACCCAGCTCTTAGTTTCAATGATCTTTTTTAATGTTGTTTTAGTCTCTATTTATTTCCATTCCAATCTTTGTTCTTTCCTTCTCTCTACTAACATTAAGTTTCATTTGTTTTTGTTCTTCTGGCTCCTTTAGATTTAAAGTTAGATTGTTTATTTGAGATTTTTCTTGTTTCCTGAGGTAGGCCTGTATCTCAGAACTTCCCTCTTAGTACTTCTTTTTCTGGAACCCATAGATTTTGATGTGTTGTATTTTTAATTTCTTCATTGATTTCTTAATTGTTCCATTGGTTGTTCAGTAGCATGTTGTTTAATCTTCACATATTTGTGATTTTTTCAGTTGTCTTTTTAGTAAGCGATTTCTGTTTTCATATTATTGTGATCAGAGATGTTTGATATGATTTCAGTCATCTTAAATTTATTGAGACCTGCTTTGTGGTCTAACATACACTTTATCATGGAGACTGCTCCATCTTCAATTGAGAAGAATGCATATTACACTGTTTTCAGATGGAATGTACTCTATATGTCTATTAAGTCTATCTGGTCTAATGTACCATTTAAGGCTGATTTTTCCTTATTAATTTTCTGTCTGGATAATCTACCCATTGATACAAGTGGGATATTCAAGTCCCTTACTATTTTGTATTGCTATCAATTTCCCACTTTAGGTCTGTTAATATTTGCTTTATATATTTAGGTGTTCCAATGTTGGGTGCATAAACATTTACATATGTTATATTGTCTTGTTGAGCAGGCCCCTTTTGTATTATGTAATGCCCTTTGTTGTCTTTTACTATTGTTTTTGATTTAAAATCCATTTTTGTCTAAGTATAGCCACTCCAGCTTTTTTTTTGGTTTCCATTTGCAAGGAGTAGCTCTCTCCATCTCTTCGTTTTCAATCTGTGAGTGTCCTTATATGTAAAGCAAGTCTCTTGTAGGCAGCGTATAGATAGGTACACAGACCTTCTTTGTTGCAGTTAGTAGCCATAGACCCTTATGCTCTCATTTCTTCTAGAGTCTTCTAAATTTGATTCAGAAAACAAAGGAGATCAAATGTTTTAAAGATCATTTTTGGCTCATTTTTCATCCAGACTTATTCAGTATTAGAAAAATTTAATTTTTTTAAAAGATTTTATTTATTTGACAGACAGAGATCACAAGTAGACAGAGAAGTGACAGGCAGTGGTGGGGAAGTAGACTCCCCACCAAGCAGAGAGCCTGATGCGGGGCCCCATCCCAGGACCCAGGGATCACGACCCAAGCCGAAGGCAGAGGCTTTAACCCACTGAGCCACCCAGGAGCCCCTAGAAAAACTTATTTTCAAGGAACACAGGCTTTGTCAATTTCACTGAAGAATCCATATCAAAGCAAAGTAATTTAATAAGGATGCTGCTATACTTACATTTATCCATAATATAAGTTTTGCTTTAAAAGAGCCATAATATAGCACTTTTATAAATCTGAAAGTGTCATCAGAACAATATATCCAGTGGTGCCTGGGTGGCTCAGTCAAACATCTGCCTTTGGCTCAGGTCATGATCCCAGGGTCCTGGGATCAAGGTTCACATAAGGCTTTCTGCTCAGTGGGAGCCCCTTCTCCCTCTCCCTTGCCTCTGCTTGTACTCAATCTCTCTCTCTCTCTCTCTGCCAAATAAATAAATAAAATATTAAAAGAACAATATATCCATTCATTTTACTAACATATAATAAATTCTAATAGTAGTACCATACATACTTCTTGAGAACAATCTATCTCAGGCATCTAAGAGAAGAATGCAAATTAGCAAGATGATGTGTGTTCCACAGGTTTAATTGTATTTCAGTTAATTTTGCTTTAAATCCAGAACATGAAGAGGAGGGTTATAATCGTAAGAACAGATAAGCCAATTCGTTCAGGATAATTTAACCCATTATACAACTAAATCACAGTACCACCATACCCAGCCCCTATTTAAAACCACATTTCTGAAGCAAACAAACACTATGTTTCTGTAGCAAATAACTTCAGGTTCCAATGTAGCATACTGGGGGAAAAAAACCACCCCTACCTCTTCTCAGTTCATAGCCTAGGAATTGAGAGCCTGGGTGTGAATTCAGGGCAGGGTACTGAGCTGCCTCTGCTGAGGACTCCATTCCTGTGACCCTGTGTGGGCTCCAGCCAGGAAGAGCCGACACCCTGGCAGCTTCATGGGGTTAGGGGGTTATTACTGAGCTAGAGGCTGGGGAGGTGCTAAGAAGCAGAGACATCTTTCCTCCTGTTTCATTTCATTCTCCTCCTGTCAGGAGCCTGATAAATATTTAGTTGAAAGATTGATTCATAAACGAGAAGTGGATATGATTTCCCCTCACTGCAGAAAATAATTAATTATTTGTAATTATTTATCTAATGCCTCCTTTTCCCACTAGACTTCCAGCTCCAGGATGTCAAGGCTGTATTCGTTTCAACCTTTGCTGGCCATCAGCACAGACCCTTACCCATACTAGAGTACATTTGCATTAATAAAACAAATGAAAAACAAAACAAAACAAAACGAGTGAATCGATGGGTATAACTAATGACAATGGAAGCTCAGGAGGATTTGTTGATTGTTATGTATTTTCCTCTGGCATTAGAAAAATCACCCACAGGGTCTACTGTCATATTGTATGTCAAGAACAAGAGAATTTACAAAAGCTTGGAGCTTGGAGTGCTCCATAATAAGATTCTCATACATATATATAGATATATATATATATCTATCTATATAATATATATGATATATAGATATACATGTGTATATCTATATAACATGTATATGATATGTAGATCTATATATCATAGCTATATCTATATAGATATAGCTATGATATATAGATCTACATATATATGTAGCTATGATATGTAGATCTATATATCATCTATAGCTATATCTATATAGATATAGCTATCTATAGATATCTATTATCTATAGATAGCTATAGATATCTATTATCTATAGCTATATCTATATATAGCTATAGATAATAGATATATATCTACATATAAATATATAGATATATATCTATATAATATGTATATTTATATCTATCTATATATCTATCTACATAAATGTATATGTAGATATATATACATATCTATATGATAGATATAGATGGCCCAAGTATACCAAAAACAGCGGAGTAGGGACTTGGACCCCGAACCAGATTACAGTCAGAGTTTTTAAAGGCAGAGTAGGGGTGGATTCGGCGGTAGGTGAGGACAAAGGGGGTTATGGATGATGCAAGTCTCTAAGGAATTTTGGAAGCGAGGTCTCCAGGACCTTGAGGGGCTACCTGTTGTCTGAGGAAAAGATTATTCATTACCAATAATAAAAATCTTCCTGTGAGACCCTTTAGATGTATATCAGTGGGTCATATACTTGGGAATGATTATCAACACTATTTTGGAGGTTTAGAGATAAAGTTTCCTAAAGGAATTGTTAAAGTAGACTTACAGGATTCTGGTCAGACCTGTCGGGGTAGGGGGTCGGTCAGGCTAGGATTGTCCTTAGCAAAATCTCAGGGTGAGGGCAGTTAAGTCTCAATTTTAGTATATGTGCTGCCGAAGCAAGCACAAGGGCAGTTAAGTCTCTAGGGGAGAGCCACTCTATCTGTTTCAAGGGCTTGTCAATAGGTGAGGAATTTTAATGATATTTTTCTCCCTCTGTTTCCCACATCAGCTAAACTTGAGGGGGGATGGCCTTAATTTTCTCGGCCTCCACATTTCCCCCTGAACAATTTTGACCCTTAAATCTTTAAGGTTGTTGAAGGTGGAAGGTCTCATCTTCTGTAACTTCTTCCTGCTGAGTAGGGGCGTAGAGTTGTCCTTCCCACTCGGGTCAACACTGATCAGTTAAGGAATGTGTAGGGGAGTTACGAAAGATGGAGGCAGCTGAATCCAGGGGTTAAAATCAATCATTAAAGGAAAGAGAGACTGTTAAAAGTGCTAACCTGAGTAGGTCAGTTTTCTTGGCCTCCATAGAAAGGGATCCTATAAGGAACACTACAGTTCTTGGAAGTCAGAACCTAGCAGAGGACTTTGTGTTTACTGTTTACCAAATCTCAACTTTCTATTGATGTAGCTGATTTCAATTTTGGACTTCAATCCGACTTGTTACACTAACTCCTGATTTTTTTTTTAACTTTTTTTCTTAACTCATGAATTTCTACATTGAGACAAAGGTGTTTCCAAAAGTAAAGTCTACTTTTGGAGGCCACTTGAGTACAATCAAAGGGAGCAGCAAAAGGACTAATCCTGGCTCTGGAGACTAACCAGAGCTCTGGACCCTGCAGAGGAGATCCCCACGGACCTGGTGTGCAAGGAGCACTTTTACTTCTTTTGCCCATTTCTCAACAACCACCCTATTCCTAAATAATTCTGCAAGTGAGGGCTCTTCAATTTTTTTTAAGAAAGATTTTATTTATTTATTTGAGAGAGTGAGCCAGTGAGAGAGCATGAGCAGTGAGAAGAGCAGAGGAGGAGCAGACTCCCTGCTGAGCAGGGTGCAGAGTAGGGGGCTTGATCCTGGGACTCCGGGATCAAGAACTGAGCTGAAGGCAGATGCTTAACCAACTGGGCCACCCAGGTGCCCCTAGGTCTCTTAAATTAATATTCAAGAGATAATAACCACCTTGGGAGTTTGTTTAAACAAAACTGTCTACAAACCTAAAGGTTCAGACATGCGTACTTTTGAAAAGAGCTTGGACCAATTTGAAATGGTTAGGAAGCTCTGTTCTAGAGTCATCAGCTTCAAGCTCTTTCAACCACAACCCACGTGTTAAGAAATGCATTTTCCTTCCAGACCACATATGCATACACATGACATCAGAAACAAAATTTTGCTGTACAATATACCATGTGGCCTATTTGCCATTGTTTTTTTTCATTCTTTTTTTTAAATATTTAATTTATTTATTTGATAGAGATCACAAGCAGGCAGAGAGGCAGGCAGAGAGAGAGGAAGGGAAGCAAGATCCCTGCCGAGCAGAGAGCCTGATGGGGGGCTCGATCCCAGGATCCCAGGAGGATTATGACCTGAGCCAAAGGCAGAGGCTTTAACCCACTGAGCCACCCAGAAGCCCCTTGCCATTGTTTTCTATCTCATTAAACTGGGGGGAGGGGGTTGTGACCGATCTGTGGGCTGAGACTGAGTTAGTGTTAGCTCAGCAAACACTTTAAGAAGATACTAAAACTGTTTCTCAGGTCATTATGGAAAGTTTACTTTTCTTCTTGATTTCACCATTATGCATCATCATAAATCCTCACCATTGCTCCATCCTCTGTATCACTTAATCTCATTGAGCATTATTGAAAATTATTCAGTCAAATTTTGGTTCAATCACTGTTTAAGACAATATTGTGGTATGTGACTTCTTGCACCTGGGCAAGCATTTAGCTTTCCACTATTTTTTGATACAGCTTTATAGAAATGGCAATGATTTGTGAGTTTCAGTTCCTAGCACATGCCTTACTAGTGGTCAAATGTATAAAATAGAAATGAGTAAGGTTATTTGGAAGAATATCACTTACAAGTCCTTTAATTACTCATATTTCTAAAATCTTTGAGTGTTAGAATCTTGAAAAAGACAAATAAAACGGGACTGTGATAAAATAAATTAAATGATGAAAATATTCTTCACGGTGCTCAGAAGAAATCACTGAACTTTAAAGCTGAGAGGCAATTCTAGAAATTATCTGCTCTTACGTATTCATACTCATTTTGCTTCAAATTGGTACACTAACAGAGAGCAGCACACTCGTGTTCCCCTTCTTTTGGTAACCATTCATAGAACTATGTCTCAAACTCCTAAAGAATGGCTATAGAATTTTTGCAAGAGTCAGGATGTTTAAAAATACATTATGCAGCGATGCCTGGGTGGCTCAGTCAGTTAAGCCTCTGCTTTCAGCTCAGGTCATGATCCCAGAGTCCTGGGATCGAGCCTGGCATAGGGCTCCCTGCTCAGTAGGGAGTCTGCTTCTCCCTTTCTCTCTGCCTTTCTCCCCTCCCCGCTCCTTCTCTCTCTCTCTCTTCTCTCAAATAAATAAAACCTTTAAAAAAAATACATTATGCAATGCATGGTAGAGCTTTTTAGGCTCAGATCGTGAAAGCCCAAAATAAACTAGACTTAGAAAAACACTTGGGACTAGTGTCCTCATCTTTGACTCAAATATTTAATTTGGCTTCTTCCCATATTCCAGTCTCAACTAAAAAATACTGATGAAACAAATGCAAATTTTTACTAATTAACTTATTAAATTCACTTTAACCTTTCTAATTAAAAGCAGTAATACTAATAATAACCTTCTTGATACTTTCCTCATTCAGGGTTAAGCAATATCATAGTGAGCTAAAGAGAGTTCTTGATTCTTAATAGGGAGGGGTTCTGTACCTAGTATTTAACACTAACCCCAGAACTAAGCATGTGGCAGGTATTTGAAAGAATTAGTATTAATTAATTCATTAAGAATGATTTAGTAACTCCTGAAACTTTCACTGCAGAGATTTTGGCTTTAAAATGACAAAAAGTAACTATGGACAGTAACAAGACAGTATACCATCAATGTGGTTTTCGTTAAAAACTACCCAAAGCTGAAACATTTCAGCAGTGCAAATTATTCAATCACTATACTGAAAACATCCCCAAAATATTCTGAATGGATCATAGACAGAACATGTTTCTATTTCAAAGCTACCAAATTGGAAGTTCTTTTGAAAGCATATAGGCAAAAATGTACTACTGTTTTCCTAAGGTAATACTTATACAAGTGTCACATAATCGGGCAGTTAATTGGTTAGTGATAAGATGCAATGTATTTGATTAATTTTGGTTGAAAATGGTATTGCAAAAAAGACCACTTCATCAACTATTAAAATAATAAACAAGGCAAGTCCCACAATTTACAAGTAGATGTGTGATAAGCCAGAGTGAACTGATGATACATAACCAACAGAACTAAAAGCAGAAAATCAGACATCTCATTTTCAACACAATTCATGATTAAGCAGAGAGGAGATACTGACTCTGCACACAATGTGAATAATGCTTAATCTATTAAGTGTGTAAAATTTTACACATCATCAAAGAGGCAAGAAGAAAAATAAAATGCCAAAATACTGAATGACTCATACATGCTTTTCAAGTGAAAAACACCTACTTATGGAAATTATGACTATTTAGAACAACAGAGTTAAAGTAAACATTCATTCCCTGCCTATGGAAACAAAGTACAATTTGTCTTTTATCTAACTTAATTATCACAATTATAAATTAATAGGGTTTGCCTTCCCAAAAGTCTCTACCCAATTTCTAGAGCATGACTCTCAGCATTTGGAAAAATCATTCATTTCCATCACTCTGCTAAAAGGTTTCAGGAGCCTGAGAAGCTGGGTCATCAGTCTGGAAGTTGTACAGTCAAAGAAAAGTTAACCACAAAATGCAAACTTGCTTTTAAGTTCACAGGGCAGTTTATAAAGGTTACTCCCATACTTACTGCAAATTGAATCATATAAAAGTCAATACATAAAAACATATTGCCTTTGTTCGATAAGGATGTTTTCGCCGTCCATGCCAACCAATGTCTTTACATAGACCTCTGCAAAGTCAGCAAATCAACAAGAATTCAAACCTATGGAGCCTTTAATTCACTTTTGGGGTAAGGGTGAAGGGAATTATAACAATAATGTGACAGCCTAAATGTTACAGTAATCTCAGACTTCTTTGTTGATTTAGCAGAAAACACAGCAAGGGAGGTGAATTATAAAAAATCCTTTAGGTAATGGTCCTTTGTGTTCTGCCTGTTTGTTTTCTTTTCTAATGAAGATCATCTCATTTATACCATATTGTAAAAGTACTATTAAAACATTTAGTCTATCTTCTTTTTAAAAAGATTTTATGTATCCATCTGACAGACCAGAGATGACAAGTAGTCAGAAACACAGGCAGAAAGAGAGGGAAGCAGGCTCCCCACTGAGCAGAGAGCCTGATGCAGGCCTCGATGACCAGGACCCTGGGACCAGGACCCGAGCCAAAGGCAAAAGCTTTAACCCACTGCGCCACCCAGGTGCCCCATAATGTTTATTCTATCTTTATGCCAGAAAAAAATATATCCTAATAGACAGTATTAATATAATCGTTTTTTAAATTTAAATTCAATTAGCCAACATAGACTACATCATCAGTCTCAGATGTAGAGTCCATAATTCATCAGTTATGTACCACACTCTGTGCTCATCAAGTCATGTACCCTCCTTAATGCCCATCACACAATCTTATAATTAGTTAAATCGACAGATTTACAAGAAATCCTGGGTATGGTGCATAAACAATGAATTTTGCAACACTGAAAAAAAAATTGCGAGTTCAATAGCATAAGAATTGTAAGCTTTATCAAGGGAGGAACATTTACAGTTATAAATGCAAAATGAGCACATTCAAGTATGCCAAATTGCTCTTTCTTCCAACTCACTTTCTTTTCGTGCTTATCTATCATTCTGTGATTCTGTGAAGCGCCTACAATCATGACTGTTTGCCTTTGGACCAGATACTCTGGGCTATACCTAAGCTGTACTCTGCTGATTGCTGGTCTGCTAGCTGATGAGGCATGGACACAGGGAATGGCCTGAACTTTGAAGCACGTACATATGATGGCATCTTCTAAGATGGTTTTCTTTCCCAAATAACCTACAAGAATGCAGTCACATTGCAGGGAAAGATACACAAGAATTAGGCCTGCTTTACTTGCAAATTTCTCTGGAATTGTTTTGCCAATAACCAAAACTGGCAAGAAACATCTTCCTTTATTCTCTCTCTAGTATCAGTTTGATTTGGAACTGTGGTTTCATTATTAGTCCAGGATGTTCTATTGTTACCTGCAGGCTACAATTGTATATAATTGTTTCCAAAATCAACTGATTTCTGATAAGCAAATCCTTAGTTTGAAAATAATACGATAGTTGAAAATTGTTAGATTCAAATCAGAAGACTGGACCCCTGAATCCTTATTAGAGGCCTAAGAAGGCTCCCCAGTGATGTCTGCATACTAATACCCAGAGCCTATGACTATGTTAGGTTACATGACAAAGGGGCGATTAGGATTGCTAATTAGCTGACCTTGAAGTAAGGAGATTATTCAATTACAAAAAGGGTAGAGGACCTGAATAGACATTTTTCCAAAGAAGGCACACTGATGGCCATCAAGGTACAAGAAAAGGTGCTCATCATTGCTAATCATCAGGGAAATGCAAATCAAAACCACAGTGAGATATCATCTCACACCTGTCAGAATGCCTAGAAATAAAAAGATAAGAAATAACAAATGTTGGCTAGGATGTGGAGAAAAGGGAACCCTTGTGTATTGTGGGAGTGTAAATTTTTTCACCCATTGTGGAAAACGATATGGAGTTTCCTCAAAAAATTAAAAATAAAACTATCATCTGATCCAGTAATTCTACTACTTATTACCCAAAGAAAATGAAAACATTGATTCAAAAATATGTATGTACCCTAAGTTCACTGCAGCATTATTTAAAAGAGCCAAAATACCAAGATCTGGAAATAATCTAAGTGCTCATCAATTGATGAATGGATAAAGAAGATACAGTATCTATCTACAATGGAATGTTACTCAGCCACAGTTTAATCTTTACTGAGGGCTTATTATGCATCAGATACTACGCAGTGTCTTTCCTGTATATTTGATCAATTCTCCAAAAACCTCATGAGGTACATATAAAAATTATGCCCATTTATTATGAAAAACTGAGACTTACTGATACTCTTTTGTCCCAGGTCCTACACCTGCATAAGTGGCTGAGCTGTGATTTGAACCCTGACACCTACCTAATGATCCTACCTTCTCAACCACCCCATGATTCTGGTTGGCCAACTGTTCATACGTTCCCCAAATACTTCATCAACCAACAAATATTTATTGAGTACTCACTATGTGACAGACATTATTTCATGTTAACGAGGTCATAGCAACAATTTTAAAAAAAGATAATGCTAAGCTCTCAAAGAGTCTGCAATCAGTAGCGACTGATAGTCAACAAATATTTTTTAATTGCTTATCAAATGCCAGGTATTATCCAAGGCAGTTCACTGAATGTCAGAGCCTACAACATCTAGTACATGCATCATGGGTATCGGCCAGAGTGATCATCTGAGAATCAGCCCATCAAAAATCATTGTCTGATGCATCACAGCCTGTCCCATACAGACTGAAGTTTTTACTGCTTACCATATGGAGTGGCTCTGTTTTCACTAAACAGCAAACAGTATTTAACAACACTGAATTTACTTAGTATTGTGTTTTCAAATTATAGTAGAGATACTGTGGGTAGAAGATGTCCACTTTCAGGATGCCTGGGTGGCTTGGTTCCTTAAGTGTCTGCCTTTGGCTCAGGTCATGATCTCAGGATACTGGGATCAAGCCCCGTACCAGGCTCCCTGCTCAGCAGGAAGCCTGCTTCTCCCTCACCCACTCCCCCTGCTTGTATTCCCTCTCTAGCTGTTTCCCTCTCTCTGTCAAATAAATGAATAAAATCTTTTTAAAAAGTTAGAATATGTCTGGCTTCTAATTGGAAAGGACATTGTTTAGTGGAAGAAAAGCAATGTGTATCATACCAAATGTTAAATTTGCAAAAATCACTACCTTTGCTCTCACACAGTTTTAGCAATGATGTCAGAGAATTTTGGCTTGTCGAGTTCCTGTCTTTCATCCTGGTTTGCTTGTGAAAGGCTTTCAAGCTTAGAATGTCACAATAGAGCAATATTTATTCCTATCAACTTTTATTCCAAAAATGATTTTTGGTAGCTAAATGTCAGAATTTTAAGGATTTAGTAAGTACATCCACTACATGCATACTTTTAGCAGATTCTCCAAAAGGGCTTAATCTTTGTTCCTAAAGCACCACAAATCTTCATGAGATCATCTTTTAAGAATGCATCCAGAGTTCTTTCTCATTCTCTATAACTATAAATCACATCAGAATACCATCATGGGACTTGGATTCTACTAAGCTTTTAAAATTTTATGAAAACCACATTTTGACAAAATGATGTTAAAATGGTGAGTTTTGACTATGGCAAAAGGAAAAGTACATTCCTACTTAATAAATTACTAAAGTAAGTGGGCATGCATAGATAAAGTTAGGGATGAGGGAATATCATAGATATGGTTCTTTTTACCCTAAATGATGAAATCCTAATCAAAGTTCAGTAAGAATATAAACTTTTGTATTTAAAATGAGAAAAAGTATCTTGGTTATAAAGATATTTTCCCCTACAGATTTTGAGCTTCCCTCAAAAGAAAATATTAGAGATTATTCTCTGAGCTTACACTACATGTTTCCAGGAATATGTACTCTCTCTGCTAAAACAGCAGAATATCATCTTTCAAAGGATTATTCCTCTTATGAAAAGAAAACAGTTTTTGTTTTTGGTTTTTTGTTCTTGCTTTTTGTTTTTGGTAGTTCCATCTCTCCCCTGGAAATTAACGTATAAAGTAGACTATAGGTGTAAATGTGTGTTATACACACACACACACACACACATATACAACCTCACAATTGCTCTAGACATACAAGAAATCAAGTAGGAGGTGGGGGATAAAGGTGGCCGATTTGCCTTTGAAAAAAAGAAATGCCATCCATTATAAAGAAAGATCCAAACTTCCAGCAGAATTAAGAGGGAAAAGGGAGGGATGCCTGTGTAGCTCAGTTGGTTGAGCAACAGCCTTTTGCTCAGGTCCTAATCCCCTGGATTGAGCCCTGGGATAGGGTCCCTCACTTGGGCTCCCTGCTCAGGGGGAGTCTGCTTCTCCCTCTCTCTCTCTCTCTCTGCCCTTCCCCCAGCTCATACTAGCTCTCTCTCACTCTCTCACTTTCAAATAAATAAATAAAATCTTTTAAAAAAGGGGGGGGGATTAATTTGTGTAGAGTATCTCAATGTTCAATGTACAAATCCCCTTAGTGGGTTGCTGGGTGGTATGGAGACTAACCATTAGGTCTGAGGTTCTCTGGAACCATTGTTGCAAGACCCCAGGCTGCCAAAGCACCCCAGCTCAAGATGACTATATTGTTGGAAGGAAGAGAAGTCCAGGGAGGGGCCATCATCCTTATGACTCAAATGTAGGCTTTACCAAAAGTCCTATGATATTTAGGAAGATGGTCAGAAGATTTGTTTTCTGTGAAGCATTTACTACTAAAATGTTTGCTTTAAAAAGATAATTATAGAAGAAATTCACTGCTTACCTCATCTGTTTTGGGAAGAAAGAATATTACATTATAAGATACTTAAAGAAAATAAAGAAACAGACTTTTAGTGCTGGAACTCTGAAGTTCAATTGCAGTAATTCTAGAAGGGCAGAAGGATAAAAAAGCCCAATAGCAGCATTGTCAGCAGTCACAAAAGCTCTGCATAGAGCTAAAGAAAATGCATTGCAGGTGTTCTCAATTGTTTAATGAAGATTTCATAGCCAACTGTAGGCATCTCCAGCCTTGGCAGTACCTGGCTTATCTGAAATGTTTGTCTATAAATTTCAGTAGACTGCTGACCTAAGTGTTATTTAAAATGTCTGTACCCATTAGGTCTGGAATGCCAGAGGTAAGTGTGATTGCTGGTTTAATTTTAAGGTAAATATGATTGATTTCAAACCCTCACATTGAATATGTACATGGTAAACATTTCTACATGTAGATTGCTTTTAAACATACTTCTGTAAGTAATTGTATGTGTAATGAAGATTTTTGGTGGGTAAAAGGATATTTGGATTTTTTTAACTATAATTTTGCCTAAGTTCCTTCTGCATCCCAATTTAGGTTAATAATAACTCCCTGGACACAAACGCTTCTAATAGAGATTATATTAAAGATAATCTTGTTTTAGAAAGAGTCCATCTTGGTATTAACACAAAATCATGGCAGTTGTCGTTTGCAGGAACCTCCTATGTGTGGACGGGAGTTTAAGAGGCAGTTACACTGATAGACCTCAGACCCTTACTCGGTAGTGTTTTTGCTCTTTGGGTGGCCCAAACACCAGGAAGCAGTCATGCCCACAACTGGCCACAGGAACAACAGCCCTCATCCTTCCATTGACATCAGGCCAGAAGATGCCTGGGACCTTGAGTCATTTCTGTCTCCAAAGAAACCCATGCTGACATTTGGAATATCTGATGTCAGCTACTTCCTCCTGGACTTCTCACCCCACCTTCTCTTCCCACCCCACCCCTCTTCTATACAGAGCCTCATCTGTATCAAAGCTCCCCACCATACTTTCCCAGCTTCTGTATGGTCATGAAGCCAGCCTCCTCCACACCTTTCCAGTGTTCATTCTGGAACTGCCAATTATCAACCAGTTCCCTTACACTACGGTGTTTTGAGGAAACACCCTTTCTCTTTTCTTTTTCTTTTCTCTCTTCAATTACTATGTTCAATTAGCCAACATATAGTTTTATCCACTTGCCTCGTCCACATGCGCCCACAATACAGTGAATATAGATTGTCCTTTCACATTTTCCTGCCTCATTAGTTTTAGTACTTTCTCACTAGCCCTCCTTGAGCTTCTGAAAGGAAAGCAGTTATAAACCAAACTTTCTTGCCATTGTCACTTGCTAATCTCCCTCCAACCACAACCACAAGCTCTACCCTAACTGCTCCCTACATCTTAGAAGACTTAATATCCACTCTAACAACCCATCCAATAACTAACTTTACAATGACTACATATTTGCCTGCACTCAACTTCATACACTGACTTCCTGGTTCACTGTCTTGATCTTGTTTTCACTGGAGATTCCTCAACATCTGAAATCTTAAATTGTGGTATACACTCTTCTTTTTGCTGTTTTTAACTGTTTTTATTGAGGGGTAATTGACAGATATCCAGGGTATATAATTTGGAAAGTTTTGACATATGTATGCTTGCATAAAACCACCATTACAATAAAAGTTTTCTCCTTCTTTTTTTTTTTTTAAAGAATTCTTCCCTTCCAATCATTCTATTCCCTGTACCTTGTCCAAGGCAAACATTGATCTATTCTTCATCAGTATACATTAGTTTGTATTTCCAAGAGTTTTGCATAAATGGAAACAAAGAATATGTGTTTTTTGTCTAGCTCTCTTCAGTCAGTATGATTATTTTAAAATTCAAGCGTGTGTGTATCAATAGTTCATTCCATTTTCTCATGGGAGGTATCCCATTGTAAGCATACACCATAATTTATTTAGCAATTCATTTGATGGATTGTTTCCAGTTTTTGGCTATTACAAATAAAGATGCTGGGAGCATTCATGCATGAGCCCCTGCATGGACATTTGAATTCATTAATCTTAAGACCTAGAAGTGAAATAGCTGGTTCTATAGTAGGTGTTATGTGCAATTATTTAAGAAACTTCCACACTTTTTTCCAAAGTGACATGCCATTGTTCCTTCCCATCTGCACTGTTTTGAGAGTTCTGATTGTTGCATGTTCTTGTCAACACATATTAAGGTCTTTTAGTTTCAGACATTCTAACAGATAACATAGAATATTTCATTGTGGTTTTGATTTGCATCTATCTAATAACTAATAAAATTGAGCATTTTATCACTTGTGTATTTAACATCCATATATCTTCTTTGGTGAAACAACTCTTCAAATGTTTGCCCATTCTTTATTGAACTGGGTTCTTACAACTGAGTTGTGATAGTTCTTTACGTATTCTGGACAAAGGTCCTCTATCAGATATGTGATTTACAGATGTATATTCCAAACCTGTAAAATTTCTATGTCTAAGTTCATGAAAAATTTTGTTTATAGATTTCTTTTTTGTTATTGTTAAGCTTTAGAGTCAGAGTGATACACACCTCATAAGGTTATTTAGCAAAGTATTCCCTCTGCCTATGTTTTCTGAAAGAGATTATATAAAGTTGGTGCTCATTATTTTTTATATGTTTGGTAGAACTCTTCAGTGAACCTATCTGGCCTTGGCAGTTTTCTCTTTAGAAACATTATAATTTAATTTAAATTACATACCAGTATCTGTAGTGTGATTCAAATAAACTATTTCATGTTGGTTGAGTTTTGTTGGTGATTTTTGAGGAATTTGTCCATTTCCTTAAGTTATTGATTGGTGATTTGTCATTATTGATGGAGATTTATCATTTTTGTTGACTCGTTTCTGGGAATCAACTCTCTGTTTTCATTGATTTTTTTCTATTGCTTTCTTATCTTCAGCTTCATTGATTTTTCTGTTGATCATTACAATTTTGTTCCTTCTACTTGCTTTGATTTTACTTTGCTGTTCTGTTTCTAGCTCATTAAGGTAGGAATTCAGATAACTGGTTTGACACCTTTCCTCGGTTTATTTTTTTTTTTTAAGATTTTATTTATTTGATAGAGAGAGATCACAAGCAGGGGGAAGGGTGAAGGGAAAAGCAGACTTTCTGCTGAGCAGGGAGCCAGATGCAGGACTCTATCCCAGGACCCTGGGATCATGACCTGACCCAAAGGTAGATGCTCACCTGACTGAGCCACCCAGGCACCACTCTTCCTCTTTTTTTTTTAATGTAAGCAGTTAGTGCCATAAATTTTCCTCTTGGAATTGATTTAGCTGTGTCCTATATATTTTGATAAACTACATTTTCATTCATCTATGCATTTTAAAACTTCCTATGAGTTGTGTTCTTTGACATATGGATTATTTCGAGATGTATGTTTGATTTCCAGGTGTTTGGAAAATTTTATGTTTCTGATTTTTCAATTGATTTCATTTTGGTCAGAGAACAAATTTTGTAGAATTCCAACTCTTAAATTTGGTGAATTTTTTTTTTTAATATCCCAGGATATAGACTATCTTGGTGAATGTTTCATGGGCACTTAAAAAATGTTTCTTCTATTGTTGCTGACTGGAGTATTCTTTTATACATTGCCAATTAAATCCAATTGGTTGAATATCTGGTACTGCATGCTTGCTGATCTTCTATCTAATGTTTCCAGCAATTACTGAAGTTTTCGAAGTTTTGAGGTTCCCAACTATAACTGTGGA
This sequence comes from Mustela putorius furo, assembly GCF_011764305.1. Classification (NCBI taxonomy): domain Eukaryota; kingdom Metazoa; phylum Chordata; class Mammalia; order Carnivora; family Mustelidae; genus Mustela; species Mustela putorius. The sequence continues at coordinate 7,447,142 of NW_025422010.1, read as the reverse complement.
TTTGTCTTTTTCTCCTTCCAACTGTATAAATTTTTGCCTTGTGTATTTATTAGGCTTTGTTATTTGGTGGATATCCATTTAGTACTGTTGTTTTCTACAGGAATCATTCTTTTATCATTTTATAATGTTCCCCTTTTTATCTTACCCTGAAGTCTTCTTCATCTGATATTAATAGAGCTACTTCTGTTTTGGTTTGGGGTTTTTTGTTGTTGTTGTTCTTTTAAAGGGGGACAGATTATAAGTAGCATGATATATCTTTTCCCTTCAACCTATCTATGTGTGTTTGAAGTGATTTTATTGCAGACAGCATATAATTGGTTCATGGGTGTTTTAAATGCACTCTGTCAATCTCTGTCTTTCAACTGGTATATTTAGAAAACGTACATTAAGTAATTATGACTATGTTAAGGCTTAAGTCTGGCATTTTACTTTGTATTTTCTGTTTCTTTGTTTTTCTTTTCCTGTGGGTCACTTGAAAATTTTCTCTGGTTCTCCTTTCCTGTGCCTTCCTGTGGGTCATTTGAAAATTATAAAGAATTCTGAGTTTGAGAATATTGCTCTGTTTTGTATTATTTCTCAGTGGTTTCTCTGGATCTTACAATATATAGAACTTAGCACAGCCAACAGGTGTAGATGTTTTACAATGCTGAGTTAATTATTGAAGTCTTCCTTCTATTTACATCCTTTTGCACTCAACACTAACCAAATACAATTGTCTCGAGTATTTCCTCTACATACATTAAGCCTAACATCAGATAATATTATCATTTCTGCTTCAACTACCAAATACAATTTAAGAAAATCATGAGAGTAATGATATTCTTTTTTTTTTTTTTTAAGATTTTTTATTTATTTATTTGACAGAGAGAGATCACAAGTAGGCAGAGAGGCAGGCACAGAGAGAGAGAGGAGGAAGCAGACTCCCTGCTGAGCAGAGAGCCCGACGAGGGACTCAATCCCAGGACCTTGAGATCATGACCTGAGCTGAAGGCAGCGGCTTAACCCACTGAGTCACCCAAGTGCCCAGGGTAATGATATTCTACTTATCCCTGTTTTTACCCAGCTGTTGTTCTTTCCTTTCTGAGGTTCTAAGCCTTCTTATGTTGTCATATTCTTTCTATATGGAGAACTTCTTCTAGCCATTCCTTAAGGGTTGGTCTACTAGTGAAAAATTCTTACTTTCCTTTGTGGATGTGTTTATTTTGCCTTTATCCCTTCATTGTTTTGCTGGAACTAAAATTTGCATTTGAAAGGACATCCAGTACTTGAAAATGTTTTGCTATCTCTTTGGGTCTTCTGTGGTTTCAGATGAATTATCAACTCTTACTCAAACTTCTGCCCCATAGGTAAGGCATCATTCCTCTCTGGCTTCTTTATGTTTTCTTGGTCTCAGGGCACCTGGGTGGCTCAGTCATTAAGCAGCTGCCTTCTGCTCAGGTCATGATCCCACGGTTCTGGGATCCAGCTCCATATCAGGCTGCCTGTTTGGTGAAAAGCCAGCTTCTCCCTCTCCCTCTACCTGCTGCTCTGCCTACTTGTTCTCTCTCTATGTCAAATAAATAAATAAAATTTAAAAAAAAAAAAGATGTTTTCTTGGTCTCTAGTTGTCAGAAGTTGTTTAATTATGAAGCATGTTGGCCTATTCTGGGGGGGGGGGTACCTTATTTTGTTTTATTCAACTTCTTGAATATATAGGTTTGTATCTTTTGGTAAATTTGAATTTTGGAAGTTTCCAGCCATACTTATTGAATATTTTTTTTAATCTCACACTCTTTCTCTTCTCCTTCTGGGCTTCAAACTATATAATCTGCAATAGATCTTTTTTTTTTTTAAAGGTTTTATTTATTTATCAGAGAGAGAGAGGGAAAGAGCGAGCACAGGCAGACAGAATGGCAGGCAGAGGCAGAGGGAGAAGCAGGCTCCCTGCCGAGCAAGGAGCCTGATGCGGGACTCGATCCCAGGACGCTGGGATCATGACCTGAGCTGAAGGCAGCTGCTTAACCAACTGAGCTACCCAGGTGTCCCTGCAATAGATCTTTTATTATTGTCCACAACTACCTAAAAATTTTTACTTTTGTTACAGTCTAATTTTTCTCTGTGGGATCTGAATAAATTATATTGATCTGTCCTCAAGCTCACTAACTCTTTCTTCTCTCATCTTCAGTCTGCTTTTGAGCCCATCCGATGAGTGTGAGTTTTTAACTTTGGTTATTGTATTTTTCACTTATACAACATCCATTTGTTTCTCTTTTAAAACTATTATTTCTTTGCTGTTAATTTTGTATTTTGTATTTGCTTTTGAAGACATTTTTATGATAGCTGCTTTCAAATTGTCAGGTAATTTTAACATCTTATTATAGTATTGTGATTTTTAAAAATTAATACTTTGTTTTTAGAGTCCAACATTTCCTTCATTCTTGTTAAGACAAATGACCTTTTTTTTTTTTATTGAATCCTGGACATTTTTACATATTATTTTAAGAAAGCCCAGATTCTATTTAATTCTTCTATTTTAGCATGCATTCTTTCAGTTTCAGTTTAGTGTGTACATTGTGACTTTTTTTGGTGGACAGTGATTCCAATGACAATTTAGATTAAAGAATCCTTGTCATGTGATTCTAGTCAGCTTCATCTACCTGACCCCATGGGGTACCTGCTTAATCCAGATGGCACCATCTTCAGGGACAAAAGGCCTGTTATTAGGTAGGACACATGAGATCCAGAGGGAGATAAATTTCCAGCACTCCAGGCTGCTAGGTGCTGGCAGAGTTCATGCCCGCTCCCTGATGGTGCTACCTTCAGGGTCAGAAGAAGCTTCCCTGGAAAGTGCAGTGTCTCTAGGTAGAGTGTGGTCACTCGGCCTGCCTTCCATGTGACTTGGTTCTAGGGATCTACCTGCTTGGTTTCTGCCAGTGCAGCTGGGAGGAAAAGAACACCTAACCGGACTCCTTTCTGCTGCTGCGGGGAAGTGTGCTGAGATGCAGACATGAAGTGAATCCTCTGCAGATCTCCAGAACTCCAGCATGTCTTTAAAGGCCATGCTCAAAATTGTTGTCAATGCATTAATCAACAGAATAGTATAAACCAATTCTGGCATGTATAATGTATTTATACTCTTCTCTAGTAATTGATTTAATGTTAAACATAAACATAAACATATTTGTGTCTTTACTTTTTCTCAGTAGTGCCTTACAGTTTTTAGTGTATTAGTCCAGCACATCTTTTGTTAGATTTATCCCTATGTATCTCATTTTTATGTTATCCTCTATCATTTTATATATATATATATATATACATAGACACACACACACAGATATATATTTGTGTGTATATATAAGTATGTATGTATGTATTCAATTCTATGTAGTCAGATTTTTGTTAGATATTTTTGCATTTATGCTTATGAAGAATATTTATATGTAGTTTTCATTTGTTTCCATGTCTTTGCTTTTAACACCAAAGTGATTCTGACTTCATAGGATGAGTTGGAAAATATCCTCTAACTTACATTTTTTGGAAGAATTTGTCTATAATTGCTACTATTTATCCCTTGGATTCTTGGTAGAATTTGCCAATAATGACATCCAGGCATAGAGTTTTCTTTTCAACGACATTAATAAATACAGAGGAATTCAGTTTCTCAATTTTTCTTGAGCAAACCTTGTTAGGTTCTTCCTTTCAAGATATTCTCCATTTCATCTACACTATTGATGTTTTTGCCTTAAAGTTGTTCATATGTGTCTCATAATTTTTCAATATCTGTACAATCTATTATGATATCACCCATCTGATTTCTGATGTTGGAATTTTTTTTCCCACTCTCTCTTTTTGTCATCAGTCTGAACAGATGACTTAATTTTGTTAAATTGCGTTTTCATTAAGTTCAAGATACAGTTTTATCTCCTCCCTCCTTTATTCCCCCCTCTTCCATTGACCACTTAGTATGCAACTTGCTTTCCAAATATTTGGGGATTTTCCAGATATTTTTCTGTCATTGACCTTTAAATTATTTTCATTGTGGTGAAAGAACATAGTTTGTATGACTTGGATCTTTTTGAATTTTGGGGATTTATTTCATGGCACAGAATATACTCCATTTTGCAAGTGTTCCACGTGGACTTCTGAGCACTCTACCCGATGCCCCATGAATTATGAGGTGTTCCACTCTGGCTGCTGGGAACAGGAAATATTCCCACCTGATGCCCACTCCAGCTTAATTTCCTCTTTTCCTTTTGGGTGGGTCTTTCCCCAGCACTGGGTATTTTCCTTATTTTCATGTAGTGATTCATACGTACTCAGCTGAATGCTCAAGGGCAAAGATCCCCAGAGTTCTTTATGAAGCTCTTTCTTCCTGGTATCTCCCCTCTGTGAAGTCCTATGGTTTTGCCCTCACAGACTCACAGTTTCCCTTCTTCACTCAGTAAGATCACCCTACTCTTCCATGTCCCCCATTCCTTGTGCTACATAGAGAATAGCTGGATTCTCATACCTGTTTCCAGACAAACTGTGGTAATGTGTTATTTAGGATGAATAAAATCCAGCCTCACAGAGGTATGACGTATTTGGAAAATACATTATTTTAGTAGTTATTCCAGATTATTATAGGTATTTTTTATTGACAGTACACCAAAATTTGACAAATGATAGTTTCTAAAGGTTTAATTGCAGTGAGTAATCAGTAGTCATATCGATGAAATATTTTTGTTACAGCAAGAGTCTTTGGTCTATCTTTCACTTTGAATGGATTATTTATCTATACACGATTTTGTTACTTCATACAGTCACTAGACAATGTTGACTCAGGGTTATGCTGACTTTAGTAATGTTGATACATTTTATTACCCAGTATAAAACATTCACAATTGTTATTTTCATTACAAATCTCACATAAATTCTTTAAAATTGGAAAGATGTCAGCCTCACAGTGGCTACAAGTTTTCAAAAATTCTGATTTTCACTCGAAATTTCTATCATGGCAACAAATACCATTTGTTGTTTTCTTTAAAGTGACAGGCTCACTTTGTTTTTGTGAAAGCTTTGGTCAAAACCCAAGTCTGAGAAATTTTTTCTCAAGTTTGTCAAGTTTGTCAGTTGTTCTTTCAGTCACAATTGCATCTCATGAATGCTTCTGCATAGGCATTCCCCCTCCTGATTGTGCAGTCCAAATACTTCCCATTTCTCAATACAAAACTTAAAAAGATGTATAGTGCTGTATGGTGAAACACAGTAGCTACGCTTGTGGTGAATATAGTACCATGCAGAGAGAAGCTGAAACGCTAAAATGTACACCTGAAATTAAAGTCACACTGTGTGTCAACTATACTCAATTTTTTTCCAAAGATTTTATTTATTTATGTCAGAGAGAGAGAGCACAATCAGGCAGAGTGGCAGGCAGAGAGCAGGCAGAGGGAGAAGCAGGCTCCCTGAAGACCAAGGAGCCCAAAGTGGGACTCAATCCCAGGACCCTGAGATCATGACCTGAGCTGAATGCAGATGCTTAACCGACTGAGCCACCCAGGTGTCCCTCAAATTAAATTAATTAAAAAAAAAAAAAAAAAAAAACTTAGGGCAGGGCCAAAATTCCATACAATTAACAACACTTAGAGTTTTACCAATGACATTCTGAAGTGAAACTGACATTCCCTTTTAACCATGTGTGGCAGCGTACAAGAACAACACAGTTTTTCATAACTTGTGTTAAGGTGCTAACATTTCTTTTCATTTAAATACAAAAGTCGGGGCACTGGGTGGCTCAGTCAGTTAAGCCTCCACTCCTGGTTTTGGTTCTCGTCATGATATAATGGGTCATGGGACTGAGGCCTGCTTTGGGGTGGGGGTGGGGGCAGGCTCAGCAGGGAGTCTGCTTAAAGATTCTCTCCCTCTGACCCTCCCCCACTCAAACATACACTCTCTCAAATAAATAAGTATATCTTAAAAAAATAAATACAGAAGTCAACATGGTTCAAAAGACAAATAACATCTTAGTTTTATTATGAAAAGTTTTAACCTCATGAATTCCTTGAAAAATCCACAGAAACTCCCAAGAGTCCAAATGCTGAAATCCCACTTTGAGAGTCACTGGCTCAGGAAAAGTAAATATGATTACATATTATAACAATTAATTGAACCAGTTCTCTTGAGTAGACCTGACTCCCAGCTCTTTCCCTTATCCCTTCTCAAATGTCTTCTCAGTCTTATATCTGGTATCTGGTAGAGTTATGCAGGGTGGTAAGGTAAAATAGATAAATTCAATTTTTCTTTGCTTCTACCACCTTTTTCTTATTAACTTCCATGTCATTCTGCATTTCATTAGGTCAGAGTTATAAGAGCCAAAGCACTATTTTTTTTCAGAGTTAGAGACTTTATTGCCAAAAGCTAGCTAAGTTATGCTCAGGCAGAGTTTTCTTTCTTTTCGTCTTGAGGCAAAAGAAACAAAAAAAGTCTAAACAAAAGACATCCAGACGAGGAGGTTTGATGCTGCTACTGAATTTTAATGTGCAGACATACCGTCTTGCCAGAAATCTGACTTCCAGCCACTAACTCCTGCCAGGCCTCAAGTTCTTTTGTATTATGTCACCCGTAAATTGGGCTGGGTGGACAGGAAGGGATATCTTTTAATTGGGAAAATATGTATTTTCTTTGAAATTATTTTAAGTTATAGTTACTGACTCATACATTCAATTAAAACATATTTGCATAACTATACTTTATTTCACTATTACAAATGAGACCTAAAAGAAATCATTTGAAGGCTAACATTTTCATTATGATTTTCTTTTCTTTTTTTTTTTTTTTTTTTTTGTACCAGCACCCTTTGTTTGGACCTGCTGGAAAATCCTGGCCATCCCATACTAGAACTCACCATGTTATCAATTGAGCCTTGGAGTTCTATCCTTTTCCAAATGTTCTGCATTTGATTGAGAGTAAGAATCTGGGGTCAATTAACAGAACAGGCTCAATAGATAGCCACCTCCCTATTGAACGTATTTGAGGGCTCTATAATCTTTCCTGAAATTTTTTTAATGATTATTATTTTAGCTTAAGATACTGATGACCCATTAAAATGCCTTATGTTACTTGGGAGAGGTAATGTGTTACTAAAGTATTACTTTTCACATTCAAGATGAGATATCCCCCAATTTTCAGCTAGTCACTGAGGAAGATCATGAAATGTGGGAGATAAGACAAAGTTTAAAGATTATGAAGGTGTAGAGTGCACAGCCTGAGAAATCTGTGGCATCTTGTTCTTCGAGTTATTCAGATACTTCCTAGTGCATTGTTAACAGCAATGCTTTATGTGAATCACCAACAATCATATTTTTTCTCAACACCTGGTTTGAGTCAACACGGAGACAATTGTGGAGAAATCATTACATATCATATATCTCTATTTTAAAAAAGAAGCAACTGTCTAAGCCCATTTTAAAGGGATATGAAATAATTTTTGTTAGGAAAAAGTTCTGCTTGCCTTAAAAATTGTATGCAAACTTGTTAAGAGCTGAAAGCTTGTACAAAACAAGAGAATGACTTCCATGAATTATAGCTGACATATCAAAACTCATTTCCTGGAAATTGGTAGATGACACAAGCCCACTGCCGGAAAAATCTCCTAATTAGAAGGAAAACATAGTAATGTTTAAAATGCTTGACTTAACCATTCTTTCTTTGTTCTCTCTGACTTTCCAATGAAAGAAACAGAGAGCCAATGACTTGGACTCTTATTAACAGCATCATATATGATTATTTTCCCCAGATCCTCTCAGAACTATGAGTGTAAAGAAAGACCTGCCTAAAGTCTGGAAACAAATTTTCACAAACAGTGAAGGGAAAAAAAAGAGGGGGGTGGGGTTCCAAAACTTGAGTAGATGAAACAGAAGATATAGTTGCAGATACACGAAAAATAGATTCACTTTTATTTCTGTTTAAATTACGTCATCGTATAGTTAATACCTGGAGAGCTATTCTGGAAGTCCTACTGGAAGCCGTCTGTCTGGCCCATGGAGGTGGTGGTGTCACCCGGCTCTCCAAACAGCGCCGGCGGCTCGCACTCCATCTCTACCAAGGAAGAGAGAAGTAGCTTTGCACGTGCTAGCAAACCTCAGGCGGGTAACAGGAAGAGGAGCCCGCACGCTCTCTAGGTCAGTGCCACCAGTGGCAAAGAACCACACTGTTCTTGATGAAATCTCTGGCGGCTTTTTTCACCCCCCCTCCTGATGGAAATGTTCAGGAGGAAACTACCTCAGCTCCACAGCGTACCAAATGCACCACGGGGATGTTTATGTCATTAGGAAGAACATTAATCCTGTTCGGAGGCTTCTCCCTATGTTTTGAACAAGGGTCTCATATTGAAGGATTTCATCCCCGGGGGGAAAAGGCAGCAACTCACCTCCTGTCTCCACCGGGCCTCCCATGGCCCAAGCTCCCAGGTCAAACTCACCAGTGAGAAACTTCGGTGCAGAAGCCCGCACCCGAGAAGCCTCTCGAGATGGGTTTCTGATGAAAGCGCGGGCAGAGGCAGCCACAGATGGGAAGCCGCGCTGGGAGAGCTTCCGGCCTCGTGGCCCCAGAGGGGTGGGAAGCCCTAGGCGCTGAGCTGCGCGCGCAGCAGTAAGGCGGGGGCGGCTCAGAGGGCGCACGTGCCGCAGGGCAGTATGGGTCAGTACCTGACTGGAAAGCACTCCTCTCTGGGCACCGCGGCGAGCGTGCGACGCGCTGACACCCTTGAACAACTTCGTTTTCAGTTTTCAGCCACAGAGTGGGTTCTGGAGCTTGTATCTGGAACCGTACCGGACACCGGTTGGGTGTCCATTTCCTTCACACTGACTGCCCTGTAATAATCAACTGCGGGCAGGGTTGAAGGTGTCGGAGTGCCTGGTGCTCCTCAAGGAGCCGTAGATGTATCTGTTAAAGGCTCTTCAGGAAGCTGTGAGCCCGGCTCCTGGGGCAGCAAGCCGTCGGAGCCCAGGCTTCCGAGTCAGGAAGACGCGGCCGTGACAAGGTAGGACGCTGGAATTTACACGGAGTGTGTGACGGCTTGGTGTGGACATTGCCTACCCTCAGGAGGCTCTGCCTATCTGCGTATGGGTTAGCCATCCCCGGTGACTGTGTGCGACTGCTGTTGCTATTGTTATATACGTATACGTAGGAAATAGAACCTAAGCAGGATAAATAATTTTCACAGTTACGCCGCCAGTGTAGATGGAGCTAAAATTCAAAACCAAAACCGTTTTACATTTCCAAAGTCCATCCATGTCTTTTCGATGCCACAATGCTAGATAAATAGCTGGAATTTAAGGACGGACCTTCCTATTCCTTTTTTTTTTTTTTTTTTTTTTTTTTTTTTTTAAATTTTTGCATGGAACTTTTGACTTCCTCAGTAAACCAGACTGACATGTTGCCTCCCATATCCATAGCTGTGGCCACTGTCTCCAGCCCTTAACACGCAGTTTGTGAGTGTGTAGACAGTTATGTGGGACAGAGTCACCAGGCATTTTTTCACTGGGACGTAAGAAAAAAAGTAGTTTCTGCCCATCTGGTGATTTTTGCTTACTGCTGTGCTTCTCCATACCGATTAGCATAAAGCAAAGTGAACTGAAAAACAGAAATATACAGAGAAGGGTAACAGGTTGTCTTTTGTTCCTTCATTACACTTGAATTCTTTCATTGGCTCCATTTTTCCCACATAGAGTTGGCATAACAAACTTTCCGTTGTCTTTTCCGTTTGTTAATGAACAAAAAGCACTAAAGTTCTCTTGAAATTAGAGTTGTTGGTTGAAAGCACGCCTTTATAATCTATACATCTATTTATTGAAATACTATAGAGTAGGGCTTAATAATTCTTAATTCTTGTCTGAATTGAGTTTTCTAACATCTATAGGGCAGACATAAAATATGTGTTATTCTTGAATAACTAAATTAAATTCCAGCACTCATTTGTTTTATTTATTTTTTAAATTTTGTTTTTTTTTTCAGTGTTCCAAGATTCATTGTTATGCATTTTTTTTTTTAATCCTTGGGATGATGTAGACTTTGGAGGAAGGCAGGAGTGCCCTCGTTTCCATTTCTGTTGGAACGCGTACCACAGACTTCGTGCCTAAAAACAATACACACTTAATCTCACAGTGTGGACACTGGAAAACAAGTCACAGTGTGGCTCAACTTGTTCTCCGCTCCAGGGCTCACAGGTGTCAGCAGGGCTTTGATCCCTCCTGGAAGCTCTGGGGATGAACTGCTTCTGATCCAAGCGGGTTGTTGGCAGTTCTTTTCTGAGCTGTGGCACTGAGCTTTCCATTTCCTTGCTCACTGTCCATCAACAGCCATTCTCGGCTTCCAGAGACTACCATTCCTTGGCTCACGGTCCCCTTCTTTCATTTTCCAAGCCAGCAACAGCAGGCTGAGTTCTCCTCATGCTTCAGATCTCTCTGACTTCCCTGTGCTACCTTCTCTGGTGGGCTCATCTGTCCCCCTCTTCTACTTTTAAGGATCATGAGATTCCACTGAGCTCCCCTGGATAGTCCAACATGCTTACCCCACCGTAAAGTCAAGTATTTTGTCACCTTAACTGCATTGTGAAGTCTATTCACAGTAGTACTAGATTAGTGTTGGATGGAATAAACCAGAAAAAGGAATCTTGAAGGACCGTCTCTAGAATTCTGTGGGCCCCACCTTGGTGTGACTCCTATTTAACAAACAGTAATCCTTGACTAATCCATTAAATTCAATGAACCCTGATTTCTCTTTTTCTTTTTGTAAAATGGAATTAACTATGATATATTTCACAGAATTCCTATAGAGATTAAAAGAGACTGCCTATGTGAAGTGCTTGCTGCAGTGGCTTGGCAAATAGATTATCAATGCATTATAGATAGTAGTAGTTGGAGGAGGAGGAGGAGTGATCGTAAAAGTGTCTTTAGAACAGCGTAGGTGCTTAATATATGCTGATTTTCTTTATTCCTACATATGTTGGATTTAAGCACTAAGCTTTCATGTCTCAGATCTTTCAGGGGATATTATACTTTAATGGTCCTGGAGCCTAAGTTGTCTGCTCTTTGCAGATCCTTCTACTCTTATGTAGCTAACTCCATCACTGACATATGGACAGTTATAGTTGTATGGTACTCATGTGATAGGATGTTGAAACCTATAAGGAATAAGGCAAAGAGTTTTTTTATATCAAATATTGAATTAAACTCAAAAGACCAATTCATCAAGAAGACATAACAATCTGAAGTGTTTATGTACTTAATAACGAAGCTTCAAAATACAAGAAGCCGTAACTCAGATCTGTAAGGAAAAACAGACAAACCTGCAATTATAGGTAATGGTTTCTATCTCTCCCTTTCAATAACTGATGGGAGAAATAGGAAATCTGTAAGGATGTAGGTGGTTTTATCAACAATCAAACAATCTAGTCTAATCAATATTTATAGGACATTCTATCCAAAACAGTCAAGTACACATTCTTTCCAAGTGCACAAGTACATCATAACACTTACCAAGATAAACAATACTTTGAGTCATAAAACAAGTCTCAATAAGTTAAAATCAACAGATCCAAGTCATACCAAGTATGTTCTGTGATCATAATGGAATTGGATTAACAATCCATAGCAGAAAGATCTCTGGAAAATCTTCAAATATTTGGAAACTAAGTAACACACTTCTAAGTAAGGCTTGGGTCAAAGAAGAAATCAAGAGAGTAAATAAAAAGTATTTTTAAGTGAATGAAAACAAAAATACAAGATATCAACGAATACAAGACCTGACAAATAATAAAGTGATGATTGCTGGAGGGGAGGGTTTGGGGAAATGGACAAAATAGGTGAAAGGGGTTAAGAGGTACAAGCTTTCTGGCTATAAAATAAATAAGATACAGGGACATAAAGTCCAGAATAAGGAATACAGACAATGCTGTAATAACTATATATGGTAACAGATAGTAACTAGACTTGTGATGATCATTTCATAATGTATACAAATATTGAGGCACTATGTTATACACCTAGAGCTAATATAATATTTATGTCAACTATACTTTAAAAAAACAAACAAACCGGGATTTGTGGGATGCTAAACCAGTCCATGGGGTGGAGGGGGGTGTGTGGAAATTTATAGTGCTGTTTTGAAAAGAACAAAGTCCTCAAATGATCTCAGATTTTGCCATAGAAAATTAGGAACGAATCCAATTAAAGTCTTACTTCAGTAAGAATTAAAAAGGTGATGATAATGTGGCCAGTAGAATTTAAGATGGCCTCCAAAATTCCTTCCCATTGGTATATGAACCCTGTGTAATATTCTTCTTTTGAGTGTGGACAGGAATTGTGAATAAATTAGGATATCGCTTCCAGGATGCCAAAGGAATTTTGATGTGTTATTAGGTTACTAATCCGCTGACAATGACTTAATAAAAAAATAAAGAGATCATCTTAGGTGGGCCCGACCTCATCAGGTGAGCCTTTAAAAGAAGGTGCAGCAATAGAAGGATGCTCCTGCTGTCCTTGAAGAAGAAAACAATGACCCGTATTACAAACTGTCTATGGAACTAAATGGTATCTGGCTGCTGAGTGACCCCAGGCCAACAAGTAGAAAGAAAATGGAGACTACAACCACAGAGAATGGAATTTTGTCAAACATGAAGATCTTGGGCCAGGACTTGAGCATTAGATGAGATCACAGCCCCAGCTTACACCTCAACTGTAGCCTAGTGAAATCTTGAACAAAGGATCCAGTTAACCCATGCCCTGACTCCTGATTCACAGAATATCTTCGATGATAAATTTGTGTTGGTTCAAGCTACTAAATTTGTGGAAATTTGTTATGCAGCAATAGAAAACTAATACAGATAAAAGCCAAACAAATAAAACAGGAAACAAAAATGGAGAAAATTAATAAAATAAAAAGTAGATATTGTGTAGGAAGGTTTTAAAAACCCATCCACTAATCAGAAATAAAAGGAGGAGATACAAATTCCCAATATCTGGAATTAGAAGGGTGCCACCACTACAGGTTCTAGCGGAATCTAGAATATTGAAATGGAATATTGCAAATACATTTATGCCCATAAACTTGAAGGTTTTCTGAAATGAAAGAATTCCTTACAAGACACGATCTTCTCAATGCCTACTTAAAAGAAATAGATAACTTGAACAGCCCTCTATACATGAAGAAATTGGACTGAAAAAATTCTCACAAAGAAATCTATAGGTATAGATAGATTCGCTAGTAAGTTCCACCAACTGTTTAAGAAGTCAGTGATCCAATTCTTCATAAACACTCCAGAAAATTGAAAAGGAAGGAGTACTACCCAGCTAACTATATGAAACCAGCATTACTCTGAGACCAAAGCCAAAAAGATACATTCCATAAAAGTAAAAGTGTCCCTCAGGAACATACATGTAAACATTCTAGCAAAATTCCCGTAAGTCAAATCCAATGTATATGCATGTATATGTATATGATATGCATATGATATAATACTATGATACATGTATATGACATGATACTCTGGTAATGTATATGATATAATATATCCAAGTGGTGTTTATCACAGGGATGCAAAACTGGTCTCCCATTTGAAAATTCAGCAATGTTCATATTGATGGACTAAAAAAGAAAAGCCATATTATCTATTTAATATATACAGAAAAAGCACTAGACAAAATCTAACATCCATTCTTGGTAAAAACTCTCAGCAAACTAGAAATACAAAGGAACTGCCTTAATCTGATTAAAGGGATTTTTGAAAAATGTAGAACTATTATACCATTATTATACTTAATGTTAAAAGACTGAATTCTTTCCTCCAGAAGATGTCCACTCTCACCACTTTTATTTAACGTCATCATGGAGATTCTAGCCAGTGCAAAGGCAAGGAAAAGAAATAAAAGGCACCCAGGTTGGGATGTAGGAAGAAAAATTCATTTTATTCTCAAACAACATAATGTCTATGAAGAAAAATCTGATGAAATTTACAAAAATTATACTAGAATTAATATGTGTTTAACAATGTGGCAGGACACAAGATCAATATATAAAATTTAACTGTGTTTCTGTATATTATAAATGAACAATTGGGAATTGAATTTGATACAATTAATAAATCTGAAAAAGGATGTCCAAGACCTATGCACTTTACATTGCTAAACAGTGCTGACAGAAATTAAAGAAGGCCTAAAGAAGTGGATGAAGGATATATACCACGTTCGTGGGTCAGAAAGACTGAATTAATATTTCTAAGAAACCAGTTCTCTGAAAATTGGTTAATAAATTGAATTTAATCCCAGTCAGAATTCTGGCAAGCATTTTTGAAAAAAACCGAAAAACTGATTCCAAAATTCACATAGAATTGCAATGTACCTATGATAGCTAAAACAGTGTTAAGAACAAAATTGGAATGCCAACCTTCCCTGATTTCAAGACTTATCATAAAGCTACAGTGTTCAAGACAGTAAGGCATTATTGCCTTGACAGACAATATAATCAACTGAAGTAAATAGAAACTCCAAAAATAGACCCACTTATTTATAGATGACTGATTTTTTACAAAGGTGCAAAGGCAATCAGTGGGAAAAGCCTTGTTTTTTTTTTTTTTTAAAGATTTTATTTATTTATTTGACAAAGAGAGAGAGAGAGATATCACAAGTAGGCAGAGAGGCAGGCAGAGGGGGGGGGGGAAGTAGGCTCCCTGCCGAGCAGAGAGCCAGATACGGACCTTGATCACAGGACCCTGAGGTCATGACCTGAGCCGAAGGCAGAGGCCAAACCCATTGAGCCACCCAGGTGCCCCAGGATGGTCTTTTTAATAAATGGTGGTAGAACAAATGGATACCAGTGGGCAAAATGTGAAGTGTAGTTCATACCTCACACCATTTACCAAAGTTAATTCAAAATGGGTCGAAGACTTCAATGTAAAACTTACATCTATGAAGCTTGTAAAAACAAAAACAAAAACAAAAAACAACTTTGCGACCTTGGATTAGGCTAAGATCTCTTAGATATGACACAAAAATATAATCTATTTAAAAAGCTGGTGAATTTAACTTTATCAAAATCAAAAATGAAAAATCTAAGCCACAATTTGGAGAAAATATTTGAAGTCCCGTATATGATAAAAGATTTGTACTTAGAATTGTATAATTTAAAAAGTCAATCATAAGGAAACAACCTGATGCAAACGAATAAAAAATTGGAATAAACTTGATCAAAGAAGATGGAAAATAAGTATAAAAAATGGTCCACATTATTAGTCATTATGGAAATTCAAATTAAAACCATAATAAGATAGCATCTCACACCTATTACAATAATTCTCCTTGTGAATACTCAGTATATCAAGTATTAGTAAGGATGTGGAAGAACTGGAGTTCTCGTAAATTGCTGTTAGAATTTTAAAATGGTACAGAGACTTTTGGGAAAAAAACAAAAAACTCTGTCCATTTCTTAAATAGGCAAATCCTATACCTTTCATACAATCCATCCATTTCAATTCCAGATACTTATTTTAGGGAAGTAAGAGCATAGTTCATACAATGACTCACACATGAATATTCACAGTAGTTTTATTTTTAATAGTCAAAAAATGGAAGCAACCTCAATGTCCATTAATCGGTGAATAAATAAACATTGTGGTATCTCCATACAATGGAAAATAGCAATAAAATATTTGGATCACTGATACATACAATGACATGGATAAATCTCAGAAAGCATGCTGAGTGAATAAAGTCAGACAAAACACAACCCTATTACGTTTCTATATAAAATGCTAGAAAATGAAAATTAACCTTGAGTGTCAGAAAACAGACCAGTGTTTGTCCCTTGAAGAGCAGCGGGGTGGGTGGGAGGATTGCAAAGGAGCATGGGGAAACTTTTGCAGGTGATACCTGTGTCCATCCACCCAACTCAAGATGAGTGGTTTTGGCCAGGGTCTCTTGGTGATGACCTATGGTCATCTATCCCATTTCTACAAAAGCCCAGTAGTTTGCCGAGAACTCCTTTCCCATTGGTGTCTAATTCTCCTTGGCAGAATCATGGTCTTGCTGCAGAACCCATGGGGACTGCAGTCACTCTCCTAGTCAGAGACTCCCTAGGAATCTTTGTGTACCACAGATAATTCTGTGGGATCTGCTAGGTCTATGGTCCAGGGGAGTCGGCTATTTGTATCTCAGCATGAACCTAATGCAGAACCTTCTCTCTTATGGATTCCCCTTAAAATTGACAGCCTTTCACATCATTTGGTATGTGAATTAGAGCCAAATTCCAAACTCTGGTATAGGCTGGATTTCAGATTTATGTCCAACCCACTAGCCATGTATATCTTACCACTGTATTCCAGTATATAGCAATATACATGATGGCACCAATATAGGGAAACAATGAAATGGTTTATGAAACATCCAGATGACACACTGCAGTAAAGAATGGGGAAATTAACATAACCTTGAGATAAGATTAGAAATGTGTATTGCTATAACTCTCTCTGATGGTTCTCCTCCTAAATGGGGACTGAAAAGCACTCATTCATCAGATCAATAACCTCATGCTGCATTAATCTGTTCTTACATCATTGTAGCACTGCAACTGGGATTGAGATTGGGGCTACTACTTTACTACTTGATTGTCTGCAGTGGTCCATTGTCTTTGGCCATTTCCCTCCCTTCCTTCCTCCATCCTTGCCTTCCTTCCATTTTTCCCTCCTTCGCCTCTGTTTTTTCCTTCTTCTTCTTCTTCCTTTTTTTTTTTTTTTTTTTTTTTTTGGTGTGTGTTTTTGTATGTGCCTTTGTTTGCAGTTTAAGTCCCTGAAGCAGCCTCTACCTATAGCTGCTATTAATTAACTATATTAGTGAATTAAAATGACACCACAAATTAAAAATGATTAAAAATAATACCATATCCCACATGGAATGGGATAGATTTTCATGGTCCTTAAAGAAGAAAGGATGCAGGGGCTGTGTTCATAAATACATATGTAGACATTTAATTTACCAGTCTGATACCAAGATAAAAACATTAATTTATCTTATAGGCTGTAATCCCTTAATGCTTTGGATAAAAGGTTGTGGAAGAGTTCACACCATTATGAGAAACTCCTAACTACAATCATGCATTTTTGATGCTTTTTGTGGTGAAAATTACAATTCTGAATTCAGGTATTCACCCCCATGAAAAGGACAAATATTGATGTGGAATTCCTACTTAAAAATTAGTTACAATCAAAATTGATACTCAAACATCAAACCTACTTGTGTGGCATGGAGACTAGTCACATTCCTTAATCTTAGCCTAAGATCAGAATGTTCTCAGTGTTCTATTTGCAGAAAATAAAGTTAACTAAGATGAAGACAATCTGGCCCACTTTCCTTTCATGTGGTATAAGTCAAAGGACAATGTCTTTAAATAACAAAGCCTATTAAAACTAGCTTATGGAAAAAGGAGGGAATTTAGCAAAACTATAGGTTAACAATGGTGGAACTGGCCTTACAAACCATTACTAATACCCTAACAACCTCAGAGTATCTCCTGCATCTGGGATATCTTCCATCCCCTCCCTAAAGATGACAAACCCTCTCCACACAGCAGGCAGTGCACCACAAGCAACTCTAAACTCACATTCTTCTAACTTATTCAGGCCCAGAAAGAGAGAAATCTCCCTCTCCACCAGTTCCAATTAGAAACATCCCAGAATGCTCGCCATTGTCCTAGCTTAGATCCCATCCACCTCTTGACTCAAACTCCGTGGCTACCAGGCTAGGACTACCATTGGCTTGTCTCTATTACATGTGTACATGCATGGTTAGGAAGACTGGATATGTTAAGATTGGAGGGGTCAGTGATAGGTAAATAAGAACAATCAGCACTACCCATACTTTTTACTGTAAGCTGACAAGAAACTTTTGAACTATATTAAAATAAAGTATTATAGATCTTTGTGTGTATATGCATATCCTTTTCTCACCTACTCTGTGGAAAGCTCTATACAAGTTGCAAAGATCAGCATCACTCTATCTCAAAATTACTAACCTCAAGAGCTTTAATTTTTGATAAAGAAAATAAGAACAATAACAACAAAACTGGCAGTGAAGGGCTGCACAGCCAAGTGCTCTAAGAAAGATACGAGAATCTATTGTAATTCAATGAATTTGGTGAAGAACCATATATTTATCCATCCACCCAACCAGACATCAGAATCACTCATGGAGCACTGAAGAATCCAGGCAACTAGGTCAACCTTCAGAGATGCTGATTTAAGGGTCTGGGATAAGGTTTGAACATCATATTTTTAACAACTTCTGTGAGACATGGGACTAAAGCTGAAAATCCAGTTAGTGTTGAGAGCTAACATTTGGAAACATTGACTGGAGGACAGTATTCACTATACCTCAGATGATTTTGATTGCCAGGGATTCCATCTCAAAGAAATATATTGCCATCTGTATGACACAACTGCCAACCAAACAACTAGGTAAGGAACACGACCACCCCTACTCATAAAGTTCCCTTTCTGGAAAGACTTAGGTGACCTCAAGAGTTGACCACTTGAGTGAGTGACCTTGCTTCTTCCTTCCCATGGCCTGATTCCCACTGTTACATTTTAAATTTGCTGGTCAAAAATAAAATGAGCCTGTGAAACCCAGATACCCCACTCTTGACCCCAATGAAGACAGAGCCCAGGTAGGCTCTCTCTCTCTCTCTACTACTATGACCCCAGGCATCTTTTGTGTCCTCTAGAATTAAGCAATAAACCTTGATGTTTCAAAGTTCCCTGATGGTTGTTGCTGAGGTGTGTCTTGCAATCTTAAGAACCACATAAGGGCCAGTCTAGCCACAACACTGGCTCTGGTTGAGGACTTGTGTGTTGGGTCTTGCCACAAGAAGTACTGGTCCAGGTGAGTGCCTCAGGCATTCCTACCTTATAACATCATTACCAATAGGCTGAGATTGACAACAAACATGCACTTAGTATGAAATTTGTATAATTTGAGGGGCACCTGGGTGGCTCAATGGGTTAAAGCTTCTGCCTTCAGCTCGGGTCATGATCCCAGGGTCCTAGGATGGAGCCCCACATCGGGCTCTCTGCTCAGCGGGGAGCCTGTCTCCCCCTCCTCTCTCTCTGCCTGCCTCTCTGCCCACTTGTGATCTCTGTCAAATAAATAAATGAAATCTTAAAAAAAAAAAAAAAGAAAGTTGTATAATTTTCAAGTAACAAATTTTGGGGAAAATGAAACAAAGCTTATAAAAACTTGATGCCGATTCTACAATACTGCTTCAATTTAAAGTATGAACTAGTGGTAATAGTATTACTTCAAATACTCAGATTGTATTGGTTATAAAAATATGTATTTGAATTGTTTGGTCCCACCTTCCACTCTGGTGAAAGAATTCACACCATTAGGAGAAACTCCTAAATATAAATATGCATTTCGGATGCTTTTTGTGGTGAAAATTACACTTCTGAATTGAGGTGTTCACCCCGGTGAAAAGGACAAACTAAGATGCACCCATGTTAGCAATGGAAGTTATCATCTGTTACAGCTTACAAGTTTCCTGTGCTCTTCTGGAAACAATCCATCAAAAGAGGTAATTAACAATCAAAATGGGCCAGTCAGCTTGAATAGATCCTTAAGAGTGGGTTGTAGGTGTCTCTCTGCAATGGAATCCATAACATACAGAGCCCAGTGACTGCCCCAGCCTCAGTTTTAAAAGAATATATCCACTTTTTTTTTTTTCAGAAAGAACATTTTCTGTAGGTTACAGAAAACCAGTGTAAACTTCAAATTTAACTAGTTAAGTCTAGTGGCAAGTTGAACTTGAGCGTTGGTTGAGCATTTGGCTGGGGTCAGTTATGTCAACTATGGCCTCTGCTCTGCCAACTGTGGCCTCCCATCACCAGTCTGTCCTCTTTCATGGTCATAATAACATAGCAAATTGGTTGTTCATGTTTCCTTGTTCATGGACAGCTCCAGATGGAGTTGGAACCAGGAGCCTGGCTTGTGTGAAGAAGGAACTTTCCCCGAAGCCTCCACCAAATCTCTTCTGATATCCCATTGACCAGAACTGGGTAACATGTTTATTCTCAAAGAATCATAGATGAAGAGACTAGGATTACCCATCAGACTCAATTTAGAGCTGAAGTGACTAATTCAAACCACATTATTGGTACTCTAGTCTAGGAGAGAGAGTGGGATAGACATTGGACAGTAGCTGCAGTGCTCACTAGAACCCTGGAAATTGGTGTTTGCTTTTGCCTCCATTTCTTCTCTTCTGAGGGGCTACAGCAGAAACCTGCAGTTGATGACAATGAGGTAATAGGATAAATATTTTGTTAAGGTTGTAAAGATAGTAAAAGAAACATATGACTAAGACAAAGCCATTAAAAAAAACTAACAAACCTAAAACCTTTTGTCTCCACATTCTTGTCTACTTGTATAAGTAGTGAAGAAAACAAACACAGTCCCTGCTCTTGTGAAGATCATAGTCTGGCTCAAGGAGTGAGTTCATGTGGGAGATGGCGGGAGACATGTTCTTTACAGGGTTCATAGGGTGTGAGAAAGAGCAGCACGAGTACAGTCTTGGTGATAGCAAGCATAGACTCTGAGAACAGAGTACAACTTAACTATAGGACATATATAAAGGAGCACTGAAAGAGAAGGCCAGAGAGATCTTTTGAAAGATATGGCAGCAAATCTCAGGCATCAAACCAAAGAAATTGTGCTTTGTTGTTCAAATGTAGGCTATGTGAAACTGATGGAAATTTTAGAGCAGGAAAGTAAAATGATCGAATCTGAGTTTATAAGAAGTAATCTTTCGGTGAATAGAACTGGTGTGAAGGTCATCTAATGAGTGATATTGAGGATGTAGATAATGAGAGAAACAATGGACAGAGGAGTAGATGTACTAGTTGTTATTATTAACAGTCTTATCAGTGGGACTTGGTCACTGATCAAATTACAGATCAGGGTACACATGAGAGTCAGGAGCCAAGATTTCATGTCTAGATGGCTGGAAGAAAACAAAGCTTCTAATAGGAAAAAAATAGATCTGGGCAGAAAGGTAGGTTTCATTCACCAGTGGAATAATCATATGGTAATAGTCAGAAGGTAACTGGTTAGAAGCCTTCCCTAGAGTCAGAGGTTCTCGCTTTGGCCAAAGGCAGTTACATGCCTGTATTCCAAACATGAGCCACTGAATTAGAATCTTTAAGAATGGACTGTAGAATCTGTTTTTAAAAGCATCATGGTTGATTCTGAGGCACAGAGAGCACTGATTATCACCAGCTAAGTGCTACTTTTCATCGACAGAGTGCTTTTGCAAGGGAGCTTCCATTTGACCAACTCCACTTACAGGTTGTGTTTAGACAAAGTTTTTTCAATTTATGTCAAAAGTCCATTTAGGATATCCGATGGAACCCCTTCTCTCAACACATGAGAGCAATTAAAGACCTATCACGTTTCTAAGCCTTCAGCACTTTTAAAAACCACAGTATTGCAATTTATTTGTTCACTCTAAGTGTTGTCCTAAACAAGTCAAGCTCAACTACATTCTTTAAATCAGTTTGAATGGAGTACAAAGTACAATTTCCATTCCTAGATTTTAGAGAAGAAAAGAAATTTAAATGACCCACAGTCTCACAGTTTTTGGTAAATGATACCAGCAATCCAGAAATTTGAGATGAATAGGTCTGCTGCACAAAGGGCCATTTCTGGAGTTTTTCATAGTTTGTACATAAGTAACAAGGCACTGCTTTTTTCATTCACTGTTTCTATTAAACCAGAAAAAAGATCTTTAAGAAGAAAAACATTTCTAACGATTGTACCTACTTCACTGATTGCCAAGAGTTAATCTTACTTCAGTCCAACACAGAGAGAAAGAAGTGCACAAAAACAGAGTACTAGTGAGAATAATATGGGCAACAGACAAAACGCTTTTATCAGATAATATAAGGGATATCTACATTCAATTTTAAGATAAGGTAAGTAATCTTGGAATACATATGGCTTATGTATATAAAGAAGTCTACTTGGGGAACCCTCTTACCGTGTTGGTAGGAACACAAACTGGTGCAGCCACTCTGGAAAATAGTATGGAGCTCCTTAAAAAGTTAAAAATAGAGCTATGCTACGACCCAGCAATTGCACTACTAGGTAATTATCCAAAGGATACAAACATAGTTATTTAAAGGGACACATGTACCCCAATGTTTATAGCAGCAATGTCCACAATAGCCAAAGTAGGAAAAATGCCCAATGTCCTTCGACAGATGAATGGATTAAGTAGAAGTGGTATATATATACAATGAAATATTATGCAGCCAAAAATAATGAAATCTCGCCATTTGCAACAATATGGATGAATTAGAGGATATCATATTAAGTGGAATTAGGCAATCAGAAAAAGACAAATACCATATGATTTCACTCGTGGAATTTAAGAAACAAAACATGAACATAGGGGAAGGGAAGTAAAAATAAAATAAGATGAAAACAGAGAGGGAGGCAAGCCATAAGAGACTCTTAATTACAGAAAACAAACTATTGCTGGAGAAGAAAGGAGTGAGGTAAGTGGGTGATGGGCATTAAGAAGGGTATGTGATGTGATGAGCAGTGGGTGTTATATAAGACTGATGAATCCCTGAATTCTACTGCTGAAACTAATAATACACTCTATGTTAACTAAATTAAGTTTAAAAAAATTTTTTTAAGATTTTTTTTTTTTCTTATTTGACAGAGAGAAACACAGCAACAGAAGGAACACAATCAGGGGGAGGGGGAGAGGGAGATGCAGGCTTCCTGCTGAGCAGAGAGCCCAACATGGGGCTCCATCCCAGGACCCCAGGATCATGACCTGAGCCGAAGGCAGACACTTAACAACTGAGCCACCCAGGTGCCCCAAGTTTAAAAAATTTTTTAAAAAAAGTTTACTTAAGAAACAAATAATAAACAAAATAGAATATGTTCAACTTAGAAGTCAACAATACTAAGGCAACAAGAATATTCTGTTTTGTTTTTTTTTTTCTATCAGACTGGAATAATTAAAGACTTTGACACTTTGATGCACTTAAGGATGTGGAGAAATTGGTGGTTTTGACACATTGTTGATGAACATGTAAATTGGTACCCTTTGAATGAATTTAGCAGTTTCTGTTTATATATTCATTTATTTTTTATTTTTTATTGCGGCTAACGTAAATGGCATACTCGTTTCAAGTGTACAACATAGTGATGCAACAGTTTTATACATGATACAGTGCTCACCATGACCCGTGCGGTGTCCATCCATCACCTTACTTTGTATGTCCTATTACTGATTATATTGCCTGTGCTGTAGTTTTAAACCCCTTGACTTGTTTATTTTATACCTGGAAGTTTGTATCTTTTAATCTTCTTTACCTATTTTGCCCATTCCCCCACTTCCCTCTCCTCTGGCAACCACCAGTTCTCTCTTGATGACACTGCTTTTGGGGTGTGTGTGTGTGTTTTCGATTCCACATGTAAGTGAAATCATATGGCATTTGCCTTTCTCTCTCTTATTTCACTTAGCATAATACCCTCTAAATCCATCCATGTTGTTGCAAATGACAGGATTTCATTATTGCAAATGACAAGATTTCATTCTTTTTGATGGCTGAATAACATTCAGTCATATATATATATATATATGCATATCTATCTCCTGAATCTGAAATTCCCCTGTCTGTATCTAATCTGGAGAAATATATACACATATATAAAGGACATATATAAAGGATATAATTACAACATTGTGTATAGGGTGAGAAGTAAAAAATAAATCAAAATAACCAAATCAAAACAGCAATAAATTACAGGATTAATTGTGGTATATACGTATGATGGAAATCACCTAGCAGATAAATATAATGAGGTGTGTCTCTATGACCTTGGAGATAGATACTTTGTTGTATAGGAAAGGAAAGTAGGATAGAATTTACAATTTGATAATAATGTTAAAATAATAAATTAATACAAAGTATTTTAGAGGGAGCATATCTGTTTGTTAAAGCAGGAGCACACCACTGTTTGTAGCTTTGAGTGATAAGGTGTGACAGGACTGAACGGTAGGCTGTGTTCTAAAGGAACTTCAGTCTGACCCACAATGCTGCAATATTGTATTGAAATAATTGGATTCATATATTACGTGGCAAATAAATTATTAATAATTCAAGAAGACAAGACTGGTTGTATGTCTGGTGCCTGTGCATATAGCTGAAAAATTATTGAATGCTCCTTTGTAGAGCCTTTCTCTTCTGCCTTTCAGGTCATTTTCTTATACCTTTTAAGTAGCTAAGCACTTTCAAATGTATCATCTCATGTACTGCTCCTTATCTGTGAAGTAGGATAAGGAATGAGCCTCTGAGTAATTATGTAACTTTACTAGTAACCCATAGCTCATAATTGACAGAGTCTAAATAAGAATTGAGGTCTTCTGAGGTCAGGTCCACTATATCACTTTTGCTTCTCTGTGATTGGCAAATGTAACATAATCCCTTTCCATCTTTTGTCCTGAATTGGTCCTCCATGGATGCATGCCAAAGACCAACACACCTGGGCCTCATGAGCGTCATTAATCCCAGAGTTGTATAATATGCAGTATCCTTATTAGCATACAAGCAAGCATGAGTTAACCTTTCCTCTATCACTCAGCTTGCCAAGCGAACGCAGCCAGATCCAAACACATTCCTGCTCTCTGTGCTGCGGAACTAGAACAAGGGTCACTTACCAGGTCCCTTGACAGTCCTACAGCACACCCTTATAGCTCATCCTGCAGTCACCAAACTGTGTCCTTCAGTCCAAGGGAAAACTATTCCACATTCACATATAAATTCATAAGAATTGTTTTCCCAAATTCATGGAACAAGCATTGGACTTCTCAAGTATCCCATTATGTTCACAATATTATACAAATAGATGTTGAGGGAAGAAATCTCACCAAAATCCTTCACTGTTTTACATTTCTTTATAATATATTAACTGCATCTCTCACCCTCTTTTGAATTATAGCTTCACAGCACTGAGAAAAATAGCAGTGTTTTTCCCAGGAAAAAGAGATAAGAGTCAAGGAATAGTGGGCAGCCTGTGTATTATTAAGTACCAAGAAGGGTGCCAAAATCCCTTTGGCATCTGAGCGCTGTTTTATAGCCTCTCTGAGGAACAGAGGACCGACATCTTGGAAAGATTGGGCCTCTGGAGGGTCAGTTGGGTGACCTCTTCTCTCAACTAAATCCAATGTTGGCAGAGGCTGAAAGACAGAGAAAGACAGTGAGCCATGAAAATCATGGCTAATAACACAAGTGATTATATTCTCAAAAAATGTATCATGAGAATCTCTAATAAAAGTTGATCCAAACAGTACATAAAAGAAAACCAGGAACATCCTTGGAAATTTTTACAATATAAGTCACTATTGTTAAGGTAGGAAGGCAGCATGGGGAGTGTGGAAAGCAACTGTCTCCACTGGACACAAAAAAATGGGTTCAGGAACATTGTTCCCTTGCTACCCAAGTGACCTTGGAAAGCAGTGTTCTCTATTTGTTCATCTATTGTTTCAGAGAGAAAGCAACTTTATAAGTTGTTGCCAGAATCAAATGAAATATATGTATACAGATTAGTTCTTATTGTTGCAAAAACCTTTTATAGAGCCCTTATAGCCCCTATATTTGTGTATCACCAATTACACATCTGTAAAGAAAACGTTCTAAAATTATTCACACTGGGTTTTCTTTAATTTTCCCACAAAAGTTACTGTTCTTAAAATTTTATTGCCTGTCATTTTCTAAGGAGAACGTATACAATAGTGTATAGGCTCTCAAAACAGACTTCAAGTCACAGCTCTGCTAGGGTGGCAGGTAGTGGTATTTGGGAAAAATTTAACCTTTCTTCACCTCAGTTTTTTAAAAAGAAAGAATGAGATGAAAGTAGAGCTCAATCCATAGTATTTCTATAGGCATTCAATAAACAGTATCTACAGAATATTTAGCACAGTACTTGGCACATAGTGAGCATTCAGTAAGAGGAACGATGACGATCATCTTCTGATGAGGAGTGAGGGGCATATTTAAAACTGGCTTAGGGTATCAGGATTGCAGAAAACCCAAAGATATGCCACAGAAC
Source organism: Mustela putorius furo (assembly GCF_011764305.1). Taxonomy (NCBI): domain Eukaryota; kingdom Metazoa; phylum Chordata; class Mammalia; order Carnivora; family Mustelidae; genus Mustela; species Mustela putorius. The sequence goes on along the minus strand of NW_025422010.1, from coordinate 7,421,019 downwards.
TATATTAGTACCAAAAATGGAACAGCAGATGCACTAGGATACCTCAGCCCCTGTAAAGCCCTAGAAATGATTCAGTGAGTCATTTTACTGGTGATTGTTGGTTTTTTCTAATGTAGCAAGCACAGAAGATTCAAAGGACAAAAACTATCATGGTCCTCGCCTTTGTGGCCCTGACAGTCTAGAGAAGAGAAAGAATGTAATCACTTGGCCACACCAACTAATGTAAACTTACAACAGTGGGAAGGGCTGAAAGAAAGTCAGGCAGGGCTTTAAGTTCATATATGGTTGGGTTGAGGCTAAGCCATTGAAGGTTTCCCTGAGAGACGGTGGGAGAAGGATGAGTGGGGTCAAGGAGACAAAAGGAGGAAGTGGTTAGTTTGCCAAGCACGCAGTCCATGGAAGGCCTGTGGCAAGGGGAGCAAGCATGTCTGAGGAACTGAGAAGGGCAATGTGGATGTAACGTGGAGGAGTCAGAAGCATGGGGAGAGTTAAGGCTGAGGAGTAAGGAGGACCTAACCGTGTAGGCCCAGGAAGTCAGAATAGAGATTTCAAGGTTTACTCCAAGAGAAATGGAAAATCTCTGATATGTGTGTAGAAGTAGGGGGTGAAGGGGGCATATGAATGCTTGTAATAGGAGAGTGTTGACAATCATATTTACATTTTAAAGACTCTCTGGCAGGCGCCTGGTGGCTGAGTCTGCCTTCAGCTGGGGTCATGATCCCGGGGTCCTGGGATCGAGCCCCACATCAGGCTCCCTGCTCAGTGGGAAGCCTGCTTCTCCCTCTCCCACTCCTCTGCTGTGTTCCCTCTCTTGCTGTATCCCTCTCTGTCAAATAAATAAAATCTTTAAAAAATAAAAAATAAAGACTCTCTGGCTGAAGTCTAGAGAATGGATCATTTCAACACTTGTTTGAGGAACAGAAAGAAAAGCTTATACGTGGGGTGATCACAGCCTTAGGAGAGAAGGAGAAAAAGAAAAATGCCGTGTGGACTGGGTAAGGGAATGGATTGAGGAGGAAGGAGGCAGAAGGAATTAGGAATGATCCCTAAATGTTGGGCTCTAGCAACTAGGTGGTAGTGTTATTCACTGAGATTGTGTTCCCTTGAGGTATCTGGTGAAAATGGATTTATGTTTTTAGTGGGGAGGCTTAGGGCATGATCATTTGGTAAAACTACTTTATCAGAGAAGAGGAGATCTAATCAGTGGGCATGAGAGGGGAAAGCACTAAGAAATTTGAGAAGCTTGAAGAAAACTTTGAATAATTTTTGGAGAATTGGAAACAGTTATCAGGGAGACTTAATGGCTAGTAATTGGCCCTGTTTGAGACTGCAGATCATGAATTCATGGTAGTAGCAACATTCTCCGTTGTAATCTTTTAGGAAGAATTCACTGCTGGCATTCAGGTAGAAACATATCAAGGGCAGGGGTTTTAACTAGTGGGAGTGAAGAAAAAACAGGTGAAAAGTAGAGGTTATCAGCAGGACATGTACTTAAATCGATGGACTGTGGAATGTAAAGATATAGTTGAACCGCACAGCAATCATCCAACTGGATTTAATTGATATTTGTAGAATTTTATCCAAAAACAGAATACCCATTCTGCTCAAGCTCACGTGGAACAGTCACCAAGAAAGACCACATTTTGGGCCATACAACACACCTTAACGCATTTAAGAGAATAGAAATCATACAAAGTATGTTCTTAGGCTCTAGCGGAATTAAACCAGCAATCAGAAACAAGAGATAGCTGGAAAATCCCAAAAGATATAGTAACTAATCAGCACACCTTTAAATAATACTGGGTCAAAAAAGAACACTAAAGGGAAAATATGTAATATTTTGAATAAATAATGTAAAATACCACTAATCTTATGGGACACATTGATAGCAATGCTTTGGGGGGGACTTATAGTGTTAGATGTATATATCAGCAAGGAAGAAATATCTAAAATGAATAATCTAAGCTTTCACCTTAGGAAACTATACAGATGAGAGCAATATAAAACTAAACCCATTAGAAGAAATAAATAATAGAAAGTAGAGCAGAAATCATGGAAATTGAAAACAAGAAAATAATATAGAAAACCAAAAAACCAAAGGTTAATTATTTGAAATTATTAATAAAATTGGTAAACCTCCAGCCAGGCTAATAAGAAAAATATACAGAGAAAATATAAATTATGATACCATAAGTGAAAGAAAAATTACTGCTGATCCCATAGACATTAAAGGGGTAATTAAGATTTATAGTGAATGACACCAAGCTCACAAATTTCATAATTTAGATGAAATGGAACAATTCCTTAAGACACACAGCCAACAAAACATACAAAGATAAATAGATAATCTGAATAAGCCTCTGTCTATTAAAGACATTGAATAAATAATTACCTCCTACAAAACAAAGCACCAGGCCCAGATGGTTTCACTGGTGAATTCTACCAAATATTTTAGGAAGAAATGTTACCAATTCTCTACAGTCCCTTTGAGAAAATAGAGCCAGAATGAACACTTCTTAACTCATTCTAGGAGACAAGTATTATTGCCAGATTGAAACCAGATGAAGACATTACAAGAAAGGAAAACTAGACAACAATGTCTCTCATGAACATAAGTGCAAATTATCTTCAACAAAATGCTAACAGCCTTATTTATAATCGAAAAACTGGAAGTAACCACAATGTCCTTTAATAGGTGAATGATAAAACAAACTGGTATATCTATACAATGTCAATAAAAAGAAATGAGCTATCAGGTCACAAAAACAAACAAACAAACAAAAAACCATGGAGCAACCTTAAATGCATGTTACAAAGTGAAAGAAGCTGATGTAAAAAGACTACACATCATTTGATTCCACTTTATGACTTTCTGGAAAAAGGAAAAAAGGGCAAAGAATCTGAAAAGACATTTCTCCAAAGAAGACACGAAAGTGTCTTTGGCCAATAAGTTCATGCAAAGGTATTCAACACCATTAGTCATTAGGGAAAAGCAAAGAAACCCCACAAAATACTACCTCACAACCACTGGGATGACTGTAATAAAAAAGACAGGCAATCACAATGGAGAAGAGAAATATGAACCTCATACTTTGCTGTTGGGAATATAAAATGGTACAGTCACTTTGGAAAACAGTTTGGCCATTTTTCAAAACAGGAAATATACTTTTCCTATGATCCAGCAATTTCACTTCTGTGTATACACCCGACAGAAATGAAAACATACTTTTCACATGAAAACATGGACACAAAGGCCATGGCAGATCTATTCATAATAAAATCATCAACCAAGCGTCTATCAACCAATGAACATGTAAATAAAATGGTGACTACCCACACAATATTTGACAATATTATTTGACAATAATAAGGAATGAAATATTGATAGATGCTGCAACCTGTGTAAACCTGGAAAACATGATGCTAAGTGAAAGAAGCCAGTCACAAAACCACCTATGTATGTTCGTATATTTCCATTTACAATAAATGGTTCAGGATGAGCACATCGACAGAGGCAGAAAGTAGATTGTGGTTGCCTTGCGTTGGGAGAGGGAAGGAATGGGAAATTCACTAATGGGTCAAGGGTTTTATTTTGGAGTGATGAATATAGTCTAATGCTAGCTTGTGGTAATGATTGCACAACTCTCTCTATATGCTAAAAACTATTGAATTGTATATTTAATTGGGTAAATTGTATGCTATGTGAATTATATCTCAATAAAACTGTTAAAATGCAGCATAAATATTTTCATAACATTTTGGGTAGAGAAGAATTTTCCTTATATGCCAGGAGAGCAAGAGCTAGAAAAATTATGAGCTGTAGATTTGACTTTGTAAACATTTTAAAATTCTTTCAGGCAAACAAAATACACCACAAAGTTAAAAGAAAAAGATGGATAATATTTAACACATACATGACCAATAAAGGTTTATTATCCTTAACAAATAAAGATTTCTATAAATACAGTAATCAAAGAAAGAAACCATTGAAAATGCACAATGAAAAGCTTGTGATAAAAATAATCAACTGGAAAATAAAGATGTGAAAGAAATCAATCCTATTTTTCTATAATCAGAGAAATATAACAAAAAATAATACATAGGTGTATTTCCCCATCACCTTGAAAAAGACTTAAAAAGTTTGATTATATCCAACCGTGGAAAAAATGGGGAAATGGCGCTGAATACAATGGCATGTTCCATAAAGAAGACAACTTAGCAACAGGTGTCCAAATTTTAAATTACCAGAAATTTTGCTTCTTGCATTTTAAGGAAATAATTGAACAAACAAAATTTCCGAAGGTGTCTATTAAATAATTTTTATTATAGCACTACTTGTAAGAGTGAAAACTCTATGCAAGATAGAAGTCCATGAAAAAGAGTTGTTTTTTTTGATGCTGTATATTTGCACAGTGGAATAATGTAAATCTCTTATAAAAAATGTCTAGGTTATACTGTTAAAGAGTGGCTTACAAAATATTATATAGAAATATCATAGGAAAAAAGCATATCAAACTATGAGCAGTAATCATCTGTGAATCTGGGATTATAGTTGATTTTTACTTTCTTCTTTATGTATTTCTAAGTTATTTTCATTTAAAAAATGAATCAATATCCATTTCTAAAAGGAAATAAAAATATTTCCAAATATCCAATCTTATTTAAATGAGGTTGAAAATAAAGGAATAGGAAGATATGGCCTTGCACAGCTAGAGATAATATTCACTTCCCAGATGTCATCTGCAGACAGAGAATTAGGAGGTTTCTGATCTTAACACAGATTGTCATTAACAATGCTTGCCATTAGGGTTTTCTGTTCAGCATGTATCCTCCTTAGTAGGATTTAAAGTGAATAGTAGCATGGGGTTCAGATGGCAAATTTTCAGCTGGGCTGCAGCAGTGCTGGAAAGCCAAATATTTAGAATAAAACATTCCCCATGTCCACGAAGCATGAAAAGAGTTACATCTTCAATCACATTGGAAGAAAATAATAGAATCTGGAATATGAGCCCCAGTTGCCCTAGTGTTTGTCACACCATTATTCATGAAGTGTCCCTAGGGAAACAAAATTTAGGAAAAGAGTAAGAAATGGTCTGAAATCCTCATCTATAGCACAAACAGTAGATTAAAGAGTAAAAATGTTTCAAGTTCAATAATGGTAGTTTGTTTTATACAAATCATATGAGGCAGGAGTAGATTTTCTTTTGATAGGAGTTGACTCTTTGAATAATTTTTAATCAATTTTGTGATAAAATTGTGATTAGGTTGTAAGAACATAAAACATCAAGTAATCCAGGATGTAGTAGGCATCATGAAGTTAAGTAAAATGGAATGTGGGGATGCTAAGTCCTTGACTAGAGCCCAACCCAAGAGCTCCTCCTGCTGCCAAAGCTGAAAGTAAGTGAAGCTCAGAGCTTAAGGCATGGAAGACATAGACCCAATCCCAGCCTAAGAAAGTGTAAGGGAACCAGTCAGAACAGCCCTCCCTATGGATGACATAAGGATAGAACAGACAGGATAGCTAGGCAAACCTCATGAACCTAGGCAGCTGCTGTTGGAAGAGTTCAATGGGAGATAGTTGGGCCGTAGATGCACACATGATGGAGGTGGTGATGTTCAGAAGACTGGTCAATAAGAGTATAGATTAACAAAAGACACTTGCAGCCACTGCAAAGGCAAAGGTCTAATTTGAAGGCCTGTGTGTCCCAAGACCATGGAAGAACTCATATCCCAACTAACATAACTCTTCATCAAGCTGCTTCAGCACGTCCCACCTAAGGTGGTGAATGGTCTTGAATATCATTGTAGGAGCAGAGAAAGCAGAAACATTGAGATTGGACAAGGACTCCCAACTCTGTGAGGGAAGAAGGAGACATTGGACTCATCTACAAGAGAAAAGTAGTTATTTATGATTTACTTATCACAAAAGTAGGGATGCAGAGAATTGACTACAAAAAGCTAAAATTGTAAACAAAAATAAAAGCCCTCAAGTGAAATGGTCCTTAAAGCAAATCCGTGGTAGCAAGATCTTAGAAGTCCCGTCTGTGCTCTTCCAGAGCTGCCGCCAGTGATGGGCCATGCATGTGGCAGGCTAACCGGAGCTCTCTGCACTTCTGGTTCTCTGCCAGCAGCACTGGGCTGATACGTATGCCCAATGAAAGACTGGCCAACATCAATGGTGCGCAGTTTGTCTTTGAGTGCCACTGTTCTCATCTGGAGGCCATTTGCAGAAGTGCATGCATATCTTTTTTTTTTTTTAACTTTCTAAAAAATGTCTAATTTTAGTGCCTAGAGACATAGGTAGAACTGGGCATTTGCCTTTACAAATGCAAAGCTGTTATTTACTCTGAAATATTTCACATTGTTGCTTACCCTTCTTCTCTGTCTGCCACTGAAACTACATAGCAACATATCTTAGAAAGTCTGCTTTTCTGCATGAGAGAAGGGAGTAAGTTGCTCCTCTCCCAGATATACTCATTTGAATCTCTATGGGGCAAGCATCTTTTGAAAAAGCACATTTGATTTTATGCAGTTTTGTATTTGGAAAAAAAAGTAAAGTATATTATCATAAAACCAATGGCAGAAAATAAAAATAAACAAAACCGTTTTGACAAGAATATGTTGGTAGGGTCAGTCAATTTGACTTTCTTTGCGATTTCATTCCCCCGGTCATATGTATTTTCCACCCTACTACCTCCATTCAATTACGCGTTCCTTGAGGACAGAAAAAAATAATACTTTCCACATTTGCATAGTCCTTTGTGCCACAATGAAATGGGGAGCTATAGACAGACTGCTTGAGTTCAGATCCTGACCCTCAAGACAAAACTGCATGACCTTGAGCAAGTCCCTTCCTCCATGACATGGTGATGGTGACAGTACTGTTACATTCTCATAGGAAAATTGTGCAGATTAAACAAGTCATGTATACAATACATTTAGCACAGTACTAGCTCATAGTGAATGCAATGTAAGTCCTGGCTTTTATGTCACATGTGATATGTGTGACAAATACATGTGTGCCTGGATAATCCTTACAATGATCTTATGATGCCGTAAGGGAAGTTAGCTCCATTTTGTTAATGGGGTCTCAGGAAACGTTGCTCCTGAGAGGTAAAGCTAAAAGTAGGTCCCGATTCTTAGATCATTGCTCTTCACAGGACCTACAGTATGTTTTATTTTAATACATGTCAAGGAATTGATTGGAAAATCTCACCAATAACTTTAGACCTCTTTAGCCTACATAGATCTAGGTGTAAGTTAGGGTCACAATGACACCAATAGAACATTTCTACCTAACTTTACCAGTTGGAAGATTCTAACCTCCCCTTCCCCCAATTTCATTTGAGCTGGTCTGAGAATTGTGGGAGTGTATGATCTGCCCTTTGACACAGTTCCTCTTTGCTGTCATTGACAAGTGATCTTTTTCCTCACTGACTTCATCTACCATGGGGATGGTATTACGTGGGGCACCGGTGTCTCTGCCAAAGCTGCCAACCTATAGCCTATAGGTCTCTCCCTACTTCTCATTTCTACAACCGAGGCCTAGTCAGCCTCTGTAGGAGCTGTTGAGCTGTTGAGCCAGCCTGGGGCACAGCCTTCTCCCAAGCCCCCGACATGTCTCAAACCAGGCTTAGTTGTGACCCACTCCTTACATAGAAAATTGGGGATTTTATTATTTCTTTACCAATATATTAATTCCTTATTAGTAGTAAATGTGAAAGTAGAATTTTCAAACATATAAAAGTATGACTCTCAGGCAAATGTGAAATGAATACAGGTCAAATATTTTATGTAACTCACCCATTAATGAGGGGACCAGTAAGATGCCATGACCATTCAAAAAGCATTTTAGATGTGCAGGAATTTACAGAAGGATAAGATTTCTGGCTTAGACACAAAACTGGCTAATGCCCACCAGGACCATTATTCTAGAGAAATATGGAATCCTTCCAATTAAGCAGGTTTAAGGAAAGGTAAAAAATATTCTTTCACCTCTTGTTAAGAGTTCTAAGATAAATCAGTCATCTCAGTAGAGAGAAGCCAAGTTCAAGTTTTATTATCACATATTTCACAGTAAAAGTTTCACAAGGTTTTTTCCCCTATGAGTAAATCCATCAAAAATAAGCCAAGTTCATCAAAATTTTAATACATTTTATTGCATCTTCAGACTCACTATTAAAAATCAAAACAAATAAAAATTTCCTTTCAACAAATCCTCTGCAACTTTCTACCCCCCCCCCTCAGATATATTTCTGAAATAACCAGACACTTCTCTACTCTCTTTTTAGAGACAAGATACAAGAATGTATCTCTGACCTTTAGTTGTATACCATTGCTTATAGTAAGAGTCTCACCTACTTTTATTTGTCATAACTTTTAATCAAAGTAACTAACTTCTGTTATAAGAGAAATCTGGGGAGTAGAAAATTAGGAACTATCTGTCATGTACAAACATTTTGCCAACGAATACATCTAAAACACCATACATCCTTTTCCTTCCTTTTCAAAGTGACCAAATGGATAGTTTTATTAATGTGACATTATAGCATATGAAAATAAGAGGTAGAAGTATGTAATTTTAACTTAGTAAGGTCTCAGCATTCAATTTTACTTAGAGATCATCTAGGCATACAATTATTTAGTAATTATATTGATTTAATATTAAATCGAGTTGTTAAGTAATCTAAGGATCTTGGACTATTTAAACTCTCATACTATAAAACATAATTACTGTTGATTGATAGTGTTTGCCAGAATAATGATACTTGAACACAAATTTATCTTTTCCATAGTCTTAAACATGGTGTAGCAGTAGTGACTGCTTTTTGATCAGGAAGCCAATATAAAAAGTTTGGAAGAGTCAACATAAAACAAATATTATGAAGAATGTACCTATGTATTATATTTAACATCAATCAGAGAAAAGACTTAAATTAAGAGCTACTCTCTTAAACCAAAATTATTAAACCAGACTATTTTTTTCCAAAGACTCATCTTAATTATATGAACTTGGATGTGTTGAGATATTTCTGAAGCAACAAAAGAATATCACATTTCAAGTATTAGAAGGTCTGTTTAATTTATGTGATATTTGGGCATATTATATTTGTGTAAGTACTTCTCTATTAACCAATTGGAACAGAGATCCTTTAAGAGACAAAGTAATCTAATGTATCAATACCATCTTGTGGTATGAAAATATTTCACACTCGCAATGACCATTGAAGGCCTTCCTATATTACAGACACACAGACACATAGAAATGTTATAGCTTTATTTCTACACCTTCAGCCACAGGTTAAAAGTAAATATAGAAAACAAAATCTCACCTGTTCAAATCTCAGAGAGGTGCTTTTTTGAGCAAGGATAAGACTCAATTGATATGAGCATACAAATAGATGAAGAGACACTAGCAAATTGTGTTCTTTATCATCTCTCAGCCAATAGGGACTATATCTGTATCATCCATCCAGTTGATAGCATCATATGGTGAAACTATAAAACCAAATTCTCCAACATTGCTGCTACCAGTAGGAATAACTTACCAGCCATATATTAACAGGAAATAAAAACAAAACAAAATTATTAGAAAGGGAAAAAACAAAAGGAAAGTGAGTCAGTGAAGTGGAAGTTCTGTTTCTATTTGGGATTCATTCAGGAAGACAAGAAAAGATGTGTGGGTTTAAACCAGCCATGACATCCACTTCACAGACCTAGTCTAATTTTGGGTACAGTTTACTTGGCTTGGTTGGATGAGTCTACCTGGGCTTCTTGGTGGACCTCCGAAACAGTTCAGTTTTCAAAAGAGTAAAATCATGACTTTCATGCAAATATAAAAGGAGTATGTGTATCAAAGATTTTATTCCACTTACTAAATAGTGAGGTATTATGGATGGAATATCTGTATCACCCCAAAATTCATATGTTGAAATCCAAGCGCCTGATGGGATGGTATTTGGAGGTGGAGCTATTGGGAGGTGATTACATCATGAGGGTGGAGCTATCCTTAGGATTAGTGTTCTTATACAAAGAGACAAGCTTGAGCTCTCTCTCTTACACCTTTCTTTCTCTGCCTCCATCTTTCTCTTTCCTATGTGGGGAAACCAGGAAGCCGATCCTCCCCAGAACCTGACCATGCTAGCAGCCTCATGTCAGACTCCCAGTCTGCAGAGCTATGAGAAATGAAAGTTTTCTGTTGAAATCACCCAGTCTATGGTATTCTTGTTGTAGCAGCCTAAAATGACTAAGACATGAGAGAAACTGTAAGACACTATGATCCATGAGAAGAATATTTGAGAAGCTGGGATGTTTAAAGAAGGTTGAGAATGCTTGATTGGTTAGATACAAAACTGATTTCCATGGGGCAATAAAACCTTGGAATTATGCATTCTACTGGATAGAAGTTATTGTATATTTATTTAAAAATGTACAAGTTAAGATGAAATTTGACTAATCCCAGGACATTGAATGGGTGGGGAACAATGAGTTGTATTATGTGCAATACAGGAGGGCATCCTTGCCTGGCCATCATGCCATTTTCAACTTTTGGATAATTTTTCTGATTTATATCACAGAAATTCAAGAACTGTGGTAGAATGACTATTCAACTGAACTTTATAAAGGAAGAGTAAAAACCCAGAATTTTTAAAAGCCACATGCAAATGTTTACCATTCACAAATATAGCTACTGTGAATATTAAAGTTTCTCTCCACTATCTCTCATCTTTCCTTCCTTGTACTCTTTTATTCCTTTCTTGGTGTAATCTCCTTTTCCCTACTCCCATCCACACTAAACACAGTTTTCAGGAAACCACAGTTGATCAAACACACAGCAACACACACACATAAATACTCCTCCCTGAATTCTGTACCATGTTCATATTACCTCTCCTTTTCTTAAATATCTTTTCCCTAGTTCACTGCTATTAACCAAACCTGTTAATGAGTGAAAGAGCTAATGCATCACTCCCACCAGATTGATGGGAGCTAGCACTGTAGGTAGCTGGAGCAGTTGGGTGAATGGAGCTGGCTTCTCAGTTTTCTACAAATGTAACAGAAGATTGAAAAAGATGACATTATTGTCTATGTAGAAAATCCCAAGGAATCAACAAAAATACTCTTGGAACTATTAAGTGATTATAGAAAGTTAGCAGGATACAAGGCTCAACAACCCATCTGAATAGACTTGTAATTAGAAAGGATATTGAATCAGTAATAATAATAATATAATAATAATAATAATAATAATAAAAACCTCCTGACCAAAAAAAGCCAGGATCTAATGGCTTCATTGGTGAATTTTACCAAATACTAAGGGAAAAATTAGCACTAATTCTTTAGCACTAATTCTCCAACATTGCCTTGATACCAAAGCCAAAGACACTACAAGAAAAGAACATTTACAGACCAGTATGCCTTATGAATATTGATGCAGAAATCCTCAACAAAATCCTAGAAAACTGAATTAAGGTCATGATTTCAGGGTCCTGGGATCGAGTCCCACATCGGGCTTTCAGCTCAGCAGCGAGCCTGCTTCCCTCTCTCTCTCTCTCTGCCTGCCTCTCAGTCTACCTGTGATCTCTGTCAAATAAACAAATAAAATCTTAAAAAAAAAAAAAAGAAAAAAAAAGAAACATATTTAAAGGATTATATGCCATGACCAAGTGGCATATAAAAATCAGCTGCTTTCCTGTCTAACAGAAATGAACAGCTAGAATTTGAAGTTAAAAAGGACAATACTATTGGGACACCTGGGTGGCACAGTCAGTTAAGTATCTCTTAGTTTCGGCTCAGGTCATGATCTCAGGGTCATGAGACTGAGCCCCATGTCAGGTTCTGTGCTCAGTGTGGAGTCTGCTTGAGATCCTCTCTCCCTTTTACTTGCTCCGCCTATCCACTCTTCTTGCTCTCTCTCAAATAAATAAATAAATCTTAAAAAAAAACACAAAAAATAAAAACACAATAACATTTACATTAGCACCAAAAAAAAAAGAAATTCTTAAATAAATACTAACATAATATGTATAAGATCTGTAAGAAGAAAACTACAAAACTTTGGTGAAGAAAGCAAAGAAGATAATAAATATATGACAGCAACTGAATGACATTTCTTTCTCATTTTAAAAAAGATTTATCCACTTATTTGAGAGAGAGTGTAGGGTCACAGGGAGAAGGAGAAAGAGAGTCTCGAGTAGTCTTCATGCTGAGTGTGGAGCCCAATGTGTGGCTCAATCCCATGACCCTGAGATCATAACCTGAACTGAAACTAAGAGTCAGACGCTTCAACAACTGAGTCATCAGGCACCCCAAAAATGAATTTGCTGAATTGGTTCTGGAATTTCTGGAGTTGACTATCTCATATGTTTAAATTTAAACACATTAATGACTGTTTCTGGAAGTAAAGAGAGAACTAATGGTCCATGGTGTGATCTGATAATAAAGACATGCAAATTACCTGCATTGAATACTCTTAATAAATCACTTATAAAAGACAAGGAGATGAGTGACTGTGTATATAATGTTTTTTTTTTAATTTAAATTCGTTAGTTAACATGAAGTGTCATATTAGTTTCAGGTGTACTAAATATAGTGATTCAACAATTCCATACAATACTTATCACAACAACTACACTTCTTTTTTTTTTTTAAGATTTTATTTATTTATTTGACAGAGATCACAAGTAGGCAGAAAGGCAGGCAGAGAGAGGAGGGAATCAGGCTCCCCACTGAGCAGAGAGCCTGATGTGGGGCTTGATTCCAGGACCCCGAGATCATGACCTGAGCTGAAGGCAGAGGCTTATCGCACTGAACCATCCAGGTGCCCCACAACAAGTACACTTCTTAATCCCCATCACCTCTTTGACCCATCCCCCTACACTTCTCCCCTCTAGTAGCCATCAATTTGTTCTCTACAGTTAAGAGTCTGTTTCTTGGTTTGCCTTTCTTTTTCCCCCTTTATGTTTCTTTGTCTTATTTCTTAAATTCCACATATGAGTGAAATCATATGGTGTCTTTCTCTGACAGACTTATTTCACTGAGCATAAGACTCTCTGGCTTCATCCTAGTCATTACAAATGGCATGATTTCATTTTTATGGCTGAGTCATATTCCATTTTATATATATATATATATATATATATGCATATATATATATAATATTCCATCATACACACACACACACATATGTATATAAAGAAGATGTGATCTTTATCCATTCATTAGCTGATGCACGTTTTGGGGTCTTTCCATAATTTGGCTATTGCTGCTAATGCTGCTATGAATGTCAAGGTGCATGTATACCTTTGAATTCATATTTTTGTATTATTTGGGTAAAAACTCAGTAGTGTGATTGCTGAATCTTAAGGTAGTTCTCTTTTTAACTTTTTGAGGAACCTCCATACTGTTTCCAGAGTGGCTGCATCACTTTGCATTCCCACCAACAGTGGAAAAGTGTTCTTCTTTCTCCACATTCTCACCATTCTGATTGGTGTTAGGTGGTATCTCCTTGTAGTTTTGATTTGTATTTCATTGATGGTGAGTGATGGACATCTTTTCATGTGTCTGTTGGCCATCTGTTGCCTTCTTTTCAAAAATGTCTATTCATGTCTTCTAACCGTTTGCTCACTGGATTATTTGTTTTTTGTTTGTGTGTTGACTTTGATAAGTTCTTTATATAGTTTGGATACTAATACTTTATCAGATATGTCATTTATAAATATCTCCTCCCATTCCATAGGTTGCCTTTTAGTTTTGTTGATTGTTCACTTTGCTATGTAGAAGTTTTTTTTATTTTAATTAAGTCCCAATAGTTTATCTTTGCTTCTGTTTCCCTTGCCTCCAGAAACATATCTAGTAAGAAGTTGCTATGGCAAAGAAGTTATTACCTATGTTATCCTCTAGGATTTTGATGGATTCCTGTCTCACAGTTAGGTCTTTCATCCATTTTGAGTCTATTTTTGTGTATGGTGTAAGGAAGTGGTCCAGTTTCATTCTGCATGTGTCTGTCCAATTTTCCCAACACCATTTGTTGATGAGACTTTTTTCTGTTGGATTTTCTTTCCTACTTTGTCGAAGATTAATTAACCAAATAGTTGTAGGTTCATTTCTGAGTTTTCTATTTTGTTCTATTGACCTATGTATCTGTTTTTATGCTAGTACCATACTGTCTTGATCACTACAGCTTTGTAATATAATTTGAAATCTGGAATTGTGATAACGTCAGCTTTGCTTTTCTTTTTCAAGATTTCTTTGGCTATTTGGGGTCTTCTGTGGTTCAATATAAATTTTAGGATTGTTTCTTGTAGCTCTGTTAAAAATCTTGGTATTTTTACAAGAATTTCATGAAATGTGTAGGTTGCTTTGGATAGTATAGACACTGTAACAACACTTTTTTCTTCTAATCCATGATTATGAGATGTCTTTTCATTTTTTCCACAGTTTCTTTCTTTTATCAGAGCTTTATAGTTTTCAGAGTATAGCTATTTCGCCTCTTTGGGCAGCTTTATTCCTAGGTATCTTCTTGTTTTTGGTGCAATTGTAAATGATGTTGATACCTTAATTTCTCTTTCTGCTGCTTCATTATTGTTGTATAGAAATGGAACAGATTTCTGTACGTTGATTTTCTAACCTGTGACTACTGAATTCATGTTTCAGTTCTCACAATTTTTTTGGTGGAATCTTTCAGATTTTCTATGTAGAGGATCATGCCATCTGCAAATAATGAAAGCTTGACTTTTTCCTTGCTGATTGGGATGCCTTTTATTTCTTTTTGCTGTCTGATTGCTGTGGCTAGTATTTCTAGCACGATGTTGAATAACAATGGTGAGAATGGATATCCCTGACATGTTCCTGACTACAGAGGAAAAGCTCTCAGTTTTTCCCCATTGAGGACATTAGCTGTCGGTTTTTTGTATATGGTTTTTAGTATGTTGAGGTATGTTCTCTCTCAACCTACTATGTTAAGGACTTTTTAAAAAGGTTTTATTTATTTAACAGAAAGAGAGATCATAAGTAGACAGAGCAGCAGGCAGAGAGAGGGGTGGAAGCAGGCTCTCTGCTGAGCAGAGAGCCCAATGCAGTGCTCAATCCCAGGACCCTGAGATCATAACTTGAGCCAAAGGCAGAGACTTTAACTCACTGAGCTACCCAGACACCCCGGATTTTTTTTTTCTAATCATGAATGGGTGTTTACTTAGTTAAATGTTTTTTCTGAATCTATTGAAATGATCATATGGTTCTTATTCTTTCTTTTATTAATGTAGTATATCATTTTGGTTGATTCACAAATACTATACCATGCTTGCAACACAGGAATAAATTCCACTTGATCATGGTGAATGATTCTTTTAATGTACTGTTATATTTGATTTGCTAGTATTTTATTGAAAATTTTTGCATCCATATTCAACAGGGAGACTGACCTATGGTTCCCTTTTTTAGTAGAGTCTTTATCTGGTTTTGGCATCAGGGTAATTCTGGTCTCATAGAAAGAGTTTGGAAATTTTCCTTCCTTTTCTATTTTTTGGAGTAGTTAGAGAAGAATAAGTAATAACTCTTCTTTACATGTTTGGTAGAATTAGCCTATGAAGCCATCCATCTGGTCCTGGACTTTTATTTGTTGGGAGATAATTTTTTTTTAAGATTTTATTTATTTATTTATTTGTTTGTTTATTTATTTTTAAGATTTTATTTATTTATTTGACAGAGAGAGATCACAAGTAGGCAGAGAGGCAGGCAGAGAGAGAGAGGGGGGGAAGCGGGCTCCCTGCTGAGCACAGGAGCCCAACTCAGGGCTTGATTCCAGGACCCTGGGATCATGACCTGAGCCAAAGGCATAGGCTTTAACCCACTGAGCCACCCAGGCGCCCCTGTTGGGAGATATTTTTATTACTGATCCAGTTTCCTTGCTTATTATCTATCTGTTCAGATTTTCTGTTTCTTCCTGTTTCGGTTTTGGTAGGTTTCTGTTTTGGCGGTTTTTTTTGTTTTGTTTTTGTTATTTTTTAAGATTTATTTATTTATTTATTTGTTTATTTTATACAGAGGTAGAGTGGGGGAAGAATGAGAGATTCTCAAGCAAACTTCCCCCTAAGCACACATCATGTGAGGGGCTTGATCCCATGGCCATGAGATCATGACCTGAGCCCAAATCAAGAGTTGGCTGCTTAACCCATTGAGCCCCCCAGGCACCCCTCAGTTTTCATAGTTTATGTGTTTCTGGGAATTTATCTGTTTCTTCCAGGTTCTTTAACTTGTTGGTATATGGCTTTTAACAGTATTCTCTGTGGTGTTAATTGTCATTTCTCTTCTCTCATTTATAATTTTATTTATTTGAGTTCTTTCCCATTTTGTTAAGTCTGGTAGAGGTTTATCAATTTTAATAATTTTTTCAAAAATCCACCTTCTGGCTTCATTAATCTGTTTTGTTTGGAGTTTTTTGTTTGTTTGTTTCTAGATCATGTATTTCTGCTCTAACCTTTATTACTTCTTTCCTTCTGCTGGCTTTTGTCTTCATTTGTTGTTCTTTTTCCAGCTTCTTTAGGTATAAGGTTAGGTTGTTTATTTGAGGGGTTTTTTGGGGTTTTTTTTTAGAGGTTTTTTTGTTTGTTTTTGTTTTTAGGTTTTTTGTTTGTTTGATTTGTTTTTGGTTTTGGTTCTTAAGGTAGGCCTGTAAGTGTATATGGTGTTTGTTTTTTAACATTTTTGAAAAACTAACAAATATAATGAGATTGGCTGGTTGCTCTTATTGTTGCTGGACAAAGTGGTGAGAGAAAATGATGAGCTCAGGTTTTGAATTCCTACCTCAAGCACTACATAAATGACCCCAACTTCCATGTATACACTGAAGGAGTCCCTAATCTCTTGTAGCTGCAGCGCTGAGATTGCTCAAAATCAAACACAGAATCTCACAATCCCAGTATCCTGTGACTGGGTGAATTACAATGCAAATTGAGCCCCTAGACTCACCGGGTGTGTGCTCTTAAACCAAAGTCATAAATTGGGAAGGAATGGGATCTTATAAGTTAGAATGGAGACTGGTAGAAGACCCTGATGAAGCTGGAGACATTGAGCCCTACATTCTGATGAGTCTTCTTTGCCTTTTTATCCTAATGCAAGAAGTATCTCCAACCCTGGCTAGGGGCCTCTCCACTACCATCTGGGGAGGTTAACCCTACATTGCCTGTGGAATGGCCTCCCCTGAGGCAGTGTCATGAAAGACCATGTTGATTCGCCTTAAGACTCACCTCACCTTTTGTTAAGAATGTTCGCATCTATGTTCATGAGAAATCTTAATTTGTAGTCTTCTTCTCTGGTAATTTTGTGGTTTTGAAATTAAAGGTAATGCTGGCCTCAAAAAAAAAAAATGGTGCTAATATCATCTTGAAAAGAAAGAAAAGACCTACTCCACCACCTCCCTTGGCTTCTAGGATTTGACTAGACTCAAACCCAACAGGCCTCTAAAGATGAGATACAAAGTGTGGCCTATGAGGTGGCAATAATCCAAAATAACTGATTGAGTTTTCTAATTTATGCAGACAGAAAGTTAGAGCCCTTGTGCAGGAATGGATGTTAGTGTATGGGATAATGGTAGAAGGAACATAAAGATGGATCAGACTGAATTTATTGATAGGGCTCACTAAGAAGAAATTCTGTATTTAAATGTTGCATTGAGGAGTTAGGATGGGATCTAGCAGTTTATTTAGTTGATTGGTTGAAATGTGGACCAAAAAGTGCCCCACAGTGAGTGAGTTGGAAATGCCAGATCTGTCTTGGTTTAATGTAGAGGAAGGGACTCAAAGGCTTAGAGAGATTGGAATGTTATAGTGGATTTACCATATAAGACCTGCTCACTCACTCTGGGGGTCCCTAAGTCACACATTTCAGTACTACTATAAGAAATAAATTTGTGAGGGGGGCCCCAGAATCCTTGAAGTACTCTGTGATCACTCTTCTATGTTGATCACACCTTACAGTGGGGGCTGTGGTCACTGAATTGAAAAAACTAAATGCAATGGGAATAATTAGACCCTGGGGTGGCAGGACCAAGTGGGATGATGTCTCAACCACTATGGGCAAAGAAAGTGTGGCTACTGTCATGGACAGCAGAGTCAAAGCAGCAATCAGAATATGTCTGACTCATATAGACTTATGGTGTTGACTGGTTCTCTGGCATTCTTATAAGTGAAAGAGATAGAAAGCCTATTAAATTCTTACTTGATCTGTATAAGTAGAAAAGAACTGGATCAAAGAAAAAAAACTAACATGGATCATAACAACAGTCATAGCCCTTCTAATAATTCCCAGACTTTAACAAGTTTATTGTCCCAGAACCTCTTGAATGAAAAGAGGCTTGGTACTCTTGAGAAAGGACCACTGTGAAAATTTTATATTGTTAATCTTTTTTTTCCCAGCCTTCCCCAAATAAACCTACAGACACCAATGCGGGGCTTGAACTCACAACTCTGAGATCAAAACATGAGCTGAGATTGAGTCAGATGCTTAACCAGCTGAGCCACCCAGGTGCCCCAAACCTACAGATTTTTACCAGGGTATCTGCATTGAGGCAAAGGAAATAATTGAAATTTGGGGGGCTACTCAACATTAATTCTAAATGACATTAATTTTAGGAGATCCCACATATCACTGTGGTCCACCAGTCAGAGAGTAGGGCTTATGGAAGTCAGATGAGCAATGGGGTTTTAGCTCAGGTTTCTCACAGTAGGCTTAGTAGGTCCCCAAACCTACCTTGTTATTTTCCCAGTAATAGAAAATATAATTGGAATATATTTATCAGCTGACAGAATACTCACATTAGTCCCCTGACTTGTGGAGTAAGGGCTATTATGGTGGGGAAAGCCCAGGAGAAGTCTACTACAAGTGCCTCTAAATAATACACAAAAAGTAATACCACATTTCTGGAGGTATTGAAATGATTAGTGCCATCATCAATGACTCGAAAGATGCAGAGGTAGTGATTCTCACCACATCCCATCCAACTTTTCTATTTGGTCTATGCAGAAGACAGATTAATCTTGGAGAATGAAAGTGGATTACCGTAAGCCTAACCATGTGGTGACTCCAGTCATAACTGTTGTACCATATATGGTTTCATTGTTTAAATAAATCAGTTCATCTTCTGGTACCTAGTATGAAGCTATTGATCTGACAAAGGACTTTTTCTCCACCCCTGTCATTAAGGATTTTCAGAAGCAGTTTTCTTTTAGCTGGCAAGGCCAGCAATACATCTTCATTGCCCTAATTCAGAGCTATATCAACTCCCTACCCCTGTGGCATAATGTAATTAACAAGAGGACTATCCTTCAGAAATAAAGGAGACTTTATTTCTTAGACTTTTTTAGACAAATGAGAGCTGTGAGTGTTCACCACTAGAATTTCCTTACGATGCCAAAGAGAACACCTGAAATGAAAGCATGCAAACTAACATCATGAAAATACATGAAAGCATAAATCTCTCACTATAAAGGTAAGAATAGGGGCGCCTGGGTGGCTCAGTGGGTTAAGCCGCTGCCTTCGGCTCAGGTCATGATCTCAGGGTCCTGGGATCGAGTCCCACATCGGGCTCTCTGCTCGGCAGGGAGCCTGCTTCCTCCTCTCTCTCTCTCTGCCTGCCTCTCTGCCTACTTGTGATCTCTCTTTGTCAAATAAATAAATAAAATCTTTAAAAAAAAAAAAGGTAAGAATATAGTCTAATGCAGAATACTCTAATAGTATAATGGTATGCAAATTACTTTTAACTGTAGTATTAAAGTTAAAAGACAAAAGTATTAAAATATAGCTGTAATAGGTTGTTAACAGATACAAAATATATAAAAGATGTAAGCTGTGAGGGGCACCTGGATGGCTCAGTGGGTTATGCCGCTGCCTTTGGCTCAGGTCATGATCTCAGGGTCCTGGGATCGAGTCCCGCGTCGGGCTCTCTGCTCAGCAGGGAGCCTGCTTCCTTCTCTCTCTCTCTGCCTGCCTCTCAGTGTACTTGTAATTTCTCTCTGTCAAATAAATAAATAAATAAAAATCTTAAAAAAAAAAAAGATGTAAGCTGTGACGTCAATAATACAAAATGTGGGAGGAGAAATTAAAGTGTAGTTTTTTATAGGTCAACATTAAGTTGCTATCAGCTTTAAAATATTGTTATAGTAAAACTATATATAGTATAGTAAAGAGGTTTTTAGGGGTACCTGGGTGGCTCAGTGGGTTAAAGCCTCTGCCTTCAACTCAGGTCATGATCTCAGGGTCCTGGGATCAAGCCCTGCATCAGGCTCTCTGCTCAGCAGGGAGCCTGCTTCCTCCTCTCTCTCTCTGCCTGCCTCTCTGCCTACTTGCAATCTCTGCATGTCAAGTATAGTAAAGAGGTTTTATGTAAACCTCATGGTAACCACAAGGGGAAAAAAAGTGGTATGTACACAAAATATAAGGAGAAAGGAATCCAACCACACCAAAACAGAAAAATCATCAAGTCACAAAGGAAGACAAGAGAGGAAGAAAGAGACAAGGGATCTACAAACCACTCAGAAAACAGTTAACTAAATGGCAGTAAGTTCTTACCCATAAATAATGAATTTAAATGTAAATGGATTAAATTCATAAATCAAAAGATATATAGTATTTGAATTGATTTTTAAAAGTATCTAAAACTATATGTTGCCTATAAGAGACTCACTGTACTTATATAGTGATAAAATAGACATTAAGTCAAAAACTATATAAAAGACAAATGTTGCTATGTAATGTAAAGGGGTAATTCTATCAAAAGGATATAATATTTGTAAATACTTATGCACCTAATATCAAAGCACCTAAATATATAAAGCAAATATTAATAGACCCAAGGGAAGAAATAGACAGTGATACAGTATTACTAGGGGACTTCAGTACTCCACTTTCAACAATGGATAGATCATCCAGACATAAACACAATAAGGAAAATCAAACTTTTTAAAATTTATTTTTATTTTATTTATTTTATTTTTTTATTTGACAGACAGAGATCACAAGTAGGCAGAGAGGCAGGCAGAGAGAGAGGAGGAAGCAGGCTCCAACTTGAAAAACATTGTATACCAAATGGACCTAACCAACATATATGTATATAGAACATTCCATCCAACAAGAGCAGAATACACACTCTTCTCAAGTGCTCATGAAACATTTTCCAGGATGAATCATATATTAGGCCACAAAACAACTTAAGAAGATCAAAATCATATCAAGTGTCTTTTTTGACCACAACGGTATGAAACTAGAAATCAATAACAAGAAGAAAACTGGAAAATTCACAAATATGTGGAAATTCAACAATGTGCTCCTAGAACAGTAAATGGGTCAAAGAAGAAATCAAAAGGGAAATTAAGAAATATTTTGAAACAAATAAAAATGGAAACACAACATATCACAACAGTCAGATGGGACAATCTTTATATTCCCTGGAAACCCCAAGTGCAGCTTTGAGGACTTCAAGGAGCCATGAATACTCAGACAATTATACAGTGATGAATGTAGTGCTTCCTGTGTGCCAGGTGATTATATTACTTCTATATCTATGTGATATCATATCATTCCTTTGAGAGAAGGATGGGAAGCAGAGAGGTTGAACAGTTACTCTAATTCAGCAAGGTGGTGCCTGGCACAGCTGAACCCTGTCCCAAGTGTCTCATGCTGGCTCTCACATCCATTTTCACCATGACAGCCTTGTCTTTTACTATGTAGCTATGCCTCACATGGAGATTTGGGCAGAGGAAGGCCTAGAAGTTCTAAGCTGTAATTTGTCATTTCTGACCACATCACTGTGCTCTTCCACAGGCTTTGCTCCTTGGGACAGTGTGTCTTCATGCCTTGTTGGTCAGGAACTGTAGACTCTACAGATTGATTCAAGTTCAATGCCAAATGCTGGGGAAAAGCCAGGAAACTATGGGGTTCTCCCAAGGTCTGAACACTAAATAGAAACTCACACAGGGAGCGACAGCGATGCAAGATGGCAGCCACAATGGTCTCAGGAGTAAAAGTACCTTGCAATTTTTGACTGTTGGAAGAACTGGAAGAAGGCCAGAAAGAAGTAGGAGTTGGCACAGTTAGCTGGGGTCTAGAAGCTGACAAAGACATGACACTTACAAGATGAACAGGGATGATAATTGGGCCTCCAAGAACAATTTATGAAAACTGAATTTACAGCCTTAAAATAGAATGTGGACCTAAATACCCAGAAGCACCCCACCTTTGTAAGATTTGTAACAAAAATTACTATGAATGGAGTTAATAGTTCTAATGGAGTGATAGACCCAAGAGCCATATCAGTGCTAGCAAAATGGCAGAATTCATATAGCATCAAAGTTGTCCTGCAAGAGTTCCAGCACCTAATGATGTCTAAAGGAAACATGAAACTCTGTCAGCTGCCTGAATGACAGTGTTATGGCAATTAATCAAAAAGAGAAACTACAGACCCTCCCTCACTTCCCCATTCGATTTAAGCAGTAATTTTCCATAGTTACATTTTCTAGATATGTCTTGTAGAACTCAAATCACCAGAAAGGAAGCTCCCATTCAAAGGCAATTTATCTTAAGATATTGTAAATGATACTAATTTTTTGTCCATTTGAAATATAGAAGTTGTGCTATAACAAAAAAAAGAAAGAAAGAAAGAAAGAAAGAAACTCACACAGACCCCTCTGTCTTTTATTTTCCACCCCATCCCCCATACTCCGTTAGCACCACAAGTAGTTATTTCTACCCTGACTTCATCTTTCATAAAATTGTAACTCTTATACTCCCACAGGTGTTTACATGTTTTACCATGATATGTATTTTTTTAAATGTGGGTTTGTTTCACATTAATTTCATAAGTAAGAAGATAATTTATAACTGTGGCTTATTAAAACCAAAAATTTTGGGTGCCTGGGTGGCTCAGTGGTTAAGCCGCTGCCTTCGGCTCAGGTCATGATCTCAGGGTCCTGGGATCGAGTCCCGCATCGGGCTCTCTGCTCAGCGGGGAGCCTGCTTTCTCCTTTCTCTCTCTCTGCCTGCCTCTCTGCCTACTTGTGATTTCTCTCTGTCAAATAAATAAATAAAATCTTTAAAAAAAAAAACTAAAAATTTTTTAAAAGGAAAAATCATCTTGGATTCTTTATTACTATAAAGTGCACTTTAGTGCTAGCCAATTTCACAATCTTATAATGGAGAAAACATAATAAATTAAAATGTTTGGGTGAATTTTAAAGGACATCAGTTACTGTGGGGCACCTGCATGATCCAGTTGGTTAAAGGTGAGACTCTTGATCTCAGCTCAGGTTTTGATGTCAGGGTCATCAGTTCAAGCCCCACATTGGGCTCCTCACTGAGCATTTCAATTACTGATGTTCTCATTATTTAACACATGAATAATTTTATGAAAAATATATTTATGGGGTGCCTGGGTGGCTCAGGTGTTTAAGCGGCTGCCTTTTGCTCAGGTGATGATCCCAAGGTCCTGGGATCAAGCCCGAATTGGGCTCCCTGCTCAGTGGAGAGCCTGCTTCTCCCTCTCCCTCTGCTGCTCTGCCTACTTGTGCTTTCTCGCTCTTTCTGTCAAATAAATAAATAAAATCCTTAAATATATATACACATATATTTATATAACAATCTACTAAGAAGTGGTGTAGGGAAAACTAGATATCCATCCACATCCAAAAGGATGAAACTGGACCCTCAAAAACTACCTTGAAATGGGTTAAAGTAGGGGTGCCTAGGTGGCTCTATTAGATAAGCAAAAGACTCCTATTTCAGGTCAGGTCATGATCTCATAGTCATGTGATCAAGCTCTGTGTTGGGCTCACCTGGGCATGGAGCTTGGTTAAAATTATTTATCTCCCTCTGCCCTTCCCCACATCTCTGTCTTTAAAAAAAAAAAAAAGGAAAAGAAAAAATATGGATTGAAGAGGTAAATATAAGACATGAAATCACAAAACTCCTAGAAGAAAATATAAAGAAACAGCTATTTAACATTGGTCTTGACAATGATTTCTTTGGATATGACCCCAAAAGCACAGGCAACAAAAGCAAAAATTAAAAAGTGTGACTCTTCTTATCCACCATGATCAGGTGGGATTCATCCCTGGGCTACAAGGATGGTTCAACATTCACAAATCAATCAATGTGATACAACAAATTAATATGAGAAGAGAGAAGAACCACATGGTCCTCTCAATTGATGCAGAAAAAGCATTTGACAAAATCCAGCATCCGTTCCTGATTAAAACGCTTCAAAGTATAGGGATAGAGGGAACATTCCTGAACCTCATCAAATCTATCTATGAAAGACCCACAGCAAATATCATCCTCAATGGGAAAAAGCTTGCAGCCTTCCCGTTGAGATCAAGAACAAGACAAGGATGCCCACTTTCACCACTCTTGTTCAACATAGTATTAGAAGTCCTAGCAACAACAATCAGGCAACAAAGAGAAATAAAAGGTATCCAGATTGGTAATGAAGAAGTCAAACTCTCTCTCTTCACAGATGACATGATTCTTTATATGGAAAACCCAAAAGACTCCACCCCCAAACTACTAGAACTCATACAGCAACTCAGCAACGTGGCAGGATACAAAGTCAATGTGCAGAAATCAGTGGCTTTCTTATACACTAACAATGAAAATACAGAAAGGGAAATTAGAGAATCGATTCCATATACTATAGCACCAAGAACCATAAGATACCTGGGAATAAACCTAACCAAAGAGGTAAAGGATCTGTACTCAAGGAACTACAGAACACTCATGAAAGAAATTGAAGAAGACACAAATAGATGGAAGACCATTCCATGCTCTTGGATTGGAAGAATAAATATTGTTAAAATGTCTATACTGCCTAGAGCAATATATACTTTTAATGCCATTCCGATCAAAATTCCACTAGTATTCTTCAAAGAGCTGGAGCAACTAATCCTAAAATTTGTATGGAATCAGAAGAGACTGCAAATCGCTAAGGAAATATTGAAAAACAACAATAAAGCTGGGGCCATCACGTTACCTGATTTCAAGCTTTATTACAAAGCTGTGAGCACCAAGACAGCATGGTACTGGCATAAAAACAGACACATAGACCAGTGGAACAGAGTAGAGAGCCCAGATATGGACCCTCAACTCTATGGTCAATTAATCTTCGACAAAACAGGGAAAAATATACAGTGGAAAAAACAGTCTCTTCAATAAATGGTGCTGGGAAAACTGGACTGCTATATGTAGAAGAATGAAACTCGACCATTCTCTTACACCATACAGAAAGATAAACTCCAAATGGATAAAAGACCTCAACGTGAGACAGGAATCCATCAGAATCCTAGAGGAGAACATAGGCAGTAATCTCTTCGATATCAGCCACAGCAACTTCTTTCAAAATATGTCTCCAAAGGCAAAGGAAACAAAAGCAAAAATAAACTTTTGGGACTTCATCAAAATCAAAAGCTTCTGCACAGCAAAGGAAACAGTCAAAAAAGCAAAGAGGCAACCCATGGAATGGGAGAAGATATTTGCAAATGACAGTACAGACAAAAGGTTGATATCCAGGATCTATAATGAACTCCTCAAACTCAACCCACATGAAACAGGCAAACATATCAAACATGGGAAGAAGATATGAACAGACACTTATCCAATGAAGACATACAAATGGCTATCAGACACATGAAAAAATGTTCATCATTAGCCCTCAGGGAGATTCAAATTAAAACCACATTGAGATATCACCTTACACCAGTTAGAATGGCCAAAATTAACAAAACAGGAAACAACATGTGTTGGAGAGGATGTGGAGAAAGGGGAACCCTCTTCCACTGTTGGTGGGAATGCAAGTTGGTGCAGCCTCTTTGGAGAACAGTGTGGAGATTCCTCAAGAAATTAAAAATAGAGCTTCCCTATGACCCTGCAATGGCACTCCTGGGTATTTACCTCAAGGATACAGATGTTGTGAAAAGAGGGGCCATCTGTACCCCAATGTTTATAGCAGCAATGGCCACGGTCGCCAAACTATGGAAAGAACCAAGATGCCCTTCAACAGACGAATGGATAAGGAAGATGTGGTCCATATACACTATGGAGTATTATGCCTCCATCAGAAAGGATGAATATCCAACTTTTGTAGCAACATGGACGGGACTGGAAGTGATTATGCTGAGTGAAATAAGTCAAGCAGAGAGAGTCAATTATCATATGGTTTCACTTATTTGTGGAGCATAACAAATAGCATGGAGGACAAGGGGTATTAGGAGAAGGGAGTTGGGGTAAATTGGAAGGGGAGGTGAACACGAGAGACTATGGACTCTGAAAAACAATCTGAGGGGTTTGAAGTGGCGGGGGGGCGGGAGGTTGGGGTACCAGGTGGTGGGTATTATAGAGGGCACGGATTGCATGGAGCACTGGGTGTGGTGAAAAAATAATGAATACTGTTTTTCTGAAAATAAATAAATTGAAAAAATTTTTTTAAAAAGTGTGACTCTTCAAACTAAAAAGCTCTTTACAGTAAAAGAAACAACCAACAAAATGAAAAGGCCATATGCTCAAAGTTAAAGGATGAAAGATGATTCCCCAAGCAAGTGAAAACCAAAGAAAGAAGTACAGCTGTCAGACAAAATAAACTTCAAGCCAAAAATGATAATAAGAGACAAAGAAGAGTATGACATAATGATCAAAGGGTCACTGCATCAAGAAGACATAACAATGGCAAATATACATGTTCCCAACACCCAAGCACCAAAATATATAAGCAAATACTAACAGATCTTAAGAAAGAAATAGACAACAATATAATAGTAGGGGAATTTAATACCCACTACCAGCAATGGATAAATTTTGCTGACAGAAAATCAACAAGGAAATAGAATTGAATCATAGTTTAGAACAAATAAACTTAGCAGACATACACAAAACATTCCATCTAACAATAGCAGAATACACATGGAATACATAGGTCTGCACATGGAATCTTCTGCAGAATGGATCATATAATAGGACACAAAACGAATCTTAGCAAATTTTAAGCGACTGAAGTTATACCAGTGATCCTCTCTGACCACCAATGGTATGAAACTGGAATCAATAAGAGAAAAGTTAGAAAATCTGCAAATATGTGGAAACTAACAATACAACTCTAAAAAACCAATGGGTCAAAGAAGAAATCAAAAGGGAAATAAAAGGGTATATCCAAACAAATGAAAATAAAAATACAATGTATCAAGTCTTGTGGAATACAGCAAAAGAAGTTTTGAGAGGAAAGTTTATAGCAGTAAACTCATCCTTTGAGAAATTAGGAAGATCTCAAATAAACAACCTAATTTTATACCTCAAAGAACTAGGAAAAGAAAAACAAGTTAAGCCCAAAGTTAGCAGGAGGAAGGAAATAAAGATCGGAGCAAAAATAAATGAAATAAAGACCAGAAAAATAACAGAAAAGATCAGCAAAACCAAGGGCTGGTTGTCTTAAACGATAAACAAAAGTGACAAACCATTTATTGAATAAGAACTTAATATCCCAAATATACAAAGAATTATACAACCTAAGAGCAAAGAACAAACATCCAATTAAGAACTAGAAGAACTACGTAGACATTTTTCCAAAGAAAACATCCAAAATGACTAATAGGCATATGAAAAGACACTCAGTATCACTAATCATCATGGAAATGCAAATTAAAAACACAATGAAATACTACCTCAAACCTGTTAGAATGGCTGTCCTCAGGAAGACAAGAGACAACAAGTGCTGGTGAGGATGTGGTCAAAGGGAACCCTTACATCCTTTTGGTGAGAATATATATTGGTCCAGCCACTGTGGAAAACAGTATGGAAGTTGCTCAAAAAAATTAAAAATAGATCCACCAATTCTGGATATGTACCCAAATGAAATGAGATCAGAATTTTGAAGATATATATGCACTCACATGTTTTTTGCAGCATTATTAACAATATCCAAGATATGAAAACAACCAAAATGCTTATCAACAGATGTTTTAATTTTAAAAAGTGATATATATACACAATGGAATATTATTCAACCATGATAAAGGAGGATATCCTGCCATTCGTGGCAACATGGATGGACTTTGAGCACATTATGCTTAGTGAGATATTAGACATAGAAAGACAAAATTCTAAATGATGTCACTTATATGTGGAATCTAAAAAAGTCAAATTCATTAAAAAAAAAAAATGATGGTTACCAGGGGATGGGGGTTGGAGGAATAAGACTGATGTTGTTTAAGGGTAAAAACTTGTAACAGGTGGTAAATAAGCCATAGAGATCTAATGCACAGTATGATAAATATAAACAACAATATTGTACTCTAATATGTCATGTGACAGATATGGCTACAACAGCAATCACATTGCAATATAAAAATATATTAGAGTAACACATTGTACACCTTAAATTTACATAACATTAAATGTCAAATATATTCAGTAAAAGAAATGGTAAGGCAGCCTATGGAATGGGAGAAAATATTTGCAAACCATATGTCAATTCAGGCGTTAATACCCCAAATAAATAAGTAACTCATATAATTAAATAATAAAAACACAAATAATATTATTTAAATATAGGAAAAGAATCATAGGGGCACCTGGGTGGCTCAGTTGGTTGAGCACTGCCTTCAGCTCAGGTCATAATCCTGGAGTTCCAGGGGATCAAGCCCCATAAGGCTCCCTGCTCAGCAAGGGATCTGCTTCTCCCTCTGCCCTTCCCCCTCTCATTCTCTCTCTCTCTCTTACTCTCTCTCTCAAATAAATAAATAAAATCTTAAAAAAAAAAAAGAAAGGAAACGGACCAGAATAAATATTTTTCCAAAGAAGACAAATATGTCCAACAGGTACATGAAAAAAAAATGCTCAACATCACTAATAATCAACAGAATGTAAATCAAGTCTATAATGAGATACTATCTCACACCTGTTAGAATGACTGGGATCATAAAGACAAGAGATAACAAATGCTGGTAAGGATGTGGAAAAAAGAAACCTTAATGTACTCTTGGTGGGAATGTAAATTAGAACAGACACCATGGAAAACATTATGGGAGGGTCCTTCAAAAAATAAAGATAAAACTACCATGTGACTTAGAAATTCCACTTCTGGGGATATATCCAAAGGAAATGAAACTCTTATTTCAAAGAGATATCTGCACACCATTTTATTTACAGTATTGTTTACAATAAGCAAGTAATAGTGAATTACAAAATACCTTAGTGTTCACTGGTGAATGAAATGATAAAGAAACTGGTACAATGTGGTGCACACACACACATACACACACACAGAGGTATATTATTCAGCCATAAAAAGGAAGAAATGCTGCCATTTGCTACAATATAAATGAAACTTGAGGACATTATGCTAAGTGAAATTATTTATACAGAGAAAGAAAAATACTATATGATCTCACATATGAAATCTAAAAAAAAAAAAAAAACTCCTAGAAACAGAGAGTAGATTAGTGGTTGTGAGAGTGGAGAAAATGGGTGAAGGTGGTCAAGGAGCGCAAACTTCCAGTAATAAGATTAATAAATTATAGGATCTAATGTACAGCATAGCGACTAAAGTTAATAACACTATATTGAATACTTGAAAATTACTGAGAAAGTAAATCTTAAAAGTTCTCACCACACACACACAAGACAGTAACTATGTGAGATGATGGATGTCTTAATTAATGTTATGGTATTAATCATTTTGCAATAAAGACATGTACCAAATCATCATGCTTTATAGTTTAAAATTATACAATATTATATGACAGTTTTATCTCAATAAAGCTATAAAAAATCCAATATGTACAAAGATTGGCATCAAAGACCTTATTTGATCTTTAGCTATTTTACTCTTTACAATTTTTATAAATTAATGATAAAAAATTTTCAACTATATGCATTTATAGAATATGTGTTTATTAAATGATATTACAATATTAGCTTTCATTATATTGTATAAAATTGGGTTTCTATAAGAAAAAGTTTGTCTCAGAATAAACAAAGAAATAGTTTAATGTGTTGGTGAGGATGTGGAGAAAAAGAAACCCCTGTGCACTGTTTGTGGGAAGGTAAATTGGTACAACCACTATGGAAATCAGTATGGCATTTCCTCAAAAAATTAAAAGTAGAAATAATGTATGATTCAGTAATTCCACTACTGAGTATTTATCCCCCTAAAATGAAAACACAAATGCAAAAAGATACAGGTAGTCCTATGTTTATTACAACATTATTTACAGTAGCCAAGATATGGAAACAACCTAAGAGTATCAGTTGATAAATGGATAGGAAGGTGGGTACACACACACAAACACACACACACACACAAGAATATTGCTCAGCCATAAAAAAAGGATGAGATCTTGCCATTTGCAACAACATGGATGGATTTAGAGGGTATTATGCTAAGGGAAATAAATCAGACAGAAAGACAAATACCATATGATTTTGCTGATATGTGGGATGTGAAAAATAAAACACATGAATAAACAAAAAAAGCAGAATGAGACCTATAAATACAGAGAACAAAACTGATGGTTGCCAAAGGGAAGTGAGTAGCAGGAAGGGTAGAAAGGGTGAAAGGAAGTGGGAGATACAGGCTTTCAGTGATGGAATGAATAAGTCATGGGAGTAAAAGGAGCAGCATAGGGAATGTAGTCAGTGATATTGTTAATAGCATTGTGTGTTGCCACATGGTAGCTACACTTGTGGTGAGCACAGCATAACATAGAGAGATGTTGAGTCATTGTGTTGTACACCTGGAACTAATGTAACATTGTGTGTCAACTATACTCAAATTAAAAATTTTTTTTAAATAATTTTAACCAGTACACTATTAATTATTACTATGGGCAGCTCTTGAGTTGTCAAAAAATAATTTATGGCAGAAAGTGAAATATGATTTGATGTCTAAAGAAGGTCAGTATTTATACAGTTTTCACAGGAGAGAAATATACCCCAGGGAGTAGGATATGGAGGACTGAGGCACAGAGGTAGTAAAAAGTAAGACAGTAAAACAAGAGATGCCCAAGATGGAGCCATTGAAGACTTCTTTGTGGTGTTAGATACTTTGAAATTTCCATATCCCAATATTAGGAGAAAATCACGGTTTCTGCCTTTCTTGGGGTCCATTCGTACAAGTATAACAAGGCTTCTTCATAGTATAAAGTTGCCAGCTGCCCAGAGTAGAATAGGCGGAGATGAGACACTTTGTGTTCAGATAGAACAAATCTGGGGAGGTAATGAAATAGATAAGCTATTTCTTTCTTAAGCATAGACCCAAGTAGCTTGAATGTAGGTTGGATAATTTTGTGTTCCTCATTTGGTCTGAATATATTTTTTTAAAAACCATAAGGCTTATATGAGGTTTTATAATTTTATTCAATATTATCCAATTGAAATATATGAAATATTATCTTAGATAACTGCATTTAAAATATTTGTATAAGAAATGCATTTTGATAGAAAAGACATGTTTCTAAAAACATATATTCAAACTGAACATAAAATAAGAATGGAAATATTAAAATAAAACAGATGTAAAGGGACACCTGAGTGGCTCAGGCCACTGAGTGCTACCTTTGGCTCAGGTCATGGTCACAGGGTGCTGGGATCAAGCCCCACATTGGGCTTCCTGCTCAGCAGGGTGTCTGCTTCTCCCTTTCCCTCTGCCCTTCCCTCTGCTTGTGTTCCCTCTCTCTTTCCCTCCCACTCACTCACTCTCTCTCGCTCACTCTCTCTCTCAAATAAATAAATATCTTAAAAAAAAAAAAAAGCAGGGGCGCCTGGGTGGCTCAGTGGGTTAAGCCGCTGCCTTCGGCTCAGGTCATGATCTCAG
Source organism: Mustela putorius furo (assembly GCF_011764305.1). Lineage (NCBI taxonomy): Eukaryota > Metazoa > Chordata > Mammalia > Carnivora > Mustelidae > Mustela > Mustela putorius. The sequence continues at coordinate 7,389,176 of NW_025422010.1, read as the reverse complement.
GGTCCTGGGATCGAGCCCCACATCAGGTTCTCTGCTCAGCGGGGAGCCTGCTTCCTCCTCTCTCTCTGCCTGCCTCTCTGCCTACTTGTGATCTCTGTCTGTCAAATAAACAAATAAAATCTTTAAAAAATAAATAAATAAAAAAATTTAAAAAAGCAGATGCATAAAGGAATAGTCTGTTTTGTTTAATAAGTATGCAATAGCATTTAATTTCCCTCACAACTTATGATAAAAATTAATTAAATGGAAAATCACTCTTGTCATGACGACTTTAGTCATAATGTTGGATAAATCAGTGTTCTAAAGCAGTATTTTAAAAAATACATTCCTTAAACATCAATCCACAAAATGTCCCTCTTCAAAAAGTGAACCATCCATACATAGGTGTAAGGACCACCACATATGTTATCCCTTCTTGAAATTACTTTGATGTTAGCATATTAAAGGCTCTCAGAAGTCCTGCAATAAATGAACCTGCTTAGTATTGTTTATCACACATTATATTGCAGAACCTAAAATTTTAAGTGTTCTCTTGACATTTTTGAGCCTGACAGGGCCTCAGAGGTCTAACCAAGAGTCCCCTACTCCCCTTCAAATATATCTGCCCATTCACCCAGCAGGAAGGGCTCCCCAGCTGGCTAGATCCCCTATCAGGTGGATCAGCTGAATTGTACCCAGTTCTCAGTCTAAGGGGTTTTAGTTCTCTGCCAACCAAGAAATTATTTAAACAAGCTAATCCCATTCTCTCATAGAAACCAGGGGGTACCCCGTGACTTGTTACTACAAAGCTTGTCCCTTCTGAGTGCAGTTTTCATGTGGCCCTGCATGTTGTGCAGTGTTCTCCTCTCCAAGTATGAGTATATGTGACTGTTAACTGCTGTCAGTCTCATCTGTTCAGTGGCAGGTGCTGTGTGTTCGCCATCTCCTACAACTTAGGGTATAAATTCCGTTCTTCACCAACAGGATGAGTAGGAGATAATCAGAATACATGGTTTTCCTATACTTTACAAAAACAGAACTCTGTTGTTTCTTCTATTGAAATAAGTGTCTCAGATATCCATACACCTATATAAAGAAATGCTGTTCTGTGTTATTGATCAAAGACTCTATGGCTAAAGCATTGATTTTTCTGGACGCCATTCATCAAATCAACAGTAGAAAAAAGCAAAAAGAAAAAAACTTTTCATGATAAACTGTTACGTGCAGTAAGCATGGCTCTTGGAATACTAAGAGGTACAATATAGATTGTTATATTCAGGCACCTAAGAGTTATATGATTTGCCTTGAAATTTTCATTTGGGCTTAATATACTGAAAGTTTTATTCAGTCTCAGTCATGAAGAGTCAAGGGGACTTGAAAAGAAAGATGAAATATTAACTAGCCTCTGAAAACACTGAGGGGACTTAGTCAAGGCAGAATGAAGAGCAACTCAAGCACCAGTATGTATAAGAGCTAAGGCACAGTCATGGAAAAGGATAGCAAGTCTTCTCAGTTTCAAGCTTACTGTGTTTGGAGAACCAAGAATAAAGACGAATATTTTTATAAAGAGTAGAGTCTTTTGTTAGAGTATTAAATAAATTAAAAGTGGCAGATGTAGAATAATTTGGAAGGAATTATATGACTAATATGGAGTTAAACTTTATCATAAAAGCAATAGAAGGAACAAGGGTGTCAGAGTTCAGTAATAAAGTCCAAAAAAGAGTAACAGCTCTAATTCTTCATGTAATTGAACACCTGATATTAAAAAAAATAAGATGTAACATAACTAGTGATATTATGAGTACACTATTCCCATAGTCTCTGTGTTCACAATTTCAGTCGTTATGTTAAAATTATATGAACTCTCACATAATGACAACTTAAAATTTCCAAATACTTGGAAATTAACAACACTCTTCTAAAAAATTCCATGGGTCAAAGAGGAAGTCTCAAGAGCAATTAGAAAATATTTGAGCTGAATAAAATAAAAATATAATATATCAAAACTTGTGTGATACAGCTAAAGTAATGCTTACAGGGAAATTTATGCCATTTAATGCTTATATTAGTAAAGAAAGATTTTAAATTACCATTTTAAGCTTCTGTATCAAGAAACCAGAAGAAAAGCAGAAAAAAATATAAGATCAGAAATAAATGAAATCGAAACAGAATAGAGAAAATAAATGAAACAAGGCTGATTTGGGGGAAAAGACTATTAAAATTAATATACCTGTAGACAGACTGATGAATAGAGATGGTACAAATTACCAATACGAAAAATAAAAGAGGAATATCAGTACAAAGTCATAGGCATTACTTGAACAAAAAGAGGAAATATTAACAACTCTATCCAAATGAATTAAACAACTCAGAGAATATAAGCCATTTTTATGAAAGTAGGAAAAATTGAAATGATGAAGTGAAACTCACCCAAGATGAAATAGATAACCTGAATAGTCCTACATCTACTAAATTTAAAATGTACTAAGTTTAAAATCTTATTAAAAAGAAAACTCTATGCAAAGACCATTTCAGGAATATGACCAAATATTTAAAGAAATAATAACACCAACTCTACACCAATCTTTTCCATAAAAAGAAAGGAACATTTTATTCAGTTTAAACTTTTCTAGTTTCCCTCGAGATTTTCCTCTTTGACCCGTGAATTTTTTAGAAGGGTACTGTAATTTCCAAGTACTTGGAGCTTTTCCAGTTGTTATGTTAGAGTTCATATAATTTTAACATAAGAACCAAAATTCTAAACAAAGATGCTATGAGAAGGATGTTAACATGCATCTTTTTTAATATTAGGTGTTCATATATTTAAAAAATCAAAACTATATTATATACTTTATGAGTCTGAAAAACCTTGATGCCAAAACCATACAAAGTTGTTCCAAGTAAAGAAAACTACAGATTAATACCCCTCATGAATGTAGAAAATTTCTCAAAAGATATTAGCCAGTCAAATACATCAATATATAGCAAGAATAATACACCATGGTCAAGTAGAGTTTTCCCCAGGAATGCAAGCCTAGTTCAATACTCAAAATCAAGCAAGAGTAACTCATCAGATTAATAATCTAAGGAAGAAAAAGAAAAACATGAAATCATATCACATTTGGTAGAAGAGGCATTTGAGAAAATTCGACATCCATTCACAATAAAAATTCTCAGCAAAGCAGTAGGAAAATAATTTACTTACAAAAACCCACATCTAACAATGCTTAATAGTGAAATACTGAATCCCCCATCCCCTCAAGATTGGGAAGAAGGAAGGCATTTTTAATCTCACCACTTCTGTTATTTAATAATATACTTAAAGTCCTTGTCAGTGCAACAAAGCAAGAAAAAGAACATGTACAGATTGGTAAGTAAACAAGAAAGCTGGAATTGTTCAGAGATTATAATGAAAATATCAAGGAATCTACAAAAAGAATCTTGAATTAATAAGTCAGTTTATCAAGACCACAGATAGGAGGTCATCTTTCAGAAATTAATTGTATTTCTATATGAGAGTAAAGAACAATTGGAGACCCACATTTGAAAAACAGTATCATGTACAAAAATTCTCAAAAACAATTTCAGTATACATCTAGTAATACATGTTCAGAATCTATATGTCAAAACTATACAATGTTGTTGAACAAAATCAACAACCTAAATAAGGTCAGAGTCATACCATGGATTGGAAAACTAAAAATACTTAAGATGTCAATTCTTTTCAAATTGATATGTAGATTAGATGCCATTCCAATCAAAATCCCAACAAGATATTTTATAAATATAAGCATATCTAAAATTTATATGTTAAAGAAAAATAATTATAATAACAAATGATTTTGGGAAAAAACAATAAATACAGAACTCACATTACCCAATTTAAGGCAAAACAAAAACACATAAATTAAGAATATGATATTTGAAATGTTATATATTCAGAGGTCAATAGAATACAATATGGAACTCAGGAACAGACCTACCCAAATACCTGCAATTAGTTTTTTACAGTGGTGCAAAAGCAACTCAATTGAATAAGAATAGTGTTTTCAACAAATAACATTCCAACAAATAACATTTGCATATTGGACAACAATATGCAAAAGAATGAACCTGTATCTCAACCACATGCTCTATACAAAAATAAACTCAAGATTATCTTGAGTTACAACATACTTGAATACTTAAATCTTCAGATAAAAAAATTAACTGAAGATTATGAATCTAAAAGTAAAACATAGAACTAAACAACTTTTAGAAGAAACTCAGAGAAATTAAAATGAAAAATGTTTGCTCTTCATAAGACACTAAGAATGAAAAGGGATACTGTACACATGAAGAAAATATTTGTAAATCAATAAATCATTTTTCTAACATAGGACTTACACCCAGAATAGATAAAGAATCCTGGAAACTAATAGTAACAGTATAGCACAATTTTAAGAAGGTCAGCTGCCTAAGTTGATATACAGATGGCAAATAAGCACATATAATGATGTTCAACATCATTAGCCATTGGGAAAATTGAAAATTAATAGCACTATAAGATATTACTACAATTAGAATAGCTGACGGGGTGTTTTTTTTTTTTTTTTGAAGACTTTATTTATTTATTTGTTAGACAGCAAGCAAACACAGGCAGAGTGGCAGGCAGAGGCAGAAGGAGAAGCAGGCTCCCCACTGAGCAAGGAGCCTGATGTGGGACTCGATCCCAGGATGCCAGGATCATGACCTGAGCTGAAGGCAGCCACTTAACCAACTGAGCCACTCAGGTGTCCCTGAGATTTGTTTTTTGTTTGTTTGTTTGTTTGTTTTTTGACCCACTGAGCCACACAGGCGCCCTTTTTTTTTTTTTTTTTTAAATGAGAGTACCAAGTGTTGATGAGAATATGAAGCAACTGGAACTCTTGTACATTGCTGGTGGGAATGCAAAGTGGTACAGCCGCTCTGGGAAAATAGTTTGACAATGTGTTCTAAAGTTGTACATATACTCACCAGATGATTTAGCAATCCCTCTTTTAGTTATTCACCCCAGAGAAATGAGCTCTTAACTCTCTTAAAAACATCTATACCCAAATACTTATGGTATCTTTACTCATAATTGTTGAAAAATGGAAAAAAATGTCCTTCAATAGATGAATGGGTAAGTAAACTGTGGGCACAAAGGAATACAACTCAGCAATAAGCAAGAACAAGGGGCGCCTGGGTGGCTCAGTGGGTTAAGCCTCTGCCTTTGGCTCATGTCATGATCCCAGGGTCCTGGGATTGAGCCCCGCATCGGGGTCCCTGCTCAGTGGAGAGCCTGCTTCCCTTCCTCTCTCTCTGCCTGCCTCTCTGCCTACTTGTGATCTCTTGTGTGTCAAATAAATAAATAAAATCTTTAAAAAAGAAATAAGCAAGAACAAACTGTTAATACACAAAAGAATGTGGATGAATCTCAAAGGTATTATGTCAAGTAAAAAAACAAAAACAAAAAACCAGTGTCAAAAGTTTACATACTGTGATTCCATTTATATAACATTCTGGGAAAGACAAAATTATAGTGAAAGAGATCAGAGATTGCCAGGAGAGGGAAGGTTTGACCATAAAGAGACAGCATGACAGGGTTTTCAGGAGTGATAAAAATATTTTGTATCCTGAATGTGATATTGGTCACAAGAATAGGCATATATATTAAAACTCAGAGTTATACATCAATAAAGAGTATTCTATGCAAATTTTTTAAATAATAATTTTTGAAATAACAGAAATTATTGAACCCAACCAGTTGACTTGAATATCTAAATAGAGAAGAGGCATATTGGTTAGAAAGAAAGGCATTGTTTTTCATGCATAGACTAATAGGAAGATAACTTGAAAGAGCAATGAAGGGAAAAAAACAGCCTCTGTCATAACACACATTACAGCCACTCTTTGTATGAATTAATACAGGACTTAGGGGAACAAAACAAAAACAAACACACACACAAAAAAATCCCATAGTCCTGTTTTACCCACTCCAAGAAGGAATGGGCAGCAGGCAGTGTTAGTGGAGAGAAAATTTGGGAGAAAAGAGATTATAATAAATTATCAGTTCCCTGGTTCTATATCATGGTCTTAACTCTCATGAATGTGTTGTTGCTGCATTCAAATGACTTGAAAGTGGGGAAATTATAATGAAAGGAATATAAACTTGTGCATTTGGTTCTAATATAATCAACTCATTTACTTGCTTGGGGGTCCTATTAATCAAATGAATCAATAAATACTTATGGAGCACCTACGATTGACTAGATGGCAATACAGTCACTAGGAATAGAAAAGTGAGTAAGATAACATCTCTAGTCTCAGGAGCTTACAGGATAATGTATAACAGGTAGTAAGTGCTGCTCTGAAGAATATGGTAGAGTCAGGGAAAGGGAGAAGGATGGTCAGGTGGTAATGTTGCCATTTGGAGTGATCCTGGAACACCCCTCATAAAGTGATACACAAGAGCAACCTAAATGGGGCCAGTAGGAGAAACAAAGACATATCTGGTCGGAGATTTTCAGTCTGAGGAAACAAAGAGCAAAGGCTAGAGGAAAGTTTGTGCTCAACAGGTCCTAAGAGCAACAAGGAAGCCAGGGAAGTGGGAGTGAAGAGAGTGAAAAAGAGAGGAAGAAGAAATGAAGCCAGAAAGTTAGGTAGGCATCACATCCAGTAGGACATTGAAGGCCATGGTAAGGACTGGATTTTTCTCTCTATGATATTGTTGACCATGAGGGTTTTTAGCAGGGGAGTGACATGATCTGAGTTATGTTTTTGAAAGACTCATTTTGGGCAATGTATGGACACCAATCTCCAGCAGAGTAAGAGTAGGAGAAGGGAAGCCGGTGGAGAGGTGGTTTCAGCAGCCTATTTAGACCACAGTGGTAGCAATGCAAGCAGGGCAAAATTTCAGGTTCTGTCATCCACTTCCAGTTTGTGGGTTTTTTCCCCACAGTTCTTGGATACCATCTGGGTATTCTATAATTACCTCAACTCTGACACTATCTACAGGGAGATAGCATTTGATCCTATGGGTGAAGGCATCAGTCCTACAAAACTCACTACTTCAGATAGCAGTCACAAGCCCAGGTTGTCACGTGTGCTTCTGACTAGTTAGGTACACCTAAGAGGTTCCCATGACTCCCCCACCCCCACCCCAACTGGGTTTGATTAATTTGCTAGCATGGCTCACAGAACTCAGGAAACCAGTTTACTTATTAGATAACTGGTTTGTAATAAAAGCATATGACTCGGAGGCAGCCAGATGGAAGGGATATGAGGGCAAGGTGTGGGGAAGGACATGGACCTTCTAGCCTTCTTCTAAAAGAGACAGTCTCGCTAAATCTCCATGTGTTCACCAACCCAAAAGCTCTCCAAACCCCATTCTTTTGAGTTTTTATGGGACTACATTACATAGACATGATTGATTAAATCATTGGCCCCTGGTGATTGATTTCAACCACCAGCTCCTCTCTCCTCTCTTCTTTCAGGAGGTCAGGGAGTGGGACTGAAAGTTCCAACTTGCTGATCGCATGGTTGGGTCCACTGGCAACCAACCCCCATCCTGAGGTGCTTTTCAAAAATCACCCCACTAACATATAAAAGACACCTTTGTTGCTCTCATCACTTAAGAAATTCCAACAGTTTTAGATCCTCTGTGCCTGGGATGAGACCAAATATTTGTATTTCTTATTATAAATAACAAGATCACAGGTTAGTTACATTTGCATGTATTTCAAAGTCGAATGCAAGAGAATCTCTGTGAAATTGGACATGCTGTGTATGTGTTAGTGGTGGGGCTCTAGATGGTTTTCAAGGTTTGAAATCTAGCTTGAGCTACAAGGGAGCCATTTTTAAAAAATTGTTGTTGATGTACATTATTGTATTAGTTTTAGATAAAAAACACAGTGATTTGACATTTATAGACATTATAAAGGTAGTAAGTTTAATTGCCATCTGTCACCATACAAAGTTATTATATTATTAACTCTATCCCCTATGCTGTACTTTACATCTCTGTGACTTACTTATTCTATAACTAGAAGTTAGTACTTCTTAATCCCCTTCACCTCTTTTGCCCATCTTCCTCTCTGCCCTCCCCTCTTGCAACCACCAATTTGTTCTCTGTATTTGAGTGTTTCTGTCTTGTTTTGTTTGTTGTTTAGTTTTTCAGATTCCACATATATGTGAGATCATACAGATTTGTCTCTCTGTTTGACTTACTTTACTTAGCATAATACCCTCCAGGTCCAGCTATGTTGTCACAAGTGGCAAGATTTTAAGCATTTTATGCTAATATTCTGCCATATATAGAGAGAGCTCGATAGATATAACTCCCATCTTCTTTATCCATTCATTTTTTTTTTTAGATTTTTATTTATTTATTTGACAGAGAGACAGAGAGAGAAGGAACACAGCAGGGGGAGTGGGAGAAGGAGAAGTAGGCTCCCCACAGATCAGGGGGAGGCTGGGTCACCAGGACCCAGGGAGCATGACCTGAGCTAAAGGCAGATGCTTAATGACTAACCCCCTCCAGGTGCCTCTATCCATTTATCTTTTGATGGACACTTAGTTTGCTTTCATATCTTGGCCATTGTAAAAAATGTTGAAATGAACATAGGCGTGCATATGTCTTTTCAAATTAGGGTTTTTGTTTTCTTTAGATAAATACCCCAAAAGTTGGCATTACTGTATTGTATGGTAGTTCTATGTTTAATGTCTTGATGAATCTTCATACTATTTTCACAGTGGCTGTACCAATTTACATTCCTATCAATAGTGGGAATCATGTTCAATCTGACAGAAGCAGGAATAGAGAAATTTGTGCAAAAAAATATCATGGGTTAATTTTTAGATGATCTGAAATGATGGGAGAATAATAATTAGAGATGTGGGCCTAACACTAAGTAGAGGGTGTGAGAATATGAAAAATTGAGACTTTGTGGTAATAATAATAATAATAATATCAAAAGGAAATACTTACTCTATACCAAGCATTATTCTTAGACTTTCTACATGTATTATTTAATTTAGGTTTAACAATTCCACAGGTTAAGGACTCTTAATGTCCTTATTTCAGAGGTGAAGAAGTTAAAGGGCAGAGAGTTAAATCCCAGCTGCCAGGATTCCAGCTGTGGCGTTTGACTCTGGAGTCCCTATTCTTACACAGGGACTTTGTCAAGGGTTTTGTTAGTTGAATATAAAAGCTTATATTCAAAACAACACACAAAATAATGGTAGCACATCCTTTAAGTTCAGTCACTAAATTTGTTTTTTTTAAAGCTTTCTTAACTGGGGTGCCTGGGAGGCTCAGTCAGTTAAGCATCTGCCTTTGGTTCAGATCAAGCCCCACATGGAGCTCCCTGCTCCACAGGGAGTCTGCTTCTCCCTCTGCTGCCCGCCCCCCACTCATTCTCTCTGTCTCTCTCTTTCTTTTCCTCTCTCTTGAATAAAATCTTAAAAAAAAAAAAACTTTCTTAATCATGTATAAACTTCTAAATTTATTTTTTAATTTTGTAGGTGGGGTCTGAAAACAACACTGTTAATTTTGGAATAAACTTAGAGCTGCTGACAACTGGCCATGCAATGTGTCAGAGCCCTGAGATGGAAGCTCTCTGGTGAGGAACCAGCCCACTAAGAAATCTTCATTTTGCATTAAGTTTATTCTAATGTATTGGAAAACATTATGTCACTCCTATTGGATCTCAATAAAAATCAAACACTATTTCGCTCAACATAAAGAAGTCAGCAGAGAAACTCAATTATCATATGGTTTCACTTACTGGTGGAACATAAGGAATACTATGGAGGACATTAGGAGGAGGAAAGGAAAAGTGAATTGGGGGAAATCAGAGGGGGAGACAAACCATGAGAGACTGTGGACTCAGAAATAAACTGAGGGTTTTAGAGGGGAGGGGGTGGAGGGATGAGTGAACTTGGTGGTGGATATTAAGGAGGGCACGTTTTGCATGGAGCACTGGGTGTGGTACATAAACAATGGATCTTGGAAAACTGAAAAAATAAAAATATTAAAAATAGAACACTATTATTGTGAAAGAAAATCCTTTTAACAGGATTGGGAGCTGAACTGGAGAGAAGAAATAAATTTCAAAAGAAAGGAAAGTACCATTCAGAGGCAAAAAAAAAAAAAAAAGTCCAGAGCAGGTTAGGAAGGAAAGTAGCAATCCTCTCATGCCAGGAAGAACAGGAAGTTAAGTTTCTTTATCAACTGAAAGAAACTCCTGAGAAGTAAGGACTGCCATAAATCCCCTCCCACAACATAGATAAGCCTTACTAAACTGGCTTTTCTTTTCCATTTGTTTCTTTCATATATTTTTCTTCCCACACAGTTTGCCACCATTGAAAGCCAAGAACACTTTTCCATCAACATGTCATGTGACCACAATTTTTTAGTCTTTGTTGAAATGGCATATAAGCTCTCAGGCCTATCCTCTTCTTGGGGTCTTCACTTCTTTCATCAGAAGGCCCCCTCCTCATGTGCAGATTAACATCAAATAAAATTTGTATGCTTTTCTCCTGTTAATCTTTGTCAAATTGTCAGAGTCCCAGGTAACAAATCTAAGAGGTAAAGGGAAAAGTTTTTCCTCCCGTACACCTGCTTATTGTATTCAGTTGAATTCATACATTTAGCTTATTCTTCAATGAGGATAAAGACACAAAATTTTAGGGAATGGAGTTTATAACAATGTTGCCATTAATAAGGTTAATTCAGTTTGTCAGAGCAGTGTGATGCATTTGTTCCCCAGAGGGGCAACTTCAAACAGAGACAACCAATCCCACAAGGAACACGCAGCCATGTGAGCTACTAGACATGGATGTGAGCTGGTTTCAGTGCTGGTGATAGTAGTACTTCATCTCCACTCTTGGAAAATCAACTCCAACTGATGCCAGTGGGTCAACAGCAGATGTGTGTGGCAGATCAGCAATTCAGACACAAAATACTCTTAAGAAATTGCTCTAAGAAGAGGGATATCCTGGTTTAGAAAGAGTATCTTTGAAGTTGGCCCATGAACCAGAAGGAACACATTTGTTTGGATAAATAAATACTTGAATAAATGAAAACTCTCTCTGAGCAAAAAATAAACAGACAAGAAGTGGAACTTTCAGAAGCCAGTTGAAAGATCTGATAAATATCCCAGCATGATGGCTGGTGATATTCTGTTACTTTAATTTATCTCTTCTGAAGGCAGAGGGCTGCCAAGTTATCATCTGGTTATTGCCAGTTCCTTTTTTATCAAAGTTAAAGAGATGATGTAAAGGATTATTACAGACTTTTTTACATCATTATCACTCAAATGAACTTGAGTAAAGAATACTAAAAATACTTTTTCTTTCCTTCTTGATACATAATGAATTAAAAGTCATTTATACAATTAGGAAGGACTTCTGTTTTATTGAAGGGACACACTAGACAAGTGACTACCAAAAAAATTCCAAATACTTATTAAGGACACAGAAAGTCAGTCTTAAACCAACCAGTCATATCTGATTCCCTCTTCCCCAAAACCTCTTCACAAAAAAGACATAGAAACCACACACTTGTATTTTCCAAACCTTTTCTTAATAATTATATCAAAAATTTAGCAGAACAGAGCTATGCTGCAGCAAGTAATTAATATCTATAATACTTAGGGACTACTTAATGTTCTCCCTAAATGTTTGTATAAGCACAGCCTAAAAATCCTAGGCCTCTATTTTATTCCTAGAATAACTGAGGGGAAAAAAGAGTAATTTAGAATAACATGCCTGCCACCAATCTAAACAATTAATGGCAGGAAAAAATTGTCAAAGAGTATTTCTAATCATCCTTCTGAAGAACAAACTTTCATTGGTTTGTCGCTCAACATTCCTGCTGTCATTTGCCTAAACATGTTTCATAAACCTATCTTCTATATGTAGAATATAAAGGAAAACTCACTGCTAGAAAGATGGTATAAATATCTGAATATATACAAATAAAATTCCTCCAACTGATTGAAAATGAAATTTTTATCTATTTCTTGTAAAAATTCAAATCAAAACCCTAATATTTAGCTTAATTTGTGAGTCATACCTCTACAGTTTTACTATGGCAGTTATAACTGGAGATCCCAGGTCCATTTTGATCATCACTGTCACTTCTTCCCAGGTAGATTCTGGCCTCTGTAAGTAAATAGTTCTACTCTGATCCCATCCTTAAAGTTGGTTCAGGCAAGCCCAACCGCCTGTATTCCACAACTAATAAATCTCACAAAGTTCATGGAAACTCCATCTACAAAGCATCTCATCTCTAAAGCTGGACTGCAGATAAATTTTTTATTTGCAATTAATTGTCTCCAGCTGTTGGAGAGCAAAGAAAGAACACTCCAACTTTAAGCTACAAATGAATATTTTTCATGCCCTGTCGGGTACAAAGTTCATTTTGCTCATGTGAACCCCACAGAATGGGAAACGGCATTAAAAAACATTTACTGTAACACTTTCAGCTCTATGGGAGAAGAGTGAGGTTCGGATAGTGTGAGTTCTATACCCAAGGTCAAATTTTTAATAAGTGGTTGATCCAGAACATACTCTGAGACTAGAGATATTGTATAGTATATGTTTTTCAAACATTAACATTTTTCCACTTCCTTAAGGAGGAATCCTAAATACTATCACCTACCCTCAACTGTACATTGCAAAGAAATGTGTATATGTGTGTTGGGTGGGCACAGGGAAAAGTAGGTGAGGGAGGAGGGAAGGAATAAAACAAGAACAGCATGAATAAAGCTAAACTCTAAGAAGCATGTTATCCAATAGGTACATGCTCTATCAAATTATTTCCCAGAGCTACTAAAGGAGAAAACAACATGGCCAGTTTGTTCTTCCTGCTCTCACTGCAATCTCCTTTGGAAAGATGTCATGCAATGAGTCGGACAAAGGATGAGCAGCTGGAGGGAAAAACAAGAGAGAGAAAGAGATTGGAATCCATAAAGTACAACCCCTCAATTATTGAGCATTGACTGCAGGATTACATTTGGAGAGTACTGGAATGCCATCAAACTTTTAGTTGATAGAGTCCGGAATTAATAATGTAAGCATTTTGCTCACTATCATAATCATAAGGTACCAGGTAACAACTAATCTTGTCTCAGGAAACCCTTTTAGGGTACTGAGACACACCCTCTCATTAAGAATCACGAATAAGTGGAGACACCCACCAAAACCATGGGATCACTGCAGGTCACTTGGTATACAATAAGAAGCATTGTGCCTTCCATTTATAGCCTCATTTCTTTCTTCCAGCCACTTGGCAGCAGCACAGTTGAGCCATGAGATTACTTGAAGGGATCAAAGGCAAATCCCCACACTGCTCTCCAGCACAGAACCACTGTGAAATTATGGTAAATTATGTCAGCACCTCTCCGTGTTTTTCCAAGTTCTCATCTGTAAAATGTTAACTGTAATCTGTGAAATGCAAACCCTGCATTTCCTTGTGTTTTAGAACATAGTGACGATGTGTGAGATCATGGCTACCCACATGGCACGGTGATTGTGGTGCCTCTGGTTGGGAATCTGTCATCCTGGCCAGTGGTGATAAGGCCTGTGGCTCTTGAGAGGATCCCGAGTTCTAGCCCTCCACAACTCTTGCTGGCAGAGACTGCCTGAAGGCCCATAAGTGATCACACACACACACATACACACACACACCAGACTGAGCATTGTAAACGTGCTGAAATAGCCTGTGTGTTACCTCTGAGACTTCACACATGCTGCTGCCTTTACTTCCCATGCTCTCCCCTCATTCAGGCCCTGGATGATTCCTCATCATCCTCTAGAATTCATGTCACAGCCAAACTCTCCATTAGGCCTGCTCTGTTCCGTCCAGAGCTTGACTGGGGCTTTCTTAAGGCCTTTTGTAGAATATTTATGCATAAGTCTCTAAGCCCTTAACTTTTGTATTGAAATTAGATGTTTATGTGTCTGTTGTCTTCACTACATTGTCGTTATCTCAAGAATCTCGCACTTAATTGGTACCCAGCGAATGAAATAATAAATGAATGGTGAGTGAGTGAGTGGATTTGGCACAGAAACAATTACTTGAGGAGAGATATTGTATAAATTTGGGATAGGCTGACTTTAATCAGAAAATTCCCAGATTGGATGCTTTGAACAATTTTTTTTAAAAAATATGTATTTATTTGTTTTAGAGAAAGTTGGTGGGGGGTGCACAGGGAGAGAGAGAGAAAGTCTTAAGCAGACTCCTCACTGAGCATGGAGCCCAAGGTGGGGCTTGATCCCATGACCCTGAAACAGAGTCGGATACTCAACTCACTGCACAACCATCCTTTGAACAATTTATCCACCATCTAGTGAAAACAGCAAGCTTTCGTGAAATTGATACCTACATGCTTATTAGCATGTGGAACCCACATACCCTTATACACACATATACATCCCGTTTCCTGGGAAGCCCTGTATGGTTATCAGCAGTCTTTGCTTTTATACACATGTCCACAGACCACACAACTACTGTGAAGTATGTAACACATAGATGGACTTATAAGTAGCAAAATGAATTGGAATTACCCTCACCCCACAGCCTGGGGAGCCACTCCTTTTGATCTGAAATCTGTGGCCCTCTTCTTTCACATTATCCACACTGTTCTTCATTCTGAAGAAATCTCTTACTCGCTTCCTTGCTTGAGAATTTACTTTTAGTTTCAGAGCTCCTCATATGAAGTCTTAACTGAGGGTTTTTTAATTCTACTTTCTGGCAAACCCACTTCTTTTGCAAAATGCTTACTTATCAGGTCCAAGAAACCCTTTAGCCAAGAATCATAAAATTTCAGTATTTCTTGGGCTCTTTTTTGTTGAGATACCAGAGAATTCACTTCCCATTCTCATCATTCTTTTACAGGAGGCCCTGCCCTGCTCCAGGCAATTTCAAATTCTGGATTTTCTTACATGTGAGAACATTTAGGAATCCCCCCCCTTTTTTTGGTCTGTGTGATCATTTGGTACAAATAGTGGCCAAATGGAATAAATACAAGCGTGACAATAACTGACATGTTGATTTCCCCCACCTTCCCAGGAGATTACCCACCCACTTCTGGCTGCCCTGGACTCACTATGGTCTAAAAGTAGCTGGGAGATTAAGATCACATTCTTTCACCTATGAAAGTATACCCATTAGTTAAGATTCCCATTTTTCCAATAAGACAAACTCACTTCTAACTCTGTGAAGCAAAACAGCATGCTTATGATTAAGATATTAGGGTCAGAGACTGCGGGAAGGATTGTGGTTAAGCTTCAGGCTCAACTGGGACCAGACTCATCTGACGTCAGGATTTTCTCTCCTTCTCATCTCTCTTCATTTTGGTGTGTCTGGATTATTCTGTCCACAGTCAGGCCCCTCTGCTCCTTTGGTCAGCTTAGCCCTCATCCGGCCCTGACCTTTGTATCATTAATTGAAGGCACCCAAAAGAGGCTGATATATTCTTTTCTTTTTTTCTTCTAAAATTCTTGAGGTGTTTTGTTTTGTTTTGTTTTTTCAATTAACCTTGAATCTCATGTCCACCTGTGGTCAAATAAATGATGGCCTCAAAGTGGGGTCACCTTACTGATAGTCATATGAACAGAGATTGAGGAGGGCAATTTTTAAAGGGATGCTGGATTCAGATTCCTGCTGGCCTTCATTATAGTAGTTGTTGATGTATCTTGGACAAAACACTATCTATCTCTCTGTGTCTCAGATATAACTAAAGTATTTTGTTAGTTATATTTTATCTTTCTCCTTTGACCTTGCTTATACCTAGCCTATTCTACCCCCCCCACGAACATACACACACACTTGACGCACAAAGAATCCATTCCCATATACAGGCTGGAGAGCATGTCTTAGGAAATTATTGATCTGGATCATGAGATAAATGTTATCAAGTGAAATTTTTTCCCTAAAAATGTGAGCAAATGAAGTTCTTTTGGGAATGTTAATCCTTGATCTCTAGGCTAGCTGAATATTTTGTTCAAAACTTCATTACGATCTTATCTTGCCTCCAAAGCTGACTTCATTATTTCTTTTGTCAAATATGCCTAAAAGCTGATAGAATAGTGTTTGTGATTTCTGGAATCTTCTCTCAATATTCTTGTTTCTTCTCTCAATATTTTCTCTTGCTGGAACAACTTCCATTAAGTCTTCTCTGTGTGCAGTTTACCCAACCAGAGTTAGAGATAGGTGTGGCAGAATATTTGCTACCACAGCAGAACCACCAGTGAATAATGTTTTATGTTAAGGGTGGGCTTACGTTGGTGACATATTCCATTATTCTCCAGTAGATCATTTGTGAATATAGGAATACAACTTTTATTATAATTCAGGTCCTTTCATAAGACAATAGTTCACATGGGCAAGCATGGAGGATATTCATGGGTTGAGGGAATTGTGTTGGAAGCAGGGAGAAAAACAGTGGTACTCAGCCAGGCAAGGGAGAGATGTAGATCTAATAATGTGATACTTACAGTAATTTTTCCTGCTGTTCTAGTTGTGGCTAAGACCCCAAAGTCTGAGATCATTACATTAGATGCCAAGTCTGATCACATGATGAGAGGCCACTAGACCACCTGCAAGTCTCTCAGAGAATGCACAATGAGTTCTTTACAGGGCTAGCTCACCACCCACCTCCAGACAGTGCGAGATGGTAAATCACTCACCATGGAGCCTGAAGAAAGAGCAATTAAGAATCCTTTGAAGATCAATGTGACTGGACCCTCTGTTTTCCTCCCCTAATAGGCACAGGGATATGCTCCATGTGAAGGTGGAGCTTCCATAGAGCTACAGCTTGTACCTGCTCCCTAGAATCTGAAAGACCTAGGACTTGTGTCTAGCTCAGATCACTAAACTGTGAAGGTACCTGTCTGGATGTCTGCCTCAAGATGGCAGAGGAGGGGAGGTGGAAACTCTGTGGTGGCAGAGTTAAGAGGAAAGGCAGTGAAAGTTCTGTGAGCCTGATGAGAACCCTACCATGGAGATCCAGGCTAAGATCTTGAGAGAAACTCTACCCAAGAGGACTACTTAAAAGATGAGTTGAATTCAAAAAGGGGTGAATCACAAGAAAGAAGAGTCAAACAAGGAAATCATAAGCAACCAACTGGAGAAGGAAGGACACATGTAAGATAAGAGAACCCCATTGATGGGTTCAGTCTTTGAAAATAATCCACAGGGTCCCCTAAGAAAGCAAGAGTCAGCTCTTGGAATCCATGAAACCCAAAAGGCAATTTTACCAGTTAAGGAAAACAGTGCTTGTTCCTCACCTTTCTTCTCAACTTTTTAACTAGAATTTTGTATAGTTACCAAAATAACAACCACTGAGGAAGTAGGGCCAGAAAGAGAAAACAATCAATGGTGCCCCTTTCTACAGAGGCTTCCCTGACTGAGTCTGGCTCAATGTGTGAATGAAATCAAGATCCGAGGGTTGACATTACACTGACCTGGAATTTGGTACTTGGAAAACAGAAACCATATTGTTTTTCACCTAGTAGCAATTAGAAAATACTTAGAACTGCATGAAATTGCATCCAGGAAATGGATGTGAAGGGATAGTGATGAGAAAGAACAGTTTCTACTTGTCTCTTCCCCAGTTGTGTCTGTCCACTTACTTGGTTACACTGCAGATGACTTATTCATCCCCTGCCTGCATTTTTATAGTCTCCTACAGCTCTTCAAGGATGTTCTAGGAGTTGTGCTTGCACTCCTAGGGCTTATCCCCTACATGCAGAAAATGATGGAGGTATCTCCCTAATAATTGTTTGGAAAGTAGCAAATACTAAATAATATCTGGAAGCAATTTCAGAATACTTCTATTAAGAAATTATCTCAAGTTGTCATTTATGTGACAGTGACACAATCTGGATTTCCAGTGTCACAATCTAAACAATCTTTGGAAGATCAATTTAAAATTGACCACCAAAAAAACTTCATTCCAGATTTTCCAATGCTGTGTTTGAACTATCTGGAAGTTAAAGGGGGACTACACCCCGACCCATTCATGACTCAATAGTTTAATTAACATCACCTAAATTTGCATGATCTTTGGGGACAGTCACATCACACTGCTGACATGGAGCTAAGACCTTTAATCCTTTTCACAAGTGACTTTACTGAACAGAGTAATTTCCATTTGAGGGCACAAATGCTTATCTTTGTATTTGTTCTCTTAAATGCTACTTCTTTCTTGGCTCAGTACAATCACAACTTTTGCCTCTTAATTATGACTTAATTTCTCTTTAGAATACACTAATGCCCCAGAAGAGAAGCATTTAACCCCTGTCTCAGCCTGTCCTTAATTCACCTCTAAGATAAAGAATGATTGTCGGGTTAGTGAATAGGAAGCACACCCAAGAATGGACGTGACTATCTGGCTCAAAACTTCACTAGTTGTGCAACCATGGGCAAGGTACTTAATCTCTCTGGGTTTTTCTTCCTCATTTGAAAAAGAGGAATAGTGTGTACCTCACAGTGTTCCTGTCAAGATCAAGGAAGGTGCTACATGGGCAGCAATAAACTACCACTTGGCCTTTTACTATGAAACTCTCTCTACATCCAAAGGACTGGGGACCAATTTCAAGGATTCATTCATTCATTCATTCATTCATTCATTCATTAGAGAGAAAGAGAGTGCAAGCAGGGTGAGGAGCAGAGGGAGAGAATCTCAAGCAGACTCCCCGCTGAGCATGGACCCCCCCCTCCCCCTGCAACATGGGACTCAATCTCCTGACCCTGAGATCATGACCTGGGCCAAAATCAGGAGTCAGATGCTTAACCAGCTGTACCACCCAAGCACTCCTAGGCACAATTTTGAAAATTTAATTTCATTTGGAGAATCTGCCAATTTAAATTTGGGCCTCAGAAATTCTGGTAATGAAGTTCTTGAATTTTGTAATGATTTCCCCATTCCCTGAGGCAGCATGTTGACTTCTCAGAGGTTGGCAGGGAGCTCCAGTGTGCAAATATCTCAGACTCTTCTATCTCTTTTATGACTCCTGATGGCCAGATCACCAAGACCTGAGTCATGTGAAACATGAAGAGAAGGGAATCTGGGATTTCCAAATTGACATTCCCAGGAATTTAACCTCTTATCTTTCTGATGCCCATGGTCTTAGGTGTGGAGACTAGGTGCTCAGCCCTGTTCCTGTTCTTGAGCTTTGGTGATTTGAAGAGCACTACTTCTTTTATTTTTTCTTAAGTAAAGGAGTAAAAAAAAAAAAAAAGAAAAGAAAGAAGGAAAAAGGGGGAGAATGAGGTTATTGCATTTCTCCACATCTACCAGAGCAAAACCAATGAGTCCCCTTCAAGCATTTCTCAAATGCCCCAAGGCTAATTCACAGGAACTCACAGGAAGTTTTTGCACACTCCTCTTTCTGATTCAGCACTCCCTCCCTCAGGGAGGACTCCTAACCTCTTCCCTGCCTCCCGCAACCCCTCCAGGCAGTACCTCCATTCTTGTGGTTTTCCACTCTTCTGGCCTGATCCTCCCACTCAGGCCCTGAAGCTAGGATGTGCATACTCTGCCCACTCAGTGAGGCTGTAGGGTCCTTGCATTGCACAAAGAGCCATATGTTCTCAAGTAACTGGAGCAAATGTCCTTTACTCCAGGTTGAGGTAGAAGCAGTTTTACCTTATATTTAATGAAAAATGGTTCTTCTGTTTTTATGCACATTATCTTCCTTCCTAAAACTTAGAGTGAACTCATGATTACAGACCCAAGGAAAATCATCAGATGCCATGTTTTAATGAGAATCCCTTCATTAAGATTTTGCAATGGGGTCATCATACCTGGATACAATAATAGGACCTACTTTGCTGGGTTATAGGTGATATGGGTTAGCACTCAGGTCTTGGCACAGAGTGAGTGCTCAATAAATCTTACTACTGTTATTATTTTTTTATTACTGTCATAACCTCCCTTATGTTTTCTCCTAAAAAATTTCTCTTGTCCCCAGGAAGTTAACTTCTGTGGCCTGCCTCCCTGATTTTTCCAGATGTCTCTGAGTGGCTCTGGTAAATTGTCCTCCTCTTCCCTGCCCCAACCCAGAACAAATGAGACATAAGTCCAAGATGGAGGCAAATGGAGATCCAGAATATTTTTTTTAATAGATAAAGGCCATGTTGGAAGATATATCTAAAGGTGAGAAAAGAATGGGCTGTTCAGTACAGATTATGGGCACCATGTACATCGACGATGAGAAGGACAATGACATTGATGGTGATAATGACAGTGATGGTGACCACAGAGGTTTAAGTGTAGAAGCAGCTATCTCTTGATACTACTTTATGAACCATGTTGGCACACAGTTTAAATGCTTTTAAATATATGTTCCCTGTAGGAGATTAGAAAACCTATTTATTTTTTAAAATATTTCATTTACTTATTTGACAGAGAGAGAGAGAGCACAAGTAGGCAGAGAGGCAGGCAGAGAGTGGGGGGGAGAAGGCTCCCCACTGAACAGAGCCTGACGCGGGGCTCAATCCCAGGACCCCGAGACCATGACCTGAGCCGAAGGGAGAGGCCCAACTCACTGAGCCACACAGGTGCCCCTAGAAAACCTATTTATAAGATACAGTTCTTAATATCAAGAATCTTAGAGTATAGTAGATAAGACACAGCAAGGAAATAAATCACTACCTAACAGGGTAAAAGGGGTCAAGTTCTAAAGCAGTGTAGCTAAAAGGAAGAGGAAGGAGTAAGTACTTCTTGCCCAGAGTTTTAAGATAGACTTCAGTGAGGAGCAGAACATTAGCCAAATCTTAAAGTGTGGGTAAAATTTGGAAGTTTATAGAGTGGTAAGGTGGTAAGTGGTAGATGGTAAGTGGTAAAGTGCATCCCAGAGAAGGGAGGTGTTTCAGCCAAATAATGGGAAAAGAAATCCTGGGCAGAGTCCCAGGTGTGGAGTGTCCAGACTTACAGGAGTGGCACAGAGTGAGGAGTGGTGCTCTGATGGTTTCACTCTTGTTCATCTCAGTCTGTGCATGGGCTGTGGGCTCTTTCCACCATACCAGACACTGTCACCACTCTGGACAAACCGAAAGCACACCATGTGAGCCTTTTAATGGGTCCTCACTGAAAGTCTGCATGTTAATAGTGCAATTTGGTGAGGAAACAATGAACTAGAACAAGGCCCAAGATCTTTACTATCTCCTACTGAACCACAACCAGACAATCCCACTAGAATCTCAAGACTAATAAGAAAAGGGTCTGGTTTACCGTGTGCCCTGGAGGGTGTTCAGGTGATACATCTAATTATAAAAAGTCCCAATTTCATAAATAATATTGTATTCATTTTAGAGTCCACAGTATTATTAACTATACTGTATATAATGCACACCAAATTATATATGTGTATAAAACTAGGTATAAATATTATGTTTAGCCATATTTAATCATCTTGAAGTCATAAATCATCTAAAATCCCTAGGATTTTTGAGAATGCTAAAGTAATTACTGCAAATGTCCATGCATTTATCTGAAGTCATTAAATGTTTACCTTTATCCATTTAATTTCTAAAAAACTAATGCAGATTCAAGATCTATGGTAAGTATTTGGCTATTTTTTATAGTAAAATATTCATGATGATGACTAACTCAGAAGATATGACACATTTCACCAAATCTAAGACACTTCATGATTTCAGAGATAATAAAATGAGAAAAAAAATGTATCTTAGAATCAATAAAATGAGATTTGATATCTTCTTCATGTGTGAGAAAGAAAATCAATTTTTTTCATGAAAAGGATCTATATCCTGATACTGTCATTTCTAATGGAAAAAAAATACTTTGAAGTCAATTATTTTCTTTAAAAATAATACTGTTTTACTTAAAGTGTCCCTTCAAGTGAACAAACAAGTAGTAGGGGTCAAAAAAAAGGCAGTAATAGAATAATTGCCAACAAAATATATAATGGTATGCTGGTAAATTGGGCTTTTTACTGTTTATCAATACATCCATCTATCTTCCGGAAGTGTGGATAGGAGTCATGTTGAAGAGATTCTCTTCAATTTGAGGAAAGCTCTACCTTAGGTGTACCTCGAGGGAACATTAGAAGTCAGTCTTTATGTTTAGATGTGCTGTAACATCATCTCTCTGGTGGAACAGAGGTGTCCTTCGTCTGACATGGAACTTTCTGGAAGATAGTTAGAGTGGTCTGCACAGGAAGGGATTGAAACTTCCTATTAGTTGTTTACAAACTTTTGAAGTTAAGACTACCAGTCCATGGACCATGCAACCGTTGCTGCCCGTATACCAGAACAAATGCTCCCATGGCAGTTTCTTCATTACTGATGGAGAAGTGAGAATATTCTTATTCTACGTATTATTAATTCAGTCTTAATTCCCTGAAAATATAATCAATGCTTCAGAGGGGAATTCAAATTGAAAACAAAAAGGGCATTTGAGTTGTTGAATGGAGTTCAAAAACACTATAAACTGGTAGGAGCAAGCTGGTCTCATGCATGCAGGTAAGTTTGGAAGCCTCCCCCACCAACCATCCCATGGCCATGGTCATATGTGGCAGTGATGGTGAAACTCCTGCAATAAAACAAAGAAATAATTGGAGTCAAGATGGCGGAGAAGTAGCAGGCTGAGACGACATCAGGAAGTGGGAGATCAGCTAGATAGCTTATCTAACCACTGCGAACACCTACAAATCCAACGGGAAATCAAAGAGAAGAAGAGCAACAATTCTGGAAACTGAGAATCTATCACTTTCTGAAAGATAGGACCTGAAGAGAAGTGAATCCAAAGTGACAGGAAGATAGACCACGCGGTGGGGAAGGGCCGGCTCCCAGCAAGTGGCAGAGCAACGGAGCACAAAATCAGGACTTTAAAAAGTCTGCTCCACGGAGGGACATCGCTCCAGGGGCTAAACCGGGGGGAAGCCCCCGTGGGGTCAGCATAACCCCACGTCCTGCGGGGTCACAAAAGGACCGGGGGTGTCTGAGTGTCGCAGAGCTTGCAGGTATTAGAGTGGGAATGTCGGCTACAGCAACAAAGCCGAGGAGTGAGCTCTCAGCTCGTGGCTACCTTGAACCGGTCGCAGGCTGGGTGAGCTTGGAGCGCTGCCGGAGGCCACAGAAACAGAAGCGACCAGGCACTTTTCTCCAAGTGCGACTGAGGCCAGGGAGACCGTGGCGGTTGGGCACTTTTCTCTGAGGGTGCACTGAGGAGCGGGACCCCAAGCTCTCAGCTCCTCCAGGCCGGAGACCAGGAGGCCGCCATCTTCATTCCCATCCTCTGGAACTCTACGGAAAGCACTCAGGGAACAAAAGCTCCTGAAAGCAAACCCAAGCGGATTACTTAGCCCAGCCCCTGGTGAGGGCGGTGCAATTCCACCGGGGGTCAAGACACTTAAGAATCACTACAACAGGCCCCTCCCCTGGAAGATCAACAAGAAACCCAGCTAAGACCAACTTCACTCACCAAGGAGAACAGCGGAATTCCAGAGGAGGAGAAAGCAAATCTTATCTGGACAAAATGACAAGGCAGAAAAACTCACCACAGAAAAAAGAACAAGAGCCAGTACCAAAGCTGGGGACTTAATCAATATAGACATTGCTAATATGACAGATCTAGAGTTCAGAATGACGATTCTCAAGGTTCTAGCCGGGCTCAAAAAAGGCATAGAATTTATTAGAGAAACCCTCTCTGGAGAAATAAAAGCCCTTTCTGGAGAAATAAAAGAACTAAAATCTAACCAAGTTGAAATCAAAAAAGCTATTAACGAGGTGCCATAAAAAATGGATGTCTTACTGCTAGGATAAATGAGGCAGAAGAAAGAATAAGTGACATAGAAGACCAAATGACAGAGAATAAAGAAGCTGAGCAAAAGATAGACAAATACTGGACCACGAGGAGAGAATTTGAGAGGTAAGTGACACCATAAGATGACACAACATTAGAATAATTGGGATTCCATAAGAAGAAGAAAGAGAGAGGGAAGCAGAAGGTATATTGGAGAGAAATTGTAGAGAATTCCCTAATATGGCAAAGGGAACAAACATCAAAATCCAGGAGATGCTAAGAACGCCCCTCAAAATCAATAAAAATAGGTCCACATCTCGTCACTTGATAGTAAAATTTACAAGTCTTAGTGACAAAGAGAAAATCCTGAAAGCAGCCTGGGAAAAGAAGTCTGTAACATACAAGGGTTAAAAACGTTAGATTGGCAGCAGACTTATCCACAGAGCTCTGGCAGGCCAGAAAGTACTGGCATGATATATTCAGAGCACTAAACGAGAAAAACATGCAGCCAAGAATACTATATCCAGCTAGGCTATCGTTTAAAATAGAAGGAGAGGGACACCTGGGTGGCTCATTAGGTTAAGCCACTGCCTTCGGCTTGGGTCATGATCCCAGAGTCCTGGGATTGAGTTCCACATGGGCTCCTTGCTTGGTAGGGAGCCTGCTTTTCTCTCTGCCTCTGCCAGCCTCTCTGCCTGCTTGTGTGCTCTCTCTCTCTCTCTCTCTCTCTCCCTCTCCCTGACAAATAAATAAAAGAAATATTTTTTAAAAAAGAGTCATTCTTACTGTCCAATATCATTCATCTCGTTAAAAAAAAAAAGAAAAGAAAGAAAATAGAAGGAGAGATATAAAGCTTCCAGGACAAACAAAAACTGAAAGAATTTGCAAACACAAAACCAGCTCTACAGGAAATATTGAAAGGGGTCCCCTAAGCAAAGAGAGACCCTAAAAGTAGTAGATCAGAAAAAAAACAGAGACAATATACAGTAACAGTCACCTTACAGGCAATACAATGGCACTAAATCCTTATCTCTCAATAGTTACCCTGAATGTTAATGGGCTAAATGCCCCAATCAAAAGACACAGGGTATCAGAATGGATAAAAAAACAAAACCCATCAATATGCTGCCTACAAGAAACTCATTTTAGACCCAAAGACACCTCCAGATTTAAAGTGAGGGGGTGGAAATCAATGTATCATGCTAATGGACATCAGAAGAAAGCTGGGGTGGCAATCCTTATATCAGATCAATTAGATTTTAAGCCAAAGACTATAATAAGAGATGAGGAAGGACACTATATCATACCCAAAGGGTCTGTCCAACAAGAAGACCTAACAATTTTAAATATCTATGCCTCTAATATGGGAGCAGCCAACTATATAAACCAATTAGTAACAAAATCAAAGAAATACATGGACAATAATACAATAATAATAGGGGACTTTAATACTCCCCTCACTGAAATGGACAGATGATCTAAGCAAAAGATCAACAAGGAAATAAAGGCCTTAAATGATACACTGGACCAGATGAACATCACAGATATATTCAGAACATTCCATCCCAAAGCAACAGAATATACATTCTTCTCTAGTACACATGGAACATTCTCCAGATAGATCACATCCTGGGACATAAATCAGGTCTCAACTGGTATCAAAAGATTGGGATCATTCCCTGCATATTTTCAGACCACAGTTCTCTGAAGCTAGAACTCAGAAATTTGGAAAGAACCCAAATACATGGAGACTAAACAGCATCCTTCTAAAAAATGATTGGGTCAACCAGGAAATTAAAGAAGAATTGAAAAAAAATTCATGGAAACAAATGATAATGAAAACACAACGTTCAAAATCTGTAGGACACAGCAAAGGCAGTTCTGAGAGGAAAATATATAGCAGTATAAGCCTTTCTCAAGAAACAAGAAAGGTCTCAAATACACAACCTAACTCTACACTTAAAGGAGCTGGAGAAAGAACAACAAAGAAAGCCTAAACCCAGCAGGAGAAGAGAAATAATAAAGATCAGAGCAGAAATCAATGAAATAGAAACTAAAAAAACAGTAGAGCAGATCTACAAAACTAGGAGCTGGTTCCTTGAAAGAATTAATAAGATTGACAAACCCCTGGCCAGACTTATCAAAAAGAAAAGAGGAAGGACCCAAATAAATAAAATCATGAATGGAAGAGGAGAGATCACAACCAACACCAAAGAAATACAAACAATTATAAGAACATACTATGAGCAACTCTACGCCAACAAATTCGACAATCTGGAAGAAATGGATACATTTCTAGAGACATATAAACTACCACAACTGAACCAGGAAGAAATAGAAAACCTGAACAGACCCATAACCTGTAAGGAGATTGAAACAGTCATCAAAAATCTCCAAACAAAAAAAGTCCAGGGCCAGACAGCTTCCCAGGGGAATTCTACCAAACATTTAAAGAAGAATTAATTCCTATTCTCCTGAAACTGTTTCAAAAAATAGAAATGGAAAGAAAACTTCCTAACTCATTTTATGAGGCCAGCATCACCTTGATCCCAAAACCAGAGAAGGAGCCCACCAAAAAAGAGAACTACAGACCAATATCCTTGATGAACACAGATGCGAAAATTCTCACCAAAATACTGGCCAGTAGGATCCAACAGTACATTAAAAGGATTATTCACCACGACCAAGTGGGATTTATTCCAGGGCTGCAAGGTTGGTTCAACATCCGCAAATCAATCAATGTGATACAATACATTAATAAAAGAAAGAACAAGAACCATATGATACTCTCAATAGATGTTGAAAAAGCATTTGACAAAGTGCAGCATCCCTTCCTGATTAAAGCTCTTCAAAGTGTAGGGATAGAGGGCACATACCTCAATATTATCAAAGCCATCTAGGAAAAACCCACCGCAAATATCATTCTCAATGGAGAAACCTGAAAGCTTTTCCGCTAAGATCAGGAACATGGCAAGGATGTCCTTTATCACCACTGCTGTTCAACAAACTACTAGAAGTCCTAGCCTCAGCAATCAGACAACAAAAAGAAATTAAAGGCATCCAAATCGGCAAAGAAGTCAAGCTATGACTCCTTGCAGATGATATGATACTATATGTGGAAAACCCAAAAGGCTCCACTCCAAAACTGCTAGAACTTGTACAGGAATTCAGTAAAGTGTCAGGGTATAAAGTCAATGCACAGAAATCAATTGCATTTCTTTACACTAACAATAAGACAGAAGAAAGAGAAATTAAGGAGTCAGTCCCATTTACAATTGCACCGAAAACCATAACATACCTAGGAATAAACCTAACCAAAGAGGTAAAGAATCTATACTCAGAAAACTATAAAGTACTCATGAAAGAAATTGAAGAAGACACAAAGAAATGGAAAAATGTTCCATGCTCATGGATTGGAAGAACAAATATTGTGAAAATGTCTATTCTACCTAAAGCAATCAACACATTTAATGCAGTCCCTATCAAAAATCCCATCCATTTTTTTCAAAGAAATAGAACAAACAATCCTAAAATTTATATGGAACCAGAAAAGACCTCGAATATCCAAAGGAATATTGAAAAAGAAAGCCAAAGTTGGTGGCATCACAATTCCAGACTTCAAGCTCTATTACAAAGCTGTCATCAGCAAGACAGCATGGTACTGGCACAAAAAAAGACACATAGATCAATGGAACAGAATAGAGAGCCCAGAAATCAACCCTCAACTCTATGGTCAACTCATTGTTGACAAAGCAAGAAGGAATGTCCAATGGAAAAAAGACAGCCTCTTCAACAAATGGTGCTGGAAAATTGGACATCCACATGCAGAAAAATGAAATTGGACTATTTCCTTACACCATACACGAAAATAGACTCAAAATGGATGAAGGACCTCAATGTGAGAAAGGAATCCATCAAAATCCTTGAGGAGAACACAGGCAGCAACCTCTTTGACCTCAATCGCAGCAACTTCTTCCTAGGAACATCGCCAAAGACAACAGAAGCAAGGGCAAAATGAACTATTGGGATTTCATCAAGATCAAAAGCTTTTGCACAGCAAAGGAAACAGTTAACAAAACCAAAAGAAAACTGACAGAATGGGAGAAGACATTTGCAAACAACATATCAGTAAAGAGCTAGTATCCAAAATCTATAAAGAGCTTAGCAAACTCAACACCCAAAGAACAAATAATCTAATCAAGAAATGGGCAGAGGACATGAACAGACATTTCTGCAAAGAAGACATCCAGAGGGCCAACAGACACATGAAAAAGTACTCCATATCACTCGGCATCAGGGAAATACAAATCAAAACCACAATGAGATACCAACTCACACCGGTCAGAATGGCTAAAATTAACAAGTCAAGCAATGAGAGATCCTGGTGAGGATGTGGAGAGAGGGGAATCCTCCTACACTGTTGGTGGGAATGCAAGCTGGTGCAACCACTCTGGAAAACTGTGTGGAGGTTCCTCAAAAAACTGAAAATAGAGCTACCCTATGACCCAGCGATTGCACTACTGGGTATATATCCTAAAGATACAAACGTGGTGCTCTGAAGGGGCACGTGCACCCGAATGTTTATAGCAGCAATGTCCACAATCACCAAATTATGGAAAGAACCTAGATGTCCATCAACAGATGAATGGATAAAGAAGATGTGGTATATATACACAATGGAATACTATGCAGCCATCAAAAAAATGAAATCTTGCCATTTGCGACGATGTGGATGGAACTAGAGGGTATTATGCTTAGCGAAATAAGTCAATCGGAGAAAGACCACTATCATATGATCTTCCTGATATGAAGAAGTGGAGATGCAATGTGGGGGGATTGGGGGTAGAAAAAGAAAAAATGAAATAAGGTGGGATTGGGAGGGAGACAAACCATAAAAGACTCAATCTCAAAAAACAGACTGAGGGTTGCTGGGGGGAGGGGGGACAGGAGAGGGTGGCGGGGATATAGACATTGGGGAGGGTATGTGCTATGATGAGTGCTGTGAAATGTGTAAACCTGGTGATTCACAGACCTGTACCCCTGGGGATAAAAATACATTATATGTTTATTAAAAAATTTATAAATTTAATAAAAATACAAACAAAACAAACAAAAAAAAGAAATATTTTTTAACGGAGAACATTGAGTAGAAAATCTGCTTTAGTTTCCATTTGACTTTGAAGAGGAGAGAGAGGATAAAATGGCAGAAATAATCCCGGCGGTGGCTTTAAACAAAAGAGAATATTAATACTGTCTCTGTCAGCACTTGAGCAGATTTGCCTGAACAAGAGGAGAAGAGGTCTTGGATTGACTCTTTTCTGTGGGTGGGTGGGTGGAGAAATAGAAACAAACAAACAAACTATAATTTGAAAATTAAGGCAGTATATACAAGACAAATATTTGATACTATCACATCCTAAAGAGTCTGTCATAAACAATGTTGGTGTGTGTAGAGCCTCTTGTCTGATGCCTGCCAGAGAGATTCCTTGGTGACCCCAGGCCATCCAGAAATGTCTAAATGTTACTTAGGAATTCTGTAATTGCAATACTTTATAAAATAACTCTCACTTAGGGAAATGACTGCACTTTTGTAGTTTGTTATACATTCTTGGGCCACCCAAAACCAGAAAGAATTATGTTGACAAAGGTGGTCAAAGAAATATTTTTGGGGGGGAAAGAAAGGAGTATCTTCAACTCCAAACTGAGGGCCCACTACCCATGAATTTCTAGGATGCATTAAAGTTGTTTGAAAACATTGTTTTCATGTTAATATTAGCATCAATAGATGCATATCTCCTGCACAGTGTTAAAAAATACATTTTATAAAAGCGAAATTTGGCCATTTTATCAGTAACAGCCGTCCCCATCAGAATCATGATCCTCCCACATGTCAGTAGATCCCTCGTTGCTATCTTCACATCCTAGCCGATGCCCTCAGAGAACCTGAGACAGGAGAAGAAGGGGACATGAGCAGCCTGGGACAGACATCAAGGACAGGGCAAAGATGATGGGATTACCTTGTATTCTGATAACTGTGCTTCTACATGATTTTCATTCTTTAAAAATAGATATCAACCATCTTTGTTGCACTGTACATCCCAGAATCACGTAAGAGCACAGGCCATTCAGTAAGGAATTGCCTTATGAGGACTTGACATATTGGCCCATGTTGAATTTGACATATTGGCCCATGTTGAATTAGATATCCTTTGAAAGCACTTGGATTTTATTTCATCATGGTGTAAGTCAAATTTGTTATAAGGATTTATTCCTGTGATTAAAAATTTGCCCATTGTGTTACCAAAAAAATCGATCAAGAAGACCGTGACAAAGTTTATGATGTCTTAGCCAGAAAGTTGATAGTAGCTGATGAAGTTGGAGAATTATGATTTTCTTCCAAGACACCACATCATCACAGTCTGTCTGGCAACCTTTTCTACCTCTCACCAATAAAATGTAAAATAGGGCCCCTGGGTGTCTCAGTCAGTTAAGCGTCTGCCTTTGGCTTGAGGTGAGATCCCAGGGCCCTGCGATCAAGCCCCACAGCAGGTTCCCTGCTCAGCAGGAAGCCAGCTTCTCCTTCTCTCTGCCCTTCCCCGGACTCATGCACGCACTCTGTCTCTCTCTTTTTTCTTTTCTTTTTTTTTTTTCAAAATTTTATTTATTTATTTGACAGACAGTGATCACAAGTAGGCAGAGAGGCAGACAGAAAGAGAGAGTGAGAAGCAGGCTCCCCGCTGAGCAGAGAGCCCAACGCGGGGCTCGATCCCAGGACCCTAAGATGACGACCTGAGCTGAAGGTGGAAGTCCAACCCACTAAGCTACCTACACGCCCCCTTTCTGTCTCTCTTAAATAAATAAAATCTTTCAAAAAATAAAGTAAAATGTAAAATAATGTAAAATGTCAAGGACAAGTGTTGATTCTGTATCAGAATGATATTTCTGGAACAAAATGGTATGGAATCCACAAAATCAAAGAAAGGAACCAAAAAGTGTTCACTAAATAAATTATTTGTAGTTTTCCTTTACATTAAGCCTTTGCTCTTCATTTACATCCTTGACAACTGAGTGCCTCTCCCCAGGGATACAATGAAAAGTGGATATTGTCTTCCCTCAGAGGGATTCATTGCACCAAGATCCCTACAAGATTTTTCTGGACATTCCTGGTGTTTGAAATATGAGAAATGGCTCAGTTGAAACCCATCAGGAGAAGAGCAGTGGGCAGGGGTTGCCAGTCTTAGAGTAAAATGTACCTTCATGACTTGATGGCAGCAGGATAAATGTTTCATACAAAATGGTAAGGTTTGAGTACTTATTTGCACCTACTTTTAAAATGTCCAGTGAAAATAAGGTGTGTGAATCTGTTGGCAGGCACAGACCACACTCTTGCCCACAGAGTCCCTCAATCTGAACCACTCTGCCAAAGCTGAGTGCTGTCATCCCCTCCTGGCTCAAAAGAAGAATGTGAAAGCCTGATGCAATCACACCATGTTCAGATAGTGGCAACAGCACGTCCAGAAAGTGGCCATAGCATGTCCAGAAAGGATGCCTGGCTGGTAGCCTTTCAGTTGTCACCAACTGCGCCATCCTTAAAGGTTCTGGTTGTGAGAAATGGGAATTGGATTTAACCAATTCTGATGCTATTATAAGAATAGGGAATGTCGCAAGAGAATGTTGCAAAGCAGTGTCACCAAAGGTATGATGAAAACACCATTTCAACTGAGATGTCTGTTCAGAGGTAATGCAATGAGTTCTAAGATGAAGCAAATTAATCACCAAGCATGACCCAGTTCAAGAGGGATTTGGAAGGAGGTATCCCTGCCCAAGAGTCTCCTGCTATCCTGTAGTGGTCATGGGCCAGGGTGAGTGTGGATCCACGACCACTCCTCTGAAATACCCTCAGTCCAAATGGTAGGAATAAGGAAGATGGCATTAGATCAGTCCACATGCTAGAGACACTTCTGGGGATAGCAGAATCAGAAGAGAAGGCAGTTGACTACATATTTGTGGTTTAAGAGCCGAGATTATATGGGAATTTTTACTTCTGATGGCCAATAAGGATACATCTTCAATGAATCATAGGTATTTTTTTTAATTATAATTCTTTACACTATAAAAAGATCTTTTGGAATATTGAGCTTTTCAGTAATTCACAATGGTTTTTTCCCTAGTCTTTAAATAAAATATTTAAAGACCTTTTGAAATATTGAGATTAAAGGCATTAGAATTTTTTTTAAAGCCCTTCTTAAAACATATGTGTGGTTTGTCAGTACATACCTGTCAGAGCAACTTGAACCAATGTTATGGGTATTGTCGGCACACACAAGGGTTGTCCCTAGGATCTGATCCTGGGCCCCCTTGAAACCAGACACTGAGAAATATCTGCCATCTTTACACATTGTTTCTCAAGCATAGAGCCAAAAAAAGGAAAAGCTGAGAATTGGAAAGTGTGTCTTTAGCACCTTTCCACCTCTTCCATCAGTGCCCCATTCTCCCCGTGATGTGTGTGTGGCTTTGTTCTCCCCCTCCTTCCCAGGTGGCACACCAAGACTTTTCCTTCTGAGCCACTACACAATGTTCCATGCTACAATTACTCTATCTCCCTCTTGGTGTGGGAGAAGGTGACCTTGTTCATTGGTCTATCCTCCCTGTATATCTGGAGCACGTCCCTGGTGCATTTATCCTTGGTACACACTGCAGAGGCCCAATAGATGCCCAGCAAGGTTTTAATAAGGCCTGGAGGCCGCCATGACACTGCTTTCTCTTACACCAGCACCAGATATTAAACATGGGCTCCTTGGCCACTTGCAATGCCCTACCTTAAATTGCCCCCTTCAGTTTACACACTTGCTCTACAAGTCATGCCTGCTATGCCTGGTCCTGCTCCCTCTGCATCTCTCTCTCTCGCTCTCTCCCCCTTCCCCCATGTCACTCAGATCAACATATTGACTATTTTCCTCCATCAGCATCCCTACGCCAATATACAATATATATAATTCTAAATTCACCTTCCCTTTGAGACTTTTGGACATGAAAAAGAGCAAATGTACCACTTTGCAGTGATGCAAAGTCATAGATAGATCATGCAAAGGATCTTCGGGAAATAAATTGAAGATTCGCTGAATTGATGCAGTGAGTAAAGTGAGCTAGAATCCAGCAAGTAAAGAAAGAAACCAGAACTACTAGGCATTTCAACTGCAGTTAGATGGGAACTTGATTTCTGCAAAGTAGAAAGAAAACAAGAAACAGAGCAGGATACAGTTGGAGAGGGAAAACCTCACAGAGATGAAATCTTGGACGATGGCTCGTTTCCACCCAGAATTTACTGGCTAGTGCTCTTGAGAAAGCGTAAGCCAAATTAGAAGCAGAGCATGCACTGGGAAGAGTTTCCACTGTGCTTTTTCTGTACCTGACACATCAAAAGTCCAGTTTTCAAATGGCTGCTTCTGGTCATAGTTCTCACTGCTGTGAGCCCCTTCCAAGCTTCTAACTGCCACATCTCCAGACTCTTCACATTTATTTTAATATTTCATTGCTCTCTTGAAAGAGGGAGGAGCAGTATCTGTGCATGTTCCTTTTAATCAATTTGTTATGGCAATTATTATTATTATTATTATTATTATTTTTACTCCAAAGGCTGCACAAGAGACTGCAACTCCCTCAAAAGAGAGGGTTTCAGAAGCATGTGTTATGCAACTGTCATTCCCCTTGTGCCACGTGTGGGGTATTCCCAAGGGATTCTCCTGTGTTTGCACAAAGCCTTGAGTTTAATTTTGAAGACCTGTTTTAGGATGAGGCAGTCATCATCCTCTGGTGGACACATTGTCAGGTCTGCCCACTAGTGATTGAATAATATCTTAGGAAAGAGTATAGGACCACAGGTTTCCCTCAAGAGAAAGTCCTAGATAAGACCAGTTTCCATGAACATGGCCTTGGGACTTCCCACCATTCCCGACTAAAACCCCTACAGAGCACTGACTTTCTGTCCCTGTCTTATGAACAGCCAATGAGCTATTCGTCATGTACATCTAATGTTTTCTTGAAGCTTGTGCTTCCAGATTTGGAAACACTTGTTTCAAGTAACGCCGATTAATTTCACATTGTTACATTCTTGCAATTTCATAAATCCAATGTGGTAATAATATGCAAAGTAGAATCCATTGATTAACTGAAAAAATATCAGGTGGCGTCATATTAAACCGAACAATCTGCAAATATTTCTCCCTCTCTCCCTTCCTTCCTTCTTCCCTTCCTTCCTTCCTTCCTTTTGCTTTCTTTCATTTGTACTCCATTGATAAAAATATTTATTCATAAATATTAAGCATCTATCATGTGATGGGCACTATCTGGGTACTAGAAATAAAACTGAAAACGAAACGGATTAGGAAACAAGGAAGTAGACTGTGTCCATATCTGAGAAACAGAATTCCAGGCAGAGGGAACAGCAAAGGCTCCAAGGAGGTGAGTGTGAGCCTGACAGGGTATAAGGAGGTGAAGAGGCCCATGGCCAGTGGGGTAGAGTGGATGGGGTCTGAGAGGCCACTCTAAGGGCTTTGCCTCTCACTCCAAGTGAAATAAGAAGCTGTTGACAGTCTTGGAACAGCAAAGTAACATGACATGACTTGGGTTAATAGGATACCATGGTCGCTATGAGGAGACAAAACCAGACAGGACTGTTCCCATCACATGTTGTAACTGTCCTCATTGTCTAAACTTGAATATACCACCTGTGTCGAAACGCATAGTCATATCCTGTGGACACTATCTGAAATGATACAAAGTCTAGTCTCACTGAAGAAAGTGGTGACTAAAAACAAAACCATGAATTCTCTATAAAAACAAAATGGCCGGGGCGCCTGGGTGGCTCAGTGGGTTAAAGCCTCTGCCTTCAGCTGGGGTCGTGATCTTAGGGTCCTGGGATTGAGCCCCATGTCGGGCTCTCTTCTCAGCAGGGAGCCTGCTTCCTCCCTTCTCTCTCTCTGCCTGCCTCTCTGCCTACTTGTGATCTCTGTCTGTCAAATAAATGAATAAAATCTTAATTTAAAAAAATGGCCACTTTCTGGTGTACAAAGTACAGCAAAGTTTTGATTAGAAAATAAGTGAGAAGGAAAACTATCAAATTTCCCTTCCCTATTAGGCAAAGCATATCAAAAATAATGAGGTCGCTTTGGGAACAATATCTTCATACTTCCAGTCATGGTCAGAAATACAGCTAGGGCATCCACAGGGGAACATGGCCAATCTGTCCCCTTCGCCTTTTAGAAGCAAGTGGTGTGAGCACGTGAACTTGGGCTGTTGATTAGATGGACATGACTGTGAATATCTCAGTGGCAAGCTATAAAGGCATTCACACGTGGTTCTGGAATAAGCTAACACTTTTATCAGTCCGTTTAAGAGATCCGGACACTGGAGCGGGAGGGATATGCGTTAAAATAGGCATGAATGAGCAGCAAAAGTATCAGATGTGTATTCATGGTCCCAACTTCCAGCCCTCGTGGGGCTAGGGAGAGGGGCTGCCTCTGATGACACAACAAACAGTCTGCAATCTGTTAGCCTTGGGGCCCCAGTACACCCAACCAGGACCAGAATACCAAAATTATCTTTTGTCATTTTTCTTACTTTAAGGTTTTTAGCTAGAAATGGGCCATTCATTCATACCTTCAACAATCACTTCCGAAACATCCATATAGAGAGAACTGCTGAGAAGGCCCAGTCATGAGAGGCACAGGAATCCTGAGGGCCCAGAAAGGGAAGAGGCCGGTGGTGGGGAAAGTGCCCTTCCCCTGACCGACATCCTTTACTTTCCAGTAACGGAGCTGGGGGACATGAACACTGGGCTTGGCTGAGAATGAAGACAGCACAATAAAAATGATATGAGGGCATATTTTGACATCTGCCCACATCCCTTCCCTTATCATGTGGATTTTCTGCTCTGAATAATGTTCTGTTTATTTGCAAAAGTTAAAGAGATTATATTACATTCTGGCTAAATGTATCTTCATGATCTGAAAGACCGACGTGATTAACTAAGTCATAGGGCATAATGTTTGCTATTGTTTCTCAGATACCTTCGACAAGGCAAATGCTATGCAAGTGTACCTTCATATATGTTATTTAAACACAAAAAGGCAGGAGAATGTTGTAGCTAACAGCACAGGCTCTGTGGACAAATGCCAGCTCTATCACTTCATAGCTGTATGACCTCATCTCACTGTGCCCCACTTTCTTATTTTTAAATTGGGGATTATAATCAAACATCTACCTTGAAGGATGTTGTCAGAAGTTAAATCAAGGAACATACGTAAAGCAGTTAAGAGCAGAAGACACATGAAAAATCCAAGAAAAGGGTAAGGATTGTGTAAGATTGGCTTTTATCATTAACAATCATCCTGTCTTCAATAATCCTCACAAAAAGTATGGAGTGTTATCAGCTTTTACAAATAAAGAAATGGAAGCCAGAGCTGTTAGATAACAGAGCATGAATTCATCTCCAGACAGTCTGACTTCATGGCTCAGGTTTATATAATTACACCAGTATGCTTACCCCTCAGAGTGTCCTTCAATAATAAGTTGTATTTGTAACTATTAAGATCAATTCAGCAGACATTTATCTAATATCTGCAATGTAGACATTTTGTACAGTTGCAAGATTATGGTCCCCAAAACTTATCTTGTTGGTGTTGGGATAGAAGGATAGAGTTGGAGAAAGATCATGGGCCCTGATATGTTAAAAACAAAATGAGAGGGACATCTGGGTGGCTCAGTGGGTTAAAAGCCTCTGCCTTCAACTCAGGTCATGATCTCAGGGTTCTGGGATCGAGTTCCACATTGGGCTCTCTGCTCAGCGGGGAGCCTGCTTCCTCCTCTCTCGCTGCCTGCCTCTCTGCCTACTTGTGATCTCTGTCTGTCAAATAAATAAACAAAATCTTAAAAAAAAAATGAGAGGTATATCCCAATGATATCACATTCACAATAGACCCTGAACCGAATTTGTTGTATTTAAAAGGTTGATGAAGAAATGGTTCTAATCAAATCAAATGTGACAAGTAAGATATAGGGACATAGGCAGAGAATAATTTTAGCCTTTCACTTGGGTGTGCTTTGGGGAGGGTTGGGGAATGAATCAGGGGGTACCAGCAGAGAAGGTAACATTTATACTGACCCACAAAGACTGCTATGATCTGGAAGGATGCATAGACTGAGGTCGAGGGCATAACAAACAGAGAAAACAGTGTGAGCAAAGACCATGAGGCTGAAAAGTAATTATACTTTCAGAAAAGTTGTGTTCAGATGCTCAGAAAAGTTCAGGGCGCATGTACAAAGGAGTGAAATATAATGGGAAATGAGGAGTGAAACTAACAAGGGTTAGTTCGGCAGGATATCGAGGCAGTTGATTCTTATGACTGTTAGGGCCAAGAAGAGAGTGACCGGGCTCCTGGTGGACCTGGCAAGGGAGCTCTGCTGCCTCAGTGAGACATGGGAGGGAAGCCGGGAGGTCAGAGACAGGGAGCAAGGAGCCATTGAGAGGAGAAGCAAAGGAACCAGCTCTAGATAGAGCTACTCCAGAGGGAAATTAATCAGTAAAGAAGACAATATCAGAGTATCAGTACAATTTAGTGATTGGGAAGGGAATCAGGGGCATAGAGGATACAAAATGGCTAAGGTTTGGAGTTAAGTGGGAGAAGACGGACCCATGTCACTGAGAACAGAGGCATTAAGAGGCAAAAATCTCTCCCTGGTTGTGAGTAGGGAGAGAAGCAGGGCCGGGAAATATCCTGAGTGCATCATGAGCCCACTGGGTTGATGTCCTGTGGGGGCATCTGGGTGCCAATGCCTGAAAAGCAGCTGGAAAGGGGGGGGCATCCAGATTCCAGCAGAATTTTGGGGAGTTCCATGTCAGAGGTGACCGTCCACACTATGGGAGAAGATAAACTGAGAATAGACTCTTGTATATTAATGCAGAGCCAAAGAAGAAAAACCAGCAGAAGAAACTATCATGGAGACAAGAGTGGAGAAAAGCATCCCAGGGACCAGTGGAAGATTGCTGAGAACGGAGATGGAAAGTGGCCAGGGAAGGGTGCAGGAGAGGGAGGGTAGACCGATGGATGGCTAGAAAAAGGACTGAAGAGGTGCATGCATAAATAAAACATGTCAGGTGTATCAAGAAGGTTGAATTTTTTTAATTAATTAATTTTTTATTTTAAAAAAAAATTAAAAAGTTTTTAAAATTTTTTAATTTTTTAATTAAATTTTTTAATTTTTTAATTAAAAAAAATTTAAAAATTAAAAAAAAATTTTTTAAATCCTCCCATTGCATTAACTTAAGAGGAAAACTGTCAAAAAGAGCTCCAGAAGCCTGCTTTAATTGCAAACAAATGCTTTTAGGGACATGTAAATAATTTTGAACGTCATCCTGTAACTCAAACGGATAACAATACAACGTGTTTAAAATTATAGATCGGATGAACCGGTCAGATCACTCTTTTTCTTTTTACGTCTCTTTCCCCATCAACACAGATGAATTTTTTTTTTTTAAAGATTTTATTTATTTATTTGACGGAGATCACAAGTAGGCAGAGAGGCAGGCAGAGAGAGAGAGGGGGAAGCAGGCTTCCTGCTGAACAGAGAGCCCGATGCTGGGCTCGATCCCAGGACCCTGAGATTATGACATCAGCTGAAGGCAGAGGCTTTAACCCACTGAGACACCCAGGCGCCCAACGCAGGTGAATTTTTGTGCTAAGTGTCTATTCACACATTAACTTAATAACAACACATGTTTTCACCAATCTCCTGGTACCCACCATTAAAACACCAAAAGAATAATCCTTCAATTTGTTTAGCCCACTGAATTTTGAAGAGACTGAAAGAGTAAAAAAAAGTTGGCAGTTTGTCTGAAATAAGAGTGTGCTTTTAGAAAAGAAGAGGTTCCCCAGAGAACATTTTAATACTACTGAGCGTTTAGTAAGAAAAACATTCAGAAATAAGCAACATCCGTGGAATCGTGAAGCCTGCAAATCTGTCAGAAAGTTTCAAAGGAGAGGCAGGCTCACTCCGCCGGACGGTGCATTGCTGGAGACGAAGATTGCCTTCCTAATCAACTTCACCGTTTAAAAATGTAGACACATCATTATGAATTGCTTCTGATAGCCGAGCGTTCACAGCAGAGGGTTTGTTCTTAACTATTTTTCTAGTGCCAAGTCGTGCTCAATCGCAGCATTTTAAATTATGTGCTCGTTGATGAAATTGGATGCACTGCTTTTTAGGTTTTCATCCAGCTAAGATCATGTTTGGGGCGAAGCCAACTGTAGATGCAGTTTTCGGCCTCTGAGTTGGAAACTCCAAGTTCACTAAAGTTCAGGAAGTTCAGAAAGACAGACGACAGGGGAAGGAGAGCCCTGCCTGTTTGGTGGCTCAGGATGTTCCCAGAACGCCCTCACTGCCCTCACCAGGTCAAGTTCAGGTCGACATGCAGCATGGTAATGATGTGTGATTTTCTCCTTTGCTCAGCCGCCCTCCATTTCCTTTCTCATGGAAGATGCTCAACAGATATGTGCGAATTTGGTTTTGTCTTCTGAAGATAGGTCATGTTTTATTTCCAGAAATCCTATTTAAAATAGCACTCTGACTTGCAAAAAAGAAAAAAAAAATTCTCTTCCCCACATTTTTATCTCTCACTGCAATGTAGACATGACTGCAGGGGACTCACCAACTCCATTTGGCCTCGAGGCGCCCAAAGAAAGAGCATTTTAATACTCACAGTAGCCTCCCAGCAGCATCAGGGGAAGCGGGCTTCAGTCCAGACTTGCTGGCTCCATGAGGGTACACCCTCTCTTCATCCTGCATTCACCGCTGGAATGCAAACCTGCAGAGTCTGAATTCAGACTTGAAAACGGAAAGGAACTTGGAAAGCAAAACATAGTATAGAGAAGCTGAGAAACTGGGATGAAAAATCTCAAATAGGAGCTCTGAATCCAAAAGGCAAAAAAGCTAACTTAAAAAATTAAGTGTTCTCCAAGGTGAGAGAATGTTTTCTGGCCAGAAAACCTGTGCCCAAGTTGGCTGGATGGGAGGAGAGAGAATTACTCTCCCAGCACTGTGCCCCGCAGTTCAATTCCAGGCACTGATGACCTCTCTCGTCTGGTGGGTGGCAGATTGGTTTCTGGAAAGGGAAGGATCTCAGGCCTTGTGGGCCATGTGACAGCAACTCTTCCACCCTGCCCCTGTAAACGGGAAAACAGCAGCAGAAACCATGTAAACAAACAAGCCTGACCATATTCCAGAAAGTTTTCTTTGCAGAATCACGCCGACCCCGTCTTGTATGTCTACCAATAAACCATTTGTTCAAGCCTTTCGTCTGGTAATCATTAATAACGTCATCATCAAGAACACCTTGAACTGAATTCTGGAAAATCTTTGACTCGTTCCGCTTCATAAGGCCACAACGTCGGCATAAGTCCTTATCAGAAGACCAAAACTGTTTGTGATTTTTAAAATTTCCCACTGAAATTCCATCTTGGTCAGAGACCTCTTTAGAGAATATTTTTTTTTCCCCACTAAGAAGGAACTGCAGTCCTAATTAGCCAGGATCAAAGATTCAAACACAGATTCACAGATTCGTGAAAGTGTCTCTGTTTTCAGACAGTCTCCTAGCTCTGTCATTGCTACATCTAGCTGCTTGTTTTAGAACTCAACCAGATTTCCTCATGCACGGATCTCCAAAATATGTATTCCTGGTTTTCCTAGGATATTACAAAGGTCTGAGTTCGTTTACCAGGCGCTTCCAGATTAGGGCAAACTTTTCTTACAGTAATTTAAAGACAAAGGAACAAATGAGTTCCAAATAGTCCCACTTGGGCTTCCAGTAAGACCGGTGGTTCTTGCTATTTTATAATTTAGGATTTTTTTTTTCTCTACTGTGCAGCTGTTTTAGATTTTTATAGTTGATATATTTCTGCACCCTTTAAATTTTACATTAAGAACAACTTAAATATTTCTTGCTAGAAAATGAGAATTCAAAATCAAGAACAATTTCGAAATTAAGAGTCTGACGTTCTTAAACAGCTACCTGATGTTGATCTGTTTGGCTAAATGCAGTTATTCTCAGGAGCTCATATACACAAAGCAAAAAGTGTCAGACTATGAAAAGAGGTTCCCAGCATTTTAGAAATCACCTGGATTACTGACTCCCACTGCTTGTTTTTATGAGAAATTAAATTTATAAAGAAAAGGACAAACTTGCCTTGCCTTATTTAATCTGTATTTGAGAAGTTCCCATTTACTTCCGTTTTAATGAATCTACTTGAATTGGCTTCTGGTTAGTATCAGATGTTGCTTTGGAATGTTTTGCAAGGAAGTTATATTTTTTGAAGAAAAACAGTCTTTGTTAAATACCGTAATATCACTAAATCAGGCAGTTTATCTCCGACAAGTAACAGACTCAGACAATTTAAAATATCCTAAGTAAAGGCCTTTCTGTAAAACTTTGAAAAACACAGAAAGGTGTCCATAAGAATGTATCAGTGTTAAAATTTATGGTATACCTTGTAATTTGATCTTTCTTATAGTTTAAACTATAGCCTTTTTAAGGATTTGAGATATGAGAATAAGTTCTCAGAAGGTTATTAAATAATTTGAGGAGATAATCCTAAAGTATGTTTAATCCATCTCACATCCGTGCTTACAACACATGTGTCTAGAGTTCCCATGAGGAACCTCCCATGACAGAGGGACCAACAAAATTCCTTTGTTTTGTTGACTGATTCCTTCCTATATGAACTTCTTTCTTCTCAGGGATATTTTTCTTTTGACCACGGTGACAGAACAAAATTATATGCATGACAGAAAGTGGTG
Source organism: Mustela putorius furo (assembly GCF_011764305.1). Taxonomy (NCBI): domain Eukaryota; kingdom Metazoa; phylum Chordata; class Mammalia; order Carnivora; family Mustelidae; genus Mustela; species Mustela putorius. The sequence continues at coordinate 7,347,564 of NW_025422010.1, read as the reverse complement.
GCACAGAAGGATCCCAATAATAGAGCCACTGGGAGGTGGGCAAAGGCACTGTGGTCGGACAGTGTTCTAAGCCGGCTCCACAGACTCTTCTTACTTAGAACCGAATAACCACTACTGCCTTCGCACCTGTTTGTTCATCGATGAAATAAAGATAAGAATACCCACCTTGAAGAGTCAGAACCACATTCATTTAAAAAGTAATTGCCATTTTCTCCTGGATGCCCTGGCTCTGCCACTTCGCTGTGCCATCTTTAGCAGGTTACTTCACTTCTCTGTGCTTTTCTTCCCTCATCTGTAAAATGAGGCTGTTACTATAGCTCTCTCTCATCGAGAGAGAGAGGATTAAGAGACCTACATGCAGTTTCAGAACAATACATAGAACATGGTAAGTGCACAATAAATATTACATACTGTTCCGATAGTCATTTTTAAAACAGTATTAATGGTGGCCAGTAAACAATTATGTGTTGGGCTTACAGGCCAGCAGGGAAGACAGACCCCAAATACCAACAATGTTGTCTGACAGGAGCTATCACCGAGAAGAAAAGGGAAGGCCAGGGAAATATGGAGGGCCTTGGGTAAACCTGAAACACTTCCCGCACTGAAGCCCTGAGCTGAGCAGGAGGGAGGTGGCTGAGCACTTGGGTGGGACTTGGGACCACAGGCGGCAAGAAAGACAGCAGAGAGCCTGTGAAATGCTAGGTTCAAGGACAAGGGGAGGGGAAAGTGAAACCAGAGGATCAGATAGAAGCCCAATGATCGCCCTACAAACCTTACTGGGATTTGTGATGATTTTATCCTGACAAGGCTGAAAAGAGATTTAAGTGGGAAACAGAAGAGTTTCCTTTGCGAGGAGTGGGCCTTTGAAAGACTCCATTGAAGAGGCACGACTGGAGGCTGGCGACCTGGTAGGAGGCTGCAGCGAGAAACCGGATCCAGAGGGGCGGGGCTTGGCCCGGGTCTTGGTAATGAAGAGGGGCGTGGGGAAGAGGAGGTGTCTTTGTGAACTGTGGAGGGGCTGACTTCATATACCAGCTAAGTGTATTGGTGTTGTGGACATACTCATTTATTCAACCCTCTAAGTTAGGTTGTAATAAAATTGGGCCAGCAGTGGAGGAGTGTCCATAAAGTAGCAAAATATTTACTTGACATACAAAGAGTCTGTGCAAGATGCTGCGTGTCCTTGATGCCTCTGCTGAAATTAACTAACAAGAACATGCTCACAGGCCCTGAGGGGGATCCTGAGGCAGAGGCTCCATTTGCAGGACCTGAGGGGCAGAAGGCCCAGGACTACCAGCACAGCCAAGAGAAGGAAGCCTAGGAGTCCCCCAGATCTCATCATGTCAAGCTGACTTCCCAACTCAGGCTTGCTTCGCCTGTTCCCGTGTCTTGTCTTTTCCCGTATTGTGTTTGTCATGGTTGTTTTATTCCGTTTATCAGTGATGTATCATTGACATACAGTGTTAAATTAGTTGTACAACATACGGATTCGACAATTCTATCCATTACTCAGTGCTCACCACGGTTAAGTGCAATTACCATCTGTCACCTTATGAAGTTATTATTACCATATCATTGACTATATTCCCTATGCTGTTTTTTCCATCTCTGTGACTTGTTTATTTTATAACTGGAGGTTTGTACTTTCCTACAGTATGCTGATAACAAGCACATCACTTAGGGTGTTCTAGGTCACACAGACCAGAATACCTACTTGTAATGGCTTTTTAAAAAGAGAAATTGTTATTTCATGTAACAAAAAAATCTGTAGGGCAGTTGTTTTTGTTTAATGGAGTGTCTCTACAGCCTTCACAGCAGCATGGGTTCATACTTTTCTACCTTCAGCTTTCCTCCTCGTGTTTGCAAGACAGCTTTGTCAGCTCCAAATATCCTGTCCTTGCATAGCAACATCTGAGGGGAGAGATAGAATGACCAGGTTTTTGGCACTTGTTTAGAGTGGGAAAACCTTCCCCCAACACTGTGCTGCTGTTCCCCTTACTTCTCATGGACCAGAACATCATCTCATACCCATGTCCCAAATTAGTCTGGCAGGTGAATAAGTCTTCGGAAGCCGGGGCAGTGTTGGGTCCAGGCTCTGTCACAGTGCTTGGCAGCCAACACCTGAAGGGAATCCAAGCACTGGAATTAAGAAGGGAATAGATCAGCAGCAGAGAGTGCCACAGCAGGCCTGATGATAAGGTGGCTACTGGCTGAGGTTAGACCACAAGTCCTATTTGACCCAGACTTGAGAGTTGTAAAGAAGATTTCTTTTGTGGTCTAACAGCACAACTTGAATGGTTGTATTGCTGGTGCTTAATCCTGGGGAGTTAATAACCACAGTTGGATCCATTGAGACCTCTGGGTCCTCTACCCTCAAGGAAAAAGCACTCATGAATTCAGACATACAGAATTTTACTTATTATTTCAGGGGATTGTGAACTTCCTGAAGCTCACTCACAGCCCAGCTGGAGGCGTTCTGGTCAGGACCCTTCAGGGCCCACTAAGTTCTTTGAAGTCATTGAAATGGAAACAAAGCTGCTGGCTGAGACCCAGTCATTCCTGATACAAGAGGCTTATCCATTGAGGCAACTATTCAAGTTAGACCCCCAAATTGCACAAGATAATAACTTTTTCACCTTTTTAGTGGGTACTTAAAGTATTTTCATACTCCCACCATCAACATTATGAATGCCCTTCCCAGGAATGTGTTAAGTGAAATGACCTCTATCTATCTCCTGACAAAATGCCAATAGAAACTACTTAGATGTAACAAACGGGCAAAAATTCCTCAAAGCCTCTTTACTCAAGGTTCTCTAACTTCTACAGATGAATCAACTTGTGTTTACAGAAAGCTAGATAGGTCACACTCACCAGGCTCACAGAGTACTTCAACATGTTAGTTTTGGGTTTATACCCGTGGCTGTTAATGAGCCTCATCTGGCTGGTTGACCATCTGATGACTTAAATTCATAATCTGTCACCCTGAGGTGCTGGAAGCTCAGGGAACCAGTACAGGAAAATCCAGGTTTCCCTGATAGTCCTACTGCAGTAAAGTCCTTTGTCTCTGACCAAGCCATTTTGTGTCCTCTGTCAGTATCCATACGCTGACTGGCTGAGTTGTTAGCTTCTAAGCAGGGAAAAATCTCAAAGTTTTCACAATTTTTGACTAGGACTCTTCATTTGGGGAGTCACATATGGTCAGAGAATTTGTTGCCTGTGAAGAACTATCCTTTCAATCAACTGGTAAATGCTGGTATGAAAAGTCCATTTTCTTCTGGTAAGTGCTAACTGAATTAATAGCCCAAAATGTGGCTAACATGGACTATTATGGTGTCTAACCACTATAAATAATTATTTATATTAAAAGATGTAACCCAAATGCTATAGGCTCTGTCTTTTCAGAATAGGAGTTCAGTGCAGCTAGGGTCTTCAGGGAATCTATAAAATAGGGCTTGGGGGAGTCCTCCTCTGGCAGCAGCTTTGGAGCACTCCTCAGGTAGTTGGTTCACTGAGAATTCTCACAAACAAGGCTTACATGACTCCTTGAAAGAAAGATGTGGGAATGATGAGGGCAGAAACTCAGAAGGCAAAGAATATCAAATATGGGCTCCAACAATGGGGCACCAACAAACATTCCAGCTGTACAGACTTCTATAGGAGCAGAGGCTGAGACAAGATTGTGAGTGTGTCTGATTTATTAAGAAAATTCTGTTCAGAAAAACTCTGTGAGGGAAGGAGGGAAGCAGGATGAGGTCGAGGGAAAGGACCAAGAAAGGTGTGGTCTTGGTTTAAGTCTATCCTTGGTCTGATCTTTGGCAAGGGAATGGGTGGATTGCCTCCAATGAGGCAAGTGTGCTGGCTTTGGTGAGGAGGACATGTAGGACACATACTTAACCCCCTTCGGGTAGTATGGCTCCCATTGGCTGAGGGAGGGACAGTTCTCTAGAGAACCATAGCAGTGAGCTGTTGTGAACAACCAACATACCCCCAGCAGGTGGGGGGAGATAGCCAGTGAAGGGCACCAACATAACCTACTATTTACTATAGCAATGATGATGATGTGTGAGGGGGTCGGCCAGTAGGGACTGGCAGGGGATAAGGCAGCATGGAGTCTGTGAGGTCATACTGGAGTTACATGGTGATAGTCTGCCTGACAGTAGATGATGGTGGGTCACTGCTGTGCTTGATATTGAGAACTGGGGGACTCTCTGTACTGACAGTATCTACAAATGGTCTCTTTCAGGATTAAAGTCAATTAGTACCTTATTCTACTTTGTTATGCTTTCTGCAACTCTGGAATTCTAACTTATATGGAATTGTGGTATTGGTATCTCCCCATGTTCATTCATAAGGAACATGAGTCAGCTGATCTCTACAGTCCAGGAGAACATGCACCCAGATCTTTTCTTAAGACTTAGCAATGTGGTTTACCATGGAACCAAGAAGATTGACTAGTGCCCATCATCTTTTTCTTGCTGATGGGAAAAATACAAGTTAAGAAATGAAATTACCTGGTTACAAATTCAGCAAAAGTAGGGCAGCATTGGGCTGAGCTTCTTGGCCACCGGTCTATCTTTAAAATTTTGTACATAATGTAGCCACCACCATGTCTCTGGAGAGACCATGTCCTCCTAGTCACCAAGTTATTTTTTTTTCTTTTTAACAAATTCTCAAGTGAAACTTCATTCAATTTATACACACTGGGGTTTTGGGGAGTCTAAGAGAAGTATCATTTTACATGTCACAGGTCAGAAGTGCCATGTGAAGAGGAGTTAAGACTCAGCACCAAACCACATGAGCACAAACTTGCTGCTTTAGTTCCTGACATCTTTAGACCAGGAAATTGCAATGAGTCCCATGGGGATTGAGTTCTTTTTGAGAAGTAATCATTCCCACTGCACCACAAGAAGTCCCTAGTAATGGAATCTACTACTACTAAGTATGTACTAATTGCTCACTTGACATTCTGCAGAACAAGAAACTCATAGAAGATTTCAGCTAGAGTAGAGTAACAATGGCCAGCACTATCCCCCACCTGCCACCCAACCTGGACCATTTGAAATTGGATCCAAATAATGTCCTATCTACAAGTAGCCCTGAATGGTCATTAGAAAGTATCACTGGGGCTGAAAGGCAGTGAGGGATATCCCAGGTCATGTAAAGAGAAAAGGATAATTCTGAGCGATTTAAATTTGGGAGATTTCAAGTTGCAGGCTTGTATATCTCCCATGGCCTCTCGAACATACCTGTTCTCTCCTTGGCTGTATGAACACTTCTTCTCCCAGAAGAAGAGGAGATTTTACCATTGGGTGAGTAAATTTTAATTTAGTTCCTTGAAAATAAAAGACAAGTTAAACCCTTAAGGGGACTATCAAAGCAACTAAATATTTTGGAAAGAAATTCCTTCTTTTTTTTTTTTTTAAATCTTATTCCTTATTTTCTTTAAAAAAAAAAACTATTCTTGAAGTATAATGGACATACAATGTTATATTAGTTTCAGGTGTACAACATATTGATTAGATAATTCTATACATTATTTAGTGCTCACAATGATAGTGTAGTTATATCTGTCACCATATATTATTGACTATATTCCCTAATCTGTAGTTTTCATCAATGTGACTTATTTATCTTATAACTGGAAGTTTATATCTTTTTTTTTTACGCTTTTTTTTTTTTTCTTTCTTTCTTTCTTTTTCTTATTTTAAGTAATCTCTACTTCCAACTGAGACAGCCAAGTGCCTCTGGAAGTTTGTACCTCTTAATCTCTTTGATCAATTTCACCCATTCCCCTACCTGCCTCCTCTCTGGCAGCCACCAGATTACTCTCTGTATTTAAGAGTTGGCTTGGCATTTTGTTTGTTTGTTTAGTTGTTGTTTTTTTTTTTAGATTTCACATATAAGTGAAATCATATGGCATTTCTCTTTCTCTGATATATTTCACTTAACATAATACCCTCTAGGTATATCTTTGCCACAAATAGCAAGATTTCATTACTTTTTATGGCTGAGTAATATTCGTGTGTGTGTGTGTATGCCATATCTTCTTTATCCATTCATCTATCAACAGACACTGGGCTGCTTCCATATATTGGCCATTATAAATAATATTGCTATAAACATAGGGGTACCTATAACTTTCTGAATAGATGTTTTCATTTTCTTTGGGTAAATACCTAGTAGTGGAATTATTGAATCATATGGTATTTCTATTTTTAACTTTTTGAGGAACTTCCATACTGTTTTCCGCAGTGACTGTGTCAGTTTACATTGCCACAAATAGTATGTGAAGATTCCCTTTTCTCCACATCCTTGTCAACACTTGTTACTTCTTGTGTTTTGTTAACTAGCCATTCTGACTGGTGTGAGGTGATACCTTACAGTTTTAATTTGCCTTTCTCTGCTGATTGGTGATATTGTGCATCTTCTCATTGTCTGTTGGCCATCTGTATGTCTTTTTTAGAAAAATGTCTTTTCAGGTCATCTGTCCATTTTTTAAATCATATTTTTGGGTGTTGAGCTGTATAAATTCTTCATATATTTTCAATATTTAGCATTTGTTGGTTGTATTGTTTGCAAGTATCTTCTTCCATTCACTATGCTGCCTTTTTGTTTTATTGATAGTTTCCTTTGCTAAGGAAACTTTTTATCTTGATGTAGTCCCAAGAGTTTATTTTTGCTTTTTTATTTCTCTTTCCTGAGGAGACAGATCCATAAATATGTTACTAAAGCCAATGTTGAAGAGATTACCACTTACGTTTTCATTTAGAAGTTTTATGTTTTCAGGTCTCACGTTTAGGTCTTTAATCCATTTGAATTTATTTCTGTGTATGGTATGAGAAAGTGGTCCAGTTTCATTCTTTTGCATGTAGCTGTCCAATTTTTACAATTATTTGTTGAAAAGATTTTTTTCCTGATTGCATATTTTTGCCTCCATCATTATAGATAAATTAGCCACATAGACATGTGTTTATTTCTGGGTTCTCCACCTTGTTCTGTTGATCTATGTGTCTGTTTTTGTGCTAATACCATACTGTTTTGATTACTATAGCTTTGTGGTGTATGTTGAAATCTGGGATTATGATACCTCCAGCTTTGTTCTTCTTTCTCAAGATAGCTTTGGCTATTCGTGGTCTTTTGTGATTCCATACAAATTTTAAGATTTTTATTCTAGTTTTGTGAAAAATTCTATTGGCATTTTAATAGGAATTGAATCTATAGGTGGCCTTGGGTATACTACTTCTCATTTTGGCAATATTAATTCTTACAATCCATGAGCAGGGCCTATCTTCCCATTTGGTGTCATCTTCAATTTCTTTCCTCAGTGTCTTATAGTTTTCAGAGTATAAGACTTTCAGATCCTTGGTTAAATTTATTCCTAAGTATTTTATTCTTTTTGGTGCAATTATAAATGAGATTTTTTTTCTAATTTCTCTTTCTGCTACTTTGCTAGTATTGTATAGAAATGCAACAGATTTCTATATATTAATCTTGTCTCTTGCAACTTTACTGAATTCACTTATCAGTTCGGGGAGGGTTTTTTCTTCGGTTGAGTCTTTAGGGTTTTCCATATATAGTATAAGTTATCTGCAAATAGTCAGTTTTACTTCTTCCTTACCAATTTAGATGTCTTTTACTTCTTTTTATTGTCTGACTGCTACAGCGAGGACTTCCAGGACTATGTTGAATAAAAGTGATAGGAGTGGACATCCTTGTCTTTTCCTGACCTTAGGAGAAAAGCTCTCAGTTTTTCCCCATTAAGGATACTATTCATTGTGGGTTTTTCATATCTGGCCTTTATTATGCTGAAGTATGTTACCTCTAAGCCTACTTTGTTGAGACGTTTATTGTTGTTTTTTTTAAATCATGAACAGATGTTATATTTTTTCCAAGTGCTTTTTCTTCATCTACTAAGGTGTCCATACAGTTCTTAGCCTTTCTCTTGTTAATAAGATGCATTGCATTGCTGATTTTGTGACTGTTGATTTACCTTTGCATCCATGGAATAAAAATCACTTGGTAATGGAGAATGATCCTTTTAATGTACTGCTGAATTCAGTTTTCTAATAATTTGTTGAGGATTTTTGCATCTCTGTTCATCTGAGATATTAGCCTGTAGTTCTCTTTTTTTGTTATGTCTATCTGGTTTCCATGTCAGGGTAATGCTGGCCTCACAGAGTAAATTTGAAAGTTTTCCTTCTTCTTCTACTTTTGGGAGTAGTTTGAGAATAATAGGTATTAACTCTTCTTTACATGTTTGGTAGAATTTACCGGTAAAATCATCTGGTCCTTGACTTTTGTTGGTTGGGAGTTTTTGATTACTAGTTCAATTTTGATACTAATAACCAGTCTGTTCACATTTTCTGTTTCTTCCTCATTCAATTTTGGAGATTTTATGTTTCTAGGAATTTATCCATTTCTTCTAGGTTGTTCCATTTGTTGGCATATAATTTTTCAAAATATTTTCTTATAATCCCTTATAGTTCTGTGGTGGTGATTATTGCTTCTCTTTTGTTTCTGATTTTATTTATTTGGGTCCTCCTTTTTCTTGATGAATCTAGCTAAAGGTTTATCAATTTCATTTATTTCCAAAGAAGCAGCTCTTGGTTTCATTGATCAGTTCTACTTTTCAAAGTCTCTATTTCATCTACTTCTGCTGTTACTTCTACTAACTTTAGGCTCCTTCCTTTATTTTCTTTAAAGAAACAAACATTAATCAAATCATCACCAAATAGAAAATGTAAATGGTGATGAGTGATGTAAAGGAAAATGTAGGGAGCCACAGATGTATTTAGCTAGGTTTGGAGTCCAGTCTAGGAGTGTAAGGAAAGCTTCTGTAAGGAATGGCCCCCAAACTGAAATCAGAAGGATAAATGAAAGTTAAGTGGAGCAGAGGGGGAATTCAGCAAAGTCCCTGAGGCAAAAATGAAAAAATGAAAGCAAGTGCTTGGGTGGGAAGAGGGAGGAGGAGAAAGATTGCAACAGGGGAAGAAATATAAGAAGATCACCTAAGTCCCTGTATAATTTTATCATTATAGTGAGTTGTAAGCAAGAGGAATACGTAATCATATTTGCTTTCACACAAGGGGCAGTGGGGAGACTGGAACCGTAGGCAGAAAGAGCAAATACAAAGATGGCTGTTTGCAAAAATGAAGCCAAAAATGGTAGTATTTGGACTCAGGTGGTGGCAATGAAGATGTGAAAAAAAAAAAAAAAAAAAAAAACCCAGCAGCAATAGCAACAAAAAACAAAACCTGGGTGGCTCAGTGGGTTAAGCCTCTGCCTTCGGCTCAGGTCATGATCTCAGGGTCCTGGGATCGAGCCCCACAACAGGCTATCTGCTTGGCAGGGAGCCTGCTTCCCCTTCTCTCTCTCTGCCTGCCTCTGCCTACCTGTGGTCTCTGTCAAATAAATAAATAAAATCTTAAAACAACAACAACAACAACCAGCTAGCAGATTCAAGAGCTGTGCTAAATTGAATCAATCCTCTTTCTAAGAATGATTCTTCCTTATCTGTGTAGCTATTTCTATTTTAGTATCGGTAACTCTCTTTTTCAAAATTTTTTATTTGAGTATAGTTGATGCACAGTATTACATTAGTTCCAGGTGAACAACATAGTGATTCAATTTCTCTGTAGATTATGCTGTGCTCTCCACAAGTGCGGCTGCCATCTGTCACCACATAGTGTTATTGCATTATCATTGACTATATTCCCTATGCGGTGTCTTTTATTCCTCTGACTTGTGTAGGTTCTCGTGAACTCATAAGTTTCCTGCACCTGGGACCCTGTATCTCCCTCTCCTTTCACCCATGTTTTTTCCCAGCTTTCCTTCACCCTTCCCTCTGACAACCATCAGTTTGTTCTCTGTAGATCTGATTCTGCTTATTGTTTATTCATTTGTTTTGTTTTTTAGATTCCACATATGAGTGAGAGCATATGGTACTTGTCTTTTTCGGTCTCACTTATTTCACTTAGTGTAATACCCTCTAGCTCCATCCATGTTGTCACAAATGGCAAGATCTCATCCTTTTTATGGCTGTGCAATATTCCATTGTGTGTGTGTGTGTGTGTGTGTGTATACATATCACATCTTCTCTATCCATCTATCAGTGGACACTTAGGTTCAACAACTCTTTGAAACACTTATTGCTTATATGTTTTTCTCCCTCTACTAGACAGTAAGCCACTCAAGGGTGAGTGTCATGTCCTTGCAGTTTGTATCCTCAGCACTTGACATGGGTAGAGCCCATCACCAATCAGTCCCTCCGTAAAGGTATGTGGAATGATTGAAGACTAGTGAATCCAGATATTGGAAATGAGGGAGGACATGCTTCACAAAAAAAAAAAAAAAAAAAAAAAAAAAAAAAAAAGAGTGACAAACAGAGAACTGACATGGAGCTTATAGTCAGGCAAAGATATGAGCAAAAATGGTAGATGGGGAATAATTCTGTGAAGAAGAAAACTAAGGAGGCAGCAGTCACTCTAATTTTTGTGTGTGTGTGTTATGCTGTACTACACCCAGTGAACCTGATCATTCCAGTAATAGTCTGTAACAGTCCAGTAATAGTTTCTCTCAGTTAGTTACATCTTACGGCTACCCACTCACAATGGTGTATGTTCCCATTTGTGGACCTGGACTAAAAATTTAGAAAAAAATTGTCATGCCCTTTATTAACTATAAAATAAAAGATTCCTAATGTGAGAGAAGTTCCCTCTCTTGGTCTCTCTGATACACTAGGGCTCCTCAAACAACACCTATGCCTCCTGATACTCTGATACCACAGCTAGACTGCAGGGCTACACAGGCTGTGGGATTCAACACTCACCACCTCGTGTGGTTCTCACCCACCCCAGATGGGGCATGTCAGCAACATCTAGGCTGCAAGGGCCACAGACACCAGAGTGCTTGTGTAATGCATGTAACTCCACTGCCAAAGGCCTCCCTGTACCCAAGGACACAGAACTCAGCAAGAATTCCATTCATGTCATTAGTGCCAATGCAGCCATCCATGTCCCTTGCCAGGGTTATAATGGACAAGGTTACAACTGTTCCACGGTTTTCCTGATGGAAAGAAAGGTTGGGTGCTGATCAGCAGGTCCTACCCAGACTTCCCCATTCATTCTCTTCCTCCATAGTTGCCTTTCTCACCCCTTCCAAACACTTTCTACCTCGGTTTCTGCAACATGAAAAATCTTGAAGCTCAAGCTGTTTTGGTCCCTACTATCCAGCCATTCCTGTAGCCTTCCAGCATTGAGTCTTCTGCACATTTTTCTTCACCCCTTCCCTCCACCCCTCCACTCCCTTTCCCTATCCCTCGTCCTCCCCTTGTGCTCCCTTTATACCAGTACTAACTCAGTGACTCAAGGCACTAGAGAATTTCTATATCAGAGTGACTCTGTAGGTGGGCATCCAGAGGGTAGGAACAGCACCGGACAAGAACACTTGGAGCCATGTCTGCAGAGGAAGGCTAGAGGTCTTACTCAAAGAATTCCCTGAATAGGGGCAGCTTGGGAAGCTTGATCTTCACTCCAAATGGCACAGCTGTTTGCTGAGCAACCCCTCTTTGCAGACACTTACAGGCATTTGGAGTAGTGTTGTGGTTCATATGGGCTCTATATTCTGGTAGGATTCCTATTTGAGTATCAGGCTGAAACTTCTAATTCCTAATGTGTACACTGGTAGCCAGCTTACCTGGCTGAAAGCTGGCCTAGATTCCACTTTCCTCTTCTCTTTTGTCCTCTGTTGGAGTAGAGCTGGGTCCTGACCCCAGATGCAGCTTACTGAGAGGAGGAGGCCAATAGATTGACTGCTTCATTCCTTCACTTCCTTGGCAATCATTTATTGACTTCTTCCTCAAGGGAGTAGCTAAGAATACAATACTTAATAAGGCAAAATCCCTACTTCCTCAAGAAACTGTCAACCTAAATTTGTAGGGGGCAATAGTCAAGCAAAAGCATTTATTTGGGATCAAAGAATTGCAATTTACAGTGCACCAGATTTGGGCAGCACCCCAAATCAGGGAATTTTGAAGACAAAAAGGGAATGCTTGCATACATTAAACAATGAATTTTACAAAGAATTTGATTGCTGTTGACTGCAGAAAGGTAATCTTGGCTAAATATAATTGGTTGCTAAGGCTATCATAAGCAAAAGTCTGTTATTATACAGGAAACACCCAGGTGTTTGCTCTGAATCCTTGGAGAATGTGTGGTTTGGCCCAATTCCAAAGTTCATGGTTCCACTAGTGAAGACGTGCATGAGGCCCACCACCATTTTGGCCTCTGAGGCCCATTTTAAAACCCCTGGACACAAGTGACTCCATTTCATTTCATTTTTCACAGAATCAACAGTCTGACGGGAAAGAGACCAGTAAATAGGCAATTGTGACAGCATGAAATACACAGTCTGTGATGGGGGAGGTCACAGCGTGTTGGGGCACCTGATAAGTGAGGCCAGGCTCAGCTTTGGGAATGCAGAGAGGAAGGATGAACTCTCAGAGGTCGAGTCTTTCTCCTAGTACACCTCAGTGCCTTTCTTTATCTCCTAAGCCTCCACTTCTGGCATGAAATGGAATCTTGCCTTGGAAAGGGATGCTTGCAAGGTTAGACCACAATCCACTGTTTTCTTAGGTTCAGAAATTTATAAGGGGGTTCTCCAAGAGGTGCGCATGCACCCAGGATGCAAAATGGAGAGCTAACATTCATTTTTGTGTTTTCAAAAATATAGAAAAAGCTTGGGCTTTTTCACACTGAACGTGGATAGGCAGTTAGGTCCTCACCTAGAGTGAACATCAGCCACTGGCCAGAGGTGGCAGAGCACATCTTTCTAGCTGGTCCAATTTAGCTTCATGTGATGATGCACTGCCAACTCTGTGTGCCCACAATTTAGTGATTATGTTATTTAGAGTGAACTGACCCTCACAGATTGCAAACAGTTCTTGCAATATGAGCTGAAAGGAACGAAAAAGTGGAGGAGCTAACATTCTGAAAATGAACCATGTTTGCAGGAAAAAATAATTAATTCATCTTTATGTTAGCCTTTATAAAATTGTATTTCACTTAAAATGCAGTGTACAGGCCAGTGTATAGGCCTCTATGGTGTTCTCAAATCTATAAGTAAATACCTAAATTCACACTATGCTCAAAAATGTTTCATTGATAGTGATTTTTCATTAAAAATGCTTATGGACTCGGGCAGTCAATTAAATATCTGACTCTTAATTCCTGCACAGGTTGTGATCTCATGGTTGTGAGTTCAAGCCTCATATTGGGCTCCATGTTGAGTATGGAGCCTACTTTAAAAAAAAAAATGCTTATGGACCATCTATTTAGCCAATCTCCACCTCTAAGTAAGTAGTCCATCCATCAGGTAGATCATTTTGTCCTCACCTAGCTGGTGTCAACTTTGTTCCACACCAGAAGTTCTGGCATATATATGGGTTCCAATAGTGGAATGCGGAAACAAAAACAATGCCAGAAGTAAATTGCAAAGTACAAGCCCAGAGAAACTCTTCCTGTTTCTTGGCCAACATCCCACACAGGTTTGAGAGCAACAGAGAGCTCCTTCCCGGATGCGGCTGACCCCTGCCTTCTCTGGTGATAGGCGCGCTGCTCACCGTCTGCGTGGAGGTGCCACCAAGCTGCACGATGGCTTTATGAAGTCCTCTCTTTGATTTGGTTCCTGGTGGTTTGCCGTTTGAAGTCTTACCTTGTTCTGGATGGAAACCATGTAAAACTATCACATTCTATGTTGTTTCCATTCTCAACTATGAATTCATTGGTATTCATCCAAATCAAACCTCAGTCCTGATTTCCTCAATCTTTGGCTCATATTTATAAACCTCAGAGAACCTCCCAGCCAACCTGGCTTGAATCTGAAGCTTCCTTTACCCACATTTTATACAGCTCAGCTTTCAAACCCAGCAAGCCTGTAACCAACTGCTCAGGAATCCCACAGCTTCCTTCCAGTTGTGTTATATGGAACTTTGGTACTGGTTGTTTAAAAAAAGCAGCAGCAAGATCATTTGGTGACGCAAATCAAGTTGGCTTAATAAAAACTGTAATGATCTTGGCAATCATTTTTGAGGTGGCAATAGCTAATCATTGTGGATCTAGACAGACACATGGAGAATATTAATGGAAATCTTCCCACGAACTTTCTTTCAGAACAGGCCTGCAATTTGTTGAGGGCTCTTCCTCACTTTCTGTAGAAAAGGTCACATCCCCTTTTAAACAAATATTCTAATGCTTTTTACATATCACATTTGTAAAAAATACATACTGGCAAAAATACATACATGTGTACAAATATACTTGTAAAAGTGCATAGATGTGCGGCATTTACATGTGATGACATGTCGTGGTCTGCCTCACGACACTATAGAGTTAACACCACCTGTAAAAAATATTGGCTCTGTAATGAATGCTTATATTGTAAGTACAGTAGAAATACGCCATGTGTATTACACCCTATAAATGTAATACAGGAAATTAACATAAAGGCATTTGCAAAGTCAACGTTTATATAGCACTCTCCCACGGAGGGTCCCAAGACTTGACTTCATCCCCAAACTCTGGGCCGGGATGCTTTATAAATTGATTCTTCATCAGTGATGTATACACTCCCAGATATGTGGAGCGAAAAAGGCTTCATTTATTTTCCTTTCCTAATATTTATTACAGCACCTGGGACATATAAGCAGGAGATGCAGTTCTCTGGCCAAATTCAAAGACTGGCATAGGAAAGCACATGTGCCGCTGCCCCCCTACCCATGCTGAGCCTGATGTCGGGCACTCCTCCCAGGCTTTTTGCACGTGCGCAGGCTTCCCGTTACATGCTGGGATTAATGCCTGCAGCTGAGATCAGCCTGTACTTCAGAATTACTGGAACAGGATAAACAGAAAGGAACAATGCGTTGTTTTAGGTAAGAAGCTGTATCTTAAGGCACATACAAGAAAAACAGGGAAGAGGCTACATTAACACATATGCTACAAGCTCCTCCCTTTGAACTGAGGTTTAGAAACTGGGGTAGGAGAGGGAACATGTCTTAATATACCCAGATTGTTTACATGAACACCGCATCTCTCTCGGCCCAACTGTCCATCTCATTTTGTGGGGTAAGAAACAGAGTTCTGTGTGAAGTTCTTGTGACACCGGTGTCCTTAAGGCCTTTGTCCATGTTGAAACTGAGTTTCTCATTCACAAATCAAGCAGTAGGATGAAATACGGATTCCTAAATCGAATGAGAGATTACTGCAGGGCTTCATCACCTAGAAGGTAAACTGTAATGTCTCCCCGTTAATTCATGGCCTTACCCAATGAACTTCATTTACTTAACAGCTCCTGTCATTCATCAAATCTAAGACATCACTGATCGCCACGTGCACCCTTGCTTTATGTACCTCTAAGGAAAAGAATACACTTAGTGATAATGTCAGAGCCATCAACTGAAAGACACGCACTGATTTCAGAGGTATAAGTGTGAAAATACACGTGACTTGGAATTCAGGAAGTAGTGTATTTCTGGTGGGCTTATGAGATGTCAGGTACTATAGAGATTTTTTCTGTTATTCATGGAACTTGCTGCCCCTTCAGAGATAGGACAAAACCTCATCTGTAAGGCCTTCAGTTCTTCCAGAGGGCTGACCGGCTGACTGTAAAGAAGCCAGGCCGCCTCTCTTCACCATTTGACTTCAGCAGGACAAGTTAACCCTTTACGCCTGCTGTATTTAACAGCAGGTGAGCAAGTAAATAAAAAAAAAAAAAAAGGGAAGATAGTACAAATCTTCAAAATAGCAGGCACATGACTTTTACAGTGCTGGAAACCTTATAGAACCTAGTTTCAGTGAATCCCCGTTGATTCATGTTTTGTTTGCAAATACGTTTCCTGTATTTATTCCTCGGGAATAAACAGTACGGACTAGTTCATTTTTAGAGAAACAAACATGTGCCGTTTCACAGGCAGTGGTAGACTGGGGACAAAGAAAAGAGGATACGGTAGGCAGAACCCAGATGGAGAGCACACACTTTGAAATCAGATCTTAAAAATAGATTGTTAATTGCCTACACTTCCCAGAGAGTTTTAACCTATCTTGCTGTACAGGTACAACCTGGAGGACAGTTTTGTTTTGACTGGATTTGGCTGTTATTTACCCACTGAGACCCACTTCCAAAAGTGATCAGGACAAAGATTTAAGACAGGCAGGTGGGCTGTGTGCCTGTGTGGCCTGACTCCAGCCCACCACTCCTTGAGGGCTCCCCACTATGTCTTTACTTGAACCCCTGTTCTGTCTGCTTGGTGTTTGAACCCCACGTTATTGAAAACCCGTCCAAAGAAAAGGAATCGATTTGTTTTTCACCTCTGTCAGTCAAGAACACTTTCTCATACATGCAGATTGGGGCCTGACTTAATTATTTGAACTTAATTAATAATCTTCCTCATTTTGCTTCATAAAAGAAAAATGTTCCGTTGAAATGGATGCATCCGATTGGTGCCCTATCCAGTCTTAAAGAAAACAGCTCTTTTGGAAAAGTCGTCTGTAGAGTTTTGAATAGTAACTTGTGTAACTGCTACTGAATGTGTAACGTAAAAGAAATGTCACAGCAACGTCCTTACTGTAGTCAAAGCACTGGTTGGGGTAGCTGCCCTGGGCTATTTTAGTTTCATTTCAATTATTTAAGTTGTCGTCGTCATTGTTGTTTTTAATATATTCAATGATACTGACATTTGCAGATTTGGACTTTTACTGGCTCTGTCTGTCCATAAAAATAGTTTGATCCTTACTTAGCTCAAGTACTTTTATTAACATTTCTGAAGATCAAGGCTGGCTACCTCATTGTATTCTTGTTCTTTCTCCTTACAATATAAATAAATAAAAATAAGTCTTATCCTTGTATAATGCTTTGCAGTTTCCAAGACACTTTATCATACACTATTATATTTGAAATTCATAAAAATCTTTGTTAAGTGACCAGCCAAAGCCTTTTATTTGTTTTTTAAGATTTTATTTATTTACTTGAGAGAGTGTGAGGGTACAGAGGCAGAGGGAGAAGCACGCTTCCCACAGAGAAGAGGCAGATCACTGTCTCAGGGCTGATCCCAGGACCCTGAGATCATGACCTGAGCTGAAGGCATATACTTAACTGACTGAGCCACCCAGGTGCCCCCCAACCAAAGCCTTTTAGGCATGAAGCTTTCATTCTTATAATCAGCCTTAGGGAGAGGAAGGGAACATGGATTCATCAGTCTCCATTCCAGTGTTTTGTCAATTTTAACACTAAAAGATGTAGACAAAATAATCTTGAAACATAGACTTAAATAAAGATCATAGTCATGACATATTACAGAATAAGATCTTTTCTCCTCCAACCTATGTAAATAAATGAGAATGATTCAATTCCATTCAAGTGTCTAAAAATAAAGTATTTAAACCCAAATTGGTGCTTACAGTTTGAACATGGTAGCATGAAATTGATGTCTACATTTTCTTTACTTGGAAATCACCTAATTTCCATTAGAAGTTTAAGAAACAAATGGAAACTTCATTTGCGGTGAAACTCAGAGGCACCTGAAATCACAAACCATAACACAAAGAGATAACTTTACAGAAGGGGCAGATGGAGCCAGTGGGGGTGGGGAGGATGCAAGTCTCAGGAGAGCTAGGCTTCAAAGATAAGGAGTCCTTTGGGCAGTTGGGCAAAACTATCAACTCCTTTTCCACAGGAACTAATACTTACAGAGTTCTTCTAAAGGAGTTCTAAAGGAAAGGAAATTTGTTCTAAGAAAATTTCTATCCATCCTTACTTAATGAAAGTATGAAGTAACAGACAAAGGTTTTGCCCTTTTGGGAACTCAGAAAATACTGTCCCTATGGATTCCTCAAGAAGAATCCAAGAAGAGTACTAGAGGCCCTGAGAGATGCTAAAGGTGGTGGTTGGGAAGGGGACAGAAATATGGCCGAAAGACCAGCTTTGTGCCTGGACTTTGTTTAATTGGTGGGCTGACTGAAGGGACTTGGGGAATTATGTTTTCAGAACAAAATAGAAATGTTATAAACCAGAGAAAACCAGACACATTAAAACCAACAAAGAAAAGAAGGGAAATATGGAGATAGTGTCAATTCACTGATTTCTTTATCTTTACTAATTGTGAATTAACACTATTGCAAGGCTAAAAAACAAGAAATAGAGGTATAAGTCCATTTAGTAGTGTAAACATGAATAGGAGCACTAAGGAGATGGTCAAGATGTCTAAGTGGGTGGTGCAGAGAGATGGAAACGGAGATGAAGAGGAAATAAGAGGAAACACAACTTCTTTACTCATAAAGGTAAAGGGATTAAACTTACCCTTAAGAGTGTCAGATTGGATCATGAAACAGATTGAAGGAATGAATGCATGCAAAACTGAACTCAATCATTGGAAACAAAGATTAAAGAAATCGTATTAAAAATAAATAGTAAAAAAAATAGTAAATAGTAAAAAAAATTTTAAAAAGAGCTTGGTTTTTGAAAAAATAGGTAACTTTTACTTTCAAAAACCCTCGTATGTATAACTGAAAACGATGAAAAGAAAATGACCACTGACATGATTTAGTTAAAATAGTTAAAGTCAGGATAAGAAATTATTTTGCTTTATTCTGTATAAATAAATTTGAAACTTAGACAAAATATACACTTCCATAAGAAAATACAACATGCTGGGGTGCCTGGGCAGCTCAGTTGGTTATTAAGCACTTGGCTCTTGGTTTTGCTCAGGTCATGATCTCAGGGTCCTGAGATTGAGCCCTGCATTGAGCTCTGTGCTCAGCGAGGAGTCTGCTTCTCCCTCTCCCTCTGCTAACCCTCCAACTCATACTCTCTCTCTCTTAAATAAACAAATAAATAAAATTAAAAAAAAAAAAAGAAAACACAATATGCCAAGGTGAACTCTAATGAATCTTATCAGACTAAGTACAATACATAAAGTTTTCTAAAGTTATCCTTTAAAAAGAATAAAAAAGAAAAAAACACACTAGCCCCAAATGGCTTCACGGGCATTTCCACCATGTCTATAAAAATCAGGTAGCTGTAATGCCATTATAGATCATAGAAAAGAAAAAATTTCCTAAATTATTTTAAAGAAGGAATATAAGGTTGACCAAAACCCAGAAAAGGCCACATATACACACACAAATTATCCTATGTAAAGTAGTAACAGTATCCAGGAGTACATTAAAAATTATTATGTCATGATTAATTGGGGTTGATTTAAAGAATGATGATATCTTTTAAATCAGGAAAACTATTAATGCATTATATCATCTTAATAGCTGTAAGAAGAAAAATCATAAGATAATAAGATAATTCATAGATTCAGCAAATGTATTTAGTATGATTAAACAAACTTTCTTGAGGTAACCACTTCTACCAAGATAGAAATGGGAGTCACTTTTTTTAAAAAAGATTTTATTTATTTATTTGACAGAAAGAGATCACAAGTAGGCAGAGAAGCAGGCAGAGAGAGAGGAGGAAGCAGGCTCCCTGCTGAGCAGAGAGCCCGATGCGGGGCTTGATCCCAGAACCCTGGGATCATGACCTGAGCCGAAGGCAGAGGCTTTAACCCACTGAGCCACCCAAGCGCCTGGGAGATACTTCTTTTATAGGCTAAAATATCAATCTCATCCTAAACACTGGTTTCACGCTTAATGGGGAAAATAATCCTATAAAATATATTAATGTTGGGATGCCTGGGTGGCTCAGTCAGTTAAGTGTCTGTATTCAGCTCAGGTCATGATCCCAGGGTCCTGGGATTTAGTCCCGCATCAGGCTCCCTGCTCAGTGGGGAGCATGCTTCTCTCTCTCTGCCTCTGCCTGCCACTGTCACTACTTGTACTCTGTATCTCTCTCTCTGACGGATAAATAAAATCTTTAAAAATTAAAAATAAAATATATTAATATCATAACTTTACACCATCCACAATTATATAACATTATTCTGGAGGGCCTACCTATATAATATAATATTATATTTATAATTATAATATATTATAATATAATATATTATATAATATTATATTATATTTATTAATAATATTAATAATATAATAATATTATATTTATAATCATAATATATTATAATTATATTATATTATAATATAATTATAATATATATTATATATTGTATAATTGTTATTATATTATTGTTATAATAGTTAGAAGGGAGATGATAAAATATCATATATATATTTTAAAGATGATACTTGGAAGTATCAAATATTTCAAGTACACTTGGAAGATCCAATATTATAATATGTATTACTACAATGATAAAAATAATTCGATAAAGTACCTTGGTACAAAATTAACATACAGAAAACAATGGCCTTCTTGTATACAAACAATGATCAGAAGACACAATAGCAATAAAGACCGACTTATGACAACCCCCAAAGTAAAATATGCAGGCACAAATTCATCGAGAAATATCAAGATTCACATAAAGAAAAAAGCTAAATGCTTAGAAAACAAAGAAAAAGAAACTTGAAAAAATGTAAAGGCAGACCATGCAACGTGCATTTCTTAATCCATTAGCCAACTGTTTACTAAGTACCATATGTTGCCCTTCTGAGATCCTCCAGAGATTGGCTTTTTGGTACAACAACCGGAATGCTAAATATGGCAGTGGCTTTGCCAATCTGGGTCTTTGATCGTGATGGAAGATCCTCCTGCTAACTCATGGAGGATGCATATCATAAGAAATAAACCTTTGCCGGTGCCTGGGTGGCTCAGTAGGTTAAGTGTCTGCCTTCCGCTCAGGTCATGATCCCAAGGTCCTGGGATCAAATCCGACATCTGCCTCTCTGCCTAGCAGGGAGCCTGCTTCTCACTCTCCCTCTACTTCTCCCTCTCCCTCTGCTTCTCCCCCTGCTTATGTTTTCTGTCTCTGTCAAATAAATAAATACAATCTTAAAAAAAAAGAAAGAGGGTGCCTGGGTCGCTCAGTGGGTTAAAGCCTCTGCCTTCGGCTCAGGTCATGGTCCCAGGGTCCTGGGATCGGGCCCCACATCGGGCTCTCTGCTCAGCAGGGAGCCTTCTTTCCCTCTTCCCCCCGCCTCTGCCTACCTCTCTGCCTACTTGTGATCTCTGTCTGTCAAATAAATAAATTAATTAAAATCTTTAAAAAAGAAAAAAGAAAGAAACCTCTGTTTTTAAACTTTTGAGATATTAGGATATTTTGTGCTTCATCCTAACCTCGATTCTCCTGACTAACACAATGTTCCTGTGCATATTTTCCAAATGTGGGACTTTCTTATATACAGTATTTCCAGCATCTTTGTTCTCTGCATTTTTTAAAGTCTTACACACTTCCACCCATCTACTGAGTCCTATCCTTTCCTGTTGATGTGAGGATTTACTCCTGCACTTGACCTCTCTCTTCTTGTATTACAGTTTTCTCGCTACTGGATCATTCATTAACATACAAATATACCAAAATTTTCCAAATTTAAAAATATGTTCTCTTGACCCAATTTCCTCATGCCTCTGTGTCTCAGTCTTTTCAGGTTGTGTATAACAATGTACCATGAACTGGGTGGCTTATAAATGATAGAAATGTATTTCTTGAAATTCTGGACCCTCAAAGTCTGAGATCAGGGTGCCAACACGGTCAGGTGAGAGATCTCTTGCTGACTTCTTCTTTTTTTTTTTCTTACAAACTTCTTTTATCTTCATGTGGCCAAAGGGGTGAAGGATCTCTCTGGACTCTCTTTTATAAAAATTAATCCCAGGGATGAGGGTTCTACCTTCATGACTTAAGAGCATCTCCCAGACCCCACTTGCTAATATTATCCCCTTCGGGAATTCAGGTTTCAATATATGAATGGGGGTGGGGCACAGACATTTAATTCACAGCACACTGCCACCCTGTTTCTCTGCTATTAAAAACTTGAGAATCTACTTCTCCCCAATTCACGAGCTGACCTCTTTAAATCCCGATTTTGTCCCTACCATCCCAACATTGTTCCTACCAACCATCAATGGTAATCATGTTACCAAAGTTAATGGTCAATAATGCACTTCAGAACCTCACTACGTTGAATGCATTTGCTCATTCTCTCTTCCTTTCCTTAGTCCCCTCGGCCCGTTTCCTTCATTTCCCTAAACTCTCAGCATTTCTCACATACTTGGAAGCCATCAATAGATGAGATCATGTTTAACAGCATGAGAATGGAGGTCACCTATGGAGTGACCATGACAAGAGGGAAAAAGAAAGAAGTTTGGGTAAGATTTAATAATTGGAAGTATCAGTTGGTTAGCCTAGCAAACTCTGCATAAAGACATGGACCTTTTGGGGTCTCACCTTCTCCCTTGTCCTGACCGAATTTCTTCTTTCTGAGTGTTGGCATCACAGCTCCTATTGTTCTTCCTCGGGACATCATTGCTTCCCTCTGTGTCCATTTTCTCTCTCATTTTCTCCCAGTCTGATGACCTTCTCCCTAGTCTCTGAAATTTTTCTAAGGAATTTGGCTGGTTTAATAACCTAGTTGAGCAGAAGTTCTCATGGCAGGTCACCTTAGTGGCAGCAGCCAGTTTAGAGACTCAGTGACCTTAGATCAGTGCCTGCGTTTAGATGGGTCAGATTCAGCCACTTCCTCAAGACACAGCCTAGGCCATGCCTTCCACAGCAAGCTGGAGGAGGGACAGTGGGCCTTGCCAGGCAACTTGGTTGAAGAACCTGGTGCTATCTGCATATTTGGCTATATGTAGATTGTAGATTAGAAAGCTTGAAAATATACAAGGGGCCACAACTCCTCATGACCCATGTGCAGTTCTTTCTGTCCACCAGTCTTTCCATTTGCTTTAATAAAACCACCTTTTTGCACCAAAGGTGGGGAAGGGGAGTAGAAAAAGAAAAAAGAAAAGAAAAAGGAAGAAAGAATTTTAAAATTTAGATGATTGACCTGAAATACTTTTTTATTAATTCGAAATCCCTGAGAGTCTGTTGCCCATAATTTAAGAAACAGATTCCATCTAATTTTAGGCTGAGTGGTAATATTTGAGTTATGTTCCTCATAAAATTCTATAATATCATAACAAAAACCTAACCAGAGTTATTATGCTAGTCACAATTCACGTGCTTCTGTCCAGATGTGGGCCATATGATTTATCTCCAAAAAAGTGTGGAAAAGTGACCTCACTGCTTAAGAAAGGCTCAATCTTGCTCCTATATTTAAATATGAAATTCTTTATTTTCAGCTCTGTTCCATTGACTTTATCACTACAGATACAGTAAATAAATTTTAAAAACGAAAAGCCAAAGGGATAGTTATAAAAGTAATATGAAAAATCATGAGGACTTGCTTTGTCTGAAGTTTGTACCTAGAGTAAATCTATTCAGCACGGTTGCTATTGTGTCTTACTGGACTCCAGCCTGCAGTAAAATCAGTCAGTGCCTATGTGTGTGGGTGATACTGTAGTGAAGAGCATGGGTCGGGCTCCAGTCCTGGCTCTGTTGCTGGCCAGGTTTGCTGCCTTGGGAGAGCTACTTGAACTCTCCCTTTTCTCCACTATAAAATGATAAAAATATGATTAATAATAAATGCCTCTGAATTATTGTAAGAAGTAACTGAAATAATACATCAGAAAAACTTCAAACTAGGTCTTGCACTTAACAAAATCCTGTACATGTGTAATTTGTATTTATTTTAGAAATCTGTCTCCCAACCTATTCACTAAGGATGGCATTTCCTTTGGGCACATTTTCATTTAGTAAAATGTAATTATGACAAGACTCTGTAAATATCCTATTCTATTGACAATTATAATAACCTAAACCTCAAGCAATTTGTAGCATATAGAAATGTAAAATATGGGAACACATTAAAATGACTCAGTTTCTTTTATAAGTGGGTACTTCTCAAAATGTAATGTGTAGAGAACCACCTGGAGCTTTCACTAAAATGTAAATTCTGACTCAGTAGTCCTAGATGAAATCTGACATTTAAATGTCTAACAACTTCCCATATGACTGTGATGTCCTGGTTTCTGCACCACAGCTTGACTCCCAAAAAAACTAGCTAAGAGTAGAAATTTAAACGTTACTGTGGTGTGTATAGCTTTGAACTGAAAGTGTAAAGGTGTCAAATCACAACAAAATGTGAACAAAGCCAAATGGCATATGAACCCAGGGGTGTTTGCAAATCTAAATAAATGGCTTTTTGACAAAAACACATTAGATGGTAGACTTTCACTCTTTTTCACATTCTCAGTTCATACTTTACCAGCACGTGTGACCATACTTCTTGAACTGTGAAGACACGTGATGTGGATGATGATAACAGATGAAAATATTGGAAACAAGGACTATCCTAAAAATTTGACATGCCATGACCCCAGGTATCTGCTTTCAATGGCTGATACCCTTGCACAGTTCCACAGTGGAAACTTCAATTTCTGAATCTATAAAAAAAAAAAAAAACTTTAAATATATTTTTGGAAATCACATTTGCCTTCTCTTCCCAGAGTCCTGATAACTATGTAATGAAGCACACATTTCTTTTACTTACCAAGGAGTCATTGTTATCTAAATCTAAAATGGAGACAACTCACACCCACGTGAGAAACTCCCCCTCACTACCACTCCTTCCATCAGGGCTGAAAAGTAGGGGGTGAGGGTGGGAAGATGGCTGGACAGGGTCTGGCAGGATTTCTCCACCAGAGGTCAGCATCAAAACTGCTGTCTTTAGGGTCAAGGGTAAGTACGAGATCAAGTTTTTCTTTAAAGAGAAGATAAAACAAATCACCACCCCTGGACGTGGACAGGCACTGATTTAAATTTATCCTACATTACAAATGGATTATTATACCTTCCTTTACAAAAGCAATGAAGGTAGTTCATATAAATACATACACATGGTAACAAAATGTAAAATAGAGGCAATGAGGAAATCACAGAGGAAGGAGCAATAAAGTGATCAAAGCAGTCATAAAGCCAATATTGAGATCCATACCTGGAGGCCTTTTATATCAACAAGAAGTATTTAAAAAAAAAAAAAAAGGTAGGGTTCTGAGTTTTTTGGCCACTGATTAAAAGAGTGAAATAATAGTTATGTGACTTGATAAACATATATTTTTGAAAAGGTAACCCGAAACAGTTGGTCGAGGACCACATGCTGCGAATGAGAGCAGTCCTTCTTCATGTAGAGGATGGGAAGAACAGAGACAACCCCCGGCTGTCAGCACAGTCAAGACAGCCCCAAGCTGCTAGTCCGTCCACCCACGTGCTCCCAAAGTGGGCACAGAGCAGCAGGACGAAGCAGGATTCAGTAACAGCAAGTTCACAGTTGTGTCCAGCATCCAGATTGCTATTAGCCAACATAATCCAGTAATAGATTTTATAGTATCCAGAAAAATGCATTGATTGACAATCTCCTGTAAACATTTCTCCTGAAATATTTCCTTAGGTAAGAAATAGCATGGTTCAAGTTTCCACTGGAGTGGAGTATACCATGTGGAAACCATGTTGTTCAAATACAGAGCTGTAGCACTAGCTGAGTTAAGGGCTGAGGTAGGACTGTGGTCCTCCTGTGAGGAGAGCAGCACCCAGACACAAGACCACTTGGAGATGCAGTCCAGATGGGGACCATGGGGCTGCTTTTGAAGAGCCAGACATCTGTAGAAACAGTTCTGGTCCACTATGACAAGCTGCTGAAGGGCCATCTAGTCCCTAAAGTTCTGGGTCATAAAGCATGCTGTCAAGTGGTTATAGCAATGAAACTCTCTATTCAAATAAAATCTTAGCTGAATGCCTAATATCCCTCAAAGCAACAAGGGTGTCTGCCCCATTGAGGCAGGGGTAACCCACCCCTCCAGTCTTTTTTTTTTTTGTTTGTTTGGGTCATATCTTTATTTTGTATTTTTTTTAATATAATTTTTTATTTTTTATAAACATGTATTTTTATCCCCAGTGGTACAGGTCTGTGAATCACCAGGTTTACACACTTCACAGCACTCACCAAAGCACATACCCTCCCCAATGTCCATAATACCACCCCCTTCGCCCAAACCCCCTCCCCCGAGCAACCCTCAGTTTGTTTTGTGAGATTAAGAGTCACTTATGGTTTGTCTCCCTCCCAATCCCATCTTCCTTCATTTATTCTTCTCGTACCCACTTAAGCCCCCATGTTGCAACACCACTTCCTCATATCAGGGAGATCATATGATAGTTGTCTTTCTCCGCCTGACTTATTTCGCTAAGCATGATACGCTCTAGTTCCATCCATGTTGTCGCAAATGGCAAGATTTCATTTCTTTTGATGGCTGCATAGTATTCCATTGTGTATATATACCACATCTTCTTGATCCATTCATCTGTTGATGGACATCTAGGTTCTTTCCATAGTTTGGCTATTGTGGACATTGCTGCTATAAACATTCGAGTACACGTGCCCCTTTGGATCACTACGTTTTTATCTTTAGGGTAAATACCCAATAGTGCAATTGCTGGGTCATAGGGCAGTTCTATTTTCAACATTTTGAGGAACCTCCATGCTGTTTTCCAGAGAGGTTGCACCAGCTTGCATTCCCACCAACGGTGTAGGAGGGTTCCCCTTTCTCCGCATCCTCGCCAGCATCTGTCATTTCCTGACTTGTTGATTTTAGCCATTCTGACTGGTGTGAGGTGATATCGCATTGTGGTTTTGATTTGTATTTCCCTGATGCCGAGTGATATGGAGCACTTTTTCATGTGTCTGTTGGCCATCTGGATGTCTTCTTTGAAGAAATGTCTGTTCATGTCCTCTGCCCATTTCTTGATTGGATTATTTGTTCTCTGGGTGTTGAGTTTGCTAAGTTCTTTATAGATTCTGGACACTAGTCCTTTATCTGATATGTCGTTTGCAAATATCTTCTCCCATTCTGTCAGTTGTCTTTTGATTTTTTTAACTGTTTCCTTTGCTGTGCAAAAGCTTTTGATCTTGATGAAATCCCAGTAGTTCATTTTTGCCCTTGCTTCCCTTGCCTTTTGCGTTGTTCCTAGGAAGATGTTGCTGCGGCTGAGGTCGAAGAGGTTGCTGCCTGTGTTCTCCTCAAGGATTTTGATGGATTCCTTTCGCACATTGAGGTCCTTCATCCATTTTGAGTCTATTTTCGTGTGTGGTGTAAGGAAATGGTCCAATTTCATTTTTCTGCATGTGGCTGTCCAATTTTCCCAGCACCATTTATTGAAGAGGCTGTCTTTTTTCCATTGGACATTCTTTCCTGCTTTGTCGAAGATTAGTTGACCATAGAGTTGAGAGTCTATTTCTGGGCTCTCTATTCTGTTCCATTGATCTATGGGTCTGTTTTTGTGCCAGTACCATGCTGTCTTGATGATGACAGCTTTGTAATAGAGCTTGAAGTCCGGAATTGTGATGCCACCAACGTTGGCTTTCTTTTTCAATATCCCTTTAGCTATTCGAGGTCTTTTCTGGTTCCATATAAATTTTAGAATTATTTGTTCCATTTCTTTGAAAAAGATGGATGGTACTTTGATAGGAATTGCATTAAATGTGTAGATTGCTTTAGGTAGCATAGACATTTTCACAATATTTATTCTTCCAATCCAGGAGCATGGAACATTTTTCCATTTCTTTGTGTCTTCCTCAATTTCTTTCATGAGTACTTTATAGTTTTCTGAGTATAGATTCTGTGTCTCTTTGGTTAGGTTTATTCCTAGGTATCTTATGGTTTTGGATGCAATTGTAAATGGGATTGACTCCTTAATTTCCCTTTCTTCTGTCTTGCTGTTGGTGTAGAGAAATGCAACTGATTTCTGTGCATTCATTTTATATCCTGACACTTTACTGAATTCCTGTATAAGTTCTAGCAGTTTTGGAGTGCAGTCTTTTGGGTTTTCCACATATAGTATCATATCATCAGCGAAGAGTGATAATTTGACTTCTTCTTTGCCGATTTGGATGCCTTTAATTTCCTTTTGTTGTCTGATTGCTGAGGCTAGGACCTCTAGTACTATGTTGAATAGCAGTGGTGATAATGGACATCCCTTGCCGTGTTCCTGACCTTAGCGGAAAAGCTTTCAGTTTTTCTCCATTGAGAATGATATTTGCGGTGGGTTTTTCATAGATGGCTTTGATGATATTGAGGTATGTGCCCTCTATCCCTACACTTTGAAGAGTTTTGATCAGGAAGGGATGTTGTACTTTGTCAAATGCTTTTTCAGCATCTATTGAGAGTATCATATGGTTCTTGTTCTTACTTTTATTGATGTGTTGTATCACATTGACTGATTTGCGGATGTTGAACCAACCTTGCAGCCCTGGAATAAATCCCACTTGGTCGTGGTGAATAATCTTTTTAATGTACTGTTGAATCCTATTGGCTAGTATTTTGTTGAGTATTTTTGCATCTGTGTTCATCAAGGATATTGGTCTATAGCTCTCTTTTTTCGTGGGATCCTTGTCTGGTTTTGGGATCAAGGTGATGCTGGCTTCATAAAATGAGTTTGGAAGTTTTCCTTCCATTTCTATTTTTTGGAACAGTTTTAGGAGAATAGGAATGTTAATGGGCTAAATGCCCCTGTCAAAAGACACAGGGTATCAGAATGGATAAAAAACCAAAATCCATCTATATGTTGCCTCCAAGAAACTCATTTTAAGCCCGAAGACACCTCCAGATTTAAAGTGAGGGGGTGGAAAAGAATTTACCATGCTAATGGACATCAGAAGAAAGCAGGAGTGGCAATCCTTATATCAGATCAATTAGATTTTAAGCCAAAGACTATAATAAGAGATGAGGAAGGACACTATATCATACTCAAAGGGTCTGTCCAACAAGAAGATTTAACAATTTTAAATATCTATGCCCCCAACGTGGGAGCAGCCAACTATATAAACCAATTAATAACAAAATCAAAGAAACACATCAACAATCATACAATAATAGTAGGGGACTTTAACACTCCCCTCACTGAAATGGACAGATCATCCAAGCAAAAGATCAGCAAGGAAATAAAGGCCTTAAATGACACACTGGACCAGATGGACATCACAGATATATTCAGAACATTTCATCCCAAAGCAAACAGAATACACATTCTTCTCTAGTGCACATGGAACATTCTCCAGAATAGATCACATCCTCGGTCCTAAATCAGGACTCAACCGGTATCAAAAGATTGGGATCATTCCCTGCATATTTTCAGACCACAATGCTCTAAAGCTAGAACTCAACCACAAAAAGAAGTTTGAAAAGAACCAAAATACATGGAGACTAAACAGCATCCTTCTAAAGAATGAATGGGTCAACCGGGAAATTAAAGAAGAATTGAAAAAAAATCATGGAAACAAATGATAATGAAAATACAACGGTTCAAAATCTGTGGGACACAACAAAGGCAGTCCTGAGAGGAAAATATATAGCGGTACAAGCCTTTCTCAAGAAACAAGAAAGGTCTCAGGTACACAATCTAACCCTACACCTAAAGGAGCTGGAGAAAGAACAAGAAAGAAACCCTAAGCCTAGCAGGAGAAGAGAAATCATAAAGATCAGAGCAGAAATCAATGAAATAGAAACCAAAAAAACAATCGAACAAATCAACAAAAGTAGGAGCTGGTTCTTTGAAAGAATTAATAAAATTGATAAACCCCTGGCCCGACTTATCAAAAAGAAAAGAGAAAGGGCCCAAATAAATAAAATCATGAATGAAAGAGGAGAGATCACAACTAACACCAAAGAAATACAAAGTAGTATAAGAACATACTATGAGCAACTCTACGGCAATAAATTTGACAATCTGGAAGAAATGGATGCATTCCTAGAAACATATAAACTACCACAACTGAACCAGGAAGAAATAGAAAGCCTGAACAGACCCATAACCAGTAAGGAGATTGAAACAGTCATTAAAAATCTCCAAACAAACAAAAGCCCAGGGCCAGACGGCTTCCCGGGGGAATTCTACCAAACATTTAAAGAAGAACCCACCCCTCCAGTCTTACATGGACGACCCACAGTGGCCCCCTGAGGCACCTCAATAGCAGGTCAGAAAAGATAACCCCACATTCTACCAACAAGTTCCAGAAAGTCTTTCTGTTGAGGTTAACAAAAACAACCGGAAATCGTTAAAATCAAGAAAAGTCAAACACCTACCTTGTAATTGAAAAAAAAAAAATCAATAAAGCTCTCATGGAATATTTAATACTAAGCAATAAAACTTCCTGATGCACTCACCAAGATTAAATAGCTGCAAAGTGCATGTCTGAGCAACTAAGCTTATTAACTCAAAGGCAATCAAATGTTGGTGGATGCCTAACAAAAATTGTGTAATCTGACAATATTGTCAACTGACTCATACAGCCTGGTTAATGACATGGAACTCACACCTGTTCAGCTTCACCTGAAAGAATGCTGTTGTCCTCTGTGAATAAGGAACTCATTCAAAAGAGCTTTTTAAAAAATTTCATTTTTGAAATGTTAAATGTTTAAAAGTCTAAATGTTAAGAAAGTGCACATTAAAAAAATAAGCTTAAAGATTAAAAAATATTTCAGAATAGATTGCCACTTCACTCCACAGGAAGTGCTTTTCTTATCCTTCAAAAATGGTGTCTGTCAAACTTGACCTTCAAGGTAATATAAAGGACAGATTCTGAATAAGGGCCAGAAACTAGAGAGTTGGCACTGAGCTTCTTCAGCTAATTCCATTATAGACATATGTCCACTTTAATATACATATTAAATATATATGTACATATATTTATCTCCATAAAATTAAAATCAAGTGGGATGTAACAGTGTCAAGAATTCGACAAGACAAGCTTGAATTCCAGAAGTTCCTTGTTAGCCTGAGAAAAAACTTTTTTTTTTTTTAAAGATTTTATTTATTTATTTGACAGACAGAGATCACAAGTAGGCAGAGAAGCAGGCAGAGAGAGAGAGGAGGAAGGAGGCTCCCTGCTGAGCAGAGAGCCCGATGCGGGGCTTGATCCCAGAACCCTGGTATCATGACCTGAGCTGAAGGCAGAGGCTTTAACCCACTGAGCCACCCAGGCGGCCCTCCCTTTTTTTTTTTTTTTTTAATTTGAGTATAATTGACACACAGTGCTACATTAGTTTCAGGTGTACAACAGTGATTTGACAAGGTCATACATTATGCTATGTTCACAAGCATAGCTACCAATTGTCCCATTACATCTCTACCACATCACTGTGGTATCACTACCATATCACTGACAGTATTCCTTATGCTATGTCTTTTATTTCCATGACTTACTCATTCCATAACTAGAAGCCTGTATCTCCCAATCCTCTTCATCCATTTTCCTACCCCCAACCCCCTCCTCTCTGGCAACCACTAGTTTGATCTCTATATTTATAGGTTTGGTTCTACTTTTTATTTATCATTTGTCTGTTTGTTTTTAGATCCCATTTATGAATGGAATCATATGGTATTTTTCTTCCTCTTCTGACTTATTTCACTTAGCATAATAGCCCCTAGGTCCATCCAAGGAAAAAATGTTTTTAAGTCTAATTAAGAAAAAAGCTGACATTGTATGACTCATGCAATATCACTTAAGGGGGGAAAAAGGGCGATCTTTTTAAAAATTGGGTAAACTATGTATTGGATCCACCAGGTACAACCGTGCTCATATAGTCACAAAATTGGTAAAATAAACAGAAATGGCCAAGAACAAATTGTACATTTCCAATTTGGCCTTAAACTGTCTCAGAGGCAAGAAATTTTTTTTCCAGTTTTGCTTTGTTCTGCTTTTAATTTGACTCAACCATACAATAGAAGAAAATGATTCATACAGTAACTTGAGGAGGTATAAATTATTAAGGTCAGATTATTTCTGGGAAGATACTTGGGTCAGTAGACTACATGCCTGACCTTACGGGTGAAAGCATGAGTGAGCACACAACTGTGTGCTATCAGATGTGGAAAGCAGAGGCTGGGGAATGTGGACACAAATGTATCAAAGAAATTTTTTTTTTTAAAAAAAGACAAGTAAACGATTATATAAAGGATGGTATTACTCTGGTCACAAGTTTAATTTTTTTATTATGAAATGCAATCCCAGCTAAAATTCCAGCATTATTTTTATAAAGTGCAAAATATTAATTCTAAAGCGATGTGTACACATGTGTGTTTGTATATAAAATAGGCAAATGTAGTCTAAATGTGTTTGACAAAGAAGTAGACTAAAGGTAATGCTAGCTGTTAGAACGCATTAAGTAATTACAGTAATGATGAGTTCATAATTGTTACAAAAATAAACAGTCAATAAAACAGGCTGACATCCAGAGACATGTGCATTTATATGGGAATGTGATGTATGATAACAGCATTTCACCCAATCACTGTGTAATATTATAAATCAAGTGTTTTTAATATGGCATGTCCACATGGAAAATAATAAATTGTGATCCCTAACTCACACCATATAAAAAAAAGAAAACTCTCAATGCATTGAATATCTACCTGTAAAAACCCAAACTATAAAAACACTAGCAGAAAATATTGGAAAGTGTTTGTATAATCATGTGGTGGAGGAGCTTTTCCTAAGCTATACACCCTGAAACCTTAAAGAAGATTTGCATATGTTAAAATTTAAAGGTTTTGTACAGTAAAGATAACATTCAAAAAATTAAGACAGGAGCACCTGGGTGGCTCAGTGGGGAAAGCTTATGATTCTTGATCTCAGGGTCGTGAGTTTGAGCCCCATGATGGGTGTAGAGATACTTAAATATAATTAAAAAATTAAAAGACAAACAAGATGCCAGAAACTTGACACTTACAAAGAAAAGGTTAATTCTTACAAGACTTCTTAAAAATAAATTTTAAAAGGGTAGACATAATAGAAAAGTAGACAAAAAACAAGAAAACATAACTTTGTCACATCACATTAGCACCAATTTACAAAATTTGACTATAAATACTGTTTATGAGATTGTACGGACAGAAATTCTCAAATCCTATATAAAGACATTGGGTTGAAGTAGCATGCTTTAGTGTAGTTTGGTGTATCCTCCCTGCCCTAAGTTAAATGTTTTGTGCATCTTTATGGAACAAAATTATCATATCCAGAGCTATAACTTACATAAATAATATCCCTAATGTGTAAAGATATACATAATTTCAGTAAAACATTGTTTGTCGATGAAAAGTTGGAAGCGGCTAAATGCTGCAAAGTAGACTAGACCTCCAACTCCATTCCCAGTATTATCAAGCAGGAAGAAGACAGAATTTTCAAGAAAAGCAAGCATTCCTGGTGACCCACCATCCACCTGGTGACCAGCTGTTCTGTCTCCAACTCCAGTTGGTGCTGGCCATGTTTCTGAGCCTCATTACCTGCAGTAAAGATGCCTTCCTAAAATAAATCCAGGAACCAGCTACATCTCTGGCATCTGAGGACCAGCATCGTCTGGAAGGAGTCTATGCCCTCTAGCTCCAAACCCCAAATCTCTAAAAGCAAATTCTAGCAGTCCCTGGAAATCCATATATATATATACAAAAGTATGTATAAAAAATTACAGAACCAAAATAAATTAAAATCCTTTTCTTTGGTGGTACCCATTTTGTTAATCAAATCTCATCTAAAATAATGTATTCACAACCCCAGGCACAGGGAAGGAATTTAAATCCAGTAGTGATTTAGAATCAAAGAATAAACACCGGCATGTGTCTCTGGCATAAAGAGAAGCCTGGGGACAGGATGTGGCTGCGAAAGGAATAGTTAACCTTTAAGCCACTGGTTTCAAGGAGCCTTTGGTATGAAAATATGAGGAGGTGATTTTCATCAGAGGGCCTACATGAAAGTACTTTTAAACTTAAATAGTTAGCAAAGGTACTAAAGATTTGTGGATGCTTTGTTAGTTGTTATTAGGTGGGGTAAGATCAGGCTTATAAATGACCCATAAGGTAGGAAAGTAAGTTAATAACCTAACACTCTGTTATCCTTGCCCTGCATGTGACAACTCTTGGTCATTAGCATAACAAATAATGAAAAAGACACATGATCCCTCAATGAAATTTTTTTATTAAGTTTCAGGACAGTAAATAAAAGAGGTTAGAGAATGAAAATAACCCTAAGGAATAAGTGCCTAGGCTTATATCTGAGCATATGTCAATTTACTGGAGTCTAAAGTAGGGAAGATGGGGAAGGAACAGATTAGGGAGCAGGGCAGAGAGGTAAAAATGAAACTTCTGTTTTGGACGTGTTTGGTTTCAGCCGCCTGTAGGAAACTCAACAAGTGTCATGTACAAAATTGCTTATACAAATTTAGAATCTGTAACAATTTGGTGCAGAGATATAAACATATGAGTTAACAGTATCTAAATAGTACCAAAGGCATGGGAGAGAATGTGGACAAAGACAAGCACTGGAGCACTGGAGGCAAAGGTCTGGGATTTCTTGGCAACATACCCACACAGCGCACTGTGAAAGAACAATAAGCCTGTTTTGCTTATAAACGGTTTCCTGCCATCTTCAAAACAACAGATCGATCAACTGGCACCTCAGGACCCCTCACGATAGACAATTTAGTGGAAAGGTATTTACCAATATGTCATTAGGCTGAAAAGCAACAAGAGATGGCAAAGCATCCAAGATCATGTACACACTACCAGCCCAGCCCCTCCTGGCGTCAGCCCAGGGCACGGGGCACAGAAGCACACTGCCCCCCTCTGTCCTCCTGCAGCTACTGAGGACCAAGCCCGGTAGAGACCAGTGGACAAGGCATTACTGAGACAGTCTGAGAAACCAGCTCCCAAGGACACAGGGCACGGGGAGTAGCAGGGAATGGTAGATGTAGAAGGGGAAACCGAGAATATCCCCCCAGCACATCTCATCAACACAGTTACAACGGACTGCGCAGGTTGTTGTCTACCTAAGACGTGTATATGCCATTCGGACCTTGTCCTTCAAACTGCAAACTTTTCTGGCTGGAGTAGAAAAGTCTAGTTCAGTTTTGCCTGTCACTAAATGACCTATAAGGCAGCATTTGCACCATTCCTTTAATATTTTGTTGACTATCCCATTCTTTGTTTTGTAAAATGATTGGAGAAAGGAAGTATAAAGACTGATGCTATTCATAGGACACATAAGCCTTAACAGTTGTATACTGTTAAACAAAAATTAAAGTCATAATGTACTAATCTGAAGCCAATCTTAGTTTTCAAACAGAAGGGCAGTGGGAAGGAAAAGCATAAAGTTAAAGAAGTTGCATAAGATGCACAAAAATCGTGCCAGTAATATGTGTCTAAGTGGACAGATTTATTCAGGGATTTTAGTTATCTTTGGGCTTTCAGCAAATAGATTCCATTTCATATATTATTTGACCTTTTTAAAGTTTTTTTCAAGAAAATATTCTCTGTGAAATTCAGTAGGAATGTATCCTCTTATTTTGAGGAGGTTTGATAGTTACTAACTTTTCAGTCCTAAATCTTGCAGGCACTTATACCCACACTGTCCAATAGAACTTTCTGGAAATGTTCTGTATTTGTGCTACCCAGTGGTAGCCACAAGCTACCTGTGGCAATGATCACTTGAAATGTGACTGGTGCAAATAAAGTGCCAAATTTTTAATATTATTTCATTTGTATTAATTTACATTTTAAAAGCCACCTGTAGCTGTTGGCTGCCCTACTGGGCCATGGAAGAAGCCAAGCATTTTGGAAATTTATCCTATGTATGCTTGTGTTACATAATCCACTGGAAATATGAACACATACATCTAGATAGGCAGATGAAACATAACACTAAGGTCCTAATTACTCATACTTAGAAATATCAGCACTAAAGGTCATCATCATTCAACTAATGAATCATTGAATACACATCAAAAACTAACGATGTACTACACATCATTAGTGACTAACTGAACATAATAAAAAATAAATTAAAAAATTATCATTCAACGAATAATTATTGAACTCCAACTACATGCTCAGAAGTGGGATGAATGGGTACCGAGATGAATACAGTTCTTGACCCCAACACTGTCTCTCATCTGATAACTGAAGCAGGTGCTTATTTGAGGTTAGATGTGACAGAGTATTAACAAGGCATCCCATGTGTCATAATGAGGAAGATGATGGGAAAACAAAATGCCAAGGAAGCCATAGCAGGAGGCACAGCCTTGTCTAGAGAAGACAGGGATCTTTGGATGTGGCCCAGAGTGATCACACATCCCAGATGGCCCAGACACTCCTGACTGGCATCTACTATAGGGCATAATTAGTTCTCTTGCACTTTTCCACTCTCAGATATATCTCACTTTGGACTACAAATTACGTGGTAGGCCCAGGTACCCAATTGGAGATCTTTCTTTTCCTGGATAAAGGCAAGCTTCTTAAGGGCTTAGATAATTTTTCAAGTTTCTTTATATTCCCAGACAACCCCTAGGGCAGCTCTGGGGACTTCAAGGAGCCATAAATACTCGGACAATTATACAGTGATTAATGTAGTGTCTCCTGTGTGCCAGGTGATTCTATTATGTCATTTCCATGTCTACGTCATGTCACATCACCCCTTTGAGAGACAAGGAATGGGAAGCAGAGAGGTTGAGCACTCATTCAAGTTCAGCCAGGTGGTGCCTGGCACAGCTGGACCCTGTGCCAAGTATCTCATGCTGCCTCTCACATTCATATCCACCACGACAACCCTATATTTTACTATGTAGCTACGCCTCACATGGAGCTTTGGGCAGAGGAGGGCCTAGAAGGTTCTGAGGGGTCATTGATCTTTTCTGCCCACATCACCTGGTTTTCCCACAGGACCTGCTTCTCTGGACGGTGTTTCTTTATCCTGCCTCATGACGAGGGACAGTAGATGCCTATGGATTTATTCAAGTTCAATGCCAAATGCGGAAGAAAAGCTAGGAAACCATAAGAATCTCCAAGGGTCCAAAGACTAAAAAGAGAACCTCACACAGACCCCTCTGCCACCGCTCCACCCCCCATGCTCCCTGAGCACCATGAAGAGTTATTTCCATCCTGCCCTTATCTTTCACAAAGTTGTTATAACTCTCATACTTCCATTTGTTTTTACAAGTCCTTCTGTGATATGCAGTATTGTTTTTCCCAAAAGATTGTGTGTGTGTGTGTGTGTATGTGTTTTAACTTTAAATCTGGTTTAAATTAAGTAGCCAGATGTGCCCATATTGGGCAGTGACGTTTACGACTTTCATACCTGTCCCAAGAAATTCTTGTATGTTTTTATGGAAAGAAGCCAACAATTATGTTGATCTTGCTTGGGTCAACGAGCTGAGTGCTGTCAGGGGGCTTATCTTGGTTAGAACTCATCCCAGCTTTGTGATTAAAGAAAGTGAAGTTTGTTAAAAACCACTCAGCTACTTAGTGACAGAGGTAGGATTTGAACCAAATCCACTTAGTTTTAAAAGCTAAGTCTTTGTGTTCACTCTTCCCAGAGCTGCAGAAGAGGGTGGTAGTTGAGAGCTCCCTACAGGTATGTCTTTGGGGTCAGGTGGGTCTTGGGTCAAGTTCCAGTTCTACCAATAACTGGCTTGTAGCCTTGGGTTAGTTACCTAACTTCCCCAAAGCACACTTTCTTCATGTCCAAAGTGGAGACAATAATAGCAGCTGCACTGCATATTATCCTTGTTACAATACTACAGAACATTCTAGGTGCGTTTCACGGTATTACACATGCACAACTCGCTAACAATATTATTGTTACTTATATGCAAAAACTCCTTTCAAATCGTTTTTTTAAAAGATTTTATGTATTTATTTGACATAGATCATAAGTAGGCAGAGAGGCAGGCAAAGGGGGGGGCGGGGGAGGTAGGCTCCCTGCTGAGCAATCCCAGGACCCTGAGATCATGACCTGAGCCGAAGGCAGAGTCTTAACCCACTGAGCCACCCAGGTGTCCCTCAAATCATTTTTTAATGACTTAGTCACTAACACAGAATCCCAAACACTTCAATCCAGTCACACTTTCTTGGACTTCTTTGAGATAATGATTAAGTTGAAAGTATAACATTATATCCATAATTTTTTAAAACACAAAGTGGGGAATAAAAGCCTCTTACTTCATCTAGCAAATTTTTCCATTTTTTTTTTAATATAGATGGTTTAGGAATTGTTTGGTTTTGCCTTCAGTAATAAGGACTGAAGAGAGTAAGATTTAAATAACTATCTGATGCACATTTACCAGCATGCCAGCCCCTGACCAGTCCTGAGGAGCTGACCTTTGAGTGTCTGAAAGGGAGAGGTCATTGGAGCCAAGGAGGTCTCCAGAGTCCACCGGAAACTACGTAGCCTCAGAGTCCTAGTGTTGCTCCCAGTTTCCAGATCTTTCCCCGTGGAGCAATCCTGAAGGGAGGAAAAGAAATCATACTTTAAAAATTAGCCTTTCAATCCCTCTCATCTGAGAGCCAAAGATGCAGGCACATAATTTTTTTTTAAATATTTGGCCCTGTGCTACTGCTCTGTCAAATATCAGATGTTACCAATATTTTATATTGATTCTATTATTTTTTCCAGAGGATTGTATCATAGTTAGCCAGGTACAGATTCATAACAATATAAATTAATCTTGTTGACTATTATATTAATTTCTGGGGAATTGCTGACTGTCCTTCAGAAAGCCAAGAATTTTTCTCAGATGAAGTTTTTCTAAACTCAAGCCAGATTTTTCATGGTTCATATGTCAGGCAGTTATGTTCATGGGGCAAGGATCAAATAGTCTACAATGCCTTCAGGCAGGTTGACATTTATAACTTTGATGCAACTGCGGGGACAATGGGACATTGACAAAAGTGGGTGACAAGGGACAAGGCACAGTGCTGTACAGTCTAAAAACTCAAATTTCTCTTGGGAGTCTTTTTCCTTTTTTTTTTTAAATTCAATTAGCCAACATGTAGTACACCATTAGTTTTTGATGTATTGTTCCAAGAGTTGTGTATAACATCCAGTGCTCATCACATCTCTTGTGAGTTTCAAAGGGTTGGCTGGCTCATGTGAGAAGTCTAGTGGGCTATAACAACCACAGAGATTTCAGAAATATTATTAATTCAGACCAACGATGAAATATAGAGTCTCTTCATTCCCCACCTATAGCATTCATGTGGAACAGGTGACAGTGGAGGGAAAGTCTTGGGTGTGACGCAGGCACCATGTTTGGTGCTCCTCAATCCAATCCCTGCTTCAGCTACTGGTGCTTTTTCTTAGTGGAAACTATTCGTTTCTGTATAGTGACGTCAACTCCTTAATTTAAAACCAATGTTTGCGTAGTTCTGATTCAACTACTATGGTTCCTTGCGAAGCCTGAGACAGGCAGAGTAAATGGTGTGTTGCAATGACAAAATGACTAATGGCAAAGAGAGATCTTATTACTAACACAGCATGTAGTGACCCAAGTCATGGATGAAGTTTTGCACATTGGCCTTAAATTTAACACATTTCCATCTGATAAGTTTTTAAACTTACTGCTGAGAATGGTTCCAATTGCTTACGAGAAAAGTCAGAAAGATAGGAATTTTTTTTTTTTTTTAAAGTGGCGTTTAGCAAGATGGATTCTCAAGGCAGAGCACAGACTGTTAGTAATAGATCAGAACGCCATGTGGGATATCAGTTTCTTAGCACAGTCTTCTCATGGCAAAATGGGTCAAGTACTCTCAAGCTGTAGCCAAATGTAGGATAACTGTGCCAACTATAATTACTGCCAGGATTATACTGTTGGAAGGGACGCTTCTGAAACTACTGCCGTGTTAGTATGGCAACTATTCCCGGTGACAGTGAAAAAGATATCACTGTGGAAAGAAACTAAAATATCATAGAAGGAATCCAGCAACGTTATTATATTGTGAATCCTTGTGGTGTTTGTTTTGTTTTTGCCAACTGGTTTTGGAACACATTCAGTCAATTTGGGATCTAGTACAGCACTGAGAAGATGCAATGGTTTTAGACTTGGGGAGACTTGGGGAGGGGTGAATACATTTTGCATTGGAGGTGGACATGGATCCTTGGGTGCCAGTGGTTGGGTCATAGTAGACAAGGTGTCCACATTCTAATCACCAGAACCTACACATATGTGACCTCGCATGGCAAAAGGGACCCTGCAGATGGGACCAACTTAAGGATTTTGAGGGAGGAAGATGACCCTGCATGATCTAGGTGGGCCCAATGGAAACACAAGGATCCTTAGAGAGGTAGAAGGTTTGAGTGACAGACGAGATCTGGAAACGAGATGTAGAGAGGTCTCTGTCTCTGTCTCAGTTTCTGTTTCTGACTTCTGCTTCTGTGTCTGATTTCTGCTCATGCTAGTGGGATTTCTATTAGCTGCATTTACACAGGATGCCAGGAGAATGGCCTGAGGAACCCAAAGGTTCTTATTGCTCATTTAGAACATTTTTTGGTCCAGTATGTAATAGGAAGCCTGCTGATATGGTGATTCCTCAATATTTCATTTCTTTACAATTTCACTTGATGAAATTTATTCATCTGAGATCTTTGTAATAATTTTGTAACTTTGTTCATTGTGATCTTCATAGTAATTTATTGACTTGCTACTTGGTTACAAGTATTAATCTTAAAACACTTGTGGATTTCTGACTGGATGGTCATGTCATCAGCACATAAAGACTGGTTTTCTTCTTTCTATCTGGTTTTTATTATTTTTTTAAAAAGATTTTATTTATTTATTTGACAGAGAGAAAGAGAGCAGGCACAAGCAGGGGGAGCAGCAGGCAGAGGAAGAGGGAGAAGCAGGCTCCCCACTAAGCAGAGAGCCTGACAGGGGGCTCAATTCCAGGACCCTGGGATCATGATCTGAGTCAACGGCAGATGCTTAACTGACTGAGCCACCCAGGTGCCCCAAGGTTTTTATTTATTTTATAACTTTTATTTGCCTTATTAAACTCCCCATACAATAGGATCACAGAAACTCTGAGAGAGAACATCCTTTACTTTTCTTCTATTTGGTAGAGTAACTAAAAGTTATAGAAGAGATCTATAGCTAATATCATACTCCATGTAACATCATACATCATTTTTATTTTTTTAAGATTTATTTATTTATTTGTTTGAGAAAAAGATCGAGAGACCACACAAGCAGGGGGAGGGGAAGAAAGAGTTGGAGAGAATCCCAAGCAGGCTCTGACTCTGGAGCCTGTTCTGGGGCTCGGTCTCACCACCCTGAGATCATGACCTGAGCCGAAATCAGGAGTTGGCTACTTAACCAACTAAGCCACCCAGATGTCCCTATTATTTTTAAATTGTAGAAAAATACAACATTTGAAATTGTATTTTAGTAGAAATAGGAAAGTATGAACTATATGCAGTATAATTTTAGCTGTAGATTTCCAGTACATTTATTTTATCAGGTTTCAGAAGTGACCTTGTATTCCTTATTTTCAGGAGGTTTTTAAATTTTTTTTTTCCTATCGTGAATGGGTATTGAATCTTACCAAATAACTTTCCTACATCTAGTAAATGTTGATAGGGATTTCCTCCTTTATGCTTTTTACGTGGTGAATCACAATGATTAGTTATCAGATATTAAATCAACCTTTAAGGCTTGTGACAATTTTTATGTACTACTGGATTTCATTTGCTGAAATTTTGTTAATTAGCCATACTAGTCTGGAGTGATCATTTCTTGTGACACTTTTTTTGGGGTCTGGGTATCAAAATAATATTGTTCTCAAAAAAATATTTTTAATTTGTTCACTCCTTCTCTCATTTCTTTCAAAGAGTCTTATATATATTACTTATCCCTTCCCTACTCCCCTGCTTAGTGTCCAGGCATGAGAAATGAGATGAAAGAATCAGCAGCTGGAAAACGGTAACATCTCCTAAACTGAAGGACATACCTTACTTTGAGTCCACATGGGTGCAACAACGTGTGAATTAGGCAGACCGCCACCATCTTGGTATCACTGCTCCAGGGCAGGAGGCTCTGAGAGGTCTGTACACATAAGATTATCAGGATGGAGGAACAGAGCAAAATTCTTTCTTCCTGTAGAAAGCTTATTCCCAAAAGGAAAAAAAAAAAAAAGAATAAGAGCTGTTTTAGACTTAATTTTCTTCTTCTTCTTCTTCCTTTTTTTTTTTTTTTTCAAGTTTTATTTATTTGCGAGAGAGAGAGAGAACATGGGTCAGGGGTGGGAGGTGAGAAGGAGCTGAGGGACAAATGGACTCCACGTTGAGCAGGGAGCATGGCTCCATCTCAGGACCCCCGAGATCATGACCAGAGCTGAAGACAGACGCTTAATCAACTGAGCCACCCAGACACCCCTCCTCCCACTCCCCACTTAATTTTCTTAAATCTACTAATGTTTTAAATCATTCTGCCTCCCCTGAGCTGGTGTGGGTAAAGGGGTAGAAAGCGGCTAGAAATATTACACTAACCGAGCTCCCTCGATGTTTGAAACATCAGGAGTGGAGAAAAACCATTCCACCTTGATAATCAGGACTAAGTAGAACTAGCACAACGGTAGCAGAGGTCCCTAAATATAAAAAATAGCAAGGAAATCGGATGACTTACATTTTCGCCAAGGTACTATAAGCCCCAGCCTCACTTCCCACTCCAGACGAAACTGTCATAAAGGAGAGGGATGGGAGCCTGAACTGAGCCAAAACTGGGTGTTAAGCATCAGCTTTAAAACCAGATGATGCTGCACATGGGCAAGGAACTGTTTTGTCATCAAAATAAATAGGAGCTAAAGTTAATTTCAATTATATAGGAAGAAAAAAAACACATTATTGTATATTGCATGGTGATTTTAAATTGTAACCCATGACTTTGTAAATATCAACACAGGCACTCTTCAATTTCAGAGAAAGGCACTATAGACAGGAAAGCCAAACAAAACCTCCCTTTTGGTATCCTGTTACAGTCAATGAACCTAGTATTATAGAGGTAACCTCTTCCAATCCAGATAATGAATTATTCAACACCAAATATATGACTCAAAAGGAAGACAGACTAGCTTCATTAAGCGCCAGACTCACAGTAGAAATCTGATGAGTTAAGGACTTTAAAGGTGTAGCTGTATGCAACTGACATATTTTATTTGAAGCTCTGTTATAACATATCCTGCAGGCAGATTCCCTCTTTAAGAGTAAGGCATCCATCTCCCAGCGGCTGAGAACAACCCCTCCTAATTGCATTCCTTCCTGAGAATTCTCCTGGGCCACAGGAAGTACCCCACCCAAGGTTAACCCCCCAACCCAGGGGAAGCCTGCATCAATGACTGGTCAGTGCAAGCTTACAAGGTCCAGACACTCTTTCTAATTTGGGGCAACTCTGAAGACCCATTCAACTCTAGAGCTCCCTGGAAGACTGGCTGCAGTCCTGGCTACACCTGCCTCGTGAGTCAGCTTCCCCTCTATCCTCTTTTTGCCACAGGGACAACCCCTGAGGGCAAGCTTCAGAAGAACTTCGATAAATCTGTCTGTTTCTGAATCTGTGTTTAGGAAACCCCGTGTAAGAGTGTTAGTACCAGTCGTGGACCTAGAAAGCAGCCTCTACGAGGGGATTTGAGGATGGATTGTCAAGGGCATTGAGGACACCATCTTCGGTGGTTGGTGGAATCTGCATCGCCCCTGGTATGCTACAGTGGTATGATGGTCTGTTTTTTTTTTTACTGGCATTGAAATGGGATGGCATATCAATAAAAAGGGGCACCCTGGCTGATGCACTGGCTTTTGCCCTGGTGAGATGTGAGGGAAATGGTAATTATAAGGGCTATGGATGTGGGAGTGCCACTGATTCATTGAAGAGAGGCAATAACGGGGCAGGGTGATTAATGAACAATGAATGGAAAATGTCCTGTGAAAGCTGGAGGGCAAACCACCCCCCCC
This sequence comes from Mustela putorius furo, assembly GCF_011764305.1. NCBI lineage: Eukaryota > Metazoa > Chordata > Mammalia > Carnivora > Mustelidae > Mustela > Mustela putorius. The sequence continues at coordinate 7,303,759 of NW_025422010.1, read as the reverse complement.
AGCCCACGTTGGTAGTATTTAATGAAATCCTCATTAAGCTAAAGGACAAACAGAGCAAAGCATCAAACCCAAGGCTTCAGAATAAGAATAGTAGAAATTCAGACTGTGAGTTCTCAGCCTTGCAGTTTCCCTGCATCGGGGTCAGAGCTCCCATAGTGAAGGACAGGGACAGTGAAACGTGGGCTGGGAAGATCTGGTGGGTGCAGTTAGGAATTTTGAATTCCCCGATTGCCTTGGACACATTAGGCTTGTAGAAATGACGTACTTCTCCTTGTTAGAAGATGACCCCCTCCTTTGATGATCATGCAGAGGTCCCAAAGCAGGCAGTTTCCTTAAGCCGATGCTCCTCTCTTTGGGATTGGCCCCTAGCTTCTGTCTTGGCAAGCAGGCCAATCCTAAGGACTGAATCCCAGAAGAAACATGAGAATGTGAGGGGTCTACTAAGAAGATAGTGAGTTGAAGTACAAGGAAATCTGGAGGACCTTGATGCTTTTAATGATCCTACCCTAAACATTTCCACATGTGATACAGGCTGTTCATAGGGAGCTTCCTGTTATTCTCCTGTTAAAAATGGAATGTACCTTATATCTTATATCTAACCCACAAAAAGAACAAATAGTAAGAAACTGTAGGAAATTACGACAGATTTGAAGATAGGACACATTTCTTTGGTATTGCTCATTTAGTAGCCAGTGGATAAAATTTACTGAAAGGAGTTTTAGAAGGCTTTGAAATGAATTTCCACAAAATAAATGTGGAAAAATGTTCCTTTATTTTATTTATTTTTTAAAAGATTTTTATTTATTTATTTGACAGACAGAGATCATTAGCAGGCAGAGAGGCAGGTGGGGGCGCAGTGGGCAGGGAAGCAGACTACCCGCCGAGCAGACAGCCCGATGCGGGGCTCGATCCCAGGACCCTGGGATCATGACCTAAGCTGAAGGCAGAGGCTTTAACCCACTGAGCCATGCAGGTGTCCCTGTTCCTTTATTTTAAAATACAACCTTGATTTGCTAAAAAGTTCATTCTTTACCCCTATGCAATAAATAAAATAATCACCTGGCTTATGCTGAACCAGAAGCTACTATACAGAATTTTAATGTACTTTTTAATATCAAAATATTTCAGACTGTGGGGTGCCTGGGTGGCTCAGTCAGTAAAGTGCCTGACTCTTGATATTAGCTCAGGGCATGATCTCAAGGTTATGAGATCGAGCTCCCTGTAGGGCTCTGACTCAGAGTTGAGTCTGCTTAAGATTCTCTCTCCCTCTCCTCTGCCCCTTCCCCTTCATCTCTGCTCTCTCTCTAAAAATAATAATAAAAAAAAAACTCAAACTGTATAGCCTATTGATAATAAACACCATGAGGCAGGTCCTACATTGCTTGATCTTGGGTCTATCATCACAAATTATTTAAACTATTTGAGATAGAAGAACTCTGTGTAGCAAACAAAAAGAAATATAAACATATTAATTGCACAATACTATTTCTATTTAATCCAAGTGTATTATTTGGCTAAAAGTTATATTTCCTATATTTTAAATGTTTGGAAATTTGGAGGAAGTCAAGATTCAAAAGTATTCTCCTACTCACTTTAAGATAGAAAATTGAAGCAATTTACCATTGTTCCGGACAGATTATATCTGTTTGAGAAAAAAATAAATTTATTTCTAATAAACTTCTTCTATTTTTTATTTATTTCTAATAATTCTGTTTCCCATTTTGCCAGTTCAACAATACCTTTCTTTAAGAGTCATTCTAAAAATATGCAAAAATTTTCCTTAAGTGATTTCTAAACAACAGAAAGGAAATTTAATTTATTTCATTAATATTATTATTCATGGACATTAAAAAAAATTTCAAGTACAGAAATTCTCAGTACTCTAAAATTAAAACCAACTAACTGGCTATAATTAATTGGGCATATTTTTCATTCCCATAGACTTTTTTCTGTCAACAAAGAACTATGATAACTTCAAGATGCTATTATTTCATCATAAGAGGACCTTGACTTTTCTTTACTAAAATGCTGTCTTTTATGTTCAATAAAATATTGGCTTTTTCCCTTTCTAGAAGCTTGTCACATGACACGTCAGTTTCCATATATGTGACTGCAGGATATCACGAGGGGAGGTATTTGTGCAAGAAATTTAGAGCTCTAAAATTAACCCACACAATTTTCCTTAATATTCTTTCTTCAGAGCATTTCTGCTTCCAGCCAAGGGCCAGATTTCTTCTCCCACATGAAACAGCTAAAAGCCAGGATAAAATATAGGAAACAATAGTTTTCTATACCAGACACCAGGCAGCACAGGACTGACCCTTGAAAGATGGGAAACAAATGAAAGGAGCCCACTATTGCATCATTTTTTCCACCTAGACTGTCGAGGTGGCAACACCACAACATCACCCAGCAATCTCCTCAACTTGAGGAGAGGGAGCCAGGAACTGGGGGGAAGCCTCAGCTGAAGTTCACGTGGAGAGAGCAGGAGAGGAGAGAGGTACACAGAGACAGAACTCTGGGAATTCTTCAGCTGAATTCAGATGGATCATCACACACGTGGGAGGGAAAAGCACACCAGGATTAAAAGCACCCAGAGGGGTAGAGGGAGCAATCCCTGTGACTCATACACACAGATTTTGGAGAATTTCACGTTCCCACCAGCTGTGGTTAAAAACTTGATAGTTCCTGGGGAGGCAGACAGAATACTCAGAAGGATATTGTATCCACAAAGCCTAAAACTGAGACATGACAAGATCACATCTTTCGTAGAACAAAGCTCAGATTATAAAAATATCCAGCATCCAACAAGGTAAATTTCATAGTGTCTGGCATCCCAGGCAAATATTAGGGCGACATGTAAAGAAGCAGGAAAATGCAATCCATAATGAGAACATCAGTCCATTAACATACACAGACCAAGAAATGATATAAATGGTGGATGGAATAGAAAAAAAATTCAAAAGTTATTATATATATACTCTATATCTTAAAGAAGGTGGAGGAAATTTGGGGCATGTAAAGATATAGAAGGTATAGGGGCACTTGATGGCTTAGTCAGTTAAGCCTCTGCCTTTGGCTGGGGTCATGATCTCAGAGTCTTGGGATGGAGTCCCCCATTTGGCTCCCTGATCAGCAGGAAGTCTGCTTCTCCCTCTTACTCTCCCTCTGTGCACTCTCTCTCTCTTGAATAAAACAAAAATCTTAAAATAAAAAAAAGATACAAAAGGTATAAAATACTCCCAATTGAAATCCTCGGTTAAAAAAAAGAAAAATACAATGCCTGAGATGAAAATCACACTGACTGGGAGAAACGGTAGATTAGACACTGCAGAAGAAAAGATTAACAAGTTTAAACACAGCAATAGGAACTGTTCAAAATGATGAAACGCAGAAAGAAAAATATTGAAAAATAAATAAACAGAGCATCAGTGAGCTGTGGAACAACCTACGTGTAACTTGAATTCCTGTAGAGGTGGCACAGAAAAAAAATTTTGAGAAAATAATGACTTAAAATTTTCCAGATTTCATGAAAACTATAAACCCACAGATCTAAGAAGGTCAATGAAATGCAAGTATAAAATACTTGCTGAAAATTAGACCAACATACACTATAATCAAATAGCTAAAAACCAGTAAGTAAAACAGTTCTTGAGGTTTTTAAAAATTATATTTATATTATAACCACAGTGCACTGGAGCTAATATCTTAAAGATATTAGGTCCAAAGGCCTCATGCATTTTGTATACATGAAATAAAGTCTGGAAACATCCCTTTATAAAGGAACTAAATCTGGGGGAGAGAGAAGCTAAAATATAAACATGAACAAATCATGGTCAATTTATCACCAATTTGTTAATTTTGACCTTTTTTATGAAAGAAACTATTATGGAAATCCTATAACTTCAAAAAATCTCTCTGTTAGTTTAAGGTTAAAGAGCCATTGGCAGCAATCCAAAATAAATCCGCACCTGAATCCCATTGGCTATTTCGTGGTAATATTTTGTGGGTTGGAATTTTGTTTTTGCATATTGGTTTGCTGATTTTAAGGGGGGAAAAAAAACCCAGAGGAGCAATGTAGATACTTATTTTACAAACGTAGAATCCAAATGAACAAAAACTGAGGGTGACTGGCAATTTAGGGAAGAAAATCCAAGTAATAAAAAGACAGGAATTCATAAAATGACTTATAAGCTGGGGTCTGTCCAGATATTGGGGAATGGTTTCAGATGATACCAATTTACTCATAAGTCTGGTTAAATATTTCTGACATTATGTAGTTGAATAGGAAAAGGAATAGAGTGCAGCTAATGTGAAAACCATAATAATTAACAGCTATAGTTTAATGCGACATGTGCGGCAAGTCTTTTTATACATTACAGTGTTCAATCCTTAATTCAACTCTGTCATATATGAGCTATTACTTATTAATCCTATTATTACAGAAGTAACAGCTAAGTAAAAACTGAGGTTTTGAGATATTATCATTTATAGACAGTCCCTAACTTAACAATGGTTCTACTTAGGATTTTTAGACTTTACAAGGGTATGAAAGCCATATGCATTCAGTAGAAATCATACTTTAAAACTGGCATTTTGATCTTTTGTTTTGAGTTTTTATTTGAATTCCAGTTAGTTAACCTACAGTGTGGTATTAGTTCCAGGTGCACAATAGAGTGATTCAACACTTCCGTACGTCACCCGGGGTTCATGATGACAAGCAAGCTTCTTGATCCCCACTAGCTATTTAACCCTTCCCCTACCCACCTCCCTTCTGGTAACCATCAGTTTGTTCTCAATAGTTAAGAGTCTGTTTCTTGGTTTGCCCCTCTCTCTCTTTTTTTCCCCTTTCCTCATTTGTTGTGTTTCTTAAATCCCCAGACTAACACTATTGGGTGGATACGCTCCTGTGATACACATGGCCAGCAACCACGCCCTCGGGAAGGTGAACAACAGACACACTTACAGTCATTCTGTATCCATCCTGCCATTCTGTTTCTCACCTTCAGTATAGTATTCAATCATTTCCATGATTTTTATTATAAAATAGACTTTATGTTAGATGATGTCGCCCAACTGTAGGCTAGGGTAAGCGTTTTGAGCACATTGAAGACAGACAAGGCTGAGCTATGATGTTAGTAGGTTAGGCATAGTCCATACATTTTCAACATGGAAAATTTTCAGCATACAATAGGTTTATCAGTAAAGGACCCCACTGTAAGTCAAGGAAGATCTGGATGCCATATTTAAGTCACACAGAATATGAAGCAACACCAAATATAAGGCCCACAACAAAGAAAGCCATGGCCATCTTTTCAATGAGAAGACCTAAAAATCATTCCTGGCCCTTTTCCACCCTTCAGGTCTCATTCTTGAACGTCTCAAATCCTTGGAGAGTCTCCCTGACAAGTCTATATTTGTTGGCTCCTACCCAATATCCACAGGAATTTTTTATCAGATTTTTCCATAATTTGGAACTATTTCTGTATATGTTTGTTTATTATCTTAGAAGGTTTAAGCCTCATGAATAAAAGGGCAATGCTTTCTTCATTTATCACTCACCACCGAATCCAGTACTACTACCACTAATAAAAACAGCAGTATAGTACTAAATGTAGTGCTTTGTAAATATGTACTTTCATATTTACAAAGTTCAGAAGGAAAATGGAGGACAGAGTGAAGGACTTTCCTTTTTTGTTATTTTGATAAAAACAATAAAATTTAAAAAGTCAAAATATATTTACTGTGATAAAGAGAGTAAGACAGTTCATTTTTCTTAAAGATTTATTATTTTAGAAAGAGAAAACATGCATGTGTTGGGGAAGGGCAGAGGTAAAGGGAGAACCTCAAGCAGACTCTCCACTGTGCACAGAGCCCATGCAGCAAATCCATCTCATAACCCTGAGATCATGACCTGAGCCAAAATCAAGAGTTGGATGCTTAACCGACTGAGCCACCCAGATGTCCCGAGAAAGCAAGACATTTTAAACAAAAACGAGTTGAATTATCCATCAAGCCTCTTAGGAGTCTTTCCTTTAGAGTCTATTTCAATAGAAATAACCACTTGCATTAGAAGTAACTATTGTTTTGATTTCAAAACTCTAATTGGCTAAGCAAGCTTACATAAGAGAAAAGTAACTAAACACACCTCCACTTTGTGATTTCTAAGTCTGTGCAACGTTTCTAAAGTATTTAAAATTTTTGTGGCTTTTGAATATTTGAAATCATCAAGCCAACAATCTCCTCACCCTTATTTTCCTAATTCTACCATTCCAATATTCATTCTGGTCACTAACTGGCTTACGGTTTCATTTAATGAAGTGCAGAGCTCCGTAAGTATTTAACCTAAAACACATGGTAATGTATACACCCAGAAGCCATTGAATAAATGCAAAATTCAGAATGCACTTTATTCCTTACACTCTGGAGTTCCAAAATGCATAGTAGTCACATCCTTCTTGAACAACTGTGGACTGAAGGCTTGGAACAAGACATTTTTAGAAAAACAATCACAGAAGAGATTTCTTCAAGTAACACATCTGTATAAAGAAAATGACAAAGGAAAAACAGCTTTTTTCTTTCTAATGCACAATAAATTCACCCTGATTTTCAAATAAAAGATATAGTACACTCAATAAATTCCTCTGCAATTTTAACAAAAGTCATTACCATTACTGTACTCTAAGTGATAGCCTCTTAGCCCATATGAATTTTATTCCTTAATGTCTAACATACTTTAGATGAACTAAAATAGTGGGGCAAATGTGATCTTTTTTATCCCCCAGTCCAGGTTTTGAACTTTTGCTTTCTTGCAAATTTAGGTAATTTTTATGTATGGGATTTTTATGGTGATTAAATCAAATAAAAGACTTTATCATGATAGTGAAACACCTTACCAAGATCCATTATGGTTATCTCACTGCCTGGAACCCTTCATTTAAATTTCTGGTCACGTTCCTCTTTTGTTGGTTGCTCCTTCTCAACTCGGGCCCTCTGAGATGTTACCCTTCACTGTTCTCCACGACCCCTTTGTTTTAAACAAGCCCCTAAGTATTGGGTCTGCCTTGCTCTCCACCAAATCAAGTTAACTCCTCTGGCAGAGAATATACCCTTCTTGCTGCCTGCCCTGCCCAGTCCTCAAAGACTCCCCCTAAATAATGGATCTGGAGGGAGGTGCGAAAGGATTGGCAGCACCCCCCTGGCCAAAATACTACAAACCCCCATTGTATTTACCAAAGGTTCAGTAATTTTTTCTTGGACAAATCTTCTCACCAGTTGTATGCTTATGGCCATTTTCTAGAAACCTGCAATGACGGTCTTTGACAATTTTGCTCATTTTTGTCATTACTTTTGGGGGAGAAAATTTGCCAAGATCTTCACACCATCATACTGGAAGTTCATTGTTAACCTTTGTAGTTTTAAGAGATTTGAGGATTATTTGTTACCTAGGCTGTCCTGACTGATATCTCTCTCTTTTTGCCAAGTCAGTCACAAATATTAAAAACATTCAAAATTTGATTCTCACCTCTGGTTTCATTTCCAACATGTAAACAGCTTGGAGCTATTACTCCCTTTCTCACAAGAAAAAAGCTAAGCACACTAAAACAATGAATTTTATTAGACCCATCATAAAAGTGAGGTCACAGGGCAAACCACCACCCCAACATCTGGAGATACAAGAGAACATAAAGAATCATAGCAAAGGCCAGCTTACCTAAAGCAGAAGCTTCTGTACCAATAACTGCACAGAAAAATTAAAAGGTAATTTTGATAAATTGCTGGAGGCTAAGTATGGACTGGCTTGAGAATTAAAATTCTTAAGCTTTCAAATTTCCCCAAATTGATCTAAAACTTGAAACAATCCTAAACCACATCTTGGCAGGATTTCTTATATATATATAAAAACAAGTTTATTATAAAATTTACATTAAGGAAAAAAAAGAACCAGGGACCCCTGCGTGGCTCAGTTGGTTAAACGTCTGCCTTTGGCTCAGGTCATGATCACGGGGGCCTGGGATTGAGCCCCACATTGGGCTCCCTGCTCAGCTTGTCTCAGGGAGTCTGCTTGTCCATTTCCATCTGCTCTTCCCCCTTCTGCTCTCTTGCTCTCTCGCTCACTCTCTCAAATAAATAAATGAAACCTTTAAAAAATAAATAAATAAATAAAACAAAAAGAACCAGGATAGCAAAAATGTTTTGAAAAAAAGATCAAAGCTGAAGTACACATATTACCTCATTTCTGGTCTTAGTGTGAAGCTTTTAGTAAACAAGCCAGCAGAATAGAGATTTCAGAAATGCAAATACACATTATAGATAATTGGGTTTTGGCAAAGGTGCAAAGGAGAGCAATGGAAAAAGAATATTTTCAACAAATAGTGTTAAAATAAATAGACATCAGGCAGTAATTTCTCTGACATCAGCTATAACAACATTTTTCTAGATATGTCTCTTAAGGCAAGGAAAATAAAGGCAAAAATAAACCACTGGGACTATATCAAAATAAAAATGCTTTTCATAACAAAGGAAACCAGTAACAAAACAAAAAGGCAACCTACAAAATGGGAGAAGATATTTACAAATATCCAACAAGGGATTAATATCCAAAATACACAAAGAACTTATACAACTCGACACCAAAACAAAAACCAAAACCCCAAACAATCCAACTAAAAAATGGGCAGAGGACCTAAAAAGACATTTTTACAAAGGAGACATACTGATGTGCAATAGACACATAAAAAGATATTCAGCATCACTAATTATTAGGGAAAAGCAAATCAAAGCCACAATGAGATATCCCCTCATACCTCTAAGAATGGATCAAATTAAAAAGAAAAGAACTAATAAGCATTGACAAGGATGGGGAAAAAAAGGACTTTCACACACTGTTGGTAGGATGTAAATTTATATAGCCACTGTGAAAAAAAAGTGTGCAAAGTTCTTCAAAAAATTAAAAATGGAACTACCATATAATCCAATAATTCTAATACTGGATTTTTTTTTAATTTAATTTTTTTCAGTGTTCCAAAATTCATTGTTTATGCACCACACCCAGTGCTCCAAGCAATATGTGCCTTCCTTAATACCCACCAACAGGCTCACTTAAACCCCCCCATCCCCTCCAAAACCCTCAGTTTGTTTCTCAGAGTCCGCAGTCTCTCATGGTTTGTCTCCCCCTCCGATTTCCCCCAACTCACTTCTCTCCATCTCCCAATGTGCTCCACGTTATCCCTTATGCTCAAGTAAGAGAAACCATATGACCATTGACTCTTTCTGCTTGACTTATTTCACTCAGCATAATCTCCTCCAGTCCAGTCTATGTTGATACAAAAGTTGGTTATTCATCCTTTCTGATGGAGGCATAATGCTCCATAGTGTATATGGACCACATCTTCTTTATCCATTCATCTGTTGAAGGGCCTCTGGTTCTTTCCACAGTTTGGCAACTGTTGCCATTGCTGCTATGAACATTGGGGAACAGATGGCCCTTCTTTTCACTACATCAGTATCTTTGGGGTAAATACCCAGTAGTGCAATTGCAGGGTCACAGGGAAGTGCTATTTTCAATTTCTTAAGGAATTTCCATACTGTTTTCTAAAGTGGCTACACCAACTTGCATTCCCACCAACAGTGTAAGAGGGTTCCTCTTTCACTGCATCGTCTCCAACACTTGTTGTTTACTGTCTTGTTGATTTTTGGTCATTCTGACTGGGATAAGGTGGTATCTCAATGTGGTTTTGATTTGAATTTCCCTGATGACTAATGATGATGAACAATTTTTCCGTATGTCTATTAACCATTTGTATGTCTTCTTTGGAGAAATATCTGTTCATGTTTTCTGCTCAATTTTTTTTTACATGATTATCTGTTTTGTGTGTGTTGAGTTTGAGGAGTTCTTTATAGATCTTGGATATCAGCCCTTTGTCTGTAGTTTCATTTGCAAATATTTTCCAAAGAAAACAAAAACACTAATCAAAATGATATATGTACCCTTCCAATTATTGCAACATTGTTTACCATTGCCATTGTTTACCTTTGACATAACAAAGGATGGGTTCTTGCCATTTGAAACAACATGGGTGGAACCTAAAGGATATTAAACTAAGTGAAATAAGTTGCAATGATTTCATATGATTTTTACCTATGTGTGAATCTAGAAAACAAACCAAAAGCAGAATCAGACCTATAAATACAGAGAACCAAATGATGACCGTCAGAGGGAAGGACAGTTGGGAAGGGTGAAATAGGTGAAAGGCAGTGGGAGATACAGAGTTCCAGCTATGGGATGAATAAGTCATGGAAATTAAAGGTACAGCATAAGAAAAATAGTCAATGGTATTGAAATAGTGTTACATGATGACCAATGGTGACTACACTTGGCGTGAGCATAACCTAATGGATAGAGAAGAGGAATGACCTTGCTATAGGCCCAAAACTAATGTAACAGTGTGTCAACTATACTTAAAAAACAAAAACAAAAACAAAACTTGGACATCCATATGCAAAAAACAAACAAACAAGCAAACAAAAAACTTCTTTCTATATCTCACTTCTTATACAAAAATTAGCTCAAAATGGATTTATTGATCTAGATATAAAGTATCAAACTTAAAATTTAGAGGAAAATAAGAGAAACTCTATGTGGCCTTAATTTAGGCAAAATTTCTTAGATTTTATAACTAAAAACCAACCAGAAAAAAATAAAGATGATCATTATATTTTATCAAAATTAATAATAAAACACTGTTAAAAGTTAATAATAAAACACTGTTAAAAATAAAGCATAGACTAGGGAAAAAAATGTTTGTAAAATCTTAAATCTGACAGAAGCACTGGATCCAGAATATATAAATCTATAAATAGGCTTCAAACCTTGATAGGAAAATCACTTACCCAGTTTAAAATTTGGCAAAAATTTCCATAGACACTTCAGATTTTATTGGAGTACATAAAAATGCAAAATCCAATAACAGCTTTTCTACAAAATTCCACTTTAAAATACATAACTAGCTTAAAAATAAAATTAAATTTTTTTACTCATTAAATGATATGAAAATTAACAAAGAAGATATGTCTGGGAGAAAATATTCAATATATATATATATACATTGCAAATTTACCTGACAAAGGTCTACCCAGAATGTATTTAAAATGCCTATGGGGCTCCTGGGTGGCTCAGTCCTTAAGCCACCAACTCTTGGTTTGCACTCAGGTCATGATATCTGGGTCCTGAGATCAAACTGCACATTGGATTCCACACTCAGTGAATCTGCTTGTCCTCTCCTTGCGCTCCTCCCCCCATTTGCACTCTCTCTCAAATAAATAAATAAATAAAATCTTAAAACAATAAAATAAAATTCTAACTGTATAATATCATGTCTTTTCCCACCTATGAATAATAATTTATGCACCTGTCTTCTACTTTTGCTCAGGCTTGTCAAAAGTTTGCACATTTTTTCCATTGATTTCCATTTTTATTATTATTTCTGTTCTCTTACTATTTTGGGGATTAGTCTTTGACTCTATTTCTAAATTCTTTATTTTTACAGATTTTATTTATTTATTTGACAGAGAGAGAGAGATCACAAGTAGGCAGAGAGAGAAGGGGAAGCAGGCTTTCCGCTGAGCAGGGAGCCTGATGCGGGGCTCGATCCCAGGACCCTGAGATAATGACCTGAGCTGAAGGCAAATGTTTAACCATCTGAGCCACCAGGCACTCCTCTATTTTTAAATTCTTGAGTTTGATTTTTAACTCAAAAATTTTAATTAATCATTATACACAATTATACATAATATAAAAATTATAATATTATACATATTTTGTGTATTATGTAAGGATCCTGGGTCTTTACCCTTTGGAATGGTAGTGTCTCCAGGGAAAACATACGCATCCAATAAAGAGTTTTATCTCTTTAAAATGTAAACATCTAGGAAAATAATTCTTCAAATCTCTCAGATGTTCTCAGGGTTATTCAGTCTCTCTAGTGTTCCAGGTCTAGTGTTCCTAAGTCAGCCTTTTGTCTCTCTGAGAAGTAAAAGAAAGGTTTATTATTCTTTAGTTGCAAGTAAAAAATAGCTTTACCTTTGAAGAGACCAATAGCTGCAGATGTAATAACATAAAGCGTGTGAAAAATAGAATATTTGAGGAGTAAAGTAAAACCTTTTCTAGGTTCCTAACATGTCAATTTCAGTGATTGAGGAGACAAGAGCTTTTCAGGAATAAGAGAAATCCAGGGAAGACTGATTTCCCCATGCAAACATTTTAAGACTATAAATTTCCCCCTATTAGTTTATTTAACTGCATTTCACAATTGTTTCCTTGGAGTTTACATTCTCTTGTAAATAGTTTCTAATTTCTCTTGAGACTTCCTTCCTTCCTGGGCGCCTGGGTGGCTCAGTGGGTTAAAGCCTCTGCCTTTGGCTCAGGTCATGATTCCATGGGACCCTGGGATTGAGCTCAGCAGGGGGCCTGCCTCCTGCACCACCTCCCCCCCCACCCCCACCCCACCCTGGCCTGTCTGCCTCTCTGCAAATAAATAAATAAAATCTGTCTGTCAAATAAATAAATAAATAAATAAAATCTTTAAAAAAAAAAAAGAAAGACTTCCTTCCTTCCTCTCCTCCCTCCTTCCTTCTTTTTTCATTATTTTCTTCTTTCTTTTTTCTTTCCCTCCCATTTTTTCTTTCTTTTCTTTTTTTGTACCTTGTGCACATTTAGTTGCCAAACATTTTGAGGCGAGGTATGGATTTCTTTGGTTCTCCATTTTTTTGTCGACTTCCAGTTGCACTGCAAATGGTCAAAGAACCTAATCAGAAGCTGGTATGTGGGGGCACCTGGGTGGCTCAGTTATTAAGCACCTGCCTTTGGCTCAGGTCATGATCCCAGGGTCTTGGGATCAAGCCCCTCATTGGGTTCCTTGCTCAGCCGGAAGCCTGCTTCTCCCTCTCCCACTCTCGTTGCTTGTGTTCCCCCTCTTGCTCAATCTGTCTCTGTGAAATAAATTAATAAAAATAAAAATCTTTAAAAAAAAAAAAAGAAACTGGTATCTGTTCTTTGGTTAGAGTTCTTTGAATAGTCTAGTCTAACTGGTGCTGTTCTGTTCCATGTTTATTTTTCATATGCGCATGTGGTAGAATATAAATAGCATAAAATTTGCCCTTTTAAACATTCATAAGTGTATAATTCAGTGGTATTAGTAAGGTTTCATATTATCTAATTTTTAGTTGCAAGTTTCTTACATGTCTACTAAATCAATATTGTGCATTCTTTAAATCTTCTATATCCTTATTATCGTTTTGTTGCTTTTTTATCCAATATTGAAAGTGGTACAAGTTTTCTCATTGTAATTTCATAGTTTTTTACTTGTAATCTTGTACTTTGTGCCCCATAGACCCTTCCATTATGTGGTAAGATCTGTAATTATGTTATCTTTCCAGCAAATTATTCATTTTGTCAATATATAGTTATCCTTGTAAACACATCAATTTTTGCCTTAAAATTAATTTCATTTTATATGCTATTATTACCAGGATCAAGTACAGTGACCTAAGAAAATGGAACTTCCAGTAGATGGGACGTGGCAAGATTTATTTTCCTTTTAGTGGATGGACCATGCGAAAATAGCTATTAACCTTGGGTGAAGAGGGAATTCTGTGGAATGAAAAACAAAGGCAAATTTTTATATATGATTCAACCCTCTGTGGGATCGCTGTGCTTTCCTTTCTCTGTGGTCAGTCGACTTTCCTCTGAAGATATGCGACATGCTGCTACTCCACGAGGCTCTGAGTCATCCTCTTTGAGTGACCTGGGATTTGGAAATTCATGGTACCTGACATTTCTTCTTCTCTCCTTCTTATGTGTTATTTTCAGCCTCAGAAAAGTTTTATACAAAAATGATTTCTCAGTCATTACTCGCCTAAGATAGCCCTCCTCTTTGTTTTGTTCCTTGGCAATGGAAGTTGGGAGTGGAAGCCATGATCCTTTCGATGGCAAGTTCTATTTTTATAGCGGTCAGTATTCTCTGAGATTCGCCCACGCAGTGTTCCCAGGAGGCATGGAAAGCCCTGCTAGTCATATTTATTTTGGTTGAATTAGAATGAAAATAAAACTAGATGGTGAGGAAATAGGCCTTGATCATGGCGGCAAGGAGAATGAATAAAAATTGCTGTGAAACCCTATACACCCACATCTTGATTTTCACTTTTTTTAATTAAAAAAATTTTTTTATAAACATATAATGTATTTTTAGCCTCAGGGGTACAGGTTTGTGAATCGCCAGGTTTACACACTTCACAGCACTCCCCAGTGTCCGTAACCCCATACCTCTCCCGACGCCCCTCCCCCCAGCAACCCTCTTGATTTTCACTTTTAAAGACTAAACTAAAAGGCTGATCTCATACCAACATTGCCCTCTTCCTGTTTTGTCAAGCACTCTTTGTCTGTTTGACACATCAGAGGAAAACAGCAGTTTATTTCAAATAGAATTTTGGGTGGCATTCCCACTGCTCTTCATGTGAAACATAGTCTCTGCCATTTTGCCCAAGAAAAAGATGCCCACATTCTCTCTGTTGTGGTTCGCAGAAGACTTCTATTTCCTTCACCCATTTCGCTCCTCTTGTCCCTTTCATGGGACATTTTAATGTATCACTTTAAAAATATATATATATATAATTTATGCTACTGAAAGCTTTCCAATTCTATAAAATATCCCAACTTAACATCACCAGCTATTGGCGCCCTTTGACATCTTTGGATGTAATCAGATGGACATCAACCTCTGTCTTCCAGTCTGTTTCAGGGATGTTTATTCTTTTGTAAGAGGTATTCCTATGTTTTCCGCATCTACCCTACAATCTCTTAGAGCCACTTCACAAACTGAAAGATCTCTCTGCTAAATTCAATAAATTTGCAGGGGAACTTTCTTTTGGATCAATTGACTGTTTTTGTTTGTTTTGATTATGGTAAAATACACATAACATAAAATGTACCATCTTAGCCATTAGTAAGTGGGAGGGTCAGTGGTACTAAGTACATTTATGTTGTGCTTCCATTACCACCTTCCATCCCCAGAGTTCTTCGCCTTATAAAACTGAAACTCTGTCCCCATTAAACAATGACTCCCCATTTTTTCCTCCCCCAGACTTCTAGTAACCACTGTTTTACTTTCTCTCGTGATGGGTTTGACTACTCTAAGTACTTCACGTAAGTGAAATCATTCAGTGTTTGTGTTTTTGTGACTGGCTTCTTTCACTTAGCAAAATGGACTCAAGTTTCATCCATGTTGTAACCTATGTTGGAATTTTCTTTCTTTTTAAGGATGAATAGTATTCCATTATATATATAAACCACGATTTGTTTATCCATTCATCTGCCAATGAACACGTGGGTTGCTCCTTCCTTAAAGCTATTAGGTCAAATGATTGCTATAAAAAACATAAACAAAACTTAAAGCAATACAGAAAAGTAAAACCAGGAAGGTAAAACCCCTCATTTCTCAATAGCGCAAAGGCAACCATTCTTATCATTTTCATGTATGATCTTTCAGTCATTTCTCTATCTTTTTACATATACATCTGTAGATACAGATATTGGTAAACAGTTTTACATATAGTTGTACTGTATATGCTGTCATTTTTAACTGAACAAGACTTCATGATCCTATTGCCATGTCAAAAATTGCCATCTACGCTATCTTTTTCGTGTTTGGATTGTAGCCCATTAAATGATCATGCAGTGATTTACTCAACCCATTCCCTATAAGCAGAAATATAGTATGATCTTTTTTCACATAGTGTAAATGAGACGGTGATGACAATATTAGGGCAAATTTCTTAAAGCAGGATTTGAGTTCAAAGGAAAAACATTTGGTAAAAAGATTAAAATGTTCAGTATTTTTCTTTTATCTTGAACGTGAATTGTAGAGGAGAATAATAGTATCTATTTTAATGTGTGTTGATGAGGTTAATAATGTTTTGATATGCTTATTGGCCATTTGTAATTTTTTCACAAGTTGTCTAGGTACATCCTTTGCATATAATTTTTTTTATTTATCCCTTTTAAAGATATTATTTATTTATTTGAGAGAGAGTTAGTAAGAGAGCATGAGCAGGGGGAGAAGGAGAGGGAGAGGGAGAAGCAGACTCCCCACTGAGCAGGGAGCCTGACATGGGGCTCAATCCCAAGATCCTGGGATCATGACCGAAGTCAGATGCTTAACCAACTGAGCCACCCAGATGCCCCTATTTTATTTTTCAAAAGAACTCTTTGTCTTTACAAATCTACCTATTGGTTAGCAATCTTGTTCAAACGGTTTTCCTCTTTTTTGCTTTTTCTTTCAGTTTCTTAAAGGTTTCTTTTGACATAAAGGAATTTTATTCTTGTGAAAGTAAACTAACTTACTCATCTTTTTTTTTGTGTGGCACCTCATTTTTCTGACATTCTGAAGTTCTCATCCCTACAATCACCCTTTTGTAACTGACACACACATACATATATACATGATCATAAAACTTAATTAGCTACATTTTCTCATATTTTATTTTCAATTTTTAAATATAAAAGTATATATAGTTGGAATTTATTTTTACATCAGAGTGAGCTAAAGATATACTTTATTGTTTTCACAAATGTAAACAGTCCCTATGCCATAGATCAAATAATTTATTTCCCCTTATTGACTTAAAATGTCATGTTTTTCACATACTGCGGCTCATAGACACCTCAGTTTTATTTCTGGATTCTCTGTTCCATTAAATGGAATGACTAATATCTTACTGGTAATGCAGAGTTTTAATTATTGCACTTTTACAATACATGTAATGCATATATGGCTTATTGACTTCTTGCTTTTTTGTTTGTTTGTTTTTGTAATTTTTAGATTTTTGTTTCAGTTTTTTCAAGACTAACCTAACAATTACCAGAAACTTTCAAGAGTTGTTTTGGAATATATATTGCCCTGGAATATATTAACTTCAGATAAAGTACTTTTTAATAAAATTATCTCTTTATCCAAGAAGCAGTTACATTACTCAATTTACTCAATCTTTCCTTTATTTCTTTCAGTCAAACTTTATCATTTTATTCTACCAGTACAAAAAGTACTTGTTAAATTTTTTAGAAGTACTTCATAATTTTGAAGAGATTTCTGTTGTCAATGGTTTCTTTCTTTCTAATATATCTTTTAATTCATTATTTCTGCTCAAATAAAAAGTACCTGCTGGTTTTAATATATTAATTATAACTAATAATCTTACTGAATGGAAGATCTGAAATTATTTAGTTCACTCTTCTGAGTTTTTACAATTACAGTTCAATTATTTCTATATGATGCCTATAACTTCTATTTGGTGCTGTAATTGTATGATCTAATACTTCCAGGACAGTATTTTAAAACAGTGCTGAGAATAAAACAGTGTTATTTCCCTCACTCTAATAGGAAGGCTTCTACCATTCTGTTATGAAGCTTAAAGTTGGTTTACAGTCAGGTATATGTGTGGATGTGGATAAATATAGATATTTATCCTACTAAGCTATCCACCTACTTTACCAGAGGTGTTTAACATTTACATTAGAAATAGTTGTCAGGGTGCCTGGTGGCTCAGTTGGTTAAATATTTGACTTTGGCTCAGGTCATGATCTAGGAGTCACAGGATCAAGCCCTGTGACCGACCGGCTCCCTGCTTGGCAGGGAGTCTGCATCTCCCTCTGTGCCTCCCCCTGCTAATGCTCTCACTCTCTCTCTCTCTCTTTCTCAAATAAATAAATACAATCCTTAAAAAAAAAAAAAGAAATAGTTGTCAAATTTTTGTTATGTTACATTGGAAGCTATAGAGATAAAAACATAATGTCTCCTCTTTGGAACTATTAATACTGCGAATTATTTCAGTCATTCTTAATATTGAACCATTTTATACTTTCCAAAATTATTTAAAATTTTTACAAGTTATTTGTGAAAAGAAAACACATGATTTTATTAAAGTTGTAAGCATAGTACAATAAAGTTTTCTCTATCTAGATTGATCAACTGTTAACTTCTTGCTGTATTTCCCTCACTCTCATACACTTACATTTACTGAACTATTTGAAAGGAAATTGCGGATCTGTTTCTCTATATCCTTCAGAATGTCTGCAGTATAAACTAGAACATTCCATTAAACAACCACAGGTAGAGTGAAAAAATTTAGTAAATTGTTAACATTGATATAATGCTATTATCTAACCCATACTAAAGTTCTTCCAGTTGTTCCAAATGTTTTTTGCAGCTCTTATTTTTCTGATCTAGGATCCAATCCAAACTTGCACATTAAATTCAGTTGTGTCTTTAGTGTGTTTTAATATGGAGAAGTTCCTCAGGATTTATTTTTCTTCTGTACATTAAAATTTTGAACAACATAGGCCAACAGCTTTATAGAATACCCCTCAAATTGAGATTTTCTTGTGTCCTAGTGATTAAGTTCAGCCTTTCTGAGAGGAACGCCACAGAGTTGTTGTGTCCTGCTCAAGAGACATCTGTCCATCCATGTTTGGTCATGCAGACTTTGAAAGCACGATGTCTGCCGGGTTACATCACCATATTCTTGTATGTAATTAATAAGTAAACTGTGGAGGTAGACACATATCAAAGACTGCATAGCATCTTTTTTCTTATCTACATTTCACCCATGGGTTTTAGAATCTCTTCATGATTTTTGCCTGAATCAAATATTGCAGTAACAACATAGTATTTCAAATTCTGCCATTTGTTTTTATATTTATTGGTTAACATTTTAAATAGGGTAGAGCTTTCCTTTTTCCTAGTTCCCTCCATCCTTCTTTCCTTTCTTCCTTCTTTCCTTCCTTCCTTTGAACACGGGCATTCTGGTATCCCCAATGGGTTATAATCCATTACTATCCTTATTACGTATTCTTTCATTGTGCTGCCAGATTCCATTTCTTAATATTTTATTTATTTGTCATCAATATTTATAAGTGACACTAATCTAGTTTTTATTTTGTGTGCTACCTTTATCTGGATTTGGTACAGCTTTTATGTGGGCATTGTAAGAGTAATCAGGAAGCTTCAGAACAATTGAAACAATGTAAAAAATTAATCCATTTTTTTTTAAGTTTGGGAGAATTTCCTTATAAAGTTTTTGAGATTGAGTAGATCTTTTGGTATCTCTCTCTCTTTTTGTGTCCAGTTTTGGGTTATAGCTTTATTTTATCTTATATTTGATTTTATTCAGGATATACTTGTGTAAATACACTTTTTTAAAAAGATTATTTATTTATTTGACAGAGAGAGAGGGAACACAAGTAGGAGGAGTGGGGGAAGGACAGGCTTCCTGGCAAGCAGGAAGCCGGATGTGGGGCTCAATCCCAAGACTCTCGGATCACGACCCAAGCGGAAAGCAGACACTTAATGACTGAGCCACCCAGGCGCCCTGTAAATATACTTTTATAACTATTTTAAGTTTTTTTTATAACTGGCTATTCCCCTGTTCTCATTTCCATTTTGGCATTCTTACACTCTTTTCCGTACCCACTCCTTGATGTACTTATCTACTGAGGTTTATCTAAATTATTGTTTATTTTTCCCTTGAAGGATAACCCTTGGTATATGAACCAGTTCTCTAATTTCTACCTCTCCTTACTTGGATTATCTTCTTAGGTAATTTTTCCCTTCTGCTCTTCTTAGGTTTGTTTTCTGGTACTTTTTAACAACCTAAGTTTTATTCTAGCTTCTATTTTTCTCTGAGTATAAGTTTGGCAGTAAGTCATGGATTTTTATTTGGAGTTTCCCCATTATTGTTATTTCCTAAATAATCTGCAATTTTAGGCTTGACTTTCTCTTTGATCCTAAAGTCATTTTCCAGATGTTTTTGTAAATTCAAAATGGCTGAGGTTTTATTATTTTAGTTTCATGGTTGGCACTTACTTATAATATTATCTCATAGCCGAAATACACAATTTTGATTCTGAGTCTTATTTGCAATGTAACGTTTCTTTGTAATCTATTATATTCCTAGTTTTTATAAATGTTCCATGAACATTTGAATTGGAGTCCAGTGTCTGTTTATAAGGCATACATTTCAATGTATGTTAGATCTATTTGATAAACCTGACCTCACTCAAATATTCTATACATGTATATACTATATATTTGATCATCAAGGACTGAGAAAAAAAGATGTTAAACTCTCCTACTTCTGTGTTTTGTTGATTTCTTTCTGGTTCAAATTCAACTTTATATTATATCCCCTGCTTTATATGTTTCTTAAAATTTGCCCGTTGGTTCTCTATACAGTTTACTCTAAGATCAAATTTGACAAATGAAATGAAGCCAGGTCCCAACAGAACCTGAGAGGTAAAGCCTGTGCTTTGTGTCCTCCCACCGCCCCCCCACTTCCTCCCACGCCCCCCACTTCCTCCCACCCGGCAGCTTCTTGTTCTGTCCACTCCAGAGCTTCCCCCGCCTGCTCTGGATCAGTGTCAGTAGGCTTCAGGAAGTATTAGCCTTCTAAGAAAAACGCATTTTATGCCTACAGTAATGGATCTCATTGAAAAATTGCAGTCTCCATGACAAAGTGAGAAGTACATTTGGATGCAGAGTAGCCCATGGAGGTCCCGGCGTCAGGCTGCCTCTAACACAGCCCTTCTGTGTCAAACCTACTTCACAGTGGTTCCTACACCAAGTTCCCCAAAGTCTCATCCATTTATTTAGGCTCTAAGAGAAAATGCCTTTTCTGCCCACACTGTGAGAGGATATGGTCACATTTACAATATGCCCCTCACTACTGAGGCTGTCACAAACCTTAACCTCAAGCAATAACAGCTAACCTTTTCTTGATTCCAGTGATGTAGTATTTGCTTTCAAAGTCTCTCACCTCGACCCCCAACATTGATGTCAAGATTTCCAAAATTTACACAAATACTAAGCTACAGAATAAGCATAGGAAGCTGGGTCTGCCTACCTTCCAGATCAGGACTGTTTCTCAGCCTTTGGGGGCATAGGAACCTAGAGTGCTCATTTAGAATGTCCATTTGAACCCTCCCCAGTCCCAAAATCCAATTCTTTAAGCCTGTGCAGGGGCCCAGAAATCTCAGTTTTTACAAAGCTGCTTATTTAAGTCTGAGGAAGCGGTTACTAGTCCACACTTTGCAAACTGCTCACCATGCTGGTTGACGTTGGATGCTTTCACCTGCTGATAAGAACCTCAACAAAAAAAGTAGATTTTAATCTCTGGTATGAAAGATTAGTAAAAATGTCTGATTTTTCTGTGTTTTCTCATGTCATTCGGTAAAATTTTGAAGAAAAATAAAAATTTTGTTCTGAGTTATTCCTGCCTTAGGTCATTATAGTATCTCAGAAGGGATTCATTTCATCAACATAAGTTGTAATTTATGACTCATGTTTACAGGGTTTTTAAAAATCCTTCACCCCCAAATCAAAGTTATTCAATATAGTTTTCCCCTTTGTACATGTAACATCACATATAATATAAAGCATTAGAGAGGAAAAAGGAAAGACAGAACAATGGGAAAAAAAAAAAAGAAGATTGTGCTCTTCTGCCAGAAGGTAAATACTATTGCATCCAGACCGCCCTCCCCCAATCCACCTTTTTCTTGAAGATATTTTTGTTGAACACAGAGAGTTCTTTATTCTCTTCTAAATTGTAACAGGAAGAATAACTTCGGTGACTGTTTGATCCTTACCAGTTGGGTAACTTTATTCGAGAGAAAAATATGAACCATATATTTAAACGTGAGTAGCAGCAGCAAGTGACTGGTCAATAACTTCCTTCAAAGGGAAGACCACAGAATTGAGCCTGGTGGTTAATCCAGGCACAGCTCATTCATCATTCTGGAAAGTTCACTCAATTTCCCTCCAAAGTTCCACTTTTCATGATCACTGTAGAAGACCATCCCATAGCCCAGAGTTGAGAGTGGAAGGGTTCCTCACTGTCTCTTAACTGGATGTTTGACTTCAAGTAAGTTGCCAAACACTCTCGGCCTCAATTCACCCATGTGGAAAAGAAACCACGCTGTTCATGCAGGGGATTGCTGTGAAGATTAAAATGAGGTGATACATATATGTTCACTCTTCCAAAATTTCTGATGACATTCTGGTCTGTGATGAAGCAACAGCATAGCACAGGAGGTCCTGGGCTGTTACCATTCCATAACACTCTGTAGTTTTACTTGGATATAGCTCCTTCCTATTATCCCCCAACATCGTCCCATGGTTCCTCATCCTCATAAAGGACATGCTGCATATTACTTATTATTAAATATAGTTTGTCTGCTAAACTGGTTGTATATATGTGACAGGTAACTTCAACAGAAAATGAGGGACATCTAACAACATGGGATACAAGAGTCCTAGGAGGCCACAGCCCCTGGCCCAGGGATCCTTAGACTTTCAGGTGATGTGGTAGGAGCCGAGGTGGGAAGGAGGTGACAGGAGTGTAATGCACTCTTGGTTCACAAGTCTGTTATACACAAACCCAAAAATATAGGTCGTGTGTACCTGGCATCCCTACATGTTTTTTGAAGAAGTTTTTCACTAAAAAATTTGAAAACCCACTGAAACTGTATGGTCTTTTCATGCAGGGCAAGAAAAGTAAAAGAATTGTCCCGTTCGCATGTCTTCTGGTATCAAGATGCCAGATGAGGCCCTGGGTTTTCTAAGCCTCAATCAGTGTTCTTTCTGCTCTAGTATTTGGAGGGCTATCCCATGTACAGAGACAGAGACTAGTTGTGGGATAATTGAGTAAGGGATTAAGCTCTATGTGTCACATAACAAAGACAGTTTTGACTTCTGTCCTCTTCCTACCCTCGTAATGTGGGAACCATCAAATGGTATATTTTTGAGAAATTAAAAAAAAACATAATTGCTATTTTAAATTGATCCTGTGACCCAGGCTATGTTTATCTGAAATATTTTCTTTTTGATATGAAGCTGAGCATCTACTTAAGAAGTTATAAAGCATGACTTTTCAGTAACTAAGTAGGCGGAGATTTCATTTCTCTAACTGCATACATACCTGAATTTTTTGAACCCTCTTGAATGAGTCTAAGAAATGCCTTCCAAAAATCACAACGTCTATGTTAGCTTAAAATCCTGTTTGATATGAGAGACTGCCTGGGAAATTTGGTGGAGGCTTGGGGGTGGGGGTCATGGTGAGAAGAGGAGCAGGAACTTAAGAGCCGCCAGGCAACACTCTCTCAAGCCAGGCAACACTCTCTCAAAACACACACGTTGAAATGAGCATTCTGCACTCTAATGGATTTGGTTCCTGATGAAGCTTTGGTTTCAGCCATTAATCACCACGCAGTGGGGGATAAAAACCAAGTTGTGTTGTTTTAGCTGATACTCATTACCAAGTCCATCAGTCTATTGTTCCACAGCACTGCAAAGCCCCAGACTGCTGAGCAGGGAGTTGAAAGGCTCAGAGCTAATGTTTCTGACCATGAAGACCATTATCAATCCTTTTCCTTCAAATCATCACATCTGCTCTAACAGCTGAAGTAGAGGAAAAAACTACTGCCTTCGGCGAAGAAAGAGTCTGTCTAGAAACATGAGGCAGTCAGGATGGGATCAACCTATTTCTTTGGGAAGTTTCTCACCTTCTTACCAAAGAATTTGTAACTAGGTTGCAAAAGGAGCAGAATAGCTAGAATTAGGAGGGAAGTATCACAGAAGGAGATGTTAGCAGATACCTGAGATACAGGGTTTGCTTTTGCCCCAAAGACAGCCTTAAGCACATAGGATTAGCATGGTTCTATTTTTCCAACAACAACAACAAAGTTCCAATAAATGAATTTGTAAAATACATTTTTTGACACCTATACATTAGCTAAACCCGGTATTCATCACTTGGTGCCCTATATAGAGAATATGGCAAATTTGGTGCCTTGGAAAGAGGATGTTGATGAACGTGATTCCGGAAGACATTTAACTAATGCTCTCCAGAGGATTGCTGAGACTCCCTTCAAATGCATAATTCCGGTATCTCCTCCATAAGAGCTGGGACATCATTTAAGTGAACAATGACATGGCGAAGGCATTTATGTGTTGAGTACCAGCAGAAAATAAAGGTCATAAACAGAGCAGATTGGAAGGAGGTGAGTGAAGGGTTATTTACGAAGGTGTGGGAAGAGACTACAGAAACACCAGGTGCCCTAGAAGACTCCAGGACTAAGACAGAGGCTGAATCGGGAAGGGAGGTGGCAGTGGCCAGGACTTGGGAACAGACAGGGCTGTGATGGAAGCTGGAACCTCCAGTGGAGAGGCAGAGCCTGTGGAAAGGGAGACCAGAAACATAGGCTGACAGGATTCTCCTCCAACCCTCTCATCCATCCAGGAGGCTCCTGGAGCTGGAGAAAGTGGAGGACGGTGGGGAGCAGAGGAGCAGGACAAAGGAGGAGCCTGGCACAGTCCAGAGGATAGAAACCACAAGGTCTGGTCCTTGCGCTGTGGGAGCTACAGACCCGAACATCTGGGTGTGAACCCCGATTCCCCCCACCTGGCAGGTATGGCTTGGGCAATTGATTAACTTAAAGGAACCCGACCTCCTCATTTGTGGACTAGCCACAGGATTGTAAGGACGAAACTAGCTACAATTTCTCACTCACCTCACTGAGTCTCAACACTTCAGAAGCATTAATCATGTTTTTGCTGACTTCAGATACTCCGACGGGCTGACTGGCCATCCTCTAATGAGATGCAGCCAGCGTGTCTATCACATGCAGAGCTGCAGGGAGAGCGACAGGTATGGCACAGACACAGAGCCAAGCAAGTTGTTGTTTGCTGCCACTGTTGGCGAGGTCAAGGATGACAGGGCTTCCCCAAGACCCCGCTAGAATACATGTGCTTGTGCACACAGATGCACCATTGCTGGGCCACTGTTGGGATGGGGCAATGCCTCCTGTCCACATACATGTCCTTGTAGGTCACTCAGTGACTAAAACCATACCACATAACACACAAAACGATCGCTTTACCCAAAGACGATGACAGACTGCCAGTTAATTTAAGGAGAAGCCCTCTAAAATCCTTTCGGTGGCCAGGCAGCATTTAGATACATAAACCACTAACCAACACACAGAAGCCTCTTTGTCCATTTTCCAATTTGGGATGAATGAAGCAGCATTGCAGACTCCAGAGCTACCCCCACCCCAAATCACGAAATAACTTAGAAATGCGGTAAATTCTACATCAGTCAGAAAATTTCACTGTATCTTGTTTCAAGGCTCCTAGTAACCCTGGAAGACTCCTTCTCAATGTACTTAAACCTTGAGTTAATTTATGGAATGTCCAAGCATCAGATGAGCTTGCAGAGCAGCCCTCCCCCACCTCCCTCCCCTGACCCCACTCCCTCCCACTCCCCACCCTTGGGCTAGTTCAAACAGTCCAGCTCTTGAATGAAAGGAAATTAATTTTTTTTCTTATTCAGAAAACTCCTTCAGCTTCGGTAAATAGATTATTTATGGACTCAGGAGCTATTTTAAGACATATCCTGTCTTGGGAGGATAAGCAAGGGAGCCCTAGCCCTCCAACAATATATGCCATGAGACACGCAGGCTCCACACCGTAAGTCTATAGCGCTAACTCAAGGAGATCTTCACAGAGCTGCCTGCTTTGTGCTGCTCTGGGTCTGGGAGAGTGTGCAGACCCTCCAAGAGACAGGAGCAGACCCTCTGAGAGACACAAGCAGACCCTCTGAGAGACACAAGCAGCTGCTATTCTGGGCATGGAATCCGGCAGGGGGAATGGAGACAAGAGAGAGACAAAGTCTCAGGCTAAGGGAGCCACCAGCTTGTTACAGAGGTTATTGGTACCAGGATGGACGTTCTGAATCTATAACCACATGTTCCAATTATTCAAACAAACCAAACAGGTATTCTTTTAAAATATCATTGTTCTGAGACCATTTGAATTACAGTAACATTTTAAAACAGATTTTTTCAGAAGAGTATATATTCTTTGTGGAAAGTCTGCTCCTCTTGATTAGTTTTCTAGCATTTATCACTACTCTGGGGCAGCTGCATTTCTAAGCCATTAACTTCTTTCTTTTTGTCCAGTTAATTGAAATAAAGAAATGCTGTGGTGAGGCAATAAGAGGAAATTCTTCTCATAACAAGGAAATTAAGATTTCATTTTATCATTATTACTATCATTATGGTTGATTGCAGCTTTTTAGTGAATTGCAGGACCAATGAGAAACTAGGATACTATGAGCTAGGATACTTCATTCATTCTCATCTGTGAGGGCAGGCATGCTAAAATTCTAGGACAGGGAAGGGAGACAGCAAGGGAGGGAGGGGCTGGGATGGGTTTCATCTGCCCGATAGAACCACAGAAGCCAGCTCTGGGACCCAGTTTGCTGTGGGTAGATAAAGCTGGTAGATGACAGAGAAAAAGAAAGGACTGTGTCTGTACTGCCTTATAAATGAGATGAGGAATAATGACTGGCAGACCAAAACCAGTAAGATAAATGCCAGTAGGAGGAAAGGAAGGCCAGCCTTGGGGCATGCCCTGAGGGACCCCAGCTGCTCTTAGTGTCCTGGCATACTGGCTTTCCAAGGTTGGATCCATTTTACCTTGAGGGTTCTGCACAGGTGTCCCCAGTACCAGCCAAGATCATGGCAAGAAGTAGGGGCACACTCCCATTTGGTGATGGAGCAGGCTGTATTTCCAAAGGGCCAGGAAGCCAAGAGGCATAGTGCCAATGCCAGAGGCTAATAACACTGAGCACCCTCACTACTAAGGAGAGCAAGGAGAGGGAGCAGTCCTGGAAGAGAGGAGAGAGAGAGAAAGTGAGGTGGCCAGAGCAAGACAACTGTAGGAAATGAGTTGAACAATAGGTCAGGGAAGGGAGCTGGGCAATGAAGACTCTTGGATCTTGATGTCCTTGGCCTTTGGTGCTGTCTACACGGGTCAGCCTCCCAGAGCACAGAGCAGAGGCTGAAGGGTAGAGTTATGGAGATGCGCATGAAAGGGGGATTCTGTATACTCATCCAATTGATGTTGATTGTCCCTGGTCATCTGGTCCTGTTTATTGAATTAGAAAGATGTAGGTGGGATGGAACTGCAGTCTGGATGTACAACCATCCAGACAGAGCTGCTGGAGAAGTTGACTACCCATTCGGTAAGATAACAGACATTAGGTGGTTCCTTAGGTAGATCCAATCCCGGGAACACAATTTCCCCAAAACAGATCTATGACCACCAGTGGGGAATCTAGGAGATCCAGGGGCAGGTGACACACTGATGCCCAAGTAGGTGTTATATTTCAAGTGACCTTGCTACCAGAATCACAAGTACCAGGATCATGTTCAGAAAGAACACTTATGAGTCTGAGTTGGTGGGCCAGGTTGTGGGCTGGTTTTTAGGGCATCCACATCCCAGAACAGATAAGAAACTTGATTAAAGCTAAGGCTTGAATTAATTTTGAATCTATCAATAGAGTGGCATGGCAATATATTTAAATTCTTTATTTCACTGGTTTTCAAAATAGCTGTTATCATGATAAGAAGAGATAGAGCCTCCTTAAAAGTAGATCTTATTCCTTATTAAATAGACTATTTATTGAACATCTCTGCACAGGGTGCCATCCCAGGTGAAGAGGATGTCCAGAGGACATGTCATGGATGTCATGGAGTTTGCTTGGTGAAGGGTCTAAAAGTAACTGAAATTTTTATACACAACTGAATGTTAATACTTCAAGAACAGATTTTATATGTTTTGTTCTGAGCAGGATCCCAGAACCAGGGCTATTTCTTGACTGACTGATTCGTGATGGGCATATTCAGTAAGAACTTGACTAGCCAAGAAAGACATCATCTCCCAGGGCCCACTGAACTGTACAAACATGCACTAGCCAACCAAAAATGAGGCTGCCTGTGAAACTCAGTAAGATCCCATGATCAAGGATGAATTATGACCAACAGCTGCAAGGGGTAGGACATTTACCACAATTGATCAGACCCACCAAAGAAAAGTGCTATGAAAGGACATTTTTATCTTATGCCCCTTCCATTTAGGGGGGAGGGGGAAAAATATGGCATCACTATTTTGCTGACCAGTGTCTTCAAAATTCTACATGGGTCAAATCTTTCCTTAAAGTGAGCATGTGATTGGAGGAAAATATTTCTAAAGGCATTCATACTCTATAGGCTTTATTTTCTATCCCTGATGCCAACATTTATTCTCAATTAATTTTTTTCAAAATCATCACATTTAAAATTTAGCCCTAACAATTGCAAAATTCTTAGCACATTCATTCTTTCAACCAATTATTTTATTAACAGTGTTAAAGCTTCCCTAGTTGACCATGTTGTTTCAAACAGTGACAAGATTTATAACAGAGAGAGTTATTGACTTCATACGACAGAGCAATTTTTTTTTTTTCTGGAACTGGGCACATTAATAGAAAATGAGGAATGGCTCCTGATGGTTGTTTTGAAAAATCTGCACAGCATAAAAACTGATAACAGTTGAGTCACTCAGTGCAGGAAAAGGAAAATTAGTAAAATATTTCTCATAAAGAGCAAACTTTTGAACATTTTGTTCAAACTTTGGTTTTGAATTTTTGCTTTTTCTCTCAGAATCTTCAGCAGTTTTGTCCACTTTTGGTACAAAATAATCAGAAAGGCCCCACTTAAAAAAAAAAAAAAAACTACTTTTTAAGAACCATGATTTTGTGTGTCCCTAGGGAAGCTGGAGGTGAAAGCCAAAAACAAAGGCAATCTTCAAATTCAGGGAAAACTCTGGCAGTCAGCCCTACTCACAATGAGAATCCTTCATAGCTCTGTGTGCTAAGAAATAAAATAGAAATTCAGGCATCACCATGGCCACTTTCCTGAAGAGAGATTGGAGTTTCTTCAGCTCACTATTATTCCTGGTGCGAAAGCAGAAAAAAAGCAGTATGAATCACATAGCTGCTGGAAAAGATTATCTATAACGTTACCAAACCTGCCATTATTAAACAGGAGTGCGAGAATTGTAAACTTGCTGAAAATTCATGTCGAATGCAAGTGCGTCTTAAAGATTCTATGGGTTTGCTTTATTTTGTTTTGGGAGAAGGGACGATGATAATAACACTATGAAAATTGAACGAAACAGCTCAGTTTCTTTTTACGTTTTAAAAAATTCTAAGGGAAGAGGTAAGATAAGGGCATTCTATCTTTTAAATGGATAAAATAAATATTTGAGTTTAAGGAAATGCCTTGAAAATGAAAAATAATGCAATATATTATCCTTGATTATAAGTAGATCTTTCCTATATCCACGTAGAGATTACTCTTTGGGCAATGAGCTTCTTTGGTGTTCTACATTGGCATTGCTTTTCTCTTGGGATCTTTGCGAATCAACTAGGAAGATAGAAAAGGTGAAATAAGCAACAGCTTAGTAGAGACAATATGTAAATCGCCACCAAATCTTCATTTCATTATTTGCCATAGAGTCACCTGGAGCTGTGGGAGGGTTGAAATGTTTCTGCTTAAAATGAAGATTTTTCCAATGGCTTTCTTGATTGAATGAATGTCTAGTACTTAAAAAATCTGATGTAAATCTTAAATATTGCTCCATTGCACATGAATGCTTCAATAAAACTAGGAGATTTTCTTTAAAATATTTGTTGATGGCTTTATCTGAAAAGAGTGTCAGAATAAAGTTTTGAACCAGTTTAATTTTGACGGTGTAGAAAAGGACGGGAAATGTAATATTTAGGAAACTCCACCACTTAATTTCCTATTTTCTTTGTATCTTAGATAATATATTTAAAGTAGGACACGTTATCTCATGTTAAGCAAAATCACAAGTTCTGATCCCATGGTTTCCAGTGGCATATACTTCAGGGTTAAAGCAAAGGTAAAAATCTTTTCCTCTATAGGAAAATCATTATATATTGCTAAGTGAATAAGCAATATGTAAAACAGAATATTTGGTATTCTCTCGTTTTGGTAAAGTATAACAAAATATAGCAAATATGTTAAATTGCACAGAACTTGGTAAAATTAATATGTAGGTGATGTTTACAAAAGAATGATATATACAGGAAGATATGATATGCATACATATGGATGATATATGTACGTGTCATTTATCAGTGCATGCCAGATGTATACGGATAGAAAGAAAGGAGGTGAAAGACTAAAGTGACATATACCAAAATGGTAATCTCAGGAAATTTTAGTCTTTTGTCTTTGGGCCATTTGCAGCTTTCTAAAATTTCTGCAAGGAGCTTATTTGAGTGTTTTTTTTTTTTTTTTTAAATGAGTGTGATAGTGCCTTCCAAAGTCCTGCCTTTCAAGAGTCATTCTTGTATCCCCTGCCGTGTTTCACAGATAGCTGAAATGTATAAACTGCACCCATAGACTCAAATGATTGGTTTGGCCACTTGGATCTCAATTTGGTTTGGCAACAGGCATTTCCAGGAAATTTTGGGAGAAGTCAGCGTGAGGTTGGACATCTATTTCCCTGGCTCTTTGTTAGTGATGTCATTGAGAATGATTCTATCCCTTGACCAACAATGACTATTTACAAACATCCTCCCTCTTTCCATGGATTTCACTAATAATCCCCTAGCCCCAAGTATTCTTACTAGTTTTGGGTGCTGTGCTATTCCTATATCAGGCCCACCCCTTTTAAATAATCTCTTCAATATCTCCTCATAAATAACACAATTGCATATGTGATCTTGTTGCTACTGGCAACATAACTGAAACATGGGGATAATTCCTATGACTATATTTTCTGTAGTATCACTATTAATGCTATTCTCGGGACTTCACTGAGCATGGGAATTCATTGTAGATGGAGTTCAAGATACACTCATATACCACCATATACTGCAATGGAATTACTGTGAGAGATGTCTGTGTTTGAATTAGGGTAGCTGGGATAGAGCCAACCAGTGTTCTGAATCTTTCATTTGTTATTGTGACATAAAGCCATTCTGAAAGTTTTCAGGGGCCTAGATTGTCTTCATAACCATCCTGACACAAACTTATTTTCTCTCCTACTTCCCAATTTTAATTCATTTTCCCCATGGTCTTTCCTGATATCACCAATGCTGTTCCCATCCAGGTTTGCCGTATGTGCTGGGGGCAGGGAACAGTTTCTCTCCCATGATAAGAATCAGCTGGCATAGATAGTATTTAAAAAGGATTCCAATTTTTTTTTTTAAAGAAACAAAATAAACTTCCAATCTGACAATGATGAAGTAACTGGAACCAAAATTAAACTCTTGCCTCAAAAGACATGTATATGAGGAAATTATCCAAGCCCTGGGAAAGAAACATTGCAAAAGGCAAATGAAATAATTCCTGCAGCTCACACACAGCCAAGCATACTATTAGCTCCCACCAGTCAGACTGTGATAAACCTTGCAAGTCATAGGGCAAAAACGTAAGTACTCAGAACAAGATTACTTCAGTAATGAGACAAAAGAGGTCCTATGCTGATGGCTGCACTGATACTGCTTAACAAAATCAAAGGCAAGCTCTAAAAGAATTAAGCTGTTCCCAAAGAACTTAATTGTGTCCCAGAAAGTAACTTATACATATTTCAGGGAACACCAAAAATTCTAGTAATTGACAACAGAAGATCACAATGTTGGGCATTCGTTCAGAAATTACCAGGTGTGCAGAAGTAGGAGAAAACAACCCATACTGAAGACAATAATCAGTCAGTAGAAATAGACTCAGGAATGAAAAAAGTCATAAAATCAGTAGATTATGACATCCAGTTGTACACTTTAAAGAAGTACAGCTTAAAAAATAAATAAAGATAAAGAACTACAGCTTATTGCGTGTCAAATTTACTACAATCCAGCTGTAAGGCTTTTTTTTTTTTTCCAAATAATCAGTTGACATAAATCACTTGATATTTTTCCTGCCACAAAACCTGCCACCCACTCTCAGTATGGCCACAACCAAAGAAAGAAGGAACCTGCAAATGATAATTATAAGAATGTCCCTTCTGTCACTTCTTCCTTTAAGTGGTCTTTCCTATTTTGTTAAGTTGCTCATAGTGATCCCAAAAGATGAAACACCCAAAGTGATTTGCCTGAAAACCCGGAAGTCGAGGAGTCGAAAGTGAAGGAAAAATAAAAGCCAGAAGGAAGAATGAAGTAAGGATGCCACAGCCACAGCTGATATGCCTCTGCAGAGTACCATGCCCACAGATTTCCACACGTCCAAATGAGGTCACTGACCGTTGCTCCCAAACACTGGAAAACAAAATATGTCCAACATTATAGTGAGAAGCCAAGTAAATGAACACAAGCAAAACAAATCCTCCGTGGCATGGTACAGTTATTTGTCCAAGTGCAGTACTGGAAGTTCTAAATCTTGCTCCCTCTAAAGTTGAGTCCTCTTTTCCTCACTCTTCCTGTTCTCATAGGCATGTCTGTGCTGAGGACCACACAGTCAGGGGAGTTGATAACAAGTGTGAAGAGCGGAACTGAGACAGAAAAAATAATGTCTTACTCTTTCAGATGCATTCAAACTACAAGTGCATTAACTCTTTTGATTCCCACAAATTGCTTGTAAAGCAAGCAGCACCAGCATAACCATCCCAGTGTGACCAATGAGAAGAGAGTGGCACTCAGAGGCATTGATTGGAATGAGGCGCTCTTTTCATGGCCAACTCAGGTGTGAATATCCCACAGGGCTCAAAGCAAACCCACTCTGATCTGTTACCTGTGTACCTGGACCCTGAGCCAGTGGGGGTCCAGCCTTTATCTCTGAGGTCTGGTAGGGTTCTGTGGAGGACAGCTTTTCATTGTCAAGGACTATTTGGGAATGTGATGCTAAATACTTATTTATTAAATAAGAAAATATACATCTAGGGAAACTATCAATGCAAAGATAAGGACAAAGAATCTGGAAGGGAAGACACGAGCCAGTCTGTCACTGTTTGTTTACTATGCATTAGAAGAAACCATCGATATAGTCAGCATACTTTCAAATAAAGAGACACGACATTAAATGACTTCCGTGAAGCACTTTGATGAGCATGAATAATGTTTTCAGTTACCAACACAAGAGTTGAGTCTTCCATTATCATGAGTTTTCTCCTTCAGCATGAGTCCAAGCTGGACAGAATCAGAGGCTTCCATTGGTACAATAAAAACATAAATAATTAAAAAGATTTAGGTTGCCCCTTCCTTTAACGTTTCCTATCCAAAAGGGCCATAAATCACTTCAATAAAAATGACTCATTTTGTAACTCCTGTGTCTATGTTTTGGTTTATGGGCTTCCATTTGATTTGTGCATCTGACACAGCAAGAATTAAATGACTTGTTCTACAATGTCCTAGATAAGTGACCACTGCTTAGTACTGCCAGCAAGGGGAGGCCATAAAAGTAGATTGTACAGGACACCACCCAC
This sequence comes from Mustela putorius furo, assembly GCF_011764305.1. Taxonomy (NCBI): domain Eukaryota; kingdom Metazoa; phylum Chordata; class Mammalia; order Carnivora; family Mustelidae; genus Mustela; species Mustela putorius. The sequence goes on along the minus strand of NW_025422010.1, from coordinate 7,270,379 downwards.
AACTTTCTCCTTCTTCCAGGAATTTCACCCTCCATGATCTAAACCAGAACATTAGCCACAATTAATTAACTCTAATTAAGGAGCCCTTTTAAGAGTAGACAGTCTGGGGAGCGCCAATAGCAACAGCTACAGCTAGCAAGTGCCTGGTGCCTAATATCCTTCCTTTTATCAAAACACTCAAGCGTAAGTATGCATGGTTAATTCTGTTTTCTCCATTTTGCAGACTTAATATGACTTGACTAAAATCTCCATAAATAACCAGGAGAAACTGACTTTCATTCACATTCTCTCTGACTTAAAGATCTGATCAATAAACCTTTCAAAAAATATGACTCTGGTCAATTAGTAGAAAAGGATATGAGATGTCAATTGCTTTAACAGTTGTATCAAAACAAGATTATGACCACGTAGTAAGGCAGATGGGAAAGAATTCTATTGTTTAACTTCTTTAGAGAAAGCAATTTCCCACATTGCTTCCATGCCCACCCTTGGGGATTGTACACCTGTAAATTCAGTTCTGAAGTGTTGCTCACCCTCTAAGTAGGCTCTTCTAGTTCCAATCAATCCCATCTAGATAGTATATAACAAGTGGAGGAGCATGACATAGCTAATCCACCTTTCAGGCAATTTCTCAACCTCTATATATTGTAACAAGATGGATTTTTGATATCATAATTGGATTACAAGCAACCTGGCAATGCTAAAAATTAATAAATTTGGGAGTTGGGCATAATTGGATTCAAATACCAGCTTCATCACTTAACAACTGAATAATCTAAAGAACATCACTTAACCTCTCAGAGTATTATCTTCCTCATGTAGAAAATGGGTTAATACCACTTTCCTTGTACGTACTGATAGGAGTTTTAAATGAGATCATGTAAGCAAGATACTTCATGATAAATTAGTAATTGTAATTTATTATTATCACAGAAAATATATACATATATAAAATCTCAATTGTCCTAGAATTAATTTGATCTCCCTCTACATATACCTGCAGACTTACTAATAAAATGCCTCTCAACATACTCTTCCACACAAGTTTCATTTGTGAGAGAACACTGCAATGTTGTCTGAAGTAAGCTGACGAAATATTTAACACTCAGACTATACCCAGATTTGGAAGGAAACGAAGAAAGCTTGTCTGGTGATGTTGTGATGGAGCAACAAGGAGGTGTCCCTCAGTTTGTTTTTTCCCTTCTAACGTGGCTCTTTGATACCATCATGCATGTTTTTGACATATGCATAACATCCTCCTAATCTGGAAGGGGATTCTAGAAGCAAGAGATAAAATTTGGGAGGAGCACTTTTAAAAATCTTGGTATCATTTTTGGCAGTTGACTTCCAACTTGAGCAAATTAAGACAGAAAAATAAGCATGTAAACAACTCAAACTAAATGTCCTTATTCGAAGTCTGTCTATGTAAAGTAATTTCACATCAAAGTAGTTAATTCACCATCAGAGTGGAGAGAAAAATCAAACTTAAGAGGGATACTCCAATTCTTTGGGGTATACTCCCATAGGGAAAGGAAAATATTTCGTCCTCTATGCTTCTGAGTTCTTGGCTGAGATCCCTGTAATAAAAGAGAGATTAGCAAGAGAAAAACAAACAGTTTGCTAATATGTATTCCTTACGTACACATGGGAGAGACCCAGGAAAAAATGAGTGCCTCAAAGGGTTGGCTTAGAACTCCGGTTTATATAGCATCTTTAACAAAGAACAATAAATTTGTGGAGAAATGACAGGACAAAGGAAAACAATTTTAGGCTTCTGAGGTTGGCAAACTAGAGGACCATCAACTGATGGTAAAGACTAGTTGGTAAAGTTTGTTATAAAGATTTCTCTTGTTCCATTTCCAGGCTCATAGAGTCCGACATTATCTCTAGTGAATAACTTCTGTCCTTCCCGGTAGACAAGGAAGGAGGGACACCTTTGAAATGTATGTCTTGCTTTTAGGCAAATGGGGAAAGGAACATGGAGTTTCTCTTCTATCTGCTTCTTCTCAATTGCCTTCAGCTCAAAACACTCCTTATGCCCAAGTGGCATATTCTGACACCCTTCATTCCCAGCACAGAAACCTTGACTGTTGGGCAATGGATATTTACAAATACCAAGAGAAAACACTGAGAGACAAAGCTCCATGACCTCCAGTGCCCACAGTCCTAGCTCTTTATTTCCTTAAAGAGCTTTAAAAAAGAACATGTCTTTTATCATTCCATTGTCTTTATATTCCAGAAAACTCAACTCACACTGCATTAAATATTAATTGGAATTTATTGGCTCCTGTACTTGAACGTCCAATTATGGAGTGGAATACAGGAATTCTTAATCCAGCTGTATAGGTTTCCATCTGTTCACTAAGGCTTTCACAGTATTATAAGGCACAGAGTGGCCACAGGAACAATCTGCCCAATGGTGAGTAGTTACCTTTGATGAGGGCAATAGAATATGTTAGTAGACATAGCCAAAAGTGACACCTTGAAGATAAGGATGAGATTTCTCCTACACGTATGAGCTGACTGGGGAGGAATTCATACACGAATGAACATCTGGTATTATTTGAAAGAGGTGGAGGAGAATGGGCACTGGGTAGGTATACAAAAAGTACACTGAAAACAGTATAAGCCATCACTATCTAGGACCTCTATGATTTTAATGGGGAAATTCAAACTAGCCCCCATGAATCAAGGTAGGATTCAAAATACAGCAGAAAAAAAAAAGTGATCCACAATACTTTGGAAATGAGCAGACAGAAATAATGTATATCATAGAATTTGTGTCCATTAAGATGGATTTGGTTATGTGCAATGGAACAACTCAAAATACCAGTAAATTAAGCAAGACAAAAGGTTTTTTTCTTATATAAAAGAATATAGAAAGATCAATATGGTGACTCCTTGAATTAAAAAAGGAAGCAAAAAATGAAGGGACCTCTAGCATCTATTTTCTGCTCTTCAGTGCTAGCTTACTACGTCTTTCCTCAGCTCAAAGTTTAAAGTATCTGTTCAAGCAAGTAAGAGGAGCAAGAATGACAGGAAAACCAGAAAAGAACTTTCTGCTTCCCCACCACCCACTTTTGAAAGAGACTTCTTCACAGTCCTATACAACACTCACACTTGCATCAGATTGGCCAGACTCTTGTCACATGACCATATTTATGTGATCCAAAGGCTGCCAAGAAATGTAGCTTTAGTAGGATACATTGTCTAACCTTTGGAGCCAAAGGATAAAAGCAAGAATAAATATTGGAAACTATTAATGGTATCATTTTCAAAACCATGAAAATGATCTAGAGCAACCAAAATACATTGGAAAAAAAAAGAACAAATTTGGAAGGCTTATATTATTTGTTTTCAAGAATTGTAAGAACAGTAAAATAATCAAAAGAGTGTGGTATTGGCATGAGAATAAACATATACAACCATGGAACAGAACAGAGTATACAAAAACAGATATAAACAAATATAGTCAATTTTTGGCAACGTTTCCAAGGGAATTCAATGTGGGAAAGAAAAGTCATTTGAAAGAATCTTTGCTCTAACAACTGGACACCAGTTTAGGAAAAAACTTAACCTCAACCACTGTTTTACAACGTACATAAAAATGATACAAAATGGAACACAGGATTTAAGTGTAGGAGCTAAAATTCTCAAAGTTTCTAGAAGGAAATATAAAAGAAAATCAATGTATCATGGGCTTAGGCAAGAATTTCTCAAAGAGGACACAAAACCCAAAAACAATATATGAAAAATATGAAAAAATGACCTCATTAAGATTAGAAACTTGTGCTCTTCAAATGATAGAGTTGAGAAATTGAAAAGGTAATCTTCAGAGTTAGAGCAAATGTTTACATAACACGTAGTCTAAGGGCATGGGTCCAGAGTTGAATTTTGGAACACTGGAAAGAAATAAAATAAAGTGAAAAAAAAAAAAAAGAAAGTCTTACAACCTGATAATAAGAAACTCACTGGCTGAAAAATAAGAAACATTTACCAATAGACACAGACAAAAGACAATATATAAACAGTCATTAAAAACATACAATGTCAGGGCACCTGGGTTGTTCACTTGGTTAAGCAACTGCCCTGGGCTTGCGCCATGTTGGTGGCGTCCTGGGGTTGAGAACTGCATGGGGCTCCAGTCCTGCATCAGGCTCCCTGCTCCGCAGGAAGTCTTCTTCTCCCTCTGACCCTCTCCCTTCTCATGCTCTCTCGCGCTCTCTCTCAAATGAATAAATAAAATCTTTAAAAACAAAAGAAAACATACAATGTTGTCCCATACCATTAGTAATCAGGGCAATGTAAATTTAAATCACAACAAGCAATTACTATTCGGTTTCCTTAATGACTAAAATTTAAAAACTGGCAATATTAGCATCGTATAAAGTTAAATATACACTTACCATATGAACCAGCTATCCCGCGGTTAGGATTTACTTAAGAAAAATTAAAACATCTGTCCACACAGAAATGCACGTGAATATTTATAGCTGCTTTATTCACGATGGCTCAAAACTGGAAACAAGTCAAATACTGATGAACGGGTGGGTGGATTATCAAATTGCAGTGTCTCTATAGCATGGAATACTGCTTAGCAATAAAAATAAACTATTGACACACACAAACAAAAATGTAAGAAAAAGGATAACACATAAAATAATACATACTGGGTGATTCAGGTTATATGAAATTACAAAAGAGGCAAAACTATGGAGACGGATTATAAAGCAGTGGTTGCCTATGGTGGGGACAAGGGGAAATTTCCTAGTTGCCCAGGGGCACAAGGAAACGGATCTTGATGGTGGTCAGAAGACTGTATACAACTACTAAAATCTATCAAACTCCAAATGGGCAAATTGAACTGGATATAAATTCTACCTCAGTCCAGTGGGGTGAAAATGAAGAATTCGTAAACAAGTAAGTAAAGGTATGACTATCTGGAAGCAAATGTAAAGTCGGAGGCTATTAAGTCTAAAGAACCATTACTAACTTTACTTGGCAAACAGAATGTAGATATTATAATCCCCCCATAGATGTATGTAATGTAAATACATGTAATGTAAATAATGTAAAATGATTATCATCTTAATAGATAGGGACAATAATTTCCATCTTATACCCTCCAAAACACACAAAAGATAATAATAAAGAAAAAGGAAAATTATTTTTCAGTATAAAGTTCAAGGATGAAAGCATTGAACAAAGAAGATGATTTTCTTATTAAAGAAAGGTATGGTACATAATGAAGATATGCTTGCCATGGAACTTTAGGTTACAAAAAGTTACGGCCTTAAAATAGAAAATTTATATACACACACACATCTTATATCAGAAATTACTGAAATTATAAAGAAAACCTGAGAAAAGCAAAATAGATTATAACATCTCAATTGGACATTGACATTATAAGTAGAAATAAACATGATAATTGACTGTTTTAACAAAAACAATAATGTACTGTGAGGTTTTAATGTACGTAAAGTCAAATATGTGATAACAATAGTACCAAAGCTAGTAGGGATGAAATGGAAGTACACTATCTTAAGGATGTTACACCATATGTAAAACAGTATAATATTACTTTAAAAAGAGACTGCATTAATGTGTGTTATAGGACACCTGGGTGGTTCAGTTGGTTAAGCATCTATCTGCCTTTATTTCAGGTCATGATCCCAGGGTCCTGGGATTGAGCCTCACATCAGACTCCTTGCTCACTAGAGAGCCTGCTTCTACCTCTTCTGCTCTGCCGGCTTGTGCTCTCTCTCTGTCAAATAAATAAAATCTTTTAAAAAGTGTGTGCTGTAAAAGTCTATAAACCCCAATTAAAGGCAGGGATTTTCAAATTTGTTGAAAAATCAAGACTCTACTTGATATTTCCTACTACAATATGCATTAAATACAAGGGATTTTTTAAAGGTGTTTTTTTTTTTTTTTTACTTTAAAAAATTTTTTTAATTTGTAGAAAAAATTACAGATTTTTAAAAGTAAAACAATAGAAAAGGATATATCATGCTAACATGAAACAAACAAAAAAAGAAATCTAGAGGGACTATATTAATATCAAAGTAGATTTCAGAGAAAGATTATTATCAGAGATAAAGTAGTATGTTTCATAATGATAAAAGTATCAATCCAGGAAGAGGACATAAAAATCCTAAAGGTTTATGTACATATGCATGACCCCAAAACTGCTGGAAATGTAAGAAGGAAAAGTATGATCCACAGCATAGTAGGAGATTTCAATGCTCATTTAACTATAATTGATAGAAAAAGCAAAAAGAAAATCAATAAGGATATAGAGAACTAATTTGTTATTTTTTAAAATACTCAACACATGATCAGAATTCACATTCTTTTCAAATATACAAAGAACATTTAGCAAGATAGACTATATTCTGAGACAAATCTAGATATAAAGAATTCTTACAATTATGTCCTCTGTCACAATAGAATTAAAATAAATAGAAATATATTGAGAAAATCAACAAATATTAAGAAACTGCATGACATACCTCTAAGTGATCTATGGGTCAAAAAAGAAATAAAAAAGGAAATTTAAAAATATAAAAATATTAAAACAAATGAAAATGATAACAATAGCATCTAAAAATGTGTGGGTGTCACTAAAACAGTATTTAGGGGAAAATTTATAGCACTAAATGTCTATATTAAATTTTCTTTTCATATCAGTGACCTAAGCTTCTACTACCCTAACAAACTAGAAAAAGAAGTGCAAATTAAATTTTAAAAAAGACAAAAAATAATACAGATTAAAACCAAAATCAGTGAGTTAAGAAATAGGAAAAAATAGGGACGCCTGGGTGGCTCAGTTGGTTAAGCAGCTGCCTTCGGCTCAGGTCATGATCCCGGCATCCTGGGATCGAGTCCCACATCGGGCTCCTTGCTCCGCAGGGAGCCTGCTTCTCCCTCTGCCTCTGCCTGCCATTCTGTCCGCCTGTGCTCGCTCGCTCTTCCTCTCTCTCTGATAAATAGATAAATTAAAAAAAAAAAAAGAAATAGGAAAAAATAGATGAATCAAAAAACCAATGGCTGGTTCTTTGAGAAGATCAATAAAATTGATTAACCTGTAATCAGATAGATAAGGAGAAAAAGAGAGAAGACACAAATTACCATTATTGGACATAAGAGAACTAATATCATTACAATTAGAACAAATGCTAGAAGGATAATAAGGTAATAAAATGAACAGTTTTAGTCTTCTATATTTCACTACTTAGGTCAATTATATAAATTTCTTGAAAGATCAAAACCACTAAAGCCTACCCAAAAACTGGAATAGCCCTTTTTCTAACAAAGAAATTGGAACTGTATTTTAAAATATTCCCACAAAGTAAACATCAGACCAAGATGATTTCACTTGTGAAGTATACCAAACATGTAAGAAAAAATAATACTATTTATACACAATCACTTCCAGAAAATTGAAAGAAGCAAATAGTTCCAAACTCATTCTACAAAGCCAGCACTGCCTAAAACCAAACCCAGATAAAAACATTATTTTAAAAAAGTAATAAAACTACAGACCAATATGTTCATGAAAATACACGTAAAAACTCCAAACAAGATTTCAGCAAATAAAATCCAAGGACATTAAAAGGATTACACATCATGTCCAAGTGACACCAGAAAGGTAAGGTATTAGGTTTAACACTAGAAAATTAATCATTGTAATTATTCATATTAACACATTCAGAAAGAAAAGTCATGAAATCTCATCTGAAGGCTCAGTTAGGGAAGGATCCATTTACAAGCCATTCACATGGCTTTAGACAGGATCCAGATTCTGAAGGGCTGTTGGATTGAAGGACTCAGTTCCTCATCAGTGACTGGCCAGAAGTCACCTCTTGTTCCTTGCCACATGGGCCTCTCCAGCTTGCACCATAAGAGTAACATGCATGAAAAGCCAGAGAGAAAATACCAGTCAGAGAGAGTACTAGCAAAATACCAGTCATGGTCGTTTGTAACCTCTTTGAAGAAGTTATACCCCATTACTTTTACCTACTCTGCTTTTTAGAGGCCATTTACTCAGTCAGCCCACACTCAAAATGAGATCACACCAGGACATGTGCCTGAGGAGGCAGAATCATTGGGGACCGTCTTAGTCGTCTGATATAGACATCTTCCTGGAATATATATGTTTAAAAAAAAAAAACACGCAAAGCAGAACAATTAAAAAATAAAAACAACTAAAAATGGACAATTTGAACAGATACGTTATGAATGAAGATATACCAATGGCACATGAGCACACAAAAAATGTTCAACACCATAGTTTATTAGACAAATGCAAATTAAAACCTTAATGAGGGTATCCTTGCAAACCCACCGGGACGTATAAAATGGCAAGACTGAATACAAGTGTCGGAAGGGACTAGAACAGTTGGAACTCCCATACACTGCTGGTGGATATTAAAGATGGTACAATCCCTTTGGAAAATCATTTGGCAGTTTCTAAAATGTTAAAGTTGTAATTACTGTAGAATTCAGCCATTGCACGCAGAGATATTTCCTTAAGAGTAAAGAACACATATATTCATACAAATATGAATCTGTACTAATGTTCATTGCCACTTTATTTGTGGCTGTCAAAATTTGGCAACAATCCAAATTTTCATTAGCAGATGAAAGGATAAATCAATTGTGGTATATGTTATAATGGAATACAACTCTGCAGTATTAATTAATGAACTCAGAAAGTGAAAATCTTTATTATTTGAAAATTTTGTGATTGTTTAGCTGAAATGTCCTAGAGTTCAGGAAATAATCTGAAAATAGTAGATTCAATAAAAGAAATTGCCAAATAGGTAAGTATAAAATAAGATCCAAAAACTAAAATTCTCAATGATATTAGTAAGTAGCTAAAAATATTATGACTAAGACTTTCCTTTTCAATGCCAATAGATTATAATATATATAAATACACACCTACCATATATTGTTTAAGGTTTATAAGAAAAAAAAATAGAAATATGTACTGAAAAACCATGGAATTAATTAAATAAATAGGTATGATTCATTTTTATAGGGGAAGACTCAAAACTGAAATGATTCTAAATTTCCTCAAACTTAATTTATAAAGGTAATCAATCCCAGTGTAAATTACAATGTTGTTGGTGGGGAAGGGGGAAGTAGTCTTGTAAAGTGTCACTCTGATTATAAAATGTGTCTAAGGGGACCTACGTGGCTCAGTCGGTGAAGCACCTGCCTTTGATTCAGGTCATGATCCCAGAGTCCTGGGTTGGAGCCCTGCTTAGGGCTCTCTGCTCCTCGGAGAGCCTGCTACTCTTCTCCCTCTGCCTGCTGCTCCCGCTGCTTGTGCACTCTCTCTTCCCCTTTCTCTCTGTCAAATAAATAAATAAAATCTTTAAAGTAAATAAGAATAAATAAAAATTAAAAATAAAATGTGTCTGAAAGAGGGTCTTGAGATCAAGCCCAGCCTCAAGATTTTCTCTTTCTCCCTCACTCTCAGCCCCTTCCTGCTCCCTCCCTCCCTCTCTTTAAAAAAAAAAAAAAGTGTCTGAAAGACAAACCATAGGAGAAGATTCTGAAAAAGTAAAACACTGTGTTGGAACCTATGCAATCAGATATTAAAATATATTTAATAATTTAAATTAAATTTAAATTAACTATTTAAACAGTGTATTTACTTCACAGGACAGAAAATAAATGGAACACAAGAGGACTCAAAGAAGTATATCAAAGTAGATTCATTCCATTTTAAATCTACAGTGGAAAATGAATTATTCAATAAATAATGATGAGGCTAATGATTGTCATTGGAAATAATAAAGAATGGATACTTACCCTTATGATATAACCTAGATGGGTTAAATTGGACATGAAAAAAATGACTATATAAAAAAGTAAAAAAAAGAAATTATAACTCCATGTATTTATGCCCTGCAAATGTGAAGTCTTTTCTAAGCATGGCACTAAATGCAGAAAGTGTAAAAGAATTAATGATATATTTAACTATATAAAAATTTTAATTTTCTGTTCTTCAGACATTTTTTATAAAAGATGGAATTAAAAAACTAGAGGAAATATTCCCATTTTATATGCCAAAGACCTATAGCATTTAATGTACAAAGAGTTATTACCAAACAATAAGAAAAACATAACAGAAAACTGGATAAGACATAAAAGACAATTGACAAATAAATGGCCAATAAATACAAGAAAAGATAATGTATTATGCAGTAAGGAAGAAATACAAATAAACATAAGGGTTTTGCATATATAGGAAACAACTTTAAAAATATTAACAATAGGCATAGTTGGCTATATATATTGAAAGCACATTTATGGGCCATTTGGGGCATTCTCTCTTCAAACTATTAAAAATGATAACTTTGTTCATCAGTATGTTACTATATCCTTAAGTAGTTGACTGGGAAAAGCAGCTTATCAAAAACCATTAGAATGAGCTCAGTTTAAAAAATAAAAAATGCACATGGACACGTGTTTGTGCCTGCATGTGAATGCACAGAGAAAAGTCTACAAGGATCAGTGTTTATTCTCATTATGTAGTGTTAAGAAATGATTGCAGGTTGGGTAGTGATGGGGCGTGGCCCTCTACTCTGGTTATGGGCCTTACTTATCAACATATTGTTGGTTGTCATTTGCAGCTGAACTCTCCTGAATGCAGGGACTCTGTCATCCAGTTCTCCTAACATCCAACCTGTCTCAAAAAGCCTGAGAATGTGGCATAATTATGGTTTAAGGTTTATATTTTAAATCTTCCATGTCTAAATGCCAGAGGTCAAAATGGGATCACAAATGGGACCAAAATGAGACCATGAATTTCTCATTATTACATCAGTCCCACATACAACCTGAGCCAATGGTTGCCTTCCCTTTGCAAGGAAAGGGAAGAAGTCATGGTCTGTGGGTGCTCTTATTACAGTGTTAGAGAAGAATTGCAATCACTTAAAAAAGCTAAAGAAAATGCGTATTTACTAGAAGGAATTCTTCCAAACAACATCTTCTCAAACAGATGAAGTTGTAATGCAACCCGCAGAGCCAAGCAGTGAGTGTGAACATTCTAGTTCCACTACTTCACTTTAGCTATCAAGCCACCAGATCCTTCCCTTGCCAAAATTTAGACAATGGAATAACACTGGAATAATGCTATTGCAGAATAATTTTTGAAGTCATTCAAGAAACCCATACCTAGAGGGAAAGGAAATTGTAGAAAGATTGCATTATTTATAAAGTTAAGCGATTTCCTGGAATGCATCCACAATGGATGTCATTGAGCAGGGAGACCTTGACTTCTGTGATCAAGACATTCAAAATCTGCCCCATGTACATGATCTAGCAGGTAGATGGCTCTAGCCCATGCTGATGATGTGAATTGCAAAAACGTGTAATAGTGTATATGTTAAAGTTCATACTACTTGAACCACTGTCCTTAAAACAGACATGAACTGTTACTTACAAAAACTCAATGAAATGTTTCTAATGGCATTGTTGCTTAATTATGTTAAGTAATTGTTCAGTTTCATCTTCGTGTTTGATTATCACTCATAGTCACATAGGAGTGCGATGTGCATATCTTTACCTGGTTTTCTTTCATCCTTGCAACTCTTATGTAAACTGCTAACTTATTTACACTCCCATCTTTTTACATAACTTTTGCTAAAATATAATAATGATCATACATTCTGTTGTCTCAAAGCCAAGTAATTTAAGTGCTCTCTCTAATCTGCATTGTCACCTCTCCCTTCAGGAAACACAAATATCTTCTTCTTAGTACCCACCTAACCTCAAAGTTCAAGAAAATTAATTTGTTGCCTTTGGTCTCTGTCTAATACAATCCACACATACAGCTGTCTCAGGTGGGCCTTATGAGCATGGGACTGTACAGTTCATAGACACAAATTGTCTCTTTAAGGATCTTCTCCCTACTTAAGCTGCTGCCTGAACCTGCTTCCCATTCAGCCAACACAGCTAAACAAACCTTGACTCCTTCTAGATCTGCTTCTTGTTCTCCTTGTCAGATAACTCTCCTCAATGCCCAATTTAATCTACCCTTTGTCCTGAAGGAAAAACAACTCTTTAAAGCAGCAGTGAATAAGAGAAGTTTCCCATATGCAAGCAGGACTGGAAAAATAAGTCCTGATCCTTGAAATTAATATGTTGTGTAAGGAATTATTGATAATTCTCCCATCAGCCAATGAAACCAACATCAGTGAGTCTTTTATTGTTGTTCTCCTACAGCAGAAACTGAGTCTGCAAGGAATGAGTCTGCAAACATGAATTAGTATCAATCCTGAATGAATAAAACACTTAAAGGGAAAAAACCTACCCGTTCAAAACTTGTTTTGGCAAAAGGTGAATACACCATGTTGAAATAAAAAACAATCAACAAGCACTTACTAACTACTGAGTCAAATAAGGCATCTTAAAAATATGCTAGACTAATTAGAAATTAATGATAGTTATATTTATAAAATGTGGCCTGCATAATTTCTAATTTGGGAAAATACTGCTTTTTTGTGGTCTAATATATTATTCATCCTTTAAATATATTCATTGAACAATGACAGAGTCATTCTTGGTGTGTAGGATAAAAAGTTCATATGCATGTACTAAAATAGCTTACACAACTTAGTAAATTTTTAGTCACTTCGTAAAACTCTAGTGATTTACTAAGCTTTTTATCCTCTATTTTCTTTACTACCATTAGCCTTAGATGCTGAGAAATATTTTAAAGTCTCCCAATGCTATTTCATTTCTGTCAATTTCCCATTGAATTACTAAGATCATTTGCTTTATGTGTTTTTTTAAAGAATTTATTTATTTATTTGTCAGAGAGATAGAGAGAGTACAGGCAGGCAGAGGCAGAGGGAGAAGCAGGCTCCCTTCGGAGCAAGAAGCCCGATGCGGGACTTGATCCCAGGATGCTGGAGATCATGACCTGAGCCGAAGGCAGCCGCTTAACCAACTGAGCCACCCAGGCGCCCCTGCTTTATGTATTTTAATGCAGTTAGTTGTAGCACATTGAATTTCATAAAACTCATATTGACAAAATGAGAATTTATCATTTAATTTTTATTTATGTACTTTGTACAATACTTAAGAAAATAAAGTTATAAAAATAATGCAACAAATATATGAAAACCAGAAGATTGATAGAACAGTTAATTCATAGACAGAGCCACCTGTCTTCCTTCCTCCCCAACTGAAACCTTTATATTACTTCTTAAGTTTACATTTCTCATGAATTTTTATATACTCGTATTTTTTTTTAGCTCTGAATCCAAAAATAATATACTATTAAAGTATTTCATGCAACAGAATTTAACACAGCATTGAAAACAAATGACCTTTGGTAATCTTTCAAGTACAATTATCAAAAAATATTTAGGAAAAACAAGCAAATACACAAAAATTTATGCAGTATGAACCATTTGTATCATGTTTCAAAGTAATAATTGCACATTATTGATTTAAATCATTCATTTTCTCCCATTTTAGTCTTTCTGCCTTGAATTGTTGCTTATCTTTAAATATTTAACACTGATGTTTGGTTTGTTTTGTTTCCCTGTTCATGATTTACAAGCGACTACACTTGTATGTTTTTTACACTGCACATATTTCTCATATCCAATGTGAAAGAAGCAAATAATTTCACAGAGTTGGAGATTTTAACCCAGAAGTCAGCAGACTTTTTCTCTAAAGTTGCAGAGAGTAAATATTTTAGACTTTCAGCATATTCTTGGGGGGGGGGGGTGTTTATAAAGTTTTAGGGAAGTAAAAAATTCTTAACAGCCTTTGGACCAGCAATTGATAGAACAGTCAGACAAATGAATCATCAAAGACAGAATGGTTGAACAACACTATCAAGAACCTACAGCAAATTGATATTTATAGAACACTAAACTCAACAAAAACAAAATACATATTCTTTACAACTATATAAACTACATTTACCAGCATGCAGCATATAATCAGTCATACAAAAAAATCTAAAATTTAAGAGATTGGAATCATGTGCACATGTTCTCTGGCCACCATAAGATTAAAACTCAGTAACAATAACATATATAGGAAAATTCTAAATGTTTAGAAACTAATCACTTTCAAATAATCAATGGGCCAAAAATGAAATCCCAAAGGATGTCATTCAGTCATTAAATCAAATAATCAAAAATTACTAAAGTGTCAAAATTTGTCAGATGCAAACAAAATAGTACTTCAAAGTTAAATACTGACGCTAGAAAAGAAGAACTACAATCAATGTTCTGAGTTGTCACCTAAAATTAGAAAAAGAACAAGTTAAACCTAATGTAAGTAATAAAGGAAATAGAAACAGAGAAAGAAGAAGAAAGCAATGAATAGAACATGAAAAAAACAGAGAGAAAATAAATAAAATCAGTATTTTGCTCTTTAAAAAGATAAGTAAAACTGATAAGCTTTGCACAAGACTGATTTTGGGGGGAAAAGGAGAAGATAGAAGTAGACCTTGTCAGAAGCAGACGAGGAGACATCACTATAGGTTGTACAAACATTACAAAGATAATTATTATGAATAACAACTTTATGTTAGTAAGTTCAAAAAATGTTTTAAATAAGTTCAAAATTTGATAAATTAGATAAAATAATTAAAAGGTGCAAGTTTCCAAGTGGATATAAAAACAAATGGAAAATCAATTAAAGTTATTAAATTCTCACAAAGAAATCTCCAGGCCCAAATACTTTCACTGGTGAATTCAATTAAACGTTTAAGGAAGAAATTTTAAAAATTCTTTATAAACTCAGAAAATAGAGAATTAAAGGATACTTTCTAATTCATTTTATAAAAGGAGCATTACAAGAACACCACAAGCTAATATTTTTCATGAACACAAATGCGAAAGTATCCTCAAATTTTTACAAATGAGGCAAGTATGTCTATTCCTGCCACTCCATTCAAAATAGTACTGGCAGTCCTCACCAGAACAATTAGGCAGGAAAAAAGAAATTAAAAATATTCACATCAGAAAGGGAAGAGTAAAATTATCTCTATTTTCAGATAACATGATCTTATATGTAGAAAAGTTTAGAGATTGAAAAAAAAACTTTTGGAGCTAATAAATGAATTTAGCATAAATGCGGGATACAAAATTAATATGCAAAAAAATCAGCTATGTTTTATATCTTAACAACAAATTATCCAAAATAGAAATTAACAAAATAATCCCACTTAAAATAGCATTAAAATGAATGAAATATTTAAAAATAAATTTAATCATGCTGTGTTCATGGATTGGGAGAATTAATTTTGTCAAAATGCCTAAAGTACTTTACCAATTCAATGCAATCTCCTTCCAAAAATCCCAATGGCATTTTTTATAGAAACAGAAAATATCTTAAAATTCATATGAAACTGTAAAAGACCTCAAATAGCTACACAACTTTAAGCAAGAATAAAGCAGGAGACATTACACTTTCTGATATCAAATGTATTACAAAGCTACAGTAAACAAAACTGCATGATGCTCGCATAAAAACAGACATATTAATCAATGCGATACAATAGAAACCCAGAAATAAACCCACATGTACATGGCCAAGTGATCCTTAAAAAGGCTGTGAGACTACACAGTGGGGAAAGGATAGTCTCTTCAACAACTGGTGTTGGGAAAACTGGATATTCACATAAGGAAGGAAGGAAGTAAAGAAGGGAGGGAGGAAGAAAGAAAGAGAAATGAAATTGGACCCTATTTCACACCATGCAAAAATCAACTCAAAATGAATTAAAGATTTAAATGTAAGAACTGAATTTGTAGTAAATATAAGACCTTAATGTCTAGAAGAAAACATAGAGAAAAACTTCTGGATATTAGCACAAGTGCCAAAAGCAAAAATAAACAAGTGGAATTACATCAAACTAAAAAGTTTCTGCAAAGCAACAGAAACCATCAACAAAATCAAAAGGTGACCTACATAACTGAAGAAAATATTTTCAGACCATATATCTGATAAATATTCAAATATATAAAGAACTCCTACAACTCAATAGCAAAAAGCCACCCAATTTAAAAATGGGCAAAAGAACTAAATAGACATCACTCCAAAAAAGACATAGAAATAGCTAATGGGTATATGAAAACGTGCTCAACACCAAAGATGGTCAGGGAAATGCAAAGCAAAGCCATAATGAAATATCACCTCACACCTGTTAGAATATGGCTGTTTTCAAAAACAAAATGAAAGAAAAGATAAAAAAATGTTGGCAAGGATGTGGAGAAAAGGGAATTGCTGTGCACTGCTTCTGGGAATGTAAATTGGTACAGCTCCAAAAATTAAAAATGGAACTATCATATGATCTAGCAGTCCTACTTCTGGGTATTAGCCAAAGGAATGGAAATCAGGATCTCCAAGGCATATCTGCACTCCCACATTTATTGCAACATTATTCACAACAGCCAAGACATGGACACAAACTAAACTTCATTGAGGGATGAATGCATAAAGAAAATGTAATGTATACATGTATACATGTAATGGAGTATTACTCAGCCTTCAGAAAGAAAGAAACCCTATTATTTGCAAGAATATAAATGAAACTAGAAGATATTGTGGGAAGTGATATAAGCCAGACACAGGAAGGCAAATACCAAATGATATCACTTACATTATGAATAAAATAGTCAAAATCATAGAAGCAGAGAGCAGATTGGTAATTGCCAGTTGGCAATTCCAGTTGCCAATTGGAAATGGAAAAGTATTAGCCAAAGAGTACAAAGTTGCAGTTACATGAGATGAAAAAGTCCTAGAGATCTACTGAACAGCATAGTGCCTAGACGTAGCAATACCGTAGTATATATTTATAAATTGTCTGGGCTGGTAAATCTTATGTAACTGTTCTTAGTACAAAAAAAAATTAATAAATAGTATGGTGGGAAGAAATTTTTGGAGGTAACAGATAGATCTGTGGCATAGATTGTAGTGATAGTTTCATAGATATGTACTTGTCTTTAAAGTCATCAAGTTGTATATATTAACTATGCACAGCTTTTTGCATGTAAACAAATTTTCTCTTAAAAAATTATATTTATCGGGGCGCCTGGGTGGCTCAGTGGGTTAAGCCGCTGCCTTTGGCTCAGGTCATGATCTCGGGGTCCTGGGATCGAGTCCCACATCGGGCTCTCTGCTTAGCAGGGAGCCTGCTTCCTCCTCTCTCTCTCTCTCTCTCTCTGCCTGCCTCTCTGTGATCTCTCTCTGTCAAATAAATAAAATCTTTAAAAAAAAAAAATTATATTTATCTTTTTCTCTCCTTCTTGACGACCTTAGTCCAATATTTTACCTGCCAGAGCATTACAATCTGCTGTCTGGATTCCTGCTGGACAGACCTTGAAAGACCTTTCTAATATGCTTGGAATAAGGCCCAGTTTCCTCAGCACAGCATAGAAGCCCTCTTATGAATGGCTTTCCATTCTCCAGTTTGCTTCCTTACCAGTTTTCAGATCACGTTTTGCTCCTAGAATTCCAAACTATAACGCTTACACAAACTTTGACAGTTCTGTGCCTTTGCGTGTAATGTTCTCTATTTTTGACTTGTCCTTCTAAACCGTGTTTACAAATCTCCTCCGGGTACTTGAAGAACCAGAGTGGACATCACCATTCCTGACCAATTTAGGCTGAGTTTAGTGCCTTTAATCTTGGTTCACATTGCCCCCATCTGTAACTACGTTTGATTAATTACCACATTTTACTGAGATGTCTCTTCCATTTTGTCCAATTCCCCAGATAAATGTTCTATGCTATACTCCCCTACACCTAATGTAAATCTCACGTAAACACTAGATAAAGGTGAAGTTTTTCAAGTTCCTCCTAATATTTAGATAAGGAGAAAGGAATTTTTATATCTCAAACTCCCACCATTTTCTCTGGCAAATGAAAGACATTCTTCAGTTTTTAACAACTCAGGAATCTTCAGTTTAAAGAATCGAGAGCAGTATGACCATCACTGGTGTGGTTAACCTGGAGAAATGCATGACCACCGTCTCTGGTATGGTTACCTGTTACAATCTGGACTAGATATGCATAACATTAGCCCATAACTGCAGTCTTTCGTTCAACAATTTGGAGTCATTTGCACACTAAGTGAACAATTCACCAGGATAAGCAAAGTGTGATGTTCAAGCCTTAATATGATTTTCTTGACTTTTCCAGGAGTGAATCAAGCCATGATGTTACTTTAAGTGATTGATATATTGCCAGCATGGAGTTTTAAACATCTCAGGTGAAATGTTCTAGATGTGAAAAATTCAAAGACCTGCTATATATTTCTATGTTTAAAACATATTGTGAACTTCCAGTTCACAATTGCTCAAAACTTTGATGAGACTTACCTTGTATAGTACCCAGAAGGCAACAAGTGTCCATGAATGTTTGTGACTGGGTCATCAAGACTATTCTCAGAAGTAATTTTTATATGTCTCTGCCTGCTACAAATAGTAAAAATTTAGTGCATGATCACATTAAGGTAGGCATATCTATGGAGGAAAATGTGCATTGGGGACATTTCTGAGCTAAGAAACACTTTTCCAAATGGATGGATCTTTTTGGTACACTGGATGACTCACTCTGGAATTACTGAGTCCAAATATAGATGACTACTAAGATATCTAGAATCTCCCCAGCAGGGCTTGCTCAATTAAGCCCAAGCAGTTTCCCCAGGAAAAGTTCATATTGCATCTGCACATCTCAGATCTGGTCAAAACCAGACCTGCTTCAATGGGATGAATGGTCAAGAACTCTTGGCCCTTCTGATACATGGATAATGGACATCCAGTTATGGGGGAAGCTTTCTCTCTGTTAGAATCCTCCCTTCTTTCATCCCACTTCCAATGCTCCTATTAAGTTCAGCACATAACCAAGGGTCTGAATGTTTCCGATGCTGAATGAATGAAAAATCTAAGTGACTCTTTAACCAGGTTGTGGGTGACCTCCAGAAAGGTCAAAGAGAGGGAGAAAGGAAGTAATTCAATAAATAATTGACTCTCTAATACACAGCTGAATCCCTTGTGTGCAGAATGTTTTTTGTTTTTTTTTTTTTTTATGCAATCTCTTGGCCTTACTGGCATAAGTTCTCAGGCATTTACCCTGTAAAATATTTGTTTGTTCAAAGTTTTTCATCATAAACAGGAAGGCAGAGATTTTCAGAGCTCTTCTCTATGCTTTATTTTCTTTGTGAGTAATTACTTAAAGCTTTTGAGATTACTAGAAAGATTTTTAAAAGATGACACAGATGGTATTTGTTAGTATTTATGCTTTAAGTTTTGATTATTTAAAACAGAGGAATAGGGAACTGGGCAGTTGGCCCAGCCATCCATACCATTCCTAAGAACAAGTTGACTAACAAGAGAACCAGGCAAACACTACTTTTTCCTGGCAAATGCAAACAAGCAAAGAAACTCACAAAACATTAGATGCAGAACTAAAAAGGAGAAAGAAATCTGGAGGAGAAGGTGGAGGTAGCAAGAGAGTTTCTGCATGTGTTATCCATTACTGGGCTGAGCCACAGCCAAATCCCCAATAGGGATGAAAAATTAAACTTTTAACCAATTAATCATGGGAAAGTCAGTCTTTTTGAGTAAAAGTGTTCTCAGAGAAACCCCTTCTCCTGGTCCCTTGGTAACAGCAGGCCTTTCCAGCCACCAACTGGCTTTCCCCTTAACCAAGCTTTAGTGCAAGTAGTAGAGAAAGACTCACGGAGGGAGCCTTTCCCTCTTTCCCTGCTAGCTGGTAGCTCTACAGAAGTGTTCATCTTCCAGAAGCATTGTCCAGGCATTCTTTGTCATAAAAATAAAGCAGAGTAGAGATGTTAGAAAGAAAATTCATCTGTCCCTTTCAAAGAATGAAGGTATGATTTGACAGCAGTGCCCCCCACTCCCAGCACAGTCGCCAGGCTACTGTTGAGAGATACCAAGGGCTAACTGCTCTTTTTGAGTTTTCCCCCCAGGCCAGGAAGGAGATTTTTCTTGTCAGCAAAGACCCGGAAGCTAGAGGACCTTCCCTCAGTCTCCCCATTCTGTAGGCCAGTCAGCCAGGCGTAAGGCCTCAGTTCACACTCTATCAACTTCTGCTTCATAGCTATTGCTTTGCCATGGGGGTGACCCCAGGCACCAAGCTTGCATATCCAGTTAGCAAACAATGCATGGAGGAAGATTGAGAAGTTGAAGAGTATTCATTTCCTAAGGTAGGTAACAAATCACCACAGTCTCCATGCTTAAAACAACAGAAATTTCCTCTCTCAGAGTTCTGAAGGCCAGAACGTTCAAAATCAAGGTATAACCAAAGCAGTGGCCTTCCAGAGGCTCAAGGGGAGATTGTATCACTTTCCCCATCCAGCTTCCTGGAGCCGCCAGCCTTCCTTGCCTTGTGGTTACATCAACCCTACCTCTGCGTCCACCATCACCTTACCTCCTCCTTTTCCGCATGCCTGGAGTCTCTCTTTATCTCTTACTTACAAGGACACATGTGATTGGCTTTGGGCCCTCAGATGATTCTGGATAATCTCCTAATGTCAAGACCTTTAATCTGAAACTTTCTCCTGTTAGGTAATGTAAGGGCCTACTTAGCCAGAGCAATTTCATCTTGGTTAAACAGTGATTTTGTTGTTTATGCAGTAAAACTTAAACTGACCCTGCACCCACCCCCACCACCCCCACCCCCGCCAGAGGAATTTATTTAGAAGCAAGTCTGGGAAACCAGTAAAATATGGTCTACCAGTCCCTGATAACAGAGCCCAAATACAAGGGCAGGCCAGGTCAGGTGGAGATAACAGAGCCCAAATGCAAGGATGAGTCAGGCCAGGTGGAGACATCCAATCACTAACTCCCTAACGAATGTGGGCCCTGCCTTTTGGGTGCCTTTGGGGCTCATTTTTGGCACCAATTCTGACCAAGGTGATAGGCTAGTTCAAAAAGCTACTATAGGGTGAATTGTAATTCAATTGGCCACCCGTATGTGACCTAGTGTGACTATGCAACTTTCTCTGTGTGTTACAATCTCATTAGCCACCTGTGTGTGGCCAGGCTCAACCACATGGCCTTTGCTCTATAAAAGTTAGTCTGTGAGGCTGGGAGGGGTCGCTTTCTCTGTAAGAGGCGGACCTGAACAGTCGGTTTGATTCTCGATGCTTGGCTCGAAATAAAGCTTTGCTTGATCTTTGCTTTGTATCAGTCTCGCTCCTTTGATCACGGACCCTAAAGGGTAACACTTCCTGGTTGCAGAATTAAGCATGATGTTTCTGTGTGGCCGTGACTCAGAAAGTAAGAAGAGCCTCCTCTATTTAATTCAATCTTCTTTTAATATATTTGATGTCTTAGTCTGCTAAGGTTGCCATAACAAAATACCATAGGCTGGGTGGTTTATACAACAAAAATTTACTTTCTCACAGTTCTGGAGGCTGGTAGTTTAAGATTGAAGGTGCCAGCCACGCTGGATCCTGGTGAAGCCTATCTTCCTGGCTAACAGATGGCCATCTTCCCACTGTGTCCATGCATGGCCTCTTAATTTAGTGTGTTTGAGGAGAGAGAACAAGGTCTCTGGTGTCTCTTTTTATAAGGGTACTAACCCCATTGTGAGAACCACCTCCTCATGACCTCATTTAATCCTGAGTAGCTTCCAAAGACTCCATATTCAAATGCCATCACAGTGGGGGTTAGAGCATCAACTTGAGATTTGGAAGGACACAAACCTTCAGACTATAGCACCTATGTGTTCAGTCTTAGGCTAAAAATGCATACCTACAAATTCCAAGAAGGAAAAGAACCCAGAACCCCAGAATCAACCTAGAGTCTCTGAATACTGGTTCCCTCAAAGATGGACCTAGCTGAGTGAAAAGCAGAACGCTTTTTCCTTCCTGAGGGGTGAAGGTGGCATTCAGGCTCTCTGGCAATTGGGTGGAGATAGAATAAACACTTCATGGGGCAAAAGCTTATGTCATCAGATTTTTTTTTCACCCTCAGACCTGCTACTATCTCATTCTTTTTCAGCTAATGGCATAAACATAATGAAAAAGTATAAATATATTTTAAATTACCTTGTTTTAATAACATCTAGGTCATACTAACCCTTGAGACCCAGAGGTTTCATAACCTTCACAGGATTCCAGACCATATGTTACACATTTTTCTTTGCAAATTTACATTCTGGATCTACATCTGGCTGGGCCTAATCCGAAAACATCATGTAATCATTCTGCAGTGCAATAAATTGTATGACAAGCTAAAGAATGCAAAACCATAATCTAACATTAAAGCATGTATTTTTCACTGTTAAATAGTTCAGCCGCTTATCCTCAGAGATCAGTAATGCAGCCACTGAATCCAACTTCCCTTGATGTGTTCTGAACAAGGAGATTCAGAAATATCGATCCTTCTTCTTATACTTTTCTATGGTCTGTGAAAAGAAGAAATCACAAATATTTACCTCAGGCAGTGCTTAGAAAGATAGGCTGCTGATCACGTATGAGAACATCTTAAATGTGAGAGAGTATGAGAGGAGGTGAGAGAGTAAGGCAGAGAGACAGAAAGGTGACTACACTGGAAAGACTTGGAACAAATGAGAAAGATCACTCTGGAGCCAGCTGGCCCTGTAGATGAACCTTTAAACTGTAAAAAGTATTTTGTCCTATTTATAGAGAAATT
Organism: Mustela putorius furo; assembly: GCF_011764305.1. NCBI lineage: Eukaryota > Metazoa > Chordata > Mammalia > Carnivora > Mustelidae > Mustela > Mustela putorius. Next base: position 7,247,706 of record NW_025422010.1, on the reverse strand, counting down.
TCCCCATGGATATTGCCCAATTCTTCTTGTGATCATTGAGACCATCTTCTGTCTTGAAGGAAATAGAAGCAATGTAGAATTTAAAGATAAGCAATAAAGAACAGAGGCTAAAAATCTCTAAAGCTCTTTGTTTCCTCTGAAAGTAAAACTATACATTAAATATATCGCATTTGCTTGAGGTAAACCCACAGTCAACCAACCTCTTTCCCTTTCATATACATGGGGTCTTTTCCTTGTGCCTAAATTGCTTGTTGATTGCTGAGTGCTATGAAAACAAACTCTTCTTTTTGGATGTGTTTCCTTCCTTCCTTCCTCCCTTCGTCTTTTCTTTCCTTCCTTCCATTCTTTCAAGAGCACAGAGGACTATCGTGAGTATGAAAGATATCATAATTTATAAACCTAACATTCATAATGCTGCAACTCATAGACAAATAGCTGGCCCTATTGGAATACACAGAAAGAGTAGGCTGTTGTTTTGGTTTTGGTTTTGGTTTTGTTTGAAGAACCACGTGGAATCTGCTGCTGGGATTTCTGTAGCATGACCTTAAATGTTCTCTTAGGGTGTGTTGAGGAAATATTCTGAAATGCATATTTATAACAAAGCCTACATGTATGTGGCTTGATTGGCAGAAATGTATTGCACTAAGGGTAGCTTCCAACCTAAGAATGGGTTTCACTCCCATTGATCTGTCCTAATTTGATTGTTTGCCATTAAGACTCTTCCTCCAGGTAACCACATAGTGGGGAGACTACTTGGCCAGAAACCTGTTTTACCCAAACTACCATTGAAATGGCTCCCCTGGCTGTGGCTTTAGCAGTGATAGGCAGCCAGAAAAGTCTATCTGTGCTACCTAGTGGTTCATAAATCAAGGATTTGTGAACTGAGGATGCCCAAGCTCCCTCTTTGTTGACAAGCATATTCTTTAGTTGAAGAAAGCCCTGAAGTTTTCATAAATGCCAAGTTCTTTCAGAACAACAAGCTGGGTAAGAAAACATGATTTCTAGAAGGACCGTACCTTTCAAAACTATTTTTTTTAAAAAATGGTTTCAACTCATTGCATTTTTAATTATATTACTTAAAAATGGAAAAACAGTTGTATTCTCAAAACAGCAACTATTAAATAAGTTCATGAGCCAAATTGTATCTGAAGAATACACTGGATTTTCTAATGGTGGAAATTCAGAGATCTTTTTGTGAACAAAGTTTTTATTTTTTTTTTAAGATTTTATTTATTTATTTGACAGAGAGAAATTACAAGTACACTGAGAGTCAGGCAGAGAGAGAGAGAGAGAAGGAAGCAGGCTCCCTGCTGAGCAGAGAGCCCGACGCGGGACTCGATCCCAGGACCCTGAGATCCTGACCTGAGCCGAAGGCAGCGGCTTAACCCACTGAGCCACCCAGGCGCCCCGTGAACAAAGTTTTTAGACATTACAGAGGGTTTGCGAATACCCATCTACCTTGGATAGAAACATTTTAAAGGCAAACGTTTACCATTGAATTAGCTGCAAATTGGCAGCAGGCCTCGGTTGTAAGCCTGCCTGTGCTGTGGTTTTATGATTACTATTGCCTGTATCATCAATTTGTATTTACTATATTCCACTCCTAAGTGAAAACACAGTTTACTGCATAAACCACAAAAGCCTCTTGGTATCCTTCTCAGTCAGGCATTAATAATGCATCCTGATGTCCTGTTCGTAAAAGCAAGTGCATTTACAAATTTCACATTAACCACTGAGGCCTCCACAGGGCCTGGTGCCCTCTGACAGCCATCGGAGGTAGGAGAGCTGGAGCATCCCTGGCCTTGCCCAACACCTGCCTCCCTGTGGGCAACAGCCCCCAGCACTTCCCAGTTTCCCCATCTGCTCCGCTGCTCCACTGAAACTTTGGGTCTAATCAATTAACCTCTTTCAAAGAAGGGGCAATTCTTTTAAAATTTGATTGACTGCATTACAGCCACAGAAAGTCAAGACAGACAAGTGAAACACCCTAGCTAGACAATCACCAAAATTTAACATATTCAGAGCAAATGAAATAAGGCTTTTTCCATGGAGCATCCTTTTTACTCTTTCAAGACAATCTTAATCATTTTCTCCACAATAACTGATTTTTAGTCAAGTTCTTCTGAGAACTGAGGTTAATTACCTCAGGCTCAGCTGAGGTAATTTTTAGGAAAAGAGAACCAGTGTCCTGTATATACCTGTAACTCTTGCTCTGGTCAAAGATGAAGACCCCCTGACACAGAATACACCAGAACACTTCCCTGCGCTATTCCCACCCTCGTCTCTGTTCTTCCAGTTCTTGTGGCCCTTTATTCGTTATCACTTTCATCCTATACATTACCCTTTTCCTTCCTTCTTCCCTCCCTCCCTCCTCCTCCTCCTGCTCCTTCCTTTTCCTCCTCCTCATTTTTTTTCTTCCCCGACCCTTTCTCCTCCTCTTCCTCTTCCTTCTCCTCCTCCTCCTCCTCCTTCTTCTTCTCTCTCTCTGTCTCTCTCTCCCCCTCACTCCTAATCAAGGATTTGGACTCTGACCTGCCTTGGGGTGTGACCCCAACAAATGTATCCTGCCTTTCAGCAACCTCAGCAGAGACCTGAAAATAATACTTCCCTTGCAAAATTTCTGTGAGAAGTGAAATTACATATGTAAAAGTAGTTAGCACAGCCTGGAATACAAAAAAATGGTCCTTACTTTTCAACTTTTGCTTGTCTTTCTTTCCTCTTCCGTGTCTGCTGTTTCCCTTACATTTGATTGTGCAATATGACTTGATCGGAGACATTTAATACCACTTATGATTAATATTTAACAACACAACCTCTAATAATCTTCTGATTCACGTGAGAATTGCTCTTTCCTACAGTAATCTAGGTATCAGTGTATGATACGAACGTCATAGAAAAATAGTGATAATGAAAAGAATTCACACTTCATGTTCTTACCATTCACTTCAGAAACAGCCCTGCCCTCTTCGATGTCCAGACTAGCTGTATTTAATTTAATCCCACAAATCCCTTTAAAATGTGAGATGAATAAGAAATCTGTGTTATCTTGCACAGTCATTTGAAAGGACTCATAAATTGAGATATAATATGTAATCCAGTTAGTTATGTGTCTCTACCATATTTCTTGGGACTCGAATAGTTAAACTCCACACAGGCGATGATATTAGGTTTTCATTGGAATTGCCTAAATGTACTCATCATATGGGACTGATTTTTGTGACCACTGAGATAACATAAGCAAAATGGGACAGGCCCTTAACAGCAAAAGAAGAACCTTCTCTTTCAGTGGTCTTGTTCAGCTATCAGTAAGCATGTGTTACCCCTAGTAATTTATAGACTCTTAATATGGGGGAGAAACCTGGAAGTCTTCTACCAGTTCAAAGCAGAAATTTTCCTCGACCCCTTTCCAATGTACTAGAAGGAAAACCTCTAAGAAAATAGATATTTAGTTGTCTTGTTTTGTTTCTTCAGATAATGAAATGTCTACATGATAAAAATTAAATCTAGGGACGCCTGGGTGGCTCAGTGGGTTAAAGCCTCTGCCTTCGGCTCAGATCATGATCCCAGGGTCCTAGGATCGAGTCCCGCATCGGGCTCTCTGCTCTGCAGGGAGCCTGCTTCCTCCTCTCTCTCTGCCTGCCTCTCTGCCTACTTGTGATCTCTGTCTGTCAAATAAATAAAATTCTTTTTAAAAAAGTAAAATAAAAGTAAATCTAAGATTATATCAATAAACTGTGAATGCATATGAAAGTGGCAAATAAGCTTCATCATGAGCAAGTTTAAGTTTTGGTAGTAAAATTCTCTGAAGGGATTATATAAGTAGTTGGCGTCTGTTTTATATAGAACATGTTTTAGACGGTGTGGAAGTTTATAAACTAGTAGAGGTTATATAAAAAAAAAAATTGCCAAAAATTTTTTTTTGCAAGCTAAAGTAGAAGTGACATCAGAAAGGTATAGATAAAGTGTCTTGGGTGTGTAGAGCAGAGAAAATACACTTCCTTCTGAAAGGATAGGTTTAAATTGTTAAGAAAATTTAAAAAGCATTGAAGTCATGTCTTCCCTAGATACATTAATTTAATGAGTTGCAACATATCAAAATTCAAAAAAATGTAATGAATCACTGGAGTCTTACAGACCATACACATTATAAGTACAACATAAATCTTTGTTCTGTGAATCCATGAGAGAAACTTTAAAATAAAATGGAAGGCATTCTGCTAAATGTACATCTTCACCTGAAATACAGTGGGATCCTGAGATCCAGAAAAAAATCAACCCAAACAATTACGGAGATGATCGGATTTTCATATGAGGATAAATTAAAAATACCAAAACCCTTGGGGTATGTGGTTAGTTCAGTCAGTTAAGCATATGGCTCTTGGTTTCAGTTCAGGTTATGATCTCAAGGTCATGAGATAGAGACTACCTCAGGCTCCCTGCTCATTGCAGAGTCTGCATCTTTCTCTCTCCCTTTGAACCTTCCCAAATAAATCTTAAAAAAAAAAAAAAAAAAAAAAAAAAAAAGCTTTAGGGCAGATCCCAGCACAACTTTAATTCATAGAGAAGAGTAAACATCTCAAGTACATGTCACTGAAGCTTCTTAAATTTTGAAAAAATATATGAAGTGAGCATAGATCAAATCATCAAATTGGACTGACGAAAATTGCTTTCACTTTGTTAACTGTACTTACAACTAAAACATTGACAGCACCAATCAAAAGTCAATGGGCCTAACTGGATCTTTCCTGAGTGTCCACTCTCTAGATCCTCAGCCCAGATACATATATGCACTAGAATTTATTTGATTTGCATAAAGCCTTAGTTTGGGTTCTCTTGGGAGTGGACCTTGAGACAAGTGTTTCAGTACTCCCAGTTTACTGGGGAGATGAAGAAAACATCACTGTGGGAGTACGAGTTGAGACAAGGCAGTGAGGTAGACAACAAATGGTTCTTTATCAAACCATCAAACATTATCAAACTGAGGGCCCCGGAGGATTCTGGGAAACAGGGAATCTGGGAGCCATGTATCTCAGACAAGGGTTGGAATCGCTGAGGTAACTATCTGCCAACTCTTGTCATTGGTTGAAGACCACTCCTCAGACAGTGTTAATTTCCCAAATAATTTCTTTGCTGCCTCTGCCTGGGACAGCCAAGGCTTTGATGGCCAAAGAAAGTCCTTAGGGAAAGAAAGGCAGAGGTGGGCAATAAATTGGACAGTGGAATGAGGTGGTGCGAGCAAGGTGGCATGTGTGGGTACAGCTGCATCTGCCACTCAGAGAATGCATGTCTTGACCTTGATAACCATCTTAAAAGCCATCTTAATTGAGGTCTCAGACAACGGAGAAGCCAGCTCCAGAGTATCACCCTTGGTCATGCCGTCTTACGTTATAGTATTGGGAGTAAGCTGATTGTTCCACCCTACCCGTCGGCTTCCTCTTCTTCCCACACGAGGAAAAGAAACACAAACAGATCCTACAGCCAAAACTAAAACCAATTCTGTCTCAGGGAAGCCATCACAGAAGTGAGCTCTGCCATGCAATGTTTTTCTGGTAGCGATCTCCCTAACAAACTGTAAAGAGAAAGAAAATGGAATAGTGCTCCTGCCACACTCTGCCAAGTTTAAGCAGGCAACCAACTCAGTCCTTACTTAAGTACTTTAAGTACTTATAAAGTTTATTTTAAAGTTTATGCCAATGAGGCTGAAAACACTGCTGGTAGTTCTAAGGAGTTCTAAAATAAATTAATATATCTGAAGCCTCTAATGGCTTTCTGTTGACTGTCTAGAGATTTAAAGGGAAAAGTTCTCCACTAACATTAAGCAGCTGTCAGCAGCCTGTGTCTGACCATAATGCACACAGCCTGCTTTCCAAAGCATCAAGCCCATGACAAACACCACTGTCAGACCAGCAGCCACATTACTAAAATGTCAGTAGGAAAATGACCCTTCTAGTCACATTTCTTATAACAATGGCGACAGTATCATCACTTAAAATTTACTCTTCTGCACTCTTGCAAAAACAATGAAGCCTGACTTACCTAATCTAAAGGAGTAATAGTTTCCATATAGTCTTGGGATTTCTGAAAACATGCTATTTACAAAGCTATAACTTATTGAAATTCTCAAAGAAAATAAATTCTCCACATTCTGCCTATGCCTACATGAGGGACCTCTGCAAGTCTGGGGCTCCAGAAACCCTGCTTGGTCCATGGAGACACACACAATTGGAAACTCTTTAAAAAGATACGATAAATAAACCAAATTGGCTTACTCTTATGTAAGTTTAGGCAGGTGTTGTAATGTCTAGATTTTTCTAGCTCATCCCTTAATTCATTCAACAAATATTGACCCACCTACTGTTGAATGCCAGACCCTGTACTAAATATTAGGTAACCAGTGGTGAGCAAAGCTGTCTCCTTTTTTATTACTTATGACACATATAGCAGCAGAATTATGCTTAGAGAAAACAAAATAAAGAAAACTGCTAGAAAGCTGTTAGCCCTATTTGTTTGATTTTGTGACCCCATAACCTTCAGGGGTTCCTCATTGTTCTTATGATAAAAACAAAGTCCTTTACATAGTGTGGAACATGTGTAAGAATTTACTTTAGGTATTTTTTAAGAAGATATTTCATTGAAGAAATGATGCATACAGTGGAAATCTTTTTTTTTTCCATTTTTTTGTCCCACACCTTTGCAAACATAGCAAACAGAGTACCCTACCTGGTTTTATAGAAGAATAGAGATTCTATTCAGATATGCAAGTCAATTCAAGTTAGAAATGCCCAGTCCTGCATTAGTTCCTAGAAAAACATGGAAGTATAATGTATAGGTGAATTCAATATGATGAAAAACTTTCCAATGTTTAAATATGATAAATACAAATGTACATTTTGGGTTTAGTTTTGAATATTTAAAAGCTGGAAGAATCTAAAACTGTTTCAGAAAAAAGTCATGTCTTCAGTATTCCTACAACCCTGTCACTGTCATCTGACAAATAATGGTTAGGATAGATTTTTATATTTATAGGCAGAAATATTATGAGATTTTTTTTCAATCATGTGTTTCTTTAAGTCTTTTAGAAAGATTTTCCTTTTCCTTGAAGATACCTAGGCTTATTTACTTATAAGCCTAAACCAGACACCAGTGGATTAAAAAAAAAATTCTCAGTTCACTTCAGCCAATTAAGGATAATTTATTCATGGAGAACCCAGAGAAAAAAATTCATTCATCCATTCAACAAAGTATTTATTAAGTGTTTATCATGTGCCAAGTGCTGTTTCAAGCATTTCAAATTGAATGTGAGCAGAAAAGTCCCAGAGCTCATGAAGCTCTTATGTAGAGTCAGAAGGGCTAACTGTAGCCCACAGTCTATGTGCAAACTGGCTAAGTGAACCAGGGTAAGACACATTGCACTTGGGGACTTCAGGTTCCTCATGTAAAAAAGTCAAGAAGCTCTCTAGACTTCTATTGTTTGCACTAGGGATAATACCAAATATAAAATGGCTTATGGGGGTGCCTGGGCAGCTCAGTGGGTTAAAGCCTCTGCCTTCAGCTCAGGTCATGATTCCAGGATCCTGGGACCAAGCCCCACATGGGGCTCTCTGTTAAGCAGGGAGCCTGCTTCCTCCTCTCTCTCTGCCTGCAGCTCTGCCTACTTGTGATCTCTGTCTGTCAAATAAATAAATAAAATCTTAAAAAAAATGGCTCATGTAGATGAAGATGATACTGGTAATAAGAAACATTTTCCCATTTAAGAGGATGAATCTTTGCAAATCCACTCACATTCTCTTGCTAATCTCTTAATATGAAAGTAAACAATCTATTGTCCCAAGGATCTAATGTGGATGGATTCTAAGCTGGATTTAAAGGCATTAATCTTGGACCACCTTGGTGGCTCAGTTGTTTAAGAGCTGACCCTTGATTTCAGCTCAGGTCATGATCTCAGGGTCCAGGGATCAAACCCCCCTCAGCAGGCTCTGCATTCAGCAGGGAGTCTGTTTGAGGATCTCTCTCCCTCTCCCTCTACCCTTCTCCCCACTCATGCTCTCATGCTCTCTCTAAGATAAATAAATCAGTTAAAAAATAAATAAACACATTAATCTTGAATTCTAAATCAGATTCTAATCAATCTGATTTATAGATTGAATCTTCTTTAGAAATATTTTCATGGACCAAATATGGTAAACTAAATGAAGTATAGTATTTACTACATAAAATAATTCAAATCCTCAAAATATTGGAAATGTTGAAATCACATCATCAGTATCAAAGCAAGATACTATGTACTCACTAGAGTATAAGTCACAAGAAGGCTGAGATTTATATCTGTTCCAATCAGTCCCTTGCCCCAACAACTTAAACTCTACCTACGTAGAGTAGACACTTCATATGTGCTTGGGGGGTTTTGTTGATTGTTGTTGTTTTTTCTCAGGGAGATCAGCCAAGCTCAACCTAGATCAGTAGAACTGGTCAGCTGACCCATAAATACATGAGCAATAATAAATGGTTATAGTTTTAAGTCACTGTGTCAGGGACATTTATTACACAGCATTATTGTGGCCATAGATGATTGATACAAGTGCTTTATGGAATCACACGGGGGGCTGAAGAAGTGGACTCTGGGCCCACATCACAAACAGATTCCTTGATGTCAAAAAGTTGTACAATCAGAAGATCCCTTGCTAAGTTGACAAGATAAAGTTGCAAACCTTGCTTCCAGAGCCCTCTCACTTCTGCTGTGATCAGGAAGCTCACGATAGAGTTGCCAACTCAGAACCGTGTTACCGCTGCTACTGTTATGATGAATATCATCAGAACAGAAAGATCTGTTTCATTTTATTCTGTGTTTCCCTTTTATTCCATCTAATTCAGTTATGCTGCTTCTTCTTACCAGCAGAATATAAATTACATGTGAACTTCAGCGGCAAAGGAATCTAAGATCCGAAGGATTTTTTAAATAAAAATTAACTTTATTTTTTATTATTATTATTTTTTAATTTATTTTTTATTTTCAGCATAACAGTATTCATTATTTTTGTACCACACCCAGTGCTCCATGCAATCCCTGCCCTCTATAATACCCACCACCTGGTACCCCAACCTTCCACCCCCCCGCCCCTTCAAAACCCTCAGATTGTTTATTATTTATTTTTAACCGAAATTTATTGACATGTTAGTTTTGGGTGAACAACATGATGATTCAATATTTATGTATATTATAAAGTGATCACCATGATAAGTCTAGTTAATATCAATCACCACACATAGTTACAGATGTTTTTGTTGTAATGAGAACTTTTAAGATCTGCTCTCTTGGCAACTTTCAAATATACAATGCAGTATTACTAATTCCAGTTTCATACTATACTAGAGTGTTACTAACTATAGTATAAAAATTAATTGATTGAATATTTTAGAACATATTTAAAGTATTTTAAGGTATTTTTACATTTACATGTATTTGAATTAACTGCTAATTAACATGTTAATTGATAAATCCAAATTATAGAAGATAGATGGTAATTCAAAGATATGTAAAGAACTGGATGTCTAGGGGCGCCTGGGTAGTTCAGTCGTTAATGTGTCTGTCTTTGGCTCAGGTCATGATCACAGGGTCCTGGGATCGAGTCCCACATCAGGCTCCCTGCTCCACAGGGAGCCTGCTTCTCCCTTTCCCACTCTCTCTGCTGTGTTCCCTCTCTCACTGTGTCTCTCTCTGTCAAATAAAAAAATAAACTCTTTTAAAAAAATGGATGTTTAAAGGGGCTATTAGAGATCCTTTTCTTCCAATCTAGGTAGAAAGACATCACTTAAAAGAGGCAATATTATAGAAGTTGTTTCTAAAAGGCAAGTGAAAGTTGGGGAAAATATCTCAATAGTTACAAATCATTGAGTTCGCCAAGCCTAAGGGAAAGAGACCTAGGAAAAATCACCCAGATTAATAGGTCATCTTTTGATGCTCCTTGACAAAAGGGTTTGGATGGGTTTATATCTTCATACTTACCATAATGCTTAGCAACTTGTATGGGACTAAATGCACATATGATTAAAGGTTGACTGCAGAACTGACTGAAGGTATAAGAAATACACATTCGATCAAACCATTACAAGGAGCAAGTCAGTATCCTCCGAATCTGAATCCTGGAGCCATCTGCAGTTACTTGATTATACCAGTATATAAGACAAGTTGCTTTATAAATACAGATAGAGGAAGGAGAGATTTACTGCTCAGGAAAATGCAGGAGGAAATTGGAGATTTAATCTGGGTGCTCGGTGGAAGAGGGTGAGAAGAACAACAATTGCTGGAAGGCTAAGGATTTTGGAAGGAAAGGAATGCAGTGAACTCCAGACCCATCAGAATAGTAGTTAAACCTTATTTAATATTTATTATACATTCATATTATTATATAATAATTTTATTTCATAATATAATATATAATATAATATTAGTTTTGTTGGAGTTATTCTTAATGGAAGCTAAGAGAAAGATTAAAATTAAGGTGTAGAACGAATACCCCAAAGATGAAGCAAAGTCCGTAGGGCACATCCTGAGAACACAGACCCAGTGCATACACAAAAGCCTGAACAGTGACTTCAAGAATCATGTGACACAGAGTGGAGGTTCAAGTTGATCTGCTTAAGATCTCAAATTTCCGGGAGACACAAATTCATATGCATGTGCATGGGTTTGCTTCATATTTTTATTTATAGGAAAAGTTTCTTTTTCATACTGTTGTATCGAGGTGTAGACATTTTGTTCTTCCTGACTTTCTTTGGCTCACTGCCCTTGAGATATTGTCTTATGTCCATTCAGCACCCAATTTCTTACTGGCTTTCACTTAACATATTGTTAGACACATACCCTTCTTCAGATCACTTCTGGTACTTCTGACTTCTTGCAGGGTCTTTGCTAAGCTCTATCCTCAACTGGATTTATATCAGAGCCCAACAAACAGCAAGTAAATGCAGAAACCTCAATCATCCCCCCTAAACGTGGTATGACATTATGCACAAAGACCAAAGATAAAATTTTAGAAAAAGCAAGGATCATAATATGAATAGTCATATTATAGTATTTGAAATGTGGCATTGGATTAAATAATACATCTTTGAATCTCTGAAAAAACCCATTGAATCACAGGCCCAATATTCACCCTCCTTATTAATAGCTTATACACATGCTTCAGCAAGTATTTTATTGCACATTAGATGGGAAATGCCAAATTAGAGATTGGAAAAGGTGGAAGTTAAAGAAAAAGGGACTTACTTGTACTATGAGTCAAATCTATGGACACATATACTAAATTTTGGTCCAAATAATGGCTATGCATGCAAAATCTAGCCAATGGATTTTATTATAAGAATCCCTCAAGTGTTTAAAATATTTACTAGGAGATCCAATCATGAGAGTCCAGGGGGCTAGCAAACCATAGGAAACTGTCTTTAAAAACAACCACAAAAAAATAAAAACAAATAAAAGTAGGTAGATTAAAACATAAATAAATAAATAATAAATAAAACCACAAAATTGTAAAATGATTGACAGAAATTTCTGCAGACAACTGGAGTGTTATAAGAATAAAGATGTGGTTCTCACTTGGGTGCTGAGTCGATTACTTCTAGAATAGATGTGGAAATCTGGAGCTTCTTAGGATTAGTTGGAAATTTCTGAAGGGATATATGTTCTCCATATATCTGTTCTGTCCTTTCATGACAGAAAACTGTATGAGGGAAGAAAGAAACAAAACAGACAAAAAAAAGATTTAATTATAAAATTTTACATAAAGAAAAAAAATCCAGGTAGTTTCTTTCATAATTTCATGATCCAAACTACATTGTGTGTTGTTTACCTCATCTCTTTTAGCAAATATCTCTTCATTTTCTTTATTCTCTCTCTTTTTGCCAGTCCCCTGGTCCATGATGAACTTGGCTGTCCCATGTGCTCTGTTGGCCTAACTATAAAGAAGGATGTGTTTAATAACACCCTTGATGATAATAAAATAATAAAGCATACAGTTCCTACCATCTCATTTGTATGATAAAGACTCACTAGAAGTTCTTCTGCCTGCTTTTCATTCTGCCCAAGCTCCCAGATAGATGACATTTCTCAACCTTCATGTCAATATGTGACATTAGTGCCCAATGGAATGTGAAGCAGAAATGATATTCTCCACTTCCCATCCTGGCACATTAAATCCTCTGAGCAATTAATCACTCTACATCGTCCCCTGAATAAAAGGTATAGGATCTAACAGAAGATTCTGAGGCTTAGGAATTAGCCAAGCCACAGATAGAAGGAGGTTGGGTCACTGCATTACAATGTGTAGAGTTCCCTATTGAATACTGGCATCAGACACTTATAAGCCCAGAAAACGGATTTCTACAGTGCTATGCCACAGTACCTGTGGGGGCTTGTTACTAAAGCATTTATCCCTCCTGAATATTATGCTTTGGTATGTCAAAAAATGTTATCAGTTTGGTAATGCAGTGCTCTTCAAACTAACTGTGGTGAAGGACTCCCTAGTCTTTTTGTTTTTGATCATTTTGTATTTTAAATTTCTAATCTAGTGTGGCTTGACAACTTGTAAAATACAATAAAAATAAGTGACTAGAAAATAAAATTTAAAAATAATAAGGATATCCAAAATAGAAATTTAGTATTAGTAGAGTCAATGGGCATTGTCAAATTGCTATAAAGTTCTTAAACTTTCTTTGCTCTAGTACATCCTTTCATAATCTCTTTTTGAAATTACAGTTTTTATGGGTGCCTGGGTGGCTCAGTTGGGTAAGTGTTCAACTCTTGCTTTCAGCTCAGGTCATGTTCCCATGGGTCCTGAGATCAAGCCCCACAGGGGGCTCCACATTCAGCAGGGAGTCTGCTTGGGAGACTCTCCCTCTGCCCCTCCCCCCACACGTACATGTGTGCTCTTTCTCTCTCTCTTTTTTTCTAAAAATAAATAAACAAATCTTTAAAAAAATAAATGAATAAAATCACAACTTTTAAAACCTAGCAATAAGAAAACAAATAATTCAATTAAGAAATGGGCAAAGATCTGAACAGACACCTCACCAAAGAAGATATACAGGTGGCAAGTGAGTAGATGAAAAGATGTTCAATATCATTTGCAATTAGGAAAATGTGAGGTGAACAGCAATGAGATATTGCTACACACCTACTAACGTGGCCAAAATCCCAAACAGTGACAATATTAAAGGCTGGGAGGAGAGATAGAGCCACAGGAATTCTCCTCCATTGTTGGTAGAGAATAGTATAGTATAGCCATTCTGGAAAACAGTTTGACAAATTCCTACAAAACTAAATATTGTCTTACGTAGCAATCCTGTCTACCCAAAAGCAGACACATGAATATTAATACTTTTATTTATCATCACCAAAAAGTGAATGCAATCAGGACATCCTTGGGGTGCCTGTGTAGCCCAGTTTTGTGCTGCCTGCCTTCAGCTCAGATCATGATCCTAGGACCCTAGGATAAGCACCACATCAGGCTCCCTACTCAGTGAGGAGTCTGCTTCTCCCTCTCCTCTGCCCCTCTCCCTGCTCATGTGCACACGCAATCTCTCTCTCTGTGTCAAATAAATAAATAAAATATTTTAAGAAAAAACTAGGTGAATGGATAAACAAATTGGTATATCTGTAAGATAAAATGTTATTTTTAAATTTGCTAAAATTTAAATTTAAATTTAAAAATTTAAAAATAATATTTAAAAATTTTATTTAAAAATAATATTTTAAATTGCTAAAATTTCAGCAAATTTAATAAATAAACGATTAAACCATGTGAAGATATGGTTGAATCTTAAATGCATATTGCAAAGCAAAAGAAGCCAGTCTGAAAAGGCTACATACTATAGGTTCCACTTATATGATGCTCTGTAAAAGGAAAATCTATGGACATGGTAAATAGATTAGTGGTTGTGGGAATTTCAGGGAGAGGAGTGAGGTAGGCTAGAATGATGAAGCACAAGGGCTATTTTAAGGTGATGAAACCATCTGTTGTGATGGATATATGGCTCTACGCCTTTGTCAAAACCCATAAATCTTTACAGCAGAGAGAATGAACTCCACTGCACACAACCTTTTTTAACAAATCAGTTAGCAAAGGGATCCCAGGGTGAAACACAAACTGTGACAAAAGTATATGACTGTGCGACAAACAGATGAAACAAACTAACTGAAGGGGTAGAGGACAAAGATACTGACCCAACTTTGGAATTTAGTCAAGTCTGTAAGATGGAAGACAAAATAAACTGTGCATAAGCACCATACTCTGGTTGATAAAATCATTTCCCATAGAAGTACGCGTTAAAAATTCAGAAATCACTAAGCCCGTACACTAGAACTGAACCAGTAAGTAAATGTGCAGCAGAGGATGGGAGCCATATTTTTCAGTGTTGAGTGGAAGGTTACAAGCAAAAAAGGGAGGAGACTATAATGGTCCACTTGACAATGGATACAGTTCGAGATATCAGTATGAGAACATGCTGGGTTTAATATGGATTCACATGACTACATGTAGAAATATTTATAGATATGTATATATGCCTGAGTTAGTACCACACATATATTCCCTTGCTGCCTGCTGAGAGGCTTGGAAGCCCTGAAGCTCCAGTGGCAATGAGCACACCTAGTAACCAGTCGTGGTTTCCAGCACCAGCCTCCAATGAAAGAACCCAAGGCAAAGAGCTAATTCCAAGACTGAGGCAGGAAATATGCAAAGGGATCCAGGAGCATCTTGTAGTCAGAAAGTAAGGAAGTATTCCCAAAAAATGCCTACTCTGATGCGGCTATTTCAGAGCAACACACTGGAACCAATTGAAAGACCATCCACTATCCAAAGGTGGAACAAACTGAGCAGAAAAATAAAGTATAAAAAAAGAAAAAGAAAATAGCTCTGGCTTATAACCCAAGTATAAAGTAAATATCCAGGAGTCAATGCTGCTATAAATAAATGACTCAATAAATAAATAAGAGGAATAAGTAAATCTCTCATACAGTAGAATTCCAAATAATTTATGTGAACACTTTGCCCTCAAGGAGTGTAACTCCCAATGTGGGCTTCCTTCCAAAATATGCATAGTGACTTCCTTCCAAAAGTACAATATGGACCTTTAATGTCACGAAGCACCACACCAACCCATCATTGTTTGTGATGCAGTATTTGAATGAATAGGCTTTCTTAAGAGAATCTCCACGGAACTCCGTGATTCAAAATGTAAAGAAGAAAGTATCAGAATGATCCAAGGCCGGCCCCAGGAGAGTTAATCTGAGGATATCATTGATGTTTTTGCCAATCAAAAGCAATTTTACGATCCTAATATGTAAAATTTTTTCAGCTCCCTTTTGCATACTAAAGAAAAGGGGACTCTGGAATTCAACCAGAAATCTAAACTTCTGTGTGAAGCTTAAATGGGAATTTTTCTTTGTATCCCCGTAAACTTTGGAGAAAAGCTATAGTTAGATGGTATATTCACTTGCTAAGGTTACCATCGCAAAATATCACAGACCGGGTGCCTTAAACAACACAAATTTAATTTATTTGTTTTCTCAGAGTTGTCAAGGCCAGAAACCCAACCAGGTTTTTTGGTAGTCTCTCTTTCTGGCATACAAATATTACTCTCTGGCTCCTCACACGGCCTTTCCTTGGTGTGCTCCGAGAATACAAGAGCTCTCAGGCAGCTCTTCCTCTTGCACACCCTATCAGATTAAAGCCCCACCCTCATGACTTCATTTAGCCTTGATTAACTCTTTGAAGGCTTCATTTCTAAATACAGTCACATTGGGGCTAGGGTTTCAACATATGAATTGCAGGAAGACAGAATTCAGTCCGTAACAGATGAACAATCAAATTCCACTTTTGGGGTGAACTTTTGCTTTCCACACACCTATTATGTTTTCAGGGTATTAAAATTGTCTAGTAAACTTAAATATAAGGTCTGGAGTTAGCCAGTACTACATCCTATTATTTCTTTTAGATGTTTATGAACTTTATACTTACACCTTTCTTGACTGTCATAAATAACATCATTTATGTTCATATTGGGAAAAAATAGACCATTACTACTTCCTTTTATTTTACCAGAGGAATCTGAAGAAGAAAACATATTAAATAACTTATTCTGTATGACTACAGACATATTGCAAAGTAAGATTAAGACTCAGTATACCAAGCCTTCGTACCTGCATAATGCTGGTTTTCTAGTTGCTTCTCATAATACTCAGCAGTTAGATATAACCCAATGAGTTTTATTTCTGTATTCTAGAGTTAGAACAAAAAAGCTTCTTCAAGTTTTTCACCTATTATTTAGATAGAGTCATTGGGAAGTTTTCATCCTTAAAATTTTTTTTTAATTAATTTAACAAAGGAGTCCTGGAGGCTCAGAGGACAAACTGGACTTGCCTAGTGAGTGAGGCCACAGCAGGGAGAAATGTCAGAAATCCTCAACTTCACGCCATTTCAAGGAAATTATTGAAGACCACAGAAATGTAGGTGTTTGTAAAACACATAGATTTCATAGACTCTTTAAGTCTGTTGAAATTACATATTCCCTCTGAGCCATCATGATCACTATGCATGGCTACAATCATCATTTGACCCAAGTAATATTATGATTATTATGTTATCAATTGATAGGAAAACATGGTAACATCTCCAGAACATTATTAATTTGTAATCAAAACATGTTAAGAGAAGTGAGGCAATGTGGAGAAGGGTGAGCTATCCTAGAAAAAAAGAAAAGCACCTTTAAATCTCTCATCAATTTCCACTGGGTGTTTTGCTGAAAGTGGTTGTAAATTTATGACAGGTACAAATTTCAGCAGCCTGCCCAGCAGGTGTGGGCTGAACATTTAATGAGTGGGTTAAGAGCTGAGTATAACAATGTTGCATTTTTCTCATGTCAAAAAATTTTTATTGAATATATTTAACATTGTGTAAATTGAAGGTATACATGTCATGTTGATACATTTATATGTTGTAATATGATTGCAGTTGTAGTGTTACTTATCACATTCCATAATTATAGTACAATATTGTCCATGTTCATTATGCTGTGCATTAGATCTCCAGCTTCTTTGCTGCTCATTACAAGTTTGTATCCTTAAACACCATCAATCTTATCCTCCCACACTCATCCCCTGGGAACCACCATTTTACTCTGCTTTTCATGAGTTTGACATTTATAGATTATACTTGTAAGTGCTATCACACATATATAATGGAATATTATTCAGCCATGAATGTAGTTTATTTTATATAAAATTGAGCTTCCCAAAGGGCAGCAGGTATGGGATCCCCAAATCCTCTTGACTGGCTGTGCATAGAAGTCCTTCTTTATCCATGGTTTTACTATCTGTGGGTTTAGGCACCCGCAGTCAAACACCATCTGGAAACGCATGGCCCTTTATCTGGTGGATAGTGCGAAGCTCAACAGCAGCCGAACGCTGCGACCCATGCCCACCTCACTGCCCTCATTTCACCCCATCAGGCAGGCATTTTTCTCATCTCACAGCAGTACGAGAAGGGCGAGTACAACACAAGTTTAGAGAGATAGAGGCCACATTCACATAACTTCTATTACAATATATTATTACTATTGTTCTATGCTATTATTAGTTATTGTTGTGCATCTCTTACTGTGCCTAATTTATAAATTAAACTTTATCACAGGTATATATTTGATTGGCATCTGTTTTAGGATCTTTTTTTTTTTCAGGCATCCATTGCGGGTCTTGAAACTTATCCCCCATGGTAAGGGGGGACAACTGCATCTGTTTCACCTCTGACTTTCCACTGTCCCAGTTCATTTGGCGTCTTCTGGGCAGGCTGACAGGATCGCAGCACGTCTGTTCCCCACTCCAGGTCCTCAACATTTGCTCAGGGAGCCACCTGCATGCCTGTTTCTTAGACCCTCCGTGTGGTTTGTTGTGACAACAGGGTATTTCAGATACTCCTTTTAGTTACCAGTGTGTTTCCTTTTTCTATGCCTCTCTCTTGAGATAGACTGTGCTGGTGGGAGTGGTGTTTGTTCTCCGAGGTGTTTGTGTGTGCATGTGAGTGCTGGCTTATTTCTCGTAAAGCTCCATGGGAGGGTAAGCTACTTCTTTGCCAATGGAGAATAGAACTTTAAAAGTAGAAGGAATCTAAGAGATGACCTAACCCAAAAGCATCACAGTGAGAAAACTGAGGTCCAGAGAAGTGAAGGTACTTATCCCAAGTTGATGAAAGCTACTCAGAGGGCCAGAACTCCACTCCATTCCTTTGGCGGACCACAGTTACTGCCTCCCCCCACTTTCTTCCAAATTCCCTCCTTGCCTTCTCCTCTGTTGCCATTGTGGCCTCCACAGCAGCCCTGCCTCATTAACATCCATGTTTTTACACAGGTCCAACCTTCCCCTTCCTCTTGTGCTGACATGCCCCACCAGAGATCTTCCTCATATGAATCAGTGCGATGATCTCATGTGCATGAAATGAATCTCCAGTGTTCCCACTGAAGCTCTTCTTCCCTTCTCCAGACCTCCACTGCCATTGGCATATGGAGGACCGGGTGGTAGACCAGGGGACCTATGGCTATGGCTGGACCACCTCATTCCTCAGTGTGCCCAAAGTGCCCCCACATGGATTCCTCCTCCCATGTGTTCTCCCTCCGGAAAGCACTCCACTATTCCAGCCATCCTCCCAAAGCAAAAATGTAGAATTAATTCTTGAATCCTCCTCTACACACATGCATACACCATTTATCTGGTGACTGGTTCTCCCCCTAAGTCCTTTGGGAATCAACCTTCTTGTCTTCCTCTCCCACCATCACTTCCTCCATTCAGGCTCTTCTCTCTAAAACATCTTGAGGACAGAATATTTCTCTGTTTCCAGGGGGCTTTAGTGGTACTCTCCCTCCCCACTTCTGGTAACCAGAACAATAAGCCAGTTCATGAGACCGAATTAGTTCCTCATAATTCACCAAAAGAAGTACAGCAGCATGAGAATAGTCCTTGTCTAAGCACCTCCAGACACTACAGGCTTCAGGAGGAGAGATGTCCCAAGGCCGCCATGCCACCACACTAAATATTCAGAGCTATAGCAAGAGCTGATTCCCACTTCTTCTGTGAGGATGTAGCCCATCATTTTACCTTATGTGATTGTAAATCATGATAATGAGCACATAACTGGCAATCATTCTTTTTTCTACAGTGTAACATTTTGAATCTATACAAAATTCTGGAAATGTCACAAGTCAAAACTCAGTTTTTTTAAATAATATGCAGTATTTTCATCATTGTAGGTCTTTCTAGCTTCTCTTATTTAAACAGCTTTACTGAAGCTTAACAATTTAAGTGGATAGTTTGATGAGTTTTGGCAAATGAATTCAGTCATGTAACCACAATCACACTTGAGATACAGATCACTTCCAGCACTTCTCACTGCCTCTTCCTTTTGTCCTACCTTGGCTCTCTCCCCAGCCCCACTGCCACCCTAGTCTTAGGCAAACAACAATCTACTTTGGCTCACTAAGCTCATTAAGTTCATTTTTTTATGAACTTATTTTTTAAAGATTTTATTTGTTTATTTGAGAGAAAGTGAAAGCAAGAGAAATCACAAAGGAAGAGGGAGAGACAGACTCCCCACAGAGCTGAGAGCCCTAAGTGGGGCTCGATCCTAGGACCCTGAGCTCAAGAGATGAGCCAAAGGCAGGCACTTAGCCCAATGAGCCATGTAGGTGCTCCATTGTTCACTATCATTTTGCCTTTTTGAGAATTTCATATAGTTTTTATATAGAATTTCATTAGTTTTTATTGCTGAGTATTATTCTAGTTTATGAATATACCACATTTTTTTTTCTTATTTCACCAGTTGACAGACAATTGCCTGGTTTCCAGTTTGACTCTACGAAATAATGCCAGGGTGGATATTCACATGCAAATCTTAGTGTAAAGGTGGGTGAAAACCTAGAATTGTAATTGCCAAATCACATGACAAGTATATGCTTAACTTTAAAACAAACTGCAAAACTACTTTCCAAACTGGCTCTACCATTTTCCCACAAGCAATGTATGAGACTGACAGCTGTTTAGCATCCTTGCCAACACTTGGTACTATAAAGCAGCGCTTTATTTTTTAATTTTAGCTGTTCTGGAGAGTGTCTAACGGTTTTAATATCCATTTTCTTAACTACAAGTAATGTTGACAAACTATTCTCGTGTTACTGGTCCTTTGTATAGCTTTTGGGAGATGCTTTAAATCC
This sequence comes from Mustela putorius furo, assembly GCF_011764305.1. Classification (NCBI taxonomy): domain Eukaryota; kingdom Metazoa; phylum Chordata; class Mammalia; order Carnivora; family Mustelidae; genus Mustela; species Mustela putorius. The sequence continues at coordinate 7,227,450 of NW_025422010.1, read as the reverse complement.
TTTTCTAACTTTTCGAAAAGCTTGTGGCTTCTTGTTTTTTAGTTGAAGGTTTTTAAACACATATATTCTGGACAAAATTCCTTCTTCTGATGTATGTTGGTTAAGTATTTACTCTAGCCTGAGAAGTGCCTTTTCGTTTTCTTATTTTAAAGAAAAAAAAATTAAATTTCTATTGAATCCAAAGGATCTTTTTATGTCTTTCATGGTTTATTTTCTTTTTTTAGGACTGTACTTGAGTAATTATCACCTACCCCAAGGTCATAAAGGTTTTCTTCTGAAAGGTTTACAGCTCTATATGTAGGTCAATGGGCCATTCAAGTTGTGAGAGATGGTATAGGTATGCTGTTGCCTTTTGGTTTGGGTTGGGTTTGGTTTGGACTTTGCCTTCACGTGACATTGAGTTGCCTTGGAACCCTTGCAAAAAATCAGTCTGCATGTATGTGTGAGCATATTTCCAAACTCAATTCTGGTACATTGATCTCTATTTATTCTTTACCCAATACCACACGGGTCTTGGCTCCTGTAGGTTTATAAGAAGTATTCAAATCAGGTAGTATAAACTCTCCAACTTTGTTCTTCTTTTTAAAATATTTTTGGCTATCCCAGGTCTTTTGTTTCCATATAAATTTTAATATCATGCCTTGGCATTTTCTACAAAAGCTTGCTATGGCTTTGACTAAGATGGCACTGAGTCTATAAATCAAGTGGGGGAAAACTGCCTTCTTAACTCATGTCTTCCAGTATATAAGCTGGTATCCTCTTCCTTTTATTTAGGGCTTTGATTTCTCTTAGTTTTCAATGAGCAAGATGTGTGTTTTTCACCCATTGTTTGTTCCATTTAGTCAAAGAAATTTTACATTGCTTTTGTAATAAAGTTGTTTGTTAAACCAAGTTATTTTTTTCCCTGATACATGTGATTGACTTTTTAACCTCAACCTTGTACTTTGTGACTTGCACCAAAATTACTTTTTTTTTTACTTTTCTTTAGATTTGCTGCCCACACAATCATGTTGCAAAGTTAATATTATTCATCCCCAATCTGAATTCCTTTTACTTTTTTCTTTTCTTATAAGACTTCCAGTGAAATGTCCAAAGAACACCGCGTCTTGTTCCTGATCTTATGTGCAAAGTATTCAGTCCTTCACCATTAAATATGATCTTACTTATAAATCTATCATACCTGTCTTTCATCAGGTTGAGGAAGTTACTTTTTACTGCTACTTTACAGAGAGTTTTTATTGTTTGTGTTGAATTCTACCACATGCTTTTTTGACCCCTCTTGAGAAAAAAATCACATTTTTCTCTTTTATTCTAACATAAAAGAGACTGTAATATAAAAGAGAATATGGTGAAATATATTGGTTGATTTTCAGAATTAAAACAACTTAACATTACTGAGATAAAACAATATTTTTCATAATTTATTATTTTTTATATATTTTACCATTTGATTTGAACATAATTTGTTAAAGATTTTTACATAAATGCTCATGACGAATATTTATCTCTATCTTCTAGTCTTGTGATTCTTTTGGTCTGGTATGAGGGAACACTCATAAAGTGGGCTGGAAAAGTTTAAATTGCCTCAATGTTATGCAAGAGCATTTGTAGCTTTAATATTCTTTCCTCCTAAAATGTGTGATAGAATTCACCAGTTTAACCATATGAGTCTGGAGATTTCAATTTGGGAAGATTTCTGATTATGAATTCAATTTCTTTCACTTATAGAGGGTAATTCTGGTATCTATTTCTTCTTCATTTGGTTATAGTGTGATTTTTTTGAGAAATATGACCATTTCATTGAGTTTGTTGTAATATCTTCCTACTTTCTTTTTCATGTCTTAGAAATGGAATTGATGTCCCTGCCCTCTTTTACTCTTGATATTGGAAATTTCTTGTGGTTTAATGTGATCTCTTTTTCTACCTTCTTAGGAAGTAGTGTGCAGACATATTCTGCAGCCCTGCCCTCGATTTGAAATAAGGGTTCGCTGCAGGCCTCCAGGAAAATAAAAGTTGTCTCAGAAAAGATTTAGTTCACTCTTGGACCCAGAAGCATCCCCATTATTTAAGGGGGACACATATTGAAGCCTTTCCTTGGAAATCTCCAAAAAAGGGAAATTTATAAGCTCCCTTTGGGGACTAACTACAATCTCAAAACTCTTAAAATCAGGTTATCAAAGGACTGTGGGGCTGCCACTTCACAAGGAATACAAATGTCCACCTCGTCCAGGGGTCACCAAACATCTTTTATAAAGAGGCTGAGTCAATACTTGCAGTGTTACAAGCTACAGTCTGTCACAGTTATTCAACTCTACCCTGCTAGTTTACACGCTTCATGGCTAGGCTCTGCCTTGAGAACCCAAAGGAACAGGAAATGCATTCACATTTAATTGTGAAATACCAGTCACCCAGTTTTCTGCACCTTAATGGCCAGCTGGTCAAGACCTCTTCATCAGGTCTTCACCTGTCTTTACATTTATCTGTTGTAAGGGCCTATTTAGCCAGAGCGATTCCAACCGGTTAAACAATGACCTTGTTTATACAGTAAAACTTAAACTGTTCCTGCCCCCTCTTCCCCCAGAGGAAGTTACTTAAAAACAAGTCCCAGAAACCAGTCCCAGGTAACAAAGCCCAAAAACAAGGGTGGGTCCGGCCAGGTGGAGGTATTCAATCAGTGGGGGTGCATACTGTCTCCCTAGCTACCAAAGAGTATGGGCTCTGCCCTTTGGGTGCTTTTTGGGTGCCAATTCTGACCAAGGTGATAGGCTAGTTCAAATATCTACTATAGGGTAAACTACAATTCAATTGGTCACTTATGTGTGACCTAGCAGAACTGTGCAGGTTTCTCTGTGTTATAATCTCATTGGCCATGTGTGCATGGCCAGGCCCAACCACATGGCCTTTGCCCTTAAAAGCTAGTCTGTAAGGCAAGAGATGGCCGTGACCAGTCAGTTTGATTCTCAATGCTTGGCGCAAAATAAAGCTTTGCTTGACCTTCACTTTGTATCAGTCTCACTCCTTTGACCATGGACCCAACACTGTGTTATCCCCCAGGTGTTAGCCATCAACTGAATGTGCACCCCAAGACAGGAGGACACGATCAACTTTTTAAAGAGTCCAGGGCTTTCCTCTTGCCTGACTTCTCATTGTCAAACATCATCAACCCAGTCATGGATCCCACTAGTGTTGTTTCACATGCTAAGCTCTCATTTAGTGAAGATGCATTTTCTCATTCTGCTTTTACTTTATCTCATCTTAGGAGGGCCTGGTCTGGCACAGTGAACAAGGCTCCGTTTGGCCCCAGTTGCAGGCAGGGAATGAGCATCCACGGACAACAGAGAACAATGAAATCCTTTTAAGTGAGCACGTAAACTGTCCAACATGGTACCTGAAAAGATGGACTTTGCTTAGAAGGACCCATTATGAAAACTTCTGCACCTTCAGAAGAAAGAAAAATAATATGGAAATTGTGTTTGGCTCCTAATGCCTTACTGAGAGAAAAAGATAAGTTTATTTCATAGATAAAGATCCTATGGGCACCTGGGTGGCTCAGTGGGTTAAAGCCTCTGTCTTCGGCTCAGGTCATGATCTCAGGATCCTGGGATGGAGTCCCACATCAGGCTCTCTGCTCAGCTGGGAGCCTGCTTCCCTTCCTCTCTCTCTGCCTGCCTCTCTGCCTACTTGTGATCTCTGTCTGTCAAATAAATAAATAAATAATCTTTAAAAAAAAAAAAGATCCTAAAACAGATGCCAATCAAATCAACAGCTCCAGATACCTGTGTTTAATACGTAATTTTGAGATAGCCCACCAATAAACTGCCATAGAAGGGAGAACTAAAAGTTTGGGATTTTGACAGAGAAATAGACAGATCATCGAAGCAGAAAATCAATAAATAAACAAGAGCATTGAATGACACATTGGACCAGATGGACCTCATAGATATATACAGAACATTCCACCCTAAAACAACAGAATACTCATTCTTCTCAAATGCACACGGAACCTTCTCAAGAATAGACCACATACTGGGTCACAAATCAGGACTCAAACAATACCAAAAGACTGAGAATATTCCCTGCATATTCTCAGATCACAATGCTTTGAAACTGGAGCTTAATCACAAGGAAAAGTTCAGAAGGAACTCAAACACCTGGAAGCTAAAGGCCACCTTGCTTAAGAATGCTTGGATCAACCAGGAGATCAAAGAAGAACTGAAACAATTCATGGAAACCAATGACAATGAAGACACTTTGGTCCAAAACCTATGGGATACAGCAAAGGCGGTCCTAAGGGGGGAAATACATAGCCATCCAAGCCTCCCTCAAAAAAATTGAAAAATCCAGAACACAGCAGCTTTCTCTACACCTTAAAGAACTGGAGAATCAACAACAAAATCAAACCAACTCCACACATAAGAAAAGTATGAAAGCTCAGAGAGAATCTTCTAGTCATCCTCGCCAGCATCTGTCATTTCCTGACTTGTTTATTTTAGCCATTCTGACTGGTGTGAGGTGATATCTCATGGTGGTTTTGATTTGTATTTCCCTGATGCCGAGTGATATGGAGCACTTTTTCATGTGTCTGTTGGCCATCTGGATGTCTTCTTTGCAGAAATGTCTGTTCATGTCCTCTGCCCATTTCTTGATTGGATTATTTGTTCTTTGGGTGTTGAGTTTGCTAAGTTCTTTATAGATTCTGGACACTAGTCCTTTATCTGATATGTCGTTTGCAAAGATCTTCTCCCATTCTGTCAGTTGTCTTTTGATTTTGTTAACTGTTTCCTTTGCTGTGCAAAAGCTTTTGATCTTGATGAAATCCCAATAGTTCATTTTTGCCCTTGCTTCCCTTGCCTTTGGTGTTGTTCCTAGGAAGATGTTGCTGCGGCAGAGGTCGAAGAGGTTGCTGCCTGTGTTCTCCTCAAGGATTTTGATGGATTCCTTTCGCACATTGAGGTCCTTCATCCATTTGGAGTCTATTGTTGTGTGTGGTGTAAGGAAATGGTCCAATTTCATTTTTCTGCATGTGGCTGTCCAATTTTCCCAGCACCATTTATTGAAGAGGCTGTCTTTTTTCCATTGGACATTCTTTCCTGCTTTGTCGAAGATTAGTTGACCGTAGAGTTGAGGGTCTATTTCTGGGCTCTCTATTCTGTTCCATTGATCTATGGGTCTGTTTTTGTGCCAGTACCATGCTGTCTTGATGATGACAGCTTTGTAATAGAGCTTGAAGTCCGGAATTGTGATGCCACCAACGTTGGCTTTCTTTTTCAATATCCCTTTGGCTATTCGAGGTCTTTTCTGGTTCCATATAAATTTTAGAATTATTTGTTCCATTTCTTTGAAAAAGATGGATGGTACTTTGATAGGAATTGCATTAAATGTGTAGATTGCTTTAGGTATCATAGACATTTTCACAATATTTATTCTTCCAATCCAGGAGCATGGAACATTTTTAGAGCGTATCATGCTTAGCAAAATAAGTCAAGCAGAGAAAGACAACTATCATATGATCTCCCTGATATGAGGAAGTGGTGATGCAACATGGGGGCTTAAGTGGGTAGTAGAAGAATAAATGAAAGAAGATGGATGGAATTGGGAGGGAGACAAACCATAAGTGACTCTTAATCTCACAAAACAAACTGAGGGTTGCTGGGGGGAGGGGGTTTGGGAGAAGGGGGTGGGATTATGGACATTGGGGAGGGTATATGCTTTGGTGAGTGCTGTGAAGTGGGTAAACCTGGTGATTCACAGACCTGTACCCCTGGGGATAAAAATATATGTTTATAAAAAATAAAAAATTAAAAAAAAAAAAAAGAGAAAAAAAAAGTCTTCTAGTCAAGGCAAAGTGATCCTGCTGAATAAAGAAAATCAGATACAACCGGAAGGGTGTCGAAGGAGGTACAATCTTATGTTGATTTAAGCAACAGTCTGTTGCTATGCAAATTGAGTGTAGGTCTCTACAGGAGAAAGACATAGCTTCTGTGTGCCTATGAGAAATATCTTCACTCCACCAGCATCAGAAAAATGTGCCCTATAAAGCCCCCTTAGGGGACAAAGACAGGACATTTTAGGAGAGGAATCTTTAACAATAACAGTAACAACTAAAACAGTTAAAATAACTAATTATCTCATTCTCAGTAGAGAAAAGGGGTATTTAACATAAGACACAAAAAGGAAAACCAATGAACAATAAACTCTGGTTGAGACCAATGCTTACATTAAACTAAATTACTGGAAAAGTGTTCAACAAAATTGGGAGAGAGCGGGAAGAAAATGAAGAATGTAAGTACATTCTGAATGGGGATGTTTTGATTTTTAAAAAACCATTTGAAAATATAAAAATCATTCTTATTTTGAAGGAGCAGGGGGTGGGAGGTTGGGGGACCCTGGTGGTGGGTATTATGGAGGGCATGTATTGCATGGAGTACTGAGTGTGGTGCATAAATAATGAATTCTGTTACATTGGAAAAGAAATTAAATTAACATTTTTTTAAAAGACAGCCTTTTGACAACATTAAAAAAAAAAAATCATTCTTAGCTCACAGGCCATGTGATGGAGCAGATTTCAGCCTTGAGCTGTAGTCCACCAGCTCTTGAGCTAGAGCTGGGTGCAAATTATGGGCTGTAGTGCAGACTTCTCTAGTTGTTTTCTGCATGTCTTGAGGGCTATGGGTAGTCTGGAGCTTGCTTGCTTTTCTCCTGAAGCTCTGGAATTCTAGCGTGTTCCAGGAAACTGTTAATGTTTGCAATCTGTGGTCTGAGTGCATCCCAGACCATGTCTGAATGAGGCCTTGGTCTTTGATTCAGTTGCCACCCAGGCAACCATAAGAAAATTTGCCCCAGCTGTTCACTTACATCCCACCGCAAAGACTGTGAGTCAGCTAGAGGATGAGATTGTTGCCAGCTGCTGACATGATTCTAACTGGGAGGGGGTGAAGAGGGAAAGAGGATTTCCCTGGGCAGTGTTTCCCATAAGGCCATGATTGGGTGATGGCAGGTGGAGGCAGTAGTGGGGTGGCGAGAGCCCTCTTCCAGCCTGCCTTCTGGGACCAAGAGGAGCTGGAGCCTAGGAAATGCCAGACAAAGCATGTTAGAATACAGGGATCATGGACCTGGCCAATGTGCAGACCCAGGTTTGAATCTACTCTCATGTGAACTCAGAGTAAGTCATGTCAACCCTGAACCTCCATTTCTCCATGTCACAGGTGAAAGTGATGATTCTCTCCTATGCTCCAATGGTGCCAGATATGGTGGGAGCCCAGCTAATGACAGTCACTCAGTGCTGCCACACATACATCTATTAGGTGCCTCACCTTGAGAACAAGACAGCATCTCCACGCTCATGCGGTTTATATGTAGCAGAGAACACAGAGAATTAAGCAAGTATTAACAATACCACAAGAACAGTGTTGTGAGGAAAGAAAACCAGACAACCCTGAGAACAGATACCAGGAGGTCCAACTGCTCTCCAAAGTCAGAGAAGTTTCCAGAAGTCCTCACTATTTACTCTAAAGGCTTGAAAACTGAGAATGACAGGCAACAAAGAGGTAATGTAGCCACAGTCTCAGCAAATATTCTCAGCCCAGCACACTCGGGAGCCCGGACCCAGTTTATGCACCTTATGCAGGAAGAGTGTGCTGGTTAAAATACTAAAGTGAGGGCCAACTGGGAATGGACCTGGGAGATGACCCCACCTTTTCACCAAGGCAGAACAACAACAACAAAAAAAAACAAAACTGCAAGGGAAATACTCTTCACTCTCCTATGGCAGAGAGAGGGTTAACATTTAATTTGACATACTTGATCCTTGACAAGGATCCATTTCCTTTAGGCTTCTAAAAAGTTTGCAATTCAGGAATATCGATCTCTGTAAAGTAGAATGTTGGCCTTTAGTAAGCAATAAAAGAAAAGCATAAACAATCTCTTCTCTGCCAAAGAATTTTGTTTTATTATCTAAGCACCCAGAGCCTTTGAGAAGGCTGAAACCTGTCATTCATCTGTGTCTCCAGTAAGGTTAGTGAAATAGTTGAGAAATAAGAAGCAAATGAAACTGCTTTGCTAATGAGTCATTGGATAATTTTGATTTTCATTAAATGATTTCTAATGTTAATGATACTCATGTTCTTGACTACAGTACCCAAATCAGAAACGTCTAGAATACAATGTCTTTAAAAATAGTTAATACCACCCTATAAACAATTCACATTATTTACTCTTCTCTTTGCCATACTACCCACCTCCCCTCTCAAGGAGTGCGCATCGCGGGTATGCGCTAGTCATTCAGTCAGTTTCCTTTAGTAAACAAACTGATAATCAAAGTGTGTCCCAGTAGCTTTCTAACACTTCTGATCACATTCATACTAAATCTTCAACCACCAGTTCACACTGGTTCTTCACAACCTAGTTGTAGAAACTTAAGAAGTACTAACCCTGAGTGACGATGAAACCATTTGAACGTTCCTTTCACAGAACATTGCAACACTTTTCTTATAAGGAATGTTAATAATAAATAAATCTTTTATAAAAAAGGAAGGGGGAGATGCCTAGGTGGCTCAATCAGTTAAACCTCTGCTTTTGGCTGGAGTCATGATCCCAGGATCCTGGGATGGAGTCTTGCATCAGGGTCCTTGCTAAACGGGCAGCCTCTGTCCTTCTCTCTGCTTGTGCTTGCTCATTCTCTTTCTCTCACGCTGTCTCTCTGACAAGTAAATAGATGAAATCTTTTTTTTTTAAGTGCTAATAACATAAGGCTGTTCAATAAAATAAGTATAGAATGAATGGAGTTTCCTAATATGATCTCAGATTTACTCACTCTGATATCCTACTACAAGCCCACTTTCCATCCCTCAAGTCAGAAAATCATAGTTCGAGGGGAGAGTCAAAACTGCACCAAGAATGAATTAGAGAGGAACAGAAGGAGGGCTATTTTTCTTCTATAAATACCAAAAGATTTGTAAGCCCACTTTTTATTAAAATCCTGTCTTTTCCCTTCACAAAAGGAAAGTGGGCTGAATCAGGAAAATGACTGTCTAGGATTCTGAACCCATGTTCTGTGATAAATGTGTATTCTTAAGGTTATCTGCAATGTGACTAAAAAAGCATTGAGCAGAAATGAGTGATGGTTTTCCTAGTACTAGTTTTGTCTCTACAGTGTTGTGTCAACATGGGCTAGTTACTGATTCTTTAGGTCTCATTGTTTTTTAACATTTTATGACCATCATAGCAAGTGTATAGAAAAAAGCCTCAATATGATATCAAAATATCCTCCTACTTACCCTAGGATGTCTCCCTGCTTGTCTTCTAAAATTTAGGTAAATATTACATCATCCTCTTTGTAGGAAGGATTTTTTTTCAATTAATCTTTCAATTTGTATCAGATAAACAGATTTTACTTCTACCTTAAGAGCACTTCACAATATATGAAGCCTTTCCATGAAGCATCCCTCCCAAACCAATAAATAGGTATTATATTACCAATGCTGTGGATTATGAAATGGTTTCCAAGAAAATAATTTATTTGCTCAGTTAGCAAACAAAGTCTCAAATTTCAGTGAAATTTCTCTTGTATCATCCCACCCATACTACACTGTCTTGAATACTGAAGCTCATAATAAGACTTCAAATCAGGTAGAATGAATCTCCCAAACTTATTATTCTTTTAAAACATTATTTTACTTACTCTAATCCCTTTGCATCCCTGTATAAATTTTAAAATAATGTCATCTATCTCTTCAAAAGTCTTGCCTTAATTTCAGTAAGAAATGGATTAAATCCATATATCTATTTGAAAAAGAATTGACAGCTTTACTATGTTAAGTCTTCCAATTCATGAACATGACATGCCCCTTTACTTGTTTATACCTCTTTTTAAATTCCTTTTATCAGCGGCTTGTGGTTTTCAGCATACAACTCCTGCATATGTTTGTTAGATTTATACCTAAGTATTTCCACTTTCTGAGAAGTCATAAATGGTACTGTATTTTTAATCTCAGTGTCCTTGTGGTCAACTACTAGTATATATAAATGTGGTTGACTTTTGTATATTTATCTTTTCTACTGAAAACTTGATGAACTCATTTATTAGTTCCAGGAATTTTTGATAGATTTGTTGGGATTTTCTACATAAACAATCATGTCAAATACAGAAAAGAAAGGTTTTATTTCTTCCTTTTTAATATGTGTGCACTTTATTTCCTTTTCTGGTCTTATTGCTTTGGCTAGAACTTCCAAATCTGAATTGGGTAAAAATGGTGGGAGCAGACATCCTTCCTTTATTCCTCTTATAAGAAAGCATTTAGTCTCTTACTATTAAGAATAATGTCATCTATAGGTATTTTGTAGATGATTTTTTTTTTTATCAGGTTGAGGAATTTCCTATACAGTGTAGTACCAGCTTCAAAAATGAATAAGGAAGTGCTTCCTCCTTTCCCCTTTTCTGGAAGATCCCTTTCATATCCCTTTCACGTGAGTATTGTAGTAGTTTGGAATTGGTTTTAGAATCAGGCCATTTAATTTATTCTTGTTATTCTTTTGATGTCTGTAGGATCTACCATGATAGTTCCTTTTTCATCGCTGATATTGGCAGATTGTGTCTTCTCTCTTTTTTTCCCCTTTGGCAGTCTTGTTACAAGTTTGTCAATTTTATTATCTGTTAGAAGAACCAGGGTTTTGTTTTATTGATTTTTGCTATTGTTTTCCTGTTTTCAATTTCATATATTTCTACTATTATCTTGATAATTTTCTTCCTTCTGTTTGCTTGCTTTTGCTCCTCTGAGACCTTTGCTAATTTTAATTGCAAGCATTCAGTGCTATAAATTTCCTTCTCAGGACTGCGTTAGCTGTGCCCTAAAAATTTTGATATGTTATATTTTACGTTCATGCAATCAATATGTGTATTCTTTTTATTTCCCTTTATACTTTATCTTTGATGTATTGATTATCTGTGAGTGCATTGTTTAGTTTGTCAGTATTTGGAGATTTTTGTATTACTTTTCTCAATGATTTCTGGATTGATTCCATTGTGATCAGAAGACATATTCTGCATGATGTGAATTCTTTTAAAGCCGTTGAAGTTTGTTTTATGAAACAAGATATGGTCTGTATTAGTATATGTTCCATGGATGTTTGTAAATAATATATATTCTTCTGTTCTGTTGTGGAATGTTCTATAAATGTCAATTAGATCCTGTTGGTTGATAGCACTTTTGAGTTCTTCTCTAACCTTGCTTGTTTTCTGTCTAGTTGTTATAAATGTTATTGAGAGAGGGGTGCTAAAGTCTCCAAATGTAAATGTGGATTTTCCTATTTCTCCTTTCAGGTAAATCAGTTTTTGTTTTACATATTTTGCAGCTCTGTTGTTTTGTGATACACATTTAGGATTGCTACCCCTTCTTGGTGGTCTGATCATTTTATAACTAGATATTGTCCTTCCTAGCCTCTGGTCATTTCCTTCATTCTAAATTTTACTTTATTTGATAATAATGTAGCCATTCCTGTTCTCTTCTTAAAAACATGTATGTGATACATCTTCTCCTTAACGATATCAAGGATCTTCTGTTCCCTCTGGGTTTCCACAGAGCCTAAGTAGAAAACCTGAACTTCTATCCTCATCTGGTGGGAATGAAGCAGCACTCCTTTCCTTCCTCTTTTGGAATGTTATTTGAGGAAGTTAGCTAGGTTTAAATAAGATTCAGAGTTTTGTGGGATAACACCCAAAATATCCAGGTTCCAAAATAAAATCACTCCTTATACTGAGAACCATGAAAATCTCAACTTCAATGTAAAAACATAATGAATAGCTGGTAACACTGAGATGACAGTGATGTCAGAGCTACCTGACAAAGTTTTAAGCAACCATCATAAAGATATTTCAGGGAACAATTATATATTTGAATGAAAAAATAAATAATAAGAAAGTCTCAGAGAAGAAGAACCAAATGGAAATTTTAGAACTAAAAAATATATAATTACCAAATTAAAACTGAATTGATGGGCTGAATAACAAAATGAATATGATGGAGGAAAAAAATCAGTAAATTTGAAGAGAGAATAGAAATTACCCATCTGGGGCACCTGGGTGGCTCATTTGGTTAAAGATCTGCCTTCGTTCAGCTCAGGTTATGATACCAGGGTTCCAGGATGGAGCCCTGCATCAGGTTCCCTGTTCTGGGGAGAGTCTGCTGTTCTCTCTGCCCATTCCCCCTGCTCGTGCTCGCTCGCTCTCTCTCCCTCTTTCTATCGCAAAAATAAATAAATAAAATCTTTTTAAAAAAGAAATTACTCAATCTGAATAATAAAGAAAAAATAGAATGAAAAAAAAAAAAAGAGCCTGAGGCCCCTGTATGACTACAATACCAAACCTAATATTTGTGTCATTGCAGTCCCAGAAGGAGAGCACAAGGAAGGCAGAGCTGGAAATTTCCCAAAGTCAACAAATACTTATGTCTACAGATTCTAGAACCTGAGAGAGTTCCCAACATGGCCAATCGAAAGAAATCCCACCAAAACATATAGTCAAACCTCCAAAATGTAAAGATAGAAATTTGAAAGCATTGAGAGGGGAAAGACACTATAAAGAGAAAATAATTCAAATAACAGAGGATTTCTCATCACAAACCATGGAAAGCAGAGGGAGTGGCATGACATTTTTGAAGTACTGAAGGAAAACATATGTTAACCCAGAATTCTCTATCCCATGAAAATATCCTTCAAGATTGAAGGAGAAATCAAGATGAAGGGGAAGTTCTCAGATGAAGGAAAATAAAAAGAAGATGCCACCAGTATTCCTACTTAAAAGAACAGCTAAATAAGTTCTCTAAAAAGTAACGAAAGGGTAAGAGGAGGAATCTTTGAACATCAGGAAGGAAGAAAGAACAATGGAAAAAGTAAAATACAATATAATAGGAAAATACAATATAAGTATTATAGTGGGAAAATACAATATAAGTTTCTTTTCCTCTTGGGTTTTCTGAATAATATTTGGTAGTTAAAGAAAAATTTATAACATTATCTGTTGTGTATCTATATATATATATATATATATATAGAAGAACTATTTAAGACAATTATAAATTGTCTTAGTGGATGATGGTAAAGAGATGCAAAAGGAAGTACATTTTCCATTCTTAAATTGGTATATCGTTAACACCAGTAGACTGTTATAAATTATGTATATACAATAGAGTATTCTAGAGCAACACCAGCAACACCAGGAAAACTATATAGAGACACACTTGAAAACAGTATAGATAAATAAAAATAAAGGTCTAAATAAATGTTCAAATAACCTACAGGAGGGAAAGAAAAAGAGAACAGAAATGAAAAACGGGAGGTAAAAAACAGAAGGACAGACTTAAGTTAGAACTTATCAATAATTACATTAAATGTAATTATATTTATGTAAGTTATATACATAATTAAAAGGAATTGACAAAATGGATTTTAAAAAACATGGACATCAAAGAGGGTACATGATAGAATGAACCCTAGGTATTATGTAAGACTGATGAGTCACTGACATCTACTTCTGAAACTAATAATACATTATATATTAACCAATTGAATTCAAATAAAAAAAATAGAAATTTTTTTAAAATGGCCAAACATATGTCATCTATAAGAAATGCACTTCAAATATAATGGTATAGGTAGGTTGAAAGTCTCATATACTCATGCCTCAAAAGTCCTGAGTATCAGCTCAACTTCCCACAAGCCTTCTGTTAACACTGCCCTGGGTTTCCACTAGGCCACCTCTGACACCACCCTCCTTTCAACCAGATTAGGAGAAAGTACAAGCTTCCCTCATGACCTCCACCGGCCCAGGAACTGACTGGAAGGGTTGGAAAGTCCAAACTCTCTACTCCATCTCCTCTGACAATACCCCTGTGTGGGGTTGGGGCTCTTCACTTGCCACTCAGCCTGGCAAGAGCGGAAGTCTAACTTCCCTCCCCAGCACTGAGGATGGGGTCACCCAGTTTTGTTCTGTGGTATTTGGTTATTGTACAGCTATTATTCTCTAAAAATTTTCTGACCAGGCTGTCCCTTTCCTGAGCTTTTCTTTAATTAGAGAGAGTGGGCTTTGGTTGGGTTTTCGTTGTCTGTGTCCATTGGTATTTCCAGGTTGCCGACTTCTTCAGCTCCAACTCTGGAATATATAAAGCAAAAAGAAAACTGAAAGGAACCACCATTATTCTATTTATTGTCCTCCCCCCACACCCTTAGTGAGTCCGCTTTCTTCTCTACCTTTCAGAGTCTTGCATCTGTTTTATATAAAATGTGCAGGATTTTTTTGTTGTACTTGATGAGAGAAATAAGGGAAACTAAATCTACTCCATCTTCCCAGAAGTAGAAGTCCCAACAATTAACTATTTAGGAAACTTATCTGCCATTATTTTTCTGAAATATTTAAGAACCTATTAGATTTGCCAATTCCTCTAATTGAAGCAAATGTTTCTGTAAGGCAATCAGTAAAGAAGACGAAGCAGCCATCCAGTATTACCCCACTGGGAGGAACAAACAAAACCAAGAGAAGGTAAACAATAGCAAAGAAAACTCTAAAGGAGCAAATCAAGATGGAGTTGATGGATAAGGGGAAATATATCTACTCCCACCATCTCAGAGTCAGTCTAGATGAAAAATGAGTCTGTGAGGCAAAGGATGGACGTGAGCAAACCACAGCCACATCAGGTAAACATGTAGTGATTCAGATGCGGGATGTTAATTGCTATTCATAAGAATGAATACTGGCCATTATCTTTTTAGTAACCATATATGGAAGCTGATAAGCCTTAACTTGTTGGAAGGAAGGGAGGGAGGGAGGAAGGAATGTTTTTCCTCTCTGCCATCTGCTGTACCAACCTACTCATAGATAGGATTGTGCCTCAGCCAGTTATAATGTCCTAAGGGATGGACCAATGAATAAAATGGTATTTTCACCTGTTACTCAGTTTCCTACTGCTTAGGACTTTAAACATGACAGTTTGTGGCATCCTTTACACTCTGCTTCACTCACTATTAGTAATGCTTGGGTTCAACAGTAAGGGGCTTCTCTCCTGCAACTTCTTCCCCCCAGAAACTTAGAAAGTAGACAATCTCTGAGAGTGAAACTTTACATGAACACTTGGTGGGTTAGAACCGACTTATAACAATTGACCATCAAGAGACAGAATGACCCTCAGACCAGCAGTACCTGACCAGAACCAAAAAGATAACCACCCTCTCCAAAGAAATGTGCTGAGAACAATGGGGACGATCAGTATTGCAGGCAAAGAAAAGGGCAGGTGAGGTGAAGGGGAAGTTCCGACACTGTGTCTCCTGCCCTGTGCCAGGGAAGAGATGCCCAACCCCAGGTAACAGAAACCTGTTCATGGGGCAGAATAGCCTGTTATGAGGAGTGAAGACATTTGACTAAGCACCAGACATCTCCTTCTGCTAAAAGCCTATACCCTGTAAACAGTCTCTGATTATCATTTGGCTCCCCTGTTGATTTGTCCACAAAGAGAATATAAGCTCAGCAGCAGATCGAATATTTACTCTGCTTCAAATTCTTACTGTAGAGTAAGAAAATGGTATTTTGGTTTTTAATCACAAGTCAGTCATCCAGCTCAATTACTTCTGAGAACACTGTCAATCACCTTCTGAACCCAAAAGCCAAGGCCCAGATGAGACTAAACTGCCTCCTTGCACTCTTGGGGACATCTGTCTGGTGGACGGTCAGCCTTCCTCATGTGATACCTTCTGGTCTCATTGCTTGTTTTCTTTCAAACTGCAATATACAACCTCCACCTCCCTTCAGATTCCCCAGTGCCTTATCTTTTCATTAAGGTAGACTTCCTGATGCACCATCCTTTTAAAATACCACACCCAGTTGCCAGACTAGACTTTTGTTCTGTGTCAGAGGTTGGGTCTGAGTTCCAAACCTGCCCCTTTCAGGACAGTAACTTCAGTTCCAGGTACTGGTTCATTGGTACCTGGTCCATCACCATGGTTACCTGGACCATCCTTGGCTTTGTCTTGAGAAACGAAACTGGCAAAGAAGCAGCAAACATAATTGAATACTTTTAACATGTACAGTCTCTCCAAAGATTATAAATCATTATTATTGGAGACTTTGGGTCTGAGGCCTATGAAAAAAACTTCAAAGTATTCAATACTGTCTCAATATTTAAGTGCATAATGGAACTGCATATGCAAGGAATGTTTATTTTATCAATATAATTATGAGCATGACCCACCAGTCACGTGAAACAAGTCATAAATCATAACCTTCCTGTTAGTCTTGTCAAGGTATCAAAACACAACTCATGATAAGAATGTCTTTCTTCTAAAGCTAAATCAATTAATGCTGTTTCACCCATGAATTCAGCCTCAAAACAGGGAACCTGTGTGTGTCTTGAGCACACAGAGACACACAGGTGGTCTTGTTCTATGAGTGGATAACTTAACCACATTTAAAAAATGTATGATGGGGGACACCTGGCGTGGGAGGACTCCTTCCAGAGTTCAGCATTGCCCTACTTTCTTCTTCCCACTTGTAAGGGATGGGACATCCCTCAGGTCCTCAGCCACTGGCTGCAGCACCCTCAGATCTGTACAAAACCCATATAGATCTGGGGAGCTCAAGTGGTCAGCAATCACAAAGGGCAAAGGATCCCCAACTTCAGCAGCTGTGGTCATGCTACACCTAGCTGCAAGAGGAACTAAATTCAACCATGCATCCTTTGAAGTATTTCAACCTACATGTTTCCGAATAGGTTCAAAGATAACATGGTAATAACATGTATACATAGATAATTAGATTAAGTGAGAAATACATTCCAGCTCTCAAATGTTATCCCTTTTCCACACTCACAGATATAGTAACATGACACACCCTGAGGTATTTCCACTTGGATAGACAAAAACATTTTCCCAGTCTTTGGCTGACCATAGTAGAAAAACTGGACAACTCTCCAGGCTTTTGTTATTTTTCTTATAAACTCAAATATAATTTCCTTAAATCAGCATTTCCCAAATTGTGTTTCAGATACTATGAGGTGCTAGGAAAAGGATCTCCTAGTCAAAGAAGTTTGGAAATGTCGCATATGATGTCTAATGCTTACAGACCCAAAAGAAACATTAGTATATTAGAATCTTAAAGGTTCTGGACAATCTAGTAGTTAAGAACCAACTGAATATCATTTAACTGGATTTTTTAATTGGCTTACGTGTGTGCATATATATGTATGAAATATCTGTTGTCAAAAGCTTCTCTCAGGTATGATTTACATACTATCATATATTCTTGTTTATATGCCACAGTTTAGTGAGTTTTGACAAATGTACTTACCCATGTACCATCACCACAATAAAAAATATAGAATATTTCCATCACTCCAAATTTTCTGATTATTCTTTCCATAAATCTATAACCCATGCCCAATGATGAGAAAAACTTCACACAAACCAAACTGAGAGACATTGCACAAAATACCTGACCAACCCTCCTCAAAATGGTCAAATCAAGAAAAAAATGATAAGCTGTCCCAGATTTCAGGATAGGAAAGAAACATCACAACTAAATGTAGGGTCCTATATTGGATTCTGGAGAAATAAAAGGGCATTAATAGAAAACTTAGTGCAATCTGAATAAAGACTAGAGTTTAGTTAATAGTAGTGGACTGACGTTGATTTCTTAGTTTTATTAAATGGACCACAGTAACAAAACATGATAACACTGAGGAAAAAAAGAAACTGGGTGAGGAATGTAAGGAACTCTCTGTGCCCTTCCATTATCTGACAGCTTCAGTAGGTCAGGGATTCCAACATGGATAAGGTGATCCCCTATTTGGGGTGTCATAACCTGTAATCAAGGTTTAGTCAAGTTGCATTTCTTTCTAGAACAGTGATTCTTATTCTAAGATCACATGAATGCTGGAAGAATCACAGTTCCTTGTGATTACAGGAAAGAAGTTTTCTATTGGTTATCAGCTGGAGGACACTCTCAGCTACTAGAGGCTGCTCACAGCTCCTTGTCAGGTAGCCCTGCCACTCATGGCAACTCACTCCTTGGAGGTCAGCAGGAGAATCTTCCTCCAGTTTGTTAAAATGGAGTCTTATATGGATTGATGTAGCCATGAGAATGACATCCCTTCAACTATTTTGTACAATCTAACCAAACCAAAAGAATGATACCCATCAGTATATTCTATTTATTAGAAGCAAGCCACAGTCCTACTCACACTCAAATGAGGAGATTGCACAGGAGTCACATGGGGGAGCCAGATCAGGATTCTTTTAATCTGCACTTTGTATAGATTTCACTATCCCTTTTAGGAGAGGACTTTGGAGACAAAGACACCCAAAAACAAATCTAGCCCCAATCCTTAAGTTGTGACCATTTCAGGCACATAAATGATCAGAAAAAGTAAGGGCTAGACGCCCAGGTCCTATGAAAGGAAAACTTTTCTGTATAAACCTTTTAATTTAGCTTTTAAAAATTTTATTCTACATTAAAATAAATTCATAGCCCTTCATTAACATGATGCTTATATTTTCAGTCAGATAAACATTACCAAATGCCAAGTGTTAAGCATCCCCTTAGAGTTGACACAAATTTAGAAGTTTATGAAATGGGGCATACCATCTGTAATCAGACAAACACAATAAAATAAGTTCAACAATAAACTTTTAGCAAGATTTGGAAAGGTATGAAAAAGTTTTGTGATGATCATGTTCTCATAACTTCTCACACAAATTTTGCATCCAGAACTCTTCATTTTCAATCATTTTTCTCAGCAAACAAAATATCTTTTAATTATAGAAGTAATATTTCATCTGGACAACTACAAGAAATACTAGCTCATATTTGGATCAATTAAGAGGTTTTGTTGCTTACAGTATATTTGTCACAGAACAAAAAGTAGCTATGTTGTTCTCTAAGGTGTAGAATGAAAGACAGAAAAATAGTTATTCTTTTTGTTCTGTTTGGTTTTTAAATGACTATTATGGCTATTTTTCAGAAACCTTTAAATAGCCCATTCTAAAAGAAAAGTAAGACTAAATTCATTTTTTTATTTTAATTCTTTTATTTTAGTTTTTATCCATTTTTAAAATTCAATTTCTTTAGTGTAACAAAATTCATTGTTTATGCATCACACCCAGTGCTCCATGCAATACGTGCCCTCCACATACCCGCCACCAGCCTCACCTGAACCCTCACCCCGTGCCCCTTCATAACCCTCAAATTGTTTTTCAGAGTCCATAGTCTCTCATGGTTCATCTCCCCCTCCAATTTCCCTCAACTCCCCTCTCCTCTCCATCTCCCCATGTCCTCCATGTTATTTCTTGTGCTTCACAAATAAATGAAACCAAACCTCTGCTTGACTTACTTCACTCAGCATAATCTCTTCCAGTCCCATCCATGTTGATACAAAAGTTGCATATTCATCCTTTCTGATAGAGGCATAATACTCCATAGTGCATATGGACCACATCTTCCTTATCCATTCTTATGTTGAAGGGCATCTTGGTTCTTTCCATAGTTTGGTGACCATGGCCATTGCTGCTATGAACATTGGGGTACAGATGGCCCTTCTTTTCACGACATCAGTATCTTTGGGGTAAATACCCAAGAGTGCAACTGCAGGGTCATAGGAAAGCTCTATTTTTAATTTCTTAAAGAATCTTCACACTGTTCTCTAAACTGGCTGCACCAACTTGCCTTCCCACCAGCAGTGTAAGAGGGTTCCCCTTTCAATTCATTTTAATAACAGTAGTTTTTATGCAATGCAAAACCTACACTACATAGTGTAGCATAAAATAACATGAAAGAATTTCTAAACAACTAAAATGACCTATTTATATGAAAAATAACATTTTAATTCCTCTATGCTGACTGGTCTAAAATAAGGATTACAGGCGAATTCTGAGAACTAATAAACTAGGAAACTGTAGGAAAAGTATTCTTAAAAAATGTAAATGAGGAAGAGGAGTTAAGATGGCAGACTTTTAGAGGAACCCAGGACTTGCCTCATCCCTTAAACACAGCTAGATCAACATCAATTCATTTTGAACAACTAGGGAATCAACCTGAGGATTAAGAAAATAATCTGCACAATTAGAAGGAAAGAATGTGGCAGATGTGAGGTTCCAAAATGTGCATTGAGGGAGAGAAAAGCTTGGGAGCTACAGAGGGCTGGGAGTCCTTTCATTGGAGAGAAGTCAGGGAGAGAGATAAAGAGTAAGAGAAAAAGCAGCATGTAGGGTTTGTGCAAGATGCTGTAGTGTGGGAATCCCCTAGGTCACAGAGGGAGAGAATGTTCCCCTTCCTGGAGCACATTTGGGAGAGGGTTTATTGCCTCTCCAAGGACAAAACATCTGCCAGGTACCACAGAGCAACCATTCAACAGCAGGGGACAAAGGTGTGCACAGAGGGCAGATAACCTGGTCTCAGCTGTTCACTGCACTTCACCATAGGCTTCAGGCACCTGTGCTTTACTGGGACAGAATGGTGTTGAGCAGAGCTGTGAGGCTCTCATCCAGGTGAAGGGAGCAGGTCAGCATCTTGCTGGGTCCTTTAAAATTTGGAGTTTTGGATCCCAACCACTGATCAGAGATAAAACACGGAACTGTGGCTCTAGGCATGCCCATGGCCTGGGTATAGACAGGTTGAGGGCAGGAATCCTAAGAAAACCTCGGACAGGGGCGCCTGGGTGGCTCAGTGGGTTGGGCCGCTGCCTTCGGCTCGGGTCATGATCTCAGGGTCCTGGGATCGAGTCCCGCATCGGGCTCTCTGCTCAGCAGGGAGCCTGCTTCCCCCTCTCTCTCTGCCTGCCTCTCCATCTACTTGTGATTTCTCTCTGTCAAATAAATAATAAAAAAAAAATCTTTAAAAAAAAAAAAAAAAAAAAAAAAAAACCTCGGACATAGGAGGGGAGATTGTTTGCTTTTCTGTGAGGGCCTCATGAACAACAGTGGCAGCAAGTTTCCCTCCCCAGGAAAGAGAAGGCAAGGTCAGGCCAGCTTCCATGTCCCCTCCCCAACCACCACAACAGTCAGACTTCAGAGAGAAACACAGCATCTCTAGCAGATGCTGGAGTTGCTTACACCAAACCACCCCACTCCCCTGCACCCAACAGAGGCATATTTACCAGAGCAGGTCTGACTATGAGCCAGTGCAGTGGGCTTCTCCCTCAGAAGATCAAAACAGGACCCCTGCATGTGCCAAGTCTACCTGATCATAGACTGCTCCAAAACATCAGCTTCAGTTTTGGTGGAAATAGAACCAGGAATTCTTTTTTTTTTTTTTCTTTTTTCTTTGGAATCATGCTTATGGGTTTTTGTTCATCTGTTCATTTGTTTGTTTCTTTTTCTTGTTTTTTGAATCAGTCTTCTTTAAAAAACAAACAAACAAACAAAAAACACAGGCTTAGCTTAACAAACAAATCAAAGCACACCTAGTTAAAAGTCCAAACACTCCCCACTGCAAACAAAGAAGAACTCTGCAGAGAAATGACCTGTGGGGAAGTGCAGCCAAAACATAACAGTAGCATGCACAGCATACACCAGAAACACTTCCTGAAGCAGCAGACCCTGGACAGTGTGTGACCCCTTCTTAATATAGTATTACTTTCAGGAGCAGGAAACATAAGCTTTCATAACACACAAAAGACGGAAACCTAAACATAATGACAAGATGGAGTAATTGTCCCTAAAAGAAAGATCAAGAACAAATCACAGCCAGAGATTTGCTCAAAAGAGGTATAAGCAATATATCTGCATGAGAATTTAGAAAAACAGTCATAAGAATACAAGTCAGGCTTGAAAGAAGCATGGGAGACACCATAGAAACCCTTGCTGCAGAAATGAAAGACCTAAAAACTAGTCAAGCCAAAATAAAAAATGCTATAACTGAAAGACAAAACTGGCAGGGTGTAATCACAACAAGGATGAAAGAAACAAAGAAGAAGATAGGTTATATAGAAGATAAAATTATAGAAAATAGTGAA
The DNA here is from genome assembly GCF_011764305.1 of Mustela putorius furo. Lineage (NCBI taxonomy): Eukaryota > Metazoa > Chordata > Mammalia > Carnivora > Mustelidae > Mustela > Mustela putorius. Next base: position 7,205,464 of record NW_025422010.1, on the reverse strand, counting down.
GTTAAAAAGAAGAGGGAAAGATGGGTGCACGGTGTCTCAGTGGGTTAAGCCTCTACCTTTCGCTCAGGTCATGATCTCAGGATCCTGGGATCAAGCCCCACATTGGGCTTTCTGCTCAACAGGGAGCCTGCTTCCCCCTCTCTCTCTGCCTGCCTATCTGCCTACTTGTGATCTCTCTGTCAAATCTATTCATCTAAAAAAGACGAGACTGAAAGAGAACTATTAGATCAGGACTATAGACTTAAGGAACTCAATAATTCCACAAAGCACAATAATATCCATATCAAAGGAGTCCCAGGAGAAGAATGGAAAGGGGAGGAAGGTTTATTTGAACAAATTATAGCCAAGAACTTTCCTAATCTGGGGAAGGAAATAGGCATTCAAGTTCAAGAGACACAGAGAACACCCTGTAAAATTAACAAAAACAGGCCAAAACCAACACATATCATAGTAAAACTTGAAAAATACAAAGATAAAGAGAGAAATCTGAAAGCAGCTAGGGACAAAGGCCCTTAACCTACAAGTTCATAACAGATCTATCCATAGAAACTTGGCAGAAGAAAGTGACATGATATAGTCAATATGCTAAATGTTAAAAATATGCAGCCAAGAATATTATATCCAGCAAGGGTGTATTTCAGAATATAAGGAAAGTTAAAGAACTTCCAAGGCAAGCAAACACTAAAGGACTTCATGAACACTAAACCAACTCTACAAGAAATATTAAAGGGGACTCTGAGTGGGAAAGAAGGACTAAAAGCAACAAAGACTAGAATGGAAAAGAGAAAATCTACAGGACCAGTGACTTTACAGGTAATACAATGGCACTAAATTCATATCTATCAATAATTAGTCTGAGTATAAATAGACTAAATGCTCCAGTCAAAAGATATAGGGTATCAGAATGAATAATAAAAAAAAAAAGACCTATTGATAAGCTGCTTACTGGAGATACATTTTAGACCCAAAGACACTTCCAGATTGAATGTAAGGGAGTGAAAAACCATCTATAATGCTAATGGACATCAAAAGAAAGCTAGAGTAACCATACTTATACCAGAAAAACTAGATTTTAAACCAAAGACTATAATAAGAGATGAAGAAGGGCACTATATCATAATAAAGAGGTCTATATACAAGAAGATCTAATAATTGCAAATATTTATACCCCCAACTTGGGAGCAGCCAAATATATGAACCAATTAATAACAAACTTAAAGAAACTCAGTGATAATAAGACAGTAAAAGTAGGAGACCTTAACACCCCACTCCACTCACAGCAGTGGACAACTCATCTAAGCAAAAGATCATCAAATAAACAATGGCTTTGAATGGTGCATTGGACCAGATGGACTTAACAAATATATTCAGAGCATTTCATCCCATAGCAACAGAATAGCCATTCTTTTTGAATGCACGTGGAACATTCTTCAGAATAGATCACATACTGGGCCAGAAATCAGGCCTCAACCAATACATAAAGATTGAGATTATAGGAGGCGTATTTTTCAGTCCATAATGCTCCAAAATTTGAAGTCAACCACAAGAAAAAAATTGGAAAATCACAAATAGATGGAGATTAAAGAACATCCTACTAAAGAATGAATGGGTTAACTAGAAAATTAAAGAAAAAATTAAAGAATATATAGAAGCAAATGAAAATGAAAATACAACAGTCTAAAACCTTTGGGATGCAGCAGAGGCAGTCATAGGAGGAAGTACATAGCAATACAGGCCTTCCTCAAGAAGCAAGAAAAGTCTCAAATACACAATCTAAGCTTACACCTAAAGAAACTGGAAAAAGAACAGCAAATAAAGTGTAAAACCAGCAGAAGGAGGGAGATAATCACAATTAGAGAAGAAATAAATGATACAGAAATTTAAAAAACAGTAGAAGAGATTAACGAAACTAGGAGTTGTTTGTTTGAAAGAATTAACAAAATTGATAAAACCCAAGGCAGACTTATCAAAAAGAAAAGAGAAAGGACCCAAATAAATAAAATCATGAATTAAAGAGGAGAGATCACAACCAACACTGAAGAAATACAAACAATTATAAGAGAATAACATGAGCAATGGTATGCCAACAAATTGGGCAATTAGGAAGAAATGGATAAATTCCTAGAAACATAAACTACCAAAACTGAAACAGAGAGAAATATAAAATTTGAACAGACCCATAACCAGCAAAGAAATTAAAGCAGTAATCAAAAATCTCCCAACAAACAAAGTCTAGGGTAAGTTGGCTTCCCAGGGAATTCCACCAAACATTTAAAGAAGAGTTAATACCTATTCTCAAACTGTTCCAAAAAAATGGAAATAGAAGGAAAACTTACAAACTCATTCTATAAAGCCAGCACTGCCTTGATTCCAAAACCAGACAAAGACCCCATTAAAAAAAAGAGAATTACAGGTAAATATCCCTGATGAACACGGATCCAAAAATTTTCCACAAAACACTAACAAAATCAAATCCAACAGTACATTAAAAGAATCATTCACCACCATCAACTGGGATTTATTCCTGGACTGCAGGGGTGGTTCAATATCCACAAATCAATCAACATGATACACAACAGTAAGAAAAGAAATGGTAAGAACCATATGATCTTCTCAAAAGATGCAGAAAAACCACTGGACAAAGTACAGCATCTTTTCTTGATAAAAAGAAAACCCTCAAGAAAGTAGAGATAGAAGGAACATAGCTCAACATCATAAAGGCCATACACAAAAGACCCACAGCTAATATCATCTTCAACGGGGATACACTGAGAGATTTTCCCCTAAGGTCAGGGAAATAACAGGGATGTTCACAATCACCACTGTTGTTCAACATAGTACTGGAAATCCTAGCCTCAGCAACAGACAGCAAAAAGAAATATAAGGCATCCAAATCAGCACGAAAGAAGTAAAACTTTAATACTTCACAGATAACATGATACTCTATATGGCAAACCCAAGACATGCCACCAAAAAATTGCTAGAACTGATACATGAATTCAGCAAAGTAAGAGGATATAAAATCAATGTACAGAAATCTGCTGCATTTCTATACACCAATAAAGAAGCAGCAGAAAAAGAAATCAGGGAATTGATCTCATTTATAATTACACCAAGAATTATAAGATACCTAGTAATTAACCTCTTTGGTTAAAGAGGTAAAAGTCGGATACACTGAAAGTTATAGAGCACTTAGAAAAGAAATAGAAGAAGACTAAAAAAATGGAAAAACATTCCATGCTCTTGGATTGGAAGAACAAATGTTATACTATACTATACTACCCAAAGCAATCTATACATTCAATGCAATTCTGATCAAAATAACACCAGCATTTTTAAAATTTATTTTTTATTTATTTTCAGCATAACAGTATTCATTATTTTTGCACCACACCCAGTGCTCCATGCAATCCGTGCCCTCTATAATACCCACCACCAGGTACCCCAACCTACCACCCTCCCACCACTTAAAACGCCTCAGATTGTTTTTCAGAGTCCATAGTCTCTCATGTTTCACCTCCCCTTCCAATTTCCCCCAACTCCCTTCTCCTCTCTATCTCCCCATGTCCTCCATGCTATTTGTTATGCTCCACAAATAAGTGAAACCATATGATAATTGACTCTCTCTGCTTGACTTATTTCACTCAGCATAATCTCTTCCAGTCCCATCCATGTTGCTACAAAAGTTGGGTATTCATCCTTTCTGATGGAGGCATAATACTCCATAGTGTATATGGACCACATTTTCCTTATCCATTCGTCCGTTGAAGGTAACACCGGCATTTTTCACAGAACTAGAACAAACAAACCTAATATGTGTATGGAACCAGAAAAGTCCCTGACTAGCCAAAATAATGTTGAAAAAAAAAAAAAAAGCAAAGCAGGGGTCATCACAATCCCAGACAAGCTGCGTTGCAAAGCTGTAATCATCAAGACAGTATGACACTGGCACAGAAACAGACATAGATCAAAGGGACAGAATAGAGAACACAGAAATGGACCCACAACTATATAGCCAACTGATCTTCAATAAAACAGGAAATAATATCCAGTGGAAAAAAGACAGTCTCTTCAACAAAGCCTGTTGGGGAAACTGGACAGCTTCATGCAGAAGAATGAAACTGGACCACTTTCTTACACCATACACAAAAATAAATTCAAAGTGATTGAAAAACCTAAATTTAACACAGAAAATCATCAAAATCCTAGAGGAGAAAACAGGCATCAACCTCTTTGATATCAGCTATGGCAACTTCTTGCTAGACACATTTCCAGAGGCAAGGGAAACAAAAACAAAAATGAAGTATTGGGACCTCATCAAGATAAAAGGCCTCTGCACAGGGAAGGAAACAATCAACAGAACTGAAAGGTAACCAATGGATTGGGAGGAAATATTTGCAAATGACATACTGGATAAAGGGTTAGTATCCTGAATCTATTAGAACTCATCAACGTCCCAAAAATAACTAATCCAATTAAGAAATGGACAAAAACCATGAACAGACAATTCTCCAACGAAGACATCCAAATGGCTAAAAGACACATGAAAAAATGTTCAACATCACTTGGCATCAGGGAAATACAAATCAAAATCACAATGAGAGACCACCTCACAGTAGTCAGAATGGCTAAAATCAAAGGCTCAGGAAACAACAGATGTTGGTGAGGGTGCAGAGAAAGGGGAATGCTTTTGCACTGTTGGTGGGAATGCCAACATGTGCAACCACTCTGAAAAACAGGATGGAGTTTCTCAAAAAGTTAAAAATAGAGCTACCCTACAGCCCAACAATTGCACTAGCAGGTATTTATCCAAAGGATACAAAAGTGCTGATTCAAAGTGATACATGCACCCCAATGTTTATAGAAGCACTATCACCAATAGCCAAATTATGGAAAGAGCTTAAACTTCCATTGACAGATGAATAAATAAATAAGTTGTGACTCTCTCTCTCTCTCTCTCTCTCTCTCTCTCTCTATATATATATATATATATATATATCAGCCATAAAAAAGAATGAAATCTCGCCATTTGCAACAATATGGATGGAACTAGAGGGTATTATGCTAAGCGAAATAAGTCATTCAGAGAAAGATAAATATCATATTATCTCACTTATACATGGACTTTAAGAACAAAGTACATGAACATAGGGGAAAAGAAGGAAAAATAAAGATAAAAACAAAGAAGGAGGCAAACTGTAAGAGACTCAACTATAGAGAACAAACAGGGTGGCTGGAGGGGAATTGGGTAGGGGGATTAGCTAAATAGATGATGGGCCCTAAGGAGGGCACTTGTTGTGATGAGCACTGGGTGTTGTGTGTTTAGTGATGAATTACTAAATTCTACTCCTGAAACCAATACTTCACTCTATGTTAACTAACTTGAATTTTTTTTTAAAGATTTTATTTATTTATTCGACAGACAGAGATCACAAGTGGGCAGAAAGGCAGGCAGAGAGAGGGGAGGAAGCAGGCACCCTGCTGAGCAGAGAGCCCGATGCGGGGCTCGATCCCAGGACCCCAGGATCATGACCTAAGCCGAAGGCAGAGGCTTTAACTCACTGAGCCACCCAGGCGCCCCAACTAACTTGAATTTAAATAAATAAAGAAACCTGAGTGGGTAAGAGAAAACAGTATTCTTACATACTGCCCAGAAAGCATAGAATTGAAAAACAAAACACAATGTATTAGAAGAATTTTTCCATGACACTCATAAAGGAATGAAGAGGAGTTGGGTAAACTGTGGAAATCATTCAATTTAGTCCGTAAGTCATCAACACAGCTGAATACAGGAAGCAGCTAAGCAGATTCATTGCTTCTCCTCAGTTCTTTCCGTCACCATGAAGACCATGTGGGCAAATCTGTTATGATTGTTGGCAGGACACGAGCACTGACAGAATCCACAGAGGAGCTACATCCTGTGTTCCCAGGAACTCCACTGGGATGACAGACACCAAAGCCATCTCATCTTCAAAATCACATGAACACTGCACACAGAGAAAAGTACATAGAGAAAAACTGCAAGTAACATCATTGTCCCCAAATCACCTATGAACTGTGAAGGAAACTAAAGAAGCCTTGGAATTTTTGAGCTGTCAGGAAGGAGTCTTAGCAATTATTGAATGAAGGCATTTATATTTTGCAGTGAAATATTTAACCATATTTGAAAACAGCATTTACTTTGGGAATCATAATTTAAGTTGTATTTTCATGCACATATGTGTTATTCTAAAATAAATTTTTAATAAACTGTATTCCAATGCTAGTCCCTACCTGTAAAATACATATTGTGTCAACATGTTTAAGATTGTGCAATATTTTAGTGCTTTTCTAAACCTGCAATAGTCAAGCCCTTACTTTAAGAGATGACCTAATATTGCTTGTATATCTTAAATCAGACAAATAACTAGCAAGATAAAAGAATGTTACTTTAAAAGCATAAATCTCTCTGGATCCAATGATTTGTGAGTGCTCCTTAGCTCCCTCAGGAAAGGAAAGAAACTGCTGACATCCTGAAGAAGAAACAGGCTAAGTACACATTACTGAGGACTTGGGCTGGCTTGTTCTTTGTGCATAGTCTCCTTTAACAAAATGTAAGGTAAGAGAACATAGTCAATTCTTTTCATGCCTTCCCAAAATTCATCAAGAGAAATAGTGGAGTGCCTAGCACACTACATGCACACAAGCACACACATAACCCCATGTCTCAGAGAAGGTATCCAAATCCAAAGAAACATCTGAAATGAGGACCCTTAGGGTGCCTGGGTGGCTCATAGGTTAAATGTCCTACTCTTGGTTTTGGCTCAGGTCACGTTCTCAGGGTCATGAGATGGAGCCCCATTGGGCTCCATGCTCAGCGTTGAGTCTGCTTGACATTCTTTCCCTCCTCCCTCTCCCCCTCCTTTTAATAATCTCCCTCCCTCCCCTTCTCCCACTCATGCTTTCTCTCTCAAATAAATACATAAATAAAATCTTTTAAAAAATAAAATAAAATATTAAATGAGGCCAAATAAATCCAGCTCCTAGAAAATAAGAAATTTCTATGTGGCTTCACTCTTCCAAAATAGGAAGCAAATATCTGTTATCTGGTTAATCATTTTCAATTAAATGCCTATGGGATTTATATAGATTTGTTTTTTAAGCATAGAAGAAAAGATTATATGATTAAAATAAATTTTCCTATACCTATCTTTTTTATTTCTGTTTGGGTGACTCAAACGGATTAACACATTTGATTCTATTTGCATCATGTGATGGAATTACCTCAAGGCCTACAGCACATAGCATCAAATGGTAACCATATGCCAGGAGAGGTAGAAGGAGAATGCCCAGGATTTTCAGAAAAATAGCTTGGCTGCTATGTATTCAGCCATGGCCTCCAGAAGATTCTAACCTTCTAAGAAAAAGTAGCTCAACTAACTGGAGGAGTTCTGTTGTCCATGCTACCTTCAACACAGATTTCATAGACCATTACACTGCTGTAGGAGAATTCTTTTTTCTAAACTAGACCTTATAAGTAGACAGTAATATGAAGACTTCAGAGAGCAGGTTCAGAAGGTAATCAAAATAAAAACTAAGCTCATAGCTGTACTGAATTTCTTTCTTATTATTTAAGTTGAGAATTGGCTTTGACTTCTGGAAGTCTTCCATAAATACAGTGCTTCCCTCTTGACTTGCTACTCTTTCCAACATTATAATTTGTGATGTACTTTAGTCAGGCTTAGCCAATTTGAAGATGGGTTCAAAGGCAGTAACGAACCAAATTCATTTTAAAATTAAAATGTAGTGCTCTTTAGGTGACTTGTAGTTTAGTTCTCAATTATGTTATTGGTTTTTATTGAAGTTGAATATCTTTTAAGCTTCTGAGAAATTAGAGCATTATTTGGCATTTGGTAACTTCATAAACACTATAGAGAGCACTTCAAATATCTCTAATGATGCTTTTTGGAATACATTTTGGTAGTATTTTTTTAACCTCGGCCTCTTTGTCAGTGAACTAAATCTGACAATACCTAATATTAGGTAATACCTAATACCAAATACTCGACGGTGGCCATGGAGAACTCATTCTATGTCTACATTCTGTAGATCAACCAATTGGATATCACCTACTCCTTGAGGCTCACCCACACATCTACATAGTAATTACTAATGCAACTCATAGTAACATGAGCAAGAAGAGAAGAATGTCTCTATATACACATGAGTATTCCCTCATCAATCATAAACTATCAACATCATCGAGTCATAGAACTTGTGATCAATAAGAGATGCTTAACATCATCCAGTAGAGCCCCAAAAGAGATGAGGACACATTTTTTTTCAGATAAAATAAATTAATTCTCCAGGTCACAAAATAGCATTATGGGAATATATAATAATGCAAAAAGAAATATAAAATATGTAATATATTTTATATAACACTTAGAAATATTTTATATAATAAATATGAATTAGTCCTGATAAAAATACAATTGCCTTCTATACAATAGTTCTAAAGAAAGCATAATAACTTTTTTCTAAAACACATAGAAAATTATTTTAAAATAAATGAACAGAGTTTCACAGTTAGATTTGTACAGTATAATTGTTTAAATTGCATTTTCCAAATACACTGGCACCTAGAAAACTGATAGGAGGCCATTAATTGCCTCTGGCTGTCCAATCTGTGCTTTTACTGCAGCCCTAAAGGAAGTAGCCTTCCCTAAACCACTGACAGGACTCTCAGAATGACTTCCTCCTCAGATGGTGGAACGACGTGTTTGGAGCCAGAATCAGCAGCGGTGGGGAGGAAACAGTCAAGAGAACAAAGAGGCAATTTTGGCAGAGCTGGTATTCAGCAAATTCACAGAAAGAAGCATATGTTATCTTCTTTCCTGATCCAACATTACCCACTTTTCTCTTGCTATATCAGCAACTGAACATATAACCTCTTAGTGTCCCGCCTGTAATCCGTTATTTAAGGAGTCTATGCATAATCCATCCCTTATAGGTACCTTCTTGCTCACATTACTGCTGCACATGTAAACAGTACTGAGCAAGGAGTTGCGGTAAGGGACAAGGAGAGAGAAAAGCTAGTCATCTTGAACAATGAGAAAAGACTTTGTGTATTTATTGGTTGACTAAATCTGACAATACCTAATATTAGGTAATACCTAATACCCAAATCTGGGTATTAGGTATTAGCCCCAAATTAGGTTGACTGCCTGAGGGTGACCTTGGGCTGGAAAAAAAAAAAAGAGCATTGTTTGAAAGACAACGTCACACAGTCAAAGTGTGTATAGGCAGACAGACTTGGTTCACTTGGACTTTGTGAAAATTATTTAACCTCCATGTATTTCAGTTTCTTCTTTGATAAAATAGATACTTAATACTCTCTTGGTTGGGATATTGTAAGGATTCCAGAAAATACTCAGAAAGACCTGGCCCTGCCCCCTGAACCCAGCAGACATAATAAATGAATGACAACAGCTGCAGTGGCCGTGGGAAGAGTGACACTTCCTTAGAAGTGCTTCTAACCACCGAAACAGAGGTCCAAGACTTGTTTTGAAGTCTACAAACAACTAGCTTCCCTAAGACAGTGTTTCTCCACAGCTATTCTGTATCTATTAGCTCCCTCCAGATAGTAGATGGTTTTTGGAAGGAAAAAACATGGAGGGGGAATGCCTCTGGTCACCTAAGTTTTGGATACTGGGGGTTAACTAAGAGCGCTGTTTTCTTACCAAAGATTTCTTGGGGATTTAATATACTAGCACACATTAAAATGCTCCAACAGGGTAATATATGAAGTTTACCCCCAAAACGTATTCATCTGCAGGATTATTTTTGAGGGAGCATCATATAGAACTAGGGATTTATGGAAAAAAATGTTGGAAACTGTTGCTGTCAAGATACAAGTGATCACAAAAAAATTAATTTGACCATGTAAATGCAGAATAATACAACAAATATTAGCATGAAACACAATAGAATTCTTTGATAGTTTTATTATTAATAACATCAGCAATTCTGCTGATGTTAGAAAATCTCTTTCTAGCTTTTATTTGTGTAATCTAAGTATATACATAAAGAGTCAAACATTCGTGGTCCTAAGGGAGTCATAGGTTATGCCAGTCCTTGTCTCAGAAACCATAGCTTACACACCGCTGGAGCTCAGTGACGTCAGTTCAGCAGTTCATCAACCCAGCCACAAAAGCAGAGACCCAACCTCCAGAGAGGCTATTTGGGTGGGCCAGAGCAGTTTTGGGTCTGGAAAGCAATGAGCAAAATTCTCCCAGTTCTGTACAGAGCTTTGTCACCTAAACCCCAAACCAACATTGTGCATATCTAAAGCTTTACAAAATCTTATGAAAGCATATCTTTTCATTTCTGTTCCTAACTCATGTCTCCACTGGAGGGGGGAAAAAAAAATCAAAGAGACCAAATGGGGAATGAATGTTAGGTTACCAATTACAGAAACTATTCCATCTCACAATTCAAGCCAAACCCAAGACTACCAAGTCATACGAATAAGTGCCCAGGTGAGTCACTGGCCACAAATGCACAAACTGCCAAACCCTGAACACTACTTTATCTTGCTGGACTTGAACAGGTGGTATTCAAGAATATGAACAGAAAAAATTAAGGGAGATATGTGCAAAGTGGGATTCAGGGATAAAAAAACATCACCTTATTCTTTAAGAAATACTGAAGGAGACACAGACCCAGCAATACCTCCACCTTAAAATTTATCCTTAGGAATCTATTTCAACATTTTTTCAAGTTTTTACTCCCTGAACACAAAAATGCCAGTATTCTTTGGAAGACTAATAAATTAAACTGTCTACATGTCTCACACTGAGCAAATACTCATCAGTGTCCACTAACCGTAGACCATGCACTATTCTAGATGCTGGTGTTACAACAATAAATAAACCAAACAGCAATCTCTGCCCCCATAGAATTTTTATTCAGTTGTGATTGTGAACAACTGAAAGGTCTCTGATGTTAGCTTTGATGTTATAGCCTACTCAGAGCTGGGTTGGATTAACAGCTTGTTTAAGCACATCTAGTAGATAATAGACATTGCCCAGGAAGAACAAACCAAGACAAAGCCTTGGAAAGCACACAGTCTGAAGATCCTGGGCACTGAATCCATGGTGTGTGTGTGTGTGTGTGTGTGTGTGTGTGTGTGTGTGTGTATGCATGTATCATATTTGGAATGGATATTGAAAACATGCAAAAAAAAAAAAAACTGAGGCAAGTATTCCAACCTCAAGATTCATCCTAGGCCTGGCTCAAATAACAATGGTATGAGAAATAAAAATAAATTGATGCCCACAAAGTACTTTGCTAAAGCAACATTGCCATCTCTGTAGTAAGTCTGATGAGTTTCATTAACTATTTACATAGGCTTTGCTAATTGCAAAGGGCACTTGGGGAATTCTAAGAGGGTGTACACTTTTAATGGGTGAATAGAAATTCTGAGTCTGACAGTACAGTTTCAAAATAAATTGAGGGAGGAAAAATGATGTAATAAATATAACAGGCCTTTCAAAATGTCTGCCTTGTTGAAAGGACAACATGTGAGCTCATGGTCAGGCTCCTAACCCTAGTCCCAGTCACAGCTGACTAAATCAGTGAGGACACCAGACCCAAGTTTGGGAAATTCGTTTATAACCAGAGCAATACAACTTTCATTTAGCCTGTGCTGCTCTCTGTTTTATATAAAATATCTTGCTAATTCTCAAAAAAACTTATGAGGGATTGTTGTCCCCAACTCAATCACATGATATTGAGGACAATGGAATACCATATCCTTCTTTCCCCCTGCCCAACATGTAGACTGAAAAGCAGAGTCAGAATGCAAAAAGAGAGAAGATTTAAATAGATGCAAAGAAAGAAAGTTCTCAGGTACCTAATGGTTTTGCAGATAGCACTGAGAGGCCACATGTTGTATTTTCCAAAGACAACCAAAACAGTGTCTCCCATTCCACGTTGCCACCTACTTCCCCATCAGGACATGGAGTCCAATTCTTCCCTCTTGAGTCCGGTGGGACTTGTGACTCACGGGTGACCAACAGAATGCAACAGCATCAGTGGCATGTGACTTCTGAAGCTAGGACACAAAAGGTGGTTCAGCTCCTGCCTTCCGGGCTGCATCACTCCTTCGAAGTCCTGAGCCACTACATGAGAAGTCTGACTACCATGTTGTGAGGAAACCCAAGTCACATGGAGAAGTCATGTAAAGGGTGTCTGGGTGGCTCAGTGGGGCACCTGGGTGGCTCAGTGGGGCACCTGGGTGGCTCAGTGGGTTAAGACGCTGCCTTTGGCTCAGGTCATGATCCCAGAGTCCTGGGATCAAGTCCCACATTGGGCTCTATGCTCAGCAGGCAGCCTGCTTCTCCCCACCCCCACCCCGCCTGCCTCTCTGCCTACTTGTGATCTCTGTCTGTTAAATAAATAAATAAAATCTTAAAAAATAAAAATAAAAAAAAAAAAGAAGAAGAAGTTTTGTAGATGTTCCACAACAGCCCCAGGTAAGGCTCTGTTGACAACCAGTTTCAACCATAAGGATAGCTGTGGGACTCCAAGCTCCAGATTGAGCGTGGAGCTCTCGGCTTGGAGCTCTTAGCTTAGAGCTGAGAATGCCAATACATTCTCAGCCTCTGAATCTTCCAGCTGAAACTTCTGGCATTGTGGAGTAGAGACAAGGCATCTCTATGTGGATTCCTCACCCACAGAATCCATGCACATATAAGATGGCTGTTTTATGTCACAAGTTTTAGGGTTGTTGGTTTACCAGCAATAATAAGAAAACCTGGCTTGATTCCTATTCTACAGTTCCTAGGGATTCTACTGAATCTTGTTTTAGCCTTCCCTAGGTTTCAAGGATTTCCATCACTTGCTAAAATCCACTTAAATGTGGAAGAAAATTAATATTGGGAATGGGGTTGCAGAGAAAATGCGGGACTAAGTCAAGGTGGATGAGGTACAGCAAGAAATCTGTTGCTTTGGGTTGGAGAGCTGGCAATGCATATATGATGGTAGCAGTACCTCTTGTTTCTTAGGATTCAGACCCTCTATTTCATCAGTCTGTGAGGCTCTAGAAGAATTCATTGTTGAAATGCCAGAATATCAGATTGTGTGAGTGATTCCTCATGGCTTTCAGCGAAGCAAAAGGAAATGTAAACTCCAGCCTAGAGCTGCTCAGTGGAAAGCAATGGCAGAGAGAGAGAATAGAGAGTACCCAGGAGACTACAGGGCTCCAGATCATAAAATCCATTATTAGCTAGACCAAACTGCAGTGGCCAGATTCGTGTGTGTGTGTGTGTGTGTGTGTGTGTGTGTGTGCAGATTATGTACTGACTGAGAAACTGAGGCTTGCTGGCAAGTGGAATGAGAATACACAGAAAGAGTCAGAAATTCAGGTGCCTGAGTGGCTCAGGTGGTTAAAGCCTCTGCCTTCAGCTCAGGTCATGATCGCAGGGTCCTGAGATCAAGCCCTGCATCGGACTCTCTGCTTGGCAGGGAGCCTGCTTCCCCATCTCTCTCTGCCTGCCTCTCTCTACTTGTGATCTCTCTCTTTCTGTTAAATAAATAAATAAAATCCTTTTTAAAAAAGAGAGCCAGAAATTCCAGCAAATCCATCATGATGTACCTTCTCCCTCACCAAGCAAAAATGATGTCCCCCTTTGCAATGCTCGTTTGTCTCTAATGAAATATTTTGGTAAGACTCCAAAGCAGATTTGTGGAGAAAGTCTCCCTGAAGCCCATGCCAGAACTCCAATCCATCATATCCCACTCACGCCCTGAGGATGCTATGAGAAAACATGGAAATAGATGGAGCCCTGGAATTCCCACAGGTATGACCCAGCCCTGGGAGTTTTTGAGGACAGGAGATTCACAAATCATGTCTCAGCAATATTCCTGACATTAGTCTTTGGCAAATATAGTTCTCAAAAATGGAACTAGCAGACAGCTGACTAAGGAGTTACAAGAATGGTAGTGCAAGAAAGATCCCTCAAATTAACATCCACTTGAAAACTTTAAGCACAAGTATGGACAATGTTGGTAACAGTTTGAAAATGGACTAAGGTCCCTGTCCCCCTCCTCCACAGAGAAATCCTTTCCTTCCTGAAACTCTGGAAGGAAAAGGAGCAAGTAAAATTCTCTCAGAGGACAGAATCTGTGGCAGTATTTTTGGCAGACCAAGGAATTACTTTTGTACCAAAAGAATTAGTCAACAAGTGAATGTTTATGAGAGCTGTTGGTCTTTTGAGTATGAGCCTCTAGTCTCCTAAACGTATGGCACTGTCTTGGGGCATAGTTCCCCTTTCCTCCTGGGTACATGAAAAGTTGCTCAAGAGAGAGATAGAGGGAAAATACCACCCAGAGATAAGGGGCTCTATGAGGAGTGGCTCCAGAACATTATCTCTAGATGAGTTATGGGATTGAATTTGGTTTGTTTTCTCTTTGGTGGGGGGGGGGGACATTAAGTGGGTTGTAGTTACACATGTGTCACATAAGATGGGACCCCTTTCAATGTATGGGATGAAAGATGTGCAGGACATTCAAGGAACAGATTGTGGAAGCATCTTAGAGTAAGTTTCCTAGAAGCAGAACCTGAGATGGAATTTTCGTGCAAGGTGTGTGTTAATGGAGCACTCTGGTGAGAGGCTGTGGGGGCGTGAGAGGAACCTAAAGGAATGGCGAAGCATATTAAAGAAGGATGTGGTTTCAGCTGAAAGTCACATTCCCTGAACTTTACTGAAGTTACAGCTTTCCATGTCCTTCCCAGCCGACATGCCGGGCATGTGCAGGGCATGAGGGGGACCACAGGACTGGAGGCCCTTCTCATAAGGACCTTGAGGTCTGACAGGGCCATACTGGGCCCTGACTCCCCTGTCTGCACCCATTCCTGAAACCATATCCCAACCTGCAGGCAACACCTCCCATGTGAAGACCGGCAGTACTCCCAGGGACACCAGCTCTCCTCTCCAGCCCCTTTAGAGGACTGGGCCCAGAGATGGGACCATTAACAGATGATGCAAATATGACCATGTCACAAGATAAGTCAGAAAAGAAGGAGGCAACTTAGTGAGAAAGACAATGCATTTGGTTTATGATGAGACATCAGACCATGCAATGCTTTACCTCTCGGACTCTCTTTCTCCTGACCTTTTCTGGCAGCAAATCTCTGATACCTAATTTTGGCAAAAGGCAGCACCAGAGTGGAGTTGAAGTTCCCAACCAGGATGTGTGAGCCTATAGTGACTATAATTAGGAAGAAAATTCAAGGGGCCTCAAAAAAGAGAAGGGAACATTTATGGGGGTCTTCTTTGGGCCCAGTGAGACGCTTGAGATAACACAGACATTTTAAGGTTACATATTACTGTGGAAATTTTATGCAGAGAAATCTAATGCTCGGAAAGGTGAAGTGACATGTGGCGGGGGGGCGGCAATTTAACAGCAGAAATTCAAGTCAGACTCTCTCCTACATGTCCTGTCCTGTGCCCCAGGCTGCCCTACATCAGGGTTGCAGGGAAGGGGCCAAGGCTAAGGAAAGGCAGCTTTCCATCTCAACTAGTCATGGTCATGATGACAGTAACTGAAAACCAGAAGGAAACTAGAGCAGAAAGCAGAAAAATTCATCTGTGAGGACTGCAAGTAATAAAATCCTAGGATAAGAAGGGTCTCCAGCAGACACATGTCCTGATCTCCCGTATGGTGGACGACATGCCTCTTCAGATCCCTGTGGACATCCTCCAGCCTCTGCCCGAGGAAAGCCAGTTGGGATGGGAGGCAAGGCGGGAGGGGCGGCGAGGAGAGCTTGCACATCTTCAGGTCAGAAGATCCTTTCTTAGGCTGGAGCAAATCTTTCTCCCTCCATATGTCCATTGCTTCCTGTTCTTTTGTCTGGAGTGATACAGTACACACTGAGTTCTTTCTCTGCTGGTCACCACCTCTCCTGTTAGTGGAGGTCTAGACTGAACACTGTCTTTTTCTTCAGTTAGTCCATATATGACACACCTTCTGACCTTCAGCATCCTGGTGGGCTATTCAAATATGTTGCAAATATCTTTAATCACACCTTACAACTATGGATAGAAAATAAACAATATTTGGGGGTGCCCTGGATGGCTTAGCCAGTTAAGAGTCTGCCTTCAGCTCAGGTCATGATCCCTGGGTCCTGGTATCTAGTCCCACATCAGGGAGCCTGTTTTTCACTTGCCACGCCCCCTGCTTGTGCTCTCACTCTCTCTCTCAAATAAAACACAATTTAAATTAAAAATAAACATTGGAGATTTGAGTTTTTTAAAAATTAACATTGGAGATTTGAGTTTTTTAATTTTCAGAGTGGACGATTTGACCTGTGTGTTTAGCTTCCTAAATTAACAAATACTCCCTTTAAAACTCAATTTCTGGGGCCCCTGGGTGGTTCAGTGGGTTAAAGCCTCTGCCTTCAGCTCAAATCATGATCCCAGGGTCCTGGGATCGAGCCCTGCATTGGGCTCTCAGCTCAGCAGGGAGCCTGCTTCCCATCCTCTCTCTCTGCCTGCTTCTCTGCCTACTTGTGAGCTGTCAAATAAATAAATAAATAAAATTTTTAAAAAACTCAATTTTTTTCCTAATTTTTGTATCCCACACTCAAACTGAATCTTCCTCCCAGGCACATTTCTCATCACACTGTATTAGCAAAGTGCACAGGAAATGCTCAATCTCTTTGTTTTAGTGAAAAATTGAGAGTTTTTTAATTAAATTGAATGACCATGTTTGTGGTTTTGTATTCCTCTCTTTTAAATTTTTGTTGGTGTAGAATTAATTATACATCAGTGTTATAATTGTACATCAGTTTATATATAACACATAAAGTGTTTTATTAGTTTCAGACATACAATATTATGATCCAACAAATGCTTAATCTCAAATTACCTGTCACTGTCCTCCCCAATGGACACACTCATCTCAATGCCCAAGCCCTTTGATTTATGCTATTGCTTTTAAGACCCATCTCCCAGGTATTTGATAAGTCAGTGGAGAACTGGGCTGGTTCCAAAATCCTGCTCAAAAGTTAATCTGTAATAAAAAATGTTTTGATGTAGCAATTTCTGCAGTCATTACCTGTCTGGGCTTCCCAGATGCAGCTCAAGACCATTAGGGGAGAGGGAAGGAGCAGCAATTTTATGCCATGTACATGCCTCCCTTCCAGCAAAGTCTCTGGATTACCTTGTCATGAAGCTGCAAAAGAATGAAATCACCCAAATTATTATTTAGCTCTCTACCTTCAGCCAATTAACTATCCTCAATCTAATGTAATAGTAACAACAACTTAACAATTGCTTTATTTTTAATTTTTAAAAAAAATTCAATTAGCCGACATATAGTACATCATTAGTTTCAGATGTAGTACTTAATAATTTGTCAGTGGATCACACCCAGTGCTCATCACATCACATGACCTCCTTAATGCCCTAACTGGGCATTAAATGCCCTCCTTAATGCCCTCAGTGTTTTCCCCTATGGTTAAGTGTCTCTCTTGGTTTTTCTCCCTCTCTCATGACTTCCTCTTCAGTTTTTCCTCCCTTACCTTGTGATCCTCTGCTCTATTTCTTATAGTCCACATATGAGAGAAACCATGTGATAATTGTCTTTCTCTGATTGACTTATTTCACTCAGCATAATGCCCTCCAGTTCCATTCATGTCAATGCAAATGGTGGGTATTCATCCCTTCTCATGGCTGAGTAATATTCCATTGTATATATAAACCACATCTTCTTTATCCATTCATCTGTCAGTGGACATCTTGGCTCTTTCCACAGTTTGGCTATTGTGGACATTGCTGCTATGAACATTAAGGTGCATGTGCCCCTTTGTATCTCTACATTTATATCTTTGGGTTAAATACCTAGTACTGTAATTCCTGGGTCAAAAGATAGCTCTGTTTTTAACTTCTTGAGGAACCTCCATACCTTTTTCCAGAGTGGCTATACCAGCTTGCATTCCCACCAGTGGTGTAAGAGAGTTTCCCTTTCTCCTCATCCTTGCCAACATTTGTTGTTTCTTGACTTGTTAATTTTAGTAATTCTGACTATTGTTTTTATTTGTATTTCCTTGAAGCCTAGGGATGTGTCTGTTGGCCATTCATGGGTCTTCTTTGGAGAAATGTCTGTTCATGTCTTCTGCCAATTTCTTGACTGGATTATTGAATTTTTTAGAAGTTTGAGTTTGTTAAGTTCTTTATAGATCTTTTATACTACCTCTATATCTAATATATTATTTGCAAATATCTTCTTCAATTGTTTTAACTCTCCCTTTCTCAATGCTTTAACTCCCCTTCTTCAGTTGTCTTAACTCACTTTCTCAATCACTCATCTGTCTGAGACTATTTTGTGGAACAGCCCATAAGTTCCAATCCAATTTCATTCCTTTCAGTGGCTATTCAATGTGCCTATTAGGATTGCAGCTTTCAGTCTTCCCTCTATAGGAAGTGTTGACAAAGTTTCCAAGCATTAATATTAATAATTACTTATAGATATGAAATGGGTTAAATAGTTTTATCCCCTGACAGTGAAACTTTCAGTAGTGTAGTAAAATAAAGACAAAATAGAATTCAGACAACTCAGTTTCCACTATTGCTCTACCTAGTTCTGTGACCTCTTCCAGCTCACTTCACTTCCTGGCCTCAATTTCTTTATTTGTAGAGCAAAGAAAGCATGTATGATATGCTTCCAAATCTAGCATTCTATAATTGTAGGGTAACAGCCTAGGCCTTCAATGTAATTGTTTCAAGCTCTCAGGGCTATTAAAGAAAAATAGCAAAGAATGGGAAATCTCTAAACATACTATTTCTAGGGAACTATCGTGGAAATTCTTCCTCAATAACATTTTTAAACAATCTCCAGTGTATAGGTTAGGCAAGTTCTGCTTTGTGCTCTTTGTATCCACAACAACAAACAGAAAGTCTGGCACATAGTAGGAATTCAAATTCCTCTTAAATGAGTAAGCGATCTTTATGCAAATGGATGTTTCCATTTCTGAACATTATCCTACAAGAACTCTGCTTATCCAGAGGGAACACAAAAAATTCTATCTGATGAATAAACCTATGTATCAGATATTTTACCATTATCTACTTATGAATCTGCTTGACAAAAATAATATCCTTCTGGAAAATATTTTAATAGAGAACTGAATATCTGACTGTGATCTAAATATTTTAAGTAAGCCAGCATGAAGCTCAAATTGTTGATCTGCTAGTTAGAGTAATCTTTTAAAATTGTTTTGGAGAGAAAGTGCTTTCAAAATACTTCCATAAACATTGGAGGGCTATGGGGACATCTTAATCTGTTGAGTAACCATCTCTTAGTTTTGGCTCAGGTCATGTTCTCAAGATCCTGGGACTCATCTCCCGTTGGGCTTCACGCTCAGTGGGGTGTCTGCTTCCTCCCTCCCTCTGTGCCCCCCCATTTTCTCTTTCATATGAATAAATAAATAAATAAATAACATTGGAGGGTTATGACAACATGGGTTGTGTGCCGAATTCCAGTTCTTATTCTTAGACTTAGTTCACAACAGTTTTGAAGGGATTTTAACATTTGACATTCCAATGGGCTCTGCATAGATACAGATGTGCATGACCCTTCCATGCTGTGATCTAAGGATGCATCTGCATACCTGATAATGCTTCACCTCCAAGTTTATCTGCTAGTACTGGCCTTGGGAACAGGTGTGTGTAGTACTCTGAGTGTGAGTTTTGCAGTCCCACACCTTCTTTTTGAGTCCCAGTTCCAATACTGGTTAGATAAGATACATTTTCCCATTTGTAAATTATGTATAGCAATAGATATTATTATGAAAGCTCTACAAATAAAATGCTTATCACAGTACCTAATGTATAATAAACACTTATGTGTACTCGTTAGCACAAATTATTATGATCATGGTAAAACATATATGCTATTTTAGATTTTTGGAATTATTTTTTATCTATAAAATAAGTTTAGATGATTATTGAGATCTCTGGTTTTGAAATTTTATAATTCTGTGTTCTCTATTGTAGAACCTGATGTATGTAACATTGAGTGGATTTTTGCATCTAAGATGTAACCATTTCCCCTTTACTTTCCAATGTCCAGCTGGAAAGATCATATAGGAGTTTCACCCAAGTTAGATGGATATTCCAAAACCTATGAACAAAAAATACTATGGATTTCATTTCTTTTGATGGCTGCATAGTATTCCATTGTGCTGTGAAGTGTGTAAACCTGGTGATTCACAGACCTGTACCCCTGGGGATAAAAATATATGTTTATAAAAAATAAAAAATTAATAAAAAAATACTATGGAGACAAATGTCTTTTACTTAAGCACTGACCAAAGAAATTGTGACATATAAGTATACTTAAACACTACAGAGAAGCCAAAGATGATCCGTTTTAAATTGTGAATTCTATTGCACACAGCATAACAAAGTCACAGTGAACACCACTCAGGAACAGATACCCATGACTTCCTCTTGACTGGCTCTAGCCTTCCCACGACACAGTTTCTCTGGCTCAGCTCTTTCCCTCTCTAAGTCACCCATTTCTGTCTCTTATTATGCTGACCCCTGGTCTTGTCTTTCTGTTTCACATTAAAAAACACAAGATTATGTGGGTTGGCATCTACTCAAATCTAGAGCATTTTAATAGATGACCCCTTCTGCTCAAACACATTATAAGCCAGAACTACACCCAATGCTAAGTTAATGTTCAACTTTTCCCCATCAGTTTTAGGGCAGCATACCTGGATTTTGTGGGTGTGTGTCTTTGTCTTGAGAGAAGACACTTAGCTTGCGTCAGATTCTCAAAGGTACCCGTGATGTGCAGAAAGGTAATCAGTGCTGCTCTAAATATTTTTTTTTCTGTATGTGGCTAGACTATGTATTAAATATATTTCAGTGGATCAATTTTTTTTTAAATTGAGGTGTAATTGACATGTAACATTCTACAAGTTTCAGGTGTACAACATAATGATTTTATATTTATCATGACATTTATTATGAAATAATATTTATTATGAAATAATCACCATAATAAGTCTGGTTAACATCTGTCACCATACATATTTACACATTTTTTTCTTGTGATGAGAACTTTTAAGATTTACTCTCTTAGTAATTTTCAAATATGCAATACAGTGTTGTTAACTGTAGTCACCTACTGTACCTTACAGCCCCAGGACATATTTATTATAACTGGGATATAATAACTGGAAGTTTGTACCTTTTGACTCCTTTCATATATATCACCTACCCCCAATTCCTGACCTCTGGCAATCACCAGTTTGTTCTCTATGTCTATGAGTTTGTTTTATTTATTTGTTTGTTCTTCATTTTTAGATTCTACAGAGTGATGTCATATAATATTTGTCTTTCTCAATTTGACTTATTTCACTTAGCATAACACCCTCAATGTCCATCCATATTGTGGCAAATGGCAGGATTTCCTTATTTCTATGGCTGAATAATATTCGTGTGTGTGTGTGTGTGTGTGTGTGTGACATCTTTTTTATCCATTCATCCATTGATGGACACTTAGGTTGTGTCCATATGTGGCTATTGCAAATAATGTTGCAGTAAACATGGGGGTGCATATATCTTTTTGAATTAGTGTTTTTGATTTCTTCAGATAAGAACCCCGAAGTAGAATTGCTGGATCATATGGTATTTCTTCTTTTATTTTATTATATTTTATTATTTTTTTAATTTATTTTTTATTTATTTTAAGCATAACAGTATTCATTATTTTTGCACCACACCCAGTGCTCCATGCAATCGTGCCCTCTATAATACCCACCACCAGGTACCCCAACCTCCCAGCCCCCCGTCACTTCAAACCCCTCAGGTTGTTTTTCAGAGTCCATAGTCTCTCATAGTTCACCTCCCCTTCCAATTTCCCCCAACTCCCTTCTCCTCTCTAAGACCCCTTGTCCTCCATGACATTTGTTATGCTCCACAAATAAGTGAAACCATATGATAATTGATTCTCTCTACTTGACTTATTTCACTCAGCATAATCTCTTCCAGTCCCGTCCATGTTGCTACAAAAGTTGGATATTCATCCTTTCTGATGGAGGCATAATACTCCATAGTGTATATGGACCACATTTTCCTTATCCATTCGTCCGTTGAAGAGCATCTTGGTTCTTTCCACAGTTTGGCCACTGTGGCCATTGCTGCTATAAACATTGGGGTAAAGATGGCCCTTCTTTTCACGACATCTGTATCTTTGGGGTAAATACCCAAGAATGCAATTGCAGGGTCATAGGGAAGTTCTATTTTTAATTTCTTGAGGAATCTCCACACTGTTCTCCAAAGTGGCTGCACCAACTTGCATTCCCACCAACAGTGGAAGAGGGTTCCCCTTTGTCCACATCCCCTCCAACACATGTTGTTTCCTGTCTTGTTAATTTTGGCCATTCTAACTGGTTAAGGTGATATCTCAATGTGGTTTTAATTTGAATCTCCCTGATGGCTAGTGATGATGAACATTTTTTCATGTAATTTTTTGAGAAACTTCCCTACTGTTTTCCATGGGGCTGCACCAATTTACATACCCACCATGGTGCACAACGGCTCCCTCTTCTCCACATTCACCAATACTTGTTATACCTTATCTTGTTAGTAATAGCCATTCTATCAGGGGTGGGGCAATAGTTCCTGTTGTTTTGACTTGCATTTCCCTTATGATTAGTGATGCTGAGACTCTTTTCATTTATCTGTTGGCCATCTGTATATCTTCTCTGAAAAAAATATATTCAGACAATTGTCTATTTTTTAATCAGATTGTTTGTTTTTTTTTTATTTCTTTTCAGTGTTCCAGAATTCATTGTTTATGCACCACACCCAGTGTTCCATGCAATACGTGCCCTCCATAATTCCCACCACCAGGCTCACCCAATCCCTAACCCCTCTCCCCTCCAAAACCCTCAGTTCGTTTCTCAGAGTCCACAGTCTCTCATGGTTCATCTCCCACTCTGATTTCCCCCAACTCACTTAATGTCCTCTGTGTTATTCCTTATGCTCCACAAGTAAGTGAAACCATATGATAATTGACTCTCTCTGCTTGACTTATTTCACTCAGCACAATCTCTTCCAGTCCCGTCCATGTTGATACAAAACTTGGGTATTCATCCTTTCTAACGGAGGCATAATACCCCATTGTATATATGGACCATATCTTCTTTATCCATTCATCGGTTGAAGGGCATCTTGGTTCTTTCCACAATTTGGTGGCTGTCGCCATTGCTGCTATGAACATTGAGGAACAGGTGGACCTTCTTTTCACTACCTCTGTATCTTTGGGGTAAATACCCAGTCATGCAATTGCAGGGTCATAGGGTAGCTCTATTTTTAATTTCTTAAGAAATCTCCACACTGTTTTCCAAAGTGGCTGCACCAACCTGGATTCCTACCTCCTTTCACAACATCCTCTCCAACACATGTTGTTTACTGTCTTGTTAATTTTGGCCATCCTAACTGGTGTAAGGTGGTCTCTCAATGTGGTTTTGATTTTAATCTCCCTGATTGCTAATGATGATGAACATTTTTTTCATGTGTCTGGTTAGCCAATTGTATGTCGTCTTTGGAGAAATGTCTATTCATGCCTTCTGCCCATTTTTTGACATGATGATCTGTTTTGTGTGTTTTGAGTTTTAGGAGTTCTTTATAGGTCTTGGATATCAGCCCTTTGTTTGTAGAGTCATTTGCGAGTATCTTCTCCCATTACATGGGTTGCCTCTTTGTTTTGTTGACTGTTTCCTTTGCTGTGCAAAAGCTTTTGATCTTGATGAAGTCCCCAAAGTTCACTTTCACTTTTGTTTCCTTTGCCTTTGGAGACATATCTTGAAAGAAGTTGCTGTGGCGCATGTCAAAGAGGTTACTTTCTATGTTTTCCTCTAGGAATTTGATAGATCCCTGCCTCATGTTGAGGTCTTTCATCCATTTTGAGTTTATCTTTGTGTATGGTGTAAGAGAATGGTCGAGTTTCATTCTTCTATACATAGCTGTCAACTTTTCCCAGCATCTTTTATTGAAGAGACTGTCTTTTTTCCACTGGATATTTTTTCCTGCTTTGTTGAAGATTATTTGACCATAGAGTCGAGAGTCCATATCTGGACTCTCTACTCTGTTCCACTGGTCTATGTGTCTCTTTTTGTGCCAGTACCGTGCTGTCTTGGTCATCACAGCTTTGTAGTAAAGCTTGAAATCAGGCAACGTGATGCTCCCAGTTTTGTTTTTCTTTTTCAACATTTCCTTAGTAATTCAAGGTTTCTTCTGGTTCCATACAAATTTTAGGAATTGTTTGTTCCAGCTCTTTGAAAAATGCCAGTGAAATTTTGATTTGGATGGCATTGAAAGTATAAATTGCTCTAGGCAGTATAGACATTTTAACAATGTTTATTCTTCTGATCCATGAGCATGGAACGGTCTTCCGTCTTTTTGTATCTTCTTCAATTTCTTTCATGAGTGTTCTGTAGCTCCTTGAGTACAGATCCTTTACCTCTTTTGTTGGGTTTATTCCCAGGTATCTTGTGGTTCTTGAAACTATAGTAAATGGAATCAACTCTCTAATTTCCCTTTCTATATTTTCATTGTTAGTCTATAAGAAAGCAACTGATTTCTGTACATTGATTTTGTATCCTGCCACATTACTGAATTGCTGTTTGAGTTCTAGTAGCTTGGGGGTGGAGTCTTTGGGTTTTCCATATAAAGTATCATGTCATCTGCAAAGAGAGAGAGTTTGACTTCTTCATTGCCAACTTGAATACATTTTATTTCTTTTTGTTGTCTAATTTCTATTGCTAGGACTTCTAGTACTATGTTGAACAAGAGTGGTGAGAGTGGGCATCCTTGTCGTGGTCCTGATCTCAAAGGGAAGGCTGTTAGCTTTTCCCCAATTGAGGATGATATTCGCTGTGGGTTTTTCATAGATATATTTTATGAAGTTGAAGAATGTTCCCTCTATCCCTATACTTTGAATTGTTTTAATCAGGAATGGATGCTGTATCTGTCAAATGCTTTTTCTTTTTTTAAAATTTTTATTTATTTTTTTAATTTCTTTTCAATGTTCCAGAGTTTGTTGTATATGCACCACACCCAATGCTCCATGCAATACATGCCCTCCACAATACCCACCACCAGGCTTAACCAACCTCCTACCTCCCTCCCCTCCAAAACCCTCAGTTAGTTTTTCAGAGTCTACAGTCTCTCATGGTTCATCTCCCCCTCCAATTTCCCCCAATTCAAATGCTTTTTCTGCATCAATTGAGAGGATCATGTGGTTCTTCTCTCTTCCCTTATTGATTTGTTTTATCACATCAATTGATTTGTGAATGCTGAACCACCCTTGCATCCCATGGATAAATCCCACCTGGTCATGGTGGATAATCTTTTTAATGTACTGTTGCATCCTATTAGCTAGGATCTCATTGAGAACCTTAGCATCGATATTCATTAGGGATATTTGTCTGAAATTCTCCTTTTTGGTGGGGTCTTTGCCTGGTTTGGGGATCAGGGTAATGCTGGCTTCATAAAAAGAGTCTAGAAGTTTTCCTTATGTTTCTATTTTTTTGAAATAGCTTTAGGAGAATAGGTATTATTTCTTTTTTTTTAATTAATTTTTTATTTTTTATAAACATATATTTTTATCCCCAGGGGTACAGGTGTGTGAATCACCAGGTTTACACACTTCACAGCACTCACCAAAGCACATACCCTCCCCAATGTCCATAATCCCACCCCCTTCTCCCAAATCCCCTCCCCCCACCAACCTTCAGTTTGTTTTGTGAGATTAAGAGTCACTTAAAGAATAAATGAAACAAGATGGGATTGGGAGGTATTATTTCTTCTTTGAACATTTGGTAGAATTCTCCAGGGAATCTGTCAGGTCCTGGGCTCTCATTTTTTGGGAGGCTTTTGATCACTGCTTCAATCTCTTTACTAGATATTGATCTATTCAGGTTGTCAATTTCTTCATGATTCAGTTTTGGAAGTTTATAGATTTCCAGGAATGCATCCATTTTGTCTAGGTTGCTTAATTTACTGGCATATTACTGTTGATAATAATTTCTGATGGTTGTTTCTATTTCCTTGGTGTTAGTCATGATCTCTCCCTTTTCATTCTTAATTTTGTAATTTGGGTCCTCTCTCTTTTCTTTCAGATTAGTTCTGCCAATGGTTTATTGATCTTATTGATTCTTTCAAAAAACAGCTTCTGGTTTTGTTGATGTGTTCTAATGTATCTCTAGTTTCTATCTCATTGATCTCTAATCTAATCTTGATTCTTTCCCTTCTTGTGTGTGGGGTTAGCTTAATTGTTGTGGGTTCTTCAGTTCTTTAAGGTATAAAGAGAGCCAGTGTATTCTGGATTTTTCAAATTTTTTTGAGGGAGGCTTGGATGGCTATATATTTCCCCCTTAGGATAGCCTTTGCTGTATCCCATAGGTTTGGGACTGAAGTGTCTTCATTCCCATTGGTTTCCATGAATTTGATTTCCCAGTTGATCCAAACATTCTTAAGAAAGGTGGTCTTTAGCTTTCAAGTGTTTGAATTCCTCCCAAACTTTTTCTTGTGGTTGAGTTCCAGTTTCAAAGCATTGGGAATATGGTCTGAGAATATGCAGGGAATAATCTCAGTCTTTTGGTATTGGTTGAGCCCTGATTTGTGACCCAGTATGTGATCTATTCTAGAGAAAGTTCCATGTGCACTTGAGAAGAATGAGTATTCTGTTGTCTTAGGGTGGAATGTTCTGTATATATTTATGGGGGGTTTTTTGTTTATTTTTTACTATCACATTGTATGAGCTCTTTTTATACCTTGGAATATAATTCCCTTCTCAGATATATGATTTGTAAATATTTTCTTCCATACAATAGGTTGTCTTTTCATTTTGCTGATAATTTCCTTTGCTGTGCAGAAGATTTTAGTTGGTGGATCAACCTTTAACAGTTTACATTGTTTCCCAAGATTTCAATATAAATTTGGTAAAAAGTCAAATATTCTATTCAAATTAAATTTAATATTTTTTCCATCATATTTAAAGTCAGTTTAAACCACCATGTATTTTTTTTATTGTTCCACTGACACTATATATACAAAGTGACTAAAACTGCCTTTCTAATTATTTCTCTCACTGAGGCATAATTCTTAAAGTTCCTAGCCTTCCAGAATTCAGGGAGCTTTCAGTACACAAGAGTATCTTTCTCTTTGTTGCAAAATTAGTTCCTTCTTGTACTTTTTAAAAAATTAAGTCCAAAATGCAACAATGGCAGGACTAAGTGGTTTTGATAGACTCACCAAAAGTCATAAACATTAATGACTTTCTGTTGAAGACAATTCCATCAATGCATTGTTTCCAAACATCTTCTAAATACCCAGTGATCCCTCTAGTGGATCTCTTATGAGACATAAAAACTACTGGCATAGAGGATAATTGAGTTTTACTTCTATCGTGAACATTATCTAATGTTCCTTAGAGGTTTTATGAAACCAAGGAATCATCTGTTCCCAGTTGTGTTTATTCCTGAAAATCTGGGCCTTGGTGTTACAGAGAGACCACGATTACTCATGGCCTCAAGAGTAAACACGCTCTCACCCACCAGAGAGGGAGAACAAAGCTCACTTACACATGCAAGGAAAATTAAAAGGCTAGCAGAAAGGCAAAATCTTATGACTTTAGAAAAATGTATAAAGAATTTGCTCATCCAGTGATGAAGATATTACAGCAAATGCCTAACTAGCTTAATTGAGCAGACAAAATTAGATGTTCACCTTGATTGACTTAATTGTTGCAATTTTAAAACTACAAATGACTTAGTGGGGAGAAAACAACTTGAAAGCAGCCCAGTTTTCAAGTGAAAAACTGAAACACAGAGAAGCTGAATAAATTACTCCCCAATTTGGTGTAGACCCAGCAGCACAATGGAACTTCTGCTCATTGCCCTTCTGTCCCCATGGGAGAGAACCCCCACTGGTACTTAAGGGGCTCTAGCAATTATTTCATAACCTGAAGCCTCTGATATGCAGGAGCTGACACTCAGACAATAAGTGGACTTGATAAAGGTGAGTTAGTTACAGTCAGATAAAAAAAGTTCAAAGATTAGCACATCTTTAGATAACTCTTTTTCTCCCCCACTTAGACATATGACCTTTCTTCCCAACACTAGGGTTTGTCCAAAATGCTTTGAATCTCTCCACAAATATTCACATGGCATAACTCTTTATGGAAACTGCCAGGCCACAGGTCAGTATTTATTTCTGATTTAAACTTACACTGAGTGCTCGGAAGCTATTGTTATATCTTGTATTGGGCAAAAAGTGTCTGTGCACTTGGATTTTACTTTAATTTCTGAAGTTAATCTTCCTGAGGTTACCAAGAATCTCCATGATGTTAAATCCAGTGGAATCTGATCAGTCCTTATTTTATTTGACCATCTGCAGCACTTGGCACCTTTGAGTATTATTCTCTCCTTCTTGAAACACCACCTTCTTTTGGTTTCCAGGAAAACTATATTCTCTTGGTTTTCCTCTTACATTTTCCTCTCAATCTTCTTTGCTGGCTCATCCTCCTCCACCCAGTCATTAAATGCTGCACTTTCTCAAAGTTCAGTTACAGTTCATTCATTTCACACCCTCTCAGTCCCCATGGCTATACAATGACTCCTTAATTCCTAAGTCCAATTTCAGTGGCTTTTTTGAGATTCAAATCAATATGACCAATTGCCTTCAGCTGTCTCTGTTATAATATCAAAACTATTCAAAGTTAATATTATATACATATAAATTCATAATCTTTCCAGAAAAAAAAAAAAAACCTCATCCTATTCCAGTGGTTCCAAAATGAGTGAATAAAACCACCATCTAAGTATCTGGAGAAGCTCAAAATCTGGGAGCCAATATGCAACCTTCTCTCTCACTTTCCATAGGTGATTATCTCCAACACAAAGAAGGGGTTCTCCTTCCCAGGTCTCAGCCTCCACCCCCACTACTACCCTCAACCCAAAAGCCATGCCTACTAGCTGCCTATGCTACCACCTTCCAGCTTGTCTCCACACATGTAGCCTGCCTTCCTACATTTTTTCTTCACATGGTGGGTAGAAAGTTCTTTGTCAAATGCAAATCTGCCTTATATCACCTTACCTGACTTTAGCCCCTTTTCAAAGTTGACCAGGCTTTTCCTGATCTGCCCCTACCAAAATCATTAGCTTCATTTCTACCATGTCCCCAAAGATGTCCAAGCTATACCCGAAGGTGTATGCCCAAGGGAAAACAGCATCCCCAGGATGCCCAAGCACTAGCTGCCCCACCAATCGCCACACCCCCAGGTTGTCCATCTACATTCAGTTCTCCAGTCATACTATTCTTTTCCCCATCCCTGCCACCTGCACTACCACCAAGCCTCAGAATATATTTTCCCTCTACCTACAATGCATTCCCCATCCTTTGACAAGTTAAATCCTTTTTCTCCTTTGGGTCTCAGCTAGAACAAACTCTAACAAGAAAATCTCTCCTGAACCACCTTTTAGGTCAGGTTCTTGCACTCTTCATTTATGGCTTCCCTTGCCCTTCTTTGGAAGTATCTACAAAGCTGTTCTTTTATATTTGTCCTGAGACCTTGAGCTCCAGGGAAGTAGGAACCGTGAGTGGTCTTATTGTTTTCTGTACTGAATCCACAATGCCTATCCCAAGACCTGGCACAGAGCAGGTGCTTCATAAATATTTTTGAATAAATATCAATCAGTGTTTTTATTCTTTTCTGGCAGACTTCCATGACATGAACTGGATTATTCAGGAATGGGTAATTTGTTCTTGAGTTATCAGTCTAGCAGATTCTCTTACCCCTTCCTCCTCTTTTAACCAACCTGACTTCACCAATGTCCCAAAATATTTCCATCTCTTCTGGCACAGACAGCTTGTCCTCCAAATACGGACAAGAGGGACTACTTATTCCACCTACATATTGGTCATACTAGAAACATTTTTCTAGGAAGATACTGAAACTCCAAACAAAAGTCAGTTTGTGGATTCAATCAATTCACATCATCCTAATGCCTCGTGAGAATAAATTAGTGAGAGTGAGCTGCACAGACAACTAACCTAAAAAATGTAGGTCACAGCTGTGCCCCAGGGCAGTCATAACCCAAAGTTACCCTCTCTCAACCTCATATGAGTCACCCCATGGTACTGGAAAGAACAGTCTTGACAGGGATTCAAATTCTTCAGCCAAATAACTAATAAAAGGATAAAAGGTCATATTGTCATATTTAGCCTCAGCAACAGGCAATAAATTTGTAAGTGTATTTTTGAATTAAGTTTCTGCTCTTAAATTTTAAAAGATACTTAGTCACTTTTTAAAAAAAGATTTTAATTATAAAACACAATAATTTTCTTTATCATCTGAAAAAGGAAAAGTCAGGACACCAGTCACCTGGCAAGTTATCTTTGCCAGGACAAAAAGGAGAGACCCACAAGCAACATGTATTTTCCAAAGGGGAGTAGGTCGCTAGTCAAAGTTGCTCATACAGACAAAGGTGTGAATCATTTATTTTTGGTTATTCAGTTGCTTGTGTTTGGGCTGGATGACCTTTAAACACTTGACCTCAAGAACAGAATATCTCATCTTTATCAGGTTAAAAATTTTTTTAAAAGAGAAACTTTTTTTTTTAAAAAGGAAAATAGAAATTTCCAGATAGGAAAGGATCCAGATCTTTTAACCACGGTGAAATCACTCAGCCCAGGAGCTAGCTCAGAAAGCATGCCATCCAGTTTCTTCTCTGTCTGACTTACTTACTTTGCATAATGCCCTTATGCAAAGTAATGCATAATGCAACTATGATTGTTGCAAATGGCAACATTTCCTTCTTTCATGGCTGAATACTATTCCATTGAGTATATAGACCACATCTTCTTCATCCATTCATACATCAAGGGACCCTCAGGTTGTTTCTGTGTCTTGGTTGTTGTGAATAATGCTGCAATGAACAGGAAACTCTGATCACCTGCAACAAACGGGTGAAACTTGAGAGCATTGGGTTGAATGAAATAAGTCTGACAGAGAAAAATAAATACTATATTAATCTTCAAAAAGTCAAACTCATAAATACAGAGAGTAGAGTGGCTATTGTCAGGGACTGTGGTGAAGGTGCTGAGGTGGAGGAGATGTTGGCCAAAGGTATATACTTTCAGCAAGGCAAGATGAATAAGATCTGGGAATCTAATGTACAGAATGCTTACTATAGTTAACAATATCTTGCTGCATACTTGAAACTTGCTAAAAGAGTAGACTCTAAATGTTCTCACTACAAAAACAAACAAACAAACAAACAAAAAACAGTGGCACCTGTGGAGGTGATGAGTGTGTTAACTAACTTCACTGTGGTCATCATCTCACAATATTTACATATTTCAAGTCATCATGTGGTACACATCAAATTTATAAAATTGCATTTACCTATTACCTCAATAAAGTTATGAAAAAAGAAAGCATGCTATATAATAATATAAAATAATAATTGCCTTCATTATCACTATTCCCACACATTCCCATGTTTAAAGTTTGTCTGTAAATGCAAACAACAAATTTAGAAAGTTGCATTAACACAGATAAGTCTTCATAGTCTAAAAAATCAGTGCTGCTGGTCTTCCCTTCATCTCAGGATTTAATATTATAGACTTTACTTCTTAAATAAGTTTATATCCACTTTACAGATGAGGAAACTGACATGCAGAGAATTTGTTTATTTAGTGGTTTCCAAAGTATAATGGACATGAAAGTTAAATGGTGCTCAGGAACGCAGATTGGAAAGTTGGTTTGCATGTGTCCTGTCCTCACTCCGTCACCCACTGCATGACCATGGTCAAGTTCAATGTTCCAAACCTCAGCTGTCTCAGCTGCCTCAGCTAGAAAGTGGGGGTGACAACACATGTTACATTCTAAGCTCAGATAATGAATGCAAACCACTTAAAACAATATCTGCCACATAATACATTTTCAAAAGATTTGGCTATGTTTAAAAGTCACCTGAATAGCTTGTTAAAAAATTAAGTTAGGTGAGATCCTCCTCCAGAGACCCCGATTCACTAGGTCCAGGTGAGAACCCAGGAATCTGCACTTTCCCAAGTACTGCAGATGATTAAGACAACACTGTTAGTGTGGCCAGACACACGTAATTCCAAGGTCCCTGTGGCCTCATTGGGAAGAAATTATTCAGTGCTTCCCCATTTTTGATGGGTATTCCTATTATTTTCTGAAGGTACCTTGTGTTACTTCAATCTAGCACCTTTCTAAGTATTGCCTCTCATCTATACTGACTTAAAAGAATTTCACTTTTCTGTCTTATAGAAGCTCTCCTAAGTCACAATATTTTTCCTGATGCTGATCTTAACTTTCAGTGTCTCATGGACCCCTTCAGGATTAAGTCATCAGGACCTTCATTCATGTGTATTAAGGACTTGACCCTTGTCCTCCGTAGACTACAGCCCCATCTCCCATGCAACCAGAGAGGTTTCAAGCACCCTGGGGAGCAACTGTTAGCCCCCAAGGTCAAACAGCTAGCTTATGACATTTGTTGATGTCATTATAAAGAGATGACTGAGCTGTCTCCTGAAACATGAGGATCTTATACCAAGACTATATTTTGTATAATACATACCCAGGGTTTTCTGGAAAAAAGAAGTATACAACTTTATTTTCACCATATTGTTTTTGGGGAATGGACCTCGGAAACCAAAGGCAAAGACTCAACATTCCAATTCCACATCGTCTTCCAAGATCTGGGCAGTGAAATTACATTTGGTCAGGTTTTAGTTGCCCTCAGGAATGATGAAATCAGTGTAATATGGACATTCTAAGAAGCAAACAAATGCTACTAAGCAAACAAACAGTTTTTTCCAGTATTTGACTATGCAGTTTTTTTTTTAAATAACTACAAGATTTGATAACAGAAGAAGAAAACAAGAGCTTTTATCCATATTGTCAGTCAGATACACATTTTGAATGAGCCTCTTTGAAGCCCTCAGTGGCTCAATTTGGAGACAAAGAAATATCTGGAAGATGTCAGAAAGGAAACCAACTCTCTAATGTCCTACAAGTGTGACAACTGAAAAATCAAAATGTATTAAACCTTTCTCTAATTTCAATTCTGCTTACATATTGGAGACCGACACTCTTTTCTATCAATAAAACGTAGCCTAAAGTGTTCACAGTCTCCAGCTCAAACTAGAGCATGATCAAGTACTTTGTGTTACTGAAATAGCATTGTGGGGTTCATCTTCTCAATCTCTTCAGCAAATCCAGCCATTCTATTCTATTCTCTATTCTTCACAAAGGGTCCATTAGCTTCCTTACCCATTCTGCCTAATAGTTGAGGAATCATCAACCTTTACTGCACCATTTCCTAAAGAAAGGATATGAAGTCATTAGACCCCAGACAAACGAGCCAAAAAATCATGAATACAAAAGTTAGGAAGATATAAACAAGGGTACACAAGTTAATGTGAAGTGAGAAATAATGGAATAGGAAAATAGAAATAGTTCTTAATTAAAACAATGTTAAAAACCATGTAGTTGCACAATTACTATCATGAGAGACCATAATTTGTTCTGCTAAGCCTTTTGCCAGAGTATGATTTTCAGAAAAACAAAACAAAACAAAGCAAAAAAACTATGCATAACCTTCAGTCCATTTTTAGAAATCTATCCAATGGAAACAAAATACCACTATGTACCATAAATCAGAAATGCTTATTACAGTATTGTGATGGCAAGTTAAAAAGAAAATTCTGAAATGTATATACAATGAAAAGTATTAAAGGGAAACCTCACAAAAGTGGACCAGGGAAGCTAGAAGAGGGGAATGGAAAAGGGATACCTACACTTCATGTCAGTTACAGACTCTAACAGAGGAATCATCAACAGGGAAGAATCATCAATTTCAGATCCCAAACCTGGGGAAAGATGGAAAGAAGGACACTGCATCTCCTACAAGAAATCAGCTACACACTTCACAGCACTCACCAAAACACATACCCTCCCCAATGTCCATAATACCACCCCCTTCTCCCAAACCTGGTGATTCACAGACCTGTACCCCTGGGGATAAAAATATATGTTTATAAAAAATAAAAAATTATATTAAAAAATAAATAAATAAAAAATCGTAACTGGATGGGTTCCTGGGTGGCACAGTTAGTTAGTTGGCCATCCAGCTCTTGGTCTCAGCTCAGGTCCTGATCTCAGGGTCATGGGATTGAGCTGAGTTGGGCTCTGCACTCAGCACAGAGTCTGCTTGGGACTCTCTCCCTTTGCTCCCCCAGCCCACGTGTGGGCTCTCTCGTAAATAAATTTTAAAAAATAAAAGTTGTAAAAAAAAAAAAAGAAAGAAAGAAAGAAATCAGCTACCCCTGCAACTCAGCCAGTGAGAAACCACCATCACCCTGAACTCTTGCTTCTCTCCAGTGGACTTTCCTTCAAACATGCCCTCCCAACTTCCTCCTTCTTTTCCATAAAATAATGTTCTGCTTTGTTTGTTGGACTAGCTTCTGGTCTTTGCTGTAGCTCGATTGTCCTGAATTGCAATTCCTTGTTATTCTCAAATAAACCTATTTTTTGCTAGTAAAAATAACAGACTACTTTATTATTTATTAAAATAACAGAATACTTTATATTCTATTCTTGTAAAAAACATATATATATATATATTATATATATATATTCCATTCTTTTAAAAACTACCTCTGAGCTAGAAGGGAAATCTAGAAGAACACAATCTTGACTGTTACCTTGATGTGGGTGGAGGAAGGGGGTTGTCTGGCTGATCTTATGAACTGTTTCTCTCCTTCTAGGCATGTGTCATTCTTGTAGTTTTTTAAAGGGAATTTAATTTTAAAATTGCATAAAGAAGATACTTGCAGAAACATGGAAATACATAAATGATGTATAAAGTGAAGGGATTTTTAATTTTGGAGATATTTAGTTAAACATTTAATGTTTCCTTAAAACATCCAGTTCTACCCATTTGATAATATATTTGGGATTCTTACATTAAAAATGAATATTTGAGATGTACATTTTGAAAGAAACCTACTTTTTAGACTACAATTTCTTTCTGTATAGTTCTAATAAATAACTATCCAGTGGCTTTCCAGGGGAGTAAGATGTGGTGCAATGCCCTTTTGGAGAGCACTTGCCAGAAGGAAGCACAGCATGTCAGCCCAAGCCTGGAATGTGGTATCAGGACACCTGGTTACTTTACTGGCTTTACAACTTAGTAGTGAGCACAAAGAATGTTTGAGTCGCATTTCTTATTCTTACTGTCATAGCAACAGAATAATAATATAATATATCCCTATATTGTCTATACTCCTGTAATAAGAGTTAATGTTGCTGAGTACCAAATGGGGTCAGATTGAGGCATGTTGCTAAGCCTATTGCTTAGATTTATCTTAACTCTCACAAAAACAGCATGAAGGAGAACTTATCGTCAGCATTTTACAGAGAAAAACACTGAAGCTCAGAAAGCGGGCAAGGACCATCCTCAATATCTAGGCAAACATATGTTCTCGGGACATTCTTTTTACATCGTTTAAAGACAATTTGAAATATCTAACTTTGGTCAAATCCTTCCGCGATACTGTGAACCTACTGTTCCCCCTTGATCTTCCTTAAACATGTCTACTCCAGATGAGAGAATGTTGCCTCAAGAATATGAAGTGGACACCCTCCTCCAGCCAAAGCAGGGCTCTGGTTTGGGGACTGGATCTCCCCAGGTTCTGATGTCACCCCTCTGGTCTGAGGTCTGTCCCCATGACTGGTCCACTAGCTGAAAGCAATCATTCCTTCTTTAGAAAACCATAGTGCTTGTCTCCCTGCCTTGTATTAACTAGAGGTCTAGGTTGTCCAGTACCCCCCACCCCCTCGGGGAGGAGACTCATTCATCTGCGTTTGTCCCCAGTGCCTGGCAGTGCTTGGTACACAGTTTGTATTCAGTTGAAACTGAATAAAAACACACTGGAAATGAGACTTGATTATTTTATAGGACAAAGCTACTCCATGTCTTCCTGGGACTGGTACCTTTCACATGGTAGAGCTCTTTTTTTTTTTTTTTTTTTTTTTAATTAAGATTTTGACTTTCAGGCTGCCTGGGTGGCTCAGTTGTTAAGCGTCTGCCTTCAGCTCAGGTCATGATCCCAGGATCCTGGGATCGAGCCCCACATTGGGCTCCCTGCTTTTCCCTCTCCCGCTTCCCCTGCTTATGTTCCTTCTCTCACTGTGTCTCTCTCTGTCAAGTAAATAAATAAAATCTTTTTTTAAAAAAAGATTTTGCTTTTCTACAGAAAGTACTTTTTATATAACTGTGGAATCATTTTTAAATGATTAAAATATTTTGATAGAATATATGCATCAGCTCCAGTGGTTCTACCAGTAGCGAAAGCGTTATATTCAGCAACGCATTCACAATATACTATTATGTACAAAATTGGAAAAGAACTAAGTTAATCTATAGGTACTAACATAACAAGGTCTTTATATTATCTGAAGAGAGCAAAATATAGAGATATAAGTAAGGTATCTCATTTTCTATTTAAGGTAAATGAATTATGTATTTGGATGGGTAAAAAGAAATTTTCAGAGGACTTGCACAATTCTAATACCTGTTAAAACACCTACCCTCAGACACATACATAGATCTGATCACGTCAATAAAAATAAAAGGAGAAAGAGAGACTTCCTGTTCTTATCCAAAAGGGATTCTTGTCAAAGACTATGCGTCTAGCCTGGAACCTGTCTTAGGTGAGCGGGAAAAGGGGAGAAAAAAGAAGCCTGAAGAAGGGTGTTTTGAAGTTAGCGTGGAGCATGGGGAGGGAGGCAGGAACAAGCCTTCGCAGAGAGAACAGAGCCTGGAAGAGGAGCCGAGTCCTGGGAAGACTTCTCCAGGAGAAAAAAAGTCCGATGAGCAGGCTTTGGAGACAAGGATGGGCTGCCTTCTGGAAGGACCCCCCAACTCTTTGCTCCATGGTGGACTTATACACAGCGATGGAGGCGTGGCCAGCAGACACCCACAGGCATCCACAAGGCCCTCCAGGCTGAAGGACCAGCACAGCAAGGGGAGGAGAGGTGGAGCTTCCGCAGGTGCCGCTCGCTGGAAGTACCCGGTGTAGGGGAAGCTACCAAGGCAGCATGGAAACAGATGGTACAGATCCTGTGAATTTCAGGATCTGAGATTTCCCCCAATAAATAAAGGGCAATTCATGAGCAAAATTATTTCGCGATGCTTAGCCATTTTTAGTTGAATGAATCACTAATCTAATCTAATCCAATAATTAATCTGATCTAATTATAACTTGCTACCAAAGATGCTGGCAAAGCAGTCAACAAATAACTTCAAGATGTGGTTATTTCGTCTTTGTACTACACTGCTGAAGCAATGTCTTCCATTCCATCCAGGGGGGTTGTTAACTTAGCGCTAACAACTCCACCAACCACAGACAGGCATTCAAAGAATGATGGGCGCGGAATTTAAAGACACGCTTGATGACAGGCTCTTCCGGGGTCACAGCTAGCTCTCCAGCTACCCACAGACAGCCTGAACTCAAATCTTTCTGCAGACGTGTCTTTTAAAAGTTTTACTGGCATTATTGCTTTTTTACTTCTGGTAATTGCTTTAAAAGAACAAAGCTCTTTGTTTAAGGGGGGCCCAGGGATCTCATAATTGCCACGAGGCACATGAGAGGTTCCTAGACTTTCTAAACAGTTTCTCTTTTAACATTAAATATTAAGTTCCTAATGTTTGGCCAAAATGTAGATGCTCCCTAGGGGAGGAGAGGGGAGGCAATCAGGAAGATCATGGAGACTGGAAAGTGAAACCTCCTAGTTGCTTGCCTGAGAATCACAGTACAAAAAGCACAGCTCAGGCAGGCAGGGGGCTGAGCGGTGCCTACATATCCTACAACCTTGAACTGGAGACACAGTGTGTACCCATCTCCCAGCAGTGTCTGAGGCTCACTGACACTATTCCTACGTCACAGCAAATTTGATACACTTGTCTACTTGCTAGGAATCATTTTGAATCAATTCTTGAAGTAGTATTTCCCAAATCTTCAAGGATATCAACCCATCCCATGCTAATACCTCCCTAACCCTTATTTTCCCTTCAGTGACTGATATCTCTTCCCCCCACCCAAGAATTTTCCATCTGTAACGAACAGTAATTTCAGCAACACTAAGTACGGGACTTTAGAAGGGCGAGGGACACTTTAGAATGGAAGCCCGTTAGCACAAGGATACAGACTATTTATTCAATTGATCATAATCAGGAGCGGTTAGGTGAACCCATCTGCCTGAAGGGACAATCCAAGGCATGCAAAAGAGAAGATTAGAAGAAAACTTAAACTTGCCCTTTCCAGGCCTAAAATCAATTTTCACAATAATGTCTTATTTGCACAGAATGTCTATGCTGTGATAAAAAATCATCTTGCTTACAATTTTAGGATATAGACCTGAAATCTACAAACAGTAGGAATTTCTGCCTCTAGGTTAACTGGAAACAATGCATGGCAGTCCAGGAACTGAGCTTCCAAGATCTTTAGGAACACGAGAAGAAAAACAACAATAAAACCCAGCTATTCGATCTGGCTGTCACTTTGTACTAACTAGTTCTGCACTAGTTAAATAAGTATACCTTACGCGGCTGAATGGTTTACACAGAGTATTTAATTTTCATGTATGAATTAGGTATTCTTAGCAACATTAAAAGATGGGAAAACTGGGAGAAGTCATTACCCTGGCCTCTCTACTTCTCAGAGCTACACAGGGAGGCAGCACCTGTGAGCCAGGGCTATTTGGAGCCCTTCTCTAAAAACCTAAAATGCACAGCAGAAGTCTCAGCA
The DNA here is from genome assembly GCF_011764305.1 of Mustela putorius furo. NCBI lineage: Eukaryota > Metazoa > Chordata > Mammalia > Carnivora > Mustelidae > Mustela > Mustela putorius. Next base: position 7,166,555 of record NW_025422010.1, on the reverse strand, counting down.
GTGGCAATGGCAGTCACCGGAAACCCCATAACCCCTACTAAGCGCACACCTGCCAGGCTATGCAGTTGGGGGACAGAAATCTGCATTTTTTAAAAGATTTTATTTATTTGACAGAGAGAGACACAGAGAGAGAAGGAACACAAGGAGGGGGAGGGGCAAAGGGAGAAGCAGGTTTCCCACCAAGCAGGGAACCCAATGTGGGGACCCTGGGACCCTGGGGATTCCAGGACCCTGGGATCATGACCCGAGCCAAAGGCAGACGCTCAACAACTGAGCCACCCAGACACCCCAGAAATCCGCATTTTCAATCTGCACAGCACCCCAGACATCAGGACAGATCTTCCGTGGCTTACATCTGAATAAACACATCATAAATTGAAAACCTCCTAAGTAGAAAATGCATTTAATACACTTTAACCTACCGAACAGCTTAGCTTAGCATCATCTACCTCAAATATTTTCACAACACTCACATAAGCCTACAGTCAGGCAAAAACATCAACCCTCAAGTCTATGTTACAATAAAGTGCTGGATATCATACGCAACTGATTGAACACTGCCCTCAGAGTGACAAACAGAATGGCTGCGTGTCTGCATGTCTCATGGTCATAAGGCTGCCTGGGAGCCATGGCTCCCTGCCGCCACCCAGCCTCAGGACAGGTGCATACCGTATATCGAACTCGAAATTTGAAGTTCGGTTGCTGCTGAATGATACCATTTTCACACAATCATAAAGTCACAAAATTTTAAGTCAAAACCTCGTCCATTGAGAACTCTCTGTACTCCCATGGTGCCATTTACAAAGGAGGAAAGGGAAGCCTGCATTACTTTGAAGGAGTCAATAGGAAAGACTTTGTCACCTCACTCTCTTTCAACCCATCTATTCATGCCAGAAACAGTTTGAAGGGAAACGCCTTACTCCACAATTCGACGCAGAACTGAGTAGAGCAAAGTCGTATATTACTAGAAACTCTCCCACACAAGCTTGTCTTGATGTGCTGTGCCTAAGGGTGGGAGGTGACATCTCCTCCGAAGAAAGAGAACAAAGAAAGGGACAGCAGGATCCACTGTCCAACACCAAGCGATGACATCACAGCGAGGTCCTGGGCCGGCTGTGTTGACCTCCAGTTTTCCTGGGTAATCACAAGCTTCCGCTGGGAGGGATTCAGTCTGACGGGGTGGGGAAAGCATTCACCTAGAGTGATCAGAACGAGACCCGTCCAAATGTGCGGCAGTGAGGAAGACGGGGACAGAGAGGCAGCATCAATGTTCCCAGTGGAAAATTAGCATCACTCTAAATATTTGCAGTTACGAGAGTAGAAGAAGAGTTACAGGAACACTTCCTTTGACATTTTACTCTCCTTTTTAAAAATTTTATTTATTTATTTATTATCTTCTTTTTTATTTTATTTATCTATTTGTCAGAGAGAGGGAAAGCACAAGCAGGAGGACATCAGGCAGAGGGAAAGTAGGCTCCCTGCTGAGAAGGGATTCCCAGCACAGGACTCAATCCCAGGATCCTGGGATCATGACCTGAGCTTGAAGGCAGACACCCAACCAACGGAGCCACCCAGGCATCCCACATTTTACTCTCCTTTTAAAAACTTTAAATCTGGCATAAGTTAAAGGGGGTCATTTTTAAACCTAAAGCAGTTTTTATAGTAGAACTTTGGCTCTACTAATAACCAGCTACAGCGTGCTGTTCAGAACTAGTGTCAGTCAGCTTATGTCAGGACACACAGACATGACAGCTATGGGGCACCAACACCAGGTGCTGTGTGTCTCCATCAGGGGGCACCTGGCTCCCACCTGTGTTCTTAGTCTCTCATCCATTTTACAAGAAGTTCAAGACTGCTTCAAATCACCAGGGTTTAGGTGGTAGTGTTCACCAGGTCAGTGAGAGGGGACATCTCACCCATCAAATGGAAGATTAGGATAAGGGCATTCTTAGTAATCTCTTTATTCAGCTCCTTGTTTTAAAAGTTGTAAAATTGAACCCAACTTAGCCCAAAGGGACTAAAACTCAACCCAAATGTTAAGAGATTAAGTAATACCCACACCAGGTGTTGTTCCCTCCACTGCACCGACGAGTCCCCTTCCCCTCACCCACAAAGGGCTGATCCAAGTCTGAGGGGACAGTGAAAGTTTATCTTCACACAAATGCTTTAGTGACAGAGAGACCTAACCATGGCCTCAGTAATGGGATTTTACTGTCCTTGAGACATGTATTTATAGTAAGAGAATCTGTACTGTTGGTGTGGCACTATGGCCTAAACAAAGAAAAGAGTTTTTTTTTTTTTTAATTATTAACATATAATGTCTTATTTGCTAAGGTTAATTTTAAAATGAGATTGCATTCCTGAACATGTACCCAGGGCTAACTCCATGAATGCCTGTGTGTGAGACTACCCTCCTGGCCAATACCACTGAAAACACTTCCCCCTCCCCACGCCCCAAGGCACCTTCCTCTGTCTTTCCTTTCTCTGGGTTCCTCTCTGTCTGTGGTTCTCTTCTAAAACACTCCTGTGAGGCTAAATACATTAAGTAACTCACACCAAGACTATAGTTATTTTTTCAGATATTTTCCTCCTGACTAGAAGAACCTGGGTAACCTGAGACTAGTAGAAGCCAGACGGGATCGTCTCATCAGAAAAGGAAAAAGTGGGGTGGGAAATCACTTTACAGTTTTTCCTGGAGCTGGCCCTGGGACACTCTCAACAGGTTGAAATAGACCCCATGCTCTCTGGCTGCAGTCAAGGAAGACAACTGGGTCTACGTGCTCCCCATGGAGAATTCTCAGCCAGAAAAACTGAAAGTTGATAATACTGAATACCGTAATAGACTTTGTTCATTATGGCACAGTAACACTTTAGGAAAGTGAAGTAGTGACATGGGTGTGGTCATTCTTAATTGGTGAAAAACATTTTTTCATTCCATGTTGTCTCCAACAAGACTGAGTGACCTGTAAGATAATAAATGAGTTTCAGATTTTCCCCCAGTTTTATTGAGATGTGATTGACATGTAACATTGCATAAGTACAAGGTTTACAATGTGTTTATTCAGTACACTTACATATTGCAATATGGTTACCACCGAAGTGCTCATTATGTTCCATAATTACCATTTCTTTTTTGTAGTGAGAATATTTAAGACCCACTCTCTTGACAAGTTGTAAGTATGTAAGGCAGTTTTTGTTAGCTACAATTGCAAAGCTGCGCATTAGATTCCCAGAACTAAGCCATCTTTACAATGGAAGTTTATACTCTTTGACCAGCATCTTCTCCTAATCAGACAAAATTTCAATTTTGGAATTTGGGAATTTCAAATTTAGAAATAGGAGTTGTAGAGGTTTATCCAAAGCAAGCAGAGAACAACTTTTAGGGACACTATAGCAATAATCTGTGAGCCTGAGAAGAGCAGTGTTTGATCTGACCCAGATGGCCCAAAACAACACAGTGAACCTTGGGATACAGAAAAGAGGTGGAAAGTATGGATGGTCACAGCACCCAAATGTCTGTGTGGGGCTGGGCAAATCCATTAATTCCAACGTCCTCCTCTGTGACTTTCACGATAATATGATATGCCCAACCTCACTTTCAGATTTGTTATGAAAACTCTAAAACTTCACTTACTTCATTTCTTTTTTTTTATAAACATATATTTTTATCCCCAGGGGTACAGGTCTGTGAATCACCAGGTTTACACACTTCACAGCACTCACCAAAGCACATACCCTCCCCAATGTCCATAATCCTACCCCCTTCTCCCAAACCCCCTCCCCCCAGCAACCCTCAGTTTGTTTTGTGAGATTAAGAGTCACTTATGGTTTGTCTCCCTCCCAATCCCATCTTGTTTCATTGATTTTTCTCCTACCCACTTAAGCCCCCATGTTGCATCACCACTTCCTCATATCAGGGAGATCATATGATAGTTGTCTTTCTCTGCTTGACTTATTTCGCTAAGCATGATACACTCTAGTTCCATCCATGTTGTCGCAAATGGCAAGATTTCATTTCTTTTGATGGCTGCATAGTATTCCATTGTGTATATATACCACATCTTCTTGATCCATTCATTTCTATTGGAAAAGGTCCCAAATGCTGATGCAGATGTGTGCCCTACCATCTGGGACTGAAAAGGAGGCAGTGCTAATTTATTCACCAAAAGAATGAAGATTCTTTCTGCCTGAGATACTTCTGGCCACGTCTCCAATGGACCTAGTCATCCTTCAGGCTCCTGTATGCCCCCAGAAAGCCTTCTCTGAAGCCCCATTTGCATTGCCTGTTTTCCTTCTGTGCTTCCATATCATACAGGTGATGCTGTAGAGGAATTGCTGGTGTGTGTGTGTCTATTTCCTCCACTAGACTGTGTGCTCCAGAAGAGCAACACCTTCCCTTCTGCAGCCTCTGTGTTCCCAGCCTATCCCCTGGGACAGCTCTGGTCCAAACTAATACTGTCTTCCCCAAACTGTGCAATACTCTCTTAAAGGAACACTCCACTTGTTTCCCTGCTTCCTCTAATCCACCATCCACCCTGTCATCACAGTGATCTTAAAATTAAAACCTGATCATGGCTGCTAGGTTTAAAAATCCTTCAGTGACTTTTCATTGCCTTTGTGACATAAGAACACTGAGCATATATTTTAAAGTCCTGTATACTCTCAGATTTGGTGACCCTCCTGTTCCCTTATTTTTATGCTACACTGACTTCAGGTACTTCTAAAAAACATAACCTGTTTCAAATGTTCCTTCTTCCAAGAGATAACTCCAGTTCACCCCTTAAGCTGAGGTGAGGACCTTCCCTCCAGAAAGCCTTCTCTGCACTTGAACTTAAACCTTCCACCAGCTAGATCAGATTCCCTGATGTATGTTCTCAGAGCACATGATAAGTTTCTCTGGGGCACTCTTCACAGCTATAGTTAATTAATTAATTGTGAGCCTGCTCCATGAGAATGAGAACCCTACAAAGGCAGAGCAGTATTTTCATTGTCTTCACTGTTGGAGTTCCAGTAACCAGTAAGTACTCAAAGGCTATTTGACAAATGGGTAAGTAAATAAAACTTAAAATGTCTGGGAAACAGTGGAAATTCTGTAAGTAATTCACAGATGGGTGGATGGATGGATGGAAGATTGAAATGGTCACCTCACCCATCTCCTCATTTCCACGCTCATCCAAACTCCGGATTCGAGTCTCCAGTCAGAGTAACATTTTAAATCATAATGTTCTTCAAGTATGTCTGAAAACAGTCCTGCCCCAGGGACTGTCACTCGCTATTTCTTCTGCCTGCAACATGTGTTTTCTCAAAAGTGACCTTATCAAATCCTCCAAATACTAACAATAAAGATCTCTGAAGATGCATAATATGTGGAACTTCCCACGAAAAGATAGAGTAATAAGAACCAAATTTACCCTCTTTCTAGAAACAGCAACAACAGAAATAAATCAAGCAACATTTTTAAGACATTGAGCATCAGACAACAGATGCTGAAATAGTTTTTATAAGGGTATTCCATATGTTCAAGAATTAGGGGGTAAATTAAACATGTTAAGTAGAGACATAGAAGATATATTAAAAAGGAGGAGAGGGAGGAGGGAAAAGGGAAAAGACAGAGAAAGAGGAAGAAGAAGGAGGAGACGTAAGTCAAAAAAAAAATAATAATAAAGAAAATTACCCAAGGCACATCATAATAAAAATCTTAGAAATATTCATAGAATGAAAGGATACAGTATAGATAAAGGAACAAAGAAATGAAAGCCCACTTGTTGTTGGAAACAAGAAAAGCCAGAAGACAGTGGAACGAGGTTTTCTAAATACTAGAAGGCAGAAATTTCAATATAAAATTCTAAAATCAGGGAAAATATGTTCCAAAACCAAAAGGCAACATAAAAACTTTTCAGATGTGCAAAGGCTGAAAGAATTCATCCATGAACTCATCTGCATTATATGAAATGATTTTGTTTATTTATTTACACAGAAAATGAAACCAGATGAAATCAAGACCAACACAAAGAAATGAAGAGCACCAGAAATTGTAAGCATATAGCTAAACTTAAAAGAGTTTTTCTTATTAAATATCCTAGGGGCACCTGGATGGCTCAGTGGGTTAAGCCGCTGCCTTCGTCTCGGGTCATGATCTCAGGGTCCTGGGATCGAGTCCCGCATAGGTCTCTCTGCTCAGCGGGGAGCCTGCTTCCTCCTCTCTCTTTCTGCCTGCCTCTCTGCCTACTTGTGATCTCTCTCTGTCAAATATATAAATAAAATCTTTAAAAAAAAAAAAAAAAAAAAAAAAAAAAAAAAATTAAATATCCTAAAAGATTATTATTTAAAAGCAAAAATAACAACATTCTATTGTGTAACTTATAACATATGAAAAAGTGAAATATATGAAAACAGAAACATAAAACCAGATGAGAAAAATATAAGTACACTGTTAAAAAGTTCTTATATGACACATGAGAAAATATATTCTTATTTGAGGTACAGTGATAAGTTAAAGATGTAAGTATAATCTTAAAGCAAAAACTAAAATAACTTAAGATGAAAATATATAAACAAACCAACAAAACACATGAAATGGAACTATAAAATATACTCAATTCAGGTCAAGGCAGAAAACAGAGAGAAAAAGAAACAAAGAACAGATAGGACTTTTTTTTTTTTAATAACAAGATATTATGAGTGTAAAATCAGCAATATTAATAACTGCATTAAATGTAAATGATATAAATCCTAATTAAAAGACAGGACATTTTCAGGTTGGATTTTAAAAATCAAACCTTATCTATAGGATGAGAAACCCACTGTAATACAGAAATATATTAACAGGGAAAGAATTAAAAAAAATATATCATGCTAGCATTTATAAAAAAAAAAAAAGCAGTTGCTATATTAAGCTATATTAATATCAGGCAAAGCAGGATTTTGAAACAAAAAATATTACCAAAGATAAACATGATTATTTCATTATGATGAAAGGGTCAAATCTTTAACAAAACATAATAATCTTAAATGTTGATTCAAATAAGAATGGAGTTTTAAAACACAGGAAGCAAAAATTGAGATGATTTACGGGAGAGAGAGAAAATTTCACAATTATAGTCTGAGATTTGATCACATTTTCTCAATAGGTAATTTTAAAAGTAAGCAAGAGAGCAATAAAGAATAGAAGACTTAAAAAGACTATCAACTAACTCAACCTAATTGACATTTATAGAACATTCCACCCAACAAGATAGCAAAAACCACATTCTTTTCAAGTAAACACAGGATATTTACCAGGATCAACCACATCATTCTGAGCCATAAGGAAAATGTCTTAATTAACTTAAAAGCTTTCAGGTCATACAAAATATATTCCCTGATCACAATATAAGCCAGAAATTAATAATAGAAAGATGTTCAGAAAAAATCTCCAAATATTTAGAAACTAAATAGCACACATGTAAATCAATCATGAACCAAAAAAATCAAAAATAAAATAGGAAATATTTTAAACTTAAAGAAATTGAAACCCCTACAAATCAAAATTTAAGGAATACAGCTAAAACAGTATATAGAGGAAAATTTGTAGCACTAAACACATATATTAGAAAAGAAAAAAGATTTCAAGTTAATTAGCTCACTTTCCAGATTAAGAAATTTTTAAAAAGAAGAGAAAATTAAACACAAAATAATCAGAATGAAGGAAATAATAAAGATCAGAGTTACAAATCATTGAAATAGTAAACAGTGAAATAAGAGATGCAATCAATACAACAAAAGCTGGTTCTCTAAGAAGATCAATAAAGTTGACAAATCTCTAGGACTATCAATCTGAGAAATAAAGAAAAAACAAATGATCAACACCCAGAATGCCAGGACTTCAGATTCTACAGATTTCACAAGAACAAAAACAAACATGATGAACAACTTTATGTTGATGAATTTGATAACTCACATGAAGTGGCCAAATCTGTTGAGAAACAAAAGTTCCCGAATTCTCTGAAGAATAAATAGATAACCTGGATAGCCCTTTACCTTCCCACAGAGACTACTAAACATATAAAGAAGTAATACCAATGAACATAAACTTTTCCAAGTTTATGGAAGAGGAGGGACTACTTCCCAACTCATTCTTTTTTTTTTTTTTATGATTTTTTTTTTTTGACAGAAGGTGAGAGAGAGAGCAGAGCAGGGGTAGGGATGGAAGGAGAGGAAGCAGACTCCCCACTGAGCAGGAAGCCCAATGTGGGGTTCGATCCCAGGCTGGGATCATGACCCACACCAAAGGCAGATGCTTAACAGACTGAGCCACTCAGGCTCCTCTCAAATCATTCTTTTTATTTCCCCCCAACTCTTTCTATGAAGCCAGCATTACTCCAATACCAAAACCAGGCAAAGACTTCAAAATAAAACTACAGAACAATATTCCTCATGAATAATGATACAAGAATTATAAACAAAATTTCAACAAATCACATCAAACAGTATATAAGAGGGATAGAATCTATCCCAGGAATTTGAGCAAGTTGCTCTAACATTCAAAATTAATGACTGTAATTCACCACATTAGCAGACTGAAATAGAAAAATCATACAATTATGCCAACAGATACAGAAAAGGCATTTGAAAAAAATACCAACTCTATTATTGATAAGAAGTTTTATCAAAAAAGAAGTAGAGGAGAACCTTCTTAACCTGATAAAGAGCATATATAAAAATGTACAGCTTAGGGCAAGAAAGGAAACAAACCATAAGATCTCACAAAACAAACTGAGGGTTGCTGGGGGGTGGGAAATAGGGAGAGGGTGATTGGGTTATGGACACTGTGATATGGTGAGTGCTGTGAAATGTGTAAGCCTGATGATTCACAAACCTGTACCCCTGGAGTGAATAATGCATTATATGTTAATAAAAATAATTAATAAAAATTTAGAAGTAAAAAAAAAAAATACTCTGCGTCACACTATAATGATGGATACATATCATTATACATTTGTCCAAACCCATAGAATATACAAACCAAAATTAAGCCATAATGTAAACTATGGACTTTTGGTGATTATTCATACAGTTTCATCAGTTTTAATAAACGTACCACTCTGGTGGAGGGTGCTGGTTATCCAGGAGTTTGTACATATGTGGGGTCAGGGATATATGGGAAATCTCTATACCTTCCTCTTAATTTTGCTGTGAACCTTAAGTGGCTCTTAAAAAGTAGTCTTTAAAAGAAAACCTACAACAAACACATCCTTAAATAAGATATTTAATGGTAAAAGACTTTATGGTTGCCTGCTAAGATCAGAAAAAAGCAAGAAAGTCTACTCTCATCACTTCTGTTCAACTTTGCATTGGAATTTCTAACCTGTGAGGCAAGACAAAGATAATCTTGTTGTTCATGTAGACTGAAAGGAAAATGAAATTCTTTATTCACAGACAACATGACTGTCTGTGTAGAAATCCTATGTAATTAAAAAAAATAACTATGAGAACTGACGGGGGAGCTTAGCAACATTGTTGAATATAAGATGTACAGAACCAGTTGTATATCTATGTGTTAGCAATAAGCAATTGGAAATTTGATTTTAAAAACTAACACCATTTATAACAGCACCAGAAAACAAAAAATGCTTAAGAATAAGTCTGACAAAAGATGTGAAAGATCTTTACGCTGAACACTGGAATATATTGCTAAGAGGAAATTAAAGACCCAAATAAACAAAGACATATACCGTCTTCACAGATCAGAAGACTCAGTATTGTTAAGGCAACAGTTCTCTGCAGACTGATCTGTAAATTCCACACAATCCAAATCATAGTTCCAATAGGCATTTCTTAGAAATTGGTAAGCTGATTCAAAAATTCTATGGCAACACAAAGAACACAGAATAGCCGATTACAAAGAAGACTCTGAACAAAAATAAATTTAGAGGGGCGCCTGGGTGGCTCAGTGGGTTAAAGCCTCTGCCTTCGGCTCAAGTCATGATACCAGGGTCCTGGGATCGAGCCCCACATCGGGCTGTCTGCTCCGCAGGGAGCCCCGTCTTCTCTCTCTCTCTGCCTGCCTCTCTGCCTACTTATGATCTCTGTCTGTCAAATAAATAAATAAAATCTTAAAAAAAAAAAAAGGAACACTTAAGCCTGACCATAAAACAGGCAAGAGCTAGAAAGTTATAAAAAAAATTTTTTTTAAATAAATTTAGAGGATTTGCACTATCTGATATCAAGATGTTATAAAGCTATAATGATCAAGATAATCTTACATTGGTGTCTTGACGGGCATAAAGACTAAATGGAACAGAATAAAGAGTCCCAAAATAAGCCCATTCATGTCAGTTTATTTTGCACAAAGTTACAAAGTGAAATCAATGGACAAAGAATTAAAAAATGATGCTTTCAATAAACCATGATGGAACAAGTGGACATTATTGTGAATTTTTTGAAATCACAACAATTAACACAAAATGGATCATAAATCTAAATGTAAAACATAAATCTCTAACATTTCCATATGAAAACCCAAGATAAAACCCTGGTGATTTGGGACTAGACAAAGATTTCTTAGTTCCCACACCTAATCCCTACAAGAAAAGAATGATTAACTGACCTTCAACAAAGTTAATGAACTCCTGCTCTTCAGAAGATGCTGTTAGGAGGATGAAAGGAAATACTTGCAAATTATATATCTGACAAACGAACTATACTCAGAGTATTGAAAAAACTCCCAAAAGTCTGTAAGAAAAAAAAACAGTTTTTTTAAATGACAAAGATTTTAACAGAAAATTGACCAAAGAAATAGTACAGAAAAGATGATCGAAAACATGAAAAGATGATCAACATCAATATTAATTTAATTAATTAACTAAAACCTCAACAAGACAGCAAAACACACCTTTGAGAATGTCTAAAATTGAAGACTGACAATAACAAGAGTGGATGCGGATTTGAAGCAATTGGGATGCACATGGTCTGCTGGGAGAATGTTGTAGTCATTTTAGAAAAGGATTTGGCATTTCATAAAAGCTAAACTTGCACCTACCATATCACACAGCCATTTCATTCTTAAATGTTTATCTGATGGAAATGAAGCATATCTCCACACAAAAATATGTACATGAATGTTTATAGCAATTTTATTTATAATAGCCAAGACTGCAACTTACATATCCATCAAAAGGCCAATGGGTAGAGGATAGAATAGTACTCAGCAATTAAAAGGAATGAACTCTAAGTACACTCAACAAGATGAATCTCAAAATAATTAAGCTGAGTGAAAAAAAGCCAACCCCCCCCTCCAAAAAAGTCCATGTCCCATCATTCCATTTATATTGATGTCTAGAAAAGTCCAGCTGATGTAGAGTGTCAAGAAGCACAGTAACAATTGCTGGTGGGGTGGCAGCGAGAGGCAAGAGGGATGGGTTACAAAGGACAGGAGGAAAAATCTTAGGAGTGACGGATGTTCATTAGCTTGATTGTGATGACTTTCTTTTTTTTTTTTTTCTTTTTAAGACTATTTATTTATTTGTCAGAGAGAGAGACTGCACACAAGCATGGGGAGCCACAGGCAGAGAGAGAAGCAGGCTCCCTATTGAGCAAGGAGCCCAGTGTGGGACTCAATCCCAGCACCCTGGTGTTATGATCTGAACCAAAGGCAGACACTTAACCAACAGAGCCACCTAGGCATCCTATGGTGTTTGTTTCTTGAGCGTGTACTATATATGCCAAAACCCCTCAAATGTCCATTTTAAGTATGGAAATAAAGTCTCTGATCTGACACTCTCACTTAAAATTGTAATATGACCGCCAAACCCCACTTCTCTCCTGCTTAATTTTTCTCTGTAGACTTCATCGCTTTCCAATATAATCCATAATTTACTTACTTATTCTGTGTATTCTCCATCTCTCCCCACCCAACCCACTAAAGTGTGGGCTTCCTGAGGGCAGAGGTCATTCTCTGGTTTCTTTAGTGATGTGTCCCTTTCAACTAGAAGAGAACTTGAGTGAATGAGTGAATTAGTGAATGAGTGAATGAATGGCTTGTCTCTCTGCCCTCCCTTGACCTCCCCCAGTTCTTTTTAACATAGAATGAATCCTTATGTCTAAAAACTATGAGAAGATAGGAAGAATCAGGGAGCATAATATTTTGTTCATGGCTCTCCATTAGTTGTGCTAGTCATTCAGCCTTTCTGGGTTTCCGTTTCTTCACCTATGAAAAGAGAAAATTTAACTAGATGATGTCTAACATCTAAAATGTTTGCTATTTGTAATGTACTTCTCTCAAAAAAACCCTACAGGTCCACTGAAATCAGGACGACTTAGTAAATTAAAATATATACATGTACTGTAATACTATGTAGCAACTTTTACAAGTGGATTAGATTTACATGAACTGATCTGAAAAAATATCCATGCCAGAGATTAAGTAAAAAGAGATGCTGTGAAACAATACATACAGTATGGTCCAATATGGTAAAAATAATAATAATAATAAAATAAAATTAGATGTGTGCAGACACGTGTAGTGGGATAGAGAGGCACAGGGAACGGTCCCGTGTCATGGGTGTTAAACCATTAGGTGTGGTTCCTCTGGGGGTCAGCAGGAGGAAAAGGGAAAGTTTCACTTCCTAATCCTTACACTTCAAAACAAGAAAAATGAAGCATTATAAATATTCTACTTTTGGGGTGCCTGGGTGGCTCAGTGGGTCAAAGCCTCTGCCTTCGGCTCAGGTCATGATCCCAGGGTTCTGGGATCGAGCCCCGCATCGGGCTCTCTGCCCAGTGGGGGCCTTCTTCCTCCTCTCTCTGCCTGCCTCTCTGCCTACTTGTGATCTCTGTCTTTCAAATAAATAAATAAAAAGTCTTTTTAAAAAATTCTACTTTTTTTTTCATTTTGGGTTTTTTTTAAGTTTTCCCTTTCCATAAAACTCATTCTTATGGTTCCCCATCTCAAATCTCCACTTCTGTTAGGATCTCTCTAGACCATGGGATGCAAGGTTCTTGTCACTTATTTTCTTAGCCTCTATATTCGCCTTGCAGCTAACAGAGGAGAGGACTGGAATCTGGTGGAATCACCAGAAGCCTTAGGCTATCACAGCGGGTCCGAAGCCAGGCTTTGGTTGCAGAGACGTTCCAAATGTACACTGGGGCAAATCCCTGGCAACACAGTTTTCCTTTATCGGTTTTTCCCTACCAAGAAAGGGACCAAGCTTGTAAAACTTAATATACCCAAACCTTCCAGGGGCTGGCACAGAAACACTTTCTCCTAACACATTGTTAAAAGCAGAGCACTCTTGCGATGGTTAGTGCATTCCAGACAGCAGTTCGAGCTGATTTCATTCCACAAAGGAAGAACAGGTTTTGGAAACAACCAAGTCCAAGTGTTTAAGACTGTTGCATTTGGTTTCACTTAGATAATTCTTGGCATGATGCATCCTCCCTTTCTAGTTAACTGTTTTGTCTAAAGAAAATGAGAAGACAATATATCACACTCATATAATTCCAGACATGTCCGCCATGAAAAATGTAGGGCAACAATACCCCTTTCATTACAATGGCTTGTTCTAGACCAAGTTATATGACTACACCACCAGCTCCTGCGTTCTGAGGTCACCTGCCTCCTGTCCTGTTGATGGGTCTTCAGGTTTCACCTGTTCCCAGCTGCAGCTGCCACCAGGTGGGAAACAGTGTGCAGGTAGAAAGACACAAATCCAGAGGTCTTGCTTTACAGTTCAAGTGTGTGCCAAGCTCGTGAGTTGCATGTAGCATGTTCCCTAAAGTGTGCTTACTCTGCAGGAAAGATAAGTTCCCTCATCCTGCAGGATGGACAAGATAAAGGGGTGAGAGTGGGGGTGGAGAAAGTCCCTGGAAATGAGAACAAGAAAGATCCAGATCTGTAATCTGGGAGGCAAGGATATTCCATTTTTTATGACCCACTGGTGGCTATCAATGTTCATCCAAGACCTACCCCAGACTGGATAGCAACCCTGTTGTTAGAGCAAGATAATCCAATTTTCAGACATTAAGGGCAGCCACCCACTGGTGGCTATCAATGTTCATCCAAGATCTACCCCAGACTGGATAGCAACCCTGTTGTTAGAGCAAGATAATCCAATTTTCAGACATTAAGGGCAGAGATAGAACATTAATTCCACCTGAATCCGACCTCTGAATGCACTATGAGCAGGGACATTTCTAGAATTAGATCTTTGTTACATACATATGGCTTGTTAAGAAATGGAACTTTACCGAGGGACCAAAGCAAATTGTTTCATTAAGGGAATGCCCATCCCCTTTAATTATAGACCCTCTCCAAAATTTCATACCACTGATGTTGATTTGAGGTACCTTACATATCAGAATATAATTTGAACACAAAGTGCTTGAAATCTACATTTCTAAGCAAGAAAGTAAATCAGTAATAGTTCTCCAATCTTCTACAGACCACACTTACCTTGCTATCTCTGGATGGCTCCTTTTTGTAATGCATGAGATCTTTTATTAGAAAATTAGAATAATCTTTCAAGATGTTAAAAAAAGTGATATTATGATATTAATTGTATCTACAAGGTTAGCTTGCCTGTGCCTTTTATAGTGCTTAAGAGATCGTATTATAAAAGGTGCAAGCTCTAAAAGATGAGAAAGGCTATGGGGATTTTGATAATAAGACATCTGATATTTTACATCTGGGAAAAGTTTGTTGCACTGTTTTCATCATGGGACCAGCACACACTTATTGAACTCTTACTATGTATGTACTTAGAGGGTACAAATGAGTTGTTATTGCTCTTAAGGAACAGTTCTGAAACGACTTCATTGTATCTGTTGTTCTACATTTCCTCTAAAACATTTTGTGAGCCCAAACACTGAAAAGCAAATAAAAAGGTATGCTTATAACCTCTGCCTTTCAGATGTGTTCTCCATTTTCTTTCATTCTTTTTTCCCCACATCTCATCCACCAGGCACCTTCTAACTGTCGTGATCACCTAATTTATATCCTTAATCTTTTCTTCATTCTAACACTCCAATTTCCACATCAATGGGGCTTTTTCTGCTGCAAAATATTATATTGCTGTTTTTGTGGGGGGTTTTTTGGTTTTTTGGTTTTTTTTTTTTTTTTTTTTTTTTTTTGGTCTTTAGAAGTTGGAAAGCGGCATGGAAAAATAGCTCCCTCTTTATAGGAAAGTGATTACACATCCTTCAGTGCCCACTGAGAAGATAACAGAGCTTCCTTTACCTAAGGAAGGGCTTACCTCAGTGAAGAGAGCAAATTAATTTATTCAAAATGTAGTAGTGGTTTATTACTTGGCTGAAATATCTTCCAGGGACTAAAAAGACTCTCTAAAGAAAAATGACATCAAGAAAACTGTCTCAAGACACAGAACTTTCAAAGAACAACTGAAGGACTTCTAAGGGATGTTTTGGGCTTTGGTCTGCCTCAGAGTTACCGAACAATACAGAGGAAACCACTGATGCCTCAACGATGTGTTCAGTTAGCTCTAACTCAACATAGGCAATGGGTTATAGAGGAATTGTAGATGTTTCTGCTCTCTGAGGAAGAAGAGGTGAGAGAAGCCACAGTACCTAGCCCTGGAGAGCTGTGGTGGGGGATAAGGTCTGAGCACGGCAGAGACAGGCCAGTACCAAAGACACCCCTGGCCGAGCGACCAAGGCCTGAATTCTAACCTCCCTTAAACCTGGGGGACTCCAGGTGACACATTAAGCCCCAACCAGGTTGCTGAGACCTCTTCTTTCTCTAAAATCATGTCACTTGAATTCTGTTAGAGTCTGCTTTTAGTATGTTTCAGTGACTATGAAAATACCCATATCTCTTGCAATGGGTGCTGAGGCCAATGCTGCAGTTTTATAAGCAAGCTGAGAAAATTGTAACAAAAAGAGTAAAACAAAATCATGGCTTCAGGCTCCACCTTAGAATGACAGTAACTAGAGGTCCATAAACCTAGAAAACTTAGCCCTGGGGGTGCCCAGGTGGCTCATCGGTGAAGCATCTGCCTTTGGCTCAGGTCATGATCCTAGGGTCCTGGGATCGAGCCCCAAAACAGGCTCCCTGCTCAGCTTCCTGCTTCTCCTCCCTCTGTCCCTCCTTCCGCTTATGCTCTCTCTCAAATAAATAAATAAAACCTTAAAAATAAGAAAAGAAAAAAAAAACTTAGCTCTGGCCTTTACCGTTCGGGGAGATCATCAGAATGACTCACTGGGAGATGTGAACAATCCCCAAAGCAGCCCAGAGGCTGCTTCCCTAAAAGCGCTCGCGGTCGGAAAGGGAAAGCAATGGACGCAGCCATGTGTTGGAGGAAGAATCCAGTGGAATTAGCTCTTGGCACTGTGCTAAGCACTGGGGGAAGGAGGAGGCCAAAGGGGCCGCCCAGAGGGAACTTCGGCTCTGCCAGAGGGAAAGAACATGACACAAAGAGAACAACTAAGTGCTAAACTGACTAGCACAGTCTGGAGAGACCTTAGTAAGGGACGGGATGAGCCGGGCCCTGAAGGATGTGCCAGACTAAAACATTGAATACGTGGGAAGGAAACTGGTGGCATCGAGGCTCGAAAGGTGAGGGGCAGGAGAAAGCCATCTTCATGTCACCCAAGGATAATGGAGACCCATGACCATTAATGGTTACTGGGAAAAGGTGGAGCTGAGCATGGAAGGCTCTGGAAACTACCCAGGAGCCATCATACGTTTTGGGGTCAACCCACATGTGCTGATGTGGAACGAGCTTCAAGAGGGAGGAGTGAATGAAGAGCACAAAATTCAAAACGTTGACTGGGGACCACATACCACTTCTTTACCAAGGAACAGGGGCCTGTGTGTTTGCACGTGCAGAGGAATTTCTGGAAAACCCCAAACAAACTATTCATTGTGGTTGCCTCAAAGGAGCAGTGCCAGGTGTCTGGGGTGGGGGCAGGAGACTTATTTTTCACCTGTTTGAGGGAATGGGGCAGAGGTGGAGAAAGGGAGGGAAGAGGCTGGAGGTGAGGCCTCAGCAAAGGAGTTTGGACAAGGCAGCACAGCAGGCTGCTAACTTTCCTCCTCCACATCATCACCAGTGTTGAAGATCAACCAATCGAGTAGCAGGTTAGATCCAGAAGCTCTAGAAATGGATGAAAGAAATGGGATGAGAGAAGCACAAGAGAGCAAAATTTGGGTCAAGTGAGTAGGAGGATTGAAAAGAAACAAGTTCTCTTATTTCACTATAGAAGAAACGACCACTGTCTTCCATTAGTGGCCACTCACAGAAACTGCAGTTTATCAAAAACAAAAAAAGGGGGAAACAGAAATATCGAAATCACTACCAAAAGAAATTTCATTTTTGCTGCTTTCTCAGTTTCATAGGACACATTATTTACAATTCAACAGAAGGAAAAATAAAGGGTATGAAAATCACATCTACAGGGCAGATTTTCTTTCTTAGAAGAAAATATATGCACATACAAGTTATCATCCAGGACGGGAAACAGCAATTACAGTTCTCGAACACAACCCTCCACACATCTGAACAGCCCTGGAAGGATCCATTTAATGACCACATGTAGAACGATTCAGCAGGCCACCAAGTGCAGCTCTGTCTTGTCAATCCCACGGCAAACGCTAACATGCCCTTGGGTTTCGGTCAAGGCTGATTTCACTGGGGCATGGGAGTCACAACAAAGATATCACAACAGGGAATCTTACCATGTGGCCACACATGAGCATTCAGGAAGGCAAACCCTCATTGGTTTCCAAGATTTGGCCCACTGTTCTAAAGACGGCCACATTCAAATTTAACCATGAGGTATATCCCAGGGTAACCAGGGCTACTAACATGGTATTACAGGAGAGTCCCCAACCCACGGCTGAGCCGTGACTTCCTGGCTGGGTGCCAGTGATTCTCTTCAAAGCTGGAGGCCAGCTGAGAGGAAAAGTGGCCTGTTGGGCCACTTGATTAAGTGTTAGTCGGAGAATTTTCCACTGAGCATACATTTTGCAATGCAGCAAAGAAGGGAGGAAAAAATCCAAACAATGTCTCTCTTGCAAATAGTCTATGGGGAAAATGCCTTTTATGTGAAGAAGCCCACTGCCCAGAGGCCCACGAAAATGGACAAAATGTTAGTCTACAAATGTACGTGAGGAGTGGGTTCCTAATCCCCTCCAGATGGTGGCTTTCTTCCCCTGCTGCCGTGAGAGGGCTGCCTGCCTAAGACAGTCCTGCTATCTATTAGGACTTTGGAGGTTTCCAGGGGCAACAGTTAGCCCTAATAAGGATTTGAGAAGGTTAGGCAGGTATCAGTTCTCTTATTCCTGGGTCTTGGTCCTTATTGTTAGACAAGCGCTTTATAGGCCGTTTTTCTATGGAGCTAATAAGGGTGGGATGGCTTAGAGTGAGAGTAGCCAATTGCAGCCCACAGGGCACACCCGCTATTTGCAGAAGTACCCTTTTCACTGGGAACACAGACTTTCGGGTTCTTTTATATATTGTCCATGGCTGCTTTCCCAATACAATATGCAAGTCGAATTGTGACAGGACCCTATGGCCTGCCAAGCTTGCGATAGTTTCTATCTGTCCCTTTCCAGAAAAAGTCTGCCAGCCTCTCGTTTAGAGGCTGGGAGTAGAACTGGTACGTTTCCACTTCACCAAATCCCATCACCCCTGTCACAATCTCTACCTCAGCTTTCATACAATGGAGGTGGCTCTCCATCTGGAGAGCAAAAAAGTCCAGGAACAGCATATTGGGGGGAAAGTCTAAATCGTGCTCCTCTCACTTAGAAGGTGGCTGGTTTCCTCTGAGCCGCCCACCCCATGGACAGGACTGTACTTTGCTGTTGGAGACCAGCTCAAAGCCCATGGTTTAATGTAAAATGAGACTCCAGCAAAGATGTTTTAGGCTTTTCGTTCTATAAACATGGGGGGCTCTAGGGGGACACATATAAACATGTGGCCAGGCTCACAGGAGTGGATACCGTAGAGCTGGAATGAGAAAGACAAAAGAAACGAGTTCTTATTTGATTTTACCCATGTAAGAGTGAGGGGGTCAGATTAATCAATGGACAATGCCATTTGTACCTGGGTGGGAGGCTGGAGAGAGTCCGTCATTTGAAATGAGAAGTTTGGAGGACAAGCCACTCTTCCGGCTAGCCCAGAGACTGTGTCGGCAGCTAGCACTGAAGAGCTTTTATGGGCAGTGAGCTGATTTGGTCTTGGTTTAGGCTCAGCCTGGAGCACTGGCCCAGGGAAGAATTTTCTCCAGGCCTAAAAAGTGTACCACCTCCCAGGAAAGGGACACGGAAGACAGGAGGATGTTCCTCTAATTCCTGTTCCACTCTACCGCCCCCTGACATGACTTCTTCTAATATTTCAGTATTAAAGGGGGCTCCTGCATTGCTGTAACTTCACATGGTGAGCACACAGAGATCTGGCAACTTTAGGTTTAATTCCCTTAGCAAGATATAAATCTCCTAATTAATTATCCATCAAATCATCAAAGCCTAACAGAGAGGTCGGTTTAGCTCACACTCTCATAAAGAAGCTTAACTTTTCCAAAGTCAATTTTGAGATCAGCCCTAGGCATCTGACAGCATCCTTCTCCTGCACTTAATAGCTACAGATGAAAGGTGCCTGGGTGGCTCAGTCGGCAGCTAAGCATCTGTCTTTGCCTTGGGTCATGATCCCAGGGTTCAGGGATGGAGCTCCACTTCTGACTCCAAGCTCAGGGGGGAGTCTGCTTCTCCCTCATCCTCTCTCCCTCCCCTCCTGCTGTGCGTTTTCACTGGCACTCTCTCAAATAAATAAATATCTTTAAAATAAAAAATATCTACAGATGAATACCTAATTTCCTACCAAAAATCAAAATAGGAACAAAGAGTAACATAAAATTTACAATGATTTTTTTTTCTTTTTAATAAGAGAGGGTGTTTAATATTTAAAATGTTCACAATTAAGTGGTTTTTTTTTTTTTTTCTTGAACTGGTCATGCTGGTCCACCAGACAGGAATGTATAGCAGCAGGTGTTAAGAACCTTTAAGAAATTACTCATCTTAGAACTGAAGCTACAGTCACCCTATGTCAGAAAATACCTTGTGAAAAGGAGAAAGAAAGAAAGAGAGAGAGAGAGAGTGAGGGAGGGAAGAGAGGAAGGAAGAAAATACCTTCTGCTTTCTGTCTTATATTTACCTTCACTGGACATAGAAGATTCAAAAAGAATGTATCGCTTCTTGATAAGCAGAAAACTGTAAAACTTTTCAGAGAGAGAAATTCTTTCTACTTAGAAGGTTTTTTTTTACATAAATGATTAAGCAAGACATACATAATATAAAATACCTACAGAGGAAAAAAGTACTAAAATATTAAAGTATTTAATTCTGACTTAATATATTCCTTAGCAATTCTTATCGGCCAGATTCCTTCACAAACACCCTCATTTAATCACCACGGAACCCTTGTGAAAAAGGGACCATGAGCCCGTTTTACAGATGAGAAAACCGAATCTTATTAAATTTGCCCAGGGTCATCTACGTACTAAGTAGACTTCCCATTAAATCACACTATTCCAAAAAGATTCTGTAAAATCCAAACATGAAGAAAACCCAGAAATGTAATGTTTAAAAACCAACAGAATATTGAGATGTAATTTGTTTTCATTTTCCCAATTAATACTTCCCAATTCATAGCTGTAAAGATTGCAAGCACCAACACAAACGATCAAATAACGGAACTCTGCCACTGTTAAAAACTATTATTGTTAATACCTGAGAGAACGCTAGGTGAAAGAATACAGAAAAACTTTAAGCTATTTCAATCATTTCCCAGGTCTGTTTTGCTTTGCCCCTGGATTCTAGTCTGTTCTATTGCAAGAGACTGGGGGCTTCTTGTTCCCGCTGCTGGCTGATGAGCGCCCTCTAGGGGCATATTATGAAAGCTCATCTGTCCTTAACATTTGGGGGGAAATTCTACACCCCATTAGTATGAAAGCTTTGAATCACTCTCCTCCAAAACTGCGCTACCGAAAAAGGCGCACACACTATCTCTGAAAATTTGTAAATGAGGAGATCAGTGGGAGCACAAAACCACAGACAAGTCGTGGGAGAAAAAAAAAAACAACAACACAGACAATTCTGCATTCCTCGTAGACATGGAACTGGGCAAGTAATCGCGTCATTGGCCAAACGAATAGTCTAAATAACACTTATTTGGAAGATTATTCAAGTGTCACTGCTTATTGAAATAATAAAACCAAATATCAAGAGGTCTAAGATCACATCAAATCTCAGTAGCTATACAGTATGTTTTCATAAGCAGAAAATGCCTTTCACTTTAGCAAACACCTTGTTTCCTTCCTACCAGTTCTGAAACTACTTTACCATGAAACAGCCCTAGAAGTATTTTTTTTTCCATTTCATAAAAGTAAATTCAATTTCTAGACATAAAAATACCTTTAGATCTCCCTTTCAGATTCCTGTACTCAGTTCATCGTTACAGTTATTTATTTAAAGTTTAAACCTATGTTTAAATACTCACATAATTTTTTATTAAACAAACAGAGCTTTTAAAAACACCTGGCAGCAATGCTTTTTTTTTTTTTTTTGCTGAAAAAAATGATTATTTTCAAACCATTCAAAAATTCTAAAACCCCTATTTATTTAAAACAGTTGGCAATTTGCCTCCTCAAATTCCACAGGATAAGAGAGAAAAAAGAAAAAGAATGGGAGAAAACATTTTAAACCATACAATTTTCAGGAAATAAAAACACATGTTAGAGGAGAAGCTGTCTTTAACTTCCTGTTTATCTACATACCTTTCCCCTCGGAACTGGAAGTCAAAAATCATGTCCTACTTATCTGTTGCTAATAACTGTAAGATGCCATTGGAAGGCCTCAGCAGAAAGCTAATGTAATTGGGGAAAATCTTAGGTTCAATAGTTCCCTACTGCTCTGTAGCTGCTCTGGGTAATCCTCTCTTTTTCCTGTTGTCTATACGCTAAATATGTTTCCCACCTTTCACACCATTTAACACTTCTCACATAATTCTTTTTTTTTTTTATTTTTTTTCCGCATAATTCTTTAGTCACAAATATTGCAATATGGTATTTTATATATGTATATTCCAATTAGCAGTCCTCTAACACTTATTAATTATCATAAATTATTTTCTTCCTGTTATTATTATTTTTTCTCTTTAAATTATTTTCTGTAAAAACACTCAATCAAAAGACATCCCTTGAGGTAAGGTCAGGATGGGCCCACCTGGGTGCCTACCGCTCTATTTCCAATCATCACACTGGTCCTCCACTCCTTTTCTGATGGACATTTTGAGGTTGCCGAAATTTCTAGCAATCACTATACACATGACTCGACAAATGTTGATTGAGAACATCGGCTCTGTTTTTCTTCATTAAATAAATGAGCAGAATCCTAAGCAAGGAGCGTGGCATTCTCATATTTTTATCCCCTGACAGGAAAATAATTAGAGCCATTTTCCTTCATTTTCCTGAGCTACCTTTCCAAATATATAAACTGAAGTGGGTGTCGTCTAGTGGCATGCGTGTGTGTATAATTGTGTGCCTGTATTTGCAATTTTAATCAAGAAGATTTCTGGAAAAGAACCCGATGACAGGCGTAAATCAGGGCCCTTCCCTTCCTTCAACTCCACAAGCAACAGAAAGTTGCACAGAAATGGTTTCCTTACGCACTGTGCTTCAGTACCAGCAACCGAGACAAAGAACACCAGACACACATTGATATGTGTATTTTATTCTGATTCTGGCTTTTCACTCCAAGAAGCATGAATCACATTCACTGCCTGCCCTCACCATCCCCCCAACACACATACCCATTCCCCCAACCCCTGAGGACTGTGAGTGGGAGAATTCCCACCTCTGGGTCCAGTCACTTAGGAATTTCTTATCCTAAGAAACTCAATAGAGCAATTGTCCGTGAAATTCCTCACCAGGTTCCCAGGCCTGTGCTTGGATAGACCACACACAGGAGGCCCAGTCACAGGCCTCTTCCCTCCTCACTTCTCAGCCGTACCCCATGTGGGGCCATCATTCCCAAATTCCTATCTCTAGGCCAGAGCTTCACGCAGAGCTCCGCTCCCGATGTCTGTCCCTAAGGTGTCTCAAAAACACCTCCAACTCTACACCAGTGAATGGCACCCACCTTCCAGAAGGTTGTTTCCACTAGAAACCCCCTTTCCCCACCTGACAGTCGGCTCATCAACGGCATGTTCTCCTGCTGCCCTCACTAGCAGCCCTTTGTGTTTAGGTGAAGTGTTCACGTGACCGGATGCCTTGTGTCGCTTCATGTGATTCATTCCCTTCTTGCTTCCAACACACACGCCCTGTCACTGCCTCATGCCCTCTTTTCCTTCCCCTCTAAGTCCTTCCTCTCACCACTCCATTTCTCTTGTCAGCTGCTACTCATCCATCAGACCCCAGAGCAAGAATTATTTCCTATAAATTCCCTTCTCTTGAGTCCCTCAGACTCTCACAGCCCCTGGCTATTTCTCCTCCATGGGCTGGTCACAGCTGGCAAATGCAAACCAAGAAACCGATCTAGCCGACTGTTCAGTTTCTATGCTTCCCCTCCATTCAACTGGAGGTCCCATGAGGAGGAAACAAGTCTGTCTTGCTCACTGTTGTAGGCTGACCATCTAGCGCAAAGTCTATACATAACTGCTGTGCGATGGATATTTGTTCAAAAAAATGTTTTTGTATGAGTAAAGTGCTTTGCTAATGAGTGCAGAATAAGGAGATGGTGTTCTTTTTTTGTTTTAAGATTTATTTTATTATTTGACAGAGATCACAAGTAGGTGGAGAGGCAGGCAGAGAGGGAGGAAACAGGCTCCCTGCTGAGCAGGGATTTCAATGTGGGGCTCAATCCCAGGACCCTGGGATCATGACCTGAGCCGAAGGCAGAGGCTTAACCCACTGAGCCACCCAGGTGCCCCAGGAAATGGTGTTCTTGACATCTATTATAGCTATCATACATCCAACACAAACACCAAAGAAAAAAATTTATTTAATTTTCAAAAGAAAGTATTGATTCCTCACTAAATGCCAAGCATTATGTGTGTTCTGCTACATGCTAAGCAAGGACTATTTTTTTTTTAATTAACATATAATGTCTTATTTGCTTCAGGGGTACAGGTCAGTGAATCATCAGTCTTACACAATTCACAGTACTCACCATAGCACATACCCTCCCAGTGTCCACCCTATCGCTACCCCCCTGGCCAGCACCCCTCAGTTTGTTTCCTGAGATTAAGAGTCTTATGGTTTGTCTCCCTCCCCGTCCCATCCTATTTCATTTTTCCCTCCCTCTCTACCACGAACCCCCACACTACCTCTCAAATTCCTCATATCAGAGAGATCGTGTGATAATTGTTCTCTGACTTATTTCGCCTTGTTTAATCCACATTGTTGCAAATGGCAAGATTTCGGGGGTCTTGATGGTTGCATAGTATTCCATTGTGTATATATACCACATCTTCTTTATTCATTCATCTTTTTTTTTAATTTTTTATTTTTTATAAACATATATTTTTATCCCCAGGGGTACAGGTCTGTGAATCACCAGGTTTACACACTTCATAGCACTCACCAAAGCACATACCCTCCCCAATGTCCATAATCCCACCCCCTTCTCCCAAACCCCCTCCCCCCAGCAACCCTCAGTTTGTTTTGTGAGATTAAGAGTCACTTATGGTTTGTCTCCCTCCCAATCCCATCTTGTTTCATTTATTCTTCTCCTACCCACTTAAACTCCCATGTTGCATCACCACTTTCATCTTTTGATGGACATCTAGGTTCTTTCCATAGTTTGGCTATTGTGGACATTAAGCAAGGACAATCTTACGGAATAAGGTCAAGATAGACTAACCTTTGAGGGCACCAATCTGGATGCCCAGCAAGAACACTGTACAAATTTACCTGTGTCATCACAGATGAACAAAACAGCTCTTTGGGATAAGAGCCCTCTCCATTCACCAAGTGATGAAAAGAAAGCTCGGAAAGTTCGTGGGCTGCTGAAGATCATGCAGGCAGTGAAGTGGCAAAGCCCATGTGTCACCCTTGATGAGATCATCTGACAACTACCAGCATTCAATCCAATGCAACCGTTGGCCCAAACTGTGGCAAATTATAGAAACTTGAATCTCAGACTGCTAACCAGACTCCCTAGAAGACTGACTTGGATGATCCAAAATACTTTCAACAAGTATCTACTACACGAAGAGGACAAGAGTCCTTCATAAACCCCAGCAAAGAAATTTAAACAGACCCATCACCTCCCCCCAGAAGCCTCGATAGTCTCAACTGAGACCCTGGCAGACCAAGGCTGCCCACCACAGCCTTGCCATGCCCTAGGAGTTATAACAACTCTGAGCTAATAAATGTTTCTAAGAAATTCTCTTCCTGGGCTCAGTTACTACATTTTTATAATTTTTTCAGCCTATCCAAAAATTACAAGAAAGTTATTATTTTTTCTGTTTTCTAGACTTTTAACTTGGCAACTTAGTCTCAGTATGAGACCAGGTACAAAGAGACCAATTCAAAGAATGTATTTATTCGTGTGAAGCTGAAACACCTTTGGAATGTTTGGGTTTCAGTATTCCACACAGGGCTGAACATTTCTTTATATTTAAATGTTCTTATAAAAAACAATCGGCTTTAAAACCCAGGATGATTTTTTAAAATGCCCTGTGAACTTCGACGATACTTTTTAACCAATTTTTTAAACAAATCAAGTGAAATAAATGACAGGATTCGGGAGAAAATAGCATTTTCAAAAGATTTCTTTTTAAAAGTTAAGATTGTCTTATTGAAAATGATAGGAAGATTTGGCCACAGTTCTCTGTGAAAGATGTGGGGCTAGTCAGGGAGGCACCCCTCACGTGTCTCTGCAACCCAACTAAGAGAAATGGATCCTTCTCTGCACCCAAGTTCAAAGCCCCATCATTAAATTGCATTTGTCATTGTATCAATAGCCCTCAACTGACAGCTTTTCTAACTCGCCTATCATGGCGCACATGCCCAAATCTCTGTCATTGTTTTTAGTACTTGACCTACTGGGACTTTCTCCAAATATCATCTCTGACAAGGGAGCAAACAAACCTGTTCTTCCAACATATGACCTTGAATTTTCTGTCCCTACTTGCGTATGCTGTGGCTATTTGGCTGAGCCTCCTAGTTGAAGAAGAAGCCTCCTGCTGCTTCAGTCCTTGCTGCTGGAGATCTCTCTGGAGTTACTCTACTTCCCTACCTCTGCGAGAGCCCAAGCAGTTTCCAACTTATGACAAACGAGCTTTTACCAAAAATTCATTTTTAATGGGTTATTTAGAACTTTAACCATATTATCCCATAGAAACACAAATAGAAAGTGTCGCTCTTTCGAGTTAGCCTCCAAATGATCATGTTGTCATGACATACCTGAGGTGATGAACTATAACAGAGAAGATGTCCACCCCAGGTACTCCTTCCAGGAAGGACTTGTTATCACTCCTAACCGTCATTTAAATGAGGGGTTCCAAAAGGAGTGAACCCAGCTAAGACTTGAGAGAGGAATTTGGCCAAGCCAATCAAGCCCCTGAGTCCTGATTCCCTGTTATTTCAACCATGTATTCACTCAAAAATTCCCATTCAATAAATCCTTAGCACTGACCATGTGTTCATAATATTGCCATTGCTCGGCCTCTGGTCACTGTTGGTAATAGGCCTGCTTCAGAGCTGTGATCTCAGACTTCCCAGACTGTGGTCTGTGCATTGTCCCAGGTGACTGCCTATTCTAGTCATGAGTGCATGTCCCACTAACCCCACTGAGGGATGTGCAGGAGATTCCATTGGATACCAACCAGCTTTCCCTTCAGGCCTGAGGCAATCTTTCTTCTGCTGCCAGGATGTTGTTGGTTTCTTGCTGGACCATATCCAAGTCCTCTCCAGCAATTGCCTTTGGCTAAAGGGAGCTGCTTTGCCCAAGGTCATGACTCCTTGCTGGGGATAGCCTGCTTTATTAAAGGGGCACAAAGTCCCAGGGCTCTTCAACACCCAATCTGAAACATGGCAGTTCCAGAGCTCCCTGAAGGTTTGGCTGAGGACAGTTCAACTTCTTTTTTTTTACCTGAACCTGCTTCCTTCATCCCTCATAAGTATTGTTCCAGAGAGCACCGCCCATCCTCCCAAAATATAAGATAAAATCCTGCATATGAATATCTGCCTCAGAGTCCTTTGCCTGGAGAGCTCAAATCAAGGCATTTAGAGATCTGGAGCCAGGACTAATCCTGGTAGGTCACTGGCACTCACTCATCTACTGTCTGGGTGATCCTGAGGCCCCCACCTGGTCATGGGCGGAACCCTGCTGACCCCATGCAGTTGTAGCTGAGCACCTGCCAGAGGTTCCGCTGGAGGTGATGTGGGCTAGAACCCCAGTGAAGGGAAGGCCAGTGCAGGTGTTAATTCACACAAATTGTAAAGGTTCCAGTGAAATTGGTTCTGATGGTCTATAAAATGAGACAGCTCTTTTAGGAGCTAGCAACATATCGCAGAAAGACAATAAAGACTGCTTTAATTGACCTTCTATCTAAAGTAAAATCCAAAATGTCCTGGGCCACGATAGCAACACAGAAAGACTTTCATGTCCTCTAGCCAGAGAACAGGACAGGTACAAGAATAGATGCAGAACTTCATTTAACATAAGCAAAGACTGAATGCTCACACCCTCAGGCTCTAAAATATGAAAGTCAGGGCCCTAAATGGAAAAGGGGATCCTGAGATTGAGATGGGATCATCTGGGAAAACTTTGAGTCTTCATGTTTCCCTGAGCCCGTGGGCCCTGCAGAATTGATTGTTCCCAGTTGCTTAAAATTGATGCAGGGGTCTCTGGCTTATAAGACAATATATACCACCCATAAAATTTATCCCCAGATATCATCCCAACCAACAGGTCAGTAAGAAAGGATCAAGCACAGGTCAAAGTGTTACCTTGCTCTGCTGCGGAAGTATGGTAGGTTAATGATGGCAGCAAATCTTGGCTCTTCTTCCCATTAAAAAAATGATGCCTCATCTCTTCTCCTTGAATCTGAGCTGCCCTCAGTGACTTGCTTGATCAATAGAATGTAGAAAAACAGACACCATCACAGAATTCTGAGACTAGGTCAGAAGAAGCCTTGTCATTTCTGCTCTCTTGTAATACACTGCCTGGGATACATGGGAGAAGTCTGCCTCCCAGTGATGTCATGTTGGGGAGGCCATTGGAGGCCTGCCGCCATCGCTGATGTCAAAACATCAGACATGTGAGTGACACTATCTGAGACCCTCAAGACTAACCCAAAATCTAGCTACATACTTCTGAAAGAGAATGAAAGAGACACGTGGCTGGGCCCTATCTGTATTCCTAACCCAGAAAATGTGAGATATAATAAAATAGTTGTTGTCTTAAACCACTGAGTTCAAGGACTGTGCACTGAGGTTGCGGGAAGACATGGACAACTTGTATGAGTAAGACCCAGGAGAGCACATGTGGGACTGGATACTGAAAGTACTGGATCAGGAGTGGTAGAACACGAAGTTGGGCACGAGAGAGTTCATTACGATGAGAAAATTCTGTTACACAGAGTTAAATATGTGGCAAGGAACATGGTAGGGTGGTTCTTAGAAGCGTCGGTGACAATGGCTCCACTAAATGAAGTCAAAATATCAGATCTGCTGCAGCAGAGAATAAAGAACCCACCAGAAGCCTTGTAGAGGTGGACACAGTGGGGTAGCTATTATACATATGGCCACAAACCACCACCACCAGAGAGGGCTCAGAGGACACACTGTCACCACAGATAAGCAGTGTGCTGCTGAGAGGAACACTAGCCTCACTGAGAAGCTCTGTGATGGCTGAAGTCCAGAGTGATCTCAGGAGATGCTGTTATAGAACTCTCAGTAATGGAGATGACAGGATCCAAACATAATAGAAGCCAGGTGTCAGCACTTAACCAACAGAAGAAAGGTAGAAGCAATTACCAAAATGAAGAGCAAGATTGGAACGGCAGCCAAGAGCCCTTGCCTGTAAAGAACTATCGAGATAGTTAACAGAACACAGCATTCTTAGGGGAAGATAGACAGGCATCCAATGTAAGTATTATTCAAAATATGCAATTTTTTAAAATCATGGATGAATGATTAGGGCATTTATGTGCCCTAATAAAAGTCACATTCCCTTGTCCAGCTTCCAAACTTGAGCCCATTTTCCTACCAGGACATCTTTCTTTGAAGGAGAGGCTGTGTCCCTGTGAGGAAGAGTACCTAGAATGCCCCAGCCTGTGTGTGTATATGATAATGATCCCTCCAACTCTACCCCAAAGCGGGCCATGGCTCTTTACCCAGATAATTGTGCACCAGGGAAAAGAGAATACCCACACACTTCAAGAACCATTAGACATGAGGTCTGAATTGAAGAGGAGCCCCAAACATCATCATGTCCATCCCTATTAAAATGGAATATATGAACCCGGGTGATAGTGTCCTGGCCCAAGACCAACTCAAAACAGGTCTACTATATCCTTAATCATTTCACTGAGCCCCAGATGTGATTAGAATGAACATACTTGTGATTAGAATGAACATATAGTCTAAGTGGTGAACACGCCACCTACATTAGTTTTTTGGCCTATGACAAGTGTAAAAAGCAAAGTAGAAGCCACTAAACCCACTACATGTGTGCACATACACCCCACAAAAACACTGCCACATAGTGAATCAAAGTTGTCATATCGCAGAGGGAATAGCAGTAATCAGTGCTCCCCTCAGCACTCTAAAATTACAAGGATGGTGATCCTCATGAGGTCTCAGTTTTCTTCACCATTCTGTCCTCTACAAAATCTAAGTCAATCCTGATCCTCTACAAAAACTAAATCGATCCAAATGCATTCTTTTTCCATCCTGCAGAAATGAGAATCAGAAGCAACTGCCTTCACAGGAGGTGGACGAAATATGCATGTGCCGTGCTACCAAATTCCCAGCATTTAGGACAGCATCTGGTACATGGTAGACAGTCTGTATCTTCTGAATGAATGAGTGAGTGAGTGATTGAGTGACTGAATGAATGAAAAGGAAAGGGGAAGAGCAAGAGGCAGGGACAAAGAGAAGCAGAGAGCACATGTACATCAGGATGGGCTTGGAGAAATGGCAGACTCTTGAATGATACAAAGTAGATTTTGCTGCTTCAGGAAGAACTGGAACATAAATGTCCACTGCCCATGAACCCTTTATAGCACTACATTTAACAAACCACCATTTGGTTTCCCCTTTCAGTCAGATCCAGCCACTGATTGCTGTCACTCATTCATTCTTTCAACAAACATTTGTTCATGACACATAAGTTGGGGCCATTTAATGGGAAGGATCAAAAAGACTCGGTAGCTGTGTGCCCTCAGTCAAACTACTTAACATCTCTGAATCTTGGTTTCCTCAATGTGAAGTGGGAAAATAAAGAGGGTTCTGGGCCCCATGCCACTTGGGGAGGAGAGTTTTTCCCCACACCAACCTCCCCGTGGAAGACTTTTCTTCAACACCAGCTGATGTCCTAAAACCCAACTCAATTCTGATACTGTCTACCTGGAGATAGTATCAGATCCCACAGGTGAAGGGTTCAGTCCCACCAGACCACCCACCACTTCAGATGCCAATCACAGTCTGAGTTGTTACTACACTTCTGACCAACTGCCTCTAAATCAGAGGTGCCCATACCCCCCTACCTGGGTTTGATTAATTCGCTAGAGCAGCTCACAGGGCTCAAGAAACCTGTTTACTCACTATATGACTGATTAATTACAATTAAAAATTTTAATTTAAGAAATTAAAGGATAAGAATCAACAGCCACGTGATTTTGATGTTTGAGGTTTCAAACAAAGGAGCGTCTGTCCTCATGGAGTTTGGGGCCCAACATGGTGGCATGTGGGCACATTCTTGTTCCCCAGACTGGGAGCTCTCCAAACTCCCTCTTTTGGGGTTTTAATAGAGGTTTCATTTGGGGGGGCATGATTGATGAAATCATTGGCCATTGGTGATGGATTCATCTCCGGCCCCTCTACGTTCCCTGGAAATTAGAAACTGGAAGTTCCACTTCTCTATTCAGGGTGAGTTCCCCTGGTAACCAGCCGCCATCCTCAGGTGCTTTCCAAGAGTCACCTCATTAACACAAACCCATTTGAGGTAGAAAAGATCTTGTTACTAATAGCAAGACACCATTCCTCCTTGACTCTGTAAAGTGATTTTAGGAACTGAGGAGCAGAGACCAAACACTGCAACAAAAGATGCTCCATTGCTATTATGACTCAGGGAACTCCCAAGGGCAGGGGAGCTGTAGGTCAGGAACCATGGACAAAGACCAAACATATGTAAGAAATATATTTCAGTCATCTGAATGATGACTTACTTGTCCAAGTGATTCTTAAAAACCTAAGGAAAATATTTAAGTCTATAGAGTAAACATTCCAGCCACCTATTGTTGCATAAAAAGTGAAAGGGAACAGAATACATGACCCCAACATCTGCCCACTTTGTGAATTATTTCAAGCTGAAGATAATCACAGTCCAACAGACTCAGGAAGAGCCATTTATCTTCCCCTTAGGTGCCTAAAAGAATTTAGATAGAGGACCTGTACCAGGAGAGAGCTGATATCAAAGATAACTTTTTATCAGAAAGATTCTTCTGTGTGAAATGACAAATATTTTTTTCCATACATTTGCTCTTCTCATCTGCCTGTGAATTGACTTTCTCTTTTCTGAAGCCCCAGATCCCTTTTCCTCACTACTTCACCTGTCTAGAAGCTGACTGACACCAGCTGTCCCCAAAGACCCTCTGTGCAGCTACTTGGCTTCTGCCCCAAATGGTAGCTGAGTTCCAAAAGCAAGCAACCCAAAAGCAAACAAGGCAAAAGCTTATTCAGCTTTTCTTTCCTAGCCTCAGGATCTCATGGCATCGACTCTCCATGCTCAAGTAGCTGAGACTGTCACAAATGACCACTGAGACTCATGGAAAACAGCCATGGATTCCTCCTTTTGATGTGGGAGTAGCCAGGTTCTAGTAGAGCAAGTAGGAAGGGAAGTAAGTCTGCAACTATTTTTGGAAAATACTCTCTACCACATCTAGATTTCATTGAGCCCATGCAACATATTTTCTACTATGGAATTTTGCTAATGCCTTGCACATGTAGGGGCCCAGGACAGGCCACCCAAAAGTCTGTCACTTTGGTATATTATTTTGAATTAAAATTTACTTTTTTAAAAGATTTTATTTATTTATTTGACAGACAGAGATCACAAGGAGGTAGAGAGACAGGCAGAGAGAGAGGAAGGGAAGCAGGCTCCCCACTGAGCAGAGAGCCCAACGCGGGGCTTGATCCCAGGACCCTGGAATCACAACGTGAGCCAAAGGCAAAGGCCCAACCCATTGAGCCACCCAGGCACCCCTGATTTAAAATTTACTTTAAAAAAAAAAAAAGCCAGTACAAGAAGACACTCTGATTGCCCTGCTATGTCTAACAAAAACAAGAAATAAATCTCCCATGTGAGAATTCTTGTCACTAGACATAAGGAATTCAGCATTGAGGAGGTTATAGAAAGAAACTGGTACTTTTACTAATTTACTACTACCCCAGCCCAAATTCTGTTTAGAATTTCTTACTAATTAAAGCTTCAGAACATAAGTTTTGTCTTGTCAACTCCTCACAGATTTACTGTCTGTTTGTCTAAAAAGCATAAAAATTTCTTGCCTTGGTAATTTTCTTTGGCTCTCAATTTCATTTTATATGGATCTCCATATGCACATAATTAAACCTTGGGTTTTTTCTCCTGTTAATCTGTCCCATGTCAATTTAGACTGGCTAGAAGAATATTGAAGGGTTAAGGAAAATTATTCCTCCCCAACATGCTCATTCATTAAAAAAAAAAAAAAAATGTACAGAGTTCCTTTACTGGGTGATGGATATATAAACACTAATATGACATGATTAGACATGTGAAAACTGTCACTGCCTCTGCTTAAGTAAATATCACCTCCTAACTTAATGATAAATGATTGAGAATAATTTAGAACAGTTGTTAAGAGACTTTGCATCCAGACCACCTTGGTGCAAATCCTGCCATTTATTGTTGTCAACAATGCAGGCAAGTTATTGAATACTCTCTGGGTCCTGGGGGTTTTTTGTTGTTGTTTCCCTTGTCTGCAATGTAGGACTAATAATTGTATCTGCCTTGCAGGAGTGTTGTAAGAGGTAAATGTATTCACTCACATAATTGGTCAAATAGTACCCGCTGACTAGTAATCACTCAATAAACATTAGCTATCATAATTATTAATTAACATTAAAATGGATTCAAATGTCTATGACATAATACTGATAGATGATGTTGTCACCAGTTAGACCCCAAGACCTGAGCTTTACTGACCACCTGCTTGTACTCACTAACCTTTGTCTTAGGTTTTTCCTTAAGCTCTTCTCTCTGGCTTACCTCTTAGCTTGTCAAATTAAACCCAAAACCACCCGCAGTTGATGGCAACTGCCCTGACAAGACCTCCCTCCAGCCCAGACCACCCAGACCAGTTTGAGGGTAACCCCCCACTCACCCCTATACAGATGGACCATGGAGTGACCTCTAGAATGACTGACAGTTACTACCTTTACCTCATTATAATACTAAACTCTCTGCCCAGGGAGGAGCCTCAGCCTCATTTACATAGCATACAATGTACATATAGGCATGTTTCCTTAAGGAGTATACATAGCCTTATGTCCCCTGTACATACAATGACAAGGCTTCCCTGTCTATTTATCCTGATCCTATATAAAAGGAACTCATTCACCCTTGCTTAGGCGATCATGGCTTTGGAAGTTATTCCCTGTGATCTCCTTATTTGCTGCAAATAAAGTTTTATTTGTCTGACAACTCCATCTGGTGACCCAACAAGGCGCAAACTCACATAGGTTCAGTTACAATGTGGAACCGTGTACAATCTCTGGACATAACAGACTTCATTTTAAAATTCCATTTGTCTTTCCAACAAATGAACTCTTGTACTGGGACAGAAACAGCATTTGTTTTGTAAGAAGTTGCTCATAAAATTTCATCAGACCAACTGATATTTAGATCATATGGTAACAGCAAAACTAATTAATTCATCCCAGGGACAGTTTCATTTGAAAATACAGGTAAAATAATCAGATAGTAATCAGAAGAAGCTCAACTTGTCAGCACCAAATTAGTAGGGTTTTTTTTTTCCCCCTCATCTCTTCTTTATCTACGTCATGTAATTACTCTTCCTTCTTTCTCATAAAAACCCCTTGCTTTCCTTACTTGAGCAGGACATTTTTCTGGTTACTCCACAATCTGCGCTTCCCAAATTGCAATTCTGAGACTCTAAATGAAAGTCTTTGTTCTTTTTCAGCTTCATCTCCTTTTCTCCCTTGATAGTAAAAAATAAGAGAATCCAAAAAATAAATAATGCATATAGTATCATCATAACAAAGACAGAATAACCTTATGTGTGAAAGAAATTTTATGTTGGAAAAAAATGAAGCAAAATATTTAAAAGGGTTTGTTGGAGTGGGAAATTTTTCCCTTCTCTTCTCTATATTGCAAAGATTCCCCCTCCCCAAAATTTTAATTTATTAATCAATAAATTTATAATTTTTAGATGTGTTTTAAGAAAACAGAAACTATACTTGCTGACCTAGACCTAAAATAATAAAGTTATTTCCTGTTAAAGGGAAAATCAAATTTTTTAAAGTATACATTCTCTGTACTTCCAGTTCCCCTTAAAGCTGATCATATTGATCCACACTGTACTTTGTTCTTGTCAATACAGTGTATCTAGTGTTGCAGCGTATAGAGAAAGGAAAGAAAAGTGGCTTGAAACTTAATGACATGTAACAGCCTGAATTCCTAATGCAAACTTGGTCAATCTCTGATGCCCAAAAGACCATCTGCCTCCCTTTAATGTCTTGGATAAACATCTATATGTTTCAGATTTATCACTCTAGCCCTAATGCATTTGCCAAACACATGAATATTTAAATATCTAAAAATGGTCACATCAACAGAAAATGTGACAGATTTATAGCTGGGGCTTTTTCCTTTGGTTACCCACTGCCATACACTGGTGCTGGACACTTTTGGGAATTCAAATTAATTTCACGTGGAAGGATGAGGACCCCAAATGAAAGAACTTTCCTAGGAAAAACAGCCCACCCTTGTGGAGGGCTTACTTTGTCCTAGGCCCCAGGTTCTTTATCTGACATCTTTCATTTCATCCTAACACCTCTTTGAGACATGAAATATTATTACCCTGTGATATAGTGGTTAAATATTCATTTGTTCTTCAACCCAGTTTCCACCACAGATCTCCTAAAACTTTTGGAATTTCCTAAGTGATAAGAGAGCCAGAAAGATGGGGCACCTCAGTGGCTCAGTCACTCAGGTCATGATCCCAAGGTCCTGGGATCATCCTGAGATTGAATCCTGCATTGGACTCCCTGTTCTGCAGGGAGCCTGCTTCTTCCTCTCCTTCTACCTGCCACTCCCCCTGCTTGTGCTCTCCCTCTCTGTCAAATAAATAAATAAAATCTTCTAAAAAGAGAGAGAGAGAGCCATAAAGATGTCTTTTGTTATTCACGACAAGCCCTTTTCAATCACACCTCAGTTTATATTAATGAGGTAACTTTTGGAAACCCATAAGGATGGGGATTGGTTGCCAAGGGAAACAATGATATGACTGGAGGTCTGGAACTTCCAGTCCCTCCCCTCGGTCTTTGGGGAGGAGAGAGGGCTGCAGATCGACTTAATTACCAATGGTCAATGATTTAATCAACAATGCCTCTGCAATGATGCCTCCATAAAACCCCACAAGGACAGAGTTTGGAGCACTTCTGGGTTGGCAAAGACAAGGAGACGCAGGGAGAGTGACGTCCCAGAGAACACCAGTCCTTCCCCATAATCTGTCCTGTGTATCGCTTACATCTGGCTGTTCCTGAGTTACAGCTTTTTAAATAAACCAGTAGTCTAGTAAGTAAAATGTTTCTGAAAACATTTCTGAAAACACTCTACGAAATAAATGGAACTCAAGGAGGAGTTACTGGGTCACCCATCTGTACCTAGTTGGCCAGAAGTCCCGGTGAACAACTTGGACTTCAACTGCCATCTGGAGTCAGGGAGGGCTATTTTGTAGGACTGCTCCCTTAACCTGTGGGATCTGATGCTTTTTCCAGGTAGACCACTGGAGTCCAAGAACTGCTTTCCTAGTGGTAAAACACCCCACACATTGGAATTTCTGTAAGCATCAGTTAGCCCCATTTTAGAGGGAAGTTCAAAAAACTTAAATGACTTGCTGAGGTCACACAGCCAGGAAGTAACAAAGCCAGACTCAAGCACCTTTCTTCCTGGTGTCAAACCCAAACCTCCTGCAGAAGGGGCTTAACGAGCTATGGCATTGCTACTACTCTGGGTTCCCCATGCTTGGTCCCAGGGGGGTAACAGGCAGAGTCTGAACAACAAGACTGTGAACCCTGAGGGTGTCTCCACATAGATCCCCAGCAGCCCTCTGTCAGGGACCACTTCCTGGGACCTTCCCCAAAAAAGCCCCTGTGCTCTTTTTTCTTTCCTTATAATAGAATATTGACATCATCCTTACATGGCATGGGGGTTAGGGTGTGCAATTAAAGACTAAGGGAGATATTCCTAACGAGTATGGAAATAACTGACTCCTAACCACCAAGCCCAAAGGTAGGGTAACAACGTGAGAAATATCCAGACCAAGGTGCTTCAGAATCAATCTCAGCCAAAGAAATTCAGCCCAGTAAGTCAGATTGCAGGGTCTAAGATGGTCAAAGGTGGGCCTGTGAGAAGTGAGAGAAAATACAAATGAGCAACATTCAGAATAAGAAAGAATACATGAGCAAATAGGCAGAGATGCTTTTTGAATAGTATGTACAGCTTTATGCTAAATAACTTTGTTAGTATTAAGGACTTTTCTAGCCTGAACTTAGTAAATACTATGTTAGCTAAAATATAAAGAATCTATGACAGGTATAATTCAGCTTTTCTTTTTCCAAGCTTGAAAATATGGAAGAATAGGTTGTTCAAGAGCTAAAATTGAAAAACAGATCCATTCAGTTCTCTTCTTTTCAGGAACTGTCTGCTGGGGCTGAGAGAACTGTTTTCCATGAAACCGCCATGTTCTCTTAGAACAACATAATGTCGGAGCCAAAAGTTACCTTAGGAGGCAGCTCTGCCAAAAGCCTTATTTTCCAAATGAGGAAAGTTGGATGCACTTTTCCAAATTCACTTAGCTAATTAGTGAAGAGCCTCTCAGACAGAATAAATTCAGAGTGTTGGCAAATAAGCCTTTCTCTCCAGTGCTTCCCTGAGAACTCCACTACAATGATCCCATTGTTCCTTTAGCAAGTGTTAACTTGATTGCTTTAAGGGATGACATTCATCCAAGAGATCCACCGATTATGCCCCTAGAGGACAGAACATCACAAAAACGTGCCTCACACATCATGCTTCAGGTGACTCTGGCGCGTCAGAATCTGGATCTAATTAAACCCCTGAGCCTCACACAGCCCGCCTGTGCGACCACATTACCAACACCAAAGACCTTGAGCTGGTCCTCAGTACACACAAGATTACGCAAGGTAATATATATTCAAGTCAGATATCTTGGGGTCCTCTCACTAAAGGGAGCTCCTAAAGACAAGATGGAAGAAACCCCAAACTTTAAGATCTTTTACCCAAAGAAATCCAATCCATCCAGTCAAAGTGGTAGGTCTAAGATGGTCTCTCTCATGGGAAATGAGAGAAAATATTCATATGCAACATTCAGAATGAGAAAGAACAAATGATTACATAGGCAGAGGATGTTTTTTAAAGTTGGGTTTTTTTTTTTTAGTTTCCTCCCCTATAACTCTTCATCTTTATCTTCTTCCCAAACGTGATATTTGTTATATAAACTCGCTCACTGCTTCCACATAAATGCAAGTACGACATTTCCTTAAC
Source organism: Mustela putorius furo (assembly GCF_011764305.1). NCBI lineage: Eukaryota > Metazoa > Chordata > Mammalia > Carnivora > Mustelidae > Mustela > Mustela putorius. Next base: position 7,128,544 of record NW_025422010.1, on the reverse strand, counting down.
CATATTGCCTTTATTGCTTCACTATAGTCGGGATCCATCCTCCAAATAGTCAGTGTCGGCTTCAATCACCCTTGCTTGATATCCTCTCCATCTGCCATCCCTGTCACCTGGCATTTGCAGTACTTGTGACCTGACCTCACTCTACCTCCCCCAAAGCACACATAGGTCCTCAACGACATCCATTGCAAGGAAATATGCGAACATGTCACTTATAGCCAAAAGACCTTTGGAAAGTCAATGTCCCCTCCCTTCTGTACCATCTCCTTCCAGGCTGATAACTTTCTCAAGACATAAAGTCTCAGCCCAAAAAGAACAGCTCAGAACATTTCATCCTAAAGCAGCGGAATACAAATTCAAGTGTACATGGGATACTATCTAGAAGAGATCACATACTACGTCACAAATCAGGCCTCAACTAGTACAAAAAGGTTGAGATCATACCATGCATATTTCCTGACCGCAATGCTATGAAACCTGAATTTAACCACAGGAAAATTTTTGGAAACACCATGGCGTTTAAATACCGTATAAAGGGAAGAATGGGTCAACCAGGAAATGAAAGAAGAATTTTTAAAAATGCATGGAAACAAATGACAATGAAAGAACAGTCCAAAACCTTTGGGATGTGGCAAAAGTGGTCAAAAGGGAGAAGTGTATAGCAATACAGTCCTACCTCGAGAAGCAAGAAAAATCTCAAATATATAACCTTATACCTAACAGAGCTAGAAAAAAAAAAAAAAAAAACAACAAGTGAAGCCTACAGCCAGTAGAAGGAGGGAAATAATAAAAATTAAAGCAAAATAAATGATACAGAAACAAAAAACAGTAGAAGAAATCACTGAAACCAGGAGCTGGTTCCTTGAAAGAATTAATAAAACTGATAAAACCCTAGGCAGACTTACCAAAAAGAAAAGAGAAAGGACCCAAATAAATAAAATCACAAATGGGAAAGGAGCCATTACAACAGCCACCACAGAAATACAAACAATTTTAAGAGAATATTATGGAAAAGTATATGCCAACACATTGGGCAATCTGGAGGAAATGGAGAAATTCCTAGAAACATGTAAATTACCAAAACTGAAAATGTAAGAAATAGAAGACTTCAACAGACTGATAACCAGCAAAGAAATTGAATCAATAATCAAAAAAAATCTCTCCAGAAACAGAAGTCCAGGGCCAGATGGCTTCCCAGCAGAATTCTACCATTTAAAGAAGAGTTAATACCAACTTTTCTCAAACTGTTCCCAAAAAGTAGAAATGAAAAGAAAGACTCATTCTATAAGGCCAGCATTACCTTGATTCCAAAACCAGACTAAGACTCCACTAAAAAAAGAATTACAGACCAATATCCCTGATGACCATGAGTATAAAAATCCTCAACAAAATACTAGCAAAATCAAATCCAACAGTACGTTAAAAGAATCATTCACCACTCAAGTGGAATTTATTCCTGAGCCTTAAGGGTCGTTCAGGATTCACTAATCAATCAATGTGATATAGCACATTAACAAAAGAAAGGACCTCTTCGACCTCAGCCGCAGCAACATCTTCCTAGGAACAACGCCAAAGGCAAGGGAAGCAAGGGCAAAAATGAACTATTGGGATTTCATCAAGATCAAAAGCTTTTGCACAGCAAAGGAAACAGTTAACAAAATCAAAAGACAACTGACAGAATGGGAGAAGATATTTGCAAACGACATATCAGATAAAGGACTAGTGTCCAGAATCTATAAAGAACTTAGCAAACTCAACACCCAAAGAACAAATAATCCAATCAAGAAATGGGCAGAGGACATGAACAGACATTTCTGCAAAGAAGACATCCAGATGGCCAACAGACACATGAAAAAGTGCTCCATATCACTCGGCATCAGGGAAATACAAATCAAAACCACCATGAGATATCACCTCACACCAGTCAGAATGGCTAAAATCAACAAGTCAGGAAATGACAGATGCTGGCGAGGATGCGGAGAAAGGGGAACCCTCCTACACTGTTGGTGGGAATGCAAGCTGGTGCAACCTCTCTGGAAAACAGCATGGATGTTCCTCAAAATGTTGAAAATAGAACTGCCCTATGACCCAGCAATTGCACTATTGGGTATTTACCCTAAAGATAAAAATGTAGTGATCCAAAGGGGCACGTGTACCCGAATGTTTATAGCAGCAATGTCCACAATAGCCAAACTATGGAAAGAACCTAGATGTCCATCAAGAGATGAATGGATCAAGAAGAAGTGGTATATATACACAATGGAATACTATGCAGCCATCAAAAGAAATGAAATCTTGCCATTTGCGACAACATGGATGGAACTAGAGCGTATCATGCTTAGCGAAATAAGTCAAGCGGAGAAAGACAACTATCATATGATCTCCCTGATATGAGGAAGTGGTGATGCAACATGGGGGCTTAAGTGGGTACGAGAAGAATAAATGAAAGAAAATGGGATTGGGAGGGAGACAAACCATAAGTAACCCTTAATCTCACAAAACAAACTGAGGGTTGCTGGGGGGAGGGGGTTTGGGAGAAGGGGGTGGTATTATGGACATTGGGGAGGGTATGTGCTTTGGTGAGTGCTGTGAAGTGTGTAAACCTGTTGATTCACAGACCTGTACCCCTGGGGATAAAAATATATGTTTATAAAAAATAAAAAATTATATATAAAAATAAATAAATAACAGCTAGTCGAAAAAAAAAAAAAGAAAGGATAAGAACCATATGATCCTCTGAATAGATGCAGGAAAAAGTGTGGGCATTTCAAGAAAGCAAGACAGGGATTTGAAGATGGAGAGGGTCTATGGAAATTTTTTTAACTACACCACAGAAATAAGTGTTCTAGCTGGCTCCCTGTCCTAGCCAGAGTTGCTCTCACACACAAATACATTTATTTGTCTTTTATTATATGTCTGTTATTGACATATATTTGTCTCCACGGGGGTTCCTCTCTTCCTCCCTCTCCCATCAGACCCCCTGAGAACTCTCCCTCACTGATACCAGTTTCCTCAAGCTGACCTCACAGACAGCTATGAGTATCCTGACAGCAGTATTTGGAGGCTGAGATTATCTATAGCACTAGAGTTTTTCAGGTTTTGAAGACCCCTTCAGAGTAGCTCTACCAAGGTAGTTGAGCCTTTTATCAACATGTGGTTTCATCACTGTTACTATTGAGTAAAACAGTACCTGTGAGTCTTTTAGTTTAGGAAAGAACAGAGCAGTAGCTTCTACACAGAATGCAGTTTTGTTTGGGGATAAATTAAAAACACATGCAAAACTTTCTTGCCAATTAGACTTAGATTTTGATGCGTAGCTTATACCCAAGAGTATCTGAAATCAGGGAGTGCCACATTCAAAGCAAATAGGGAGAGGCATTTCAAACGCTCCTTCCTGACATTTTTGTCAAATACAACACCACAGTGAGTAAGGGCCAAAGCCAGGTTGGACGATCTATTATGCAGTTCTACCATTTTGCAAGTCTCTAACTGACCTGGGCTTCAATTTATTCATTCAAAAAAGAAACAGTAACCCAAGCTCAGTTCACTGCAATAGCATAAGGAGGTGTTAACAATCAATGATAGGGTCCACTGAAATCGGATGCACAGTATGGAAAGCTTTATTTTTCAACATATTGGGAGATTACAGAGCCAGTGAAATAATCAAGCCTCAAATTAAGTGTTTTCATTTGCATTTCTCCCACACTCCTCACCGTCATGCCTAACAATCACAGACTCACAGACTTCAAAATTGGAAGGTACCTGAGTGGTCATGGCAGTACAATGGACTCATCAGTTCTCTGTTTTCTTGTCTTCTCTTCACATTCTTAAACACCAGAATTTTTGATGATGCACTCAGAAGGCTCAAACAACTCACAACACCACCAAACAAATCAGCAGCAATTTTGGTAATATCTCCCTTCAGCATTATACCTCCATCTGAGTAGAACTCAACTCTGTTTTGTCCCTGCTTGTCCTGACTGTAACACACAAGCTTTCTTTGCTATCAGCTGGAAATAATACCACTTGCCAGTGGAAAGTTGTCCCCACTCATGGTCTTCTGCACAATCAAGCTCAGCTCAAAGTATACTGGACAGATATGACTCAAGGGTATCTTTCTTCCTTTCTTTCTTTCTTTTTAAGATTTTATTTATTTATTTGACAGAGATCACAGGTAGGCAGAGAAGCAGGCAGAGAGAGAGGAGAAGCAGACTCCCCACTGAGCAGAGAGCCCGATGCGGGGCTCAATCTCAGAGCCCTGGGATCATGACCTGAGCTTAAGGCAGAGGCTTTAACTCACTGAGCCACCCAAGCGCCCCTGAAGGGTATCTTTCTGACTGGCACCATTAAATCCACTTATGCACTATCTAGACTGGACAGTAATCCTATGAAAGATCTGGATACACCAGAGAGCTGTGATAACAGAAGTTGCAAAACACCATTCCACCCTAATAAAAAGATGAGATGAGAACAGAGAACACAACTGTGTTATTAAGAAATCTGAATTGTAGAACTGCGTTCTTCTACATGACTTTGGAAAGTCAGTCCTCAGTTTTCTCACTATCCATAGGTTGCTCCAAAGATCTGTGGTCTTCAGAGTCTTCTACTGTAAAGTTCCATGGTTCTTCAACAAGTCCCATAGCGTTCCCTGAATGGTGTTCCCTCACACCCTAAAGACAGATAGTTCTTGAAAGGAGTGCAATTTCCTAGGTATATTGGATGACTTTTTTTTTCCTGCTACCTACTAAACACTCAATTCTGTCTTCAAAATTTGCTTAAGGCACTGGCATAGAAAAGGCTATGCTGTCTATAGAATTAAAGATTGGGTATCAGCCATAGTACCAATTTCTTGACATTCAGAAAGGTTGGTTAAAGGCCAAATAATGCATCTTTTGTTATAAATGCATCATCATATAATAGTGATTTGTGTGTATATAAGCTTCCCTTCCCTATACTCTTTATCTTTCCTATAGACATAAAGTAACACTTTCATCAAATGCAGAGAAAATATGTCCTTAAATACATATCCATAATGCCATAAAACATTTTACAAATGATACTATCGGGCGTAACATATAAAAAGAGAATAAAAAAATAAAAGGAGAAAAAAATAAGTTTAACCATATTTAATGATTATATAGCAATTATAAGAGAAAGTAATAAAATTTTAAAGAACTCAAATTAGCTTCCATAACCAAAAGTACTCATTCTGCTGAAAGTAAATTAGCGTTTTCTTATCAATGAGATAGACTTGCTTTTTTTCCATTCATTCAGAATTATAAATTGTATGAATTTACAATTTATTATTTTTTCTAAATTCTTTAAAAAATAATTTTATTTCTTTTCATTCAAAATTAATGCTCATCTTGGGACTAATGGCTTGGTTTCAATAGCCTTCAAGCCTCCATAACACAATATGGCACACAAGACCATACCTATGATCTACCAGATGGCTTCAGGGCCTCTGAAAGACTCCTCAAAGTTACAAGCAATTCCTCCATAAAAAAATAATACCTGATCTAGGGGCACCTGGGTGGCTCAGTGGGTTAAAGCCTCTGTCTTTGGCTCAGGTCATGATCCCAGGGTCCTGGGATCGAGCCCTGCATCAGGCTCTCTGCTCAGCAGGAGCCTGCTTCCCCCTCTCTCTCTGCCTGCCTCTTTGCCAACTTGTGATCTCTTCCTGTCAAATAAATAAATAAAATCTTTTTTAAAAAAATACCTGATATAACATAAAACCACCCAAGGAAATTTCACCCAGGGTTTGACTCTCTGGACTTCCAGAAATGGTGTATCAGAACTCCCTGAGACACTTCAACAATACTCATTAAATACCTCACAGTAGAATTGGCCTTTCCAACAATGTATTCACTGCCAGTACAATACACGGCAAGAATCCCAGCTGGGAATCAGTGGGTTATTTGAGGGTGCGCTCTAATCTGAGTCTGAGAGTCTCTAGGGATTCCTACATCAAAGTTTCAAGAGCTCCTAAAATTTTGGATTTCATTTTTCCCTTTTCGTTTTCTGTTAAACCTTACCAGTCAGCTTTGTAAAAGGCTAAAAGTTGCACCCCACTCAAAAGATATCCATACCCTGATCTCTAGAAACTTAAGTGGTAAAACACACACACACACACACACACACACACACACACACCTTTACAGATGCTTTGCCAATGTGACTAAGTTATGGATCTTGAGATGGGGAGATAATCCTTGATGACCTGAGTGGGTTCTCGGCACCATCACAAGTGTTCTGATAGAGGAGCAGAGGGAGTTTTTATACAGAGGAGAAGGCCATGTGAGGGTGAATGCAGGGACTGGAGGGGTATTGCTACAAGCCAAGGAATACTCATGGCCACCAGAAACTAGAAAACACCAGGAAGGATTCTCCCCTAGAGCCTCCAGAGAAAGTGTGGCCTTGCCCAGTAATATTGATCTTGGACTTCCAGTCTCCAGAATTATTAAAACCGTTGTTTTAGGCCACCAACATTGTGGTAATTTATGACAACGGCCATAGGAACTTAATACAATCTCCAACTGGACTTTCCATCGTTTTGCACTGACCATGACCTCAGAAACAAACTTTGGTATTAAACACCCCTAAGAGATCTTCTACAGACAGTAACTATGCTCATTGTGCCAAGGACTGCTCTCAAAATAGTTCTGCTGGAGAGAAACATCCATTTCTGCTGACGTTAAGAAGCAATTCAGCTTGTTAAATATAGGAAAATGCAATTTTAGATTCTGGTTTCGGCAACTAGAGCTGCTTTATATGCAAATAAAATTAGCATTCCCACCCTCACTAGCCAAAACCAATAAATAAATTCTGCTTTCAATCTACAGAATGGTTATAATTATACTATTTATTATTTGTCTGCAGACCAAAACCCAAAATCAGGTCTAAGGGAGGAGTTTTCAGGACAGATAAATACATTATCTAAAATATGATCAATTTCAGAGAATTTACTAAAAACAAACTCCTTAGAAATGGCTCTTTCCCCCTATAACATGTCAAACCTTTATAGCCTTTGAGATGTATGTAATTTCTGATAAATCCACACTTCATGTAGGATTATAATTGTTACTGTGCTAAATTGAGACTTCGGTGTATTATGGTTCGTTCATATAAAATTCCCAGTGTAGATCCTTCGGCTGTGTCTGTTACCTCTGTTACCAAGCTACCTCCTGGCCATACGGCCATGCTTTCTGCCAATTGTCTCAGCAGCTGGGCGGACTCTCTATCCTCCTGTTGCGCCAGGACCATCTGTGTGTGGACCATAGTGAGATGGACAGTTTCCCACTCGTCCAGACATGGGGCTGATGAAATCTGGGCTTTCAAATACCAACATTCATGGAGAACTCCTGTTGTTTACACGGCCGGCATCTGCCAACTCTAAAGTGACATTTCAAAATAACAAAAGCATTCTTCCTCTGCATCAGCAAATGTAACAAAAAGACCCCATTTTGTTATGAAGTGTGAATGAAGAGTAACTCCTGGGCTGGGTTAAGCCATTCGGGAATGAGGTCATGGGAGGATACTAAGCTCATGTGGGGCATTAAACAAGCCAGGAGCCTCTCCTTTGGCAGACTCCAGCTGCACCACCCCCAAGCTCCCACCTGAATCGTCTGTATCTGTGACCAAGAGGGGTCAGCTTGGATACTGGGAACAAAGCCAGCCCTGGATCAGCCCTTACTCAACCCAGCCAGGAAGCATGGTGTAAGATTTGGGATGATCAAGGTTAAAGTGAGCTGAGTTTTAAGGTAATCGTCAAACCCAAAAATGTGGGTCTCATCTCAGGAACTAGCTGGCCAAGTAACCTTTCAATTTTTGGTGCTTCAGTTATTCTGCTATAAAATTTAAATAAGAGTTGAATGGCGAGTAGTCTATGTCTATGTGTGTCTGGTGTGGAACACAGGTTCACATCCACCTCTATAATAAACTGACTGAGGCAGAATTTCCTAATGTGTGCTCCAGAGAAGCCCTGTCCTGTGTAATGTCCCCTGGAAAAGGACAGCAGAGTTCCATCAGCTGGAGACTCATTGCATATGGAGTCCCCTGCATAGAGAAAGTAACAATACACATTAACATATTCAAGATTCTGAGAAGTCTAGGTGGCAGATACCACTATTTGCCTTTCCCAAACCCCTTCTCCTCTCCTTCTAGTAGCAGGGACCCAATTAATGGAAGGGATGGAAATCCTACAATTTAGCCTTCCTGAATGGAAACCATGCAATCAGCTAAAATGTACCCTGCCAGCCTCCTTCACAGCTAAGGATGGAAACCTGACATAGTTCCGGCCAAGGAGATATATAGGGAGATCCCTCGTGAGAAGACTCAGATTATTAATATCATTTTTGTCCCTTAACCTTTCATTTCTTTCTTGCTGAAATGAAAATGTGATGGCTGGTGCTTCAGTAACCATATTGTAAACATGAGGACAAAGGGCAGCAGAAGGAAAAGCTACAAAAAACTTGGATCCCTAATGATACTATGAAACTTTGTACCAACTAAGCTAGCTACCTTCAGATTGGTATTACATGAGAAAAAAATAAATCCCTGCTTTGGTTTAAGCCTCTGTGCTCTTGGGTTTCTTGATACCAGCAGCCAAATAAAACTTGCAACTGATTCATCATTTTGAAACCAGCATGCACAAACTTTTGGAATGTGCATTGAGAAATGCTTCGTGTGCATGTCTGTTGATCTTTAAACATCTTCATGGCACTCTTCTGTTTGCCTGGAGGACTGTTTAAAAAAATTGAGTCTAGGGGCGTCTGGGTGGCTCAGTGGGTTAAAGCCTCGGCCTTCGGCTCGGGTCATGATCCCAGGGTCCTGGAATCGAGCCCCGCATCGGGCTCTCTGCTGGGTGGGGAGCCTGCTTCTGCCTCTCTCTGACTGCCTCTCTACCTACTTGTGATCTCTGCCAAATAAATAAATAAAATCTTAAAAAAAGATTCAGTCCATCTCTTATAACTACAGGTTTTAACTGAATTCAGACCCCAGCAGAAGTCACAGCACACACTCCATTCTGCAATTCTAACGATGTTTAGTTTCTCATAAAGTATGGCAATGTTAGCTAAAATCTCTCAGAACCCAAAGTTCAAGGGGAAATAGGACCCATCATCCTATTAAATTAATTGTTAAATATATAATACAAAGGGAATTCAGCATCTAAGATTAGAGCACTTAGTCCAATTATGTGAAAACAAGAACAACAATTCTTACTCAAAAGGATATTAACATGGATACTGAAGATAAAGGCGAGTTGCTCATGTTGGAAATCCTCAAAGGAGGAGCACCTAGAATTTATTATTCTGCCCTAGGATGCAGTTGGTTCAACAGAAGAACATCTAGTCTTGAATTGGAGACCTCCTTTGGGGAAGTTCAACCATTCAAATCAGATTTTTGCCAGATCCTAACCATAACTAGAGTAAGTCCTAGAAAAAAATATTAGTCTGTGAATATGTGAAAAATGGTAGGAGCTTTTCATAATTCTGATCTGGGAGGGGAGCCTGGGTAGCCCGGTTGGTTGGGCATCAGACACTTGGTTTCGGCTCAGGTCATGGTCTTAGAGTCATGAGATTGAGCCCCCCCCCCATTGGGGTCTGCACTCAGTGCGGAGCCTGCTTGAGCTTCTCTCCCCCTCACCGTCTGCCCCTCCCACTCATGTGTTCTTTCTCTCTCTAAAATGAATGAGGTGAATCTTTAAAAAATAATAATAGTAATAATAATTCTGATCCGTGGGACAGGCTTAGTAATGAAGATGTGTGTGGGTGTTCTTCTTTTCCTAGTGACCCTGCACTTGTTCGCCTCTACTGCAGGGATGGGGTGTGACAAGCCACACCCCAGGAGCTGGGCAGAGACTCCCCCAAAGTCAAAGACAGCTCCAAGTGTCAATTCAGCAGTGTGGGTTCTCAGACAGCAGACAGAGTTTAGGGGCAGGCCTCACATCCACGTTTTTATAGGTGGGACCAGAGAGGGGTCCCTGTGTGAGTGTACCCTCTTGCAGGTGGAGGGTTGGGGCTCTAGCCTACAGCAGGAGACTACAAGCCCGGCTCTAGAAGATACAGCAGGACCCTGCATCCAAGAGCTCTGGTCAATGGATAAGGAAACAGACACGTGTCCCCAGCGCACAAAACTTACCCTCCTGCAATCCCATCACCTTCCCCCATGTGCTAATGGAGAGGACTCTGAGGAACCACAAGCTGAGAGGCCACTGAGAAAAGAGACCTTCCGAGTCCTTCTGAGTCAGTCCTTCTGAGTCCTTCTGATGGATGAAAGGTTGCCACCAGCCAGAAGCACAGCATGCTGTACTTAAACTGAGAAAAAACAAATGGGAATAGAATTTATTTCTCAGTCCTTCAAATCCCAGGAAATTCTCTGGGACACTTGCTCTCATCCAATCCAGGATGCTTCTGTTCTGTCTTAGCAGCAAAAGAAGAGAGCATGGGGAAAACAATTCTCAGCTTCAGCCCCAAAGTACACTGGTCACATCCCTCCCGACACATTGGTCAGAACAAATAGTGTGGCCGAAGCTAAGTCCAGGGCACCGGGAAATGGAGTACTCCCATGGAAAATTTGGAAAGTCTTACTGTCTCTGTCACAGGAATAGGAACAGAAAACTCAGAGCCTGGGGGTGGAAAGGAACATGGCAGTCTGGGGAGATGGAACAATATGAAGAAGACTTGAGTGTTGAGGACCAAGGGCCAGGGCACTGGAGAGAGCAGCTGAGACAGGTGGCGTCCAAGTGGAGCAGGTCGGTGAGAATGACTCTCCTACTCTTAAAGCCCTCAAACCAAGGAGGTTCGAGGCACAGGACATAGATTTGCCCTTTTAAAGAGCCATCTCCAGCCATGACCAGTTAGGACACTGTTTGTTTGTTTGTTTGTTTGTTTGTTTGTTTTGGGGGGATGGTCACTGGACTAGTGCGATGGCGCCGGGGATGGAGAGACCTTGGTGACAGAATGTGGGGAAGAGGGGTTCACACCTGTCCAGGTGGAAGGTTGGGAGGATGAACTATGTCATAGATGGATTTGACACTCTTTACGGAGATGGGAAGCACCAGACCAGAGCGGGATGCCAATGTCAAGTTCTGCATTACAAAGTCACTTCCTAGTTCCGGAGTATGGCTTATGCAGACCGTACACTAGTGTTCTGGGGAAAATAACCCGATGTGCAGAATAGCCTTTTCTCAGACATCTGTGCCATTGAAGGCATCCCGGAAGGCATTGGATTGTACAGCCTATCTTTGTAAGAAGAAAGAGCTGAGCTATTTTTCCCTCCTCCTCCCTTCCAGCCGGGAGTGGTTTCTCTGCACACTGCTCTCACCACACCTCTTTGTGCTGAAACCCACTAAACTATCCCACATCCCAAATCCGTGGCAGAGCAAGACGGTAGATGTAACTCCCCAGAAACAGAAGACGGTAGTCCTTATACCTCACTGCATATCATGGGGACACGAACAATCAGTCATGATTATGCCCCAGTCCCAAAGATTCTGATTAATTGGTCAACGGTGTTTTCAGGACATCGGAATTTTTTAGGCTCCCCTTATTATGTGTGGCCAAGGAGAGCCCCTAAGCTAGGGAAAGGAAGTGGAGGGCATAGTCCATACCACTCACCTTCTGCTCAACAAAGGCTTTTGGTTTGGAAGGTCCAGGGTTGGTCAGGGGGGCTGTTTGACATATAACATAATGTTATATGTCAGGTATATCCTAATTATATAAAATACATAAAATTATTAATTAGGATATACATTAAATACATTAATACATTTTTATGTATTAAATCAACACATTACACCTTGAGCCTATGTAATGTTATATGTCAGGTATATCCTAATTATATAAAATACATAAAATTATTAATTTTATTTATTTATTGTATTATTTTTATATTTATATTTTATATTATATTATTATTTATTTATTATAAGTTATTATAATTTATTGTTTTATTTATTATTATATTTATATATTTTATATATTTATATACATGGTATTGTATAATAATTTATTATAAATTATTAATAAAAATTATATTAAAATATAATACAATTGGGGTGCCTGGGTGTCTCAGTTGGTTAAGTGTCTGCTTTCAGCTCAGGTCATGATCCCGGGATCCTGGGATCCAGTTCCGCATCAGGCTCCCTGCTCAGCAGGAAGCCTGCTTCTCCCTGTCCCACTCTTGCTTGTGTTCCCTTTCTTGCTCTCTGTCAAATGAATAAATAAAATCTTTAAAATATATATAATACACATACCATCATAGTGTTAGCTCAACAAAGGTTTTTTGAGTCACTCACTTGATGGTTTGGAGTCCTAAATGCTTATTATAATACCTGGCACACAGTAGACCCTTCACCTGAAACTTGGAATCCAATAGCACCACTAAGCCCTTTCATAGGACATCTTGTCTATGAATGAGTGGTTATCTCAGATGTCTGTGCCATTCAGACATCCTCATCCAGGCATTCCTAAGGAGAGATGTTCAAATTTGCATCGCTCATACTTATTGTACACAAACATCCCACTGAATTAGAACATGATAACTCTTGAGGCACCTGGGTGGCTCAGTCAGTTAAGCGTCTGCCTTCAGCTCAGGTCATGATCCCAGAGTCCTGGGATCAAGCCCAGCATCCAGCTCCCTGCTCAGCGGGGAGTCTGCTTCTCCCTCTGCCCCTCTGCACGCATCTTCACACCCTCTCTCTCCCATGCACGTGCATGCAAAAATAATAAATAAAACCTTTAAAAAAAAGAAAAAGAAGAAGATGATGATGATGATGATAACCCTTAACGTGCTGCCAGCAAATGCATCCTGCAATCTTACTCAGTCTAAACTAAATCAGTCCTTCTATGTTTTTATCTCATTCAGTTCTTGTTAGAACTAATAATCATCAAAGTTTCTGGTCAAACATTCCTACCAGTGGATTTCCAGGAGAACTTTTAACTGCAAAGGTAGTTGGTAGCAGACAGCCAGCAAACTTGCTAACAAATGCTCAGAGTTCCTAAGGAACTGTATAGCTCTGATTCTGTAGTCAGGTGACAATGTCTCCAGCCTATGAATTAATGATAATTACATAATTGTGCTGGGGGAAATGGAGCAATCAACCCCCCGCCCCCAGAGTGTGGGAGCCAACAGGGAGAGGGAGATTTGGATATTTGGTGGTCATGAAGAGCTGTTAAATATGTGTTGTATAATCTGGGGACATGTTTTATAAATAGGTCATTTGAATGTTATTTGCCTGATATAGTATGGGTAGACACCCAGTTGTACTGTTAAGTGGCTCAAAAGGACTCACACTGAGAGGCTGTGATGAAAATATGGGGCCTCCAGACACATTTGGTTCCCTCCCTGGTTTATGTAAGAGCCAGACCCTTGAGAACCACCTCTCTCCACCCACTACTTCATCCCCAAGTATTAGCAGAGAATAGATCCTCAACACATGCACCAATTAAACACCTGCCAGATGGTATTTGAATTCCAAACTAGGGAAGGGCCTGATTTCTTATTAATGAATCATTAACACTTGCTTGTTTCTTCTGACTTTGATTGACCCAAATAATAACAACCACGACAATATTTCTAATTCCATTTAATGATGGCTTACCATCTGCCAGGAAATCCTGCCATGATTGCCAAACATTACTGGTATAACCCCCCGCACAACCCTGTGAGGCTTAGATATTATTAGTACTCCCATTTTATAAGGGGAATATGACCAGCCTACATTGAATGAGCAGTGTTTTTAAAACATTTGGACAAAGGCAAGTTTACATAGAAGTCCAGATTCCTGATTTTTCTTTAAGAATTTGATGGTGTAAATGTTTATAGCAGCAATGTCCACAATAGCCAAACTATGGAAAGAGCCTAGATGTCCAACAACAGATGATGGATAAAGAAGATGTGATGCATATATACGATGGAATACTATGCAGCCATCAAAAAGACCTGAAATCTGGCCATTTGCAACGACATGAATATACTAAGTGAAAGAAGTCAATCAGAGAACAATTATCATATGATTTCTCTAATATGAGGAATTTGAGAGGCAAGGTGGGGATCATGGGGGGAAGGGAAGGAAAAATGAAATAAGACGAAACCAGAGAGGGAGACAAACCATAAGAGACTCTTCATCTCAGGAAACAAACTGAGGGTTGCTGGAGGGCAGGTGGGTGGAAGGATGGGATGGCTGGGGGATGGACATTGGGGAGGGTATGTGCTATGGTGAGAGCTATGAACTGTATAAGATTGATGAATCACGGACCCCTGAAACAAATAATACATTTTATGTTAATTTTTTTTAAAATTTGATGGTGTGGTAACAAAGGATCTGCATTGCCCCTTGGCAAGAGTCAGTGCAGCCCAAGTCAGTGCAGCTCACTCTGTGAGCACCCTGCCTGGTCTCTTTGCCTTCTTTCCATTACCTGCCTGGCCTTTAAAGCATTTGCCCTTCTAGGCTCAGCTTAGAGAGGTCATGGAGTCAGAGAAGCTGTGGCAGGGATGGACTCGAGTCTATGTGGCTTCAGAACCTGCATTCCGGGTCCCCAGAGTGTTATAAAAGACAGCATGCCCCAGGCCCCATCCCTGCCCTTGTCATGCCCAGAGGGCTCATTTCTCACTGCTCCCTGAAACCCTGACAGGAAGGCATGCCAGCTAGCGTCTCCTGCCTTCCTCCTCGGGCAGCAGCTCTCCGACCCCCGCCCCTGCTGTCTGGCCACACATGCTGGTGATCCAGGCACCTGTGTGTGTGTGTGTGACTGTTCCACGGGCTCAGCTGAGGTGAGACACACAGAAGAACTGTTCATGCGACTCCGTGAACTTGGGCCAGTTGAAAGCTGAGTAGAAAACCCTTAGAAGGAAAGGGGGTTAAGAATGTGGATAATTAAAGAAACAAAGTAAAAACAAACAAATAAAATTCACCCAGTAGAGTTGAAAAGCCTAACCTCAATTTTTCTTTTTTTATTTTACTTTTTTATTATTACATTCAATTAGCCAGCATATGGTACATCAGTAGTTTTTGATGTAGTGTTTCAACGATTCATAAGTTGTGTGTAACACCCAGTGCTCACCACCACACGAGCCCTCCTTAATACCCATCACCTGGTTACCCCAGCGCCCAACCCTCTCCCTTCTGTAGCCTTCTGTTGGGTTCCCAGAGTCCAGAGTCTCTCATGGTTTCTCTCCCTCTCTGATTTCTTCCCATTCAGTTTTCCCTCCTTTCCCCTGTGGTCCTCCGTGTTATTCCTTATGTTCCACATATGAGTGAAATCATATGATAACTGTCTTCCTCTGCTTGACTTATTTCACTCAGCCTAATCCTCTCCAGTTGCATCCATGTTGATGCAAATGGTAGGTATTCATCCTTTCTGATGGCTGAGTAATATTCCATTGTATATATAAACCATATCTTCTTTATCCATTCATCTGTTGAAGAGCATCTTGGCTCCTTCCACAGTTTGGCTATTGTGGACTTTGCTGCTATGAACATTGGGGTACATATGGCCCTTCTTTTCACTACATCTTTATCTTTGGGGTAAATACCCAGTAGCGCATTTGCTGGGCTGTAGGGTAGCTCTATTTTTAACATCTTGAGGAAACTCCATAGTGTTTTCCAGAGTGGCAGCACCAGCTTGCATTCCTACCAACAGTGTAAGAGGGTTCCCCTTTCTCCACATCCTCACCAACATGTGTTGTTTCCTGCCTTGTTAATTTTTGCCCTTCTAAATGGCATAACGTGGTATCTCATTGTGGTTTTGATTTGTATTTCCCTGATGGCTAGTGATGTTGAACATTTTTTCATATGTCTCAAAACTCAATTTTCCAAGGCCACCTTCAAGTACAAGTTATCAGCTCAAACCTACTAGAGTGGCCCTCCATGGTGTGGGCAAGGGACCAGGGCACACCTGCCATAAGATCCAGTCCATTTCATGGTCTCCAAGGACCCTGGCCTTCATGGCTTTTGCTACAGAATTTAGCGCCATGAACTTAACAAATGGGTTCCTGGATTTTAAAATAATATCTTTTTTAAAAAAAAACTTAGACTATGATTCAGAGTTGCCTCAGAGAAACCCCGCTCTCATTCCTTCCTACTTCTTACCTCTGGTAACAGCTAATGTTTGTGAGTAGTACCAGAAAAGAAAGCTCCAAAACCAGGGTTTTGGTGAATGACACATTGTTAGTTCACAAACCATAGTTCAAAGGAAAGGGAAAAAAAAAAAGAAAAGAAAAGAAAAAAAGGCTTATGAACAGACCAAGGGCACATTAATGTGTGTGAATATACACACTAGGCAATAACATTCATGATATAATTTGAAGTGTTCAGAAAGGTCCCTGTACCCGTAATATCTTACCATCTAGCCACCTAGAGGGTGGAGCACTTAGCCCAGACCTGAGTTAGAAGATACACTTCTAATCAAATCCTGGCGTTATGAGAGAAATAGCAAATCAGCCAGTCAATTTTTTAGCGGCGACCCATTCCATTGGTTAGGCTAGTCTACCTCCTGGCTCCTACCAGAGATCAGAGCCTGGAAGAAACAAAAGCAAAGAGTTAGGAAAGGTTGTGGGAACACTCAGGCCCCCAGGACCCACTCTGGGTGCAGGGCTATGGTGAGCCTTTACCCCAGGTGGGACAGAGTGGGCAGACCAGCTGTGAGGGCTCTGGGGAGGGCAGAGTAGAATCATCAAGGACAGCTCTCTCCTTGGCCTGGGAAATGTGCCCATCCTGTGTGCCACGGATAACCGAGAACAATCCCTTTCTCCTGCCATGGATTGAAAAAGAGCCAGAGGACCGTTCCTAGAGCACACATTCGAGAATCCCATATCGCAGGCTCACCAGCTATCCTAGAGCACTGTCCCCACCACAACCCCACACTCCACCAGAGAGAGAGGGACTGAATCAGGAGAAAGGGGAGGAGACAAACAGAAGGACATCTTCACTGTATAGCCAGAAAGATGTCCTCCCAACCCTTAAGGTGAAATTGGGCCAAGTGGTGGAAGATAATTACTATCAAGAAAGAAAGAGAGAGAAGAAAGAGGAAGAAAGAAAGAAAGAGAAGAAGGAAGGAAGGAAGAAAGGAATCTTTGTGTAGGGATCACTTACCAACAAGCATTTATTTGAGAATTCTCTTTTCTGATCAAACTGGGGAGTATGTTTTCTTAGAGTATCCTGGTTTGGATGAGAGATATCTTCTATGAGAAATGCGATTATGGGGCTGCCTGTCCCACCCCTGTTCAACCACAGAAGCCGGCTCAGTGTTGCATCCTTGGGTACCTTCATATAAACTAGTTCTCATTTCTGCCTTGTTTCCCTGGGGCTGTTCATAAGAAGAATGCCCATCCTAGAACAGCAAAACCCAGGTTGCACACTAAGGCTCCACTCCCTCCAGAAATAAGTCCCTGTGGCCAAGGTCACGTAATAAATGGCTTTTCCGCAATTGGTTACTTGTTAATGGGCCTATAAAATATCAAGAAAAACACAGGATTTTCACTTAATTAGACCCATTTCTAAGTAGACAGCTCAAATAATGTACAAAATATCCTAACATGTATATAAGATGTGAAACAAATTGCCCAGAAATACCTTTACAATTCTTGATTTTTGAAGACTTAAACTGTTACTTTGTATTCATTCAGACCAGGCAGAGAACAAAACAATTCTCAACAAGTAACTTATAGATGTCTAAGCTGCCAACTTGTTGTTACAAAATGATGCTGTGGAAAGGACATCAGTAACCACAAAAAAACAGACACCATCAGGATAAAGCACTCTGCCTTTCAGGCGCTATGAAGGTTGCAAAGCTCCTAGTAAATCTACCGTTCCTTTGTTAGCCAACAGCGCCCTCTGATGCTACAAGGAGAAATAATATTTCTGTTGTTAAAAGAATATTTGGATGTTATGCTTTATGGCTTTGACCTTCTCTAAGCAATTGCACATGAGGCAGGACAAAGAAGAGGTAAAGGGGAGGGACCTCTGAGAAGAGGCCCTGATGGGGATGGGCGGCGGGTAGGCTAAGGTTAGAAGGTGGCCGAGGGCATGGCGTGGGGATAAATCATAGAGTGTCTCAAAATCCCTGCGGTTTACAGAAAATAGATCACTGACTCCACTGAGCAAGGAAGTATTGTGAGGGGAAGTTATTTAGGAGTCCGTCTTGATTCTGTGATTTTGCAGCTTTCTGACCTGCGGAAAAGTTTGAGCTCCGTCCGCAGAGCAGAAGCAATGACACTGGAGATGCTCCTTGTCAAATCCTCCTCCCAGCAGTCCTGTGTGACCTTGGGCATGGCACCTCCTCCCAGCTGGTTTCTGCCTTTGTCAAGTTCATAGAGTAGTACCCCCTCAGGGCTACTAACAGATGAAGGAGATGGTCCCTGCTCTTCTGCCCACTTGCAAGAAGCAGCCTGTGGGGCAGCAGCAGGGGGCCATGGGAAAGGTTAAGGATCAGGATGGGAGCAGCCAGCTGTGTGCAGGGGGAGGCTGAGTTGCAATGGGCGCGCGCCCCTCCCGGCATCACTAGACCTGTCCCAGCTCTTCGGGGCTTGGAAAATGTTTGCTGAGGCCAGGAGTAAAGAATGGTTTGAGGAATGGAGCCATCGTGGAGCAGCCTGCAAACTCCCCTGTTCACAAGGGGATTTGAAGGTTGCTTCCTCCACGGTAACTTCCGGCCACCTGTGGTCAGTGGATGTTGTCACAGGGGTCAGGGGTCTTGCAGTCAGTCCTTTGTTCCCACCTTGGCCTTCATTCTTCTCACATCATTACGGATTCCTGTGTTTCCAGATCTTTCATTCCAGAGCTGAGTGGTCCAACGCAGCAGCCACTGACCACATGTGGCTCTTGGGCATTGCACTATAGCTAATCTGAACTGAGACGCACCATTAACGTCAGTCATGCACTCAATTGCAAAGACGGTGTTTTTAATATAAAATATTTCATTAATAATTTGTATGTTGAGTACATATTTACATGATAATTAGGATATCTGCTTAGGTTACATAAAATATATTACTAAAATAAATTCTACTCATTTCTTTAAATATTTTAATGTCACCCCTAAAACATTAAAATTACCTTGGAGGCTTACATTATACTTCTCTTGGGCAGTGGCCCTCTAGACTTTGAGTATCCTGAAGGCAGGGATTGTCTCCCTCATTCTTAATTCCCTTCACACAAAGACTTTGTCCTAGTCCTCTTTACCATCTCAGTGATCCATCAGCAATAGAATCTGAGTAGTTCTCCCCCACCCCCACATAGCCTGTCACAGCTAACCTTGTCTCTGCTGTGCCCTAAATTCAAGGCTTGCTGCTTCTTGCCTTATCTCAGAAATCTTCACTAACATATGACCTATCAATGACCTGTAGAAACACAGAAGCACAGATTTGGAGAATGAATGTAATATTTTCCCCTTCAATATCATATTCTCTTTATACTTCATTCTATGAGTGAGATTGCAAGTCCTTCCATCCATCTGTAGTTACTCAGTTCTATTACTGTTTAGATGAAACAAGATATGCAATGAAAAATCTCAATTTACTACAGACAGCCATGCTTATAGTTTAGCTTAGATTATAGCTTGGATTTAAAGCACAAGCCTTAAAAGTAGACTAACTGGGGCACCTGGGTGGCTCAGTGGGTTAAAGCCTCTGCCTTTGGCTCAGGTCATGATCCCAGGGTAGTGGGTTAAAGCCTCTGCTTTCAGCTCAGGTCGTGATCCCAGGGTCTTGGGATCGAGCCCGGAATCAGGCTCTCTGCTCAGCAGGGAGCCTGCTTCCCCCTCTCTGTCTCTGCCTATCTGCCTACTTCTGATCTCTGTCAAATAAATAAATAAAATCTTAAAAAAAAAAAAAGTAGACCAACAGTTTCATAGTCTCTTGCATTTGAGTTCAGTTTTTCTGGAAGGCTTGGCGGGGGGTGGGGGGGCGGTATTTAATGATAATGTTTCCAGATGACAACTTTTTAGTCTAAAAAATAAAGCCAGAGTAAAATTCCTGGGAACCCAAGTATTGGGCAATTATGAAATAGAAACCCCATGACTCTTATTCTAAATATGCTCCACTTTCTCTTTTTTCTCTACTTGGCCTTACTCAGGCTGGTTGCAAAACTTCCATCACCTGGAAGTCTTCCTAATGTTTATTGCAGAATACGAGTTCTCTGGGATCCCACTATAAAAACAGAATCTCAAACCATCCTTTATCTAACTCCTGCCGAAAATCCAAATTAGAGAAAACTCACAGTGAGTTTGAAGGCTCTATTTGAAGGCTGTAGAATCTATCCCCTCCCCCAAGAATTCCATACATTCCAGTTTGAATTGTCAGAAAACTGGATCTCTAAATACACACATGAATCTTTTTAACTTAGGTTCCCATAGTAGTATTACCTTCAAGAGGTATATTTTTATACCATGTCCTTGACATTTATAAAAGATCATTTCAAGGAGGGGGAAAAAAGCACAAGAAATTCAAAGCTTCATTGCTGTTAAATGTTAAGGTTATGGTTTGCTACATATGTGGTCTCAGTGTCCCCTATAAATCCCAAGAGAGGAATTCTTCTAAATTTCAGTTTGAAGGAAAACTCATCATGATCGGCATTTTCCTTTCAAGTAAGAAATGCTATGTAAATCACTATTTCCAAACTGAGTAGTTAAAAATCTGCTCACAAAGAAAACCCCGGGTTCAAAGAGAGGAGATTTATCAAACGTGTAAGAAACAAAACCTTTCGGGTAATAGAAAGAGAAAATTCCCTAATTAGCTTCTGAAACTAAAATAAATACTCAAGACAAAGACAGGACAAGGAGACAATCTGGTCATCACAATAAAGTTGAGGAAAATAATGAAGTTTAAAAAATTCATAATTAAAAAAAAACTCTTGGAAAGCTAAAATTGGAAAGAAACTTTGTTATCCTGATAAAGAGAATACCAAAAATCCTCAATGTTGAAATAGCAAAAAACATTGCTTTAAAATCTGGAGGAAGACAGGAGTTTCTTCCTTTGTTACCAGTCAACACTTTACTGGTAAACCTAGCCAATTAAATAAGACAAGATAAAAAGTAAGAGGTATAAATATTAGAAAGTTAATGAGAAACTGATTATTTTTAGTTCATGTAATTTTTGTGAAAATCCAAGACAATCAACTAAAAAGCTCTTGGGACCAATAAGATAATTTAGGATCATTACTAACTAGATAATAAGATAAAAATGTAAAAGGTGATAGTTTTCATATATGTCAAGAACTAAAGGAGAATTGTAATGGGTTAAAAGATCAATTTTTAATAGCACCAAAAAAAGTTTAAAAATATCTGAGACTAAATAAATGTATAAGAGCGCTGGGGTGGCTCAGTCGGTTAAGCGTCTGCCTTTGGCTTAGGTCATGATCCTAGGATCCTGGGATCCTGGGATCAAGCCCCATGCTTGGTTCCCTAAACAACAGAGAATCTTCTCTCTCCCCTGCCCCACTCGTCCTCTTTCTTTCTCTCCCTCTCTCTCTCAATCATTCTCCCTCTCAAATAAATAAATAAAATCTTTTTAAAAATAAGAAATGTACAGAACTACATGAAGGAAACTATATAGTTTCTTGAAGTTCTCTTAAACAGCCTGAGTAAATGGAGAAATGTACCATGTCCCTAGAAAGGTACTGTATTGTAAAAAATGTTCATCCTATCAAAATAATTGCCCAATAAATATCAGTTTTAATGAAATTCCAAAAGCAATTCACTTTTATGGAACTTGATAAATCTATTCTAAAAATCATCTGGAAGAGAAAAACTGCATGCAAATTTTTAAAAATTTAAAAAGCAGTGAAGATACCTAGTAGAACTTAAACATGATATAAACCATTAAATCCATGATAATTGGATGTATATGTTTGCATTTAAAAAGACAAGTAGACCCATGGAATAAAAAAGAGAATTCTGAAAGAGACATATTTATATGTCAGAATTTATAATATGGTAAGGTGGCCTTTCGAATCAGTGGGGAAGAAATAGGATAGAATTAGGACCATTATCTCTCTCTCTCTCTGGGAAAAAAATAAAATTAAATTCCTGATATCTGCATTCCCACGTTCACTGTATTATTATTCACAATAGCTAAGATATGCAAGCAACTCAAGTACCCATCAGATGAACAAATAAAGAAAATGTGGTATATGCATATCCTGGATTATTACTCGGGCTTTAAAAAGAAGAAAATCCTGCCATTTGAAACAAAATGAATATATCTGGAAGATATTATGTGAAGTGAACTATGTCAGTTATTGAAGAACAAATACTGTATGACTCCACTTGTTTGAAGCATCTAAAATAGTCAAACTCAAAGAAGCAGAAAATATAATAGTGGTTGCCAAAGGCTGGGGGATGGAGGAAATGGGGAGTGATTCAGTGAGTATAGTTTTAATTATGCTAGACTAATACATTGGAAAGGTCTGTTGTATAGCACAGTCCTATAGTTAACAATATGGTATTATCACTTAAAATTTGCTAAGAATGTGGATCTTATGTGTTTTTTTGTTTTGTTTTGTTTTGTTTAAGATTTTTTTTTTTTTTATTTGTTACAGAAAGATAAAGAGAGAGTGCACAAGGGGGGAAAGGCAAAGGGAGAGGGAGAAAGAGGTTCCCTGCCGAGCAGGGAGCCACACGTGGGGCTTGATCGCAAAACCCCAGGATCATGACCCAAGCCAAAGTCAGACACTTAACCAACTGAGCCACCCAGGTACCCCTCACACACATACACACACACACAAAATAGAGAGAAAGTACAGGAAACCTTTGGAAGGTATTATATATATCTATTACTGTGTCCGTGGTAATAGTAATGGTATCATGGGTCTTTCATATGTCTGAACTCATCAAATTGTGCACATTAAATATACACAATTCTTTAAACATCAGTTATGCCTAAATAGAGCTGTTTTGACAAAAAGCTCAATTCTTTCCTCCTACCATCCTCAAAAGTAAATTCAAGATGGAACTACGGACTCAATATAATAATTTTATATCATATATGTGAATATTATTTAAGCAACAAAAAAATCCATTTTGAAACTGAGCTTTAACTACATTAATTTTTTTAATTCTGTATTAAAAACTCTATTAAAAAGTTTAAAGACAGAAAATATCTGCAACACATATAATAATTGAAGGGCTATAATGTATCAATAAGGAGTTCCTTAAAACCAACTAGGAAAACACAAATAACCCAATGGAAAAGTTATTACAGGCCATGAATAGACTATTCATACAGGGTGGGGTTCTGCACTCAGCAGGAAGTCTCCTTGAGGATTCTCTCCCTCTGCGCCTTCCCCCACATGAGCTTTCTTGCTCTGGTGCTCTCTCTCTCTCTCTCTAAAATAAATGAATAAATCTTTTTAAAAAATTAACAGCATCCACTGTTGTAGTGGGTAAAGAGAAATGGAAACTCTCATTTATTGTTGATAGGACCATAAATTTGTATAGCCTATTGGAAGAAGGAACTTTAAGAACATCTATCAAAAATTTAAACACACATACTCTTAGAAGCATCATCCCAATCTCTATCAATTTACATATCCAAAATCAACATATATAGAGAGAATTATGCACAAAGATATTTGAAATATAATACTTAAGAACAATTTGAATATCTATCAAAAGGACAAAACTCAAATAAATTCAAGTGCACGTAGGTTATGGAATGCAATGTTGGCTATACCGCTGATCTAAACATACTAAGATAAAAAAAATTCTCTAAAATACACAGTTAAGTAAACAAAATCAAAGAATTTGTACTATGACATCCCATTCATTGGTCTGAATCATAGAGAATCAGAGAGAGAAGCAGATCATGATAATATTACAAACTTTCAGAAAAAGAGAGCTATAAAATCTGGTTTTCCAGTAAATTCAAATAAGCCCCCATAGTTAGTGTATTGAAAAATGGGTTAGAAATTACAGGGTTTTTTTAGGACTTTTTAAGAAGTGTAGTCTTTTGTTTGTTTTTAGTTTTGTTTTGTTTTATAACAGAAAATGCACTAACTCTTACTCAGTAAGTAAATGTTTTACTTATTATACTTGCTTGTACTTCTATAGTAGAGTTCCATGATAAAATAAAAATAGCATTATCCATGTGTGAGCAAGCAATGTACATCTCCTGTTTCATTCTCTCCTCCCCACCTTTATGTCACACACATACACACACACACACACACACACACACTTCCACACTTCACCTGGAAACTACTCTATATTTTCCTTCTCCATACAGTAAACTTTTAGAAAGTAATAACTTCTCAGTTTAAAACATTATTATTTGGATGCAACTAACAAGCAGATCCTCCGACAATGACACTCTGAAAGAAATACAAAAACAGTGTTATAAGGTAACAAGAAAATAAACAAAAGCAGGCAGATTTTTTTTTTCAGGCAGATTTTTAAAAAGATTTTATTTATTTATTTGTCAGAGACAGAAAGAGAGAGCACAAGCAGGGGAAGCAGAAGGGAGAGGGAGAGGCAGGCTCCCCACTGACAAGAAACCTGATTCAGGACTCTATCCCAAGACTTTGGTATCACGACCTGAACTGAAGGCAGACGCTTAACCAACTGAACAACCCAGGTGTCCCAAAAGTAGACAGATTTTGAGGGAAAGTAGAGACTCAGAAGAAGTGGCTAACATAGGGTGAGTTTCCCATTTTTGTGGTTTTGCTCTGTGGGTAGTTGTAGTTGTGGAGGTATGGAATAAGATAAGTCTGATAAAAAGCTTACCATGTTTCTGGAATTAGGGACAGGAGAAGGAGCCCAGAGAAGTCAGAGTGAGAGAGAAATTGCTACAAAAGAAGACAGGCAAAGAAGTATTACACCTAATTCTGTGTCTAGACTCTGCTCAAGTTTCTGCCTGGCCCTTCAATCACATATGTTCACAGTATACCGAGAGTAACCCAAACTGAGACCTGAGCTGCCACTCACTGCAGCCAAGACAAGAGACTACAGTTTGAGTCTAAGCTGAGCCCAAACATCAACACCCTTTGGAACAATATAACAAAATCCAGAGTCTCTACAATATAATGGTCACAAAGTCTAGAACACATTCCAAAATGACTCAAAATACAGAAGAATATGTATTTAAGAGTTAGTACAGTATGACCAACCTATTATCATATAAATAAATAAATGAAAAAAGAACCACACCAAGATGAGAGATGATTTGGAATTATCAGAAAATGGCTTAAAACTGCTACTATAACTATGCTTAGTGAGGAAAAAAATAAACAATAATGAATGAATATCAGCAGAAATAAGAACTATCAAAAAAGAAACCATTAACAAAAAATTTAGTACAGAAATATATAACGCGAATTTTAAAAATAATTGGATTGGCTTAATATTAGAATGGAAAAAATAGAGGAAAAATATCAGTGGACTTGAAGATGCATCAGTAGAACTTTTTCAATCTGAAAAAAAGGAGGAAAAAATTGGAAAGAAAGGATGAAAGAGTCTTAGGGACATGTGGAATCACTGGAGTCATAGAAGGATATGAGAGAGAGAATGGATAGAAAAAGTAGTTTAGGATATAATGACTGAAAACTTCCTAAATTTGGTAGAATAAATTTACAGATTCAGAATCTCAGGAAACTCCAAACACATAAAAATGAATAAAATAGGGGCACCTGGGTGGCTCAGTGGTTAAAGCCTCTGCCTTCAGCTCAGGTCATGATCTCAGGGTCCTGGGATCGAGCCCCACTTCGGTTCCCTGCTCAGGAGGGAGTCTGCTTCTCCCTCTCTCTCTCTCTGCCTGCCTCTCTGCCTACCTATGATCTTTGTCTGTCAAATAAATAAATAAATTTTTAAAGGAATAAAATAGGGTCTAGACACATCAAGGTTAAACTGTTAAAATAAAAAATATACAGAAAATCTTGAAAGCATCCAGAAAATAAAATAAATGACATATTAAATATATGGGAGCAATACCTACAGACCATTATCCCTTATGAACACTGATGCAAAAATCCTCCATAAAATAGAAAATCAAATTCAGCAACATATTAACAAGATGACACATCATTCATTACCAAGTAGGATTTATTACTCGATTACAAGATTGTTTCCATATATGAAGATTGATCAGTGTAATATGCCACATCAACAGAATGAAGGGGAGAAGACACATAATCATCTCAATCAAGCAGGAGACGCATTTGACAAAATTGAATCCTCTTATGATAAAAAACACTCATAACCTAGGAATAGAAGATAATTACCCTAACATAACAAGACCCATTTTGAAAAAAAAAACCACAGTGAATATCACACTTCACCATAGTGAAGGATTGCAAGCTTTTCACCTAAGATCAGGAATAGGACAAGGATATTCACTTTCACCACTTTTATTCAATACAGTCCTGGAAGTACTAGTCAGAGCAAATAGACATTAGAAAAGAAATAAAGGGCATGCAAATTATAAAGGAAGAAGTAAAATTGTCTCCATTCACAGATGATATTATCTTGTGTATAAAGGGTCCTAAAGATTTCACAAAGATCTCTTCGAACTAATAAACACATAATAAACATGGCAAAATACAAAGTCAACACATAAACTCAGGTACACTTTTATACATGAACAAAGAACAATCTGAAAAGGAAATTAAGAAAATAATTCAATTTAAAATAGCATAAAAAGTAAAATCTTAGGAATTGACTTAATCAAGCAGGTGGGAAACTTATACAATAAAAACTGTAAAATGTTTCTGAAAGAAAATAAAGACATAAAAAAAACAGAACAATTTCTCAGGTTTATGGAGTAGAAGACAACATTGTTAAGATGTCAGTACTACCCAAGGTGACCTACATATTTAATGTAATTTCAATCAAAATCCCAATGAAGGGAACTTTTTTGCAGAAATAGAAAAACGTATCCTAAAATACATATGGAATTTCAAGGAGCCCCAAACAATTCTAAAAAATAACAAAGCTGGAGGACTTATTTCCTGATTTTGAAACTAACTATAAAGCTACAATAATCAAAACAATGTGGTGCTGGCATATTTTAGACAAACAGATCAATGAAAGAGAATAAAGAATCCAGAAATAAACCTTCAAATATATGGTAAAATGATATCCAACAAGGGTGCTAAGACTATTCAATAAGGAAAATACTTTTCAGTGAATGGTGCTGGGGAAACTGGCTATTCACATAAGAAAGAATAAAGTTGGACTATTAACACAAAGAAAAATTAACTCATAATTAATCCATAGCCCTAAATGGAAGATCTAAAACTATAAAACTCTCTAAAAAAAAAATATGGGATCTGGCAATGATCTCTTGGAGATGACACAAAAAGTACAAGCAACCAGAAAAATATAGACATATTAGATTTCATGAAAATTATAATTTTTTGTGCATATCCTATGACCCTGCAATTGTACTACTGGGTATTTACCCCAAAGATACAGACGTAGTGAAAACAAGGGCCATGTGTACCCCAAGGTTCATAGAAGCAATGTCTACAATAGCCAACAGATGAATGGATAAAGAAGATGTGGTCCATATGCAATGGAATATTATGCCTCCAGCAGAAAGGATGAAAACCTAACTTTTGTATCAACATGGAGTGAACTGGAGGAGATTATGCTGAGTGAAATACATCAAGCAGAGAGAGTCAATTATCATATGGTTTCACTTACTTGTGGAGCATAAGAAATAACATGGAGGACATTAGAAGAAGGAAAGGAAAAGTGACTTGGGAGAAATTTGAGGGGAAGATGAACCATGAAAGACTGTGGACTCTGAAAAACAAACTAAGGGTTTTGGAGGGGAGCAGGGTAGGGGAATGGGTGAGCCAGGTGGTGGGTATTAAGGAGGGCATGTATTGCATGGAGCACTGGGTGTGGTGCAATAACAATGAATCTTAGATCACTGAAAAAATAAAATAAAATTTTAAAAAAACTGTGTATCAAAAGATGCTGTTGACAGAGTAAAAAGGCAAGTCACAGAACAGAACAGGGGGAATATTTACAAATCACATATCTGATAAAGTATTTCAAAACAAAACTCAACATCATTCAAAAACAAAAAATGGGCACTCAGTCAGTTAAGCGTCTGCCTTCTGTTCAGG
Organism: Mustela putorius furo; assembly: GCF_011764305.1. NCBI lineage: Eukaryota > Metazoa > Chordata > Mammalia > Carnivora > Mustelidae > Mustela > Mustela putorius. Next base: position 7,100,481 of record NW_025422010.1, on the reverse strand, counting down.
CCATGATCCGAGGGTCCTGGGATTGAGCCCCATGTCTGGCTCCCTGATCAGTGGGGAGTTTGCTCCTCCCTCTCCCTCTATCCCCAGTTCATGCTCTCTCACTGTCTTGCTTTCTCTCCCTAATAAATAAATAAAATCTTTTTTAAAAAATGGTTATGATACAAGTTTTATGTGTATTTTACCACAATAAAAAATGGGGGGGGGATTGGGTAACAATAATTTAACTGACTATAATCTTCCCGTCAGAAACCATGGAGGCCAACAGACAGTGAAACATCTGTAAAGTTAATAAAGGAGGGGGTGGGGGGGGACTCTCAACCCAGAAAAATATCCTTCAAGAATAAAATCAAAGAAAGCATAAGGAAATTTGTAACCACTCAGATGCATTACAAGAAAGGCTAAAGAAAGTTCTTTGAGGCAAAGGGAACTGTATATAACAAGTATAGCATTAAGGGAATAGAGTAGTGTATGAACCTGTAGAGCACCAAATTGTTTGCTTGTGCAATGATACAATATTAACTCTAAGACTGTAAATAAGGCTGCATATTGTAATTCCCACAACAAGCATTTTTTGAAAATGTAATTCAAAAAGGTATATCTGAAAACAAACAGAGTCAATTCATCAGGAAGATAACAATTATAAATGTCAATATGCCTTAAGATATATGAAGCAAAAATTAACAGATTCTAAGAGACAATTCCACAACTCTAATAAGGAGTTTCAAAACTTTCTCTAAGCAATTCATAGGAAAAGGACATGAAAGGTAGATAAAGATGGAGAATCTAAGAAACATTGCCAACTACCTTAACCTAATTTATATTTCAGGACATTAAACCCCAAAACTTTAAGTACAAATTGTATGTTTACCAAAGAGAACATGTAGTGGGTCATAAAACAAGTCTCAATAAATTTAGAAGTTCCGAACTTACACAAAGTATATTATCTAACCACAATAGAACTAAATTAGAAATCAACAGAAACAAGATATCTAGGAAAGCCCCCAATACTTGGAAATTAAACAACACACTTCTAAATTATCAATGTGCTAAAAAAGAAACTGTTAAGTTTTAAATATTTCAAAATGAATAATAATGAAACACAACATATGACCATGTGTCTGATGCAGCTACAGCATTCTTAGAGGAAAGTGGATAGCTTTAAATACTAATATTAGAAAAGAAATGTCAAAAATCGATAATTTGAGGTTCCGCTTCAAGAAGCTATAAAAAGAAGAACAAAGTGCCCCCAAGGAAATAAAATGAATTAAATATTAAAGATAATAGTAGAAGTTAACAAAATAGAATGAGTTTTTGGTTTTGTCAATTATCTCCATTGTTTATCTTCTATATAAAAATCAATAAAATGTTAAACTCCTGGCTATATTAATCAAGAAAAAAGGGAGAGAACACAAAAAAGTTATTATCACTGCAGATCCTATATAAATTAAAGGAATGATAAAGAGAATATTGAACAACTTAATGTCAAAAAAAAATTGCTGACCTACCATAGTTAGAATGAACAAATTCTCTGAAAAACACAGCTTGACAGAAACATAAAATTGTCAGTTGTACTTACAACATCCCTATAAGGACTAAATGTGTTATCTAAAACCTTTTCACCATGAAAACTCAAGCTCCAGAAAGTTTAATCAGTGAATTCTGTCAAACTTTCAAAAAACAAAAATGATACAGGAACTTTTCCAGAAGATGGAGAAGGAAACACTTCCAACTGTGTTTTATTACCAGCATATCACTAATTAAAAAAAAAAAAAAAAAAACAGGCACCTGAATGGCTCAGTGGGTTAAGCCACTGCCTTCGGCTCGGGTCATGATCTGGGGGTCCTGGGATGGAGTCCCACATAGGGCTCTCTGCTCAGCAGGGAGCCTGCTTCCTCCTCTCTCTCTGTCTGCCTCTCTGCCTACTTGTGATCACTCTCTGTCAAATAAATAAATAAAATCTTAAAAAAAAAAACAGATATTTCAGGAAAAAAATTCTAGACTAACATATCTCTTAAACAGACAACAAATTTTCTTAACAAAATGTTAGCAAAGCAATCAAACAAATTATTAAAAAAGTATACTAATGACCACATGGAGCTTTTCCCAGGAAAGCAAGGGAGATTTAACTCTTTAAAATTGATCAAGGTAATTTACAATTTCTTTTATTAAAGATTTTATTTATTTATTTGACAGAAATCACTAGTAGGTAGAGAGGCAGGCAGAAGGGGGTGGGGGAAGCAGGCTCTCTGCTGAGCAGAAGATGTGGGGCTCCATCCCCGGACTCTGGGATCATGACCTGAGCCAAAGGCAGTGGCTTAAGCCACTGAGCCACCCAGGCGCCCCGGTAATTTACAATTTTAACAGAATAAAGAAAAGGTAAGATTCTCTAAGAAACAGTAAAGACATTTGCCAAAATTCAACATTCATTTATGATATTCGCCAAACTAAGAATAAAAGGGAACTGCTTTGATTTGATTAAGGATAGCTAAAAAAGAAATCTACCACTAACCTAGTTGATAGTCACATTTTGAACACTTTCACCTAAGGCTGAGAACGAGTCAAGACTTTCCACTCTCACCATTCATCTATTCAGTGCTGTCCTATAGGTCCTAACCAGCTTCAACTGACAAAGAAAAGGAAAATAAAAAGCATGAAGCTTAGAAATAAGGAAGTGAGTTTGGAGGGGAAAAAAAAGAAGAAGAAGAAGAAGAAGGAGAAGGAGAAGGAGAAAAAGCAGCAAGATTATTCCTCTTCAGGGTCACCATGATTTTTTTACATAGAAAAATTCTGAAAAATCTACAAAACAACTAATAAGTGAATTAAGGAAGGTTTTGGACTACAAGGTTTATAGACAAAAACCAACTGTGTTTTCATAGAACAGCAGCAGAGAATTGGAAATGGAATTTTTAAATATATATCTGTAGGAAAACATAATCTCTAAGAAATGGAAGCAGGGATGGATTTAACAAAAATGATGTAAGATGCCTTCACTGAAAACGACCTAAATAAATCAAGGGCTATATGGTGTTTATGAGATAGAAGAATCGATTTTTTTACAATGCTTGTTCTTCCTAAATTGCAGGGGCTGGCAAGTCTGAAATCTGCAGGGCAGACCAGCAGGCTGGAGCCCCAGGCAAGAGTTGATGTTGCAGCCTAAAGCCAAAACCAGTTTTCTCTGAGAATTTCCTCTTCTTTGGGGTGTTGGAGGGGGCCAGTCATTTTCTTTTAAGACCTTCAACTGATTGCACGAAACCCACCTCCATTATGGAGAGTAATCTACTTAACTCAAAGTCTACTTATTTAAATGTCCATCTCACCTTAAAAATAGGCTCACAGAAACACCCATACAGGTGTTTGGCACATACTGGGTATCTGGCCTAGCCAAACTGACACAAAATTAACAGTCATACATACCTTTATTAGAAATGGATCATAAATCTAAGCCTCAAAGCAAAAATTAGAAACAGGAGAAAAATCTCTGTGACCTGCTGATAGACAAAGATTTATTAGGAAATTTTCAAAAACACACAAAAAACATAAAAGAAAAAAGCAAAGGTTAATGGGAATTTATCAAAATTTAAAACTTCTGGTCTTTGAAACACACCATCAAGAAAACTAAAAAGCAAGCCACAGAATGAGAGAAAACATTCACAAGCCAAGGTATCTGACAATGGCCTTGTATCCAGAACACATAAAGATCCCTTATAATTCAATGAGAAGAATTCAAACAACTCAGGTGTGAACAAAAGAATCAGTCATTTAACCAAAAAATTATATATAACTGATCGGTAAGCACATGAACGATTCTCCATGTAATTTGTCATCAAGGGAAATGAAAATTCAGTTCACAATGAAATATTACTACAAACCCATTAAAATAGCAAAAGTCAAAAAGACTGGCCATAGTAAGTGCTGGGGAGAATGCAGAACAATTGGACACTCGTGGTAGAAAAATAAATGGGTACCTTGGAAACTGTTGGGCAGTTTCTTTAAAACTTAAACATAGGGGCACCTGGGTGGCTCAGTCGGTTAAGCATTTGCCTTTGACTCAGGTCATGATCCCAGGTGGGATCAAACCCCACATCGGGTTCCCTGCTCAGCGGAAAGCCTGCTTTTCCCTCTGCCTGCTGCTCCCCCCACTTGCGCTTGTTCTCCCTCTCTCTGACAAATAAATAAAATCTTAAAAAAAAACAAACAACTAAACATATACCTACCATACTATATTGAACATATACCTGCATGTTTACCAAACAGAACTGATAATACATGAAACAAGTACTTGTACACTAACCTTCATAACGGCATTATTTGTGATAGCCCGTGAGTGGAAACAACCCAAATGCTCATCAGCGGGTGGCTGGGCCAACAAGCTGTGGCAAAAATATCCAAACAGTGGGCTCCTACACAGAAGGAGGAAAATGCAGTGCCACAGTATGGGTGAATCTCAAAATCGTTACCCTGAGTGAAAGAAGCCAGACGTGGAAAAGTACAGGCTATGTGATGTATTCTAGAAAGTGCAAACTAACGGGTTGTGCCAGAAACTAGATCAGGGACTGCCTGGGGCCGAAGATACAGAGATGGCAGACTACAGATGGGCATCATTTGCAGTGACTGAAAGGTTCTCTTCGTGTTAGGGTTAGTGGCTTCACGGGTATGAACAATTGTCGGAATTCATCAAACGGCACACTGCTCAACACACCTCAGTGAAACCATAGCCTTCTGGGCAGCGACGTGGTAATGGCTACATAATGCGATGAGGGTAGTCACACTTGTGAGCCAAGCAAAATGTATAAACTGGTCACACCCCTAAGGTGTACACCTGAAACTAACATGGTGTGTCAAATATACGTAAACAAATAAATAAATGAATGAGTAAATGAAATGCAAGTTAACCATCAGTAAATAACAGCATGGACTTGTATGAGATTTTTCTTCTCTGTTGCTTTTTTTCCACCCTCTCCCCTTGGCAATCAGGAAGGGGAACAGGGAGTATCCATTTATCAATGCACTTGTGATGCATAACAAACCACCCCAAAAATGACAGACTTAAGACAACTAGGGTTGTTTTGTTGTTGTTGTTGTTGTTTATTTATTTATTTATTTATTTATTTGACAGATAGAGATCACAAGTAGGTAGAGAGGCAGGCAAAGAGAGAGAGGAGGAAGCAGGCTCCCCGTTGAGCAGAGAGGCCGATGTGGGGCTCGATCCCAGGAACCTGGGATCATGACCTGAGCTGAAGGCAGAGGCTTTAACCCACTGAGCCACCCAGGTGCCCCACAAGTAGGGGGTTTTTTTAAAATATATTTTATAGTTGTCTTTTCATGTTCAAAGTAAGATTTTTGTCAAAAGATAACAGACTATGAAGGCAGATATTTAGACACTAAAAACAATACCCATCAACTCGTTAACTGTGTTCCCTAAGAGCAGATGATCTTCAGTGGAGTAGTTCCGTGGTCTTTTCTCCCCTCCTATTTTATTTGGAAATGTTCTAATTTTTGGAAAAGTTGATAGCTTTGCCGAGGATACACCGGCATGCTTGCTACATTTTTACTAGATTAAAACAACAGGTTCTTGGGCTCACAGTCGTACTGGAACAATGATCTGGCCAAGGCTGACCTGCTGCTCTTGCTCATTGGCCGCAGGGGAAGTGTAGGTGGGGGCTGGCTGGGCTTGGGCCTCTCTCCTGTGTCTGGCTGGTGTTGGGAATGCCCAGGAGGACTGGATCCTTGTCTATCACCATCCAGCAGGATAGCCAGAGCTCTTTACATAACAACCGTTCCAAAAGAAGCAAGACTATGAGATCTTTGAGGCCTGGTTTCTAACTTGTATAACATATAACTGCTATAACATTACCTCCATTGGATGCGATCGGCAACAAAGCCAACCCCAAATTGGTTGGGAGGGAGCGATGTGGCGATAAGCGGGGTAAACTCTATCTCTTGATAGGTCATCACTCTTGAAGTCTACCGTACTCAACCAAGAGGTGGATAATGGACTAATTCTCTAAAATGTTTGGGGTCCCCAGCCTCACCCATCTCTTCAGGCTGTGTCCTCAGCCAGCTGATGGAGTCCTAGATCGCAGACAGGCCCTGTCCCCCACCAGGGTAAGGGCTCTAGGGCATCCATGATAATAAGTGCCCGTTAGGTACTGGGCATTCTGCTTGGTATTTTGCATCCATTCCTCCTAAACCCTTTAAACAATAACAGGAGATGTTCCCATTCTACAAATGTAACTCACAAAAGTTAACACCTACGATTTAACCTCGAAAGGTTTTTCCAGCTCGCAAAGGTAAATAACAAGAGACCCAAGTAGGACAGGGACACAGAACTCAAACCTGGTTCTGTCAGACTCCTGGGCCTTTTGTCTCTGACATTACCCACGCTGTTCAACGGCTCCGAGAAATAGTAAACATTTTCATTTTTTAGAACAAAACTAACGGCGGAAAATATCCAATTTTCCCTCATAGAGTCGAAGAAGTTTCAGAACATCCCTCCAACACAAATACACACACACACACACACACACACACACATCCCTTGGAGCACCTGGTAATATTTTTTAAATCTCTTTAGTATTTATTATCTGGGAAGGACAGTTTAGAGTGATGAGTCACTGGTCCATCTCCCAGGGTTTAATAATAGCAAAACCTGCTGGAAGTTAAAAAGGGATCGGGAGGACAGTGAAGGTGGATACAGGGTTGCTGAGGGGGATTTCGACCAGATGGCAAGGCCATGCGCCTGAGAAATGCTTGTCTTCTTGTCCTCTTACTTCAGTGTACTTTTATATCCTAAGCCATCTATCTAGCAGGAACTAATACCCAAAGGCCAATTTCTGCTTTTAGGATCAGAATGAAAGATAAGGAAGTTCTTTATGGTGTCCTTTGGAGGATGTGGTTATTCGGTTTATGAACAGATGAAAAATAATGAAATGTCAGGAACCGTCCCTGTAGACTGGCCCGGGGGAACAGCCTACACGTGAAGAGAGGCAGGGAAGAAGTTTAAAGGACTATTTAGCGCCCCTGGCCCGCCAGCAGGCCACGAGCCTGGGAGCGCTTCAGTTATCCATGATCAGCCATCTGCTGATTCTTGGAACCTCCTGAGGCTCCACAGTGTCCCATGCTAAGATTTTACTATCTCATAACATTATAGACAAGAATCTTGGAGTGGCAGGCCCGGATATGAAATTGCAGTTGTTTGTGTAAAGATACTCCCCAAATATCTTCTGCTAGCCCCAGGATTTCCTCCTGTAGATAATATGCTACAGGTGTTACAGGTTTCTGAAAGCAGAAGTGAACCCAAATGAAAACCATTCACATTCACATTTGCCAAAAAAAAAAAAAAAAGCCTTTCTCTTCTATCATATACTGAATTTTAAAATTTGGTTTTCAGAATGAGAAAAATAAATCTGATTTTGAAAATAGGAAAAAAAAAAAAGAAAAGAAAATAGTATGTCTTGATTCAGAATGGATGTAAAAAAAGAAAATCATTTGCCATTCAGAATCAGGTCTCCAAAAAGACCCAGAAGACAATAGAAAAGTAGATACATTGTTGGTTAGTCCAGCCTTAGCTAATTTAATTCTCACAACAACTTTATGAGGCAGGGGTGATTATTCTTACTATTCAGATGAGGATTTAAGTACTTTGTTCTCTTGAAGGTCATGCAGACGGTGATGGGGAAAAGCTAGAATTCAAACTCAGGACAGCATGACTCCAAAACCAAGCTATTTTCACCTCCGAGAAAGAGATTAAAAGTAATACCAACTCCAGGAACGTAGGGAGTATCCAACACAGACTCTGAAGCTACTTCAGGGAAAATTTAGGAGGCAGAGTTAAGGCGAAGCCCACCTTGGAATTGCTGCATTTCCATGGCTAATTTAGCCCAATTTCTGGCCCAAGATAAAACCTCCCAGTCCCTGCCAGAGTGGCCAGGATCTTCAGCAGGAAATTTCCACAAGCTGTAATGTAGCTAAGAAACATCTCTCCATGTCAGTCCTGACCGGTCTCTGGTGAGTATTTTATTTTCCATTGCAGTGATCCTCAAAGTGGGGGCCCCACACCAACAGCATCAGCATCACCTGCGAGATTGTTAAAAAGGGAAGTTCTCAGGCCCATCCCCCAGACTTACGGAATCAGAAGCTGTGGGGGTGAGGCAGGGAGAGGAGTGCTCTAATAAGCATTCCTGATGATTATGTTTAGTCCTGAAGTTTGAGGACTACACCCAGTGCATAGCCCCTGTGATTCTCTCAACAGATAATGGTTGTTTTTGCTACAGGACGATTTGAGTGCTGTAAGTGTCCTCAGGTCAGGAGTCATAAGTAGCAGCCTCGGGAGCAGCGTGGACAGAGGCCTCTCAAGTGTCTGGGCAGGAGGCCCTCACCAGTCACAGTGACTCAGGCTTTGCACTGTGCCTCAGCTCTAATCCCACTTTCCTGAGCTCCCTCCCTCAGTGAGCTAATTTTTATTCCGAACATTTAGATCCTTTTAGGGAATTGTTTTCAACCTCCTAAATGTTAATTTGATCGAGATTGTGTTTGTATCCCTTGGTGAAATTATGCCATTTTTTCCTTCTAATTTTCCTGCCTACCTGCGTGCAGCAAAGATGGCGTCTGCTTACAACAGAGGCTCGAAGTGAGAGGCAGACATAGGTCCAAGTTGGCCTGAGGACTCAGGAGCCTCTGGAGATGGATGCCCTTCCAAAGATAAACTCAAGTCCCCCAACCAAATGTCAGCGATGTGCTTCCATTCTATGTCATGATGGAGGCATTGACCCTGGGAGAGAGCTGCTCACCAGAAGTACACCTTCCTTGAGTCACTGGTAGTCAGGTTAGTGACAGGGGAAAGCCAGACCCTTCAGGGAGGGGCCTGAGGCCCAGGTAATATGGGCAGCATCTCATCTCTGGCCTGCCCATAACTTGTTCATCATGAGTAGGTGTTTTCCACTATCCTTTTTCTTAAAGTTTTTGTTTAAATTCCAGTTAGTAAACATATAGTGTATTATTTTTAAGGTATAGAATTTAGCGATTCAGCACTTCCATACGACACCGAGAGCTCAACATGACAAGTGCCCTCCTTAATCCCCATCACCTGTTTAACTCATCCCCCAAGCCCTCTCCCCTCTGGGGATGATTACTTTGTTCTCTATAGTTAAGAGTCTGTTTCTTGATTTGCCTATCTTCCCCACCCCCCACGCTCATTTGTTTCTTAATTCCACATATGAGAGGAATCGTATGGTATTTGTCTCTGACTTAGTCAGCAAAATTTTAGCTCCATCCATGTCATGGCAAATAGCAAGATTTCACTATTTTATATATATATATATCTATACACACACACACACACACACACGTGTGTGTGTGTGTATAAAATCTGTCTTCTTTATCCATTCACCAATCAATGGACATATGGGCTCTTTCCATATAATGCTGCTGTAAACTTCAGAGTGCATGTATCCTTCCGAATCTGTTTCTGTATCCTTTGGGTAAATACCTAATAGTGCCATTACTGGATTATAGGGTAGTTCTATTTTAACCTTGTGAGGAACTTTCATACTATTCTTCAGAGTGGCTGCACCAGTTTCCTTGCCCCTGTTCAGACACATTTCCCATTAACATCCAGCTTCTCGTGTTTATCTTTGTGAACAACATAGTTTCACCAAGGATATGTTGGGATTTCAGTAACTACTTGAGAAAAAATTTGAAAATCATGTAAGAGACACTTAATAACAGAAGTGGAATGGGCTCTCTTAACATCCAAGAGTTACCGTGCTTTCATTGACATGAAGAAGCTTCAAAAACAAATTTAGAGTCATAAACTATCTTTTTTAAAATTTTAATTCCAGTAGAGTTGGCATACAGTAATATTAGTTTAAGGGGGACAACATAGTGAATCAACACTTCCATACAATACCCAGTGATCATCATGGCAAGCGCCTTCCTTAAGCTCGGTCACCTATTTTACCCATCCCCCCTGTGGTAACCATCAGTTTGTTCTCTATAGTTTAGAGTCTATTTCTTGGTTTATCTCTTTCTCTTTTTTCTCCTTTGCTCATTTGTTTTGTTTCTTAAATTCTGCATAGGAGTGAAATCATATGGTATTTATCTTTCTCTGACTTGTTTCTCTTAGCATAATACTCACTTAACTTCATCCATGTCCTTGCAAAGGACAAGATTTCATTCTTTTGATGGCTGAGTAATATTCCATTATAGATATATATACCACCTCTTCTTTATCCCTCATCCATTAATGGACACTTGTGCAGCTTCCATAACTTGACTGCTGTAGATAAAGCTTCTATAAACATAACGGTGCTCACATGTATCCCCTTAAATCAAAAACAATCTTTGCAGCACCTGGGTAGCTCCAGCTCTTGATCTCAGCTCAGGTCTTGATCTTGGGATTGTGAGTTCAAGCTTCACATTGGGCTCCATACTGGGCATGGAGATTACTTTAAAAAAACAAAAGAAAAAACAAAATTACCTGTATCTTTAAGAGATTCCTTGACTAGGTCAGGCACCAACCTTGTTCATTTTGTCTTCCCAAAGCCATTTCTCTCCTCTGTACCTTCCCCCTATCTTCAGCTCTGTCTCCCCTTTCTAATTCAGTTCTATCTCAACATCTCTTAAGTCTCTTGAGTCACTTTGACTGTCCCTTAAAGCCAAACAACTCGACAGGGAGCCCATACAAGTAGACTTTAACCCATGGGCTAGGTCAAAATTAAGAGGCATCATCTAGGACTTTTCTAAGTGTAAAGAAGGTAAAACAAAAAATGTACTGAGAAATCCAGAATAGTCCTAGAGTTAAAATCCTGATTGCCAAATACATCAAGTAGTCTCATGCTGGCAGCGCCCCCCCCCCCCCAGAGGTGAAATTCTGGATGGGAAAGTTTCACTGTGATCATGCTGTCGAAGTGATCAAGGACAGTGGTTCCATGGAGTGGCTAATCAGTTCAATAAGGTTGTCAAAATAGACTGGCTTCCTATGGGTAACATAGGATTATAAACCTGTAGAGATTGACTAAGGTCTTTATTCTTGTAAGCAGGGAACCGATGAAGCCACTGAACAATTAAAAAACAGATTGTTCCGCATATTTCTAAAGCACTGAGCACACATTTCAATGCCAAAGTGACCACCTCTCAGACTTGGCTGTCTGTAAAGTAGACAAATTAAAACTTGAAATTGGAGATTTAATTGAACAAGTTAGAATGGTAAATAACTCCTTTGTTTCAACTCTGGCATCTGAAAGAATATTTTGAAAGGGTAAGAGATAATCAACTGATGGATGGATTAAGGAGAAGTGATTTTATATATATATACAGTGGAATGTTACCATCAAAAAGAATGAAATCTTGCCATTTACAACAATGTGGATGGAACTAGAGTGTATTATGTTAAGTAAAATAAATCCATCAGCGAAAGACAAATACTTTATGATTTCACTCATATGTGGAATTTAAGAAACAAAACAGATGAACATAGGACAAAAGGGAAAAGAGAAAGAGAGAGAAGCAAACCATAAAAGACTCAACTATAGAGAACAAACAGGGTTGATGGAACAAACAGTGTATGATGGGTATTGGGGAGGGTACCTGTTGTGATGAGTTCTAGGTGTAGTATGTAAGTGATGAATCACTAAATTCTACACCTAAAAGCAATTTTACCATTTATGTATAATGGAATACTACTCAGCCATCAAACGGAATGAAATCTTGCCATTTGCAGCAATGTGGATGGAACTAGAGGGTATTATGCTAAGTGAAATAAGTCAGTCAGAGAAAGACAAAGATCACATGATTTCACTCAGGTGAAATCATATGTGGAATTTAAGAAACAAAATGGAGGAACATAGGGGAAAGGAAGGAAAAATAAGGTGAAAACAGAGAGGGAGACAAACCCTAAGTAAGAGACTCTTAACTCTAGGAAACAAACTGAGCATTTTGCTGGAGGGGAGGTGAATGGGGGGATAGGGCAACTGGGTAAGGTCTTTAAGGAGGGAACTTGATGTAATAAGCCCTGGGTGTTATAAGCAACTGATGAATCACTAAATTCTACCCCTGAGCTAATAATACACTACATGCTAACTAACTTGAATTTAAATAAATTATTTTTAAAAATAGGAAAAAAATAAGTAAATACAATGGTCCTCAGGTTAAGGAACTCCTAATACCTTCATGGTCCCAAAAGGGGATGTTATTATAAAAGTAGACGCAAACACAAAAGAGCATAATTTAGATGGGTTTTTTTTTTTTTTTAATGCTGCAGCTAATCAATTTGCCACATGAGCAGCCCTTACAACAGTCAAGGTCTTCTGATACTATACAAGGACAATTCTTGGACAAATTCAAAGAGGCTATCCTATGATGTCAAAATGTGGCTCCAGAATCAGATAAAAAGATGTTGATAATAACCTGGCTATATGTTACATGAGAACATAGTCTTCCGCACTCTTACATCAGCCTTCCAGGGATGCCAGGGAACTTCCAACAGAATAATATTCACTTAATTCTGGTGGAGAAACTTTACTAAAATTGCTGGGCAAGTACACGGTGCATATGTCATTTGTCACCAACATCACCTCGGAGAAGTATAAAAGTAAGACATGGCTACGAGACCAGTCCTCAAGTCCCCCTTAGACATCTCTGAACAGATTTCATACAGTTATCATCATCCTACCTAGAAAAGTCAAATCCCATAGGTGTCCAGTATTAGAGGAACCCATGTCAGTGAAACTGTCATTATGAAAATGAGAAATCTTACCACTCACCCAAAAACTCCATTTTGTCCATTTTTTTAAATCTTCAGGAGATATCTATAGGACAATTTTTTTTTTAATTAGCAAAACTCTCGGAAACCCTTGAGCTTCCAAAATTGTTGCTTTGGTCATGACCTTAATAACCATGGACAAATCCCACCTGAAGCTCATTGACTCTCCCTTCATGAGTTGATGGCTGACAGCCTTATACATCAGCAATATCATCCAGATCTTATTTTCCAACCTGTTACAAACTCACATGGCTAAATATTTAAAGGAACTAGGGCATACTTTCTCTTACTATCTTACTGGTGTCTTTTCCTCAGCATTTTCCTAACCAATCCCTGCATGGCTAAATACCCAGAGACTGATCTTCTAGAGAAGACATCAGTGTGGGGGATAGTTCTTGAATCCAGATGAAAATGACTTTTTTGAGTCCTACTTACCAACAGCTCCCTAGATTAATGACAAGATATTGATCCTTAGGTGTGTGTCTCCCAATTAAATAGAAGCCAGCTTTTATGGAAAGAGATCCCAGCAGAAGCCTCCAGATTTTTAAGAATCCTCCAGATGCATATTCTCTTTTGAAGACAACTGCTGAACCAAAACCCCTGGATACAGCAGACATAGTGACTTGAAATATACTGCTTCCACCTAAAAATATCAGAACAAGATCTCAAATGCCTACAACCTTTGATTGACATGCACTTGATTGCATGCTTTCTTATTGCCCTACCTATTGTCTTTCCTCTGTAGTTTTAAGGGCCTGATTTTCTAACAGGTATGTGTTATTTAGCAGTAGGACATAGAATGCCTCTATTCTTAATACTGCCATATGCACCACTAGTTACTCCTTAATGTGAGTACCATACTTTGCTACAACTCACTTGTGATTTATCTAAAACATACCACTGAACCATCTATTGATCACTTTCACTGGGGCAGTAAGCCACTTTCTTTTGATTAGTACCAATATGCTTTTGAGTGCCACATGACACTCTGTTAGTCATTAAAAGTAATCAGTTTCTTCCATAGACTCAACTACATGACACTCTACATGGCAAATACCACAACAGACCAGACAGTTGAAAGCCTAAGACCCTCTTATCACATCATAGGTTTTTACTTTTTATAGGAGCTAGCTTCTAAACCAAATTTTCATAGAAATGGAAATTAGTAAGGAAGTAAGAACTGGATTACAAATTGAAAATGCTTCATTTTTATAAGCCTTATAAAGAAGATCTAGAACTTAAACACAAAATCATTCCCTTCTACTACAAATATGCCTGCTGATCTTCTTTAATTTTCATCACCTGATGACTCGTCATGCTCAAATCAGAATTGCATGGCATACCTCTAGACAACCTCTTAGAAGTATTTAGGTCAAAATTACTTCACTAGGTGTTCCGCAATAACTGGTATGAGATTTTCAGCACAAAAACCTCTTACCTAATACTATAAGTTAAATAGGGCTTTACTTTGCTGGTAAATTAATACCTACATATAAGAAAGTCCCTCATGTCACTCAAGGTCCATTTTGGCCCATCAGCTTTCTTTCTCAGGAAAAAAAAAAAAAAAAAAGCTCTTTAGTCCATTTATAAAGAAGAAAAATTGATCCTCAAGTTTGTGAACTTAACTATTCTGGACCACTTTTTCCTTTCCTCATAACTCCTCATTTCCAGTTTCAAAGTCCACCCAAAATGTGGAGACATTCTGCACACAACAATTGCAGAACTACAGAAGAACTTGACAATGCCTTTAGGGCTATAGATCTTCCACCAAAAAATTTCACAAAATAGACAAAGTGGTTAAAAAATGAGCAGCCCTAGTCAAATGCAGCCTTCAAGGCAGAATGTGTGCCATTTAGTGGGAATAATAATGCTCACAAACTTTTGCAGACTCTTTCTTGTTCTATAAATACCCAAAAAGCACACGAAGAGATTATAACATTAGGTAATCTGTCTGATATCCCTAGGTCTGCTACTACAGGTTCTACAGATTAAGGACAGGATATGTTCTCTGGTTTAATTTGACTATTCATGATTCCTAGAGTCAAAGTGGACTACATCCTCTGATCATAATCCTCTTCTTAGTATTTATATTTTTGCAACATTCAAATGTGTGGTTCCCCGTGTCTAAAGTGATGTTATTCAGTTACTGTCTCATCAATGACTGCTCAACAGAAATAAAACTTTACAAAGTGTACTGAAAGTCAAGTGACCTCCAACATAGCCACAGATACGGTGATCAGCAGTGTACACGTAGAATGATCACCCTGAGAATATAGTCTATCTTAGAGAATTTATTGGCTTAAGTATAGCAGAAGGCAGGACTGAGGAATAAAATTTCAAAAACCACAACATGCAAATTACACAAATTGTAAAGAAACCATAATTCACAAAACAGAGAAACTGTATAGGAATCACATTTAAAACACAAACGCTTTAATCCAAAGGGGCACATGCACCCGAATGTTTATAGCAGCAATGTCTACAATAGCCAAACTATGGAAAGAGCCTAGATATCCATCAACAAATGAATGGATAAGGAAGATGTGAGATATATATAATGGAATACTATGCAGCCATCAAAAATGAAATCTTGCCATTTGCAATGACATGGCTGGAACTAGAGGGTATTATGCTAAGCACAAAAAGTCAATCAGAGAAAGACAATTATCATATGATCTCACGGATATGAGGAATTTGAGAAAGAAGACAGTGGATCATAGGGGAAGGTAGGGAAAAAATGAGACAAGACAAAACCAGAGAGGAAGGGGCACCTGGGTGGCTCAGTGGGTTAAAGCTTCTGCCTTCAGCTCAAGTCATGATCTCAGGGTCCTGAGATCAAGCCCCACGTCAGGCTCTCTGCTCGGCAGGGAGCCATCTTCCCCGCCCCCCTCAACTGCCTGCTTCTTTGCCTACTTGTGATTTCTGTCAAATAAAATATTAAAAAAAAAAAAGCAAACAAACAAACAAACAGAGAAAGACAAACCATAAGAGATTCTCATTCTGAGGAAACAAACTGAGGGTTGCTGGAGGGTGGTGGATGGGAGGGATGGGGTGGCTGGGGGATGGACAATGGAAAGGATATATGCTATGTTGAGTGCTGTGAATTGTGTAAGACTGGTGAATCACACACCTGTACCCCTAAAGCAAATAATACATTATGTTAATATAAAAAACACAAATCCTTTAAGCTCTATGTGCATTAGCAATAGTTGCCTCCCAGCTATATGCTAGAAAAATAAAACCAAAGTTTCAACAATAACCTTGCTCCACATACCCACCGAATAAGCTATTCCCTGGTTTCTAACTTTCTAACCAATCACTGACAAGCCCTACTCACTACCTCCTACCTAAAACTACTTTATGTCAAACTCCTCTCCAAAAAACCCAAGTGCTCAAGCTACTAAATTCATTTGGTGAAGGCTTTCTCCCTTGACAAGTTTCTAATGAATTCCTCTTGTTTTCTAGACATAACTAATTTCTCCAACCACTTTTATGGGACCTTTGACTGAAACCACCTGGATGAACTTATATAAAGACCCATTTTTCCCACGTCCAGGAGATGATGGACAGCAACTCCATGAAGTTCACCTGTATGTTCTTCTTGCCAAGACAAGAGTGTCTGGCACCTGATAGGCACACAACATCTGTTAAATGGATAAAAATAAGCCACCAATATTAAGTAAAGAGATTTTACTGAGGTTAACATGCATATTTGCAGTTGCCTATTTAATCTCAAGAAATTACTGAAAAGCAAAAACTTCAAGTGCATGAAAATATGCCCAATTTATACTGAATGAAAGCCATACTGAATGAAAATATTTGGAGCAGAGCCACTGAATATGTTTGTGCCAGAAGTTCAATGAGTTGGGAGTTCAAGAACATCCTTCATATTTTTAAATAAAGGGCTAATATTACTTCTCCTACTAATCAAAGACCTCTATGGATAGAGGCCAGGCTCTGGAAGGCCCTTTTTCTGCTTCATCACACTCAGGGCCCATCTCATTGTCCTCTGGAGGAAACCTGGCCTCCTCATCAGTTCCCAGGGCAAGCCAAGACACAATGAAGAAACAAACTACTATGATCTACAGAAGATGCTGTAAGACAGACACCAGCAGGCCAGAAGTGAGGGGAAAGTCAAAAGATAGAGCAAAGGCAGACGTTCGGTGTACATACAGATGAATAATGCAAACTGACCTCTCATTAGCAGCAGAGTGATAGCTCGGAGAAAGTCTCAGCCAGGGCCCTGATCACCACTGCATTATTGTCCGAAAGAATTTTGTCTACGCCATTGAAACCACTCTTATTTGCTATCAAAAAGTTGAGAATGAGGCAAACAATGAAAAGAATGTGGGAAAGAATATTTTAGAATGTTCTTCCATATGGAAGCGTTAGTGGAGGGAGGGTGAGATTGATGGAAAAACTTAAAAGACAATGCCTGAATAAGACAGTTGCCCAAGATGAGGAGGCAGTAAGTTACTACCCTAATATGAACACATTTCTAAATTAATCGTACCTATTCTTTTGCTGAAACATGAACCAAGCAAATGCCTTTTCTTACATTACTCAAACCCTGTCTTTATTTTCTGTTCTCTTGTCTCCTTTCCTACACTTTCTTCAATGGAACTCACATTTACTTGCTTGATGATAAAGCTGGGGTTTGTATGTCCATCTTTCAGGCAGTCTTTCCTCGGTGTTTTCTAGCTACATCAGTCCATCCCTTATTTCTTGGCTTCTCTGATTTAGGGGGTTTGGTCTTTTAACTAAAAGTACTCCTTACTACTTCAAGGATGGTAGAAAGCCTTCTTTCCTTCTCCCCAAGTGCACTAGAAAGTAGTTTAAAAGGAACCATTGAGGGATGCTCTAAAGGTCAAAAGGCCAACAAGCATCCAGTAGGTGATCTACAGGTCTGTGGTAGCCTGCCTATTCTTGGGTTGCACACCACCTGCCATTTTAGCAAGAATGTTTTCACCTAATTAACCTGCACTCATGAGCTCTCAGAATTCAAATTCTCAGAATTTTAGAAGTTTACTCAAAACATGGAAGAACTGAATTAATCAGCAAGGAAAACTAGAACCCTCTGTGAATGAAGGGAAATGTGTCAGGGGTCATAACATCCTTAGGGTTCCATTGCATCATTTATTGTAAGTTTGTGTTATGAAGTCTGTAAGTCAATTCTACGGAATGATGTAATGGAGGAAGCTGACTCCTTCACTCTTGCTGGGTTGGGGAATATATGGAAGATTCTGAAGCCTAGTCAAGGGATTCAATTTTCTTTACTTTAGTCATATGACTAAACAAGGAAAACTGGACAGATCTACTGATCTATTTTCTCACATCAAGGATCTTTAAGAATTATAGCTCCCACCCCAGTGATTCACCAGCTGCTGCATTCTTACTGATGTAACAAAACATTTGAACACACTAAAATTTATCCTTTGGGAGAAAAAACATTTGTGATTTCCTCAAAAAAGTGCACTTGGACAGCCTCAAGCTCGATTTTCATACGGGAATAGGGACAATCTATCCAAAAACTGTGGCCCTGAAGTCACCAAATAGAGGTGAAAATACACCTGCCTTACAGGTATTTGCAAGATTTCATTTTCCAGATGGAGGCTTCTAGGCTATGGGCTTCCAGAAAAGCCATCACTCATGCTTAATTCAGAGGGAAGGACTTTGCAGTTTAAACCAAAACATTATGCCACCCTTTCAATTTGACATAAATTTCAATTTACGTGCCCTTCCATCATCAACCAGTCCCCTTTACAAAAGGTCAACAGCAGAAGTTTCCTCTGTGATTCTTAACCAAGAATTTTTTCTCAACCTTTTATAGATCATCTGTGATTCATCAACGGATGTGTAGGTATGGCAGCCTCTTCAAAACCCAAGGCCATATATCAAAAATTATGTTATGAACCATGCATATGACTGATAAGAAATAAGCCTTCCCCTCATTTTCTAAGTCCTTAAACAGGAGGCTGATATATTCTAAAGACATTAGTTGCCATCTAAAAGAAGTGCAGTATGAGTTCTGGAATCTGACTTTGCAGGTTGATCTCTTGATCCTTTGACTTACTGTGTATATTTGGGTTAAACATTTTACTACTCTATAAACTCTGATTCCTTCAAGCAGATATGTTGCATTTCTTCATTGGTAGAATTGTTTCATTTTACATTGTCTGCCATTATCAGTATTGAAAGCTCCATAATCTATTTCTAAAATGTTTTTATTGACAGGAGACCCATTGTACAGACACGAAATATTCTGACTTCCGGAAAAGAATGGCATAACTTTAATAAAGATAAGAAGAGCATAAAATTCAAAAGTTTTCCTCTTCACTCTAATTTTTATTTTATATTAAGCTTGAATATGAATATTAGTTACCTTGCAGAATTAGAGATTTTTATCCCATACATATTGAGCTCTGGAGCTTGGTAGCCTGGTTCCCTCAAGGCTCTTCTGCTTACTAGCTTTGTAACTTTGAGTGTTTTGCTTAACCTCTCTAAACTTTATTTTCCTTATAAGTGAAATCAGCATAAGAATAGTTCCATTCCATAAGGTTTTGATGGTTTTAAATGGGATAGTAATGGTTTAGCCCAACACCTAGCACATAGTAAGTTTTCAATAAATTTTAACATCTAGAATAAGAGAGAAAAAGTAGCATCATTTTGTGGAAAATTATCACCCAAATCTAGGATTTTTCAAAAAAAATTTTCAGGGATTACAAATCAGAAAGACCTTGGGAAGAATAAAGAAAAAGGTAACTTTGCTTAAATATATCATATTGAAAATTTGGTTATCTCTTTTTCATTAAAATAACACTTAAAATGGCTTTTAAAAAACAAAACACAAGAATGGAGGGAATGAGAGAGGATGACACCTGATAAAGATAAAATAAAATGCTGAATGGATAAAGAAAATGTGATACACACACACACACACACACACACACATAAACACACACAAACACAATGGAATACTATTTATCCACAAAAATAAAGAAGGAAATCCTGCCTTTTGCAACAACATGGATGGATCTTGAGGGCATTAGATTAAGTAAGTAAGTCAAACAGAGAAAGACAAATACTGTATGATCTCATTTTATATATGTGGAAACTAAACCAACACAAACCAAAAACAAAACACTGAACACAGAGAATAAAGAACAGTTTTGCTATTACCAGACACATGGGGTGAAGGAGTCAAAAGGTACAAACTTCTAACTATAAAATAAATAAGTCCTGGGGATGTAATATACAGCACAGTGACTAAAGTCAACAATACTCTATTGTATATTTGAAAATCGCTAAGGGAGTAAATCTTAAAAATTCTCATCACAAGAAAAAAATATTTGTAACCAAATGAGATGATGGATGTTAACTAGCCTTATTGTGGTATATCCAGACTTATGGATTTAACAATATACATTTAACAATACTCTAGGGGCACCTGGGTGGCTCAGTGGGTTAAAGCCTCTGCCGTCTGCTCAGGTCATGATCCCAGGGTCCTGGGATCAAGCCCCTCATCAGGCTCTCTGCTCAGCAGGGAACCTACTTCCTCCTCTATCTCTCTCTGCTTGCCTCTCTGCCTACTTGTGATCTCTGCCTGTCAAATAAATAAATAAAATATTTTTTAAAAAATTTAACAATACTCTATTGTATATTTGAAAATTGCTAAGAGAGTAAATCTTAAAAGTTCTCATCACAAGAAGAAAATATTTGTAACTAAATAAGATGATGGATGTTAACTAGACTTATTGTGGTGTATCTAGACTTATGGTGTTGAACATTTAACAATATACACAAATATCAAATCTCTACACTAAAACTAATATAATGTGTCATTTATATTTAAATATATATGTGGTTGAAATATGGAAAGCAAATGGACAGTTGTAAGTGATTTAGAAAAATAAAGCTGAAACCAAACTATCTAAAGAAGGAAAACTAGAAAAAAGCAAGTAAAATCACATCACAGAAAGTCTTGGAAATTAAAGGCAACAGGCATCTTTGAAGATATAATGGAGGAGTAGGCTGAAAACAACAAAAGTAGTTAAGGTATGTACAGAGGGTTGTTCATTCACCAAATGTACTTCCTTCAGAAGATGAGAGATTTACTCTCTGAAGATAAATGAAGCACAGTGACTCTGGACCTCAGAACATCAGGTACAGAAGAAGAAACAGGCAAGGCAAACTGCTATAAGCCAATAAAAAATTAGAAGCTTCAGTACAAATTGAGCAGGCTGCTACTCCTGCTCAACTCAAAAGGCTGGGGGCCATCTTACAACCCACAGTCAGAGGACTGTAAATTCCTCAGGGAATCTAAAAATCACAAAAGACTAACAGATACTGGTGCTTCAAATCTCTCAATGAAATAGTTTAGTCTCCAATCAACAATCACACAAGAATTCCACTAACAAACCACACACATGTAGCTTCCAATCAGCTTTTTTACCCTCATGCTCTTTAATATGAATGCACAGATGTGTATTAGGAAACAATTTTCTCAGTCCCTATTTACTCAGTTATGCTGTAGTAAAAAACACAAAAAATCAAAATGGTTCACAAAAATAAATAAATAAATAAATAAGGACTTCCTCTTTCTGGTCCAGCATATGAAGAGTGCAGATGTCCTCACTCTGATTATTGGAACAACTGAAGCAAAGAGATAAAAGCTGAACAAACTGAAAATTAACAACCTTTCTGGCTCCATCGGAGAATTGAGGTCACAGACAAACACTACTCAAACAAGCAGGCAGGTGCAGAAAATCACACCCTATCAGGAACAGAAGCTCAAGAGGAAAAGCCTACCACTGGAACCAGCACTGGGGCAGGAAAATCTAACATGCAGCTGTCTAATTGATTAACTGCTCAGTCTGGACAAGCCAAAGAGTTAAAACCTCCAGAGGAGGCCATGCTCAGAGGGGGCCCCATACTCTAATAAATTTTACTTCCATCAGCCAAACCAGGTTCTCATGGCAGAGGTCAGATTAAATCTCCTCATGCTTCTTGCAGGGAGAAAGGAAAAGTAGCCATTTCGAAGTACACACTCAAGAGACACTATTTTATCAGAGCCTGACTAACTGGGGAGGCCTCACTGTCCAGGGGAAAGGGAAATACCCAATTTCAATTTCTTCTAACCTTATCTTGACTAAGGGGGAAAGGGAAAATTGAGAAGCACTTTTGCAGGTCACAACCCAGTGACACATGGTCATTAAATGACTGAGACCCAGTCATAGGATTATAGACTGCTTCTTTTCCCCCTTCACCCAACATACACACTTTGCCAACACATCAGTAAGGCTCTTGTATAATAACAGAGGATTAAACTAAAAGCACTGCATGTCTCAGACCATATTTTTAAAAAAGTATCTAAGGGAAACCCAAAGACAAAAGAAGAGATAGGAATAAAAACATCAGAATAAATCTTAGCCTCTGACACCTACAGCTACAGCAAACAGTAAAGATAGCCGAACTTCTAGCAAAACAGATAAACATAAAACCTCACACTGAAGACCTATTTACCCCAGCTCCTTTTACCCAATACATGAAGTCTGACTTTCAACAAAAAAAAAAATTATAAGGCATACTAGAAGATAAAAAACACAATTTGAAGATACAGACCATCAGAGCCAAACTCATGCATGGTAAAGATTTTGGAACTATCATATCAAGAATTTAAAACTCTGAATAATATCATGAGAACTCTAATTTAAAAAGTAGAAAACATGCCAGGACAGGTAGATAATATAAATGAAGAGATAGAAACTCCGTGAAAGAATAAAAAGAAAAGGCTAGAATCAAAAACATTGAAATAAAAATGAAGAATGCCTTTGATGGGCTCATCAGTAGTTTGGACAAAACAAGGAAAGAATCAGTAAGCTTGAAGAAATGTCAATAAAAGCTTCCAAAACTTAAGTGCAAAAGAAAAAGTATGAAAAAGACACTGTTACATCGTCCCATCATTCTTGGATATTCTGTAACATACACATCAGTAGGAATGCCAGAAGGAGAAAGAATAGAAAAAAGAACCAAAGAATTTAAAGTAAAAATGACTGAGAATTTTCCAAATTAATGACAGACACCAAACCACAAATCCAGGAAGCTTAGAGAGCCCTAAACAGGATAAAAATCTGTCCCCAACAGGAAAAAAAAAAAAAAAAATTAGGCATACCATATTAAATTGCAGAAACTCAAGCACAGAGGAAATCTTAAAAGAAGCCAGAGGGGGAGAAACCACTAACTATGGAAGAACAAGGATAAGAATATATAATGGACTTCTCTTCAGAAACCACAGAAGCATGAAGAGTGGAGTAAAATATTTAAAGTGCTGAAAAGAAAAACCCACCAACCTTGAATTTTTTAAATCCAAAATTCCATTCAAAAGTTAAGGAAAAATACTTTCTCAGACAAGCAGAAGTTGAGGAATTTATTGCCAGTAGATCTGCCTTGCAGGAAATATTAATGAAATTTTTCATTTAGGACTAAATGAAAATACAATTTGTGAAAATTGGTTGTATGTAGCAAAAGCAGTAGAGAGCAAGTTGTAGCATTGAATGCGTATCTTAGAGAAGAAGAAAAACCTAAAATCAATAATCTACACTCCACCTCAGAAAACTAGAAAAATAAGAGCAAATTAAACCAAAGTAAGCAGAAAAAGAGAAAAAATAAATCTTTGACAAAATATTAGCAGTAGAACAAACAGCCAGAAGCACACAAAAAAGGAAGGAGAGTGACACCCTGTCAATGCCCATCTAGAGACCATGACTGGATGCTGAAAACAGCCAAGAGGGTAAAAATACCCTGTTAAGCATATGTAGGCAAAAAATTCCTAACATTTACCAACCATTCAAGAAAGCATAAGACAGAAATAAGGCCAACATTACTAAT
Source organism: Mustela putorius furo (assembly GCF_011764305.1). Lineage (NCBI taxonomy): Eukaryota > Metazoa > Chordata > Mammalia > Carnivora > Mustelidae > Mustela > Mustela putorius. The sequence goes on along the minus strand of NW_025422010.1, from coordinate 7,076,834 downwards.
TTTTTTTCATATGCTAAAAAGGAAACAGAATCAGAAACAAGGGATCCTGAGAAGCTCCCAATCCAAGTAATACCTTGTGCATAGTAAGTCCAGAAAACTAGAACTAACTCTTGCATCATCAGAGGAGCCTAAAAAAATGGCCAACCTCTTAAAGACCAAATCTTACACCTATGAGTACACCGATAGTGATGATTAAAAATAAAATCTTAAGTTGTGAAAAGAGAAAAGAAATTAGCAAATCATCCAACAATGTATAAAAGGAATTATACACCATGACCCACTGTTATGTACTCCACTTTGAGTGGTGAAAGTACACAGCAATAAATAAATAATAATAATAATAAATAAACCATGCAAAATCACATGACCACAAAACTTCAGAATCTTAGGGGGAAAATTCTAAAAGCATTCTTTTTTTTTTAAAGATTTTATTTATTTATTTGACAGACAGAGATCACAAGTAGGCAGAGAGGCAGGCAGAGAGAGAGAGAGGAGGAAGCAGGCTCCCTGCTGAGCAGAGGGCCCAATGTGGGACTCGATCCCAGGACCCTGAGATCATGACCTGAGCTGAAGGCAGCGGCTTAACCCACTGAGCCACCCAGGCGCCCCCTAAAAGCATTCTTAAGGGAAAAGTGATCAAAAATAAGTATTTATCCAACTTCTGAGCAAAAACTTTTGGAAGAAAATGCAGCAATGAAAAATCTGAGGAAAGCATTTTCCCAAATTACATTTTTTACTATCTTCAAGCTATCAATTCTAAGAAAGGAAGAAGGCATTTCAGATGCACAAGTTTTCAAATATTTTTCCTATTATTCTTACATTCTCATGAAACTACTAGAGAAGGTTTGTTTTACAAAACTGAGGGAGGAAGGCAAGAATACCAGAACAAGAAATCTGACACTGGAAAAAATTAGTCAAAATTCTGAAGATAATGATGAAAAATGGCTAGCTGGCCTAAAGAGATATAGGCCTACTAGAAAAGAAAGATAAAGGGCTCCAGAAGAGGTGACATAAAGAGAAAAAATATATACCTAAAAGATGATCAAATGTATTTTTCCTCAATTGAGAGGAATTTTGTAATCCTGTATCAATGTTTAGAGGAAGAATTTATAACACATACATTAAGAAAGCAAAGGAATATTGAGGTAATTAACCCTAGGAAAATAGTACATGAAATAATATTGCATGAGAAGTAACAGTGCCACTAATGGTTTAATAGCATGTATCCTACCAACCTTCCAGTTAATAACATAGACTCCATATTATTTTTTCAAAACAACTATTTGGTGGAAATAAAAAGTGAGCATAAACAAACAAAAAAGAAGAGGTTATTTGATTTTTTTCTTTAATGCCTTCTTTCTTCTAAAAGAAGTGAGCCACATAAAATGAGATCTGTGTTTAAGTGGTTTATTATCTGAGAGCACGATCCAATCTCTTCAGCACAAAACTTAAACTCAAGCAGAAAACCACAGTATTGTCAGCTTGAAGTGTCAGTGAGTGAAGATTAATATTGCTATATTAGTGAGAAATTGAGGAAGTATACACCAGGAGAATGGGAGACAAAGAGGAGAAAGACTCCAAACAGTCATATAAACTCTCTTAATTTCTTGTTGAGCCAACATGAACAGAACATGCACAGAAGAGAACACTAGAGCCTTGCAAAAGCAATATCTAAGGAGTTGGGGAAAGTGAGGAGAGATTTCAGCTATTGTTCACCACAAATTAATCAATATTTGGAGACTGAATCTCATCAACAGAATCCTCAGAAGGGCAATGTCTTAGAAAAGGAAACTATGTCCCATGATTATGATTTTCCCTAAGACTAAGAGCAAAACTGAATCAGATACAATCTAAGGTAATGTACAATCAAACATCTACAACTTTTAAGGTGAACTGCCAATAATTGAAATGCATGAGAGAAAAAAATAACGTTCTTCAGGTTCTAAAATCCAGAACCTTCATCTTGTAACCCACGATGTCCAGTATACAATCAAGTGAAGATGAAAAAACCTGACCCATAGTCAATAGAAAAATCATCAAATCAAAACAGATCCTGAGATGATACAGGTATTGAAATTAACAGACAAGAACTTCAAAGCAATTATAATAAAAATGTCCAAGGGCAACTAGAAAAGATGGTCATAATGAGAAAACAAAGGGAAAATATAAATCGAGAAATGGAAATTTTTAAATGAACTTTCCAGAACGGGAAAGTACAATATCTGACATGAAAAATTAACTAGATGAGCTTATCAGCAAATTATAGAAGGCAGAAGAAAGAGTCATTAAACTTGAAGATAGAATAATAGAAAATATCTGCTCTAAAGGGAAAACTTGGAGGGGGGAAATGTGGGAAAAAAATTAACAGAACCTCAGTAACTTTTGGAATAACATCAAGAGGATTAGTGTATATGTAAATTGAGTCCCAAAAGGAGAGCAGGAAATAGGGTTTTTTAAAAATGTTTTGAAGAGAGCACCTGGGTGGCTCAGATGGTTGTCTGCCTTCAGCTCAGGTCATGATCCCAGGGTCCTGCTGCTATCAAGCCCTGCATTGGTCTCTCTGCTCAGTGGGGAGTCTACTTCTCCCTCTGCTTCTCTCTTCTGCTTGTGCACTCTTTCTGATAAATAAATAAAAATCATTTCTAAAATGTTTTGAAGAAATAGTGGCTAGAATTTTCCCTAATTTGAAGAAAAATATTAACTGAAAATACAATAAACTTAATTAATGCACCCCCACCCCCAAAATACAAGGAAACCCACACCTATGCAAACTGTGGTCAAATTGCAAGTAAACAAAGATAAGGACAAAATCATAAAGGAATCCAGGGAATAAGAGACCTTATATACAGGAGGAAATTATATAAATCACAATATCCATTAGGAAACAATTAAATGGATCAACAATATAAGGTACACTGGGAAAAAAATTAAAACTCTCAATTCAGAATTATATATCCAAGAAAAATACCCCTCAAAAAATCAAGAAAAAGGATTTACTTTTCTGCTCAAGAGGGAAGAACAAGAGCCAATTACTTTTCATCCTGAAACAGCTAAAAATTCAGCCATTTATAAAATAATGACTGTTACACAGTGGAAGTCAGAAAGTGTTGTACAGGGATTCAAAAAAGGGTGGAAATAAAAATGGTGAGCCCTAGAGTTGCTGAGCTTACTACCTTGAGATAGTTTCCAGGCAACACCTAAAAAAGGGGGAATCAAGGCACAAACGATGATCTCCCTGAGTTGAAAAGCAAGGAGTTGGAAGAGGCTAGCTAAGCTCATGGGGAAGATTATCAGAGATGAGGATGCTTCACTAAGGGCAAGCTCTGGAGATCTGAAGAGAGCTTCCTTGAGTCTTCATCACAGTACTAACCAACACCTGTATATGAAGAAACTACCCAAAACTTAGAAAAGACCACCATAATGTAAGTAGAGGGAAAAAACCTCACATGGGTTTGGAAGAATCTCACATGGGGCTTGGAAGTATATTTTACAACTGTCAGAGTGTAAAATATCATAATTGATACGACAATGACAAGACTGATGGGACACTCAGAAGGCTATTACTTCAATATTGCTTCATTGTATCTAATAAAGCTAAAATACAACCTTGAAACAAGCAAACAGTTTCCAAATAATTGTGTCCCAAAGTAAAGCTCAAGAATATATATAGGAGGGGCGCCTGGGTGGCTCAGTGGTTTGGGCTGCTGCCTTCGGCTTGGGTCATGATCTCAGGGTCCTGGGATCAAGCCCTGCATTGGGCTCCCTGCTCCATAGGAAGCCTGCTTCCCTCTCTCTCTCTCTGCCTGCCTCTCTGCCTACTTGTGATCTCTGTCTGTCAAATAAATAAATAAAATCTTAAAAAAAAAAAAAAGAATATATATAGGAAAAAAATACAAAAGTTTCCAGCATTAAGAGTAACTATTTGAAGATATGAATTTAGTGTCTATGTATATTACCTGTAAAGAGTCTGTTTCTGTATATTGTCTCTATTCCTTTGGGGTCAATGATACTTTTGGATTCTCTCTTTGCTTAGAGAATTCCTATAAATATTTCTTGTGGGGCTGGTTTGGTGATCACAAATTCTTTTAGTTTCTGTTTGTCCTGGAAGCTTTTCATCACTCCGGTTTTGCATGACATCCTCCTGGATAAAGTATTCTTGGCTGCATATTTTTTTTCTCATTTAGCACCCTGAATATATCATGCCAGTCCTTCCTAACCTGCCAGGTCTCTGTGGATAGGTCTTTTGCCAATCTAATGTTTCTACCCTTGTAGGTTATAGACCTCTTGTCCCAAGCTGCTTTCAGGGTTTTCTCTTTGTCTCTGAGATTTGTAAGTTTCACTATTATATGTTGGGGTGTTGACCTATTTTCACTGATTTTAGGGGGTTCTCTGTGTCTCCTGGACTTGGATGCCTGTTTCCTTCCCCAGTCTAGGGAAGTTCTCCACTATAAGTTGCTCCAATATACCTTCTTCCCCTCTCTCTTCCTCTTGTTCTGGGATCCCATTTATTCTAATATTGTTTCACTTTATGATGACACTTATCTCTCAAATTCTCCCCTCATGATCCAGTAGTTGTTTATCTCTTCTTTTCTAAGCTTCTTTATTCTCCATTATTTAGTCCTCTATATCACTAATTCTCTCTTCTGCTTCATTTATCCTAGCAGGTAAAGCTTCCATTTTTTTATTGCATCTCACTAGTAGCCTTTTTTATTTTGACTTGTTTAGATTTTAGTTCTTTTATTTCTCCATAAAGGGATTCTCTAGTGTCTTCTGTGCTTTTTTCAAGTTCAGTTACTATCTTTATAATCATTATTCTGAGCTCTACTTCTGACATCTTATTTATTCCATACTAATTAGATCCCTGGCAGTCAATACTGCCACTGGTTCTCTTTTTCCAGGTGAGTTTTCTCTCTTATCATTCTGTCCATAGAAGAATCTATGAACAAGAGAACAAAATACTAAAATGGCAACAACAACCACAGAGAAATAGCCACTAAACAAATCAGAAGAGACCCAAAACAGAAAAAAAAAATTTATAAGAGAGAATGTGAGACAGGTGAACAGAATAGAGCAATATTCTGGATCCTGTGTATTTCAGTCTGTTTGTTAGAAAACTAGATCCCAGAATTTTATAGAAAGAAAAATTCACATGTGTACAAAAATAAAATTAAATACAAAGAAAGGATAGAACATAACTAAAAAAGAAAATTAAAAGAAAAACAACAACAAAAAAGGGAGGGATATAAACAGACAGGTGAACAGAACAGAGCAATACACTATCTTCTGAGTGTATTTTTGTCAGTTTGTTAGAAGCTACATCTAAAAATTGTAAAGAAAGAAAAACTTCTATACATGTAAAAATAAAATTAAATACAATGAAAGGATAGAATATAACTATAAAAATGAACATTAAAAAATATTTTTTAAAAAGAGTTGATAAAATAAGAAATTGGCTGAAAAGGAAAGAGGAAAATTTTTTTAAAAAAATTCAAATTGAAAGACTAAAGAATCATGGGGAAAAGGCCATGAATTCTATTTGCTGTATTCCCCCAAAGGAAACAGTCAACAAAACCAAAAGACAACCAGCAGAATGAGAGAAGATATTCGCAAACGACATATCAGATGAAGGGCTAGTATCTAAAATCTATAAAGAACTTATTAAATTCAACATTGAAAAAACAAGTAATCCAATCAAGAAATGGGCAGAAGATATGAACAGACATTTCTCCAAAGAAGACACACAAATGACCAATAAATACAGGAAAAAAATGTTCAACATCACTTGGCATCAGGGAAATGCAAATCAAAACCACAACAAGAAACCACTTCAAACCAGTCAGAAAGGCTAAAATTAACAAGTCAAGATTTGACAGATGTGGGTGAGGATGCAGAGAAATGGAAACCCTCTTACACTGTTGGTGGAAATGCAATCTGGTACAACCACTCTGGAAAACAGTATGGAGGTTCCTCAAAAACTTGAAAATAGAGCTACCCTTCAACCCAGCAATTGCACTACTGGGTATTTACCCACAAAGCTACAAATACAGTGATCTGAAGGGGCACCTACACCCCAATGTTTATAGCAGAAATGTCCACAATAACCAAACTATGGAAAGAGCCCAGATGTCCGTTGACAGATGAATGGATAAAAAAGATGTGGTATATATATAATGGAATACTACTCAACCATCAAAAAAATTAAATATTACCATTTGTAATGACGCAGATAGAACTAGAGGGTATTGTGTTAAGTGAAATAAGTCAATCTGAGAAACACAACTATTATATGATCTCACTGATATGTAGAATTTAAGAAAAAAACAATGGATCATAGAGGAAGAGAGGAAAAAATAAAAGAGATGAAACCAGAGAGGAAGACAAACCATAAGAGACTTTTAATCATAGGTGATAGACATCAAGGAGAACTTGTGATGTAATGAGAACTGGATCTTATATTAGACTAATGAATCACTGACCTCTACATCTGAAACCAATAATACATTATGTGTTAATTAACTGAACTTAATTTTTTTTTAAATAGGGCGAAAATAACAAAACATTTGCTGAAGCCACAAAAAAAAAAAAAAAGTTTCCAGCAATCAACAAGATAAATTTCACTATGTCTGGCACCCAACCAAAATATATCAGACATGTAAATAAGCAGGAAATCGTGGTTCATGAGGAGGAAATCAATAGAAACAGACCCAGAAATGAAACAGAATATAGGATAAATGGGCAAGAAATCTTTAAAAGATTTATGACAACTATATTCCATTAGATGAAGAAGTAAAGGGGAAATCAAATATATTAAGATACAGAAGATATAATAAAGGTCAAATCAAAATGTTAGTGATGAAAACTTCAATATCTGAGATGAAAATTATACTGGATGGTTTAAAAGTAAAATTGACACTGCAAATGAAAGATTTATAAGCTTGAATGCCTGGCAGTAGAAATAATGCAAAATGAAACACAAAGGGGGGGAAGAAAAGCAGAAAAACTAGTTGAACAGCAGTGATATTATTATTCCAAATATTGTGATAGTTATAAACCCACAAATCTAATAATCTCAAAAATATCCAAACAGAAGAAAAATGAAGAAAAGCACACCAAGGCAAATCATAATTTCATTCATGCTCATAACCAAAGGAAAAATCTAAAAAGAGCCAGAACAAAAATTACAAAGAAACAAAAATCAGAATAAATATGTGTCTCATGACAAGTAATATAAATAGAGTAGATTGGAGAAATATCATTAAAGGAAAAAATGCCAACCTAGAATCTATACCAATTGAAAATATATTGCAGGTTTTAACAAAATGATATCAGATACAAATCCAAGTCTATACAGAGAAATTAAGAGCCCTAGGAATAGTAAATATAAGAAATGGAAAAGACTATTATCTTCTTTTTAAGATCTCCTTAAAAATAATTGACTCATTAAAAAAAAATAAAATGATTGACTCATTAAAGTAATAATAAAAACAGTGCATAATGAGGTTTCATAATATCTAGAGAAGTAAAATGTGACAATAGCACAAAGCATGAGAATGGAAAAATGAAATTATAATATTGTAAGATTCTTATACTATATGTGAATGACATATTGTTTGAAAGATTTTGATAAGTATATATACTACAAATCCTAAAGCAACCATTAAAATAACAAAACAATGTTATAGCTAATATGCAAAGAGAAAAGATAAAATGGAATCATAAAATAAATATAAAAATTTGTCTAAAAGAAGGAAGTGGATGACACAAATACCAAGATGATATAAATAGCAAGACAATAGATTTAAATTTAATCATAATAATATTCACATTTTAATATGTAAAGTATACTGAAATGTAAACTGTTTATACAAAAGAAAAGGCAGAGGATGTCAAGTGGGATTTAAACATAACAAGACACAAGTGCATGAGGCTTATGAAATAACCACTTTGAATTTATAGACAATTAAGTTGAAATGAAAGAATGAAAAAAGATATGTCAATGCTCCTACAGATTATAAGAAAGGTGAAGTAGTTATACTAATTTCAGACAGGACAGATTTTAGAGGAAACAGTACTATCAAGGATAAAGAGGAACACTTCATAATAATGAATCAATTCTTCGAGAAGATGTACAAATCCCAAAGGTTTATGTACCTAATAACAGAGTTTCAAAATAGCAGCAGCAAAACTTTTTAAAAATAAGGCGAAATATGTAAATCAGAGTCAGAGTTTTCAACAGCCCTCAGTAATTGAAAAAACAAGGGGACAAAAAGTAAGTAAAGATATACAGAAGAGTTGAATAACACTATGTACCAACATAAGACTTAACTGACTTTATAAGATAATCCACCCAACAAGAGCAGAATAAACTTTTCATTCAAATGCATACAGAACATGTGCTAAGATGGACCATATTCAAGACTATAAAACAAGTCTACATAATTTTAAAAGTACCCAAGTCATACAAAATGCATTCTCTGACTACCATGGAAGCAAATTAAAAATCAATTAACATGAGGATCTCTAAGTGCTGAGAAAAAGACTGCCAACTAAGAATTCTATATCCAGCAAAGCTCTTATTCAAAAGTGAAGATAAAATTAAAACGTTCTTCCATAAACAAAAACCTGGGAGAGTTATTCATTACTAGCAATCTGTCCAACAATACTAAAGAAAATACTTCAGACTGAAAAAAAAAAAAAAAAAGACACTGGATAGCAACACAAAAATCATGCAAAGAAATAAAGAGCACCAGTAAAGGTAAATATAACATTTTAGAATAGTATAAATGTAACTATTAAATGCAGCTCCTTTTCTTCTTGTTTGATTTCAAAAAGACAGTTGCAAAAACCAGTAATTATAAATGTATGTTAATGAAAACACAATGTTTAACAATGTAATTTGTGACAATAATAGCATAAAAGAGGGAGGAATGGAGCTATATAAAAGCAGTTTTTGCATACTATTGAAATTCAGTTGGTATTAATCTAAACTGTATTGTTATAAATTACGAACTAATGGTACCCTCCCAGGTCAATCAATAAGAAAATTACAAAAAAATTTATTTTAAAAGAAATTTTAAAATGAGTTTAAAAGATACAGTGGGAAATTTCTATTTGATACGAAAGAAGGCAATAGTGGAAGAACTGAGGGAAAAAATATAGAAAATAAATAGCAAAATGGTCACATAAATCCTACTTTAGTACTTATTGCATTAAGTATAAATGTATTAAACTCTCCAATTAAAAGGTAGAGTTTGGTAGAATGGGTATCTTTTTAAATTATCCAACTATATGCTGTCTATAAGAGATTCACTTTGAATCAAAAGGCATGGGGAAAGTAGAAGAATGGGTAAAGATATACTATGCAAATATCAACCAAAGGACAGAGTGGCTAAATTAATATCAAGGAAAAATGGACTAAGTAAAAAAAAAAGTTACCAGAAAACTAAGAAAGATGTTTTATGATCAAGGGTCAATTCACTAGGAAGATATGATGATTATAAACATATATGCAGCTAACAGCAGAGCCCAAAATATATATTTAGGCAAAACTGACAGAATAGAGGGAGAAATTAATGATTCAACAGTAGTTGGGAGACTTCCATATTCCACTTTCTGTAATGGGTAGAACAACTAGTCAGAAGGTTAGTAAAGAAATAAAAGACATCTGGGATGCCTGGGTGGCTCAGTTGGTTAAGCAGCTGCCTTTGGCTCAGGTCATGATCCCAGCGTCCTGGGATCAAGTCCCACATCGGGCTCCTTGCTCGACAGGGAGTCTGCTTCTCCCTCTGCCTCTGCCTGCCATTCTGTCTGCCTGTGTTTGCTCTCTCTCCCTCTCTCTCTCTGACAAAAAAAAAAGAGAAGAAATAAAAGACATGAACAACACAACCAACCAACCAAACTTAACAGACATCTACAAAGCATTCCACCCATCAACAGCAAAATAAGCATTCCTCTCAAGTTCACATGGAACATTCTGAAGAATAAACTATATGCCAGGTTATCTACAAATCTCCAAAATTCTTTAAAAATCAAAATCACAAAAAAAAAATTTTTTAAAATCAAAATCATGCAGAGTATATTCTCTGACAACAGTATAATGAAATAAAAAATCAATGATAGAAGGAAATTGGAGACTTCATAGATATGTGGAAATTTAGCACTCTAACCAATGAGTCCAAAAAAATTACAAAAGAAATTAGAAACTGTTTGATATGAATGAAAGGAAAACAGAACATACCAAAACTTGTGGGAGGCAATAAAAGTAGGGCTCAGAGAAAAAGGTATAATTGTAAATTATAAATGTAAATGTATAATTGTAAATGTATAATTGTAAATTGTAAATGTATAATTGTAAATGTAAATTGTAAAATATAAATGTATAAATGTAAATGCCTATAGTAAAAAAGAAGAAAGGACCCAAATCAGTACCTTGACCTGTCACCTTGAAAGTAGAAAAAGAAACTAAAAGCCAAACTAAACCCAAGCAAAAAGAAGGAAGAAAACATTTTTAAAAACTAGAGGAGAAATAAATGAAATGGAAAATAGAAAAACAACAGAGAAAAATCTATGGAATCTAAAGTAGTTTCTTGGGGCGCCTGGGTGGCTCAGTGGTTAGGCCGCTGCCTTCGGCTCAGGTCATGATCTCAGGGTCCTGGGATCGAGTCCCGCATCGGGCTCTCTGCGGGGAGCCTGCTTCCTCCTCTCTCTCTCTCTCTGCCTGCCTCTCTGCCTACTTGTGATTTCTCTCTGTCGAATAAATAAATAAAAAATCTTTAAAAAAAAAATAAAGTAGTTTCTTTGAAATGATCAACAAATTAACAAATTTTTAGCTAGAATGAATGGGGGAAAAAAAACCCTCAAATTACTAAACCCTGGGCACCGGGATGGCTCAGTGGGTTAAAACCTCTGCCTTCAGCTCAAGTCATAATCCCAGGGTCCTGAGATCAAGCCCTGCATTGGGCTCTCTGCTCAGCAGGGAGCCTGCTTCCCCCTCTCTCTCAGCCTGCCTCTCTGCCTACTTGTGATCTCTTGTCTGTCAAATAAATAAATAAAATTTTTAAAAAGTTGCCTGGGTGATTCAGTTGATTAGATGGCCAACTCCTTATTTGAATTCAGGTCATGATCTCAGGGTCATGGGATCAAGCTACTGGTCAGGCTCTGTGCTCAGCATGCAGTGTGCTTGGGACTCTCCATCCCTCTCCATCTTCCCCTCTCCCCTCTCTCTAAATTAAGTAAATAAAGCTTAAAAAAAAGATAAAAGAAAAAAACTATAGACAAATGTTCCTTATGAATACAGATATAAAAATCCTCAGCTAAATATTATTATCAAACCAAATCCAGCCACATATAAAAAAGATTATACACCCTGAACAAGTGGTATTTATCCTAGTAATGTAAAGTTGGTTCAATACACAAAAATCAATGTCATACACCATATTAACATAAGCAAAAAACTCCTGATCACCTCATTAGGTACAGAAAAGCCATTCAAAAAAATCCAAAACACCCTTTCATGATTAGAACAGTCAACAAACTAGGACAAAAAAGGAACTTCTTCAACCTGATAAAAGACATTAACTAAAAATTCACAACTAATGTCATATTTGGGAGTGAAAGACTGAGGGCCTTCCCCCTAAAATCAGAAACAAGTCTAAGAAGCCCATTCTTACCACTTCTACTGAATATTGTCCTTGAAGTTCTAGCTAGACAAAGCAAGAAAATTACTAACAATGACATTTGTGACAGAATAAAATACAGCAAAATTTAACAAAAGAAGTATAAGACAAGTACACTGAAAACTATAAAACACTGCTGAATAAGTAAAAATCTAAAGAACTGAAAAGACATCTATATTAATAGATTGCAAGACTGAATATTGTTTGGAAGACAATCTCTCCCAAGTGAATTTATAGATTCAAAACCTATCAAAATCCCAGCATACTTTTTGGACAACCTGATTCTAAAATCTGCATAGAACTTCAAAGGGCCCAACACAGACAAAACAATCTTGAAAATTAAGGACAAAATTGAAAAATTCACACTTCTGAGTTCAACACTAATTACATAGCCATAGGAACCAAGACAGTGTGGTACTGGCATAAGGGTAAACATATAAATCAATGAAAAGGAATCCAGAGTCCAGAAATAAAGTCTTATATTTATAGTCAATTGATTTTTGACAAAGACATCTAGAAAACCCAATGAAAAAGAAATAAACTTCAACAAACTGTACTGAGAAAATTACGTACCCACATACACACTAAAAAAAATTATTTGAGCCCCTGCTTCACACAATGCACAGAAAATTAATATAAAATGGACACATAACAAAAAAAAAATTCCACCTAAATGTAACAATCAAAAGTTTAAAAGCCTCCAAAGAAAACACAGGAGGAAAGATTTGTGAAACTGGGTTAAACAAAGCCTTATTGGATACAACATCCAAAGCACAAGTGACAGAAGAAAAAAGATAAATTGGATTTCATCAAAACTTTAAAACCATTGTGCATAAAAGGACACCGTCAAGAAACTGAAAAGATAACCCAGAAAATAAGGGGAGCAATGTAGGTCTAATAAGGTACTTGTGTGCAGAATACATAAAGAATTTATACAACTTGGTAACAAAAAGACAAATAAACCCCCCCCCATAAGACAAATAGCCCAGTTTGAAAATGGCAAAAGATCTGAATAGACATTTCATTTCCCCAAAGAGGATATGGTCAAATAAGGTAATTAGTCAATAAGCACATAATGGGATGCTCAAGGTCATTAGCAATCAGGGAAATACAAATCAAAACCATAATGTGATACCATTGTCACACCCACTCAGATAGTTCTGATCAAAATAATAGAGGAAAACACAAGTGCTATCAAGAATGTGGAGAAATCGGAAAAATTGTACATTAAAGGGTGGGAATGTAAAGTGGTAGCAGCACTGCAGCAAATGGTTTGGCAATTCCTCAAAATGCCAGAGTTACGGGGCACCTGGGTGGCTCAGTCATTAAGCATCTGCCTTTGGTTCAGGGAGCCCCGCCTTGGGCTTCCTGCTCAACTGGCAGGATGCCTGCTTCTCCCTTTCCCACTCCCTCTGCTTGTGTTCCCTGTCTTGCTGTGTCTCTCTCTGTCAAATAAATAAAAGCTTTTTTTAAAAAATGCCAGAGCTACTATATGACTCAGCAGTTCCATTCTTAAGTGTAGACCCAAGGGAAAAAAATCTCTCTACATGACAACTTGTATACAAATAGCAGCATTATTCACAATAGCCAGAACCAGAAACAACCCAAATGTCCACCATCTGATGGACAAGAAAAACTTGATAAATAAATCCTTAACCAAGTCAGGGTTAATATATCCAGTGCTGGCATATAAACAGCATGTACTTCTGTTACGATGTAACATTGTATTCTTTCCAAAAATCCACAACAGCATTTTAATCATGAGAAAGACCTAGACTGGGGAACCATGTTCAGGATACCCAGCCAATACTCCTCAAGATTCTCGATGTCGTGAGCAACTGCCAAAGTCCAGAGGAGACTGAGGATATCTGACAACTAAATGTGGTAACATGGATTGGATCCTAGAACAGAAAAAGGACATTAATAGATAAATGAGATCTGAATAAAACTTGGAGGTAATAGGACTAATATCAGCTTCTTCCTTTTGGAAAATGTGTCACAGTAATGGAAAGTGTTAATGATGGGGAAAACTGGGTAGAGGATATACTGAAACTGTATTATCATTGCAAGTTCTATGTTTAAGTCTAAAATGATCTCAGAGAAAGGGTTGAACACACACACAAGGGAACTAGAATGGTATCCAACTTCTCAAAAACAACACAGGCAACTAGAACTCCATGCTGCTTTCAAAATTCTGTTGGAAAGTGACTTCTTAGAATTATAAACTCCAAAATATGAATTCAGCTATGTAGAATCTCAATTCACTTTCCATGTACCTTTCTTTGAGAGGACTACTAGAGGATATGCATCAGAACAATGAAAAAGTAAACTGAGAAAGAGGACACTAGTGCACAATCATTACTTTGACAATTGTGAATAACAGGATTAGATTGTCAGAAAGCACAGTAGCAGACACCATTTTAGTAAGTCAAACAGAATTTTCTCACCTCAGTACTCTCAAGGAAGACAGAGAAGATCATCTACAAGCAGAAATTATTTTTTTAAAAAGCATTAGGAACAGATGAAGAGAGGAGGGTGAAAGTTTTCAGATCACATGACCAGGGCATAAAGAATTATGGTGAAACCTTCTGAGGACAGGTCACTTCAGACTTTCTGGATTGCACCCTCCTGGCCCACCTGAGTCAGTGACCCAGCTATCCCTATAACACTCACTAACAAGCTAGGTTTCTGGGCTTTGTTTCATATCTCAAGTACTTCAACAGGTTGAGTCAGCTGTACTCCTTCATTAATAGCACATTATTCTTTTTGTTTGTACAAACAAAACCATAATGTGATACCATTGTCACACCCACTCAGATGGTTCTGATCAAATTCTTTTTGTTTGTTCTTTTTGTAATGGCTTTGTTATCATAAGGACATATATCTTTATTTACATAAAATGTATTATATTGTATTGTTGCATTGCATCTCATTTTTTCCTTCTTTTTCCTCTAAGTTATAATATTTTAAGATACACCTATATTACTTTTATCTCTAAATTGTGTCTGATACAAATACCACACATGATATGTCCATTTTGTTAGAAGAGACACTGAAGTATCCTTCAACTCCCTGCTCCCACAAAAATGCTGCAATAAACATTCTCAAGAATGACTTCTTATAGATCTGTGCAGAAATTACCCTGGGATAAATACCAGGAGCAGTTGAATCAAGTCAGAGAGTACATGAGTACTTGACACCAGTACTGGCAGATTGCTTTCTAAAATGATTACATCAGGGGTGCCTGGGTGGCTCAGTAGGTTAAACCTCTGCCTTCAGCTCAGGTCATGATCTCGGGGTCCCGGGATTGAGCCCCACATCAGGTTCTCTACTCAGCAGGGAGCCTGCTTCCCCCCACTCTCTCTCTCTTCCTGCCTCTCTGCCTACTTGTGATCTCTGTCAAATAAATAAATAAAATCTTAAAAAAAAATAAAATTACTACATCAATCAACAGTCTGTCTAGCAGCCTGCAAGGACTCCTCTGTCTACATATTCCCACCAATTCTTAGCATTTGCACAGTTCCTTAGCTTTTGTCAATCTAATGGGTGAATAGTGATTTCCTCTTAATTTGAATTTCTCTTATAACCATTGATTTTGTGCATCTCTCTATTTATAGAGAGAAATAGACCAGTGATTGCCTAAGACTGAGGGTGAAAGTAAGGATTAACCACAAATCAGCACAATCTTATAGATGTATGGAAGTCACCAAATTCACAATAGGTCAATATTATGGTATGTAAAATATGCCTCAATAAAGTTGTTTTTAAAGATTAGCAATAACATAAGGATGCCTGCTTCACCACATCCCTTTACTGGGAGTCCTAGACAAAATAATAAAGCCAGGAAAATAAATTAAAGTGAAATAAATCTAAAATGAACTAGAAATGAAGGAACAAAATCATTTCTGAGTGAGAAGATTATCTACATATAATATCAAAAAGTCTACAAAGTAATTATTACAATAGCTTTTATCTGTAAGTGAGCAGATTAAAACTCAATTAAAAATTACTATGTGAAAGAAACAATTAGAAAACATAGTTTTATATTAGCAACCAAAAGGGTAAGGTAATTACAAATAAATCTAATAAAAACATGCAATCACTGTATGGGGACAATTTTAAAGCTTTATTGAAAGACATTACACATTGATACACATACACGTATCAGTAACACTGGGGAGATCTAAATAATATTGGTAGATTGCATCAATGTCAATATCCCAGTTGTAAGATTATACTGCAATTTTGCAAAGTGTTAACTTTGGCAAAAAGTAGGAAAATCTACAACCGCATATGAATCAACAATTATTTCAATAAAATTCAACAAAAAATATACACTAGATGGAAATAACAGCAGATAAAGCACTACAGAAAATAAGTTTAGTGAATCTAAATATGCCAACAACTAGAAACTACCCAAAATGGAACACAGAAATAAAAAAGGGGGCCAGTTAACTGTAAATCAAATTTAAGGAACATAACTGTAGTCCCCAGATAAGAGCAGAAATTAGGACAGAAAACAGTACATTAAGAACTAGTGGCTATAAATATTCCAAATTTAATGAAAACTATTAGCCCCTAGTTCCAACAAGCTCCATGAACCCTCACTTCCCCATGCACCATAGCATATCACAATCAAATTGTTTAAAATCAACAGTAAAGAGAAAATACTAAAAGCAGCCAGACCAAAAAGTGTACAGGAGAATAAAATTTTGAATGGCAGAAGATTCCTCAACAGAAACTATGTAAGCCAGAATGTAGCAGAGCAACATCCTTAAAATATGATAGGGACAAAATTGTTAACACAGAATTCCACTCTAAGGGAAAGGTCTTTCAAAAGCAAAGGCAAATTAATATATTTTCATACATTTAAAAACTAAAACAACTTACTGTCACTAAAACATTATAGGAAAAAGTCCTCAGGCAAAAGGGAATAAAGGCAAACGTTTCCAGATGGAAACTTGAATCTACACAGAGAATGAAGACCACGCTACCTTATAAAAATGTGAGCAAATATGATGTCATTTCTTAGGTTTTTAAATTTCCTTAAATAATTGACTGTTCAAAGGAAAAAAATAATAACGCATTGTGGAGCTTACAACAACATACCTGAAAGTAAAATGTATACACTAGGACAAAGACTAGGAGAGGGGAAGTGAAGAGATACAACTGTAAGATCATTGTCTTAATCTGCTTGGGCTGCCATAATGAAATATTCATACTAGGTGGCTTAAACAAAACTATTATGTTATTTTCTCACAGTTTTGGAGACTGGAAGTCTGATATCAGGGTGCCAGAGTAGTTGAGTTCTGGTGAGGCTCTCTATCTGGCTTACAGATGGCCACCTCTCACTATGTGCTCATATGGCTTTCCTTGGTGCGTGTACTTGTGTGTGCATGTCCTTGTGTGTGCATGTAGAGAGCTCCTGGTGCCTCTTTTGTAAGGGCACTAATGTCATCATCTAACCCTGGTTACCTCCCATTACACTGGGGATCGGGGCTTCAACATATGAATGGGGGGTGCTCAAATATTCCATACATAATAACTGTTTTTATATTATTTGAAGATAGACTATTTCAAAGATGTACACTTTAAACCCTAAAGCAAACATTATACAGGGTATTTTTAAGACAATACTGGAAATAAAACAGAATCACAAAAAAAACTACTCAGGTAAACCAAAAGAAGGCAAGAAATGAGGAGAAAGGAGATGATGAATAGATGGGACAAACAAAAATTCAAAAACAAGGTATAAAAGATTTAAACTCAATCAAGTCATTCGTCACATTAAATGTAGATGGATCTCAACACCCCAATTAAATTCACATATTGTCAGAATGGGGGAGGGGAGCATGATCTAACTATGTGCTATTTACAAGGAACTCAATTTAAATATAAAACATAAATAGGTTAAAAGTGAAAGGATAAAAAATATATACTACTCTGCTTATGTTAATAAAAAGAAAGATGGAATGGCTATATTACTATCAGACAAGTAGATTTTGTATCAGAGAATATTACCAAGGATAAAGAGCTATGTTTCCTTATGACAATTATATCCATTCATCAGAAGGACATAGTAATTCTAAATGCAATAACCGTCTCTAAAGTCATGGAGCGAGAGCTTTATAAAACTGAAGAGACAAAAATAGACAAATCCACTATTAAAGTTGGAGACTTATCATTCCATTCTTGGTAACTGAAAGAACAAGTGAGAAGAAAATAAGAATATAAAGACTTAAACAACACTCTCCACAACCTGAACTAATTGACATTTGTAGAACAATCCATCAAACAACTGTAGAAATAAGAGGAAACTAAATCAGAAGAATCAAGAGCAGATTATATCCAAACATAAGAAGAAAACCAGGAATAAAGACAAAGTGGAAATCAATGAAAAGACAACATATTATTGGCATGAAGATAAACAAAGATCGATTAGACATAATGGAGACTATAGAAAAAGAAATGTCTTTTTTTCAAGAGTGTAGGGAAGATTTACCAAGAGGAATCAAATTTTGGGCCATGTAATAGTGTCAATTTTGAAGAAATAAAATCAAGCAAAGAATGATTTCTAACCACAGTGAAATTCACTTGAAAATCTGTAAAAGAAAGGTATGTGGAAAATCCCCAAATACTAGAAAAAATAAACACACTGTATATAACACATGGATCAAAGAAGAAATCAAAAGGAAATTTTTAAAGTATTCTGAGCTGCATGAAAATGAAAATGCAACATGTGAAAAAATTTTGTAATTTAGCTAAAGTGGGGCTCAGTGGGAAATGAAGAGCACTAAACAGCTCTATTAGGGAAAAAAAGAAGGATATCAAGTCAATGGGCTAAGCATCCATCAGAAGAAATAAGAGCAAATTAAATCCAAATAATCAAGAAAAAAATAATAAAGAGCAGAAATCTGTGAAAAGATACAGTCCTATTGGCTTGAAGACAAACATGTAGATCAGTCATACATAATGAAGACTCCAGAAACAGAAATGTGGGACATGGCAATGGCAGAAACAACAATCTTTCTACCAATACTGGACTGACAGGAAAGCCATATACAAAAATAAGTTAAATGAATCTTGACCCTTACACTTAACACCACACACAAAATTCAATTCAAAATAGATCAAAGACCTAAATATAAAAGTAAGAACTTCCAGGAGAAAACAGAAAAGAGATACCTAGTTTACTGTACTTAACATAGATTTCTTAAACAGAGCATTATAAGCAGGAACTAGAACACAAGAAAATGTATAAAACGGACTTCATCAGAATTCCAACCTTTTGACCTTCAAAATACAATGTTAAGAAAACAAGGACTGGGAGAAAATATTTCCAAAACATATATGCAGGGAGTCTGGGTGGCTCAGTGGGTTAAGCATCGGCCTTCAGCTCAGATCATGATCTCAGGGTCCTGGGATCT
This sequence comes from Mustela putorius furo, assembly GCF_011764305.1. NCBI lineage: Eukaryota > Metazoa > Chordata > Mammalia > Carnivora > Mustelidae > Mustela > Mustela putorius. The sequence continues at coordinate 7,057,732 of NW_025422010.1, read as the reverse complement.
AGTCCCACATCCAGCTCCCTACTCATCAGGGAACCAGTTGTTTCCTCCTCTCTCTGCCTGCCTCTCTGCCTACTTCTGATCTGTCAAATAACTAAAAAAGGACTTGTATCTAGAATGCAGATCTTACAAAGACAAATAGCTTAATTTTCTAAATTGCCAAAATATTTCAACAGACACTTTCCCAAAGAAAATATATGAGTAATGTAACAGCACATGAGAACACTCTCAACATCATTAGTCAATGAAGAAATACAAACTCCAATGAGATACCATGACATACCCACCAGAATGGCTAAAATTAAGAAGACTGAGTACGTTAAATGATGGCAAGAATTTGGATCAGTTGTAACTAACTCTCTTATACTGCTTGTGGGAAAGCAAATGACACAACCAGTCTGGAAAACAGTTGGGCAGTTTCTTAAAAGGTTATGCATAACATCTACCCTATGACCCATCTACCCCACTCCCAAGCACTAAACCAAGAAAAAACCAGTGTGTATCCAGATAAAGCCTAGGACATGAATGGCAGCTTTATTTGTAATTGCCAAAGTCTGGAAAATCACAAAATGTCCACTACCAGGGAAATCAGTAAATGATGGTATATTCATAGGATGGAGTGCTACTTGGTGATTTAAAAAAATGAACTATTGATACATACAATGGGGGATGAACCTAGAAATAATTACACTGAGTGAAAGCGGGAAGACAAAAACAGAGTCCTACTGTACAGTCCCATTTATAGAAAATTCTGGACAATACAAAGTAATCTATGGTGACAGAAACCAGTTTAGTGGTTACCGAGAATGGATTACAAAGAAATGTGAAGAAACCCTTGGTGGTCACAAATATGTTCCTTATTCTGATTGTGGCAATGGTATCGTGGTATGTTAAAACTCGTAAAATTATACACTTAAGGTAGGTGCCATTTATTTCATGTAACCACACTTCAGTAAAACTGGGGGAAATGGGCAAAAAAAGATTATAGGTCCTCTTAAGTAGGTGTACCATAACCATAACCTATTTCCTTGATCATGTCAGATCACACTCAGAAGAAATGTGTTTCCTGTAAGAGTGGGTTAGCAGAAGTACAGCCATCTTAGCTTGGGCAGCCTTCTCAGGCCCAAGGGCTGAACTTTCCCCTACTTTACTTTAGTTCCAGGGACCCCCCCACACACACACCCTGCATTAGTTCCAAGAAAGCACCCCACCCTGCAGCACCCCGGCAGCAGTTAGTCAGCTTAAACCACCAGGGCAGCTAGGCGGTTGCACCACGGGGACCAGCTGTTGAAAAGAGCTTATCTTACTAAACCACCAGGGGGGTGCAAGCCAAAAGTATGTATGGTCTTTGAAGTGATGGAAAGTTACTGTGAGTTGGATGTTCTAAAAAAATGCTATATAAACCCTTGGCTTTGAGTGCTCAGGGTCCTTGTAGAAACCCGCTGCATCAGGCAGATACTCGGACCCCAGCTAGCTGGAAATAAACCTGTGTGATTTGCATTATTGAGAGTGCTCTCTAATTGAGGGGTGGTTGACTCCATACCCTAACATTTGGAGGTCCCACCGAGATCTTAAGACCCCTCCTCAGGGAGACCGATGACCCCAACACGGAGGTTTACATAGAAGCCGCAGCAGGAGGTTTGGCCACCGCCAAGAGGGGAGGACTAAAACAAGTCCTCCACTAGAGAGACTGAAACAGGTCTCTGCCCGGCCCCAATTGAGAATTCTCACGGGAAAGAAGGAGTGGGTTGCGACCTGGAGGCTCCATTACTGGAAGTCGCGGGAAACGTCCCCAACGAAAGGGTGCCAGAATGACATCCACAATGGACACCATTTCGATGGCTAGGTACGGATCCTGAGTGTTGTGTGAGTGGGACGGAGCCTGTGGATGTGGTGTGGCTGATGGGCTAGCGGGTATTAGAAAACTCGGTTCGAATTTATGTGTTAGGTTAGAGTCCCCCGCTGTTTCAGGAGGAGTGAGAGTCCCCCTAGGTGGTCACCAGGGTGTTCGTGGTCCCCCAAGGCAGCCAGGGGGTTCGAGTCCCCTAGGCGGTCAGGCATCTTGTTTTTATTGTCAGTTGTGCTGTTTGTTAAATGCATGGGAATTTTGTCTGTTGCGCTGTTTGTTAAGTGTATGGGGCTTTGTCTTAGTGCGGACTGAGGCTGTGTGAGTGTGTTCTTTTTGTCATTGGTTGTCTTTTTTGCCTATTGTGTTGCTCATCCCTAGGGGACCAAGAAAATCCCCACTGATGAGTGTCTCTAGGGGGCCAAGAATGGTAATAAGACCCAGAAACTTGATGCCCTCTCTATGTTCCTGTTCTTATATAAAGCTGGCTCTCTTGGGCACGGGACAGCCACCTAAGTCACCAGGACGGCTGCCAATCTTAGGACTCCCGTGTGAGGTTTCCTCCTGACTGATCTAATGTGATCCCCTCCACATCCCTGGTCTAGCCACTTCTGGCTGCAGGACCTCCATTGGGAGCCAGCCGAAACCAGTACCCGACTGAATTAAAACGCAACGGGGAACCGTTTCCTAGGGAAGTTGACTATAAGGACCACATGTGTTGGAATGTCGCACAGACTGTGATGGATTTCAGTCTTTACTGTTTCTTGTCGTCTTCAACTACTTAAAAGCTATACCTTCATTCCTCATACCTAAACCTTCACTGCTCTACACCAGGACCCCGATCTAAGGGCCTTTTGCAGAATAAGCCTAGTATACCCAGGTTGCTGGGTCACCCCTAGCAAAGGGGATTCTGACTTTATCTATGTTCCTCCTAATAGATGTGGGGGCTTCTCCCTCATTCATTTCCTGTGTTAATGGCTATAACTGGAGCCAGCTGGGGTTGATCTAACTTGAGACAGAGACTTTAATATTTCCAAGCAGCTGCTGAAACTCCCTTTATTTCAGGGAAGTTCCTTGCCTGCTCTGGCCTGACATGGACTGCCTAGCCCCTCCCCCTTGCTGGTGGGAAAGCATAGCGTCTGCTCCTCTGTTGGGAGTTGAGAAGCTCTAAAACCGGGAATCCTTTCTCTGCCTCCTGGCAGCACCTTCTTTCTTCTGTCTCCCCCTTCTCATGTTCCTGCACCAACATGCATGCAGCCTGCATGACGAGCCTCTAGATCATGCACCATGGCTCCTTCTCTCTTCACTGTCAAGGAGGAGCAAGACAAGCAGCCCCTGGACCTAACACTCCCCACTCCAGATCCTACATTCAAAGTGGAGTGGGCCCAGGTGGAAAGTAAATCAGTATTTGAAATAAGTTTGTTAATTAGGATAAACGTGTCTTTTGAGTTAACAGTAGTAAATGTGAAACTTCAGAATTTTTACTTCAGGTCAAATAACCTCGTGTTATTTGTTAAAATCTGTTGAAATCTGTTAGCAAAGAGAGGACTAAACTGATGCTTAATTGTCTCAAAGTTTTATTGGGTAATTGTTAAAGTAGCTTTCAAAATCTTTGCTAACCCAAAACTTTAAACCAAATGGGATAAAATGCTAGACGCTAATTGCTAGAACTATGTTTGTGCTTTTGAAATCTGTTGGTAAACCTGTTTTGTGCTTAACTGATTGATCAATTTGCCCTCTAAAGAATTCTATTGTAACAGTTCACAATAGGTTTATATTTAATCTTCAGTAGAGGTTAAGGTATTTCTAAGAGTACAAAATTCTGCTAAGTGTAATTAAGACTGATGGAAAGAAGGGAAACGACTCTGTAGAAAAGTAGGAAATCTGTAAAAAGGGGAGAAAAATACCCGATGCCTGATCCTGTTTGAGTAAGAAAGAAAAACAGGCCTGGAGGCTCTGTCTGAGCTAGATCCATTCCTAAAGAATGGACGGGGAGACCGGATGGGAGGAAGTGTCCAACTTGTTTGAATCTGAAGAGTGCCTGGCTGTGTGAATGTGTATGGCTCCACCGCTTCGGCTACAGGCTACAGAGTCTGAGTGGGCTGCACCCTGAGTCTCGCAGGGCGTCATATGGCAGAACGGTCATCTTCTCCACGGAGTAGGCTGGTCCGGGGTTTATATGGACAGACCTTAGCTAAGACGCTCCTGCGAGGGACCCGAGCAGGAGGGCATCTGAAGGATCCCCCTCCCTTTGTTTGCGACGTCATTCACGATGGGAGAGAAACCCAGAAAACTCTCAAGATTGCACGCTTAAGAAAAAAAAGGAAAGGCAGGGGTATAGATAAGCTGGTTTTCTGTTTAAAAGGGCAAAGTTTTCTTTGGTTAATTGAAATGTAAATGGTTTTCTCTTTGCCTGCCCAGAGTTGTAAATGAGATCTCTGTGGCTCATAAGGCTTCCTTGATATGCTAAGTTACTCAGGGAGTACTGCTAAACCAATGGTAAACCTTGGGTTAGATTTGGGTAAATGCTGTAGCTACTCCAGAGGTTCTATACATTACAGCTTTATGTTTTGATAAGGGTCATCACTTGATATAGATATCACATATCTATTCTGAGTTTTTGTCATTTGTAATCTTTTTAATTCTCTTGTAAGATGAATTGCGCCTTAAAGGAAATTCACATGGGAAGAATTTCAAGACAAATACAGGTCTTTGATATGTTAAAATCCTGGGAACTGAAATGGGTAAAAATTACAGAAGTAAGGGCTACATTCAGACTAAACCAAATTTAGCAACATGGGATTAAATGAACTAAAAGATTATAGTGTTATGTCTCTTGTTTTAAACATTGCTGGTTCTCCAAACTTTTTCTTAAATTATCTGTAATTTACAGAGCTGTAAAAGTATTCATTTGTAAATGAATCCAGACGTTCACCTTTTCTTTCTATTTGAACCCTCTAAAACCAAAAGGTCTCAATAAGTATTCTTTCTTCCTTGGCAATCAGTCATTTTCATAAATTCAATAAGAATCTGTTCTCCTTGTAACAGGACACTATTGGAAACATGGGTTATTTTACCAAGGCTTTGACTGGAATGTCATATTTGAAAATACTCAGATATGACCAGACAGCTTAAAGGAACTAAGATTGGCTTTATAAAACCTGGAGCCATAAAGTCCCTTGGAACTGTTGGCCTGATACCTCGCTTACAGAGTTCCCAGCAGCCTCACCAGGTGAGTAAAGAATATCACTTCCTGGTAGGTGCAGAGCCTCAGGATACTTTGAGAACCTCAGGAACCGACAGGTATTGCAGGCTTGTCTGATGGCAACTGCGTGGCTTGGCTTCTGGCCTGGAAAGGCTACTGAAAGTTCAACCTAGAGATTCCTTATAAGAAGTTCCAACAAAGCAGATTTTAAAAGACTATATGATTTTTCACTGTTCTTGCTGAGCTTATGTAAACAATTAGGCCAAGCTTGTTAAAACTGGGCTTGTTTTTCAAATGAATTAGTCCTGATTTGGCTATCTCTGGAAATGAGGGTTATTTTAGAGAGGAAAAATTATGTTTTAATAACACACCTTTATGGGTTTTAAATTCTAAATTTGACTGTTTTAAAATGTTTACCTAAGCTAGACAACTTGAGGTAAACTTCAGAGAAGTTGCACGATAGCTCATTTAAATGATCTTGCTTTTGCCAGTCAGTCAGCCCCAGCATTGGCCTTCCCAGATGTTACCAAGCCCTTTAACTTGTATGTGGATGAAAAGGCAGGGGTGGCCAAAGGAGTTTTGACTCAGACTCTGGGGCCTTGGCAAAGGCCAGTAGCCTATCTTAGCAATTAACTAGATCCAGTAGCGGCTGGGTTCCCCCCTGCCTCTGCATAATTGCTGCCATGGCCTTCCTGGTCAAGGATGCAAGTAAATTGACTTTGGGCCAAAATCTCATCTTGATCACCACTCACGCTCTCAAGGGCCTTCTCCGGACTCCACCAGACCGGTGGACGACAAACGCTGGAGTGACGGGGTATCAGGTCCTCCTCTTTAACAATGACTGATCAGTCTCTACTCCAGTCACTGCAGGCATCATTACAGTGTGTCTAGCCCACACGGGGATCCTAACTGCCCACACGGAGATGGAGACGGAGCTGGAACCACATCCTTACCAACCCGGGGACTTAGTTTGGAAGCGCTGCCACCAAGTGGAAACTTGGGAGCCTGGCTGGAAGGGACCCTACAGCGTGATCCTGACCCCTCCCACCCCTCTCAATGTAGGTTGACCGCATTGGGCCTTGGGTCCACCACTCTCACGTGTGCCAGCCTACCCCACCAGAACAGAGACAAGCCACAGAGTGGACCGCGTGGCAGCACCCTGATAAGCCCCTGAAACTGAGGATCTCTAGACCTCAGGAGCATACCAAATCTTCTGCCCAGCCCGATGATGAAATGGCAATTGATCCTGACCCTGTTCAACAGCTGGAGAGAGACCCACATGGGAACCAACCCTCATCAACCTTAGAAGCAGACATGGATCCTAACGGATGGACAAACTGGGGGACTATGTGCTGCACTAGGAGAAGAATGCTGTTTTTACGCTGACCATTCAGGAGTAGTAAAGGAATCCATGGCCAAGTAAGAGAAGGATTAGCTAAGAGAAAAAGACAAAGAGGCACAGGAGAACTGGTTTGAGGCTTGGTTTAATTAAGTTTCCCTGGCTCTCCATCCACCCTAGTTTCTACCTTAGTTGGCCCATTTATTCTACTTGTACTCATTTTAACTTTTGGCCCCTGCATTCTAAACAAACTTACTAATTTTGTAAAGGACCATGTTAATACCATCCAACTCCTGGTCTTAAGACAACAATATGAAAAGTTGCCCACTCTTGAGGGCCCCCACGACTGCCCTACAAATGACCAAGATTCCTCATTATGAAGAACTAAAAGGGGGGAACAACTAAAAGTTGTTCATTATGAACTACTAAAGAGTGGGTTAGCATAAATACAGCCATCTTAGCTTGGGCAGCCATCTCAGGCCCAAGGGCTGAACTTTCCCCTATTTTAGTTCTAGGGACCCTCACCCTGCTTTAGTTCCAAGAAAATACCCCACCCTACAACACCCCGGCAGCAGCTAATCAGCTTAAACCACCAGCGCAGCTAAGCGGTTGCACCACGGGGACCAGATGTTGAAAAGAGCTTATCTTACTAAACCGCCAGGGGGCGCAAGCCAAAAGTATGTATGGAAAATTACTGAGTTGGATGTTCTAAAAAAATGCTATATAAACCCTTGGCTTTGAGTGCTCCGGGTCCTTGTAGAAACCCACTGCGTCAGGCAGATACTCAGACCCCAGCTAGCTGGAAATAAACCTCGCTGTGTGATTTGCATTATTGAGAGTGTTCTCTGTCTAATTGATGGGTGGTCGACTCCGTACCCTAACATTTCCTTCAGGGAACACCTTCCTTGTTCCAATCCATTCTCCATGTTTTTCAATAAAATTGCTATCCACCTTCAGAAGTGACAAAAGTCAAAAATAGACACTACCCTACATGTACACTTGAAGGATCTCTTTTATGGAAGACAGGAACTTCCTTTGTCTTGGCTCTGAAATCCATCCCATATCTGGCAAGGACCTGCTCCTCCAGACACTCTTGAGCCTGCAGATCCTCTCTGGTGGAAAGGATTGAGGCAAGCTGTGGATCTGGTGAAAAGAGATTTGACTCCCACACCTGGAGAGGAAGCGGATCCTCACAAGAGCTGAAACATAGAAACTACTGGAGACAGCAGGAAAACTTTCTGCTGAAAACACTGATCAGTCCAGAGAGCTGTGCAGGGTTAGTAAGCAAAACTGCCCACTGTTCCATCCTCCTTCTGCTCTGCTGCCTTCGACCTCATCCAGCATCAGCATTGCCTCCTACCAACAGCCAGAGAGCTGTGGACCCATCAGTACAAAGAGGAGAAGACGGGGGTAGGTGGGGATCCCCTTGGAGAAGTTCTCGCTGTGATTTCCTTGTTCTAAATGGAATGCAAGATTCCTCCTAGGGGACATTATGGCCCTCTCCCTGGAGCCTATTCCACAGTGATCCATTTGTCCTCCTTTTATGAAGTCTGGAGACGAAAAATCCCAAGAGCTCTAAGGCAAAATTACATTCACCCAACTCATCAAGCCCGCACTTGTCCACACAAGGTGTTTTCTGGCCACGTGACTGCTCAGGAAGAGGCGCAAGGCCGCACTCATGATCAGTGAGGCAGGTGGCCAAGTTTGGCAGGGTCTCCTCGGAAGAAAGCTATTTCTGCTCATTCCTGCAACATACACTACATGGGTGCCCATAGTGCATCGAGAAGGTGAAATATAGGGTGACAAGATGGGGCCTAATCCCTGGCCTCAATCCCTGGGTTCTCTGACATGCCCAAGGTGAACTATATGTTGCTGCCTCTGGGGGTGCAGGGCAGAGAATTTGAGGCTCAGAAACGTGGCAATGGCAAGCACACAGGCACCCTACCGGAGGCCCAGAAAGCGGCAGGACAGACCAAAACAGCCCTTGCTGTCTTTAAGGACAACACTAAGTTCACTGAATTTGCATATCAATTATCTGACTCAATAAAACATTTAAAGTTGGGGGGGGGGAATGAGAATCAACCCCAGAGAAAAGTAGACAGAAGACTGGAATTGACACTCAAAAAAGAAACAGCAATGATTCAAAACCCAGAATACAAAAGGTTCATATCCTCATTACTAATTAAGAAAACAGAAATTCAGGGAAACCTAACTCACCATTTAACATCCATGAGATCAAAAAATAATAATTGTGAAGTTAACGATACCCAAGTGTCGAGCAAAGGGAATTCTTTCAAATGGTAATCAGAATATACATTCTTATATCCACTTGGAAAAACAGTCTGACATTACCTTGTAAAGTTGAACACATATATATTCTGAGACCCAGGAACTGCTCTGCTAGCTCGTACCTAGAGCAATTCTTACACAAGTGCATCAGAAGAAATGTGTAGGTGATCTCATACCAGCAGGGTCTTAGCAGCAGGATAGAAAACAGAACTGGGAAGAACAAAATGGCCATTGTCAGGAGAGAGACTAAATACAATAAGGTATGGTCACACGGTAGAACACTACGCAGCAGTGAAAATGCTACACGTTTCCCCATGAACGAACCTCAGAAATAAAACAGCAAACAAAAAAGGCAAACTCTAAAAAAACATTCAAAATGAAACATGTTGGGTAGAGACACCACCACCAAGCACAGTGTTAGCCAGTACTCCCTGGCGTAGCCGTGCTGAGCACCATGGCCTCGTCTCAGCTGCCCATGCCCACATCACACCGGTTGTTAAATATTTTGAATGTTATCCCTCCACACATCTGTGAAGCAAGCAGAGGTCACATAACCACAAAACCCAATTCCTTCCCATTTGGCGAAAGGAACGAGATGTGGGGAACAAAGGCTTGAAAGTTAAAGTTATTGGTAATGTTCTCCTTCTCAGACTTGTCTGAGAGTACCTATTTCTCATTTTATTATTCTTTTATCCTAGACACATTTGTGTGTGTGCGCGTTTGGGGGTGGCTTTTTTCTCCACGTGAATACATGCATGTATTTCTGTACATTCTTCTGTTCACATATCTCAGGGGATAGCCAGCCTCCAAGATGGCTCCCCACCCCACCCCCCAACCCCAGTTTTGCTATCTGGCATCCGCTCCCCGCTGTGTGTTCCCTGCCACAGTAAGTGCAGCCAGCTCTCACTGCAGAAATGACACTGTGTGTTTTCCACGTGGTGGTCACAAAAAGTAAATTCTCACCCATTCTGAAAGAAGCCAGAGGTCGTGTTGTGAGGACGTCAAACAGCCTGGGATCCGCGCAGAAAGGAACCGAGGCTTCCCGCCTACCACCAGCAACAACTGGGCAGCCATGTGAGTGAAAAACATCTTGTGACTGGATCCTGCTGGTCCTGGGAAAGCCTTCAAATGACAAATGTCAGCTCCGGCTGACATTTTAACTGCCACTCCCAAAGAGGAGACACCCTGAAGCAGGACACCATCGGCTGGGTCGTCCCCTAATTCCCAACCCACAGAAAATGGGTAGAGATAATAAATGGTCACCGTGTCCAAAACATCTAAGTGTTGGGATGGTTTGTTATGCAGCAGTGGGTAACTAACAGATCGGGGACCACGGCAGGGAAGGGCTACCAAAATAAACTGACAATGAGAGAGAAGCTGTGTGCTTGGCAGTGGGCAACACCCCACAGGACTTTGAAGAAGGTTAATGAGAGCCTAGAGGACTTGGAACAAACTGTCAGCAAAAGCTGGTGACATTTGAGGAGGCTGCCTGTGAGGGTGAGGGCTTCAAGGAAGCAGAGGAGACTGTTCTTGGAAACAAGAGGTTGTGTAGCGGCGGAAAGTTGATGATCAACACTGTCATCTACAGAACATGGGAGCGTATAAACATACCTCGGGAGCTGAGGGACAGAACTGGATTCTGAAGGTGCACAGATTTTCTTCTCACTGCTCATACTAAAATGCAACAGGGCAGAGATAAGCCAGAGGAAGGACCATTTAACAGGAAGGATCCAGGAATGGTTGCATTTGAAACTGCCACTCCCTGTCATCTCCTCAAATGGAAAGGATGCTAAAATTAAGAACTGGGCTTCTGGGCAAAGAACAAATCCAGGGCCCTCTCAAGAAAATGTGGTCTAAAGACGAAGCTGGGAGTGGAACTGAAAAATCCTTCATTAGGACCTCAAAGAACGGTTCAGCCCCGCACTGTCTGGGACTTCTAAGGACTTTGAAGGTGTTGCCTTTCTGACTCTCAGTCAGTAGCAGCCTAAGGTAGAGATAAAGTCTTATCTGGAAGAGATTTGTGGGTGTGGTTTTCGTCCAAAGAAATAAACCCACTATGGCAGGACACCCCCTAAAAACTTTAAGAGGATCACTGTGGCAGAAACACCACCAGCTTGGGCTGAAAGGGCAGAGACAGTTCAAAATGAAAAGTAGACTTTGGACCTCAAACATCTACAGACAGGAAGACTGGGAAACTACTTGGTTGCAAGCATAGGCTGCCTCTCGTGGGAAAGGAAGGATGATTCAGGTAGAAGTGAGAGCCAGACGGCAAAGCCAAAAGGCAAAGAGACTCAATCCAAGGCAGGAGTCGGACTGAGTCCTTTTAAAGTAATTTTTTAAATGTATCCCAATGGATTTCAGAATTGCTATGGGCCAGTGACTCCTACGTGGCCCCCTTCTCCCTGCTTTTTGGGTAGGAATCTCTACAGCAGCTTTCCTGTGCCCACTGCCCCACCATTGAACACTGGGTGTGTAAGAGGCAAACAACTTGTCTCTTTACCTCACAGATCTTCAGACTGTGAGGCACTGGCCCTGAGTAGCCCCCACAGTTGGGCCTAATTTAAATAATGAGATCCTGGGGTTTGGGGTTTTGGTTTTTTGGTTTTTGCTTTTTTTGTTGTTTTTGTTTTGAAGACATAATTTAATGGGATGAGACCTTGAGGAGAGAGGAGTACATTTTGCGTGTGGGAAGGGAGTCACTGGAGGCCAGAGGGTGAACTGCGGTGGCCAGTCTCCAAGATGGCCCCCAATGCTCCTCACCTCCCGGTATTCATGTCCTAGCATCCTCTCATCTCACAGCAAGCAGGGCCTGTGTGTGTAACCAACGGAAATCACAGCATCTGACTTCCAAGACTAGGTCATCAAAGACATTTGGGATTTCCCTTGAGCGCTCCTGGATCACTGACTCTGGGGGAAGCCAATGACCATGCCATGAAAACATCCAAGCACCCCTAGCGGTGCAGGGTCCGTCCACATAACAAACAACTAAGGGCTCCAGCCAACAGCCAACCCTCCCTTGCTGGTCATTAAAGTGAGGCATCTTGAAATTGTTGTTTTAAGCATTTAAGTTTTGGGGTGACTTGTTATGCAGTCATGCAGCCATAGATAACTAATAGACCTTAGAACCTGGTAATAGGACACTACTCTAACCAAAACCTGAGATGGAGGAGAAGCCATGGATTTAGCAGTGGGCAGAAGCTGTGCCCTTGACCCCCTGCACAAAGCTTCCTGACAACTACAGGGCTGGACCAGGCCTTGACTATAACTTCGTGAGCAATTTCAAGCCAAACCACTCCCAAATCCCTGACCTCCCCCCACCGCAGTCAGTGTCAGAGGATACACACATGGCCATTGTCTAAAGCCACTGAGCATTGTTATTTTTTTTTTTATGCAGCAGTAGATAAATAATACATTTCATAGTCAATATTTTACAAAAGAAATTTACTGAAATGCAAGGGAGGTGTGGACCATGGTCAGGAATCGGTAACAGAGAGGGCCAGTAGTGTGGAGACCTCTGACTCTTGTACACAAATGAGATCATACTATACTTTCTATTCTGTAGTCTGTGATGCACCTGAAACTTCTATAATTTTCTGGAGAAGAAGGAAATGGTATGTCCGTTGTATGTATTTTAAGAAAGATATTTTTAAAGCAATGGCTACTGAAAATTAAATTCTGGGTGGTTTTCAAATGGAGATACTCATTCCAGTGAAAGAAAACAAAATGGAAATGTGATTTTTGCTCATCACTCTATAATGAACCATAATTAATAAAATGAATTTATGAATAATTGCATTTTATTAATAATAAATACCAGCTTCGTAAAAATCGACCCAGGTGTCTAACACAGACACAGTTTCAGCTCCTTGTGCTTTTATCCTGGCTTCTACCCAACTTCATATAATTTTCAGGGGTGAAAATCAAACACACAAGGTGTGTTCTTTGCTCACGTAACATCACATCTTATGGGATTTTTGTGTTGACCCACAGACTTTCTCATTATTATGAGTGGATATTTTCAAATATTTTAAAGCCAACTTCAAGTTTCTTGTAAAATTTATAAATTTCTCACTTGATACCCGAGTGTGCAAAGAAAACATGGGTTCTTTATCCTCTCTAACTACTTGGATATTCTCATGACCCCACACCTCCCTGGGAATAGGGACAAGTAACTATTTGTCTGCTTAACAGTTTATGCCACCACAGTCCCTGCCCAATTAAATGAGCTATTTTGCATGACTTCTGGGGGTGAATAAGATGTCCTATGTTCTTCCACTCCCATGCCCCTATCCAAGAAGGCATCAGGACGTAGGCGGGTGCTGCTGCCCTTATATACTCCCACTTCACAGTGTGAAGGTTCTGTGTAACCCATCCAAATCAAAGCATATGACGTCTAGGACTCAATCATTCGGGATTTCCCTTGAGCTCTCCTGGATCACTCATTTTGGGGAGAAGCCAATGACCATGCCATGAAAACATGCAAGCACCCCCTAGCAGGGGGGTGGAGACCCTGCCATCCTTCTGCTGACCTCCTCCTTGGACTGGGCTCTGGGTGTCCATCAGCTGGTTTCACTCAGCAAGGTGGTCTGGTCCTGCCCCTTGTATCCAGCGGGAAAATGAGGCTTTTCCTTCAGCATGGGCATTTCTCCCAAAAGGACTGTCCATCTGCTCTGACTGTTACACCCCAGCTAAGCCCTTGATGGTGCTATGGGCCCCTCGGGGTCCCCTTGTCACAATTACAGTACTTGTCCCCACCCCATTCCTTCTCCAGTCATGTTCATCTACAGGGTCCTATCAGCACCCCCGCCTTGGCAGTCATCCAGAAGATTCAGGCTGCATTCCCCTGAAGGTGGGCATGCGTGTCTGGGTGCCAGCCCCCCCTTATGCCACACAGGAGCTTTGGGGTTCAGACATGCCAAATGGTGCTTTTCTCTGTTCCTAGACTGTTCCATCCAACCTCATCAAGTTCCCCATGACCACTGCCACAACCACCACGGCTCCACCTACAGTTCTGAACTGGAAGCAGGACCAAGTTCCCTCCCCTTTTGCTTTTTATAGCCAACCTATCCCTCTCTGCTTTGGTTTCCCCACCCCACCCTCCCATTCCACCCCACCCACCACCCCGCTCTGTTTCCATCTCCTTTTAACAGGAGAGTGGGTGGAACAAAGCCAAAAAGTTACCTAGGACAGAACCCAAAAGGAAAAACAAAGGTGGTAGGACCCCCCCACACACACTCACTACAAATAAACAGCCAAAGAGGGAGGAGGGAAACCAGAAGCATCCAGTGTAACAGTGGTCGAGGGAAGGGAGAGGCTCACGGAGGGAGGGCAGAACCCTCTAGCCACGAGAAGACAGGAAATGCCCAAGTGACATGGAGGTCAGTGGTGACAAGTTTTGGGGGGAGTGGAGAGGAGGGAGGAAGCCAGACTGGGTGGGCCAAGAGGTGAGTAGGGGGAAAGGAGAGGGAGACAGTGAATGTAGACACTGTTTTCAAGAAATTCGGCTGTGAAAGGGAGGAGACAGAAGATAGAGTGGGGGTGAGGCATCCTGGGAGAGGCTCCCTTTTTGTTTTGTGTTTTGATTTTTTTTTTTGGACGGGGCAGGCATGAATAAGTTAAATACTGACAGGAGCCATGAGAGAGAGGCGGGCAGGGTAGGGGAGCTCTTAACCAAGAGCTTCAGTCTTCCTCTGTGAAGCAGGAGGGAACAAAAACATGCGCTAGGAGTTTGGCGATGGGTGGCAGGACTAAAGGACTGGAGAAGGAAGCTTTGAAAGAGCTCTTGTGCTCAGTGGAAGGGAAAGCGGTGTATGAATGTGCACGGGAACTGCCACGGAGTCGATGCCCTCGTGACCTCAGCAAACGTGACTCGACAGGGGCAGCCACCCAGAGGGAAGCGCACGTGTGTGCGTGTGTGCGTGTGTGCGCGTGTGCAGGCGCGTGTCAAGTGCTCAGGTCCAGTCACAGAGATGGCCAGTCAGCCATCATGTCAGACCACTTCACGCCACCAGCCACTCCGGGCCACACGCGTGCTTTACCACAGTAACCACTGGTGGCTCAAGTGAACGTGCCACCTGGACTATACACTCCTGGGAAGCAGAGATGGTGCCGCCGCCTACGATAGACACAAAGCTGGAAGAGTCCTTAGAAATCATCTAGTCAAACTACCTGATTTTTCTCACAGCTTAACACCCAGGTTGGGGAAGGAGCCAGGAATCCAAGGCTGTCCTCTGCCAGCTAAACCCAGCACCTTCTCCCCAGCACGGGCCACCCCTGTCTCAGTGCACATAGCCCCTGCTTTGGCTTCTAAGGAGAGTGTGGCTTTTCAAAGGGCAGCTTTACCCCAGTGCCTGGTTTTGGTAAAATCATAAAGCAGAAATACCATTCGATTCCTGAAGCAACACAACCTCCCCCTGGTGATGCTAAGCGATTTCCCAAAAATGTACAGCTCCGGAGAGGGGACCCAAGGGACATTAACAGTCTATGTCTTTGGATTTCTAAGGGGCTAAGTTGCTTGATTCCGGGGAAAAGCTGTTTCTTGGTTAACGCGACGCGGAGCGGGTTAAACCGAGGCTTTCTGCGGTCCCGAGTGTCGCCTGCAGAGGGCAGTCGACACCACCGTGTATGACCTTGCCTGGGGCCCGTTATTTTAGGGCTGAAATTCGAGGGGTATCCGTCCCCTCTCACTCTCCGAATGGCTCACACTTCTTGGCTCACCTCTAATTAATCCAACAGTAGAGAGGTTGGGGGAGAGCTACGTCTGGACAACGGGACCATTATGAGAATGCGGCTATTTGTCTACTAAAACCAGAGAAGAAAACAGAACTTGCTGATCCTCACAGCAAAAGGGAACAGGCCCCGCTCTAGAAATTCGCAAGTTCAACATCTGTTCTTTACAACTGAGCAACTCTTCTGAAAACTCGAGAAGGTGAGCACATCAAGAAAGTACGGAGTGTGAAACACTGGGGATACAAGCACGCGGGAGGCACCGTCCCGTCTTCCAGGAGCTGAGGGTGTCGAGGTAGAAGGAGGCACCGAGTCCAGAGTGCTCTGTGGGCAGCTCGAGGGGTTTCAGCCTGGCCTCCTTGGCATAGCTAGAGTAGAAGGTTCCTGCCATGTGAGCCTGGCCCAGGCTGGGAGAAGTCGGAAGTCAAGAGTGGCACGGGAGGCGGTGATCCCGTTCATGAAAAGCTGTTATCCTTCTAGCCCATAATCTTAACTCTGGGCACAAAGTTGATTCTCCCTCCTGAAGGAACTCATGGGAAGTCCCACAGCACTAAACCACAACTTCCAGACCAACACTACTGCCTCCCACAAGGGAGCCCATTATTGGGGCATTTCAGCCAGACACAAATCAAAATGGGGCCTCCGCCAAGATAGTGGTTTGCCACAGATCTTATTCCAGCCTTTTAAATCCCTTGGATCTCTGCCATTCCCAGAAGGGAATAGCATCCCTTAAAGAGCTTCTCATAAAAATTGTCTCTGAGTGGCAAGACATCGTTCCTTTTTATGGCAGAGTAATATTCCAGTGTATATACATTGGCCCCATCACCTTTGAATTTAAGGAACAAAACAAATGAATGTGGTGGGGAGGGGGAAAAGAAAGAGACAAACTGAGAAACAGACTCTGAACTACAGAGAACAAATGGTTACTGGAGGGGAGGTAGGTAGCAGACAGGTAAAATAAGGGATGGGGATTAAGGAGTGCCCTTCTTATGGTGAGCACTGGGTATATTGTATGGAATGTTGAATCACTAAATTTCACACCTAAAACTAATATTCCCCTGTATGTTAACTTACTGATTTAAATAAAAATTTGGAGGTGGGGGGGGGGGGAGTCTGATTTGTCCAGGTTATAGAGCACATGTGGCAAACCCAAGCCTCCAAATGTGGCCCCCAGAGTAGGACCATCATTTCTACAACAAAGAAGCACAAACAAGAGATAAGGACAGTGGCCCCCTCTGATCTGCGTGCACTTGGGGCCTCCCTGTGCCACTGAAATGACCCCCATGTCCCAGGGAACAAACTGCCCGAGCAAGAACAAAATGTACTCTGTTTGAAAATGTGTAGGTTTCGTCGCTTCAGCTATGTGGTCAAAAGCATTCCCAGAACGTGATTTTTTTAAGCCAAATATCAGCTCTCTAGACAGTACCCGGCCAATATCAGGGAGCTGGTTAGCTCTGCTGGTTCTCAGATGATGGAACTCAGTACCTTCAAATGTTACTTCAGACCTGCAGCTTTCCTCACTGCCATGTAGCCAGTGAACTTATCTCAAATGTTTCAAAGAAAATAGGAAGCCGCAGGTTGGGAATTCCATCCTATCCTGCCAAGGTCTTATTGGAACCTGGGGGCAGCCCCATGGCATTCACAAGGCCTTCTTTCCATCAAACAAAGGGCAAAACCTCATGGTGCCCTCCCCGCCCTACCTTCTCAGGCACTGGACTTCACTTTGGCCTCTTTCCCATATCACCTCAGCTTCTCCTTGCAAGCTTTCTTGCTGGCAGCCTCCGGACCTTCTCCGGTCTCCCCACAGTGAGCTTTCCCCTGTGGCGTCAGCGGCCTGCCCGCACCTCACCTCTCCTCCTCCCAGCCTCGCTCCAAGTCATCCACACTCGCTGTTTGCTTTTCTTCAGCTGGCACTCCCTCCCCAGCTGCTCCGATCATAAAACTCTCCTTTTCCTCCCACTCAGCAATGTCTTTGCACTTGGATAAACCTGCTGCCTCTCGGTCTGGATCTTTCGGAACTTTCTGTTTGAAACCCTCTTCCCTCGGCTCCCCATCTGACCACTCTGTTTCCCTTCCGATTCTCTGGCCACTTTTTTCTATATTTGCTTTGAGAGCTGTTCCCTCCCCTCCAAATCTTTAAAGAGTGAGTTAACCAAGACTCTGTCCTGGACTCCTTTCTGTCTAGGAGTTCTCCCTCGAAGGTCTACCCCTGGCTTCACAGAGATTCGTAAAGCCCCAATCCCTAACTCCAGGCCAGATCTTTGCTCCAGCTGGCCGCCCTCCGCACCCACTCCCTGCTTCCCACCTCCCAGGGAAGGTTTCATGGGGCCCCAGCCTCTACAAATCCAAAAGGACTGGCTGGGTCTCTTCCTCCGTCTCCCCATCCCGTTCCCCTCATGTGACACCTCCGTGCTGAAACCCTTCGTTCTAAAACCCAGACTCTTCCCTGTACCTCTCCACTTGCATTCAATGGGTTGTTGACCTGCCAATCATGTCTCCTGAGAATATCCCCAACCCATCTATCTTTCTCCATCTCCACCCCTCCCCTCCATCCCACCCAAAGCACCTGTCACTTTCACTGTAGGACACTCCCCAAAATGTCTTCAAGACTTTCCCCCTCTGCACCTGCTGCCACACAGCAGATGGTAGCGAGCACACAGCTTCAACTTAGACGACGGAAGTTGTGATCCTTAGCGTGGTGTCAGGCCGAAGCAGCCAGCTCCACCCCCCGCGAGGTCTCACCTCCTCCCAGTCCTCCCTTGGATGCCAGGACAGAGGATGTGGCTGTGTGGGGACGTTTGGCATCATCGTCCCAGCCAGGAGTCTCCTTCCATAGGATCCCCCGCCTGGCCCCCGGACCCTTCTCTCCTCCACCTGCCCCCCTCCTCCCTTCTCCGGCCTCCTCCCTCCCCCTGCCTCCTCAGGCTTCCCCTGCTCTGCCCAGCCCAGCCTGGCCAGTTCTGCTCACACTTTAGAATCTCACCTTTGACAGGACTCCCACGGGGTCATTTTCCTGATTGCCACCAGCCCCCAAAGAGGTTATATACCCTTCTATGTATTTCTCCACACCACCACAACTAGTCATTAAAGAAGTTATTTAATTATTGCTAAGTGGATATCCACTCTTCTCAACTATAGACTCCAGGAAGAGCAGATACCTGTGCCTGGCTTTGCACACTCCCGCCTCCCTAGTGCCCAGGCACTGTTGGCATTAGCAGACACTCAATAAATATTTGTTGAATGAATGAATGAACCCTCAACCCAGATGACCACCTAGGCAAGAGCTGTAGCAGAGCCCCACCCCTCCCCACCACCAGGCACGGTTTCAGGGCCTTGAGGCCTCGTGAGTCCTGTTATTCTGCTCTTCATGACCTCTACAGGATGATGGCCATGAGTCCCAGTTGGCTCAGTTGGCCAGACCAGCCCCAGTTTATGCCTGTTGTTCAGGCATAAACTTAAGTGTGTCTCCCCTCCTCACTCTCAAAGAGGTCCTGCTTTGAACCTTAAAAATGGTGCTGCCCACATGCCTCTCATCCCCAACCCTCAGGAGGTCCCTGGTAGACCACCAGGTGTCCACACCCCCACATGCATGGGTGGAGCCAGGCCTGTAGGGGAGCTGGACCTCCAGCATGAGACCAAACCCAATACGTGGATTCTTCCCCTTTCTCACTGCTGAGGGGACAATCTCAGAGCGCCACTGGCATGGCCCCTCAGAGGCACGGTCCCTCCACGGACTGGGACACCAGTCATGAGTAACAGCAGCAAGTTCCCTGCTAGGGACGCCCCCCCCCCCTTATCCCCACCCCTCCTCCACCCTTCTTCCTCCAACTTTGATTTCTAGAGAACTGAGGCTACAACTAGGACTTACTTCCATGGGGCACCCTCTGCAAAGGGAAGAATTAAATCTGGAGCATGGGAAAGAGCATGAGAAGATGCACCTGGGCTCAGTGAAACACCTCCCAGCACCAAGTACACACTGGTCCCTCTCCCAGTCGTCCCTCTTCAGAGGGACCTCTGTCCTCAAAATGTGTGGGAGCAAAGGCTATACACTCTCAAGCATCAAACCATGGGGGGTGTCCTGCACCCCAGGGGCCTGGGCAGACTTCTGCCTTCCGACCAAGGCTTCCGCGGGGTCCTAGAGGGGGAAAGGTGAGCTCGTGCACTATCGTGGTTAGAGAAAGTAATTGACATGTGGCTAAACAGCTATTTGGTTTACAAATCTTCTCCAGAGAGCCGTTTCCCACAAAAATTCTGGCTCGCTGCGTGTCCAAATAAAGGTACCACGGCCAAAAGATCAAGGCTTAAAAATGATGAGAAACACAGATAACTCCCCAACATTCGGAACTGGCATAAGCATGCCTAATCCATCAAAACAAATTTTGATCCCACGTAGTAACAGGCTTAAACTCCCCCACCCCACCACCAACTTAGCCCTCCTAAAGTCGTCCATTTTATTTTTAAGTTCATTTGCTTAATGCTCCGAACCTTTGAATATAAAGTTCACATTAACCTCCCCTATTAGTAGCACGCTAGGGCGGGGCGGGGGGGGGGTTGTTTTCAAACGTGGGGTAACTTCCCCTCTCTGGGACGCTTAGGTAAGCTCAGCACAGACGGGAACAAAAATGTCACGTCATTTCAGTACCTTGGACATGTCCAGGAAGGGAAAGAAAGGGAAGCCAGTCCGGGGCACGCCCTAGGCAGTGACCAAAGCTGGCCCCACCAGTATAGGCAAGCACACTCCTCCACCTAGTAAGTCTACAAAAAGATGCCCAGCGGTTCTGGCAACTTGGGGCTGGCTAATGTGGAAGCAACTGGCTGCAGTGGGGCAGGTGAGGAACCCGGGTTTGGCTGTTGAGGGGCTGGTGGGCGGCAGCCCTGTGTTTACAGAAACCATCCAGGCGTGGCCAGACTCTGACCACAACTGGAAGAAGGGCCAGCACATTCCTGCCAAGGGGACCAAGAAGTTAGGCCCGAGTCGGGGGAGGGGGGGTTCAGGACCCTGGGCACACAAGCTCCAGGGCCAGTGGGGGGCCTGTGGTGCTCCACGGGGAGGAGGAGGCAGAACCCCACTCAAATGAGCTGCAATGACTTGACAAGGAAAAAGAAAGGGGGGAAGCGGGCACACAGGGCCCCCAACACCCTGGATAGAAGGCCCACAAGGACCATTTTCAGAGCCCCCAGCCTTGGCCCGAGACCGCGGTCACTCACTGGGCGCTGGCTCAGATTTGCCCCATAGCGGAGGGGAAGAGAAATGTGTGGGTGGGAACCAGCAGAGACACCAGCGGGAGCAGCTGGGGAAGGCGCAAGGGCACCACCCCCCAAACCCAGGAGCTTTGGGCACAGGCCCGACTCATTTTTTATTCACATACACATTTGTCACTCAAAAGGGGTATGTCCTAAATCCATCTAGAAAGCTCCCACTCCCACACCCCTATGAAGCGCACAATTCATGCTTTCCAGGGGTTGGGGGGGGGGGTTCTCAGCCCACGCTCTCACTGAAAACAATTGTGTGAATCAGTTTTTCCAATCAGTTTTTCCTTTTCCTCTGTGCAGTGCATGTTGAAATTGTATCCAACAAGGCCTGAAATTAAACTCTTTTGCAAAATTGTAACTTCTGCCCATTCATTGTCCTCCTCCCCTCCATCACCAGATTGCTTTTCAAGGCCAGTTCTCCCAAATGAACGCCACATGGCGTTAGGAGCAGTCACGTGATCAACCAGCAAGGAACAGCAGGGCAGGACCCAGGCTTCTCTTCTGCTCTGCAGCTCTGGCGCCCTCCTCTTGCCTATATCCTCTATCCCACTTCTCAGTGACATCTCTATGCCTCTCACCTTTGCACCCGTTCTCTGTCCTGGAGAGAACGATGCCCCTTATTGATTAGGATTAAGCGACCAATATTAGCAAATATTCAAAGAGCCAAGGGGAAGCCACCTGCCGCTGGGAGACGGAGCTGGCCTCAAAGGACACCAGTCAGAATTTAGAGGGGAGAGGAAGCCATAGGTAGCCTCTGACCTCATGCCCATATTCCCAAGTGTGAGAGCTGAGGGTGTCTAGGGAACTCGCTCCCTCGGAGAACACGTGAAAGTACTTGCCCAAGGACGCGTGGCTGGTTAGTGGTAGCAGTGGAACTAGAATCCAAATCAAAGCTTGTCCCATGTCACACGACAGCGTGTGAGAGCAAATTCACAGCGCCACATGGAAACTTGTTACTCCAGATGCCTTCCTCTCCAATCACTGTTCCCTAAATGATAGTCAACCACACTCGACAACCTAGGAATCAGAGCTCAGCTGGCACTTCTTATGTGCCAGGCACTTTGGAGAAAGAGTCAAAGGAAGGGCAAGTTGTTCCAGTGCTCAGGAGCTTACAATCTATAGTTGGAAAAACAAAACATTTTTCCAGCATGGTTTACAGCGTGACCACATGCCAGGCATGGCTTCAGGCACCATGGGAGTGAACTCAGCTAGACCTCACTGAGCATCCCACCCCATGGGGAAGACAGGGCCAAGAGCAGACAAGTAAGAGGAGTCGAAGTGGAGATGATGAAGGGTGGTGTGGTGGACAGTGTCCGCACCACTCTCAAAGACAGGGATGGGGGGAGAGGTGGAGCTGAACACCATCTCTCCTCTGAGGCGCATCTCATGCCACAAGGGGAATGGTCTGGGCGAAGAGCTTTCCCAAGCACAGGAACAAGGTTGGCATGTCCCACGTACAGGACAAAGGCCAAAGGAGCAGGTAACCCAGGAGAAGAAGAGTCTGAGTTGAGCTCAAAGAGTCAGGCACAAACCAGACCATGCAGAGCTCTTAAGCCCAGGTCGGGAATTGGGGCTTGGTTTAGGGGATCAGCGTCCTCCTCAGACCCTCCAGGCACAAAGCCCACCGCAGAGAAATCAGCAGATACACCACGACCACGACTCATGCCACGTCCAGGGGAGGGGCTGCGTGGAGTGACGACAGAGAGGGCTGGTGAGAGCGCCAAGATTCCTGCCGCAGGGAGCAGAGCCAAAAGGCTCAGACGTCAAGGGCACGCCTGTCTGACCTCTGAAATGTACAACACACGTTTATTTCGGGTCTTGGCGGCCAAAGGCCGCTTTTTATGATTCCCAAGTCACTTTTGCATGCAGGACCTAAATACACAGGTAGGATAATTATTTTCACTTTTTGTTAGAGGTGGTACAAGAGCTTGACCCTTTGGGAGAGCTTGACCCTTTGGGAAGAAGAGGAACGGCCTTCCAGAACGTGAAGAGGGCAAATGCAAAAGCACTCAGCGGAGGGGCCAAGTTCAAGGCGGGAGGCGGCGGGCAGAACCAGAGAGGTGAACGCACTACCTGGAGTTCACAGCCAGGTTTCCAGTGAAATACCCTCTAGTAAGGGGGTGAGGTGTGCATGTCCCAATATCCTCTGGCCACTGTCAAGGGGCGAGGGCTGACTGAGACAGGATGGAATCAGGGGGGCGTTCGGGAGGCAGGGTGGGGATTCAGAGTGTATGTATAGTCAAAGAGGCCTGAGCTCAGCTGGCTCACAAGTAGGTCGTTCATGGTGCCCTAAACCACCTCAATATCACACTACTCTATTCATGCGGGTCCCACGCACAACAAGTACACTTTGCGTAGCCACTTGGGACTCTTTTAAAAAGCAGCACCTTGCCCTCACCGTCTCCTTTGCTGTTCACAACAACCCTGTGGGGTACACAGATCCCACCTTTACTTCTGGTTTGCAGACAGAGGAAGGGGGCAGCCCAGGCAGCACAGCCCGTGGGGCGGAACCGGGCCCAGGGCAGGCTTGGGCAGCTAAAGCTCAAGCCCAAGCCCTGCCACCCCCTTCAACGCGGCCACGGGAAACCTAAGCCTCCAAACACCTGTGGAGACTCCCAGACAAGTCCCTACTTCATGGATGCCCAAAGCTCTCCGTCCCCTGGGGTCCACCATGCCTCCCACACCCCACCCACCGAAGTCACGAAACTTCACATTTTCTCCAAGTTACCCCGAAAGAGCCAACTTGCACAAAAGCATTGGTGAGCAATATGGAGTCTACAAATTATTCAGCTATGTTCGTGGAATATGGGTGTCTGTCCCAATCCTGACAGAAATCTAAGAGTCCACAACAGGGGTGACCTACATTCCGGGTCCTTTCCCATCCCCTCGGCACCCAGGCCTGTTGGGCTCCAGAGTCTCCCCTTCCCACCCCTAATGCAGAGCCTTCCAGCCTACCCATTCCCTCAGCTCAGGGCCACACGCACAAAACCCACCATCCATGCAAGATGCACCAGGGATCCCTCCACAAAAGGTAAGTTAGTTGTGGTCTTACATTAAAAACAAGGCTTGATTTTTTTTTTTTATTACCCTATTTTTTACTTCTTGGTTATAAACAGAAATACAGGGTTAGGCTTTATTTTTGCTCAAAATGCAAGTCTCCCCTTTGGGGTCCATGCCTAGAGGACACTCGAAAGCTAGCAGTCAGATCATCCCTTCACAAGTAATAATTAAAAGTCGCTTCCCCTCACTATGAGGAGCTAAACCCTTCCAACTCCAAACCCAAGGGGTCTGTTGAAGAGAACAGGCAGTTGGGGGTTTAGGAAATTTTTCTGTTGTTTCTCCTGACAAGAAGGCAAGCTAAGGAGATTTCAAGAAGTCAGACAGGAAAGAAAAGGGAGTAGGCTTTGGAATGGAGAAAACATTCGGAGAGAAGAAGACCTAGAAGAAAGAGGCGTGATGGGGATTTAAGAAAGAGCAAGACCGAGAAAGGGTGCCCAATGGGATGGAGTCCCTTCATATCTCCTCAGAACCTCAGGAAGAGCCAGATTGTTCATCGTCGCAGAATGGATGTCTGTCCTTCAGAAGCAAGAACATACCAGGTCTGACCTGAGGGTGGGCAGCAGGCACAGAGGGAGGCGACAGAGGGTGGCTTTGGGCTTCTCTGACAGGAAGTGTCCCTGAGTGAGAGGACTGAGCCAGCACACGGGGGAGGGGGGGTGTTTGCCGGGGGGGGGGGGGGGGGAAACGCTAGTACCCATTAACCAATGGACCCAAGCCTGAGCGAGGATACAGCAGCACCCACTAAATACCCCCATCTGGGCCTCAGCCAAATCGTGACCTATAAAATTATTTCAACCTTCCTCCTGAACAGCAATATTAAACCATGATACCCGAATAAGTGAGAAGTGAATGCCCAAGATATACTGTGAATCCCTTCTCTCCTAAAAAGTTATGAATCACCTTTTAGGGCTTGCAACCCAGCAACGTCTCCACACACACACACACACACACACACACACACACAAAGAAAAACCCTCCAAACTTTAGTAAGAATAAGAAAAAAGGAACTTCTCATCTCCATCCATATGCGCTTTCCTTTCCTCCGTATGGGTTTTCTTTCTTTTATACCCCTCTCTTGCCCTATCTCCACCAACCAGCTTTTCTCTCTGACAAATGAGAATAAAGCAACACTCACCCCCAAAACTAAGTGAAGAGGACCCTCCCGTCTCCGGTGCCAGGGAGCAAGGAGGTCACATACGGCATCGCCTTGGGCTGGATGGCCAAGCGAAGGCTTTCTTCCCCTCCAACTCAGGGCATTTTGCCCCCCCCCCCACCTCACCCCCTCCTCAGCCTATGTGAAAAGACTGAGATCTTTTAAAGGACTTCGATAGCATGAGTAAATGTAGAAAATCAACAAAGAAAAGTCAAGTTTTTAAAGTGCAGATTTCCCTCCCTGTCGTAGCTAACTCTTGCTTCTTGCCTGGGCGCTCCACCCAAACGTTCCGTGTTTAAAACCTTTGATGACTTGCTCTGGGTTTACCCTCCCTTCTTCCTGTGAAGACCCCAGCAGCAAGAATCACAAGTTCCAGTAATCTCAGGGCCAGCCCAGGGGCCCAAAGGAGACCAACCTAACCCCATCAGCAGCGTCCCCTGGCGGCCATCACCGCACAAAGGCCCCTTTCTGTCCTGTGCACATACATGCCCAAGGCTGCCCGGTCTTCTGGATTTTTCTAGGGAAGCAGAAACATCAACCTTTGTGTGGCACGCCCCGATGTTTAAACATCTTTCCCCGATCTGAACTTTCTTTAAAGATTGTGTGAGCCAACCAAATCATCTGGGTGGGCCAGAGCGGATGAATGAAGTACGGATTTACAATCTGAAGCCCCCCACATTCCCTGTGGCTTAGGTTGTTTAGGTACCCACACTTCCCCGTGCCAAGGGGGATAGTGACTTTCCTACAGTAGGAATTATGGGAGTTCATTTGCACAGAAATACACAGTCAAAACAGGGATCTATTCTGTCTCTCTCTTTTAAGAAACATTAAAGGATTTTCCCGAAATTGGCTGTGGATCTGAATATCATTCAGGCTAATATTTCAAGTAATGTTTTCCTTAGGAAGTTAAGAATTTCCCCCCTTTGTTTTTTAGAAGGATGAGGAGCAAGTTGGGCAAAAGGGTAGACAGGCTTTATTTCTAGATCACAGTTCCCAAAATACAGACACCTTGACCACAAAATTCCTCTCCTTGTAAGATGAAGGATGAAAGGTAAGATTTTTAAAACTGTCCTTTTCAGTTCAGTTCAAGGAATATTGACTCTGCTCTTACTAGCACAGACCCCAGGAGTCTGTGCGCCAGAACTGCAACCCCATCCCACAGAAGGTCACAGAGTCACAACCTCTGACTTACCGAACCCCCACCCTACCACCTCATGTCAGACTGGTGCTGTGGGATCCTTTAGAGTCCCTTACCAAGATGAACTGTTAATTGTTTGCTTCTAGAAAACAGGTTTTTAAACACTCAAAGTGGAGAAGTTGACTGAGGTTTCTGGAATACACATCTCTTCTTAGAAGTGGTGTACCCACCTCAGCGGGACTCCAACAATGAGTGAGGAGGTCAAAAAGCAGATGTGTGACTTCTTGGCCTGCCACATTCTAGATCTTGTTGGGCCCCTATCTCTACCCACCAGATCCCCCAGACAAGAAGTCTTTGAGGGTCCCCAGTCATCCCCAGGGGCTCTCTCTATCCCACGGGGGCTACTCTGTGCCTTGCGCAGAATCATGATGTGGTAACTTATTCAGGCAGCAAAAAGGAGAGACATCTTGACTGAACCTAGATGTGGGCTTTATAAAACGGACAGAACATTTTTTTTTAAAGATTTTATTTATTTATTTGTCAGAGAGAGAGAGAGCGAGAGCGAGCACAGGCAGACAGAGTGGCAGGCAGAGTCAGAGGGAGAAGCAGGCTCCCTGCGGGGCAAGGAGCCCGAATATGGGACTCGATCCCAGGACGCTGGGATCATGACCTGAGCCGAAGGCAGCTGCTTAACCAACTGAGCCACCCAGGTGTCCCCCGACAAAACATTTAAAACACAAACAAGTTCACTCCCTTACACAGACATGTGAGAGGGTACCGTTTATAGATTAGTTCACATTGTCACATATGGGACATGTCTCCATGTTGTAACTGTTGGTTTTTATGAAGGCACTCTCCCAGGCATTATCTCATTTGATCCCCACAAAACCCTCTTTAAGGTCAAAGACTGATGGGATCACCCTCTTCCTACCAGTAGGGAAAGAGACGTGAAATGCTGAAGCCTCGGTTATGCAACTGTGAGAACAGAGACCTCAGTTTAAACCCCGGGGTCTCTGACATCACCGGGCAGTCTTCAGGACACAAAATGGCACCAAGCCTGTTCTTAAGACATTTATGAGAAAATACTTTGACCCCAGTTGCAAAGAATGTTCTGTCACATGGTTTGTGGTATCTTGGCAAACGCTTTGGGAGCTGAGAGAACAAAGCCATCCCCTGAAGGAACTCATGGGAAAATAACAGAAGGATGTTAAGCACCGATGCCTGAACTCTTGAGCACCTCGGCCTCCCTCAGTAGACATCAGAGCAACTATAACCTCCAGTAACGTAGTCTCTCCAAGAGCATCCCCCATTCCTGAGAAAAGCAGGTGGGAGGGGGCGAACAAAGTGGGGTTTGGGAAGAGACGTCAGCTTCCTTCCTTCCATAACTAGGGATGTAACCACTTTGCCCAAACTCCCCCCCCCCTTTGGGAACCCTCCCCATCTCCCATTTGTACTCCTTGTGCCCTTTGGAGCCGTTGAGCCCTCCCGCCTCCCCCCAGCCCTGGAGTGGATGCGTGCCCCACCCCTCACTCCCATGTTATGGTTATGCCAAATGGCCGTAATGGTTACCATTAATAGAATGGCTAAGAGAAGTGTGGGGTCGGTAAATTAAGTGAGCATGGTCACGAAAATCATCCCTCAATCTTGGCCGTGCAAAGAAAAAGAGGAAACGTTTACCCTCTTGTGACATACTTTAATCTCACCAGAAGGAAGGAAGGAACAGAGGCAGAACCTGGAGTCAGTTGTTCAATGGGAACGGCAGATGTTATGTGAGGATGCTTTTCAGCGTGCACGAAAGGGGGATCTGTGGGCCGAGCAAGCTTGGGAACCTCTTGGACATCGTATCTGCCAGTGGGTCTTATCAGTAACAAGACAAGTACCCTGCAGGCACAACGATAACTCTCTGAACCGTCCCTGGTAAAGGAACCCCCCGGGTCAAGAGAGGACAGAGCTCCCCAACAACTTCCACACAAACAGGAGTTTTATAGTGGTTTGCCGCCTTTTGTGCTCTGCAGACCCTTCCACCAACAGAGTATCAGGCCACCGCACCAAAGAGGGTAAGATCAGGTCAAAACAGATCGCGAGCTAGGATTTCAGGAAGACAAAATTAAATCACAGGTGAGTAGAGTTGAAAGGGAGTCCAAGGGCCATCTATTCCAACTCTCTTATTCTACAGAAAAGGAGGTCCTGTGTGTCATGTCTGAGTGAATTGGGCAAGTAAGGACTCCAATACCACACACTTCATGATGAAATTGGGTTGTGGCCTGTCAGAGTAAAGAATTAAATTTAAAATACCATATTCTTCCTACTTCCTGCCGCCCTTCTTTTGTGATTGTTTTAATTAACCACAGGCCATTCTGCACACCTATCCTCTCTCTGAAATCTTTGGAGGCTGCATTCTGGCTACCCCCTGGTTGGACCTCAAGGCGAAGTTCCCTGCCCATCAACTTTATAGGCACAACAATTCAATTTTAAGGTTAGCAAGGGCTAACTTCATGTCTTATCTGCATCATGTTCCTATAAGTACCTGAGGTTACACTTATTTAAGGTCCTGGTATGTCTTATTGTCACCCCAGGATCTCAAGGGTCCCCTGGATCCCTGTCCAGAACTTTTCCCACTGCATTTAGAGTGACCTTGGGGAGCAGTTTATATGACCCAGAAACAAACCCCCCATGTTGAAATGAGAACCTAATATAACCCCTTCATCTCTATGAGGCAAGCAAGTACCAGAGAAGTTATGTTCTTGGTCCAAAGTCAGACAGCTGGTGAATCATGAAACTCAGTCTGGGACATGTGTCCTGACTCACAGACCAGGGCAGTTTCCTTATGGATCCCACTTCCTCCCCTCTTCCAAATTCTGTTCACTCTATGCTATTCTGCACAAGCATTGTGCCCCCAACACTGTAAAGCACATTTTCTACAACCAAAATGTTCCTCTTTCATTGCTTGCTTTGATGGGAAGTGGAAAATCAACCCTGTGAGCAGATTTGGTTGGATTCAACACGACAGAAATTAGCCAATGGGTTGAAGTAACATTCAAAATAACTCAAAAGGATGGACTGTTACGTCCATGTTTATTTTTATTATTACAAAATATGAACATTTTGTGGACTAAGGATATTCTCCCCACCACACTTTAAAAGATTAACTCATTCAACTAACATTTATTAGAGCCCCAGGCATGCCTCAAGGCCCCAAAGATACAAGGGTGGTCAAAACAGTTAAAAATCACAGCCTTCAGGAAACCACAAGTTCTTACATTCTCGTAGGAAACTATGAACATGCTTTCAAAGGCACAGTGGAAAGTACTAAATTCATAGTCTTTGCCTTTTATAAGTTCAAGTTTTAAGTACTTGAGGGAAGACAGACAAGGCACACAATCACAGAAACCGTTATCGATACATGATGGAGTGACCAAAGTGAATGGTTTTGAAACCAATCCTGAAAATAATTCAGGAAGAAGATAGCACATTTTGGCAGCAAAAGACTTGTCACAAGAAGGTTGGGGGAGGGGGGCTCGATTTGGAAAAGGCACAGCCAGAAGACATGATGGAGAAGAGCTAGCTCGTTCAGAGGATGGGAAGGATTCTGCTGGGCCCCACTGGGAAGAAGAAATGCCCGCACACCTTGAAACCCTGATTGAGAGGCTGCAGATTCAGACAGTAAAAATCAAAGCTGTCAAAACTTGTAAGCCCATGACTCACACATCAGTGGAGCCTTCCTCCTGGCAGAGGGAAACCAGAGAAGCCATGTGCTCTCTCATCAGACAGGCACCCTGCACACTCTGTGCTAAGTGCCCAGTGCCAGGTGCAGGGTGCTGGGTGAGAAACCCGCCACGACGGCCACTGCCTCCGGGTAGACCGACGCTGAGCACCTATGTTGTGCCCTGTGTGAGAGGGTCTGTGAGGGAATGAACAGGACACAGAGACCGAGACTCCCAGGAGAGCGGGGAGGAAACCTTGTAAGGAAGTGTAGGTTTTGCTTTACCCAGATAAAGGGGGAGGAGCCCCAGAGAGAGGTAGGAAAATTTCCAGGATAAGGCAGGAGGCTGTGAAGTCTGAGGGAGGAGCAAAGGGGTGGCTCCATCAACACATGCGGCCCCAGACCGTAATAACATACCAAAGCTGGGGACAAGACCCCATAAGCCAAAGAGAGCATTACAGAGATTTGATAAGGAATCCCAGGACTGTTCTTCCTTGGCTTTTGTTTAATTTTTTTGTGTTTTTTTAATTAAGTTTTAAAATTGCTTTAAGGAGAGTAGATTGGAGTCGGAAACAACCAAGGAAGGCAGTAGCTATGCCCCCACTGAGAAATGGCAAGAACATGGCGATGTGAGAATTGGGGAACAGTGGATTTGAACCCCAACTCCCTTTGCTGGATTGCACTCTTGGCCAGCCTTCTAGGGAGTAGAGGTCAATGCTATAGTCCAACACACCCAACAGATGCTGCTGCCCAAGCCAAAAATCTCTCTCAAACTGGCCCTTTCACTCCACTGACCGGTGGTGTGCTCTAGGCACAGAGGGCCAGCCTGACCATGAAAGGGGAAAGAGGAGGGCAGAGTTGTCCTCTGAAGTCTTCACCCAACCCTTCCCCTGCTTGTTGCCCGACTAGGACAGATTTCCTCCCAAGCTTGCAAATGTGGCAGAAGCGCTCTGGGCCCCCAGAGTCCTGCTCCTTCTCAGACCCTTGCAACCCCAAACTGTGGCCCAAAGACACAGAGGGAAGTCAACCCTCCCCGTGTGGGTGGCAGTCCCTGTGCCAACACTTCCAGCGGGTGACCCACCCACAGCAGCTGCTCGGCACAGACTGCTGTATGGAACCCGACTCTTCCAACTGCCTTTGGGGTTCCAACGGCTGCCCCGCCCATCAACTGATTCCCAGCAACTGCCACTGCCTCGGAACCTTCTCTGGGTCCCCTCCCCCTTCCCCCCATGGGACCAGCCTCTCATCTCCACTGCCTTTGCCTGGCTTCTTAGCCTGCTCAGGGCTCCCCCCCCCCCCCCAGAACTAGTTCCATTCCTATGAGATTCCCAGCAGTGCCAAGCATGGGTGACTGTCTCAGAGCCTCAAGCTTTTTGAAGACACACTTAAATACTCTGTCAAAGACTCAGGATTACACAGAACTATTTCTTTAAAAAAAAAGAAAAAAGAGAAAACTATATATGTATAGTGCTGTGGAGCGTTGTTTTGGCTGGGTTGACCGGCCCTATAAGATTTGTCTGAAGTCCGGTTCTGGGTCTGCCATTCCCTTCTGCCTCAATGCCAAGGTTGTGACATCCAGACTCCCATGTCCAGAAATCTATCATTTTCAAATTTTGCTGCTGGGCAGCCAGGCTTTGCTCTGAAGGCCCATGTTCTCCCAAGCTGGCCGCACCTCCGGCCCATCTCTGTGTCATTTACCCTTCCCCCTCACCCGGGTACGACCTTCTCTTTCCCATACAACCAAATTTCTTGAAAGTGTTCCTCAGTTTGCTCCCCCTTTTCTCACACCCCTCCTGACCACTCTGCTTTCTGGCTTCCTTTACCATGTGGCCAACAGTGTCATCTGTCAAAGACGCCGGTGAGCTGCTCATTATCAAAAGTGATGGATACGTTTTGTCCTCATCCTGGGACATCCGGGGGCCACGTATTCCGTCGAGCACTCTGTTTTAAAACTCTGTTTGAGCTCTTCGTATTGCCAAGCTCAAGACACAGTCGAGCTTCAGAAGATGAATTTAGGCCCTTTTAAGGAGTTCTGAGTCTGGTGGAAAACATAGACTATTTGGGGGGAATACACAAGGGGAGCACCAGGCCCAACCTAGAAAAGTCTTGGGAGGCTGTTCCAAATGGGGAGGAAGTCCCCAAATAGAGAAGATGATGGTCTGTCTCCTGGACCCCCAAGCCAAAATCACAGCTGGGCCTCCAACAGGTCCTGGAAATGACCTTTGAGGAGCCCTCAGCAGTCTCTGTCTGGTCTTACCTGTGATCCTCTCTGAGCATCAGTTATGTTCTTTTCTCTTTGCATACTGGCTTCTTCTTGATACTTTCTTGATAGGTTCTTGATACTAATTCTTGACTTTGTCATCCATTCATCCGAAGTTAAGGCTCCATCCAACCCAATTAGGCACGGCAGAAGGAAGGAGTCACACAGTAAGGGTGTGCAAGTCAGAGCCCCCCAGGTGGAGGGGGCACCACGCCCACAAGCAAGGCAGACAGGAAGCCAAGCCCACCCATCAGAGGTGGATGGTAGACCAGAGCTACCACTGAGCAGGCTTTGAATTGAGTCTTCTTGCTAACATGATAAACTATCTCTTAAAGAATAGAATTAAGCTCCCACGTGTGGCATTCCCTCCCGCTCTTGTGTGTTCTTTGCCACTAGTCATCCTGGGAACCACTCTACTAAGAGTGAACTGGATATCTGTTTCATTCCTGGGGTCCAGTTCTTCCTGATCTCCTCCTGGGATTCTGATTTGATTCCTAAGACTGTGTAGTCACTCAGGCAGTAGTGCTATGGAGCCCGCGACTGGAAACCTTCCCAATGTCTTTCCAACCCTGCTTTCGTGCAGCTGCCTGCTGTAAGCTAAAAGTGCTGCCACTAGGAAGAACAACTCTTAACGTGAATCAGAGCCATCCTGGCTTCCACAGAGAGCACTGCCATTTTCCTCTTCCATGCCCACATTGCGGGGTACTCTGCTCTTGACAGCTGCCAGAATTCTGCCAAAGTATGCCATACCCTGCACTCCTACCATGATGCCGACTGCCCAGGCCTGTCCTGGAGTCCCCCGTGCCTTCCTTTACAGG
Organism: Mustela putorius furo; assembly: GCF_011764305.1. Lineage (NCBI taxonomy): Eukaryota > Metazoa > Chordata > Mammalia > Carnivora > Mustelidae > Mustela > Mustela putorius. The sequence continues at coordinate 7,024,945 of NW_025422010.1, read as the reverse complement.
AGGATATATTTCCTGTATCCCTAGGGAGTGGGTCTCTGCCTTTCTCCTTCTCCCCTCTGCACCGACGTGGTCCCTTGCTACAAGCAAAAACCTACATGAACTACTGTAACTCCCCCTCCCCAGCACACACACACACACACACACACACACACAAGTGCTCTGGGTAAACCTGAATTCTTCAAGCATGCCTACACGTCCACGTATTGTAATTGGTAGTGATCTTCACCCAATGCATTAATGTGGGTAACTGTGGGGACACACAGAAATGTGTGGGTCAGGGGATAAAGCAGGAAAAATAAAATGAGATAGGGACCTTCTATAGACCAGTGATGATAATGGGCCAAGAAGCAAGGAGTATGAATAAACCAGTCGCATCTTCTGAATGCTACCCAGGAGGAGGTGCTCTGCTGCCCTGTATCCTCAGGATATAAAACTGTCCCCAGCTTCTACGTCTGTGACCTTTTTCAGAAGATAACCTTTGGGCTACTGGAATGGCTTCAACTAGATGTGCTGATTGGTGGAAGTAATTGGGAGTTTGGGGTCCCTTGAGCAGCCTGTGGTCAGTGGCTGATCACCAAGGTGTGGGAGAGCGCCCCCCACACACATACCTCGAGGCAGGATCAAGACTGTAGTATAACATAGGCTCCATGGCTTCCCTTGGGATCAGGCCAAAGCTGAAACATCACCTGAAATCCAACCTGGCTTGGGTTCCTCCTACCTTATATTCCCTACTCTCTAACTATCTTCTCCTGGGAGGACTGCCTTAGCAAATCACTTGCATCCAAATCTCTTTCTCAGGGTCTGCCCCTGGGGCCCCCACCTAAGACAATTCTCAGCATGAAAACAAAAAAAATGAAAAATAGATTACGATCACAAGCATGCAGAGAATAACAGGTATTTTCCTACAACCCAAGCAAATTTCTGTTTGGAGACGTCACTCAGATTGAGTGAATTTCTGAGTCATTTACTGGCTTGTTCTCAGTGCTGTACTGGTAAACCAGGATGTCCAGGGAAGAGAAATAGGAAAAGTCCTGATTTCTAGCATTTGCTATTTCCCATGATATAAATACTCCCACCATAGCCAATCCCAAACTCCCAATATGATGTCACTGAATGGGACTGGAAAGAAGTGGCACAAAGTGTTCTCAAAAAGCCAGGAGAGCCAGCCTCACACCACTGTCCAATCAGCAACCCCCATTATTGGGGTTTTGTCCATGTTACTGTGAACAAATGTGATGCTGTGACTTCGGGTGTGGAGACTACCTACTCCCGGGTTCCCTCAAGAGACTTTTCTCATGCATGGCTGCCTCTTCCCTCAGATCTGTTGACTCTAACTTTCCTGACATACAAGGCTGTCTGTGGCCCTGTTTCCAAAGTGCAGCATCACCTCATAATTATCTCCTTCTGGGTTTTGCTGAAGTCCCTGAGGTACAGCCAGGAAGCGGGGCACTTCTCCTTACTCTTCTGTCTCTCTGTCCCCACATGTGGATAATCTACTCTGGGGTTGGGAAGTGAGATGGGGTGGGGGCAAGGGCCCCCCACTTTCTTTCCAAATGCTTCTCAATGCTTTGCCCCATCTCTTCTTTCTTTTTTTGATACTGTGTTTCAAATAACTTTATCTCACTCATTCACTGAGCTAGACACTGGATACAGGAAATTTGAAAAATTGGCTTCCTCCTCCCATGGAGCCTACATTCAGCTCCTGCTCCTTATGCCTAGCCGTTCACTCATGTTAGCTTCTAGCTGCCTGGGAATGCTGTCAAGGCAGAGGAAAGGGCAGTTGCAAAGGCCCTGGGGCAGGAATGAACTTGGTGTTTAAGGAAGAGAGAGAAAGCCAGAGACAGTTGTGCATGTTAACGGGGAATTAGTAGAAGAAGACTCAGAGAAGAAGGCAGAAACCAGATCATGCAGAGCACATAAGTCAGGGTACGGAGGTGGGAATTTTATTCCTAATGCAAAAGGAAATCCCTGGAGAAACAGAATGACATAATTGGACTTACATTTTTTTAAAGATTAGTGCAGCCACTTTGTAGTAGAAGTCAGGAAATCACTTAGATAAGGCTCCTGAAGAAAACCAGCTAAAAGGCGGCAATCATTGGACCCAGGGTACAGTTAACAGAGACAGAAATATTCAAGTATTCGAGGTACCTATGAAGGGAGAAGCGGCAGGACGTGATCCCAGATGTGGAGCATGAAGTAGAGGAACAAGAGAGGCCTCCTAAGTTCCTATCTTGAGCAGTGGATGGTCTGTGGTCCCCTTATCTGAGTTGGGGAAGACAGAAAAAGGAATCCATGAGGGGGCAGGAGAATGAGCTCCATTTTGCACATGTTAAAATAAGATGACCATTAGACATGCATGTGGCATTTTCAATTAGTTTGTAAGCATTGGAACCTGGAACTCCGGAAGAGTATGCACGAGCCAGCGGTGAAAAACCGGGGTCACTAACACGGAGGAATGGTTCAAACCAAGGTTTTAACCATGACCTGGGAAGAGAGAAAGGGCTGAGTCTGAGCACTCGCACCACTTAGAAACTAAGGAATAAACAAGTGGGGATAGAAAAGGAGAGCAAGACGGAGCAGCTCGAGAAGAATAGTAGGAGAGAGTGGTCACAAAGATGAGACCGCTTCCAAGAACTGTATCGAATGTAGCGAGCCCCATGGTGACCAGGAAGTGCCAGAGGGCTGTGGCAACAAGCAGGTCCCTGCTGACTTGGACCAGCGCTGGTTTCAGTACACCACGTGGTACAGGTGCTCAAAAGCGTGGGGCCAAAGAATGAAGTGGACCTGAATTCCTACTGGGAATGATTGACTAGAAAGGAAGAAATACGTGGTGCAAGAGAGAAAAGCCGTAATTGCGGATAGCAGATGCTAGAGGAAGTGAGAAAGAATGACACCCCCCAGCAGATCTAGAGGGACAGCCTTCCACAGAAGCAAAGACCCGCCCCCCCCAAGAGGAAGACAGAAATCAGAGGTATCGGTGAAATGGTTTTCCATCTCTGGCCATGAAAAGACAAGCCTTCTGTGCTTTTTCTTCTAGTTTCTTGGTGAGATGAAGCAAGATCTCAGACTTAATCATCCTTACACAAAGAAGGACTCTCAAGGACTATCTTAACAGTGGAAAAGTACTTCTCCCCTCCCTACTTCCCTACCACCATGGGCATCTAATTCAAGACCTCATACAGAGCCCACAGAGCCGTCAGCCGTAAATGTTTATTGAAGACACTACATCTGTGTTAATCCAAAGAATACACAGCTGTAGTAGGGCCTACGATCACCATTTCATAAATCGGAATATCATTTACACCTAAATTATGATACTCTTTCCGGGGAAACCAAACTGTCCCTATAACTGTGATTTTGCTATCGAGACAAAAGCTATCCCTTGATTGAGTTTTCCACATCACAAGTTTCGGTGTCCAAAAAAAGAGCAGACTGAATCTGACTGATAATGCCTGATGAGAAAGTCTTTTTTCGAGAATGGAGCCACAGGAAGGCTTTCTTTAATATCAAAGCATTCTATGTGTGCAATGTTGTGATCCCAAGGTGCACAGAGAATTGGATACTTGTTCAGTTTTATCTATATTTCGAACCTGACCCAAGAGTGCTTAAACCTCCACTACCTCTTTAAACCCCGTTAGGCTGAAATCAAACTAAAAAGAAAAAAGTAGGGGCGCCTGGGTGTCTCAGGTGTTAAGCATCTGCCTTGGGGTGGGGGGGGGTCATGATCCCAGGGTCCTGGGATGGAGCCCAAATCAGTCTCCCTGCTCAGCGCCAGAAACCTGCTTCCCCCTCTCCCACTTGTGTGTCTTGTGCTTGCCTCTCTCCCTGTGTGTGTGTCTCTGTCGAATAAATAAATAAAATCTTTAAATAAATATATAAATAAATGTAAAGAAAGAAAGAAAAAGAAAAAGATGGTAGGAGTGAAGAAAAAATTTTGGAAGCCAGAACAGACAGATAGATCAATTGTAGATGAGGTAGCAGCCTGAAGAAAGTTGTATCTTCCGGCAACAGCAGGCAAATGAGAAAAGCCCCTGATTTATGCCATTAGACTACCAAAGACACAGGAACATAACAGACATGAACATGAATCTAGAAATGAGGGTAATCTTAGTGCTAAAAAAGTTTTTAAGAGCAGTTAAGCCCTTACATTCCCTCCCACACTCTACATAGCTGAAGGACCACCCCTCATGAGTCCCCGCAGAGGGCCCTGCCTGGCTCTTTGCAGAGTATAAATCAGGATGTCTGAACTGGGAGTGGCTGAAGAAGGGATTGCGGAACTGAAAATAAAGGAGATAAAGTGAACGTTGGCTTGCTCCATGATGAGATTCCCCACTCAGCTGTCACCATGCAAGGGGCCAAGCTGAAGCTTAGACTCTTGGGGCAAAAACGTGGAGGAAACTTCTGGAGAATCTAATCATCCAGAAGAAAAGATCCAAAGATACTTGATTAGGAATCCCCCTCCCCTGCCAGGAAACTTTTCCAGCCACAAGCTCCCCCCACCCCATCCAGGGAAGACCACACCATTGAACAGTATTGTTCGTGTGCACAGAGCTCCCAGTACACTTTGAAGGTCAGACAATGTCTAGACGGTTTGAAGGAAAAATGTAGAGAATGAAAGACACTAAAATAAACATGTAAAAAGAAACTTGGAAGAATGATTCAAGAATAAGAAAATTTCAAAATATTCTCATTCATATGCTCTCAGAGGCAAAGAAAGACATGTCTCCAGTAAACAGAGGTGGAATGGTTTTATATTTTATATATGTATCTAAAGGACAACCCAAGGAAAAAGCTGTTGGAAATGAAGAGTTTGATAGTAGACTTTAAAAATCAATCAACATCAAGGGCACTTGGGTGGCTCAGTCATTTAAGTGTCCGTCTTTGGCTCAGGTCATGATCTCAGGGGCCTGTGATGGAGCCCTGCATTGGGGCTTCGGTGCTCAGCCAAAAATCTGTTTCTCCCTCTCCTTCTGCCCCTCCCCCCCAATTTGTGCACTCTTTCTCTCTCTCAAATAATCTTATTTAAAAAATCAATAAAACATCATTAATTTGACTCAATATCATTAGTTATTAGGGAAATGCAAGTCAAGACCACAATGAGATACCACTTACACACACACTAGGAGGGTATAACCAAATGGCAAACAAAATATCAAGTGTGGGTGAGAATATGGAGGCATCGGGACTTTTTTATATTACTGGTAAGCATGCAAAAATGGTACAGCCCCTGCAGTTCCTCAAAAGTTAAACAGAGTCACCATATGACCTAGCAATTCCCAAGACGAATGAAAACATGCATCTGCACAAAATGTGTACAGAAACAGTCATAGCAGTGTTACTCACAATAACCAAAAAGTGAAAATAATCCAAGCGCCCATATCAGGTGGACGGATAAGTAAAATATGGAATACAACAGAAAGAATGAAGTAATGATACATGGATGAACTTTGAAAACATTATGAAGTAAAAGATACTGATGTAAGGGCCACATATTATATGATTCTAGTCATATGAAATGTCCAGAATAGGCAAATCCATAAAGACAAAAAGAATAGTCGTTGTTGCCAGAAGCTGGGAGGAGAAAGGAAGAGCAAGAAACTTCTAATGGATACAGAGTTTCTTCTGGGGTCGGTGAAAATGTTTGGGAATTGGAAAGAAGCAACAGTTTTACAATCTTGTGAATATACTAGGGGGAAAAAACACTGAATTGTATGGTTTTAAAAGGTAAATTTTATGACTATGAGTTATATCTCAATATATGTATTGTGGGGTTTTCTTAAAGCAAGGAATGCTTGGGATACAAAGTCAAGAAAAACCACACAAGAAGTAAAACAAGAAGGAAAATAAGAGAAGAAAAATAAAATAATGAAGTCTAACATCTGAATGATCAGGTGTCTTAAAAAGAACAGAGAAAAGAAAGGAATAAAAAAATCAAGTAATAAATTTTCTCAAGATTGAAACATCAAGTATCTGCATTGAAGGAATCCAATAGGTGATACCTTAAAATGAAAGAAAGGAAAAACTTAACACATAGATGCAATTAGACCCACAGCATCAAGACTCACATTGTGAAATTTCAGAACCCTGAAAGCAAGAAGAGAGCCCATAAACTTCCAGAGGGGAAAAATAAAACCAGGTTCCATATGAAGGATTAAGAATCAGAACAGCAATAAAATTTTTGAAAGCAACACTGGAAACTAAAAATCAACTTCATGCCTAAAACACTGTAAGAGAAAAATATTTTAAATACAGAATTCTATATCCAGCCAAACTAGCAAGTAAACATGGTGAGGGAGGCATTTTTAGATATGCAAGTTCTCTGCAAGTTTACTTACAATGCACCTTTCTAAAAACAAAACAAAACAAAAAAACCAATGTTTTCTACAAAACAGAGTAAAACAAGAAAGAGAAATTCATAGCAGCCAGAAAGTAGAGAATCCTATATACAAGGGATCAATCATGCTCCTTGATATTTTTACCCAAAGGATCTGAAAACTTACATCCACACAAATACCTACACACAGATGCACAGATGTTTACAGCAGCTTTATTTATAATGGCCAAAATTTGGAAGTAAGTAGGTGAATGATAAATAAACTGTGGGACATCCAGACAATGGAATATTAATATTATTCAGTGCAGTGCTAAAAAAAAAAAAATTAGCTATCAAGTCATGAAAAGACATGGAGGAAATTAAATGTGTATTGTTAAGTGAAAAAGCCAATCTGAAAAGACTACACACTGTATGACTTCAGCCATATGACATTCTGATAAACGAAAAACTGCTGTCAATAAAAGGATAGTGGTTGCCAGCAATGGGAAAGAAGAAATGAATAGGCAAAGCACAGAGAATGTTAAGGACAGTGAAACTATTTTGTATGATATTTGATGGTGGGGACATGTGTTATGTATCTGCCAAAGTCCACAGACAACACCCCACCAGAGTGAGCCAAATGGGTCAAATTAGGTGTGTCATTTGTAACAAATGCATCGATCTAGTTAAGATATCAGTAATGGGGGAGGCTATGCACCTGTACTTACTGCTCAATTTTGCTTTGAACCAGAAACTGTTCTAAAAGAAAGTCTTTAAAAGAAAAGTTAAGGGGCATCTGGGTGGCTCAATGGGTTAAGCCTCTGCCTTCTGCTCAGGTCATGATCTCAGAGTGCTGAGATCAGCCCTCTATGGGGCTTTCTGCTCAGCAGGGAACCTGCTTCCCCCCACCCCCTCTCTCTGCCTGCCTCTCTTCCTGCTTGTGATCTCTGTCTGTCAAATAAATAAATATATATATAAATAAATATATATATTATATATATATATATAACAAAGTTAAAAGTTAATTCATGTCAACCAGTAATACTGCTTCTAACATTTCCTATGGAAAAAAAATCAGAATGATTAGGAAAAGTAATGTATGCCTAAATGATGAAATGTTACATAACAATTGAATTTTTGTTTTCAAAGGGACTGTAATAAAATGGAGGGAGGCGAAGACCAAAAGAAAAGAGGTGAAAACAATACCTAGGATGAGGAATTTCCTAGCAAAGGGAGAGAGCCCAGCAATACCCATGTCCCAGGCTGAAAGAGAGAGCAGATAGAAGCAGACAACGTAATTGATAATACTAATGTTTGAATGTGTTGAGAGGTGATTCCTACCATGGTAGGAATAGGAGGGTGGAAAATAGATTTGAATTAGTGATGAGAATGTAGAAAACCAAAGTAGACAGAGGATTACTCACTCTAGAGGAAATATAACCCCCTACAGAAATGGAAAAGTGATTCTGATCAGTTATGTAGCTCAGCTGTAAAGAGAATTTACCAGGGTGCCTGGGTGCCTGGGTGGCTCAGTTGATTAGGCCTCTGCCATCAGCTCAGGTCAATCAGCTCAGGTCATGATCTGGAAGTCCTAGGATCGAACCCGGCATCGGGCTCCCTACTCAGGAGCCTGCTTCTCCCTCTCCCTCTGCCCTTCCCCTTGTCCTCTCTCTCTCACTCTCTTTCTCTCTCTCCCTCAAATAAACTAATGAAATCTTTTAAAAAAATAGATTTTTAAAAATAACAGGAATTTACCTGATCATAATGATTGTAAATGTTAAATACTGGACTAAACTTAAAGAAAACTGTATAAGCAGTGCCTGGGTGGCTCAATCACTTAAGTGTCTGCCTTTGGCTCAGGTCATGATCTTGGAGTCCCCAGATCAAAACCTGCATCAGGCTCCCTTGTCTCATGCTCTCTCTCTTTCACTCTGTCTCTATCTCTCAAATAAAATCTTTTTTTAAAAAATGAATAAAACACTATGGGATTTGGGGGAGGGCATGAAGAGTGATGAAAATATCTTTGCACCCCCCGTGTTTGTTGCAGCATTATTTACAATAGCCAAGACATGGAAGCAGCCTAAGTGTTCATGGATGGATGAATGGATCAAGAAAATATATATACAATGGAATATAATTCCACTGTAAAATAAAAGGAAATCCTACCATTTGCAACAATATAGGTGGACCTTAAGGGCGTTATGCCGAATAAAATAAGTCAGACAGAGAAAGATACCGCATGACCACACTTATATGCGAAATCTAAAAAAAAAAAAAAAAGAAAGAAATGCAACTCATAGATACAGGGAACAGATTGGTGCTTGCCAAAGGTGGGAGTTGGAAGGCTGGAAAAATGGGTGGAAGGTTGAGAGGTACAAAAGTCCTCAAAAAGTAATGTGCAGTACAGTGACTATAGTTAATAGTACTGCCTTGCATACTTGAAAGTTGCTAACAGAGTAAATCTTGAAAGTTCTCATTACAAGGAAAAAATTTGTAACAGTGTATATTGACAGATATTAACAAGACATGCTGGGGTGATGATTTTGCAGCACACATACTAATTTCAAATCATTATGTTTCACACATAATGAATGTCTCATGTCAGTTACACATCAATTCCTTAAAAGAAAGAAGAAGAAGAAGAAGGCAATGTGAGGGGAGGAGGCAGCAAGCAGGGAATGTTAACATTTATGTTAATGTTTCCCTAATGAAACTGAACAGTCAAGCAGTAGCAGTGGAAACATGTAAATTACAAGAGTAAGATAAATATTTAAAAAAAAAAAAAAAAAACTAAGAAAGTTGAAATTGGCTGCCTCCTCAGAGCCAGAAATGGGTGGGGAAAATTGGCAAAGGAAAGCCAGTTTTCATAAATGAGAGAACAATTTGCCTTTAAAGTATGTGTATCCGACTTTGATAAAAATAAAACTAAACAAAAAGAAGTTTCTGAGAGACGATGTATCACACACAGATGGCAACTGTAGCTGGTAAGCAACAAATGCTTCCTCAGAGCTCACTACGCGCCAGGCGTTGCTGGAGATGCAGGAAGCAATCAGACACTTCCACACACACGCTCTTCCAAAACACACATACATATGCATATTGTCCAGTATGTTCACACCGTGAGTAACGAGCCGGTTGTTCATTTGGTCCTGGTGTTCTACTGCCTGACAATAGAAACATGGTCTGAGATGCAAAATGTCTAGCTCCGTTTAAGAAAGCTAAGAGATGTGAAGCTTGTGTGGCATTTCAGGTTTCATTAGCTTGCAAAAATGTCTCCTGTCTCATTGGTGAATGATTATTTTCATCATACCCAGGATATTCGTTGCTTACTGTTTATGTGGGTACATACAAAGCCTGGTGATCATCAAATAGTGATCATCAAATAGCTCCTTTTCGAGTGCTGTGTTGGAAGTAGAGTCTTCATGCACAATTCAACCTGATATCCATGGGTCAGGCCAATGAAATTGCAGGAAAACATCTAATTTTAGATTGCATCATTATAACGTCTTATCCATCGTTAAAGGAAAGTATGGTAGTTATGTTTCTCCCTTTATTTCCTGATTTCCTTCTTTTTGGAGCTCTAGGGTTTGGTTGTTTTCAGTTTGCTAAGTGTTGCCTTTTCAAACAGAGTCTAAATATAAGGGATATCAAGAATATTCTAAGTCCATTTCCATGATGTTAGTAATTTCGCTTCTTTTTTTTTTTTTAAGATTTTTATTTATTTGACAGAGAGCTAGAGAAAGAGCACAAGCAGACAGAACAGCAGGCATAGGGAGAGGAAGAAGCAGGCTCTCTGCCGAGCAGGGAGCCCAACATGGGACTTGATCCCAGGACTTTAGAATCATGACCTGAGCCAAAGGCAGACGCTTAACCAACTGAGCCACACAGGCACCCCGTGATTTCACTTCTTTATGCCTCACTTTATCCATTCATTCCCCAACCGTGGAAGATTGTTGAACTATTTGGGGTGCTAGTTTAGAACAAATGTTGGGGATCTTCCTCATGACATTGGTTTGACCTGTGATCCACAGGCTAGTCTCTGCTTAGGGACCAGCAACCAGAACCCCATGCCATTCCAGTTCCCCACCGGAAACCCGTTCCAACAGCCTAGGAAGGTCCCACCCCAGGCCTCCCAGCATGCCTTGTGAGGAGCTCCCCAAGTAGCACAGCTGGGCAAATATCCTCTAAATCAGTGTTTTCCAATAGTTTTGTTCACCCAAGTCAGTGAATTTCAGCTCAAAACCTTAACATGTGCATGTTACCAGTCATTCTACTATATCATGATTGTTATGAAACCTACAAGACAGATACAAAAAGAATCTAGATATAAAATACAAGTTTACCAAGATGTCTTTTTATTTTCTATTGGAATTCCAGCAAAACCACTGTGCACAGCCCATGGGTGTATTAACCCACTATAGACATATCTTGTTTTATTGCCTTACTGAAGGTTTGTGGCAACCCTGTGTCAAGCAAGTCTACCAGCACTGTTTCTCCAACAGCATCTGCTGACTTCATGTCTCTGTGTCGTGTTTTGGTAATTCAAGATTTCAAACTTTTCCATTATTATTATATTTGTTATGATGATCTGTGATCAGTAATTACCACTTGCTAAAAGCTCAGGTGATAGTTAACGTTTTTTAGCAAAAAAAAATTTTAATTAAGGTATATACATTATCCTTTTAGACAGAATGCTAATAATTTAGACTTAGTGTGCACTTGATAGACTGACTACAATATAGTATAAATGTCAATTTTATATGCACTGGTGAAGCAAAGCATTTCTTTAACTCAAATTTTTGCTGTATTTGCTTTGTTGTGGTGGTCTGGAAGCGACCTACAGCATCTCCAAGGTGCCTGTACTCTGAATGTCTCAGCTGCCTGGAATCTGGTTAGGAGAAGCAAATTCATCCCTCCTGGGTCTTAGTGTCCTTTTCTGCACTTGTGGAGATGTAGAAAAACAAAATGCCAGACCAGGTTTGGATTGAACTAGATCTCATCTATCTGCACAAATTGCAAGAAAGATGTCAATAGAATGATGAAGGTGTTCATTAAGGGCGGGGGAGGAATGGAAAAGAGAACAAAGAAAAAAACTTACCCATAATTCAACAGAGACAACATTACTTACACTTTAGAAAGCAGGTTTTCAGTGACTTTCCATGCATTAAGATGCTTCTTTTCCACAATGTGCTGTTGTAGAAGCTCATTTTTTTCATTTTTGATGAATATTTTGTATGTCCTTAAATTTGTCAACATTTTTCATTATCATAATGTCATATATTTTTTATTAGTTCATGACTTTTAAACATTTTATTAGCAAAATTTCAAACATACACAAAGTAAACAGAAGGGTATAATGAACCCAAATATGTCAATCACCCAGCTTCAACAATTACAAACATTCTGCTATTCTTAGATCATCTGGACCTCGACCCACTTCTCACACTCCACCAGATTTTAGGGTTTTTTAAAGTAACATATAATATAACATATAATGAATAATGATATAACATATAATATACTCCCAGATCTTAGTTGTACAATTTTGAGAAATGGACATAACCCACACCCTATCCTATCAAATCTTCTTTATATCCCTGAAAATTCATTCAATGCTATCCACCAGAGAACCATTGTTATTTCTTTCAATTTGAATTTGTTATGTCCCAGAACTTCAAGCAAGCAGAATGTGTAATCTTTTGTGTCAGTTTTTTTCATTCAGCAAAATGCCAGTGAGATTAATCCATGTTGCAAAATTCATTAGTAGTTTGTTTCTTTCTATTTAGGAGTAATATTCTATTGTATGAATATACTAGAATTTGTTTAGTCATTGTCCTGACAATGGGTATTTGTGTTGTTTCCAGTTTGGGGCTGTTGTCAAAAAGCCTGCTAGGTTTTCTTCTACAAATCTTTCTGTGGTCACATCTTTAAACTGCTCTTGGATAAATACCTAGGAGTGGAATTACTGGCTTAAAGGACAAGTAAATGTATACTTTTATAAAATAAGAGTGCAAAACTGTTTTTTTAAAAATATTTTATTTGTTTGACGGAGCTCAAAAGTAGGCAGAGAGGCAGGCAGAGAGAGAGAAGGAAGCAGGCTCCCTGCTGAGCAGAGAGCCCGATGTGGGGTTCGATCCCAGGACCCCAGGACCATGACCTGAGCCAAAGGCAGAGGCTTTTAACCCACTGAGCCACTCAGGCGCCCCAAAACTGTTTTTTTCTAAAGTGATGGGACCATTATATTTTCCCACTAGAGAAACTTTAGTGTTCTGGTTTCTCCACATCTTCACCAACACTTGGTGTTGAGTGTCTTTTCAATTTTAGCCATTTTAGTTGATACAATATAAATTTGATTTTGCTGAGGACTAAAGATGTTGATCTTTTTTTCATTTGCTTGTTGGCCAATCATATCTTCCTTCATAGAGCATTCAAGTATTTCACATTTTTGAGGTATCTTATTTTTGCTGGTTTGTCAAAGCTCATGTATTGCAAATACTTTCAGTCTACCCATGTTAACGGTATCTCTTGGTTAAGCAGTTTTTAATTTTATGAAGTCCAGTTTTTCTTCTATGGTTAATTTCTTTGTATCCTACACAAGAAATTTTTCTATCCCCATGTCACAAAGTTATCCACTTACATCTTCTTCTGAAAGCTTTATAATTTTAGATTTCATAGTTAAGACTCTGTTCAATGCCCATTTCTTTTGTGTGTATGATGTGAGGTAGGGGATAGGGCCCATTGATGTGAACATCCAGTTGTTCCACTGCAATTTGTTGAAAAACCTTCCTCTTGTTAAATAACTTTGGCACCTTTGTTGAAACCCAATAGACCGTGTTAGTGTGGGTCTATTTCTGCTCTGAGCATTCTATTTCACTGACAAATTTGCCTATACTTGTGTCCCACAGTATTTTTTTAATTTTTATTAAATTTTTTAATTTTTTTATAAACATATAATGTATTTTTATCCCCATGGGTACAGGTCTGTGAATCGCTAGGTTTACATACTTCACAGCACTCACCATAGCACATACCCTCCCCAGTGTCCATAACCCCACCCCCCTCTCCCAGCCCCCCTACCCCAGCAACCCTCAGTTTGTTTTGTGAGATTAAGAGTCACTTATGGTTTATCTCCCTCCCAATCCCATCTTGTTTCATTTATTCTTCTCCTACCCCCCAATCCCCCCACGTTGCATCTCCACTTCCTCATATCGGAGAGATCATATGATAGTTGTCTTTCTCCGATTGACATATTTCACTAAGCATAATACCCTCTAGTTCCATCCACATCATCACAAATGGCAAGATTTCATTTCTTTTGATGGCTGCATAGTATTCCATTGTGTATATATACCACATCTGCTTTATCCATTCACCTGTTGATGGACATTAGGTTCTTTCCATAGTTTGGCTATTGTGGACATTGTTGCTATAAACATTCTGTCCCATACTATCTTGATTACTGTCCTTTTGCAGTGAGTTTTGAAGAAAGGTGGTATAAGTCCTCCAGCTTTGGTTCTCTTTACCAAGATTCCTATAGATATTCTAGGCCATTTGCATCTCCATATCAATTTTTTATAATCCGCTTCTTAACACCTATGAAAATGGCTTCTGGGTTATAATTGATACTGCGTTGAACCTTTAGATTAATTTGGGGGAAAGAACAATACTGAGTCTTTCATGTTTATATCTCTCCATGTATATAGGTATTTAATTTCTCTCAACAATGTTTTGTAGCTCTCAATGTAGAGGTTTTTTACATATTTTATCAAATTTATTCCCATTCTGTAGTTGGGGCTCAACTGTAGGTGGAATTCTTAAAATTCCATGTTCCAGTTGCAGTGGCAGTGGTGGTGTTTTTGTTAGGATATAGTAAAGTAATTTATTTTTGTATACTGACCTGGTATCCTGGTATCCTGAGACCTGGCTAAACTCACATGTTATTTCTAGAATGCTTTTAAGATTATTCCTTTGTGTGTGTGTGTGCAGGTGGGTATGGGTGTGGGTGTGTGTATTTTTTTTAAGATTTGATTTGTCAGAGAGAGTACACACGAACAAGGGTAGAGGCAGGTAGAGGGAAAAGCAGGATTCCCGGTGCAAAGACTCCCCACCCCATGCAGGAATTGATCCCAGGACCCTGGGACCATGACCTGAGCTGAAGGCAGATGTTTAACTGACTGAGCCACCCAGGGACCCCTAGTCTTTTGAATATTCCCAGTTATGTCATTTGGAAATCCAGAGAATGTGTTCTATCAACCTTGCATCATGGGGATAAATCCCACTTGATTGTGACATATTATTTTCATACATGGATGGCTAATATTTTTAAAGCTTTTTTGCATCTACATTCGTGAGCCATATTGGCCTAAAATATCCTGGTCCTATATTGTACTGGTCAAGTCCTATATTGTATTGGTCAAGTCTTTGTATTGAGGTTGTGCCGGCTTCAAATAAGACACTGAGTTTTAAAATGCTTTCTTCCTCTTTATTCTGAGTTTAATATTGGTATTATTTTCCTTCAGTGTTTTATAGAATTCACCAGTAAAGTAGTCAATACTTGGAGTTTTCTTTGAGAGGACATATTCAGTAACAATTTCCATTTATTTGCTAGGTACGCCACTATTCAGTTTTTTTGTTGTTGTTGTTTCTTCTTTTGTTAGTTTCATTAAATTGTATTTTCAAAGAATTTGTCCATTCCACCTAAATCGTTGAATGTGTTGATATAAATTTGTCCATAACAATCTCCTATGTCATTTTGATGAATAAAGTTACTGCGGTGTTCCCTCTTTTATCCCTGATATTGATGATTTCCCTTTTCTCTACTTCTTGCTAGGAATTTAGTAATTCTATTGAACTTTCCAAAGAACCATGGATCATTCAGAAGTCTATTCCTTAATTTCCAAATGTGTGGATATTTTCTGTTTACCTTATTGTCCTGCTGACTAAATTCCATCATGGCCAGAAAGCATGCTCTCTAAGACTTAATGTTTTACAATTTGCTGGTATATTTTTTGGCCCCGTTCTGGTCTATGTCAGTGAACATTTCACTAAAATTTGGGAGTAGCATTTTGCAATTATTGGCTATAGTGTTTGTATTTGTTATGTCTTCCTAATGCATTGACCCTTTCGTCATGATGAAGTAGTGTTTTTTGCTTTCAGCAAATCTCCTTATAATAAATTCTATGCTGCCTGATATTCATGTAGCCATTCCAGGTTTCTCATGACTAATATTTCCATATGTAGTGAGTAAAGCAGCATGTCTCAAAAATTCATGCCCTCCCCCCCCAAAAAAAACCCCAGAATGTGACCTTATTTGGAAATAACGTCTTTGCAGATTATAATTAAGGTAAGGATAGAGATGGGATCATATTAGCCCCAACTCTAATAAGACTGTGTTTATAAGAGACAGAAGAGGACATACAGAGACACAAGAAGAAGGCAAGTGATCACAAGGGCAGAGATTGCTGTGAAGCAGCCACAGTCAGTGGGCACTGGGAGCCACCAGAAGCTGGAGGAGGTCAGGGTGGATTTTTCCCCCCAGCTTGCAGAGAGAACATGGCCCTCCCAACACCTGCATTTTGACTGCTGACCTTCAGGACTGTGAAAGAATGAGAATCTGTTGTTTTAAACTTCTTAGCTTGTGGTAATCTGTTACTGCAATAGTAGGAATCCAATACACCATCATATACCTTTTTCCTTCTTTTTACTATCAACCTACCCGTGTCAGTAGAAAGTAGGGGTTCTTAGGTGGCTCAGTGGGCCTTCAGATCGGGTCATGATCTCAGGGTCCTGGAATCAAGCCCCGCATCCAGCTCTCTGCTCAGTGGGGAGCCTGCTTCCCCCCCTCTCTCTCTGCCTGCCTCTCTGCCTGCTTGTGATCTCTGTGTCAAATAAATGAATAAAATCTTTTAATTAAAAGGTTTAGTCCACTTTCATTTAATTATTAAAATAGTCGGATTTAAGTTAGCCATTTTGCTATTTGTTTTCTATTTGGTTCAGTTGTTTGTTTCCCTCTGTTTCTTCTTTTTTTGGGGCTACTTGAATATGTTGTGGTATTTCAGTTTTCCTCCCCAATTTGCTCTTCAGGCATCCCACTTTTCACTCTTTTTTGGTGGCTACATCGTCCAAAATGGTAGCCACTAGCCACATGCCACCATGGACTTCATTTTTATAAGTTATGAAAGTAACATTGACATACAACATTACATTAGTTTCAGGTGTGCGACATAGCGATTTGACAATTCTATACATTGACTCAGAGTTCACCATGGTAGGTGCAGTCCCCACCTGTCACCAGTGTTATTACAATATTATTTACTATATTCCCCGTGCTGTACCTTTCATCCCCAGGACTTACTCATTTTATAACCAGAAGTTAGTACCTCTTAATCCCCTTCACCTAGTTTGCCCATCATCTCACCCACCTCCCCTCTGGCAACCACCAGTTTTCTGTAGCTAAGAGTTTGGGGGTTTTTAAGCAATTAAAATTTAATTCTCAGGTGACAATACCCACATTCCAAGTGTGCAGTAAGTACATGTAAGTAGTGGCTACTTGAGAGAACAATGAAGATATAGAACAGTTTCATCCCTGAAGGAAATTCAGTTGATAACTTACCGCAACCTACTTATGGTTAACACTACTTTCCATCAAACACTGGAACGTGGTGAGAGTATAGTCCCTTTGCCCTCCCCACCCTTTGTAACATTTTCATAGATTGCACCTGCATACACTATAAACCCATAATACACTGTTAATATTTTTCCCTAAATAAGCATATGTTTTTAAAAAAAATCTTTAAAAGAAACATATAGTCTTCAGATTCACCCACATATTTACCATTTCCACTGGTCTTTATTTTTCCTCTGGATCTGAGTTTCCACCTGGCAACACCTGGTGTCCTCTATCACTTTAGCCATAAGACTTCCATTTAGCATTGTTCATAGTGCAGGTCACCTGATGCCCATTGTCTCCTATTTTCTTTAATGTTACTTTTTTTATGTAGAAGATTTTATTTATTTATATAACAGAGATCACAAGTAGGCAGAGGCAGGTGGGTGGGGGGGAGCAGGCTCCCTGCTGAGCAGAGAGCCCAATGTGGGGCTCAATCCCAGCACCCTGAGATCATGAACTGAGCTGAAGGCAGAGGCTCAAACTGCTGAGCCACCCAGGCATCCCTAATGTTACTTTTTTTTTTTCCCATTTTATTCTTGAAGTATAGCTTGGTAAGATATAAAATTCTGGGTTGGTAATACTTTTCCATATTTCAGCACTTCAGCAATGCTGTTTTGCTGTCTTGTGGCATCTGCTGTTCCTGAGGAAAAGCCAACATTTTTCATAGGCTGCTTCCTATACATCATTTCCCTGGAGTCCTTGGCTACATCTACATTTCTCTCTTCATGTTTGAAGTTCAACTCTTTTATCATACATGCTTGTGTACATTTTTCTTTATATTAATCCTGCCTCTGGTTCACTGGGTTTCTTGGATTTGTAAGTTAATGATGTCTCATCAAATATCAGAAGTTTGGGGCCACTACTTCTTCAAATGTTATTTCTATCCCAATTTCATCCTCACCTATTTCTAGGACTCTTAATTGCTCTTTGTTTAGACCACTTAATATTGGTGAACAGGCCTCAGAGAAGCTGTTTATTTTTCTTCAGTTGTTTTTTTCCTCTCTGTTCTTCACGTTGGATCATTTCTCTGGATCTAATTTTAATTTCATCAATTTGTCCTTTTTCTGTCTTCCCCCTGTTGGTAAGCACATGCAATGATTTTTTTTTTTTTTAATTTCAGTTATTGTACTTCTGGGTTTAAGAATTTCCATTTGTTTCTCTTCTATAATTTCAGTTTTTCCAGATTATCCATTGGTTCATTCTTTATGTGCATATCTTCCTTTAACTCTTTGAATATGTTTGTGGTCACTACTTTAAAGTCCCTCTCTGTTAATTGTTACATCTGGTTCATCTGGTCATCAATTATTGTCTTTTTTTTTTTTCTTAAGTACAAGTCACATTTTTCTGTCTGTTGTGTTTGTCTAATGCTTTTTATTGGACTCTGGGAATTATAAATGATATCTTGTAGGGACTTTATTTTCTGTTATATCTCTCGAATGAATGATTTTTGCTTTGCTATGTTTTTTCTCTAAACTAGTTAACATAGCTGAACTCAAAATCTTGTCTGTCCTGGGCACCGGGATGGCTCAGCGGGTCGAGCCTCTGTCTTAGACTTGGGTCATGATCTCAGGGTCCTGGGATCAAGGCCCATATCGGGCTCTCTGCTCAGCAGGGAGCCTGCTTCCTCCTCTCTCTCTGCCTCTCTGCCAACTTGTGATCACTCTCTGTGTCAAATAAATAAAACCTTTTAAAAAATAAAAATTAAAAAAAAAATCTGTCTGTCCTGAAGAAAGAAGATGAAATCTTTGCTCTGTCCCTTTATATTTTTTAGGTGTTCTCGTCAGGCTCCCAGGGTCTCCTCCTGCATTGTTGATAGTAGTCAACCAAAGACATGAGTGGATTTTATGTGCAGATTTGTGGGGCTCACATTTCTAAAGTTTCCTCCCTCCTAGAATTTCATTACTAATTTTCTGGGCTATTTCTCCACCTCCAAATTCTATTCTCTGAGATCTCAAGCCATTAAGTGGGCCCAGCTTCATTGGCATGTTATCTGCAAAGTCGCAGAGGACTTCATGGCTGATTTAATACTCCGTTATCATTGCCTTAAAATTCTTAAATTTTCAACAAGGGGTATGGGATTTTTATTTTGCACGGGGCCCCCCAAATCATGTAGCCAGTCGTGCCAGTAATATTGTGGCTTTCTGCCACCCACTAATGGTGAACTGGGAAGTGTCCTCAAGCAAAAAAGCCTTCAAATCACAAAGCTTACCTATGATACTTATATTTCAAGGATAGACTTGCTCTGGTTACTCTCCAGTACATTAAAATAGGAGATATAAATACCATATCTTTTAATTTATCGGTCCAACTGAGCCAATCTATGGTAACTACGGTTTTGAACTTGAGGCAGTTTTGCCTAAGGGCATACTCGGCATACCTGGAGATATTTTGTTGTTGTTATTGTCACTACTGAGGAAGAGTACTACTGGAACCTACTGGGTTGAGGCCAAGGATGCTGCTAAACATCCTATAATACACAGGACAGCTCCCTCCCTCAACAAATTTATCTAGCCCCAAAAGTCAATAATGCCAAGGTTGAGAAAACATGCGTTATAGGAAATGAGCCCTCTTTCATTTTTAATGGATACATTATTATTGTATTCTTGAGAAGGTATCATTGTTTAATCATTCCTCTATAACACATTATGCTACTCAAATATAGCTCCACCTGGGGAGAAAGAAGCCAAATTGGCCTTAACTCATTTCTACAATTTTACTCAAGTTTCCAATTAAACAGTGTGAAAATTTGCAAAAATGTGCAATAATAATATGCTACTTTCATCAACGGAACATGATTTCCATACAAAGACCTAAGACATAAACTTTTCAACGTATCTACTTCTGATCGTTCTTAGTTCAAAGGAAAATTAATTTTGACTGAAATAATCCTATTGGATTATATCTTATATGCTATAATTTTATGTTTACTTTAGAGTTCCCTCATGATTTCTGTTTTCAGATTTGTAATCATTCTTTGACATTAGAAATTGCTTACTTGTATGACCTAATTATACATGAATTAAAAATCAACCTTGGATTGAAGAGAAAACATTAAATTTAACTAAAGTGTTATATAAATATTAAATATTTTATTCTAATTTATCCTATGCAGAGAACACATAATCCAATTTTTTACAACTGGTATGTAATTAAAAGTGCTGAAAGAAATTGAAATGTGGCCAAAATGGGTCCCCAACAGCTCTTTCTTAGGATTCTTTTAACAGGATTTTAAGAAATTATTTTCAGTTTCAGTACCAACAGACAATGTTGTCTTCTATCTCTCTAAGTAAATCCTTAACTGAGTAAATTTCCTCTAGATACAAATTAATTCATGTACTTTTAAAATCTGTACTAGGGACACCTGGGTGTCTCACTCAGTTAAGCATCCAACTCTTGGTTTTGCTTAAGTCATGATCTCAGGGTTGTGATATCGAGCCCCAAGTGCTCTCTGTGCTCCACGTGGAGACTGCTTGAGCGATTCTCTCTTTCTCCCCCGCTCATCCTCCCTCTCTGTCCCTCCTTCCTCTCCAGAGAGGTCCTCTCTCTCTCTCTAAAATAAATTTTTAAAAGTCTATATTTGTTTCTGTTTTCACCTGGCTTCAATACATAAAATTTTATCCATCTCTTGTGATATTAGTTGATAAAGCTTAATAAGTTATAACAGGAAAAGAATTGGTACATATTCTTCTCAATTCAAATATCTCTTCCTCTGAATGGCTTTCCCTGTATCACACATGAACTTCTTCCCCTACCATTGTTTTTACTGAAGTATAATTAACATACAGTGTCCTAGAAGTTTCAGGTGTACAATATAATGACTTAATTCTTTATAGTACTCATTGCTCATCATGATAAGTGTGCTCTTTAATTTCCATCACTTATTTTGCCCATTTTCCCCCAGCCACCTCTTCTCTGGCAACCACCTGTTTGTTCTCTGTATTTAAGAGTCTGGGTTTTGCTTGTCTCTTTTCTTTGTTGGTTTGTTTCTTAAATTCCACATATGAGTGAAATCATATGATATTTGTCTTTTCCCGATTTATTTCACTTGGCATAATAACCTCTAGGTCCATCCCTGTTGCAAATAGCAAGATCTCACTCTTTTTCTTGGCTGACTAATATTTCAGTGTGTATATATGTATATGATACTATATATAATATATGTGTAATATACATTACTAATATAATTTTATAGTTGTATTATTGAATTTTTGTGTATTTATGTTACACTGTTGAATTTTCTGTACATAAAAGTAAAAAGTTCTCTTTCAAATATATATATGGAAACAGCTTCTTTATCCAGTCATTTATTGATGGACACTTGGTTTGCTTCCATATCTTGGGTATAATAAATAATACTGGTATAAACATAGGGATCCATGGGTTCCTTTGAATCAGTGTTTTCCTTTTCTTTGCCTCCTTTGCCAATTTTAAGTTGGGCCTTCCCTTATTACTTCTTAGAGAACCCTCTTCTTTCCCTTCACAGCATTTGCATAATTTGAAATATATCATAAATCTATTAACTTATACATATATGATTAAACATATTTTTACCTCATTAGTGTATACACACCATAAGGACCCATGTCTTTTGCTTCACCTGATACCAACCAGAATGCCCAGCATATTGTTGGTGCTTGATAAATCCTAAATAAGTGAAGGGATAAATGGAATATGGGCAGGTGAATAGCAAAAATCACACTGATATTTGATAGCTTTCTCTGTTTTCTCAGTTAGATTTTCTATAGTAGTCCTACTACTCTTCAAAAACCTAAAAGTGCAGCTAATTTTGGTGAATATGGGGGTAATGTTAGGTCCAAAACATTACATGGTATATACATTTGTTATTAATAGGGCCCTAAAATAAATGTGAATCTAGATCTCCAATTTCCTTTTTAAAAATGTAATCAAAATGTAGCCTCTCCTCCAGCCATCCAAGATGCCAAAAGGAAAGAAGGCAAGGGGAAGAATGGGGCCCCGGCTCTTGTTATTGTGAAGAAACGGGGGACCAAGAAGGCGTTCAATACCCTGTTTGAGAAAAGGCCCAAGAATTTTGGCATCGGACAGGACAAATGCCCCTGCTACATCCAGCTTTAGCGGCAAAGGTCTACTCTCTAAAAATGTCCAAAAGTGCCTCCTGTGATTTTAACCACTTCACCATGGCCTTGGACCGTCAAGAAGCGACTGCTTACATTCACCCACAAACACAGACCAGAGACAAAGCAAGAGAAGAAGCAGAGATTGTTGATCCGGGCTGAGAAGAAAGCTGCCGTCCAAGGGAATATCCCCACTCAGAGGTCACCTGTCCTTCAAGCGGGGGTTAATATGTCACAACCTGGGCAGAAAACAGGAAGGCTCAGCTGGTAGTGATTGTCCATGATGCGGACCCCATTGAGCTGGCTGTCTTCCTGCCTACCCTGTGTGGTAAGATGGGGGCTCCCTACTGCATTGTCAAGGGGAAGGCCAGGCTGGGGTGTCCATTCCACAGGAAGACCTGCTCCACTGTGGCCTTCACACAGGAAGACAAAGGAGCTCCAGCTAAGCTGGTGGAAGCCATCAGGACCAATTACAATGACAGATATAATGAGATCTACTATCACTGGAGAGCCACCATCCTGGATCCAAAGTCAGCAGCTCACATTGCCCAGCTGGAAAAGGCAAAGGCTAAAGAACGGGCCACCAAACAGGCCACCAAAATGAGCAGACACTGTTGAATTTTCTGTATGTAAAAGTAATAAAAAGTTCTCTTTCAAAAAAAGTTAAATATTTAATCAAATGTAGTATTTACAACCAAGTGCCAGTGGGTACAGTGTACCCTTGTTAGCAGGCCTTGCATGAAACAGACCAATCTGCTGCTTTTAATGGGATTTACATTAGATATATTTATCATATTTCATGTCATTTGGTAGAAATTAAGGAACACGTGTTAGAGCAGAGTTCTTAAAAACTATGGAAATTTTCAGCAGTTCCTCTCTAAGACGATGGATACTATGTGGGAAATAGTAGAGACAGTCGAGATCTCTGGTGGGGTTGTATCCAAAGGAGGCCTGGAGAAAGGGCACTTGGCCTGAATAGCCTCTGCTCCTCTCCGCCCTATACTGTGGATTTTAAAAAAGGATACAGAGTGCAATTCCATGTATTTGTTTTAGCAAATATAATATAGTAGATGACAATGACATGTTCTCCTTTTCAATATTCTAGTAAGTGTAATTTTTTAAATGATGTCATGGACCTCCGGATTTGGAGATTTTGTCGAGATCAAAGGCATAAAAGAATTAAGGTAAGAATGAAAAGTGTGCCGATGTGTGGGTGTGTGTAAATGAAAAAGAGGCAAGGTGATCTCTGCAGGTAATACACCCGGCAATTCGAGATCTGAAAGCTAGCACCTCCAGCCTTTTGTCTGGCTTCCCGCTCTTATTCACCACTGTCCCAGATCAAAGCCAGTGTGTTTTTCGAGCGCTGCAATGGCAGCTCTGGGTGGTGACGGCACCACCACCGCCACTGCGGCACTGGCCGGCTCGGGCAACCGTATTTACGGTATCGAAGACTCAAACGCGAGGCGGTGCCTACTGTCTTGGGGGTCGGGCCAGGCGGCTATATTTACCGTAACCAGAGTGGAGCCTGCGGTGGTATTTGCAACGGAACCACCCAGGCTGCAGTATTTACGGTAACGAGGGCCGGCCCTAGCGGCGGTATTTACGGTAAAGGGGGGCCGGACCCGGCAGCGGTTTTTACGGTAACGGGGGACAGCCGGGGAGGCGGTATTTACGGTAACGGGGGCCGGGCTCGCGGAGGCCCGTCGGCGCGGCCCGCTCGCCGCGTTATCAGGTGATCTCCAGCCCAGGCGGCCGCCACCCCCTGCACCCAGCGGAAAATGCAAAATGGCCCTCTGGGACTGTGAGGGGCCGCGGCTCCCAGCCCGGGCCTGCCGCACCCCCAGCCCGCAGCCTGCGGGCGGCAGCGCCGCGCCGGGTCCGGGTGTAGCCCCCTCCCGCCCCTCCGCCGGGGCCCCGGCCTGAGCCCCCCACCCCCAGCACCCCGGCGTCCACATGGGTCTGTGCTACAGTCTACGACCGCTGCTCTTCGGGGATCCGGAGGACGTCTCCCGCGCCGCCTCGGAAGCGCCTGCGGAAGACGTGCGGCCCGGCCCGGCCCCGGCCCCGACCCCCGCCCGGGCCCCGGCGGCGGTCGGGGGAGACGCGGTCCCGACCCCGCTCCCTCGGGGCGCCGGCGGGAGCTCGGCGTGTACGCGGCCCAAAGCCGCCCCGAAGAAGGAGCGGCGGCGGCGTCCGGAGCAGCTGCGAGCCGAGGAGCGCGAGGCCGAGCGCGAGGCGAAGAAGGTCAGCAGGAGCATCGACCGCATGCTCCGCGAGCAGAAGCGCGACCTGCAGCAGACGCACCGGCTGCTACTGCTGGGTAGGTGCCGTCGGCGCGCGCCCCGCCCCGCCCCGGGCGCGGGGGCCCCTCTGGTTCCGCGCCGGGTGGGCCGCGGTCGCAGAAGTGTGCTCGGGGAGGTGGGGCAGGCGAAAATCGTCGCCGCGTTGATTTTTACACGGACAATATTTACTTTTGTGATGTGGCCCAGAACCCCTTTCCGTGTGATATTGCTGCTTTCCGCGCCTTGTGATTTTGGCCAGTTGTCCATTTGTTACTAATTAATGAGCTTCTCTGGGAATTTCCGCCCCCCTCGATTGATTTCCTCCCCCAGTCTGTAATCCACAGGGATGGCTAACGCGAGCATCTCATTTCCTGAAACGGTGTAGTCGTTCGGCACTTAGGTTTTAGGAACGCAAATGGCAGGAGGCTGGAAGACCTCTTAGCGCGACCACAAAGCTTTCATTCCAGTCGCAGAATGCGGGCAGAGCGGTCGGTGGGTGTGGCTTGGTCCCTTTGGAGAAGTGACTTCAACCGCTGGAGACATGGCACTTCTTTTTCATTGAGTAATTTCAACCCCGGGGCTCCCAGAACATACGCTTCCCTTTCAGAACCAGAAGCAGAGTAGCGTGGCAGGCTCCCCCAAGAGCTGCGCGTGGTGCTAAGGGCCTGCGAAGCAGTGGGTGCCAAATCACCAGCGTTTTAAAGGGAACAAACTACAACATGGTTTGCTAGGATTTTTCTCCGAGCTTTCGCTGTAACGAGCATGGCAGCAAGGCTTCTCCAAGTTAACGCCCAGAAAGCATTTTGTATACACTCTACTGTAGAATCTTAATAAATAAATAAATAAATGAAATGTAAATAAATAAAATCATGAATTCCTGATGTTGCTTGTTGCCTTTTAAAGTTTAAGACAAACAACAACAACAAATTTAATACGTGGGCTTTGACCCAAATTTTGTAACATATTAGGAAAAAAGAACTGTTTGCCTCTCTGCTCTGCCATGCATAGGAAAGGAACCAATCCCCGTGACCTGAGTAAGATACCTGGTTGTAAGTAAAGGTGGCTTTTGTTTTAAAATTTCGAGAACCAAATAAGTCATCAGTTAGAGGAGTTCACTTACAGCAAGAATGAATAACTAGAACAACACAAACCCAACTGCTGAATTCTAAGATAAGGGGAAACTGGGGAGGGGAGAAACAAAGAAGAAAAAAATAAAATAAGCAAGCAGTTTACCTGAAAAGGGAAGAGGACCAGATCAGAAATAGTTTTCATCTACAGTACTCACATCTACCCTATGACAGAGCCATGTTTCCAGGGGTCTGAAAATAGAGACTTGTAATCTTAGAATTTCATACCATTAAACCATTACTTCTGTCTGGGATCTTCAGGAATGCAAGTGCTCAGAGTACACTCCTACCCACTTAGTTTTCTGTAAGAAACTAATTTGAAATTACTCAAGTCAAAAATGTTAAGTGCTTCAGATTAATAGAGCTCAAAAAGGAGAGGATTGTGGTCTCAAGAAATAAACGAAGAATAAAATAAAGAAGATCTAGAGTTACGGCCATGCAATACTGTTACAGTGTGATGGTACAGTTGAACAGAAATTCTTTTTAAATGAAAGGATATGTGAAGCAGAACATGCTTGATATATGTAAAAATTAATAAGCTCATGATTCTTTGAAAGGGAACTGGGAGATAATCTCTGAAGAAGGGAATGGTGTTCTCTAAGGAGCCCGCCTCTGGTGCATATGTTGAATGACTACCCATGTTAAAGACATTATCTTAGAGCCTGATAGAGCTTGTGTATCAACATCGTATTGGAAATGACATTGACTCAAATGACTCACTCTTTGGGGATAAAGTATATTATATCTTTCATCCAGTGATGTCAACATGAAAACACACACTGTTGTGTCAGGATGACATCGTTTATCGGATTTTGTATAGATTTGAATTAAACTGAGAAAGGCTCTTGGTTTTGTTAGGATAGAGAGTGGATTTAGCTGGAAATCTTTGAACCAAAGTACCATTTACTGACCATTCATGCCCTCAGATGTTTGCTTCTGCCGCCATTATGTTTTGAGCAGGCATTTATCTGGCTTACTGATCCCTTTCCCTTCCTTCTTCTAGAATTGGAGAGCTCTTCTAGCATTGGAGAGCTCACAGGCTCAGGAAGGACGCATGCACTTTAGGCCCCTTCCATACTCCATGCCCACCGGTCTGAGGTTGTCCCATCTTCCGTGATGATGTCCTCCCGGAGACACGCCCAGTCCTCCTATGGGAATAAATGTGTAACTCCCTTGCGTCCCTACTGAATTCCATTTGCACTTCTTGCATGGCATTTTATTATAGCCCACATGATCTCTGGGTCCTTTGCTGCCTGCTGACACCCCCCCTGGTCTATCCCGATGGCCTGAGCTTTGTTTCCTGCACAGGACTTAGTACCCCACATGGTGCTAGGACTGCAAGAGTCTGGGAACCACTGTGACCTTGAGGGCCAACTGCAAGACCGTTGTGGTTCTGTTCTAACTCTTGGATGGGGCCTTCTTTCAGGCATGGAGTGGCTGGATTTAAAGGGAGAACAGAGGTGAGGTGCAGATAGGATGGACGTTCCAGTTAAAAGGCCACAGGTCCTGAAGGGCTCCTGGAGTCAGAGCTAGAGCAGTGTAGCTGGAATGGGGAGGGAATGGTCTCAGAGAAGGGGGCAGATGACCAGTGTGTAAGGAGGGTCACAGGGAAGGCCTCTTTTCCCGGCTTGCCGATGGCCGCCTTCTTGCCGGTCCTCCCATGGCCTTTCCTCTGTACGCCTTGGCATGCGCATGAGGGAAGGGGGAAAATCAGATTAGGAACCCAGCCTTATGACCTCATTTAACTTTAATAGCCCCCTTAAAAGGCCATGTCTCCAAATGCGGTCACTTTGGGGGTTAAGGCTTCAACTTATGAATGGGGGGTGGCGGGGTGGGGGCACAATTCAGGAGGAGGTTTCAGAGAGAGAGCATGTGCCCTTGTCTGAAAGGGACAGTTGTGTCCTAGTTTCAACATGTCTTTGACCAGTGAGAACGCAACCCCAGTGTTGCCAGGTCTTCTGAATTTCCAGAACAAGGTGGAAATGGCCGTCTTCATCTGACACCCGCTTATTTTTAAGCGTTGGCTCAAGTTAATAAAACACGCTCTCTGTGCCTGATGCAGTCCACAGGCCACCAGTTCTTACCTCTGATGTCTGTCCCAAGCAGCACAGACCTCCGGGCGCCAACTACAGCCGCCCTGCGTCTACACCCAGTAAAAGCCCAGCTGACAAAACTGGGTGTGGGATCAGAAGAGCTCATCTGTCCAAACACCTGTAGCAAGCAAAGCTGCATTCGCCGTTCTTTGAGCAAATCTGTCTACCACTGAGCTCCCAGAGTTATAACATAGTGGTTGTCCCTGATTTTTCTTCCACATCTTTTGTTAACTGTGATGTGACTTCCCTGTTCACCACGTTCCTGTGGGGGAAGAGTGCTCACGGACCCCCTAACCGTTCATTTGATGCTATTCTTTTCCAGACTATTAGTCAATTTAAAAATTCTCCATCGTGGGTAGGATTTGTGGTATTTTTTTTTATTTACTTTATTCCATTACTTCCTGTTATATTTTTGTGTGATTGCCACTTCCCTGCCAGGAAAACATCTTTCAAGAGGGAAGCAATCTCTCTGGGACATTTGCTGCTTTTCCTCTGCATTTGGCTCTTAGTATAAACCAGAATGACCTGTCTGTGTCTGGAGTTGCTTCAAGAGGAGGTGCTTGGTGCCATGACAAGCTCATGGAACATGGAATGTTCTTCTCTGTGGGGTTTTGATCACTTGTTTTTTTCAAAATAAATGTCAGGGTTTTGGGGGGTTTCTTTTTGTTTGTTTTGTTTTGTTTTGTTTTACTTAACCTGTGGTAAAGCGTACGGTGGCCAAGACAGCAGTTTCTGAGTTGTGAGCTACACTCAAGCTGTGAGGACACCTGGGGCCCAGCTTCATCGAGTCGCTGCCCCGCTTTGTCCCAGCCTCCTGTAGCACCGTGGCTTTTAAGCCAGTGGAAATCCCACATACTCTGGCTATGCCTTCACTCTCCTGAAGACAGGAAAGCTTCACACTTCCTCACAGCCCTGGAGGGGGAGGCCGAGCCAGCGTGGCATTTTCCTCACAACTGTGTGTCATTTTATTGTATCATCTATGAACTACAATTGTATAGGCCCGAGGCGGCCATTGTTCACGAGAAGCCAGATTCCATCCCCGGAATTCACGCTGTTCTCTGACCTGTCCACACTGGAA
Source organism: Mustela putorius furo (assembly GCF_011764305.1). NCBI lineage: Eukaryota > Metazoa > Chordata > Mammalia > Carnivora > Mustelidae > Mustela > Mustela putorius. The sequence continues at coordinate 6,996,290 of NW_025422010.1, read as the reverse complement.
GGTCAAAGCCCTCCGTCAAAGCTGCTCTCTTTGACGAGGGTTTTAGTCAGCCGTGGCTGTAATAATACCTCAGACGGGTGGCTCAAGCCACAGAAATTGATTTCCTCGCACTTTACCGAGGCTGGCAAGGCCAGGATCGAGGCCCAGTAGGGTTCGGTGTCGGCTGAAGGCTCTCTTTCTGGCTTGCAGATGGCCAGCTTCTCCTGGGGCCTCTCACAGCAGGAGAGGGCACCGTCTCCCTTCCTCATGTTATCAGGACACCAACCCTATTGGCTTAGAGCTCCACCCTTATGGCCCCATTTAACCTTAATTACCTCCTAAAGACCCTGACTCCAAAGTCTCACTGGGGATCATGGCTTCACCATGAGGACTTTTGAGGGGACACTGTTCAGTCCATAACAACTTGCTAGCCCATCTCTGTTCAGACAGATGATTAGGACTGGCCCTGAAATGACTCAAACTGAATGCCATCTACTGTGGTTAAGGCATCAGTGGACTATATGAATACTCTCAAAACTTGGGGATACACCTATGATCCACGAGGAGATGCAGGGTGGTTAGGAACAAGGCACCAGAGTCAGACTTGGTCTGAAATTCCAGCATGCCCGTTTACCAGCTTTGTGGCCCGAAATTTGGGCTCCGGTTTCCACATGGGTACCAATCCCGATGCCGCGTGGTAACTGAAAGGATTCAGTGGAACTAATTGACAAAGTTGTAGGTAAACTGACTTGGCGTAGAGCTTGGCACAGGGTAAACACTCCATTGATTGTCACAGTCTCTGAATTCTGTATTCAGCTGAGCCACTTCTCTCTGTGATACGCACACTCGAAATTGTAAACGCACAGGTCACATGAGATCACACAACCTAAAACGGCTAACCCCATCCCAGGCTCACCCAGCCTCTCTGGGACGGAGCCAGGATTCAAACCCCGGCGGTCTGGCTTCACTGCACCAAACCGGCAAATAGCCAGCTGGAGACAGTTGCAGTGGTCCAGTCACAAGATGCGAGAAGGTGAACACAGGCCGACGAAGTAATGATAAAGAAGGGCCAGAAAAGGGGCGCCTGGGTGGCTCAGTGGGTTAAGCCGCTGCCTTCGGCTCAGGTCACAATCCCAGGGTCCTGGGATGGAGCCTCACATCGGGCTCTCTGCTCGGCGGGGAGCCTGCTTCCCCCTCTTTCTCTGCCTGCCTCTCTGCCTACTTGTGATCTTTCTCTCTGTCAAATTTAAAAAAAAAAAAAAAAATTTTTTTTAAATTAAAAAAAAAAAAAAAAAGAAGGGCCAGAAAGGATTGGGACGGAGGCAAAATGGGATCCACTGAATCTGGTGACCGAGGAGATGGTGGAATGTAGGCATGGAGAGGAGTCTCTCCATGAACTCTTAGTCTTCTCTCTTAGGCAAAATGGCAATGACATGCCCCACCATAAAGGATTTAAGAGGAAGAGGCAGGTGGAGTGGAAGGAGAACAATGCTTTGAAGGTGAGCCACCGGGAGAAGCCAGTGGGCATCCTCGGGGAAGCAGGTGGGCGTTGACTGAAGGTCTGGAACCCACGCGGCCCACTGAGCCGAAGATAGACTCACCGGAGTAACCCCCTGGGGACCCCTCTCCCGGGAGAATGTGTACAGTAAGAAGAGAAGAGGGCCCAGGACAGGAGAACACAGAGCCCCCCTCTTTCAGAAGAGTGTTGGAGAAGGAAAGATACAAAGAATAACACAGACCCCCGGGAGAAACCGAGAAAGAAGGAGTTTCAGGAGGAAGGGAGGAGCCAGGAATTTCAGCTGGGAGTTCAAGGATTAAGACTGAAAAGGAATCCATTGTGTTTGGCTGTTTATGCAAAGGTGGTACAGGAGGTTGAAGACCACGGGGCTTGTGAGTGGGGAAGCTGTCACAGAACCCCTTCTGGGGGTGAGGTGGGGGGCAAAAGAGCAGTGACCACACCTTTCGAAGTGGGCCTTAATGGAACAGCTCAGAAGGATCCAAATGGAACCGCAGATACAGGTGGTTGCCTCCTGCAGGTCTTCCATTCTCAAGCGTTCCTGGCTGGCTTGGCACCGGCCAGGAGTCTGCCATCTGGTGCTCAGGTCCGTGAGCCAGCAGCAAGCAGATCGTTCAGTTGAGTTGAGACCAAGAGATCTAGCAAATTCGCTAGCTAATTCAGTCGAGGAAAGGTTTCCAAGCATAAGCATTTTCAAAGGTAAGACCAATCTACTAGGACCTAAGATCCGCTCATGACCTTGAACAAGAACCAAGAGACTGAAAAAACCCCACGACGTAAATAAAGTGATTGGAATACACGAAGAACCCTGATTCTTCCTTTCCCCACAGCGCCCAGAATAATTTACTTCGTGTCTGAATTTATTAAGATGTAGATATTTTGTTTAGTTGGTTTCAAACCAAAACAAACTCTTCAACTGGAAAAGAGGAGAATCAGACCCATCAGAGGAAGCAGTGACCCAGTCGTGTTTAGGGATCTAGTGAAAACTGCTCCCTAGTGTTTTAAAATTCCCTTACTAAGGAAGACTAGGCAGAGCACAGAGGAATTGTAAGGCAGTTAAACTACTCTGTATGATACTATAATGGTGGGTATACATCTTTATCTATTTGTCCAAACCCATGGGCTATACAACACCAAGGGTAAGCCCTAATATAAACTACGGACTTTGGGGAATCAAGATACATCAGTGTCGGGTCATCAACTCTAACAGGGCGCCTGGGTGGCTCAGTGGGTTAAGCCGCTGCCTTCGGCTCGGGTCATGATCTCAGGGTCCTGGGATCGAGTCCCGCATCGGGCTCTCTGCTCAGCGGGGAGCCTGCTTCCTCCCCTCTCTCTCTCTCTGCCTGCCTCTCTGCCTACTTGTGATCTCTCTCTGTCAAATAAATAAATAAAATATTTAAAAAAAAAAAAAAAAAAAACTCTAACAAACGTACGGCTTTGTTGATACAGAGTGTGGGATGTTGGTGGCAGGGTAGGCTGCAGGAAGGCAGGGAGTATGTCGGAAATCTCTGTACTCTCTGATCACCTTTGCTGTGAATCTACAATTGCTCTGAAAAATTAAATCTTGGGGCACCTGGATGGTTCAGTGGGTTAAGCCACTGCCTTCAGTTCAGGTCATAATCCAGGGTCCTGGGATTCAGTCCCACACTGGGCTCCGTGCTCAGCTGGGGGCCTGCTGCTTCTTCTTCTGCCTCTTCCCCCTGCTTGTGCGCACGCTCTCTCTCTCTCTCTGACAAATAAATAAATAAAATCTTTAAAAATAAATAAATAAGGGGTGCCTGGGTGGCTCAGTGGGTTGAGCCTCTGCCTTTGGCTCAGGTCATGATCTCAGGATCCCAGGAACTAGCCCCATATGGGGGCTCTCTGTTCAGCAGGCTCCCTGCTGAGCAGAGAGCCTGTTTCCCCCTCTCTCTGCCTACTTGTGATCTCTCTGTCGAATAAATAAATAAAATCTTTTTTAAAAATTAATTAATTAAAATTAAAATTAAATACTTTTAAAATTCCTTTAATAGGAAAAGAGAAAGATTCTTATCCCTGATTTAGGATCCAAAGAGGAAGAGCTCAGGGCCACAAGCCTCTGGCCTTCCTCTTAAAAAGTCCAAAAAGTTGACCAAAGCAGGGAAGATCATGTCCCATTATTGAAAGCTATAGTTTACCAATTTAAAAAAAAAGAAGAAGAAAAAGAAAAAGCACCACTTGAAGACATTTCCATCCGCAGTACCACGGGGTAAGTTTTTCCCTCCGAAGAAGGATTTTAGACTCACACTGCCACCCAGCCCCTCCCAGTTCTGGGGAAGAGCCCACCGTGCGCTGTCCCTCCAAACTGGCCCTCCGTATGTTCTGTAGGGCTGCCTGATCTCTGTGTCTTGGTCAGAAGCAGGCACCACATCCTTATCCTGCTGCTATCAAAAGGGGCCATACTGATGCCACTGAAGAAAGACGGGCTGTTGCCCATAACCCTCCCCCACCAGCCCTTCATTTGCCCTTCTGAGCAGAGAAGATGCAAGCTGCCAGAAAGGAAGTGTGGGCCACGGGTACAGCTGCTGACTGACAGAGGACAAGGAAGTGTGAAAACATCCTACCGGGTCAGCTCCTCTTTAATCCTAACAGAAGAGACCCAGGGAACGCCTGCAACCCCATCCCGTGGATTGACCTTCACTCAGTGTATTTTTTCTGCCCCTGAAAAGCGAGTTTTCCCTCCCAGGAAGTGAAACACGGCAAAAGAGTCTCCCAGGAAAAACTCAGGAAGAGCAGATTGGCATTATAGGAAAACAAAAAGCAATTCTCCCCCTCACCCTGAGCTACAAAGGAAAAAGTTGCTTTATTCATTGAATCACTTCAGCTGCCCGCCAACCACACACATTTCTTTGCGAGCCTACTATGCGGCAGGTGCTTTTCTGGGTAATACGGACATCCCAAGGGGGAGAGGACATAGTCTCACCCGAGGAGAAATCCAAAGGAAAAGGACAGAAGCCCTCAAAAGAATCAGCAGTATGCGCGTGCATGCGCTATGTGGTGAATGGACACAGCTCGGGTTAATGATACCATTATTAGGGTTCAACATAGAAGCCTAAATATGATAAGCATCCTACTTCCTTAGGGTGTGTTATTCGCAGGAGAGCCCAAGGAAGGTGGGAACTTAATTGCTTAGGGGAATGTTGGTGTTTGTGCATAAGTCCATAATGCTACTCTAGATCCTGGATGCATAACCCCCTGCAGAAACATCCTGAAACCTGCCCGGGGTTCACACCTGGCAGCCTGGTTTTCCTCTGCATCCCAGAGCAGCAGAAAGAACCCAGAAGTATTCTCAGCATCCAGGACGCCACAGAGACCTGGGATGCTGAACAAACAGGACCAGCGGTTTGGGAACATGAAGAAAGTTTGAGTGGCAGGATAGAGCAGGATGGAACGGGAAGGAGATGGCTCCTTTGATCTTCAACCACCAAAGTGCTCCAGAAATCAATACTAGCCCCTGCCTTTTATGAAAGACGCCATCAAGGGGGACTGACTCTGAAGCGGCATGAAGAAAACAATGAAAGGTTATCTTTTTTTTTTTTTTTTGTAAGGAATATAGTCATTGTGAAATTCAGGAGCTGTCATGTGATGGGGCGCCTGGGTGGCTCCGTCGATTAAGCAGCTGCTTTCGGCTCAGGTCATGACCCCAGAGTCCTGGGATCAAGTCCAACATCAGGGCTCTCTATACAGTGGTGAGCCTGCTTCTCCCTCTCCCTCTGCCTGCTGCTCTGCCTACTTGTGCTCTCTATCTCTCTGTCAAATAAATAAATAAAATCTTAAAAAAAAAAAAAAACCTGTCCACATGTAAGCAATGGACACTGTTTATTTACTACTATTCTAACAGCAGCATCAGATTTTTTTTTTAAGTTTTCACAGAAGTGGTTTTAAAACGTGTGAGGGGGAGGGGAATAGCTAACCCAGGATCCAGGCATCAGCAGCATCTCCGTGCACAGTAGTGGGTGAGGAATTTTTGTCGGCATAATTCTAATGAACTGTTGTTTTATAGCTTGAAAGAACGTAATGGTAAGAATAAATGCCAAGCTCCAGTGTGGAACCTTAAACTTAACTGCAGAGAAGCGACTGTGTTTCGCGGGAGCTTCTAGAAGCATCGTGAGAATACAATTTTGCATCTCTGTGCTGCTCCAGCTGGGACGCCAAGCCCTGCGTTTCTGATTCTCTTTCCCCACAAGTGGCTTTCCTGTAAGAGGCATCAGGTCGAGTCTGAATCATAAGATGAACTTAGACCCAGACCGTATTTCTTCTTTAGGGGAAAGACAATTAATCAGAGGTTGGCCAGCTACTGAAATCAAAAAAATCACCATTCTGAATGAGCAGAGTGAGACTCCGAAAGCGGGTTAGGGCCCACAGAATGGACCAACACAGAAAGAGAAGGGGGTTGCTGATCCCCTGGGAGTGCTCGGGCCTCATTCTAGCTGAGCCCTCCGAGGCTGGTCAGACTCAATGGCTGATGTAGACAAGGCATAAGAGCACAGCTCCCCCAGAAGGAAACCTAGGACAAGACCAAACAAAGCCAGCTTGTCCCAGAGGGGTGGAAATTGCAAATCAAACAGCTGTTTGACGGCGGAGCAAATAGTATGTTCAAAAGGAGTCCGTGCTGTGTCGTGGGCTAGTCGTTTGCTAATTCAATCACGGTTAATGCACCTGCTCCAAGACAAGTTCTGCCAGGGGTAAGCATATATCATCCTCAAAAACTCCTGGCCTCCTGCAGGAGACACGGGTATGAAGCACCCATACCACACAGCCCAACCCAGCACCCATGTGACAGCACCGAGGACAGAGGGACAAGGCAACACAAAGGAGCTTGCAAGGGGAGGTCCCCCAAGTCCCACTGCCAGACATCTTTCTCACGAAAGAGCGAAAATACACTTGTTGAATATATTTCTGTTGATAAAGTTAAGGGGTTGGGGTTTGTTGTTTTTTTTCCATTTTGAGCAGTTTGTTGGAATACAGAACATTAAGGCCCCTCTCAGAACAAGTGAAAAGCAAAAAACAGCACATTTTCCATAGTTGCATTGAAACTCTTCATCCGCGCCAGATTTCAAAGTTCAGTTCAGAGACGCAGTAATTGACGTAGGTGACCTTCCTGTAACATGAGGGATGCCCCTCTTTCTTTGGTTAGTATAGGTTTTCGTTGTACAAAGAAATTCAAAGTGCTAAAGAAAGCCAATCAGACGCTGTGGGGGACGGGAGAGAGAGCCATCTCCTGAATCCGTTTCCTTCCGGGCTGATAAAGGACAGTTGCATAATTCTTTATCTCTGAAGTTCTTTTAACTGGCATTTTATTGCAGAATGATTTTTTAATGTAACAGCTGAACATCCAGCTATTTCTAAGTGCTGCATAGAACCAAAAAGCCGGCAGAGAGGCAGTTGGTCTGACACGCTCTTGCTGTGGCTAATGGAGAATGTTTATTTAATATTCAGATTCACTTCCCTCTTCGGATCTAATGGCATTATCTCCGAAGGAAACTCTCCGATTTGGGCTTGGGTACAATAATCAGCTCGTAACAGGGTGCAGGGTGTCAGGGTCCATGGTCTCGCGCCGCAGGTACAGACGCCGGAGCTCTGCGGTCACCTGTGGATGGAGGGGAGTGGTGGTCTGGTGTCAGCAAGCCACCAAAGTGGACCCAGAGAGGCGAGCTTCCCGGGACACTGCCGGGGCCCAAGGAGGCCTTTAGTTCCAGCCTCAGCCTCTCCCTTGACCTAAAACTCCTAAGTGCAAATGGTCCCTGATTCAAATCAAGTGCGGCCAGATGTTCACTTAGGAAAACAGATGATGGGTTTCAAAATTCCTGTTGCTCGGGGTGCCCGAGTGGCTCAGTCGCTAAGCGTCTGCCTTCTGCTCAGGTCATGATCCCAGAGTCCTGGGATCGAGCCCCGAATCGGGCTCCCGGCTCATCTGGAAGCTTTCTTCTCCCTCTCCCGCTCCCCTGCTTGCGTTCCCCCTCTTGCTGTGTCTCTCTCTGTGTCAAATAAATAAATAATCCCCCTACCCCCCCCAAAAAAAAACTCCTGTTACTCAAGCCAAAAAAGGAAAAAACAGCATAGCCATTCTTCAAAATAGCCTGAACACCATGGATGGCCATGGGTCACACGGTGGGTCACAGCCTGGAGCACACAGTGTATTAGGAGTTACTCTTTTTTTATTTTTTTAAATCCTATATAGGTTTTCACTGTACAGAGAAATTCAGTGTGCCAAGGAAAACCCATCAGACACCGTAGGGGAAGAGTCTCTAGTTCCACTGTATCTCTTATCCTGGCCCTCTGTGCCCTGACCCTCAGTACGGACCCAGGACCTACGGGGGGCCCAGGGTCTTAAGGCAGAGAGTGAGAGCAGTGAGGAATGGGCTGGGAACTTCAAAGAGGCTGGGATGGCGATGGCCAGTGACCCCCGTGGTGATGACGGGTTACCCCACGTGAATGTGCCCCTGCTCCTGCCAGCCCATGTGCTGGGGGCCAACACCAGCTGCCTGGCCCGCTTACTCGCACCCGCCCTGGTCCCCAGAACCAGGCAGGTGGCCTGAGGTGGGGTCTTCAGGCTCCATGCCTGCATTTCTGTCTCTCCTCCTCTTTCTTCATAGCAGTCTTTTCTTTCAGTTTCTCCTTACAGCACCCTGTTCTTAAATGGGGCATTTCGGTTATTCCTATCAAGTTATTGAATGAGGTAAAGACTAAGTCCATTACCAAAAACATTTTATTATGAGAAACTTATCATTCCATGGGGGCTAAACGATGCCACAAAGATAGTTGTCATTTTTTTCTGTAGAGTTTCCAGTCCGATTGGAAATGTCTGGTCTCCGGCCCTGGACCCTCTGCAGCCAGCATGGGCTTTGCTCCTCCATGCTCCCTCTTTTTTCTTTTTTTTTTTTATAATTTTTTTTTAAGATTTTATTTATTTATTTGAGAGAGAGACAGTGAGAGAGAGCATGGGCGAGGAGAAGGTCAGAGAGCAAAGCAGATTCCCCATGGAGCTGGGAGCCTGATGCGGGACTAGACCCCGGGACTCTGGGATCATGACCTGAGCCGAAGGCAGTCGTCCAACCAACTGAGCCACCCAGGCGTCCCCTCGGTGCTCCCTCTTAAGGGAGGGGAGGACACAGCCGCACCTAGTCAGGCTCCAAAGGAGAAGGGCTGCGGGGTGAACAGACTTTTTCATGTCAGTCTAGCCACCAGTCCCCGGGTACTCCACTAAACAGTCTGTTCCCTGCATCTCCCCTGCACCCCTTTCCCAGGAAGGGGCCACAGAGAGGAGAGCGAAGGACACCCCCATCCCAGCCTCCCTGAAGTTTCCAGCCACGGGCACTGTGGAACTCTGAGATGGAACAGCACTTCTCGCAAAACACGGGGAGACGCTGACCTGTGGTGCTCCCTTGCGCTAACCAAGAACGATTTTATCGGCCCAACGCAGCCACAAGCTGCGTGCACCCAGCCCTCCACGTGTACCCAGCCCTCAGTGGCTTCTGAGAGCACACTGTGGATGTCAGTGAAGACCGCCCAAATGAGAGCAAGCAGAGGCTGTTCGTTCAGAGCTGGTGACAGCGGGAGAGTCAGGCACCATCACTTGATCTAGGGGTTCAAAGACAGCCAGTGGAGCCAGGAGGCTTTTCAGTGCTAAAAGAGCAAAGACCTCGGGTATAATCCCGCGGGATGCTGCTGGTGAGGGCACGACGTAGGCGGGCCAGCTAGAAATAGGGCATCCTGATTGGTTAAGAGAACTTGTCTGCTTTTCTCCTAATTGGTCCTGCTTTGGGGTGGAGGGCAAAAATGAAGGAAGCGGTCAGTTACTATTGGAGTCCTGGCCCTTTGGGGCCAGTTGTTACAGGATTGTTGTTTGCCTTCCTAGACAGGTTGCTTGAGATAATGGCTTCATTTCCTGGGCTGGGTGCTGCAGGCTGTGGGTCAGAATTTGATCTTTACATATGACAAAGCCATCGTCCTTTCCTATTTTCTGTCCTCCGCATGCATCCATAGAGAGAGCGGCTAAGTCAGTTAGCAGAGAGCCCCCGTCCTGTGTAGGCCCTGGAACAGGATCCAGGGCCAGGACCTATCTGGAATTCTGGCCCTTCCTACCCTGGAAGGTTACTTAGCACCTCTGAGCTCCCTTAGCTTTAGTATAACATGAAGACGAGAGTACTTTCCAGAAGGACCATAATGAAAATTAAGGTGATGCACAGGACACAGAGCAGAGCATGGTGACTGCCCTTTCCTGCCCCCCAGCCCCAATTCCCATCATGCCTCAATTCACACTGTGGTGTAAGGGCAGGATCTGATGGGTTCCCCTTCCCAGGAACATCTGCACCTTACAGGGGACAAAGTCCAAGTCTGATATAAAGAAACAGCCCAGAATCATGGGATTTTTCTAAGGGCACCTCCAGTTGCCTGCAGCCAAACTGAACCGCAAAAGGAAGGGATCCTAGGATTTGAGCCCCTCCAACCCACTCCATAACAACATTTCTTTCCAGGGACCTGCCCAGGAGGCACCTCTGCCATGCTCCATCATTGCTGCAGCTAATGGACAACTAATGAGCACAGGGGCTGCTAAATGAGCACAGGGTTGCAATTTTAAATAAGTTGGCCAGGAAGTTTCATTGAGAAGATGGATATTTGCACTAAGGCCTGAAGGGGATAAAGGATGGGACCAGGAAAACTATATAGAGAATAGCTACTCAGGATAGGGAGAGGCAAGTGCAAAGGCCCTGCGGTTTGTATGAACATAATGTCAGGGCCACTATTAAGAAGAAAGGGCCCCAGGTATTTGGATGTGTATGGAGGCCAGCATTCAAGGCCTAGGGGAGCCTGTGGGGCCTCCCCGCGGATGGTACTAGTTTGCATGTTAGGCTATAGAGTCTATAGAGAACCGCACCTGTGAGAAATCATGAACAGCAAGTCAATGGCTTAGCAGTTGGTCGAGTTTTCTTGTGAATTTGTGAGTTCAGGGCTGAGACTGACAATTTTCTGCAAGAGTACCTTCCACCAGTGGTAGTTTCTCAGAGCAGCCCTAGCGAATTCATACACCATAGGTTTGCCTTTCCCAGAATATCACGTAGTCAGAATCCCACATGATGTAATCTTTGCAGATCGGCTTCTTTCACTTTGCAACACTCATTTAAGTTTCCTCCATGCTTTTTCATGGCTTGATAGCTCCTTGCTTTTTAAGAATATGCCGTTGTTTGGAGGTATTGTCATCCATTCACCTACTGAAGGACTTAAAGGCAGCGTGCCTTCTGGCCCTGGGAAGACAACCAAGGCTTAGACAACATTCCAGTTCAGCCCAGAAGCGTTCTGATTCCCTTTAAGCAAAGAATTTCTAGTTACTTAATTTCTTGTCTGTAAAATGGGATTGTGCTACCTGGCAGAATTTCTTCCACCAGGTGCAGGAAGGGGGAGCTCCGTGGTATGGTGGGGCAAGGATGCTGAGTGTGGTCTGGAATTGCTAAGGTGGTGGGATTTGTAGAGCAGCCTGCAAGGCAGACCAGAAGCTAGCTGTTGCAGGAGGACCTCAGCAGACCTGGTGGGAATTCCTGGGCTACGGATGGACTTTGGCCAGCCTCACAGAGACCCCTGTGCTGGGCTGAGGCTGAGCACTGGAAGGAAATGTCCTCAGGGCACAGGTGCAAAGTGCTTATTTCCAGAACATAAAAAGGAATCCTACAGACTGACATAATAAAAAGATGCCCTATTAAAATGGACAAAAGGCTTGAAGCAGACATTGCATGAAAGAAGATGCATGAAGAGGCAGTAAACAGGGGCGCCTGGGTGGCTCAGTGGGTTAAAGCCTCTGCTTTCAGCTCAGGTCATGATCCCAGGGTCCTGGGATCGAGCCCCACATCGGGCTCTCTGCTCAGCAGGGAGCCTGCTTCCTCCTCTCTCTCTGCCTCTCTGCCTACTTGTGATCTCTGTCAAGTAAATAAGTAAATAAAATCTTAAGAAAAAAAAAAGAGGCAGTAAACATCACTGGCCATCAAGGAAATGCAAATTAAAATCACAGAAAGCAATTCATACCCACTAGAATGCCTTAAAATCCAGCAATACCAAATGTGGGCCAAGATATAGAACAGGGTTCAGCAAACTTTCTCTCTAAGGAGTAGATGTTAAATATGTTCTGCTTTGCAGGCCATAGGATCTCTGTGGCAGCTGCTCAGGGCTAAATTGTACCAAGAAAGGAGCCACAGACCACACAGAAACACATGAATGTTGTTGTGTTCCAATAAAATTTTATTTATAAACACTTAAATTTGAATGTCCTAGAGTTTTAAGTATCGTGATGTATTATTTTTCTTTTGATTTTTTCCCCCTAGCCATTTAAACCCTTCTTAGCTCATGGATTATATACAAAGCAGGTGGCAAACCAAAGTTTGCTGAGTCCTGATCTAGAACCTAAAATGTCACTCTTTGTTGGTGGTACAAGTAAAATTGTACAATTAAGTCAAAGAATTAGTGGGAAATTTTTTGAGAAGTTAAACATAGACCTATCCTAAGATTCAATAATACCTCTCCTAGGAATTTACCCAGAAAAATGAAAGCATGTGTTTACATAAAGATTTGTACAGAATGTTTATATCAACTTTATTCAAGATGGCCAAAAGCCGGGGCACCTAGGTGGCTCAGTTCAGCATCTGACTCTTAGCTCACTCAGGTCTTATCTCAGAGCTATGAATTCAAGCCCTACATTGGGCTCCACACAGGGCATGGAACCTATCTAGAAAGAAAAAGAAAAAAGAAAGATAGCCAAAAATGGGAAACAACCCAAATTTTCATCAACGGGGGAATGAATAAACAAATTACATACATTCAGGCAATGAAATATTCAACAAAAAAAAAGCTACTAATAGAAAACATAACATGGATGAATTTTTTAAATTTCATGTACTTACACAAAAGAGTGTACTAAAACAACTATTTATATGTAATTCCAGTAAAAGGTAAAACCAATCTATGATGATAGAAATCAGGATAATAGTTTCACAGGCCAGATTTTTGGAAAGAGTCATGAGGCAACTTTCTGGGGTCATGGAAATATTCTGCATCTCAATTGGAGTGGTAATTATACAAGTGTAAATGTGTCAAAACCTATCAAACTGTACACTTAAGATCTTCACTGTATTTTATTGTACTTCATTGTAAATCTTTTTTTTTTTTTTTAAATGCAGTCCTGAAAAGTAGTGCATGGCACATACATAGTAAAAGATTAATAAATTCACTATTTTAAAAAGGACTTTTTATAAGGATAGATACGTTAAAATTCAACAAGCATGATTCTAGGTATACAATGAGATAATAAATTATGGTTTGCTACATCATACCTAAATTTAATATGCTTCATACAGAAAGAAGGTGATTACCACTGTGTTCTAATGATCCCAAAGATTCAACACCAAACTCGGGAGTGGGACTGCAGTATTGGGCGGGCGGGGGGGTGGGGGGTCGCTTCTCTCCGTCATGAAGTTGGGATTGGAAGAGGAGTTTTGTGTCCAGACTGCCTGCCTGTTTGGACACTTACTGAACTGGTACATAATGACAGGGACCCCAGTACTGCTTTTTTTCTTTTATGCCCTGTTCCCATCTGTCTTCTCTCTACACCAGGACCCCAAATTGAAGTTATAAACCTGAAACTAAAAGGCAGAAAGCCTGATAGGAAGCCATTCACGGGGCCAATGGTGTAGAGAGAATGCACGTGGCTTGCTTTAATCCGCACTCTTTCTATCCTGAGGGATGGAATTCCAACTCAGGCTCATGGAAGTTGAGAGACAGAGGAATAGCATATAAACAAGAAGTCGATGACATCGGTGTCATGGGTGCTCCGTCGTTTCCAGGTCTCTGTTCTGCCATGTTCTGGCTGTTATCTCAGATACACTACCGGAGACCCTGTCATCACTGAGTCTCGAGAACCCCTGGGAAAGAACCCTCTCAATGCTGGGCTGAACAGCTCAAATGAGAGTTGAAAATTGTTTCTAACTGGCATTTGTTCCTGTCACATATCTCAGGGTTGCTTTGAAAAAAAAAAAAAAGAAAAGAAAAGAAAAGAAACAAAGTCTAGTTAACATACCATGTTCCTACTAGTTGCAGGCATACAAAAGGGATTCAACATTACATGTATTATGAAATGACCACAGCGCTGAATCTGTTCACTGTCTGTCCCGGCACAAAGTTGCTTTTCAAGACGAATTCACTTTAATATTTTCTAAAATTCTTCCTGACCTTAGTTTCACCATTAGTCTTTGGTAAGGTACCTATCGAGTTCTCCGTACTTTTATTTCCTTACGGTGAGGAAATGAACAGAAACATAGATATTTGCTACGTCACCATAAGGAAAGGAAATGTTCCTGGATTCCTGTCTTAGACAGTGAGTGTTATAACACCAATCAATATCGCAAGCTAAAAACACTTACGCATTTTGAAGGTAAATTGTTTCCTTGGGAGCCTACTGCTGAAGGACTGCTTCCTCTCAGGGGAGAAATCAGAAGGCATCACTTAAAGTCCTGGGGGTTTAAACACATTGGTGTGGGTGGACCATTTAGCAAAGTCTCACTGCGAAACGTCAGAACCACTGGGAGGGAAGGATCGCTGGTATCATATCCTTTATTTGTTCTTTGGTCTTTGTGTTTGGCAGCAGACAAGATATGTAAGCCATTTTTCTAAAACCATGGGAATGACATTCAGAATGTCGTGTTGGTGGGATCGAAGGCTCACAGACCCGTTGGCCATCGCATCATCTAACACACAGACATGGGACCTTTTTTCCCTGAGAAGTTAAGAAGAAAACAAGCTTCCCTGACCAAAGTTAGGTCGTTTTCAACATGACACAGCTGTGTTCCTTACCACTCACATCCTTGCCTGTGTGTGTGTGTGTGTGTGTGTGTGTGTATAATACCACCAGTAACTGCCATTCTGCCATTTCAAGAGTACTTGACAGCTGACTCTCTCTGTCCCTTTGTCCTTCTTTTTGGTATCTCTTCACACTTCCAGTTTCCACCCATGGAAAACTGGTCTTTTTTTTTTTTTTTTCTTTTTATCACCTGCCTAAACTCCATCTTATCCTTCACATCGGAGCTCACTGATCACTTTCTCTTCAGAGGGTCCTTCCTGGTGCTCATTTTATTCTTCCCCAGGGTAACTGTCTCTTTTCGTCACAGAACTTACCACATTTCACAACTGTATTTTCATTCATGCTTTTGCTTAGTGTCTGATGCCCCAAAGCTCCTAGGACCAGGGACCTCATCCTTCCTGTCTTCTGCTCCGTCGCCAGGGGCCATCGTGATGGCTGCAGGAATGGTTTTCAATAAATAAATGTCAGAAGAAGACCAGAAGGATAATAAGCACCAAGTGTAAATGCTGGTGGGCACCCGTCCTTTCTTCTTGCACCCCAGCCAGTGGAAGTTAGGGGGCATGGTGCGGAAGATCCCGTGAAGAGATAAGGCAGCAAACTTTGTTTTAAGGTTATTTTGTTTTAGTATCTTTTGAGGCATGACTGAACCTGTAACATACGAGGTCCAGGTGTACAACATAATGATTCAACATCTGTAGATACTGCAAAATGATCACCATAATGAATTTGGTTAACATCTGTCACCACACAGACTTATAAATAAATGGTTTTTCTTGTGATGAAGACTCTTAAGATCTACTCTCTTAGTAACTTTCAAATATGCAATGCAGTATTATTAACTCTAGTCACCAGGCTATGTATAACATCCCCAGGATCTACTTATTTTATAGTAGGGAGCCGAAGGGTACAAACCCCCCTTTCTAGTGAACCACTTCCCCCTTTGATCCGCACTGTGAACCCACCAGACAGGACCTCTCTGTACCCTCTGCTTGCCTTGTCCTTTGCTCCTGGAATCCCTTCCCCATGCCCTTCCAAGGCTTGATCCTCCCCACATTTCAAAGGCCATCTCAAGTGTTACCTCCTCTTTGAAACCTATCCTAATCCCTTCTGTTGGAAGTCATGTTCATATTATACGTACTTCCCTTATAACGCTTTTTACCATATATTGTAGATATTTATAAATGTAGCTTAAATCTGCTATCGGATTCTATATTCCATGGGAGCCATGTCCATTCTGGTTCATTTCTGTGTTCTCCATACAATCTGGAAGAATCTGGCACAGAATAAATCAGAAATAACCATTGACAAAACAGAAAGGAGAACAGGGACATCCCACTATGCTTTTTCATTTCAATTCAGAAAGACTGTCATCTTTTTTTTTTCTTAATTGAAATATAATTTTCTTTTTCTTTCTTCATTGACATATAATTCCCATACCATGAAATTCATTGTTTCTAAGATCTTACAAGTCGGTGGCTTTTTGTGTATTCACGAGGTTGTAGAATCATCACCACTGTCTAGTTTCAGAACATATTCACACTCCCCCCCAAAAGAAATCCCCTGCTTATTTTCCACCCCCTCCCAGTCCCTGGCAACCACTAGTCTAGCTTCTGTTTTTATGGAATGGTCTATTCTAGGCACATCACATAAATAATGATACAATATGTGTTCTCTGTTGTTTAGTTTCTTCTGCTCAGCATGATCTCATCCACGTGTGTCTGTACTTTCTTTTCATGGCGTAATAAGACTCCACTGCACAGACGTGCGACATGATTTGTCCATTCATTCAGTTGATGAGCATTTGGGTTATTTCCACCTGTTAGCCCTTATGAAGAACGCTGGCTGAACATTCATGTACAAGTTACAGCCTACACATATGTTTTCTTTTCTCTTAGGTAAATATCTAGGAGCGGAATTGCTGGGTCATATGATAACCCTGTCTACCCTTTTGACAAAGTGTAAAACAGTCTGCAAAGCAGCTGAATCATTTTACATTTCCACCAGCAACAGGTACAACCTATTCCAGGCTTTCCTCATGCTCGCTGACACTTGTTATGGGGTATTGTCTGTCTTCTTGATTTTGCCATCCTAGTGGGTGTGTTGTTTTCACTGTGCTCTTAATTATTATTTTCCTAATGACTCATATATTGAGTCTCTTTTCATGTGTTGATTGACCATTTGTGTCTTCTTTATTTTTAAGATTTTATGTTTTTATTTATTTGAGAGAGAGAGTGAGCATGTGCAGGAGGGAGGAACAAATGGAGAGGGGGAAGCAGATTCCAAGCTGAGTGCGGAGCCCACTGCCAGGCTAGAGCTCATGACCCTGAGATCATGACCTGAGCCGAAATCAAGAGTCCACTGCTCAACTGGCTGAGCCACTCAGGCACCCCACCACTGGGCACTTTTTTTTTTTTTTTTTTTTTTTAGTATATGTGCTGCCGAAGCGAGCACTACTTTTTTTTTTTTTTTTAAAGATTTATTTATCTTGTAGAGGAAGGATGAGGGAGAGAAACTTAAGCCGACTTGCACTGAGCAAGGAGCCTGACAGGGGCTCTATCCCCTGACCTTGAAATCATGACCTGAGCTGAAACCAAGAGTCCGACAATCGATGGAGCCACCCAGGCGCCCCACGACTCACCCTTTTATGTGCTAGCCAACGGGTACAGTATATACTTCAAAGTATATTGAAGATGTCAATATACTTTGAATCGCTGTTTTTTTAATCAATGTCAGTGTTAAGTCTGCAGAACCCAATGACTGATAATGAACAGAATATTTTAACAGCTAACAGCAATTATGTAGGCAGAAGTACGGGGCCATTCAGGAAGAGAGGAAACAGTATTAGGAGGAGAGAATGGAAAGAAGGAATGGATAAAGGAGATGCTGTGTATTTTTGAAGTAGCAATTTTCTGAGCTTTGATTAGCTGACACCTAAGAAACAGCAAACAGGGGGGAAAGGAGAAATGAAACTACGCACCGTCCTGCTGAGAAGGAAAAGGAGGCGGTGCCTGGCAGCCCAGCTTGCATTGGAACTTGTGAGAAGTGCTTAAGTTCTGAGCTCACGGTTGGGTTATTCCTAGATCCAGCCGCCAGGTGGTGATGTCGAACTGGGAAGGGCCAAGAGCTCTTGGGAACAGGGTTTTTACAGTCAGCTACCTGTGCACCAGGGACTCTAGTAGCCAATACTGGTTACTTGAGGTGGCTGCCGCCCAAGTCAGTGTTCTGTTAGTGGGAGAAATAGCATGTATTAAGCTCCTTGGTATGAAATAGTGGGTACTGGAAAATTTCTTCCATTACCTTGCGTCAAAGGGAAATTAAATTGGTCTGTTTGATGCTTGCCCTGCCCAATGGGCTGCCACGCAGCCCCCATGGATGAGGCCGAGGCTGGGGGTGGTGGTGGGGGGGTTGCTTACCAGGACACCCCCCAGCAACACTCTGGAATTGGAGTTAAACCAGCAGCAGGCCCCATCCTCTCATCTGTATGTTCTCTTTCTTCTCTTCCGGGAGTATTTTTTCTGTGCTAGAGAAATCCAAGCCCCCAAGACGTGTGTGCATATTGTGTGCACTTGTGATTCTGCACATTCCTGGGCAGGCCACACCCCTGTCCATTCTGCAAAACTTCTCTGGTCCCCTCTGTCCCAGGGTTAGCACACCACCTGCTAACTGCCTCCTGATTCCAGTTTTGTCCTACCTGTAGTCCGTTCTCCACGGACCAGAATTCTTTTGAGACCAAACTTTCCCCATCACTGCCCTGCTTCTGACAGCTCCATGACTTCTGTGGTCCTTGGGATAAAGGATAAAATCCTTAACAGAACCCAGGGCTAGTCGGTGTGTGTGAATCACTCCTTGAGACACCTAGCACGTAGTCGGCGCTCAATAAATACTTGGGGAGATCAGTGATACACTCCACCTGAAATGCCCAAATTCCGAGACCCCCCAAAGACAACCACCAGAGTCCAGAGTCAAAGCCAAACAGCAAGGGTCGTTTATTACGAGTTCGAACCCAGAACTCCGTGCACCCGTTATTGGTGACGCTAAGAGGTCCCGAGCTCGGGATCACAACACCTTTTATACACTATTTTGGGGGAGGCAGGGACTTAGCATACATCATAGTATCGCCACATACCACGGGAAAATCATAAAGCAACTCTATAATATGACTGGCACACTACAGAGCGGGAAAAGGCTGGGAACAGATTATTGGTTAGGTCAAAGGGCTGTCATTCTTCAAACTGCTTGGTTGGCACCGCTAGGGTATGTGTCGCCTCCGGATTGGCCGGGGTCTCCTTGTCAAGCCGTGGGGTGCCAGATGGTTATTATCTCTTGCACCCAGAGCCAGGTGGGGGGTCTGGGAGTGGTCATTCTGTCAGGTTCAATTCTGGGTGGGGGATGTGCAGTTACAGAGTGTCTATAGAAAGTCTGCTGGTATTTTTCCATCTCCTCATGGGTTAGCAAGTGAAGGTACAGAAGCAGAAATAGCGGTTAGCTGTATAATGATCATAATTTTATTCCCTAAGCTTCTCACACCCAAACAAAACGCAAATATCAGGCAGGTGAGAAGGTAAGGAGCTGACAGAGAGTTAGCAGTCAAGAAGTGCTTCGTATTTTCCCCTGACTGATCTGTGCCACGTACTGGGGTGGGGGTGGGGGAGGGGTTTGCAACTGCAAGACTTTTTTCAAGACTTTCATGCTCCCAGCTCACCAGGAAAGATTAAAGCATGGGGTTGGGGGGAAGAAGGGGATGCTCTCATGTTCTTGGACAGATGCAACTGTCTTTCCAAAAGCTCAGTGGTTTCTTGGTGGACTTGAGGGGGTGACAAAGAGCAATAACCATTTCTTTATGCAAAAGGATCAAATCACATGGACTGGATTATGTTGAAACCATCATCGCTGGAGCTCTGGGGGCTGAAGGCAGGTGATGTGACCTAAGTGAATTACTCTCAGGCTCCAGGCAGCTCTGGGGAGAGGACAATGGCTTGGTTATTTGCATTTGTAGTAAAAACATGATCGACTAGATTCAAAGGAATCCAACTTTTCTTTATATACTTTTTATAGTATATACTGTACTTTATATACTTTTCTATGTTCCACTTTTAAAGGAAAAGGGGGAGGATGACGAAGGATCACATTCTTAACATACAGTCAAAACGGGATCAATAAAGATTCTGTCACTCTTCTGCTCTATTGTAGGAATTGTGCCTGGAGTTGGGTGTGTTTTTGTAAGTAAAGGATATGTTTTTAATTTCCGTTCCAATATACTCGATCAAATTATATCAGGAGTCAGGAAAGTCACATTTTTCATCTCATTGTACTTCACCACTAATTCTATAGCAATAATTCCCGTCTTGGGATTGGTGAGAGGATGGATATCCAGAGGTCCTTGAAACATCTGGATTTGGGAACTAGAGTGTGGGAACTCTCACTGAAGCCCGAGACCCAGTGTCAAAGACCCTTCTTCCACACTGACCGTGACTGCATATTTTATGACATTAAGCAATATTGTCAATTATTTTATGTAGAACTCATCATACTCTTCTGTCTTCCTTTGCATATGTTTGAAAATTTCCACAATAAAACCTTTTTTTAAAAAAAGTCTCCTGCAAGAGCCTGAGTAGCTCAGTTGGTTGAGCCTCTGCCTTCAGCTCAGGTCATGATCCCAGGGTCTTGGGACCGAGCCCCACATCAGGTTCCCTGCTCAGACCCCACCTCACTCATGCTCTCTCTCTCTCTCTCTCTCTCAAATAAATAAAAAAAAATTTTTTTAAGATATTCAAAAAAATTTTTTTAACTTTTAAAAAATGAAGACATCTCCTGCATCCTACAGTGAAGAGTGTAGAATTTTGATCATTTCTTTTGGTTTCTATAAGATCTTATAAAATCAAAGAAAGATAAGTTACTTTAAGAACACTTTATTTGGTTAAGCAGGAATGCAAAGTAATGTTCCAGAAATATATTCCATGAAGACTCAACTATCTCCTTTTATTCTTAATGGCAGGGGAGAGGGGGTTCTACTCTGCCAGAAACATTCATATGCAGTGGTAAATCCTTTTTCCTTTATGGATTATAGACTTTAAAAAGATGCTAATAGTGTTCATGGAAAATCTATGTCCATAAATACATTACTTCAGATTTTTAATAACCCAAGATCATAATTTAGAATAGGGTAAACAGAAACAATTGTGAAACATGATCAAAACAGAAAGAGCTGAGTGTGAGGAGATTTCTGTCCATTTGGTACTGACAAGCACAGCACAGAACAAAACTAGGCACAGCTGGGTAGGGGTCCTCACGGGCATCATGGGTACCATGGGGACGTCAGGGGCCTGCCTAGGATCCTAATCTCCCCAAGGCATTGGCTTTGGGTTCCCAGAAGGATACCACCAGTCCCTTAATGGAGGCCCTGGAGTCTTTCTTTCATTCACTCAGTGAACATCAAGGATCTGACAACCATGGTAGGAAATAGCCTTTGGAGGGGCTTACTCTAGTAGAGAGTCCTGGCCTTCACAGAGCCACGGCCATGAGGGAGGGAGTTAAAACCCAAGTGGGATTTTCATGAGATGAGTCCAGGGACCTCTTTGGGCAGGAGACACTGGCAGGGGCCTAGGTTTGGGAGAGGATTTGCAGAGATGCACAGAGATGCTGTAGGAAACCTTTCCAGACAAAGGGAGGGGCCAAACTACCTTGGGAAGGACAGAGTGCTGGGTGGGTGGGAGGGTTGGCAAACACTGAGAGGATTATTAGCAAGCCCTGCTGGCAGAGCTGTGGGGCGAACTGAAGATGTGGCTACAAAGGATGGGTGACTTCAGTAATTTCCATCGCCAATTGGTTTCTTTAAAAGAATGTAAATTAGGGGGCCTGTCAGTTGGTTAAGTGTCTGCCTTTGGCTCAGGTCATGATCCCATGGTCCTGGGATTGAGTCCCCATCAGGCTCCTTGCTCAACGGGGAGCCTGCTTCTCCCTCTGCCTGCTGATCCCCCTGCTTCTCTTTCAAGTAAATAAATAAAATCATTTTTTAAACATATAATAAAGGAGCACCTGGGTGGCTCAGTGGGTTAAAGCCTCTGCCTTTGGCTCAGGTCATGATCCCAGGGTCCTGGGATTGAGCCCCGCATGGGGCTCTCTGCTCAGTAGGGATCCTGCTTCCTCCTCTCTCTCTCTGCCTGCCTCTCTGCCTACTTGTGAACTCTGTCTGTGAAATAAAATAAATATATCTTTAAAAAATATACAAATTAATTGTAAAAAATGCAGAGAATGTGGAAGGACAGAAGCAAAAAAATGAAAACCTCCCCTTCCCCCAGGCCCACAGTGTGCCTCCAGAACTGTTATTTTTCCCCCCCACTGGTGGGCTGAGATTGCTTTTATTAAAGATACTTGTGTGCAGTTTTATCTCTTTCTATCGTGGAGGCATTGATTTTACTTTTAACTAATTGGAAAGTTAAATAATAGTAAAGGCAATCGCCTGAATGTGGACTTGAAAAAGCACCAGGGCATACATGCAATGGAATATGACTCAGCCATCAGAAAGGATGACTAGCTACCCTTTACATCAACATGGAGGGGATATAAGTGAAGCAGAGAAAGACAGCTTCCCACGGTTTCACTCATCGGTGGAACAGAAGGAAGAGCAGGGAGGACCACAGGGAAGGGAGGGAAATCTGAAGGGGTAGAAATCAGAGAGGGAGATGAACCAGGAGAGACTATGGACCCCAGGAAACAAGCTGAGGGTTTCAGAGGGGAGGGCGGAGGGGGGAGGGATAGCCAGGTGATGGGTATTAAGGAGGCACATGTTGTAATGAGGACTGGGTGTTATATGCAACTGACGAATCACTGAACACTACAGCCAAAACTAATGATGTACTCTACAGTGGCTAACAGAAGATAATAAAATAAGTAAAATAGAATAGAATAAAAATTTTTTAAATGAAAAAGTTCCAGGGACCCCTTGACAATGCCTTTGTACAGCATCTGTCCTAAAAGATTCACGCCAGTACTCCTCAACCCCCATTTGCAAAAGGCCCCCGGGGTGGGGGGGTGAGCCCGTGTCTGAAAGGAGATTTTGCTGTGTGTTTGGAAGCTGCTGGTGGTCATATTCTCCTTCGGCGCCTGAAAGGCATCCTTCAGAGTTTTCCCACATCAGCTGTGGGTGGACGTTTCCCAGATGTACTAAAAAAGACAGACATGACAGCTAAATGCTGTGAGATGGCAGGTCAGCTCCTGAAAGAGGGATGGAGGGGTGACTCTAAGAGTCATCTTCCTTTCTATTGGTGGACTGTCAATGGGGACTGTAGATTAGCTCATAGGACTGGAGTGATGTTAGCAGTTCGATGAGAGACTCTTGTTCTTAGGAAAGATGCATTGACAAGGACCTAATATCTGCATCTTACTCTCAGATAGTCCCTGGAACATGCGTGTATCTATGAAGTATGTTTTCATAAGTATGCATGCATCATATGCATAGAGCGTATGATAAAGCAGATACAGCCAACGTGCTTACATGGGTGAAGGGTATGCAGACCAATGTTGTGCCATTCTTACAAAGTTTTGTAAGTTCAGAATTAAAAACTGCAAACATCCATGTAGCCAAATATCTATGTGGTGACGATGAAATTAGCTTGCACGTTAGTTGTCCTTGTCGCAGAATAGCTTGCTTCTTTGCAGTAATAACCCGTAAATGCTTCACCTTGTGTATATCGTCTTCTAGTCAATTCTAAGGATCTTGAGCACCTTTCCACTCACCCTCTCTGACCCCCCAAGTTCTAGCAAATTTTTCTCAATGCTTCTCCCTTCCACTCTTCCTCAAAATGTGTATTGTCTTCACCACCCTGGCTGGGTCTCCAGTTCTGTGTAGATTGGACCCCCCCCCCACTTGCTTGCCCCTTCCCTCATCTTTCCAGTGAGGGGGTCATTCTTCCTTCCAAAAGCATGGCCCACGTCGGATTACAGCACAGGGTCACCTGCCCAACATAGCAGTGCAGTCTCAAACCCAGGTGACTCTGCTTCCCAAACCATGAGCCTGGCACAGGGACACATCAGCTCAGAGGTATGGGTCAGGATCCTGGCAGGAAACAAACAGCCCATTCAAACCACGTGACTTAAGGGAGCTTGGTGAAGGTGTTACTGACAGGACTGCGGGAAGCACTCTGACCTGTGCCCCCACCCTTCTGTCCCCTCTGCACCCTCGGAAGCTGGGAGCAGAGAGCCCAGATGAGGTGGTGTGCAGATGCCAGCCTCCTGGGCACAAGGAGCAGAACCAGGAGAACACCCAGCATAGGATCCTCTCTGCTGCACATAAGGTAGTGGACTCGGGGATAATGGGCCTGCTGGTATCCCAGCACTAAAGGGAACCAGGCCTGATGTACGTGTCTTATTTAAATATTTGAAACTTCCCACAGACCCAGTCCGTCACCATTGGAGACAACTCTTTTCAGGCCAAACAGGGACATTGTGTGATGTGAGTCCCACGCGGGACCACTGAGGACCCATCTGATGGCAGTAGGACAGCAAATGATTCTCGGGGACTCAACAACGTCCAAGCTAAACGAACTCTCATAATCACAGAGGCTGAGGGGGGTCAGAGGCTCTTAGCTGTCCAACGTTAACACCATGTTATTCCTGTACTCCATGCTCTCGACATACCACTAAAGGACATGAACAGAAATACTGCGGCTGTGTAGGTTGTTGACAGAACAAGGACACACAGCCTGGAGAGAGCTCTGTGCAAAACTAGGTGCCCTCGGGGCACTTGATTCTTAATGAGTTTTTGAGCCTTTTGTGAAGCCTAGAATCCCTGTGGGGTTGTTCTAATTGTTTTACTTTTTATTTGGAAGGGGGATGCCTTCCCCTTTTATTCAGAAGGGGTTCCTGGCTGGCTCCTTTGGTTAAGCGTCTTCGTTTTGGCTCAGGTAGTGATCTCATGGGTCAGGGGATCAGCCCTACACCGGGCTCCGCGTGCAGTGGGGGAGTCTGCTTGAAGATTCTCTCCCTCTGCCCGTCCCCCAACCCGGTGTGCCTGCAAGTGCATACCCGGGCTCTGTCTCCCTCTCAAATAAATAAAGAAACCTTAACAACAACAAGAACAAAAGAACTCTCTGATACCTGTCGCCCGGATCCCCACTGCTAGGATTAGCTTCCTCTGCCTTACTATTTGCATTCTTTCCATGAATCTTTGGTCTAGATATAGATACATAATTTTTTTTCCCTCACTCAATGATGTGTCAGCATCACGACCCTTCACCCCTAAGAGACTTCAGCGTGCGCTCGTCTTACAGAACCAAGGTGCAGGTAGCAACTTCAGCAAGTTGAACGCTGACGTCATCGATCCATCTAATTTCCCCTCCGTGTCCCAGTTTCATCAGTTGAGCCATTTATCTCTTGTGTGGCTTTTCCCTTCCAGCACGGGATCCAGGCTCGGGCTGGGGCTGCGTGTGGTTTCCATCTCTCTTTAGTTGCCCTTGACTTGGAACAGCTCCAAAGTATTTTGCTTTTTGTTTTGGTTTGGTTTTTGTTTGTCTGTTTGTTTTTTGCCTTTTCTGACCTTGCCATTTTTGAAGAATACAGTCCTCTCCCTCCCTTTTTGTTAAAGTTCGCATTTGCCCAATGTTTCCTCCTGACTTAGGTTCTGGCTATGATGAAGTTCTCGAACCTAGGTGAGGTTTGGTGGGGTGAGGTTCGGAGCCGACGGCTAAGAAAGAATTCTTAAGATGTCTTTGGTGCAAAAAGGTGGTTTATTAGAGCACAGGGACAGGACCCATGGGCAGACAGCGATGCTGCTGTGCCATTATCCTGAGGAGTGGCTGGTTATATACACAGGAGTTGGGTAGGTGAGGACAAAGAGGTGTTCAGAAGGGCTATTGGGGTAAAGAAGACTGTCAGGGTATTGAAGACCTGGTTACTATCAAGCCAAGGCCGCTTTCCCTCTAATGAGGCTCTAACATGAAGACAATTGGGAGTCTCCTGGTGGAATGTCACATTCCTCCTATCAAGTGTCCTTGTTAGTGAGATTTAGGTTTAGAAGAAATTTTAACTTTATTTACTTTTCCTTCTACCTCAGCCTCCTTCAGTTTTTATGGAGGGGAGGGTGACATTCGGGCTTGAGGAACTGAGTTATGTGCCTTTGGAAATTGGGCTATTGATAAGGTAACTTCTTTGTTGTAAATCTCAAGGACATTTGTAAACCAAGGGAGACTCCTGCCTTGCAGGATTGTGATCTCTGCAAGTTAACTATTTGTTTTCCTTCTAGGGTAGTCAGGGGTGCCTGAGGACTGTGACATATTACCGAGGGGAGCGGGTGGAGAGGGGGTGCAAGGTGCCAGCTTTTGCTTTGTCCTCAACCAGCCTCCTGCTCCCTCATCAGTTATGTCCCCTGGCTTGGGTACTACCTAAATGACCAGTGTCCCTCTCAACAAAGGTGCAGACCACATCTGCCCCTCCTCCTTTGATGGTGTTCATTTTAATCACCCAAATTGTTGTCTAGTTTCTCCACTGACAAGCTACTCTGTTTTACTCTGCAACTGGTAAGTAGTCTGTGGGGAGACCATGCAGAAATGTTGTCGCTCATGAAAATGATCCCCTGTGTCTGGCTCAGTCAGAAGAACATGCCACTCTCAATCTTGGGGTCGCGAGTTCAAGCCCCATGTTAGGTACAGAGATTACTTAAAAAATAGAATCCTAAAAAAAAAAAAAAAAATAGTTCCCATAGATTGATTGTCATCTGTTTCTGGATCTTACCTGACCCAGACTTCACTATGCATATGCTGATTCTCCCTTCCCAGGACTCCGTTCACATTCTCTGGCAGCTGGCTAGCAAGAGCGCTCCCTTCTCCAGCATTTATTTATCTCTTGGTTATTGGCACAGACACAGAATCTCTGTATTTTTCAGTGGTTTAGAATTCACTTCTGTACCTAAATATTTGGGTGCTTATCTCATCCCCGATTTGACTAACTGAGAGCCCCTTCGATCTGGCTCCTGTGTCTGATGACAGACCCCCAATGGTTATAAAGCACTTTCTTTCTGGCATGACCATGTTCCAGGTTTACGTGGCAGCGATCCTGCCCCCCAGGCTTTGAAGGAACCCTGGTTCCTTGGAGTGATAAGTAAGACTAAGCATCACACCTGGGTGGGAGGTGTGCTCATTGCTGCTGGTGTGTCTTAATGTCTTGCCCTTTTCAGCAGACAAAATGAAGAAATATATGCATGTACACTTGACCCTTGAACAATGCAAATTTGTACCGCACAAATCTACCTGTATGTGTTTTTTCAATACAGTACAGTACCATAAATATATTTTCTCTTCCTTCTGATTTTCTTAATAACATTTTCTTTTCTCTAGCTTACTTTATTATAAGAGTACAATATAAAATACATATAACATACAACATATGTATTTAATCAATTGTTTATGTTAACAATAAGTCTGGTCAACGGTAGGCTACTAGCAGTTAAGTTTGGGGGAGGGGTTGATTCTTTTAAGATTTTATTTATTTATTTGAGAGGCCAGAGCAAGAACAAAAAGCAGCCTGAGCAGGGTGCCTGATGCAGGGCTCGATCGCAGGACCCTGAGATCATGACATGAGCCAAAAGCAAGTACTTAACCAACTGAGCCACCCGGACGCCCCATAATTAAGTTTTTGAGGAGTTAAAAGTTATACACAGATTTTTCAACTGTAGGGGGTCAACACCCTAACCTTGCATTGTTCAAGGTCGACAATATATACATACATATGTACACAGCATACAAATGTACACACATGCGTACCCAAACTAGCAACATACACATACATCTTTTGGAAATCATGATTTTACAGCGACCACTACAATCCCAGTTCATCCTCACAGGCTTTCCCTTGCCTTCTCTCCTTCTGTATTTGTATCTCATTCTTCATCTCTGAAAATCCTGGCTGTCAATAACAGCATTAACACATTCCTGTATTGGCTTAACCTTATAACACATCTAAGATGGACTGGGATTTATCTGCAGGCAAAGACTCCCCTTTCGAATGTCGGTCTTTCATGTAATTATAGTTTAAATCTGTTGAATCATTCCTACTTAATGACAAATGGAAACCAATCATTTAATATATAGATATATAGTCTCTATCTCCCTTATTCTTTGTCAACAGCCCTGCAAGCTTTAGGAAGAGCCATTCCAACTTTTCTGAGAAAGCTACATAGTCCCCACCTGTGGTAAAATGTGTCTGTGTTCCATTTAATTTCATATACAATTTGAATGTTGTCAAAGGAACACTGTTGCTTTAAACTCTGTAACCAAGCCAAATTCTAAAAGAAACCAGTTGCTACGGCAACTGGGCAAAGAGTTAATTAATTCATCAGTCATTATATGCAGATTAATCTGTCTAACTGAGTTACAAAGGAGGTAGGCTTGTTTGAGTTTTCCTTTTGGAATTAGAGGAAGAAGAATGGTGTGTTTTATTTCATTTTGTTTTTAATCTGTATGGGCTGAAGAGTTCCTTCTAGAAAAAGCACAGGCCTTGTGATCAGACAGGTGCTCAGCTCTTTCAGGACGCTGTGGGGCCTTCAGGCCAACAGCCTTATCTGCAAAATGTGGGTAATAACGGGCATCTTGTAGGCTGCTGTGATGATCAGAGAAGATGCCAGACATGAAGCACTTTTCAGTGTCTTTTTAAAATTAAGATGAAAGGTGACTAGCAAAGTTAAGCATGCATTTCTCCAGGAAGGGAAATTATATATTTTCTTTGCTTTTACCATTGGCCACACACACCCCTATGGGATCCCTCTGCAATCTCCAGAATTCAGAGAAATTTACCGCGTTTACTTGACTGCATGTCTGTCCCTCTCTACTAGACTAGTAAACTTCTTGAGATGGCGGATAATGTCTGATTAATCCTTACAATCTCTAGGCTATGTGTGTCTAGGCTTTCAAAAGAATACTTAATGGAGAATGAATGAATGTAAATGTACCACTATAAAACATCCTTCCCGGGGGGCGCGTGGGTGGTTCAGCGGTTAAGCATCTGCCTTCCGCTCACATTATGATCACAGGGTCCTGGGATGGAGCCCCATGTCAGGCTCCTTACTTAGTAGGGAGTCTGATTCTCCCTCTCCCACTTCCCCTGCTTGTGTTCCCTCTCTCGCTGTCTCTCTCTCAGTCAAATAAATAAATAAAATCTTTTTTTTTTTTTAAGCATCCTTTCAACCTCCATCTGTCCTTCCTGCTCTATATTGCCACCTTCTGGTAAAGGGCTACAATTGCAGCAAATGGAGTCCCTTAACTATATAAATCAGAAAAGTCCCAACGAATATCCTGAAACCATAACGGAGAAAGATTCTCTACTCCACCATTGTCATTATGAAGATTCTACATGCGATTTTTTCCTGTTTTTCTTCTGGTTAAATACACATAACATAAAATTTACCACATTCACCATTTTTAAGGGTAAAGTTCTGTGACACTAGGTGCATTCCCATTGTTGTGCCCAGCCACTGCCTCCATCCATCTGCAGAATTTGTCATCTCCCCAAACAGAAAGTCTGTGCCCATTAAACACTAACCCCCCAGCCCCAGGCAACCACCGTTCTAGTTTCTGTCTCTAGGAATCTGACCACTCAAGGTCCCTCACAGAAGTGGGATCATACAGTAAATGTCCTCTTGTGACTGGCTTTTCTCACTTAGCATAATGTCTTTAAGGTTTATCCACATTGCAGCATATTTTAGAATGCCCTCTTTTTTTTTTTTTCTTTAGAAAGAGTGAGTGCGAGTGGAGGGACAGGCAGAGGGAGACAGAATCCTCAAGCAGGCTCCTTGCTCAGAACGGAGCCCCACATGGGGCTCAATCTCATGAGCCTGAGATCATGACTTGAGCCAAAAATCAGGGTGGGCACTTAACCCCCTGTGCCCCAAATGTCCTTCCTCTTTAGAGCAGACTACTATTTTATCAGACACATAGTCCACATTTTGTTTATCCACTCATCCATCACCTATGCCTTTTTTTTTTTCCATTTCCAACCTGTCTCATTGACTTTATGTTCCTACCTAGAAGCTAGTACTTTGCTCAGCTGAGTACCTAAGCCCTCAACAAATCCATGTTGACTGTACCGTATGTCATTGCTTGTGTGTTCGCTTACTAGAAAACAATCAGGAGCTCCTCCAGGACAACATGCTGCCTCACATAGAGAAGTTAAATGGCTATGTATTTGTTACATGAATGTTGAATGATAATAATTGCTACATTCATGGAGACCTCGCTATTCGCCAGGCATTGTGATAAGATGACTGGATTCCTATCATTCTCACCATAACTCTGTGAGGTGAGTGCCACTGTCCTCACCCATTTACAGAGAAAGAAGCAGAACCACACGGCAAATGACGGACCTGAGTCCAGCCATTCCTGCTCAGCAGCCCATGCTCTTAACCGCTAAGCTACACACACCATAGTAGAGCTTTTGCCTTAAGAGAAATTGCAGTACCAAGAATCTATATTTTCCTGTGGCTCATTGGGTTCACCCCACCTGAGACAGTGTTTGCTGTGTGTCCCTCCGCCTCCTCTAAAGTACCTATTCCCTCTCCTTTGCTTTTACTTACGCAGATCCTCCTGGCCTGAAGTGTACTCCTTCTCCCTACCCGGTCCAACCCCCTTTTTCAAGACACACCTGGGGTCCCTTCCCCTTGGAGAAGCTTTTGCCATTCCCATGGACCCTCCCATCCCTGCAGGGGCCCTACCACACCTTTCGGCGCTGGGTGCCCATAGACTGTCACACCTTGCCCTCTGAATGGTGTAAGTGTGCCAGTCTGATATCCCCCAACTGCTCAAGGAGGTAATAAATTGGCCTCAGAGTCTCCTTACCCTTTTGGTGGTACATCTCTACAGATGATAGCCTGTAAGAAGAAATAAACACAAGTTCAATGCCATGAATCTAAGTTGTGTAGATTTAAAAAAAAAAAAATTGGATCCTCTTAGCTATCTTGCTTTACAGCATCCTGTTACTGGATTTGCTTAAATTCTGAGAACAGTTCTAAGACAGGTAGACATTGCTGAAGTCCGACCCTGAATCGGTGTGTCAAACCCAGGATTCTTGTCTCCATACCTCGTGAAGCTCTGACCTTGCACAGGGATACCTCGCTGACACCAGGAGAGGGTTGGCAAGCATTTAAAATGCAGATGGCATTGTTTGTCTCTTTTTGTTCCAAATCAGGGGAAGAGGGTAATTCACTTTATTTAAAAAAAAAAAAAATAGGTTTGTGGGGAGGGTATGTGCTATGGTGAGTGCTGTGAAGTGTGTAAACCTGGCAATTCACAGACCTGTACCCCTGGGGATAAAAATATATTATATGTTTATTAAAAATAAAAAGAAAGAAAGAAATGTATTTTTTTTAAAAATTGGTTTGAAGAGAACTCTAAATCATTGGACACATTCTTATAACCCCAGAGACTGCATGAGATTGAATCTTTAAAAACAAACAAACAAACAAACAAACAAACAAAAACTTGCGGGGTGCCTGGGTGGCTCAGTGAGTTAAGCGTCTCCTGTCGGCTCAGGTCATGATCTCAGGGTCCTAGGATGGAAGCCCCTATCATGCTCCCTGCTCAGTGGGGAGCCTGCTTGGATTCCCTCTCTTGCTGTCTTTCTCTCTCTCTCTGTCAAATAAGTAAAAATCTTTTAAAAAATTAAATTAAACCATGATTCAAAATTCGCAAAACAAAGTGTAAATGAAATTTAAATAATTATGCGCTAACGCTTGAGAGGTCCTGTCTTAAATATCAACCAGAGTAAAGAACCCATCCCTCTGTTTGACCTTTGTCCTTTTGTCCCAAACTCTGTGCCTTTGCAATCCTCCTCCGGGGACCCAGGGCCTCCTCTGCCCTCCTAGGGAGGCGCAGGCGGTTCCCCGACCCGGCCACCGCCCCCTCTACGGGCAGGCAGCTGTGCGGCGGCCCTGGCTCTCCGCACGCAGGTGGGTGTGCGCATCTCGGTGAGGGCGATGCTGCCACAGCCGTTGCCTGGCAACAGAGGCCTGCACCGCCCGCGGCTCCAGGCTGCTCTCTGTGCTCCCCAAAAGGCCCGCTCCTGCCACTGCAGGTGAGCCAGCTGGAATTTGGGGTTCCGATCCCATGGTTTAAAACACCAAGGATTGATTTTCCAGACCAGACTAGGAGAAGGCCAGATGATTGGATTAAAGGGAGGGAGGGAGAAGGAGTCTTTTCTTTTCTTTTCTTTTCTTTTTTTTTTATTATTTGACAGACAGAGATCACAATTAGGCAGAGAGGCAGGCAGAGAGAGAGGAAGGGAAGCAGGCTCTCCGCTCAGCAGAGAGCCTGATGTTGGGCGCGATCCCAGGACCCTGGGATCATGACCTGAGCCGAAGGCAGAGGCTTTAACCCACTGAGCCACCCAGGCACCCCAAGGCGTCTTGATCTCCTACCTGATAACAGACTAGATAAAGCTGCCTTTGCATGTCTCACTAAAAAAAGTTGCATCACTGTAAATGGCCATTACTTTTCTGTTTGGAATGTTCAGCGGCATGTTGTGAAACACACTAAACGTGCCCCTGTTAAGTCAGGATTCAAGGGTTTATATCCCAGATACACTGCTTACTCGCCCCTCAAAGCCTCTGTAAAGTAATGGCAACAATAGTTCCTTTTAGGGTTATTGCAAATGCTACAGAAATTACACCATGGGAAGGACTAGCGCAGTGCTGGCGGTCAGTGACCAACTAGGAGACGCTATTTTACATGGAACCTATTATTCTTGTATTGATATATTAACTTCTTGGGTGTAGTATTCATCATATAGGATCATCTAAATCTTACTGGAATTCCAAATATAAAAATGTATCTTTAAGCCTGTTTAATGATAAACTTAGGGATATTAAAATACTTAAGAGTTTATTTGAGCAAAACTTGATTCAAATCAGGCAGCATCCCATCTAACTGAAAGAAAGGAGCTTGGAGGAGCTGGGCAAAATGAAAGACTTTCATAACCAGCATAGAGCAGAAACAAGGACAGAACTCTAGGTTAAAAAGCAGGTTGGTTATTGTAAGGTGACAGTGGTGTATGAAGCAGATTACCTAACATGTGCTCATTGGGTGATTGCGGATTGACGGGTTTAAGATTTCATTTCTAGGGAAGTCAAAACTGTAATTAATTCTAAGTTTGGTCATGTGGGGCTAGCATAAGCATCTCGATTTGGAGCCCCTTGTCTTGTTTTTTGACACCCCTAATTCCTAGATCTGAACAAATGGAAACTTTTTGCTGCATTTTTAGGGTAACTAAATTATCAGGCTATCTGAAAAGTGTAGCTTTGGGGTTCTAATTTAATTCTCCCTTTATGAGTTTCCTTGGGATTTGTTTTGAAATTTTCTTCCAACTGTTTATAAAAGTCGTTGGCATTAAAGATGCCTCAGTGGTTGGCTTAGTGGCTTAAGCATCTGCCTTTGGCTCAGATCATGATCCTGGGATGCCGGGATCCCAGGTAGTCCCGCATCAGACTTCTTGTTCAGTGAGGAGCCTGCTTCTCTCTCTCCTCCCTGCTTGTGCTCTCTCTCACTATCTCTCTCACTATCTCTGTCTCTCTCTCTCTCTCGCACGCGCAAATAAGTAAATAAAATCTTTTTAAAAATCTTGGCATTAAGAAAACTGACAAGTCCTTATGAACATCCCACGATACTATGCAATTTTTATATACCTTTTCTTGCCTCCTGAGTGCCCACATCACCCGCAGTATATGCTGGGTTGATATTATTATGCGTGAACATTTGTGTTAACTCCAAGTGCAAGGCCAGGCAATGGTGAGAATAATCCCCTCCCACAAAACTCGAACCTTTCACCTAGCTCAGCATATAGTATGGCACTGTATGTTTGCTTCTGCCTGTGTCCAGAAGAGTAATTTATTACTCTTGTTTTTTAAGAAAGTATTAATATTTTCAGCATAGTACCAAACAGGACAAGTGCTTCCTGAACTTAAAATCTGATGACAAAATGCCTTTCATGAGACCCCTCCCCTCTTGGAGCAGGAGTTCTCTTTGACTTTCAGGAATTCATTCACCCATTTGACAAAGATCCATGGGGCACCTCCTTCTGGCCACACACAGGACAGACACAGGTGCAGCAGATGGAAAGTACAGACTCAGGCCCCGCCCTCATGGAGGCCAAGGTCTAGCTGACTTTGGGAAAAGCTGTACATAAACCATTACAATTCAAGGAGCTGGTGGGATGATGGAGCATGGGGAGAGGCCTAACACTGAAGATGGAGGGAGTAGTGAGCCTAGAAGGGTAACTAGGAGGTGGCCAACTGAAGAAGATATCCCAGATATTCCAGAAAGCAGCAGCATGTGAACCCAATGGATAAGCCAAGGTGTTCCAGAAGTCCACAGGGTTGGAAGGAGACTCAGGGCAGTGCTGGGAAGGGGTGACCCTTAAGAGCTGAGGCCACAGAGTTTACACCAACCCAGTCTTGATGGATCATGGTCGAGGACTTGATGGTGGTGGGGACAGACATGGTAGATCTGTGCTGTTACTGTGGCAACATGGGGCACTAGACTATGAGCTGGAGACCATTGCCAAAATCCACGTTAGATTAGTGATCTAAGACCCTAGTAATGGAAGACAGTGGAAGAGACAGCTGGTGTTTAGGAAACTGACTCCATGGGACACAGGAACTGTTTGGGTTGGGGAAAAGGAAAAGGAGTCAGGAATGAGTCCCATGTTCTGGTTTGGAATCAGAGACCCTTATCACAGAGAGAGAACGGATAGGATATGGGCTGGAGATGTGAGGGGAGACAGGGCATGAACTCAGCCTTTGGCAGGCAGAACTGGGGATCTATGTCAGGGAGATGAAAGTGGAGGTCTGTTCCAGGATGGCAGGGGACAAGAGGGTGAGTTGAGCTGGAGATGTGATGTGGCTGCAGTCTGAGCTGTGTGCATAGACTATGGAGGGCACAGTCAGCCCTGCCAGAAGTGTGTGTGTCCAGGGAAAGAGGGTGGGTGGGGCCCCAGACACCTACACCAGCCAGAGGGTGGGCAGAGCATCAAAACCACCGTGACATGCCAGCCAAAGGGCCAGACAGTCTCAAAGGACCGTCAGTGCCAGCTCCATGGAGAGGTCAAAGAAAGCAAAGACCCAAGTTCTCAGATGAAGGTTAGTGCCTGGGAGGCCACTAATGCCCCTAAAGAGAATATTTTGAGCGTAGGGAGGGGGGGCCAAAGCCAGGATCCTAGGGCTGAGGTGTGAACAGGAGGTCAGGAAGGACAGGCCCGAGTCAGATTCCCTTTATAACTCTTTGGCTGCTGTGAGTAGGAGGGGTACATGGTGGCCCTAACAAGGAGCCTGCGACATAAGGAGGTGCTGTTGGGTTTGAATGAGACACACTGACAAGTAAGGCTGGCTGTGCCCCCTCGGGGTGCGGGCTACAGAGGGAAGAGGGCAGCAGAGCGTCGGAAGCCCCCCCCCACCACCACACACACACACGCCGGGTGCCATTTGCTCTCTGTAAAGAAGATCGGGCCTTGCTGAATGTGAGAGAAATGTGGGTTGGGAGAAAACTGGAGCACTTGAAGACAGACGAACAAGGCCACATAGAAGAATCAGTGTGCAGGGCCTTGAGGCCCCCCAGAGCCTGGAGACCATCACTGTGCCCCAACAGTGCCACAGGAAAGGAGGTGATCTCTGTCCCGGACTTCTAAGTCATCCTTCCCTCAAGTCCAAGCATGCGAGTGCAAAGCTGCGGCGGACTGACCGTCTAGGCAAGGTGGTGGTAGCAGTAATCGAGGAACTCGCACTCAGCACCGTGGATGAGAACGCGGACCGGTCTCTACGCTCTTTGGTTCCGGGGCTACAGTGCCAAAGTTCGAGGCCGCAGTGTCTCCTAGGAAAGGAGTAGAGCGGCTCTGAGAACTGCGAAGGAGAAACGGGGGCTGGAGAGAAAGACAAGAGGCTAAGGGAGGCGGCGGCGTGGGTGCGCTGGAATAGTCTAGAAAATGAACGGAACAAAGGCGGTGTGACTGGTGAGCCTCTTACCGATCCTCCTCCCTGATAGAATATGCATGATCCTGAGCGAGTCCTCGCCTGCCTGGGAGCAGGGAGGCGTCCGAGGCAACGGCGGGGAGCGCACGCCCAGACCCAGTCTCCCGGGCTCGGGGTGCGAGAGAGGCACGCGGCCGAGGTGCGGACCCGGCGCGGGTGAGCCTCCCGCGGGCCCGGCTCGTAGACGTCAGCTCCCGACCCCTCCAGCCCCAGTAGCGCTAGTGCCCCCGGAGAGATCCCCGCGAGCAGGCCAGCTCCCCTTCCCTGCCGCGCGGAGGCCCCCGGGTCGCTCGGAACCGGGAGGGGGCGCGCGTCCGACGGCGGAGGCGGCGTAGGGCGCGAGCGGACCGGCAGGTGCGCACAGTCGCCGGGAGGGGACGGGACCCGCGCGCTCCGTGTCCCCGCGCCGCTGTCCGCCCGCACCCGGCGGGGGCGGAACCTCCTCTCGCTCCCTCGCGGGGCGCTTCCCCTGCAGCGCAGGCGGAGGCGGGGCTGAGCCGGGCTGAGCGCGGCGGGCGGCGCGCGGTGCGGACGGCGGGCGCAGCGCCACCCTGGCTGGCTCCAACAGAGCCCGGTGCTCTCGGCCCCCGTCTCCCTTCATTGTGTGCGATTTGTCCAGCAGAGAATTCTAAACCTGTATCTTTAAAAAAAAAAAAAAAAAAAAAAAAAAAAAAAGGATCTGTTGGGCTCCGCGCGTCTTCCTCGCATCCTTTTTAGTTGCGAGTTTGCGGTGGGCAGAGGGAGGGAGAAGGAACGCCCGTTCCGATCGGCAAACACCGAGAGACCAGAGCATCTCTTTCAGCGGCAAGGAAGAGAAGCCGTCGCAGGATCCACACACATCTACAACTCTCTATTGCTTTTTGTGCAAATACCTAAGTCTGCCTGACGTCCATCCAAGCGGGCAGGCATGGGGTGTCTGGGCAACAGCAAGACGGCGGAAGACCAGGGCGTCGATGAAAAAGAACGACGCGAGGCCAACAAGAAGATCGAGAAACAATTGCAGAAGGAGCGTCTGGCTTATAAAGCGACCCACCGCCTGCTGCTACTGGGTAAGGCCGGAGGGCGCGCGGCGGCTCCCGGCCCTAGCGGAGCGCACTGCCCGGAGCGCAGCGAGCGCGAGGGCCGGGCGGGCAGGGCCAGGCGGGGGCCGCGCTCACCGCCGCCCGCCGCCGGGACCCGCTCGCTCCTCCAGGCGCCAGCTGTCGTGTACTGGAAAATGCCTACGCTGGGGTAGGGCGATTGCCCTCCGTGGGGGGGGGGGGGGGGGGGCAGGAGAGATGACGACGGCGTTGGGCCACAGACCCCAGCATTCTTTTTGTTTGTTTGCAGGGGCTGGTGAGTCTGGGAAGAGCACGATTGTCAAACAAATGAGGATCCTGCATGTCAATGGATTTAATCCTGAGTAAGGAATGATCCATTTCGCTTTTGCTTCCAAACTGCATGCAAACTTTTTCACTTCTCTCCAGCATTTCCAAACGTGCTTTCTCTGAATAGTTAATTTGATCATCGAATAAGACCTTTTTGGGGGAAGGGGGATTGAGAGAGAAGCGTGTTGTTGAATTTGGTATATGTAGGCAAATCTTTCTTTTGGTAGCATCTAGATAAAAAAAATGACATAACTTGCTTAACAAAATATGATCGATTAAATGTTCTTGCGATGTTGGTCTGTGCTGCATTTCTTAACCAATGTCAGTATACACTCTTCTCTATATCCTTGGTCTGTCTCTATTTCAATACGTAACAATCAACAGATGGCCAAATCAAGTAAAATAGATTTACAAGTGTAGCTGTAGAGTTTTTATATCCAGTTTTCATAACAACTTAGCCATGCTTTGTGTAACCTGTGTAGTTGCTTAAAACTACATTGTAATGTATGCATTCAAGTTTGCTTAGTGTACAAATTAGGAAAGAAGTATGGTTTCCTTTCCCAGTTAAAAACTATGCAGCTGCTGTTTTGGGGGTTGATGTTGACCTCTAAGAAAACCAGTCTAGCCCCATGCTGTAGCTGGAAGTTTAAAATCCCACTCAACGGATTCAGGTCAGTGCTAAAGATAAATTAAATTAATAACAATTCTCTTTTAATACAGAGAGAAGAAACAGAAAATTCTGGACATCCGGAAAAATGTTAAAGATGCTATTGTGGTAAGGATTTTTTTTAATGTTTGGTTAATAGAAAGGAAAGTAGAAAGTTAAATACTCTGCTCTCTAAAACTGTATAGACAAGAATTACATACTTTAGTTGTCATACAAGGAGCCTAAATATTATATTTATCCATATTTTTTTTCTTCATTCCATTTTAGACAATTGTTTCAGCAATGAGTACGATCATACCTCCCGTTCCGCTAGCCAACCCAGAAAACCAATTCCGATCAGACTATATCAAGAGTATAGCTCCTATCACCGACTTTGAATATTCCCAGGTAAGTAAATCCTTCTTGAAATATTTTAAATGGTGGAAGAGGGAACCATTTTCAATGAGATTGCTTGAAAATCCATGTTAATATTATTTTATCTTTGGCTTTCTTCAAAATCGAGCTCTCTGCCTAAGAAAAATGCTTTCCTTCATGCCAAAATATTAACATTTGTTAAAAATGTTAAAGACAAAAGGGTTGTAAGAAATGCTTTTATGAAGGTATTGGTGATATAGGTAATCAGGAAAATAGCCTATCTTTGAGAAATATGGGTAGTACTTTTTTCTATGTGTATTTCTAAATTAACAATGAGGCAGTTTCCCAGAGAACAAAAGAATAGAAGTGACATGAGCAGAGAGAAATAGTTATGGTGACTGCTTCCGTGGGGATAATAGAATAGAATTCAGTTCACTCTTAAGATGAGTATCCTATGGCTCCAATGAGAAGAGAATGCATGCTATAAAGAACATAGATCACTTCTGAACGTTTATTCAATGATGGGGGGAAAACATAGTTTGCCTCGCATCTGCAATATTTTGGGCCGTTTTCCTAATTCCTTGGATAGCAGTATTGCTTATGTGAAAGGGTGAAATGAATAATAATTTTCTCTTGTTTTGTTTACATACGTATTCTTAGAATATTGTTATTTCGTCATTTGATTAAGCATGCGCCAAAGGAAAATATACTTGTTAGATTTCTCAGAAAGTCATTTTTCTTACAGTTGTGCCAAAAGAGCATATTTGTGTGTGTGCCTGTGTGTGTGTGTGTGTGTGTGTGTGTGTACTCCCAACAGTAACAGAATTTTAAAGGGTTCCTTGCCTAGCACAGTGCTCTTGAGACATTTTGCATTCTTACAATCCCCTCTTTGAAAGGAAGGTGATGCAGAAAGCAGCGTGTAAAATAGATGGGTCCTGCCCGGCTCTGACTGAGGTCTGGGCCAGTGTGCACCTGCTCAGCTCTACTCCGCTCACTTTAGCAGAGCACCCTTGTCTCGGAGCTTTTGTAGCAGGATGGTAGATAAGAGTGACCCTTTTTGTGGAACATAAGGAATAGCATGGAGGACGTTCGGAGAAGGAAGGGAAAAATGAAGGTGGGCGCGGGAAATGGAGGGGGAGAGGAACCATGAGAGACCATGGACTCCAAGAACCAAACCGAGGGTTTCAGAGGGGAGGTGGGGGGGGGGCATGGATAAGCCTGGAGATGGGTATTAAGGAGGGCGCATATTACATGGAGTACCGGGTGTTACACGCAAAGAGTGAATCATGGAACACGACAGCAAAACCTAATGATGTACCGTATGGTGACTAATATAATAATAGTAATAAAAAGAATGACCCTTTTGAAAGCTTTTATGTGCATCCTCTCCTGTGATTTTTGCATCTGATAAGCATTCCAGGGTAGCTACCAAGAGTTCTAGAATTTCTAACAGGAAGGAGTTGGAGGTGGCAAACTGGCTAGAAAAGGGGGTTGGGTGTCTGCGGCAGCTGGCACCCTTTCTTTACTGAACTGTGTCTTTAACTGGATGGCTTAGAGGGGTAAAAGGAGTTGACAGGACGGAGGTGTCCGGGTAGGACTAAAGTAGTGATTCAGCTGGCTAGAGCTATAGGGTGTCATCCAGGACTGTGTGACATTGCATCTATCAAAGAAGTTGATACTTTGGGGGAAAAATTAACTTTTATTTAAAGAAATGCCTATTGTTAAAGTCATAAAAATAGAGCTAAATCCAGTATCTTAATAGTAAATATAATGCAAACTTACTAAACCTAGGACTTTTGAGACTGAATCCTTGAGAAAGTCTTTTGGTGTCATAATCCAACACCTTAAAGGTTCATTTTCTTGCAGCTATAAAATAATTTTATAATAAAAATTAATTTCAGAGTTCTTTAAGAAGGAAAATTCAAATAATATGTATTAAAATTACTTGAGGCTGCCCCTTATAATATAAAGTCTAACCTTATCTTGAGATATCTTAATGATTCTCTCTAAAAATGTGACACTTAAGTTTACCTTTTGGTTTTCGGCTTTGGGCTGTTGTTTTTTGTTTTTTGTTTTGTTGTGTTGCTGTTCATATTGCCTTCCGTTTGAATTTCTTTCTTTTTTTTTAAGATTTTATTTATTTGGGGTGCCTGGGTGGCTCAGTGGGTTAAAGCTTCTGCCTTCGGCTCCGGTCATGATCTCAGGGTCCTGGGATCAAGCCCCGCATCGGGCTCTCTGTCTCTCGACAGAGACAGCCTCTCTGCCTGCTTGTGATCTCTGTCTGTCAAATAAATAAATAAAATCTTTAAAAAAAAAAAGATTTTATTTATTTATTTGAGAGATGGAGTGGGGGAAGGTGGGGAGGAGCAGAGGGAGACGGAGAAGCAAGCAGACTCCCTGCTGAGCAGGGAGCCCACCAAGGCGCCCAATGCCAGAACCCTGGGATCATGGCCTGAGCAGAAGGCAGAGGCTTAACCGACTGAGCCACCCATCCAGCCCTCCATTTGAATTTCAGTTGAATTACAGGAAACCTAAGCTTTCACAGAAAAGGCCAATGTAGATGGTGAAGAGTGCCCAGTTGGCTAACTATTGATGGGGTTTAGAGAAAGCATTCAGGGTCAGACCTCACTGGCCTCGTAGGCCAGGTCTGTGTTGATCGGGGGGGACCTTCAGAGAGCTCCGAGCAGGGCAATTACATGACCTGGTTGTGTTTTATCAAGATCACTCTGGCTGTAGGTGGAAAATGGTGCCGAGGAAGGCCAGGTTGCAGTGGAACAATGGTCTGGGAGTCCGTTATAACGATCCATACGTAAGATAATGGGGCAGCTTGGTGTGGGGTGGTGTAATTCACTGATAGGTGCCTAGTTAGTTCTTTTCTCGTTCATATAGCAACACTTGTCTTTCTGTGGACTGGGGTCCATCCAGGAGCCCCTTTGCTAGTGGGCACCATGCCTTTGCATCTACACATGAGGAGATAGAAAACAGTCTCAGTTTCACGGTGACTAACATAACACAATTAAAAAATAATAATCATAAAGAGAATATAGTCTCAGGTGATGATCATGACAGATCCTCTCCACCTCCCAAAAAAAACTCGTAGCAGGACACCACACCAAGAGCAATTACTTAAATTGAATTATTAATTCGTCTGTTCGGTTTTTTCCTTCTTAAAATGTGGGTATTTGATCGGTTCTTTTAAAATTATAGTGTGCTAGGTCTTTAAAAATTTTTTTAAAGATTTTATTGATTTGACAGAGGGAGATACAATGAGAGAGGGAATACAAGCCAGGGGAGTGGGAGAGGGAGAAGCAGGCTTCCCGCTTCTGGGATCGTGACCTGAGCCAAAGGCAGATGCATAACTGACTGAGCCAGTTGGGCGCCCCTTGCTAGGTTTTTTTAAAGGGGAAGATGAAAAAGAAGACTCTGTGAGAAATGTGACAGCAGTCTGACATGTTGATCAGGGATCTGTCATTACCGCCTGGCATTTCCTACGTTGACGTTTTATCAGAACTGTGTGTCAGCATCAACCCAGAGAGGGAAGAAGGACACTGTCCCCTCCTCCCGGCGAAAAGGACGGGTGGGAGGGTTGGTTAAGGAATAGGTTGGCACCCGGCAGGCACAGGGGCAAGGCCCAGGGAGTCTGGCTGCCCCCTTTGGGTCTTAGATCCGTCACTCTCTAAAGACACAGCCCGAAGCGGGTGGCATGCCACTCGGCGAGAACGGCGGTGGGAGCCAGGCTTCCCAGAGAGGCTCTTAGAGGGGTGCGGACGCCCACAGAAGGGCTGGGAACCGACCCGTCCAATGCTGAGGTGCCCTTAGTGGCTCCCGCCTGTGTGCTTGTCCTGTGTCCTCTGGGGAAGGCACGCAGAATTCTAGAACATCACATCATCAAGGTTAAGTGATCTAGTGTTTTTTAACCAACTGAAC
Organism: Mustela putorius furo; assembly: GCF_011764305.1. Lineage (NCBI taxonomy): Eukaryota > Metazoa > Chordata > Mammalia > Carnivora > Mustelidae > Mustela > Mustela putorius. The sequence goes on along the minus strand of NW_025422010.1, from coordinate 6,954,623 downwards.
TCCTCATCCTGCCCCCCACCACCTTCCCACCACCACCATCCAGAAAGGCTTTGAAGCCCACAAGTTGCATCAGGAGCAGGTTTTCCCTCCGGAGCCCAAGATGCCATGTCCACCTGGATCCCCAGCCTTTGTCCCTGAACCTCATCAGAGCCCTCTGGACTCCCCAGCACTGTTGGAAAACAACGAGCCACTTGTGTTAGCTCCTAGGGAACAAACGTCTTCTCTCTGGGCTGTCTGCCTGTCCTCTTCCCCCACCACTTGCACCACTCACACTGAAAACCATCCCTGAGTGCCTTAGAATGTAACAGAATTCTCTGTCCACTTCTCTAGGGAGCTGCAGGTGTAACAAGTCAGGGGCCTGGTCCCCTGGGACGTCGCACTGCATCCCAGAAAGGAAGGTTCCCCTCCATAGAGTAAACCAGCACTTTCGCCCAAGATGACACACTCAGATCCACCTCCCAAGCATCCACTCTTTCGAGGGAGTGAGGTTTAGCTTGCGTTTTAAAAGAGAAAGGAAACTAGAAAGTGTAAATTATGGGAACTACTCCTGTGGGGAGTGAACTCTTAGAGATTCGTCTATGTGGCATCCGAGAGAAAAGTCATCTTGGATCGTTTCAGACGTCATGAGTAAACCAGGATGACTGCACAGGGGCGCCCTGGGGCTGTGCTCTGAGCCCACTCTTCTTCCATCTCAGCTGCCCCTGGCGCGATAAACCACCCAAAGGGGGAGGAGACTGCCCTGAACCAGAGCCCAAGGGGAAACCAGCTTCACGGGGCTCAGGCTGCCTCTGTGCTTTCAAGTGCCAAGGCAGGATCTAGAAAGAACGTCCGCCTGGGGCAGGAATGCTCCAGAGGCACCTGCCCAGGACCTCTGAGTCTGCGGACTGGACAGTGTCCCTGTCTCAAGGAAATATACTGGAGCCAGATCACCTAGGCTCAGATTCTGACCTTCCTGCCACTGTGTGACCTTGAGCAAATCACCTCCTTGCTGTCTGCCTTTTCTCAACCATGAAATGGGGGTAGATGATCATAATACCGACTGCATGACATTGTTAGGAGGCTGGAAGCAGGGATGGCGTGTGGGAGGGGCACCTTCAGGATCCGCATCACTGCTGTGTGGAAGGGCAGGGGCTCTGGGATTGACTGGGTGCCGCCATGCCTGGCTGGCGCTCTTCATCACCATCCATTGTCCCAAGCCCTGGTGGCCTCAGATCAACTCCCAACTGTCTACACACTGTCCATTCCTCTCTGGGTCCAAGGAGGGGAGACAACTGAACCCTCTGGCTATTCCCCCACCAGCCAGCCCCACACTGCAGCCCTGCCTTGAGCCAGCACCTATAACCATGTCCTCGGTCCATACCAAGAGCTGATGTCCCCAACACCTCAAAACATACCTGGGAAGTGGTGACTGTAATTACCCCCAGAAAGCCATAAAGCCATGGGCTGGCCCTGACTGCTCAGGAACACTGGCCTGCAGGCCTCCTCACGGCACCGACGTCAGGGTGGGAGGTCTCCCAGGCAGTGTCCCACCTGGCCTCTGTCACCTGAAGCTGCACCCCCCCCCCACCCCCCGGATCTCAGCCTTCTTCCTCCTCCTTCACTTACTTCCAGTCAGATTTTCTGGAAGTAACATTGGCAGTCTTCCTCCTTTCCCGCCAGCTCTGCCCATCTTTGTCCTCCCCTTCCGCTCTGTGCCTTGCCTAGCGACAGGTTCTCTGAGGCCACCTGGAACTGTCCTAGATTTGCCAGATCTCTGTCAGACTTTTCACCTTTCTCCCTGGGGCTACAGTCTGTGCCCAGTTTTGCCACAAGCTCCAGCAAACTTCTGGCTTATTCTTATAACCCAGTACTCACCTCAACATAGGCTTCATAGGCTTTCTAATAATAGGAAGATGAGCTGTATCCTGAAACACCCCCTCCCCCCACAAGGGGAGTTAATACTGAAATGCATCGAATGTCAAGAATAGGTGTCTCCTCAGGAAGGTTATCAGCATTTGACTTTCTAAATAAAATATTTTAAATGCCCTAGGTATGTTCTCTAGTTTGTTTGTTTGTTTTTAATAAACAACAACCATTCTTTTTTTAATTTGCACAACTGGGTTTTTTTTTTTTCCTTTTCTGAAGTTTGCTCAAAGTGGTGAGTGCCTGTGTCTTAGAGCAAGGCCACCATACTGATTCTATAGGGCATTGTCAAAGTCATATTTTAAAAACAGCACTGTTGAAAATAAACTGTTGGTGAGGTCTTAGAGACCACCTAATCTGAGCGTTCCCGCTGAGGAAACAGCAGCAACAGAGAGAAAGAACTTGCCAGGGAGGCAAGAAGTTTGATTTCCTGCTGTGCATGGAGCGCTGTGGTAGTTGGCAAAGATGGAACATGGCTTCCAGTGAGAACCTCTTGTAACAGAGTAGTCCGAACAGCAGTCTTCAGTGGGATAACATTAATGATCCCCAAGACTTTTTCTGACAAAACTGAGTGTGAAGGTGCTGCAGAGGGGGAGGAGTGAGATGAACAAGAGGTTACCTCAGCTCCTCTTTCTTCTTCAGTATTTAGTCAGTGAACTTAAGTGTCTGTGGATACTAAGATCCTCAAAGAGCTCATCTAGAGGGAATACAGCCTTATAAACAAGGTTGATGGTATTGTATAATGCTACAATAGAGGTATTTGTGGGGAGCTACTGGAAGTATGTGGGGGACCCCACCTGACCAGCTTCATGCTGAACCAAGGCCGGAGGATTTGGGCCTCCTCCTCAGGGCTATGGAGAATCATCCAGTGATTCTAGTCAGGGATGGACAAAAGGCAGGTTCTCTTTGGAAAGACCACTCCTGAACTCAGGAAGAGGCCACTATGGCATGTCTGCTCTTGGCATGGCGCTCTGAGTGTTCATCTGTCTGGGCAAAGGACATCTCCTCGGTCAGAAACCTGCTTCCGAGCCTTACATTGCTTATGTCAAAAGGCGTACCTTTTGCACATCTGGAATACTAATGAAAGAAATTGCTGTTAATTTAATAAAATATTCCCATTGGATCCATCAGCTACACTAGAGCTTCAGTGGAAATGTTTTTCTAAATTTCCATTTTTTGTTCTTTGAAACATTGTCATAAGGGTTTTCCTAACAAATAATAACTTTTTTATTTTGAGACAATTTTAAACTTACTCCCAAAATGTAAAGTAGTACCGAGAACTCGCAGACATTCATCAGACAGATTCAGTAATAGCTAGTGGCCATATTTGCTTCCCCGTTGTATCCACATGAACACACATTTTCACCAACCGTTTCAGAGTTGGCTGCAGACCATGTGCTCCCTTCCCTTTAAATACCGCGCTGTGGATTTCCTATGAACAAGGACACGCATGTTTATAACCACAGTACGGTTATCAAAATGAAGAGATTTAACATTGATACGCTCTTGTTTTGTAACCTATAAGTGTTGTTCAGATTTGACCAATTGTCCAATAATAATACAGTGAAGTTATAGTAGTAATAATGATAGTGATGACTCTGGCCAATAATCCAATCCAGCATCAAGCACAAATTCAATTTCCATTCCTCCTTCTTATATAGCAGTTCCTCGGCCCTCCTTTCTGGCACGACATTGACCAGACCTTAGTTTTGTGGAGTGCCCTCACTGTGGCTCATCTGATGTGTCCTGACCAGAGGCGATTAGGGCTTTGGCAGCAAAAGCACAGGAGTGATCTTGTGTCCTTCCTACTGCATCACAGACATGAACAATGAATCTCTTACTGAAGGTGGGGGTCTGCTACCCTTTTCCCCCCTCAGCAATTCCGAAGTATGCTCTAAGAATGCTTTTTGGGGATTGTATACATATCCTGTTTTGGGGTTTTTTTTTTTAAGATTTTATTTATTAGGACGCCTGGGTGGCTCAGTGGATTAGGCCTCTGCCTTCAGCTCGGGTCGTGATCTCAGGGTCCTGGGATCGAGTCCCACATCGGGCTCTCTGCTCAGCGGGGAGCCTGCTTCCTCCTCTCTCTCTGCCTGCCTCTCTGCCTACTTGTGATCTCTCTGTCAAATAAATAAGCAAAAATCTTAAAAAAAAAAAAAAGATTTTATTTATTTATTTGACAGAGATCACAAGTAGGCAGAGAGAGGGGGCGGGGAAGCAGGCTCCCTGCTGAGCAGAGAGCCCCCATGCAGGGCTTCTGAACCTAAGGCAGAGGCTTTAACCCACTGAGCTACCCAGGTGCCCCTAAATATCCTGTTCTTATCAAAACAGTCACACTCTCTAATTTTAGCAGACTAATAAATTTTTTGTGCAATACATATTGAAGGGGTAAGCTGGGAGCAACTTTTTTGGCTATTTCTAAATACTGCAGTGAAAACCAAATACAATGTAGGTCATGACACTCTGCCTTTCACATAATTAAAAAGCACATCACTCCGTGTTCTTAATAATATAAGCGTGTGGAACGACCTCTGACCTAGACCGACACACCAAGAAATCCAAGCTGGAGGCACAAGGCAAGTCTTCCCTACAGTGTTTTTCCTGACAAAAGACACATGTTCAGGGTCCCAAAGTAAAGCAACATGTTTTGTTTTGAATTCCTGATACATTTTAAGGGTCGCAAAGTGAGACACCATATTTTTTTTAATTCCTTAAGTAAGAAGTCATCAAAACTTAAAATCCTTTGAAAGTACGAGGTTTTTGTTGTCAAGGCTCACCTCAGATTTTGATATATTGAGAGTTTGTCTCTCGGCTTACCAAAGCAGAAGTTCACTTCAAAGGACACTTGATCTTTTCAAAAGAATATGACATTAAAAATACCTTAGCGTTAAAGCATGTTGTCCTTATCGTTGCTCATTTTATGTAACTGTGAGAGAAAAGGTCTTGCACTTTGCAGTTCTCTCTCTCAGAAAATGGTGGAAGGTACAGACAAGTAAGCTGTTCTTTCGACATGAAGCCTTGAATGAGTTGACATATGTGATTTGTGAGAAAGGTATACTGAGGTTTTAAGAAGCAGAATATTGAATTTACTCCTGAAAAGATTCCTCTAAAACACTGACTTTTAAATTTTTTTCGTTTTGCATGAGAACATCATCCAGAATGTGTGGGGTTTTTTTCCTCACCTCTTAAAATAATCCTGTACATTTCTTTTTTATTCTGCCCTTATTATAGCACTGGGATTAAATTAAATCGACTTTATGCATAAAATTTTCACTACACAAAGCAGTTTCATTTTTTAAGTTGTATTTGTGGTTTTTTTGAATAGGAAGTATTTGTACACGGCACAAAATCCAAAAGATGTAAAGATGAGTGAAAAGTCTCTCTCATACTCTTGCCCTCAGACACCAAATTTCACACCCAGAGACAACCTATGTGGCATAAAATTGACTTAGGGCCCTCAGAGAGCAATGTGTTTTTATCTCAACATGTTTTTATCTCACAGGGAGTAGTCAGTTATAAAACACAATTGGAGTCCATCTTATTGGTATGGAGAAAAGATCTAGCCTGAATCGCCAAGTAAATGTTTTTGAAATAAAATTTAACATGAAAGACTTAACTTTTAAATTGTAAGGTAACTGTCTTACTGCTCAGGCAAAATGCCAGAGTACTTGATTATGAAAATATAGAAAGATTGTGTTAGGCATCCATTAAATATCCACCTTCTAAAGAAGCCACAGTCTTCATGCCTCTGAGGGGAACCTTACAGTATACAATTAACCCCAGCAGAACACCTGGAGGGCATTTGACCTTCAGAGTCTGCATGGCTAATAACCTGTCAGAGCAGCTGGGGGCCCTTGGAGGCTATTTCTCTGGCCACATAGGGTCGGACCGCATGCCTTTCCCACATGAGTTTCCCATTCATTCCTTACCCATCCTGTAGTGTTCCTTCTTGGCTTTAGGGCATTCGGTCCCTCCCATGCTTCCCAGCCCTTGAAATCTCTGCACAAGGAAAAATCCCTTGTCTCCTCCCATGTGATGTGCTTATGTCCATCTGCATGTCGTACATTGCCCCGCCTGCCCCTCCCCTATTCTTGCTTTACCACCTGCAAAACCCGCCAGATGTTTTCTTCTTACTCTACCCGAACAACCAAGATTCCCAGAACAGTCTGGATGCTGTCTGTCTGTCCTTATCTAAATATTGACTTGCCCAAGGTCCATTTCAAACTCTTAGTATATCCTCAATTAATGCCTAGTGGTTAAAATAACTAAAGAAAGGCCTTATTTGCTCCATTTAAATTCCTCCAATTAACAAGACAAACTCACTCCAAAAGAAGATTTTGTGTCGTGATTTCAAATGTTTACCTGTCCTTTTTTTTTTTTTTAAGATTTTATTTATTTATTTGACAGAGAGAAATCACAAGTAGATGGAGAAGCAGGCAGAGAGAGAGAGAGAGGGAAGCAGGCTCCCCGCCGAGCAGAGAGCCCGATGCGGGACTCGATTCCAGGACCCTGAGATCATGACCCGAGCCAAAGGCAGCGGCCCAACCCACTGAGCCACCCAGGCACCCTTTACCTATCCTTTTTATTTAAAGTTCGGGTCATGGTCATGAATTGGCCACTGAACATACCTTTATTGGGCATTGAATCCATTTCCTCCTGGCTTGCTATGACATTTGCCACCAAGTTGTGCTCAAAAAATGTGTCCCAAAAAAGTCCCTAAAAGGTAACTGCCAAGTGCTTAACACTGTACTTAGGACTGTGAGTTGCACAAAGTTATACCAAGACTTCTAGCTTCAGGAACCGGAGGACCCAGTGAAGAAACAAAATGCACATACAGCAAAATCTCCAGTATGTGTTGTAGAATGAATGTAGAATGAATGAACCACCCAGTGTCATGTGATGTCATGCTACCTCACGTGGGATAGACTAGAGGCTATGTAGCTACTCAGGATGACAGGGCTCAGACCAAAGGCTTCAAGGTTACACTGATGTGGTGGGTCTGCCGGGAGAGTTGTGTTTTCACCAGCAAAGCCAGAAGAGCCAAGGACAGTGGTGGGAAAAAACCAGCTTGGCTCAAGTCAAGCTGAGTGTTGAAAGGAAATGAAGGGTTAGGGAGTTGGGAGGCAGGCTGCCACCCCAGCTAGAACACTTTTTATTCATTATATTTAAAAAAAATGACACACTGTGTATTTGGAACATGGCTGCTGGGGTACTGAACAAGAGAGCACTGACGGGAGGGGATCGTGGCAATCCACAGACTCACACGCACACTCATCTGCTCAGGAAGCACATCTCCATCCCAAAATCAAGATACGTTTGCCAGAGTAGCCACTTCCCTGTCCTTCAGGACTCGGGAACTGTGAACTTGGCTGAACCCAGGGTGCACCCCTGGTCTATCAGCTCTGTTCCATGGTGTTTGGAAAAACAGAGACTGTCATCCTTTAGCTTAAGTAGTGAAGTCACAGTTGTGGCAGTCACCTTATGACACAAGCACATAGTTACTGAGTCTTTAAAGACGTGTCAGTAGTAAAAACTGTGTTCAGACTCATTGTCTTTTCTTCATTCTATAAAGCACGTAAATACAGGAAAAGAAAAGATAAATAAATATGCTGGTTGGTTCACTCATTTCCATTGGAACTTGTTCATCCCAGACTGAGGTGAAATGAACCTTACTGAAATCTTGTTTATCCTACGTATTTATCCACATACACATCTAAAACACACACACACACACACACACACACACACACACACACAGGCTGAATCCCACACAAAGTATTATGTAAGTTATGAACAGTGTTTTAAACATATTACACTTAATTCAATGATTGTACTTCAAAAATACCTAAAAGGAACGAAAGATGTTACACAGCAAAAACTGCTTTTACGGTTATCTCTGGAAAAGGAAAACAGGCATTTTTCTCTTTATTTTTCTTCCCCTGCTTCCATCCATCCACCAGATAAGAGAGTGATGTTTGGTTTCAAAAATGACTTTTACCATCCCCTGATTCTCTATTGGGTTCTAGAACTATCTATGCAATCTCAGTCAAATGAGTATTTGTAGAAAAACAAGAATTGTTCCTTGCGTTTTCATTTTTATCAAAAATATTAGCAGTTTTATGGAGTTGTTATCGGGTTTCATTTATTTTTATCCCCAACAGTGTGTTTATTACTCTAAAGAATACCTTTGGTGAGAACATGATTGATTTGAGAAATTACTGGGGGAAGCCTAACCCCTCTTTCTCAAGCTTCCTCTTCTTACCCAGTATCCTAAATTTTGACATTATCTAAGTGTCCTATTGCTTTGCATTTTAAATGATTATCTCTCATTTCAAAGTACTAGGTCTTACATTTCTTTAGTTTTTTTAAAAATATTTCTTAAACCATTATATTTGTATTTGTTTTTATTAAACTATGTAATTGCTTACCCGAGAAACGAAAATGACTCAACTGGCATCTGCATCGACTTGAATGAATTAAGTCAATAAAGATTATCATCAATGTATCCTATTTTTACTGTTACAAAGTTACTATTAATTAGTATGTCATATCATCACGTGAATTTCTCTAATTTACTAGAAGATATTATCTTACAAATTAACCATTATGAGTTTTATCTGCATAGCATTCAATTCCATTCAGTTCTTCAAGAATGATGAAGGAGTCAGGAGCTTGGAAATACCGAGGTGAATTTTTATGTACCCAGAAGGAGTGACAGGGTGCACAGGGTTTGAATAAACAACCAGGACACGTTGAGATGTGTTGTCCATGCAGAAGAAAGTGGGATTCGCCTGTGTGGGAGCAGTTGGTGGCTCTGTCCTGGGCAAGTGATGCTTGGACCAGACTTTGAAGAATGAATGAGTTGGGCAGGTAGACCGGAGATGGAGGGCACTGTTACCAAAGTAGTGCCATGTACAAAGTGTGACACATCCGTGGAGTCCTTCTCACAACTAGAATTTAGAAAGAGAGTCTAGCCCTGCAGAAGTATCATGGTGAGACATTCTTAGAGTCATGGCTGTCTTGAAATGAATTGTTATGTAATTCAGCTGGAGACTTTTATACTTTCTCTAGCATAAAATGTTATAGTATGAATGCTGTGGTAGAAATAAATAAAATCTATAGTTCTACAGATCATAGAAAAGAATTACAAAAAAAAAATTTAGAAAATGTTTGAGCTTCGGTAGAAGGATTGCTTTAAATGGTCCAAGTCAATTTCACTGAGGATAAAATTGCAACTGCTTTGTCTTTAAGCCAAATAACTACTTATGCTTCTCTGGTGGTTTTTGTGACCTAGAAATTTGGGAGACTCAGTCTTCACAAGGTTCTACTTCAAGTCCTTGCTCTGGCTTCTGTATTACTCTTACCCCAGTTCGTCATGGCTCATATGCAGTTGACTTCTTCCCCTCATTTGACCATACCTCCTCCCTTTTCTCTTTGATGGCTTCTCCTTGATTCATAACACTTCACTTGGAAGTGGAATTAAGTGTGTCCAGTTTAGACTTAAGTGTGGACTTACTTTATAGATGAGCAGGATGTGACAGCAGAACTTTAAGAGACTTATCTGGAGTCATCCAGATGTGTTGACTCAAGGGTCAAGTCAGAACTAGAACACAGAGTCTCCTAATCCTCGTTCAGTTCTCTTCTCATTTTCATTTTCATCTCATTCAGCTCCCTTCTTGTCGTTTTCATTAAGTTTGTATAGCAGACTTTTATTCTCTACTAAATGAATAATAAGAAATCGGCAGTGGGACTACCTCAAAATAAAAAGGTTTTACTTAGAAAACTAAAAAGGTTTAACTTAGCAAAAAGTTTTACTTAGCAAAGGCAACTGACCTTAGGGAAGAAGAAATTTGCAGCTGATACAACCAGTAAGGGGTTAATGTCCCAAAATGTATAAAGAATTCATATAACTCAACCCAGAAAGAATTTAATTAAAAAATAGAAAAATGATTTGAATAGACATTTCTCCAAAAACATATAGGTGGCCAAAGATACAGGAAAAGATGTTAAACACCACTCATCATCAGGGAAATACAAATCAAACCCCCAAAGACATCTCACCTCACACCTGTCAGGATGGTTCTTATCAAAAAGATAAGAACTAACAATTGTTGGCGAGGATGTGGATTAAAGGGAGCTCTCATACACTGTTGGTAGAAATGCAGATTGGTGTGGCCACTGTGGAAAACAGTGTGGAGATTCCTCAAAGACTTAAAAGTAGAGCTACCATGTTGATGTAGCAATGCCACTTCTGGGTATTTATCCAAAGAAAACAAAAACACTAATTCAAAAAAAAACATGTACATCACTACGTTTATTGCAGCATTATTTACAGTAGTATAGGCAGGGGAGCAACTTAACCATCCGTCCATAGGTAATGGATCTACAGTGGAATATTACTCAGCCCTGAAGAAGAATGAGAGCTTGCCATTTGTGACAAACATAGAGGGACCTAGAGGGCTCCATGCTAATTGAAATAAATCAGATAGAGAAAGATAAATACCATGTAATTTCACTTACATGTAGAATTTCTGAAACAAAACAGCAACAGAGTCCTACATAATAAAGAACAATCTTGTGGTTGCCTGAGGAGAGAGGAGGGAGCTAGGGGGAGGGGCAAAATTGGGGAAGGGGATTCAAAGGTACAAATGTACAGATTACAAAAAGAGAAAATTGTCCATCTATCGCCCTTTTTGACCTACAGTTGGCAGTTTCATGTGGCTTAACCTTACAGTTGGGTTCCAACCAGCAGTCTTCAGTGCCTCCACTGGCCAGGCTGCAGCAGGGCAAAGCTCTTCCCTTCTTGTTCCAGAAGTCTCCCTCTCCTCTGCCTTTCTGCTTCACGCTGGTCAAGTACCATCTATGAGGGTCCCCCCTTCTCATCATCCTCTCTCCTCTGAGGTATTTCTTCTCACATCCTCAGTCTCCTCATATGTTTGGTCAGAGCCTTCCAAGGAGCCATCTCCTGTGGAAGCCTTCCCTGGCTGGGAGGTGAGAGGTGGCAAATCCTCCTGTTTGTTAGATCCTCGGGGTCCCCTTGTCTTCATGCCCAATGTCCCATGTCCCGTGCCCTGATCCATTTAATCTGAGCTGCATCAGTGCTTGTTGGGTCGAAGTTACACATTCTTGGTGGCCAAGGACATAACAGATTTGCGTGTTTCCAGTCATAACGAGAACGTCAAGCCATCTGCATAAAGGATTTGGTGTGTGGTTACCCTGGGAGAGTCTCGGGGTATGTTGGAGGTGGGAGGGAAACAGGAAGGTGCTCTGTGTAACTAGTCTCTGAACTAGTTCCCTTAGTCGGTTTGGTATCCTTTCTTCAGACCCTCATTTGAAAAGAAAGGAAGCAAAATAGTGCCAGAAATTTAATAATAATAGCTTTACATATATAGTTGTATTAAGACAGTTGTATCTGAGTCATTTTGGTGACTAGAGGAAAGGTTCCTTAACATTATGGAGCTTCTTGTCTTATTTCTGCCATCTACTCTATAACATTGGGTGAGCTGAATGACATCTCTGTGCTCAGTTTTTTCATCTATAAAACGGTGATGATAATACCAATAATAATAATAATGCTTACCTTGTGATGGAAATTAAATGCACTAACGCATCTCGGTGCTTGGCACTGTTCCTAGCGCCCTGGAACTATCCAGTAAATGTTAGCTACTACCTAATTGCCTTCCTTATGGCATTTTAAAATGTACTTACACTGCCTTTGTGGGTGGTGCCACGTGCTAGAGCTTTGGAAACTTTCCTTAAGGGATTTTGCTATCAGACATGTGTGTGCCAGAAACATGCAGAGTACCTCTGCTCATGGGGAGGGGGACACCCCCTCCCCAGAAGACAGTGTAGTGCTCAGGATCCTTGCTGAATTCCTGAGCCCAGCAAGGCGCTCGGGAGCAGGGAGAAGGGAGCAGCCACCGACGTGGGAGGCTCGCACTGTCCACGTTAGCCGGCACTTCTGGGAGTGGCCCCAGAGCAAGTCTGGCTCAGGGCACAGGCTCAGACTGTCGCATTTGCAGGGGACTCTATCTCTCTGCGGAAGCTTTTCAAGGGTTGGGCTTGCGTGGGAAGAGCTAAAAATATTCTGCAGAGAATGTGTTCACCTGGAGTAAATTCTATAGCTTCGATAAAAAATATAAAGAAAAAACCAAATTGGGATTGTAAAATGTATTCACAAATCGTGAAATATCACCAACATTTTTTTTACCTCTCGGTTTTCATCGGAGTTTTGTTTTAGAGTTGTTGGTTTTTTGTTTTTTGTTTTGTTTTTTGGGGGGTTTTTTTGTGGATTTTTTGGTTTGGTTTGGGTTTTTTTGTTGTTGGGGGGTGTTGTTTTTTGGTGAAGTTGGTAAATTGAGTTGATAGCTATGAAAATAGTAAGTGATGCTCAGACACGGCTCTTCAGGGCAAGGGCTGCCCGGGCAGGGTATTTCCAGCAGGGCTCTGTGGCGGGCACCCTTGCCATCTGTCCTTTCACACCGGAGGAAACACAAGCACAGAGAAGCAGTTGACATGCCCAGGGCCATGGGGCTGGCGAGCACGTGGTTTAGGACTGGAGCCTGGGTGGTTGGACTTCCAGAACATGTTCTGTCACTTCCTGGGCTCAGGGACCAGTGGTCGATGCCACGCGCAGTCAGCCTGATTCCAGCAGCGGGGTGGGACCTGGACAGGTCACTCACTGTCATCATTTTGATCTTTGTTTTCCGAGGTCAGGTCAGTGGAACTTGCTGGTTCATGCGTGGGTCTCAGATAAGAAGGAATCAGTCCCTGAGTGCAGTCCTGTATCTGACTGTGTGATCACCTACCTGAAGGAGGGAGGGGTTCGCCCCGCTGGGGCCAACTTTCAGGCCCTCATTGGAGAGATGACAGCTCTTCCCACGACAGAGGCAAGGCTGCCATCTTGTGGGGGAGCCCAGTGTGTAGGCGGAGAGCTCCCGCTGAACCTGCCCTCAACGGTGATTTCTTTCCAATTCCTGATCACTGAAGACAAACCTAATGCCTTGAAGGGATTGCTCTGTATCATGTCCCAAGTCGGAGGGCGGGATGAATAACCAGTTGTTGACGCTCACTATGCAGGGGTAAAGAAGGTGGCCAGGCTAGTTTTGTTTCAAGTCCCTATGGCTTATCCATCCTCCCATGAGCTCTCATTTATGAAAATATCTTTAAGCCATTGGTTTGGGTATCACTGGATTCTGAGCTCTGCAGCACATACCGTTCTAAAGTTTTACACAGATTATCTCATTTCCTTCACACCCGCGCATGCACACGTACACACCTGTGAAGCCGCCGCCATTACAAACCTTATGAAGTGGATGGAGAGGTTCAGGTGAACTAACTTGACACACATCCCTGAGCTCTGCCGAGAGAGCTGGTTCTTGCTGGAGCCCACACTCCAGGCCACAGTTTCAAAGGGTCTATCTATAATTTAGACGAGGAAGCCTGTATCAGATTGAAAATTAAGAAGGGGCAGCAAAAATACTATGGACAACAAGGAAAAAGACAGAAATGAGTAGAACACTTGCATCAGAACTCAGAAGCAAATCCCCAGAGGCATTCTGTGTGGGGACAAGTTTCCTGGGGTGTCACTTGTCTACAGTGATTGATGCTTGTGATTTCTATGCTGGGTCTTTAAGAAGCAAGAGGTGAAATACCAGATTTTCAAGAAGGCAGGGATGTATGGGCTGATTCAAGAAAGATTTCTGATCCCTGCCCCCATCCCTCATTGACATGGGGGAAGAAAGTTAAACCCATAAGTATCTAGAAGTCTTTGATTTGGATTGATACGTTCTCTAGAATCTTGTTAGCTGTTGGTTTACCTAGGGTTTAACTGTCATAGTTAATGCCTAGAGAGAAGAGTCTGGATAGAAGTGACCTGGAATCTCTCTACCCATTACCATGGTCCAATAATGCCTCAAAATAAACAGCTTCAGTTTCTAGAATCGCTCATTTTTCAGTAGAATCTGGAACATTTTGCAGTACAATTCTGAAGGATACGCATTTTTGCTGGCACTTGGCTCAAACCCACTTTTCTTGTTCTTACATTTCAGCTGTCCGTGTTGCTCTCTTGGTTTCTCCAGCTATTCTTGTTTTGACTATACAAAATGCTGTTATAGGTAACAACGCAATTTCATTCGGCTCACTAGAAAAAAAGAATTCCATACTTTTTAGAAAAGAAGTATTTTTATGGGGGCGCCTAGGTGGCTCAGTGGGTTAAGCCGCTGCCTTCGGCTCAGGTCATGATCTCGGGGTCCTGGGATCGAGTCCCGCATTGGGCTCTCTGCTCAGCAGGGGGCCTGCTTCCCTCTCTCTCTCTCTGCCTGCCTCTCAGTCTACTTGTGATTTCTCTCTGTCAAATAAATTAAATAAAATCTTTAAAAAAAAAAAAGAAGTATTTTTATGTCAAGAGCATGTTGAAGAGAGGTTTCAAGTCTTATAAGATCCACGCTTTCTGATGTATATAAATAATGAGAGATAACGCCTATAATAAGATCTGAAAACTTAGAAATAGTAGTCTTCTCTTCATCCTTTGGCTTTGTTGAAATCTTTAATTTTTTTGAAAATTTACTTTCTGTTCATCACTAAGATTTCCTCCTGGATCATGTACTGTAGGTTCCCTTTGCCATTTGTCAAAGTTCTTTACCTGTTATGCTCCCAGTCACTTGTGCATAACAGGGGGAGCACCCCAGGAATGAAACCTCAAAAATAAATAAAATCATAAAAGCCTAAAGATTGTATCAGAATAAAACGCCGTTTTGCTTTTCCTCAACATTAGGAAATCGGAAGGCCAAAAGCATTTTTTGCACCCTTCTTTCCTTTGGTCCTCTTGTAAAAACTCAGTTTATGGCGTGCATTAGTAAGCCCAGAGACGGCAGGAGTGACATCATAGACAAGGAGCAAGAATCCCAGAGAGACGGAGGGATTTGCCCACATTCACAGCATGACTAGAAGGGACAGCCCTTCCTTCTGGGATAAGGTTTCTTCCTATTCGTGTGTCAGATGACACAGAATCAGTGAGAATTTCTCACTTTAAGGTACAATGAACCATACGGCTTAAAATCCCATTAAATTCCCTGTTACTCCAGCTGACCTACTTCAGGAGCTCTGTTTGTACGGCACCTCCTGCGTGTGTGAAGGCCTGGGCAACAGGTACTCAGACTAATTCTACTTCATCTCCCAGTACCATGTGCTCAGAATACAGCAAACTGCCCCAAGAATGAAGGAACGTATACAGAGATACATTAGCCCAAGCAAGGCGTTCATTCGGACACTGCCGTTGGATGCGAAGGGTAGGCTCACGACAAGCGTCTTCAGATCTTAATAAGAATGACAGGATAAGAGAATAACCTACCGTTGTTCAGCCTGTGATAGAATTAGCACTTGGGAATTTTTTTCCTGAATGCCTTTCTACCTGCTCTTCTTTGCACGTTGTTTAGACAAAACCCAGTAGGTCACCTAGATGGGCGCCCACCTCTGTGGGGAAGGTTGCCAAGGATTTCAAGCTCCCCAGGAGAGCAGACACTCACCCAGCACTCTCTGAGGGCTGCAGATATACATGCTCCCGTAATCCTCACACACCCAGCCCCCCAGCAGCGGGGACTCGGGGCGTCCCATCTTATAAACGAGGAGATTGCAGTGCAGAGATGAAGCCCTCACACTGCTGCCTCTGGGTCCCCGAGTCTACACCCGCCTACTGGCTTGTCCGGTACCTGAGGTTCCTGTGACTGGCTTGCCTCCCATGCACAACTGTGTTGTCCCTCCTGTTTGGGAAGGGACTCTGACAACCACCCATGACATAGACACAGTGAGGAGTGACTGTTGTGGAAGGGGGAAGAGCAGCGGGCTAGCTACCTGCCTTTGGAGTTGGAAACTGGTTTGTCTGTGTGATTTTGATCCATTCTTGGAACAAATAAACATAGTACAATATCAGAGAAGTTAAATTCTCCAGAATATCTGAACCCTCTGTGGTTCTCTAGACAAGGTACCTTTTGTGTCCAAATTAAGTCCCATTTAGTTCTCTTCTTTTCAGTTATTTCTTCAAAAGTGCTCCTAACTGCAGACCGACGGACCATCCTCTAGATCATTATGCAAGTCTTCTGAGCCTGGAGTCAACATCCTGCAGAGAAACTCTGTAAGAAGAGTCTTAGCTTCTCCTCCCTCAGTGAGGACAAGTGATGAAACTTTCAGAAGCATCACTCAATATCTAGGGGGTTGGTTACATCATCTGTAAAACTGGGTGCTGAGCGAGATGATCCCCGAAAGGTCAATTCAGCTCAGCGAGCCAGTAGAATTATGACAAAGGTCTCGTTTAAACAATGCAAGGGGTACATGGATGAAAATTCATATAGAAAGTAAAAATCCAGGGGCACCTGGGTGGCTCAGTGGGTAAAGCCTCGGCCTTCTGCTCAGGTCATGATCTCAGGGTCCTGGGATCAAGCCCCACATCAGGTTCTCTGCTCAGCAGGGAGCCTGCTTTCCCCCACCTCTCTCTCTCTCTCTGCCTGCCTCTCTGCCTGCTTTTGATCTCTGTCTGTCAAATAAATAAATAAAATCTTTTTTAAAAAATGAAAGTAAAAATCCCTCTT
Organism: Mustela putorius furo; assembly: GCF_011764305.1. Classification (NCBI taxonomy): domain Eukaryota; kingdom Metazoa; phylum Chordata; class Mammalia; order Carnivora; family Mustelidae; genus Mustela; species Mustela putorius. Next base: position 6,938,136 of record NW_025422010.1, on the reverse strand, counting down.
CTCAAGAACCTGTTTTTTATCAGTTCTCAGCATGGATCAGGAGATACATTGACTACAACTACTGAAAGAACTAGAAACAGGGTATAAATGTCATGGAAGGATCTGCTCTTCCTAGCCTGGTAACCATGACATTGGCGGAGTGGAGACAAACACACTGTGGGTCAGAGAATGGACCTCATGGTGTTGCCAAAAGTAGGGCAAGAGATTATAAGCCATGGTTAGGAAGGAAGCAACTTTCTTGGTTCCCAAATCTAGACCTTTCTGATAGTTGGCCATTGTACCCAAAATTTCCATTAGTAGGTCTCATCCCATAGGTTGCAAGTATATGGTATCCATATTATGACTCATTACTGTCCCTGACAGATATTAGTGAAATGGATTGGTGGACACTGAATGGAATAAGTCGTTTGATGAAGTGCCTTGAGATTAGTGGGTAAACTCCCTTACAGAGAGGGACCTGCTGATAGGAGCTTGTGTAGCAGGGGCTCAATTTCCTATAACAGCCTAAAAAGAGGAGATTACCTGGAACGATAGGGCATTCTTTCAGTTCACTCTGACCTACCTCCAGCTAGTCCGTAAATAATCAGATGTAAAAGCCACTCTGTTTCTTTTTGGAGCAAAAATGCAAGTAGATGAAAATGGAAATATGGGAAAAACTGGATCATTTTTTTCAAGTAGCATTTCCTGAGCACCCCCTCGGTGATGTCTAGGGTAACCTGCAAACTGGGATGGCCTGGAAACTGCCCTGAAGGACAGTTCATCAACCCAACTTACACTTGCAAGGCAGCCATTTTCACTCGCATACTATTGTAGCTTTCTTTATTGCAACCTACCAGAAAAATTCAGTCTTGCCATCATGAACAGAAAGCAAGGGGAAAAGTGGGACCTTCCAAGTAGAGATTTCTTTTTCCACTCAGTTGAGGAATTCTGCAGCTTACTGCACCGGTTGAGAGAGGTCTTTAACATTATCATTGGACTACATGCTCCATTAAAACATGAATCTTGTTGGCTCACTTAGTGCCTTTTGCAGTGTTTGGCTATATGGTCCTCTTCTTTTGTAGGGTCTCAGGTGGTTTGTGTTACTCTTCTCTGCTGTAGCATAAAAATATCTCTGTGATAAGTTTCTATTATAAGTTTTTAAATTTCTTTGCAAGTGCTCTTACGCAAAGTTACTCTATAGGGACTTGAAATCAGTCCCTGAAGTTGAGGGATTTTTGCTTAGTCACATTCCCACTCTCTTGTCCAGGAGGTTGGCCTAGCACACTGCTTTTATCTATTTGAATCTTAATACGTAAGGCCTTTCTTGGAGCACGTATCTAAAGTTTCATATTATGCCCCTTCTATCTAAAAAAATGATACGTTTCTGTCAAATTGAAGACGTGCTAACTCTAGATCTTTAAATATTTTAAGGTCTTCCAAAACCATAAATACTTACTTACAGTTATGTTTTGAGAAACTGTTTAGCTCTTTAAAATAAAAATATTTTAGCTATATGGAAGATGGGTCGTCTGTCTAAGCAATTTTTCAGAATTATTCCAGTCAGCCCTAGTGAAGCATGGTGTAATAGAATGAGCCCGAGATTAAAAAGATTTAAGTCCTCTCTTGGCCAGACATGGCCTCTGAGCCAACTTGCCTTTGAATTTTCCCATCTGTACCATGGGGAGAGTTATACCTAATTCATAGAGTTGCACTGGGGAATGAATTAGATCCCATACATGAAAAAGCTTGGTAAGTTAAAGAAACACCATAAATGTAAATTATTGCTATTACCATTGGCCAAATTCCAATACTAGAACCAGAAAGGGACTTGAATCATAATAAAAATTAGCAGGTAACACAAAGACTTTGATGTACATGGTCCTGACAATTCCATGCCCAACCCTGGAGAACTAAGTCTCACCAAGGTGTGAACGACTGATACCAGACTGCTAACCCATTCCCCTATCAAGTGTCTTGCCATTTTAACCAACTCAGAGCCTGTGGCTACAGGATCGAAATTCTAAAGGATTAAAATATCAACCAGAGCATGACTGAAATTACAAGTGATTTTTAGGGCTGTTTCAAATGAAGACTTTGGGATGGGAAGGCGGTTTGGCTGGGACACCTGTCCCCCTGTTAATCGCCAGGATTGATTTCCCTGGTCAGGCTGGCGAGGTGGTGGCCTCTTCCTCCCTCACCACTCCATGTGTGTCCCTCCTAATCAAAGAGGGCGACCTTCCCCAAGAGAAGAGGACCAAGGACCGTTCTTTGGTCAAGGGTATACAAGTATACCATATACCCTTCTCTGCTAGAACCTCCAAACGAGGTCTCAAATTCTTTCAGTGTAAAGAAAATAAGTTTTCTTTTTCCTTGCCATAGCTGTGGTCCCTATCAATAAAACATTCCCTGATATATACATAAAAAAATGGACTTAGAAACACCCATTGAACTACAGCTGTGAATGATTCAAGGTTCCTTTATGTCACCCATGCCAGAGAGCCCATCCTGGGACTGAGAGTGCCTATTGTACACCTCTTAAAAATGTAGAGTTTCTGAAGTTGCCATGTATCTTATAATAGATGTGCACACTTAATTTGGTAGCCTTCTCCTCCCATCCACCCCCATACCCTCAAAAGTCTATCACCAAAACAGTAGAACATTAAGAATGGAGAAAATACAGCATTTTGTGAAAAATTAAACATAAGATTGCTTTGAAAAAAGAAAAGAGCACTTGTAAACATTTCCTTGGCTAATTGCATAATTCTTTAAAAGAAGCATCATTTTGCATAATGAACAGATTACTGAGTTCTTTGAAGATAAAGCTTGTCTTTTGTGAGGATGGTAAACTACTTTGTGATTTATGTATAATTTATGATTTATATATATAATATGATTTCTACGTGTTCTATTTGTGATGAAAAGGACTGAAATGCTGGGTTTGATAAGTAACGTGGAAAAGAAATTATGAATTGCACAAAATAGAATTATCATGCTACTGGGTCTTTGTTTATTCTGCCATTTTTAAGGAAAACCTAGGTAATGCTATAGCCAGAAGGGCAGGGATTACAAATGGGTTTTAAAATTAGATTTGTTCTATTTATTTTTTCAAAGATTTCATTTATTTATTTGAGAGAGAGAGAGCACATAAGCAGGGGCAGGAGAAAAGGGAGAAGCAGACTTCCTACTCAACAGGGAGCCTGATGTGGGATTCAATCCCAGGACCCTGAGATCATGACCTGAGACTAAGGCAGCGCTTAACCGACTGAGCCACCCAGGTGCCCCTAAATTAGATTTGTTGTAACAAATAAGTGTTATCACTAGGAATATGTAACAGGAAATGTGTTCAAGAATATTCGTAAGGGTACTGTTTTTAAGAACAAAAGCCTGGAAATAACCCAAATGTCCAGTAACCGGATAATGGGTGCATAATGCGTGGAAAGGGCACAAAAAGAAGTGTGCAGCAGTAAAATGAACGAATTACACCCACACCGCAACCGATGAAGATAGATAGATCTCAGTATCTTAATGTTGAAGGAAAAACTGCCGTGTTGAAAGGTCATCTATAATACAATACCATTCTGTAAAGTTCAGAAACAAGCAAAACTAAATATCATATTGTTTCCGCATACATATATGTGTGCTAAAATGTTTTCAAAGAGGAGAGAACGGTCATTGCACTCTTCAGGGGAGCAGAGAGGAAGCAGAGAAAGGGGGTGTGAAAGAGCACCTGGGTAAATGTCAGTTACTGGTCGTGTCTGGTGGGGGGAGGGGTGGGGGGAGGGGCTTGAGGTGTTCATTGTATTATTGAACAAATAAATAATCAGATAAAACAGCAGAAGACCCTGTGAGGACCAATGGTGACCTTGTGTGATTAGCCAGTAGCTGTTCGCCTGTGGCCCCCATTAAAAAGAAATTCAAGTTTTTTGAAGTTTATTGACCTATGTGCTTCTTTGCGTTGTGTCCTCTCTTAATATCAAAGATGATATTGAAGGGGCTGCATGAGCATACTGTGTAATGAAGAGAATCATAGACCTTAGGAATTCTATTTGAGATTTGTACTTATTGTGATTGATGACAATACTTTAAGATTCATTGGCATAAAACAGATTCTGATTATGCAGAAGATGTGGCAGAGAATCGATGTTTGTAAAAGTAACTGTTGTTCTGTAAATTTCATATCACTTTCTAGCAGTCCTTCTTGCACTTAATCAGACTCCAGTTCCAGAGACTGATGCCTCTCCCATTTCTTTTTTATGCTGAGTATAACCCAGGTTATTTTTAAAGTAATTTAAGGGCACCTGAGTGGCTTAGTTGGTTAAGCGTCGGCCTTCAGCTCAGGTCATGATTCCAGGGTCCTGGAATCAAGTCCGGCATTGGGAATCCCTGCTCAGCAGAGAGTCTGGTTCTCCCTCTGCCTCTCCCTCTGCACCCCTCCCCCTTGTTTGTGCGCATGTTCTCTCTCTCTCTCTCTCTCTCTCGCAAAAATGAATAAATGATAAATTTTTTAAAATAAAAGTAATACCTTTCAACAGTGAACAGAAATGTTTGTGATGAGAAGCCTGCTTCCTGGAGCCAGGCTGTCTGAGTTCAGATTTCAGCTCTGCTTTTTGGTGTGCTTCAGTCTGTTCCCCTTGAAAATGGGCAGGATAATGGTACCTACCTCACAGAGCTGCATTGAGGATTAAATGAATTAATATATGTGAAAGATTACACTCAGTATTTGCACATTGGAAGTACTCCATATTAGCTATACAGAAGGAAAATTTTTAAATCAAACTTTTATATTATGTGTTCACAAAGGCAAAACTTCTACTGATCTCAGAGTGACTGCATCGACACATGTAACTGTGGCCACCCCTCTTTTAAGGAATGTGTTCTCTAGACCAGCACTGACCGAACACTGAAAATAGAAATGTCATGTAAGCCACGAATGCAGACCACATACTTTCACATTTTCTAGTAGCCACATTTTTAAAATGTAAAAAGAAACAAATAAAAAACCACAATATATCCAAAATATTCAGGTGATGTGCAATTTCTAGAAATTATTGATGAGATTTTTTTAATCAACTTTCAAAATCCAGTATATATTTTACATGTGCAGCATACCTCAATTTGAGCAAGCCATGTGTCAGGTGCTCCAAAGCCACCTGTCACTAGTGGCTGCTGTATCAGACAGGCGGGGCTGACAGCAGAGGATGTGGGCAAAGAGAATAACAATTTCTTTTTCTTCTTTTTTTAAAAAGATTTTATTTATTTGTTTGACAGAGAGAAAGAGGCATCGAGAGAGGGAATACAAGCAGGGGGAGTGGGAGAGGGAGAAGCAGGCTTCCTACCGAGCGGGGAACCGATGCGGGGCTCCATCCCAGGACCCTGGGATCATGACCTGAGCCGAAGGCAGACGCTTAACCGACTGAGCCACCCAGGAGCCCCTCTGCTGAACTCATTATGGTGTCTTTGGAATAACAGAAGTTCTTACCTTTTTAATACATTTTTTATATATTTTTATATTTTTAATGCGTTTTTATTTTTTTTAGTAATCTCTATCTCCACCGTGGGGTATAGAGATTTACAACCCCAAAGAACAAGAGTCACATGCTACACTGATTGAGCCACCCAGGCGCCCCTAGGATTTCTTCTTCCCTGGCCTCAGCATTAGACTTACTGACACATACAGGGCCAGGTGAGAAGCACCATTTGTGGCCGTTCGTTGTGCTTCTCGAGTCCCACTGCACCCTCAGAGGTTGGAGGGTGTCGTGAAGGGTGGCCCATGTTAGCTAGCGTTCACTCAGGAGTGGGCCCAGGCCCCGGAGCCATGCTTCCTCCTCAAGGGGCCAGGAACACTCGTCTTTGCCCTCCGGGGGCTGACAAGATCCTCTTACTCTTGTAGAACTTTCTCTGCGACACTTTTCTTTCTTCAGGCCAGTGGATGAGTGTCCTGCCAAATGGGCACGACCCCTCATCCAGCTGACTGCTTCTAAGACTGAATCCAAGCACATGACCCTTTTCTGACGTTGCCAACAGCCGTGTTCTCTGAGTATGCGGCGGGTGTGACTGTGAGACCTGACCTTGCCACACCTGAGTTACCGAAAGCTGTGATCCGCCTAACGCCGTGTTTTTGAATGTATTCTTCCTGCTGCCTTTGCTCAAAAAGAGCTGCCTGGTTATGTGTTGCTGGAGCAGAGACAGATTGTGTGATTTTGTTCTTTTCATTTTCTTTTATGCATGCACTTTTTGGGGTGTTTAGTAATTCACTGAAAACATACAGATTAGCGTTTTATTTCTGAGCCAAGAAATCGGGTTCTGGTCTGTGTGTGTTTTAGAAGACTATATTATGAATCTGAATGGGATACATGGGTGGGGGAGGCTTTTTCGGCCTCAGTGAAATTGGAAGGGGGGGGGAGCCAGTGCCTGATTTCTGAGCCTTAAAGGAGCTCGCTGTGCGTGTTCTGTTGAATTTGGAGGAAGCTGCGCGGGCCTGGGTGTCCTGTACATGAGGCAGTCAGAAAAGTGGGAGGAAATAATATGAGTCACGGTGTACAAAGAAGTCAAGTTTAGAAAAGGGGCATAAACAAGAGGCATTACTCAGTCACTACTATTTAAAACTGAGAACCAGAAGACAATTAGCACAATAGTGTTCGACGAGAGAAAGTTCCAGATATTGTAACATTTATAGTTCTTCCAAAGTCTAGAATGACTGTGATTCATACTCTTTGTCAAGCCTCACATCGGGGCCCTTCTCTATCAGATGCCATTTGAAATTTCCTGCCTCACTCCGCTCCAGTGACGTTGCTGGACAGTTCTTCTCTAAGACTTGCCCCAGCAGAATCTGGAAATGAAGTCTAGAAAGATGAAAGATGAAAGGGTCCAGAAAAGCTGATAGAAAGCTTAGGTGGGTGCCCTTGAATTCTGCCCTAGTCCCGTGCTGCCAGCCCTTAGCCAACTTCTGGAAACGTGGGGTGTGGGGCGCCTGGGTGGCTCAGTCAGTTAAGCAGCTGCCTTTGGCTCAGGTCATGATCTGGAGTCCTGGGATCGAGTCCCGCATCAGGCTCCCTGCTCAAAGGGAAGTCTGCTTCTCCCTCTGACTCTTCCCATCTCTTGCGCTCGCTCTCTCTCTTTCTCTCAAATAAATAAAATCTTTAGAAAAAAAGGAGGGAGGGAGGGAAGGAAGGAAGAAAGAAAGAAACGTGAGTGTGTATCCGCACAGCAGAAGGATGCGGGAGTGCTCTAGAGTTAAGCAGGAGTGCCTGGGCCCTCCCAACAAGTAGAACAAATGGAAAATACACTTCACACAGGTCTAATAATTAAAGGGAACCGGATGCTGGGCCCAGGGTCTGGAATTGCCAGCACTAGCGCCCCCGCAACCCCAGCTCGGGCAGGACCCACCCAGCAGTGGCCACGCCTCTCCAAGAACATTGTCCCAGAAGTCTCGCCATCTAGCCTCTCTAAGGGTGTTGTTACCGGCAAATTTAAAACCGAATTGCCTTGTTTTCCTTCAGTTTTTTTGCAATGTGCCCTTCCTAAGTTGGGTTCCAGGCTGGTGCATGGGAGGCCAGAAGGGGTCATTCTGACCAGGGCCCCAGTTTCATTCCCAGCCTCCGGCGAAATCCCAACTGTGGCCTCGGCTCTGAACGGGTTACAGAGCCAGCTCAGCTCTGTGTCAGGCTGTTATTGAAGGTCTTTAAAGATTTCCACCCACCTTCCTCCCACTCCCCTGGCAAGTGAAAGACGTTTGAATTCCTCTCTCAAGGGAGAAAATTATTAAAGTGAAAGAAAATGACTTGTTCTCTGTTCTAAAAAGGAGAGAGAAGAAAAGTGGGTTCTGCCCCTCCTTTATTTTTCCTTACCTGGGAAGGCTGCTCTTAGAAACAGGGTACAGAATCCCGGCTCTCAGAAATCGGGAGAAGGGGACGTTTATCCCCTGTGCTTGTGTGTGCTCATTCCAGCTTATAATCCAGAGTCCTAAAATACAGAACAAGTTCTAATACAGAATGGATAGCCATGATGGTCGTCCCCCCCGGGGCAGTTTACTCCAGGACCCCAGATGACTGAAATATAGAGAAGAACATGTAAAGGGAATAGAAACTCTGTTTATTCTTCCTATCCCCTTGAGCACTAGAACTTCCATTAAAAAGAAAACCATTTGGCCGAGGGCGTGGGTCAGATCCGAATGAGAAATACTGTTTGGTAAGGATTCTTTCCATGTATCTAAGGAAAAGTAGTGAATGGATTTCCACAAATGACCATTTAAATCTTTTTATATTTTGAGAACATCGTTTCTTAATTCCTTTGTTAATTCAGCTCACTTTTGTACATCCCAAGCCAATGAAACAATACAGCGTATGTTCCCTTAGCACCATCAGCCTTCAAGAAACTGAGTTAGGGGCTGAGAAGGATATAGGAAAGATCTTTTTAAATCTCTATTTTCAGGCTTATGGTTTAGTAAGGGAGAGAGGACCAACATCCATGAGAAGCTAAAGACCAAGAGATCATAACATTTAACACGGTCCTCGTTTGGAATGGTCTCTACTTCCCATGACCAGATGAAAAGGAAAATAAGAGTCTGACAGTGGCAAAAGCCTGTTATTGTACAAACTTGAAAACAGCCCATTCCTACACCTAAGATGTATAGATCTTAGAACTAAAGCCTCTGCTAAGAACACATCACTTTTTTGGCAACAGCTCTTGTGCCTGGAGGCGACAATATGATATTCAGGAAGATGGGCTGAAGCTGCTCTCAACATTTACGGCATCGCCTAATTTTATCATTAGTGACTTTTTGCAACATTGACATAAGATATGGAAGTAGAACATTTCAGACTTTGGCATCATTTGACAGCCATCATTTAACTGGTAAACGTTCATCCTGGTTGGATGGTTTCCTGTATTTGAGATCTATCAGCCCTGATGAATTTTACTTCCCTCATGAGGTTTTTCATGTGTTTAGCAGATCATGGGCAACCTGCTCTAGATGGCCTTGATCGTAAAGAAAGGCCCAGAGTGGATTTCAGTGCCAGGTCTCGGACGCTGCCCGCTTCCCACTTCCCTCTGTAGATTTCCCTTCTTTATTTCTTTCTGTCCCCACTAAATGAATCCTTGGTCGGAAGGGCAGCCGTTCCCATAACCAGGCCTTTGAGATCTTAGGGAGCCCTAAGAATTTCAACTCAGCCAGGAGGTCAGGGCATTATTCTCCAGAATCACCTGGGGAGCTTTTAAAACAAGATTCTTTTTTTTTTTTTAATTTTGTTTATTTATTCAACAGACAGAGATCACAAGTAGGCAGAGAGGCAGACAGAGAGAGAGGAGGAAGCAGGCTCCCTGCCTATTAGAAAGCCCGATGTGGGGCTCGATCCCGAGACCCTGGGATCATGACCTGAGCCGAAGGCAGAAGCCTTAACCCACTGAGCCACCCAGGCGCCCCTAAAACAAGATTCTTTTTTTTTTTTTTAAGATTTTATTTATTTATTTGACAGACAGAGAGATCACAAGTAGGCAGAGAGGCAGGCAGAGAGAGAGAGAGAGAGAGAGAGAGAGAGATGAGGAAGCAGGCTCCCTGTTGAGCAGAGAGCCCGATGCAGGACTCGATCCCAGGACCCTGAGATCATGACCTGAGCCAAAGGCAGTGGCTTAACCCACTGAGCCACCCAGGCGCCCCCTAAAACAAGATTCTTAAGCCTGCTTTCCGAGATTCTGATTCAGGAATAATTGCAGGAAGGTTGGAGGAATCCATTTTACAAGCTCACCGGTGGTTTCTGCAGCACCCTTGGGTGGCAGGGAGGGCAGAATAGGGTGCAGCTTAGTCAAGCGAGATTGTCCTCAAGAATGTTCTGTGGGCGTCCTGGAACTTTCTAGTTCCACGATGAGTGGTCACCAGTGCAGGTTGTCTGACTTACGAAGGTTTCTGTGGGACCAGTCACGGTCATTGTCATAACTGCATCTCCCTGGAGCCATTTTTATATTTACGAGAACAGATCTCGATTCATTAAAAGTCATCAACAGTATCTTCGTCTAACAACAGAACATCGATCATAAACGTGACGGAACGGTTTGAAAGAGGGTTTGATGCCCCACTCCCTCTGCCAGCCCTGTGTCAGTTCAGGTAGCTGTTCCCCCTCTGGCTGGGCTCCCGTCCAGCGAGCAGGAGCTGGGCCTTCTTGACCTGCAAAGTCACCCCCGCTTTGTCTGGCAGACACAGAGGGGCAGCTGGGGCGGGGTTTGGGGGGAAGCTCCCAGCTGCAGTCATGAGGACTTGAGTACTGCTTTGGAATGCCCAGAAGTAAGTCAAGGCTAACCCCAGGCAAGATTATATAGGGTCTGTGACAGAAGGCCCTAAAATAGCCCCAAATGGTCCTGTTCTTGCAGCGTGCATCTAAGCCTAGGGAGCTGTGAGTGACTGATGAAGCTTAAAATGGTGGTGGAAATTCTGGCCCCAACAAGGGTCTCTGAGTGGTCCATTCCCACCATGTTGGCATTGCTTCCAGGCGGTTGGCTGACCCATGTTCAGCATTTTCTCACAGCCCATACTCAGGTGGGGACTCACCATATGGGGAGGGCAAGGTAGAAGGCAGTCCCTGTGAAGCATAATGAAGGCAAGACTCTGCCTGTATAGACAGATTCCCCACAGATCAGATAACACAGTGATAATCTTCTGGACCATAAACATAAAATTATCCTTTTTTAAGTGCATTTTTCACTGAAGTACTCTGTGTATCTCCATCCCACTTACATTTTATCTCCGCTTTTGTCTTGGCGCTTACTATCATAATTTGGAAACAAGCTTAACCTGACAAGAGTTTCACATGCTGTTTATATAAATTATGTTCATTTGACTTTAGGCCAAGAAATGGAAAGCATAGACCTGGGAGCTTTAAAAGACCCTGTTATCAAAAGCCAGTGTAACCAGAGGTAGCCTGCGACCCTGTGACCCTCCAGTGTCTCAGAGTGAAAATCTCAAAGCAAACATTCTGTTGGAAGTACCTCATGAATCTGATTACTTGCAGTATACAGCAGCAGTGGAAGAAGGAAAGGTTCATTTGCAGGATATAAAAAAATTAAAACAGTATGTTGTACACCTGAAACTAATGCAGTGTTATATGTCAATTATGCGTCAAATCACGAGGAAGGAAAGGCATTGAAAATAAGAAGAAAAATCTAGAAAACCAAGTTCAAGGCTTCAGTTTTCTAGGACTCTCCAGTGGCCCAGGAATGGTGCTTTTATTTTAACATAATGAGAGACCAGATGTATACCAAGTAAAAAATTAAAGGGGAAGAATGGTTTTTGATAGCTTGAATTAAGTCACCCTGGGCCTTGGGTTGGGTGAGTGGGGTGTGATTTAGCACTCTGGGACCTCACGGCACCATTGCTGGGACAGGAGAATTCTCCAGAGCATTCGTTAGTGCCTCATGTCTCCCCAGCTTCCAACACTCTGACATCACTGCATCCCTTGGGGGGGGGGGCGTGTTGTTTATGATAGTGTGGCATTCACGCTCAAGAGAGACCTCATCGTTCCTGCAAATGCACCAAGAGTTTGTAACGTTGATTTGAACTCGGTAACTCTTTTTATTTTTTAAAAGATTTTATTTATTTATTTATTTGACAGGGAGATCACAAGCAGGCAGAGAGGCAGGCAGAGAGAGAGAGGAGAAAGCAGGCTCCCCGCTTAGTGGAGAGCTCGATGTGGGGCTCGATCCCAGGACCCTGAGATCACGACCTGAGCCAAAGGCAGAGGCTCAACCCACTGAGCCACCCAGGCACCCCTGAACTCAGTAACTCTTAACATTAGAGGCACACTCACCATGATGACTGTGAAGGAAAGCGTCACGTTGGAAAGCGCGCAGGGATCTGTTAGCCACCGCCAGCGTCCTAATGAAGGTTTCCAAGAATGTGATGCTGACACTCTAAAGAGATCTCCTGGCCACAGTTATTTTTAACTTCCCTGTTCCTTTGTATCTGTGTTACCAGCCACAGTAGCCGAAACAGCTCGGTGTTTTTCTGGAGCCACAGCTCCCTCATTGCATGATAGAGACACCCAGGTTGAAAGGTGATCAGAGAAGCCATCAGGGACTTTTCCTTGCCTTCTAAACAGAGGGTTGATTACCAAGAGATCATGCTTGTTTGTTTCAACTAAATGAGGTGGCTTCTCTCCTGGGTGTTTTTCTTGGTAAAACATTTCAAAAGTTTTTTAAAAAACAAACAAACAAAAACTTGTAACCAACTCCCCACTATCTAAGTAAGATACTGGGCCCATCTGGTAGACAAGCGCGTGCACATTAACCAGCTGTGCATGTGATGTATTTGGGTAAAACATTGTTACCAGGGAAAACGTTAGTCACCCGGACTGCTGAGCCCCACCAGCAACACCTATGTGTAGGGCTTTCTGTTCCATTGGGTGTAGTGGTGAGGACCCAGAGGAGGACGGTATGAGGAACTCTGGGCTCGAGTAGCTCCCCTGTGTCCATCTCTGCTCCGCCCCCACAGTGGCCCCACCAGCCTCACCCTCGGGGCTCCCCGCTCTCAATTTCTCCACCCCACAAGTTCAGCCAGTCTATTCAGAGGCTCCTGGCTATGACCACCTTCATTGTTCACATCCTGCTGATTCTTGGGAGTTAAACCTACCTTCTTTGGAGACATTTCCAATCTGATCTCTCCCTTTCCCGATTTCCTGCAGCTTTCACTTCCTATGGCTGCCCTAGTAGACACCATAACTTAGTCATTATATTATATTCAGTACTTTACTGCCCTTTATTATTTTCTAATGATTTGGTATTCCTGAGCGTGGTGTCTGTACTAAAGAGCAAACTGCTTGAGACCAGGAGTGGTGACTTAAACTTGTGGCCCATAATCCGCAAAATTTCAAATTCTTTCTCCCTCACCATGGCCTCCCCACCCCCTAACATGGTACCTAGCACACAGCTGGAACTCAATAAGTGTTTGTTGAATGACTGATTGATTGTTGGCACTTAGCAAGTACTCTGGCATTGAAGACAAGTTTTGAGGAAGAATGTAATCCTTGTTTCAAAATGTCTTTCACGGGCACCTGGGTGGCTCAGTCAGTTAAGCGGCTGCGTTCGGCTCAGGTCATGATCCCAGGGTCCTGGGATCGAGCCCCACATCGGGCTCCCTGCTTAGCAGGGAGTCTGCTTCTCCGTCTGCCTGCCACTCTGCCTGCTTGTGCTATCTTTCTGTCAAATAAATAATTAAAATCTTTTTTTAAAAAAATGTCTTTCACAAACTGCCATCTCAGTGACATGATTGTGAAAATTCTGTGTGAGACTCTTCACATTCCATTTGTGGGAAAGAGGACACTACAAAATTCCTTAATAAAATTACGTGTATTTATGTAGTATAGACTTCCTATAGTATTGAAATATGTCATTTCCCAACAGATGTTCATGTGGTTTGAGAAATAATCCAGACTGAACTAGCTTTAAACAATATACATAACCTCACACCACACACAAAAGTTAAATCAGAAGGGATCAGTGACCTAAACATAAGAACTGAAACTATGAAGAGACTTAAAAGAAAATACAGGGATAAATCCTCATGACCTTGGATTTGGCAATGATTTCTCAGCTATGACACACCAAACACCCCCAAATAAATAAATATATAAATTAGACTTTATCAAAACTCAAAAATTTCGGGCATCTAACGACATTATCCACAAAGTAAAAAAATAACCCACAGAATGGGAGATATATTTGCAAATCGTTATATCTGATAAAGATCTAGTATCCAGAACTTATAAAGAACTCTTACAACTCAATAACAAAAAAGATGAGAAAAAGACTTGAATAGACATTTCTTCAGAGAAAATGCACAAATGACCAATAAGCATATGACAAGGTGCTGCGCATTGTTGGCTGTGAGAGAAACACACATCAGACCACAATGAGCTACCACTTCACACCTACTAGGCGTGCTGTCATAAAAACACAAACAACTCTCAGGGGCGCCTGGGTGACTCAGTTAAGTATTCAACTCCTCATTTCATCTCAGGTCACAACATCAGGGTCGTGAGATCGAGCCCCAGCTTGGGCTCCACGCTGGGCTTGGGGCCTGCTTGACGTTCTCTCTCCCTCTCCCTGCCCCCCGCATATAAAATAAAATAATGAAAAACAACACTGATAAAAACAAGTATTGGTGGGGATGTGGAGAAATGGGAACGCTCCTGTGCTGTTGGTGGGAGAGGAAGATGCGGTGGAAAACAGCTTGGCCATTTCTCAAAAGGTTAAACGGTATTACCATATGACCTGGCGGTTCCGAATAATCGAGAGCAAGAATCAAACAGGCATCCATAAACTAATGTTGATAGCAGCGCCCTTCACAATAGCCTAAACGTGGGACAAACTGAATGTCCATCAACGAATGCAGAGATCAACAAAACGTGGTCTGTACATACGATGGAATATTACTCAGCCATCAAGGAATGAAGCCCTGATTCAGGAACGAAAGAGCCTGGGGAATGTGGTGATGAGGGAAAGAAGCCAGACATGAAGGCTAATGTGTTATGTGATTCCAGTTAGGTGAAATCTGCAGAACAGGCAAATCCATAGAGACAGAAAGCAGATCAGCAGTTGCCTGGTACTGGGGGAGGGAGAAAGAATGGAGTTTGCCTACTGGGTATGGATTTTCTTTTGAACCTATGAAAGTTCTGGAACCTATTTAAACAGAGATGGTGGGTATACAGCATTGTGAATCTACAAATACCACCAAACTGCATGCTTTAAAATGGTCAATTTTATATTATGCAAGTTTCAGTTCAATTTTTTTAAAAAATCGCAGGGCACCTGGGTGGCTCAGTGGGTTAAGGCCTCTGCCTTCAGCTCAGGTCATGAACGCAGTGTCCTGGGATCGAGCCCCACATCGGGCTCCCTGCTCAGAGGAGCCTGCTTCTCCCTCTCCCTCTGTGGCTCCCCCTCCTTGTGTTCTCTCTAGCTCTGTCCAATAAATAAATAGAATCTTCAGGGCCCTGGGTGGCTCAGTTGGTTAAGCGACTGCCTTCGGTTCATGATCCTGGAGTCCCAGGATCGGTACCCACATCAGGCTTCTTTCTCAGAAGGGAGTCTGCTTCTCCCTCTGATCCCGCCCCCTCCTGCTCTCTCTCTCTCTCATTCTCTCTCTCTCTGAAACAAAGAAATAAAATATTTTAAAAATAAATAGAATCTTCAATAAATAAATAAATAAACAGGCACCTAATAAACAATAAAGTAAAAAATAAACAAATAAGTAAACAGGCACCTAACAATGTTTGTGTCCTTCATCAGGAACAAATCGCCTTCTTAAATTTCTGCTTAGTGAAAGATTAAAATAATTTAAAATACTGCAGTTTTTCCAAGTATCATTTACACTAAACTACAGATTTGAGGACAGTGATGAAGGGGCAGATACAACAACAGACTTTATACTTAAAATATTATAAATCCCATACGGGAAAGGTTTAGCTGAGAACCTTTTTCAGACCGATATTTCCTTGAAACTCGAGCGTGGTGGTGTCTGGGGCTCTGTTTGCATGTCTGGGCTGTCTGGCCGTGTCAAGAGCTGGTGACAGCAGGACACCTGGCCTCGGCTCTCCTGCACACTCTAGTCAGAGAAGACCAGCCTGGTGCTGAAGGTCTGGAATTCATCCGGGTTCTTTGGATCTCCTCAGACCCCAGTAAGGAGGAGAACAGATTTCTCTGAGGAGAAAGGTTTCCCGTGGGGTAGACATAAAACAGTCCCCGTTTCATCAGCTCCGAGTGACTGGGGACCGTAGCATTTCACTCATGCAGGAATAGAGGGGCCATCCATGAGGCTTATTAAAGCTGCGGTCTGCTGTCAGACTCCAGAACATTCCCCCGCCAGGAGACTGTTACTGCACTACAGGAAAACGATCGTTCCATTCTGTCCCATTACTTCTGTGCAGGCACGCCGTACATGCAGAGATGAACATAATTAAGCAGAAAGCCTGTGAAAGGGAACCCCAATACCTACAACATGCTAACATGGTGAGGGTCCATAGCTGTTGTAGGATTTTTTTTTATTTTTAACACAGGAAAGTACCATGAAGGAAAACAAAGTCCTTCTGTAACCCCATTCTCCAGAGATAAACATTATAAACCTTTGGTGACATCCTTCCAGTATCTTAATGGACAAGCATACCCAGTTTTTATTAAACTGGAATCTTCGCCCACTACTGATTTCAAATCTACTTTTTAAACTTATTAGAAATATTTTTCATTTAATAAATATGCCTTTACAACTGGGTTTTTAATGATTGCAGAGTATTCATCATATGAGTATCCCATTACTCATTTCACAAACTCCCTATTGTAGACATGGACTTTTTTGCTATTCTACAATATATGTAACTTATGATATATGTAAAATACTGCATGTAACTTTTTACAGCTCTTGATTTTTTTAAAATTTAGGATAAATTCCTGACAGTACTGTTTAAAGATACAACATCTTTAATGCTTTTGATTTATACTGCTAACATTTACTGCTTTAGGGGACTAATTTTAACTTCTTGCAGTCAGAAAAAAGAAATGTTTTGGGGCACCTGGGTGGCTCCATGGATTAAGGCTCTGCCTTCAACTCAGGTCATGATCTCAGGGTCCTGGGATCGAGCCCCTCATTGGGCTTCCTGCTCGGTGGGGAGCCTGCTCCCCACCCTCCCTCTCCCGCCCCCTCCCCGCTTTTGCACTCTCTCTCTCAAAATAAATAAAAATAAAATCTTTTTAAAAAATGTTTATGGTAGACAAAGTTCTTTCCCTTGAATTACTTAATTGTTTGGTATTCCTTTTTGATAACTCTTTGGGAACAGCATAATCAAAGAAATAAGTTTCCAGTTGACTTTAGAAATGAATCGGTCAGAATCTGCTATGTAGTTTTTGCAAACAGACCCACACACAGAGAAAAGCAAAACAGAAGGTCCCAGTGGCTTTGGACCAGCCATGAACAAATGTCATTACGCAGAGTCAGAGAGAGGAGTTATCAAACTAATCACTCAGTGCTCGTGTAAACATTACAACCTCCATGAGTAAATTAGATTTTCTACAAGAAACATACTCGGACAAATACTTTCCATAACAGATACATAATGAGCAGGTACGGTGGCAGAGGTGCACAGGGCACTGTGATACTCCTGCCCTGGGTTTATGTTACGCACCCCAAGAGGTACTGTGGAACCTGTGGGGCTGATGACAGGAGGCTTCTCCTTGCACACCTGGAGGGAAGGTCGATTTCAGGAGGACAAAACACAGAATCAGGTGGACTGGACCTCAGCAAGACCTTCCCCTGCATAGCTACCTCTCTTCATCTTTGTGCCTTTAAAGTCGGTCATGCTTAAGTCTTTCCCCGTCTTCTGTCACCTTTATAATAAAAGGCAAACCCTAATAATCTCGTTCCTCAAGGATGTATGAATTGTGCTTGGATTTAAACACTCATACGTACAATGGTTTGCTGACATTTCAGAATTATATCCTTTGACTATAACGTTGATATATTTGTGGTTAAATGTCTTCACAGAATTAATTCAGTGTTTATATCATAACATGGGACCTTCAGTCTCACATGTGGATCCCAAATCATTAGCTCCAAGTACTTCAGTAGCTGAACATATTTTAAATGAATGTACCCTCTCTAACAACATCTTTAGAAATTACACTTCACGCTAATGAGCCCTAAGCTCCCAGGCCTGATCCCCCAGGCACAAGGCCGCTGTCGGCTCTGGGACTGTGCTTGTGGCAGGGTTTTCTCTCTGGCCCAGGAGCACTGTGAGTGCTTTGCTGTCAGGACCATTGTCTTCTTAGACCCAGGGTTACAGCAACATATTTAAATGTCTTGTGACATCTTGTCATTGCCCTGTCTTAAACACGCAAGTTCTACTTTTCCTGCAGTGAGGCTGTTTCCCTGCTTTTATGCAATAACACAGTCATATAATTGGTCACCATCCAGCCCGTGCCAGCCACAGCCTTCTGTTTGTTAGTGACTGACCCACCCTTAGTTAGTATTACTTTTGCTTAAGCGCTGGCTTTAACGTTTACCTAACAACCCCTGAAAATGACGCGATTCACGAAATGTCCCTCTGTCTCCAGGCTGCCAGGCTTGTGTGAACCCCTGTCTCTCTGAGTCTTTCTCTTGGCCTCTCGGCCTGTCTCCTGTCTTCCTTCCTCTTTGTTTCATGCTGCCTTTCTGTCCCCAGTATGTGTCTGTTTCCTCTGTCCCCTTTCTTTCCTTCTCTCCTATGTCTCTCTACTCTCCACAGGCCATGAAACCAAAGTGCCCTTACTGCGTTATTATTATTGTTTATTTTACTTTGTAAGTTGAATCTAATAGGCCATGTTCTGATCTTTCCTCTGGGGACCAACAGCCTTAAAAAATGACAACTATAGGAGTGCCTGGGGGGCTCTGTCGGTTAAGTGTCTGGCTTTCTGATTTTTGGCTCAGGTCATGATCTCAGGGTCGTGAGATTGAGCCTCACACTGGGCTCTGTGTTCAGCGGGGAATCTGCTTGGGATTCTCTCTCCTTCTCCCTCTGCCCCACTTGCTTGTTTGTGCTTTCTAAAATAATTAATTAAATCTTTTTAAACATTATAACAACTATGTATTTGTGTATATCCTTATCTCCATATATTTATTTCAACTACAAACATACCAAGCAGATGATAGGCAGATGGGTAGGTGGGTGAGTGGTTGTGTACATGAATAGATGAATGGTTGGAACGACGGTTGGCTAAAATGACCAACAGCAAGTGTCCTACCAACCCTTGTAGGGAGGCCCAGTATTTAAGAATTATGTGAGACTTGGGTGACCAGATGTACGGAAGGATAAATGGAGGGATAACGGTACACGTTGGTTGTCTGTTATCCGTGAACACCTTTGGTCATCATTAGGAATTTTATCCTATGGAATAAAAGGCCCTTGCTGGACATTCTGGGGAGGCGGGTAAATGGGAGGGGGCAATTTGCTGCCAGGTAGAAAGAGCGTTTGATAAGAGGAGAGGTATAAATCCTGGCAGAAGCCAATGGAAGGAGAGAGGCCACTGCCTTAGTAGAATTCCTTCAAGCCACAGGCCTGGGCAGAACTTGACCTTGCCAAATTATATAGCCAGCCAAGGGTTGGGAAAGGGCTGGGCAGCCTTGGACTTGCTGAGTGTGTTGTGGTCAGTGAGGCCGGGCTGCCGTGTGGACGGCTTGGCTCTGCCTGTCAGAGAAGAGGAAGCTTTTTCCCATGTGGTGATCACTACACTGTCAATCACATGAGTTCTCTATAACTTTCTAAGGACGATAATGTTCTTGGGTTCCGGAAGAGTTAATTTTTAAATTATTTGTGGGGGAAAACCAGGACAAACATTCTGCTAAATGTCAAGTTATAGGAATGCCTGAGTGGCTCATTTGGTTGAGCATCTGCCTTTAGCTCAGGTCATAATCCCGGGGTCCTGGGATCAAGCCCTGCATCGGGCTCTTGGCTCAGCCTGCTTCTCCCTCTCCCTCTACTGCTCCCCCTGCTCATGCTGTCTCTCTCTCTCTCTCAAATAAATAAATAAAATCTAAAATTGAAAAAAAAATTGTAGGGGCACCTGGGTGGCTCAGTGAGTTAAAGCCTCTGCCTTCAGCTCCGGTCATGATCTCAGGGTTCTGGGATTGAGCCCCACATCTGGCTCTCTACTCAGAGGGGAGCCTGCTTCCCCCTCTCTCTCTGCCTCTCTGCCTACTTGTGATCTCTGTCTGTCAAATAAATAAATAAAATATTTAAAATTTTTTTTTAAATTAAATTTAAAAAATTATAAAACCCACTTGGAGACACACCCAGGTTCCCATCAATTCAAAGTTTGGAACAAATCAGGTATATGAATTTTCAGCTTTCTTAATTAGCATAAACTTTTGGCATGGAGGTGATCATTGACAATAAAGCAAGTGGAAGACGGAAAAAGAGAAGAGAACTGCCCAGAAAAGTTTATTCATCCACTTGCTCCTGAAGCAAATATTTATTGAGTTCTTAGTGTCCATCAAGACTGTCTTAAGTGCTTGATAGACATCAGGAGACAAGCAGCAAGATCCCTGCTCTCATGGGGCTTATAATCTAGCAGGGAATGCAAGTAATAAGTAGGACATAATAAATAAATCTATAAAAGAGTATTTTAGGGGGTGCTAAGCACTACAGAGACAAGGGCCATTGGGACAGGTTAGGGGGCATGGGATCGGAGGAGTGGGAGCAGCATGGTTTTAAAGAGGATGGTCAGCGAGGGTTGCATTGAGAAGCAGGTTAAGGACAGAGCCTCGAGAGGCAAGGCAACAAGCAAAGCAGGCTCAGGGAAGCACAGTCCATGCAGCCTGAGGGGCAGCAGTGCTAAGGTCCTGCCCCGGGGCAGGAGACCCCAGCGGTACAGGGAAGATCAGGAGGCCAGTGTGGCTGGACAGTGAGCAGGCAGAGACTGATGATGGTGTGATTGCAGAGAGATGCATGGAAAGAGGGGCACCACAGAAACGGGGTCTCAGAGTTATTGTGGGGACTCTGAGTGAGTAGGGCTCCCCAAGAGTGACCTGAGCTGACCTTCTCTGTAAAAGTGTCATCCTGACCCCAGTTGCAGAAGATACTGTAGGGTAGAAGCAGGGAGACCCAAAGAGGATTCTTGCTGTAATCGAAGTAAGAGGTGTTGGTGGTTAGAGCCATGCAGGTGGTGAGATATTTACCCAGGAGAAACATTAGAACTGCTCTTCTCCAGCATCTTTAGGTACCGGGTGCTTCTGAGGACAATGCTCTGTGGGTGGGGAAAGAGGAGACATTGTCAGGTACATGACCCAGGCTAGTCCTTAGAACAATGATCAGTGCAATGCTTAACCATCATATATAGTGGGGTGTTTTTTTTTTTTTCAAAGCTTTTTTCAAATATGAACTTAATTAGCTGTTTCACTGAAAGTTGAGGGACATTTTTCTTGTGGTAGGAAGAAAGGTGGATTTAGGATTTAAAAAAAAAAAATGCTGGGACCCTGGGTGGCTCAGCCAGTTAAGCGTCTACCTTCGGCTCAGGTCATGATCCCAGGGTCTTGGGATCGAATCCCACATCGGGCTCCTTGCTCAGCAGGGAGCCTGCTTCTGCCTTTGCCTGCTGTTTCCCCTGCTTGTGCTCCCTCTCTTGTTCTCTCTCTCTCTGACAAATAAATAAATAAAATCTTTTAAAATATATATATATAAAATATAAAAAATGCTATGAAAAATATTTCTTCTTCCTGTAATCTGACAGATGCCTTAACTTATTCCCTCTCGATACTCCATTTGCTGAGAAAACATCATTTTCTTGATATTTAGAGTCAAGGTAGGAAAAAAACCTGATAAACCTCATCCTTCTTTTGGACTTCCCCCTAAAATCTTACAGCTGCTCACTCATTTTATCATTTGGCCCTAAAAGATACCCTGAGACAGGAAGAACTAGAACCATTCTGTTTGTGGGGTTCCCTGGAAATTGTTTTCAGTTCTTATCAAAGTAACTCAACTGATTCAAAGGAAACCATCTGTCTGCCACCTTGTTGTGCATGGTTTTGCACTTTGACCTTGGTAATCTGACCTTGGAATTCCACCTTTGCTAGCGGCCCTGCCCCTGAGTACGTCTTGATTTTCATTCTCCTGGCTCTCCTGTTCCTCTAACCTTCTAATCCTCCAAATCGAGGGGATTTCTGAGGCCCCGTCCTTGTCATCCTTCCTGGCTGTCTCCCTCCGTTCTTCCCTCCCTTGGCAAGTTCATTCCAGTCTTGCTGTATACAGTGGTTTATCCCTGTGATCCACGTCCCTGTCATCCCTGGATTCGTATTCGTAAAACCGAGGTCTGGGGTTCTCTTAATCCAAACCCCCAGTGACCTCCCATCCATTCACAGATTCCAAAAATAGCCACTGACATGCGCCATCAGAGCTTATGTTCATGGAGCCGATGTTCTAGTGGAGCAGGAAAGATCCCAGCCGCTGAGTAGGTAAGCTCACAGGGTGTTGATGGCTGGGAGTGGGGAGAAGGGAGAACAAAGCAGGACAGGGACTACAGCGTGACCCTTAGAGTCGCTGTTTTCTGTAGGGTTGTGAGGACAGTGTGGTGTTTGAGCAGAGGCCGAAAGAGGGTCCAGCCAGTGAGAAGAGCAGGAGCAGTGTAGGGGTGTGGTGGTGGCAGAGTACTGGGAAGAGCCAGGCAGAGCCACTAGGCAAGAGGCCAGGGAGGTGAGGTCAGAAAGGGAATGCGGAAGAGGGGAGGAGTCAGGTAATGTGGGGACTTTGGATTTCACTCTGAGATGGGAAGCATCGAATGGGTTTGGTTTGCTTTGCTTCTCTTAATACAGTCTTGTTTTAGTATGGTAAAATATACAAAACATAAAATTAACCATTTTAACCATTTTTAAGTGTACGGTTTCTCTTGCGTTAAGTACCATCCACATTGTTGGACGACCATCCCCACCGTCCATACCAGAACTTTCTCGTCTTCCCAAACTGAAACTATGTCCCCACTAAACACTAACTCCTCGTTACTCCCCTCACCCCACCTACTGGCTGCCATTATTCTACTTTCTTTTCTATGAACCTGACTACTCCTGGGGCACAGTATTTGTCCTTTCGTGTCTGGCTTGTTTCATTGAGTATAATAGCCTCAGAGTTCATCCACGTTGTAGCCTACCACAGAATCTTTTTCCTCTTTAAGACGGAATAATTCTGTTGTATGTCTCTACCATGTTTTGTCCATTCATTCATCATCTGTGGACACTGGGTGGTAAGCATAGGATTGTCTTGAACCCAATTGTAATGTGATCTGACTTATGTTCTCAAATAATCCATGGCTCCCGAGCTGACTAGACTGTGGCAAGAAAGGGTAGAAACAGGCCAGGTGGATTCTGTGACAATACCTGCCAGTCCTAGATGACACCTTCCACCAGGAATGCAGCGGTGCAGGTCTAAGACATGATCAGAATCTGGGCGTGTTCTGAAAGTACAGCCAAGGAGATTTCCTGAAGGATCCCATGTCAGGTGTGAGAGACACCTGTGAGAGGTGTCTCTCACACCTGACATGGGATCCTTCAGGAAATGTATTGGATGGAGCAAGTGAATCATGTCATTGCCGTTGACTGGGGAAGACTTGAAGCAGAGCACATTTTAGGGGGGAAATGAGGCCTCCCATTCTGGACTTCCTTAGTTGCAGTTGCCTGTTAGAATTCAAATGTTGCTGCAGGCAGGCAGTAGGGCTGTGAGGGCAGAAATCAGAGGAGAGGTCCAACGTGGAGATGTCAGTATGAGAGTCACTAACACCTTCGCATGATTGAAGCCCCAAGATGGAAGAAATAGCCAAGTAAGTGAGCTTAGACAAAGAAGAAGACCCAGGAGGATCCATAAGTCCATCCAGTGTTAGGAGGCTATGGAGGGAGAAGGACCAAGCAAAGAGCACCAAGCAAGAGTGACCATGGAATGGGAGGAAAGTCAGGAGAGAAGAGACGACTTGGAAGCCTGGAGTACGGAGGCAGCTTGGCTGGTCAGGAGCCTAATCATCCGCCAACAAGAAATCCCCTTTTCTTGCCCACCAGGCCATTTGTTTTTCTTTTTCTTAACTTTGTTCTTCTTGCCCTCATAAGTCTTACCCATCCCAGGTCCTCAGTAACATCTGCTGGCATGAATGAACAATACCTGTGGTTTTGTGTGAGCCCACGAGTGGAGGGTTTGGAAGGAACAGACTCCTCCCCTTCCCGACACTCATTTGGTCACTCTCAGCTCCACAGCAAGAGAACCGGCTCTGCCCCTTCCCTGATGCCTCCTGTTTCTACACAACATGGCCCCCAGTGAGCTCAGGAGGGGATTGTCGACCACAGGAACAGAAGAGCAGAGGGGTGGGGTGCAGTCCCGCGGAAGGAGCTGGGCCCTCAGCTCATGTTTGAGGCTTCCTTACTGTTTTGCCATTGTCGGGAATTCAAGAATGCCAGGTCTGTCTGTGTTCAGATTTAAACCTGAACTAAATTCCAAATCCAGACCAGATCCGCCATTTTGTAGTATCTGCCGCACCACCTGCCTGGGTGAGGACACGTAAATGACTATTCTGTCAGGTTATGAAACACTGAGGTGAACGAGACAAACATGTGGAATTAGAAACCCAACTTGTAACTCCTGTAACTGGTTTCAGATGTTTCCCTCGGGAAAGGAAGGAGACCTGTTCCTAGGTATATGCCCAAGAGAATTAAAAACATATGTCCACCCAAAAACTCATACGTGGATGTTCATGGCAGCTTTGTCAAGAGCCAAAGAGTGCCAGCAACACAGATACCCATCGGATGGTGAATGGATACATGAAATGTGATCTTCCACACCATGGAGTGTTGTTTAGCCATAAAGAGGAGTGAAGCACTGATTCATACTCTAACATGAATCAACCTGAAAATATGATGCCAAGTGAAAGAACCAGAAACAAAAGGTCGGTCACATCTCACACAGTCCCATGTATATGGAATGTCCAGAATAATCCAAGGAGACAGAAAGTAGATTGGTGGTTGCCAGAGGCTGGGGGCAAGGAGGAAAGTTGGAGGGGTACTAGTGACAGTATGGGGCTTCTTTGGAGGGGTCATGTTCCAGAAGCAGTGGTGGGGATGGTTACTCAGCTCCGCGGATATACTGAAGAACCGTTGAATTGTACAACTTTAAATGGGTGCATTGTATGGTATATGAATTACGTATCTCAATAAAACTGTTGCATACAAAATTAAAAGGAAGAGGGAAAATATAAAACTTAAAATCAGAGAGTGCCCGAACTTGAAGAAATCTGCAAGACTCTTGGACAAGCGCGTGAGGATAGCATTGCGAGGTGTTCAGAACTTGGCATCAGGGACGGTTTTCTTTCCCTCTTAGGTCAGTTGTCTGTTGTCTGAGTTGTAGCTGCTGCAGAATTGTGAAGGGGCTCAGCCACTTTGGAAAACAGTATGGAGATTCCTTAAGAAATTGAAAATAGAACTACCTTATGACCCTGCCATTGCAGGGTATTTACCCCCAAAGATACAGATGTAGTGAAAAGAAGGGCCATATGTACCCCAGTGTTCATAGCAGCAATGGCCACAATTGCCAAACTGTGGAAAGAGCCAAGATCCCCTTCAACAGATGAATGGATAAAGAAGATGTGGTCCATATACGCTATGGAATATTATGCCTCCATCAGAAAGGATGAATACGCAACTTTTGTATCAAAGTGGACGGGACTGGAGGAGATTATGCTGAATGAAATAAGTCAAGCAGAGAAAGTCAATTATCATATGGTTTCACTTACTTGTGGAGCACAAGGAATAATAGGGAGGACATTGGGCGATGGAGAGGAGAAGGGAGTTGGGGGAAATTGGAGGGGGAGATGAACCATGAGAGACTGTGGACTCTGAGAAACAATCTGAGGGTTTTGGAGTGGAGTTGGGGGAGGGATCAGGTGAGCCTGGTGGTGGGTATAGTGGAGGGCACGTATTGCATGGAGCACTGGGTGTGGTGCATAAACAATGAACCTTGGAACACTGAAAATTTAAATTAAATTTTTTAAAAAACAGGGCAGGAAAAAAAAAAAGAATTGCAAAGGGGCTTAGTGAGCAGATGCCTTTGAAATTTTACTTTTCATTTACCTCTACATAGAGATTTCAGTCACCTAATGCCTCCGACGGAGTGCGAGGTGTCGAATTTTCTGGAAGCTGGATGTTATCTCCAAAGAAGGCTCTCACTGATTTGGTGCTGCAGAGCTGCAGGGCCCCACATTTCACGGAACAAAACTCCCATGTAGTTCTGTTCCTTCCCACTGAAGGCACCATCCTCTAACTTTAGGGTCAGGGTACACAGGGAGCTGCCCCACATTGTGGCTCCTGGCTGTACCCTGTTGCTGCTGCAGAGGAGAGCTGTTGGTCCCTCGAGGTCACTGGCCCCCTCTCCCTGTGCAGAGGCTCAGGGAGGCAGATTTTCCAAGCCATAGCACACGTTCTTCTGGAAGCAACCTGTGCCCTCTGCTTCCCTTCCTTCTGGTAATCTGCCACGGTTCTAGAAAGCCAGCTTCACTCCCTCCCCGGCTGGTAAGTGCATAAATCTGGACAAGCCACATTCGCGGAGGGGCCTTTCCTGCAGGGTCTGAAGCCTAGGGCAAACCGAGGAATCAGAAGCCTTCAGCTGGGAGTTAAGCGCTGCCCATATTGTTGGTTCTTAGCACAGCCACACTGTAGCCTGCCTTGAGCTGGTGATTGGAGCTCATCCCTCTCCTGACGTTCTGAAATCATGTGCCCTCTCTTTCCCACACCCAGCAGCAGGTGTTCTGTAGATGTTTCTAGAACTCAGTCCTCAAACCCACCCATGACTTCTGTGTCCTTACCATGTGCTTCTCTCTTGGCTCTTGGAATCTGGCAGGTCTCGCCACATTTTTACCAAAATTACAGCAGCACCACCTTCTGGATGCCGTCCTGTGTCCAAAGCCAGAGGACTCCCCCTGACTGTTGCTGCTCATCAGCATTCAGCATTTCACCCTATTGACTTCTTGTCAATAGGGTGACTTGACTTCTTGACTGCCCTGAGTCAGAATCTCCCCCGCTCACGTCACCCCATCCTGTTTCTCATTTGGTCATTTTAGCCATCCTTTCTTCGTGTCCTTCCCGCCCACACCCATCACATGTGCACTTCCTCAGCCCCCTGCCTTGACACCCATTCACCAGATTCTGATCTGTCCCGGCCCACCTCTGCCCAGAACTGCTACATCCCTGTGGAGCAGAGGAGGAAACTGAGTCCCAATCACTAGGATTTGAACCCGGGCACCCAAATACAAAATCTATGTTCAAACCATAAATACCTTCTGATCCCTCCTTAGACTCATAGTAGATTTTACACTAAAATGTTCCCAAAGAAATGTGTATCTAATTCTATAACTGTTGCCAGTTGGAATACAGCAAATGCGCTTTTAAAGACATTGCCTTTAATTCTAACTTTCTTCCCAAAAAGGAGGGTTCCTCACTTCGTTTTGCCTCTCAGCACAGAAAGGATTTGGAGTGACTAAGAAGACCAAGAATAATACCTTAAAGTGTTATGTAATTCGTGCCTGATGTTCCAAGGAGAACTTTTGTCAGAAAACTTGATAGAGAATTGTCTGGAAGCAAGGACCAAAGTCGTGATTCTTTGAGTCTCTTATCCCTAATGAAAATACTTAATTATTTTATTTCTGTTCCCACACAAATAAGTTTCTCTGGTGAGTCTCTTAGGCATTCTCCAAGTGCAAAATTTTCTCAGAGAATGAAGATTTTACAGAGAGACTTTTAGGCATAAGAGTGGGAGTATTGTGAAGGGGAAATCAAAAGCTAAAAAATTAAGTTTGTGGAAGAAAAATACTTGAGGAAAATTATGTTCTCATCACTAAAGGTCGATTTATTTGATTCTCTGTTATGTTTCATGGATCTGAGTAACTAAACTTTATACTTATCACAGTTGTTTTGTGACATAATTTGGAAATGAAAGAATCGCAAGACACATCTTAGTATAGCTTTTGGGGGGTGGGGGGTGGGCAAAGTGTTTAAAAGCAGCAAAAGCAATGGAAGTTGGCCACCGTGGGTGGTGAAGTCCCTTCAGATCAGAGCCCTGTGCTCAGAATCACAGAGAATTCTAATATGTCCCAGGCCTTATGGGTCATGCTTTAGGAAGAGAAAGAGGGAGAAGCCAGAGCTATGCAAGTAACTGTTTCTGTCCACAGCTGCACTTTTTGTTTTTATTAAAGATTTTATTTATTTATTTGACAGAGAGAGACAAAGCGAGAGAGGGAACCCAAGCAGGGGGAGTGGGAGAGAGAGAAGCAGGCTTCCCACTGAGCAGGGGGCCCAATGCGGGGCTCGATCCCAGGACCTGAGCCGAAGGCAGACGGTTACCAACTGAGCCACCCAGGCGCCCCACAGCTGCACTTTAAAACTTCTAGAACTAACAGGTGAAATTAACAAGGTTGCACGAGACAAGCTCAAATACAGACACCAATTGTATTTCTATGTACGAGCAATGACAAAAATCCAAAAGTGAAACTTTAAATCCTGTACATTTAAAAATAACATCCAGGGACGCCTGGGTGGCTCAGTTGGTTAAGCAGCTGCCTTCGGCTCAGGTCATGATCCCAGCGTCCTGGGATCGAGTCCCACATCGGGCTCCTTGCTCCGCGGGGAGCCTGCTTCTCCCTCTGACTCTGCCTTCCACTCTGTCTGCCTGTGCTTGCTCTCGCTCTCTCTCTCTCTCTCTCTGACAAATAAATAAATAAATAATCTTTTAAAAAATAAAAATAAAAATAACATCCAAGAAATCTACAGAGGAAAAAATTCAACAGATGAAATGAAAGGTCTATACACAGTAAATGTCAAAGTATTCTTGAAAGGATTTAAATAAATAATATAACACATAAATAAATAAACACATCTTGTGCATGGATTAGAACACTCAATCTTGTTAAGGTGGTACTTTTCCCTTCAGTGAGCTATGGGTTCAGTGCAATCTCAGATCAACAGGCTTCCTCATAGAAACTGACAAGCTAGTTCTAAAATGTATGTGGGAATTCGAAAGACCTAGAACAGCCAAAATGATGTTGAAAAAGAGGAGTGAAAGTTGAAGACTTCACACTACTAATTTTAAGACTTACCATGAGGCCACAGAAATCAAGACAATGTATTGTAGACATAAGAATAGACATATGGGGGACACCTGGGTGGCTCAGTCGGTTAAGCAGCTGCCTTCGGCTCAGGTCGTGATCCCAGGGTCCTGGGATCCAGTCCCAAATGGGGCTCCTTTCTCAGTGGGGAGCCTCCTTCTCTCTCTGCCTCTCTGCCTACCTGTGATCGATCTCTCTCTCTCTCTCTCTGACAAATAAATAAATAAAGCTTAAAAAAAAATAAGAATAGACATATGGGTCAGTAAAACAGAACTCAGTGTCCAGGAATAGACCTCACATGTATACAGTCTATTTCAACAAAGGTACCAAGGTAATTCAGTGGAGCAGAGTAGTCTTTGCAATAAACATGCTGGGGAAGCGGATTCCCTGTATGGAAAAAAGTGAAATCTGACCCTTTCCTCACACTGTACTCAAAAATGAACTCAAATGGATCATTGACCTAAATATAGGAGTTACAATTGTAAAATTTTAGGAAGAAAACTTGGGAGGGAATTTTTCTTTTCTTTTTTTTTTTTTTTTTTACTTCGGGTTAGATGGAGATTTCTTAGAACACCAAAAAAAGCAAAATGCTAAATGGATAAAATGGATTAACTAGACACTGGCAAAATTTAGAATTTTGCTCATCAAAAGATGCTCAAGAGGGGCACCTGGGTGGCTCAGTGGGTTAAAGCCTCTGCCTTCAGCTCAGGTCATGATCCCAGGGTCCTGGGATCAAGCCCCACATTGGGCTGTCCTCTTGGCTGGGCCAGCTTCCCTTCCTCTCTCTCTGCCTGCCTCTCTGTCTACTTGTGATCTCTGTCTGTCAAATAAATAAACAAATAATCTTTTTAAAAATTTTTTTTAAATGCTCAAGAAAATTAAAATGCAAGCTGCAGTTTGGGAGGACATATTTGCAAAACCTGTAGCTGACAAAGGACTTAAATCCAGACAGTTTTTTCAAGTGTCTTATTCTTGTAAAAGAAATAAAACTTGATAGTAAGAAGACATACAACCCAATTTCTTTAAATGGGCAAAATATTTGAGCAGACACTTAACAAGAAGATATGCAAGTAGTCAACGGTCACATGAAAAGATGTTCATGGGGCACCTGGGTGGCTCAGTGGGTTAAGCCTCTGCCTTTGGCTCAGGTCATGATCCCAGGGTCCTAGGATCAAGCCCCACATTGGGCTCTCTGCTCAGCAGGGAGCCTGCTTCCTCCTCCTCCTCTCTCTCTCTCTGCCCTACTCTCTGCCTACTTTTGATCTCTGTCTGTCAAATAAATAAATAATTTTTAAAATCTTTTAAAAATGGGATGCCTGGGTGGCACAGTGGGTTAAAGCCTCTGCCTTCGGCTCAGGTCATGATCCCAGGGTCCTGGGATCGAGCCCCGCATCAGGCTCTCTGCTTGGCGGGGAGCCTGCTTCCTCCTCTCTCTCTGCCTGCCTCTCTGCCTACTTGTGATCTCTCTGTCAAATAAATAAATAAAAATATTTCTAAAAATTTTTAAAAAATAAAGATAAAAATCTTAAAAAAAAAAAAGAAGATGTTCAAAGTCATTGGTCATTAGGGAGATACAAACTGAATCCATAATTAGATGCCACTACATACCCACCAGAGTAATTCAAATTAAAAAGATGGACAAAACCAAGTATTGAGGATGTGGTGTAACTAGAATCACTAGACACTGCTTGACAGTGTATAAGGGAATGGCCACTTTGGAAAACAGTGTCACAGTTTTTTAAAGTTAAACACATTCCATATAATTCAGCAATTCCTCTTCTGGTGGAATCAACCCAGTCCGGTACACAGATAATCCAATCAGCAGTATTCACAATAGTCAAGAACCAGAAATATCCCAAATGTCCATCCACTGCTGAATGAATACACAAAACGTGGTATATTCATACAGCAGAGTAGAACTCAGCAATTTTTTAAGAAGAACAAACTGCTAATATACATAACAAAATGGGTGAATCTCAAAAACTCCATGCTAGTTCAAAGAAGACAGGCACAAGAGGACAAGGTGGCTTCATTGATATGAAATTTCTTGAAAAAGGCAAAACTGTAGGGACAGAAGTGAGATTAACTGTGTCTGAGATGGGGGTGGGAGGTGGGGGAGAGCTGGGCTTGGCTCCAAAGAAGGGTAAGGAGATGATGGAGGTGTTCTAAAACTTGAGTGTATGAATAATTGGGTGAATTTTTTGGTATATATAGTATACCTCAAAAGCTGTTAAAATGATCCTAAGAATAGTTAAAGTAGGCTGTCCTAAAGGGGAAAAAAAAAGAAAACAGATGAGTGTGGGGTATATTACAAATTTGCCTTTTTCCTCTCTGGTCTCCCAGGCTCACGGAGTAGCCACTGAGCAGAGGAGAACAGGGAAGGTAGAAAGCCTCAGAACACGCTTTTGAAGCCAGGTTTGACCACTTCCTTCCAAGAGAATATAAAATATCCTTAATCATACTTGTTTTGTCATCAGTCAAATGGGAACTGAATCGCCTACAAGGCAGGGTTGTCTCAGATGAGACCTTGTACATACCACCCTTAGAACATTGCCTGGAACATACGAAGCGCTCAGTAAATGCTAGGGGCGGCCTCTTTTTCTATGTGGTTCCTTGACAAGATTCTTTCCCAGGGTGGTCAGCAGAAAGACATGGGCAAGGGGACTGCTAATGATTTTAATGTTTGGGGTTTGGGTTTTTTTAGCACAGTTTCTGAAAGTTGTTTCTAGATAGACTTTTCGACATACTGTATTCAATTTGATTTGAGGATGGACAGATTATGAATAACAAAATCATGGTGTCGGCAGGCATGATAGCGCCCACACAGACTTGATACCCATCAGATCTTTGAAAAAACAAATGACGAAAACCTATTGTGTCATTCTCTTAATCCGAGGGCTAAAACTGAGTGTGTGTATGTGTATTTTAAACGAATCAGACCTAAACTTGAGCTTTGGACAATCCCATATAAATAAATGGGTTCCGACCTGAAACTGCCTATTTCTAAGGTCCCTGGATTGTGGTGGTGGATATTATCCACTATGTTCCCCTAAAAAGTTTAGTCAGACATTTATTTTTGTTTCAGCTTGTTCTGGAAAGTGTTTAGTGCTGTTCCCAAAGTTATAATACAAGGTAATAAAATATCTGAAAATGCAGGAGAACAGAATTAGGAATACGAGTCAAGTTAGGTGGGACCAGAAGTGAAATTCGCATCCAGAATATAAGGCCAAGCCCTACACAAAACATGAACACTGACCCCCAAATGGGACCTGTATGCTTTCCTGAATCAACTCAGTAATGTAAATAAAAACAGAGAAGAGCCACAGAGCTCTGAAGATTAAAAATCAATAAGAAAATATAAAAAGCGTCTTCAGAAATGCAAAAAAAAAGAGTCATCCTGATACTAAAATTCGAGATTTTTCCATAAGTCACCTCAGAAGGAATATCGGCTAACGAGCATGAGGAAGAGTGTTTTTACACTCAACCTCGTGACAATTTCCACCCGTACTGTGTGTGAAAGCAGTTCTTCCCAAGACCTGTGTGTGTACCCAGGGCGTTGACTCCAAACCACTGCACAACATTCCCTTCCAGAGACAAGAAATAGGCTTTAGGTTCTCATTTCAAAAATGAAAAATAGGGGCACCTGGATGGCTCAGTGGGTTAAAGCCTCTGCCTTCGGCTCAGGTCAGGATCCCAGGGTCCTGGGATTGAGCCCCGCATGGGGCTCTCTGCTAAGCAGAGAGCCTGCTTCCTCCTCTCTCTCTGCCTGCCTCTCTGTCTACTTGTGATCTCTGTCTGTCAAATAAATAAATAAAATCTTTTTTAAAAAAATGAAAAATAGATCTCAGGTGTGAGTGCAACCAGAAAGTTGTATCAGCAGGGATATCATGCAAGAATTTGTGTTGCCTACTGTTGCATGATTTCCATTTTAGAGAGGTTAGGAGGAATTTAAAGAAAAAGAAAAAAACTGGTTACCCATCTGAGAATCCTATGTTAGCTTTGTACTTCGTGTGGAAAGGGAGATGTAGACCGCAGGACCAGAAGGAAAATGCTGTGACACAAAACACAAGAGCTAGATACTTGCATTTTTTAAATTTTAATTTCAATTTTGATTGAAAAATCAGAATGGTGTTATGAAAATGTTAGAGCCTTGCCTTTTCAAAAGTAAGTTTAAATTTTTTATCATTATTATTTTTCTTTTTATAACACAATTCAATCTCCCATCGGTTTTTTTTTTTTAATTTGAGTTGAGCTGATATACAATGTGACATTGGTGTCAGCTGTACACCTCAGTGACTTGGTAAGCTTATAGGTTATGCTATGTCAAAACTCTTTAAATAAAAGTAACAAATATTTACATATTTCAGTTGCTAAATACATGAAGATCTCAAGTCGATTCTTTTTTGTTTGTTTGTTTGTCAAGTCAATTCTTATTCAGTAATCAAAAAAAAAAAAACAAAGAAATGTCAGTAATTTTCTTTTTATACTCTCAATTTCTCCATATTCTCAGTTGTCAGAAGTGGGTTACATTTCTCTGTGAATCATCTTTTTTTTTCCTTAGGCACACACGCACACTGAAATTAGTTTTATTTAATATTATTCATCTTAGTTGCTAATGGAGGCATGCCAAAATTACTCCTCATACTTATCTCCCAGTTGGTTTCACAAATGCGTGAGAATTCTAGCCTGGCTCTGGACAACAGGTTAAGTATAGCTAGAGAGGCTGCATTGGCTAACTGAATATTTAATGATTTTACAGAATCCTTTCTTTTTTCGTTGTTATATTTTTAGTTGAGATAGTGGTGCTGTGGCTATGATTTTTTAAGAGCCTTTATCTTTTAGAAATAATGTTGAAATAAAATTATATGACATAAGAGATCTGCTGCAAAATAATAAATGTGAGGAAAGACATGAGTTATTAAAAAAAAAAAAAAAGAAAGAGAGAATTGGCTATGTGTTGGTACACACAGAGGAGGCTGAGTAATGAGTGGCCTGGGGAATTCTCTCTACTTTTGTAAGTTTGGAAATTTTCTCTAATAAAAGGCAGAAGCAACGGCAGTAGCAGCTCTGAAATTTTCCACGAGGTTTTTGGAACTGCTTAAAAAGTAAACATGAAGGGAAGCCTGGGTGGCTCAGTTGTTAAGTGTCTGCCTTCCATTCGGGTCATGATCCCCGGTTGGAGTCCCACAAGGGTCTCCCTGCTCAGCGGGAAACCTACTTCTCCCTCTCCCACTCCTCCTGCTTGTGTTCTTTCTCTTGCTGTGTCTCTCAGGCAAATAAATAAGTAAAATCTTAAAGAAAAAAAAAAGTAAATATGGAGAATCCTGGAGACCTAGCTATATTCTAATCCAGTATCTTTGTTCACCAGCACGAACTGGAAGCCAAGATTGTTGTTGCTTTTGTGTTCCTCCGGTGTTGTCCAAAACATCTGCTTTAAAAACACAGTGCCCACCATCCCTATTAACACGGACCCCAGAAATCATGCATCTTGGTTCTTAATTCGAGCTCTCCTCTCTAATTCTGTCTCAGAGGCTTCAGCTCAGACTGCTGCAGAAAAAAAAAAAATGATTCTGACA
Organism: Mustela putorius furo; assembly: GCF_011764305.1. Classification (NCBI taxonomy): domain Eukaryota; kingdom Metazoa; phylum Chordata; class Mammalia; order Carnivora; family Mustelidae; genus Mustela; species Mustela putorius. Next base: position 6,903,955 of record NW_025422010.1, on the reverse strand, counting down.
CCTGATGAAGACTGTAAAGGGACTTTATTCAGGAAACTACTACACTGGGGGTTTGCAGGAGGGAAGAGAGATGGAGCTTGATTCCAAAAATCACCATGACACTAAGGTTACCGTTGTCTTTCAAGAGCATCTTTACAATGGAAAATAGAGGATTTCTCATTTGGGGTGTGTGTGTGTGTGTTTTCATATGGCTCTTTGAAGGGAAAAAAGAAATTTAAGGAAGCCTATATAAACACCCTCACTGGAGTGATAAGAGCAGCAGTGCGAGATTCCAGAAGGAACCATAAATCTAGGGAGACAAAAACTGAGAGGTTCAGCTCCTCTCCATCCTACGGAGATTTACCTTCATTGTCAGCTGTGGGTAGTTGGAGTTGTTCGTGACAATGAGGAGCCCAACAGACCATAGGTGTAGAGACTCGGCAGACCTCTAAAGATTGTCCCTGATACTAGGACGTCAGAACCTCACGGCCCCTCACCTCTCCTGCCCCTTCTGAGGTTTTGTACCTAATTGCGAACGTGTGACTTTAAGTTTCTTTTTTCAAAGAGGGCCCCCACAGTATTCAGGTGCACCCTTGTATGGAATCGTGAATCTTCCAGAAAAGAACCAGCTCTTTATTTTTCTTTTTCCTCCAAAAAATCAACAGACATGAAGCATCAGAAGCCCCAGATTTGGTGCAGATCAGAGATGGGAATGGGTGCTTCCTGGGGCTGCCGTGAGGATGACTGATGTGGGAAGGGATATAAATATTCTAATGAAGGGGTTTGTGAAAATTTACGTAACTTCTTTTATATTTAGCAGCTGATGTGTTGTCATTTGCTTCCATAGCACTGTTAATTTAATTTGGGTAATTTTGGAAATATGAATTCATAAAGCCACCTCTTACTTGAAGAGAAGGAGAGCTTGCCATCATGGGTGAAATTGAGCTCTGTGCCCACAGGGGCTTGAGGAACCAAAAATCAGAGTTTGCTTGTAATTTGTAGTTTTAGAAAATGCCCAAAAAACAAACAAACACACAAAAAAGTGAATTAGTAACCCAAAGAGTGAAATTTTCAAGGTTTCCTTTCTAATATACCTAATGCTTCTGGGCCATATTTAACCCATCTGCTCAGTCACGGCTATTAGTAATCGTGGCTCACGGAAACCTGAAGGGACAACAGCTAAAACCGAACTTACCGTTACGATAGGCATGCTTTTCCCTGCTGACGTGATGGTACCACTAGGCAGGTGACTGAGTACGAAGAACTTTAAAATTACTCTTAGAATAGCTGTTGTATGTATCATTGGTGAATGCCATAAAATTACTTTAGACTCGTAATTTTCATTTGGTGGAACTTTCTGGAAGGACGAGAATGTTTGGCAGATGGAATCGAGTGACGATAACACGGGTGTATCCATTTCTCCTCAGGCTGATCTCAAGTCCTGTGCATTTTACCATGTGTGAAGTCAACTCCTATAAGGAAAACAATGCATGGGCTACCTGCAAAAAAAAAAAAAAAAAAAAAAAAAAAAAAAAAAATTGGTGGGGTGAGGGGCAGTTTCTTTTTACTTGTAACTTTTTAAAAGATTCTAACACCTGTGCTTTCTTACTCGAATTTTTTCAAATGTTAGGAATTCTTCGATCATGTGAAGAAGCTCTGGGATGATGAAGGCGTGAAGGCGTGCTTTGAGAGGTCCAACGAGTATCAGCTAATCGACTGCGCGCAATAGTAAGTCATCTCCTGAGCATGGCCCAGCCTCTCTGAGGCTACCCTTCCCCCGCCCCCAATTATGCTGCCCTCCCAGGTCAATGAAGTCTCTTGAGTGAAAGGAACAAAGCATTAACGTCTTACTACAGAAATCAGTTTTTCAAAGGGCCCGGGTTTGGTAGATGGAAAACTGAAACTCCGACGGGAATCAGTGTTTCAAAGGAAGAACCAGAAGCAGGTGTGTTCATTTTCCCCGGACCCGTTTTCAGTTCTGTGCGTCCTTTTGCTTTCTATAAAAAAACAGGCATATCTGCGAATTGGGAGGTGCTTAGATATTCATTATCATATTTTCACTTAGGAACAGGACCCCCAAATGAAATTTTAAAATACTATTCACGTCTGCCGTCGAGCCCAAGCACTTATTTGAATGATAAGTGATACCCTATACCTGTTAGAAATAGAGGACCCTTGAAAGTAGATGGTAATTAATAGAATAAGTAAAGCCTTGATGGAAAAAAATGCAATGAAGAGAAATAGGAAATAAGGAAAGAACTCTGGTGCCTAGGCTGGCTCGTTGTTTTTCCCTGAAATGCTCACTTTCCTATTTTCTTTTGCTATTTTAGATTCATTCTATGACCATTAGATAATAGTGGGCCCAAGAAGAAAGTTAATCAAGAATGTCTAGATATATTTGCTATTTTGGTGACAAAAACTGTATTTACAGTTGTTTTATATAACACTTGGGACAGCAAGAAATGAGTGCTTTTACATTTTAAGTCTGGAAACTCTAAAAATGCTTACCTGAGGAAGAGATTCCATAAGCATGCAATCTGGTGGAGCTACGCTCGGAATGATTTCCAGGAGAGGGTCGCTGGGTGGACACTCCAGCCCCTCCCCATTCAGAGGAGGTCAGGCACCATCACCTCATGACAGGCACCGAGAAAAGCCAACGGCAAGGGTGCTGGGTGTGTCCCAGGCAGTGACAGGAAGCCAGTCTGGGGACAGAAGGGTGAGGGAAGAGTGGCCATAAACACATGAGAGGGGTCAGTGAGGCCAGACCCTCCCGATGGCCAAAGGTTCTGCCAAGGACCTTGCATTTCTTCCAAATGCAGTGAGTGACCATCGGCTCCGTGACAGAGATTGTTAGGGTCACTCGGGCCACTGTGTGGCACATTAGAAGAAGGGAACAAGGACCCAAGCGGGAAGGCTGGGGTCAGGTGCAGCCATGGCGGTGAGCCCTGGGACCCAAAGGGGTTAGAACGAGGCGGTGAATCAGAATGCTGGGGGCAGAGGAAAGTGGGGATCAGGAGGTCAAGAGGGAAGGTCATGGTGCCATTTATTGAGAGGGAGGAACCTAGGAGATGTTAGGTGGGCGAGGGTGGGACAATATCAGACTCCGATTTGGGAGAAGTTAGATTGGAGATAGAGGGGCTGCCCAAGGGGAGAGAAGAAGCAGATGGGGGCTTATAGGAACCTGGAGCTCAGAATCGACAGGGGCCTGGACAAGGAAGTTCAATCCCCAGAGATTAGTTTCAGGAGGAAGAGGAACCCAAAACCACAACAGAGAAGTATGTGGGAGGGAGTCCTTCAGAGGACGGGGAGGATCTCAGGGTTGTGATGGGGGAGATTGATGATGTTAAGAAGGTTCACTTAACCTCCTTCTTATGATGACCAAGAACTGGCTCACCGTCGCCCCAGCCCATGAGCGCTGGGTGAGCGGCAGGTGTGTCTCGTAAGTGGTCTTGGTGCGGCAGGGATAGTGAAAAGGCGTTGCACGCCCACCTGCTGCGTACACCCTGAAATGAGCACCATGAGCATTAATGGCCCTCCACTGTATACGCTGAAGAAACTATTTACTAATTAAAAATTTTGCGATCTAGAAAAGTAGGTAAAATTTCCCGTCTCCTGCCACTCTTAACCATTCCCTCAAGATTTACCTTCAGTCAATATTCCCTTTAGTTGACATCTGTGAGTACACTGCTGTGGTTACTGTCCTGTCATTTGTTATGGATGTTTGCTTCCACGAGAGCGAGGCTGGGTTAGATGCGGATGTAGAGTGGGGGAGTGTTCCCCGTGGAGCTCCTCACCCTGGGAGCGTCTCAGGAGGCACACCCCTTCCCAAAGGGTCCTTATCTTTCCTTCTGGCTCTCACTAGCTCTTTCTCGAACCTGTCATCTCTGTTGTTTTAAAAGCCACCGCGGTGTCATAGAGACAGAAAGAGTACCCTAAGTTAATGCTAGCAATTTCAAGCAAAGCTCATAATGGCTTTAAATTCACTTACATTGGTATTTCGAGTTGATGGGAATGTGTGCTCTATCGTCCTTTTCTGGTATTTCTTGAGCAGAGAGGTGGTGAGGGAGCGTCCCAGTGCTACTCAGTAGTAGCATATCAGGAATTTCTCTTTCTTAAAAGAAAGAACAGACCACTTACTCTCACACCACCCCAGGGATAGAATGAATGGCTTGATTTAACGTAGAATAAAAGGAAGAGTTCGTATGAGCCTTGACAACAGGGAGTTAGGATTCAGATGTCTGCTCTGCCACGGACAGTCATATAAGGCTCTGGGCAAACTCATGGGGACAATTACGGATCCTGTTCGCATACAGTTCTCATAGCATTAAATATGTATATCTCCAAAGTCCTCAAAATAGTGCCCGCAAGCCCTAGATCAGCTCTTGCTGTTACATCATCATGTGGGAGCTGAGGGCCAGAGAGGTAAACTAAGGCACGTAAGATCATGGCTTCCCAGAGCCAAGGTCTGGCTTTCCTTTGGTCCCATCCTTTCAGATGACTGAGAGCCATGGGCACAGGCTGCCTCGTGCATGAGGTCAAGACTCCCTCCCAGACTTGACGGGAACAAGGCGCCAAAGCTTGAGCGGTGCTTTCTTAACTCTGGGTCTGGCCGAATCACAGAAAGCAGTTGCCCACGGAGACCTCACTATCTGGGTTAATCCTCACTGCTACGACGTTGCTTTCTTTATCCATTTTAATACACACGGGAATCAAGTTGGATCAATAACCTTTGTTATTAATAGCTTAACAACTATTAATAGCTTATTGATAGCTTAATAGCTGCTGTTTTGCCTCTAAACCCAGATTTCAAGATAGGGGGTGAGAGATTTTTTTAAAAACAAAGAATGTCATGGAAACATTTGTTAGAGCAATATAGGGCTAACAGAAATATTATGTTGTCAAATTAGAAGTTAAAGAAATAGAAGCTGCCGGGGCGCCTGGGTGGCTCAGTGGGTTAAAGCCTCTGCCTTCAGCTCAGGTCATGATCCCAGCGTCCTGGGATCGAGCCCCGCATCAGGCTCTCCACTTCTCGGGGAGCCTGCTTCCTCCTCTCTCTCTGCCTACTTGTGATCTCTGTCTGTCAAATAAATAAATAAAATCTTAAAAAAAAAAAAAAGAAGAAGAAAGAAAGAAATAGAAGCTGCCTCCACCAGTCGTCAGCATCCCTCCAATGAAAGAAAGGACATGTCACATCAAACCTGAGACAGTGATACTCAGGCCATCTTGTCCAACCCTTGTAATCTTTAATTCTTCAGGGAAGGTGTCTTATTCCTCCTTAAATGTCCAGGTGAATGTTCTTTCATGGAGTCTGTGCACAGTAGGCGCTATTTGAAAAAAATAATTAGCAAAAGAGGAGCCTGGTGTGAGCTATGGTGGTAATAGGAAAAGCTGGTCCGTCCCTTTAGAAGTGCACACCCTACCCCAGATTCAGGTTCTGTGGCCTCCTTCTCGCCCCTTGCAAATCCCCAGTGTTCTGACACGTTTTCTTTTTTCTTCCCATCAAAATTGCTCTGAGAAAAGATCTGACTTACATCTCGGTACGAATCTAAGTCACGGTGTTCCCTCGCTCAACAGTATTGCATTTCGAACCTTAACACTTATTAGGAAGGGAATAATTCTAAGCCCCATTAAAGTCATTTCTTCCATGGCAGAAACCAGGAGAATATTTTGGGGAAGAGGTGTTCTCAGTGATGCTGAAATTCTGTTAAGGCAGAGCTGCCGATGAGGAGTCTGGGAATATCTGAAAGGTCCTTAAAAGCTTATACACAGAGGTACCCAGAAGTTCCACTCTTAAATTACTCAAGAAAATTAAAAACATATATCCAGGGTCACCTGAGTGTCTCAGTCAGTTAAGCGTCTGCCTTCGGCTCAGGTCATGATCTCAGGGTCAGGGATCGAGCCCTGCATCAGGCTCCCTGCTCAGAGAGGAGCCTGCTTCTCCTTCTCCCTCTGCTTCTCCCCGTGCTTATGCTCGCTCCCTCTCTCTCTCTCTGTCAAATAAATAAATAAAATCCTAAAAAAAAAAAAAAATGCGTCCAAACAAAAACTCATCCAGGGATATACATGACAGCATTCTTCAAAAGATCCAAAGAGTGCTAACAACCCAAATGTCCATCAAATAATGAATGGGTACAGAAAACAGGGTCCATCACACAATGGAATATTTTTTGGACTAAATATGGATGAAGCACTGATTCATGCTACCACATCAATGAACCTTTAAAACATAACATTAAGTGAAAGAAGACAGACACAAAAGGCCACTTATTATATGGTTGGGTTTATATGAAATGTCCAGGATAGGAAAATCCACAGAAACAGAAAATAGATTACTGATTGCCAGGGGCAGGGAAAATGGAGAGTGACTGCTAGTGGGTATAGGATTTCCTTGGGGGATGATGGGAGTTTTCTGGAATAGGATGGTATTGATAGTTGCACAAACTTGTGATTATAGTAAATACCATTGTACAATTCAAACTGGTGAATTTTTATGTTATGTGGAATATATGTTATGTGAATTATATCTCAATCTTTTAAAAAAAAAAAAAGACGATTATGGAGGAGGGAGGGAGTCAGGGCAGGAAAAGCAACGGGAACACTGGTCAAGGTCGGCCAGAAGGGCAAGGTCCTCCCTGAGCCGGGGGTCCTCTTGTCAACCACAGATGAAAGTCTATGTTTGCATTTACAAAGCCTACTTTTTAGAAGGCCTCCATCAATCACAAAGGCGTGCCACTCTGATTCTAAAGACACATAAAAGCAAACAGGAGCCCCCAAATTGTAAAGCACCCATGATATAAAAATGAAAAAAGCTATGGTGATCTTTCTCATGCTATTTGACATGCAAGGGGTGGATACTTGCTTGGGCTTCTTCAAGAAATTGCGAATTTGTTCTGAGTCTCTCTGGGGAACCACTGCTGAGTCAAAGGCACTGTGGGGACCAGCTCTTCTGTTCCTGCTCTCTGGGCTTTCAGTTCTGCTTTCCCTGTCTGCTTTTCTCAGCCCTGGATTCTGACGGCAAGTGCACGCTGTAATCTGCAGGCCAGATCTCAGAGGAAACAGAGAGATCGGTTTTGCTAAAGGCCAGGTGGCCTGCATCAGGCCGTGGCCTCACCCACTGTCCCTGGGACCCACAGGTCCAGTCAGTAGCCACCCCTACATCCCTGAGCAGAGGGTCAGTAAGGCAGGCAGCCTACCGCCCTGGCTGGAGGAGTGTGGGAACAGTCATTATAATTGAGCATTAAGTATTGTACTTAGGGGGAAAATGAGTCTTTGAGGCACCAAGCAAGCTGTGCAAATCACCAGAGATTATATTTTATCCGGAATTGCCCAGTTCCCACTGTGAAAATTAAAAGACAATCTCTACTGCCTTATCCCCCAAAATGCATTTCCTCTAAATCCTAATAATAAGTGATTATGTAGCCATGGAAACAGCTATTTTGGGAGAAAGAAAATCAGAGAAAATTGGATCTTTAGAACAGGTTTATAAAAATCAGACTTTGCTTAATGTAACTTGAAACTCCACAGCTCAAGAGTGTAGGTTCTTGGGCTTTGTACTGATTGTTTACATGAGAAGCCCTTCTGGGCGCACACCCATTTGATTAATTGGTTTTAGAATACTCTCAAAGACCGAGAATATTCCAGAAAAAAAGGGAAGAGTCATGAGAAGGGTACAGTGATTTTCTGCCGCGTCCCGGTCTTGATGGTCTGTCAGGAGCCCTGATGACCGCATCGTCCGCATTTACTGCCCAGCGCCATGTGGCTCCCATGGCTCCCAAGTTCCCGAATCTAAGCTTTGGAGACAATCAGGATATTATTAGCAAAAATGAGGTTTCAACTTCAAGGTTGATCTCCCCCCCCCCAGGTCATTTTAAAATAAGAGAAACTATAATTTAAACTGTGTGTGTTGCTCTATACTGTTGAACTCATTAAATATATAATCAACCGCATGGGGGCACGTAAACCTTCTTAACGCTCATTTTGATCTTCATCCCTGGCCAGATGAGTTGTCAGATTTATTTTCTTGATCTGTAGAATTGGAAATGTTGCTGTTCATGGGCAGTACAGTCTGCCTCTTTTTAGATATGAGGAATAAATTTAGTATCAGGGCAAAGGAGGTAGACCAGATAGCTCAGAATAAGACAGTCAGCCCCTGATTATATCCGTTTCTCCCATGTCCATTTGGAAACCCTGCCCTGAGAAGGAACTCTGAAGAGGGTTTGTGTGACACACATGCTTCCATGTGAGGAGGAAGCCCACACCTCTCCCCCTGTGTCCCCTTCACACTCACCTGTGAACCACACTCACAACACTTCTTTTTTTTTTAATTTTTTATTTTTTATAAACATATATTTTTATCCCCAGGGATACAGGTCTGTGAATCGCCAGGTTTACACACTTCACAGCACTCACCAAAGCACATACCCTCCCCAATGTCCATAACCCCACCCCCCTCACAACACTTCTGATACCAGACGTGTGAGGTATTTTCCTCACACCAGGCCATTCACCATGACACCAGCTGGGTGTCGTCCCATTCAACTCAATTCTGACACTTTCTACCTGGAGCCCATGTCACATGCCACAGATTAAGGGGACGGTCCCAAGAGATGCCGGTCTCAAGGAACAGGTTATGTACGGTGTCAGCCCTGCCATTGACAACTCGAAGAACTCAGGGACACTTACTTAAATTTATTGGTTTATTAAAGGAAATGACAAAGGATACAGATGAGCTGCCGCATGAAGAGATGTGCAGGGTGAGATCAGGAAAGGTCTGGAGCACAGGAGCCTCTGTCTCCGTGGAGCTGGAAGGTGTCATCCCCCTGGCGCGGGCACACGTTCACCAACCTGGAGGCTCTCCAAACCCCGTACTTATGGAGGCTCCATCATGTAGTCATGATCTAGCCTCAACTCCAGCCCCTCTCCCCTTCCCAGAAGATGGAGTAGTGGGGAGCTGAAAGGTCCAAGCTTCTAATCATGGCTTGGTCCTTGCAGTGGCCAACCCCTTTCAGGAGCCCAGCCAGAGTCACCTCAACAAAACAAAAAATGCTCCTGTCACACAGAAAGGTGCAAGAGATTTAGGAGCTTAGTGTTGGGAACGGGGGGCCAAAGATGAAATATTAGAACAGAAGATGCCCCTAGTGCTCTTCCCACTTAGGAATTTACGAGGATTTCAGAAGCTCTGTGCCAGGAGTCAGGATCAGAGTCCAATAGAATTTTTTAAATCTTTCAGAAAACTACTTCCTTGAGTGGAGAATCCTGGTGGGTTCCCACACATCACCTCATTGAATCCTCAGACCTCCTATAAAGAGAGGATGCTGAGATGGGGCTCCAAGTCCTGTTCCTTCCAGCACATCACACTGGTTTCTGGTGTTTCCCTTTCCCTAGATATTGTTAGATTCATTTTGAGGGCTGTGAAAATCAAGCCTTTGAACTATATGTGGTAAATAATAATAATAATAGTAATGTTGTTGCTGCCTTGGAACTGCATTTCCCCAATGATTTCTTAGAAGTAGAACCCTTGTCCAACTGCCCTGTGCGGGGTACCAGGAGTGAGGAGGAGTCAGTAGCAGTGAGAAGCCCAGCGTGTCGCCCTTAGCCTCTCCCATGCTCCTTGAGTTGGCTCATTTGGTGCCAAGAAACACTCCACAGGACCCAATTTAAAGACTAAGGCCAGTGGGACGCCTGGGTGGCTCAGTCAAGAAAGCGTCTGCCGTCGGCTCAGGTCATGACCCCAGAGTCCCGGGATCGAGGCCTTCACCGGGACCCTGGCTCAGTGTGGAGTCTTCTCCCTCCTCCTTTGCCCCCTGGCTTGTAATTGCTCTCTCTCTTTCTCTCTCTCTCTCCCAAATAAATAAATGAAATCTTTTTTTTTTAATAAATTTTTTTAAAAATTAAAAAGTAATAATAAAGACTAAGGCCAGATTCCAAAATTGTAGTAGCTGGACCAAATGCAATTTGCATCAAATACCAAACCAAAGTCGTGTTTTATGAGAATAAATGTATCAAACCAGACTGGTATTTTATTAGAAAGAAATTTATTTTAGATGCTCACATGGATTACACTGACTTCATATAAGATCCATGTGGCCGTTTTGATAAAAACAGAATTGAAACCCAGTGCTCAGAGATGACAATTGAGTCTTTCACTTGGGAATACTCTGGTTTATGTAGATGAATAACAGCAAATAATAGCAAAAACAGGGTGGTGGTTGTTGTTGTTGTTCCGTTTTTGTGGTTTTAATTTGCTTTGTAATCCAAAGAAATATTTTAAGTGAAATGATGCTGAACATGAAAAGGAGAAGAGTAAGAAATTATCTTCCTAGCAGCCTCTGCCCATTTCTGAAGATTAATGCAAAGTCTGATAGACACTTAAATGTTTTGGTTTTGTAACTTTTAAATGCACAAAGACAGTCTTGAAGACAGAATTCTGTTCTGGGCCACATTTGCACCTGTGGTGATGTGATCGTTGCTCTGTGATAAGAGCCCAGAGCTCAGCATGGGACCGGCCGTGGTGCAGCTGGGCGTGGCACCGTCTGTATCCCGTGGGAACTTACCTTCGTGGTTATACTACGGGTCAGGTGCTGGGCCATCTGGACGATGGCCAGTGTCCTCCTACAGATTTCCTGCCAAACAGCAGCACGGCTGCAAGAAGTGGAAAATATGTGCATAACAGCTTGATAGGAGCTTGGGTTCCATGCGTGTCCATTCACACGTGTCAAGATTCCACAAAGGTATACTCTAGAGTCATGTTGCTTTGGACCTAAATTTTACCTCAACAGAAGAAAAAAAAAAAAAAACCTATAAGCAAATACTGATGTCCAGACAAAGATCTGTGTGCTGGAGTATTTAGGAGGAAGTGAATTTGGTTTCTACCATTTCTTTGAAATGCATCAAAAGTAAGGTAGATAGACAGATACGTGATTTTTTTTTTTTTTTAAGTACGATAAAATGATAATGGCAAAATCTAGATGGCGGGTGTTCAAGCATCCACTATAAAATTATTTCAAGTTGTATGTTTGAAGTATGTCATAATAAAGTGTAGGGGGAGGGATACACACGTGTACAGAAGGCTACAGAAAAATAAATTACAAAGCAGCACTAGTTAACCATCAGTCGTACTCCGCACATTATAACATGCCACGTAAGACGTTTGCCTGTAGGAGGGTTTTTATTACAATTCTCTGAAGTGTTTGCTAAATTCTTTGAAACTTTTCCAAGGACCCCAAGGACCTCAGATTGAAAACCATGAGTAAAGTGTGCAGCTTCAGAAAGACTTGCAGGTGTGTCCCAATTTCTAAACCTCTACCGCTAGCTTTGAGATAGACTGTAGTTATAGAAATTTACCAGGTGGGGCACTGTTCTGTGCACATCCCACAAGTTGACCACTTGATCTCACACTAACCCAAAGAGGAGGAAACCAGATCACCTAAGATTACACAGGACCACATCGTGCATCTCACAACTTGATTTATCCAAGATTTCAAATCTTAAATCTAAAGATGTGAGAGACTGTTTTAGGTTAAAAGTTCAATGTTATGTGAGCTTCAGGTGTGTGCCAGGTGCCACCAGGTGCTGAATTGTAAAGATGACGAGGCCTCGCCCTAAGCTTATAAATAAGTGGATTTTTCACCCATTTTCTTCTCTGAAGCCACTCTCATCTACCTTCCATTTCCATCCAATTCCTATCATGAGCATAGTTTGCAGGTGAAAGCCAGGATGGATTTTTTTACAGACCTCCTCATGGTTCAAGAAAGTGAAAAGACAATCACAGAAGGGAGACTATATTTATAAATCACATATCTTATAAGGGACTTATATTCCTGAATATATAAATAACCCCTATAGCTCAGGAACAAAAGGTTAAAAATAATTTTAACGTTAATGTTTTCATCAATTTTAGAATAAGCAAAGGATCAGAATAGACAGTTCCCCAGTAAGATATGTGAATGGCCAATACGCTCATGAGAAGGGGCTGAATAGCATTAGCCACTGGGAAATGCAAATCGAAACCACTTCACAGCCACGAGGATGGCTATAATCGAAAATCAAATAAAAACATGTTGGCAAGCATGTGGAGAAATTGGAACCCTCAGATGTTGCTGTTGGCAATATAAAATGGTACAGCACCTCCAGAAAACAGTCTAGCAGTTCTAGAAAAAGGTAATCACAGAGTTCCCATATGACCCAGCAGTTCCACATATTCAAGAGAATGGAAAACATACGACCCCACAAAAACTTCAGGGCAAATGAATATGCCCGGCATCTTATTCCTAGGAGCTGAAAAGTGGAAACAACCCATATGTCCGTCAGTTGATGAATGGACACACGAAATGTGGTCCCTCTGTGCAATGGACGATTATCTAGCTATGAAAAGGAATGAATCACTGATACAGGCTACAGCATGGAAGAGCCTTGGAAACCTTATGCTCCGTGAAAGAAGGCAGATGCAGAAGGCGACATGTTGTGTGATTCCATGTCTATGAAATGCCCAGAACAGACATAGAGACACAGAAAGTAGATGACGGTTGCCTAGCGTTGAGGGAGGGTGAGGGGGGCAGATGAGCAGTGACTGCCTAACAGGTGCAAGGTTTCCTTTCAGAGTGATGAAAATGTCCTGAAAGTGGTTACATGGAATCGTGCACTGCAAATGCACCTTCAGCCAGAATTCCCTGTTGGAATTAGTCCTGTTAAATCTTAACTTGGACGCCTTGGTAAAAATTAATTTGGACACTGCTGGTCATGGGGATTTCCTAATTTCAGGGCCTTTCTAGTTAATTCCAGGCAGGGGAAGAGACTCAATTCAAAAGTGGTGAACGATTGCTTGATTGAAGTTCGTATTCCTGACGCCATCCATTGCATTCTGGTTCATCTGTGCGCTCAAACTGCCACTGTAGTTACGCTGTGGAAAGCATTCAGTGTAAGATTTATAACATTTCACATTTTACGCATGCTTCCGTTTTTAAATCAGTGTAAGCCAGAAAAGTGAAGAAATGCAAAAGCACTGATTGAAACTATGATTCTCATGCTGAAAATACATCATGAAGACCTATATTAAATCTCTAAAAAAAGAATTGTCATGGAAGTTAGCAGGTAATTTTATCAGAAGTTATTTCCATGGCATTTTGAGTTACTCCTGTCCATGCAGAGCCTGACACTGTAAAGACTCATTAAACAGATGTTGAGTGAATAATATATCTGATCAGGTTTTTTGAACTCTTCCTCATGGATGGTTCATGGGCCATTGTTGGCTGCTCACGTGGGATTGTTGCTTGCTGTACCTGGAACCATGCCTGCCTTGTAGTAGGTGGTTAAGAAATAGTTGTTAGTTGAGTGGACTTTAAAAACTTTTCCTTCTCTGTGTTCTCTATCATTCATAGTCACCATTCTCGTGTATGCAGACTCAGTTTTGCTGTAAAGCTCAGATCGAAGCACAATATCCGTTTGTAGAAGCATTATTCAAAATAGCTAGAGAGTAGAAACAAAGTCCATCATAATGATGAACGGAGAAACAAAATGTGGTCTGTCAGTACAATGGAATATTATTCAGCCCTTTAAAGGAAGGAAATATTGATGGTTGTGACCACATGGCCTCCTTTAGGACAGACGTGCCCACCGTCTCAGAGAAAACCGTGTACCATTGCAGTACATTGAACAACTACTTCCCTCCTCCTGGTATACAACAAGAATCTGTTCACAGTCTCAAGAAATTTAATTATAAGCCTTTAAGTTGGATTTAGCAAATAAGAAAGCTACCCTTGGGTAAGGTATCAAAGAAACAGGGAGAAAGAAAAAAATACCACTGACATGCGTCAGTGGTTAGAATTACGTATCTTTCTTAACACCAGACCATGTTAATCACATAATAATTAGAACCCATGATATCAGTGAAAAGCCACCTTTCAAATACAAGTTTATTCTATTACTATTTTTAAATTAAGGAAATCTAAGCACAAAGAGAATTTCCATTTGCTCACTAGCACTTGTATTCATATGACAACAGTTAAGTGCGTGGTATGCCTTTGTGTCTTAATTTATTTTATGTTACTGGGAATCTGGAGTTCATATTTTGCATTAAGGTGAATGTCCTGCATTATTTCTGTGAGGAAGGAAAGAAAGAGTCTTCCTATCAGCTACCTGAGACAAATGGTAACTGCTAAGAAAGAAATCACTTTGCCATACTCTGCCAGGAGGCAGGCAGTGACTAAATATATCTTCTAAAATCTATGAGACTTAATAGGCTCGTTTCTCATTCGGGTTCTTCCTGTGACACACAGTGTGATCTGAACAAATCATATACTTCGTTGCTGAAAATAGAGAGCCCCAGGGGCACCCCTCCTCAGAAGGCTCTCCCTACAGCTTCTTTCTCCAACTACATGCTTCCACAATTAGATTCTAAAGGTCAGCTTCCTTGTAAGGACCTGGGGCAGGTAGTGGGACACTGTTGTGGGACGCTGGCAAAAAGGAAACACAAGGAAGCTTCCAAGTGAGCAGGAACCATGCTGACTGCAACTTGTGGTTGTTTTTTTGTTCTCTTTCATGTAAGTAGCATTGAAGAATTCACAGAGTCTCACACAGTCCTGTAAGGTGAAATTCATTTAGCTTTGAATTCTCCTTTAACCCCTAAACTGCTCAAAAAAAATTTTTATTTTCTTTTTCCTGCAGTAGTCAGATACACTATTAAGTATTGTTTTCCAGATGTTAGTCTTGGCTGGGACTTACTGTATTTAGGACATGGCTAATCATGTCCTGAGGCAGCCTGGTGGTTTCTAGAAAGGAAGCCACACGTTGAATTTGTCAGGAAGTCTCAGCTGGCACCTCCGTGCCTCGATTGGGCAGAACCTTCCAGGAGAAGAAACGCTGGGGAAATGAATACCCCTGCTTTCTGGAACATTGCACAAACATCACGTTTGCGGATACTTACCTACCATCCCTGAACGGTGAACTCGGTAAATATTTATGGGATATAGGCATGAGCTGGAAGATTCTAGCCCAACCCCATCAAAGATGAAAGGAAAAAGAATGCATATCCATTACGCTTTAGTTGAGATATCATCCTTCCAGTGACTTGAGTTCAAAACCATTTTGAGGTTAACACTTTATTTTTAAAAGAGGCAAAGTTTCTCTTTTTTTTTTTAAAGATTTTATTTATTTCTTTGAAAGAGAGAGACAGCATGAAAGAGAGAGAGTACACAAACAGGCTAGAGGGGTTAAGGGAGAGAAGTGGACGCCCTGCTGAGCAGGAAGCCCCGTGTGGGGCTTGATCCCAGAACCCCAGATTCATGACCTGAACCAAAGGCAGACGCCCAACCAACTGAGCCACCCAGGCGCCCCATGACATTAACACTTAAATGTATATATTTTTATATTGTATATATATATTTATATTTATTATATTTAATACATATTAAATTTATATATAAAATTAATATATTTTTATTATATAAATATGTAATTATTTATATATATATAAATTACATATAAATAACATATAAATATAAACAAAATATTTTTAAAATATAATATAGATATATAGATATATATCTCGATCTTTGGCTTCCTTTTAAATCACCAGTGTTCACTGTCTCAGAGAAAACTGAATCCTGCCATAGTACATTATAGAAGTATAGATGTGACAAGAAATACTCTGCTTTGTTACAAAGCTTTTTACATTCTATACAGAAGGGTTAAAAATGAATTATTTGGGGCACCTGGGTGGTACAGTCGGTTAAGGGTCTGACTCTTGGTTTCACCTCAGGTTATGATCTCCAGGTGCTGGGACCAAGCCCCCGCCTCAGACTTCACGCTCAGCAAGGAGTCTGCTTGGGTCTCGCTCTTCTTCACCCTCTTCAGCTCTCACTCATGCACTCTCTCTAAAAAATCAATAAATCTTTAAATAAATAATAAATAAATAGTTTCTAGTAGGGCTCACTGAATTAAGTTGTATTTGGTTTCTAAAATGTTGTTGCTTCTTTTTTTTTTTTTTTTTTTTTTTTTAAAGATTTATTTATTTATTTGACAGAGAGAGATTACAAGTAGGCAGAGAGGCAGGCAGAGAGAAGGAGGAAGCAGGCTCCCCGCCGAGCAGGGAGCCCGATGCGGGACTCGATCCCAGGACCCCGAGATCATGACCTGAGCCGAAGGCAGCGGCTTAACCCACTGAGCCACCCAGGCGCCCCTAAAATGTTGTTGCTTCTTAAGCTGAAGAGGCCAGCTGAAATTAACAGATGTTTATGTGTGCCTTTAATTGCTTTAATTTGGTTTCATTGCCTTCTTCCTTGACTACAAGGGATGACCAGGCTTAGCCTTGCATGGACACTAATGGCCAATGACTCCTTCCTTTTTATCTATAGTGGG
This sequence comes from Mustela putorius furo, assembly GCF_011764305.1. Classification (NCBI taxonomy): domain Eukaryota; kingdom Metazoa; phylum Chordata; class Mammalia; order Carnivora; family Mustelidae; genus Mustela; species Mustela putorius. The sequence continues at coordinate 6,887,623 of NW_025422010.1, read as the reverse complement.
GGTTAAACTAGAATTGAAAGGACTCTAAATGGTTCTCAGAATATGCAGTTGTTAGAACTAGTACTGTCTGCCCTGTGGCCATGGGTATTCTAAGTCACTTGACTTAAGCGTAATTTAACTGTGACTTGCAAGCTGTGTCTCGTGGCAGGTCAGACACAGCGCTGATTAGGAATAGGAGTGCGTCTGCCGCATACACTTGTTCCCAGGAGCAGCAGCAAGACCCTACCACCACCACCATCTCGCAGGACCCTGTCCAAACTAGCTCTGGGGATGCTCCCAGCTTCCGATGATCTGATTTCATGATATATATATACAAGGTGCACTGAGAGAAGGACAAGAGCAAGTTTTCATATGCAGTGAAATTTACTGCCTAGTGTGCAGGTGAACAATTTTTTAACTCACGGATTATAAGTTTAATGTTCAAGTTTTGTTTTTTTTTTTAAAGTGGTGTGGGAGCAGCCAGCTTCCTGGTTCCCAGAGTGGCCTGGACAAGCCAGTGTGCAGTCCTGCTCATTTGCCCCAGATCGGTAGTTGTGAAATTGCTCTCCATCCAGAACTGTGGCTTCAGGATGCCCCACCAATGTCCCATTAGACAGTCAGGCAGCAGGAGATATCACCATGTGTTTCTTTTCTTTCTTTTTTTTTTTTTAAAGATTTTATTTATGTATTTATTTGACAGAGATCACAAATAGGCAGAGAGGCAGACAGAGAAAGGGAGAGAGGAGGAAGCAGGCTCCCTGCTGAGCAGAGAGCCTGATGTGGGGCTCGATTCCAGGACCCCGAGATCATGACCTGAGCCGAAGGCAGAGGCTTTAACCCACTGAGCCACCCAGGCGCCCACGCCATGTGTTTCTTTGGAGGGAAACAAGCTTTTCTTAAAAAGAAGAAAAAAGTAGCATAATAAAGATTTCTGGTGAAAAATGGGAACAGTGATTAGAAAGAGGAATACACTCATCTCACAGACAAAAAATATTTCATGTTTTTGTTTTCCTTCTGTAATTTAGTTTTTACTCAAATTTTTCTCTCCCTCTGAGGCAGGAACCCCATCAAAGAAGTAGATTTTCTTTCTACAGAATGTTCTGTAAATGGAGGATTCACATAGAAATAGACACAGTCTGCCTTCTCTTTTTTTTGCTTAATCTACTCCACATGTTCCTGCGAGATCTGCAAACATCCATCACCAGTTGCTGGCAAAAGGACAATTTAGATAATAAACATTTTCTCTTAGTAAATTTTACAGTAAATCTATACAGATTGTTTCAGAGATTTTTTTTAAATGAGATTTTGCAGTGTATACCATTTTGGTCTGGGGGTTTTTTGCTCAAATTAAGTTTCTAAGATTTATTCATGTGTTGCGTATCGTTATAGCTATTTACTTTCATTACTACATAATATTCAATTATGAAGCTCTACAATTTATTTTTCTGTTCTGTTCATGGACAGCTGGGTTGTTTCCAGGTTTGGGCTATAACAAATAATGATGCCCTGAACATTTTGTTTCGTAACCCGGTATACATGTGTGAAATTGTTTCTAGGGCAGATAATAGACATGGAATTAGGTGATTCATAGTTTAACTTCATTAGATAATGCTAATTTTTTTCCCCAATGATTGGGGAAAATACTGACACCCTCACTAGTAGTGTATGAAAGTCTTCGTTGTTTCATACCTTTGTCAAAACACATTGTCTGAATTATTCTAAGGGTTTTTTTTTTTTAACTTAGTAGTTTTGAACAGTCCTTCCTGAAAGTGCCAAGGCCTGATGTAGGCATTATTGCTCACTGTTAGATCATGGTTTTATATGATGCCTTTCCAGCTTTATAAATGATGTAATGAGGTCTTGGTCACACAAATGATCACACAGCTTTGCCCAGAACAGAAAAAGAGCCCGGTACCCAATGCCCAGTCAGGACCACATTGCACATGGCCCCCACGGCTTTCCTATTGCTTCATTACTTGGGAAAGTCCAAAAGCATCTTAAAGTAAGACTGAACTAAACAGAGTCTAATAAAACCCAAGCAGGAAAAGTTATGTTTAGAGACTACTTTAAAAAAAAAAAAAAAAGTGACTTCCACTGATTTTTCCTAAATCTAGATCTTTCTTTGTTACAAGGACAACTAGAAAGGCATATGGAGCACACACCCTTCCCACCGGGTCTATGAACATCTAGAACAAGGTGACCATTGCTTTGCTCAACATGGAAAGAATTCCTGGACTGTCCTCAAAGGGCCAGGAGTATCTAGATTTAATTTTCAGCCTGTCATCAAATTGGTAATTATTCAGTGTAGATTAGGAACAGGAGAATCCCTGTGTTAGTACAGTGGTAGATGCCAAATGAGACCATCAGGACATAGGGAATTCGGATACTCCCAAGAGTGTTAACTTCCCAAATCACCATGAGAACTGATAACCCAGACATCACCAGCCAGCATGCACAACAATGTGGAAGCCCACTCAAGTGCAAATTCTCTGTTTCCAACCCTTTCTTGGTCTCTTCTTATAAACCTTGACATCATGTTAACATAATTGAGGTGCAATGACTTTGCAGTTTCCCAAGGTTTGAAGACTCTTGAAGTTTTAAATTATAACTGTGTTCTGAAATAAGAAAATGATAGATATAAATGTATATATACAGTGATACCGTAAGTATGTAATATAGTCCTTGAAATGGTCACCAAGTGGGTATATATCCAATGCTGTTTTCTTTGGATGCATTCATACATTCAGCAGAAATTTACGAAGCATCTGTGTGTCCCAGAGGTTGATCAGTATCAGGGGTGAAGTCTGACTTAAGAACCAAAAGTCACCATGGAACCATCTAAAAAGACAGACTACTGCTGAGCAAATCACAAATATATACACCGCACAAATTGTGGTGAGTGAGGAGGAGCTCTAAAAGAGAATGCAAGACAAAACATTTCAAAACCATGGGAAGACTACCTGTGAGAAGCCAACGTCATTTAACACAAACAATATTTATTTTTCATGTATATTTAGTTCCTTCATTTATTTTGGAATGTCTTTAGATTTAACACGTGACTCTTTTCCAGTGAAACCAAGCCATAGGTCCTGCTTAAATATCTCATGTATTAGTTCAAAGGAAGAAAATAGGCTATAGGAGCTAAATTGAAACATATTTTTCTTCCTCGTTTCACGATAAAAATAATTAACTGGTTTGACTCACAGCTTTCTGGAAATGTCTGTACTCTAATCAAAATTTTCTTACAGTCCCTAAGAAGAAAATTTCTACTTTGGCTGTGGGTGCTAGAAGGTGGTATTATTACTGCAGAAGTTCTGACTAGTCCCAGGATGGTAAACTGTATACAGAGGGTCCCGGACTTAATGATATTTCAACTACAACTTTTCAACTTTACAATGGTGTGGGACCAATACATATTCAGTAGAAACCATACTTGGAATTTGGAATTTCGATCTTATCCCAGGCTAGCGATGTGCAGTGAGCTCCTCTCCAGAAGGCCTGGGCAACAGAGTGACAAGCTCCCAGATGGCCACATGATCACAAGGATAGCACACTTACAACCATTTTGTACCCATTCAGCCCTTGTGTTCGTTGCTTTCAGTACAGTGCTCAATTCCTTAAGATAGTCAATACTGGATCATAAAATATGGGCTTTGTGTTAATTTGGCCCAACTGTAGACTAATGGGAGTGCTCTGAGCATGTTTAAGGTGGGCGAGGCTCAGCTATGATGTTCAATAGGTTAAGTTTATTAAATGCATTTTCAAATTATATTTTCAACGTACAGTGGGTTTATTGAAATGTAGCATACCGTAAATCAAGGAGGGTCTGTATTCTTTCTTTGCACCATGAAATGAATCCAGAAGATTCTCATGTGCAGGCAGAATTGCCACAGGACCAAAGTTGCCTTTGAAAATCTTTCATAAACTAAAAATAATCTCCCCTTTGCTAGCTATGCAAGAAAGAAAGCATGCTAGTCAGAAACAGACCCTGAAGGTGTTCACCCTTGATGGGAAGTAAAGAATGAACAACTTAGTGACAGAATGTAGGTATAGAGAAGGGAGTTGTCCAGGATTATTCCTAAGGACGTGGCTTGAACAACTGCAGGGACAGAGGTGCCATTTAAGCACCTCTGTTGGGGGTTAGGACTGACAGTTCAGTCCGTTGAAGGAGTTGCCAAACAGTCTGGCTCCCAAAATTCTCCAGTGTCAGGAGACAGTTGGGGATACAGGAACACGGAAGGAAACTTTGCTGTAGAAGTGTAGAAGTGAGAGTGGTAGCTATAGATCATACTGAACGCAATGGGGTTGGCTGAGAAGAGGGGAGAGAACAGGACGGGGCCCGAGAACTGCTACTCCTGAGCTCAAGAAGAAAAAAAAAAAGGAGGATCACTGGCCAAAGGCAAGTCTGGCCTCTTCTGTGTTCCTGGCTGTCCTGTATCTGAAAATATGGCTTCTGGAACTCCACCCCAGCCCAGAGAGGAGCTGGGCCATCCGTCAATGACTGTACCATCAGGGCATGTCAGTTGCTTTTATCACCTGACTTAGGTCACGTGAACCTTGCAGTCAATGCAATTCCTCAGTCTTCTCAAAAGAACAGCTAAGTCACCAGCTTCTTTTAAGCCAAAGTTGGTTAGTCTTTTATTTTTGTTAACCGATTGGACTCCGCCTTGTTTTATTACTGGTCTCGCTGTCTCCGCAGAATCTTATTTCTAACGCTTAGCAGGTGTGTGGTCTCGGGCCTGTTGCTTTGCTCTCTGTGCTGCAGTTTCCTGACCAGTATATCTGTGGTATAGCATCCACCCCACTGGATTTTCATAATACAGTAGGTGCCCTCAAACTCACAGGCCCTGCATCAGGAATTAGGCCCTGTGTGCTAGGGCAGAGACACAGGGTACAGGGGCGGCCCAGAGGAGAGGGCTCCTGGGAGGCTTCGTGGAGAAGGTGGCTTTTGAGAAGGGGCAGGATGTTAATAGGCAGAGATGAATGCAGTGTAATGCCAGGCAGCAGGGACTAAGTATACACAGAAAGAGGAGCATTGCGTGTACCTCACTGTCCACACTGGTCAAATGACACAAATGATCCTAGACTTCCATGCTTCCGTCTGATTTGACTGGCACATAGGGGAAGGAAAGGAAAGAAGTTGGGGGACCCAGTATGTCTCCTAGAGAAGTTCAGCGTTTCTGCCCAGGTTTTGGAGCGAGTGAGCCATGTAGTCAGCACTGTGTTTTCAGAAGATACAAGGGGCACCAGCACTCCTTTACTCTGCGGTTCAAGACTGCTGGCAAGTTACCACAGGAAACTGAAAGGGACGGTTGGTGAGACGCCGAATGAAAATTTTCTCTGAACAGAATGAGCTCTCAGTATTCATTTTCAGCCTGGCTCCTTAGGGCAGGTTGGGCCTTCTTGTATTTTGTTATTGTGTGTACCTGACGAATCTTGCAGGGAAAAAAAAAAAAAAAAAAACCAGAAACAAAAAACTACAGCACACAATGATACCATTTGAAAGCCTGCGTTTTTCAAGTGACAGTTTGATGTATCCCAGTGGGGGTGGGTCCCCATACTTCATCATTCTTTGCCTTCATGATTTCAAATGACAGTGTAGCCTGTCAAAGTTAACTGTGAGTGAAGTTCTTGGATATTTATAAAACATCAAATAGATAGAATTGTGTCAGCAAAAGATGGGTCCTTTTATGACTAAACCACAGAAGGATTTTTGGATGATCGTTGCTGGCGACACATCTCTACGCTGAACTGAGAGCTGTGGGAAGGATATGGTGGCCCACGGTTGTGAAGGTATTTTCATCCCTTGCCGTAAAGAGTATCCGAATACTCCAAGCAAGTCAATGATGCAACTTCTGTTTTGTTTTGTCAGTGATTTATTGATCCACGGTTTCAGGGTCCCCTGAGAAAGTGGCAGTTACCCATGCGAATAAAGAAAGCATTAGTCTGCAAACCTAGTTGACGCTTTGCTGCTTTTCAGCCCTTTTACCAGATACCTTAAGGCCTGCCAGGCTGGAGTTCAGAGATTTTTTTACTCGTAGTTCTAGACACAGCCTGCCTGCTTCGATGGATATATTCCCAGGTGTGCGTGGACACTAGTTTTTGTGAATTTACTGATGCATAAATACTTTCAAAACTGGGTTTAGAGAGCGAGAGCCCTAACCGACAACCAGAGCGACCAGACAGGCGTCTGCGTCGTCCGGTCCGAGCCCTGCCTCCCGCGACGCGTCCGGGCTCTCCTGTCCCCCTAGGCCCCTCCCCTGGCCCCGCCCCGCGTCCCGCAGGCCCCACCCTGGCGCCGGGTTCTAACGTCACCGTCTGCGCCGCGCGCGGCAGAAACAGGAAGTGGGACCAAAACAAAGGAGCGGCGGCCGGGAGCGGATCTGTCTTTTTCTCCCTCTTCCGAGCTCATTTTGGCCCTGGCCACCGACCCTAAGGAACCGTCCGACTATGTCCAACATGGAGAAACACCTGTTCAACCTAAAGTTCGCCGCCAAAGAACTCAGCAGGAGTGCCAAAAAATGCGACAAGGAGGAAAAGGCCGAAAAGGCCAAGATTAAAAAGGCCATTCAGAAGGGCAACATGGAAGTGGCGAGGATACACGCCGAAAATGCCATTCGCCAGAAGAACCAGGCGGTGAATTTCTTGAGAATGAGTGCGCGGGTCGATGCGGTGGCTGCCAGAGTCCAGACGGCGGTGACGATGGGCAAGGTGACCAAGTCGATGGCCGGTGTGGTTAAGTCGATGGATGCGACGTTGAAGACTATGAATCTGGAGAAGATCTCTGCTCTGATGGACAAATTCGAGCACCAGTTTGAGACGCTGGACGTCCAGACGCAGCAAATGGAAGACACGATGAGCAGCACGACGACGCTGACCACTCCCCAGAACCAAGTGGATATGCTGCTCCAGGAAATGGCAGACGAGGCTGGCCTAGACCTCAACATGGAGCTGCCGCAGGGGCAGACCGGCTCCGTAGGCACTAGCGTGGCTTCCGCCGAGCAGGATGAACTGTCCCAGAGACTGGCCCGCCTGCGAGATCAGGTGTGACGACAGAACCCGTTCGGAGGTTTCCTGACCGTAGCCACCTTCTCATATGCTCTGTATATTAGTGAGATATTATACAGTAGAAACTGAACATGCAAGAATGCTGAAATGCTCTTTACTTAAGATGCTTCTACCTTTGGGTTTACAGTGCTCTCCAGATACACTAAGAAAATCCATCTTAACTGGATTTTAAAGTTCCCTATAGCTTGTGATGTGTATTTTTATAGCTGCCTCTTAACAGAACTAGTGAATTTGGTGTGTATGAATCTTTCTCAAAAATTTGGTCAAAACTGTTGTTCCGTGTATTCCGTTTTCTGCCTGAATTTATCAAAGTGGAACTTTTTTTTTTAATCTAGTGTAATTGGTAATATCTAGAATTGACAGGTGGTGCATAAAAATTACAGAGAGGAGAATGATTACTTAGATTGATTACAGGGCTATCAATACGTCATTCAACTTAACGGACACTGCTATTTCTGTATATATCTTCTTCTTTGCCATCACATCCAGACTACTGTTCTATTGATCTGTTCTGGTAACTTATACTAAAATTATGGTAGGGCATTCTGCGTAATATTTCTTGCTGTTTATGTTCCACAAATTTTCTGTGTGGTAGTTCTTTTGTAACTGGAAAAAATGCCACATAATTTCATTTACTATGAGAAAAATCTTTTGGCTCATTTATAGTTTCATTTACTAAAGAGTTTTTCCAAAAGACACAGTTGAACATGACAGTTTCAAATGAACATCTTGAACACATTTTTAGTTCTTTTTCTATTTCAACACTTTAATTAGACTTGTCATAAAGTATGTTAATTAGCATGGCAGTCATATGACTCTGACATTGCCAAAGAACTGTTGATTGGTTTGAGAAAACCATGGGGTGGTGTGTTTGTAGGTTTTCTTTAATTATTAATAACCAAAAATAGACATGAAATTAGAACTGCTTTTTAAGTTCTAATTATTTGCATTTTTTATTTTCTTTTAAAGCAACAGCTTGAGAAAAACCTTAGAAATAGAAGTTGAATGTTTTATTTAGCCATGCAAATAACTTAAATATACGTGCAGCCATCTGGAAGTCTGGGAAGAAGGCAATATGCAGAACGGGACAGCAGGGTTGACCCTCCAAGCCTAGAGCCCATCTGTGCTGCCTTTTGTCTTTCTGGAACAGCAGTGTGTATTCTCTGGCTGCAAAGTAAAGCCTGTAGCCACCACTTTCTCATAGCCTCCAAACATGGAGGCTTTGCCCGGGCAAGTAGATTAATCTAAGTCAAATACTTCAGGATGTTTCAAATTCCCCCTTTTCCTTCACTGGTAGATTTCCCCATACAAGAATTACAGTGTTTTGGAAGATAACTTAAAGGGACTCTTCCAGGGCCTTTGAAAGATTCATGACCAAATTAGTCACCGTTATGTTTTCCAGTATGAATGAGTGTGTTAAAAAAAAAAAAAATGAACAGGTATATGCAGATGAGGGTGACCCTCGTATTTAAGTGTCTTTATAACTGACTGGGTGTTATTCCGAAGTTTTCCGTAAGGGACACCTGTCGATTGTCCTCCCTGTATCTTCTTTCTAGAACTCTCCCCTTTTGGTGTCTCTTCTCATCCACATGGTTGCACAGAAGCAGCTATGTGAGTATAGCATGAGTTGTAACCCCTCTTTAGACTGGAAAAAATAATTACAACTTAAAATATAGCTAGTGTTCAATCCTTTGGTAAATTAAAGACCCTTTTATAGTACAAATATTCCCAACAAAATTAATATATTTTGTGAGATTAAACAATGCTTGTAAATGCCTGAACTTTCTTAAAATATGTTCATTTCAAACTATATGAATGTACATTTTTATGAACCATAAATATTTTCAAAAACATACCAGGCCCATGAATTATTTCCTCACTTTTGCAGTTGATGAAATGCTGAAATGTAAGCCACAGAAGTTTGTCAAATAAATCAGTTTAAATTGCATATTATTGCATGTGAGTGTACATCCTGTTTGAAAAACTATTTTTAAAAAAAACAGTTCAGGGACGCCTGGGTGGCTCAGTTGGTTAAGCACCTGCCTTCGGCTCAGGTCATGATCCCAGGGTCCTGGGATCGAGTCCCACATCGGGCTCCTTGCTCGGCAGAGAGCCTGCTTCTCCCTCTGCTTCTGCCAGCCTCTCTGTCTGCCTGTGCTCGCTCGCTCTCTCTCCCTCTGTCTCTGACAAATAAATAAAATCTTTAAAAAAAAAAAAACAGTTCAGAGGTAGATTTGGTTCAGAAAGTGTGGTATCTTTCCAAACTCCCTGTTACCACCTTAATTTCTGTTTTGTTAACATGGAATGTCCACATATATTTCTAGAAACCCTAGCTATTAATTCTTTACTATAATAGTTTTGTCATGGCAACAAGATTCTTCCCCCCATCTTGAAACTAACCTGGGCTTTAAAAAAAAGAAAGAAAAAAAAAACTAACTTGGACTGATGACAAAATTTATAAAAGGCTCAAATCAAACATACCAAGGATATAGTTAATGTTCCATACAGCCACTAGTACAATTTTTACTCTTACTTCTTTTTTATTTTCTGCTTTCACATGCACAGTTTTAACATGGATTTGGGATATAGTTTTATGAACTATTTATTTTAGTTCAGATGATACATGTGCCATTGGAAAAGTCTTACTAAAGCTGTTTCTTCTGGAAGTGTTAATGCATATATGTGTGCCCTTCAGATAGAGGTGTGCTATGAGTCTTGTACACTTTGTTGCCTACACTGTGTCCTTGATTTGGCAAAGAGCCACCTAAAATAAGCACCAGTCTGATAACCTGATAAACTGAACATAGTCTCAAGTTAGCCACACAAATCTCACATCATAAAGCAGATGCTTCCTCTGTAATATGCACACCATTCTGTAGGAGGCATTTCTATAACCAAAATCCAAAGCTCAAGACCTTCAATACTATTGGCAAAAAGCTATAAGCCAGTGGACATTGAATAAACTGATGATAACCACCTGCAATTTTTTCTTTTAATCAACTGACACATTAGTAAAATACGTACCTCCTTTACCTAGGTTTGTTATTCTACGACTAGATGGTAAAACGATGTCTGTCTGTCACAATTACTGGGCTTGGTGTGGTACCCAGCTCAGCTCGCTCCTGGTCATGTCCCTGGTGTGAATGCATAGCTCTCTTGGGGCTCTTACCACGGTGATGCCTAGAGTTCTCTAATGACAACAGTGGGTTAAGGGGTGCAGTGGGCACTCAGCCAGCACGCTCTCATGTCTCCTTGGAAGCACTGTGTCCTTTTTCTTCAGAGCATTTCCCCAAATTGAAATGTTTACTCCTGGTCTTCCAGGTTTATACACTGCCCCTCCCTCTTGAATAGTAGCAGAACAAACAATTCAGCAGTTTTTATTCAGAATGAACACAGTAAAAGATTTAGACTAAAGTATATCAGATGTTGGCTATCTGGGGCTTCTTTCTAGAGGAAAAAAAAAAAAGGCACACTTCTGCCTTAAACAGTCCTCAGGAGTTAGGCAGATAAACCATACACGTAAAGAGAAAAATGGACATGAGTGTATACAAATGTTACAAAGCCATCAAGGTGAACGTTTAAGATTAGTGCACTTGACACACATGCTGTGTTTTATACCTTGACTCTGAAAAGGGAGTAAGTCACCGTATAAGGCAGGAGCCCATGCTAATCAAATCATGAACGTGAACTACATAGAGAAGGGAATCGGTGTCGTTAGTGGTTAGAACTGGCTTCTTGCAGGAGATAGGGTTGAATCTGGGGCTTCAGAGAAAAAGAAGTAGGAATTACATGAAGATTGGAGAGGCCCCGAGCCATATGGGGATTTGAAAGGAGTGCAGGGTTTGTTCAATGTCAAGACATCAAAAAGAGTGAAGAGGTTGACCAGTTGGGAATGGCTTGGAGGCCAGGTTGAAAATATGAACTTTACCCCAAGGGAAGGGAACAGGAGCTTGAGTCATCAGAAGCTGTGTCATCCAGGTGAAGCGAGGTAGAGCCTAGAGCAGGGTGGCAGGAAAAACAGAGGAAAGGTGTTCTGCAAACTTCAACGTGCACAGGGCTCCCTGAGTCGCCAGGGAAACTGCAGCTTGGAACCACCTGGGGATATGGCTCAACTGTAAATCCCCATCCCCAAGGTCTACAGGTGCTGCTGCTGCTGCTGCTGCTGGTCCTGGTCTGAGCACCTACCCCCTTCTAAGTAGCACGGATCTTTTTTTTTTTTTTTTAAGATTTTATTTATTTATTTGACAGACAGATCACAAGTAGGCAGAGAGGCAGGCAGAGAGAGAGAGAGGAGGAAGCAGGCTTCCTGCTGAGGAGAGAGCCTGATGTGGGGCTCGTGCCCAGGACCCTGAGACCATGACCTGAGCCGAAAGCAGAGGCTTTAACCCACTGAGCCACCCAGGCGCCCCTAAGTAGCACGGATCTTAACCTGCCACAAGCACAGCAGAATTGCTTGGTACTTCGTCACTGCAGGGATGTTTTTCTCCTCTACAGTAGTTTTATATCATGTGCATTAGCATTAGGAAGTAAATTTCAGTAACACACTGAGAGAAGTCTCTTATTAACCTTAGACAGAGTTCTAACTTGCTACATTGTCACAAACAAAATAATCATGGATACTTTTTAATTACATTTAGTTGGTGCTTTTTCTCAGATCTCATAGTTTAAAGGTATTTAACAGAATGGTTTTCATCTTTTCGTGATCCCTGGTCCCTCCTCATGATCAACTCCCTGGTTATAAGAAGTCTGTGACTTTTGAGTCATTTTAGTGGGATAGCGGACAGCAGGTGAGAAATAAACAATGAATGCTGTTTTGTGCCAGTATCCAGCAGAGGGGGATCTAAATGACAAGAATGAAAACGTTTCTACAAATATGACTATCCTCAGCTGTAACAGGAAGTAATTCGACAAAATATCAAAAGTAAATTGCTTTTAAACTACGTTTTTATAGAGTCCATATCACTGTGGTGATTTTTTATAGTTACAGCTTGGTATTATCTTGCAACTCTGTATCTAGTGTGAGTGAACCCTCAGGAAGGTTGATTCTTTTATCTGGTTAATTTTTCCACTAAAGAGGCAGTGGCATATTTAAGAAGATAATTTTACTGTTAGGCCCATTATTAAACAAAACAAGACTGAGACAAAGTGAAAAGTTATTTAAAGCTTTATTTTATGATAAATATTAGAAGTTAGACTGATCGGCCAGGGGAACGTGACTGAGACAAGGTGAAAGTTATGCAAAGCTCTATTCTATGCTAAGCATTAGAAGTCAGACTGACCGGCCAGGGCCATCTCCAAAGAGAGCAACCACCCCCAGCTTCCAGGCTCAAGAATTGACTGACTGACGTCAGGGCCGCCTCCGAAGAGGGCAACCCCTCCCCATATTACTGACTCCCTTTTATAGAGCAAAAGTCTGGCCACACATAGGTGGCCAATGAGATTGTAGTCATGTTAGGTCACACACAGGTGGCCAATTGAATTACAATTTACCCTATAGTAGCTGTTTGACCTAACCTATTAGTCTGGTCAGAATTGGTACTCTAGGTTGGCGCCCAAGCAGCGGGGTTTACATTCTTTGGTGGTTAGGGAAAAACTATGTGTGTTTCTTACTGATTGGATGTCTCTACTTGGCCTGACTCGTCCTTGTATTCTGGGCTCTGTTATCAAGAACTGGTCAACCTGGCCGTGTATACTGGGCTCTGTTATTAGGAGCTAGCTGACCATATTTTACTGGTTTCCCAGACTTACTTCTAAGTAAGTTTCTCTGGGGGAAGGGGGGCAGGGTCAGTTTAAGTTTTACTGCACAACAACAAAATGATTTAACCAAGATGGATGTCGCGCTGGCTAAATAGGTCCTTACATTACTAACCCTTTAAAATGTAAGCCTACAAAATTTAGAACGCCCTTTTAAAACTCATAGATACTATCTTAGGAGCTCCAATTTGAAGTACTTCTAAAACATGCTGGAAAATGCACCGAGTGAACCAAAGACTAAGGCAAAAAAAGCTGGCAGAAATCTACTACTATAGATTCTCTTTCGTTCCTTTATGCCTTAGAGGGTCACATTCACATTCAGGGGGGGAGTTTTCACATTTTATTCTCATTGCACAAATTTGAAATGCATGAACTCACAATACCATTCGGTATCAGTAACGATGCGGAAGGGACCCTTGCAAATGTTCATCGATGCCTCTTGGGTCTCGCTTAGATCATTAAGTATCAGAGCCGGAAGAAACTTTGAATATCCATCCTGGAGATTAGGGATGGGAACCAACTTGACATCTTTGCCTTTGTCATTGGCATCTCTGAGCCTCTTATTTTTAATAGTGTTCTGTGAGGTACTCCCACCGCTTCCTTTGGAAGGCAGTCTCTAATCACATCTATCAAGAACTTTTGATGTGTTTTTTTCACCATGTTTCACTGTTTCTACTTGTACTAGTTATTACCATCTGAATCAATTCACCCTCCTACCTTCACCCTGTTTGCATCCTGTTTGAAATTGGTTGCTTCCTAAACTCTAACTATAGCCGAGGGTTCCATATTTAGTTTAATCTTCTAGCCCAGTTATTTGGAGATGATCGGTTTCCGTATTGCACATTCAGTATTATAGGTCTCCTGCCAAGAGCACAGATCATCTCTGAATCAAATTCGTGTAGCCCACGCCATGTAAGGGAAGCAGCTCATCTCCCCACCGGACCCACCTGGTTGTCTGGGTTATAGACCAGAGCCCCTTTCCAGGAGCTGTAAACTCTCTCACTCTGTCAAAAGAGTCTTTCTGCCCCTTTTCTGCTAGATGGTCAGGAACTCACTGTGTACTTCGGAGGTGCTCTCCACTCCGCCAAATTGAAGGCCAGCAACGACTGAGCCAAACTACACCATGGCTCTCAAACCACGCCTCAAGCAAGCCGGACCCTCCCTGGGGCCTCCCATGTTTTCCCCAGCTCCCAGGTTGTCTGCACTCTGTCCAAACTCCTCCCCCTTGAGAACGAGCTTTGTCCCCAACCAGTTCACCCCCATTCTGGTAGGCACACAGCAGCACCTACTAGGACTCACGGTAGCCACTCTGGAGAGGCCGCAGGCAGATCACAGTCCCTTTAGCCTCTCTGCAGCCTTGCCACCCAGCCATCCTTCTGCAATCCTTCTCCAGAAGATGATTCTCTGACAACACCCATGGCGGGCGGTGCCATCACATACCCGCCCACCACCACCATAGCTGAAATGACCTCATTCCTGATGCTGTCCTCCTGCTGCTTCCTGTCTCTGACAGGAAATCCCTACCGTCGGCAGACCCCCTCTTGCTTCTTCCAACATTCTGCTTGTGGCTTACCTGCGCCAGGAGGCACCTCTGTTGCAGTTCTAAGGGAGGCTTTGGCTGTGAAGATGCTGGCCCTTATGCACAAGCGTGCGTAGGTGAAATGTCACCGGTCAAAATGTCACCCCAGCGCCAGGCCACCATCCTGGACCACTGGGGACTCTCTTTAGCTCTCCAGGAGGAAGGTGATACAATGGCCAAGGGAATTAGGTGAACTTAATGTGTCTTTGGCCTCCCTCTTTCCCATGCTGGAAGCATCTCATGGGCCTGCCATGCAGGCTGGTGGAGGGAGCATGTGGAGATGGGAAAGTGACACCCTTCTACCCTGTGCAAATGCCCACAAGCTTTAGAGCGTTAGAGGAAGGCCCACCATCACTTGACTTCAATAAAGGAACCCAAACCATGCTGAATTGGACAGGCAAGGAAGTCAGCCATGTCCCTTTAGTCTGGGGCACATTTACTCTCCCCAGGGCTGGAGCCTCACCCCCGATCAGGAGCCCCTCAAACACCTCCCTCCCCTATATGCTCTCCTCCCCGTTGAAGCCTCTGCTGCCCCCTCTGTCTCCAGAAGTAGTTCTTGCTCACCAGCTGACCAGTCCCCATGTCCTTCTGTGCTTTGAAAATCTCCACAGTGTCCATTATGGGCTGGGCCTCTCAGCCACCTGCTGCAGGAGGACGAGGGGAGCAGACATTCATTCCACAAACAGAGATTCAGGGCCTGTGCTAGGTGCTGGGGATACCCAGGCCAACAGGACGAAGACTTGTCCTGCAGTTCTTGCATTTTGGAGGAAGAAATAGATAATAAGTGTAAAATAAACACATGCAAATCGTGTCAGGCCACGGTAGGTGCCACGTCAAAAAGTAAATCAAGGTTGGGGTGGAGACGGACAAGGCACCATTTTAGCTAAGATGGCCAGGGCGGCCTCCCTGTGAGGAGGGAGAGCATGCACCCGTGGGGCCCCTTGCGTCCACATCTTCTTCCATGCACAGATATGACGTGATTTCCTTTCCCTTCACTCTCGTCTCCCTCCTTCCGTATGTCCCTCCAGATGCCCACACCAGATGAAGCCTGGTGATGGGTGCACACAGGCACATGACTCTGGGACTTTATTAGGAACTTGTTACGCTAAAAGAACGTCTCTGAGCTCCCGTGTCGTATTTGCACTGCAACATGGTCTTCTGCTCCTAGCTTAGCCTCGGAAGAGGCCCCGTGCCCCTTCCCAATGTCTGAGTAGCCCCTCACCCCCAACTGTGGGTAAGAGGGAAGATGGAAAGCAGAGGTTAAAAAAAGATAAAGAAGGGAGGGACGGAGGGAGATAGAGAGAGAGAGAGAGGAGGAAAGAGAAAGAAAGAAAGAAGAAAGAAAGAAAGAAAGAAAAAAGAAAGAAAGGAAGGAAGGAAGAAAAAGAGAAAGGAAGAGAAAGAGAGAGAAAGGAAGGAAAGCAAAGCAAAGCAGAACTTACCCCAGGTCCCCCACTGGCTCCTGCCCTCCTGTGCTGCTGTGACTTATCCCACCCCCTTGGCCCACTGCCCAGGAGAAAGCCACCCAAGAACACTTCTGAGCATGTGTTGGCTTTCTTTTCAGCTTCCTGGAGAGAATCGACAGTGTCAGTTTGGTGGACTACACACCCACAGACCAGGTAGGTGAGCTAGAGCCCACAGCCACCTGCTTGAACTTGGTGAGATTCGGGGAACTCTCACTATTAGTCACTGATTATCCGTAAATGGCTTAAGGCATGAAATCTGTAAAGCAGCCACTTCCTGCAATTGTGTCCACTGTCCCCTGCACGTGCACGGGGTATAGTTACCATACCCTGTGATTCGGGCCCTTACTTAGCTCTCTAAAATCTACCAGATTTCTAAACTGCCAATATGGAAATAATCTTATTTGTGGAATAGGAACAGGCAGTTCCCAGTCCTCTTGGAGCTGTCCACAGAGAGCTCCACCTTTGCTCCTCTAGCTTCGTCCCCTCTGCCCATTGTGCTTTGAGCCCTGGCCTGGCTCGCATATACAGGTGTGACTCAGAGTTCAGTCTTTGGGCTGAGCTGGATGATAGCACCCCGCAGCCCATTTGTAAGTAGCAAGAAGGAACCTTCTTTGCCCTGCCCCCCCAACCCTTGACCATCAGGCATCTGCAGAGACTCAATCACCCTGAAGTGCTCAGCTTAGGAGCCCCGCCCCCAGGCTCCTCTAGAGCTACTGAACTCCAAAGAAGCTGGGTACTCCCTTCAAACTGCTCCTCTGAGACTCCCCCAGGGTCAGTGTCCCCTCCAGGAGGGCATCCCTCCTGGAGGCTCTCTCTTCCCAGGCCTGAGCTCCTGTCTCCCCTGAAATTCATGTCTCTGTGAGGCTGACCCCACGGCTCAAAATTACCCCACAGAGCAATCAAGCCCTTGATTTCTCACCCAAACGGCGGCAGGCACCAGGAGCAGATGGCTGTCCTGGAAGGTGCAGGGCTCTGTGGAGCCCCATCAGGGTCCCTGTGTCAGCCGCGCCTATGACAGGACATCCTGGGACCTGCACAGAAGTCTTTTTTTTTTTTTTTTTTAAATTCCCAAAGGAAAAAGTACAGCTCTTAAGTCTCTAAGACCAAACCAGTACATTAACTGTGACTTTCTGCTTGGGGGGGCAGAACATTTATCTGACTTTTTAAGTATTATTGTCTCTCGCACATTTGGAAGAAATAGTTATTTGAAAAACTTGGGGAGTGCCTGGGTGGCTTAGTCTTTAAACGTCTGCCTTGGGCTCAGGTCATGATCCTAGAGGTCCTGGGATCGAGCCCCACATCGGGCTCCCTGCTCAGTGGAAAGCCTGCTTCTCCATCTCCCATTCCCCCTGCCTGTGTTCCCTCTCTCGCTGTGTCTCTGTCAAATAAAGAAGTCAAATCTTTAAAAAAAAAAAAAAAAAAATGAAGGAAGAGAAAAGAGAAGGATGAAACTTGGTTATTATGGTTGTGGTTGTGTTCAGGGCTTTCCTTCCAAAGAACAGTGATGCCATCTGGTTTGTCTTCTTGTTCTCAGGACCTTCTCAGATGCAGAGTCCTGACATCAGGAATTTTCGAGACCCGATTCCAAGTGGACAAAGTAAACTTTCAGTAAGTCGTTGAGAGCAGGCCTCCCAGACATGGGGTCAAGGAGTCCAGCCTTCCCCGCATGGGCCCTGGGGCTCCAGTCATCCCAGATGTGCCTCACTGCCCTGCTGGACACGTCCATACAGACTCCGTGGCCCTAAAGGGGAAGCAGTAAGTTTAGGGCAGGGAGGAAGGTGGGGGCCATGGCCACCCGAGGTGAGGACACTCCAGCAGCATTTGGGTTGGTCCAGAACAGCCGCTCAGGCAGGAGGGTGTCCCGTGTAGGCCGCCCTGAGAAAAGAGGCCCGAGCCGGCCAGGTGACTGCAGGGTGAGCGCTGTACCCCCAGAAACAGCGAGGTGTGGACTCCCGGGCCCGGCAGGGATGCAGAACCTCAGAGCAGGCCTTGCCGTCTTCCCCGGCCACACGGGGAGCAGAGCCACGGGCCAGGAGCCACGGCAGAGGAGAAACACAGAGCGGGTCTCACCTCACGGGATTGTGTCCTTGTGCTCCTCCACAGCATGTTCGACGTGGGTGGCCAGAGGGACGAGAGAAGAAAATGGATCCAGTGCTTTAACGGTGATTGCTCTGCTTTCTCAAGACTAACTATGGAGTCCCACACTCATTCCCGCTGCTGCCCTTAAGTAGCTTTGAATTCGATCCATTACATGCCTTAAATGTGAATCTCATCAGGAATCAAAGCATCCAGGGGCACCTGGGTGGCTCAGGCGTTAAGCATCTGCCTTCGGCTCGGGTCATGATTCCTGGGTCCTAGGATTGAGCCCCGCATAGGGCTCCCTGCTGGGCGGGAAGCCTGCTTCTCCCTCTCCCACTCCCCCTGCTTCTGTTCCTTCTCTCACTGTGTCTCTCTCTGTCAAATAAATAAACAAAATATTTAAAAAATAAAAATTAAAAAAAAGGAATGGAAGCATCCCGGCTTCACGTTTCGCACGGGCTCCTACGGGTGTGTCACGGAAACCACCTATTGGACACATGATGCTTCTTTAAGTCTTTCGCATAATATCGGGGTGAAAACGAGGAGCGGTTGGACGTGGGCTTTGTCATGACCGCACAGTAGCTCTCTGTCTAACGGAGGCTCTTCCCTTTCTCTCTCTTCTCCCACAAAGACGTCACGGCTATCATTTACGTGGCGGCCTGCAGCAGCTACAACATGGTTATTCGGGAAGATAACAACACCAACAGGCTCCGAGAGTCCCTGGACCTCTTTGAAAGCATCTGGAACAACAGGTGATAAAAATCAGAAATTCAGTTGCGCCTCTGGAAATGGCAAATGTTCCTTTGTGACAAAGATACCACTCAGCTCACTTTCATTCTTATAATCCGGATATATTCATTCTTTCCATACTGATAAATCCAGAACCGTTAGCAGGACCTCTTTGGGTCCATCTCATGTATAGACACACTTAATAAGAGGAGTGTTCTTTGAGGACGCTCCGATTTGTCAAGAAAATTTAAATATCTGCTTTGAAAGCTCAAAATCATATCTGTAGTTCAAAACTGGTTTTGTTTGGTTTTTGAAGTTTAGAAAGTACCACCCACGCATCACTAGATCATCTCTAGAAGATCCCCTACAGGTCAGAAGCACAGCATAATCATGTTTGAAACTGCTACTGTTGGAAGGGGTCATTATTTTAGAAGGGAATACCCACCAAATGCATACACACACGCAATACACACAAAAATATTAAAAATCAAAGTATCAAAAAAAATTTCAAAGTATCTTCTGAACTACTTAAGAAGAAATATCGCCAAGGATGACAGGAAATATTAAGCTGAACTTGCAAAACATTTGGTTTATCAGAGAAGTATTTCTCTATCAAAAGTGTTCAACAACTGTTCTCAGCGGTATAGTATTAAGACAATGAGAAAGAAAGTGTCAGGAAATACTGGATGTACGGAAGAATACTTTGGAGTCATTAAAAATTTATATGTCTATCAATATATATGTTATATATAATATATTATATTAACCAAATATTTATGTCACTTGCTGACATATATAATATATACCTATATACATATTTAATATATAAATATAAAAGTATAATATGTGAATATAATATATATGTGAATATATTATATATATTTATATATACATAAATACACACATGAGAAAATGAGCACAATATTGTTAAGTGAAAAAGCAGATTTTAAAATACGATGATCTTGTTTTTATAAATATGTCTGAAGGTAGGAAAAAACCTGGAAGTAAAAACATAGCAGTTCTAATAGTTGCCTCTAATAGTAATTATATTTTTCCCTATGTATGAATTTTTCTATAACTACAAATTCATTTTTACCAGGATTCTTTGTAACAAGGAACAGTAAAGCTATTTCCATTTGGAGGAAAAATGGGTTGTGTTTCTACTTCATAATAAGATTCCTGGGCATAAGGAATCAGCTTGATTCCTTGGAAATAATGGAATTTAAAAAGGCTTTGCTGGGGCACCTGGGTGGCTCAGTGGGTTAAAGCCTCTGCCTTCGGCTCAGGTCATGATCCCGGGGTTCGGGGATCGAGCCCCGCATCGGGCTCTCTGCTCAGCAGGGAGCCTGCTTCCTTTCCTCTCTCTCTGCCTCTCTGCCTCCCTGTGATTTCTGTCTGTCAAAATAAATAAAATCTTAAAAAAAATAAAAAATAATTAAAAAATAAAAAGGCTTTGCTGAGGCACGTACTGAGTTCATCTTGAGCCTGTTCTCGATGTCTGTTTAATAAAAGAGAACCTTCCCTTCCTTCACGGTCCCCGTACCTGAGACCCTCCTCCCCTTAGCTCATCCACTGCCGAGGTCTTGACCGAAGTCTAATGTCCTGCTCCACCTTTGGAGAACCTCAGCCTGCTCAGACGCAGCACAGGAAGAACCGAGCCAGCTACAAACTACATTCGGTGTGACTAGCTAATGACTCATGTATTTCCTTGTTGTTAGTAATGCTCCAACGTCTCATTTTCCTACCCTTTATTAGTAAACTGCACTCAAAAATCCAGGCGTATTTATTCCATAAATAAATCTTAGCTTTGGTAACAGTAAATTTACGTTCCCAGTAAAGATGAATTCAAAAATACTGAACTATGGGGCGCCTAGGTGGCTCAGTGGATTAAAGCTTCTGCCTTCAGGTCATGATCTCAGGGTCCTGGGATGGACCCCACATGGGGCTCTCTGCTCAGTGGGGAGCATGCTTCCCCCTTCCCCCCACCTGCCTCTCTGCCTACTTGTGATCTCTCTCTCTCTCTCTGTCAAATAAGTAAATAAAATCTTAAAAAAAAAAATACTGAACTACTACATCAACTATCAGTATTTATTTATAATAAGGTTTACTTATTATAAGAATGTGTTGCTTGCAGCTGGAGTGGGGGGTCCATGAGGTTGGTATATCAATTCTAATTCCTATACATATCAGGAAGGTGGCAATGCGGTTCTTTTCGGCAAGTGACTCCTGTGTTACAGGTACTTTCACATACTAGCGGATGTGAACTTTGAATGTTTATTTCTCTCTTCAGGTGGTTACGGACCATTTCTATCATCTTGTTCTTAAACAAACAGGATATGCTGGCAGAAAAAGTCTTGGCAGGGAAATCAAAAATTGAAGATTATTTCCCAGAGTATGCAAATTATACTGTTCCTGAAGATGGTAAGATTTCAAAACTAGTTTTTCCTAAGGAAAAGGATTGATTGATCAGTTGTTGTTGTTTAATACTCCTATTACTATAGTTCAAACAGTTTCGATGATTTTAGTGAATTCCAGTCCTCTGGACTACTGCCCTCCCTTAAAGTACTAGTGTATTAAAATGTCCCATTTAGGATTCCATGTGTAAAAATGTCAAGGTTTGACTTTCCATTCAAACTGTGCAATAGGAGACAGGACGCTTTGGAGCGTCTGTCATAGGCTGAATTAAGTTCTGTCTCCTGGTGCTTTGGTTGGGTCGGTCGTGAACTGGGCACTGTGTCAGCCCTTTACATCGAACTTGACCCTCACTGTAACCCTAGGAATAACCCTTTCTGTTATTGGCATGCTTTCCTGTGGAAGTGAGCTAAGAGAAGGTGTCGCTTGTTCAAGGTCAGTCAGGTGGAGCCTGCCAGGACAGGCAGCCTCTGAACCTTCATGACCAAGACCACGCTTTCAGCCACCACGTCTAACTCTCTTGTCCCCAGAGATGACTTTGGCCACCACCACCAGGGCGGTCAACCACCCGCTGGCTTCAGGGACTGGGTGGGAGCCTATCAGTGCTAAATCCCAGAAGGCCAGGAACCGGGCAGACCCCCTTCCCACTGCTGCTCCTCAGTTCATTTTGCTGCAAATAAATCCCTCTGGGCTACCTTGGAGGAGGGATTTATTTGTGGCAAAATGATACCACTTCTTAAAAATTTGAACCCCCAACTAGATAAAGCAGAACGAAAGGGACTGTCCTAGAAACTCAGGGAAACTCAGGTAAGACGTGAAGAAAATCCATGGTGATCCTTGAGCTAACCTCAGCCAGCCTCGGGGCCAGTCCCCTGTCTAAGAGAAGTCAGCAGAGCTGGGTGGACGTTGACCTCTCAACCCTGGATTATGGCCTCCAGCGAGCCGGGCCTTCTTTCTTCTCCAGGTAGCCAGGCCCCCATGGCCCACACCCTGGACAGTCAACACTCAGGCGTCCCCTGTGACGTGTTCATCCTTCTTTCCCTCCTCTCCACCTTGGTCCTGGCCCTCGTTCGCCTCTTCTCAGCTCTGGATCTGGTCAAGACGACGCCCTGCCCAGGCTCCCTTACACTGCTCACTCAGCTTGCCAGAACATTCTCTGAATTTCTGCCAAAATCTTTCTGAAACACAACCACAGCCCTACCTCTGATCCCTACCAACATGGATTTAATCTCACCACAAGCTGAGGCCAAACCTGGCCTGGCCAGGAAATATTACAAGCTGGGTTCCCCACCACAACCCTCCATGGCTCCTGTGCTCCTCCCACACACACCCTCCGAGGATCCTGTGCTCCTCTCCCTGCCCCCTCCCTCCCCTCAGGAGGGCCCGAGCCCCGACCCAAGGCACCTGCCTGGGCCAAGCATGGCAGGTCTGCAGGTCAAGCCTGATTCCACACCTGTAGCCCTCCCCATCACCTGCTCATGTGAGTAATGATATAATCGTAGTAGTTGCAACAGAGAAGGAAGAGGGTAATGCAAACATGCAGTGAAGCCTAGATTCTAAGGAAAGTATATTTCAGGGGTCACAGCAAATATCGAATGATCCCATGAACTCCAAATCTGCATGGGCGAATCAGGTCACTACAGCTGATTTCATAGAAGGGATCCAAATCCCTTCGTCGGTGGTAGGAACAGCAAATGGAAGGTCTTCCCTAAAACAAGGCTAAGGAAACAGAATGCAGACCAGATGAGCACAACCACTAAAACCACAGGCTCTGGAACCTTCTTTTTCACCAGAGCTCTGAAGGGGATGGCAGCTGTGGCATTGGTCAGTGCCCAGTGGCGTGCTTTCGTTTTACTTGAGTGGGAGTCCTCCCCTACCACCAAAAACAAAACTTTTATCAGAGCTAAAGGGGAGGAATAAAGTTACATTTTAGCTTTTTCCCTTCCTGTAGGCGCCTTTTAGTGCTGAGTCTGCAGCAGCCCAACTTTTTAGTTCCTCCTCTATTTTCCCTAAAGTTGGATCTTTGTTTCATGCTATTTAAACTGAATTCCACTTGTCATTTTCACAGCAACACCAGATGCAGGAGAAGATCCCAAGGTGACCCGGGCTAAGTTCTTTATCCGAGACCTGTTTTTGGTAAGCACTTTAGCTCTTTGTCTTCCTACCCCCTTATTTATTGTGTTCTTTGCAATTTACATAGTATCTACCCTTTCATGATCTCACTTAATCTCCCCCCCCCAATTATGAGAGATGAGGGGAGGTGTTGCTTCCTCTCACCACTGAGCATACCGAGGTTCAGAGAGTTTGGACTTCTCCCCTCGGGTCACACAGCTTCTGAGCAAGAACAGGGAGCACTTCTCCCACTGTGCCCAAGGTCCCGGGGAATGACACGGAGACGAGCCAGACTGTGTTCCTTTGCATTTTCTAAAACGAAAGAGACCTTTGACAGACCTCTCCATTCACCACGAGGAGGCTAATTCAGACAGACAGACAAATTCCAGTATCTCTCTCTTTTTTTAAACTTCTTATTTTGAGATGATTTCAAACTAACCTAAGAAGTAAAAGACTTCCCACACTGGTACCCCAAAACAAATAATACATTATATGTTAATAAAATTTTTTTAAAAAGTAAAAGACTTATACAAGTAACTCCTGGATACTCTTCACCCAAAGTGACCAACTGGTAAAATTTTGCTGCATTTGCTTTATTCATCTATCCGTCCATCCATCCATCCATCCATCCATCCGTCCATCCATCCACAGTCTCTTGAATAAAGTGCAGCATGTAACTGCTGGGAGTTTTTACTCGATTGAAAGTAGTAGATGCCACAACACCAAGGACATTTTCCCAGTAGTGCCCGACAGCTTCCTCCCAGTCTGCGGCGGGGGCGCTCCACATCGGGCCCCGCCTGACCCAGGGGAACCACCACAGCCCCTTTGGGTGGCCTCCTGCCTCACATAATGAGTGTGAAAGTAAAAAGGAGAAGAAAATCCAGTCCTCAAAGTGAGTTCTGACGCACAGTGTTTCCCCGGGGGTTAACAGGTAGCACGGGGAAGGGTCCTGCAGTGAAGGGGTCAGGGAGATGCCGTGTAAATCAAGTGAGACCGGTCTCTCCGTTGTCAGAACCTTTGCTGTGCCCATGTTCATGGCGAATCTCTTCAGGAAGGTGAATTTGTTTGTAGAGTATCACAGACTCCCTTTTTGAGGAATATCTTGCAAGACCATAAAATAGAAAAGCACATAGAGAGTGTCCCATAAAATGCTGTCCTGATGAGAACTGGAAGGTAACCAAGTGTGCACAATAGCCACGTAAAGATTAGAAACAGGGCTCCCCGCTCCCAAAATGAATGGCCATGCCACTACCATGAGGAGGTCGCGCAGAAATCTTTTCTTCTCTAACAATGGACGTAGTCTGGCTCGTGTGCAGTTTGCAAGCCAGGGAAATAAAAGCCTAGGGGGTTACGGACACCTTTTTTTTTTTTTTTAAATGATGGAATTTGCCTGGGTCAGTGAGTCGTCTGATGAGTTTTGAGTTGGGAGCCCTGACCCCAGACTTTGAAGGAAGCAGGGCGGGCTGCAGACATGGTTGTTGATCTGTATTGAATCTGGACAGAGCAGGTGTGGGCAAAACAGTAACTTTGGCCATAAAAGGCCCTGAGCCGGGATGGGGAATACGGGCTGTACATGGAGAGGGCGAGGTAGTTGGGGGGACCTGGCCTGGAGGAGGGAAAGGTGGGCTTGGGCAGAGAGGAGGAAGGCCTAATGAGAAGAGCCCCTCGGTGAGCCAGGGCCACACCCTGTCCAAGTGGCCTCCTTACATGTCCTCCCATGAGTAAGGCGCTGGCCCACCAGGACGCTTGTCCTAGTCACGTCACTTCCTCCCACAGTGGGAAGGCCCAAATCATCTCCCCGTGGGAGGAACTCAGAATGGAGAGAGCCAGGAGCCAGGAGGGAGGGAGGAGTGGGTGATCAGCCCCCAGGGTTCCCCTTATCACCTTCAGGTGGTCCTGTCCCTCAGACTGGAAACCACCCACAAGCCCACCATGCCCAAACTTGGGCCGGAGGGGCCCCGAGGGCAGACAGCACCAAATCTTTTAGAGCAGAAGGTTTCAAAGGCATAGCGGGAGGTAAGTATCCTGTACCCTGTGTTTTGATGCTCTGGCATCTGGTAGAAGCCTGTGTTTTAACTGGGCTCCTCGTCCTGGTATTTTATGGGCTCCCCTCCGTTTTACCCTGAACATCATCTCCCGCCAGTCAGGCAGAGTCTGGAACGGCCCAGCTTTCCTTGACAAGCTCGTTTCTGTCATTTAAAATGAAAGGTTTAGAAAAGCCAGGAAACGGTTAGAGATAAGCTGAGTGCCGCACGCTCTGGAGTGGCTCTGGCTTACGTTCTGTGGCCCCAGGCAGAGATAAGCCGTCCCATTAGTACAGAAGGAAGCCTGTTTCTTGCCCACTGCATGCTTCCTCCCCAGGTGCCTGTCCCTCCCCCAGTGCTGTACAGCTCCCTCTGTCTAACCCACACATTTCAGGGTCCATTGGTCTTGCAAAAGTTGTAATTGCTCAAGAGAAACCTGACTATTGCTAAAAATAAGTCCTCCCAGAAGGACTTTCATAACCTGAAGAACATCGTTAGACAGTCCAGCTGGGGGTCTCAGCATCTCTCCAATAGCTGATTCCCAAGATGCTTTGCAGGAAGAGGGGTTGGGTTGGTGGGGAGGGACAAGGAGGATGTGCAGGGATCCCTGTGGGCACCTATTAAGAGAGCTCCACATGACCTCTGCGTTCCCCAGATGGGGCGGCCATAACAAAGCACCACAGACTGGGGGCTTACCCAACATTTATTTTCTGACACTTATGGAGGTTAGAAGTCGAGATCAGAGGGTCAACAGGATTGGTTTCTTCTGGGGCCTTGCTCCTTGGCTTGTAGATGTTCACCTTCTCGTTGTATCTTCTTCACCTGGCATCTCCACATGGCCTTTACTCTGTGTCCCAATCTCCTCTCTTCCTATGAGGATACCCGTTTCATGGGATTAGGGCCCGCCCACATGACCACTGTTTAACTTACTTACTTAGTTTAATTACTTCTTTAAAAAGAGATCCTGTCTCGGGGCGCCTGCGTGGCTCAGTGGGTTAAAGCCTCTGTCTTCGGCTCAGGTCATGATCTCAGGGTCCTGGGATCGAGCCCCACATCGGGCTCTCTGCTCAGCAGGGAGCCTGCTTCTTCCTCTCTCTCTGCCTGCCTCTCTGCCTACTTGTGATCTCTCTCTGTCTATCAAATAAATAAATAGAATCTTAAAAAAGGAAAAAAAAAAAAAAGAGAGAGAGATCCTGTCTCCAAATGGTCACACTCAGAGGTGCTGGTGGTTAGGACGTCAGCATATGAATTGGTGTGGGGAGGACACCGAGAGCCATGACAGGCTCTCTCCACATGTGCCCACTTAGTTTCTCAGTGCACTGGGCATGTCACCCCAAGATGTCCTTATGAATCATGGCCAGCCATGCTTTTTCTCCTCTGGGAGAAAAGCCATGAACCTCCCACAGAACCTCCCACTGCTCACTAGAGGACACCCCCAGGAAACACTCAAGTTCTAGGTGGAGGAGGAGGCAGCGTGACCAATGTGCAATCCGCCTGGAACCACTAGTCATATGTGGATATTTAAACTTGATCAAATTTAATGAAAAAATCCATCTCTGTTGCATCAGCTAGTAATAGGGGCTCCTGTACTGACAAGGCAAATAGAGAATATTTCCATTATGCAGAAAGTTCTGTTTGATAGCGCTAGTTTAGGAGTGACCTTCATTTCTGGAAAATTCTACCCTGATTTCTCTCAGTGGCCATCTTTTAAAGGTGTTTCCTATCTCAACTGAACCCTAAGCTTCTGTGGGCAGAGGTAAGTGTGAGTTTCTTTGAGTTTCCAGCAGTGCCTACAGCTAAGTGTTCCTGTGTCAAACACACCACAACCCCAGATTCTCTTAACTTTGGTCAAAGAGTTGCCTAAATCCTTCTCCAAGAACTAATGGGGGTGGTGGCCCCAGTGTTCCCACGTACCCCATGGGCGCAGTAACCAGGGCCCCACCGCACAGACAGCTTTTCTTTCTTTTTTCGCAGAGGATCAGCACAGCCACAGGGGATGGTAAACATTACTGCTACCCACACTTCACCTGCGCCGTGGACACTGAGAACATTCGCAGGGTGTTCAACGACTGCCGTGACATTATCCAGAGAATGCACCTCAAACAGTACGAACTCTTGTGAGGCAGCCCTGGCGGGGAGGGGGGAGGGGGCGCGCCTTCTCGCACCTTCTCTCTGCCCGCCTGGCCTCCCCTGGCCATCCTGCCAGGTGGAGCATTTACTCCAGCACTGTCACCCCCAAGCCGTGGTCAAAAGTAGGCAGTTCCCAGTCTCATCCAGCTGCCACCTGTCCTGTTCTGTGTTCGCTCCTGTGTGACCACCAAGCCTCTGGCTACCTCTGTTCCCCTCGGGTTTGGTTTGTAGCTTTCCTCTTCACTGAGCACAACCTTCCCCAGCATCCCCACTTGTACCCATCTGTGTCACTGCAGACACCACTGTCACGCAGTGGGGTGCTGCAGTGAAGTCTCTCTGGGCGAGGGCCCCTCTTATTCATCCACTCAGTGCTTTATTGATTCAGCAGGAGCTTGATAAATGGGGGAGCAATGGCCCTTTTTTCCAAATGATCAAGCATGATTTGTTAGAAGCAGGGGAACGATACAGTCAGGTGGATAAGTGGCCTCCCTTTCGGAGCTGAGTCGGCCCAAGAGCGAGGCCAGACCTCAAGTCACAGAGTGGAGGGAAATCCTCTTTTCAGTCCTCTTTGAGTCACTGCCGACCTCAGGCATTACATTGGACCTACTTGGAGCCTTTTACATTTAGGCAGAAAACCTACCACATGCACCGCTGTCCTGTCTCAAAATGATTCTCTAGACTTTGATTATGCTTGGACAAGAGTCTCCTTCCATACCTTGTTGTTGTTGTTGTTGTTGTTGTTTTATGGCTGGTTTATAGTAACTGTACAGACCACCAAATGTAATATTATTTTATATAACTCCTTCAAAAGTCCTTGTAGGTCTTTGTGCCTTGATTACGGCTCTATCTGTAAAGAAACCGTGTTTTTATCGTGAACAGCTAAATGTCAACATTACCTGCTGCTTGCTCTAAAAAAGAGAATGGTATCTGTAGGATTTAGAATATTTTATCAGGTTAGTGCTTTTAAAAATATCCTTGATTAAATATATATATACACACACATATATAATTATACACATGAATTAGTCACATCTTACAATTTTGTACCCACATCACAAGCTTCTTACAGAAACCAAGGATTTTCTTTTCCTCCAAACAATACCTTTTGAATTTTTGCAATTTAAAGACTTTTACAAGCCCTCTGAGTAGAAACAGGCCAAGCATTCCCTTAGTCGAAGCTTTTGCACCACTCACTTGACCAGTTTCTATTGTAAGCAAATAGCTAGAAGGAAACAGAGGACGTCAGTATCTGTGTCCAGTCTAAGAATCAAAGGATGGCATCTCCATTTGCCCCTTGAAGAAATATTACGAAACCTTTATTTGAAATGTGAAATGCAGAGCCAAAAACCTATGGCTGTTTCTCACACAGGAAAGACTTGCAAATGCAGCCTTATAAGTTATAGTATGGTACAAGATCTAGAAAGCAAGAATTACTATAGCAGTGATGCTTTACATGTTCTGTCCACAGCCAGGCTTGGAGGGCAGTTTTCTTGGGTCCAAGATAACCTGCAGAGATATCCAAAGTTCTATTTCAACAATACAAATCCAGAAGTGACAGCCTCACTGACGTCACTTCATTTCCTTTTAGTCTTTAATATCTTAAAGTTTACTCTGGAAGGCAGCATTTTATAATCCTTTATATTTTAGTATAAAGCGAGCACTTATAATCCTTTATAAATGCATCCAGATTTAAATTCGACTTTTCCAGGAAAGAGAGGATGACAACTTTCCAGATGATCGATCAGGGTAATAAACACATCATTTACATCAGCCTCACTCAATTCTGCACCTCTCATCCTTGTTGCGTAAAACCCTGATCTGAAATGAGACACATAAAGTGGCAATTATTTTCTTTCCGTTGCGCTTTCAACGTAGAACATGGAAGAACTCCAGAGCCACGCACCCCCCACGTGTGTCCAAAAAGCAAAGTTATGCACTTATGTACATTATTCCTCAGCAGTCCCCCTGGGACTAAGCTTCCTATTCAGAGACAGAGCCAGGCTCACAGAAGACACACAGAAAGAGCACATTTTATCTGGTGGAAAATTATCAAAACATATTTATTTTTAAATACTATAAGCCACTTCCGAGTCCTTTTTTTCAAGTCCCTTTGGATCATGGACGGGCATTACATTCAGATTTTAACAGCCTGGTCTGCTGGAGAGAAAATTATCTTCTCTAAAAATCCGATTCCATGATTAGCACAGAAGTACAAAAGTCTGCAAAAACATATTCCTGCTTGTAACATCTGTACTTTTATTATTTTAAGTGTACAGCTTTATCATATATAATAGGAGTTTGTGGACCACTTCATAAGGGGACAGAAGCAAACCCAGTGTTTGTGCACATACAACCCTGAGTGTGTTCCCGGGCCGCCGGCTCCATCCTCGGGAAGGTAGGACAGCCTAGTGCATGCAAGTGATGACTTTAATAGCTTTTACATACTGTACAGACACGATCTTTGATTATACATATATTTGATAAAATGAGACAAGACTTGTTGTAGAGTACACGTTCCATTTTTATAGCATGAGAACAGTACCGTCAACTATTTATTCTGCAGGAATTTGCATCAGTGATTTACAGTTTCCGTGATGTGTATAAAGACCGCCTCCTTTGATCTCATCTCCCGTGAGCCCTGCCCAAGGTCCAGTTTCTTTGGCTTTATTACTTATGACGAAATACACAAGTCTCCTGCTCTTTACGTTGTCTTAAATTTTCTGAGCAGGTTCCAGCCAAAAAGAAAAGGTGAGGGCAGAAGTCCTGGAGTGGACTAACAGGAGGACCACCAGGAGCGCAACGGCTACACAGTATGTGGCCAGAACGGTAGTCTCCTGAGGCAGGTAGCACTTGGCAAGGGCGTACTCTGTGGGCGTCATACTGCCCTGGAAAGGAAATGAGGAGGTTAATGCTGCAGCGAGAGCCCTCCCACAGTGCCACGCAACAGACTTAGACACAGTTGAGGCAAGGCAGCCATCTTGGTTGAGTCAGATGAGGCCAGGAAGTAGCTCTTCTCCCCAGAGGAAGGGGAACAGCCTTGGGCCTCCACAAGCCACCACCCACCAACTGGAAGCACTGGTGGAGACATGTAGGCAAGGCTCCCAGCGTGCTGAGTAGAGCTGAACCCTCCATTGAAACTAGCCCCTGGCACAGCAGGTCCCCCCCTATAATGCACTGGGCAACATGACAGAGATGCAAGACGCATGGAGACTTTACATCAGTGGGCACTGAGAAACAAGGATTACAAGGCCATTTCTCATGCCACTTCTGCAAATTAAGCAACCTGTTACCCAGAAATGCATGGGCCGGGGGCACCTCAGTGGTCTTTTCTTGTAAGTGTTTTTGCGGTGTGGACTGACACGGAGGAGTGGTCTCATTCACTTTGAACTTGAAAACATGAGGGTTTCCCTATCTTTTCATGAAGTAAAAGTAGCCACTAATTGAAGTGACATGTCAAGGGCACTTGCCAGAGCTGTAACGTTCTCCTGACATAAGACAAGATGATGGCGTCTGGCCAATGAAGACAGGCTCTGGTTTCCTTTGAAAATTAGACATGCAGAGCCTCCTATCTGAGGACCACACCAGGTCCGTGGGGTTGACGCATTCTGTAGGATGCCCAGCACCCACCTCACCCCCTCCAGGGCCATGCAGCGCTCACGCGTCCCCAGAGAGGCACGAGGCATGGGGAAAGGGGTCTGGGAATCAAACCAAGTGCACATGGGGAGGAGGGAAAGTTTGTATTCACAGCGTTTGTATGTTTTTACAGATTGCAGCAATTAAATAGTTGATTACTGTGTTGATTTCAATACTTCTATGCGAGCGTTCAGATGAAAATAAACGTTCACATTACCATGATGAAGCTGGGGTTGTTTCTGTTCCTCCAACTGAAAGATGGCACGCTGATCTCGGGGATTCCCGCCCCATGGAGCACCTCGCAGGCACTGTGCGTGTGGCCACTCAGGATGAGACGTGGCTGCAGCCACCAAAGTAGCTACCACACCCGGTGGGGTGGGGGAACACAGCAACAGGTGGTCAGTGCCTGCACAGAGTCTCCTCAGGGCGCAGCGACCAGCCACCCACTTATCTCATGAAGCTAAATATAAAATCCCTACTTGGTCGGGGGCTTTATCTTTTCCTTAACATCCTTTAATTGGCTGAGACCCTATCAAGAAGTAAGCTCAGGCTTTTAGGGAGACTCCGTCCATCTCTCAGATTTTATATTTTTACAAATATTTTTATAAATTTATTTTATATTTCTATTGTATGATATAGTGTATCATCCACTATACAAATATGTGTTTCTATAATATAAATATAGTTATAAACATATACGTAAGCTCACCTGAATCAAGTCCCCCAAAATTAACTCTTAAATTCCATTCACATTTTCCAAACACATTTAAGGTTGAGAACAAATCTCAGACTAAAGAATAGCTGAGGATATTATTACTCACTTGATATTAGGAAATAGAATTACTGGGGGCAGGGGAGGAACCAAAGGAGGACATGAAAACCTGAGCCCCCATCCCCTCAACCCCCCACTCCTACCCCCCAAACCCCCCAATGCTCCACTCCCCCACCGCGCCTCCAAGTGTGCCAGTGGCTGTCCATGGCGGTCCGTCAGTCCCGTGGGTGGGTAGTCATCCCACTCCCCCGCAAACCTGCTGAGAGGCCTCCCGGGAAAGCACATCGTACCGCTCCTTAAAGGGGATGCCCCGCTCTTCCAGAGGTGCAGCATCCTCCCCAGAACAATTAGCATCGCTCCTCCGGTAAAGTGGGAAATGCTGCCCAGATATTAGAGGGTCAGATGTGAGCAGGGGGGCCTCCGGCCATTTTGGCCCAGATCCGGGGAGACGGAGCTGCGTGGTCCCCGCTCACCTGCAGGAGCACCGGGGCGGACACGGGCAGCAGCGGCACATCTTGGCAGGGGCCGGAGCCATGTTCCTGCTGGTGAAAAATTGGTTAACCTGGCAGAGCCAGCGTCCCTGAGCCCTGAGCGGTAGGAAAGGAAGAGGGAGCTGAGCGATGCAGGAAATACCAGGTGCAGTGACCGCCCCCGTAGAAGATGCCAGAACAGAAGCCCTGTGCCTTCAGGTGCTCCTACCTCACGGGAGCAATTCAGTTGGTGAGAAATTTCCAGGAGTTCAGCTTCTGCTTCAGAGCAGATGTGGCAGCCGTCCCCTTCCAGGGCAACGCTGTTGACCATCACGAAACTGAGGCAGAGGGAGCAAGCGGACAGTCAGGGCCCCTGGGCTTCCCGTGTCCGGACTCTGGCAGTTCTGCTCCCATGACACAAAAGCTGAGGGGCCACAGTGTGAAGAAACCCGTCCCAGAGCGGCCTGAAGCCTCAACTAACCTGTTTTAGGTTTGAGCTGACACTAAGAAGGCACCAGAGCGTTATACTGGGAGGGGAGCCTAAGACACAGTCAAAGGAGTTTGAACCTTGAGTGTGTGAGAAATCCCTGAACAGTGAAGCACAGGTCATCTTCACTAACATCTGTACACGCAGCAGACAGGGCAAGGCGGGGCGGGGAGAGGGTGCAATGGCCAGAGCTAACGCGTGCAGATGACCCCAAACCAGGATGTCAAGCCAGGGACGGCTGCCCTCTACAAACCACTTTACCTAGATCTGTACAGACTACCGTTAAACAGGCTTTTGTTTCTGACACACATATCAGCTGGGCCTGAAGAAGGCACCTGTCAGTAAACACTGCTTGAAATTTAAAGAATCTTAGCGATGGGGAGCGAACTAAATGATTTGAAATACGATCAGCGTGTTTCTAGTTTCTTAAACTCTATGCCTAAGGAAAAAGAACTGAAACTGTGCCCAGTCTTCATAGGACTCAGGAAAAGGAAGCTGCTAGAGACTCAGTACTACAGGTCAAGGGAGGGAAGGAGTGAGCATTGGTGGAGAACCCTTGACCTGGTATCTGGGAGTGTCACAGGTCATCTCTTGTGACGGACCCAGGGAGCTGCCATGGCCAAAGCCATGAGCGCCGGACACCCACAGGGGCCATGATCGAAAGAGGAAGAGCCTTCCTCTCCCATCTTTTCTCCCTCCAGTAGGTCTGCAACCAGAGCAACATGTACAGTCTTATCCACCACCCTGGGAACACACACCCACACATGACAGCGTCCGGGGATGGCAGGAGAATGGCCACACAGAGGGGGAGCTCACGGTCTGAGGAAAGGGTGGGGAGGATTTGGTCTACAAATCAAGGCTGTGTCGGGGTGGCACACAGCTAAAGGACGGTGAACATACCCGCCCCCAAATCCTGGGACAGCATACCCACGAGGGCATCCTTTATAAAGGAAAAGAAGTGCATTTTGAACAAATAAAAATAAGATCCTTTACGGAGTGGGTTGATGAATGTTCTAGCACCCAGAGACATGGCAGGCAGGAAGGGAATGCCCTCAGTGGCCAGGCAAAGTCATCAACTGGCCGGTCCACTTGCAGCTTGTTAAGGAACACCGGGCTGGTGACCCTGATGGTGACCATCAGGGAGGGAGGAGGCCTGAAATGGTACAGCAGGCCACACGGAGCCCAACTCCAACCCAGGACAATGGCTCCCTTAGAAAAAGAAGTCCAGTCTACGGCCATACCACCCTGAACGCGCCCGATCTCGTCTGATCTCGGAAGCTAAGCAGGGTCGGGCCTGGTTAGTACTTGGATGGGAGAAAAAGAAGTCCAGGGGCGCCTGGATGGCTCAGTGGGTTAAGCCGCTGCCTTCGGCTCGGGTCATAATCTCAGGGTCCTGGGATCGAGTCCCACGCATCGGGCTCTCTGCTCAGCGGGGAGCCTGCTTCCCTCTATCTCCCTCTCTGCCTGCCTCTCTGCCTACTTGTGATCTCTCTCTGTTAAATAAATAAATAAAATCTTTAAAAAAAAAAAAAAAAAAAAAGAAAGAAAAAAAAAAGAAGTCCAAAGGAAGGAAAGGGCTTCCTAAGAATTTAGAAATAATACTCACTTTGTTCCCTTCCAAGAAAACAGCCTTTTGGGGTTGAAAACTTTCTCAAATCGTTTTATTTTGTATGTGCTCATCCTAGATTCAATTGTAAAAAGAAACATTTTTCAGAGCAAGCCATTTTAGGACCTCTTAAGAGTTAGCATAAACACAGGAAATAACTCGGGATCTGAGTGTTGGACTAGCCTTGTGAGGTGCGGGCTCCAGCCGGCCCAGGCTGTCGGGGCAAACCCTCCACCACTGAGTGACCACAAACACTGGGGCAAGTGACTTAGTCCCCAGAGCCCCAGTTTCCTCACCGGCACAATGGTTAAAGTAACAGGACCATTAGAAAGATTAAATGAGTTGATATATGGAAGTAAAGTGCTTAGTTAGCCCTGATGTTTATAGCAAGATTATCCACAACAGTTAGACTATGGAAAGAGTCCATCGACTAACAAATAGATAAGAGGTGGTCTATAACCATGGAATATTACTCAGCCATCAAAAAATATGAACTCTTGCCATCTGCAATGACGCAGATGAAGCTAGCAAAATAAGACAGAGAAAGACAAATACCATGTGATTTTACTCATATGTGGAATTTAGTAAACAAAACAGATGAACATAGGAGAAAGGAGAAAAGAGAGAGAGGAGGAAGCAAACCCTAAGAGACTCTTCAATAGAGAACAAACTGAGGGTTGCTGGAGGGAGGTGGGTGGGGGATGGGCTAGATGGAGGATGGGGATTAAGGAAGACTCTTGTGACGATAAGCACTGGCGATACGTAAGTGATGAATCACTAAACTCTATTCCTGAAACCAGTATTACACCACAGGTTAACTAACTAGAATTCAAATAAAAATTTGGAGGAAAAAATAATACAATACTTAAAACTGACTGACACATCGTAAGCACTATGTAAAATACTATTTACAAAAGTCGAAATGGTCTTGTTTTCTGAGTCCCAAAGAAAATAATTGGTCATTAATTGTAAGCTTCAAGTTCATCACCCAAGGGCACAGACAAATCATTTATTCAACAGAGATTCATTAAAGGTGTACATTGTGCCAAGACAAAAATCTTCACCCTGTGGAGTTCATGCTCCTAGGGCTTCCATCTTTCAAGGACAACAAATGTCTGCGCCCTCCCCCAGCACAAATAAGGCTCTCACCTGAATGGTGGCAGGTTTAAAGCTCTAGTTAACGAAGCTCTCAGGGGGCAATGCTTCACTGAACGACTTACTGATAGTGGAAGCCAATGTCATGGTTGCCAGCAACCACCTTCAGCTGCACGTGACGTGGGTGTCTGAATATTTTCTGAAATCGCTGCACATCATCTGCCCAGGCCTATGGGGAAAATGGATCACTGCTGAGACCCAGAGAACCTATCTTCTCTGTGGCTAAAAAAAAAAAAATGCTCCCTATTCTGATGATGAGACATTAATTCCCCCTCCAAATCAGATGCCCAGAGAGTTAATGTAGAACTTAGAATGTCTTTTTTTTAACTTTTTTAAAATAGATTTTATTTATTTATTTGAAAGAGAGAATGAGAGAGAGAGAGACCACAAGATGGAGGAGGAGGGTCAAAGGGAGAAGCAGACTCCCTGATGAGCATGGAGCCTGATGCGGGACTCCACCCTGGGTCTCTAGGATTATGACCGGAGGCGAAGGTAGTCACTTAACGAACTGAGACACCCAGATGCCTTAGAACCTAATTTCTAATTCTATGTCACACTGCATTTTCTAAGACTTAATATTTCCATGATTTAATTTGATGCCAGCTTTTAATTCAATGGTATTCCCCCATATTAAAACATTAGATGGCAATTATATACCCATTATTTTAAGATCCCCTAAAAATATCCCCTGAAGCCCATGCATGGACCCCAGGTTAATAATCACTCCAGACTGGGACACACTGTGAGAACAGGCTTGTAGGAGATGTCCAGTAAATTCACGTGTCTCAACCAAAACAAAGATGAGCACATCCCTCATTTTATCATTTCCGTGTGGCTACCACTGTGGGAATGAGAACAGATAGAATGCAGAGGAAAGAAAGACAAAATCCAACAAATATTTCAACATTATTCGGACATTTACTTTAACTATTAAAGCTTGAGAATTATGTTTGTATCATTCTGGCTCTTATTAAGTCGAAAAACATCAACTGGACAGACACAGGAAAGACAATACGGAGTTGGAGAATAATCAACTTTATCCTAAGAGTTTTAAGTAAGGCCCAAACCAGAGAACCATGCTAGAGAGAAAGTTCAATACATTTACAAAAACTTCACTTTAACAGATAATATTTAAAGTTAAGATAAGATAAAAGCAGAATAACAAAGAATGAGAAAAACAAAAACAGGGGTGCTGGGCGGCTCAGTCAGTTAACATCTGCCTTCCACCCAGGTCAGGATCTCAGGCTCCTGGGATTGAGCCCCGTGTCAGGCTTCCTGCTCAGTGCAGGGCCTACTTCTCCTCTTCCCTCTGCCCCTCCACCCCCACTTGTGATTTCTCTTTCTCTCTCTCTCTCTTTCTCCCTCTCTCAGATAAATAAATACAAACTTTTTTTTAAAAAAAAGAAAAACATAAAAACATAAAATGCTACTCTCAATTTGTAAAAGCAACATATACATCCAACTTCATTTTATAACTACTTGCTTGTTAAATATACTATATCCATTATCTCATATTTAATTATGAGACCCTATAAACAGTGGCTTGCCTTTTTTTTTAAGATTTTATTTATCTGACACAGAGAGAGCAGAAGCAGGGGGAGTAGTATGCAGAGGGAGAGGAAGAAGCAGGCTCCCGGCTAAGCAGAGAGCCTGGTGAGGCACTCAATCCCAGGACCCTGGGATCAAGACCTGCACTAAAAAAAGACACTTAACTAAGTCACCCAGGCACTCCAAACAGCAGGTTTCTAATCAGATCTGGACCAAGACTTTCTTTGTAAAGCTTTTGGATTATCCTGGGAAATGGCTTTTTTTTTTTTAAGATTTTATTTATTTATTTGACAGACAGAGATCACAAGTAGGCAGAGAAGCAGGCACAGAGGAGGAAGCAGGCTCCTTGCTGAACAGAGAGCCCAATGCAGGGCTCGATCCCAGGACCCTGGAACCATGACCTGGGCCGAAGGCTGAGCTTTTAATCCACTGAGCCACCCAGGTGCCCCAAGAATGGCTTTTTAAAAAATCTCCCACCCCAGTGCAAACTGATGCAGTCACTCTGGGAAATAGTATGGAGGTTCAGTTAAAAACAGAGCTACCCTACCACCCAGCAACTGCATTACTAGGTATTTACCCAGAGGATACAGACACAGTGATTCGAAGGGGCACCTGTACCCCAATGTTTATAGCAGCAATGTCCACAGTAGCCAAACTATGGAAAAAGCCCAGATGTCCAATGACAGGGGAATGAATAAAGATGTGGTACCCACACATATAAACACAATGGAATAGTACTCCGTCATCAGAAAGAATGAAATCTTGCCATTCGCAACAATATGGATGAACTAGAGGGTATTATGCTGAGCAAAATAAGTCAGTCAGAGAAAGACAAATAACCACGTGACTTCACTCATTTGGGAATTTAAGAAATAAAACAGAGGATCATAACAGAAGGGAAGGAAAAATAAAATAAGATGAAAACAGAGAAGGAAACAAACCATAAGAAAACTCTTAACTCTAGGAAACAAACTGAGGGCTGCTGGATGGGACGGGGGGTGGAGGGCATGGGGTAACTGGGTGATGCACACTGAGGAGGGCACGTGATGCAACAAGCACGGGGTGTTACATGCAACTGATGACCTCTGTTGCTGAAACTAGTAATATACTCTATGTTAATTACATTGAGTTTAATTTAAAAAAAAATTTTTTAAATATCCCACCCCAGAAAAATACTTCTAAAACCATTTATGACCAAACATTTTCATAAGCAGCAAAACAGCTTTTTTCTATTTTCCATTAATTCCAGGAATACAGTAAGTAAAATACTGGACAGTTAAAGTGAGACAGCCCTTCTCTTTGGTTATAGAAAGGCATATGTCACCACAACACCCAGATGGAGTCCCCTGAAGGCACAAGAACCTCACACCAGGTCCCTGAGACTCCTTCTCCTAAGAGGGGGGGTGCCTGGGAGGCGCAGTCTGTTAAACATACAAATCTTGATTTCGGCTTAGGTCATGATCTCAGAGTTGTGAGATCAAGCTCCATGTTGGGCTCTGCACGCTACACAGAGTCTGCTTGAGTTACTCTCTCCCTCTCCATCCGTTCCTCCCCAGCTCACTCTCTGTCTAATAAATTTAAATTAAAAAAAAAAATTAAGAGGGCGCCTGGGTGGCTCAGTGGGTTAGGCCGCTGCCTTCGGCTCAGGTCATGATCTCGGGGTCCTGGGATCAAGTCCCGCATCGGGCTCTCTGCTCAGCAGGGAGCCTGCTTCCCTCTCTCTCTCTCTCTCTCTCTGCCTGCCTCTCCGTCTACTTGTGATCTCTGTCTGTCAAATAAATAAATAAAATCTTAAAAAAAAAAAAAAAAAAAAAAAAAAAAAAAAAAATTAAGAAAAGGAGGGTAGCAGTCACATTTATAGCACAATTCTCATAATTTCATGGCTAAGTAATCTAGTGTAAAGTCAAATTACATTTCAATATGTATTTTATAATTTTGGTGACAAGCGAATTTACGCACCTTGCCTCTTTTTCCCTTTCCCGAGAGGCTCATGGGAATTTGCATTCCAGCAAAGCCAGTTCTGACTTATCTACCTGTTTCCTACGTAAACAGATACAGTTGACAGTCAAACAAGTTTGAACTGCGTATGTCAGCTTATACATGGACTTTTTTTTTTATAAAGACAGTTGAGTACTGTAAACGTATTTTCTCTTCCTTACGATTTTCTTAGCAACATTTTCTTTTCTCTAGCTGACCTTATCCTAAGATTACAGAATAGAATACACGTAACATGTAACATACAAGCTGACTGTGTTATCAGCAAGGCTTCCAGTCCACGGTGGGCTACTGGTAGTTAAGTTTTGGGAGAATTCCAAAGTTATACAAAAATTTTTGACTGCACAAGGTCAGCATCCCTAACCGGCATGGTGCAAGCATCAACTATCTATGATTAGCCAGCCTAACTCAAGACTGGCAGGAGATACGGACCCTAACAATCATCAAGATAGACTACATGTGGGGCACCTGGGTGGCTCAGTGGGTTAAAGCCTCTGCCTTCGACTCGGGTCGTGATCCCAGGTCCTGGGATTGAGCCCCACATCGGGCTCTCTGCTCAGTGGAAGCCTGCTTCTCCCTCTCTCTCTCTGCCTACTTGTGATCTCTGTCTGTCAAATAAATAAATAAAATCTTAGAAAAAAGAAAGAATTAAAAAAAAAAAAAAAAAAAGACTACATGTGTTTAATGTTGGTGCTGAGCAAAACCCCCAACCCTCCCGGATACTGCTTCATGGGTTTTCTGGGCTGCCTGCCCTGGACCCTCAAAGCAGGATTAGGGTGGCTGGATCACGGGGCCCTACCTGGGGGGAACTCCACTTCCCTTCATCAAAGATGTCCCCTAGAATGAAGACAACTTCAGGCTGCAACAACCACAGAGCCGTCTGGAAAGCTCTCTCCATTTGCCATTCCCTAAGGTCAACAGAGAAAAGCACAGCATCAGTTTCTTTCTTATGTGCAGCCTAGATCTGTCTTACGGGCCATTTAAAAAAGTCAACCAAATGGCCCCATTCTCCTTCCACAGCCTCACCCCTGCATTCCCTTCCCACACTAGCAAGGGTCAGAGTCCACGTGTGATTCAGTGTAGGAAATAAAGGGTCTGAGGGAGAGTCGGGCTGCCCCACCCATGCATCTTAAAAGCTGACTTCCCCCCAACGTGGCACACACAGATCAGACACCACACTGCACCCCAGAGGCCATCCCTCAGTCATAACAAGCCCCAAAGTTCAGGGAGAGCTCAATGCAGCTTCCAGACACTCAGTGTAGACTGAGTTGACACCCCAGAGAGGAGAGGATAGCATCTGCCTCAACTTCCACTTCTTGAAGGACCTCAACTTCCTACCTGCCTTCAGAATTGGGGGAAGATAATGGGAGAATCAGACTAGCCAATACCGAGACTATAAATGCTGCAGACTTCAGATATCCAAGGAATCACCCCATAGGTAAGACAAGTCAATGAAAAGAGTCTGGAGGGAGCTTGGGTGGCTCAGTCGGTTAAGCATCTGCCTTTGGCTCAGGTCATGATCCCAGGGTCCTGGGATCGAGCCCCACATTCAGCTCCCTAGCTCAGTGGGGAGTCTCCGTCTCCCTCTGCCCCACCTTCCCCCCTCAGCTCGTGCTCTCTTTCACTCACTCTTTCTCTCAGATAAATAAAATCTTAATTAAAAAAAAAAAAAAAGCCTGTGCTCTTGAACCTGACAGGCAATGGCTTAACACCCCGGCTCCACCCATAACCCCCTGTACGGCCTTAAGAACGTCACCCACTCCCTCTGATTCCTATTCTTCGTTGGTGAGCAGGAATTGTAAAACTTTCTCTCACAGGGCAGTTAGTAGGAGTTCAAACGTCCACGCTTTCTCGAACCACCCTCCCCTCTCCCTGACCGACTCTGACCCATGTCATTCTCCTAAGGAGAATTCTTCCCTCCTTTTTAAGGCATCATCCCAGCTGTTTCTCCCCTGCCAAAGGGGACTGTGACGTCCCGGGGCACAAATAGGGAAAGGTAATTTGAGGTCAGCAAGGACCATCCAGGCCCCACGTAAACTGCTTGCTGCATGTGCACCACCTTCACTCAAGATACCCCCAAAATTCAGTGCTGTTTTTCTCGATGAATGTAATTCACCCTGGAGAAGAAAGATCTAGAAACAGCAGCAACAATGGACAGGGAAGAAAGCTCAACTGGTAAGGTCCAAATGGAAGCAAAGGAAGTCTCACCCTGGCCCTTATCTCGTGCCTCCTGTGGTTTAAAACTCTTGAGTACAGAAGGACGGCAGCCCCTCCAGCTTTCCTTTTTCTGTCTGTCTTGCTTCTCACCCCTGGGGACGTTATACCTCTTCCCCCTCCCACTCAGCATAAGGTTCCTCCATATCCAGACTACTCCAAGGATATTCCTGCTCACAAGGATAAAGACCTGTTTAGAGATGATGAGGAAAAGGGGTCAGGGTGGAGGGGCCTCTAGGGGAAAGAAGAGAGCTTGGCTGCCATGATGGCTGAAAGCCCCATCAGTCACCATCAGCCAGAAGGTAGACGTATCCATCCACAGAGGAACGGAGAAACAAAACATGGTCTAAATATACAACATCATTATCCCTCCGCCTTAAAAAGGAAGGAAATTCTACCACATGCCCCAACACGGATGGACCCAGAGGACATTCTGCTCAATGAAATAAGCCAGACACAAGAGGACAAATACTGTATGACTCCACTTGTATGAGGTCCCAGAGGAGTCAGATCTATGGAGACAGAACAGCATGGCGGGCGCAGGGGCCAGGAGAACGGGGAATGGGGAGTCAGTATTTAGCAAGGACCAAGTTCCAGTTTGGGAAGAAGAAAACGTTCTAAAGCTGGCTGGCAGGGACGGCTGCCCAACACTGTGAATGTACATGATGCCACTGAAATATACAAAATAAAATAAATATAAACATCTGGAATAATTAATAAATAATACATATAAATATTATATATAATAATAATTTATATATAAATTATTTATTTATATATAAATAACTGTTGACCATGGTAACTTTCATATTATGTGTATTTTACCACAATTAAATTTTTTAAAAAGAATTCTGATGGGAAAGCAGGTGGACTCTGCTTGGGCCGGTCTAAGTTGGACAAATAGGACCTGATCCTCTCTCCAGAGTGACAGCCACAGACCTGCTCGGCTCCAGCTGCCCAGAGCGGGCAAAAACCGAGTGGGCTCCAAATGACACCCCAGTGGCTGCGAGAGGGGACCACCACCAACCCAGGTATGTTTCCTCTGCTGCCCAGGGAAAGGGGAAGCCAACCTTGGCCCACCACACCCGCGTGCCAGACCTTGCTGGGGGAATTTTCCTCACACAGCCTGCGAAGTCTCTGGTATTAACCAGTTACAAACAAGGAGGCAGAGACAGGCTTGGAGAGACACTAGGAACTTGTCCAAAGTCGCAAGACTCTAATCCAGACATGCCTTCCAAGTCCTGGGTCCTTAAAAATAAGAGAGGCTCTGCAAACACTATGTTCAAGGAAAAGTCAAAGGGCCCATGTCTCTCTTTGAGAGGAAAATAACTAACGACAAGCCTGACCTAGAAGGAGAGGGATTCGCCTTTGGTAAAATTTCAGAAGGATTCCTGATTGTAGCCCTACCTTCGTAATTTGTCTAGCCAATGGCCTCGTACTT
Source organism: Mustela putorius furo (assembly GCF_011764305.1). Classification (NCBI taxonomy): domain Eukaryota; kingdom Metazoa; phylum Chordata; class Mammalia; order Carnivora; family Mustelidae; genus Mustela; species Mustela putorius. Next base: position 6,844,970 of record NW_025422010.1, on the reverse strand, counting down.
CCCCAAGCAAGTGGGTATCAGCCAAAAACATGGCTTTCAAAGTCTTTTGTCCACTCTCATGAGCCGGAGTTTTCACCTCAGGCCAATCACATCGAAAGATCACCAAGTAATAGATTAAAAATTCACAAAATAGAACCGTGGCAAAGACAACAGCAGTGAGTTTCAACAGCAGGAAACTCCTTCTCTTGAGCAGACACAGATCCTGGTTTCCAAACCCCGGCCTGATCGGAGCCATGTCTCCTGCCCAGGAGTCGCCAGCATCCAGGAGTGAAATCCATCAAGAACTGACCGCGAGAGAAGTGTGGAATCTTGGGTAAGGCGCAACCTGCGGGGAAAACAGAAAACAGAAAGGATCGGATTTCGTTTCTTAACACTGCCATAAACTCTCCTTCTAGTAAGAACTATTAAGTTACTGAATCCCACCGATATTCCCGAATAAATGAAGTGTCCAGTACTTGTACGAGGCTAGTAAGTCAGATTACACTGTAAGAATGATCCTCCCACAGGGGCGCCTGGGTGGCTCAGTGGGTTAAGCTGCTGCCTTCAGCTCAGGTCATGATCTCAGGGTCCTGGGATGGAGTCCCACATCAGGCTCTCTGCTCAGCAGGGAGCCTGCTTCCTCCTCTCTCTCTCTCTCTGCCTGCCTCTCTGCCTACTTGTGATCTCTCTCTGTCAAATAAATAAATAAAATCTTAAAAAAAAAAAAAAAAGAATGATCCTCCCACTAACATGATAAAGTTTGACTACCACTTTGGAAGTCATTAAATAAGAATCTACCCAAAGGATGTTAAAGTAGGACACATAATGGAACAGTCGACAAATATTAGTAAGTGTAACGTGATTCCCAAAACTTGACTCCCACGTCCCTGACCTTACAAAATCAACAGGCCAAGAACCCCCTGTATCGTGTTGCCTCTGGTGTGAATTCCTCACTTTTCCATATCGTTTTCCACAGAAGAACTGAATATTCACAATGTGCTTTAGGAATGCAAGGAATACATGCCACTCTGGGCTCAGAGGCCGGGGTCTCCCAGAGCCCCCCATCTGTCAACATGGCAGCTGGGTTATATGTTTCCATGAACGTGGGTTTTCATCTGCATATGAGCCTTAAAATTCGGGATGGCCTTCGGTTAGGAGACATCTGTGGGTAGTGGTTTCTCAATGGGAAACTTAAGGTGGTTATGGATTCTTCTGAATCATAAATGAGGTTTGTTTCCTATTTAAAAAAAAAAAAAAAGCAGCCACTTTTTGACACATCTGAAGAGCAAGGCTGGCATGAGGATGACCTGAAATGGACTTTAAGAAGTGACATGCTGGGGGCACCTGGATGGCTCAGTGGGTTAAGCCTCTGCCTTCGGCTCAGATCATGGTTCCAGGGTCCTGGGATCGAGCCCCGCATCAGGCCTTCTGCTCGGCAGGGAGCCTGCTTCCCCCTCTCTCGCCACCTCTCTGCCTACTTGTGATCTCTGTCTGTCAAATAAATAAATAAAATCTTTAAAAAAAAAAAAAATTACTGAAGTTCCTCACCTTAGGCTCCAGACAAGGATCTTAAAGAGCAGTGACCTGAAAGCTGCAGAGAACTCATCTGGAAGAAGCTCGAAAGTCTCTCAGTGGAGGTGTGGGGGAACACTGACCACAGATCCTCACTGAGCCCATAAATATAGAAAATCCCTTTCTGGGGGGGATGCTTTTCTAAGATGAATCCAGGAAACTTCATATGGTTGATTGACAGGCAAGGACTCAAGAACACACTTCTCCTGTAGGGTCCAAAATAATCTCCACAAAATTCAGTTTCCAGAACTTTCCACATTTGCACATAAGCCTGAGTCCCTATAAGAGTAGGTAGCTTACGGCACGGTGGCATTCTATATAACAACCAACCATCGAGATATGGAAAATTTTTTAACTCTTACCTAAAGAAAAATAAATGGAGGCAAACATGTATTTTGAGCCTTTAACAGAAGTTTAAAACATAACCTCAGAATTGAAAGTGATAAATGATGGATGCCCTTCCGGCTCCCCACAATGGGGCACTGACAGCTGTCGGCTCTAGCACTGGGTCCTCACCTGGTCTGTGGCTTTTTGGAAAAGAAGAAATGTCAGGATCATAGGGCAGGAATGGCTATGGGCCCAAGTGGTCACCCCTCCTCTGCCTGTTCTCCAATGGTGGTGTTTACAGTAAATACTTGATTGAAGAGGCAACAGGATACGAATGCCAGATTGTAACTGTGTCCTTTCAGATCAAGAGGTCAAAGGCAGCTGTGCACGTAATCTGGGATCCAACGCTCTTCCTGCAGTTCTACTCCAAACATCCACACTACCTTCATCAAGCGCGTCCGGCCACCGGTGACCACATGCCACACCCTGCCCTTGTCCCTAGAACCTCCTCGCCACCTCGGTTTCTCGAAGGACAGACAACGCGTGCCCCATAACGGGAATCACTGGACACTTTATCTTCCCACTGGGGACATATTTGAGAGGGAAAGTGGCATTAAAGATAAAAAACAGGGCAGTGGTGCAAACCATGACGTCTTCAGGTTACTCGGGGAGCACAGTCCCCCCTGTGCTTGATTCCACCCCGTGAGGCTAGCACTTAACTGAATGCCGGTGGGGAGAAAGTAATGCGTCTGTCTCCTGCTATCACCCATCTATCAGCACTCAAAGTCCAGAATATGGTATAAATGCCCCTAGTAACCATTCACTGGGGAGACCAAGGACAGGGACCCTCTCTTAAAAGAGAGAGACCCTCAAAGGACTCATGAATACATTTCTTGATACCATCTCATTTCCTTTGGTTTGATTCAATCAAATGTATCAGAAGCAACCATATGGCTTTACTATCTTTCTTTCAAAAGGCCCAAGAGTGTTCTGAAATCCTAACCACAGCAGGTGAAACTTCCCCCAAACCCTCCTATTTCCTCAGGCTTTAGAGGATGAGGGGAAGAGGAAGGAGCCCAGCCTTCTGCGGCCCGCCCTACAATTCTCTTAACATGCACACCTTTGCTCTTTAGAGGCTCTGAGCTCCCTGAGCTGAAAACCAGAAGATGACTTCGTAATTGCTCCTCTACACCCACTTCCTTTAATCTAAGAAGCCGGTTTCAGCAGTGGTAACTAAGATCCAGAACGCGGAACACGACCAGGGGAGAGGAGCAGCCTGGAACCAGGCAGGCCCAGGCTGCAGTCCAAGTGCAGCACACAATGGGGGGTCAGGGGTTGAGGGGACTCAAAACTGCAGTCCCAGGGCACCTGGGTGGCTCAGTGGGTTAAGCCACTGCCTTCGGCTCAGGTCATGATCTCAGGGTCCTGGGATCGAGTCCCGCATCGGGCTCTCTGCTCAGCAGGGAGCCTGCTTCCTCCTCTCTCTCTCTCTGACTGCCTCTCTGCCTACTTGTGATCTCTCTCTGTCAAATAAATAAATAAATAATCTTAAAAAAAAAAAAACTGCAGTCCCCCAGCTTCCCTGGACCCTTGGGAACAGGACGGGACCCACAGAGACAAGCCAGGGCGTTGTACTCACAGTCGGTCGGCCCAGCTCTCCGCCAACCCGGCTTCCCAGTACCTTTGATCCCACTGAGGCTGGGCCTGGCCTCTGTCACCAGGCTGACAGCTCAGATAAGGAGGGTGAACCAACAAAAGGTTGGGGAAGTCCTTGCCCTTCCTTCCAGCATCTGCGTTCTTTTTTCCATAAAGATATATATATAAAAAAAAAAAATACCCTACACAAAGCCCTTCAACCAGAGGACTAAGAATAAAGAAAGGGAAGGAAGAGGGAAGGTAGGACGGAAGGAGGGAGTGGAGGAGGAGGGAGGGGATCCATTCTCTCCCCAGAAATGGCAGAGCCAGGCCAGCGTGCCAGGCACACACCAGGTAAGGAGACACCGCTCCTACCTTAGGGTGGCTTCCAGATGGGTATCAAGGGACCTTCTCTTTGTGCTCAGGCTGACCTCAGGGACAGCACCTCTCCTTCATTTTCTGACGCAGTTGACCTGTGGAAAGAGCACGCTGACTGCTAGGAATTGGGAGCAACGGCCATTTCCAGCACCGGGACAGTCACGGCACAACAGAGCCTACCTCTCTCGGCAGGAAAGAGGAAAACCTCTCTAGAGAACCAGCCACTTCCCCCTCTTCAATATTTTATCCTAGGTTACGATACCCACCAGCAGCAAAGAGCTATGCTGAACCAGAAAAAGCCCAACCTACAGCTTGGCTCTGTGACCTTGGGCAAGCCACTTACCCTTTCTGAGCCTCATAATTGGGGTCACAGTACCTGCCTCCTCTGCTATCATGGGATTGCTAGAAATGATGCTCACCAACTGTTTGAGCAAAGCTCTTTCCAGGAGGCAAGTGTGGCAGGATTCGATTAGAGAGCAAGCCTTCCAGTCTGGGGAGTTCAGAAGCAATGGGACTTGATTCAAACAGCCATGGGAGGAGGGAAGGGGGAGAATGAAGCCCAGCAGAGAATAAAGGCCAGAAATCGGAGAGCATCTAGAAGCTGTGGCCATTGTTCTCCACTCATTTACTGAGTTGGACTAATACTTGACATCCCAAGTCCCTAGACCCTCTGCTCACTAAATGTAAACCTGAACTTTTATCTCAACCATAATAAGCAGGTTAAGGACTTAAAATCCCCATAGCCACACAGCCCGAATAACTAAAATGCTACTCTATCTTCCATGTCTAGGCTCTTACAGGCCAAAGGAGAGAAACTAGGTTCTTTCCAAGAATGATAGGAGGGTCCGGTCCTTCATCGGAGCACTGTGGAGCACTCTACCCAGGCCGGAATATGGAGAGCTCTTCTGCCAGCTCTTCCTGCCTACTCAATGAATACATGAGGGAAAAAATGTGTTTATCCATCTTTTATCACTAGACGTAAAACTAGGCCATGAGTGGCTTCAATAAAGACAATATTCTGTGTGTGTTGCCTTCTTGTGGTTAAGTGACTAAGAATTCTGTCCATATTAGACACTTAACTTTGCATTAGCAAGTTTGGGATTAAAAAGCAAAATTACTAAAATGTTACTGTTTTCACACACACACACACACACACACACACACACACACCCGACCTGAGGTGAATCTGTCAATTTTATTGAGCTCATCAAATACCAGCAGGAAAAATTTACAGGCCTCCCAACACTGTGTGTCCTGGTCATGAGAGAAAACATCTTTCTTACTGCACTAGTCTATAAGCTCTCTAAGTTAGGGACCCTACCTGGTCCATCCTCACATCCCCCCTCTGCTTGCACCCAGGATCCTGCCTGCAAACAAGTGATGATAAACCTCTGTGGAGCGAACAGCCTACATTTATTCTTACTGTCCCAAACCTTTTAGAATTACAAACATATATTATCACGCCTTTGGTCTTTAAATGCTTCACAGTCTCCAGCCATAGAAGCAGGAGGAACAAATGGAGAAGATGTTCTGTTCCCCTTGGTCAGAGGGCCAGGCTACAGAAAAATAACTGACATGTTATTGTTCCAGAATAGCTCTTTTAAATTATAGCATAAAATATTAATATATAATACATGCATGCCACATTGTTCTATATTGCCTAATATATAAAAATAGCAGCTGCAATTCCTAACTAGGAACAAAATATTTTATCCAGTGTCTGAGTTTTAACTTCAAAGCCACCATTAAATATCTAAATTCCCTCCACCCAAAAACAGCATTAAAAAATGTTTAATATGGGTGCTTGGGTGGCTCAGTGGGTTAAGCCGCTGCCTTCCGCTCAGGTCATGATCTCAGCGTCCTGGGATGGAGTCCCGCATCGGGCTCGCTGCTCAGCAGGGAGCCTGCTTCCTCCTCTCTCTCTCTGCCTGCCTCTCTGCCTACTTGTGATCTCTATCAAATAAATAAATAAAATCTTAAAAAAAAAAAATCATATGCCCCGACCTATATAGTTTGGCCTCTTACTTGTCCATTATCTTCAATATACTCCCAGTGTCAACCATGGCTATTCGAATGTTAAATGTTCCACCTTAAATAAGACGGATTTGATTTTTTTTTTTTTTTTTTTTTTTGGTCAAGCTTCATCAGTAAATCAGAAAATGAGAGGCGCCTATGATTTAATACCCGGGCCTTAAGTAATCGTCACTCTCCAGCCAATAAATGACTAATTCCCAGAACCCCGTGTTTTTCAATCAGCTAACTCTCAATCCTAAAAAGGCGAGGGGGTTCCAGTTTGCAGCAACAAGAAATAGCAATGAACCTAGAAGCCTAAATATTACAGCACGGTCGTTAGAATCCTCGGAGAATCCTGCTTGCAGTGGGCTGCCAGGCACCCAGCGAGGCAGATCTGAAAGTAAAGCCTCCCGGGGGGAGCCTGGCCCCCATCACTTCACCTGTCCTCCGGCCGGCGGGGCGTTCCCGCCACTTCCGGTTTCCGCGCACGTGGCCCAGCGGGTACCCCCTCCTCCCTCTCCCCCTCCCCCCCACGCCGTCGTCCCTGGCACCTTGGGCGGGCGGGCGACACCGAGTGGCTGCGAAGATCTCGGCCCCGCCCCAGGCCCCGCCCCCGCCGCGCCGAGGCGGAGACCCCCGCTGGCCTCCGCCGGCGTCCCGTACAGTGGCTGCCAGAAAGCAAAACCTTACCGTCGGCCGTATCTTCCTCAACGATTCGGCTGTTCGTGCCAGCCTCACTGTCTTCTAGACGTTCTTCTCCGCTCAAGGCCTTAGCGCCGCGGCTCCCTGCATCCCCCGCCGAGCAACGTCCGAGAAGGCGCCGCAAGCTGTTGGCGCCCGGCAGGGGGCAGGCCGGCCGGTGCGGATCGGGGCGGCCCCGGCGCCCGGCTCGTGGTCAGGGCGGCCCCGAGTTCGCTTCCCGAGTGCACGGCCGCGGCTCGAGGCGGGCTCCACGAGCCTTGGGAGCGCCCGGGCTCGGCGTCCCAGGCGCTGGGGGCGGGGCGGCAGGAAGCCGAGTCGCGGGACCTCCGCGCGGCGCCGACAGGTGGCGCTGTGTGACGGCTCGCTCCGGCCTCCTTCCCCGAGTGCCGCGCGGCTCGGCCTCACCTTGCTTGATCTTCTCCAGGTCGGACAAGTGCCTCCGGGGAGTGTGTGATGAGTTTATTGGGCCTTGCTTTCTCTTTTTCTTTTTCTTTTTTTTAACCAGTGTTACTTAGTATAATATGACCTGGTCTAATTTCCAAAGAGCTTTCACATCCATTACTTAAAATAATCCTCAAAATAACCGTGTAAATCAAGAGCAAGAAACTCATTACCCCGCGTTACGAGAAGTAAACTGAAGCCCGAAGCAGTAACACACAGGGCTTCCAACCAACCGGTTCTAGCATATTTTTGCACATCTATGAGTATAGTTGATAAACGGAGATATAATAGAAATCATATAGAAAGCAACCAGCAAAATTCCGGGTATCTAGGAAGCAAGCAGTAAATCGTAGTATTATTATTAATTAAGAATATTGTAATATTTTCAAATACGTCCAGATGAACAATTTTACCATCACAAAAAGTGGGACAGTGTATGTGCACCAACACGATGCAATAGGAAGTATGCAGGATTGACTGAAGTATTCCTGTTGACGAGAAAAGCGAAAGAAAAAACAAATGTGAATCCTGGTAAAGCCTGTAACTAACTCCAAGCTTAAGGAACTGTAGGAACCAGTGAACAGGTTAAATCACGTCACCAGGAAACAACCAGCTGGATCCAGAATGTGCAAGTTCTACAGACCAAATGACCTAACTTCTTAATTCAACAAATAAACAGCATCAGAAAAAAAAGGAGAGAAGAGAGGGAGATTTGTTACAAAGCAGGCCTGAGACACATTAGCCAAATGCAAGTTTGTGAGCCTTCTTTGGTTCTTAAGACAAAACTATTTTTAAAAACAAAACCAAAAACACCCAAAGATTGGGGAATGCCTGGGTGGCTCAGTTGTTAAGCGTCTGCCTTCGGTTCAGGTCCTGATCTCAGAGTCCTGGGATGGAGCCCTGCATCAGGCTCCCTGCTCAGAGGGAAGCCTGCTTCTCCTTTGGCTGGGACCGTGCTTCCCCTCTCAACCACTCCCCACCCCAGTGTTCCCTCTCTCGCTGTGTCTCTTTCTGTCAAAATAATTTTTTTTTATTTTTTTAAAGATTTTATTTATTTATTTGACAGACAGAGATCACAAGGAGGCAGAGGCAGGCAGAGAGAGAGGAGGAAGCAGGCTCCCCGCCAAGCAGAGAGCCCAATGCGGCACTCGATCCCAGGACCCTGAGATCATGACCTGAGCCGAAGGCAGTGGCTTAACCCACTGAGCCACCCAGGCACCCCATTCAAATTAATTTTTAAAAATAAATAAATAAAGATCAGGAAACCTGGGTATGGAATGGATGTTAAATGCCACTAAAGAATTATTGGAGATTTTGCTATAATAATGCTATTGTGGTTATTGTTTTTTTTTAAGATTAGAGAAACTATTTACAGCTAAATTATATGGTTTCTGGAATTTGCTTTAATATTCCAGAAAATTAAAAAACAAGAAAGTAGGAGAAAAAAACAATATTGGCAAAATGTTGATAATGTTTAAGTAGGAGGCAGGTGTGTGCCATAGTGGTTGGAAGAAACAATGCCCTCCTCCCCCACAAAGATATCCACATCCCACTCCCTGCACCTGTGAATATGTTACCTTACAGGGCAAATGGGACCTTGAAGGTGTGATTAAGGATAAGGACTTTGAGGTAGGAGTTTCTCCTGGATTATACCACTGAATCCAATCTAATCACTGGGGCTGTACGTGTGGAGAACCTCTCTCCACTACATGAGAGTCAGGGGAGATAACACAGGAGTGGGTCTGTCCATTCAGGCTGCTATAACAAAACAGCACCCACTGGGTGGCTTCTAAACAACACAAATGTATTTCTACAACTCTTGGAGGCTGAAGTACAAGATCAAGGTACCAGCATGACTGCTGAGACAGTGGTGAGTCGCCTTCCTAGTTCATCACCAACGCCTCCTCACAGTGTCCTCACATGGGTGAAGGGATGAGGGGGCCCCAGGAAGTCTCTTTCTTAAGGACACTAATCCCATTCATGAAGGCTCCACCCTCATGACCTGACCCCTCCCGAAAGCCTCACCTCCAAGTACCATCACATCTGTCATTAGGATTTCAACATGGAAATTTTGAAGGGACATGAACATTCAGTCCAGAGCAGAGGGTCAGAGAGAGATGCAGCTCGACAAGGATTCTACCCGCTGTTAATGATGTTGAAGATGGAGAAAGGGGTCACAAGCCACGGAATGTGGGCAGGTGGCTCCTAGAAGCTGGAAAAGGCAAGGAAATGGATTCTTTCATAGAAGCACCTTGATTTTAGCCCAATGGGACTTCAGTTGGAAGAACAGTAACAAATTTGTGTTGTCTTACATCACTAAATTGGTGGTGATTTGTTGCAGCAGCAATGGAAAAACAATATAAGCAATCATTGTACGGCTAAAGTTTTTTGTTAGGTTTGTTAAGTCCACAAAACACAGACCTAACTGAGAAATACATTTTAGAAGTATTTCATTTATACCTGAAGCATAACCGAATCTGACCTAACAAAATTATTATGATGCATTTTAATTTGAAAAAACTATTTGGGGGGCGCCTGGGTGGCTCAATGGGTTAAACCTCTGCCTTCAGCTCAGCTCATGATCTCAGGGCTCTGGAATCGAAACCCACATCAGGCTCTCTGTTCAGCAGGGAGCCTGCTTCCTCCTCTCTCTCTCTGCCTGCCTCTCTGCCTACTTGTGATCTCTTTCTCTCTGTCAAATAAATAAAAATCTTAAAAAAAAAAAAAAGAAAAGAAAAAGAACTATATAATACCCTTTTAAAAGTATCATTGAGAGTCTAACTGTAAATGAAGAGATGGAGAAACATTTATAATGCAAGTATAAGTGACAAGAAACCTGGGATACTAATACTTATATTAGACAAAATAGACTTTAAGACAAAGACTGTACTAAGAGACAGAGAAAGACACTAACAATCCAACAAGAAGGTAGAACAACTATAAAGATTTATGCATCCAACAGGGGACCACCCACATACATAAAGCTGCCAATAACAAACAAAGAAAGTAATTGATAGTAATACAATAATAGTAGGGAACTTTAACACCCCACTTTCATCAATGGATAGATTATCCAAACACAAAATCAAGAAGGAAACTGTGGCTTTGAATGGCACAATGGATCAGGTGGATCTAACATATATTCAGAACATCCCTCCTAAGACAGCACAATACACGTTCTTTTCAAGTGCACATGAAACATTCTCCAGAATAGACCAAATGTTAAGCCACGAAACAAGCCTTAACAAATTCAAAAAGGTTAGAGTCACATCATGTATCTTTTCCAACCACAATGCTATGAAACTAGAAATCAACCACAAGAAAAAAATATGGAAAGAGCACAAATACATGGAGGTTAAATACCATGCTCCCAAACACTGAGTGGGTCAACTGAGAAATCAAAGAGGAATCAAACAATATATGGAGACAAATGAAAATGAAAACACAATGGCCCAAAATCTTTGGGATGCAGCAAAAACTGTTTAAAGAGGGAAATTTACAGCAATATAGACCTACCTCAAGAAGCAAGAAAAATCTCAAAGAAACAACCTAATCTTACACCTGGCATGGCTAGAAAAAAGAGAAACGAAAAAAACAAAAACAAAACAAAACAAAACAGTAGAAGGGAGGAAATAAGAAAGATTAGAGCAGAGGGGCATCTGGGTGGCTCAAACAAAGGTTTGCCCTAAGCTCAGGTCATGATCCCAGAGTCCTGGGGTGGAGCCCCACATCAGCTCCCTGCTCAGTGGGAAGCCTGCTTCTCCCTCTCCCACTCCCCTTACTTGTGTTCCCTCTCTCACTGTGTCTCTCTCTGTCAAGTAAATAAATAAAATATATTTTTAAATCAAAGCAGAAATAAATGAAATAGAAGCTCAAAAAACAATAGCCCAGATGAATGAAAGCAGGAGCTTGTTCTTTGAAAAAATTAACAAAATTGATAAAATTTTAAGAAGACTCATCCAAAAAAAAGGGGGGGGGGATTCAAATAAACAAAACTAGAAAAGAAAGAGATATAACAACCAACACCCCAGAAATACAAAGGATTATAAAAAGATATTATGATAAACCAAATGCCAACAAATTGGGCGACCTAGGAGAGTCAAATAAATTCCTAGAAACATATAGTGTCCCAAAACTGAATCAGGAAGAAATAGAAATTCTGAACAGATCAATTACCAGCAATTAAATTGAATCAGTAATCAAAAACCCCCAACAGGCAAAAGTCCAGGACTAGATGGCCTCAGAGACAAAGCTGAGCCATCATTTACATTTTAACCATAATTTCCCTATAGAAAAATATTTACCTGCATCCTATCCATGGACACACTGGAGAAAAGTGAAACACATGAAGCAGAATACTCCAGAGTACTCAGATGTTAGCGTTTTTTACTTCATTCACTTCTGCAGCAGATACCCACAGAATCTTTGGTCCTAGGTACTAAGTTTTCAAAGATCATTCCAGGTTCGGTGGGCTGAGGTCCAGAGCCGATGACCAAGAAAGAATTCTTGAGACATCGTTGGTGCAAAATGGTGGTTTATTAAAGCACAGGACAGGACCCCTGGGCAGGAAGAGCTGCTGCCCAGGGTTATGAGGGGTGGCAGGTTATGTACCCTGCGGTTGGGGGAAGGTGAGGGGAAGGGAGGTTTCAGTGGAGTTTTCATATGCTAAAGAGGGCCTACCAGGTGCCAGGATGTCCCAGGCCTACTGGAGGCCTTGCCCTTGTGGCTGGATCAATGTTGTCTTTAGACCAGCCATTAACATTAAGATAGTTGGGAAACTTTTTGGTGGGGTGTCACAATCCTGCTATCAATCGTCTTTGTTAGTGAGATTTAGGACATTTGTAAACCAAGGGAGACTCCTGTCTATCAGGATTGTGAGCTCTGCAAGTTAACTATTTGGTTATTGTTCTTGGCAGTCAGGGCTGTCTGAGGGATGCTACACATATACTGAGGGGGAGCGGATGGAGAGGGGGGTAAGGCGCCAGCTTTTGCTTTGTCTTCAGCCAGCCTTGCGCTCCCTCATCAATGTGACTGTGGTCTCTCTCTCTCCAAATATCTAATTATCTAATTGTACTGTACTCATCTTTCTTCTTTTTGCAATGACACAAGTTGATAAAATGCCCATGTGATGAGAGGAAGTGAGGAGAGTCACTTAAGCATTGTAATGTAATGTAACATTAGACCACCACTGACCTTCCCATCTGATCACACACCAGAAGGACAATTGCCTGCTTCCCAACCATGGTTGACCACAAGTAACTGAGACCATGGAAAGCAAAATTTAGATAAGAGGGGTGTGGAGGCACTACTGTATATTGGATAAATTGAAAACTTTAAGACACGTGAAGTTATTGTCTGAGATTCTAGTTTAGGGAACTTTAATTACTTTTAAGGACAATAGCTTTTAAGCACCTTGGCTAGGGCTCTCCTGGGAGGGTCACTCTGATTTGTTCTGCATTCACATGTTTATTTCAAGTCAGAGTCCAGAGGGCAAATTATTAAGAGTGATTCATTATAAGTTTCCTTTTCTTTCTTTTTAACATGGATCAGGGGACCATTTATCTATTATGGTTGGGACAAATCTAGCTGACGAGGTGTCCCTACACACCCCAAAAATGTAAAGGTAGTAAGGACCAACCGCGGATAGCTGCTAGCCCCAGCGCTATCAACTTATGTGCAGGTAGAAACAGGGGAACGATGGGGAAACAGCCTAGAGTTTCCCCAGGAATGAAGAAGAGAACATCAGCAGAAAATAAGGTCGCCCATCCAACAGCACCAAGTGCCAGGAGCCCATGGATAGACTTGCGGAAGGACTGCAACCCCTCCTTCCCTACCCGGATAAGGATAAGACCCTGCATGGAGGGGAAGACCCTGGGATGGAATAAGAATTTTGCAGGGCATGGACAAGAGAGATGTGGGAAAGAGAAAGTACAGATAAAAGTCGGAAAGGAGAGGACAAGATGGTTCCTGGTGGCTCAGTCAGTTGAGCGTTTGCCTTTGGCTCAGGTCATGATCTAGGGTCCTAGCATCAAGTCCTGCATCAGGCTCTTTGTTCAGCAGGGAGCCTGTTTCTCCCTCTGTCTGCAGCTCCTCCTGCTTGTGCTCACTCTCCCTCTCTATCTCTCTCTTTCTTTGACAAACAAACAAATAAATAAAATCTTTCTCTTAAAAAATGGGAAAGGAGAAATTTCAGAAGGCAAAATTGTGTATTTTAGCACACTCATGAACAGCAGAGGGCATTGCTAAGTGAACTTTGCTCCTGAACTCTGTGCCTTTGGGATGCTCAAGAGAAGGAAATGCACATAAGAGTAAACATTAGAAAAGAATTACATTTGAAAGCTATCAAAGTTATTATCAGGAAAAAAAATAGAAAAAGTAGTGTAACATTCCCACAGGCAATGAAATTAGCCAGGAATGTTATGCCACAAAGTCATGCTTACCAAACAGAACCAGGCTGGAGCCATTATTGCAAAACAAGCTAAAGACATGAAGAGAATGAAGGAAGATAAGATCAGAATTAGGGGAACTCAGAAATGAAGAGACAACTTGGGAAAAAATTAGAAATAGAAGAAGAAAATTTAAGAAATAGAAACTACATTGAAATGACTATGAGAGGAAATACACAACCCATAGCACCTTAAAACAAATGACAAATGAAGAAAGAGAAAATGAGTTTAAAAGTATATGACAGGGGGCACCTGGGTGGCTCAGTGGGTTAAAGCCTCTGCCTTCGGCTCAGGTCATGTTCCCAGGGTCCTGGGGTAGGGCCCCGCATCAGGATCTCTGCTCAGCGGGGATCCTGCTTCCCCCTTGCTCTCTCTGCCTGCCTCTCTTCCTCCTTGTGATTCCTCTGTCAAATAAATAATTAAATCTTTAAAAAAAAAGTATATGACAAATATGGACGATAGGGAAGAATATTGTACAGATAATAGGAATCCCTGGAGGATGAAAAGTAATAAGAGAGAACAATTCTAAAACCTGTCATTCAAGAAAACTTTTCTGAAATAAAAAAAAAATGCACATATTTGAAAAATATTGAAAGCACACTCTACATACCTGAGACTCTCAATTCAGAATGCTGAGCATCAGGACAGAGCCCAGTGAAATGATGAGACTTTCAAGAAAAATGTAAGAAGAAAATGTGTTTGGGCATCTAGGCAAAAAGATCAAGAAGTGATTTATGAGGGAATAGAACTGAGATTGTAGGGGTCAAGGTCAGACTGACCCAAGACAGACCACTTAGGCATATAGATGATTTTGATTAAAAAAAAAAAATCAACCACCCCCCCAAATCAAAACCCAGCAGATGCAGGAAAAGCTCTTTATTTCCCCCACGGCTGCCTAAAAAGAGTTCAGATCGAGAACCTGCTCTGGGAAGGGAACTCTCACCATGGATTCCTAAATTAGAGTATGAGCTGTGGTGGACAGGCAGGAACCCAGCAAGGCCTGTGTGACCCAAGCCCTCTATGTCCCATGATTTTTGAGTAGCCCAGAAAACATTCATTTACCTGACATTTACTCTTTTTCGTTATTCCCGAGGACTGTATTCCCAGACCACTCCCCCCTTCTCCTGACATGTGTCAGGAGACACGTGTACCCCATTCCCTCTGTCTTTGGGACTTCTGTGTCTGTGGGGATTCCCCCTAAGTACCCTATTGAGTTTGATTCTCTCCTGTTACTCTGTCTCATGCCAACTTGGTTCTTAGTCTAGCTAAAAAGACTCTAAAGGGGACAGGAATTCTTGCTACCTGACAAGATTATCATCAGACTTTGACAATACGCTTTATGCCCGAAGAAAACAGAGCATACATACTTAACATTTCATGAGGAAAGAAAATGTGAACGAAGGATTCTATACACAACAAAAGTGAATTTCAAAGGTCAGGGTCCCAGACGACTGTAATCAACATGCGGGAATTCAGTGAATTGAGTTTCCATGATTTCTTCTAGAAAACAAGCTTCACAGTCAAAATGGTGAGGGAGAGACATGGACATAAAGGCCAGCGGTGAACATCACAGATACAGTTTCTTTTGAACTCAGACCAAGTTTGCGTTCAACGAGAGTGTGGACAATGAGAGTGTCCACCCCAGACAGAAGAGATGGAGTACAACTTCGTCTTGTTCTTAATAGGGGAAGAATGGAGAGCACAATGCAAAAACAAATTGCTGATTTCAGTAAGCCTACTGGTAGCCACATTCTTGGCAGTGTTATTCTAAGACTTTTGCACATAAAACAGGGCGGAAGCGACTTCATGACTATGGGGTATTCTAATCTCCCAATTCCTGTGCACCTGACCCCAGAACTCTCGGTGTGGAAGAAAGAAGGTACATATAGTGCTGTGCTGAAGCCAGTTGTGTGCACCTCTTCCCAAACCGACAAGCAGTCCCATCCCACTGGACACATCCCTTGAAATCGGCTGGGGGTGTGTGCACTGTTGTCAGGGAGCAAGAGCAGCCCGCCCCCTTCAAGGTCTCTCTAGCTGGACTGAGAATCAAACTGACGTGAGAAGAAAATCCAATTTCATGTTGTACGTTTGGGGAATCCACACAGTCATGGACGTTAGAAAGTTGGTCAGGCAAAATGAGGTCTATGTGTCATCTCGAGGTAAGAAAAAGGTCATGGTATGTGGGACTTCAGAGAGAAGGAATGCAGATCACAGGGCAAGAAGAAGAGTGAATGTTCTTTAATGAGATGTTGGCCCCACCATCCTGATGGGTCACCCAGATAAAATCTATTTCTGGTTATAATTCTTATTCCTGGAAAGACCCTCTAATTGAGAGTCTTCTATGTAGTTAAGGGAGGAAAAGTTTCTCTGGGGCCCACAGTCCTTCAGCTCAAGAAAGTCTACTTGCCAAAGGGGTACGTTTTGGGGGGGACCTGTCCCAAACCTCTTCATTATGGAAACTTGGGAAGGGGACTAGAATGTGTCACGTTGGCATAATGATTATTTTGATCTGAAGGCACTGAGAAACAACAAACAGGGCAAGAGCTCTCTGAACCCCCACCCCCCATCTGACTAGAAGCAGAAAATACCTTTCATTACCATTTATAATAGAAATTTCCATTTGTAAAGGCGTCCTTCTCTCCTGTACTGGGAAGAGAGCGAAGGAGACAAGTCTTAGATCACCTGAGACTACATAAGAAACCTTACTAAATAACCCGTTTCCCGTACATTTCCTATGCCTCCCCACAATTTACCAAATCCCCAGTTTCCTTTGTCTCGTTTCTTCTCTGGACTCACCATCCTTTTTTAAAATGACACATAAGGGGCACCTGGATGGCTCAGTTGATTAAGCGTCTGCCTTCAGCTCAGGTCATGATCCCAAAGTCCTGGGTTCAAACCCTAAGTCAGGCTCCCTACTCAGTGGAGAGTCTGCTTCTTCCTCTCCCTCTGCCCCTCCTCCCTGCTCATGTGTGCTCTCTCTCTCTCAAATAAATAAATAAAAATAATAAAATAAAATACCATGTAAGCCTCAGGCCTAACAGCCTCTCTGAGTTTTTACTTCTTTTCTGAGAAGGCTCTGTATGCATGCAAAATAAACCTTTTCTCCTGTTAATCTGCCTCTTGGGGCTTTAATTCACAGGCCCCAGGTATAGAACCTCAGAGAGTAGAGGAAAATATGTGGTGTTTTTACTCCCCTAGAGCTCTGACTACCACAAAAGGACAGGCAGGACACTGCAATCATTGAGGTTGTAGGTAAGAATTAGGGATGACTGCCAAAACCGGCAGCTTCTCAGATTCCTGATCCGATGATCTAAATGCAGATGAGGAGACACTCGGAAGAACTAGTTGTTTGGGTATTACTCCTGGGGGACTCTCGATTTGGAGTACTTAATGGTTATTGATTCTTGCTATCCCAGGGACAGTCACTGCTTTCTGTTTTGTCTCGTTTTATGTCAGGATGTCAGACCTGCTTCTGCAGCTAGCCAGCCTTCAGGTTGGGGAGCCCCAAGAAATTATAGCTGACCAGACAGAGATGTGGGCTGCACCCCACTGATGCTGACATTCCCTTGTCCCCTGCTGTCCTCGGTTCACTTAGGTCTTTCTTTTGTCTGTCTTTGGCAGTGGCTCTGGAGGATGGTGGCTGCATCTTTTGTGCCCTCTTTGGAAATGCCTCTTGTGTCCCTGGTAAAGCTATAAAAAGGCTTATTGATTTTTGTTTCGAGTCACCTTGGTAATGGATATCCTTTTGGAAAGAAAAAAAAGTGCGAGGCTCAACACTGCCAGGAAAATTCACTGTTTGTCTTTGCCAAACCTGATAATAATACATTTGAAAAGATTTTTGAAAAGATTTTACTTATTTACTTCAGACAGAAAGAGAGAGAGAGAGAGAACAAGCATGAATGGGGGAAAGGGCAGAGGCAGAGGGAGAAGCAGGCTCCCTGCTCAGCAGGGAGTCCTACCTGGGGCTAGATCCCAGAACCCTGGGCTTGATCCCAGGACCCCAGGATCATGACCTGAGCCAAAGACAGAGGCTTAACTGACTGAGTCATCCAGGTGCCCCTTGAAAGGATTTTTTTTAAAGAGTGCTATGGTCAGAAGTTGCCCACTTGGAAGCCAGTATTTAGGGCCTGAGAGGATCTATTTTTAGGGCCCCTCACCTATAAATAACTGAGCTAAAATGGAACTATGTGCTCAGAGGGAAAGAAAACAAACTCAAGCCTTTGTGGAATGCTTTATATAAAAAAAATATCCCAAAGGCACATTCCTAAATCCAGAATCTAGGAATCCTTGGATTTTCATCTTAGTTAGAAATCTTCCTGAAAAAATCCAACACAATGTAGTTGGACATGCACGTCAGCCCCTTGATATTATCACTGAGGTGACTGAATTCTTTGGGGTTAAAAGGAAAAACAACTGTCCCTATATTACTAACTGAATCTTTACAAAGACAGAAACTGAGGCCCTAGAAGTAATTCAAAACCCAACCACCATTCTTACCTGTTCCCACAACCCCCTTGTTCATCGTATAAGACTTACAGATACTGTAAAAGGTCAGGACCTGGGAAATTGGAACTATTCTGCACTTAAGGGGGAAAAAAAAGGAATTTTAAATAATAATTGCCCCAAACCTCTGATAATAGGAACTGTCCCTACAAGAACCTGAGAGCCCCTTCTTTGAAAAATAAACTTCCATGGAGGTAACAAATGGTTCCCTGACTGACAGCCAGCTTACTCCAACTTCTTGAAAATGAACTGGATGTTTTATCCACTCAGATAAGCTTTTAAAATCCTCCAAACACCTGTTGGTGTTTCCAAAAGGTCTCTTATCCAAAATTCAATCCATACCCCTGTAACATTACATATCAGGGCAAACAAAAAATCTTAAAAGTCTTCTCCACAAATATTGGTAAAATTGAGTAGGTTACCTAAACCCATTCCATCTACCAGGAACACAGTTTGGATCTAACTATTTTAGATAAACTCGTGGGGTTTGAATTCTATGTTTGCCTCACTTGTAGCTAAAATTTTAGGATGAAAGCTTTAAGATTCTTGTTTGTATCTGCCCACATGTTTGTATGTCTGTGTTTGTAGGATATGTATATGTGGTATTTCATTCTTCCAGATGGTATTGGCAGAATTAATCCATAAATTTCCATATAAGAAATCTGTTTGGGCATGCCTGGGTGGCTCAGTCGGTTAAGTGTCAGACTCTTGATTTTGGCTGAGGTCGTGATCTCAAGGTGGTGGGATCCAGCCCCGTGTGCACTCTGCGCCTAGCACGGAGTCTTCTTGTCCTTCTTCCTCTGCTCCTGTCCCTTGCTTCTATCTCTATCTCTAAAATAAAATAAAATCTTTAAAATCTGTCCCTTAAAAAAAAAAAAGAGATCTCTTTCAATCGGCTTAGAAAAACATAAGCGCATACATAAAATAGGTATGCCTAAAACTTTCAGAAAAATAGGAATTAATCCAAGTAGCTCTCAAGTTCACATGAACTGGCATAATTTTTGGTAAATAAAGCTAATTTCATATTGTTGGTTTAATTAAAACAGATATATCATCAAAGTTGTCAGCATTTAGAATAATGCAAACATGCCATTTTTTTCTTAAAGATTTTATTTATTTATCTGATAGACAGAGAGATCACAAGTAGGCAGAGAGAGAGAGAGAGAGAGACAGAGGGAAGCAGGCTCCTTGCTGAGCAGAGAGCCCGATTCGGGATCGATCCCAGGACCCTGAGATCATGACCCGAGCCGAAGGCAGCGGCTTAACCCACTGAGCCACCCAGGTGCCCAGACATGCCATTTTTCTTCTCCCTGGGTTATGTTATTTCTACAAGATATTTAAGGTTGTTGAATTCAATAAACAAGGAGCCCGTCACACTGAAGTGTCTGTAAGGCTCTTGACAGCCTACCTAAGCAAAACAAAACCAAAGCCTATACATACCTTAAGGTTGTGAAATTGAACCTGAGGACAACCAAGCATGAACAGCCAACTAGGCTTTCAGCTGCAAACAATCCTTTTCTCACTTGGCTTCCACCCTTCTCTGAGTCTTCCCCAGGCTCCTGTCTACAGAGTGCTTCTCACCACTTCTGATTTGGCATTACCCCATCTGGACAGACTTTGGTTCAAACAGTTTCCTTTTTTTATGGAGGTATATGTAGTTCACACACAACATTACATTAGTTTCAGGTGTATGACATAGTGATTCAACAACTGTATACATGGGGTACCAGGTGGTGGGTATTATAGAGGGCACAGATTGCATGGAGCACTGGGTGTGGTGAAAATATAATGAATACTGTTTTTCTGAAAATAAATAAAGTGAAAAAAAATCATATTAAAAAAAACAACTGTATACAATATTATACATTAACTGTATACTCCTCTCAACTGGGGCTACCATAGGTCACCCTACAATACTATGACAATACTATTGACTACATTCCCTGTGCTGTACCTTTTATTCCCATAACTTATTCATTCCGTAACAAGAAGCCAATTCCCCCGACTCCCCTTCACCCACACTGCCCATCCATCACCGCCTTCCCTCTGGCGACCGTCAGTTTGTTCTTTGTATTTATGGGTCTGTTTCTACTTTTTTTGTTTTGATTTTTAATCCCACCTACAAGTGTAATCATATAGTATTTGTCTCTCTGTCTGACTTATTTCACTTAGCATAATACCCTTTGGGTCTATCCATGTTGTTGTAAATGGTAAGATCTCATTTCTTTTTCGAGGCTGAATAATATTCCATTGTAAATAGATAACTCATCTACTTTATCCACTCATCTATTGGAGGACACAGATTGCTTCCATATCAAATAAATTCAAAGATTGTAACATGCCTCACTTGGTCTTTTAATGAGACTATAAAATTATAATTTACTTGAAAAACAAAAAGTGTAACAAAATTGTCTGATATAGGGGCACTTGGGTGGCTCAGTGGGTTAAGCCGCTGCCTTCAGCTCAGGTCATGATCTCAGGGTCCTGGGATCGAGTTCCTCATCGGGCTCTCTGCTCAGCAGGGATCCTGCTTCCCTCTCTCTCTCTCTCTGCCTGCCTCTCTGCCTACTTGTGATCTCTATCTGTCAAATAAATAAATAAAATCTTAAAAAAAAAATCCTTAAAAAAAAAAAATCCTTGAAAAACCAGCCTGGAACCTGGTTTGTAGGGTTCCTTGCCTTATGGGTGAATAAGGAAGGCCACTTCCAAGAGACTTGGGATTTGGGGGGGGCTTCAAGAAAAGGGATTCGCCCAAATCTATAGGTATTGCCAGAAAGTCTGTTAGGAGTTCTTTACATGGCTTCATAGTCTCCAGATCCTTTTAAAAGTCTAATCTGAGATTCCTTATAAAAGTTCCAGCGAGGGGTGGGGGTTGGGGGGTGCACGCCTGGGTGGTTCAGTGGGTTAAGCCTCTGCCTTCAGCTCATGGTCCTGGGATTGGGCTCTGCATTGGGCTCTCTCTGCTCAGCGGGGATCCTGCTTCACGCACCCACTTGCCTGCCTCTCTGCCTACTTGTGATCTCTGTCTGTCAAATAAATAAAAATCTTTAAAAAAAAAAAAAGTTCCAGCAGGGGTACCTGGATGGCTCAGTGAGTTAAGCATCTGCCTTCAGCTCAGGTCACGATCCCAGGGTCCTCGGATCGAGACCCTCATTGGGCTCCCTGCTCAGCGGGAAGCCTCCTTCTCCCTCTCCCTCTGCCTGCTGCTCCCCCTACTTGCACTGGCTCTCTCTCTGTGTCAAATAAATACATAAATCTTAAAAAAAAAAAAAAAAAGTTTCAGCAAGAGGCACCTGGGTTACTCAGTGACTTTGTTGGGTCCCCAGCGTTGGGTCCCCTAATAACGGGTCTGTGATTAAAGGAGTGAGACTGATACAAAGCGAAGGTTAAGCAAAGCTTTATTTCGTACCAAGCATCAAGAATCAAACCAAACAGGGGCGCCTGGGTGGCTCAGTGGGTTAAGCCGCTGCCTTCGGCTCAGGTCATGATCTCAGGGTCCTGGGATCAAGTCCCGCATCGGGCTCTCTGCTCAGCAGAGAGCCTGCTTCCTCCTCTCTCTCTCTGCCCACCTCTCTGCCTACTTGTGATCTCTGTCTGTCAAATAAATAAATAAAATCTTTAAAAAAAAAAAAAGAATCAAACCAAACATTCGGGGCCGCGCCTCTTACAGAGAGGGCGACCCCTCTCTGTTTCACAGACTAGCTTTTATAGAGCAAAGGCCATGTGGTTGGGCCTGGCCACGCACAGGTGGCCAATGAAGTTGTAACACAGAGAAAGCTGCACAGTCATGCTAAGTGACCAACTGAATTACAAGTTATCCTAGTAGACATTTGAACCAGCCTACCACCTTGGTCAGAATTGGTGCCCAAAAGGTGCCCAAAGGGCAGGGCCCATACTCCTTGGTAGCTAGGAGACCGTATGCACACCCACTGATTGAATACCTCCTCCTGGCCTGACCCACCCTTGTATTTGGACTTTGTTACCTAGGACTTGTTCTTAAGTAAGTTCCTGGTCAATTTAAGTTTTACTGTATAAACAACAAAATGGCAGTTCAACCGGGGTGGGGCCGCTCTGGCTAAATAGGCCCTTACAGGTTGATCATTTGACTCTTGATTTTTGGCTCAGGTCATGATCTCAGAGTCATGATCAAACTCCTTGCTCAGTGTGGAGTCGGCTTGAGATTCTCTCTCCCTCTCTCTGCCTCTCCTTCTACCCCTCCCCCAGCTCTCACTCTCTAAGTAAGTCCTCTCTCTCTCTCTCTGCCTGCCTCTGTGCCTACTTGTGATCTCTCTCTGTCAAATAAATAAAAAAAAAAAAAAGTTCCAGCAAAACAAACTTCAAAAAATCTGAGGTCCATTACTATGCTTGCTATGAATAATCAGGCTACATTTGATGAGACTAGGCTTGTTTTGCAATTAAAACACTCTTGCTTTGACCATCTTTGCTAGAAATGGGGGGTAATTTTCATGAGAAAGTTCATGTTTCAGTGGAAAACCAGAACCTACCCTTGTGAGTGTTCATTGTCTCTAAGCTATTTTCATTTCTTTGTAAGCTGGATGTGGCCATTTTATGGATTCTCTCAGGGATCATTGTTTCTGTGTTTTCTCTGACCCTGCTGCCCTGGTGCCTCCGGGAAGTCACACCTGACTCCTACCGACTAAACAAAGAAGCTCTGCAGACTGATGCTGAATGGGTCCATGCTCCACGGGAGAAGTAACGGTGCTCTGACATTAAGGTCTGCGCCATCACCAAAGACACTCAGACTATAAACCAGGAAAGTCAGCCTCCCCTGCCGGCCCTCCTCCCCCAGCTAAAGATGCTTTGAGTCCCACATCTGAAGACCTTCTCCAGAGAGCCCTCCAAACTCAGAAATTGTGTGTGTGTCTGCTCTAATCATTGTTTCTTGTTTTTCTTTTCTTTTGTTTTTTTTAAGATTTTTTTTTTTAATTTATTTTTTCGAAAGGGAGAAAGAGAAAGAGTGAGAGAGCACCCGCTGGGGAGGAAGCAGCAGAGGGAGAAGCGGACTCTCCACGGAGCGGGAAGCCCCATATGGGGCTCGATCCCAGGACCCTGGAATCATGACCTGAGCTGAAGGCAGATGCTTAACCAACTGGGCCACCCAGGCGCCCCACCAATTCACCTGTAATATGTGAAACTTCCTGTAAAGTTTCAGATGTGGAAAAGGAAGGAAATCAGCATAGGTCACCCCAAAATATGCCTCTATTTGGGGCAGATGGGTGGGACTAGAAAGTTCTTCCTGTGTGTATTTTTTCTTTTTTTTTTTTTTAATTTAATTTATTTATTTGACAGACAGAGATCACAAGTAGGCAGAGGCAGGCAGAGAGAGAAGGAGAAGCAGGTTCCTTAAAAGACAGCGCAATGCGGGGCTCGATCCCAGGACCCTGGGATCATGACCTGAGCCAAAGGCAGAGGCTTTAACCCACTGAGCCACCCAGGTGCCCCTATTTTTTCTTTCTTGACTTCAGATCAAGAAATCCTTAGGCTGAGGTGGCAGGAAAGTCATCAGATTGCCACTGCAGTCCTCACTCTACCAGTTAAAGCTGCTTCAAGCCCAAAATCTAGAGCCCTTCTCCACTGACAGCCCTCTGAACTGGCATATGGTCTACTCGAACCACTACTTTTTGGTTTTATGTTGATTCCTTAGCAATGCCCATCATTAAATGCCTGATTGCTCACACCCTATGCAAACCTTAGATGGTCTTCCATTTGTTAAGGAAATTTCCACTTGCAAAGGTGTCCCCTTCTCCTGTACCCAGAAGAGAACTACAGAGACAACCTCATCACATGGGATGACTTGAGACTGTGCAACAAACAACCCTGAACCAACCCTGTTTACCATACATTTCCTACTCACCATCCCACAACTTACTATATTGCCTTTTCCTTTGCCTAGTTTCTTCTCCACAATTTATGATCCTTTTTAAGGATCTTTTTAAGGATCTATCTTAGGCTCCCTCAAATAAATAAATAAAATCTTAAAAAAAAAAAAGGAAACTCAAAAGACATATGAAAAAATGGACAAGACCAAACTCTATTGTCTACTTGGGTAATAAAACTACAAAGAAACATAGGGAAACTGGTATTATGAGAGACAGGGTAATGATTGCTTTTGGGGGCTGCGTGATGTGCCTGGGTCAGACACATGGTAAGGGTGTTCTGGGGTGCTTGGCACAATTGTGCCTCTTTTTTTTTTTTTTAAGATTTTTTTTTATTTATTTATTTGACAGATAGAGATCACAAGTAGGCTGAGAGGCAGGCAGAGAGAGAGAGGAGGAAGCAGGCTCCCTGCTGAGCAGACAGCCCGATGTGTGGGGCTCGATCCCAGGACCTTGGGATCATGACCGGAGCCAAAGGCAGAGGCTTTAACCCACTGAGCCACCCCGGTGCCCCACATTTGTGCTTCTTGATTTCAGTGGTGGTTTCAAGAGTGTTGCCCTCATAATAATTCATTAACCCATACATTTGGTCTGTGTGGTTTTCTGTGTTTTATTTTACAATTTTTTTAAAATTCCAAAACCCAAAAGGAAAACTGTGAAACTGGAGTTAATATGTTTCACTAACACTATCAAATGTATCACATTTCTTCATTGCAAAAGTGAGTACTCATAAAAATATTATGACATTTGAAAATATTTTTTCTCATTTTGATTCAAATCCCTGAGCATACCCAATGATTGTCAAGAAATCATAAACTGAATATTATTCAAAATTAAATAATTTCAAAAGCAAAATTACTCTTTTTTAATTCCTTCCCAATGCTTCACAACAAAAATACAAATACATATATAGTTTTTAATATGGATGTGGGTGCATTTTAATGTTTACTATAATGTTCAGTGAGACTTAATTTAAAACAAGCCTGGAGCTTACAGAGTTTTTGAAATGGCCTGGAACAGGTGCCGTGTGACAGCTTGGAACTGGATATAACTGGGTATGTGGCTAGGACTCTAGGGAACCTTCTGCTTAGTGCAGTAATTAGGCATTCCAACTGGGGGCTAACTTCCTGGATCAAAATACATACTCTACCTCTCATTAACTGTGTGGTCTTGGACAAGTTCCTTAATCCCTTGCTCTGCATCTGTAAAGTGGGAATGATAGCAGTAAGTATTTCACAATATTGCTGTGAGGACTGTGTACTCTACTAGATACAAAATGTTAGAATAGTACCTGGCACATGGTAAGTCCTTAGTTGGCTTTAACCATTGGATGACCATAAACTGGGGTGGGTGTTCCACACTGCGCAAACAATGACATGGGCGTCTATCTTGTCTGCTAGTGCCTCTACTACCCAGAGCTAGAGAACAAACTTCCATGGTCGGACAAGGGAAGGCAGACTTTAGATGACCGTGACTGCAGCCCTGGGCCCTCCACACCCATCACCCCACTCGGCTTCTAGCAAATGCTAAGCACAAGTGTCTCCCCAGTGCCCATGTTCAACGGACACACACACACACACACACACACCCCAGTGGATATATTCTTTAAAACAGCCATCAGCCTTTACTCTATTCTCTAACACATCCCAACATTCTGTTCTGAGGCTGGGAATTTAAACAAAATAGAGCACAATATGTGTATCAGAGTTACAAGTGCTAAACACACTCACAAGACAGTAAAGTTCCCACACATTTTGCCCAATCCTGCCATCTAGTACCACAATCCCTACTTTGTTTTCATTTAAGTTTGAAAATTTTATGACTATTTTGGATTGTGAATTTGAATACATTACAAATACATACTTTTTTTCTGTGAATTTGAATACATTACAAATACATACTTTTTTTCTGCAAGGAACTCTTACATGACTTAAATTTCTTTTCTTTTCTTTTTTTTTTTTTGAAGAAGATTTATGTGTTTATTAAATGTGTTATCTTTTTATGGTAATTGATAAAGGATTGCCACTTACGGTAATAATGTAACATCTCCATTTATTTATTTATTTTTAAAATAGGCTCCATGTGCAGTGTAGGGCTTAAACAAATGACCTTGAGCTCGAGAGTCTCATGCCCACCAACAGAGCCAGCCAGATGCTCCTTAAGTTTCTTTTTTTCTTCAAACTAGGATTTTCTGTAACTGTATCAATACCCCAGCCATACACCTGCTGTCAGCACTTCTCCCAGGGCTCTAGGAAAATGTTTATTAAATCATGAAACCCAAAATTACATTCTCTCAGTATCCTGGGTCCAAGAATCACTGTCATCTTGATCATTTTCATGTATCCACCTCACTTTAAATGTCAAAGGCTTAGAATAAACCAGTGGCCCTTGTTAATGAGTACTTCATAGTGCTCCGGGACCCATCAGCTTGACGACGATCATACAGAGAGGCTCCACTTCTCTTGGAATTCACATTCTTCCTCTTCTCTTTAATGTTCACCCCAAAATGAAGACCCCGTGAAGATTACCCCTGACAAGCTGGTCTAAATTTATGAACACATAATTATTATTAATCCAGAGGGGAATGATTAAACACCTAAAGCTTTGTGGTTACAAGAGATTTTCTAAAAATTTGATTTTCATTTATATACTTATCTTCATGCAGGGATCAGTAACAGACGTTCAAGCCTAAGTGTATGTGATGGAAATACGATTTTAAGATGAGAGAAAAATGTAAGATTTCTAACTTTACAAAGAGCTTGTTCATTTTTCTTAAATGTATAGCGGTGGATATAAATCACTATTGACATTCATATTTCCTCGGATACATTTTTTTTTTTAATTTGACAGAGAGAGATCACAAGTAGGCAGAGAGGGAGGCAGAGAGAGAGAGGAGGAAGCAGGCTCCCCGCTGAGCAGAGATCCCGATGCGGAACTCGATCCCAGGACCCTGGGATCATGACCCGAGCCGAAGGCAGTGGCTCAACCCACTGAGCCACCCAGGCGCCCCCTTGGATACATTTAAAAGATAGATGTAACGGTTTCATTTAAATGTACTGATGTTTGCATTGACTAGCAATTAAATCCTTTGCAACTGTTTAAGCTTATGAAGAAAATGTTTGAGGACAACTTAATATGGGTGAGGGGGCACACAGTTTTCAAAATTCCTTTGAAGTTATATCATCGAAAAGCTGAAAATTGCTGAGCTAGAAGACAGGAAATATTCTCCCGACCTAAAATGAGAAAGTTGAGCCCTCAATCTTCTAATATAGACATGTTTTTGTTTTACTCACACAAATAGGGCTTAAATAAACCAAACAGTTATTAGAGAACATTGAAGTATTTGGGAACTCTTCATCTCCAGTCTAAGTTGAGCCAAACATGGGAAGATATTACATACAACAAATAAAAATCACTACAGGCCATGCAAACTACAAAATGCATCACATAGGGGCACCTGGGTGGCTCAGTGGGTTAAATCCTCTGCTTTCGGCTCAGGTCATGATCTCAAGGTCCTGGGATTGAGCCCTGCATCGGGCTCTCTGCTCAGCAGGGAGCCTGCTTCTCTCTCTCTCTGCCTGCCTCTCTGCCTACTTGTGATGTCTGTCAAATAAATAAATAAATATTTTTTTAAAAATGCATCACATAACTTCATTTAAAAACAAAAGTTATCTGCTCTATTTCTCCCCCCACAATCAGTCAATAATGTGTTAGTCTGGGGCTCCTGGCTGGCTCAGTCCGTAGAGCATCATTGGACTCTTCATCTCACAGTTGTGAGTTTGAGTCCCACATTGGAGTAAATATTACTTTAAGGGGTGCTTGGGTGGTTCAGCAGGTTAAGCCTCTGCCTTCGGCTCGGGTCGTGGTCTTAGGGTCCCGGGATAGAGCCTCACATCGCGCTTTCTTATCAGTGGGGAGCCTGCTTCCCCCTCTCTCTCTTCCTGCCTCTCTGCCTACTTGTGATCTCTCTCTCTCTCTCTCTGTCAAATAAATAAATAAATAAATTTTAAAATGTATTACTTAAAAAAAAATAATGTGTTAACTTGTATGAGTGAATACAATCGTTTCTCTTTTTTTGAGGTATTCCATTATGTGTGTGTGTGTGTGTGTATGTGTATGTATATGTATACCTGTGTGTGTGTGTGTGTGTATGTGTGTTTGTAGCTCACATCTTTATCCCCTCATCTGTCAATGGACATCTGGCTCTTTCCATAGTTTGGCTACTGTGGATTTTGAATTTTTTTTTTATATTTTATTTATTTATTTGACAGAGAGAGATTATAAGTAGACAGAGAGGCAGGCAGAGAGAGAGAGAGAGGGAAGCAGGCTCCCTGCTGAGCAGAGAGCCCGATACGGGACTCGATCCCAGGACCCTGAGATCATGACCTGAGCCGGAGGCAGCGGCTCAACCCACCGAGCCACCCAGGCGCCCCGGCTATTGTGGATTTTGATGCTATAAACGTTCAGGTGCATGTGCCCCTTCAGATCACTACATTTGTATCTCTGGGTTAAATACCCAGTAGTGTGATTGCTGGGTCATAGGGTAGCTCTATTTTCAACTTTTTGAGGAACCTCTATACTGTTTCCCAGAGTGGCTGCACCAGCTTGCATTCCCACCAACAGAGTAGGAGAGTTCCCCTTTCTCCGCATCCTCACCAACATCTGTTGTTTCCTGACTTGTTAATTTTAGCCATTCTGACTGTTGCAAAGTAGGACAGTGGTATCCCACTGTGAAGTGGGAAGTGGTATCTTATTGAAGACAGCACTCATTTTAGACACCAGTTGCAAGTATCGGGTCCCCAGGATAGCCTCATTTCTCGTTGAACCTGCTACAAAATTGCAGGATCCCCCACACCCCCAACCAACATTCAACATTCAACATTCAACGTCCGCTGTTACTACAACGACTCAAAGAACTCAGGCAAGTGCTGTACATGCT
This sequence comes from Mustela putorius furo, assembly GCF_011764305.1. NCBI lineage: Eukaryota > Metazoa > Chordata > Mammalia > Carnivora > Mustelidae > Mustela > Mustela putorius. The sequence continues at coordinate 6,816,138 of NW_025422010.1, read as the reverse complement.
ATGAGAGTTTATTTTAAAGGATACAAACACAGCCAGATGAAGAAGTACATAGGACAAGGACCAGAAGTACCCCAAGTGCAGGAGCCTCAGTCCCAGTGGAGTTGAGGCATGCAACCCTCCCAGCACATGGATGTGTTTGCCAACTCAGAATCTCCCCAAATCCCATTATTTAGGTGTTTTTTATGGAAGTGTCATTATTTAAGCATGCTTGTGGCCATTGTCAATGAACTCAATCTCCAGGTCTTCCTCCCTCCCCAGAGGTTGGGGGAGAGGGGGTAGGGAGAATGAAGCAGAAAATTCCAAGATTCTGATCAACTCTTGACCTTTCTGGCGACTGGATGCTACCCTGATGCTATCTAGGATAGCAAGAGTCACCTCATTGGAACACCTCATCATTCCAGAAATTCTAAGAGTTTGAGAAGCTCTGTTTCAGGAATTGGGACAAAGACCAAATATCTTTCTGATCTTACCACAGCAACTTTAACTCTCCTTTGCCAGGGAGGGTAACATTTCACAGGTTCTAGGGGTGAGATGTGAACACCTTTGGCAGGGGAGGGGATGTTGTTCTGCTGACCACAGCAGACTAGAGCAGTTTGCGAGCACCGTAATGCTTTGGGAAACTCAATGCGAGAGCATCATGGTACACGGAAGAAGTGGTAAGCCAAACCACTACAACTCAAGTGTTATATTAGAGTGATGGAGAGAAAATAGAAAGAAAGGCATCTGCAGGGCACTGTGAGGCAGAAATAATAATTATGTAACAAATATGGAGCTCATGATAATTCTCTTAGATCACGCCCTACAATGAATATGTCAGTTCTCTGATGACCTAATAAATGCATTACAAGAATGTTCACGATCTACATAAATTTAAGCACATGAGAGTCTGATGTTAGGGACCCAACTCTCCTCCGCTGACAAACTACCTTCTTGTCACCATGGAGAAATTCCGAAGCATCTCATTTATGTTCCTTACCTCCTCCCTCCTCACCTCACCTCACACTACTTCCAACACTGGCTGATGTGGATGCGGGATGTGGGGAGGGAGCACAGAGAGAGACACCTTCCTCCCTAAGCTTCATTCTATCCCATGATATCAGTGACCAACCTACCAGTGACTTGTGGGTGAGATTAATAAGCCACAGAATAAAGTCCCCACGTACCCAGGTGATTCACAATCACAGACTTTCTCTCAGTGCCTGCCAAGGACACCTTTACAGGTTTCTAAGTCATCAGCTCCTCTTAATCTTCAACACCACCCATAGCGGCACCTTCGATATAAAAACAATTGCGTATTGATAGGTGAGTTTCACGGTTGGTCACTAATAGCCAAAATCACTCTAGATGGCAAATGTGCCAGGCACCTCTGTTTCAAACACCGTCATTTATTCCAAAAATAAAGATCATGGCAGTTAAAGAAGTATGGTTTGGGGGGATGGGTGGGGATTGATCATGTAACTATGATATGATTTAGAGAGACGAGAATATTTCTTGAAATCTAAGCCATCATCAACTGTGAGATGCATCCCTATTTTAGACTCTGGGGATCTGGTGCAGGGTCTTTTATGGGGTTGCAGTGAAGCTGTCAGCTGGGGCTGCCTTCATCTGGGGCTCAAGAATTCACTTCCAGGCTCGTACACATGTCCAGGTCCTTCCAGGACTTCCAGGTCCTTCCGGCTGTTGGCCGAATACCCCAGTTCCTTGCTAAGTGGCCAAACTGTCAGCAACCTGAATGTCACCCCCAGAATGAGGAGAGCCCAAGATGGTGGAAGGAAGCCCCAGTCTTTTATAGTCAATCACAGGTGTAACCCTCACTGACTTCTGCTATGTCCACAGATAACCTCTGGTACAACGTGGGGGAAGATTCTCCAAGGGCCCGAATCTGGAGGCTAGTTACCACAGTATATATTACCAAAAAGAACCTGAAACTAATTTGTTTCTCTAGGTAGCATTTATTGAGCACTTACTACATACCCTGCCCCAGTAACTCATTTAAAATAATTAAATGAGGGACACCTGGGTGGCTAAGTCATTGGGTTTATGCCTTCAGCTCAGGTCACGATCCCAGGGTCCTGGAGTCGAGTCCCACATCAGGCTCCCTGCTCAGCGGGAAGCCTGCTTCTCCCTCTCCCACTCGCCCTGCTTGTGTTCCCTCCCTTGTTGTCTCTCTCTCTCTCTGTGTCAAATAAATAAATAAATAAAATCTTTAAAAAAAAAAAAAAGGAACTCAGTGAAGGACACCTGGGTGGCTCAGTCAGTTAAGCATCTGCTTTTGACTCAGGCTGTGGTCCCAGGGTCGTGGGATTGAGTTCCTTATCAAGTTTCCTGCTCAACAAAGAGCCACTTCTCCCTTTCCCTGCCCCATACTCATGTTCTCTCTCACTATCTTGCTATCTCTCTCTCTCAAATAAATGAATACATTATTTTTTTAAAAAGAAATAAGAACAACAATCCTATGGGATGAACCTTATTATTATCATCTGTTGTTGTTGTTTTTACATGTGTGGAAACTAAAGCTTAGAAAGGTTTAATAACCTATCCAAGATCACCAGTGAGTCGAGGGAGGGCTGGGACTTCTGATCTTTTCCCTAAAATGCCACCCAGCCTTTGCTTCAATATAAATTATTGAAATGTCAACAATGAAATCCCATTATCAAATTAGACTTTTTGAGAATCTCCAAGATTTTTTGTTTTCTTGACTATTGCCATCACCAGTGCATAAGAAAGTACTCCATTGTATTGTGACACTTTTAAACTTTACCTAATTTATTTTTTTTAAAGATTTTATTTATTTATTTGACAGAGAGAGATCACAATTAGGCAGAGAGGCAGGCAGAGAGAGAGAGAGAGGAGGAAGCAGGCTCCCCGCCGAGCAGAGAGCCCGATGCGGGGCTCGATCTCAAGACCCTGAGATCATGACCTGAGCCCGAGGCGGAGGCTTAACCCACTGAGCCACCCAGGCACCCCTAAAGTTTACCTAATTTAATTTGTTATGATAACTATTTACAATTTTTTAAAATCAAGTGTGATGGTCACTGGCTCCGGTGTTCTCTAGACTTTTAGGCAAGAAATGAGCAAAACTGTCTGCTAAAACCCTTGGTTCACAGTAGTAGGTATCATCCTGAAAGACAGGACAGAAGAATAAAGTGTAAACCTTCAAGAAAATCTGAACAATTTCCTCTGAAGGCATAATTGTCTCAGAAGACAGTATTTAAAATTATTTTCGTAACTTTACAAAAGGGATGTTAGACAAAAGAGACTGCTTTTTATTCTAACATAGAGATGTTCAAATATTAATTATCTCAAACTCTTGTCAAAGAGTAGACATGATCACACTCCCCCCTATACTCAGGAACAATAAAAAAGAAAAAGTAATATAACGTTTAGACTGCTCTCTGAGCACAATGGAAGTACAGGCAAGCCCTAAGTCACAAGTCCTTGTGACCCTAAGACTCATCACCTACAATGACTCACTCTAACCCAGCTGATAAAGTAACAGAGCTTATGAAATTAGTTCACTGAGTTTCCAATTCATATAAGACAAAGCAATTTTTCTTAGATTTCTGCAAAGTAAAACCTACTGGCATCATCAGTGTGGAAACAAAGCCATCACATCCAGAGGAAATTAAGGATTTAGGTTGGACAACTGGATGGAGCTTGAAATAGCAACCAGTTGTAACCAAGCAAAGAAAGCTGTGGATGAGGTATTCAATTCACTGTTAAATCTTTCCTTGAGGAGCACAGAGCTAATGAAGTCTGTCCTTGGGTGGCGTCTGGCTGGGGTCCAAGAGAGGGAGCAAGGAAGAGCAGACTAAGAAGACCAGCAGTCCAGACCATCACAGAGTAGGGGTGCTCCAGGACAGGGGTGGGGGGGTAGAGAGGAGTGCAGGTGTGGGGCAAAGGGCAGGGATGAGGGGGTAGGAATCCAGCAGACAATAGAGAGTTCAGGGACTCAGCGTTTCTGCAGGCTGGACAGTGATCAAAGAAGCAACTGATACTGATAAATCGTAAGTGCCAAGTTTTGAACCCCTAAGCCCAAGTCTTTGTGCTCTTCCTGTCTCCTTAGGGAGCAGAGGCCCCAACAGACTGGCTTGTGGCAGGGTATTCTGAATGCAGCACTGGAGAACCACACAAACACGGAGTTGGTGGCCACTCTGTTTCCTCGGTGCACACCACAGAATTCTGCAGGAATCTGAAGCTTGGGAAGTTTGCCAACATGGGGTGCTTGGGTGGCTCAGTCTGTTGAGCGTCTGCCTTCAGCTCAGGTCATGATCCCAGGGTTCTGGGATCCAGCCCCGTATCAGGCTCCCTGCTCCGTGGGGAACCTGCTTCTCCCTTTCCCTTTGCCTGCCGCTCCCCCCGCTTGTGCTGTCTCTCTCTCTCTCTCTATCTATCTCTATCTATCTCTATCTCTATCTCTATCTCTATCTCTATCTCAAGTGAATGAATAAAACCTTAAAAAAGGAAAAAGAAAAGGAAGTTTGTCAACAGAAGAATATACATGGAGCTATTTCACTCACAGTTTTTGTTCCAGAGGCATACCAGATTTTCAATAAACGGTTTTGTTCATTAAAGAAAGAGTGAGGGAGAGGGAGACAAAGATGAAGGAAAAGAAGAGGAAGATGAATAAGGGTGGAAGGGTCAAGGGAAGGAAAGAAAGGAAGGAAAATGACAAAGAAAAGGAAGGAAGGAAGAGAGAGGGACATCACTTTGGTGGGAATAAAAGTATACACACACACACACACGCACACACACACACCCCACAGCGATCACCCTAAAGAAATTAGGTATTTTCTGGCTTTACCTATTACCTTAGCCCCTCTTGAGAACATCCTTTGGGGTAAGAGCAGATAATGGCTGAGATATGTCTATATATTTTGGTTTGAGTTTATTTTTATCTCTAGGGTAAGTTACATTTTGTTTTTCTCTGAAACCTAATCTTAAAGACAGAGGGTCTCCAGGCGAATAATTGTCAGAAATACTAAAAGTAGTCAGAGACGACAAGAACTGTCGATGTCCCCAGCAGGTGGCGCAAGCGGCCCTCTACTGTGATGAGACTCCGCAGCCTGATCCATCCAGGATCCAAACCGGCTTCTCCTTCATATGCTGATTCAAACAGTAGATCCCAACCAGGTGAGGAGTTAGGTTAGAAAGGAAATCAGTCAGCAGAATTCCAAGAGACATTAAGAAGGGAAGACAAAACCTGGAGGCTTTTAATATTATTTCTCACATTGAACTGTTTAAAAGCACACAATGACCTCACACACAGATCGTCCCATTCATATCGTTTTGGGCTCTGAAAAGTTAAGAATTCTTTCAAGGTAGAGTTTTACATTAAGTAGCAAAGGACAACAAAGTACCAAGAATTATGGTATCTGGAAATATTTGTATTAATTGGTGAACGGCTTATCACAGGGAAGGATCTCCCGTAACAAATTAAGGATAAATCAATTCCCAAGGAAACCTCAGGAAAGGGCATGTTGATTAGAGATTGTTGAAATCAACCAATGTTTCTGCTGCTTCGCTAGTTTCTTACAAACAAATACAGTGTTCTTGCTCACACTTTGAGCTCGGGGCTAATGCATTTTTTGGTAAGCAAACAAACAGTAAGTAAAACTGAAAACATCTGTATCCCCAGGGACCAGGTATCCCTCTTTGTGAAGGCAGGGAACATAGTATGTTATCCTCGGAATCATCTTCACCAAAATCTGGGACAGAAAACAGAACTTTATTAATTAAGGCTTCTTAAACGTCTGCCCTCAAATAAGGATTTGGAATGTTCAGGTCAGTGACTAATTTCCAGTGAATAGTTGTCCTGTCAGCACCTACTGTCTTCCTTTCCTCACATCCACTGATGTTTTAACTCCCGGCCGTCTGCTTCCCTGTCCGTCTAACACCAGAATTTTATTTTTTAAAGCTCCTTTAAAATATAAAAGTAATGTATGTGAACGGCAAGAAACTCACAAACATGGCACTGCCTAAAAGAAATTTCCCATGCCTGAGTAGATATTGGCCACACAGACTTCTAACAAGAGCTTGTGTCCAGAATATACAAAGTCCTACAATCAATTAAAAATAAATAAATAAATAAATAAATAAATAAAGAGAAAAATGAGCAACAGATGTGAATAGACACTTCCCCAAGGAGGATACTCAAATGGACAGTCTCAATTTTGTTAGTAACCAGCTGTAAATGAAAACCATGGTGTGTGTGAGGGCTTTAAAATAAGTCCAGGGATGCCTGGGTGACTCAGTCAGTTAAGCGTCTGCCTTTGGTTCAGGTCATGACCCCAGGGTCCTGGGATCTAGTCCTGCATGGGGCTCCTTGCTCAGTGGGGAGCCTGCTTCTTCCTCTGCCTGCCACTCCCCTGCTCATGCACTCTCACGCCCTGAAATAAAATCTTTAAAAATAAAATATTCTTTGACATATTCTTTGACATATTCTCCTTGCGCTGCTGCTGGTGGGTGTACAACTGGTACCACCATTCTGGAACACCGTGTGAATGGTCTCCCTAACCGTGTGCATGAACAGATACATACCCTATCATGCAAGTCCACTTCGAGGACATCCGTACAGAAACGCATGCACATTAGACATCAACCCTCACGTGCAAGTATATTCACAACAGCGTCATATAGCAGCCCAAACTGCAAAACCACCAACAGTATTTGGATAAATAAATGGTGGCGTGTCCACACGATGGAGTGCAAATCAACTGCAGCGACAATTCCGAACTCTATCTAGCTGCACGGACTAAGCCCGGGGAGTCTCACAGGATGCGGGCAAGAAGCCAGACACAGAAGAATTAACCCTGAACAGATTCTATAGTCAGCATCCAATAAGGGGAGACAAACCACACGGTGGCTTATCCCAGTATACAGAACTGCGAGCTAGGTATAAAGCTATTAACTAGACGACTAAAAGTCAAAAAGAGGTTTCAGGGAGGTAGCTACTAACCCCCTCGGCCTGGGGAATAAAAAGAGAAAAGTGGGAATTCCTGAAATCCAACAGCTTGAGGGCAGGGCCCCGGCCCAACCCCTCTGGGGCTGGGATCGGCGTCCCGGGGTGCGCTAAAGCTGGTTCTGTAAATGCTGCGAAACTTACAAACCAGACGAAACTACCGCGGCAGGAAGCCGCAGCTGCTGCGGGCGGAGAGGGGCGTGCGGGGGCGGGGAGCGGGTTGCTAGGGTAACGTTGGCAGGAAAGGGAGCCAACAGGAAGCCAGCAGGAAGAGGCAAGTCCCGCCCCCCCCTCCGCCCCGCCGCAGGTTCTCTGCAGCTTTCTGGTCCGTCCCGGGACGAAGGGGTCGGTTGGAGGGAGTCTCGCCCGCAGTCGGGTTTGGAACCAAGAGGCTGCAGCTTGAGAGCTGGCGCAGAAGACATATATTAACGTTCAGAAGCAAACAAAATGGATACGTGGTGTTAATATTGGGACAGTGGTTACCTCGTGGAGGGGGGAGGGAGGAGTAGCGGGGTGGGGGGTGGGTTAGGCACAAGGGGAGCCTCCGGGGTGCTAGGATAGCTTGCGCGTTCACCTGGGCGACGAGTATACCGCAGTGTGGGGAGAGCTTTCCGTGAACACCCCGCCTTCTGGTTATAAAACGCAACAAAGATTCCAGGAGGCTTAATTCAGTGTAACCCAATGAGTACGGACTGGAATCTCATCTAAACTTGAAGATAGGCCCTTTCTTGGAATGTTGCCCTGATTTCCTTTTTTCTCATTGATCACTTCTCCTCCGAAGTCTTAGGAAAACCGTCGTCTGATTTCACAGTTTAACGCAAATTGCATTACTGTGCCATGTATGACGTCCAAGGCGCTAGTTTCGTCCTCCCAGAGAAAATAAACCTGAGGACCAGAAAGCCAAGGTTACGCCTTCGTACCCCCCGAAATGGCATAGCTCAGACTAAACTCAAGTGTCCTGTTATCTAATTAATAACTAGCTTCAAACTCAACTGAAGTGCTGATGAGTTAAAATAACTCTTCATTTGGCACCGGGTCAAGATGAGATCGTTGTCAGTTTCTTTATTAAGAAAGGGGGGGAAAGGGGGAAGAAAGGAAGGGAGGGAGGGAAGGAGAAAGAAAAGAAAAAAGGATTTAAAAAAAAAAAAAAAGCCGCCAGGCCAAAAGATGACCAGGGGAAAGTGTACCCTGCTCCAGGAGAGGGAGAGAGGGGAAAGTCATTTAATGAAAAAATCTGTTTTCTCTATTATCTTGAAAATACAAATGCCTTGGCTGAGCTTTGGGCACAAGAACCACAGCGTCTGGGCCTCCGCAGGCAGTGGGTCCCACGCGCGACCTTTGTCCCACTTCAGGCGGCTGCATTCACGCTTATCCCTGCAGGCGGCCACGGTCCCTGTTTGTCCTCTTCACTGAGTCCTCAAGCTTGCAGTTGAGCAGGCACTCATCACTTGCTATAGAAAGTCCCTCTTCACACGTCAGCCAGGCTATTTTTAAAATCCCTCGTGGAGATCCCCAAAATAAAAGTACCGCGGGGCCGGGCCACCGCAGCCGGGTCCTGCCAGCCTCTGCGCTGCAGCCTGGCCAGCGAGAGGACCGTCCTGCACCCCCCGCGAGAGAACCGCCTCCGGACCCCGGAGGGAAGACAGTCCCGAGCTCCCCCCACCCCCGGAGTGGGGGACCGCCTCCAGACCCTGGGGATCCGCCAGGAACCCCCGGAGGGGCGGTCTCCACGCGGCCCTGCTCTCTTCCTTCTAGGCGTGGCAGGCTCTGCCTTCTTTCCCTGTTCTTTCTGGAAAAGGCCGTCCTCTCCGCCTCCTTGCAGTCCCTTTCCCAGGACTGACAATGGCCCTCTGCCCACCTTTGTGCCTGATCCGCCCGGAAGCTTCCTCGTTGGTGGCCAAGGGCCCCTAAGACTTGAGTCCCCACCCCACCCTCCGGCCTCTGTAACCCCCTTCCCCCACCCTGTTATGCACGCGGGGACGGGACAGGGACTTGGAGGGGTGCCCCGGGCAGGACTTGGGAGGGCTGTTGGCTTGAACCTGGTGTCTGAACCCTTCTCCTTGGCTACTGTCCCTGGGCAGTCTGGGCCAAGCAGAGGCTGGGACAGGTTCAGGGGCCTTATTTGGCTCACATAAAGAACCTTCCAGGACTTCATTCTCCCTCCCCGCACCCAGCCCTCATATAGCTGTGAGAAAGTCTGATTTATAAAACCATTGGTTCAGCCACTGGGTGGCTCAGTCCCTTAACGTCTGCCTTGGGCTCAGGTCGTGATCTCAGGGTCCTGGCAGGTAAGGCTCCCTGCTCCCCGGGGAGTCTGCTTTTCCCTCCCGCTATGCCTCTCTTCCCCACTCATGCTCACAGGCACACGAGCTCTCTCTCTCAAATAAATAAAATCTTCTAAAAAAGAAACTCATTAGTTTAAAAAAAAAAAAAAAAGACTCCTAACAGTAGAGGACAAACTGATGGTTGCCAGAGGGGAGGTGGGTGGGGAGTTGGGGGAAATCAGTGAAGGGGATTAAGAGTACACTTACAATGAGCACTGAGTACTGTATAGAATTGTTGAGTCACTATATAGTACACCTGCAACTAATATAATACTGTATGTTCACTATACTGTCATTAAAGTGTTTTAAAAATAAATGAAGCCCACTGATTAAGAAACTAGAAACAATGTTTTTTTCTAGGAAGGAGAACTGGGTGACTAGAAAATGGGGTAGGGGTGAAGCTCATTTCATACATACCCTTTTTGACCTTCCGGATTTCATTCATATGCAAAAGTATTCCTGTTATTAAAATAAAACTTTGCTTTTTCATTGTGGCTAGTTGCATAGGTATGTTCAAGTGGTGAAAATTCAGTGAGTTCTATGTTTAAGAGCCAGAAAAACTTTGTAAGAAAAAATTCCGCTAGGGCCCCTGGGTGGCTCAGTCTGCTGAGCACCTGCCTTTAGCTCAGTCATGATCCAGGAATCCTGGGATCAAGTCTCACATTGGGCTCCCTGCTCAGTGGGGAGTCTCCTTCTCCCTCTGGCTCTCACCCAGCTCTCCGGCCCTCTATCTCAAATAATAAATAAAAATCTTAAAAGAAAAGAAAAGAAAAGAAAAAAATCAGTTAAGTTCTATGTACTTTTCTGACTATATATGTACATCAATAAAAAGTTTTTAAAAATTAAATAAAAGCTCTAGACAAAGAGCAGAGCACCGGCCACTATTGGTCGTGCAGGCCTGTGTGCGCTTGGCAAGCCACCTGGATGGGCTTGGGACCCAGACCAGCTCCAGGCACCCTCAGTCCCTCCTGTCTGTTGCCTGCCTTCTCTCAAACCTCCCGGGTGCACACTCTGAGTACATTCCTACTTTCTAATCTCTCTAGGAAGTCAGCAAAGCCTGGAATGTTAACATTTGTATTTCAGTGGAAAATCATTCATAGCAATTCAGTGACTCAAAATGTAACTGTGTCCTAGATTCCTGCCTTTTAGTTGGAAGGCATTGTTCTCTGTTAAAAGTGTTCCAGACTATAGCACTTCAGTTGGAGAGATTATATGCCTGTAGTAAGGGGGCCTTTTTCTGCTCTCCCGGTCTCCTTGGGAATTCTAGCATGCTTCAATCAGGTTTTGAAAGCAAACATGCTTTACTCAACAGAGTATGTGCCGGCACTAGAGTGTAATCCCCACAAGGACAGGATCCCAGGGTCTGAAAGAGGGCATGGCACATAATAGGAGCTCACATGCTTGTGGAATTAATATTTGTAAGTGAACTGAGCCAACAGTGACTGAAAGGACCTGTCCCTTCTCTTTTCTCTGTTTCTGCCATTTGCAGGCACAGACACTAAGGTAACAAAAATGCAGTCAAAAATCAAAGGAGTGCTTTGGTATGTAAATATCACCTGTTCATACATAAACAGTTTAACATTAATGTCTGATAGTCACAAAGCATCTTACTGATTTTGAAGTCATGAGAGATATGAAAGCATATTTACATTTCAGTCTTCTATCTCTAACCCCTAGGTTCTGGCTCCTAATAGAGTATGGTAGTTGTCAAACAAATCCAGAACAATGGCCAATGACATATATAAGGATTTTAAAAGAGCGGGCAGTCCAAGCGAGGATTCCGAGATCTAAATAGGTACACACTTGTGTAGCAGAAAGGTTAGATGGTGTGATTTAATCAAACGGTTGGGGGAAATAGCATATAGTATGATGCATTCAAGCTGGCAAGAGGAGGGGTCCCTGGGTGGCTCAGTCGGTCAGGTATCAGGCTCTTAATTTTGGCACAGGTCTTGATCTCAGGACGGTGAATTCGAGCCCTGTTTTGGGATCCAAACTTAGCACGGAGCCTACTTAAAATAAACAAAAAAAGTTGGCAGAGGATAGAGATATGTCAGAAAAGAGAAGAGGGTGGCTTAGGGAAGGAAACATTGAAAATCTTATTTTACATCAGATAGCTTTAAGTAAAAAGAGCACTCAGTAGAGATGGGGGTAAAATTAGATACAAAATGTGAACTCATGGCATTTACTCAAGTGGCCTAAGTCAGTGTCATTTCCCCAGGGTCCCTCAGCTGCTTTCACTCAGAGCAGCTACTTCCGTGCTGTGAGAGAGGAAAAATAAAACCCAGCCTGACACAACTCGCTTGCTGTCAAAGATATGAGGTATGTCATGATCACTAAGGAGCCAGTTTAAATAAAGGTCTCCCATGGGCTACATTGTGACAATTTGAGCATTAAAAAGAAAATAATCATTCTGTAAAAAACCATAAGTCCATTATGACCTCAAAAGAGGCCAACGGTATGAGGTATGCTTTGGGAAAGCTATACATAAATTTCTAATAACAGATTCAGAAAATGCTGTGCATGGATAACCCCTGATTGTACACCAGGTTTGTATTTGTTTGTATATTGTATTTTTTTTGTTGTTTATATAATGTCAGGCAGAGTGAATCAGGGCATGGAGAGTTGATCTGCAGCTACAGGACTGACTCTGAGCTCCTCTGAGGGGGATAGCGGACCAGAGAGAAGGAGGTAGGGACCAGGCAGGGGGTAGCTATAATCAGGGGGAAAACATTCAGAGCGAAAAAATTTTTAAAAAGCAAAGAAGTGAGTTACCAGGTAGCAAGGAGGTCTTTGGGAGTGGGGGTACCAGCCTGACTCACTGGGCTTCAGTCCTGAGACCCCACACCTGCTCTGTTGCCTGGGATGTGGGCTCTGATGCCTGGGCTGGAGAATACATTTCTAACTCTGGGATGAAGAAGGAAACGAAGGCTGTATTATATGGGACTTGCTTGAGTTGTGTTTATATAGTTGAGACAGTACGTTAGGGAATCTTTACACTATTTTATGTATGGTTTGCTGTGAGGATGTTTGATAGGGTTGGGGAACCTGATTTGTTGGGTTCTGATCTTTATTAGTTGGAGAAGCACACTTAAGGGCATAAGGTGATTTTGCCCCTGAGAATTATAAAAACTCCAAGTTGAAGTATTTGAAAGAATTAGATATTACATTCGTAATTACAGCTTGAAATATCTAAGATAATTTAGCCAAGCTGGGAAATACTGTTGTTTAAGGGAATTTAATCTGTCAAATTAATACACAAATTGAGCGTGGATGAAAGAACAAGGAAAAGTTGTCTTTTGACCTTCTAACGTTATTAGATGGTTGACTAGTTGCACAAGATTTATCAACGGAGGGTAAAGGGTAAAGAACTTTTGGTTCTTAATTTTATAATTTTAGATCATTAACTATTGATTTTTTAAAAAGTCTTTTCTTTTTGGAGAATAATGCTACCTCCCCATTGACAGCTCTCTACCACAGTTTAGGAAAGTAGAAGAGGTGCAGTTGCCCATGCCACAGAAAGGCCAAGGCTCTTTTCTCCTAAAACCCATACAACTTTTTTCAGATTAATACAATTTTTGGAATATTTATATAACAACTGTGTTTTCTAAGGGGGTTCTTTTTTTTTTTTTTCTTCTTGGAAGGACATTTTGCAAAAGAGACAGAGAGAGAGGAAATGGAGTTGGAGGGGGAGAGAGAGAGAGAGATCTGTTTAGTACTTGGAGAAGTTCATGAACCTGGAAAGTTCTAGGGATTCTCACCAATGACTTGTTTTTCTTGCTTTATTAACAAGGATGAAGAGCCATGTTCTGTTGACCCCCTCCCCCCAATACTTTCCCTCTTGGTTAAGGAAAGACTCAGGTGTGGGGGGGGGGTTGGGGGGTGTCCCGTGGGACATGGCTTTTACCATGGTTCCCAGACTTCTGGGAACATCTGGGGGGAAAAAAATCTAAAAAAAAAAAAAACCAAAACCAAAAAAAAAAAAATCCCCAAAATACACATTTTTTCTTTTCCTTTTTTTTTTTTAAGTGACCTACATAGATTTGTCAATCATTTATGTGGCCAAATGGGAAGGAAAAACAAAAACAAAACCCTGCCATTTCGCATCACAATCATTTTTTTACAGATAGGACATTTTAACATCAAAATGCAGAAAGGACACGATTGGCCAAGGACTTTTTTTTATTCACATGAAATGCACTTATCTAAATGGAAATCTCACAGAGTTGTCCCTATTACTCTTGTGTGGTTGTAGCTGTCAGCTGACGGTGCTCACCTGGGAATTACAGCCCCAGAGACAAGGCTGACTGCGCAGGGTGGGGTGGGGAGGGTGCGGGGGCGCGGGTCCCCTGCCCCACCTCCTTTCCTCGATTCGTACCCTCACGCATGCGCAAGGACGCCCCTCTGGGTCTCCTCCCTCTGAGTCCTGAGCTGCCTGGCCTTCCTTTCCTCTTAGTGGGCGCAAATGTCAGCTTCATACTCTTTAAAGTGTCTGTGTCCCTTGTTTAAGGAGCCTTTCGAGTTATTATTTTCCGCATTATTTTAGCCTCCAGAGTTGTCACTGGGCCAGTCATGAGCCCAAAGACATCATTTGAGCCCATCCCTTCTCCAGGGGACAGCTGTGAGAAGGAACGCCCTCTTCAGAGCTGGGAAGCGTCGTGGGGCCCGTGTGCTTTCCTGGGAGGAGATTTAGAATTGTTTTGCTGTTTCTATAACCATCTTTCCCAAAGAAAATGGGAAAAAAGAAAAACCCTTCCATGTATTAAAACACCTCTGTTCTCAGACCACAAGTATTTTCCATGTGTTATCCATCTCGGAGAGAGATGGAGGATTTTAAACTTCCTGAAAAGCTCCTAATATCTTTGATTACTAAAAGGAAGTTATAGTAGAGTTTTAGAGACTCCTGAAAAGCTACCTAATACATTTAATTACTAAACGAAGTTATGTTAGAGTTTTCCACAAACTCGGAAAAATTAAAATATAAATTTTAATGTGCAGTATGCTTCACTTTCCTTTCAACACTTTCAATTTGTGGGACTCCAGAGTGACTCAGTTGGTTAGCCTCTGCCTTTGGCTAAGGTCATGATCCCAGGGTCCTGGGACAGTCCCCAACTTTGGATTCCCTGCTCAGTGGGGAGTCTGCTTCCCCCTCTTCCCCCCCCAACCCTCCATCTCTATCTCTCTCTCTCTCTTTCCCCCTCTTTCATGCTCTCTCACGTGCTGTCTCTCTGTCTGGAATAAATAAAATCTTCAGAAACAACAATAATAAAGACTTTCAATCTGTATATCAATGTTTCATATGACCTCTTCCAATTGGAATATCAGTGCCATGATTAGGCAAACATCTAAGACATGTTCATTCACTCAGCAAGTGCTTTTAAAGTACCTACCGTGTGCCAACTATAGCTTTGGCTTTGGAGACACAATAATGAAAACTCACCCTTTTCTACCAAGACGCTTAGGAATTTATTAGGAAGAAACCGACATGTTGATCAATGCTTGGGAAGTGTTCCCAGTGCTTTCTTAATGACCTGGGCAGGTACAATGGAGCATAAGGGAGGGGGGCATCATCAGTTCTTCCTGAGAAATGGCAAGGAGGGACAGCAACCCTTCACCAGGGTGGGAAGGAGACACAGGGAAGGCAAGTCTGGTCAGCAGACCAGATCGTGAGGGGTCTGGGGGTCTCCCACAGGCAGGGGAGGCTGTGCCCGTTATTAAGCTATTGGCCTCCAGCTCAGCACCATCCTTCTCTGCTCTGCAGTTAGACGTCAAGGCTAAGGCTCTGCAAATCCATTGCCCTTTGCCAGCTGGCTCCCTGGGGATCTACCAGTAGGAGTGCAGAGAGGAGACTGGGAGGCTTGAGGAGGGAATGGGCACCTGCTTGCCTGCTGTTCTTGTAACCATGGCACTGGTGAACTCCCAGCTCTTTTCCAGACCCTCATGCCAAGCTGCATGTGCCTTACAGAGGTGACAGTTCCACCAAACAGCACCCTTGCTCTTCCAAGGAAGCCTCTGTCCTGCCTTCTGAGGAGGCCCGGCTCCCAGCCCCAGGGAACCCCTCCCAGCTGGCAGGTTCTGGCATCCCAACCTCTGCCTTGTTTTCCCAGCCAGCCCTAAGGCTGGGAGCTGCTTCCTGCCCCAGTGTATATTTTTATACTGTCTTTGCTGACTAAACACTTTGCTGTTTCTTGCCTTTTTACCTGCTTAGCCAATTTCTTAGATTCAGTTCTCCCTGGTCCTGAGAACCAGGATCAATATCACACTGGGTGTGAGTGGTCCAAGAAAACAGACTTTTAAAGGTCAGAATAGGGGATTGACCCGCATGTGTTTGGCCTTGAAAACGCAGTGCAGGGGCGCCTGGGTGGCTCCGTGGGTTAAAGCCTCTGCCTTTGGCTCAGGTCATGATCCCAGGGTCCTGAGATCAAGCCCCATGTCGGGCTCTCTGCTCAGGGGGGAACCTGCTTCCCCCCACCCCCGGCCTGTCTCTCTGCCTGCTTGTGATCTTTGTCTGTCAGATAAATAAATAAAATCTTAAAAAAAAAAAAAAAGAAAGAAAGAAAGAAAGAAAATACAGTGCATAGTTTCTTCCTGATGAAAACGGGACGCTAGTAACCCAAAGTGTATAATGGCTTCACCATTAGTGAAATTATGGTCAGGGGTTCATGGTGAGGAAGTGTCTGCTGACATGCCTTGGAGGACCAGTGGCCACTGCCCTTGGATGTCCCGGCAAACATTACTGGGATGGTGGAGTTGCCTACTACTTCTCCCTGCCCCAGAGAGCTTTCAGGAATAACACAACCATGCGTGTTCAGCATCTAAGAGCATGGCTACAGGAGCAGGGTACTAGGAGTAATAGATTAGGAGTCCACTGCAAACTGAATTCAGTAACTTCCTGCTGGTTTGAATATGTTTGAGAAAGTCTATCCTAAAATGCTGAATACTTTTGAATATTTTTATTATATAATTATAATACAGTGACTTAAAGCTAGCAAATTAATACATGTCTGAACTAGGGTTACCTACTATTGGTACATAGCCAAACAAATGCTTTCCCAGTGCTCTATAGCTTCTCTCAGACACCGATTCCTAGAACTGGAAGAGATCACCACCCCGACTTACAACACTCCTGCCTCACGCACCTCTACCCAAAGCATCCAATGACGTACTCTCTGGTTTTCCACAGCCCATCCCAATTTTTAATAGCTCTAACTGGGAGAATTTCCAGATCTTGAGCAATGTTTGCCTCACTGTAACTTTCTACTATTAATCCTAGTTTTGTCCCAAGGAATTATGTAGACTAATTCTAGCTCAAGGCAGGATCCAGAATTAGTGGAGCTAATCTTATTCAATTTGGGGGCCGGGGTGGGGTGGTCTCTCTTTCAGAAAAGAAAAAAAAAAAAGAATAACAATTATGAACAGGGTAATAGGTTGAAGGCTTCAAAGAAGACAGGGCAAGGCGGGGTTGGGGGGCTAGGGGGGTTCCGTGCAGAAGCTTCTGTTCCATGAGAGCCAGAGCAAATCCACTTCTGCTCCAGTCTTTTTTCTGGAAAATTCTTCGTGTCACCTTATTCTCCACCATGTTAGGAAGTCTTTCCTTGTCCATGATAAACATCCTTCATTTATCCAGTTGGTTCCTTGGACCTCTTCAGGTTTGTCACCCACCCTCCTAAAAAATGGTGTGTAAACAGTAATTGCCTCTGGAGAAGAAAAGTGGGAGACAGGTGCTGGTGATGAAAGGGGAGCGGTCCCTCAGTGCCCTTGTGACATTTTTGTGGGCTTTGCATGGACCGCTGCACATTGTTGAAATGCCTGGAATCACTAATTTAAGCAAATAACTTTTTAGAACATGCCAAAAACAGAACAAGATTTTCCAGGATGACCTACCCAGCGAGAGTACAGTCAGATTCTAACCTATATGGCTCTAAATATCAAAGAATCCTAACACTTCCATATGCTGATCCCTACCACTTCCAGGTAACCCTAGGCACTCACTCCACACTGGCACCTTGACTCTGAGACCTAAAGAGAAGAGTCTCTATGGACCCCAGTTAAGTTTTCCTTTATCAAGCTATCCACAAAATTCCTTGAAGGCTTTTTCTATCATCTGCTGTGAATTACTTCTCTTGGGTTTGCCATCTGGAAAACTGACACACGCGTTTATTCATTTGGTTGTAAAATCATGAAGTGTTTCCTAGAGTCAAAGACAAAGAGCCAAATAATTCAAGTAATTGCATAATGTGACTAGTTCTACAGCCTTGCCCAGAAAGAGTTCAGCTGCCAGGACCTGGGGGCTGAGACAGAGTGGGGAAGGCTAAGAGTGGAAAAGGACTGAATGCTGAATCAGAGTAGAGAGAAGTGTCTTCAAGGACCCCCAGACCAGGTGGTCTTGGCAGAGGTCCTGAGAAAAGTCTCATCTGAGGCACCTCCCCCACAAAAAGAGGCCATGGGAATGGCGGTGCTTGGACCAGACTTGCAGATAGGCCTCAGAGCATGGCTGAGGGTGGGAGAGCACCGTGGGGCTGACCTCTGGATCTTTCCACGCTTTCCAGAAAACGGCAGTACTCTGGCTAAGCACCAAGTCTAGGGTGGGAAGGGCAGAGCCCACCCGCTGTGAGACCTGCCAGGTAAAACTTTGTATTGCCTAAGTTCTGGTCTGAAACAAATCACACTTAGAATGTCGGCCTGGAGCCAGACTCCTCAGACTAGAGTTAAAATATCATGTCTCAACCTCAACATTAATAACATTTGCGGCTGGAAAATTCTGCATCATGGGCAGTATCCTTGGTCTCTCTCTACTAGATGCTGGTAGCCCTCCCCACACTACGAACACCAAACTTGTCTCTGGACATTGCCAAATGTCCCCTGAAGGGCCAGATCACACTGGTTGAGACCACTGAAAAAGAGGGACATAGTACCTCGGGGACTTGAGTTGCTCTGATTTTAGTTGCATAAATCTACTTCCACCTACCTTTTTGGCAATGCCCTGAGAATGTTTCCTCTACATGAAATAACCTGCCTTTCCTTTTCTATCTGTGGACACCTACTCTTCCTCCTACATCTCCGTGAAGCCTCCCATGACCGCGCTCTGGCCCTTTCTGACTGTGGGTCTGGTCTTTACGCTGCTTCTGAATACTCAAAAAACACTTCTTCTATTATTGTCTTAGTCTCTCTGCAACACATCCATCTGCACAGGTCTGGCCTTCCATAGGCACCCAGTAAATGTTGGAGAGAGTGGACTTAGATGAGAGGGACTAAGAGTTTTCAAAGGAGACTGAGAAAGAAGCAGAAGACATATCAGCAGATATCGAGGTTCTGGGAACAAAGAGAAGGGCATGCCAAGGAGAAGTAATCCCCAGAGTGAAATTGCTGTCGAGAACTGAAGTAGGAAGAAAGATGAGAAAGTGTCTGATATGCAGGACTCAGAAGGGAACTGGTGACATTTGAGAGCAGGTGAGGCAGGGTGTCACAGGGAGTCACACTGCGGCAGGCTGCACTAAGGAGAGGGAGGGCTCCTTCAAGAAGATCCAGACACAATGGGAAAGTGGAGACTAGAAGGAGTGTGGGGCTATACAGAAGACATTTAAGAAGAGGCAGACGTAAGATGTCTATGGGCTGGGCAAGAAGGAAGAGAGAGTCAGTGGACATGAATACAGAGAGTAAACATACCACAGAGAGGAGGTAATTGGTGAAGTGAGGTCCAGAAGGAGAATGGAGGAGCCGGTCCAGAGCACAATGGGGAGGAAATAGAGGAGAAGAGCATCTTTCTTTGAATCAGGAGAAAATAGGTACAGGGGAAGGGTTTTGTGTGTCCCAAAGTGAATTACCTCCTAGTGAAATAGTTAATAGGGCATTTGAACAGTGAGCAGAGAGGATTTGGAAATGTCAGTGAAGGGGAGAGGAAAAGCTCTGTAGCTTCAGTAGCTTCAGTAGCTTCAGTAGTTGAGGAAGTAGAAAGAAGAAGCCAACATTTAATGAGCACCTACCATGTGCTAGATCTTTTAGACGTTACTTCATTAACTTCTCTAGACTGTCCTATTGAAGTTGGTATGATAGCCACTTTCTAGATGACCAAGGGAAGATTGAAAGAGGCTCACTCATCATGAAAAGCCTGATGTCCTGGGGCGCCTGGGTGGCTCAGTGGGTTGAGCCGCTGCCTTCGGCTCAGGTCATGATCTCAGGGTCCTGGGATCGAGTCCCGCATCAGGCTCTCTGCTCAGCAGGGAGCCTGTTTCCTCCTCTCTCTCTCTCTCTCTGCCTGCCTCTCTGCCTACTTGTGATCTCTCTCTGTCAAATAAATAAATAAAAATCTTTAAAAAAAAAAAAAAAAAAAAAAAAAAAAAAAAAAAAAAGCCTGATGTCCTAGCCAGTAGCATACCTGGAATTTGAACCCGGGTTGGTCTGAAGTCACATTCTTTCCAGTGCCCCACTCCCGGAGATACTGAGACAGATAAGGGAGTGGGAATAGGTGCAGGAGAGAAAGAAGTATGGACAGTTCAGACAGGAAGTGGAATATGGGAATGGACTATAGAGATGACTAAGAGCCAGGCAAAGATGGCACAGGCAGAAGACTGGGGAGCTGGAAGAGGGGGCGGGAAATGCTAACCTCCTTCTCCCAGCTTCCATCTTTCCATCCTCACAGACCCCAGGCCCTGGGGATGGGGAAGAGCTTTGGAAGGGGGACTTTATTCTTCGAAAAAGCCAAGTTTCATTTAGGACCAGAGGAGAGAAGAGCTTTCTGGGAAGATGTTGAGTGTGTGTGTGTGTGTGTGTGTGTGTGTCTGTCTGTCTGTCTGTCTGTCTTGGGGGCAGGGGTCTAACAGGGAATTGGGTGTCGGGGATGCCCGGTGATCAAGCCTGGCACAGTATCAGCAGTGGGAGATGGATGCATGAGAAATGAGGATGGGCTCAAAGCCCAGAAGGAGAACAGTCTTCTACCATGTTCGCTGTCAGGGTTGATCTAAGTTGACTTTGGACAGTACTGACTATGAAGGGCTCAGAAATAGACTTTCCGGGTCCACACCTCTTCTCTTCCTGGACACAGCCTATTTATACCACTAACTGTTCTACCTAAGAACAGATAGACCCAAGACCCATCCAAATACTTTGAAGTTTCAGGATAATCTATCACATTCATGAGCAATTCTCCTTCCACGTCCTGAATTACTCTGAGAGGACGATGCTGTTTGCCCAATAAATCACATCTGTAGAAAGAGTCCTTACGCTCTCTTCCCCATCCCAGGCATCACAGGGTATTTCTTTCTCCTTCCTTCCTTTCTTTCTTTTTTAAAGATTTTATCTATTTATTTGACAGAGAAAGAGAGAGAGAGAGAGTGCACACAAGCAGGGGGCATGACAAGCAGAAAGAGAAGCAGGCTTCCCGCTGAGCAGGGAGCCCGATGTGGGGCTTGGTGCCGGGAACCCACGATTGTGACCTGAGCCGAAAGCAGAGACTCAACCAACTGAACCGCCCAGGCGCCCCACAGCGTATTTCTTATAAAGACATTTGATTCTCAGTGATCTTAGAAGGCAGGGAAGCTATGAACCATTTTGGCTGCAGCTGTGCTCTGAGTACCGAGCAAATCTTTCTCTCCCTACTTCAGCCTTTTCTATAGAGGATCCAGAGCAGCCAACAAGGAAGGCAAGCTCCCTGCACTGGGGGGCAGTTAGGAGTCACCCAAAGGGTCTCTTGTGCCATAAAGAGCCTGCAGATCACGATTTGAGGACCTGGAAGGATAAGCGAGTCTGAGTGGACACTGCTGTCCCCCCTTCTCCATTCACATACCCTTTCTTCCCCTCCTCTCCTGGAAGCAAGCAAACCTACTAGAAGTCCCATTAGCCTTAGGACAAGGTTGAGATTATACTTTTGGAAAAATCTGATCCTGTCCTCTCTCTGTGCCTTATATCCATCCTTCATCTGCATTTTGTGTGGCAGACCATATGATCCAAAGTAATTTGATTAAGAGGTAGTTAATCCAGAACAGTAATTTAATTTACACCAAAAAAATCACTGCTGGACAGTGTATCATCTATTTTGTGGGGGTTTTTTGTTTTGTTTTGTCTTGTTTTTTTCTTTACTGAGGTATAATTGACAAAATTGTAGGATATTTAAAATGTGAAATGTGATGATTTGACACATTAGTTTGTGTGAAACAGTTCCCCGCATGGAGTTAATTAACACACACACACACACACACACACACATCACCTCAGTACACCCCCTCCTTTTTTAGGTGTAAACATTAAAGTTCTACTCTCTTAACGAACTTCATTTTAGGTTTTTTGTTGGTTTTCCATGCCCAGCGTGGAGCCCAGTTGGGGGCTTGAGCTCACCACCCTGCGAGCAAGACCTGAGCTGAAATCAAGAGTCAGAAGCTCAACCAACCGAACCACCCAGCCCCCATCCCCACTGTTAGCAAATTTCCTTTCTACATACAGTCTCATCAGCTTTATTCACCGAGTTATATATAAGATCCTCTGATCTTAATCATCTTAGAGCTGGAAGTCTATAACCTTTTACCAACCTCTCCCTATTTCCCCCAACCCCAGTCCCTGGCACCATTTTTCCACTCTCTGTTTCTATGAGTTCCACTTCTTTTTTCAATTCTGCATATAAGTGATACCATGCTTTCTATCTGGCCTATTTCACTTAACATAATATGCTCCAGGTTCATCCATGTTTTCAGAAATGACATGATTTCCTTCATTTTAAAGGCTGAACAATATTCCATTGTGTTTGTGTGTACTGGTGAGTATATATACACATACACACACCATATTTTCTTTATCCATTCATCTGTCAATAGCACTTAGGTTGTTCACATACTATTGTGAATAATGCTGCATTATTTTCACAATTTCTTATTTGAAATCTTTCTTATTCATTTTAAGCAAATCAGAATCTATGTTTTTGATAGTGTCTTCACAATTTTTAAATTTTAAAATCGGTTTGAAAACGAATGTTTCCAATCATCTGCTCATATTTGCATAAGTGTTTATTTATTTGTGCAGTGGAAAGAGAAGGCATTATATTTAGAAATGTCCAAGCCATTGAGACACAGACAAGTGGTGCTGGCTTGAGTTGCTGGTCCAATAAAGCCAAGCATAAGGAGAGAGAAACTCGTTGACCAGCTGGACTTTATGCCTAAGATTTCTGTTCATTCCATGCTGGGCAAAATTCAGAATCTTTTCAGGTTACTTATTGTCTATGGGCTCACATTGCAAAATAAAGAATGTGCTTTCTTTGGCCCTGCTTAAATCTGGAGCCTACCACATACATGTACATACTTCCTGAGGGTAGCTTGCGAGTGGCCATATTGGTGGCCTGAGGAATTCCCAGAAGTCTGTGCTCTGCAGTAGGCCTGACACAGGAGGCCCCAGGTTTGCTGTAATGATGCTTTTACTGTGGGTGGGATCACACAATACCTCTGGCTTAGCCTTAACAATATGGCCTCAGAGTGTGTCTCCTTGTTTTTGATTCTGAAACTTAGGGAGAAGTGGATGGCAGCCCCTTTCTCTTTCTGTACTGTTTCCAGAAGACTTTTTTTTTTTTTTTAGATTTTTATTATTTTATTTGACAGAGAGAGAGAGAGAGGGCGCACAAGTAGGCAGAGCGGCATGCAGCAGGAGAGGGAGAAGCAGGCTCTCTGCTGAGCAGGGAGCTCGATACGGGACTCCATCCCAGGACCCTGGGATCATGACCTGAGCCAAAGGCAGCTGCTTAACCTACTGAGCCACCCAGGCACTCCTGGAAGACTTCACTTTTAATCACAAAACTATTTGGAATCCTGGGGAAATATGCTTTCATCTTAAGTAAACCGTTTTATAAGACACCAAGTTAACTCAACAGTCCACCAATGTGAAATAAGAAACTTAAAACCCTAGCAGCTTGAGAGTTGAAGTGTGTCCTTTATTATAAATGTTAAAAGCATTGCAAATACCTAACAAAAGGCAAATTAAGTTCTGGAATGCGGCTGGCATAAGAACGATGCTCATGATATAAATATGAACACTTTTTTCCCCCTAAGTCGGGAAAAGTAGGGTTGCCTTTGTAGAAGTTAACTTTAACAAATTCAAGAGAGCTCTTCTATATGGAAATAAAAGGAGTGTCTTGTTTTACTTTGTTTTCTGTCTGTGTTCTCTGTGATGGTCCCCCCACAACCACCATTACCTCCAAGAGATGACTCAGCGAGTTTTTTAGTGTCCTCAAGGATGGTACTGGTGCAGATGAAAGGGATGTCTTTGGTCCTAAAAATTAGTATTTATTAGTAAGTTTCTAGTTCAACTTAATTCATTTTCTATTTAGCAAATTTAAACATTCACTTTTAAAAGTGATTTTTATTAAGATTTTATTTGTTTATTTGTCAGTGAGGGAGAGCAGAAGCCAGGGGAGTGGCAGGCAGAGGGAGAGGGAGAAGCAGACTCCCCACTGAGCAGGAGACCCCCCCATCCCCCCTCACCCCCACCCCCCACTCCCCAGCCCCGACCTGGGACTCTGTCCCAGGACCCTGATATCATGACCTGAGCCAAAGGCAGAGACTTAAACCACTGAGCCACCCAGGTGCCCCAGAAATGGAAATTCTTAGTGAAGTTCTGTATTTGCTAGCTTTATTCTGTCAGCTATATATTCCCCAAAGGTATATGGTGATGTATTCTCTCTCTCTCTCTCTCTGTCTTCATGTGTGTATACACAAACACACGTAAACATACACCCATATTCACCTATCCTAGAAAGTACTTCCTATGTTTAAGTTCAGAACGGATTTTGTAAAGTTAGGTAAAAAAAACATTGCCTTAATGAAAATGTGACTAATGTTGATAATTGCCAGAAACTCCATTTTAATAAACTTAATCTATCTTCCAAAGGCATGAGAACTTTTCTCTCTTTTTTTAAGATTTTATTGGGGTGACTGGGTGTCTCAGTGGGTTAAGCTGCTGCCTTCAGCTCAGGTCATGATCTCAGAGTCCTGGGATAGAGCCCCGCAGCATCGGGCTCTCTGCTCAGTGGGAAGCCTGCTTCCTCCTCTCTCTCTGCCTGCCACTCTGCCTGCTTGTGATCTCTGTCTGTCAAATAAATAAATAGAGATCACAAGCAGGCAGAGTGGCAGGCAGAGAGAGAGGAGGAAGCAGGCTCCCCGCTGAGCAGAGAGCCCGATGCGGGGCTCGATCCCAGGACCCTGGCACCAGGGCCCAAGCTGAGGGCAGAGGCTTTAACCCACTGAGCCACCCAGGCACCCTGGCATGTGAAATTTTAAAAGGGCTTTATGCAACAAAGCTGGTTCAGAAAGTTTGTTTAACTCTAAGAAGGGGAGCTGATGCAGACTATTATTACGAAAAAGGGAGTATTTTAACCGCAGAAGGATGTGTGAAAAATAAAGAACTGTCAGGTGAAGAAAGGTCTGGCAGGACTGAGCACATTCATATACTTCCCCCTTTCTGCAGTTGTCAAAATAACCTAAAAAAGAAAGTGCAAGTATCCACACTTTGAAAGGCCAGCGTCTTTGTAATGAAGACATAAAGCTTTGAAATGAATTTCCTTGACTCAGGGCTGGTCATTGTTCCATCCACTTGGAAATGTCAAGTCAAAATGCAGCCATAATTGGATTAAATGCAGCCGACTCTCACTACGTCTTCCTCTCAAATGTTATTAATAACTTGGTAGCATTTTGTATGTACCAACAAACAAACTTTCCCCACAATAATGTAACAATGCCTTTTTAGGTTAAAAAAAAAAGAAAAGAAAGCTTTGCAAATGGAACATAAGCTTTCAATAAAAAGGCAGAGAAACATTTCCCTGAAAACAATCCAGTTTTAAAATACAGGCAGATGGAGGAGTTTGTTAGTAAGGTCCCGTCGCCTTTCATTTGCAACCCCAAGAAACTTCCCCCTTCAGGCAATGAGATCCGAGGGTGAGTTACCCTTGGTGGGTGGGAGGGGTACTATCATGAGAACTCAGAACAAAGCTTGCCCATTTGGTCAGTGCTGACTAAACAAAAATTCTGAAAAAAGATATGGTGAGGCAGAGGCTGTATCCCTCCCACCCCTAGTAGAACGCGGTGGGGGAGGGGCAGAGGAGGAGCCCTGGGAGGGAAGAGTTAAAGCTTAAGGCCAGCCACTCAGCCCACTCCTGCAGAAGGGCGGAGCTGGGGGTAGCGGGAGACGAGATCTTTTCCTGGAAAACTTTAGGAAGCCTGGGCCCCTTCCTGGCTGGATCTGGGAAGCATACACGACCTGATTTCCTTCCACACGACACCAGCTTGGGGGAGGGTGAGCCAGCAAAAGCGAAAATGTCCAAGCTGGAAAGACGAGGCTGGGAACCTCGCCTGGGGAGCATCCCATATCCGCAGTGTCCCCAGAGAGGGGTTCCCAAGACCCGAAAGGGCCCAGAGGCCGAGGGAAAAACTAGCACCATCTGTCAGTACCCCAGAGCAGGATGGCCAAGGCTGTCAAAAGCAGGAATGACCATAGTGGCCTGGATGGGGCTGTCCCATCTCAGCCTCCTGTTAGCGTAAGATAAAGCGAGGTTCAAGGGGGAAGGTCTTCTCCCAAGGCTGAGACCTCTTTGCATGGACCCCACCTAGGGAAAAGGGAGACAGCCCAAAGCTGAATTCGTTGAATTTTGAACTTGGAAAGTCTGAAAATTCACGGACATATCTGAGTTGTCCTAGAAGTAAGTTTTCTGCCATCAGCAGGAGGGGAAGCTAGAAAGAATCCAGTCGCTGGGAAATAGAGTAGGATTGTGAAATACCATCTGCTTTGCTTGTATGATTAATTTCATAAAACCCCTCATGAAGAATTTCAGGTACATGGAACAGGAAATATTGGAAATTTATTTTACAGGACTGAGGTCTTGCAGGTTAGGTTAACATAATGAAGGTGGCATCTGAACTTATTGAAGTATAATTTCACTGTCTCCAGGATCTATGATGGTGGGATCCACAGACACAGAATCCAAGTAAGCAGTGAGTTGAGAAAATAGCAAGAAGAAACAGGAGCCCTAGAAAAGCTTTGCAAAATTCTGAAAGCCAGCACACCTGGTGAATTCTCAGGGATTATCGGGTACAGGGTCACATTCAGCAGGAGGGGTAATGACCACCACACGAACCCCTTCCTCAATGGGAATAATGACTTGGAGAGTTTTTCCATCTCCAGTTTTCCCACAGAAGTAAAAGAGGAAAAATAACCTTCTGAGAATGTTTCTTAATAGACAACTCCTCTGGAACAGAGCTTTGCAAGGACTCCTGGACTGTTCTTTGTTGTGGAGTCACGCACAATATGTTGGGCAATATTTAAATACAGAGCATTTGTGGGTCATCACCTGTCTGACTCAATTTCATGAGAAGTTGTGATGTTGGCTGACTCCGATTATGCGTAAGTGACCTCCCCCACCCCCCCACCCCCACATGCACACAGCTTGGCAGGGAGCTGGGTGGTGGGCGGAGGAGTTGGCTCTGTTGTTCCATCCTGGAGAGCCAGGCTCCCTATGGCCCTCTACAAGACCTCCTGGCTCAGAAAAGCTCCTTACAACTCTAAGTGTGGTGATGCACAGGCAGCCTTCTTTGGGAAACTGCTATAACTGCCTCAAGCTCCCAGACTGAGTGACTTAGAAATGTATTTTCCCACAGTTTTGGAGGCAAGAAATAGAAGGTCAAGGTGTCCATAGGTCTGGTTTCCCATGAGGTCTCTCCTCTCCGCTCATAGCTGACCTTCTCTTTTTGTGTCTATGCCCAAATTCCCTTTCCTTCCTTCCTTCTTTCCTTCCTTCCTCCCCCCCCCCCCTCTCTTTTTAAAGATTTATTTATTTATTTTAGAGAGCGAGCACAGTGGTAGTGGGGGGGGAGGGGGAAGGAGAGACTCTCAAGTAAACTCCCCACTAAGCACCAAGCCCGACCCGGGGCTCGATCTCAGGAGTCTAAGATCATAATCTGAGCTGAAACCTAGTCAGACGCTCAACTGACTGAGCCACCCAGACATGCCCCCAAATCCCTTTCCTTATAAAGATACCAGTCATATTGGATTGGGGCTCACCCTAACAACCTCATTTTAACATAATTCTCTATTTAAAAGCCCTGTCTCCAAGTACGGTCACATTCTGAGGTACTAGAGGTTAGGCCATCAACATATGAATTTTGGGGGCAACAAGCTTCAGCCCGTAACACCAGCTTTCCATACCAGAGGCTAAGAACAGTCAAACATTATCCTGGGCCTAACTTCTAGGAATTCAGATGACATGAACCCAACAAAACTCATCAAATGTCACAAACAGTGAGTCTTGGCCCTGGAGAATCGGATATCAAAGTAATCTGGAGTAAACTAGAAGTATGTAGAAAGAAGAACTTTGTTGACATTTTATTTAGACTTTGCTTTGTTCCAGAAAGGACCTCAGGAGAAAGGAATACCAGATTATTAAGGGTATAAAAGGCACGGCAAAAAGGAGACAGTCTGTCCTATCTGGCCTTCTACTCTCTCACTGCCTCCCCCCCACCCCCCCACCCCAACCCTTTGGCTTCTTCATAGTCACCTTGCATTCCATCTCCTGATGGAACTAGAGTGTCCAATGAGGCTGCATCCTCAGGGTCAGGGCAGAAGGGACAGTTAAATAGTAGTTTTGCAAGGCAGAACACTGTGCTCTAGGGGTTTAACAAAGTAAATGTGATTTCCCAGGGCCTCTGAAAGAGGTAATGAGCGGACTAGCATACAAGTCATGATGGTGAAAGAACTATGTTGTTTCCACGGAGAATGGTCAGTAAAGCATGAGAAACTTGGATAATCTATTAGACAAGCTGATTTCAGTATTCAATGATTAACAGATAATTACTAAATTCCTATTATGTGCCAAGCGATATGCTGATCACTGGTGAGCCAGTCTTTAATAACCAGGGCAAACACACAAGTGCCAAACACCTGGATGGGAACCTATATAATACCCCCCAAAAATCATCTTTTTTTTTTTTAAAGATTTTATTTATTTATTTGAGAGAGAGAGAGCATGAGTGAGGAGAAGGTCAGAGAGAGAAGCAGACTCCCTGTGGAGCTGGGAGCCCCACGCAGGACTCGATCCCGGGACGTCAGGATCATGACCTGAGCCAAAGGCTGTCGTTCAACCAACTGAGCCACCTAGGTGTCCCCAAAGATCATCTTTTGAGAACAATTGAAACTGAAGCGAAGACGGTTATTTGTAATTTGCTCAAATCCACACAGCAAGAAAGAAACGAGGCCAATATTTTAACTTAGGAAAATCTGGTTGGCTCCAAACTTCATACTCCAAACCACATGATTCTACCTTAAGATATCTCAGAGTTAAGCAATGAAGTTATGAAGTCTTTTTCTCTAGATGTTTAGATAGAAGAGCTTTATCTGAAGATATAATTGAGCACCCAGTTTGGTACAGGACGGCTTGGGGGGCAGGGGGAGGGGAGATGTGTGCAGAAAGGTGAGCCAAGAAGGCACCAAATAGAAATTTTGTTAACTTCAAATTTTGCTTGGTGTTGGAAGGGACCTCTCATGAAAATCGGCCATGAAGATCCACAGCTGAATGCATTTAGTTTTAAAGTGAAGCATTCAGAAAATAGTCTTGTGTTTTTTCAGAAGTCTAAATCCATACCTTGGGGGGAAAAAAATGAGAACAAAAAAGATGGAGCAGATCATGCCTTTAGCTGCCCCCGAATGGCCTTTGTGGGAGCTAGGGCAATTCTCTGCCTAGTTTTCCAAGCTACTGGGCAAGGCTGGAGTGCAAACTAAAACCCTGACCAGCTCTAGCTTCCTAATTCCTTATTGTTTGCAATTTTCATCTCTTTACACCATAAACCTACCATTTCTCTACAAGATGTTTCAACATAATGTGCTCACAAAATCTAAAAACGTTTAATCCCATCGTTAGGTTGTGTAAAAGATGTACCAACAAGGCTCTTGTACAAACTCCCATTGTTCTCCCAGACTGCTAAGTGACACTCCAGAATAATTTAATATGGGTCAGCATATTTTATAAAAGGGTAGGCAGAGCAGCTTATGAAATTAAACTCTTGGAAACTCAAGACACCTTCTCAGGAAATGCCTTGTATTTATGTTTCGGTGGTGCCAGTGTTCAGCAGCATTGAAGAATCCAAGGTCGAATAGGTCACTCCTCCTTACGAATAAAGACTAGTCACAGTTTGGGCTCAACATCGGAGTTCTGAGTTCAGACAAGTTTTTAAAACCCACTGTCACCGTAGTGTGTGGTTTTTAGCTGGGGTGAAGGCTTTTCGCTTGCATCCAAACATTTGGGAACACAGGCGCTTTGTGAGGGCGGGCGCCCGCGGGTGACCGAGCAGGCAGACAACCCCAGCGTCCCATGGCTTTCGGCAGAGGAAGAGCAACCCGTTAGTTACTGAAGGAAGCTCCTTCAGCCTGGCCGCCCCTCGGGCCACGTGCGTGCCGACCGCCTGGACCGGACGGGAGGGTCGGAGGCGCCCGCAACTGGCGCAGACACATGGGGGCCCCTTGCATAACCGGTGCCCAGCTGGAGTCGTGGCCACGGGCGCTCACGGCCCCTACCCCGAGACCTTGCTCCAGTCCTGTTCCGATGCTCCTGTCCGAGGCCCACAGTCCCCAGCACCCAAAGCTGCACGGAGAGCTCGGAGAGGGCGGGGGCGTTCAGCGAGGAGCGGGCGGGGCGGGGCCAATCTCTGGGCGGGGCCTAACGGAGAGACGGGGTGGCGCGCGACGGGGAGGGGAGCGGCTCTGGGAGGAGGGTGGGGCTAGGGGCGGGCCAGAGGTAGAGGGACCCGAGGCGAGGAGGAGCAGGGCTCCCCGTGACGCCGGAGTCCTCGCTGGGAGGGGCGGGGCTCAGTGCTGGGGGCGGGGCTATGGGCCGGAAGGGGGCGGGGGACCGACGCCTTGGGGGCGATGGGTGGGAGGTGCGGCCGAGAGGAGGGCGGGGGGGCGGGGTAAAGAGCTGGGGGCGGGGTTAGGGGCGGGCCTCGGGGCAGGGCCGGGGCGGGACGCGGGACGCGCCGCGCGGCTCCCCCAGCCCCGGCTCTCTCCCCGCCCTTCCCGCGGGTACAGCTGTGGAGCGGGTGGAGGCCGAGGCGCGGAGTGGCGGGACTGGAAGGAAGCAGTGCTGAGCTTGGCTTCGGGGCGGCGGGAGCCGGTGGTGGCCCGGCGACGAGAGCTAGAGGTGGCGGGGCCCGGCGAGGCCAACATGAAGCCGAGCAGCGAGGACGAGGCGGCGCCCGCGGGGGGCCCCTGGGAGGAGTGCTTCGAGGCGGCTGTGCAGCTGGCGCTGCGGGCGGGACAGGTGAGCGGCACGGTCCTCCTCCCCCGCCCGGCAGGGTCCCAGCGAGCACAGTCCCAGCGGACCCGGCCGGGCGGCTCTCTGGCCGCTGGGTGCCCACTGAAAACTAAGCAAAGTCCGAGCAGAAGTCCTGTGGGACGGGAAGGAGACCCTCCCGGGCTCTGGGCAGCCGGGCCGGCGCAGCGTGCGGCCGCGGGCTTAACGCCCCGGGGGGAGCGGCCCGCGGGTGCAGAGTGAGTCCGGCGAGGCCTGACCGCGTGCGGTGGGCGTCTGGTATCCGCGGGCCGAAGGTGCTGGGCCGTAATATGGTGAAAGAAGTCTTTGTGTTGGTTTACTGCACGGACCGTCCCTTTACCTTCTCCATCCCAGGAGCCCGGAGAGGTGAGCACCTCTTTCTTCGGTGGCAACCCCCCATGAAGCATGCCCGACACGGCCGCTGTCCTTTAGCAGTTAAATGAATGTCTAACTGTAGGTGACCTGACCTTTGCGTCGGAGAGAGTAGGTTAGAATATATAGACTAGTTAAGTCCTGGGATTTAAGATGCCCTCCTAGGCTTGAATGCCCAAGCTGTTTGTTTTTAAGGACCTTTGAATAGATCCTATTGCCAGGACGTGGGTGTGGTTACCCCCAGGTTTAAACCCCTGCCGCAGGAGATCTGGCGAGCTTGCTGTTTGTCTTTCCTCAAGCATCCCGAATCTGTACTTACTCAGGCCCATAGCTGCAAAGTGGTTCCAACTCAATGTTTGGAGGAACTTGTTAACGCTGTCCAGAAGGAGGGTGAAAATCAAGCAGCATAGCCAAAGAGAACCTGTGACTTGAGTTTGAAAAGGGAGTGCAGCTCCTCTTTTCTCACTTTCATTTTTGCACTTTGTTCTCCACCTTTTCCTCAGTACCCCAAGCAGTGCCAGACACATTGTAGGATCCAGGTCCTTGTGCAGTGAATGTGCGATGGTGGTTGTCCCAGGACTGGTCAGGGCCAGGCTAGAGTCGGCAGATGGTTACTCCTGCCTTGTTAAGGTTTGTGATTGTGTTCTGGTGATCTGAAGAAGTAGTAGTGTGAGCAGATTGGCTTTTTATATCCAAACAGCATTTTCTTTCTCAGGTCTAGCACTATGAAAATGCTCTGCTGGTTTTTCCTTGGTGTGAAAGTCAGGCTGTTACCAAGCCTGAATTTGTCACGTGCTTGGTGGACAGTGCTTTACCTTGGTGTGAATCCTCTAATCCCCTTTAAAACTTAGGTCAACACATGAGTAGACACATCTTGTGGGAGGGACCTCCTTCTGTGGTTTGAAGGATGCCAGATTCAGCCTGTAAGGAAGGCAAGATTTAAAAGGTGGGTTGTGAAATTTCATCCTGTGGCTCTGTCTCCTTTCCTTCCTATAGGAAAAGGAGCCCCCCAGACCTTAAGTCCTAGAATGCGGAAGTTTGTAGCTGCAGGACAAACATTCTTCCTGGAAAGCAGATCGACTATGGGCAGAGAGCACTTGCTTTCCCCCTCCTTCCCTCTCAGGCCCCTGACTTCCTTTCCAGAGTGAGCATCATCAGGATATTTAGTAACTTTTAGGTTCTACCATAAAACTCTTCTTCCTTGAGGCTTTTAGGAGAAGCCAGCTTAGGATTCTGACCCTACACGGTAAACCCTGGTGAGTTGTTATGGGCTTCTGCAGTTTTTCAAATTTAAATCCTTGAAGAAACAGAAGTGTCTTTAAAACATTTATTTTCTTGAACAGATGCTTATATAGAAGTGGCAATATGACAGGCACAATTCTGAGGGTCTTATTAAGAGATATCTTAAGTTTTCACAGCTAGCCAACAACAAAAGAACTTTTTTTTGAGAGTGGGGGAGGGGTAAAATAAAGATTCTGCCATTAGGAGTCCGGTCAGGGAGCCTGGAGTCCTGGGCTCCCTCTTGGGCATTATGTGATGCTTCCTGCCTGCCGGGCACTGGAGGGGAGAGTGGCTGGAATGGTCTATGGCTGGAACAAACAGAAGCCACACAAGGTCATTGCAACCTGTGTAAAGTGGGACAGATTGTCTTAATAATGTTCTCACAGGAATGGGGTGCTGATTGGAGACCTTAAATCTGGTCTTTAGCCCAGAGGATAGACCAAAGAGGCATGCAAAGGTAGTTAGTGGTGATCCTTTTCTGAATCCTCCTTAACTAAAGGAGTATTTGGCCCAGTTACAGTGGCCTTGTGGCCCAGCATGCCCACCCCCTCACCAGTACCCAAAGTTTGGCCATTTTATTAAGTTTGTTCCTCTCAGCTGCTCCTGAGACAGTTGTGTGTGCTGAATTCCTGAGTTCTGAGGGTTCTATATGCTGAAAGTAGTGTTGGGGGCATGGAGGGTGGGGAGAAACCTCCCAAGAGATAAATGCCGGGGCCCTTCATCTTTCAGACATAGATTTGGGTCAGGGCAACCGTACACACTTTTCTGCCACTGCCCCTTTACCCCATCCTAAGGTCTTCACAAAAGCCACCTGCCCCAAAGTGCTGCTCTTTCCACAGTGGCCTCCCTGGCTCCTTCTCCCTTCTTCCTTGCCTCTCCACCACCCATTCCTGCAGCCATGCTGGGGCCACTGGAGCAGGTCGTGTGTCTCCCCACCCCCACCCCCGGCTGTGGGGCTTTGGGGAAGACAGTGACTTTAGTTCCACTGGTATCACCACCACAAGTACAAATAGTAATATTCATTGAAATGGGTGTTTATCATCTTTGATGTGTGAACGGAACTATCTTTTTTAGATTAAAAAAAATATCTTTTTTTTTTTTTAGATAAAAAGCAGAAGTAATGCTTTTTCTCATTGTCCCATAGGAGTAGATCCCGGTTTTATTGGGCCTGAAGCTTAGATAGTTTAGGAGCCCTCTTGGGGGGGGGGGGGATACACACACACACACACACACACACAAAATTACAAATTCAAAATTAAGTATAAACGTTATTTGGAATAAGAAAGATCATGACAGTATAAATCTTAAGATGCTAACCAATAAAACAAGATGCATAAAAATAATTCTTTAGCTGCTTCTCAATCTTCTCTAATGCTTTTTTCCCATTTTTGGCTTCATGCTCTTTGTGGCTTCGAATGACAAGGATTTTGTGGTATTTTTCCATAGAGCCAATAGAATGATAAGTTCAAGTTGTCCTGTAGCACGACTAATTGAAATTGAGTATTGATAGTTTAGGAAAGTTTGTTTAGGCTTCACATTGATTATTGGGTAGGGTTATATAGATTCTTAGGATTGCCGTCAAAGTTGAGAATCTTGTCAGTTTTCTCTTCTATGTTAATTGGAAGAGATGGAAGACTTTTCTGGCTTCTAGCTCCATGTGGTTGCTTATTTCTTTCATGATCCCCTGTGCCAGTTGCCACAGCTCATGCACACTCGTTCCTCTGGCCCTGCCCTTCATGTCCCCAGGCCAAGTCAGTCCGCATGGTGGACAGTAGAAGCATTTCTGGAAGACATTCCCCCACAGGATGGCTAATAATAACTTACAGACAGGTGTAACGGCAAGCCCAGCATATATCTCCCATCAAGCTCAAGGTAAATTTCATTTCCACTCGCCTATAGCCAAGTGCCAGGACCCACTCCAGTGCCACCCGACTCAAAATATAATGGAGGTCATGGTGGAAAGAGACAGTGCTTACATCTGCAGTTCGATGAGCTGACTTCTACACACTTGAAAAAGGCGTTCACTGTGCTAAGGAGCTCGCAGAGCCTCAGGGAGGGCCGCTGCAGCCTTGGAGCCCCAGCTTCATTGGCTTCACAGTAAATTCATCTCTGTTGACTGGTGGGAACAAAATCTCAGGACAGGACAAGAAAGTGGAAGCCCAGGATCCGTCCTCACGCAGCGCTCTAGACCTCTAGGCTCTCCAGTTGGCCTTACGTACCCTGCGGGTACTGCTTCCCAAAGCCCGATCTTGAGAAGGCAGGGTGCCGTCCCCGCAGCCCCTGTGTGGACCAGCCCTTTGGCTGGCCAGACCGAACTACTTGGTGCTTTCAAAACACACACTGTATTTTCCTGCCTTTCTTCTTAAGCTCCTTAAAAACTGTACCCTCCCTCCAGGGTTCAGTTCCCCAGCCCTTTCCTTCACGGCCCTTCCCGTGTGACCTTCCTCATCATGCCTGTGCTTGGTCTGGTTGGTGTGCTTTCCCTGCGGTGTGCTCTGAATGTTGATGCTCCCTGTCCACCTCTGACTCCCCAGGGCAGAGAGTGCCCATTGGTGGGCTCTGACCAGTGTCACCCCCTTGTCTGGCTGGCTTTGCCAACCCATTGTCCTTTCTGATTTGGGATTTTACTTTTTATCAGTTAGTCACACAGAGAACTCGGTCAGTGGACTCCTCCTGAGAGGACTGTGTGGAGAACAGCAGTGCCCAGTCCCTCACCATCCTCGTGCTGCTCCCCAGACATGGCTGTTTTTCATTTCCTGATAGTTACACCTGTCTCCTAAATCACAGGCTAACGCTGCTTGTTCTTGAGTCATCTGTTTTGGACACTGTGTTTATTATGTTGTGTGGCTGCATTACCTGATCGGGTCCATCGTTGTCCAGGCTCACATTCTGATGACCACACGACTGTAATGGCCAGTTGAGCCGGATGTACAGTTGTATTATGTATTTTCTTTCTGAGGCAACTCGTATTTCCCTTAAAACAACAACAACAACAACAAGTTTTGTTTGGTTTCGTTCCGTTTTGTTTTCATTTGCTTAGCCTTCCGTGTACCTGCCAGCAGTCACCTTCCAGACTTCCCAACAGAATTTTTAGTAATCTCCTCAGTGTGGTCAAACCCATCAGGTTCATTGCTGTGGAGAAGGGATGTTCAAACATTCACATACATCAGAAGCACCTAGAAGGCTTGTTAAAGTAGACTGAGTCCCATCCCCAGAGTTTCTGACCCACTGGGTGAGGAGCCGGACCGAGAATTAGCATTTCTCCCAAGATGTTTCTGGTCTGGAGACAGCACGTTGAGAACCACTGCTGTATTTTGTTATGTGAATAAGTGACTGTTTACTCAGCTCTTGAGGAAACTTAGGATAATGTCCAGCTTGGAGTTATTTACGGATAGTGTTGTTGTGAACATTCCCGCATGTGTCTTGTGGTTATGTCTGTATCCATTTCTGCTGGCAGTATTTTAACAAAAGGAGTGAAATTATTGCTGCGTCACCAGGTGTGAAATCCCATCAGGTGGTTTTCTAGTGGATGTACCAATTTCCACGCCTCCCGGCACGGGTTAGAACCCCTCTTGCTCCACATCTTGGGTTAACAAACACTTGGGTTGTCTGTCTTTTCCACTGTAGCCATTCTGATGAGTTTGAGGTGGTATTTCATTGTTTTAATTTGCACGTCCGAAATGACTAATGAGCCTAAGTGCCTTTTCATGTGTTGCTTGGCTTGGCTAGCTCCTGTTTCTACAATGGTGGCACTAAAATGCTGCCTCAAAATGTATTCCCCCACTGAACAAACACTCACTGAGTGACTCTGGAAAGGGCTGTACCTTTACTCTGAGTGTGATAAGGAAGTTCTGGGCAGTCCCCATCCGGGGCCCTACAGGGCAGCAGGGAGCCCGCCCTGGCGGCTGTGTGGGGCCCTGCTGTGTGGGGCCCTACAACTCCTTGGGGGACCAGGATGGGTGTCTGATAGGAGCTGTTCACATGGTGCATGTGAGAGATGAGGGTGCATTGACTGGGATGCAGCGAGGAAGGCGGTAGAGCGGCTGCATTTCCGAGGCTGAGCTGCCGGGCTGGCTGTTGGAGTGGAGGCCGGGGGGAGGGAGGGAGGGGCAGGGATGCCTGCAAAACTGGTTGAATGGATCTGCCATCTCCCAACGTGGGGAAACGGCAGGAGAAACAGGTTTGGAGGTAGAAGTCAAGTGTGTTTCGAGCACGTCAGGCTTGAATTGCTGGTGGATTTCTAAATGGAGGTGTTGCCTTTGCATCCAGAGTTCAGAGGAGAGGTTGAGGGTGGAGACACCCATTTGGGAGACCTTGGCCTGGGATGGGCTTTCAGGCCAGGTCTTTGGATGGGGAGAGAGCAGGTTCATCCACCCACGGACTCCACCTTGGGATGATCCCAAGTCAAGCTCCGAGATTTTCTCTGGGAGATTCCCGGATGTCAGTGTGGAGGTCATGGGTCACCCATTTCTTTCAAAAGAGACTCCCTGCTCCTCTCCCGTTGGGGCTCAATGTGTCCGCCACTGAAGGAAGGGGAGTAGTGGGTGGAGAGTTCTCCACTGCCCACCTCCTGTTCCTCATCTCCCCTGACCCCAGGAGGCATTTTGTGCCCCAGGTCCTGGCCTCCGTTTTCTGCCCGGCTCCACAGGTGGGAGTCAGTTTGCACTTACAGTTGTAAAACTTTCTCCAACATTTGAAATCTCAGCCAAGACAGAGCTCGAGAGAGACAACTGGCAGGCGCAGAGTAGCAGCTGCCCTTTTGGGGGCACATGTGGCCCAAGTGTCCAGGGCCCATCCCTCTCTGACCCTGTGTTCGAGGCCAACTGGCTGTTTTCCTTGTATGCTGCGGTAGGGGAAGAGGCTTGTTTCTTCTGCCCACTCTGCTAACTTGGGAGCTGGGGTGGAGGATGAGAAGGAGCCCTTTGTTTCAGAGGGATTTGCATCTGCGCTGGAGGGAAGAGCCCCGTGAAATCCCCCATCTTACTAAAGGGGTGGAAGCAAAGGCTGGCGTCACTCCCACATGGAGGTAAATCAGCCTCATGGCCCGAGATGCTTACTCGCTAACCCAAATGGGCACTCGTTAGTGGAGAAGACAGTAGTCTGGGGCCGAGGGGGGAGTAGGCTGAAATCTCACCACTTAGACGTGGAAGGGATGCTGGTGAGTTCTAGCGCTGCCCACCCTCCAGCCCCAGCCCTAGGCCTGGGGGGCTGGCTGGGGGAGCTCAGCCCAGAGACCCTGAAGTGTGGAGAGAAGGGGATTTTTTTCTCCCCCAAGGAACTTTTAAAGAAAACTTTTAATAGTAAAATGATTATACATTCACAGGTAATTGCAGAAATAGCACAGAGAGGTCTAGTTTCAGATTTTATCCAGTTTCTCCTGATGGTTATATTTCCACGTCATAGAATATTACATAGAAATAAAAAAGGATGAACTATTGATACACCCAACAACTTGCATGGATCTCCGAGGGGAAAAAAACCAAGTTTCAAAAGGCCGAGTAACGCACTATTCCATTCATGTAACAGTCCCCAAACACGAAAATTATAAAGATGGAAAAGTTAATGGTTGTCAGTGATTGGGGATCACATGAGGAAGGGGCAGGGTGAGGAGTGTGACTATAAGGCACAGCAGGAGGGAGATCTTGGTGTTGATGGAATGGTTCTGTGTCTTGATTGGGCAGTGGTCCCATGAATTAACACATGTGGTAAAAGGCTGTCCGGCTGCAACACCCATTTTACCAATGTCAGTTTTTAAAATTTGATAATAGACCCTAGTTACCTGAAATAGACCCATCAGGGGAAGGGGACTCCTACATGCAGGCTTCTCCCCGTCTCTTGGCCTCATGAGGCTGGAACCAAAGGCTGGCAGGCTCACGTTTATCTCCCGTGGGCAATGAGGGGAGAATTCAGCAGTGGGGTGTGTCCCATCCATGTATTAAGCCAGTTTCACGGTCTCTGTGCCCTCTGTCCCAGCTCCCAAACCCAGGGGGCCAGAGGAGTGCTGGGCTGCCTGCATGGTACACTGGGCATGAAGCGGGCCTTGCAGCCCCCCATCCCCCACCCCCAGGCCTCCTGGGACAGAGGCCTCAGCTGATGATCACGGTAGCCCGCAGGATGGCTGTGATGGCCATTCTCCCAGGCCCTGGAAGATGGAACAGCTTCCTGAAAGGAGTCATACCTGCCCTGTGACTGTGAAAGGAAAAGCGGGACTCACTAGAGAAGATGGGTGACAGGCTTGGGGAGGGTAGGGGGTGGTGAAGGGGTAAGGGCAGAGAGAGAAGATGGATACCCTGAGGGGAGAAAGCCAAGGGTGGCACTTGGGAATGGCAAGGAGGTCACCTTGGGTAAAGCTTGAGATGGAAGAGGAGAGTCAAACCAGTGGGTGGGTGAGGTTTAGGTGGGGCACGAGCAGGCCCTTAGTGGATGATGGGTTGTAGGGGGCTGTCCTGCTCAGACTGACCAAGGTGAGTCCCCATGGTAGTGTGGTGGGCAGCCTTGGCCATGAATTGTAAGGTGACGGAGACCTTGTGGAGAGCCTGTGGGTTTCTGGCTCAGGACACAGGGAGGATTCCATTGCTTGAGAGCTCCACACAGGACAGCGACGAGGGATCCCTGGGGGACCAGCCCCAGTCAGCCGTGGAAGACTGGGAGCACCTGCTGTGTGATCCTTTTCCTGCATTTACAGCTGTGACCATGGGCAACTTTTCCTCATTTCTTGGTGCCTCAGTTTCCTCACTGGAACGTGAGAAGAGAATTATTACTGTGTGGGAGTTACTGTGAGGGTTCACTGGTTGATATGCGTGAACTACTTGGAATTGTGCCAGGACAGAGTGAGCCCCCAGGCGGTGTGAGTGCTGGCAGGGGGATGACCTGGCCATGGGGATGCAGTAGCTGGGGTTCTGGGGGTTGCCCTGCTGTTAGGGCCCAGCCTAAAACCTTGGACCCTTGTAAGGAGTGGCCTGAGGTGGAGAGGGTCTGGTGACACAGAAAAGGTTGCTGCAGTATGAGTGAAGGTGTCCCCAAGATGTGGCACATGAGGTGGCCAGGCGCCACCCAGTGTGGAAGCACTGGGGTGCAAGGGAGACAGGAGGCAGGGGGTGACTGGAGTTTAGAAAGTAGCGATGGCAAGTTGGAAGAAAGTTAGCGGTGAGGCTGAAGAGGGAGGCAGTTACACTGGAGAGCTGTGAGACTTGCTGGCCTAGGAGCCCAAGGGAATCTGGTGTCCCTGGCCCACCTCTGCTTTAACCAGCTCCTCCTCTTTCCCGTGATTAAAGTTCATTAGTGAGGTATTAGCCGATGTTACCTGCTGACCTCTGTGCTACACGAGAGCCACATGGAATTCACTTTCTAGGTTTTACAGAGTGTCCTGCATCTTAGGGTTTTCCAGAGAAGCAGAACCAACTGGAGGCCAGCAAGTTCTGGTGGGCCGGCAGCCTGGACACCCAGGGAGAGCCAGGGACCTGCTCAGAAGCTGCAGGCAGGAAGAGCCGATATTACAGATGAAGTCAACCATAGTCTCTAGAGAGTTCTCATTCAGAAGGGTCAGGATTTTCCCTCTGTTCAGGCCTTCCACTAGTGGGACAAGGCCCACCTCTATCAGGACGGGCAGTCTGCTTTCCTGGTTAAAGTGTTACTCTCATCCAAGAACAACACTTGCACAAGAACCCAGACTACCGTGGACCGGTCAAGTCAACAGTAAGCTGAACCATCAGATCACACTCACTTGTGCTCGAACCTGTCTAAACCTGAGATGTGCAGTCGGGGCCATCAGGACAACACCCCCAGTAGCCACGTTTTCCCGATCCAACAGAGGAAAGACCTGCAGTCTCTCAGAAGCCGTACTTCCGGCAGAGTTCTCGAGGCGAGCTGTTCCCTGGGCTTGGGGGCACACACGGGTGGGTCTCTCTGGGATCTGGGAGACTGACGGATGGTGCAGCAGACTTGGGACAGGAGCACAGAATCAAGATGGCGTACAGACAAGGAGGCATCGGGACAGGACCCCGCATGACGCCGCTGACACCGAAGCGGATGGCGTCTCTCTTCTTTTCCATTTGGAAGTCAGGCTTCAGGACTGAAAGCCCATGCCTTCTGTGTTACACATTAACAGAATGTTATCTGGAGGGAGAGACCCAGGCCAGGAGGTCCGTGGAGTGTGTGCTTCATTGGCAAGCAGCTGAAAAACATTAATTAAAAAAAACAGTGTGCACTGACTTACTGCTGGCAGAATGAGAATATTTACATTCTAGGAGCGAAAATCACTGTGGTAAAGGGCTGTGGCAGGGACCTGTCCTGGCAGCCCCAGGGAATGGGTCTGTGGGGAGAGGCTGGGCTGTTTCTCTCAACGGCTGTTTCTTGCAGGGTAGGAACATTTATGAGTTAAAAATTTCCTAACCTATTATTTTGTCATCCTGTCTGAGATCTGTACATTGTGTACAGGTTTTGGTTTTTTGTCGTAAGTCATAAAGTCCCTCAGGTATTTGTCCTCAAAAACAACAGGGTGGCGCAAGTCTTTGCATATATGGACATCATTTTGTGTCCCAAGACCTTTACATAGGATTCCTCCTGAAATTCTTACAAGCACCCAGTGTCTGAGGTGTGACTGTTACTACAGGTGAGGGAACTAGGGCTCCAAGAAGCTCAGTGATCCCCCACCCCCAACCCCCGGTCTCCCAGCTGGAATTCAGGTCTGTGTGATTCCACATTGTGGGGGTATCGTCGGGGCTCCCTAGTGATGCTATGAAATGGGTCCAAGTAAGAATTGCATTTCCTCCCTGAAGTACTAGAAGAGCTAGCGTTTCCAAGTCATGGGCAACTGGGGGGAGGCTAGTTTATAGAGCTTCCCCACACTGGGAAATCCCACCGGCCCCCATTTGTAAAGTCCCAGCACAATGCCTATTGCCTTGCTGGAGAGGGGGATGGGGGTTGTTGTGGGAAGTGGGGTGGGGCCTGGTGGGGCCTGCCTGGTGAGGGAGGGCTGGGTCCTAGAGCTGCTACTATGGAAGGCAGAGCTCCTTGTCCTCCAGAAGCATCTAGAAGGTGGTGCCTTCCAGTGATGTGTGTCTGCCCTAACTAAGATGTGCCTGGTACTGTGGGAACCACTGAGTCAGGAGGAAGAGCCTCACCCAGGGTGAGTGGGCGGAGGGATCCATAGGCAGCTTCCTGGAGGAGCCAGATGGGAGCAGGGTCCTCCAGGACAAATGGGGTCGGCCATTGCAGGAGGAAGGAACATCGTGTCCCAAGACAAAGCTGTGGAAGGGAGAACAGCAGAGAGTGACTGAGTGTGACAGGGGGCATGAGTGCTGCACAGGCTGGCCACAGAGGTCCTCACCCACAGGACGGGGGCCTGCCATCCTCTTGGGAGGCCCGACAAAGCCGCAGGGGGCGCCAGGAGCAAGATTGGCTCTCTGGAGAGGCTGCTGTGCTCGGAGCGGACAGCGCTTCAAAGAAGCAAGGCCAAAGGCAGTTGGGAGGCTGAGCGACACAAGCAGGTGATGGCAGGCCATGGGAGAATGTTAGCAGCGTTGGGTTTTGGAAATCATTCAGAAATGGGATCTGCATATCTGGGCGTATCAGAGGATGAGAGGGAGCAGTTAAGGTATCCCAGTGGATGGGACCCAGGGCCTGAAGCAGCAACAGCGGGTGAGAGGGAGGCTGGCCGTAGCACCGCACTGCAAGTTGCCGAGGAGCAAGGATGGCGGTTGGGCCTGCCCTGCCGATGGGACGCGGGGTGTGCCAGCTCCACGGCTTTCCTTGTGACACATGCCACATTGAAATGATCGTAGCACAGGAGTAATAAACATTAATAGACACAGACAAGAAATATTTTGAGAAAGCACATGATTCGCCCCTCTCCTCCTGCATCCATAACTCTCCCCTCTGTGTGGTTTGTAGTGAGGGTCTGGGTCCTCTGGAAAGCGTGCCCAGGTGCCGTCAGACCTTCCCCTTACTCCCCACACGGGTCCCGAGCCTGCCGTTCCCCAACACACCAGAGTTGGGTGCATTTTGGATCTGGAAGACCAAATGCATAAATAGCAGGGCTTCTCAAGAACCTTTGCTGAAAAGGCTTTCCACTTGAGTTACCTAGGAGCTCAGTGTGTGGCAGCTGGGAAATCTTCATTCCGATGTCCCTCAAGACTTGACCGTGGAGCAGGCCCTGCATAGGGCACAAAGTCTACCCATGGGAGGTGGATACAGAGACAGGACTGACGGGGCTCCTTTCCCGGCATGGACCAACGTGGAATCGCAAGGGGCCAGCAGTGCGGCTTGCACGAGTGCCCTAGCAGCACACTTGGAGGGCCGATTTCCCTCTGCCTGCAGAGGCTGGAGACTCGTCAGAGAGGAGGTGATGTGTGAGCAGAGTCCCAAAGAGAACCCATGGGCCAGAAGAAGGCTGGCGGTTCTGTGGGGGGAGGCTTGAGGGTGAATGATTACTTTGGCTGGAGCACAGCAGTCATGGAGCGAGGCGGGGGGCGGGGGATACAAGCATGCAGAGGTCAGATGAGGCCTGCTTGTTAGGTTGCTGGTTCGGCTTCCTTCACAGACCAGCGACAGAAGCAAGGCAGGTTTCTTTCTCTTTCCCACGGCAGCCTAGTTAAGTCTGGGGAATGGGGGCTCTGCTTCTTGAAGTCGCTCAGGGACCCAGGCTCCTTGTCGCTTGTTGCTTTAAGGAGGTGCTTTCTTCCCACGTGACCAAAGCTGACCTCTCACCACAGCCACATCGCCAACTGGTGGCAAAGGGAAAAAGAACAGGGAGGGAGTAGTGTGCAAACGGTGGCCTTTTAAGGGTGTGACTCAGAAGTTGCACACATCCCTTACGTTCACCTCCTCTTGGACAGAGCACAGGGCCACGCCTCCCTGCACAAGAGGCAGAGAGATGTGAGCTGTTGAGCCTTGCTAAACCTGGGGCTCCTGTTCAAGAAAAAAGAAGAGAATACTGGCTATTGGGGATCAGATAGTCTCTGCGAGAGACCAACTCCCAAGAAGCTGTGGTTATGCCACCTTCAGGGGTTTTGTGTTCTCAGTGCCAGGGAGCCATGAAGTGCTTTATGCTGGGGAGATGTGTGATTAAGATCAGGGCATTAGGAAGCCCTGCTGACTGTCGTGTGGTAAGTGGACAGGAGTGTCATAAAGCAGATTCGGGCTGGCTCCAGGGGGTGGGGCTGGTGGATGGAGGTTAGAGGAGGGGACTCCGAGCACATCTTAACTTTCTCACCAGGTCGCCAAAACCCGCAGTGAAACTAAACAAAGAGACCAAGGTGGTCAGTGTTGATACAAACAGTAATGGTCCAGTTGGAAAAAATGTGCAGAATCTATTCAAGCAGTCTGATGTGTATTTCCTTCACAAGTCAAAGAATTCTGAGCACCTACTCTAATGCCGGGTATGGTTCTAGAGGCAAGGGATGTGGCAAAGAACCAAATAGAGCATCTCCTGCTCTCCTGGGGAGACATACCATCAACTAAAGGGACAAACAGGATAATTTCAGATGGCACGAAGTTCTGGTTAGACCAGAAAATACAAAGTCCTTGGGACAGAAAGAAATTTGGTGTGGATCAGCTAGAAAACCAGAGTGGCAGAGGCATGGCGAGCATGGGGGTGGCCTGTGGGAGGTGAGATGTGTAAGTCTGGGGCTTTTTCCTAAAAGCCATGGCAGCCATTGGGCAGTTCTAAGCACTAACATGATAGGAGCTGACGTATGCTTTAAAAATTGCCCTAGCTTCACCCCAGAGACTGCAAGGTTCAGAGTTGGCATCCCAACGTTGAACTGTGTGGATGCTCGTGACGTGTGCAGAGAGGGGCAAGGGTAACAGGAAGCCTTTGTCCCCTCAGGGTCGCAGTCCCAGGACTTGTGTGTGGCACCAGGTCAGAACATCCCAGAGGACCCTGTGTCATTCTGGGGTTTGAGAACCTGCTCTCAGGCCAACCACTCTGGTGTGGCCCCCACAGAACTTGTCAGAAATGCAAATGTCAGGCCCCAAACCCCATACCCACTTGACCAGTTTTCACTTCAGCAAGACCTCAGGTGACTCATGCACAGCAAAGTTTGAGAAACTCTGGTGCCATGTGCTCTGGTCTTCCTCTCTCCTTCCCTCTAACTATATGTATACACACCCCACACACAACCGTACACACTCCCTTCACTCCTCCCCACACACACAGGGAGCACACACTTATCCCATTCACGCACATAAACCACACAGGTACCTCACACAC
Source organism: Mustela putorius furo (assembly GCF_011764305.1). Taxonomy (NCBI): domain Eukaryota; kingdom Metazoa; phylum Chordata; class Mammalia; order Carnivora; family Mustelidae; genus Mustela; species Mustela putorius. Next base: position 6,771,709 of record NW_025422010.1, on the reverse strand, counting down.
AGATACACAAACCACGTACATCACATGCACCCACATAAACCACACGGCTACACACACAAATATACAAACCACACACATCACATATGCATAAACCACACAGACATCACATTTGTGCACATATAAACATAGGCACACACACCACACTCAATTGCCATACAAAATACTAGCTCACTGCCAAATAACCTAGATAGGAGGTCTGGACTAGCCCCAAATTTAGGGATCCCTAGAGAACAAGGCAGTGCCATAGGAGTTAGATTTGAGGAGTTTCAAATTTATAAACACGGAACCTGTGGAGATTCGTTTGGTAGGAACTTAAGTGTGTGCAAATTGACATTTTAAGGAGATTAGCCTGACAGTGCTAGGCAGGGTGTTGTAAAAAGAGGGGCCAGGAAGACCCCACGTGGCAGACAGTCTGGGGACTGGTGCAGAAATGTTAATGGATTATGCACGAGTGCTGTATGCTTTGTCTTTTGCAGTATTTACACAACTATACTTGAGATTTTCTGATTTTCTGGAATATGTATCTGTTGGCGACCAAAATGAAAAACGGAAGGAAACCTGTCCAGGCTCAGCCCTGTTCGGGGGGTGGGGCAGTAATGTGAGGAGCATAAAAAGTGGGGATGTGGAGTCTGGGTAGCTGAGTGACTGATGGTGCTTTGGAAAGAAATGCAGCATCTTGAGGTGGTAGCCAGTGTTGGAGGAAAGGTCTGAATTCGAGTTTAGGTGTCCTGACTTTGCCGTCATGCTGCGGGAAACACTGAGCTTTAACAACAGACAGAAATATTTAAAAAAAAAAAAAAAAAAAAAGCCCGGGGTGCCTGGAGTGCCTTTTATTTCACAGAGTGGACCTGGTCCTTCTCAAGGTGTCCTGTGACTGATGAACCACTCCATGTGGCTTCCTGCGTGGGCCTTCCAGGGGTTCCTGGAGCTGGATCTGGTGCCTTCCAGGCCTCACCTCTATATTTGGCCGCAGCAGGTTTGGATCAGGTAGTCTGCCTGTGAGCCCAGACCTGGGGGTCAGCGAGGTCCTGGCACCGAAGCCAGCCGCTGGGTGCGTCTGCTGTGGCGGGTGGTGTTGCCCTGACGAGAGCGGCAGGGAGGAAGAGTGTGCCTTCCTGTTGGTGAAGGACCTCTTAACCTCTCCCAGGTCTCCCTGTTTGAATGTTTGTAATCTGGATTCACAAGAGCGTGATCTACTCTATGTGATGTGTAAAGTGAATTAGGGAAAATACGTTTTTACAATGAATCAGAATCTTGGGGGCGAAGGCATGTGAGTTACATCCTCCTACACTGAATGAAAATTCATGGTCTTTTTTCTTTTCCTTCAGAGAATCGCTCCACAGGTAGTACAGGCTAGCTTCAACAAGTGAGCCCACCTGTCTGGTGGAAGGATAGTGGGTAGTTAGGCTCACTAGGCGCCCCAACAGAAGCTCCTGGGTATGGTGTTGAGCTCCCGCAGCCTGCCTGTGATGGAAGCAGCCAGCGGCCCTCAGCCCCATGCCCGCCGCCTGCTTCGTTCAGTTGGTACACAGGAGGCGAGGGCGCATTTGTCTGGCGGGTGGGGAAGCGGAGACCATCCACTTCACTACCTGCTTTACTTTCCTGTACTTTTATTTCAGATCATCAAAAAAGCCCTTTCTGAGGAAAAACGCGTCTCCACAAAAACATCAGCTGCTGACCTTGTGACAGAAACAGATCACCTCGTGGAAGATTTAATTATTTCTGAACTGCAGAAAAAGTTTCCTTCACACAGGTGGGTGTGTTCCTGTGTGTTTCTCTGGAAGAGACCCCGGTGCCACACTGCTGGTCACTGGGGGCGGACGGGAAGCCTCACAGTCTGCCTCCCTTATTTAGATCGCATGGTAGACATGTTCTTATTCCTCTTACTGTCATCTTGACAACGCTCACTTCTCTCTGTTACCTTACAAATACTGAAAAGGCTCCACTTCTCTAACATGCTCTCTACTCCCCTCTGCCAAACCACTTAACATGTTTCTGGAGGGACTTGGAGCAAGTCATGTTTGGTGCTTGTGTCTGCATGGTGGCCCCATGCAGACTTTCCAAGAGGGATGTAGACCTGGGCCCACGCTTATTGGTGCCCTCCTGCTGGTTCTCAGGGACTCGCTCTCCCCTGTCAGGCCAGCTTATGCGCCAGGGAAGGCTGCTCTCCATCCTAGAAGGCCCTTATGAGGACTCCACCTTCTTCTCTAGAGCAGAAGTTCTTAACCCTTTTGGGGTCACCGTGTGGAGAATCCAGTGCAAACCATTAATCTTTTCCTCAGGAAAATTCAAATACATACACAGCATTTTGCTTCTAGTTCCAAGGGAACCCTAGGCCTCAGAGGAAAATTCCCCTTGAGCTCTGGGCAAGGGGCAGGGGTGGTCCTCAGGCCCTCCGTTGCCCCTGGAGCTCTGCAGAAGAGAGTTGGAACGCACTGCCTCCGATGGGAGGGCTCCTTCTCCCCACAGAGGAGACTGGAGTAGGAGCTCTTGGATTTCTGGGTATGGGTCACTGGTTGCAGTAAGGTTCCATGTTTGATGGGCTTACAGCAGAGACATGGAGGGCGGCCTCCCTCAGCGTCTGGCACAGGGTGGGCGTGATGGGGTTTTCCCCCTGTGAATGATTAAGTGAAAGAAGGGACAAGCCGGCATTCAAACATACCTCCTTTTTCCTCTATGTTTCCTCCTAACTGGTTAGGTCATCTCAGGGTCACCAACTTTCCCTTCGAAATTCTCTCTGCCAATGGGTCATGTTTGTTTTGTTTTGTTTTGTGGACAACCTTTGTGTGTGAACGTCTGTTATTTCCTACTTCCTTATTGAGTGTGAAGTCAGGATTCCTGACATCTGTTATAATATTTATGAGCTCTAAAATGTTTGTGATTTTTAAACTTTTTGAAATGCAAGTTAAATGGTAATGTCCAAAGAATTCTGTAGATTGCTTTAACCCTTTGAGAGGAAAAAGGCCACAGTAGCCAACACAGTGTTTCTGGTTGAGGAACTGTTTTGGTACTTGAGGTTTCTATGGTATTGGCCCAGGTGGCTGAGGCGGAGGTTACAACTGGCTCGGCTCTGTGGGGTCCCAGTAAAGGCCTAGAGGTCACCGTAGACCAGACATACTTAATCAGGCTTCTGACAGGTTTTAGTTAGATTCCTCCTGAGAACCCGAATTCCAAAATTACACCCGTGTTGCGTGTGTTGGCAGCAGTTGCTAAGTGGTTTGGGTCCACTCTTGGGTCAGTATGGGGCATGGATTCCATTCGTACAAGGTGTATTTAAATATTCACTGCCGCACATCCCAGGATAAAAGTCAGTGTGTTGTATGAGTGATCGAACCCACCACCCCCACCTCCGCTCTACCCAGCTGCCGGGGGTCGCCGGGGGATCACCAAACTCCAAAGGCCCTTTGGAAGACCATTGACCCAGAACAGTGGACCCTGCCTAAGGTGTGAGCCAGGCCTACCTGTGCTTCTCCAAACTGCTAATGCCAGGCCTCCGTGTCTGAAAAAGCCCTGGGAGAGACAGATATACACACACCTGACCAGGAAGCCGTGATTTAGAGCAGCGGTTCCCAAACCGCCTCCAGCTCGTGCCAGCCAGGCCGGGAGGGATGAGATGGGGCTGCCCCGTGGCCACCCCTGGCTCTCTGCCACTTGCTTCTCAGCTCCAAGGCCAACACCAGAACTCAGGGAAGCCTGGATGTCCTGCTTCTACTCTGCTTGGTTTGCCTAGAAAACTCAGGTAGATGAAATCATTTCTCAACATAGCTATGCCAAGTGTGGAGTGGGGTTTTTTGTTTGGTTGGTTTTTTGTTTGTTCGTTTTGCCAATGATGAGATTTAAACAAATTTGGGAATACTTAATTGTATTTTAGATCATGGGCAAATTGATAAATTTGCAACAAGAAAACATGGAATACACATAGTAAATTAGCGTATTGTAATTTTTCCGCATTCAGAGTATTTAAATATATCCCTTAAACAATAAGTTAGCATAAACTGGCCTATCATCCTTTTTTTAGGAAGGATTTCCTGTTATTCTGAGTGTATGCTGGTCCCCATTTTTAGTCACTTACAAAACTATTAAAGATTACAACTATTTTGTTTTTAATAAAGAAACAACCTGGTATAGGCTCCCTGTTTTATTATTTTACTGGGCTCATTTGTGAAATCCAAAGTCTGGGTCCCCGAGCAGGAAGACAGGAGTCCACTGAACCAAAGAACTGTAAAATTTAAACCTTCTACTGTCTGCAGCTTTGGAAAGTCACCCATTCTCAGGGTCTCAGCCTCCTCATCCAGGACCGAGGCACCCAGCCAAGGTCATCGTATGGTGGTAATGACAGAAAGTAAACCAGCAGGTCAAGGTTGACAGTAAAGCACAGGACTGGCATTGACCACATTAGCTCAGTCCCCATCCAGGCCTGCGGATGCCTAAACCTGTTTTGAATTGATGATTTTGAGTCAGATCCAAGTTCTGCAACTTTGGAAATATTCAGTAGCATCACTGAACCATACTTATATACACCCTGTCTGTGTCCCTTTTGTCTGGGTTGGTGTGGGCAAAGGGGGGAGAGCAGCTGGGGCTGCAAGGGACACCCAGCCGCCTCCTCTGTCCTGGTCTGGGCTCCCCCCGGCAGGACACATCCTCGTCCATCGTGGTGACTCCCAGGCTCTGCAGCAGGCCCTGTGTGCCCCAGGCTTGGGAAAAACTATATTGCTGGCCACCACTGGCTAAATGCTTGCTTTCTACCACTTTCCCACCATGTGGGTACTCAGGTCATCGGGCAGCAGAGCCTGCTGCGACGCTGGCCAGGCCTGGGAGCATTAATTGGCTCCCTAGAGAACTCAAGGGTGACCCTGACCTTGTCACAGAGTAAACAAACTAGCCAGGGAACAAAGGCCTAGATGCACTTGGCTGTCAAAATTATAAGGGTTTGTTAGGACTATAAGAAAAAAAAAAGTAGTTAAATTATGCAACAGGATATCATTCTAACTTGTTACCAATCTTTGAACCTGACCCCAGGTTGTTGCTTTCCTCTTGTACGGTAGATGGGCTTATGAAAAGGCCCTTAAGCTCCCTAAATTTAGGCACACAGACTGTTCTTTTCTATTGATGTTATGGATTTTATGTAGGTGTCCCAGTGCTTTTATTAAGGTCTGTTATTTTACACCTCCATCTGTCCAAGTTGATGTCCCCACTCCTTCAGCAGAGAGCGGAAGAATGTTTTCTCCACTTCCCACATGAAGACAGTCAGGTTTCAGTGGATAGACTACATCCCTCCTCACATAGCAGGGAGGTATTTTTGGTACCTCAGAGGAGTGGACACGGTCCAAGGCCCCATCCCTAAGTGCCACCACAGATGCGGAGCAAACAGTGAGTTGACAGACACTCTCTCTCCCTGGGTTGACTCAGGCAGCTGAGTAGAGATGAGAACTCCTGGGTATGATCCACTGCTGGGAAAGTCCAGGGCTTGGTGTGGCTCCTCTGAGTGCTTCCAGAAATGCTGTGCAGAACAAAAGCCGCGTGGACAGGAGCATGTGGGTGCTCCTTTAAACATGCTGCTTGGTGACCCTGTAGCCCCTGTCCATCCCACCTGCTGTGCTGGTGAGCCAGCAGCCAGCCCTCCTGGCCCTGCGTGTCCCAAGAAGCCCCCTCGGCGCATTGTGGTCTGTGCACCCCAACACAAGTGTTTGCTTCCAGCCCTGCAGAGGCACTCTCCCCCTTCCTTCCCAGGAGACCCCACAGCACTAGTAGGTACCAGCTTCCCACCTGAATCAGGTTTAAAAAGGAAGAAGTTTCCACATTCCTCCTCCTTTCTCAGGAATTTATCTTTGGAAGCGAGTCGCTTCCAGTTCTATCTTGAAAGAAGGTAAGTCATCTCTCTGCTTTATCCACCTTGTACCCAACTTGAGCTTTGGCACTCGATCCCTATATATGTATGTTTTTAGGGTGTGTACCCTTTTTTTGGGAAACATGATCACAAGCCACTGCATGGGAGGAAAATCACGTAGCTATAAAAGACATTGACAGGAGATGTAATTCCTTAAGTTTTTGGCTAAGAAAACTTGGCAGAGCTCACGCCACGCATAATCACCAGTGACTCTGCACGCCCGTCTCCTGCCTCCATGCAGTGGTCGGGAGTCCCAGCCTGGCCGTGCCCTGCCTAGCTTGGCTCTTCCGACTTCCTGTCTCTTCACCACGCTGTATCTGCCATCTAGACCTGCCTGTCTGGATCACATGATCCAAAAGACCCAAAACCCTGAGGAGGGGAGTGAGGACAGGGACACAGTTCCCAGCAGGAGGAGGGGACCAGGAGCAAACAAAAGCGAGGAAGTGGTGGCCCGTGCATCTCTAGATTGTAAGCTCCCGGGTGCAGGCTGCTCACCCTGGCTTTCTCTGCACCACAGCCATTTGTCAGGTCGTGTTCTGCCTCTGCTGCGGGGGCTTCTGCACAGGCAGCTGCTGGGGGGAGGTGGAAGCACACGATAACCTGAGAATGATCACATGTGCACTCCTCACACACACGGACCGATTTCCGATCCTTTTTCAGAGGGGCAGGTAGACGACTTGGTGTGTGCCATGGAGGGCATGACTTCCGTAGTCCCTGAAATGGAAAGGGGTGGTCCCAGATGAGCTCCAGGGCTTGTGGTTCTGGGGCCAGTGCTGGGGTGACAAGCAGTGACATCAGAACGCACAGCCCTGGTTCTTCTTTCTCAGTGTTGCAAATGAGGACGGCACTTGAGATGCGACTAGTGAAAGTAAAGAACTTCTTAGTTTTTTGAGATTGCATTTAATTTAAATTATTTAAACTTAAACAGCCACATGTAGCTCATTGGTACCATACTGGGTGGAGAAGTTGCCAGCTCAGTGCCTTTATCAACAGTATGATGTCTGTCTCCTCGGCAAGTTCCTTGCTGCCACATCTTAGGACCCCTGGTTCCTCTGGAGAAGGTGGTTCCCAGGGCCGATTCGAGGCCAAGCGTAAGGGGACTGCTCTGGTCTCTTCAGGGGCTAAGCAGCTGCCTGATGGCTGTAGCTGACAACACACCGGATGGCAAAAGGAGGACAGTGAACGCTTCTTGTTTTTCACTCATTTATCCTGCTTAGTAAACACCTATTGTCTTCAGGTCTCCTTTTTCTCCAGTATAGACGTGGACATAGTGTGAGAAGCTGCTAGAAAGCTCTCCACAAGGCCTGGTATTCACGCATAGAACACGTGTTTGCTCAGCACCTGCCGTGGACCAGGCCCTGGTCAGAAGGCGGTACATGGGCCAAAGGCCCCACTCTCAGTGGACCTGGGTTTGTTACGTGACAGAGACATGGACCAAACACTCAGAGTGCCGAGCCCTGTTGTGTGAGCTTTATTGGGATGTGTTTTCCTTGTTGGGGTTCCTCACGGGAAATAGCCTCTGCTCGAGTGAGGATGGTTCTGAGAGGCCTTGTGTACAAAGGACTAATGATAAAGGCGGTGGGGGGGTCGCTGGGAGCAGAGGCCACTCTCACTGGTGCCAGACAGTACACAGCCGGGGCTGGCCGTGTTCCTACAAGCTGGCCACCAGAGCATGAAGGGGAAGGTGTGTGGCCCACCAAGGGGCTCCTCAACCAGACACTGGGTTGGAAGGGGCCTCTGAGGAGATAATGGCAGCTCCTGGCTGAGCCCGAATGGTGGGCAGCTCCCGCTGTCACACTGTCTTCAGTTCAGAGGCAGCCAGGCCGGGGACACAGCCGGGAGGTGTCAGTGGTAGGTGACCCTCAGTGCCTTGGGTCCAGCTTCAGTCCCCCCAGCCACAGCACTACCGGGGGAGGGAGGAGAGCTGAAGCCCGAGTCCTGGGCCCTGCTCCCCGGCCGGCATCGCTCCCCAGCCGGCATCGCTCCCCGGCCGGCATTGCTCACACTCTTCATCGTCTGTCTTCAGCCTTTTCTCCTCCAGACCCAAGTTAGAGCAGGGTTTAGCTTTGCGTTGTAAGGTCTGTTTCCCAGTGTTCTTCATTCTCATGTTTGTCCCCCGGCCCATTCACTGCCCACCCCCCACATATGCTTTCCCAAGTCTCCTGCGTGGAGGCGTCACTTCATGTGTTCCGAGTCCCGCAGAGTAAGCAGACTGGCCGACGGCTCCGAGAGCAGCTGGTCTTTCACAGACTGCTCTGCTGGCCCCGGGAAAACCGTGATGAGATTTCCGCGGTGTCTGCTTGGTCTCTGATGGGTCCGGAAGCAGTTCAAAGCGCCTTGTCCTGAGTGCTTGGTGAGTGTTCTCAGGCCGAGCTCCTGCTCACCACAGGTTCATTGCGGAAGAGTCTGCAGCCGCCGGGGCCAAGTGCGTGCTCACCCCCAGCCCGACCTGGATCGTCGACCCCATTGACGGCACCTGCAACTTCGTGCATAGGTGAGCGTCGGCACGGGCCACCCCTCGTCTGGTCCTTAACCTGTCCTCTTCTCTCAGACTTTGTCTCTCCCCAAACAGCATTTTTTTGAGGCAGGAGTATATAGACGAACCTCTAGGAGGTTGATAGGCTCATTAAAAAGGTGGTCATGTTTTGATGTTTTTAAAGTGAGGTGTTCCATTTGTGAGATACTCTCAGCATGTAGAAAGTGCTTAATATTTTAAATCTGTCATGTTTGTCATCTTTAAAATGCTGGGTTGAATTAAGAAGGACCCCTTAAGGATGCCCCTGGACAAACAGGCATGTGTGGTCCAGCAGCTGCAGGAGCACAGGTGTAGACAGCAGCGCCAGAGGGCTGGCTTTCCACAGCTACCTGTGGAGACGAGAGCAAGCCTCCTGCAGCCATGAGGCGGGATGAGGAACCCCCTGGCAGCGGGCCAGGCCTAATCTGACAGAGCAAATAACAGCCACAAAGCAGGAGGGTTCAGGGAGGTCAGAGAGGCCGTCAGGGAGAGGAGAGGCGAGCTCAGGGAGGTGATCAGGACATGGCCTCAACTCCAGAAGCTCTGACCAGTGGGATGGGCGTTGGAGCTGTCCAAGGACACAAGAGCACTGGATGGGGCCTGGTTTCCACAGGTGGTTGGTTCTCTGGCATGAACACATGAGGGGCCTCCTGGAGAGCTGGTTGGCACGGGTTCCAGGCCCCTCCCCGGCCCCTTCCAGGCCAGCGTTTGTCCCCAGCATGCATCGACACCAGCAGCGCAGAACCCCATTCTGAGAGCCCTCTCCCCAGATGAAGAGGAGATACTCTGTTTCCTTCTGAAAAGTGAAAAAGTATCAGCACAGAGGGGGGCTTCTTGGGGCTGCCCTCTGTGCTTGGCCTCAGATGGCGTATTTATGTGTCAGTATGTAAAGTCATCCTGACCTCTGAGGTGGGTTTTGTTAACATGGGTTAGTTAGCTTGAGAATGTAGTCACTCGTGCCAGCACATTGCCTTTTCGGGCCAATGGAACAGTGCCATCTGGTGACCACAACAGCGTCAACAGACTAATGCAAACTAAAGCCTGACAACCCCCCACCCCCACCCCGCAGGAATGGGGGTGGAGGCTCAGGTCTCCCCTCCTGTTCTTCTCTCTGCTTGTCATGCGGTGACACCCACACAGCCCTCAGAGGGCCTCTTGCGGCCCTGGGGCTTTCAGGGGCTGCAGATAGTGATCTTAGTGGCCTAGAGACATCAGAAGCCTTTGGCCACCGCAGCTCAGAGAGCATCTGTTCCTTCTTGTGTCCAGCAGCGTCAGGGCTGAAGCAGGTGGGGGAGAGCTTTCCCAGGTACCTAAAGTGGAGCCTGGCATGTGGTGTGTTTGCCTATAGAGCCAACCGCCAGGTGACCGTGCCGGCTGCCACGGCCTGAGTCTGGGCTCACCTCTGTGTAGGACTGGTTTCCTAGTTTTCCTGTAGGTTAGTAGCACCCAGCTTCTCCTTCCTACTTGCTGGTAAGCTCTGCTGATCTTCACATAAAAGAGAGATTATTTCGAAGAGGTGCCACAGGAACAACAAAATCACAAAATAAAACCACAGGCAATCTGCGATGTCACAGCCCGCCTCTGACGGCTCTGGCCAGGCCTGCAGTTGGCGGCTTTTGAGCTCACTCAGGAGATGGGCGGCAGGGGGTGGGGGGGTAGGGGGTGTTATTGTCACCCAGACCTAGCCTCTGGTAGGAGGCTATGATGTCACTTCCCGGGGACCCCTCCTCACCTCACCAGGGACATGGGTCTGGCGTTTTGGAGGTCTCTACTTATCCCTTTATGTCTCTGAAAACCAGAAAACTGACCATTAAAATGATCACTTGGTGGTCATTGTTGAATTACAGCAGTTGTACGTGACTTTCAGAATACTGCTTTCTTTCAAGGTCAGCTATCTTACACACCGGAGTCCACTAAGCCTGTTTGTCTTGGAAGCAGTTAGTGAAGTTGTGGGAAGTAATTTTTTAAAAAAAACAAACCCACCCACACTGTAGAAAGGTCCTTCTGTGCCTCCAGAGACAGTGCTGCATAGCATAGCCGCACAGAGGCCGCTGAGAATTTGCATGAGACCACTTATGTTTCAGAGAGTGAACCGTTCTGTTTTTCTTTGCAGGTTTCCCACCGTGGCAGTAAGCATCGGATTTGCTGTAGACCAAGAGGTACGTGGGGGAGGGGTTTCCCCAGGCCAGTGGTCCTGAACCCCTTGGGCCTGGCTTAGCATTGTCCTTTTTGGACTTGATTCCTGTGCTCCATTTTGCTGTCTTTGTCACATGCCTTAGTCATAACTAGTAAACCCATGCATGTTTCTTTTTGAGATCCGAGACAGTAAACAAAGGAAAACTGGTTTTGGGGTGTGTGGGTTTGGGGCTCCATGGCCGGCCCGCCTCCATGGTGGTGGGCCCTTGTTTCTACCGTGGTCTTTCTGGGATGCTGCTGGAGAAGTGTGGAAGGGAAAGTTCTGACAAATGCCCCACATTAGTTTCCCTCTGACCCCTGGGGCGTGTGATCTAGTCCCACACAAAAGAAACTCCTATTTTGGGAGGACATTTTTCATCCCCATCTTTCAGTCATTCTTCTCCATCTTTCCCTAGCTGTTAGCATGAGAACCCTGCTGCTTCGGGGTTCCCATCACCCTTGGAGCTGAGCAGCATCATGAGATCTGCGTCAAGCATTAATCAATTTAAGCAGTAATGCTTAGGAAAGCCTTCACTTCTGTGCGGTCACGGCAGTTATATTTATTTATTTAATAATTTTTTTAAGGTTTTATTTATTTATTTGACACCCACAGAGAGAAATCACAAGTAGGCAGAGAGGTAGGCAGAGGCGGGGGGGGAAGCAGGCTCTCCGATGAGCAGAGAGCCCGATGCGGGATTCGATCCCCCGACCTTGAGATCATGACCTGAGCTGAAGGCAGAGGCTTCACTGAGCCACCCAGGCACCCCACAGCAGTTATATTTAAATAGGACTGGGGGTTTGGTATTTTCCAAAAGCAGCCTTCTGCTAGGCACTGTTTCAGTGTTTTCACCTTCATCCTCAACACTAGCAGTGGTTCCCTAGCACGGAGACCGAGGGAAGTTTAAACATTCTTCACCCTTCCCTCTTGCTAGCAAAGGTCTCCCGGCCACCTGACCCACCCCAGGGGCACAGGGTCTGGAGGCCCACATGGTTCTAGGACTACCCTGATTTGGGAACCCCCTTAAAGCCAGGGTGGTGGGAAGCAGGGGAAGAGAATTAAGGATTGCTGGAAAGCTGGCTACGTGATCCTCCCCAGAAATAAACCCTTTACCTGCCCTGTTGGGGGGTCCATTCCACTGTAGTCGAGCTCACCCCAGGCCAGCTGAGACTCTCCCGAGAGACTGGGCCTGGGGCTCTCTTTATTTTCCAGGGAGGTAAAACATAGCCAACCCCCCGATCACACACACGCTCGCCCCTGTTAACCCTGAATAGTGACGAGTCGGAGGAGGAAGAAACAAAGCACAGGCGTGTAAGGCAGCGTCCCCCCCCCCCATTGCTCGCCTCTTCTTTTTACTGTTTCCAGCTGGGAGGCTGCTGTCACAGGCATTTGTCACCTGCCCTACGCAGCATGACCCACCAGCGTGGCTGCGGTTTGGTACCACGCCTCTCCTTGGTGACTCACCTCTCCTCCTTGGCCGTCCTTGAGTCTGATCCCCTCGGCTTTACAGATGTATTCCTAATTTTTGACACATCAGCAGCTTTGAGGGTTTCTTATGGGGAGGCGTTAGTCACAAGTAGCCTCCTCCAGTCTCCCACCCCCCAAAACAGAGGCCTTTCTGAAGAATTCAGCTTTTTCAGTAACTTTCAGCTCCTAATGCTTGATTATAAAGCTGTATTTGTTTTAGTTTTTTTTTTTTAGATTTTATTTATTTATTTATTTATTTAACAGTCAGAGATCACAAGTAGGCAGAGAAGCAGGCAGAGAGAGAGGAAGGGAAGCAGGCTCCCTGCTGAGCAGAGACCCCGATGTGGGGCTCGATCCCAGGACCCTGGGACCATGACCTGAGCCAAAGGCAGAGGCTTAACCCACTGAGCCACCCAGGCGCCCCTGCTTTAGTATATTTTTAAGTAGGCTATTTTGGGTTTTTTTTTTTTTTTTAAAGATTTTATTTATGTATTTGACAGAGAGAGATCACAAGTAGACGGAGAGGCAGGCGGAGAGAGAGAGAGGGAAGCAGGCTCCCTGCTGAGCAGAGAGCCCAATGCGGGACTCGATCCCAGGACCCTGAGATCATGACCTGAGCCAAAGGCAACGGCTTAACCCACTGAGCCACCCAGGCGCCCTAAGTAGGCTATTTTGGAAGAGACCATTTGCCCTCATATCCAGTTTTGGACCGAGATGCTAATTTCTTTCCCAATTCCCCTTTGAGAGGTAGTTTCCATTACCTGGGTCGTACGTAATACCTCGAATTGTCCTCCTCTGAACTGCTTTGTGATTTTCTGGGTCAAATGAGTGAAGTGCATTTGTTTTCCCTCCTGCCCCTGCACCCCACAGCTCGAATTTGGAGTGATTTACCACTGCACAGAGGAGCGGCTGTACACGGGCCAGAGGGGCCGGGGCGCCTTCTGCAATGGCCAGCGGCTCCAGGTCTCCGGGGAGACAGGTGGGGCTTCCCGTGGCTGGACTGGGCTCCTTGCAGAGTGGGAGGAGTGTGAATGGGAAATGCCAGCATCACCATTCTGGGAGACGGTGCTGGAAAGCTCCCGCTGAGCCTTCAGTTTCTTCAGGAACATGGCGTCCCTGAGTACCTGGAAGGCCAGCCAGTTCTGTGTCTTCATGTTTTCGTGGATGTGGCCAAGAGTTTACATAGTCTCACCCTGTTTTACACTCATATCCTTCAGCTTTCTTGCTCAAAGAAACCCAGACTTCAGTATGGCTGGCTCTCCAGTAATCCGAGGTCGAGAGCAAAGTTGGAAGCATGGTCTGGCTCTCAGAGCATCCAGGCTAACATCCATCATCCAAGGTGACGTCACCCAGGCGTAGCCTGTGGCTTCCTGGGTGTGGACAGGCTGCCGTGGGCTTTGGTCTCCATGAGAAGACGAGCAGCCGTGGGACTGAGTAGTGTGAATAAGTGATGTTGCCACACACCACACCCGTAGCGCTAGCCATGTTGTTCCTAAAGCAGGACCTCAGGGACATCCAGTCGCTTCTATGATGCGACTGTAGTTACATTCAACCGCACATAACTACGTACTGTCAACAATACGCCAGCTTAGGTTTTGCAGGGTGTTTAGGCCTTGCTTTCACACGGATGAAGTCAGGGATTTTTTTCGCCCCGTGGGATGGGGACTGTCCTTTCGGGGGCGGGAGTAAATGAGGAGCTTCGGCCTTGAAGCAGCTAGGTTAGGAGAGACTTTGAAAGCTCCCTCGTGTCCACGTTCGGGTCTGGAAAGGTAGAAAGCACAGTTCCTGCTAACTTTTCTTACACGTTTCCGCAGCAGGACGTCCTGAGGTACCCTCCCCCATCATAGCTTCAGTCTGGGGGTGTCAGCGCTCCCCCTTTCTTTATGCTTCCTTTCTCTTTTCTGCCTTGTCTTCCTCCCTGGGTGACACCCGTGTGCCTAGATGGCCTCAGAGGCAGTGAGAGGAGGAAGGTGTGTCCCTGCCCTCCAGCGGCTCCTCAGCGAGCGAGGACGAGAAGTTCTCCACCTGTGGTCTGCGGTCGGGTGAGAGCACCGCCGATCGAGGAGCCCTGGGTGGGTGGGAGGGCAGGAGCCCTGTGTGTCTGGCCCAGTGGGGAAACCAAGGAGGCTTGGCCTGGGGCTCCTGAGACTCACGAGCCTGCCCAGGGAAAGGGGAAGATCACATGAGGCTTCGCCCCGACTTGGGACCAGCAGGGCACACTCACCAGTTACTGCCTCCGAGTCCCAGAGAGATTCCAGAACAGTCTCCAGGCTCGCCCCATGTCTCCACCTCCCAGAAATGTTTTGTTTGGCTGTACGAAAAGTAGCGCTAATTGTACGTACGCATGCCAAGAGGTAACCGCTCAGGGCATGTTGGGTTAGTCAGTAGTGAGGAAGCATGTCATTAAACACACTTACGTGAACTTTGCTCCATATTCCATTTGATGAGAACACTTGGCTCCATTCACACTCGCTGGGCTTCCTGGTCGCGCGTGACAACTTCATATCCTCAGTGCGGCTCTCAGAACCATGTGGGCAAGGCCTCCAGGTCGCCTCTACTTCCGGCCCGTCGTAGGCCCTCTGGTCCTGTGTAGACCCTGTCCTAAACCCCTGCTGCAACACTGGGGTTCTCACTTCTCTCAAAACCGCCCACATTCTGGAGCTCATTTTCTTAAAAAAAAAACTCTAAAGAGAGTCTGATGTGCTGTTTTCAGCACTGGTCATTTAGAACTTACGGGGTGATTGGGTTTCTATGGAGATGATGGACTGGACCCTGCAGCACAGTGGTTAGGGGTCACACAGACCTGGTTTCAGTCCCCATTGTGCCACCCTCCAGGGCTGTGAGCTGTCCTCGTGTGGTGGGTGGGGTGACATGATGGGAATGGAGGAATAAATGCAGTTAGGGGAAAGCGCTCAGTCAGGTCCCGGTGCAGGGTACCCAGAGGTGAGAGTTGTTATCAAAGAGGAAACCTCAGTCTTTGCACAAGATGATTAGCGCCCGATGTTAAGCTTAGGACGCATTTCTGGATTAGGGAAATCCACCCTAGGGAACAGGACACCCACCCCTGATCTTTCTCTCTCCTTTCCTTACTCCTATTACACCTTCTTGGAAGGCTTCCATGCACAAAGTAAAAAGCAAACAGAACTACACAGGATGGGGTAGAGGATGAGATGGAGGCCAGAATTTGATTAGAACCTTTTTTTTCACATCCCACCATGCAGAATTTCAAACCTGGGTGAGTAGACAAAGTACCGTAAACCCATGTGACTCACCATGGGTCCAATATTGCCGATTCTCGGGGCCAACCCTGCTTTATCCACAGCGCCACCCAGTTCCCATTGCCCCCAGCAAGTCCCTGACACAAATCCCAGATGTAGAATCATTTTCTAGTCAGCATTGCAGTATGCATGCTTCTCTATAACATATACAATTCTTTGAAATGCATAATCACAATACCAATGACACACCCCTCTAAAAATTATCAGTTATTCCTAAAGTTATTAAATAACCAGAGTTCAGATTTCCAGTTGTCTCATCCTGTGGGAAACAGCCCTTCAGGGCCCCACCCTGAGTTCTCAGGGCTCCTTGTGGCTTCTGGGTCAGTCTTTCATGTTAGGTCTTCTCACTGGACAGAGCTAAGAAGTTGTCTTTAAATATTAAAATCATTATGAGTTGAAGATTCAGGATAATAATACTAACCTACTAACCACAGACCATTACCTAAAGCAACTGGAAGGATGTTGTTTGTCGTTTGGTCGTGTCTCCTTCTTTCTGTCCTTAGCGAATGCCCTCCAGGTTCTGGAGTCGGACTTGGTTCTTTGTTCCCTTTGCCTGGGCCTCCAACGGAGGATAATCACTTAGATGCATTTGTTTCACTTTGTTTTTGAATCAGGAAGACTAGTTTTTAAAAACTGATTGTATTTTGTAATTATATAAAAAGGTACCTTGTTCCAAAGTCAGATCTCTAAAACAAAGTATATTTGAAGAGGTTTAACTTCTGTCCTTGTCCTTTACCCTAGGGAATACTGTCTAAGAAGTGGTTATGGTTCCATTGTTTATTTTAGGGGTGTGTGTGTGTGTGTGTGTGTGTGTGTGTTTAATAAGCAGCTGAGTTTGTTGTTGTTCTGTTCTTTGCTTTTATTCTCTGTGTTGGTATGCTTTGGGTATTTAGAAAGGTTTATGTTTTTGTTCCAATGATTTCCTTTATACAGAATTTTTCTATACGATCCCTAGTCCTCTCTTTTTCGGGTTATTGTCTCTTGGTTCCCTATTCTCAGTAACATTTAAGTTAGTTTGTAACCTCTTCTTCCCCCTCCTCTTATACTCCAGTATATGATTAAAGCCCAGTAACCTCTTGCTGTCAGTTACAAGGCAATTGGCTAGCTCGTTCTACTAGTCACACCCTCTCCTTGTTACCTTTCCACCTCTGGGTGGTTGTGCTGCCCAGGTGTGGGTTGCCAGGGCAGCCAGCCATGTGGGTGATGCTCTCACTCTAGAACTGTCAGTTAGGGTGTGGTCTTGGTTCCACAAATAAATTAGACTTAATACCCCCACCAGCCCTTTATGTGGATGTATGGCCCGTCATTTTGGTTGTGTGAAGCTCATCTCATTCGCTAATACAGCATTTCTCAAACTTTTTGATTTTGGGACCAACACATTTACACTAGTGAAAAGTTATTGAAGACTCCAAAAGAGCTTTCGTTTATGTAAGTTATCTACTGGTGTTTATGCATTTGAAACTTAAACAGAAACTTCTAAAAAAAACCACAACTCATTACATGTTAACATGAATAACACACACACACACACACACACATATTTTTAATGAGAAACAACCCTGTTTTCCAAAATAGTTTTCATGAGTGGCCTTGTTTTACATTTTCTCCAAATCCCTTTATAATGTCTGGCTTAGTAGAAGACAACTGAATTCTCCTATCTACTTCTATCTTTAGTCTGTTGTAATGTATTATCTTAATGTATGAAGAAGATCAGGTCTCACACAGATAAGTAGTTGGAAAAGGGTCGAGTGAGGACTATTTTAATAGGCTTTTCAGATGAATGAGGATATTCTTCTTTGATGCCACACCCGAACTCGAGAAGTGGTGGCTTCTTAAAGCTTAGTTGCAGTGTGAAATCTAATGACATATCAGTGAATTTTTTGTACTCTGTGACCATGAAATCCATTGGGCAGTTTCCTACTTTGAATGGATCTTTTACTCATGATGACTTTGTAACATCATGCATTGGTCATTGGGAAAATAAGGGTTCACTGAGATTTTCAGGCTCTTTTAAATGGTGACCTATTACATTGTAAAATACTAAGAAAGTCATATTCATTAGTATCACCACTCTTTTTTTTTTTTTTAAGATTTTATTTATTTATTTGACAAAGAGAGACACAGCGAGATAGGGAACAAAAGCAGAGGGAGTGGGAGAAGGAGAAGCAGGCTTCCCGCCAAGCAGGGAGCCAGATGCACAGCTCGATCCCAGGACCCTGGGACCATGACCTGAGCCAAACACAAATGCTTCATGACTGAGCCACCCAGGCACTCCTAGTATCACCACTATTATGAGAAATCTATAAGTTTGGGGAAGGTGTCAAGCTTTTGGTAATAGGTTCAAGTCTTCCTAAATTCTAATTTGCACTTGAAGGCTTGAATTTTATCATTGGCAACCTTAGCAATTGAAGTGATGGACTCTCTTCTTTCATTTTCCAGAAAATGTCTTCCAGATAGCTAGTTCTGACTACCTATAGCTTGTCTAAGCCCTCCATGTGTGCGTCCCATCTCCTCACACAGAATATTGAAAAGACACGTTCTTAGGTTTCAAGACCTAGTGCCATTCCTAATGTTCGCACCTTCTTCATTCTGGAATAAAACTGATATATTTTCCCACTGAATGTGAGTATAGCAGAAAAGTCTGCATTGGCCACGGGAACAGGTGGTGCTCTGCCTTGCTTTATCTACTCTGTGCAAGTGTTAATACCAGGAAAAAGGCAAATAATACCTTAGTTTAACTTCACAGATTCAGGAACCCCACTCCGAGAACTTCTGCTCCAGTGGGTCCCTCAGGAAGACCTCCCGGGAGTAATAATAACAGTCCTTACCTGTGTCTTACATGTCCACAGCAGTTTTTTGGTGGCTTGTATACTTGGAGGTCCATTCTGCTAGTAAAACCCATGGCTCATGCTTTCGTGTGTTGACTGTCTTACGTTGTCTCTGTCATCTTCTGGCATAAGCTTGTCATTGAAAAGTCTGAAGACAATTTCATTTTCTTTCCCTTATAAGGAACCTCTGTTTTTTGCTTGAATGCCCAAAGGACTTTTTTTTTTTTTCATTTAATAGAGTATATCTCTATTAAATAATTTTAATAGACTATATCTCAGTGTTACTTCTTTTCAGTTTCCTAGGCACATCATGGCTCACCATTTCTTTTTTTAAAGATGTCATGCTATACCATTTCAATATTCAATTTCAAGACTTTTTTTTCTTTCAGAAGAGGTTTCTTGAATTACAGTTCTTAGTATTTGTTCATTTCCAAATTCTTTTGCTTTGTTTTTGTCTTCTGGGTCTTCTGTTATAAGTATGTTGGGTCTTCCCTGCTTATCTTTTCTATTTGTCTCTTGTGCTTTAATCCTTTTTACCAGTTCCACCTTTTTTTATTTTTTTGCCCTCCATTTCTTGTAAAGCACCATCTATTCTGTTTATTTATTCTTTGTTCTTTCAGTTTAATCTTCTTTTCTGAAATATTTTCTTTTTCAGTTCTTCCTAAGTTCTAAGTTCTATTCCCTCCACTTTCTAGTTAAGTTGGTTTTTTGATGCATTCCTTATTTATTATTTTTTTTATATGAAACTGCTTCTGTTTTGTGGACAAATCTTTCAGTCCTTGGTTGACTAGAAAGGTATTGTTCTTCTTATTCTTTTTTTTTTCCTTTTTCATGTATGTGTGTGTGGGACTCACCCATCATTCTTTTTAATTACTTATTTCTACTTAAAACCTGTATTCCTGAAATTGGGAGGGACTTATAGAGAGTGGGGGTTGGGGTGAGTTCAGGTTTTTGTTTTTTTTTTTAAAGATTTTATTTATTTATTTGACAGACAGAGCTCACAAGTAGGCAGAGAGGCAGGCAGAGAGATAGGAGGAAGCAGGCTCCCTGCTGAGCAGAGAGACCTGTGTGGGACTCCATCCCAGCACCCTGAGATCATGACCTGAGCCGAAGGCAGAGGCTTTAACCCACTGAGCCACCCAGGCACCCCTGAGTTCAGGTTTTTGGTCATTTTTTCTAGCTCTAGAGTTGCCTCTTCTGTTTTGGTGAAATGTTCAGAAACATGGACTCAGTCTTACGTATACTTTTTTTTTTTTTTTTTTGGGCTCTGTTCCCCTCCTTAACTATTAGCTGGATCATCTCTTTCCTTTAGCCCCTTTTATTCTTGTTTAGTGAATTTGGAATTTACTCCCATGCTGGATCCTTCCCCTAAGAAGTCCTTGTAAGTCAGTTTTGAGAGACTGTAGGACTGGTGCCTCCCTCCCTTCAGCCCTGACCATGCACCGCAGTGCCACGGACTCATGAACCAGTGTGTGCGTGGCCCCTCTCTGTGTGAGCTTCTCATATTGGCCCACACTGGTTTGCAGGGGGTGGCTGTTGGTGATTTAGAGGTTCTCCTGTTCTGGGGATGCTCAGTGCATCTCTGTTAGTCCTGATGCCATGTGGTCTTGTGGCTATTGGAGGCTCCCCCACCCGCCTGTGTTTTGGGGTTTGGATATATCTTGTGGATATAGTTTCTTTTGTAGATGGTGTCTGCAGTTTTGCTTTTTTGCTGTCTTAGTTATTCTGTTTTTATCAGAGGGGATTTGGACAAGTTAAAAACTATGTGTGGCCTTTACAGAGGTTTCCAGTTCTTTCCCAGAATTCCAAACAATACTTTTTTTTCCCCTCAAATTACTTGTTTATTAAGAACAAGTTTTTAAATATTTTAAACTAATAAATTGAATTGAAAGTCAAATATCATAAAATTAACCATTTATTTTATTTTATTTTTAGACAGAGCGTGTGGGAAGAGGGGAAGGCAGAGGGAAAGAGAGAATCTCAAAAGCAGGCTCCACGCCCAGCACGGAGCCCAGCGCAGGGCCCCCTCCCATGACCCGGTGATCACAACCTGAGCCAAAATCAAGAGTCGGATGCTTAACCCAACTGAGCCACACAGACATCCCTAAAGTTAACCATTTTAAAGTGAGCCATTCGGTGGTGATTAGTGCCTTCACGATGCTGCACACTCACTTGGCTTCATGTTCTAACCCTATGCCCACTGAGCCCCTTTACCCCGCACTCTCTCTCCCCAGCCCCCTGCCAAACCACCAACCTTCCATCTCTCTAGTACTTACGTTTTTTTCCTGTAACTTATGCTTTTAAGTTAAAGAGAATTAAATTTTGTTTTCATATGAGTAGCTGCTCATGGTCTATAAGAAGACTGAAAGAGTTAGGACACGTGTGTGAAAAAATACACTAGTGTAAGTGTCAGGGGAGTGAGGGCTGTGTGTCCCACAGAGTCCATATGTGTCCATAGGGGATGTTTCCTGGTTGTGAAAGCATCATTGACTCCTTTTCCATGAGTACATGTTTCAGTGTCTACAGATGACTCCTTCTCTTACCTTTAAGTTGTAAAATTTCTCTTGAGAGAACATTACTCCTTGATACTTGGGGTGTTTTAACCTTGCTCAACCAGAACAAGGGTTTTCAAACTGTTGGAAGTCTATTAATGGATGATTTTTTTTTTCATTCTAGAATCTGTTTATTGAAAAAGTATGCAGAGATGCCCTACTTCAAAATTTTTGGATTTTGTATGTGTGTGTGGCAAAATATATATAACATAAAATTTGTCATTTAAAATGTGTAATTTAGTGGCATTCGTTACATTTACAGTGTTTTCCAACCATCACCACCATCTGTTTCCAAAATTTTTATCTCTCCAAATGAAACTGTGTACCCATTAAGCAATAACTCCCCATCCCCTACACACACACACACACACACACACACACCCTTGAAGTCAGAGAATATTTTAAATTAAAAAATGTATACATTGTAGGGGAGCGCTTGGGTGGCTCAGGGGGTTGAGCATCTGACTCTTGATTTCAGCTCAGGTCACGGTCTCGGGTTCTGGGATTGCCCCGCATCAGCTCTGTGCTCAGCGAGGGGTCTGCTTGGGATTCTTTCCCTCTCCCTCTGACCCTCCCTCTGCTCACTTGCTCTCTCTCTCTCTCTCTCTCTGTTTAAAATAAATCTTTAAGAAATACATATATACGTTAGCATTTGATTGAGCTAAATTATTATGGTAAATATAGTATAAAGGATAACAAAATGCAAAAATCAGTGATTATGGGCAGCTAGAAATAATCATAAGATGATGTTAAATATTATTTTATCTATGGCAAAATAAAACCAAAGAAAGCATTCGGTCTGTAGGTGGCAGCACTCAGGCTTCCTTTTTCCTTGTTCTTGATTGCATTTGGGAAAAAGATACTAACCTGAGAGATAAAGAATGGATGCATTGCCGCTAGAAGGAGAGGGAAGAACTGGATACAGAGATATTTCTTCACAAATCTACAAGCTATGGGAAGAAGCACTTTCTTTCACGGGACGAGCTGGAGGTTAAGTCTGGGTCTCAGCACCTAAGTGGCACATGACCCCCTGCGGGTCACTTCTGTAGGCTTGGTTCCTCCATCTGTGAAACAAGGGCAATGCAATAGTGAAGAAAAAAAGAGAAATGGAATCATAAATGTATCATAAATGTAACAGAAGAATGGAGTCATCAATGTATCATTGATGTAACAGAGAAAAGAGGTAGAGGAATGGAGGCGTAAGTAGTTCAGTGCTTAGCGCTGGCCTGTCTGGAGAGACTAAGAGCTTGGTAAATGTGAGCTACTGTTTCCACACTTTGCTGAGTTTCCCTTTGTGAAATAGCCTTTTGTCACTTAGTCTGAAACCCTCTGCTCTTCCTGCACGAGCCCCTGTGTTGGGGGGTGGGGGGGTGGGGGGGGGTGGGGGGGGATCTGCTTGTCTGGGCTGGCCCTCCGGGACTTTCCTCTTCACTCACCCTGCAGCCAGCCCAGCCCTCTGATAAGGACAGATTGGGCTAGGCCTTGGCCCAAACCAGTAGTCACATTTTTTTTAATGAGGTATAATTGCTGAATAGCATTATGTAGTTTCGGGTGTACAGCATCATGATTCAGCATGTGTATATATTGCAAAATAATCATCATAGTAAGTGTAGATAATATCCCAGTAGTCATGTCTTCCGAACCTGATTAAAAGTACGTGTTTATCTCCCTATATCGAAATTGTTAGGCTTTCTAGTTCCTGGAAGGAAATTGTCAATGTGTTCCTTAATATCCTCCGCCAGGGTGACCGAGATCCTGGAGCCAGGAAATGCCTTATATGTAGGGATTATTCTCCTGATCTTAGCTTTCTGAGAAAAATCACTCCTGAAGCATATATCACAGAGTAAGGGATATGGTTAGGGTCTTGAAAATAGTACAGAACCGTGCCTTACTGGGGAGGGGACAGTAGTCCTACTGATACAACTTGGGGGAGGGGAACCATTTGGGAGAAAAGAATAATCAAAATCTAAAATATGTATACTCTCAAATTCCACTTCTGTTTCCCTCCTTGGCCTCCTCCAGGAGGGTTCATCCTTTCTCATTTAACAGTCACTCCCCAAATTTCATTAGGTTCTCTTTCTTTTTTGTTTATATTTTATTGATTTATTTAACAGAGAGAGACAGATCACAAGTAGGCAGAGAGGCAGGTAGGGTGGGGGTGGGGGAAGCAGGCTCCTTGCTGAGCAGAGAGCCCGATGTGGGGCTCGATCCCAGGACCCTGAGATCATGACCTGAGCTGAAGGCAGAGGTTTAACCCACTGAGCCACCCAGGTGCCCCAGGTTCTCTTTCAAGAATGTTTTTAATGAAAACATTTATCATTCAGAATTCACCAACCCCCACCCCACCAAAATAGTGTTATCTCTAGTGATTAATTAGATTCTTACGCTAGCCAGCCAAATTCTACTTAACTCCAACGTTCCTCTCATAAATTTAAAAATTCTACTAATTTAACAAATCAACCCATACAAGAAGACTCTGACTAGGGTATCTTTAATGCTGGTGCTTGAAGGAAAGTGCTCGTTGCTTCAGTGACTACTTATTAAGCGCTTACTGCCCCTGGTTCTGTTGATGTCGTTTTGTTTTTTTTTTTTTTAAGATTTTATTTATTTATTTGACAGAGAGAGATCACAAATAGGCAGAGAGACAGACAGAGAGAGAGATGAGGAGAAGCAGGCTCCCCGCTGAGCAGAGAGCCCCATGCGGGACTCGAACCCAGGCCCCTGGGATCATGACCTGAGCCGAAGGTAGAGGCTTAACCCACTGAGCCACCCAGGCACCCCTGTTGATGTCGTTTTTTGTGCCTTTTTTTTTTCCTAAGATTTGTTTATTTATTTATTTATTTGATAGCACGCCTGAGAGAGAGACAGAGACAGAGACACAAAGAACACAAGCAGGGGGAGTGGGAGAGGGAGAAGCAGGCTTCCCGCCGAGCAGGGAGCCAGATGCAGGGCTCAATCCCAGGATCCTGGGATCATGACCTGAGCCGAAGGCAAATGCTTAATGACTGAGCCACCCAGGTGCCCCTGATGTCGTTTTCTTCAAAAGAGGTCTTCTTTCCCTTCCCTGGGGAAAATAACCTTTTCAGTTTGCAGCCCAGAGAGAGAGAGTTAGGAGTTAAGCTAGGGCAGTGACCTGTCCCTGGGGATCCTGGAGCCACCCGGCCCTATGGCCCCCTGTGGGCAGAGCCCCTCACTCACACACTGGACACATGGGAGGTACATCATTAGCTCAGCCTTGGTGCTGGCGTGCCTGGCAGGGAGTGATTCAGACCTTGTCTCCTAGGCAGGTAACCGGTGTGGAGCCAAGTGATTTTAAGAAAGCAGACAATGAGAGCCTACAATTTAAGAAAAGGGGAAATGGATATAGGTTCTGTCTGAGAGGAGGGGGCCCCCTCACCGTCATCTGGTCCTGCAGTGAGGGACTTTGCAGGTGCCGACATAGGACTAGACCCACTGAAGGCCGTAACTCGTGGAGTGTGTTTTCCCTCCAGTTCGTGGAGTGACCTTGTTCTGTTATCTGGATACGTCGGTGTGGCTGACTGTGAGCCAGAAGGCCTGACCAGACATGACAGACTAAATGTGGTTGTGTTTGGGAGTACGGCAAAGCACAGACAAACTGCTCGAGATTGCATGCTGCCCGTGAGTCAGGCCCAGGAAGGGAGCCCAGGCACGTCCCTCTGTGCCCTCAGGCCAGCTTCCCGCTCCCATCTCGGAACCGAGTGCTTGGCCTGAGTGCCCCGCCACCCTGCACTGAGGAGGCCACACGGCCACGGTGTTGGCCTTCTTTATGCACAGTGGGGTCACGCCTGAGAGCACCCTTTCCAAAGTCGTTATTTAAAAGTTGCTTTCGGGACGCCTGGGTGGCTCAGTTGGTTAAGCAGCTGCCTTCGGCTCAGGTCATGATTCCAGGGTCCTGGGATCGAGTCCCACATCGGGCTCCTTGCTCAGCAGGAGCCTGCTTCTCCCTCTGCCTCTGCCTGCCTCTTTGTCTGCCTGTGCTCACGCTCTCTCTCCCTCTGTCTCTGGCAAATAAATAAATAAAGTCTTTAAAATAAAATAAATAAATAAATAAATAAAAGTTGCTTTCTCTGCAGGGATGGTGTTTCTGTCTTCATGATCGTAGCGGTTAGAGAAAGGTTTTTCTGTTCTTAAGTTTTTTATTTATTTATTTGAGAGAGAGAGAGAGAGCAGAGAGGGTCAAAGGGAGAGGGAGAGAGAAACCCAAGCAGACTCCGGACATGGGGCTCAATCTCACAACCCCGAGATCAGACCTGAGTCGAAAACAAGAGTAGGAAACTTAACCCACTGCGCCACTCAGGCAGCACCCCTAGAGAAGGGTTATTAAAGACGGATGTATTGGGCGAGGCTTTTTTCTTTTCTGTCTTCCAGACATCGGGTGCTCCCAGTTTGGAGTCATTTTGTTTTTATTCATGACTGGATGGTGCTGATTCTCATTAGCCTCCCGCCTCTCCCTGGCTCTTTAGTGCTAACTCTCCCTGCAAAGAGGGAGAACTGAGAATCTGCTCCCTCGTAAATCTGAAACCGAAAGCCTTACAGGATGACATAGTCAGGTGCGGGGTTCTGTTGGCCTCTCGTCTCCGTGTCCTCACGTTTCACCCAGCTGTCGGAGAAACCTCATAACTGAACCTCTCAGCAGATGGTCCTTGTTCTGAGTGGGAAGGAGGTTTGCTTCTGAGGGAACCCGGACCCGTCAGTCAGAACCGAGACTCGATTTTCCTGACCGCGGGGCATTCTTTCTACTGCAGACATCTCCAAGGCCTTGGTTCTCACAGAAATCGGCCCCAGACGTGACCCTGCCACCCTGAAATTGTTCCTGAGCAACATGGAGAGGTTACTTCACGCCAAAGCTCACGGGTATCACTTTTCAGTTCCTGGAACAACCCAAGGCCAAAGACGAAAGTGCCAAACACACAGTCATGCTCACAGTTCCTCACAGAGAGAGGAAAAGATCCCCCATGAGGGGAACAGGCCCACCCGTGCCCCACACAGACCCGGGAGAGCCGTGTGACGCTACCTCATGTGGCCAGCTGTTAGGGAACACACAGGGGACCTTTGTTCCTTCCCAAGTGGCTCTTCCAGAAGTCAGGCGACCGATCTTAAGGCCCCCAGGCTGTGAGTCCTTCTGGGCTTAGAACCCTTCATAAATGACATTACTCTAGCAAATATTTAGGAAAAATAAATCCAAGTCCAAGTGATTCTGCTCCGATCTCCCACTCTCCCACGAGGCAATTTAAGTTTAAATGAAATTTCAGTGGAATTAAGATTGGAGTTCTTCAGTCGCAGTACCCGACAAGGGCTCATCAGCTACCAGTGGCTAGTGACTTCCAGAGTGCGGAGCGTTTCTGTCCTCGCAGAAAGCTCTCTTGGATGTCCCTGGTCTGCACCCAGATCTTGAATCTAGAGCTTATTAGAGAAACCCCATGGCTCATTTTTAATGACTGGGAATGCCTGGTGGGGGGGTGACTTTGGATGTCGTCAGCTATCTAAGAGGAATCCAACTTGGACACAGCACCACTCCCAGGAGCCTTTGCCCTCTTCCCTTTCCTCCAGGGTCCGAGTGATCGGGAGCTCCACCTTGGCACTCTGCCTCCTGGCCTCGGGGGCCGCAGACGCCTACTACCAGTTTGGCCTGCACTGCTGGGACCTGGCCGCAGCCACAGTCATCATCAGAGAAGCGGGTGGCATTGTGATGGACACTTCGGGTGAGCCCCTCTGACCCTCAGCCCGCTGAGTGTCCCCAGGGAAATGACAGTGGAGACTAGACCCAGTAATGCCACCAGACCCAGTGTCTCCCAGGCTAAAGCAAATGATACTACCAAACCCAGCATCCCTGATATTAGCCCCAGTAACTACCAGACCAGATGCCCACCCCCACCACCAGTTCCTCAGAGTGAGTTGGTGAGAGACCCTATGAGGACGTTGGAAAAGCCATGCATGGGTCAGTGCCTTCTCGGCTTTCCTGCCTTCCTTTTCTACGCCTCGAGGCAGGGAAGGAGACCCCAGGATCACAATACGGCCACATAGTAGCAGCACCCACACTGTACACTCGGGTACATTTGACAGTTTCCTAGCCAGCCGTTCTGACACCACCAGATTCGATGAGATGGGCAGAAGAAGTGCCATGCTCTGCATTCCACAAAGAGGAGGCTAGCACCCTCCACACCCTGTAATTCAGCATGGGGTCAGCGGGGTGTACAGTGTGAGCACCCTGTGAGGTATTAGGGGAATGGATCCCAAAAGGTGACCTGTTCTTCAACATCAAGGTCCTCGTGTCTCAGGGACTAACCCCCTGGGGGCAGGTCCTATAGCATCTCTGCCCACATAACTTATTAACTCCCCACATAACTTGCTGAACTCCAGACCGACCCTTTTCTAACATTTAGGAACAGGGGGTCTGAGACTGAGTGCATCTTCTTAGATCACATTCTCTAGCTTTTTCAGCACGACCTCTTAGCCAGCCTGCATCAGGTCTCTGCTCAGACTTTAGACCTGCCAAATGGGGACTTCCATCACATGGGGTCCCCGGTGCCACCCAGGTAGCAGACATTTGAGAACTACCTTCTCCTACCGGGTCTAATTGATCCTGTGACCCTAAGTCCCTGTTGCTGGACCCGAGCCTACATTCGGCCAGCACAGCCTCCACTGCTCTCTTGCTGGGGCAGCAGAGGGGTGCTGAGGTGCTGAGAGCCGGGCTCCGGTCTAGATCTCGTTGTCTGGTCCCGCCTCTGCCTGGCCTGGGACCTTTGTTTTCCTGGGAATGTTCGTGTGCCGAGTCCTCCTTCAGGACCGTCTGCCTTCTGCAGTAACTCAGGTGCCCTCTCCTCTCTCTGTCCTCAGGGGGACCTCTCGACCTCATGTCTTGCAGAGTGGTTGCTGCGGGCACCCGGGAGATGGCGACGCTCATAGCTCAGGCCTTACAGACCATTAACTACGGGCGGGATGATGAGAAGTGAAGGGGAGCAGAGAGGGGCAGAGAAACGCGACCCCCGGCCTGGCCCTTCCCGGGAATGCTGGGGCTGGCGGCGAGCCCCAGGGAAGACGCTGCCATGAGTGGCCTGCACGCGTCAAGTGTCCCTGACAAGCCCCGGAGGGAGGTGTTTGGCTAATGTATGTGGCTTTCTGGTTAAGTCCACGCCTTTTACCCAGATTCGGTGTGTAGCTGGTGTCTCTCTCTAATCTCACGTAGCCTTTTTCAGGCTAGTGCAAGTACTTCTATCAGAGCCAAAACCCCAGTCTCGGATATGGTGTATGTATTAAAAATTCAGTCTCAATTTTTTTCCTCCAGAATGTCAATCTCAGGTAATAAGGCTTTAGAACTGCTGATAAAGCGGACTTGTTCTCAGGCCCTCCCCCATGGTACTTCAGAATGCAATAAATCGAAACAATGGCACTCTGCTTCTCTGTGTCCCTCCGTAAGTGTCGCCTGTTTCCCCAAACGACCCACAGCCCCCACGGCTGGAGATCCAGGCTCTTTGGGAAAGTCGGCATACAAAAGCCCCAAGTTGGCAGGGTTTACTGTCTGCTGCCTTCGATAAGCACTGCGAAAACTGCTCCAGGAATTACCATGCATGTGTTAATAGATAAAAGTGAGGCATATGAAAAGTTTTAGGTATTTACTTGAGCGAAAATCGGCTCCAGTCGAGCAGTACCAAAGCAAAAGTGGCTGGAAGGCCTCTGGCCACGGGAGCTGGGGAAGAACTTTTATAGAGAAAAGGCAAAGGCAAAGTGAGGAACTTAGCGCCTGGCTGGCTATTTGGATGGCTTGTCCGTAGGTTCACTCTTGTGACCGTGAGAATTTACATGTGGGCTTCCATTGTGGTTTGCTTATGTGGGTGCTGTGACGTTAGAAGCCACCTCAAACTGATGGCCTCCTTTTTAATTAATTTAACAATCTCCTTCTTTGGTCATCCTCCCGTACGTGAGAGATTGCCCAAGACTTTTGTACTGTGCCAGTCTCAGTCACCGTCAGAGTTCCACTGCTCTTGTCCCGTTGTGAAACTCCTGGGTTGTGGTGTCGGATCCGTGGAAGAGTGGCTGTCGCTGTTTTTCCCATCGTTCAGCTCGTTTCTGTTTCTCCGAGCACCGTGCAACCATCACGCGCTAGTGGCTACGAGCCTGCGAGAGCGTTGAGAGAACATGGCCCACCAGATGGATCGTGATCCTATTAGGTGGAAAATACCGGGACACTGCAGTGTCCTCCTGCCCTGCCCTCCCCCATCCCCCACCCCCGCCATGACCCAAACCAGCCAGTATCAAATAAATCAGAGGACAGAGCAGATGAGGGATCAACCTGCGTCCAAGGAGCTTGTTTGTTAATTTCTTGTGTTGGCATTTCTACAGAACCAGAGGTCTTGATCTAGGAACAGCCAGAGGTATTTGCCCTGGCACAGACTCTCCCTCGTTCAGCCAACAAGTAACCTGAAGCAGTTCTGTTATCTCAGACCATTGCCGCGACAGAGCTGTGGCCTTTAGACTCAGCAGGGGTTGTCAGGGTTAAGGGCCAGTGTCTAAACATATGTTCCTTTGTAACAACCCCAAGCCAGGGAAGAAGGGACCTTCCACATGACGTGCATGCAGAGGGGTCAACTTCTTTCTGGTAAATTCAGGGGACTGGAACGCTGTCGCGTTCCCAAGGTGTTGTGAAGGGACAGTGGAACAGTAACTACAGCAAGGGCACGTTGTCCTTCACCCTCCAGCTGTCAGGACAAGTTGCCCAAGCGTAGAGGTCACTGCCCAACCCCTGCCTGTGAAGGTGTAGCCAAGAGGTACATTTGGGTGTTAGCATCAGAGACCCAGGATCGGATTACATTGAGGCAAGAAACAAGCCTATGTAGACTTAGGGTGTTAACTTTATAAAAATGCACCTGCAGAACAATTTAGGCACGCCATGGCCTTCAGGATTCCCTTCAGGTCCTGATTTTGGCTTAGCGTGATGAATCCAGCAATTAGTGTAGTTTCCTACGATAGCTATTGTTTGTGAAGTCCTAATTATAGTAGTATCTTCCCATGCAATAACAGAAAAGGCGATAGCAAATGGGCAAAACAGATAAAGGTTTCATACTGGAGACGAATATTTGGATCTATGATCCTGGGAGAGCTGTATGCTTCTGCGGGAGGACCTCTGTGCTCAGTTGTAACCTCACACCTCTGGCTGGTGTATAGTTCCGAGAGTCTAGAGGAGCCCTTTCAACTACAAGCTGTGGACCCAAGGTTCAAGTTTCTGAAGTTTGGCTGCCATCTGGATAGTGAGGAGAACATAGTAGGATTCTTTCTAATGAGGTTCAAGGGCGGGTTCTTTCTTAGGTCAAAAGACCCACTCTCCAGGATCTAAGCTGTGGGAGTTTCAACCATCTGCAGGAGGGTCATGAAAAGCTTCCTTCACCTGGTAGAAAGACACTGTGGCATAATCCATTAAAACTTTACAGTACTGAGTCATACCAATTTATGAGTACGGAGACACACATGGTCCTATCATCAAAGGCACAGGTCTTCCTATTACTATTTCATGAGATGTTAATTTATGCTTTCCCGTAAGTATTGATCTCATTGCCATCAAAACTGAAGGTGGAACGTTTGCCCAGGGCGATCCAGTCGATTCTGGTAATTCAGCTAGCTTTAGTTTTAAGCTACCATCTGTCCATTCGACTTTACTGGATGACTGAAGATGTAAGGACAGTAGTAATGCCATTGCGTCAGCAGCACCCTATTTGTTTAATTATTTGCCCAGCAAAATGAGCTCCCCATCACTGGAGGTCTCTCTGGGGATACCCCATGAAGAAAATTTTCTTTTCTAAGAGTTTCTTGGCCATGGTTGTGACGTCAGCCCTTGAGTAAGATGTCAGTCCGTCCTGAGAAAATACAAACAATGACGAGGACATATTGATAACCCATTGTGGTAGCAATCAGATGAATCCCATTTGTAAGTGTTCAAATGGCCCCATAGGGTTCCATCTAGTGGGCCATCTTAATGGTCTTCCTGGGTTAGGGGTTCGATCAATCAGACATTGGTCACAAACCAATTTTGTGGCCTTGGTACAGTCACCCACTAAAGCTTTTTCATAATTTAGGTCATTTTTTTCTGTGCCATGATGAGTTGCAGAATGTAGCACATCTCGTAATGGTATTTTTAAGGACTCGGGAAGAACCAGGAGGCCATCCGGGCCCTCAGTGTATCCTCGTCTAATAATAAATTTGCACACTTGGTCTCAACATTTGTCGCTCCAGCTCGGATGCCCGATTTTGTCTTTTATATAGATTATCATAAATAATTTGGCTAGATCAATCTTAGGAGTTCACTCAAGTTGTATACTGACTGATTTAGCATGGATATCCACTAGAGCATTTCCCTGATTATTTGGGTTCTGTTTTCCAATATGAGCTTCATTTTTAATCATCCAATTCAGTCAGACAATAGAATGGCAGCGAGCAGTTCATCTACTCCCGAGTCCAGTTTACACTCTCGGTTTCCATCATGGAGCAGTGAGAGACCACCCCAAAGGCATATGTGCTGGTGGTACCTTTGGGTAGCTAATGAGTGAGGGCATGTCACTCTGCTCGTTACAGACTTAAAACAGGGAAGATTCCCCTTTCCTCAGTAACTCATACTGAGTTACTGCAGCATTCCTGTGTGTAGCTTCCCTTCTACATCCTTAGCATCGGAACTATTGACGAAGAGTATCAAATCTGGGTTTTCTAATGACTGGTCCTGTAAGTCGTGTGAAGGGTCAGGAACCGTGACCGAACATCTGCACATTTACCAGATCGGTACCATCCTCAGGCCGGGACAGGAGGGTTGAGTGAAAATTGCAACCTGCCCTTAACTTTTTCCCTTATGTTCCTGATTCACCATCAATGCCAGAAAATATTTGGGGAGCTTCCATGGCTTTTGTTGTCTCTGGCCCCTAAAATTCAGAGGTCGGCCTGTATAATAACCCAGGTCACTTTCACCAGACCACACCCGTGGGCACCCCTCCGCAAGCCGGGCTGACCCCCAGGGTCTCCTCTCTGCATGGCTAAATCCCCCCACCACCCGCCTCTCCTCTCAGAGGCAAGCTGTAGGCCCCCCACTGAGTGCAAAGAGTAGTGCCCCACTGCACCCCCTCCAACTTCCCCAGCAGATTAGTCCCTTTGGGAGTCAGTTACCCAGATGCCTTACCACCACTTCCCCTTGGGTTATTAGTGGTAAATTTGCTATCGAAAAAGAGTTTCCTTCATGATCTGCATGGGGTGATCAGCCGTGCAGTGACCGTGTCCATACTAAATACACGTGAAGGTAGGGGTTAATAAAAGCAGGCACCAATCACCTGCCTCTTGGTTCTCCAGGTTTCCTGGAAACCACTGTGCTTTGAGAACAAATGCTGGTTCTCAGACCGCTGTTTTTATCGCCTGGGCTCAGTATATGTGGTGTTGGGAAAGGCTGTCTGGTTCCCTGACAGCGATCGTTTCAAAAAATCTTTCTGTATGTATCCGTCTCCTAGTCTGTAGATTATTTACACGTACACACAGACGACCTTTAGCTGTTTTTTTTTAAAGATTTTATTTATTTATTTGACAGATGGAGATTATAAGTAGGCAGAGAGGCAGGCAGAGAGAGGAGAAAGCAGGCTCCCTGCTGAGCAGAGAGCCCGATGTGGGGCTCGATCCTAGGACTCTGGGATCATGACCTGAGCCGAAGACAGAGGCTTTAATCCACTGAGCCACCCAGGCTTCCCCCTTTAGCCGTTTTTATAATGCTTCAAGGGAACCTACTTATGACATAAAGCTGCTAGTAGAATGAACTGGAAGGGAACCTTCCTCCAAGCCCACACGTATTGGAAGGAAAAAAAAGAGAAACTTAAAAGCAATACCAGAATATTATGGTAATTTAATATTATGATAAGGTCATTCTGAACATAAATTAGTGTCTGTTAGGCATACATTTGTGACTTTGAAAACATTGATGTGGGTTATTGAGCATATATTTTATTTTTTGTTTTTAAGATTTTATTTATTTGACTGAGAGTGGGAACGCAAGCAGGGGGAGTGGTAGAGGGAGAAACAGATTCCCCTCTGAACAAGTAGCCCCCTGCAGGGCTCCATTCCAGAACCCTGGGATCATGACCTGAGCTGAAGGCAGATGCTTAACTGACTGAGCTACCCAGGCACTCCTGAGCATAAATTTTAGATGCTTACGATTCAAGGGGAAATGTACAGAAGTGTGAGTAGCACATCGAACAAGGATCAGAACTGGTTCTATGTTCAACTCCTGGCTCTATACCAACTAGCCATGTGACCTTGGGCAAACCACTGATGGAAACTGAGGCCCCACTTGAAACCTCACATTTGTGCATTACAGTTCTCCAAGGCTCTTTCCAGATTCTGCCCCCTCAGCCTGTGACCTAATAAATACCACACCTCACCAAAGTTCCCAGCAGGAATGGAGAAGAGGTGTGTATTATCCAGCTGGGACAGCAAATACATTGTGTTTTTAAGTAGCTCTGGGTTCTTTGTCTATTTACACAGGTTTACCTTCTTGTGAACA
Organism: Mustela putorius furo; assembly: GCF_011764305.1. Taxonomy (NCBI): domain Eukaryota; kingdom Metazoa; phylum Chordata; class Mammalia; order Carnivora; family Mustelidae; genus Mustela; species Mustela putorius. Next base: position 6,738,468 of record NW_025422010.1, on the reverse strand, counting down.
CTGTATCTTTTTTTTTTTTAGATTTTTTTTTAAATTTTTATTTATTTGACAGAGATCACAGGTAGGCAGAGAGGCAGGCAGAGAGAGTGAGAGGGAAGCAGGCTCTCTGCCAAGCAGAGAGCCCGATGCGGGACTCGATCCCAGAACCCTGAGATCATGACCTGAGCCGAAGGCAGCGGCTTAAACCACTGAGCCACCCAGGCGGCCCTGAACACTGTATCTTAATTACACTTTAGTGTATTAGTGTATAGTTGTGTCTTTGAGGGTATAAAGCCTACTCCATGTCTGACCACCTTCCAGAAAAACCCAGAACTGCTGAGTACCTTGTGCTCGTGGGCCCAGGTGCCCTGGTCTCACCCAGAAGCACAGTGATAATAATCTTTGAGGAGGCTGGGTTCTCTTTCCTCTCTGGAAACACCCCAATTTACCATTTTACGACTTCGTTGAATGGGACTTTCTAAAAAACGGTATGACTTCTTTGAATGAACTTTTTTTTAAAGATTTTATTTATTTATTTATTTATTTGACAGAGAGAGAGAGATCATAAATAGGCAGAGAGGCAGGTAGGGGGTGGGGGGGGACAGGCTCCCTACTGAGCAGAGAGCCCAAAGCGGGGCTTGATCCCAGGACCCTGAGATCATGACCTGAGCCAAAGGCAGAGGCTTAACCCACTGAGCCACCCAGGTGCCCCTGAATGAACGTTTAAAAGATATGCTCACGATTCACCGAACTGTTGGTGATCTTCCTAAGCTTAGATCTGCGAGATTTTATTTGCTCAGGATATTCTCAGTTCTGAGTATAAATGTAGACACACGAGAAATTCCTTGCTTTCTTCAACATGCATTTTAGGGTGTAGCAATTATTAATTACGTGAAGCCTTTTAGTTCTTAAATGTCTAAGGAAAGATTTCTTCAGAGAAATAACTCCCCGCAGGAAAAGCCTTTGAGCGAGCACCCTCCAAGCAACCTACTTGGGTGTCCTGACCCGTGGTTTGCGTCTGCGGTTGGCACTTGCTCAGAGTCTGGAGCTGGCTTTGCAAAGCCTTTGGTATGAGCATTGTCACGCCTCTTCCAGGGAAGCAGAGAGACCCCCTGGAGAACAGGGAGGTGCCTGAGACCCTGAAGCCAAAGTCCAGGCTGGAGCACAGAGCACAGACCACCAGGGAACGGGAAGCCTGGACCAGCCTCCCAGAATCCAAATGAGCTCAAACAAGCAGCCCACTTTTGTGATCTTCACAGTCAACCAGACTGTTCACCGTATCATTGACTTCCTTGCAAAATACCATTCACCTACTCTTTGATGACCTAGCCCGAAATAAAAGGGAAAACACTTTGTCTTAGCACTTCACTAAATGTCACTATCCAAACCAGGAGTCAGAAAACAGACTCTGGTCCCAAGGTCACACTACAGTAGCTGTGTAACTTTGAACTGCCTTGCCTTCTTCGGTCTTTGGTGGCCTGTGGAATGTGGAACCTGTCCAATCCCTCTCCCAGGGCCACTGAGAAGATGTCACAGGACAATATGTGAAGGTTTCCAGAGCTGTGAAATGCCAGGTGATATTTCTTTGACAATTAAATATTCGGGGTGGGGGAATCATAGCATCTTTCACAGCCAAATGGAATTGTTCAGGTATTGGAGAAAGCTAGAAATATTTAGGCAGATTACACCAAGGTTTACACAGGCTTTGCCTGACTCATTAAGCCATTCACAATCAGTTCCATAATTATTCTTCACTCAGGACTTTAGGCAATCTCAGAAAATACCTCCCTTGCTTTCCTCAGCAGTAACCACATTAAAGTATGCAACACACTTTAATCATCATGCTTTTTTCCATGGAGGTAAGCTATAAATAGAACAGACTACTTTTTTCTTATTGAGAGAGAGAGAAAGAGAGCGAGCTCAGGGGAGGGCCAGAGGGAGACAGAGAATCCCAAGTAGGCTCCATGTTCCAGCAGCCCTGAGTCCAGTGGTGGGCTGGACCCCACGAGCCGGAGATCATGACCTGAGCCAAAATCAAGAGTCAGAGGCTTAACCTACTGAGCCACTCAGGCACCCTTAGAACAGGCTTTTAAAAGCATAAGCAAAGAACCAAATCAGTGGCCTAAAAGCCTGGATGATTGCCAGAAGCAGCAGGCCTTCTGAACCAACCCTTTGTGTTCCCTGTGATGGTGGGAAGTGCCGAGCTGTGCCCATGGGCGCCACTCACCAAGTGGGTGGCTCTGAGCCACCCCGTGGAGCCTCTCTGGGCTCAACTGGGCTGCTCCCAGGCTTAGGCAGAGTATACAAACCTGTATGCACATGACTACATCCAACAGATGGACCCCAAGAACAGACAGATTTGCAGGAGCCGAAGCCTTCCCACTCCACGGCTTCGACCTCTCCCTCTGCCCCAGCACTGGTCAGGCTTCCCTTCCTTTAGGCCCTTGGAGATCAGAGGTTCCTGTCTGCGATGACAGTACACCCATTCCAAGAATGAAGACCATCTCTGCAATCAAACTGTCAACTTTCTAGAAAATGTCGGCATGACTCCGCAGGGACGTGCTGTTATCTCGAAGGGCCCAGAGGAAGCTGCGGAGAGAGACCTGGATCACAGCGGTGCAGAACTCTGCCCCCTTGAGAGGGAAAAGGAGAGGCTCCAGGTTACCAATGGTGGGGAACCCGAAAGGACCTGGCTGCCGTTCGCACGTCTGTGCTCACGTACAGAAGATGATCGAGAGTGTCACACCAGGCTTCCAGTAAAACGTACGGTCTGGTCTGCTCGCTTTCCCAACAGCATCATTATTCAGAAGAATGGTTCTCTTGTTGAAATCGGCCATTTCTTGGGCAAAAAAAATACAGCTTCAGGGTGTGCCTGAGGCCCAGCCTTGCCTGCTCAGTCTCTCTGGCCCAGAAAGATGAGTTAATTCTTGAAACAAACTTGAACTTGTATCAAAGTCAACTGCTTTGATTGTTTGATTCAGCAAGTCCCAACAGTGAAAGACAAGGGTACCAGAAAGCTTGGGGATGGTATCTATGTTTCTGAAAAGAAACACTTCAAGAGATGGCTGATGAATAAGATTTAAATGGTCCAGATACAGAAATAGCAAGATGTCCAGTGAGTCCTCAGACTTACTTGTGTTATTTCAAAGATGCAATAAAAGTTGTGTATTAAGTTGGGGAAAAAAAGAAATGTAGGTCAGGGTAACCTTGGCCTGCCCTCCAGTGACCAGCACTGCATAGTCCCACTGGAGAGGGCTGGCAGGAGGGGCTTGCACAGGGCTCCGGGAGAACCCGTGAGCATGGCTCAGGCTTCCTGGAGGCGGTGATGGCTCTGAGTTTGAGGAGGTGAGTTGCTGAGTTGCAGGGGGGAGAGGGGAGTGGAGTGTGGGCTTGGTCAGGGATCAGGAGCAGAACATTCCAGGGGGAGTGGGAGTTCGGACCAAGTGCTGCACAGTGGGGGAGGGGCATAGTGTCATCCAGGACGGGGACAAGAAGGTGATGCTAAAAACACCAGGGCCAACTCACAAGGCCTTTAGCACTAAGCAGCCCTTCATGCTGAAAACACTCAAGAGAGTGCTTTTGTCACTAGACCTCTCCAGCGGTCAGTAGGTGAGCTGCCATTCCACGAGGCAACGTTCATGGTTCATGAGGCATGCCACAGGGTTGTCCTCTGTTCCGTAAGATGATTGAATACATTCAGGCATAACCTATTTGGGGCTCTGACAATGTCTCCTGGAGGCCTCTTCAGCCTAATGAGGGAGTCTCCCAGGGGGGATGCGGGAGGCATAGGAATACCCTGGTCCAGCCTCCCACTCAGGTGAATGACCTGGTCTCTGTGCTACAGATCCCACCAGTCACTGTCTTACAGTAGACTGGGGATTTACCTGACGGAGTCACCGCCAGAAAAGCAACAGTATCAGTCATTTAGCTCCCCCATCAGCCCTGGGGGAGGAGGAAGCTGTGCAGGGGCAGGAAGGGCCCAGGGTCATTCTGATATGCCGAACTGCTGTGCAATCCCATATCTCCTGCCCAGGTCCAGATGGCCTGACTCCGCATGGGCATGACCTCTGTCCCCTCCCCATCCCCCAGGATGGCCTTGCTTCTCACCCCAAGCTCTGTGCACATCTGGCACCTGGACCAGATTCACCGAAACCATTTCAGTAAAGGGTTAGGTTAATGAAAAGCCCTTTCCTCCTTGTTTTGGGTTTCAGCCTCCAACGGCCATTTAGCAGGAGTGTTTTCATGTTGTGACTTTTTCAGTTCTCCACGTCTCAGGTGGAATGTCAGCAGGGTGCCCCCAAGGCCTCTGCCCTGGACAGGGAGGCAGCTCCACACCCTTCTCATGCTGCGGGACCCACATGGCACAGAGAGCCAGAGCTCCAGCCTCCCTGGCCTGGAAAAGAGTGAGTCTCACTAAGATATTAATGACTTAAGGGACAACTGGGGGGCTCATTCTGTTGAGCATCCGACTCTTGATTTCAGCTTGGGCCATGATCTCAGGGTCCTAAAATCGAGCCCACTCCCCCCCACCCCAACACTCAATCCACCCCCCAACAAGACTCTGACCGTAGCAGGAAGTCTGCTTAGGATTCTCTCCTTCTCTCTCCCTCTGCCCCTCTCCCCCGCTCTCTCTCTAAATAAATATTTTTTGAAAAAAATATTAATGACTTAAGTCACACACACAGTAGGTATGTGGTTTTTCTTTTTCGATTTTCAACAACTAAAACGAAGTCAAAGCCCTTAATCACATGTGTTGCTATGAAGATACGCCTCCCTGGTCATGAGGGAGCTTTTTAGAATTACACAGAGGGCTTTTTCTTTTGCCCCTTGTAGCATGCCCCTTCTTCTCAGCATGTCCTTTAGATCTTTGGGGATTCTGATTCTTCATTTTACTGAAATCATGCCAGCACTAAGGCACCCAGGTTACACCCCAGAGCAGAAAGGTCTGGGGCTAGAGAAAGAGGTATCTGGACAGGGTGTGTCCTTTTTCTTTTTTTAAGATTTTTTTTTTTTTTTTTTTACATAGAGAGAGATCACAAGTAGGCAGAGAGGCAGAGAGAGAGGAAAGGAAGCAGGCTCCCCGCTGAGCAGAGAGCCTGATGCGGGGCTCGATTCCAGGACCCTGAGATCATGACCTGAGCTGAAGGCAGAGGCTTACCCCACTGAGCCCCCCAGGCGCCCCAGGGTGTGTCCTTCTTAAGAACCAGCGGCAGGTAGGCCTCCGAGCCTGAGAAGAATGTCGCAAGCAGCTTCCTGCGGCCAAAGGGTGTCCCATCTTATGGTCTCATGACAAATTCTGGCGCACCAAAGCTTCGAGGCCGCTGACTACACTTATTCCCCGGGAGCCCCGCCTCCCACCTGAGCTCCCCTCCTCTTCTTCATGGAGCCCAGGCCGCGCGGGTCATAGGAGGCGCAGTCTCGCCAGAACAAGCCACTGGGCAGTGACTTCTGAGGACCGAACCTTCTGCACCAAATTCCCCAGAGAGGAGCTTAGCTTCTGGGGAAACCGGCCCGGCACCCCCCTGCCCCTCCCCGGGAGTGATTCTCTGTGTCCCTAGACCTGGGGCCGGGGAGCTCGGCCGCGCGGCGCTGGGCGGAGGCCGCCCCCTGCTGTCGGCGGTGGCGAACTGCGTGGCGCCCGAGGCTACAGGTGCTCGCAGGCGTGGGCGCCCTGCAAAAACCATTTAGGCTCTGAGCTGACCCTGAGACTTAGGGGGTGATTTGAGCTGTCTGTCCCTGGACGGCAGGCGGAACTTACCTGCTGTGCTCTTCCGTACCCATGACTGTGTGGACACGGGATGTAGGAATCGTGACGGAGTAAATGCCATTATTCTATGTAATATGTATGCCACAGTGTGTGGGTAACCAAAAATTGTCAGCATAGGTCATGGCCAAAGTAAAGATACGATGTAAAATCTGAGTCCAATAAGAGTACAAGATGGAACTGAACAAGTTCATCCAGAGTTTAATCAAGTGTTCGACAGGAGGTGGTTTTTGTTTTTCTGGCTACAGTAGTAACTTGGGAAGAGGCATTTAATGACTTTAAGTGAAATTTAAGATGGAATGGGAGGGCCGCCTGGCTGGCTCAGTCGTTTAGGGTCTGCCTTCGGCTGGGGGTCATGATCCCAGGCTCCTGGGATCAAGCCCTGCATCAGGCTCCCTGCTCAAGGGAAGCCTGCTTCTCCCTCTCCCACTCCCCCCTGCTTGTGTTCCCTCTCTCACTGTATCTCTCTCTGTCAAACAAATAAATAAACTCTTTAAAAAATAATAATAATAAAAGATGGAATGGGAGCCCTGCTTCTGGACACGGACATGCAGAGTTTTGCAAGCTGAAGAGTCTCCCCGCCATCCCCACTGACCAGGGCTTGCTGACCCAGGCTGGAGGCTGTGTCCCAGCACTGGGGATGCTCGGGAGGGGTCCTTGGCCAAACTGCCCACGGATGCCGCTGACCCCCGGACGCTAGGGCCGAGCATGGCACTACGGCCGGTGAAACTGTGTGGAAATCTACAACACTATCAGTCAGGTCTTCAGAGTAGAGTGGTGCCCCCTGATAGACACGGCCTTCCTTTGTTAACACTTACTTTGCCATCCAGAAAAGCGCACTGTTAATTTGTGGTCAAACCCGTGTTATCAACAGTCGGGTCCTTCTTCCGGGACCTACCAAATGAAGATAATGGCGTCAAACTGCAGCCATCTTCACAGCCCATGGCAGTGAAATTCCAGCTTCTTCCTTGATGGAAAATTTGCTAATGTATGGTTTTAAACTTGTCATTAACAAAAATGCCTCAAGAGGTACGGTGCCCTAAGAAGGAAAAAACTGAATATGGAGCAGGCTACTGAGATGGAAAATGTGAAATCTTTGGTTCACAGTCTGTTTCCAGCTTTGCATTTAGAAGACTTTCAGAAAAAGAGAGAGCTCCATTCACTAGAGAAAACCCACCACCTGGTGGGACAGCCCCAGCCTCTCCAACAGATAAAAGCAGGAATCAAAGCTCACTCAGAAGCCAAAACCAGCCACCGTGGCGGTGGGGGGTGGGGGGGGGAACGACATGCAGTGGTCTGGCTCCCCCCACTGGGTGTGCTCCTGGGATGTGATGGCACCAGTGTCAAACCTCAGCACATTTGCAAACTCCATGGTCTTTTCTGCAGACTTTGTCATCACTCAACAGGATCATAGGTATCAGCTGTTAAGGGTCCGCGGTTTCTTCACTTCCTGCATAAGAAATCAAAGCACTGGCGTTCAAGATAGTGCAGTACAAGTTAGAAGATCCTGCCAAGGCTACAGAATCCCTCAAACAGTTGGGCCCCTCTCTCCGTTTATAAATGCAAGGAAAGGAACTCAAGGAAAAGAGTTCATCTTACATTTTCAAATATCATTGAATTTTTCCAGTATGTGCTGATTCTGCAACTTAGAAACTGGAGTGTTTTGAGTCCCACAGTACCTTTGCATTTGAGTGTTTCAATCCCTTTCGTTAATTTTAAAAAAAAAAAAAAGCTTGGGGATAAAAAAAGGTGTTGCCAATTAAGTATTTCAAGGACAGGGACCATGGCTTTTTTTTTTTTTTTTAAACATCTTCCCAGAATAGGAAAAATCTTAATTCAACAGCATGCCGATAATCATTTATTGAACATATCCCAGCAACACTACTTACTTGCTGTGAAATACCTTAGGTTTTTAGTATTCTCTGTGCCTCGGTTTCATCATCTGTAAAATAGGTAATAACATCATGTACTCATAGGGCGAGGAGTAAATGATCCGTAGTGCTCTCAGCACCATTGTTGGCCAGACAAAAGGACTCATAGGAAATGCTTGTTCTTATTTTTACATCTACCCAATTAAGTTCTGAGCTAAGTGCTGGAGTTACTCATAATAAGACATGATCCCCATCCTCAAGAAGTACTTGAAGTAAAGATGTATAGAAACAGGAAGGTAAGATTATCAAGGATCAATGCTGTAAAAACACAAGAACAAGGTGCTGGGGGACAATGGACAGGAGAAATGTGTCAGAGGGGAAGGGCACCAGAAGGCCTAATGGGAGGGGTAACATCTGAGCTAAGTCTTGAAGGATGAGTTAGGATTTGGAGTGGATGAAGGGAAGCAGTCTGAGCAGAAGAAATCACATGAACAAAGATGCTGAGTCAGCATGCCAGTGTGTAGTAAATTCAGCACCAGCCCGTGGCTTGTGTGACCAGAGGGTGGGAGAGAGGGGTGAGGGCAGCAAGCAGGGAGGCCCGAGAAATCATCATAATCAGGGGCACCTCTGCCTCTGCCTTCAGCTCAGGTCATGATCTCAGGGTCCTGGGATGGAGCCCCACATCGGGCTCTCTGCTCAGTGGGGAGCCTGCTTCCTCCTCTCTCTGCCTGCCTCTCTGCCTACTTGTGATCTCTGTCTGTCAAATAAATAAATAAATAAATTTTTTAAAAGTTTAAAAAGAAATCATCATAATCAGTAGCGAGCATCAGTGAAGGCTTACTTACCCAATGCCAGGCACCATGAACTGTGAGAAAGTCATGGAGCCCTAGGAGCCATGCTGAAGACCATGATTTGTCTTGCAATGAGACACCATCAAAGCTACCTGAGCAGATTCCCTATTTGCCAAAGGACTGGAGCACACAGCAGGCTCTCGGTAAACATCTGTCAGATTAAATTCCACAAGATGGCAGTAGAGTTTAAATGGTGGCAAGACCCATACAAGTATGAAAGTTACAAAACAAACTCAGTAATGGCGTAGTTCAAATGTACTTGATACCTAGAAGGAATGAGTAGGTCCATTCAAGACACACAGCTTGTTTTAGAATCAATGAAAACTACGAAGCCACGCAGAGAAGCAGTTTCTACCAAAGGTCACTGTTCTACAAAGCGTGAACATAACAAGTATAGATTTATCTAAATATAGTATCTTATTCCTGAGGCAGCAGTGAGGAGATTAAACCCTGCTCTGCGACAGAATGCAGTCATCCCAGGGCCCTGGCTGGAGGGGAATTGCAGTCCCCATTCTGGTGGTAAGGATATGGGGAAATGGTGTTTCCAGTGGAAGCCAAATCCCTCGCTTCCCAGTAAGTGCACTTGAAGCCGGTTTTGTGCTCTCCAGCAGATTTGTAAGGTCTTGTTAGGGGACACAGGAAGCTGTACCTATGTTGGATCTACGTGCAAGGCATGCAAATATGACATAATTGCTACTCCAAATTCTGAAAAGCCCTAAGCGATTGGATACATTGGCCATAATCTTGTCTTGTCCAGAGCATTTTCCAAGCTTGCAAACCACCAGATGTGTGTATAAACCTCCGGGCTTCCCCAGGGCTATCACCAATGTGCCTACTGACAGCTATGGCTAGAGAAACTTTATGCAAAGCCTAGAATGTGAGAAGGAGGACTGGTGTGGGGCAAGCAGATAGGCGAAAAACCGGTCCTGTTGGCCACGCACTCCCTAGGTCCCGCAGTGCCTGGGAGAGTGGGGTGTCTACTGCCATCTAGTGGCTGGCAATATAGACACACCTCATACTTCCCTGCAGGCTTTCTGGAGCACCCCAGGTGGGGGTGGAGGCACAAACCAGGAGCCAAATGGGGCCAGGAGTTGTGTAAGAAGGATCTTGTCCCTGGCACATACAAAAGATGACCTTTGCTGTCTTTTGGCTTGGAATAACTTCCAACTGTGTTTCTACATTGCCTCCAAAGACACATTTTAGGCTTTGAGAAAAGCATGAGATTTTGCTCACCCAGGATCACTGTAGGGATTTAGTGCTTGGTATGGGTGTCCTACCCTGTAACTGCACTGGCCTCTGATGAATTTCTGATTAGCAGCAAGATCAATGAAGAAAAGGTAGTAAAAGGTGACAGGAAGATAGCCTGGGTGGCTCAGTGGGTTAACTGTCTGCCTTTGTCTCAGGTCATGATCCCAGAGCCCTGGGATCAAACCCCACATTGGGCTCCTTGCTCAGCAATGTGCTCTCTATCACATAAAATCTTAGAACAAACAAACAAACAAACCACTAAAGAGATTTCCAGTGTGATACTATTTTGCTCTAATACTAGTTTTTTTTTAATTGAAGTATGATTTACCAATGGTAGAGCTCACCCTTTGTAATGTGCATCTCTGCCAAACTTGACAATGCATGTAGTTGTGTTACTACCACCACAGCCAAGAGTTTCAACCAGACCATCACACCCCCCACCCCCAGAAAATTCCCCAGTACACCCTTTGTAGTCACTCTCCTCCCAACCCCAGCTCCTGGGGTGGCTGTATTTTTGCCTTTTCCAAAATGTCCTATCAATGGGATTACACAGTCCGTAGTCTTTGGAGTCTTGCTTCTTTCCCTTAGCAAAAAGCATTTCGGGCTCAAGCGTGTCGTTGCATATGCAGCAGGAATTCATGCCTTTTTTCCTGCCTGGCAGTCGTCTCTTGTACGGACGACTTGTCTGTTTACGCATGCCCAGTTGAGGCACATTTGGGTGGTCGTTTCCAGTTTGGGATCATCATGAATAAAGCCGCCATCTATATCCACCTTTCTATGTGAACATGAGTTCCTAGTCCCCTGGGTAAGTACCTTGAGATGGGATTGCTGAGTTGTCTGGTTGACGGTTTAACTTAAAAGAAGCTGCGGAGCTATTGCCCAGTTTGCGTTCCCAGGAGCCATGCACGAGAGTTCCTGTTGCTCTGGCTCCAAGCGCTCTATCAGCACTGGGTATTGTCGTATTCATTGTGGTTTTATTTTTAAGTGAACTCCACATCACACGTGGGGCTTGAACTCACAACCCCGTGTCAGATTTGTTTTTAAATTTTAAACTTGCCCCATCCTGAGGTGCCTCGGTGGCCCAGTCAGGTGGGAGGCGGGTCTCTTGATTTCTGCTCAGGTCATGATCTCAGGGTCGTTGTGCCCAGCGTGGAGTCTGCTTGGGATTCTCTTTATCCCGCTCCCTCTGCTCCTCCCCACCCCACCCCACCCCACCCCCGCACTCTCTCTCCTTCAAAAATAAATACATAAATACACAAATAAGTTTCACCATCCTAGTCTACGTCCATACCACCCTGAACGCGCCCGATCTCGTCTGATCTCGGAAGCTAAGCAGGGTCGGGCCTGGTTAGTACTTGGATGGGACACCATCCTAATAGATGGTACCTCATCATAATTCTAATTTGCATTTCTCTAATGACTAATAATGCTGACTTTCTATTAGTGTGCTTATTTGTACATGAATTATCTTCTTTAGTGAAGTATCTCTCCAAATATCTTGCCCATTTTCTATTGAGTTGTTTCTTTTCTTGTCATTGAGTTATTTAGAAAACCTTAATCAGAGGGAGGCCTGGGTGGCTCAGATGGTTGAGCGGCTGCCTTTGGCTCAGGTCATGATCTCAGAGTCCTGAGATCAAGCCCCACGTTGGGTTCCTTGCTCAGCAGGGAGCCTGCTTCTCCCTCTGCCTGTTGCTCCTCCCCACCTGCCCATGCTCTCTCTCTCTCTGACAAATAAATAAATAAATAAAATCTTGAAAAGAAAGAAAACCTTTATCAGATATGTAATTTGCAAATACTTTCTCCACATCCATAGCTTGACTTTTCATTTTCCTAACAATCCCAGAGCAAACATTCCTAATTTTTATAAAGTTCAGTTTATCATTTTTTTCTCTTATGGTTCATGACTTTGACATTGTAGCTAAGAAATCTCTGCCTAACCCAAGCTCAGCATATTTTTCTCCTATTTTATATTCCAGAAAGGTTATAGTTTTAGGTTGTACATTTAGGTCTGTGATCCAGGTTGAGTTATATTTGTATATGGTCCGAGGTATGGATCAAAGTTCATTCTTTCATAGGGACAGCCAACATTCCAGAATCATTTGTTGAAAGACTAGGTTTTTTCATGGACTTTGCATTTTGTTGATCAGTTGACCATATATGTAGGGATCTATTTTTGAACTCTCTTCTGGTGCATTTTGGTCCGTGTGTCTCTCCTTTCACCAATACCACATGCAGTCCATGACTGCAGCTTTATAGTAAGTCTTCAAGTCAGGTAGAGTGAGTCTTTCAATTTTATTCTTCTTTTTCAAAATTCTTTTGGCTCCTTTGACTTTCCACCTAAAGTTTGGAATCACCTTGTTGATTTTCTAAAAGAAAGAATTCCTGCTAGCATGTTGATTGGGGTTGCATTGAATCTGTAGATCAGTTTGGACAGAACTGGCATCTTGTCAGTACTGAACAATATTGAATCCACAAACAAGAGGTCTGGTCCCCATTTATTTATATCTTCCTTGATTTCTTCATCCGTGTTTTATGGTTTTCTGAAAACCATAGGTTTTCCATAGACCATAGGTCTTTGACATATTTTGCTAGATTTCTACTCAAGTATTTTGTCATTTTTGTTATTTTTTTATTGTGGTGCATTTATCACCACTAACCATTTTCAGAATTTCTTCATCATCCCAAGCTGAAACGCTGTATCCATTAAATGTTAACTTCTCACACTTAACCATGACGAGCACGGAGTATTGTATAGAATTGTTGAATCACTATCTTGTACACGTGAAACCAATATAATACTCTATATTAACTATATTGGAATTGAAATTTAAAAATTAATTTAAAAATAAAAAATAAAAAGCCCCCCAGTCAGTTAAATGCCAGATTCTTGGTTTTGGTTCAGGTCATGATCTCATGGGTGGTGAGATCAAGCCCAGGTCGGGCTCCACACTCAGCAGGGAGTCTGCTTGATTCTCTCTCCCTCTGCCCCTCCTCCTGCTTGAGGGCACACCCTCTCTCTCTCTCTCCCTGTCTCTCTCAAATAAATAAGTCTTTAAAACAACAACAACAACAAACAAACAAACAAACAAAATAACCTCATTCTTTCCCTTTCCCTAGCCCCGGGTTACCTCTATTCTACTTTCTGTCACTACGAATTTGACTACTATTTCATAGCAGTTGAATCACATAGTATTTGTCCCTCTGTGACTGGCTTATTCCATTCAGTGTAATGTTCTCCAGGCTCATTCATGTTGTAGAATGTGTCAGAATTCTTTCGTTTTGAAGGCAGAATAACATTCCCTTGGATGGGTATACCACATTTTGCTTATCCAATCATCCCTTTACAGATACTTGGGTGGCTTCTACCTCTTGACTATTGTGAATAAGGCTGATATAAATATAAATGTACAAATATCTGTTTGAGTCCCTGCTTTGAATTCTTTTGTGTTTATACCCGATCCTATGGTAATTCTATTTTTAATTTTTTGAGGAACCACCATATGGCTTTCCATAGCATCTGTACCATTTTGCATTACTATTCTCAATGCAAAACTCTTCCAGTTTCTCCACATACTCACCAACACTTGTTTTCCTTTTTTTTTTTTTTTGGTGTTTTTTTTTTCCTTGAAAATTGCTATCCTATTGGGTGTAAAGTGATATCTCATTTTGGTTTCGATGTGCATTTCCTTAATGTCTAATTATGCTGAACATCTTTGCATGTGCTTATTGGTCATTTGTAATATCTTCTTTGGGAAAATGTCTGTTTCTGTTCTTTGATTATTTTTTTAATTGAGTTATTTTTATGGTTGAGTTGTTAAAATTCTTTATGTATTCTAGATATTAGAACCTTGTCAGATATATGACTTACAAATATATTCTCCTGTTCTGTGGGTTGTCTTTTCACTTTCCTGCTAGTGCCCCCCCCTTTTTAAAAGATTTTATTTATTTATTTGACAGAGATCACAAGTAGGCAGAGAGGCAGGCAGAGAGAGAGAGAGAAGCAGGCTCCCTGCTGAGCAGAGAGCCTGACATGGGGCTTGATCCCAGAACTCTGGGATCATGACCTGAGCCGAAGGCAGAGGCTTTAACCCACTGAGCCACCCAGGCGCCCCTCCTGTTAGTGCTCTTTGATGTGTGAAAGTTTTACATTTTCATTAAGTCCAGTGTAGTTGTTTTGTTTTGTAGATGCCCTTAATCAGCTTGAGGAAATTCTTCCCTGTGTTTATTTTGCTAAGAGTTTTTATCATGAACCGTTATTGAATTTTGTCAAATGCTTTCTCTGCATCTACTGAGATAATTGTATGGTTTTTCTTTATTATTATTATTTTTTTATTAATATATAATGTATTTTTTGCCCCAGGGGTACAGGTCTGTGAATCATCAAGCTTACACATTTCACAGCGATCACCATAGCACACGCCCTCCCCAGTGTCCATAACCCCACCACCCTCTCCCTACATCCCCAGACCCCCTAGCAACCCTCTGTTTTGTGAGATTAAGAGTCTCTTATGGTTTGTCTCCCTCCCTATCCCAACTTGTTTCCTTTTTTTCCTTCCCTACCCCCCACAACCCCCTGCCCTGCCTCTCAAATTCCTCATATCAGAGGGATCTTATGATAATTATCTTTGTCTGATTGACTTATTTCCCTCAGCATAATACCCTCTAGTTCCATCCATGTCATTGCAAATGGCAAGATTTCATTTCTTTTGATGGCTGCATAATATTCCATTGAGTGTATGTGTGTGTGTGTGTGTGTGTGTGTGTGTGTACCACTTCTTCTTTATCCATTCATCTGTCAGTGGACATCTAGGTTCTTTCCAGTTTGGCTATTGTGCACATTGCTGCTATAAACACTCGGATGCACGTGCCCCTTCAGATCACTGCATTTGTATCTTTGGGATAAATGCCCAGTGGGGCGATTGCTGGGTCGTAAGGTAGCTCTATTTTCAATTTTTTGAGGAACCTCCATACTGTTTTCCAGCACCAGCTTGCATTCCCACCAACAGTGTAGGAGGGTTCCCCTTTCTCTGCATCCTTGCCAACATCTGTTGTTTCCTGACTTGAGCCAAAGGCAGCCGCTCAACAGACTGAGCCACCCAGGCATCCTTGGAGCTAAATTTTGAAAAATAACGCTGATTAGGGTGCCTGGGTGGCTTAGTCATTTAAGCATCCAACTCTTGATGTCAGCTCAGGTCATGATCTTGGGCTTGTGAGATGGAGCCCCGTGTGGGGTTTGGCACTGGGCATGGAGTTTGCTTAAGGTTCTTCCTCTGCCCCTCCCCCACTGTCGTGCACTCTCCCTCAATTAAAACAAAACAAAACAAAACACAAAAACCTCTGATCCATTAATATTTTGAATTGGTAATACATGTACATGTTCATTAATATTCATGTTCGTAATACATGTACGTGTTCATTAATATTAATATTTTGAATTGGTAATACATGTACGAAGTTCGCAAAATACAAAGATTATAGAATACAAATTACATTCCCTCTTCATCTCTCTCTTATCCCCCAGTGCCATCCACTAAGTCAAATGTTATTAGTAGTTTTCTGAGCAACTTAAAAAGACAGGCTTCTGGGCGCCTGGGTGGCTCAGGTCAGGATCCCAGGGGCCTGAGAGTCAGTTTGGTATTTTGTTTGTTTCTTTTGCACGAACGCTTCCCCCCTTTCTGAGTGCGCGGCCCTTAAATCCAGACACCTCACTTAATGAATGTGCGGACTGATTCGTGAAGTGAAAGAGCCTGAAACACAGGCTTTATTGATTGCTCTGCTAAAATCCCCTCGAAGTGTCCAAACCGCGCTGTTTTCCCACAAGGCCCTGCTGTTCCAGTGAGGGGTTGCAGTCCGGACCTGGCCCACCTCTCTGAAAGAAGAGTCTGTCCTGACAACAGGACCCATCCCATCAACGCGCTGAAGCCTCGAGTCCTCGCCCTGGCCGGCAGGGGGCACCCCGAGTCCTGGGGGGCTTGGACACGCACCAGCGGAGGTGGGAGCTTGCCTGGCTCTAGACCTCGAGGTCTGGGCTCCACCCACCCGGTGAGACTCTGAACTCTGCAGGGGTTAGGCCAGAGTGGGTTTCCTCAACCAGACAAGGTCAGAGAGGATCTTTCCTGCAGAGAGGAAGTGGAGGCTGGCCGCTGCGGAGGGGGAGCCCCCCAGGGGTTTAGTCCCCAAACAGGGACTAAAGCTCAGGCAGGCTGCAGGGAAGGAACCGGAGGGGCAACTGAGGGTGTGTGGGCGTGGTCTGAGCCCTGTGATGTGGCAGCCTTGGCTGGAGCCCCCCTGGGGTAACCCATTGGTGGGAGATGCAGGGAGTTTAGGGGCCGATGGAGAAGATAAAACACACATGAATAATACCAGGGTTTACCCGAATCGATTCCCTGAAGAGGAATGAACAGATCAAGGGTAAAGATCATTTTTCATGTTCATATACATACTCTTGAATTACTTTCCAAAGAAGTGGAACAGTTTATACACCAACCAGCAGGAAGACGATAAATTCCCATTTTACTGCTCTCTCATCAGTGTTGGTTTTTATTTTATTTTATTTTATTTTTTAAAGATTTTACTTATTTATTTGACAGATAGATCACAAGTAGGCAGAGAGGCAGGCAGAGAGAGGAAAGGAAGCAGGCTCCCCGCTGAGCAGAAAGCCAGATTCGGGACTCGATTCCAGGACCCTGGGATCATGACCTGAGCTGAAGGCAGAAGCTTTAACCCACTGAGCCACCCAGGCACCCCAACCAGTGTTGGTTTTTAAAAAAATCTTTACTAAAGGATAGGAGACAGAAGACGGCATCTGTTTATTTTTTAAATTTATATCCTCATGGGGTGCCTGGGTGGCTCAGTCTGTTGGGTGTCTGCCTTAGGCTCAGGTCATGATCCCAGGGTCCTGGAATCAAGTCCCACATCTGGCTCAGCTCAGCTTCCTGCTCAGCAGTGGGCCTGTTTCTCCCTCTCCCACTCCCACTCCCCCTGCTTATGTTCCCTCTCTGTCTCTCTCTGTCAAATAAATAAATAAAATCTTTTTTTAAAAATTATATTCCTTTGATCATTTAGTGAGTTTTGACATTTCCTTAAGCCTATTCCTCACGTCACTATTTTTTCATTTTTGAAAACCAGTTTTGCATGCTTTAAAAAGGTAAGTTTTTGAATAAGTTATGAAGAAAAGCGTAAGTGCCAGCTATTAAATTATTACTGTAATGAAAACAGTTTAATAGACCTGGGAAGGGGGTGCCGGGGTGGCTCAGTTGGTTGAGCTGCTGCCTTCGACTCAGGTCATGATTCCAGGGTCCTGGGATTGAGCCCCGCATCAGGCTCCCTGCTCGGAGGAGGGGGAGGAGGGGAGGGGGGGAGAGGAGGGGAGGGGGGGAGGAGGAGGAGGAGGAGGCTCGCCTGTCAGCTTAAGCATCAATGCAGCAACAACAGGGAAAGAGCCCTCGGCCTCCTGCTTACATGTCAGAAATAAGAAAGTAGTATCTACTCGCATTTTAAAACATGCATATGCCCTGGCACCTGGCTGGCCCAGTTGGTAGAACGTGCGAGTCTTGATTTCAGGCTCATGAGTTCAAGCCCTGTGTTGGGCTCTGTGCAGGGTGAAGAGCCCACTTCAAAAAAAAAAAAAAAAAAGCACAGCCTAAGAGCCAACGGTTCCATTTCTTGGTGTTATACCCCAGAGAAACACCCATGCACACAGGATGCATTTATGACAATGTTTAGCACAGCACTGTTTCTATTCATGAACCATTAAAAACAGCTCAAAATGGAGCAAGAGGGGAGATGTTGTGAATAACAGGTTATATCCGTGCTGTGAATCAGGGAGCAGAAGTTCAAAAGTCAGAGGTGGGCAATGTGTACTAAGACAAGAAGAACTACATCCCGGTGAATGAAAAAGGCAAGTTGCATACAACACCAGTTACAGAAACCAATACCCCAAGTAATACTCAGATGTATATATGATCACCTAGAAAAAGGCACAAAAGGATTCACATGGGACGGAGAACTGGGCAGGAATGAGGCCAGAATTGGTGACCAGCTGAGGTGTTCCAATATCTGTCAGGTTTTCATAAAACTGTCTCATGATGACAAGGTTTTTGTGTGAAGAGTCCGGTCCTGTTTTCTATAGACATGTTGTGGTTGATGTTGGCACAACTCATTGCGAAAAAGCAGAGTTCTGCTTTGCCCTTCTGCCCAGTTGGGAAAGGCGAGAACTGTTCACCCTGGAATTAGCCCCAAAACACGGTCTTCTTTGGGCACTTTCTTTGGAGAGAAAAATTCAAATTGAAGTCAGCGGAAAAGAACATCACCTTTGTTCTT
This sequence comes from Mustela putorius furo, assembly GCF_011764305.1. Lineage (NCBI taxonomy): Eukaryota > Metazoa > Chordata > Mammalia > Carnivora > Mustelidae > Mustela > Mustela putorius. Next base: position 6,720,433 of record NW_025422010.1, on the reverse strand, counting down.
ATATTTGGAAGGAAAAAAACCATCCCCAGTAATGAGAACAGCCAACATGAGTGTCGGGCAGGGACAGGGAGAGGATGACCCTGAGTTGTTCCCAGCCAGGCACAGCCTGGTCATCGAGGGCCAGCGTTGGGCCACAGGGATAGGCCCTTTCTCCCAGGCGATACTTGCAGACTGGAGCCTATGGAACCCCACAAAGAGGGTTGATCCTAGAAGACTTTCTGGAGAAAAGGTCTAGAGCTTTCCTCAGCTATTTAAGGGAGCTTGAACCCCAAAAGTTTGAGAATCATTGCATTGGGGTGACACGGTGGCATAGGCAGGCAATAACTCAACACTGAGGTTCCCATGCAGGCTACAGAAGAAATTTTAAACCTAATGCCCATTCCAGAATCTAAAAGCACTTTTGCTTTTTTTTTTTTAAGATTTTATTTACTTATTTGACAGAGACACAGCGAGAGAGGAAACACAAGCAGGGGAAGTGGGGGAGGAAGAAGCAGGCTTCCTGAGGAGCAGGGAGCCCTATGCGGGGCTTGATCCCAGGACCCTGAGATCGCGACCTGAGCCGAAGGCAACAGCTTAACCCACTGAATGGCAGTTTTGCTTTTAATCTAGATGGAGAAACAGTTGTCCAGACTGAGGCCTCCTCACCCCACAGAGGGTTCGTGCCAGCCCCCCTCCTCCCAAGGGGTTGCTAGCTTACCCCACACCCCCTCAGATCCATGGCTCCGCCTCCAGCCACAACTTTGCCTGGGGAGCTGAACGTCCACCTGGGTGACTCGTCCAGGGCCTCACTCCCAGCACGTAGCAGAGCTGGACACACACCCCCAGTGTGCCTGACACTCTGCCCCGGTTATCATTCCTCTGGCTGAGGAACAGAAGCTACTGGAACACTGAATAAAGTGTGCTCTGGCTTTCTGGAGGCCTCTAGGAAGCCTTACCCTCCTGCGTATAAACACATCTGCCCCATCCCCCAGTTCCTTTCTTCTCATTGTGATCCCCAGTCTCCTTAGTTAAAGCGTGAGAAAGACAGCGCGGGTCGGTCAGAAGCAATGCTCTCCAACGTTGTGAAAATTCACTTCAAATTCTTGTTACCTGGCTCACTCTGGCCAAGGCATCGCTCTCCGTGTTTGTGACTTGCTTTCGGGGGCACCAGAACCCAAACCTACTCTGTGTGAAAGCCAGAGGCTGGGAACGTGCTAGAAAGGCACTTCCCCCACAGCCCACACGTGAGGTCTCTCACCCATTTCCTTCTCCTGGGCTTGGCCACCACATGCTTAGGAGCAACACGTGCCCCCTGCCCTTCTCTGCCTCTCCACATGCCCTCCTGCGACCACCCACCCCCTCCTAGGGCACAGGTCCCCACTTAGGAGCAGACAGGGAGCTGGCCAGCCTTGGCTTCCAGCCGGGACCTCACCCTGAGGCCTTCTGAGTGTGAGCCACCAGCGGCAGTTCCCAGCCCACAGCTCTACCTGGTATAGCGCACGGGCCAGTGGGTTTCAGCCTAATGTCCATCTCAGCTGCCACCTTGCTTGGTCTCCCATGTTTCCCCTCTCCGGAAAGGCCTCGCTGCCTCTCCAGCTACCGACTCTGAAATATCAGGGTCTCTCCAGCTGCTTTCCTTTTTTGTCCATCATCAGGTTCTGTGAAATGTTCCCTTCCCCGCCCCAGCCCCTTCCCCTTCCCCTCCCCAACTATCAGTGCCCTTGACATCTGTCACGTGGGTCACCTACAGGCCCTCTAGCTCAGTCTGGCTTCTAAGCCACCCCGGAGTGGTCTTCTCAAATCTGTGTCTGAGCAGGTCACCCCCACCTCCTCTGTTGGTTCTCCACTGAGAACAATGGTCACGTGCCTTCCGAGCTGTGCAAATTGACTCCAGCATGGCTGCCCTGAGGGGTCATGGGACATTCTCCTCTAAAAGCCCCCACACAACCCAGGACGCCAGACACGCTGAGCAATGCAGGATAGAGTCCCCCATACACCACATGCTCCCTCATGCTTCAAGCCTCAGCTCCAGTGGCCCTTCCTGGACACCCTTCAGGTGGAATTCCTCACTTTTGTTCCCTTTGCAATATGCATTCACGTAGTAAGGCTAACATAGCCCCTTATCATTCATCAGTCCTTAACAGGCCTACCCTGAGTGCCTTAGGATCCAGACGCCTCTCCAGACCCTAGAAATATGCAAACCAATTGCACCTAGTGGCCTGCTTGGTTCCTGGTGTATCAGAATCTCCTGTGATCTTGACCTTCATGATCTTCACTGTTCCAGAACAGGTCTAATACACTTGTCTCTCAGGCACAAGAAAAGTGCCTTATACATAAGGTAGGGATGTTTGGGTAGCTTGACTATACACTGAGTGTTAGGTGTGATTGTGAGATGATTTTTATTTTGTTAGGAGTGCTAATGTCACCGTGTTATGTGAGAGAAGGTCCTTGTTTCTTCAGAGATACAAGCTGAAAACGTTTATGTGAAGGGGTGCAACAAAAATACAGATAAATAACAAGCAAATATGTCAAAATGTTAACAGTGGTTGAATCCAGGCCCTGGGCATAAGGGTGCTCACAAAACATTCTGCCTCTACGTCTGTACATTTGAAATTTTTCACAATAAAAAGTTTTCTGGAGGCGCCTGGGTGGCTCAGTTGTTTGGGCGACTGCCTTCGGCTCAGGTCATGATCTCAGAGTCCCGGGATCAAGTCCTGCTTGGGGCTCCCAGCTCTGCAGGGAGTCTGCTTCTCCTTCTGACCTTCTTCCCTCTCATGCTCTCTCTCACCTTCTCTCTCTCTCAAATAAATAAAATCTTTTTTAAAAAAAAGTTTTCTACAAAGTGAGTTGAGTTGATTTGCCTGGTCCCCATTCTCATCTATCAGTCCAGGGGTGTGCTTTTTCGTCCCTGTGGGCTGCTATACCAACATACCCCAGAATGGATAGCTTATTGACAACAGAAATTTACTGCTCGTAGTTCTGGAGCCTGGAAGCCTGAGAAGTCAGGGTGAGAGCTAATGAGGCTCTCTTCCTGGTTCACAGCTGGGACCTGCTTGCTGCGTCCTCCCACAACAGAGGCAGCTAGGGATCTTTTCGGAACCTCTTTCAGAAGGCATTTTTCAGGGGCGCCTGGGTGGCTCAGTGGGTTAAGCCACTGCCTTCGGCTCAGGTCATGATCTCAGGGTCCTGGGATCCCGCGTCAGGCTCTCTGCTCAGTGGGGAGCCTGCTTCCCTCTCTCTCTCTCTCTTTCTCTCTGTGCCTGCCTCTCTGTCTACTTGTGATCTCTCTCTGTCAAATAAATAAATAAAATCTTTAAAAAAAAAAAAAAGGCATTAATCGCACCCTCCTGGCTGACGCACCTTCCCAAAGTCCCACCTCCTAATAACATTACACTGGGCATTAGGACTTCGATACATGAATTTGGGGATGGGACACAAACATTCAGGTCATAGCAGGGTATCAGCGGGAGAAGCCCCAACCCCAGTGGCATCCAGCAGAAGACACAGTTCTGCGCTCTGTGGTTGGGGAGTTCCCAGCAGGCCCTCTCGAATCCAGGACTCTGGAAGGAAATTGCTCTTGGCTTCAACACACCTTCCAGCAAGTCAAATGAGGTTCGTTTTTATTGTTTGTTTGTTTGTTTTTTAAAGATTTTATTTATTTATTTATTTGACAGAGAGAGAGAGAGTATGCGTGAGGGAACACAAGCAGGGGAGTGAGAAAGGGAGAAGCAGGCTACCCCCCAGGACCCTGGGATTATAACTTGAGCTGAAGGCAGATGCTTAATGACTGAGCCACTCTGGCGCCCCCAAATGAGATTTGTTGACCCCCACAGACCTTGAAGAGGAATAAGGGTGTGCTTGTTTCTGTGAGCTGACTTGAGGAATGCAGACAGAGGAGCCGTGTTTTGGGTGTGCTAAGACAGAGTTGAGTCAAGAGAAGGGAGGCACAGGACAGGCTACAGCTCTTGGGAAACACACAACAGGGCAGCCCGCAGTTACCAATAATTAACGGAGCCAGTCACTCGACTATGTGCAGGACAGTAAGCACTAGCAACTCTATATCCTAGAAAGTTTCTACTTTTTAAAGCGCTGGAATGAAGGGACTGCTGCTTCACACCGTAATTTACTAGAGGCTTCTGCTTCCATTTTGTAGGTAAGAGCCCCGGAGAATCCCTGACAAGCCCCCTGCCGGCTTCCAAGGTCTACAACAAGCCAGAGTGCGTCTCCTGGGATGGTTATTTGTGCCAGAAAGCCCTCAACAAAATCCCCCTCCGCCCTGCTCGGCTTCTGTCTTGCCTTCCTTACTCTGAGAAAGTCCCTTAATTTGAGCTAAAATATTGTTAACAAAGTCCAGCGGTTCCTTTACCTCTCTGATCTGAACACGCTTCTCACAGCTCCCAAATGCCCATGATACAGCCGTGAAGCAACCTGAAAGGAAGGGAGCCAAGGTTCCCCCCAAGCACCTGAAGGGCTACGTGTCCAGGTGTCTGCAGGAACCTCCTCACCTTGCCAACTGGCTTGCGGAGCTTGGAGCGGAGCGGGACGTCGTGGGCTGCAGTCCCGGCGCCAACCCAGCTGGCCCTCGGGGTAACTCCTCCCGCACCTCATCTCCTACCCCACCCCGGCCTCTCCCCGCATGGCCTGGGTTTGAAAACAACACATCTGCCTTTTCACAGTCAAAGCCACGCTATCCTGGCTGGCGATGTCGCCAATTTCTCCAACTCCCAGAACGGGCAAGGCAAGCCTAGGCTAACAACGACCATCCAGGGACCCGCGGAGCAGCTGGAGGTCGAGAGCCCCGGGTGCCGTCCTCTGCAGCGGTCTGCGAGAGCTGTTTCCCCCGGGGGCCCCGAGGTGGCACTGACCGGGGCGCACTCCCAGAAGGCCAAGCCGCGACCTTCGGCTGCGGAGAGCCCATTGCCAAGCTCCTCGCCCTGCGCTGGGCGGGCCGGCGGGGGCCGGGGCGGGGCTGGCGGCAGAGCTTTAAGAGGGCGCCGGCGGGCAGAAGCGGAGCCTGTGAGGGGGGACCCCAGCGATGGAGACCGCCCGGGACTACGCCGGAGCCCTCATCAGGCGAGTGCGGCGCGAGCCCGGCTCAGGGCTACGCTTGAGCGTCCCCCCGCGCCTCCACGTCCCCCGGCGCCCCGTATCCCTCTGAGCGCCGTAGTCCCCTGGGCCCCTTGTCCCCTCTTAGCCCCGCGTCGCCTTGCATTTCAAGCACCCCGCACCCCGGAGCGTCCCGCGCCCGTGCGCTCTGAGTCCACCCGCGCCCGGTGTCCCCCGACGCCCTGGGCGTTCTGCTGCCCCCTGTGCCTGGCATCTCCGTGAGCCCCTCGGCTCGCCTGCACCCGGGGTCCTCCGGCACCCCTGTGCCCCGCGACTCGGAACTCCCCGAGGCCGCGTCCCAGCCCACGCACCCAGCCTCACCTCTGGTGCCCACGCCTTCGGGCAGCGCGGGCGGGCAGAGCCCGAGCTGGGCGCAGGGCTCCTTCCCCTCCTCCAGCTGGCTGCAAGTGCCAGGTGTGGCGCTCCCGAGCTGCGCGGGCATCCACGGAACAGGTGACAGTGGTGAATGCGGGAATGGCTGAATTTCTTGCTGGTGCTGCAGCCCCGCGTGCAGATCCTCGAGGGCCCAGTCGCGGGAAACCTGGGCAACGCCCTCACGGTGCGCGGGGACAGGACTTCTAGGGTATCTCGGGATCTCAGCGGGAGCTGGGGCCCTGGTGGGACACTCGGTGGCTTTGGGATGGTCCAGACTTACCCCTAAAGATGAGTGAGGGCTCTGAGCTCCAAGAGGAGGTGGGCTGAGCCGAGAGCACCCCTTGGGCTTAGAATGCGCGGTGACCCCTGCTTGATGACTCCACCCAGACTTGTGAGGATGTGTTTGGAGGGAAGCGCTCCCCTTCTCGCCGCATCTGAGAGCGCCCTCGGAGGGACCTGGGGCCCCGAGAAGCCTTCGGAGTCCTCCCCCCGCTCTCCCGGGGCTTTGCCACCCGCTGGTGGGGGCGAGGACCCAATTTCTGTTCATCTTCATACTGATGTAGGAAAGAACGTTAGGGTTCCAAGCCTACTGCCTAGAAAGAATTCTTAAGAGGTCTTTGATGCAAAAAGGTGATTTTATTAAAGCAGGGGACAGGACCCGTGGGCAGAAAGAGCTGCACTAGGGTCCTGAGGAGTGGCCCATTATATACTTTCAACTGGGGAGGGGTTTAGGGATGGTGTGGGCCTTCCAGGTGTTTTGGAAACAAGGTTTCCTGGATCCCTAGGGGACTAGGATCTACTATTATTATCTACTATTATTAGGAAAGGTCCTTTATTACTGTTTAGTAGAAACTCTGTCCTGAGACCCTTCAGATGTTTATGGGTGGGTCATATACTTGGGAGATGATTGCCAACATATGTCTTGTGGGGTAGATCTAAAGGAAGTTCTCAAAGAAATTTTTGTATGTTAAAGTAGACTTATAGGATCCTAGGGGAGGAAGGGGGGTTGGGCTGGGATTGTCTTTTGCCCTTAGCAAAGCATTAACATTCAGACAGTTGAGTCCCTAGAGGAATGTCACTGGGCCTGTTTTAAAGGCTTGTCAATGAGCTGTGGGTAGTAAGGAAACTTAATAATGTCTCTTCTGCTTTTGTTTCCCACTTCAATATCTGACATTCCCTATCCTGTCCTTGTTAATAAAATCCAAATATTGTATGGAAGTAATTTTTAAGTATAGATTAATGAAAGGGATAGTGCTTCCTTGAAGATCTTCGAAGTGCTTCAAAAAGGATAGAGAAGCCCTTGAGTTCTTTAAAATGCAGGTTTTCAAAGGTGACTGATCCCATTTGTAGGAAAGGTCAGAGGGACCTTGTAGGTTGAAAGGAAAGGGTGGCAAGGGAGAGCCACTCTGCAAAATCAGTGTGATGTATAGAGGGCTGAATTTGCTGTGTGCAACACTCAAGGTTAGGAAAAATAGCTTCCAAAATGTACATGTGGTCTGTCTAAACTGCATTGGCTCTCTCTTTAAAAATAAACAACAACAACAAAAAAAAATCCAAAAAAACAGAAGTCAAGTAGTAGGAACCAGGAAGGGTGAGAAACAGACTTGCTTCACACGTCTTCACTAAAGCACGCAAGTATAAAGGTAAAGCCTTGGGTTTCTTTCCTTTTTTGTTCCTCTCTTTCCCCTCTTACAATTCCGCCCCAGGGGGTAACACCTGTTGACAGTTTGGTGTGCAATTCTCAAATATGCAAACACACACATCCTGCAACTTCTTGTGAGCCCTGGGGAGGGGGCAGGCTGAGTTTTAAGGACCGGTAAGTAGGCATTAATTCCTCGCTGGTGTTGCCTGGAGCAGGAGATGCCTGCGGAATGAGGGCTGACCCCGCCCTTCCCCCTGATTCCTACAACGGGATATTCAGATCCAAAATGCAGCAGTGCGAGGCTTCCACTGGGTCCAGTGTGTATGGAAGCCACTTGCTTGCGAAATGTTGGCAAATCAAAACATAAGGAGGGGGACACCTGGGTGGCTCAGTGGGTTGAAGCTTCTGCCTTCGGCTCAGGTCATGACTCCAGGGTCCTGGGATCAAGCCCCACATAGGGCTCTCTGCCTGCCTCTCTGCCTACCTGTGATCTCTATCTGTCAAATAAATAAAAAAAAATCTTAAAAAAAAAAAAAAAAGGAAATGTCTACTTGAAGACACATTCCTTCTGAGCTTGGCAAAATCTAAAAATAAGTATCCATTTGTTAGAGACACACTGTACAGTTCTTTGGGGGGGGGGGATCTACCTGCTTCCAAACTAAACTGGAAGAAAAACAATCTATACTACTTGTTGAAAGGAAAACACTTCTCTTCCCTGTCCTTTAGAACCATGTCCAGGCTGAAGACCCGTGTGAGTCACAGACAAGGTGATGGCCACATGTGTTAGTTACAGTCTTGTTGGATTTCTGTCTCCTACTTGTTCCTTCCTTTTAACCTAGATGGCCCTAACTCTTTCATTAGTAGATGACTGCATTCTGCCAAAGAAATAACTTAATCTACATACTCCTCTTTTTTTAAGGCCAGCAATTCTAAAATCTTAATCCAGTCTTTCGTTTGTTAATTGTCTGTGATCCCTCAAGGTCATAGTCATGGTGAAAGCAGCTTGAGGTCTCTTAACAGAGCTCTGGACATCAAAGATGCCCACACCTGCCTGTGTTGTCATAGAGGAAGCTCCTCAGCCTTTGTGTCTGTCCAGGAGCAAGAGCATTCCCACCGACCTTGAAGTTGTTACAGAGCCAAGATACTATACTGTGTGCAAAATTGCTGCGTTTGTTGCTATTTGGTACATCTTTCCTTTGCTTGGACAAGGATCTCTAGGTTATGAATAGTTGGCATTTCAGGACACATTTCACACCGTCTTATTAGTGACCTAAGCAAGGAATTGCATTTTCTACAAGTAAATTTCCTTGATTACTGACGCTTACTCCTCCGTGGGTCTAAACTGTTATTTTAATAATATTTCAAAGTGTCAAAAGACACTTGAAATGTATGGTCATACATACACTGAATCCTCTTCCTGCATCAAGGATTTCAATAGGTTGGTCAAGGTCCAGATGGAAGCCGGGCGCAGGACCATGTGTGTAAGTCTGGAACTAGGACCCTGTGCTGTTGGGATACTCCTCCAGCTGTGGCCATTGAGTTGGACCCTGACACTGTCCCTACTGCTCACCCAGATCCAGCCAGACCTGATGACCGCTTTTCAATCCTGTCTATCTCTGCACTGCTGTACTGGACATCACCACTTCCCTCCCTAATGTCTTTGTTGTCACCAGGCTTTGGTGGTAGTGCTTGGTTGACTTGCCTATCCGTGTCTGTGCCTACTTACTCTCAGGTGGGTTCCTCCTTGCCACCTAACAAGAAAACGTGGGGCCACTCAGACACCAAAACATTCATTTCACTCCGGATGTTCCCTGGGGAGTCACTTACATGGCCTGACAGGGCCACCTCGTCACGGCTGACCCCAAAATGTTTCTCTCTGGGGGAGACTTTGTTCCCAGGCCTGCTGTTTTCCTCCTCCTTCCACTTTTGGAAGAAACGTAAGTCCATTGGGTAACATAAAAACATGCTTTTTTTTAATGCCCTGTGGGAGCTGGCTTCCATTTCCTGGTGTGAAGCTCACATCTGTCCATCTCTGGCTCGTGCTCTATTTGCCACCCTATACTAAGTTGAGCCTCCTTTGTTCCCTCAGGGAAAAACAAAAGATTTCTCTGTTTTCCTCACTTCTGGGAGTTATGCCCCTTCCAGTTTTTAAGAATGTTCTATGAAGTCTGACTTCTCTTTTTGTCTTGATTTCCCCGAAACAATCTGTTTCCTCGAACAACCTGTTTCCTGGTTTTTCTTTTCCTTTTAGTGAACTGTTTCCTTCCTGCTTCATAGCTTGTCTGCACTTTCCCAGGAATTAGAGGGTGACTGTGGGATGCTGGGTGGCTCAGTTGCTTAAGCGTCTGCCTTCAGTTCAGGGTGTGATCCTGGGATCAAGTCCCGCCTTGGGGGCCTGCTTCTCCCTCTGCCTGCTGCTTGCTCTCTCTGGCTCTTGCCCACTCTCTCTGACAAATAAATAAATACAATTTTTTTTTAAAAAGGGCATCTGGGTGGCTCAGTCCTTAAGTGCCTGCCTTCGGCTCAGATCATGATCCCGGGATTGTGGAATTGAGCCCCTGCATCGGGCTCCCTGTTCGGTGGGAAGCCTGCTTCTCCCTCTCCCACTCCCCGTGCGTGTGTTCCCTCTCTCGCTGTCTCTCTCTCTCTGTCAAATAAATATATAAAATCTTTAAAAAAAAAAAAAAGGGGTGACTAACATGTGATGTATCTAATCCAAGGCTTCTCGGAGCTCCTATCTCGACTTTGATATATTAAGATATTCGGGGGAGAATGGCAACACATTTTAGACATTATGCTGATAGCCAGTGACCTAGATTTTCCTAATAGGAGGACCAGGAGTGAATTGGATCCGTATGTTGCTTTGTTCAATTAGCTATCTTGTTAGCCCTGCTGCTCCTTTAGCTGGTACAAAGTAAATAATCCTACAATAATTGTTAAATCAGTTTAGTGTACATAAAATTCCATATAACCCCTTTTTTTATTATCCATAAGAGAGTCTCAATTTTATATAATTTGATACATCAGATATTCCTCTTGTTCCTTAAAGGGAATGGCAGGATTTAATTTTCATGTCTCTGAGGATTTTTTTAGGTGTGCTCTAACAATGAGCCACTACCCGGTTAGGAAACATAATGGGGAGGAAGAACATGGACTCTATATGCCCGCCTTTTTTTTTTTTATTGAGGGTGGCTATCTAGAGGGCAGCATGGAGAGGGAGGACCAGAAATCACTGCCAGCACTTACCTTGTTTGAAGTTAAAAGACAATAAGGACTCTGCATGATCAGCTACACTACGGCACGGGAGCTCACTAAGGCGTGATCGCTTGCATCCAATGAGGAGGTGTACGACCACAACTAACTAGGTCAAAGCTGTTTGTGCCCACAAGGTGTACCATTGGCCTCTAGCGCCTGGACCTAAGATTCCAGGACACGAACTTTGTTCTCCCATTTCTCTGATCTTGTCTTAGCCTGTCTTTTACTCCATAAATAGATTACATGCCAGCAGTAGCCTAGGGGCCGTGGGGAAGCCAGAAAATGGACACAAAGACCCTGGCCTCAGTGAGTACAGATTCTAGAAGGACTCCTGGTTCATAGCAATGAGTTCCTGCTTTGTGGGGAGAAGAGAGGCTCTTGCCGGAGAGATTCCAGGGTGGCTCTGTCTCATAGGAGGGTTTTCACCATGTGGGGCAGACACAATGGTGCAAAGAATGGGAGCTGGACTCAAACCCCTGTTCTAGCACATGCTAGCTCCGACCTTAATCATTTCTTAACCTCTTGAGCCTCCCTTTTGCTCAGCTGACACATCTGTCTTGCCAAGTTGTTAAGTAATGCACTAATGTGCCCAGTGTTGGACACTGAGTAGAACTAGTATCCTTCTCTTCCCATAGGGACTTGGCCCCCAGAGTTGTAAGTTTCAGCCGCCATATGTAGGTTGCCACCAAAGCCCAATCCTAAATGTAAAGCATAATATGGAAAATCCTCACTGCCCAGTCCACCAGATCGCCGGAGATGGAACTGTGAGTGGGTTCTCTGCAACATCTGCTCAGCATAACGTAGGCATCTTGTTCATGGGGTTGTGTAACCAAAGAACCTGGTGTAACTTCTTGTAATCAGGGCAAAAGTTCAGAGGCGTCTGCTGGTCTCACTGCTGTGTCAGTTCAAGGCTTGATTCACTCGTTGGGTCTCTGTTCAGTCTAATGGGGCACCACAGTCCCTTTGCAGTTGCCTCACTAGGAAGAGAAAATGCATGGACTCTGCCAGCCAGGAAGGGAAAGGAACTGTCTTTTCCTTCTTTCTTTTTTTTTTTTTTAAAGATTTTATTTATTTATTTGACAGAGAGAGATCACAAGCAGACAGAGAGAGAGGAAGGGAAGCAGGCCCCCTGCTGAGCAGAGAGCCCGCCGCGGGACTCGACCCCAGGACCCTGAGATCATGACCCGAGCCGAAGGCAGTGGCCTAACCCACTGAGCCACCCAGGCGCCCCTGTCTTTTCCTTCTTAACTGAGTGACCTTGAGAAAACACTCTGAGCCTCAGTTTTCCCATCTGAGAAATGGGGTGATGCTTTCCCTGTAAAGTTATGCTGGTAATTAGTAATATGTTAAGAGTTAGCACAAGCTGGCCATAGCGAGTGCTTGGATGTGACCAGTGAGGACACACTAACGGACACATCAGATCTGAGCTGACAATCCAGGCCTGACTCCTAGAACACCAGTTCATGGTCAGGGCACAGGGATAAGGTGCTGGCTATTATGGAAACCTTGCTGAAACTAGCTGATCATGCTACAAGCATAAACTTAACCTGACAAATTTTGGACAAATTTTGAGAGCTGGCTCATTGCTATACTACCGGGTTTTCATATAGAAAATAACTCAGTAAATCACTGAACTTTTCACTACTTCCATTTGTAGAGTTTCAAGTTAGACCACATACTATTTAAAGCATATATTGTCTAGTGCTAGTCTAGGCATTATGGGAGATACAACAAAGAAGACTTTGTCCATAAGGAAATTCCAATCTGCTTGGGAAAATAAAGCATAGAGAAATAAATAACAATATATGTGTAGCTATGAATGTATGTGTGTGTATATGTATAAAATAAAGTATTAATCCTAGGCGATAGGCATTCACAAAAAGTACAGAAGTCTCTAGAATTTTAGCCTTCATGGGGTTAATCTAGACAAGATACTATGTGTCAGAAAACAGTGATGTGGAGCGCCTGGGTGGCTCAGTGGGTTGAGGCCTCTGACTTCAGCTCAGGTCGTGATTCCAGGGTCCTGGGATGGAGCCCCGCATCGGGGTCTCTGCTCAGCAGAGAGACTGCTTCCTCTCTCTCTCTGCCTGCCTCTCTGCCTACTTGTGATCTCTCTCTCTGTCAAATAAATAAATAAAATCTTAAAGAAAGAAAGAAAACAGTGATGTCTTCACTTTGTATCTTCTACAAAGTTACCCTAAAAAATAAAACCATTCTCCTGAATGTCACCAGATGGACTATTTGTCCAAATTGTCAACAGCTCTTTGAGCACCTGAAATCGGTAGGCACCGTTCAGGTTTGGGGAGAGCGAAACCATACATACTGTTACCCCAGGAGCTGTGGAGATTAAATAAGGTCATGTGTCACTTATCCCAGCACCTGACATGAGGCAAGACCCACCTGACACATTCCTAACTTACGTTACTATTCTTTTTTTTTTAAGATTTTATTTATTTATTTGAGAGAGAGAACATGAGCAGGGGGAGTGGGAGAGGGAGAAGCAGACTCCCCATTGAGCAGGGAGTCCAATGCAGTGCCCAATTCCAGGACCTGAGCCAAAGGCAGACGCTTAATCGACTGAGCCACCCTGGCATCCTGTTTATATTCTTTTAAATAATTTCTTTTTGGATATATTCCTAAATATAAAACAGCCCCTAGTGCTGGGTGGAAACTACACATTGCTAGACTGATCTCCAAAGAGACCGAAGCCACGCTTAGTGCCACAGCAAGATGCATCTGTTTCCCCTCATGGAGTTATTTTTAAAATAAATTCTTGGATGTTTGTTTAAAAGCATGGGGTAGTATGTCAAAGGTGGCTTTGCATTTCTTTAATTGCTATCGAAAGCCTCCTATGTCCCCAAATACGCAAACTTGTCTTATTCTTTGGTATGCGGCATCTAGATAAACTTCATGATGTCAAGAACAGACGGTAGGGTCCTAATCCCCGCTCTGGCTCCTCTCAGCTCTGGGGCAGCTCTCTGCCCTGATTTCCCTCATCTGCAAGTTGAAAAAGGACTATATCACAGAGTTTTCTGAGGAGTAAGCAAGTAATATTTACAAAGCAAATGTCAGGGTGCCTGGCCGACTCCGTCAGTGGAGCCTGCAACTTTTGATCTTGGGGTTGAGGGTTCGAGTCACACGTTGGGTGTAGAGATGACCTAAAAATCAAATCTTTAACAACAAAAGTGTTTGTTAAGTAACTACCAAAGCTGTGAGCTTCTCATTTATCCCCAATTATTTATACACTATATATATATATATATATAGAGAGAGAGAGAGAGAGAGAGAGAGTATTTGCTAGGTAACTAAAATTTGATAATCAAGGGTTCAAGATTATTTTCCTCAGAAAATTGTCTTGAGGGCCACCTGGGTGGCTCAGTGGGTTAAAGCCTCTGCCTTCGGCTCCGGTCACGATCCCAAGGTCCTGGGATCGAGCCCCGCTTCAGGCTCTCTGCTCAGCAGGGAGTCTGCTTCCCCTTCTCTCTCTGCCTGCCTCTCTGCCTACTTGTGATCTGTCTGTCAAATAAATAAATAAAATCTTAAAAAAAAAAAAAAGAAAGAAAAAAAGAGGAAATTGTCTTGATTTGGTTTTGTTAGTTACTTTTCTTCTCCATGTTAGTTTTTTTAATAGTGAAACTTTGAATTAATTCTTTGTTTAGTGTGGAACTTGCTCCAAAGTGTCATGTGGTATACGGCCCAAAGTTCTTTTCCTTCTTGTTATTCCAACCACAATTGTTATAGTGTTCTGGTGTTCCTTGCTTATTCTTCTTCTTTTTTTTTTTTTTAGTTTTTGTTTATTTATTTCTTTGTCAGAGAGAGCACAAGCAGGGGGAATGGCAGGTGGAGGGAGAAGCAGGCTCCCCACTGAGCAGGGAGCCCAAGGCGCGACTTGATCCCAGGACCCTGAGATCAAGACCCAAGCTGAAGACAGACACTTAACCATCTGAGCCACCCAGGTGCCCCTATTCCTCATTTATTCTAAGTTAATTCCTACAAATGAGTTTATTGCTCTAGTGAGCTTAGAGCAATGGCTTAGTCTTACCATACAATAAGTAACTTTTCTGTGTGTGTGTGTGTGTGTACCTAATTCTTTTTTTTTTTTTCATCAAATAGTTATTTATTTATTTATTTGGCAGACAGAGATCACAAGCAGGCAGAGAGGCAGGCGGTGGCGGGGTGGGGGGGGCGGTAAGCAGGCTCCCTGCTGAGCAGAGAGGCCAATGAGGGGCTTGACCCCAGGACCCCAGGATTATGACCCAAGCCCAAGGCAGAAGCTTTAACCCACTGAACCTCCCAGGCACCCCGGTACCTAATTCTTTGACTCTGCTTGGTCACTGCATAGCCTCTGGAAATCTTTTTCTTTCCTTTTCTTTTTTTTTTAAGATTTTTTCAGCTGTAAAATCCACGTTTGCAGAATAGAATTCTTATTCCTTGTTTGAGTTTCTTTTCTCACATAGTTACTACAAGGACTTTGAATGTTCCAGTAAAATGAGTGTAATAATATAATGGTTGTGTTTTTAAATGATATATCTATTACTCATTTGTTTTTTGGATGTCAGGATATATCTGTATATATATAAAAATTTCAATAATTTCTAACTATTGATTTTCTTTCTTTCAGATACAAATATGAAAACTTTTAATTTTGTGTACATCAAACCTCTCTATATGTTTCTTAAAGATTTTATTTATTTATTTCACAGAGAGAGAGATCGCAAGTAGGCAGAGAGGCAGGCAGAGAGAGGGGAAAGTAGGCTCCCTTCTGAGCAGAGAGCCCAACACGGGACTCCATCCCGGGACCCTGGGATCATGACCTGAGCTGAAGGCAGAGGCTTAACCCACTGAGGCACCCAGATGCCCCACAATCCTCTCTTAAAAGATTCTTTTGAAGGTTACATCTAAGATATTTTAACTTTTCTCCTCCATTTCCAGGCCTCTGAGGTTTATGGGATCACAGACCAAGAGAGTCCTACTAACCCCCCTGATGCACTCGGCTCGCCCTTTCCGGGTCTCCAACCATGACAGAAGCAGCCGGCGAGGGGTGATGGCCACCAGTCTGAAGGACCTTCTCAGCAAGGTGCAAGGAAGCACAGTGCTTCCACACCGCTCACAGGAGGGCCCCTGACTGCACTCTGGGGCTCTGATCTTGGGTACTAAGCCAGTGCCAAGACAGAAATGTCATGACCTCAGAGACCCTAAGGGGAGAAGAAAAGAATGAAAGGGAACATTAGCACTTCTCTGGACCATAAAAGATTTAGCTGCAGAAACAAAGGCCTTAAAACTGATAATGTAGCCTGACTTCGTTGACAAGGGAGAATACAGGGAAGCACCGGGCTTTGGAAATCTGTTTTTGGTTATAAGTCCCAGGAAAGAATAGTCTTTAATCTAAAACAGTGTCCTAGATCACCAAAAAAGGAAGAATCCGGAGTCTGTGGAGTTGGGTTATGGAGGCATAACCCAGACAAAGACACCCACGGAAATAAATGAGCATCCCACACGCAGACCTTATAGCAAGAAAGATGGCTCTCTATTGTATTGCTGCCTTATTCATTTTATTTGCCAAAATCAGTAATTATAGAAGCTGAATGATTCAATGTCTTAATTTGTCTCATGTCAGTGAAATCTCTGAAAAAGAGAGATCCACTAGAAATCTGAAATTCTGGCAATTCACAGACCTGTACCCCTGGGGCTAATAATACATTAAATGTTAATTTAAAATATTAAAAAAAAAAAAAGAAACCTGAAATTCTCTTTTTCCAAGCAAAGACTAAGTCCTACACCCCAGTTAAGGTAGATCTTTAACATTGAAATTTTAGCAAGTTCAGACAGGACTTTGGAAACTATAACTTAAAGAGTGGCTCTGAGGGCTCAAAACAGAATCTCCTGCTTTCTTCCATGTCTCTGATGCATTGCCAGTGCAGACCCTGGAAGCCTTGGTTATCACCAGCGGACTGGTCAGTTTGGTGCTGGAGGAAGATGGGACCGTGGTAGATACGGAAGAGTTCTTTCAGACCTTAGAAGACAACACGCATTTCATGATCCTGGAGAAAGGGCAGAAGTGGACACCAGTAAGTAAAACACTTATCCAAACAGCTACTGGGTAGACTTTTTACCCACAAAATGCGTTCCCTAGTTTGGTGTTGACTTGCCCTCTTTCTAAATATATACTTTGTTTCCCCTAATAACCACATCTGCAAACTTCAACCGGTTGCTTCAAAGCATTTATAGGAAATTTAGCATCTTAGTGAGCCTAAGCTATATGATTTGAAGCAAATCATTTTTTAAAATTTAAGTTCAGTTAATAAACATATAGTGTATTATTAGTTTCCGAGGCAGAGTTCAGTGATTCATCAGTCGTATAAACACCCAGAGCTCATTACATCAGATGCCCTCCTCAATGCCCATCACCCAGTTACCCCATCCCCCACCTACTGCCCCTCCAGCAGCCCTGTTTGTTTCCTATGATTAAGAGTCTCTTGGGATTTGTCTCCCTCACTGATTTTGCCTTATTTTTCCCTCCCTTCTCCTATGATCCTGTTTTGTTTCTTAAATTCTACATATGAGCAAGATCATATGATAATTGTCTTTCTCTGACTGACTTATTTCGCTCAGCATAATACCCTCTAGTTCTGTCCACATCGTTGCAAATGGCAAGATTTCATTTTTTTGATAGCTGCATAGTATTCCACTGTATATCTCCAGCACATCTTCTTTATTCATTCATCTCTTGACGGATACCTAGGCTCTTTCCATAGTGTGGCTCTTGTGGACATTGCTGTTATAAACATTGGGGTGAGGTGCCCCTTCCAATTACTACATTTGTATCTTTGGCTAAATACCCAGTAGTGCAATTGCTGGGTTGCAGGGTAGCTCTATTTTCAACTTTTTGAGGAACCTCCATACTGTTCTCCAGAGTGGTTGCTGGCTGCACCAGCTTTAAAGCAAATAATTTTGAGGAACGGGTTTAGGCCAATAAGTACCCACAGATCCTGTTAAAGTATGCAGATGTGACCATTCCTTTAGCCAATGCAGTTGAGTAGGTGTGTGTATGTGTGTGTGTGTGTGTGTGTGTGTGTATGAATTTACAGTGAGTTAGAAAGGTAAAAAAGTTAAATAAAGGTTTCCATATCCAGGAAAACTACAGATTATATATCTCTTGGATCCTACTATAAAACACCCAAATGTGTAAACCAAAATATTAAAACATATTTTATATGCTTACTGACCTTCAACAAAGGAAAATCCTCAGAGGCCAAAACTTTTATGGGAGCCAGAATCTAGAACAGCAGCTTACCTGCGAGCGTCTCACCTGTGCCCATCCACTCGCTGCAGTGACTGAGGACTGCAATCTTGACAGGTGCCGGCAGGACAGGAGACAAAGCTTTGGGCTGACACAGGGTAAGGGGCCAGATTAGAGAGGCCCACATAAAGCAGAGAATCTTAGTCTCTCCTAAGAATTCGTGGACACAAACTGCCTTCATGAGGTTTTAAGGACTCTTGATTCCAAAAACATCCAAGCCAAGAGTTTCGTTTCCAGAGCCCGGGGAAGGAAGCATCAATAACAGGAGCATATTCATTGAGTTTTCTTTGTTCATCTGGTCCCTCCATCCAGCCCCAGAGTCCTGGAGTTGATTGGGTCCCCATGTACCAGTAGGAGCAAATAGGCTCAGAATGAGCATTGATCTGGGTATCAGAGAGTTTCCATTCCTAAAATTCCAACAAATGTGAGTTCACAGTCAAATCATAGAATGTAAGGACTAAGCAGAAATAATGAAGTCAGACCTCCAAAGACGTCAGATGTTGGAATCACCAGGCAGAGTATAAAATAAGTGTATTTTGGGCTCCTGGGTAGCTCAGTCAGTTAACCATCTGCCTTCGGCTCTGGTTGTGATCCCAGGGCCCTGGGATTGAGTCTTGTGTTGGACTCCCTGCTCATCAGGGTGCCTGCTTTTCCCTCTCCCACTGCCTGCTGCTCCCCCTGCTTGTACACGCTCCTCTCTCTCTCTCTCTCTCTCTCTCTCTCTCTCGGTCGGTCAAATAAATAAATAAATAATGAATCAATCAATCAATCAATAAAATAAGTGTATTTAAAACATCCAAAGCTATTCAAAAGTTAGAAGGGACAAGAGGCAATCAGGACTAGGTAGACTTCAAAGACTACAATAGAATTTCTGGAAATGCAGTTAAAGTCAATTGAGACAGGCAGCACTGAAAAGACCACTTAAGAAGGTTCTGTGATGCAGCACAAGAAGGTAGAGGTGAATACCATTAAGGAAGTTGGAGACAGGACTGAGAGGGTCTCAGAGATGTTTGACATTCTTAGGATATTTTTTTTAAAAAAGACAATGCATAAATCACTTTTTAAATGATACATTTCATTAAGAATTTTGTTCATCAAAAGATACTATGTAAAGATACTATGTAAAGCATGTAAAACAATAAGCCCCAAGTGGGCAGAATGTGTTTTCGACATAATCCAACAAAAGATTAGTATTTGATAAATTTAGGAATGTCCCAGAAATCAGTTATGGAAACAATGAACGATCTGGTAGAAAAATGGGCCAAAAACAGGGACCGGTATCTGCAGAATGGACAATAAAATCTAGGGGAAAAAATCTTCAACCTCATTGGTGATTAGGAAAACATAACTTAAGACCATAATAGGATACTGTTTTATACCATTAGATTTGGTATTCTGAGGCTTTTCCAATTTTTTAAGCTATGGAGCAATGAACCCTTTCCACTCCCACCAGCAGTTATCTAAAACGGTGTCCATTTATCCCATAGAACTGAAGCACCATCTACGACCCCGGCAGTCCTCTCCTAGACATACACCCTGCCCGCAGACCCCTGGCCATGGGCTTCTCTGTCAGTACACACAAATTAATACTCTAGGGTCTCTTCCTTGAATGGAATAGTCTTCAGCTGTGACAATGCAGGACGTACAGCTCCAGGCATCTCGGCGGATAAATCTCATCACCTCTGTTCAGTGAAAATATCAGAATAATCCATTAAGCAAGGGATCTTAAAGCTTTTTGACCTCAGGACCCCTTTACACTCTTCAGAATAAATGATGACCCCACAATAGCTTTTGTTTATGTGGATTTCAGTAGACCTGTAGATCTCCATCAAGCAGAGGTTCCCAACCGGGGGGGTGAGGAGCAGTCTTACCCCTTGAGAGGCATTTGGCAGTATCCGAAGACATTTTTGTGGCCACAACTGGGGTGAGAGGGTTACCGAAGGATTGGAAGAGCATAGGGTGAATTAGACAAATCTTTTAAAAGGCCATCTTGGGCCTTTTTGTTGGAGAAAGATGTTGTGGGCAGAATAACAGCCTCCCGAGATGCCCACAGCCTAAACCCTGGGAGTCCGTGAAGGTGTTACTTTACTTGGCAGATGAACCTAGCCGGTATGGATAAGTTAAGGATCTTGAGCTGGGGAGATGGGCCTGGGTAACCCAGGCACCAGTGTCCTCACGGGGTCCTTACCGAGGGACAGAAGGGTCAGAGTGAGGGCCAGACACAGGGAAAGAGGAGGGGAGACGTTAGCAGCCAAGAACCTGGAGAAGGAGAGGGGGCCCCTGTCTCCCCTGGAAGCCTACAGAAGGAACAGCTCTGCCAGCTCACTGGACTGCTGACCTCCAGATTGTTCTGGTCTAAATCTCCGTTGTTTCAAACCACTGAGTTTGTGGTCATTTGTTACAAGAGCAACAAGAAACTAGCTCAGAAGGGAAGGGCGGTTTTTCTGTTTGTTTTTATAACAGACACTGGGAGAGTGGGCCTTCAGCTTGGGTGGGCGTGGGGAGACTGAGCTGGAGAGCAGGGCGCTGAGAGGCTGTGGGTGCAAGTAATCCTGTGGGGCGGTGTGTCCAACGGGGCAAGAGGCCTTGCAGCTCCCAACAGCCTGCTTGACAAATGACTTTGGGACCTGTGTCATCTCTTGACTTAGGCCTTTCAACCTTCTTCCCTCTAGTGGAAATGGGCACCTCCAAGGTGATTATAAGAGCCTTGGAGGTGCGTATTTTTTTTATACCCACCTTGTAGGTGCGTGTGTTTTTTTTCCCAAGTCAGTGAAGCCTATTGTATTTAACGCTAGGGGTCGCCCGTCTTCAGTCTGAGCGCGGGGAGGCCTGGGAGGGCGCCGAAGGACCAGGCTGCCTGGCGATCCTTTCTTCTTCCTTAGCCAGCAGGTCAGAGAAATCCTTGTCACCGTGGAGCTTGTGAGGGCTGATTTTGATTTAAGACCAACACTCAAGGAAGACATTTAGGGGGAATAAGATACAAGCTTCTATATATCAGAAAGGAACATGAAGCAGTGAGAAAGAACAGTGGGCCGATTTTAGGTAAAACCCTCCTTCTCATTCCATAATCTTTTTTTTTTTTAAGATTTTATTTATTTGACAGAGAGCAAGCACAAGCGGAGGGAGCAGCAGGCAGAGGCAGAGGGAGAAGCAGATTCCAAAATGAGCAAGAAGCCCCATGTGGGACTCGACCCCAGGACCCCAGGATCATGACCTGAGCTGAAGGCAGATGCTTAATCCACTGAGCCACCTGTGTGCCCCTCATTCTATAATCTTAATTTTTAAAAAATATGTTTCCTAGGAGTGCCTGGGTAGCTCAGTTAGTTAAGAGTCCCACTCTTGATCTCAGCTCAGGTCTTGATCTTGGGGTCATGAGTTCAAGTCCCGATTGGGCTCCACATTACTTAAGAAATAATAATAACGTTTCCTAAATACTGGACAGTTAGTATCCCCTAAAGAGGCAGCTGGACCCCTTGTGCATTAAACAACTTGTTGTGTATGTCCTGTGTGGAGGAGAGAAGAGTGGTTCTGCCAAGAACTTCTGGGAAATTTATGTTTTACCTTCACCTAGAGTCATTGTTGTCATTGGTGAATTTAACATTTCCAGCCT
This sequence comes from Mustela putorius furo, assembly GCF_011764305.1. Lineage (NCBI taxonomy): Eukaryota > Metazoa > Chordata > Mammalia > Carnivora > Mustelidae > Mustela > Mustela putorius. The sequence goes on along the minus strand of NW_025422010.1, from coordinate 6,699,166 downwards.
CAACTCCTCCCAACCCCCAAGCTTCCTGAGACGTAGTAACTGGATTGATTGTGTACTTTTGAATCCTGGATCCTGCAGGACCCCTGCATGGAGCCAGCCCTAGGGAGAGTCGCCCCTGGCACAGCATCCATCCGTTCTTGCTGTTTGCAAAGCTTTCTGTGTGGAAGACGTTCCAGCGCTCTTTGTAAACCTGGGGACTGACAGTGGTCTCTGGCTTTCTCCCCTGACCTGAAGGGTCTACTGATGTTTCACGATGACCTCCATGGCAATTGGAACCAGACAGCTTTCTGTGGCCCCAGGAGGTCTGCATTCATCCCAGCGGTAGCTAGAAAGCAGAGGCAGCCCTGGGAAGTTCTCGCCCTGCCCCTTGCTTAATTTATTATTTTTTAAAGATTTTATTTATTAGTTTGACACAGAGAGAAACAGCGAGAGAGGTAACACAAGCAGAGGGAGTAGGAGAGGGAGAAGCAGGTTTCCTGCCAAGCAAGGGGCCCGATACGGGGCTTGATCCCAGGACCCCGGGATCGTGAGCGCCGAAGGGTAGAGGCTTCATGGACTGAGCTCCCCAGATGCCATGCCCCTTGCTTTAGTCACTGCCCGCCTGGCAGCCTCTTGTGAAATGGAAATAGCTGTCCACTCCTCTTTGAGCAGACCGTGCTATACTCATGAGATTGTCCCCATCGATCAAGTCACCACGGGTGAGCCTAAGGGACCAGGCCGAGTGTGCTCTGTACCTCATGTCAATAGCGTAGTCATCCTAGAGTCCGGGCCCCGAAGCCAAACCACACTGACCCCGAGTCACTAAACTGTGAAAGTAGCTTAGGGAAGGATCGTTTCTTACAGGTTAGGACACGGGAGCAGTGGGGGCATACTGATCTGCCAGAAACATGCCTCAAGTAATTAGCAGCTCAGTCACCAACAGATTTGAAGCCAGCAGAGTCAAGACGGGCAAAAACCTAGAATTATGGGATGCGCACGTCACAGCTGGCGGTGTTCCTGAAGTCCCTCCCTCCCTCCTTGGTTCTAGGGTGGCAACTACGTCTCAGCTCGCCAGCAGCCAAAGAAAGCGGGGATAGCAAGGGTCACCTTCGACTTGTACAAGCTGAACCCCAAGGATGTCATTGGCTGCCTCAACGTGAAGGCCACAATGTATGAGATGTACTCAGTGTCCTACGACATCCGGTGTACGGGAGTCAAGGCCCTGCTGAGGTAACACTTCGGGGGGTGGCTAGGGGTCTGGGAGCTGCATGGGCGCTGCCTGGGGTGGGTGTGTGGGGAGACCCGTCCCCAGCTCACTGCTCTGCCCTGCCATGCCCAGCCCCATGGAGGCCCTGACCTGACCTTCACTAATTCATGTTGCCCTCTGGTAGTTTATGCCACAGACTTCAGTCAGGGGACAGAACATTGAGCCAAAATTTTTTTTTTTTTTTTTTTTTTTTTTTTTTTTTTTTGTCCTTCAGAGACCACTAAATACAACATGGAAACAGAAACTAAATAATAAGTATAGAGAAGAACCAAATGTCTTTAAAAAACGAGGGGTTGGTCTGAACACGTTCTGTGTATTCCCCAGGAATGCTCTGCGGTTGTGACCGGACAGCCCGTCCCCTGAGCCCTGAACGGAGGGCCCCCTGCCCTCCCTCCCAGCCTTGCCTCTGAGCCACCAGCTGTGGGACCTTTAACACGCAGCTTAACCTCTCTGAGCCTTAGTTCTAACGTCTTTAAAATGACAAGGCTGCTTCCAAGTTCTTCATGAATGGTTTGGCTCTAAACACACCTCCTTCTGTCTTCTAGTAAAGTCGGACTGATCCTGTAAATACCTAATTCCTGTGGAGGGATGGATGGATGGGAGAGACTGACAGTGGCAGAAGGTCTTTGAAGCTAATCTATAAAGTCCTGGCACAGCCGCTCAGGGCAGGGGCCCCTGCTTCTCCAAGGGCATGGGCTCCTTCTCTCCACAGGCCCTGTCATCCCTGAGCCCTAGTGCAGGGCAGGAAATGCTCTGGAAATGAGGCTGGGTCTCCCCCACCATGAGCACAGAATTGGCTCCACAATGTCTTCTGGGTGGCCTCTGTTTCCCACTCAGTCCCATCAGGACCCATCGGCCCCAGACAACTGTGGCTGTCCCCGTGTTGAAATCTTGACTCCCAGGAGAACTTCCTTCTCCCTCCTGAGATGGGAGAAAAGAGCTTGATTGATTGATTTTTCTAAAGTGAGACAGGAGAGTTAATACCAACTTAGAAAAGTATAATGAGGAAAGTAAACCTCACCCCAAATCCTGCCTCAGCAAACTCTTTCTGGAGAGGCCTCCTCATCCCTAATTCTTACCATCTGAGATCTGATGGCCCCACAAGGAGCCACAGAAGTCATCAAGGTCCCCACATTGAAAGCATCACCCCAGGGTCCTGTCATGGGACCCCAGGGGCTGGGGCTGTCCCAGCCAGCGTGGCTGATGCCCAGGCCTTGCTAAAGGACAGACCTTTAACACTGGAAGGAAATCCTTTTGCTTTAGACTCGGTGGAGAATAACAATTTGAGTTAAAGCCACTTTGTTAGCCTAGAATAACAGGAAGGCCAGGCTCAGCCGTAGGGCCAGAACAGGGTCCAGGTGGGTTGTCCCAGCTCCCCTAAGCAATCTGGGTCACAGGGTCACTCTCCTCCAGCCTGGTTTTCCTTCCACACCTGACTTGCCTGATTTTAATAACAAGCCCCCCATACCCACCCAAGGTGGCCTGAGTAAGCAAGCAGCCAAAGGACAGGACACACCATGCGCCTTCCCCGTGCTTCCTAATTACTGCACAACAGGCCACGTTTGGAAGTGGCTGGAGGAAAGGTGGTTCCAGGCCTCCTGCGTCAGCATCTGCCTGTTAGCCAGCCCTGGGGGGCGGGGGTGGTTCCCTAAAGCACCCACACGCAAGCAGGGTCAGCTCTGAGCCCATGTTTGGGGAGTGGTGAGGAGTCGAGCGCGTCTGCCCCCGGCTGGCCCAGAGCGCCAGGCCTGAGGTGCGCCCTCGCTCCCTCGTTGCAGGAGCCTGCTGCGACTCGTGTCTCATGCCGCCCAGGTGACTGGACAGCTGCTCATCTACACCGGCTCATACATGCTCCAGCTGCTGGGCGACACGGAAGGGCCGGCTCCTCGCAGGTCACACTCTAGACGGGGGTTCACGTGCGGTTAGGGAGGCCAGCCGCAGGGACCCAGCTGGCTCTTGACCCAAACATTCCGTCTCGAATGATGATTTTGAAGACGCTTCTGTTCTAAACCACACACACTTGGACACCGCGGGCACCTGTGCTCGGGTGTGGCACCCAGCGGGGAGGAAGGAGCTGACGGCCCATGAGATGGGAGATGCCCAGTGGGATGCCCCGAAGGCAGGAGAGGTGGAGGGGCCTCGGAGGGTGAGCAACACAAACACACACTGGGTCTTTCAGCTCCTCTCCTCTGTAATAAACCAATCCCAAGAGCTGCTTTTCATACGGGTAATGCCTCCTTGTGCCTCTTTCGTGTTCCAAACAAGCAAACCTTCTATATATAAGCAAAAATCAGCCAGAAGTGTTCTGCTAACAGATATAATCACTTTTATTATTTATTTGTTTGTTTATTAAAGATTCTACTTATTTATTTATTTATTTGACAGATCAGAAGTAGGCAGAGAGGCAGGCAGAAAGAGAGAGTGGGGGAAGCAGGCTCCCTGCTGAGCAGAGAGCCCGATGTGGGGCTTGATCCCAGGACCCTGAGATCATGACCCGAGCCGAAGGCAGCGGCTTAACCCACTGAGCCACCCAGGCACCCCAGATATAATCACTTTTAAGTCTTTGTTTAACTAATGGGCTCGATCCCAGGACCCTGAGATCATGACCTGAGACGATGACAGACACTTAACCGACTGAGCCACCCAGATGTCCCCATGTTTTGTTTTGTTTTGTTTAAGTTATAGGTCCTGAATGAGCCCCAAGGGACCCAAAACTTTAAGAACCTGAAGTTCTGGAGGTCTTCAACCCATGCTTATCGCTTAAAAAAAAAAATTTAAAAAATCACACAAAACCCTACAAAACTACTTGAAACCCAGACCTGATGATACATGGCACTAGTGGACTACGTCTTTGGTTCCTAATGTCACCGGGGTTATCAGGAGGGACCCCTGACCCAGGTGGCTGGGAGCCAAGGGGGTGGCTCTCACTGCAGGCACTGCTGGGGACAGGCCCTCAAGTGAGGTAGACAGGAATCTATACTCCTCGCTCTCGGTCCTGCTTCCCTCTGAGCTAGCGTCCTTTTAGGGGGCCCTCCCCACATGAAAGTGAAATGCCAGCCCCCCGAGCAGGAAATCCTGGGGCTACGTGGTCTCCGGGACCCAGGGGTGAGGGTGTGACATGTGGGGCCACACACCGGGTCTGACAGGCTCAGAAGGATAAACCCAACCACACAGATGGGGTCGGGACAATTGCACTCCCCAGAGGAAATGGGGGTGCCACTACTGGAATAAGGGGGAACATGATTTGTCTCCTAAGATGCTAGGAGACCACTGTTCTCCTACTCAGATTTGTGATTTTCCTCTTAGGAAACATTACCCTGGAGGCCTTTCTCCTTTCCTGGCCGACAGTTCCCTGAGAAGAAACCCCAGCAAAGACTGTCCCGCATGGTTTCTGCGGCTCTTGCCCCAGACCCAGGCTTTTCCCAGGGGTCTCCGCCTTGCTGCCCTTGACACACAGTCCAGAGATCCTCCCACATTCCCGCTGGGCAGGTCTGCTCTGTCCCTGGGTCTCTCCAGTCCTGAGCTGCCCACTTGGAAAGGCGTTCCCTGGCATGGAGATGAGGAATGGCAGCGTTCCTCAAAACACAGCCTCTGCGTTTAGCATCGTGATAAAAGAGGCACTTGGAGCACCCCCTGCCCCCTTCTGTTTCATTCTCCTTCTAGAATAGGACGCTGCAGGGGCATAGAGGCTGTTTCGCAGGAAAGGCTCAGAAACAGTGCCTTTGAGGGACCATAAAAGCCTCCTGGTGAAGGTTTCCTATATAAGGAGCTCTGCTGAGAAGCCTGCCCTCTGCGGGCTGGGGCTGGGGCTGGGGCTGGGCCGGGTGCTCCAGGAGGAAGGAGAAGGCCCCAGAAACTGCTCACATCTCACTCGCTAAGCAGTCTTTCCAGCACCTTCAGAGGAGCCGAGCACTGGCCCTGCCTCTCCCTGACTGAGGGCTTGCGTCACTTCCCCAGGATTCTGCAGTCCTGGAAAGAGACTGCCCGGCTTCCAAAAAAGGAATTTTCCCTGATGTGTCTGATCCTGTTGACTCAGCCGGTGCCCTCTCTTGGTGTGTCCTTTTCCTCACCGTGTCCACAGGGCACCCTGGCCTGTTTCGGGGGTAGGGGAGTGAAGCAAAAGGGGAAAATGGGGAAATGCCGCCTCATCATCAAAAAAGGGGATCCATTCAGAAGGACTACTTAGAGTCTGGGAGCTTTCCTCTTCCCCTGATGCTGTGCGGTGCTTGACGGGGACGGCCTGGGTTGGAGCAGCCCTGACAGAGCTCTCAGGGAAGGCTAAATCCGGGCCTCGGGGTTCCAGCCTCGAGGCTGTAATGCTCAAGGCCTGCGGAGAGGGGAGGCAAAGGCTGATTTTGCAAACATCAAAGGCTCCCGAGGGACCTTCATGAGGCTTTTGATGGGAGAGAACTCGCAGAATTAAAACCTGTTTCATGTCTGGGAGGAGTCCCAACAGGTGCGCCCCCCTCTTGTCCCCGGTTTGAGTTAGGTGACACACATTCCAAACGTGACACTTCTTGTTCTAATCTTAGTATCGCCACACCCCACATTTAGTCCGCTGACTGGGAGAAAGGTGGGGTCACCGTGGCTGCTCCCTGGAGCTCCCCACAGTGTAGACCTTGCAGAGAAAGAGCAGAATATAAGGTTTGAGATGTCACCAGTAACGAAGTCACTGGCCGAAGCTGCTCCAGTGTCCTGTGTCCCTCGCAAGCGCTCAGGGTCTCTCCTTATGCCCTTAATTTACTGACTTCTAGAAGCCCAATTCAGAAATGGGAAATCATGCCTAGGCGCTCCGAATCTGTGACTTCCCATTTCGGTGTGCACCCCAATGTTTATTAGTGTGCCCCCTTTCTCAGTCACACATCCACAGCTCCATGTCCCCACACGTCCTGCCATCTCCACTGGGTGACCGAGCCAGGCATGGACTGAGAGCGTTGCCCTGGCCAAAGACAGACTCTGGTTAAGATCCCCAGGCTGTGAGCGGACTTCCTGTCACAGCACTCTGCGTCTGTACAGTGAAGATTAAAACGAGGTGGTCCGGCAATTCCATTTCCAGGCAGGTGTTCTCGGCACGGGTTTAAAAAATGTTAACAGAGCTTCTTCTGTCACCCTGGCATTTTCCAATTCCCCACATTTCTACTCTTGTGCCCAGCACCCCCCACCCCGGGTAAGTGTCTGTTGCCTGCTGGCTCCGGGACCCCAAGTCAGGGACCCTGCTGTAGGCTTTGTCAGACAAGGATCTTAAAACCAGAATCAGTTCCTCCGAGGCAAGTTCTCTTTCTCCTCACACAGCATGGCAGCTGTAGGCTTTCCTTCTTACACAGGGAAGGTGTGCATGGCCGCCCGTCAGAGCTGCCCCCCTCACCAAGAGGGCTGCAGTCTGGCCTAGCGCCTGGCCTGCCTGGGGACATGGGGTTGCTTTCCTTCGGTGCCCAGGCCTAGGAGAGTGAGCCCTCTCTCCAGGAAGCCACGCCCGGCGTGCTCATGGCCCAGGGACGAGCCACAGACAGTGATCTGTGCCCACATCTGAGGAGTGCTGTTCCCACTCAGGGGGTCCTGCCTCATTCCCTCTTCTTTCTCTTGTTCCCTCTTCCTTTCCTTGCTGCCGTTATTTTAGCTTCTACAAGGGAGTTGGAAACACCCTCACGTGAACAACTGTGAACACCAGGCTTGTTCTGGGGTTCCTTGTGTTTGTCACACCCTGAGAAAAGCCCAGCTCCGAGGGGGATCCTTCCCCAGCCTCAGAGAGAGGCCAAGGTCAAAACGTCACACACACAGCCTCCCAACTGCACAACTGATGCCCCAAACTCTTGGAGCAGGTTTAAGTCCCGGGACACAGATGATTGGACAAGGAGAGGAGATTTCCCCCTCAGCTTTGTAGGGATGGCAAACTGGGGAGAGAAAACACACACGACATTTAAAGAAGTATGGCTTTTTAAACCACTTCGTCAGTTCACTGCTTTTTGCTTCAAACCTCTGTTCCGCTGAGTGGTGCCCTCACCTCACACCCCAGGAGTTCGTGCCAGGTGCTTTGGGGCTAATATGTCAAGGCGCCCTCAGGACCCGTGTCTCACCCAGGCCTCCCCCAAGATGCCCACTGGCTTTGGAGCTCAGCCTCTGAAGGTCATCCTGCATCTTCCCCGCCCCACCTGCACGGAGTCCTAGTGCCTCCCCTGCTCGAAACCAGATCCTCCCAGGCTTGGCCAGGACCTGAGCAGTCCCCGCCACCACCACACAACAGTTGTGATGTTGGGGCTCCCCATCTGTGCCAGGCGTGACAATTCCAAGGTGTGCTGGCTTCCAGGCTCCACCACGAGAGGGAGTACAGGTCTACGCCCATGTCAGCTCCCTAGGTTCCTGACTCTAGGATCTGGGATCCAGGATCTGACCCTTCCTAAAAGGATTCCATCTTTTCTAAGTGTAGCTTCTACTTCTATTACCCCCTTAGCAAGCGCAAAGGCCAGGGTACAAACTCAGCCCCCTCCCTGGAAGGCTCAGGAGGGTGCGTGCAGAAAAAGCAGCCAGGGGGCACCTGGGTGGCTCAATGGGTTAAAGCCTCTGCCTTCGGCTCAGGACATGATCCCAGGGTCTTGGGATTGAGCCCCGCATTGGGCTCTCTGCTCACCAGGGAGCCTGCTTCCTCCTGTCTCTCTCTCTGCCTGCCTCTCTGACTACTTGTGATCTCTGTGATCACAAGTAGTCAAATAAATAAATAAATAAATGAAATCTTTAAAAAGATTTGTCAAATAAATAAATAAGATCTTTTAAAAAAGAAAAAAGGAAAAGCAGCCAGGCGCTGAAATCGCCAGCCTGGTCACTGAGGCTGAGCGGCACATTCTTCTTGTCTACCTGGACATGATTCACAGGAACTCAGTGAGGGGACACTTCAGATGGTGATGACACTCAAGCCTGCCAACACCAGTCTCGTTGGTATTTAGTTAGACCTCAAACATAGAAACAATTTGAGATCTAAAAGGATGCGGCTACCACTGGTTCCTGCTCCCAATGCACCAGGGTGAATTACCACTCCAAATGGCATTTTGCTTTAGAAATGATCACCTCTCTGGGCAAGGGCTGAATCATGAGCAGATGAGGGCGCTTGGGTCAGGAGGATGGCCCCTGAGGGCCAAGCTGTTGTCTCAACATGAGTCACAGATGTCCCCCGTGGGGGGCAGGGCAGCAGCGACCCAGGATGTTGGTGCTCTGCCCTCATCCTTGGTGTGAACACTTTCAGGGGTCACATCCCCTACCAAGGCAGCTCATTCTATTTGTGGACAGTTTTGTTCGCTTTTTCTTTTATCTTCTTTTTTATGTCAAATATCTGGGTCCCTAAGACTTGCGCTCACAGGTTTTGCTTCTGTCCTCTTTAGTTATAAAAAACAAATCCTACCTACTTCGCCACCCAGTGCCTTTAATCTCCCCGGGATGCCGGCACCCCCCGACCACCACCACCACCACACACACCCACACACTGCGGGCTGCTGGGCTCTCCCAACCCAGTACCGACTCCTCTGCCCCACGCCCCAGGCCGGAAGGGAGCGTTCCGGGGAGCGCAGCCTCTTTTCTTCAACTTGGACCTGGCCTGCCCTCTCTGCCAGGGTGGCTGGTACAAGCTAGTAAAAGTACAAGCTTTCGGAAGGAGCAGAACAAAAGCAGATGGTGTTGCTGACTTGGGGGTCCCGCTCAGAGTGTGCAGCCCGGGAGGGGTCTGGGGCCAGTGCTCCGTGTGGCAGGGCGAGGAGGGGGCGTCCTGCAGGAGACAGGACCTTGAGCAGGGGGCGGGGCCTCTTGGGGGGTTCTGAGCAGCAGGTGCAGGAAGGAAAGCTCTAGGATCAGGGCGACTTGTAAACCTCTGGGAGCGAGAGAAGATCCCCTGCCAGGTTCCTGAGGTTTCCCACAGGGCCTCTGGAGTGCACGTGCTAATGCAGGTAAGTGCATGCCGTGTGCATGGTGTGTGCGTGTGCACACTGTTTGCACGGCTGTGTGCCCGTGCTGTGTGCCTGCGTGCACCTGTGTGGTCAAGGGGGAGACCTGAAACTGCTGAAGAGTTCCTGTGAAAGGCAGGAGGGGAGGGAGAGCACAAAGAAGTTCTATTATTTTCATTGTAACATTGTTTAAATATGTACAAACAAAACCAGATATGAATCCTCTATTCTGATTGCTTCCATTCAACTGTTTTTTCAAATTTACATAACAAATATAAACAAAACTGGAAAAAAAAAAACCCCACTAAATCCCGGTTCACAGCTTTAATATAATGTAGATGATGCTTGCTTAAGTTAAACTGGGGCTTGCGGTGGAATGTTGACTTGCTGGATGAGAACTCTGGGCTTGCTCGGATCCCTGCAAAGCTTCCCTTCACCGGACACTGTCCCACCACCTGCCGGCACCTCCTGCAGCATCTTCCTGTAGAAAGTGCTCAATAAATGTTTGTTAATTAATGGAATAAATAAGTAAAGGAAGAAAGTCCTCCTCTACTCTTTCCTTTAGGAGAATTATTTGGCACACTACAATAATAAGCGCAAAAATACACAACACGGAAATGCACAGACGATGCATAACATGATCATCTAAATTGAAATATGATATAAAACTTCCCAGCGTGAGAATCCAATGCCCACTCAGAAGCTTGGCTTTGGGGGAAACCTGGCTGCCCGACTCCATTCTTTTTTCTTTTCTTTTCTTTTTTTTTTTAAATTTTATTTTATTTATTTGAGAGAGAGAGAGAGAGAACATAAGCAGGGGTAGCAGAAGGCAGAGGGAGAGGGAGAAGCAGGTTCCCTGCCCAGCAATGAGCGCAGCAGGCAGAGGGAGAGGGAAAAGCAGGTTCCCTGCCCAGCAATGAGCCCGATGCGGGGTTGATCCCAGGACCCTGGGACCATGAACCAAGCTGAAGACAGATGTCCAACCAACTGAGCCACCCAGGCGCCCCTGCCCATCTGCCAATCTGCCTGACTCAGGGCACAGCTTCCCTGAGCAACATTATGAATCTGTATAATTAGAATAAAATACCACTCACTCTGAATCAGATCTCAGACCTCAGGCAAGGGTGAAACATCACAAAGAATGTGAGAATGTTTTTTTTTAAAGTCGTGAATGACTCAGCTTCCTGAAGATGAATGAAGCTTCTTCCTCTTGCTGAAGAGTGAATTTAAGAAGAAAGAAAGACAGCCTGTTAAGGTTAAGCTTTGCCTTGGATCAGGTCTTGATCCCAGGACCCTGGGATCCAGCCCCATGTTGGGCTCCCTGCTTAGCAAAGAGCCTGCTTCTCCCTCTCCCTCTGCCTGCTGCTCTCCTTACTTGTGTGCTCCCTCTGTCAAATAAATAAATAAACGGATAAATAAATAAATAAACGGATAATCTTAAAAAGAAAGAAAGAGGGGCACCTGGGTGGCTCAGTGGGTTAAGCCTCTGCCTTCAGCTCAGGTCATGATCTCAGGGTCCTGGGATCGAGCCCCGCATCGGGCTCTCTGCTCGGCAGGGAGCCTGCTTCCTCCTCTCTCTCTCTCTGCCTGCCTCTCTGCCTACTTGTGATCTCTCTCTGTCAAATAAATAAATAAAATCTTTAAAAAAAGAAAGAAAGAAAGAAAGAAAGGCAGGCAGAAGTCAGTGCCAAGTGCATTTTTTCCCCTATTCCCTTCAATTTAACTTTTGGGATGAAAAATAGTCATTTCAACAACAACAAAATGTGGCTTATTACTGATAGTGACATAAGTTTTGATTCATTCAAGTTGAAAATACTAAAAACATACAGATCTATCAGAATGGCAATCATGGTATGGCAAAGCTCTGAATTAAAAGAAAATAGGTAATTGTTGCTAGGAAAACCATTCACACTTCAAGCCATTTATAATAATGAAAACTTTCAAAAATGTAATCAAAGGAAATTGATAAAGCAAATGAAAAACATTTAGAGGACACCAAACTTCTTAGCAAACAGATTTAAAAATTAATTTTTAGGCATGATAATGGTTATGTTCCCAAAAGAACTCCCTACCTTTTAGAACTACAAACAGAACTTTTCTCAGATGGAGTAAATGATACTTGCGTTATGCTTCAAGATACTTTGGAGTGGAGCAGGAAGTAAATGAGACTATAGCTGAAACAAAAGTACTCATGAATTGACCATTCTTCATGGGTCCAGAGGGGTTCATTATGCTATTTTCTGTTTATGTTTAATATTTTCCACAATAAAAAGTGTTTAAAAATCAGGCATTTTCCAGGTGGCTCAGTTGGTTAAAGGTCTGGTTACAGCTCAGGTCATGATCCCAGCGTCCTGGGATGGAGCCCCACAAAGGGCAGGGAGCCTGCTTCTCCCTCTCCCTCTCTCAATGAAGAAATAAAATCTTTTAAAAATAATAAAATAAAATAAAGTAAAATATCTAATGTGCCTGACAGGCTGGAAACTGAAGTAAGAAGACAGGATGAGCCTCGATGGGCGGCCGGTGGGGCTCAAGCCAGAAAAGCAGAGTGAAAATGCATCATGCTGTGTGTATTCACTGTCATGCACAACTGGAATGGAAGTCTTTAACATTTTAGAAAAGAAAATCATTAAAAAATACCTACGGGTGGGGCACCTGGGTGGCTCAGTGGGTTAAGCCACTACCTTCGGCTCAGGTCATGATCTCAGGTCTTGGGATCGAGCCCCGCATCGGGCTTTCTGCTCAGCGGGGAGCCTGCTTCCCTTCCTCTCTCTTTGCCTGCCTCTGCCTACTTGTGATCTCTGTCTGCAAATGAAAAAATAAAATCTTTTAAAAAAATATCTAAAAGAGAGATTTGAAAATTATATATTATAATCTAGGAGAAGCACCAATACTTTTGATTTTATCAGAAAGAACATTTTCTGTTATTAAAAATAACAGATTAGGGCACCTGGTTGGCTCAGTTGGTTAAGCATCTGCCTTCAGCTCAGGTCATGATCCCAGGGTCTTAGGATCGAGCCCCACCTTGGGCTCCATGGTCAGTGGAGAGCTTGCTTCTCCCTCTCTGTATCCTTGCTGTTCTGTCTACTCATGCTCTCTATCTCTCTGTCAAATAAATAAAAACCTTAAAAAATAATAACAAGTTAATTCCATAAATTATAAAATTGATCAAATGCTTAAAATATACCAAGCTTGAAGGAGAAGACACTATTGAAATGGAGGCAGAGGAAACACCATTTGTGGATACACACAATGAAACACCAACTCCAGGAGAAAACTATTTTTTTCCCATTGATGATGTCTGACAAATTATATTACAACACACTTGTGGTTTGATGACAAAAGCGAAAAATAGAACAATGTTTTACATTATTTCAAGGTATTGCATTATGTTCCATGGCTTGAAAAGGAAAAATCAACAAGAGGAAGGCACTTACTAAATAATGGCATTCTAATAGTTTTTTCACAGGTTGGCTAATCACGGAGATACCGTACAAAATCTCCCGCAGTGTTAGAGAAGTCTAGAAGTCCTTTGAATGGAATTACTATTGGTTTCATAGCACTCTTGAGCACGAAGAGCAAATGCCACTGAGGCGAAGAGCAGTTCTCCATACAAGACACCCAGTGTCTATCGATATCATTCCGCGTCAGACCATCGCTCAGACAATGGCTTCATTTAGCTAGCAGTCACCAAGTCATATGGGGAGGTCACATGAACATTTCCTAAAAACCAAAAAGTGATTCAAAATTAATAAAATGATTTAACAAATTATGCTACAACTTATATCACATGATTGGGAGTTTATAATATATAGGTTTTTAAAAAAGATTTTATTTATTTATTTGACAGAGAATGAACTCAAGCAGGGGGAGTGACAGGCAGAGAGAGAGGGGGAAGTAGTCTTCCCGCTGAGCAGGGAACTGAAGTGGGGCTCAATCCCAGGACTCTCAGATCATGACCTGAGCCAAAGGCAGACGCTTAACTGAGTCACCCAGGCACCCCTTATAATATATAGTTTTGTTTAACTAGGGATAAAAATATGTTATTTTGTATATTTTTTTAATTTTATCTTTGAGAGACATAGAGTGCACACGTACATGAGGGAGGGGGAGGCAGAGGCAGAAGATCTTAAGCATACTCTGTGCTAAGCTTGAGCTGGACTTGGGGCACAGTCTCACAACCCTGAGATCATGACTGGAGCTGAAATCAAGTCGGGCGCTTAACCTACTGAGCCACCCAGGTGCCCTTCATTTTGTAGTTTGATTGATTGGGTCAAGTTTTATGGTACCAGTGCCTGCCATTTTTTCAAAAGATTTTATTTATTTATTTGACAGTCAGAGATCACAAGTAGGCAGGGAGGCAGGCAGAAAGAGAGGGGGGGAGCAGGCTCCCTGCTGAGCAGAGAGCCCGATGTGGGGCTCGATTCCAGGACCTGAGATCATGGCCTGAGCTGAAGGCAGAGGCTTTAACCCACTGAGCCACCCAGGCACCCCTGTCTGCCATTTTTTAATATCACCCTGTGGTTGCCAAACAAACATGTTTTGGTTTGGTTTGGTTTGGTTTTGAGCATGTGGTTGTTTGTTACTGCAACAGAGCTGACTAATACACAAGGGATGCCAAGGCTGTGTCCAAAAACAGGTGGGAGGGTAGAGGAGGGGACATGGGCGACATGTATATTACAAAACAGACATGTTTTCTTGAAGACGCCTACAAAATGCAGGTGCTAGTTCCAAGTTCTTTTATTTTAACAGCTGTGGTGACTTTAGCGGAGTTAACTGATACTGCTCAGATTTCATTTCTTCATCTGTAAAATGGGTATAATGTTATTTTTCCTTCCCAAGAGCAATGTTATAAGAATAAGACAAGGCTAAAACAGACTGAAAATAATAATATAAACACAAACAGTAAGGTTCTACTAAATAATGGCAGGAAAACACATAGTTCCTGAGAGCATGAAAAAAATCACAAAAATACTAATAAAAATATCAAAGGCAGGTCACAAATGAGCAAAATAGTTTATAAAAACAGACACTCAGGGGCACCTGGGTGGCTCAGTGGGTTAGGCTCAGGTCATGATCTCAGGGTCCTGGGATCGAGCCCCGCATCCGGCTTTCTGCTCAGCAGGGAGCCTGCTTCCCCCTCTCTCTCTGCCTGCCTCTCCGCCTGCTTGTGATCTCTCTCTCTGTCAAATAAATAAATAAAATCTTAAAAACAAAGCAAAAACAGACACTCAAATGAACTCAATGGATCAGACATGAGCAACAATTTCCTCGAATTGTTGACTCGTCTCCTCTCAAAATTGACTCGTCTCTTAGGCTCCTGGGGAGATGAGATTTTGCTCCCTGCTGGGGCAGAGGGTCTTGCTGGGTTCGGGAGGCCCCATGATGGCGGGTTTGGTATTTTCACACCAGGCCTTCAGTGTGCGTGCCTGGCCTGCCCTGGGCCCTCTCAGGGTGATCAAGATGAGAACATGACCAGGTAACCACGACCCCTTTGGCAGGGTCCCCAGAGTGAGGCATGTGGTCCAGGGCTTCCCTTGTCCCCCAGCCTGGAGCCACACGCAGAGCTGTCAGCCGGGTCGGTGGCTGGGGAGGAGGGAAGGACAAGAAAAGAAAAAAATGCCTGTTGTTCAAGCCACCGTGTTTTGCGGCCATCGATGGTGGACATCTCTCAGAAATAGCAAATGGCTCCCCCAGGTGCCGGAGTCCATGCTCGTCTTGGTTATCTTGGCCATGCGGGGGGGCCCCTTCCCTCTGCACAGCGCCCCTTCCTGCTCTTCGGGTGAGACACACACATCGTTCTTTGAGGAACAGCTGGTGCTGGGCTTTCCAATGTCTGGATGGAGCTGCCAGACCCCAAACCACCCGTGGGTCGCCCGGCCCAGGCTAGTCTAGCAGCATCCGTGGTCCCTGCCACCTAAAATGCCCAAGAGACCAAGCCTCATGGAAACAAGAGGACGAGCACAGGGGCAGTGGGGTCGGGGCCCTCTCTGCTCCTGTAGCCGCTCCTGACTGCCACACCCCGCTTTCATTCTGAGTCGCCATCGCAGACAGGGTTCAAAGTAGGAACAACAGCCACCTTGGGCAGCTGCAGCATGGAAGGGTCTCGCACAGGGAATTAGGTGCTCACGTCAGCGGGGGGCTGGAGTCAGGGCTGCCTGAGCTCTGGTGCCCCTGATCCTCGACACGCTCACTGGGTCTGAGTGGGTCTGCTGGGAGCTGCAGGGCAGCAGGAGCAAGAGGAAGAGTTCTGCTTCCGAACCAGTGCGCCCACCCCGCCCCAGCATCTCGCTGACCATGTGCCATTTGCAACCAGAGTCCTTGCCGCAAGGAGGGCAAAATTCAGTTCAGTTGTCCAACCTCTCCTGAAAGGAGGGGAGTTTTAGACACCCACAAGGATTCTGATCCCCTTGTTGGGTCAGTCATGTTCCAAATAACTTCTTTCTTTCTTTCTTTTAAGAATTTTTTTTGTTTATTTGAGAGAGAGAGAGCACGCACAAGCAGGCAGAGTAGCAGGCAGAGAGAGAAACAGGCTCCCTGCTGAGCAAGGAGCCAGACATGGGACTTTAACCAAGGCCCTGGGAGGATGACCTGAGCTGAAGGCAGTCACCCAACCTATTGAGCCACCCAGGTGCCCCACCCCCAAATAACTTTTTTTTTTTTTAAGATTTTATTTATTTATTTGACAGAGAAAGAGATCACAAGTAGGCAGAGAGGCAGGCAGAGAGAGAGACGGAGAAGCAGGCTCCTTGCTGAGCAGAGAGCCCAATGCAGGTCTCGATCCCAGGACCCTGAGAGCATGACCTGAGCTGAAGGCAGAGGCTTAACCCACTGAGCCAACCAGGTGCCGCACCCCCCAATAACTTCTTTACATTTTTTAAAAAGATTTTATTTATTTATTTGATAGAGACACACAGAGAGAGAGAACACAAGCAGGGGGCGAGGGTGAGGAAGAACAGGTTTCCTGAAGAGCGGGGAGCCCTACGTGGGGCTGGATCCCAGGACCCTGGGATCATGACCTGAGCCGAAGGCAGACGATTAACGACTGAGCCACCCACGCGCCTCATTCTATAAATTTTTTAATGTTTTTATCATTACGAAATAGTGATTAAGATGCTCATTATCATGATTACCCTGCAGATGAGGAAGCCTAAAATCTAGAATTTCAGTGCCTTTCTCAAAGTCCCACCAGTACCAGCCCAGAAGCCTTGATCCACCTCTTCCTGAACCCCAAGAGCCCAACTGCTGTTGCAGTTGGTGGAGCACATGGACCTGGAATGGGGTTCGGCAGGTAGCAGGCATCATGCATGCCTGGGAAGGAAACATCTTTTACACTGAGGAGAAAGAAAGACGTAGCAGAAATTCAATATACTGATCCATTTATTTTCCCATTTCGTCCTGGAAAAGGCAAATTAAGCCTTTACTATAAATCTGCCAGGAACACAGTCTTTTCTTTCTTTTCTCAGGAAAGAAGTGGACAGTCAAGGTTTCTTTTTTTTTTTTTTTTTTTTAAAGATTTTATTTATTATTTATTTGACAGAGAGAGAAATCACAAGTAGGCGGAGAGTCAGGCAGAGAGAGAGAGAGAAGCAGGCTCCCGCTGAGCAAAGAGCCCGATGCGGGGCTCGATCCCAGGACACTGAGATCATGACCTGAGCCGAAGGCAGCGGCTTATCCACTGAGCCACCCAGGCGCCCCTCAGTCAAGGTTTCTTTAAGAAATGCTTCCATGTGAACTTGGGTTCAGCATCTTATGTATAATTTGCATATTTTAAAAGTTTCTGTATTGCCAAAAGGGTTTTTATTGATTGATTTTTTAAAAAAGATTTTATTTATTTATTTGACAGAGAGAGACACAGCGAGAGAGAGAATACAAGCAGGGGGAGTGGGCAGAGGGAGAAGCAGGCTTTCTGCAGAGCAGGGAGCCGGATGCGGGAGTTGATTCCAGGACCCAGGGATCATGACCCAAGCCAAAGGCAGACGTTTAACGATTGACCCACCCAGGAACCCCTATTGATAGATTTTTAATGCTTCCTCCATTCCCCGGAACTATGAGTGAGGAAGCCCTTCACTAACCACAGATCTGACCATGGTCCCCGGTCCCCGGCCAATCCACGCTTCTGGAGAAAATCCCCACCTGCCCCCATGTGGCCCCAGGTTCAGCTTTCAGGCAGGGTGGGCTGCAGGGACACTCCGGGGTCTTATTACAGCTGAAGCCTGAGGCTTACACTGAGTACATTCCCCTCTGCAGAGCCTCCTTACTGTGCTGTCTCCTCTGATGGCACTGAGGTCTGCAGGTGGCCCGTGTTGCTGCCCCCCACACTGTGCTCCCCATTCAGCCCTGCCACCTGGGTCCCGGTGGTGGCAGGGCAGAACTGCCCTTAGCTTGTTCTAGAAACGGAAAAAGAACAGAAGGGCAGCCACATCACGCCCCAGCCACGACATGAAAAAGCCTTCCTTTTTCCTCCTGATATCCTTGCGCCGCAATTCCAGCGTCCCCAGAACAACAGTCAAGGGCAGGGCTGGGCATCCGCAGCTGTCTGGGCGTCACCCACCTGCTGTGGCATTCCTCGGGAGGGTTGCTGCCTGCCAGGCCCTGTCGAGAAGGCAGATGGCCACATAAAAATAGTCGGGGAGCCCTTGAGGTGCCACTTCTCCAGCTGCTCTGTTGAGTGGAAGCCAGATGAGAGAGGGGACAAGGCATGGCCTCTGTTTGAAGCAGAGGCTGGCGCTCAGTGTGTCTCTCTGGTGGGTGAGCGCAGCCTCTCGCCCAGGGAGGATGAACAGGAAGGGCAGGGAGACGATCTCACTCTCCAGGAAAGCCTTGTGATCCCCAGTTCTCCCTGGAATAAGCACCAGACAAAAGAGGTCTTCCTGTTTCATCAGTTTCCAGCCAATTCTATTGCAGCTGAAACACTGTTGCATTATGCCAGCAGAGATCCAAACCCTGAGCTCCCAGCCCCATATCTTGTTTAAGAAGCTAGGATCTAGGCAATGGGGAGTTACTCATCAGCAGACATAAAGTTTCAGTTGAGCAAGATGAGGAAGTTCTAGACATCTGCTGTGCAACCTTGTATCTATAGTCAATAATGATAGAGTGCAGGGGTGCCTGGGTGGCTCAGTGAGTTAAAGCCTCTGCCTTGGGCTCAGGTCGTGATCCCAGGGTTCTGGGATCCAGCCCCGCATCCGGCTCTGCTCAGCGGGGACCCTGCTTCCTCCAATCTCTCTGCCTGCCTCTCTGCCTCCTTGTGATCTCTGTCTGTCAAATAAATAAATAAAAATCTTAAAAAAAAAATAATGATAGAGTGTATGCTTTGCTGAGAGGGTAGATCTCACTTTAAGGGCTCTTATTATACAACAAAATGTAAAAGGAGGAAAGAAAAAGCAGCAGTTAGAGTTGAAGAAAGAGTCACAGGGCACGACAAGTTACGTGGCCTCTCTCGGTCTTGGTTTCCTCCTCTGTAGCAGAGCAAATAAGACCTGCCTTGGGAAGGACGGCCTTAAATGAGATACATTGCTTAAAGCACGATGCTCCCTGTTCGGAACACTGTGGACATGGCCCCAGACACGGCTTCATCTCTCCTGATCAAGTGAGTGAGCCCTATAGCCTATATTGGGCAGTGAGTCAAAGAGACATTTTAGGAGGGATAAGCTAAAGAACTGGGAGATAAGCGGTCAGGGTGGGTGGAGGGCGATGCTTTCTGAATCACCAGGCCAGCTGAGAAGCGAGGGAGGGGCTGCCACGACATTCCTGAGGACAGCTGAGACAGCTGGGAGCGGGTGGCCCCCAGTCTGAACTGAGCTGAACTCTCCAAAGCAGTCTCTTACTACGGAGGAGGAAGGATGAGAACGTCACATTGCTTTGGTCTGGCACTTTCAGGTTTGCGGGCATCTTCAGATCTGTTACGTCAGGTGCTCCCAGCAAGCCTTCCAGGTGGAAAGACCCACCCCACTCCAGAGCCCCAGAGCAGTGGCCTCTGGGCTTGTTCCCTGCCTTCCCAGATGCCCTCCCCCCCAACACCTGCAAGAGCACCCAGGGCCACGTCCACAGCTAAGATGAAAACTCAGTCCCTAACTAGCCCGGGGAGTAGGTGGGGCAGAGAACGAGGCACAGTTGATTGTAATCAGTTGTGAACCATTCTGACTCTGCTTTTAAAATGCCGTCTGAATTTACACTTAATTCTCAGAAAACCCTGGTGGACACATCTTTGTTCAGGAAGGCAAGGCTTAACTTTTCCTCATTTCCCATTATGATATTCTGGGCCCTCCCTTTAGGAAGGGGAAGCCCTCTGCACTGCAAATTTTCTTGCATTCTACTTTCTTCGTTTCCAATCATTTACTGGATGCAGGTGCCTAGTGAGCTGTGTGCTGAGTGCTGCATACAGGACATCTAGTCTCTAACCTTGGGAATTTACAGTCTGGTCCAGGAGGGAAGAATTCTAAATGTGGGACACCTGGAGAATATGATCATGGAGACCAAGTGCATGATACCGGGGTTGGGGCAGACTGGAAGTTCAATGCTGACTTACCTGTGTGGCAATGTCATGTCCAATGGGAATCTAGGACCAGAAAAAGAGGACATCATCTAATTATTCCAACCTGGGGGGGGGGGGTGATGCACATAACTTAATTTAATCCAAGCCACAGGGGTAAATAGCAAAAGCCCCAACAGTCCCATTTATGCTTTCAGTTGGGAAAGTATAGCAGAGCTTTAACTGGTTTTCCTGGCACTGTTTCATTACATAACAGCTCAGTGAGTGATAGGAGGGGCTGGAGAAGGGATGAACAGGTCCAAACGTCTCAGACACGTCCCAGGGCAGGGAGAGGCCAGCTGACACATGCCAGGAGGAGGGGAGGGATGTGGCCTGAGGGGCTCTGACAGCGGCAACAGGCAGAAGTCCCAGAGGTGGGGATGCCTGGGTGGCTTAGTGATTAGGTGTCTGCTTTCGGTTCAGGTCATGATCCCAGGGGTCCTGGGATGGAGCCCTGCACTGGGCTCTCTGCTCAGCAGGGAGCCTGCTTCTCCCTCTCCAATTCCCCCTGCTTATGTTCCCTCTCTTGCTGTGTCTCTCTCGGTCAAATAAATAAATAAAATTAAAAAAAAAAAAAAAGGAAAAAAGAAGTCCCAAAGGTGGATGGAGCAGATTGCCAGAGTTCCAGGCAGAAGATACAGGTAGAGGTGATGCTGAGAGGAGCAGGAAGCAAGAAAGGCCAGGAAGCTGCATGGGGAGAGTCTCCAGGTCCTCAGGAGGCTCGGGCTGGGGGACCCACAGCAGAGTCCAAGTCACAGGGAGATAAAGTTCCACGGCGGGAACCAAGGGTCAAAGTTCAGGGCAGCAATAAATTAAATTAGATCTTCTTTCTAGGAGTCAATGGACACAAGTTCAGACCTATAAGATTTCTGTCACAAAAAAAAAAAAAAAAATGTATCCTGGCAGGCATGCAAACGCTCATTGGATTCATCACGAACAAGATGCTAGCAACTCCCGTCGACCTCAAGAGGAGAAGGCGGGGGTCGCAAGAGGTCCCCAGGAAACCCTGGTTCCTGGGATGTGGTGCACATTAACTGGGATGTGGTACCCGGAGGGTTGGAAGCATCATGTGGTCACCCTCACTGCTGGGGCTTCCCAGCCTTGTTGGGAGATCCCAAATCTCATTAACACGGTCCCTTTGGATCCTGGGCATCTAGTCGATTATTCTTGCGCTTTCCTGGGGCAGCACGGGTAGAGTGTGGGGAGGGGGTCCGCTCTGCCTGTGCAAATAAGTCCCATTGAAATTCTCCTTCCCTGATGGTTCCCATATAACTGCCCTTCCTCACACACTTACGGGCAGACTCATTCATTCAACTTCCATCACTTTCTTCCTTAATATTAACATGAAAAAAAAATGTTTCCAAGTCATTTAATAGTAAGAATGATGGCAACCACTATTTATTCCCAGCATATCAAGTTATTATAATTGTTTCTTTTTCTTATTTGTTGCAGAGGTTACTAAAACTTGATGATAATTCTAATCAGTCGTAGCCCAGTGTTTTGGATTCAGTAAACACTCAACATTTGTTGAAGAAAAGGATGAATACATCAGTGAATCATCAACACTCAAAATAGCATCCTATGACAGAACCAGACAGAACAGACTGAGGTGGCTCTGACCTTGGAGCTTTGATCCCCCAGGCCCTGCCAGGGAGCTGATCCAGCAAGGCAGAGGGAGAGTGCCGGAGAAACAGGCATGGGCGCTAACCCCAGGGGCAGATCCATCTGTGGGAACACATGGCGGGTCTTCTCTGTATTTCTCCTTTTCCTTTTACGCATGGAGGTCTCTCTCTTCCTTTTTGTCCTCGTCCTGCCTTCTCCATTCTCTTCCCTAACAGATAAAACTGAACACTTATGTTCATCAACGAGGTAAATATTTGTTTGATGACAGGAATCGATCAAAATCCTAGAGGAGAGGGGCACCTGGGTGGCTCAGTTGGTTGGGTGTCTGCCTTTGGCTTAGGCCACGATCCCAGAGTCCTGGGATCAAGTCCTGCATGGGGCTCCTTGCCCAGTGGGGAGACTGCTTCTCCCTCTGCCTGCCGCACCCCCTGCTGTGCTCTCTCTAATAAATATATAAAATCTTAAAAAAAAAAAAATCCTAGAGGAGAACATAGGCAGCAACCTCTATGAACTCAGCCACAGCAACTTCTTGCTAGAGACGTCTCTAAAGGCAAGGGAAACAAAGGCAAAAATGAACTATTGGGACTTCATCAAGAAGAATGAAGAATCTTCATCAAGAAGAATATTACAGCAAGAGAAACAGTCAACAAAGCCAGAAGAGAACCGACAGAATAGGAAAAGATATTTGTAGATGACATATGAGATAAAGGGCTAGTATCCAAGATCTATAGGGCTAGTATCCAAGATCTATAAAGAACTTCTCAAACTTGACACCCAAAGAACAAATAATCCAATCAAGAAATGGGAGAGGACATGAATAGACATTTCTGCAAAGAAGACATCCAGATGGCCAACAGACACATGAAAAAGTGCTCCACATCACTCAGCATCAGGGAAATACAAATCAAAAGCACAATGATATACTACCTTACACCAGTCAGAATGGCTAAAATTAACAAGTCAGGAAACAACAGATGTTGCCAAGAATGCGGAGAAAGGGGAACCCTCCTACACTGTTGGTGGGAATTCAAGGTGGTGCTGCCAGTCTGGAAAACAGCATGGAGCTTCCTCAAAAAGTTGAAAAAATAGAGCTACCCTATGACCCAGCAATCGCACTACTGGGTATTTACCCCAAAGACACAAATGTAGTGATCTGAAGGGGTACCTGCACCCCAATGTTTATAGCAACAATGTCCTCAAGAGCCAAACTATGGAAAGAGCCCAGATGTCCAGATGTCCGTCGATAGATGAATGGATAAAGAAGATGTAATATTTATACACACACACACATACACAATGGACTATTACTCAGCCATCAGAAAATGAAATCTTGCCGTTTGCAATGATGTAGATGGAACTAGATGGTATTAAGCCCAGCGAAATAAATCAGAGAAAGACAATTATCATATGATCTCACTCATATGTGGAATTTAAGAAACAAAACAGAGGATCGTAGGGAAAGGGAGGGAAAAATAATACAAGACAAAATCAGAGAGGGAGACAAATCCTAAGAGACTTTTACTCATAGGAAACAAACTGAGGGCTGCTGGAGGGGTGGGGGTAACTGAGTGATGGGCCTTAATGAGGGCACGTGATATCCTGAGCACTGGGTGTTATATACGGCAGATGAATCACTGTACTCTACCTCTGAAACATTATGCACTATATGTAAATCAATTGAATTTAAATTTTAAAAATAAATAGGTAATTAAGTATTTCTCTCTCTCTCACACACACACACAACCTTCTAAATCACACAATCACTTAAATCGATTTCTGTTTCATTTAACATAAATTTTTTACAGCCCTATGACTACAACCAAACAAAGTTGTCATCTGCAGTTCTAGAACTGAGAGAATAATGCATTTATATGGTACGTACTTGAAGACAAACGTGCTGAGTGCCTGCTCTTGGGCAACCTTCTCATCAAAAGTAAAGACCTTTACATCCCCAGTACATAATCTGCCCAACAATCGGATAAGCCTGGAGTTATACCCCCCATTTCCCCAGGTGGCAGGGCGGAAACTAAATTTATTCTGTCCATTCTCAAAGCTCCACAAGGCACCAATCCTAGCCACCACACTTTATTAGCGGGACAGTTTTCTGCTCTAACATTCCCAAGGAGGTTACTGCAGAAGTCACGTAGAAAGGGACAGGGAACACTTTGCACATGAAACTGTCAGGGGTGGTTCCCATAGGACGGGTGCGAGTGAAGTGGCCCGGTGGGGTACACAGAATTTCATTGGAGTGACTCCCATCATGTTAGGGCTGAGTCCAGGTAGAGGTGGCAGAAGTGTCCTTTCCTTTCTCAGGGACAGGCTGGGGGCCTCACAGGGGCCACCTCCAACTAATCAGGGCAGGGCCCCATATCTTTATTCACACACACACCAGACCTCAAGCCCCTGCCAGCTGAGCCTCTAAGGTATTTCTTCTTTAAGGGAAAAGCACAGGCTTTGTCTCTCTCTCAAAGAATTCCAGGCATCCAGAGACCAGGAGAGGAGGTCTGGGGGTTGGTGAGGCTCTCCCTCTTCAAAAAGATTCTCAGCCTCAGATTGCAATGAGCTCTTTCCTACACTGCTCCTCTCTGCCTCTCTTCTGGAAAGAGGGCTAACAATGCAGATCGAAATCCTTTGAATCATAGTGTTTGCTCCAGTGATTCCACTTGTAGGGACGAATCTTCAGTTCTAAGTTCAAAAACATTTCACTTACAAAGATGTTTGTTGAAGCATTATTGACAGTAGCTGGAAACTGGGAACAATGGGGATAGCCAAACAGAAGGAAATAATTAGAATACTCTATAAAATGCTGTACCTTCACTAAGGATGGTCTGTATGGGGGCACCTGGGTGGCTCAGTCCTTAAGTGTCTGCCTTCGGCTCAGGTCATGATCCCAGGGTCCTGGGATCGAGCCCATCATCGGGCTCCCTACTTAGCGGGAAGCCTGCTTCTCCCTCTCTCACTTCCCTTGCTCTCGCTGTCTCGGTCTCTGTCAAATAAATAAATAAAATCTCAAAAAAAAAAAAAAAAAGGATGGTTCTTATGGAGCACCATACAAATGTGAAAAAGATACGCTTTCAAAGTTCAGGGTTTCAAAGCCCACACACCACACGAAACTAATTAAGTGTAAGAAAACTGGTTGTAGAATAAGACTGCCAGGATGGGTTCCTGGAAGGGAGGAGGTGGGTGATGGGGATTAAGGAGGGCCCTTGTGATGAGCATTGGCTGTTGTATGAGGTGAGAAATCACTAAATCCTACACCTGATACTAATATTACACTATACGTTAATCAAAAAAAAAAAAAGACCGCCAGGAAATGCATCCAAATGTTAATTAATTAATTAATGGTTTTGGGGGGTTGGATTTTGTTTTTTGTTTACTTTTCAGTTTTTTCCAACTTTTGTGAAGCTTGTCTATTACCACCCCACCCCTTTTTAAAATTGTGGTTCAAAAAAAGGGCACAACATAAAATGTACCATCTTCGCTATTTTAAAGCATACAGTTCAGGAGCATTCAGTATATTCAGTGTTGTGCAACAGATCTCCAGAATGTTCAACTTGCAAAACTCATCTACTAGGGTTTAATGGGAAAAGAACATAACGATTATTTTTAAAAATATAAAGTATGCAAGGCTAGCCTTGAACATTGTCCTGATTCAGCTGGTTTTAAAAATCCCAGGATGAAGGTGCCTTTCCTACCTGTCTCTGGCCTCCAGCTAAGTCACCTGGCTGGAACATTCTGGAGCCCTTTCTCCCCAGGGCAGCTCCCCACCAGGGCCTCTGCCCCTCTCAGCATGTCTCTCCCCTCCTCCATAGCACCTGGGTGTGCTGGGGCCTCAGCCCCTCACCCCACACACCCTGCAGTGTGTGTGGTCAAGATAAGGGGTCAGGGTGAGAAAGAATGAGGGAAAGGTCCCCTGAGTGTGTTCTCGGGGGCTGGGATCCCATCACCCACCCCCATACTCTAGGAGGCAGCTTTTTACCAGAGTGTGTTCTCCTGGATGTTTGGACTCATGGCCTTTGCATCTGGTCACTCAACCCCCTCATGTTGCTGAGGAAGAAGCTGAGACTTGAAGGTCACATCGGGGATCGGAGCCCAGGATTCTGCCACCTCACACAGAGCCCTTCCTTCTAGAACAGACTGAAGACTGTTACATTAGGCACAGTATCAGAGAAAATGGTCAGCGTTGGAGCTGATTCCATGACTGGGAAAATACAAAGTTAGGTTGGGCTGGGTAAAGCCATCTGACTACAGCAAGACATGGTGCCATTTTTGCCACATTGCCACACAACAGGGCAACACTTCCATTACCAGCAGGTGGCTGTCAGGTTATATTTGTTACAAAGTTGATTTGCTACACTCAGTTTGAATGAATGAATGTTTATTCTTCATTGTGTACTTTATGGATATATGCTCACTATTTTTTTTTAAGATTTCATTTATTCATTTTAGAGAGAGAATGAGAAAAAACAGGGGGAGAGGCAGAGGGACAAAGAGGCTCCCCCACCACCCCATCCAGCTGGGAGCCTGGCTGTGGGGCTCAATCCCAGGACCCAGAGATTGTAACCTGAGCCAAGGGCAGACTCCCAACCTTCTGAGCCACCTGGGCCCCTGCTCATTACGTCCCTAGAAGGAGGTGAAATGGGACATCCAGGTCACATTTTAGGTCAGCTGGCTCTTTTTTAAGTTAGGAAAGGTGCTGATCAGTCACAAGATATGAGAGCTGCAAGGGAATTTTTTTTTTTTTTTAAGATTTTGTTTATTTATTTGAAGGAGAATACAAGTAGTCAGAGAGGCAGGCAGGGAGAGAGGAGGAAGCAGGCTCCCTGCTGAGCATGCAGGCTCAGTCCCAGGACCCTGAGATCATGACCTGAGCCAAAGGCAGAGGCTTTAACACACCCAGGCGCCCCCTGCAAAGGAATTTTAAGATCACCTGGTTAACTCTGGCTGATGAGGAAACGGGTTTTATTTAAACCCAGAACCTCCAGGATGCAGGGTTAGGAGGCACAGTTAACTTTCCGATTCATTTCCCACCTAGAGCAGAACAGGCTGCCAGCAGCCCCACCCCACAGGGGCTCCCCGTGGCACTCCAGGGCGTACGGCATTCCATAAAAACAAAGATATTCTCCAATCACACATCCCAAACCGGTCTTGTCTAGCAATGGCCTATAAAACTGGATCCTTATTTTTGTTCCCAAGCCAAAACAAAAGCGGCTGGAGAGGGAGCATCGTGGAAGGGTGCCATCACGTGACCATCCCCATCCCCACTGCCCTGGTGAACCCGATCATGGAAATTCCGAGCGGGGTGGGCTGGGGCTGTGTGCGCGCATGCGTACGTGTGTGTGTGCGTGCGTGGGCCGGGCCCAGTCATCTGTCCTTTGGCTCTTCTCTTAGCCACCCCTCTACCTTCATGGGGCAGCATCTGCAGGTTCCTGCCTCGCAAACCAGCAGGGCTCCTGCACACATGGCCCTTGAGTTACTGTTGGGGAGCTGGGGTTAGAGCCAAAGGAGCTACCCCACCAACATCACAGGGGCTCTAGAGTGAATGGTGATTCGTCTCCTCCCTCTCTCTTCTTGCTTGATGCGGAAGGGATGAGAGAGACGGTGCCCTGTTTTCAAAGACCTCCCGCCTTTGGAGGCCCTTCTTGGAGGTCCTTTTCCTCCCTTAGAGGCCCTGTTTCTCAGCTGCAAGGAACTTTCTGCTCATCCATCCCATCTCTGTGCCCCAGGGAAGGGACAACAGCCACCCCCATACTCTAGGAGGCAGCTTTTTACCAGCAGATACTGAGGCTGTGGTCAGGCTGTCTGTGCCCTCCGTTCACTGGGCTCCTTCATGTATTGGTACTTCCCCGCCCCCACCCCTTCATTTGAGAAGTTTACAAACCTATAGAAAAGTTAAAAGGACAATACAATAATCAAATGAACACCTATTGCCCATCATGTTGCCACAGACAAGACGGTCTCTGCCTTGAGCGGTACCGCTTTAGGCACGGCTGCTAGGATGTGCCCACACCACTGTTTCAGCAGCCAGGATGGGAGAAGCCCCCCCGCACAAACGTCCCAACCTGCTTCCAGGGCCACCTTCCTACCCCATGGTGGACGGTGACACTGATGTGCACAAAGGGATGGCTGTGTGGGGGCGGGGGGGTGCTGGGGTGCTCATAGGAACACAGGAGGCCTGTCCCAGCGTGGGATGGAGTTGGAGGGGGAGAGACAGGAGGGGGGCAAGCTGAGAGTTGGGGCTGGAGGCTAGAGCCCTCCCCACTCCACTGCCACTCCTGATGCACTTCCCTGAGGCATCTGAGAATCCTACGTTGGAACCTGGCTTGCCAGACAGGAAAAAGTAGGGCAGAATGAACTCTTTAAAACTTTTGTAGACTTAATTTATAACTCCTACATCAGGCACAGGTGTCCTGTTGCTCCAGCCCCATCACTGTGAGGGCCTTAGCCACGGGGGCTGGGATCCTGTCACCCACTGCCAGCAAGGTGACGGCCACTCTGAGCGTCGGTTCTCTCATGGGCAATAACATCTGCCTTGGAGGGATGTTGTGATGATTCTATAAATTCTGTGGAAAAGCGTGTGGACGTGAGCCTAAGTCACCTTAGTTTCTCGCCCTTCTGATGTGGACGGTAGGCCGGTCTACAGGGAGTGTCCATCAGAAACTCTACTTAGTCAACTTTCCCCCATTGAATCCTGTTACCAAGCCGTGGTCCTGAAGCCACTGACACCTACTTTCTGGTTCCTTCAAATATCTTGGATGCAAATCCCCACCGAAGGACTAGCATTGAAAACACGGTTATTGCCACAAACAGCCAAAGCTGCTGAAGAAGACACTTTTCTTTAAGCTACTTAGTGGCTTGATTCCGCAAGGGCTGTGGGACCAGTGCTGAGCAAAGGTTCCCCCAGGAACCCGAGGCCTTCCACTCCCCCACCTCCTGACACTGGATTCAGTCCCAGGAGATGGAAGAGGGGAACATTTACTTGGAGTCAATAATTAAATGGAACAATGGCCACAGAGAGCCTAAGCAAGGGTGCCAGCTACTCGGAAGAAGACAGCCGGGTCACCTCAGGCTCAAAGTTTGATGGTGGCGTGTGGGCAGGGCTGTGGCCTCTGGCATTGAGAAGGTGCAGGAGGGACCAGGGCCAGCGACGCAAAGGGTAAAGAAAATAATCCTTAACATCGGAAACATTTGGAAAACTCCAGAAGGAAAAAATCTTTCAAGTTCTCTGCCTCTTTCCAACCACACATTCGTGAGGACTTCCCCAAGGTTTCCTTGTATCTAAAAAGAAACTGCTGGTGCAGGTGACAGAGCGCTGTCCCTTCCACTTTGTGTAGCATTTCAATTTGGCTGGGGCGTGGGGGGGGGTGGGGCGCAGTCCGGCCTTTCCAGAGTCTCCCCACCGAAAGTGCTCACACAGGGAAACTCATGCAGAAGTCTTCAGTGGATGTACATTCCAAACGAAGGTGCCACAGAACCAGAGCCCCTAGGGTAATCCTTTCGCTTTACACATGAATCAGCTAAAGCCCAGAGAATTGGAGTGAACACAAAACTAATTGGAAACAGAACCGGAATTGAATTCCAAGTCACCCTGACTCTCCACCCAGTGGTCATTGCTTTCTACCACACAACAGGGCCTGGAAGAGGGACTGTCGCTCCCTGAGGGCCTAATTCATGCCCAGAAGTAACCTTGATTACCCCTGGCATGCCTTAAGTGTCTGCCACATGGGTACAGGAGTGAGCGAACCCTGCCAGCTAGAAGCATCCATAGGAGTGAACTGGAGAGAGTTCTAGGTGTGTGGGTGTCCGTGGTGGGCATGCCTATGGAGAGGGCTGGCAGCAGAAGGGCCCAGGCTGGGTGGGGCAAACAGAGGGGGTGGGGCAGAATGAGGGCAACTGAGGAGGGACGGGTAGGGGGCCAGAGCCCAGAGGGCCCAGATGTCAGCCCCTAAAATGAGGACTGTATTACCTGCTGGAGGGTGAGAAGGGAGCAGGTGCCCAGGAGGGACCGTCCAGCAAACATGCAGAAGCGGGAGGACTGGAGTTAGCGAGGTCAGGGCTGTACCATGTTCTAAAAGAAATACGGAGCCATGATTTGCATAGGCAGAGTTGTCTCCAAGTCCGCAGAGAGGGCTTAGTTCGTTCTGCTGAATTGGTCTGCCTTTCCGTGGCCCCTGGAGGAGAGAGAGGCCCGTGTGATTAAACTTTCCCTCTAGCGTCCTCACTCGTCCTGCATTTAAAGAGCAGGCACACAGGTACACCTCGCTCGGAAGAGCAAAAGGGACCCCCCACCCCCCGCACCCAGGAGTAGGGAAGGTGAAGGGGCCAGCAGAGGTGGAAGGCAGTCCTCTGCCCCTCCTGGGGCCAAAGAGCTTTTTCATCGCTGACTCCAGATGGAGAGGCTGCGTAGACAACTGTGCGGGGGTGTGCGTGCGTGTGGGTGTGTGTGGGTGTGCGCGCGCGTGTGTGTTCGCTGTCGGCCCCAGCCAGGGATTCACTTTAACTAAATCCCACTACAAAAGATTCGGGGTCGTCGGAACCGAATGGTACCTGTATTCCGAGACGCACAGGCAGGAAAGCAAGGCAGTGAGAGCCAATGCCCGAGACGAGTGTCAGAGTCACGCCGAACACTCCACTTTCGTGTCCCAAAGCCCGTCTCCCTGCAGGGTTTGCCCCGCAGCGCGGGCGGGGAGCCGGGGCGGGGGGCGCGGGGGGACTGTGAGCACCCACGACTCCCAAGCGCCCCGGCCTGGCCCCGCCGGGCTCCGGGTGGGCCCCCGCCTGCCCACGACGGCTCAGCGGGAAGGGTCTCCCTCCCGGGAGGGTCAGCAACAGGAGTGTGGGCAGCAAAATGGGGGCGGCGACCGGCCAGAACCGTGTCCTTCCCGTCCGCCTCCCCACTTTGGAAGTCCCCAACGACTAACCCTACCTCCGCCCCCAAACCCGCTTCAGTAGGCTCTTTTCCCGGCTTGACTTCCCCAGCAAGGGGTCCTCAGTTCCCCTTTCTGTTCTCCTTCCTGGGACAGAACCGCGTGGAAGCTGCCCCAGGAAGATGGCCCAGGGGGAGGCGAGCCGAGGTGGGGCGCGGGCAGCGGGGTGCCCGGGGCGCGAGCCCTGGCGGAGGGGTGGGGTGGGGAAGGAGCGGAGGCCGGGAGAGAAGGGAGGCCCAAGGCCCGCCAGGATCGGAGGAGGCGCGGCCCGGGAGGGCGAGGCCCGGGGGTGGGGGCTCTGGAGGCGCTGAGGGGAGCGGGGGCTGAGGGGGCGCGGTCGGGGAGGGCGAGGCCCGCGGCCATTGGTTGGGCTGCCAGGATCGGGGGTGGAGAGCAGGCAGAGGGTCGAGTCCCAGGGAGAGCGCCCCGGGCCCGCAGTCGCCGCCGCGGTCCGAAGAGCCAGTTCCCAGAGCGCAGAGCCGGCGCCCGCCATGAGGGAGATTGTGCACATCCAGGCGGGCCAGTGCGGGAACCAGATCGGCACTAAGGTGGGCCGGGCACCGGGCTTCCTGAGGGTGGGCAGCGAGCAGGCCTAGGGTGTCGGGGCTTGACCCCCCGGTGCGGGCGCCCCGGTGCGCACCCTCTGTGCGCCTCGGTCCTCGGAGCCCTGTCCTGCCCTGCGCTGCACCCGGGAAGTGCTTGGAGGAGTGGCGCGGCCGAGGACGGGGCGTCACAGCCAGGGACCCCCCCTGCCCCTCACCCTACCCCCACCCCAGCTGGGAGCGGCGGCCGGCGGCTCAGGCGCGCCTGGAATTCGGCAGCCGGGCCCCGCGCACCCCGCCCCGCGGGGCCAGCCGTGGCGTGAGCCGGGGCGGGGGGGGGAAGGGCGCCCTAGGCTCCGGGTTCTCACCGTCTCTTCCCCCGCCTTGCCCTTCTCAAGTTTTGGGAAGTGATCAGCGATGAACACGGTATCGACCCAGCCGGAGGCTACGTGGGTGACTCGGCGCTGCAACTGGAGAGAATCAACGTCTACTACAATGAGTCATCCTGTGAGTAGCGCGGCGCCGCCGGGACTCCGCCCTTCCCCGTCGGACCCCGCCGTCCCCCTCCCAAACCCTGGCCGTCTTCACTTCGGTTTCTGGCCACCCATCAGGAACCCTAGTCATTCCGCTCCGGGCCCTCGGCCACCCCCGCCTGGACTCTGGCCATGCCCCGCTTGGACCTGGGCCATTCCCCTCCCGGACCGGGCCTTCCCCCTCTGGGACCCCGGCCTTCCCGAGTCTTCTCCGATCGACCCAAGGTTAGCTTTCAGGATAACGCCCTCGCGCGAGGGTAGTTTGCCCTCGGAAGTTTTCCCGGGTTATATAGCAGGATGCCCGACTCTTTCCTCTCTCGCCCTGGGGCGGGAAATCCGCCGTCAGTTTCTTTCAAACAACCGAATTTGGCCTATCACGGAGTCTGAACTCTTGAACCGGACAACCCCTTAGTGTTGTGAAATCACTTACTGGGTCACGTAGGACTTTCTGTTTTGTTTTTCGGTTTAATGGAGATTCTTGGCTAAAAATCTGAAAAGCACCCCCGTTAAATGACTTATCTGACCTTTTACCAACGTCCAAAAGCGTTCTATGCTCTCAATTCTGGATCATTGGTGGAGTGCAGTAAAAATTCCAAGCTGTGGCATATCCAAGTTTGGGAATAATCTCACCTCTGCTCTGGGTACCTAGGTATATATTGTGGCTAC
Source organism: Mustela putorius furo (assembly GCF_011764305.1). Lineage (NCBI taxonomy): Eukaryota > Metazoa > Chordata > Mammalia > Carnivora > Mustelidae > Mustela > Mustela putorius. The sequence continues at coordinate 6,667,176 of NW_025422010.1, read as the reverse complement.
ATGTATATGTTATTTGTTACAGTTTTTATTATAAAAGTGATAGGTGCCCTTCACTAAACAGCACCACTAAGACTTTGAAAGGACACCCAGAAAATGACAGACGCATGACGTATGTCCCCAGAAAGAATTACTCCTGTTTTTGGAGTCACTTGCCATTTGTCTATACAAGAGCTGTGAAGAGCAGGATACATAAGTCACTGGGTTTTATCCATCTAGCAGCTAGAAGGAAAGATCTGGACCAGCAGGGCATAGAATATGAAATTTCAAGATAGCCCTCAGGAAAATTCCAGTTAGGTCCTGCTTGTTAACTTGCTCTCTTCAGTCTGCGTGTGTGTGTGTAGCGGGACAGGAGTTATAGGGCAGATCCTGTGTGCAGTCCCAAGTTCCTGCCCAGTAGGCACTTGTTCATGAATGAGAGTGCATCCCAGAAACAGCCCCATAACCAGGTGCTCAGACTACAGCTTGGGTTCCTGCATGTGTGTGCATGAGGGAGGTGCCAAAAAGTAGAAAGAATGTCAGAGCCACACAGTGGTTTGCTGCAACAGAGACAGTTTATTTCCATGGAGCTCAAAAAGTAAAGCTTCCCAACAGGAAAGAGGTGTCAGGGTAAAGTGGAAAATACAGAAGGCAGGAAGTCAGGAGACCTGATTTCTCATCCTGCTTATTCCTGGTACTTCCTCTGCCCATTCATGCTTGGGCTGGTTTCCTCATCGGGACAGCATCAGCTGGGACAGTGTTCCCCGGTCCCCTCCCAGCACTAAGGTTCTGTCTCTAAAGAGACCCTGCTTCCTACCATCTGGGCAGCTGGGGGGACTCACTGTGGGGCAGCCCATGACCCTGGAGACCAGAAATTGACCTTGGGCGTGGGCTTTGTTCTCTTCCAGCTCAGAAATACGTCCCCAGGGCTGCCCTGGTGGACTTGGAGCCGGGCACCATGGACAGTGTGCGGTCTGGGCCTTTCGGGCACCTCTTCCGGCCCGACAACTTCATCTTCGGTGGGTTCCCTCTCTCCTGCTTCCTTCTGCCTTTTTCTTTTTCTTTTTTTTTTTACACATTAAACTGATATATGTGCGAGATTAAAAGACAAAGAAAAGCTTAGGATGGAAATCAGCACTCCCCAGTGTCATGCCAGGGTGCTGCGCCTTTTAATTCTCGACTTTTCTTTAGGAACATAATCTCCGTATCGCTAAAGGAAGTGCTTGTATTGATAGTTCTTGGTTTAACAGATTTTTTTAGACATTAGCTTCTTTCTTCCCCTTATAAATGATCATAACATGATGATAATCATTTGTTGGTTCTTGTGTTGCTCATCTTTCAGCCTTCCCTCCCTTCTTCTATCTAAGACATAAAACACCTGTCCCTCTGCATACTCCAAAAGGAAAAAAAAAAATTAAGATTTTATTTATTTGACAGAGAGACCCAGCCAGAGAGGAAAGGGAACACAACCAGGGGAAGTGGGAGAGGGAGAAGCAGGCTTCCCGCCGAGCAGGGAGCTCGATGCAGGGCTCGATCCCAGCACCCTGGGATCATGACCTGAGCCAAAGGCAGAGGCTTAGTGACTGAGCCACCCAGGTGCCCCCCAAAGAAAATTATATAACATTAAATGAAGTGACACCGTTAGTGCTACTGGCCTCCATCACCCTATAGCCATGGTTTTTAGAATCAAGATTAAGTAGAGACAGAATCCTGAAAGATTTTATTGGTACACAAACTGATGACTCTGTAGCAGAGTTAGGCAGTGGCCTATTTCAATGTTACATACCGCTTCAGTTAGATTCACTGATGTTCTTTCTCAAAAATTACCAGTGTAATTGAGTAAGAAATGTGCCCAGAGAGAAAAATACTACTTAACCAACAGAAGTACCTCATTCAACCAAGCACAGTTTCAGTGTCCGTAAAAGGCAAAGTGTCTCACATGGAAATGAGAGAATCTTTTTTGTTTTATTTATTTATTTGACACAGAGAGAGAGACAACAAGAGAGGGAACACAAGCAAGGGGAGTGGGAGAAGGGGAAGCAGGCTTCCCGCCGAGCAGAGAGCCTGATGTGGAGCTCCATCCCAGGACCCTGGGATCATAACCTGAGCTGAAAGCAGGTGCTTAACGACTGAGTCACCTAGGGGCCCCGAAATGAGAGACTCTTAAGACTGATTCAGGGCTTAAAGTTACTGTGATATAGAAATTAAATCTATCAAAGATCTGCTTTCCAACCCCTTCCTCAAAAGGCACCAGATAGAGACAATTTCATTGAGGGTAACAGGTAATCCTATTTAAATCCTATATATCTAGATTATCTTCCACACAGTAAGTTTGATAGGGGCGCCTGGGTTGCTTAGTGGGTTAAAGCCTCTGCCTTCAGCCCAGATCATGATCCCAGGGTCCTGGGATCGAGTCCCGCATCGGGCTCTCAGCTCAGCAGCGAGCCTGCTTCCCCCTCTCTCTCTGCCTGCCTCTCTGCCTACTTGTGATCTCTGTCTGTCAAATAAGTAAGTAAAATCTTTAAAAAAAAAAAAAAAGTAAGTGCTTGATAAATATTAACAAATCCTAGGAAGGCAAGGATGATTCAACATGGAGAAGTCTGCTAATAGATTAAGAGAGACAGCATCTTAATAGGTAACCCCAAATATTTGACAAAATTCAGTATGTATTCCTGACTTGTTCAGGACAAAAACCCTTATGTGTAAGCTGGAAGTAGACAGATACTTTCTCTGTTTAACAATTATCTACCAAACCCATAGCAACGTCACACTCCCTGGTGAAACATTAGAAGTATTCCACACAAAGTCACATATGAGAAAGAGATATCATTGCCCCTACTATTAGTCCATGTTTTGAAGGTTCTAGCTAGTACACGAAGACCAGAGAAGGAAAGGAGATACGGATCATTTAAAGGAAAAGACAAAATTGTTATTTGAAGGTAGACTGATTCTCTGGGATTTTCCAGATAGGCTGTCCAGTGAACAGTGACTGGCACTTACAAGACCTCAGTAAGGCAGCTAGACACAAAATAAAGCCTCAGACATTATTGCTATCGGGTGACCAACTGTCTTGATTTTCTTGGGACTGGGGAGGCTTCTCAGGACACTGCCTGCTCAATGCTGAAACTGGTCAACTCCCAGGCAAACTGGGACAAATTGATGTCCTTCAAGGTAATAATCAATTATAAAATATAATGGGAAAATATCTTATTCACAGTAGCAGTGAAAGTTATAAATACCTAGGGACAAAATTTACCAGTAATTGGGAATGAGGAGGAGACAAGACATTTGTCAAACAAGACATTTTCCTCCCAACAGACTGGGTGGTACATTAAAAACCAACAGATAGCTAGGTTGTCTGGGGAGACGGAGTTGTGACCCTTGTCAGAGAGGAGCTTAATGGATTCAGCAACTCAGGAATCTCGATTCAACAGTTTCAGTTCAAGGAATCTGTCCGGAAGAAATGCTTGCACATGCAGAGTGGACATTGCATCCTGGTTTCTAGAAGAGCTGGACTCCTTTGCCGTCCCCTGCCCTCTTGCTCTTAGCACTGGCTGGTGTCCGTCTCGGTCCGTCCTGTGGTCGGCTCCCTCAGTACCTGTGATGTAGCCTTGACTGGAGGAACGTTCAGAGTCTGTATGCCCGAAAGTTAAAAAGGACGACCTCCCCGGGGAACTGGTCTTGACACAGATCAATGCCATCTTTCTCTTTCTCTTACTAACGGGTATAGATTCTTAACAGCTATAGAATCTTCCTGGATGCACTGCTTGGTTGGGTTACTGAGTTCGGGGCACCAAAAAGAAAGAACTGAATGGGGAGAAGGGAGACTTGGCAGCTAATTTCAGCTCTACCATCTCTGGTGTTATCAGTTTACGTTCTTGGAGCTCCTTCGGCTTGACGGTGTGAGGAACGAGGGGCCCAAGCATCCAGGCCTCTGTAAGAATCTGAAGGAAGCAATGGCCTGTCTCCCTCCCGGGCATAGAAATACACCTGCGCATAGAATTTGGCTCAGTTTCTTCCCTTGAAGGTTTTTTGTTTGTCTTCTAAGATTTTAATTATTTATTTGAGAGAGAGCGAAAGAGCACACACAGGGGGAGCCACAGAGGGAGTAGCAGGCTCCCTGCTGAGCAGAGAGTCCAATGCGGGATTCAATCCCAGGACCCCGAGATCATGGCCTGAGCCAAAGGCAGACTCTTAACCATCTGAGCCACCCAGGTGCCTTCCCTTGGAGGTTTAATTGACTTTTGGTGAGAGTCTGAGAGGATAACTAAAGTTTCTTGAACCTGGATTACAGTTGGCGGAATCTGCCTCAGTCTTAGTAAACTTTACCAAACAAAATTAATAGATTGCGTCATTAAGAAAAGTATACAATTGACCCTTGAAAAACACACGGGTTTAGGCATGCTGACCTCCTGCACAGTCCAAAATTTACTACAGTTTTGGACTTCCCGAAAACTTAACTACTAATAGCTTACCGTGGATTGGAATGCTTACCGATAACATAAAAATCGTTTAACACCTATTTTGTATAGTCTGTGTATTCTGTACTGTATTCTTATAATCAAGTCAGCTAGAGAAAAGAAAATGGTACGAAGATCATAGGAAGAGAAAGTGCACTTACAGTACTGTACTTAATTTATCAAAATTCTGTGCGTAAGTGGACCCATGTAGTTTAAGCCCACCCACCATAGTTCAAGGGTCAACTGTACTTGATTTTTGATGGGCTGGGCATGGTAGAAGTGCGGAAGGCATGTTCAGTGGGAAGTGGGCCCCTGCCTTCTCTTTCCAGTTAGTCCTCTCCCAGCAGGCCAGGTCCTGTTGCTGACCCTGTAAGGAGGCCTTCCTGGGGCCTATGCATGTTAGAAGCGAGTACGTGAGCTTGTGAGTTGTTTGTTTGTTTTTTAAAGATTTTATTTATTTGAAAGCGTGAGAGCGAGCACGAGCAAGGGGTGAGGAGGGACAGTGGCAGAGGGAGAAGCAGGCTCCCCACTGAGCGAGGAGCCCAACATGGAGCTCCATCCCAGGACCACGAGGTCATGACCTGAGCCGAAGACAGATGCTTAACCGACTGAGCCACCCAGGAGCCCTGGGAGTTTGAGTATATGAACACATGGTGGAGATCTATGTGGAACACATGGTGGAGATCTATGTGGACACATGGTGGAGATCTATGTGGAACACATGGTGGAGATCTATGTGGAACACATGGTGGAGATCTATGTGGAACACATGGTGGAGATCTATGTGGAACACATGGCTTTCCCGCTTCTCGGAAGGATCTAAGACAATGTACAGTAAAGACAGCCATCAAGCATGGCCGTTTCAAAGAGAGTGAACTGAGAGTTAATTCATTTGCAGCTGAGAATTAATTTATGCTCTGGGTTTCTGGCAATTACATTCAGCATAGGAAGGCCAGGACTTGGCGGCTGTCATGAAAGAGACTATACCACTCTTTTTTTTTTTTTTTTTAAAGATTTTATTTATTTATTTGACAGAGAGAAATCACAAGTAGATGGAGAGGCAGGCAGAGAGAGAGAGAGGGAAGCAGGCTCCCTGCTGAGCAGAGAGCCCGATGCGGGACTCGATCCCAGGACCCTGAGATCATGACCTGAGCTGAAGGCAGCGGCTTAACCCACTGAGCCACCCAGGCGCCCAAGAGACTATACCACTCTTAAAAAGGGAGAGCCCCCTTCGTTTTACATTATTTGTGTTATTTGATTTTTACACTGCTTTTTTCAACAAATCTCATTAAAAATTAAGAACTGGGGTAAAAGCATTATTCTGTGTGATCATCAACACCTAATCATCATTGGCATTGAGGTATTTTTCTGACTTTTCTGTTTGCTGATTTTCCTTATTTGTAAACACTATCACTTAGATCTTTTTTTCCCCACTGAGTATTATACTTAAGCCATATTCCATGTTAATTACAGTTTTAAAATCTATAATCTTCACAATGGCCAATAATCAGGGAGTCATTTCTTAGCAGATTTTGCTCTAAGAAAGAATATAATATATAGGGACGCCTGGCTGGCTCATTCCGCAGGGCGTGCGACTTTTGATCTTTGGGTGTAGAGCTTACTTAATTAAAAAGAAAGAATGTACTAACATAGAATCCAGACGCTCCCATCTTGGTTCACATAAATTGGTCTGGGTTTCTAATTCAGATCACAGAATAGATCCTCAAAAGTGAAATTACTGGGCCAGAGCCTGTTAACATATTTAGGTCCATTATACATTTTGCTGTAATCTTTCCTTTGGATTAATACCACCAGCAGCGTTGAGAGCACAGTTTTTACCTGGAATTAAACTTTTAAAGAAACGTATCAACTGAGGGACTCTGAGGCACTATAATTGACAATGCTTTAAGAAATACTTTAGAGGAGGGGCACCTGGGTGGCTTAGTGGGTTAAGCCTCTGCCTTCTGCTCAGGTCATGATCTCAGGGTCCTGGGATCGAGCCCACATTGGGCTCTCTGCTCAGTGGGGAGCCTGCTTCCTCCTCTCTCTGCCTGTCTCTCTGCCTACTTGTGGTCTCTGTCTGTCAAATAAAAAAATGAAATCTTAAAAAAGAAAAAAAAAGAAATACTTTAGAGGAAATGGAAGAACTCTGAACTTGGCAAGTCTGTATAAATTGTCAGTATAAGAAAAGAGAAACTTGCACTCCCATAAATAGGACTCACACATTGAGAAACCTGAAGACGCAGTCATTAAAATACAACTCAGTGAGGGGCGCCTGGGTGGCTCAGTGGGTTAAGCCGCTGCCTTCGGCTCAGGTCATGATCTCAAGGTCCTGGGATCGAGTCCCGCATCGGGCTCTCTGCTCAGCAGGGAGCCTGCTTCCCCCTCTCTCTCTCTCTCTCTGCCTGCCTCTCCATCTACTTGTGATTTCTCTCTGTCAAATAAATAAATAAAATTAAAAAAAAAATACAACTCAGTGAACCCTGTCCCCATGGGGAGGGGCAGTTAGCTGAAACACACACACACACCCTTATTGATTGGTTCTTGAGAGAGAATAGAAAAACATTACGTAATTGTACATTGTTTAAATTTAAGAGGTTCAGACTCCTACTTGTTACACTGAAGCTTCATGGGAACCCTGTAGGGTTTTATTTTTTACAATGGGGGGCAGGCGTATAGATATTAAGTCTGTTTCATAGCTTTTTACATGCGGTTCAGTCCATCTGGAGACATGTCGGCATGGACAAGGCCTTATCCGTGCACTTGCCGGAGAAGGTTTCTGATAGGACCCTGGAAGCCATGCGCCTTCCCCGTCTCACTTGTCTCTCACCCAGCCCTGATGTCTGCTCCGGGTCAGGCCTCCCTCAGCCGCCATCACTCCTGTGCAGCCGAGGACCTGTGCAGTTTTTTTTTTTTTTATTTTTATTTATTTTTATTTTTTAAAGATTATTTATTTATTTATTTGACAGACAGAGATCACAAGTATTCAGAGAGGCAGGCAGAGAGAGAGAGTAGGAAGCAGACTCCCCGAGGAGCAGAGCCCAATGCAGGGCTTGATCCCAGGACCCTGGGATCATGACCTGAGCCGAAGGCAGAGGCTTACCCCACTGAGCCACCCAGGCGCCCCCTGTGCAGCTTTTTAAAAAAAATATTTTACTTATTCATTTGAGAGAGAGTGAGAAGGAATGCAAGCACGGGGAGCAGCAGAGGGACTGGGAGAGGCAAGCTCCCCACTGAGCAAGGAACCTGAGTCAGGACTCCATCCCAGGAACCCAGAGTCATGACCTGAGCCGAAGCCAGACACTTAAGCCACTGAGCCACCCAGGCACCCCATGTGGAACTTTTTAAAGAGTCTTCATGAAACAAAAAATATGCATGAATAAAAAGGAGGCTTATGAATTTGGATCAAACCACTGGAGTTGTGCTAGGCTAATTTCTCATGGCAGCTGCTTCAGTGATGGTGGAAGTTTCCTTTGGTTTAATGTATTTGAACTGAAAATGAGAGAGACTAAAAAAGGTCTGGACTCGTCTTTCTAGCTGCCCGTAAGTGGGACGAAAAAGATTAAGAAGAAATTGACACAGACCCATAGTGACCATTTAATGATCGAATCCACTGCTTTTGTAAACCTTCAAGAATGTTAGAAATGACATCAGGCTTTTAAACTGTCTTTAGGATTGCTTCTTTGTTAGAACATGCGTCCCGATTTTTGATTCAGAATATTTTAAAATTTTGGTAGATTGTGCTGATGTGAGATAGCTTTAATAGTAGTTTTTATTTCTTGTTTTTTTAAAGATCTTTTTTTATTTATGACTGAGAGAGATGGCGAGAGAGGAAACAAGCAGGGGAAGTGGGAGAGGGAGAAGCAGGCTCCCCGCTGGGCAGGGAGCCCAATATGGGGCTCGATCCTAGGACCCTGGGATCATGACCTGAGCAAAGGCAGATGCCTAACGGCTAAGCCACCCAGGCACCCCTTAATGGTAATTTTTAAAGCCAACACTGGGACACCTGGCTGGCACAGTTGGTAGAGAGAGCATGCAACTCTTGATCTCAGGGTTGTGAGTTTCAAGCCCCACATTGGAATGGAAACTATTGAAAGAAAAATTTTTTTTTAAGCCAACACTATTTTTAATTAACAGCCCTGAATTGTTTAAATGAATGTACTTATTTTGTTAAAATAGCATGCTTGTTACAGGGAATGGGGAGGTGTCCAGAGTGCATAAACACAGTATACCGTTTGAGGAAACAGTTGTGTATAAGTCATTCTCTAAAAAGAAAAGAAAAGAAAAAAAAAAAGAGGCAGCACTGCCTGGGAGGTGGTTCATCCCCCAGGAGCTTCCGAGCCCCCTGTTTTGGAGTTGGTCAATCACAGTAAACCAGTGTCATTCCATCTCTAGGTATGGTTTGACGCGTTTTTAAAAAAAAAACACAACACTGATTTGAAGTAATATATAATTTTAAAAGTGAAAGTTATCTGCATTTAAGTTTTGAACATGAATATACTTAAAAAAAAAAAAAAACACCAAAATCTTTTTCTTAACCAACTGCTGGTTGAATTGCTGGTTTATAGCAGTCGTGCCCAGAGACAGTGGGAGAGAGTTTTGTGGGAGAAAATGGAGCTCCAGAAAGCCTCTTTTTGCACATGTAACTTTCCCTTGCAGACTTGGGGCTAGAGGGGGTCAGGGAGCACTTAATCCCTTACCCAGTGTGAGCAAGAGGTAGACCCGAGGCCGGATTCTGAGAAAACCCTGGGGACCTGTTGCAACCTGCCTGCCAAAGCTTGGAGATTGCAGCCTTGTGTTCTATGGGCCTGAGCCACTGATTAATGTCACAACAGCTCATTACAGAACGTGTTCAACTCATGACCCCCAAATATTTAACTGGGAACATCTGTTGCTATGAGACAGTGGCAAAATATTTTCGGAAGTCACTAGCTTCTTCCTTTTGTCAAAGGCAGAGAAAACCTCATGGTTAATCGTGCTGAAATAGGAAGCCAAGTGATCGTGTGTGAGCCGGGGGAAAAGAGTCAAGTTCAGCTTGCCTTGCTGTGGCTGCACGTCTGCCGAAGCTACCTTCTTGTCAGTAGCTGGTTTCTACTCTAGTCTATTCACATTTTGTTTTTTAAAGACTTTATTTAAAAGACTTTATTTATAAATATTTATTTATTATTTTAAAAGAATTTATTATTTATTTGACAGAGACACAGCAAGAGGGGGAATACAAGCAGGGGGCGTAAGAGCGAGAGAAGCAGGCTTCCTGCAGAGCAGGATGCCCAATGCGGGGCTCGATCCCAGGACCCTGGGATCATGACCTGAGCCAAAGGCAGCCGCTTAACTGACTGAGCCACCCAGGCGCCCCTCTCCTCTCTTTGCCTCTTTTTGACAATTGCACTTGCATTCTGACCTTGGTGAAGGTGTGCTAGGCCTACACTGAACTCGGCATGCGAGGCTGGCCCTGGCCTTGTTCCTCCCCATGCCTCTGGGTCATTTGGCTGGGCCACTTCCACTGGGTTGGGTGGGGAGGGGTAGACAGAAGTTAGTGGGGGGCATAGGAAGGACAATGGCCATATTCGAGTCCATAGGGCTGGGGGAAAATCGAATCTTTATAAGAGAGAATACAGTCATCTCCTAGACAAGGAAGTGGCCACCCAGAGGGCTAAGGGGCCAATGCCCTCCAGGGGGTGGGGTGCTGCAAGCCTAGAGGGTCTTACTCTTGCCCAGCCTGGCCCCTCCTGGAGCCACGGTGCCGCCATGCCCATCATCTTGGGATTTTTTTTTTTTTAAAGATTTTATTTATTTATTTGACAGATAGAGATCACAAGTAGGCAGAGAGGCAGGCAGAGAGAGAGAAGGAAGCAGGCTCCCTGCTGAGCAGAAAGCCCAATGCGGGGCTCAATCCCAGGTCCTGGGATCATGACCTGAGCCGAAGGCAGAGGCTTTAACCCACTGAGCTACCCAGGCGCCCCATCTTGGGATCTTTGAGCTGATGGGACAAAGACAACAGGAGTGAGAGGCTGAGCTCCCTTGGGAGGAGGGGCTAACACAGCTGAGCAAGGGGCCAGCTGTGTCTCATTCTGATGGGCACTTCTGCTCTCCTGGACATGTTGCTATTGAATATTAAAATGTGTTTATTGTTTGAATCGTAAAGTTAAAATGGCACGTGTGTTTTTCAAACATGCGAGGATGGAGTATAAAAATGGAACCTCCTCAACCCTTGCACAGATGACCCTGAGATCTTATTCCCTGGGCATAACTAGTGCTGTACATGGTGCCCGCGTCTTCCCACGTACACGTGCATTTGTGCGCACACACACGCGCACACACACAGGCAGGCAGTTGACTTGGCTTTCAGAAAAAGGGATCATGCCACACATACCCCTTTGTGGCTTTTTGAAAAGTTCGTCAAAGTCACTGGGATGTCCCCTGCGACTGCCACAGTGCCTTTCTGCCGAGCGGCTATCCTCCTGGAGAAATGCCCCTACTTACTGACATTTTAAAAACTTCCCTTAGGGACGCCTGGGTGGCTCAGTGGGTTAAGCCTCTGCCTTCTGCTCGGGTCATGATCTCGGGGTCCTGGGATCGAGTCCCGCATTGGGCTCTCTGCTCAGGAGCCTGCTTCCATTTTCTCTCTCTCTCTCTCTTTGCCTGCCTCTCTGCCTACTTGTGATCTCTGTCAAATAAATAAATAAAATCTTAAAAAATTAAAAAATTTAAAAAAAACTTCCCTTAAAGGTATCTTTTCATATTTTTTCTCTTGATTATCATCAGAGACATGTTTGCTGAGTTAACATTTTATAAGCCGTACGTCATGTTGAAACCCAACTATCCTCTCATCCCATCTTTCAGAGACAGCCGTGGTTATCCCTAAGTTCACTCTGTGTTTCTACAGTTCATTTCTTAAATACATTTTCAGTGTTTTTGTTTGTTTGTTTTTAAGAATAAATCTTTTTCATGTTTTTTTTTTAAAGATTTTATTTATTTATTTCACAGAAAGAGAGAGAGATCACAAGCAGGCAGAGAGGCAGGCAGAGAGAGAGATCACAAGCAGGCAGAGAGGCAGGCAGAAGGAGAGGGGGGAAGCAGGCTCCCCGCTGAGCAGAGAGCCCGACGCGGGGTTCGATCCCAGGACCCTGGGATCATGACCTGAGCCGAAAGCAGAGGCTTTAACCCAATGAGCTACAGGCACCCCGAGCCCATTTTTAAATTGTATTGTTTGTCTTTGTATTGTTGAATTATAAAAATTCTTTGTATACTCTGAACATTAGACTCTTGACAGATAAAAGATTTGTAAATATTTTCTACCATTCCATAGGTTGTCTTTTAACTCTCTTAATAGTGTGCTTTGAAGCATTAAGGTTTTAATTTTGCTTAAGTCCAAATTTATCTATTCTTTTTCTCCCGTTGCTCAGGCTTTTGAGGTTGTATCTAAAAATACATTACCAAATCTACCCCAAAGTTTTCTTCTGAGACTTTTATACATTTAGCTCTTTAATCTATTTTAAGTTTTTTTATTTGACAGAGACCACAAGTAGGCAGAGAGGCAGGCAGAGAGAGGAGGAAGCAGGTTCCCCACTGAGCAGAGAGCCCAATGTGGGCTCGATCCCAGGACCCTGAGATCATGACCTGAGCCAAAGGCAGAGGCTTAACCCACTGAGCCACCCAGGCGTCCCAACATTTTCAGTGTTTTAATAAGGGTTAAAACGTTCAGTTTCCTAGCTAGGCAAGACATTCACTTGGCCCGAGACTCAGAGGGAACAATAGTGTATAGTGAAAAGGTGGTCTCATTCCAACCCCAAGTTGGTGCCCACCCAGGCTCCTTCCCAGAGACAGCCCTCTAGGATTCCTGTGGTCATTCTTGAACATGCATATAATGCCAGCCAACTGCATACACCATTTAGAAATTTGGGGGTTTTCTCCCCCCTTAGCAATATACTTTGAAAACCTTACCATCTCAGTGCTAGGGCTGATGGCTGCTGTGTTCTTGTGTACAGAAACCATCATGGATTCAACCAATCCTCTGTTAAAAGAGATTTAGGTTTGTTTCCTTTTTTTCTTTTTAAAGCTTTTATTTACTTGACAGAGAGAGATCACAAGTAGGCAGAGAAGCAGGTAGAGAGAGAGAGGAGGAAGCAGGCTCCCTGCGGGGCAGAGAGCCCGATGTGGGCTTGATCCCAGGACCCTGAGATCATGACCTGAGCCGAAGGCAGAGGCTCAACCCACTGTGCCACCCAGGTGCCCTGTTTCCTTTTTTCTTTATTATGATTACAAACTGCTCCTCAGCGTGTATTTCTCTGCATGCCATTTTCCACCTGTGCACATACACCTGTCTAGGCAAATTTCTAGAAGTGAAATTGCTGAGCTTAAGGGGACTAATTTTCAAAGATACGCTAAACTGTTCTCCAGAGAAGCTGGTCCTTGTGTTATGCCTTCCCCACAGCCCCAGTGTATGGAGGGGCCTTTCCCCAGCTCTCGCCAACAGGGTTTGCCAGCTTTTTGCTCTGTCGGTTTCACAGGGGTGAAATTGAATCTCCTTGTTTTAATGTGCGTTTCTCTTATAAGGAATGCATCAAATATTGAAGTTGTTTGCATTTCCTTCCCTGTAAACCGTTGATATCCTTTACCCATTTTTCCAAAAGTTACTACTTTCCTTATTCATTTGTAAGGACTTCTATAGATCTTTAAGGAGCGTATCCCTTTGTATGCGATACAAGTACTGGTAGTGAACATTTTAACCTTACTGAAGAACCACAGGATTTTGGTGGTTTTTCTTATTTTACAGATTTCCACTTAACACCCACAGTGCTTAGCACTGATAAATGCTGTAGACGACTCAAGGATATTTGAGATAAGACCCGTTCCTCCAAAAATAGGCCCTTGTGTAAGGCTACACCCACAGTCCACGGCAGAATCCAGAAGGGGACCAGCAGCAGAGCTCAGTAAGAGGGCCCCAGCCCGAAGTGCACAAATGCCTCCCATTTGCTTGTCTTACCTGATGTAGCGCAGGGCCGCTCCTGGCAGGTGACATCACTCAGTGTCAGAGGGGCAAAGCCAGGCATGGAGGTGGGGGAAAGGGACCATGTTCATCACGAGCTTGAGGAGGTCAGCACTGGGCGTTAACTTCACTGCTTTTCATCATTTACTCTACAGTGTGCTCTAGAATGTAGTTCTAAGTGATGTTTCTAATAATCCTTGAAATGTGTATTAACATATACATTTGGATTGAAAAAGTCATGTTTTTCTGACAGAAAGCCCAGGGGCACCTGGGTGGCTCTGTTGGCAGAGTCTGCCTTCTGCTTGGGTCTTGATCCCAGGGTCCTAGGATAGAGCCCAACATTGGGCTCCCTGCTCAGCGGAGAGTCTGCTTCTCCCTCTCCATCTGCTGCTCCCCCTGCTTGTGCGCTCGCTCTCTGTCAAATAAATAAATGCAATCTTCTTCTTCTTCTTTTTTTTTTTTTAAAGAAAGTCCAGTTTGGAGGATTGCTCTGATGGTTAGGACTGTCTTTGCCAATTAGAGTATATGGCTTACATTTTTTTATAACAGGGATAAGCTAAGCTTCAACCTAAAAATTCTTTCCAGTAAAAATTTATTTATTTATTTATTTATTTATTTTTAAAAGATTTTATTTATTTGACAGATAGAGATCACAAGTAGGCAGAGAGGCAGGCAGAGAGAGAGAGAGGAGGAAGCAGGCTCCCTGCTGAGCAGAGAGCCTGACGCGGGACTCGATCCCAGGACCCTGAGATCATGACCTGAGCCGAAGGCAGCGGCTTAACCCACTGAGCCACCCAGGTGCCCTCCAGTAAAAATTATTTAAAACATTTAAATGAAAAATCACATTGGTGGAGGTGCCTGGGTGGCTCAGTTTGTTAAGCATCTGCCTTCAGCTCAGGTCATGATCCCAGGGTCATGGGATGGAGCTTCGTGTCTCCCTCTCCCTCTTCTGCCTGCTGGTCCCCTGCCTGTGCTCTCTGTCAAATAAATAAATAAAATCTTTTAAAAATTACATTGGCAAAATTGTATTGGAATTAATATTTCCATTTCCCCAACTCTTTCCAAGTCTATTGGATTAAAACAAGTTCCTCTGCATATAAGAGGCAACATTCAGTAAGTCCTGGTGGCAAAGCTTTTTGATTTCTCCGTGAAGCAAAAGAGAAGAATGAGCCAACTCAGGCTGTTTCCAGGGCTGCTTCCCATCCAGTTGTTTGGGGCTGAAAGATGTGTTTGTTTTCATCACCCTCTTATAAGCATGAATAGGATTGAGCTCCCCCTCTCCACCCGACCCTGTGCAGACCTACTGAAATCGTGTGCCCCTCTCTTGTGCTTTGTCCCAGGACAAACAGGCGCCGGCAACAACTGGGCAAAGGGCCACTACACGGAAGGGGCTGAGCTGGTGGATTCGGTGCTGGACGTGGTGAGGAAGGAGTGTGAGCACTGCGACTGCCTGCAGGGCTTCCAGCTCACGCACTCGCTGGGCGGGGGCACGGGGTCTGGGATGGGCACGCTGCTCATCAGCAAGATCCGCGAGGAGTACCCCGACCGCATCATGAACACCTTCAGCGTCATGCCCTCGCCCAAGGTGTCGGACACGGTGGTGGAGCCCTACAACGCCACGCTGTCGGTGCACCAGCTGGTGGAGAACACGGACGAGACATACTGCATCGACAACGAGGCCCTGTACGACATCTGCTTCCGCACCCTGAAGCTGACCACCCCCACCTATGGAGACCTCAACCACCTGGTGTCGGCCACCATGAGCGGCGTCACCACCTCTCTGCGCTTCCCGGGCCAGCTCAACGCCGACCTGCGCAAGCTGGCCGTGAACATGGTGCCCTTCCCGCGCCTGCACTTCTTCATGCCCGGCTTCGCGCCGCTCACCGCCCGCGGCAGCCAGCAGTACCGCGCGCTCACGGTGCCCGAGCTCACCCAGCAGATGTTCGACGCCAAGAACATGATGGCCGCCTGCGACCCGCGCCACGGCCGCTACCTGACCGTGGCCACCGTCTTCCGGGGCCCCATGTCCATGAAGGAGGTGGACGAGCAGATGCTGGCCATCCAGAACAAGAACAGCAGCTACTTCGTCGAGTGGATCCCCAACAACGTCAAGGTGGCCGTGTGCGACATCCCGCCACGCGGCCTCAAGATGGCCTCCACCTTCATCGGCAACAGCACCGCCATCCAGGAGCTGTTCAAGCGCATCTCCGAGCAGTTCTCCGCCATGTTCCGGCGCAAGGCCTTCCTGCACTGGTTCACCGGCGAGGGCATGGACGAGATGGAGTTCACAGAAGCCGAGAGCAACATGAACGACCTGGTGTCCGAGTACCAGCAGTATCAAGAAGCCACGGCCAACGATGGCGAGGAAGCTTTCGAGGACGATGAGGAGGAGATCAACGAATAGAGGCGCATCCCAGTCTAACGTACCGCAAATCAGATGATGTTTCTTTAACTCTGGAGCATCGTGACCCTGATGGCCACCCGTGGTGCTCTGCTCTAAATATGTGGGCATAGGCCTCTCACCAATGCAACAAAATTGCACCATCAGTCATCTGGAACCAAGAAAGTACATCGGAATAGCAGAGAATCGGCAGCCCTACCCAATTTTCTACTGGAGGACTTGAAAAGATGAAGAGGCCATCAACAGAGGGAGCAGTGAATTGACCTCACCTTCTGTCAAGTGTTCAACCATGCTGAGAATTAGCAAGGAAGTTAGAAACAGTGTTTTTCATCCATTGTGATGAAACCTGAAGCTGTGCAGTGTTGCCTTATACTGAAAATGCAATATGGAACTTTACAACAGCCTATTCATAATAAAACACTAAAACCGTTCCTTTGCCTCTTCCAGCCTGTTTCCCTGAAAGATTTGTTTTGTGTTGTTAAATAATGGTTATTTGGGTTCCTTGTCTCTTTCTGGGGGGAACTGCTCCTGCCACTCAGTGAATGAGCTCAGGGGAAAGGTTTTCCTTGAACTGCAGACCTTACGGGTGGCGGCCAGAATTTTCCTGAGCATCTGAGTAGCACACATGTAAATAAAAGCCCGTAGTCCCCTTTTGCAACTACTAACACTTAGCCCTCCCACAGAATTTTTCATCTTCCCGGGTCACGACCTCCTGGGCTAGTTAGTCCCAGACTTCCCCAACAGTTGGGCTAAGATTTGTCAGAGGAACTACAGAAAATGGCCTCCAGGCTTCCAGCCAGAGCCAGGGGGACATGCAAGCTCTTGGTGGGTGAGGGGGAACCTGGCAGGGCCGGCTCGGGGAGCTGTGTGCTTCCTTCAGAAGTGCTCGGGTTCAGGGTGGAGGCTGAGGGCTATTTTCTTTTCTTTTTTAAAGGTTTTTTAAATTTAATTATTTGACAGAGAGAGATCACAAGCAGTCAGAGAGGCAGGCAGAGAGAGATGAAGGGAAGCAGGCCCCCTGCTGAGCAGAGAGCCCCATGCGGGACTCGATCCCAGGACCCCGGGATCATGACCCGAGCCGAAGGCAGTGGCTTAACCCACTGAGCCACCCAGGCGCCCCATGAGGGCTATTTTCTATATAACAGATCACCACTTTACAGTTTCGGTAACTTGACACAACTTCTGTAAGGTCTTGTAAAGCCAAACTCCACAGTACATGACCAGGCTAGTCCTATTAGTAATTAGCAGACATTGCTGTTCACCAGTTTCTGGTTTATTTCTCCTTTCTGCCCCTTTAAGTTAGCCGTGGACATGACTTTGGTTTGGCCAAGAGAATGTGAGTAGCACGTCTCTTTCAGGTGGAAAGGTCTAAATGATAGTGCTCAACCCTCAATTCTGCCTCTTGACAGATTTCTCCATCAGTCTGGGTCCCAAGAACTGCTGAGCATAGCCCCCTCTGACCTTTGTTGAACAAGGAGTGAGAAAGAAGTCATTTTGGCCTGGGGTTTACCCCACAGTGTAACCTAGCTCCCCCACCTGACAGCAGGCCTGAGCTCTGTGATGCCGTGGCTTACACCCAATAACTAACTATACTGGGCTAAGCCCCAACCTTGGGCACACAGAAAGGGACTCACTAAACATGTCAGCGTGACTTGAACTGTGGTGAAAACAGGCCCCATTTCTGTAGAAATCTTAAGTATCTTACTAACCACATCTACCCTGGAAATAGGCCAGGTGTGACTGACCTTGGCAGAGAGAAAAGATGCGTGCTGTGAGCCCCTGGTGTGAGTCAGGCTCCACATGGGAACCAACATGGGTCTTGCTCACCACAGTGCTGCGGGCCTCCTTGTGCAGATCACAAAGTCCGAGGGTGGCGGTGGTAGTTCTTCCAGGCCATTCTGGTTGCCTTCTCAAGACTCCGCAAGCTTGGATTCGAAATGCAGATGAGTTAGCATCTGACCAACCATCTCATGCATGGCTTTGTCCCTTTTCTCACTAAATCAAACCTGACTCATGTGGCACATCCTGCGTCATTCCACTCAGGAGGCCTCACAGCCAAGGCCTACCAGACATCCGCACGAGGAAGTAGTCTCCTCGTCTCCGGGTTGTGTGGGGAACAGCATGCTGACACCCTGATGGTCAGGTGAATCCTAACCGTCTCCAGACAATTCTTCACTGAATCACCTCCCACAGACATCCTCTGAGGAAGGGAGGCAGTAAGTCTGTCACATCTGCAGGTCACTGGGCAGAGGCACTGGGCGACTGCAGTGTGAGCAGAGGTGGGCTCCCGTGCGCCCGGAACACTGAGCTGCTGGCGTCTGCAGACGGTGCGGTGGTGCGGTGAGCTTGGCTGCTCTGGGCCACCCGGAGCTGTCCTGGCACAGAGCAGCCTGCCAATGCCACCGTCCTCCCCATTGGTCTCGTGCTGCCCTGGGGCGCCACCTGTTTCTGTGTCTGAAGGCTGAGAAGTTGTTGCTCCCAAAACATACTTAACTGCATCAAGAACACATGAGGCAAGCTGAAGTAACCGCGATCCAACAGGACGGCGTGGGACAGCCTGCCGGACCTGCTCTGATACCACACTGACATCCAGACCCAGACAGCAGGACCAACCCGGCCTCGTGAGGCTCTAAACAGATGCCGTTGCCACAGATTGTTGCACTGACTTCTTATCAATGTACTTTTTAAATTTTTTCAATGTACTTTATGTCCAGAGTTCATCATTCTAGAATGTAGGACTCTGGAAATTACCAAGCCTCTTGGGAGAGCTGGTAAGAACCAGCAGGACCAAGGTTTTAAAGGATTCCTCTCTCCAAAGTTAGAATACTTGATTCCTTTCCATTAGGTTTTCTAAAAGAAAACATCCCAAGCACGAAACAGTGACCCGCTGTTGAGTTCAGAAGGAAAAAAGTACAGTACACTTTATTTTTGATGTAAAGAAGCCATATTTACATAATACATTCATATTTGTAGATATGTTACAGCTCTCTGTAGAAAACCATTCCATTAAAACAGCAACATGTGATCTGGATTCAATCTTTTAAGTATTAAGTCAAATTAAAATATTCTTATCAGGACTCCAATGTAATTTCACAGCTCATCCACAGAGGGAAACTCTGAAGGGAAACAGGAATGAAGAGTGGGTGATGGAAAGAGAAAAACACACCTCTTCCACACTGGCAAGCCTCCACGGTGGTCGGTCGATGCCCAACACACACCAGCTGGCACCACGGATGGCGGAGGGAGCGGTGCTGGGTGCCCTCTCCATGCTCCCAGCCACTGTACGAGAGCCTGGAGGGCTTGGGACACATTCTCCTGGGCCTTCAGAAAGTCACCCTGCCACCCAGGCTGTGACTTCAGAGACTGAGGGCTAAGGACCCCTTTTTCCCACCATCTCAACCAGGTCAGCAGATGGTTACGATCAACCCCACAGTGTCCTTATTCCTGTGAGAGAGCCAGAGTCGACCTTGACAAAGGCACAAGCTAAAATGGTCTCACTTCTCGGATCTGGTTGGCAACTTTCTCATCCCGGGGCTCCTCTTTCTCCTTTTCCCGCTCTTTGTTCCAGTCTTTAAGGCCCTCTGGAAGTGAAGTGTCCTCATCCAAGCTGCCAGTGCCTTCTACAAATTCTTCATAGGTAGATTTTTCTGCAAATGGTCTGGGGCCCAAAAGTTCAACCATATCATTCTTATCTAACACTTCTTTTTCTAATAATAGAAGAGCAACCTGAAACATGAATAATTCCCATTAAACACAGTAACTTAGTAAAGTATTTGCAAAGCTAATGATTTATTTTTAGCTAACCCCGCCCCAAAACAGGATTTAAGATCATTGAAAAAGATACAGACAAGGTCCCATGATTTTAGAGTAAAATACACGAAATACTGGAAAAACAAATGTCCACCAGTAAGTGAGGGGCTAAATGCATTTTCATACAGTGACCCAATGAACAATTATGCACCTGTAATGAAGAATCTGTTCTAGATAGGGCTTGGAGAGGCATATTCAGTTAGGAAAGCAAGATGCACACCTTTTATGGTATGCTACATTTGCCTTTAAAAGGAGAGAAGTATTTTATGTGCTTATATGTACATAAGAAAAGTTCTGGAAGGATACATTATACACTTACAAAAGTGGCTGAGAGAGCAAGTTAGGGGAAAGGGGAAAAACAGGTAAGCAAGAAATTTAAAAAGTTAGTTGGGAAAAATAAAGACAAGGGCAGAGATACAAAAGGAAGCCAAGAAGGTTTATATGAAAACATGAATCTTGAAGTTCTAGTCATTTCTATGCTTAAACCACAAATTGACAGTA
The DNA here is from genome assembly GCF_011764305.1 of Mustela putorius furo. Taxonomy (NCBI): domain Eukaryota; kingdom Metazoa; phylum Chordata; class Mammalia; order Carnivora; family Mustelidae; genus Mustela; species Mustela putorius. The sequence goes on along the minus strand of NW_025422010.1, from coordinate 6,647,039 downwards.
CACATCTTAACAGGTCACCGGGACACCTGACCAGCTGTGTGTATGGAGGTGAGTGAGGGTGTCGGGGGCAGGACAATGGTTATCAGAGCATCTGACTGCTACAAAAAATAGCAAAGTGGGTTAAAATATCAACTGACCTCATAAAACAGATGTACTTCCTAAGGTAACTCCTTACTTAGAAATCTGACTTATCTGCACTTTTATGCTAGATGCCATTTCTTAAAGATACCAAATAATAGAACAATTTTATGCTGTTTTGTCAGTTTTTAAAACCCTTACTACGGACTACTGCAAATATGCACAAAAGCAGAAAATGGGTAACAAATCCCTGTGTAGCCACTAGCGACAGTCCCCAACTTAGAGCTGTTTTTGTCTCCTCTACCTCCTAGATTACTCTGAAGAAAATCTCAGCTGTCATATTTTATCCATATATATTTTTGTCTTTATCTCTGAGATAAAAACTTTTAAAAACATAACCAGGTTGTCTTTCAGACCACCATCAAATCTCAATATGCCTACTACACAGTTGTGGGTAACCATTTATACAGCAATAATATATTATTTAATTTAACCCAATATTTTATTTAACCCGATATATCAAATGCAGTTTAATTTTTAAAGATTTTATTTATTTTAGAGAGCGAGAAAGTGGTGGGGGTGGCAGAGGGAGAGGAGGGAATGTCAAGCAGATTCTGAGTTGAGTGCAGAGCCCGATGTGGTGATCGATCTCGTGACCCTGAGATCATGATCTGAGCTGAAATTAAGAGTCAGACACTCAAAGGACTGAGCCACCCAGATGCCCCCAAACAAAGTAACATTTTAACCTGTAATGACTTAAACAATTATTGAGATACTTTACTTTCTTTTTTTTTTCATAGCAAGTCTTCAAGACCCAGTGGGCTCAGAGCACACTTCAACTGGGACCAGCCACATTCAGCAGCACAGGCTTAGTCAGAGGTTAACGGCAAGGGCTCTGCAGGCAGGAAGGATACTGGGTCCAAGCCCTGGTCTTGCTCCTTATCAACTGCATAAGCTTAAGCAAAGTTACTTAACCGCTGCATGTACTAGTTTCCTCTTCTGTAAAATGGGATGATAATGTTTCAATGTCCTGAGGCTGCAGGGAGCTTTCGAGAAGTTCAGCCATCTCCAGCAGTGCCTAGTGCACATGAGATGCTGGGTGGATGCTAGCTAACCAGCTACTCTTATTCTCCTAAAGCACGGCCCTTCTGTATTGCCCTGTCCAGCAGAGGAGTAAACTGAGGCCCATAGTTTGGAGGACACTAGTCCTAGCAGCAAAGTCTCCGGCCACCTCTCCTCTTGACAGCTCCTCATCTCCTGGCTGGCTCAACAGTGCCCTTCATAGATTTAAATTTCTCAAATGGGCCAAACAGTACTTCAGAGCTCTGGAGTGTTTCAAAATCCTCACTCCGCTGAACCCAATTTCCCTTTCCCACACACATCTTTGTTACCACTGTCAGTAAACACACTGTACATGTGGAAGGACAGATAACTGGGAGAAACTGTTTGGCACCTATGATGTGCACATGGAAGCTTGCTCTTCAATCTGTGTATGCACACTGTCCCCTTGTAGCCAGGGGTCTTGAGGGAGCTCCTCCACTGTCTTCCACAGCTCAGGTCCTCCTTTTCCACAACTGGCTATGGGGGGACCACCAAGAGATCCTATCTCCAGCCTGGACCTGCTGTCCATGTTTCATTCGCAGATGCCCACAGCCCATGTTCTCCTGGGTTCCAGACTGACTCCCACCCCATGTCTGCCACTAGGAGTCATCTCAAGGGCTTTCTTCTCGTCCACTCTGTGCATTTAACCAATAAATCCCAGTTTTTTTCAGATGGGCCTTTGCCCTACTTCCACGGCTAGTCACAGCACCGTGGGAGAGCTGAGCCCCCAGCGGCAGTCTCTGCCTCTCCCCTAGGCAGGCACACTGCTGCCACACTCCGGCAAATGATGGACTTCATCATTTCGACACTCTTTAAGGACTCCTTGCTCTAAAACAAAGGGGCTGGATCAGATCATTTTGAAGGTCACTCTTATTTCTAAAACTGTGTTTCTAAACTTTCTAGCTAGCTTTTGAGAACCTGGGTACTGCAGCTCCCTCCCCTCAACTCTCCGCTCAGCCCTGCCCTGCTCCCCACACACTTCCTGCTCCCCAGGCCAGCACGCGACCATCTGCTCCCCTCAACTAATTCACTGTAATATGACTACCCTTCTACATACAATCTATACATATCTATCTATACATACATACCCTTCCACATACAACCCAAGTTCTATCTTCTACACGAAGCCTTTGCTGACCACTTCGATCTCCCTTTCTCCGAGATCCTGTGGGTGCTTTCCAGTGTGGAGGGCGCCAGCAATCTCAGCCTGCACTGGGCACTTTTGTGAGAAGACATCACAGATGCTTCTCGATTGCCTTACTGATGGAAGAGCATATCTTGGAATATTCTTTTATCTGTATCAATCCCTCTGAAAAGGCTTTCTCATTTGTGCTTTAGGAGTGTGGAATGTTCAAAGAACAAAAAAACTCTGCTTTTGGTTGTATGGATTCTGAATAATTAAGAATTTACTGGATGCAAAAAACTCACTGAATTCAGAAGGAAACCCTCCCTTTGGTAGGTGGAGTCATATGAAGTAGGACAGAAAACATAGAGCATGTTTATTTGCAGAGCTTGTAATTAAACCAAAGGTAATTTTCATGTGCCAATTTCATGTGGGCTGGCTTTTGTTTGCACTTTCATTAGTACCTGTTTATTCCAGAGGTGTAGGACAACGGTAAATTCCTGTCAGTCCACTGTGCTCCTTACTGAGGAGTACGGGTAAAACACAGGGTTGGGGGGAGGGAATGCCTCAGTTGTGTATTTTGTGGCCATGAGCAGATTCCATTAATCCTGCATTCCCACCTCCTCACAGAGACAGAGCAGACATAGAACCAGAATGAAGAAAGGAACCCAAGAGTTAGTCACAGGAAACGCTAATGTCTACAAACCAAACCGTACATCCATCACTTCAACTTTTCTTTTTCTTTCTTTTTTTTTTTTCTGGCAAAATCACGTAGAAAATTATTCCCACAACTATTTCCCACAACAAAATTATTCCCACAGCACCCACCTTCTCCACATCAGCTTTCTTCTCTGTGAGGAGAGCCACTGTTCTCTTATAAGCATCATTAATAAGTATTCGTACTTCGTCATCTATCAGTCTCGCGGTGGCTTCGCTGTAAGGCTTCTCTAAAACCATATCGCCCTGACGTGGGAGATCAAAGGAGATCTGCCCAACTTTCTCGTTCATGCCAAACTGAACAATCTGAAAAAGAAGACATGATTAGTGGTGCATATCTGGTTTTGCTGACAGACTGACTTATAAAATGGCAGTACGTCTTCATACGGGCCTTAATTCCCTATACTTTGCTGTAATACTACTCTTTTTTTTTAAGAATTTATTTATTTGACAGAGAACTATCACAAGTAGGCAGAGAGGCAGGCAGAGAGAAAGAGAAAGGAGGAAGCAGGCTTTCTGCAGAGCAGAGAGCCCGATGCGGGGCTCGATCCCAGGACCCTGAGATCATGACCTGAGCCCAAGGCAGTGGCTTAACCCACTAAGCCACCCAAGTGCCCCTGTAATACTACTCTTTAACCGGGCCAAGTTTACACGGCAGCCTTGTGCTGGCTGACTGGATGGGGTGTTCTATGTAGACAGTGCAGCACTGGATAGCATTCAACTAGGGACACAAGACAAGAAGCCCACGGACAACATCTACGAAATGTGCAAGATACTTCTCCCTGCACGAGGGGAGGTAAAGAAGCAAGAAGGTTCTGACAGACTCAAGAATTTAAAACGCAAGCCCTCTAGGCTCTTCCTGGAAAGGGCAGTGTGCCAACCTGAGAACAAGTGATCCTGGAAGGGCGTTTCCATTTTCCTATTCCCTGAAGCCACTAGGTCAAGCCTGGACCCTATGAGCTCCCAAAACTAAAATGCCCCACATTAAGAAGTTTCTGGAAGTAAAATCCAAATTGACTAAAAAAGGCCCAGATGAAAACGAGGAACAGGAAAACAGCCAAGAGAACTCAGAAAGCAGGAAGCCATATTTGTTATCATTATTATTTTTTTAAAGACTTTATTATTTGAGAGAGAGCTAGAGAACACAAGGCGGTGGGGGCAGAGAGAGAAGCAGGCTCCCCACTGAGCAGGGAGCCTGTCATGGGGCTTGATCCCAGGACCCTGTGATCATGACCTGAGCCAAAGGCAGGCGGTCAATGGACTGAGCCACCCAGGGACCCCTCAAATGTTTTTCAAAACTTTTTTTTTTTTTTTTTAAAGGGATGCTCTCTTGCTTGTTCACTCTCAAAAAAGACTTGAAAAAGAGACAGACCAGAAGAGCTGACATACAGGTAACAGGAGTTTCCAAAGAAAGTCATTTAAGTTCAGAGACAGCAAAACTACATTGTTTGGGGATGTATGCACCAGGGATAGGTAAGCAAAATGTGGGCATGACAATTACAAGTCAGGAGAGCGGCTGATCCAGCAGGAAGGGAGGGCCCGAAGAAGGGACGCTCTTACGGACAGCCCAAGGGTACAGGCAATGCTGTACTGTGGGATCACAGGGGCCTGTCACAGAGCTTTGAACTCTGCACATATGCTTTAGAGACTCTTGGTCACATGTATCCCCCATCTTTCGACAGTTCATTCAGGCCACTCTGCTTTTATGGCCTCCAGCAGCATCTGCTTTTGCTAACCGGGAGAAAGAGGACTTTCCTTTTGATGAAAAAAGGCGAACACAGTGCTCCACACGGGTTCTGCAGCAGCTGCGACAGAGTTGGCGCGCCCCCCCGGGGCAGTGAGCGGCACTGCAGTCCCCATGGAAATTGAGTCCTGAGGAAGAGCACCAGACCTAGTTTTGCAGTCTGGGAACTTTCAGAAATTTTCCCATATCAATTAACAGTTAGTGCTTCTTTGCTTTGAGCCATTTCGGCTCCCAAAAGGTTTCATAGGAAGGCTGGACTTTCAGAGAGCGGGAGAAATCCGTAAACTTTGTTACACTACCAAAAAAAAGTTTCGTTTAGGAATTAATTCTTGACTGAAAAGCCTAAGCCAGTTAAATACAACAGTACTGTTTTAGAGCCAACCGCAAATGTCCATTTCTTCTGCAAATGTGGAAGAGCAAGGAAGAAACCCCCCTTTCTTCCACTTACTTGAGCATAGGCACTCTGGGTTACTTTTCTCAAGTCATCTTGAGCACCGGTTGTAATTCTCCCAAAGAAGATTTCTTCCGCCACTCGGCCCCCCAGGGTCATGCACATCCTGTCCAAGAGCTGCTCCTTGGTGTACAGGTACTGCTCTTTGGGTAAGTACTGAGCATAACCCAGTCCTTTGCCCCGAGGGATGATGGAGACCTGGCAAGTAGAAAACACACAAGATGCTGAAGATTCCACCACCAAATGCTGACCAGTGTGGTTATCTGCACACAAATAAGCTCGCTGCTGAAACACAAACACAGCAGCTGGGCAACACATCAGCCTTGGCAAGACGAGATCAGCAGTTGCTGACTATCTGGGGCCGTATTTTCTCTTAGGAGAACTTCACCTTGAAGCTCTAGAAAGTATTTTTATCTTTTTATAAAACACACTTGAAATTATTCGATCCCGATGGAAGGACAGCTGGTGAGGGAGGAATCCTGACAGCTCAAATACGGGCTAGGTGCCATTCAACTTCACAGTGCCCCAGCCACATCGCCCTTTACAGGACGCAGGGGAAGGCAGACCTGGATGCTCAGCGCCTTTATTTTCTCTCCTAGTGCTTTTTGCAACAGAGTAAATTCCTTAAATTTTTAAAAAATCAGCTTTATTAAGGGATAGTTTATATTCAGTAAACACATTCATTTTAGGTTATAGTCCAGTGAGTTTTGACAAACACAACCTCCTCCACAACAAAGACATAAAATCTTTTCTTTGCTCTGCTAAGTTCTTTTGTACCCCTTTCTGCTCAGTCTTACCTACCTCCCACCCCTGCACCCCACCCCACCAACTCCAGCCCTGGCGCCGGAGATGTGCGACCAGTCCCTATGGATTAGTCACAATTTCCGGCACTGCATATAAATGGAATCCTACAGTATGTACATTATTGTGTCTGGTTTTCTTCACCGTTTCTGAGATTTGCCCACACTGCCAGGTATATTAATAGTTCATTCATTTTTACTGCTGGGTAGCATTCCATTGTGTATACAAACCAAACATCCGTTTCATTCTCAAGGAACATCAGGGCGGTCTCCAGTTTAGTGCTATTATGGATCACGCAGCAAAAGTCTTTTTGTGTGCATGTTTTTATTTCTCTTGAGTGATTATATAGGAGACTGGTTGGTTGTACAGAAGCATTTACCTTTTTTTTTTTTTAAAGATTTTATTTGTTTATTTGACAGACAAGAAGTCACAAGTAGGCAGAAAGGCAGGCAGATAGAGAAGGGGAAGCATGCTCCCCGCCGAGGAGAGAGCCCAATGCGGGGCTTCATCCCAGGACCCTGGGATCATGACCTGAGCTGAAGGCAGAGGCCTTAACCCACTGAGCCTCCCAGGTGCCCCAGAAGCGCTTACCTTTGTAAGAAACTGCCAAACTGTTTTTCAACATGGTTATACCATTTCACATTCCCAACAGCAATGGATGAGAGCTCCAGCTAGACTGACATTCACCAACACTTAGGACTGACTTTTTAACCTCAGCCATTCCAGTGGATATGTGGTGGTATTTCACCGTGGTTTAATTTACACTTTCCCCAAAACTAATGAAACTGAGTATCCCCATGTACTTAATGTCCATTTGTATACCTTCAGATCTTTTGCCCATGATTTCACTGGGTTGCTTATTTTTGAGTTTTAAGAGATTTTTTTTTTAAACTTATTCTAGGTATAAGTCCTTTGTCATATACCTAAATTGCACGTTTTTCCAGAGTATGTGGCTTGCTCTTTTCAATTTTGCTGAGATCCCATTTATCAACTTTTTCTTTCGTGGTTCATGCATTTTGTGTACTAGCCTATCTAAGGTTACAAAGATTTTGACTTGCATTTTCCTCCAGAACTTTATTGTTTTAGCTATTACAATCTATTTCAAATTAATTTTTTACATATGATCTGAGAGTCAGTGTTAGCTTTTCTCCCCCCACATGAACACTGAGTTGCCAGAATCGTTTGTTGGTAAGACAATCTTCCCCGCCTTCAATTATTACTTTGGGATCTCTGTTGAAAATCTATTAGTCGATTATATGTGAGGGTCTATTCCTATTCCAACCCACTGATCTGTTCAGTCCCTTCTGCAATACTAATCATCTTTACTTTAGCTATAAACAAGGTCTTAAAATAGACAATGTAACTCCTTCGAACTCCATTGTTTTGGCTATTCTAGTTGACCTGATTTCTGTATAAATTTTAGATCTGCTTATCAATTTCTCCAAAAAAGTCTGCTACGTTTAAGACAGAGATTGCACTGTTACTATACATGAATCTGGGGAGAATGGTAATCATAACGTTGCAGGGATACAAGTGTATCTCTTTCTTCTTTTAAGATTTTATTTGTTTGACAGAGCGAGCAAAAGAATGAGTGGAAGGAGAGGCAGAGGGAGAAGCAGACTCCCTGCTGAGCAGGAAGCCCAATGTGGGTCTTGATCCCAGCACAACTTGAGCCACAGGCAGACACTTAACCAATGGAGCCACCCAGGTGTCCTTATAGCTCTATTTTTATTTAGGTCTTGTTTCGTTTAGTGTACAGATCCTACAAGTACCTCAATAAACATATCCGTACATACATTTGGCCTGGCCATGTTCATGTTTTTAGATGCTGCTGAAAATGAAACTGCATTTTAAAAATTTCATTTTCTGATTGTTCATGGCTAATATACAGAAATACAACTGATCCCTATATGGATCCTGAATTCTGTAACTTGTTAATTTCCCTTATTGGTTCTAGCCGCTTCTTTGCAGATTATCTAAGTTGGTTATTTATGTACGCATGTATTTATTTTTTAAAGTGAACTCTACCCCAACATGGGGCCTGAACTCATGACTCCACCATCAGCAAGAGTGGTACCCTCCACCAACTGAGCCAGCCAGGTACCCCTATTCCACACACTTTTAATGTTATCTTCTCTGTGGTCCCCTTGCTTCAGGGGGATCCCCCTCCATTTCCAGAGGTCCCCTGACATCGCAAGTCAGATACTGGCTTCCTGTTGCTTGTGCTGCATCAGTCTGGGGACCGCACTCAATTGAAAAAGCAAAAATTTACCAATCTCACTTGGTGCACCCATCTTTCAGGATATTTCCCTTTGGCCTCTGCTATTTTTTTTTTTTTTAAGATTTTTATTTATTTACTTGACAGACAGAGATCACAAGTAGGCAGAGAGGCAGGCAGAGAGAGAGAGGAGGAAGCAGGCTCCCCACTGAGCAGAGAGCCCGATGCAGGCCTCGATCCCAGGACCCTGAGATCATGACCTGAGCCAAAGGCAGAGGCTTTAACCCACTGACCCACCCAGGCGCCCCTCTGCTCTCTTTTTTGCCAGGCTCTCTCGGTTCTCCTGTGCAGGCGCAGTGCAGTGGTGAGCCAGGGAGCTGGGCAGTTTCTACCTGGACTTGGGTCTAACTCCTCTGTAGCTTTATTGCTTCCAGGATTTACCTATTAAATTTCCAATATTCTTCAAATTCTGAATTCCTTCCTCTGCCACCTCAATGTATAGAAAAGACCCGCTTTTTCCATCACTGTGGCCCTAGAAAAAACCCCTCAGGCAAGGAAGCCACGAACTCCCACTTCTAACCCACTGCAGCTACTGGTTTGCAAAAGGAAACTCTCCTCCAGCTTTGGTCTGCTTTGGACACTGTTCGGTCCCTTTAAATAACAATTTTCTTTCCAAACTTTGTAACTTCTCTGCAGGAGGGTTTACATAACCCCTTCATCCCACCATCATTACCAGACGTCTTGGCTGAATTTTATGTACCTATCCTGAGTGGGAATGCAATCTTCTCCTCAGGTAACTGCTCACAGGATCAGCTGGCTGGCCTACTGTTCAGCACAAACCGCTTTACCTTTAGAAGTGGGTCTGCATGTTCCAGGTACCACCCGGCAACCGCATGACCTGCCTCGTGGTACGCCACGGTCTTCTTCTCCTCGGGCTGCAGAACCTGGGTTTTTTTCTCTAAGCCTGACAAAATAACACCAAAACGTCAAAAAACCACTGCCTCAGTGGCACCAACATAAAGACAGTTATACAATCTACACTGCCTTATCTAAAAGGTGATTTAGCGACTACGCTGCCTATGATAATTTGTAAATTCCCAACCACGGTCAGGCTTAAAGTAAAGGACCAAATCCAAAATACACCCAGCCACTTGCAAAATGCATTCACGACCCCGAGGTCCACTTTTTCCCTAACTCTCCCACTCTTCTGAGCCATCTAAATTGTTTTGGGAAATAGAAATGCAAAATAAAATTCAGCACTTAGGTCAACTTAAAACATAAAATTCAGAAAAGACAAAGAGGTCTGGAACGATCTCCTATTTAATCCAGGTCCTTGGAATTAACAAGCACCGGGCAAACAAACATGCAGCAGACTGCTTGCTGCCTGTTCCTGATGGAAAGCATGCAAGTGAGGAGGAAGGGAGCTGGTGGAAGATGTGAAAATACCTAGTCAGCAAGCTGGCCAGAACAATGCTATGGCACCCGCCACACTAATCAACTGGCCCAGGGGGCTCCAGCAGGGGAGACCTGAGAAAATAAACCCAAGAGACACCTCCTGTGTTGACTATACAGCAGGCGGACCCCCTAGTCCAAGTCCAAGTCTTCTCTGGCCTGGATCAAGGTAGATACTAAACCTCCTTTTGCCCTTCTGTACCACAGAAATGAACTACACCTTTTGTACTAACGCAAATTGTCACACTGTGACAAAAGTAGCTTTGTTGTGTTCAAGGTAACACATCTGAGAGAATTTCTCAAATGATAACATATTGAGTCAGAAAGATTTAAAAAAAAAAAAAGAGTGCTACGTTCCCAATGACCTAACCCAAGACAGTAACAGAGCTGGAAGGGCAGAGATTGACAAAAGGTAAGTTACTAAGTAGAGACGAGCAGTTCTTGCTTACATGAGAAAAACAAGAACTCTGACCCACCCCCTGGTTTATCCCTGGAAGTTTTCATTTTCCCAGGAGGCAAACTATAGAACAATGGCTCGTGGCTGGTTTACAGCAGCTGAGCTGCAAGCGGGTGTCCGTGTACCTCAGAGCGAGGCCCCTCCAGGGTGTGCCACCTTGATGTCTTTCACACTGAGCACTGACTCTTCCCCCCACCTAAAAGGCACAGACACATACACGGCTCTCACCTGCCTCTACAGTGAACTGCTTTAATTCCACTAACAACTCCGTCAACTTAGATTTTTTCCTTTCAATAACAAATTTCTAGAATAAGTAGTCCATTCATTAGTTCAAGGTATTAGTTATTTAGGTAGCACCTAATCCAGGTCAGACACTGCTATACTAGCCTCTAGATCCTTGCTGGAATCTCTATTAGTCTGGCATCCACTCAACTGAAACTGTCATGTCAGAAGTCACCAGGAAGAACCTCATTGCCAAATCCAAGGTCATCCTCCTCAATGTTCTCACATCACTTGATCCCAATGACAAGTGCTTTATAAACATGTCTTTGCCCTTATCTTCCATTTCTTCTGACCTCCTGGGTTTCCTTTCATGGCATCTACTCCTTATCTTTTTCCCTAATGCGCTCTCTGGGCCCCTGGCACACACGCTCTGGTGACTCCGTTGGCTCACTTTTCTCCCCTCTGCCGCCAAATGCAGGTAGTGTTTACTGTGTGGGCCCGTCCCCTGGCGCGCTCTCCCCAACCTCTGTGCCATGGGAACGATACAGTGTTGTGCTGGGGTGCTGCACAGTGCCAGGTGGACAGCCTGCCCCGTCTCCAATTCTGCCAAGAATCTCATCTTCTGCCAAGCTGGCTGCTTCTTGAAGCACCCCATTCTTCCCAAGGCCAGTGAGACGGTTTTTTTTTTTGGGGGGGGGGCCTATTACCACTGGGACCACTTATGCTAAAATCCACTATCTCACGTTAAAAAATGACTACAAGGTTTTCTGCCTTCTGATGCTTCCCCCTTCTTCAATGTCAGACTCCTTTTATTTAAAATATCACTGATTATGCTACTCAATGACTCCAGAAAAATCCCACCTTAGTTCAATACTGGACACAGAACAAGAGTTTAAAAAGCCCTTGACCTTAATATTGAAGGATTTCTAAAATCTACACCAAAGCAGCTATTTCCAGCTTTACTTCCTTCTCAAAGGAACTTAAGCCTGACTGGTTTACTTTCCCACCCCTGCTACCAGCCACCTTCTGTTCTTGCCTCTCTGACACCAAACTCTTCTTTCAGGGGAGCCTGGCTTAAATCCTGCCTCTTCTGCAAAGCCCTGCCTGACCACAGTGCCCTTCACTTCTTTGAATGCCCAAGTTCTGGAATTGCTAGTTAGCTTTTTACAGGTATTTATTTATTTATTTATTTATAGTTTTACAGGTATTTAAATTATAAGCTCCCTAGAAGGCTGGGAAAACACGTTATGTATGTCCCCATAATAGAGAGCACATTTAAATCACGCAATACAATTTAAAACAGAAAGGTTGTGAGCATTTTCAAAACACTAGACAGTAAAATTCAGGGGTAGACACCTTGCTGCTTGCTGCACATGTCAGGTATGGTGTGGGATGCTGTCTCACACTCCCCTAAACCAACACCATCCACCTCTACCAGGCTGTGGTGGGGGCGAGGGGGGTGCCCTCACATCACTGAGGGAACATAGCAAGGGCATGGTAACCCCAAGCTGGGTGGAGTGACTTTGCTTCTAGATCTTGCCAAAACAGAGAAACCCATGGCTTCAAGCTCATTTTATCAGCCTTTTGACTTGAGGTACATTCAGTTTGCTTACCGCCAATCACTCGCTCAATTGCTTGTTCAAAGTGCTTCTGATTTATGGAATCTGAGAGGTGTCTCGCAGCTATCAGAGCCGCTTCGTTACAGACATTAGCAACATCAGCTCCTACAAAACAAATGTGCAGAACAGCTTACCCACCAAATAAACTCGGACTGATTAGTCACACACATTATAGATGACCACATTCAGTTTCTCAACCAGCAACAGACTTTTGAGAAAGGGTTTAATGTAATATAAATTCAGTTTGATTCATAACCCCAAGCTGTTCTAGCAGTATTCAGAATAACGTGGTACAATCCTGGCCCTTTGAACTAAGGTGCAAGTGTTAGTAGCAGTCAGCAGATAATTACGGGCAGCAACTTTTATAGGCAAGATGGCTCATACAACAGTTACCTATTTAAAAATACCCATTAATTAACTTAGTTCTATGAGCTCTGCTGGGAGAGTGACTAATGTGAATATTAGGCAACATGCTGAAATATAATGAAAACATAAGCAGTGCACTCAATTAAGTAACAAAAGTTAAATATGTGAAGCTTGCCAAATGCTTTCTAGATGGATAAGTCTTTTTCTAAAAGATTTATATGTTTATTTATTTATTTGAGAGCGAGAGTGAGAGAGTGCATGACTGGGGGTCGAGGGGTGGGCTGAAGAGGCAGCAGCAGACCCCCAGCTGAGCAGGGAGCCTGAGCTGGGATCATGACCTGAGCCGAAGGCAGACACTTAACCAACTGAGCCACCAGGTGCCCCCATAAGTCTCTTAAAATTCACGTTTCAGATCAAGTATATGGTTAACTCAAATAAGTTATAACATGTGTATGTATTCAATAAACACTGAAATGTTATAAATTCCAAAGACCAAAGAATGAAAACAAGTAAAAAGATTAGAACCCTGGGACATTTAAGATGCCTACCTTCTTCTAACCACACACTTCCATATATAACCCTCTCAGACTTTCCACATGTTCCTTTTTAAGAAAGGCTCACATTTTACATGTTAAAAACTCTGGAATAAGCACACGCCAAGATGCTCAACATGGCTAGTCATTAGAGAAATGCCATTCAAAACGATGAGACACCACCAGGGTAGCTACAATCAAAAAGACAGGCAATGACCAGCACTGGCAAGAATGTGGCAAATTGGAATCTACAGACACTGCTGGTGAGAATGTGGCACAGTCGCTTTGGAAAACAGTTTGGTAGCTCCTCAAAAAGTGATTCAGCAGCACTATTCCTAGGTATATAACCAGAAGAATGGAACGTACATCCACACAAAAATCTAGACACCGATGTTCAAATCAGTATTATCTCTAAGAGCCAAACGATGGAAACAAATGATAGATAAAGATGTGGTCTAGCTACACAATGGAACATTATCCGGCGGAAAAAGGAACAGAGTGCTGACACATTCTACAACACGGCTGGACTCTGAAAACACTACGCCAAGTGAAAGAAGCCAGGCAGAAAAGATCACATGTTGTGTAATTCTTTTTGTACGTAAATGTCCAGAATAGGAAAATCGATAGAAAAAGAAAGTAGGTGAGGGGTGGCCTAGAGCTGGGGGTAGAGTGAGTGATTGCTAATGGATTCTTTTGCGGTGATGAAAATGATCTAAAATGAGACTACCGTAGTTACAGTGAAACCTTGTAAATACACGAAAAACCACTGAACACCACTTTACAATTCACAGATGAATTTTTTGGTATGTGAATTCTGTCTCAACAGTTTTAAAAAACCTCATGAGGCACCTGGGTAGCTGAGTTGGTTGAGCATCTTTTTTTTTTTTTTTTTTTTAAGATTTTATTTATTTATTTGGCAGAGAGAGATCACAGGTAGGCAGAAAGGCAAGCAGAAAGAGAAGGGGAAGCAGGCTCCCCGCTGAGCAGAGAGCCTGATGGAGGGCTTGATCCCAGGACCCTGAGATCATGCACCCAAGCCAAAGGCAGAGGCTTAAGCCAGTGAGCCAGTAACTCATGCACCCCTGAGTGTCTGACTCTTGATTTCAGCTCCGGCTGTGATCTTAGGGTGGTGAGATCCAGCCCCACGGCAGGGTCGTGTTCACTGGGGAACCTGCCTGAGATTCTCCCTCCTTCTGCCCGCCCGCTCAACCAAGGGCTCATGTGCACACTCTCTCAAACAAATAAAATAAATGAATCTTAATTATAAAAAACCCAAAACCCACATACAAATAACCCAGAGGCAGAAGGAAGAGGGTGCGGTATGGAGGAAGGTTCACCATGAATTAATAATTGTTCCTGAAGCTAATAGGTGATGTATGCAGAGGGGTTCATCACACTATTTTCTCAGCTTCTGCAGATGTTTGAAATTTCCCACAATAAAAAGGTAAAATTACACACTGAAGAGACCCAAGGTGAGAGGTAAAAGTAAACTGGTATCTGGCAAATGTCTCTGACCTAAAGGACTTCTAACACACAGCAGGCTCTGTTCTACTCACCTGAAAACCCTGGAGTCAAGGATGCAAGTTTTCTGGCCAATTTCTCCTTTTCCAGGGTGCTGTCCAGTTTTAGTGGTCTGAGGTGAACTTTGAAAATAGAGGCTCTTCCTTTTATGTCAGGTGGTCCTTGAAAAATTATTTTTAAGGGGGGAAAAAAATCACAGTGAAACAGTCACATCTCTCCTCAAAAGAATTGGACTGAACCCAATGAAGATCATCTCACCAATAAAGATTTGCCTATCAAAGCGCCCTGGCCGCAACAGTGCTGGGTCTAGAATATCTGGTCGATTGGTGCCCGCCAAAATGACGACGTTTGTAGTTGTGTTAAAACCTAAAGAGACAATAACAAAAATGCAAGACTTAAAGCTTTAATAAAGCATCATTTTTCTAAACACAAGTATGAAAGATTTTAATTTATATGACTATAATTGAGAATATGTTGTCCATTTTTGAATGCTTAAAAAAAAATTCTTTTTAAAGATACATTTTATCTGAGAGACAGCATGTGCACCCAAGAGAGTGCATGAGTGGGAGAAGGGGCAGAGGGAGAAAGAGAAGTAGACTCCCCACTGAGCAGGGAGCCCAGGGCTGGGCTTGATCCCAGAATCATGAGATCGTAACCTGAGCTGAAGGCCAATACTTAACCGACTGAGTCACCCAGGGACCTTCATCATTTTTTAAATATTTTTAAACCAGTGAGATTAGAGGCAACTGGCTGGCTCAGTCAACTGAGTGTCAGCCTTTTGATTTCACCTCAGGTCATGATCTTTCTGGGTCCTGGGATCAAGCCCCACCTATGTTGGGCTCTGCGCTCAGTGCAGTCTGCTTGAGATTCTCTCCCTCTGTCCCTCCTCCAGCTTAAGCTCGCTGGCTCTCTCTCACTAGTAAATAAAATCTTAAAAAAAAATAAATAAAATCAATACGATTAAATTTGCAAACAATCTGTCTAACCTCCCTGGGTCACAGGACAACCCAATGAATATCTGATGACAAGTATGCAACTTTACCTCCAACCTCTCAGCCAGGCTCACCTTGCTCGGTTCTATCAGTCACTTTGCAAATGTCAATGCCTTGGCTATAGAGCCTTCACCCTCAGGACCCTGGTCCCAAAAGAGCTCTGGTACTGGTACCCAAAAACATGGCTCTACTCGGACTGACCACCACAGAGCAAGGGAAGAGCTCTGCTTCTTTGTCTGGATATAGGCAGACCTTGTTTTACTGCACTCTGCTTTCCTGCACTTTATACATACTGTATTTCTTTTTCTTTTCTTTTTTTTTTAATTTGACAGATATCACAAGTAGGGAGAGAGGCAGGCAGAGAGAGAAGGGGGAAGCAGGCCCCCTGCTGAGCAGAGAGCCTGATGCGGTGCTCAATCCCAGGACCCTGGGATCATGACCTGAGCCCAAGGCAGAGGCTTGAACCCACTGAGCCACCCAGGCACCCATTCTATTTTATTTTTTTAAAAGATTTTATTTATTTATGTGACAGTCAGAGATCACAAGTAGGCAGAGAAGCAGACAGAGAGAGGAAGGGAAGCAGGCTCCCTGCCGAGCAGAGCCAATGCAGAGCCTGGTCCCAGGACCCTGAGACCATGATCTGAGCCCAAGGCAGAGGCTCTAACCCACTGAGCCACCCAAGTACCCTACTGTGTTTCTTACAAATTGAAGGTCTGTGGCAATCCTAGTTTCAGCCAATCTATCAGTGCCATTTTTCCAACAGTATTTGATCACTTTGTGTCTCCATCACATTTGGTAATTGCAGTACTTCAACATTTTCATTATTATTATTATTATTATCATTATTTAAAGGATTTTATTTGAGAGAAAGAACAAGTCTGGGAGAGGCAGAGGGAGAAACAAACTCCCTGCTGAGCAGGGAGCCTGACTTGGGGCTCGAGCCCAGGAGCTGAAGGCAGACACTTAACCAACTGAGCCACCCAGGCACCCCATTTTCATGATTATATTTGCTGCAGTGACATGTCCAAAATCTTTAATGTCACTGTAGTGACAGTTTTAGGGCACCACAAACTGCACCCATATAAGTGAGCTTTATTGATAAATACTGTGTGTGTTCTGACTGTTCCAGCAACAGGGTGTTCCCTATCTCTCTCCCTCTGCTTGGGCATCCCTATCCCCTGAAACAACAATATTGAAATCAGGCCAATTAATTACCCTACAGAGGCCTCTAAGCGTTTAAGTGAAAAGAAGATTCATCTCTCACTTTACATGAAATGCTAGAAATGAATAAGCTCAGTAAAGAAGGCACGTTGAAAACTGAGACAGACTGTAGACTGAAAGCTAGGCCTCTTGTGCCAAGCAGTTAGCCAAGGAGTGAATGCAAAGGGAAAGTTCATGAAGGAAATTAAAACCTTACTCCAGTGGATACACGACGACAAGAAAGCAAAACAGTCTTAGTTGCTGACATGGAGAAAGTTTGAGTGGTCTGGATAGAAGAGCAAACCAGCAACAACATTCCCTTGAACCAAGGCCTATTCAGAGCCACACCCTGAGTTTCTTCAATTCTATGAAGGCAGAGAGAGATAAGGCAGCTGCAGGAGGAAAGTTGAAAGCTGTCACAGGGAGGTTCGTGAGGTTTAAGGAAAGAAGCTGCATAACATAAAAGGGCAAGATGAGAAGGAAAAGCCGATGTGGAAGCTGCAGCAAGTGATCCTTCTGGTCTCACTGAGACAGTTCAAGAGGGTGACGACACTAACACCTTTAGATGTAGACAAAACAGCCTCATATTGGAAGAAGATGCCGTCTAAGACTTTCATAGCTACAGAGGAGTCAATGCCTGCCTACAAAGCCTCAAAGGACAGGATGACTCTCTCATTCGTTGCTAATGCGGCTGGTGACTTTACATTGAAGCCAGAGCTCACTGACCATTCTGAAAATCCTGAGGCCCTAAAGAATCATGCTAACTCTGCTTGTGCTCTAGAAATGGAACAACAAAGTCCGAGGACAGCACATCTGTTTAGAACACAGTTTACTGAATATTTTAAGCCCACAGTTGAGAAAGCAGCTTGGAAAAAGGTTCCCTTCAAAATACTACTGCTCACAAACAATGCCCCGGTCACTCAATAGCTCTGATGGGGACGTAGAGATTAATGTTGTTTCACACCTGCAAACACAACAGCCATTCTGTAGCCTATGGATCAAAGAGTAATTTGAACTTAAGTCTTTTTTTTTTTTTTAAAGATTTTATTTATTTATTTGACAGACAGAGATCACAAGTACGCAGAGAGGCAGGCAGAGAGAGAGGGGGAAAACAGGCTCCCCGCTGAGCAGAGCCTGATGTGGGGCTTGATCCCAGGACCCTGGGATCATGACCTGAGCCGAAGGCAGAGGCTTTAACCCACTAAACCACCCAGGGGCCCCTAAGTCTTATTTTTTAAGAAATACACTTCGTTGGGCTATTGCTGCTATAGATAGCAGGAAAGAAGGAGGGATTCCCCATTAAGAACATTTGTGATTCATGGGAAGAGATCAAAGTATCAACACTGCCAAGAGTTTGGAAGAAGCTGATTCCAAATCTCATGGATGACTTTAAGGGGCTCAGGACTTGAGTGGGGGTAGTAACTACAGATATGGTGGGAATAACAAGAGAACTAGAATTAGAAGTGGACCTGGAGAGGTAATGAATTGCTATGATCTCAAGATAAACCTTTAATGGACGATGAGGTGCTTCTTATGGATGAGTGAAGAATCAATTAAAGGTAAAGGTGCTGTGAAGACTGCTGAAATTACAGTAAGGTAAGGCACTGGCAGGCTCAGCTAGTGGAGCATGTGACTCCTGATACTGGATACGAGCTCAAGCCCCACAATGGGTGCAGAGATTACTGAAAAATAAGAGCTTAAAAAAAAAAAAAAAAAAAAAAAAGTGGGGGAGGGAACACCTGGGTGGCTTAGCGGGTTAAAAGCCTCTGCCTTCAGCTCAGGTCATGATCCGAGGGTCCTGGGATTGAGCTGGCATCGGGCTCTCTGTTCAGCAGGGAGCCTGCTTCTCCCTCTGTCCCTCCTCCTGCCCCATTTGTGCACTCTCTCTAATAAACTTTAAAAATTGCCACAGCCACCCAGCCTTCAGTAGCCACCACCCTGATCAGTCAGCAGCTGTCAACACGGAGGCAAGATCCTCCACCAGCCAAAAGATTACAAATCACTGAAAGGTCACATAAGGGTCAACATTTTTCAGCTGTAAAGCACATTTTTTGGTTTGTTTGTTTATTTGACAGAGATTACAAGTAGACAGAGAGGCAGGCAGAGAGAGAGAGGGAAGCAGGCTCCCTGCTGAGCAGAGAGCCCGATGCGGGACTCGATCCCAGAACTCTGGGATCATGACCTGAGCCGAAGGCAGCGGCTTAACCCACTGAGCCACCCAGGCGCCCTGTAAAGCACTTTTTAATTAAAGTAGGTACATTTTTTTTTTAGACACCTTTTGCACTTACTATAGTGTAAACACAGCTTTTATATGTACTGGGAAACCAAAACATTCAACTCGCTTTATTACAATACTCTTTACAGCGGTGGTCTGGTACTGAACCCGCAGTTATCTCTGAGGAGTGCCTGAACAATGGCCAGCTCAGTCACATAAAGCAGTTCAATACTCAGCACTGTACTGCCCTCTCTGAGCGCACAACAGCATTCAAGTATCTTACAGCAGGGAGCATTCTTACATCCTACAAACTAGCTTTCGTAATAAAAGAAAAAGCTAACTAATGTGGAAAGACTGCTACTTTCTTAAGAGGAGTATTCAAAATCTGCCCAATTTACACTTGGTTATACATGGGTTTTCCTGATGTTTCAGAACCATAAATGGTTTTAAGAATGAGACTATCAGGGCACCTGGGCAGCTCAGCTGGTTAAGCATCTGACTCTTGATTTTGGCTGAGGTCATTCAGGGTCATGAGATCAAGCCCAGAGTCGGGCGCCCCACTCAAAGGGAGCCTGCTCGAGATTCTCTCTCTCTCCATCTCCTTCTGTCCTTCCCCTACCCTCCACTTCATGCTCACTCTGTAAAATAAATAAATTTTAACAAAAAAAAAAAAAAAAAAAAAAAAAAAAAAAAAAAGAGGGGCACCTGGGTGGCTCAGTCAGTAAAGCATCTGACTCTTGGTTTCCACTCGGGTCATGATCTCAGGGTCGTATGACTGAGCTCCATGTTGGACTCTGCTTGAGATTTTTTCTGCCCCTCCCCTGCTCTCTCAAATAAATCTAAAAAATCTTAAAGAAAAAAGAATGGAATTATGATTCTTTTGTGGATCATTTCACCAATTTTTCTCTTATTCAACACCAGGTACAAACACCACCTTAATACCAATATTAAGTTATGGCAGGCTGCTAGGTAAGAATATTCTGCTATTATCTGTACTGGTGCAGAACTTTTTTAAAAAGGGCTATTTTGGGGCGTCCGGATAGCTCAGTGGTTTGGGCCTCTGCCTTCAGCTCAGGTCATGGTCTCAGGGTCCTGGGATCAAGCCCTGCATTGGGCTCTCTGCTCAGCCAGGAGCCTGCTTCCCTTTTTTCTCTGCCTGCTTCTCTGCCTACTTGTGATCTCTCTCTCTCTGTCAAATAAATAAATACAATCTTGTTAAAAAAATCTATACCATCAACACAAGGATTCTCACTTAATTTTTTTAGATTTTATTTATTTGATAAAGAGAGAGCACAAGCAGGGGAGCAGCAGGCAGAAGGAGAGGTGGAAGCAGACTCCACATTGAGCAGAGAGCCCGATGTGGGGGTCAAATCTCAGGACCCTGAGATCATGACCTAAGCCAAAGGCAGACGCCCAACGGAGTCACCCAGGCATCCTCTCACTTTAGATACATGGGAAACAATTAGAAAGTGTAGTTTAAAATATGGAAGACCTTCAAGATGGCAGTGGCTGGGTGGCTGACTGGCAGACAGGTGAAGGCCCCTACGAGGTAGAAGAGGCAGAGAATCCTCCCCTCCCCACTTCTCTCAATCCCAGGAGCCCAGCAAAAGTGTTGTTTTTGTTTTGTTTTAATGAACAAGTAAACCATACAAGTTGTCAGCATGGGACGGAGATCTACATCATCCACCAAGAGTGGAAAATTTATGAATCCCACAGACCAACCCTGAAAAGCAGCCCAAAGAGAGAATTAAAGAAGGACAGAAACAGTGCATGACGGTAAGAGCTACAGCTTTGAAGTCAAAGGATCCCAAACGGGTTATCCAGGACATGGAGAAATTGGATGAAAGGGAGTTTAACCTCGTACAGCAACCACAGTTAAATGCCTCCACTTGGACCTGCCCTAGGTTGTCCCACCAGCTCCCTTGCCGGGCTCCCCACAACTTGATTCAGAGACCCAAGGTGGATGATACAAGTGCAGCCACCAATGAGAAGAAAGCCACGGCAACCATCAGCGCCAAGCCACAGATCATTAATCCCAAGGCAGAGATTATTTCATTCATGCTCACTCCGTTGAGGGTATGTTGGGAGAATAAATTTGCTGCTCCTCAAAGAAAGTCAGAGGATGTACCTCTGGCCAAAGCAGCTCCCAAATCTGGTCCATCTGTTCCTGTCTCAGCACAGGCTAAGGATGATATTTCTGAAGCTTCCATGAAAGGAATGGAAGGGCTACTATGATAGCTTCTAATGCCGGAGCAGGTTTCTGTTTGGATCATTGGTTTGGGGAAAGAGGTTCTTACTATAGTTAGTGAAAGAGTGACTTTGTTATGGTATTCTTTAAAAAAAAATTTTTTTTAAAGATTTTGTTTATTTATTTGACACAGAGAGAGATCACAAGCAAGCAGAGAAGCAGGCAGAGAGAGAGAGGGAAGCAGGCTCCCTGCTGAGCAGAGCCCGATGCGGGGCTCGATCCCAGGACCCTGAGATCATGACCTGAGCCGAAGGCAGAGGCTTTAACCCACTGAGCCACCCAGGTGCCCTTACTGTTAAGGTATTCTTAAATTAAACTGTAGGATAGTTTAAGCCCTAAAGTTTAAGCTGTGTTCAGAATTTACTGCACCTACAAGAGGATTACTTCATTCAGAACAGGCTGGTTACTGAAGCAGTGCTAACCTCCTCTCCCTCTCATACACCGTTTTCATCCTGTTTGTTCCCCTCCTCCAGTTCTTTGGAAACTTGTGACTGAGGGAACCTTGTTATTTATTTCACTCTCTTCTTGTGTGTGGGGGGCACTGGGGTAGAGATTTCTGGAAAAAAAAAAGTTTACTGCACCCCATCTTGCCTTCTGTGTTTGAGTCATTTTAATATTTTCTTGTAAATATTTTTGTGATCCATTAGTGAAATGGACTGCAATGTCATTTCCTAATACAAAGCAAGATATGTAGAAAGAAAACATTTAATGCTTTGATTAAAATTATTTCCCTCTGACCTACACTTTCAGTGTTTCATGGAATAAATGTTCTACACCAAGAAAAATAAAATAAAATATGAAAAGACTTGAATATTCACCGTCCATCTCCACGAGCAGCTGATTGAGTGTGTTCTCCTGCTCACTCTGCCCCCCGAAGTTGCCTCTTCCTCTTTTCCTTCCCACGGCATCTATTTCATCAATGAAGAGAATGCAGGGGGCGTTCTTGCGAGCAAGGGCAAATAAGTCTCGGACCTGGATAAAAATATAAACACTAGAGTCACTTAACAAGTGAATATTATTTTCCTCCTACTAAAATAAGCATCATGCTTCCATCTAATAGGAAATCTTTTTGTTAACATACTATACTGTATAGTACATATTTTAAAAGTTATAAGCAAGGAAGTGGCAAATGAAGTTGGTGGGTAACTGTCTTAAGGTGAGCAAACATTTTTTCTATAGCATCGTAAGATACTGTATATATCACAGGCACTAACAATATCTGTTATTTTTATAGCAACTTAATACTACACATTTTTGCCCTACAAAAAGATGAGTCAGGGCGCCTGGGTGGCTCAGTGGGTTAAGCCGCTGCCTTCGGCTCAGGTCATGATCTCAGGGTCCTGGGATTGAGGCCCGCATCGGGCTCTCTGCTCGGCAGGGAGCCTGCTTCCTCCTCTCTCTCTGCCTGCCTCTCTGCCTGCTTGTGATCTCTCTCTGTCAAATAAATAAATAAAATCTTAAAAAAAAAAAAAAAAAAAAAAAAAAAAAAAAAAGGATGAGTCAATGGCCCCTGTAGGGGCACCTGGGTGGCTCAGATGGTTATGCCTCTGCCTTCAGCTCAGGTCATGGTCCCAGGGGCCTGGGATCGAGCCCTGTGTTGGGCTCCCTGCTCAGTAAGGAGTTTGCTTCTCCCTCTCCCTCTGCCATTCCCTCTGCTTGTGCTCTCTGGCTCGCTCTGTCAAATAAATAAAATATATAAAATCTTTAAAAAATAAAAAAAGATAATGCTGTAGAACTGTAGACTTTATATTCAGATTAAAAGTTCAAACTACTCTGGGGTTTGCATTTCATGCCCAAGGCAGCTGCAAGCAGACACGCACTAACAGATCTAGGCAGTACACATACACACAGAGAAGGCAGTGACTGAGCCATGTCCCCACAGGGATCATCACCCCACAGCTTAGACACAGTGTCCTGCCCTTAGCCCTGCTGTTGCTGGAGCAGGTGTGAGGATCCCGCACCTATATTCTGTCCTACTAAACATGTCCCTTCATGCCACTAGTTCAAGTGGGTTGAAGGAATGGGCATCCCCACACCTTTCCGCCAGCCAAGAGTTCAGAGTTTCAAAAACAATCTCCCATGCCTCACATCCCTCTTCCCCTCACTCACCGAAGTCCAACTCTCCCTGTCACCCTTTCCTCCCTGGACTTCCAGGTTTTCACTGCTATACTTCTCTGAACACATCCTCTAGGGTAACTCATGTTACCTAGGCCCTCCCCCACTCAACTCCAGATCTGTGATCAATAAACCATCTCACACTCTTCCCTAAATACTTCCTTCACCCTCTTGCCTGAACTCTAATTTGGCTGACACTGCAAAGCTCTCAACTGGAAAGGGTTTTTGTCTTTCCTTCCAGGCCCGTGGGAGTTGAAGTCTACCTCATATGTTGTGACTACTGCCAAAATAATTCTGCTGGAAAACCCCTGCTCATCGATGTTCTCAATATGGGGCAGAGACATGACCCTCCTGGTTATAGTACTCCCTGGGCCTGATTTCTCCCTTTTCCACCCCTCCCTCACTGGACATTATTTTCTAAGTGGTTCCTGGTTGGTTGGTCCCCTGAAGCACCTATTTCCATCACCTTCACTGCCAAGGTTTCCCTAACACAACCAGCTTCCCAGTCTACTCTGACACCCTCCCGTTGGTCTGGCCTACTCATGGGCTCACGCCTCTCTGACTGCCAGCTCCTCTTCGGTCTCCACCCCATTAGATTCACTGCTTTCTCCTCACCCACAGCTCCTCTCCTGTCTTCAGTCCCCCCACTGCTCCGGCCCATATCAGATGCCACAACATCAGCAACACAACACCTTCAGACTCCCCTAGCTGCTTGACAAGACCCATATGAATCTACCTACTCTACCGAAGATGCCATCAGGGGTAAGACACATCATTAACACATTTGCCATTGACTGAAAAAATAAAAAATTAAGAAAAATTTTAAATCCTGCCAGTTGATGACATAACACCTGATTATATGCTATATCCTGATGTCTGGAAAGACAACTATGATAGCACTTTACCCCTCCTAGGTGTTTAAAAAAAGTTAACATTTAATGAAATACACAAGAGTTAAAATTTAAGTGTTGCTTTAAAAGTTAATCCACATTCACTCTTCCTGATTTCAAAACTTACTATAAAGCAGTTGTAATCAAGTCTGCGGTACTGGTATAAAGACAGACATACAGATCAACAGGACAGAATTGAGAGTGAAGTAATTAAGCCCATGTACCCATCTATGGTCAAGGATGCCAAGACCATTCAATGGGAAATCATCTTTTTAACAAATGCTGCTGGGGAAACTGGATACACACATGTCAAAGAGTGACAGTGGACCCTTACACCTTGCTGCATTAACTCAAAATGGATCACAGACCTAAATGTAAGAGCTAAAACTATAAAACTCTTAAGACAAAAACATAGTAGTAAATATTTATGACCTTGAATTTGGTGACAGATTCTTAAATATGATACCAAGTCCAAGTAATGGCAAAAAAAATTAAAGAATGGATACACTGGTCTTTATCAAGATTAAATGCTTTTGTGCTTCACTATCAAGAAAGAGAAGAGGCAAACCACAGAACAGGAGAAATTACTTGCAAATAATGTATCTGGTTAGGATTTATTACCCAGAATAGACAAAGAACTCTCACAACTCAATGTCAGAACGACAACCCAATTAACAGATGGCACTAGTTTGGGCCAGGGCCATCTTTACCAACTCCATATTTGGGGAGAAGCTCAGGGGAAAGGTGTGGAAGCTGTGCCATTGTAACAGAACAAAAGACTTACTCTAGCTGGACCCACACCAACAAACATCTCCAAAAACTCAGATCCACTAACGGTGATGAAAGGGACGTTGGCTTCTCCAGCTGTGGCCTTAGCTAGCAGTGTCTTTCCAGTGCCTGGAGGACCGGTGAGAATGGCACCCTTCAGATATAAAAAAGGAAAGTATCTTTAACTAGAATTTCAGAAAAGTAAATTGCATATCTGCAGGCAATTCTGAGATATAAATCTGTCTATAAACTCTACTGACATATACTGAATGTTCCTTAAAACATCTGAACTATGGCAAAACATTTTTATATTAGTAAGAAAAGGATTACTTAGAGATGTTTTAAAAACTTAGTAAGAATGTGAAATCTTAAATTCTTCGCCTGTTTTATAAGATTTTTAGTGTTGCTTTTCAGACCTTTAGACTTAGGCTGAATATCTACTAATGAACCAACTGAGGTTTACTTAAATAAGTCAAGGAGACACAAAACAACACACTCCCAAATTACATTCTGCTTACTTTCTTCCCTTTAAAATTTTACAAATGAAGTAAAAATCTAATGACCAATTGTGAACATAGCTAAAAAGAAAAAATGTGCTTGCTCAAACAGCAGAATTATTTAAGTTGTGGAGATGCTTCAGTATGATGCACACAGGTACTAAGAAAGTAACAACCAATTATAAAAATTATCAAATATGATTTTTTTAAATCCATATAGGTAGGACATGAAAATCAAGGAAATTATGATTTCCTTTACAAAGGATTCCTTTAAAGGAAACTTTATTAATGAATTTTTTAAATCATGAAGCATTCTGGATTCTTTTACTTAGAGACTGAGCCTGGCCCTTGGAGTAAAAAGTTCAGTAAGCCCAGCCCATGGTCAACAGTCCTTGGATTTGAGGGGAAGACTTGAATTAGTGTTGCCTATCTCTTCTCCACCAAATCCTGTGTGAGTTTGAGTCCAGGTGCCACACACAGGCAGTGTGTGCTCAGAGTTGCTCAGGGAGAGATAACTGGGTGACAGTGGGGGACAATATGCTTTCATGCACATTTGGTAAGAGATGGGTTATTTAAATCTGACTGGAGGGATAAAAAAGGCAAATCAGGGAAGGCTTCCAAGGGGAGAGAACACAAATCTTTCTGGGAATATACACACTGTATTGCAAGAAGAAACATTTTCACAGACTAAATGACATGGAATAACAAGCAAAGACTGGTTAAGATAGAAGGAGAATAACAGATACTTTATCCTAAGTCATCAAACTTCATAAAATTATAACTTTAGAGATCAAGAAGTAATTCAAAAGATTTTGGGGTTAATTAGTTGAAAATAATCATCTGAAAGTTCACTTTACCTTTGGGATTTTTGCTCCTAGATCTTGATATTGCTTTGGGTTTTTCAAAAAATTCACAAATTCCATTATCTCTAGCTTGGCCTCCTCACAGCCAGCCACATCTTTGAACTTCACATCTATTTCATCCTTCAAGACTTTGGCAGTGGTTTCTCCAACACTGAAGAGTCCACCCATCCCCCGGCCTGTCCGGCCAATCCCGGCAGGCCCTCTTCGGATGGTGTAGAGTAAGAAAGCGATGATGAGCACTGTAGGCAACATGCTCAGGAGAAACGAGCTGAAGGAAACCACACACAACACTGACATGTTTTTAAGTCTGTTAAACTCTGGCTTTGTACATGTTTTGTAAGATAGACTTTTTGATAACTGCTAAGGGTATGAATTGTATAGATTTTCTATTTTTAGAAAAACTGAATATTCTAAGATTTGTCTGAGGCACAAAGAGACCTTAGTGCCTCGATATCACTGACGTAGAATTGCAGAAGATGACACCGAAGATAAAGCTGTTCTTTCTGCGATGTCTACTGAGATTTTCTTTTTACCCCGAAAATCACCCTTTATGCACAATACAGACCTAAACTGTAATTTACTATCATTACATCTACAGCTCAAAGACATTTCTTTTGCATTACTTAAAAATTTTAACATTTTTAATATGATCTGGTGTTAGCTTGGGCAGAAATTCCAGTTCTCTTATTGGAATACATTGACTTATTCTAAAGAGATGTCTTCCAAACATCAAATCCTTGCCAAGTTAACAGCAGATCAGCTTCCAAAGTCCCGTTTACAGTGGTGACAGCTATTGCTTGCTGAGTGCTGTGCAGCTTGTGCAGAGGTAAGAGCCTGACTCCTGGGGGAGCAATCATTTGTCCTTCAGACTAGTGCCTGCTCTAGACGACTCTGCTCAGAGAGGACGTAAAGCTGGGGGATGCCTTTTGCCTTAGTAAATTTCAATACAGTCATGGGTAAGGATACATACCCGTATTGGTTAATATAAGCAATTTAGCTGAACTTACCCAAAGAAATTTAGGTCAAAACCTTGTAGACCAGTTAGCTCAAAAACAAAACAAAAACCAAAACCAGGATCTACTTTCTAAGTTTTCATCTTTTACACTAGTTTAAATGCCCCTACAGCAGGCAGCAAGAACCGTGAAAACTTTACCTTTGGTTTATTTCTGGACGGCAAAAAAATACTCACTGACAGTAAAGGTTTAAAAAATGGTGCAACAAAACTTTCCATAACATTTCAGCAGCCTAGTTAATTGATTATATGACAGCCCTGGGGGCTGAGGGACACAGCCTTGGTGAAACCACCCCAATAGCTATGTGGATCTAAATAATGGAGGGAAACTAGGTCTACAGAAACCGAGACATAAGAAAGTCTCTAAAACAGAGTAATCATCAGCTCGAATAGCACACTAGCAATTTGTTTTTCTGCTCTTTTACATATTCAGAAAATTTAAGATTTCTTTCTATTTTTGCTCTTGAACTGGTAACTCCATAATGAGGTACACCTCAATGCGAATGAAGTGACCGTGAGGAAATCTACCCGGTGTAGTATGTGGCTGAGTACCCAAAGACAATATAATCCCCAAAGGAAAGACAAGTGACTCTTAAAATCAATGGGCCCTTCCTGAAAGACTCAGACTCATAAGTGATTTTATTAAAGACAACCCCTAAGAGGGGCGCCTGGGTGGCTCAGTGGGTTAGGGCCTCTGCTTGGGTCATGATCCCAGGGTTCTGGGATCGAGCCCCGTATCGGGCTCTCTGCTCAGCAGGGAGCCTGCTTTCCTTCCTCTCTCTCTGCCTGCCTCTCTGTCTACCTGTGATCTCTGTCTGTCAAATAAATTAAAAAAAAAAAAAAAATTTTAAAGACAACCCCTAAGAGAAGAAGCAAGTTCTGACAAGAAAGGAAGAAGAGTTACTTAAAATTCTTGGGAAACTCTGAAACATAAATGTAAATGAAGGTTAAAAGACGGTGACGCCATTCTTTCACACAAGAGGACTCTTCACCCTAAAATCCTACTAAAGGATGGTCATACCCCAATCTATTGCTTAATCAAAGATAAATACGAATGTGTAGAAAATTGGTCAGGAGCAAAAACCTATAAATTACCTAAGATTTACAAGAAGTCCGGCTACACCGAGAAATGCCTGTTTGAGAATGCTGTCTGTACCTTGCCACCTGGTGACAGAACACACACTGAGCACAAGGCCCGGTCAACAGTCTTCTTACCCGTCACTTTCGGCAATGTAGACTACAGGAACCCGATTCTCCCCTTCTATGCCCAATTCCTGCTGTAAGGTTTCCAGATTCCGCTCAAAGGTGTCCACACTGCCAATATTAAACCAGACGTATTGCTATAAAAACACAAAAACAAAATATCCTAAGAATGAAAGGGAAGCAAAGTTTAATTTACTGTAACGTTCAACTTTTAAAGGATTTCTCAGAAATACCAAAAATTCAGAATCTGAAAAACCCCAACAATAAAAGAAGACTGGTTTTAATAATGCAGCAATTAAGTTTCACTCAGTGAAAACACTCGGCAATCTTTGCTAATAAGCATTTCTTAAGCAATATTCCTTAGTGGTTCTACAACTATAAACTCAAACAAGTGAAAAATCTATTTAAAAAGACAAGCCTTTTGGGGTGCCTGGGTGGCTCAGTGGGTTAAGTCGCTGCCTTCGGCTCAGGTCATGATCTCAGGGTCCTGGGATCGAGGCCCGCATTGGGCTCTCTGCTCAGCGGGGAGCCTGCTTCCCTTTATCTCTCTGCCTGCCTCTCTGTCTACTTGTGATCTCTGTCTGTCAAATAAATAAAATCTTAAAAAAAAAAAAAAAGATAAGCCTTTTCATAAATACGTATCTTTTTCCTCTTCTTCATTTCCCACACACTTCTAGGCTGCCTATTTCCAACTAAAAACTAATGGGACACAGTAACAACAGGTAAAGTTTACTGAGCACTTGCTAAATGTCAGGCATCCTTCTTAGTCCCTTAGATACATGAACTCCTTCCATCTTCAGAAATCCCCTAAGAAGGAGGTGCTATCACTATAAGTCACATTCAAAATCTGAACATTAGGAAGGCACCCCCACCAGCCTACGACAACAAGGCGTATCTTGCTGTGCCAGCTGTTACTCTCCTATTCACCTGATCTGGCGAGTTACTGAGACCCTTGAGAGGAACAGCTGAAGGCTTTGAAGCAACGGCTACTTACCCCCCAGCACCAGCACGTAAGTATTCCCCGCTGTACTCGCTGTTTATTGGCTGAAGACCAGCCCTCTTCCTGTCCCCTTTTTACAGACAAGAAAACTACGGGGGTGACTTCACTTGCTCATGGTTACAAATCTATTAAGAGGCTGGATCCAGGGGACCTGGGTGGCTCAGTGGGTTGAGCCTCTGCCTTTAGCTCAGGTCATGATCTCAGGGTCCTGGGACTGAGTCCTGCATCGAGCTCTCTGCTTGGCAGGGAGCCTGCTTCCCACTTCCCACCCCTTTTCTCTTTGCTTGCCTCTCTGCCTACTTGTGATCTCTTTCTGTCAGATAAATAAATAAAATCTTAAAGAAAAAAAAAAAAAGAGGCTGGATCCAAACCCAAGCAGTCTGGCTGGCTACTGAGCCAGGGACCCTATCTGGCATGTCACACTGCCTCTTCCACAACCACACACCTACCTACCAATACTCACACTTACGGAGTTTCTAATACACAAGAACCCACTCTAAGCACTCAGCAAGTAGTAGTTGCATTTTACAGCATGAAAAGACTCTGTTCCTTCTTAAATCTGCAATCGCTTTAAAAAGTGGGTTTTTTTCCCATCAAAACAATAAATCTAGAATATAAAACTCAGACAATTCACAGAGGAGAGTAACTTGTCATCCCGTATTCCTCCCACCAACCAGTGCTACTGAGTGGAGGATATCACTCTGATATTTCTCTCCAAGTATCTAAACACAAAAGATGGAGAGTAAGTTTTGTAATAAGTGTATTTTTTCTTAAGTTTTACATTATACAACAATGGTCCTTGCTAAGCTGTGCACTTCAAAGCTACAAGATTCCTGTGGTTACAGGCCCCCAGCAAGTCAGTAACAGGTTAAGCACGTGTGACTGAGCATTCCCTTACTTAGTGCCTATTTCCAGTTGGACATGACAAGACGCATGACTCCTATTAGAGAATTGGGGCAGATAAAGGACCAGCAGCAGATCTGGAGGCCAGATCTAGTTAAGGGCCTCTGAGGGTGGCTCCTAGCCCTCCACGTGATTCTTCAGATACTGAAGTTCAAAAACCCCCAGCTCATGATCTCATTTAGCACTAAACCCTAAAGAGTTGTTATTGAGGTTCTGATCTTAGCAATAAAGAAACCCAGGCTTAGGGGACTTAGGTCACAGAGCTAGTCAAGAGGAGAGCTAATGTGCAGCTGGATCTGTCAGACTCCAAAGCCTTGCTTACACAACACAGCAACTGACACTGCTACTCTAGAATCAGGACACTGAAAATCTTCTGTTTCTGAAAGCTCAAAATAAAAGTATTTTATTAAATAAAACAGGTAATACATGCCCTCTGTAGAAAACTAAGGAAATACAAAGAAAATAAGAAGCATCTGTAAACTCAACACTCAGAGACAAACACTATTAGCAATTCTGATGCCATTCAAGATCATATTCATATCCCCTTTATGATCTTGAAGCATGCACAATTCTGAAATTCATATAAAATCTTAACTGCAATATAAAGGAGAGACAAAAAGAAAGCAATTTATAATAAAATGGTATGAATTTCAATACATAAATGTTTGTGGCCACTGCTTTAGTGGCAAGACTGAAGAGAAATGAGGAGCCCCTAACATTAACCAGGGGCCTACTGTGGACATTTATCGATTTCCAAGTTTCCGCTCTAGAAACAACGTTTTGGAGGACATCCTTGCATAAACATCTTTACATGCATCCTTACTTCCCTAGGATACAGTCCTAGAAGCAACATGACTGAGTGTGTGCGTACTTTCAAAACTGCTGATAAATACTCTGCCAAACTGTCCTCTTGAAAGGGAGTGCCAATTTAATTTCCAGCACTAAAACTGTGAGGGATAGTTCTGGGGAAAAAAAAAAGTAGTGTGGTTATTAATGCACATTTCATCATGACTGAAATACCAGAGCCATACAGCTTTACAAATACTCCTCTGTTTACTAATGTGCTCAGAAAGAAGGGGTCACCATCAGTTCTAGTTTTCCTTAAGTGTCACCCTACCCAGGCAGGATGATTAGGGAACGTTTAAGCAAAATCATCTGGAAGGAGGGATGCAACCTGGTAAAGAGATCTGGTCCTGGGGGAGGGCGGTAAGACAACAGGACACCGAGGGACTAGGAACAGCCCTCGAAGGCAGGCCCACGGAAGGCTGGGGACCCCTGGGAACCTCATTTGCCCCTCTGCTGCCCTCCCCAACAATCCCCTCTACCTGGTCTAGGGGGTCTAGAGTAGAGTTCAAACTGGTGGACCAGATATACAAATTCTTTTTGAAATCAGAAAAGAAATTTAAGTCAGAATAATCCATATCACGTAACAGTTGGGAGAGATATGATCAGAATGCTTCTTAAACCAATCTGAAAAAACCTACCTCGAAACATAAACAATTCAGTTTTAACAGTTTTTCCCTAACCAAACAACTGTTTTCTCAGTCTTGAAAAATCACAGATGACACCAGAACACTGAAAACTAGGATTTCACAGTTTCCTAAATGTATAGCCAAATGATTACCAAAACCAAACCAAAACTGACCCAGTTTTCGTAACCCAACTACATACACAGCGTTCACATTCTCACCCATGGTAGTGAAATTTGCAAGTGCTCTGCTGCCTAATTATGATATCTGCAGCACACAGAGCTATTGCAATGTGAGGAAAGCTCGCTTTTCAACTCCAGATCTGAGAAGTTAATTTATAGTTAATCCACATCAATTAGTAAAATCATTTACCCCATCAACGGGAGTTTTTCCTGGTGTAAAAGTCACTCGAACAAAACGCTTGTTGACGACTTCCAGTCTGTCTACCTGGAATTTTAAAAAGTTATATATTTAGACATAAATTTACAGAAGAGATTTGAGATGGTCAAGCACATTAAAATCGCACACAGTAGTTTATTTTAGACACACAAAGAACCATGACAAAAAATACAGGGAGGAAGCATGTTCCCCTTCCAAGCTGAAAAATAAAAACGTCACAAACACTGCTGAAGCACCCAGTCATGTCCCCTTCCCAGAGGTGGCATTAGGTGCTGACTGTCCCAAAGCACGTCCTGGCACTTGTGCCATGCATAGACATAACCCTAAATATATACTCGCTGTTGCCTGTCTATAGGACTTTAAAAACAGTCTTGCTTGGTATATATTCTTCTGCACTTTTTTCCCCCTCCTTGTATTTGTGAGGTACACCCTTGTTGACCAGCCAGATCAGCATGGTATTCCATTTTATGCGCACACCCCAAGTTATTTATCCATTTAGGCTGTTTCAAAACATTCGCTACCACTAACTGTTATGAACAGTCCTGAGTATACGCTCCTAGGCACATCTTCAAAAATATCTCTGGACGTGTACCTGTAGCTAGACACAGTAAGGCTGGGCTGCATGATATACGTACTTTAGTAGACACCATGAAACTGCTCTCCAGTTCACAACGCACAACAAAATATTCCTATTGGTCTTCAGTCTCACTTGCTATTAGAAGACTTTCATTTTGCCATTCTATGGGTATAAAATGAAATAAGCTTTTTTTTTTTTCCCTGTAACATCCTAACTACAAGGTTCTAAAGAACACTAAAAACCTCACTCGAAAGTTTGGAGTGGACTTGGAGCCTGAGCCCTCTGGAAGAGGCTTGCCTCCTGCTGTCATTAAGCATGCTTTGGCAGAAGTCTAAAAGGTACAAGTCAAAAATGGAAAGTGAGGGAGCCCTGGGTAATTCCAGGAGGAGCTGGGACAGAGGACTATCTGTTCCTAAAGGCACGCCATCTGGAAAGGAGTGACTACTCCCTATAAAACTTCTGGGACAACAGCAGACAGATTTCAAAGAACCAGGGGGTCAAAAGTAGATGCCTCTCTGGAGAATCTCCCCCAAGGCCCTGTCACCACACTTGGAAGGATGGCTACAGCCCCCTCAACACACACACACAGACACAAATCACTTCTTAGAAAGCGGGCTCTCCCAACATCTGGGATATACACATAAATATCTTGGCTTCCACAAGAAACATTTGCCTCAAAAATCTGAGTAAATAATCGTTTCCATTTTTCCATCCTCAACCTTACTCTACAACCTTTAAAAATAACTTTTGAGGGGCGCCTGGGTGGCTCAGTGGGTTGAGCCTCTGTCTTTGGCTTAGGTCATGATCCTGGGGTAAAGTCCCGCATTGGGCTCTCTGCTCAGCAGGGAGCCTGCTGCCCCCTCCACCCCCCGCATGCCTCTCTGCCTACTTGTGATCTCTCTGTCAAATAAAATCAATCTTAAAAAAAAAAAACCAAAAAACTTTGGAGGGGCACCTTGATGGGTTAGTCAGTTGAACCTCTCTGACTCTTGATCTCTTGATTTAGGTTCAGGTCGTGATCTCAGGGTCCTGGGATCCAGCCCTGAGTTGGGTTCTGCACTTGGTGCCGAGTCTGCTTGTCCCTCTCCCTCTGCTCCTCCCCCTGCATACTTTCTTGCTCTCAAATAAATAATACCCTTAAAAAAAATAAAAACAACTTTTGATTCTTTATGTTACCCAGTATCACTATCTCACCTTTATTTTTATCCATTTTCCTTGATGAAAAGCCCAGTACCAAGAGGTTAAATTTCCCCAGTGACACAGCAGCCCGGTTTTCTCACTATCAGTTCATTTAATCAGTTCTAAGGTGGACATTTTTCATATTTTAACTTGAGAAATTAGGGTATGTTTGACACTAGTATTATTTTATAGTTTCAATGGCAGCTTACTAAATTTTTCTTAGGAATACATAAAATAATGTGTCTTACAGTCCACAGCATCTCAAAGATACTGGAATATAGTCTCACTAGGTAAAGACCTGCTGGTATGACAAAGCCTCCTGAGCAGCCTTGCCTGGACTTAGAGCCCATCTGTTCTCACTTTCAACACCCGCTGCCCCTTATTTACCCAATGCCAAAGCCATGGGAGATTAAGAGCCCTGGAAGTATAAAGGAGCCGGGAGAGGCTGGCACACTATAGCAGGAGGAAGAGGTGACCGAAGAGCACACAGGAAGAGTAGATGGAGGGAGAAAGTACATGGAGGATGGCGGGAGCAAGACCAAAGCTAGGTTCTAGCAGAAGCACAAGAAAAGGATTTTGTGGTATATGTGGGGATTGCTGGGCGAAAACAAACAGGGTTTTTGGTTGCAAGTACTTTTTCCAGGATTTAAAAAAAAAAAGAGAGAGAGAGAGAGAGAGATGATAATAGTAACTTTACCATGGACAAGCTGTGTAACTAGCTGACTGTTACTTTATTGGTGCAATCTACTGAATTCACCTTTGAAACCACTAAAACCACCACTCCCACAAAATACTTACTACTCCTTTGGAAAGATAGTTATTGACAAAGTCCTTCCATGTGATTTCTCTCCCGGAGCTCCTGAACAGGAAGTAAAACATGACTCCACCCCAAAATAGAGCAGTCCAGAGAAAGTACATCCTGAATTCCTTGTCATCCCATGGAAAGTCACCCTGGGCAAAGAAGGAGACAGTCTCTGTCAAGACTGAAATGTCACAACATGATCTAGGCCATACTGGCCACAAATCCCTCCCAACTTCCCCTGCAGCCACCCCACACCCTCCAAATTAATACCCAGTTTGGAATCACACCTTCTGGAATCTGGACCACCAGTGAGAATCGTCTTTCTTGCCACCTCGTTTTCCACCGCCACCAACTCCTCCTCCAGAAGGGCGTGAGGTAGCAGCTGGCTTTGATTCTGTTCACGAACAGAGAGCACATATACCAACACAGCAGATTTTATATCTCTCAACAAAGTTTCCATTAATATAGTTTAATAAAAGACTTACTACAAAAGTTCTTACAATAACTTGTTGATCTTTTTTCATTAAGATATATCCAGAGCCAACTATTAATAGTTGTGACCTCTGTGTTGTATTGTATGCTTAGAAATAGACGCAGGCCTTTTATTTCTGGGAATCAGGAATAGGAAACCCTTCAGCACCCCATCTCAGGTACTCATCAACCAGCAACTTCCAGAATCGGCCTGTGTGTTACAGTGTCATGACAACACTTGGTATTCAAAGTATGGATGGATGAGTCTGAAGGAAATACTGTTTCACTCTGTGCAACTAAGATACACAGGAGGCAGAGTTTCATCAGGCCACCCTAATGCTAGCTTCGTTACTTGATAGTTACATTGAAGTTCTGTAAGGCAATCCAATCCTATACCTCAACTAGATTTAAACCAAGTATAAAAATCATTGAGCACAGATGAGCTATACTCCTGGGAGACAGAATCATTAATTCTATTGTTACTGTGGCTTTAGAACATGTTTTGACCTTGACTGAGGAATCAGAAGCATATCTGGGATTAGAATCCAGCTTTGTTTTCCAATCACTTTGACACCTTGAGATTTTACTTAATCTCTTCATGCTCCTGTCAAATAGGAACAGTAACATGCGAATAATGTCATTTTCTCTATTTTATAGAGTAGTATCAAAAAAGAGAGGGAAGTTCCAGTCTTTGAAAAAAATCAAAACCTTATACAAATCCAAAAAAAGGACTTCCTGTGAAATAGCTTATGGCAACTGAGGAGTCTGAAGTGAGAAAGGATACTGACAGCATTTGAGGAAGCTTGCCAGCGCTTTACACACACTATCCCGTGACACCTGCACAATACACCGACAACCGGGGGTGTACCCATTTTACAGATAAAAAAGGCATAGCTTAAGAAATTTGGTAAATAACTGGTTGTAGTGTTAAGTGACATTGAGAGAGTGACAGAGTTGTGTTTGAGGTGAACGTAAACGAATTTCCGAATTCCCACTTGTAGGTAGAAAGGAGGGGCTCCCCTTTCCCACTCCCATGAACTGAATACTGTCACAGTTTCTTCCGTAAGCGAGGCATGATTTTGATACCCAAACAAACAAACAAACAAAAAAACCTTACCCACTAAAATAAGCTTGCAAGAATTTGAAATTAGTCTCTGTTACGGGATGAAAATGTATTCTCTCCCAAACTCATGTGCTTAGAGTCCTAGCCCTGTGGTCTTACTACACTGTGGTCTTACTTGGAAATAGAGTCTTCAGAGAAAAATAATCAAGTTTAAGATGAGGTCTTATGGGTAGATCCTAGTCCAATATAGTGGTCATTCTTATTAAAACAAACCAGAAATGCACAAAGAGAAGGCAGCAAAGGAGAAGACAGTCACCTATCAAGGAGAAAGGTTTGAAACAAATCTTTCCCCCATGATCTTCAGACGAAACCAACCCTGCCAACATACTGATCTTGGACCTCCGGCCTCCAGAACTGGGAGACACATACTTGAGCTGCTCAGGATGCCCAGCTGTGCAGTTCTGTTACCGCAGCCCTGGGAAACCAATACCAGTGAACATCTCCCCACCCTACTTTCTATCCTCTCATAGAATCACAAATACTACTCTAACATCTTCAACTACTGTGCAGTGACTCCTCTACTATGCAGGACGGGAGGCTGCAGCCACCTAGCACAGAGTTCCTGACGTGATCACCCCACCATCATGCACACAAGGGGCTTCTGCACATGTCTTAGGTGAGGCAGGGTCTGAGAGAGGCACTGAGAGAGGTCTGTAATGAGGCACAGGGCTGGGAAAGAGTACAATGCATTTCTAAAGTTGTTTGACAAGAATCCCTACTACTGGGACAGGAGTGGGACACATGTGAAAATGTGACATGACTGGCTCTATTTTAAAAGCAGACCTATTCTTCTTAATCTACCCCCAAACGAAGATAAAAAGACGAGCCACCATGACCCTGGGAAACACTGTACATACAAACTGCGCAGGTTTCCAGTCAGGCCACACTAGTGCTGCTCCCTTCTCTTAGCCCCTGGCCTTGTTTTCACTCCGTGCATTCTCTGAGCATCTATTTGTCTCTCCGACTAGAACTAGAATTAGAACCAAGTTCACTTAAAAACGAGGGCTGTACTCTGGAAAACAGTATGGAGTTTCCTCAAAAAGTTAAAATAGAGCTACCCTATGACCCAGCAATTGCACTACTGGGTATTTACCCCAAAGATGCAAACATAGTGATCCGAAGGGGCATATGCACCCCAATGTTTATAGCAGCAATGTCCACAAGAGCCATGGAAAGCCAAGGAAAACTATGGAAAGGGCCTAGATATCCATCAACAGATAAATGGATAAAGATGTATATTGTTGGAACAATATACAATGGAATACTATACAGTCGTCCAACCCCCCCCCCCCGGCAAAAATGAAATCTTGCCATTTATAATGACACGGATGGAACTAGAGGATATTATACTAAGCGAAATAAGTCAATCAGTGAAAGACAATTATCATATGATCTCGCTGTTATGTGGAATCTGAGAAACAAGGCAGAGGATCATGGGGGAAAAGAGGGAAAAAAATGAAATGGGACAAAACCACAGAGGGAGACAAACTATAAAAGACTCTTAATCTCAGGAAACAAACTGGAGGTTGCTGGAGTGGAGGGGGGTGTGGGAAGTATGTGGTGGCTGGCCAATGGACACTGGGGAGGGTATGCGCTATGGTGAGTGCTGTGAATTGTGTAAGACTGATGAATCACAGACCTGTACCCCTGAGACAAATAATACATTGTATGTTAATAAAAAAATAAAAATAAATAAGTAAGTAAGACCCACCTTCTGTATGTGGTTGTTAAAATAAAACTTTTCCACTGGCTGACTCAAAAAAACAAAGACTGTATTGTAATTTTCCTTACATTTCCCTAAAAACAAAGATGCCAAATGAAATGTGACAGACATTATGCTAAATGTTATCACACACGTGAAATGGGGACAGGAGACTCATGGACTACACAGTTCTCCCAGCCACCAAGCTCTAAGAAACCCTATCTGAAACCCAAGCTCATACAGGTTCTGAGGAACTCTGAAAAACACCACACTATATCAAAATATGTGCCAGATACATATGCATGTATTAGGTTTCTAAAATTTTTTTTAATTAAAAAAATTTTTTCTTAAAGATTCTATTTATTTATTCGACAGGCAGAGAGAGAGGAAAGTAAGCAGGCTCCCTGGGATCATGACCTGAGCTGAAGGCAAAGGCTTTAATCCACTGAGCCACCCAGGCCCTGGATTTCTAAATTTTTAAAAAATGATTTAGATGTGTAAAATATATTGATGAAATTTGCAGTTAAATTCAACTGATACTTCGACATCAGCCACAGCAACTTCTTTTAAGACACTTCTCCAAAGGCAAAGGAAACAAAAGCGGAAATGAACTTTGGGGACTTCATCAAGATAAAGAGCTTCTGCACAGCAAAGGAAATAGTCAAAAAAACAAAGAGACAACCCATGGGATGGGAGAAGATATTTGCAAATGACACTACAGACAAAGGGCTGATATTCAAGAGGTATAAAGAACTTCTCAAACTCAACACCCAAAAACCAAATAATCAAGTAAAAAAAAAGGGCAGACAATATGAGCAGACACTTCTCCAAGGAAGACATACAAATGGCTAACAGACACATGAAAAAGTGTACATCATCATTAGCCATCAGAGAAATTCAAATCAAAACCACACTGAGATACCACCTAACACCAGTGAGAATGGCAAAAATTAACAAGACAAGAAACAAGCCTTAGAAAGGATGTGGAGAAAGGGGAACCCTCTTACACTGTTGGTGGGAATGCAACTTGATACAGCCACTTTGAAAAACAGTGTGGAGGTTCCTCACAAAGTTAAAAACAGAGCGACCTTATTACCTGGCAATTACACCACTGGGTATTTACTTCAAAGATACAATGTAGTGGAAAGAAGGGCCATAGGCACCCCAATGTTCATAGCAGCAATATCCACCATAGCTAAACTGTGGAAATAGCTAAGATGCCCTTCAACAGATGAACGGATAAAGAAGATAAGGTCCATATATACAATGGAGTATCATGCCTCCATCAGAAAGGATGAATACCCAACTTTTGCATGAACATGGATGGGACTGGAGGAGATTATGCTGAGTGAAAGAAGTCAAGCAGAGAGAGTCAATTATCATATGGTTTCACTTACCTGTGGAGCATAAGGAATAGCGCGGAGGACATTGGGAGAAGGTAGGGAAAAATTAAGCAGGGGGAACCAGAGGGGGAGACGAATCACGAGAGACCGTGGACTCTGAGAAACAAACTGAGAGTTTTAGAGGGAAGGGAAGTGGGAGGATGGGTTGGCCCAGTGATGGGTATTAAGGAGGGCATGTACTGCATGGAGCACTGGGTGTTATATGTAAACAATGAATCTTGGAACACTACATCAAAAACGAATGACATACTGTATGGTGACTAACATAACATTAAAAATAAAAGGAATAAATATGACTGATACTGACTGATCAGTATCTCTAAGGTAAACTTAAATTAATTCAATTTGAAAATGACAAGAATGAACAGAAAAGTAAGGTGAAATGAAACACAGGGTCTGTAGAATTTTACATGTATTGTAACCTTCCACTTCACAACTGCCTTAGAAGAACACTTCCTTTTTTCAGAGAAAATGACTGGCAACATTATATACTAGAGGAAAGTAGTAAGCTTAAACATAATCTTTTTAAAAGGTACCTTTTTTTTCTCCTGTAACTTCTTTAGATTCACTAGCTTTTTTCCCATTTTTTCCATTAGGAAAGTATTTCTCAAACCCTGTTAGAAAAAAAAAAAAAAAAAAAAACAAACCCTTAGACTAAATTCATTAGGTTTTACGTATGAATGTTCATTTTGAAAGCTGATATACCATTAAAACGCTAAAGCTCAAAATATAGCAGTTTATGTGTAGAAGTAATTCAATGCTTAAATAACCTGAGGTAATAAAGAAAAAAAGCCTCAACTGCATGCCAATTTCATTACCTACAGAAGTGTTATAATTGAATGGGATACATTTTCATCACTGCAATCAGACACAAGTAGATAGGGGGTGGTTTACAGGAGACAGAAGCTGAGAGTCAACCTAAAACAGCTACGCATCTATTAGTGAACACCTGCTCCTGGCACTTTTTAAAAAAGATTTTATTTATTTGAGAGCGAGAGAGCACTAGTAGAGGGGAGAGGCAGAGAGGGAGAGAGGGAGAAGCAGACTCCCCACTGAGCAGGGAGCCTGTCACCTGATATGGGGGCTCAATCCCAGGACACCAGGACCATGACCTGAGCCCAAGTGAGATGCTCTACTGACTGAACTACCCAGGCACCCCACTCCTGGCACATTTTTAACAGATTATAGAACATTATGATCACACCTGAGAGTGTTTACCTTTTGGAGGTCGAGAACAAAATCTTTGATAAGTAGCAATTACATCTGTCAAAAGAGAATTTCTGCTGGTTGTTGCTTGAGTTGTAGCATATCGATAAAGCTGTAACATAACATATATATAAAAGCATAAAAGTTATATCAAGATAAAACCATTGAAAGGACTTCTTTTCCTAGTATCTCAAAGTGAATGAAATGTTTCTCCCCTCAACAGGTGCTCACACTAGCATAGGGGTCTCCACCCTTTGAAGGGGAGGACTTTGGTTGCCTGGGACTGTGCCTCTCTATTCCACCACATGAACCAGGACACCTAAGTTATGATCCAGAAGACAAGAACACTTTAAAATCCTGCCTGAGTTAGAACTGTGGCCCAATTACTACTCTTCATCGGCACATTCACCTTGGCATTGTTTATGCAATTTGTAGCACTCAAAAGACAAACTGATACAGAAAATCTGCTCCTTCGTGCTGTCTCATTTGGAGGGTCTATAAAACGGCAAGACTATTCACCTGAAACCAAGACTATTCACCTGAAATCATGACAGCACTGCTTGTAAATTCATCTTCATTCCAGGATGAGGAAGTTACGGTCCACATTACTGATAATCCTTACACTAGTTAACAGTTGCTAAAGATACCTGATACACTGTCATCCTAGAGAGAATGCAGGTTATGCAAGTCCTGTTACAGACACATCTCTGCTTTAAATAACATATGTGGCTATTATAAAGTTATTTTTTAAATACTGTTTAGGTAAACTGGAAATATAACATAAACAAGCTGAACAAACTCCCTGTTAAATTTTTAGGTTCACAATTAAAAGCAAGGTGCAGTGAGGAGATACATCCAAATGTGGCAGTGGAAAAACTTCAAGAAATCCTATCCCCTGGCAAAGTGAAAATTCACCACCATTTTTGAGGAGAACAAACTTTTAAATACAGATGAGAATGTTTACAGAGAAGTTCATCTGTATTAGTCTCCACCAGCATTGCCTCATTTGGGTCTGATGGGAGGAACAGAACAACACAAAACCACATCTGCCAGGGTGACTATAA
The DNA here is from genome assembly GCF_011764305.1 of Mustela putorius furo. Lineage (NCBI taxonomy): Eukaryota > Metazoa > Chordata > Mammalia > Carnivora > Mustelidae > Mustela > Mustela putorius. The sequence goes on along the minus strand of NW_025422010.1, from coordinate 6,605,335 downwards.
TCAAAAAGACAATTAAAAGTGCTGGTGAGAACGTAGAGAAAGTGGAAAAGGCAGAGCCGCCGGGAACTGGTGACAATGGGAAGCGGTGTAGCCACTTTGTAGAAGTTCAGCATTCTCAATATTACATGCAGAGTCACAATGTGATCTGGTCAGTCCACTCCAACCCAAGAAAATGGAAAACATGTCCACACAGAACCTCTACGTGAATGTTCATAACAGCATTATCCACAAGAGCCAAAAAGGGGAAACAACCCAAATGTCCATCAAGTGCTGATATGTGGTATACTAAACAATGGAATATTACTCAGCCATAAAAATGAATGAAGCACTGATACATGCTACCACATGGATAAATCTTAAAACATTATGCTTATGTTAACTTAAAGATGCTCATGTTAACTTAAGAAATGTTAATGCTCATGTGACAAGCTCATGAAATGCTCATGTTAACTTAAAGAAATCAGACACAAAGGCCACATATTATGTAATTTCACCCATATGAAATGTCCAAAATAGACAAATCCAAAGACAGTAGACTGGCAGTTGCCTAGGACTAGAGGACTGGTTGCAGACAAATGGGGAGTGACTCTAATTTGGTTACAAGGCTTCTTTCTGGGGGTGATGAAATGTTCTGGAATTAGATAGTAGTATGGTTGTATAACCATGTGAATTGTACACTTTAAAATGATTAGTTTTATGGGATGGGAATAAAAAAGTCAATAAGAAATAAAGAATAAGCTGATTTAACTTCAAATTAATACACAATTCTACACAGCAAAATAGGACAGAAGCACTGACACTGATCTTGGTTGACAACAATGCTGGTCTGACAGAATTTGGAGCTTCTGTAGTGTTAGGCCCTCCCTGACCCCTGAGAGCACTTGGCCTAAGAAAACACCACTAACAATAAGCAAGAATGTATCGAATGTAAATAAGGCTTTTCCAATACCAAATCCATTTAGATTAAGATGACCTGTTAGGCAAGGTGGATAAGGCAACAGTAAGTCACACTGATCCACTGAACCATCTATTCCAGGCCATACGCTGCTAAGTGCTGGGGGTCTGGAAGTCAGAACCGATCCCTACCTCCAAGAAACTCAGAAGTGTAGGGGAGAGAGTCCTGAGGACAGACCTACTGCAGGATGGTGTAATACACAAGCACTACAAAACCTCCAAGTACATGCAAGTACAGAGGGAGCACAGGAGGAAGGGTTTACATGTTCAGGGGACCTAAGGATGTCATAAGAAAAGCGACATCTAGGCCTGGGATTCAAAGAACCTGTAATCACCAGGCAGACGGTGTCAGAACTTTTAATTTTGTTAAAGCCAGAAATCTCAACTTTTGAATGACATCTTTAACACATCTCTTATTAAGAACTTCACCTACACATCTGTAATGGGAGAAAACAGCTAGTTCCCAGGCATGCCACCATGAGGATCAAATGTAGTTACGTATGTAAAAGCACTGTTAAAATCATATGGTGATACCTCGATTTAAATTACCATTTCCAATTATTTTGAAAGCCCCTGGAGAGTAAGGGTTCTTTACATCACCATATAAAGTAAGTCTTTATGTCACTGTAAAGTACAGAATTGGGCATAAGGCATATACACCATAAACATTTACTGACCAATAAACTCTCTATTTTCAAATTGTGTTAACCTAGAATACCTCTAGCAATAATCCTGAACCTGCTTTTAACGCTGAAGTTATTTTCTCTAAGGGCACCATCACTGAAACTATTCTCTGCTTATCTAACCCAAGCCCATTCAAAAGATAAGATAAAAAATATCAACTCATAAAATTTAAGTTTAGAGCACCTCATATTAGAGGATTAGCTTTTAGGTTTGCCAATATGTGCACCGTTTAGCAGCTTTTTCATCAGTCCTTATTCCTCTGAGCATAAAATCTGAGAATGGACATCTCATACCAAAATCTTTTCCCCGGAAAAAATGTGAGAATCGTACTTCTTCTGTGTCTGACCTTTACTAGTGGCACAAACCTAAAGGCAAATCTGTTCTTTCAGACTCCCTAGCAATGCCCTAATGTCCCCATAGAGATCTTCTAAGCAACACCAGGAATGTGTCACAGACCCCTGATCAATCAGCTACTGCTGTCAGCACAGGGGACTTCCTTAGACCTAAGCATCCAAGACTCACAGGACAACAGTGCCACTCAAAAAAGAAAAGGTGTTCAGGTAAGATTCCTGACATAACTGCAAAATCAAAGGGCAGATCCCTATCTGCTTCTTACTTGTCTGAGTCCAGTATTCACTAGGGACGAAAGGAGAGGGCATGGTAAGATGGCAACACGATGCGACGCAAACGTTAGGCCTAGCGCAGGGCAGGCGTGTAAGACAGAGATGAAGATACTCCAAGACTGGCAACATTTTCAAAGAAAATCATGAAGGCTCCATTTTCAGTGGAGAGGCTGAGATAATTTCCTCAAAGGCATCTGGCTAGTAAGTGACAGGTTCCTGTGACTGACCCTGGGCCTTAATCACCGTGTTCATTTGCCCCTTGGCCCTAAGCAAACCAATGCCAAGGCTGGTCTCTAAAAAACTGGCAGACAGCAAGAGACCATGTGGCTGAAATAGATGATACTGACTACCCACCCATGACACGAACCTTTACTTGACAGATTACTGCCACTGTCCCGTGAGAACAGGCTACCATCACTTCAGAAAAACGTACTACCACCGCCCCCACGTGGGAGCCCTGTTATCTGCTCCTTACCAACAGAAAAACAGCCTCCAACTGAAGACGGGCCTTCTTATACAACAAAAAGCACATTCTCTACTCTGAGATGATGTTATTAATAATCATAGTTAATATGTATTATCTACTATGTGCCAGATCCAGAATGGCAGCAGCCCCCTTCTACAGATGGAGAGATGGAGGCTGAGAGAGGCTGCGTAGCTTACCTCCGAAACCTGTGCTTTCAGATCACGCTCACGTTGCCAACGCTTAAAACTCACGCACAACAGCTGCCACTTTTCCATACCATGACAGCAGGTGAAAGAAAGGTAAGCTACACTGGAGATACGACAGACAAGTTCCTTAACGTTTTCAGGTCTCATCTGCTCTATCTGTAAAATGGGTTCGTCCTGAAGGAAGTCAGAGGACCCTCCCGGATGATCTTTTTGAAGCTCCCTGACGCACAAGTATTTGATTCTGTTTTCAAAAATCCAATTCTATACCCAGGCTCTGAGACGCACAGCGTGCTTACGGGAACCACGGGATAAAACCGATCTGAAACGCTGGGCGTCCTGGCCCGGAACACGCAGCGCACGCGGCCTCATTCACGCGAGGAACCCGCCCCAGACGCCCGGACAGGCGCGAGCGCGCCCGGGGGCCGGTGACCTTGACGTCCTGCTCTCCCGGGCCGGAAGCAGGCCCGAGGGTCGAGCCGGGCCGGGGGCGGAGGGCGCTGGGCCCCCGGGACTCACCGTCCGGAGGTAGGACCGCTCGGTGGGGTCCAGGCGGCCACCAGGCACGAACAGTGGGGGCAGGCCGCGGGGCCAGCAGCCTCCCCGGCCCCACAGCCGCAGGCAGCGGTGCGCCATGGCCGCCGGCGCCGCCTGCTCGGGCCGGGGGCGCTGCGCAGGCGCGGCTCTGCGGCCGGAGAGGCGGCGACGGACCGACTCGGGTCGCGGGAACCGGGTCGGAACAACCAGCGAACCGCGCTGCGGGTCCCCGGCTCACAGGCGAGCCCACGCTCTCGACGCGCGCGTCTTCTCCCAGCTCCACCCCTCCCGGCGTGCTGACGTCAGCCGCAGAGCGGGCGCAGGGGTCTAGGGCCGTTCCTTCGGCTCCGGAGCGTCCTCGCTACGCGAGCGGCGCGGTCGAAAGAGGAGGAGCGTCGAGGGCGACAGCGGGCAGTGGGCGGGGTGGAGGGGGAGGGCGGGCAAGGTAGTGGGCCTAGAGGGAGGAGCGTAGGGCTGGTGGGCGGGGCGGAGGGCGGGACGTTGGGGGCGGGGTTGGAGGCGTGACCGTAGGGTAGAAGGGCGAGCGGAGGCGAGGGCTGCGGGGCGGGGCCAGCTCGTAGCAGCCAGCAGAGAGCGGGGCAGGCTGCTGCGGTCCCCAGACAAACGGATCTTTCCTTGTTTCGGCGCGAGGCCATTGTCGACATTTTGGGCATTCACACTCGGTGTGTCACTCCCGAAATATTTTATTGAGCTCCTAATCAGCGACGGCATCGCCCAAGTGTCTGGAGATGCTAACACGCATCCCTAACCCTAGGAGAGCAATGCAAATAATCACAAGTCGGTGAGCTAAATGCAATGATAAAAGTGTTGAGACTGTGACATCTGGCTTGGATCCATCGGGAACCGTTTGAAAGAGAAATGATTCTCAGATGAACTCAATGGAACTGCACGCTGTTTCGCACACCGTGACTGAGGAGGAGAGAGAGGACTCTGGAGCCAAGTTTTACATGTCACTGTTTTCTGTTAGCTTGGCCAGTATTATGTATAATATAAATGGTAGCTGATGTTGCCGATGGGGAGGAAAAGGAAAGGCCGGAGATGAGGCTGAGGAGGAGTACGAAGGTGGCCTCAGAATTGTATTAACGTATGCACATAGACGGGAAAAATCTGGAAGAACAGACACTGAAATGGTAATGAAATTTCTTACCTGTCACAGTGGCAAAATCCAATATATTGACAACTCACTCTACTGGCAGGCGTTCTCAGAAATAACTGGTGGGCACAAAGAATGATGACAGCGTGTGGAAGGGAAATTGGCAATGTCTGCCTAAATGTCAAATGCATGTGTTCCTTAACCCGGATATTCCATTTATAGAAATGAACCCTACAGACAGCTTGCACATGTATAAAATGCTGTGAGCACAAGGTTAATAATTACAGCATGGTTTGTAGTCACAATTTATTGGAAATAACTAGAATATTCATCTATAGGGGACTGTTTAAAACAATGGTAAATTCATACCATTATTAAAATTTTTTACTGAATGTTATTAACATACAGTATCCTATTAGTTTCAAATGTACATGATAGTGAGTTCATATTTTTATACATTATGAAATGATCCCCATTAATCTCATAACCATCTATCACCATGCAAAGTTATTACAATATTACTGACTGTATGCTCTATACGGTATATTACGTTTCCATGACTTATTTATTTCATAACTGGAAGTTTTTACCTCTTAATTCCCTTCACCTATTTCACCCAGCCCCCCAACCCTTCCCTCTCTGGTAACCAATAGTTTGCTTCCTGCACCTATGAGTCTCTGTCTGCTTTGTTTTGTTTGTTTGTTTTTTTGATTCCAGGTAGAAGTGAAATCTTCTCTGTCTGCCTTATTTTACTTGGCATAATACCCTCTAAGTTCATCCATCTTGACTTTAAGAGACTCTAGTGTATAATGAGATACATTATAATCAAACCACTGAAACCAAAGACAAAGAGATAATCTTGAAAGCAACAAGGGAGAAGCAACTCATCCCATACAAGAGCTCATCAATAAGATATGCAGTCAATTTCTCATCAGAAACCATGGAGGCTAGAAGGCAGGGGAATAATATATTTGAAGTACTGAAAGAAAAATGAGTATGTCAACCAAGAATTCTGTATCTAGTAAAACTTCAGAAATGTAGGTGAAGTTAAGTCATTCCAGAAAAACAAAAGCTGTGGGAGCTCATTTCCACTAGACCTACCCTACAAAAATTGCTAAAGGAAATCTTTCAGGTTAAGATGAAAAGACACCAAACAGAAACTATATGAAGAAATGAAGATCTCTAATATAGGTAAATAAATAGAAAAATGTAAAAGCGAATATCATTGTATTTTTTTTAAGATTTTATTTATTTATTTATTTATTTATTTGACAGAGAGAGAGAGAGAGATATCACAAGTAGGCAGAGAGTGAGGGGGAAGCAGGCTCCCTGCTGAGCAGAGAGCCCGATGTGGGGCTCGATCCCAGGATCCTGGGATCATGACCTAAGCCGAAGGCAGAGGCTTAACCCACTGAGCCACCCAGGTGCCCCTAAATAAATAAAATCTTAAAAAAAAAAAAAAAACACTGTTTGGAACTAGCATAAGGATCGACACATGGGATAGAATTGAGAATCCAGAAATAAACTTATACATCTATGGCCAGCTGATTTTGGCAAAGGTGCCAAGTCCATTCAATTAAAGAAAGAATAATCTCTTCAACAAATCCGGACAACTGGATATCCACAGGCAAAAAAATGAGTTGGAACCCTACCTCACACCATCTACAGAAATTAACTCAAATGGATCACTGATCTAAGGATGACAAATAGAACCATAAACCTTTGAGAAGAAAACATAAAATTAAATCCTTATTACCTTCAACTTGGAATGGATTCGTAGGTATGACACCAAAAGCACAAGCAACAACAAAATAAGTTGAACTTTATCAACACTAAAAACGTCTGTATATCAAAGGTCATTAACAGGAAAGTGAAAGTATAACCTACAGAATGGGAGAAAATATTTGTAAATCATGTATCTGATAAGGGTTTAATATCCAGAATATATAGGTAATTCTTACAACTCAGTAGTAAAAAGACAAATAACCTCGTTTAAAAAAGTGGGCAAAGGGGGAGCCTGAGTGGCTCAGTGGGTTAAAGCCTCTGCCTTTGGCTCAGGTCATGATCTCAGGGTCCTGGGATCGAGCCCCGCATCGGGCTCTCTGCTCAGCCGGAGGCCTGCTTCCTCCTCTCTCTCTCTCTGCCTGCCTCTCTGCCTACTTGTGATCTCTGTCTGTCAAACAAACAAATAAAATCTTAAAAAAAAAAGTGGGCAAGGGATTTGAATAGATATTCCTGGAAAGAAGATATGCAAATAGCCACTAAACTCACAAAAAGATGCTCAACATCATTAGTCACTGGGAAAATGCAAGTTAAAGCTACAGTGAAATACTACTTCACTCCTACTAGAATGGCTATACTAATTTTTTTAAAAAGTGAGAATGTGGAGAAACCAGAACCCTCATATATTGCTGCTACATTCCTACATATAGGAAAGTAAAATGGTGCATTTGTTGTGGGTAAGTTTGGCATTTGCTCAAAAAGCTAAACATAGAATTACCAGACAACCCAGCAGCTCCCTTCCTAGGTATATGCCCAACAGAACTGAAACAAGGATTCAAACATACTTGTATAGCAATGTGCATTGCAACATTATCACAGTAGCCCCAAAGCGGAAAATAACCCAAATGTTATGGATAAACAACACGTGGTAATATATGGATGATGAAATCCTATTCAGCCATAAAAAGTAACAGAATTCTGATATATGCCCCAACATGGATGAACTTTGAAAACATCATTCCAAGTGAAAGAATGCAGACGCAGAAAACCATATAGTATACGAACCCACTTATATCAAATGTTCAGACTGGGCAAATCTGTAATAACAGAAGCAGATTAGTGGTTACCTAAGACTGATGAGGGGAGGGAGAGAGATGGGGGGCGATAGCTCAAGGGTTTGTGTTTCTTTTTGGGGTGACAAAAATGTCCTAAGATGGTTGTGATGTTTGCGTCACCACCCAGCAAATGGACTGAAACCATTGATTTATACACTTTAAATAAGTGAATTATATGTTATGTTAGTTAAATCTCATTAAAGCATTTTACTGGGCAAGCAATTTAGATAGACATGCCTCCAAAGAAGATAGATGGATGGCCAACAAGCACCGTAAAAAATGCTCAACGTCATTAACGTCATTGGAGAAAGTCAAATTGGAACCAAGTTGAGATTTCGATTCACGTTGTAGGATGTCTGCAATAAAAAGAGATAGTGGGTGTTGATGAGTGGGTGGAGAAATCAGAGCCCTAATCCTGGTGAGATAGTAAAAGGGTGCAATCGCTTTGGAAGCTCGTTTCTCAAAAGGTTAAACATACAATTACCATGTGACCCAGCATGTCCTTGCTTAAGTGTAAACCCAAGAGAAATGAAAACATGTCCACACAAAAATTAATAGACATTGATTCATAGCGGTGTTATTTATAGCAACCTAAATGTCCATCAACTTATGAATGGATAGGGGCGCCTGGGTGGCTCAGTGGGTTAAGCCTCTGCTTTCGGCTCAGGTCATGGTCTCAGGGTCCTGGGATCAAGCCCCGCATCGAGCCCCACCCACATCAAGCCCCACATCAAGCCCCGCATCAGGTTCTCTGCTTAGGAGGGAGCCTGCTTCCCCCTCTCTCTCTGCCTGCCTCTCTGCCTACTTGTGATCTCTGTCTGTCAAATAAATAGATAAAATCTTAAAAAAAAAAACCAAAACCAAAAATGGAAACAAAGCTTGTAAACACAAAAAGTTCAGGATAAAATTTTTTTCAATCAGTATATAAAGTCACGAAATGAATCATAAAACATCTCTGAACTTCTTATTCTTACTGCTTAAAGCTAACTCTCTAAAAGTTATTTTTCTGGGGGCGCTTGGGTGGCTCAGTGGGTTAAAGCCTCGGCCTTCAGCTCAGGTCATGATCCCAGGGTCCTGGGATTGAGCCCCATGTCGGGCTCGCTGCTTGGTGGGGAGCCTGCTTCCTCCCTTCTCTCTCTGCCTGCCTTTCTGTCTACTTGTGATCTGTCTGTCAAAAAAATAAATAAAATCTTAAAAAATTTTTTTAAAGTTCTTTTTCTGTGTGTATTTGTCTACATATTTTATATGTATTTACAAGCATATAAAATGTTCCTTTACATGAATAAAATCATACTTTATGCACCTTTGTTTTTTAACATATATTTTGTATGCTAATAACCTATAGTTCCACCCCATTCTTGGATCAGCTCCATTGTATTCTGTGGTAAATGAAGAACTGGTTTTAACAGGGTTGTTCAGACTCCTCTCAATTAATTTGTGCTGCAGATGCTACAGTGAACATTCTTATTGATGTATCTATAATCCATATCCATATCTATATAGCTATATGCCAGTATCTATTCAGAGGATGATTTCCTAGCAGAGAGATTGCCTGGTAAATACTATTCTAAAAAAATCGTTTACAAGTGTTTTGGGAGGAGGACCTGGAGACCGTTCATGCAGAGCAGTATGCATATCATATTTTGCCACTAGGTGGCAGGAGAGGTCTATTAATCTCTGAGAGGAGCGCGCAGTGTGCATTTCAAAAACTTGGTAAAACAACCTAGAAACAGAATAATATCTCCTAGATGATAATGAATAATGAAGGAATCATGACATCGACTCAAGTTATACCAGTGCAAGTTTCATGAATGATAACAGCAGGACATTTAGAATCTTTCTAATCACCACTTTACTTGATAATGATGAAATATTTTTCCTTTTTTGTTTTTCTTTTTTAAAGTAGACTCCATGCCCAAAGTGGGGCTTTAGCGACTCCTGGGTGACTCAGTCGTGAAGCGTCTGCCTTCAGTTTGGGTCATGATCCCAGAGTCCTCAGATCGAGTCCCGCATCAGGCTCCTTGCTAGGCAGGAAGCCTGCTTCTCCCTCTCCCACTTGCCCTGCTTATGTTCCTTCTCTGGCTGTGTCTCTCTCTGTTGAATAAATACATAAAATCTTAAAACAAACAAACAACAACAACAAAAAACAAAGTGGAGCTTGAACTCACGACCCTGATATCAAGAGTCATACGTTCCACGGACTGATTCGGCCAGTTGCCCCAATAATGATCAAATATTTTTCCAAAAGTGTTGGCCACTATAGTATATGCAATTCTAAAGTTCCGAAGTAAGTCCCTCCGATGTATAGCTTAAATTGCGTTCCTTTTTCCTGCTCTTGGGCCCTTTATCCCACACAGCTTCCACAGTTTTTCACTAGAAACAGAAGATACCATCTCCTTCCCAGCGTGCACACCCTCTTCCCATTAAGATTTTTCCCAGTCATGTCTTCTTGTGAGAAAACTGATGACTGTTTTGCACACCACCCCCTTAGTCATAAGCCATCTTTTGCAATGCCAGCAGGCTTAATGGGAAGGGGGTTTGCACGCTGGGAAGGAGAAGGTATCTTCTGTTTCTAGTGAAAAACTGTGGAAGCTGTGTGGGATAAAGGGCCCAGGAGCAGGAAAAAGGAACGCAATTTAAGCTATAAATCGGAGGACTTACTTTGGAAACTGTATGTGGGGTTTGAGAAGAGGAATTAATTATATAATAGAAGCATACACCATAGAAATTTAAAGGTCATGGAGATATACTCTGTGTTAGGAATGTGCTAGAATATCTTGACGTGTTGAGGTTCGGGATAGTTCTCAATTTCGTTAGAGAACATGACTTTGGATCCCAGTAATATTCTATACGTAGGACCTTAGAAGATCTAGAGGCATGGCCCTCTGCCATCTTGCTCTGACAACATAGCAGTGTGACATCTCTGTAAAGCCAGTCTTTACTGTCACTGTATTTGTGTCAATTAAACATCCGAGCCTAACGAGCAGTGGGTGATGTATGGAACTGCTAAACCACTCACCGTATCTACTCCTGAAACTAATATAACTCTGTATGTTAACTAACTGGCATTAAGGTACAAACTTACAAAAAAATCACAGCCTAGGTTTTGTTGTTATTATCCTGGGATCAGGAAGCCATGTCCATGGCAAACGGGAGAGAAACAGCTCCAAAAGTTCTTCAAAACTTCCTAGCTACTGGGAGACTGATTTTCTTTCCACATTAAAAAACTGTTCTGCCACAGGAGCTTTCAAACTTACTTATTTTTAGCCTTAGACTCTTGTAAAAATGAAATTTTGACACAAGATCTCAATATATAGAATCCAAACCGATGAAATGGAAGGTAGGACTCACAGTTGAAAACCTCTCAGAAAGGGGGCCTGAGGGCTTCTGGGAACACTGGACTGCGTGGCTCCCCCAGTACTTCCTGCAGGTGGAGCTCCCCCCCCCACCCCCCGCCCTGTGGCCAGGCCACTCCCAGGTTCATGACTGCCTCTGAGTCGCCCTGACTCAATGAACAAGCAATTATCTAGTGCTTACTGTTTGCCAGGTCCTGGGACGGTTCCTGGATACACAGAAATGAGTAAGGCTGCGTCCTCATCCTTGAAGAGCTCACAGTCACGTGGAGGACTCCTTTCCACACTTCGGGGAGCCTTATATCTGCCTGGGCTGCTCATCAAAAAATGCCTATTTCTAGGTCTCCCCCCCCCCGCCGGAAATGTCAATTGAAAAGGTAAGAGGTGGAGCCGGAAATCTTCCAGCTTAATAAGCATCCATCCAGTGGGAGAGGCAGAAACACAAACAAGAAGAGTCACCGTGGAACAGCGAGCTGAGAGTGATGGCGGAGGCGTGCAGGGGCAGTCACGGGAGGGCCTGGGAGTGCAGAGCACCCCGGGGGGAGAGGAGATCAAACATAGCTTTGGAGGGGGTGCAACATAGACTGCCGACAGGAGAGTGATGAGAGTGACGTTTGGGCTTGGGGGTGGCACCATTCTGAGGGGCTGGCTGAGCAGCTGTGAGACCAGCCAGGGGGCTAGTAGAATATTCCAGAAGAGAGGTGGTGAAGGGCTGGGCTGGGTCCGAGGTGGCAGGTGGTAATCCAACACCAGCAATTGGAACAGCAGATACTTGTTACCACCCAGCAGTCACTGTGCTAAAGGACTTGCCCTATAGTTTCATTTAATTCTCACAAATCCTACAGTGTAGCTACTGCTAGTAACCCTATTTCATAGATCACGACATGGACATTTGGAAAAGTCATACAATTCGCCAGAACAGGCACCTAGGTTTCTTCCTCTGCAAACCTATGCCTTCAACTACAATTATTAAATCACATTGGCTCTTAAAGCATATAGAATAATGAATGGATCAACACAATCTGTAAGAGGTAAGTTCTAAAGGACCTGATGATTGGTTGGAGGTAGGGGGTAAGGGATGATTCTAGCTTGGGGCACCCGGGTGATACCATGACCCTGACAGTGAATTCTGGAAAGGAATTTGCTTACGGTTGGAAGATGCTTGGGCTATGATGAGTTTGAGCTACGGACCTAGGGAATATCTCCTGGGTAACTGGATAGATGGGTGTGAGGCTTGGGATTGAAATGAGATCGAGATACAGGTTTGGGAGTGAGTAGAAACCATGAAACTCAGTGAGTACACTCAGGGAGAAAGTGTAGAGTGAGAAGAATAGAAGAACCCAGAGGGGGAAGAGGAATCTGCAAAAAAGACCGGAAAGGTTTGACATAGCAATGAGATGTCACTGGAATCAAGGTAACAGAGTTTCAAGGAGACACTGCTCAGTAGTTCAAGTGCACTAGGCAGGTCTAGGATGGGGGGCTGACCAATGGCAAGGGCATTGGAAAATGTGATGGCTTCTGGTGACCCTAAGGAGAAGAGCCTGTCACAACATGTGGATTATAATAAGCACTAACAAAGCAGAAAGAGCAAACGTTAATCTTGAGGACTGAGAGGAGAAGTGGGAAGAACAATTTTCTGCTACTTACAGGGGAGTGTAGCAGCTGGAGGATAAGTTTCAAGGGCTTTACACATGCACCGTGGGCATTTACCACCATCAACTTCTAGGATGGCACGTGTCCTTTATCCTTTCCCTTGTTGCTTCAGTAAACACACAAGTGACCTTGGCTTCCAAGCCAAAAAAAAGGTGGAAGAGACATTTCAACCAGAGATAAAGGTGAGGGGTGACGCTTGCCCGTAAATCCCCCATTCCTTGGGAATCTCTCCTGCATTCCCACGGCTGCCGTGAGAGCAAGCAATCCGTTTGCGTTGCTGTGGGAGGTCAGTCAACAGCGGAATCTGTCATCCCATCTTTGCCTGATGATTACTGGGGAAACAACCGGTGCTGAGCCCACTAACACATGCCAAGTGGCTCTTTTCACTGGCACCTTTCCAGTTCTACAGAACTCATATAACTAAAACAACAACAAGGAGCTGTTGGGTGGCCCTGGATCAGACTCATGTGTCACCTGGCCATGATCACACCCGCCACACCTGCTGGCATCTGTCCTGGCTGCTTCGGAGAGCGCTGGGCTCCTCCTGCTAAGTGTCCAGGAACTGCCTCAGGGCGTAGTGGGTCTGCCCAGCACCCTCCTAAGCTAGCCTCCATCTCTGCTCGAATATTCCTATGGAACAAAAACATTGTTTCATTCCACATTTATTTATTTATTTTTTAAAAGTTTCTATTTATTTGAGAGAGAGAGAGAGCGAGCACGCACAAGCTGGGTGAGGTGGGGGAGGGGCAGAAGGAGAGAGAGAAGGAGACTCCCCGCTAACCAGGGAGCTCCACACAGTGCTTGGATCCCAGGACCCTAAGATCATGACCTGAGCTGAAGGCGGATGCTTAACCGACTGGGCCACCCAGGCGCCCCTCATATCACATTTTATTAAAAATAACAAATCTTTGCCTATTTAAGAGGAGGGCGATTAGGGATTGCTCCTCTGTTTTCTGCAAACCCCAAGCAAGGAAAAATCAACCCAACTAGTTTGTTTGGGATGAGCAGGGGTACAGGTAAGTAAAAGAGCTTGGGTCCTGGGCTCCTCTAAGGACCCACAGACAGGTGCAGAGTCAAGGGGGGAGATTTGGAGGGTTTTGGGGGAGGGCACGGGTGGTTCAAGTTTAAAGTTGACCATATGTATAACCCAGGGGGGATGTGGAGTGAAGTGTCCCGAGTGGGAGGGAAGGGAATGTCGCGTGGGTAAGGACTGGAGGCTGTGTTCAGAAGGTGGTGTATCAGTTGGGGGCTTCAGGCTAAAATGTGAATTCAAATGACACGAAACAATAGAACATTTATTGTGGCATGGTTGTGAGTTCCTAGGAAAGGGCATTTTAGGCTGGCTGAGAAAGGGTTCACAACTGCCTTTTTCCTACCAATTTCCATTCTCGGGGCTGATTTCATCCTCCTGCTCGAAGCAATGGGGTCCCACAAGTTCCAGGAGTTAAGCAATGGAAGTGACGGTTTCTGATGACTTGCTCTTTGGAGCAAGGAACCTTCTCCCACAACATAGCAGGGGGCTCCCTCATGCTCCGTGGCCAGCATTGGGTCACAGGTAGGCTCCTGAGCCAACTCTCAGACCCTCAGACCCTCAGATCTCGGTCCAGCCCTGAAGCAGGTGGGGTGGGTTCTGCCTCCACTGAACACTTGCAGATGTGAGACACGTGCCCCCTAACCCGTCCTTGTTCTGTTAGGGAGGCAGAGTCCCTCACAGGTAGGTATTGGAGCTTGCGATGTTTAAGGTGGAATTCAAAACACAAGCAAGATCCAGGCAGCAGGCCGGATGGGGAGTGGGTGGCTGAAATCTAGCAGGGATGGAGGTGTCTAAAGTTAAGAAGGTCAAGGAATCGGAAGCCTGGACGTCTGCATGGATCACACACACTGATGTTGACAGTGCCAAGAATGAAGGCAATAGTGGTGCTCCGCTGGCTCGGTCGGTAGAGCAGGTGATTTTTGATCTCAGGGTCGTGGGTTTGAGCCCCATGTTGGGCATGGAGCCTACTTAAGAAAATAATAAAATTTGGGGGAAAAAGAATTAAGGTGATAGATGGTGAGGGTGGGGCAGTGGGGGTGGAGAGAGGGACCCCCACAAGTCAGACTGCCAGCTCTTCAATAAATGACAGGGATGAGGGACAAGAGGGAAGGTGGGTGGGCCGTCCTTCCTTTCCTTCTCCACTAAACCCGACTGCATATAAGGTCTTTAAGGGTTTTCAAGTCTGATCCCCACTGAGCTGGCCCAAGCACTCTGTTGGGGCAGAAGCTTCTAGACTGACCACGTGATAGTCCAGTGAAATAAAAGCCCATGGGTTCCAGGTGTTGGTCCTTTTCAGAGCTTCTCAGATTCCTCCAACACACAGCCAGGGTTGGGACTCTGCTCTACCTCTCACACTGTGGTCCCTTATCATCTCAAAGGGCAGTTGGAGCTCCTAATCACTCAGTGGAATGAATGTATTAAGCCCCTATGCTCCAGGCATGGAAGTAGATAAAGGAAAAGCATGTGGTTGCCTCTCCCCCAGATGCCCACCGGGGGATATGAGTACACACACTGCTACGGTAGAGACTCGTGGGTGCCTCCTGGTCGGCAGGCTCCCCAGCGTCAGGGCGACTCTGCACGCAGACTTGGGACAGGCGAGGCTCTTGGGGGATGACGCAATGTAGTGTCTTCATCTCCATTTCACTGAAACCACGCCCCCACCACAGCCAGCCAAGTGTACTTCATAGATCTTGTTTATATTTTGAACTGTTTTGCCTCAGCAATCTCAAACTCTAAAATATGTCAGAACTTCAGAATAAAATCTCAGCATCTTGGAATGAAATATAAGAGAAATGCAGCCTTCGTGATAAGGCTCCTTGTCTACCTTTCTAACTTCAACCCTTGTCACTTTCCCCAGGGACCTTGCAATCCAGCCTTATAGGCAATTTGCAGCCTCCTAAGAGCGCGGTACCCCCTCAGGCTTCTGGATTTTTGCATCTATTTCTCTTTTCATCTGGAAGATGCTTCCAGGACAAGCATGGAGGAGCACATTCTGGCTGGAAGAAATAGTATGAGTGAAGGTCTGGTGATGACAAGGAAGCACTTTGCCCAATCCTGCTGGCAGATTGGGCAAGGAGGATCTGAGGCTGTTGGTCTCCGTTGGCGTCAGAATCCCTGGGAGAACTTGCTAAACTGCAAATGCCTGTCCCCATTGGCCCCCGGCTATGGTATGGCAGGGCTGAGGGTGGGGCCCGGGGTCTCCATCTCTCAGAGGTTCCCAGGTCCTGTAGCTGCTGCTCACAGAGGGAAGGAAAGTGTAGTCCTTGACCAAAAACGGAGGTATCAGGATAGGGCTTCAAGCAGGGATGTGACTTTCATTGGTTGCTCAACAATTATTGATTCATTGTGTACCTACTATGTTTCTGACTCTGGAAATACCAAGAATAAGGATAACTTAATATCTGATTTCAAAAGGTGTTTTGGCCCGGTGAGAGAGGCAGTAAACCACACGGGATCATTATACGTGATGGTGAGTCTCAGAGGGAGGTGTGCGTAGGCTGTGATGTAATCAGAAGAAGGGAGCTGCACAGACCGGATATCACCTGAGCTGGGCGTGGCCGCCTGAGAACCCACAGCTGTGTGTCCCCCAGAGACCTGAGGGCTGGGCCAGGGCAGGTGGCTGTGAAGCCGTGCAGCGCTGTCCCGGATGGAAGGTGGTCCTGTTTCTTCCCTCTTCTCAGTTACCAGCTTCATCACTACACAGCAGGTCTCTGTACCAACGTTTCACCTGGTTAGGGTTTTAACTTTCTCACACAGTGAGATGCAAACTCAGAAGTTCATCCCTCTCAGACCTGGAACAACCTGCAGGAGCTGTCTTCCCAGGTGTGTTCTAACTCACCATCTGGCCCCATTCCTTAAGCCTCACGGTCCATATGCATTTGCAGAAAATGCTGATTGTAAATGATGACGCTTTTTAAAAACCAAAATAACAGCACCTAGATTCCTAGTGCTGAGCACAAAGGAAGTATTCTACAATGGGTCTGATCATAATTGTAATTATGTAGCACAGGTGTGAGTGGGAATCGTGCAAACCCCCACTGTCCAGTCCTATTTGGCTCCCTGAGGTCTGTTAGCAGCTCAGCCCTCCATGAACCCGCAGAGGAAAACCTGCCCCCGGCCCCCTGCTTCAGCAGTTTCACCATGGGCCTCATCAGCTGGGCGGCCCCTCCATCAAACAGATAGCATTGCTCTGTGGGCTCTCTACCTAAGTGCCCCTAGAAAGGACAGAGCCTGCTCCTCTTTTCAGGGTGCCAAGGTAAGGCCTGGCAATGGCCCGTACTGGTTTTTAGCTCCATCCCTTAGTGTGTGAACACCAAGAGAGCTTTTCTACTGCCTGGAACCTCAGTTTGCTCATCTATAAAGCAGGCACAGTGGTATCAACTTTGGAAGATTACTGTAAGGTTAAAGACATATAGATGGTAAAGGTCCATGTGAGTAGATGATAGCCTACCTACGTCTTCTGACTGGTTCCATGAGCTCTTTCCACTTCACTGGCTTATGGCACAAACGTGTCCCAGATGCCCAGTCAGTGCCAAGTGCTGTGCTAAGTGCTGGGATTCCGTAGCAGGCCAGATGAGGTCCCCTGCCCTCACACCCCATCACATTTGGGGCAGGTTTCTCTTCTTCACAAAACAAGCACCTGCTTCTTTGCACCTGGACTTTGGTTGTGGTAGTGCAGAGTAAATACAAATCTAAAAAGGAAAAAATTGATTTTTCCGTGGTGTAAAAGGAGAAGAGCCTCTCCTTTCCTTTCTTAAAGATCATTTACTCTAGAAAACTTGTAAATTCTTTGTCCTTTTGGAGATGTGTGTAAATATTTTTTAAAAAGCTAAATAGAAAAAAAAAAGTTAAATAGGCCTTTTGCCAGTTCTAAACCAGAAACGTTCTTTCTCAAGGTCCTGGGAGCCATCTCTGAAATGTTAACTTTATTTCCAGGAGAACTTGACTTCAAACCCACCTTCTATGGTACCACATGAAAATTCTATTGCAGCTTTGGATAAAGACAATTAGCAAACAAAACAGTCACTCTAATTACTAGGTAAATTTAGGGTGAACTCTGAGTGAAAAAATGTCTGTCCAGTCCTCTAACTTGAGACCATGATGTAGGTGTCGCACCTTCCTTGTCCACATAAAAGCGCGAGATTTCTTGCTGTCTCTGCAATATCTTTAGGGGACCGCCCTCAACTGTTTTCTTCCTCTTCTCTTCCCTTAGGGAGTTTTTGGGGGGTCTGGCAGATTTTGTTTTTCTTTATACTTAACCAACAGTAAAAACCAGGCTGGCTGGAGAGCGCTTTGTTACAATTTGGACAACCTGAACGATGAGCATTAGCGCCTCACCTTCCATCCCTGCATTTTCAGCCGGTGCTGTCCCCGCATCTCCCTGCCGCAGCGCAGATCCCCCATCCGCGGCCGCAGCCGAGTCCCGCATCCCTATTTTTAGCTGCCACAACCCTCGTGGCCAAGTGACAGGCAAGCGGGGCGGTGCCCGAGAGCGCCCGGCCCCGCCCAGCCCCACCGCGCCCCGCCCCTGCTGCGCGCACCCCGCCCCCGTCCCGCCCCCCACGCGCCGGGAGGGAGGAGCCGGGCGCGCCACAGCCGGCGCGCGGAGTCGGAGCCGGTAGCCCGCGCCCTGCGGCCGGCGGCCGGCGGCGATGAAGATCTGGAGCTCGGAGCACGTGTTCGGGTGAGGTCGGGCGGCGGGCCACGGTGGGGTCCGGACCGGCACCTGCTCCTGCCCCCGCGGCGGCCGAGGAACGGCTGGACCCCAGACCGGGCCCTCGCCGAGCCCGCCCAGCCCCGCGCTGGCCGCTCCCAGACCGCGGCCCTGGCATCCTAAAAAGAGGGGGCAGGCTCTGTCCTTTCTAGGGCGTCGTTAGGTAGAGAGCCGGCAGAGTGGTGCAGTCTGTCTGATGGAGGGGCCGCCTGACTGACGGAGGCCGGTGGTGGGATTGTCGCAGCTCGGGGGCCGGGGGCGGCCTTTCCCTGGGGGGCTGGCGGAGGGCCGAGGCGCGGGGACGGATCTCAGCCACCCGAAAGAGGCCGGACGGCGCGGGCCGGCGAGTGCGCTGGGCGGCGGGGCGCCCTGGTGTACTCGGAGGCCCGGGGGCGGGGGCACGCGGCGGGGAGGGGGCCCCGGAAAGTGACAGCCTTCTTTCCTCAGCCCACCCGGGAGCAGGCCCGATCTCGCCTGTACCATGCGCTCTTTGGGGCAGGGCGCGCGGCATCCTAGGGAGAACAGGGGCCTGGGGAGCAGGCCCGGTCCTCTGCTGAGATTGTGCTGTGCCATTGAACCCAGACTCTAAGCTGTGAGCTCGGCAGGAAGCCAAATGTGGAGAAGGCTTGTGGGGGGTCTTTCATCCTGAATGCACTTGTGGGCATGGAAGGTCTCCAAGCCAGCATGGAAAACGGAGAACTGTTTTAAGAGTACCCTCGTGACCTAAATGGTATCTTCTAAGTCACTTTGGTATGTGACACTATACAATTATCCTTTAAGATTTTTTAAAGGAACACAGATTTTAAAGATTCCTTGATCCCACTTGGAGAAGCATTTTGTTTTGGGGAAAAAAACAAAACAAAACAAAACTGCGTGAAGTGAAATTGTCATCCTTTGGCCTTTTTATGTAAAATTATTACAATAAAACTTTATCGAGTGGTTTAAAACCTCTGAAATTATTTCTAATGAAATCTTTAGAGTTTATGAGATTCATTTTTGAGTGTTGATTTTGGTATGGTCTGCAGTCTTTCTCAACTGGGCTTCCCTGAGAGATCCTGTGAAAACCCCAGTGAGAATGACTCCAGAGATTCTTTTCTCAATTTTGGAGATAACTGGCACCATCCGAATGCAGAGGGAAGACGTTAAATCATTGAAACTGTGTGCCCAGGCAGTGGGGCTCAGTGTTCTCCCTGAACACCTGAGAAGGACTGCCCTAGAAGTTCTTGAAATGTTGGTTGACAAGCAGAAGTGAATGGTCAGCTATGGAAAGTCAGTCACTGTTGATAAACTTCACCCTCATAAAGTGTATGATTCAACAATTCTTAGTCAATTTACAGAGTTGTACAACCATCACCATAGTCCCGTTTCAGAATATTTCCATCGTGCTACAAAGACTATTCCCATTCCCATTCCTCATTCCCATTCCCAGGCACCCGCCACTCATTCCCAGCCCCAGGCAACCACTAAGCTGCTGTTTCTATAGATTTGCCTTTTCCAGAAATTTCACCTAGAAGTCGTAATACAATATGTGGTCATTTGTGTCTGGCTTCCTTTACTCGGCACATTTTTTTGAGGTTCATTGGTATGGCATCCTGCATCAGTCCTTCATTCCTTACCTTATTCATTTTGTGTCGCTGATACTCTTCCGGTGCCTGACATACAGTAGGTGCTCAGTGAGGGGGTGAAGAATCTCAAGGAAACCGGGTGCCCTTCCAGAATGAGGGCAGCTGTCCACCAAAAGAATCCCAGGAGGCCCCCAAGTTGCTGTGGACTAGGTGCTGACCATCTGCCATTGGTTTTTGAACAACTGCTGTTGATTTTTGAACTTCATATTGGCAAACGTGAGGACGTTGGTAGGTAGGCCTTTGTGGCAGACAGGTGGCGAGTGAGGTGTTATTCTGTGACAACAGGCCCTCTGTAGGACAGTATGAAATTGGAAGCCTGGCTTTCTAGCTAGGCTTTATTAATGAGTTTCCGTTTGCTTAGTCCTTAAAATCACTGATCCACCCTCCCCTTCGGGGATTATAAACCTTTCTTTTCCTTTTTATACTTGTTTACTTTTTATATATTTGTGGTGCTGACAGGTGACTCGTTGATTGGAGTTTCATAAACATACTCTTGAAAGGCAAGAGATAATCAGGCACAAAAGCTTTGGCATTTATCAAGTTTTCCTCTTGTGTCCACATCCTGAAGAAACCCCAGGACCCAGGGGTGCCTGGGTGGCACAGTTGCCTAAGCGCCCAACTCTTGGTTTCAGCTCAGTCATGATCTCAGGGTCATGAGATCGAGCCCCACATCTGGCTTTGTGCTCGTTGCAGAGTCAGCCTGGGAATCTCCCTTCCTCTCCCTCTTATTCTCTCTCTAAAACAAATAAATCTTAGAAAGAAAGAGAGAAAGAAAGAAACCCCAGGGCCTGGAGTGGGGCATAGCTGAGAGCAGTATGAACACAGCCATGGAAATGGAGAGCCCTCTGGGAAAGCCATCGGAATCAGCATGTGTGTTACCTAGATGGGGTTCAATGTAGTTTAAATAGTAATGAAAAATATAGGACTGAAATATAAAAATATAGAAAGGGATGTTGAAAATTAAACAGGTTTATAAATTTCATCCTCACAGCATTGACCAAGGTTTCAGGTAGGCCTAGAACAAGATCTTTCCTAACAGTCAACACAAGATTGGCTGGCAACATCAAGGTCATACACTCCTTGGATTCCAGCAGCTACCGGTATCTAAAAAGTGATAACCATCTCAGGGAAGTCAGGAGCTTTGGCGGGGATATGTACTCCAGCAGGCTTGCTTTCCAGCCAAGAGCAGGGAAAAGGGACCTCCCCACCATTTCTTCTAAATAAAAGAAATTGAACATTACAGACAAGAGTGCTGTTCCCTTTCTCCCCACAGGCAAAATTATGAACTTGGTGGGTATCATCCTTCTCAAGGTCTGTCTGACTACCTGTGTGTGTGTGTGTGTGTTATTCCATAAGCAATACATAATGGCATTTGTTGTCTTAAAATGGAAATCAACGGTATCACTTGGTACAGATCTTTTGACCATTTCTCTTCACACAGTATGTTTTTGAGATAGTGTGTGTGTATCCTATAGCTGCATGATATTCCATTGTATAACTATGTCACAGCTTATCCTTTCTCTTATTGAAGGGATATAACGTTTCCCCCTTTTTCCCTTATCATACTGCAGTGATCACTCCTGTATACGTTTCCAGTCCCTTTAATCAGGGGCCCACTTAGGCCAACAATTCTCAAACCCTTCAGCCTCAGGACATCTTAATACTCTTAGAAAATACTGGGTGCCCCAGGCAGTTTTTATGTGGGTTCTACCTACCACTATTTACCATATTAGAAATTAAAATGGATATGTTTAAAAATATTTATCAATTCACTCAAATTAATAATGATAAACCCACTCCATTCATATAAGTAACATTTTTATTAAAAAACAAACCTGTATTTTCCAAAAGCACAAAAATTAGTAGGAAGAGGGGTGCTGTTTTTTGTTTTGTTTTGTTTTTTTTTTTGCTAATTTCTGGCGTAACAGAAGATAGCTTGCTCCTCCTGTCTGCTTCTGCACCAGTGTTTTACAATCTGTTGTTTTGATTCAAATATACAAATAAAACCCAGCCTCACTCTATGAATAAAACCCGTTTGGTATTTTAATAGCCTTTTAAGTGATTGTGGCTGCTTTAAGTAATTTGCTGCTGTAACAAGACAAGTGGTTTCTGAAGCTCATTGCAATGGAAGATCTGAAAGCAGAATGACCAGAGTCGTCAGCCTGCCTTGAACATGAGTGGGTCTCTCCCTCTGACATCCCGCACCAGTCACTTGGAACTTATGGGTTCATCGGGTTGGCAGTATGGGGCTGTCATCAGGCTCCTGGCAGAGGATACAAGTTTTCTAAAATTCCAATTTGTGATCAAAAGCTCAAATGTTCTCTTTGGCAGCAAATAACGATCAGTTGTTCTTGAAGGGATAGGTTCCCTGTATTCATTTTGGAGAATATGCCGGCCACATACCTAAGTCTGAATGAGCAAAGTCCGTCCTTCTGTTGTTTCATGTAGACGTGGTGGGTTGAGCTGGAGAGCCGCAGCTTGGCTGGGCCCCACCGCCCAGCAGCTGCCTGGTGCTCCCCCAGCCACTTGAACCTCCAAGTGCAGCCGGTCATCTTCCTGTGCACCCCGCTCTCTTGCTCAGAGTATTAATGGAGGAGTACTTAAGGGTCTAAATATAAAATTAATAGTCTTGCTATTTCATAATGGATTTCTTTAAGAGACACTGGCATTATTTTCCTGAGTGAACAGCAGTGAGCCTTGACACCAAGTGCGGTTTGGGGTCAGGGCCTGCATTCATGGGAAGAGGCCCCCAACTTTACCCTCTATTGCTTTTGCAGCATTGGGGTAAAAGGTCAATATTGTCTAAAAGGCAAGTCATGTCTCAGTAGCACTGAGGCAGTTTGGGCCTGGCAGACCTCTGGAAAGGGCCTGGGAATCCTCCAGGTATGGACCATAGGCTGAGAACTGCTGGTCTGGGCCTAGAGTTGCTAGGGTGGGTGCAGGAACGCTTTGCCTTGCTTGGGGCAGCCTTCATTTTTTTTTTTTTTAAAGCTTGTTATGGAAATTTTTAAAAGTATGCAAAAATGGAGAGCTGAGAATAGTGAGAGCCCACTGCCATCTCCCACGTTGACAGTCACCCTCTCACAGCCCGGCTGGCTTCACGTGTCCCTACCCACCGCTCCTTCCCCCTGGGTTATTTTAGGCAAATCCCAGGCATCCTATGATTTCATCCCACTTCATCTTCTGACACGCTGGCTGTGCATAGAGAGATGCCTGTGTTACTCCTTTCCACTCCCCAGTGTGCCAGGTGGACTGAATCCCACCACCTCCTGGGCTGCAGGGCCAGGTGCCGCAGGGGTGATGTCTGGTGCTTCTGCAGCAGTGCTGTGCTCTGAGGCAGCCCCCCACCCCCACCCGGGGATGGATTCCCATTCCATCATGGTTACTGTGAGTCACAGACATAGCTGGGACCGCACCTCTCAGAATGAACTTCAGCCAGTTCCTGGTCTGCCTAAGCCAGACACTGGCACACAAGCCCTAACACAAGGGCACCAGCCCTCTTAGCATCTCCCAGGCCTTGAGCCAATTCACCATCCACAGCTCAGTCTCCCCCTTTTTTCCAACACTTGATATTACCAGAGTTTGCCATTTTTGCAATGACTACTAGAGTATTTCCTTTAACCAAGAAGTGTGTGATACTGACTTACTGTATTTAACCCTTATTTTAAAAAAATGTTACTTCTTGAATCTGTTGATGTCTATATTAACTTACATGGCCCTCCTGCTGTAATCAGTAGAATTATTTATTATGTGAGTGTTTTAAGTGGCTTGTATTTAGTTTAAATCATCAGTAGAAAGATGTCAGGTTTCTCTATATAATAAAGATTATTATGTAAGATACACTTCATACAAATACTTCAACTTTTTGCTAGTTTTAAGTAATTTTAGGAGGCACAGCCTATTCTGCTTAAAGTAGTGATTTTTGTGGGAACAACTCTTAGGACCTTAGCCTGCAATGCTTGCAGAGTATTTCAGTGAGAAGGCCCCCATGTAACTCAGTCCCTTGCTGCTCTCAAGCATCTCCAGCTTCTGCCCCGTTCCCTAGATCATGGATCGACCGTGTCCCTGACAGTTCTTCCTCAGAAAAGAAGGCTGTGCTCTGGGTCCTTCTGAGCAATCAGGTGTAACCACATCTCTGTGTCTTCATTGCTCTTTGTTAAAGCTGGTGAACAGGTCAACTCAGTGACACGATTCCATGGTTTGAAGAAGCACTTCTTTGTTTAAAAGAGGAGATTTTAGATCAGGAACATAATGGAAAAAACAGAGGGCAGGGGCCTGGGAGACCCGGTTCTAGAGCGGGCCCTGCTACAAATTTTTTGACAGAGGACAGAGTTTTATAAGCATAAAGTAAATTAATGGTCGGTAACTGATACTTTAAAAGGATGGCAAATACGGAACAAAACCAGCCCATCTGTTCATAATCTTTGATATTTGACTTCATAATTTCATTTCTAGGAATTAATCATAAAGAAAAATTAGATATGTAAAAGGTCAGTATACACAAATGTTTGCTACTGTCTTTATTTTATAGAGCAAAATTGGGAGCAATCGAAGTAACCTATTACAGGGAACTAGTTCCATATAAATATCTCTAGGATGACTTGTTGTGTAGCTCTTCATAATCAGATTTCTGGAAATAGATTCATGATATAGGAAGATGTTCATCATCAGTTAAATATAAAAAGCAGTGTCTGAGTATGGTCTGAGCATGATTCCAGTTTAATTTTTGTAAGGTGTGTGCGTGCGTGTGTGGGTGTGCCACATGTGTCTAGGTCTTGACTCTGGGCTGTGTCTATACATGCTGTTTAAACTTGACGGGTACAACTGCAAAAATGATGGTGTCATTGACATACTCTTCTCTCCCGGGGGCTCGGATGCTTCCTGGGAGCACACACATCCTGGGGAAGGAAGAATTAGGGGAAGAAGCACTTGGGGTGGGGGGATCCACACTGAAAACCTAAAGGGGCACCTCTGACTCCCTGTGGACAGCCGTAGGGTTCTGAGCCTAACCAAGCACTAAAGAAGTACTGGGCGGTCGTGAACGTGCTTTGGGACCTCTCTGATAGTGGGACACAAAACAGGGACAAAGGTGTCCATCCCCCCACCTCTAGGGCTCAGGCCCAGAGAAAGTGGGGCAATGGCCTGCAGGAGAAGCTTCAGAGAGAGCTGGAACACCTTCGGGGACTCCCACACAGCTTGGGGTCATCTCTGGGTAGTGGAATTGTGGATGCTTTTATTTTCACACATATTTTGGACAACTTTTTATAATCAGAAAAAAAAATATGTTGGCTACTTCACGTCACATACCACTTCACAGATGGGGCAAAGTGCAGTCCACCCTTGAATAATGTGGGGGATTAGGAGCGCTGACCCCCTGTGCAGCTGAAAATTGTATTTTGTTTAAAAATATCCTTTCAGGGATGCCTGGGTGGCTCAGTTGGTTAAGCATCTGATCTCAGGGTTCTGGGATGGAGCCCCACATCAGGCTCCCTGCTCAGCAGCCTACTGCTCCCTCTCCTTTTGCCATTCTAGATATAGACATAGATATAGATGTATATTGCCCCTCCCCCTGCTCGTGTTTTCTCTCTCTCAAATGAACAAAGTCTTAAAAAAAAAAAAAAATTCCCTTTCAGTAAATGGCCCAACTATCCACACAGTTGTTCAAGCCAGAAACCTGGGCATCTTCCTTGAGTTCTCTCTCCTTATTTTCAGGATTAATACATAACTTGTCATCCAAATTGGGATGCCTTTGAAAGTAAAAGGGGATACTCTTAATAGGTACCATAGGACTTATAGACTCTTGATAGGAAGTAGTATACTTTGATCTGTTGTGATCTTGGACATGAACTCAAGCCCCACGTGGGGCTTTGCACTCACTGGGGAGTCTGCTTGCAATTCTCTCTCTCTCTCTTTCCCTCTGCCCCTCCCACCAGGGTTGTGCTCTCCTCACTCAAATAAATAAATAAAGCTTAAAAGAGAGAGAGAGAAAATCATAAGGAAATACATTCACAGGACTATTTTGTATTTATTGAAAAAAAAAATCCACATATAAGTGGCCCCATGCAGTTCAAACCACTGTTGCTCATGGGTCAGCCGGTTCTCAGTAGAGCATCACTAGCTGGGATCAGTAGCCTGTTGTTCTAGACACACATAAGGCAGGCGCCTTACTGTACGGTAATAGCATTGAGCTCCAGGTGTCGAGGTGGTCAGCTAGGTAAAGCAGCCCAACTGGAAGTCACAGCCAAGCCTTCAGGCACCACAATAGTGCAGGCACAGAGGCAAACAGACTCCCGCTCCCCAGTGTTCCGCCCCTACCATGGCAGGGGCAGGTGGGAAGCTGGGGATGGGGAGACATGTCTCTCCACCCTGAAGCCCCAAAGGAAAAGGTGCTGCCTCTTTAGGGACTGGGAGAGTGCGGGGGGTGGGGTGATGGGAAAAGTGGGCAGGAAGGTCCTGAGTGGAGGGAGGGAAGTGGATCAGGCAAGACCCCAGTGCTGGGGTGGCCTGTGAGTGCAGCACCTGGGCTGGGAATGCAGACACACTGAGCATGGCTGCCAACAGCCTGAGACCTCTGTGTCCCCAGTGTCTCACCAGTCCTGCCAGGCGAAGCCTTCGGATGGCCACTGGTCAGCCCAGAAGGATCGCAGCGTCCTGGATCTGGGTGTGGAGCTGGGTCCTCAGATAGATTGGTTTGACTATACCTTTAATTAAAAACGAAATTTTAAAAACACTTAATGAGAGTATTAACGTTGATCTTCATGTCACTCCGTGGGCCACAGCACCCCTGGCGGCCCCATGCGGCTGGGGCTTACAAATGGAGGGATTGCCTGCTCACTCCGGATGATTATGTTTTTCCCACCAGCCACCCATGGGACACCGTCATCAAAGCTGCCATGAGGAAGTACCCGAATCCGATGAACCCCTGTGTCGTGGGAGTTGACGTGCTAGAGCGCAGTGTGGACGGCCGGGGCCGGCTACACAGCCATCGCCTCCTCAGCACCGAGTGGGGGCTGCCCGGCTTCGTGAAAGCGGTGAGCGCGCCACTGCGTGCCCCGGCCACATCCGCATTGTCCTGCTGCCCCCACCTTGCCCGGCGCGCCCCTGCCCCTGTACCGCAGCGCCCCGCCGCACCCGCAGCGGCCCGCTCCCGCGCATGCCCAGGCTACACCCGCGTGGCCTGGCTGCACCCTCGTTGCCCAGCCCAGGCTCTACCTGCGTCGCCTGCTTGCACCCAGGTTGTCTCCGCTGCACCCGCATCTGCCTGGCAGTCCCCATCCGCTGGAGGTGACAGCCTCTCCTGAGAGCACGCACTCAGGACGTCAGAGAAGCCTGCGAGATCGTTTGTTTCTCTGTAAACTTCCTTTAGTTTCCATCTCCGGGGTATGTGGCCTGGGTTCCTCACGCTCGGTCCTGGCCCCATCAGCATCGAGTCTATTCCTGCAGCGCTTCTCGGCCCTGTGTCCCTCGGGGCCGCCCTAGCCAGATGCCACAGACTGGGGGCTCCAGACATCTGTTTCCTTACAGCTCCGGAAGTTGGAGGTCCAAGATCAAGGTCCTGGTGGGGTTGATTTCCCTGAGGACCTTAGGGGAGGGGTCCCGTCCAGCCTCTCTCCTTGGCTGGCAGCTGATGCCCTCTTGCTGTGTCTGTGGGTGGTGGTGCTTTGCCTCACGCAGCCCTGCTGTCTCCCTCTGTGTGTCCTAATCTCTCCTTCTTATGAGGACACTGCTCAGACTAGGGTAGAGTCCACCCTAATGACCCGCATTTCAACTCAATTACTTCTCCAAAGGCCCTATTTCAAATACACTCACATTTTGAGATGCCAGGGGTCAGGAGGTCAACATATGAACTTTGGGGGACACAGTCGGTCCCTGACAAGTCTCTTCTGCAGAACCATCAAGGGAAGTCATTGAAAATGTAAATCCAAGCACAATTTCCTCCTGCCCGACCTGACCCCTGCTCTCTTCTCAACACAGATTCCCAGCCCTGATGTGGGCCCAACAGCCCAGTGAACCCACCTTCTCCCTCCCATGCCGGCCTCTCACCGTGCCGGGAGCTCAGCCCATGGGTCAGAGCCCAGGAGGCGTCATCTGCAGCCAAGTCTGCTGACCCCAGGACCCTGCCTGGTGCCTCTCCCTCTGTGGTTCCACCACCCCGCAGAGGGGCTTCCCTACACTTCCTGCTCCTCACCGTTTTCTCTTCTGTCAAGGCATTTATTACTGTCCCACATTCACCTCTACCTGAATCCATTCATTGGACCCATGCTGGCCTCCACTGCTGGGACAGAGGTACCCAAGGAGCTGTGTGGGGAGGTCCATGGCTGCGTCCCCAGTGGCATCTTTTGTTGAATAGATAAAGGACTTAATTAGTAAATGAAATTCGTGTTTGATGCTACAGAATAAAACTTTTGACGTGTGACTATGCTAGCTTTGCTTTGTTTTTTAGATTTTGGGGACCAGTAGGACTTTGACATACATCAAAGAACATTCTGTTGTGGATCCAGTAGAGAAGAAAATGGAACTTTGTTCCACCAATGTAAGCAATGGCCTAAGATGCGAAAGGTGCTTGGTTTTCCTGGGGATGGTGGGTAATGTCTTCATTTAGTTTTTTTTTTTTTTTTCCAGCCACCTTTGGTCTAAGGGAATCTTTTATTTTTAATGGAAAGGCTGAACTTATTTAGCAGTATTTTATTTACCTTTTTATTTCGGTATAATAAATGTGTGGAAAAAATGCATATAATGAATTGTCACAAAGTGAACATACCTTTGTAACCAGCAGACAGATCAGAGACAGGGTGTGACCAGCCCCAGGAGCTCCCCCTGTACTCCCTTCTGGGGGGCACCTCTACCCCAACCTCCATATAACCACTATCCTGACTTCCAACAGCAGAGGTGATTTTTAACAGTAATTTTATTTTATTTTATTTTATTATTTTATTATTTTATTTTATTTTCTAACAGTAATTTTAAAAGCACCTTTTCCCCTTCACTCCTCTCTCATTCAAAAAAATTTATATCAGCCCACTGCACATTCAAAAAATATGTTGGGGAAAAATGCATGCGCTAGAAACATGGTTTATTTTTATAAAATCCTATTCTATAAAAATGCTCTCAGTAGCTTTGTGCTCATTTACCTGGAGGCTAACCCAGAAGGATTTTGCTTTTGTATGACTGCTGTTGGTTTGGCGGTTTGGAAGGGCCTTGAAGACCAGGCCAGACTTAGGTTTGGGTGTGGAGGACAGGTGATGGTCACCAGAAGGTGCGGCCAGGACTTCAGGTTTCCCTGGGACTTACGGTGGCGTCCCCCTGCCCTGGCGGGGCAGGGGGTGGCTGGATGTTTCTTCTGTTCTGGTTTCAGTGAGCTAATCTGGGGATGGAGGGGTCTGGGCAGATGGTCTGGGAAGAAATGCAAAAGAAATAGAACCTAAAGCCATTTTTTATTTCAAGATCACACTCACAAACCTGGTGTCAGTGAACGAGAGGCTGGTGTACACGCCCCATCCGGAGGACCCAGAAATGTAAGCTCCTGCGTCCTGGGATTGACACGTTGAACTCCAAGGTCGGGTGGGCTGGGGCCTCTCCTCTGTGAGGGCCACGCAGCCCGCTTACTTGCTGCTCTTGTTTAGGACGGTGCTCACACAAGAAGCCATCATCACCGTGAAGGGGATCAGCTTGGGCAGCTATCTGGAAAGTCTGATGGCCAATACCATATCATCCAATGCGAAGAAGGTACGGCGCTCAGGCCCAGCCCCGTGTGCACTCCGGGTGCTAAGTGCCAGATTGAGGGGGTAAAATGTGTCGTCCTGTAAGTCCTACCCAGTGCTGCATCCTTGGTCGCCAATGAACCTGGGATATCACCGCATTTTCCACGGTTACGTTCAAAACCTGCAGCAGGGAAGGCTGGCCCAGGCCTGGGGGGCAGGGGAAGTGTTGCGTGAACGTGGAATGGAAACCCAGCGGAGGGAACTACCGCTTCAAAGAGCTGACACAGCACAGGCTCAGTGCCCAGGACAAACCCTACATGTAAACCTGGTCAGGCAGGCTTTTCAGGTGCTGTCCTTTCCCACTGAGTAGGCACTGAGGGGCCTAGGCTGAGCCTCCCATCCGCCAAGCTCCCCTGGACTTAGCTGCTGTCTCTGTGCCTCCCCTCTGTGGGAAGTAAGCTTTGTGGAGGTGAGGAGAAGGGTTGGATCCCAGGAGGCCATCCTCCCCACGTCCCTAGCTGGAGGGCTGCCTGAGTGAGGCAGATGCTGCTTACAGAGTCCGGCTTGCCCTCCTCCCCAGCAGAGCTGATGGAAGGGGCTTGGAAGCTGTGGAAGCTGTTCCACAAGTTCCAGGTAACTCACTGGCCAGAGCAAGGCCTTTGGATCTCACCTGAGCTTCCCTCCCAGGCTGATGTCTTCCCAGCTGACTTCTCCTTCCCTCTTCTCTCCTGGTTTGTTTTGATCAGAAGTAAGTCTCCATTCTGGGGACCCCTGGGGGTGCCTACCATGCCTGTCGCGATTTAACGGGAAAACTACTGACAGTTTGCGTTTAGCCTCGGCACCAAGAGAAGAGCTGGCCTGCCCTGTTTTCAAGAAAAATCCAAATCTGAGCAATGTTGGCAGTCGCTCAGCTCCGTTCAGGGGAGGCTGGGGAAGACAGGGCCCAGAGCTGCCTGCCTCATGTCCACACTGCGAGCCTCTTGGGAGGAGTCAGAACCTCACTCACTTTTGTGTGTTCGGGGTCTGCCTAGGGCAGGTGCCCAAAATGTTTTGCTGGAAAAGTAAATTACAGGCGGCAGGGAGTACTTGGCGAGGCCAAAGCCACTCCGAGGCCTCTTATGACAAGAGTCAGGGGAAACTCAGCAGGGCCCAATGAAAAGTCTTGTATTTCACTTCATGTTAGGAGTTGCTGTGTTGAAGCCCTGCCAGACAATCACTTCCTCCCCTGTGGCTGTGTTCCCATTGGACAGCACCCTCAGGAGAAGGGGGAGAAGGGGGAGCGGGCCATCCGGGGATTTGGGTGGGATGAACCCGTGAGAAGGCTGCGAGGTCGCCCCCTAGTCCAGCACTCAGGAGGGAACAGTGCCGCTGATGGGTGCCCGTGTGGGGACAGCCCCAGCCGGTGTGAGGATTTCGGGCAGAATACGTACCACCTGATTTCTGAGCTTGTGAAACTGCCCTCTGCGGTGAAGATTGTTCAGGAACTGTGACCACTGTGTCTCCTTTAAAACTGTCGCGCTTTCCTGGTGCCATTTCGAACGCAGGCCAAGACCTGCTGTCTGCCGGGAGAGAAGCCGCATTTCTTACACCGTGTTGAACTCTTTCTGTGTTGCTCCAGGGGTGGGCTGCTATTGAGTGGATAATTGAGAATTCTGAGCGCGCCGTGAGCTAACGGGGTCTGCACCTGCACCCTATGACCAACAGTGGTAACTACAGTGCTCTTTAACCCCGTAGAGAATTTAGCTTCTTGCTAACAACCGTGTGCATGGTGGCTGGCGTGGGGTGTTCCGAGGTCTAGCTGCATGTGTCTCCTGCCCCCGGCTCCTTAGTATCTTCTGAAATGGAAACGGCCATGAGTTCATCCTCTTCCTAATTCATCTCCTTGTTTCACGGCAGGATTTGTTTCCCAGGGAGACTTGGGTATCCAGATTTGTTATCTGGTCTCTAAGAGAGGCAGTCCAGCTTCTCCCAGGCTGTTCTCAGCACCTGCTTGCTTAAACGTTTCCTAGAATTACTGCAGCATCAGGAAAGAGGCTGTTGTGAGTAGTCCCAGACCGATCCAATGGGAGGAATTTTTCGTTTTGGGTAGGATCTGAATATTTGCACATGTTCTTACAAAGAATGCCCTGTGGCCTTGCATCAGCGCCAGCACCCAGCCACACGACTGCTACTGGCGCTTTTCTTTTAGTGGCAGAAGCAATTTCTAGCATCTTCTTGAGCTTTGCAAACATTCCTTGGTTTCCCAGGCCACCAGTGGCTGGACTACCGGAAAGGGATTTGACGCTTAATTGGTCAGCAGTCATCTTCACACTTCATAGGAAAGTCAGAGCATTTCCTGCTTCCCTCTGTTTAGGGAATCCTTATACTCCTGCCTTGAAACCCTCACCCTGTTGACCTTCCATACTGGGCTGCTCTGGGCTCCGCTTCCCACAGTTGGTCTGTCTGTCTGTCTGCAGCATGTGTGTACACACGCCGTGCCTCAGTCAGCAAACAGGAGCCGTGTGTTTCAGGCTCCTTTAAGAACTTCCTGCTGAAGCTTAAGTTGGCCAGAGACCTTCACCTTGAACCCAAGGTCATGATCTGCTGCTGGCTCTCTCTTCTTCCGTGGAGGCACCACTAAGGTGACTGCACATGGAGAGCCAGCCTGGTGAGCATAGTGTGTGTGGGCAGTGTGGCATGTATGCTACGTCCCTCCGAGCTGTGGACTCTGTCACATTCTGTTTCCTCACAAACTAGAGCTAAACTGCCTCAATCTTTAATCAGATGCCTCATCCAAAAAATCAAAGAAGAAAGAACGAAAGAACAAGAGGAAAAAAGGAAGGAAGAAGGAAAGGAAGAAATAAGCGAGCCTTGAGTATGGTTCTGTCTGGGAGAGGTGTGGAATCTGCTGGAATCTGCCACTTGCCTAGTCACAGCCTCCACTGGGCTCTTTGGCTGTGACCTCTCAAGACAAGAGGCCTGTCTGTTGCAGACTGAGACCCAAAGAAGGGAAGACCGCTAGCAGGAGGAGGACAAGGGCCACAAAGCTGCCACACCACTGCTGCCACAGGCCAGCCGCCCCCGGGCCGGTGTTGTTAGACTGCTCTTATGCCTTGTCTGTCTTCCTCTGGACAGCAGCGTCTAGCAATTTTCTGCGCCGTGAGCTAACGGGGTCACGGGAGCTTACTAAACAACTTTGCTCTTTCCTGATGACCCCCTGTTTCCCTCCCACGCCCCTTGGCCAACTGTCTGCACTGTCAGTCTCTTCACACATCTCTGGCCACCGTCTGTCACGTCAGAGGCGACGCCGTGCATCCTCCTCACCACTGTTAGGGCAGGTCTGCACATGCTGGAATAGGGCCGTCCACCCCCACAGTGATACGTGTGGTGACAGCACCGTGAGCTCTCCCATCACATGGTTGACATTGGTCAAGAGAGCAAAGCGCCCTGCCCTCAGGCTGTGGCTGGCTTGCCCTGGGCTCTGGGACCAGCGACCCCCTGGGGCTGAAGGCTTATGTTACTTGTCACCATCCAGACACATCCGTGGGGAGGCTCATGCATCGGGGCCACTGAGATGGGATGGTGGCAAGAGTGCTTGTGAGCTCGAGGTGTCCTGTCAGCTTTAAGGTACTTCCGGGTGGGAATTTTAACTTTCCCGTTTTCACAAGCAGAATGTAAAATCTTTCCATCTGCTTTGAATTCTAAAAACTTTAGAGAAGGCCTTCTCCATTAGGGATGAGTAGAACTGTGTTCTCCTGGTTTTTTTAGATATTTTTTGTTTGATAATAGTATTTCTAATCCAAAATGAAATGATATTCATTTCTATTTTCATCTGAATATTTTATGCTTATAGCTCCTGGTAAAAAGGAGTTAAAAGATTTATGGTAAGATAACCCTCCCCCCTTACTCGTTCTGCAAAGCTCATTTCTACCCTTCTGAGGGGACACTCAACTCTTTTGGTAGTTTTTGGCTTTTACCACTAGATTTCTAAATAAGTAAACATATTCTGCTATTTCTTGATTTGTCAATTTTATTTTATTTTATTGAATATTTTATTTATTTATTTGACAGAAAGAGCACAAGCAGGGGGAAACACAGGCAGAGGCAGAGGGAGAAGCAGACTCCCCGCTGAGTGGGGAACCTGACATAGGGCTCCATCCCAGGACCCTGGACCATGACCTGACACTTAACCAGGAGCAGACACTTAACCAGGAGCCCCTTGATTTGCCAATTTTAGACATTATCTAGATATTATTTACCTGTTTGGTAAAGTATTATTTTATCTCTCTCATCTCTTTCTCTCTGCTCCCATTCCCTCAAAATAGCTACATTGTTTATGGTTGAAAGCACATTCAGAGTTTCCATAATTCTGAAAATAAAAATACATAGCTATTGCTTATTACCAAGCCATAATTGCATTTTCTTTCTTATACAACTTTTTCCCCCTTGGTGATAATAGTAATTGTCTTATTCTTTTCATGTATTTAGTTTTATTTTATTTATTTTTTTTTTTAAAAGATTTTATTTATTTATTTGACAGAAATCACAGAGTAGGCAGAGAGGCAGGCAGAGAGAAAGGAAGGGAAGCAGGCCCCCTGCTGAGCAGAGAGCCCGATGCGGAACTTGATCCCAGGACCCTGAGATCATGACCTGAGCCGAAGGCAGTGGCTCAACCCACAGAGCCACCCAGGCGCCCCTTAGTTTTATTTTTTAAAAATCTCTGGCTGAGTCCTTCCATATTCTTACTTGCTCTCTGCAGTACCTCGTGATGTCATCTTCCACAGGTCAGTCTTTTTGGGCAGCCCACCACCTCCCAGTTTCTCTGGCACCTTCCTTTCTGGAAGGCAGGCCTTACTCTCTGACCAAGCAGCCATATGGCTGTCATCCCTTTCCCTGGGAATTTCTGGACATTTCTTTGACATTCTCCTCTCCTGAAACTCTTGTTTCCTTGCTTCCTTGCCTTCCCTTTTCTCTTCCCTGTCATAGGATGGAAAACAACATCTCATCATGGCTTCTAAGACTTGGCATATCTGAAAATGTCTCTTCTATTCTCATACTTTGTTCATGGCATAGTTGGACATATAATTCTTAAAAAAAAAAAACCTTCCACTCAGAATTTGGAAGGCATTGTTCTGTTGTTTTCCACTTAGATTACTGATCCTCTGTATGTGACTTTTTTCTCTCTCTGAAAGCTATTAGGATCTCTTTATCCTTGATGTTGTGAAATCTCACGCAGTTAAGCCTTGTTTGAAGCGAACTTTAAAAAAATTCATTGTGTTGCACTGTGCATGTTAAATCCCTCATTTTGATATTGTACTATAATTATGCAAGATATTATTGGGGGCAGTGGGTAAGGGGTACATGGGACATTCTTGTACTATATTTACAGCTTCCAGTGAATCTATTATAATTTCAAAATTAAAAGTTAAAAAAATATTAATAGTAACATCATGGAAAATGGTAGAGGCAGGTACTCCCAGAATTGGTCCCTCCACTGAAACAACCAATAAGCTGGCATAAAAATGACAAAATCAACTTTTATAGAACTGTGGATTTTAATAAAATGCTTCAAGCAGGGGAGCACTTAATGAATCTTGATTAACCTACCCTGCAGATTTTGGACTTGCCAGCCTCCATAATTATGTCAGCCAATTACTTAAAATAAATCTCTGTCTATATGTACACATTTTATTGGTTCTGTTTCTCTGGAGAACCCACATTATTGAAGCTAAATTGACATCAGTTCAAATTAGATTAAAATTTCAGTTCAAATGAGATTTTTTTCTGAATTTAATACATTAAATAATTAATGTATTAATTATTATAAGCAGTAGGAAAATAATCAAGACAGACCCAGAAAGGAATAAGAGGAATCAGAATGGTACACTAAAAAGATAAATAAGTAAAAAGAAATAAAAATTTAAAAAAATCAATCAAACACAACAGATGAGGCTGGAAAGAATCCAGGAACAGAGAATTATAAAACTCATAGAAATCAATGAACAGAGTAAGAAGTTAGTGTTTCTTTAGCATTACTTACTTTAAAGATGAATAGATTAAACAAACCAGTTAAAGGACAGAGTTTGGGAGAATAGATGAAAAAAAAGATGATCCTACTATATATGCTGTCTACCAGAGACTCCCTTTAGATACAAAGGGTTGAATGTGAGAGGATGAAAAAAGATATTCCATGTAAAGAATAACTAAGAGAGCTGGGGGTGGCCATACTAATATCAGACAACATCTACTTTTGATAAAAAATTGTTACAAGAGGGGCGCCTGGGTGGCTCAGTGGGTTGGGACACTGCCTTCAGCTTGGGTCATGATCCCAGGGTCCTGGGATCGAGCCCTGCATTGGGCTCTCTGCTCAGCAGGGAGCCTGCTTTCCTTCCTCTCTCTCTCTGCCTGCCTCTCTGCCTGCTTGTGGTCTCTGTCTGTCAAATAAATAAATAAAACCTTAAAAAAAAAACCTCATTATATTAAAAAAAATTGTTACAAGAGACAAACAAGGACATTATACATCAATGAGGGGGTCAATTCGTCAAGATGACAAAAGTTATAACCATTTACACACCAAGTTACAGTGCCCCCAAATATATAAAGCAAACATTAACAGAACAAAAGGAGAAAGACAATTTCTACAATAATAGCTGGAGACTTCAGGGATCCACTTTCACCAAGGGATAGGACATCTAGACAGAAGATCAGTAAGGAAATGGAGGACAAGAACAACACCATAAACCAACTTGACTTAACAGACATCCGTAGAACACTTCATCCAACAGAAGAATACACGTTTTTCTCAAGAGCACCTGGGTTATTCTCCGGGATAAACCACGTGTTAGGCCAAACACCAAGTCTTGATACATTTAAGAAGACTGAAATCATACCAAGTATCTTTTGTTACCCCAATGAAGTGAAATTAGAAATCAACAGTATAAGACAAATGGAAAATTCAGAAATATATGGAATTTTTAAATTATGTTTCTAACAACAAATTAAATTAATTTGTTAAAGAAGAAATTATAAATGAACTTAGAACATTTTGAGGTGAATGAAAGTGAAAACACAACATATGAAAACTTATGGGATTCAGTGATCAGAGGGAAATTCATAGTTGCAAATACCTACATTAAAAAAGAGAAAAGTGGGGCGCCTGGGTGGCTCAGTGGGTTAAAGCCTCTGCCTTCAGCTCAGGTCATGATCCCAGCATCCTGGGATTGAGTCCCGCATCGGGCTCTCTGCTCAGCGGGGAGCCTGCTTCCCCCATCTCTCTCTGCCTGCCTCACTGCCTTCTTGTGATCTCTGTCTGTCAAATAAATAAAGAAAAATTTTTTTAAAAACTTAAAAAAAAAAAAAAGAGAAAAGTTCTCAAATCACTAACCTGACTTGAAGGACCTAGAAAATGAAGAACAGACTAAACCCATGGCTTGCAGAAGGAAAGAAATGAAAACGATTAGAGACGAAATCAACAGAGAATAGAAAAAGAATTATTTAAATCAAAGTGGTTACATTGAAAAGGTCAACAAAGTTTACAAACTTTTAGACTGACCAAGAATAAAAAGAGGATTCAAAATAAATATATCAGAAATGAAAGTGAGGCATTACTATAAATCTTACAGAAATAAAAAGATACAAGAGAATACTGTGAACAACTGTAAAGCAAAGTAGATGACCTATATGTGACAAACTACGAGAAACACACAAATGACCAAGACTGATTTAAGAAAAAATGGACTCTCAATAGGTCTATGACAGTTAAAGACATTGAATCAATAACCGAAAACCTTCCAGCCAAAGCCTCTCCGAGGGCAGCATAGGAAGAGCACCCTGCAGTTTGGTGGGACACCCAGGCAGATGGGCTCAAGGCAGGCATCTGACCAGACTGCAGATACTGCCCAGTAGTGGCTCCAAACCCACAGCAGGCAAAGGGAGCCATTGCAGATGATTGAACTGAAGGCAAATGCAAATGCATCTCAAGGACAACAGTAGGACACACACAGCCCACACAGGAGACATCCCAGAAGTGCCTGGTTCCGGGGAACAGGAAGCATTGTGCTGCATGACAACACAGTCCTCTTCTTCATAAGGCCCCTACTTTAAAGATCGAGAGACGTAGCAGACTTTCCTACCCCTAGAATCAAACACAGACAATATGAGGAGACAGAGGAATATGTCCCAAATCAAGAACAGGACACAATCACAGCACAAGAGCCAAATAAATGGAAATAAGAGATATGTCTGATAAATAATTCAAAATGGTGAACATAAAGATACTCGCCGGACTTGAGGAGAGGGTGGAGAATCTCAGTGCGACCTTCAACAAAGAGACTGGAAAAAAAAAGCAGCTAAAGATGAAGAACTCAGTAACTGAGATAATAAATGCACTAGAGGGAGTCCATAGCAGATTAGAGGAGGCAGAAGACAGTAGGCTGGCTATAATCAACTAAATGAAAAGCAAGCATTGGCAAAGATACGGAGAAACTGGAACCTTTGTTCATACCGATGCAAATGTAACATGATATAGCAACTCCACTCCCTACTTTTATACACAAAAGGATTGAAAACAAGTACACAAATTCTTGTACACGAATGTTCACAGTAGCACTACTCACAAAAGCCAAAAGGTAGAAGCTCAAGTGTCCTTCTGCTGATAAATGGATAAAAAAAGTGGTCCCTATAGACATTGGAATATTATTCAGCCATAAAAAGAATGAAGTAAGGATACACACTACAACATGCATGAATTGCTAAGACATTATGCAAAATAAAAGAACCCAGACATGAAAAGACCACTTACTGTATGCTTCCATGTATGCGCAATGTCTATAATGGACAGTCCATATAGACGGAGAGCAGGCTGGTTGTTGCCAAGAGGAGAGGGGAGGAATGAACGGGGGAGAATTTAGGGAGATTTCCTGGACTTTATCTTCCAATAACTTCACTCATTTTTATTTGGGCAACTGTACTTTTAATTTCTTGGTCTCTCCTGTTCTTTATGGCATTCTATTCTTGCCTCACAGTTTAGTATCTTCCCTCCTCTCTCTGCAGAAGTAGATGTGAAGAGGAGCCTTCTGCTGCCTCTGGGTGTCTCCTCCGTGCCCCTTCGCATGGGAGCTGTTTTTCTTCCTGACATACTTGACACACAAGCCGAGGGGCAGGTGGAGAGGCTTCACTGCAGGGTGACAATGGAGGTTGTCCTTGGCTTTTTCCTTGACAGCCAATGACTTTTTCTCTGGAGTGGTTCCATTTCTTCCAACAAGACTTCTCAACCTCTGGGGGCAGGGGCAGCCGGGGTCTAAGAGCCAGGCTCCCCTGTGGTTCCCTCCCATGTGTCCCCTCTCTCTGGACACCTCGGGGCTCTGAATGGCTTGTGTCAGAACCCCCTCCACTGCCTCACAGCCCGCACCTCTGCTTTCCACCTTCTTGTGGTGGCCCAATGACGATGCTGACTCTGTGGGTTCTGAATTTTGTTTCTTTTGTATTCCTGATGGTTTTATGGACAGAAGGCCAAAGGTTTTTCCCCACCATCTTGAAATCAGAGTTCTGTTGGCTTTTATAAACAATATTCTTTCCAAAAATACATAAAACAGCCCATTTTTATGGTTAAAAAAAAAAAAAAACAACAGCACAGGACTCTGTTGAAGAGTAAAAAGCTCCTCCTTCAAGGGAGGAGAGCCTGGCATTTGCCGTTTAATTCCTGATTTTTACAAAGGCTTCCAGAAGTGTTTTGTGCAAATGCAAGTTATGTATTTTTTTCTTTTCTTTTATTAAACACAGACAGAACTGTACTGTATATACTCTTTTGTGCCTGTCTTTTTTCTCTAAGCAACATCACCTGAAAAACTTTCCTCTTGAGATTTAGCTGTGTAGCACTGAAGTCTTAATTCCTGCGGGATCTGGGGGCTCCTTGTAGATCAGCCCTGGATTTACAAAGGCAGTGGGTGCAGGGTAGAACACCTGTCATTCTGCAAACCGCACTCTGTCCCCTCGAGCGACCTTGACACTGAACCCTTTCTCTCCTGACAGCCTCACCGCTGGACTACTAGGTAGCTCTGTTCCTCCTCCTGGAGGTCATGGTCTAAAAACTGCCCTGGAGGGGGTTCTGTTCTAGAGGGGAACCCGGAAATTTGTGATCTGGGAAAGCACATTGTGAAGCAGGGCTAAGAGTTATCAGGAAAGGTAGATTGTCTTGACTCCTCGAAATGGCTAGCATGTGCAAGGGACCCCCCAGTGTCCTTCCAGAGGAAGACTGCATCTTTAGGGCAAGGGTATGTAAATGTCAGTTACTCAGCCACTTCCAGGCTTTGGTGGGTTGAGAGTGTCCTCCAAATAAGCATACAAACCTGTCGGATTTTTCATTCTCCTCTGCCT
This sequence comes from Mustela putorius furo, assembly GCF_011764305.1. Taxonomy (NCBI): domain Eukaryota; kingdom Metazoa; phylum Chordata; class Mammalia; order Carnivora; family Mustelidae; genus Mustela; species Mustela putorius. The sequence continues at coordinate 6,565,485 of NW_025422010.1, read as the reverse complement.
TCCGTTATAAAGAAAACAAAACAAAAACAAACAAACAAACAAAAATTCAGATAGTCAAGACTGTGGTAGTGGTTATTTTCAGAGTTCTTCAGTATGAAATAGTTTGGCTGTATAACTTTGATTTTGGCGTGGGAATGGATTCTGGATTGATTTGTGCGGCTCTGTTTGGAACTCAGCACAAAAACGAAGGTTGTATGATAGCATATCATGCAAGCTGGGTGGCAGAACCTTGGGAAATTAAACCTCGCTTTTGAATTTGAGAAAATAGGTGAAAGGTCACCTTTAACCATACAGTGTTGCTTCACAATAAATCATCTCTCCACGCGGCTGTTGCGTTCCTGTTCTGTAGGTTCCCCCAGCCCTCCAAGGGGCCTCATTTCCTGGACGCCCTCTCTGGCAGGAGCTTTTGAAGAGAAGCGCGGTGGGACCCTAACACGGTGGGCTTCGTCTCAGCGGACAGGGGCACGCACCCCGGGAGGTCCTCAATGCTGTTCTCTCGGCAGGGTCGCGAGGCCTTGGAGTGGGTGATCGGCCGACTTAACACGGAGTTGGAGGGCCTGGCAGCCCCTGCCTGCGCCAGAGCGTGAAGCCCCCGCGGCGCCCAGGACCGGAGGAGCAGGCCCAGCAGCAGGTGCAAGGCGATCACCACCTCCCCCCACCGCCACGCACCCCACCCCCTCCTCCCAACAGGGGTCTGCGCGCTCGCTCCCCACCTGATCTGTCGGAGGGAGCCTCCGTGATTAGTGCATGCCTAGAGACATTTAGAAAAGGGACTCTGGCAAAGGAAGCAAATGTGCCACATCTTGGCTTATAGCTTACCTTCACCTTCATCTTCATTTTTTTTTTTTTTTTGGATAGAAAGTTTTGTTTAATAAACAAGAAATTAAATCTCTAATATCCTTTCCCCAGAAGCCAGAATATCAGAGTGTGAAAGGGAATGGCTTTCTCCCAGCGTTCACATAGAAGTTTCTCGGGGCCTATGATCCTGAGTTTGCGGCGATCACAAACGCAGGAGAGTCCGGTCCGGCCGTGTGCGCCCCCCACCACGCGTGGGCTGCCGTTTGCTGACATTCCGCAGCTGGAACGCTGTTCTGCGTGCGCGCTGACTCTACTGACCAGACTTTATCTTCTGCTGACCACAGACCTTAGATTTAACTTAAGATATGGGTTTTTAATTATATGCATAACATAAAGCATCCCTGTTTCCTTTTAGTTTCTGAACATGAAATAGGGTACTTTTTCCCTTATTGATGTTTTAACTAAACCAACCGGCTTCGTTTTTAGAAGAGAAAGGACTATGGGGAGAAACTAGTTATTTCGATGATGTCATATTATTCACTTATTTTATTGCCCAAGCATAGAAATAAATCCAGAATCCTGCTGCCTTTCCTCCGTTTCCAGTGGTATATCCATCCCTGTTACTGTGGCCCTTGAGTTCGGTAGGAATAAATTTGAACACACTAGTTACTGTGTCTACTCTTCAGCTACAGTAGAAGTTCCTGGGATGCTGTTTCCTCTGGAATTTGGGCTTTCTAGAGCACTGTGGGCACACAGGCCAACCTATGGTGTTTGCATTGGTCCTGCCTTCTGGTTAAGTAGCTAGTTCTAGAAGGTTCGTCCAGAAGCAGAGCCAGGTGCTCTCTGGAAACAGTTTCCCTCTTTGTAGAAGAGTGCTTGTACTACATATTCTTTGAAGACTGTTCCGCCCATTTGGCATTAGAACCAACAATTAAAAACTGTATCTGATTTGAGCTGGTGGTTTTTTGGCTGCTAAAGAGTAGATAGATGCCTGCTTGCCTCTGGCATTTTCTGTGCTCACATTAAGGAAGGGTTAGGCATGCTTTGATATAGGAGTTAATTGCTGGGTGTTTCTGTTGTGAACTTCATCTTTTCACCCCAGAAGGGTCTTCCCTAGCAGCTCTCTCCTTATGGCTGAGCCTTAGGGAATGCCCGGCGTGTTTAGAACAGGTGCTCATAGGTTCTGTTCACTTCAGGGTCCCAAGAAGGAGCAGGGTTACTTATTTGGGTGACTTGGAAGCTGAGACAGGTACCCTTTGTGTGCCAGCTGTCAGATTTATAGGTATGCAGCGGTACATCTGGGCCAGTGTGGGACAACTGAGCTGCAGTTTCCTCATCAGAAAACGCAGACGCCTATACCATCTCAAAGGATGGAAGCAGGGAGCGGATGGGCAGCGCCTCAGTGCAGCCTGGTGGCACCTTGGCCAATGGCGTCACCATTAACTGCTGGCGCTGGCTGTCCCTTGGGGGGCACCACTGCACGGGGCTGGAATTGGGAACCCTGGGCCTCCTTAGTGGAACATCCTTTTTTTGTCATGCATATATTTTAACTTTTTTTTTTTTTTTTAAGATTTTACTTATTTATTTGACAGAGATCACAAGTAGGCAGAGAGGCAGGCAGGGGGTGGAGTGGGGAAGCAGGCTCCCTGCTAAGCAGAGAGCCCGATGTGGGGCTCAATCCCAGGACCCTGGGATCATGACCTGAGCTGAAGGCAGAGGCTTAACCCACTGAGCCACCCAGGCGCCCCTTTTTTTTAACTTTTATAATCACTCTTAAGTGTTAACTGTTAATGGTAAAAGAGGCAAGTGGGAGGACATTCATGAGTCCTAACTCGGGACTAATTGGGATTTCTAGACTTGACTGCTCATTGTGATCTATGCTTGTCTTAGATTATAGGACAGCTTGCTTAGGGCAGGGGTTGGCAGACTCTTGCCTATGAGCTAAGGAAAATTTTTGCGTTTTTAAAGGGTTGTAAGTAAAGCCCCCCACACAGAAGAGGATGCGGCAGAGACCCCATGAGGTGACCAAGCCTATTATTTACTCTCTGGCCCTTAAAGCTGATCCTTTTCTTGGGGATTCCACTGCATCTCTCAGTCAGCATGAATGAAGCTGAATTTGTTCCCTTTCACCCAGCTGCTTTCTGTTCCCCCCATTGCTAAGTAGTGCTACTTCCATTTTCCAAATACAAAACCCGGGTTATTTAAGACTTCTTCCTCCTGCTCTTTCTGTAGCCGTTTGGAAACCAAACATTCCTTTGAAAGATCTCTGGTCAGTTCTATGCCTTCTCATTTTCACTGTCACAATTTGCTTTAGGTGTTTATCACCTTATCATTCCTGGGAGGGCTGGCCACATCCCACGTGGTCTCCTCCCACACTGAGCAGTGCATGACCAGTGGGCTGCTGCAGAATGTTCCACGATGCTCTGTGACTTCCCAGGCCAGGTCCTAGGAGACACTGTGACTTGGACCTTGCTCGCTCGTGCATCACCGGCTCTGGGGCAAGCCAGCTGTAGGGTCATGAATGATAGGAGGAGCCGGACAAGGAGGTCCATGGGTTAGGAGCTGTGAGAGGGAGCCATGAGGGGGTGCCATCTTGGAAATGGATCTTCTAGCCCCAGGGAAGCCTTGAACTGACTCTGGGCCCGGTGGACGTCTCGACTACAAGTACCTCATGGGATGGTAGGCCAGAACCACTCGTCTAAAGCTGCTCCTGATTTTCTGATCCATGGAAACTTGTGAGATAATAAATGTTTATTGTTTCAAGCCACAGTGTCTTGGGGTCATTTGTTACGTAGCAATACATATCTAATATTTCATTTTATGTTAAATTTGTATAATCACTTTCTAAGTGGTCCCCTTTTCATTCTGTTCTTCTTCTTGTTGACAGATCGATCATTCCCAGATAATCTCACTGTAACTTTCCCTGAATAAAAAGTTATAGAAGTTCCTCATTCCTTTCTGGAAAAAGTAAAAACCAGGCCTAGGCATTGGCCTGGATGACTCTGATGTAGGTGGGCATCAGACTATTCTGTGGGCAATGCTGGGTTCTCTCCCTCTGAACCTGCCTGGAAATCTGCTTCCATGAACATGTCCTTGACTGATAAACAAGCTCACAGCTTGGTATATCTTCCTAGACGTTTATGCTTCCCTGGGACAATTTTTTAAAAAATCTGTTCACATATTTGGCTGACTAGTTTAAGTTCCTCAGGAGCCAAGATCAGATGTTCTGCTTTCCCCACACAGTTCTGGGCATCCCTAAGTTCTTTGGGGGATGTGAGAACCGGATTCAGAATCCTAGCATCTAAGAGGAAACACAGCTGGAAATGTAGCAGGGCAATGAGCACAGTTTGGCATTGGAGATGCCTCAGGCTGGGTGCTGGGCTGGTGTTCTGACTTTGGGCAAATGACAGCTCGGTATTGCTGTTTCTGTGAGAGAGGATATTAATGGCGCCTACTTCAGAGCTGAGGATTAAGGGAGTTCATGTATCTGATAGCAGGTATGTGGCCAATTACGGGTAGTTTATTCATAGCTACTGAAAATCACAATATCTTAAAAATTACATATTAATAGTAACACACGGCACAGAATATCCGCTATCATCATGCACCTCTCCATAGCTTTCCTTATACTTTGAATGACCAAATTGTTTTACTACGACAAATTTAAAATACAGTTCACCCTTGAACAATGCAGGAGTTAGAGGCCCTGATGCCCCCCTAATATAACTTTTGACTCTCCCAAACTTAACTACTAATAGCCTATTGATTGGAAGACTTCCCAAAAGCATAGTCAATTAACCCATATTTTGTAAACATTTCCTATACTGTATTCTCACCATAGAGTAAGCTAAAGAAAATACTCAGAAAATCCCAAGAGAAAATATACTTAGAGTACTTTACTGTATTTATTAAGAAAAAACAACCTGCAGTAAGGACCCGCACAGTTCAAACCCACATTGTTCAAGGGGCAACTGTAGTTTCATATTTTGAAAATTTCAGTCCAGTTGACACAGAAAGCCTAATCAAAATGTTATCATTACTAGTAAGTGTTAACTCCCATAATGTAGAAGAGGCAAATGGCAAAGAAGTTAATGAGCACAAACTCAGTACAGATAAATATGCCCTTTGCAGTTATGTAGTGGCTTCAATTATAAGTCTCCAAGGTCTCCATACATGTGCACATCAATTTGTTAATGGGAAGAAGCTGGCTGGGAGGCAAGGCTGTGCACGTGACTTCCCCCCAGGAGCTCTGGAAGCAGACAAGGGCCCAGAGAGGAAGGTGTGGGGCGTGCCATTGATCAGAGTTGGGTAGAAAAACCCAGATCTGCACATAGGGTTTCTGGGGCTCCAAAGTCAACCATGTTAATGGTGGGAGCTACTGACTCAAGCTTCTGTCTTGGAATTAGCTACTTTAGGACTGCAGTGATTGATTTATTGACTTTGGGGAAAGCCACAGGGGCTGCACATGACAGTGACTTGTTGAAGAGCACGGATTAAAACTACAAGTGTTTGGAAGACATCTTGATGGTTCCATCTTTGTATTTCTCATTTATTCGCATTTCCATATTGAACCTGCTCATTCATCCCCTCCACAAACATTTACTGAGCACCCGTTACATGCCAAATATTTTTCCAGAAACTGGGGAGAAGGCAGTGAAGAAATGTGATGGAGAGCCTTGTTTTCCTGGAACAATTTAGTAGGGTGTTGGGTGCTAAGTTCAATGGAGAAAACGTGCAGAAGGGAGAAGGGAGAAGTAGGAAGTGCTGCAGGGAGACAGGAGAATTAGGCTATTTAAGGCAGCCACTTGGGAGAGTAGGCACATTCTTGTGGAGCCACATGAGACAGAACCAAGGGGTAAACAATTGGACTAAATTACACAATAGCTGAACTTCCCAACAGTTAGAGTTGTTCAAAGATAGAACTTTGCAGAAGTAAGTGTCTCCGGGGTCCTGGACATGTTTAAACAGAGTTAAGAGCTTGCCATTGGCTGGGGGCAGGACCTCCTTCTTGGCTCACTGTGAGCTCTGAAAGTCACGAATAGAGACCAAATTTGGTGGAGAAGAGAGCCAGGCAGGGATGGGGTCTACCACACTGAGAGGGCTAAAGAGACAAGCTTCTTGGCTGGGGATCCCATTACTACCCTCGGAGGTGTATATACTGGGATTCCCTTGTAGCTGTGGTAACTGGTTCTTTGACCAAGCCGGATAACAAGGGTTATCCCTGATCGTTTGCTACCTTTTAATGCAATGAAGATAGTCTGTTATATTAGTTGCCTCTATGCTACCTGCTTACCTTTACCTTTCTTACATCTCTGATGCTGTGGGATCAAAGACTTATCAGGCTTGACAAGGTCTTCTCATTGTATAGGGTTGGGATCTGAACCATCAGTAACCAGATGTTGTTGGTGTAAAACGCTGGGGTTTTTGTGTCTGTTTTTAATATATATCAACTCAAATTTCTGAAAATTTTCTTTTTAATTTTAGGACATCTACTCAGGATTTTTTTTGACCATGAGGTATATGGACGAACAAGGGCTCAGATTCTTTATAACAATTAGTAAAGCTGAATTTTTGTCTTTGCCTCCCCAAGTTTCAAAGAGATGCAGCATGTTTTTGCACTTCTTATGTCTGTGTGATACACATAACCAGGCTTGTCCTCAACACAAATATTGCCTGGAAAGTACCAGTCAACCCCCACTCCACTTTAGTGAAAAGGCTGGCTTGGATGCACAAATATAAATATATATTTCTTGTTAACCATTCGCTCAGGCTCTCAACGATTTGCTGGTGGGTACCTACATAGTACTGGCTGTTTGATCCACTGTGTTGAATGCCTCTTCTGGGTTAAAACTGACCTTAGGGAACCCCTTGCCCAACACCCTTGCTTTAAAAATGGAAGAAATTGAAATCCAGAAATGTTAAGGAATCTTTTCAGTGTTAGACAGCTGTTCTGTTGTCTGGAGCACAGTTAAATTAGTACCATTTTAGAATCAGCTTCGATGATGACAGACTAATTTGTTTCAGTCGTCAGAACGAAAGCTCGTGGGTCCTGAGAAATCCTTCTCACTAGATTTGGAACAGAGAAAGGTCCAGTTCTTGCTGGGAAGGACGTATGTCTACCACTAGATACACCTTGGGAAATATTTTAGGTTGTCATAGGAGACACTTGGGGACTAGAGTGCCAGTCCAAGTTTCTATTCTGTGAATCTGACTTCTGAAATGACCTTGAGACTTGTGATAGGATGACTCCAGGCTTGTTGTCTCAAGTCACGTCCCCTGCCTTGATGGGCAAGCTGGAATCTCCTGAGGCTTCTTTTCTCTTTGGGATGTCTGAGATCAACATTTTTTCCCTTTAAAAGTAGAAGTGATTCTGTTTCTTGCTTCTACCCAAGGCTCCATACAGCCATAGCTACACTGTTCGGAATTAGCTGTGCAGAGACTGGCTGTTCCTTCCTTCCCCCGTGTGCTTTCCTGCAGCTTTTACACCGTTTGCTTAGGAACTTGGTGTTCAAGGTAGCTCTACAGAAATGCTCACTCATCTCTGGCACTTCCACTCTTCCCAGGAGCTGAGGTGGGATGTCCTCTGCTGTGTCACCCCAGGAAAAGGGACTGAATGGTGCCTCAGTCACAAGGGAATACGAAAGCAAAGAATACACAGGAGGGCAAACTTGAAGTGAGCAAGCTCGCTCAAGGTTGTCCCCCCTTGCCAGCCACACTCAGGAGCCCCCCCCCCCACCTTTTTTGCAATCCATAGTTGGATTCATTAGGGCAGCCTGTGAGTGCGTTCCTAGTGCAGGACCCACAGGGTCAGGCCCTGTGCTCTAGGCAGCAAAAGAAATCTGAGCAATGAGTGGTACACTGTTCACAGTACACACTGAACATGGCGTGAGTCTAAACCTCTGAGGCTTCTTCAGTTCTAAATCTGCAGGATATAAAGGAACTTTTGATGCCCCACTTTTCAAGGGCCTTGTCTTGTCAGTTCTGAAGCTCTTTTATTTCTACTGCTTCAGTGATGCATAAGTGGCTCGGGTTTTGCTGCAGCAGAGAGCCGCAGAATCTTTTGCATAGTAAGATCTATTCTAAATACATCAATTATGCATCATATACATTTTAATGGAATGCACCAGAAAATAGTGCAAATTCAGTCTGCCAGGTAATTCCACCTGAACATTTAATTAGTGTAGGCAGAGTTTTATATTAAATAGGTTCTTAGCTCCTCAACTTTTTGGGTGATAAAAGATTTTTAGACTTGGGCCTTTGGCTAATATGGGAGGAGCATACACTGCATGAACATTATAAAGAATCTCTGTGTATGTGTGTGTGTGTGTGTGTATGTGTGTGTGTGTATCTGCACATTCTGCACAGAGACAAGAACTGGAGTCTCTAAAAACGTCATATGTGCAATCAAGCCCTTTTCTAGAAACAGTTTTCTTTAGGAAATGCTAGACTACGATGACTCACAACTACCCTTCTGCACGGAAACTGGGGAGGACATAGACATACAGTTAGAAAGGTTACCCAAAGCTTTCCTCTTGGTGGTATCCAAGTTTTCTCTATCTCTGGAGTCCAGGAGGCCCAAGGCAAGGACTTGGACTTGGCTCAGCCAGTCAGCGAACACGGGGCCATGAGCTGGACACACACACAAATGGCTTGTTTATACACCTCACAGAGGAGCTTCAGTGGAAAGAGATCCTCAAATATGCCTGACAAATAAGGGGGTAGCTTGTGTAAATGAGTATTAAACTCCGTATCGGCTAATGTTTGTGATACGTAAATATCTTAAATGATTCTATTTAGTTAACAGAAACATAAGAACTTCCCTAAGCTCACTGGGGCCTAACCTTTCTAATTTTCTTCTCAAGCAATTTACGTGCTACGATAGGAAATTTTCATATGGGACATCCTAGGAATATATCCCTTCAGGAATGCTGTTTAGGAAAAATACATAAAAGCTTTATTTTTCTGCACATAATTTGTCACTGCACATGTGACTTCTCATATATGATGAAACGTTACACACTATTTGTGGAATCTTAATTTCCTACACTGTGGAGGGTAAAAGAGGAAGTTACGGCTTCTTGGTAGCATAGTAGAATTACGGTAGTGGCTCAGTTTTTAAAAATTTTTTCCTTTTTTCTGTTATTAATGAAAGTTTTTCTTTACCTTTTTTCAAAATTTATTATTTTAGAGAGAGTGAGAGAGAGAGAGTGTGCACAAGCTGGGGGAGGGGCAAAGGGAAAGGGAGGGAGGGAATCTCCAGCAGACTCCTCACTGAGCACAGAGCCTGATGTGGGGCTTGATCCTACGACCCTGAGATCATGACCTGAGCCGAAACCAAAAGTCGGATACTTAACTGACTGAACCACCCCGGCGCTCCTTCTAAAAATTTTTCTATTGTGGTCCTTGTCAGATTGTCGATCTTAACCTGATCGTAACTTCTGAGATGCAAGTATCTTGCCTTCCTAACCTAGATGGTTTCTGACCGCTAGTTCTCAAAAAGACATCACCATTTTACAATAGGAACTCAACACGGAAGTTATGATGGAAAGCCATTTTATTTTTCCCTAAATTTTAAAATAAAAGACTTGAATGGAAAACGTTTAGTACCGTCATGTCACCCCGAATGCCAGCAATACCTTGAGTCTCACACACACAGGAAGCCAGGTCAAAGTCCAGTCAGTGTACACATTTCTCCATGGCTCTTCCAACAGTCTGGCATGAACAAAATTTTCTGCCATTTTGCTTTAGCAAATAGCAACATAATTTGAAAACTTTCATGTCTCCTATGTGACCCCTAAAATCCAATGCTATATTTATTAATACAGTTAGAAAAATAAAAGCCTTAAAAAATTCATGGTACGAGTTCACGGTGCTAATCACATCATCTCTTCAAATGTAAGATCATTTTAAAAACTCCTACTTAACAACCTTCTGGTTTAATCTGAAAGGCTTAAGACTTGAAATCTAGTAAGACTGTTAAGTCAACGTACATATCAATTATTTCATTTTCACTTGTCCTGGGAGAGTTAATTCCCATTGTCCACTGAATGAATGCCTTTCAAATATTAATAAATATATTACAGTATTTACAAGCATTCTTATCTACTCTGACACTGGTAGAAAGTTAAGCCGTGGGGAAGGAATGATCTCCCAGTGGGGCAAGCTCGTGAAGTCTGGGAGGAAAGGAGCAAGTGCTGGAGGGCATGCCAAGGGCTGCTCAGGTGTGCATGCGAGCTCTCAGACACGTCTCCTTCTGACCAGCTAGCCAATGTGTTGTTGTTGGATCAGGTGTAAATGCTGAATTGTCAGAAACCAGGAAAAAAAAAAAAAGGAATACTGCAAAGGTATGTTATTTTACTAGTTAAGAAGAGGAAGACAGGCCTAAGGTCAGAGACCAAGGTTAACAAGGGTAAAACCATGCTCCAAAAGCTGCTAGTGAATTACTCTCTGGGAATTACCTAACGTAAGTTGAGGTGTTGGGCACATGTCATGGCTATGGGAGAAACTGTAAGAAATTGTTTTGGCAATAAAAAGTGAGGCTAATTCAATTTCTATGCTTTGAAGTGTGTCACGTGTCTTCTTCTCACACTGTGGACTATCTCACATAGACCTTACCACCCACTTGACAAACCTCGTTAATGCTGCTCAAGGATTCAGTCTAATGCTCTGGTAAGAGTGATCAAAATGCCCTAATCAGCCTAGACAGCATCAGAAACCTGAAGGACTGAAGCCAAAGACTGAGATGAGCTAGGTATCTTGTCTTATAAATGTGAATGAAACTCTCATTTTAGGGGCTTAGTTTCTTATGTTTTGTAACAGCGGTACACTAGTCGTTATTTTAAAAAGCCTTCTGTCATGGGTCATGTCTATATATCTACACAAACACCATTCCCTTTCCCGGTAGTAATTTCGAGGCCTAAACCTGGGGCCCTCAAAGGGTGTGTGGCTTCCACCAAAGCATCTGGGGTACAGAGTCCAAAAAGTCCCTTGGAAAATTTTATAAATGAGATTCACCCCATATACTGTTTAAATCTTGTATACAAGAGTCTTTAAAATAATTTAAACATGTGCAAATTCAAGAAGGGTTCTCTGGTGGCCCATTTTGACATGCAAATACAGACGAACTGTTAACATGCATTATTTTAGTCAATTGGTAAAGTTTATTTCATAAGTATAAGTAATTTTAAGCCATTTACTAAATTGTAAATTTCAACCCATTAAAAACTACTACCAGAGCAGTTTTGAGGTATTACTGTTAATCTAATGTAGAAATGTTACTATACTTTGATGTGGAGTGAAATGTGACTGCCATGCCTTTTATTCAATGGTGCTGTTGCAGTGCTGACTACAGATGGGTCCTATAGCTTTTAGGGAATTCTTGTGCATGTGCATTAATTGATTTCCCAAATGCCAATGGCAATTTGACTGGTTGGTAGTTTCTAAGCTTACTAAAATAATAAAGTACAGCTCCTAGCATGAGACAAACAAGCTGAGATGGTTCATGTGTACAGTGAGTGCTACCCTCCAACTTACCTCCATCAAAACCCGCCCTACACCCTCCAGTCGTTTACAAGGAAAACTTGTGCAAAAAAGCATCCAAAAAGTCTATCAGCAGGTTAATTTTCTTGTAATTTTAAAAGAACTAGACAATTTTTCCCTTAAAATTCATTTATAAAAATAAATAAATTTCAGTTGGAGACCTTAGGTACCAAATTGTGACTTAATTTAGTTGTGATGGCTAAGACTATAAAGTTATGAAAAATGTAGCTGAAAACGGATGAGCTCCAGCTCGTTCCCCGCAGTGTGGCAACGGCTGGCACCCTATGCTGTCACGATCCTTCTCAGAGTTAACCAAAATACACGCAACTTCTCGACAAACTTCTAGCCTTCCTTTGTCCTGAAACTCCCACAGAACTTTAATTCTTAGACCTCTGTTACAAAACTACAAGGAACCATAATCCATTCAAGATAGGGAACGAAAACCTGTCACCCACTCAGGGAACACCCATCCATTGCACTGGGGCGAACACAGCAGCTCAGAGGAAATGGTTCCCCACTGGGGTGTACAGCTTATCCAGATGTTTTGCACTAGAATGCAGGCATGAAGTCCCTCCTGTAGTCTTTAGCTCAGAGCAACAATAATTTAAAATCAGTTTGATAGCAGGAGCAAATCCTTCCAGATTTTGTGCCGTGAGATGATACACAGCCTAGCCCGGCGACTCCAGGTACCCAGTATGAGGCAGGGCCTGGCCACTGTGTGCGTTAGGCAGGAACGCTGTCGGGCGGAAGTGCCAATATGACTTACTGCGTAGAACTGTGCGAACATCGACACCTTTGTGAGGCTGATTTCTCCTAGGAGAAGCTTTTTGCCTTAGTCGGGAAATGATCTGAGGAACAGTAAGTAACTGAACTAAGGAAAAAGTCTCTGGCCTCCAGATCCGCGCGCACACACGGAAGCAAGTTTCAAGCTATTGTTCTCTCTCGGTGCAAACGAGCGATTGGCTGACCTGTCACGTATCGTCAATCGATAGGAACACAGCATTCAGTCTGTGGAACAACGTGAGGCAGCAAAAATCTGATCTAATGCAAATTCAAGCCTATGAACTAAGACCACGGCAAGGAGAGACAGTCTAGCTCAGTGTTCTCCTGCGCTGGTACCAACTCGGAACACAAAGCAACTGAAAGGCACAGGCTCAGATTTCATTGATAGTCCTCTCTGAAGGGCAGTACTCCGAAGTGCCCGGTGAGGACATGTAGAAAGACTGTGTTTTCCTTTTCAATCGGGCTCTTTTGTTGGCCAACACCAGGCTGCGCCGGCTGGAACTGATGATTTCCGAAATAAACTTTTTGCAGTCTACACACACCTCCATAGTACTCCAGTCCTCCATCAGCTCTTTGGGAAACTGTAGCTCTTCATCGGATTTGTCCACAGACTTAGATTTTGAGGAGAACCTGGAACAAAAAACAACCTTTAGAGTATCCAGTATTGTCACTTACAGTTCTACTGCAATACTGAGAAAATGCGTGCAGAAAAAGTAAATCTGTTCCCAAAACATTATGGAATGGGCGAGTCACCTCATGCTCTTCCAAAGAAAGAATTTCTAATTGGAAATAAAATTCAAAATATTAAAAAAAAAAAAGGAACAAGGAAACATGTTTTATTAAGAAATAGTCATATTGGGAAAAAAAAAAGAAATATTAATACTGAAAACTCAGTATCCCTTCCAGAATTTTTGGAAAAAAAGCCTAATTAGAGTATTCACTCAAATACTATACAGTGGACTTAAACAAACAAAGCGAAACAAAGTACAAGTTGCGAACGTCCTATCGATAATTCAGAAAGGACTTCAAGTTCTTTCTCCAGAGACCCCGCGTCAGAGTTGGTGAACACGAGTCAACTGTAGACAGGAGAGCAGACTAGAGTAAACTGAAGTCAACTGGTCTCAGTCCTGAAAAGTTCTCTTTGGAGCAGCTTCCTCAGCATTTTTGCATTTATCAGATATACCTGTCCCTTTCCAACAACTGTATTTGGGTTATTAATTATTTGGATCCCAGGGAGCTGAAGTTATCCAGGTCAACACTGTAATAAATGTTTTGGGTGATTTTTTGAAATAACTAGGAATCCTCTACTCATGGACTACTTCAGTGAAACAAAACAGGAATGTGAGTTTAGTGTGGGTATAGAAAGGAACAACGGGCCCCACAGCCTTGAACCCACAGGTGATGAGTCGGGGGCTATCCCGGAGCGGCAAGGCAGAGTCTCGGAGTGGAGTCGGTGCAAGTCACCAGTGGGGCTGCACAGCGGCGGCAGCAGCCAGCAGTAGCATTGCCTGGTGCCCAGCACCTCCCTGCCCCTGTGGGCAGCTGGTTTGTAAAACCCCAATCTTTTTGGCCCTGTGAGTGCATAAGTCAAGCTGGCCTGACCTCCTTCTGCCCTCACTTAAGGACCCTTACTCTGCATTAAATGCAGAGGGACGGATATTCAGGCAACTTTTTTTTTTTTTTAAATTTCCAAAAGCTTTTGGCATAAAGCTTTATTTCTGCCATACTGACAATAGGAAAATAAGCCCAAGTGATGCCAGACCACTGGAATGCTAGAACTAAACAGATTTGCTTTCAACACTAAAGAAGAAAGATGAGAGTGTTACATGCAAGTTTTTGACTCCACTGAAAACAAGGTCAGTTTTAAAAATGACTTTTATCAATCAGTGTGATAGAACAAATTAATACGAGAAGAGAGAAGAGAGAAGAACCAAACTCTCATTTGATGCAGAAAAAGCATTTGACAAAATCCAGCATCCGTTCCTGATTAAAATGCTTCAAAGTATAGGGATAGGGGGAACATTCCTGAACTTCATAAAATCTATCTATGAAAGACCCACAGCAAATATCATCCTCAATGGGAAAAAGCTTGCAGCCTTCCCATTGAGATCAGGAACACGACAAGGATGCCCACTCTCACCACTCTTGTTCAACATAGTATTAGAAGTCCTAGCAACAGCAATCAGACAACAAAGAGAAATAAAAGGTATCCAAATTGGCAATGAAGAAGTCAAACTCTCTCTCTTCGCAGATGACATGATTCTTTATATGGAAAACCCAAAAGACTCCACCCCCAAACTACTAGAACTCATACAGCAATTCAGCAACGTGGCAGGATACAAAGTCAATGTACGGATACCAGTGGCTTTCTTATACACTAACAATGAAAATACAGAAAGGGAAATTAGAGAATTGATTCCATTTACTATAGCACCAAGAACGATAAGATACCTGGGAATAAACCTAACCAAAGAGGTAAAGGATCTATACTTGAGGAACTACAGAACACTCATGAAAGAAATTGAAGAAGACACAAAAAGATGGAAGACCATTCCATGCTCTTGGATTGGAAGAATAAACATTGTTAAAATGTCGATACTGCCTAGAGCAATCTATACTTTTAATGCCATTCCAATCAAAATTCCACCGGTATTCTTCAAAGAGCTGGAGCAAATAATCCAAAAATTTGTATGGAATCAGAAGAGACCCCGAATCGCTAAGGAAATGTTGAAAAACAAAAATAAAACTGGGGGCATCACATTACCTGATTTCAAGCTTTATTACAAAGCTGTGATCGCCAAGACAGCATGGTACTGGCATAAAAACAGACACATAGACCAGTGGGATAGAGTAGAGAGCCTCAATAAATAGAGAGCCTCTCAAGTAGAGAGATCTGGACCCTCAACTCTACGGGCAAATAATCTTCGACAAAGCAGGAAAAAATATACAGTGGAAAAAAGACAGTTTCTTCAATAAATGGTGCTGGAAAAACTGAGCAGCTATATGTAGAAGAATGAAACTCGACCATTCTCTTACACCGTACACAAAGATAAACTCAAAATGTATCAAAGGAATCCATCAGAATCCTAGAGGAGAACATAGGCAGTAATCTCTTTGATATCAGCCACAGCAACTTCTTTCAAGATATGTCTCCAAAGGCAAAGGAAACAAAAGTGAAAATAAACTTTTGCGACTTCATCAAAATCAAAAGCTTCTGCACAGCAAAGGAAACAGTAAAAAAAACAAAGAGGTAACCCACGGAATGGGAGAAGATATTTGCAAATGACAGTACAGACAAAAGGTTGATATCCAGGATCTATAATGAATTCCTCAAACTCAACACACACAAAACAGACAATCATATCAAAAAATGGGCAGAAAATATGAACAGAGACTTCTCCAATGAAGACATACAAATGGCTATCAGACACATGAAAAAATGTTCATCATCACTAGCCATCAGGGAGATTCAAATTGAAACCACATTGAGATATCACCTTACACAAGTTAGAATGGCCAAAATTAACAAGACAGGAAACAACATGTGTTGGAGAGGATGTGGAGAAAGGGGAACCCTCTTACACTGTTGGTGGGAATGCAAGTTGGTGCAGCCTCTTTGGAGAACAGTGTGGAGATTCCTCAAGAAATTAAAAATAGAACTTCCCTATTGCACTCTTGGGTATTTACCCCAAAGATACAGATGTCGTGAAAAGAAGGGCCATCTGTACCCCAATGTTTATAGCAGCAATGACCACGGTCGCCAAACTGTGGAAAGAACCAAGATGCCCTTCAACGGACGAATGGATAAGGAAGATGTGGTCCACATACACTATGGAG
Organism: Mustela putorius furo; assembly: GCF_011764305.1. Classification (NCBI taxonomy): domain Eukaryota; kingdom Metazoa; phylum Chordata; class Mammalia; order Carnivora; family Mustelidae; genus Mustela; species Mustela putorius. The sequence continues at coordinate 6,549,528 of NW_025422010.1, read as the reverse complement.
TATTATGCCTCCATCAGAAAGGACGAATACCCAACTTTTGTAGCAACATGGATGGGACTGGAAGAGATTATGCTGAGTGAAATAAGTCAAGCAGAGAGAGTCAATTATCATATGGTTTCACTTATTTGTGGAGCATAACAAATAGCATGGAGGACATGGGGAGTTAGAGAGGAGAAGGGAGTTGGGGGAAATTGGAAGGGGAGGTGAATAATAATGAATACTGTTATGCTGAAAATAAATAAAAAATAAATTTAAAAAAAAAAGAAAAAAATGACTTTTAAAGGACACCCAAAGTAATTATTTCTAAAGTAGAAAAGTAATGATGACATTCAAGTATGCTTCAAGCAGCTAGCTTTGTTCCCTTGTCAAGTTACCTTTAGGAAGTTTTGGAGACCTGTGTCCAAGTCAAAACTATATTAAAACAGCCACCCAGACACCCCAAACCACCCTGAGTCTGAACCCTACCTCGTCAGCAGTCCTCAAAAGGAGCATTCTTCTTTTACAGAGATGCTCTGAGGTCCTAGGCCCCCTGCTCACCTGGCAATGCTCCGGAGTGGCCGATGGTGGCCAGGGGTGGGCTTTTCTGGCTTCATGCAACTTTCCCCTCTTTGCAAGGCAGAAGGTCCCAATGAAAAGATGGGAAGAGTGGAGTATGGTTTGGAGGGCAGCCGCATCTATCACCCCAAACAAAACCGAGAATGAGCAGTACGGTTAAAGAGGGAGACTCCTGAAAATTAACACAAGTTGTGATTTCACCAAGTTTACTTACCTTTTTGCAACACTGGGAACACACTGGCCTGTATACAAAATCAGAAATGTTACTCAGCATGATGCGACTGCAAAGTCAGAGAAGCCAATGGCTTCATGGCTGTGAATTTTTATGATAAACTGCCGAAACCCTCTGATTTTTCTACCAGAATGTAACAAATTGATACAACTGTGGATCATCAAGAAGACAATCTGTAAACCTTAACTCTTACACTGTTTCCTGTAAAAGGATCAACTTACATCTGTCTGGGATTTTCTTACTTGTCTATCCTGGGATCACATGACAATCACTTCTTTTTTTCTGTTCCAACTGGACATATGTTTACTAGAGTGATCTTAGTTATGTAAAAGAAATCTATGCAGAGAAGCATTTTCCAGGTTTAATTCCAAATACCGTTTCCTCTACTCTTTTGAAAAAAATCAGTATTATTAACCCCTAAGCACAGCACAATCTGATAATGGGTTGGGTAATCTCTAATACTGTTCCTGTGTAGGAAAATGATTCAACTACGAATGCAACCAGTATTTCTTTGACTATGGTTATCAATTACAAAAAAATACCTTACCTCTTACAGAACTGACAGGTATAAGACCAGGTGAAGAAGGAAAATCTCCTGGTTCGGCAACAAAAGCAGAGCTAAAAAGTACAAATTTAAAGGGAGAAGAAAGCATTGCCAATAGTTAAATTCCTAATTTACACATCTAAATACACTTTACATTTATATAATGGGGAAGTTTAGCAGAAGGAAGTAAAATGGGAACTCAGAAACCCTGTTTTCAAGTCTGGCTCTGTGATAATTATAGTTTGGCTCTGTATTTACTCCTAATTCTCCTTTTGAAAGGTAGTAATACGCCATAGCTCTCCAAGGTTTACCATCATGGAATCAATCTGAAGAAGGTTCTGAGATAGTCTCTTTCTCAGATATAGTTTCTTTACAAGACTTAAAAATGTGGACATGGTTTTATGAAGGCATGCCATTATTTATTATGGTTGTTTTAAATCTTCTACAGTTTTTGATTTCTCAGGGAGAAACAAAAATACTCCTCTTTTTGTAAGCAAGGCAGAACAGGAACTGTGTATTAGAGAATAAGCCTCTTACCTCCTAAAATCCCCTATAAGTCCTATACCATCTGGCTGCCAGCAGACCACTCCCACAAGAGACCAGACCATTCTTCTAACCCTGCTTATCAACCAACTTGAAATAGCTCTACCTTTCCTTTTTTCAGGGCGGTGTAGACATCTTTATACTGTTGGTACTTTTCCAGCTCTGCCTTCACCAGGACCTGACGAATATGCATTACTTCCTCCACAGTGAGAGCTAGGCATTCCACTGGATAGCAGAATTCCTCCTGAAATTCAAAATTCCACATGAATAAGAAACTCCCACCCCACCCCCTTCTCTGGCATTGCACAATTTCCCTTTAGATCAGACAACTGGTTAGTAGCTTCAAAGAAAAGAGGTTTCCCAATGAACACTGGAATAGAGCTGGCTCACTCTGGGGACCACATTAATTTTTAATTACACTAAGACAATGGATGGCAAAAAGCTTCCGAGGACCATGTCAAACATCAGAGCCTACTGAAATTTCCAGGAAAAGAAAGTTCCTCACATTTGGGTGCATATTTTGTCTCAAAAGTTTCTATCCCATTAAGCAGAGCTATGTATCTATGCATTGAAATCTTGAAGAAAATTTTCTTGTTCTAAACCAAATTGACGTGAGTTTTCGCTTATGATGATGCAGACATTACTTCTCGTGCTGTATACTATATGCTCATAGGTAAACAGCAAGTCTACAACAGTGGTACTATTTAGAAACCTGGTTTGTGGTACCCAGAATAGCCAAAAGAAGGTGGTTAGTAATTTATACTGAGAAGCATTATTTAGTGGCAAGTTACATCAGCACATTGTGAAAAATCCTAGTAGTACGGGTGGAACTGGAACACGGAGCTACTGGAACAACCTCTAAGGCTGCCCCACAGTTCTCTGGATGTCTCTTATTACTTTGAAACAACCGCTGAATACACAGTCAGCACTGGAAAGACGTGGAGAAAATCTTAAGAATTTCACAATAAATATTTATGCTGGCTGTCTTATGTTAATGGTTTCCCTAAAAACAGCCGAGGAAGATGTTGATGTAACTGATCCCACTGAATAAAAGAGCCTCACCCCCATCTGCTCCCCATCCGGCTCTGCGCTTGATTGGTGGATCTAATAGAAAGACAGAACAGTCTTGTGCATTCTCACCCTGCCAGGCTTCACAGGGGCCATTGTGGTGTAGGGACACTGAAACTTAATGTTCTCAGTACAAACACATTATAATTCACTCCCACACACACACAATAGCATTGCTCACAGGCATTCTGGAATCAAACAAGCCAAATGGGAAAGCACATGACTATGAATGCAGTCAGTTTATGGAGTTTTAACATTCAGTTCTGTCTTTCAATCAGAAAAAAACAGAAACAAATCTAGGTTGCAAACTTGATAAACATTAGCATTTACTAAAAAAAGTAGCTTGGAGAACTGTTTCTTACTAACAATCAATACAAAATCATCTCTGTTCAGGCTGACTTAAAGAAGGCTAAATTTGCTTAAAAATGTTTTGGAAAAAATCCTGCAATTAAATTTTTTAAGAGGAAAAGCTTAGTGTCTGGAGGGTGGGAAGGTAGTCTGTCTGTTCGGGAAGATTATATCATTTGCTCTAAGATGTCTAAAATCCTTTAAAAAAAAAAATCACCATCACATAATTTTCTCTTTCAATGGGAAAAGCTTTCAAAGATCACAGGATTAAATGGGATTGTCTGGTATCTACTCTGTTTTGCTCCCAACTGAGAAAGTAGCCTAGTGTCAAGTGGGAACAATGCACTGTCTGTGTGAAGGTTAGGCCACTAGAATTGTGCATGAGGTAAGCATCCTGGCTGCACATGTCTGGATGATGGCTTTTCTCAGCTTTTAACATATTTTACAAGCAGCTTTCCTACTTTTTATTTTTTTTAATTTTTTATTCATTAGCAATGAGTGTGGCTGTGGTGCATTTGCTGACAACTAACTGTGACAAAACTGCTGAGCTGGAACAATCTAATGTATGATTCCAGCCACCAGCCAGATCCTCACTCCCTGAGATTTGGTACCGTGCAGGTGGGAAGATGGCACATAGTGTCAATTAGCTTTACAGCTAGGGCCGGTAAACACTTCCGGGAGTCCTTTTTATTTGCAGGGATCTCCTAGCACACACCATAGACTGACAGGTTCTACTTCCCTCTTCTCAGTCTTAAGTCACAAAGGGACTTAGTCAAGCATACTTTCAACTTCCTGCTTTGAACCATATGCGAATCCAGTACTTCGCAGGACACAATAAGAAATTGTATTTGTGTGTGTTCTTGTTCTTTTTTAAACTTTCAAGCGGGTTACTGTTGAGTAAAAAAATTCCCATTGGGTCAAATGCTAATGTTTTAATTCTGGTGCTTTCCCAAGGACAACAAAACTTTAATGCAACATGAAAGAAAGTAATAAATAGTTACTAGAATTAGTTTTCATTGCTTTTTTCAATTGAGAAAAAATACTAATTCAACATCCCCAAAACCAAATTACGCCTTAGCCTTAAAAGATCTTGCTGGGACACTAATGATCCAGAATGTGAGGGGCGTGCAGGGCTTTAACAGTGAGCGAGAGCTCTGCACTGGGCTTGGTCACTCTTCCGCACACCCTGAACTCTGTTATAGCCAGACACGGCCTCTAAAATCCCCTTACTTCCCTGTGCTTCAATCTCATTCCTAAATTTAGGAAAGGGACGCTAAATCTGAAAGAGTTTTAATCAAGATTGAAATATACTATAGGAAAAGATGAGCCTTTAGAACTTACTTTGGACGTATGTCACTAAAATCATGAGTTTTTGTTCAATATTCTGGTTACATTTACCATTCAGAAGGGTCAGAATAAGGGAGCATAGAAATTACAGAGCATAATGTAGACTATGGTTACTGAACCACAGAGAGAATGGGAATATGCCTATTTTATATAGTATTTTTAATGAGCAAAAACTTTGTAAGTAGCAGATATTTGAAAATTATCCAAAACCACCAATATTTTCTGGAGTTTTTAATAAAACCAAGGCAGATTTAAATTAAAATAGCACCTATTAAGTTTAATTATTCTTCTCATGTCAAATTCAACTTTAAAACTCAAAGTGAACTCTGCCTGGAGTAACAGTATACGCTTACATCTCTGTTTGGGGAGGACTGATAATAAAAATGAAAATGCCAACAGATCTTCAGTAACAGCAGTAACAGTGGCAGGAGCTAAAATGCCATCCCTGAATTTTAACTGACCACGTACTGCCCAAAGGGCCAGATCTAAAGTGGGAAAAAGAACAGAGATCTATTCTTCTGTTTTGTGACAATAAGAGAAAAGAATTTGATGTATTTCCTTTACATTCAGAATCTCTTTTCCAAACCAAGATGGGTAATAAAGAATAACAAAGAAACCAGCTGCTGTTTCATTTGTCAAGGATAGGTTTAGTAAATAAAGGACCTAGGAGAACCAGGATCCCATAGGAGGCGGAACAGGAGAGCAGCTGCAAAGGCTAGTGTAGTGGGCAGCCGGTGCTCCTCTGGGGGCAGGGGAAGCTTTCAGCATAGCGGCATAGTACGAAAGCTTATTTCACTGGGGTTTGGCAGATACTATATTTCCTTTAAAAATATAGTCTGTATGAAAATCTAAAAAATGAAATGCCTAAATTTACATATTTAAAATAACCACATCAATAAAAGGAAAACTTAAAATTTCTATGGCAAAGTGGGTTGTCATAAAAACCGCATGACACCTGACCCACACCACACAGCTCTATGAAAGATGCGGAACACAGAGATTCTGAGCCCAGGGCTGGCACAGGCTATGGGGGCACAGCATTTTGGAGCTCATGGTGGAGTGTGCAGGAAATGGGGAATGACATGGTTCCAGGGGTGGGGGAGTCCCCATGGCTCTGTGGCCTGGAAGAAGGCGTTGTGTCAGCTGGGTGAGGGAGCAAACACTGTTCTGACGGTGGGAGGGCCTGGGGAGGAGAGCACCCACAGGTTCTCGGGCAGTGCCCCCTGTACACGGAAAGGAGATGGCATTCCTCCTGCTGTACCACTGGGTCACTCACAGGTCCCTCTAATCTGATGCTGCATTTTGAGTTTGTTGTCCTTTCAAGGTCATTTTCCTTTCAACTGAGATCATGGTGTCATCTATGCATCCTACAAAAGACTGGAATCAACGATCAGAAGCAAAGTGCCCATCTAAGCTGTTAATTGTTCAGAGTGCGGTAGTTGCGGTATCACTGTCAAAGAGATAGAGAGAGTAAAATAATTCCCAGAACCAGCAGAAAGAGGCCAACCTTTGAGGATTTCCACCTGCTGGTAAAAGCTCTCTCACATAGATAATACATAGCCCCTGCTACCCCAAACATGGCTGCTTCAAAAGGATGAGAGCTGAGCAGAGAAGCTGTTTGTATGGTAGAAAAAAGTGGTCGGCAAGGCGTCCTTGGCCAAACACTGGTTATCCTAGGAACCTGAACAATAGATAAGGGAAAAAGAAAATGGTAGGGGGAAAAGAAAAGGAGAAAATAATGCTGAACGTGAGTGACCTACAAATAGTGGTTACAGAGCATGAAAGAAAAACAAAACAAAACAAAAACACCACCGAGGACTTTAGCCGTAGATTCATGTGTGTGACCACACCATGTCTGCTCCTGCACGTGTAAGTCAGTAATCGCACCAGGAAATCATTCCTAGAGACTCTTGGAATTCACACAGCAGAGCTTAAGGTATTTCTAACTTGGCTGTGAGAGCGGGTGTGGGGGGTGAGCTCCAGGCAGCACTTGCTCCCCAGCTTCCCAGAGGAAGGCGCTGAAAGTCGCCTTTCACTTAGATGGACAATCATCCTCAATCATTTGACCAAATTATGAAAAAAATTAGGTTTCAAACATCCTAGGGAAAGAGAGGGAGACACAAGAAAAATAAAAATGAGGACCAGTGAAGACATTTCTGCAATTTTCAGTGGAGGGGTTATAAATACAAAATGATGCCTTGTTTTCCTAAAAAGAGCTACAGTTTTAAATTGTCATACTTTTTAAAAATGATACTTACCAAGCTAGAGGGCATTGCTGCAAGATGAGTGTGACTTTATGGATTTCCCAAGACAAGCTACTTGCAAGAAGGGTCACTACTCTGACCTGGAAGTGACTTTGTCTCGGTTGGTGCCCTGGACCCTTGGAGGGAGCTGTGGTTCCATGTGGAACCTGGACGCCAGCCAATGACAGAAGTGCTTTCCCACTGCCTTCCACTGAGACTCTTAGCTGTGACCACAGATTGGTTTTATCTTGCTCTTCTTCTCCACAAAAAGTAACTCACAGCCTGACCTAGCACATACCACGAGTTCCCCTTTGTCAGGAAAACACTTCTGGGCCCTCGATGTGGGCGGATGGTCTTTCCTCGATTACCTCTTTGGTATTTTTTCTCTTCTATTCAAAACTTCTCCTAATAGCTGTAATTTCTTCTAATTGACCTGACCAGTTTCTCTACATTGATAATTTTTAAATTTAACATTAACAGTGGAGTCATGTGATCACAAGTCCTGGTGCACAGCTAAATGATGCACTGGCTTCTAAGAGAAAAGCTGGGTGAAGAGAAGAATCACCTGATTATTGGACTTGTGACCTTGAACAGACTTAAGCTGTGACAAGAACTATATTTTGCTAAAGCAAAAAGTTGTTCACATTAACACAAGTCTTTAGATTCTGAAGTTTGAGCCTGTCTGGTTAGAGTTCTCTTTTCCTATGGGTAAACCACCGGCGAGGCTATATTTAATCAATGTTTCAGTGATTATTTGGGAATTAGAGGAACTGGGTCAGGAATTGACATAATATAATCACTAGTTTTTTAGTCGGACTGTTTCGTAACAGAAATACTGATTAAATTTCAACATTATAAAGCTGTCTAAACTTGGTACCTTCACAGTAACCACACCACCTTCCTCTACTTTGAGGGAGGGACATCTGTTATTGCTTTATTTGAACCCTTGATAATTCAAGATAGCTTAAAAATATGGCTGAAAAAAATGGAGTAAGCATATTCCAGTGCTTTTTATTCATGAATGCCTGAGAAAACATTAGATATTAGGTTGCTGGCAAAATGAGTGATTGAAGTCTTCATCTCCCCTGCAAATATTTGTGAAGTCAAGTGGGACTACAAGAGAATCTTTGCAGACCACCTTTGTTTAGAGGGTCTGTTACTCCTTCTTGGCAGGGGCCTACTGTCCTCGGAATCAAAGCCACTAGATGAACCTCAAGTCTTGGGAAAACAGCCAAACTGTCATCCAGGGCAAACAGCAGCTTTGGCTCCGAGATCATAAAACATACTTGAAAACAATGTACAATGGTTTCTATTGGATCAAAATTCTCGCCTCATATTGCTGCCTCCATAAAACAACCTTTTGATGAGTTTTAACAATTTTTAAGCATACTAATTCCCTTAAAAAGAAGAAAGCATTTCTTTAATAATAATACATATTTTCAACCACTGGTAAGTATTCTGGAAAAAACAAGTACTTTAAAATGAACAAGGAATGGTCAAATTTCATTTAGGTGATGTTAGAGTTGGTTTTCTTTAGATATTAAAAACAAATAAAGTTGTTTGAAGTTCATTTTAACGTTTGGAAGTTTATTTTTCCTCCTAATCATCGAGAGCTAATGGTAAGAGGCCTCTCACTGATCCTTAAGCCACTATGAAGCCTTCCAGTTACTTACAAGAGATCGGGAGCTCTGCTTGGACGGTGGCAGAAACTGTCTTACATTAGTGGGTGTTTCCTTTTCAATAGAATGTCGTCTCTGGGGTGGCTGCCGTCTCTCTGGCTGGGGTGTTGATGATATGGGCAAGAATTTTGGAGGCTCTAAAGAAATGAAATGAAATGAACCAAACTGAAATGAACTTTCCTACAAAATAAAAATCTTAGATTTTAAATTCCTAACAGAAAACCCTTTGTCACTTGTGACAAACACTGCATTCAAAGATGAAATGTTTATTTCATTAGAGGGTTAAGACTGGAGGTCCTTATGGGGATAGTATGAGGAGTGCTATACAAAAATCTCTGCAATATAAACTTTCCTACAGACGTAGTGAGGAAAAAAAGGAAAAATAGTTCATATTTTTAATATTCATCCAAATTCATACATAAAAACACAATTATAGTCTCAGCTTTGTACATGTAAATGCCCTCAAGTTATATACCACAGGATTTTGCAATTATAGAGTTTCAGGCATGTAAAAGAAGTAAAAATATGAATTCTGTGTGTCTAAAAAGTCTCCCATGTCATGCCAAAATTTTCAAGTGTAGTCATTTTATATTCTCCTTTTTAAAAGATGAACTATAAAAAATAAAAACTTTTCCTTTTTGATGATTATCAAGACATTTTGTCCTTAGATTTAAATCGATCTCTATTTAAATTTTGAAAAGCAAATTCCAGTTTTGATGTTCATACTCTAACACTGCTCTCTTCTGCCTAGTGATATTTTGGGATAGGGTTTAAAAGCAGAATGTTTTAGTGTTTGAATGGTTCTGGATTCACATTGTGAAAACATAAGGAGAACATTAGAAATAAATTATGTTCTAACCAAGTTTTTTTAGTGCTTCCTCCTACTCTCTTTGCAAAGTAAGCCTGCTGCAGCTTTGATGTAGTATTTGGTGAGTGAAGAAAGTGAAGTCAACACAAAGTTAAAAGTGACCCATCTATTTGGACTGTCCCCCCAAGAGAAATCACTAAATAAAAACAAAACAATTTCCACAATCAAGAAAGATACAAAAATCCATTATGTGATTTAACTGAATCTCTGTAATATTTAATTAGCCTGGCCAAATACCAATTATAGGTGATAACCAAGATCAGCTCTTACTATGTTCGTGATATAATCTTATTAAGTCAATCAAGATAACCAGTTAAAGAATTTTAATCACTAAAAACTCCATGTGTATAAGAAATCAAGTCAATGTTCTAAGTATATCTTAATATATAAGGGTTTTCCTCCAGGAAAAGTTTCTTTTTTCCATTGCTGTAAAACATACATAAAATATACTTAGTGTCTTTTTTAAATATTTTTTAAGATTTTATTTATTTATTTGACAGAGATGGAGAGAGAGAGAACAAGCAAGGGGGAAAGGGAGAAGGAGAAGCTCAGCAGGGAGCCCAACACGGATCCCAGAACCCTGGGATCATGACCTGAGCCAAAGGCAGACGCTTAACTGACTGAGCCATCCAGGTGCCCCTGTCAATTTTTTTTTAAAAGATAGACTTATTTATTTGAGCAAGCAAGCACATGAGTAGGGGGAGGGGCAGACAGACAGAATCTGCAAGCAGGCTCCCCACTGAGTGTAAGCCCCACACGGGGCTCAACCTCACAACCCTATGATATCCTGACCTGAGCCCAAACCAACAGCCTGACGCTTAACTGACTGAGCCACGCAGGCACCCCTAGTGTCTTAATTTTAACTGTACAGTTCAGTGGTATTAAATATTTCCATCATTGTGCAACCATTACCATCTTCTATCGCCATATCTCTTCATCTTGTAAAATTGAAATTCTGTAACCATTACAATAACTTCCCATTCTCCTCTACCTACAGACCTGGCAACTATCGTTCTATTTTCTTTCTCTCTGATTTTGACTACTCTAAGAATCCCATATAAATGGAATCATACAGTATTTGCCTTTTTTGTAATTGCTTTCTTCCCTTAGCAAAAAGTCCTAAAGGTTCGTCGGTGTAGCAACTGCAGGATTTCCCATTTCTAAGGCTGAGTAATATTCCATTGTGTGGCTATTCCACATTTTGCTTAGCCATCCATGCACTGATGGGACACTTGGGTTACTTCCATGTTTAAGTGATTGTGAATACTGATGCTATGAACATGGATGTCTATCTCTTTGCTTATATAATCAGAAGTAGAATTGCTGGATCATATGTAATTCTATTTTTAAATTTTTGAGGAGTCACCATACTGTTCTCCACAGCACCTGTACCATTTCACATTTCCAACAGTGCACAGGGTTCCAATTTGTCCACGTTCTTGTCAACACTTGTTATCTTCTGGTTTTTGTTTATTTTGATGGTAACCACTTTAGTGGATAGGAGGTAGTATCTCACTCAAGTTTTGATTTGCATTTCCCTAATGATCAGTGATGCTGAGAACATTTTCATGTGTTTGTTGATCACTTGTATATCTTCTTTGGAGAAATGACCATCTGAGTCCTTTGCTCATTTTTTTTTTTTTTTTTAAAATTTTTTTTAAAGACTTTATTTATTTATTTGACAGAGAGAAATCACAAGTAGGTAGAGAGGCAGGCAGAGAGAGAGAGAGGAGGAAGCAGGCTCCCCGCCGAGCAGAGAGCCCGATGCGGGACTCGATCCCAGGACCCCGAGATCATGACCTGAGCCGAAGGCAGCGGCTCAACCACTGAGCCACCCAGGCGCCCGTTTTGCTCATTTTTTAATTAGGTTGTCTTTTCTGTTGTTGGGTTTCAGGACTTTCTCTACATACTCTCTGAAAATTAATCCTTTATTAGATATATGATTTGTAAATATTTTCTCATCTTCTGAGAGTTGCCTTATCATTCTCTTGATGATATCTTTTAGTGTACATAAGTTTTTATTTTCATAAATTCCAACTTGTCCATTTTCAAAAATCTGTGCCATTACTGTCCTATCTAATAAACAATGCCAAATCTAATCTCATGGAGCTTTTGTCCTATCTTTTCTTCTAAGAGTTTTATTATTTTACGTCTTACATTTTGGTCCTTAATCCATTTTGAGTTAATTTTTGTATTTGATGTTCGGGTAAGGGTCCAGCTTCATTCTTTTTTTTTTTTTTTTTTTAAGGTTTTATTTATTTATTTGATAGAGAAAGAAAGAGAGAGACAGAGAAGCAGGCTTCCCGCTGAGCAGGGAGCCTGATGTGGGACTCGAGTCCAGGACCCTGGGTTCATGACCTGAGCCAAAGGCAGATGGTAAACTGACCGAGCCAACCAGGGGCCCATTCATTTTTTTTTTTTTTTAAATCTTCAAAGTGTTTAAAATTTTTTTAAGTTTTTTATTATTTTTTTTAAATTTATTTGAGAGAGAGAGCATGAACAGTGGGGAGGGGCATAGGGAGAAGGAGAAGCAGACTCCCCAGTGAGCAGAAAGTTCAAATTGGGGCTCCCTCCTAGGACCCCGAGATCATCACCCAAGCTGAAGGCAGATGCTTAACTGACTGAGCCACCCAGGTGCCCCTAATTTCCTTCTTCTGCATGTGGATACCCTGTTTTCCCAGCACCATTTCTTTAAAGACTACTCATTGAATGGTCTTGGCATACTTGTCAAAAATCTTTTGACCATATAGGTGAGGGTTTATTCTGAGCTCTCTATTCTATTCCATTGATTTATATCTTTGTCATTATGCTAATGCCAGAGTATTTTGATTACTGTAGTTTGTAATAAGTTTTGAAATCAGGAAGCACGAATACTCCAGTTCTTTTTCAAGATTGTTTTGGCTATTTGGGTCCCCTGAGATTCCATGTGAATTTTAGAATGGGTTGTCTTCTGGAGCACTGGGTGGCTCAGTTGGTTAAGCATCTGCCTTTGGCGCAGGTTGTAATCCTGGAGTCCTGCAATGGAGCCCTCCTATGTCAGGATTCCTGCTCAGCAGGGAGTCTGCTTCTCCCTCTCTCTCTGTCCCTTACCACTGCCGGTGCTCTCTCAAATAAATAAATAAAATCTTAAAAAAAAAAAAAAAGAATGGATTGTCTTCTATTTCTGCACAAATGTCATTGGTATTTTAATAAGGATTGCACTGAATCTGTAGATCATGTTGGGCTGTGTAAACATTTTAATGATATTAAGTCTTCTAATCTGTGAACACAGGATGTATTTCCCTTTACTTAAGTCTTCTTTAATTTTTTTCAGCAATGTTTTGTAGATTTAGTGAATAAGTCTTTCACTTCATTGGTTAATTCCTAACTATTTTATCCTTTTGACATGATTATAAATGGAATTGCTTTTGTAATTTCCTTTTCAGATTATTTATTGTCTGTGTACAGAAATACAACTGATTTTTGTGTGATTTTATATTTTGCTACTTTACTGAATTCATTTATTCTAATAGTTTTTTTGGGGAATCTTTTAGGGTTTCCTTACACAAAAGATCATAACATCTATAAAGAGATAATTTTACTTCTTTTTTTTCCATTCTGGCTGCCCTTTATTTCTTTTTGTTGTCAAATTGCTCTTACTAGTGTTTCCAGTACTATGCTGAACAGAAGTGATGAAAGCAGGGATCCTTGCCTTGTTTCTGTTTCTTAGAGGAAATTCTTTCAGTCTTTCACCACTGGGTATGATGTTTGAGGTGGGTTTTTCATATATGGCTTTTATTATGTTGAGGTAGTTTCCTTCTATTGTGACGTTCTTCCTAGTTAGTGAAGTTTTTTATTATGAAAGGGTGTTCAATTTTGTCAAATGCTTTTTCAGCATCAATTGAAATAATCTATTGTTGTTTTTCTTCACTCTGCTGATGTGGCATATCACACTAATTAATTTTTATATGTTGGACCATCCTTGTAGTCAGGAATAAATCCTACTTGGTCAGGGTATATAATCCTTTTAATACATTGCTGAATTCTGTTTGCTAGTATTTTATTAAAGATCTTTAAAAAAAAACAGTATTTGTAAAAAAACCAGTATTGGTTTGCAGTTTTCTGTCCTTGTAGCTTTTGTTTGGCTTTAGCATCAGCGTAATGCTGTTCTCATAAAGTGGGTTAGGAAGTACTCCCTCTTCTTCATTTTCTGGGAAATGTTTGAGAAAGATTGACAGTAATTTTTTTTTTAAATGTTTAGAAGAATTCACCAGTGAGGCATGAGAGGCCTTTTCTTTGTAGGGAGGGCTTATGCTTACTAATTCAATATCTTACTAGTTATTGGTCTAGTCAGATTTTCTCTTTCTTTCTGATTTAGTCTTGCTAGGCTTGGCATTTCTAGCAATTTGTCCATTTTATCAAGGCTATCCAATTTGATGGTAACCATTCATGATACATTCTCTTTTTATTTCTATAGAATTTGTCCCCCCTTCATTTCTGATTTTAGTAATTTCAGTCTTTTTTTCCCTTAGTCTACGTAGCTAAGGGTTTGTCAATTATGTTGATATTTCTGAAGGACCAATTTTTGGTTTCTTTGATCTTTCTCTACTGTTTCTCTATTCTCTATATTTTATCTCTGCCTTTGTCTTTATTATTTCCTTTCTTCTGCTAGCTTTGTGTTTAGTTTGTTCTTCTTTTTCTAGTTCCTTATGTTGTAAAGTTAGATTGTTGGTTTGTTTGTTCATTCATTCCTTCCCTTCTTCTTAAAACCAGAACATTCACTGTGCAACTAATCATTGAAATTTCTTGTTTTTAATTTAAGTATTTGCAGCAGTAAATTTCACCTTGGCACTGTTACCACTGTGCCCCATAGTTTTGGTATGTTGTGTTTTCATTTTCATTCATTTCTAAATACTTTCTAATCTCTCTAGTGATTTCTTCTTTGATCCACTGATTTTTAAAAAGTGTTAATTTCCACAATTCTGTGAATTTTTCAGTTTTCCTTTTGTTACTGATTTCTAACTTTGTTCCATTGTGGCCAGAGAAGATACTTTGTATGATACCTGTTCTTTAAAATCTATTGAGGGGGTGCCTGGGTAACTCAGTCATTAAGCATCTGCCTTCGGCTCAGGTAATGATCCCAGGGTCCTGGGATCGAGCTCTGCATTGGGCTCTCTGCTCAGCAGGAAGCCTGCTTCTCCCTCTCTCTCCCACTGCTTGTGTTTCCTCTCTTGCTATGTCTCTGTCAAATAAATAAATAAAATCTTAAAAAAAACTAATGAGACTGAACTTACAGTTTAACATATGGTCTATCCTTGAAAATGTGCCATGTGCCCTGGAGAAGAATGTATATTCTGTTGTTGGGGAATGTGTTCTGTATGAATCTGTCAGATCTAGTTGGTTTATCATGGTATCCAGGTCCTCGATTTCCTTATCCTCTGCCTGGTTGTTCTCACCATTATTGTGAGAGGGGGTTCTGAAGTCTCTATTACTGCAGAACTGTCTATTTCTCCTTCATTTCTGTCAGTTTTGCTTTATATATGTATTTTGACAGTCTGTCAATAGGTGCAAAAATGTTAATAATTGTTCTATCTTCTTACTGTATTGAACCTTTCATTAATACAGTGTCCTTCTCTGTCTGTTTTAACTTTTTTTTTTTTTTTAAATTTAAAGTCTATTTTGTCTGATGTCAGTATAGTTTCCCCAGCTTTCTTTTGGTTACTATTTGCATGGAATATCTTTCCATTCTTTCACTTTGAATCTCTTTGTTTTTTTGAATCTCAAGGGAGTCTTTTCTAGCCAGCATATAGCTGGAGCATGTGTTTTTATCCATTCTGCCAATCTCCAGCTTTTGATTACAGAGTTCAATTAACTTACATTTACAGTAATTACTGATCAGGAGGGACTTTTGTCACTGTGCTATTTGTTTCCCATACGACTTAGAGCTTTTGTCCCTCTTTTCCTTCATTCTTGTCTTTCATGTTAAATTGATTTTTTTAATAGTGAAATGTTTAAATTGCTTTCCCATTTTCCTTTTGTGTATATTCTGTAACTATTTTCTTGGTGGTTACCATGGAGACTACATTTAACATCCTAAAATTATAACACTCTGATTTGGACTCCTAGCAGCTTAATTTCAATAATACACAAAAACTCTGCTCTTCTAAAGCTCTGTATCCATCCTTTTTGGATATAACAAAATTATATTTTTATGCACCGTCTTCCCCAAAATATAGGCTAATAATTCTTTCAAGTGCCTTAGTCTCTCAAATTATGTAGCAAACAAAAAGTGCAGTTACAAACCATTGTTAAAATACTATTAGCTTTTATAATTGCCCATGTATTTTACTGAGATCTTTTATTTCTCTTATGGCTTTGAATTATTGGCTAGTGTCCTTCCATTTCCCCTGGAGGACTTCTGAGCATTTTCCACTGGGAAGCATCCAGTGGTTATGAACTCCCTTGGCTTTTGTTTATCTGCGAATGTCTTCATTTCTCCCTCACTTCGAACAATGGCTTTGCTGGATATAAGACTGTTGGTTGACATTTTTTTTTTAAGCACTCTGTATATACAGATCTCCCCCACTCTCTGAAAGTAGAGCATTCCTGTGAAACCTTTTGTAAGCTGAAAGTGTATAAACTAAAAAAACAATTGAAGCATTTTATAAAAGTAAAATATCTTCTTTGGATTTCTTTCAGTTAGCTAAAACAGGTATTAGTGTTGGTCCTTCATAAAAAGT
This sequence comes from Mustela putorius furo, assembly GCF_011764305.1. Taxonomy (NCBI): domain Eukaryota; kingdom Metazoa; phylum Chordata; class Mammalia; order Carnivora; family Mustelidae; genus Mustela; species Mustela putorius. The sequence goes on along the minus strand of NW_025422010.1, from coordinate 6,533,382 downwards.
GAAGTGGTATAAAGGAAACTTTCAGAGAGTGGGGTGGAAAGCTATATTGGCCCACTATCTTCTGGCCACCAAAGTTTCTGATGAGAAATATACTGAAGATCTTAGAGAATCTCTTGTATGTAGTGACTCATTTCTCTCTTGTCTTTCTATCTGTCTTTGGCTTTTGAAAGTTTGATTACAGTATGTCTTGGTGTGGGTCTCTTTTATTTCAGCTGGGCTGCCTGAATGTTTATATTCATGTAATTCCTCAAATTTGGGGAGTCTCAGCCTTTATTTCTGCAATTATTCCTTCTGCCCCTCTCTTTCTCTCATCTCGTTTGGGGACTCTAGTGCATATCTTGGTCCACTTGACAGTGTCCCACAAGTCTCTCAGTCTCTGTTTGCTTTTCTTCAGTCTTTTTTCTTTCTGTTCCTCAGACTTGACACCATCCTTTGTCCTATCTCCAAGTTTGCTGATTCTTTCTTCTGCCAGTTCAAATCTGCCATTGAATCTTCTAGTGGATTTTTCATTTAAGTTATTGGCATTTTTGGCTCCAGAATTTTTTGTTTGTTTGTTTTACTTTAGGTTTTCCAGCTCTTTATTTATCTTTCCATTTTTGCTCACATATTGTATTCTTGGCCTTCTCCATATCTTCTTTTAGTTTTTTGAGCCACTTTAAAGCAGTTTTTAAAAAGTCTTTGGTATATCCCCTTCTTTTTCTGGGACAGTTTCTGGTGATTTCTTTCTTTACTCTGAATGGGCCATATGTTCCTGTTTCTCTGTATGACTTGTGATTTTTTGTTGTTGTTGTTGAATATTGGACATTTGAATCTAATAATGTGGTAACTCTGGGAATCAGATTCTGTCCCTTTCTTTCCCAGGGTCTGCTTTTTGTTAGGGTTTTTGTTTATTGTTTTCTTGATTGCTATAGGCTGTCTCTGTGCTGACAATCAGCCTGAGATGTAAACTTAAGATCCTGTCAGGTCTTTTATGAGCCATTTCCCGGGCATGCACTGTCACTTTATAATTCTCTGTATATGTAGTTTTGGAATATCTTAGTTTAATGTCTGGCTCCCCAAAGGAAAAAAGCTAAGAATGAAGGAGGTGGGTAAGGAGGCTAGCCCTTTAGGTCCCCTGAAAGTCACTTTAGCATGCAGGGAGCTTGTGACAAAGCAACAATAATCACTGCCTTTTTGTCTACACCTTTGGATTCCGATGTAGCAGAGGACAGATTCCCAATATTTGGAGGCCAGGGTCCTTTTTGCCCACCCTAGCTCCTGGAAGCTATGTGCAAGCTGTTTCAGGAACAGTACGCTGCTACCTGCCATGTGGCTGGCGTGGGGCATGAGTAGCTCCCATTATGCTAAGAGCTAAAAGTGACTGAAATTAACCACAATTTTCCACCTAAATCTTCCTCTGGAAGTTTCAAGCCTTCAACAAACTCAGAGTTCCAAAGGACTTACATCAGACAAATTCTGCCGGTACAACTGTTGTCCAGGTGAGAGACAGATTCCTGGTGCTCCTTATTCCACCGTCTTCCCAGAATCCTCTCACTTAATGTTGTAATTTCTTAAATATTTTATAATGATTTTATACACAAAAAGATAATTAAAAACATTTAGAAATGTGGTGCCTGGATGGCTCATTTGGTTGGGTATCCAACTCTTGATTTCAGACAGGTTGTGATCTTGGGGTGATGGGATCTAGCCCTGCATCAGGCTCCACGCTTGGTGCAGAGTCTGCTTAAGATTCTTTCCCTCTGTCCCTTCTCCCACTCACGCTCTCTCTTCTCTCTCTCAATCTAATAAATAAATAAATAAATAAATAAATGTTTTAAAAAAGCATCTAGAAATCACTTAACTTTAGATTCTGTGTTCAGAACCTACGAAGAGTTATAAAGGCATTTTTACTATCCATACATGTAAGTGGGTATGGATATGTGTATATGTGTGTGGGCCTGGGAATGAAAACAAGTGTGATTATTTAGGGCTCCCAGCTTGAATTCAGACAAGGAGGTAAATTAATCTAAAAAACACAGACAGTTGACTTATTCCCTACAACTATTATCTGTAAACCTGAAGGTGAATGATCTGTTATAAGAACCTGAGGCCCAGTTATCAATGTCACTTTAGGAATATAGCAATATTTCTGCTCCTGATTAGGGAAAATTCCAGGGTTAGTTTTCTACGCTAAATGATCACAAAGCACTTTGGGACTCCCTATTCTCGGTCCAGTGTGTTTTTGAAGGAATCTGATGCTAGCTCTTCGTACCACAAATACTCACTCTTCCTCGTGGACACGGCCTCTACTAAGGGATCTTCAAGGAAGGAGGGAGACACACTGCTGCTGCTGGTTGACTTGTGTAGAGTTTCCTCCTGAGAAAGGTGGGGACAGAGAAATAGACTCCTAAGACATTAGTGCTTTCATGCTAATAAATTTTACTACTACAGATTTATTTCAGTGTGAGGCACCAAATTATGTCAAAGGTTCAAGGCAACTAGAAGACCTAGAAGGTATCTTAAATTAGACAAGCCTGGGTTTGTGTTCTGGATTTGTCCCTCATTAGAGTGATATGACACAACAAGTTTCTCATCTTTCATCATTTGGTGTTTAATACCCTCTTTACAATGTATTATTGGATCAGATGAGAAAATATGCTCAAAAATGCTTAACACATTACCAGGCACATAGTAAATGGTGGTTAATATCATTATTAGAGAAATATTTAACACATTTATAAAAGTAATAGATTAGTAAACTGCATGAAGGTAGATGCTATGGGCCTCATTCATTGTTGTCAGCAACAAACCTACTGTTAGTAAGTGATGAATAAATATTAATATTTATTGAACAGATGAAAATAAACATTTCATAAAATATTGTATGAGTCTAGAAAAATGTCTACATTATGCAAAAGAAATTTTAAATTTCTATTATCAATCAGATGAGACCGTAATTTGTTTCAGATTATACCAAGATGAAGTACAATATTTACTCAAGAAAAACTTATTATCTACCATGTGAATGAGGATATACATGAACCACATGAAAACGTATGTCTATAATATCTACAGAAAACTGCTAAATATTTTTAAAAGTGGAAGAAAGAAAATTATTTTAAGATATTCACCTATGACTATGTGAGAGAAATCATGAAAATTCTCTCCGACCTACTTATTTAAGGTGACTTTGAGAACTCACTTAGCCATTCACAAAAAATAGCTTTACCTAAAACCTACTGCTAAAAGCACTGGTTTCACGCAAGCTACCATACAAAGGATCTGGTCAAAGGACAGGAGATGAAAAAAGGCTGTAAACCACAGAGTTCCAACAAAGAAGGTCTGAACACTGACCTCCCCATTCCTGGTACATACCATGAAGAATAAATCAAGCAATGTAACCAAAGCCCCAACCCTGAACATGGTGTAGAGGTCACACAAATCTCCAGAAGAGCTAGTGCGCAACTAGAATGCCCTCCTTCTGCCTATGGAAGGCCAAAAGGAAATAAAAGCCAAGAGTATCTCTTAGGAAAAGAAAAAGGAGCCATACACAGTAGTCCCAAAAAATTATGAGGGGAGTGCCACCTTGATTTTAACAGCAGAAACCGCCACACACCACCTCACATACCTTAGCCCACCTTCCCCAGAAACTTTTTTTTTTTTAATTTAAAAGATTTTATTTATTTATTGAACAGAGAGAGAGAGATCACAAGTAGGCAGAGAGGCAGGCAGAGAGAGAGGAGGAAGCAGGCTCCCTGCTGAGCAGAGAGCCTGATGCAGGGCTCAATCCCAGGACGCTGGGATCATGACCCGAGCCGAAGGCAGAGGCCTAACCTCACTCTTCCTTGGGGACACAGCCTCTAAGGGGTTCCCCCCAGAAACATTTTTAAAGCCCAATTTTACAGAATTCTGAGCATGTACATGTTCCACACCATTCCTCTTTACTGTTCTGACTTGCTTCCACTGTGAACAACGAAGAGCCCATCCTGGGGCAGCCAGGTGAGTGCAAGTTAGTTAGTAAGAAACAGATAAGTGGTGAGGACACTGGCATGGTGCAAGGCCTTTGGGATTTGCTCCCAGAAGCAGTTGGGGGGTCCTCTGCCCCTGCATGCCCACCACGGGCAGCTGCACCCAACTTCTCACTACTTGAAAACTAGTCTTCGTTAGGCTCAGTTCTGGCCCAGGGGAATCACAAAGACACTCAGAAGGTACCAGGGGACTTGGGAGATCAGATCTCCTCAGAGAGAAGTCAGTGGGTGTGGACTCCTACTCTGCTTGCCCCGTCACGTCCATTCCCTCAACTAAACACTTTCGGCCTGGCTGGAGGATCCTGATGGTCTCTGATCTCTCAAACGACTGCCAGGCCTGCTCTCTGAAACTTGCTTGTTTGTATTGTCTGATCCAGTTACTAGTCTCTGACACTCACTAAACTAGGCCCTTTCTAGTTCTACATCCTGACCAGTGACTCAACCAGGTCCTTGTTGGAACAAGGTCACTTCTGGAACTCCTACTGCTCCTTCACTGCTGCTTTGCTCCAAGGTGGTACTGAAGGCTGCCAGACCAGAATTGTCTCAGAAACCAGTCTGGGTGATTAAAGAATAATTCCTTAATTCTAACTTGGATGAACATGGAGTGGTTGGAGCCAGCAACCACGACAACAAACAGAAGCCGGGAGGCTGCCTGTGTGTGTTTATTGTGTCTGGCAGGCCCTGAGAGAAGAGGGAGGCAAGGATGTAATTTCATTTTACACAGTGGAGATACACAATACTGATGCTGTAGACAAAGGGCTGGAGAGAGAGACTTGGGAAGCACCAGCACCCTAAGAGTTTCTGGAAAACAGACAGGACATGCGAGATCTTCCTTCAAAGGGCAGCAGGGGAAAGATGAAATCTGGAGAAGCCTAGCAGAGTTTTCTTTTGCAGACACGTCCATTGGTATTACTATTACCAAAAGAACAAGCTTCACTATGGGTAGGTGTGTGCGTGAGAGAGAGAAGAATCCATGGAAAATATTTTTCTTTTTCCTTCCCCAAAACAAAGGGAAATATCCTAAAGATAATACGTTTGCATTTTTTTTTTAAAGATTTTATTTATTTATTTGACAGAGAGAAATTACAAGTACACTGAGAGGCAGGCAGAGAGAGAGAGAGAGAAGGAAGCAGGCTCCCTGCTGAGCAGAGAGCCCGACACGGGACTCGATCCCAGGACCCTGAGATCATGACCTGAGCCGAAGGCAGAGGCTTAACCCACTGAGCCACCCAGGCGCCCCTACGTTTGCATTTTTTAACTTATTTTTAGTGCCATAATCTAAGACCATACAAATATTTCTGAACTTATTCTATCAACTATGACCACTGTACTGGTCTTTCCTGAAAAACAGTAAGTAACCCACTGTTTCATTTCCTGCTAAACAAATGAATTTCAATCCCAACTTTATTGACTGAAAGATGGGAAGAGATTAAGCAACAACCAAGGCCACATGGCTAGTAAAGGAGGTCAGAGAGGGCTTGCACTCTGAATGTGGAGTCAAGAGGTGTGAACCAGGCGGTCATGGGACTCACCTCAGAGTCAGAGCTGTCCAGCTCAGCCAGGGTTGGGGCTTTGAGGAGTTTCTTCCGCTGCAAAGGCACATGCTGTGCCGCACTCAACCCATTTTCTTTCGTTTGTGATGTTAAACCTCCATTTACCATCGATGATTCCACAGCAGTCTTTGGAGATTCAGGGGTAGTTACATCTGGTAAAAGAAAGGCAAAAGCTTACCTTTTCTCAAGCTAAGAAAGGTCATCAGTAGACCAAATGCTCTTTCCTAAGTACCTGCACTTGGGAGCACAAACCACACAAGCCAGGTGACATGGCATTTCCATGTCACACAAATAGAGCACAGAGGCTTGATATAATAATGCCTAGGTATATAAAAACATTTTTGTTAGATATTAACTGTCAGGTTAAAGAGAACATTTACATGAATACTAGATTCACATTTATACACTAGAATTTAGAGCTGGAAGGGATCCAGATAACCGACTATACCTTCTTAATCTTGCAGAGACCCAGAGAGGCTAGTTTCACTTTATAGTCTCTGAAGAACTAGTGATGGATGGACCAAAGTGCTGGCATACACAAAGCCATAGCAGGCATATGACTTTAAGATTTGAGAATGGTCTAATTTAAAAATCGAAATCGTGAATAATCTATAGTTATATAAACATGAACACAAAGAACCTGGGATACGTTTGCTTTGATAAAGCTGATTTAGATGATCCAGAATTCAGATCCGGGTGCGAAGGCAATACAACAGATCAAAGAAATGTGGCAGCAGAGTACAGAGTATGCAGAGCACAGAGCCCAAAGTAAGCAATGTATGAGTACAGAGCATGGGGTCTAAAGAGTATGTCATACAGCACAGAGTATAGAGAGTACACAGTACTCTCACATAGTGCACAAGGTACACAGAGTACACAGGACAGACTATGGAATATACAGGAATATACAGTACAGAGTATAGGAATATATAGGATATAGCATACAGTACAGAGTATAGGACAGAGTATATTTTTTGTAAGTGAAGGAATTTATTTTGAATATGTATATTATTCATTCAATTTAATTTTTCATAGTGCATAGCTATGTATGGAAGTTTACAGGGAGAAATAAACATTAGAAATACCTAAGGATGGAAGTATATAGGCAAAGAAGACACTCAATACATACTCGTGAACAGGCTTAGAAGCATCACAGGACAGTATCCATTAGGAAAGAATGACAGCCACGCAAAAAATCTATCCAAATCACGGGAGGACAATGCAACCAGTATAAGTTATAGCTTATACTAGACAGGACAAAATTATCCGTGTTCTTTGGATTGAAAACATAATATAAATAAATATGGCTTAGTTTTTACGTCCAAGTCACAAATCATCTACAGAAGTAACAAGTGTGGATGCTGCATGTGATAAGAAAACATTAAAGGCCATAGTATATAATCTAGAGTATGTAGTACAGAGGGGAGTACAGAGAATACAGTACTACAGGGAGTACACAGAGCATAGTGTATACTGTATAGAATAGAGACTAGAGACTAGAGCACACAGTATAGAGTACAGATCACAGAACACACAGAGTGTGTATAGTAAGCGGTATAGAGTATACACAGAATGCAGTATATAGCACGCACAGAATACAGAGCATAGAGTATACAGAACAGTGTACAGACTACATATAGAGTACAGAGTACAGAATATATAGTATAGAGTACAGACTAGAGAGTTCAAAGCGTAGAGTACAGAATACAGAAGAAGAGTATTGAGTACATAGTACAGGGAACAGGTTATAGAGTTTAGAGCACACAGCACAGAATAGAAAGTACGGAGTATATAGAGTACAGAGTATACCTTACTATAATGTAAGATGCAGATGATTTGGGTTCAAAGTCTAGCTCTGCTGCTACCTGTCTGACCATGAGGAAATTGCCTAACCTCTTGTTTCATCATCTGTAAAATGGGCCTAACAACAGACATGGGCTCCTTTTGAAGATGAAATGAACAAGTACATATAAAAATACTTACTCAATACTGTGTGTACTAAAGGTAACACACAATAAACGTTGGCAATTACGGACACTGATTTTTACCTCCATTGGTAAGTAAATCGAGGCCCAGGGAGACTCAGCCAGTCACCCAGCTACCGTGTGGTGCAGGTGATATTTGATTCTTTGTTAGTATTGATTCTAAAGGCCACCTTTTTGCCCTTGTACCCTGTACTCACTCTTTCAGTGCAAGTGGAACCAATTTTCTTCAGTATTTCAAATGATGTGTCAAACACAAAGTTTAAAACTAACAAATTAGAGCAATTAAAAGCAAAAAAAAAAAAAAAAGGAAAAAAATAAAGAAGTCACTGCATAATTTAATTTACAGACCAACAACATGAAACTGATCTTTGCACATGGAACAAGCAGTCTGTGAAACTCCTGTGGTTGAAAGTAAAGGGTACACTAAGCATGAAAGTGAAATAAGATAGGAGGGAGGGAAGGAAAGCACTATAACTGCAGTTACTGTAAAATACAGCAGTTTCCCTCCCAACATACAATTTTTATACACTTGCAGTGTAAGCGGTGGATTTCCAGGGAACATTCAGTGAATAAGCATGTTCTAGTATAACCTTACTTGACATTATTAAAATAACCACATAAATTATTATAAATGATATGCATCTAGTTTAATATTTATACTTTTTGCTATTAGAGATCAAGAAGGTCAGAGCACATGCCCTTGTGAATGAGAAGAAAGGGTCTGAGTAAGCAAGGAAGGAGGGAGGAAAGGAAGAAAAGGAAGATGGGCAGATCTGTCAATCGTTTATTTAACACAAATTTTCATAAAAAATTTGACAAGACATGTGTTACTTTTCTTATTACCCTTCCAGATGTTAAACAGCTATAACAAAAATATAACTGGGGGGGACACCTGGGTGGCTCAGTTGGTTAAGCAGCTGCCTTCGGCTCAGGTCATGATCCCAGCGTCCTGGGATCGAGTCCCACATCGGGCTCCTTGCTCGGCAGGGAGCCTGCTTCTCCCTCTGCCTCTGCCTGCCATTCTGTCTGCCTGTGCTTGCTCTCTCGCCCTCTCTCTGATAAATAAATAAAATCTTAAAAAATAAATAAAATCTTAAAAAATATATATATATATATTACTGGGGGGGGGGCGCCTGGGTGGTTCAGTGGGTTAAGCCACTGCCTTCGGCTCAGGTCATGATCTCAGGATCCTGGGATCCAACCCCGCATCGGGCTCTCTGCTCAGCAGGGAGCCTGCTTCCCTCTCTCTCTCTCTGCCTGCCTATCCGTCTACTTGTGATTTCTCTCTGTCAAATAAATAAATAAAATCTTAAAATATATATATATATAACTGGGGGAGAGGCTGTGCTGAGGGGACTAAAGGGCAAAAGCAGGAAGTTTTTACACAAATTTAAAGGTTAAAAGCTTTAAATAAATCTTTCTTAGGGGGGTGTAGAGAGCAGTAGGCTGCCACACTTCACAGAATAATTGAGAAGTTCTCCAGAAAGCAAAGAAGGAAAAGATTAGGCTAACTGATTAATTTCTATTCAAGAAAAAAGGTAGTGTTCAAATACAGTATTGAAGCATATTTTAAAAGATCTTACTCTATAGTTATTTTATACACTTCCTATAGAATTGCTCATGTTGTTGTAGGTATTAGGCTTTCAAGAGAAAGCATACAGTTAAAACACACACATCTTTGTCTCCTCTTAGCTGCCCAGATTCCAGTTCAGTTGCCCACACTGCAGGTACCATAAGAAGGGAAACCATTGGCTTTCTGAGGTGGGTCTCACGTTTCCATTCCTCCAAGAGCTTCCCTATGGCTGAGACCACTAGTAATGCATGGAGGAATACTGAAAGTTTTAATGGTTATATATTTAATGCTTCAGAAAAAATTATATCAGATGTGTGGCTTTATGGATGTTTTTCCTTAAGAAAATTTTTAAATAAAAGGTCATTGATAGTATATTAAAATAATTTAAATAATGCTGGAGGAACTTAAAGCCTGGCAAAAATCTGACCTGAAGTTTAGGGAATACTGCTGAGTGATTGTGGCTGTCGTGAGTTCATTTCATTCTCAATACAGGAGATTTGAGAAATGACCCAATCGCTCTCTACTTGTCTGAACACTACTATGAAGTTGATAATTGTGTTTGAGCTCATTGACTGAAACTGAACTCTTTGACTGACTCTTTGACTGAAATAATAACCTTGTACTGAATTCAAAGCTTTGAGATAAATGGAGTTGATAAAAAATTATGTAACAGGTTTCAAGATGATCTTCACATTTAAGACTAAATACTGTGTGTGATTTTACCTCATACTATATATTTGTAAAAGACTCAGTGGAACTTATCTTTAAGAGAAATTTTTAAGTAGTTTGATTACTAATAACTTTCTGTTCCAATGAAGAAATCCTTATTATTACTTCAGTGTATCAAGTGAGAAAACAAAGGATTTGACTAAGACTTTATACTTCTATATAAGATGGAATGTCTTCAGAAAAAAACGGTGATATTTATAAATAAGCAAAAGCATTTAAGATGCTAGATATGGCTTCAGAAGTCACATACCTCAGGTTCAATCTAAAATGCACAACCATGATATTAAATACTTTCTGTAATATCTTTATATATGTTAGATTCACCCAATTGCTGCCTTACTTGATTGGAGGAAATATGACTGTGATAGGCATTACATATTCATTATTTACACTGTAAAAATAAATTACACTTACCTTAAAGTTGAATGGATTGTTAAGATTTTCCACTAGGCATTAATATTTATAAGACATACTTAAGCAGCAGAAAATACTTCATTATGTCTTATTCTATATTTAAGTTCAGAGGCATTATCTATACTACATATTTAAATACTTGCTCCTTAGTGTGTTAATTTCCCAACTTCAAGAAGAGCTGTATTCCAATCCTTTTATTTAGGTTAAAAGAATGGATCAATTTTTTCCATTTATTATTTGGGATATTTTAATTGATTAGTAAAAATGCAACAATGAAAACATAAAAATAGCTAGCACAAGAAATTGAGAATGAAGCATGTGGAAATCATGAAGTGCACTGAAAGTAGCAAACGAAAAGCAGTTGAAAGCCAATACAATTTTTTGCTACTCTTCTATATCATGGAGGTTAGGAGCTTTCCTCCTAAATCAGAAGCCACCATATAACTTATAAGAACAAAAAATACACTTCTATATAACGTGTGTGCGGGCATGCAAACTGTCCAGATCAGCCACGTGTGCTTTATTTATGTTAGACAAGAGTCAATGTGTTTAGATAGCCAGCCACTTCCCTTGTAGTCCAACTGATGGAAACATCTCCAGAAAAAGACTCTAAAATATATACTGCCAACTTTTGGAGATTATCAGTAACAAATATGTACCAAAACATTTCTGAGTTTATTTTCCAGAACATTTTGGTAAGGTTTTTCTTTTTCTTTTTTTTACAACATTTACTCTGCAAATGGTTGTAAAATAAAAATTTTCAAATGGATAAAGAAAATAGAAAAAGCTCTTCAGTGGTCAGTCAAAAGTAGTAAGTGAAGATTGTAAAATATTTATCTGAGTTTTTCAAAAGCACAAGTGCCAGTGATACCTGAGACCTGGAAATATAAACAGAAATTTAAAAACAGTTGGGAACTAGTTAGCAGTTGGAAGGTGCTCAGTAAATTTTCATAAACAGAATAGGATACAAGAACTATTTGGCTCTTTAAATATGAATTTGTATATAAGCTATGTCAAAAATTTCAGGGCATAAGAAAGAAAACTGGAAGAAAATATTAGTGTCAAAATTTTATCTCATTTTACATTCAAAACAACAACTTCCAGGGGCACCTGGGTGGCTCAGCTGGAGTCTGCCTTCGGCTCAGATCATGATCCTAGCGTCCTGGGATCGAGCCCCATATAGAGCCCCACATCTGGCTCCCTGCTCAGCCAGAAGCCTGCTTCTACCTCTACCTCTGCCCCGCCCCTGCTCATGCTTGCACTTTCTCTAAAATAAATAAAATCTTAAAAAAAAAAAAAAAACCCAGCTTCCAAAATGAAAAATTCTCACTTGCAAAATATTTTATTTGGATTAAGTTGGCTTTGAAAATTCACTCATATATAAAAGCTCCATTTAAAAAGGGACTGATATTAGAAATCAAATTTAGTCATTAATGGTTATGTTTCACTATTAATTGCTGTCCATTTAACAGCAGGGATCTACACTTGTACTGCAAACCCAGAACACACTAATTATACAGTTGATCCTTGAACAAGGCCAGGCAGGAGTTCGGGGTACAGATTTCCACCCCAGTCAAAAATCTGCAAATAACTTTTGACTCTCTAAAAACTTAACTACTAATTAAGCCCACTGTTGACTGGAAACTCTACTGATAATATAAACATCCAACTGATGCATATTTTGTATGTTATATGTATCATATGTGTGTGTGTGTATTCTGTAATCTTACAGTAAAGCTAGAGAAAAAAGTTTTTAGAGAAAAGAAAATATTAAGAAACTCATAAGGAAGAGAAAATGCATTCACAGTCCTCTAGGCACATTAACGGAAAAAACCTGTGTAAAGGCAGGTCAGGCCAGGCTGGAGGCAGCAGTGGGCCTGGTACCATGATGTATGTGATATTTTGCAGCCTGGGGGCTTTGGCAGAGCCAGCTGCCTGCTGGGCAGGAAGCCACAACTGCAGTACAGCTGCCTCATTGGCCTGCAATGGCGGCCACCCATGAGTGGGAGGCGTGGAGTCCATGGTTGGTAGGGGTGGCCCCAGGCCAGTAGCAGCCCGCACAGCCCCTGAGCTCCATGCGTGGAGGACTAGGGAGCAGGGATGATGGGCATATGGGCTCCCTGTGCAGCACCATCCTGCTCTCTGGGACATGCCTTGCTTCAGCTCAGCATCCTGTCCACCAGCCCTGGGTATAGACCACCCTGTCAGCAACAGGGGGCAACCTGCAGTGAAGTTCAGTCTTGGGTCCCTGGGACCTGCTGACAACTTCAACAGGCCTCACTGGGCTGTCATGGGTCCTCGGAGGGCAGCAGGTTAGTTGCCTTCCATTTGGTCTGATGAAGACTGGGGTGGACAGTTGTAAATAAATGTGTAGCTTTTGCCGTCAACTCTTAAATAAAAAAAAAATTCCTATAAGTGGACCTGAGCAGTTCAAATCCATGTTGTTCAGGGTCAACTGTATTTTACAACCAAAGCCATTAGAACATTATCTGTATTTTTATACTCTCAAATAGCGCTCAGAAGCCTTCACAACCAGGCTCTATCCAGAGGGAGCGCTGGGACACCAAAGACAGCTCCTGCCTACCAACTGAGGAGCGGTGATCCGCAGAAGCAGCTGACAGCTTTGATTCTAATTACTTAAATATCTGAATGCTTAAGAGATTAAGTGTCAAAACTTTGTTTCTTGAAATGTGTTTCTATTCTCTTAAGGCAAAGCTCTGTTTTAGATTTTGACATCACTGCTTTAGAAGAGTGTGGGTGAGGGAGTGCCTGGTGGCTCAGTAGGTTAAACATCTGGCTTCAGCTCCTGTCATGATCCCAGCATCCTGGGATGGAGTCCTGCACTGGGCTCCCTGCTCAGCCGGGAGTTTGCTTCTCCCTCTGCCCATCCCCTGCTTGTGATTTCTCTCTCAAATAAATAAATAAAATCTTAAAAAAAAGGGGGGAGGGCGAAGAAGAAGAAGAGTGTGGGTGAGAAACAGTGAGGTAAGGATGGGCAGTCAAATTCCTTAACCACAGGGATGGCATAATAATTCTTCTATAATCCCTCCTAGGCAACAGATTTATTATTGTTTTAATTTTTTTAAGCACCTGGTTTTCAAATAAGCAGAATGTTTTATCTTACTGACCACAGCTTAGAAGAAGCCTTTCAATTTTCTTCTTTGACATGTTTGGACAAGCAGATGAATGAAATGTTTTCACAGAAACCACAAAACCCACGTCAGGTGTGAAAGAGCTTTTTTTTTTTTGTTTTACCTGACAAGTCAAAACTGTAAGACATGCTAAGTGGCCGCATTGCTGAAAAAAGAAAACAAACAATAAAAAGAAAATAATTCAGCTATTAGGAATATACAGGGAGGACAAAAAAGGGAGGAGGATTCAAGAAGACCGTAATGGCACATTTCAGACTTTAAGGCAGAAGGTAGCGAATAAAAATTGGAACACAACAAAACCATGAATCTTAGTTTCAATTATATCACTAAGACTTGAAATGGAGTAACAATAAAAGAAAAAAAATAACAACTTTTTAAAGAACATGTTAAGAATGACTGCATGATACAGATACAAAACATTTTAAAGGAACATAGAATTTTGGCTTAAATATAACACGATTTTAGGGTACAAAATTTTTTAAATTTAAGAATAAATGTGTTCTTAAGTAATTTATTTCAGGATGAAAATCTGACCAAAATCTCTGCCCAAGGTGAAATACTTGATAAAAAAATCTCCTTTTGGAACTAGTTTCACAACGCATCACTATACTGCCAATTGTAGGCAATGCAAACTAGCAGCTGCAGAGAGGCCCCAGGAGCCAGAATGTCCGAGTGAATCTCAGCTCTGCCACTTTCCTAGCAGTGTGATTCTGGGAAAGTTACTTAACCTCTCTATGCTTCAGTTACTTAATCTGTAAAATGGTAAGAACGGTATTTATCTCATGAGAGTTTGTTAATGAAGATTAAATGACCCTACCAAAAAAAGGTGCTTGCACATAGCAAACACTGCTTCACACATAGTAGAAGTTCAATAAATATGATTTCTTAAAAACAAACTTATTTATTTCCTATTGAAATAATTAGTCCTAATATTTTTATTACATATGCTTAAAACCACTGAATTGTATAGTTTATATGGGTGAATTTTATGGTAGATAAATTATGCCCCAATAAAGGTATTTTTGAAAAAGCTTACTACAAAGATTTGATTAATTTGTGTATTCATGATAGTGAAGTTAACTATTTTTGCTGTAGCCCCCAATTTTTTTTTAATGAGAAAAATTTTAATACACTTTTGAAAAACACAAAAGTAGACTTGAACAAAAGAAAAGACATATCCTGTTATAGGATAAGATTAGCCAAATTCATGAACTTTGGATGGCAATTCTCCAACTTCATTTTATAAATGCAAATGTGATCCCAATTTTATTATTAATTAATTTTATTAACATATAATATATTATTTGCTCCAGGGAAGCCCAGAAGTTTTATCAGTACCATCTATTCTATGACCTGGGCTGAGGGAGGACAGGCACCTTTACGATCAGAAGATGACAGAACCTCAGATACAGTGGGGATGGAAGTATAGGCATAATGGACAGAATATCTTCCCCATTCATGTCTTCCAGGTAGACTAGACTGCCTGTAGAGTTCTAACACCTAAATTTAGTAGACTGTAAGTACTTCTCAATATGTTTTTTTGGCAGATGTTTTTAAAGAAATAACTTATACTTAAAATCCAAAATCTCAACACACTATTAAAAAAAAAATGATATGAAGGTAAAGCATTGGGTTAAATCCCAACTACAACCAGGCAAGATGTTGGAATCACAGGTGGCTGTTTTTAAAAGCACTTATGTCAACAAAGGAGATGTTTGTCTTAAAGGGGGCAAATAAAGCAATTATTTGTTGACAATCATTGTCTGATGACCAAGAAATAATATTTTAAGTATTTCATTCTAGTAAGTAAATTAGGATGTAACTTTTAAATAAGCATCTTATTGTTTTAGTTATCTACAGAAAAGTAGTTAGGAATTTTATACTGATGAGAATAATCATCCACTTACCGCTTAAAAAAACCCTACATTTCTTGTAGAAATACTTTTCTAGATATGTCTCCTCAGGTAAGGGACATAAAAGCAAAAACAAGCTAATGGGACTACACCAAAATAAAAAGCTTTTGCACAGTGAAGGAAACCATCAACGAAACTAAAAGGCAACCTACTGAATGGGAGAAGGTATTTGCAAACGATATAATGGATAAGGGGTTAATACCCAAAATATATAAAAAACTTAAGTAACTCAACACCAAAACCCTCAAATAATACAATTAAAAACGGGCAGAGTTTATGAATAGACATTTCTCCAAAGAAGACATCCAGATGGCCAACAGACACATGAAAAGATGCTTACCATCACTCATTATCAGGGAAATGCAAATCAAACCCACAATGAGATATCACTTCACACCTGTCAGAATGGCTAAAATAAAAATATAAGAAACAACAAGTGTTGGCAAAGATGTGGAGAAAAAAGAAACCTTGTGCACTGGTGGTGGGAATGTAAACTGTTGCAGCTACTATAGAAAACTGTATGCAGGTTCCTCAAAAAATTAAAAATAGAATTACCATATGATCCAGTAATTCTACTACTGGGTATTTATACAAAGAAAATGAAAACATTAATTTGAAAAGATACATGCTCCTCTATGTTTACTGCAGCATTATTTACAATTGCCAAGAAATGGAAGCAGCCCAAGTGTCCATCAACTGATGAATGGATAAAGAAGATGTGGAATGGATAAAGAAGAGGTAAAGAAGATGTGTGTGTTTGTGTATATACAGCCACACAATGGAATATTGTTCAGCCATAAAAAAGAATGAAATCGGGGCGCCTGGGTGGCTCAGTGGGTTAAGCCGCTGCCTTCAGCTCGGGTCATGATCTCAGGGTCCTGGGATCGAGTTCCGCATCGGGCTCTCTGCTCCGCGGGGAGCCTGCTTCCCTCTCTCTCTCTCTCTGCCTGCCTCTCTGCCTACTTGTGATCTCTGTCTGTCAAATAAATAAATAAAATCTTTAAAAAAAAAAAAAGAATGAAATCTTACCATTTGCAGCAACATGGATGGATTTAAAGGATATGATGTTAAGTGAAATATGTCGGTTAGAGAAAGACAAATACTGTATTTGGAATTTAAGAAACTAAACAAACGAACAAAGGAAAAAGAGACAAAGGAAAAAAGATCCTGGTGGTTACCAGAGGGCATGTAGGTGAGGGGATGGGTAAAACAGGTGAAGGGGATAAAGAGTACATTTAACCTAATGAGCACTGAGAAATGTATAAAACTGCTGAATCATTATATGTACACCTGAAACTAATATAACAGTGTAGGTTAACTCTACTTGAATTTTAAAAACCTACCTATTTAAAAAATTCTGTATTTCTGTAAAAGGCATCCGAATCAGCAAAGAAGTCAAACTCTCACTCATCACAGATGACATGATACTCTATGTGGAAAACCCAAAAGCCTCCACCCCAAAATTGCTAGAACTCATACAGGAATTCAGCAAAGTCACAGGATATAAAATCAATGCACAGACATCAGTTGCATTCCTATACACTAACAAGAGAGAAGAAAGAAAAATAAAGGATCCCATTTACAACTGCACCAAAACCCATAAGATACCTAGGAATAAATGCTCATGGATTAGAAGAACAAATATTGTTAAAATGTCTATTCTGCCTACAGCAATCTATACATTCAGTGCAATCCCTATCAACATTTTTCACAGAACTGGAACAAATAATCCAAAAATTTGTATGGAGCCAGAAAGACCCTGAAGAGCCAATGGAATGTTGAAAAAGAAAAACAAAGCTGTTGGCATCACAATCCTGGACTTCAAGCTCTATTATAAAGCTGTGATTATTAAGACAGCATGGTACTGGCACAGAAGCAGACACATAAATCAGTGGAACAGAATACAGAACTCAGAAATGGACACTATATGGTCAACTCATCCCCAACAAAGCAGGAAAGAATGTTCAATGGAAAAGAGATGGTCTCTTCAACAAATGGTTTTGGGAAAACTGGACAGCCACATGCAGAAAAATGAAACTGTGCCATTTTCTTACACTACACACAAAAATAGACTAAAAATGGATGAAAGAGTTAAATGTGAGACAGGAATCCATCAAAATCCTTGAGAAGAACATAGGCAGCAACCTCTGTGACCTTGGCCTGCAACTTCTTGCTAGACACGTCTCCAAAGACAAGGGAAACAAAGACAAAACTATTGGGCCTTCATCAAGAGAAAAAGCTTTCGTACAGCAAAGGAAATAGTGGACAAAAACAAAAGACAACCAGTGGAATGGGAGAAGATATTTGCCAATGTGTAATCAGATAAAGGACTAGAATCCAAAAACCTATAAAGAACTTACCAAACTTAACACCCAAAGAACAAATAGTCCAATCAGGCAGGGTGCCTAGGTGCTCAGTTGGTTAAGTACCTGCCTTCGGTTTGGGTCATGATCTCAGTGTCCCACCTTGGGCTCCCTGCTCAGAGAGGAGTCTGCTTCTCCCTCTTCCTCTCCCCCTACCCCCTGCTCATCTCTCTCTATCAGATAGATAAAATCTTTTTAAAAAATCCAATCAGGAAATGGGCAGAAGATATGACAGACATTTCTCCAAAGAGGACATACAAATCAAATGGCCAACAGACACATGAAAAAGTGTTCACAATTGGCATCTGGGAAATACAACAATGAGATATCACTTCACACCAGTCAGAATGGCTAAAATTAACAAGTCAGGAAATGGCAGAGGTTGACAAGGATGAGGAGAAAGGGGAACCCTCCTACACTGTTGGTGGGAATGCAAGCTGGTGCAGCCACTCTGGAAAACAGTATAGAGGTACCTCAAAAAGTTGAAAACAGAGCTACCCTATGATCCAGCAATTGGACTACTAGGTATTTATCCCAAAGATACAAATGTAGTGATCTGAAGGGGGAACCTACACCCCAATGTTTATAGCAGAAATGTCGACAATAGCCAAACTATGGAAAGAGCCAGATGTCCATTGACAGATGAGGGGATAAAGATGTGAGATACACACACACACACACACACACACACACACACACAATGGAATAGTACTCCACCATTAAAAAAAAAAAAGGAATCTTGCCTTTGCAACAATGTGGACAGAACTAGACAGTATTATGTTGAACGAAATAAGTCAATCAGAGAAAGACAATGATCATATCTCACTCATATGTGGAATTTAAGAAACAAAACAGAGGAGCATAGGGGAAGCGAGGGAAAAAATAAAACAAGACGAAATCAGAGAGGGAGACAACCATAAGAGATTCTTAATTATAGGAAACAAACAGGGTTGCGGGAGGGGAGGGGGTTGGAGGGATGGAGTATCCAGGTGATGAACCTGTGATATGAGAGTGGGCGTTATATAAGACAGATGAATCACTGAACTCTACCTCTAAAACTAATAATACACTATATGTTAACAAAAAAAATTCATAGCAGAAACTTGAAGTTCAAATATCAAAATATTCTAGATGCAGAAATTATGTATTTCAAACAGAAAAGGGTTTCAAAATTTAACTAATATTCACTGAAGAGGAGAAATAAGTGTTCTACCTCAAAATGCTGACTTTACAAAAGTGCTATAAAATTACTTTTTAATGTTTTTCTAAAGAAAAATCTAAACATTTATTAATTATAATTGTTTATAATTAATTATTTTAAGACTTCTATGAAGGAATATTACAACTAACCCTTGCAGAAGTAAATATCCAGTTTCTTCTGTCCCTAATCTGATTGATCTGATCATAGTATTTATACATGCATTAGTGTGAGGTTTTCAAATAAATATCTGTGAATCATATAAAAGGCCTGCATTTCTGAATTCAAATACTATTGACTCTAGATTTTCCTAATTATACATAGCAAATAAAAGATAAAATATTCTCAAAGCACTTGCCACCCTCTCTAATATCTTCTCATTCTGTTCTTCTCTGATATATGAATCTGTCTTTTGAAATACGACTGACTACTGCATAAGAAAGGGATGCTCTTATTTCTTGGAAGATGAAGTATAGATCATTTCCAAGCTCTATGTGCCACAATGAGGAGAGAAATCAAGCATAACAGGAATTAAGAAGTTTATGGAAAAGATGTTTTTTAAAGGTACAATTTATATTTAAAACCCCAAATCTCAATTCAGTATGAGATGTTAGGCAAAAGAAAATGATTGGACATGAACAGAGACTGATACACAAGAACAGCATTTTCAGACTTGATGGGGAAAAAAATGCGAAGTCTGTCAAGCAATAGGGAAATAAAACACAATTTAGCCATATATCAGGATACCCTACTTAATGACACGGGAAGATGTTCGCATCGCACACAATGTTAAGTGAAGAGAACAGAATACCATGCATACAGTTCTCATCTCGGTTTCATACCGCACAAGTAGATTCACAGTGGATGGGTAACATTTCTTCTTTAAGCACTGACACATTTACCCAATTTCTATAGTGGGATTCTGCTCACAATTAATTACATGGAGGGGAAACGTTATAAAAATATTTAGGAAAACTTCTCAAGTTCATTCTGCCAACCTCATCCTAGTCAAACTCCCTAAAGTGAAACTGTATAGTAAGAACCAATGTAGAGCTGCAGAAATCAACCCGAATCCCTTACTTTCCAGTAAGATACAAGATCAGTTTGGATGCAGAATTGTAGAAGTAAGACTCTCACAGAATGAACAATCATTTTCTGTAACAGCTCAATTCTGATTATCGTGAAACACCATTTATAAGGTTAAAATAAAAAATAAAATAAGATATGCTTGCATCATAAATTTGATATTTAATTATTTAAAAAAATTTATTTGAACGTGACAGAGATAGAGAGAGACAGAGCATGCCAGTGTGCAAATGAGGGAAGGGGCAGAGGGACAGAATATCCAAGCAGACTCCCATGCTGAGCTCCGAGCCCGACATGGGGTTCCATCCTAGAAGCCATGAGATCGGGACCAAGAGTTGGTCACTTAACCGACTGAGCACCCAGGCACCTCTGATACTTAATTATTCTCTAGTGGGTTTCCTATTATTTAGCATCTAGTTTATTTAAAATGGAACAGAAGAATATGTATGTGACAAAGCTTGCAATGAACGTTTCAAGCAATGAGGGTGGCCCCTTGACATTTACAGGGACTGCCAGTCTCTCCCTCAGATGGCCTCACTAATGCCTTCTGATTGGCTGCTGGTAATGGTGTTGCAGCATGAACATGCACGACATTCTGGAGTCATTCTTTTGCAAGCATTTGCGGGCGGGCCTTATGCCTTGTTCATCTCTGCACCCCAGGAGATGATACGATTGTTTAATACAAGGGAAGGTTAAAAAACTATTGGAAAAGTGAAGGAACTATAAGTTAAATATCATCTACATTGTATAAGAACATTATGCCTAGCTTGTTCTTTTCTCTATTCTCCAAGTACTAACCAGGTCCGAACCTGCTTAGCATCCAAGAACATACGAGATCTGGCGTGTTCAGGTTGGTATGGCGGTAAACTCCTTTCTCTATTCTGTGGGTACTTTCACTGAAGCAGACAATCTTTCAGCCTAATCACTCTGTACTGTAAATCACGAAGCTTATTTTTCTCATGGTAATATATTTATTTTGCCTCGTGGTTTTTTTTGAAATCTTTTCTTTTACTCCCATTGTTTCCTCTCAAGTTAACCAAATTTAAAAAATCCAGTCTTAAGCTAGCATCCCATAATACCACTTCCTTATTTTCCCACAGTGGTTCTTACTCTTTGAGGCTTTGTACTCTTTAGGAAACCAAGGAAAGCTAGGGACCCTCTCTCCAGAAAAATGCGCATACATATATTTTGTGAAATAAGCATACATTTTTTATGTTTCTGGGGACTCACAGATTCTCATCAGGCCCATTCTCAGGATAAGAACTCTTGCCGCACATGGCTTCTTTGTTTTAGATCACTAATATACAAATGCTTTTATGGATTTGTCACTTAGCATGCTTTAAACGTTATTTTTTGGAGATAATGCTTGCTGCCATAAAAATTAGACAGGGATAAACTGATAAAACTGTTACTCACTCAGTAGATTTGTAACTAGAACATACATTAAATTACTTCAGGGCCCATGGAATCACTTCTACAACAACAAACAGGACAGATGTGGGCCCTGCTGGCAAGAAGGTCCAGGTAGAAGAAGGGCTGAGAGTTTAACAAAAGGATACCAAAATGACATTACTCGACATTACAGAGCTCGAGGCTGGAAGCAGGGACAGCGGTCAAAGCTGATGTGATAAACTAGACAAGAGAAGATGACAGACTGGTTTAGGATAGTGTTGGGCTAAGAAAGGGGGAAAACTAACATGATCCAGAATCAGAAACATCAACAGGGATGGCTGTTAGATAGGAGTCAGAGATGATGCGGAGGTTCTGCCTTGAGCACACTAAGATGGGGAAACAGGACAAGATGGTTTGGGAGACAACAGATGGGTTCCCTGTCCTGCTGTAGGCCCTAGCTCACAGTCAGATGGATGAATGGGTGTGAGCTCAGCAAGATCGGTGCACAGATGAGAGCTTTATTAGCCAGAACAAAAACTATGGAAAAGGGTATAGTTGCTCAGAGAGAGGTGAGCCCAGAATAGAAATCTGAAGGACCAAGCAGAGTCTAAAAGGGCAGGAAAGAGATCAGTGGAGAAAACAAGGAGTGTGGTTCCTCCACTGTTCAGATGTCACTATCATCTATTTTCCTAAAGGAAGTTTCTCTGAATTCTTTGGGCATCTTCAATCTTACAAATAGGGGGAGAACTGTATAAACAAAAATGTTTACAAACATTTTATAATATGTTCTTTCTATAAATCAAAATCAGTATGTGTTTATAGTACACATTAAAAACATTAAATAAATATAAAGGAAGTTTGGGAATAAGTTAGGTGGCATCAGATAACAATCGATGCTTTCACCACATAATACTGTATCTTTAAAACCATAATTAAGACAACAGAAACGTGAAGTAAAACTATTATATCATATTTCTAAAACATAATAGCTTTGTATACATATTAAAATTTAGGAGGTATTTTGACCACAATCCTATTTCTTACACAGAAGCCATAATTAAAGTACAGAGGAATTTTTATCTCCCTTCTGCCAATCAATAAATCAACACTCAGAGAGGGAAAGGGGATCTCCCAAAACCACAGTCTAGAGAATGGCAGAGCAATTCCTACTAGGCCATGACACTCTCATGTAGTTCAATATCATATGGGAAAAGAATTTTCTACTCTCTTGGGTTTCAAGTATAAGCTTTGAGTAAGTGTGTGTGTGTGAGAAAAGAACAAACACTGCTCTTAAACACTGCAGCATTAAGCCACTACTTTTCACTGGGCTAGCTGGAGAGAGACACTGCTCCAAGTGGCCAAGGCTAGACCAGCAGTGCAGTAAGCGTCAGACTCACCTAATCTGCTGCGTCTTATCTCCTCTGGTGAGACGGGCCGCAGCTTTCTTTCTGCTTTGATTTCTTCTAAGATTCTTTCATGGAGGCTCCGTGGCCGTGGTGGAGTGGGTTTCAGTTTTCTGGCTGAGACCTTAGGGGGGAAAAAATTCATGGCTATAGACTTCCGTAGTTGTCCTTAAATAATTCTTACTGAAGTCCATTCCTATAGTACAGTACTATGAAACTGTATTTCATTGATTGCAACACTGTTTGATAAAAGACTAAGCAACAGGGAGAGTACTGGATCTCACAGTAATTTAGTCATATGCGCTCAACCAATTGTAAGGAGTCAAGTTTCGCTGAAGTTATAATTATGTTCACAATAGGCCACCAGGATAGGCAATCAACTGGAATGTAACCTATATTTATTACTATTACTGTTTTTAAAAGTAACATTTTTGAGTAAATCATCACAACCCTCTTAGATTGCTATTGTTCTCTTCTTTCTATAGTTGAAGAAATAAAGGCTCAGAGAGGCTGATTAATTTACTCAGGGACATGTGGCTACTAATAAACTGCACCATAAGTCAGGTTGTTTTGAGTTAAAACATTCTAAGACAGCCTTGTATTGAATAATTTCAAGTATTTTTTCTGTGACTGAAGAATATAACTTACAGTTAGACTTCATCATTCTGAGAATAAAAGATCAGTGTAGAAACTACCTTGAGAGCTGAGTTCTAGAAACCATGTCCTAGAGGAGAGCACATTGCTACAAGACCTCCAACCAAGGGGAACACTCAGATCACATACCGGATTTAAAGGGGGTCTTGATCTGATGAAGTCCAGGATGATTTCATGAGCACTTTTTTTTAACCGAGGGGGAATATCACCATTGACCTGAAAGGAGACAAAAAGTGCAAGATTCATATGACTATAGGATTATCATTATAAGTTTCTGGATACAGCTGTTACCTACTGGAAGTGTACTTGGGTTCTACCAAAGATGTGTTCTGAATCAATAAAATGGAGAATAAATAGCTGAGTGATTCAGAGCAAAAACAACCATGTAGAGCTGAAGAAAATACAAGTTCATAAAGTGAATCATTAGTTCTACCACTTGGGGGAAATATATATTAGATGCATCCTTTCCTACAAAAAGTTTCTAAAATTATGAATATGAATGGAATAAATAGTATTATGCTTATTATTTTATAACTTATAAAGCCTTTTACTTCTTACTTTCAACCTTGTACAAAACCTAGGAAGGACTGGTGACACGAGTCACATATTGTAGATAAAACTCAGGCTCATGTCAAGGAGGGTATCTGCCTCATTCACAAAATTAGTAAGTTCAAGAGTTTTGGTAGAGCCCTCATCTGTCTCTGACTCCTGCTGTAATGTACTCTCTTTTTATAGCAATGTGCTAGAAATTTTTACAAGCAATTTAAGAAAACCTTAGAAATCCACAAAAATTGACAATCTAAACTCACATTTTACCACCCCAGAAGGCACAGTTGTGACCATTTTGTCCCATTTACTTCCCAGTCTTAATATGAAAAAATAGAACCTGCTAGGTATTTTCTGTCATGATCCTCCATGAAAGATGATGAAAAAAATGTTAACAAGTTAATAAATTTTTAAAAATGACAAATACCCAATACTTCTTAAAATAAAAAAAATTAGCATATTATTTTTATTAATGCACTGCCTGAAAAATCTCCTTTCCCCTTCTACTTTGGAGACCTACTCTTTGATTACTCCATCATATTCTAATAACTTTATATTAATTTTGTTGGAGAGAAGAAAAAGATAGTTTGTTATTCCTCTTGCATTGACAGTTGACTTTTTAAATTTTGATAAGTTAGAAATGTTTATGCTTCACAACTTATATTGGAAATGTCATTTAAATTTTAGAATTATTGTAAAATTCAGTAAAGTCTTTTTCAAGTTTTTCTTAAAGATTTATTTATCTATTTGAGAGAGAGAGTAAGAGCATGGTGGGTGGGGGCAGAGAGAGAAGCAGACCCCCTAACTGAGCAAGGAGCCTCAAGCAGAGCTTGATCCTAGAACCCTGAGATCATGACCTCAGCTGAAGCCACCCAGGCACTCCTCAGGTATTTTTGTAAGACTTTAAGATTTCAGGGTGTGGGTGGTTTTTTTGTGTACTCATCAACCTTAAATACTACTTTAATTGCTCACAAGTCATTAATCAGTTGATTATTCCTCACTGCAGCTCTGAGTTTTGAATTTTTGTCCATGTTGCTATTTTGTGTCTGCTGACAAATAACATTAAATATATATTCTTAAAAAGGGTCTGAACTGTCACTCCCAAGCACAGTCTGCTCCCCAAATGTGACCCCTGCTATCGGAGTTCAGTGTGTGTGCCAACGCTTCGGTGACTTACATCACTCTCTTCTTCCCTGGGCCACACCTCCCACTCCTGAATGAAGCCAGGATGGCCCATGGAAAGATTTAGGAGGAAAACCTGCTTGAATTGCTAGTACTTGGCTTAAGGAGGGTATGTCTGCTAGCAGCCGACCTGGAGGCCTAACGTGACACGACAACAACCCCCTACCTATGGATTTGGTAGTACATAAGATTTTTTACAAAATCATTGTATGGAACAACTCTTGAACAGGATAATATATATCTTTCTAGCCATTTTTCACATGATTTTACGTCAATGTTTACTTTCCATCACAATAGCAGTGTTTAGGGAATTGGTTTAAATAGGCTAGGGTTGTAAATCCTGTTCCCCAAACAAGCACGTAAGTTCAGTTTCCACACTGGCCAGAAACTATCCTGGATCCCAATTACAAAATGTGTGTCAGTGCTCATGAGGTAGATGGCAGAACAGTGTGGATGTGAGTCAGTGAAAGTCCTTACCAGGAGGAAAATGTAACTTTGTGCTAATACCATTGTGCTGCTGACTCAATGAAATTATTTTCCTATAAATACACAACACATACTGAAACAAGCTCTGAGTTGCAATGATAAATGATTCTTGCGTGAACATAAATAGTGGAGCCACAAGTAAATAAGACATTTATACAACTTGATCTCATATCTGAGCCACAATGCCTTAACTTCTAAATAAAAGATGTTGCTTCTACATCTTCATTTTTAAAAAGGTGAGTTATTTGAAGCTATTTGATGGGATTAAGGTATTTTACTCAGACATTTTGAAAAAAGCCAACTGAAATGTTTTACACTTCTATAACTTAATATTTTAAATAATATCCAGTATGGCTAAGCCACCAATTTCCAACATCAGCACAACTGTACCCAAAACAGAGGATAACTATGGTATGGTTATGGAGTTTAAACCTGAGGACTATAAAACATCTCAGCATATTACTTCAGGTACGGATAGACCATCTTTGAAAAGTCTCTGTGTCTACTCTTTATAAAAATATTTGTTTTTAAAGAAATTAGAAAGTAGCATTATATTGGTAAGAATAAAAAAAAATTTTTAACACCCAGTTTTTGAAGATCAAATGAGTAGCTGAATTTGCATTCTCATTTATCAAGTACATTTATATAATAAAGGAATTAATAAGAATTTTAGCTTTTTTGATTGAAATCTTGCAAACTTCGCCGTATGAACTTGCTCACACTGGAACCTCCATCTGCCCAGCCCCTTGCACAGGGCCTTAGTATACATTTACTTAAGTGAATTGCATGGATTTAGCCAGGGAAAGACGTGAAAGGAAAACAACAGTGGCTACCACGAAGCAGAAACATCTATCCATTTGTCTTCATTTCCTACCCACAAGCTCTAAGTTCCAAAATGTATTATTTATATCTAAGTAGATTAAATGGCAAGCAGATGCATCGCTGGTAATTATTACAAAGAACCCATTTATAAATTGTGTTTATAATCACCTGTCATTCTGAAGCTCACAGAACCCTCAACAAACAAAAAGCTTAAATAGCTTGAGCCTTGAAAAAACTTTTTTCTTCTATTTTTGTCTTAAGTAAAGCAGAACCACTAATGATGACATATGATCACAACTAAAACTGTACAAAGCTGATCTACAGTTTATGGATTAATACTGGGCCCCAATCAGATTTCTTTTTTCCCTCACCCTATTGAGGTTGAACTGACAAAGAAATGTAATGCATATTTAAAGTGTATGGCATGATTTTTTTTTTAAAAGATTTTATTTATTTATTTGACAGAGAGAGATCACAAGCAGGCAGAGAGGCAGGCAGAGAGAGAGGAGGAAGCAGGCTCCCTGTTGAGCAGAGAGCCTGATTTGGGGCTCGATCCCAGGACCCTGGGATCATGACCTGAGCCGAAGACAGTGGCTTAACCCACTGAGCCACCCAGGCGTCCCAGTGTATGGCATGATTATTTGATATGTGTATATGCATTGTGAAATGCTTGCCTCAACCAAGCTAATTAATTAACACATCCAACACCTCACACAATTACTGTTCTTTTTTTTTTTTTTTTTTTTTTTTTTTTGGTGGGGACACTTAAGATATATGCTCTTAGCATATTTTTTTTCACTTTTTAAAAAAAATTTCTTTTCAGCGTAACAGTATTCATTGTTTATGCACCACACCCAGTGCTCCATGCAATACATGCCCTCTCTAATACCCATCACCTGGCTCCTCCAACCTCCCACCCCCACCCCGGCCCCTCAAAACCCTCAGGTTGTTTTTCAGAGCATATTTCAAGTACACAATATAGTGTTATTAACTACAGTCACCATGCTGTATCCCTAGAACTTATTCATCTTATAACTGAAAAATGTCATCTTTGACCAACATTTAACCAGTATCTCTCCAGTTCCCCCATCCCTGAGCCCCTGGAAACCTACTGTCCTACTCTTAGCTTCCGTGAGTTTGCCTTCCTAAAGTTCACCATACAAGTGAGGTCTTACAGTATTTCTCTTTGTGTGCCCAGCTTATTTCACCTAGCATGATGTCCTTCAGGTTCATCCATGTTGTTAAATGGCAGGACCTTCTTCCGTTTTAAGACTGAATACTATTCCACTGTAGATGCATACACATTTTCTTTATCCATTCATCTGTTGACATTTAACCTGTTTCCGTAACTTGGCTGTTGTGAATAATGCCGTGACCCACATGGGAGTGCAGATATATCTTTGAGATCCTGCTTTAATTTCCTTGAGATGAAGACTATGTCTAATATTTTAGCCTCTCCTCTTTCCACGTTTCAGAAGTTACAGTACTAAAGTAGAAAACATACTCTATATCCAGTCTCCACCTCATTTGGGCTATTTTTTATAATCAGGCTATTCAGCAGTGTTTCTCTATGCTCTGAGCTTCTTAGAAAACTCAGTAAAAACCTTTTCACTCTTTTCTTAAAATTTTTTTTTAAGATTTTATTTATTTATTTGTCATAGAGAGAGAAGCGAGAGCAAGCACAGGCAGACAGAATGGCAGGCAGAGGCAGAGGGAGAAGCAGGCTCCCTGCCAAGCAAGGAGCCCGATGTGGGACTCAATCCCAGGACGCTGGGATCATGACCTGAGCCGAAGGCAGCCGCTTAACCAACTGAGCTACCCAGGTGTCCCTCTTTTCTTAAAATTTTATAGAAAACTGGTTGTCTCAACCATAAGAGACTCTTAATCTCACAAAACAAACTGAGGGTTGCTGGAGGGAGGGGGTTAGGGAGAGGAAGGTCGGGTTATGGACATTGGGGAGGGTATGTGCTATGGTGAGTGCTGTGATGTGTGTAAGCCTGACGATTCACAGACCTGTACCCCTGGGGCCAATAATACATTATATGTTAATAAAAAATAAAAAAATAAATTAAAAAAATGTCAAAAAAAACCCATAAAGGGCATTAAAAAAAAAAAAAAAAGAAAACAGGCTGTCTCACTTTTTAAAATCAATACCTGTATTACATGTATACTACACATATATATGTACATGTAAAATGCCCCAAATGCTATTGAGTTGATGGCAGAACTGAGATTCAAACATAGTTACTGTATTTCCAGAGTCACTGCTCTTAAGCATCATATACATTGTCTAAAACATATTTAAAAAGATGTTTGATCTTACTCATAAAGAAATGGAAATGAAATGAGATCGGACCTGTAAAACTGGTAGATAAAAGTTTTGAGAGTGTAACACAGTATGAGTGAAGAATACAGAAAAGACATTCCTACACACTTATAAAAGGAATGGTTTTTTTGAATTAAAAAAAATATACGAATGGAATCCTATGTAGGGCTTTTTGTGGGTTTGGCTTTTATTGCTCATCATTCTGTCTCAGAGATTTAATTAGACTGTCACATGTAGGAGAAATTAATTTCCTTGCTCTTACTCTATTTACTTGTTCCTAATTTACTTATTTCACCATTGGTGGATACTGGTTACCTCCACATTATGGTACTGCAAAAATGCTAGTTAGTATATTCCTGTATAACTCTTCTGGCACACAATGTACACACCTGTCCTATTTAAAGAAATCTCTGCCTACCATAAGGTCATAAAGGTGTTCTTTGTGTTACCTTTTTGAAGTTCAATTGGTTTACAGTTGGAAGGTCACTGAAAGGATGTGACTACTGGTTGGACCTGGGCAACTGGAGGCTCCTTACCCCCACACCCTGTTATGCATTCCATAACTTTTCCTGTACTAAGAGTTACTACTATGGGCCACACTTTTCTGTTTTTGTTTTTTTTTTGTGTCTATAATGTTATGCTATAAACTACTTCTTAAAAGAATATATTGTAAGAACTCTGGATTTTGATCTCTACTTGCAGGGGCTCGCTATTATTGTTTATTTGCTTAGTGACTTGTTTACACTAATTCTACTAAGTCTACTTCCCCTGCCACATGTACATTCTGATATTTCTGCTCAGTATTTTTTTTTCTTTTTCAAAATTCTTGTTTTTATTTTTAAGCTGGGCTTCCTAGGAGTTGTCGTCGGGTCAGCAAAGAACTTAGCGATCAGCCAATGATAGGTCAGAAGTAGTACATAAATACAGTGATGCCAGTAAGGCTCCCTTCCTCTGTTACAGGAGTTAAACATCTGCCCAAATTTTACTTTCTGCATTCACAAGACCTCTCTATTTGGCCAGCGACTAACAGCTCACCTCTTCAGTCTCTCTCAAGTGGGCCCAGCACGAGCACAATCTTTGAGATGCCCAGGAATAAGTGGGATCTTACTCAACTTTGGCTGTCTTATTTTCTAGGTTACTTTCTTTTTCTTCAATTTCTGAATGGTCTCAGACACTACTGAGGCCACAGTTTAGCCTCCTTAGTTCTCCCAACAGTCACCAAGCTCTACTGCTTTTGACAATGGCTCTGGGTGTGGACTGATTGTTCCAAATAAAGCCACGTTCTATCCTAGTCAGCTGGGCAGAACTTCTAAGACCTGGAGCTGGCACCAAATGGGGTGGCATGGGAGCCATCTCTGTCTAAAATGCCAGACTCCTGCTTATTCTTTCTTATATTTCAACATTTCAAGTAAATGAAAGGATTCTTGCCATTAAGCAAAGAAGCACCGACTCCTCAAGTGACATTTTTCATGAGACAGCATCTATCTCTAAGTATCATCAAATGGTGCTACTCATCAACACCATAATCCAAAAACTATTTAGCCTTTTGTCAAAAGAAACCACCATCCAAAGATGAAACTACATGGTTAAAATCTGAATCTTCCTCTATACACATGCAAAAAAGAGTAGCCTGATAATGTGTACATAACTGTGGAACTCAAACAATAAGTGTGATACACAGAAAGGAATATATTGTAGTATTGAAATCTATTTCTTTTAGAGAGCAGATGTAAATTTGGGGAGTAAATTTGCTTACTAAAGTATAATGTATACATGGTAAAGTGCAGAAATCTTACTTATATGAAAATGAACATAACCTACTGAACTACCATCTAGTTCAAAATATAGAATACTAGCAGCTCTCTGGTGCCTTCTCCAAGTTGCTACCCCACCCCCACCTGTGATAAACACTATTCTGACTTTGATCACCACAGATAAGCTTTGCTAGCTTTGAACCTGGCCCAAGTCACTCATTTACATTTACCTGCTCTGTACATAAAAAAATCTGAGTTTGCTGTT
Organism: Mustela putorius furo; assembly: GCF_011764305.1. Lineage (NCBI taxonomy): Eukaryota > Metazoa > Chordata > Mammalia > Carnivora > Mustelidae > Mustela > Mustela putorius. The sequence continues at coordinate 6,502,579 of NW_025422010.1, read as the reverse complement.
ACAACCCAGGCTGAAGCCTGGGAAAACCAAAATACATTCATAATATACTAGGGAGATGTCAAAGAGAGTCACATGCAATATTCTCAAATTCTTATAAAATACTCACAACTAAGAAACTTATTTCATTAGACTTGAGAGTGTTGGTCAATAGGATAAAAAATCGTTCCTTATATTTACAGTTAAGTCACATTTTTGCTATTCAACTTTTGTCCCAAATCCTTAAGGATAAAAATTTTTAGTATCCATGATAATAACATAAAAACATATAGTTTAAAATATTAAATCATGGGGTGCCTGGGTGGCTCAGTGGGTTAAAGCCTCTGCTTTCAGCTCAGGTCATGATCCCAGAGTCCTGGGATCAAGCCCCGCATCGGGCTCTCTGTTGGGCGGGGAGCTTGCTTACTCCTCTCTCTCTCTCTGCCTCTCTGCCTACTTGTAATCTCTGTCAAGTAAATAAATAAAATCTTTAAAAAAATATTAAATCATGCTAAAAATTATTTTTGTTGCCACCCACTACAGCCTCCCCTTTAGCAATGTTTTAGAAATTGAAAACATTAAAAAAAGCTTTATTTATTTATTTGAGAGAGAGAGAGAAAGAGAGCATGCACATGGGTGGGAGAGGAGTGTGGAATGCATCCAACTTTTCGTTTTGGCTCAGGTCAGGATCCTCAGGATCATGGGATCAGGCCCTGTGTTGGTCTCCATGCTCAGCATGGAGTCTGATTGTCCCTTCCTGTCTCCCACCCAAAAAAGATTTAACCACAATCCTTCCTAAATTATTCCAAAAATTAGAAAAGGAGGTAACACTTTCTAATTTTTTCTATGAGGCCAACATTACCCTTATATCAAGCCAGACATGGATATTATAATACCATGGATTAAATCCGTTTTGTATACAGATGCAAAACTCCTAACTCGTAGTAAGCTGACTTTAGCATTATATTAAAAGTATTGTACATCATGACCAAGTTGGATTTATCCCATTAATGCAAGGATGAAAATATACACCATCTTAATGGTAATAGAACATTAATGGAAAGAACCCACATGACTGTCTTAACTGATGGCAGAAAAAGGATTTGACAAAATTCTCACACCCTCCCTATGATAAAAACACTCAAGAAAGTTGGAATAGAAAGAAACCTCCTCAGCATAAGTCATTTGTGAAAATCCATAGCTAATACTATACTCATTGATGAAAAACTGAACACTTTCTCCCTAACAGCAAAAAGAAGACATGGATGCCTGCTTTTTCCATTCAACACTGATATTTCTAGGCAGGATAATTAAAAGGCACCTAGATAGCAGGGGGGAAAAGGCACCTACATTGGAAAGGAAGAAGTAAAAGTATCTCTCTTCACAGATGACATGATCACATATACAAAAAAAAAAAAAAAATCTAAAAAATCCAACAAGAAAACTATTAGTGCTAATAAACTCACCAAAGTTGCAGGTTATAGGAGCAACATACATTAATCGGTTGTATATGTATATATGTGTACATATAATATGTATATGTATGTATAATATATATACATTAGAAATGAATGATCTTTGGGGAGGAGTCAAGATGGCGGAGAAGTAGCAAGCTGAGACTGCTTCAGCTAGCCGGAGATCAGCTAGATAGCTTATCTAAAGATTGCAAACACCTGAAAATCCAACGGCAGATCGAAGAGAAGAAGAACAGCAATTCTGGAAACAGAAAAACAACCACTTTCTGAAAGGTAGGACCGGCGGAGAAGTGAATCCAAAGCGACGGGAAGATAGACCCCGGGGGGAGGGGCCGGCTCCCGGCAAGCGGCGGAGCAACCGCGCACAAAATCAGGACTTTTAAAAGTCTGTTCCGCTGAGGGACATCGCTCCAGAGGCTAAACCGGGGCGAAGCCCACGCGGGGTCAGCGTGGCCTCAGGTCCCGCAGGGTCACAGAAGGATCGGGGGTGTCTGAGTGTCGCAGAGCTTGCGGGTATTGGAACGGGAAAGCCGGCTACAGAGACAGAGCCGACAGTAAGCTCACAGCTCGGGGTGACCTTGAACCGGTCGCAGGCTCGGTGAGCTCGGAGCAGGGCCGGAGGTCAGGCAGACGGGAGTAACTGGGCGCGGTTCTCTGAGCGCGCACTGAGGAGTGGGGCCCTGGGCTCTCGGCTCCTCCGGGCCGGAGACCAGGAGGCCGCCATTTGTATTCCCATCCTCTGGAACTCTACGGAAAGCGCTCAGGGAACAAAAGCTCCTGAAAGCAAACCCGAGCGGATTACTCACCCCGGCCCCGGGTAAGGGCGGTGTAATTCCGCCTGGGGCAAAGACACTTGAGAATCACTACAACAGGCCCCTCCCCCAGAAGATCAACAAGAAATCCAGCTGAGACCAAGTTCACCTACCAAGGAGTGCGGTTTCAAAACCAAGGAGAGCAGCAGAATTCCAGAGGAGGAGAAAGCCAAGCATGGAACTCATGGCTTTTTTCCTGTGATTTTTTTTAGTCTTGCAGTTAATTTAATTTTTTCTTTTTCATTTTTTTTTTTTTTCTCACCTTCGGGTAAAATTTTTTTTTTTTAACTGTTACCTTTTTCTTTCTTTTTTAATGATTTTTTACTAGTTTATCTAATATATATATATATATATATATTTTACATTTTTCTTAGGTGTTTTCTTTTTTTAAAAATTCTTTTCTTTTCTTTTTTTTTTTTTTTTTTTTTTTTTTTTTTTTTTTTTTTTTTCTTTCTTTTTTTCTTCCTTTTTGAACCTCTTTTTTATCCCCTTTCTCCCCACTCACGATTTTGGATCTCTTCTAATTTGGTTATCTTTTAAAGCATATTTTCCTGGGGTTGTTGCCACCCTTTTAGTATTTTACTTGCCCCTTCATTTACTCTTATCTGGACAAAATGACAAGACGTAAAAATTCAACACAAAAAAAAGAACAAGAGGCAGTACCGAAGGCTAGGGACCTAATCAATACAGACATCGGTAATATGTCAGATCTAGAGTTCAGAATGACAATTCTCAAGGTTCTAGCCGGGCTCGAAAAAGGCATGGAAGATATTAGAGAAACCCTCTCGAGAGATATAAAAGCCCTTTCTGGAGAAATAAAAGAACTAAAATCTAACCAAGGTGAAATCAAAAAAGCTATTAATGAGGTGCAATCAAAAATGGAGGCTCTAACTGCTAGGATCAATGAGGCAGAAGAAAGAATTAGTGATATAGAAGACCAAATGACAGAGAATAAAGAAGCTGAGCAAAAGAGGGACAAACAGCTACTGGACCATGAGGGGAGAATTCGAGAGATAAGTGACACCATAAGACGAAACAACATTAGAATAATTGGGATTCCAGAAGAAGAAGAAAGTGAGAGGGGAGCAGAAGGTATACTGGAGAGAATTATTGGGGAAATTTCCCCAATGGCAAAGGGAACGAGCATCAAAATTCAGGAGGTTCAGAGAATGCCCCTCAAAATCAATAAGAATAGGCCCACACCCCGTCACCTAATAGTAAAATTTACAAGTCTCAATGACAAAGAGAAAATCCTGAAAGCAGCCCGGGAAAAGAAGTCTGTAACATACAATGGTAAAAATATTAGATTGGCAGCTGACTTATCCACAGAGACCTGGCAGGCCAGAAAGAGCTGGCATGATATTTTCAGAGCACTAAACGAGAAAAACATGCAGCCAAGAATACTATATCCAGCTAGGCTATCATTGAAAATAGAAGGAGAGATTAAAAGCTTCCAGGACAAACAACAACTGAAAGAATTTGCAAATACCAAACCAGCTCTACAGGAAATATTGAAAGGGGTCCTCTAAGCAAAGAGAGAGCCTACAAGTGGTAGATCAGAAAGGAACAGAGACCATATACAGTAACAGTCACCTTACAGGCAATACAATGGCACTAAATTCATATCTCTCAATAGTTACCCTGAATGTGAATGGGCTAAATGCCCCTGTCAAAAGACACAGGGTATCAGAATGGATAAAAAAAAACAAAACCCATCTATATGTTGCCTCCAAGAAACACATTTTAAGCCCGAAGACACCTCCAGATTTAAAGTGAGGGGGTGGAAAAGAATTTACCATGCTAATGGACATCAGAAGAAAGCAGGAGTGGCAATCCTTATATCAGATCAATTAGATTTTAAGCCAAAGACTATAATAAGAGATGAGGAAGGACACTATATCATACTCAAAGGGTCTGTCCAACAAGAAGATTTAACAATTTTAAATATCTATGCCCCCAATGTGGGAGCAGCCAACTATATAAACCAATTAATAACAAAATCAAAGAAACACATCAACAATAATACAATGATAGTAGGGGACTTTAACACTCCCCTCACTGAAATGGACAGGTCATCCAAGCAAAAGATCAGCAAGGAAATAAAGGCCTTAAATGACACACTGGACCAGATGGACATCACAGATATATTCAGAATATTTCATCCCAAAGCAACAGAATACACATTCTTCTCTAGTGCACATGGAACATTCTCCAGAATAGATCACATCCTCGGTCCTAAATCAGGACTCAACCGGTATCAAAAGATTGGGATCATTCCCTGCATATTTTCAGACCACAATGCTCTAAAGCTAGAACTCAACCACAAAAGGAAGTTTGGAAAGAACCCAAATACATGGAGACTAAACAGCGTCCTTCTAAAGAATGAATGGGTCAACCGGGAAATTAAAGAAGAATTGAAAAAAAATCATGGAAACAAATGATAATGAAAATACAACGGTTCAAAATCTGTGGGACACAACAAAGGCAGTCCTGAGAGGAAAATATATAGCGGTACAAGCCTTTCTCAAGAAACAAGAAAGGTCTCAGGTACACAACCTAACCCTACACCTAAAGGAGCTGGAGAAAAGAACAAGAAAGAAACCCTAAGCCCAGCAGGAGAAGAGAAATCATAAAGATCAGAGCAGAAATCAATGAAATAGAAACCAAAAAAAAACAATAGAACAAATCAACGAAACTAGGAGCTGGTTCTTTGAAAGAATTAATAAAATTGATAAACCCCTGGCCCGACTTATCAAAAAGAAAAGAGAAAGGACCCAAATAAATAAAATCATGAATGAAAGAGGAGAGATCACAACTAACACCAAAGAAATACAAACTATTATAAGAACATACTATGAGCAACTCTACGGCAATAAATTTGACAATCTGGAAGAAATGGATGCATTCCTAGAAACATATAAACTACCACAACTGAACCAGGAAGAAATAGAAAGCCTGAACAGACCCATAACCAGTAAGGAGATTGAAACAGTCATTAAAAATCTCCAAACAAACAAAAGCCCAGGGCCAGACGGCTTCCCGGGGGAATTCTACCAAACATTTAAAGAAGAACTAATTCCTATTCTCCTGAAACTGTTCCAAAAAATAGAAATGGAAGGAAAACTTCCCAACTCATTTTATGAGGCCAGCATCACCTTGATCCCCAAACCAGACAAGGTTCCCACCAAAAAAGAGAGCTATAGACCGATATCCTTGATGAACACAGATGCGAAAATACTCAACAAAATACTAGCCAATAGGATTCAACAGTACATTAAAAAGATTATTCACCACGACCAAGTGGGATTTATTCCAGGGCTGCAAGGTTGGTTCAACATCCGCAAATCAGTCAATGTGATACAAACACATCAATAAAAAGAAAGAACAAGAACCATATGATACTCTCAATAGATGCTGAAAAAGCATTTGACAAAGTACAACATCCCTTCCTGATCAAAACTCTTCAAAGTGTAGGGATAGAGGGGCACATACCTCAATATCATCAAAGCTATCTATGAAAAACCCACCGCAAATATCATTCTCAATGGAGAAAAACTGAAAGCTTTTCCGCTAAGGTCAGGAACACGGCAGGGATGTCCATTATCACCACTGCTATTCAACATCGTACTAGAGGTCCTAGCGTCAGCAATCAGACAACAAAAGGAAATTAAAGGCATCCAAATCGGCAAAGAAGAAGTCAAATTATCACTCTTCGCAGATGATATGATACTATATGTGGAAAACCCAAAAGACTCCACTCCAAAACTGCTAGAACTTATACAGGAATTCAGTAAAGTGTCAGGATATAAAATCAATGCACAGAAATCAGTTGCATTTCTCTACACCAACAGCAAGACAGAAGAAAGAGATATTAAGGAGTCAATCCCATTTACAATTGCATCCAAAACCATAAGATACCTAGGAATAAACCTAACCAAAGAGACACAGAATCTATACTCAGAAAAACTATAAAGTACTCATGAAAGAAATTGAGGAAGACACAAAGAAATGGAAAAATGTTCCATGCTCCTGGATTGGAAGAATAAATATTGTGAAAATGTCTATGCTACCTAAAGCAATCTACACATTTAATGCAATTCCTATCAAAGTACCATCCATCTTTTTTCAAAGAAATGGAACAAATAATGCTAAAAATTTATATGGAACCAGAAAAGACCTCGAATAGCCAAAGGGATATTGAAAAAGAAAGCCAACGTTGGTGGCATCACAATTCCGGACTTCAAGCTCTATTACAAAGCTGTCATCATCAAGACAACATGGTACTGGCACAAAAACAGACACATAGATCAATGGAACAGAATAGAGAGCCCAGAAATAGACCCTCAAATCTATGGTCAACTAATCTTCGACAAAGCAGGAAAGAATGTCCAATGGAAAAAAGACAGCCTTTTCAATAAATGGTGCTGGGAAAATTGGACAGCCACATGCAGAAAAATGAAATTGGACCATTTCCTTACACCACACACAAAAATAGACTCAAAATGGATGAAGGACCTCAATGTACGAAAGGAATCCATCAAAATCCTTGAGGAGAACACGGGCAGCAACCTCTTCGACCTCTGCCGCAGCAGTATCTTCCTAGGAACAACGCAAAAGGCAAGGGAAGCAAGGGAAAAAATGAACTACTGGGATTTCATCAAGATCAAAAGCTTTTGCACAGCAAAGGAAACAGTTCACAAAATCAAAAGACAACTGACAGAATGGGAGAAGATATTTGCAAACGACATATCAGATAAAGGACTAGTGTCCAGAATCTATAAAGAACTTAGCAAACTCAACACCCAAAGAACAAATAATCCAATCAAGAAATGGGCAGAAGACATGAACAGACATTTCTGCAAAGAAGACATCCAGATGGCGAACAGACACATGAAAAAGTGCTCCATATCACTCGGCATCAGGGAAATACAAATCAAAACCACAATGAGATATCACCTCACACCAGTCAGAATGGCTAAAATCAACAAGTCAGGAAATGACAGATGCTGGCGAGGATGCGGAGAAAGGGGAACCCTCCTACACTGTTGGTGGGAATGCAAGCTGGTGCAGCCACTCTGGAAAACAGCATGGAGGTTCCTCAAAATGTTGAAAATAGAACTGCCCTATGACCCAGCAATTGCACTATTGGGTATTTACCCTAAAGATACAAATGTAGTGATCCAAAGGGACACATGCACCCGAATGTTTATAGCAGCAATGTCCACAATAGCCAAACTATGGAAAGAACCTAGATGTCCATCAACAGATGAATGGATCAAGAAGATGTGGTATATATACACAATGGAATACTATGCAGCCATCAAAAGAAATGAAATCTTGCCATTTGCAACAACATGGATGGAACTAGAGCGTATCATGCTTAGCGAAATAAGTCAAGCAGAGAAAGACAACTATCATATGATCTCCCTGATATGAGGAAGTGGTGATGCAACATGGAGGCTTAAGTGGGTAGAAGAAGAATAAATGAAACAAGATGGGATTGGGAGGGAGACAAACCATAAGTGACTCTTAATCTCACAAAACAAACTGAGGGTTGCCGGGGGGAGGGGGTTTGGGAGAAGGGGGTGGGATTATGGTCATTGGGGAGGGTATGTGCTTTGGTGAGTGCTGTGAAGTGTGTAAACCTGGTGATTCACAGACCTGTACCCCTGGGGATAAAAATATATGTTTATAAAAAATAAAAAATTAAAAAAAAAAAAATATATATAACAGCTGAGACCTGTTAAATCACCATCTATAAGAGGAATCCATCCTATATAATTCTTTTTTAAAAAGATTTATATATTTGAGAGAGAGAGAGAGAGTGAGAGAAAGAGAGAGAATGAGTGGGGGGAGGGGTAGAGAGAGAGGGAAAAACCAACTCCCCACTGAGCAGGGAGCCCAAGGTGGGGCTCAAGGCTAGGACCTTGGGATCATGACCTGAGCTGAAGGCAGATACCAACAGACTGAGCTACTCAGAAGCCCCTATCCCATTAATTCTTAGTATCAGATAAGTTTAACTACTTTTTAGCACAATTATTTTTTCTGATAAAAAAAAAAATGATTTAGCTATATGTGGTGACAGGTAGAAGACTTTAGTTAGAAATGTTAATAATCTATTAAGCAGAAGCAACATTTACTTATTTTATTTTTATTCAAATATTTAATTTATTTATTTGACAGAGAGAGAGAAAGAGAGAGAGAGATCACAAGTAGGCAAAGAGGCAGGGTCAGGTACTGAGCAGAGAGCCCAATGCGGGGCTCGATCCCAGGACCTTGAGATCATGACCTGAGCTAAAGGCAGAGGCTTAACCCACTGAGCCACCCAAGCGTCCCAACATTTACTTATTTTAATCAATAGTATGAATTTCTAAATAATTTCTTCAGGATAAGGAAGAAAATCACCTGTGATTACTGTTAAGTGTTCCCACTCAGGATAAAGTTCAGATGGGAAGACATTTTTTAAAAAAGACAGCATATTGGCAACAGAAATTATCTTGCACTGTTAGTAAAAGTATAAATTGGAAACAAACAAACAAAGTATAAATTGGTACAGTTCTTCTGGAGAAGAGTTTGGCAACATGTATTAAAATTTAAAATGTGCATAATTCTTGATCTATTCATCTCACCAAAAGATATTGAAACCAAGGAGATGAGATGTCTGTATGAGGATCAGAAAACTAATTAAAACAATGAAAACTGGACACAATCCTAAATGTCTATTAAAAGAGTCTTGGGTAAATAATTCACAGTGCACTAGGAAATATTGTGAAGTCATTTAAAAAAGAAATCATCGACATTCATTCTTCACAGGAATTACAGAGTGAAAAGGGCTCTAATTATGGAAAACTTCGGTTGCTTTCTTGTGTCAGATCCCATTACTTTCTGGACTTTGAACATTGTTTTTTGGCATACAGCCTCTTACACTTAGCTTATTACGCTGTTGTTAATGCTTGCCTAAATCACCAGTGGCTGCCGCCATACTGTGAACTTCCTGAGAATAAGGACTGCGGGTCCTTTTTCCAGGGTCTAAAATAGTGCCTGGCACACAAGAAGTGCTCAATAAATATTTGTTAAATTAGGGGCATCCAGGTGGCTCAGTCGTTTAAGCATGTGCCTTTGGCTCGGGTCATGATCTCAGGGTCCTGGGATCCAGGCCTGAATGAAGCTCACTGCTCAGTGGGAAGTCTGCTACTCCCTCTCCCTCTGCCCCTCCCCACTGCCAGTGCGCTCTCTCTCGGACAAATAAAATCTTTAAAAAATAGTGCTAAATTAAAATAAAATTAAAAATACAAAAAAAAAGGGAGCAGGGACCTACGACTCCAAGAGGGCATCAGTTGTACAGTGAAGGAGAAAAAGCTCATGGATGTGAAACTAGGAGAGCTGCCCAGATGAATACTGATGATTTCACCCCTAAGGGCACTGCTGGATCATCTCAAAGAGGTTACTACTGGTATTACAAGTATGTCAATGTGAAGAAAGGGGGCTTCACTAGGATTTCTATGGTGCTGGCAGGTTATGTGCTTTTCAAGGACTTTCGACTTTCCTTGTTACAAGGAACTCAGGCTATGCAAGTACCACTGAAGAGGGCCCAGTGTGGAGGCACATGTGGCAGTCCTGACCAAGACCTTTGCCTGGAACCCCTGAATCCTTTCATATCCTAATTCAGAATTAACATCCAATAAACGATGACTGGCACTTGGAAAAAAAAAAAGAAATACCAAAAAAAAAAAAAACGGTGTATGCTTTAAAATGCTTAAATGCACTTGTAATCAAAGAAATATAAATTTTAAAAATGAAGGAGAATTTTCTCTCAAATTTGTCAATCCCAAAAGATACCCACTTTGGTCAAGAATAGGAAGAAATAGAAAAAATGATTATGTTGTAAATAGTAATCATCACAATATAACTAAAGGGCAATTTGGTCACATGGGTATAGCACACAGCACAGATTCAGAGGTCAGACAGAATGAAAATGAAAACAGGATTTGCCTTATAACTAGTTGTCTGAACTTGGGAAGTTATGCAGCACCTCTAAACTTCAGTTTCTTCATTTGTAAAAGGAAATCAGATTTACTGAGAAGTAAATCAACAAAATACTTACCTGCAATGCTTAGCTTCAAAAGTGGAGCTTATTAAAATTAACAAAGAGCTCCAAGAGCTACTTAAATCTATTTTATTTTTTAAGTTTATTTATTTATTTAAGTAATCTCTATAACCAACTGGGACTCAAAACCCTGACCCCAAGACCAAGAGTCACATGCTCTTCAGACTGAGCCTGCCAGGCACCCCTACTTAAATCTATTTTAAAACTAGTGATATGTTTTGTAAGAATCTTCCACATGAAATAACTAATTAAATTTTCTCAAAAAATGTGGCTATAATTCATTAGTTCATTTTACAACTATTTGTTGGGCACAGTATTCAGCATCTGGCTGTGTGTCAGGCACATGGTCTCATCACAGGGGATGTAACAGTGAAAGAACTAAGTCCCTATAATGATAAGAGAGATAGAGAGCGAATCTGAAAATACATGGCAACGTGAACTACTTGAAACATGTGGGTAGAGAGGCAGAGAAGACTTTATAAGGGGACATTTTAGCAGAGACCTGGGAAGTAATAAGGCAAGTTAGTAGATGTGTAGGAAGAGAGTTCCAGGAAAAGGGGCAGCAAAGGGGCAGTTGTAGGAGCATGTAGCAGCAACAGAGACCAGCATGGCGAAGGAGGGGAAATTAACCAGGAAGGGTGGTAGGAGGTGAGTTCTCAAACGTAACCAGTATCAGACTCTGTGGGGTTTTGTAGGCCAAGGTAGGGATGTGGGGTTTGTTCCCAGTGTGATGGAGAACACTGGAAGGTTCTGAGCAGAACAATGACATCATCACATTTTTACCTTAAGAGGTTTACTTTGGCTATTTTGGGGGAAAACTGAGTAAAAGGGGCAAAAGCGAAAGCAGGAAGGCCACTTAAAGTGTGTATTAGTGTGAGTGAGCGATGGTGGCTTGGAATGGAGAGGATCTGAAGTGGTGGTCGTAAGAAGCAGTCACATTCTAGGTGTATTTCAGACATAGTGCTGTCAGGATTCCACTTCTAAGAACCTAACTTAAAGATTTCACTGTTGCTATTCAAGAAGATTTAAATACAAGGATTCACAAAATAAGCTGCTTACAACTTGATGCAAGTTGATTGGTTTAATAAACTCTGGTATAGCCACAAAGCTATAAAAGAGGTAGTTATTTAGAAATGAAGATTTTCAACATATAATGACATGGAAAAATATTCATATGTTAAGTGAAAATAACTGGTTACAAAACAAAGTGTTCAATATTAATCCATTTTGTCTGAATAAAATGTATAGAAAAAAGACTGGGGGTGCCTGAGTAGTAGCTCAGATCATGATTATGGGGTCATGAGATTGAGCCCGTGTCGGGCTCTGTACTTTGCTAGAGATAGAGAGTCTCTCTCCCTCTGACCCTCCCTCTGCTCACCTGCCCTCTCTTTCCCTAAAATAAATAAATCAATCTTAAAAAAAAAAAAAAAGACTGAAGGTTATATACCAGCTTGTTAACAAAATATCTCTCTGGATTGTGAAATTACCCATTTGTCACTTTCCTTCTTTGAGCTTACTGTATGTTTCAAATTTTCTGTAATGACAATGTATTACTTCCAAGGGAAGAAAGGATTTTTAAAATGTAACACTGAGAAGAACATGTTCAACCAATAAAATTACTGAAGGAAAACCATTTCAGTCTATTAATAGTTTTTGTTGTTGTTGTTACTTACCATCACTTTTCGCAAAGTGTATCTTTTGGATCGAATATCGTCCATTAGCATCTCATAAGGGGTGAGCTGATATTCAATGGGCAAAGGGTTGTACTGTCGCTCTTGGACCTTCTTAAGTTTTACTCCATTCCGCAAATCCCTCATCACCTGAACCCAGAACCGAGCCTAAAAGAATCAAGGGTGGAGAGATGTCCATGAATAAATTTGCTAGTTTCCTCTAAATAGCTACAGTCCAGAGAAAAAAATGAAAGAAAAAATGAAGAGCTTGATTTGCAAAACACTGAGTACACCAAACAAAACAGCTTTTGAAAATTAGGTTTAAGGATGTTAAAAGGTGGGTAGAAAGCCAGTCGAGAATCACAAGCTCTAAGTGCTGAGTCACCTGAGTGTAAACCCTAACTCATCCACTGCGCAAGGCTGCATTAATAGCCTCAGTTACATGATTCTACTCACTGAAGAGGAGTATATGTCCCATACCCTAATACTGGGTTTGGCTACGTGATTTGCTTGGCCCCTGAAACAGTAGTTGATATGATGTGACCAAAGGCTGCAAAAGCAAATGCACAATGGGCTTGTCACTTGTGCTTCTATTATTGCCATGAGAGCCTCATGCCTCTGGACTGGTATGCTGCCCAGGAGAAGGATGAGACATACACAGAGTAGAGCTACCACGATGCATCTGTACTCGTGAGCTCAGTAAATATACTGCTTTGTGTGACTATGATTCTGTAGTGGTTGGTTATGCGGCAGGATTCCTATGGCCACCCCTAATTGATACAACCACCTAGTAGCTACTTGATATCTAGCAAGTTCCTTCACCTTTCTAAAGCCTGGATTCCCCATCAATAAAAGAAAGTGGTACTTCATAACTTACTGAGAAGGTCAGAGCTGATAAACAGAGTTCTGTACATGGAAAATGCTCAAAAATGATCATTTTTATGTTATCACTATCTTTGCACAGATCACTTAATATTCATTTTCTTAACAAATGACAGTGATCGCCTTTTTGGCCTCTCAAGAAAATGAGATACATATGAAGTTCTTATAATAATATAAGACACATTAAATATGTATATTATTATTATTATTCTACACTAATACTTTAATTTTCCAGCCTGTAAGCTAAGGTGTCCTAGTCTCTTCTTCTGTCAAAGGTAAATCATTATGATAGTTAGCTGAAACACTGTAGCTTCTTAAAATTAATAAGCGGCTCAAATAGCTACTTAAATATATTTATTAAAAACCAAGGGCTAGAGGTATCTGGCTGGTTCAGTTGGAAGAGTTTGGGACTTTTGATCTCAGGGCTGTGAGTTTGAGTCCCACGTAAGGTTACAGAGATTACTTAAATAAATAAAACTTTTTTAAGAAGTGAGGTATTTCTTAAGAATTATCTACATAAAATAATTGTAGATTAAATTTTTCAAAAATGTCTTCATTTTTCTTCAAAATGTCTTCTAAACTTCTTCAAAAACAATTTACGATTTAAAAACGGGTATGCCATTTCTTATTCCACAAAGGATTTGATGCACTTAGTATTGTAGTATATCCATTAGAATACCTTCGAAAATATCTCTATTTTAAACAGATTCTTAGATTCTGCCATTAAAGTTACTCTCATACAATATTCCTAAAATATTTGACTTTTCTTTTGAAAATGCTCTAGTCCCCAATTCTCTTATACTGATTCCTTTAAGATCCAGTTCAAATATCATCTCATCTTTTAAAATTCTGCCTCTTTTCTTCAGCTGCCCGGGCTTTAGGAAAACCTGACATATGTGAAACATTGAATTCGCAAAGCAGATAAATTACAGGATAATTATTCACATTTGACAATTTTGCAATAATTATGAAAGGATTCAAACAGACCTTTCATATAGCCAGTCCTTTATATATTATCATATAGCAAAAATTTTCAGAAATTTAATCCAGAAATTAAAGTCACAGTTAGCATTAAGGTAGTACACAACTGTCATTGTATGTACTCCCAGAGATTTTATTTACCTCATATTCCTCAAGTAAGATCCCAAGATGTTTAGATCCTGCCATCCTAATTCTCCCTCATTCTATTCCTCATTCTTTACTCATTTCTTTCTACTATTTCTAAATAATTCACTTTAATGGTCTTACAAGAAACAGACTGGTGATCTAGGCAAATGAAATCTCTCTGCAGTTAGTGTATCTCTTGTCAGTGATCCTACTAGTTTTTAAAAGAGTCTGCCTTAAGGCAATAAATTTTTAGTTCAAGTTTATAATAACTGTTTGCTAAATTCTGACCACCTGGAGTTCTTCATCTGGCTTCCATGTATAAGAAAACAAATTTAAAAATGTATTAGCTAAGATGAAATACAGCTGGAAAAAGACTACCAGAGTATTCTATACAAAGGAAACTTGACAATCAATATTATTCTAAAATTACAAGACTTGTTTAAGATTTTATTTATTTATTTGACAGACAGAGATCACAAGTAGGCAGAGAGGCAGACAGAGAGAGAGGGGGAAGCAGGCTCCCTGCTGAGCAGAGAGCCTGATGCGGGGCTCAATCCTAGGACCCTGGGATCATGACCTGAGCCAAAGGCGCAGGCTTTAACCCACTGAGCCACCCAGGCACCCCCAGGCTACTTGTTTTTTAACCTTACTCTTAAATGTTTCAGATTAATATCATTCCAAATATCTCAGTAAAGATATCATTAATAAATTAAGAATATTTACATTCATATATCAACACATGTAGGTCTATATAACAGAAGGGACTACTAGTAGTAACAAAAACACTAAACTATTGATATAGGCAACAACATGGATGAAATCCCAAAAGAATTATGCTGAATGGAAGAAGCCAAGTAAAAAACAATACATACTATATTACATTTATATGAAATTTCAGAAAATGCAAACTAATCTACAGTGAGAGAAAGCAGATCACTGCCTAGGAACTGGGGAGACGGGAAGCAGGAAGTAGGATTACAAAGGAGTATAAGGAAACTTTGGGGGTGATGGGTGAGCTCATTATTTTGATTATGGTGATGGTATATATGGGTATGTATGTGTGTATGTACATATCAAAACTTATCAAATTGTGCCTTTTAAATATGTGCAACTTATTGCATGCTGATTATACTTTAATAAAGCTGTTAGAAAAGAATAAAACAATTAAAATCTAATATGTCAAAAGCAACTTGTTCATTTCCTCAAATCTGCTTCTATGCCTGGTTCCTCATTTAATGATGTCATTATTAAACCACTGTTTATCCTTAACCTGAAAAGTCAGAATCCTGAACTGTGGCTTCCCACTGACACCTGAACATACCTCAGTCTAATTTCATGACACTGACTCTCTCGTCCTCAGTGCTGTCGTGCCCACCCAACTCTAAGTGATATATGAGGACAGGGAGTCTTGGTTTCACTAGGATCTAGAATCATGCCAGAAAAACAGCAGCTATTCAAAGTGTGCCACATAAATATACTGCAATCATCTGTTCTGAAGGTCTGTCTTCTGCTTTATGAGGGCAGAGAGCCAGTAACTATTCATCAGATAAATGAATGTACTACCCTATAGTGTCACATCTTATTCTGAAACAGAGCTTAAACTCTAACTTATAAGAGTACGCTTAAGTGTTAATAATATTAGAAAGGTCAACATTTTCAAACACCTAAGTTCTTAGAAGACATTGGGGCTGCTTTAATAAAACCAATTAGTTTTGTAAAATGGGGGATAGACAGTTCCTCAAACACAAGACTAGATATCCAAATTCATACAGTATCAATTCATATTACAGCCCTTAATAACAAGCATTTTATTTTATTTTTTAAAAATTTTATTTATTTGAGAGTGAGAGAGGGAGAACGAGCAGGGCGACTGGCAGAGGGAGAAGCAGGCTCCCCAGTGAGCAGGGAGCCAGAAGTGGGGGTTGATCCCAGGACCCAAGCTGAAGGCAGACGCTCAAGTGACTGAGCCACCTAGGCACCCCAATAACAAGCACTTTAAAAAACATTACTCTATGGGGTGCCTGGGTGGCTGAGTTGGTTAAGTGTCCAGCTCTTTGTTTCGGCTCAGGTCAGGATCCCAGGGTCCTGAGACCGAGCCCAGTGTTGGGCTTCCTGCTGAGCGGGGAGTCTGCTTTCCTACTCTGTCCCTCTGCCCCTCCCCACCACTCGTGCACTCTCCCTCTCCAAAATAAATAAGTAAGTCTTTAAAAAACAAAACAAAACCCCTCAAAACACATTACACTATGTCTTCAACACTAAGCAGAACAGAGAATATCCGAATACTTACCCAGTCAGCGTTTTTCAGCTCTTCTAGGTCTGTGCTGGATTCATCACTTTTTTCCATTTCTTGAATCTTCTTAAGATTCTACCAATTAAAATAAAAACATTTAGGGGTAAAAATTTCATTAAGCTAGCTTCCCAAATTAAAATTTCTAACAGATACCGTCAAACAAAGTATATTAAAGCAGATAGTACAGAATCTACTTCTCTGTAGATTTCAGTCAATAGTAGACTGGAATAAATACAATATTACAGAGGGATGAACTGAGATTATTCATTCAAATTTCCTTCTAGGCCTTGTAGCTAACTTTGTCACCACATTAACTTGCACCCCTAAATGGTAATGACACAGCCCTCTCCCTCAACCTCCATATTCAACCCACCATTAAATCTCAAAGATATCACTCCCTCCATATAACCTAAGCCCTCTTCTTTTTATCTCCCCTGAAGATCCCTTAATTTAAATGTGACCTAATTTTTGCCACATTTCTATTCTTTTTTATTAATTTCTTTTCAGCGTAACAGAATTCATTGTTTATGCACCACACCCAGTGCTCCATGCAATATGTGCCCTCCATAATACCCACCACCTGGCTCCCCCAACCTCCCACCCCCTGCCCCTTCAAAACTCTCAGATTGTCTTTCAGAGTCCATAGTGTCTCATGGTTCATCTCCTCTTCCAATTTCCTCAACTCCTTTCTCCTCTCCATCTCCCTATGTCCTTCATGTTATTTGTTACGCTCCACAAATAAGTGAAGCCATATGATCATTGACTCTCTCTGCTTGACTTATTTCACTCAGCATAATCTCTTCCAGTCCTGTCCATGTTGCTACAAAAGTTGGGTATTCATCCTTTCTGATGGAGGCATAATACTCCATAGTGTACATGGACCACATCTTCCTTATCCATTCATCCTCATCCGTTGAAGGGCATCTTGGCTCTTTCCACGGTTTGCCGACCGTGGCCATCCTTTGCCTCATTTCTGATGTGGTCTTGCCCTGGATGCTCTCCTCTCCTCACCCCTCACCCCCATGCCTGGTCTCTTTCATTTCCTAAGTAATGAAAGTTTCTGCTCTTTCTTTAGGTATTAGGGTCAACAGAATCACCAATTCTTCAGGAAAGCCCTTCCTTCCCCCTCAACTAAGCCAAATCTTCCTATTGTACAATGGCATATAGCACTGTACACCTTCCTCTTTAGCCCTTATTACACTGCTATTTTACATTTGTTTGTGCCTTCCCCCTAGGTTTCATGAAACAAAAGTCTATTCTCAGTGGCTGATGTAAGCACTGGTACTTTTTACGCTCCATATATATTTGTAAAATAATTTCATGAATAAATTTCAATATATAAGATGCTTTTTATTACTTGATACATATATATATTGCAAAAATTATTAGTGCAATAAGGTTAATTACCATCTCCATCACATCAAATAATTACCTTTTTGTGTATATGGGGAGAACTTTTCAGATCTACTCTCACCAACTTTCCAGCATGTAAGACAATATTTTTAACTAAAGTCAACATGCTGTACATTAAATATCCAGAAATTATTCATCTTATAACTGCAAGTTTGGACCCTTTTTGCTTAATTTTTAATTTTTTTAATTGAGTATAGTTGACACACAATGTTATACCTTATGAAACTGCATTAATCCAACATTTGCAATTTTAAGAAAATCTTGATAAGTAAAATGTCTATTCACCTATTGATTACCAGTTTGTGTTATACCTAATTCCTACTCACAATAAATCAACTCTAGTATATTTTTTTGTTGAGCTTATTTTCCTGAATGCATGTGGACTAAGTTTAATGTATTGTATGAAACCTACTTTAATTAATATGAAAATAATGAATACTTCATAGAAAACATTTCTAAACCATTTATTCTTGGCTTTTCAACATCTGCTTGATCTTCCACAAAATGAGAATAATACCGCCTGCTCTTTTTTTGTACTTAATAATGTATAGGAGTATTAATATACAAAGAATAAAATTACTCTGAACATTTGAAGAAAATGTGGTATAAATAATGCATTATTTCTTCTCTTGCTACAAAAGAAATTAGTCAGGGGAGGAACACTTTTACGTGTTTCAGAATGTGTTTCCATGATTATAGGTATCTTCTGATTTCTGAAAGTTCATGTAAGCCACTTCATTTCAACTGAAGACCTACACTAGCACCTACATTGTGTTGGCTAGCTGAAAGAAATCCAAAGAAATTTTGCTTTTAAGGAAAAAACCATTATCGTCCTAATGTAGGTCTTTCATAATGTAGGTTTTCTATAAAAGTGAAGAGGCATAATGTGAACTTTTGGACAACAGGGGAAACTGTATTTAAAAACAAAGCCAGGGTTCTTGCTTGAGATTATGTAATGAGATACTTGGCACTCCTGAGTCATGCTACATTACCTACCATCTTTGGGTCTGTGTTTCCCCACTGTTAAGAGGAAGGTATTACCATCTATATCACGATGTTGTTGTATTTAAAATATTATTAGGACCTTGCATTTACAGCCTCTGGGGAAATTAGCTCCAAAAATGTACCACTAAATTCTCTGTACGGCCCCAGCCCCATTCCAGAGCCTTGCTCTTTTCCAGTGGTCCTGGCTGCAGCTCTTGGCTACAGCAGGGTGTGGGGAAATAATAATGACAGCTAACAAGTGCTAAGGCTTCAAGCAGCCAACATTTAGCCCCAAGCATAACCCTTGCTTGGGGTTGGACTCACAAGTGAGGCTAAATGACATGGCTACAGTCTCCCTGCAGGTGGGATGGAGCAGAGTGAAGCAGGGAGAAGTGGCATCAGGGTCTCACACATGAGGTAGTAAGTGTGAAAGAGACACCAGATGAATGGTCCTGTTGGGAACTTAAGTGTCCTGATGCTGACCCCCAATGGTTTAGAAAAGTCTTAGAAAACAGCTAGATAAAGCTGTACTTTACTTTTGCAAAAATTGGTATTTATGAATTGATATTATAAAAGAACAGAGTTTACGAACTGTAATTGGGCTTTGCAGATCATGGGCACTTAATATCTGGTAAAATATTATGTCAAAATCTGAATAATAATCATTATTACTAAGTTAGGAATTTTTGTTGTTTCTTTTTTTTGTCTAAAGACATACCAGATGTTCTGGTATGCACAGTATTTCTGATAATCAAAATACCTAATTTTTTGCTAGGGATTATTAGTGGTCATTAAAAAAATCTCTGATGATTTAAAGCCATGGTTTTTGACCCAAGCCCACAATCTTCATCAAGTATTCATATGTTGAAATCAGAGCTAAGCAGAAAGGAAACCAAAAGAAGAGGCACACATACATTTAATTTGTTCCTCTGAGGACTCTAATCCAGGCTCTATCCCCAAAACAATTAATGACTTAAGGTATATATTATTCTTTAGACTAGAAGTGTGTTCTTTCTAGCTTTTTATAATTAAAATAGCAAAAGAAAATAGATTTAAGGAGGTGAATTTCCTCTGGGCATCTAGTATGAAGATTCCTCAGAAAGTTGAAAATAGAGCTACCCTACGACCCAGCAATTGCACTACTGGGTATTTACCCAAAGATACAAATGCAGTGATCTGAAGGGGCACGTGCACCCCAGTGTTTATAGCAGCAATGTCCACAATAGCCAAACTATGGAAAGAGCCTCGATGTCCATCAACAGATGAATAGATAAAGAAGATGTGGTGTGTGTACACACACACACACACACACACACAGGAATACTATGCAGCCATCAAACCCCCCGAAATCTTGCCACTTGCAATGACATGAATGGAACTAGAGGGTATTATGCTAAGTGAAGTAAGTCAGAGAAACAAGACAGAGGATCATAGGGGAAGGGAGGGGAAAAATGAAACAAGACAAAACCAGAGGGGGAGATAAACTATTAGAGACTCTTAATCTCAGGAAATAAACTGAGGGTTGCTGGAGTGGAGGGGGGTTAGTGGGATGGAGTGGCTGGGTGATGGACATTGGTGAGTGCTGTGAATTGTTTAAGACTGATGAATTACACACATGTACCCCAAAGACAAATAATACTTTAAATGTTAATTTTAATTTCCAATGGTCTCTAGCTCTTCTAGGACCCAAACAACAGAAAGCAAGACAAACAGTATGGGTACAGTAGAAGATGGGTGGTCTTTGGCAAGATGAAAATATTTCTTTTTTTCTTGATTCCTATGGCTACTATTAAAGTTGATTACAGTAGGTCTCTCAACTGTTATTTCTGCTCCAGTTTCTTCCTCATTTGGTTTATCTTTTCACTCCCTCTCGGTGGGTTCCCAGTGTCTCTGCTGTGGCCAGCAAACTGAAGTGCTCGTATTTCTGGGGGACCTCTGGTCCAACAGTACAGCAATATGCCAGGGAGCATTTACAACAACATATAAATATGACATTTCCTGGAGTGAATTTTACTCAAAGGTAATGTAATGGATGCTGTGGTCAGTTGCCCAGGTCCACACCCTGCACCCCCCTGAGGTATGAAGTTCTCTCTTTCACTGGCTGCTGGAGGTGTTGTCTGCCAAGGGGTCATAACCTAATCCTGCTCCAGGAGCTGTGTTCAGCGCCTGGAGCAAGGAGCTGCTTTGCCACGGGTGTGCCCGTCCCTGGGGTAGCCCATACCCAATCATCAGTCTGTGTGGAAGTACACAGGTCAGGCCCCCTTGCCTCCCTTGGGACAACCCTGAAGGGCCATCGCAACTTCTGAGCTCTGTGTGGGATTGGCTGAGGCCTGCTGTTCCGGCACCATAGTTCAGCTTTTCCTCCCTTACAGGTGTTCCCCAAAGCAATTCCCAGTAAGACCTCCTGAATTCATATTTTACCCCTCAGAATCCATTTCCTGCAGGAACTCAATCCACACAAGGAATGCTTTTAAAATATTATAACAGATGCAGACATGGAACAAAATTTACATGGATTTTAAAGGTAAAAGGCATGGCTTCAAAGACCTTTTGACTTGCACTGAACAATATATCCCTCAGTAGGCATCTGTTGTTTTGTCTAGAAACCTTTTCCCTCTTCCTGCTTTCCACTGGGGAAGACAACCCTACGGTCTGAGTAGGGCTAACCCCATGCCTGGCACACCTCATCGCCTACTCAGAAGGGTGACCACACAGCCTCCACCAGCCAGTGGGGCCCATTTTCCTGACCACAGTGACTGGTTCTTGAACAAGTACATGACTGAATTTTCCTCCAAAATACCTTTGCTCCAATTATGAGAAACGACTTTCTGCTGGAGTTATTGAACTTAGAGAATGTGAGGTTTAAGCTACAGACTGTCATCTTATGTGCCTTTTAGCAAAAGCCCATCCTGAGGAGTGAGAGGGAGAAAGGCAGCCCTGATTACAGGTTTTGAGACACTGGATCCAGCTGTGTATACCCTTAGACTTACCATTTATGTGAGTCAGTAAATTTTCCAGCCATTCTATGATTGCTAATTTGAGTGGATTTCTGTTACTTGCAACTGAAAGAGTTATGATTTAATATGTCTCCTTATCCAGAAATATGAATTCATGCTTCTGTATCTTAGGAGTACTCTGGTCAAATAATATGAGAAACACATGGGTCCTTTCCCAACCAACCTTAATTTTACTGTTCACCAACAAAAGCCTGACTAAATGTAATCCAGATGGTCTCACTGCCACACATTTATGCATCTCCACTTTGCCTCTGGGCTGTGATAAAATCCCTAACTCGCTGCTACTAAGAAAAACTATCCACTCTGTATAATACTAAAGATAGTTTAAATGAATAGTCCAAGAGTTTCTTGTTTTCTGAATAAAAGTAGCAAAAACTAGTGCTGACAGCTTCCCAGCTGTGTGACTTTATGCAAGTCATTTAACTTCTCTAATCTTCGGCTTGTTTTCCCATCTGTAAAATGCAGATACTAATAACCACTTTTTGGACTTTGTTAATATTGCATGAAATAATATGGAAGAAATATTGAATGTAGCCTGGCTCATGTTTAGCATTTAGTAAGTATTTGTCATTATAAGCCAATAAATATCTGTGAGGATCTGAATGAGAATACTTTTACTCCACCACAAAAACATTTTATTCTTTTACTAAATGAGACCTTTCCCTAGTTGCTTCACAAAATCAAAATCTTGACTCACAAATAAATCAAATAAAATAGTTGAGAATCTGTGAATATTATAGTTGAATAAGCCTGAACAGATGTGCAACTAGAAATCTCAGGTTTTCTAGTTAGCAGAAAAAATAAATGAGTAATATGAAAGTAAATTACATACTTTTCTAGTTTTAGTGGCAAGCTTCTGTCAATTATATTCTAGTTTCTGAATAAATTAATTTGCATGTACAAATGTAATAACAGATGCCGACTTGTGCTTGGAATATGGTGAGAAAGTTCTAAGTGAGCACCCACATGGCAATTAACTCTCTGCATATCTGACATAACCATTCTCAAACTAGCAATTAGAAGTGCTCCATGCCAACACTTTCTGTTTCTGGCATCTTAAAAAATAAACAAATAAAATCTACTCTCTGAGTCACAAGCATATCAAATGCTCAAAGAATAATTTTAATTCAATTGTGTAGATTCAACATTAGCTCACATATAAATGCCCACCCTTATAAATATAGTCATGGAGGTGTGTGGGTAGCTCAGTCAGTTAAGCATCTGCCCTCAGCTCAGGTCATGATCCCAGAGTCCTGGGATCCCAGAGTCCCAGCACCAGAGAGTGCTGGGATCAAGTTCCACATTAGGTTTCCTGCTCAATGGGGAGCCTGCTTCTCCCTCTCCCTCTGCCTGCCATTCGCCCTGCTTGTGCCCGCTTGCTGTCAAGTAAATAAAATATTAAAAAATATATATATATTTATAAATATGTTAATAACAACATTCCCATGATGACCATTTTCCTTCATACTGTTAACCACTAAAAACTATTTATCATTTATTGATATTCCTCTATGTACTTAGTACATGTTTTTAGTTAGAAACTTCTAAAAGTGTAAAAAGGAATATGTTTTAGTAATTCCTTAAACCTTTTTTTACTCAATATACACTAATATGCTTTCAAAGAAATTACTATTAAATTCATTTCCCAAGTGACAAAATCACTAATACAAATGTTGCTTATAATAAATAGAACATGTATACCAACCACAAAGATTAAGAGCCATGACGTCCTTTCGGAGATATTTTTACCACAGAGAAAAGCAAGAAAAGGGATTTTATCTATTTGCCAGCCCAAAAGTAATATTTTGAAAATTAGGTTATAAAAAAACTTCCTGGGAACTATAGCAGTTCTTCTAATAACTGAAAGCCTCCTATGTATATTAAAGAGTTAATGGGTAATTACTAAAGATATGATTTATATTTTCATCAAGTTTTTAAAAAAATATTTTATTTATTTATTTGACGAGAGAGATAGCGAAAGCAGGAACACAAGTAGGGGGAGTGGGAGAGGCAGAAGCAGGCTTCCCACAGAGCAGGGAGCCTGATGTTGGGCTGGATCCCAGGACTCTGGAATCAGGACCTGAGATGAAGGCAGATGCTTAATGACTGAGTCACTCAGGCACCCTAATTTCATCAAGTTTTATGGCACTTTCTTAAGGATTTAACACACTCTTCTACCTGAGGTGTATGATAGGGAGAAGATAACTACCACAAAAGTAGAGAACGTCAGCATTTTACTTAATTAAATAATGTAAAATGTTAAGATACTAAACTGTAAGTTGATCATTTCTGTAAAACTGAAATTCTGAAGAAATTAGAAAAACTATACAGTCATCAAAATGTAGGAAATTATTTCTAGGTTCTATGAAAAGAGTATCATTCTTATATTCCAATATTTTTGTTAACACACACACAGACACACACATGCATCATCTACACATGTACACACATAGGCTGAGGATTTAATGACCATACACCCCAAGTAGCTGGACTCACAGTATCTCTCTATATAATCACCCTTTCAGTGCAACCACTCTGGAAAATAGCATGGAGTTTCCTCAAAAAGTTGAAAATAGGGGCGCCTGGGTGGCTCAGTGGATTAAGCCGCTGCCTTCGGATCAGGTCACGATCTCAGTGTCCTGGGATCAAGCCCCGCATCGGGCTCTCTGCTCAGCGGGGAGCCTGCTTCCCCCCCACCGTCTCTGCCTGCCTCTCTGCCTACTTGTGATCTCTCTCTCTGTCAAATAAAATAAATAAAATCTTAAAAAAAAAAAAAGTTGAAAATAGAGCTACCCTATGACCCAACAATTGCACTACTCGGTATTTACCCTAAAGATACAAACACAGTGATCCGAAGGGGCACGTGCGCCCGAATGTTTATAGCAGCAATGTCCACAATAGCCAAACTATGGAAAGAAACTAGATGTCCCTCAACAGATAAATGGATAAAGAAGATGTGTGTATACACACACACACACACACACACACACACACATCGGAATACTATGCAGCCATCAAAAGAAATGAAATCTTGCCATTTGCAATGATATGGATGGAACTAGAGGGTATTATGCTTAGTGAAATAAGTCAGTGGGAGAAAGACAACTATCATATGATCTCCCTGATATGAAGAAGTGGAGATGCAACATGGGGGGTTTGGGGGGTAGGAAAAGAATAAATGAAACAAGCTGGGATCAGGAGGGAGACACACCATAAGAGACTCTTAATCTCACAAAACAAACTGAGGGTTGCCGGGATAGGCAGGTAGGGAGAGGGTGCTGGGGTTATGGACACTGGGGAGGGTATGTGCTATGGTGAGTGCTGTGAAGTGTGTAAACCTGGCGATTCACAGACCTGTCCCCCTGGGGCTAATAATACATTATATGTTTATAAAAAAATAAAAAAATATTAAAAAAATAATCACCCTTTCAGTTTTTATACTCATTAAATCTTCACACCTAAAGAAATGCAGGGATAATCATAAAATGATCATTAAAAATCACAGACAATATCTGCAAATTATATCACAAAAAGCTATTTTCTTAACAAATATAAATAAAGGGATGTGGGGGGGGGCTCAGTCAGTTACTTAACTTTCTCATATTCTCAGGTCTCATATTTGGCTCAGGTCATGATCCTAGGATCTCGAAATCCAGCCTCCCATCTTTGTAGGGCTCCATGCTAAGTGGTGAGTCTGCTTCTCCCTTGCCTTCTGCCCCTTCCCCCACTTGTGCTGTGGTGAGCACTCTCTCTTTCAAATAAATATATAAAGTCTTTAAAAAAATACAAATCAACAAGTGAAGACCAATACTCCATTAGAAAAAGGAGCAAAGGATATGAATTAGGTAACTGATAAATACAAATGCCTGCTAAGCAGATAAAAAGGTACCTAATCTCGTTCACTCATAATAAGGAGAATGTAAACTAAAACTATGGAATACAAATTTTCACCTATCATTTAGAAAACACATCGTGTCGGAAAACAGAAAATCTTACACAATGCTAAGGAAAGTGTGAATTGGTAAAACACTACTGAAGACAATTTCATACTTTATGAAAATTATAAATGCATACTTCCTTGGAACCAGCAATTCTAATTTTCCCACATATAAGATTATGAAAAACAGGTTTAGAACTTTCCATTGCAGCATTATTTGTAATAGCAAAAAATTGGAAGTAATCTAGTAATTGTCAATGAAGGGCTGATTAAATCAATCAGAGTATATCCACACAACAGAATATTATGAAGACATAAAAGATATAAACACTATGTACAGATATGAAATGATCTCCATGATATATTATTAATTGAAAAAGGAAAGTTCAGAACAGCATAAAGAAGGAAGAAAAAATATTATATTTTTGTTAGTTATGGATAAAATATCTCCGAAAGGACGAAGAAGAAATAACAGTATATGTTGTCTATGGAACAGGGACTGTGTGGCCAGGAGGCGGAAGCAGAAGGGTATAATTTACTATTTTTGAAGAAACAGTACTCCTGGAGTGTTTCAACCTTGTAAACTTTTTTTGTTAAAATAAAGTAAATTAAATTGAAGAATTTACAGGACAAGTAAAGATTCTTTTGCAATATTTTAAGAAGGGAGAAGTGATAACAGCATAGACACCCAGGGGAGAGAGGGTAATTTAATTACTTCTGATAAGGTAAGTGCTTTGCACACTTACTAACATTCACAAAATAATAAATCAGTCAAAAAGAGACAGACATTGACACGGGCCCTGAAAAGTTAATAATGGATGATCTCATTAAAATAAACAAATGGCAACCTTAGACAGACATCTGGTGGTAGTCCTTTCTTTCAAAACAGGGTATGTTCACCACTTGGAAAAACATAAATCCATTTTAGCTGTAGGGAGGAATTTCCAGCTAACTTAAATGCTCCAGTTTTATTATTGGAGGTGTTGTGAGCAGGCATGAAGAGAATAAAAGGGAGAGAATATGAGAAAGCAGATTAAAATAGACTTCAATATGTGAATGAGACAGAGGTCTTGTGGCTTTATCTTTGTGAGTGTAGTCAAGCAGAATAAATTCGGAAGTCATGTCACATGCACCTGCCTAAATGTAACTGAATGAGGTCACTGGCAATGGTATGACACAGGTGGATCTGATTATTGGCTTCTAAGAGATGGTGGGTGGGAAATATTTTTTTCTTTTTTCCAACCAGTTTCAGGTAATAAAATATGGTTATTTGATTTTTTCAAAAAGATAAGAAATATCTGACAACAGTAGTCAATTCCAAAAACATTGTTTTCCCCCCAGCAACAAGAAACTTTATAGATATGTGTGTATGTGCATTTGCATGCATGTGTGTACATAATATTCCATTTTAGGTAAAATATTTGGTAATAATCTTACCTAAGATAAACTGAGCTCAAAGATTTCATCATGAAATTTTGATTTCTTATATAGGACTAATAATAATAGGACACTTAATGAAGGGTCACAGTAGTAGTTGTTGATTATGTAGTATAAAAACACTCATATAATGTTGTGAAGATTTATAATGGATCATGCTTATTTCCAATTCATTTCCTTACCCTGTAATTCTGGTATCTAGTCAAATATTAAACTGGCTTCAATCTAAGCATCTAAAGATCATCCTTTCATCACAGGATTTTTATTAAATTTAGGGTAAGATTTAACCATTCAGAAGAATTTGAATGACAAGTTTTAAAATAATGTCTAAGGATCACTTAAACATTCAGAAAATCAAGACAGTGGCATACTGCTACTATTTTTACCTTTTTTTTTTTAAGAACTAGATCTCATTTAAAAAATTTTTTATTTTGGGAGAGAGACAGAAACAGAGAGACAGAAAGAGGCTTTGAGTTGGGAGGGGATATGGAGGGAGAGAGGGAATCTTAAGCAGGTTCTACACCCATCGAGGCTCAATCTCACCACCCTGAGATCATGACCTGAGCCAAAATCAAGAGTTAACTGACTAAGCCACCCAGGTACCCCTGTATTTTAATTTTTCTAGAAGTTTTTATTTTTGAGTATACTTGACACACAATGCTGTACTAGTGTTAGATGCACCATTTTGTTATTTGACAAGTTTATATATTACACTATGCTCACAAGTGTGGCACCCCTATGTGCCCTCACATCATTATTAAAATATCATTGACTATATTTCTTATTCTGTGCCTTTTACTCTGGTGCCTTATCCATTTTGTAACTGTAAGCTTGTATCTCTCACACACCTATACCCATTTTACCCAACCCCTCACCTTCCTCCCTCCCCTCTGGCAACCATCAGTTTGTTCTCTGTATTTATAGGTCTGATTTTGCTTTTTGTTTATTTGTATTTTTTTTTTTACATTCCACTTATGAGAGGAATCATATAGTATGTATTTCTCAGTGTGAATCATTTCACTTAGCATAATGCCTTCTAAGTCCATCTATGCTGTTACAAATGGCAAGATCTCATCCTTTAATATGGTTGCATAATATTCTATACCTTGGCTATGGTAAATAACACTACAATAAACATAGGAGTGCATATATTTTTTTGAAATAAGTGTTTTCATTTTCTTTGGGTAAATACCCTGTAGTGGAACTACTAGGTCATATGGTAATTCTATTTTTAATTTTTTGAGGAACTTCCATACTGTTTTCCACAGTAGCTGCAACAGTTTGCATTCCTGCCAACAGTGCCTAAGGGTTCCATTTTCTCTACGTCCTTCCCAACACTTGCTATTTCTTTTCTTTTCTTTTTTTTTTTTTTTACTTTAGCCATTCTGACAGGTGTGAGGTGATCTCTCACTGCAGGTTTGATTTATATTTCCCTGATGATGAGTGATGTTGAGCATCTTATCTTTAACATGTCTCTGGGCCATATCTTCTTTGGAAAATGTCTATTCAGGCTATTTTTTAATTGGATTATTTGGGTTTTTTGGGTGTTGAGTTGTAGAAGTTCCTTACATATTTTGGATCTTAACCCCTTATTTGATATATAATTTGCAAATCTGTTCTCCCATTCACTAGATTGCCTTTTTATTTTACTGATGGCTTTGTCTGCTGTACAAAAAAATTTTTATTTTGATGTGGTCCCAATAGTTTATTTTTGCTTTTGTTTCCTTTAACTTAGGAAACATATCTAGAAAATATGGCTATAGCTGATGTCAGAGAAATTACTGCCTGTATACTCTAAGATTCTTACTGTTTTGAGTCTCACATTTAGGTCACTTTTTTTTTTTTAAGATTATTTATTTATTTATTTGACAGATTGAGAGAGAGAGAGAGAGAGAGAGAGATATCACAAGTGGGCAGAGAGGTAAGCAGAGAGAGAGGGGGAAGCAGGCTCCTGCTTAGCAAAGAGCCCAATGCGGGGCTCAAATCTAGGACCCTGGGATCATGACCTGAGCCGAAGGCAGAGGTTTTGACCCACTGAGCCACCCAGGCGCCTCTAGGTCACTTTTTATTTTATTTATTTTAGAGAGCAAGAGAGTATGGGGAGAAGGGTAAAGGGAGAGGATGAGAGGGACAAGCAGACCCCTTACCCAGCACAGAGCCCAACACAGGGCTTGATCCCAGGACCCCAAGATCATGACCCGAGCCAGAACCAAGAATCAGATGCTTAACTAAATGAGCCACCTAGGTGCTCCTCACATTTAGGTCTTTAATCCATTTTTGAGTTTTCTATGTGTGCGTGTGTGTGTGTGTGTGTGTGTATGGTGTTAGAAAGTGGTCCAGTTTCATCCTTCTACATGTAGCTGTCCAGTTTTCCCTACACTATTTGTTGAAAAGACTGTCTTTTCCCCATTGTGTACATTTTCTTCCTTTGTCATAGATTAACTGACCATATAGTCATGAGTTTATTTCTGGGCTCTCTATTCTACTCCATTGATCTGTGTGTCTATATTTGTGCCAGTTATCAAACTGTTTTAATTACAACAACTTTGTAGGACATCTTGAAATCTGGGGTTGTGATACTTCTGACTTTGTTCTTTCTCAGGATTGCTTTTTGTTAGCCGGGGTCTTTTGTGGATCCATACAAATTTTAGGATTATTTATTCTAGTTTTGTGAAGAACACTGTAGGTATTTTGATAGGATTTCACTGAATTTGTAGATTGCCTTGGGTTATATGGCTATTTTAACAATATTAACTCTTCTAATCCGTAAGCATTTAGTATCTTCCCATTTATTTGCATCTTTAGTTTCTTTCATCAGTGTTTTAGATTTTTCACCTCTTTGGATATAGGTTTATTCCCTGGTATTCTGTTCTTTTTGGTGTAATTGTAACATGTTTTTAAAATTTCTCTTTCTGCTACTTCATTATTAGTGTATAGAAACAATACTGATGTCTGGGTATTCTGTATCTTGCTACTTAACTGAATTTATTACTTCTAGTAGTTTCTAGATGGAGTGTTTAGGGTTTTCTATGTATAGTATCATGTCTTCTGCAAACAATGAAAGTAGATTTTACAATTACTATAAACTCTTGTTGGATTGCTTCCATTATCATTACATGTGTATTCCTTCTTTGTCTTATTTTGGTCTTTGTTTTAAAATCCATTTTATCTGATATAAGTATTGCTACCCTGGCTTTTTTCACTTCCATTTGCATGGTGAGTGTTTATCTATTCCTTCACTTTCAGTCTATACATGTCTTTAGGTCTGAGGGAAGTCTCTTGTAGGCAGCATATAGATGGATCTTGGTTTTATTTATTTTTTATCTGTTCTGCCACCTTATGTCTTTTGATTGGAGCACTTAGGGATTTTATACTTAATTATAGATATATATGTATTTATTGCCATTTTTACATAGTTCTCTGGTTGTTTGTATAGTTCTGCTTGTTCCTTTCCTCTTCTCTTTTGCTCTCTTTCTGATTGACGAGTTTCTACAGTGTTCTGTTTGTCTTTCTTTCTCTTTATTTTTTGTCTACCTAGCATAGGTTTTGAGTTTGTTACCATGAAGCTCATACATAACAACCTAAGGAAACAGCAATCTATATTAATTTGATGGTTATTTTTGTTCAAACACATTCTTGAAAAACAGAGAAAAAAAATCTTTTTCCCCCTTCCCTTCTCTTTTTATTCCTTTTTCCATGTTATCGTATTTTATATCTTTTTATTCATAATTTTCTCATGTCTAATTACAGCTATCTCCTTTACACTTGAAGGAGTTCCTTTAACATTTCTTTTAAGTCTTGTTTGGTGGTGATAAACTTTATCTTTTGTTTGCCTGGGAAACTATCTCTCCTTCAAATCTGAATGATAACCTCGCAGTATTCTTGGTTGTAGAGGATTCCCTTCTGGCCTGCCCTTTCTGCTGAAAAATCAGCTGATAAGATAGCTTTATAGGTTTTCCCTTGCAGGTAACTTTTTGTTTTCTCTCTGGCTACTTTTAAGATTCTTTCTTTAACCTTTGACATTTTAATTATGCGCACAGCAACTATGTGCCTTGATGTGGCTTCCTTGGGTTCATCTTGTTTGGAACTCTCTATGTTTCTAGGACTTGGATATCTTGGCATAATGCTACTTTTATTTTATTTTTTAAAAGATTTTTATTTATTTATTTGAGACAGTGAGCAAGTGAGAGAGAGAGCATGAGGAGGGGGAGAGGGAGAAGAAGACTCCCTATTGAGCAGGAAGTTTGATATGGGCCTCTTGATCCCAGGACTCTGAGATCATGAGCTGGGCCAAAGGCAGAGGCTAAACCAACTGAGCCACCCAGGTGCCTCTATTTTTTTTTTTTTTTTTTAATTCTTTATTTAAAACCAATTTAGATCACATATACTGTATTATTAATTTCAGGAGTAGAATTTAATGATTCACCAGTTTAGGCATAATGCTAATTTAAAACAGTTGTAGCTATTTGCATTGGCACAGGAAATAAAATGTTTCCTTCCTTAGGTTAGGTGCTCTCCTTAGGTGCTTCCACAGTGGCCCTCATCACAGTCACCTTATGTCACCTTATGTTGGAATGGCTGCTCTTATACTGTTATTTCTACTTGAGTGTAACTTCTATGAGGACAGAAACCATGTTTATCTCATTCATTATTGTGTCCCCAATAAAAATGGAAGTAATAATGGCACTTTATACAGAGCTCATTGCGAGAACTACATGAATTAATGCACGTATAAATCTTAGAGCAGAATCTAACACAGTAAAGTATGGAATAAATGCTAGCTATTATTAACTACAGTGGCACCTATCACACAGGAGGCACATCAAGTATCTGTTGTATACATGAATGAATTTTGCCAACGGATTCTAGTTCTGAAATTGAGTGCTTCTTTACTCAAGAGCATTTGTGACAGTTAAGTATAGCTGTTACGTTCTCTCAAACTTTGACAAAACCACCCAGTGTTGAGGTTTATAGACACATCTTTCATATTTTCCTTACCTCCCATCTCAAGATCCATTTTTGTAGTTTGTCATTATTTCTAAAACATTAAAAAGTACACTAATCCCAATTCTTTGCATCACCATAAGCAGCTAATTCATTATAACAGTAATTACAGTGTACTATGATAAGTCCTAGTAGCAAAACCTGACCACTCTGTGAATGAATACAGAAAATAATATAGAAATTAAATCAGAAAAACCATTTCAGAATAGTAGACATTTGAGTTAGGTTGTAAGAATAAGTAAGCATTTTCTAAGTGAAAGAAGAGGGGAAAGAGGCAATTCAGGCAAATAAGGAGCCCCTGGGTGCTCAGGGACTGGAAGAGAGGGTGCATATGTGTACAGTGAATGAAGAGTCCAGAAAGTAAAATCAGGGCCTGATTGTGAATGCTTCCCTATGTCACTTTCTACCTACAAGTCTAAACTTTCTACCTACAAGTACCAAGTATCCAACAAGATCTCCACATAGGGGCATAATGCTGGTGGGCAGACTGCATATGAAAAGAGAAATAACATCAGGAGGTGCTGCCATGGCCCAGGCACTGCTTTGTGCCTACAGAGGAAGGCACAAAGCAGTGAGAACATGAAGGAGGCTCTGCATTCTGGAGACAAGTCAAGAGTGTCAGGGGACCAAGATTCAAGATAGCTGGCATGAAAGAAGATCTACGGTAGCTGAACCACAGGTTCTCTAATTCATTCAACACTGATCAACTATTTACAGAGGCCCTTTTATACTGGGATACAGCAGTGAATTAGAGAAAAAAGGTCTCTGCCCTTGGTGAGATAATTTTCTAGTTGGCAGACACCAATGAGTAAGAAAACTGTGATAGCTGTGAGGAAGGAAATAAACAGGATAACTGATTTTAAAGAAAAAGACTGAGTGTGATAAATATATATAAGAGTACAGAGAGGAGACCTGAGGCTACTTTCAGCTTAGGCCTGAAGGATGCAAATAAAAGACCATAATCAAAATGGTGAATGAAGACAAGATTTATAAGGGGAGTTTAAGATGTCAGTAAGAAACAAATTAAGCACCACATTTGAGAAGAGATGGAAGATCATTATAATCAGATAATCAGAAGATGACACCTGTAGAAGCTGCCTCTGAAGAAATCTAAGATGAGTTAACTATATAGACATCTTATCCCTTAAAGATCAAAATGTTTGGAATATTCTGCTTTAGTCTTTGGGTTGTTTATGTATATGACACAAGAAAGCGCAAGGAGAGAGAAAGTTTCATCACGTTGAGTATACAATTTCCTAAAAATCAGAAATTAAGACTTTATTTTTATTTTTTTAGAGAGAAAGAAAAAGTGCATGCACATGAGAGTGGGGGTAGGAGCAGAGGGAGGAAGTAAAACAATCTTAAGCAGGCTCCATACCCAAAGGGGCTCGATCTCACCACCCAGAGATCATGACCTGAGCCAAAATAAAGAGTCGGATACTTAACCAACTGAGCCACCCAGGGGCCCCCAGAAATTACAGCTTTAAAGTCTATTTTAAATGCCTTCTAATATACGTTCTTACTGCAACAATATGAACATATAATGTTTCACAAATCTCAATTATTTTTACTGTTTGTTCATTTATGACTAATATTGTATCAGGAATTTCTTCTTTACTGGGACTTTTTTTTTTAACCATTCATTTTTATTTTTTTTTATTTATTTTTTAATTTTTTAATTTATTTGACAGACAGAGATCACAAGCAGGCAGAGAGGCAGACAGAGAGATGGGGGAAGCAGGCTCCCCGCTAAGCAGAGAGCCCGATGCGGGGCTCGATCCCAGGACCCTGGGATCATAACCTGAGCCGAAGGCACAGGCTTTAACCCACTGAGACACCCAGGTGCGCCTTTAACATTCATTTTTAAATACAGAATTTTTAGTGGCTGCTGATATCAGTATAGTAGTAATGTCAATATTGAGCTTTCCTTTAAAATCTACAACACTGAATTGCTTTCCTACAGAATTCAACTCAAGTTTAAAACAGTATGAAATATATTATAAAATGGTAAATAAAAACTTCATAGCAAATTTTACTGGGCATACACTTAAAATGTTTGTCTGTATATTTTTTGCCTATACAATAAAACTGTTACAAAAATGAGAATGAATAAAACAAAAATTTAGTTCCATGAACTACTTTCTGCAGAAAAGTTTATGACTGGAGGAGTCTTAGCGTATCTAAATGCCCTCTCCTCCCTTTCTAAAGATAAGTGGAGAGAAATCTAGCAAAGGCTATGTTATGTAAGTCACATGAATAATGAGTGAAATAAAATGGTTCGCCAACCATACTGGGCTTTTAAAAAATGATCACTATTAATATAAATATTATAAATATAAATTTTAAAGTGAGTTATTTGCTTAAAAAAAGGATTCTTCCATTAAAATACTCTTCTTTGTGCAATTTTTTATTAATTATTGTTATTGATGTATAATATGTTCTTTGCCCCAGGGGTACAGGTCTGTGAATCACCAGGTTTACACATTTCACAGCACTCACCATAGCACATACTGTCCCCAATGTATATAACCCAACCACTCTCTCAATACCTCCCACCTCCCAGCAACCTACTCCTTTTATATACTATAGTTTTCTGATACACCAGCTTTTTCCTTTTCTACTACAGTAAATAAAATTATACCACTACTGTGAAACAATGTATTTACTGCAGAATTGGGGTGCGGGGTCAAGCATGCTACACACTCTCAACCAAAAGGCAATGATGATTAGAACATGTTAGGAACATACTGGAATAAAATCAACTGACTTCTACTAATCTTAAAATTATTTTATTTCAGTCTTGACATTTCTATGATGCTCCTGTCTTTTCCCATCTCCCATCTTCATATTATTTGTACCTAAACTTAACATGATACCTTCCCCTCCTGCCATCCCTTTCCCATTTGTGTGCACGTGTAAGACAGACAGACAGACAAGACACACACACACACACAAACACAGTTCTTCTCTCCCAGCTCCAAAATTTTATTCTCTAGTTCCTACAAACTTCTTTCCAATCCCACTCAGAAGCCTGTATTAACGTATACATCTACATTTTCCTTCAGGAACTCCCTTCAACTTTGTTCTAATAGTCTATGTGACTGTTCTTATAGGAAAACAGCAATTATACATTAGAACACCTTCACGGGGATGAAGATGGAAACGCTGGCATCAGAAGTTTGAGAGTTTATTTCTATGTTAGTCCCTAATCTCTCTAAGCCTCAGTTTGTCAAGCAGCAAAGTAGGAGTCACAGGATTACTCATGAGGATTAAATGGAGGAAGCAACAGAGGTCACTTTATAGCTGTAGGTATATAATACAGGAAAGCAGTAGGGATTATAGTTTGAGGAACTGATAATTTCAATCAATAATAATAACCAGGGACTGAAGATCAAACACTACCTAGAGAGCAATGGAATAAAGGACACTACCATTTATGTAACTTCCTTTTTTCCGATAAAAAGCTTACATTCGAAATTGCCAAGCTAAATTCTCCACTCCCCAGCATACATGCTCACCAGCCACATTTGCTGGTAGGGCTGGGGCGGTGGCAGGGTTGGGGCGGTGGCTGGTAGGGTTGGGGTGGTGGTAGGGCACAGGCTGTCTCTTCTTTCATACAACCTGATGCACTAAATGGATTGCTTAGCTAGTCCCTCCATCTATAATTACGTACAAGGATATCAAATTGCTTATGAGACACAGTAATACGTACTTACTTTCAAGGATATCAAATTGCCTTTGAGACACAGTTAACAGCAGGGCCTATCTAAAACTTTTCTATCATTCACAGAATAACCTTAATGGATCTCATTCATTGTTTAAGAAGGAAATCATCACATCATGAAAAGATTAGAATGAAAATGAATTTGCTTTCTAAATAAATAGACGATGAACTACAAAGCCCTGTGCTTTGTAAAGTAAGCCAAGTCTAATAAACATAATTACTATGTCATAGAACAACTATAACACTTGGGAATAGATGATGGGTTTTACTTATATTTTAATAAACTGGCCAACTGAGTATAAGAAATTTAACGTGAAGTACTTTCAGTTGATGAAATCAGGATTATTAGCTACGGAGCTCAAATGTTTTGATACTAAGATTTTACCCTACTTTTATACACACACACATACACACACACGCATATACACATGCAGGTACAAGGCAGTGTGAAACATCACTGATGATCAGATAATCAACTTGTTAAATCAGAGGTTATCACTTTGAAAATTCTGCTTGATATATACCAACTCAAGGTACAGAAGAAATGCTGTCTGATTCTTAAAATGTATAGGCATACCCCAGAGATATTGTGGGTTTGGTTCCAGCCCACCACAATAAAGCAAATATCAAAGTGTGAGTCACATGAATATTTTTGAGTCACATGAATATTTTTCCTAGTACATACAAATGTTTATACTCTTTTCAGTCTATTAAGTGTGTAATAGTGTTATATCTAGAAAGACAATGGATATACCTTGATTTAAAAATACTTTATTCTTAAAAAATGCTAAATATCATCTGAACTTTCAGCAAGTCATAATCTTTTTGTTGGCAGAGGGTCCTTCCCTTGCTGCTCTGGGCTGCTGACTGATCAGGGTGGTGACTGCTGAAGGCTGGGGTGGCTGTGACTATTTCTTAAAATAAGACAACACTAGAATTTGCTGCATCAAGTGACTGTTCCTTTCACAACTTCTCTGTAGTAAGTGATGCTGTTTGATAGCATTTTACTCGCAGTAGAACTTCTTTCCAAACTGGAGTCAGTCCTCTCAAACCCCATTGTTGCGTTATCAACAACATTTATGTAATACTCTAAGTCCTTTGTTGTCATTTCAACAATATTCACAGCCAGGTATAGTTTCCATCACAAAAAACCCCACTCTCTGATATTATAATAGTGTTGTGTGGTGACAGATGGTCACTACATTTGTGGTGAGCAAAGCATAACATATACAGATGTTCAATCACTATGCTGTACCCTGAAACTAATGTAATATTGTGTGCCCTACTTCACTTAAGTAAAACAATTTTTTATAAACCACATCCTCTGTTTATTCATAAGAAGCAATTCCTCCCCCATTAAAGTTTCATTACAGTGAGATTACAGCAATTCAGTCACATTTTCAGGGCTCCACTTCCAATTCTAGTTCTCTTATTCCCACCACATCTGTAGTTACTACTTCCACTGAAGTCCTGAACCCCTCAAAGTCATCCATGACAGCTGGAATCAACTTCTTCCAAACTCCTGGTAGTGTTGATGTTTTGACCTCTCCCCATGAATGTTTTTAATGGCATTTAGAATGGGGAATCCTTCCTAGAAGGTTTTCGATTGACTCTGTCCAGAGCCACAGGAGGCATCCCTATTTATTGTAGCTAGAGCCTTATAAAATGTATTTCTCAAGTAATAAGAAGACTTGAAAGTTAAAATTATTCCTTGATCTATGAGCTGCAGGATAGATGTTGTGTTAGGAGGCATGAAAACAACATTAATCTCATTGGACATCTCTATCAAAGCTTTTGGGTGGCCAGTCAGAACACAGTAATATTTTGAAAGGAATCTTTTTTTTTTTAAATAGGTCCTAACAGTGGGCTTAAAATATTTTGTCAACCATGCTGTAAACAGATATGTTGTTATTCAGGCTTCGTTGTTCCATTTATAAAGCACAGGCAGAGTAGATACAGAATAATTCTTACGGGCCCTAGGATTTTCACAGTGGTAAATGAGCACTGGCTTCAATGGAAAGTCATCAGCTGTATGAGCAATGAACAAGGGAGTCAGCCCGTCCTTTGAAGCTTTGAAGTCAGGCACTGATTTTTCTTCTCTAGCTGTGAAAGTCCTAGACGGCATCTTTCTCCAACAGAAGAACAACTATCTTAGCTAGACCTTCTAGGTAACTTGCTGTAGCTATAGCGACACTTGCTAGTTCAACTTCTACTTTTATGTTATGGAGATGGTTTCTTTCCGTAAACTTCATGAATCAATCTCTACTTGTTTCGAACTTTTCTTCTGCATCCTCTTCCCCTCTCTTAGCTTCAAAGAACTGAAAAGTTAAGGCCTGGCTCTGGATTAGGCTTTGGCTTTAGGGAATGTTGTTTGATCTACCCAGACCATTAAAACTTTCTCCATAACAGCATTTGCTTTCTTAATTAATATATATACACTGGAGTAGCATTTTCATTTCTTTTAAGAACTTTCCCTTTGCATTCACAACTTGGCTAACTGGTACAAGAGGCCTATCTTTTAGCTTATCTCAGCTTTTGATATGCCTCCCTCATTAAGCTTAATCATTTCTAGCTTTTTGATTTAAAGTGAGAACCATGCAACTTTCCCTTTCACTTGAACACTTACTGGCCCTTACAGGGTTATTTATTGGCCTAATGTTAATATTATTGTGTCTCAGGGAATAGGGATGCCCAAGGAGAGAGAAAGAGATGGGGAACAGCCAGTTGGTGGAATAGGCAGAATACACCTTTATCAATTAAGTTTGCTGTCTTATCTGGGCAGTTTGTGGTGCCCTAAAACAATTACAATAGTAACATTAATGATAACTCATCACAGATCACCATAGCAAATATGACAAGAATGAAAAATTCTGAAATACTGCAAGAACTACTAAATGTCACATGGAGACAAGAAGTGAGCAAATACTGTTGGAAAAATGTTATTGATAGACTTGCTTGACACAGGGTTGCCACAAATCTTTAACTTCTGAAAAATAAACAAAACCCACAGTATCTGTGAAATGCAATGAAGTATGCCTGTATAAAGTATTTTAAGATCTTTAGAAAAAAACATATTAACAGAGTATTTTACTATGAGTGTGAATTTAGTGCTCTTAAAATGGCCACCATACATACATGAACACATATGGAAATAATCGTAATTTGAAGAAAGCAACATACATTGCAGAGGGCAAAAAAATCCATCTGGACCACGATAACAGTTTACTTCCAAAACCTCATGGCTGACAAGCAATTTGTGTAATATAAAATCTGTAATTAAATGGTACAGAATGTTCTTAAGTGTCAGGATTTCCACATATATTTTAAAACTTACCTTATCAAGATTAGTAAATGAATTTTTATGTTCAATTTAAAGAATACCAAGAAACGCTCTCACCATTTTATGGACCTGAGAGGCCTGGTGGGAGGTAAAGAAAGGATAGAAGAGAAAGTTCTGACTTACAGGGGAGGAAAGCATGTTAGTTAAGGCCTTGGTGAAGGCGCCTGGGCTAGGGATGCAGGTGTGGATGAGTATGGCTGGCCCAGAGGGGATGCTCAATTGCCTTGCCATTCCCTCACGAAAGCCAGGGTGCAGAACTCTGGCTGTGTACCAAGTCAAATGTGGGAGGGCAGTTTCACCTAGCCTATGAAAGCCTATGGTCACACATAGGGAGGGGCCTGGGCTGGACTCCTTGGGTCAGACCTATGATGACAAGAACCATTCATGGACAATTGTGAAAAATGAAACTGATGAAGAGGATTCACAATGATGAGGCGACTGGTGGGAGGCTACTGTAAAGATCCAGGTTGGACATGTGACCCGAACTCCTGGTAAAGTGACTGAACCAGTCCACCCAGGAAAGGAAGTACATCCAGGAAGGGCTGGTAAACTGGGAGAAAAATGGGGGAGTCAAGAGACTGGAAGATGGTCTCAGATGGCAGTGAGGGCTAGAGCTCCAATGGGGCAGAGGTTACAGTTAGGAAGGGGGAATGAGAGTCCAGGATTTCCAAGGTAGAATAATCACAGGTGCTTACAAGGCCTTAAGTGTGTTCAGGTAAGCAGAGTAGTGAAGTAGAGGGGAAGTCAAGGATACAGATCTATAGTTTCTTTTATCAAAGAAATCACACAAGATGGTGGCAGATGACTGTTGGGTACACAACTAATGAATCGTTGAACACTACATCAAAAACTAATGATGTACTATAGGCTGGCTAATTGAACATAATAATAAAAAATAAGTTAATTAAAATAAATAATTAAAAATAAGTAATTATAACTTTATATAAATTATATAAATTTATATAAATTATATTATTATAATAATTATAAAATAAATAATGTTAAGCATGCAATTGGGGGAAAAAAACCCAAAACTTGGAGATATAAATATATTTTGAGATATTTAATGTATATTATATATAATGTATTATATATTCTATATATTATTTTATTATACATTATATAAATATATATAAATATGCATTACCCTTATACATAATATATAATAATATATTATGTATATATGTATAATGATATATGGAAATATTTAAATGTATATTATACATTTTAACTATATTTTTAAATATATATTTTTCCTTTACAGAAAATCAGACAGTGTATTAAAAGAACAATTTTCTATTCTGCCTAAATGTTTGGAAATGTATGTGTCAGAAACAATCGATCAATAAAATCTATACCAAACAGTCGGAAAAAAAATAACATAAGTGGACAGCACGGGTTTTCTGTACAAGAAGAGCCGTTGTTTGGAAGCAGTAGAGGAGAGAGAGAATTTTACCAACCTTCATACCTACCAATCCCTGCAGGGCAGAGATAGGAAGCTATGCCAGAGAGCAGCTTCCCAAGAGAGGGAAGCAGCAGAAAGCACTACCCTCAGGGAAGGGAGCATTCTGAGAAGAGCCTGAGGGCCCTAAGGAGTCCTCTCTAAAAATGGAGCAGTTTCCAGAGAGAAAAATGGAAAAAGTAAGGAAACAGAGTAGGAGATGAGAAAACAGGACAGAACCAGAGTCTGCAGAGCTAAATCTGGGATGGTGCCAGAGGATGACGTGATGAGATGGGGCTGGAACGGGCTCAGGGGCCCCAGCCTCGGTCAGTGCCAGTCCAGTCTCTGTGGGTACTGCCACACAGCCATCAGCCACTGTTGTTTTACTCTGCTTGTGAGATTTTTATTTAAATAAATTCTGAAAATGTTTAAATTTCTTTCATGGAATGTGTTTGACAAAGTTCTAATCGAGAGCAAAAAAAAAATTTTTTTTAGCTTACTGGAACATAATAGAAAAAAACACTTATTAACATGATTCTTAAAGCTCAGAAGTACGCGTTAAAAGGACTTCAACAGTGCATTTAATTTACTCTATTAACCCCATAGGACTATACTTATACCCTAAAAATAACACTTGTTTCTCTGGAGAAGGCAATCTCAAACTTAACAAGCTGGGGAAGACAATGACAAGCTTTAAAGGTAATCTTTCCTACTAAACCTTAATTGAAGATGTACTTTTGGATGTTTACTCCGAAGCATTTAATTGGATCTTACATCCTCTGGTTCTGTCCAAGAGGAAAAGCTAGCCCATAATGTATTTATAATTATTTATCAAATAACACATAGTTCACCCTTTCCCACCCTTGAAGGCTTTCATCTTGGTCTAACTCTATAAAACCTAAAAAAAATAAACAAAGCTTTTCATTGGCCTATAACAAAAAGACAAACTATGAGCAGCATCCTGCCTAGGACAGAAAAGGAATGCTCAGAGCTCTTACTCATACATATAAAATGGATTTCTTTAAGGTTGTTCTGGATGACACATCTGTCACTACCAGAGCAAATTAATTAGTCTTAGTAGGCTAGTATAGGTTAATATTTTCTTTACACTCTTACACATCCTACTGTATCCCTCCTCAAACTCTGTCATCGTAAGGTTTAAACTAGTGCTTCAGATAAATTCTGTACTTTAGTCCTAAAAGAAATGATAACCACCACCTATCATATACTGAGTTCCTACTATGTGCCAGATGCTATGCTGCTTTATATAGATCTCATGAATCTTCACAACCATCTGTATGATGTACAATATGGTGATTCAACATGTAAATAAATTAGAGTGTTTCTCTTTGGACTCTACACATAACAGTTTAACTCTCAGACACTGAAGAATAATAATGAAAGAAAATAGGAAAAATGAGATTATCAGCTATATTAATTCCAATCAGCTCCATTAAATATTTATCCAAATGCAACATAAAATATTTAAATTATCAAATGTGTAGTCTCCTTCCTGAGTCTTTATCCCTTCCCCCAAAAGATATTATAGCTTTTAAAATTGAAAGAGTGGCAGAAAGATGGTGAGAAGCAAGTTATACAGGAAACAGAACTAAATCAGTAGCATTTTGTTTCTCATTTGTAATGAAGCTTTACAAAAATCTGTTTTATAAAATGGATTCACCCACCTTCATTTAAACAATAGGTTAAAAAATTAAGAACAAATTAATTTTAAACAAAATCAGAAATGAAAGAGAAAAAATAACAATTGAAACCACAGAAATACAAAGAACAAGAAAATATTATAAAAAATTATATGCCAACAAATTGGACAATCTGAAAGAAATGCATAAATTCCTATAAACATACAACCTCCCAAAACTGAATTAGGAAGACAGAAAATTCGAACAGATGAATTACCAGCGATGAAATTGAGTACATTATTTAAAAACTCCCAGCAAACAAAAGCCCAGGACCAGACAGCTTCATAAGTAAATTCTATCAAACATGTAAAGAAGAGTTAATATACATTCTTCTCAAACTACTGCCAGAAAATAGAAGGAAAGCTTCCAGATTCATTCTATGAGGCCAGCATTACCCTAACACCAAAACCAAATAAAGACACCACAAAAAAAGAGAACTATAGGCCAATATTTCTGATGAACAGAGATGCAAAAAATCCTCAACAAAGTACTAGTAAACAGAATCCAACAATACAGTAAAAAAAAGTCATTCACCATGATCAAGTGGGATTTATTCCTAGGAAGCAAAAGTGGTTCAATATTCATGAATCAATCAATGTGATATATCACATCAAGAAGTTCGGGATAAAAACCATATGATCACTTCAACAGATGCAGAAAAGCATCTAACAAAGTAAACATCCATGCATGATAACAAATCACCAACAAAGTAGATTTACAGGGAAAGGCCATATATGAAAAACCCACAGCTAATATCATACTCAATGCTGAAAACTGAGATCTTTTCCCCTAAGATCAGGAACAACACAAGCGTGTCCACTCTCACCACTTTCTTTCAACATAGTCCTGGAAGTCCTAGCCATAGCAATCTGACAAGAAAAAGGAATAAAAGGCATCAAAATTGGTAAGGAAAAAGTAAAACTTTCACCATTAGCACATGACATGACACTATATATAGAAAACATTAAAGATTCCACCCCAAAACTACTAGAACTGATAAATGAATTAGTAAGGCAAAGGATACAAACTCAATGTACAGAAATCTGCTGCATTTCTATATACTAATAATGAAGCAGCAGAGAGAGAAATTAAGAAAACAATCCCCCCAAAAAGAAAAGAAAATCAATACCACTTACGACACCAAAAATAATAAAATACCTAGGAATACACAAATAAGGTGAACGATCTGTACTCTGAAAATTGTGAAAGAAAATGAAGACAACACAAACAAATAGAAAGATATTCCATGCTCATGGATTGGAATAACAAATATTGCTAAAAATGTCCATATTACCCAAAGCAATCTATAGATTTAATGCAATTTCTATCAAAATACCAATAGCACTTCTGACAAAACTAGAATTTAATGCAATTTCTATCAGAATACCAATAGCACTTTTCACAGAACTAAAACAAATAATCCTAAAATTTATATAGAACCACAGAAGACCTCCAACAGCCAAAGCAATCTTGAAAAAGAAGAACAAAACTGAAAGTATTACAATCACCAATATCAAGATATACTATTAAGCTACAGTAATCAAAACAGTACAGAACTGGCATAGACACTGATAAAAATATATAGAAGAGAACAGAACAGAAAACCCAGAAATAAATCCATGATTATATGGTCAATTAATCTTTGACAAAGGAGACAAGAGCATGCAATGGGAAACGAGTCTCTTCAACAAATGGTATTGGGGGAAACTGGACAGTTCTGTGCAAAAGAAAGAGACTTGGACTACTGTCTTTCACCATATACATAAATAAACTCAAAATGCATTAAAGACCTAAATGTGAGACCTGAAACCATAAAAATCCCAGACAGTAATTTTGCTGACATCGGCCATAACAAAATTTTTGGAGATTTGTCTCTCTCTCTCTCTCTCTCTTGTTTTTTTTAAGATCTTATTTATTTATTTGACAGAGATCACAAGTAGGCAGAGAGGCAGGCAGAGACAGAGAAGGAAGCAGGCTCCCCGCTGTGCAGAGAGTCCCATGTGGGGCTCGATCCCAGGACCCTGAGATCATGACCTGAGCTGAAGGCAGAGGCTTTAACCCACTGAGCCACCCAGGTGCCCCTGGAGATTTGTCTCTTGAGGCAAGAGAAACAAGAACAAAAATAAGTAATTAAAAAAATAAATAAATAAAACCTTCTGCACAGTAAAGGAAACAATCAACAAAACTAAAAGACAAGGTTACAAATGGAGGAAGATATTTGTAAATGACATATTCAATAAAGGTTTAGAATTCAAAGTATATAAACAACTTATATAACTAACACAGAAAAAAACACCCAAATAATCCAATTAAAAGAATGGGCAGGGGCGCCTGGGTGGCTCAGTGGGTTAAGCCGCTGCCTTCGGCTCAGGTCGTGATCTCAGGGTCCTGGGATCGAGTCCCGCATCGGGCTCTCTGCTCAGCAGGGAGCCTGCTTCCTCCTCTCTCTCTGCCTGC
Organism: Mustela putorius furo; assembly: GCF_011764305.1. NCBI lineage: Eukaryota > Metazoa > Chordata > Mammalia > Carnivora > Mustelidae > Mustela > Mustela putorius. The sequence continues at coordinate 6,457,806 of NW_025422010.1, read as the reverse complement.
CTCTCTGCCTACTTGTGATCTCTCTCTGTCAAATAAATAAATAAAATCTTAAAAAAAAAAAAGAATGGGCAGAAGACATAAATGTCTCCAAAGACACCCAGATGGCCAAGAGAAACATGAAAAGATCCTCACCATCACTCATCATCAGGGAAATGCAAAATCAAACCCACAATGAGATATCACCTCACATCTCAGAATGGCTAAAATAAAAAATACGAGAAAAAACAGGCATTGGCAAGGAAGTGGAGAAAAAAGAACCCTTATACACTGTTGGTGGGAATGCAAACTGTTGCAGCCACTGTGGAAGACAATATGGAAGTTCCTCAAAAAATTAAAAATAGAATTACTGCACGATCCAGTAATTCCACTAGTGGGTATTAACCCAAAAAATAGGAAAACACCAATTCAAAAAGATATATGCACCCCTATGTTTACTGTAGCATTATTTACAATAGCCACATTATGGAAGTAGCCCAAGTGTCCATAGATAAATAACTGGATAAAGATGATGTGGTACAGATATAGAATGGAGTATTACTCAGCCATACAAAAGAATGAGATCTTGCCATTTGCAACCACATGGATGGATCTAGAGGGCATAATGCTAAGCCAAATAAGTCAGAGGAAGACAAATACCATATGATTTCACTCATGTAGAATTTAAGAAACAAAACAGATGAATAAAGGAAAAAGAGACAAACAAAAAAACAGATTCTCAACTACAGAGAACAAACTGATGATTGCCAGAGGGGAAGATGTGAGGGAGATTAACAGTACACTTAGGGTGATCACTGAGTACTATATAGTATTGTTCAATCTTATATTATATATATGTCAACTATATGTCAAATCCAATTAAAAAAAGATTTAATTAATTTTGCCTAAGTTGATTCTTTCCTAAATAATTTTCAGCACTCATCAACAAGATGGTAATAAATATTGTAAATATTATGATAGAAGTGTAGAAAATTCAGGTTAATTGTTCACAATGCCAATAAAAAAAATAGTAGCACTCACCTCCTTTGCACTCTTAATTTTAGTCAGAAACGTATGCAGTTCCATTGTTTCTGCAAACAGTGCACGACATACTGCCTGATAATGATTTGGTGCCTCTGATTCAGTTGGAAGATGAGCAGCACATAACTACAGAAGAGGAAAATAAAATAATAATGCTCATTTATTATTTTGGGATTTTGGTACCTTAAAAATAGACATATATATTCATATATGAATATATTCATATTTTCATATCAGACAGCAAGGCAGTTCCCAGCATCCAAAGCCTAATGCATCACAAAACCACCAGTAAAATCTACACAATTATATGGAAAAAGTGCTCTATTAACAAACATCCAAAAGCACAGATGAACTTCATAGAATTCACTAGCTTCTATTTGAAAATGATAGGACATTTGTAAAATTTTAGTTGCAAGCAGAAAGGGAACTACCATTTACTGAGTATTAATCATAACACAGGTGTTTTAATAGCTATCATTTATTTTTTTTTTACCATGCCAAGTACTTGTATTTGACATGTCATAATACAGCATAATAGCATTTACTCTTCAGTGTAACCCTGAATTATCTCCATTTTATAGCAAAAGAAACTGAGGCTAAGAGGATTCACGTGACTTGTCCACAGTCAGAAAGCTGACATGAGAGAGAAGAATTAAACATAGTCTTACAAGATTCTAAAGCCCAGGCTCATCCCAATATATACTGAATTGTGTAATGCAGTAAAAAGACATGGGTGCCTGGGTGGCTCAGTCAGTTAAGCATTTGTCTTCTGCTCAGGTCATAATCCTACAGTACCAGGACTGAAACCCTTGTCAAGCTCCCCACTCAGCAGGGAGTCTGCTTTTCCCTTTCCCTCTGCTCCCTTTTTCCCCAACTAGTGCTCTCTTTCTTAATCACTCTCTCGCTCTCAAATAAATAAATAAAATCTTAAAAAAAGAAGAAAGGAAGAAAGAAAGAAAGGAAAAAAGAAAGAAAGAAAACCCATCAGACTGACAACTGGACCATCAGTAAATGGAAACTGGAACAAAGAGGGTGGAGGGCAGGATAATTCCACTGGAGGTAGCTCCAGTCCCAATGTCTTCTACTGTACATAGTCCATAACCCCCAAACTACTGGTGGGTAAAAGATGCAAGTTAGCATCATACACAACAATTTAGAAAAATCAAACATCATTTAATTTATTAGATTGGAAAGACACCCTATCATGAGTCTAGTGCATGGGAATAATTTTACTTCTGTAAAGTAATAATTCTGTTTCCATGTACTATAGTTATGTTTTAAGGTACTTCATTTACTTTAAAAAGCTGTGAGTTCTCCCCTAATTCTTCACTATATTCAGTAAATTTGATATTTGAATTCAATTACTGAAAATATACAATTTATTATACTTTAATAATTTATATCCATTAAAGAGTAAAAGATATCTTTGTAGATTATATTATCTTTCATAATGTGGCTTTTGTTTTCATTTGTAGTAAGTATCATATGCAATTTCTTAGATAGATTACTATCTTTAATAAAGTATACTCTTCTCAAGAAAAGTATATTCGATTTCAGTGAGAAATATTCTCCACAGTACCCAAAAGAAGGCTAAGAACTGATTTATCAGGAAGCATTAAAAGCAAAAATCTCAAAGGCTACACAATGGACTATTACTTAACCATAAGAAAGAATGAAATCTTGCATTAGCAATGACATGGTTGGAACTACAGAGTATTATGCTAAGCAAAGTGTGTTGGTCAGAGAAAGACAAATGCCATATGACACTGGTATAAAGGTAATAACTAGGTCTAAAAATGTTTTTTAAAATGCATAGGACATAATCCTATGAATATATAAAATCCAAAGGAATCCACAAAGAACTAGAGTTCTTAATTAGAATTAGAGTTATTTAATAAGCAATTTCAGCAAAGTTGTAGGATACATGATCAACACAAACAAAGAGGTTTATTTCTGTATCAATGAATAATCAGAAAATGAAATCAAGAAAGCAATTCCATTTATAAAAGTATTAAGAAATGATCAAGAGTGGCACCTGGGTGGCCCAGTGGGTTAAGCCTCTGTCTTTGGCTTGGGTCATGACCTCAGAGTCCCGGGATCCAGCCCTGCGCTGGGCTCTCTGCTCAGCGGCGAGCCTGCTTACCGCCCCCCTCTGCCTGCCTCTCTGCCTACTTGTGATCTGTCAAATAAATAAAATCTTTAAAAAAAAAAGAAATGACCAAGCAATAAATTTAACCAAGGAGGTGCAAAATATACGTACTGAAAACTATAAAACATTGCTGAAAGACCCAACTAGATAGAAAGAGGGCCCATATTCATGGGTTGGAAGACTTAATACTGTGAAAATGGTAATACTACACAAAGTGATCTAGACATTGAATACAATCCCTAATACCAATGATTTTTTTCTTTTCTTTTCAAGAAACAGAAAAGCTGATCCTAAAATTAATATGGAGTTGTAAGGGGCCTCAAATAGCCAAAACAATTTTGAAAAGAACAAAGTTGGAAGACTTCTAGGTTGAATTTCAAAACTCCCTATAGTTACTGTAATCAAATCAATGTGGTATGTAAGGAAAGACCTATATACATCAACGGAATAGAACTGAGATTTCAGAAACAAACCCATATATCTTTGGTTGATTAATATTTGACAAAAGTACCCAGACCATTAAATGAGAAAAGAACAGTCTCTTCAACAAATGATGTTAAGAAAACTGGATATCTACATACAGAAAAATGAAGTTCACCCTTAACTCAGACTATATATATAAAAATTAACTCAAAACAGATCAGAGACATAAATATAACAGCCCAAAGTATAAAACTCTCAGAGGAAACCATAGGGATAAACCTTCTTGTTCATGGATTTGATAATGATTTTTTAGATATGACACCAAAGCATAACCAATAACAACAAAATAGATAAACTAGACTTCAACAAAATTAAAAGTTTTTGCACATCAAGGGAGTTAAAGGGCCCATATTATGGGAGAAAATATTTGCAAATCAAATATCTGATAAGGTCTATTATTCAGAATTTTAAAGAACTCTTTTTTTTTTTTTTAAGTTTATTTATTAGGGAGAGAGAGAGAGAAAGTGGAAGCTAGGGGAGAGGGAGAGAGAGAATCCCAAGCAGGCTCCACACCCAGTGCTGAGCCCAACATGGGGCTCCATCTCAAAAGCCTGAGATGGGTTGAAACCAAGAGTTAGATGCCTAACTGACTGAGCCACCCAGACACCTCTATAAAGAACTCTTAAATGCAACAAAAAGACAACTCAATTTAAAAATTGACTTATACAGACATTTTTCCAAAGAAAATATACAACTGACCAAAAAGCACATTAAAAGATGCTCAACACCATTAGTCATTTGAGAAATGCAAGTCAAAACCACAATGACACACCATTCAGACCCAGTAGGATGGCTACAAAAACCACCACCAAAAATGGAAAATAAATGTTGATGAAAACGTGGAGATACTTGAACCCTTGTGTATTGTTGATAGAAATGTAAAATGGTACCGCCACTGTGAAAAACAGTTTGGTGATTTATCAGAAAGTTATCATGTGCTCCAGCAATTCCACCCTTAAGTGGATTTATATGAACAATATGGGTCTGAACTGCTCAAGTACACTTACATGCAGATTTTAAAAATATAAATACAGTCTTATATTTGTAAATGTATTTTCTCTTCTGTATGATTTTCTTAGTAACACTTTTTCTAGCTTACTTTATTGTAGGAATACAGTAAATAATACATATAACACACAAACTATGTATTAACTGACTGTTTACATTATCAGTAAGGCTTCTGGTCAATACTTGGCTTGCTTAGTGATTAAGTTTTTGGGGAATCAAAAGCTGTATGCAAATTTTCAGCTGTGCAGGGGGACAACATCCCTAACCCCTGCATTGTTCAAGGGTCAACTGTTTATCAAAAAGTCTAAAAAGCCAGTGCTCAAACAAAAGCTTGAATATCAATGTTCATACCAGCAACCACACACATAGCCGAAAGTGGAAACAATTCAAATGTTCTGAACTGATACCTGGAAAAACAAAATGTGGTATATACAGACAGTAAAATCTTACTCATTCATAACAAGGAATAATGAACCTTAACACCATTATGCTAAGTAAAAGCAGCCAGACACAAAAGGTCATATATTGTATGATTCCATTTATACGAAATTCCCAGAATACAGAAATCCACGAAGTCAGAAAGCTGATTTAGTGGTTGCCAGGGGCTGAAAGGCGAAGGCTAAGAAGTGAAGAGTGTGGGGTTTCCATCTGAGGTGATAAAGAAGTTCTGGAACTAGGTAGTAGTTATGGTTGAACAATACTGTGAATGTACTTAATGCCACTAACCGTACACTTTAATTTAAATGATAAGTTGTATGTGTATTTTAACCACAATTTAGAATATGTTTTAAAAACTTCACAAAGAATAATCAAATTCCATAAAATCTCCTTTGAGACAGAGGAGAAATAATCCAAGTGGTTATTTCAGTGTCCATGAACTGCTTGATTTTTATTTTGTTCTTTGTTCCTAAATGCATCATTTCACCTAATTCTAACAATAATCCAACTGATAGATATGGAAACTGAGATTTAAAATAGCTGAGTAATTTACCCAAATCACATAGCTAAGGCAGCAGAACTGGAGTCGAACCCAAGCAGTCTACCTCTAGATCTAAGCCAGGTTCTTATTTATGCACTCTACTCTAGAATCAATATGTATTACTTGTATATTAAAGAAAGTAATGTTTTTAAAGTATTTATGCATACAGCATGGTATACAGTAAGCATACAACAAAACCATCTTTTGCAGTTACCAAACTCTGCATTATCCACCATGTACCCTTTTTCTCCCTTACTCTGTCCTATGAAGTGGAGAAGGCTCTCTGAGCCTTAGTTCTTCCATGTGTAAAATGGTTATAAAAATGCACATTCTTAGAAAACAGCTACCTCCTTCTTTCTGGAAGATATCACTTCTAATTTTTAAATATCTGTGAAACAAGTGATTTTCCCCCCAAGTATACTATCCTGTTAATGTTAAAAATTTTGTTAACTTCTTCAATACTATCCAATCCACTTGCCATTTTCCAGAGATGCCTCATGGAATTTGGACTACTGAGTGCTTTTATTGCTTAGAAACAGAAGAGCAGGCTGCCTCCCACAGTATTTGATCCACTGTCTAAAAACAATCTTCATCATATGCTGAATATACTAATTCTTATCTGTTTAAACAGTTAATATATTAAAATAAAGTTATTTAAAAGGAATTTTGATTTTGACTTCTAATATTCATTCAATTTTATTTTTAATGCTTTTCATTGTACTTAAATTGCTTGAACAAAAAAAGATTATTATGATTATAAAAAGAATACTACAACAAAAAAAAATGCCTTCCCAATCCACCTCAGAGTGCTATTGTCAACTAATATCATGTTAAAAAATAAATTACAGTATTAGTTGAATAAGAATGACTATTCTGTGGAGAAGTTACACACTAAAGAGGTCTTGTTCACTAAGAATTAAAAACAAGCTATCTCCAAGTTCCTAAATATTCTATTATTTATATTATTCAAATACAGTTTCATATTTCCACCTCAAAAAAGTAAAAAGCAGCTACATTCCTTCAGTTAATTCATGTCTTCCCTTTCTACAAAGTAAACAAGAAGTCAGTTACAGTTTACTAACTGAAGATTTTAACCCATTAATCAAACCACAAACTCTATGTATCACTATATGGCCATGAATAATGGGTTTTATGATATGTAAACACCCTTTTAATTATTTTTCATATTATGATAGCAGTAACATAGGTAGGAGGCAAGATGAAATAGATCAAATTAAAAAATAGAAAAATGAAATGAGAGTTACCAGATCAAATTGCTGAATGTCCTAGAGTTTTTGTTTTATAAGTTAACATATTCAATGTCATTGAATAAGAATTGTAAGATTCCAATAAATCTCTAGCACTCATCTTCTAAATCTGTAGTATAAGAGAGCAATTTGGCTATGGTATCTACCATTCTACTGGTCAGGGGGGGTGTTCTCCTCCTCATTCGCCACTCCCTGTTCACTGCCCGCTATATCTCCCCCTAACAAAAAGCTTTTTAAAGGCATAAGTATGTTTATGTTTTAATGGAAAATTTTCTACACTTTTCATCATTATCATTGGTCTACAATGGAACAAATAGGTCATTTGTGGGCTGTAGAAAGTTTTATCTGGCCTTTTAGTGTACATATTTTGAAATATATTTTAACATCAAGAAAATATAAAATGAATAAAATGTGAGAACTTTCAATCTGTGCATATATGAGGATTTTACCTGCATAAGCTGTTGATTTAAAATGAAAAGTACTTCAAGTATTAAAAGAGCTAAAGAATATATCTGAATTTCATAAGCATCATAGAGATGCCAGATGTAGCATCATACTACATCTCTATGATGTAGATGTAGAGTCCTGTTCTAGAGTTCTCAGATTTATGATCTAAGAAGGGACAAGAAGCTGGGTATGCTGCAGTACACCTGAAAAGTACTGTCTTCAAGGTTTCTCTCTATTCTTGTCTAGGGGACACTTTAAAAACAGTTGGAAAATAAGTGATATATAAGCAACACTGCTTACAAAATCTAGTAAACATCATATGTAAATAATTCTAAACAGAATGCTCTTTTAAAACTAAGCTGACAAATCTTAATTTTAATCTGTGCACTTGACATTATGTCCTTCAAGTACAACAGAAAGTTTAAGGAGAAAATTTTATTCAAGCTATAAAACTTGTTTCATTACATATAAATATCACTAAGTAGGTCAAGAAAACAAAGTAAAACAAAGAGCTGTGATATTTCAGATGCAGAATTGTCATTTAAATTAGTGGATCACGATAGTTATTTATTCCATAAAAAAGGAAAATGCAGGTCAACTGAAGACATCATGTGGTTAAGTTAGTGTATAATATGTAATATTAAGGCATAAATGATATCTAAAAGGGTTTTCCTGAGAGTTACAAGTCAATCACAAATAGCCATTTTGGCACCTGGGTAGCTCAGTTGGTTAAGCGGCTGCCTTTGGCTCAGGTCATGATCTTGGAGTCCTGGGATCAAGTCTTGCATCTGACTTCCCCTGTCTCATGTGCTCCCTCTCTCTCTCAAATAAATAAATAAATAAATAAATAAATAAATAAATAAATAAATAAAATCTTAAAAACAAAAATGGCCATGTTGAGGTTGTGAACAAATCACAAAACCAGGAATGTTTTAGTTTTAGTTCCTTATTCCTTTCACTAATAGCTGAAGATCTAAGACCTTTTATTAGATGCTTAATTCCCATTTGCTTTTTTTTCAGTTTATAACTTTTTTCCCATATGCTTTTTTTCAAAGTTTCTATTTAAATTCCACTTAGTTAACAAACAGTATATTAGTTTCAAGCATACAACACCTGGTGCTCATCACAACACAGGCACTCCTCAAATCCCATCACCTATTTTCACCATCCCCCTGTAACCACTAGTTTGTTCTCTACAGTTTAAAGTCTAAAGTGAAATAACAATTCTTAAAAAAAGAAATACTTTAAAGCAATTTTACAACTCAAAAAAAAGAAAAGAAAAGAAATACTATGTAAATTGCCTCTTTACCTTCATGACATCTCTATATGACCGGATGGCTGAAACTTTTCTCTTTTCATCTTCTTCATCTTCCAGGCCTTCATCTGCAGCCTCATAGCCTTCATCGTTGCTGCCATCAGCTTCCACTGTATTGGCCATGTGATCAATGAGCTGCTCCAGTGGGGGGCTTAACTCCCTTTCTTCATTCTCCTTCAAACCATAGTCCAGTGCTTTATAAATAACAATTCCCAGAGATTCAATAACCTAGGGACATTAAAGAAGGTGATTAATGGAGATGACTAAACAGCTTTACAGAGCTAACTGCAAGACAAAATATTTAGTATGACACTTAAGCTAGGTTTAATCTATTGCATTTCAGAAACCGGTAACAAATTAGATTTGAGGGGATATTTAAGTCTTACCTATGCATTAAAAAAACAATCCCAGATGGGAATTTTTTTGTGATTTCTTCAATCCAATATATAACAATACACAAACAATATATACACAATCCAATATATAACAATACACAAACTTTCTGTTTTCTTAGATTTATAATATACACTAAAATATGTTATCTGTTCATATAAAATACTAACCAGGTTGATTTTCCACATTTCCAAAAGATATTTCTGAGATCAGAAAGAGCTATCAAAGAACTCTTATACCGGTGTTTATCAAAGTCTATTTCATAGAAATACCAGTGATCTGAGAGATTGAAAACTCAGTTACTACTAGCAGCTAACTTAAGCTAAAACAACAACAAAAAAATCTATATATAGCTACACACTGCTCAGTGAGTTCCATTTAATTATTGGAACATATTTTTTATATGATATAAAAAAATGAAAGACTTTTTCAAACTCTGATTTCATTGTGGTGGATAGATAATCCTCCCTCCCCCACAACTCCACCAACAGTACCTCGTGAAATATAAACCTGCTTTAGGAACACTGGGTATATATCACTGTCTAATATCATCCTCACAGATGCTTTAGACTTCTGCCAATATAGGTATTTTAATCTATTCCTCAACACAGCCTTTCTTTTCTGCTCAGAAGAATCACATATAAACAATCCTTCTGTTTTATTTTGCAATGTTAATGGCTCATTTCACCTTAGCTATTTTGTGGGGAAGAACACAGGCAATGAAGCCAAAGATTTAGGATTAAATGCTGACTTTTGGGGTGCCTGGATAGCTCAGCTAAGTGTCTGTCTTTTGCTCAGGTCGTGATCCCCAAGGAGCCTGCTCCTTGCCCTTCCTTTGCCCCTCCCCGTCCCCCAGCTTGCGCTCTTGCTCTCTCTCTCTCTAATAAATAAATAAAATCTTTTGAAAAAATAATAAATGCTGTCTTTCACCACTGACCTTTTGACTCAGGGCAAATTATTTTAGTCATGATTTTTCTTATCTGTAAAATGAGTATCAATGATTATCTACATCTCATGAGATCTTAAGACTAAATGACACTCACATGAATGGAAGAACCTAGTACAATATCTGACTTATAACAAGTAGTGAATAAATGTTATCTCCCTCTCTTACTTGCCCCAGGTCTCCTTTTTCCAGTGTTTATTCAGCTATCCCCATAAACAAACAAACAAATCTATCCTTTTCTTCATCCCACTTGTAGCCATCATCAATGCTGTCTATTTTAAAAAGTTTTTTAGGTGGTATCGAAAAAAAGGAAAAGTCAGAAGTTTTAAGACAAATTAAACACGATAGAATTATTGTCATCACATATACTATAGTCCTTAAAAGCACTCAGGGCATTCACTCAAAGAAAATCTCCACAAAATCTGAAATTTACCTTATCAAGTGAGATAGTATTTTCTCAACACAAGTTTCAAAATGAATATGACTTAAAAATTCAACTTCTGATTTTTAAACAATACTGGTATTTTTTTTTACTATTTCTCACTGAAAATACAGAATATTTTAATTGATTTGTATAGTCTGATTGGAACTCCAATCCTTATTTTCAAAGTTGAAGAGAAAAAAAGAAAAAAAAAAACAATCAGGACCACATCAAAATAAAAAGATTTGTACTGTGATGGAAATAATCGACAAAACAAAAAGGCAACCTACTTTAGATATTAGATATTTTCAAATGTGATATCCAATAAGGGGTTAATATCTAAAGTACATAAAAAACTTCTATAACTCCACATCAAAAAACAATCAAGTCAAAAAAGGGCAGAGGACCTGAATAGACATTTTTCCAAAGAAGACATACAGATAGCCAACAGATACATGAAAAAATGCTCAATATCACTAATCATCAGAGAAATGCGAATCCAACACACCATGAGATAGGACCTCACAATATCTAAATATCTAGTTAGAATATCTAAAATAAAAAAGACAAGAAATAACAAGTGTTGGTGAGGATACAAAGAAAAAGGAACCTTCATGCACTGTTTATAAAATGTAAATTGATATACCCACTGTGGAAAACTGTATGGAGGTTCATCAAAAAATTAAAAATAGAAATTGCCATAAAATTAAAAAAAAACACAAGAATTGCAAATTAAATCCAGTACTCCACTACTGAATATTTACCCAAAGAAAACAAAAACACTAATTCGAAAGGATATATGTACCCTTATGTTTATCATAGCATTACATACAATAGCCAAGATATGGAAGCAACCTAAATGTCCACTAATAGACAAATAGATAAGGAAGATGTGGCATGCATGTGCATGCATGCACACACACACACACAAATATTACGCAGTCAAAGGAAAGGATGAGATCTTGCCATTGCAACAACACGGAGAGACCCAGAGGGTATTAAGTTAAGTGAAATAAATAAGACTGGGAAAGACCAATACTATATGAGTGCACATATATGTGCAATCTAAAAAACAAAACAAATGAATAAATACAGAGAACAAATTGATGGTTGCCAGAGGAGAGGGGCATTGGGGGATGGGCACAATGGGTGAAGGGGAATGGGAAATAAAGGATTCCAGTTATAGAATGAATAAGTCACATAAAAGGCACACCATAGAGGCAACTGGGTGGCTCAGTCAATGAAACACTTGCTTTCTACTCAGGTCATGACCCCAGGGTCCTACTACTGAGCCCTGTGTCAGGGTCCCTGCTCAATGAGAAGTCTGCTTCTCCCTCTCCCTCTGCTCCCCCCCAACTCATGCTCTCTCTGAAATAAAGAAAATATTTTTGAAAAAAGGCACAGCATACGGAATATAGTCAATGATCTTGTAATAGTGTTGTGGTGGGCACAGCATAATGTATACACTTGTGGAATCACTCACTATGCTGTACACCTGAAACTAATGTAACACTGTGTGTCAACTACACTCAAAAAAAAAAAAACAAAAGATGACACACAAAATTAACCATCACAAGTTTACCCCTTGTGAATCTGGCACTCATACTCATCTCCTTAGCCTCCTTAAAGTCCATTCTATTATGCTATCAAGTCTGCTGCTTCAGGATAGTGGGAAACATACTAAGACCAGTGAATTCCACACTATTTCCTATTGAGTTCCTTGATCAGAAGTAATGCTGTGTGGAATACAATGATGGTGAATAAAGCATTTTATAAATCCTAATTTCAAAAAAAAAAAAGGTTTATTTATTTATTTATTTGAGAGAGGGGGGAGAGAGAGAGAGATCACAAGTAGGCAGAAGAGCAGGCAGAGAGAGAGGGGGAAGCAGAGACCCTGCTTAGCAGAGAGCCTGATGCAGGGCTCCATCCTGGGACCATCCCCTGAGCCACAGGCAGAGGCTTTAACCCACTGAGTCACCCAGGCACCGCTATAAATCCTAGTTTTGGCAGAAGCACTGCATGTGAGGAAGGCAAATCCATATCAAAAGTAAGTAACTCTCCCAGTAAGAACAAAATGCCGCCCCTTCCATGGTGGAAGCAGTCCTATGTACTCAACCTGCTGCCAGATTGATTGGCTGATCACCCAGTGCCATATTGAGGACGTAGAGTTAGTCTCTGCTTGATGGCAGATCCGGCTCTCCATCAGTGGCTAAAGCTCTCCATCAGTGGCTAAAGCTAGGTCAACCCTGGTGAATGGAAATCTATATTGATAAGCTCCTGCAAAATCTCCATCCCTGCCACTGTAGCCATGTTTACAAGCCCATTGTGTGATAACAAGGTAGCTGGGAAAGGAGGCTGACTTGTATCCACAAAACAGGTCATCCCATCCACTTGAATATTAAAATCCTTCTATTGGGGTGCCTGGGTGGCTCAGTGGGTTAAGCATCTGCCTTCAGCTCAGGTCATGATCTCAAGAGTCCTGGGATCAAGCTCCGCATCGGGCTCTTTGCTCAGCAGGGAGCCTGTTTCCCTCTTCCTGTCTGCCTCTCTGCCTACTTGTGGTATCTCTCTCTCTGTCAAATAAATAAAATTTTTAAAATAAAATAAAATAAAATCCTTTTGTAAAGAAGTCACTCTTTGGTGAGCATTCACCTGAGACAAGTATCTTCACTTTTTTTTTCCCCCAGAGAAGTCTATCCACATATCTATTCTCCAGATTTCCTTTTCACCAATATGGCAATCATAGTCCCTCCAAGCAAGGTGCACAACCAGGTATACTTTTCAAAGTTCTGCCCACTGGGAGGACTTCCCTTTAGCACTGTCCTTCAGGGACATCCCTGAAAGGGGCTACATGCTAACTGTCCTCTTTCGGCTAGCACCTGAATATTATACAGAACGATCTGTAAACCAGACCCAGGTCTTCTCTTCTTCTGTCAGCTGACTGTAGAACTCCCCAGAAGGCAAATAGAGTAGAGGCTAAGAAAGAGATGGGAGTGTAGCAGAAGTACATTTGGGCAGTGCTTTACGGGCCCACTTGCACCCAATCACATGTATGCCATTCCAAGTGATGATGCAGTGTTGCTATGCACACCCAACTTCATGGTTTAAAGGGTAAGACAATACCCAGTTCATGATGGGCAACTCAGGTCACATGGTAACTTGATGGACTGTGGTTAAGTGTTCAGTCTGTACTATGGCCCAGTAGCCGGCCAAGAGCTGCTTCTCAAAAGGAGAATAATTATCCACAAAGGATGGCAGGGCTTTGCTCCAAAATCCCAAGGGCCTGCACTGTGATTTGCCTATTGGGGCTTGCCAAAAGCTCCAAACAGCAGCTCCATCCGCTGCCAACTCAAACACCATTGGATTTGCTGGACCACATGGCCCACGTGACAGGGTAGCTTACAAGCAACCTGGTCTTGTCGTGGAGCCTTCTCTTGTTCTGCTTCTCACTCAAAACTAGAAACTTTCTGGGTCATTTGGTATGGGCCAGAGTAATACAATATATTTATAGGAATATGTTGCCTCCAAAATGTAAAGAAGCTACTAGCCATTATGCCTCCCTTTTGTTGTGGGTTTGGGGGTGGGGACTGATGCAACAACTTATCCTTCACCCTAGAAAAGATATCTCTGAACCACACCACTGGACTCCTAAAAATTTCACTGAGGTGAAAGTCCGCTGAATTTTTATCAGATTTATTTCCAATGTCCTAACACATAAATGTCTTACCAATAAATTTAAAGTAGTTGCTATTTCTCACTCACTAGGGCCAACCAGCATAATATCATCAACATAATGGATAAGTGTGGAATCTTAGAGAAGAAAAAGGCAATCAAGATCCCTATGAACTAAATTATGACACAGCTCTGGAAAGCTGATACACCCCTGAGGTAGGCCAGTGAAGGTGTCCTGATGGCCTTGCCAGGTGAAAGCAAACTGCTTCTGGTGGTCTTACTGACAGGTATAGAGAAAGAACATTTGTCAGATAACAGCTGCATACTAGGTACCAGGGAATGTGTTAATTTACTCAAGCAATGAAGCCACATCTGGTATAGGAGCTGCAGCTAAAGCCACCATCTGGTTAGCTTACAATAATACAGTGTCCTTCTCCATGATCCATTTGTCTTCTGCACAGGCCAAATAGGCAGGCTGATTAGAAATGTGGGAATCGCTACTCCTGCATCCTTCAAGTCCTTGATGGCGGCACTAGTCTCTGTTACCCCACCCCCCCCACCCCGAGAAATGTGCTACTGCTTTTAGTGTACCACTGTCCTACATAGAGGCAGTTCTAATAGATTCTAATTGGTGTTCCCCACCAAAAGAGATTTACTTCATTGGTCAAGGAATGAATATGGGGATTCTGTCAAATGTTAAGTATATTTATTCTGATTATGCATTCCAGAATTAGAGAATAACTAGATTCAGGATGGGTTCACAGATACACTCGTATCTCTGTGAGATGGACCTGAGCGACAACCCCACTGATCATCTGACCTCTGTAAGCTGGTAGACCGCAGTGACGTTTCTGGGTCTACTAAAATCAGTGTCAGTTCAGAGCCAATACCCAGTCCTTCCCAGATAATCTGATTAATTCTTTTCCCCAGTGCAGTGCACCCCCTTTGGGGATGGTTGGAAGGAAAATTAACAATGTGAATTTTTAGTAGTGTAGAGGGATCCTTCCTCAGCAGGACATGGCCTCTCCTTCATACAAAGCGTTCTGGGTCTGTAAATGGCTCAAGTCTGGGAATTGACTAAGGGGTGTCATAACTGTGTTTTCATGGTTCAAGTTAGACTTTTGTTCACTTAACCTAGAACTGTTTCTGTTTATACAGGTCAAGTAAGAATTCAGTAAGCTTCCTATCTACTTTACTTCTAGGAACACCATGATCAACTAGCCAATGCCATCAGACTATTCTAGGCACCAGACTATTCTGATTGCTGCTTTGACTCTATAATTCATTATGCTAACCAGATCAACTTTGCCTGTGATCACTGAGTACTGCCACCTTGTCTCTGCACTCCAGGATCCAACTACTCCCTTGGATTTAGGTTCCCCAAATCAGCGACTGCAGTGCCCCTTCTGTAAAGTCTAACCTATGAAGAGTGATCACAGAGCTCTCCAAGGATACCAGGGCTCCCCTCATAAATTTGTTTCTCAAAGTCATGGTAAAAGGTGTGTCTAGACAGACATTCCCAGAGCAGTAGAGCAGGTCTTAAATGACAAATACACTCTTAACATTCCGACCTTTTTTCTCATCTTACTATGATTTACCTTTCCAACCTTGTTTTCTTTTATTATCACTCATGTACACTGTTGTCCAACTGTACTGGTTTCTTACTCTTTCCTTTATTTGCTCTATACTTTGCCTTTATGACATATTCAGTATTGTTTCTACTTTCTACATGGACTTTCTCCTGTAATTTTGTATGTCCAAATCCTATTCATTTTTCCATCTCCCCAAATAAAGAAATCTCTTCCATAATGACTTGCTGACCCTGATTAGCAGCTGCCAGCTGTCATCACATTACAGTCTCTACCCGCTGTTCTTCCTTGAGGAAAACAATCATTTTTTTCCCTTCAAAATCACTATGATATTAACTCATACCTTTATATGGTACACTCCACTTTTTAACTTGGATTATAGTTAATTACGTACCGATCTTAATTCCCCCCAAAGGTTAAACTCCTTGAAGGCAAAAATCCTCTAGGATTCATCTTTGTCTTTACATTATTTTACAAACAGCAAAGACTTAATAGTTAATGAAAGAATGAACCAGGGCGCCTGGATGGTTCAGTCATTAAGTGTCTGCCTTCGGTTCAGGTCATGAGCCTAGGGTCCTGGGATCGAGCCACGCTTCGGGCTCCTTGCTCGGCTGGAGGCCGGCTTCTCCCTCTTCCACTCCCTCTCTCTTGCTGCTTGTGTTCCCTCTTCACTGTGTCTCTCTCTGTCAAATAAATAAAATCTTGAAAAGAAAAAGAAAGAATGAACCAAAACATAAATTCTTTCCACTCAGACTTGGATGGTTGAAAATTGGATATGGAATTTATAGACATAGGCAAACATACCTGCCACTTCAATCTCATTGCAACAGACCACTATAGTGGTGATCCAGCACTGAATATCCTCTAAAACTTTCTAGAGGGTCTGTCTCTTAGCATAAGGATAAACTAAATCTAACCTGGTTCAAACATCCTAAATCTATTCACCTTTCCTGATTTATGTGTGAACCATGAAGTAGTTCTGGATCTAACCAAGCCTCTTGGGAACACAGCATAACAAGGCTGGGCATTATTCGACTGACATGTGTACCAGGTGACTCACTACCTCCATTGACCGAGGGAACTTCTAACCGTTTGCTAAAACATATACCCAGTTTGTTAGATAGTCTTGAGCTATGGAACGGGGATGACCACCAGAACAATAATTAAAGCATAACTGTACCTAGACATACCAGCTTGCCTAGATATATACTTCCTTAGACTCTTTTTAGAAACTCACTTGCCAAAACCTCTGGAAATGTTAAGAAAACCGATGGGGAACAGCAGTGTCAGATCTAAAATATTCATCTGAACTACCAGTCTCCAGGCAGCTGGAAAATCATCATTCATGTCCTGTCACATTGGCTCCACACCTCCCCACCCCCGCCCCAGACACTTCCAGATACTCTAACACTCAATAAAGCAAACAGAAATTACAACATAAAACCTTCAAGTTAAACGGAACAAGTGAAGCGCACTAGAAACCTGTGCTTTTTAAGCCTAACCAACTGATAAAGGGTGGAGGAAAGAAGGCATTGAATAAAAACCACATATTCCGAAATTTGAGGCTGCTACATCATCATGACTTATTACCTCTTATGAGTGATAGCTCAATATAAAGCCCTTCAGCTCAGGGTAGAGACATATGAATGGAACTGAGTGTTCTTTGGCCTCTAGACCCAGCCATGTCATCACTGAGGGCAGCCTCACTACAGAGCAAGAGCACACCCACCAACACCAATGTTTCATGTAAAGCACTCAAGTTTGATGTCAGCCCACATGCAGTCTTCCTTTTACCATGCTAATTCCCTTCATCTGGCCCCTCTTCACATTAACTTGTACTTCCTAAAAATATCTGAGTCCATCTTTGTCCCCTTTACTGAATGTAAACTTCTTTAGGACAGTGATCAAGTATGATTCTTCCTGGTATTTGCTACAATGCCTAGCACAGAGTATGTGTTTAAAATCTTTGCTAAACACATTAAAGTTATATAATAGCAGGAAAGTCTTTAATGCCAAGTCTGATGAAATGGTACAACCTATGCCAACATTGTCAAGCAAGGTGCCTCAAACAAACAGCAGTTGCTACTGCCTTCACATCATGCCTCATGGCCAAAAGCCCATCTTCTCCTGTCTAAAAATTAAAAACAGTTTCTTCAACTCTTCAGGTCCCTTTGCCAATTAGATGATGAGATTTCCTTATACTTGTATAACATTTTATTAGGAACATGTTTTCCTTTGTCACAATCCTGTGAGGTAGACATTATCTCCATTTTAAAGATAAGAAAACTTAAAAGAGGATCAATAAATTGTTTAGTACCAGTTAAGAAGTAACAAAGCCAAGACTCCAAACTGGCTTTGCTACTTAGGAGATTCCATGTCCAGAATTCTACTGTAACTAAGCTGCACATCTGAACATCTCCTAGTCTGCCAACATCTGCCCAAAATGTGGCACCCAGTATTAAATCCTATGCCACATGTGGTACAATCATTAAAGAACACCAAAAATAGGCATCTTCCTTGTTCTACATCACATACTTCTATACCTAGTTTTGTATTCATATTTCTGCTAAACCATTAAATTGCTGACATTTTAGGTTTATATTCAACCAAAGTGATAAGTAATACACACCACATAATAGTTAGCCATCTTTCTATCTTAGTAGAATAAGTGAAACATAATTGTAGCTAGTGTTTGTAAAGAGATATATAATCCTGGTAAAAGGATTTACCTCAAGTCTATTTTACCTTTGTATTTTGATTGATTTTTTTTAGAGTTCCTAAGAGTCTACCAGCTAATTCATTTACTATTATTTCTAAACTTTAAAATCTGCTAATATGGGTATGCCTTCTGAGTCTTCATAAAATTGAATTAAATGTTAAATAAGGTAGTTGCAACTAAGAAACCCTTCAGAACACCAGAGACCATTTTCTCAAGCTGACACTGATTACAAGGTAACCCTTACTGATCTGACACTTCTCTACCTTGCTCACAAAAATATAAAAGATTTAATAAAATTTCCTGCTGCAATCTCTAAATACTAACCAAGGAAGCCTCACATCTAGTCAAATCTATCCAAAGAAAGCACATTTAGTGAATCTAGTTAACGTCCAGTGTACACAGTGCTCTTCCCTCTCCTCATTAATTTAGTTGATAGGTATTACCAAGAGCAGCTGTACAGCAATAGAAAGGGAATTAAAAAAAAAAAAAAAAAACACCTCTGGGAGGTCTCTGGCCTTCACAGAGATTCTGTTTTAGACAAAACAGTGAATAAATAAATCATACATTGTGCTAAACATTAAATTGTGCTAAACATTAAATAAAGAAGAGAGGGTGTTATGAGAATGTATAATAGGGAGCCCTCATCTAATTTGAAGATTCAGGAAGCCCATGTTAAAGCAATACATTTTAACTGAAGACCTGAAAGGCAAGTAGAGCTAACCAGGAAAGGAGGGAGTTACAGTAGAATTCTAGAGAGGAAACAGTGAGTATAAAGGCCTGGAGGTCAAGAATAACAAGGAATGATTGGGGAAAAAAAATCCTAATGACAAAGGAAGAGCTGGGAAGAATCTAAGAGGTTGGGAGGGAGGCTTCACACAGAACAGAGGGCCTCAAATAAGCTATATGAAGGAAGGGAATCTTCATCACGTAAGAGCAAAGGCAGGCCACTGAAGTGATCTGGAGAGTGGGATGATCTGATCATATTTTATTTTTAAAAGATATCAAGCCATTGTTATCAAGACAATGTGGGGGGCACCTGGGTGGCTCAGTGGGTTAAAGCCTCTGGCTTTGGCTCAGGTTATGATCCCAGGGTCCTGAGATCAAGCCCCACATCAGGCTCTCTGCTCAGCAGGGAGTTGGCTTCCCTTCCTCTCTGCCTGCCTCTCTGCCTACTTGTGATCTCGCTCTCTGTCAAATAAATAAATCAAATCTTAAAAAAAAAAAAAAGACAATATGGTATTGGCAAAAGAATACAAATAGATCAATGAAGCAGAATAAAGCCTAGAAACAGATGCACAAAAATACAGCAAACTGAACTTTGACAAAGGAGCAAAGGCAATTCAGTGGAGAAAGGACAGTCTTTTCCTCAAACGGTGCTGGAACTGCAGGACATCCATATGCAAAAATATAAATCTAGACACACACCTTACAACTTTCCCAAAAATTAACTCAAAAAGGATCATAAACCTGAAAGTAAAATGCAAAATTATAAAACTAAAATATAACATAAGAGAAAAACTAGGTGATCTTGGGCTTGGCAATTTTCTCGATGGACTGCAGAAGACTGAGCTAGGGTCACAAAGGGGGATTCCTTGACAAATGATGGATCAACAAAGTCATGAGTGTATGAGGGAGCTTAAGGGGAGAAAAATATACAAAGGAAGAAGAATCAAACACTTAATGATTGGCCAGCAGATAAAAAATGAAGAAACTAGACTGTAAAGGAGCACTAGTAATGGGGAGGGGACAGAAGGATGAGTCAAAAGATTATGATATCACAAAAGTCAAAGAGAGAAAATATTTCAAGAACGAAGACATGGGCATGTGTATTGAATGTGGATGAGGTAAGGGAAGGTCTAGAACACATCCCCTGGATTTAGTGAAGCAAGGGTTATGGCGACTTTAGCATGGGAAGTCTGGGTAAGTAAACAGTGCTGTGTGTACACAGTATGATCAGAAATTTTTATGAAGACAGGGGCGCCTGGCTGGCTCAGTTGGAGAAGCATGTGACTCTTATTTTTAGGGTCATGAGTTCGAGCCCCACGTTGCATGTAGAGATTACCTTAAAGAAATAAACTTTTAAAAAAGTAATTTTATGAAGACAAAGGGAAATATGTGACAGCAGCTAGAGATGAAAGAGGAGAGGTAAGTTGTTGTGTTTTTTAAATTATTTTTCAAGATTACAGAGCCTTAAGCATGTTTAAATAGTGATGAAAAGAAAGTAGAGGAGGGAAAAGTTGAAGATAATGAAAAGAGGCCAGAGTTCCTGACAGGGACAAAATAATTATTCCATGACCTTTGTTCAGAAAATCTGACCTCCAACAGAGGTTAGTCACTTCTTTAAAAAAAAAAAAAAAAAAAGGCAACAAAACAAAACAAAAAACTCTTTCCCTGAAATTTAGATATGCTTTTTTTTCCTTTGCTTTTATTAAGTGGCAAAAAGGTCCATTTGCACATGTATGAGATTGACTCCTTTATTCACCATTATTTCCTGAGCACTTTTATGTAGGTATGTCATAAATTCATTAACATGCCATTCTAAGTCTTTTACCTTCTGAGCTCTGTGAACTTTTCCACTCACAGCTCCACACTGCACTATCACTTCAATCGTTTTCATATTACCATACCTTTCTTTATCATGCCACTCTCTGCCTATGGCATTTCTCTCTGACAAATCCCACCTATCCCTGAAATCCCAGCTCAGTATTACTTCCTCTATGAAATAGTCCTATTCCCTCCAGAATTGATTCTTTCTACCCCTGTCATATTTCCCTGCTGTTAACTGACTTCTACCCTATGACAGATGACTATCAATAGCACAAAAAATAGCAGAATAATCATTCATTTCAAATGTAGATGAAAAATTAAATAGCACACTTCTAAATAAACTTTAGGTCAAAGAAGAAATCTCAAATTCAAAAATATTTCATGAAAATGAAAATATATATCCAAATCCTTGGAGTGCAACTAAAACAGTGATTGGGAAGAAATTTATAGCTTCAGATGAATAGACAAACTCCCTGAAAGACCTAACTGACCAAAAGTTGGAAGAACTCAATAGTGAAAACTACAAAACACTGCTGAAAGAAACGAAAGATCTCCCTTAAGTGGAGAAATGTACGAACTTCATGGATTCAAGGACTAAATATTGTCCAAATGGCAGTTCTCTCCAAATTGACTTAAAAGTCAATATGATCCCAATCAAAACTCTCGGAGGACTTTTAGGGAAACTAACAACCTGATTTTAAAATATCTATGGGATAGCCAACACAAATTTTGATAAAGATAACAAAGTCAGATGACTGACACTACCTGATTTCAACACTTAGAAAAAGCCGCAGTAATCACGACTGAGTAATATTGGTATAAAGGTGACATATGGAACAGAGAATTCATAATTAATCCTATACTATATAATCAATTGATCTTTAAACGAATGTGTCAAAGTAGTTCAATGGAGGAAAGATACCATTTCAACAAATGGTGCTGGAACAACTAGATGTCTACATGGAAAATAAACCCGGACCTCTTGAACATACACAAAAATTATTTTTAAATAAATCTTTTATCAAAATGTAAAAGTTAAATTTATTACACTTCTAACAAAACACAAAGGAAAAATTTATATAACACTAGAAGCTTTTTATAGATTTTAAGTATTTTCTATATAGATATTCATGTCTGAATTTGAAATCGGCAAGTATTTGTTATACAAGACCACAAAAATCATGGGAGAAAAAATTGAAAAATTCGATTTCACCAAAATTAAAAATTTTGCTCTTTAAAAGACAAAAATAACAAAATGAATGGCCAAGTTGTAAGTCACACAATGGGAAAAATTATGTATAATATATATACGTATATACCTGACAAATATAAATGTAAATATAAATCTGCCTTCAATTTAGAATATATTTTTTATTTTTTATTTTTAGAATTCAGTAAAAGAATAATCCAATAAAAAATAGGCAAAAGATTTGAACACCACAAAAGGCGATACACAAGAGGCCTATAAGCACATGTATAAATGCTCTGTATCATTAGTTATGATGGAAATGCCCATCAAAATGACCAGGTTAACATTTTACATCCTCTAAAACAGCTAAAATTTAAAAGACGGACAATAACAAATATTGGTGAGGATGTGCAACAACTAGAACTCTCATATATTGCTGGAATAAAAATGAAATGATACAACCATATTGTAAAAACAGTTCGGCAGTTTCTCGTAAAAGTCACATATACTTTTATAATATGACCCACCAATTGTACGCCCAGTTATTTACCCAAAAGAAATTAAATATATCCACAAAAGACTCATACACAATGCTCTAAGTACCTTTTTTTAAAAGATTTTATTTGTTTATAAATAGAGACAGAGATCACAAGTAGGCAGAAACGCAGTCAGAGAGGAAGGAAAGCAGGCTCCCTGCTGAGCAGAGAGCCCAATGCGAGGCTTTAACCCACTGAGCCACCCAGATACCCTAGAGTACCTTTATTCGTAACAGCCAAAACCTGAAAACCACCCATCAATCAACAGATGAATGGATGAACAAATTGTAGTGTATCTACCCAGTAATAAAACGGAGAACACTACTTCTCATAGCAACACAAATACAACTCAAAAACATTGTGCTGAGCAAATACAGTGAACACAGAAGTGCATTCTGTATGATCACGTTTATATGAAGTACAGGCCGAGGGAGGGAAAGACTACAGAGGGAACTTCCTGGAGTGATGAAATGGTTGGGGTGGTGGTTACTTATGGGTATAAATTTATTAAAACTCATTAAACTGGACATTTAAAACATCTGCTTTTGTTATACTTAAGTTACGTCACAAAGTTGATTTTTAAAAAGAGCTGAGCACAGTATTTCCGCCGTGAAGAGAATACAGGACCAGCAGTCATGAGATGGAATCTGTTCATTACGTGATGTGTGACCCCGAACTGGTCACTTAATCTCCATGTATCTAAGCCTCTTCAAGAGTAAACTTAAGAAAAACCAACTAAAGTCCTTTCCAATCCTGACATCTGTAAGAATAAGAAAACTACAGAACTGGAATACCAAAAGAGAATACATAGGCTATAAATATATGAAGTTTTGCTCATGGAAATGTCACAGTTGAAGAATTACAGAGGTTAACTGGACTTTATTTTCTAAAAGCAGGTTTCTAACTAAACTGCAATTTAACAGAATTTTTAAAAAAATTGCATCAACAACTGTCTCTGAAAACCCTAAACATCATAATGGGAAGTTGATCGTCCTATTTTGTTGGGCCATTCAATTTTAGAACTGGTTCCCAACTTAAAAAACAAAAATCTCAGACCCTAAGAACTTTCAGGAGAGGGAAAAAAAAAAACCACACATACACACATATAAGGACAATCAAATCTGAACAGTTGGGAACAAGAAAGGAATTTTACACCATTGAGAGGGGAAAACTTTATTAACACACAGAGAAAATAGTGATAAAACTTATTCTAAAATGACTGGGGCTATACATACAATGAAATACTGTTTAGACTTTAAAAGGAATGAAATTCTGATATAGACTGCAACATGGATAAATCCTAAAAACATGCTAACTAAACCAGACACACAAACACAAACTTTGTGATTTCACTTAGATGGAATATCCACAGAAGATAAAGTCATAGAGACAGAAAGTAGATTAGAGGTCAGCAAGGAGCTGGGAACAGGGGAATGGCAGCCTTTACACAGTGAGTACAGAGTTTCAAATGCAATGAGGAAAAACTTTTAGAAACAGTGGTGACGTCTGCATAACACTGTGAACAGAGTGCCGCTGAACTGTACACTTAAAATGGTCAAAAATTTTCACTATGTGTATTTCGCCACAGCAAAAAGCCTCATCAGGGCTGCTCCGTGTCTTAGGAAGTGCTATGACTCAGCAACATTCAGAAAGGCCTGATTTCTCTTATCTGCAGGGGTTACTAAGGTTTCCAAAAAGAAATAAAGGGACCAATTTATCTGCTTTTCCACCGGAACTAGAACTCCTTTAGAACCTTGGCTCTGCTTCACACTACCATTCTGTTCAGAGCCCTGAGCGCAGGATATAGTTTGCCTGAATCATCAAGGCTTTGAATCCACCTGTCACCAGCATTTGAGAGAGCTGACCATGTCCTTTTTCTTTTTTAAAAATATTCTCTTGATTCCACACTCCTCTAATTTTCTTCCTATCTAACTGATGACCTCAACAAGAGAAGCTTTGAGGAGTAAGTCTCTGTGGGAACATGAGAAGAAGACATGGAGGCAGTGGAATGGGATATATTTCCGCAATCATACCCTTGAATAGGTGTTTGGTACAGATGCAGGGAGGTAGACTGGGTAGTGGGAGAATGTGAAAGTTCTCTTCAGGTTGCTTCTACTTTCTTGAGTGGAAAAAGCACTGAGAGGAAGGAGGGAGAAGTGGATGTTGGAGGGATGAAGAAAGAGAAAAGGTTGGAAAGTTTCCCAGCCATCAAGAAAGGTGGTCCATTTAAAAATCTAAATTTTATTATGTCCCTCTCTTGCAAAAACCCTTCGCTACTTTTTTTAAAAAACAAAGTACTCTGCACTAAGAAATTTTCCCATAAATCCTGGGCACATGTAATAATGCTTTCTTCAGTCAGAGAGAAAGTTACACCTGGTTTGACAGGATGTGCACAGGATCCCAACTGAGCCCCTTGGGCTAAATGGCAGCCCACAGTGACTGCTACTGTGGTGGAAGTGACAAGAGTTCTCTATCACAAATTAGTGTAAGGATTAGAACGGGACAAAAAGCAATGAGGACAGTGTGAATCCACAACTACAACACATGTGAGATGCTACAAATATTTGTCAATTATGAAATAAAAAAGGTGATACAAGTGAAATCTGTAATAACATTCATATTAATAAATAAAAATCTAGGCACCATGATTTTAATAGTAAAATAAGGCTTATTTGTGCTTATTTTCCAATAGCTTATACTTGATTGCTTCATTTATATTAAATAGGAGGTGAAGGTCTAGAAAACAAATCAATTCTTTATTTCTTCAGTTAAAAATCAGGATAAACATATTTCTCTTTCCTTACAACTTGGTAATTTCCTAAGCAATTTACAGAATTAGTTTTATTAAGAAGAAGTTTACAAATACAGTGATAGCCCAAATGTTCATCAACTGATGAATGGGAAAAAGAAAACATGATATAGCCATACGAAAGAATATTATTCAGCCATTTAAAGGAGTGACGTGCTAATATATACTACAGCATGAATGAACCTTTAGAGCACTATACCAACCATGTGAAAGAAGCCAGCCACAGTAAGCAATATGCTATTTATATGAAATGTCGAGAACTGACAAATCTATAGAGACAGAAAGTAGATTACTAATTGCCAAGGGCAAGGGGCATTGGGGAAAATGAGAAACAACTGCTAATGAGTATAGGAATTCTTTCTGGAGTGAAGAAGATATTCTAAAATTGATTGTGATGATGATTGCACAACTCTGTGAAGATACCAAAAACCACTTTCAATGGCCAAATTATATGCTATGTGAATGGTATCGCAATAAAGCTGTAAAAAATACATTAATGAATATTTGTCTTCAAAAACAGCACATTATATGATAGGGGATTTAGTCAAATCTGGATAAACTGATAGGAACATGCCAGTGTACTTTACATGGGCTCTGAGGCAGACTAAAATTTGAGACATGGAGAGTCACAGGAAGAACTAACTACAGACTCCTCTGTGCACACAAGGCCCCTTACGACCTGGGCTCGTCGTGCCTCTCTTCATCACCCTCCATCCTGTGTTCCAGACATGCTCTAACAACTTTACAGGGTTCATGCCTCTGGGTCATACATATGTCAATTCTTGTAGGTAGACTACTCTGTAACATAACAAACATATATATCGTTCTCTTTACAGTCAGTTAAATGTGGTATTTGGGAATGAGTAAAAGACACCGTTGAACAGTTAAAATTTTAACAGTCTACTGTATGTGGCACAACAAAGGGACCAAGTCCTATTGTAAGCATCAGCTGATACAGTTTATGTGAGAATACTATATAATTGTAAGATATTATCATTGTTATTATCAGGATAGACCCAGAGTTGCCTGGCTGGCTCAGTCAGTGGAGCATGTGATTTTTGATCTTGGGGTTGTAAGTTTTAGACCCATGTTGGGTGTAGAGATTACTTAAAAAAGCAAAAACTAAACCAAAAACCTTTTTAAAGGTTTTTAAAAAGGGGGAAGTGGTACCTGAGTGGTTCAGTCATTGAATGTCATGAATCAGCATTCAATTCCTGATTTCAGCTCACGTCATGATCTCTGGTTGATGGGCCCTATGATGGGCTCCTTGCTCAATGGGGTGTCTGCTTGAGATTCTCTCTCTCCTTTTCCCTCTGCCCCTCCCCCCTCATAAATAAATCTTTTTTAAAAAAAGGATTTGGAAAACCCAAAGGACTCCACCCACCAAATTACTAGAACTCATACAGCAATTCAGTAATGTGGCAGGATAAAAAATCAGTGCACAGATATCAATTGCTTTCCTATACACTAATAATGTAACTGAAGAAAGGGAAATTAGGGAATCGATTCTATTTACAATAGCACCAAAAACCTTAAGATACTTTGGAATAAACCTAACCAAAGAGGTAAAGGATCTATACTCTAGAAACTACAGAATACTTATGAAGGAAATTAAAGAAGACAGGAAAAGATGGAAAAACATTCCATGCTCATGGTTCAGAAGTATAAACATTGTTAAAAATGCTGCCCAGAGCAATCTATACTTTCAGCATCATCCCGATCAAAATACCAACGGCATTTTTCAAAGTGCTGGAACAAACAGTCCTAAAATGTATATGGAGCAAGAAAATAGCCAGGGAAATGTTGAATAACTAACCTGGGGGCATCACGTTGCCTGATCTCAAGCTATATTATAAAGCTGTGATCACCAATACAGCATGGTACTGGAACAAAAACAGACACACAGACCAAAGGAATAGAAGAGAGAGCCCAGATATGGACCCTCAACTCTACAGTAAACTAATCTATCTAATTGGAAAAAATGCCCAATGGAAAAAAAGTCTCTTCAATGAATGGTGCTGGGAAAATTGGACAGAAGAATGACACTCGACCATTCTCTTACACCATATACAAAGATAAACTTGAAATGGATAAAAGACCTCAATGTAATCCATCAAAACCCTAGAGCAGAACATAGGCAGTAACCTTTTTGATATCAGCCATAGCAACTTCTTTCAAAACATGTCTCCAAAAGCAAGGGAAACAAAAGCAAAAATGAACTTCAGGGACTTCATCAAGATAAAAAGTTTCTGCACAGCAAAGGAAATAGTCAACAAAACAAAGAGAAAACCCACGGAATGGGAGAAGATATTTGCAAATGACACTATGGATAAAAGGCTAGTATCCGAGATCTATAAAGAACTTCTCAAATTCAACACCCAAAAAACAAATAAGTCAAAAAATGGGTGGAAGACATGAACACTTCTCCAAATAAGACATAAAAATGGCTAAGAGACATATGAAAAAATGTTCAACATCATTAGTCATCAGGGAAATTCAAAACCACATTGAGATACCAACTTACACCAGCTGGAATGGCAAAAATTGACAAGACAAGAAACAACAAATGTCGGAGAGGCTGTGAAGAAAGGGGAACCCTCTTACTCTGTTGGTGGGAATGCAACTTGGTACAGCCACTTTGGAAAACACTGTGGAGGTTCCTCAGAAAAGTTAAAAATAGAGCTACCTTGCACTACTGGGTATTAACCCCAAAGATACAGATATAGTGAAAAGAAGGGCCATATGCACCCCAATGTCCACAGCAGCAATGTCTATAAAAGCCAAACTGCGGAAGGAGCCAACATGCCCTTCAACAGATGAATGGATAAAGAAGACGTGGTCCATATATACAATGGAATATTACTTAGCCAGCAGAAAAGATGAATACCTAATATTTCCATCAACATGGATGGAGATTATGCTAAGTGATATAAGTCAAACAGAGAAAGACATTTATTACAGGGCTTCACTTATTTGTGGAACATAATGAATAGCAAGGAGGACATTAGGAGAAGAAAGGGAAAATGAAGGGGATGAAATCAGAGGGGGGACAAACCAAGAAAGACTATGGACTCCGGGAATCAAACTCAGAGTTTTGGAGGGGGGGAATGGGTGAACCTGGTGATGGGTATTAAAGAGGGCATGTATTGCATGGAGCACTGAGTTTTATATGCAAACATTGAATCATGGAACACTACATCAAAAACTAATGACATACTGTTTGGCTACTAACATAATTTTTAAAAATGAGAAAAAAAAAGAAAAAAAAGGATAGATCTGGGGGAAAAATAGAGCAAGGAAAATGGAAACTTTTATGAAGGGAAAAACTTCACTTTTCTTATTTCCAGATGACTCTTCTACTTATCCTCAAGAAGAAAGATTGTTTCAAATAGGTCTCTCTCCTGTGCCTAGCACGATGCCTTGCACATGGCAGGTAATCCATAAACTACTAACACTTCCCTGAGTTTCCCAGCTAAGTAATGAAAAGATTTGAGAATAACCCACAAGTGAGATAAGGAATCCCTGAGAATGGGAAACATGTCCCATGTCATCAAAAGAGAGCAAAGTAATCATGACATTTAAGTCAATGATCCTATGTTAGTCATTTCCAGAGAAAGTTCTCAAACTACTTATTTAAAATATTATTATTATAATATTTTGAACTAAAGTAACTTTCATCTGAGTTACTTAACATACTTGATTAGTAACCATTAATTAAGGTCCCATACTGTACAAAGTATAATTTCCATTTTGAAAACTGGAAAACCAAAGCACTGAAGGTGCTTAACCTTAACCAAGATTAAAAGGTGAAAATAAAAAACTAAAAAAATACACAACACATTTTTAAAAATTCTGTCCTGATTAAATCTGAAAATACCATCCCCACTAATATTTTTGCTTAACTCTATCTACTGAATCAAAATTCATTACAAGAGACTAATGTTTTAAATGCTCAGTTTCGGGGGCACCTGGGTGGCTCAGTGGGTTAAACCGCTGCCTTCGGCTCAGGTCATGATCTCAGGGTCCTGGGATCGAGTCCCGCATCAGGCTCTCTGCTCGGCAGGGAGCCTGCTTCCTCCTCTCTCTCTGCTTGCCTCTCTACCTACTTGTGATCTCTATCTGTCAAATAAATAAATAAAATCTTTAAAAAAAAATGCTCAGTTTCGAATACAAGCAAGGAACTTGATGAACTACTTTTTCAATCATAGGTTTCATTAACAGTTGTCTGCAACCCTAAAATGTTCATATTCCCATGAAGTTTGTCCTTGAAGGTAAATTAATTTCCTAACTCCACAGATGAATCAATGCAAATAAAATAGCATCGTGAGTACAATACAATAAACCAAAATTAAAACCAGGTCCTTTGTGTCCCAGTCAATTATTTAAACCATTATAAATGTTAACTAGGAAAATCAATACCTTAAAAATGGGAAAAGGGCTAAGATCTCCAGTCCAACCACTCATTCTGTTTTAATCCCCTTTGGCTATATGTTTCCAATGATTGATTTTATTGATGTAAAGTCACAAAGGCATGTTCAGTCAAATGATCTTCTATAGAGCACATGAAAAAGATGTAGGAAAGCTTAAAAAATTATTTGATAAAAAGGAAAAATTTATCACTGTCCTTTGGTGTTACCAAAACAGTAATAACCAGCTATACTCCAGCTTAACTTAATAAATAAATAAACAAATAGACGGTGTGAATGGATTGCTCAGTCATTTATGCACCTAACTCTTGATTTCAGCTCAGGTCATGATCTCAGGGTTGTGAGATTAAGCCCTGCATCAGGCTCAGCACAGGGTATGGAATCAGCTTAAGATTCTCTCTCTCTCCCTCTCCCTTTGCCCTCCACGCCCCCCACATTAAAATAAAATAAGAGCTGAGATTGTGACATATTTCCTTGTTTTAGGGAAACTGTGGCTCCATCCCAACTGAGCAGATAAGCAAATTACCCAATGATTAATGTTTTTCTTCACAATCATTAACTGTATCAAGAGAGTCATAAGTTGTTTCCAAGTAGAAAAGCAGTCTCAAAGAGGAAAAATCTCAGACCAAACTGTTGCAAATCTAGCTGATAATCACATTATCTGGGGGAATTTTTTGTTTGTTTCTTAATATTATGTATCCAGGCTCCGTATCAGACCTATTAAGCCCAAATCTCCAAAGTATGGGGCCCAGTATCAGTATATCGGTATCAGTATATATATCAGAAGGCTATGTACAAGATTCTTATCATCACTTATCCATACTTTGACAATAATCAGTGAGCACCTACATACCAGGTCCCACACCTGGGGGTGCTGTGGTGAAGAAAACAGCCATGATCTGGACTCTGCCCTCATGGAGCTTAGTACAAGGATGGACAGAATGAATAGCCAGGTGGGACTGCAACTGGAGAGTACAGCTCCTAAAAAAGTGGTAGTGACTTTACTCTTTCAGTTGAATGCTTCCATGTACAAATGCATGATGTATTGCCCTATGTGATCTTTTATAACAGCAAAAGAAAAAAAGGGAGGGACCTAAAATAAAAAACATAAGAAATAACACAAAATAAGAAGAAATCAGTCCAAATATATCAGAAATTATAATAAATAAAAACAGGTAAAGAATGCCTATTAAAAGACAGACTCTCAAATGAGATTAAGAAAGATAATCTAGCAAGATATTGTTTACCATAAATACATCTAAAACAACACAGAAAGCTTTAAAACAAAAGGATGGAAACATGTGCATATGTGCAGGAAAATGCAAGTCAGAAGAAAGCCAGAAAAAAGCAAATAATGCTATACCCAAAGAAATGAGAATTTAAGGAAAGTAGCATTTAACATGTTTTTTTTTTTAAGATTTTTATTTATTTATATGAGAGATAACAAGCACGAGCAGGGGGAGAGGCAGAGGGAGAGACCCTGCACTGAGCGTCGAGCCAGACATAGGGCTCAATTCATGACCCTAATACCATAACCTGAGCCAAAGTCAGATGCTTAACTGACTGAGCCAAGCAGGTGCCCTGGAAAGCAGCATTTAAAAGAGTAAAGAGGGACATTGCAAAAAATTACTATGAATCTGCATGCACCAAACAATATAGCCTCAAAACACAACAACAAATACTTTAGATTTCACTTTGTAATTAAGACAAAGTGAAAATGATAAATCCTTAGTCACAATAGGAAATTTGTAAATAACTTCTTCAGAAACTTACTAAACAGACAAAAAATAAAATTATGATGAATGAAATATGAATAAGCCAAATGGAAAATACACACACACATATACATGCTTGCATGTGACACACAGAATAATAAAACATTATACCCTTCAAAGCATAAACATGATTTTTAATTAAAAAAGGAAAAGTTAGAGAAACTAAATAACCAAGAAACTTCAAGAAAGGAACAGCAGAGAAATGAACAGCGAGGAGCCATCAGACAGATGGCTTGCAACAATAGCAGCAATTTAGATGTCATAGTGAAATATTCAGACAACTGTTTCCTTTGCTGAAAGCTATTCATCCCTTCCACACATATCAAAATAAAGACCAGAAATTTCATAAAATGCTTAAATCACCAAAAACAGGAGAATCATTCTTCACAAACCAGTTTTTTTGCCACTATAATCCTAAAACTTTAAGCCCTATAGTATAAACCGTTATTCCCACAAATAATTTGGTTTGACCCAACTCCACATTCATGCCTTTGCCCATAAGGTTCACAAGAACTTTATGAAGTAGGATAATTATTGTCTCCATTTTACAGATGAGCTACAAGGTACAAATATATGTGAGGCAACCTTCCCAAGATTATGCAATGTATGAGTAATGGAGCCAGGACGCAAACCTAGGAAACTGACTTCAAAGCCTGCCTCTCTAACGCAACATGAAATTGCTTTCCCCTTAAGCACAGACATGACATTACATCCAGTTCTTCATTAAAATTAATTAGAAATGACAGCTAACATTTACTGAACATGAACTATGTGTCAGTGACTGTGCCAAGTATTTCAAATGTATGGGTATCATTAAATTCTCACAATAATTCTATCATAGGTATTATTCTTACCCTACTTCCTTCTGATAAAGAAACTGAAGCACAGAGAGGTTAAGTAATTTGCTCCAAGTCACACAGCCTGAAAGTCACATGGACAGGCAGAGCCCCTAAAAAGTAGGTAGCGACTAAGCCTGTGGCAGTCATGCAGTGGTAAGGATTATCACATATAAAATAAGATTCAAAAAAAAAAAAAAAGATTCTGAGAGATGATGTGACAAAGTAGGAAGAGTGCTGGATTAGGCACAAGCAGACCTATATCTGGATTCCAATTCTCTCACTTAGTAGCTCTAAGATTCTCAAGAAAAAATTTAATCTTTCTGTCTTTGGCTACCCAGTCTATAATGAGACAATGTTAGAGTGGTTCCAATACAATTTCAAACTCTAAATAAATTGCTAAATATTTACCTTGGTACTGATAAGGCAGTCAAAGCAACCGAATAAAAATAAAACTGAATTGACAGGCCCAGGAAAGTATTTTTTTTTTTAAAGATTTTATTTATTTATCTGACAGAGATCACAAGTAGGCAGAGAGGCAGGCAGAGAGAGGGGGGAGCAGGCTCCCCACTGAGCAGAAAGCCAGATTCGGGGCTTGATCCCAGGACTCTGGGATCATGACCTAAGCTGAAGGCAGAGGCTTTAACCCACTGAGCCACCCAGGTGCCCTCCAAGGAAAGTATTCTGATAGAACCCTCTACCACAGCAGTTCTCAACTTCTGATTCAAAGAACACCTTTTCACTGGGATGCGTGTTAAAAGTCAGAGTCCCAAGGCCTTCCCAGTCCTGCTGAATAAGAAGGGAAGGATCTGGGACCCCACATTATAACAAACCCTAAGTGACCCTGTGCATTCTGCATTTGAGAAGTACCACTCTAACATGCACTGGAATTGTCTTTTGACTTAGGGAGAATCCAGCTCTGTGTGAAAGATCTCTTCTACTTTTCAAAGTCAATTCTTTAAATTGCTTCATTCTTAAAAGATGAACAGATTTCTTAAGATATAATCATATACTATACAATTACCCATTTAAAGTCCACAGTTTTGTGGGTTTTAGTATATTCACTGAGTTATGCAGCCATGACCACAATTTTAGAACATTTTCATCACCCCCAAAAAGAAACCCCCTATCCATCAGCGGTTACTCTCCATTTTCCCCCAATCCTATCCTCTCCCCCTCTTCTAGACAGTCATTAATCCACTTTCTATCTCTAGAGATTTACCTACTCTGGATGTTTCAAATAAATGGAAGCATACAAGATGTGATCTTCTGTGACTGGTTTCTCACACTTAGCCCCTCATTCAGGCCACATGCATGCTGTACCATGTATTAGTACTTCATTTCTTTCTATTCCCAAATAATGTTACAGAGAATGAGTGCACTGTATTTTATTCATCTATTCATTAGTTGATAGATACTTGTGTCTAAAATTGCCTGATTTTAAAGAGAAAATAGGAAATTAGATGAAAAATTTTGCATTAAGATTTTTCCAGGTAGGGGTACCTGGCTGGCTCTGTCCGAGGAGCATGTGGCTCTTGGTCTTGCAGTCATGAGTTCAAGCCCCACATTGGGTATAGAGATCACTTAAATGAATAAGCTTTTAAAAAAAAAAAAAAAAAGACTTTTCCAGATATACATACCAACATGCTCAACTTACTACAGTATAAGAAATGTACTACTTACAGTTAGTAGCATACTCTCATATATTATTTTCTGATATTGAAACAAATAGGCTACCAAAACATGAGTATAATCATCACATGTTTAATAGCAGAGACTTTTATTTCTAAACCAAATCCTGTTTCTTTCAAAACCAGTTGTTAAAATACTGACTCTTCCACCAGAAGTTATGGCTTCTGTACTGGAAAATTACCGACATCACTTTCCAGTTCACAATTGCTCTCCTTGTTTTACTTTTTTTTTTTTTTTTTTTTTTTTAACCTCCATGGACTTGCTCCAGTCTACTTCACAGACCTTATTTCTTTCTACTCCCTTTCTTATTTGTCTAGTGCTGACCTACTAATTGTCTTTATAGGCAAATCTGTCAGCTTGTAGAAGCACTTCTATTCAAAATTCTGGAAAACTACACTGATTTTCCTGAGTCTTTTTTTTTTTTTTAACTTCAGAGGTTTTTTTTATGAAGCTCTCAATTTAAAACTTAATCCATGTTTCAATTTAAATTTCTTTCCCCACCTTAAATCGGGTCAAAGTTTTCTTATGATAATTGACAAGTTCCAAGGCACAAACATGTTTCCCACTGGACTCAGTGTGGTCTGGGCCATATCTGCTTTGGTCACTGCTGTATTCTCAAAACCCAGCAGATAGCATGGACAGGTTTTCACATTCTTGTTGAAGGACTGAATAAAGGAAAATATAGCTTAAAGTAGATTTTTATAGTAATAGCTAACTAACATCTGTTGAACTCATTTATGTGTTCAAGGGCCTGTACACATAAATATTTTCATACATTATATATTTCATTCTCATCCAGTAGTATTAAATAGATATTATATATATTATCCTCTCTCAGTTCTAGAGAAGCAGCAGCTGTGAGTAAATAAAATGATTAGAGATTAAGTTAGCAATGGAAACAAACTCAAACTCTGGGCTGCCTCAAAGGCCATGGACATAACCACTGAACAGCTCTATTCACACGGAGTCAAAGGCAACAGAAGGAAAACCAGGAACAGAAAGTTTAAAAGCAGGGGCACTCGTGACCACAGACCATACCACAAGGGTGGTGGGCCAAGGGAGGAAGGAGGTCAGAAGGCAGCCTAACCCTCTGCGGGTTCCAGCAGAGAAGGCAGGCCTGCTCTTTCTACAACCTTCCCTCAAACACGTACAAACAAGACACGGCACAAAAGGCACCCAAACTGCCAGGATACATGAAATGTTTCCCTTAGCCCCCATGCTACTAAAGTTGCTCTTACGTGAAACTAGTTCATTCTGAATAGTTCACACCTCATTATTTCTGAAGCAAAAATCTTCTGTGCTAAACTGAAAACAACAAACAGAAAAGCACAACCTAAGAAGTCAGGGCAAGGACAGCTACTAACAACCAACTGCCAGTTCCTTCTGGTTCTAATCCAGTCACAGCCACCACCTCAATGCTCATTTTTATCTATGTCAAAACAGGGAAGTAAAGAACACATTTTTAGGGATTAAATTACCTTTCTGCTACACAGAGTAGTGTAATGCAACAATAACATTAAGTTCTCAAAATAAGTACCTGCCTGTTGTCCCAATATAATTCATCTTTATAAAGTAAATATATCCCAAGAAACACAGACTTACATTTTTTAAAGGCTTAAATACATAGTAAGTATGCCCTCAGGATCAGCTGGACTATGAGGATATTTTAACCTTGCCTCTTTCCTCAACATCTTCCCTACACAGCAACTGAAATGCCATTCTAAAAGTTATCTCCTAATTTTTTAATGGGTTACATTCTGAAGTTTCTTTTCAATGCAGTCTCACAACTAGAAATTAATTTTTTCTATAAAAAAGCTATGAAAGGTTCCAACTGCAGGCCACAAGCGACTATTTAAATTGAAAATTCAGTATAAAAGTGGTCTCAGTCCCATGCTTACCCTGTAAACCTCTGAGCCCCAAGTAGGAGGACACACCAGCAACGTGGAGGTCCAAAGCTAGCTATGAAAAGCAGCAATGAGGGCCACCTGGGTGGCTCAGTCCGTTCAGTCGCCTTCAAATCAGTCATAATCCCAGGGTCCTGGGCTCGAGCTCTTCATCAGGCTCCCTTTTGCTTCTCCCTCTGCCTGCTGCTCCTCTGGCTTGTGCACACTCTCTCTCAAATAAATAAATAAAATCTTGGAAAGAAAGAAAAGGGAAGAAAGGGAAGGAGGGAGAGAGAGAGGAAGGATAAAAGAGAGAAGGGGGAAAAAAGCACCAATGAGAAAAGGACAGGAAGATGGCCGATGAAGCCATTTTCAACACAGGCGGGCAGGCAGGGCAGGAAGGAGGGCTGTAGCTTCCTCAGCCAAATGGGGTCTCCATCCTGAGTCAAGAACCTCTGATACGAATATGTTATTGCTCGTAGTTTGTGAAATGGACTATAGAATTCTCATGATTTCACCTGCCTAAATATACACTCACTGAAAATTATCTAGCCAAAATATTATCTATAAAATATACAACCATTGGGGTGCCTGGGTGGCTCAGTGGGTTAAAGCCTCTGTGTTTGGCTCGGGTCATGATCCCAGGGTGCTAGGATCGAGCCCCGCATCGGGCTTTCTCCTCGGCAGGGAGCCTGCTTCCCTTCCTCTCTCTCTGCCTACTTGTGATCCCTGTCTGTCAAATAAATAAATAAAATCTTAAGAAAAAAAAATATATAAATAACCACTTATTATCATCTTTATTTTTAGAGATGGGAAAAGAGATTGTAAGTTATTTGCCAAATATTACAAAGACAGTGATATGGCAGTGAACCCAACAGACAGAAGTCCCTGTCTACCACAAAAGGCCCTGACCTAGAAAAGGGAGACAGACAATAAACAAAATTAAGTAAATTACAGTATATTAGAAGGTGCTATGTACCATGGAGGAAAATTAAGTGTGAAATCGGTGGGGGGGATGGAAGCAGAGCGCAATTTTAAATCAGACAGTAAAGTTAGACTTTAAACCAGATGGTTACATCGAAGCAACTGGGAGGAGTTAAGAGGGCAGGTGTTTGAATATCTGTGGAGTGTTTGAGGCAGGGGGGTCAGCCCGTGCAAAGGCTCTGAGGAGGGAGTGTACCGGGAATGTTCTGTCAACAGTAAGGTGGCCAACTGTCTGAAAAAAAAGGTAAGAGAGACAGTATGAAATGAGAAGTACTGGAGCACCAGATCACATTGGACTTTGTTGACTGTTATAAAGACTCTGACTTTTCTCTAAGGGAGGTGGGGAGCCACTGAAGATTGTGCGTGGAGGAGTAACAAAGATGTGATTTGTAACTTAAAAACAAATGCTGTAGCTGTTGACTAGGCATAGGAAGGAGGGCTGGTGAGGAATGGGCAGTTCCCAATTATATTCTGAAAGCTAAACCAAAAGCATTTGCTAATAAACTGATGGTTGAGTATTATAAATCAAGGATGACTCCAAGGTTTCTGTCTTGATAAGATATGGAAGACTTTAAGAAGAGCGGTTTGTGGGGAGAATGTTTCAGGAATTCAGTTTTAGGCAGATTAAGTGTGAGATGCCCATTAGCTATCTCAGAGGACCAGCAAATTGGCAGGTAATTTCAGGGGAACAGTGCATGTTGCAGATATCAAGTTGTAAGTCGTCAGCACCGAGATGATATTTAAAACAATGAGGACAGATGAGATCACTGTCCTAGATTCAAGAGCTTGAGTATAGAAAAGAGTTCTCCAGGATTTCCTTTTTTCTGAGATAATGAAAAACTGCCTGCAATCTGAAGGTACTTTTTGAAGATTCATTTGAAGGGCTTTTTAAATGCATGATATTAATAACCTGTTAAATTCACATAACATTTTAGACAAATAAATAATCCCACTTTTCACTCATACATGTCTTCTTTCAAGAACAAGACTCTCTCTGATGTCTGATCATCAGAAAAATCAGGAGATTTTTCTAAAAATAAGCTCAAAGATCAGCTGATCCAATCACTGTTTTACAGAAAGGAAGATGAAGATGAAGAGAGGTGAAATAAACTACCTGCCTAATTCCACACAATTCATCAATAGGAGGCCACAATACTGATCTGCAGACTCCAAAACCAGCTTCCCTTCCACTATGACTTTTTCTGACGGAGTTCTGCTTGGTCTTCCTGCAAAACACTGCTCCCAGCCTGTGTCTACCTTCACATACCTGGTCTTTAACCACTCTCACCACAGGTGGAAGCGACTGCTGATGCACGGAGAGAGGGCAAACCACCCTCACCTCTGAGTGTATGCTATGTCCCAGAGGGAATCACTGCTGTAAAGAGTTATCAATACCATCAAAGAAGGAAAAGAAATTGTCACTTAATGACAATAGAGACACCTGTGGAGAATTCATTTCTACTATCTTATATTTTCTTGGTGCTATTAGGTTCTCTGATCCCTGTCCAAGGATTTGTTGAATGGCTACTCTTCTTGTTACCTGATCAAAGTCCAATTATTAAAAATTTAAAAAAAAAAGTGAGCCATTATTTATCTTCATGTATAGTTTTAAATCAATTTAAACCATAATTACAAAACTCCCATAAGAGTTAATGACTAGGGATTGGGAAAGAGACTTTAAAAAAAAAGTTAATGGTTAATTATTACTTAAGATGGATTTAAAATATAAATAGAAAATATCTTCTATTAACTGAAATTTGCTTAGAGAGAATTTATCTACTTAGAAAATTTAAGGCCACATAGACGATGAGAATTATCACTTAACTATCAATAAAGACTAATATAGTATTCAACCAACAGATTGATTCATTTGATAATGTAAAACATGAAAAATTAGTCAAGGTTTAACAATATGAAATAATAGATTTTCTTTTTTTATTCCATTACAGTTAACATACAGTGTTATATTAGTTTCAGGTATACAATATAGTGATTCAACAATAATATGAAATAATAGTTTTGAAAGTATTTTGCATATGATAAGCACTTTACAAATAAAAGATTATTTATTATGCTAATCTGATAAATCAAAAACATGAGATTGGTAAAGATTACCACTTAATGATACATATTGGAAAGTGGGAAATGCTTCATGCATTCATCCATTCATCCCCAAAATAATGATACTATATGTGGAAAACCCAAAAGACTCCACTCCAAATCTTCTAGAACATGTACAGAATTCAGAAAAGTGTCAGGATATAAAATCAATGCACAGAAATCAGTTGCATTTCTCTACACCAACAACAAGACAGAAGGAAGAGAAATTAAGGAGCCAATCCCATTTACAATTGCACCCCAAACCATAAGATACCAGGAATAAACCTAACCAAAGAGGCAAAGAGTTTATACTCAGAAAACTACAAAGTACTCATGAAAGAAAGTGAGGAAGACACAAAGAAATGGAAAAATGTTCCATTCATGGATTAGAAGAACAAATATTGTGAAAATGTCTATGCTACCTAGAGCAATCTACACACTGAATGCTATCCCTATCAAAATCCCAAACATTTTTTTTCAAAGAAGTGGAACAAATAATCCTAAAATTTATATGGAACCAGAAAAGACCTCAAATAGCCAGAGGAATATTGAAAAAGAAAGCCAAAGTTGGTGGCATCACAATTCCAGACTTCAAGTGCTTTTGCAAAGCTGTCATCATCAAGACAGCATGATACTGGCACAAAAACAGACACATAGATCAATGGAACAGAATAGAGAGCCCAGAAATAGACCCACAACTCTATGGTCAACTAATTTTCAACAAAGCAGGAAAGAATGTCCAATGGAAAAGAGTCTCTTCAACAAATGGTGTTGGGAAAATTGGACAGCCACGTGCAGAAAAATGAAACTGGACCATTTCCCTACACCACACATGAAAATAGACTCAAAATGGATGAAAGATCTCAATGTGAGAAAGGAATCCATCAAAATCCTTGAGGAGACCACAGGCAGCAACCTCTTTGACCTCAGCCACAGCTACTTCTTCCTAGGACCATCAGCAAAGGCAAGGACAAGGGCAAAAATGAACTACTAGGATTTCAACAAGATCAAAGGCTTTTGCATAGCAAAGGAAACAGTTAACAAAACCAAAAGACAACTGAAAGAAAGGGAGAAAATATTTGCAAATGACATATCAAGATAAAGCGCTAGTATCCAAAATCTATAAAGGACTTATCAAACTCAACACCCAAAGAACAAATAATCCAATCAAGAAATGGGCAGAGGACACGAACAGACATTTCTGCAAAGAAGACATCCAAATGGCCATCAGACACATGAAAAAGTTCTCCACATCACTCGGCATCAGGGAAATACAAATCAAAACCACAATGAGATACCACCTTACAGCAGTCAGAATGGCTAAAATTAATGAGTCAGGAAATGACAGATGCTGGCGAGGACGTTGAGAAAGGGGAGCCCTCCTACATTGTTGGTGGGAATGCAAGCTGGTGCAGCCACTCTGGAAAACAGCATGGAGGTTCCTCAAAAGGTTGAAAACAGAGCTACCCTACGACCCAGCAATTGCACTACTAGGTATTTACCCTAAAGATAAAAAACGTAGTGATCCAAAGGGGCACATGCATCCGAATGTTTATAGCAGCAATGTCCACAATAGCCAAACTATGGAAAGAACTTGGATGTCCATCAACAGATGAATGGATAAAGAAGATGTGATTGATATATATATATATGCAATGGAATACTATGCAGCCATCAAAAGAAATGAAATCTTGCCATTTGCGACGACGTGGATGGAACTAGAGGGTATTATGCTTAGCGAAATAAATCAATGGGAGAAAGACAACTATCATATGATCTCCCTGATATGAGGGAGTGGAGATGCAACATGGAGGGTTTGGGGGGTAGGAAAAGAATACATTAAACAAGATGGGATCGCGAGGGAGACAAACCATAATAGATTCAATCTCACAAAACAAACTGAGGGTTGCCAGGGGGAGAGGGTAGGGAGAGGGTAGTAGGATTATGGACATTGGGGAAGGTATGTGCTATGGTGAGAGCTGTGAAGTGTATAAACCTGGCGATTCACAGACCTGTACCCCTGGGGCTAGTAATACATTGTATGTTAATAAAAATTAAAAATTATATATATAAAAAAAGAAGATATGGCATATATACCCAATGGAGTATTACTCAGCCATAAAAAAAGAATGGAATCTTGCCATCTGGGACAGCATGGATGGGCCCAGAGGCTATTACACTGAGAGAAATAAATCAGAGTAAGACAAATGCCATATGATTTCACTTACCTGTGCAATCTAAAAAACAAACAAATGAAGAAAAAGAAAAAAGAAAAAAAAAACAGACTCTTAAATAAAGAGAACAAACTGGTTGATGGAAGGGAAATTGGTTGGGGAATGGATGAAACAGATAAAGGGGATTAAGAAGTACAAACTTTCAGTTATAAAATAAGCAAGTCACAGAGATGCAAAACAGAGTAAGGAATACAGTTAATAATATTGTAATAGCATTGTATGGTGACTATACTTATCATGATGAGCATTGATTAATGTACAGAATGGTCAAATTGGTATGTAGTACACCCATAACTAACATAACCTACATGTCAATTATACTTCAATAATATTTTTTTAAATTAGGTTACGGAGCACCTGGATGGCTCAGTCGGTTAAGTGTCTGCCTTTGGCTCAGGTTATGATCCCAGGGTCTTGGGATGAGCCCTGCATTAGGTTCTCTGCGCAGTGGAGAGTCTACCTCTCCCCCTCCCTCTGGCTGTCACTTTGCCTATTTGTGTTCTGTCAAATAAATAAAATATTTTAAAATTTTAAAAATGACTAAAAATTTAAAAATAATTAAAAATTTAAAATTAGTTACAAGTTAGTATGTTCACATGTAATATACCTCTTATGAAAAACACACATCCAATAAGACTGCAAAATGCCAACAGCTAGTATTGCTGGGAAATGGGGTTTGCAGGGGATTTTCCTTCTCCTTTTTTTGTTTATCTGATTACCTAACTTCACCTCCTTATTGTAAAAGTTAGTATAAATAATCCAAAGTAGATAAAAACCTTTTCCAAAATGCCAAGTGCTATTAAAAAAAAAAACTATATATGTCACTCATTCATCACAGGGTCTGGCAAATGGTAGACATCTAGAGTTCTCTGTCTCTATTTTTTAATCAATTACCTGACTAACCTTTATTGAGTGCCTGCTTTGTACCAGGTACCAAAATATAAGATAAATAAGACACAGCCCTTGCTCTGAAAAGGCTCACTGTCAAGAAGAGTCAACACACACGCAAACAGGGAAATGATAATAGAGATGTGAGAAAGTCCCGTGAAGTACTGAGGACAGAGGCTTGCAGGAAAATGTCAGAAATGTGTAACAAGAGTACCACTTCAGGTCCTAGAACCTGCTCGTTAATACCTGCATTATATACTCCAGTGAGTCACACTTATCCCACATCACCTTGACCTATTTGCCACAAGAAAAAAAAGTGGGGAGGATTGTGGAGTGGGTTGGAAGAGACACTACACCAATTATACAAAACTGGGCTCACAGTGCAGGACTGATGTACTAAACCTGCTCTACAAGGAACCAGTTGCTGGAACTACACAATGACCTGCCTCGATGTATTATCAGATCGTCCTTTCCCATTCTTTAGTAATCACTCTGGGTTGTCAAGGGCAGACGTGCAGTTGAGTTGGGCTGTATATAAAAGGGGAGCTTTCAAGGAAAGCCAAATAGCTAGAAAAGAGGAAGTCCCACATTAGCACTCTTGTAGAGAATGAAAACATACATGAAGGGCAAAATAAAAACTAGGAAAGAAAGAATCTGCATTCTCCTTAAAAATTCACCACCAACCCTTGAAACAGCTGGTTTAACTTCCTATACTTATTTTTGACCTTTTCATTTCAGACACTGTATTTTTCTTTTTCACCATACTACTTCCAATTTTCTCTTAAATACAGTGGGATCAATTAAATATAAAATACCAACCTGGCCACTCTGGCTATTTTAACCTTTATTAGATAGA
The DNA here is from genome assembly GCF_011764305.1 of Mustela putorius furo. Lineage (NCBI taxonomy): Eukaryota > Metazoa > Chordata > Mammalia > Carnivora > Mustelidae > Mustela > Mustela putorius. Next base: position 6,414,644 of record NW_025422010.1, on the reverse strand, counting down.
AACTTAGGAAAAAGTATTTTCCCTACAAAGTTAATCCAGACAGTGTAAATCACATAAGCAACTATCATTTGTGTTATTACCCATGTTGGACATTCACTGTGAAATTTCATGAGAAAGAGAAATCATGACTCATACAAAATCCATATTTTGTAATGACTGGGCACTGGACCTAATTTCAAAACACTGTTTAGTTCACACATGGCTAATCTTAATAACTAAAATGATTGTGTCAGATAACTCACAGAATATATAGTTGGGAGACATGACTTTTGTCATCTTCTTTACAACAATTCACTACATGTTCCTCAAGAAGATGAGTGTAGATATGAGCCCCCAATACCACAGCTGCAACAGTGCACGGCCCGGTTAACCCTCTTCATGTTTCCCCTCTGCCTGTAAGAATGAGCAACCCACTCAAAAGCCTGCTCCCATCCTCACCACTCCATTCCTTTATTCTAGCCAGTAACAGATCTTAACAAATGCCTTCCTGCCTTTCTTCTTCCTTTGCTTCTTTACATAACCAAAATATACCATTTTCTTCACCTCTTACCTCAAAACCTCTGTACACCATCTCAGTTTTGTAGCTCTGCTCTAGTCTGTCTGTCTCTCACACACGCAGTTACTCTCAACCACCTGGCTTATTGACAGCTCCCAAGTTGAAAGAGAGCCCACCCACTGCAGCCAGGCCCCTGTCTGGGCCTGTGTCTGGAGCAAGCATGAAAGAGGGCTAAAGCTATGGGCCGGAAATCCCAGTGAGCCAGTTAACACCCAGAGACACAAAGAGTCTGTGGTGGGAGAGCAGTGACTGGGTAGGGCTGTAACCCTGTGGAAAGACCTTGAAGACTCACACAAACAGGCAGGAGCCAGAACAGCTTTCCTAGGCTGACCTGGTGCCAAAAACTAAGGGGAAACTCTATTGTTATCTCCGCATCTCTGTGCCTGGCACTTCTGAACATTTGCCAAATGAATGGTTTCATCCCAGGGCCTCCCAAATTGTTCAACTGCCAAAGGAGTGTCTGGAAAAAGAAAAGGAAACTATGCCTAGTAATAATTTACTGAAAACTAAATAGTAATGACCTCAACAGCTAACTTCTCTTGCACTAAAGGTATACAAAAAGCAGAGTAGATATGGTCTCTACTATTTTTTTTTTTTTTTTAGATCTGCCCACCTGACTGAAACAGCTGCTAAATTTCCTTGCTCTACTTTCCAGAGGGCATAATTAAATATGCAGGCTGGAGGAAGAGAAGAGCGGACTCAAATGGCACAGATGCCCACATGACTGCATAGCTCGATGTGTAGGCCCCTTTTCCGCCCCCAGCTCAGTACCATTCACTCATATCTGGGTAGATCTGAACAACACTTGAGGGAAGATGTGGGTGAGGAGCTAGCCAGGGCTATGCTGGCCAGCACTGCATGTGCAGAGGCAGCAGAGATTTCACATACTTTGGATTTTTACCCAAGAGATTAGTTTGAGTCACCAAACTAAAGGGTATATTATCTTTGACATTTAGAAACTGTGAAATATAAGGTATAAAATAAGAAAATGAAGTATTATCTATATCATTTGTTCCTAACATTTTTCTTTTTTAGATTTTATTTATTTATTTGAGAGAGAGAGAGTGAGAGAGAACATGAGAGGAGGGAGGGCCAGAGGAAGAAGCAGACTCCTGGCTGAGCAGGGAGCCTGATAAAGGACTTGATCCTGGGACTCTGGGATCATGACCTGAGCTGAAGAAAGAAGCTGAACCAACTGAGCCATCCAGGCACCCCAACACTTTTTTCTTATATTCACTTGGTATAATTATGTCTCCCTAAATAAATACATTAATTTTTTAATTAGAATTGAGGGGGAACATCTGGGTGGCAGAGTCAGTTAAGAGCCTAACTTTTGGTTTCAGCTCAGATCGTGATCTCAGGGTTGTGGGATCAAGCCCCAAATCAGGCTCCACGCTCAGCACAGAGTCCGCTTGAGACTCTCTCTTCCTCTCCCTCTATCCCTTCACCCCGCCAATTAAAATAAATAAATAAATCTTTAAAAAAATAATGACTGAACAATGTTTATAAGATATCTCAAACCTAAAATGTCTTGCAAATTATGTCAGAAGAAATAATTCCCCCTAGAATACCCCAAATTTTTGGTTCCTCCTAGAATACCCCAAATTTTTGGTTCTTTATTAAAAGCAGTAATGTGAATTCTGCTAAGATATGCTTTAGAGAGCATATAAAATGCAAATTACATTTTAATGACCATACAGAGGGGAAAAATACACTTCTTTCACCACTTGCTCCCAGGCTGTATTTGTTCTAATATCTTTAACATAAATTACTACTGGGGCACCTAAAATGGCATAGTCAGTTAAGTGTCCAACTCTTGATTTTGACTCAGTTCACGATCTCAGGGTAGTGAGATAGAGCCCCAGGTCAGGCTCCTCACTGAGTGTGGAGCCTGTTTAAGATTCTCCCTCTCCCTCACTGCCCCCACCACCCTACTCGTATCTCTCAAAAACAAAACAAAAAAATTACCATTCATGTGGGGGTTTTTTTCCTTAAGTAACAATGAAACTTCATCAAGCCAAATGAGCAATTTAACAAGTTTAAATAGTATAAGCTTTTAAAATGCTGTTATTATATGTTATCAATAAAATCTGTTTTAGTGAAAAATATATAGTTTTAAATTATCGTAATTTATACGTAAATAGATGCCACTAAAGTAAGGTTAGTCCTTTATGATCAACAGGGCAATAACAAAAATAAGCCCATAAATTAACCCTAGTATGTATAAAGATATAGTAGATAAACTTTCTATTTCCAATCAGTGAAGAAAAGTAGAAAAATCATTAGGTAATGTCCTAAAAAAAAAAAAAATCCTTCACATTGAACCATCCCCAAATTTTCATGTAAACACTTAAATATACCTATTTTTTAAAGTACTGGAAAATATGTGAAAATTTATCTGCCAATAGCATGGGAAAGCTCTCTCTCATGTTTTAGAGCAAGGAAGAATCCATTTTTAAAATTCTGTAGAATCAAAAGTACAATACATAATGTAAAAAGGCCAAGGAACTGATTACAAACATTGCTGACATATTCAACATAACAAAGAGATAAGACATACTAAATAATGGGTTCTTAACCAATAAGAAGAAGAATATCACAAAGAAAAACAAGAAAAGGACATGAATATACAACTCACCAAAACAATACATATAAACAAAAATATGGTTTTTGTTGTCATTAAAAGTTTCAATTGCACTAACAGATTAGGGATTATTTTTTAATGAAATGTCATCTTTTGTCTATCCACTTGGAAAAATCCTTTTTTTTTTTTTAAAAGATCATTCATTTCAGAAAGAGAACAAGAGTGCAAGCAGAGGAGGGGAGGGGTAGAGAATCTCAAGCAGACTCCACTCTGAGCGCAGAACCCAACATAGGGTCTGAGACATAGGGTCTGAGACCATGACCCAAGCCGAAATCGAGAGTTAGATGCCTAACTGACCGAGCCACTTAGGTGCCCCTGGAAAAGTATTTTTAAATGTTGATATTCAATATCACTGAATGTTCAGGAAACTGAACATAAATTGGCATTATTGGTAAGATCCTAAACTGGCACAATCTTTTGGGTAGACAATTTGGAAATATGTCAAGTCTTAAAAAATGTGTATATCCTTTGATCTAGCTATTCCACATCTCTGAATATTTCCTTATGACAGATTCTTAATATAAGATTTGTTTTGTTTATCCAAGCAGTACTCATAATATAAAAGAACTGGAATCCTAATCTTCTACTCCATAGGACTGGTAAATTTTACAACTTAAAGCCATATAATTACACATTACCAAATATTTAGTGTCAGACAAAATATTCATAATGAATTAAGTGAAAAAGATATGCACATGTAATACATTTTACACAACCATACACCATTGAAATAATACACATTATAATCCCATAGCCATTATCAGGTATTGGTCCAAAATAGGCAGTTCACAATATTTGAGTCAACTAGAGACAAAGATTTGCTTGGAAGAATTCTGAGAGTGATAGTCTCCCTGAATGGATAAATCTAGGTTGGGGCACCTGGGTGGCTCATTCAGTTGAGCGTCAGACTCTTGGTTGCAACTCAGGTCATGAAATCAAGCCCTGTATCTGGCTCAGTGCTCAGTGAGGAGTCTGAGGGAGATTCTTTCTCTCTTTTCCTCTGTTCCTTCCCCTGTGTGTGCTTTCTCTCTCTCTCTCAAATAAATGTTTAAAAAAGAAATGTGGATCAAGGATATATAGGACTTTATTAAAGTGTTCTTGAGACTTTACTATATGTTTAAAATTATGTCAAAATGAAAACATCCAAAAAGCTTAAACTGACTTAAATGGCAAGGGGACTTATGAACCCAGTGAGAAACCACGCAGCCCAGATCCTTATGGGCAAGCATCTACAACCTCAGGAAGAACCAGCTTTCAGATGACTCTCAACACTGTGGGCTGTTGAGCAGAAAGACAGACAGAACCTAGGTATTAGATTGCTGAGCTGCTATATAAAGTCCATCCTTGAACCCCACCCCTTGGACTTCTAGTTTTGAGCCAATAGACATCCTTGAAATTGAAGATAGTTTAAGTTTTTTGGAACTTTTCATTTCAACATAATTTTAAACTTACAGAAAATTCTCAAAAATAGTCCTAAGATGTCATGTATGGTTAACATTCTGCCCCATATCCTTATGTTCTCACTCTCTCACACACATGCAAACATACATATTATCTTTTAATACTACTTGAGACTAAATTACATACATCATACCCATCTCTTCTCTAAATACTACAGTATTTGTTTTCTAAAAATAAAGACATGTCTTAGAAGACCACAGTAATCAAAATCAGAAAATTTAACATTGATACAATCTAATCCAGAGTGTACACTCAAATTTCACCAACTATCCCCAAAATACGTCCTTTGTAGCAATTTTTTCTAACCCCAGGGTCACCTGTTTGCACCTGTTGTCATGTCTCTTTAGTTTTCTTTAATCTAGAAAGTTCTTCAACTTTTGTCTTCCATGACAATGACACTTTTGTAGAATCCAGGCCACATTTTTGGTTGGCCTTGTGTGTACCTAGGTTCTACATACTTGGCAGGAAAACCTCAGAAGTGATACTGATGTTGGTCTGTGTATCCTAGCAATGCTAACTTTGATCACCAGAGCAGACAGACTCTGAGGTGCCCCCAAAATCCCCACCTCCTGGTGTTCATACCCTGTGTGACTCCCCCACCTCTTGAGTGTGGGCAGAACCTGTGACTTGCTTCTAACCACCAGAATATAGCAAAGGTGACAGGGTGTTTTACAAGTACATGATTATGTTACCTAAGATACAGTTTCCACTCTGCTGAAGCCTCCTCTCTCTTGCTGGCGATGAGGAAGCCAGTGGCCAAGTTGGGGAATTCACACAGCAAGTAACTGCAGGCAGCATGTAGGAGTTGAGGGCATCCTCCAGCCAATGGCCAGCAAAAAAATTGGGCTGTCAGCCCTATAACCACAAGGACCTAAATGCAGCCAACAAGCACATATGCAGGAAGTGGGCCTTCTGCAACTGGAGCCTCCAGGTAACTCAGCCTTGCCTGACACCTGAATTAAAGTCTTACTACGCCCTGAGCAGAGGACCCAGCAAAGCCATGCCCAAATTTCTGACTCACAGAAACTGTGATATAATAAATGTGTGATTGTTTTAAATGGCTAAATTTAGGGACCCTTGCGTGGCTTCATCGGTTAAACATTCAACTCTTGATTTTGGCTCAGATCATGATCTCAGAGTCCTAAGATCAAGTCCCACGCTGGGCTCTTTGCTGGGTATGAAGCCTGCCTAAATCCTCTCTTTCCCTCTCCTTCTGTCCCTCCCCCCTACACATGCACACACACTTTCTCTCCCTCCCTCCAAAATAAATAAATCTTTAAAAAATAAAAATAAAGTAAATGACTAAATTTGTGGTAATAATTCTCTCGACACTGTTGCACAGCGATAGAAAATGAATAGTTAAGGAGGTTCTTCCAGATTACTTCAGTGTATTATACATTTCTCCATTTGAAATCAATATGTAACTGATACAGAGCTCCTCTGAAACTATGTCAACGTCATAGTCCTCATCAAATTTTCATTGACTAGTTTTAATAACCACTGATGATTCTTGCCTAAGCCAAATATTACTATGATGTTTAGAAAATGATGATGTTTTATCCATCATTTCTTCTACCCTTATTAGTTAGCAATCTAGTATAAAGTACTTTCCCTTTGCTGCCATTTATTTTTTAATGTATTTATTTATATGTCAAAACCTCATGGATTATTTTATACTATAACATACCATTGTCAGTATTTATTCTTATGCTCAAATATTCCCAGATTTGGCCAGTGGTGGCTTCTTCAAGCTAACACCTGAGTCCTTGTGACAAATCCCAAACTTTTTTAACCTGCCTTACGAAGGTATAATTTCTTTACCATAAGATTCACCTAAAGAATACAGTTCAGTGATTTTTTTGGTAAATTTACAAAATTGCACAACCATCGCCACAACCAAATTTTCAAATGCCAATTTGAAACAAACTTCGTGCCCCTTTGCCGTTATTCCCCTTCCAACTCCCAGCTCCAAGAAACCAATCATGTATTTTCTGTTTCTATTGATTTCCTTTTCTGGACATTTCACATAAAGGAAGTCACATAAGATGCAGTCTTTTGGGTGTGGATCTTGCTCACATGGCATGTTTTTGAGGTTCATCCATGCTGTGGCATGTGTAAGTACTTTGTTCCTTTTTATTGGCAAATTGTATCCCACTGTATGGACACACTCCCTCACAATGCTGTGTGTACATCTTTGTTCCTGGTCTACCAAGGTGTCCTCTGCTCATCTTGTACTTCCTGTTCCAGCCCTGGAATCAGCCATTTCTCCAAGGAAAGTTGGCTATTTTTAGTGGGGAAGGCTATTCAGAAACCAAGATCTGGATGACGAGGTGTGCTTGGTGTTACAGGGGCTTCCCTATTGCTTCCAGGTTCTTTCCCAATGTGTGTTAATATGTTTCTATAAACATACACACACATACAAATACATATAAACATGAAAGGTTGAGCTTTTTGCTAATTGCAATTGAAAATATCCTGACAAACAGATAGCAACATCAGAGATAAAAATCCCCTCCTTTCTCTAATTAGAAAGGAAATAGCAGTGAAAAACAGATTAGATATTTAGTTTCATTCTGTTTCATAACTTTGATACACATCCCTAAAAGGATTTGCTTGGCCCTTTTGGCAAGGAAATCTTTTCCAAGCAATGATCCCAAATGTTCGATGTTAAATTTTTATTTTTATTATTCTCTCTAGAATTTTACATACTAGACGCAAAACTATTTCTGCTGAGTTGAGACACTCCCTTCTCTGCCCCGCTCCCCTATCCATTGATTCTTAGTAGATAGTCCGTGAAGGATAACTTCTCAGTCATACAGTACTAGGACTTTACACTTTGAGACCATCATTCCACAAATACACTCCAAAAAATGGAAGATTAAAACTTTTTAAATGTTTCTGAGACACAGTCATGCTCAAAGGAAGATGAGCATCTCCGGATGAGTAGTCAAATTCAGAGACAGAAAACAGAACGGTGGATGCCAGGGGCTGGGTCAGGAGGAGGAGTGGGGAGTTGTTTAACAGGAAGAGACTTTCAGTTTTGCAAGCTGAAAAGATTCCAGAAATCTGTTGTGAAACAACATGGATATACTTAACACTATTGAGCTGTACACTTGAAACTGGTTAAGATGGGAAATTTTATGTTTATGGAAGGGTGAGGGGGAAGAAAAGGGGCATTTATGTACCTGCCTAGCTCAGGGCTACTCTCCTGGTCTAGCTTGTTTCCAGGGTTGCTTGCCTTACTAAAACGAGTAACTTATTTTTTCTCTTTAATTACCTGATTTTTATAATTAACAATGTAATATTCCCTTTTATTAGTACTATACACATAATTAAAAAGCTGACTTACCCTCACACCTGCTGAACAATGGAATAAAAGATAATTCTGTTAGGACACGCAACGTGCTTTTTACTTAGCTCAAGGTAAACAGATTTCAGAAAATATTTCAATTATCTCAGCAGTCATCTGCTACAGGGACAACACTGGATCTGACAGCTCTGCTACCACACTTGAACTGTGACTCATGAAGCGGCTTACACAAGAGTAAATTTCCTAGTTTCTAATTGCCTGAGTAACTTGTGACAATCACAAGGTCCTGTTTCTTGAAAATGGATTGTGCTAATTCAACAATATTCATGGAAAGGCTTTAAAAGCAATACCAGTGCATCTTTTCAGAATGGCTGTTAACTGCTAACTTTCCCTGACAGCCCGCATTTCTTCCAAGTCCCCTTAATTGATGTTTCCTGGATCAACCTGATTTCCCTTTTCTATCCTGGCTGAAAAGTGAGATCCCTAAAAAGACTAAATTTTATGGGAATCAGCTAACTATCATTCTTGAATTATGGCCAGACCCCTAAGGCAAGGAGAATGTCTCTGGCTCCCGCAGCCCTCATCTAGCTTGGTCATGGGACAGGACTTCGGTTTGGACCCAGGAATGGAGCAGAGTGCTACCAAATTACTTGTGACTAGTAACAAAGCAAAATAGTGTTTCCAGTTTTAGAGTTGTTCACCTCAGAGAACCCTCCCCCACACAAATACGCTCATGATGTCTCTTTTATTTTTTTATTACAAAAGCCAAACATACTCATTGTAAGTCTTAGAAAATACAGGTACTGTAGAAGAACATATATACATATATCCCAGAGGCAATCACTGCTAACAGTTTACTATATTTGTCCTTTGCGTATTTTTTTATAAATATTGGATCACTCAGTACCTTCTGTTTTATAACTTGTTTTACATTATAATGGACCATCTCCCCAACTCTGCATTCCTCTCTTCTAGGCCTGTGGTCCACCCCTCCCCAACTCCTAAATCCCTTCCATTGTGCCTTCCGGAACCCACAGTCCTCTGTGTCTTCATCTTCTCTGAATTATCCTGTTCACCTTCTTGCTCTAACCCAAATAAGAATCTCCCCAGATGGCAATGTTGGTCCTAGCTGTTCTTTCTGTGATAATCCTCCTATCACTGGAACGAAAATTGGGGATGTCCTGATGCTTCCTTTCCTTACACATTCTCTCTCTCTCTCTTCCCCTTCCTCCTCAAAGTTCTCTGGCTTTGCCTCTTACATCACCAGACCATATATCTATATATATATATATCCCTACTCTCCCTCCTTGTTGCTGACATCTAGAAAGCCCCAGTTATCCCATCTTAGCTCAATAATTTTAGTTGTTGGTTTCCTGTCAGTCTCCCCTCTTAATTTTTGGTGATGTTAAATGACCCTCCCAACACCCCAGCCTCTCACTTCCGTGAACTCCTCTCCTGTAATGTTTCCTCTGGCAGACCTCAGGCATTCTCTGAGACCCCAGATCCCCAGTTACCAATAACTGCAACCTTCCATCACTTTAATCTCAAAGGTCCCTCTCTTTGACAACCTCCCTTAACTTTCTAGCTCACTCCTTCTAGTATCTGACTCTAATAATCATTCAATCCCACCAGAATCTACAATCCATTGATCCCATGTTCTTTCTAGTCTCTCTCACCACTCACCCTTACATTTCAACTTCTCCTTCTTGGGCAGGTTAAATTCTGAATTTATGATTATGATCATAAATCTTTCTGCCCCTTCTACCTAGAATCTATGCAGTATACCTGATGATAAACATCTACTCTTTACCATTAGGCAAGCCCCCACCATGCTGTTCCTTACTCCCCACTAAGCCTCACGGGTTTTGTTCTGTTTTTAAGATAATTCAGGACTAAAACTTTTCTGATCCCATCAAGTTTCTCACTTCTCAAATATTTTTTAAATTATTTAATTTTTCAGTGTTCCAAGATTCACTGTATATGCACCACACTCTGTGCTCCACGCAATAGCTACCCTCCTCCTTAATACCCACCACCAGGCTCACCTATCCCCCATTTCTTAATTATTTTTATTCCTTCTTCTCTCTATTCTTTTTAACCAAGTGTGACTAGAAGTACTTAAAGCATGACTAGAATGCTTTAAGTACTGAGCTTTAAGTACCAAACTGAGAAGTGAAGTAAAATACACACCAGATTTGAAAGACTTTAGTATGGAAAATATATATAAAACAATTCATTAATAATTTTCATACTGATCACATGTTGCCATGATAATGTTTTAGATATACTGGGTTAGATAAAATAAATTATGAAAATTAATTTCACCTGTTTCCTTTTCCTTTTTAATGTGGCTACTAGAAACACTTAAATTGCATATATTTCAGGGCACCTGGGTGGCTCAGTCAGTTAAGTGGCTGCCTTTGGCTTAGGTCAAGATCCAAAGGTCCTCTGATCGAGCCCTGCATCAGGCTCTCCACTCAGTAAGGAGCCTGTTTCTCCTTCTCCCTCTGCTTTTGCCTCTGTCTCTTCCCCCCATTCATTCTCTCTAAATAAATAAAAATTTTTAAATCTTTTTAAAAAAGATAAATTGCATATATTCCACTGTATTTCTATTGGGTAGCACTGCTCTAAACAGTTCTAAACAGAATGGCTCCTTCCTCCATGAAAGAATTTCTTTCCTTGATTTTTGTTTAAGTAATAGGAGGCTGAGAAAGAAGACACCCCATGCAATTAAAGGCAGAAACTAAATAAAATCTCTGTGATTCTTTGAAATTATAACTTGGATCTTCATGTGAAATTAGAATTTTTTAAGATGACATTTTCCAAAGAAATAATAAATTATACTTAAGTGGCATTAAAACACAATATTATCACTATCTGTAAAAGTTCATCAGCTGTAACTTAATGATTTATGTACTTTTTTCAATGTCCAGTACTTCATTTACAGCCAAAATGTTATAAATTAATTTTATCCACACCAAATGATTTCTGTGTTTAAGGAAAGAATCTTGCTTTACTTGTTTCCTAAAATGTTAAAGGAGTGAAATAAAGCACCCTCTGCCTTTCATTTCCTGCCTTTAGAAGTCAGGGTTCAATAACAGATCATTTAAATACTGCTCCTTCTCAAAGGAATCTCCTTAGCAACCTTTTACAGCTTGTCATGGGTTACAGAATTCTCTCCATCTCCCATTCTTAAAGGGGCCTGTGTCCCTTGCAGAACAAAGAAATTTAAAACAAGAAACGTAACTAGCTCTTTGAGTAGACATTTTAAGGAAGTTTCACAATCTCCTTCAATTCTTTTGCCAGCTCCTTCCCACTAAGCATTCTGCTTTCCTCCCATCCCTTCCCTACCCAAGGTCAAGTCAGGTCTGGTCATCATGGCCTCTGTTAAGAACAGCAGTGGCCTCCTCTAACACTTCCTGGCAGTCCTTATTCAAGGCCGTACCTCCTGGCCCATACTATGAAACCCTAAGCGCATGTCACAGATACAGATTGTTGATCTGTTTTTAATTAATTTATTCAATTTCTTTCCTGTGTAAGCTACAGAGCAGTTACAGAAGAGTCTATTTGAAAATAATAAGAAAAGTATGAAATCATCCAAATGATGGTTGCCTTGCTCCTCTGTATTAATACTTTGGTATTAATCACCTAATCTTATTAATTATACAGACGGAAAAAATAAAATTCCAAGTTTAATAAGCCACAATTTATATAAGTAAAAATTTACGGAAATAGGAACTATTGCCTTTAGAGTAAAGGGGGAATATTTGTATCCAAAACATATGCCAAATTACAGGCAGTCTTTTGTTTTGTGCCATACTCAGAAAGGTATCATTTTCCCTGATCTTTCCTTTCTGGGAGGGACAGTGAAGGATGGGGGCAGCCACAGGAGAAAAGGGAAGGAGCTCATCTCACAGCAAAAAAAGAACTGAGACTCACATTCACATAATCAACATAATCACCAGTGCAAAATTGAGAGGCTGTGTGGCATGGTCTTTTTAATGATTTCAATTATTTATAAGATGTAATGGAAAGAGACACATTACCTTATTTGCAACCATCTACTCTCACCCATGTACCAATTTCTCTCCCTTATCCAGTATCCATGGAGAATTTTACTTTTGCCAGCCCAGTTTCTAAGTTGTCCACAATACAGAATGGAGACGAAGAAGAAGAAAGACATGGAATCAGTGTCAGGAAAATAAGGAAAGGAATGGGGCAAAGAAAAGGACAACCCCACCATGATTCTGGACTCTCTTTTGGAGTGGAGGATCTAGGTATCAGCTGAAATGGAAAAAACACAGGACAGAGAGAAGAGGACAGACAGGATGGGCCCCAGGAACAGTGGGATGGGTGGGGTTGTTTTGTTTGAGGGTAGGTATAAGAGGAGAGCTCCAAAGTAGCTACAAGGGTTGAGGGAATTGTTATAACCTATAAAATGGATCCACTACAAGATACTTTGAGAGATAACTTTTTAAATATTTTTGACTGTTACAACTGTGTTATTTGCAACTCTATGTAGCTATTGAGCAAGTGTTTGAACTCAACAACTACAGGGAGAAGAGAGTAAAACTAGAAAAGGGCAAAGCTTGACCAAACAAGCTCAGGTTCTGAACTCCGCTTCAGTTATGTAACACCTTTTGCTACTTTTGCTAAGATTACTAACAAACCAACAATTTTTTTAAAAAATTTTATAAGGGCAGTACTCTAGCAACATCTAAATTCCTGAGTACGGCACTACTTCCCTACACCTAGCCCGGAGTCAGTAAATGGCAATTGCTTGACAGATGATGTCTGGATTAAGTAAAGATTTTACATTTTTTCCCGTAATTCCTCCTCCTTTTCACAACTCTTTTTATTTACATAAATCTCTATCCATGAGAATTTTCCCCCAGAAAATAAATTCAAATTACAAAGCAAGGAGTTTATTAATTATCCACAGATGCAATGGCACAACCTATAAAACTGTCAAAGAACTTTCTGTTGAAGAAAAATAAGCAATCTTGTCAGATAAAACCTCTATGACTAAAAACATGAGAGTTCAACAAGTGAAGTCAGAAACCAATTCCTAGTTTGAAAGCCATCTATGACTTTTAACTTTATATTCTAGACATACTCTTGCAATAAAGTTGATATTCTACATATAAAAAAGATCCTCAGGGGAAATAAAAAATGGTCCCAAATTCAGTTATAACAGATCAAACTAAAATCTGTTTCAACATACACAAAATTTACATTTCTACTTAAAATATAAATTATGTAAACAGTGTCTCAAAAGTCTCTGATTTAACATTCAAACATTTAAGTATTCTCTTGTAAAACAGATTTGAAATAAGTTATTTAAATGGCTTGGAGGATTATTACACCTGCCAACTCTGAGTTCCATCAAAACTATTTTTAAAAAGAAAGAGCAAAAACATGAAATGGAAAGTATCCAAATTGGAAATAAAGAAATAAAGCTATCTCTATTCATAGATAATATGACTAACATAGATAACATGATCTTGCACATAGAAAATCTTAGGGCAGGGACGTCTGGGTGGCTCAGTCAGTTAAGTGTTTGCCTTTGGCTCAGGTCATGATCCCAGGGTGTTGGGATCGAGTCCCAGATCGGGCTCCCTAGTCCATGGGAAGCCTGATTCTCCCACTGCCTCTCTGTCTCTCTGTTTCTCTCTCTCTCTCTCACATGAATAAAGAGACAAAATCTTAAAAGAAAGAGAATAGCAAATCCTAGGTCAAATTATTAAAAATAATGAATGGGATTATAAGTTTGTAGACACAAGATCATTATACAAAAATCAACTGTACTTCTAATCAATGAACAATCCAAAAATGAAATTAAAAGAAAAATTACATCTATAATAGCACCAAAAGAAATATGAATAAATTTAATAACATAAATGCAAAAATTATGTTCTGAAAACAACAAAACATCACTGAAAAAAGATTAAAGAACATCTAAACAAACAGAAAGAGATCCTGTGTTCATGGATTGGAAGGCTTAGAACTGTTAAGAGGCAATACTACTCAAAGCCATCTACAGATTCAATGCTATCCCTATCAGAATCCCAGCTAGCGTCTTTGCAGAATTTACAAGCAAGGGACTCAAATGTCCATCAACTAATGAATGGGTACACAAAATATGGCATATCGATAAAGTTCAATACTCAGCAGTAAAAAGGAATGAAGTACTGATACATGCTATTAATGGATGAACCCTGAAAATACCATGCTAAGTTAAAGTTAGTCAGGCACAAATCACCAAATATTATATAACTCACTTATATGTAATATCCAGAATAGGCAAATCAACAGAAATAGAAAGAAAATCAGTTACTGTTTGGCATGGTGGTACTGGGGAATGCCAGATGATAGCTAAAGGTACTGGATTTCTTTCAGAGGTGACAAAAATGTTCTAAAAGTAAATGTGATGATGGTTGCATAATTCTGTGACTATACCAAAAACCAATAAATTGCATGCTTTAAGTGGCTCACTTATATTCTGTGAATCATACCTTCATAAAGCTGTCACAAAAAATTAAGAAAGCACCATTATCAAAAGAAACTAGGGAACTATCACAGTACCAACTATCTAATTGTCCGGATAATGTGTTTTTTTTTTTTTAACTCTATCTACCAAATACAGTAAGAATTTCTACCAAATTGAAGGATGATGTCAAGAGACACCACAGTGAACAGTAGAAACTCTCTTAATCAGCCTCTATCTATCCATCTCATATTCCCCAGGCCCTCTATCTAGATCATAGCTACTAGTCTCCATGACTACTACTAGCCATGAGTAGGCAAGCTACTCTTTAGGTCATTTTAATTGTGTCACTTTATTTAATTTAATTTGGTCACTTTAATTGTGTCTGTAAGATTTATTCCCAAACCCATGCATTCAACAGCACTTATGTGCTTACAATAACAATTTAATGAAATGATGCAAAAAGCTGATGAAATATGTATATATAAATACTATCTCAAAGAAGAATATAAGCAAACAGCAAATAAAGAATGCACAACAAAAGAAGAAGAAAGACCTTAGGAATTAGAAGAAAATTTCATGGGTGCCTGGGTGGCTCAGTAGGTTAAGGGACCGAGTCCTGCATTGGGCTCCCTGCTCAGTGGAGAGGCTGCTTCTCCCTCTGCTCTGTCCCTCCACCCTGTTTACGGTCTCTCTCTCTTATTCTCACTCTCTCTCATATAAATAAAATATATAGACCTTTTAAAAAATTTTTTTAAAGGAAATAGAAGAAAATTTCAGACAGAAATGTTTCTTCTCTCGAAGAGAAAAATGGACCTATAATATGACCTATAAGACCTGGCACCACCTTGTTTTCCCTGCATTTCCTACAACCCTCTCTCACATTCTCTATGCTTCAGACATCCTAGTGCTCTGTCAGTTTCAAAAAACAGTTTGATCTCCTAAGAGTCCTCACTGTGATTTTCTTCTGCCTGGGAAGTTCCATCCATATATCTGTATCTATAACTAAACCCTTTCCCTCAGTCTGGCTAACTCCTTAAAGCCAAGTATTTTTAATGCAAAGATACATGTATCTCTGAGAGTAGCACACAATGGATGTTCAAAGAATAAGTCAATTTTGTTATGTTAATATGTGAAGAAATGTCTAAAAGAATAAACAGCCATTACCATTAGATGGTAGGATATACAGTGTTACTTTCTTCTTGGTATCCTTCTGTGATGTTCTAATTTTTCAACAAATATATATCATTCCTACAAAGATGAAAGGTACTTTGAAAAAGACAATTAAATAATCTAGCTCCTTCCCACCTTGATCCTTCAGCACTGTAGTGTCTGTGTTGAAAAGTACTCTTATTTTATTAAATATTTAAACTTTTAATTAAGGCAGATTGATATAGCTCCCTGATAAGGCAAATCATTAAGAAAATTTTCTACTTGGGTTGCTTGGGTGGTTCAGTCTTAAGTGCCTGCCTTCAGTTCGGGTCATGATGCCAGGGTCCTATAATCGAGCACTGTATCGGACTCCCTGCTCTGCGGGAAGCCTGCTTTTCCTTCTTCCACTCCCCTTGATTGTGTTCCTGCTCTCACTGTCTCTCTCTCTCTCCCTCTCTCTGTGTTAAATAAATAAATAAAATCTTGAAAGGAAGGAAGGAAGAAAGACAGAGAAAGAAAGAAAGAA
Source organism: Mustela putorius furo (assembly GCF_011764305.1). NCBI lineage: Eukaryota > Metazoa > Chordata > Mammalia > Carnivora > Mustelidae > Mustela > Mustela putorius. The sequence continues at coordinate 6,398,508 of NW_025422010.1, read as the reverse complement.
AGATATAGATAGAAGGAAAGAAAACACTTTACGCTATTATCAAAGTACGTAGAGGTGCTTCAGATACCTGCAGGGTAAACTTTCTGCTCCTTCAAGAATATTATGTTTACTCCCAGATAATCTGGGCTATTTGGAAACCCTTTAGTAGAAATATCTATATAAATGTTATTGGTCTTCAAATAAAGTAAAAACTACACAAAGGAACACTACGTGTATAAATTTTGCATCCTATGGTCAAACCATGTGCCCTGTACTTAAGATATCTATGACTACAACACAGAAAGACATTTTGATAATAAATGTTATGAGAGAGAGGAGAGAGGTCTGAGTGGAGAAAAGGGCAGGGAGAAAGAGAGAAGCAAGGAGGGAGGGAGAAATGTATTTTAAATGTAACAAGTAACTAATATAATGTGCCAGTCTCTATCTGTTGATACATGTAATCTAAGTGAAGTTACCTATTTATCACACCACTAATAACTTACTACCAAGCTCTACTAATACTCACACTCAGAAGTAGTAAATCAAAGGTAGATACAATTTACTCTGAGGACACATAAACCAATTTCCAAACCATTTAAGTTAAAGTTAACCAAAAAGCCATGTAAATTCAAGCATGTTTGGGGTTTTTAATCCAACAGCACAGGAAACAGAATGTGAGCATCCTTCCCATTTCTTTTGGCCTGCTGACCAAGGAGAAAAAGCTGTGGTTACCAGCAGTTAATGGAGCTTATTCTTCTAATCCTTTTATAGAACATATATCATTATTTTAACTTCTTGTCATGCAATTCCATTTATAAAACCTTAAAGTAAGGTTTAAAATCAGAGAAAGCCTTCTGCTGAAAGAACAGATATGACAGTAATTGTCTTTTTGTTTCTGTTTTAAGATTTAAGTTAAGTTTAATTAGTTTGGTATCAAGTGCTAATTCACAATTATTTAAACAGGCTCATTATGCAAATAAAATTACACACAAATGCAAATATTTTCATAAAAATATTAATGCTGGCTCTTGAATAACAAGAACTATAATGGGCCACTTATACCGTATTTTTTTTCAGTTAAATACAGTACAATACTATAAATGGATTTTCTCTTATGCTTTTCTTAATAACATTTTCTGTGACTTACTTTATTATAGTAATATGGCATATAATACATATGACATAAAAGTATCTGTTAACTATGTTATGGTAAGGCTTTTGGTCAACAGTAGTTAACAGCAGTTTACTTTTTGGGAAGTCAAAAGTTACACACTAGATTTTCAACTAATCCCCATGTTGTTCAAGAGTCAAATGTATACACTTCTTCACGTTCATTTCTGAGTTCCTTTTGAAGTCAACTAATGGATATCAAATGTCAATTAAAAGAGGTTATTACTCATCCAACTGCCACTGACTCTGCATGAGCCAGGGTGAAATCAAAGGTCAGGGAGCTGATTTAGCTAAACACAAAACAGGAAATTTTTTAATGTTACACTACGTTAAAGCAGCAAACTCCTACATAGTACCTTTGGTACTTTATTTTAGGTTGCTCAGGAAACATAAAAAATTTTCATATAGTCCTGCTGTGTCAAAAACTATATAATCAGAATGGAGTAAGTCCAAGACACTAACTCTGATGTATTCCTTGGCTTGTTCTCAAGATCTTTGGGTTCCCCCACAAAGCAGACTAATTCTAGGTCTGGTTTCCCAGGAGGTTCAAACATATATAACAACTCTTGAGTCATTCTGAGTAAGTCAAAATCAGACTACTTCACAAATTACTACAGTACAGAACTCTATGTTCATCTAACCAATAAGGGTGGGGGAGGTGGGTTGAAAGTTCAGGGGGTGCAATCATTCCTTTGCCCAGTTTACATTGAGCAGGAACACAGTCCCTGGCAACACAATGCCACAAACTGTAGTCACAGGTAAGAGACATATACAGAATAAGGAGACACTCAGCCAGTTCACTGCCCCAAATGGGACACTAAACTAATTTTTAGCATTATGCAGATGTATTATGCTGCAGATACACAATGGCTGGATAAAGACAAACAAATGAGGGGTGGAGGGAAGTGGTTCTGCAACATGCTGACTATACAGCCTTGGGCAAGTTATCTCTCTATACCTTAGGTCTCTTTCTAGAGTTTGTTTCTAAGTTTGTTATGAGGATTAAATTAATGTCTATAACAGTATTTAGCGTATAGTTAGCTCTAAAGTATTTTTTAAAGATGCATGTCAGAATGAAACATAGTATTTATGTACAGTATATATGAACTCTATTCTTAAGATGTGAGCACATATCTTTTTAAAGTTTCCCTTAGTAAAGATTACATTTTTCTGCTACGCTATGATTTTTATAAACTAGCTTTGTCAAGATTAAAGTATCAACAAAAGTTCATTTAACTTTATATAATGCTTTAACCTATGCTGCTTAAAATACAGCTAATCTAGCAAGGGAACAGGACTGTTCTAGTTATTCATTTAACCTTCTTTCCAGCTGAAGGGAAAGGGCCTCACGGCTTCATAATTAGTGATGGTTAATAGAAAACTGGAACGTGATGAAATTTGGAAAGCTAAAAATTTATAACAATGAAAATGCCTCAATTAAAATACTTAAAAATTCAAATCCTTTATGTTATAGTATTTTTAAGTGCTTGACAGTTTTCTTCAAATATAAAAGTATGACCCACAAAATTATTTAAATAATGGCAGCAGGAAAAACTTGTAAAATGAAGGCAAAACCTCCCCCAAACTGTGGACCAGAACTGCCTCTTTGATAAGCAAGTACCCCCAGGTATAGGTCAGTCTTAAGAGTTTATAAATGACCAGACCAAGCTGTGAGCACTCCCAGAGAGGGAGAAGGAGGAGTAATGCACTGTTTAAATAACATGCCCTTCTCAAAATGAAAGGACAAAATACAAATCAGCAGTAGACAAGGGCCTGAAGGAGGAGTGGAGGGTGACGGAGGGACCACCAAGAAGCATTGGCGGAGCTTGGGAAGTGACAGAACTTGATTGCAGAGATGGTTAACACAAATGAATATCTGTTAAAACTCAAAGAATGGTAACTGAAAAAGGTAAATTTTACTGTATGTAAATTACACCTTCAAAAATTTCAAAAGAGATATAGAAAAAAATTAAATTGTCTACTAAAGTAAAAAATTTTTTTAAAATTTCACAATGTCTTTTAAAACAAATTAAATGAAGGATTTCCCTTAATGAGTTCAAATGCTGGAATATACGAGTATAATTGAGTACCTTAAAAAAATTTTCCAAACAGGGGCACCTGGGTAGTTCAGTTCGTTGAGCATGGATGGGAGTCTTGGTTTTAGCTCAGGTTGTGATCTCGTGGGTCAGGATTTTGAGCCCTGCAAGGGACTCGGTGTTTACCATGGGATCTGCTTGGGGAGTCTTTCCCTCTGCCCCTCCTCCCCACTTACGCATTTGCATGAGAGCACCCGCTCTTTCTCTCTAAAAATAAATTTTTTTAAAAAAAATTTTTCCAGTGAGAAATAAGGTTTAGTACTTGATCTTTTAGAAATATTAAGCTGTCTTGAGGTATAAGATCATAAAGAGTTGACTGATTGCCCGTGTATGGCCTCCTTGCTTTCTCTAAACTCATAACTTTGTTTTTTCTGAATAAAAAGAAAAGCCTTAAAAAGAGTATTAAAAGTAAAACCAGAAAATAATTCCTAATATGATTTCTATGTACTACAAAAACTATTAAAATACACAGCTGAGCCATTAAAGTTGTATATCTCTATGAGGGTCCTGAAGGCCCAGAAAGAGATTTGTTTTCCCTAGCAATCATCCTGAGGCTCCTAGTGGTCCATGAGCCTTGCTTAAGAAAATGACTTTATCCATCCCAGGAAAGTATACACCTTCCAACTAAGAATAATTAGCTATATTCATTTAGTTGAGCTTTATGCTAACCTCTCTGCAATCACAACAACCCATCTTGCAGATGAGGAATCCTGAGGCCGAGAAGTGAGGGAGAAGGGTGGAACCAGGATCTGGCCAAAGCACAAACACCCACCATACCAGCACCACAATGCAGAGCAAGCAACATGCTCTTCCACCTTTTCCGGGGCCCTTCACAGTTCTACTCATTTCAGCTTGTGAGCAGCCCTTCTCTTGGTCTGCATTTAATGCCAGAGCTTGATGAGCATCTCCTTTCAACAGAAGAACAATGGAAGGGCAAAAGAGGCTCTAGCAATCACCTTTCTGATCCAGGATTACTTCACTCTCGGGAATGACCCTGCAGTCTTACGGACAGAAAAGACTGGCTTAAATCCTTATTATCAAAGATTCCCTCAACTTCCCATTGTTTTCCTCAGGACTGTGGTTTTACTGTGCTCAGCCCTCAATTCTGTTTCTCAGGCAGAAATACCCATGCTAACTACACTCCAGCCCAACAGCTCTCAGGCTGTGGTTTGAGGACCCTTTGACACTCTAAAAATTACTGAGGAGTCCAAGGAGCTTTTATGTATGTGAACCATAATCTATCAACATCTCCTGTATTAGAAATTAAAACTGAGGGCGCCTGGGTGGCTCAGTGGGTTAAGCCACTGCCTTCAGCTCAGGTCATGATCTCAGGGTCCTGGGATCGAGTCCCGCATCGGGTTCTCTGCTCAGCAGGGAGCCTGCTTCCCTCTCTCTCTCTGCCTGCCTCTCTGCCTCCTTGTGATCTCTGCCTGTCAAATAAATAAATAAATAAAATCTTTAAAAAAAAGAAAAAGAAAAAGAAAAAGAAATTAAAACTGAGGATTAAAACCTCTGCCTTCAGCTCAGGTCATGATCCCAGGGTCCTGGGATCAAACCCCGCATTGGGCTTTCTGCTCAGTGGGGAGCCTGCTTCCCCCTCTCTCTCTGCCTGCCTCTCTGCCTACTTGTGATCTCTGTCTGTAAAATAAATAAATAAAATCTTTTTAAAAAAATTAAAACTGAGAAATTTTTTAATCAAATCAGTTTAATTAAATCATTTAAAATATTAAACATGTTAATATAAGTAACATTTTTATGGGAAAGAAACCTCTGTTTTCAAAAATAAAAAATAATGAGAAGAGTGATATTGTTTTACATTTTTGTAAAACTCTTGAAGGTCATGCTTAATAAAAGCCAGCTAGATCTTTTATCTACTTCTGAGGTCTGGCATGACATTCATAAGTACACAGTCATGGAGCCAAGGAAAACACCACTGTACCCTCAAGAGAATGAAAGTAGAAGGGCAGATAATGTCTTAGTATTATTTCAAAAACTGTCTGACCTTGAAAGGGTGTCAGGAACTCCCTAGAGCCCTCCTACCACATTTGGAGAACCACTGCTCTAGTCAAGCCTGGGTTACTCCTAAGTCTGACTTCAGCAAATCCCCACAACCTAACTTGAACTCCAACCTCACTCTCTTTTGCTTCCTTACCACTGCCATGCTCCACCCCCCAAATGTACCACCTTCCCTAAAAAACAAAACTTTCTACATAAACTGTCTCCTCTTTCTCTTAGGTCACCAAACTTCTTGAAAAAGTAGTTCCCACAACCTCTACTGCCCCTAATTTTTATCATTTTAATTAACAAAGTAATACAGACATGTTCTCATTAAAAAAAAAAAAAAAAAGATAAATCACCCTCCACAATTCCAGTCTCTAACCACTGTTACCCCTAGAAAATACTCTGAGCTGTTAACTAAATACTCAGTTTGAATTTTTTATTTTCTTGTGATTTTTTTCCCTCATCAAATAGTTATTTTTAAAAATCCTGAAAGGCAGTTCTGTTTAGATTCCAATTCTTTAGGTTACCCAAGGTATGGTCAAAGAATAAGGGCTACCAACTAGGAGATTAGGGAGATAAAATGAGTGACATTCTTATACAAAGTGAGTACTAAACAAAATGCTACAACCATGCTGATTTTATGGTAATACAACATAAGACAGAATAATGAAACTTAGTCATCCTGATATATACATATATTTTATATATATATATATATATATATATAAAATATGTAACAGTGTCTTCAGGATTTGAACATTTTCACATATATTTGCTCTTTAAAGTTTCACAACCCTGAGGTCAATAGGAATTAGAATTAACATTTTATAGATAAGAAAGCCAAAGTTCTAGGAGAGCAGGAGAAAAAAAATTACTGCTCAGAATTACATAGCTAGAAAAATGCACACCAGAAACCATAGAAAGAAGTTATATTTTCTGACTCAAATCAAATCCCACTCCTTTATATTACATTAAACAGTACATCAAAAATTCTCACAATATAGAAATTTTAAGTTCTACTTTTAAAAAAAATTAAATTCTAGCCTATTTTTAGAGCTCATCTGGAAAAAATGATCTTTACTTCCAAAGTTGAAAATGCAAAATGAACTGTATAATTTCTGAATGCAAAAAAGAACAAATCATTTTTGCTTCTTTATTATACAATATCCTTTAGGAAGCTTACATTTTATTTAGAATAACAGTTGAAATTTACTAAAATCTACATCAACATGTAGACATACTATTTATTCTATTAGAAAAATAACTTCTTAAATCCTTTATCTAGGCATTGCTATTAACAAAGACCCAAGACTCCTAATGTAAAGATGATGCAACAGCTGCTGAAAAGAACACCAGACATACACACTTCATGGATGCTACCCTCATACTTCAGTGCTACCCTTGAAATTCCTGCAAGTAACACAGAGAATCATATGGAAATTCCCTAAAGTTCACAATCAGAATTTGGAACTAAATTATGAAAAAGTACTAAACCTGTTTATACAAATAACAAACTATTTGATTCATTTTTTAAAGATTTTATTTATTTGAGAGAGAGAGAGAGAGAGAGCATGAAAAGAGAGAAGTCAGCGGGAGAAGCAGACTCCCTGCCCAGCAGGGAACCCCGTGTGGGACTCGATCCCGGGACTCCAGGATCACGACCTGAGCCGAAGGCAGTTGATCAACCAACTGAGCCACCAGCCGTCCCTATTTGATTCATTATTAATCTTACTGAAATATTGTTTCCAAACCCCTATTTTTTTTTCCTATACCAAGGCAGCTCCAAAGGAGCTCAACATATTTAAATGATTTATTTATTATGACAGATAAGATTATGAAAAAAACTGAACTTAAGCTATTCTTATTAAGGGCTCTTTCCCTTATAACATGGGAAAGTTTTAAAACCATGATTAAGCTAACCTTTTTAACACACACTGGCATTTCAAAAATATGGGCAAGAGGGGCGCCCGGCTGGCTCAGTCAGTGGGACATGCAACTCCTGATCTCAGGGTTGTGAGTCTGAGCCCCACAGTGGGTGTAAAGATTACTTAAAAATAAAATCTTCAAGAAGTACTTATGTGGGCAAAATAACTGTTTTTTTCATTCACATTTTACTCTTTTTAAATGTAAAAGATAGGAGCGCCTGGGTGGCTCAGTGGGTTAGGCTTCTGCCTTTGGCTGGGGTCATGATCCCAGGATTCTGGGATTGAGCCCAGCATCAGCTCTCCAGCGGGGAGCCTGCTTCCCCCTCTCTCTCTGCTGCCTCTCTGCCTCCTTGTGATCTCTCTCTGTCAAATAAATAAATAAAATCTTAAAAAAATAAATAAATAAAAAATAAATGTAAAAGATATATACCTATCTCAACACATTCTTGTCAGAAGACCAAAAACCCATGAGATATAGTTCAATACTTAAGTAAATCTAAAGAAACCGCAAAGCTACTTTACTAATAAATATTTGAGTATTTCTCTTACCTCTGTTTCAGTACAATGTGAATATCCCAATTTACCTGTAATAAAAATACAAAAAGTTACTTCCAATGGATTTTAGCTTTTTTATCATTGATAAAAATATCTGAGCTATCCTGGCATGGTTTCATTATATCTATGCAAATATGCAAATAGAAGGTGCTAGAATGACCAATATTCTAGAAGGTCCTACCTAGAGATTTGTTTAAATAAGCCAATAAGAAAATACTAAGTAGGAAGATGGGAAGAATATACTCAATTGTAATAAGACCTAAAACACACACACATATTTAATATGCATATATACAAGTTAATGAAAGTAATAAAAATATTTTTATTGGAGTCTTGCTTTCTTTTTAAGATATCTTAAAATACTTTAACGGCATTTAAAAAGTACCTTTCAAAATACTCTAAAATACCTTCAAAAAATCTTCAAAAGACTCTTAAACTTTTCTCCAAATATATCTTCCAGTTTAAAGGTACAGTGATCATTTCAATGAAAGCATAAATGTCTCAAACTAATATTTTCTTTAATATTTGATGGTTGTTTTTCTTTAATATATGATTAGACAAAACCACATAATTAATTTAGTAATTTTCCAACAGAGGATCACCTAAAGAACAGCAATAATTGAACAATATTTGGCTGTACCAACATCAATATTTCCTCTTCATCACTGACACATAATAGCAAAAGAAACATATACAATTATACATTTCTGCCAATGCTGATGAATAAAACATCCTTTTTAAATTAAAAAACAGCTATTTTGAAGATCATTTATTAAGCAGTTTTAACAAAAAGAACAGGTTACATATTTATATTGGGTACTAAACAGCCAGTCCACACTTCTTTAAAATCACTGTCCTCCATTCAAACATACATTAACCTCTACCTCCTTTCTTCCAACAACACTCTCCTTCCTCCAAACTGCTCTCTCCAGCCTCTGACTCCCACACCTAGTCCTAGCCCACTGTGCTGGTTCCAGCAGTCTGTGTTTTCTTTAATGCTTAATGAGAATCTATTCACCCTAGAGTTTATAATGATACCACACACACACACAAAAAAAAAACCCACAATGTTTTTTTATGTGCCTCCAGACTCTTAAAATGAAAAAAATTGAAATCCACAATTTCTGATGACCTAATAGTCCTAATGTGGAATACTGGCTGAAACTGAGACCGGAAAACAAGGGACCATGGGTTCTGTGGATTAAAAATTATATATGAGCAATAAATAATTAAAGATTATATGAACACAGAGATAAAATGGTTTAATATACAAAGGTTTTACATACTATGGTTTGATAAATACATAACATACATATTTACATATTTATGTACTGTTGAATGAAACTATGTATTACAGTTATATATCATCTATTTTTATTTATATATATATATATGACTGCTCAGAACATTAGCGCTTTTGGTAAATTAATTATCCTACAACTCCTATAGAGGGGGTGATTAGCTTAACCTAGGAAAGTACTGTGAACAGCAGCAGTTCAAAGGGCACAGACTACCTCTCAACAAGCATTGAGAGTGTCTACTCTGGAAGGGGAGGGGAGGGACAGGAAGGAGGAGGCAGGGAGGGAGGGGAAAATACGGTGTTAAGACAACAATAACAGAGAGTAACCTCTTTGAGAGTACATAGATGTCCATCTTAGTATAATAATTCTTAAGGTAAAGAGAACTGCAAAGAAAGTGGTGGGTTTGTTGTTGGTAGTAAAGTTGATAAAAAAAAAAAATTCAAACTGTTTTGTACATACTGCAGCACTAAGCAAACAAATGCGCTGATGTTGCTGGGAATCATGAACTGAGGGAGAAAGACCCTGTGTACCTAACATGTGGGAAGGAGAGGAAGAGCCCTGTGGTGGTGAACTGGAATTGGATATTACCTAATTTCAAAAACAAAACAACAACAACTTCCTAGCTCTTCCTCCAAAAGAGGGAGAAGTAGTAGCACCCTATTTTGCAAGAATGCACCTAGCCCATTCCCCCTCAAAGGAACCAGTACTCAGGGGACTAGCTAACTCCACGGATGGGATAGGTGGAGGTGAGGCATTTCAGGGAATGTGCTCTGTAAGGCCTAACCCTGAACAGCTGAAGTTATGAGTGGGTCTACCAAGACGACAAATTACAGGATAAGCTGGAACATCTTTCTGCACCAGAAAGTAATGAAGTACTCAAAAGTGATGTCAAAATGGCACAAGTCTTAGGAAATAAGGTTTTTTCAATGACCTCTATGATAAAACAGAAAATGCTTTCCTATAAAGAATACCAAAAATTTTTGTGTGCGTGCACCACTGCTTCTGGTTATTCAATTTGATCTGGTGACTGAACACGCAACTCTGGAAATGTGGTTCACTATGAAGTGCCTGACGGCCTACCCTACTCTGCCATCCAAATCCCTGCCCAGACTCTGACCCAGGGATCAGAAAATCCCAATTACACGAAAGCAGAGCTAAAGGAACCTTGAAAATCATCCTGCCCAATCCATTCATTTATAGATCAGTAATCTGAGCCTGACAAGTCAAATGACTTCACAAAATGACAGAGCTGAGTAGAATCCAAGGCTCCTGACCCTTGTCATGAGCATTGCTGTGGTTGTTACCCTGTCCTCCATTCCCACTTGCAGGAACCAGTAGGGTTAGGGAAGGGGACTACAGAGGTGCTATCACAGCGACCTACGCATTAGAATCCTGCTTGTGGAGAAATGGGGTAATGTACTCCTTGATTTAGCAGTTGGAAACTGCCAATATAGCAACCGAGAAATTTTCATTTGACAACTTTTGAGTCCTTCCTCATAGGTTAATCACCTTTCCAGAAACAAATCTAAGGAATCCCTCTAAAACCTAGAATACTATGACTTCACTTTCTACAAGCTGAGTAAACTAAGTCGATGGTAGGCCGAACCAAGGTTTAAGGTTATTACATGCAGTGAATCAATTCTTTAAATAAGGCTAACAATTTTACTGATTTATTGTTATTTTAAAGGCTAGATTAACTCTCTGACAATGTACAATAAAAGGAAACATTTGGGATGACTCTTATTGAGTTTCAAAATATTCCAGTATTATTAACATGCTTATACACTTGGACAAAGGATGATTTGCACAGCAAACCAAGACTTCAGCTTGGCATTTCCCAAACAGAATGGGCATTTTAGTAATGCCGGAAGAATCAAGGCTGTGTTTTTCAGGCCCTCCTTTTTAACTCATTCTGAAATATTCTATCTGCTCTTAAGATTTGCTCGACAAGTTCCCTCATGTCCTAGGAAATACAAACACCAGTCTTCCTATAAAATGATATAAAATGGCTTTAAGTGACACCAGGTGCCTCTGTCAGTGCCTTTGGCTCAGGTCATGATCCCAGGGTCCTAGGATCAAGTCCTGCATCATGTTCTTTGCTCAGCGGGAAGCCTGCTTCTCCCTCTCTCTCTCTGCCTGCCACTCCCTCTGCTTGGGCTCTCTCTGTCTCTGACAAATAAAATCTTAAAAAATAATAAAATAAAATAAAATAAAATGGCTTTAAGAAATGAACTATTCCTAATATTAAATGTCATTAAAAAAAAAAGCCACCTCAACTAACAAAGACATTTTAAATCCTAAACGTTGATAATCAGACACTTTCATTCCAAAGTCTGCTCAGTGTTACCAGAGAGAGCATTTCAGTGAACACATCTTGGTAGACCCACTCATAACTTTAGCTCTTCAGGGTTAGACCTCACACAGCATACTCTCTAAATGGCCTCACCGCAGTAGAATCACACAATCTGATGAACCACACAACTATGGTGGAAATTAAGGCAATTTCAGAAAAAATTTAAGATGCTCGTGTAGATTAATTATACCTTTAAATTAAGGAGGTAGAGGGGCACCTGGGTGGCTCAGTGGGTTAAAGCCTCTGCCTTCTGCTCAGATCATGATCCCAGGGTCCTGGGATAGAGCCCTGCACCAGGCTCTCTGCTCACTGGGGAGTCCGCTTCCCTCCCTCTCTCTCTCTCTGCCTACCTCTCTGCCTACTTGTGATCTCTGTCAAATAAATAAAATCTTTTTTAAAAAAATTAAGGCGGTAGAAACCTCAGCATATGGCTGACTTGTCTGTCACAGAGGCACATTATCAACGTGATTCAAATTAGCTGAACAAGCAGAAGGCAAAGATGCCCACCAGAACCCCTATAATCTTTACAATAGATTACACAGAACCCCTATAATCTTTACAATAAATAAACAGCTCTAGAATTATTCTCCAAATTTTTCCCATGTAAACAAACTGCAGGCAATGATTGGGTCTATCTGATCCTATGAAGGTATGTTATTTTTTCATAAGCTGAACATTCAATAGACACACCCTGTCCCCCAGCCAGCTTGCCTCTGCTCCTCTCATTCACTCAATAAATAATTGCTGAACACCTACTGAATACTAAAATACTGATGATATAGTGGCAAACAAACTACACAAACAAGTAAGTCCTTGCTCCCTAGGACTTATATCTTAGTGAACACAGACCCAAAGAAACAAACAAAATTAACTACAACTGGTAATAAATGTTACTAAGGACAGAAAAGGGAGAAAATAACAGAAATGTTCCAATTTAGAATAGTCAGACATGACTCCTACAGAAGATATTTAGGTAGAGACCATGAAGTTAGGTAGCAGGTAACTGCAGGGCTGAGGGAAGAACCTGTTCCAGAGCCAGAAGGCAGCCTGTGGTAAGGCTCTGGAAGTGGTGGTAGGTGGGTAGCATAAAACGCATTTGGAAACACAGGCAAGGGCAGATCACACAGGCCTTTTAGGACAGTGTAAGGAGTTTAGATCTGATGTCCAATACAACAGGAAGCCACTGGACATTAATATTAAGCAAGGGCATGAGTTGATTTGAGGTGGGTTTCCAGGTTGGTCCTGCTCTGTGGAAAGGGTCAAGGTGAAACCATGGAAGGTGGACTGCCTCACTGTCCTGGATAGCAACGGAGCCCAGCACAGACAGCAACCAGCCCAGGTGGTGGCAGTGACCAGAAGAAAAGTAGAGAATTAAGATATAACTTAGCAGCAGAATTAGCAGGACTTGCTAATGGACCGGACTGGGGGTGGAGCAAGGTGAGGAGAAAAGAATGATACCCTGAACAAGTGCCATATTTTCAGGAACAGTGTTCTTAAAGACTTGATCAAAACAGATCAACATCAAGGGTTAAATTTAAGAACTCTAATACTCTGGGGGCACCCACCTGGCTCAGTTGGAAGAGCATGTGACTCTCAATCTCAGGGTCATAAATTTGAGCCCCATATTGGAAGTAGAGACTACTTAAATAAATAAATAAAAAAAAATTTTTTTTTTAAAAGAGCTCTAATACTCTATAAGAGACAAGTGTGTATTAGGTGCACTTTTTGGGCAGCTTTTATATGCATATTAGGGAAAAAGAGTACAGTTTTAAATAAGCCAAAATTTAGCAATAAAACAATCCCTACAGCCTTATCACACCTAGGTTTCTTAAACATTGTGGCCACTGAGGGCTCAGAATCCATGACCAGTTTTCAGTGTCAAAAGTTAGGACACTAAAACAGTGCAATCATCATTAGCTTACATCCACCTCCCCCAAAAGAACCATTTTTGCCATGTTACATTTTTAATGAAAAAAAAGTTAATGCATTTGACATAAGAAACAACCATATAAAGGACACTTTCACTTTGGTTGTTAAATGATCAAATCATTATCCTCTATGCCATAGCATTTTACCAGCAAAGCTCCTCAAAGATTAACAGGAATTTAGGATTTAGACATGGGAGAAAACTGGTATCCTTGCTAACCAAACACAGATTGTGTGTTCATTAAGTTCCTCTTCTTGGCCTGATAGGAAGAATGAAATAAATTTTAATGTTCCACTGCCACAAGAACCCTGTGCTAATGTATTTTCTACTTCCCAACTGTTGATGTTTAACCAAGAGTTTAAGTAAGCTTTCCCTTCGGTGCCCTGGCAAGGCAGTGAGCAGAAGAGCAAGTCTTTAGACTTGTGCAGTCCCAGGTTTGAATCTCAGTGCCATACTGAACTAATTGTGTGATGTGATTTTTAAGTAAAATACTTCCCAGAGTTTTCCACTTTCTCAACTACAAAAAAAAGGAATAGTATCTACCTCAAAAGGCTTATGTGAAAATTAGATGAAACACAAAATGTTTTGAGGGGCTCTGCCTGATGCCTCCTGCAGAGAGGGGCTCAGCAAATGGCAGCTAAGCTTGCTGCTCCTAACCCTGTGGAAAAACGAGAGGTAGAGATAAACTAAAATCAAGTGCGAAGGAAAACTGGCATAGCAAAATATCATCACTAGCTTTACAACCATGTAAAAGAGGTATTGATTTTGCAATGAAAAAGTAGCTAAGTCCTATGAAAAGTCATAAAATTTCACTCATTTTTACACTTAAGATCTTTAAAAGCCGCTATCTTTTACGTTATACCTCTCTGCAGAGGTTCCTCACATAAACCTTGCCCCCAACTCTTTAGTGACGGCGTCCAGGATGATGACAGGCATCAGTCAAACAGCTGGAGCTCAGCAATGGCTCGGGCTGGGGTGGTGGGAAGTGATGTTTCATCAGCTATTACTCAAAACTGAAAATAAGAAAGCCTGAAATGGCAATCTCTATAATCAACTCACAAATAAAAAGACTGTGAAGTCTGCAGAATTTGTGAATACACTACTTTACATGGCAAAATGATTTTGCAGCTGTGACTAAGTTAAGGCTCTAGATAGAGATGGGAGATTATGCTGGATTTTCCAGGTGGAACCAGATGTAACCACAAGCAGCTTTATGAGAGACGGGAGAGTCCAAAAAGGAGCCGTGATGATGAAAACAAAGACTAGTGTCATGAGAATGCAAAAAGGGGGACACAAGGCAAGGGATGTGGAAAGTCTCTAGAAGCTGAAAGAGGAAAGGACCAGATTCTCCCCTGTAGCGTCCAGAAGGAATAAGCCCTGCAAATGCCTTGTTTTTAGCCCACAAGACCCGTTTTCAGACATCTAATCACCAGAACTTTAAGGTAAGAATTTTGTGTTGTTTTAAAGCCATGACATTAGTGGTGACTTCTTACAGGATATGAATACACACACCATGAAAAGTTCAAAGCAATATGACAAGCTCTCGCCATCCCAAAGACAAACCCCAGGCTACACTGTGTATGGTCTAATCCCATGCAGAATGTCCCAGAGTAAGAACTCGCTCACTGGTACAAGGGCAATAGAGCACAGCGGTTAGGAGCAAGAGTTCCGGGCCAGACTCTGGGGACTTGAATCCCAGATAGGCTGCTGGCTAAATGGCCTTTACACATTAGTCTCCCATTTGTAAGGCAGAGGCTAAAAAGAGTACCTATCTTGGGGCACCTGGATAGCTCATTCTGTTAAGCATCTGCCTTAGGTTCAGGTTATGATACCAGGGTCCTAGGATGGAGCCCAGAGTTGTTGGGCTCCCTGATCTGTGGGGAGCCTGCGTCACCCTTTCCTTCTGCCCCTCCCCCTGTCCTGCTCGCTCTCTCTCTCTCTTTTGCACACTGTCTCTCTCAAATAAATAAATAATATTTATGAAGTGCCCAGGTGGCTCAGTCGGTGAAGTATCTGCCTTTGGCTCAGGTCATGATCCCAGGGTCCTGCAACTGAGTCCCCCATGGGGCTTTCTTTTGGGGGGGAGCCTGCTTCTTCCTCTCCCTCTACCTGTTGCTACACCTGCCTGTGCTCTCTCTTTCTGTCAAATAAATAAATCTTTATAAATAAATAAACAAAGTTTTTTTTTTTTTTTTTTAAAGATTTTATTTATTTATTTGACAGAGAGAGATTACAAGTAGGCAGAGAGGCAGGCAGAGAGAGAGAGGAGGAAGCAGGCTCCCTGCTGAGCAGAGAGCCCGATGCGGGACTCGATCCCAGGACCCTGAGATCATGACCTGAGCCGAAGGCAGAGGCTTAACCCACTGAGCCACCCAGGCGCCCCAAATAAACAAAGTTTTAAAAAGAAGAGTACCTATCTCATAGAATTGTTGTGAGGATCAAAAGTAATATTCCAAGAAAACTGCTCAGCTCACTGCCTGTCACAGAGTAAGCACTTAAAATTAGCTCTATTACCATTTAAGTCTTGAGCCTTCTCTCCTAGGACAAAATAAGCCAAAAGACCCTTGTCTTCCAAACCCAAAAAGCTGTCAGTGAACAGATCACTTGGCTCCTTCTATACCTAGCATAATTGAAGAAACCCGCACCCATGCCTTGGCCTGTAGGTGCAAAGCCGGTCACCCAATCTCTGTAAGTTCTAGGGGTCTCCTGTGTCTGCATGCAGTGTCAACCTGAAAAGCACTCAGCTGACCTTCCATAAATTTGTTAAACTTTTCTGAAGCTAGGAGACTCACAGGGAGGCATTCCTGTCCCCACCCTTCCCTGTTCTCCCCTCACCCTCTCACCATCCCCTTCCTGCCTGTCTCCTCGGGGGGAGTTCCGTGGTCTCCTCTGACTGCCAGTGAAGGCCTTTGAGGGCCTTGGCTTACCTCCCAAGTGCTCCCTCTCAAACTGACAGCACTCTAAGAATGATTCTGGTTATTATAATTTTTCAGCTCCCTACCCTGAACATCTCTGGTTGAAAACATCATTTCTATTTTTATAAGACACCAACCTTAAGGGAAATGCTAAGAGCAGTGGAACTATTCCAAATACCTCTGCCAGAAATATGTCAAAGACAAAGGCATACATCCAAACTACCCTGAACATTTCTAGAAGCAACATGCCATTCAAATCAACCCCCACAATGTTCTTTTAAACTCTAAGAAAATTGTTAATGAAACATCTCATTAATACTTATAATTAATCAATACTTGCTCTATATAGAGCAAACATATTGCAATGCTGGTATAAAACCTTCATTTTTACAGCTGAGGAGGCTCAAGCTCTACAAAAGAAATGACTCACTGAAGGCCAAAAACTGCGACCAGTTACCCAGGATGCTGACCCACCCAGCTGTCCTACATTCTCCCCTACCTCAGTAAGGGAGAGACTAGGAAACAATGGATGCCAAAGAGTGAAGTACAGGGCCAGCACTAGTGGGGAAAGTTTGGGAATATTAAAAACTTTCTTTTTTAAAATTTTCATTTATTTGTTTGAGAGAGAGCCAGAGAGAGAGCATGAGCCACAGGTGGGGGGTTGGGGGGTACAGGAAGACAGAGGGAGAGGGAGAAGGAGGCTCCCTGCTCAGGAGCCCAAGGTAGGACTCGATCCTAGGACTCTGGGATTGTGATACAAGTCGAAGGCCGACACTTAACTAACAACTAGGTGTCCCTAAAAACTAACTTTCTAAGTACCATTTTGGTTTACTTACCCACTGCTCACGACTAATAAATGTGGGTAAAGGAAAAAAAATATGTCCCCCTTAACAGGACAAAGAATCCCTGACTAATCAATACGAATAATACATTAGATCACATTTTATAGGATCTGGACCATAATCTTATTATTTTAAAGAAGTGTAGAGGCATAAAGACATCACATTTTTTGGAAGAGCTGGTGAAAAGTGGATTAAATTTTTTTGTGGGGTTGGGGAATGCAGAGTGAGAGGGAGAGAATCCCAAGGAGGCTACAAGGCCAGCAGCACAGAGCTAGATGTGGGGGGTCAATCTCCAAGAGATCATGACCTGAGCCAAAATAAAGACTCAGACTCAACCAAATGAGCCATGCAGGTGCCCCCCAAAACATGGCTTATTATTGCCCATCACTTTTCTAGGGACTAGAGTCTAGCCCTTGGACTTCATATCAGTAGCTAAAACCAACTACCAGCCTTCTCAGGCAGAGACCACTAACTGGCTCTTATCTGCAGCTACTGTCTGCCCTTTCTGGCTCTGCTTGCTCATCAGATGATGAGTGGATTCTTTGGGGCCTGGCTGCTGCATCAAACACCCCTGATTTCCATCCCGCCATGAGGGTAGGCCTCACCACCATGATGGCACCCCTAATCTAGGAGTAAATATGGCCCAGACCCCAAACCCCCCCAAACTATTCCATGGTACTAGAGTGGCCAATTCATAACTGATCTTGCTGTGAAATGAATGTTTTAAAGATATGTTTTCTAGGGGTGCCAGGCTGGGTCCATCAGAGAAGCATGTGACTCTTGATCTTGGGGGTGGGTGTAGAGATTACTTACATAAATAAAACTTAACAAAATATGTTTTCTTAATTATTAGTGTTATTTTTCTTTTTCTATTCAGCAACCTTAATTAGCTAAACTTTATATCATCTCACAGAACAAATATCATTAAATATCAAGTACCTTCAGTAAAAAATAATTTCAGCGTAACAGTTTTCAATAAAACTCAAGTATTTGTCTATTTTATGTAATTTGGCAACACTCAAAACTTGTAGAGGAAAAAGGTTTCATTTCTTGTGCCAGTTCACATTGAATGATAGTGACAGTCTAGAATGCTATCCTCAAAAGAGCTGTGAGGGCAAGTATGGGTGGGAGGCACCCGTGACCATTTAGCAATGTTTGCCATGGGAAGAGAAGGGAGTGACAATGCAGAAGCCACATTCCTGACACTCCTGTGTTAGAGGACAGGATGATGGAAGTTGTGGTTCTTTTTGTAAACAGTGTAGATTTAGATTAAAATTTTTCCTGAGTGATATTAATTAAAACATTCATTGCTTAAATTTCATGAGACCTCAAAAATACACTGAGAACACAGCACTCTATCACTTTATTCAAGAATAAGGAAAACGTGGAGGAGAACTTCCCCATCTAAATCATAAAAAGAGGTCTAGTAGCAAGTGCCAATCCCAAACATTTTTGTATTTCCTATCAAATAGAGAATTCTGGTTTTTATGCATTTCATAGGCACCACTGTTATTCTCCCTAGAATCTCCTCTCCCCCTCTGGCATCTGACCATGAATGAGAC
Source organism: Mustela putorius furo (assembly GCF_011764305.1). Lineage (NCBI taxonomy): Eukaryota > Metazoa > Chordata > Mammalia > Carnivora > Mustelidae > Mustela > Mustela putorius. Next base: position 6,379,882 of record NW_025422010.1, on the reverse strand, counting down.
CATCCTAGCCAACAGAAACCCTGCCAGAGAGGCATCTAAGGTACTTCTCTCTAAACACAAGTGCCTTACGTCATAGCACCATAACTGCCACCCATATTCACTTACCCAAATATGTTACAATAACAACAGTCAGAGCTGAGAATTAAAACCACACCTTCTGCTGCTTACTCTTACATCTTGTATCTGTGTTACCATGTGACATTCAACAGTTGATCTGCAACCTTCTGAAAGAGCAAAGGAACTTGGTAGGAATAAATATGACTCCACTAGAAAAATATTTTTTCCAGGCCAATTTAATTTCTAACAAGTGTAAGTCATCATCTTCCCACCCTATGCTGCCTCTCCTGCCTTCCCAGCAACTAGGCACCCAGGTGGGAAGTTTGAGAGCCTTCCAAGATTCTTCCTCTTTCTCAGCCCCACACCAAAAACTAAAGGGCCATGTCCTGTACTATTTCCTAGATCATTCTCAATCTGACTCTTTCTCCTCATTTCTGCCCTCATTCAGACCTCCACCATCTCTTATCTGAAGAGCCAAAATACTCCCAACTGGTTAGGCAACTTCAAGGCTACTAAGATCTAAAGATAGTATGAAATCCCTACTGGTATCTCTGCCCTTGTTTTAACCCAATTCAGTCCCCAAAACTCCCATGGTTATCTTTCCAAAAAGAGTAATCTGCTTACATCATTTTCTGGCTTAAAACCCTTATATGGTTCTCCATCAGTCTATACAGGCTAAAAATACAAACTCAACAATGTGGCACAAAAATGTCCTTCATAACCTGGTCCCAGTCAACATACCTTTCTGGCCTGCCTCATTCTCCACCACTCCCCCACACATCCTATGCTCCAGGCACAGTGGACGCCCACTGCAAAGAAGACAAACAGGTTCAACTTCACGTGCCAATTCCACAAATAATTGGTAGTGGCTGACTGAAACACAGCTGAGAACTCTGAAGCTGCTTATAAATTTAGCAGCAAAGATGCAATGACCGATTAAACAGTGTCTGTTTTTGGTATGGGGAAGTGGGCGTCAGCAAAAATGCCAGTCTACAATCCAGTACTACTGTTCTTTGAATAGCTCTTCCACATTTCTGCTTCTGCCTAAGTGTCCTCTGTTTATCCCACTGCTCATCCTTCAAGCCCTCTCCAAAAAACCGGTGTCCTTTGTGAAACCGGACTTCTGTCATAGCAGCAGTCAGGTACCCTCACCCTTGGGCTCACACAGCTTTCTGTACATGCCTCTATTACTTCAGAATTACTCCAACTATACTGTAAATGTTAGTTTATGTACCTGTGATCTGCTTGAAGGCATGGGTGCCCTTTATTTTTCTTTGTGTCTTCAAATCTAGGACAGTGCACTTAGAAGGCACTCAGGTACTGATGAAATGAATAAATGAAATGGTGTAATGGGAGACTCCTCTAATATGGTATTATCACTAAAATCCAGGAACCAAGACAAGAACTATAAGACAGCCTGTAGTGACTGTTAGTGTGGCATTCTGCCCCTACTCATCACCTATACCTATATACATCTTTATCTCTCAGAAATACAAGGTATTAAAGGAATATACTAGAGAGAAATTTGGCTTCCAGTTAAGACTAGGCCATGAGGAAAACAGAAAATATGAGGGAAAAAGACAGAGAGTTAGTTTTCAGAAGCCAAATATGGACCTGCAAATCCCACTATTATTAGGGATACAGACTTTCCATATAAATGACACCAGTCAAATCCTTATTGAATTTACACCAATATCCCAGATTGGTTTTAATTTTTTAAAGTTTGTGAGGTACACAAGGGAGGTGTGTGGGGAAATAATTTAAACAAGTGATGGGGACTGAGAAGTGCACTTGTTCTGATAAGCACCAGGTAATGTACAGAACTGCTGAATCACTATTTGTACACTGGAAACTGATATAACACTGTATTTTAGCTAGAATTAAACAAAAACTTTTAAAAAATTAAAATTAAAAAATAAAATAAAGTTTGCAAGGTGCAATAATTTTGGAAAACTTTTGGCAATATCTACTAACACTGAAAATACCCATACACTATGAACTAGCAATTCCACTTTCAGGTATATACTCAAATGCTGTATTTGTTCACCAAAAAACATGTTTACTCACGCTCACAACAGCATTATCCATAATTCCCAATAACTGAATACCCAAATCTAAAATCCAAAAAAATCAAACATCCATGGATGAATTATGGTATATTTATTCATGCAAGGGAATATGGTACTAAACTGTGAATGAACAAACTACAACTATTTGCAACAACAGGGATCAATCTCACAAAGTTCAGAGAAGAAAGTTAGACACTAGGTAACATACTACTACTTGATTCTATACACCTACATTCAAATATAGACAAAACTTACGGTGTCAGAAGTCATGACCAGTGGTGACGCTTGAAGTGGTTGGTGACTGAAAGGGTTCACAGACAGTTCTGCTGGGATACTAATCACATTCTGTTCCTTGATCTGTATACTAGTTACATGAGTGTGTTCCCATTGTGAAAATTCATCATTTACGTACTTTTCTATAAGTTACATCTTAATTAAAATTTGTTGTTAAAAGAAAGACAAAATAGGGGTGCCTGAGTGGCTCAGTCAGTTAGGTGTCTAACTTTTGATTTTGCCTCAGGTCATGATCTCAGGGTCATGAGATGGAGCCCCCCATCGGGCTCCATGCTGGGTATGGAGCCCCCCCATCGGGCTCCATGCTGGGTATGGAGCCCCCCCATCGGGCTCCATGCTGGGTATGGAGCCCCCCCATCGGGCTCCATGCTGGGTATGGAGCCTGCTTAGATTCTCCTTCTCCCTCTGTCCCTCCTTCCACCTCTCTCTCCTTCTATAAATTAATTAATTAGGAGCATACCAATTTAAGGTTATAATATCTTCATGGTGATTTTACTCTTTGTCAATGTGGCTAGAGTTGACATGTATATGGTTACACCAGCTTTCCTTTTTTTCAACTGAATAAATTGAGCCACTTTTTGACTGAATTCTGAGTGAATTTAACAGTGGTAGATCTGCACTAAAGTACATATTAAAGAGTTCTTCAGACAAGAGGAAAATGATCCTAGAAGAAAGTAATGCAGGAGGAAACAGAGAACACAGAAAGGGCAAATGTGGGAAAATCTACATGAATACCAAATTGTACAAAAATATTGTCTTATATATAAAATCTATGATAAACTAAAATACACACCAACAATCATAAAACAACAGAAGGAGATATATGAAGTTAGAATGTTCTAAGATCTTCGCACTATCTGGAAAGTACTACAGTAAGTAATTTGTATATACTTTAATAAAAATTCAACAATACATGTTGTAAAGTAACAACTAACAGAATAGTAAGGGAATATACAATAAGTAAACTAATAAAAGGAGAAAATTTTAGCAATTAAAAAAATTCTTAACCAAAAAGAAAGTTAGGGAGAGAAAATGAATACAGACCTGATGGGACAAATAGAAAGCAGGTAGGAAGATGGTATACTTTAAAACCCAAGTAATTATATCAAATATAAACAGAATAAGGAATCTAATTTAAAATCAAGGATCGTTGGGCACCTGCACGGCTCAGTGGGTTGAGCCTCTGCCTTTGGCTTGGGTCATGATCTCACAACCTCGCCCCGCCTACTTGTGATCTCTCTCTCTCTCTCTCTCTCTGTCAAATAAATAAATAAAATCTTTTTTAAAAATGAAAATCAAGGATCATTATATTATATAAACAACAAATCCTAAATATATCCTGATTGTAAAAGACACACCTTAAATATAAAAATACTAAAAACTTGAAAGTAAAATTATGGGAAGGAATACACCATGCAAAGATTAATCAAACAAAGCTGGTGTTTAAAAAAAAGGAACGTTGGTATAACCGTATACATGTCGACTACAGCCACATTGATAAAAGGGTAAAGCCACCATGAAGATATCATAACTTTAATTGGGTATGCACCTGATAATACAGCCTCCATATATAAGTAAAAATGGACAGAATAATACACAAATCAAAGAAATCACAAAGAAAATAAAAAGAATATTTGAATCCAATGATAATAAAAACACGGTATCAAAACTTCTACTCATTAAAACATACCATTAACATGAAAAGGAAAGCTACAGAGTTGGAGATGATGTCTATAATATATATAACTGGCAAATGGCTTGTATTCAGAATATATAAAAATCATAACATAAAAGAAAAGACAAAAAATATATATGTAAATTAATTAGAGGATACCAGGGCCTGGGGGAAGTTGAGAATACACATTTACTGTTTAGTGGGTAGGTTTCTGTTTGTGTGATGAAAAATTTTGGAAACAGAAATAATGGTGATGGTTGTACAACACTGTGAATGCAATTAATGCCTTTAATTAAATGGTTAAAGTGGTAAAATTTATGTTTTACAAGAAAAAAATACTACTGAGCATTGTTGAAGGGGAGCAAGGTGGGGGGGATGGGATGCCTAGGTGATGGACATTGGGGAGGGCATGTGTTGTGGTGAGCCCTATGTGTTGTGTAAGACTGATGACCTGTGGGGTGCCTGGGTGGCTCAGTGGGTTAAAGCATGAATTGTGCTTAAACAAAAAAATACTGTTGAACTCTTACACAACTAGTTGAAATTTGCTTAAATTCCTTAAAAATTTGATGGGACATCTTCTTAATAATATATTTTCTTTATATGATAAGGGCAATACCAGCAGCAAAAGACAACAGGATGTCATGGAATGTTTATCCTTCATACACTTAAAAATCAATAGAATGCCAGTGAGATATTGATCTGAGAAGGGCAAAGGCTGAACCAGATAAGCCCAATAAATTCAATGCATGAATAAACAGATCTTACCTTATCTTGACCCTGTTATACTACTACTTAAAATAACTTTTGTGTAGATAGAAGTTTGAATTAGGGAAAATATTACTAGCTTTCCCAATAAGTTTGCATTGCTTTATATAAATCAGTATTTTTCTGGTCCTTAAAGTATTCATGATCCCATGCAACAGTCTGAAATAGTTGGCCAAAAACAAGAACCATTTACCCAATGATAATTTATTTTTCATCTCTTTTGTTTGGTTAAGACCTTTTGTGAGCATATCACAAGAGTATAATTTATCCACATGCTATACTGCAGAGCAGTAATGAAAATGTATGTCTACAAAATGGGGAATTATTTCAAATGTGTCTGATCACCAACATTCTTCAGGGTTCTACTGCAGCTTTAGGGACACCTCTAGCCCAGAGTATCCACAAGTGCTTATAAGAGGAAGGCCGATGACCACAAGATTGTCCAAACTAGTTCTTGACCATCTACATACCTCAGTCAATCCACGCTTGAGTCTAGGCCACATTTCACTGACCTAGTATATTGGACTAGTATATCCACATTTCACTGACCTAGTATATTGGACTAGTATATCCAATTGATATCCCCAATATAGGCTGCTCTGGCTTTCATTCCCAGGTATCTCTCTCTTCTGATAAACAGTGTGTACAGACTGCTCTCTCTTTACCTCTCTATTCAACTTGGCTCTATGGTATTCATTACATAACTGTTGAAAGGATGAGCATGGTAGGCAGGCTCATAAAAGTGAGATACCAGAAAGAGATACTTCATAAATCCAACAAAGTTTGAACATCAAAAATAACTAAACCTCGAAATATTTCAATTCTTCTTGCATATGAAAAACCACCCCAGTATCAACAAGCATAACCAGTGCTGAACTCCTTAGAGTTAAGTCTGATTGTAGGACTGTGACAAAAAATACACATCGTAAGCCTTAAAGCATCTTGTAGTGCCAGGTAGTCAAGACGTGCTCAAAAACACAAAAGGATGGCTGGATATCAAAGGCACACAGGAAAGCGATTGGTGGCTCAGTCAGTTAAGCAGTTATGTGGCTGCCTTCAGCTCAGGTCATGATTCCAGCCCACTTCTCCCTCTCCCTCTGCTGCTCCCCCTACTTGTGCTCTCTCGATCTTTCTCCCAAATAAATAAATAAAATCTTTAAAAATTAAAAAAAAGGTGGGGGGGGGCACAGGAGCCAACCTAAAGGGAGCTCCCACTGGCCACAGTTGGAACAATCTGAGCAAAAAAATAACACGGTAATGAATAACAAAGTCTAAAGTATACACGATCCCAGAATGATAGAAATAAATAAGTAAACGGGGGAGGAGACAAATCTTCCTTATGGAAGAATTCCAAATAATATTAAGCAATAATATTAAATTATATTAAAATTAATTCATAAAAGATTAAGTAATAATAACAATATTAATTCATCTCTCCTAGAGGAGGCCACCTTCTCCATTGCAGGCTGGACTTAATGACTCCTTTCCAAAGAAGAGAATATAAAAAAGGTAAAAACAGTAACTCTTTAGCAAAAAAACCTGGCAAACAAAGGTGCACATCACCAGTGGTGCCATGTGGATGTAATGGGTCCCAATCCTATGTGATGAGAGGAGCCTTGCCCTTAGTGGTAATTCCTTGCCCAAACACATAACCCCAGTTTAGTCAAGAAAACATCAGGCAGACCTAAACGGAAGGACAGTCTACAAAACCCCCGACCAGTACTCAAGATTGTCAAGTTAGGGGAAACAAGGAAAGTGTAAGAAATCATAACAGACCAGAAGAGACATGAGAACTAAATACAATATGGTATTCTGGATGGATTTGTGAAACAGGAAAAGGACGTTCATAGAAATACGAAGTCCAAAGTTAACTAGTCCAGGGTTAATAGTTCCAAACGAAGTCTGAAGTTAATAGTAATGTGCCAATGCTGGCTTCTTAGTTTTGACAAATACACCACACTAGTATAAGATGCTAACATTAGGAGAACTGGGTGAGGAATTTCCTGTGCTATCTTTGCAACTTTTCTGTAAAACTAAAATTATCTCAAAATAAAAAAATTACTCCAAAAAACCCACTATACTTGGCAATAGGCAATATTTTCCTCACAATTTTAAACAAATATCTGGAAGAGAACAGTTTCTCTTTTTTCTACTTAGCCAACAGGAAGCAACTGAAAAACATAATATGGCTCTAATGACAATATTATGAAAGTGGGATGGGAACTGTTGCCCTTTTATAGAATTTATGATGAAGGAAAGTGATTTTGACCATACAAATAAAACAGGCAGAGTGTGACTTATCACCTCTTACCAACATACAGTCCCTGGTAGACCAATAATTGTTTTCTTTCAAAGTTGAGTCAAAAGCCTTGGTGAAGTTAACAGCTTCCCAACAAAGTCCCAATTACTTACATACCCATATCTGTATAGGACTAAACTCCACTGTTTTCCTTCGCATAGGGCAGAAAAACAGATACAAACCACAAAGCATGATTTCAAAAATTTTCCCAGAAATGTCTGTGGCTACTCCCACACAACACAACACAACACAACTAGAAGTACACTGGAGGGTAAAATGGAGTCAAAAGTGACAGCAATCTTACCAGTTATGGCTAAAATACCTTAATTTTGCAAATGACCATCTGCGCGTATAGTGCGCAGGGGCCTAGAAGCAGCCTATGTAAATGAGTAGGATCAGAGTTGAAGCTGCATTAGCTTCATGGTAGACTTATGGCTGTGTTTATGTTTTATTTCTATTCTTCCATGACTAGAACTTTTTATCTTTATATTACAGAAACTTGAACATTGCTTGCACACGGTAGGAACTCAGTGCATTTTAAAAAAAATATTGTATTTATTTATTTGAGAGAGAGAGAGAAAGGAAGAGGGCATGAATGGGGTAAGGGGGCCAGGAAAGAGGGAGAAGCAGATCCCTACTGAGCAGGGAGTCCAACGTAGGGCTTGAACACAGGACCCTGATATCATGGCCTGAGCCAAAGGCAGACATTCAACAGACTGAGCCAACCAGCATCCCTGCATGTTGTTAAATTTTAATTAGCCCAACATATTGGGAGATATTGTACAAATGGAATAATTCTTACATATTACTACACTTGATAAGACATTTTACCAACCCCTAATACCATCATTCACCCCCAGACTCTACACTGGACACATAATACATAAATCTCAAATATTCCTTTCATTTAATAATCAGGATGTTAACACTCAAGATTTATACCAAGAATGAACAAGAATTCGTGTTTTAAAACATGTTTTCACTAATTTCAACCTTCTCCACAAGTATTTGTTCTCTCTTTAAAATCAAATAGGCTATTTTTTCAAGACCATTTCTCCCACCAAATTAGCATGAAACTTACTGAGAAGCTTGACTGATCATGTCCTCTTTTCAAATCCCAAACAACGCCCAAATGTTCTCTATACCAAGATGCCTTTATTAGTATGCACGCAGGCTTTCATTGTTCTTCCCAGGAAAACCTATTACCAATCCAAGATTATTTTAAATCAAGATGCAGTCACAATTTTTTAAATATTCTTTATACATCTAACATTAAAGATACATCAAAGATTTTGAAATCAAAATCTGAAATAAGTTATTTTTGCCAGATGGGTATTATGGCCTAAGAGGCTGCTGAGAGCATACTGTGGTTCCAAGCAGGAATACTATTGTTGTTAATAATTCTGTGGCATTCCAGGAAAAAAGAGTTCTAACCTTGCGAAGGTCTGGAATATAACCCAAATTCCATCAATGACTACTTCTTAAATAATGTGTATAATAACATGCGTTCCAAATGCCAATGAGGCACAGTGGTGACAAAGAGCAAGCAGGCTGTGTATATGCAGAGCCTGAGTGTCTTTAACTTGTTAATTAAAGGTGTGAAAGCAAAAATCTCATCAACCTGCATATAAGAAACTTTTATAAAGCCGTAATATTTATTATAAGTACATAAACATTAAGGAAAATAAAAATGTTAAGTAAGATGCCTAAGACGAATCATAAGCCCTCTTGATTCTAAGCAATGTTTCCTTTTGCCATCACAGAAACGCTTCATAAAACGTGCTGCTTAAGACGCTATATCATAATGTAATCATTTTTGCTCTTAAGATATCCTCTGAAGAACTAATTTCTCCTTTTGATCTCCTTCAATCCTTGATCACAGTGCTTCTGTGGCCATGTTAGTATATGGCACTTGATTATAATCAAGTATAATGCTAAATAAAATGACTTGTTCTTCACTGTCTTCTTCCCATTTTGGTCTCATCTCCCTGCCTTCCACATCTTTCATCATATTCCTATTTCTCTTAAAGGTATGCCTAATTTAATTCAAACTGAATATGAACATTCTGGATCAACACTGTAAAACGGTTTTAACGAGAACTGTTAAAGGTAAACACTGTTAAAAGTAAACAAGAACTAAAATCAATAACTACTACCCTCAACCCCCAAACAAGTCAAGAAAGCATGTGAGAGGTTATTTCTTTCTATGGGACTGAGTGGAGCGATACCACTTGTTCATTCAACTCAGCCGCAGAGGGAACACTGGCCAACTCCAGAACTCACTCACTCGAGGATCATAGCCAGGATCCAATTCTGCACACTGAACACAACCCTGTGTACCACCCATCATCTGCTAGACCTGTGGTTCCCAACAGGGGAGGACTTTGTTTCCCCAGGAGAAATTTGGCCATGTCCAGGGACTTTGTTGACTTTCATGACTTGGGGGAGGGGGATGGGTAGTTACTGGCATCCAATGGGTAGAGACCAGGGATGCTGCTGAACATCCTATACAGGCCCAGGGCAGCCCCATACTGAATTATTTAGCCAAAATAAGAACGAGAGACCCTGACTCAAAATATGTGTTCCCAATTTCGAATAAAAATGTAGAACAGCAGGACCACAGGCACAACAGTGGCACAAAAGGACAGAGAATTAGGGGGAAAACAAACCAGAACTTAGCCAGTATCGGCTACATAACAAGCCTTTAGTCACTTCACATGCATCCTCTCACTTAAGTGGTCTCACGTGAAAAAGTGATCTATTCTCATTTTACAGATGAGGAGGCTGGACTCACAGTGATTGAATATGCAGAGCTTAAGTGTCTTTAACTCAGTAATTAAGGGAGGTTAAGGAACTTATTCAAGGTCACTCAGCTAGGAAGGGGAGGAACATAAGGACCCAAATTTGCACCAAATCTGTTTCTAAGTCTAGAGGTTAAAAGACCTGGATTTGATTCAAAGTCATCAATATGAATATAAGCAAGTCCCTTAAATCCCCTAAGCCTCCATCTGGAAATAACTCAACAGATAAACCATGTGAAAATATAAATGCTGTTGAATGCCGACTACATACAATCCTATGAAACAACCTACAGTGAAAAATTACTTCTTAGAATCGAGGTGTCAAGATTAACATTTTTCCTTAAAAATAGAATTTATACATGTGCACAGAACTAAATTATTCAGTATTTTTAAGAATCAAGATGAAGTGTTCAGAAGACACTTCTGTGCCTTCTGTAACCATGCAACTGCTCTTAAATCCTAGGAGGAAATAAACTAACATAAGCAATATGTTAGTAAGAACTTCCTAAAGATTTGTAATTGATCAAGCCTAAGATGCTCAAGACTGTATCAACAACTTTGGTTGGGCTCTCTCTCAACAACTGGTAGCAAAGAACATGAGTCAAACCAAGGAAGAGGATGGATTGCAGGGAAACTACTATTCTCTCCAAGAAGACAGAGTATTACACTGAGGTCAAGATATTATTACTCATACTAATCATACAAAAAAACCCAATAATTCATTTCAACATGAGATTCTGATTTTTTTTTTTTTTAACTACTGCCAGAATACATCTGTCTTGACAACTAAATGACTCGTAGGTCCATAAGCATAACTTTAACCACACTATTCTGGGATTAAGTTCAGGAAAAAGAAAGTGAACTCGTGTTTATTCCTTCCAGAAGTCAACACTATGAATGCCGCTTCTAAAAGAGGGTTACACACAACCATTTTCCCCCTTGAAATGCCAGATTTCAAGGCACTGCTTTGCCTCAAAGCATATCTTTGCATATCATGTTAATACACTATAAATAAATTATAATACCAAGTATTTCCCACTAACATTAAGTCCAACTTTAAAAAATAAACACATCAAACTAAAAACTATAATAATAAAATAATTTCCAGAGAATTATGAAGAATAGATTTAAATAAGTCAAAGTTCTAAAATGCATTTACCTGACACACACACACACACACTTTTAATGTTCATGGGAAGTGAAAGAATTGATAACTAAAATCTTGAATGCTTTTTATTTTAATCAATTTAGATAAGGATTTGGATTAAATGTCATTTTACTGACTAATGAATTACATCTTTCACCTTAAGCATTTTGACATTTCCATCAACTTTCTAAAAGTGAGGGCGGATTATTTCTCTATGTTTTTAATATACTTGCCTCTCAAAAGACTGAAATATATAAAAACTGATAGCAGAAACCTATTACCAATCCCCTCATCATCATTACCTCTCTGAGTAAGCGCTAACTACATAATAATGTGTAGGTGATAATCTTGAAGAATTTACATTGGACAATAACCTAACTAAAACCCATTTTATGTTTATCTGAGATCCTGTCAACTTTTGACTTGACAAGCCTGTTTTCTCATTGCAACAAATTTTAACACACAGGTAAATGGTAGTTATTTTTAACTTTCAAGAGCTAGAAATCATTATTTCATCTCCTCCTGTTTCTCCCAAAATAGCAACATTCTCTTCGGGGCTTTTTATATTTCCAAACTGAAGGAATTTGTTACCAAATTAAAAAAAAAAAAACTATATTAGCTGACTACTCATTCCGAAAGGTGTAATTTTCCTGACAGCAGAATTAACTATCCTTGACGAGATCTCACGTGAACCTTTCCTAGCACCTACCACATCCCAAGTAAACAGTCCTGGCATGTAAGTATGTATACATAGCTTATCATGAAAAGGACCCAACCCACTCCATTTCCCAAACAAGACGGGGGCAGCTGTCCTATGACAGTCTGTGCAATTACCAGCACCTTGGGGAGGTCCGCGGCCCTACTCGGGGGGCGCAGGCCCGCCCGGACGCCCTCTTCACAACCCCTCTTTGTGCCGCTGCCCGTCCCCCCAGCCCCTGTTCTGACCTACGTGGAGCCCCGGCTAGACCACAGGGCCAGCACCACCACCCCCCGCCCCCCGCCGGCCCCAGGCCCTGCTCCTCCCGGCTCTCCCTGGGGAGGTGGGCGTTTGCCGGGCGGAAGGGCAGGGCCCAGGCATTACGAGGGAAAAGGGGGGCCGCGGTGGGGGTCCTCCTATCGGAGGTGGGGTGCGCATAGCTGAAGAGCAGGGCCCAGGAAGACGAGGGAGAAAAATGGGGCCGCAGGAAGGGGTCCTCCCATGGGAGGTGGGGGTCGCGGGGCGGAAGGGCCTGGCCGGGGGCGTCCAGGGAAAAGGGGCCGCGGAGAGGGGTCTCGGTGGAGTCGCAGGTCGGCGGCCTCACCCGTGGCGGGGGGCGGCTCTCCCGCGTCGTCGGGCGCCAGGGTGACGGTGCCGTCCCTCCAGACGCGGATCTGCGCGGCTGAGCGCACGCGGCGACGGGGCTGGCGGCGGCCGGCGTCCGCGGCGCGCAGGGAGCCGCAGCACTGGTAGCACACGGCCCACGCCTGCTCCTCGTTGATGGGCTGGTTGTAGAGCCGCAGGATCTCCTCCAGGCTCAGCGCGTCCGGCGGGCCGCCAGCCGCCCCGGAGTCCGGAGGCCCCTCGCCGCCCGCCGGCTCCGCCCGGGGCTCCCCGCCGCCCGCCGGGCCCGCCGGCTGAGCCATCCCGCGGGTCGGCGCTGCGCTCGGCCGCCGCGCCGTGTGCCGGCGTCTCTTCAGCTCCGGAGCATCGTCTCGGCGCGCCGCCGCCTCCTCATCCCCGGAACCCGCCCCGCCCAACCTGGCCGCGCGCGCCGCCGTGGGGGACCAGGCGGAGGACTGGGCGAGGGCCCGGCTACCGTGGGCGAGCGAAGAGCGGCGAGGACGCCGCGGCCGTCCTGACCAGGCCGCCGCTGCCGCCGGCCCGTAGCGACGCGATGGCGTCCGCCGGCCCCGCCCCGCGCCTCGCCGCGCGCTCAGGGCCGGGGCCGCGGAGCCGCCCCGCCAAGGGTCCGCACGGCCCGCAGCTCGGGTGTGCGCTCCGTGGCCAAGCTGACCGCGCCGACCGCAGCGATCCCCGGCCGCGCTGGGAGGCCACCGGCGCTGGATCCCCCAGGAACTGACTCGCTGGGAGGCTAATTTGGAGTTCGAACCCAGCCTGTAGCAAATTCCTAATAAAGGTCTCTGAAACCGCTCCGGCTCCGGCTTCCCCCGCCGCCGCGCCTGCTCCCGCCCACCCCCGGGCGGTCGGCTGGGCGCGGGTCCTGCGCCTCTTTCAAGCCTCCACACGGTTTCTCCCGAACAGCCGACTTCGTACTGCGCCCGGCTTCGCTCCTTCATCATCCCCCGGATCCTCCTCTGCTCTTTTTGGGGTAGTTGTCGCCATCGATATACCGTATAATTTACTTAGATGTACTGTTTATTGAATAGGTCCTCCCATTTTCATTGTAAGCTCCCTGAGGACAGGGACCTTTATGGGGTTTGCTCACTGACTTCTCCCAAGTGCGTAGATGAGGGCCTGGGATATAACCATGTTGTAAATAATTTGTAGACATTAGTTTCAGCGTCCTTCCGGATTCATTTTGTAACGTTCGCACAACTCCTCCCTAAGGATGTCTCCAGTGATCACACTCATCATAGTTCAGTGAGCCCAGTATGTTCAGACGATGTGGAATTAGTATCAGAGTGGCAACATTGAACTGAGGGGAACAAGCCGTAGAAGAAAAGAAATACTGCACTCCCCAGAACCTCGCTGACTTCATTAAGTTATGCAATATAACATCATTCTTAGATAAAATAATCACTCATTGGTAAACGAATTTAATTGGTAACTTTCCATTCTGAGGCTAGTGCTAAGAACCAGAGAGTAATTTAAAGTATCAATCGAGTAAGAAATTTACAGTAATTACCAATTAAACTTTTAAGGCAGCTTTGTGTGTAATATTAGATCCCACGCTCTTAACCATTGCATCTTGCACTAAAAATTACAAGGGTCTATTACCAATGCTTAAGATATCACAGTACATACAGCAGTAGTAGGGAAAAGAGAGAAAAGCAAAAGGTATTTTAAAAGAGTAAGGAATTGAAAGGGGGAGAAAAAAGCTTCTTCCTAATCACCTTATTATAATTTCACTACAAGAGATACAAAAAAAAAAAAAAAAACCCTTAAGCAATATTATAGGTTCATAATCCCATTGTAAAAATGCCCCTATGTGTGCCAAACCTTGAGAAGAAAAGCCTAATTCCTTATATGATACAGATCGGATGGATAGATATGGATATATAGATTCATAAAATCTTTTGATTGAAAAACTGGGAAAACATATCCAAATTTTGCTACCTTAAAAGTTTAGATTCTGTGTGAATTCTGAAAATACAGAGGGCTTTAAAACAGTTTGAACAATGAACAGCTAAAACGGTCTACTCTTGTGGACAACACTACCATCTCGTGGCCTTATGGGATATTGCTGTTCCATTGCACTTGGACAACTACAACAAAAATCACTTATGTATTTGTCCTTATCTTTACTCCCTCCACAAAACACAAGTCAAATGAATTAATCAACTAATGAATCCATGAGCCAGTCCTCGCTACTCCTGGTAAAGGGCAATAAATAAATTTCCAAGTAAAGGTAACTGAAAGGAAGAAGGAAAGAAGTGAACATGAAGAAAAATCCAAATTTCACCTGAAATGTTATCGTTAAAAGATATATTCTTTAAAACAAATTCACAACAGAAAGAGTTTTTCCTCTCTTTTTAAAAAAGATTTTATTTATTTATTTGAAAGCGAGAGCATGAGGGGGGGAGGGTCAGAGGAAGAAGTAGATGCCCTACTGAGCATTAGCGGGATTTGATACTGGGACTTCAGGATCTTGACCTGAGCTGAAGACGGTTGCCTAACCAACTGAGCCACCTAAGTGCCAAGATTCTTTCCTTTCTTAAGTGATAATTTTTAAATATACATTTTGGGAAGAAAAACAACATGGCATTGAATCACAGGAGGATTATATAAAATAGGGCTTTTCCCCCCCGGATACAAACTCATAACTGATATACTGTATTTAAAGTAAATTTCTTGCCTTTGAGAGCTTATATGGAATTAAGTTGAGGCAAGATGACAAGCAGAATGTTAATATAGAGGAAAACATAGAAGATAAATCTTTAAAATCCTAGCTATATTTTATTATAAATCTATTTATTATATAACCTGAACATCTGATTCCTTTTTGTACAAAGATAGTATAACTTTTATATGATTTTTCAGAACTCTTTGAAATTTTGA
Source organism: Mustela putorius furo (assembly GCF_011764305.1). NCBI lineage: Eukaryota > Metazoa > Chordata > Mammalia > Carnivora > Mustelidae > Mustela > Mustela putorius. Next base: position 6,364,556 of record NW_025422010.1, on the reverse strand, counting down.
TAAAGGCCCATGTCCATCATCATAAGACTCTGAGAAAGTGACTTGACAAGACTATCAGAGGTCCATATATACCCAGGACTCAGTCAGGACTGTGGAATAACTTGGAATAACCTTCCCATTTTCTCATTTTCAGTTCAAGTTCAAAGTTTCTAATACCTTGGGACAGTATATTTTGTCCCAATTTCTGTCACTGATTTTATTTTTTTTTATTCTTGGCTTCACCACTTAAAAAAAAATGCTTTATATATTTAAAAGGAACAAGTCAAATCAACATGTAAATATCTTTTTCAAAGTGCTATAAGATCTGTGAAAAATAGTGGCACATGTTACTCTGAATATGATTTTAATATTCATTGATTTTGTTGCTGCATTTATTAAAAATGGAATCCTTGAAATTTTTTATCTTATATTTACTTATCATTTTTGCAGAATAAATGTACTTCATGCTTCATACTGTGGACATGCTGGCTGAGCTGCTCCGAGTCTTTCAGGGAGCAAGGCCTTCAGGGAGCACAATCTGCCTGTGCAGCCCAAGCTTAATCCAGTCACTCCCAGACAATTGCTCCTAAGAGGCACATTCACCTAGAAAAGTGCACCAAAAAGGAAAAAATAGAACAGCATATTTTTTTCAGTGACATAACCTAAATTTTTATTGCCCACAATTATAATATTTTATAATTTTAAAGTGATAATCTTACATTTTCAAAGTGCTTTCTTCAGTTATACAATTCAAGGTCAAATATTACTATCTCTATCTTACATATGACAAAATATAGAACTAGTAAATGAACGAGGTAGGACTGAAATCCAGGACTCCTGAACAGCTCAGCTCTTTCTGCTACTTACATCTCTCCACATTTGCATAGAGCAAGAAAAAAGTCCTCACACTTCATTCCTCACTCCAGCAAGCAAGAGTAGTAAATAAAAAGCAAATGCTTTAAATTTGTACATACCACCACAATCAACCAAAATTTTGGTATTTTAAATACCTTGAATGAATGATGCAATGCCCCATCTCCCTCTATTGGTTTTTGTGAGTTCACTGGCATTGAGTTTCACCGTAGAGGTGATCTCCCCATAGCAATTATCTTCAAAGTGATCTATAATAACTCCACCCATCAAAGAATTCCAAATTATCACTCCCCTAAGGAGGCTAATTCCATCAACAACCCTAAATGCAGTTTGAAACTCATCTCCTGTAATTTTCATAATCAAACTAAATATTAGCCCCAAATCTTTAAAATTAGTCATGGAAATTAGCATATAACCTCATACATAGAATCAGAAGTACATAGACCAGATAAGAACACAACAAAACTGGATTCCTTTGATCTGTAAACTTGTAAAAGAATTAAGTTTTGTATCCAATGGCAGAGATATTGAGAAACATTTAGAAGATACTCATGAATGCCTTTTTCTAAGTGGTACCCCAAACCAGTGTTTTCCACAACATATTCATTCTGTAGCATCTAACATATTTGAAATTTACGTATCCTACCTTGATGAGATCAAGTTACATACCCACTGATAAAAACTGAGGAAAAGTAGAGGAACAAGGCAAAATATCTAACAGTAGCATATTAGTATGTTCATGAAGGATTCTGGAAAATACTAGGTCAAACAATAGTCAAGTTTCACTGTCATGTTTCACTTTATTAATGTGATTCTCCTTTGAAATAATTATTTTCAAACCAACAAGGACAGATGGTCTTCTGATTCTGAATATGAGTGGAATTGTTAGCCCCAATTAGTAAAAAAAAATTCAATTTGGAGAAGACCTAGATCTAAATTCGAGGCCATCCACTATTTTACACTTAATAAAAATACGAGTCTGCAGAGGTTAAATAACTTACCCCAAATTACTGACATTTGCCAAAAGTACTTCAAATATACTTCCTTTAACATAAGCTTTCCAGATCCTGTTTTTTAGCCATATTACCTATTTCTCATCAAATTTCAAGTTAGGGTAAGCAGTAGCTTATTTCTTAATTCTAATGGAAAATAGAAAACAATACAAGGCATGAAAATATTTGATAGCAAAATTTTGATGTTTGACAATACTTGCTTGAAAATGTAGAATTCTCAATAAGACTTTTAAGAAACCAGAATTTTAGGTTGTATAAGTTGAAGAGAATGAATGCATTTTCAGATTGAAGTAATACTTTGTTGATGAGACAAATCTAAAATATTTTTCAAACCTCCACAATAAATTTTTGCTTTGCTTTATACAAAAAATATGGCACTTTTCTTATTGTTCAAAAGATTTTTTTTTTTTAACTTAACGTGCCAGTAGAAGTCTGGAGCTTCTCTGGCTCTACTATTCTACTGTGATTCTGTAAAAGGCTCATTTCTCTTCCAAGGTCAATATATAACTAACACAAAATATGGCTTACTTTTAATTCAATTAAATAAGCAATGAAATAAAGCCTTGCTTTGGTACTTTTTGTGGAAGGGTATATAGGTTGGGCTGTACTTATATTTTAGTAGTGCTTTGCCCTCAGGTTTTTCCCTTGAAATATTTTTTTAACCGGAATTCCTGTGTCCTTTTGATCTTTTCTTGATAGTCATTAATGGAGTACAATATCTTTCTTTCTCTTATTTTCTATGCATGTTCATTTCTCTTGGGAACAGCGAGCATAATCCTTGCTCCTATTTTCTACCTCATAATCATTGCCAAGAGATGTTAGAAAAAAATCATTGACATTAAAATTCACAAAGATGTAACTCCTAGATCTCAACCTAAAGCTATGACATTTTAAACACACCTCCTAAGCAGCTCTTTTAACGGTATAAAATTATTCACTAGGCACCTGGGTGGCTCAGTCGGTTAAGCGTCTGCTCCCAGGGGATCCCAGTCCTGAATCGGGCTCTCTGCTCAGCGGGGAGCTTGCTTCTCCCTTCTCCCTCTGCTATTCTCCCTGCTTGTGCTCTTCTCTCTCTCTTTCTATCTCAAATAAATAAATAAAATCTTTTAAAGATTTTATTTATTTGACAGACAGAGAAAGCAGGGGTTGGGAAATGGCAGGCAGAGAGGGAGAGGGAGAAGCAGACTCCCTGTTGAGCAGAGAGCCTGACATGGGGCTCAATTCCAGGATCCTGAGATCATGACCCTAGCCAAAGGCAGACGCTCAACCGACTGAGCCACCCAGGCACCCTTAATAAAAAATCTTTTAAAAAAATCATTCCCTTACAAATTTGGTAATTATCTTCCCTCAACTACGATATTGTCCTAATGTCATTGACATTTTCAGTTTTAACTGAATTATATAACGTTCATTATTTTTCTCTGTAGCAGAAGCAATTTTTTAATTTTATTGATTTTGTAAGATTTTAAATATTGGGCCAACTTTCCTCAGCTAAAGCAGAGGACTAAAGCAACCATCAAGATAAGTTAGGCCAGGGGCACCTGGATGGCTCAGTGGGTTAAAGCCTCTGCCTTCGGCTCAGGTCATGATCCCAGGGTCCTGGGATTGAGCCCTACATCAGGCTCCCCACTCAGCGTGGAGCCTGCGTCCCCCTCCCTCTGTCTCTGTCTGCCTCTCTGCCTACTTGTTATCTCTGTCAAGTAAATAAATATTTTTTAAAAAAGATAAGTTAGGCCAACTGTTTATGATGTTTACTTGATCAAACACATAAAATAGAAGACATTCATTTATATAACATTCCTATGAGCATATCTAGAGATATTTGAAATTCTCATCCAGTTATGTTTATACTCACGAAAACTTGCCATTATGCAAGAGAGTGATGATACAGTTTTTTTTTAAGTCCAATAGCATAGTGTTAACACCTTAAATTTGTCTTATTATGAAGTAAATTAATGCATTAATATTTAAAATTTTTTCAAAGCACCTGAAATAACTAAGATAGCAGCCTGCTGCATGCCGGTTAGTAAGTAAGGTAGAATTACAACAATATTAACTTTTACCTATGCAGTTCACAACACAAAAAGTAGCATTTTTCAGTGATTGAGTACCAAATGATTAGAATCTCTATTACATGTATTTTAGAAGAAAAACATCACATAAAGACATATTTCAAAAAGGCTTAAGCTTATTTTGAAAATGTCTTTGAAAAAGAACCCAATATTGTCATAGAGTTTTACAAAGAGGTAACTTTTGAGTTAACTTTCTCTATGATATTTAAAACAACCTGTACTTGTATTACAAGTTATTAGCTGATTTTTACAATCAGGTATGTTAAAAACTGAAGATTCCAATTTAACATTTTTGAACTAATCTAAAAACATTAGTTTTCGTGATGTACTGTCAGACAAAAAGTAATCAAGTTTCGTTTGAAACATTATTTATAACTTTAGCTTAAAAAATTAAAATTCCATATCACTGGAATCAAGCTAGTATAAATCTCAAGCTGATTCTTTTAAGTTTTTTAAGATTTTATTTATTGATTTGAGAGAGAGAGAGAGTGAGTTAGAGAGAGAGCATGAAGGGGGAGAAAGTCAGAGGGAAAAGTGGACACCCTGCAGAGCTAGGAGCCCGATGTGGGATTCAATCCCAGGACTCTGGGATCATGACCTAAGCCGAAGGGAGAGGCTTAACCAACTGAGCCACCCAGGTGCCCTGATTTTTGTTAAGATGTATATGAGAAACCCGAGAGCAACCATCAAAAAATAAATAAACTTAAAAATAGTGACAAATTATTAAAGACATTTACATTTAAATTAGAAATTAAAATTAGAAAATATTTACTTAATGCAAATGAAAGCAGTAAAGGAGAAATAGAGGAAAAAGTATGAAACACAAAACAAAAAGTTAAATGGTAAACATAAACCCAGATATATAAATAAGAACATAAAATGTGAATGGATATAATAACACAGACAAAAGGCAGAAACTCTCAGACTGAGGGGGGAAAAAACGATTTGACTTTACACCATCCACAAGAGATACTCTTTGTGTTGAAAGATAAGAATTCATTAAAAGTTAAATAATGGAAGAAGATATAATCATGCAGATGGCAACCACAAGAAAACTATATATATATATATATATATATATATATATATATATATTTTTTTTTTTTTTTTTTTTTTTTTTTAGTGGGCGCAAGCCGCCCACCAAAACAAGCCTCCCACCGTCACCCACACAGCCACCCAGGCCAAGAAAACTATATTAACATCAAAAAAAGCAGACATTACAACAAGAATATTATTAGACATAAAGAGGATTTTTTATGATAAAAGAATATATACATATAACAATTACAAACATATAACAGAGCACCAAAATACATGAAAAAAAAAAAACTGATAGGAAGGGAGAAATAATTCAACAGCAATAGTTGGAGGACTTTACTACTCTACTTTCATTAAAAATTGAACAATTAGAATAGAACCATTAATGGATTGATAAAATATTTGAACCCTATAAACCATTAGACCCCACATACACTACAGAACATTCCACCCAACAATAGAATATACTTTTCTCTGAAGTGCACATGTGAACATTCTCCAGGACAAACTATGTTAATTCCTAAAATAAACACCAATAAATAAATCAATAGCAGGGGGAAAAATTGGGTAATTCACAAACACATGGAAATTAACACACTCCTAAATAGCTAATGGGTCAAAGAAGAAATCAAAAGGGCATCAGAAAATACTATGTGATGGAAGAAAAAAAACATACCGAAATCTATGGGATGCATCCAAAGGAGTGCTTAGAGGAAAATTTATAGCTGCAAATGACTATGTTAAGGAAGAAGAAAGATCCAAAATCCGTAAGTTAACCTTCCACCTTAAGATACTAGAAAAAGAAGTACAACTAAACCTAAAGCAAGAAGGACAGAAATAATAAAGAACAGGGTAGAAATGAATGAAAAAGGAATAGAAAAACAACAAAGAAAAATCAATGAAACAAACCCTAGTTCTTTGGAAAGATCAACAAATTGGGGGGAAAAAAGAGAGAGAGAGAGAGAGAGAGAGAGAGGTCTCCCATTACTAGAATCAGAAATGAAAGAGGAGTTACTACTACTGACTTTATGAAGAAATACTATGAACAACTGTACAGCAAAATTAGATAACTTAGATGAAATAGATAAATTCCTAGAAAGACACAAAATATCAATACTGCCTCTGGAAGAAATAGACAATCTGGATAGACTTATAATAAGTGAAAAAACTGAGCTAGTAATTTAAAAACTACCTATAAAGTAAAGCCCAAGCCCAAAAGATGGTCTCTGAATTTTACCAAAGTGAAAACTGAATCAACTTGGGGCACATGTGTGGCTCCATTGGTTAAGTATCCAACTCTTGATTTTGGCTCAGGTAATGATCTCAGGGTTGTGAAATCAAGCCCTGCACTGGACTCCATACTGGGTGTGGAACATGCTTAAGATGCTTTATCTCTCTCACTCCCTGCCCACCCCCAACTCATGTGAACTCACTCTCTCTCCCTTCTTCCCTGTCTTAGAAAAAAAAAAAAAATCAACTTTCCACCAACTCCCAAAAAAACAGCAGCAAGGAGCACTTTCCAATTCATTTTGAGACCAGCATTACCCTGATACCAAATCAAAGACATCACAAGAAAAGTAAACTACAAACCAGTATCTCTTATGAATACAGACAGAAAAATCCTCAGCAAAATACTACAAACTGAATACAGCAGCCTATAAAAAGAATTACACACCACCAATACAATTTATCCCAGAAATTCAAGATTGGTTTAACACTTGAAAATCAATTTACGTAATACATTATATCAAAAAATCATTTTATCTCAATAGATGCAAAGAGAGCATTTGACAAAAATCCAGCACCCTTTCATGATAAAAATAAAAACAACTAGTAGCTAGATGGGAACTTCCTCAACCTAATAAAGGGCATCTATGAGAAAACTAGTTAACATCAGACTTAATGGTGAAAAGAATGATTTCTCTCCAACAGCATGAACAAGACAAGGATATTTGCTCTTACCATTTCCCTTCAACCTTGTCCTGGAGGTATTAGCCAGGGCAATTAGACAGATAAATGAATGATGAATAAATGAATGAATGAATGAATGAATGGGAGATATCTAGATAGGAAATGAAGAAGTAAAAGTACTTCTATTTGCAGGTGTCATGATTGTGCCTAAAGAAAATCTTAAGGAATCCACTAAAAAAACTATTAGAACTATTAAATGAGGTCAGCAAGGTTGCATGATACAAGATCAACATACAAAAATCAATTATATCTCTATACACTTGCAACAAACAATCCAAAAATGAAACTATGTAAAACAATTCCATTTATAATAGCATCAAAAAAGCTAAAATAGGAACCAACTTTAGTACTTCAAGGATACAATCATGAAAATGAAAACAATCCACAGAATAGGAAAAAATATCTACAAATCATATGTCTGAAGACTTGTATTTAAAATATATAAAGGACTCTTAAAACTCATAATAAAAAGACAACCCAAATTAAAAATGGTGATAGATCCAAATAGACATTTCTTCAAGGAAGATATACAAATGGCCAATAAGCACATGAAAGAATGCTCAATGTCATGAGCCATTAGGGAAATGCAAATAAAAACCACAAAGAGATACCACTTCATACCCAACGGGATGACTAGAATCAGAAGGTCAGATAATAACAAGGTGTTGGCACGATAGTGGAGAAATTAGAAAACTCATCCACTGCTAATGGGATTAGAAAGTAGTGCACCTGCTTTGGAAATCTATTTGGCATTTCACTAAAATGTTGGTTATCATATGACCTAGCAATTCCTCTTCTAGATATACATCCAGAGAAATGAAGACACATGCCCACATAAAACCACATAAAAAATATAGCAGCATTATTTATAATAGTAAAAAAGTGAACACAACCAAAATGTCTACTGTAAAAAGGGTAAATAAATAACATATCCATGTAATGGAGTATTATTTACCCATAAAAAGGAATGACATGATACATGCAAGAACCTGGATAAATCTAAGACATTATGCTAAGTGAAAGAAACCTGTCACAGAAGACCATATGTGATTCCATTCATATGAAAATCCAGAATAGGGAAATCTACATAGAAAGTAGATTAGTGGTTGCTTAGGGCTAGGGAGAACGGAGGGTAGAGAATAGGGAGATGGGAAAGTAATAGCTAAAGGGTAAAGGGTTTCTTTTGGAGGTGATGAAATGTTCTAATACTGATTGAAGATGGTTGTATCTCTAAATATAATATAAACCACTTAACTGTACACTTTAAAACAGTTATTAAATATGTGATGAATCATTAAATTCTATTACTAAAACCAATACTACATTATGTTAACTAACTTGAATCTAAATTAAAACTTGGAAGAAAAGAAATGGTTAATTGTATGGTAGGCAAATTATGTCAATAAAGCTGAATTGGTGATAAAATGTTTGCTTGTGTTTCAAATCAAATAGATTTCTAACTTCTGACAATCATCTTCCAGTTTTATACTACCATTCCTCCTATTCCCTTACTGTACATTATGTACAAGGAAACAGTTTTGTAAAAATTCAGTATCAACTGGCCAGGTATAATCAACTTGTAAATGGATTTCAGAATGAATTCTCTCAAAATACAGACAGTATGACTGAAATATTTTCTAGATGCATGTTAGTAGGCACTACCCCTCTACCTCAGTTTACTGAATCTCATTTTGAGTATACAAATAGTTGAATTCTACACCACAATGAATCTCAAGCAGCTCATTGCCCCTTAAGGGCCTCAGCTTCTCTAGGCCATCCTCCCTAAAGGTAATTCCGGCCTCATGTCAGGGACTTAATGTCCCAAATATTACTGTAATTTTTGACAGGTTATGTGATGAATACCATAAAAGGTGCCTTCCATATCCCTGTGTCTTGGGTAGAATAAGTAAAATGAAAATTTTCCATACTATATTGGATTGTAACTTGGTCATACCTAATAATGCCATGAGAGAAAAACTTACATTGTGCAGACAAAAAGAAGTAAACTCAAAGTCAGAATTTGATGCTAGAACAGGTCTGCTATTAGAGATATGTATCTTTAGACAGGGAACTTCTTGGCTCTGGATTTTTATTACTATATAAATTACGTGGACCAGAAGACCTAAGACTTTCAAGCCCCAAATCCCATAATTTCAAGCTATGACATATTAAAATGCATAAAGACAGTTAAAACTCTAGTTTTAAGACAGTTAAAACTCTATTGGCAGTTAAAAGAGACTGCCACTAATAATTACAGAAAAACTACAAAAACAAAACAAAACAAAATCAGTTACCATCAAAAACACTAGTGAACAACTGTTTTGGAGTATTAGTTCCAGTCTAAATTCAGTAGACTCAGAGAAGGAATCTTTCATAAGAATGTATGTGAACTGGGGTGCCTGGGTGGCTCAGTCATTCATTTCAGTTCAGGTCATGAACTCAGAGTCCCAAGATCAAACTCCACATTAGGCTCTGTGTTCAGAAGCCAGTCTGCTTGAGGATTCTGTCTCCCTTTCCCTTCGCCCCACCGCTTGCTCGCTCTCTAAAACAAACAAATCTTTAAAAAATAGAGAGTATATGTGAAATAATGACCAGCTAATACACTTCTCTACTTAATATCCATGTCTACTTCAACACTGGTATCATGTAGTTAACTCACAAACCAAATACAAATCAAATGGAATTGCAATGATATGCCAACCACATCTCAGAAGAAAAATTAAACATTTAATATCCATTTACATGCATTAATGATTATAACTCAACTTGTGCTTTAAATATAGCATATGCTATAAACAATTTAGGTTTTCAAAATTAGATGGCTTCTATTGTATGTTTAGCTATTTTGTTTTTAATATTTTATATACGCTTTGGCTAATCTTAAATTATTTCTGAACTACCAACAGCTAGAAACCAATGCTGCCTTTTCATTGGTTTAAAAGTTAAGGGCATGTTAAAAATCAGATCATCTAATTCCTGTACTTATCTTAAGTAGAAAGGACAAAACTGTTATCTAAGAGTCAAAAAAAAAAAACCCTGCAAAAATTGCCAACTGTAGTCTAACCTAAAATATGTTATTTAGTACAGCATGAAATCAAAAGTATGAATGGGATAGTTTAAGCAATCAATGATTTATAACAATGCCTTCTGATGGTCAGTTACATGGCACAGAATACTACTTTAACAGCAATAAGTCTTTTCAGATATAAAGCCTACTTTTCATTTGGTTCAAATCTTATCTTTGTTAAGAAGTAGAAAAGTGGGTTTCAAATATGTGTACTTTCCAGAACGGCCAAGTTATAGATGTATTTTTGCAGATAATAAAAAAAAAATGTATACCTCAATAATAGAAAAATAATGTAAAGGTATCTGGAGTGTTCACTTAGTTTGAACTAAATTTAATACTTTATTCAACAGGCTCATGCTTGAGTAATAAAATTTCTAGGTTTCTGATATTCTTCTACTAAATAAATATACCTATATATTATACACACATATATATGTATAGAGGACTGTATTAGTGTACATATTATCAAAAAGAACACATTAAAGACATTATATTAAAAAATTTTACATTTTTAATACAAAAACAACTTTTATGACAAATAGACAAGGTAAATTTAATTTTTAAAAAGAAAAATTTCTGGTAGAGAATTCTAGTGATAAATGCACTGAAAGAATCTTTTGGAATAAACCACCTTTATAGGAAATTATTCACGTCAGACTCTATTAAAGTGCAAAAAAGGAAATTTATTTTAGAACTCATACCAAAGACGCATTATAAATACATGTGTAACTCTGGTACAACAAGTCAGGAAGATATTACCCAGCCTCAGTGATAAGATAACCTTGATCTTAACATAGTCTGCCTTTTAATATGTGCCCCATAAATAGTTAATTCTAAAAGTTGAACATTACAAGCAATTTTCCCTATTGATAGCTTTATGAGTAATTCCGGTAACAGAGGGAAAAGTCTTGGTTCTTATTTTGCTAATTCTCTAAAGTCAGGTCATTCTCACAAGAAACATCTGATTACTATCTTCAGTGAAAATTAGGAAGGATATTTTCAGATTTTTTTAAACAAGTTAAATCATAGATATTTATCATATATAAAAATAAGCAAAAGGTAAATTTTAGGGTATCTCTAGGTTTTACTTTTTTAAAAAAACATTAAATCATTTTATTTGCAATGAAGTGATGAAAGGAGTAACCTGTACAGCCAACTGGTATCCTGTTTTCTTTTTTTGGTTTTAAGTAGGTTCCACGCCCAGTGTGGACCCCAGTGTGGGCTGAACTCACAACCCTGAGATTAAGACCTGAGCTGAGATCAAGAGTGGGACACTTAACCAACTGAGTCACCCAGGCACCCACACAGTTGCTTCCTTTTTTTTTTTTTTTTTTAAGATTTTTATTTATTTATTTGACAGACACAGATTACAAGTAGGCAGAGAGGCAGGCAGAGAGGGAGAAGCAGGCTCCCTGCTGAGCAGAGAGCCCGATGTGGGGCTCGATCCCAGGACCCTGGGATCATGACCTGAGCAGAAGGCAGAGGCTTTAACCCACTGAGCCACCCAGGTGCCCCCACAGTTGCTTTCTTAAGACCAATGGATGAACCAACTGAATCAAGATCTGTGCAGAGATGCTGAGTGGACAGTTAAATCAACTGTCATGCAGCTCCTTAAAAAACTGCTACAGTTTTTTTAATGGTCACTATTGCTCACTTTTAAAACCAACTTTTAAAACTTGCTCAATTTTAAAGCAAATATCAGCATGGAGTCCCTCACACATGCTCATTTTTCAATGGCTTCACATAATGATTCTCCAATATAGAGTAGTCACATATACACTGATGGTTTTAGCACAATGGAAAACAAAAAGGAAGAAAGAAAAACAAATGTGGTTTTATAAGATGAAATCCATGAAGAGGATAGTAATGACTACAGAAAATCAGTAACAGACTGCCAATAATAATCACAGAAACCAGTTTATCAGTGTCACAACAAAAGGGTATGATTAATTTTTTCTAAAATACTCATTTTTGAGGCACCTCGGTGGCTCAGTCAGTTAAGTTTCTGTCTTCAGCTCAGGTCATGATCCCAGGGTCCTGGAATATAGCCCTGCATCAGGCTCCCTGCTCAGCGGGTTGCCTGCTTCCCCCTCTCCCTCTGCCATTCCCCTGTTTATGTGTGCTCTCTTTCAAATAAATAAAGATTTAAACATTTTAAAAATAAAAATAATACTCATTTTATAATGGATCAAACTAACATATTTATAAATTATTTATGTACTTTTATGTGAGGTTTGTTTTGTTATTAATATTTATGCTTTTCTGCTATTTGTTTTCCTACTCTTGCATCGAAGTCTTCCCATAAATCCCTGGAAAGTCACAAATATCCCATGGCCATGGGTAAACCACAGAAGTGATAATTCATCAAAATGTATTTTCACTTATTTAATAAATAAATCTGTTGTGAGGTTAATTTCTAATTATATAAAATAATCCCATTAATCTATGAAAAATAATGATATTGATTTTACTATGGCTCAAACCCTTGGACAAATAAATATCTCTGATTACCTGTTAATGTAAAGAAAATGGAGTAAATTTTATATTCATATTTAAACTACTGAATACCTGTAAACAAAGTAGCATTTATTAAAATAAAGTATACACTTAATTTATACTAAATTCCACTCAGATTTACACAAGTTTTTTATCCTTAATTTTTAAATACACACATGATTTTTTTCAAACATTATCAGTCAGGTATATACAAAAGTGAAACATGACATCCAAGCCAGTATATGATTCTTAAAATAACAACATCTAAACAGCTAGTAATGTACAATGTGTAAAATTCCAATAAAACACAGGTATATTCTTATAGAAATGTTAGTCCTATAATACCGAGCGATATTTACAAGCAAACATGATCCAAACAGCACATGCAGATTCAGGGTAAGTAAACACTCGGACACGGACTGCCAGTCGCACCTGGTCTCCACGGCAACAGATAATCTCTTCACAGAAAGGAGACCTATATAAGAAAGAAAGTGAACTTCTAAGTAAGTCAATATTTAAAACATCTTTTAAAAATCCTGTCTCTGCTACCAATAGCCCTCTGATTTGGGTTGACCTATTCAAATTATAGAATATTTCCTCAGTCTACAAATTAAAAAAATTACCCTGGACAAGATCAGAAATCCTTAACTGAGACTGCACCAAAATCAGTGGGAAAATTATCCCAACTCTCTAGAGCTACATTTCAAATTTAATGAATCACAATCTGTGGCAAGGAAAATAATAAATCATTACAAAAGTTCACCATGTGATTCTAAAATCATTCCCAAATAACCAGCCCAACAGAATGCTAAAATCGCTAGCTTAATAGGGGCATCTGGGTGGCTCAAGAGGTTGCACATCTTATTCCTGGTTTCGGCTAAGGTCATGATCTCAGGGTCGTGAGATTCAGCCCCACATTGGACTCCATGCTCAGCACAGAGTCTGCTTGTCCCCACTATGCCCCCACCTCATGCTCTCTCTCAAATAAATAAATATCTTTAAATTCCCAAGCCAATAATAACACTTATGAACTCGTGAATTCTACCTTACCGAAGACATGTAGCAAATGCACGCCTTGCATTTCTATATACAAAATGTATTGGGAACCCTTTAAAAGTGTGACCATCAGGGACAGCCCTCCTTATGGCATCTTGAAATTCTTCATTGCCTGCAGATATACTTGTTGTACGCTCAAATTCATAAGAAGCCAAAGCTGGTGATAAGAGATAGGAAAGCTGATCTTCCCAAACAGTAGTGAGACCAAGATCCTACAGCAATCAAGATAAAAAGAAAAGGTGAAATAAACTAATATTTTAAAAACCAATTATAAGCATTGACTATTTTAATATAGGCCAAGAGATTTTTAAAACATCATAACTTTTTAAACTTTCTATTAATAAATGTAAGGACACAGGCAAATAAAGGAACTATAAGTATCTGGTTTTACTTCTTAGAGAAAAAAACAAAAAGCTTTCAATACAACGATGTTACTAAAGGCTCCAAAACCTATACTTCCTTAATATCCACTAGAAAAGATTATATGGAAGAGTAGTACTATGGAAAACACAATGCCACTGAAATCTGAAATTGTATTTTATTTAGCTTTAAAGAGTTTAGTAAGATTCAATCTGCCTAATTTGATTGCTCCAACACAAATTCAACAGTAGTAGAAAAGTCAACAAATGAACTGCATGTATAATTAAACTTAAGTATTTATTTAAAAAAAACACACTAACTTTCATACTGTAGAGATAAAAAGGTGAAAAAGACATGCTATAGGCCTTCAGGGAGCTAAAAACATGTTTCTGTGGAACGTTAAAGGCAATTATGATTTCACCTATAACACCAAATGAACTACAGATATCTAGATACATGATATTTTAAAAACAAACATAAAAAAATTGTCAAAATTCAAAATATTTTGATCATAACAGATCTCTACCATATCCTCATTTTGTGTTCAAGGTTTTAACTGGTTCCAAGTAACCTCAAAGGTCTATATCATCTATCTTTTTACTGTGGCAAAAAGTAAATCTCACTTGCTGGTTTACAGGCACAATTACCTTAGTGATCAACACTAGTATCTAGCTCAGTTTTCTTCTGTATAAGTTCTTATAATGTAATAAAATACTGGTCTTGTTTGTAAACAAGATCTAAGAAAATTAAAAGGCAGTGTAAGTGATGGAGGGAAAGGGGCATTAATAAGGGGCTTTCATTCCCAGCAATATAGTGAACTAGGTCCTTGAACAACCTATTTCTAAGATCAAACTACAAACGCCAGATTAAATATTTTCCAAAATATACTTTTAGATGCTTTGGTGAGTTGGCAAGTGAGTACAGCAGATTTTAGAAGCCAAAACTAATAGTAATTGGGGACCCACAAAACATATTTGGTAAATCAGTTTGCCTTTGATGGCCTCAAGGAACACAGAAAACAGGATTCACCGAAGATGGGGAGTCTATCAGGGAATCCAAAAAGGTGAATTAGAAATAAGTCTTTGGGGATGGGGATTCTAGTCCTTTGACAGTTACATGTGTTACAAAGAACTTTTCCCACTCCAACTGTGCTGTTTTCACTCCCTGACTGGCTTCTTTTGATGAAAAAAATTCTTATAATATACTAATATTTTTTTTATTTACTAATATTTTTAATATATTTTTAATGTCTTCTTTAATGTACAAAAGAAATCTGAAGGGCTAAGAAATAAGAGGTTTGATCTCATTAGTAATCAGGGAAATGCAAATTAAAGCTAAAATGAGGATATACTTTTACATCCAGCTAAATAAGTGTGATAGGAAGAAATAAACAAAACCAACCTGGAAAAAAATGAATATGAAAAAATATAACCCAATATTTTCAAAGAGAATAGTATCAATAAGTACTTCACTAAAAAATCCAAATTAGTGGTATTTAGCAAAAGTCTGAACTAGTTTAACATTCTTCATTTCTAGAAGGAAGTAATGAATTCTAAAAGTATTAGTGAATTTAGAAATTTTTGAGTCTTAGAACCTAACTCTCATGACTTTCAAAACTACAAGCTTCTTAAGGGCAGGAACTAAATTTGCTTTCTTCAGGGCTAGAACAATGACGGCACTATCCCACCTGTCCCCTCCCCAAATTGTTAAATATATAAACAGATGAAAAATAAAGCACAAAACTACAAATTTCAGTGTTAATTACCTTCCTGTGTTCTGACACTAGCAGCCTTAGCTGCATTTCTATTTCATTACTTGTTACTGAAGCATCAATTGTGGACGCACATAGAGGGGGAAAGGGAGGAAGGGATGTTGTAGCTCCTGGAGCACACACAGATTTGATTGCTTCTTCACTCATGGGTTTCCATTTGGATTCATCATTCAAATCAAATACACAGATTTCTACTGAGTCAGAGGGCTGACAATTTCCCAGGAACATCTGATGATTGAAAACACAACCAATTGTTCGATATGGATACAACGGTTTGGGCTGTTCAGCAACTGGAGATTCATCAGGATTGGCAGGTTTGTGGATGTACCTAAAAAAAGTAAATCATAACTTTCTATAATAAAAACTTAAAAATTAAAAAGGCAACACCTAATTGAAAAAGATATTTAAGGCTATAACTATTTCCGGGGTTAGAGTTCAATTCTTGCTTTTTCTTCTTATATTTCTACAATTTGATTACCCTTTAGTAATTGTATGGCACATATTATGATATAAAAATCAACTTTATTCAACATGAAAATATATTCTAAGTATAACCATTAAGATAAAAACCGTTTACGGTGCCTGGGTGGCACAGTCGTTGGGCATCTGCCTTCAGCTCAGGTCATGATCCCAGGGTTCTGGAATCGAGCCCCATATTGGGCTCCGTGCTCAGTGGGATGCCTGCTTCTCCCTCTCCCACTCCCCCTGCTTGTGTTACTGCTCTATCTCTCTGTCAAAAAAAAAAAAAAAAAATCTTAAAAAAAAAAAAAGATAAAAACTGTTCATCTCAGATAACACAATTAAAATAATTTAGCTATACATTAATAGGTACAACTAACTAAAATGAATAGCAACCCGGGAAAATTTCAGAAAACTAAGAAGATGGCCCAGGGCTGTGCCTTTAGTAACTCCAACATTTATAGACAAGATGAAGGAGAAATGAGACAAGCCAGACAGGAATAATTAAAATTGAAAGTGCTATCAAGAAGCTAAAGAAAGAGATGGTCCCAGGAAAGAGGGAGGAGTACTGAACTCCTTCCAAACTGATGGCAGTCAAAAGAACTAAGAAAAGTATATAGTGAATTTACCAATGTGGGGTTCGTGACATCAAATTTTCAAAAGAAATCATGACTTACAACCTGACTGATTTTTAGGTTTGGGGAAAAACATTAGAAAAAGCATATGCCAATTACACGAAATTAAAAATAAATCATTTATTTTTTACCAATATTATGTTGGAAGAATATTTTAGATATAAAAATTTTCTTCAAATTTAATAGCTATTTTAATTGAAGTAATCTTTTACATAGTTATCAAAAAGGCTCTAATAATGAAAATTATCAGTATATGCCTTTGAATACCATCAATATAAACAAAGAACCTATAATTTAAAATATTTACATCTTCATTTTTTTTAAGATTTTTTAATTTACTTATTTGACGGAGAGAGATCACAAGTAGGCAGAGAGGCGGGCAGAGAGAGAGGAGGAAGCAGGCTCCCTGCCAAGCTGAGAGCCCGATGCGGGACTGGATCCCAGGACCCTTAGATCATGACCTGAGCTGAAGGCAGAGACTTAACCCACTGAGCCACCCACGCGCCCATACATCTTCATTTTAATATCCTCGTAACAGAGTTGACAAACCTGTGTCCTGTTAAACTCTCCCAAAAAGTGATAGTTCCATCAGTTCCACAGGTCATCACCCACGCATGAGGTACTCCTTTTGC
Organism: Mustela putorius furo; assembly: GCF_011764305.1. Classification (NCBI taxonomy): domain Eukaryota; kingdom Metazoa; phylum Chordata; class Mammalia; order Carnivora; family Mustelidae; genus Mustela; species Mustela putorius. The sequence goes on along the minus strand of NW_025422010.1, from coordinate 6,347,134 downwards.
CTTAGTCCCAACACAGACAAAGGCTTCTAATCCATATCCAAGAAGAAGGCTGCACAGAAGGTTAGCATGATCTTCACAGTCACCCTAGAAAATGAAATCAATTAAATATTTATTCCTTCAGAGTTTCTTCACTAAATATCCAAATATACAAAATTATAATTTAAAAAAGTATTAATTTTTTCATTTTTTAAAGTTTTTTTATTTTTTAAATTTTTACGTAATCTCTAAACCCAACATGGGACTCAAACTCACAACCCTGAGACGGAGAGTTACATGCTTCACTGACTGAGCCAGCTAGGCACCCCTAGTTTTTTTCCTTTCTTTCTTTAAAAGATTTTATTTATTTACTTTAGAAAGAGAGAGAGAAAGAGAGAGCAAAGACGGAGAAGGAGAAGCCGACTCCCTGCCCAGCAGGAAGCCTAACTTGGGGCTTAATCCCAGGACCCTAAGATCATGACCTGAGCTTAAAGACAGGTGCTTAACTGACTGAGCCATCCAGGTGCCCCTAATTTTTTCACTTTTAATCATTAGTCTAGTGTTAAGCTTAAACAACTGGGGACAGGGGTAAGAATACGCTAACTTTAGAAGAACCTAATTATTTTACAAAGTCAGTGCTCACAAATCTGATAGTCATAACATATATACTTTAAAAGGGGACATTCAGATTCAAAAGTTTATAAAAAAACCTATATATAACAGAAAGAAAAGTAGCAAGATTTTAAATATGAATAGCTAAAGAGCTAACGGACATGAACAGATAAGATGACAAACGATATATCAAGAAATGCAAATATCAAGATGACAAATAATGTATCAAGAAATGCAAATACAGGGGCACCTGGGTGGCTCAGATGGTTAAGCCTCTGCCTTTGGCTCAGTTCATGATCCCAGAGGACTCCCTGGGATGGAGTCCTGCATCCAACTTCCTACTTTGCAGAGCCTGCTTCTCCCTCTCCCTATGCCTGCTGCTTCCCGTGCTTGTGCTTTCTCTATCAAATAAATAAATAAAATCTTTAAAAAATAATTTAAAAAAATAAAAATTAAAAAAAAAAGAAAAAGAAAAACGCAAATACATGGGAAAATACTCAGACTTAAAACAAGCAGTTGAAGTATCTGTATGTGATCATTTTTAGGTAACACATACTAGGAAAAATGACTGAAAGAACTAAATGTCAACAATGGCTGTAATTATGGGAGGTTACGTATCATTTTCCCTTCTATTTTGTAAATTTCCTTTGACAATATTATATTACTTGCACAACTTAAAAATATTATGAAAGTTACAAAAACAGAAAATATCTGATAATCCATAAAAAATCAAAATATTTAACTGTAAGGCTACAATTACATGAAGATATATATTTAAGTGAAGGATACAGGTAACATACAAAAACAAAAGTAACTATTAGGTTCAGTGGTAGCATAAGGGGCAATTTCTTTCCCCCAAATTTTGTACCAGTGGCTCTACACTGCTGTTTTTTTAATTATACTAGAACGACAGCATTCTAAAATGTCAAATTTGACTTTTGAAAAATAAAATATCCAACCTTTTAGACCTAGTAATTTCTATACTGAGATTTCAAAAGAAAAGTAATAATACTCCCAAAATAATACTCCCAAAGATATTCAATGAAAAAGTTCACTCACAAAGATCGCAACAAATTAGAAGCAAGCTACTGTATCCAAAAGAAACAGTTCCTACAATTTCAATAGTTAAGTAGATTTTATATATCAACTAAAGAAAACTTCATATTTACACACCATTAAAAGATGGAGATCATAGGGGTGCCTGGGTGGCTCAGTGGGTTAAGCCTCTGCCTTCGGCTTGGGTCATGATTTCAGGGTCCTGGGATGGAGCCCCATATCGGGCTCTCTGCTCAGCGGGGAGCCTGCTTCCCCCTCTCTCTCTTCCTGCCTCTCTGCCTACTTGTGATATCTCTCCCTCTCTCTCTCTCTGTCAAATAAATAAATAAAATCTTTGAAAAAAAAAGATGGAGATCATAAAAATTGTAGCAATGCAAGGGAAAATATTCATAGCATAATGTTAAATTATAAAGCAGAACACAAAATATTATTTATATCTCAATTATAATTATGGAAAAATGGTAAAAACACAGAAGAAAAAACAAAAATATAAAGAGAGATGAAAAGCTGGCAATAGAATTATGGGTGAAATTTCACCTTTACTCTGTAATGCTCTTGTTTTGTGCAAGAATAACTTTTTCAATAATTTCACACTTCTGGGGCACCTGGGTGGTTCAGTTGAAGCAGCTATATTTGGCTCAGGTCATGATCCCAGTATCCTGGGATCAAGTCCCACACTGGGCTCCCTGCTCAGTGGAGAGTATGTTTCTCCCTCTGACCCTCCCCCATGCTCATGCTCTCAGTCGCTCCCTTTCTCTCTGAATAATTATTTTTAATTTTTAAAAATTTAATAATTCAAATTTCTAACTTAAGATGTGCTTTCTCTTTAAACTAACTCAGGTTAAAAAAATTATGACCCAAAGGGTGATTATTTGCTTTAGGAAAGAATTATTTACATAATAATTTTAAATATGTACCATTCCTGCTATATTTGAAATAAAAAAGCCTAAATCCATACATACAACTTTTGGGAACCACAGCTTGAGAATAAATAAAAATAATTTTTGATAATGTTTAACTGTTTTCTTTCTTTCTTTTTTTTTTTTAACAGAGAGTGTGGGGAGGTGGAGAGAAGCAGAATGAGAGGGAGAGAGAAGACAATCTTAAGCAGACTCAAAGCTGAGTGTGGAGCCTGACTTGCGGCTCAACTCCATGATCCTAAGATCACGACTTGGGCCAAAATCAAGAATCAGATGTTTAACTGATGAGCTACCCAGATGTCCCTGTTTTCAATTTTTTTTTTTAAAGATTTTATTTACTTATTTGAGGGAGAACACAAGCAGGAGGTGGGGGAGAGGGAAAAAGAGACTCCCCACTGAGCAGGAAGCCAGATGCAGGGCTTGACCCCAAGACTTCAGGATCATGACCTGAGCCAAAGGCAGATAGATACCCAAATGACTAAGCCACCTAGGAGCCCCTTCATTTTTTTTTAAGGTTATTTATTTATTTGAAAGAGAAAGTGTGAGAGAGAGAGAGAGAGAGATAGCATGAGCAGTGTGAGGGGCAGAGGGGGAAACAGATTTGCCATTGAGCAGAGAGCCCAACATGGGCTTGGATCCCAGGTCCCCAGGATCATGACCCGAGCTGAAGGCAGACACTTAAAACAACTGAGCCACCCAGGCACCTCTCCTTCAGTTCTTTTTTAAATATAATTGTCCTAAAAAATCTCTAAGCACCCCAGTCTTGTTTTTATACTATCAACATTTTTAGGACACAGATGATTGAAAATATCACATAATCTATAAAATTCATTTACTGAAGTGAGTTAACATCAAAAATGTACACAAATTCTTAAATATATACACTTGAAACTGAACAAAATACCATGCAATCCAAGATTTTCTTCCATATCCATCTTGTACTGCCATTTTCTCTTTAAAAAAAAAATATATCGGGGCGCCTGGGTGGCTCAGTGGGTTAAGCCGCTGCCTTCAGCTCAGGTCATGATCTCAGGGTCCTGGGATCGAGTCCCACATCGGGCTCTCTGCTCAGCAGGGAGCCTGCTTCCTCCTCTCTCTCTCTGCCTGCCTCTCTGCCTACTTGTAATCTCTGTCAAATAAAATAAATAAAACCTTTAAAAAAAATATATATCATCTAAATAGATTTTAAAACATGAATAGTACTAGAAAGACCATGATTCTGGTATAAAGCATCGTCTCCAATTCACTTTTTTTTTTTTTTTTAAAGATTTTAATTATTTATTTGAGAGCGAGAACATGAGCAAGGAGAAGGTCAGAGGGAGAAGCAGACTCCCCATGGAGCTGGGAGCCCGATGTGGGACTTGATCCCAGGACTCCAGGATCATGACCTGAGCCGAAGGCAGTCGTCCAACCAACTGAGCCACCCAGGCGCCCCTCCAATTCACTTTTAAATTTACCTCTATATCTTAATTTCTGACACTACAGTACTTAGCTCCACCTCACAAAAATCACATTATGCTAAATAAGAAACTACACAAGAAAATAAAGATGCTTTTTTTTCTTTATGTATTAAAAAAAAAGATTCTGGCTAGTTCAGATTGATAATTTACCCACTTTTCTATTTTCAATAGAAAATAGAAATTCCCATTAACTATGATGTACTGCTTTTTAATTCTATTACATATGTAGAATACCTTGTTTCTACAGAGAAAGGCCAGCAGAGTGCACCACTGTTCCTGTTTACCTCCTCCTCCAATAACAGGGGCTCTTTCATAACCAAGGACATTAACAAATCTTGCTGCTTGTCTTGGAGTATCTAAAAGCCTCCCAGCTCGAAGTGGCTTAATATAGGAACAAACTGGTCTATTTACCCCATTTTCATCCTAGGAGAAGAAGAGAAAAAACATTAACTGTAAGGATAGATTAATTATTCCCAATTTAAACACTTTTTCTTAGAATATATTAATGTGGGACAAAATAATTCTGGATACCACTTATTGAGTGCTTACCCTGCATCTAACACTAGACAGCTAAGTGCTACGCATATAATTTCTCTTTTAATCTTCTTAACATCTCTTACTGTTTTCATTTCATAAATGAAGAAACTGAAGCTACAGGTATTATGCAACAGAACCAGGGTTCAAAACCCTCAGCGGTCCCCAAAACTTGTGACAGTAAGAACTTCAACAACCATGATTCGGCAGTTTCACTCCTGGATACGTATCTGAAGCAACTTCAATCAGTATCTCAAAGAGACTTCTTTCTGCACAACCATGTTCCCTACAGCATTACTCACAACAGTCAAGATATGAAAACAAGTAAAATGTCCTTTAATGGATGAATGAGTACAAAAAATGTGGTATTACATACACAATAAAATATTATTTAGCTATAAAACAGGAGATCCTGCCATTTGTGACCACATGGATAAATCTGAAGGGTATTATGCCAAGTGAAGTAAGTCAGACAAAGACAAATCCTGTATGGTGTTACATGCGAAATCTTTAAAAAAAAAAAAAAAAAAAAGGCTGATTTCATAGAAATAGAGAAAAGAATTGTGGCTGCCAGGGGTCAGGGAGAGGGAGGAACAGCGAAGATGTAGGTCAGAGGGTAAAAATTTTCAGTTATAAGGGTAAGTTCTGAGGATCTAATACACAGCATGGGGACTACTTGATACAGTAAACTTGAAAGTTACGGAGAATAGACCTTAAGCATCCTCACCACCTGAGAAAGAGGTAACTATGTGAGGTGATGGATGTGTTCATTATCTTAATCTTGGTAGTCATTCCACAAAGTATACGTATATCAAATCATTATGTTGTACATTTTACATATATACAATTATATTTGTCAATTACTCCTCAATAAAATTAGAAGAAAAAAAAAAAAAAAGAACTCCTCTGAAAACAGAATATGCAGGTAGTTGGGGGATGGAGAGGGGATCTAAACCAAAGTATCCTTTCATATTTTCAAACAGAACTTAATACTGTATATCCAAACAGAATAACTTTTTTTATTTACTGATCCAACAAATTATCAGAGCTCATTTTTAGTTTGTTTCCATTACACTTGGAGATCTACAGGAAACAAGGATTTGTTAACCAAGCAAACTGAAAGCAGACTTTTAAAAATCATTTAAGGAAAACATCTTTCATTTTAAATATAAGATGTATCCTAGCATTTGAGCTGAATAACTACAGGGCATACAAAAAAAAATCTCTGATGACTGTCCACCGCTGCGCTTTTAGAGTTAATATTACCAAAGCCCCTATTTCCCTTAACTTCATTATTACGGAGATGACAAAGTCAAAGGACTACTTTCTATTCAAAATTCAAAGATAATTTAATAATCTATCATACAAGGCTCCTCAGAAACAAGGCTTAACTAAGTCAACAGAAAAATAATTGTTTCGATTATTAGAACCCAAAAAAACCACCTCTCCACTATAATCCCATACCTTAGTAAGAAAAACAAACCAACCCTATTATTTACATTTAATTATAGAGAAAGATCATGAATTTTTTTGATGTATTATTACAATCTGAATTGTAACTATGGTTCTCAACTCTAAAGGGCACTGAATTTTTTTCCCTGTCCTCTCCCACCCCACTGTTATCTCCCTGGCTCAAACACATCCCCGGAGGTCTCTTACTCTCCATCTCCCCAGGCTATCATGGGAGTCAGCAATAGAGATAGAACAAAAGGATCAGCCTGGAAAAAGCTCAAATAGAATGAAGAACCAAAGACAATAAAGGAACAGAGATAGGAAGAGAGGAAATTTAAGTAAAGGGTGTTTCAAGACACTCATTATTTTGAAAACAGAAAATCATGATTCTGATTTTGGAGGGAAGTAGGAAATTATTTGGATTTCTTTATATTAACTCAGTATTAATTGTTCATCTAGTATAATTTGAGAATATTAAGTCTTAAAATCAAAATCTGAACATTAAAAGGATAGCCTCAATCCTTATAACATTTTCTTAAAACTTAATGGCCTTAAAGAATAATTTTTGTAACTGGGGCGCCTGGGTGGCTCAGTGGGTTAAAGCCTCTGCCTTCGGCTCGGGTCATGATCCCAGGGTTCTGGGATCGAGCCCCACATCGGGCTTTCTGCTCAGCAGGGAGCCTGCTTCCTCCTCTCTCACTCTCTGCCTGCCTCTCTGGCTACTTGTGATCTCGCTCTCTGTCAAATAAATAAATAAAATCTTATAAAAAAAAAAAAGAATAATTTTTGTAACTTATTTTAAAATTTCTTACATTAGAAAATTTAAAAGCTATCATTAAGTGAAGTACTGTTGTACTATAGGAAAATAAGCAAGGGAGGAAGAAAAACTACAACAGATTATTAGGTATAACAACTGATGATTCTGCAGATGTTTGGTTAGGATAAAGGTAATTAATTGAGTTCCTGAGTGGGGCATTTAGTCCTATTCTTACCATTCCACTAACAGAGAGGAAAGGAATGAGGAAAGTGGATGCATTCGCCCTAAATCAATCATCAGTAGTAGCATCTTAGAATATAAGATACACTGGATGTTTCATTAAAGCAATATTTCTCGTATTATCTATAACATATCCCCATAAATGAAATGTCTTGAAAATTTCAGTAATTTCAGTATCTTAGCTTCTAAACACGCACTGTCCATAAAGGACACCACTAATCCTATGTGGCCTTTTACATTTTAATTAAAATTAAATAAAATTTAAAATTCAGTTATGCCACATTTTACATGTTTAATAGCTCTATGGCTATCATACTGGACAGCAGAGAACACTTCCATCACTGCAGAAAGATAGTTCTGCTGTAAATTGTTTTCTCTTATGCCTAAAAGCACTGGAAATTCATTTTCAGACCATGTATAATAATTTTATGGCTTAAAACTACAATTTTTGTGGGACACCTGGGTGGCTCAGTGGGTTAAGACTCTGCCTTCAGCTCAGGTCATGATCTCAGGGTCCTGGGATAGAGTCCCGCATTGGGCTCCCTGCTCAGCTTGCCTGCCTCTCTGCCTGCTTGTGATCACTCGCTCTCTGTTTTTAAAGAAAAACAAACTACAGTTTTTGTGATTAGGTTGACTGCCTTAAATAAATGTTATTGTTCCTTAACTTTGTATCTAGTCAAATATAGAATGCAGCAGCGAAAGACCCTTCCAGGAAACTGAAATAAGATAAACATTTACTCTCTCTGTATGTCCAGATGTGGTCCAGTCAAACCTACAACTTAATGGAGTCTCCACAACTAAGCTGCTGCTCGATATTCGGAAAAATTCTTCTCTCTTTTACACTATTTTTTATAAAAAGTGGCAATGCCTGGCCAATTGACAATCTCATATGGTCACCATGAGACTAAGTGACCTTATGTCGTTCAAATCTTCTTATAATGAATTTAAGAGATGGGAATTTACGTAATATGTCCTTAAAAAAATTCCCATTCCCTGATTTGTGTGTACTGGTATCTCACCCTTTTCCTCCTCCTCTTTCATTTGCCATTTCTCTGATCCACTCCCTCACTCACCCATTCTTCTCTGGTCCCAGATTCCACATGGTAATACAAAAAACAGACAGTAGGGAGCCAGTTATATTGTGACTGGTTTCTCTTTTCCCCATTCTGACATTCATTAATGTTCATTAATACCTTGTCTGCCCAGTCAAATAATGCATAGACAATGCTACTGGAAAGTGAGAAGCTGTTTTCCTCACTTCCACTAGTCAACTAGGCTCTCCCACTTCTAAGCTCCTCATCTAGAAACTCAACTACTCTTAGCCCATCCTACTAAATAGGGTAAAACTAGATGAATGCACAGGATCTGAGACACATTATTCAAAATACCACCACACTCTAACTCCTATAAAAGCATTTATGTAAGGCTGAATAAATATAAAATACAGATCTGATTATATATTTTATTCTGATTTGTTAATGAGAGAAAATAGGCTTGGGATACAGGAAAAATAGAAATAGATACATAGAACTGAAATGCTGCAGTTAAATATTACTGTCACTGGCTTACAGATTTTGGCTATATAGAATTATTACATGGAATAATGTCTTTAAGAAAATAGCCTAACACTCGGGTCATGATCCCAGGGTTCTGGGATGGAGCCCCGCCTGGGGCTCTCTGCTTGGCGGGGAGCCTACTTCCTCCTCTCTCTCTCTGCCAACTTGTGATCTCTATCAAATAAATAAATTAAATCTTAAAAAAAAAAGAAAAGAAAAGGAAAGAAAATAGCCCAACAATGTGTATATATATATCTAAACATCTATGCCCAGAGACCCAATTCTGCACATGAAAGCTGAATTTACATTATCAACTGCAAAGTATCCTAGTATTTAATCATTTAGTACGAAATATCATACTCCATGTTAAACAAAGTGCGTCTTCATCTATTTTAAATCAAATATATTCAGAAAGGGTTTTAAAAAAATTGAAAATGAAAAGCAAAATAAAACAAAGATATGTATGTTACTTAGTCAGTGAAAGTATTACAAAATCATATTTGATTTTTACAAATAAAGTTTCATTTGTCTGGAAAAAAATTTTTTTACAAATTCATGGTAAATGAAAATTACATATACAACAGTAAATCTCAAATACAGGTATGAACCTTCTTTACCTGTGCAAAAATTTTAACCAGCCGTGAGTTGTGCGAGGGTCGAATTTGCAAATATTCTCTCCACCATTGCTTTGCATATACAAGAAATAATCGTTCTTTCTCTGCAGTTTTCTGACGTTCCAAAGCAAGCTTGAAATTTAAAAAAACATTTTCTTCAACTTCTATTTTTTCTTAAATATATAACAATTCTACATACTTCTCTCCGTCTCTACCACCACCCTAACATAAGCTACCAGCTCCACCATCTGTAAGAGCCTCCTGACTGACTTCCCTCTGTCTATACCACCCCATAAACTCATCTCCATATAATGGTTGTGATCTTCTTTCCCAAGACAAACATTTTTCAATAAATCACACCCTCATTCTCTTGCTTAAAACTAGTAAGTGATAATTTTCTAAAAAGAAAGTACTCTCTAGGATCAACAGGTAAATATACTACTATGAAAACAAATGCACAAAGAAGAGACATTCAGGATTATTTACCTGTGTGTTCACTACTTCTTGAGATAATGTTTGATTGAGTGGTGGGTACATCTCAAGTTTTATATTTAAAATTCCCACAGAAACTTTTGATTCTGTGCCTATGAATATAAATAAATATTTAGAACTTCAGAGGTTTCCAAACTATGTATATTTAGTCAACCAAAGTCTATCTAAAATAGAGTTTTGTGATTTACCACTTACATGAAATATAGATAATATTCAACATCATCTTTACTCTTCATATTAAAAATGAACCAAATCAAATTAGTTTGTATTTTGCACAAAGACCTATTTTCTGAGTTTGCTTATCACTTTTTAAGGGGCTATTTGGGTCTACAAGATTTGGTATTCTTAATTTTTATCTTCGTTTAACGTATGACAACCAGATTTACATTAAAAACAAAGTAAAGCAACTGTTAACATCTCATTCTCAGAAAATATTTATACTTTGTCACATATAGTAATTCCTATGTATCCCTTCCAATATATGTATTTTAAACCCCTTCCCATTTCTCACATCACATTTGACTACAAATTTTTCTTTTTTTAAAGATTTTTTTTTGTCAGAGAGACAGAAAGAAAGAGACAGCCAGAGAGAGCACAAGCAGGGGGAATGACAGGTAGAGGGAGAAGCAAGCTCCCCACTGAGCAGGGAGCCCAATGTGGGACTCAATCCCAGGATCCTGGGATCATGACCTGAGCTGAAGGCAGATGCTTAACTGACTAGCCACCTAGGTGTTCCATGAGTACAAATTTTCAATCCATTCCTGGATTTAAAGAATTAGAAAATAAATACACTTTTTATCAGAACTATTAACTATTTCTCTGTTGAATCAGAACATACTTATTTCTTGGGTCACTAGTATGATTATCATGTTAGGCCTGTATCAGAAGACAAATAATGGGTATCTTTTGAAAATAAGTATCCCACATAAACCTTTTCCCCCTATTTTCTATTTAAGGAAAAACACACTTATCAGAATCTAAAGTACTAAAGCTATACTGTCCACTGGCTAGGTTATAGACTCTGTGACTGACTTAGTTTTAATACCAAAGTAATTCCTTTACATGTTATGCATAAAGTATTGGTAAGCCTTATTTTATTAACAAATATCTTTTATACATCAGATAGTACGCAAGAGTCCAAGGAGATAATAGTGAGTAAGATAGGCACCATCTCAATCCTCAGAAAGATGGGATTCATAGATCCCATCAATGAGCAAGTTAGTCTCTCTTTGAGTCCCACATTCCCACATGTTAAAGGCTGGAAGAATATCATTAACCCCATAACCTGTAAGAGCCACTGTTGCAGGAAGACACTGGTACTAATGGGGATGTACTGTACACTAGAGTATGCTGGAGTAGAGGGTTTTTACATATGCATGTGTGTAAAGAATCTTAATTTTCTTTACAGTCTTATATACAATCAAATAAATTTGAAAAAAGCAAGCATGCTAGCCCGATAAAGTTTTTCTTCCTTAAGGCAAGGTAAGATAGACTGTGAAGTTCTATACTCATAACATGCTTCATGACATCTCCCAAGACTAAAATACTAGAATCCAATTGCAATTCGAACAGAATTCCATTTTTTAAAGTATTCTTTAAAAAGATTTTATTTATTAGGGATACGGTGGTTGGGTTATGGACATTGGGGAGGGTATGTGCTATGGTGAGTGCTGTGAAATGTGTAAGCCTGATGATTCACAGACCTGTACTGGGCAAATAATACATTATATGTTAATAAAAATAATTTTAAAAAGATTTATTTATTTTAGAGAGAGAGAGGGAGAACACACACAAGCACAAGGGAAGGGCAGAGGAAGAGTAATCTTAAGCAGACTCCCTGCTAGTGCAGAGCCTGATGCAGGACTTGGATCTCACGACTGTGAGATCAATACCTGAGAGGAAACCAAGAGTTGGGCATTTAACCAACTATGCCACCCAGGGATCCCCTAATGAAATTCTTTTTACATGTTTCCTTCTTGGTTTATAAAGGTATTCAGAAAACATAAAATGTATCAAAGAACAAGCTGTGGCTATAAAAAGGGAACAGTGATTAATTATCATACCTACACCCATAAGTTCCACAGTGAGACTGGTCATTCCATTTTCTGAGCCCAAAACTGATCGCCATTCGAGAAAATAGGAAGCTACCAAAGTAGTCTCACCAAATATGTCTGTTTTGATTAGCACCATATGAACTGGATCGCTTATTGATAACATTGTTGTTGAGTCAGCCATTCTAGTTCCATCACCTGGGAACATAAACCAAACAAATGCACATTACATATTCTGTTAGGATAACATAGAAGACTACTTTTATTACAAAGGATACTAATAAAAAACTTATATCAAAACAAAAAAAATTATTTGGTTATGCCTCAGAAAGCATGCAACAGATTACTTTATAAAAAAAAATAGAATCCTAGGGTGCCTGGGTGGCTCTCCTAGTTAAGCCTCTCCCTTGGCTCAGGTCATGATCTCAGGGTCCTGGGATGGAGCCCCTCATCAGGCTCCCTGCTCAGCGGGAAATCTGCTTCTCCCTCTGCCCGCCCCTCCCAGCTTGTGCTTGCCCATGGTCTAATTAATTGATTTAAAACCCCAATCTTTTTCACTGGGGGCAAAAAAAAGTTTTCATAATGTATTAACCATCTTAGCAATCTAAAATTCTGAAGGTATAACTCTGTAACTTTGCTAAGTTTACAAATGTAAAGATTTCTGTGTTGAAATAACCTATAAAATATATTTACAGAAATAATGTAAAACTATTATAGGAATCAAGTATACAATTTTAAAGTTATATAAAAGAGAGTTACAAATTCCCATCCTAACTTTTATTTTTGAAGGTTATAAATCTAGCTGTCTTTCATATATAAGAGGGATTATGTCTCATTCTCCATTATAGCCTCAGCACTTTCCTAGCACAGGATAATGCACCTAACAGGCACTTACTGATTCACTGACTTTAGAGACAGAGAGCATGCACACACAAGTGGCAGGGAGAGAGGAAGAGAGAATATCAAACAGACTCTGTGTTGAATGCAGAGCCCAATGTGGGGCTGGATCCCACAATGCTTAAATCATTACCTGAGCCAAAACCAAGAGTCGGATACTTAACCAACTGTGCCACCCAGGGCACTCCCCATAGGCATTTAAATGTTTACTACTAACGAAGAAACCATTAAAACAGTAAGAAAATAATCTTCACGGAAGATTAATTAGCAGAAAATAAAGAAGGTGGGTGGAAGTAATTCATATAAAAAAGAGCAGTGGAGAAAATAAAAGCAAAGTAGGAAGATCCATTCATTATAAATCTCTCCTTACAGCAAAAGTTGTAATGGTTGTTCTACAATAAAACCTAACAAAGATTTATTCAGTTAAGTGACAATTTATCATCACTCCTTACCTAAGCTTTCTCGGTGTACTTCAAGTAAAAAGCCATCATGAAAATCTGGTTCACAGGCACATGGAACAGGTTTAGAACGAAAACGTTGGTTTCGAAAATGTAAACATAAAGTAAAGGTTGAACAAACTTGTCCTGGTAAAGGCTCAGGTTCTTGTAGATGTTCCAAGAAAGCTTTTCCACCCAAAACCTGAAGGTAAAGATACCTCCGTGTTGGATCAATATTAGCTGTAAAGTGTAGCAATATATATGAGGAAACTGCCAAATAACTTAAGGAATGTGATCAAGACAATAGGAAATAATAACTTAACAGAAATAAAACCAAAGACTAAATAAAGAAAAAGAGTAACAAATTTACTCTGTACCAGGACCATTTACAACCAGGGAAGAAAACAAACATAATATGATATCTTTATCTGAGTTTATATATATCCTGGCTACTTTTTCCCAGCTAGAAAGGAGTCAGAACCAAGGCTTAAGAAACTTTCACTTTTTAGTTGCTTATCCAACCCTCCTTTACCGCCACAAACGAACTCAGACAAGTATAAACTCAGCAAGTGTACTTGTTAGGTAACTAGCATTAAAAAAAGCAAGGCTGTATAATGTTTGTAAAATAAATTATTAAAACAGAAGAAACAGGTGATGCTGTTCTTGCTTCCATTCTATGATACATTAAATCTTCTGACATACACGCTTCACGCAAAATAGAATCTCAGGTGTTTTTTTTTGGTAATTAACCACAAAAATGTTAAGTATTTCATTTGGGAAAGAAGTAATGTTTACTATCAAACACTGCAGCACATCAATACGTAATACTGTGCAAAACAAAATCAATGTTAAAAAGAAATATACATACTTTTTTTTAACAACGTTGATTGTCTATCAGTAAAACAAACAGGTTGTTTTGGAGAGGAAGGTAGTTCTTGATCAACACTATCCTAGAAAGGCAGGAAAAAAATTGAAAACAAATTAGAAAACAAAAATTAAAGCTAAGCAAGGAAATGTCAACAATGGGACTAAATAAATAAATAAAATAAGTAATAAGTAAATAAAAATAGATAGGATAAAGCCCCCTCAAGGAAACTCTTATTTTCTCAGCATAATTAAAATAATGAAAAGCCTGTAATAAAAAGATGATGTGACTGGTCACACCTAAAATCTAATAAGGAATTTAACTGTCTTCAATGTCCACAGAACGCAAAAAACAAATCCTTAACATCTTAAACAAGGTTAAACTTTTCTAAGCCTAATATGACATTTGGCTTATGATTATGAACTAATTATAATAAGGGAATGACATTCACACAGCAAACGCTATTATTGGGTCAATTTTTAAACAAATGGGTTTATAAACCTCAAAAACCAAAAAAGGAGGCTGTATTAAAATACTTATTCCCCAGTGTATTACGTAGTCCATCCAATTTTTACATTATATTACCCAGGCATTATTAGGTCACAGTGTCTCATTATTGCCTCATTTTCAAAAGAAGGCCTACTTACTAATTTGTGCACTGAGGCTATCATCCCACTACTGACCTATTTTGTATAAAGAGATTTGAAGGTTCTTACACAATTATTTTCTTAAAGAAATGGGTAATTTGTTGATCATAGAGAACGAACTTCCAAAAGAATGTGTTTATTTTAAAAATATGCCTAGGGGCACCTGGGTGGCTCAGTGGGTTAAGCCTCTGCCTTCGGCTCAGGTCATGATCCCAGGGTCCTGGGATCGAGCCCCACATCGGGCTCTCTGCTCTGCAGGGAGCCTGCTTCCTCCTCTCTCTCTCTCTGCTTGCCTCTCTGCCTACTTGTGATCTCTGTCAGATAAAAAAAAAAAAAAAAAATCTTTTAAAAATATGCCTAATCTTAAAAAAAATTATAGGATACTAGTGAAAAAGAACTAGGTTATGGTGAACTAATTTAACTGAAATATGTAAACTTAAAATTATAGACCTAGAGAATAACAACAGAAAATTCTGTCATTTTAGAGAGAAAAATATAGTATGTAACTCCAATCTCTCTTATAAATAATCCTACTTGCTACAGTCAAAGGTAGAGTTAGCTTATCCTTGAAGTAAGGATATTACTAAACAAAAATGGTCTTGTTTTAAAGTGATTTGACTAAAAAGAAACCCCAAATATGGACCCTATAAGCAGCACTAAGCATGGGAACAAACTCAAAATTTTTCCCTTAACAGATTACTCACAGTAACAAAATTAAGTTCTTTCATCACATCATCAATGATTCCCCGACGTCTAAGGGCTTTGATCAAATCTTCTGTTGATAACTGTTGTTGATCTGGTGCCAATTCTTCCCTTATTGTCTCGGCGAGGATTTCCCTTATTCTGCCATGGACATCCATCTATGTGGAAAACTCGATTACAATTTACATTCATGAAGCCATCAAACATTGCCAATTAACTAATTTCTTTCTAAAACACCCAAGGAGGGAAAAAAAGAGGGAAAGTGGATAGACAAAATTCAGGAAGGCTTCTCAAGCTAATAGTAAACGTAACATTGTCACTAGAAGGCAATGAGAATAAAGGCAAGACTTTTTAAAAGAAAAATTTTAGGATGAATTTTTTTTTTTTTTTTTGGTTATTTCTGCTGGTTATCTACGTACTACCTTTGTTACCCTTTCCCCACAAGTAACACTCAACAAAAAAAGACCTTTTGAAAGAGGGTAGTATGATCAGGAGAACACAGACTTGGAGCAGGAAATCAAGAGAATGAATTTCAGCCTTGAACTTATTAGAGGTGACACTGAGTCAACTTTTTTACCCTTTATGAATCTGGAAAAAGTAGTGCCCTACCCAGATTACTGTAAGGCTTAGGTAAAAGATGCTAAACACTTACCACAAAGCCTTACATACAGGGGCACAATGAACGGTAGCTTTTATTACTTCAGCTTACCGCATTCAGCCAAGCACCTGAACAATCTCCTCGAACGCCCCACTATCACAAACACTTTCATTACAAAACCTTTAGTAACTTCCCTTTCGTGACTTAAGAACTGCTGATTTGGTTCAACTTCAAAGACACAAGTTTCATCCTTAAAGTAATTCTAATTCCTGAGTTCTGAATATCCACCTGCTCCAAACACAACTTGTACTGGATCGGATACCCAGTAACCGCAGGATGAACGCTCCGGCGGCACAGCTGTGCTCTCCCTCTGTGGCGTTCCGTCACCTCAAACTCTCACCAGCACCTGTCCGCATTGTTCTCTTTCACCAAGGCTAGGAAGCAGCCCTGGGCTGCGACCCCGGACCCCGTCCGGCCCGCGCTCTGTGCCCCAGAGCCTGCGCTCGCGTCCCACGCAAACATGCGCCGCCGTCGACCGGATCTCGGGACGCCAGGCTGGGCGCTCAGGACCAAAGGCGGCCAGAGAGGCCCCCGGTGGCCCGGCGCCCGCGGCCCTCACCTTGCTCAGCTGCTGGTGGATGAGCTGCTTCAGCTCCGAGGCTTTCTCCGGAGGCAGCGACATCTTTGGGGCCGGCGCCTCACCGCGCTTCTCCCCGCTTCGGGCGCGTCCCAGCCAGCCCCGGAATGCCAGTCGCGGCTGAGGAGAGCCGGCGCGCCTGCTTGGCCTCACGCAGCTCCCGCGGGGGCGCGACGCCGCGTCAGGACCGGCGCTGGGTGGGAGCCGAGGCAGCGGCGGCGCTCAACTGTTGCTTTCAAACGGCGCGGACTACCAGGGCTCGGGCTGCCCCCCTATCTGCCTGATCGCCTCCGCCTGCCGCATCCTTCTCTGGGGGTCCGCATCCCGCGAGCTCAGCGCTCCCCACCGTCCTGCCCTGCCAACGTCTCCGCGGGCACTGCCCGTCCCCATCTTTCCCCCCGTCGCGGGCCCTTTGCGCCCTGCGGACGGGCAGAGATGTGGACGGACCCTTTAGGACCCCACGCCGAGCGCCTCGGCGGACCCCGCCCCGCCCCGCCCCCGTCGCTAGGGGCTCTGGGGACTCCGACGCACCTGCGCGGCGCGGCGTTCGCGGTTTCGCTTTTTCGGGACCTTCGTTTCTGCCGTCGCCGAGCTCCCCCGGTTCTCCCACATCTGTGCGACCATGTTCGTTCCCTGCGGAGAATCGGTCCCCGACCTCGCGGGCTACACCTTCCTAATGGTGAGTCCCCGCTTTCGCGAGCACCGCGTGCCGGGCTTGGGGTGCTTCCTCTCGAGAGGTTTCTGAGGTGGCTCGCCACCGCGAGTCAAGGTGTTTCACCAGCCCTGGGACAGAGGGCGGTCCTTGCTTCTGTCTCAGGTTTGCAGCCTGCACTGCAGACCGGTGGTCGCTGGATGCGGCGCTATCACCATACGTTTCTGAGACGGGGGCTTGTAGTCTTCGTTGACTGTGAAACATAATGTGTTTGGTTGTTTCAGGTAACGTTGTGCATAGGTACGGGCCATTTTCTTTTCATTATATCCTAGAAAATCTTTCTCAGCTAGTAGCAGAGCCAGTCGTAAGCTTGCAACACTTGGTCACTAACTAGGAAACTACAAGTGAGGTAATAAAAGTTATCTTCGTCAGCAGCTAACATAACGGTTTTACTGCTTCTAATATTGCCCATATTCCGTCACTGTTTCAATAAAGAGTGTGTAATGTAAAAATATTAAATAAGACTAGGTCTTTGTCCTCAGGAGGTGTGCAGTCTAGTTGGAAACACACGTAAACCAGTAAGGGCAATAAATGCAAGGATAGTACTTTGAAAAGGGTACAGAAGAACCCTAGGACTTATTGGGAGGGGGAGGGACACAAGGACCTGTTAAAAGTTTTATGTGTGGAATCCAGGGGCGGGGCAAGAGGGGGAACCTCATAGACACAGAGAACAAATTGATGGTTGTCAGAGGCGGGTGAGGACAAGGGCTGCTTGAAATGAAATAAAGACAGGGAAAAGGTACAAATCCCCAGTTATAAATAAGTTTTGGGTGTCAATTGTAGGGCGTGGTGTCTATAATAAACAATACTGTATTGTATGTATTTGAACCTTACTAAGAGAGTAGATCTTTTTTTTTTTTTTTTTTTTTTTTAAGATTTTATTTATTTATTTGACAGACAGAGATCACAAGTAGGCAGAGAGGCAGGCAGAGAGAGAGGAGGAAGCAGGCTCCCTGCTGAGCAGAGAGCCCGATGTGGGACTCGATCCCAGGACCCTGAGATCATGACCTGAGCCGAAGGCAGCAGCTTAACCCACTGAGCCACCCAGGCGCCCTAAGAGAGTAGATCTTAAAAGTTCTCATTACAAGAAAAATTTGTAACTGGTTGATTAATGTTAAGTAAACCTAATGTGGTAATCTTTTCACAATATATACATGTATCAAATTGTGTTATATACCTAAGACTGGTAAAAATGTTAATGTCAGTCATATCTCAGTTTTTTAAGTGATGGTAATCACTTTTGGGCAATTTTCACCTTAATGGTGTATTCAAGGAATATGAATGAATATTAAAATTAGTGTATGATAAGGTATTGAAAAGGGAAATTTTATGTAATTTCAAAGTATCTCCCTGAAAAATATTTATTTATCACAAAAGGGAAAGGTATCCTTGCAGGAGATGAAACATATAAGTACTATATATTCCCATGTTTACTTTGGAGTAGAGACTTGACATCAGAATGAGGCAAAATTGAGTCCCTGATGTCAGGAAGTTATCTTAGGACAAGGAGAAGGGGGTGTGGGCGTGCTCTGAGAACTGGTACAACCTGGATGGGGTCTTAGGCTCGTTCTCTCAGGTAAGGATTTCAGGGTCTTGCCTGTTCATAGGCTGCAACCATATCAGTGGACCTTGAGTCCAGACTTCTCCAGAGACTGCTAGTAAGATACCTGGCAGAAGATTAAGATTTGTAGGGAAAGTAATGTCCAAAGGATTATTGGTGGTAACCTTGACAACAATAGAGCGGTGAAGGAAGGGAAGCCATATTGGAGTAGTTTGAATAAGTGGAAGAAGGGATGGAGACTTGTATATGTAGGTATTTGTTGATCAATTCAGAAATAAAGTTCCTGGTTGCCTGGGTGGCTCAGTTGGTTAAGCAACTGCCTTCAGCTCAGGTTATGATCCCAGAGTCCTGGGATCGAGTCCCACATCGGGCTCCCAGCTCCGCGGGGAGTCTGCTTCTCCCTCTGACCTTCTCCTCTCTCATGCTCTCGCTCTCTCTTACTTTGTCTCCCTCAGATAAATGAATAAAATCTTAAAAAGAAAGCACAAAGTTCCTGCTTATGTTTTAGTGGGCAGCTGAGGAATTTTGAGTTCGAAGAGACACCAAGAAGTGAGGTGGTAGCTAGGGGAATATGTGGGATCAAGGGAGGGTATTTTAGAAGAAAAGATTACAACATGTGTGTATATGCTGATGGGAAGAATCCAATAGTGAAGAAAAGGTGGATGATGCAGGAGAGTGAGGGTCTAACTAAAGTAGCAAAATCCTTGAGAAGAGGAAAGGGAATTACAAGAGAAAACCAGGAGATTAATAGATGAGAACAATGAGAAGTGGGAGACCACCCTGAGGGACCCAGAGAAACAAGATGGAGGGGAAAAAAAGCAATTGCTAGAAGAATACAAAAGAAGAGCTACATTAAAGAGATACTTTGGAAATAGAATAAATGAAAATCAGATGAGTATTTGATGTGGTTGGTAAGAGAAAAGGAAGAAGTTTCTTGAGTTAGGTAATTAAATGAGTAATTGTTGCTCTTTTCAAAAATACAAAATGTGAGGACAAGTTTAGGCAGAAGTTTAGTTTTGTACATGTTGAATATGCATTGCCTATGAGATAACCATGTGGAGATACACATTAGGATCTGAAGTTTGGATAAATATTTTGGGCTATAGATAGAGATTTGACAGTTGGACTCTTTGAAGTCATGAGGATAAATATGCATGTGTGTTTAATGTGAAAAAAAAGCTGACCCCAACCTTAGGCACTAACAAAGCAGATGGAAAGATGACCCAAGAGGACTTTACACTTGCCTTCCCACTGCTTGAAGTGTTCTTTTCCCTGGTCTTTTTGTGGCTGTCTTCCTTACGTCTTTCAGGTCCATAATTAACTGGTCAGCTAAAGTAATTCTTTTCTTGATCACCCTATTTAAAATTGCAACCAACCACATACATACGAACACTCTCACTTACTTTTTCTCCATAGCAGTTACAACTGTATATAGACATACCTCAGAGATATCGGGGGTTTGGTTTCAAACCACAGCAGTACAGTGGAATACCGCAATAAAGCAAGTCTAATGAATTTTTTGGTTTCCCAGTACATGTGAAAATTATCTTTATACTATAGTCTGAAGTTTGCAATAGCATTCAGTCTAAAAAAACAATGTACATACCTTAACTTTAAGATACTTTATTGCTACAGAATGCTGACCATCATCTGAGCTTTCAGTGAGTCACAGTCAATGATTGCAGATCAAATAATAACAAATAATAATAGTGAAAAAGTTTGAAGTGTTGAGAGATTTACCAAAATGTAACAGACACAAAGTGAGCAAATGCTGTTGGGAAAATGGTGCTAATAGACTTCCTTGAATGAGGGTTGCCACAAACCTTCAGTTTGTAAAAAAAAAAAAACACATTATCTGTGAAGCTCAATAAAGTGAAGCCTGCCTCTATTTCACTATTTTATTACATTAAATCACTCCGTCACTTGAATGGAAGCTCTATGAGGGCAGGAACTTTTGTCAGTTTGTCTTACTGCATTCCTAGTGCCTAGAGCAATGATAGACACGTGGTAAGTGTTCCACAAATGTTAGATCAGTAGTCTCAAAAGTAGAGGAAGCCTCAGTGGCAACTAATGAGTCTCCACAGCTACGACGTACCTGAGCATAACCATCCAAAGGCAGTCCTGTGATTAGTGTCTTCTGTCTAAACTTTAAAAAATGCTGGTAATTCAATGACTTAACGAACATTTTTGTGTTTTTATTATTTCAGCCAGCAGTATCTGTTGGAAATGTTGGCCAGCTTGCAATGGATTTGATTATTTCGACACTAAATATGTGTAAGATCGGTTACTTCTATACCGATTGTCTTGTGCCGATGGTTGGAAACAATCCATATGCAACTGCAGAAGAAAATTCAACAGAACTCAGTATAAATGCTGAAAGTATGTAAGACTTAAGCCTGTTTTATTCTGTTCTAAGGGAGAATGGTTTTAAATTAGATATAGATTCTACTGATACTGTTTTATAGCAGATGTGTACTCAGTGCCAGCTTTGTGCAGAATTTATGACCTGGTCACGTCCTGTTCTCTCACATCTGGTTCTTAGCCTTTTTGAAATAGCAACTCCTATAATGACCATACTTCTTTAACTAGAATTTGAGGTGGTTGGTTTGTTTTTGGGGTTTTTTTTTGCATTTTTTTTTCTTTCTTTTATCCTCAGTTTTAATTTCTGTCTTTCTGGCAAGTATAAGCACCACTAATACCAAGAAAGGGGGAAAAGAATTCCACCAGGTTCAGTTTATATGTTTAACATGCGCTACCTTACATTAGCCTCGTAGTCATCCTTTCATATTATTATAGAATCCATAATAATGTAATGTCAATAAGGCTCAGAGAGATTGAGTTGCCTAATAGTACTAGTAGGTGTAGGCTTTTCCTATGCCATAAATCACACAGTTCTTCATTGGACTATCAAGCTTGATTAATTGGGGAACACAGTTGATATTGCACTGACCATTGTGTTTGTAATGTGGTACTACTCTTAGCTAGGAGGGGAAAGCCATTCATCATGAAGCACAGGAGTATCCACTTGCTTTGTCGGCAAGCTGCTCTGTTGGTTGCTCAGTTTTCTGTTTACAATTTTAAGGTGAAAGCCACAGGTGCTAGAGTAGTATGAAAGACCATTGATGGGCTAAAAGACCAATGAAGAGCCTTCTTTTTTTTTTGGTCCATCTTATTGATGGTGCCACTAGCTTGCAATAAGGAAATAAACTTATAAAAAGTAACCTTAAGGGGCACCTGGGTGGCTCAGTCAGTTAAGTGGCTGCCTTCAGCTCGGGTCATAATCTCAGGGTCCTGGGATTGAGTCCCATGTTGGGCTCCCTGCTCAGTAGGGAGCCTACTTCTCCCTCTGCCTGCTGCTCTCCCTGCTTGTGTCCTCTCTCTCTCTCTCTCACAAATAAATAAAATATTTTTTAAAAAGAAGTCCTTAATATTAAAATTCCTCCAGGAATGATGGCTCTGTTAACACAAGACTGAATTTCAGTTACTGCCTTAAAGGATAAAGGGAGTGTAAATGGTAGAACTAGAATTTATATACTTCCACTAATGATAACAACTGTCATTTTATTATTTCCTATGAGCTGAACACTATGTGTTTAAATATATTAATTCATTTAATCCTCACAGCTACTCTTTGGGTAGTTTTATTGATGAGGAAACCATTGCACAGAGAAGTTAAGGTCACATGACTAATTGGTGTAAGTGAGCTTCTAAGCAAGGCTCTGGCCCCCTTAAGCACAACACCACTCTGCTAATACACTTTCACTCTAGTAGAACACCCACTGGGTTTTCTCTGACATAAACATGCATCAAGTCAGTTGGGTAAAGTCCTTTAATCCACTTTATTATTAAGATGAGGTATTTTAAAATAAATTATAAACATCATGACATTCTATCTTCAGGTATGCGTCTTTTAAGAACAATTTCTTGTATAGCTAAAATGCCATCACGTTTAACAAAATTAGCAATTTCTTAGTGTCTTCATATACCCTATCATATTCCCATTGTTCCAGTGTACCCCAAAATGTCCTTTTTTAAAAATATTTTATTTACTTATTTGACAGAGGGAGAGATCACAAGTAGGCAGAGAGGCAGAGAGGCTTATGCTGAGCAGAGAGCCTGATGCGGGACTCAATCCCAGGACCCTGAGATCATGACCTGAGCTGAAGGCAGACGCTTTAACCCACTGATCCACCCAGGTGCCCCCCAAATGATCCTTTAAAGTTAGTTTGTCTAAGCTAAGACCTATAGTAGTCATTTGATTATTGTGCCTCTGGAATTTCTTTTACCCTAGAGCAGTCTCTTCTTTTCTTTTCCCCTTCTTCATGAAACTGACTTATTGAGGAAGAAACTGGACCCATTGTCTTAGGGACGTCTCACTTGCTACATTTGATTATTTGTCATTTGACTTGTCATTTGACTTATACCTGCATATCTGTTCCTCTAGTCTATTTTCTGTAACAGTACTTAGATCCAAAGGCTTCATTAGATAAAAGCTAAATATTTTGCACCAGAATACATGAAAGGTGATGTTGGTTTCATATTTTATCACTTCAGCAAAGTAATGGGAAGCAGGATCTTAAAAAAGATAAGCATGATGCACTGATGGAGAACATGAGTGTTGCTATTATAGGAGCTGGTGTATCTTAACATTTTACCCATTCCCTACAGATACATCTCTTCCTACTATGTCTGTTGAATTGCAGTGGATGTGTATGTCAGAGATAGATTACAGGCCTGAATGGCCCACATCTCAGTCTCTTTCCCCTAAATTTGTGCTCTTTTCCCTAGTTCCAAACTTTCTTCTCTTGCCTCCTTTGTCCTGAACATAACTGGTAGTCACTAGACTTGCTGATGCACCATAGCCCCTAGTCACACCATACAAGATACTCCCCAAAAGACCTAAAACTGGAAGGACATGAACTACCAAAGGATTTGCTGAAGGCTGGGTTATTTACTGTAACTAAGAGCTTACTCTTCAGCACAGAAGCCTAATCATGCTTCCAAGAGACTCCATATTTCATTCTTGGTTCATTTCAGAGCTTCTTGTTTTTGGGCAGGGATATGTTAAACATCAGCAAAGTAGGCCCTTTCTAGAATGTGATGAAGGTTATGGATCCTTTTCCCAGAAGAAGAGCACACACATTGACTCACAGAAAATTTTACATTTATTTTGCATGTTCTCTTTCAGAAACTCCTAAAGAACACAAATGTGCCTATTTCAGAGATTTTATCATATGGCTAACATTCTTCTGCATTTTATTTTTCTCTTAATCCCAGTGAGTTTTGCTGTTCTCTAACAGAAGAGGGGAGAATATCAGAAACTAAAAACATTCTTAAGAATGATTTTATTTGTCATAATGCCAGAAGTTTCCAGAGGAATACTTCTCTGGTTTTGCAGTCAGAGAAGAAGAATAATTTTTGATATTTTCTTACAGTTATCTTGTCAGGCACGCCTGTGTGGCTCAATCCATTAAACGTCTGACTCTTGATTGCAGCTCAGATCATGATCTCAGGGTTGTGAGATCAAGCCCCACACTGGGTTCTGTACTGGGCATGGAGCTTGCTCAAGGTTTGTTTTCTCTCTTTGGCCCCAACCTATAAAAAAATAAAAATAAAATACATAAACCATTAACTCGACAGAAATGAATCTGTTCTGTAGAATAAAGGTCACAGATGCATTTTAAGGTACTATTAAAATATTTTAACTGAATGATATAGTTCATATGTTTTATATTTATTTATTGAAAATGTTAGGTATAAAAGTTCTTACAATTCAATTTTAGTTTTTATGTTAGTAATTTTATTTGTATGACTCCATCATTTTAAGTATCTTGTTTCATTTTTTTGTCTTTGTAGTATATGCATTGCCTTCGAAGAAGCTGGTGGCTCTTCAGTTAAGATCCATTTTTATTAAGGTTAGTGTATTTGTCATTTTAAAGTGATCAAATTTAAATATAATGAGAAAATACTAAGTATTATTGAGAATGAAGATTCAAAACTCAGTTCTGCTCTTTTTACTGTATGTACAATTAAGAAAAGTGTGGTTCTATAGAGAATATTACAAAATTTCAGAGGTGTTACCATTGTTTTATGATTATATTGAAAGGACTTGGGACATACAGGGTAGGTCTTATGTATTCTCTTCAGGTAGCATTGGTGAAAACATTTAAGCATAGGAATATTTTCGGTTTACTCCATTTGTGTTGCATTTCAACCAGTGGCATATACATTTAAATTACGTATGTGTCAGAATAAATTCTGAATCTTCTTTTCCTCTTCCACTGCTACCACTATTGTTCAAACCACTGCTACACGTTCCCACAAATACCTAATATTCTATTTGTAAATAGCACCACCAGTGATCCTTTAAACCTAAATCAAACACATCACTTCTCTCTTCAAACCCTCTGGGGGCTTCCTGTTTGATTCCCAGTGAACTCACAGCCCTTACTTTGGCTTATCCTGGTTCTACCTCTGTCCTGGTACAGTACCCACTAGCTATATGTAGCTATTTAAATTTTGATTCGTAAGCTAAAAGTAAATAAAATTAAAAACTAGTTTCTCCTTTACACTAGTTACATTTGAAGTTTCCATAGTAACATGTGGCAAGCAGCTGCCATAAAGAGCTCTGCTTTTATTACAGAGCGTTCTCCTGGACAGCTGCTCAACCTGGTCTAACTTAGAGCTCATTGCCTGTTTCCCTCTTGCACTCAGCCATACTAGCTGCTCTGTTGTTCAGACAGATTAAGCTCACTCCTGTCCCAGAGTCTTTACATTGTTCTTCCTGCCTGGAATACTTTTCCCCTAGATACCTAAATGGCTCACTTCCTTCAGTCCTTGCTTAAATGTTACCTCATCAGAAATGCCTTCCCTGACCACCCTTTCTGTGGTCTTATCCTGGGGTGGTTTTCTTCACAGCTTCTCACTACTTGGCATATCATATATTTATCATTTACAACTAGTATAAAGTGAGTTTTCTGAGAGAAGTGACAATGTGTCATTTACTCTTATATCCCCACCTTCCAGAATAGTGCCTAGCATGTAGAGAAGCACTTGGTCAATACTGGTTAAGTGGATTAAATACCATCTTTTGGGAGGTCAGAAATATGTCAGCATTCCATAGGCTCTCCCCCATGCCGCATCCATTTAAATGGAATCTTATGGTATGTACTTTATGTCTAGCTTTCTTTACTAAACATTCTATTCGTGAGGTCTATCCATGTTTTTCCAAGGAGAGGTAGTTCATTCTCATTTCTGTGGGATTCTGTTATATAAATAAACCATGATTTATCCATTGTACTATTAATGGAACATTAGATTTTTTTCCAGTTTGAGATGACTGGGAATAATGCTATGCTTATTTTGATATTTACATTAGAATCACTCTTTACTTTTTTTAGTTAATAACATACTCAAAATTTTGCAGTGAGAGTTGGTATTATTTCTACATTATGCCATGCGTGTGGCTTTTTCTGTTCTCAATACTTGGGTAAGTTCAAGAATTAAGATGGGGAAAAAAGGAATTAGGATAGACAAACAATTGAGATAGAAAAAAATTTCTTTTTTTTTTTTTTTAAATATTTTATTTATTTATTTGACAGAAAGAGAGAGATCACAAGCAGGCAGAGAGGCAGGCAGAGAGAGAGGAGGAAGCAGGCTCCCTGCTGAGCAGAGAGCCCGATGTGGGGCTCGATCCCAGTACCCTGGGATCATGACCTGAGCCGAAGGCAGAGGCTTTAACCCACTGAGCCACCCAGGCGTCCCTAGAAAAAAATTTCTAAGTGAAATTTTTGGTAGGTGGAAATAGTGATTTCAAAATACCAAATATTTATTGAACATGGATTTTTTTTGCACCAATATGGCTATAAGTAATATATATACACACCTATGAACGTAAATATATACATATATAAATATACATGTATATATATGCATGTGTGTGTGTGTATATATATATACGTACATATATATACCATATATATATACACATACACACACACATATATACATGATGAAGGTAGGTACTAACATCCTCATTTTACGAATGAGGAAAACTGAAACACGGGAAGTTTAAGCATTTTCCCTGAGACACATGGTCTGTGTAGGAGGTAAAGCCAGCATTCTAGACCAGGCAGCTCGACTCCAGAGCCTACTTCTCTTAATCATACTGTACCACCTTACTATTTCAAAAGCTAGCTATTTCTTATCTGCATTTTAAATTCTGTTCATATTTTATTAACAGTCTGTGAAGAGTTTCCATAAAGTGAGTTTTTTCTCCCCAAAATTTCATAACCCACTTTCCAGATTAACCAGCTGTTAACATCTTGCCATACCTGCTTTTTCTACTCTGTTTCCATGTGCATGCACAGTTTCCTTCTGCCAAAGGATCCAAAAGTAGGCTACTGATGTCATCATATTTTACCCAAAAATACTTCACCATGCATCTTTCAAGAATAAGGACATTCTCGGGTGCCTGGTTGTCTCATTGGATTAAGCCTCTGCCTTCAACTCAGGTCGTGGTCTCGGGGTCCTGGGATCGAGCCCCCTCTCTCTGCCTGCCTCTCTGCTTACTTGTGATCTTTCTCTGTCAAATAAATAAAATCTTAAAAAAAAAAAAGAATAAGGACATTCTCTTTCACAATCACAGCAGCATTCTCTAAGAAAATCAGCATTTAATGAATTATTCAGTAGTATCATAAGACATAGTCAAATTTCCCAAGTTGTCCCTAAAATATTCTTCAAATCTGGATCCAATCAAGTTTCACATGTTACATTCGGCTATAATATCTTTTTAGTTGGTAGCCATTGATGTAGAAGTGGCCTTTTTCTGTTCATAATACTGACGCCTTTGAGGATCAGTGCCAGATATTCGGCATCCTAGGTTCACCTGATTATTTTCTAGTTATGTTCCGTTAAGAAATTTCTAGCAAGAACATCTCATAGATGTCCATGTGATAGTTTTTAAGTAATTATTACTCAAGTAGAGAACTGAGAAATTTTCCTTTACCAGTCAGAATAGAATTTTTTTGAAATCTAGATTCCTCATGATTTATTTAATTGTAAAGATACAATAAAAAATTCATTGCTCTGCATCCCTTGTCTTTACTTTAAGGACAATAAGTGAATCTGAAAATAATTACAATTTTATATATATGAATTATTTATCATCACATAAGGTCGATAAAATATTTTAAAGGATACTCTTATTATATGCTAAGATCTAACTTTTAGACTTTCTTTTTATTCTTTCAATGATATATGAAGTATAAATCAAAACCATTCTGTGAAAAACTGCTTTCCTGGGTGAAAAGTAGTAACTGTGCCAAAGTCATTGTTCTTTCAAGCAGTCATTCATATCACCGGAATGATCTACAGCTTCGCAGGTATGTTTTTGCCTTTGAAAAATTTTGTTATGTTTTACACTGTATTATTATGGTGTCTCTATTGAAAAGCTAAAATAAGTTTTTAAAACCATGTATATCTTTACCTCCCCTCTCTGGAATTTAGATAGAACAAAGTCAAGAGATAGGAGAGAGTATGGTTAGGTAGTCCTATGATTGGGACCCAAGGAAGGCTTTGGTATAAAGATAGAGATGGTTCTGGAACTGTGCTTAGATTGTTTGGTATTGTCTGTGGCGACATCACAGAGCTCAGCTGATGAAGAAAAAAAGAGAAAGGGTACCTAAGATTTACTGGATGATAATTTTTTGGAAGACTGGATTCACATTTCTATTCATTTCGCCATCACAGAAACCCAGGCATGTCAGACTAAACTCCTAGCTAAATAGAAGGCAAAATATCCAAGAAATAGATTTATTTCATTATTTCATTTTCATTTATGCACCAAAAAATCATGATGAAGGAAACATTAGCCAAGACTAACCTTTCAAAATTGGAGCTAATTTTTAGTAATCTCATGATAGATACAACACATCTAGGAATCTCACAAAAAGCTTCATGGCCAGAAGGGAGCAGAGCTGTGGGAAATAGGTTATCTTCATGATGGCCTTGCCTTAGTTAAAATTGGCCTGTCTTTATACTCTCTCCTCTAAGTATGTAAATAGCAAGCCAGAGCAGTATTTTTACATGTTATTCTTCTGTAGACTGCTGAACCTTGTGCTTTGCTTTAGCAACAGACTATAGAGAGAACAAACATTTGCTTAAAAAACTTGCCTTAATGTTCATATTTTTTGGTGGGTTTTTAGAAAGTTAATTATATGTTTGCTTCCAGTACTCCCTTCAGGTACCTACTCACACCTTATGTGCAAAAAAGTATTCAAACTAAAATAACGAGCCTTAACTGGGAAGAAATGGAAAAAAGCCCATGCATTCCTGAAATAAATGATTCTGAGTTTTGTATTCGTATTCCTGGAGGAGGTATCACAAAAACACTCTATGATGAAGGGTGAGTTTGTTTGTTTGTTCATTTGTTCCCCACCTTATTTAAAAATTAAGAGGAGTACCTGGCTGGCTCAGTCAGAAGGGCATGTGACTCTTGATCTCAGGGTAGTGAGTTTATTAAATACCCACATTGGGCATGGAGCCTACTTTAAAAAAAAAAAAAAAAGTGAAAGTAAGATAAGTGGGAGAGTGTGTTGGATTCTATTGGAACTTTGAAAATATCTTTATAAAATAGGTACTCATACATTCAGGGGAAAGATTGAAATTTAGTCTTAGGAGAATTGGTTCCTAAAATACCAAATTTAATGTTTTATAATGTGCAGCATGTTAAGGATCCTGAAACTTACTCTCTGCAACCTCTACAATCAGTCTTTTTTTAAATTATGGTAAAATATATGAAACATTAAAACATTAATGTAACTGTTTTTAAGTGTACAGTTAATTGCCATTTATGAATTCACAGTGTTGTATATCAATCACCAACTATCTGCTTTCAGATCTTTGTCATTGTTCTAAACAGAGCATCTACATTTATCCAATAACAACTCCTATTTAGTTCAAAATCCATACTAAGGTCTTTACCTTCATTTCTGATTTTAGTAATTTGAGTCTTTTTTTCTTCTCAATTTTCTTGATCTTTTCAAATAACCAACTTTTGGTTTTATTGATTTTTCTCTTATTTTTCTGTTCTCTATTTTATTTATCTCCACTCTAATCTTCATTATTTCCTTTCTTCTGCTAACTCCAGATTTAGTTTGCTTTTATTTTTGTAGATCCTAAGCGTAAACTCGGGTTATTAATCTGTGAAATTTCTTTTTTTTTTTTTTTTTTTTTAAGATTTTATTTATTTCTTTGACAGAGAGAGATCACAAGTAGGCAGAGAGGCAGGCAGAGAGAGAGAGAGGAGGAAGCAGGCTCTCTGCTGAGCAGAGAGCCCGATGCGGGACTCGATCCCAGGACCCCGAGATCATGACCTGAGCCGAAGGCAGCGGCTTAATCCACTGAGCCACCCAGGCGCCCTGAAATTTCTTTTTTTAAATGTGCATTTGTAGCTCTTACTTTCCCTCTTAATCTGCCTTAGCTGCATCTCCTAAGTTCAGCATGTTGTTTACATTTTCATTCACCCCTAAATTTTCTAATTTACCTTGTGATTTCTTCTTTGACCAATTAGTTGTTGGATATTGTGTTGTTTAATTTCCACATATTTGTGAATTTTCCAGTTTTTCTTCTGTTATTGATTCTGGGATCATGCTGTTGTGATCAAAAAAGACATTTTGTGTGATTTTAATCTTTTTCATTTATCAGGTGTTCTTTTGTGCCCTACCAAAGGTCTGTCCTGGAGAATGTTCTGTGTGCACTTGAGAAAAATGTGTATTCTGCTTTTGTAGAGTATTCTGTATGTATCTGTTAGGTCTTAACCAGTGTTGTGTGCGTCTTCTCTTTCCTTCTCAGTCTGCATGTAGGCTGTTGAAGTCTCCAGTCATTACTGTAGCACTGTATGTACTTCTCCCTTCAGTTCTCTCAGTGTTTGCTTCATAATTTGGGGACTCCTGCTTTGTGAATATGTCTTTATATTTGTTATGTCTTCTTGATGAATTGGCTCTTTTATCAATATATAATGGCCTTCTTGGTCTTTCATAACAGTTCTTGAAGTCTATTTTTTCTGATATGTGTATACCCATGCTGCTCTCTTGGTTACTATTTATATGGAATATCTTTTTCCATCTCTTCACTTTCAAACTATGTGTATCCTTATATTCAAAGTAAGTCTCTTGTAGACAGTACATAGTTGGATCATGTTTTTTAATCCATTCTGCCAATCTGTCTTTTGATTAGAGAATTTAATCCCATTTGCATTAAAGGTAATTAGTGATGAAGGACTTACATTTTGCTCTTTGTTTTCTATATATCTTATAGCTTTTTTTGTTCTTCATTTGCTGCTTTGCAGCCTTCTTTTGTGCTTAGTTGATTTTTTATAGTGACCTCTTTTGAGTCTCTTCACATTTTCTTTTGTGTATGTTCTATAGATACTTTCTTTGTGGTTTCCATGGTGATTGCATATAACATTCTAAAGTTGTAACAGTCTAATTTGAGTTGATACCAATTTAACTTCAACTGCACACAAAAACTACTCCCATACACACTGCCTCCCCCAACCCATTGTGATACTGTTGTCACAAATCATATCTTTATATATTATGTGCCCAATAACAGATTTATGGTTGTTTTTGTGCATTTTTCTTTTAAATACTCTGCAGTCACTCTTGATTAGTCTTTGGGAATCATGAACTTCTAGAAGGCAAGCGAAAGTAAAGGTGGAAATTAGAAAGAGGTCTTTTTTTTTCTTTCAGCCCCTTTTTCATAAATTGATTTGTATGACTTACATGATGACCCAGCCAGCCATCAGATTTATAGACACTTACACTGTCCCTATTTTTGCCTGCCCTTAGCTTTCTGTCTCATACGACCCGAGGCTAAGTTTGGGGCTAACCAGAAGGCCATGCTGTATGCTTCAACTCCCTCTGACTCTTCCTTGCCGGGAGTTGATGTACCTGGTGGGTTCGTGGATAACAGAGCCAACGGTTATGAAGAGGGGGAGGACAGCATTTAGTGGTCTCAGGAAAGAGGAGCAGGAGTGTCTGGCTCCTGGTCTTTCCAGTTTAGAAAAGGCACTGGGCCAGGTAGGGACCACAGGAGCTGAAGTCCGCCTGCCCTTGTCTCTTTTTTCCCCTTGGTTCTGTGTTACAAGAGTTGCTGGAGACCGTTTCAGATGATTATTTAATTTGTAAATATTGTACACATTTTTGTACAAAATTGTACAAAGCTCATAGTCTACTCCCTGCTCTCCCTTGAGGAGAGATGAATGAACAGCATCTTTTTGTGCTGTCAGTGGTGGCTTTAGAGGAGCTTTAGAGGTGGCTTTAGAGAGATAACCTAGAAGAAATTTAAATATATCTGTGCCATCATTGCTCGAAGTCAATCAATAAATCTGCCTCCTTACTTAACATAATACATATCGGAGTGTAAACCTTAGCAAATAGAACGACTGATTTGCTTGTCCTAAAATCTACATTGTGACTCTTGCATGACCCGAAGAAGTCATAATAGTAACACAAGTAGTAGTCATGGTAATAACTAATTAAGGGCCTGGCACTGTTCTGTGCACTTTATGTGTATTAAATTACTTAATTCTCCTATTAAGCTCATAGGTATATATTGCTGTTAACCACATGTTATGAATAAGAAAACTAAAGAGCAACAAGATGAAATAAGTGCTAAAAGCCATGTGGGTAATCTGTGGCAGAGCCAGGAGTCAAACGTAGACATCTGGCCTCAGATCCTGCACATCTAACCACTTCATTCTGGAGCTAGCATTCATGGTTCATGATCACGTGAGCTTTATTCTTTGTCTAAAAGGTGAACTTGTTCCTTGTTATTTATAATTACTTTTGCCACTGCTCCTTTCCAAAATATTCAAGACTTCTCAGAAAGGATACAGGCATTTCAGGTTGTTTCCCCAGTACAGCTTGTTTTGTCTGTCTCTGGCCATACTTGTGTACCATTTCAGCTTTCTCTTTTTCTCTGAAAATCTACTCTATTCCTATTAAAACCATCATTCCTTCTCATTTTTTTTTCCTAGTCTGTCATTTCTGTTTTTACTTCTTTTCCTCTCTAGCACATTCCGCATAGTATAAAATATCACTTCAAGTATTCTTTTGGTGGAGGCCCTGGCTACGTAACCATCCTCTGCACCTGCCCTACAGACCACCAGCTAGCTTTCAGTCCTTCTCTTGCTTCATTCAGGCCACATCACATAGTAGCTTAGACTGCTGTTAGTCTGATTGGACTGCCATAACAAAATACCGTCAGCGGGGTTGGTTAAACCCCAAGTTTATTTGCTCACAGTTCTGGAGGCTAGAAGCCTGAGATTGGGGAGCCAGCATGGTTGGATTCTGGTGAGGGCCCTCTTCATGGCTTGCAGAGGGCTACCTTCTGGCCATATCCTCACATGACAGAGAGAGACCTCTCATTTCTTCCCTCCTTATAAGACCACAGTACTGGGCGCCTGGGTGGCTCAGTGGGTTGGGCCGCTGCCTTCGGCTCAGGTCGTGATCACAGGGTCCTGGGATCGAGTCCCGCATTGGGCTCTCTGCGCAGCGGGGAGCCTGTTTCCTCCTCTCTCTCTCTCTCTCTCTCTCTCTCTGCCTCTCTACCTGCTTGTGATCTCTCTGTCAAGTAAATAAATAAAATCTTTAAAAAAAAAAAAAAAAAAGACCACAGTACTGTCAGATTAGGTCCTTCACTTTATGACTGGTTTAATCCTAATTACCTGCACAGATCTTTCTCCAGATATAGTTGCATTGGGGTTTAGGGCTTCAGTTTTGGAGGGACATGGGTTTGGTCTGTAGCAGCTGCTATCAAGATCTTTTGAGCGATTCCCCCTGCTTCCTCCTCACTCGCTCTGTTCCATCTCGAGTGTTGTTAGAATTAAAATTCAAGACTGATCACAACATCCCCTGAGTAAAGTGCATCAGCAGTTTTACTTGCTGTGTGCAGAATCTGGGTCATACTCCCCATATAAGGCCCTGCAGGATTTCCTTGCCTGGCTCATTCCTTGGTGCCTTGGACTCCAACTAAATGACTAGCAGCCAGTTTCCTAAAAGCTGTCTCATTCTTCCTTCCCTTGTCTGGTGTACTTTTCTCTCTTATCTACCTTGCAAAAACTAACCCCGTTTCCAAGAGTCACCTCACAGAGCACTCCTTGTGCCCTCCCTTGCTTCTCCCTTCTGCACAAGGACTCTTTGTATTCCCACAGCTCTCTGCTCCTTCACGCTGACTTGTTAGTTCTTTACAAATCAGATTTGCCATCTTGCCATCAACAACTAGAAATTGGACAAAATTAATGAAACAACTTTTTCAGACATTGGATAGCAAACAGCACACAGTTGTGGTCCCTGAGAGAAGACAAGTAAGTCCTACGGTCGCCCCTGCTTTCTCCTTACAGATACTTTGTGGACTACAGCACAAAGAAGGGGAGGGAACCTGAGCAGAGTGGTCTTGTTGAGTTGAGAAGGCAGATATCATGATTGAGGAATGCTGGGACACCTAGAATGAATGAGGCAGAGAACCAGAAAAGGGCTATTCAAGAAGAGCCTTAGGGGTCTCCCTGAGTCTTTGTCAGAATTCTGAGCCACGTGTGTAGGGCAAAACTCCATGAGACCAAAGAATAACTTCTGGGTAGGTGTAAACTTGCTCACAAAGTTAGTGATGATAACAAAATATTATAAAAGTTAGACGTACTCATCATAGAACATTTGGAAAATGTAGAATAGCCCAAAGAAATAATATTTATAATACACAGCTCTATCACCCAGAAGTAACTACCATTACTAATTTTTCACTTGTTCTCTTCCCAACTCCTTTAAAATATACTTGAATTGAATGTGTGTGTACCTGCAAGATAAGTCTAACTTAAACTTTAGAGTTCATCCTATTTAAAAATGTTTCTCACAAAATCAGTTTTAATTTTCTAATGCAAATCTTTCATTTATAATCAAACCCATGTTTAATGTTCAGTGCAATTATACATTCACTGCAATAAAGAATTTTTGAAATTGAGAAAACTATTTTTGCTAAATTATTTGTAACATATATATTAGCCTTCCCATTATGAGAACAAATATGTATTCTGATCTCTGGAAAAGATATTTGTTACCCTAATGATAGGTGGTAGCAGTGGTGTGGCTGACCTGAAATCTCTCATATTTAATTGGAATCAAAGTACATTTATAATTTAATAATGGATGTATTTCATGTGCTAGATTTTGATGTCACAGAGAGTAATAAAATTAGCCATTCTCCACTTTCCATTTTTACAGAGAGCACCAGAGGGTGGTATTAAAACTATCATGCTACTCTTCATGTTACAAACTAGTAGTGGAAGCATTGTAAATTCAAGACCTACCCCTGCATTTTTTAACTTAGAGGCTTGAAAATGAAGGCACAGCAAAGGAAGCTAGCCTCTCTCTAAGCAGGAGCCATTTCTCAGGCTACCAGAGCATGAATGTTTAGGAACTAGAATCTTCTGAGTCATCATGGCTCACAGTGCTACCATACAAAGCTCAAGAGCCCTAAAGATATTTGAGGATTACAAAGTGAGATGATGTAACTAGTGCTAACAACTTCCGATTTCCTATATTTATTTATTTTAGGGAGAGAGGGAGCATGCAAGCGGGGGTGAGGGGCAGAAGAAAGGGGAGAGAGAGAATCCCAAGCAAACTCCACCCTCAGTGTGGAGTCCAGTGTGAAGCGTAATCTCACGACCCTGAGATCCTGACCCAGACTGAAATCAAGAGTTGAACACTTAACTGAGTAAGCCACCAAAGCACCCTGGCCAATTTTTGATACTTAGAGGCTGAGATGCAGTGGTAGGCTCTCCTGTACATCTGAGACTTCTGAACCTACTTCTCAGAGTCTTCTCCACATCTGAAATCCCCTGCTTAGAAACCCAACTCACCTTTATTTCTGTCGCTGTCTGTCAGTGAGAATGCATTTTCCTCATAGTCCTTGGTTTTAGAGTATTAGAAATAATTTTTGCTTTTTTTGGCAAACAGGAAGCTTTTTGCATTTATTTATCTCCATCTCATCACT
This sequence comes from Mustela putorius furo, assembly GCF_011764305.1. Taxonomy (NCBI): domain Eukaryota; kingdom Metazoa; phylum Chordata; class Mammalia; order Carnivora; family Mustelidae; genus Mustela; species Mustela putorius. Next base: position 6,311,306 of record NW_025422010.1, on the reverse strand, counting down.
AGCTTAAGGCATTTATAGCTACAGTTAAGAGACCAAAAGACCTTCCAAAAGACCTGGATTCAAGTCCCACCTCTGCCACTGCATAGATAGAGAACTTTGAGTATGTTAACTACATTTCAAACCCTTTAAACTTCAGTTACTTTATTATAATAGCTAGCACATACATGGTACTGACTATGTATTGGGCACTGTTTTAACCACTTTGCCTCCACTGCCTCCATTATACCTCACAACAACCTGTGAGGGAAGTTCTGTTGTGTTCCCTCTTTTACAAATGATACACACTGAAGCTCTGATTAAGTAACTTGCTCAACATGTCTGGTAAGTGACAGAGCTAGAATTTGAATCCAGGCATTCTGTCCATGTTCCCATTATCCCAAACTGATTCAGTTATAAAATGGAGATAATTATAACTTCCTCAAGAATTGTTGTAGGGATAGAACTATAAAATATGCAGATAGTGCTTAGCACATAATAATCACTTAGTAGATGGAATGTGTAAGAAGTAATAGTAAAGGGGTACCTGGGTGGCTCTGTTGGTTAAGTGTCTGCCTTCAGCTCAGGTCTTGATCTTGAGGTCCTGGGATCTAGCCCCGTCTTAGGCTCCCTGATCAGTGGGGGGCCTCCTCCCTCTCCCTGTACCGTCCCTCATATTCCCTCTTGCTATCTCTTTCTCTCAAATAAATAAATATCCTTAAAAAAAAAGTAATAGTAAATTTTTTCCCTTTATTCAGTTCCACAGTTTTCTCTCACTGCTTTAGGTTATTAGTAACAAGGGTGTTATTTTCTTTCAATCTCCCTGCAGTGGTGCTTCTGAAAATCACTATCTTCTACAGCAGATTTAGGAAGTAGAACATACTTCAGTGGGGACAATTTTTCATGCAGGCTTATATGAGACACAAGATGCCCAATGTGGGCATTAAATGGCTTCTAGTCCTGTCCCACAAATAGCATATATCTGGAGCAAAGGGGAATAAATAAGTAATTTATTAGAAGTCTTCCAGAAATCTTCTCCTTGCCTAAAACCTGGCAGATTGTCTTAACTATAAAAATAGACACAGATAGAATCAGCATCTTGTATCCATAGAAGAATACTTAATTATCCTCTGTATTTGTTGCAGCTGTTCTAAAGAAATTGCAATGGTGATTCTGCTGAAATTTGTTTCAGAAGGAGACAATATCCCAGATGCATTAGGTCTTGTTGAGTATCTTAACGAATGGCTTCAGATACTCAAACCATGTGTAAGTTTTACTATACCTTAAGCCTCTGATTTCTCTATATATTTATAAACATTTTTATTCTATATAAGTAGACCAAATAAGTGAGAATTTGTTAAGTATAGATACATCTTTATATAAAATTTAGTTTAGTTGAACTTTTGAAAAGAGAAGAGTGCATTTAACCAACCAGTTGTCTACAGTTGTTTCATTAACACTGATTTTCCAGAAAGGAAAATCTTAAGTACTTTATTGTGTTAATTGTTCATGTTGCATTAATTAAACTAGGCACATTCTTAGAAGAATAAACAAATGTCTTTAGAATTCAGGACTTTTTTTTTTAAGGAAAGTGAAACCTGTTTATGTGAGCAATACTATAACTATTGAATATGCATTATAATTAAAATACTGTTCTATATTACAACATAAAAGCATTACACCCAGGAAATCAGTTAGCTTTTAGGCATAATAGAAGTACCATAATGATATGATAGATACTTTTTTATTCATGGTTTTGCTAGGAACAAATTGATATAAATCACAGAGCACTGATTTTTTTTATTATTATTCAACCCCTGTTCCTTTCAAATATGATTTTACTTGATAGACTCAATAGCCTTTCTGGCATATCTTTATGATTTGGAACTTAAAGAAATTTATCTTCAGTTAACATAAAAAGAAAAAACCAGAAATATATTGCTTTGTTTTCCCTTACAGTAAAACTCAGCTAAAAATGCCAGAACCAAAAAGAACAAAAACTAAAAAAAAAAAAAACTAGAGAAGGGAGAGTATTATGCTACTTAACTGCTAAAAGGGAATTTGATGGTAAAATTGAAGGATTCAAGTATTTTGTTCTTCATTTACAGTGTGATGACCCCACAGCATCTGCCTTGCGGTGGAAAATGCCAAGTTCGTGGAGATTACTCTTTGGCAGTGGTCTTCCCCCTGCACTTTTTTGACCTTTTTTCAGTTTTATACCTTATGTCCCAAGATACTTATTATCAACACAACTATTAACTATATAGAAAGCTACATTATGTAAGAATGTATTAGAAAATAAATCTTTACTTTTCACAAAAAAAAGCTCAAAGAAAATGGATTAACAAAAAAGTTGTTTTGCCATGCTTTTCACTATATACAACAAATGTAAATTTTGTACAATAAAATATTTCCTAAGTAATTTGTCTGAAATACATTTTTTTTTAAACTCAGACTTTTATATTAGTTTCCTGTTTCTGCTCTAATAAATTACCACAAACTTAGTGATTTAGAACAGCACAGTTTATATCCTGCAGTTCTGGAAGTCAGAAGTCCAAAAATAGAAGAAAACTTAATAATTCTCTGTATCTGTTGTAACTGTTCTAAAGAAATCCCAGTGGTGGTTCTACTGAAATTTGTTTCAGATGAGACAATATCCCAAATGCATTAGGTCTTGTTGAGGATTTTTTTTTAAAGATTTACTTGTTTAAAATTTTTAGAGAGAGAGAGTACGAGTGAGGGGAGGGACAAAGGGTAAGAGAAAGAGAGAATCCCCAAGCAGACTCCCTTTTCAGTGTGGAGCCTGATGCAGGGCTTAATCCCAGTATCATGAGATCATGACCTGAGCCAAAATCAAGAGCTGGCAGTTTAACAAACTGAGCCACCCAAGTGCCCCTGGGCTAGAGTATCTTGATGAATGGCTTCAGATAATCCACTGGGCTAAAATAAAATCTCTAGAAACCAATACCAAGGAAATGGAGATCTATTGATTATATGACAATTGAAAATTTCTTAAGGAAGCACAATGATCAAGACAACAGTGAATGAAAAAAATGAGAGAATATCAACGAAGAGACACTAAGAACCATATAGAATTCTGAAAATTTTACTAGAGGAGTTCAACAGATTTGATTGAGCAGAAGAAAGAATTGGCGATTCTGATAATTGAAATTGTCAAAGGAATTAAAAAAAATAATGAAGGAACATGGAGCAAGCCTAAGGGACCTATAAAATAGCACAAAGTGGACCAATATATGCATTATGAGAGTCCCAGAAGGAGAAAAGAGTGAGAATGAGACAAAACATATTTGAAGAAGGGCTGGAAATTTCCCTAATCTGAGGAAGGAAATGGACATTCAAATTTTGAGAAGCTCAAAGGATTCCAAATAGAATGAACCCAAACAGCCCCACATCGAAGACTATAGTAAACAAACAAACAAAACAAAAACAAAAAACCTCAAAAATAGAGGACAGAGAATCTTGAAAAGCAACAGGAAAAATGACTCATATTCAAGTGAGCCCCCACAAGATAATGAGTGGATATCTCAGAAAACTTAGAGCCCAGAAGGGAGTAGAAAATTATATTCAAAATGCTGAAACAAAAAACTGGCCAATCAAGAATACTATCCAGCAAAAGTATTCTTCACAAATGAAGAGAGACTTTTCCACATTAACAAAAGCTGAAGGAGTTCATCATCACTGGATGTGCCTTGTAAGAAATGCTAGAGGGAGTCCTACCCATTGAAAAAAGACGTTAGCAATATGAAAGCATACAAAAGTCTAAAACTCTGTGGTAAAAGTAAACAAGCAAATGCAGGGTCCTTTATCAGTGTAATGATGGTATGTTAAGTACTTTTAGTTCTGCTATAGACATTAGAAGACAAGCATTAAAAATTACTATAAAACTATATTAATAGATAATATATAAAGGCATAACTTGTGAATCAAAAAGTGGTAGTGGGTGGGGAGATTGTAAAATAATAGAGTTTTTGTGGGGTACCTGGGTTGCTTGGTTAAGTGCCTGACCCCTGGTTTTGACTCAGGTCAGGATGTCATGGTCATGACATTGACCCCATGTCAGGCTCCGTGCTTAGCAGTCTGCTTGATTCTAACCCTTTTCCTTCTCCTTCCCCCTCTATCCCTCCCTCATTCGTGCTCTCTCTCAAATAAATAAAAGCTTCCCCCAAAAAGGGAATAGAATTTTTGTATGTGACTGAGATTAGGTTGTAATCAGCATTAAAATAAGTTGTTCTATCAATAAGATTCTTAGGTAACTCCTACAGTAACAACAAAGAAAATGTTACTAAACCCAATTTCAGCTGCCTGTTGCCTGAAAGATCATCACTCATGAGACAAGTTTTGATAGGAAAGGAATTTGAACTTCATTCAGGAGGCCAGCAACCTGGGAAGAATCCAGACTCTTATCCAAAAGCCAAGCCAGGTTTCTGCCTGGCATGGGAGTTTTAAATGGGTTTAGGGTAGTTAATCAGTAAAGAGAGTGCAGCAGCCTGCAACATTTCTTGATTATGTGTAAACCTGATGTTTCCACCTATAAACATCTCAATGCTTTAGAGTTGTGCAAGGGGTTTGCAGTTCTTTGTTTTGTGTTGTGTAGGAATGCTCTGTTCTTCCTGCAAAGGAGGGCAAGGTCTACAGATACACAAAGGGAGGTCAGTAAAATCATCTGTGTAACCTAAAAGAAAAAAAAAAAAATTGCTGGGCTAATCAGCAAGCTGAGGTGGCTTCAAACAGACTTACAGCCTCTGTGGACTGGGAAGGTTCTGGTTCTTCACTCCTCGAGGCCAATGGTCTGCAAATCTCAAAGTAAATTAGTTCTGTTACAGAACAAGAGTCTTATGTCAGCAAGTAAGGAGTGCGTTAACTTGAAGCAAGTTAACTCTTAAGACTAACTGGAGTGCTGTTACAAAAACACCCATAGAACAGACACAAAAGAAAATTGGGGAGGGGGGGTGGGGAATCAAAGCATGTCAACACAAAAACATCAGTGGAACACAAAGTCAACAAAAGTAAAAGGGGCAAGAAAAGAAAAAACAAAATGGCAATAGTAAGTGCTATGGATGTTCTGAATGTTTATGTGCCCCCAAATTTGTATGTTGAAATTCTAACCCCCAAAATCCTTAGACAAAAAAAAAGACTCAACTAAAATCAAAGATGAAAGAGCAATTACAACTGATGCCATAGAAATACAATAGATTATAGGAGACTTAGGAAAAATTGTATGCCACAAATTGGATAACCTAAAAGAAATGGATAAATTCCTAGAAACACACAATCTAGTAAGACTCAATAATGAGGAAATAGAAAATCCAAACAGACCTATAACTAGTAAGGAGGTTGAATTAATGATCAATTACTAATCAATAGTCACTTACTAATTCAAAAATTCCCAACAAAGAAAAGTACCAGTACCAGATGGCGTCATTGGAGTATTTTACCAAATATTTAAGGAATTAACCCCAATCCTTCTCAAAGTCTTCCCTCAAAATTGGGACACCTGGGTAGCTCCATTGATTAGGTGGCTGACTCTTGATTTCAGCTAGAGTTGTGCTCTCAGGGTCATGGGATCAGGCCCGCATTGGTCTCCACGTTTAATGTGGACTCTGCTTGTCCCTCTCTCTGATCCTCTTTTTCTCTCTCTTTCAAATAAATAAATAATATCTTTTAAAAAAAACCACACACACACACAACAACCCTCTTCCCAAAAGTTGAAGAGGAGGGAATACATCCTAACACATGAGTCCAGCATTACTCTGATACCAAAACACAAAATGCAGATCAATATCCCTGGTTAATGTCAATGCAAAACTCTTCAACAAAATACTAGTAATCCAAATGAATAGCACTTTAAAAGGACTATACACCATGAACAAGTAAGATTTATCCCTGGAATTCAGGGATGATTCAACAAAAGAAAATAATGTAGCATTAACAGAAAGGACCAAAATTACATGATCATCTTAACTGATAAAAAAAAAAAAGTCTTGACAAAATTTAACATTCTTTCATAAAAAAATACTCAGGAAACTAGGAATAAAATGAAAGTACCTAAACATAATAAAAGTTGTATGTGAAAAGCCCACAGCTAATATCATACTCAATGGTGGAAAACTGAAATCTTTTCCTCTAAGATCAGAAACAAGGCAAGGATACCCACTCTTGACACTTATATTCAACATAGTCCTGGAAGTCTTAGCCAGAGAAATTGGGAGATGAAGGAAGGGAGAAACCAAGGGAGGGAGGAAAAGGTACCTGTTAGCAGATGACATGTTCTTACATGTAGGAAACCCAAGAGATTGCACACAAAAAGTGCTAGAACTGTCAAATGAATTCAGCAATGTTGCAGGTTACAAAACCAACACTCAAAAATCAGCTGGATTTCTACATACTAACAACAATCTGAAAAGGAAATTAAGAAAACAATCTCATTTATATCCCAATAATATCAAAAAGAATAAAATACTAATAAACTTAACCAAAGAGGCAAAAGACAGAAGTGAAGACTATAAAACATTGAAACCTATAAGACAATGCTGATAGAAATTGAAAAAGACATATAAATGGAAAGGCATCCTGTGTTCATAGGTTGAAATATTTAATATTATTCAATGTCCATATTACCCAAACCAATCTTCAGATTCAATGCAATCCCTATCAAAATCTCGGTGGATTTTGGGGAACAAAAATCCCAGAATTCATATTGAATCTCAGAGGACCTCAAATAGCCAAAACAATCTTGAGAAAGAAGAACAAAGTGGCAATCTCACACTTCATGATTTCAAAGAATTATATTATTTGTATTAAAAAGCTACAACAATCAAAAGAGAATGGAACTGTCATAAAGACAGACATATAGACCAATAGAACACAACAGAGAGCCTGGAAATAAGCACACATGTTTATGACCCAGTGATCTTCAATGAAGGTGCAAGGAGTACACAGTGGAGAAGGAATAGTCTCATCCACAAATGGTGTCAGGAAACTGGATATCCACACGTGAAAGAATGAGGATGGACCCTCACCTAATACCTTATACAAAAATTAACCCAAAATGGATTAAAGAACTAAACCCAAGACCTAAAAGTACAAAATTCTTAGAAAAAATGTTGGAGAAAATGTTCGTGACATGGTAATGGGAAAGAGTTTCTTGGATATGACACAAAAGTCACAGGCAACAAAGGCAAAAATAGACAAATGTGACTACATCAAGCTTAAAACTACTGTGCAACTAAAGAGAATAAAAAGGCAATCTATAGGATAGATGGAAAATATTTGCAAACTATATCAGATAAGAGAATAACATCCAGAATGTATAAAGAACTCCTATAAATCCATATCCAGAAAGCCTAAATAATTAAAAAATGAGCAAAGAACTTGAATACATGTCTCCAAAGAGGATATACAAACAGCTAACAAGCTTATGAAAAGAAACTCAATGTCTCTAAAAATCAGGAAAATACATACCAAAACTACAATGAGATATCACCTCACATCCATTAGGATGGCCACATTAAACACACACATCAGAAAATAACAAGTTTTGGTGAGGATGTAAAGAAATTAGGATCCTTTTGCACTGTTGATGGAATTCTAAAATGGTGCAGCCACTATGGGAAATATTATGGAAGTTCCTAAAAATATAAAAAAATAGAACCACCATATGATTCAGCAATTTCACTTCTGGGTACATATCTAAAAAAATTGAAAATAGGATCTCAATTATATATTTCACACCCAGGTTCACTGGAGCATTATTCACAATGGCCAAGATGTGGAAGCAACCTAAATAGTCCTAAATGGATAGAGGAATGGATAAAGCAAATGTAGACTATATATACAATGGAATGTTATTCAAACTTAAAAAAGAAGGGACTTGGGGCACCTGGGTGGCTCAGTGGGTTAAAGCCTCTGCTTTCGGCTTAGGTCATGATGTCAGGGTCCTGGGATCGAGCCCCACATCAGGCTCTCTGCTCGGCAGGGAGCCTGCTTCCTCCTCTCTCTCTCTGCCTGCCTCTCCACCTACTTGTGATCTCTGTCAAACAATTAAATTATATATATATACATATATATATATATATATATTAAAAAAAAGGGACTCCTGTCATGTGGTAGAACATGGATGAACCTTGAACGCATTATGCTAAGTGAAATAGGCCAGTCACAAAAAGACAAATACTGCACGATTCCAATTACATGAAGGCATGTAAAGTAATCAAACTCATGCAAGCAGAGGGTAGAACAGAATGCAAACAGAAATACAAACAGAAAGTAGTGCCACCGGTTGGGGAAAGGAACAATCAAGGAGTTTTTGTTCATTAGAGACAGAGTTTCAGTCCCACCATATGAAAAAGCTCTAGAAATCTGTTTACAACAATATGTGTTTTAGGTAAGAAGATTGTACTACTCAGATATTAACAAGGTAAATGTGTATTATGTCTTTTGCCACAATAAAATAAAGTTTATAGGGGGGAATAAAGTTTTTAGGGAAAATTAAAAGTAATAATTACCGGGCGCCTTGGTGGCTCAGTGGGTTAAGCCTCTGCCTTCGGATCAGGTCATGGTCTCAGGGTCCTGAGGTCGAGCCCCGCATCAGGCTCTCTGCTCAGCGGGGAGCCTGCTTCCCCACCCCTCTCTCTCTGCCTGCCTCTCTACCTACTTGTAATCTCTCTGTCAAATAAATAAATAAATAAATAAAATCTTTTTTAAAAAGTAATAATGACCAAAAAAGGTATAGAGTATAATTGTATATATTGACACCCAACTATTTGAAATAAAATCTTAAGAATACCAAAAAAAAAAAAAAAAAAAAAAAAAGGAGAACCACAGAAGTTTTGCAACTCTGATTAAAATGCTTCTTTTGGGGGCACTAGGTGCCAGATGGTTCAGTTGGTTAAGTGTCTGCCTTTGGCTCAGGTCGTGATCCTGGGATCCTGGGATGGAGTCCCACATCGGGCTCCCTGCTCTGTGGGGAGCCTGCTTCTCCCTCTCCCTCTGCTCCTCCCCTTGCTTGTGCTCTCTCAATTGCTCGCTCTCTCTCTCTCTCAAATAAATAAAATCTTTTTCAAAAAATGCTTCTTTCTGAGGGTGCCTGGGTAGCTCAGTTGGTTAAGTGCCTCTTAACTTAAGACTCTTAATTTTGACTCAGATCATGATCTCAGGGTAATGAGATTGAGCCCCAAGTCAGGCTTTGCACCCAGCCTGCAGCTGCTTAAGATTCTCTCTCTCCCTCTGCCCCTCCCCACCCCCATGCTCATTTACCCTCTCTCTTTTTCTCTCTCTCTCTCTCAAAAAACCTGCTTTTTTTTTTTTTTTAACCTAAGGATTTCCCTTTCTAGTGTATTGATTTTCCTACCACCAGAGATGTCATCTAAATATTTCTCTGACACAGGTCAGAAGGAAGACGAGTTTTGATGATATCTCCCTAAAGACATCCAGGGGCAAAGGAAAGTTCAGACGACGTGCTGCCAGGCTTCATGGGGACTGCAAGCTGAGATCTGCATGGTCTTAGTCCAAGTGACACCTGAACCACACCTAACTTTCAGCCTGCAGGACAGAGCTCAGCCTGCTTGCTTCTTTCTGCTCCACTAGCGGACTGCTTGCCTCATTCTGGGCTCTGTTTCTGCTTCACATTTCTCTCCGCTTCTGGTGACCCACATGCCGACTCCCAAAAGCAGCAGCTCTGGCCAGGTCCCCTCTATCCATTCTGGCCCAGGGGCGGAAGCCTCTCCCAAGCTTTTGTCCCCCATGCCACCCCACAGGCCATTGGCCCTACAAGGATGAGTGTACGAATGGTGACCAGGGCAGGCAGGTTAACTGGCAGGCTGTGGGGCCTTCATAGCCAGTCCAGGTCTCATCGAATGATCAGTGTTCTGTGTTTATGCCAAAATTCATCTGTGTTCCTTTTTAGAAGGTAAATTAGAAAAATCAAATCCTTGAAGCTCAAAGCCTATACCAAAAATAATGTGGTCTATTCTGAGCTTCCCCCACCCTCCCTTTTGGGAGTTCTTTTCAGTTCCCTGTCGCAGATGTAAAGATAAAAATATGCATGTATTATAGGAACAGGGAGGAGATGACCCGTAAATAGCTTGGTTGGGATGGTCTGCGGAAGTGATGTCGGAGTTGAGTGGAAATTAATCATACATCTAGAGGGATGGGGAGGGGCACACCTGGCAGCGAGAAGCATGCACAAAGACAATGAGCCAGGGAAGAAACATTGGGGTAATGTTAGTAGCCTGAGTCTCTCACCACCCACTCTCCACCCTACACTGGATCTTTGCATGCCAGCACCTGATACCTAGTATCTGCTCAGAAAGGTTTGTGGAGTGAATAAACAATTGTATACACAGGGTTTTTTTTGTTTTGTGTTTTTTTTTAATATGCGAGAGCCCAGTGAAAATTCACAATGAGCAAAATATACTGGGTGTACTGGGGACTCATCATCACATGTGTGTGCTCTTTTAATGCTGTGGTATTAGGGTTAGAAATCAAAGCAGCTAAATTGCTCTACGCATTAGAGCAGAAATGAGAAGCTGGTCGCTAAGGAGGAGGGGAGGAACCTGGGAGCGACAGATGGGAAGCTTTGTGGCTAGTGCTGCTGGGGAGAACAGACTGAGACAGCCGGTAAGACAGAATTATCAAATTGAACCTTTTTTTCCAGGCTTGTATCTTGTAGACATGTACTTCCATTAATTCCCTTCTCCCTGGCTGCCCCTGTGGCTCTGCTAATGAACCTGGGTAGTCTCTTGTCTTCCAGTTCCAAACTGCGCTGCACTTGACGCCTGCAGACCTCTCACGCTCAAACAATCCAAATATTCCTGAAAAGTCTAGATTTGGAACTGAAGCTACCAAATTTCCCAGACCTGGTAATTTTCATAGGATTTTGGAAGCAAAGAATGAATGCGCAGCGATGATGCTTTTAGAATTGGGGCCCCAGCAGGGCTGCCCAGGCCACTTCGACTCTGGGGTCATGGCTGGTCACGTAGCGACAGCCACAGGACAGGCACTCAGCTGCTGGAGCGATTTGCAAGCTTGTCCAGAAAGCGCCACACTCCACCTGCGCCAGCCACCCCCCGCCCCGCCCTCCACGCCCTGTGCGCCACGCAGCTCTGCACAGGTGCACACACGGGATACGCGGGGGAGGAAACATTCACTCGGAGCCTCTCTGCGTTGGAGGGAAGTCTTCTGCGCACACCAGAACAGACGTGACAGAAGTAAAATAAGGAGAACTAAATCTATGCCATCCTCCGTGGTCCAGGTTGTTAAAAATACATTCATTTCCGTTGTGTCCTGTGTGTATATATTAGAGAATAAAACACCTGGCCGTCCAATGGGTAGACACGAGGATGAGCTTAAAGAGGACATGAACTGTTTCATAGAGGTCACTGTCACATCAAACCTCGGGGGGACAGGGGGAGAGGGAGAGGGAGAAGCAGGCTCCCCGCCAAGCAGGGAACACAACGTGGGGCTCGATCCTAGCATCGCGGGACCATGACCAGAGCAGAAGGCAGACGCCCAACCGACTGAGCCACCCAGGCTCCCCCCAAACCTCCCTTTTCTAAACCTCTTGGATTCAAATAACCAGAATAGAATATACACTTCACTTTTAGGAGAAAGACAGAACACACAGCTACCAGAGATTTAGCTAACCGAAAACGCCCAGGATCTGCCTTGGAGTTTGTATGGAAATAGCTCAGGGTCCAGACCTTCCACATTTGCTCAGTTTCTGGGAAGAGAACCCAAGATTGGACAGATGGCCCCCTCCTGGGAGTGCACTGCATTCTTTCTTTATTTTTTTTCTTTTAAGATTTTATTTATTTGACAGAGATCACAAGTAGGCAGAGAGGCAGGCGGGGGGGGGGGGGGGGGGGAATGCAGGCTCCCTGCTGAGCAGAGAGCCCAGATGTGGGGCTCGATCCTAGGGCCCTGAGATTATGACCTGAGCTGAAGGCAGAGGCTTAACCCCCTGAGCCACCCAGACGCCCTGAAGAGCATTGCATTCTTAAAAACAGAATTGCATTACATTCTCTATGTTCTATTTAATTACGCAGGAATGCTTTTAGAAAATTCTTAAAAACCAGAGCAATCTCAAGAATAAGCCTTAGGCTACAAACATTAACCAAAATAGCTCACTCATCAAATAGATCATCCATTGGGCCTTTTATTATACGGACCCAACACCATTAATTTCCTCCTACTCCTCGCAAAAGAGAAAAAGGATGATGATCAGGAGTTATAAATTATCCAGTCTGTCTCTCTAATTTTGTAATTTATGCATTATAAAATGTACCATTTAAAATATATAGTTCAGTATTTTCCAGTATAGTCATAAAGCTGTGTAACCATCAACTTCAGAACCTTTTTTACCCTCCAAAGGAACCCTTTACTCATACTGAATGAATTTTACAAGCAGTTAAAAAACATCGCTCAGCTTCCCCAACACCTGGTGACAACTGCTCTACTTTCTGTTTCTATGGACTTGCCTCTTCTGAACACATCATATAAATGGAGTCATAGAATATTTGGCCTTTTGTTTATGGTTTCTTTCATTTTGTGTAATGTTTTCAAGGTTCACCCATGTTTTACGATGTATTAGTACTTCCTTCTTTTTCATTGCCAAATAGTATTGCATTTATTGATTATACCACAATTTCTTTAACCATTCATTAGTTGATGGACATTTGAGTTCTATTTTTTTGCCATTATGAATAATGCTGTTATGAACATCTGCGTTCAAAATCTTATATGAACGTATGCTTTTATGTGTTTTACTACTATATTATTAGTCTGAGTTCTCTAGAAAAACAAATTATCAGATATATATATGTCTGTGTGTGTATATGTATATATATATATATATATATATATAATTGATTTACTGTAAGGAATTGGCTCATATAATTATGGAGGCTCTGAGAAGCCTAAGATCTGTAGTCTGTAGCTAGAGTCTCAGGAAGGCCAAGGGTGTAAGTTACTGTTCAAGTCTACTCTGAAGGCAAGAGAAGACTGATGTCCCAGTTCAAAGAGTCAGGCAGAGATAGTGAATTGAATCTTCTTGTTCCCTTCAGACCTTCAACTGATTGGATGGGGCCCATCCCCATTGGGGAGGGCAATTTGTTTTACTCAGACTATGCTACTATATACACCTTCACAGACACACCCAGAATGATGTTAAACCTAATATCTGGGCATCTCAGGGCCCAGTCAAATTGACATATAAATCATCGCAGATAAACACTTAGGAATTGGATTGCTGCATCATATGGTAACTCTTTTAACTTTTTTGAAAAACTGCCAAACTGTTTTCCACAGGGTCTGTACCATTTTAGATGATCTCCAGTGAGGGGTGAGGGTTTTAGTTTCTCCACATCTTTGCTGTAGCCATCCTAGTGGGTGGAAATTGGTACCTCGCTGTGGTCTGGATTTGCATTTCCTGAATGACTGATAATGTTGAGCATCTTTGCATATGCTTATTAGCCGTTTGTATATCTTTGGAGAAATGTCTATTCAGACCCTGTGCCCATTTTTAATTTGGGTATTTATCTTTTTATTGGTAAATTTTAAAATTCTGGGGATGCCTGGATTGCTCAGTCAGTTTAAGTGTCTACCTTCAGCTCAGGTCATGACCCCAGGGTCCTGGATCAAGTTCCACATCCGGCTCCCTGCCCAGTTGGAGGCCTGCTTCTCTTTCTTGTGCTGTCTCTGTCGCTCTCCCTCTGACACATAAATAAATAAAACCTTAAAATTTTTTAAAAATTCTGCATAATAGACCCTCTCGAGATATTTGATTTGCAAGTATTTTCTCCCATTCTAGGAGTTATCTCTTACTTTCTTGACAGAGTCCTTTGATGCACTTAAGTTTTTCATCTAAAATGAATCTTTAGGGGCATCTGGGTGGCCCAGTCAGTTAAGTGTCTGCCTTTGACTCAGGTCATGATCCCAGGGTTCTGGGATGGAGCCCTGTGTTGGGATCCCTGGTTAGCAGGGACTCTACTTCTTCCTCTCCATCTGCCTCTCTCCCACTTGTGCTCTCTTTCTCAAATACATAAAAGCTTTAAAAAAAATAAATAAAATGAATCTTTAAATTGAGTAATCTAATTTCCCTCTTCTCCTCCCCTACAGAATATTTTTTTAAAAGGGTATTATTTTAGAGAGAGAAAAAAGGCGAGAGAGTGAGAGTGAGAGTGAGAGAGCCTGTGATGGGGGGAGGCATACAAGGAGAGGAAGAGGGAATCCTTAAGCCAACACCCCGTTTAGAGGGGAGCCTGATCCGGGGCTCGATCCCAGGACCCTGAGATCATGACCTGAGCTAAAAACCAAGAGTCTGCCATTTAACTGACTGAGCCACTCCGGTGTCCCTCCCCTAACAGAATCTTGAGTCATACCCACATTGCAGTAATATGAGTGCACTGTTTTGATCTTTACACAATAAGAAAATAGGTCCCTGTGAATTCACAGAAATCTAGAAGCTTGTGTTTCCTTACAGCTCAGTACTGCGGTTTGAAGAACTTTAAATCAGCTTACAGGCCAAGGGTCCCTGCTCTCATGTGGGTTGTACCACTATTAAGGTCATCTTATTTACTATTCTTCATTGCACATGTTGTTTACTACTTTTATTGAAATGAACACACTAGGTTAGCAATACTTTGGGTAAGGTAGACTTGCGTGGGCCAACTTGAGAAGTACATTTAGAGCACTATTCCTATGGTGAAGTGTTTGGAGTTTTAAACAAGCACATGATAAAAACGCACAATCCATAAACAATTTGGGAACTACCTGCATATGATTCCATGACTTATCTCAATCATACAACTTGGTAGATTTTGAGCATTAAATTTCCATATCTTTTTTTTTTTTTAAGATTTTATTTATTTATTTGACAGACAGAGATCACAGGTAGGCAGAGAGGCAGGCAGAGAGAGAGGAGGAAGGAGGCTCCCTGCTGAGCAGAGAGCCCGATGCGGGACTCGATCCCAGGATCCTGAGATCATGACCTGAGCCGAAGGCAGCGGCTTAACCCACTGAGCCACCCAGGTGCCCCGAGAGAATACATTTTTATGTACCTAATATTTACTAGGGTTTTAAAACTTTTCATTGATAAATGGAATAATTTCCTAATTATAAAATCAGTGCCTACTTATTATAAAACATTTAGAAAATACAAAAGAGCAGAAAGAAGAAAATAATCTTTACAGCCAAAATTAAAAACAATTGACCTTCTGGTATAATTCTACCCAAATATTTATTTTTAAAAAATGTGTGTGTGTATATATATACACATGTGTATATATGTGCACATATATACATATATATACATTTTAAAAACAAAATTGACATAATTTTTATATAGAATTTTATATTTTTATATAAAAATATATATGTGCACATATATATTTGTGCACATATATACATATATATACATTTTAAAAACAAAATTGACATAATTTTTATATAGAATTTTATATTTTTATATTTTTTAAAAATATATTTTATATTTTTTAAAAAATTCTCAAATTATATAAGTGATGAATATACTGTCACCAAAAAAATTTAAAGGATACAGACGTAAAATGCTTCGTCAGCTTGTCCTTTCCCCCCATGCTTCCTCCTCCCCAGAGAGACCACCATGCAAGTTTGTCTAGTACCCTCTCAGACTTTCCTGTGCATTACCATTATGCAGAAATTTACTATGTCTAGCTTTCTATTAAAATATCCAGTAGAGGGAACTGTTAGACTGTTTCTTCTTTAATATGTAAATTATACCTCTTTCTGATTTACAAAATCTAAGCATCTTAGATGTCATTTACACAATGCAGAATGGTATATCAATTTAGAAATGTATTATTTCTACTGACTAGTTTCTAACCTAAATAAAAATCTTAAATCTTATTTTCTCCCTTGAACTTTCCTGTTGGTTGGCTGGTTTTTGTTTCCTTTGACCTTGAAATTGTGTGATTTTTAAAAAAGATTTTATTTATTTATTTGACAGCGAGAGCAGGAACACAAACTGGGGGAGTGGGAAAGGGAGAAGCAGGCTTCCCGCCAAGCAGGGAGCCCAATGTGTTGCTCAATCCCGGGACCCTGGGATCATGACCTGAGGCAAAGGCAGATGCTTAACAACTGAGCCACCCAGGGAACCCAAATTTATATGATTTTTAAAGGATACTTCTACTGGGTATATTTATGGGGGGGAAATCCTTTCTGTTGGCAGAAATATGGTTGTTTTCTTTTCCTTTGAGAAGATAAATCAGATACAATATAAAAAGAGGTGCAGATGAAACTTTTGTTTAACATGGCAGTAATTCCATTTAAGATCCTAAGTAGATTAGAATAATTGAATAGTGGCTGTATACATTTAGATACTCTGACAATGTTTTTTTTCAAGATGAAAAATTCTCTGTATTTCAGTAATACCTTATGTAAATGATATTTATATTTTTAATTTCACAGCAGATTTCAAGAGAACCTGACAAAACTTGCAAGCATATTCCAACTATTGTGCTGATGCTGTGTGTGTGTGTGGGGGGGTTGTTTTCACAGCTGTTGTTGATTTGCGTATTAATTAAAATACCCTGAAAACGGTGGTTAGGCGATGAGGTGTCCTAGTTATGAGAACTTTCCAAATAAACCTACTCTCCTTCAAATGCCAACACTTTTCATTTTTAAGCATAGGAAGGGAACGTTTCCAATGACTATTTTATTGTTCACTCAGCTTTCTAAATAGAGGGTTTTGAACCCAAGTTTCGTTACTTTGACTATATTGTATTTTTAATCCCTCGGTAGTCATCTCTTCGAACCTTGATTCATTTCTCAATCCTAGCCAGCGAGGCGTATCTTCATAGTGCTAGTACGTATCTTGTGCTTCATGAATATTTGACAAGAAAAAGAACGATGTGAGTGTCCTCCTCCTGTCATTTTGCATGTAACTAACAATTCCTGTCTGGTCTCAGCCTTTCTCCCTGTGTCCCCTCCCCCCTGCCACCACTCCCATGATTCTCTCACCCCTACCTGCCCCTTCAGCGTCATCTCATCTGTTTGTACAAAAAAAAAACAGGCAAGCCTAATTCTTAAAATTGTAGTAAATAACAGTGAATTAACAGCCAGTGGAGCTCAGAATGAAAGCCTAAGGAACTTGACTTTGGAGCTTGCTTTCAGCCACTGCCTTCTTTAAAACACAGATTCATCCTTCTGAAATAATCAGCCTAAGACTGGAGCATTTTGTGAAATCCATGTGTAACGTACCTAGAGTACAGTAGTACAAGGCTTATTTATAACAATGAAAGCTTGAAAACAAATAAAATTGGAGATTGGCTAAATGTAGGGGCGCCTGGGTGGCTCAGTCATTAAGCGTCTGCCTTCAGCTCAGGTCATGATCCCAGGGCCCTGGGATCGAGCCCCACATGGGGCTCCCTGCTCAGCGGAAAGCCTCCTTCTCCCTCTCCCTCTGCCCCTGCTTCTGTTCCCTCTCTCACTGTGTCTCTGTCAAATAAATAAGTAAAATCTTAAAAAAAAAAAAAAAAAAAGTAAAGTTGGGTGGGGCACCTGGGTGCCTCAGTGGGTTAAGCTTCTGCCTTCAGCTCAGGTCCTGGGATCTCAGGTCCTGGGATGGAGCCCTGCATTGGGCTCTCTGCTCAGCAGGGAGCCTGCTCTCCCCACCCCCACCCCCGCCTGCCTCTCTGCCTACTTGTGATCTCTCTCTCTGTCAAATAAATAAATTAAATTAAATTAAAAAAATGTAAAGTTGGGGACATCTATAAGATAAATATCAAGTACCCTTTAAAAATGGTCTTAGACAATAGTTCACAGTGACCTGATATGAAGAACAAAGGCAAAAGAAATTTACGGGAAAAAAAATTAAATCTCCTTACAACTTAAAGCCTATTGGCAAGTCCTTGAGGCAGGCAGAGTGACCTTCCCTCGGGAATTCAACTGCCTTGACGTTAATAATTTAACTTAACATAAGCCTGATCTCCAGGATCCTTTCAGGCTCCTTTAACATATAAAAATTCCTTTGGAAACTTCCCTTATTTCTATCCCACCAAGATACATGTTAGCAATGATCTTCCAAGCATGTGGCCCACTGATACAAATCCGAAGGGACTTATGACTAAGGTTTTACTAAAACAATAGTAAATAACCTTTTCCTAACAACAGCTGGCCCTCAGGGTCCAGGAAACCTTGCATCCAAATTCCTTAGAGACTTCACTATCTCTAACCCACTTCCAACCTAAAAGGATATAATCAGTTACCTTGTCATCAATGGAGGTAATAATTAATAATTATATAATTATTAATAATTAATAATCACTATAATTATTATTATAATCACAGCGCTTTCTGCCTGCAGGTCCTGTCCCTGTGCTTTAATAAAACCTCCCTGTTTGCACTGAAAACATCTTAAGAATTCTTTCCCGACCATTCCCTCCAAACTGCAACATTTTCACACCCACCTACATGGAGAAACCCATGGGAATCTGTTGGAAATGATGTATCTATGAAATGAGTGTCTATTTTATCGCTTATCTGGAATTTTGATGAACCTATATACATTTCTTTAACCACAAAAAAAGTTATGGAAGAATATTTAAAGACTTAAAAACATGTTCACTTAATCATATGATTAAATGAAACGGGTTACAAAGCACTCTGTCATATAATCTCAATTTAGGGGGGAGGAAAGATGTGTACATGAATAACAAAAATATGGGATTGCTATTTACCAAAATGTTAGGAGCAGTTATTTATGGGTGATTTAAAAAATATTCTTCTATTTGTTTACCCACAGAGCCAATAGGGTTAACCTATTGTTCTTTTGAAATAAAGGGGAGAAAGGTTATCTCAGACTACTTTGACCTAGAGCACTTTAGTGTCTGAGCCAGCAGGGGGCGCCCTCAACACTAGGCACACAAGTTCAACCACTAGAAATCAACTTGATGTCATTGTTTCAATATTTTTCACTAAATAGCAAGAGTTACTTGTGCTTTCCATATTTCTTTTTTGAGTCGGGCTGTGGTATCCTCTTCATATTCAAAAGAAGGCAAAATTTTCCAAATTTAGTCTAGGAGAATTGATATTTCAAGGGAATAAAGCAGGCCAATTTCAATTAAAGGGATAATAATTTAGGGGGAAATTTTGAAGTTAATGAGGTTGCCCAGGAAGCAGGTTGTAATGTAATCATAAATTAATTAACCTTTGGTAAAATGTCTCCAAGAAGAGAGTACAAGCCTGGAAGCACAGCAAATAGAACATGCTTTGTGTGTTTCTACTTATGAATAAATCATTTTGGATCATTTGCATTGCAAATAGGGTTTAGAACAGTTGATATTTATCAATATGTAATTGAAATGGTAGAGATTTTAAAAAATTCAATATTTAGTATCTTCAGTCTCAAGGCTTAAAATTCCATCTACATGTTGTTGGTTCTCAAATTTATATTTCCAACTCATTTTCTCCCCTGAACTCTAAATGTAAACATCTGACTGCCTACTCGGCATGCCAGATTCATGACATGTAGGAGATACCTTGGCTTCACTATATCCAAAACCAAATTGCTACCATCCTGGTCAAGCCTGTTCCTTACCATTATTCCCTACCTCTGCTAACATCACTGGCTTCCTCCAGTTGCTCAGGCCAAAAACCTGGGCACCCTTCCTGTCTCTAGCCTTTCACAAATGTACTTCCCGTCATGAATCCCCAGAGGCTCCCCTTTCACCATATCTAGAATTGACCATGGCTCACCACCTTCACCATCCCCTGCTGTAAGTCACCATCAACTTTTATCCGAAGAATTATCTCTGTCCCAACTCACTTGTCTGTCCTCCATTCTCCTGCTGGGGATCCCCAAAGGCTAAACTCCAGGCTGAGTGGCCCCCTGGGAGGGAGACAGGGCAGAGAATGGTGGACAGTGGGCCTGCAGGCTCTAACAGGCACAGTGGGGCTGGTCACTTCATACTTCATACTTGGGTAACTTGACCCATTGAGTGGGACTTTCAACTTACAAAGTATTGTAGGAGAGGAAAAACAATTTTCCCTCCTCCCTTCTAGGTTCCTGGCTGAGGAACACTCCTCCCAATAGCAAAAGATTAACAAGACAAAAATAAACAAGTTAAATTGCATACAAACATATGTGCATACAAGGGCACCACCTCGTATACATTTTAGAAAAAAAAATACAATAAATTTGTGAAGAACTGACAAGATAAAGGGGTTTGGGCTAAGGCAAAACCTTTGTCTCACTGAAAGCAGAAGATAAATCTTCCATGTGAAAGATAATCTTTCTATAACAAGAGGGTAGAAAGCATACTTATCATCAGAGACAGGTTCGATCAGAGTGTCCCTTCTGCTCCAGCTGTTTCTCAAGTATGTTTAAATCAAAATAATCAATATGCCAAAGTGACCTATTCCATATGCCAATATTTCGGAATGACATATTCTGCACCCCAACAGATTCTTATTGCATTAGTTATTTATAAAACGTAAATAGTACTATTCCTTTGAGGGATACAACATCATTTCCCACTTAAAATGATGCTGAGTATATAGTAACATTACTGGACACATATGAGGTATTTAAATGTACTGTGGCACTGGGGAGAAGGGAAGAAGTTGGTAGAGAAAAGTGGGCTCGGTACCCAGTGATGACAAGGGAATTGATGGAGTCAGCTCTTTTACAAATTCATACTGGGGTGGTACAGGGACCTGCCAAGGAAGGAATCATAGTTGACATTCATGACATCCATTGCCAGAGCTAGAAAAATAAGTGCATGTCCCATTGGTGGCAATGAGCAGGCAGCATCTGTCTGTGGGCAGAATATTTTTATTTAAAATAAGTGATGTGTGGGGGCGCCTGGGTGGCTCAGTGGGTTAAGCCTCTGCCTTTGGCTCGGGTCAGGATCTCAGGGTCCTGGGATTGAGCCCCACATCAGGCTCTCCTCTCCGTGGGGAGCCTCCTTCCCCCTCTCTCTCTGCCTGCCTCTCTGCCTACTTGTGATCTCTCTCTGTCAAGTGAATAAAAATAAATAAAATCTTAAAAAAAACAAGTGTGCTTTCGTGTGAGCATGTGTGTGCATATGCTCTCTTAGAGTTAAAATGTAAGATGTTACACTTAACTGTTAGTATTTAGGCATTATTTTTCTTTTTCAAATTAAGTTTTTAATCTTAATTCCAGTTAACATACAGTATTATATTAGTTTCAGGTGTACAGTTTAGTGATTCAGCATTTCCATACAATACCCTGTGCTCATCATGACAAGTGCCCTCCTTAGCTCCCATCACCTATTTTCACCCATTCCCCCCACCTACCTCCCCTCCAGTGACCATCAGTTTGTTCTCTATAATTAAGAGTACGTTTCTTGAGTTGTCTCTTTCTCTTTTCTTTCCCTTTGCTCATTTGTTTTCTTTCTGAAATTCTACATATGAGTGAAAATCATCTGGTATTTGTCATTCTCTGACTGACTGACTGACTGATTTATTTCACTTAGCATAATAGCAATATAGCATAATACTTAGCATAATACTTTCTAGCTCCATCCATGTCATTGCAAATAACAAGATTTTATTCTTTGTCATGGCTGAGTAACATTCTATATATACATTCCATATGGAATGTTTACTATATACTATACATAGTATATATATACTACATCTTCTTTATCCATTCATCTACAGATGGACACTTGGGCTGACTTTTTTTTTTATTAATTTATGTTATTGAATTTATTTTTGTGTATGGTGAAAACAAGTGGTCCAGTTTCATGCTTTTGCATATAGCTGACCAATTTTCCTGACATATTTGTCAAAGAGACTGTCTTTTTCCGTTGTATATGTTCTTTCCTCTTTTGTCAAAGATTAATTGACCATATAGTCGTGGGTTTTTTTTCAGGTTTTGTATTCTGTTCCATTGATTTCTGTGTCTGTTTTTATGCCAATACCACACTATTTTGATTACTATAGTTTCTAGTACAACTTGAAGTCTGAAATCGTGATAATTCCAGTTTTTCTTTTCAAGATTGCCTTGGTTATTTGGGGGTCTTTTGTGGTTCCATACAAATTTTAGGAGTTTTGTTCCAGTTCTGTGAAAAATGCTGTTGGGATTTTGATAGGGTTGCATTAAATCTGTAGATGGCTTTGGGTAGTGGAGGCATTTTAACAATATTTGTTCTTCTAGTCCATGAGCATGGAGTGTTTTTCCATTTCTTTGTGTTTTTTTTTTTTTTTTCATCAGTGTTTTATTGTTTTCAGAATACAGGTCTTTTACCTCTTTGGTTAGGCTTATTTTTAGGTGTTTTATTATCTTTGGTATAAATGTAAATGAGATTATTTTTCTTAATTTCTTTCTGATGGTTCATTATTAATGTATAGAAATGCAAGAGATTTCTTTATGTTGATTTAGTATCTTGCCACTTTACTGAATTTGTTTATCAGTTCTAGCAGGGTTTTTTGGTGGAATCTTTAGGGTTTTCTCTACATAGTGTCTTGTCATCTGCAAATAGTGGAAGTTTTGCTTCTTTACCAATTTGGATGCCTATTTTCTTTCTGTTGTCTGATTGCTGTGGCTAGGACTTCCAGTACTATGTCAAATAAAAGTAGTGGGAGTGGACATCCTTGTCTTGTTTCTGACCTCAGCGGAGGAGCTCTCAGTTTTTCTGTATTGATGTGATGTTTGCTATGGGTTTTTCCTATAAGGCCTTCACTATGTTAAGGTATGTTCCCTCTAAACCTACTTTGTTGAAGATTTTTATCATGACTGGTGTTGTACTTTGTCAGATACTTTTTCTGTATCTATTAAAATGATCCTATGGTTTTTATCCTTTTTCTTGTTGATGTGATGCATCATGCTGATTGATTTGTGAATCTAGAACCACACTTGCATCGCAGGAATAAATACCACTTGATAGTGGTAAATGATTTTTTAATCTATCTTTGGATTCATTATCATCGTTTACTGGCATTTTGTTGGGGACTTTTGCATCTATGTTCTTCAGAGATATTGGCCTGTAGTTCTCGTTTTTGGTGGTGTCCTTATCTGGTTTTGTTACCAGAATAAGGCTAGTCTCATAGAATGAATTTGAAACTTTTCCTTCCTCTTCTATTTTTTGGAATAGTTTGAGAAGAATGGGTATTAACTGGCTTTTAAATTTTGAAAGAATTTTCCTGTGAAGCCTTCTGATCCCAGACTTTTGTTTGTTGGCAGTTTTTTGATTACTGACTCAATTTCATTGCTGGCAATCGGTCTGCTCAAATTTTCTATTTCTCCCTGTTTCTGTTTTGATAGGTTACATGTTTCTAGGAACTTAGCATTTAAACATGTTTTAAGGTATTTTATACAGTGCTGAATGACCCGTGTTCCCAACTAAATTCTATCCTCTGAGTGACAGTTCTTCATTGAATATTTATTTGGGGGAAGTTAGTTAGTGGTTCCTAGACTGAAGCCAAAACAGTGATCTCTTCCAACTCCTACTTCTTTCCACCCACAGCATGGTTTCCCACTTCCCTTCCAGTGTAAAATGATTCCTCCCAACATTGCTGTGACCAGCGTTTTCCCAACCAAACCACTGTTTTCTCTGTCGTGGCCTTTTTAAAAAACAAGTCAGGCAGATGAGTTTCATAGAGAGAAATTCACTCTTAACGTTTCAATATCTCACTTTTCAGTACTTGACATTTTGAACATTGTTGGTCTTGAGACAAATTTGAAAATAGGAATTACTCAGTAAATATTTACGGAGCACCCGCTATGTGCCAGACACTGTTCTAGACACTGCAGACCCTTGCCTTCTTGGGAAACTGACATCCTAGATCGGCAATAAGTAAGAAGCATAGAAAAAATGTACTCTACCTAACATGCTGAAAGGTGATAAGTGCTATGAAAAAATAGATTAATCTGGGAGATAGTCACCACTGCCAGATGATTTTTTTTTTTTAATGTGACTATCTTGCTCAGAAACGTCTAATCTTCCCCCAGTGTGTCACCCAAGCCTTTCTGTCTGCTCCCAGTCTACCCTCCTACCTTATTTGGTACCTGGGCAACTACAAAAACTCAGGCTTGGGCTCTCCCTCTTTTCCACCACCCTCCCAGCTCCAAGCCATTACTTAGATGGTCTCTTGACTCTTGTAATGTGTCTGGATGTGGCCTATAAAAAAATGGTGGTCCATTCCCTAAAGTCTTTGGGACCTCTGCAGCACACACCCTGAGCCTACTGATCTCCGAACTTCCTGATATTTGTTCTCTGACCCTGACATTCAGAGCCTTAATCAAGTCCCTCCTTGAATTGCTACTTAATGATTACTGAACCATGTGTAGGGATTATCTCCCTGTACAGATTATTGACGCCCCGGGGTGGGGAGGCAGACATCATCCTCAGGATTCATCTCCACTGCTTTCTATGTACATGATAAGTCCTTAGAAAAAATCCTGTTGTTGAATGAATGAAGGGTACACTACTAAATAGAGACATTTGTATACAACTTCAGAGTTGATGGACCAGAACTCTTTCCCTGCTCTTGGAGGACGTAAACAAGGAAAGATGAGTGCCAATTTTGTCATTCTATCTTCTAAACACCAGTTTTCAATCTTTGCACAATTGTTTATAAAACTGATTTGACATAAAACGTAGCATTTTCAAGCCGCTTACAATTTCTATGATTACTCTCTGGAAGCATCTGTAAAGGATTTTTTGGTTGCTTGCTTCTAAAATTGTAACTAATGTATGGCCTCCTTGGTTGTTAAGCAATTAGAATCTCATTCTGTCAAGTCCCTGTCGTGGCTGTCTGACAAGTCTCACCTAATTCAGTTTATCTTGCGCAACCATCCCCAGGGCCGTAACAAGAAACTCTGAATGCTGTTACAACTCCTTCTTGAGAAGCTCTTTCTCAAGAGGCAGTAAATGTCAACATCTTTGAGGACATTTCTTCCAGGAACTGCTTTTCAGTGACTATGCACGCAAAGGATGGAGAGGAGAGACCACAAAAGGCATTAGGTGTCTAGGTGTCTTGGCAAATTCTGTAGCCTGCTCTGCGGGAATCTAGGGTTTTGATGAGGGAAACTTAGCCACAGCCACAGGTTTTAGTGACAGCAACCTCTTGAAACTGCTCTGAACCTGAACACACAAACCAAAAATAATTAAAGAACCAATTAATGAGCTTTTTAAAAAAGGTTAAAAATATCATTTGGAAGCCTCTCAGACAAAGAGTATACTACAGGGAAATGCAGTGGTCTTCTCAATATTCTAAGTACAGGCAAACTTGGGACTTTTGCAAATGATGTATGGAATCTTTGAGCCTTTGGATAACCTACAAACAAGGCCATGCACAGTGAAATCATGAAGAGACAGAGCTGTCTTTGGTGGCTTCTATCTCCATGTCTGATCTGTCAGCCTCCTTTTTTTCCTGGAAACTCCTATCTTCTTCTTCTTCTAGGTCTCAGGAAAACCCAGGATATTAGCCATGCTTTTACATAGAGTTGTTGCTTTTTGCAGGAGAATTTGGAGACAGGACTTTGGGACGAAACACGAAGCCTTGAACTTGGGCCTTCAGGGAAAGTCCTCATGCTAATGGCATGAGTGCTTCCCTGGTCAGGCTTTAGGTCTTTCTTCCCCTTTGCTCTGGGAGCACTGGCTTTGGACCTCCAGCCACAAGAGATGGTTCTCACTTCCTGAACTCTTTCAAATGCTTCCTCGCAGTGGGGAGTTTCCAGTCACAGTGGAGTTTGATGGAACAGAGAATGAGAATCCATACTCATGTATGGTGTTGGGAGAACAAAAGTGTCTAATGGAATTGATCATCAATTGCCGATTAAGATAGATATTCAAAAAACGATTAGCCAACCATGTAACTTTACACTTCAAAAAAGTGAAGCCCCATAATTCTGCCCTTGCACTCACTAAAAAAATGTGTTTGGCCCACTGCTAGGGACATGTGGTATTCCCAGGCTAAAACAAGCCCAAGATGGAACTCTGCAAGAGGAACAGCTTGCCCAGTTTTGCCCACCCACCTTGTGCTCCAGAACCACAGGAAAATAGAGACCACATGCCAAATCCACACGGAGGGATTCCTTAACTTGGGAGTGAACACATACAACAAGGAGATTTGTTAAGAATGATGGACTCCTAATTCAAGAATGACATTGCATGTAGCGTCCTGTATTTTAACTTTGGAATGTGTGTGTGTGTGTGTCTGTAGTGTAGTATGATATAGTATAATATAGTATAGTATATTAATAATATAGTATAGTATAATATAATAATATAATATAGTATAGTATAAATATGACTCTTGTGAATGACAGAGCCTCAAAATGGCTTAAACAGAATAAAAGCAACAATTTTTTGATTCAAAAATAGTAGAGAGAAGCAGTTTTGCTTCAGGCATACTAATGCTGTCACCTGGGCTTGTTCCCTGTCCATTTCTTAACCCTGTTTTCTGCTATGTTGGACTTGCTCTTGATCAGATCCTCTTTGGGGGGCATCCTAGCAACTCCAGGCTTACATCCAAGACTCATGTCCAGTGTACATACTTCCTTTCTCCAAGGGGCCTACTCAACCTCTGGCCCCGAATTGAGGCCATATCCTGCACCAATGTCCATGTCTGGGATTGGCCAGGTAGTGCGCTTGAGTCATGGGAAGTGGTAGCAAGCAACCCCACCAAAATGCCTGCATGGAGGATGAAGAGTCATTCCAGGGATCACTGGCTGGCTCAGTCAGTAGAGTATGCAACTCTTGATCTTGGGGTTGTGAGTTTGAACCCCACATTGGGTGTAGGGATTACGTTAAAACACTAAAATCTTAAAAAAAAAAAAAAAGTCATACCAGAAAGAAGTGGTAAGCTGCTAAAGTGGCAAAGATAGTGGGGTCACCATATAATATAGCTCTAAGTGCC
The DNA here is from genome assembly GCF_011764305.1 of Mustela putorius furo. Taxonomy (NCBI): domain Eukaryota; kingdom Metazoa; phylum Chordata; class Mammalia; order Carnivora; family Mustelidae; genus Mustela; species Mustela putorius. The sequence continues at coordinate 6,284,444 of NW_025422010.1, read as the reverse complement.
ACTAAGAGGAGCTCTTCCTGGGATTTCCCCCTCTCCTGGATGAGGACACACACAGCACTGGCCACCAGGTAACCTCAGAGGCCTTGACCTCGGGGTGAGTCAAGGCTGTGGATAGGCACACAGAACCAATCTAGAGCCCCATGTGTTAAGACAAAGCTATAATTAACTCGGATCCTGCCCTACAACACTTCGGTAAGATAATATAGTTCTCTTATTATTTAAGAAAGTTCGTGTTAAGTTTGTTGCTCACAATCAAAAACATCCTAGTTCATAGATCTATAATCAAAAGGTAAAAGACAAAGGCACATTAATTTTTTAAAAGTTATATCTTTGTTTTATCCAAAGTTTTCTGAACCTACATATTGAGCCATGTCTCCTACCTCGCAGGCTATTCCGGGATACTTTGCAAATTCTCCTGCTTTCCCTTAGCTCACTGATGGAAACATTTAGAGCAATCCTGGACTCTGAAAACAACTTGTGGATATCTGAAATAATTCGATCAAAAGCTAAATGCATGTACATATTTTTGCAGTGGGGGGATCAGCTCACACCTCCTTAAATGAGTGACTTAGCATCAAGTGTGGAACTACCAGGTATGGTGTGCAGTAACTAGGACACATACGAAGTATACAGCATCACTCACGAGAACTTGTCAGAGTATTTCACCTGAATTTAAGTAACCCTTTAGATCTAAATCCTGATCTATGGGAAACATAGGGGATAGAGAAATAAGTTAAACACCACCATGAGGAAACAGATGACGCCAAAAGGCAGAACATTTTATAGGAGAAAGTTGTATTAGTCAACTCAGATGACGTAAGATAGTATAGCCTGGAGGGCTCTAACAGCAGACATTTATTTTCTCCCAGTTTTGGAGGCTGGAGGTCCAAGGTCAAAGTGCCAGCAGGGTAGATTTCTGGTGAGGCCTCTCCTCCTAATTCAAAGATAGTCACCTTCTTGCTGTGTCCTCACATGGCCTTTCCTGGACGGATTGGGGGAAGGGGAGGGGTTTCATGTCTCTTCCTCTTATAAGAACACCAGTTCTATCAAATCAGGGCCCCACCCTTATGAACTCATTTAACCTTAATAACCCCCTAAAGGCTCTGCCTCCAGATATAACTAGGGATTAGGGCATCAACACATGAGTTTTGGGGAGGCACAATTCAGTCCACTAAACATTCATTGTTCAGTCTCTCCAACAAGTCAACAACGTTAACAAACAAAATTGGTGAGGGGTACCGAGAGACATAATAGCCAAATGCAATGTGGTCCTTGATCAGATCGTAGTTTAAACAAACTAGTTATAAAAGATATTTTGGGGACAAAATTGAAATTTTAGTATGGATTGGGTGTTAGATGTCATTAAGGAATTTTTTTTTCAAGATTTTATTTATTTATTTGACAGAGAGAGATCACAAGTAGGCAGAGAGGCAGGCAGAGAGAGAGAGAGGGAAGCAGGCTCCCCGCTGAGCAGAGAGCCTGATGTGGGACTCGATCTCAGGACCCTGAGATCATGACCTGAGCCGAAGGCAGTGGCCCAATCCACTGAGCCACCCAGGTGCCCCTCATTAAGGAATTTTTAATCTTGTTTGATATTATAATGGTGTCGTGACTATGTAGGACATTTCTGCATTTTTTCAGAATTATATAATGAAGCATTTAGGAGTATATGCATGATAGATGTAATTTATTCCACAATGCTTTACAAACAGACATGGAAAATATGGGGGGAAATTCTCCTTTTCTAAGTTTATCTATTTTTTTAGTATTCTCTTCACCAAATACGGGGTTGAAGCCAAGATCAAGAGTCATATGCTCTTCTGGCTAAGCCCAGGTGCCCCAGGGGAAAAATAATTCTTAAATCTAGCTGATGGGTATATATTTATACATTTCTCTATACTCGACATTTCTATAACTTAAAAAAATACACACAATTTTTTTCAGAAATAATTTTCTTATAAAATGCTACCGTATCATTTCTATATGAAATTATAAGATATCTTCTATAGACTTAGTAATACTTTTACAATTGAAAAACAGACATTATACGTTTTCTAAAGCGGCTGAATCAAATTGCCACAAACTGGATGGCTTTAAACAACACAAATGTATCCTCTCACAGCTCTGGGGGTGGAAGTCCAAAAGGTGTGAGTGGGGTCATGTTCTCTCAGAAGGTTCTGGAGGAGGATCTTCCCCTGCTCTTCTAGCTTATGGTGGTGGCTTTCAGTCCTTGGTGTTCCTCAGTGTACAACCTCATCACTCCAGTCTGTCTCTGTCATCACATGGCCCCTCACCATGGGTGGGCCTCACTTCACCCTGTGTGTCTGTGTCTTTTCTTTTTGTAAGGACACCAGTCATATGGGACTAGGGGTCCAGTTACCAGTGTGAATGTATGACTTCACCTTCACTTCACCAATAACATTGGCAGAGACTCTACTTCTAATTAAGTTTCTGGCAAGAAAATGATTTTTTTTATAGATTTTATTTATTTATCAGAGAGAGAGAGGGGGAGAGAGCGAGCACAGGCAGACAGAATGGCAGTCAGAGGCAGAGGGAGAAGCAGGCTCCCTGCTGAGCAAGGAGCCCGATGTGGGACTCGATCCCAGGACGCTGGGATCATGACCTGAGCCGAAGGCAGCTGCTTAACCAACTGAGCCACCCAGGCATCCCTGATTTTTTTTTTTTTAAAGAATATGATTTTTAGTGGACATTACTCAACCTAGTACATCTTACCTCATGGGTTCTTGTATCTTACATCTTACATCTTACCTCATAGTTTCCTGGACCTATTTGGCCAGGTTGTTCCAGCAGGTCATTCCTGGTTATATTTAGAATTCCTGAAGGGCAAATCTATCCCCAGAAACATTGAAACTAGATGTAAACTGATGGCTTAATGCAGGACCAGAGAGGCAACTTCTAGGTTTGTGTCAGGGGTACCATGAGGATAATCTCTGAGTATGCTTCTTTACCTCTTCATATCAGACGGTGTTTTATTTTTTATTTTTTTTTAATATTTGAGAGAGAGGGAGAGAATGAGAGCGGGGTGGGTCAGAGGGAGAAGCAGACTCCCCGCCGAGCAGGGAGCTGGATGCAGGACTTGATCCTGGGACTCCAGGATCATGACCTGAGCCTAAGGCAGTTCCTTAACCAACTGAGCCACCCAGGCACCCCAGACCGTGTTTTAAAACAAGGAAGTTTAGAGATTTCTATACCTTTGAAAAATGAAGTATTTTGGTTTTAGAATGTATTTGCTTAGCTGCTTGGAAAGGAATTAATATCATGTCATCCCTGGAACCAGGTAAGGCAGAGCAGATTACACATCACACAAATATTTGGTTTTAGGATCAGGAAAAATGTGTCCTATTGTGAAACTGAATAGGAAATGGTTTGTCCTCAAGTACACAAATGTCCTCTGTGAAATAAGATTGCGTGAGTCTATTCTTAGGCCATGATAATTAGAAAATTCTTTCCCTGGATTTGGCATTTGTCACTGACTTTCTCGGTGATTTATTTTATTTCAGATTTATACAGTCCTGGAATTTTATTTAATGCCAAGGATTATCTCTGGTTCTGTGTTAAGTCAAAGCTGAAGGATGACATGAACACACTGTCCGCGGTGTGTGTAGCTATGAGCGAACGTTCCTACCTCTTCCCATCGCATCCTCCCCAAGGAGTTCCTCTCAATAGAGGAAACCACTGCGAATATTTTGTAGTCTCTCCTTTAAGACATTTAACAGGGACATATAAAAATGACTTACATGTTTCTGTGTATGAGTGAATGTGTATAGTTGTTTATAATTACATCATATATATTTGGGGACAACTTGGTATTTTTCTCCACCAAGCAATATATCATGAACAATGTTCCATGTCAGTATATAGTAAACCACCATGCATATATAACAGTTTATTTAACCCAGGCCTCTTGATGAATATTTTAAGTTAACTCCAATTTTGAAAAGCCTTATTTGAGCAGAGAATTCTCAGCTGACAATACCCTTTCATGAGTAGTAGCTTTAATCCACGCTCTTTAAAGGAATCTGGAAAAATAAGATCGGAATGTAGCAATCAAGGACTTACCTAAAGGAACATTTAAAACTTTTAGTAGTTTTTTTTCTTCACTAAAGCTAACAAAATATTAAAGAGGAATAAAGAAAAGGGGACTTATGATTTCAGGTCCAGTGTGTAAGGAGCTTTAAGGTTGTCACTGTGTCTCAGGAAGTGAAAAGCTGAACTGAAAAATTAATAACCCTTCCTAGATCCATCAGAGAAGTGGGGGTCATGGGGCAAACTGTTGCTTTCAAAATTAGGAGTTAAAGAGAATCACAAGTTACCAGAGCAGAGTCCCATGTATAGATACCCTTGGGGAAACCAGTGTCAGGGTAAGAAAACATAAATTATAACTGAAAAACTGCTGGAGGCTCATGGCAGACAAGTCTGAAAGTTAAACACTTCAGGAGACCCCACACGTAGGGAGGGGGAGTCACACTTTTGTGTGAGTTTTACCTCCAGGAGTTCTACCAGTTGCTCACAGTGAATACTGGAGAAAAATATCCTCCTGTTTCTGACAGAGGAAGGGGAAAAGTAATCATTTTAAAATGACTAGAGCATTCCGTTCTTCTTAACAAGGTCTATTCTCAGAAGAAACTATTTGCCAGAGCCAAATCTGCTGGGGTTAACAAGTTCTGTTCTCAGGAGAAACTATTTGCCAGAGCCAAATCTGCTGGGATTTCATCAGAAACTAAACCACCTGGGAGAGGGGAAATATCCAATTCCAGCCCACTCTAGCCACCCTGTTCTAGGAAAGGAGGTGGAGGTGGGTGTGGGGAATGAGAAGTACTTGGAAAGTTCACTAAAAGACTGAGGCACAATAGGGAATGCTTTCCCTCCTCCCACACCTTACCACTACATTATTAAAGACCTATTGGTAGCAGTTCCTTTACTCAGTACACCATACACGGCTATAAAGAAAAAATAAGAAGACCTACCAAAGGCAAAGAACAATTTGAAGAGACAAAGCAAGTGTTAGAAGCAGACTCATGGTAACATGATTTATCAGACTAGGAATTTAAAACAACTAGAGTTAATATGATAAGGTCCCTAATGGAAAAGTAGACTGCATGCAAGAACAGATGGGCAATGCAAGTAGAGAGTTGGAAATTCTAAGAAGGAAACAAAAATTGTAAAGATCAGCAACACCATAAGAGAAATGAAGGATGCTTTTAACAGGCTCATTAGTAGACTAGAAACAGCTGAGGGAAGAATCTCTGAAGTCGAGGATACGTCAATAGAAGAAAAAAATGACTAAAAAAAAAAAAAAACCCCACAAGCAAACAAACCAACAAACAGAACAGAATATCTAATAACTGTGGGATAACTACAAAAGGTGCAACATAGGCATAATGGAAATACCAGAAGGAAAAAAAATACTGAAGGAAACAGAAAAAAGATTTAAGCAATTATAAATAAGAATTTCTGCTCAAATTAATGTTAGATACCAAACTGTAGATCCAGGAATCTCAGAAAACACGAAGTAGGTTAATTGCCAAAACAAACAAACAAAATAAAAAAACCTCTCTACTACACCTAGGTATACCATTTTTAAGCCACAGAAAATCAAAGATAAAGAGAAAATCCTTAAAGAACCCAGAGGAGGAAACACCTCATTTATAAAGACGCAAATACAAAATTTACATGTGATGTCTCCTTAGGAAACACACAAGCAAGAAGAGGGTGAAATGAAACATTTAAAGTGTTGAGAGAGAAAAAAAAATCTACCAATTAGAATTCTGTAACCTATTAAGTTATCCTTCAAAAGTGAAGCAGAAAAGGATTCTGGGAATATGGTGAAGGAGGAAGCACCAGGAATCTGTCTCACTATGTAGACAACAGTTACATCAGTAAAAGCTGTCTGGTTTAACTATTTTGGGACTTTAGACTACACTCTGTTTTAAAGATTTTATTTATTTATTTGAGAGAGAAAGAGAGAGCGAAAACACAAGCAGGGGGAGGGGCAGAGGGAAAAGCAGACTCCCAGCTGAATAGACAGCCTGATGCATGCTTCACCCAGGAGCCAAGGATCATGACCTGAGCTAGGCAGACGTTTAAGAGACTGAGCCACCCAGGTGCCCCTGGAGCTCTAGACTGTACATAACCACTGTAAGACTAGAATGGTAAGTTGTGTTTAATTTCTGTCAATTTCAGCTCTTAGCACAGCAGCTAACTCAGTGGTGCTTGGGTGGCTCAGTCAGGTAAGTGTCTGCCTTTGGCTAAGGTCATGACCCCAGGGGCCTAGGATAGAGTTCTGCATCCAGATCCCTGCTCAGCAGGGAGTCTGCTTCTCTCTCTTCCTCTCCCTCTGCTCGTGTGCGCACACACACACTCTCTCTCTCAAATAAATAAATAAATAAATAAAATCTTAAAACATAATAATAGCTACTCATGTCCCAGCATGTAGCAGACAGCTACACACATGTTCCAGGAGGAGCTTGCACACAGTCTGTGGGAGCCAGGGTAGTAAAACAAGACAAGAACAAAACAAAATCCATCTCCTCCAAATATCAGTGATTTGTGCTATGATTTATGATTGGATTTTCTGATCCCAGAGATACACTCGAAGAAGTGGGCCAAACTATTGTTGCAAATGACATCCACATGATTTAATAGGCCAGTGGATTTTCCCCCTTTAATTTTATTCTTTCCTCCCTTTTGGGAGCCAGGAATTAAAGACCAGGACAATCAGAAGCAACTGCATATATGAGGGGACCTGGAAAATCACTGTGAATGCCAAGAGAAAGGTGCAGGCTCAGAAAAGAACTGAAAAGACGCTAACTAACATTTCAGGCTGCTCTTTGGTACAGAAACAGCTGACAGTAATAGAAGAAGAAGGAGGAGGAGAAAGAGATGGAGATGGAGATGGAGGAGGAGGAGAGAAAGAGGAGAAAGAGAAGGAGGGAGCAGAGGAAGAAGAAAGACAGACAAAGAAAGAGGAGGAAGAGGAAAGGAAAAGAAAATAAAGAGAAAAAAAAAGAAAATGAAAATCCTGGAAAAAGAGGAAGACTCTAATATCCAGAATTATCATTATTAGATTGAGATGTCTAGTGTTCAACAGAAAAATAAGGCACACAGAAAAACATAAAGTATGGACAATTCAAATAAACAAACCAATAGAACTGTCCTTAAGAAAGACCTGATGGCAGATCTACTACATAAAGACTTTAAAACAATTACCTTAAAGAGCTAAGGAACTAAAGGAAGTTGTGAAGAGAGTCGAGAAAATGACATATGGACAAAACGGAAATAATCAATGAAGAAATAGAAAGCCTAAAATAGATATAAATAAAACAAATTCTGGAGCTGAAAAGTACAATCATCAAAATGAAGAATGCACTTGAGAGATTCACAGGCAAAGAAAAAAAATCAGTGACCTTGAAAGTAGGACAATTAAAATTATTGGGTCTTAAGGGATGCCTGGGTGGCTCAGTGGGTTAAGCCTCTGCCTTCGGCTCAGGTCATGATCCCAGCGTCCTGGGATTGAGCCCTGCATAAGGCTCTCTGCTCAGTGGGGAGCCTGCTTTCCCTTCTCTCTCTGCCTGCCTCTCGGCCTACTTGTGATCTCTGACTGTCAAATAAATAAATAAAATCTTCAAAAAAAATTATTGGGTCTTAATAACGGAAAGAGAAAAAGATTGAAGAAAAAGTAAATAGAGCTGAAGGACCTGTGGGATGCCATCAAGTGGACCAACTTACACATTATGTGAGTCTTGGAAGAAGAAAAAAGAAGGGCAGAGAATATTTGAAGAAATTATTGTCAAAATTTTCCCCAATTTGATGAAAGACATGAATATAAACATTCATGAAGCTCAACAAACAAATAAGATGAACTTAAAGAGACACATAAGATATATTATAATTAAACTGTTGAGAGACAAAAAATAAATTTGAATGTGGCAAGAGAATTGTCATGTACAAGGGGTCCTTAACAAGATTTTCAGCAATTTTTTTTAATGAGAAATGCTGGATACCAGAAGGCAGTGAACTGAAATATATAAGGTTCTTAAAGTTGTGTGTGTGTGGGGGGGGTACCTGAGAGCAAAGAATCCTATAGCTGGCGAAACTGTCCTTCATAAGTGAGGGAGAATTTAAGACATTCCCAGATAAACCAAAGGCAAGGAAGTTCATCACCACTAGATCTTCCTTGCAAGAAATGCTACCCACAAAGAAAAAGACTACAGAATAAACACACACACATGCATACACACACATGAGAGAGAGAGAGAGAGAGAGAGAGAGAGAAGGAAATTAAAACACTTTACTACCAAAAAAATCAATAAACATGAAAATAGACAGTAATGCAGAAAATGAAGAACAAAAACCTATATGACATATAGGAAACAAATGACACAGTGATAGAAGTACCTTCTTAATAAGAATTATTTTAAATATAAATGGGTTAAATACTTCAATCAAAAGACACAGACTGGCAGAATGGATAAACAAACATGATCCAAGCATATGCTGTCTCTGAGAGGCACTTTAGATCCAAAAATACAAATTGGTTGAAAGTGAAAGACTGGAAAAGGATATGCCAAACAAATAATAATCAAAAGACAGTGGGAGTTACTGTGCTAGTATCAGACAACATAGGCTTTAAATTTTAGAAGCTTATAAGAAACAAAGAAGTACATTATATATTGACAAGTTTCAATACAGCAAGAGGATAGAACAGTTATAAACAATTGCATACCTAATGACAGGTCATCAAAATATGTGAAACAAAAATTAACATTTGAAGGGAAAAACACACAATTCTAAAATAATTGGTATAGACTCAATATTCCATTCTCAAGGGATAGAACAACCAGACATGAAATGAGTAAACGATAAAATAGAGAACTTAACAGAATAAACCAACCAAGTCCAACAGACAGATGCAGAACACCCCACCCAACAAGAACACATTCTTCTCAAGAGCACAGGGGACATTTTCTAGGATACTCCATTTGTTCTGTCACAAACTAAGTCTCAATAGATTTAAAAAATACAGATGATATCTTGTCTGATCACAATGGGAGAAAGTTAGAAATCAATTACAGAAAGAAACTGGAAAGTTCACAGTTGTGGAAATTAAATAACACATTTTCAACAACCAATACATCAAAGAATAAATCACAAAAGAATTTAGAAAATAAATAGAAATAAATGAAAACAAAATATACCACAACTAATGTGACACAGTGAAAGAAGTGTTAAGGTGGAGATTCATAGCTCTGAGTGCTTATTTTAAAAAACAAGAGGGGTACCTGGGTGGCTCAGTGGGTTAAAGCTTCTGCCTTCAGCTCAAGTCATGATCTCAGGGTCCTGGGATCATAGTTCAGCAGGAAGCCTGCCTCTCCCTTTTTCTGCAGCTCATGCTGTCTCTCAAATAAATAAATAAAATATTTAAAAAAGAAAGAAAGAAAGAAAAACAGGGGCGCCTGAGTGGCTCAGTGGGTTAAGCCTCTGCCTTCACCTCAGGTCATGATCTCAGGGTCCTGGGATCAAGCCCCATATCCCAGGGTGCTGCCCCCGCACCCCCCTCTGCCTGCCTCTCTGCCTACTTGTGATCTCTGTCTGCCAAATAAATAAATAAAATCTTAAAAAAAAAATAAGAAGGATTTCAAATGAGCAAATGTATCCAGGTAACAGAAAAAGAAGAACAAAACCCAAAGCTACCAGAAGAAAGAGGAAATAGTAAAGATTACAGCAGAGACAAACAAAGTTGAGAATAACAAAACAATGGAGAAAATCAGTGAAATTCAAATTTGATTCTTCAAAAAGATCAACAAAATTGACAAACGTTTAGCTAGGTGGAATAAGAAAAGGAGACTTAAACCACTAAAATCAGAAATGAAAGTGGAGACATTAATACCAATTCTCAGGAAATAAAAGGAATTTTAAGAGAGTACTATGAACGACTATATGCCATCAAATTGTATATCCCAGGTGAAATGGAAAAATTCCTAGAAACACAAAACCTATCAGACTAAATCTGAAGAGATAGAAAATCTGAATAAAACAACCTATAAGTAGTAAGGAGATAGAATCAGTCTCTCAATGGAGAAAAATCCCTGGACACAATGGCTTCACGGATGAATTCTACCAAACATTAAAGAAGAACTAACTTCATTTTTTCTCATTTTTTCCCAAAAGCTAAAGAAGGAGGGAAAAACTTCATAATTCATTCTCTGAAGGCGGCATTATTCTGTACCAAAGCCAGAAAAAACATTACAAGAAAGCTGCAGACCAATATCCCTTATGAACATTGATACAAAAACCCTCAACAAAATGCAAAATAGCAAATAGAATTCAGCAGCATATTTATAGAATCATACACAATGATTGAATGGGATTTTGTTTTCCTGGAATGTAAGGATGGTTTGACATGAGCAGCTCAGTCAGTGTAATATACCATATTAACAGAATAAAAAACAATAGCCACACAATCATCTCAATTGATGCAGTAAAAGCATCTGACAAAATTCAACATCCTTTCTGATAAAAATATTCAACAAACTAGGAATAGAAGGAAACTACCTCAGTATAATAAAAGCCATATATGAAAAACCCACAGCCATCATACTCTATAGTAAAAGACAGAAAACTTTTTCTCTAAGACCATGAATAAGGCAAGAAGAACACCAGCTTTCAGCACTTCTATTCAACACATTAGTGGAAGTTCTAGCCAGAGTGATTAGGCAAGAAAAAGAAATTAAAGGCACCCAAATTAAAAAGGAAGAAATAAAATTATGTCTGTTGGCAGATGATATTTTATGTGTACAAAAACCCTAAAGACTGCACAAAAATGATTAGAACTAATAAGCAAATTCAGCAAAGTAGCAGGGTTCAAAGTCAACACAAAAAAGTCAGTTGTACTTCTATGCACTGATAAAGAACAATTCTGAAAGGAAATTAAGTTGGTTGGTCAAACATCTCAGTTGGCTAAGTCCAGTTGGTTAAGCATCTAAGTTCGACTTAGGTCATGATACCAGTGTCTTGGGATTGAGTTCCACATCGGGCTCCCATCTCAATGGGGAGTTTGCTTCTCTCTCTACTTCCTTTCCCTGCTCGTGATCTCTCTCTCTCAAATAAGTATATAAAATCTTAAAACAAACAAAGAAGACAATTCCCTTACATTAGCATCAAATAGAATAAAATACTTGGTATAAACTTAATCAGGAAGGTGAAAAACTTGCACACTGAACACTATAAAACATTGCTGAAAAATTAAAGAAGAGATAAATAAATGGAAAGACATCCATGTTCATGGGTTGGAAGACTCGATATTATTAGAAAGTCAATACTATCCAAAACAATCTATAGAGTCAGTTCAATCCCTACCAAAATTCCCAGGATGATTTTTGCAAATATACAAAAACTTACCTTAAAATTCATGTGGAATCACAAGGGACCTTAAATAGCTCCCCAAAAAATATCTTGAAAAAGAAAGGGAGCCTGAGTGGCTCACTGGACTAAGTGGTTGCCTTCAGCTCAGGTCATGATTCCAGGGTCCTGGGATCGAGCCCTGCATCGGGTTCCCTACTCACCAGAGAGCCTGTTTCTCCCTCTTCCTCTGCCATTGTGCTCTCTAGCTCTCTGTGAAATAAATAAATAAAACCTTAAAAAAATATATTGAAAAAGAAGAACAAAGCTGAAGGTCTTACACTTCATGGTTTCCCAACTTACTACAAAGCTATAGTAATTAAAACAGTGTGATACTGGCACTGGGGTGATGATAAACCAGTGAAATAGAATAGAGATCCCTGAAGTAAAAGTTTGCGTGAATGGACATATGACCTTTGACAAGGGGGCCAAGATCAAGCAATGGGGAAAGGACAGTCCTTTCAACAAGAACTGAAGTTGGAATATCTACCTGTGAAGAAATGAACTTGGACCCTTACCTAACACCATAAATAAAAATTAATTCAAAGTGGATCAAAGACCTAAATTTAGACCTGGAACTATAAAGCTCTTACACAAAAACATCAGACAAACAATTATGTGCTCGTAATTTGACAATGATATTTGAAGTCCGGAGAACTGATATACCATTATATTCATAGAAGGTTTTGGATTGTCTTCTTTGCTTCAAGGAAAACCTTTTCTTCCTTGCTTTGAAGTTTTGCAAAACTGTCTCTCAACTTTATCTAAGCTGAAAGATAGTTTATGATTCTCCTTTCTTTTTTGGTATGCTCATTTCCTCCTTAAATTTAGATGGGGCTAGAGATGTTAGTAATGGCCTTTATAACAAGCTACAAAATTGTATTACATGACAAAAGAACAGAAGATACCAAATCAGCTGTTCATTCTTCTTTCTGTGAGCACTGCACTCAAGAATGTGTGTTGGTAAGACAAGAAACAAAAGGTGTTGGAGAGGATGTGGAGAAAAGGGAACCCCCTTACACTGTTGGTGGGAATGCAAGTTGGTGCAGCCACTTTGGAAAACAGTGTGGAGATTCCTTAAGACATTAAATATAGAGCTACCCTATGACCCTGCAATTGCACTACTGGGTATTTATCCCAAAGTTACAGATGTAGTGAAAAGAAGGGCCATATATACCCTAATGTTCATAGTATCAATTTCCACAATCGCCAAACTGTGAAAAGAACCAAGATGTCCTTCAACAGACGAATAGATAAAGAAGATATGGTCCATATATACAATGGAGTATTATGCCTCCGTCAGAAAGGATCCATGTTTGTATCAACATGGATGGGTCTAAAGGAGATTATGCTGAGTGAAATAAGCAGAGAGAGTCAATTATCATATGGTTTCACTTACTTGTGGAGCATAAGGAATAATATGGAGGACATTAGGAAAAGTGAGTTGGGGGAGAGGAACCATGAGAGACTGTGGACTCTGAGAAACAAACTGAGGGTTTTGGAGGGCGGAGTGGGGGTTTGGGTGAGCCTGGTCGTGGGTATTAAGGAGGGCACATATTGCATGGAGCACTGGGTGGGATGCATAAACAATGAATCTTGGAACACTGAAAAGAAAAAAAAAAGAATGTGTGTTGGTAAAACGAATCGTACATGTCCTTTTGTGTCCCCCAGCACCATCCCTGTGCAGACAGCTGGTTAGAGCTTGTGGCTGTCCTTCTTTGTCTTCTATGCTGTCTTTGAGGATGGGAAGAAATGTCACCTTGGCTGCAGCCCGTAAACCTCTAGCCCAATGTCACATCACCGAAACAATAAGAGATGACAGAAACCTGTTAGTGCAGTATATTAAGACATGGTCTCCAATGCACAACTATAGATTGATAGCAATGAGAAAGAATAATGAAAAAAATATAAGTGATAGCCTCAGCGTCAATAATTCTGAGCCAAGGCATCAGAATAGATAATATATTTTCTTTTAAAAATCTGCTTTATAGCCTATGAAGATTGCAAAAGTTTTCCTTTGAAATGCCTGTGTGTCCCCACGGTCTAAATGTGGTATAAAAATTTTTCTCTGAACTGATAGTTTTTCTGTGAAATGATATTCTAACTTTCTCCGAGTTACCCATTCTCCCTTTGCCTCATTGTCTTTAAACCCTAACCAATCTCATTAAATAATCTGCTGTAAAAAATTCTCCAGAATTTTTTAAAACCAAAGCAATTCTTTAAAACAGAATTTTAAAAAAATTTTTTTTAAACTGCAAATTTCTTAAAACTGGGGCAGGGAGGAAAGGACCCCACAAGCTTTCTTAAGGAAATGTGAATTGAAGTTCACGGTTTTGTTCCACTCGAGACCTCTGGGAACACAAGGCATGTTCTCTGTTGGTGACTGTTTAGGCTTTTTTGGTATTACTTCCCATGCATTACTTCACAGCTGAAATTTCTCTGAAGGTAAAGGGTCTGAATCAGCCACAAAACTGTAGCTTAAAATTCTTAATGAAATCTTCCAAATTTAATAGGAAAAGGTCAAACCCAGATTTACTCCCACTGGCAAAATATTTTTGTTAGGAAGCATTTTTAATTGTAAAAGTTAACACATGGTAGTTGCATAAATTCCAAACAGAAAAGATGTGTAGAAACAAAAGGAAGAAAGCCCCGGTTCTACGTCAGTCCCCGGGCTAACATTTTGGAGTGATTCTTTCCAGCTGTGTGTGAGTGAGCCATGAGATGCTCTTACTACATCCACTGTTATTTTTCTCTTTTGAATTCACAATATGTCATGGACATCTTCCATGCCATTAAAAAAAAAAAAGATTTTATTTATTTATTTGACAGACAGAGGTCACAGGTAGGCAGAGAGGCAGGCAGAGAGGGAAGGGGAAGCAGGCTCCCTGCGGAGTGAGCCAGATGTGGGGCTCGACCCCAGGACCCTGAGATCATGACCTGAGCCCAAGGCAGAGGCTCAACCCACTGAGCCACCCAGGTGCCCTTCCATGTCATTTTTAGCAGACATTTTGAAGTATCATTTAATGGTGCAGATGCTACTTTTTATGTAATCCATGCTCCCGGTTAAAAAAAAAAATGTAAACGTATAAAAAGCTGTATGTTACCCCTACATTCCCAAGCTGCTAGCTCCCCTGCCCAGAAGCATCCACCCTATCTGAGTTTTTCTTCTTGGTGGATCCAACCAAGGTCCTTAAGTAACCCCCAGGCCCTCTGCAAGTTACACGGTGACCATATCCCCACCTTCAGCCAGACATATCCAATGCTTCAGTTTCAGGAAGGATTGTCCTGAGAGGAATGCAACAAGAGAGAGCCCATGCTTTGTGGTGGAATAAATCTAACTCAAATTTAGGTTTCTGAAACCCATCACGTTGTCATGAAAGCAAAGTTTTTGCTAATAATGGTTGGGCTTCTTTTAAAAAAAATTGAGTAGTAGCATACAAATAGCGAGGCACATAAATCTTAAATTTACAGCTTGGTTAATTTTTAAATTAACTCCCATATAACCCCCTCCATAGTTAAGAAACATTCCCAGACTTCCAGAAAGGAGTTGGGCTTTTGAGAAAGAAATAGAGGTTTTGAGTACCCAAAGGCTAAGAACCCCAAAAGATTAAAACATAGAGTTTATACATTGAAATGTCCTCAAAAATGAAATCAGAGTGGGAGATGAACCATAAGAGATTCTTAATCATAGGAAACAAACTGAAGGTTACTGGAGGGGAGAGGGGTGACGGGACAGGGTAACCGGGTGATGGGCATTAAGGAGGGCATGAGATGTAATGAGCACTGCACGGTGTTATAGGAGACTGCTGAATGACTGAATTGTACCTCTGAAACTAGTAATACCTTATATGTTAATTAGCTGAATTTAAATTTTTTAAAAAGAAAAAAAAATGTCTTCAAAAAGAGATGACATGTTCTAGGAGAAAAATATTTGTCTCTCAGAAGACAACCTGTACCCTGCTTCCCATTAAAGCCAAGAATGGGGTGTTATGGATGGACTTGTGTGTCCCCCCCCCCGCCCCCCCACCCCGGGCCCAAATTCACATGTGGAAGCCCTAACCTCCACTGTTTTGAAGACAGGGCCTTTAAGGAGGTAGTTAAGGTTAGATGAGGTCATTAGAATGGGGCCCTAATCCAACAGGACTGGTGCCTTTACAAGAAGAGGGAGAGAGTGAGGCAGGGGTGGCCGGGGGATGGACATTGGGGAGGCTATGGGCTATGGTGAGGGCTGTGAGTTGTGGAAGACTGACGAATCACAGACCTGTACCCCTGAAACAAAATACTTTATACGTTAATAAAAAATAAATTTTTTTAATTTAAAAAAAAAAAAGAGGAGGGAGAGACTTCAAAGCTTGCCCTTTCTCTGCAGTCACCAAAGCAAGGCCATGTGAGGGCACAGAGAGAAGACGGCGGACATCTGCAAGCCGGGAGGAGAGCTCTAGCCAGAAAGCGAATTCACGGGCGCACTTGATTCTGGTGCCCCCAGAATGGCGAGAAAATGTCTGTTCTTCGAGCCACATTATCTGGTGTTTTGTAATACTGTGGGCAAGGAACAACAGAAACCCCAGAGAGATGCTGGGGAGTTTGAGAGCCGAAGAGGCCTGGGCCCTCTTTTCGGGGTGCGGCCTGGGGAGCCTGCCAGCCTCCCAGAGGTTCTGGTACCACCGGTCATGGCGGCCGCGCAGAGGGAGCAGGCGAGGGTACGCGACAGCCCTCTGAGCCTCCCAGCCCATGCCCAGGCTTCCTGAGAGGCTGAGAGGGTGTAGGGCCTCCGCGCTGGGGCTGCAGCCCGTGCACCCCAGTCTGCACAAACCAGAGCTTGGGCAGGACCACTGAGTCCTGCAGAAGATGCTCCTGGACCACGGCCCCAGCCTGCCCTACCCTCTGTGTGAAGCGGCGAGTGAGGACTCAGGTGCCCCTGCGGACGGAAAGAGGGTAGAGCATTGGTTTTCCATCTTTACCTGCCTCGACTGACCACGTTCACCTGGGGAAGAGTACCTTGATTTTCTGCTTATTAAGCAGATTGATTCCTCAAGGCAAAAATTAAGTTCAACTACAGCAAAATATTGAGTTTTCTATACCCAAGCTGTGATCTGTGAAATGTGTGCTAACGACAAAAACACTTGTGTGGATGTGGTGTACACGCACTTGCTCACATGCGTGTGTGTGCGTGTGTACACCTATACATACCCCCACCTACCTATCTTCAGTTTCCCTAGTTTACAAATCATTTAGATCTGGGTTCTGGGAGGCCCAGGATAGTGGGTTAGTTAACCAATAGGGGTTGGTTAACAAACCATTAAAAGCCGAAGCACTTCTTTCCCTGCAGATTGGACGAGCATTAGGAGCAGGACTATTTAACCAGAGAGTCACTAAGACAAAGTGCTCTGCCCGGCAGAATACTGTTCCTTCCTCCCCAGAATCAGATCAGTGTTAATTGAAGACAGCATGACTTGCAGATTTGTAACACCAGTGCTCGTGGTTTGGGGAAGAGCTCGACCAGTTACAGATACAATTGCTTACCGTAAGTACCGTTGCAAGGGAGGATTCAAAGTAAGTTCTTTCCATTCTCTACAGAGAGTGGTCTATTTCAGCAGTTTCGTTGATCTGCTTCCGGAAATCCTCTGCGATATCTAATCCTAGTGTACAAATATTAGCAATGCGGTGGCTTTGGAATAGGGCCAGATCTGCTAGGCTCAACTACATTTCCCAGAACTCACACCCTTGTACATTTCCTGTTCATGTGGCCACAAGAGACCCACCACGTACGGGAGATCTGGAGGGCGGGCATGAAATGGTAGGCATTCTATGGCTTGTGCACATTGTCACCTACCAGTGGGCTCACCTGCAGGTGTAGAAAAGCAGTGGGCTGCCCTGTTCCACCTTCCCTGAGCCAAGCCCTGGGTCATGTACGGATGTCAGCTTTGTGACAGATGGAGCCAGGTTCTCCTGCAGGCTACTGTACCTTTAGAGGCTGTCAGAGCTGTCAGATTTCAGTCCAGCCTCATGGGTCCAGCTCATGGACCCATGGTCATGCCTGCTCTCTCCCAAGTTGTGGGTCCCAACTTGTCCTTGCTTTCCCATTTTATATCCCGTTATAACCCGACCATTTCAGGTTCTAGTTGCAGATGCTAAGACAATAGCCGTATGGAGCCTCCTAACCGGCTCCCACCATTGCATGAGGCCAAATCCCTTAACGAATAGTTTCATTTATACCTGCCTATACCTATACCTCCAAGTGGTTCTGCTGCTCTGACCCTGACTGATAGCAGGATTTGGTATAGGAAGTGGAGTGGTTCTAGGAAATTTGAATCTTGAAGCTGAATTCTCTCAGTTGATTCTGGGCTTTCTGAGATTGGTTGTCTGTCCTGAGTAAAGATATGAATGGCTCTATTTCCAGTGGTAACAGGGACACTGCGGTCTGTGGCAGACTCTGGCAAAACAGTTTACTGTGACTATCCTCTGTAGAAAACCTGCAATCAGATACCTAGGGAAGGCCAGGCTCTCGATGACCAAGTACTTGGGGCCACAGACCACTTTGGTAAAAAAAAAGTCTAATGGAGCTGGTTGCTTGTTTCTAAGGATCCTGGAGAACTTGGAAGAAAGAGAATGACCATCTCAAGGTTGTAAATTCCCCAGCTCGAGGTCCACATGAGGAATCTGAAAACTTCAATGGGTGCCCAAAACAAACCCCCCCAATCTCCTGTATACACAGTGAGGGCTGAGATTTCTGAAAAGCACACCCCAGTCAAACCCGAGTGGGGCTGAATGACAAAGCAGCTTGAATCACCTCGCAGGGTCTGTTGTGTCAACACCAGGGCCTGACTAGAGAGGAATGGGATGCAGACAACTGGAGTAGTGCCATATGGGCAGGTTCTAACGAAACACGCCAAGAACATTTCCTAGAATCTTCTTCCCAGTGTTGCTCCTGTTTTCTAGGTTGCCAAGGAGAGGAATAGCCACAGGGTTTTGAGTGTGGATGTGAATATCCCAAACAAGCAAATTAAGAATGATTTGGTACTTTTGTAACATTAAAAAAAAAAAAAAAATCAGTGGGCGTAATTTCTTGATTCATGTAACTTACAAACGATGATGTCTACAAGAATCAGTTCATAAAAGACACTGGTACATCTAGATAATAATGGGCGTCAGCTGCATTATTACGTTTACCATACATCTGTTTATGACCCTCCACCAAAATCCTGGCTAGCGTAGTGATAGCCTTTAGGTTATAATTGCAGAAAGTACAGGTCGTAGAAAACTTGATGCAAAAATCTGAATCTTTACCAAAGGAAATGGTGTTATGTTCGTTCTTCCAGTGCTGCATTCTGGAATTACTGCTTGAGCACCGAAAAAGTGAAATACAAGGACGCTTTCTACACGGACGTGGAAATGCATGGAGTGATTTTCCCCCAAACTAAACACATTTACCAGGCATTCAGCTTCCCACTTGGGTGTCAGCCCTTTTCTAGAGTAATGGGTTTATTTATCTTAGAGCATGCACACACTGGAGGGGCGGGAATGTGATCATGAGGTCACACCCTGAGCCGAAAGAAACCGAGACTCGGACGCTTAACCAATGCGGCCACCCAGGCGCTCTGGCTGTGGATTTGGTTTTTAATACCTGTACTAGGTGGCTAAACTCTGTTTACACAGAGAAGCACATAGACCCAGCTGAAATACTTAGGTGGCTGGCAACTAAGGGCATACATGTGGCCAAATTCTGGCAAATGAGATGAGAGTGGACGGGGCATGCCAACTTCAGGGAAACCTGCTTAGTGTGAGCAAACTGGTCCAGAAGGGTGACTGCTCTCCTGGAATGTGGCTGGGGTAGCTGGAGCTCCAGCAGCTACCTTAGACCTTTAGGTAATATTGAGAATAGGACCCAGGTATGGTAGAGTAAAAAGGTAGATAGTACATGGATCCCAGAGCTGCCCAACCCATTGTGAACTACGTATATCTGAATTCTATCCTCTGTAGGCCATACTTATTCTATTCTATATCTGAATTCTATCCTCTGTAGGCCATACTTTTTTCCAATCTGTTAGTCGTAGCCACAATATTTCTGAACTGATAGACTTTGTGACCCTGAGGTATTTTCCTGTTCCAGGTGAACGAAGTGTACTGGGGCTGTTTTATACAATGGGATAGTCCAAACCCATTCTACGGTCACCTCCACAAAGGGCCGCTGATTTCCTGGGATGAGAAGGTTCTGAGAACTTGGGCTCCTTTCAGGGAGCAGCTGACATCTCCATCTGGAGGCTCATTATTCTGAGCAGCAGCACATCTAAAACTGACTCCCTTTCTCTTCACTTGGCCGCGGGGGAGTGTGACTTCCCCCCACACCTCATTTTACTTCCTGCTGTCATGACTCTTTCAGCCCACTGAGTCGTGCCTAGACACTGTAAGCTGCTTCCATGGAGAGAAATGGCAGCCTGGCTTGGCTGGGAGCTCCAGGATGATGGTCTCCCAAGGCTCATGGAGCCTCCCCGGTCACGAGGCCTTTCCTTACACCTGCTCCTCTCTCCCAAGCTCTAAGAGGTGGCTGGGCCCTCTATTTCTGCTTCTTCTGGTGCTTCGGTTTGGTCTCTCCAAAAGGTACTCATTTTTCTTGATTACACTAACTTTACACATTCTTTCTAACGAACACCAGTAACTTTTTCTTCTCCAGGATAATTGATTTCATCTTTATTCCACAATGTCCATAACACCCTTCCATAGCTGTAATAGTCTTCTAGTGTGTGTCCACTCTTAATATATCTTTAAAAATTTCTATCTCCCTGTAGAAGGAAGCCCATCCCTGCATTGTAAAGCTAAGGGACAGTTTAACTGTAGAGTTCACTTAATTTGAATAGATCAACAGATTTTCGGTAGAAAGTAGTAGAACTTCCTGACCGCATTGCAATAATCTTATGAGTGAGGTAGCCTCTCTTCCTCAGATTAAAAGCCCTGGACTCAAGCAAAGTTTCCATAAAAATGAAAACTATGCATCTCTCCTTCCACCCCCCAACACTTCTAGGGTGTTACCATTCTTCTGTAGCTCAGCTGCCTATGTTATGGATAAGCAATCCCAAAACACCAGTGGCTTAACACTACCATTCCATTTCTCACTCTCATTACACGTCCCCTGAAGGCTGGCAAGAAACCCCATTCGATCTTACCACTCTTAGGGACTTAGGCCACCAGACTCTGCCACCTTTTAACTAAACCATCAGAACCCTTGGCCTCAGTTGCCTGGGCAGGGAAGTGCCGGGAGAATTGTGCGTGGGTTTTCCCCACCTCACTGCTTTTCACGTCCAACTGTCAGAACTCGTCCCATGTCCCATGCAGCTGCTGGGGTGCGGCCGGGAAATGGGAAAAACAGAAGAGTAAACAGAATATTTGGAAGGAGTAAAGTTTCCTGTCCTAAGTTCTACGCAGAACTGAACTGAAATCAGATTCAACACTTAAATTGAATCATCTTACAGTCATTTGAATTAAGAATTTTTAGTTTTCTAATTACATACCATTATTTTCCAAGCATATTAGTTTTTATTCCTTGCTTTAATATCAATTTCTTCTATTAAATCTTTTTTTTTGGTTTTTGTTTTTTTTGCCTCGCTCATTTGCTGTGCACAATTTACAAAGCTCTAGCATATATCTTCCCCATCTTCCTGTCAAAACAGCAAGGCTAATTCACACAGGCCAATGTAATTACTACTTAGAGGTAATTCTGCTTTCTTTCCCCCTCCTTGCAATTTGCTTCTGTACCCCTTGGCACATTCTACCCCAAAAGACATGAAAAGTTACAACATTTCTCAGTTCCATTCTGCCCTCCACACCTAACGTGGTAGTTTGTTGTTGCTTTTCAAAGATTATTTATTTGACAGAGAGAGAGAACGAACTCGGGAGTGGGCCAAGCGTGGGGGAGAGGCAGAGGAAGAGGGAGAAACAGGCTTCCTGCTGAGCAAGGAGCCCAATGCATGACCTGAGCTGAAGGCAGCTGCTTAACCAACTGAGCCACCCATACGCTCCCTAAAATGGTAGTTATCTAACTTCTGCTTGGAATGCCACTGCTGGGAGCCAGAGAGGTGGTCCCTGGGACCTCTCTTATCCCACTGGTCAACTTTCAGCGGGAGCCTTGATAGGAGAAGCTAGGAATTGTGCATTGGGCTACCTTGCTGTTAATGACTTCCTCAAACTGCTCACTGCACCAGGCAATCTGAACCACGGGAACAGCAGGCGGGTTTTGCTATTTGGTTTGCTCTTAGGGTCCCTCAACCACCCAGATGTCACGCCACCTGCCATCTGGTCTCCACCTGGGAAGAGCCAACTCATTCTGTGGGTTTCCCAGTACTCCGTCCAAAGTACAATCGAGGTGGTGTGGCTTTCGCATCAATTCCATTTTGACAGTAGCTGCAGCATTTCAGGTGGGGTAAGAACTGCGGGGAAGATCCATCCAAAGACCCACCAGATTACATTAATCCCTGATTCAATTAAGATAAACTTATATCAAAGGTAAGGTGATCACACAGGGCAGTGGTAGATACAGCTTACTTTAGAGGAGCTTCCCTTACACCTCAGAAACCTCAGGAGTTATGTGCCTGTAAGGTGAAGGTCTCACCGGGTCTGAAAGCTTTGATTCTGGCCTTGCCACTGCCTTTTCCAAACTGGAGGCTTCCGAAAGAACAGACCACAGCAACCTATGCACTTCCCTTTTGCCTAATGCCTTCAAACACTGGCCTCTCCTTGTCTTGAGCCAAGCTCCTTGTAAGGCCCTATCTTTATTCAAGGAGAACAGCAGAGTGCCCCAGTATCCCTGAACAGTAACTCTGCTTCTAATTTCCCAAATCTGGAAAGCCCATTTCTCCAAATCTACGTAGGTACTTCTGTTTATCATAGCACTTTATCGCTAGTTTTAACTGCATATTTGCTTGTTTACATGGTGACTGGTTAGCTCTCCGACAAGATCACAGTATACCACAACCATGTTTCCCTCCCAGTCACTGAACATGCAAGGCCTGCTATAGTGCTCACCACATAAGTGTTCAATAATATTCAACAAATTAATGAGCAAGGAATATTCCATTAATTCCAAATGGTTTGACATAGCTGCCCCTCAGAGTGCCCATTAAGGACAGGCAGTCACACCTATAGCATAAGCAACAAAAGCAAAAATAAACAAGTGAGACTACATCAAACTAAAAAGTTTCTGCACAGCCAAAGAAACCAACAAAGTGAAAAGATAATCTACAGAGTGGGAAATAAATGTTTACAAACCATATATCTGATAAAAAGCTAATATCCAAAATAGATCAAGAACTCATACAACTCAACAGCAAAATAATCCAAGTAATTCAATTAAAAAATGGGCAAAGTACCTAAGCAGATATTTTTTCCAAAGAGGATATATACAAATGGCTAACAGGTACATGAAAAGGAAATACAAATCACAGGTACATCATTAAGGAAATACAAATTAAAACCACCATGAGATCACCTCATGCTTGTTAGAATGGCCACGATCAAAAAGACAAGAGGATGGATGTGGACAGAGGTAACCCTTGCGCACTGTTTGTGGGAATGTACATTAGTACAGTGACTAAGGAAAACAGTATAGGGGCTCCTCAGAAAATTAAGAATAGAACCACTTGTCACCCAGCAACTCCATTTCTGGGAATATATTGAAAAGTAAAAACCCTAACTCAAAAAGGTATCTGCACTCCTGTATTCATAACAACATTATTTACAATACGCAAAACATGGAAACAACTTAACTGCTCATCAATGGATGAATGGCTAAGGAAGATGTGGTATGTGTGGAATATTACTCAATAATGAAAAAAAATAATCCCACCATTTGTGGCATGGATGGACTTTGAAGGCATTAGGTATGCTATGTGAAAGAAGAGAAACACAAATACTGTATAATCTCCCTTAGTATGTGTAATCCACTCATATGTGTGTGTAAACAAAACAGTAAACTCACTGAAAAAGAGATCAGATTCTTGGTTACCGGAGGTGGATGGTTGTGGGGGGTGGGGAGGGAGAACTGGAAAAAGGTACAAGCTTCCAGTTTTAAGTACTAAGGATGTAATGTACAACGTGATGACTATAGTTAACACTGTCATGTGACACATGAAAAGTTAAGAGAGTAGATCCTAAGAGTTCTCATCACAAGAATTCTTTTTGGTTTATTGTACCTGCGTAAGAAGATGGTTATTAACTAAACCTACTATGGTAATCACTTCACAATATATGCACATCACACCATCAATGCTGCACACCTTAAACTGATACAGTGACTATGTCAATTACTTTTCTGTAAAACCAGGGGAAAAAAAGCAAATAAAGCGGGAGGGACAGTCAGGTAACAGCCAAAAGATGAAATGCATAGAGCAGGCTGGGGATTTGGGATTTAAAAAGACAGCAAGTTTTTATAACGTGCCATTAGCTAATTTGAAGGAGGTTAACGCCTCAGATCTTTATTTAAATCACTTGGGAGGCTGTGCAGAGTGGATTGGTACAAACAGGTGTCCTCAGGGCGCAGGAGAGTTTCCTGCTGTGTTCCCCATCTGTAAAGAAACTTGGAAGTAAGATTAACAGAACTTTGTGACCAACTGGATGCGGTGACTAAGCAGAGGGATTTTAAACAATTATCAGGTTTCTGACGGCCACCGAATTAATTAGAAAAGAGGAGGAAGGGGAGTTCGGGATGAGGGAGATAGCAGTCAACTTTGGGGCTTAAGAAATTTATGCCATTACCATTCATGGAACTGGATATATGGTTTATAGCTCAGAGCTACCACTGGGTGCAGGAATGGAGGATACAGAATATCCTGCGTATAATCAGCACAGAGGAATCAGATAAAGACCTGGGTAAAGATGAGATCATTCAAGGTAAGTATGTTAAAATCAAAGGTCCAAAGATAGAGTCCTTGGGAGCTCCAATATTCAAGAGTCGGAGAGAAGAGAAACCATCAGAGTGAAAAGACAACTTACTAATTAGGAGAAAATATTTATAAACCATGTACCTGATAAAAGGTCAGTCTCTAAAATATATATGAGGAACTCCTACAACTCAATGGCAGAAAAACTCATAAACCAGTTAAAAGGCAAAGAATAGAGAGTTATCCAAAGACATACAAGTGACCAACAGGTGTATCCAAAAATGCTCTCATCAGGGAAATGCACACATGTACACAGACACAAAGATGTTCCCTTAGACCTGTCATGGTGATATTATCAAAAAACAAACGCTGAAGAGGTGGAGAAACAAGAGCCCTTGTGCTCTGTTGGTGAAAATGCAAAATGATGCAGCCACTATGGAGTATGGAGGTTCCTTCAAAAATTAAAAATACATGATCCAGCAACCCCACTCCCAGGTATTTATCCCAAAGAATTAAAAGTCAGGATTTTGAAGAGCTCTTTTGAGAGCCATTAGCTCTTTCATGTTCACTACACCACTATTCACGGTAGTCAAGATGTGGAAGCAACCTAATCCACTGACGGATGAATGGGTAAAGAAAAGGTGATATAAACAGGTGACCCTTGAACAACACAGGTTTGAACTGTGTGGGTCCATTTATTTGCAGATTTTTTCCCAATAATATTAGACATAGTTTTTGGAGATTTGCAACAATTTGCAAAAAGGCACAGATGAACCATGGTGCCTTGCTGTATCATGTTAATGTTTCCATTACTGTATTATGAATATGACTGTACTGTATGCCACAAAAATTTTATAACGACTCATTCATTAATGTAATGCTAGGCTACCTGGAAGCTATTGTATTAATTACACAAGGCCACTGTGAGGCAACTATATTGATTATACTAGGCTACCATACAGCAATCGTATTGCTGCTTCTGTTATCAATGCATGAATTATTCCTATAAAGAAATTTGAATTTCTTTTCACATTACATTTTCATTTTTGATGTCTAGTGTTAGTAATATGTATCACATCTACAGTATTTTGTATTATGTAAGACAATACTGATACAGGTCCCCACAGATAATTCACCTTATAAACAGAGAACATAAACTTATGGTATCGACTGTATTTTCTCTTCCTTATGATTTTCTGAATAACATTTTCTTTAGCCAACTTTAGGAATGCAGTATAGAATATAGGTAACATACAAAATAGGTGTCAACTGTTTGTTATTGGTAAGCCTTCCAGTTAACAGGACGCTTTTACTAGTTAGGTTTTGGAGAAGTCAAAAGTTACACACAAACTTTTGACTGTGTGGGAGTCAGTGTTCCGAACCCCCATGTTCTTCAAGAGTCAACTGTATACATACAATGGAATACTATTCAGCCTTTAAAAAGGAAATTCTGTAATACACAGAAACATGGATAAACCTTGAGAGCATTAGGCTAGGTAAATCAAACTAGTCACAAAAAGCCAAATACTGGATGATGTGTCTAAAATAGTCCAGTTCATAGACTCAGAGGGGAATGGTGATTGCCAATGGCTGGGGGTAGGGGCCGGAGGAAATGGGAATTTATTCAACAAGCATAAAATTTCAGTTAAGCAAGATGACAAAAGTTCGAGAGATCTGCTATACAACACTGTAACTATAGTCAACAATAACGTATTATACACTTAAAAATTGGTTAAGAGGGCAGATCTCATGTTAAGGGTTCTTACCACAATACATCAACAGTCAGACAGAAAAACCGAGGCAACGAGAGCAGAGAAAGGTGTTACTGAGTTTAAGGAGAAAGCTTCAAAGGAGTTCATGTTGCTGTCAAGTCATATAAGGTAAAAACTGAAGAGTACACTCTACCTGGCTTCAGTACAAGCTCAGATGACTGTCCTGGGTCATTTCTGGAGTGACACAAGGGAGTCAGACACTAGTGGCATAAAGGGTAGATGGGAAATGGAAAACAGAAGTAGTTAGTTGAGTAGTATAAACAGGTGACCCTTGAACAACACAGGTTTGAACTGTGTGGGTCCATTTATTTGCAGATTTTTTCCCAATAATATTAGACATAGTTTTTGGAGATTTGCAACAATTTGCAAAAAGGCACAGTGCTTCAAGGGCTTTGCTGACACACAAAGAGGATTACCTTGCTGTGCTACTTGGTGGTATAATGAACTTTCCATCCATTCTCCATGAAAGACTTAGCAGGGATTAAGAGTTTGTTTATGCCTAAAATAAACCAAAAAATGCTGGAAGACAAGGCAAAGGGAACGTAAGGTGATTCATTACATTTTTGTAAGAGGAAAGAGAGGTATTCAATGGACAGTGTTATCAAATGTTCACAGCTGGCCAAACAAAAACAATTATGAGTTCGTTAGACTCTGAAGGGGATGCTCACATGACACAAAGGCTTCGTTGTCTTCTCCAGACAATAGCACCAGTAACCTGACAGCTGACTGGATATTTAGCCCGAACTCACCACTTGTTTGGGAAATGCGACAGTCAAGAAGCCAAAAGCCTCACCCAGGAGGGAACTTCTGGTCTCTTCTAACAGGAAATGTCTGAGAAAAGCAGAAAGTCCACCACAAGAACAGCACTGTGATTTTCACACTGCATGGAATTGCTGTACTTATTTGAAAACAATTTAATACCATTATCCCTATTCATACTTCTGTAAGGAACAAAAATTAATATTATAACTTTTCTTTTGTGCTTTTACCTAACCTATTTTGATAGGAAGACTATTTGAGAGGTACCTCAAAAAGATCTTGAGAAGCAAGGGACCGGCATTTTGAACCAATTTCAATGTAAATGTCAATTGCGAGTTAAAAACCTTTAAGAGAGTAAAACCCTTTAAGGAGACATTATCTGAAGCAGAGCTGTCCTAAGATAATGCACACAAACCAACATAGTCTATTTAATAAAAATATTTAATGCTGCCAAAAAGTATAAAAATACAGTAGGAATGGCAGTACAATACAAAGTAGTCTTCCTAATTTATTTCTTTTACATCTTTCTACATTTCATACACATATTAAAAAACTTAACAATACATCAAATTAGAGGGTTCTGCAAAGTCTTCTGCTGGTGCTGCTCTTCGTTCCCTGGATGTAAAGTTTACTTTGTAAACAGACAAATGTGAGGCAATCTACAGGTTTATCAAGCCTCACTTTAGTCTCCGGAGTGGACTTCAGGTCTTGCTTTGCACATCAATGGTTCAAAATTTATAGCTGCAGAATATTCTCAAGTCATGAACATTTAGGTGTCTGTCAATCTTGGCCTAAAACATAAAATAAGAAGTCATCTATTCAATTCATATTTACCAAACACACAGACATACACAGATACACACAAACATAAAAGGACTAACAATGAACTAAAAAGGCAACTAAAAAAACATTCCAACATGTCACATTCAACCACACTAAGTGCTTCACTGTGATCTTGGTAAAATCTGCTTCTGTGCTCAATTTTCAAACAGAATCGGTGGTGCGAGGCAGACTCATGTTAAAGCACCATAACTCATATGGCTTTTTTCAAGAATTACTAACTATGAGTTTCTCAGGTCATCCTGTATCACTTAAGAAATGACCTCCATGGGAGATACCGACAGACAGACAGGTTTTAAAAAAATGTACCCACAACAGTTTTGCAAGATTATATGGTATGTGCTAGACTTACCAATACTTTGGAATTCAATGCAAAAGTCTAATCCAATTTGGACCTCCACTGTATCATACTGCTAATATTAGGAATGTAACGTTCGAACAGAAAGTTGGCTTAAGTCTTTAAAAGTCATGGACTGTTAGCAGCATGCATTTTGTGTCCTGAAGGATAATACTAATGATTATAGCAATACAGAACCAAAGTGACATGATTTAAGTTATCAATATAAAGAAACACAGACATAAAATAACTGACAGATTTATTGTATCTGAATGTCAAAAAGTAAAGATTAACAAGAACTTAAGCAACAGACAGATGAAAGAGCTATTTTAAGGTCAGTTTTTGAATGTGTTTCATAATATTTGCAATAACTGAATTTTTGAGATGGTATTTCCTTCCCGACTTCACTCACTATGATCAAAAAAACCCAAATCTAAATACTTGTCATTACTGTCTCCACATATATAAATAGGAATATAAACCACGTCCACACATTTCCCCAAAACATTTAGTCAAAAATCCTCAAAATATTGTCAGTTGGGCTTCTCCCTGACTACGGACTCCTCCTACTGAAGAACACCAAGCCCCCGGTGTTCTGAATAGCCCTATTATTTTATCGTCCAGCAGGGACACAGAAATGTCAAGTCATCAAGAAAACATTCTCATTGGATGTCTGGAAGTCACAAAACCTTCTACCGGTGCTTACTGCAGGGTCCTACTGAACCCTGTACCTTAGTGGTTGGAAGTAAGGAAAGGTGCTTCTTACTGACTGCTGCAAAATATATCATGATTTCCCACACATTCAGGAAATCTGCTCATCAGAACAAAGTAGCTCAATCCAATCGTGCTAGGTGAAACGAAATAATGGTTTGGTTTACAGAATATCCTGATGTCCAGTATTTCTCTGATTCAGTGGCAGTTCAAACAGTTTTCACAAATTTTTTTGGAAGTAAAAACTTAGATTTGTTTCACTTAAAAAATAAAAAAAGCGTTACTTTGGATTTTAACAGGTAAAACTGGTTGTCTCATTTTTTCCATTTAAGTATTTGAATATTCCATAAAAAACAGAGTATGTGTCATAATGGAAGCAGCATGAGGTTTGGAGTTACTGGAATTCTACAGACAGGAGTCTGAATTTCAGCTCTCCATGTACTAGCTGTGCAATCAGGGGCAAGTTACTTATTCTCTGACTCGGCCTTCTTACCTTAAAATAGGGTAATGTATCTAGAAGAGGTGTTAAGAAGATTACATTCAGATTATGTATTTAAGTTGTCAGAAATACATGTTTCCAACATACACTGTTGTTTTCCCCGGCACAGTGCTAGAGATTCACTTACTCAGGATAAACTACTGTGCATCACAACAGCTAAAAGAAACTGACAGCGTTTTAAAAAATTCACTTTTTTTTAGTTTGAGAATATTATTTGGGGGGGGGAGATAAGAAAATACAATAAAATCATGGGGGGTGTTAACTGTTTTTAAAGAATGTATTTATTTGCAAGACTAAAGACAAATGGGATTTACACTTGGAAGAAGTATGTTCACTTGAATCATTTGTTCAACACGTCAAAATAAAATGGATTCAAAGAAATTAAGTGGAATAAAGAGCCATGATTGCCGCTCTCTGGAGAAGCATCCTGCACATACTGCCCACTGCCCTTATCCTGGAACAGGGCCAGCTTTACAGACAGAACGATCTTCCCAAGTCAGCTCTACACCTGAAATAATAGAAAGTCAAACTGCACCCAGAGTAGTCCTTGCCACCGATACTCACATTGTTGTTTTTTTTTTTTTTACTGAAAAGAATCATAAAACCTTCTGTAAAATGAGCAAGGCACTGCCTTATAGACAAAACAAACATCTAGCTTCCCTCTCCTGAATCTACCAAACTCACAGTAACTTGTTTTTTTATGGTAGTATTTGAAATACTAACACCACCATGTCTACAAAATCTGTTAATTAGAACAACAATAAAGAACTGAGGCTTATATTTAAGAAATGGTCTCCATATAAATTCCCATGCAATTCTCCTTACAGCTCCCCAAAATACACTATGTAATGAAATACCATACAGTACTGGACTCATAAGCAAGGTCGCCACTATATCCTATAATTTCCATAGTCCACTGTACATTATAAAACCAAAACAGAAAGAGTTCCAAAGACTGAACTTTTCATTCTCCCAGTGGACTTCACAGAGATCATCAGAGCTCTTGAAGAACTCTTGTCAGGTTGTCACTGATAAAGACAAAGCCTTTCAACCCAAGTAAAAGCTTCTTGTCTGATGCACCACTTCCATTCAGCAATGCTCTGTAATGGAATAAATGACAGTGAGGAAAAGAATTCTCCCCAAAGAAGTTTCCAGAATTTAGTAGCCAAAGGAGATAACTACTTCTCTGAAGAGTGTTGAGGAAAAGCACCTGTGCAGAACTGGCTGTTCTTGGAGGAATCTGAATGGGGTAAATATCGAGAAAATTCCTGCTGGTAAGGGAAAAATGAGATGTCCAAACTCATACCATCTTCCCAGAAGTCTGTTCTTTCCAACACTACCAAGAAAGTGAGTAGCTTAAAAATTCCTAAATTCAAAGCTTAAACAGTCAAATCTGGGTGAACCACGAAATGGCTATATTATGGCGAGTACGTGGAATATAGCTTAAAGTATGCACAATCTGGACTGGGGATTCCCGGGTAGAGCAGGTGTTACGCAGCTTACACAACCTGAGTTTCTTCCCATGAAGGTGTGTCGTCACTTATACGTAACATATCCCATGGAATGGAGAGAGAGCTGGAAGTTCTAAAATAGTCATTTGCTCTTGTAGAGGCTAGTGGTGATACTGTCCTATAAATACTGGTTTGAAAATGAGTGTAAGAAGAAATGGAATCAAAATCCAAACAAATGAACTAGGGAAAAAGATGAAAGGGACAGGTCAACTCCAGAATAAATCAGCCAGGGAATGAGCAAGACCTGCATATGAAGTCAGGAGAACTTAGTACTGTCATGTGGAAGAATATTACCTTCATAATTTTATTTGTAAGATTCTGTGCCCCGAGCCTCTGAATAAGTCAAGGCCAAATTAAAGGTTTCTTAAAGTAAGAGAGACTTAATTAGCTCCTGATGTAGAAATAGGAACTGTCAGAACAAATGCATTTAGTTTCAGACCAGGATCACTGCACCAAGTCGAACCTCAGCTTCCCCGACCCTGGGCAGCAGCAGATTCCAAGAGTCACACCCTTGCTCCTTAATACCCACCCTGCTAAAAAACCCACATGGACTGCTGGACAAAAAATAAATCCGTGTTTATAGCAGGTGTGCTTCCTAGACTTCTGCCTGAACTCAGGAAGAAGCGGATGATACACATGGCATTCGGCTTATGTCAGACTATATTAAAACCTCTGTTAAGTTTTGTGTCTAAAGGAAAAAATTAAGGCAGACTAGATTTTAAAATCTGCGCAATAACCAGGCAGGCAGTTCAGAGATGTAGGTACTTGTTGAAATAGAGTACACAAAGGTTAATGACAATTTCTAATTTAATCAGGTTCTGGCCTGTGGCTATTTACATAGAATCTAGTCAGAGGTATTTTTCTAAGAGGGAAATGGCTTGCAGAGTGTAAGTCTTTCTTTGAGAATAATCTAATTCTACAATAGACCACATATAGGAGACTTTTCAATGACAGAAGCATAAAACAGTATAGAAATGTCCAGCCTCAGGCTCCTTATGGCTTAAGAATAACAACACCTACCTCAAAAGCTTGTGGTACGGTTTAAACAGGATAATCTATGAAAGTGCTCATTAACACAGGGCCTGGCGCATAGTAAATGATCAATAAATGGTTAACAACCACTGTGAATTGACACTGAAAGCAAAGGACTTGATATAAGAAGTAGAGGACTGCTCCATATCATAAACTACTTTTCAAACCAATACATGTTTTTTTGATTCATACCATAATTCTAGTTTATTTAAAATAAGGGGACAAGCAGAAGTATACATAAAATTAAGAATTACAGTTCCTTCTTACAACGTACCTGTAAAGCAGAGCTATTTAGGAAATTAAAAAATCACTTTATTTCCTTTCTCTTGTTCATTTCTTGGTAGAAATATTAATACAGTCAGTATTCATTTGAAGATAGAATAGGAAAAGGACAAAGCACAGATATAAAATACGCCTAAACATGAGGAATGATCTTTATATTATTCTAAAGTTCTCTATACATTTTTTTCACATTACTTTTTTTTAGCCACGTAAGAATTCAAGAAAAGGTATTATTTTTATTTTATATATGGATAAGCTGAACAATGGAGCATTGTATTCATACATGTTGTATATATGCAAGCACAGACAAAAACTGCTAACAGACCAGCATAAGATACTTAGCTAACCTCAGAGACAAGTGTACAACTAGCTGGTATAGCCAGAGAAGATGGCATTAAATCAAAGATTGCTGTCGGTTTATCAGGAGACGGATGTGAACACGAATACACTATTTATTAATATAAATACCCTTTCTTAAAAATAATAAAGCCTCTGGCTTTTTAAAAAAATCTGTTCTTCCTTAACCTATTCAAAAAATAATACTGCCTCATTAAAATCAAACTACACAAGTGACTTTTAAAATCTATTATATTTAGAAAACATAAGGAAGACCTAAGCATACACAAATTATGTAAAATGTAGAATCTATCGTGGATTGCTCACTTTGTCCTCTGGCTGTTACCTGAGAAGGCAGGAGCCCTTGTCTGTGGCCTTCCTCGTTTAATAAAGGGTCAGGATGATGACACCACACCACATTGCCATATATTTTTAATAATTAGTATATGGAACCCACCAAAAATATTATTAGTGTTAAAAACTTAACATTATCCTTCAGGATCTGTTTGAAAGGTTGAAAGAGGTGTAACACTTGCAGAAGTTTATCAACAAATGTTTACTTCATTGAATATGACTGTTCGAATATATTACAACAAACACCACTTGAAGGACAGAAAGCAGACAAAAAGCAAAGCTAAAATCCTAAATCCAGTGAAGCACATTTACCTTGCAAAGGGACAATGTGCATCACTAACCAGCATTTGTTTCCTGTAAGAAGTCTTTACCTTTTTATTTAAGATAAGGCTATCCTCAATTGGAAATTTAGTATGATTTACCCATATTTGACTTGCAGACTAATATACTGTACTTTAGCAAATATAAACCAAGGCAAATTAGAAAGGTTTGAAACCAATAATGACGGGTCCTGGTACCTGAACACAGGTTTAATGCAGACAGACACTGGGGGGGAAAAAAAAGTCCCTCTTACCTCCTCTCCATTTAAAGGTTACAGGACAGAGTAATACTGAATTAGGACACAGGCACAAGTTATGCAAATCTGATTTAATATGTAGTACCACCTACATCCTGCTTTCAGGCTTTCAGCATAATTTAACACATTCAAGAAGGCTACTCAAATCAATTCAAAAAACCTATCTATACAAATGGTTTTCAAACTGTTTTTAAAATTGTAACTGTACCTTTAAAATGATTATACCTCACACAGAGATCATACGTAGTATATAAAATAGATCAAGCAGAGACGGGCTGGTTGAAAGGAAAGGCTGGTAGCTTGGAGTCCTTCCAACCACCTCTCAGAGACCTCTCAGAAATCCAATGAGCATAGCTTGAAAACCACTGAAATAATGTGATTTTATTATATCAGCAATTAAATTTATAACAACTATTTAAAGTTTAAGTTAAATAAGTCAAACACTGAATGGAATGTTGGGATCTGAAGAAGGCTAGCACTCAAATGAGCAGTTAAGTTCATCAAACAATATGTTTTAAATTAAAATACCCATTAAGAAGTTAAAGGGACAAGGTCAGGTTTGTACATCAACATACTATTTATTGAAGTAGAAAGAACTTGAAAAATTTTACTTCAAAACTTCAGTCTAGTAAACTGAAATCACGGATAATAAAATGCTGCTCCTTATTTTTATTTCCTAAGTCAAGATTTGCCCCAATTATAAATTAGGGTAATTACATTGAAATTTTCATGAAAATTAAACAGTATTCATCATGGGCTTTACAGAAACCAATTTCTTTACAAAGTTTTGACCAAATGTTACCTGACTATGCCATTAGGAGAATTTTCCTTCAAAGATATTTTTAGGAAAAATGTTTGTTTGTTTGTTTCTCTTTTTAAAATTGGGGAAACTGTAAAACATCAAAGAAATGCAAATATATAGTAAAAATTGCTTATTCAGAGTTAGTTCTAACTGCTCGTATCAAACTTCTCTTTAGGAAAATGTATTCAGTACAATTGAATCAACACACAATTTATTTTTTCATGGTAACAGATTTTTCAAATTGAGTTTTTAAAAAGTACATTTAACTACAAAAGTAAGATTAAATACTTATAAAATATATTTACCCTGAAATGGTTAAGAATATAAAATGTCGATGCCCATGTCAACAGTACATTATACATTACACGCATTATTTCAAGGTCATCTTCTTTCCAGTAATAATGTAGATAAAACCACAATATTTATTGCTTGTATCAAGTGCAGGTTAAAATCCAGAGAGCCTCCAAAAACAAATCCTTGTGGTAAAGGATTTCTCGGTCTGGTCAGGTGAAATAGTACGCTTAACGTGTATGAATACAGTTGCAAAATGTACCAGTTTTCAACAAGCATTCAAGTCTTTATTTCAGATAGCCGTTTACAGTTTGGGGACAATGCCCTGAGATGTTGGGCTGGGGACTGAAAAGATCTCTTGTCTGGTTGGTGTCTATTCTTACCGCACTGTTTCTGGGGTGCGAGGAGCTTGCTAACAGACAGACCCTTGTGACTAACGCAACACTGTCAGCTACTAGCGCAGCAGCTCGCTAGGCAGAACAGCTTGTTTATAGGACATTCTGCTGAAACAACAGTGTCCAGCCAACAAAAGCACCCACCAAAATGAATGACACAAACCCCATCTTAGTGAGAATAGGTTGCCAATATAACCACCTTTTCCTTTTTCGTTCAGTCTCATTTAGCCTCTGTTTCATCTGCTGCACCTTCTGGGCCGTGTTAGCTTTTCTGTCTTCTCGAATTCGTTTCCGTAGAACACTAGGAAAAAATTAAAACAAATAAAAGTGCATGGCAGGACTTATTATTCTAATACAGAGGAACGAAGCCCAAACACCCACCTCCTCCCCAAGCCCCACATTTTTAAATGCATTTAAATACTGGAATAAAAAAAGAGGGGAGATTTTCAATATTCTAAGTGGTCCAGAGATGTACTCTGATCATCCAGCAACAACTTCTGGTACAACATTCTATTAATAAATACATTCAGCAGGACTTGAAAACAAGCATGGTGGATTCTTTGTTGAGATGGGAGCTGGTGGTTGTCAGCTTGCTTCCTTGCTAACCGGCTGGAAGAGGTGAGGATCAGGAATCCCTGAGAGCCAAGCCTCTTTTGTGTTTACACATGATTTGTCACAAAGGCCACTGGTAAAAGCTATCTACTTAATACTTCTGTCAAGATTCTACTGTGGAACGCCTATTGCTCTGTTTGTCCACACTTATTTCTGGCTTCCATTTTCCTATTCAATACAGAATGTTTGTTCTAATGGAAGCTCACCGACTCCCAAGACACAGGGTCCTAGGGCACGGTAAAGAAGAATGACCAATGACAACATGTATATTACTATTTCCTCCCTTTAAAAAAATTTCACAAAACCCCACCTACTCTTCTCACTTACTGCCTACAGTATAGCAAAAACCTAACTTCTGCCTCTGATTTAAACATTATCACCAGAGCAATTTTTCTCAAGTACAGCTCTCTGGTTTTGTAGCTTGATTAAAAATCTTGAATGCCTTTTCAGGATACCACATTAAGAGCCAACTTTCCTTCCAGCCAGAATGTTTCACCTGAATCTAGTAATGAGAAGCAATCAGAGGAATCCAGATTGTGGCGTGTTCTAAAAGGCAACTGGTACAGCAGCTGCAAAAATGTCAAGGTCAAAGTAAGGAAAAATAAGAACGTTGTGAACTATCTCAGATTAATGGAGACTAAAGAATCACATCAACCAAATACAATGCATTATCCTTGACTAGATCTTGGATTATTTCTTTAAGTAGCTAAAGACATTGGGATCATGAAAATATTCTGAAATTAGATTATGGTGATAGGTTCGTAACTCTGTAAATATAGTAAGTCCACTGATGCGTATGCTTTAAATGAGTGAACTTTATAGTACATAAATTATATCTCGAGTAAAGTCATTTTTTTATAAAGTTTTTAAAATTTATTTACTTGACAGACAGAGATCACAAGTAGGCAGAGAGGCAGGCAGAGAGAGAGGAGGAAGTAGGCTCCCCGCTGAGCAGAGAGCCCCATGCGGGACTGGATTCCAAGACCCTGAGATCATGACCTGAGCTGAAGGCAGAGACTTTAACCCACTGAGCCACCTAGGCACCTCTAAAGTCATTTTTTAAAAAAGCTATAAGGTAGATTTCTTACACAACCAAAGAAATTTGAATACAGACTATATCTTAGGTAATTTTATCTATGTTCAAGTTCTTTTACTGGAACCTTCAGACACTGCTGGTGGAAATGTACAATGATGCAGCCGCTATGTAAAACTGGCAGGTCCTCAAAATGTGAAATGTAGTGTTCCCTTAACTCCCAGGAACTGCGCTCATAGGTACATACTCAAGAGAACTGAAAACACAAGTTCACACAAA
Source organism: Mustela putorius furo (assembly GCF_011764305.1). Taxonomy (NCBI): domain Eukaryota; kingdom Metazoa; phylum Chordata; class Mammalia; order Carnivora; family Mustelidae; genus Mustela; species Mustela putorius. The sequence continues at coordinate 6,247,732 of NW_025422010.1, read as the reverse complement.
AACAATCCAGAGTTCTCCTGCTGTGTACAACTTCGTTCTTGCCCAAACGATTTTTTGCTTTTCTCCAAATCTGATCCCCTCAACTAGAAATCTCTCTGGTCCTCTCACTTCACTTCTGTTCTTCAATTTCTCCCTCTACTCAACCCGTGGAGCCCCTCTATTCTTATCTTACAGCATTTAATTTACAGTAAATAATTTATGTTGCTAATCTGGGTTCTTATTTTACCCTCTAAATATATCTGCAACTCAGGGACTGTGATTTCCAACATCTTCTTCACTTTACCTATCATATACCAGGTGTCTTTGGCTGTCTGAACTCTCTTGAATATTTGCTAAAAAATTATTACTCAGAATTCACTCTTTGAAATTAAAATTCACTACTAGCAAATACATGTGTACCCATCAGTGAAAAAAATTTAAACTGTATTCAAGTGCAGGCAAAGCGTATATAAAATATGTAAAAGAATACAGAGCTCCCATCCAAGGGGATTTGCTTGTATTTCCTTATATGTGCTTCTTTCTGTCAGGAGCCTGAGGCCACCAAACCACCATGTTCCAATTTACATGGAATCTTTAACAGATTATTTCATTTAAAATTTTCATTGCAATATAGAAGATAATTACAATTTTTATTCCGTGTTGATATTTTACCATGTAAACCCAGTGAGTTCACTGAGTGTTATATGATTTTACATAATTAGTGCTTTACATGTTATACAGCAGTTGATTTTTTGAGGATTTTTATATTTAGAGAAATGGGTTATGGTTTTGTTTGGACTGAGAACACAGTTTTTCCCATTTGAAATCATTAATGGAATAGAGGCTCCTGCTTTCCAAAACTGGACTGTACATAGGTTTTCGGATGGAAAGAAAACAAGTACCAAAAGATGCCATCACTCAGTTTAAGAAAGCAATTCCAAAGAAGTAAAAACTGGTCTCAATTTGTGATACAATAAAATCGTTATTTACCTAGTTGGGTCCAAGGAAATTACCTCTATGTAATAACCTGCCCAGGATTTCCTACAGTCATAGAATTCTAAACCCACAAATTGGCTGGGGAGGACTTCTGGGGACTCCTGCCTATGGAAGACCACGTGGAATTCCTCACAGCAGGCTGAGGCTGACCCATGTTTGAACAGACATGCTTCACACTCTGCAAGCACACAGAAGGTTCCAAATAACCTGAGTTCTCATTTATCCAAACTGTTCTCCACTCAGTGATCTGGGTTTATGGATTGCACTGTAATTGAGAACACTGGCTTTTAAACTTTGATGGTAAACCTTAACAGCTAGAAATATCTTACCATCACAACAAAGTAACCGCACACACAGACACATTTATACATATACACAATATATATGTCAATACGTAGAATTCACATATTATGTCTACATATATAAAACATTAAAATAGTTACTATTGGTGATACTTTGATCTGTTTTATTCTCTAATTTAAATGCTAATTTCTATTTTAGTGTATTCTGTTATTTTAAAAATGCTTTTTTCGTAACTCACTAAACTGATTTTGTGACCATGGGAATGTGACCTTCAATATGAAAAAACTGACTTGAAGGATATTTAATAATGAAAGAAAATAAAATATTGTGTCCTACTCCCTTGAAACTGAAATTCTTTCAGTAAGATTTCAATTTATTAGCTTCCCTAATGCAAAGCTATACATCAGTATTAAAATTTATTAGGACTGAACAATACAGTATTTCACAGCAATCTTTATGCTCTTTCTACGACCTACTCCCTCAATTAGTTCTTTCTGCTTACAATCCCTAGTTTCCTACAGGGACTGTTTCTGCTTTCAAGCATGATCGGTCTCTTCTCTCCTGGGGGCAGACAGCAAACAATACACACACATACCACCTTCTCACCCTCAGGATACCCCTCTGCAATCACTATTTAACACCTGAGTGGTTTTCTTGATCTCCTCAAAACTGTGAAATTGGACAATCCGTGGTTTACCTTGTTGCGTCTGTGTCCTTAAAGATTAAAACTCAACACCTCTGAAATACTAAGAACACCAATTCAATCATCAAGCCTACTTTCCATTTAATTCTGCCCATTACCAAAACAAAACAACAACAACATTAGGCACCTGAGAATCTTATTGCTGAAAAAGATATGGTAATTTAAAACATGATTTCTTGATTTCAAAGCATTATACTTAAGGTGAAAGAAGGAATAAGCAGTTAATGGTTTAACTTGTAGTCTAAAACCACTAGAGCCATAAATAAGGAGTAACACTGCTAAGTCATAATAAACTCTTCAGTGTAATACAGAATAACATATACACTATGTATTTATTGTAATGTTACCTTTCATAAGATTTCAAGTAATTTTTTAAAAGAGATTTTATTTATTTATTTGTCAGAGAGAGAAAGTGAGAGAGAGGGTGGGGGAAGAGCACACAAGCAGGGGGAGCAGCAGGCAGAGGGAGCGTGATGCAGGGGTGTCCATCATGTTCTCAGCCTAATGGACTGAGCCACCGGGGCAATTTTTTTTTTTAATAATTTTTTATTTTTTATAAACATATATTTTTATCCCCAGGGGTACAGGTCTGTGAATCACCAGGTTTACACACTTCACAGCACTCACCAAAGCACATACCCTCCCCAATGTCCATAATCCCACCCCTTCTCCCAAACCCCCTCCCCCCAGCAACCCTCAGTTTGTTCTGTGAGATTAAGAGTCACTTATGGTTTGTCTCCCTCCCAATCCCATCTTCTTTCATTTATTCTTCTCGTACCCACTTAAGCCCCCATGTTGCATCACCACTTCCTCATATCAGGGAGATCATATGATAGTTGTCTTTCTCCGCTTGACTTATTTCGCTAAGCATGATACGCTCTAGTTCCATCCATGTTGTCGCAAATGGCAAGATTTCATTTCTTTTGATGGCTGCATAGTATTCCATTGTGTATATATACCACATCTTCTTGATCCATTCATCTGTTGATGGACATCTAGGTTCTTTCCATAGTTTGGCTATTGTGGACATTGCTGCTATAAACATTCGAGTACACGTGCCCCTTTGGATCACTACGTTTGTATCTTTAGGGTAAATACCAAATAGTGCAATTGCTGGGTCATAGGGCAGTTCTATTTTCAACATTTTGAGGAACCTCCATGCTGTTTTCCAGAGAGGTTGCACCAGCTTGCATTCCCACCAACAGTGTAGGAGGGTTCCCCTTTCTCCGCATCCTCGCCAGCATCTGTCATTTCCTGACTTGTTGATTTTAGCCATTCTGACTGGTGTGAGGTGATATCTCATGGTGGTTTTGATTTGTATTTCCCTGATGCCGAGTGATATGGAGCACTTTTTCATGTGTCTGTTGGCCATCTGGATGTCTTCTTTGCAGAAATGTCTGTTCATGTCCTCTGCCCATTTCTTGATTGGATTATTTGTTCTTTGGGTGTTGAGTTTGCTAAGTTCTTTATAGATTCTGGACACTAGTCCTTTATCTGATATGTCGTTTGCAAATATCTTCTCCCATTCTGTCAGTTGTCTTTTGATTTTGTTAACTGTTTCCTTTGCTGTGCAAAAGCTTTTGATCTTGATGAAATCCCAATAGTTCATTTTTGCCCTTGCTTCCCTTGCTTTTGGCGTTGTTCCTAGGAAGATGTTGCTGCGGCTGAGGTCGAAGAGGTTGCTGCCTGTGTTCTCCTCAAGGATTTTGATGGATTCCTTTTGCACATTGAGGTCCTTCATCCATTTTGAGTCTATTTTCGTGTGTGGTGTAAGGAAATGGTCCAATTTCATTTTTCTGCATGCGGCTGTCCAATTTTCCCAGCACCACTTATTGAAGAGGCTGTCTTTTTCCCATTGGACATTCTTTCCTGCTTTGTCGAAGATTAGTTGACCATAGATTTGAGGGTCTATTTCTGGGCTCTCTATTCTGTTCCATTGATCTATGGGTCTGTTTTTGTGCCAGTACCATGCTGTCTTGATGATGACAGCTTTGTAATAGAGCTTGAAGTCCGGAATTGCGATGCCACCAACGTTGGCTTACTTTTTCAATATCCCTTTGGCTATTCGAGGTCTTTTCTGGTTCCATATAAATTTTAGAATTATTTGTTCCATTTCTTTGAAAAAGATGGATGGTACTTTGATAGGAATTGCATTAAATGTGTAGATTGCTTTAGGTAGCATAGACATTTTCACAATATTTATTCTTCCAATCCAGGAGCATGGAACATTTTTCCATTTCTTTGTGTCTTCCTCAATTTCTTTCATGAGTACTTTATAGTTTTCTGAGTATAGATTCTGTGTCTCTTTGGTTAGGTTTATTCCTAGGTATCTCATGGTTTTGGGTGCAATTGTAAATGGGATTGACTCCTTAATTTCCCTTTCTTCTGTCTTGCTGTTGGTGTAGAGAAATGCAACTGATTTCTGTGCATTGATTTTATATCCTGACACTTTACTGAATTCCTGTATAAGTTCTAGCAGTTTTGGAGTGGAGTCTTTTGGGTTTTCCACATATAGTATCATATCATCTGCGAAGAGTGATAATTTGACTCTTCTTTGCCGATTTGGATGCCTTTAATTTCCTTTTGTTGTCTGATTGCTGAGGCTAGGACCTCTAGTACTATGTTGAATAGCAGTGGTGATAATGGACATCCCTGCCGTGTTCCTGACCTTAGTGGAAAAGCTTTCAGTTTTTCTCCATTGAGAATGATATTTGCGGTGGGTTTTTCATAGATGGCTTTGATGATATTGAGGTATGTGCCCTCTATCCCTACACTTTGAAGAGTTTTGATCAGGAAGGGATGCTGTACTTTGTCAAATGCTTTTTCAGCATCTATTGAGAGTATCATATGGTTCTTGTTCTTTCTTTGATTGATGTGTTGTATCACATTGACTGATTTGCGGATGTTGAACCAACCTTGCAGCCCTGGAATAAATCCTACTTGGTCGTGGTGAATAATCTTTTTAATGTACTGTTGAATCCTATTGGCTAGTATTTTGTTGAGTATTTTCGCATCTGTGTTCATCAAGGATATCGGTCTATAGCTCTCTTTTTTGGTGGGATCCTTGTCTGGTTTTGGGATCAAGGTGATGCTGGCCTCATAAAATGAGTTTGGAAGTTTTCCTTCCATTTCTATTTTTTGGAACAGTTTTAGGAGAATAGGAATTAGTTCTTCTTTAAATGTTTGGTAGAATTCCGCCGGGAAGCCGTCTGGCCCTGGGCTTTTGTTTGTTTGGAGATTTTTAATGACTGTTTCAATCTCCTTACTGGTTATGGGTCTGTTCAGGCTTTCTATTTCTTCCTGGTTCAGTTGTGGTAGTTTTTATATGTTTCTAGGAATGCATCCATTTCTTCCAGATTGTCAAATTTATTGCCGTAGAGTTGCTCATAGTATGTTCTTATAATAGTTTGTATTTCTTTGGTGTTAGTTGTGATCTCTCCTCTTTCATTCATGATTTTATTTATTTGGGTCCTTTCTCTTTTCTTTTTGATAAGTCGGGCCAGGGGTTTATCAATTTTATTAATTCTTTCAAAGAACCAGCTCCTAGTTTCGTTGATTTGTTCTATTGTTTTTTTTGGTTTCTATTTCATTGATTTCTGCTCTGATCTTTATGATTTCTCTTCTCCTGCTGGGCTTAGGGTTTCTTTCTTGTTCTTTCTCCAGCTCCTTTAGGTGTAGGGTTAGGTTGTGTACCTGAGACCTTTCTTGTTTCTTGAGAAAGGCTTGTACCGCTATATATTTTCCTCTCAGGACTGCCTTTGTTGTGTCCCACAGATTTTGAACCGTTGTATTTTCATTATCATTTGTTTCCATGATTTTTTTCAATTCTTCTTTAATTTCCCGGTTGACCCATTCATTCTTTAGAAGGATACTGTTTAGTCTCCATGTATTTGGGTTCTTTCCAAACTTCCTTTTGTGGTTGAGTTCTAGCTTTAGAGCATTGTGGTCTGAAAATATGCAGGGAATGATCCCAATCTTTTGATACCGGTTGAGTCCTGATTTAGGACCGAGGATGTGATCTATTCTGGAGAATGTTCCATGTGCACTAGAGAAGAATGTGTATTCTGTTGCTTTGGGATGAAATGTTCTGAATATATCTGTGATGTCCATCTGGTCCAGTGTGTCGTTTAAGGCCTTTATTTCCTTGCTGATCTTTTGCTTGGATGATCTGTCCATTTCAGTGAGGGGAGTGTTAAAATCCCCTACTATTATTGTATTATTGTTGATGTGTTTCTTTGATTTTGTTATTAATTGGTTTATATAGTTGGCTGCTCCCACGTTGGGGGCATAGATATTTAAAATTGTTAAATCTTCTTGTTGGACACACCCTTTGAGTATGATATAGTGTCCTTCCTCATCTCTTATTATAGTCTTTGGCTTAAAATCTAATTGATCTGATATAAGGATTGCCACTCCTGCTTTCTTCTGATGTCCATTAGCATGGTAAATTCTTTTCCACCCGCTCACTTTAAATCTGGAGGTGTCTTCGGGCTTAAAATGAGTTTCTTGGAGGCAACATATAGATGGGTTTTGTTTTTTTATCCATTCTGATACCCTGTGTCTTTTGACAGGGGCATTTAGCCCATTCACATTCAGGGTAACTATTGAGAGATATGAATTTAGTGCCATTGTATTGCCTGTAAGGTGACTGTTACTGTATATGGTCTCTGTTCCTTTCTGATCTACCACTTGTAGGCTCTCTCTTTGCTTAGAGGACCCCTTTCAAGATTTCCTGTAGAGCTGGTTTGGTGTTTGCAAATTCTTTCAGTTGTTGTTTGTCCTGGAAGCTTTTAATCTCTCCTTCTATTTTCAATGATAGCCTAGCTGGATATAGTATTCTGGGCTGCATGTTTTTCTCATTTAGTGCTCTGAAAATATCATGCCAGCTCTTTCTGGCCTGCCAGGTCTCTGTGGACAAGTCAGTTGCCAATCTAATATTTTTACCATTGTATGTTACAGACTTCTTTTCCTGGGCTGCTTTCAGGATTTTCTCTTTGTCACTGAGACTTGTAAATTTTACTATTAGGTGACGGGGTGTGGGCCTATTCTTATTGATTTTGAGGGGCGTTCTCTGAACCTCCTGAATTTTGATGCTCGTTCCCTTTGCCATATTGGGGAAATTCTCCCCAATAATTCTCTCTAGTATACCTTCTGCTCCCTTCTCTCTTTCTTCTTCTTCTGGAATCCCAATTATTCTAATGTTGTTTCGTCTTATGGTGTCACTTATCTCTCGAATTCTCCCCTCGTGGTCCAGTAGCTGTTTGTCCCTCTTTTGCTCAGCTTCTTTATTCTCTGTCATTTGGTCTTCTATATCACTAATTCTTTCTTCTGCCTCATTTATCCTAGCAGTGAGAGCCTCCATTTTTGATTGCACCTCATTAATAGCTTTTTTGATTTCAACTTGGTTAGATTTTATTTATTTTATTTCTCCAGAAAGGGCTTTTATATCTCTCGAGAGGGTTTCTCTAATATCTTCCATGCCTTTTTCGAGCCCGGCTAGAACCTTGAGAATTGTCATTCTGAACTCTAGATCTGACATATTACTAATGTCTGTATTGATTAGGTCCCTAGCCTTCGGTACTGCCTCTTGTTCTTTTTTTTGTGTTGAATTTTTCCGTCTTGTCATTTTGTCCAGATAAGAGTATATGAAGGGGCAAGTAAAATACTAAAAGGGTGGCAACAACCTCAGGAAAATATGCTTTAACCAAATTAGAAGAGATCCAAAATCGTGAGGGGGGAGAAAGGGGATAAAAAGAGGTTCAAAAAGGAAGAAAGAAAAAAAAAAGAAAAAAAGAAAAAAAAAAGAAAAGAATTTAAAAAAAAGAAAACACCTAAGAAAAATATAAAAAAGAAAAAATATATGTATTAGATAAACTAGTAAAAAATCATTAAAAAAGAAAAAGGTAACAGTTAAAAAAATTTTACCCGAAGGCGAGAAAAAAAAACAAAAAATGAAAAAGAAAAAAAATTAAATTAACTGCAAGACTAAAAAAAATCACAGGGAAAAAGCCATGAGTTCCGTACTTTGCTTTCTCCTCCTCTAGACTTCTGCTGCTCTCCTTGGTATTGAAACCGCACTCTTTGGTAGGTGAACTTGGTCTCGGCTGGATTTCTTGTTGATCTTCTGGGGGAGGGGCCTGTTGTAGTGATTCTCAAGTGTCTTTGCCCCAGGCGGAATTACACCGCCCTTACCCGGGGCTGGGGTGAGTAATCCGCTCGGGTTTGCTTTCAGGAGCTTTTGTTCCCTGAGCGCTTTCGGTAGAGTTCCGGAGGACGGGAATACAAATGGCGGCCTCCTGGTCTCCGGCCCGGAGGAGCCGAGAGCTCAGGGCCGCACTCCTCAGTGCGTGCTCAGAGAACTGCGCCCAGTTACTCCCGCCTGCCTGACCTCCGGCCGCGCTCCGAGCTCACCGAGCCTGCGACCGGTTCAAGGTCACCCCGAGCTGCGAGCTTACTGTCGGCTCTGTCTCTGTAGCCGGCTTTCCCGTTCCAATACCCGCAAGCTCTGCGACACTCAGACACCCCCGATCCTTCTGTGACCCTGCGGGACCTGAGGCCACGCTGACCCCATGTGGGCTTTGCCCCGGGTAGCCTCTGGAGCGATGTCCCTCAGCGGAACAGACTTTTAAAAGTCCTGATTTTGTGCGCGTTGCTCCGCCGCTTGCCGGGAGCCGGCCCCTCCCCCCGGGGTCTATCTTCCTGTCGCTTTGGATTCACTTCTCCGCCGGTCCTACCTTTCAGAAAGTGGTTGTTTTTCTGTTTCCAGAATTGCTGTTCTTCTTCTCTTCGATCTGCCGATGGATTTTCAGGTGTTTGCAATCTTTAGATAAGCTATCTAGCTGATCTCCGGCTAGCTGAAGTAGTCTCAGCTTGCTACTTCTCCGCCATCTTGACTCCTCTCAAGGCAATTTTTATATTGAGGAAACATAGAAGTGAAGCTACTATAATATAGAGGAGACCTCAACGATTCTCACAGTGCCCCAATATCCCAGTGTAACCAACAGAACTAAAACACACAAAATGTACCACTTAAATAAAAAGCATTTTTGACAGACAGAGAGAAAATATCAAGAAAGTATCAAGAGGGGCCGTGAACATCTCATTCACTCACACCTCAGGATACCAGCTTCCTGCCGGGTGGGAGATAACCAGAGCCTTAGAAATGTAAAGGTTTCGATTTATTTTATTTTTATTTTTTTAAAGGTTTTATTTATTTATTTGACAGGCAGAGATCCCAAGTAGGCAGAGAGGCAGACACAGAGAGAGAGAGGTGGAAGCAGGCTCCCCGGGGAGCAGAGAGCCCGACACAGGGCTCGATCCCAAGATCCCAGGATCATGACCTGAGCCGAAGGCAGAGGCTTTAACCCACTGAGCCACCCAGGTGCCCCTCAAGGTTTCAATTTAAAAACTTAAAATGTTTACACGTTTATATGGATTCAAAACTCAAAAAATATAAAAAGGCAATTTTTTTTTGAAAAAGACTTCTCCCCTCCCAATAATGTAATGAAGTTTAAACACTCATTTAGATATTTGATAATTTCATTAAAGGCCCATTACCCATTACACGGCAACTACAGCATGAACACTAATACTTGTATAAATGGCAGGTATTCATACCACTTATTTTCTGTTTCATACTATATATTTTAGCATCTAATTATGTTAACTTGAGCACTCAAATTAGTATTGAGTTAAACTATTTTCCAACTGGTTTCTGCCTATAAGCACTGGCTTCTTAATATGGTTGAAAGCTCTTTGGGATCAATGATGTCATTGTATACTACTTAAATATCCTTAGGTAATAAATAAATGAACAGCTACATTAATTCAATAAACAAAGGGCCTATATTGGTTCATATCCACTGAACTTAATAAAATAAGACAGTATCATCTTTTCAAGCATGTTATTGCCATAAGCTTACCTCTCACTGTTCTCCTCCGCAGTATCCTGCATTTTAGAGGATAGTCCTGTGTATCTGTCACCTGTCAGTTTTTCTTCTTCTAGGCCTATCCTATTACCATTGTATTTTTCAGTCATTATTTTGGTTGGTGAATGATCAAAAGCAGGACATAAGTCTTCCTTAGAAAGTTCTTTCCACCGTTTCTAGGTAGGGAAAAGAAGTGAAAAACAAATGGAAACACTAAAAGTTTACTTTTCTTTAAATAAAAAGGATATACAAATTGAAATTATATATTCAACTTTAAGAGAACCCTGTGATGCTAACAGAAGAATGAAAAAGGTATCTTACCAAAAGCTCTTCTAGATGTGCCTATTTTAAATTTGAAATGTAAAAATAATAAAGCATTTAATATTTATGTATAACACTAGGCAGTTGAATATAATAATCTTAATGAAATTAAAGCAGACTTTAACCTATTGAGACAAACTATAGTAGGACCTCACAAAAATATTAGTCATAGTTAGTGAGATTTTAGCCAGAGCCAGATTCTGCCGGACTCGTAACCCACAGGTATGTTAACACTGGAAACAGTGACCAAGACGCACTTGAATGTGATTTAGCATCTCCTTGTTCCTTGCCCATCTGGTCTAACAGAGGAACAACAGTGAGATCTCCAGGCAGTTCTCTGACACCAGAGGACCTTAATTTGTTTTCTTCCAGCTATGCTAGTAGCTCCAGGTAAGTCAGTCCACCATCAGGTTAGACAAAACTATGAGAGCATGCCTAGACTTGAGGAGGCAGGATTTAGAACAAGATCAAGAGAAATTCCATACAAGATCAAGCGAAATTCCATTTCCTTCTTCTATGAAACAGGCTGTCATCACCTACTTTGACAGCTTATTGTGACTAATGATATAACATATCTAGCAACATGTCTGGCAAATGTCAGATTCTTTTGCCCTCACTGCACCATCCCTAGGGAGAGAGGAAGAGATGCAAAGTATATCTGGGCCCCTGAAAGCTGAAGGCAGTCACAAAGTGCTAGCCAGGGAGTGAGAAGGCAAGTACACCTTCGGCACGAGGGACCTCTAGCTCCTCAAGTCCTTCAAGGGCTGCAAACACAACCATGCATCTCCAAGCCAGGGACAAGAGTAGGAGTGGTGGCAGTAAGAGCCAACAGTTTTGATTATCTAGGACTCTGACACAGGTCAAAATGACCTCTTGGGGACAGGGGTGATCTCTCTTTGAAGATCTTACCACAGAAGCAAGGAGCCTGGAACCTAATAAATAAGACTCTACAACTTCTTGCCTGAGGACTTTAAGGATTTTGAACACAGATCTAACAATGCAACTCACACTTGTCTGGAACTTAATGGAACACTCTTTCCCTGGAGCTGCTCTGGTACAAAATGGCATTGTTAAAAACAACGCTTGTGTATGGAGATCATTAAAAAAAAATCTTTGGAAAACTCATGGGTACACTGATAAATTAGTTTCTCCTTATTTCATCTTCCTACAATAGAGGAATTAAAGAAAAAGGCATTTTTACCACACTCCACCTTCCCCATATGTAGCTATTTAATTAAGATGCATACTTAATGTATCTTTTTTATAGTAGTTGATTGACAAAAATTTCAAGAATGCAAAATTCTGTAATTTGCTACATCTGGAGGGCAGTGAGTAGGAAAGTTTGGTCAATGTGACTAGAAGATGAAGAATATGTAGAGCCTGACTCTGAGAGCTGAGGCCAGAAAGGAAGTGGACCTCAAGGAAAGACGTCTCCGAACTGATTTTAAGAATCACTGGGATGGAACCCACCACTCCTGAGCAAGGACCTAAGAGGCCGCAAACCATACCCAGAAAGAGTGTCTTGCCAATACTTGAGAAAGTGCTATAACGGAACCTAAGAGTAAGAGGCTTTCACTTTAGAGGACTATGTCAGTTTTCTTTCTTGCCGTTTACCATTTCTGTTACTCAGTCCAGACAGCATTTTGTATACTGGATGCATGTGGGGCAACTGGTCAAGCACGGACTACAGCCACACTGACCTAATGCTGCAGCTGCACTGGCTTTTAATCCTCAGAAGAACCTCAGGAGGTAGGGTCTACTACTGTTACTATCATCACCCCCCTTCTATGGAGGAGCTGGGGTGAGAGAACAGAAGTGACTTGCCCAGGCTAGGCAGCTAATGAACAGAAGGGCCCAAATTTTAATGCTATAATCCCTCATGGTTATTTGTATCTCTGAAAAGCTTATCAATTTCCAATACAAGATAGTTTAAGAAAGTACCCAATAAAAATTGCTCAACTGTCTCCAGAATTTAGGCTGTTTTTGTTTTTGTTTTTTTTTTTAAATTTGATTCTTCCCTGGGGACCTAGTCATAACAACCTGACCTTAATATTTGGACAAAACTCAACAATGTCAATAAACAAAAGACAATGACAAAACTCAAACCTTAACTGGACCACTTTCCAGAATCTGCAACAAATCTGGAATCTGTCAACAAGAAAAGGACTCAACAAAAGGGACAGGGGGTGGGGTGGAGAGAAGGAGATATTTAATGCTAGTCAATTTAAACAAACAAACAAAAGGTAGCGTCATTTTGCCTTGTCTCTGGGCAGCAAACTCACTCAACTTTGCCTTCCCTGTAACCCACAAGCAAGCAAGTACTTTGAAGTCGCCTGCCTTGGCTTGTCACTGCTGCCTGGGGAAGCCAAAGAATCAGTACTGCACTCGGCTGCAAATTCATTCACGCTGTCCTCCTGAGGCCTGGAGTACAGGCATCTGGACTGAGAGTTTCTTATCGTCCCAAATCTACACTCCCGCTGCACCATGCTCCGGCCTGTCACGAGCTGCTATGAGCAACACCCCAAGCGCCACCTGCAACCCCACACACTTCTCACTGAAGGAAGTCCCTCGAAGGAGCACTGGAAGTGATGTCATTAAACTTGAAACCCACTGTAAGTACTTCAACAGCAGCATCAAATTACCAGTGGCAGATCTTAAAACACCAATTCTGAATTGCCAATTGAGATATGTTACTCTGCGAGGTTTTCTGGAATCATGGATACTGGGTATGTGCTAATCAGTGATACTACCAAGAACTATGATGTCTTTTTATGCCCAACCTTGTGCCAAGAAAGACGTGAGGTAAAGGATATAGTCTCAGAGACAACCAGAAGTTATCTGTATTTATCCAGGTAAGTCAAGATCATTGGAAATTTCCAAAAACAAATACATGCTGTGTGATTATAAATGCATACGTGTACTAACTGATTTCAGAAACAACAGCTTTAGAGGTGAATATTAACAGCACTCCTGTACCGACAGGTTCTAAATCACTTTGTATCTCCATAGGTCAGAAATTGTCATAGAAAAATTAACATAAAACTGTATCCAATAAGGAAAATACCACTCACGTAATATAAATCCAAATGAAGACTGAAGGTGAAGACAGTTGTCTCCTTTAGGAAAAAGTACCAGAAACAAAGAAACAAGGCTCTGGGGCTGCAGAACACACAGTTCTCTGAAGACACGCAGGTTCAGGAAGCATCAGCACCCACAAGCCCAGCCACAGTGCTCACACCAGAAAGAAGCTTCCTTCTTTCATCTTACAAATATTTCTTTCCCCAAAATTCAGAGGTAAAGAAGAGGAGGTAGACATATGGAAAGAAAGAAGAGTCTTTTTATAAATTGGCTATCCTACCCTCGTAGGCCAAAAGAGATACTTTTTTTTTTTTTTCATCTGACAGACAGAGGTCACAAGTAGGCAGAGAGGCAGGCAGAGAGGAGGAAGCAGGCTCCCTGCTGAGCAGAGAGCCCAATGCGGGGTTAGATCCCAGGTCCCCAGAATCATGACCTGAGACGAAGGCAGAGGCTTTAACCCACTGAGCCACCCAGGCACCCCCCAAAAGAGATACTTTTATGAGTCAGTTATATTCATGAAGTTTGAGACACCGACATTAACTTTGGATCTTATGATTTAGGATTTCAGAGAACTGAACTTCTCTTAGATTTTTATTTTAAGCTAAGATTCTAGAACAGTATTGTCCAGTGAAATGTAACTGAAGTGGCATATGCAATTTTCAAATGTCTAGTAGTTGTGTTTAAAAGAAGATGAATTTTAATAATATGTTTTATTTAACTCAATATAAATATTGTCATTTGAATATATAATTAATATTTTAAAAATTACTGAAATATTTTATACTTTATCTCCCTGTATTTCATCTTCAAAATCTGATATATTTTTTTTTAAAGATTTTTTATTTATTTATTTGACAGAGAGAGATCACAAGTAGGCAGAGAGGCAGGCAGAGGGAGAGAGAGGAGGAAGCAGGCTCCCTGCTGAGCAGAGAGCCCGATGCGGGACTCGATCCCAGGACCCTGAGATCATGACCCGAGCCAAAGGCAGTGGCTTAACCCACTGAGCCACCCAGGCGCCCCTATTTTTTTTTTTTAATTTAAATATTTTATCTATTCATTTGACAGACAGAGATCACAAGTAGGCAGAGAGGTAGGCAGAGAGAGAGGCGGAAGCAGGCTCCCTGCCAGAGAGCCCGATGCGGGACTCGATCCCAGGACCCTGGAACCATGACCCCAGCCAACGGCTGAGACTTTAACCCACTGAGCCACTCAGGTGCCCCCAGTATGTGTTTTATACTTTAAGCAGATCTCAAATCAGACTAGCCAAATTTCAAGTACTCAGTAGCATGTCTGGTGAATGGCTTCAGTATTGGATAGCAAAGTTCCAGGCAGAGAAAATTATCCAGGTAAAACAAATCCATATTCGTTTACTCATTAATTATTCTTATAATAAAAAAAATTATAGCACCACATAAACTGCAGGTACCCTTAGACCATTTCTGTGGAAACTGACCCCTTCAAATGGGTAATAGGCTTTTCTGATCCTGAGTACCTGAAAAATACAGAGATGTTGCCAACATCCTACATGAAGAAGGGGCAGAGAATGCCTTGGGTTAGCACGGAATACTAGCTGAAGCTACATGGAGAATCTGATGACTATAATGTACCACATAAACTGAAGCAAACAAACAAAAAATTCTCCCAAACCACAAACTACACCGTTATAATAATAATAAAAACCATAATAAATTATGTTAATAAAATTCACCTCTGTAGTGAAAAAGATCCTCAAAGTAAGTGAGTATATATTCTGAAACTAAGGAAACATGAAAAAGTTTTAAAGTGGAGGGAGGGAGACTATCCAAAGGACAGCACATTTGCCCCACAATTAGTCTGTAAGAATGACCAGGAAATAAGCAATGAACAACTAGGGAAGCTATAAGTGCCTGAAAAAAGTTTGGTTTAACTACTTAACATTTTTCCAATCAACTCCAAACTGGAGAAAAGTTCACAGAGATTATAAAAAAGAGAGAGAGAGAGAATGAGAGACACACATACACACACATTTTCCTAATCTTAAACATCTGAGATAACTTTTACTTCTTCTGACTCACTGTTCACTGCCAAGCAAACCAAGTGTTCCCAAAGTCTGACTTCTGAAGAAGGGTGTCATGTTTTGTGGGCCTAATCTACACGTTGAGTATTTTATGGACGGGTGCAATGTTTCTCTTCATTAAAGATTTACTCCTGTTCCTTGGTTTGCCTCTCTATTTTTTTTCTCCTTTACTTATTTGTTTCTTAAATTCCACATACGAATGAAGTCATATTGTATCTGTCTTTCTCTGACTTACTTTGCTTAGCATTATACTCTCTAGTTCCATCCATCTTGTTGCAAATGGCAAGATTATGAGCCTCCAAAATTTTACTGAGAATAGTTTGTCTTGAATAGTTAAAATAATACTAATGATCAGAACAAAAGTTAGCTGAGAAAATTGCTTAAGAATATTTTAATGCCTCTGAAATCTATACAACACTTAACTTATATTTAATTCCACTACCACGGATGGTCTGAGTTATTTAAAAAAGCCTTATTCAGAATATTTGTCTTGCCTCACAGAAATTAAAGAGCCAGTATATATGTTCATAAGAGAAAGAGTTTTTGTCTACTTATGTCCAATACTATAGGACAATAAATGTTACTTCTGTTTCTATTTTATATTTTATGTTAGTACATAACATATTTCAGATAACCAGTCTTTGAACCTAGTTTTTGCAAATGTGGAATAAAAATATTTTCATGAGAGCATAGCCAGCAAGCAGAGAAACATAACTTTCTATTGAAACTTCATTACATCTGTCATAAGTATTCAAGCTGCTCACTGTTAACAAAATTAAGCATCTATTATATAAACTAAGTGTTCTGTAATTGCAGATCAAGCTTCTAATGTGCTAAAATGACCAAAATTCTCTGGTTTACTTTAATGCTTAAACTAATTTCCTTATACGAAAATTCCACTTTAATAAAATCTTGTTCCCACTAGGGCTTTTGAGTAACAGGAAAGATTTAACATGAGACTGAGGTATATAGGAGGACATGAGCTTAAATTTTACAATTTTAAGATGGCCAGCTGGGTTTTCCACATGAATGGAAATATGCTTTTTGGAAGGAACAAGTACTTCAGTGGAGTACAGCCATTATTTGATGCTCATCATATATAATACAAAGGTATTATTTATTTCCCTAAAAAAGTTTACCTGTATATTTGAATCTCCCTTTATAAATTTTCCTCCTTCTATTATAGTCATATATGAAAATCTGAGTTGATCTGGTGTCTGAATAAGTCCCATTCGATATTTCCTCATATTCAGTAACAGTTGTTTAATGTTAATATCATCTCCTTTTTCCATCTGCAAGAAAGGTAAAAATTATTCAAGCCTTTTGTTGTTAGGAGTCCAGGAAAGAGAAGCAATACAGGACAGCTAGCTGCTAAGCATTCTGCAGTGTGCAGTGGGTCTCCCCAAGAACAAGAAGGTAGCACTGCAGCTGTAACTCTTTCTGCACAGAACAGCTACCCCAACCAACCACCTTTCCCACACCCCAACTGTTCAAGCAGTAGATGGAGGCCTTTAATTGATACACAACTGATTCCAAACCAATCACAGTAATGTTATTTACTCTGGCCAGTGTTTGTCTAAGGAAGAGCTTAGGAACAGTTCCAGCTTAATGTAAAGATAAATCCAATGAGATTAGTGTTTTGTTTTGTTTGTTTTTTAAAGGTCTTGACAGAAGTAAATCTTCTTTTTGCCCAGTGCCCTTCTGCCTTCATGTCTGTGTCCATCAGCCCTCTAAAGATGGTGGAGAAGGAAGACAGGAAAAGCCTAAGTCCACAAGGACACTGTTAAGTCCCTGCACCAGCTTCGGACTATCCATCCCATATTTCAACCAGCATAACCCTCAGCCCCGCTGAAAAAGAATAAAGTGGGAGTTATATCTGTCAGGGAATAGGCACAAACACACAACCCAGTTTTTAATAGTCATTCACCAGTAAGTGTATAGACAGTAGAATATTTTGTTAAATGTGTTAAAGTTCACTTTAATGTAACAATCAGTTTAAGATTTTATTTTATCTGAGAGTGCAAGAGTGTGAGCGTGGGGCAGGGGGGGTAGAGGGAGACAGAGAGAATCTCAAGCAGACTCTGCACCGAGTGCACCAACGAGATCATGACCTGAGCCGAAACCAAGTCAGACGCCTGACTGACTGAGCCATCCAGGTGCCCCAACCCAGTTTTCTTTTAAACTTTTTAAATTTTAATTTTAAATTAAGTGTGCTCTGTGCCTGACATGGTGCTTCAACTCATGATTCCTAGATCAAGAGCTGCATGCTCTACTGACGAAGCCATCCAGGCATCCTGTAACAATCCAGTTTTTGAATGAAGTGTGTATTACTTACAGGCAGAGTAGTGAAGCAATACAGTACGTGTACAAACATTCAACCCTTCCTGTGCTCCAGAGATGCCCTATGCCCCAAATAAGGAAAAAATGGATATTCTAAAAAGAAAAGGCATGTGCCTGTATCCAGACTGGGCTGGGAATGGGTTGGTGGAAAAAGAGTACAGCCCTTGGGGGACAGAGATTGGAATCTCAGGGGAATAATAATACCAACATTTACTGAAAGCTTAGAAAATACCAGGGACCCTAAGTGTTCCAAATGTATTAAATCATTTAATTCTCACCACAGACCCGTGAGGAAAATTTTATCATTATCCTTAGTTTGTAAATAAGGAAACTCAGGGCAAGAGACATGTTGCTTGAGCTGGAAGGAATTCAATATTTTATGTCAATTTGTATTTGAAAAACAAGGAAGGGGAAAGACCTATTATTTCTGTAATATAAAGCTATCAGGGGGGAAATAAAAGTCTTCTTGGAGATCTCTAGAATCATCTTGGATAGAGCCCCACCACTCACAAACAAGAGGCAGTTTTTAAAAGGGTATAAGTGAAATTTTTTTAGGTTTTTCTGAAAAAGGCAGAAGTTTAAGTTTTGAAAATCACAGTTCTGGGATATTGACATTTGAGCTTACTTCTGCCAAGGAAAACAATAAAAAATTAAACAAGACTAAAATCAGATCATCAGCAGCACTTACCAGAACAAGACAGGTATCTACTAGAGAAAAGGTGCCTGACCGCCCAATGCCCGCGCTACAGTGGATCACTGCGGGCCCGTGTTCAGGATTCAAGGAACCAGACTCTCTCACTTTAAATAAGAAATTGAGAAATGAAGCTGGTGATTCAGGGACTCCAAAATCTGGCCAGGTAGTATAATGAAAGTGAGATATTGTTCTGGTTTCACCACTCTAAAAAAGTGAAAATCAAGGGAAAAGTTAGTTCTAATTTCTTTTTGATGAAAAAAAACTACTATGTGTTTTGTGTTAATGTGTTTAATACCGTGATGTTTTTGTTTGGTTTTTGATAATCACTCACACAAGTCGGGAGTTCTTCAGGAGAATATGGAATTTATTAACGATAGTACCTCTAAAACATTATTTTGCAGGCATGTCCTAAGCTTTTTATGTAGTAAGTCAACCTCTACAACGGTCCTAATAAAACTCCTTTTCCAGACGAGATAACAGAGGCAAAAGGTTAAGTAATTTACCCAAGATGACACGTTAAGAAATGGAAGAGCCTGAATTTGAAACTGCAGTCTGGGCTCTTAACCACCAACCTCTACACCATCCGTGATGCCAATATTTTAATTCATATATCATGAGGAGTATTCCTTTTTCTTTTCTATTAAAAAAAAAAAACCCTACCAGTATAATTTTACATTCTTTAATGGTTTCCATTTTAAGAATGCCCAACATTTTTAGATCTAATTTTTCTCATTATGTGAGTTATCCTGTAGATTGTGCTACACAGGCTCCGAGGAGCAACTCAAGAATTAATTTAAAGAAACAATCTTTACATTTTTAATTGAAATCGTTCTTCTAACTGCTGCTCTTCCCCATGGTAATAATTTCCAATCCTAAAACTGTTTATAGGACTTAGCTGATGTGCTAAAATGGTTTACCAAATAGCTCTATGCTTCCTGACTCTTAAAGCCTGCCTGGCATTCACTATCACTTCCTGGATCTTCCTGATGAGCTTTATTCTGACTAACTCATTATGAAAATGTTCCTAAGCTTTTGCCAGCTGCCTTTTGCCCCATGAAGCACTTTAGTGCCTTCCAGTCTTCATTTTTGTAAACCAAAGCAGTAACTCTCTAACATATCTCTGAACAATTTCTCAGTTTCATTGTAGGATGTTTATGGAGAGAGAAGCCACACAAGCAACATTAGGGGAAAAAACAACCACCACCACATGATAATTTTCATGGTTAACAGCTAAAGATGATTATTATAGTATCTTGCTTTTGGGACAAGTTTTCAGAATTAATATTCATGTTATAAAAAATAAAATTTCCCCCTTTTTCAGTAGAAATGAAGATTCCTAAGTCCCAGAATGGTTATACAAGGTATAATACTGATTAAATACAGTGTAGAAATTCTTTAAAAAATTTCAAATTACATACTTCCAGTGACTAATTTTCTTAAAATTCAGCTTTCATAATTCCAAATACACTCTGATCCATAGGCTCTCAGTACACTGACAGTATCAGAAGACAGAAATCTATTACTAATTAAAATGATCATTGGGATTCCTAAATTTCAAAACATTTCCTTTTAAAATTATAGCTTATTGTCTGTAAAAAAGTGGGGAGGTTAAATTTACTGTATTAAAAAAAGGTATTGAAAATATTCCAAATTAAGAAGGCTAATCTTCAGTTTCTTCTTACAAAGCCATAAATGGACACCTAACAACACATTACCAGCACAGAAATGGGCTAAAGTGGCTGTTCCTGCCATAGCCCAGGGGCATGGAGAACTCAAAGCCACATCTTCCTTTAAATGGGGTCTAAGATTCCAGTGGGCGTGTTTACCCCTAATTTCCAGACACCACCCCCACCCCCACCCCCACCCTCCGGGCCCCAACACACACTGCCAGGCTGTGGTCATCCACTACGCTGACCTTACAAAGCAGGGCCAGATTCTGCCATGTGAGCCTAAACCAGGTCCAGTGTGGACCTGCTGGAGCTACCTGGTCTGAGCGGTGGTGCCAGAACCCGGCTCACCTGTGAGCTGTGCTCTGCAAGGTACGGCCCAGTTTCTGACACAGCTGTATACTCACTTATGCTACTTACTGCATCACCTCTGGCTTAAAACCCAGAGTCAACCCACAATCCTGAGCAACTGCTTGCTTTTTTTTCCCACTTGTATGATTTTGGCTCAAGACTAGCAGTCTGTTGATTTTTTTTCAAATTCAGGTCATGCTGTCTGGGATACTCAAAGCCAGTTCCCAGAAATGTTCACGACTGTTTGTATAATGCAGTCTTCCCCACTAATAGATTTTTGAGAATCAGTCTTTTTTCTTCCCCTAACAGGACCAGACTAAAGAACTTCTTAAGAAGTTAATTTTTACTAATGTGTCCCTACTGAAACAAGATTCAAAGTCACAGCTCACAAAAACCATACAATTCCCAACGGACCACTTCATGAAGCAGTAAGATCCATATGTTTACTACTGTGATAGAAAAGAAATGTTTATATACTTGACTGGACTTCTTCTCTTTTTCGTGCTGGAAAAAAAAAAAAAAAAGAGAGAGGGGGTGGGGAGAAAGGACTGCCAAAGGCTAGAGAGCTAAAACAAAATTCATCTTTATTCCAAACAAGGTCTCTACATGTAGCCTTTGCAATTTTTGACAAACTCCCTATTTCAAAACTGGTGGAAGCCCACTTTCCTTCTCCCAGGTCATCAAGTCCCATCAGTCCTCCTGTGACACCCAACTGGCCTCTCCATCCCCTCTCAATGCTGACCTCACACCCCATGGACACCTGGTTGCATCTGCAATTACATGGCAGTCCCCATCTGCACATGCCTGCCAAATCTTCTCTGTAAACACTGCCTTATGCACACCACTCTATGCATAAAATGTCAGTGGTTCACTCTTCTTTTTAAGGCAAAATGTTACTTAGATATTTTGAAGGAGAATTCTATTCTTGAATAAGGATATCTAATTCATTATATATGGAGGCCAGGAAAATAAGCTAGGAACTGAGTAGGTGTAAGACTAGGGGTGACAGCCAGGCTTATGGCAATTTAAGTGTATGCCACCTAAAGCCATTCAAATTCAAGTTAACTACTATTTTATACAGACAGATAAGATTATAAATTTTCTAATTATTACAAAGAAATCTACAAGGCTCTTTGGTCCTAGGCCCAATTATTTTCACACTTTGGGCATTTACAGAAATACCAAGATTATGTTTCCAAGACTTTCATCATAAGCCCAATTTTGTCATCTGTAAATGGTTAAAAACAGTACTTACCTTACAAGGCATAAACGAAAGGAGTATTTCTCAAACATTATTGAGGCATTAATGAGGAATAAATGAAACCGTGAATGTGAAGTGCCCAACCTATGCCTGCATATGGTAAATACTTAACAGATACCTTTTCTGAAGCAATTACACGAATTGTCTCTATTGTAGCCCCTAATAAGCTCCAATCGTAAACCTCTCCACATTTTCAACTATTTAACTTATTATTTCCTCTACACCAAGGAGTAGCAAAGTTTGTGAACTCTATCTCCTAAATACAAATTTATATGAGATCTGTAGCTCACCGTAAGTGCCTTAGTTCAATCCCTCATCAGTTTTTGCCAGGATCATTATACAGTCTGTATTAAATATTTAGTTACTGTAATTCATTCTGAAAGATGAACTCATCAGATCAGGAGGAGAGGAGAGTGACAGAAACAGGTAGGCATGGGGCTTGCATTCTGAGGGAGAAAAGCAATACATGGAGGTGTGAGCCCCCAGGGCTCAGCCTTTTTGAGAAGTGTAGGGCCGTTAGCAAGAACAAACACTGAGTATCTAGACAAGGAGGAAGGACCAGTCTGGGCCCAGTCCTGGACTTCTGCATTGGCCACAGAAAGGGTTTTTTAGAGCAAAGTGGAAGGATCACGCCTGTGTTTTAGAATGTGTTTTCAATCGGTGCAATGGCAGAGGGAAGCACAAAGGTAACAGGTAAGGACTCGATCCATAGGGAGCTGAACACCTTGTTATGGAGTCAAAGTACAAAGTACCAAATAAGCCAGTAAAATGGTAAGATTTAAATTATGGAGAGAAGTGTTAAAGATTACAGCTATTAGGAAGGAATGCGTCACAGATAAACGAAGAAAGCCCTAACCAAGAAATGGGCCACAAGGTGGTCCCGAAGGGCATGCAGGATATAAATAGGCAGAGAAGAGAGGATGACATTCCAGGTGGGATAAACTGTTCAGACTATTTTGAATCAAATCCCAGACGAGCATGATAATAATTAGGCACTCATCCTGTTCTGGGCAAATCTACAGGGACAGAGAAACAGAAGGCGGCCAGCATTACAATAGTATTCCTGGAACTTGATAAACATAAAGCCAGCCAACAATATTATGGAAAATAGTGAAGGGCAACTAAAAAGAAAATCCTGAAAGACAAATAAGCACTCAAGATGACCTTACATTTTTAAAAGCCCTGCAAAACCTTCCCCGTAGCTGAAGCCACAGGGCCACTTCAAAAGCAGAGATGGAGTCTCTTCATTCAAAGAGCAGGGACCACACAGACCCACGGCTTTGGCCCCAGACCCGTTAATACATACAAGTCACACTCCTTTAGCAGCAGACTGGTTCTCTGCAGCTCAGGGTGAGGTTGGTGACCTCTCCCCAGCTGCAGCATCACCATTCTCACTTGTTTGGTATTTCTTTCTCCCTCAACTTATTCTTCTCAACTGCCCTTGCTCCTGTAGTCCTTCCCAATTCACTGATAGGACAAAGGAAACAGATGCACACAACTAAAGCTACTAATCGTGAATTCTGCATGGAGTCTTAGGCCTGTTATAGCATTAATTCCCTTGATCCTTATAGCAACCCTCTGAGGCACATGGTCCTTATCCTCATTCTGTAGATGAGAAATTGATGCACGAGGGTAAATAGTGGGACCAGCCATACAGCCAGGAGGCATACACTGGGGATTTCAACTCAGGCATTCTGGATCCAGAGTGGAAATACTTAACCAAATGCAATTCTGCTTCTCATGCTGAAATGCTACTTTGTTCTTCTAACATCCCTAGTTCTTAATAAAGATTGTAAGGTAGAATGTAAGCATACTGTTGCTATTAATTATGGTGGATTCTGAACCCAGGCCAATAAGAAATCACTCAGACACTAACAACTGAAATAGTGGTTGGCCAGTTCACAGTTCACAGAAAGATGCTTTAGAACCAAGAGTCTTCCTTTACTAGGACAATTAGCATGTTTTCAAAAGACTTAGCTCCATGTCATTCCAAGTCAAGAGATCTGGATTTGAGTTCTGGCCTGTCACTTATTAGCTGAGTAATCTATTTACAGGAAAAATCTTATAATCTGAACGGATTATAGGTTTTTTAAAAATACTGAAAATATGGAAATATTAAGAATATTTACTCTATGACATTATAGGAAGACTGGGGGTCAAATCATATATATGTAAAAGTGCTTGGCAAAATGATAAACAAGAGACAAAACTCATTTTATTATGAAGCTATTATCAACTCTTAATTAGGATAGGTGTCAGAAACAGGGAAAAACATCTATGACCTTCTCCATTCAAGTAAGTTTTCATGCCAGAAGCAGAGGAGGTACCTGGGATAAATACCAAGAGAAGATGATTCGAAGAACCATGGGAAGTTTATAGAAAAGCATTCCGTTTCTGGGAATGAGTACTGCACAGGCTAGTGTCAAACAGTTGCTGATGTAGGTCAGGGCAGCTTAAGACATATGTAAATGGAACAGTTGGTACAAAAAACTACAATAAGAGAAATTTATAAATAAATTTAAGTCTTGTAATTCCCAACCTTAAGACTCCTTAGATAACCTAAGAGATCGCATAAAAAGCTTAGTTATGGATGTCATGGGAAACTGGGCCTCAGCCCTCAACACTGTGCACCTGTCCTTATAGTATGCCGCAAAAACAGAGGCATTCCAAGAGATCAACCATAAAATGTATTTCTTCATCTCTAAAAGTGTGTGTGTGTGTATGCACTTTATATAGCCCCTCCTATAAAACTTTTTTTGGTCAATGATCCCATGTTAATCATTTCATTCAGTTAATGGTTAACTAAAACAGTATCTCACTATACAGATTAGATACATTCCTGAAATCATTTTTTGGCAAACAAACGTTTTCCTATTTTCTAGTTTTCCTACCTCCTAAGAGCATATTATATTTTCCAGTTATCCTGATTACAACACAAAGAAGACATGTAGGTGGTAAAAGGGGGAGAAATGCCTTAATCCATAACTTGACAACATCTGGTTCATAATCCACCATGTACGTGTAGCTCAACCAAGTAAGCAGGAACAATTCTCATATTTCTGGAAAAGATCCCAATAAATGTTCTTGGGACCATATGCTAAATTTACTTCACCATTTTCCAAAATTCAGGAAGGACAAATTTCTCTGTGGTCAATCATCTGAATTAACAACATTCCACTAAGTGATTTTCTTGACTTGCCTGCCACTCTCAGAAGCACCAAGTGCTGCCATGTTTCCTGGGCACCTATTCTACATTAGGTGGCTTGCGTACACATCTTCCTTTGATCTCCGGGACAGCCCTGAGAGGGCACTATTACAGAGTCAGCTTTACAGATAAGGTGAGGGATGTTGAGCAACAGGGTCCAGGGACATTTCTACTAAACAAAAGATTTGAATCCAGGTTTTGAATCCAATTCAAAATTCAAATCCAGGATCTGAATCCAGGTTAGCTTGATTGTAAAGCTCTCTCTCTTCATCCTATCTTCAATCCTCATATATCAACCTGAACTTCAAAATCCTTTGTTTCTAAGGTTTTCTCTCAAGGGTCCTCAGAGAGCTACCACATGCAGGAAACACAATGTAAACCCTACGGTTATGACTATATACTATTTTAGATACTATCAAAGTGTATGTATAGCCCCAAACTTCAAATCTAATCACAAAAAAATAATTCTGAAAACCAGCAATATAAGGTCCAATCTTTTGGGCATGAAGAGTCTTACATTGATATTTTCTAACTGCAGTAGATGTACTGTATAATATGACTTCACATCTTCTGACAAGAACTTCACACTGAATCCTGTTTCTTTAAACAGCATCTCTCGATCATCTTTTGTCGGCCAGTATTGTGCACATTTAACCTAAATTTAAGGATATGTAGATATTAGTTCATAGACATTATGTAACTCTTAAAAAGCTGGGAATGGAAGACAAACCACCCACATACATGTTACATTTTTTTCAAGTACCCAAATCTATGAACAACTGTACTATATTTGATGATCAATGTATTTTAATAAGATTGGCATTTTAGGGGCGCCTGGGTGGCTCATTGGGTTAAGCCTCTGCCTTTGGCTCGGGTCATGGTCCCACGGTCCTGGGATCGAGCCCCGTCCTGGGATCGATCCCTGATCTAGCCCCGCATCGGGCTCTCTGCTCAGCGGGGAGCCTGCTTCCCTTCCTCTCTCTGCCTGCCTCTCTGCCTACCTGTGATCTCTGTCTGTCAAATAAATAGATAAAATCTTTAAAAAAAAAAAAAAAAAAAAAAAAAAAAAAAAAAAAAAAAAAAGATTGGCATTTTATAAAAGCAGATCTGTACTATAAGTTACTATAACTTATAGTAAAAAAAGCCATCAACAGATACATTCATAAAAGTGAATCTGTCAGTTCTAAAGCATGATAACCTATATTTTAACATCATACTGGCATTCACTTTACATTTCTAAAATTATCAACCTATTGAAAGAATCTTTTCTTCAAACAGTATTGAAAAGGTTTTATTTTATAAGTATTTTCTACAAATACCTATGAATCTGCTACCAAATACTACTTACCTAGAAATAACAAAATTAAGTCAGGGGAATGAATCAGAATGTAAGTCTCCTTAGGGGTGCCTGGGTGGCTCAGTCAGTTAAGTATTGGACTTTGGCTCAGGTCATGATCTCAGGGTCCTGGAAAAGAGCCCCGTCTCAGGGCTCCCACTCAGCAGGGAGCATGCTTATCTCTCTCCCTATTCCCTTCCTCTTGATTATGCTCTCTCCCTCTCTCTAATAAATAGGATCTTTAAAAAAAGAATAAGAAGATAAGCCCTCTTTATCTAGAGTTAGTATACTTTGGCAAAGCTACTAATATGGAATTCCTATTTGTAACGATAAAAGCATCTTCCCAAAAGCCAAATTATGTGGCAAGGTGAGATAAAGAGCCTTTATTAGGGGGAAAAAAACCCCACAAAAATATCCTTATAAAATATGGTCATTTCTTCTTTTCTAAATTCCAAACAGTAACACCACCTCCAAACAAATAATTACTATAAGCTGATACTTCCAAGGGTGCTAAAAGACATTTTAAATATGATCCAAGAAGTGAAAAAGCATAAGTGAGAACAACTCAGGAATGCAGTGATAGGAAACAGAAAAAAAATCAGGAATCAAAGAACACATCATTTCAGAAAGACTAAACTAAAAGGAACAGAGGCATGAATAAGCACATCAGATAATGTCCTAGGAAAAAAAGAAAAGGAAAAGGAAGACATTTCTTAAATAAAAAAGAAATGGAGTGAAAGACAGGAGTTAAGAGAAAGTGACAAATATAAAAATAAGCAAAGAAAATCTAGTGTATCACAGGAGGACCCAAAGAAGAACACTAAAGCAAACAAAGAGTAAATACTAACAAGTAAAATGAATACAATTTAAAGAACATACTATGCATCTGGAAAAACTGACCCAGAATAACCAACACTTAAGACATATTTTGGTAAAATTAACGGGATTTGAAGGAGAAAAAAAAAAAGCTTTTGGGGTAACCGAGATAAAAAAGAACACATGACTTACAAAGGAAATAAAATCAGATATCCAATTGACTTTGTCAGTAATCTGTAATGCCAAAAGGAAATGGGAGTAATGTATTTAAGTTGCTCAAAGAAAAGCAAATGTGAGCCAAGATTTTATATCCTGCCAAAGTGACTTTTAAGCATTAGGACAACACAGTAAACTCTCATCGACAGGTAAGAAATCAGGAACTATAATGCTCATGAGTCCCCTCTTTAGTATGCACTACAGAGTGAGCTACCTACAGAACGACTGGAGAATCATCAGTAAGACCGACAGTGTAAATTAAATATATATTTATATGTAGAAAAAAGATTTTACAAGGGATATAAGACAGAGACCACAGTATAGGTAGGATGTTATATACTTTGACAATGTAGGTAAAGTACAACTTAAAAACAGAACGAGATGGGAAAAAACACAAAAAATTCAGAACTTATTCAGTAATTATTTTGGTGATGGAGTTGATACTCTTATTATGAGTATTTTTGGTATTTAACATGGGAAAAAGTAAATGAGTCATTATAAAATATTCTTTATCCGTTGTGTCTTTGAGAAGCTGGATTCATGGTATGGAAAAAGGAGGCAACAGATACAAGATCAAAAGTGTTAAGCCATCCCACTACCACTCTAAATTTGAATTGAAGTATCAGTATGAACCCTTGAAGCATGTTATCTAACACACAAACACATATTTTCTTTAGCTCTGTTCACTAAAAAGCTCTAAAAACAATGATCAACCCAGCATCAGTAAACATTCCTATTTTTATTGTCATCTTGAAATACCATTGTCCAATAAAAGAAACCAAGGTTCCTTAGAGAAATGGCTGATTCTATGAAGAAGAGGTTAAGGAGTCATTCCAGACAGTAAGAAAATTATTAAAGACTCTTTGGTTTTATCTCTTAGATTTCTGACTCAGAGCCCAACTTGCAGAGATTCCTGCTAGCTAACAGAGAAATAATTCAACTACTAAGACACATAATAACTGCAATGGAGTAAAGTACATCATATATGATTAAATCTAGGAGTTCGTAATAACTGATCCTTTCTGCCCCTGTCCCCACACCAAAAAAATCTAACTGGTCACCTGTTGAGACACTAGGGAATCAACTATTTTGAAAACTGCTTTCCTATATAAAAGTGGTCAACTAACTAGAAGGAAAGTTTCTTTCTTTCTTCTTCTTTTTTTTTTTTAAATTAGAGAAGGGGGGCAGGGGAGGGAGAGGAAGAGGGAGAGAGAAACTTAAGCAGACTCTGTGCTGAGCACAGAGCCCAGCATGGGGCTTGATCCCCAAACCCTGAGATCACAACATAAGCCTAAACCAAGAGTCAGGCGCTTAACTGACTCTGCCCCTAGGCACTTCGAAAGTTTCTTTCTATAGAAGTATTCCAACAAAAATTTAAGAGGGAATGATAAAATTGGAATATCACTATTTTGTGACCCTTAACTAAATAAGGAACTAAGCACTGACCAGCAATGTCTGCTAAAAGCATAAAAAGAAAGATAATCAGACATTAGGGGCCTCTTCATAAACAAAGCAGTATCACCCATGAAATAATCTTACCCAGAATTATTAAACTTGAATCTTATGAAGCATCTAGTCCCAACCACCATAAATATCATCTCTAATTTCTAGTGGCAGTCTTATGAATATAGTAATTATACACCAAAAGGAGAGATGAAACTTACAAATCATCTACTTTGCAATGCTGCTCATATTGTTCAAACAATGTCATCATCACTTAATTTTTAAGTCACACTGGAAGCCATGAAAAAGCCACTGTAAACAACTATGCTAACACTGCTAGACATTCTGGTATGTGAATGCCACTCAGGATTAGAAAGAGAGTAAAATAATTTGTACCACCATCGAAAGCCACCAAATATTAATTTAGATAAAAGTAAGAATCAGGAATCTGAAGATCTTAGGCTTGAAGAGCCCTTACTGACAATACTTTCCAATTTGTTTCTTTGACAAAAGAACCTAAAAGTGCAAAAGTTAAAAGATTTAACTGATTAGCTCTGTGTTTAGACAGTACCTCAAGTTTCAATAAATTTATACATTCCCAAACTTATGGTCTCATGACCTAAGAGTCAATAAACATTCATATACGTTAACAAAAACCTGTCACTCAAATCTTTTACAAAATTTTCAAGATTCTGATGATAATAAATTATAGAAATTCTAATAAAGCCTAGGGATTCCAAAGACCTATGTCCCCACTGATCAATGTCTGTTTCACTATATTCACATCTTGGAGAGTAGTGTTGTACAACTATTATTCAAATACTTAAGGCAAGAAAGGAAAAGGATACACTACTTCTGGTCAGGGATACCCTGACCAGAGCCTTTAGCAATTCAAGGCCAAAACCAATAAATTAATGAATATCCCAAAGGAAATATGAAAACATTTATGAGCTAATGATACAGGCAGCACACTAATTTGTAAATATTAAGTATTACTCACCGACTCCTTCTCCACAACTCGGTTTAGCATGACAACTGCTTTGGTTTTTTGCTGCCAAACCATGAGCCAGAAATGGCAACCTGTATTAGGAAGTGGACCCTGTAAGAACAGAGAAGAAAAAGGAGGTAAGAGAAAGGAGATGGAACAAGGTTCAAGGAAAATTCCTTCCAAGTATGCTTCTGGTTTAAGAACAATGTACTGAATCATAGTAAGTAAATCATGACTTTAAATCCACTCGAGTTAAAAAGTCAGTCCGTACTAGTTGCTTATAAATGATCAAAACTGACTTTTATTGACTTAGGCCAAAAATGAATTTTTTAGGTTATCAGCTGACTTTCAGAGTTGAGGGCTGGAAAGCCAGGCTTCCGTGGGAACCAATGTCAAGGCAAGATTCTGCTTAAAGGAGTCTGCTTGGGACAATGCTCCTGACCCTGGCACTACCACCACTTCCCTTTGCTGGCATCGCCATACGAAGATGGCTATAGCAGTCATGCATAACCTTTCAACAAACCAGAGTCAAAATATGGGCAGGAATATCTGACTGGTCATGTTCTAGCTGCAAAGAAAATTTCTGTCCCTTTCAGCTTTCACAGCAGGAAGAGAGGCCTTGCCTGCCATGGATCATGGCAGTCCTACAAAAGAGGAAATCTGTGCCATCACTGGCCAACCAACCACCCCAAGTGAACCAGAAAAAGATTTCCAGAAAAAGCGGAAATTTCAAAGTGCCTGTAGCTGTTAATCTACAAAACCACAGCATGTGCGACCTCAATAGAAGACTTAAAAGAGGCAATGGTTCATATTATGGGGGGGAGGGTCAAATCCAATTATCCTCACATTTTACTTAATGAGAGCACAGGGCAGAAGAAAGGGCAAATAAGAGATGAAAAGGCCAGAGTCAAATTATAAGTTATTTTACAGGTGAAAATGAATGAGGTTCTCCGCAACTAACGGCCAAGTCAGCAAGCACTCTCCTCACAGGGCAGGGGAGGGGCAGCTTCAGGGGCTGGAGGCCAGGTCTCCTGGAACTTCAGCTTCCCATGACAAACAAGGTGATTCACGTGGTTTGAGGCTGAAAGTATCTTTTACGCAGTTGTATTCCCTGGTTTATAGCAGATTCCTTATTAATATTATTTAAATTATAAACTCCAAGCTTCTAAATTATAAAAAGGCCAGAAATCCACTCAGAATCCTGAGTAACGACAACCAAATATTTGAAGATCCTGTTCTCCTCACTCAATGGATATTATCTATTACTTGATCTACTTCTAAAACAAAATGAAGTGAGAAAATCACCAGTTAAAATGAATGCCTTTTCTTTCATTTAGAAAAATGGATCTATCCATTCAGCAGAGAAATCACTCATTAGTGTGTATACATATGGAAACACAAAACACATTCTGTCAGTGGTTCTAAGGTCGTAGTGTGGGTTATTTCTCAGCTCTTCCACCTACAAGCAATACTAACAGTTTTTATTGTTTGTTTGTTGTGAAGTGGAGATTTACAGCAAGGAATGATTATATGTGTGTGTGTGTGTGTGTGTGTGTGTGTGTGTATATATATAAATTTTTTTTTATTTTAAAAATTCAGAGGACCAGTGCCTGGGTGGCTCGATCAATTAAGCATCTGTCCTTAGCTTAGGTCATGGTTCCAGGGTCCTGGGATCGAGCCCCGCAGCAGGCTCCCTGAAGCAGATGGGAAGCCGGCTTCTCCCTCTCCCACTCCCCCTGCCTGTGTTAGCTCTCTCACTGTGTCTCTCTCTGTCAAATAAATAAAATCTTTTAAAAAAAAATTTTTTTTTTCAGAGGAAAAAGGTGACAAAAAGAAGCAACAAACGACAATTAGAATAGCTAAGGTTTTAACAAACATTTAGCATCTCTAGTTTTGTGTCCTATAAAATATCCCCAGCCTTCAAAGAGCTTTCTAAGAGGCAAGGAGGAGTCCTTGTTCTACGAACTGAAACATATCAAGCACCACCAGAGCGAGGGGTAAACCATCAGATCTTCCCAAGTAGGGAGGACGGTACAATAGAGCCTTAAAAATGAGGAAGAACTAATACTGGGAGGCATCATAGAAGGACAGGGAGCAAGCCAGGGTCCATTCCAAGAATAAGACAAGGCACGTGCAAGTATAGGGTACATTTGGGAGAGAAAAGGAATCAATGAGGGCAAAGTATAGGTAAGTATGCAGTAGGAAACCGCACCTGTAGAGTGTGGAGGGTCGAATGCAGGAAACAGTCACCAAACTTTTTAAGAAGTAAAGTGATATGATCAGATTTGTATGTTACAAAAATAACTCTGGAGGCACTGCTAAAAAGACAGGTTAGGAAGGGAGGGACTGGTAGCAAGGAAATAAATTAAAAAGCAATTGCATTAGGATTTGGTAGAAGGTGAGCATAGCTTTCACCTATGTGGGAAAAACAGGAAGGGAGCTGGCTTGGTTTAAAAAAAGAAAAAAAGAAAGAAAAAGAAAAAGAAGAGTTAGATGTAGAAAATACAGAATTTGTGATGTAAATGAGTCATCTGGATAAAAATATCCAGTGAAGACCTGGAATATATAGGGGGAAAATTCAGGAAAGAATAAAAAAGCTAAAGACAGCCTTCCGAGTCCTCCAGCTCTAAATGTGGGAACTCTATCAGGACACACAACACAGTCCAATAGATACAGGGCACTTAAACACAATTTGTAGGCATTTTTCTTTATTACGATGGGATTTACAATATTTTATAAGAGGACTATTACTACTACTATTACTACTAATAATAAAAAGCAGTAACACGTGCCACAACAAATAATCCATGGAGGGCTTACCACAGTATCAGGAACTATAAAAATTTCTCTTAGCACTGTTTCAGAGATAATATAGGTAGACTTAGGCTTGGGGAGTTAGGTAGCTTGTCCAAAGTCACACAGTAATCTTATGGTAGGAGAGCTGAATGATTAAGAATATGACCCATGGAGCCAAAGGGACTTCAAATCTGGCTTCACTCACTTGTTGCATGGGCTTGGTAAAGTTGTTTAATGTTCCTGGTCTCTTTAGATAATTCCTCGTGCATAATACCAGTGTTTACCAGAGAGAGTTATTTTGAACCTTAAATTATACAAAACACACAAAGTATACAATAAGGTTACAAAATTGCTAGCTGTTACTAATTTTATTTCCTACTATGATGTAAAATAAAGTTCCTAACAAGGTTTTATTTAACGTCTATTTAATTTTTTAAAAAGATTTTAAGAGGGGGGGTGGGGCAGTTGGAGAGGGAAAAAAGAGAATCTCAAGCAGATGCCATGCTCAGCATGGAGCCCAACATGGAGCTGGATCTCAGGATCCTGAGATCAGGACCTGAGCTGAAATCAAGAGTCAGATGCTTAACTGACTGAGCTACTCAGGTGCCCCACTGCCCGTTTTATTTAAATAATGCCTACCACACAGTAGATACTCAATAAATCTTTGTCAGATTAATGAATGCCTAATGAAGTAGTTGGACAGGATTTGGGTACAGATGCTGTGAATCCAGTGTCTATATTCTCTTAAGATACAAACATTGAACACACAGTTTCCGTGAGTCGAAGTCTCAGATGTAGACTGAAAGGGGGGGAATAAACTCCTAAATCAGAAACCTGAGAAGGACCTAAAAAATTTAGGATTATGATGAGAAAAAAAGAACAAATATACAAGACTGGGGGAAAAGGGAGAGAGAGAGAGAGAGAGAGAAAGAAGTGGGGAGGGATCTAGGGTAATTATTCTTTCCTATATTTGAACAGGATAGGTTTTTTTCAAACAGAAGGGAAGCTGAAATTCTAAAAAACGAGTTTATTAAAAATGTCATAAATCCTCACAAGAAAAACTCCGAATATTACAAAAAGGCAGAAAACAATAAAGTTTGATTATTCCTAATTCTTAGAAATAACCAATATTAATGCTGTATGTGTAATTTATTTAGCCAATCCCTCACAGATTATTTGTCCTATTATTTCTGGTCCTGTGCTATTAAAACTAAGTTCAATAAACACCTTCACATTTATCTTTATGTCTGTACATATTTAACTACTGAGTATTATAAACTTTTAAATCTCTGCCATTTTCACTGGTAAAAAATGAGAGGTGGCCACTGATTTAAAATGATATTCCTTAATGACTAGAAAAATTACATATCTTTTCACAGGTATATTGTTTACCCTTATATTCTTCCTTGAACTGTGATTTTATGTTCTTGCCATTTTTTAAAATAGTTTCTCTTTCTCTCTCTTTTTTAACATATAGCACCTACTTTAAGTAAAATGAAGTAATTATTTTTCATTTCCTGTCAATCAGAAACCGTCCAGTAGAATATCTTTTTACTATATGAAACTGTTGTCTCTTTCAATAACAGGTTATTCTGACTCAACTCAAATATTATGAACATATAGCTTATCTTTTGAATTTAAAAATCATTAACTGGGGGATATAACAACACTACTCATTAAGTCTCTTGTCATTTGATAAAGAGTAGCTGGTGTAGATAAACCAAAATAATTTCTATTTTCAAACAATGAAAGAGTACTAGTGCTGGAATATGGGTGTGGCCAATGTGCCAAGAAGCAACTGGGCAGAATGCCACAAGGAACCCTCACGCTTTCTGGCCTTCCAGCCAATATTCTGGGCACCTGGTCTTACTACCCTCACTCTGAGCAAAGGCCAGACATCATCAAAGGCATGTTCATATTCTTTGAAAACGCATGCCAGAGAAAGGGGTTGAGAAGGGCTTTTGGTTATGATAGAGATTAGGTGAAGAGAACTTAACAAAACATTAACAAACATTTTGTATCAGTATAAAGCAAGGAAGATAATTTGCCTTAAAAGAACTAGTGTAAGCCATTCATTAAAGAAATTTCCTTTTTAAAAATAACTTTAATTTCATGTTCACATACATACCTGCAAAATACTGAGATACCTACATTTTACTACAAAATGACAGAAAAAACTGAAATGGCATTTCATTTCCAAAAGAAGTAAAGACATCCTTTTAGCTATGTTTCGAAGCAGACCAACCACAGTAACTGCACTGCAAGGCATTTGCTTGACATCCCATCACTTGCCTGTGTTAAGATGTAACTCCTTTGCGCCTCTTCTATATCAACTAAACTGGCATTTATATAATCATTTTCAGCATTTTGCAGCTTAACACGACTGTGATCATCTGAAACAGAGAATGATAAGCAATTGTCAGTTCAAACTTCTCACTTCTTTTTTACTTTAATAGTAATGTTCTGGGTACTTTTTAAATGATAGAAGAAACAAAGAAAAATAAACTAGCATCAGAGGAGAGTTGAGTCAAGTCCTAAATTATTCTCTTTTTTATGAAGGAAGTATAAAAATGAAACTTGTTGTTTGTTACTGTGGTACTGGAAATGCTTTTGTTTGTAGTAGGTTAGCTACTGTAACAGAAAAATTGACCAAAGAGTAAAATATAGTAACAGAAATAAAGCACCTACCGTCCTAAAAGTAAAAGATTCACTTAGAGTCTTGGTGCCTAAGAACTGATAGGTCTACCTACAAAAAAATCCAAAATGGCCTCAGATAGGTAAGACTGGATTTCCAAAAAAAAAGATTGGATTTCCATGGTAGCTACAGTTCATTTTCTTCATTCAACTGATCTGCATTCAACTATATTTAAATAATTTTCAGTACTTAATTATGTGTAAATTAAGTGTTAAAGATTTTAAAATACAGACGGAATATTCTAATTCTTTTTCTTTCTTTCTTCTTCTTCTTTTTTTTAAGTAGGCCCCATGCCCAATATGGGGCTGGAATTCACAAACCCAAGATTAATAGGAGTTGCATGCTCTGCTGACTGGGCCAGCCACGCGACCTGGAATATTCTAATTCTTTACAGGACAAACAGATAAACAGATCTAGCTTAGATATATTTCTAGCGTTTAAGAGTAAAAATGTCACCATCTTCAACAACATGGATGATCCTACAGGGTATTATACCAATTGAAATAAGTCAGGCAGAAAAAAAAAAAAAAAAGACCATATGACTTCACTTATATGTGGAATCTAAAAAAATAAAACAAAAACAGATGCATAAACCCAGAGAACAAAACCAGTGGCTGTCAGAGAGTAGGAGGGTGGGAAGATGAGCAAAACAGGAGAAGGGGATTAAGAGTTACAAACTTCTGGTTAAAAGTAAATTCCCTGCATGAAAAGTACAGCATAGGGAATATAGTCAATCATATTCTAATAACTTTTCTATGACAACAGATGGTAATTACACTTATTATAGTAAGCATTTCAGAATGCATATAAACATTGCATCATTATATTGTACACCTGAAAATAATATAATATTGTATGTCCACTACACATCAATTTTTTAAAAACCTGCCTCAAAATTAAGAAAATGTCATGAATGCTCATAAAAAAAAACCCCAAAATACAACCAAAGCATTAAGTTATGAAGACTACCTATCAGTAAGAAATGAGAGACCTCTGTTTTTAAAAAGTGAACAAGGACAATACACAAAAGACTAATAAATTTGAAAAACATTTATTTAATCTATTAAAGAAATGCAAATTAAAATGAAAAGATAACCTTTTTTTAATTTCAAGATTTTTGGCAAAGTTTTTTTTTTTTTTAATGGTAATTCCCAGTGCTGTCAAGTCCATATCTAGCCCCTTAGTAAGCACTAGATGAAACTATAACTTTCAGATGCCTCGTTTAGAGTAACAGGTATAAATCCTTCAAAATCCAAGGTTCCCATTTCTGCGAATGAAACCAACGCATATAGCCAGAGACAGACACAGGGATTAATAGTAACACACAAAAGGGGAAATAACACAAATTTCCAAAATGTACAACAATTACAGTATACATGAAAGATGTATTACTTTAATGAAGCCATTAAAAATCATGCTTTATGGTTAAAAAAAGTAAAAATCTCACAGATTTAGAATTTATGCTAATTTAAATATGTAGACTACAAAACTTTACCTTGTTATTTTGATGAAAAAGGAGACGTTTTCTCAGGGAGAGAAAGTACATGTGTAATAACACAGTTAACACTGGCTTAGTATCCTAAATACACAACTGGCAGAAGAATGTAACCGAATTATAAACTGAACACATTGGATTTTTAACTCTGGAGAATACCTTCAATTTAAACTGCTTTCCTGAAGGAAATTTATACTAAATATCCTTTTTCCCCCCATTTTTTAAACTTAAAACAAAACCTGTTTACATTATCTCCATTTGAAAGAAAATGGTAAATGGCTACAGTTTCACACATCAATTTATCTGAGATGTTTCTGCTGGACTGAACCCAAGACCTCTGTAAATATTACATGTCATTTGCCAACAGGAAAAACTAAGATCTTGTTATAGTAAATCACTTATACTAGTGTTCTCGGAAAGATGATGTCAGCAAGCACTTTTTTTTTTTAAACAGTCACCTTTTTTTTTTTAACA
This sequence comes from Mustela putorius furo, assembly GCF_011764305.1. Lineage (NCBI taxonomy): Eukaryota > Metazoa > Chordata > Mammalia > Carnivora > Mustelidae > Mustela > Mustela putorius. Next base: position 6,210,591 of record NW_025422010.1, on the reverse strand, counting down.
GCTTAATCACCCTTTAACAGTTAAATTACGAGAGCTGGTAAAAAAAGGTCAGCTACCTAATTAGCAAAACAAAGGCCATATATCTCCTAGATAACACTGATAAAGCAGGAGAATGTCCCCTTGTAGAATGCCACACCATCCCTAAAATTCGTGTTCCACTAGAATAGAATACCAAAGGAATGTATTTCCTCATGTTGTAATCACAGAAAGAACCCAAACCCCAAAGGTTAATCCTATCTATTGCACAAGTGAGAAAAGCAATTTGCCCAACAGAAGCAAGAATCCATAAAAACCAGGAAAGTTCCTCTCCAGGGCGCTGGGAATGGAGTTATCTTACAGGTGGCCTCCGATGTTCTGCAGAAAAGAACCCCAGAGAAAAACCTTTGGCAGTTTATACCCTTGCCCTCAGGACCTTGAACTAGAATTCAGTTATTTTCCCGCTAGCTTTAAAATCTACACCAGCAGTCACTCCAATACATTGAAAACACCGAATCACACAGTGGTAAAAGCACAAACACATTTCCTGGAGCCCCAGTGACTGACCAAAGGGAGCCGAGTGTTACTTAAAAGACACCCAGGGTCCTACAGAGTCTGGCCCCGAAATGGTGGGCTTGCTTCCCTTTCACATTTATTTATACAGTCAACAAAAGCAAAGGAACACTGAGAATTTTCTCAGGAAAAAATTTTTAAATTTTGCCAGCAGATTAAGACCGAAAAATGAAGGTACTCCTTGGGAAAACTCTCTAGCTACTTAGAACTGGCTACAGATGTTGGTTGAACCTATATTTTCATCTCACGACTAATTAGAAACAAAACTCTGAAATTCATCCACATTATCAGAAATTTATTTTAATTCTTCTGCTTTATTAAGAAGATTAATAAAAACTTTAAACCATATTTAACATTCTGATTCCACAGGGGAAAAAAGAGAGTTTCTAGTGTTAACTAAAATATAACATGTTAAAACTATCTACAAAGATAGTAACTTAGTAACTATACAGTACATTTCAGGAAGTGAAACTATCAAAGCCTTTTTATGAGAAATTGTGACTTTATGATTTATATTCTCTAGTAAAGATTACAGACAATGGCTTGTCTCCAATTAGGAATCATCACTTCATGTATGGCTTAAAATATCTGTGAGAGCAGACACACGTCCCCTCACAACCTGGGAGTCAAACGTCCCCTTTCTCTCTGCCCTATTACTATCAGTCAGCCCAAAACCTGTGAAGTGTTCATTTCAAAACAGAGTTCTGACTTCTGAATTAGTATAAAAAAATAAAACATACAAACACTGGAAAGTTAAATGCTTTCTCCTCTGCCAGAGTTTATTCTGCCCAGAAACCTCTGAAATGAGATTATTAAAGAGTCCCATAACCCCTGGGCTCTGAGTATTAAGTCCCAAAGCCCCCAGTACTTTACCATCATTCTAAGTAAGGATATGGTTATCTCCCTCTTTCCTAATTTTTTTTTTTTTGGAAGATTTTATTTATTTATTTGACAGACAGAGATCACTAGTAGGCAGAGAGGCAGGCAGAGAGAGAGGAAGGGAAGCAGGCTCCCTACCGAGCTCTGTCCCTGGACCCTGAGATCATGACCTGAGCTGAAGGCAGAGGCTTAACCCACTGAGCCACCCAGGCACCCCCCTCTTTCCTATTTTTAAAAAAATTCAGAAAAGGGAGAAAAATGAAGACAGTTCAAACTATGCTACATGAGATACCCAAAAGTAATCACAGGAAATCTTATTTCTCAACATCTAGTAATACCAAAAGCTGAACTATCAAGAATGTATATATGTACATATATATATATATATATATATTTTAAATGGGGGCACATCTGTTCTTAATTCTTGTCACCAAATGAATGAAGAAACGCAATATCCAATAGAATTGTAGCTTGTAAATTGGATAAACATTGAGCAAACTTCTGATGAATATTCCCTTCACCTCCCACCCTCAAACAGTATGTTTTCTGAGAAATGGTTTCATCTGTCAAGAAATGACGTGCTAGTTGTGGCCTGAGCTGACAATACAGATTAGCTTCCTCTTTCAATAATGTCACAATAAGCTTTTTTTTAAATCACCCCTTACCCCCTTCACTGGTTCACCTTTTATCATTATTGTAAGAAGATCTCCTTTTTGAAAAGTTTTCCAGGTCAAACAGGAAAAAGGATTCACACTCATAACCATCCTCCTAGGTTACACCAAGGCAGAGATACATAATCATTATCATCAACTGGGCAAGGAGAAGACCAGTTCCATTAGTACAGCAGTGAAAGACTTTCACCTCTAATTCTTCTGTTCTCAACCAGAGGGAAACCACAAGTTTTCAAAGACTAATATCTATATTTTATATGTTACCTCCCTGTAAGAATGCAAAGCATTTCATAGATATGTTGACCCTCTTTGACTCTGCAAGTTAAATATTTGAGGCATAAATATTAATATTCTCTCTTGAATCAAGCAACAAGCCAAAAGCAAAGCTAGAACTAAAATCCAAGTCACCATACATGCACTACCATAATAATGAAGAAACACACACCTTAGTAAACACATTGACATTTCAATTGTTTCTTTTGAAAATAAAACTCAATTTGGTGAATAGTTCCTTTATTAATGACATAACCAACTACAACCACTATAGAATGCAGTGCCTAGAATGTGTCAGGTACTGTATGACACACCTTGCAAAATTTCTGCAACAATCTTCACAACTCTATGAAGTTGACATTATCATGCTCATTTTACTGACACTCAGAACATCAAGTCATTACCATATACACACTAGAGAAGCACAAGAGAAAATTCAAACTAGGTTGTATGACTTAAGAGACTACATATTGGGGCGCCTGGGTGGCTCAGTGGGTTAAAGTCTCTGCCTTGGGCTCAGGTCATGATCCCGGGGTCCTGAGACGGAGCACCGCATTGGGCTCTCTGCTCAGTGGGAAGTCTGATTCCCTTCCTCTTTCTCTGCCTACTTGTGATCTCCGTCAAATAAATAAATAAAATCTCTCTTTAAAAAAAAAAAAAAGAAAGACTACATATTTCCCACACTACGTTGTCTGATATGTCCAAGTTGGCTAACAACTTCCATCTTCATCTGTCACACAAACCTCTTTCATGAAGACCTAGACTATGCTCTAAACAGCCTCTCTGAGGGAACCCCCACCATAAAGGTCCCTTCTTCACATTTAAATCCTTCAACAACTTTATATACAATTTTAATTGTATGCATCATCAAATGTATTTTAGAAGCCAGCAACAATAACATAAAAATAACACACAATTTATTTAAAGCTTTTTAAAAGAAAAAATTCTAGGAGTGCCTGGGTGGCTCAGTTGGTTGTGTAACCGACTCCTGATCTCAGCTCACTCAGGTCTTCATCTCAGGGTCATGAGTTCATGCCCCACACTGAGCTTAAAAAATTTTTTTTTAAGTTAGAAAAAAGAAAAAAATTCTACTAAGTAGTAATTCCTAGTACCACCTTTATTGGACTATGTATTGTGGAAAGAAAGGTGACCAACTGATGCCTGAGGAGGCTGAGGGAGATGGGCAGGCTTCATTACAAAGATGAAGAAGGAGCACATACACACAAAGGAGTAAAAGGGACTGGTATATCATGAAGGACCAAAAACTGAAAAAGCCTGAAGAAGTCCCAAAACATGCTGAGGCCAGACTCTGAAGAGCCTTGTGTGCTGTGCTCCAGGCATAGGCTACCTCAATGAAGCTCTCTAGAGGACTGAAACAAGCACATTCGATTCCAAGAAAATAACTACCAGCACTAGGGAACATAGACTGCAATAAAAGGAAGATAACTTAACACACTGAGGCACTGACAGTTTAATCAAGAGACGAGGACAGAACCAAACAGTGGAAGAAATGCAGAGAGTTACAAGGAAGCATGTCCCAGGTACACATCATCACCAATTTGCGAACCAAGCAGGTATTGTTCTAGAAACATCCAGAAAGCTCAATCTTTTTCAAACACTAGGTTGACTATCTGTGATTTCAATCTTTTAGTCCATCAAGATTTTCAGTTCCTAAACTTGCTAGGACACAATGTTAATTGAGTAAATCCAGCTTTCACACATCTCCAAACTGAAAATAGATCTTTAATCTATTCCTAAGAGTCCCTGCAATGAAAAGCACACCTGGGAAGTACCCTTTAAAAATGTGTAAAATCAATTAATCCATTAACGTACTTTGGAACATGGACATCTTTCCTCTTTAATAGTTTGTATAAAATGAGACATACCGAATTTCAATTTATCAGTAAGCACCTCATCATTTTCCTTGAAACTCAGAATCTTTCCTTTAAGGAAAGACAGAGCCTAAAACATGGAAGGTAGAGGGAGTTGGGGGAAAAGTACTTTCCCTACAACCAGAAGTCCATGGGATACCACAGAAACAAAGTAGACCAAATATTTATTAAAATATTTCCATTCGAGGACTGTTCTAAGTACTACTAAGGACGCACCATACCCTTGTGGAGCTCACCTTCTCAGAGAGGGAGATAGCAATAAGCAAAACTACCACGTAAATAATATTTTACACAGTAACAAATGAGGGGAAGAAGTAGTGTGAAGGGGAACAGTCATGTTGGGAGTGGGACAGGTTGCAATTCTAAATGGGGTGGGCAGGGTGGGCCTCACTGAGACAGTGACATTCAAGCAAAGACTTGGAGGAGGTCAATCAAATGACTATTTTGGTTAAGAGTGTTCCAAGCACAGAGTAAATACCTTAAGGCGGTGTGTCTGAGGGACACAACTAATGGAACTTGAGCTACGCAAACAAAGGGAAGAGAAGCAGCCGGCAGTTTAGGTTCAGGAGAATCAAGAAAATCTGTATTGATTCATTAGTCTCACCTCATAAATTCAACACAGAGAAAAAGAGTTTGTACTTCCATCTTTTTAGTGTTTACCTAGAAGAGAGTCCTAAACAATTTAGGTTGGCAAGTGTTCAAGCACTGTTGAAACAATAAATTCCAGAAAATTTTCATATTCAAATTAAACTATGGTAGAATTTTGTTAGAATAACAAATCACTTTTTTTTTTTTAAGGCTTTATTTATTTGAGAGAGAGAGAGAGGGTGAGCAGTGGGGAGGGAGAGGGAAAAGCAGACTCCCCAGTGAGCAGGGAGCCCCACGCAGGCTCAATTCCAGGACCCTGAGCCAAAGGCAGACACTTAAGCAGCCAAGCCACCCAGGCGCCCCGAAAGGCAAATCACTACTAAACCATTCTGAAACCAACACGGGAGAAAAGATTATGTTAACTGACTAGAAAAGTGACCTAATTCAGCAAAAAACAAAGAGCTCAGACACCTCCAGAGCTTTTCACGGTAGATACCTGGAACTCTGGCAGAGGAAAGAAAGCCGGTGAGGGAAGGCTAAAGGGGCCTAAAAATGTAGATTCCGGTGTCTGTCCTGGCTCTACCAACCAGGGTGACCACAGACACAGCTGTGATTTATTAAAAAAAAGAGTAACCTGCTCCTTGAGAAACAGAATTAGCATCCAGTGAGACACCACACGCTGTGGTAACCAGAGGTCACTAGTCCCAGTTTTCTTTTAAGATGAGCTGGCTAGACTAGACCAACCCTTCTTAATTATTTTTAATGAATGACCCTCACTTAATATCCTAAAAGCATCTAATACAAAGCTCTTTGAAAAGTCCTATTTCGGGCGCCTGGGTGGCTCAGTGGGTTAAGCCACTGCCTTCGGCTCAGGTCATGATCTCAGGGTCCTGGGATCGAATCCCGCATCGGGCTCTCAGCAGGGAGCCTGCTTCCCTCTCTCTCTCTCTCTGCCTGCCTCTCTATCTACTTGTGATTTCTCTCTGTCAAATAAATAAATAAAATCTTAAAAAAAAAAAAAAAAGAAGAAAAGTCCTATTTCGTCTTAAAAATGCACAGGAACTTAAAAATTCTACTTCATCATGCATCTGTACTTTTAACATATAAGCAACCACACCTCCCTTCCCCACCTTCTGAGTATAAGCAATGGTCCTGAAAGATGTGCCATGTTTCTCCAAGACATTACTCCAGTGCCTTCCCTACGCACTTCTGCTCTGTCCTCCAGTCCCCTGGGTTAAGCAGTCTACAGCAGAGCTGCCCAAGTGACCAGCTGTGGCTACAGTGGGGACCCTCTGTTAGAAGGCTACTGATATGGCAAGATATTGACCCACTTGGGCCATGGGGCAGCAGCAGCAACGCCCACACTCGCAGCCACCTGCAGCCTTCTGTTAGAGTGACACGCTCTATAGCCCGGGACCAGGTCATGTTCACCATGTCCTCCAGCTGCCTGTCACAGTACCCTCACCAAGCACCCCATTCAAGAAGCACCAAATTCAGAAACCTGGAATGACACTGGGATAACCCAGACTATACTCCAATTTCCTGTTTTACAGGTACCCATCTGTGTGGGTGTGTACAGTTCTAGGCCATTCGATCACATGTGGAGGTTGTGTAATCACCACCACCACCAAGACATAGTCCTGTTCCATTATCACAAAGATCCTCCGTGCAACCCCTGTAGAGTCACACTCTCCACCAACCCTGTCCCTAACCCATTAATCTGTTTTCCATCTCTATAATCTTATCATTTCAAGAATCCTGTAAAAATGGAATCATACAGTATGTAACCTTTGAGACTGGATTTTTTGACTCAGCATGAGTCCTCTGAGACCCACCTGACTTGTTGCATGTTATCAATAGCTCATTTGTTCTTATTGCGGAGTAGGATGCCATGGTATGAACACACTCGTCTGCTAACCACTTCACTCACTGATGGACATTTGGGCTGTTTCCAGTTTGGAGCTATTACAAGGAAAGCTGCTATGCACATTTCATGAATGCATTTCTGTATGGACAGAAGGTTGCAATTCTCTGGGATAAATGCCCAGGAGGGCAATGGCTGGGTTATATAAGGTATGTTTAGCTTTTCAAGAAACTGACAAACAATTTTCCAAAGTGGCCATAGAGTTTCTCACTAGCCTTACAGGAGATCCAGTTTCTGTATTCTTGGAATATTGTGGCCTCATTATTTCAGCTGTTCAAGTGGGTATGTAGCAATCCCTCACCAACATGGTTTTAATTTTCATTTCCCTAATGGTTTAATCATGTTTCCCTAACAGTTAATGATAATTCCCTAACAGTTAATGATGTTTTTCATATGCTTATGTACTTATCTGCCATCTGTGTTCATAATCGTTTGCCCATTTCCTAATTGTGGACTTCAAGTTAACCACAGTAGAGCCATCCAAATCATAAAATTAGAGACGCCTGGGTGGCTCGGCTGGTTAAGCATCTGCCTTCGGGTTATGATCCTGGGATCAAGTCCTGCATGGGGCTCCTTGCTCAGTGGTGAGTCTGCTTCTCCCCCTGCTTGTGTGCATGCTCTCTCTGGCAGATAAGTAAAATCTTTTAAAAAATCATAAAATTAGTAGTGATACTTTACTAACTCAAACCCCATTCAAGTTTCACCAACTGTGATATAAAACCTTTGTTAAAAAAGGATCCAATACAGGATCACATTTCACTTTTTTTTAGAGATTTACTGAGAGAGAGCATGCACATGAAAACTCGAGCATGTAGGCACTGGGAGAGGGGCAGAGGGAGCGTTCTGTACTCACTGCACTCTGTAGGGCAGTTCAGGATTTCAATGTGATGTGTCCCCTTATTGGTCATGATTACTTGTTCAAGGTTGTGTCTGCCAAACTTCTCTGCACAGTTAATACTCCCCTCTTACATTAATCGGTATTTTATAGGAAGGCTTTAAGATTATGTAAATTGTTTGTTCCTCATTAAAGTTTCACCCACCAGGTTTACCATCTATTTCAGCATTTACTACTTGCCATCCTACACTAAGGCAGATCCTTCCTTTCTCCCCATTTATTTTTTTTTAAGATTTTATTTATTTGACAGAGAGAGATCACAAATAGGCAGAGAGGCAGGCAGAGAGAGAGGGAGAAGCGTGTTCCCTTCTGAGGACAGAGTCCGATGTGGGGCTCGATACCAGGACCTGAAATCATGATCTGAGCCGAAGGCAGAGGCTTAACCCACTGAGCCACCCAGGCGCCCCCCCTTCTCCTCATTTATTAATTCATATTTCTTTGTAAGAGTGTAAACCCACCATGGTTATAATTATTGTTTCTTTCAAATGCTCAAATCACCCCCAGATTTGGCCCATGGGCTTCAAGATGGTTTCTGTGTCCTTTTGACATAGCTTCATCATTTCTTGAACATCCTTACCTTCTGGGACTACAAGAAACATTCCAGGCTACTCTTATACTTTCCCTGCCCTAGCCCTAGAGTCAGACATTTCTTCAAGGAGCCCTTTTCCTCTTAGTGGAGAATGAAATTTAGATACCAAAAGCTAGGCAAGCCCAACGCCAAGAGGGTATCATTGTTCCCAAGATTTTCCAGTGGCCAGGGTTAGGAAATATAAGCATGCACACACACATCTACATTTCTAGGTATCTGTATATCCATATTCACTGAAAATCATGAGTTCATACGCTGATTCACTAATTCTAATCTAACCTCACAGGGTTCACTCCACCTTTCCTTCGTTCTTCAAACACGCCCCCCCACCCCCACCAAGCATGCTTTCCCCCTTATTTACATGTCTTCCACCTGCTGGTCCCCAACCCCAAGCGCTCTTAGACTGAATTATTCAGAGGAGAGAGGGGAGGCTTAATGATGTCTTTAATACCACCTTTACTATCTTACTATTAGAGATAACAGAAATGAGATATAATTTTTTAAAATATCAATAATGCCCTAACTGAAACATGTAAGAAAATAAATGGAAAGTAGTTTATAAAAGATAATATCTATTTTAATATACATAAATAGTTGAGTAGAAATACATCAGAAGAAAAAAAGCCACCACAAATTTCAAAGTCTTAACAAATAACAAGAAAAACTTTTAGTAAAAAAACTGATATTAGAATGGATTTGAGAATGTGAAATGCACTTGGTCTTCATTTTTAAACTTCAGATGGAATAAGGAAGAATGTTAGCAAATATTTACATAAGAGTTACCATAAAATTTAAGTCCTATCTATATTTTCTCTGATTACTACTATACATAACGTTTATCTAAATCTGCACTAAGATGACAAGTAGATTCCTGTCATGTATAAAGGTCTGTTCTAATAATTCAAAGATCTGCGGTCTTATAATTCTGAGACTACTACAGTGTTTCTTCATAATTCTTTGACTTGCTCGCACATTTTCTGGATTATGAAATAAACAGTATCATCTATAATTATGATGGTTTTAAAACATGTCCACAATTCTTGGTAATTCTTCCATCTACCAGTGGAGCATTAGTCCTCTTCCCTAGAACCTGGACGGCCACTAATGAAAAGAATATGATGGAAGTGAGAAGACTTCTAAGTCTGGGTGGTACAAGGCAATGCAGTTTTCAGCTGGCTCTCTCAGAACGCTCACTCCTGAAACCCAGCTTCTATCTGCACGGAAGTCTAGGTCACAGTCATGGTCCATGTAGGTGTTCCAGCTGACAGCCCACAAATTAGTGATGAAGGCCTCAAAGTGACTCGAGCCCTAGCTACCATCTGAACTACAACTGCAGGAAGACCCTGAGCAAAAATCTCCTGAGTCCAACTAACCCCCAGAATCTATAAAGACGATAAATGACTGCTGTTGTTTTAAGCCACTGTTTTGGGGAGGTTTGGTACACAGCATCAGATAAAACAGCAAGCTTTGTTTCTTTTTAATTCTAATCTGTATGCTTTTTATTTCTTACTCTTCTTCCTGAAGTGGCTAGGACCTAAAGCATATTAAGAAGAAGCGGTAACAGTGGGCACCCTTATCTTGTTCTTCATTTTTGTTAAATAAAAAAGAAAAGAAAAAGACAGAAAAAGAAAAGGTTTCTCCCATGTTATCATTCAGACTTGTGTTATTATAGGCGTCTCTTAGAGAGTTTATATTAGGTTACAGAAGTTCCCCTCTCTTTCTAATTTGCTATGTGTTTTTTTTTTTTAAGATTTTATTTATTTATTTGACACAAGTAGAGAGAGATCACAAGTAGGCAGAAAGGCAGGCAAAGAGAAAGGGTGGGGAAAGCAGGCTCCCTGCTGAGCAGAGAGCCCAATGTGGGGCTCAATCCCAGGATCCTGAGATCATGACCTGAGCTGAAGGCAGAGGTTTAACCCACCGAGCCAACCAGGCGCCCCTGTGTTTTGTTTTTAATAACGAACAAGCACTGACTTTAAATAATCTTTCTGCCTCTACTGAAATATTCATGACTTCTTCTCCTTTACCACGTTACTGTGGTGAACCAACATTTTTAAGATTCTCTTATGTTAAAAAAAAAAAAAAAAGATTTTATGTTAAGCCACCCTTATATTCCTAAAATAAACTTACAGACTGCTGTATCCAGTCTGCTAATCTTTACATCTATATTCATGAGAGAGATATGCCTGTAACTTTTATTCTTATTAAACTTTACAGAACTTTGATAGCCAAACCTGCAAAAGCTCACAGAAAGAACCGGGACCTATTCTTAGCACATTAATTTTTATCATTCTGTTTTAATACATTTAAGACAACATATTTCCTTTTAAGATTTATTTATTTTAGAAAGGGAGTGTGCGAATGAGTGGAGGGAGAGCAGAGGGAGAGAGAATCCTGAAACAAACTCCCCGCTGAGCACACAGCCTGACCTGGGGCTCAAACCCAGGACCCTGAGATCATGACCTGATCAGAATCAAGAGTCAAACATTAACTGACTTGAGCCACCCAGGTGCCCCAAGACAACTTATTTTCTTTGCATTACTGTTTTTCCTGCTTTATTAAAGTTCTGATCAGTAGTATTTTACATATTGTCACTTTTAAGCATTTTAAAATTTCCTTTACGATTTCTTCTTGACCCATAAATTACTTAGAAATCTTTAAATCTCCAAATTTATGTGACTTTTTATCTTTTTATTAATAATCTATAATTTAATTGCTTTCTGGTCAAAGAACATGGCCCGTAAGACAGCAATTCTTAAACTATTAAGATTTACTTTACAGCCAAGTCGGTGTTCCATTTTTTATAAATAGTCCAAAGTCCAAGAAGAAAATGTATTCTCTAATTGTTGGACTCTCTATATTGTTCTTATTAAATTAAGCTTAACTGTGTGGTTAAACCTTTTATTTCTTTACTAATATTCTGTCTTATTAAAAGGCCATTAACATGGAATTATCTATTTCTTCCTGTAATTCTATTCACTTTTGCTTAATATATCTTGAGGTTATTTTATTGTTACACAAATATATTTATTATCAAAATCTCAGGGCTAATACTGGCATTTGCACTTGGAGCAGCTATACCATTTGCTGAGGTGTTTGTTTGTTTTAGGAGGTGGGGAAGCAAAGGAGGTTTGGAAGTTTTCCTTACTTTCCCCTCACCTAGTAACTTTCTATTTTTTAAAAAAGATTTTATTCATTTATTTATTTGAGAGAGAATGATGTAAGGGGACTGTTTAAAAACACAGATTTCCCGGGCGCCTGGGTGGCTCAGTGGGTTAAGCCGCTGCCTTCGGCTCAGGTCATGATCTCAGGGTCCTGGGATGGAGTCCCGCATCGGGCTCTCTGCTCAGCAGGGAACCTGCTTCCCTTCCTCTCTCTCTGCCTGCCTCTCTGCCTACTTGTGATCTCTCTCTGTCAAATAAATAAATAAAATCTTTAAAAAAACACAAAACACAGATTTCCAGACCTACTGAATCAAAATCTAGAAAAAATCTGGGACTCATAAGGAAGTAATTTATGTTCCGTTCCCATTTACCTCACTGGTTTCCAGGTTTCCTCTCAGAAGCTATTCCTAACTCCTTAGGCACAGCTCCACCAACATACACGGTCCTAACTCATGATACATACAGCACAACAGGTCTGCAGCTCCCTCACTATACTGTGAATTATCAAGGGCAGGGTACATATATTTGTGGTATTCGTGGTATTCACAATGCATAGCATAGAGTCAGTCAGGTTTTCAATACATGTTTTCTGAACCAAACCAACTGTAGAGTATTATGTATGGAAATACATTTTAAATTTTATAATGACCGACAGTAAGGAAATATATATTTGCATAATCCAGGAAGTGTTTTATTTTTTTTAAGATTTTATTTATTTATTTGACAGACAGAGATCACAAGTAGGCAAAGAGGCAGGCAGAGAGAGGAGGAAGCAGGCTCTCCGCAGAGCAGAGAGCCCGATGCGGGCCTCGATCCCAGAACCCTGAGATCATGACCTGAGCCGAAGGCAGAGGCTTTAACCACTGAACCACCCAGGCACCCACCAGGGAGTGATTTAAATAAAACACGCATTCCTGGGCCCATCTATATTTAATGAGTCGTCACCTCTATGACCTCCTCCACTGTGTGAGAATAACACCCAAGGCGAAGTGGTGGTGAAGATATTTGGAAGAGGTTTTTGACTAATGTGGGTCAGAAAGGGGAAGATGTTCCAAAAAGGGAATGATATATTCAAAGACACAGAGTTATCAGTAATGGTCACACTGGGTGTTGCCTAGCTGCCTCAGTTGGTGGAGCATGTGATACTTGATCTCCTGGTTGTGAGTTCAATCAAGCCCCATACTGGGTGTAGGGATTACTTAAAAATAAAACCTAAAAAAAATCTTAGAAGCTGGTCACATTGGGAGAACTCTCAGTGTTTCAGTTTGACCAAAATCAGTAATTTGTAAGTAGGGCGTGTGGGTCACTCATTTGGTTAAGTGTCTGCCTTTGGCTCAGGCCATGATCCCAGGGTCCTGGGATGAGTCCAACATTGGGCTCCTTGCTCATCAGGGAGCCTGCTACTCTTTCTGCCTGCCACTCCTCCAGCTTGTGCCCACTTTCTCTCTCTGACAAATAAGTAAAATCTTTAATAACAATAACAATTATTATTATTTGTGAGAAAATGGCTAGAAAAATCTAGAGGTATATGAAGGTTTGGTCTCCAAAAGTTCTTGTAAGATAATGCTACAAAGGCAATTTCTCATAAAACTCATGGAACACTACTGGAGAGTGGAAAACAGAAGTGCATTTTACAAAGATTACCCTGGATACCACATGGAGAATGGACTGAAATGGGGAAAGAACAGAGACAAGGAGACAAGTTAAGAGGTTATTAAAATAATTCAGAAGAGGAAGAGTGAGGGCCTGAACCAAGCCAGCACAAACAGCGAAGAAGAGATTTAAAACACAATGTGGGGGGACCTGGGTGGCTCAGTGGCTTAGCACTTGACTCTTGATTTTGGCTCAGGTCATGATCTGAGGGGTGTGAAATAGGGTCCTGTGTTGGACTCCGTGCTGGGCATGGAGCCTGCCTGGGATTCTCTCTCCCTCTCCCTCTGTTCCCTGCACCCATCCCCCTAGCCCAGTGCACATTCCTGTTCTCTCTCTCTCTCTCTCAACAATTAAATTTAATTTAAAAAATGAAACACATTATGGAAATTGAATTGTAATTACTTAATTATCAAGTAGATATGAGAGCTGAATCAGAGAAGGGTTTGAGTTTCTAGCTGCAGCATATGTGTCAATAATAGTACCATTTATGATATGGGGACTAGAGCAGAAAAAGCAGCTCTCAGGGTTGGGACCAATGGGGAGGAATGTTACATCAGTATCTAGACATACTGAGTCTGAGGCAGCTAGAGGACATCCACACAGAGATGAGTGCCTTGCAAAAATGGGTCTATAGCTAAGAAAGACCTAGGCTACAGATGAGATTTAGGGTGATAAGTACATGGTAACCAAACCTACAGAAGATGAGACCATTCATAGAAGTGTCCAAGTGAGAAGGAGAGGAAGACAGTCGACTGATGAAGAGAAGCTCTGAAAATGCCTGATTAGCCAGAGAAATAATAGCAAAATAGAAAAAATATGGTGTTAGGGAAGGAAGGCAGAATCAACAATGTCAAAAGTCATAGGGGTAAGAAAAGAAACCAATGGAAAGTCCCTCATTGCATGTGAAAACTAGAAAGCTTGAGAACAGTACGTTAGAATAGAAGTTTCAGAGGGGAGGCTGGGGTAGAATCATGGGCTAAAGAATGTACATGCACAAGTGACAAGGATGGAGACAAATAATATGGTGGGTTTTTTTTTTTTTTTGAGACTCTGTATGCAAATGTGTGCATGTACTCATGTCCGCATAGGTGACAGAGTAAGTGGAGCTGAGGTATAGTAGGAGGGTTGAGATGAGAAGAGGCTGAAGCACATTTACATAATATGGGAAAGGAACTACGGGAAAGAGGTTGAAAATAGGAGTAAAATGAGGTCCCAGAGGAGGAATGAGGCATCAGGATACAACCCTAGGACAGGAGAGGGAAGGCTTTATTTCCTGGGACTTCAGGAAAAGAGGAGTGCAGAGAGAAATAAGTTTCCAGGTGGTAGAATATGAAGTTGAAGAGTTATTTCTGGATTTTTAAACTGTTTCTCTACAGAACTGAAGGCAGATCATATTCTGCGAGTGGTGGGTGTGGGGGTGTGTTGAGAGCTGGTTTCCTTTGGGACAAGTCAGAGCTGAGGGGCAGTGGGACTGACCGGGGGCACGGAGGAAGAGAACAGGGCAGCCCAGCCCCAGTCAGTGCCTGAGCCTACCCAAGGCATACACATGAGCCCAGAGTTTACAGAAACTGAACGACTATCTGACCTTAGGTTCACAGGGTAGGAAAAATTAAAGAGCCACAGAGATGATCCTTCTAACATATCAGAATAGCAAGAAAGTTATTAAGTAATAATAACTTATAATATAATAACTTATAATAATGACTTAGTAGGGTGGGGAAGGAAGTAAGGTACTATAATAAATAAAAAAGTCAACAAACTGAAGATTCTGATGAAGTCAAAGGGCTGGGAAGACAGAAAGTAGCCCTCAAGGTAGCAGCATTTAAGATTTCGGGGTTGAGAGCTGAAAAGGTCCAGAACTGTGCGGCTCCGCCATCACGTGGTTCCTTCCCAGAGCCACAATCCCATCCAGGCACAAAGAAAGAGGTACTGAGAGAAGAGGGCGAAGAGGAAGATACAGTATGGGTCCTGAGCATTCTAAGCTGAGAGAGGAGACTGCGGCGCAGGGACTGTGAAGTCAGGTGAGGACAGGTACAAGGGCGGTGATCAGTACCTGGATGGCACAGCCTCAGAGCGGATCGCTTTAACTTGCAGGCTGGAGAGTTAGGGCTCAGTTAGGAAACTCAGGTTACAGGGGAAGCAAGGACAAGTAGCTTCTACCTGGGAGAGACAGAAAGGTACTTTACTCGGGGAGAGCCAGGCTTCAGCGGGGAGAAAATGCAAGGAGAAGGTTCGCTGAGTGGCAGGCTCACAGGCGAGTGCAGCTCCGGGGCACACCAAAAACAGCAGCAGTGGAAGAGACAGCAGGGGGCAAGGGCCACATCTCCTCTGAGGAAGAAACGACTTCTCCTAAAACGGTACCTATGCTAGGTGAATGGCCTTCTTCCTGAGAAGACATACAGAAGAGCGAGCCCAAGCTAGTGAGGATGGAGGTGGGGTTAGTAAATACACAGCAAATCGAGCTCTTCTGGCAGCCTTCAACCTGACATGTCCGACAGGCAGCTGGGTACATGAGTCTAACGTGTGAGACAAATCACAAGTTCCATTGACTTGTATATTTGAGAAGAATTTAAGCCACAAATTGTCTTACTTTTAAGTGTCTCAGTTCCAATTTTTAACAATTCCTCCATTTAGAGCAATTTGATCAAACTACTGAGGGGATTCAAACATACTTTATCACATCCAAAGACTGCTATCACAACAGATTTATGTAAAATTCAAAGACAAATCGGGGCTTGGCATAGGGGAGGAAGGGAGCAGGCTGGCTGGGGCCCTCAAGAGGGATCTTGAGGTGGCGCTCTTCCCCAGGTCTGTACCCAGACTGTGGTGGAGACCCTACACTCTACCATGTAACAGAGCTGAGCAGAACCAAACACAGCCACAAATGAGGGCAGGTGACACTGGGGAGATCTGGATGGATAGCATCCATGTCCACTTCCTGGTGGCAGTTATGCCAAGATGTTAGCACTGGGGAGAACCAGAGGAAGGGTATGCAGGATCTCTGAGTGCTACTTCTCACAACTGCATCCCTATCTACAGTTGTCAAAAGAAGCTTGGGTTGTTGTTTTTTGGTTGTTTTTTTTTTTTTTAATTAGAGGCAACAAAGCAAGGTGTACAACTGGGACACACTGTCTTCAAAACTCAGGGTAAACACTAAAGATTAGTGTTCTAGCTCAATGATACTCAAAAGAAATTTGGAGAGGGTGAAGGGGCACCTAAATGTTAGAACCATTGCCCACGCCCCCATTCCCTGCACACACACCAACACCAGAATTGTTGCCATGGTGAGCCAGGTTTCAGAAGTTTGTCTATCTTCAAGTGCACTGCAAGTAAAGAAGAACAAAAAACCACTCTCTGGGGGCGACTTATCTCTACAAACGCTACTAACTCATAAGGAAAACATGTAAGAGAAACGTAATATTTAGAAAGTAATTTATAATAAACATGAAATATTTTTAAGAGATTACTTCTCATTTGATTTGTCCAAAATTAGACAATACACTTTTTCATGGAAATGTACTTGATCAACGGAAAGAAGAATGTTCTGTTCCTTTAAGAAAGAAAGTATGGACCTTTACCCCAGTACATTTTCTTTTCCTTTTTTTTTTTTTTAAAGATTTTATTTATTTATTTGACAGAGAGAGAGAGAGAGAGATCACAAGTAGGCTGAGAGGCAGGCAGAGAGAGGGGAAAGCAGGCTCCCTGCTGAGCAGAGTACCCGATGCAGGGCTCCATCCCAGGACCCTGAGATCATGACCTGGGCCAAAGACAGGGCTCAACCCACTGAGCCACCCAGGCGCCCCGCCCGACCCAGTACATATTCAGTAGAATATCCATACGGTCCTAACAAGGAAGACAACGTATATAAGGATATACAATCTGTAGCCTTGAGTAGAGTGAGATTATTCAGCCTACACGGGAGGTCTCAGCACACTAGCACCCTACCCTTGCCAACTAGCGGAAAGAATCACAAACAAGTAGGAAACAAAATGTGATGAACTCAGTATTTTTTTTTTTTACATCCCTACTAACAAGCAGCCCTAAAGAAAAGAACCATGCCCACTAAAACCTAATATGGAATAACATTATAGAATAATAAGTAGTAATTTAGTATTTGAACAAATGGTATCAATCAGAACAAAAGTTAAAATCACCTCAGGCTAAATACATTTTTAAAGCTGTGGTGTGACACCTATTCACAGAATTGTGTACATGCACAAGTATGTACATCAGAATCCAAATGTTCGGCCCAAGGGAACTGGTACATAAAAGAATGGCATATTAAAGATGCTACCAAAGCCACTGAAAGACTTATGATAGGAGAATGCTTACAGTGTATTGTGAGGTGGGAAAAGAGCTACAATTAATATGCGAGGGCTTCTAATTTTAAATTTAAAAGAATGTATATAGGGGTGTCTGGGGACTCAGTCAGTTAAGCATCTGACTCTTGGTTGGGTGACTCCTGGTTTCAGCACAGGTCATGATCTTAGGACTGAGAGACAGAGCTGCAAGTCAGGCTCAGTGTTCAGCATGGAGCCTGCATGAGATTCTCTCCTTCTCCCTATGCTCCTCCCCTTTGCATGCGCACTTGTGCTCTCTCTCAAATAAATTAAATATTTGAATAAATAAAAGAATGTATATATGTGTTTATTCAGAAAAAATACAAAAAAAAATATAAACCCAGAAGTTTTAAATTTGTTTTTAAATCATGAGGTTTTTCTCTTTTACACATTTCTGTTTTAAAAGTTTTCTACAGAGAGTATATACTACTTTTATAATGTGGGGGGGGAAAGAAAACTACACTGATAAATATTTTCAATAATATTTAAAAGGTTATGGAATAATAAGAAATTTACATATACAAATACACATATACATATATATGATTACCATTAATTTAAAAAAAAGAATTATGCATAAGAAAAAAAGTAAGAAATACACTGAAATAACAGTGGCTGTGTTTAAAGGATACAATAATTATAGGCAATCTTCCTTCCTTCTACTATTTTTTGTCTTGAAATTTTTCTTTAAAGAATATGTATGATGTTAATATGAAGAAAACCACTGTACTTATCAACCCTAATCCCAAACCTTCTTTTTCATTGTACTGTACCTCCTAAAACAAACCCACAAATATATACATGCACACAAACCCAACGTACTTACATGGGCTTACATCTCTGTATCTGTTTCGATTTCTGTTTTCTGGAAACTTGGCCACTCTATGAGGATAGTCATGGGACTCATTGCGAATTTCCTTAAAATAACAAAAATACATTTTAATATTCCTCTTAAATTGAGCAAAACAGATACTTTCCAGTATAAAGTAACATTTATCAAGCACTGATGAAATGCCAAGTACAACACAAAGCTCACTGTCTACATTATCTCATTCAGTTCCTACAACACCAACAGGAAAAACTATCATCTCTGTTTTATATGTGAGGGATGACAGGCTTCGAGAGGTGAAACAATCTGCCAAATGTCATAACGCCAGTAAGTGCCAGACCTCAGGACTGAACACGGTCCTTCAGGCACAATGTCTCTGCTCTGGATGTATTCATATATTGCCACGTAATGATTCAACCCCTACAAGCAACATTAGACACTTTATGCAACACAAACTAATGCAATGGAGGTATCTAAGGCTAATCACATCATACTCTGATTTCTTACTAAGCTTTCAATAATATCTACTTCTATTTTGGAGTTTCTATCTTAAAACTTTCATCTATTTCTTCACCTTCATGCCATATTACTGTTACTTTGAGTCCAGAAATATCCTCAAATTTTATTTCTAGAGCCATAAATGCTTAGCAACCACCACTAGGTCAGAGGCTCATTTTAGGACCCTTACAGTTCTCTGTGTTCCACTAGGGAAGAAATTCTATGAGGGTACAGCTGTACTAAGCACTCAGCTATCTGGTGTATCCAACATGAACAGCCCCCCCCCAACTCAAAGAGAACACATTATTCTGAGAATGCAGACTAAACCAGAAACACCCCCAAAAATGTGCATCAACAGCAAAAATTAATTTGATTTGTTTTCACACTATCACATGTGAGAAAAAGCATTTTAAAAGTGAGGGGCCACATGATTTTATAAAGTAAGCATCAATAAATTACTCAAGTCACTTTTTTTTCTATTTATAGATGTTTAGTTTAATAAATGTATTCCTAAATAATTAATTTTGATTGAAAACCCTATGTATTTTTTATAATTTTTTAATCCTTCTTTATTTTTTTAAATTTCTTTTCAGCGTAACAGAATTCATTGTTTATGCACCACACCCAGTGCTCCATGCAATACGTGCCCTCCTTAATACTCACCACCTGGCCCCCCCAACCTCCCACGCCCCGCCCCTTGAAAACCCTCAGATTGTTTTTCAGAGTCTATAGTCTCTCATGGTTCATCTCCCCTTCCAATTTCCCTCAACTCCCTTCTCCTCTCCGTCTCCCCTTGTCCTCCATGCTATTTGTTATGCTCCACAAATAAGTGAAGCCATATGATCACTGACTCTCTCTGCTTGACTTATTTCACTCAGCATAATCTCTTCCAGTCCTGTCCATGTTGATACAAAAGTTGGGTATTCATCCTTTCTGGTGGAGGCATAATACTCCATAGTGTATATGAACCACATCTTCCTCATCCATATCTAGTAGCGAGATTGAAGCAGTGATCAAAAACCTCCCAAAAAACAAGAGCTCAAGTCACTTCTTGACAAATGCTCCTACTATGGATTTCCTGGCCTCTTGTATGCCACCAGCCCCAGAATAGGTAACTTTCGTTTGTCTTTTCACCCACTGGGCCTTCTAAGATGCAGAGAGTAAGGAACACAGACCTCCTCTCACTGGGTCACACTGCATGTGCAAAGAACATGTGGAACACAACCCATGTTGGTATTGCCACTTTGGAAAATGCAATCTGCCACAAACACACAATAGAAACACATACACATACATGCTATAATTGTTGCTACTGATTTTTTAATGCTTCTCTCTCATCCAGCAATCTTACTGAGCACTCTAATATTCTGTAGTGACTGTGGATTTCTCAGTATTACCAAACAGTTGTAATTCTGTCTCTTCCCTGTATTTTTTTAAATTTCTTATTTCTTTTTCTTATCTAATCCCATTGGCTAAAATTGATTATTCAATGTCATATAGATATATTTTTCCCCGATTTTGAAACAACTGCTACTAAGGTTTAACCATTAGGCATAATATTTGCTTTGTGTTGCTGATCAATAGATACCCTTTTCAAGTTAAGATACTTCTCTTTAATTTCTAGTTGGCTAAACATCTTTTATCATGGGTGGGTGTTGAACTGTATTCAGTGTTTTCCCTGCATTTATGGAAGTGATCATATAGCTGTTCTCCTTTACTCAGGTAGGTGTTGAATTACAATTTACACATTTTCACTTAGTAATATGCCTTTAAAGTTCCTCCATGTCCTTTCATGGCTTGATAGCTCATTTCTTTTTAGTGCTGAATAATATCCCATTGTCTAGAAGTACCACCACTGTTTTATTTAAGATGTACACATCTATGTTTTTAAGTTAAACTGACCCCTAATTTTCTATTTTCATATGACTTAATTCAGTTCCAGTATCAAAGTTATACAGCCTCATATATTAATTTGGACAGAAATATTACCTTTCGGTTTCAAAAACTTTTCCAAGAAAGCATATAACAAATGTAATTTGCTGAAAAGATGTAAAAGTGTCAACTATTCCAACACGTTAATTATATTAAGCTTTTATATGTTAAGTAATAAATTTTACATGTAAAATTAAATACATTCAGGTCTAGGCTTATATTTATTTGATAACTTCATACACTTTATAGAGTTGAAACACTACAAAGTAATTTTTTAAAAAGATTTTATTTATTCATTTGAGAGAGATACAGAGACAAAGAGAGCAAAAGCAAGGGGAGCATAGAGGGAGAGGGAGAATCAGACTCCTTGCTGAGCTGGGAGCCTGACATGGAGCTTGATCCCAAAATCTGGAGATCATGACCTAAGCCAAAGGCAGTCATCAAACCTTCTGAGCCACCCAAGCGCTCCTACCAAGTAATTTTATATTGCAAATTAGTAACTGACATAAAAGAAAAATATTAATTTAAAATAATACTAAAACAGGGACACCTGAGTGGCTCAGTTGGTTAAGTGCCTGCCTTTGGCACAGGTCACAATCACAAAGTACTGGGACTGAGCCCTACATTAGGTTCCCTGCTCAGCAGGGAGCCTGCTTCGCCCTCTACCCCCTACCCCCAACTTGTGTTCTCTCTTGCTGGTGCGTGCGCTCTCTTAATAAATAAAAATATTTTTTTTAAAAAATTAAAAATTACAAAATAAAAACATACTTTAACAGTTGTCTGTTAATAGCTTTTCTGTATCAAATGTAGAGAAAACAAACTGGCAAGAATAAAAAATTCTGGTAATACGAGGCAGATGATAGTATTCTCATACATTATTGCTGAATGTAAACAGATACAATGTTTGGGAATGATTTAATAAGATCATACATTTGACCCACCAATTTTTTTTTTTTAAGATTTTATTTATTTATCAGAGAGAGGGGGGGAGAGAGCGAGCACAGGCAGACAGAATGGCAGGCAGAGGCAGAGGGAGAAGCAGACTCCCCGCTGAGCAAGGAGCCCAATGTGGGACTCGATCCCAGGATGCTGGGATCATGACCTGAGCCGAAGGCAGCTGCTTAACCAACTGAGCCACCCAGGCGTCCCAGACCCACCAATTTTATCCTCAAGGAATTTATATCACATAGCCACCCACCTGTGTGCAAAGATTTATGGACAAGGATGTTCACTGTACATAAGAGTGAAAAATTAGCAAAAATGTTAAATGATCTTCAGGAGTGAACTGGTGAGATAAATTATAAGGCACCAATGCCTTATAATTTATAACGGAAAAGGAAACAAGGAAAAAGGACAAGTGCTACATATAGTGATATGAAAAAATTTCAAGGAAACAATGAAATGAACAATTTCACTGCATAGTGAAAAAAGTACAAAACAATACTGCACTCATGGTGGGGAGGGAACAATTCACTCAAACATAAATATGCCTAGAATACAGTGAATAATTCTAAGAGGATGAGAAATTAGTAAATTTTGGGGAGAGGCTGAACATCTAGGGAAGAGTACGGATTTATGCAATAAAAATTTATTTTCACTGTGAAATATTTCAAGTAGAAATATATATATTATCACATCCATTTTACCATCAGTGAGATTAAACACTTATTGCCACTTTTGACTATCTGCTTCAAATCTTTATTTTTAAAAATTTATTTATTTTAGAGAGAGAGAGAATGTGTGTTTGCACACACAAGTGAGAAGGGGGAGTGGGAGAGAGAGAATCTCAAGCAGACTCCACACTAAGCATGGAGCCGCCTTCATGGGGCTCAATCCCATGGCCCTGAGATCACGACCTGAGCAGAAATCAAGAGTCAGATAACTAACTGACTAAGCCACCCAGGTACCCCAAACCCAACACATTTCTTAAGTTTATTCTTAAGCATTTAAAAAAAAATTATTTTTAACTGATCTCAATAGGACTACACTTTTTTCTCCCTTAATCAGTAAGGATGGATTTCATAGTATTACATTCCCTCATACTGACCATCTTTACAGTCCCAAAATAAATTTGGGAATGGTGTTCTAACTGTATCCCTAGATAATACCTCATAATATCATTAGAATTTTAGGATTATAATCATAAGTAAAATTAAACTGCCTATTTGGAAGGGGAAGGGAAGATGCTTACTCATCTATTTTTATCTTTCCTTTGTATTCAATCTGACCCTCTAAAACTTTATTTTACTTTGTTTTTTTAGCTTGAATGAAATGCTTGCTTAGCCCACTAATATCCTTCTTTCCTTCTTGCTTTAGAGACTTTTCAAATCCTATTAAGCTTAGAAGAGTGTCATCTCATTATTTTCTAGAGTCTTTAATGGTATATTGATTTCTTCTTTTACCCAAAAATGATTCGCAACGGCTGTTGTTTTCTATATGTTATGCTTCCTTATTTCCTATTTCCCGTTGTTTTCTGTATTAATCAAGTTTTCTTTGTTCCTCTTTCCCTCTAGTAATTTAGAAGTAAAAGTACCACTCCTATTCTACTGGGAATCAGTCTTAAAATTTTGTAAAAGCCATGTTTGAACTTGTATTTTTCTACTAATGTGAAAGCATCTATCAATAAATCCCTACTGGTAGGAGTGCCTGGGTGATTCAGTCGGTTAAGTGTCTGCATTCAGCTCGGATCATGATCTCAGGGTCCTGGGATGAAGCCCCAAGAGCAGGGAGCCTGCTTCTCCCTCTCCCAAATAAATAAAATCTTTAAAAAAAAATCCCTACTGATAAAAATCTACAGTACAATTATCATATTTCACTTCCTTCTTCCTACAGCCCAATCCCCCATATTTTCTTGAAATAATCTAGAACTTCGGATCCATATTTTTTACACTTTCAATTATTTCAAAATTAATTTCTTACCACTTGCAGTAAGGTTTACAACAGTATTTACAATTACTTAACGTTAACTCTAGAGTTTACCTGGCTTCACTGCCCAAATCTGCGTTCTATACCTATTTCATTTCTCTCAGCTCTTGGGTGACATTTCTCCATTATCTTCTGGCATACACTGTCAGAGTGCATAAGTCTGATGCAAAACTGACAGGTTCTTCTCTCCACATAACTTGTTTTTCTACGTTACAGGGTTTTGTCTTCTATCCTGTTACTTGGAAAATTCATTAAGACACACCTAGGTTTTTATGCTTTTTTAATATATTCTTTTTTTTTAAAGGTTTTATTTGTTTATTTGACAGACAGAGATCACAAGTAGGCAGAGAGGCAGGCAGAGAGAGAGAGAGGGAAGCAGGCTCCCTGCTGAGCAGAGAGCCCAATGCGGGACTCGATCCCAGGACCCTGAGATCATGACCTGAGCCGAAGGCAGCGGCTTAACCCACTGAGCCACCCAGGCGCCCGCTTTTTTAATATATTCTTGATGAAGACTTTGTGGTCCCCTTTAATCTTGAAATTCAAGGCTTTCTTCAGCTCAGAAACACTCTTCCATTTATGTCTTTGGTCCCTGCTTCATCTCCGGGTCCTCTGTTCTCTTTCAGAACCACCTAACACAGAGATTTGAGACTTTTATGTGTTTTAAGTGTTCTCTCATAATTTTCACTTTAAATATCTCTTTCCTGAATTCAGATTTTTCTCATGCTAACTTGGTATTCTGCATTATTTTGCTAGTGAACCTTAAGTTTTTTTCAACAATTATGTTTTATAAGTTTAAGAACTCCTTCCTGTTCTCGGTTTATTTTTATAACTTGCTCTAGTTTTGGGAATCTGAATTCCAGTTTCCCCTATTTCATATACTATTCCACATGCTCTAAATGATCCAACTAGTCTCACTTTCTTGAGGTGTTGAACTTTCCATATGTTTAACATTTGTTTGCTCATCTTCACAGAGAGTGCAGGCATCAACTTTCACCCAAGCTTTTGTAGATGCTCACACTGTTTTATATCAAAATCCCCTAATTCTTGGAATTGGAGGAAACTGGTCAAGATACAAACTTCCAGTTATAAGTAAAATAAGTATTGCAGAGGAAATGTACAACAGGATGACTAGAGCTTAACACTACTATGTGATGCAGAGGAAAGTTACTGAGATTAAATCCTAAAAGTTCTCCTCACAAGGAGAAAACTGTTTTCCTTCCTGTCTTTTCCTTTTATTTTATTTATATGAGAAGATGGATGTTAGCAGAACCTATGTGGTAATCATTTTACAATACATATAAATCAAACCACCATGCTGTACACGCCTTAAATGTAAACAGTGATGTATATATGTATATCAGTCATTTCCCAAGAAAACTGAAAAAACAAAACAAAAAAACCCTCTAAGTCTCAAGTATATGGATAAGACCCTTCTCTGGTGACAAATAATAATGTAGATTTTTCCTCTTATCACTGCATTTTGGTCATTTCGATAATAAGTAAGAACAACAAAAAAGCCTCTATTGCATGGGATTAAGAACCTGAAAATTTATATCCATTTCTCATGATCGATCTATCACTGTTCTTGTTGTCGATGTTTACGGCTATTTGTACCGCTCTATCTAACAATCTTCTCTTTTTTTATACTCAGACCTCAGAATTTTCCTTAAGACTATCGTAAGTGCCATAAGAAAAGTATGTTCACATTTAAAATAAACACAGAGGGATGCCTGTGTGGCTCAGCTATTAAGCATCTACCTTTGGCTCAAGTCATGATCCCAGGGATCTGGAATGGAGTCCCCATGGCATGGGACTCCCTGCTCAGCAGGGAGCCTGCTTCTTCCCCTCCCCCCCTCCCTCCTCCCCCTGCCTGGGCACTCTGTCAAATAAATAAATAAAACCTCAAATAAACACACACACACACACACACACACACACAGATGCATACAAAATAAACATGGAAAGTAGATTTACTTTCACCTCGGGGAGTAAAGAGCACAGTGCACGAATAAACCCAAAAGATGACCAGGAGGGGTGCCAGCCGGCTTAGCTGGTGAAGCATGCAACTCTTGATCTCTGGGTTGTTAAGTTCGTGTCCCACACTGGGCGCAGAAACTTAAAATGAAGACTTACCAAAAAACAAAAACAAAAACAAAAACTAGGAGTATGCCACATAAACAAGTAGAGAATGACAGGTCTAAGTAGACAAAACAGCTTGTGCCAAGTCATTAAGATGCAAAAGTACATAAAAATAAACAAATAAAAAAAATAAACAAAAGAAAGAATGAATAACTGATGTCTTGCAAGAAGTATAAGCACCACAGAACTTGTGGTGCACAAGAGAGGAAAATGCAAGAAATGAGGATGAACAAGCATAGAGATGAGATTATACAGTCATTTGTTCATGTTTCATTCACCCAATATACATAAAGGAATTCTGCAAATTATAAGGATGGTACTCTAAATGGCAGGAAGAGGAAGGAAAAAGGGATGGGATATTCAGGAAACAGTATGATAAAAGCAGGCAATTATTTAGGAAAAAAAAAAAAAACTGGTCAGGAACAAGACAATGATTCCCAATTTCACCACTTCTTTTTTTTTTCCCCAGGATTTTATTAATTTATTTTAAAATTTTTATTTTTAAGTAATCTCCACACCTAACCTGGGGTTAGGTGAGTTTGAGTTTGAAACTCACAACCTCAAGAACAAAAATCACACACTCTACCAAATGAGCCAGTCAGGTATCCCACACTTTCACTACTTCTATTCAACAGAGTACTGAAATTTTAGCCAGAGTAACTGTACTATAATAAATAAATAGGCATTCAAATTGGAATGGAAGTTGTAAAACTATCTTTATTCACAAATGACATGACCTTATATGTAGAAAATCCTAAAGAACCCACCCACACACACAAAAAAAAACAAACCTGTTAATAAATTCAGCAAAGCAGCAGAACACAAAATCAACATACAAAAGTCAGTATTTCTATACACTAGCAATGAAGCCAAAGAAGGAAATTAAGAAAACAATCCCATTTACAACAGAATCAAAAAGAAGTGTTCTGAATAAACTTAACCAAAAAAGTGAAAGGTTTGTACACTGGAAACTACAAAACACAGATGAAATTAAGGATAACCTAAATAAATACAAAGAAATCCTGTATTCATGAATTGGAAGATTTAAATACTAAGAATACAAAACTACCTAAAGTGATACACTCATTCAGTGTCATCTCTATGAAAATTTCAGTGACAAATATGCAGAAATGGAAAATCTCATCCCAATATTTACATGGAATTTCACAGGACCCTGAATAGCCGAAATAATCTTGAAAAAGAGTAACAAAGTTGGAGGACTCACACTTCCTGATTACAAAACTTACTGCAAAGCTATAGTTAAATGTTACCAGTGTGGTATGGCATAAAAACAGTCACAGAGATCAATGGAATAGAATACAAAGTTCAAAAATAAACTCTCAG
The DNA here is from genome assembly GCF_011764305.1 of Mustela putorius furo. Taxonomy (NCBI): domain Eukaryota; kingdom Metazoa; phylum Chordata; class Mammalia; order Carnivora; family Mustelidae; genus Mustela; species Mustela putorius. Next base: position 6,183,507 of record NW_025422010.1, on the reverse strand, counting down.
ATCTACAGTCATTTGATTTTCAACAAGCAAGCAAATTCAATGTGGAAAGTCTTTCAACAAGTGATGCAGGGAAAACTGGATATCCACATGCAAAAAAAATGAAGCTGACTTTCACCATACAAAAATTCACTAAAATGGATCAAAGACCAAATGTAAGAGCTAAAACAATAAAACTCTTGGAAGAGAGCATAGGCACTGAAAGTCATCATCTTAGATTTGGTAATGGTTTCTTAAATTATGACACCAAAAGCACAGGTGACAAAAAAAATAAAATAAAATACACTGGGCTTCAACAAAATTAAAATCTCTGTTCATCAAATGACAATACACAATTAAAAGGAAACACACAGCTTCGGAAAAAATATTTGCCTATCATGTATCTGACAAGAGATTAATAACCACAACATACAAAGAATTCCTACAATTCAACAACAAAAGGAAAAACAATGTAAAAATACACAGACATCTATTAGAATGGCCAAAATCTGGAACACTGAGAACACCAAAAGTTGACAAGGATATAAAGCATAATAACTCTCATTCATTGTTGGTGAGAATACAAAATGGTACAGCCACTTTGGAAAACACTTTGGTGGTTTCTCACAAAACAAAACATACTCTTACCATATGATCCAGTAATTGCACTCCTTGCTATTTACCTAAAGAAGATGAAAACTTATGCTCACAGAAAAACCGGACATAGCAGCTTTGCGTACAACTGTCTAAACTTGGAAGCAACCAAGATGTCCTTCAGTAGATGAATGGAAAAACAGTGTTACATCCAGACAATGGAGTATTACTCAGTGTTCAAAAGAAATGAATTATCATGCCATGAAGACATGTAGGAACCTTAAATGCATATTACTAAGTGAAAGAAGCCAATTTGAAAAGGCTACTTACTATATGATTCCAACTATATGACGTTTTTGGAAAAGGCGAAACTATGAAGACAGTAAAAAGATCAATAATGGTTACTGGGGTTGGGGAAGGGGGTAGGGATGAATAGGGAGAACACCGGACTTTTATATATGATGCCATAATGATGGACACATGGATACATTTGCCCAAAGCCTCAGAATGTATGCCACCAAAAATGAACCCCAAGGGGCATCTGGGTGGCTCAGTGGGTTAAAGCCTCTGCCTTCGGCTCAGGGCATGATCCTGGGGTCCTGGGATTGAGCCCCACATGGGACTCTGTGAAGCGGGGAGGCTGCGTCCCTTCCTCTCTCTGCCTGCCTCTCTGCCTTACTTGTGATCTCTCTCTGTCAAATAAATAAAATCTTTACAAACAAACAAAAAAGAACCCCAATGTAAACTAGGGATTTTGGATATTTATATCAATGTAGGCTCATCAATTATAACAAGCATACCATTCTGGTGGGGGATTTTGATAATGTGGAAGGCCGCATATGTGGGGGCAGGAGGTACATGAGAAATTTCTGCAGCTCCCCCTCAATTTTGCTGTGAACCTAAAACTACTCTAAAAAAAAAAAAATGAAGTCTTGGGTGTCTGGGTGGCTAAGCTGGTTAAGCATCTGCCTTTGGCTCAAGTCATGATCTTAGGGTCCCAAGATCAAGTCCCATATTGGGCTCTCTGCTTAGCAGGGAGTCTGCTTCTCCTCCTACTCTCCCTCTGTGCTCTCCATCTCTCTCAAATAAATAAATAAATTTTTTTTTTAAAAAAGGGTTTAAAAAAAAGTTGTCTTAGGAAAAAAACAGGCGAAGGAACTGAACAGACATTTCTCCTAAGATACACAGTTAGTCAATAAACACAGGAAAAAGATACTTGACATCCTTAGTCATTACAGAAATGCAAATATAAACCACTTCATACCTACTAGCAAGACTATAATTTTAAAAATGGAAAATAACAAGTGTTTGTGAGAATATAAAGAAATTAGAATCCTCAAACACTGCTAGTGGGAACATAAAACGTTGCAGCCACCAAAGAAACCATTTAGCTAAACACAGAATTACCATATTATCCAGCAACTCCACTTCCAGGTCCAAATCCAAAAGAATTAAAAAACAAGGATTCCAATGCCTATATGCACAGCAATGTTCATAGCTGAATTATTCACAGCAGTCCAATAGTGAACACAACCTAAGTGTCCATTAACAGATGAATGGAGAAACAAAATGTGGTATATACGCACAAAAAAAATTAGTCAGCCATAAAAAGGAATGAAGTTGGTAACAGGCTACAAAAACATTGCTCAACCTTGACAACCTTATGCTAAGTGAAATAAACCAGATACAAAGGGACCAACATATGATTCCACTTGTATGAGGTATCTAGAAGAGACAAATTCACAGATAGAAAGTAGAGCAGAAGTCACCAGGGGAAGGGGGAAATAAGGAGTTATTGCTTAATGGGTACAGAGTTTCTATTTGGGGTGCTGAAAGGGTTTTGGAAACGGTGGTGATGGTTGCACAACATTATAAATGGAATCAATGACATTGAATTGTATACTTACAAATGGCTAAAATGGAATATTTTGTTATATATATTTTATACAAAAAAATTAATTGGATGTCTACCTCATCCCTTTTATCAGAATAAAGTCCTGGTTGAAGAATCATTTAAACATTAAAAAAAAAAAAAAAGAAACCATAAAATTGTAGAAGAAAATTTTTTGTAATCATAGACTAGACAAGGTCTTTCTAAGCCATGGTGCAAAAATCTAGAAAAAGCTGATAAATCGGATTTCATAAAAATTTAAATTTTCTACATAAAAAATACCACAAACATGGCCAAAAAGTTGAAAATTGAAAAAAAATTAAAATTGAAAAAATATTAAAATTGAAAAAATATTTGCAATATACGACAAAGACTTAACTTCATTAATGTGTAAAGAACTCCTATGTATTAAAAAGAGAAAGGAAATACAATTGGCTTTTTCAAAAGAGAAGCTGTTCAATGGCACTCATTACAACAAAACTGCAAATTATAACTACAGTAAGACTATTTTTCACCTCTCAGATAAAGATCAGAAAGTTAGATGATGTAACTGGGTAGAGGTCAAAGAGTATAAGGAAACAAGCACTTTCTTACACCAATGATGGAAGTGTACATTGATAAAACTTCTTTGTAAGGTTATTCATTGCAACATTGTTTTTAAATAGCTGACGACTAGAAATAATCTACAAGCCCATAGATCAATGGTTAAATAGTGAGTACTATTAAAATGTTAAAATGAACACAGCTAAATGGAAGGATTTCCAATAACAGATTAAGTGAAAAAAAAAAAAGCAAGGTGTAGAACATTGTGCTAGTATTTGTTTTGTAGGAGTGCGATGGAGGGAGAAAGGGAAGCAGGCAATGATTAAAACATAAATCATGCAGAAGCAGGTCTCACTGTCATGACGGGACTTCAGTTTTCTCAGGTGACCCCAGCATACCAGCCCTTGACTAGGAACAGAGTGGTCACACTCTGGAAGCCATACAACCTAAGTCCAACCCATCTAAAGAATTTCTGGAAGTACGATTAAATAGGTGACCCTCGAACAAAATGGTATTTTTTCTTCCTTATGATTTTTTTTTTTTCAGATTTTATTTATTTGACAAAGAGAGACACAGTGAGAGAGGGAACACAGCAGGGGGAGAGGAAGAAGCAGGCTTCTCAAGAAGCAGGGAGTCCGATGTGGGGCTCGATCCCAGGACCTTGGGATCATGACCTGAGCCAAAGGCAGACGCTTAACGACTGAACCACCCAGATGCCTCCTCTTCCTTATGATTTTAATAACATTTTCTTTTCCCTAGCTCACTTTGTTATAAAAATACACTATAAAATACACACAACATAAAAAATATCTTAACTATGTCTTTGGTAAGGCTTCCAGTCAACAGTGGGCTAATAATAACTAAGTTTTAGGGAGTTAAAACTTATATGTGGACACCCCTAACCCTGTATTGTTCCAGGGTCAACTAGAAACTGCAAAGAGGAACTGACAGCTTTCAGAGTATAAAACTGTTCAAATACAGTGAAAGAATAAAATAATTCGGTATGAGATTTTCTTCAAAGGAATGAAAGCAGTCTGAAACAAAATTATAAATGCTCAGTGAAATAAACCAAATTAGGGGCGCCTGGGTGGCTCAGTGGGTTAAGCCGCTGCCTTCGGCTCAGGTCATGATCTCGGAGTCCTGGGATCGAGTCCTGCATCGGGCTCTGTGCTCAGCGGAGAGCCTGCTTCCCTCTCTCTCTCTGCCTGCCTCTCCATCTACTTGTGATTTCTCTCTGTCAAAAAAATAAATAAAATCTTTAAAAAAAAAAAAAAAAGAAAGAAACCAAATTAAATTGACAGAGGAAGAGCATATTAAATCAGACATACTGGTTGCAAAAGGAGTAAGAAGAGTGCATTAAAACAAACATGAAGGGGCACCTGGATGGCTCAATATGCTAAGCTTCTGTCTTCAGTTCAGGTCATGATCCAGGGTCCTGGGATGGAGCCCTGCATCAGGCTCTCTGCTCAGCAGGGAGCCTGCTTCCTCCTCTCTCTCTGCCTCTCTGCCCACTTGTGATCTCTGTCAAATAAATAAAATCTTAAAAAAAAAAAAAAAAAAAACCATGAAAATACCGCACTGAAAAAGTACCAGAAATTCACAGATAAAGTGTCTAATCAGAAATCAGTTTCTCGACCAGGACTTCTTTCCCAGAGGTCATCAACCCCAACAGTTTGAAATCGCATGCTAAAATTTAGAGGATTTTATGTATGTAGGCATTCGTCTCATTCATAGGTTTCATTTTAAAGGTGTTTAAAGATGTTTTAAGATCTTTAAGGGTTTATTTATTTATTTATTTGACAGGAGACGGGGCGTGGGGATGGGAAGGCAGAAGCACAAGAAGTAGACTCTGCTGAGCAGAGAGCCCCACATACGGCTCAATCCCAGGACCCCAGGATCATGACCTGAGCCTAAGGCAGATGTTAACTGACCAAGCCACCCAGGCACCCCTATGTTTAAAATCTAAAATCAAGGATTTACCATTAAGCCAAAACAACTGCCTGAACATTACTACTACTATACCATAAACAGAACATTAAATTAGCACTACATTAAATACATTTAAAATAGCATCACATTCATTTTCAACAACTATTTCAGATAGTAGCCAGGCAAGCTAGAACATCATTAATTACAACATCTGCGTATTCAACTCAGAACAACAAAGTCAGAATTTACATTCTTTAAAATTATCCTGCAGAACCCTATTTCCTCCTCAGTTATCAGCTGCTATGTTTTTTAAATTTTACATGCTAGACTGACACAGTACAGCTAAGCATGCTCCCCAGAATAATGTAGAGTATTACAAAAGTTCTAATATGCCAGTTAGTTTAACCAAGCCCCTATGGGGTGCCTGGGTGGCTCAGCTGTTGAGTGGCCAGCTCTTGACTTCGGCTCAGGTCATGATGTCAGATTTGTGGGATCAAGGCCCCACACTTGGTTCTGTGCTCAGCACAGAGTCTGCTTCTTTCCCTCTCCCTCTGCTCCTCTCCAATTGCGCTCTTCATCTCATAAATAAATCAATTTTTTTGAAATGAAAAAAATAAACAAGCCCCAACAAACAGCCCTCAAGAAACAGTGACTTAGAGCACTAAGTGATCAAGCAGGGAGACAGAACGACAGAACAGGAGACTGCAAGAGTTGTCACAGGTCTCCAACTGGAACAAGGAATTATGTGCATAGTAGCGATCTGGGAGTAGCTTTGAGTTCTTGGAGATTCCAGTTAAAATCAAGAAATTGAGGGGCGCCTGTGTGGCTCAGTTGGTTGAGCATCTGAATTTTGACCAGTTCATGATCTCAGGATTGTAAAATAGAGCCCCATCATCAGGCTCCACACTGCCTGTAGAGCCTGCTTAAGATGCTCTCTCCTACAAATAACAAACAAACAAACAAAAACAAGAAATTGGAAAAGGCAAGCTAGAAAGCCTAGGACAAAGGTGACTGTCTGGATTTCCACAATTACAGACAGGTATCAGTAACTATAGAACATACATCAGAGCCAAAACAGTTATAATTTCTAGTTATATATTCTCTACAGGGTCACCGTTCCCAAGGCTGCTTTCCCTTAAAGCAGCGGCCCTTACCTATGAAGGAGTCACAGAGATCCATAGCAGAACAAAAGCTATTGAATCACCTAGAAACAAAATACTGAAACACACTCACACATACACACAATTTAGCAGACAGTTTCAGGGGACTTGGAAATCACTGTCCAGTCTAACCCACAGATCCCAGATACTATTTTAAAGGCCTCCAGTCCCAAAATGACCCGACCTATTAAAACACATTCTGTTCTCTTCTTGCTACGAAAAATTTTAAATGATACAATCAGTGGCATTAATCTCAAGTAGATCTTAAGGAGAAAGCAATGTAAGTAGTCACAATGGCAAATTGGGATAACACAGAAATGAAAATCCTAAGGACTAAATTTGGGTCCGATCTGTGTCACTGTTGGGTATGGTGGCAACTGTATAGAAGTCCCAACCTCATGCTGGACAGGCATCTCCTCAGCTATGAATGAGGGGGCTGGAATACATCAAGGTGCTAACATGTTATTTATCTATTTTTAAGATTTTTAAGTAATCTCTACACCCAATGCAGGGCTTGAACTCACAACCCTGAGATCAAGAGGTACATGCTCAGGGCGCCTGGGTGGCTCAGTGGGTGAACCCTCTGCCTTCGGCTCAGGTCATGACCTCAGGGTCCTGGGATGGAGCTCCACATTGGCCTCTCTGCTCAACAGGGAGCCTGCTTCCCCTTCTCTACCTGCCTCTCTGCCTACTTGTGATCGATCTCTCTCTCTCTCTCTGTCAAATAAATAAAGAAATAAAATCTTTAAAAAAAGAAAAAAAGAAGAAGTGCATGCTCCACCAACTGAGCCAGGCAGGAGCCGCAAGGGGCCAACATTTTAAAAGGGGAGTGTGATTCTTTTGTTTAGTGAATGTCTCAGAACTACAGGCAAATGGTGGGGAAACAAAACAAAGCACCCCTCCAAAGAGCCTGACACACAAGTAGACAGTTCTAACACTATGTGATTCATACTCCAATAAAAGAATATAGAGGTTCAGGAATCACATAACTTTGCCTAAGGAGACCAGAGGCTAGTCTTAAAGAGGTTTCCTAGATATATAAGGCATAGAAAATACCCAACATATGTAAAGACTCCAAATATGAGAAAGCAGGCTATTTTCAAGGAAATTTAAGGAGTCTATAGAGAAGAGCACATGCAACCATGTGAAACCCCTAATCCTAACATTAAACAATTGTAGACAACGTGTAATACACACTGCAAAGGAAGTGTTTTAGTACAAGAGAGCTTTGCTTTGGGGCACCTGGGTGACACAGTGGGTTAAGCCTCTGCCTTCGGCTCAGGTCATGATCTCAGGGTCCCGGGATCAAGCCCCGAATGGGCTCTCTGCTCGGCAGGGAGCCTGCTCTCCCCCCACCCCCCACCTGCCTCTGCCTGCTTGTGATCTCTGTCAAATAAATTTTAAAAATTAAAAAAAAGAAAAAAGAAAAAAAAAGAAAGCTTTGGTTTATCCTATGGCTACCCACTATAAATATTAGAAAAATAGACTTCCCTTGATACTCTACTTCTAAAACTTGGCTGACTCACAAATGACTCTTAACTCTGGCAGTTCTCTGAACTACTAATTTCTAATAAAGAATAATGACCAGTTAAGAGTTTCACAGTTCCTAAACTCTGATTAGTCAACCAAATTCTTTCTGAGCCACCATTTACTAGAAACATTACTCCATAGCTTAGATGATTTTTTCTTTTCTTCTTCTTCTTCTTTTTTTTTTTTTTTTTTTTTGCCATTTCCCTACAGTTTCACTCCCTTCCCTGAAAGCTCGTAAAACTTCATTCTTTCTCTGCCCTTCTCATGCCCCGGCCTGATTCAGACAGCAATCACAGTGACTACAGACAAAAAAGAAAGCAATCATGACCATTTCTCAAAAAGCAGTTAACCTGAGACTACATTAATGTTTCATTAGTTTGTCAGTCAAACCAAATTAGACTTTTCCAGCAATCTCACTTCTGCCATTTGTGTCCTTTCGAGGCCAGTTCTTCCATCTATGTGCTCTTGCTCCCATCAGCACCTGCTTTTCAAGGTTTCTGGCACCAACAGTAATCCCTTCTATTTCTCAACTTCTAACCTCTCTCTTTAGGCTTACTTATCCTCCCCCTCTCCCAAGACACATCAAGTCAGGCTTCTCTGGTAAGAAGTCATTATTCAACAAAGATTTATCATGCACCTACTAAGTGCCTGATGTTGTGCAAGGCACTGCCACTGCCTGCATGAAGTTCTAATGAGACAATGCAGAAGAGAAATTCATAGTCTGTTCTGCTCTGACCCTGTAACTCATTCCTAAGAAACCTCCTATTACCAAAAGCTATGTTATAAAAGCAACTGTTCAAAACTGGGTAAAACGGAGTAAATAATCAATTCATTTTTCATTTCCTGCAAGACTTTCAATGAAAAGTAAAGCAAAAGTTCTCACACCACTAAGCAAGTCCAACTTCTAGTTGTATCTAGTTTTTGCCCAAGAGCAAAGCCTTTCTTTTCCTAATCCAATTAGCGCGGCCAAAAAAATTCACACAAATATCACCCAGTCTTGTGACAGACAAAGCAGAGAGCTCACTTAAGCATTTTTTCCCTACTCAAATAACAGTGGTTTGCTTAATGCAAATTTGTGTTCTCTAAATAATCTGCTGCACATTATAACCAACGCAATGCTATGAAAGGGGAAGTCGTGGAACACTATGGAGTATGTAACAGGGGATCATATCCTGCAGGGGAGGGGCAGGAAGGCCCTTCACTAAGGAAGTGAGACTTCAGGGATGAGTAGGAGGTAGTTAATGGGGAAAATAGGGGGAGAAGTTGTGCTAAAGCAGGAGAGCTACAATTATGAAGGCCCTCAGGGAGAACAGACACATACATTTCAAGGAATAGAGCCCAACGGAAGAGGGAATTAAGTCATATGGGAAGAAAAACCATGTGGTCTTGTGAGCCACAAAAGGATCTGAATTTTACATTATGAGCAGTGAAAAAAACCATTGAAGGTTTTCGGTAAGAAGGGACGTAACTGTATGTCACTTTAGCTACCTACCCCACTCCATCAGTCAGGTTAGGCTTCTTGAAAGAATGGTCTCCATTTACATGGTTATACTTCTTCCCACCTTCTCTTCTCCATGCTCAGCATCTGACTTTCGTACTCCACTGAAATTATTATCTTTAAAGGTATCTGAAGGCACCTGGGTAGCTCAGGTGGGCTAGGCATCAACTCTTGGTTTCGGTTCAGGTCAAGATTTCAGGGTTGTGAGATCAAGCCTCACACATTGGGCTCACACAGGGTAGGCATGGAGCCTGCTTAAGATTCTCTCTCTATCCCCCTCTCCCTCCCACCCTCTCTTTCTCCCACCTCTAAAAACAAAGCAAAACAAAAACACACTCACACAAAACAAAACAACACCAAATAATAAAAAATAAAGGTGTGATCATCCACTCCTTAAGTCAATGGGCCCTTTCAGTTTTGACTTTATTTTCCATCTGCTGCATGTGGCCCTCCTCACCATCAACTCCTTTCACACCTACCATCAATATTCCCCCACTTCCATGATTATTGCTCTCTAGTCTTTTTTGCAAGCTTCTTTCTTTACCTACACCCTTAATTGTTGTTGGCCTTCAGCATTTCCAAACCCTCCATATTTTCCCTAGATGACCTCATCCACAAATACCACCTATGTGCTCATGATTTCCAAAATCCTATTTACAGCTCAGACCTCCCTGAAGTCTGTATTTATATATTAAACTATTTCCATTTTGATGTCTTACAGGCATCTCAAACTGAATTAAACAGTTTCAAACATCTTATCCCCTTACCACTTCAAATCAGTATCTCCCCTTCATTCCTCCTGCCACTGCCTTAGTTCAGGAGGTCAACACTTCTCTTCTGGTTTATTCCAACAGAATATTTCCCTGTACTACCTGCCTACAGAGAGCCCCATCATTCGCACCAGTAGAACAATCTTACTAAAAAGAAAATATAGTAAAAGGATGCCTGGGTGGCTCAGTCGGTTAAGCATCTGCCTTTGGCTCAGGTCATGATCCCAGGGTCCTGGGACTGAGTCCCACACCGGGCTCCTTGCCCAGAGGGAAGCCTGCTTCTCCCACTGCCTGATGCTCCCCCTGCTTGTGCTCTCGCTCACTCGCACGCTGAAAAAAAATAATTAAAACCTTTAAAAAATAATAAAAATTTTTAAAAATATATAGTATGATCTTGCATGGTACTTCCAGGCTTAAAATTCCTCAATGAGTCCTATCAATTAGCTCCAACTCCATAGTCTGATCTACAGGCACCTAATAGCCTCTGTCTTACTCTCCAGCCTTATCCCTCCAGCACTTCAACTTCATTCCATACTCCTCACGAGGCTAATTTCTTGGTAGTCCTCTTGGTGTTCTACGCTCTGTACCTCTGCACACATTCCTTCCTTCTCTGGAACACTAATTCTTCTTCCCTTATTCTCTTCACCTAGCCAACTTGTCCTTCAAGACTTAGTTAAGGCCACACCTCCTGCAGAATCACTACCAGAATTTCCAGGTGCACCCCTTTGGGTGATTAGACAACACCCCATGCTTAAAACTAGCTTTTGCATTTCTTACTTTTATGTTTTCATCTTCTTACCATTTACTACTCCCAGTGGGATAGATCCTTGAGAGCTGGGACTCAGTCTAACACTGATACATAATAGATGTGTTAGGAGTGGATGAACGAAAATAGGGAATTGTGAAGCCATCAAAAGAACAAATCCTAGAATTGTGAGCTCCCCAAGAGAAGAAACTTTGCTTCATTCTCTGCAGAATCTCAATGGCCCAGAGCAGGACTGGTACACCACTGGTGCTCAGTACATATTTGTAGTAAAGCTGAATGTACATCCTAGAGTCAAAGGAAAACCTTTTTCAACACTTGCTTTCCATTACTAACTTTTTTGGTTTGGGACCAACTTTTATCATAACACCAGTATGTTTTGCATGATTTCTACTGACCAAACGAATGCTCTCCTTCTTCTGTTATGAAAAAAAATAATAAAAGCATTGACTAAACCACTAAAGGATTCCTGGGCACCAGTTCATGGAAGTGTTTCCTGAATTCCTTGAAATTTAATGTGAAATTTTCAGTGGATATAAGAAAGTCCATTTTTGTGGTGAGAGGGAATTACAGTTTTCATTAAGTTTTCAAATATATTAATGCTATCCCTACCACCCCAAAATCAAACTGCTTAACCAAAATATTAAGCTGAATTAAGCTGTAACATTCACCTTTTTCTTCTCAAATCTGGATTTTGATTTATCAGTAGCAACTTGGAGACAGTAGCTTCTATTTAAACAAATGTAACAGGAGAAGTCACACAGCTGGCAGGCTCTAACACAAAGATTCCTACCAGAATTTGCATTAAAAATTTTCTATAATTAGTAAAGCCATTACCAGCGTTCTCAAAAGTTAGTACTCTGTTCTAATATACTCTGTACTCAAGTGAACCAGGGTATTTATTACACTTCCTGCTAATGTGTTCAAGAAAAAAAGTTACATTCTGATCGTAATGACAAAGAAGCAATTTTTACCGTCCTTTAACTAAATGAATTTAAATGGGGAGAAACCCAGAATCATCCAGATTTACAGGAAAACCTTTTTTTTTTTTCCTTTTTCTGCAGAGTGAACCGAACAGCCGAAGCAACATTTAACTCACCAACCACTCAATTTAATCTTGGGAATAACATGCTAATAATGAAGCAGTACAGTACAGACAACTAAATCATTTTCAAAGAGATACAGTTCTGTATGAATTCAAAGGTTCTCTAGCTGATGTGAAGAAACTAGTCACAAAAGAATCCAACTACACTCATGATTCCACTCATACGGAGTTCGAGAAAAGGCAAGATTATTGTACAGCAGTAAGAAACCAGAACGGCGGTGGTCTGGTCTATGGGATGGAAGAAGGGGCATGACGGCACCTTCGGGGTAATGAAAAGGTTCATTATTTTGACCTGGTTGGTGCCTTACACAGGTGCACACATTTAGAAAACTCGCTTAACTCCGCACACAAAATCTGTGTCTCTTACTGTAAAGTATCCCTCGGTAAAGAAGATTTAAAAGAGAACACCCGTTTTCTTTCTTTTAACTAACACAACCAAAGCCAGATGTTCTCGTTCCTGGAAGCTGTGTGTGGAGGACGACCCACGCGCTGAGACACTGGGCTCTCTGAAAACATTCAGACTGCTGATTCGCCGGGAGCTTCCGCCGTCCCCACGGTTTAGGCACTGCCATTTCGAGAGGCCCCGCAGCCACCCAGAACACCGAGGCCAGAGCCAGCTGCGCCGTCGGAAATGGGTGCCGCGGCCGGCCTCCGCTCAGCCACAGAACACCTGGCCAGCGAAAAAGGTATCCGCGGGCAGAGTCAGCCACCAGGGCTTGCGAACTCCCACAAGCCTGCAGCCGGCTCCCCGCCGCCCGCCCGCGTCCCCCGAGGCCTCACTTCCCTTCTCTCGGCCCCCCGCGGACTCTCGGACCGCCCGCGGGTCTCCCGGGAACCCACCCCCCGCCCGACCTCCCAGGTCCCCCCCGGCTGGCGGAGTACGTCCTCGCCCGCCACCAGGCGCCGCTGTGGAGCCGCCTTCCCGAACTAACTCTGCGCTTGCGCTCCTGAAGAGCACTCCCGCCCGCCCAAAGTCTTTTCAGATGGGCCCAGAGACCCGGTCGGCGCAGGCGCGCCCCTGACGCGGCCCGCGCGCCGCCACTTCCGCCCCGAGCAGGAGGCGGGGGAGGCGGGAGGGAGCCGGCGGGCGCGAGCCCGGGTCCTCGGTGAGGACTGTGGCTACTGCGCGAGACCGCGACTCACCAAATACAGCTGCTGCCAGCGATTCTGAGCATCCAACTCCTCAAACTCCCGCTCGACGGTGGCAGACATGGCGGCGGGAGCGAGCTGGCGCGAGCGGAGCCTGCGCCGGCGGAGAGGCTCAGGCCCCGCACGATCCGGGGAGAGCGCTGGCGCTGCGGCGCATGCGCGCTCCGCGCCCTGCCCCGCCCCCACGCCGGGCCCGGCCGGCCGCGGGGAAAGTACCTGGAGCGTCGGACGTCAGCGCGCCGACTCGCGGCGCCTGAAGTCGGACGGCGGCGGGGCGGGACGTTTGGAGGAGGCGTGCTCCAGAGGGCGCCCAGGTGGAGAGAGGGCGGGGCCAAGGGGACCACCCGGAGGCTGCAGTTGGGGGAAGTGGGGCTCTGGGCGGTCGGCTCCTTGCACTTGAGTGGACTGGCCCTGGGGAGGAGGTACAGTACCGTGAGTTTCTCAGAAATGGAGCGGACCAAGAAAGTCCCTTGGGAAGACTTTCCTTCTTGCTGTCCCATTTCTCTTTTTCTCTTTAGTCTTAGTTTTTTTTAATGCAGTATTTTCGTTTTATTTTACACGTCGTCTAGGTCAGTTTGGAGACCTGTGTCCAATTTTGAAACAAATTTCTCCGCTCCCTCGGAGAGTATAAACCAGACTTAATGACAGCTCGTGTATGCCTGAAGGTTTTGTGCCAAATAAGCCACTATAGCCAAAGGAGAGGCAGCCTCTCTCGGAGTTACGGAGAATACATGCTGTTAAGTAAATGTCACACAACTTAAAAATTAATATTACCTAAAAGAACAAATAATCTTTTACAGCACAAACATGCTGGCTATGTAAATCATCCCTCTTCAGACCAAGATAACTCATTGTTGGTAAACCATATGCTTATATTATCTTGTTATGTCATCTTCCTAAGAAATGAGAAGGGTGAGGTGCCTGGGTGGCTCAATGGGTTAAAGCCTCTGCCTTGGGTTCAGGTCATGATCCCCGGGTCCTGGGATCGAGCCCCATATGGACTCTCTGCTCAGCACGGAGTCCGCTTCCTCCTCTCTCTGACTGCCTCTCTGCCTACTTGTAATCTCTGTCAAATAAATAAATAAAATTTTTAAAAAAGAGAACAATGAGAAGGGTTAGAAAAACTTTAGCGGTGCTACCCAATATTGACATTTAATTTTTTTCTTTTTAGATATTTATTATTTTTTCCAAAGACCTTATTTATTCATTTGAGAGAGAGTGTGAGTAGGGGGAGCGGCAGAGGGAGAAAGAGAGTCGCCGCTGAGCAGGAAGCCCAAATGTGGGCTGTATCCAAGGAGCGTGGGATCATGACCTGAGCTGAAGGCAAAGGTCCCTATTTATTGGGGAGGGGGGGGGGGATTTCCAGAAAACCCTGCTCAGCATGAGTCCAACTAGGAGCTTGATCCCAAGACCCTGAGATCATGACCTGAGCCGAAATCCAGAGTCAGAGGCTTAGCTGACTGAGCCACCCAGGTACCTGGATGTTTAAATTTTAATTGAAATTAAAAGAAATGACAAAGATTCACTCCTTGAACAAATTCTACTCAGGTTCCTCTGAGCACTTTTTCAATTAAGCATTGATTTTTGGACTTCCCTATTTCTCTGCATTGTCTAAGTTTTAGCAAGAATCTTACTAAGTCAGTTTATCCAGAATCCACCATTCTCAATATCTGATCGCCCTCAATACTTAATCAGGTTCCTCATCTTCCACTATCCCCCCGGGTGCTATCTGATCATCCTGGCCTGCCTACAGTAAGAATCCTATTAGATCAGTTTAGTCAGAATGCCCGTGATGTTTTTTGTGTTAAAAACAAGACAATACTCCTAAAATGGAGTTGCTTGCTAAACCCCCTGTTACCAGACCTGCAATTAATTACTGTTTCAACTCTCCCAGAAATGGGATCTTAAATATTTGAGTCAATTAGGAGTCACCTGATCAGCCCTAGTTAAGTAATCTGTTGATAGACCCCTGCTATCCTCTGAAGGAAAGTAATCTTGCAATAACCAATCTCCTTTTTGCCTAGTATAAGTAACTTGTTCCTGCCTCCTTTTGTCTGTAAGTCTTTCAATTTGTACAGCTCCTCAGATCATTTATATCTGCTAGATTTGATAATGCCTAGATCATGAATCATTGAATAAAGCCAATATTATCTTTGAAGTTTACTCAATTGAATTTTGTTTTGTAATACCTCTTAGCCATATTCTATCCACTGACCCTTCACCTTGCACCCTGGCTAAAAATTCCCATTAGCCCTGTCTATATTCAAAATTGAGCTCAATCTAAGTGATGAATGGTTAAAGAAGATGTGAGATATATATATATATAGTTACACATACAGTGGAATATTACTCAGCCATCAAAAAGAATGAAATCTTGCCATTTGCAGCAACATGGATAGTGCTAGAGTGTGTTATGCTAAGTGAAGTAAGTCAGAGAAAGACAAATATGATTTCATGCATATGTGGAATTTAGGAAACAAAACAGATGATGTCGTGGGAAGGAAAAAGAAAAGGGGAGGGAAACCATAAGAGACTCTTAACCACAGAACAAACAGGGTTGATGGAGAGAGATGGGTGGGGCATAGGCTAAATGGGTGATAGGTATTAAGGATGGCCCTTGTTATGAGCACTGGGTGCTATATATATGTAAGTAATGAATCACTAAATTCTCCTGGAACCAATATTACACTATATATTAACTAGAATTTAAATAAAAATTAAGAAGGAAAAAAAAAAGTTGAGCTCACTCTCTCGACCACTGCAAAACTCATTGCAGGGGCCCCTCGTCCTGTTACAATAGATCCCCCTCACTGTGAATAAAGTCTTCCTAAATCATCATTTTCAACAAGTGTCATGAAGTAAGTTTCTCAGTTCAGTTCCTCAGTTGTACTAGCCACATTTCAAAGGCTCAATAGCCACATGTAGCTAGTGGCTAATGTATCACAGAGCAAACGTATCAAAGTTCTATGAGACAGAGCTGTCTGAAAGGATTAAAATACATGGATGAAAATTTCACTATATACATAGTGAAAATTTTTACCAGTAAACACAGTAAGCTGTGGGAGGTAGAAGAAATTGTAGTAACAGAAAATTAAGCAACAAAGCATCCTTTCTCTTTACATAGTGTGATTTACAAACACATGAAACCTCCTCTAGAAATACCCCACAATGGTCCTGGTTTCTGAAGTTCTGTCAATGAAACTGATTATTTGTACTAATGGCATGGTATCTCCTGAGATGGTTGGGAAGGAAAAAGTTTTCCTTCAATCCTTCTGGATTCTTTGGCTGTTTCTAATCATCAAATTAACATAAAACATTAACAAGAGAAAAACAAAGTTAATTATATACATATGGGGGCCCCATAAGACATACTCAAGGATGAACTTGGTGATTGAGGCTCATATGCCATCTTGAGCTAAGGAATAGGATAGGGGTCCAGGGCTTCAAAGAGGAGGAGGGTGGGTCACCGGACAGTAAGAAGAGCAGATATTTGGTAATTAGATGTTTATTCTGCCACACAGGAAAAATGTTATCCTTGGTAAAAGCTCTCTTTCTGAGCCAAGCCTTCTATCTAAATTCTTTAAGGTAGTTTAAGGAGAGGTAAAGTTTTTCTTGAGTCTTGAGTGCCTTCAGCTGAAAATAGTCCCCGTGTCAAAGTAGCATATCTGGGGGATTTATTCTGAACCCCTTTCCTCACACATTTGAAACTTCCCCAAGAAGTTTCACAGTCTACAAGTTAAGCTCCAGCTCAGTGAACCAGGGTCTCAGGCCTGAGAGTAGGCTAGTTCAGTTAAACAGTTCTATCTCATTTCAGGAGACTCCCAATGCAGGTGGGCTCCCAAAGTTAAGCCTGTGGTGCAAATAATCAAATAATAAGAGGCATTTCTATGGGGGGGGGGTATAAAGATTAAAATTGGAGCAGATTAGAATCCCGGTTTCTGAATTCTGAAGACTGATGGTCAAGATTTCTAGATGTCCAGCTTGAAGCATCTTTGGATCGAGTGAGGGCAGGTAGTAACAATCCGATACAGTTTCTTGATTTGCAGTTTGAATGTCTCTGGTGGTGTTTCTTAATGGCCTGCATAGCAGCAGGCATGAAAATTGTCTATACATGAATGGTTATGGTGATTTCTCTGAAGTTTTTCTCAAGTTGTCCAGCATTAGTTTGCATGGCTTCAGGAAAAGGGCAGTTTAAGTTCTCAATGATTCCAAGTCAAAAGGGTGGGAGAACATTGGAAATGTTAGTTTGAGGAGTTACAGATCAATTTTAGAGTAAATTAGAAGAATGCAGGATCTAGTCTAGTTTATGAGAAAACAATCTCAAAGAGAATTAATAGCACTAGAATTTTATACCCAAAAAGGTATATTGCTGAAACATAATTTTTCCTCTACAGTTTTGCTCATTTTTATCAAAGATAACCATAGCAAGACTCATCTGCAAACTAAATCTTATTTCAATAAAGTTGGCTTGATTATTTATATAAGTACATCAAGGTAATGATTGACCATATAAGCTGCTTAGCTGGAACTTTTCATAAGGAACCAAGATTCAATTTTTAAAAGCCTCTTGAGGCTAAGAAGCCACACCAAACACTCACCATCAGACTTTGCCTGCAATACCCACAGATTTGGGTGAATTCCTCTTTTCTCAAGATCCCCCAAATATCCTGAGGTTCCTGTGCCTGCCAGGAAGCAACCTTTCTTACCTGTTGCTGGGAACCCTATAAGCAAGGTACCAGGCCGATTTTTCCAATGGGCTTTATTGGCTCCATAGAGTCAACTTCAGTTCCTTAAAGCTATCTGGTTGTATCTTAATTTGTTTATATCTCTCTCAAATATAACATTTAGTTAAAGCTTAGTATTATAACAAAAGTTGCCAATTGTGTCCTGTTACAAGGAGAACGGATTCTTATTGAACTTATATCAATAACCATATTGCCATGAAAACAAGAATACTCACTAAGTTTCTGAATGCTGGAGGGATCCAGTAGGGAGAAAAACATAAATATTTCATGCCTACTTATAAGAGGATAATTTACCAAATTTCTGCAAGTCATAGTTAGCTTGAGAGGAAAGATTCCCTTATATCTGGAAAGTACAAACTTTGAAATCAGCAATATTTTCTTTTTTCTTAAAGTTTGTTTGTTGGTTTGTTTAAGTAATTGCTACACCCAGTGTGAGGCTGGGACTCACAACCCTGAGATCAAGAGTCACATGTTCTATCCACTGAGCCAAGCAGGTGCCCCAAGAATCAACAATATTTTAAATACAAACTCATAAATAATTGTAATTATCCTACTTAGTTCATGTAATCCCATGTAATTAATTCTTGTTTTGCTTGAGTCCAGTTTTTCTTTTTTTCTCTGTTAATGCTGGAAATTCTTCTTTTTTTTTAAACAAGTACAGTTCTTTTTTTTTTTTTTGTCTCCTTTTTTTCTAGATTTTTATTTGTTTATTTGGCAGAGAGAGACACAGCGAGAGAGGGAACACAAGCAGGGGGAGTGGGAGAGGGAGAAGCTGGTTTGCTGCCCAGCTGAGAGCTCCATGCAGGGCTTCATCCCAGGACCCTGGGATCATGACCTGAGCCCAAGGCAAACACCTACCGCCTGAGCCACCCAGGTGCCCCAATGCTGGAAATTCTTACCCAGTTCAGTTTTATAATCTTTAAGTTACCAGAAATCTCTATTAGTCAAAGTTCTTTCAATCTCCTTGAAGATGAAACACATTTGCAAAAGCATCAGGGTAAAACGATAATTGTCTATAAATAACAAAAAAACTTCAAAATGCCTATGTTAAAGATCTGATGAGAGTTCATTATAATGTAATTGACAAGGAAATTGAGTTGTTTTTATGACATACAACATTTTAAGGTCATAATTAGAATTATTATAGAAGAACAGAATCGAATTTTAGAAATTTTATATAATTTCTATAATGCTTATATGAATAATATTCACCCATACAGTATAACCTAAAGAGGTTTATCATCACTTATTTGAAAATGCTTCCCATATAATTTAACATATCAAATAAGCTTAATTAATTTCATATCTCTCTTTTATAAGAAGAGATAACAAATCTTTTCAGGTACTCCAGGAATCCTCTGGAATATCTCCTACCTCAAAGTTAGTTCTAAGTCAAAAAGCCTTTGATTAAAATTTGAATTATGGGGATTTGTCAAAAATATCAAAGAGTTTGAACCTTTGATTAAATAGGATCAGAGGGGGCACCTGGGTGGCTCAGTGGGTTAAAGCCTCTGCCTTCTACTCAGGTCATGATTCCAGGGTCCTGGGATTGAGCCCCACATTGGGCTCTCCACTCAGTGGGGAGCCTGCTTCCCCATCTCTCTGTCTGCCTCTCTGCCTGCTTGTGATCTCTGTCTGTCAAATAAATAAATAAAATCTTTAAAAATAAATAAATAAATAAATAAATAGGATCACAGGTCATTATGAAATGACACTTTGTGTATTTAAAATACCACAGTTACAATAAAACATTTTAAAAGCAAATACAAAAGATTACATAGTTTTGAGGAAAACTTAGCACTTTTAATATGGAAAAGGTTCAGTTTTTTTAAGTAATCAAAGATCTAATTAAGACAAAATAAAGGGTACCTGGCTCTTCATTTAGGAGGAGGATGCCACCCTTGATCTTAGGGTTGGGAGTTTGAGCCCCACATTGGGCAGAGATTCCTTAAATAAATTTTTTTTAAAAAGATAAAATGAAGCACAGGGCTTCATTTTAAAATCCATTGTGCATTTTTAAAAATATTGATTTATTTATTTATTGGAGAGTAAGAATGAAAGAGAGAAAATGTGTGAGGGGGGAGGGGCAAAGGGAGAGGGAAAGAGAGAATCCCAAGCAGAGTCCGTGCTGATCACGGAACCTCATGAGGGGCTCAATCCTGCAACCCAAGATCATGACCTTAGCTGAAATCAAGAGTCAAAGCTTAACTGACTTAGTCACCCAGACCCCCGAGGCACAAGACATTATTTTAATAAAACATAAAATTTTTGTTTTCTAGGTAGATTACTTTAAGAGCAAAGAAAATCCTTTCACAATCTCTTATTATCAAGAGCAGCTTTTAACAGAGAAAGAAACAAAATTTTAATTTTGCATCATCTTACTTTTGATACTCAAGCTCATTCACTTAATTAAATTTATTTCAATCTCAAACAGCCCTGACCATACCAAAAAATTTAAAAATTCCTTTCTAAAGATTCCTTTTCCACAAATCTTTTACAATTTTCTTTTTCCTCAAGAAAACACACGTTTAACTTGTATGCAAAGATATTTCCCTTGTTATTTCAGTAGCATTAATAATGTATATTAATTATAATTCTTAACCATTAGAAACCTTAATTCCTGGTGAAAACTAAAAAGTAAGCAATTGTGAACTGTATCATACCAGCACTCTTTACACTGGCAAATTTATTAATACATTTCATAATTTCTAGAAGCATGTGCTTCTTCACAGTATATTTCAATGTGACACATGTTTACCAACAAGCCCAAATATCTTTATCTTCTCTGTAATTGTGTTTTTAAAAACCCCAAAAATTAAGCTGAGTAAATTTGAAGATGTAATTGGCAAAATTCATGAATCTAATAGAATCCTATCTAGCTAATGTTAAGGAGACCTATGGAGTTGGACCAAATGGAAGATTTTGGCAGAAGAGCCAGTAATAAATGTTCAACATTTTCTCTTAATTGGAAATTATCTAGATATTTAATGATTATGCATCATCTAATTTAACTTAGCAGAATGTTTTAAAGTTACCAAAATGATTTGCGGTAAGTATTTAAGTAGACATAACTTAAAACATAAATATTACTGATAATTTATAAATTTTTATTTTACTTACATCTATTTAATTCATATTTTCTTAACAACTATGTTTAGATTAGTCATGAGAATTTCATGTGATATTAAACAGGTGAACATCATCTTACATTTCTTACTAACAAATTCTGTAAAAAAGATAATATGAGCTTTTAGTAAACCTAGGGGGGAT
This sequence comes from Mustela putorius furo, assembly GCF_011764305.1. Lineage (NCBI taxonomy): Eukaryota > Metazoa > Chordata > Mammalia > Carnivora > Mustelidae > Mustela > Mustela putorius. The sequence goes on along the minus strand of NW_025422010.1, from coordinate 6,162,584 downwards.
AAAAGTATTATATTTAATACTAAAGACATGTCTGTATTAATTAAGCCAACAAACTTAAACTTGCATTTATTTTATTTTTAAGATTTTATTTATTGGGGAGCCTGGGTGGCTCAGTGGGTTAAGCCGCTGCCTTCGGCTCAGGTCATGATCCCAGAGTCCTGGGATCGAGTCCCGCATCCGGCTCTCTGCTCAGCAGGGAGCCTGCTTCTCTCTCTCTCTCTCTGCCTGCCTCTCCATCTACTTGTGATTTCTCTCTGTCAAATAAATAAATAAAAATCTTTAAAAAAAAAGATTTTATTTATTTATTTGAGAGAGAGAGAGCACAAGCAGTGGGGAGGGGCGGAGGGAGAAGGAGAAGCAGGCTCCCCGCCGATCAGGGAGTCCAATGAGGGACTGGATCCCAGGACCCTGAGATCATGACCTGAGCCAAAGCCAGATGCCTAACCAACTGAGCAACCCAGGTGCCCCAAACTAGCTTTTATTTACTTAAAATTATCTTAGATCACCAGAACTCGAGAAACATTTGGGTTAATTTCTATTGTATTTCTGAGATTTAGAAATGCTTAATTTTTAAGTGCTTAATTTTAAGTCAATTAAATAGAGCTCCTTTACAAATTATTTTTAGCAATACCTTTGAGGGGCAGAAAAATAACACACATCTAAACATACACAAATAGAAATACACAGACATACAGACAGACACAGAGATCATATAGTTACTAATATTTGCAGAGATTTTTCCTATACCCAATTTCCAATACTTCCCCTCTTCTCTTTTTTTTTCTTTCTGTTGAGAAACTTCTCTCTAAAGTTTGCATTTCAAAGAAAGGCTCTTAGGTTCTAGAGAAAAAAGGGGTAGAAAATCTTCATCAGAAAAGCACAAAGAAAGTATCCAAGTTCCTCCAATATAAATGTTGGTTTCTTGAAGGCAATACTTATAAGCCTTTTGAGATAAAGAGAGAAGGTCTGGGGAGTGGTTAAAAGGAAAGATTGACTTTGAATTGTTCCGGGAACCATGTTTCCAGTTTTACAAGGATTTGTAAAATAAGGACAGTTGTGTTTACTCCCTCAAGGAATTGGGTTGCAACATAAATGACATCATAGGTTGATCTACCCATCCAACTACATTGTCCTCAATTTGTTTCTTTCTTTCTGTGTACATAATCTTACTTTAGCTTAGTGGAGAAGGCCTTTAAAAAATTTCTATCATGCTGAATATCAGGCTCCAATCTGGCCAACTTTTGACTACAGAGCTACATTTAAAAAAAAAAAAAAATTCTTTTAACTATCTTGTTAGTTTTCAGCCAGGACCAACAGCAAACATTTCAGAGTTTAATCTGCCTTTGTAATAAAGTGTTAACAAAGGCTTTCCTTTTGAGTGTGCAATTCAACCTTGGATTGATTCACCTTAGGGGAAAAGTCTATCAGCCCCTGAATATTGACCTTCAGATAATCGTTTGTAGGGGGGCCTAGGAGAAATTCTGGTCATCAGTTTCCTCTGGAGGGAATATCCCAGCAGGTCATCTGGCTGGTCTGATGACTACAATATAATCATGGGTGGAAGAAATACCCCTTAGCAGCCAAACAAGTTCCTTATGCATGGGGTTTTTAAGTAGCCATTAATCCTTTTTAAATGCAGTGGGATCCTCTGAAAGTAGGGGTCAGGGGGTTTTAGAATTTAGAATTTAGAGTATCTGGGGCTGCTCAGGGGACATGAATTCTTTGAGTGAGAGTCTAGGATCTATCTGAAAGGACATTACATAGGAAGACCTGAGGTTGGGAGCACCAAATTATGGAATCCAGCAAAGCAAGAGCAAGAGCAACCGCCACTCCCGGGTGCTTTGGCTCAATCCAATTCCTGACTTTCAGCTTGTACACAAGTAACCTGTATACCAGGGCCTGGAGATCAGGCCCAGAGTGCTGTCTGTAAATCCTGTAGGAAAAGGGAAGTTAAAACAGGCAGATGGGGCTGGATTTTGAGAAGAGACATTTATGTTGGATTTAATTTTTGTTCTAGGTCTAACTCCTGTTCGTTCATCCTATTAAGGGACTCCCTCAGGCTAGCCCTTATATTTTTGTGTGTCCTCTATTTAATTTGGTCCTTCCATAAGTAAGATAGTTGTTTGGAATGAGAGCTCTCTAAAAAAAATTTTTTTTCTTTCAGATATAACCAATTCAAAGGATCCATTTTCTGGTCAATTAAGAGTTGGCTCTCATTAATCTCAAAAGCAGCTCCAACTAATAAGCATTTTTTATGGCTTAACCAAGGATGAAAGAGGCACCACAAGAGAATGCAAAAATGCAGCCCTCACGAGATCTAAAAAATATACTCCCAGACCTAGACTGAGAAAGGCAAAGGAGTTCATTGCACAGGCAGCAAGGACAGCACTGTGGAAACAGTGTCTCCAGTTTCCCACAATAACGCAAGACACCTCTAGTCACTGCTGCTAATTTGTGACACAGGCAGGTCCCTCTGGCATGGCACTAATGAGACAACGAAGGTTGAGACAACAAAGGCCCCTTCTACACTGGGACCCCTTACAACCATTTCCCCCTGAGAGCTGGCACAGTTGAACAAAGAGATCATCACTTGTGACTTTATGTCTGGGAAACCAGTCTATTCCCCTGGCCACTAAAAGGCCCCCTGGTTAAGTGCACCTTCCAGCTGACAGAGACCAGAAGAGAATATTCTCACTGGTCAAATACCCAAGCTCTTTGGATACTGAACAAGACAAAAAAGAAAAGCCCCATCTGTTTTCTACATAGGGGATCCACAGTAAAGTAAACAAATGTCAGTCTAGTGAGAACCATGAACTCACCAGTCTATGAGGCTGCCTTCTATAAATACAGGTTTATAGAGCCTGTATCTGCATTCCACCTTATAATTTTTCCTCTCTAAGTCAAACAACACAATGGAAAGGAAAACAGCAACCATCTCTGGAGGAAAGGATCAGTAAAACCAGGAGTGCTCATTATAAATCTGTAGCAGGGTCCCTATACCCAAGGAAATAGTTCCACAAATATTTCCTCTTGCTATGTAAACTTAGAAAAATTTAAAAAAAAAAAATTCCACCTGGCTCATTTCCACCTGACTCTACAGGTAAAGATCCAGGAAACTAATGAGGTAAGAATTTTTACCTTCTTTGGCACTTGTCAGAGACCCCAGGATATCTATGCTGCAGCAGTGAGCAGTGTCAAGCCAGCAAAGTATCCTGCCAATTATGCCAATTATTGGGGAGGAAAATAATTTTATTTTACCCTTATAGGTTCTTTGGCTGGTCTAATAAATTAACATAAAAGAGGTTGACAGGAGGAAAACAAATTTGATTACATATATTTATGGGAACCCCATAAGAATATGAGACTCAAGGATGAGCCTAGCAATTGAGGCTTGCTAAGGAATTGGATAGGAGTCTGGACTTCCAAGGGGAAGAGGTGATTCATAGACAATAAAAAGAACAGAAGTTTGGTAATTATATGTTTGTTCTGCTATACAGTTTTTAAAAAGTTATCTCTCAGGAATAGCTTTCTTTCTGGGCCAGGCTCCCTATCTAACTTATTTTAGGGAGTTCAAGGGAGAGGTAAAAGGTTTTCTTGAGTCTGCTGGGTCTTGAGTACCATCAGCTGAGAATAGTCCATATGCCAAAGTGGCACATTTTGGGGAGACTTGTTCTAAACCTCTTCAGCATCAATCAGCTTATCAGATTACTTTCCAGCCTGAAAACATACTGTTCTATAAGGAAAGGCAACCCATTAGCCCATTTAAATCAACTGATTTTTTCCAAGGTTGACCTTAGTCGGGGTATTTCCCTAAAAAGAAGAGCCTCTTGATCTAAAAGTAACAATTCTGTCACCAGATATTTACCATCCCTTTGGAACCCACTTGTCAACCTCTCTGTTTGGGGGAGAGTAGTGCTTGCCCCTCTAACTGTCTGCCGCAGTTTGCTGAGTGCAGCTAAGTTTCTAAGGCAGTGATTCTCACTAGCATTATTTACATCAGCTGTGACCTTGTTAGAAACACAAATTTCAGTCCCCAGACCAGTCTACTGAATCAATGGAGACCAGGAAACAGTTTTAACAAGCTCTCCGGGGGATTCTTACACATGTTGAAGCTTGAATACTATTGATCTAGAAGAGAGTTAACTCTTCTAGAATATCTAGAATATAGCTTGTTCTCTCTGACATAGCCCAACTAGGTCCTACCTAGCCAATTCCAAGGACACCTAAGCTAGACCTTTGCCCAATCTGAAGTTGAGAAAGGAAGTTTTCAAGATTTTAAAGTATCAGGTTCACCTTTTGCCTCTAAGTGGTTGAAGTCCCCTTGATAGTAGCTATACTTTAATGAACGTATTTTTATATATTTAAGAAAATACACAGTGAACAAATCTTTTAATTTAGAAATTCTTTTAAAAATAAATATTAATTTTAAAAAATACCCATGTGTATTTTCAAATACATTTATATATATATATGAGATATTTATTCATTTTAAAGATAATTTTTGATGGGTTGTATATTTGAATCCATAGTAATGTCTCAGCGCATTCAGCTTCTGCTGCCACAGACAGGAACCACTCATCTAGACCAAAAAAAAAAAAAAAAAAAAGAGAGAGAGAGAGAGACATAGCAAGAATTTAGATCCATCCTTTCACTGGAATAAAGCCTACCTTCTGAATTTCAGTTTCCTGAGAAGTTCCTCTAATTAACAACAGAAATTTGTACCCCTTTGCCCTGAAAAACCCCTTAGGCCCCTTAACTAGAACTTCAAAGGGACAAGCATATCAAGCTATAACCCAAAAACCTGCTGTCTGTATAGAGGATGTACATTTACAGAGCTGGGCAAACTTTTGTTTTGTTGCATAGTTTCCAGTGAGAATGGAACTTCAATTAAGTACATACATATTTTTGAAATAAAACTTTTGTTGAAATTGGTTTTTTTTTAATTAAGAAAAAAAGGTCTAAAATGCAGTCACATGTGCTAGACCCTACAGCAGCAAACCAAGACCTCATACCCAAACTACTTGCAGTTTCAGCCTCACCCAGGAATATAACCTCTAACCAACAAATCTGGGATCTCGTGGTCAGCACTAGTGCAGAAACCCACCTGGTAGACCCCTCCTGTTCCCAGCAGGAAGGTGACCTTGTCCGAAACAATCCACTCTGTTAATAACTTCCTTCCTCTGCCTCCTTCGGCCTATAAAATTCTTCCATTCTTTACAAGTTTTTCTTCTTGCTAGGTGGGATGCTGCCCGATCCATGAGTTGCTGAATATAGCCAATTAGATCTTCAAATTTATTCAGTTGAATCAACTTTTAACTAAATATACATACAGAAATACACACAAATCATAAATATGTAAGTCAGTGACTTTTTACAAAGTGAACACAGCCATATACCAATACTCAGGTTAGGAACAGGAACTCTAACTGATCTCCAGAAACCCCCTCTAGCTCTGTGCTAGATACCACACCACCCCTGGGTAACCAGCACCCTGCTCTTTAAAACCACTGATTGGTTTTGCTCTTTTTGTACTTTATTTAATTATATAGTGAATTTTTTTTTTGTGCCTCATTTCTTTGGCTCGACATGTTTGTGAGATTCATCTCTATTGTGGCATGTAGAAGTAGTTCATTTGTTCTCATTGCTAAATAGTATTTGATTGTTTGATGCTTCCACAATTTATTTATTTAATCTAAATTTTATTTTCAATTTGGGATTATCATGAAAAGTATCATTTGTATACGTGCGTCTGTGTGTGTTTTGTTTTTTAAGATTTTTTTTTCTTTAAGAGAGAGAGAGAGAGCACAAGCAGGAGGGGCAGAGGAGGGAGCAGAAAATTTCAAGCAGATTCCATGCTGAGTGCTGAGCATGGAGTCTAACATGAGGCTCAACTCAGGACCCTGAGATCATGACCTGAACTAAAACCAAGAGGTGGACACTAAACCAGTTGTGCCACCCAGGTGTCCCACGAAGGGTACTGTTTTGAATATTCTTATAGTTGTCTTTTGGTGAATGTATATGCTCATTTCTCTTGGGCACATATCAGGAGTGGGGTGCTGGATCATAGTGTATGTGGGTGTTTAGCTTTACCATGTAATGCTGAACAGATTTGAGTGGTTGTACTCCCCTGAGATTCGACACAGGACAATAATGCCTACCATTTTCACTTATGTCCAACATTATAAAGCCATAGCAACAGCTAATAAGAATGAAGAAATGGCATAATGAATGCAAAAGATAAAACAAAGTTGATATTATATTACATATTATGCAGACAGAAAATCCAAAGTAATCTACAACTAGATTAATAAATGAATTTAACAATGTCATTGAATACAAAGTTAATATTTATAAAAATCAACTATAATTTTATCTAACAGCAAACAAATAGAGAATTAAAAAATTTATGATATAAATTATTTGGGGAGAATATTTAACAGAAGACTAACAAAACCTCTAGTCTGAAAACCACAAATTATTACCAAGAGAAACGAAAGAAGAACTACATTAATGGAAGGGTATGTAATGCTCATGGCTTGAAAACTTTAGTGTTAGAATCTCAGAGTATGGAGTCAATGTAATCTCAAACAAAATCCTGCCAGAGCTTATTTGGTGGTATGAAAAGAAAACTTTCCACAGATGATTTACTGATCTACTAGACGTTTATTCAGCAATTCATCGCTTGGGTAGCCTCCACTCTGGCACATAGAAAGGCATTCTGAAGAATGAGAGATTTGTATAGATGAAAGTGAGCAAAATGTAAAACTCGGGTTTTTTTTTTTTTTTTTTTTTTTTTAAATCTGGTGCAAAAGGAAGTTCTACTGGGCATTTGCTGATTGGTTAAAGTGGGGTTATTTCATTGCATGGAGCCAAGGGAAGTCTTAGATCTGGGTCAGACAAGTTGTGCTGAGTGAGCAAGTACTGACTGCTTGACCTAGGCCTGCCTTTTGGTTGGAAGACACAAGGGTAGAAGGTTAGGTGAGTTCTGTGGGGCTTAGCAGGAGCAACTCCATCTTGGGACAAGAACAGACACTTTATTTTTACCTTTTTAAAAGTTTATTTGTTTATTTATTTGAGAGAACAGAGAGCAAGAGCAGAGTGAGAGTGATAAGTAGGCTCCCCGCTGAGTGGGGAGACCAACATGAGGCTCAATCTCAGGACCCCAGCATGAAAACCCTAGCCTAAGGCAGACACTTAACCAACTGAACCACCCAGGCGTCCCCGAGGCCAGACACTTTAACACTGGAAACTGACGAGCCAAATCTAACATTTATATAATAATGCAAGGGCCAAAAATAGCCAAAATAATTTTGAGGAAGAGGAAACTGGACGTTTTGCTCTGTCAGATATTATTACATATTCTAAAGCTACAATAATTAAAACAGTGCGAAGATAGACAAATAGAATGAAACAGAAGAGAATCAGGAAACAAACTCATGGTTCCAAGAGTAGACAAGTAGAAGAATGGATCTGGAGGACTTCATCCCTCCAGATATCAGGATCTATTATAAAGACAGTGTGATATTAATGCAAACGTCGACAAGCTAACCAGCAGAACTAAAAGAAAGTCCAAAAACAGGCTCACACATATACAATTGTGTGTGTGTGTGTGTGTGTATTTCACAGAGGTTGACACTGGTACGATGAGGAAATGAAGGTGTCTTCAAATGGTGGTGGTTCCGAAAAGTAGACATTGTATGTTTCCATTCATATGAAGTTCTAATATAGACAGCAGACATTTAAATGAAGATCATATAAGTAGCAGAGTAGTGCTTATCTATGGGGCAGTCAGAGTGGGATGGAGATGTTCACTGTGAAGGAGCATGAGAGAACCTTCTGGGACTCGGGAAATATTCTATATCTCAATCTGGGTTCCATATAATACATATTTTTGTATCTATGTACAAAAATTTGTTGAGCTATACATTTAAGATTTCTGTACTTTATTGTATGCATGATAACCTCAATAAACACTTAAAAATTTAAATAAATAAGAGTAAATCGTGGTTTGATTTTCTTTGGGTAAATACCGAATAGAGGAATTATTGGAGCACATGGTATTTCTATTTTTATATTTTTGAGGAACGAACTTCCTATTTTCCACAGTGGCTGTACTGATTTACTTACATACCCACCAACATGAGGGTTCTTTTTTTCCTACATTGTCACCAATGCTTGTCATTTCTTGTTTTGTTGAGAAGATACTTGTGCCTCTGTGTTTACTGCAGTATTACTTATAATAGCCAAGTTATGGAAGCAGCCCAAGTGCCCATTTATAAATGAAGGGATAAAGAAAATGTTAGAGGGGCACTTGGGTGGCTCAGTGGGTTAAAGCCTCTGCCTTCAGTTCGGCTCATGATCCCAGGGTGCTGGGATCGGGCCCCAGATTGGGCTCTCTGCTTGGCAGGGAGCCTGCTCCCCCTGCTCTCTCTCTGCCTACTTGTGATCTCTGTCTGTCAAATAAACAAATTAAATCTTTAAAAAAAAGATAATGTTAGATTGCATTTCTATTATATATATATTCTACTACCTGTGTGTGTATATATATTTTATATATATGTACATATATATGTAAATAAAATATTACTCAGCCATAAAAAAGAATGAGATCTTGTCATTTGTGACAACATGGATGAACCTAGAAGGTTTTATGCTAACTGCATGCCAGAGAGAGAAAGACAAATACTATTTGATTTCACTTATATGCATAATCTAAAAAACAAATGAATAAACAGCAGAAGCCGATCTATATATACAGAGAACAAACGGATGGTTGCTAGAGCAGAGCAGGATCGAGGGATGGGCAAAACAGGTGAAAGGAGATGGGAGATACAGGCTTTCAGTTACTGAATGAATAAGTCAGAGGAGTAAAATGTGCAACACAGAAAATACAGTGAATGATACTGTAATAGTATTGTATGGTGATGGGTGGTAGCTACACTTGTGGCGAACATAGCCTAACTTATAGAGTTCTTGAATCACTATGTTGTAAACTTGAAACTAATGTAACATTATGTGTCAGCCGTACTCAGTTTCTTTTAAAAAGATAAATGGTGCTGGGATATTTAGAAATATATTTAGAAATACATTTAGAAATATATCTAACATGATATTTAACAGGCTTACGTCACCTAGGGAACATAGCCGAAAGCTGTACACAGCTTCCAAAGCCACACAATGTACTTTGATTTTCTCAAATTGCCAGCAACAACAATGTATAGATATGAAGCTCAGGGGATGTAGATGAGAATTCACTCACCGTGACTCCATATTTTACCGTCATAAACTATATCTGCTGTCTAAGTTTGTACCAAATGCAATTAATGATTCTAACAAAAATGTTAATATTTATTCAACTTAATGTATAGCTTCCAAAACAGCTTTGGTAAGATCCCAAATAAGTTATAGCTTTTTTAAAAAATCATCAATAATACAAGAAACATTAGGTGTTGGTGAGGATATGGAGAAAGGTGAACCCTCTTGCATTCTTGGTGGGAATGCAAACAGGTGCAACCACTCTGGAAAACAGTATGGGAGTTCCTCAAGAAGTTAAAAATAGAACTACCCTATGATCTAGCAATCATACTACTGGGTATTTACTCAAAGAACCCAAAAATATTAATTCAAAGGAATGCATGCAGCCCAATGTTTATTGCAGTGTGAATCACAATAGCCAAATTATGGAAACAGACTAAGTGTCCCTTCATGGATGAATGAATAAAGAAGATGTGGTATGTATATACAATGGAATATTAATAGGTCATAAAAATGGGGCTAGAGAGTATAATGCTAAGCAAAATAAATCAGAGAAAGACAAACGCCGTATGATTTCACTTGTATGTAGAATTTGAGACACAAAACAAACAAGCAAAGGGGAGAAAAGTGAGAAGCAAACCAAGAAACAGACTCTTAACTGTAGAGAACAAACTGATGGTTATGTAACCAGAGGGGAGTGAGGGCAAGGGAATGGGTTAAGTAGATGGTGGGAGTTGAGGAGGACACTTGTGATGAGCACTGGACGTTGTATGGAAGTGCTGAATCACTATGTTATACACCTGAAACTAATACTACCCTGTATGTTAACTATACTGGAATTAAAATTTTAAATTTTTTCAAAAATAACTATGTAACCCAACTACACAGCATATATGGTAGACTTCCAAATGAACTTCCATTGTCTCTGAGTATCCTGGTTATCAATTCATGGCCTTTAAGCTCCAAAACCTCCTTTTTTGTCTTCTCTGTGAAAAACAGATCTGGGTCCTTTCAACATGTCCCCCGCCCCCCTGCTAGCTGACCTGATGTTCATCTTTGTCAGAAGAGATCAGTGAAGAGACATCACAAGAGAAAAGGATTTCCCTCCTGACTCCAGCGTGATTTTTCAGCAGGTTCCCATAGTTCAGGAGGCTTCTCCAACCCTGAGTTCCTGCATCACCCTGTTCCTTGGGTGCTTTATGCAGCAGAGTACCTTCAGTGAGATATCTCCCATGAATAGCTTTCCTGGGCCCCCTCGATAGCTGATTTCTAGCAGCCTTCAGAAAGCCGTGTAGTGGGTTGAATTGTGGCCTTCCAAAAAGATGTCTCCTCCAAGCCTGTGAGTGTGGCCCTATGAAGAAACAGGATCTCTGTGGATGTAATTAAGGGAAAGGTCTCAAGATGAGATCATTGTAGGTTATCTGGGTAGGCGCTAAATCCAATGACAAGTGTCCTTAGAAGGGCAGAGAGGGATGTCTGGGTGGCTCAGTTGGTTAAGCTGCTGCCTTCGGCTTGGGTCATGATCCCAGGGTCCTGGGATCGAGTCCCACAACGGGCTCCTTGTTTGGGAGGGAGCCTGCTTCTCTCTCTGCCTCTGCCTGCCTCTCTGCTTGCTTGTGTTCTCTCTCTCTCTCAATCTCTGACAAATAAATAAATAAATAAAATCTTAAAATAAAAAAAAAGGGTAGAGAGAGATTTGAAACGGGAAATAGCAACGAACTGATGGAGGCCCAGAAACACCTGCAGCTGCCAGAAGCCAGCAGAGGCAAGAGAAGATTCCCCTCCACCCACGGTGACTTCAGAAGAAGAAGAGCCCCACAGATGCCTTCATTTCTGACTTCTGGCTTCCAGAACTGACAGAGAATGGATTGCTGTTGTCTTAAGCCACCAAGTGCATGGTGAGGTATTTGGGCAGCCAGCTGTACAGGATTTCTGGCAAGTTCCACTGCTGTAGTTCCACAGGGTCTCCTCTGCCATTTGGTATGTCAGAGGCATGGCTTCTCAAGGAGGTGTGGCTCTCAACACCAAGAGGGTGTCTGTGATAGGGGGCGAGTAGAGGGGGTGCCCTTCCTTGGACACTCTCTCAGCTAGAGGGGTAACGGTTATACTTACTATGCTTTTTTCTTTTCTTAAGATTTTATTTATTTATTTGAGAGAGAGAGAGAGAGAGCATGATTGCGGGCTGTGGGGGGAGAGGCAGAGGGACAAGCAGACTCCCCATAGAGCAGGGAACCCAATGTAGGGCTCTATACCAGGACCCCAAGATCATGACCTGAGCTGAAGACAGACGCTTAACTGACTGAGCTACCCAGGCACCCCTGTACCTTCTACTCTTATATTCTTCAGAGTTCTTTGTACTTTTCTAGAGAATCATTTGTTACTCCAGTGTCCTGTTATAGTTAATGAACCTTTACATTTTCTCTCTTCAAATTATTGTGTGATAACTCTCTTCTGATTAGACCCAGATTGATACTCTGAGAAATAAGAAGACTTAAAAAATTGTGTTTCTAAATTTAACTTCTTTGTTTTTTAAAAAGATTTTATCTATTTATTTGACAGAGAGAGAGAGAGAGAGCGTACAAGTATAAGCAGGGGGAGAGGGAGAGGGAGTAGCAGGCTCCCCACGCAGCAGGAAGCCTGACTCAGGGCTCTATCCCACCCTGAGAAAAATACCTGAGTCAAAAACATATGCTTAACTGACTGAACAACCCAGGTGCCCCAAAATTTAACTTCTTGAATGAAGAAATGTCCACACTTTGTTCTTGATAATTGGTTATAATATTTAATTACTAAATAAATGAATGAATGATACACATATCTATGGAATTCACCTATCCTGCCTTATGCACTCCTTCCCCTAATAAATAATCATATCAAAGAGGAGGATAAAAACAAAATTAATGAGGCTGAGTCAATTGGATAAGTATATGAAAAAATAAATCTTGACCTTCTAATGCAGACCATTCACAGTAATCAATTCTGATGGACTAGAGAGTTAAATACAGAAAGTAAATATAAAGATTTGAGGGGAAAAATATGAAAAAAGACATATTGCAAACTTAATGGGACATAGAAAGCATGCAACATAACAAAGAAAAAATATAAGTTGAGCTACTTTAAATCAAGAACTTCTGTTCAGCGAGCGACAGCATTAGGAAAGGGAAATGGTGAGCCACAGCCTGGAGAAGTGTTGCAACAGATAGATTTAACAGATGACTCAGGTCCAGAATGCATGAAGACTGGCTACAAATCAGTATGTAAAAGAAAAAAGGAAAATGGACAAGAAATCTGAATAGGCATTTTTATGGAGAGGATATTCAGATGGCCAGTCAACTTTTCTAGGCGTCATTAGAGATTACAAAGTAAATCCACAACGACATCATTCCTCACCCCCACCAGAATGGAACAATCACAGTTCTTCCCCTGGGGTGAATAAGTATGTTTTGACTGGGGGAAGTAAGGTTCTAGTGAGTCAAGCCTCATTGAACAATTCTAGAGGACAAAAGGTTGCATAAAATCTGTTAAAAGGAGAAGTTGCCTGAGAGGGATAAATATGTAACTTGCCAAATCATTTTGCCTTAAGCAGTTTTGGAAGGAAGTATGAATAATGGGTGAAGGAAGGCAAAAACTAGGTAACGATGACCAGGATTCTGAAATGATTCATTTTTTAATACTTTATTACAACCATATTCTTTTGTATGTGCCAGAGGGTTTTTAAGTCTTAATTTCTGAAATCTAGGATGTACCCATCAATGTCTTAGGAAGAAACAGTACACTCAAAAAGGGTAATTCAAGAGTGTTGGAGGACAGGACAATTCACAAAGTTGTGAACAAGATTAAACAAAATCAATAAAGCAGGATGACACCCCTTAGGTCAGCAATGGTGAAGAAATCCTACCATGGATGGGTCTGAAGGTACAAAGGAAAGGAAGGGAACAGTTACCAAACCCAGAGGGCAGGCATGAGAGGGCCGACAGATGGGCACAGTGGCTTTCTTTAGAGAAACACAGTTGTGCAGTCCAATGACTTTTAGCAGGAAGACAAACTGTGTTAGTTTCCTACCGCTGCTGTGAAAAGTTACCACAAACTTTGTGGATTAAAACAAATTTATTATATTAAAGTTCTGGAGTTCAGAGTCTGGAAATGCTTTTTACTGCTCTAAAATCAAAGGGTTCGTGGGGCTGTGTTTCTTCTGGAGACTTAAAGGGAAAATCTAACCCTTGCCTCCTCCAGCTTCTAAAGGCCTCCCACATTCCTTGGCTCATGGCCCCTTCCAATAACAGCATCACTCTGACCTCTGCACCCATTATCACATCAGCTCTTCTATTCTGACCTTTCTCTTCCCTCTCTGATCTTTCAAGGACCCTTATAATTACATTGAACATACCCAGGTAATCTCCCCATCTTGAGATCTTTAATTTAACCACATCTGCAAAGTCGTCTTTAGCAGGGGTTATAGATGAGGACACGGACATTTTGGGGAACCATGGTTTCTCTCTCCTGACCCTGATATCCTGCTGGTGTCTCTCATTGGCGAGAAACAGATAGCCAGAGGCAAGTAAACCATCTATGTCTATAGAAGCCAACCTCTGGGGCACACAAGGGGAGAGAAGGGTGAAGTATACATCTGCAGTTGCAAATGTAGACTATCTGGTACAAAGGTAATTAAGAATTTTATACATACTCGGCACCTGGTGGCTCAGTTGGTTAAGCATCTGCCTTCGCTTCAGGTCATGATCCTGGAGTCTTGGGATCGAGGCTGGCAGATCAGGCTCCTAGCTCCACAGGGAATCTGCTTCTCTCTCTGACCTTCTCCTCTCTCATGCTCTCTCTCACTGTTTCTTTCTCAAATAAATAAATACAATCTTTAAAAAAAAAAAAGAATTTTATACATACTGACAGATAATTTCTTTGTTCTTATTAAGAAAGTAATATATGTGCAGCTGATTGGACAGAGATTGATGCCAAACTTAAGCTGATCTAATCAGAACCTCCCTCTCAGAAATTTAGAATCAGGCCTATCAGTTTTTCTCTGGCGGTAAATGGAGTGAAAATACGAAGCCATTATCCCACCATTAAGGCCAGAGAAGCAGAGAAAGCATGTAGTTAGAATAATTTTCAAACTCTCAATTTTAAATATATTTTCAGACATGCTAAAAGATATGTATATATGTTATATATGAAAATTAAAAACGACCCAGTTATTAACTACAGAAAAAAATTAATGTCAAAGAAAGGAAATAGCTTCTTTTTCTGCAGTCTCTATCCCTGTTAATGGCAACACTCATTTGCCCAAGCCCCAAACCTGGGAGTTATTGTCAACATCTCCGTTTATCTTCGGTGTTTAATGGGTCACTTGGTTCTGCTGATTCTTGCCTTCTAAATTTCCCAAATTGATACTATACTCTCTTTCTCCTTCTCCTATTATTTTTAGTTCAGGTTTCATCATTTTCCTGTTTGTCTCCTGTCTTATCCAATTATATGACATTTCATTTCGATTTCCTGAATGCCAGCACAGTGCATGGGATATAATAGATACAGAATATATGTGGTTGAGAGAATGATTGAATGAATCTCTGATGGACATTTAGATTGTTTCCAACTTTCCTATCCACATAAAAATGCTGTAGTATCTTTTTCGGATATAACTCCTCCCTCCTTTTTTAAAAGGATTATTTCACTTGGATAAATACCCAAATGGATAATTATTGGCAAAATTTTTACTGTTATTTCCATTTAGATTTTCCCAGAAGCGAGACCTAAGGCAGAGATTTGAGTGTAAGTTGGGTATGTGGAAGGTGATGCCAGGAAACATTGGTAAGAGAGTGTGGAAGGGAGGCAAAGCAAGGAAGGGAGCTAATAAAGGGTTTGCTAACAACCAGTTACCACCAAAGGCAGCTGGACTTCAGTCCCACTGGGGAACCCTGAGAGGAAGTATGGAGCATACTGTTGAGTTATCCAAACTGAAGGGCAAGGAAGCTGGGGTGTTATCCACCAACTCCCCAGCTGTCATAGTTTTAAGTGCCAGGAATGGCCAGCGATCCCTGTACGGAGGGATGAGATTACTCCAAACCTTGCTGTGAAAGAGAGAAGGCAAGGGAGTGAAACGCTCAGAGACGAAGACCCTTTGCTCTTTTTTGCTCCTGCTTTCATTGGACCTTCAGGGTAATCATAAATTCTATCGCCATTTCTCAAGCATGTAATGTGTGACAAGGGGTCCTACTGGAACTTGGAGGATCTGTTTACAAGAAAGATATGATCTGTGTGCTCTACGAGTTCTGCTAAACAGGCCCAGGAGACAATGCAGACATCTCTTAGATCACAGGGCCCTGGTTTGGGCTAAGGAATCTTTGGAAAAGGCAACTCTTCACGGCATTCCAACAGCAGAGTGGTCACGCAAGCCTCAGCATTCTAAAGGTCTATGCCCTTCTCTGAAAACTTCCCTGCCCTCAGCGGCCTCTGTATTATATTTAAACAAGCCAGGAATTCTGGATGATTTCAAGCTCTACATTAATCCCAACACTGAAGAATGCTTCTAGAGGTTATTAGCTCTCTGGCACTTCCAACTTTCTCTGTGTGTAAGCAGAATATGTTCCCTACTATAAACCAAAATTCATATGTTGAAATCCTAACCCCAATGTGGTGGTATGATGAGATGGGGCCTTTGAGGGTGATTAGGTCATGATGGTGGGGTCCTTATGAATGGGATTAGTGCCCTTATAAAAGAGAGCACAGAGGGCCCTCTTGATCTTTTTTCCATTATGTGAGGACACGTTGAGAAGACAGAAAGCAGATGGCCATCTATGAACCAGAAAGCTGTCTGCTCCCAGACACTAAAGTTGCTGGCACCATGATCTTGGATTTCCCAGCCTCTAGAACTATGAGGAATAAATGTTGGCTTAGACATTATTTTTGTTAAAGCAAACCAAATGGTCTAAAAGGGTACCCATGGTCAGAACTTCTTTAAGCAGATAACCTCTGAGAGCGGGGGTAAATGTTGAGGGCATGTGGGCAAGGCACGTAGAACATCTACTGAAGATGTTTTTATAGCTTTTGAAATGCACTGCTAAACTGATTTATGAAAGAATAGAACCAATGTGTACTACATGAAGAAATCTAAAACTATATGAGTTTACCCACACCCTTACTAACATTAGTAACCATAATTATCCTTTAAAAACTTAGGATATTTGAATGCTCTATATTGTTTTCCTTTTGCTTTCTTTTTACCTGTAATTCTCCCCACTTCCTACAATTTCATGCTTATGTGTAAATTGAGCTGTTTCTAAAGTGAATAGCAACTAAATCAATATAAAATCACAAAAAATTAATGTTGCAAAGACACTTTCATGCCTAGCTGGGACAGAGACTCTAGACAATTTTAATTGATATTTTAATTATTTAAATAGATTTAAATAATATTTAATTATTAGAAAAGTTCACATTTTTTATTAGAAAAGTATATGCTTGGCTATTGAATACACATTCAAATGCCTAAATCTTACTCAGCTGCACTCAGCATCGTATCAGTAAGAATTCTATCTCTGAGCACCTTTCACTTCCTGGCCTAGGGTCCCTCTGATGCTGTAACATGGCAAACCCTAAAGTACCCATTATTTATCCAAACATACGTAACTTAGAAGGGCAGTTAGGTTAGTGGGGTCACTCTTGACAAATGATTTCCTCTTTCATCCCTCAGGCACACAATTCTGAGATATGTTTCTTAAGGTTTCTCATAAGGTCCTGGTAGGAATGGGCGCCATTTGTCCCTAGAGATGGCCAACATGATAAGGCATTTTCTTCCTGTTAGCTTTTTCTCCTTACCTCTTCTACTCCCCATCCCACACCATTGCTCTCTAGACACACTTTTGCAGGTAATGCACCTGCACATAAGCCCTTATCTTGGACTCTGTTTTCAGGGTTCAGAAGTTGCCATGGATAGCAGACTCTCTGGATGGGTTTTTGGAGCTGTGTTGCACAGCAATATGGACCCAGTTGCTGGAGGTACATGTATGCAGTAACATCACAATTGCTAAGGATATCACCTGTGGTGGCTTGGATGAGGTGGGAGTAGTTGGTTAAACATCTGACTCTTGATTTCAGCTTAGATTATGGAGTCAGAGTTCTGAGATCAAGTTCTGCGCTGGGCTCTAGGCTCAGCAGGGAGTCTGCGTCTTTCTCCCTCTCCTTCTCCCTCTGCCCTTCTCCTTGCTCATGCTCTCTCTCTAAAATAAATACATAAATCTTTTAAAAGATTAAAATTTAAAAATTTTAAAAGTATAACAGTTAATAATTGTTTAAGATTTTATTTATTTATTTATTTAATTTATTCAACAGAGAGGCGAGAGAGGGAGAAGCAGATTCCCAGCTGAGCAGGGAGCCTGATGCAGAGCTCAATCCCAGCACCCTGGGATCATCACCTGAGCTGAAGGCAGAGGCTTAACGCCTGAGCTACTCAGGTGCCCTAATAAACAATTTTTAAAAACTTTTAAAAACCAGAACAGAGTTTTCCTTTAAGGATGTTAACAGGGTGTCAGTCATGATCATGCAATGCTTAACAGAGAAGAGCAGTGGGCAAAGACCCCACAGTGTGGGCCTGTAAGACCCTCGGGATCTGACCCCTGAATGAATTCCCTCCTCTTCCCACCCCTTCGCTTGCTACTCTACCCATTCTTCATATCTTGGTTTAGATATTATTTTCTCTGTGAATTTTTCCTGTTTCCTGTTCCTTAAGACTGAGCCATATTTCCCTCCCTTGTTGTGAGCAGCCCAAGTGCTACCTCGTATCATCTACCACTCTATTATAAATTCCTGCTGGTTCATCTCATCACCTAGACTGCCAGATTCTTGAGGACAGGGGCTATGTGGAATTCAACTCTACATTTCCCATCCAGCACGGTTCCCAGCACTGTTCCCAGCCCTGAGTGCATGCCTCATACATTTCTGCTGTATCACATAGATTCTTGGCCCAGACAGGGTGCTGCAGGGGGATCCATGCTGTCAGAGGGTATGAAGAAGATGCCAATAGGAAATATTCAGGACACCCCCTACTGGAAATTGTATTGCCTTATGCTGGTTCTCAGGAAGAGAAAGTAAATTCACTTAATTTTTTTAAGACTTTATTTATTTATTTATTTGTCAGAGAGAAGGACAGAGAGAGAGAGAGGAAGAGATAGAGCGAGCGCACGCACAAGTAGGGGGAGCAGCAGGCAGAGGGAGAAGCAGGCTCCCCCTCCCCGAGCAGGGAGCCTGATATAGGACTCAGTCCTAGGACCCCGGGATCATGACCTGAGCTGAAGACAGACCCTTAACTGACTGAGCCTCCCAGGC
The DNA here is from genome assembly GCF_011764305.1 of Mustela putorius furo. Lineage (NCBI taxonomy): Eukaryota > Metazoa > Chordata > Mammalia > Carnivora > Mustelidae > Mustela > Mustela putorius. Next base: position 6,143,999 of record NW_025422010.1, on the reverse strand, counting down.
GTCCCTAAACGCACTTAATTTTAGTTAAAAACACAATAACTGATCTTTAGGTGTCATTTTCATTTTAGCAGTCCCCTTTAAATGCCGCGTTATGTTTTATTTAATCAGTCCTCTATTGTTGGACATTTACATTGTTTCCAACTTTTCGCTGTTATAAATAACAGTAAAATAAAGAGCATTTTGATGCATGTTGCCAAAATTTCCCTCTAGAGACACTATACTAATTCACTTCCCGACAGCAGTGTGCTCTGTGTGACTGGGGCATGTTAGCCTGGAAATAGGAATATGCCACGAGAAACCAGCAATGCCCCTAGGTTGTGCAGTGCCCTGGACAAAGACACACAACTTGTTTTGAAACAAATATATGCACAGTTTGTTGAAGAATGTCTTACAAAATTCATAGGACCATTTGATATATATGGATTTACTGATACAGATTTGGAACAGTGGATCAAAAAGGGATATTTCTATATTTATTTATCACCCAGGCAGTACTCATGAAGACTCTTTGCTGTGTCCAGGCACCAACTCTTCCTGTTCTGTATTGTCAAGTCGCCATTCTGGCTTGTGTTAGAGTTCCCATTTTGAGAAAAAGCAGTCATGTATGTGGCCATTACTTGCAATGCCATGGTGCTGGCACCTGTTCGTATTGACACGATGGAGACTTTCCTGACTCTTGAGGCTCCTTGGAACCGTGACACTGTGGCATCATTGCTGAGGAGGCCAAGGCATGCTGTCTGCCCAATGCTATAAACGCTCTCCAAGTTTTTCTTTGTGCTTTGCTGATGTGGCCACCAATGCCAGGATTTCCCAGAGTGCAGGAAGATGCAAATGAAGGTTTATTTTCCTGTCTTGGTAAGAGTATTGTTTGGAATTTTATAGCATAGTGGTAGAACAACAGCTTTCCAACCATGTTTTTTCTTTATCCCTTTGGGCTATAGTTGCAGCACTTTTAGAATGTGGTCTCCTTCAATGTTGACCCCACCATGCTTTCCATACTACCACCAGCAGGGGTGAGAGGGCAGGCAAGGAGCCGATGGACCGAGCAAGAAGTTCATCCTGAAGGACTTAAGACTGACCAGGGAAAGCAAGACATCATCCCATTGGCTGAGTGTAAGAGAGAACATCAATTGGAAGGTCCTGTTGGGGTCCAAGAACAAAGATCATACAAACTCTCAGAAGAGATGACATATGGCATGGTGTCCACAGAGGGTCCAAAGTCACAACTTTGGGTACCAGAGGGGGTGTGCAGGGTAAAGACACCTGCTGCCTGCTCTGCTGGCCTCAGTTGCTATTGACCACAGGCAACATCCAATCTAAATGGGCTATATAGGTCCGCACACAGACTATTAGCAACACTGTGTGCCAAAGATGATTGAAAGTTACCAAAACCAGTGTGTTAGCTCCACTGTTGTGACCCAGTCTCTCAAGATTCTGTGAAAGAAACACTACCAGTAAAAAGTTGTGATGTACTCATAGTCCTCCAGGAAATGCCTTGGTCATGAGAACGAGGAACTACCCCATCAACAGAGAGTCCTCAGTCTCATGGCACTCCCTCTCTTCCACCCCAGCCAGCTCATTGCCTGGGGGGAGTACAGAGAGTCAGAGTGTATACTAAAGAGATATGGGTTCTGAGCTCATGAGGGATCTGGTCTGGGAGCAGGGTGACCACCCAGATGGCCCAGGCTTGGGAGGAGACAGAAAATGTTGAGAAAGGCAGTACACAACAGGCATCTAGTCCCAGATCTTGAGAACACCGCCCATAGCAATAGCTGAATGACTGCTTTTGCAATATATTCACAGAGAGGAAAGATTATTTTTGTTGCCACTGTTGGTGGTGAGTCTAATACCAGTATTAAGCAAATGTGGGAAGTCTTATGCCCTCCAGCCAGGGGTACCCCAGTGCCTTTTAGTCAGATTGCTGGCAAATGTACAGGAATGGTTTTATAGGATAAAGGAGGGAAAATATGGGAACACATAGTTCTCATCAACTAAAAATAACTTTTCATGCTTTTTTATTTATTTTTTTTTAGTGATACTCTTTCAGTTATAAATTTGCTTCGTAGGCTGTTGGATCCTTTACTCCCCTTAGCTAAGCTCTGAGACTAACTTTTTTAAAGTGTTATTGCAAGACAAGCTAATGTTTTCATAGAGCTTGCCAAAATAGATAGGAATGACTTAAGAAAAAAAAAAAAAAAAACCAGTTCCAGGAAATATGTAATGACTTTTTTTAAACAAAGAACACAGAATCTGAAATTGTGAAAAATGCTGTATGATACCCCTTATAACATTTTTGGAATCTTTTTAAAGCGTAAGCTAATAGTCTAATTAACAAAATACAAGGTTTGAAGAACAGTTTGTAGAGTTGTTAAAATCTCTTAAAATGCATTTTTGATCTTTTATAGGCTGGTAAGGACACTCCCTTATTTTACAAGAGTGAATTGTAATTGTTTCTTCATTACACAGACCTTAAACTTGATAGAAATGTTAGTCCTTGACCATCCTATGTTCCTTAGGCTCCAACATCAGCTTTCAAGTGAAAAGTTTGCATAAGCAGTTCTGCCCTTCTGGTTTTCTTCCATGGAAAAAAGAAGAAAAGAAAGAAAGGGAGGGAGGCAGGAAGGAAAGAACGGAAGAGAGAGGCAGAATAGAACATTCTGGATTCACAGTTAACGGACCATCAATCTAATGACACCCAGGTTATGCTGTGTTTGAAGACCATTACCAGCAGATGTTCCTTCCACCTGGATTCTCAGCAATGTCCCCTTGTATTTCTCTCTGGTCTACACAACCAGGTTGCTGGGGAGCAGGCAGGAATTGATGAGAATTATTTTGGAAAACTGACTTCTCTCATTCAGACATAGCTTTTCCGGAGCAGAGTATTTTCAGAACATTTACTGGCAGCATAACATAGATGATATCACAGAAGTAATTCCCGCACTGCTGAGCTGCCTAATTCCCCAGTTAAACACTGCTCTGATGTCAACAGCCTCACAGCCAAGAGGACTGCCAAAGTCATGTTGCACTTAAAAAGACTTCTCACCACCCCAGGAATGCCACTTTCCACTAATATTAATTTCAAATAATTAGTTATTCTTTTTCTTAATCAGTATTTGACTTATTTTAGTTATATAGATTTAGACATACTTTAGTTGGTTGAAATTTGAAATTTTTGTTAAAGATTTTGTTAAAGATTTTATTTATTTTTTTGAGAGATAGAGAGAGAGAAAGAGAGGGAGAGCATGAGTGGGGGGAAGGGCAGAGGGAGAGTGAAAAGCAAACTCCCCACTGAGCGCAGAGCTCAGGGGCTTGATCCCAGGACCCTGTGATCATGACCTGAGCCAAAGGCATATGCTGAACTGACTGAGCCATCCAGGTACTCCTGAGACTTGAAATTTTAAACAAAATTTGAAAATTTCAAATGATTGAGCTTGATCCTATCATGACACCAATGCCATGTAGAGTCAGGGATATGAAAAGACATGAAGTTGAGTTTGAGTGTTTGCCATACCTTTGTCTCAGGTAATATATCATGTAAAAATATGGAAGAATCAAGAATATTGACATTTTGTAGGAATGCCTATTCCTTGCCCACAGAAAGATACCAAAAAGATATCTTATCCTCCTATATTTCTGGTCCCAAGTTTCAACATCTGTAAGAAATAAAATGGCATTTTGTAGATGACCTCTATGGTCCTTATTATTCTAAGAATTCATTGCTTCATGAAAACAGAGAATTCATGCTTGAGCAAAGAAGAGAGTTTAGTGGCCAAGAAAGACCTTCACTATTAGTAACAGTCTTGTTCACATTATGTTGTAATACGGTTCTGGGATGGGTGAGTAGCTGGACAAGAAGGTACTCTGCTATTACAAGGTTGAAGAGTACCCATTCAGTTTCAGTCAATCAACTTCCAGAAAGCATCATATTCACATCTTTAACAATCATAAAACAGAAGACATCCATGGCTGGAATTTTAAGGAGGAGTTACGGTGGGGACTATTTTCAGAACTGTGTGCCGTGTTTAGGGCACTGACAAGAGATGTTGAGACACCCAGGACTAGAAATAGCAGAAGGGTGTGTTACAGGAGCCCAGTGGGAGTTGGTCCTATCACTGACCACAGCCCACAAGGCTGGGACTGACACTTTTCACCCAGGGAAAACCAATCCACAAGCTCAGCTAAGCCAGTCAGGTATTCTTTCTCAAGGAATTGAACTTAATGGCCAGAGATCAAGCCAGCCATATGACGCGAGACCTTTAGCTATAAACTCTGGTGGAGCTACAAGCAGTCAGTAAGATCCATCCAAAGACAGAAATTAAGAGAATCACAGAGGAGTCTTGCCTGGAGGGAGAAAGAGATAGATGGAGAGGATGTAGAAATTAAAGACTGTGGCCCCAGAATCATAGAGAGATATTTTCTCTGATATCTTTAAATTCCCAGTGTACCCCAGCTAAGTTCATTTCAGTCCTTAAGTCATCAATGACTCACTGTACTTACACCCTTTGGTTACACTGGCCCAGAGAAACCCAGATTTTCCTGAGACACCTTTAGTATTCAACTAGTATGTAATGGCTGTACCATAGTCCATTTTATGAAATAAACAAACCATAGTTTATTTATAAATCTCTCATCATCTCTAATATTTTGCATTATAAACATCCTTGTAATCTGAGTCCATCTATCATTTTTTTCTAGAGGTAAATTCCAAGAAGCCGAACTCCTGGGCTATTTGGATAGTTTGATGTGTTTATTACCTTTGGTTTATTACCTTTGGTTCAACTAATTTATACTTGGACAAGCAGTGCATGGCAATCCCGTTTCAACCTATTCCCTAAATACTGCCATTCTTATTTTTCCATACATGCCAATATGTTGGGTTGAAAAGTATTTCATTGTTAATTTTTATTTCATTGATTGAACTTTTTCTCAAATATTGATGGGCACTTATATTTGTATATGTATGTCTTGAGTTTATGACCTTTACTTACTTTCTATTGTTGTAGTCAATTTCTCTTATTGATTTGTAAGAGACTTGAATTAACCCATTGTCTGTTACCTTGGTTTAAATATTTTCCAGTTTATTGTTTGATTTTAAAATTTTGTTTGTGGGTCACTTAAATATCATTCTTCCACTACCTTTTTTCAAAATGTAAAGACAGAATGTGGGATTATTCAGTTAAGTGGTTTGTACTTGTGTTTGGTTTGTACTTTTAGATTCTAATCAATCCTATTAGTCTTTACTTTCATCTAAGGCTTAGCCAGTTCCTCCTCCTCAAGTCTTTGATGGCAGGTTTTTACTCCGGTCCATATGTGCTTGCCTCTAGATGTGAAAGCTGGTGCAACTCTATTCACCTATGAAGGTCTCCTTTCTCTTTAAATTCAGTTAATTGGACTTTATTTCCCACTATTTATTAGGTTCATAGAAAAGTATGATAAATCATACATTATTCAGGTGTTTCTTGCTGTTACTATGACAGGGAAAAATTTTCATGTCCTTTTACATCCTAACTGGAATCAGACTTCAAGATGTCTTAAATTTCCTTGAGTCTTTTTTTTCCTTCCTCACATCCAATTTCTCTGCAGTTCAAGCAACTATATCTACAGTATAAATTTTGAATCTATCCACCACTGTCTCCAATTATTCTACCAATGCTGATATATTCAGTGGATTACTGAAGTAGTCTACTAACTCATCTCCATGCTTGTATTCTTGACAACCTCTATATTCCATTCTCCATGAGAAGCCAGAATACTCATTTAAGTGAAAAATCGGATTCCCTTTTGCAAAATCAACAATTGTTTCTTATTTTATCTGGACTTAAATCCAAATTCCTTATCACAGCCCACAGTGCTCTACATGTGATTCTTTTTTTTTTTTAATGTTATGTTAGTCACCATACAGTACATCATTAATTTTTGATGTAGTGTTCCATGATAGAGTGTTTGCGTATAACACCCAGTGCTCCGTGCAATACACACCCTCCTTAATACCCATCACCAGGCTAACCCATCCCCCCACCCCTCTCCTCTCTGAAACCCTCAGTTTGTTTCCCATAGTCCATAGTCTTTCATGGTTCGTCTCCCCCTCTGACTAGCCCCGTTCATCTTTCCCTTCCTTCTCCTAATGTCCTCCATGCTATTCCTTATGTTCCACATGTAAGTGAAACCATATGATAATTGTCTTTCTCTGCTGGGTTTATTTCACTCAGCATAGTCCCCTCCAGTTCCATCCATTTCGATGCAAATGGTGGGTATTCATCACTTCTGATGGCTGAGTAATATTCCATTGTATATATGGACCACATCTTCTTTATCCATTCAACTGTTGTTCATCCATTCAATTGCTCCTTCCACAGTTTGGCTATTGTGGACATTGCTACCATTAACATTGGGGTGCACATGCCCCTTCTTTTCATTACACCTGTCTTTGGGGTAAATGCCTGTAGTAAAATTGGTGGGTTGTATGGTAGCTCTATTCTTAACATCTTGAGGAACCTCCAAACTGTTTTCCAGAGTGGTTATTCTGGCTTGCATTCCCACTAACAGTGTAAGAGAGTTCCCCTTTCTCCACATCCTCGCCAACATTTGTTGTTTCCTGTTTTGTTAATTTTGGCCATTCTAACTGGTATAAGGTAGTTTCTCATTGTGGTTTCAATTTCTCAAATTTTGTATTCTCTGAGGGCTAGTAATATTGAGCATTTTTTCATGTGCCTGTTAGCCATTTCTATGTCTTTTTTGGAGAAGTGTCTGTTCATGTCTTCCGCCCATTTTTTGACTGGGTGATTAGTTTTTTGAGTGTTGAGTTTGAGAAATTTTTTATAGATCTTAGATACTTCTTTAATTGCATCTCATACCACACTTTTTCTCACTAATCAAATTTCTACCAACATTGATTTCCATACTTTCCTATCACATCCCAAGATCTGTTTCTCTTTTTGCTTCCCACTTACTGGCCTTTGCATTGCTATTGCTTGCCAGGAAAGCTCTCCCAGATCATCACAACTTTTGGCTGTCAGACTGATCCTCTCTGCTTTGCATGGTACCAAAATCTGCAAACATATTTCCTGAGATTCCCTTGCATACTAGGTTTTGCCTAGGTTCAGCCAAAGAAGAGATCCGACAAGAGATTAAACATTAGGGGTAAGGGAGAGATTATTCCCCTCACCCCTCTGTGAGGAGGTATCGTCAGCAGTGATTGCATCTTTTCTGTGGTTCTAGCTCTGGCCTGGCAGCCCCTGCCACAGTAATAGTATGTCTCATTTGCATAGGACTAGGAGTGGATTTCCTTCCTGCTCATCTCTGGTTGCCTTACCACACCCTGTTTGACTTAACAACTCTTCTGACACTCATATTAAATGACCTCTATTTAACTGCCTGGTGTAATTGTTTTGTGTTGGTTTTGTTGCCAGTGTAATTCAGCTGATGCATTTGGTTATATGTTATCATTCAGTTCTGAGCTCAGATGATATCTCCTCAAAAAACTATTTTCTGACCATTCTGTGTACAGTAGTGTTCTAGTAACTCTCATTATATCACTTTTTAATTTATTGCCTGTTTTCTCCGAATAGCATATAGGCTTTAAGAGAGTACAGACCTCCTTAATCTTGTTGAGTGCTCTTTCCCTGTGTCTAGAATGGTACCTGGAAATAGTAACATCTTAATAAATATTTGTGGAATAAATGAAAGAAAATACCTACTACTTTTTTTTTTACTTTTAATTTTTTATTTTTTATAAACATATATTTTTATCCCCAGGGGTACAGGTCTGTGAATCACCAGGTTTACACACTTCACAGCACTCACCAAAGCACATACCCTCACCAATGTCCATAATCCCACCCCCGAAAATACCTACTACTTTTATGAGTTTAAGCTTCACAGTTATATTTTAATCCACCTAAAATTTATTTTGGTGTAGATGTAAAGTATCGATACAATTTTTGTGTTGTATAGCCACTAGCATAAACCCATTGATTGAAAAACTATTCCTTTTGCCCTGTTTCATACTGATCCCTTTATTATATACAATTTCTGTACATATATTGTACTTATATTTGTTATTGGACTTTCTGTACTGTTTTGTTGTTTAACCCATGCAAGTAATATACTATTTTATATCTTTATAATGCATTGTAAAAACTAGTGGGCCAAAATCTCCCCTCTTTTAAACAAATTGTAGCAAATATATAACATTTTTATTGATCTAGATATACTTAAGAATAAAATTTAAGGGCCCACAAAATCTAACTTGCATTTGATTGAAACTGTTTTAAATACATGGATTATTTTGAGGGAAAAATTACTTTATAATATCGAAACTTCCCATATAGAAAAATAGTATTTCATTCTATTTTTTTTTCAATTCAGTTGTGTATAGTGTAGCACTTCAGTAAAGTTTTAGAACTCTTATTATATAAATCCTGCATAATTCTTCCCCTTAATATTAGCAGTGAATTTTGAGTTCTTACTATGTGTCAGGAACTGTTCCAAATACTTTAAATGTATTAGTACTATATAATGCACACAATCATATAGATAGGTACGTTTACTACCATTATTCCTAAAATGATTTATATTTTATAGTTATGTTGAATGAGATGATATCCTTTTGCATTTTCTAACACTTTATATATAGGAAAGCTATTGATTTTTATAAATATATCTTGTAATTGGGGCATGTCTGGTTTTTAAAAATGAGTTAGAGTAATTACCAGTTCAATGTGCACTTAAGAATGCTGCTCTGTGATAAATAACATATTATGCCTACCCATATTCACACAGAATTTTTAGTAAACTTTAAATATTTATCATTAGTCATATTAACAATAAGAATTACTACTTACGGGATGCCTGGGTGTTCAGTCAAGTAGTGTCTGCCTTTGAGTAAGGTCATGATCTTGGGGTCCTATGGTCCTGGGATCAAGCCCCATGTCAGGCTCCCTGCTCAGTAGGGAGTCTGCTTCTCCCTCTCCCTCTGCCCCTCCCCCCTGCTTGAACTCTCTCTCTCCAGCTCTCTCTCTGGTGTTCTCTCTCTCTCTTTCTCAAATAAAGAAATAAAATCTTTTAAACAAAAAGAATTACTACTATCAAAGAAGATCCTACTATCTGACAAACACTATGCTTGACAATTTACATATATGATATCTTTGAATCTCTGGCACAACACCCTATATAACAAGAATTATTATACCCATTTTACAGATGAGAAAAATTGAGACGCAGAGAGAATAAGTTATTTCTCCAAGTTCACATATTTCTACTCTGCTGCTTAAAAGGTAACTTATACATATAACAACTGTTTTCATTTTCAAATGTTAATTAATATAAAACTGGAGCACCAGGGTGATTCAGTAGGTTGAGCATCTGACTCTTGGTTTTAGCTCAGTTCATGAACTCAGGGTCCTGGGATCAAACCCCATCTTGGGCTCCACGCTCTGTGGTAAGTCTGCTTGGGATTCTCTCTCCTTCTCCCTCTGCCCCTACCCCCTACACCTTCTCTCTCTCACAAATGAATAAACAAAGTTAATTATATAAAACTAATTATTAAAAGTTAATTATATAAAAGTTAATTATATAAAACTATAATTGAATTTTGATAGTATAAAATAAAAATAAATGAGTAAAGTAAAATATAATATTAATTTCTTTAACATTGCACTCTTAAAACTTTTATTTTGGACTGAGGGTCATTTTCTCTTCATGAAATTTTACTACAGTTTAAGGCAGGGCAGTGTGATGTTGTCTGAAGGGGGCTTGATTCCATATCCCAATGAATGTTTGGTTTGGTTTTCAAAAAACCATAATTTCTTAGTGTAGTAAGAAAAAAAATTTCAAAAGAAAATTATATGTAATAAGATATCTAGGAATAAACTTAACCAAAGAGGTGAAAGCCCTGTACTCTGAAGCAATAAAACATTGATGAAAGAAATTGAAGAAGGAAAGAAATGTAAAGATATTCCATGCTCATGGATTAGAAGAACAGATACTGTTAAAATGTCTATGCCACCTAAAGCAATCTACAGATTTAATACTATCAAATTTTGGGGGTGGGGACACCTACCCTAAATTCCGAATAGAATTTCTCACAGAACTAGAACAAAAAATCCTAAAATTTTTATGGAACCACTAAAGACCCCAAATATACAGAACAATTTGGAAAAAGACAAACAAAGCTGAAAGTATCACAATTCCAGGCTTCAATTATATTACAAAGCTGTAGTAATCAAAACAGTATGGTACTGTAAAAAAATAGACATATAGATCAAAGGAACAGAATAGAAAACCCAGAAACAAACCCATAATTATATAGTCAATTAATCTTTGACAAAGCAGGAAAGAATATCCAATGGAAAAAAGACAGTGCCTTCAACAAATGGTGTTGGGAAAACTAATCAGCTACATCCAAAAGAATGAAGTTGGACCACTTTCTCAGAAATAAATTCCAGATGAATGAAAGACCTAAATGTGAGAACTGAAATCATAAAAATCCTAGAAGAGAGCACAGGCCGTAATTTCTCTGATATGAGCCATAGCAACATTTTCCCAGATACGTCTCCTGGGAAAAGGGAAACAAAAGCAAAAATCAACAATTGGGACTTCATCAAGATAAAAGGCTTTTGCACAGTGAAGAAATGATCAACAAGGGGCACCTGGGTGGCTCAGTGGGTTAAAGCCTCTGCCTTCCACTCACGTCATGATCTCAGGGTCCTGGGATCAAGCCCCGCATCAGGCTCTCTGCTCAGTGGGGATTCTGCTTCCCTCCCCACCTCTGCCTGCCTCTCTGCCTACTTGTGATCTCTCTCTGTCAAATAAATAAATAAAAATTTTTTTAAAAAAGAAATGATCAACAAAACAAAAAGCAGCCTATGGAATGAGAGAAGATATTTGCAAATGACATATTGGATAAAGGGTTAGTAACCAAAATATATAAAGAACTTATAAAACTCTGGGCCCTAAAACAAATAATCCAATTTTAAAAATGGGCAGAAGACATAAACAGGCATTTTTCCAAAGAAGACATACAACAGACACATGAAAAGATACTCAACATCACTCATCATCATGGAAATGCAGAACAAAACTGCAGTGAGATGCCAAGTCACACCTTTCAGAATGGTTAAATTAAAAAACACAAGAAAAATAAATGTTAATGGTGGTATGGAGTAAAAGAAACCCTCTTGTACTATTGGTGGGAATGCAAATTGATGCAGCCACTCTGGAAACCAGTGTGGAGATTCCTCAAAAAGTTAAAAATAAAACTACCCTAAGATCCAGTAATCATACTACTGGATATTTACCCCCAAAATTTAAAAAAAAAAAAACACTAATTCAGGGAGGTGGAAAATCATTTACCATGCTAATGGACATGAAAAAAAAAGCTGGGGTAGCAATCCTTATATTAGACAAACTCGATTTTCAACCAAGGTAATAAGAGATAAGGAAGGACACTACATCATAATTAAAGGGTCTATCCAACAAGAAGATCTAACTATTGTAAATATCTATGACCCTAATGTGGGAGCAGCCAATTATATAAACCAACTGATAACAAAATAAAACACATCAATAATGATACAATAATAGTAGGGGACGTTAACACCCCACTCACTGCAATGACAGATCATCTAAGCAGAAGATCAACAAGGAAACAAGGGCTTTGACTGACACAATGGATCAGATGGACTTCACAGATATATTCAGAGCACTCCATCCCAAAGCAACAGAATACACTTCTTCTTGAATCCACGTGGAATATTTTCCAGAATAGATCACATACTGGGTCACAAATCAGATCTCAACTGGTACAAAAAGATTGGGACCAATCCCTGCATATTTTTGCTCCATTATATCTTCTGCCCCACCCTTCTCTCTTTCCTCTTCTTCTGGGATCCCAAATATTCTAATATTGTTTCCCTTTATGGTATCATTTATCTCTCGAATTCTCTGCTCATGATCTAGTAGTTGTTTCTCTCTCTTTCGCAGCTTCTTTATTCTCCATCATTTTGTCTTCCAAATCACTAATTCTATCCTGCTTCATTTATCCTCACATTTAGAGCCTCTGCTTTTTGTTGTTGTTGTTGTTGTTGTTGTGTGTGTGTGTTTTAGGATTTCATTTATTTACTTGTCAGGGAAAGAGAGAGAGAGCAGAAGCAGGGAGAACAGCAGGCAGAGGGAGAGGCAGACTCCTGACTAAGCAAGGAGCCTGACCAAGAAGCCCAATGTGGGCCTTGATCCCAGGACCCTACGATCATGACTCAAGCCAAAGGCAGATGTTTAACTGACTGAACCACCTAGGCATCCCTAGAGCCTCCATTTTTTATTGTATCTCATAATGGATTTTTTGGTTTTGACTTGATTAGATTTTAGTTATTATATTTCTCTAGAAAGAGATTCTCTAGTGTTTTCTGTTTGTTTTTTTTCAGCTAATATCTCTATAATCATTATTCCTAACTCCAGTTTTGGCATTTTACTTATATCCTTACTGATTAGGTCTCTGGAAGTCAGTACTGCCTCTTTTCTCTTTTTTGAGGTGAGTTTTCCGTGTTGTCATTCTGTCCAGAGAAGAATAGATAATTGATAGAACAAAATATTAAAAGGGTAAGAACAACCCTAGAGAAATATACACTAAACAGATCAAAAGAGACCCAAAAGTAAGTACGTAAATAAATAAATAAAGTAAGTAAATAAATAAATATTTTTTATAAAGAGAATAAATCTGATAGGTGAACAGAATAGAGCAAATTCATTGGATCTTGCATGTATTTTGGTCTGTTTGTTTGAAAACTAGATCCCAAAATTGTAAAGAAAGAAAATGTATATGTATATTAAAAAAAAACAACTAAATCCAGTGAAAAGGTAGAATGTAACTGTACAAATGAAAATTAAAAGACAAAAAAAAAAAAAAAGAAAAAAGGAGGAATATGAACAGACAGGTTATGTTCACCAGAGCAATGAACTGTATCCTGAGTGTTTTTTGGTCAGTTTGTTAGAAGAAACTACATCTCAAAATTGTAAGAAAGAAATACATATATATGAAAAATAAAATTAAATACACTGCAAGGATAGAATGTATCCTTAAAGATGAAAACTTTAAAAGATTTAAGCAAAAACAGTTGATAAAATTAGAAATTGGTTGAAAAGGAAAGAGAAAAAAATTAAAATTAAAGTTTAAAGAAGCCTGGCGGTGGGGGCGGCATGACATCTATATGCTATATTCCCCTAGTGCTGGAGTTTTGCCATTCTTATTGATGGGTAAGCTTGGTCGAGGCTGGATGTTCTTGCTGATCTTCTCAGGAAGGGGCCTGTTGTGTTGATTCAGGTGTCTTCCCTGTCCCCTCTCCCATCCCCAACCCGGGGCAGAATTGCGTGGCCCTTGAAAGGGTACTGTCGGTTGTCTTTTGGTTTTCTTGACTGTTTCCTTTGCTGTGCAAAAACTTTTTTATTTTGATGACGTCCCAATAGTTCATTTTTGGCTTATTCCTTGCCTATAGAGATGTGTCTAGTGTTGCTCCAGATTGCTCCAGATTACTCTATGTGGTTTTTGTTCCTTGAAGCCTTTCCACACTGCTTTAGAGAATGAGAATGAAAATGGCAGCCTCCCAATCTTTAGCCCTGGAACAGAAATCTTGGGACCTCACTCCTCAGTGTGCCCCCAGGGAAAAGCAGTCAATCACTTTTGTCTCCCTGTCTGGGCCACACTCCATGCTCTCCCAAGTTGTGACCAAGTATTTCTATCTCAGGCATGTGATCCCATATCAAGTCTCCAAATCCTGCAGACACCTAGGAGGTGTCTGCCTGCTTCTGACATTTGCTGGGCCCCTGCTCAGAGAGCAGTCACCCAACCTTTCCATGGTTCTCAGTTTTCAGCCACTCTGAACTAAAAGCCTACTCCTGGCCTTGCTGATTGCAGCCAGCTTCCCTGCTCTGATGCCTGGAAACTCTGTCACATTCAGGCACCTCCAGTCTTCCTGTGACCCTGGGAATTCTGAGACCACACTGTCCCACCTAGGAACTGCCCCACTTAGCCAACTGAGCACCTTTCAGGTAGAGACATCCCTCACTGAAGCAGACTTCTAAAAATTCTGATTTTGTGCTCTCCTGCATATCACTTTCCAGTAGCTGACTTATGGAGACTCCCTCACCATGGTTTAGCTACCCATATATCATCTTGGATTCACTTTTCCACACCTCCTAACTTATAGGAAGTGGCCAATTTTCTATTTGTAGAGTTGCATCTATTCTTTTCTTAGATCTCTGGTTGAGTTCACATGTGTTCAGAATAATCTGATAGCTATTTAGTTCAATTTCTGGGACCGACAAAACTAAGGTCTCCTACTCTCTGCCACTTGGACCACATAGCAATAAGTATTAATTTTAATGACTAGTTTTCATCATTGAAAGGAGTGAAGTTTGACATTAAATAGCTCAGATCATATACAAATATGTATAATAAATTTTACTCTAATGAGAAAAAGTATATCAATAAACTTAGTAAATAGGCATGCATTGAAAAAAATACACATCTAGAAAATAATTTTTTTAAAAAATTCAGACTCATAATATAAACTTTGATCTTTCAGCTAAATTAGGGTGTAACTCAAAACATAACAGCGACCTAAAATAAGAAATGAAGAAACCTCACATTGTCCAAAAACAGGTAGGATATTTCAATTGTAGTTGCGAGCAAACTTCCAGGTGTTTGGTGAAATAGATATCAAATATTTCAAATATTTATATCAAATGTTTACCAAATATTTCAAACATATTTATCAAACATTTGGCATGGCTAGTTGGAGTGAAGCATCTTTCTCCATCAAATTTATTGGTTTACTGCCCTAGTGGGCCAATGTCCATTCTCCTATCACCACTCGTCTCTCAAAAGTGAGAGATGAGACAATGATGGGGCCAGTCAATGAAAACCCATTGCAAAGGGTAGAGAAGTAACACAGGTAGTTCCAACTATTCACACAAGAGATCAATATGATCACATTTCTGTATGAACAGCAATATTGTTATTGAAAACTGCTAAATCACTAGCATTGTACACTGTTTTGTGGAAAGGAAAGACATAAAACATCCTATCTTTCTCTTAAATTGTGAATGCTCTGGCATCAAGTAAACCAAACACATATGAAACAGCATGAGGAGAAACTACAAATCAATGTTATCAACAACTAAGAACTAGAATGATAGAATGTAAATTCATGAGGATCATAAATCCTTAGAATGTTGGAATATACGGTCCAGAGGTCAAGTTACTTTATCTTCCGGCAAAGACAACTGAGACCCAGAAACGGTCAACTTGTAACAGCCAGAAGAACTCAAACTCATAGAGATACATAAAAAGATACAGGGAAGTAGGGGAAAAGACTATTTTGACAGGTATTGTCCCCAGTTAGACCCCAAGACCTGTTCTTTACTCCCTATCTGCTTTGCCGATTGTCCTTTGTCCCAGATTTTTCCTTAAGCTCTTCTTTCTAGTTTCTCTTAACTCAGGCAAAAGACGCAAGCAAACTTGGAAACTCCTCAAGCAATAACAACTGCCCATATGAAGAGCTCCGGTGGCCTAGACCTCCCAGACCAGTTTGAACTCAACTCCTGACTCATACCTGTGCAGATGGACCATGCAGTGACCAACAGTTACCTTTTTCTCCTGATAATACCAAAATCTTCACCCAAAGAGGCGCCTCAGCCTTATTAACAGAGCATACAATGTTTGTATAAGCTATTTCCTTAAGGTGCATGAATGGCCTTTAGAGGATGAGACAAGGCTTCCCTATCTAAATATTCATCCTAACCCATTCACCCTCTCTCAGGGAGGCATGGCTTTGGAATGCTTCCCTGCAATCTCCTTATGTGCTGAAATAAAGTTTCCTTTGTGCAACAACACCACCTGGTATAGTTCCTATCTGAGACTCACCAAGGAGCAAACTCTTGTTAGTTTGTTTATAGTAGCACCAAAAAGCCTTTGGGTAAAGGTGAAACCTAAATGCATGGTCTACAGGAGGGAGCAGAATAAGGTAGCTAGGTGGTCTCTATAAGATGTTAGCAGGAATTTCAAAAATAGAACTTTAATTTTAGAATAGTTTTAGATTTGCAAAATAATTGGGAGGATAAGGCAGAAAGTCCCCACACACCACACTTAGCTTTTCCTTTATTATTAACATCTTACATTTGTATTATGCATGTTACAACTAAGGAACCAATATTGAGCCATTATTATTAAAGTTCATATTTTACTCAGATTTCCTTAATTTTGTTTAAAAAAAAAACCCACAAAGTTCAACTGAGTAAACTCTGAAGATCTTATTGGTTTTATTCAGTGATTAATGAATCAGGCAGCATCCCATCTTGTAGGAAGTAAGGAGCTCAGAAGAACTGAGCAAAATGGAGATTATTACAGGCAGAAGGGGGCAGGGACAAGGAAGGAGATGATTACCTTCTCTTTCTTTGGGGGAAAGAAAGGGTCTGTCAGTTGGGTTACCTCACTACGGCTGACCAGGTGATTCCAGATGGACTGGTTACAGGTTACATTCTGGGGACAGGTTGAAACTGCAATTAGGTCAGTTATTAAGTCTTGGTTTGCTGATGTGGTGCTTAGCACAAGTGACTTCATTTTGAGTCTCTTCTTTTGAAAACTGTTTTTATCTGCTATCACTTTTTTTTTTCCAGGATCCCATCCAGGAAACTATATTACATTGGTCATCATGTCTCCTTAGATTCCTTGACTGACAATTTCTCAGACTTCATGAGCTTTTGATGATCTCAACAGTTTTGAGGTATTCTGTAGAATGTCCCTCTTTTGGGGCTTACCTGACATTTTTCTCATGATAAGACTGGGGTTATGTGTTAGTGGGGTGGGGAGGGAAGACCACAGAGGTAAAGTGCCCTTCTCATCACATTATAACAAGGCAACATGCTGTCAGTAAGACTTATCACTGTTGATGCTGAACTTGATCACCTGGCTCTTTGTCACCTGTCAGGGTTCTGTGCTGTTAAATTACTCTTTTTCCTCCTGGATATATTGTACTATTTTATTTATTTATTTTTAATATTTTATTTATTTATTTGGGAGAGAGCGAGAGAGAGAGAGAGAGAGAGAGAGTGCACAAGTCAAAGGGAAAGACAGATGGAGAAACAGACTCCCTGCTGAGCAGAGAGCCAAATGTGGGACTCAATCCCAGGACTCTGGGATCATGACCTGAGCTGAAGGCAGACATTTAACTGACTGAGCCACCCAGGCGCCCCTGTACTGTTACCATGGCGCCCCTGTAAGAAGTTACCATGTGCAGCCCACAGTTATGGATTGGAGAGTGATGCTCCACTTCCTTAAGGATGGAGTACCTACATAAATTATTTGGATGTCTTCAGCTTGGCAGGATTGCTATTCTTTCTCATTCACTTATTTTTCAATCATTAATTAATATTGGTACAGATGCCTGGATTTTATACTTTGTGTTATAATCGAATGCTTTATTTACTTTATTGTACTTTATTTATTTTATTGTAAATTGTTCCAGTGTTGGCTATGGGAGTTCCTTTGGTTAGCGGTTGTGTCCTTTGAAATGATACTAGAAATCAAGATAAGGCTGCTAGATCTGCTTATTGCAACCAGGCTGACAGAAAGAGAAAATATATGTATATATACTAGTATCTAGAAACATTTCTATGTGTAACTATTTGTACCTCTCTATATTTTTTTATCTTGTTATGTTAGTCACCATACATCATTAGTTTTTTTTTTTTTAAGATTTTATTTATTTATTTGAGAGGGAGACAGTGAGAGAGAGCATGAGAGGGGAGAAGGTCAGAGGGAGAAGCAGATTCCCTGTGGAGCTGGGAGCCCAATGCAGGACTCGATCCCAGGACTTGTGGCATCACGACCTCAGCCACAGGAAGTTGCTTAACCAACCAACCCAGGTACCCACATCATTAGTTTTTGATGTAGTGTTCCAAGATCCATTGTTTACATATAACACTCAGTGCTCCATGCAATGTGCCCTCCTTAATACCCACCACCAGGCTCACCCATCCTCCTACCTGCCTCCCTCCAAAACCCTCAGTATTTTTATCTATATTAAGCTAAAGAGAAGTCCTTACTGGTGTTTCCTGCTCTGATTCATTATCATATGAGTCACTGCGGCCTCTCCCTTTTTCTGACCTATGACCTCCTACTTCAACAATGAAAGACCTGCTTCACATCATGCATCCTCTATTTACTAAATTGTTCAATATATGTGTAGTGGTTTCAGAATTGTTAACCTCTACCCCTTGAAAGGAATTTTGAGGTACAGTAGAGCAACTAGAGAAAGAAGAGAAGGTTGGGGAAGAGCCAAAGTGGCCACAAATAGGGTGGCAGTTGTAAGTGGGCTTGAGGGACCCAGGAAAAAGTTTCTGGTGACAGAATGCCAGATTTATAAGAGCAAAGAGTTCTCTAACAAATGTGGAGAGATGTACAAGCTCACTTATAAATAGAGAAATGCAGAATTAAACAATAAGGCCATTGTTATTTGTCATATGGGGAAAAAATGAAAAAGCAAGCTGATTTCCCAGTATTGCCTGGTGCCATGGGGATGCTGTTGGTGAGATTGTGAACTGATGTGAGCATTGTGAAAGATAATCTGTCAGTGTTATCACTTACAGTGTATGTGCTCTTCGACCCAGCAGTTTCACAATAATGTTCGTAATTGGGCAGTGTGTAACAGCAACAAACTGGAATTAAATGTCCATCAATAGGATACTGGTTAAAATGCCTGGCACATGGTAAATGCTCACTAAATGTTCATTGAGTGAATGAGTGCATATGTAAACGTATAAAATGAAACATATGTTGCAGTTTAAATACACATACACACATATATATGTATATACACACATACATACATACATATATACATATATACATGTACATAAAGAGGGCCAAGATAAAGTTGAATGAAAAAAGCAAATCACAAGATAATCTTATTCATAATAGGAGTCTTTTTGTTTTAAAAGACTTTATTTATTTATTTGTCAGAGAGAGAGAGAGAGCACAAGCAGGGAGAGCAGCAGCAGAGGGAGAAGCAAGCTCCCCACTTAGCAGGGACTTGATCCCAGGACCCTGGGATTGTGACCTGAGCTGAAGGCAGACAGCCAACCAAATGAGTCCAATAGTCAATTTTTGAAAATAATGTTTTTATATGCATCTCAAACTTCTGAAGGGATACATTAAAAAAACAATTCTATTTCTGGAGAGTAGAAATGGTAGAGGAGAAAGTGCTAAAGGGATATTTACCTTTCCCTTTGTAGTTTGTAGTTTGAATTCTTAAATTGTGTTTAAATTGTTCTTTATTACTTTTATGATAAAAAGAACAAACAACCTTGGGGTGCCTGGGTGGCCCAGTCGGTTAAGTAGTTAAGTATCCAATATTTGACTTCACCTCGGGTCATGGGAGGAAGGCGCCACATCAGGCTCTGAGGTCAGGGGGATGTCTGCTTGAGTTTCTCTCTCCTTCTCTCTCTCCCCCTCACCCCTGCGATCTCTCTCTCACAGAAATAAATAAATCTTTAAAAAAATAAAAAAAGAACCAACAATCTCATTCGTACATCACTTCCTTTGTGTTTATATGGCACTTTGTGTTTAAACTCTTTATATAAAGGTTAAACCAAGGACAAACAGGTCCACTATTCAACTTTAAGTGGTATTTCTATGACATAAATGTCCTTTGTAACCCCAAATCTTCGTTGAACTTGGCTACTTACTTAAATGCTTTGTGAGCATTTATTTTAGGGAAACCAAGGAAAAAGGTCTATGCTTTAATCCACAGAGCAAAGAGCAGAACACACCAAAATAAGTGGGTGTGAGAGAGGGTGAGGATCCAAGGCAGAGAAAGTAGGAAATAAGGTGACTATAAGAAGCGTTTGCCTGTGGGGAATATTGAGACATCTAGGAAGACCCCAGGTTAACTATGTGAGCCATCCTAAATGGAATCTTCATTTGAGCCGTATTTTATTTGCATCTGAAAAAAAGGATGAACCCAGTTGAGACTTAGGTTGCAAGTTAAAATGCACAGGCTGTGTCTGGGGTCACATTAGAGTGGTGCACCATGGCCTCCAGGAGCACCCAAGAATGTGTGGCTGGCACCTCTGCCCAAATTGCCACCTTCAAAAAGGACAGGGTGTTTAGGCTGAATGGTGAAAAGTGCATAGGGAAGTTTGGTAGGAGAAGAGGTGTTAAGGCAGCACTTCAGGAATAGGAAAAATCTCATGGTGGTGCACATAATGGTGACTGTACTTCCCAGCAACCTTGCTGTTAGCCAGTGACCAATTATGGCCAATGGATCATGAAAGAAAGTGAGGTGTGTCAGCTGCAGGCTGAAGTAATGAAAACTCCCTGTCCAGCCCTCTAGCTTTCTCTTATCCTGCTGAGGCTGCCTGGAAACATGTGCTGATGTGACAGGGCCACAGGGCATAATGAACTGAATCCCAGAGTCCCTACATGGAAAAGAGCCATCCTGAGGAGCCAAGGAAGGCCGAATAAGCAAAAAAGGTAGACTGTAGTGTTCATTCACTGATATTTCAGGGTTAAAGTGTGACTGCAACATAATTTGGGCTACCCCAACTAATAGACATGTGATATCTTTCCAGGGTTTGACAACTCCTTGTATAACATACAGCCCAAGCGTGTGTTACACTCCATAGTGTGGTCTTTGCTACAGTTTCTGTTGCCTCCAAAGGTCTGTTGGTTCCCATCTATTTTCCAACTCGGATCCTCCAGCCTGCTGTTGAGTCTGTGAGCCCCAATATTTCTTCAATAAATGTTCCCCATGTTTAACATTGCAACCAAGAAATCTGATGGGTATGTACATGAAACATGGTAAAAACAAAGTCACTGTAATACCAGATTGCATTTATAGCAAGCAGTATTCTATTTTAGTTCTAGTATAATTATAAAGGTACAGCTTTTGAATTAGATTGGTTATTTGCTGAGAGACCAAATCTCACTTTGGCCCATAAGTGGTTTGGGAATAAAATGAGATCTCATCACTTGATATGGATTGAAAATGAAGCTTGGTAATTAGAAAGGCTTCTGGAAGATCAGAGGCTTCAACTGAGAGAGATGTCCCAAGTATTTCACAATGTGAATAAATGTACACTAAAGAAAATAAGTAAGATGCACAGGTTGCTGGTAGGCCCATTGACTTAGTTTCCATGGATCAACCAAGTCAGACAATGAACAAAGGAAATTGCAGAAACACAGGGGTTAAAAGCAAGTGGAGGTTAATTCTTCTCTGTGGGGCTTAGGACATAATAAGCAGTAGGGAAACCCAACTGATCATGCTATTCAAAATCAGATCTGAAGAAGAGAAACAACAGGGGAATAATTATATGCAACAACATTACACTCCACAAAATACTGTCATCAAAGTAATCATATTTATTGACCTACTTATTCATAAAATTTTATTTTTTTAAAATTATGTCTTTCTTAAAATTTTATTTATTTATAAAAAGTTATCTGTTTACTTTTTAAAATTATTTATTTTATTATTTTTTAGATTTATTTATTTATTTGACATAGAGAGATCACAAGTAGGCAGAGAGACAGGCAGAAAGAGAGGGGGAGGAAGCAGGCTCCCCACTGAGCAGAGAGCCTGATGCAGTGCTTGATCCCAGGGCACTGAGATCATGAGTTGAGCCTAAGGCAGAGACTTAACCCACTGAGCCACCCAGGTGTCCCAGTATTTATTTATTTAAAATTTTATTTATTTTAAGCTTTATTTATTTCTAAAAATTTATTTTAAAACTACTTATTTCTTAAAAATTATTTATTTATTTAAAATTATTTATTTAAAATCTTTATTATTTATTTATAATTACTTAATCAGTTAATTAATTAATTTAGAGAGTCCGTGCTTGTGAGCAGGGGTAGGGGCAGAGGGAGAGAGAAAATCCCAAGCAGACTCAGTGCTGAGCACAGAGCTGGACGCGGGGCTCAATTTTACAACCCTGAGATCATGACCTGAGCCAAGAGGCTTAACTAAGTTAACCAGTTACCCCAGGCACCCAGTTACCCACAAAGTAACCTTGTGAGGTAGGTATTATTGCGCCATCTTGAAAATGAGGAAAGCAGGCCTCAATCAAAGGAACATAATTGTTTTTAACCTGAAAGGTCCAAAAAGCAGGCCCTGGGGCGAAGGCTAAGTGCTCTATTTTATTAAGGAATACAGTTCTTAGGAGCAGGAGCGAAGGCCCAGGGCAACCCAACAGAGGAGGAAGAGGGGTCAATCTGAGATAATGGTTTTTGACTTGGCTCCTGCTGAGTGCAGGTCATGGTCTGCGGGACAGTGCTATGAGCTGCTGTGCAGCTGAATGTGGGAATGCCAGGGCAAGCAAATGTCCACCAGTTCCTGTGTCCTGTTGGATGGAACTTTACCCCCCAGGGACTTAACACCCCCATACTTCTGGGTTCTGTTTGTGTGGGCATCGAGGGATGGGTCCGCTCTTTCCACACCTCATCGTCAACTGAGAACTTTGGGCAGGAGGCAAGAGGGACAGACAGAGGCAAAGGGCTATCAGGATGCCCCTGTAGGAGCTCAGCTGGAACCACGTGGAGCTGAGCCCTGCAGAGGCAACTGGAACCAGAGACAAGTGGGTGGAGAAGATAAGAGATGTCCGGCAACCATTGAGCTGGATTTGAAGTTTGTTCCGGGTCTTCCGTTATGTCCAGAGAATGGGTGGGAATGTAAAAGTAGAGCAGGTGGTAGCTAAGTTAAATCCTAGGCCACAGACAGTTCAAGATCCTAGAAAGCTTATTTAGTTTATGAGAATCCCAAGATAAGCTTTGGTATGATGTAGGACTTTCCATTAGTCTTAAAGTCGCTGTCCTAGTCCGAAACTGTATAAATTATTTACATATATGAGTGCAATAAAAATCCAGCATAAAAGAATATATAAAGCTGACTTTCATTCATTTATGATTTGAACAAGTACATTTGCCAAAATGCATTAATCATATGTTCTAGTTGGACAAAACTATGATCTAGGTACTGTGAATAAGGAAAAAAACCTTGGCAGAAATTGCTTTTGTGTTTCCCAGGGATGGAAAGATTGTTTTTCAGTGGGAGTTTCTGATTCCAAACCTCTCATCTGAAAGTAAACTTCAGGGTAGGATAAAAATCTTCCTTCTCACCTCTGTCTTCTACTCCTAACATAAATAGGGCTCCCACATTAAAAAACATTCTTAATGTAATGTGAGAAATGGAATCAATATGCCAATGGGTGAATCACAAAAATACGTGCAGACTGAGGTTTGTTTGAATTGAATTTCATTGCTATTGCAGATTATTCAATGAAGATTGAGTTATTATTAGCAAGTTCTATCAGTTGCCTGGAAAACATCCATCACCAGGCAGAACAGCTACTAACCGGCAGACATTGATGCTGCGCAAATAACCCATAACGTTCTCCCACGTCACTGGAGAAAAATGGCTCTATGGTAATTCATTGCAAAGGCTTGCACTCTACAAGGGCTCCATAAATAACAATATTAACATATCCATTCATCACATACAGTGGCTAATATGTATTTTTCATGCAATCTTCTAAGAATTAGAATTTATTCAGATAGAAAAAGATCTGTCATTTATTTTTGCTGGCATTCTGGTTTATAATCATGAAAACCAATGATTTAATTTGAGTTTCCTTGCCCCTCTTACTGTCATCTAAATCATTATTAAGTGGAGTCAAATGATAGGCTTCGCTTCATCCCTAAGTGGAACTTGCCCATTCAATTTATTTTAAAACATTTAGCAAAGCAACATCACTTTCGGAAAACACTTAATAATTGCCTGGCAAATTATTCTCTGACGGTCCAGCGCTATTCTTGTCATATTCAGGAGCATCTTGATGCGGGAAGGCCTCAGGGGACCGAATAAGCAACCATCTCCCTGCTCTAAGGTTGGGCTGATGGGAAAGAAGCCCGGATTCCGCACTCTCTCCACAAACTTAGACACTAAATTAGCTCAGCTTCAGTGTCCCGGCTCTCCATCTGCTCCCATCTCTCTCTTGTGCACAGAACCTGTCCCTGCAACACAGATAGAGATCCAGAGAGGCTGGGGAGCAGGTCGCTGGCCCAGGACCATCCTAGGATTCAGTACTGTCGGCAAATGTGTTCAACAATATCTCCCCAGTTCCACACAGGAGCTGCTTGGACTTTTTCTGTATCCCCAACCTAGGGAAGATATTAAAAACATGGCAGGGTCAGGACTGCTGGGACATGGTTGAACAGAACAGATGTGTCTCCGCAGGCTGAACTCAGGCTTCCCAGCTAATGGTCAACCCTGCTCGAACCCTAACCAGCCTCCTTGACCCTCCATCTAGCTGGTCCCCCAGATGATGTTTCTAGCAACAGAAGAGTAGCCGGAACACTTGAGGGAACATGGCCTTGGGAAAGAAATGTGGGAGTAGTGTTCTAATCGGGACAAATAATGGTAAGGAAGATGGCAGGAGAAAAGAGAAATGACAGAGAATGGAGGATTAAAAAGAGACAAGGACAGCCAAACACACACACAACGGTGGGACAGACCCTCAGGGAGCCCCAGGATCTGGTCAGGGTCCTGCCAGGTAGCTGGGACTTGGCCTCGGCCTCCCCCAGCCAGCAGTGAACAGACAGGAAGAGCTGGGACATTCTGCACACCTGCACCTGGCAGGCACAGTTTCTGGGAACAGTCAGAAGGGGTGAAGAGGGCGTAAAGCCCCTTCTGAACATCCAAGGGTGTGTTTTGTGCTTCACATGCCTGACACTACTGGCTTCTGCAAAGGAGGTTTAGTTGGCAACAGGATTTGGGGGAGAACCTTCACGTCCAGCTGGAGTATTCCACATTATTTTTTTTTACCTGTGTGTAGTCTTTTTGTGCAGGAAAGTTTCTGTGTCCTTTGCTTTTAGAGAAACCTGATGCCTTTTCACTTTGTTTGCATCTTTGTGTCAAGTTTGCTTGTTGCGACACCGACATAATGTTCCCGCATTGGTGGGTAGATCTCAGAATAAGAAGGGGAATCTACAGGCCACAGCAGTGCCCTACTTCAGGCCAGAAATTGCAGTATCTCCATTATTTCTTGGTTCCTTCTGTGAGGCGTCAGGCCTCCTCACTGCCAGAGCTCTTGACAAAGTTTAGGATAAGATGGGTTCTGGCACCACAACCTTTTTTTCACCTGAAGCATTCTTCTGCTCTTTCCCCTTAATTGGTCCTGGGAAAGAAGGAGCCATCGAAGGAAAACAACCAAGGTTTGGCTGATTAGTGAGGCTTACCCTTGGAGGCCTGGCCAAAAGCCAACGACTCCCTAATTTTTGTGCAGAGGATAGCAGTGGGGGAGTGAGGACACGGAAGATGGAACCCTGTGGCTAGCTGAGTCACTAAAACAGTGTGGTGTAGCGCCTGGCCCTTCAGAGTGTGGTCCATGGGCACTATTGGTATCACTTGGACACGGACACTCATCCAACTGAAATACAAGAACTTGTTCCTCACCAGACCTACTGAGTCAAAATCTGCCTGTTAACAGCATTCCCCCCACCCTGCCCCAGGTGATGCAGATTCAAGTTTGAGATGCCTTGGGTAGCGGGGTAGGGCCCTGGGCTTGGACCTGGAAAAGTTGACTTCCTACAATAGTTCTGAGTTTCTCCAACTGTGTGGCCTCGGAGGTCCAGCTTCTTTATCCACAAACTGGAGATGGTTGCCCTTTCTGCTCCTTCTTCACAAGATGGTTACAAGGTAAGTCCACCTAAAATAAATATGTAAAAATTCCTCTAGGGGCGCCCAGGTGGCTCAGTCGGTCAAGTGCCTGTCTTCGGTTCTGGTCATGATCCCAGGGGCTTGGGATGAAGCCCTTTGTAGGGCTCCCTGCTCACTGGGAGCATGCTTCTCCCTCTTCCTGCTGCACCCCCTGCTTGTACTCTCCCCCTCTGTCAAATAAATAAATAAATAAATAAATAAATAAAATCTTTAAAAAACAAAAAGCACCAAACCTTTAAAGCTCCTGTAAACCATGTATCATTTTGATTAAAGCACAATGATAACAAGGCCATGCTGCTTTTAATGTGGATTCAGTGTTAACTAAACTTACTGTGATCATTAGCAACGTATATACCAAATAATTCTGTTGTATACCTCAAACCTATACAATGTTATATGTCAATTATATCTCAATAAAACAGTGGAAAAGGAAATTAAATTAAAATTTTAGAAAAGTTTAATAAAATAACATAAAAATGTATTACCACACAAGTGGATTCAATTCCTATGTTGATCTGTTACCTGGATCTGTGTCTTGTCACAGGCTTAGAGAGTCACCATGCAGACATGAGCCTCGATCCCAAAAGAAGCCAGGTATGAGAATGACCTGGTTTAGCACTACTGAACAGTTGACGTACCCAATGCCAATTTCAGGCTTGAAACAGTGCATTTGGAAAACCTGCAATGCCAGACTGTGTCATCGCCAGCCAGTGCTGACCACCCTACATGTCCTCCCTCCTTTCCTTTCCCTTATTAACTGGAGACCATCCAAAGCACAAGGAGTTTAAAAGACAAATGAATAGCAGGGCACCTGTGTGGTTCAGTGGGTTAAAGCCTCTGCCTTCGGCTCAGGTCATGATCTCAGGATCCTGGGATCGAGCCCCGCATCAGGCTCTCTGCTCAGCAGGGAACCTGCTTCCCCCTCTCTCTCTGCCTGCCTCTCTGCCTACTTGTGCGCTCTCTCTCTTTGTGTCAAATAAATAAATAAAATACTAAAGACAAATGAATATACCTAGTGGAGATATTATTTTCAAGGATTTCCTTATATATCATCCCCTCCCAGGGTGATGTGAAAAATTTACTTAATGTAGAGTATTGTGTATCAGTACAAGAAGTTTTTTGTAAAGATTTTATTTATTTATTTGACATAAAGAGAGAGCACAAGCAGGGGGAGCTGCATACAGAGGAAGAGGGAGAAACAGACTTCTCGCTGAGCAGGGAGCCCAATACAGGGCTTGATCCCAGGACCCCGGGATCATGACCTGAGCTGAAGGCAGATGCCCAACTGACTAAGCCTCCCAGGTGCCCCAAGTATGAGAAATTTTAATATGAAAGCCTGCTACTGTCCTGAAGACGCCATAATCCATGCATGTGTCAGCTACCGTACTAATGGTTCTGCATTTGATCTCCTTTAATTATTACGACACTCTTCATGGGTCTATTATTAACTCAATTTTAGAAACAAGAAAATGAGTACACGGCTATGAAGTGACAAAGTAATTAAACAAGGAGGCCATTAGACTGGGGTGTCTCTGACATCCTGACAGACCATGTAAGCAAACCAAACCCAAGGCCAGAGTCAATGTGCTCTAATCCAAGAAAATGAAATTCTGAACAACCTATCAGAAAACTGGAATTTCCCAAATAGGGCAACCGCTTAGGCTACAGTCAATCAAATCGTTTCTTCACTTTGCTTCAGTGTCTTCTCTAGAAAAGTCTCTCCCCTGGATCCTGCTGTGAAGCACTCCCAACCACATTGGTCTGTGCTGCCCCTTTTGGACTGATGAACACTCAAACTCCTGAAAATTTTAATGTGCCTCATTTCCTCTCTTACCATGATTTACCAAAGATATTGCAGCAGGCTACGGTCAAAGCCATACCAACACCAGGCAGTCTGACTCCAAACCCCTGCACAGTGAACCACCATTTTGCCCTTCAGAGAAAAGGAAATTGGCACTAGGTCAGCGATCTCAACCTTGGGTATGTCCTGGAATCATCTTGGAGTCATGTCAGTCAAACAGATTGGGGAGGAATATTCACAGTTTATTTATCTGACAAAAGCATTCTATCCAAAATATACAAAGAATTCTTACCAATGAACAATAAAAAGACAAGCAACCTAGTATTTAAAAATAGACAAAAGACTTGAACAGATGCTAGACAAAAGTAGACGTATGAATGGCCGATAAGCACAGGAAAAAGTGTTCAACATCATTAGTAACAAAAGGACTAAAAATAAGACAACAGTGAGAATCCCTGTCATACCCACGGGGTGGGCACCATCAAAAACAAGGATAATACCAAATGTTGGCAGATATGCAAGTGAAACTCATGCCCAGCTGTCAGTTGGGCGTGTAAACGAATATAACTACATTAGAGAACTGTACCAAAATGTGGGCATAAAGTAAAAAACACATTTAATCTTTTTTTTTAAAGATTTTATTTATTTATTTGACAGACAGAGATCACAGGAGGCAGAGAGGCAGTGAGAGGAAGGAAGCAGGCTCCCCGCTGAGCAGAGAGCCCGATGCGGGGCTTGATCTCAGGACCCTGGAATCATGACCTGAGCCGAAGGCAGAGGCTTTAACCCACTGAGCCACCCAGGCGCCCCACACATTTAATCTTTAACCTAGCAATCTATCTGACATACTTAATGGACAGAAACTATACATAGTTTCCAAAAAAAGTTTCCAAAAAAAGACTTGTCCAAGAATGCTCATAGTAGCATCATTCTAGTTATCCAGTGTGACTAAAAAACTACCCCAAAGTTAATGGCATACAACCACCATTTTTCAGGCTCAGATTCTGTGGTGAGGGAATCAGGAGGGACACAATGGAGTGGCTCCTCTGTGCCCCAGCCATTCCCAGATGGCTCACCCACTCACTTCTAACTTCTGGGCTGGGCTGGGCTGGTTGAAGTTTGGGCTATTGCTGGGACTTTCCGAGCATCCTGAGTAGCCTTCTAGCATGGTGGGACCAAGGTAGCCAGGCTTCTTCCAATGGCAGTTTAGGGCTTTAAGGCAGGTATTCCCAGACAATTTCCCAGTTTGGGGAAGCTGTACAACCTTTTCTTTTATAGCCTCAGAAATAATGTCAACTCTGTATGATTAGTCTGCTAGGGTTGCCAAATACTGTAGACTTAAACAGGAGACATTTATTTTCTCACAGCTCTAGAGGCTGGAAAGTCCAAGATGGAGTATTCGTGTTTGGTGAAGCTCCCTTCCTGGCTTGCAGATGGCTACCTTCTCTCTGCTTCCCCACAAGGCCTTTCTGTGCCTCGTTTCCTGTTTTTACAGATTAGATTAGGGCCCTGGTCTTTTGACCTCATTTAACCTTACTGACCTCCCTACAGGTCCCATCTCCAGATACACTCATGCTGGGGGGTAAGGTTCCCACACAGGATTTCAGGGCCACAGTTCAGTCTGGAACAGTGTTGCTTCCACTATTCTCTATTAGTTGAAGCCATCAGAAGCTTGCTTAGCTTTAGCAGGAGAGGGGGGGAGAAGACCATTTCTGATGAAGGAGTGGCAAAAATTTTGTGGCCATGTTTAAAAATCACTACATCACCTTACTTGCAACCACTCAGAACTGTAAACAACTGCAAAATCCCACAACTTCAGAATGGATAAATAGATTGGAATATATTTGTGTAAACAAATCGTATTCGGCGATCAAAAGGAATATACGAGCCCACAGATGAATGTCAAAAACATTATTTTGGAGAAGCCAAACCTACCCCCAAAATATGAGTTCCATTTACACGAAGTCCAAGAACAGGCAAAACTCACCTGGAGTAATAAAAGTCAGAAAGTGGCTGCGTCTTGGAGGTGGGGGGTGGTCAGAATTCACTGCAAAGGGACATAGAACTTTCTCTTGCAGTAGAAATGTTCTGTCCATTGTTTTGGGCAGTGGTTAAACAGGTGTAGACAACTGTGAAAACCCTTTGAACTGAATATCTAAGATATGGACATTTTATTGTCATGTGGACTATCTCTATTTACAAATACATACATACATACATACATATAATGATAACTCCTGGGTGCTACTCCCAGAGATTCTCGTTCAGTGATTCTGAATATACTCTGGGTAAGAGAAGCTTCAAAAGTCCACCATGTTAAAAAAAAAAAAAAAAAAGTCCACCATGTGACTCCAATGTGAAGCAAAGGTTGAGGTCCTTTGCACCAGGCCAGTACAAATTCCTCAGTGGAGGGAGAAGCGCGTGTAATAACCAAGAACCCAGTGTTTGCTGTGTGTGTTCTTACTGCTGCTGTAACAAATTTAGTAGCGTAAAACAACCCAAGTTTATTCTCTTGCTGTTCTGGATGGCAAAATGAGTCCTCAGGGGCTAAAATGTAGGCTCTGTTCTTCCTGGAGGCTCCAGGAGGGACATGTCCCTTGCCTCTTGCAGCCTCTAGAGACTGACCCACGTGGGCTCTGATCTTGGCTCCTGTCTCTGTTTCTCGTCACATCACCTTTTCCTGTGACTCTGGTCCTCCTGCATCCTTCTTACAAGGACTTCTGTGATGATATCAGACTCCCCTGCATAATGTGGGATCATCTCCCCAACTCAGACCCTTAACTTAATTCCATCTGCCCCATTCCCTTACCGTGTGAGGTAACCTATTCCTAGGTCCTAGGGATTAGGTGCAGACATATCTGGTGGGCCTACCACACTGCTGCTTGGAAAATAACATTTTAGGGGCACTTGGCTGTCTCAGTTGGTGGAGCATGCAACTCCTGATCTCGGAGTCATGGGTTCAAACCCCACGTTGTGGGTAGAGATGACTTTAAAAAAAGTTTTAACGTAGTTTCTCAGATATCAGAGGGAGGACTGACTCGTCACCTAGAACATTGGAATTCAAAGGGCTGAGGAAGTTTCCATAGCCGTCTCGAACTATTTTTTAAAAGTGACCTGCAAAAATTTTCCTTATCTCCCTAGACTATATAGGATTGCACGTCAGCTGTCCCAAATAAGCAGGCCCTGGGGCAGTGATCCATTAGCAGAAAACTCAATTTCCTTTCTCAGGTCCCAAGACAACAAGCCCCATTACAGTGAGAGAACTTGAGAAGAGTAACTGCCCTCTATTGTGAGGGAAGAGGGAGTGCAAATATTAGTTAAAAGTGCAGTGAGGAATACTTGTAGAGGCATAGATATTCCTACCTCTATTGTGAGGGTGGGTTTATAGAAAGCCGGCTCTTAGAACAATGTATGTGGGGAGAGCCAAGTGTAAGACATTCTCTTATTCTCCCCAAATGTTTTCAAGGGCTTGCCATGTGCCAAGTGACAAATGTTCAGAAAGAAGTTGTTCTTCCTTACCTACTCTCCTTCCAGTTTCCTCCAGGGGTATAAGCCTTCCTAAGACACCACTTTTCTACTTGGTTTCCGAGCTGTTGGAGCACTGATGGCTCTCTCTAGCCTAGGGGATGAAGACCTGGGTCTCTGTCTGGTGTTTGGGGTCCCGTCCTGCCCAACATTCTCCTCCAGGACTCACAAAATGAACTTCACACTCCAGCAGAACCAATTTAAATAGAGAAACTTAAGTCTTTTATGTTTTGTCACTTAACATGTTGATATAAAATAGCATACAGGATCCTTCTCGATATGTTACAGACACTCACAGTGCGTGGTGTCTCATGCCTTGTCCTGCTTAAGGTCACTACCTCCCACCGGCCCACAGCAGCCAAGCCAGGCATACCAGACCACGCCAACTTCTTCTTGCCTAAACTCCTAAGACCTATTTATTCTATTTGATCCCCAGTCAAAAGGCAAACATCCAGAGGGTCAAATACATCATGCTAGGAAAGGGTTGGATCCCTGAAACCCATACATAAAGGCCTGAGGAGTCCTAGGACCTCAGTTAAGAAACTCTTGGAGAAGGAGAAGGCCATCTCTGAGGTCGTTTCTACTAATAAAATCTGTTGTCCTATAATTTTGCTCCTATTGTGTCCTCTTAATATATAATAGAAATTATAGTGGGAGGTACAGATCCCGGAGAAGTGACAATGGAAAATCTGTTCTTCCTTTATACCCACAATCACAGGCATCCTTGTCCTGAACCCTTATGGTCCTTATCCTAGACCCTTATGGTCAGTTCAATCCAATTCCCTCTAAAAGCTTTTCAGAAAAGAGATTGAGTCTTTTACCCCAGCCTCAAATGGTGAGGCTAGAATAGCAACGGTTTCCCTCTAAAATCTCACCAGTGTTCCAGAAACATTCTCTATTCTCACCAACACTTTGTTGGACCTACATAGGAAAGCGGCTTTCTTGGGCTCCTATCATCTCCTTCTGCCCTTCTTAGCATGGCTGATGCTTCTGCTGGGGCCACAGATCACCACCTTTTCTCTCTTCTTTTGCCCCAACCAGAAAGGAAAACATGTCCCCAGCTCTCTACACCCAGTTAAGACAGGCTCTGCCTTCCAAAGGTCAGGAGCAGAATAGCAAAGGAAGTCTGCATGACCACCTTCTACATAACCCATGGGAGGAAGATAGGAGGGAGAATGCTACCTTCTCAAATCCTCAGGAGGGGAACACCATGAAAGGCCACACACCTTTTGCCCCTGAGGACTGCTGTCAGTGCTCACAAGCCACCTTCTTAATTCTGGAAGTGCACCTCTTTCTCCTTCACCAAATCTTCCCGTGGGAGAGGACCTCTCTCACCTCTGCAATCCTCCTGTCACAAGATGATTCTCTATGGGTCTCTCATTTTCTGCATGTCTTACAACTAAGGCGCTGACTTCTCTTTGCTCTGGATTATCTTCTCAAGAACATTTGTATAGCGAACAAACCTTCTCCAAGGCAAAGGGCAGTTTGCTTACACCATTGGTGGATAGAGTGTCTTCTTCTGGAACAAATGGGTAGGCAGGATTACTGCCTACATATTCAGTCTCTATGTTCAGAATCCCTTCTGAATTACAACCCCTTGAGTGTTCTGGTGTCACCTGGCTCAGTCATATTGGGGATCAAGGAAAAGATGCAACAAAAGGTAGGTGCTGGGGCTATTTCTTTTGTCATGAGTGATAACATGGCTTTTGCCAGCAAGTCTCCATGAAACTTGCACAGCCTCTCTTGTTTGCTTACAACTAGGATGAAATCTCAGACTCTTTCCCTTTCCGGGTGTCAACACTCCCTAGTGCTGGATTAAGGGCAGATTCCACATCTGGCCCCTCCCCACCCCCGAACCCCGGACCTCCTGCCTATTCTGTCAAGGCCTTTAAGTCTTGAGGACTTCAAGTTGATCGAATCAATTACCAGTGAATTTAGAAATATAAAGATCTCATTTCCAGTTTCACGATACACTGTCTGCTCTGTTCTAGACCATGGAAAATTTGGGACTTTGCTTACACCTAGGAATTCGTTACTGGGCTGTTCAAAGTTCTACAGAAGGTGTTTTACCGCCACCTACAGGCTACTAATGAGAAGCTCTAGACCACCAAGTGGCCTACTGCAGTTTATCTACAGCGAGATGGGGGGACTTAAGCAAAGCAGGGCTGAATCTCTTAAGTATAATGCAGAGTGAAAGATGCTAGATAGAAAAAGCATATATTATACCATTTACAGAAAGTACAAAACCAGATGATACTAAGTGCGTCAGAGTTTTCCTGAGAAACAGAACCTATATATTATTAAGTCATATATATAGTACTTAAATTCCTTAAATCTCCTTTATTTTTTTAAAGATTTTATTTATTTATTTGACACAGAGAGAGATCACAAGTAGGCAGAGCAGCAGGCAGAGAGAGAGGAGGAAGTAGGCTCCCTGCTGAGCAGAGAGCTGATGTGGGGCTCGATCCCACCACCCTGGGATCATAACCTGAGCCAAAGGCAGAGTCTTTAACCCACTGAGCCACCCAGGTGCCCCTTCAATCTCCTTTATATAAAATAGTGCTATTTAATAACTTACATAAATTAATTCCCCATATATGCAAGAGATAAGCGGGAGAATGCCATTATTTATATTTATATTAAGGGATTTATTTTGAGGGATTGGCTCATGTGATTGTGGACGCTGGGAAGCTGAAATCTGTAGGAGAGTCCGGCAGGCTGGAAACACAGGCAGGATTTCTGTGTTAAAGTCTTGAGGTGGATTTTCTTCTTTTCCCCTGTGAAACCTCAGTTTTTGCTGGTAAGCCTTTCTATTGAATAGATGAGGCCCATCTACATTATCAAGGATAATCTTTAAAGTCAAGTAATTATAGATGTTAATCACATCTACAGAATAACTTCACAGCAACTTCTAGACTAGTATTTGACCTTACACCTGGGCACTATAGTCTAGTCAAGCTGACACATAAAATTAGCCATAGCATTGTCAACTTGTTACCTGCACACATTTCCTTAAACCATAATTAATTTTTAATTAAAGACAGTAACAAGGTCATGATTCTGCCTAGCATGATACAACTCTCTTGTATGCAACTAATCCCCTCCCCAGGAGAGGTGGCCAAGTCCTTGAATGATGTTTACTCCTCTCCTTAAATATTATGATATGAAAGTCTTAATACTATAATGTAAAGTTAACACATCTTACATTACATAAAAGGGAATAAGAGGGGAAAAGACAAAGATATTTTACCACACACATTTGTAGCCAAATAAGGGAGAAATAGTCATGATAATCACCATTCCCATTTCTGCAACTGATCATGTAGTCACAGCTGTTATTTATAACTAACTTCTTCCATTGCTTATTATGTATTTCCTTTGCCTTCAGCAAGCATCTTTGCTGGCCATGATTCTTTGCCTGGTGGGTGACTCAAACCTTCATTCTTGCTCTCCCTGAATTGGATGGTTGAAGTTTTTCATTGATCTTAATTCTAGGGCATAATAATACTTAGAAAGAACCTAAAGGATCTCCAGTATTCCATACTCTGCCCTACCTCTGCTGTAGAATAAAAGCTCAGTTTCCCCTTAGTACTCCTGACTGATCACCCCAGTTAGCACAGTAACCCCTTCTTTTTCTGCCAACTCAGAAACATGAGGAGCCCACAGTGGCCAGTCAGTAGTTTTAATTTCTAGTTCAACAGAATCATTTTTGTGTCTCTCAGTGGAAACACTCCTTCCTTTGAAACTAAGATTTCAAGACCATCAGAAAGTAAAAATTTTGCTAGTGGGTCACTAAGGGCAACAGCAAGTGGTGTCCCTCTCATTCCCACCCCTTGATTCCTGGTTATGGGAAAAATAGCACCATGTATTGGATACTGACTCAGAGCAATGCAGCCTCCTAGAGAACACTGCTCCAGGCTTGCCAGGTATTGCTGCCTAGTTCACTTCCTAGTCACTGGCTGTAACTGAGTCTTCAAAGGCCATTCCACCATTCTACCATGATTGCTGCTTCTGGATGATGGAGAACGTAGTAAGACCAGTTAGTCCGAAGAGCATAGGCCTATTGCCGCCACACTTCATTTGCTATTAAGTGAATTCCTTGATCAGAAGCAATGTGTGTGAAGTGTTATGATGAATAAGACATTCTGTAAGTTCACAGATGGTAGTTTTGGTAGAGGCACTGCATGCAAGGAAGGTAAATCCATATCCAGAGTGTCACTTCCAGTAAGAATAAAACATTGAATCTTCCATGATGAAAGTGGTCCGTTGTAATCAACTTGTCACTGGATAGTTGGCTGATAACCCAGGGGAATGATACCATATTAGAGACTCTGTTGGTCTCTGTTGCTGGCAGTTTGGGCATTCAGCAGCAGTCAGGTCAACTTGGGTGAGTGGCAACCCATGCTGATAAGACCCTGCATAACTTCCATCCCTGCCACCTCAGCAATATTCATGAGCACACCGGGCAGCGACAGGGTGCCTGGGACAAGAGACTGACTGGTGTTCACAGAATATGTCATCCTGGGGTGCCTGGGTGGCTCAATGGGTTAAAGCCTCTGCCTTCAGCTCAGGTCATGATCTCAGGGTCCTGGGATCAAGTCCCACATCGGGTTCTCTGCTCAGCAGGGAGCCTGCTTCCCCCACCCCCCGGCCTGCCTCTCTGCCTACTTGTGATCTCTCTGTTAAAAAGAAAAAAGAATATGTCATCCTGTCCACTTGAATATTAAAATCCTTCTCTGCTGAGGTCACCATTGGGTGACACAGGACACAAATATCTTCATGGTTTTTTTTCCCCTTTCAGAGAGGTCTGTCCATACATCTCTTCCCCAAGTTTCCTTGTCACCAATTTTCCTATCATGTTACTTCCCCATCCCTGACCATCAAGCCACAGATCATGAATTGGTATACTATTGCATTTCTGGCTATTTCTCTCTCCAAGCAAAACAAACAACCAGATGTACTGCTGGAAGTTCTGCACACTGGGAGGATTTCCCTTCACCACTGTCCTTTGGGGATGTCCCAGAGAGGGGCAGTAGTGCTGCCACAGTCCACTTTGGGCTGGTGCCTGCATATTGGGCAGAACCTCTGTATATGTTTTCTCTTCCCAGTCAACTGGTTATAGGCAACTCTCCATGATTCCAGGGGTGGTTGCAACAAAGAAGGTAAGTAGGCAGAGTGGGAACCAAGGGTTCCACTCAAAAATAACAAGTTTTTGGGTCACCCAGTAAAGGGGTGGAGTAGCAAACCCAAATGAAGACTATATTGCCTCCAAAGTCCTAAAAGGTCTACTACACATTGTACCTCTTTTTTGATTATAGGAGGAGACAGAAAACAACAATTTATCCTTCCTCTTATAAGGGATAACTACACATGTTCACACTGCTGGATCCCTAGAAATTTCACTAAGGTAGAGGGCCCCTGAATTTTTGTCAGATTTATTTCCTACCTTCTGGAACAAAATGTCTTACCAGTAAGCCTAGAGTGGTTGCTACTTCTCACTCACTAGGTCCAATCCACATAATGTCATCAATATAATGAATGAGTGTGATATATTATGGAAGAGAAAGGCAATTAAGATCCCAGTGATCTCACTTTCTAAGATAAACCTGTCTCAACATCAGGAATCCTTTCTATGTAAACTTTGGCGAGACTGTTAAAACATACATAGTGCATGTAGGATATGTGGTTTGCTTAGGAAAATCTCAAAAGAAGATTTTGGTTGGGTTTACTGCTTTTAATTGTTATTATAGCCAAGAACTATGGATTATAATAAAGTTACTTTATTTAAGGAAGTCTTTGTGAGCTGGGAATGCCTGGCTGACTCAGTTAGGAGAGCATGCAACTCTTAATTTCAAGGCCCATGTTGGGTGTAGAGATTACTTTAAGAAAAAAAAAAAAAATCCCTGTAAACTAAAATATGACATAAGGCTGAAGAGCTGATATTCTCCTGAGGTAAGATAGTGAAGGTGTATTGCTGGCCTTGCCAGGTGAAAGCAAACTGCTTCTGGTGCTCTCTATTGACAGGTATAGAGAAAAAGCATTTGTCAGATCAATAGCTTCATGCCAGGTATCAGGGGATGCACAATTTGCTCAAGCAATGAAGTCATATCTGGTATTACAGCTGCAAGTGGAACCACCAGAACACTAGGGGTTGGGACTTCAACATATGAATTTTAGGGACTTGATGTGACTACGTTTATAGATCGCGCTTATAGGGAGGTAATTAAGGTTAAATAGGATGGGTCCTAATCCACTGTGACTGGGATCCTAATAAGAAGAGAAAGAGACATCAGAGATCTCTCTGTGTTTGAATGCACATGGAAGAAAGATCAGGTGAGGACACAATGAGAAGATAGATGTCTAAAACTCAGGAAGACAGTTCTTACCAGAAATTCGATTTTCTTGTACCTTGATCTGAGACTTCTAACCTCCAGCCAGAACTGTGAGGAATAAAATTTCTGTTGTTTAAGGCACCCAGTCTGGAATATTCTACTGTGGCCTTCCAAGCAGACTTATACAATAGTGAAAGTGTATCACTGGCCTTGTTGGCTGAAGGAAAATGGTTTCTGGTGGAAATCTTTTTATTTATTTATTTATTTATTTATTTGACAGAGAGAGAGATCACAAGTAGCTGAGAGGCAGGCAGAGAGAGAGGAAGGCAAGCAGGCTCCCTGCCGAGCAGAGAGCCTGATGTGGGGCTCAATCCCAGGACCCCAGAATTATGACCTGAGCCGAAGGCAGAGGCTTAACCCACTGAGCCACCCAGGCTCCCCCTGGTGGAAATCTTTTTGATGAGTATTGAGGAAAAAAGCAATTGCTTGATTGATAGCTGCAAACCAGGTACCAGTGATGTGTTAATTTTCTAAAGCAATGAAACCACATCTGTAATAGGAACTTCAAATGTACTGACTGCCTGGGTAAATTTATGATAATCCACCATCATTCTCCAGGATCCATTTGTTTTCTGTGCAGGCCAAATATGCGAGCTGAATGGGTGTTCTTTGAGTCCTTGATGGTGGCTCTAGTCTCTGCAATCCCAGGAATGCAGTATTGCTTTTGGTGTACTATTGTCCTAGGTAGAGGTGGTTCTGTGCCTTCCAATAATGGCTTCCACTTGCATTCCCTCTATTGGTCGGAATCTATGTGAAGATCGGCCAGCTGCTGGGTATGTCTGTCCCACTTATACATTCCAGAACTGGGGAAATAACCAGAAAATGGGCTTGGGGACTCACAGTGAGATGAACCTCAGCCTAAAACCCCTCTGCTTGCCCCGATCTCCATAACCCCTACTCTGACTGGTGGACCACTGTGATGTTTTGGGTCTCCTGGAATTACTGTCAGTTCAGAGCTAGAGTTTAGTAATTCCTGAAAAGTCTAATTATTTCCTTTGCCCCAATGCATAATCACTACGGTAAAAGGCCGTAGGTCCTGAGGGAAGGCTGAGAGGAAGATTAACAGTACATACTTTTGGCAGTGCACCACAGTCCTTCCTCAAGGGGATCTGGCCTGCCCTTTTATTCAAGGGTTTTTGGGTCTGTAAAGTGGGTCGAGTCAGGAACGGATTAAAAGGCTGTGACTCTTGGTTTTATGATGTAAGTTAGGCTTTTGTGCACTTGACCTAGAACTCCTCCACTTTTACAGAACAAGGAAGAATTTGATAGACTGCCTCTGTTTCCTTCCAGGGACACCATGGTCTACTAGCCAGTGCCATAGGTCTCTGCCAGTAAGACTATCCCGATTGCTGCTTTGAATCTCTTGTCAGTTATGGTAACTAGTCCTACTTTGTCTTTGGCAATTATCCAATGCCCTGGGATTCAATTATTCCCATTGCATTTAGGGATCTCAGTTTAGAAGCAGTAATTCCCAATGGTTCTTCCTTTCTTCCTTCCTACCCACTACCTCCCTTCCTCCCTTCCTTCCTCTCCTTCTTCTCTCCCTTCCTTCCTCCCTGCCTCCCTCCCTCTCTCTCCTTTTTTCTTTCTTTCTTTTGTTAGTTTTTATTTAAATTCCAGTTAGTTAACATATAGTGTAATATTAGTTTCAGGTTTACAATATAGTGATTCAACACTTCCATACAACACCTGATGCTCATCACAGAAGTGCCCTCCTTAATCCCCATCACCTATTTAACCCATTACCCCACCCACCTCTCCTCTGGGAATCATTGATTTGTTCTCTATAGTTAAGAGTGTGTTTCTTGGTGTGTTTCTTGGTTTGCCCCTCTGATCATTTGTTTAGTTCCTGAAATTCCACATATGAGTGAAATCATATGGAATTTGTCCTTCTCTGATTTATTTTGCTTAGCAGAATATTTTGTAGCTTCATTCACATTGCAAATGGCAAGATTTCATTCTTTTTGATGACTGACTAATATTCCACACATATATATGGTTGACTCTTTCCAAAATTTGGCTATTGTTGATAGTACTGCTATAAACATTGGAGTGTCTGTACCCCTTCAAATCTGCATTTTTGTATCTTTTGGGTAAATACCTAGTAGAGTGATTGCTGGGTGGTAGGGGAGTTCTATTTTTAACTTTCTGAGGAACCTCCATACTTTTTCCAGAGTGGCTGCACCAGTTTGCATTCCCACGAACAGAGTAAGAGGGTTCCCCCTTCTCTGCATCCCAGCCAACACTTCCCAGCTGTTTTTTCTTTTTCTTTTTTTTTTTTTTTAAGATTGTATTATTGATTTATTTGACAAAGAGAGCACAAGCAGGGGGACTGGCAGCTAGGAGGAGAGGGAGAAGTAGGCTCTCCACTGAGCAGGGAGCCTGATGCAGGTCTCCACTGGAGGACCCTGAGATCATGACCTGAGCAGAAGGCAGACTGAGCCTCCCAAGTGCCCCAGAAGAGTTGCTTCTACCAACAAATAAGACATATAATTTAGGGCTCAATGTTCTTAGCTTCATCAGACTCTATCCATATGTATCCATTCCAATTTTCAGGGTCTTATTTTTTCCCCAATCCATGACCTTGCAGCAGTTCCCTGTGAGATTGGGGATTCAATTTGTATTGTAATTGAACGACCTGCAGGATGAGACTCTGGATTCGATTTTCAGAAATCTCAGCTCTGTGGTGACATCACCAGCTCAACCCCAAGACCCGATCTTTACTGCCCATCTGCTTATACTCACTAACCTCTTGTCTTATATTTTTCCTTAAGCTCTTCTTTCTGGCTTACCTCTTAAGTCAGGCTCGTGAAACCTGAAACCACACCTCAGGCAAGACCTCCTGCTGGCCCAGACCACCCAGACCCTTCAAGCTAAAGCCCTGACTCCTACCTGTGCAGACAGATGGTGGAGTGACCCCTTGAATGATAGGCAATCGCCTTCACCTCATTTTAATACTAAAATCTCCACCCAAGGAGGAGCACCAGCCTCATTTACATAACATACAAGGTATGTATAGAAACGTTTCCTTAAGGTGCATGTATGACCCTATGCCTGCCTCTACACACAATGGCAAGACTTCTCTATCTAAATATTCATCCTAACCCTAAATAAAAGGAATTACCCATTTAACCTCTCTTGGAGAGTTAATGGCTTTGGAAGCTATTTCCTGTGATCTTATTTGCTTCAAATAAAGTTTACTTTGTGTGACAACTCCACCTGGTGTATCTGTGACTCACCAAGGAGTGAACTCAAGTTGGTCTGACTACAGTGAAAAGACATAAAAGATTCTTTCAGGGCAGTCACAGAAACTTTCTAGTTAGTTATGTGGTGCTTGAGCTGGAAATTTGAAGTCCTGAGCTCATCCTTTTCTTTCCCTATTTTTCTGGCACAGATAAGAGTAACCAGCCAGTCTCATTAGTTTAACAAAAAGATTCTCAGGTATCAAATATATGGTACACCTCAGAACTTTATTTCTCATACGCATTTGACTAGGAGTATCCAATGTTGATATTTTGGGCATCTGTTTTGCAACATCTTGCCATGGACTATTGAAGTCCCCTCTCCCTTCTGGGATTAGAGTCATTATTGCCTTTACATATATTCAGATTAGAGAAATAATTCAGAAAATTCATTCTCAAGACTTTCTTTCTTTAGAACCACTCTTGGTATTAAAATCTGTACCAGAATTTTCCAGACATATGGGGCACCTGGGTGGCTCAGTTGGTTGAGCGACTGCCTTCAGCTCAGGCATGATTCCAGAGTTCTGGGATCAAGTCCCACATGGGGCTCCCCCTGCTCTGTGGGGGCCTGCTTCTCCCTCTGCCTGCTAGTCCCCTTGCTTGTTTGTGCGCTCTCTCTCTCACTCTGTGTCAAATAAATAAATAAAATCTTAAAAAAAAAAAGAATTTTCCAGATATATATTTTCTACTGGTTCTGATCTCTATGTATTTTAGGGAATTGGCTTATGTGATTGTGGGGGCTGGCAAATATGAAATCCTAGAACAGGCAAGAAAACTGGAAACTCAGGCACCATTTCTGTGTTTTAGTCTCAAGGCTGAAGTCCTTATTTTCCCCTGGGAAACCTCAGTCTTTGCTTGCAAGCCTTTCAGCTGAATGGATGAAGCACATTTACCTCATTTACGCTAATCTCTACTTAAAGTTAAGTGATTATGGATGTTAATCACACCTACAAATGTGCTGTTACTTCACAGCAACATCTGGACTACTATTTGAACAACTGGGCACCATAGCTTAGCCAAGCTGGCACATAAAATTAACCATCACACTAATTTATGCTATTGGAAATGAGGATAGTGGTTACCCTTGGGGCAGGGGTATAATGACCAGAAGGGAATATAAGCACCTCTTTTGGGGTGCTGGTCATGTACTATTTCTTGATCTAAAAATGACTACATTGATGTGTTCAGTTTGGAAAATTCAGCAAACTGTATACTTATGATTATGTGTACATTTTGGAATGTATATTTTACTTCATTAAAAAGTAAAATGTTTAGGGGTGCCTGGGTGGCCCAGTTGTTAAGTGTCTGCCTTTGGCTCAGGTCATGATCCTGGGGTCCTGGGATCGAGGACCCTTATCAGGCTCCCTGCTCTGCAGGAAGCTTGCTTTTCTCTCTCCCACTCCCCTTGCTTGTGTTCCCTCTCTTGCTGTCTCTCTCTGTCAAATAAATAAATAAAATCTTTTTAAAAAATGCTTAGAAAAAAAGAAATAAGACAACACAATAGAAACAAGAAAAAAAGCATTACATCAATTATGGAGATTTTTTGATTATAAGAAATTACCAGATGTCATTCTATATTGAGATATTTAAAATCTTAGTGAAATGATTGCTTTTTAAAGGAAAATGATGACGAAAATTGACTTGGAAAGGTGGGAAATCTAAAAAGATCACGAATTTTTTTTTTTAAAGATTTTATTTATTTACTTGAGAGAGAGACAGTGAGAGAGAGCATGAGCGAGGAGAAGGTCAGAGAGAGAAGCAGACTCTCCATGGAGCTAGGAGTCCGATGCAGGACTCGATCCCGGGACTCCAGGATCATGACCTGAGCCGAAGGCAGTCGTCCAACCAACTGAGCCACCCAGGCATCCCAAAAGATCACGAATTTTTTAAAAACTTAAACGTAATTAAAATTAACCACTTCCTCACTACCAAAGGTATCAGGCCTATATAATTTTGTGCATGTCATCCACAAAATATTTTAGAACAGTTGTCCTAATGTTATTTAAACTAGTCCAGAACAGAAAAAGGTGAAAACTTCCTGACTTATTTTTGGTTAATCTAATTCAGAAACCATAAAAGGACAAGAACAGCATGCATGTGTGCATGTAATGTGCACACAAACTGTCTGCCTATGTTCCTTGTAAAGATAGAGGCAAAAATCCTAAATAAAATATTAGTGAATTACCAGCCATGTATTAGGACAATAATGGTTCAGCATTAGCAAATTTATTAATGTACTGATATGAAAAAGGTGATAAAACACTAATCCCTTTTTAAAAATTTATTTATTTATTTATTTATTTGCAAGAGAGAGAGAGAGAGTGAGAGCAAGCACAAGCAGGTAAGGGAACAGAGGGAGAGGGAGAAGCAGGCTCCCCACTGAGGAGACAGCCCCATGCAGGGCCTGATCCCAGGACCCCAGGATCATGACCTGAGCCAAAGGCAGATGTTTAACTGACTAAGCCACCCAGGTGCCCTGAAAACACTAATTCCTAATTAAGATTCTCAGAAGCTAGAAATAGAAATTCATACTTTCAAGAAATTCTACCACATTAAAAGCAGTTTTGTTAACATTAGTAACAAGATAAGTATGGCCATAGCTATTAATCAACACTCTATGAGAGTCAGCACTAGTTTTATTATCCCACCCTTTTTTCTTTCCATAATACAGGGAACTGGAAACCTCTGTTGTCTTCCCAGACTCTTACCAGCTCTCCCTAGTCAGGTTCTTCCTACTAGAGACTCTGGTAGGAGATTGGAACCTGAGAGAAAGGTTGGAGCTTTTTTCCTTTCCTGTGGAGGCATCTCAGATGGCAAATAGCAAGCCTGGCTTCCTGCTTGGGAGTGGGATTCTAACAGAAACAGTAGCAGTAGCACTCTTCTCTGGCTTCTGCATTTGCAGCAGAGGCTCCAAGAACCTCAGCTGTGCAGAATCTTGTGGCCCTTGCTCCTTTGGCTGTGGCTGCCGTCGGACCCCTACGGAATCATCTGGAGAGTTAGCTTCAGGCTTTCTGCCTGTTGCTGAGGTTCCAACATTTGCGCGTGGGGGTAGATGACGGGCGCTATTTTCCCCTTCACTTTTCCTGCCCTAAGGGTGGGATGGGTTTCCTGCAGTTATTAATCTCTCTGTTCCCTTTTTGTTCTTAACTTATACTTCCAATGTATTTATAACCAATTTCCCAGTGTTGAATTCCCTGTTTCAAAGAACTTGAATGGATACTGTTTTTGTGATTGAATACTGACTGATACAAAGTATCTATAACTCCTTATTTGTGCCTGGTATGATTTTTTTTAGCTATATACCCAAG
This sequence comes from Mustela putorius furo, assembly GCF_011764305.1. Lineage (NCBI taxonomy): Eukaryota > Metazoa > Chordata > Mammalia > Carnivora > Mustelidae > Mustela > Mustela putorius. The sequence goes on along the minus strand of NW_025422010.1, from coordinate 6,099,962 downwards.
AAATTCAATGTAGAAGCCAAATGAACTAAGGGCCCAATAAAGGAATAAATATAAACATACAAATTTCAGGGGTGCCTGGGTGGCTCATTTGGCTGGGGATTGGACTCTTGGCTTTGGTTCAGATCCTGATCTCATGGTTCATGGGATTGAGCGCTGTGTCAGGCTCTGCACTGAGTGGGAGTTAGCTTGGATATTTTCTCCCTATGCCTCTTCCCTCACTCCCTCCCAAATAACTGAATAAATATTTTTTTAAAAAGATTTTATTTCTTGGGGCGCCTGGGTGGCTCAGTGGGTTAAGCCGCTGCCTTCGGCTCAGGTCGTGATCTCAGGGTCCTGGGATCGAGTCCCGCATCGGGCTCTCTGCTCAGCAGGGAGCCTGCTTCCTCCTCTCTCTCTGCCTGCCTCTCTGCCTACTTGTGATCTCTGTCTGTCAAATAAATAAATAAAATCTTTAAAAAAAAAAGATTTTATTTCTTTATTTGAGAGAGAGAGGGGGAGAGCATGAGCAGGGGAGGCACAGAGGGAAAGATGGGAGCAGACTCGCCATGGAGCAGAGAGCCTGATATGGGGCTCGAGCCCAGGATCCTGAGATCATAACCTGAGCCGAAGACAGATGCTTAACCAACTGAGTCACCCAGGAACCCCATGAATAAATCTTTTTTAAAAATATACAAACAAAATGTAATAGCTTTCTTATAAACAATATAGAAAAAAAGAGTTCTACCCCCCAAAGATAGCCCATTCATAATAGTATAAGAGTCTGTTAAAAGATTTACTGAGCCTAATGAGAAACATGTACAATTACATGAAGAAAAACTAGCAGCACATATAATTAAACTTATATGAACTTACTATGGTGGTCTTCACATGTTAGTACATTAGTAGGAGAATGGTTAAATAAACCACAATTCATCCATATTTTGGAATGCATAGGTTACAAGACTGAAAGAATGAACTGGGGCCATGTAGAAAGATCTCTAAGACATACTGGATATTTTTTAAAAAGCCAAAAATGGTATAATATTTGTAAATTTATTTTCAAAAACTCAAACTTTCTGATACTAGGTACACATATATGTTTTATGTTCTGTAAATCCTTAGAAAATGTGTGAAGGGGTAACACAGTAACAATCATATCTTTTGGGTAGGAAGATTAGATAGTGGGATGAAAGGGAACCTTATCTTTTTACTCTATATAAACTTTATTTTTAAAAGACTGTTTTTTTGAGAGAGAGAGTGAGAGCAAGAAAGAGAGAGCATGCGTGGAGTGAGGGGCAGAGGGAGAAGCAGACTCCCCGCTGGTCAGGAGCCCTAGGAGGGGCTGGATCTCAAGACTCCAGGATCATGACATGAGCTGAAGGCAGGTGCTTAACTGACTGAGCCACCCAGGTGCCCCTACATAAACTTGTATTTCAAACATTTCTTCCTTCTTTCCTTCCTTCCTTCCTTTCTTTTAAAGATTTTACTTATTTGGGAGAGACAGACACAGACAGAGAGTGAGCAGGGGGAGGGGCAGAGGGAGAGGGCATAAACTCCCTGCCAAGCAGGGAGCCCAACACAGGGCCTGATCCCAGGACCCTCAGATCATGACCTGAGCTGAAGGCAGATGCTTAACAGACTGAACCACCCAGGTGTCCCTCCAACATTTCTTACAATAAATAGTCTTACAATAATTATGTAAGAAATGGCCAAGAGAATGATAAGATAAGCCACAAAGTGAGAGAAAATATGTGCAAAAGACACATCTGATGAAGGACTATTATCCAAAATTCACCAAGAACTCTTAAAACTCAAAAATAAAACAGAAACCTGATAAAAAAGCAGGGGTGGACAAGGCAAAAGACTTGGACACCTCAGCAAAGAAAATTAACAGACAGAAAATAATCATATGAAAAGATGATCCATATCATATGCCATCAAAGAAATGCGAATTAAAACAATAATGAGATACCACTACACACCTGTTAAATGATGAAAATCCAAAACACGACACCAGATGCTTGTGATGATGTGAGCAACAGGAACTCTCATTCATTGCTGGTGGGAATGCAAAATGGTACAGGCAGCTTGGAAGAAAGTTTGGTGGTTTCTTGCAAAACTAAACAGACTGTTACCATAAGATATTTCAATGAAAGTCCTTGGTGTATGTCCAAAGAATTGAAAATTCATGTCCACATAAAACCTGCACATGGATATCTATAGCTGCTTTGTTCATAATTGCCAAAACTTAGAAGCAAACAAGATGTCCTTTAGTAAGTGAATGGATTGATAAACTGTGGTACATCCAGACAATGAAACATTATTCAGAGCTTCAACTATACTTCAAAAAAATAAAGTCAGCTATACATTAATAGAAAAATATTATTCAGTGCTAAAAAAAAAAAAAAGCTATCAAGTCCTAAAAAGATGTGGGGGAAACTTATACATTACTAAGTGAAAAAAGTTGATCAGGGAAGGCTATGTACTCTGGTTACAACTTTATGACATCCTGGAAAAGAAAAAACTTGGTGATGATTGATCAGTGGTTTTCAGGCGTTGGGGGGAGGGCGGAGCACAGAGAATTGGTAAAACAGTAAAACTATTCTGTATGATACTACAATGGCGGGTATATGTCACCATGCATTTGTCAAAACCCATAGAATATACAATATACATTTACCCAGAGTAAACCTCAAGGGAAACTATAGACTCTGGGTGATGGTGATGATGATGAGTCAGTTATAGTTCATCAATTATTACAACTGTACTACTGTGTTGCTAGCAATTGATAGTTGCTAGCATCCATTAACACTACTGTGTGTGGGGGTAGAGAAGGCTTGTATATGAGAACTCTATGTATTTTCTGCTCAATTTTACTGTGAACTGAAAGCTACTCTAATAAATAGTCTTAAAAAAAATCTCTTGTACTTCACCTATTCAACCCTCCACTTGGATAATCTCTGGCAAATTGATCTGTTTACTGTCTCTGAGCTTTAAAAATGTTTTTTAATTAAAAGATATATTTTTAAAATTTATTTATTTTTTATAGAGAGACAGAGAGAGAGGAGAGGGAGCATGAGTGGGGAGGAGAAGGAGAAGAAGGCTCCCTGCTCAGCAGGGGGCCCGATGTGGGGCTCCATCCCAGGATGCTGGGATCATGACCTGAGCTGAGGGCAGATGCTTAACTGACTTAGCCACCCAGGCGCCACTAATGTATTATTTTTAAAATTAAAAAATAATTAACAAATAATGTATTATTTGTTTCAGGGGTACAGGTCTGGGATTCATCAGTCTTATATAACAAGCAGCCGGTACTCATTACAGTACATACTCTCCCCAATGTCCTTCACCCAGGTAGCCCATCGCCCAACCCCCTCCCCTCCAGCAATCCTCTTTGCTTCCTAAGATTTTTTTTCTAAGTGTCTTTTCATGGTTTGTCTCCCTCTCTAGTTTCGTCTTGTTTCATTTTTTCCTCTCTTCCCCTATGATCTTCTTTCTGCCTTGTTTATTAAATTCCATAACTCAGCGAGATCAAATGATAATTGTCTTTCTCTGACTGACTTATTTCATTTAGTGTAATACCTTCTGGTTCCAGCCCTGTCATTGCAGTGGCAAGATTTCATTTTTGATGGCTACATAATATTCCTCTCTCTCTCTCTCTCTCTCTCTCTCTCCACACACACACACACACACACACCCCACATCTTCTTTATCCATTTATCTGTCAATGGACATCTAGGCTCTTTCCATAGTTTGACTATTATGGATATTGCTGCTATAAACGTGTGATGCACAGGCACCCCTAATTTAAAGAATATTTTTAAAAAGTTTTAGACCTTTTAGGGACACTTGGCTGGCTCAGTCAGAAGAGCATATGACTCTTGATCTCAGGGTTGTGAGTTCAAGCTCCACATGGGGGAGAGTGATTACTTAAATAAATAAAACTTCAAAAAGTTTTAGAACATTTCTAAATTGATTGAATTTTGTGAGTACTGTTTTTGGAAATGAGTCTCTTTGACCTTAAAGCAGTCACAGCTGTTATTAGTAATCATACTGGCAACTCACAGATTTGGAGTCTGTTAAACTGTCAGTAACATCTTACTTTTTCTTTTCTTTTCTTTCTTTCTTTCTTTTTTTTGAGAGAGGGGGTGTGGTGGGGGAAGAGAATAATCTCAAGCAGGCTCCATGCTCAGAGTAGAGCCCAACATGGAGCTCAAACTCACAACCCTGAGATCATGATCTGAGCCAAAATCAAGAGTAGGATGCTTTACTGACTGAACCACCCAGGTGCCCCCAAATCTTATTATTTTTATTTTATTTTATTTTATATTTTTTAAGGATTTTATTTATTTATTTGTCAGAGAGAGAGAGAGAGAGAGAGCAAGCGAGCACGGGCAGGCAGAGGCAGAGAGAGAAGCAGGCTCCCTGCCGAGCAAGGAGCCAGATGTGGGACTCGATCCCAGGACGCTGGGATCATGACCTGAGCTGAAGGCAGCTGCTTAACCAACTGAGCCACCCAGGCGTCCCTATTTTTAGTTTAAAAAAAAAAAAAATAAAAAAAAAAAAAGGGCAAGCAAAAAAAAAAAAAAAAAAAAAATTCCAGAAAGGCTAAGTCATTTCTCCACCTCCCTCTGCAGGTTTCTCTGCAATCCATTGAAGGACACCTGGGACTAATTATTTTGAAAACTTTCTAGCCTGCTAATCTCATTATGCCCCACATTCTTGTCATTTCTCATTCCTGGCCATAATCCAAAATATAAACCCTTTCTGCGGGCTTATTTTTGAGATTTTTTTCCCCCTATTTTCATTCTCCAAATATTCCACCATTTCCCATCCTCATTTTACCATAAGCCCTCTAGAATCCCTGATAAACAAAACACCCTAAATCGCTACACTCTCTGCAGAATAGAGGCATGCTCCTCTTTTCGAAAGTTCATGTTACAGCACTTCGCTTTCATGCAAGACCTACATCAGTACCTGTTTTTGTTAACAACAAAAAAATCTAAAGGGGATTTTTTACTTTTGCAGAAAGATCCAGTGTTTGTTTTGCAGCTAGCTGTCATAGAAGCGGCAGTAACCGTGAGCCATCAGCGGGGATGCAGAGCTTCTTCCCTGGGAGCTAAACAGCATCTGAACGTCAGACTGCCAAAGCTTTGAACTGTGTGTGTGAACATCTGTTCCTTATGTTGATTTATTTTTGTGCATCCATTAACAAGATGTGACCCTAAGGTGCTATCAGAAAAGCCCCAAAGTATTTATTTTTGGGGTCCGAAACCATCCCATCTTAGTAAAGGTTTTATAGGAATGCTCTACTTTCAGATAGGCCAAGAGAAATCCGTATTCCTCCACTTCCGGGCTTTGACAAAATCATTGATTTGAGGGCTCTTTTCCAGGGATCTCTTCCCAGGGTTTTTTTGTTTTGCTTGTTTGACTTATTTCTTTTTTGAGAACTCTGGCTCCAGACATCTCAGTCTTCCAGTTCGTTTTGGATACTGCTATTTTTTTAGGTGACTTGAGTTTCTTCATAAAGAACTTTTGAAACTTCTAGTCTCCCATTGCCCATATCTTGGTTCTTGACACCAAACGCCTGCTCTGTGTAAACTTTAAACCATTTTGGTGACTTTGGATCCTTACCTTTTCTCTTTTTCACACCAGCTCTTCAACCTCCCAAATCCCTCGGTTTTTCCCTCTCAACTCCATCCCTCCTGCCTTTACGTTTCGGCTGAGTCTGGACTCCTCAGACATATTTCCACCCTTCCTTGCCCTTTAATTGTCCCGGAAAAGCGCCCCTCCGTCTTCACTTGCTCTGAGCCAGTGTCTGGGTTGGGGCTTAGTCACTAACCAATACTGACTCAAATCCCACGGCTGTGGATGGTTTTTTCTAACTTTCTCACTTTTCCCAATAATCATACTTTAACAACTAATTCTTTTAAACTTTATTACAGCACAGCAAAGCTCGGTCTCCTACGGCCTTACCGCCGTGGGACTTTTTTTCAGGCCGCGCAGGCGCAGTCGCCCTCCCCGCGGCCTCTCGGGGCATGACGGGTAAAGGGGCGGGATGCACGGCTCCGGGGCGCGCGGGCCACGCGCCGTGCGCACCCTGTCGGCGGCGGGGTCCCGGTGGGCTGCAGTCTCCGCGCCGCCGCGGCCGCCCTCTTTGGTGGTGGGAGGGGCAGATCGAGGAGGCGCGGCCTGACGGAAGCCATGTTTGTGGCGCGCCACATCCCGGCGGACCATAAAGATCTCATCCATGATGTCTCTTTCGACTTCCACGGGCGACGGATGGCTACCTGCTCCAGCGACCAGAGCGTCAAGGTGTGCGCGGAGCCTTGGGGTGGGACCGGGCCCAGAAAGGGGGGAAGTGAGAACGTGCACGACTCCCTATTAGACCGGAGCGAGCCGCGCTTGGAAAGAGGACTACCCGCCGATTTTGAGGCGTGCCGCTGGGCACGAGGTTTGGAGCCCAGGGCGGGCGGGCAGCGGGTTTGCTCCGCCAGCCTTGCCTCAGCATTGTGGGTCATAGCCGCCCCCTTCTCGGGGTGGGAGGTAGCGCGCTGCTTTGCGCCTGCGCGGACTGGGAGGGCGGGCGTCGTAGCCACGTGCGCGCTCCTGCCACTGGGAGCCTTGGGAGCGCGCGTGTTCCAGCCCGCGCAGGCCGAGAGAACCCGAGCCTTGTCTGCGTGAGGGGCTTTTCAGACCGCGCGGGTTTGGGGGTGGTTGTGCTGTTACCACACTGGTTCAGCCAGAGGACCTGGCCTTGCGACTTGTCATGCAGTCCGTTTGCAGTGTTGTCTCAAGTGCTGTGTGCCTTTTCCCCGTGGAAGAAACCTAAATCCATGTTTGTTTCTTAGAGTTCGTGTAAATGTACACGGCTCTGACAAACAGAAATTCTGGGATAAGAGGATGGTATTTGGGATTTAGGAGCTGTAGAGATTATTATACAGTAAATGATAGTAGTTTTGAAGTTGAAAGCTGGAGTGTGGATTGTTTGTATTCTCGGCGACTCCAGAATAACTGAAAATCTGAAGGACGTTTTTACTAGTTTTCACGGACAGGTTTGATACCCGCGATCCCTCAAAGATAGTTATTAATAACAACCTGCTTTGGGGCGCCTGGGTGGCTCAGTTGGTTGAGCGTGGAATTTTTTTTTTTTAATTTATTTATTTGACAGAGAGAGATCACAAGTAGGCAGAGAGGCAGACAGAGGGAGAGAGGAGGAAGCAGGCTCCCTGCAGAGCAGAGAGCCCGATGCGGGACTCGATCCCAGGACCCTGGATCATGACCTGAGCTTAACCCGCTGAGCCACCCAGGTGCCCCTGAGCGTGGGATTCTTGATCTCAGCTGAGGTCCTGATCTCAGAGTCGGCAGATGACCTGCATGGGGCTCTGAGCCCCGCGAGGGTCTGGTTCTCTCCTCCCATTACCGCCTCCCCTGTCCGCAGAAACACGCTCTAAAATACATACATACATACATATATTCCCTTTTGAAAAATCGTATCGTCAAATCCATGGAATAACTATAGCATTGTAATTCCTAAAAGGTTTTAAGTCACCTGAATTTTTTTTTTTATTGTGTTAAACTAACCATCTCCAAGTGTATTTTATAGTTAACTGGCATAAAGCACAACATTGCCATTGTTGTGCAGCCATCACCACTATTCATCTCTGACACTTTCTTTTCATCCTAAACTAAAATTCTACTCTGTAACTTCTTCCCCACTGCCCCCAGCTCTTCTTTGGTCACTTCCAATCCTTTCTGTATAAATTTGACTATGCTGGGTATCTCATATAAATGTAATCATACAAGTTACCATGATGTTTTCAAGGTTCATCCATATTTAGAGCATGTACAGAATTTCATTAAGATTGAATAATAATGGGATGGCTGGGTGGCTTCGTAGGTTGAGGGTCTGCCCCTTGGGCTCAGATCATTATCCCTGGTCCTGGGGCAGGACTGAATTTCCAGGTTGGCTCCTTACTCAGCTGGGGAGCCTGCTCTTTTATCTGCTTGCCACTCCTGCTGCTTGTGCCAGCACACTCGGTCTCTGACAAATAAATAAAATCTTAAAAAAAAAAAAAAAAGATTGATGGGGTGCCTGGGTGGCTCAGTTGTTAGGTGTCTGCCTTCGACTCAGGTCATGATTGTAGCTTTCTGGGATCAACACCACATGGGGCTCCCTGCTCACTGCTTCTCCCTCTCCAGCTCCCCCCTGCTTTCTGTCTGTCAAATAAATAAATAAAATCTTTAAAAAAAAATTGAATGTTCTGTTGTATATGTACACATTTTGTTTATCCATTCATCTATCCACTTGTCGAATATTGCATTGTTGTCTCTTAACCGAATATGCCATGCATTTTTTCCTTATCCACTTATTATTGAATCTTAATTAATCTTTCAATTTTGTAGGTTTTGTCTGTCAGTAGTGGTATTGCAGTTAAAATGTTCATTACTTTAGCATTTCTTGTGTTTTGAATGATTTTCTTAACCTCATTCAAGTATGAATATTTTAAAAGCTTTTGTGAATAATTGGCAGATTGCCTTTTCCAAGGTTCTGCAATATATTTTATACTGCCAGAGTGTTGATTTGATGGGATCATTATCCATGTCAGGCATTATTAACATTTTTTTCTTTTATTTATTTAAATTGTGTCGAAATACACATAACATAAAATTTACCATTGTAACCATGTTTAAGTGTATGGTTTAGTAGTATTAAGTACATTCATATTTTTGTGCAACTATCACCACCATCTATCCACAGAACCTTTTCATTTTGCAAAACTGAAACTCTGTACCCATTCTCCGTATCATCACCCCCAGCAATCCCCATTCTACTTTCTATGAATTTGACTACTCTAGGTACTTCATATAAGTGGAATCATACAATATTTGTCTGTTTTGTGACTAGCTTATTTCACTTAGCATAGGGTCTTTGAAGTTTGCACCTGTTGGAACCTGTGTTAGAATTTTCTTCCTCAGGGTGCCTGAGTGGCTCAGTGGGTTAAGCCTCTGCCTTCGGCTCAGGTCATGATCTCTCGGGGTCCTGGGATCGAGCCCCACATTGGGCTCTCTGCTCAATGGGGAGCCTGCTTCCCCCTCTCTCTCTGCCTGTCTCTCTGACTAGTTGTGAACTCTGTCTCTCTCTCTCTCTGTCTCTCTCTCTGCACCAGATAAATAAATAAAATCTTAAAAAAATTTTTTCTTCCTCTTTAAGGTTGAATATGTATTGTAAATATTTCTTTCTTTTTAAGGCTGAATGATAGGCAAAATGTAGTTCTTCAAAATTTCTTCCTGCTTCCTTTCCTTTTAAGGCTGAATGTGTCTTATAAATACTGCATTTTGCTTGTCATTCATCTGTCAGTGTACTTGGGTTGCTTATATGATTTGCTATTGTGGATAATTCTGCTATGAATGTGGGTATACAAATACCTCCTTGAGACCCTGCCTTCAGCTCTTTTGGGTGTATGTACCCAGAAGTGGAATTGCTGGATCATGTGGTAGTTCTATTTTTCGTTTTTTGAGGAATTTATCATTTTTTAAAAAAGATTTTATTTATTTGACAGAGAGGGAGAGCACGCTCACACACAGGTAGGCTGAGTGGCAGGGAGAGGGAGAAGCAGGCTCCCCACTGAGCAGAGAGCCCCATGTGGATTCCAGAGAGGACCCTGAGATCATGACCTGAGCCCAAGGCAGCTGCTTAAATGACTAAGCCACTCAGGCGCCCCATCACTACATTTTTTAGGAGCTTAAAATGTTGTCTCATTATTGTAATCTATATTTGTATATTTTTATTTTTTAAAAGATTTTCTTTATTTATTTGAGAGAGAGTGAGAGAGAGAGCACGAGTTGGGTGAAGGGCAGAGGGAGAAGCACACTCTCTGTTGAGCAGAGAGCCCAACATGGGGCTCCATTCCAGGACTCCGGGATCATGACCTGAGCCGAAGGCAGACACTTAACCAACTGAGCCAACCAGCAGCCCCTGTCATCTATATTTTTTCTTGATAGTAAGAGCCAGTGTTTTGCTTTTGTTTGTTTCATATACAGTTGGTCTTCACTATTAGCAAATTCCGTATTTGTGAATTTACCTACTCTGTACAATTTATTTGTAATCCCATAACCAGTACTCACAGTTTCTTGCTGACCTGAGGACAGAGTAGCAAAAAATTGGAGTTGCCTGATGTGCATGTTTCCTGCTGAGGTTAAACAGGGTGATACTGCCTTCTTATTTGGACTGTCATTCTGTAAACAAGTGTCCTTTTCCTTGTCTATTTTTTGCTGCATTTTTCACATTTTTATTTTTTGCTGTTTGTTGGTGGTTTCACTGTTTAAAATGGTCCCCAGGTGTCATGCTGAAGTGCTGACTAGTGTGCCTAGGTACAAGAAGGCTGTGATTGCCCTACAAAGAAAATGTGCTAGGAAAGCTTCATTCAGACATGAGTTGCTTTTTTTTTTTTTTTTAAAGATTTTATTTATTTATTTGACAGACAGAGATCACAGGTAGGCAGAGAGGCAGGCAGAGAGAGGAAGGGAAGCAGGCTCCCTGCTGAGCAGAGAGCCGGATGCGGGGCTCAATCCCAGGACCCTGGGATAATGACCAGAGCCGAAGGCAGAGGCTTTAACCCATGGAGCCACCCAGGTGCCCCAGACATGAGTTGCTATTAGCTGTGCTTTCAGTGTTATTGAATCAATGATACACACTAAAAAGGTGTCTTTAACAGGTACATACAGAAAACAAGGTTATGTATTGATTGGTTGACAAATATTTTGTGACCACAAGCTCCTGTGAATCTTAACCTTGTATTTTTCCTGGGAGCAAGTGGTTCAGAATTTGCTGATGCAGTGTTCCCAGCAACATTGTAGAAAATAACTAGTACAATGACAAGACTGGACTGCAACTGCAATTGTCTTTGTTACCTGTGAGAGCACAGATTCCTTGACCCCTCAGTGCTCAGCCTGGTGCCTGGCACTCCTCAGGTTCTCAGTTTGTGATTGAATGTTTACTTATTGGTTGTTGTTATTTTGTGAATTTATGCTCACTTCTTTTGCCCTAATGCTGATCCAGTGTTTTTCATGTTTGTAGGACTGTGTAGGAATAAAATAAGTCTTTTTTTTTTTTTTTTTTTTACAGGTCTGGGATAAAAGTGAAAGTGGGGATTGGCATTGTACTGCTAGCTGGAAGGTTAGTATTTTTACAGTGCCTTTTAAAAAAATTTAGATGTTTACTATTTATTTGGTATCATCAGTGACTTACTATTCATCTTCGAGAAAATTGTAAAATGTATAATTCTTAAAGTATTTTATGTTTTTAACTATTAAAGTAACAGAAATATATTTTAGAAATTTTGAAAGTAGGAAAATGTACAATTTTATAGGATTCTAATAAAACTATTTTTAGTATTTCAGTATTTATTTTATTTACTTTTTTATTTATTATAGTATTTATTTATTTACTTTTTCCTTTGCATATACATATATATATATATTTTTAAGGAGACTCCTCGTCCAGTGTGGAGCCCAGCACAGGGCTTGAACTCATGATGCTGAGATCAAGACCTGAGCTGAGATCAGGAGTCGGACACTTAACCAACTGAGCTACCCAGGCGCCCCTGCATATTTTTAATAGTTGTGATATTTTGTACAAGTTCTATTTCTTTTTTTAGAAACGGCTTTACTCAGAATTTTACATACCATTAGAGTCATCAATTTTATTTCATTTATTTACTTTTTTAAGCCTTTTTTTTTTTTTAAGATTTTATTTATTTATTTGACAGAGAGAGACACAGTGAGAGTAAACATAAGCTTGGGGAGTGGGGGAGGGAGAAGCAGGCTTCCCTCTGAGCAGGGAGCCTGATGCCAGGCTTGATCCCAGGATTCTGGGATCATGACCTGAGCCGAGGGCAGGCGCTTAACTGACTGAGCCACCCAGGTGCCCCTAGAGTCATCAATTTTAAATGAAATAGTTCAACAAATGTTAGTAAATTTATACACTTGTGCATCTGTCATCACAGTCTAGTTTTTATAACGATTTTTTTTAAAATTTATTTGACAGATAGTGAGAGAGGTCACAACTAGGCAGAGAGGCAGGCAGAGCGGGAGGGGTAAGCAGGCTTCCTGTTGAGCAGAGACCTCGATGCAGGGGTCGATCCCAGGACCCTGAGATCATGACCTGAGCCGAAGGCAGAGGCTTAACCCACTGAGCCACCCAGGCACCCCCAAAAGACTGTGGGAGTACAGAACACTGTCATCAACCCTGAAATTTCCCTTCTGCCTTTTTGGGACCAATCCCCATTCCCCACCAAAGCCCTAGGCAACCACTGACCTATTTTCTGTCTTTGTAGTTTTACTTTTTCTAGACATTTCATATAAGTGGAATTCTAAAATACTTAATTCTTAATGTCTTCTTTCCCTTTTCCTTGTGGTTCATTTATGTTGTGGCATCTATTAGTAGTTTGATCTTTTATAAACAATTTGATGGCATTTGTTACATTCACAATGTTGGTATAACTATTACCTCTATCCAGTTCTGGAACTATATATCACTCCAAAATGGAACCCTTATTTCTTGCTTTTTAGTTTAACTTAGTTCATAAATACTTAAGTAGGTTTTTAAATCCTCTTAAAAAACAACAGTAAAATGTAAATATATCATGTTTTGTTCAACTGATGATAGTTAATATAGTTGTTTTCTTTTTATTTTGATGACTATGACTATCTCTGCAATCTTTATTTCTTAGTTAGGATGTACTTTACTGGAAATCTAATATTTAACAAAATCTCACTGCTCTAGTGCATTTTTTACCTGATAGCCTGTATAAATAAGAATTTAAAATGAAACAAAAAGACTGAACAAAACAAAGGATAAAAAATAAGAGTGCAAAATGTACTTTGGGATGACATATTTACCATGTAGAAGTTATACAGTTATGAAAGTTACCTGAGATTGTTGAGTGTGAAAGTGTTAGATATACAGAAGTGTAAAACAAACTTTAGAAACATTATATGTGTCCTGAAGCTCGTTGTCATACTGTGTCTTTACTGGAAAGCACAAATGAAATTCTGTGGATGTGAAATGCTTTAAGACCTATCTGTTCGCTTTTTTTTTAAATTGGTCAACATGAAGAATTGAAGAATAGTAATTTGCCATTTTTCAAATATTAAAGGTAATGCTACTGAGCTTTAGATTGTTTTCTCAGAATACAAGGATTTGTCTTCTCTAAATTTGATCGCTCATTGCTGCTTTTCCTGGAATAGTCCACTGTCTAGCCAGGTTTTGGAATTGTTTTATTACTACAGTTTCTATGTACTGGTAGGTTTTTGAAGCTAATAATTTTTATTAGTCTTATTTATTTTATTAGGTGGCTGTTTCCTGTAGAGGGAATTTGCAAGTAAAAAAAGTGGTGGACTGGTAGATTTTTTATTTTTAAACCCTGGTTAGGCTAAACTCTGAAGCAAGTCTCTGTTAGCACTGGAAGAGGTCAACTTTATCCAGCTGGATTTTTACTTATTAGTAAAATGTTAGAAGGACTTGACTCCATAACAGCTACAATCCTAAGTAGAGAATATCTTCTAAAAGTTAAAAATTTGTAGGACTTAACTTTTTATTTAAATGTGAAATTAGGGGCGCCTGGGTGTCTCAGTCGTTAAGCGTCCACCTTTGGCTCAGATCATGATCCCAGAGTCCTGGGATCGAGCCTGGCATCGGCCTCTCTGCTCAGCAGGAAGCCTGCCCCTCCCTCTCCCACTCCCCCTGATGTGTTCTCTCTTGCTGTGTTTCTCTCTGTCAAATAATAAATTAAAAAAAAAATCTCAAAAAAAAAAAAAAGAAAGAAATTAAATAGTTTTCTGCTCTTATTGAAGTAAACACATCTGTGGTGTATTTCCTCAAGTAAAATTTTGTATGTATGAAACATGAGTAAAGTCAGCTTTTTGTTTTTTTGTTTTTTTAATAATTCCTCAGACACATAGTGGATCTGTGTGGCGTGTGACGTGGGCCCATCCCGAATTTGGACAGGTTTTGGCTTCTTGTTCTTTTGACCGAACAGCTGCTGTGTGGGAAGAAATAGTTGGAGAATCAAATGATAAACTTCGAGGACAGAGTCATTGGGTGAGACATTTGTTGGTTTTCAGGGGTTGGGAGGGTAGAATGGGGAGAAGGGTACATGAACGTCCAGGAGCATCAGTCTTTCCAAGAACACTTCAGGCACTTGATAAGATGTTCCCACTCCTCACTATATTTACTAGTTCCATTTTTTTCCTCTTCCATGTTTTTCTCCTACTTGTTTATTTAATTTTGTCTTGGGCCTGAAGTGGTACTGAGGAACACTAGTGGCATTGTTTAATTATAACTTTCATGATGGATCTGTGGTATTTCCTTTGTCATACAGTGAGTGCCCTCTAAAAATCCATTAAAAAATTGTTTTTTCTCTTTTGTGGTTACCTTTGCCGCTTACAAAATACATTCTTATCTGTATCTGCTATTTGCTCTAGCTCTTCCCTGATTGGATGTTTGAATTTCAACAAGAGTATAGTGTCTGTATTGGCCAAACTCCAGAATTGAACTAGATTACCTTTAAGACCCATTCCAATGTTCTTTTTCCTCCCTCTTTATTTTTTGTAATAGATAATCAGGTACAAGGTATAAAATGTGAAAGGTAAAAATGAGTGTAAACAGTGACAACTTCCTTCTCTTTGGCCACACATTTTATTTCCTAGAGGCAACCACCATTATGAGATTTTTCTATATTCTGGATATATTCTGTGCCTTTTTAAGGATATTAATATAGTGTTTTCTTCTCTGTTCCTAATAGTCCTCTTCACCATCCAACGCTAATATTTATGTGTTGTCAGTACTGCTCTTTTTTTTCTGCTGCATTTTATAAATTGTGGTTTATACGTATTTAACATGTTAACTATAAATGTACAATTCAGTAGCATTAATTACATTTACAATGCTTTGTATACATAACCAATATCTATAGCAAAGCGTTGTCATTCCCAGCATAAGCTTTTTATCATTAAATAGTACCTCCTCCTTCCATTCTTCCTACCCTTGGTAACCTCTGTTCTACTTTCTGTCAATTCAGCTGCTGTGGCTACCTCATACAGTGTTTGTCCTCTGTCTGGCTTATTTCACTGAGCAGAATGTTTTCAGGTCCATCCATGTTGTCACATTGATCAGTTTCACTCCTGTTATGGCTGAATAATGTTCCGTTGTATGTATACCCCACTTTTTGTTTATCCATTTATCTGTAGATAGACTGTGGGTTCTTCCTTCCTTCTAGCTATTGTACATAATGCTGTAACTGAACTCAAGGGATTTGCGGTTTGGGGTGCATCAAATTGAACACAACCCCAGAAAGTGTTGAAAGCAAAACACATTTTATTATTTGTTACAAGTAAGGAGACAAGGAGATAGTTTCCAAAGCACTTGTGAGTGGGGTTAGTAAAGGAAGCTTTTATTCAGTGTATAGGGGGCAGGGACAGGGAGCTTGCATAAATACTTCAGTTCAGTTGCACATGCTTAGCATATCAGCATGCTTGTTAAAAAAACACATGTGTGTTCAAAAAGTGGTGGAAAACTCTGCCAGTAGAAGATCTTAATATAAGGAGCTAAAGGTCAAGGGCTTCTGTGCTTGTCCTCAGCTCTAGTACAGCTCAGAGTGGCTCACCTAAGGGGTTATGAGGTGAAACACCTAGTCGGGGGTCTCCTTGGCTGGGACTTTTGGTTCTCTAAAACAAAACATATTCTTCCCTGCTTTTATCCCTTCCTTCCCCCTTCCCCTTTGCTGATAGCTTTCAGCCTTTTTTTTTCTTCCTTTGAGCCTTCTTATTTGAGTAGGTTCCCCATTGCATCCTAGCTAACTAACATTGCTACTGTGAACGGATCGTGGGTTCAGTTCTTTTGGGTATGTACCTAGGAGTAGAATTGCTGGCTCATATGGTAGTTCTGTGTTTAACTTCTGAGAAACTGCTAAATTGTTTTCTCCAATAGCTATACCATTTTACATTTCCACCAGCAATGCATGAGTGTTCCAGTTTCTCCATGTCCTCACCAATGTTTGCGGTTTTTGTTCTTCTATTGCAGCTGTCTTAGTAGGTGTGAAATGGTATCTCTTTATGGAGGTCTTCTTCTTTTTTGCATTTCCCTAATGGTTTGTGATGTTGAACATCTTTTTATGTGCTAATTGGCCATTTGTGTATGTTTTGTAATGTTTTGATTTATAAGAAATATATTTTTCTTATGTGTTTGGTCTTCCTCATACAGTTCCTGACTTACAGCTCCAGGAGTTGTTGATATTTTCTAAATGTTGAAAGTGATGAATGCATCTTTTGCTATATTAATGGGGTGACTTTGGGGGCTGGTGGCCAGTAGGGCCAACCATGTGATTAGAGGGGTGAAACTTCAGTCCCCCCCCCAACCTCTGGGGAGGGGAGAGGTGTTGGATGTTGAATTAATCACCAATGGCCAGTGCATTAATCTGTCATGCCTATGTAATGAAGTCTCAATAAAAACCCCAAAGAACGTGGGTTCAGAAAGTTTTTGGGTTGGTGAACAGGTGGAGATGTTGGGAGAGTTGTAGGCCAGAAGAAGACATAGAAGCTTCTCATGCTTTAACCCTTACTTTACAATTTACATCTCTTCATCTGGCTGCTTCTGAGTTATATCCTTTTATAATAAATGGTATTTTTTAAACAGATTGCCTGTCTGCTTTTTGATAACTGTTCATGTTTCTGAAGTGTGGGAAGTCCTACAGGATTGATAATTTGTGGAATCTGATGCTATTTCTGGGTAGATAGTGTCAGTATAGATTTGAATTCAGACAGCCTGTTGCTATGTCAGAATTAGTTGTTGGGGGGGTTATCTCCTCTCCAACAGTCCCTGAATTGGCATTGGTACCAGAGTCCTTTACTTTTTTAGGGAGATATCTATTCAAGTCCTTTGCCCATTTTTTAAATTGGGTTGTTTGTTTTTTGTTGTTGAGTTGTATGTAGTTCTTTATATTCTGGCTATTAGTACCTTCTCAGGTATGATTTGCAAATATTTTCTCCTGTTCTGTGAGTTGCCTTTTCTCTCTCTTGACAGTGTCCTTTGATGCACACAATTAAAAAATTTTCAGGAAGTCCAATTTATTTTTTTCTTGTTTCCTGTGTTTTTGGTGTCGTATTCAAGAAACCATGGCAAATCCAATGTCAAAAAGGCTTTCTCCAAAGCTTTATATTAAGAGTATTAAATTGTAGGTTTTTAAAAAAGGTTTTATTTGTAAGAGATGAGTGAGAGTATGCGCACGGGGAGCAGCAGGCAGTGGGAGAAGCAAGCTCCCTGCTGAGCAAGGAGTGTGATTCAGGACCCTGGGATCATAACCTGAGCTGTGGGAAGACACTTAACTGAGCCACCCAGGCATCCCTAAAATTTTAGCTCTTACATTTAGGTCTTTTTTTTTCTTTCCATTTTTATTTAAGTTTTGTATATGGTGTAAAGTAAATGTACAATTTTTTTTTTTTTAAAGTAATCTCTACCCTCAGTGCACAAATTCATGATCCTGAGATCAAGAGTAACATGCTTTACCAACTGAGCCATCCAGGTGCTTCCAACTTTATTCTTTTGTGTGTTAATATCCAGTTTTCCCAGTATCTTTTTTTTTTTTTTTTAAGATTTAAAAAGATTTTTTTTTTTTTTTTTAATTTATTTGACAGACAGAGATCACAAGTAGGCAGAGAGGCAGGCAAAGAGAAGAAGGGGGAAGCAGGCTCCCTGCTAAGCAGAGAGCCCAATGTGGGGCTCGATGAGGGGCTCGATCCCAGGACCCTGGGATCATGACCTGAGCCGAAGGCAGAGGCTTTAACCCCCTGAGCCACCCAGGTGCCCACCGCCCCAGTATCTTTTTTTAAGTTATTAAATGTATTATTTGTTTCAGGGGTACAGGTCTATAATTCATCACAATACACAATACACAGTGCTCACCATAACACATAACGTCCCCCAGTATCTTTTATTGGAATGACTGCTCTTTGTAGAGGCTGCTTTTAGACAATAGGCTTGAACTGTGGAATGTAAAGCAAGGCTAAATACAAACAGGCCCATAAGGGCCACCCACCTCAAAATATCCATAGGCCCTAACTAACTAATGGGCTACTTACAACCTGGCACAGTTACCAAAAAAGGGAAAATTCCAGAAGTCCCCATACCTCCTTGTCTTCCTCTTTTAAATACAGTCCCCATCCACTGCTTCCTAGCAGACAGTCTCTATGCTGTCTATGCTCCCTTGCGGTGCATTGGATAAATTCCTATACCTGCCTCCTTTGTTCTGCGTCTGGTGGATCCTTTCACTGCCTGTTTTTCAGGCTTCTCCACATTTGGGGGCCACCATCAGATAGGGAGAGATGCTTTCCCCTTTGAATGGTCTTGGTGTCCTCATTGAAAATCAGTCGACTGTACCTCAGAGTCCACAGTCTCTCATGGTTCATCTCCCGGGCTTTGGAGGGGAGAGGTGTGGGGGGTTGGGGTTGGGTGAACCTGGTGGTGGGTGTTGTGGAGTGCCAGTATTGCATGGAGCACTGGGTGTGGTGCATAAACAGTGAAAAGAAATAAAAAAAAAAAGAGAGAGAGAAATAATGAAAAAAAAAATCAATTGACTATGTATAGAAAGAAGGTTTATTTTTGGATTGTATTTTGTTCCATTGGCCTATGTGTCTCTCCTTAATGCCAATATCATATTCTTCTGATTACTCCAGGTTTGTAGCTTGCATGCTATTCACAGTTTTATAATTTTTTTTTTTTTTTTAAGATTGATTGATTGAAATAACCTCTACACCCAGCGTGGGGATCTAACTCACAACCCTGAGAAGTGGAGTCGTCAGCCACATGCCCTTAAAATTTTTTTTTTTAATGTTGGGAGGGGTTGGTTTAATTGCCTTTTCCCTAGGGAAAAGGCAAACAACTGCTTGAGGGGAGGAGAGAAGGGAAATGTAGAAAATTGGAGGGAGTTTTCTAACAGTCAGGAATGGGTTAATTAGAATGATAGGTTGGGTTGAGGAGTGGTGGCATAGAAAGGATTTTTGTTTGAACTTAGAGGTAAAGGTTTCCCCCTTTATATGAATGTAGAGCATTCTTAGGAAAACCTTCGTAAGCTGAAACGGCCATAAAGTAGAGAATCAGTTAGCACTAACTTATATGGAAGAATTTTTTAGTGTTCCTGAGCTAAAAAATAACCTCTTTTAGGCTTTTCTGATGCCTTAAGACACACTTTGCTAATGTTAGCACAACATAAATCAAGATAAAGCACAGATGCTTACAGACACAGTTCAAAGCTCTTGAGGCTTGATGCTGAGATGCTGTGTAGGTCTCAGGGAAGGAGCTGGGTGGTGCCATTCTTATACATGAGGGTGCTTGCTGCCTCTAAAGACTTGTAAAACAAATGACAATTCTATTTTCTCTTGTCGCAAAAGCTGGGATCCTCTTCAGATTTCTTTTGGTTAGCAAGAAAGGTACTGAAGTAGGTCTTTGTAAAAGCAAAGTGCTGTAACATAAACCTTAGAAAAGTAGGGGATATCTGTATATTTATTGTATTTAGTTAAATCAGCTGTCATTAATGCATTTAATATTTCAGCAGTTGTATTGGTATTGATTATTCAGTGGTGTTCATAGACAGATGTTTGCAAGGATATAATCTTTGGAGTTTTATGTGCTCTTTTTCTACTATTGAGACTCCTTAAGATGTATTTTAGTAACCATAGACAATAAAGTCCTGATTTCTAAATTTTGTTGATATTTTCAGTCAGAAATCTAGATGCCAGAAAGTAGCTTGAATATGCTCTGTTGGCATTCTCTAATTATCACAATGCCAGCTTTGTACCATTCTCTTGGTCTCTAGTAAACGACTTCTCTTAAAGTGGTTGGTGGTGATCCAAATAGGGCTAACTGGCATTTATGTTTAAAGGAAGAAGTTGCATGCTTTCCATTTTACTGTTAAAGAATCTTAATTCATGTAATTTACTGCTTGCAGCATACTGTGCAAAACAAAACTACCTATATTAAAATTCAAACAGTTTGTAGTTTAGTGACTGGTCTCCTTAAGGCAGAGTTTTTGCACTCTTAATAAAGTTAGACTTTCTAAGGCAACTTTTTTTCTCCCTTAAAGGGAATAATTAATTATAGGTCACTAATTTGTTACGGATTGCCAACTGTGTATGTGGTATTTTGCTGTGGAGGAAATTGAGACCCCGGTGGTTTTTAAATAACTTATTCAAGGTTACTTAGTAAAATGGCAGTGGGATTTTAGAACCCATGTTCTTTCTACTCTACCATCCTTCCTTTTGTATGTAAATAATTTTTTTTTTCAGGTTAAGAGGACAACTCTAGTGGATAGCAGAACATCTGTTACCGATGTGAAATTTGCTCCTAAACATATGGGCCTTATGTTAGCAACCTGTTCGGCAGATGGTATAGTAAGAATATATGAGGCGCCAGATGTTATGAATCTCAGCCAGTGGTCTCTGCAGCATGAGATTTCATGTAAGCTAAGCTGTAGTTGTATTTCTTGGAATCCTTCAAGGTAAGCTTACACAGAAAACCTGATAATATAATCCTAGTAAAGCAAATTAGTATTTTTAAGCTAAGCATTTGATGGGTTAATTTCCTTAAAATATTTTCTTAGTCATGTTTATTATTTTTAAAAATACATGTTATGTAGAATAAAAATTCTCTTTAATCTGCCCTCACCCTGTTATGTCTCTTGTCCCCTATTTTTATTCCATAGAAGAAGCCAGCCATTGTAAATATTTGGGTGTACAACTTCTGGGCTTTTTCCATGTATATACCAATAAATACTCAATGTGTTTTTAAATACACAAATATAGGCAACATGCACATATACTATCATGTAAAGGTAGACCAGAACACACAGACGTGTATAGACATATATTCTCCTTATTTGAAATTTGCCTTTTTCATTTACAAATATATTGCGGGTATTTCCCAGTGTATTAGTATATATATCTAGTTTTACATTGTTTTTTTAACTGCTATACTATATCATAGTTGCTTTTTTTTAATGATTTTATTTATTTATGAGAGAGAGCATAAGTGGGTGTGAGGGGCAGAGAGAGAGAGAAAGAAGCAGACTCTTGCCGAGCAGGGAGCCTGACATTGGGATTGATCCCAGGATCTTGGAATCATCTGACCCAAAGATAGACCCTTAAGCAACTGAGCCACCCAGGTGCTCCTCATAGTTGCTTTCTATTAAGTTATTTTTAAAATAAAAGAATAACGAATTACTTGGTAGAGAAAAAATTTCATGGGCACCTGGTTGGCCCACCCTCCCCCACCATCGTCTTGCTTTCTCTCTCAAATAAGTAAAATCTTTAAAAAGAAAAGGAAAAGAATAATTTCAAATCTAGAAGAGTATAAAATGAAAGGTTAAAAGTTCCCCTACCTGCTAAAAATGCCCTTCATAGTTCTGATTTTAGATTTTAATTCTGTCAGTTGCTATGGTATTTTTTTAAATTTTTAAAAAAATTTTTAAAGGATTTTGTTTTCAAGTAATCTCTACACCCAGCATGGGGCTTGAACCCACAGCCCCAAAATCAAGAGTTGCATGCTCTCCCAACTGAGCCAGCCCGGCACCCCAGTTGCTATTATATTTAGTATATTTATTTACTTATGCCTCAGGTTCTTGCTATGTTAGCTTTAAACAGTACCTATACTCACTATAAGAAAGATGAATTTAGTACATTTACAAAAGCTTTCCATTTCTCAATGTATGACTAGATAGATATCTCCTTTTTTTTTTTTTTTTTTTTTTTGGTTAAGATTTTAAGTAATTTCTACCTCCAGCGTGGAGCCGAACTTACAACCCTGAGGTCAAGAGTTGCACGCTTCACCAATGGAGCCAGCTGGTTAGAGAGATCTTATTTGTGGGAATGTCGATGATGGTTTTTTAGTTATATTGGTAATTATCAGAATTTCAGATAGTGTATCCATTTTCAACTTAGTGATTTACCAATTTTTAGATTAGATATGGACTCACCTCTTTTTTTTTTTTAAACAAATTAGCTTACACCTCTCATTCACCCATTTTCTAATATTTTTTTACATTGCTTATAACTGGCAAGGGGATAACTGAGTATTTTACTCCTTGGGGAGATATGGGATTGGTTTCCCATGAGCCTTTGATCACATTTTTGTCAACTAATAAATACTTAACCTTATTTTATGAGTGTTTGTGTTTAAAGATACCTTATTTAGCATATGTTGCTGATTCATTAACATTGAACTCTGCCAACAGCCTTAAAACTCATGCCTTAACAAAGCTTATCTAATACAGTATTTTCTCCATAAGGTATTATATCATAGTTTTTTTGCTAAGCTTAGAAACACTAGACTGTACTGCAGTACCACTTTTGGGGACCATTTTAAAAAAAGAAATCACCAACCCACCACAAAAATGCAAAAAGCATGGTGGTAAATAGAGTGCAACACTTGTTTTCAGTGTGAGAGTTGAAATAAGAAGGCATAGCCTTACATTGTTTGACCTCAGCATGAAACATGTAGGTCGGATGATTCATTTTTTGCAGAGCCGCTCCAGGCATATTCATGAGTTGACCGTGAAAGCCCCAAGTATTGGATTTTGGGGGTTACAAACAAATTTTAGTAAGCAGGCCAGTTTACAAATAGAGAACCTGCAGATGATAAGGATTGGCTGTATCTACTTTCTCAGAGATCATTTGTATACCTTGGTCTTTATTTTCATGCATCTTGGTTTCATTGTGTGTTAGTCTTTGCTTGTTTTTTTGTAGTTATGAACAAGAGTAGTATTTATAGTTAGGAACCAGTATTGGTATTTTTCTACTGTTAGGCGCTCTGTTTTCTTAGTAGCACACTCTCTTACCTAGTGCTTGGCTGAGTTTCAACTGAGTAGGTAGAGTGTGTTGGCAAAATTCCCTTGTAGGGAGTATAAACCAAGGGAACTGGTAGGCTGGGGTATCCCTGAATTTCAGGAGGACTTGACTTTGGGGATGGAGCACCTTAATTTTTGTTTCTTCTTGTCCCTCTCTCTGCCAGTTTTAGAGTGTTGTAAAGCTCTATTAATAAAGAACTAAACCTTTTTTTTTTTTTTTAATTACCACATTCTGTTTTCAACTTTATGAGGTTGGCAGATGACAAGGTCAGAGGTTTAACAAGGGGTTATGTTCATAGGGATATTACTTAATCTGGATGAGGGAGGCAAAGGAAATCAGTATTGAGGTAACTAGGCATAGAAATTTAAAAAAAAATTCAACTTAGAGTTCACTTCAGTAGAGGTCATGCTTTTATTATCTTTTGTCTTTTTAACAGACTTTATTTATTTATTTATTTTTAAAAGATTTTATTTATTTATTTGACAAACAGAGATCACAAATAGGCAGAGAGGCAGGCAGAGAGGAGGAAGCAGGCTCCCTGCTGAGCAGAGAGCCCCATGCGGGGCTTGATCCCAGGACCCTGGGATCATGACCTGAGCTGAAGGCCGAGGCTTTAACCACTGAGCCACCCAGGCACCCCTCTTTTGACTTTTTTAAAAATGAAGTTGACCACAAATGAATCTAAAGAAGAGAATGACATGTGGGGAGCATGCCTTCTTGAGGGTTGATCTTTCTCTGCTTTTCTTCCTTCTGTCAGGGTTTCTTCTTTTTGTACAAAGCACTTAAAATCCTTTTGCCATGAATTGGTCGCCATAGGATTACTTTTCATTTCATAGGTAATGACCAAATCTTTCAGGAAGAAGAATTCTAAGACCTCCCGGCTCTTTTTTTTTTTTTTTTTTTTAAACTCTACTGAATGCTTGAAACCTTTTGGGAGAAGAGCTACTTTTTTAAAAAAAATCATTTATTTAATTAGAGAGAGCACATGAAAGAGATTGTGCATGAGCAGGAGGAGGGACAGAGGGAGAAGGAGAGAGAGAATCTCAAGCAGACTCTGTGATGAGTGCAGAGCCCGACATGGGGCTTGATCTCATGACCCAAGCCAAAAGTCATGAGTCGGTTTCTTACCCTTGAGTTACTAGACGCCCCAAGAATTACTGTCTATTAGCAAAAGGATGGTATTATTTGTCCCCATGTTGAGCATTCTCAAGGACATACCTTTCCAAGGTGTGGCTGTGTCAGATGTATGGCAGGGATCTATCTAGTCATGGTAGCAACATGCTTATTTGTGGGTTGTAGAGCTTCTTGATGCCAGGTTTTTCTAATTCTCTGAATTAGATGTATATTAACTTGATAATTATGTAAAAAAGTTTTTACTTTTCATTTCTAGCTCTCGTGCTCATTCCCCCATGATAGCTGTAGGAAGTGATGACAGTAGTCCAAATGCAATGGCCAAGGTTCAGATTTTCGAGTATAATGAAAATACCAGGTTAGTACTGCTTTGGTTTTAATTAGTGTCCCAAATTGCATTTAATTTTTAAAAATGTTATTTCTTTATCCATTCATTGAATTACGCATGATTCATTACCTATTTACTAATTCTTGTGCTATGCCAATTTCTGTGCTAGGCTCTGATAATATAAAATTAAATGGTATAGAAGAGAAGGTGACTGATTTTCCAGTATGTAGCATCTCGCTGGGAAAACAAACAAAAATATTAAAGTGATGATGAATTTTATAAACTGGGAGAATTGGGGTGTTAAGGGTTTACTATACCTGGGGGGGAGAGGGCCAGGAAGGTTCTCCAGACAGAACTTAAGGGGTGAGTAAAAGTTAGCCAAAGAGGGCAAAACATTCCAAATGGAGAAAACTACAAATGATAAGGTACGTGAACAAGAGAGAACCAATATATTTTTATTGTAGTTGAAATGAAATAGGCAAAAAGGAGTGTGGTGAGAAACAAAACTTAGATCTGTGAGACCTAGTGTTCCATGTTTAGATTTTATTTTATGGGAAATGAGAAGCCATTGAAAGATTTTTGAGTTGGGGAATGATGGGCTTGCATTGTAGTTTAACTCTTCCATAGTTATGGAAAGTATTTTTGAGGGCAGAGGTTGAGGTGGGAGATTGTAGTGGCTTTGGGATAGAGTCATGGCAATGGGGATTGAGAGAAGTAGGCAGTTGGAGAATAAATTAAATGGTATGAATAGGATCTGATGACTGGATGTAGAAGGTGAAGAATGGGGGAAGCTTTTGAGATGACTTTCAAGGTTCTGGCTTAATAGTTCAATGGATGGTGTGTAATTTCTTGAAATAAGGGCATCTGGAAATAGGACAGATTTGAGTAGAGTATAGCAGCACATGATGGAAAATTTATGTTGGGTCATGTTGTGATACCTGCAACACCTCTTAGAGCTGTAAAGAGGTGTATTCAGAGTCTTATAGGAAAAGAGAGCACATATCAGTTGTTCAAGTGGGCTTCACATGTGCTAGACAACAGTCTTGAGTCGAGGAACCAGATATTGGGCAGGACCAGAAGCAGAAAAGAACTAGAGTTTTCCCCTTATCTGTAGGGGATATGTTCCAAGACCACCCAGTGGCTCCCTGAAACCTGAAATAGTATGAAATTGTATATACTCTGTTTTTTTCTATACATATATATCTATGATAAAGTTTATAAGTTAGGCAGAATATGAGATTAACAATAGTAGTTAGTAGTAACATG
The DNA here is from genome assembly GCF_011764305.1 of Mustela putorius furo. Taxonomy (NCBI): domain Eukaryota; kingdom Metazoa; phylum Chordata; class Mammalia; order Carnivora; family Mustelidae; genus Mustela; species Mustela putorius. The sequence goes on along the minus strand of NW_025422010.1, from coordinate 6,074,362 downwards.
TAAGAATTGAAATAATACACTGTAAATAAAAATTATATGAATGCAGTCTTTCTCAAAATATCTTACTGTGTTGGACTCACACTTCTTCCTGTGATGATGTGAGATGATAATGTGATGAGATGGCAGGAGGGGAATGGTGTAGACCTGTGACATAGCGTTAGGCTACTGCTGACTTTCTGATGATATATCAGGAGATCATCTTCTGGATGGCAGTTTGATCGTGGGTAACAAACTGTGAGAAGCAAGACTGGCTAAGGGGGGGACCGCTAATTCCTTTGGGCTTTGCAATTCAGAATGTTTCTAGGGTTTTTGCAGAGTTCTTATACCAGCTCTCTAACTTCCCAGATTATTGATTTCTTCAGAGAGTCTGTGCTTACACAGTGTTGTCCAATAGAACTTGCTGTGCTGATGGAACTGACCCATGCCTATACCAGCTAACGTACTGGCTACTAGCCACATGGCAGCTGTGGAAGCTCAGAATGTGCTACTACAGCGGCAGAACTGCATTTGTTTATTTTTATAAATTTAAATTTAGATAGGCACATGTGGCTAGTGGCTGCAGTATTGGCCAACATAGTTCTAGATTATAGGAACCTTCCTCTAGAACTTCTGAGGCTTTTGTAACCTTTTAAGCTACTAAAGCTATGAGCAATATTAATAGCACATTTTTTTAAATAAGCATTTCTTAAAAGATTTTATTTGTTTATTCATGAGAGGCAGAGCGAGAAGCAAGCTCCCCACCGAGCAAGGAGCCTGATGTGCTGGGATCATGACCTGAGCCGAATGTAGACACTTAACTGACTGAGCCACCCAGATGCCCTATAAACAGTTTTTTCGATTAACATATAATGTATTATTTGCCCCAGTGGTACAGGTCTGTGAATCATCAGCTTACACATTTCATCACACTCACCATAGCACATACCTTCCCCAATATCCATAACTCTATCCCTAACCGCCCACCCCCTGCCCTATAAACATTTTAAAAAAAGATTTGAGAGTGAGAGAGTGTGCACATGCATGACAGGGGAGGGGTAGAGGAAGAGAATCCCAAGCACACTCTCTGCTGAGCATGGAGTCTGATGCAGGGCCCGATCCCATGGCAGAGATCATGACTTAAAACAAAACCAAGAGTTGGATGCTTAACCGACTGAGCCACCTGGGTACCCCTAATAGCATATTTTAAAGAGGCTTCATGAAGAGTTAATATTATTAAAGTAATTTCTTTCAGCCTTAGCTGAACAGAATGAGTTTGGAGGCATAAATCGAAAATTTAAAAGGGGGATCATTTCTAAAACATAGAAGAATGAAAAGTACTTCATAAATAATATTTGAATAAAGGGATAAGAACTTCTAGTTAGTTCTGAAAGAAAATACAGGGCAGATAGAAAAGAACCTAAAACTTAAATGAATTCAGTGATACAGATAACCGAATGAATCTCTTAGCTAGCAGAATAAATCTAGATTAGGAGCTGGATTTCCTGCATTATCTCCTATAACAAGGAGCCTGGCAGCAGAGCAGTTCAGGTGTCAATTAAGCAGCTCACTTGGTGCAGTGGTCTTGTTATTTTCCTTTTTTTTTTTTTTTTTGCTGTCATACTTAGCGTGTGGTGACAGCTCCCTCTTAGATCACAAGAGCCTTTCTAGGTTTTCACATGCAAATACAAAGAAGGGCATTTGCTTTCATGTCTCTTTATATTAGGGAGAGAGAATATTTTCTGAAAGCGTCTTAGCAGGCTTTTTCATTGGGTCCTCTGGCCAGAATTGGGTCACTTACCATGCTTTAGATGCAAGGGAGTCAAACAGTAAGTGCCTGGTATTTTCTACATATGACTGGGAAGTGGCATTGGGTAGGTAAAGGTGTCTGTGTGTGAGTGTGTGAGGGATTGACTTAGGAAGTTAGCAGACCTTTAAGTTCACCCATTTTTGGATTTTTTTTTGGTCTGGTTCTTTGAAGCAAGAGTTGTTCAAAAGTTCTTATATAGATTGAACATGTTAACATAGAGTGATAGTGGACTGTGTAGCATGAAGTGATGAATACTTAGTTGATATTCCTGTAAGTAATAACACCATTTAGTACACAAGAGACATTTGTCCAATTAACTAGTATTGGATATTGTTATTTCTTTGGTGAGTGAAAATATTAAGAAAGACCTGGTCTTCATAGTGATGTAAGTGCCTACTTTTATATAAGGCATTTTCACATATTTTATGAAATTCAGATTCTAACAGTCATCTTATGAATAGGGTAGGTAGCTTTTATATTAGCACCATTTTATAAATGAAGAAACAGATCAAGGTAAAATGATTTGTCTAAGATCAAACAGAAGTCAGGAGTAGAAGAGTAGAAGCAGCAAGGCTGTGGCTTAGATTACTCAGGGTGAGCAGTATAGGGTGAGGAGAGGTTAAGGAAAGAACAATGAGGCATGCCCTGGCTTGGAGACATTTGAGAAAAATGTTGGGGTGAAAAGAAGGCCAAGCATAGAATGTTGGGAACACTAGTATTTCAGAGGAGGAAGGTAAGGTAGGTGCCTCTCTCTGACTCCTCCGTTACACACAGGATTCTGTGCTTCACTTCTGTCCCTGATATTCAATCGATGACATAGAAAAATGGAATAGGAAAGTCTTAATCTGTTGTTTCCTTCATTGTTTTCTTCTCTGTTTGCAAATAGAGAAATAGAATTGTAGGGATGAAGTAGACTTTGGTATAGCTTCCTTTATCCCCACTAAAATTCTTGCTGTTATCAGGTTCATTTTTCAATTTATGCTCAAGTACTTAGGAATTGAATTACTCTTTTCTTGGAATTAGATACTAATGGCTAATGAATCAGGATCTCATTTAATAATTCAAGTTTTTTAAAACGGTTCTAAGGTAAACTTAGGAAGTCAAAGAAAGAAACCCAGGCGGCTTTATTAGTTTACTGGTGTTGCCGTAACAAATTACTACAAACTAATGGCTTAAAACAGAGATTTATTCTCACAGTTCTGGAGGCCAGAAATCTGAAATCAAGGTGTAGTCAGGGCGTGCTTCCTCCACAGTCCTTCCTCATCTTCAGGCTTCTGGTGGCTTTGGGAGGTCCTTGGCATGTGGCTGCGTAAGTTCAGTTTCTCCCTCTGTCTTCAGATGCTGCCTTCTCGGTCTGTTTCTCCTTTTCTGTCTTTTATGCAAATGATCCAGGATGATCTTATCCTGAGATCCTTAATTATATATGCAAAGATCCTTTTTCTAAATTAGGTCACATTTCTGTTTCTGGGGTTAGGCCTTGGCCTTATTGTATACTGCTGAGGTAAACACTGCTTCAATGTGGATTTTTTAAAATTTTCATTTCTGAAATTTTTATCTGAATTGGTTTTTCATTAGGAAATACGCAAAAGCGGAAACCCTCATGACAGTCACAGATCCTGTGCATGACATTGCCTTTGCTCCAAACTTGGGAAGGTCTTTCCATATTCTAGCCATAGCAACCAAAGATGTGAGGATTTTTACATTAAAGCCTGTGAGGTGAGTTTTTGAAGCAATTACTAATTTAAAACTATTCTTAATTTTCTTCCATGGAGAAGAGTGAAGAGGCAACTGTGAACTGAAGAATGGATTCTTTATTGAACATTTTATCTACAAATATATGAGTTTTGGGGTTGGGGAATGGAATAAAGACAGGAGATTTATGTTTTCTTTAGGCTGATATGATTTGGATCCTCTGAATATAATTGGTACTCTGTAAATGTTTGAACAAATGAGAGGTGGGAGTTTACTTAGGAAAATTAAATTAGCACTGAGACATTCTTGTGAATAATCTGTTCAATCTTTAGTTTTGGAATTGTGAGTTTCAGTTCTTTTCCTTTTTCCTTCCTTTCCCCCTTCTATTCTTTCCTTCCTACAGCTTTCCTTTTAAAATTGTTATGTATTTTATTTCTCAGTTTTGTTTGGGGGAATCCTCTTTTGTTTTTTCTTTTTTCTTTCTTTCTTTTTTTTTTTTTTTAAAGAGAGAGAGTGGGTGGTAGGGGGCCCAGAGGAGCAGAGGAAGAGGGAGAGAGATAATCTTAAGCATGCTCCAAGCCCAGCTTAGAGTAGCCATGAGGCTTAATTTTGCAACTCTGAGATAATGACCTGGGCTGAAATCAAGAGTTGGATGCTTAACTGACTGAGCCACCCAGGCACTCCTGTTCCTTTCTTCCATGAAATAATTACTGAATAATTTTTATGTGGTAGGGTCATACTAGGTGCTGGGGAGTCAAATGAAAGCGACATGGCCCAGCTCTCAATGACGTAAGGTTGGAGGGGTGTGGGAGGGAAGGTGGTAGTTATGGATATGCACGGTTTTATAATGTAATATGGTAAAAATAATATAGTATGTGAGACCATTTGTATTTTTAAAATTAGAACTTTGTATATGTGTGTATAAAATCTTTAATCAGCATTTTTAGGGAAGTTTTTTTATTAATAGGAAAGAACTTACTTCCTCTGGTGGACCAACAAAATTTGAAATCCATATAGTGGCTCAGTTTGATAATCATAATTCCCAGGTCTGGCGAGTGAGTTGGAATATAACAGGAACAGTGCTAGCATCTTCAGGAGATGATGGCTGTGTGAGATTGTGGAAAGGTAAGATTTTAATGAAGGAATTGTTGCTGTGTTGGTTCGTCAGAATTTTCACTTAGAAATGTAAGTTCAGAAATACTTCGGAAAAATTATCTTTCTACAGTTACTTAAATTGATGTCCTAACATTAATTTGTGTTATTTTGAACCTCCATTCATTTACTTAGTTCATGGCAGTTAGGACTGATTCAATTGTTTTTTAAGTTTCCATGTGGAAAAAAGCAACTTTTAAAACTAAAAGTAATTGTAACAGAATATGCGGTTTAAGATACTATTTGCTATATTATGCAGTATCTCCAAAAAATACCATTTGCTATATATGTAATCTGTGTGACTGCTCTGCAGACTCAGGATAGGACTACAGACATCTCCTATTAAATAATTGCTTTTAGCCAACCAGCCCTTCATAGGATAAAACCCAGTATATACCCCACTTCCTCTCTGCAGCTCTCAGAAGTTGAAGCTTCTGGCCACTGATTCTGAAAGTTTCTTGTGCCATGCTGAGAATTCCGTCTAGTAACTCAATGCTGACTGGTTGCTGCAGCATGGTCTGCACTTTTCCATGGAAGTTTATCCATTGGGCGGAGGTGTCTTTGGTCCTTGTACCACTCTAGTTGGTGGTATCCCACTTTTAGGATCCAAACTTAAGCTTAGTTCATGTACCTTGAGCAGTCACTGTTTCTCAAAATGCAGTTTGACCGAGTCTCCCATGGCCAGTTTTAGGCTGTGGTAGAACCAGCCCAGACCTCAATTTCCTCAGTGTCATTTGATATCAAGGGCTTTGCTTCCTTTTCATGCCTCTGGGCTTTAGTCAGGACCACACAGTTCCACTCAGGCAGGCTCCCTAACTTGAGTTTCCTGGACCCAGTGTCTCCAGCACTCTGTTTTGCATTCAGAGAATTAGGCCATGTTGGGTAAGCCACTCAAATCCTAAAGGTTTGTTACTTACATCCATCTCTGAGGACATTAGGTACCCACATGATCTGTACTTGCATAGCTAAGAGGATAACTCCCATTACCCTCCATATACTTGTGATTGAAATTCATTTTCCTGAAGATGAAGAATTTATTTTGATAGTAAAATGTTAATGTGGTAAATTAGAGAGTAGTCTTTGTTAATATTTATCTTATAAGGAAGGAGAATGATAAAATTTTTTTTTAAATTAGTTCTTGTAAAACTTTACAAAATAATTGTTAAAATTGAGAGATATATATATTTCATTTTAAATATGTCTAATATATCTTGAGAGATATGTTATAGTTTTTTTATTATAGTTATTTCTTGTTTTTTTTAAATTATAGTTAAAGGACTTGACCACAAATTTGTGCCCTTGAGTTATAGTTGTTAGTCATGTTAATGTATTTGACCATTTTCTTTTCAGCTAATTATATGGACAATTGGAAGTGTACTGGTATTTTGAAAGGTAATGGGAGCCCTGTCAATGGGAATTCTCAGCAGGGAAACTCAAATCCTTCCCTAGGTTCAAATATCCCAAATCTTCAAAATTCATTAAATGGATCTTCTTCTGGCAGGTAGGCTGATTTTTGGGACAACGAGAAATTAATCTCCTTTTCAAATCATTCTGGTAGGCATACTATAAGTCTGTGATTTTGTGGGTTTTAAGATTGAATGAAGAAATTCATACATAAGTAGAAAAAAATTCACTTTGTTAGCTCTGTGTTTAGCTTATGTGGCCATATTTATAGGTAGACTGTTAACCTTTAAACTAAACTATATTCTGAAATTTAGTGGTCTGTCAGAAATGTTTATAACTTTAAGATTTTACTTTGCTTCTAAAGTCAGATGAAGAGTAAATCTGGCATAATGCCAAGGATTTTTTTTTTTAGTCCTAAATGAACATGAGTATGTTAGTGGTAGTAGTGCAGCCTTTAAATTAGGTCAAGCTGAAATTTTAAATAAACTGCATTAACCAAGGCTTTGTAGAAGAGAGTGAGTTAGATGTGGTTTTTTTGGTGTGTGTTTAAAACTTCAATGGATATTTAAGAGGAAATGGTAAATTCTGATTTCTTGATTTTTAGAATTTTTAACATATTTTAGATTCTTGCTTATCTTAATGTTTGATGTGATCTCAAGAGTCATCCTTTGTTTTTATATTCAAATTTCAAATATGTGAATTGGTAAGATAAAGTTATTTTAATATGCCTTTGTGAATAATTTGGAATACAATTCAGGAAACTTCAAAGCACAGCCTTAACAAATTGTCCTGTGGTTATCCTGTTGTCATCTTACATAACAGAATACTATTTAAAATTTCAGCTATTTTTATATTGTTATATTTAAAAAAAAAAGTCCTTAAATCTTTTGAGATTTAAGTATTTGCATGAAAACAATTTCAGGTTACTACAGAAAATACCAGATTATAAAGAAGATTTCATGAAACAAAGGATACTACCATTAATTAAAAAAAAAAAAAATCTGGTTTGTGGTTGCTGTCTGTACTGCATATATTGTAAAGAGCTTTGAAGTTTTGATCTGTATTCTTATTGTGCCAATAACCGTGTGTGTTAGATCTGTGATGCATTTTTCCCTTCTCCATTTGTATTATGTCCTTTAACAGAAAGCACAGCTGAGTACCAGCTAACTGGAGTAACTTTGCTGTTTTGCTGCTTGTTGCATGCACACAGGAATGGAAAGCGAGCTCCTTTTCCCCTTCCCCAGCGCCGTTTGACCTCTCCCAAGATACACCAGCAGCCTGCTTACTACTAAACGCAATCCAAAAGGCCTTTAAAAATCCAGTGTATATCATTTTTTTGTACTAGCAGTTTATTGACACTATTTGAAGCTTTTGAAATATAAATGGAGAGGCTTTTTGTTGAGACATTGTCACCAAAACAATTTTTTGAAATGTTCCTGAAACTAACATGGGTTTTAAAATTAAAAGGATTGTTACTATCCTTACAAGCAGTTGGGAGGAGGGTAAATATCACTTTATTCCATTTGGAGAAAATAGACTTATTTGTTTTGTTTTCTAAAACAGTAGGCTAAAATGATGAATTTTTATAATTTGAAGGTTGAATAAATATTTTTCATAAAGATTGTTTTGAGTGCTAATTTGTTTACCTTTTGTAGAATTGGTTTACACATGGTATTATTTAGTACAACTCTGTCATTTCTTTGTAATATTTAAAAAATATTAGTAAAGGAGTGAGAGAAGTAGTAGTAAAATGAAAGTGATTTGACTGTACAGTTTGCGGCCAAATTAAACATTTGGTATTGCTTCATTTTATAATTTGGTAGTAAAATGAAGACATCTTTGTAAATTTTCAATTCATATTCACTAAAGAGCTTAACGTTTCTAATATGTGCTTGTATATTTTTTTATGGTATGATTCCATGGCTTAAGTTTTTCTTCAAAATTTGGAAGCCTACCGTAAGAGGAGCAGTTAAAAATTTGCTAAAATTGTGCATGCACATTAACCTCCACATTCCAAGTCTCAGGAATTTAATTTACTTGGCTGCTTCATTTAGTTCATATTCTCTAGAACTTTGACCTTAATGATAAAGCTATAAGTCTTTGCTAAAATGCTTAAGTATTACGGGTAAGTTATAAAATGGCAGAATAACAACAAGGACATATTCTTTGAGCTCTTTTGCTTAACAAAATTTTGTACTATTTAAGGTTTTTGCAGAAAATCACCTAAGTATTTTCAAAGATTGTATTTCTTCAGAAGTATATTGCAATAGCTGGCCATACTATATGAAAGTATATTTGGATTGGTTCTCAGTGTCATGTATGCACTAAAAAACCTGTGCCTCCTGCTACTACAAACGAAGCATTGCTTAAAATAAAGAAAAAGCTTATTAGATTTGTAAATTTACAGGATAGCATCAAATATGTTTCTGAAAGATTAGAAAATGTTTTAAATTATAAAATGTCTTTTTTTGTAACATTCATACTGATAATTTTTTTTTAACATTTTAAGTTTAACAGATTGTATTTCTTTCTTTCAAGTTTCTATACTTGCTTAAGCAAGCTTGATTTGAGTAAGGGTCTTGATTTTTGCGATTATGTTCTGTTAGTTTTGGCATGAATATACTAAAGCTTTTTTTTTTCAGCATGTGTTTTCTCCTCTTTGGTTCTCTTTGTATTTACTACTTTTCTCTTTTTCTTCTGTTTTTTCTTTTTTTTTTTTTTTTCTGTTGTTTTTGTTTTGTTTTGGTGTTTTGTTCCTGTCTTCATTGTTTCAGGTATTTCTTTCCCCCTCTGGATTCCCCACGGGCTGGATCGAGATGGTCCAGTTATGCCCAGCTCCTTCCTCCTCCTCCTCCTCCTCTGGTAGAGCACTCTTGCGATGCTGACACTGCCAACCTCCAGTATCCTCACCCTCGCAGACGATCTCTCTCTCGGCCTCTTAATCCCTTACCTGAGAATGAAGGGGTTTAAAACACTGATTTAACACTTAAAGGCCTTATTCAAGTGCTTGTAAATGCTTTCATTCCTGGCTGCTTTTTGTTTTTCTTCATTTTCTTTTAGAAGATTTTTCTAACTTAGGGTCTGTCTTGCATGTATTACACCAGAACACAGTGTTTTGGAACCTAAATGTGTTTGTGCTTCTGCATCAAAGGAACATTTGCCTCACTGGTTGATAACCTTTGATGAAATGAGATAAGTACAAGTAACATGAACTGTGAGTTACAGTAGCTGATTTCAATTTCAAAGTGCCTATTCTGTAAGTTTTATTTTGAACTGTTACGGTGTTAGTTTTCTTATGGTTTGTCATTCTGGTTCATGTGAAAGGATTACCATAAAGTTCACTTTGCCTTTGAGACGTACTAAGAAATGTTTTACATTTTACAGGCTATTGTTGCAACCAACTAGTTTGTAAAATAAATCATTCCTGTGTATAAAGCAGCAAAACAAAATAATGACTGTTGGGTCTTTTTTTTTTTTTTTTTTTTTAAGAAATTGCCTTTTACTACTTGGAATTATTGTTTAAAGCTTTTGTAATTATTCTCCAAGTAGATTATTTAATAAAATATATTTTAAAAGATATGAATCTCTTGCCTTATGAAAAGAGAATGTACAGCTGGCCCTTGAACAACATGGGTTTGAATTGCACTGATGTACTTATACATAGGTTGATGGTCTCCCCCACCCCCCATAAATGCCGTTTAGTACTGTAAATGTACTTTCTCATCTTTATGATTTTCTTAATACTTCTTTTCTCTAGCATACTTTATTATAAGAAAACATTAGTTTGTATAACATACAAAATAGGTGTTAATTGACTGTTCATGTTACTGGTAAAGCTTCTCTCAACTATAGGCTGTTAAGTTTTTTTGGGAGTACAAGGTTAAGCCCAGATTTTCAACTATGCGGGTGCATGGCACCACCTAAGCCCTAGTTGTTCAAGGGTCAACTCTGTTCTATTTGATATATGATAACGCTTGTATCTCCTTATAATAGTACATTGCAAAAAAAGAAAGAACGAAAAAGAAAAAACCCAAACAATAAAAAATTGGGAGATGAGCACGACATTTAGAAGGTAGAAGGTCAATATGTAGACTAACATCTACAACTGACACATGTTGACTTCCAATCTAATTACACATTATTTTTTAATACTTTAAAAATTTGAAATCAGAAAATAATTGACAATAATTATGATAAAGTGATTAAAACTATGAGACTAGTAATATTCTTTTTAGTTCAGTTTTCTTAAGAATTGCCAAGGATTTAACTTTTCCTTAGGACTAGAGAAGGTGTAATTTGAGTAGCATTTCATATGTGTCTCAGTTAATCACATGTAGGTACAATTTGTTATAACCATATAATTTCTTATCAATTTTCAAAGACACCTTTCCTTTGTCTAGTGTCATACCCTTGAAACTTCTTAACCTGCAAGGGATAAAGAGCTAATAAGAGAATAATTTTAACTTAAGGAATATTTGAGTTTTGTGGTGACTGATTAAAGTGGTTTTTTTTCTGTAAAGTTGTTAGTATTTTAGCATTTCAATGTATGGAGAAGAGCCTTTTCCAGATAATTCTCAAAGGTCTTCCTTCTGTTAAAGGACTTGTTTTAGACTTGTTAGCTTTGTTTATGTTCAAAGCAAGGGGTCTAACTTAAGGCTGAATCTAGCTAAGAATTAAAAATTCATGTCTTTGAGATTTCAATTGTAGAGGTGCATGGGGTTAGAATGGGCAAATGAAATGAGACAGATTCTCCAATTTAATGAATATCGGGCATCTTCTACGTGCCAGATACTGTGCTGATACATAAAACAAAACAAAAAACGAAATGTCTGCACACAAAGTTATTCTAGTGGGAGAAGCCTTTTACAGAATTTACAAAAAGTAACCAGGATTCAGTTGCATAATAAAGGTCGAAACACAGAAAGTGATTTATTTGGTCTGACCAGGTTTGGAAACAATGTGGGAGGGTATTCCACAGCCACCCGAGATTGAGCAGTAACAGGTCTGTGATGCCCTTAGATGTCCGGGGCTGCACACGTGCTACACTGACTGGCTCAGCATGTGCCTACCCTACGCCGGCAGGTGCAGGTAACCCGTTGAACTCCATTCATGATGGGCATCGGGGATTGCAGTTATTCCCCATGAACAAGGAATTCCCAGTAAGTGCGGGTCATAAGCTTCTGTTGATTAAGTCCCTGCCCTTTGTACACACTGCCCGTCGCTACTACCGATTGGATGGTTTAGTGAGGCCCTCAGAGTGGAGAAGTTCAAGCGGAAAAGGGTAGGAGTTCCGAGGTGATAGCCCAGCGGTAAAAGAGGATGGGTTATTTCGGCAACAAGGTATAAGCATTAGTCTGATGTGAGGTCCATTTGGGGAGCTGGTGGGAGATTAATCTAGAATCAAACTTTGTGGTCACATTGTATGTGGCTTTGTATATCTGTGGCTGAGGTTTGCCACAAAGCAGTTGGTAGAGGAGAACTATGGGAGATGACTGCCTTTTCTTAACTGGATATACATCACTTCTAATTCCTGGGAGGCATCCCTAGCCCTGAGACTTCTGCAAGATCTACCCAGGGTCCTGGGTGATGGACATCAAGGAGGGCATGTGATGTAATGAGCTCTGGATATTATAGAAGACTGATGAATCACTGAACTCTACCTCTGAAACTAATAGTGCATATGTTAATTGAATTTAATTTTAAAACAAAACAAAAAGATCTACCCAGTGTCTAAGGAGATTTGAAATCATTGGGAGTTGTGTGCCTCTTTTTCTTTTGGCAAGTAAGTTTGGATAATAGCTAGTATTTGTTGAGTACGTCCATGTGTCAGTGCTCTTCTAGATACTTCATGTGAATTAACTAATCTCACAACAAATCTCTGAGGCAAGTGCTCTAAGTACCCCATTTTACCTGTAAGGAAATTGGAAGGTTAAAGCTTTTTGTCCAAGGCTGCACAGCTAGGAAGTGAGAACCAGAATTGAGATTTTGGCAGGCTGGTATCAGTCTCTGCTCTCCTGCTTGCAGATACTTTGGATCCTTGTCATTAGAGTTCCACCAGGTTGCTGGATGTTATGGGGAGAGCTTTGGTCACTTGATTTTTATGGAAGAAGGACATTTATTGAGTTGGGTAGAAGGAGACAGGGTAAACGAATAGACATATTCCAGTAGTTCACCTCCAATGTATGCTCATGGTGTAGACAGAGTAGTTAAGATACTTTGTGAAACAGGATTGCTCATTACAGTCAAATAGCATCCTTTTAGTTCTAAAGCTAGTAGGTTTATTTTTCTGGATTCAGAAAACCTTGAGATTTTCTCCATTTACCTTTGTTCATTGAGTGTAGACAAAGGTAGAATGGGGTAATTAGAGTTTGCAAATGCCAAAGCTGGAGGGTTTCAAGAAAAAAATGGCAGGAGAATTGCAGAGACATCAACTGAGTTTGACAGGAGGCTAGTTCTAATAAAATAAGTGTTGAAAGAAGACTCAGGACCAAACCAGATATGATAGGTTGAATGGCTATAAGGTGTGAAAGTGAAGGTAAGGTTAAGGGTAGGAGAAACAGAATGGTCTTAAGGTGATAAAACAGAATCAAAGAAGAGTGAGTTGGTTTTAGGTGGAAAGATGCAGCATTTCTAAAGGCAGTTACCAGTAGAGAAGGTATCCAGGAATGATAATTGAGCAGTGTTTTAGAGGACACAAAAGTAAAGTGATCAAATAAACATGTCATTCCCGAACAGGCTAACATTAGGAGTAGGGACTGTTAAGCTCAACTTTTTCATTTTCTCCCCCAAGTGTGCTGTTGCATCTTAAACATTAAATAACTTGCATGAATGAAGTTAGCTAGCTTTGGAAAAGAGGGACTTTTTCTCAGACTGTATGGAAGAAATTTTGAGAGGAAGGAAAGTAAAAGGCACGAAATTGAATTACCTCTGGTTTCAGTATAGTAGTAGTTAAAGCAGTAGTGGCATTTGTGGCGTAAGGAGAACAGGAAAACGTAGGGAGTAATTAGGGATGAATTATGTCTCCTCAGCTCTTTCCACCCTCAACCAGCCTTATTCCGTCACAAAGAGGCGACTAGGTGGAGAACTATCATGAAGCTTGGATCCTGAGAAATGATTTCCTAATTGAAGCTTTATTGCGGTTTATAACATAAGGCAAATGATGACACATTTCAGTGTCTGCCAAGCAGTGGTAGAAAAGATCCGCATCTGCTCTTGTAAAAAGACAAAAAAATGACACAGTTCTAAACTCAGGGTAGTATCAGATGACTCGTTCACCGCAAGTATTGTATAAGGTGAGTGACGATGTTTTGGGGTTCCAGACTGAATACGGTAAGCAGTCCCCCCCCCCCCCGCCCCGAGTTGGCCAAGGCCTTCATTATTTTGCGTTCGGCTCAGTCTCGGGGGGAAGGACTTTCGCAGTGCACCCAACCCTTCCGAACACCGAGCTCCTCCTCCGGACCAGCGGAGCGCGGTTTCCTCGCTTCAAATTCAGGGACTAGCGGTCCTCGTCCAATCGTCGGCCTCCTGCCCGCCCCGTCCCTCGTCGCTGTCCAATCCAAGGCCAGCTCCGAGTCCCCGCCCCGTTGCTCGTGCCGCGAACAGACGTAAACCTCAGGGGCGCGCTGTACGGCCAGTCCGGGTGGCCGAGGGTGCGGGGGTTGCAACTTGCGCACGCGCATTTGCAGAGCTACCGGGACGCCCCCTCCCCTGGACCTTTCTGACAAATTCTCGGCTCCCGCCCCTGGAGTCGCGGGCTTGGTGAGGAGGGGTCCCTTGTGTCTTGACTGCGGTTCGGCAGGGGGCACGCGAACCCTCTTTCCGCAGGCATTTCGGCCGCCGGGCGGATGGGGCAGTAGCGGTTGGGCCAGGGTCGGGCGCGGGGCGCAGGCTCCGGGCCAGGGACTGCGGGGCACTGGCTAGGGTCTGACGGCCTTGCTCCGGCCGCCACGCAGAATTCCGCTCAGTGAGTTTAATTGGGCGCCTCTGAGAGATTGGCTTTTAAAGAAACGGGTTTTGATTTTGGGGATAACATCCTGGTAGCCCCCCACCCTCTACCACTTCCTGACTTCTAGGGACCAACGCACTTTGCGCTTTGCTTTGGAGTTTCTTGTTGCAGAGTGCTCTTGACCTGGTTGGTGTTTGCTTCATGTGCGTCGTGATAGGCGGTCTTTTTCTCTTTTTTATCCAAAACTGACCCACGAAGCAAGGTTGTTAACTAAATGTAGAGGGGTCTGCTAGTGTCACCCGGGTATTCACTTTTTGTTTTGGTTTCTGCTAGGCCGCGTTCTCATCCACTCCCAGTACCTTTACTACATTCTTTACATCTGATTTCTTTATGAAAACAAACAAAAAACAAAACCATGAAAGAAGACTGTTTAATATCACTATACTTTTGATCTCTTTTAATTACAGACTTTGTTTAGTAAAACATGAGGTCCCTTTCGAAGCAGTCTTTTGGAGAACAGCTGTTTTTATGAAAGTATTTCCGTTTGCTGTTACCAATTTGAGGTCATTGGACTGGAGTTTTTACTGCTCCAAAATCAGTTTTTTCACCGAATTTCAGTTTTGTGATCAAAGTTTACGGTAAGCTTTGAAAAGTGATATATTAAATGCCTGCCTAATTACAGATTATTTCTTAGAACACCAAGAGTAAATGATGAATATTAGGAAGCTTGACAGCATATGCTTTTAAATGCGTTTAACTGTACGTGTAGACTTCCAATTAATGACTACAGTAAATGGTATTTTACATATCCAGAAATGTAATTAAAGCAGTTAAATATTAGTCAATTCAACTGTGAAAATTTGAGGTCTCTACTTTAAGAAAATAGCAAGAGCTATTCCAAAGATGGCTACTTAGTTCAGATATAGTAAAAGAAAAGGTAAGGTTACATTTCCTTCACTTTAGGTGATGGAGGAAGGGTGGGTAATGCAATATAGAGGGAATTTAGGGAATTTTTCCTTCTAGGAAAACTTTAGGAATGTGGTACATCCATGGATGGTTTAAACAATTGTAATCCTTTCTGGAAACGAGAAATTAGATATTGGATTACATCTTAAGGAATCTTCCACTGGCTTCTATTACCCCTGCACCCATAGCCAAGCTCCATCCCAGCCCTTAACACTATCATAATTAATAGGGAGCATAAGTGATTATAATTGATGAGAGTCATCAATTCCGTGAAGGGGAGCAGCTTTATTTTTGTATTTCCAGAGATAAGAGAGTGTGTTTCATGGTTTGCGCTTGGTAATGATTGTTGCATGAATGATAATTGATTAATATCTGAATTTTCTTGGATTTGACTCT
The DNA here is from genome assembly GCF_011764305.1 of Mustela putorius furo. NCBI lineage: Eukaryota > Metazoa > Chordata > Mammalia > Carnivora > Mustelidae > Mustela > Mustela putorius. The sequence continues at coordinate 6,059,021 of NW_025422010.1, read as the reverse complement.
AAATAGAAGCGAATCCTTAAAGAATTTGGGATATATTTTAATGTGGTTTACATGTCTATAAATGAATGAATAGCTTAGTGATTACAAGATTGGACGTTGGAAGGCAGGCTACTTGGAAGATTTATGCAATAGTTTAGATTAAAAAGCACAAATGAAGGGTGGGAATGTGCTCTGTATTGAAATAATTTGAAGACATTCAACAGATTTATTGAGAATTACTCTGGGCAAGGCACTGCTTTAAGTAGAAACTCAGTAGTAAAATACGCCAAGTCCCTGCCCTCATGGAGCTTACATTCTAATATGGAGGAAAAAATGAATTAAATAGGTGAATTATATAACATGCTGGATGGTGGTCAGCACCAGAGAAAAAAAAAGCAGGGGAAAAAAAGAAAGCTTGGAGTTGATGAAGAAGATTGGTGAGGGAGACCAGACAGACAGATAAGTGGACTTTTACCAAAAACCTGAGAAAAGTGAAGGAGCAAGATGTGAGGTCATGTGGGGCATCAGTGTGCTGAACAGAGGTTAGAGCCAGGGCACAGTCCCTGAAGCTGAGCCCTGGCAAGTCGTGGGGACAGCGGGGAGGTTAGGATGGTGAGGATGGAGCAAAAGCAAGGGAGAAGAGTAGAAGAGAATGAGATCAGATCGTCCAGCCCTCATTTGGCCATTGTAGGTATTAAGTCTGAATGAGATGGGAAACCAGTGGAGGGTTTTGAGCTAAGGAGTGGCAGTATTTGACTAACTTAGCAGGGATAATTTCAGTGTATGGAGAATAGGCTAGGGGAGGAAGAATGGAGGGGGTGGAGATAGTTATATAAATATAAAGTGTTATATAATATAAAGTGTCTTGTAGTGAGTATCCATGCAGGAGGTAGTGGTGGCTTGACCAAGTGGAGGTAGTGAGAAAATGGCAGGTTCTGTGTATTATTAGGTAAAGACATTGGGATTTGCCTAGGGATTGCTTTTAGGGGGTGTGTGTGTGTTGAGGGGTTGGAGGTGGTGATTAGTAATCAGTAAGGTTTTTGGTGTGAGCAGGTGGAGGATGGATTTGTCATTTTCTCTGTGGGGAAGCTTGAAAAGCAGGATTTTTTGAGTGGGTTGGAAGGAGATGGAATCAAACTTCAGGTTTAGGTGCCTGTTAGATAAAACTAAGTGGAAATGTCTAGTCGGTAGTTGCATATCTCAGTTTCAGGGAAGAGGTCCAGGCTGGAGATATATATTTCATATTGTAATTTAAAACTCTGAAACTGAGGGCAGTCACCTAGAGAGGTTGGGTAGGTGGAAGGGGTCCAGGAGCAACCCCTCATACCTTTACTGTATGGCAGTCCAGGAGATGAGGAGGAACCAGCCAAGGAGAAGGAAAAGAAGCAGCCGGTGAGATTGGAGAACCCAGACAGCTGTGTCTTGAAAACCAGTGAAGAATAGATTTCTTCAGGGAAGGAGTACAAATCCCATATTGTTAGGTCAGAGAAGATGGGACTGAAAATTGACTGTGGGGTTATGGATGTGGCAGCAGGGAGCTCAGTGGTGATGTTGGCAAGTGTTTTGATGGGGCAGTAGGATAAGAGCCAGCTTGGCATGGGTCTAGGAGATGACAGGAGTGGAAACAGATGGCGGTAGTGATTCCTTTGGAGGAGTATGTGGTAAAGGGAGGGCAGATAGAAGTGGTACAGCTGCAGGGGGATGACAGGGTATGAGACAGCGGAAGACGTTTTTAAAAGATGAGGAAATAACAGCATGCTGGTAGGAATGGCTGCACGGAGAAGTTTTGATGATGGATAGAAGGAGGGTAGTCCCTGGAGTGGTTGTCACTGCACTGGTAACGGGTGGGATCAAGTGCAGGTAGAGAGGTGAGCTTCGCACGGGAACCTGGATACTTCACAGTCAGATGCTTTTTATAGCTCTCTAAAAGTCGTAAATATTTTCTGCTCTATAGAGTTAGTTAGCCCATTCTCTCTAATACCGATACTTGAATGCATTTGTCATTGGCCCCAGCATAGTCCGTCATTGGCCTCTATCTCACCAGTTGTGGTAGCTCTTTGAATATCCTTTCAGGTGTTAAGCCCTCTCCCTTCCTCTGTCAGGATCAGTCCGTCCCTGGGCTGCAGCATACTGTCCATACTTCCTAATGTACCTTTTAAGACTTTTAGAATCTGACTTCATGGTTTCATTCACTGTGTTTTTTGTACACCTGTTGCCAAAACACATTGAAGCACTTGTCTATTGCCTCCACACACTTCGTACTTGGGGTGGATTTTGGGGTCAGACCCGGGTTTGAATTTTATTAATTGTGCAACCCTGGTATGTTTAGCTAATTTAGTCTCCGTTTGTTTCTTCATTCATAAAGTTGGGTAAATGAGTTAAGGTTGTAATATACAATAAATCTTAATTCTCTTCCACCTTTGCTCATGTTTATTTGTTATCTTTGAGAGCCCCCTCATGTCATACTTGGCCTGTCAAAGTTCTACTCATTTTTCAAGGCAGGGGGCCTATACTCTCTCATTTATTGAGCCTTTCATGATTTAACTTTTTTACTGAATTCCATATAACCCTTATATGATAAACACTGAAGTAATTTTGAGATTGCATCTCCTAAGTACTGTAATCAGGATTAAGTAGAGCCAGAGTCCAATATGGGCTGGAAGATCTCTCAGTAATACAGATTCTGTGCCAGATGAGTCCTTTGTATTTCCAGAGTAAGTCCTTTGTATACCACTTTCACCATTTTTGTCTTGTCCATGTGCCAGCTCGAATTGATTTAACTTTAATTTTTTCCTTCAATGGACTTCCCTTTTAAACTAACATTTACTCTTCCTTAAGAATAATTTCTGAAGTTAGGGGCTAGATTTTGCTGGTTTAATTTTTTTTTTTTTCCTCTTCCATGTTAGAATGAAGTACTTCCTGAAATCGTCTGTATATTCCTTCAGTGCTGGGTCTCTGCTTCTTTACTAGACAAGTGTAGCAATTGATATTCTTTGTGATAGTAAACCAAGAGCAAATTAATCTGTGTTATATTTTACAAATTTGTTATGTTATTTATAAATAACATTTATGTTATTAGGTTAATTATAAAAAGATTGACATTTGTAGTCTCAGCTGTGAAGTAGCAAAGTATTCTGAGAATTACTTTACCTCCAAATGCTTGTTGATTTTATCCCCTTTGTGCTGTTCCAAGAAAATGATCTATCAGTTTTCTAAAATTTTTGAGACTTTTAATCATTTGGAAAGGTTTTTTAGTAGTATTTGATTTTTAAAAAGCTTTTATTGTTGTAGTGAGATGGAAGATTTCCGAGGAATAGCTGAAGAGTCATTTCCAAGCTTTTTAACCAATTCATTATTTGGTAATAGTGAGATTTTGGAAAATGTCACTCTTCCTTCAAATCTTGGCTTGCCTGTTGCTGTTTCAACACTTGCTAGAAATAGATCCAGTGCTGACAACAGGTAAGAACTTTTAGAACACATGATTTTTTTTTTTTAAGGTCTAGAAAGCCTGCAATACATTGATACTTCTGTAAAAATTTCTCAGCCAAGGGGCACCTGGGTGACTCAGTTGGTTAAGTGTCCCAACTCTTGGCTTTGGCTCAAGTCATGATCTCAGGTCCTGGGATTGAGCCCTGAACTGGGGTCCACACTCTCCAGGGAGTTGGCTTGGGGATTTTCTCCCTCTGCCTCTCACCCTTGCATGATTGTGTGGGTACATGTGGCGGGCTCTCTCTCTCTCTCAAATAATAAATATATTTAAAAAGCTTCTCAGCCAAGCTTGAGCTTTTGCTTTATGTATATTTATATACATAAATTTATATTTATTTATATTTATATATGTAATATGATATGTATATCATATATAAGTATATGATATATGTGTGTGTATATATGGTATATATATTCATATGTATATATAATTGTTATGAAAAACGTATACATTTCCTTACTTTGTTGCCTTAATCAGTAGTGGTTGGGTGGATTTGGAACTGAGTACCAGTGACCTTTTGGTCTACTAATTGTTTTCTCTGTTCATAGTGTTTTGGATTTGTATTAGTTCAGCCTTACTGGCAGCCAGTAATTTGAGTTGCATCTCTGTATGTGATGTGTACAGCTTATCCATCTTGTATGATGTGTAAAGTTTGCCCATGCTTAAATAATCTAACTGCTTTCCTGTCCTCCTCCCAACCTGAATGTTTGGTAAGAAGCATTATCTTTACCTTTAGAATGAAGAGTTTAACTCTGAAAACCTTTAGCTTTAAGATTTCTGTGACTCTTTGTTTAATATGAACACACCTCATTCTTGACATGTAGATTTTCAGCGCTTTGCACATGAGATGATGGTTTTGAATACTGGGGGCCCTATTTATTTTTATCCCCTAGCAATTGGTTTTATAGTCCTGTGGTCCTAATGACATGGTGAATTTTAAATATGCATAATTTAACTTTTAACAAAACAAATTTTTTTTGTATGTGTGTAGGTATTCTGATATCCAGGCATCTTATTTAGTAGAAGGGAAGTTTTCAGTTCCATCTGAATCATCTCCCAGCAGCCAGAGTGAAGGTGACCCAAGAGAGAAGTTACAACTTAGCTTCCAGGATGATGAGTAAGTTCATACCTTCATTTTGTTTTTGCCACATTAAAAGCAGGCCTCACTCAGTCTTATGGAAAATGAAAGTGTGACTATGTCTCTGAATAAGTCTAATTATAAGAATCTTCTTAAGAGTTTTCTTTATATGTTTTTTAGTCTTTCAGAATACCTTTTCTCATTCCAAAAGTAATATAAGCTTATTTTAAAAAGTATAAAATGCAAAGAATTGTAAGGAAGATGCTAAGTCTATAGTCTTACTAACTAGAGAATAGTCACTGGGGCACCTGACTGGCTCAGTCTGCAGAGCATGTAACCTTTGATCTCTGGGTTTTAAGGTTAAGCCCTAAACTGGGTATAGAGATTACTTAAAATAAGATCTTCAAAAAAGTAAGAGAGAATAGTCATTGATTATCTATTTATAGTCTTCCAGACTGCTTGCTTGCTTTCTTTTTAAAGATTTTATTTATTTGACAGAGCAGGAGCAGGGGAAGGGGCAGATGGATAAGCAGACTCCCCGCTGAGTACCAAGACTGACACAGGGCTTGATCCCAGGACCCTGAGATCATGATCTGAGTTGAAGGCAGATGCTTAACCAACGGAACCATCCAGGAGCCCCTTCCAGACTGTTTTCTATGCATCTATACATGTACATACTAAGTTGTGGTTTTTTTTTTTCCTTTACAAATAGGGGATTGAACTGTATTTACTATTTATAACTTTTTAAAAAAGATTTTATTTATTTATCTGACAGAGATCACAAGTAGGCAGAGAAGCAGGCAGAGAGAGAGGGGGAAGCAGGCTCCCCGCTGAGCAGAGAGCCCGATGCGGGGCTGGATCCCAGGACCCTGAGATCATGACCTGAGCCGAAGGCGGAGGCTTAATCCACTGAGCCACCCAGGCGCCGCCATACTATTTATAACTATAAAAAATTAGTGTATTATGCTCATCTTTCAATTATAATTAATGTAGATATATGTCGTGTTAATGGCTGCACTACGTTAGACATTTAGAGTATTGGAATTTTGCTATTACAAATTTACTGAAATTTTTTCATTTGCATACCTAGCAAATTATTGTATTTAGATAAATTCCTAGGATTGAAATTGCTGAGTTAATATTTAAAGACTGCTACAAAGCAGCACATTGCTCTTTAGAAGATTTGTTCCACTTTATACTCCCACTGGAAGATGTACATGAGAAAGCCTTCTCTGAGCCCTCCCCAACATTTGGTGGTATTATTTTTAATCCTTGAATTTAGAAGTAAAAAAACTTGTACACATGCATAAATGCATAGAAGAAAATCTGGAGGGCTATAAACCAAAATGTAAATGGTAGTTATCTCTTGATGGTGGTATTACAGGCATTCTTAAAGTTTCTGTGTTTGAATTCATAATAGAGTATTTATGGAATTGAACATACTTTAATGTTTATTCATTACTTATATTTTTGTTGTGAATTGCCTCTTGGTAACATTTGGATATAAGCACTTTCTATATATTAAAGATGTTAACTCTTTGAATACTCATTCATTCCATGTGTATTTTTGACCGCGTGCCTACTATGTGCCAGGTACTTCTCTAAGTACTTGGGAAATACCAGAACAGACATTAAAACAAAAAGACATTAAAAATATATCAGTTTTATAGTATATTTGAAGGGAAAAGTGCTAGGAAAAAAACAGAACATGATAAGGAGGGTAAATGGGTAAGCTGAAGGAAATGGTCAGTGTGGGTCTCATTGAGGGAGGTGTAAATCTGAGCAAAGACTTGAAGGACGCAGTTAGCCATGTGGACATTAGGAGGAAGAGGACTTCAGGTGGAGGCTGCACAAGTGTAGAGGCACTAAGGTCAGAGCATACCTATGTTCAAACAGCAGGAAGTAGGCTGCCATGGGGTGAGCAAGATTTTGAAAGAGGTGGAAACCATTGAAGGATTATGTTTTAGAAGGTTCACTCTGGCTACAGTGGGGTGAACAGACTGTTGGGAGGCAAGTCTGGAAACAGGAAGACCCCTTAGGAGGTTGGATTATCAAAGCAGAGAGGTAGATGGAGAACAGAAGAGCACCAGGGCCTCATGTCAGTACACTTCATTGTTAAGATGAGGAGAGGAGGAGTAGACATGGAGGCTAAAGATTAGTGACTGGAGGTTGGGCAGACAACAAAGTGTTTCAGAAGCCACAGAAAGAACATATGTAAAAGAAGAGAGAGGGATCCAGTGTGTCAAATAAAATGAGGACTAAGAAGTGACCATTGGAATTTGCGTAGGTTTGGTCATTGGTAACCCTGATAAGTGGTTTTGATGGAAGTAGGAGGAGGCAAGTAGTGTAGGAGAATGAGTTTAGGAGAGAATGGGAGGTTCATTTTGGAGATGGTGAGTTTGCTGCAAAAGGAAACCAAAAAATGGGGCTGTGATACCTGATGAGTAGAGTGTGTCAAGAGAAGTTTTTCTTTTTTCTTTTATGGTGGGAGAGGTTACTGCAAGTTTATGTAGTAATAGGAATGATCTGGAATAGGAAAATCTGATTATGTAGAAAGAAGAGAATTGCTAGAGCAACACTTCTACAAAAATAAGAGGCGAGGAACTAATGTGTCATGGAAGGAATGACTAGAGAGGTAAGACCATGGATAATTCCTCTGTATTAACCAGTGGGAAGGCAGAGTGTATGGGTACATGTCCTGGTAAGAATCTGAGGAAGTTGTCTTTTCAGTGCTTAGGGTCTCTCAGTGCAGTGGGAGACATGACATCAACTTAGGGTAGAGGAGCAGTAGAGAGATGTAAACAGTCATGGGCATGTGGGAGGGGAGGAGAGAGGAAAATAGTGGCATTGTCAGACAGCATCAGGAGGCCCACTCAGGGGTCATGGTCATGAATTTATTGTGATTGTGATGTTATCTCCAACCACATTCAGCTGTAGGGGTGCTGGCAGGGTGTGAGGAGAGAGTTGGGTTTAACTAGGCTTGTAGTTTGATGAAAGCAGTGAGGGATGAGGAAGCTGAGGTGTGTGATGATTGGCCATCTGATGAGGTTAAGGAAGAGGAGAGGATAGTAGAATGGCAAGGGAGTGTGAGATGTGGGGATATGAGTGGATTGGGGGCTTGGGTTACAGCAGAGGGTTATAGAGTTGAGGTACTAAGGCAGGTGCTGTGAGCGGTCATAGGTGACTCCAGGCTAGGAGGCTTTAGTGAGGATGATCTGGAAGTTGTACTGAGGGGACATGGTGATGGAGACACCCATTCCATCTCCACACCCAGTGATTCCAAGGCTGTGGGAGAGACGGATAGTCCTCACTTGCCAGTGTTTAAGGAGGCAGTGTCCTCACAGGACATCCAGGTTTTCCATAAAGCAGTGAGGTGAAAGGGATATTCATAGGAAGGGTTCAGGAATAGATTTTGCTGATTCAGCATTGATTTGTTGGGCTGGGTAGGGGGAGTATCCTTGTGGATCTTTGTCATTGGTAAGGAGTCCTGGGCTTATTGAAGGGCATCTTGAAGTTAGTGCCACTGAACTGATGTTGGCAATGAGACATTAGACATGGGGGGAGGGGAGGAGACTATCGGAAGTAATTCTTGATTCTTTGATGTGGGCCAGGAGATCTGGGAAGTGGTCTTGTTGATCCCTGTTAAAGGAAGATAGAAGACCTGGTAAGGTGGAGTCCTACATGCAGTGTACTGGCCTCACTCTAGACTTTCATTGGGTAGAGGTGAGTGCTTTGGGGCTGCTCCTTGCCCCCACTGAGTAGTCTGAAGATCTGGGTTGTTAGTCTGAGAGCCTGGACTTCCTGTGGGCTGCTTGTGATGGTGGGTGCACAGCCTGCAGAAGTATGCTCTTATCGTGTGAAGGATGGCTTCTGTGGCTCCTTCTGGGGGAGGGTGGAATTTATGTTTTTAAAATATCCTTATTCTGGGTGCCTGGGTGGCTCAGTGGGTTAAAGCCTCTGCCTTCAGCTCAGGTCATGATCCCAGGGTCCTGGGATCGAGCCCTGCATGGGGCTCTCTGCTCAGCAGGGAGCCTGCTTCCTCCTCTCTCTCTGCCTGCCTCTCTGCTTACTTGTGATCTCTGTCTGTTAAATAAATAAATGAAATCTTTAAAAAAAAAATATCCTTATTCTAACTTTGGAATTAAGGAATATTTTAGCTGAGGATAGGATTTAAAGATAAAAATAACTTTCACAAAATTTTGAAGGCACTGCTACATAGTGTGAGAAACCTGATGTCATTCTGATACTTGACCATTTGTATCTGAACTTTTTTCTCTCTGGAAACTCTTAGAATCCTCCCTGAGTCCATACCCCCAACCAAATTCTAATTGGCATCAATCCAGAGATTTGTATGCTTTAGTTCTAGGTAATTATTATTACGTTGGTATTTTTCTATTTTCTTTCTTTCTGGGACTGCTGTTTTAGATTGCCTGGGCTGATCTATTTCCATTATTTTTTTCCTTTTTTGTTTTTGTTTTTCTTTTGTTTCAGTGCAAATAGGCAGTGTTCTAGATAAAGTTCCTAATTTTTTCCCTGCCCTTCTATTAAATCATTTGGCAGTCATAATTTTGAGAGCTCTTTTTTCTGAACTTTTCATTTTTTTTTTTTTTTATAATAGCTCCTTTTTGTGGATATAATAGTGACTTCAATGTTTTCTGAGAATTCTAATTGAGATTTTTCAAAGTTCTATAAATTATCCTTGTGTCTGGGGTTGTTTACTTTGTTCATCTTTATTTTTATCTCTCAAGCTGCTCCTTCTCCTGCATCTGATTTATGGCTGTCTTCTAGGTTGCTAGTGTGGGCTAGTGGGTATCCAGATCTCATTTCTCTTAGGTCTTCATGCAAGCTCATGGCCGGCTTCACTTTACAGATTCCATGCCGGGTATTTAATGCTGCTGTCACCACCATAGCTTCATTCTGCACAGGCGTTTCATATGCGTTCCTAGAAGAGCCTTCCTAGGTGTACAGCTGACATGTTGACACTGCTGTTTTGTTTGTGTGGGCTGGGGAGCGAGAGTGGAGCACTGCCCAGCACGGGCACCTGATAAACTTTCAGTCATCCCTTTCCTTTGGACTCCCTCCTGTCCTCCTTCCTACTGTAGTCAGGAAACATTTCTGCAATTCTTCCTGGCAGATTTGTTTTCTGCTTCCGGGCCCTTTTGTTCTTGTTCTGGACCATGCTTTTGTTTCTCCTGCATAGCCCATCTGCTGTTCAGATTCTAGAATCTGAGATAAGCTTGGGCTAGGACTGGTGGCTCTCATACAGATTGCTTCACTTTTTTTTTTTTTTTTTTTTAGATTTTATTTATTTATTAGAGAGAGAGAGAAAGAGCACAAGCAGAGGGAGCAGGCGTGGGGGAAGGAGGGAGCAGGCTCCCTGCTGAGCAGGGAGCCCAATGCAGGGCTCAATCCTAGGACCCTGGGATCATGACCTGAACCGAAGGCAGACGCCCAACCATCTGAGCCCCCCAGCCCCCCAGATTGCTTCACCTTTTTTTTTTTTTTTAAGATTTTATTTATTTATTTGACAGAGAGAGATCACAAGTAGGCAGAGAGGCAGGCAGAGAGAGAGGAGGAAGCAGGCTCCCTGCTGAGCAGAGAGCCCCATGCGGGGCTCGATCCCAGGACCCTGGGATCATGACCTGAGCTGAAGGCAGAGGCTTTAACCCACTGAGCCACCCAGGCGCCCCAAGATTGCTTCACTTTTATAGAGGTCCTTTATTGTCATTTTCATGCACTCCTAGAAGTTACTCTTGCCACTTATTTGAAGCTTATTTGACTTAATATTTGACTTAATTTGAGGAATTTTGATGGGCTAGTAAGAACAAGTGATAGCTATAGTTTTGAGGACATGGATTTAGGGGAGGTGGTTAATTTAACTGGCTCTGTTATAAAGTTCTAATGGTCACGCTACAGTTGACCCTTGAACTGCATGGTCCACTTACATGTAGATTTGTTTCAGTAAATACATAGTGCTAAAAGTGTATTTTCTCTTATGATTTTCTTAATAACATGTTCTTTAGCTTTATTATAAGAAATAGCATGTAATTTATATACATATATATGTAAATATGTATATATACACAAAGTGTGTGTTAATTAACTGTATATGTTATTTGTAAGGCTTCCAGTCAACAGTAGTTCAATTAAGTAGTTAAGTTTTGGGGGAGTCAGAAGTTAGACGTGGATTTCCAATTATGCAGGAGGTTAGTGCCCCAACCCCCATCTTGTTCGAGGGTAAAGCGCACATGCTTTTCTTGGAGTGGGGGGGCTTTGAAATATGAAATTAACCTAAATGTCATGACTTTTTTATTCATTTCATGTCACCATTTTGCTTCCCCACCACCTTTTTTTTTTTTTCTTTTTTAATATGTCACTTAGGGACCTTTACTGTCTTTATTTTCCCTTTTATATTCTCATTTATTTGAAATATAGTTGACATATAACATAGTAGTTTCAGTTGTGCAACGTAATGATTTGATATTTGTATATACTGCAAAATGATCACCACAATAAGTCTAGTTAATATTGGTCACCTTACATAGTTGCAGAAATTTTTTTTCTTAAGATGAGAACTTCTAAGATTTACTCTTGTAACTTTCAGATATGCACTGTGACCTGTAGTCACGATGCTATACATTATATCCATGACTTACTTATTTTATATCTGGAAGTTTGTACCTTTTGACCCCCTTCACCTGTTTCTCCTGCCACGATCCCCTACCTCTGGAACCATTATTCTATCTGTGAGGTTAGTTTTTTGTTCTTATTTTTAGATTCTGCATATAAATAGATTATGTGGTATTTGTCTTTCTCTGTCTTACGTACCATAATGCCCTTTAAGTCTATCCATGTTACTGCACATGGTAAGATTTCCCTTTTTTGTGGCTGAATAATACCCCATTGTGTATATATACAACATGTTTTTTTTTTTAAAGATTTTATTTGTTGATTTGACAGACAGAGATCACAAGCAGACAGAGAGGCAGGCAGAGAGAGAGAGAGGGAAACAGGCTCCCTGCTGAGCAGAGAGCCCGATGCGGGACTCGATCCCAGGACCTGAGCCGAAGGCAGCGGTTTAACCCACTGAGCCACCCAGGCGCCCCAACATTTTTTTTATTCATCTGTCAGACACTTAGCTTGTTTCCCTCTTGGCTATTGTAAATAGTGCTGCAGTGAACGTGGAGGTGCCATATATCTTTTTGAGTTAAGGCTTTAGTTTTTTTGGATGAATACTCTGATGTGGGATTGCTGGATCATGTAGTAGTTTTATTTTTAATTTTTGAAGAACCTCCATACGGTTTTCCATAGTGACTGCACCAGTTTACATTCCCAGTTCACATCTCAGCACTGCACATCCTCACCAATACTTGTTATTTCTTGTCTTTTAAATTTTTTAATTTTAATTTATTTTTAAGAATATTTTATTTATTTGTCAGAGAGAGAGTGTGTGTGTGCACAAGCAGGGGGAGCAGCAGGAGAGGGAGAAGTAGACTCCCCGCTGAGCAGGAAGCCCAATGTGGGGCTCAATCCCAGGACCCTGGGATCATGACCTGAGTCTAAGGCAGATGCTTCACCAACTGAGCCAGCCAGGCGTCCCTCTTGTCTTTTTTATAATGATTATTACAACAGGTGTTAGGTGATGTCTCATTATTGTTCTGATTTGCATTTCCCTGATGATTAGTGACATTGAACACCTTTTTTTTTAAAAATTTTTATTTATTTATTTGACAGAAATCACAAGTAGGCAGAGAGGCAGGCGGAGGGGGGGCGGGAGGCAGTCTCTCTGCTGAGCAGAGGGCCCGATGCGGGGCCCAATTCCAGGACTCTGGGATCATGACCTGAGCTGAAGGCACAGATTTTAACCCACTGAGCCACCCAGGCGCTCCAAACATATTTTCATGTACCTGTTGGTCATCTGTCTGTCTTCTTTGGAAAAATATTCAGATCTGCCCATTTTTTAATCCTGTTGTCTGCTTGTTTGCTTTTTGTTTTTGTTTTTGATATTGAGTCGTATGAGTTCTTTATATATTTTGGATATTAACCCTTTGTCAGATACGATTCGCAAATATTTTCTCCCATTCTGTAGACTGTCTTCATTTTTTCAGTTTCCTTTCTTGTGCACATCCCCACACTCTTCTTTATCATACAACTTTGTATCCACTTACAGTCTTTCCACCGACCTCTATCCTCTCTTTTACTCAGCTTCTGTTTGATTGGGATGAAACTTTCTTATATCAACCTATGAATGCACCTTTGGATTGAACTGTTGGTAATGGCTTTCTATGTGTTACAACCCCAGTACAGACATGGAGAAACTGGGAGGTAAATTACAGTTGGGAGTTGCCTCAGGCAAAGAGGGTTAGCACTCGGAATATGTAAAAGGACTATCTTTTCATCCATCCTGGTCAGATTTAAGCTTGGCCCTAGATAGCAGTTTGTCAGATGATGGCTTGATTGCATTTAGAGGCATTTTTCTAAAAAGTTCATCCCTACCCCTCCTCTTGCTGGCAGAAGGCTGTGATGAGCTGCATGAGACCCACGAGCTTTTGCTGAAGATTGGGAGGAAAATTGTCTTTAAGGAAAAACATTGTCATCCAAGTATAAAACAACAGAGATACAAAGATGAGGACAAAGCCAGTGGCAGGGGCTAAAAGTAAAACTTTTAAAGCATTTCATAATTCAGAGAATCAGCTTTTTGGCATATATACTAGTGTCCTTTAAGTCTTCTTTGTTTTTAGAAAGCTGAGTTTTTCTCCATATATGATAGATTCAGAGATACTTACTTAGGAAAGAATAAAACCCCTCATTTTATCACTTGAGAGGCAGGATAGCAATATGATACTGTATTTGATTTTGGTAGACTGTATCTCTGGATCCAAGATGGTTCGCAGTCCCCAGGGCACCTACAGTGGAGCCAGTTGTAGTGTCTGGCTGGTCCTTGAAATTTTTCTTTCCACTGTATCCATTTTTTTCTTTTTGTGATATTAAATACATAACTGGTTAATGAATATTTTATTGATTTACCCAAGGTAACTAACATTTAATCATTCTGTTCTCTACTGGAAAGTTCTGTCTCTAAGAAAAAGAACCATATAGAAAGTCAACATTTGTCAGATGCTGTTCTTGAAGAGTCTGCTTTGCAAAGTGATATAGCAAGAACAGAAGAGGAACAGGCTAAAACTGCAAAATGCTTTCAGAGCCAAGACCCTTTTGATAAGATTTCACCACTGGAACAAGTGCAAGGTACTGAACTTATAGAAATTACTTTTAGAAATTACTGCCTAATGTATATATTTCAGTTTCCTTTCTGATTTGTCTATCTTTGTTATTTATCTTAAGCTACAGTACGGTAAACTGAAAGACACTTATGGTTTGGCATTTACCTATTAATATTTTTATAGGAAATGGTGTCTTGATTAATCTTTTTATTTAAAAAATTTTTTTGGTATTAACATATAATGTATTTTTGTTTCAGGGGTACAGGTCTGTGATTCATCAGTCTTACACAATACATAGTGCTCACCACAACACAAACCCTCCCCAGTGTTCATCCCCCAGCCACCCCATCCCTCCCACCCCCTCCACTCCAGCAACCCTCACTTTGCTGAAGGTTATTAAGAGTCTCTGATTGACTTGTTTCGCTTAGCATAATACCCTCTAGTTCTCTCCACATTGTAGCAAATGGCAAGATTTAATTTTTTTTAATGGCTGCATAATATTCCACTGTATGTCTGTATATCGCATCTTTATCCATTCATCTGTTGGGGGACATTGGGCTCTTTCCATAGTTTGGCTATTGTGGACATTGCTGCCATAAACATTGGGTATAGGTGCCCCTTCAGATTACTACATTTGTATCTTTGTGTTAAACACCCAGTAGTGCAATTGTTTGGTCATAGGGTAGCTCTATTTTCAGCTTTTTGAGGAACCTCCATACTGTTCTCCAGAGTAGCTGCACCGGCTTGCATTCCCACCGCATTCCCACCAACAGTATAGGAGGGTTACCCTTTCTCTGCATCCTCGTCAACATCTGTCGTTTCCAGACTTGTTAATTTTAGCCATTCTGACTGGTGTGAGGTGGTATCATTGTGGTTTTGATTTCTATTTCCCTGATGCCAAGTGATGTTGAGCACTTTCTCATGTGTTTGTCTGTTGACCATTTGGATGTCTTCTTTGCAGAAATGTCTATTCATGTCTTCTCCCCATTTTTATTTTTAAAAAAGATTTTATTTATCCACTTGTCAGAGATAGCACAAGCAGGGGGAGCAGCAGGCAGAATGGGAGGGAGAGGCACACTCCCTGTTGAGCAAGGAGCCTAATGCAGGACTTGATCCCAGAACCTTTGGATCATGACCTGAGCCATCCAGGCATCCTGACTTCTGCACATTTCTTGATTGGAATTTTTTTGTTTTTTGGTGTTGAGTTTGATAAGTTCCTTATGGATTTTGGATACTAGCCCTTTATCTTATATGTCATTTGCAAATATCTTCTCCCATTCTGTAAGTTGTCTTTTGGATTTGTTGACTATTTACTTTGTTGTACAAAAGCTTTTTATCTTGATGAAGTCCCAATAGTTCATTTTTACCCTTGTTTCCCTTGCCTTTGGCTGTATGTCTAAGAAGTTCCCGCAGCTAAGGTCGAAGAGGTTGCTGCCTGTGTTCTCCTCAAGGATTTTGATGGATTCCTGTCTCACAGTTAGGACTTTGAGCCATTTTGAGTCTATTTTTGTGTATGGTGAGAGGAGATGGTCCAGTTTCATTCTTCTGCATGTGGCTGTCCAATTTTCCCAACACCATTTGTTGAAGAGACTGTCTTTTTCCATTGGGTATTCTTTCCTGCTTTGTCAAAGAATGCTTGACCATAGAGTTTAGGGTCCATTTCTGAGTTCTCTGTTCTGTTGCATTGATCTGTGTGTCTGTTTTTTTGCCAAGACCATGCTCTCTTGATGGATCACAGCTTTGGAATAGAACTTGAAGTCTGGAACTGTTATGTCACCAGCTTTGGTTTTCTTTTTCAGCATTCCTCTGGCTATCTGGGGTTTTCTGGTTCCATACAAATTTTATGATTGTTTGTTCCAGCACTTGAAAAAAGTTGATGGTATGTTGATAGGGATTTCATTACCTCTGTAGATTGCTCTAGGTAGCATAGACGTTTTTACAATATTTATTCCTTTGATCCATGAGCATGGAACGTTTTTCCATTTCTTTGTGTCTTCCTCAATTTCTTTCATGAGTACTCTATAGTTTTCTGAGTACAGATTCTTTGCCTCTTTGGTAAGATTTATTCCTATGTATCTTATAATTTCAGATACAATTATAAATGGGATCGACTCCTTAATTTCTCTTTCTTCTGTCTCATTTTTGGTATATAGAAATGCAACTGATTTCTGTGCATTGATTTTATATCCTGCTACTTTGCTGAATTCCTGTATGAGTTCTAGCAATTTTGGATTAGAATGTTTTGGGTTTTCCACCTGTAGTGTCATATCATCTGCAAAGAGTTAGAGTTTGACTACTTTGCCTATCTGGATGCCTTTTACTTCTTTTTGTTGTCTGATTGCTGAGGATAGGACTTCTGGTACTGTGTTGAATAGCAGTGGTGATAGTGGACATCGCTGCCGTGTTCCTGATCTTAGGGGAAAAGCTCTCAGTTTTTCCCATTGAGAATTATATTCGCTGTGGGCTTTTCGTATATGGATTTTATGATATTGAGATATGTTCCCTCTATCCCTACACTGTGAAGAGTTTTAATCAAGAAAGGATGCTGTACTTTGTCAAATAATTTTTTCTGCATCTGGAAGGATGATACGATTCTTGTACTTTCTTTGATTAGTGTAGTGTATCACAGTCGTTGGTTTGCAGATGTTGAGCCAATCTGCAACCCAGGAATGAATCCCACTTTGTCATGGTGAATAATCCTTTCAGTGTACTGTTGGATCCTGTTGGCTAATATTTTGGTGAGAATTTTTGCATCCGTGTTCATCAGGGATATTGGTCTGTAATTCTCCTTTTTAGTAGGGTCTTTGTCTGGTTTGGGGGTCAAGGTAATGCTGGATTCATAAAATGTGTTTGGAAATTTTCCTTCCATTCCTATTTTTTGAAACAGCTTCAGAAGAATAAGTATTAATTCTTCTTTAAATGTTATGGTAGAATTCTCCTGGGAAGCCATCTGGCCTTGGGCTCTTGTTTGTTGGGACGTTTTTGATTACTGTTTCCATTTCCTTGCCAGTTATGGATCTCTTGGTTTTCTGTTTCTTTGTGGTTCAGTTTTGGTGGTTTATTCTTTTCTAGGAATGCATCCATTTCTTCCAGATTGCCTAATTTGTTGGCATTTAGTTGCTCGTAATACGTTCTTATAATTGTTTGTATTTCTTGGGTGTTGGTGGTGATTTTTCTGCTTTCATTTGTGACTTTATTTATTTGGTTTCTTTCTCTTTTCTTTTTGATAAGTTTTGTCAGGGGTTTAAACAAGCTTATTTATTCTGTCAAAGAACCAGCTCCTAGTTTCGTTGATCTCATCATCATCATCTTCTTCTTCTTCTTCTTTTTTTTCTTAAGATTGTATTTATTTTTTGGAGAGAGAGAGCACAGCAGGGGAGGGGCAGAGCTCCTTGCTAAGCAAGGAGCCTGTTGTGGGACTCAATCCCACAACTTTAGGGTCATGACCTGAGCCAATGGCAGACGCTTAACTGACTGAGCCACCCAGGTGTCCCCGTTGATCTCTTCTACTGTTCTTTTGGTTTCTGTTTCATTGATTTCTGCTCTTTATTATTTCTCTTCTCCTGCTGGGTTTAGGCTTATTAACTCCTGCTGGGTTTAGGCTATAATCAAAAAGTTGGAAAATAGCAAGTGTGGTGAGGATATGGAGAAATTAAAACTCTCATTCATTGCTGGTGGGTAGTTAAAATGATGCAGTTTTTGTGAAACTAGTTTGACAGTTCTTCAAAACATTAAACAATTACACTATTGTTTGAGCCAGTAGTTCTAGTCCTAGGTATATACCCAAGAGAAATGAAAACATATGTCCACACAAAAACTTGTACATGAATGTTCATAGCAGCATAAATCACAATAGTGAAAGAGTGGAAACAATGCAAAAACTTCATACAGTGGAATATTACTGAGCCTTAAAATGGAGTGAAGTATTGATATGTACTATAATATGGATGAACTTTGAATACATTAGGCTAAGTGAAGGAAGATGGATACAAAGGCCACATGTTGTAGGATCTTTTCATCCATAGATATATGTAGACATCGGATCGGATCGGCAAATCCATAGAGACAGTAGATGTGTGGTGGCCAGGGCCAGGGAAAGGGGAGAATGGGGAATGACTGCTAGTAGATACAGTGTTTCTTTCTGGAGTGATGAAAATATTGTGGCATTAAAGAGTGTTTATGGTTGTCCAGCCTTGAGAATTTACTAAAAACTAGGGAATTGAATGCTTTAGGAGAGTGGTGATTTCATGGTATGCAAATTTTATGTCCATTAAAAAAACCCATATACTTATATCACAGTCCCAGTTAGTATAAGATTTAGTCATACTTGCTTTATCTCTTCTGTTTTGTGTTACTTTTTTCTGATATTTTAAAATTCAAGTATTGTTTTATTCCTATATATTTTAGTGTGCATCTGTAAAAATACAGATGTTTTCTTACATAAGCACAGTGCTATTAACACTGCTAACAGACTTAACAGTTCTTTTATTATCATATAGTACTCTGGTCCATATTCATTTTACTAATTATCCAGGTTGGTTTGCTTGAATTGGAGTCCAATTCAAGTATATTATTTGTTGTATGTCCCAAGTCAGTTCCTGTTGAAAAAAGCTCAGTTTGTGACCCTGTAGATTGTCCCATGATTTGGATTTGTCTGTCTGTTTAGTCATGCTGTCATTTTTCTTGTTTCTCTCTTCCCTGTATCCTCTGTAAAGCAAAAGTTAGCTTTAAAGCCTTGATTAGATTCATAGTGAGTGTTTTTTTGGCATATGTATAATTTTTCATACTTCCCACCCTGATAGTTTTTTAATTAAACTGACCAGTGATAACTTCTTGTACCATCATATAAAAGTGCTCTATTCTACTAAAGGGAAAAAATGTTTAGTTCATTAATTTGCTACTTTTAGGGGTTATTGCATTTTTATTGATAAAATAATTTGGTCTCACTTATTTTTGTTTTGTAAAACAGACTCACCTGTTGATTTTTGTTTACAACCATGGATGGATAATAAGGAGAACAAGGTAATCTTTTATATGTTACCAATTTCTGGAGTGTAACTGGGAGAGTGAAAGTTTCCATTTCACATGTGCAAGTATTAAACAGTAGTAATTTCAGTTTGAAGTCTTGTACTTTAAATAGCAGAGATCCACGTTACTGCCTCAAGTAATCGGCACGTGAGTGTAGTCCTGGTCCAGGGCTTCCTTGTCATTAGGACTTTTCTACTTTTGCTCTGTTTCACTCCATGCTGGCTCCCTCTTGAAAGATGGCTCTGGGAGGGTAAAGGTTTCTCTTTGTTTCATTTATTTTATTTTTTTAAAAGGTTGTATTTATTTGCCAGAGAGAGCAGTAGCAGGGGGTATGGCAGGCAGAGCGAGAAGCAGGCTCCCTGTAGGGAGCCCCCCGTGGGACTCCATCCCATGACCCTGGGTTCATAACCTAAGCTGAAGGTGGATGTTTAACTGACTGAGCCACCCATGTGTCCATCTTTGTTTTGTTTATTGTATCCTGAGTGCCTGGCACATAGTTGGCACTCAGTGATTACTTGAATGATCAGGAAGCTGTCTTTCTTTGTAGCAAGCCTACATTCTTAACATTTGTGATAAAAAAAATGACCATGCTGGGGTGCCTGGTTGGCTCAGTCGTTAAGCGTCTGCCTTCAGCTCAGGTCATGATTCCGGGGTCCGGGGATTAAGCCCTGTCTCAGGGTCCCTGCTTGGCAGAAAGCTTGCTTCTCCTTCTCCCACTCCCCCTGCTTGTGTTCCTGCTCTTGCTGTCTCTCTGACAAATAAATAAATAAAATCTTAAAAAAAAAAAAGACCATGAACTTTCTTTGAGGGGAAAGAAAAAAAGACAACTCTAATGGGCTCACTTGGGTCCTAAGTTCTCCCCTATGTAAATCACTGTCAAGGGGTAGGTTGGAATAAAATACTCTGTTTGTTGAGCCTGCACTCAGGTCCACTTCTTTGTGAGTGTGTGTGTGTGTATACATATACATCAGTGTACATATATGTGTGTGTGTGTGTGCGTGCGTGTGTGTGTGTGTGTATGTATATACATACAGCTGTCAGCCCCACCAGTTCCACATGGCTCCTCAAAGGAATATTCCAAGAAGGAAGCCCAATGTGGGGTATAATCCCAGGACCCTGGGACCATGACCATGACCAGACACTTAATGGACTGAGCCACCCAGGCGCCTCTTTTTCTTATTCTTAATGAAAGTATAGTATAGTTCATATATAATGTTCTCTTAGTTTCAGGTATACAACAAAGCAGTTCAACAACTCTATACATCATAAATGTTCTCCACCAGAAGTGTAGTTACTCTCTGTCACCATGCAAATTACTACAATATTATTGACTATATTCTCTATGTAGTACTTTTCATCCCTGTGACTTATCTATTTTATAACTGGGATTTTATGTATTCCATCTGTTTTAGCCATTGTTCCACCCTCTCCCCTCCAGGAACCACCACTTTGTTCTCAGATGTGTTTGAATCTGTTCCTGTTTTTTTCTTTTTTTGTTTGTTTGTTCATTGTTTCTTTCATTGCCACATCTTTGATCTTTATGAGCATAATTCACTGTTTTCTGCAAGTATGCAGTTATATAGCGAGCCCGTGCTTTTATCTTAAAAATTGTGTATTTTGCAATCTAATTTTAAAGATAAATTTAATAAGATTGTGAAATAAAGTTGAAGGCAATGTTACCTTTTGTTGGCCTTGAATGCCCTTAACAACCTGCTGTGTGCCTTTAGGATTATGTTGTCCCTGAGTTGAGAAGTAGAACAATCAGTGATTCTAGTATAGGCTGCAGAGTCCAACTTGGCTCTATCTTCACTTCCTACCGCAAGCCTTGTATTCATATTCATTTGGATATTAGTGTCCTAACTATTACTAGGTCTTCTGAGCTTGTATGTACATTTTGAGATGCTAAATTTTAACAGTGTCTCAGTGGGTGGATCAGGGGAGGAGAGAGGCATGGGGGCAGGAAGAAAATTATTGATACACATAAAACAGCTAGACCTTCATTGCTTAAATTGTGGATTACAAATACTGAGCACATTTGGTGGTCTTTTTTGCAACCTTGTACTGTGGTCCTCAGAGTAATGAAGTTTGCTTCTGTTACTTGGCATTTTATGTTTTACAGATTGTTGTACCTCATTCTGGGAAACATTTTGAAGAGAAGAATCCGCCCAGTGACTTAAGCCACATTAGTTTATTAGAAGATGAGAAACTTACATCACTGACGAGCTTGGAGGATTCTTCTGGTACCGTAAAGTGACTTGTGTTTTCTTAGTCCTTACCTTGCTGCTCCATGTCTTTCTGCTTCTTTGTTTCATAGTTACTATGCCAGCCTTTTGTTTCTATCTTCTCCTTTACTTCCTCCCTATCAGCACTTGCAGGCACTTCCATTGGTAGAATTTTTAAAAACTTGTGCAATATGAAACCTGATATGATTATGTTCACCCTCAGTTTATTATCATTAGGGTACGGAGTATAAAGCAGTTCGTTAAGAAATTGGAGGAACAATGAAATATTTAGCCTCTGCTCTCTGAAAGTTCTGTCAAGTGAGAAAAGAGATGCACAGCTAACCCTCTGATACCTTAAGTATATTTCAACAGTACAAATCGTGCAGGAATCATAGGAGGGTGACAAATTAGTTCTCATCGAGGGAAGTATTTATGAAGCTTTATTAAAAAGGGGATGCCGGTTTTCCTTTTTCATGAAGAGGCCCGTAATAGGCCTTAACATAGATTTGTGAAGAGAACTATATTTCAGGAAGTGGGTCAGCATCTGTAAAGGTGCTATGGTGGGGGCATTTTAGACCATGTTTGGAGAATGACCAGACTTTGTGGTTTTGTGCAGGAAGTTTACAGCACCTGTAGAAGGCTATTTTGGGGAATAAACTCAGACAATTAGGAAGGGACCACATTAATTACAGCTTTGAAGGCCAGGCTGTTGAGCTGAGTGGGATAAATAAAAATTATGAATTCAGGATTCAGAATTTTCCTGCCAAATTTTTAAAATATTTTCAGATTATGGCATTGTAAATAAGGAATCATTGACTGAATTCATACAGATCTTTGTTTTAGTAGACTAGCTTTTTAGAGGTGAAATGCTGAAGTCCAAAGTTAAGAGCATTTTTAAGGCTTTTAATGATTGCAAAATTATCCTCTTGAAAAGGCAGTGACATCTTATAATACCATTACTAGTGACTGAGAGTTCTAGTTCTAGTCCTGGCCTTGCTGGGCTGGATTTTAGAATATTAAAAACCAGGTAGTGTTTTATTTATATACATCTTTTTGGTTTGATGGGAGTTGAATAATTTTTATTCATATCTATTAGTATTCAACTTTGCTATATATATTTTCCTTAGTTGCTTCTTTCTCAAGATCAGATATGTGAGGTTTCACTTTATACTTAATCATTAGTTCACCTGAAATTTATTTTTACTTCTCCTGTGACATGCTTATCTGTCCCTTTTTGATAGTTATCCTTTGGCACACTATTTTCTTTTTTTTCTTCCTGCCTTTTTTTTTTTTAAGATTTTTTAATTTATTATTTTGTCAGGGAGGTACAGCACGTGCACAAGCAGGAGAAGCAGCAGGCAGAGAGGGAGGAAGATGGAGACTCCCTTGGATTGCTTCCATAGTTAGGCTATTCTAAATAATGAGCAGTAAACATAGGGGTGCTGGAAGCCCTTCAAATTAGTGGGGTTTTTTGATTAGGTTAATTAAATTTTATTTTCCCTCATTTTTTAATTAAAAAATTTAAATTTAAACTAAATTAACATGTAGTATATAATTAGCTTCAGAGGTAGAGTTCAGTGATTAATCAGTCTTATATAATACCCAGTGCTCATTATATCATGTGTCCTTTTTTTTTTTTTTTTAAATAGTTTATTTATTTATTTGACAGAGAGAGAGAGAGAGAGTGATCACAAGTAGGCAGAGAGGCAGGCAGAGAGAGAGAGGGGGAAGCAGGCTTCCAGTTGAGCAGAGAGCCCTATGTGGGGCTCGATCCCAGGATGCTGGGATCATGACCTGAGCGGAAGGCAGAGGCTTAACCCGCTGAGCCACCCAGGCGCCCCTCATGTGTCCTTCTTAATGTGCATCACCCAGTTACCCCGTCCCCCACCACCTTTCCTCCAGCAGCCCTCAATTTGTTTCCTATGATTAGGTCTCTTACAGTTTGTCTCTCTCTCTGATCCCGTCTTGTTTTATTTTTCCCTCCCTTCCACTAAGCTCCTCTGTTTTGTTTCTTAATTTGCATGTATGAGTGAGATCATATGATAATTGTCTTTCTCTGACTTATTTTGCTCAGCATACTACTCTCCAGATCCATCCATGTCTTACAAATGGCAAGATTTCATTTTTTTGATGGGTGACTAGTATTCCATTGTATATAGATACCACATCTTCTTTATCCATTCATCTGTTGATGGACATCTGGGCTTTTTCCATAGTTTGGCTATTGTAGACATTGCTGCTATAAACATTTGGATGCAGGTGCCCCTTTGGACTACATTTGTACCTTTGTGGTAAATACCCAGTACTGCAATTGCTGGGTCTTACGGTAGTTCTATTTTCAACTTTTTGAGGAACCTCTATATTGTTTTCCGGAGTGGCTGCACCAGCTTGCATTCCTACCAATAGTGTAGGAGAGTTCCCCTTTCTACTCATCCTCGCCAACATCTGTCATTTCCAGACTTCTTAATTTTAGCCATTCTCACTGGTATGAGGTGGTATCTCATTGTGATTTTAGTTGTATTTCCCTGATGCCAGGTGATATGGAGCATTTTTTCATGTGTCTATTGGCCATTTGTATGTTCTCTTTGGAGAAATGTCTGTTCATGTCTTTTGCCCATTTTTTGATTGGATTATTTGGTTTATTGGTGTTGAATTTGATAAGTTCTTTTTAGATATTGAATACTAGCCATTTATCAGATAAGTCATTTGCAAATATCTTCTCCCATTCTGTCGGTTGTCTTTTGCTTTTGTTGACTGTTTCCTTTGCTTTGCAAAAGTTTTCTATCTTGATGAAGTCTCAATAGTTCATTTTTACTCTTGCTTCCCTTGCTTTTGGAGACGTGTCTAGCAAGAAGTTGCTGGGGCCAAGGTTGAAGAGGTTGCTGCTGGTGTTCTCAAGGATTTTAATGGGTTCCTGTCTCAAGTTTAGCTCTTTCACCCATTTTGAGTCTGTTTTTGTGTCTGGTGAAAGGAAATGGTCCACTGTCATAATTCTTCATGTGGCTGTCCAATTTTTCCAACACCATTTGTTGAAGAGACTCTTTTTTCCATTGGTATTCTTTCCTGCTTGTCAAAGATTATTGACCATAGAGTTGGGTTCTCTATTCTGTTCCATTGATCTAGGTGTCATTTTTGTGCCAGTATCATACTGTCTTGATGATTACAGCTTTGTAATAGAACTTGAAGTCCGGAATTGTGATGCTGCTAGCTTTGGTTCTCTCTTTCAACATTCCTGTGGCTATTCGTGGTCTTTCCTGGCTCCATACTAATTTTAGGATTGTTTATTCCAGCGCTTGGAAAAAGTTAATGGTATGTTGATAGGGATTGCATTGAATGTATATATTGCCCTAGGTAGCATAGACATTTTAACTATTCTTCCAATCTATGAGTATGGAACGTTTTTCCATTTCTTTGTGTCTTTCTCAATTTCTTTCATAAGTGTTCTATACTTTTTTGAGTACAGTTCATTTCCCTCTTTGGTTAGAATTATTCCTAGGTATCGTATGGTTGTTGGTGCAATTATAAATGGGATTGACTCATTTTTTTTTTCTTCTGTTTCATTGTTAGTGTATAGAAATGCAGCTGATTTCTGTGCATCGATCTTATATCCTGCTACTTTGTTGAATTCCTGTAGGAGTTCTAACAATTTTGGAGTGGAGTCTTTTGTATACTCCACATAGAGTGTCATGTCATTTGCAAAAGTGAGAGTTTGACTTCTTCGCCAATTCAGATTCCTTTTATTTTTTATTTTTTTAATTGTCTCATTGTTGAGGCTAGGACGTCTAGTACTATGTCTAACAACAGTGGTGATAGTGGACATCCTTGCTGTGTTCCTGACCTTAGAAGAAAAGCTCTCAGGTGTTCCCCATTGGGAACGATATTTGCTGTGGGCTTTTCATATATGGCTTTTATGATATTGAGGTATGTTCTCTTTATCACTACACTTTGAAGACTTTTGATCAAGAAAGGATGCTGTATTTGTCAGATGCTTTTTCTGCATCTGTTGAGAGGATGATACAGTTCTTGTCCTTTCTTTGATTAATGTAGTGTATCACATTGATTTGTGGATGTTGAGCCACCCTTGCAGCCCAGGAATAAGTCCCACTTTGTCATGGTGTACTGTTGGATCCTGTTGGCTAATATCTTGGTGAGATTTTTTGCATCTGTGTTCATCAAGGATCCTGGTCTGTAATTCTCCTTTACAGTAGGGTCTTTGTCTGGTTTTGGGATCAAGGTAATGGCTGGCCTCATAAAATGAGTTTGGAAGTTTTTCTTCCATTCCTATTTTTTGAAACAGCCTCAGAAGAATAGGTATTAATTCTTCTTTAAATGTTATGGTAGAATTCTCCTGGGAAGCCATCTGGCACTGGACTCTTGTTTGTTGGGAGGTTTTTGATTACTGTTTCCACTTCTTTCCCAGTTTGAGTCTGTTCAGGTGTCTGTTTCTTCGTGATTCAGTTTTGGTAGTTCATGCGTTCTGGGAATGCATCCATTTCTTCCAGATTGTCTAATTTGTTGGCATATAGCTGCTCATAATATGTTCTTATAATTGTTTGTATTTCTTGGTTGTTAGTTTTGGTCTCTCCTCTTTTAATTGTGATTTTATTTATTTGGGTCCTTTCTCTTTTCTTTTTGATAAGTCTGGCCAGGGGTTTATCAATCTTATTAATTCTTTCAAAGAACCAGCTCCTGGTTTTATTAATCTATTCTACTGTTCTTTTGGTTCTATTTCATTGATTTCTGCTCTGATCTTTATTATTTCTCTTCTCCTGCTGGATTTAGGCTTTATTTGCTCTTCTTCCTCCAGTCCTTTAGGTGTAGGGTTAGGTTGTGTATTTGAGGCCTTTCTTGTTTCTTGAGAAAGGCTTATATTGCTATGTCTTTCCCTCTTAGGACTGCCTTTGCCGTATCCCAAAGGTTTTGAACAATTTTGTTGTCATTTTCATTTGCTTCCATGAATTCTTTTAATTGTTCTCTTATTTTCTGGTTGACTCATTTAGTCTTTAGTAGGATGCTCTTTAACCTTCATGTATTTGAGTTCTTTCCAACTTTCCTCTTGTGATCTAGTTCCAGTTTCAAAGCATTGTGGTCCAAAATATGCATAAATTGATCCCAGTATTTTGGTACTGGTTGAGACCTGATTTGTGACCTAGGATGTGATCTTTTCTGAAGAATATACCATGTGCACTCGAGAAGAATGTGTATTCTGTTTCTTTGGGATGGAATATCTGAATATATCTGTGAAGTCCATGTGGTGGAATGTGTCATTCAAAGCCCTCATTTCCTTACTGATATTTTGCTTAGGTGATCTGTCCATTGCAGTGAGTGGAGTGTTAAAGTCCCCTACTATTATTATATCATTGCCAGTGTGTTTCTTTGATTTTGTTATTAATTGGCTTATGTAATTGGCTGCTCCCATGTTATGGGCATAAATATTTACAATTGTTAAATCTTCTTTTTGGACAGATCCTTTAAGTATGATATACTGTCCATCCTCATCTCTTATTACAGTCTTTGATTTAAAATCTATTTTGTGTAATGTAAGAATTGCCACCCCAGCTTTGTTTTGGTGTCCATTAGCATGATAAATGGTTTTCCATCACCTCACTTTAAATCTGGAGGTGTATTTGGGTCTAAAATGAGTCTCTTGTGAGCGGCATATCACTGGGTCTTCCTTTTTTTATCCAGTCTGATACACTGTGTCTTTTGATTGGGGTGTTAAGCCCATTTACATTCAGAGAAAGATATGAATTTACTTCCATTGTATTACCTGTAAGGTCATTGTTTTTGTATATTGTCTCTGTTCCTTTCTGTTCTGTGTTACTTTTGGGCTCTCTATGCTTACAGGATGCCCTTTATTATTTCTTGCAGGGCTGATTTAGTGATCACAAATTCTTTTAGTTTCTTTTTGTCCTGGAAACTCTTATCTCTACTCCCATTCTTAATGATAGTCTTGCTGGATAAAGTATTCTTGGCTGCATATTTTTCTCATTTAGCACCCTGAATGTATCATGCCAGTCCTTTCTGGCCTGCCAGGTCTCTGTGGATGGGTCTGCTGCTAGCTTTATGTGTCTACCCTTGTAGGTTAGAGACCTTTTGTCCTGAGCTGCTTTCAGGATTTTCTCTATCCGTGAAATTTGCAAGCTTCACTATTAGATGTCTGGGTGTTGACCTGTTTTTATAGGTTTTGAGGGGGATTCTCTGTGCCTCCTGGCCTTGAATGCCCATTTCCCTCCATAGATTAAAGACGTTCTCAGCTGTAATTTGCCCTAATATACCTTCTGCTCATCTCTCTTTTTCTTGTAGCATCCCAATTATTCTAATAATGTTTTGCTTTATAGGATTACTAATCACTTAAATTCTCCCCTCATGATCCAGTAGTTCTTTCTCTCTCTTTTTTTTAGGTTCTTTATCCTTCACCATTTTGTTTTCTATATCACTAATACTTGCTTCTGCATCATTTATCCTAGCAGGTTGAGCCTCCATTTTTTTTTTTTTTATTGTATCTTAGAATAACTTTTTGATCTTGACTTGATTAGATTTTAGTTTATTTCTCCAGAAAGGGATTCTCTAGTGTCTTCTCTCTTTTCTTTAAGACCAGCTGGTATATTTATAATCATTTTTCTGGACACTAGTTCTGACATCTTTCTTATGTCCATACTGATTAGGTCTCTAACAGTCAGTACTATCTCTTGTTTTCTTTTTTGAGGTGAGTTTTTCCATTTTGTCTTTCTTTTTTTAAGATGGATTTTTTTTTTTTTTTTTTTAAGATTTTCTTTATTTGTCAGAGAGCAAGAGAGAGCACAAGCTGGGGAGAAGCAGGCTCTCCATGGTGCAGGAAGCCCAATGCAGGACTCAATCCCAGGACCCTGGGATTATGACCTGAGCTGAATGTAACTGCTTAACCCACTGAACCACCCAGGTGCCCATTTTGTAGTATTTTTATCTGATTTTGGTATCAGGGTAATGATAGAATGAATTTGGAAGCTTTCTTTCCTCTTTTAGTTTTTGGAAGAGTTTGAGAAGAAGAGATACTAACTTTCTATTAAATGTTTGGTAGAATTCGCCTGTGAAGCCATCTGGTGCTAGACTTTGGTTGGGTGTTTTTGATTACTGATTTAATTTCTTTGCTGGTAATCAGTCAGTTTTCCTATTTTTTTTCCTGATTCACTTTTGGGATTTTATATGTTTCTATGAATTCATCTATTTCTTCTAGGTTGTCCCAATTTGTTGGTATGTAACTTTTTTGTAATATTTTCTTAAAATCCTTTGTATTTCTTTGGTGTCAGTTGTTATTTCTTTTCTTTCATTCCTGATTTTGTTTGCCTTCTCTCTTTTAAATGAATACTGCTAAAAATCTGTCACTTTTGTTGATCTTTTCAAATAACCAGCTTCTGGGTTTATTGATCTCTTCTATTGTTTTTTAATTTTTATTTCATTTATTTCTACTCCAATCTTTATTATTTCCTTCTTTCTACTGGTTTTGGGTTTTGTTTGTTCTTTTTCTAGCTCCTTTATTTGTAAGGTTAGAGTGTTTATTTGAGATTTTTCTTGGCTTCTTGAGTTAGGTCTTTATTGTTATAAATGTCCCTCTTAGAACAGCTTTTGCTGCATCCGAAAGATTTTGGACTGTTGTATTTTCATTTTCATTTGTCTACATATTTCCTCTTTGATTTCTTGGTTGACCCACTTATTCCTTAGTATCATGTTATTTAACTTCCATGTATTTGTGTTCTTTCCAGATGGTTTCTTCTGTTTGATTTGTGGTTCCATAGTGTTGTGGTAAGAAAGATGCATGGTATGACTTCAGTGTTTTTGAATTTGTTGAGGCATGTTTTGTGATCTAATACGTAATCTATTCTGGAGAATATTTCTTGTGCACTTGTGAAGTATCTGTTTTAGGATGGAATATTCTGAATATATCTATTAGATCCATCTGGTTCAGTGTGTCATTCAAAGTCACTGTTTCTCTGTTGATTTTCTGTTTAGATGATCTGTCCATTGCTGTAAATGGGGTGTTAAAGCTCTTTATTATTACTATGTCACTGTTGATTACATTTTGCATATTTGTTATCAGTTGCTTAATGTATTTTGGTGCTCCCATGGTGGGTGCATGTATATTTATAATTGTTATATCTTGTTGGATTGTCCCCTTATGTTTATATAGTGTCCTTTGTCTCTTGTTACCTTCTTTGTTTTATAGTCTGTTTTGTCTACTACCCTGGCATTCTTTTCACTTCCTTTTGCGTAATAAATGCTTCTTCCCTTCAATTTCAGTGTGCATGTTTCTTTAGGTCTGAAATGATTCTCTCTCTCTCTCTCTTTTTTTAAAGATTTTATTTATTTATTTGATAGAGACAGAGAAGGAATGCAAACAGGGGGAGTGGGAGAGGGAGAAGAAGCAGGCTTCCTGCTCAGCAGGGAGCCTAATGCTGGGTTTGATCCTAGGACCCTGAGATCATGACCTGAGCCGAAGGCAGATGCTTCATGACTGAGCGACCCAGCACCCCTGAAATGAGTCTCTTACAGGGAGCTTATAGATGGGTCTTGCTTTTTCATCTGCTCCGTCACCATGTATCTTTTTTTTTTTTTTAAAGATTTTATTTATTTATTTAACAGAGAGAGATCACGAGTAGGCGGAGAGGCAGGCAGAGAGAAGGGGAAGCAGGCTCCCTGCTGAGCAGAGAGCCCGATGCGGGACTCGATCCCAAGACACTGGGATCATGACCTGACCTGAAGACAGAGGCTTAACCCACTGAGTGACCCAGGTGCCCCAACTTTTGATGGAAGTGTTTAGTCCATTTACATTCAGAGTAATGATTGATAAGTATGTACTTATCAATACTTATAAGTACTTACTGCCATTTTGTTATTTGTTTTATGTCTGTATATATAGTTCTCTGTTTCTTCTTTTGCTCTCTTCTCTCAGGGTTTGGTGGCATTCTTTAGTGATGTACTTGGATTCCTTTCTCTTTATTATTTCCTTATCTATTACTGATTTTTGATTTGTGGTGATTATTAGATTTGTATATAACAGCTTCTGCATATGGCAGCCTATTAATTTGATGATCGCTTGAGTTTCAACCCATTCTTTACTTCTCTCCCCTCCACATTTTAGGTATATGTGTATGTTTTAGGTATATGTCATGCTTTACATCCTTTTATTTTGTGAATGTGTAGACTAATTCTTGTACTTATTTTTACTGCTTTGTGCTTCCTACTTTTCATACTCCTACTTAAGGTCTTTCCAGTAAAGAGTGCCTTTTAACATTTCTTATAGGGCTGGTTTAGTGGTCTTGAATCCCTTTAAGTTTTGTTTGTGGGGGAAACTCTTTAACTTTCTCTTTATTCTGAATTATAGCCTTGCTGTATAGGGTATTGGCTGCATGTTTTTTCGTTTCAGCCCATTGAATATATCATGCTGGTCCCTCTGGCATGCAGAAGAATTCTGCTGAAAAATCCTCTGATAGCTTTATGTGGATTCCTTTGCATGCAGCTGTTTTCTTTTCTCTTGCTGCTTTTATTTATTTTTATTTTTATCTATTTAAGGCATGGAGTCCAACATGGGGCTTAAACTCATGACCCTGAGATCAAGACCTGAGCTGAGATCAAGAGTTGGATACTTAACTGACTGAGCCACCCAGGCACCCCAACTCTCTTATGCTTTTAGAATTCTCTCTTTATCTCTATTTTTTGCCATTTTAATTGTTATGTATCTTGTTGTGGACCTCCTTGGGTTGATTTTGTTGAGGGCTCTCTGTGCCTTCCGGGTCTGGATTTGGTGTTTCCTTCCCCAGATTCAGGATGTTTTCAGCTCGTGTCTTCAAATAAATTTCTACTCCCTTTTCTCCTTCTGGGATCCCTATATTGTGAATGTTCTTAAATTTGGTGATATCGTTAAGTTACCTAAGTCTATTTTCACTTTTTTTATTATTTTTTCTCTCTTATGTTCTTCTTGATTATTTTTCGTTATTCTGTCTTCCAGGTTGCTAATCCATTCCTCTGCTTTATCTCGTCTATTTATTCCATCTGTTTATTCCATGTATTTTAATTGTACTTATTATATTGTTGAACTTTGGTTGTTTTTTGTTTTCTATTTCCTTGTTAAGGGTTTTACTGATGTCCTCTAGTCTTTTTTTTAGTTAGTGCCTATCTTTATGACGATAACTTTAAATTCTCTATAGGAATATTACTTATCTTAGGTCTGTTGCTTTGATTTTTGTTCTGTTCTTTCATTTGGGACATTTTCCTCTTATTTTGTCCAACTCTCTCTGTCTGTTTCTATGTGGTTTGACAGCTGCATCTCCTGTTCTTGAAAGTGGCAGCCTTATGACAGAGAGGTCCTGTAGTGCCCTCCAGTGCAGTTTCCCCTGTTTACCAGAGCCTGGTGCTTAAGGGCTGTCTCTTGTGTGTGTTTGTGGCTGAGCTGAGCCCCTTTTGCTTTCAGTGCAGTCATCTGCAGTTTCTGTTTGTCTGTTATGAGCAGGGTTTGGTCTCTGTGTTATATTGGGGCAGTCTGGGGCTGCCTTGGGCTTGAGGTGAGTCAGACCAAGTATTTGCCAGAGCTGTGGTAGCACCAAACTACAGGGAGCTTTCCCCTGAGAAGCTTTCATTGGTAGATTGGTAGTCAGATTAGCTGTCTGTCTTCAAGCCTACTGCTGGCACCACAGTCTTGATATGTGTATGGCTGTAGTCCCCTCTCCCTGGGGCAGAAATCCCTTTGGAGTGGTGCTGGCCCCTGTCAGGGCTGCTTGCACACTGCCAGGCTTGTGGCACTGCTTTGGATGGGCTCCGGCCAAGGGCATAATGGAAGGGGTGTGTCTATAGGAGAATGTGGTGCAGGGTGCACTGTTAGCAAGTTACGTAGCGAGTGTCTTTGTCCACTGGTCCCCACAGGTGTTTGTGTATCTAGGCTGGGGAGTAGGGAAGGGAGATGGTTTCTGGACTATTGGTTTTGTGTTTGTATCTCTGCAGAGCTATTTGTTGTGCTGTCTTTTTTAAAGGCAGGGACTCAGTTTTCTCTTGCCCTCTTGGCTCCGAGCCCACTGATTTTTAAAGTTCTAGGTGATATGCCCCAGTGATTGAAAGAACTTGTGAAATTTAACCCCTATGTTTTTCAAAGTTAGATGTCATGGGGTTTGTAAGGTGCCAGGTGTGAGGGTTGGTTTCTCTCCTGTCTCTGCACCCTTGGAGTCCCTCCCTTTTGAAGATTCTCCCATGGGTTCATTTAGCTCCTGACTGTGTCTCTGCCCTTCCTGTCCTCTTTGATGTGGCCTCTTCTCTACATTTAGCTGTGGAATGTCTGTTCTGGCAGTCTTTGGGTCTTTTACTGGGTTATTCATACTTACGTGGGTGGTATCTAGTTGTATCCATATAACGAGGTAAGTTTAGGGACCCCCATACTTTTCCTTCTTCCTCAGAAGTCTTTATCAACCTTTTTGATTAAATATTATTTGTAGTTCAATCAGTACTTTAAAACATTTCCTTTTTTCCCCCCACTTTACCAATAGATGATGATATTGATGATGAAGAGTTTTATGATGAACATTTGGAGGCTTACTTTGAACAACTGGCTATTCCAGGAATGATATATGAAGACCTAGAACAGGAACATCCAGAAAAAGATTTTAAATTACCAACAAGTGATCCATGTCAGGTATGTTCTAGTTTTATGGTTTTTCATAAATTTGACTTTAGAAAACTATTACTGGTCTCATTAGATATTACCATAAAGTGTAAGCTTTTGGTTTTCTTTGGTGATGAGATGATACCTTATGATCAGAAATACCTTGTGATGAGAAATACCTTGCCCATCCTTTCTTGCTGCTTCTTACTCTTGCATCCTCTGCAGAAAAATTGAAGAATATCATAGTGAACATGTGTATGCCCCTCATCCATTTTAACCAGTTGTTAACATTTGGTCATCTTTATGGGTTTTTTTTTGTCCTTCCATGGGTACTTTTAAGAGGAATTTGGATATTTTTGACAAGTCACCCTAATACTTTGACATTTTCTCCTGTGTATGAAGATATTTTCTTGCATAATTTCAATTCTGTTATCTAACTTTGATACAGTAATGTAAATGAATATACAGTCCATATTTACATTTACCCAGTTGTCTCCAAAATGTCCTTTTATTGTTTTTGATCTAGGATTTAATCAAGGGTTACAGGGTCTTCTGGTTTTCATATCTCTTCAGTATTTCACTTTGGAGTAGTTCTTCCATATTATTAAAGTTTTTATAAAATGAACCATAAGCTAATTATATCTGATTGCTTTTTCTCCCTCCTGATTAGATTAAGGATTTGGGCAAGAAGTCCCAGTAAGCATGTTTATCATGAACAGGTTAAGATTAAACAGTAAGGATGATGTGTGCTTCTCCTTGAATCACATCAGGAGACATAGAAGTATGTTGGTCCCACTGTTGGTGATGTTGTGTTTGATAATCTTGGTTAATGTGGTGTTGGCTAGATGTCTACTTTGTGTAGGTGCCTTTCTTTTCTTCTTTGTTGTCAGTAAGTATTCTGAGGAATGATGCATTGAGGCCATGTGAACTTCCTATTCCCCAAGAACCTTCCACAAATTGGATTTAGTATCATTGCTGAGGCCTCCTAGAAACACTTGTTTCTAATAATCACCATGGTGATGTTTCCAGTTCCTTCTACATTAATAACTTGGCATCCTTCTGTCAAGAAGTCATTCTCAGTCATGTTTTTCCCCCTAAAAATTGTTGGTTTTAATTTAAAAAATTAATACAGCTAAGATATTTTCTCAACAGGCAAATGAAAATGGTAGCTATAAATCTCAATCAGAAGGTAACAGCTCTCTGATTTCCCATGGCTCACACTCTTCAGGAAATTCTGAAACAACCCACAGAGAGTTTGAAATAGGCCACGTTGTTTGTCTGCCTGGGACCAGTAAGTATGGAAATATGACCCCATTGTTCTTTTTTCTTTTTTTTTTAAAGATTTTATTATTATTTTTTATTATGTTAAGCTTGCCACCGTACAGTAAATCATAGGTTTTGATGCAGTGTTCAGTAATTCATTAGTTGTGTATAATACCCAATGCTCATCATAACACGTGTCCTTCTTAATACCATTGTTCTTAAATTCTGTTTGACTTTGTCTTTTCTCCAAAGAATTCATTTCTGTGGTATAGTGTAACCTATTTTAACTGTTGAATTCCTTCAAACTTTTCAAAAGAATATTATTAGAAAAACCATAATGTATATTGCTTACATCACTTATTACAAATGAGTATGTTTTATTCAAACATTTGAGAATTAAAAATGAACTGTGTAGTCACAGTTTGTCATATTTCCTGTTGTCTCTTACTGATGGTTACCTTTTCTTGTATGCAAATTGCTATATTTGTCCTATGATTGTTAGTTACTAGGTTTACATAAAATAATTTGAATAGTACGAAGCAGTTCTTAGATTACTGAAACTTTGACATTGCTCTGTTAAATTTTTTTCTTGTATTTCAGGTAATTATATAGATAATGGAGATAGTAGAAGGCATGTAGATGGTGTATTATCATTTTCTTCTAGTACTCAGAGAACTGAACAGGAGAAAGAAAGGGCAGACATTTTGAAGGATATTGTCCCACATCGTGGCAGAGTAAGTTTATATACATTTTCTTCAAATTTTCTCTGAAAAGGATGAAAAGCCTTTTGAATTGTATCAGGTTTTTTTTCAAAGTAACAACTGTTGATTTCCGGAAAACATAGAAAAAATATTAAGAAATTTCCCTATTGATAATGTTTTATGTGTATGTTGGTATGTATCTTTGAGATCACTGAGATTATATTAATATATAATTATGTACATTTTCTTAATTTTAAATATTTTTGACTTGCATTTAGATTATTGATTTGAAAAGTTCTTCAGCTTGGTACCAAAACATTAAATAAAAAAGCAAACTGTTCATCTTTAACCTTGCTTAAGCATGTTTGTTTTCCGTTTCTTTCTTTTTTTTTAATAAAGATTTATTTATTTATTTATTTGACCGAGAAAGAGAGAGAAAGAGACAGACACGTCACAAGTAGGCAGAGAGACAGGCAGAGGGGGAGGGGAGATGCAGGCTCTCTGCTGAGCAGAAAGCCTGATGTAGGGCTCCATCCCAGGACCCTGAGATCATGACGTGAGCTGAAGGCAGAGGCCCAACCCACTGAGCCCCTTGTTTTCTATTTCTTAATAGCAACCCATTACTCCTACACTTGAAACTTAATAGTCATTTCTGACTCTTAACCAATTCTTTGTCCCCTTTTTAAAAGTAATGTATACCTCAAGATTGTATGATGGTTTTTAATTTAGAGGGAGTGTGTGTGTTGGTATATGTAGAGACAGTCACTTATCCTCATAGTAATCCTTTGAGTGATTAAGGCAGTAAGTGGTGATGGGATTGTCATTTTAAAGGTAATGCAGCTCAGAAAACTGATTTCTCTCAGTGTGTTCTCAGGACTGTGTCTTAAGTTTATTGTTTCCTGTTTATTTCCTTAACCACTATTAAAGTTAACCACTTAACTTGGTTAATTTCTTTTGGTTTATTTCTTTAAAGTTAACCACTTAACCACTTAGTTAAGTTAACCACCAAGTTCAGTTAACCACTTAACTTGGTTAATTTCCTTGGTTTATTTCCTTAACCACTACTAAAGTTGAAGATGCTTACTACCTCATGTCTGATTTATTGTGCCTTTCCATTATATTTGTCAACACCAGGTTAATCTTGTTAAAATGGGTTTTAATTTTTAATGTATATAATACATATAAGTATTTTCTATGCCTCAGTGTTTCAAATTAATATAATCTGACCCCATATTAATCTGTTTTTCTCTTATATGTTTCTTCTACAAATCCCTGTTCCTGTTTTCTTTTCTCCCTTTCTTCCCTAATCCTGATTATGATCATTTTTCCAATCTTTCATGAAGCCTTGGTTACTTTTCAGTAACTCTAGATTACATTTATTTTTCTAAATTCTTATTACAGTGATTGTATTCCACAGTATAGTACTTTCTTTTATACAGGAGTATTTTACTTATCCAGAAGTTGCCTAGTCAGCAGCTTCAAGAATTTCTTAGTCATCCAAAGAGCCAGTTATGTACAAATACAGTTGAACCCCTTGCCTCAGACAACCAGAACAAGTGTTCAGAGTCAATGGGTTTATCCTTCTAGGACAGTGCTGTGGGCACTTGGTCATATGTTTAGTCATCTGATGGTTTAGAGTTATATTTCTAATATATCTAGTTTAATAGTCCAGCCCTCAGCTGATTAGGGGTAGCCAATGAGAAAAGGGAGACTGCATATATTAATCTTCATTTTGTCAAAATGTGGTAGTTGATAAACTTTATAAATCTTTCTATCCATGGCCATTTAATTTTAGGCTAAGGACTTTGTTCTGTTATAATAATTATTTTCTAATCAGCAGTTATTTGTCATTAAAAAACAGTAGTGTTAATATTGTTGAATACTCGCAAATTGCTTGGCATCTTCGTCAGGCCATTTTAATGAAAAGAATCATTGGTAACATCTTGGTGATAGGTGTGGTGCTTGGTATTGTAGGTCATACAAAGGTCATCTTCCTTCGTGAAACATAGTAGGAAAGTAAAAGAATTACTTGGATAACTGTAAAATAAGGCAGAATCCTTTCTGTTGAATCTTATCATGCTTACTGAAGGAAGTCCCCAAGTTCTAGATTGAGTTACATTCTAAAAAGCTCTTTGGAGTTTTGAGGTCTTTCTAAGTGAAAACATAATTTCTGATGATTCATTTCTAGTCCATTTTCTAAAAAAGAATTTAATCGTAAGATAACCAGGTTCTGGAGGAGCATTCAGACCCTCTGACTACAAAGCCCTGATGCCTTCAGCTGTGGTTGGAGGAGGGCATCAAGTGTGGTAGGAGTGGCCTCTGGCTGCTGATGTTCCAGACAGTGTGGAACGAGCACTTGCATTTGAGCTTTGTTGTTTAGATGGGGGGAAATTCCTACCTGTGGGTCAACCATAAAGTATGTTACATTATTTCATGAGATGTCTTATTTTTCCCATTTCATAAGGTCATGTGGTTTGTGTTACCATGAGGTGACAATTTTCTGTTCTCTTTTTGGGAAGATTAGCAGCCCATTTTCCTTAATGCCATCTTAGGAACTCAGAAGCTACTAATTTTGAGTTCCCCAAATTTAACTTCTAATAGCATATTGACTGGAAACCTTACTGGTAACATAAGAAGTGATAAGTATTTTTTATGTTATACAAGTTATGTACTGTATTTTTACAATAAAGTAAGCTAAAGAAAAGAAACTTATTAAGGTAATTGTAAGAGAAATACGTTGGTATTATTAGGAATACTGTAGTGTGTACTTCTTGCATTACTTATTACAGCCATAATTTCTTTCCCTTTTTCTGTCTTCTGTGTTTTGCAGAAAGTGCTCTTATTCCCCAATGTGTTGATGATATTCCTTGGGTTCCTTAGACTCTGCTCATTTTTTCTGAAACTTTGTAATTTCAGTTGTCCTATCTTCAGGTTTGCTGTATCTTTATCCTGCTTGTGCACATCTGTTTTCAAACCCCTCTAGTGAATTTTTCACTTCAGTTATTGTACCTTACAGTGCCAGAATATCTGTTTAGCTCTTTTTAAAAATTATCTTTTTATTGTTATGCATATTGTGCATTGATCATTTTCTTGTTTGTCCACATCTTCCTTTAGCTCCTTGTGTATGTAAGGGTGTACACCACACCATTCATCTATTGATGGACACTTGAGTTGTTTCCATCTCTTCGGCTATTGTAAATAATGCTGTAATAAACCTGGAGGGTGCATTTATTCTTTTTAATTACTATTTTCATTTTTTTGGTATAAATACCCAGCAGTGGGATAACTGGATCAAAAGGTTTTCTTTTTTTTAAATTTTCTTTTAAGGATTTTATTTATTTGAGGAAGAGAGAGTATATAGGCAGGCAGAGCTATAGGCAGAGGGAGAAGCAGGCTTCTCCTGAGCTGAGAATCCAAAACAGGGCTCTGATCCCAGGACCTTGGGATCATGACCTGAATTGAAGGCAGATGCTTAAGTGACTGAGTCCCCTAGGCATCCCTGTTTTTGATTTTTTTGAGGAACTTTCATACATTTTCCATAGAGGCCACACCAGTTTACATTCCCACACAATAGTGCACAAATGTTCCCTTTTTTCCATATCCTCACCAACACTTGTTTCTTGTGTTTTTTATTTTAGCCATTCTGACAGGTATGAGGTGGTATCTCATTGTGGTTTTGAGTTGCATTTCCCTGATGATTGATGTTGAGCATCTTTTCGTGTGTCTTTTGGCCATCTGTAGGTGTTATTTGGAGAAATGTCTGTTCATGTTTTCTTCCCATTTTTTAATTGGATTGTTTGATATTATTTTACTGTTGAGTTTTATGAGTTCTTTATGTATTTTGGATATTAACCCCTTTTGGACATATGACTTATTTATACTTTCACTTACTCAGTAGATTCCTTTTTCATTTTGTTGATGGTTTCCTTCACTGTGCAAAAGCTATTTAGTTTCATGTAGTCCCCATTGTTTACTTTTTCTTTTGTTTACTTTGCCTGAGGAGACAGTTGTGGGAGAATATTGCTAAGGCTGAAGTCTAAAAGATTATGGCTTATGTTTTCTTCTAGGAGTCTTATGGTTTCAGGACTTATATTTAGGACTTTAATTCATTTTGAGTTTATTTTTGTATATTGGGAAAGAAAGTGGTCCAGTTTCATTCTTTGGCTTGTAGCTGTCTAGTTTTTCTAACACTGCTTATTGGAAAGATTGTTTTTCACTATTGTATATTCTTGCCTCTTCTGCCATAGATTAATTGACTGACTAAGTGTGGGTTATTTTTGGACTTTCTATTCTGTTCCATTGATCTCTGTGTCTATTTTGTGTCAGTACCATAACTTTGTTTTTTTATTATTTTATTTGTAAGTATTCTCGATACATAATGTGGGGCTTGAACTCACAACCCCAAGATCAAAGATTGCATGCTCTACCTATTGAGACAACCAGGTACCCCATAACTGTTTTGATTACTATTGCTTTATAGTATAGGGTGAAATTTGGGATGGTGATATCTCCAGCTTTGTTCTTTCTCAAGATTGCTTTGGCCATATGGAGTCTTTTGTGGTTTCAAACAAGTTTTAGGATTGTTTGTTCTAGTTCTGTGAAAAACATTTTTGGTATTTTAGTAGGTCTTGCATTTAATCTGTGGATTGTTTTGGGTAGTAGGGAAATTTTAACAGTATTTCCCAATCCACAAACATGGTTTTATCTTTCCATTTATTTGGGTTGTCTTCAGTTTCTTTCATTGGTGTCTTACAGTTTTTGAAGTATAGATTTTTA
Organism: Mustela putorius furo; assembly: GCF_011764305.1. NCBI lineage: Eukaryota > Metazoa > Chordata > Mammalia > Carnivora > Mustelidae > Mustela > Mustela putorius. Next base: position 6,019,637 of record NW_025422010.1, on the reverse strand, counting down.
CCTCCTTGATTAAATTTATTCCTAGGTATTTTATTCTTTTTGATATTTAAATAGAACTTAAAAAAATTTATCTTTTTGCTACTTCATTATTAGCTTCAGAAAGCAACAGATTTCTGTATATTAATTTTGTATCCTGCAACTTTACTCAGATTATTTATTTTATAGTTTTTTTGGTGGGATCTTAGGGTTTTTTATCTGTAGCATTATGTCATATGCAAATAGTGACAGTTTTGGTCCTTTTTAAAATTTGGATGCTTTTTATTTCATTTCTTATCTTATTGCTGGGCTAGGACTTCCAAGACTATGTTGAATAAAAGTGGTAAGAGTGGACAAGTCTTTTTCTTGATCTTAGAGGAAAAGCTTTCAGCTTTCACCATCGAGTATGATTTAGTTAAGGTGTGTCATACATAGCCTTTATTATGTTGAGGTGTTTCCTCTAAACCCACTTTTGGTGTTTTTGTCATGAATAGATAGTGAATTATGTCGAATATTTTTTTCTGTACCTATTGAGATGATCATATTATTTTTAGCCTTCATTTTAGTAATTGTGTTGATTGAGGTATGGATATTGAACCATCCTTGCATACCTGGAATAAATCCCACCTGATCATAGTAAATGATCCTTTTAATGTGTTGTTGAATTTGGTTTGCTAATATTTTAGGGGATTTTGTATCTATGTTTATGAGGGATATGGGTCTATAATTTTGGTGTCAGATTAATGTTGGTCTGGTAGAATGAATTTGGAAGCATTCTATTTTTTTGAAACAGTTTAAGAAGAATAGGTGTTAACTCTTCTTTAAGTGTTTGGTAGAAATCACCAGTGAAGCTGTCTGGTTCTGGATTTTTGTTTTTTGGTAGTTTTTTGATTATTGATTAATTTGTTAGTAGTAATCAGTCTATTTAGATTTTCTGTTTCTTCCTGATTCAGTCTTGGAAGATTGGATGTTTTTAGAAATTAATTCATTTCTTCCAGATTGTCCAATTTGTTGGATTATAATATGTCATAGTATTCTTATAATCCTTTGTATTTCTGTGGTGTTGGTTGTAACTTTTCTTCTTTCATTTCTAATGTTATTTATTTGAGTTCTCTATCTTGATAAGTCTCTCTGAGGTCTTGTCAGTTTTATCTTTTCAGAGAACCAACTCTTGGTTTCATTGATCTTATCTATTATTCTTTTAATCTCCATTTCACTCTGGTTCTTTTTAATTTTTGCTAGTATTCTATATGAAAAATAGTTATCTGTTTTTAAATGGCATGACTTTGTTTCTTTGTCTTTTTTTTTTCTGTTGGAATACTCATATTTTAACTACTGTTTTTATAAGCTTTCTGAGTTAAGGAGATATTTTGATTCTTACACATTTTATTTATTTATTTACTTATTTGGCTCAAACAATAGAAATTTATTTTCTTACACTTCTAGAAAAGTCAGAGATTGAGGTTTCAGCAGAGTTGTTTTCTCCTTGTGCTTCTTTCTCTGCCTTACAGATGGCATTTTTCTCCTTGCGTCTTCAGATGGCATTCCCTCTCTCAGTCCTTATGCATTTTAGGCTTTAATGTTTACATTTGTTTCTTAGGGCTGCCAGAACAAACTACCAACATTTGGTAGCCTGCAACAATAGAAATTTACTCTCACAGCTCCAGAGATCAGCAGATGTAAATCAGGGTATTGGAAGGGCTAATTAAGCTCCCTCAAAGGCTCCTTTCTTGCCTCTGGTAGCTCCTGGTTTGCCTTAGTTTGTGGCACTATCTGAATATTTGCCTCCATGTTCACATGGTCTTTTTCTCAGTGTCTCTGTGTCCTGGTAACTCTTTTTTCTCTTATAAGGACATTGCTCTTTGGGTTAAAGGCCCATTAAAAATCCAGGATGGTTTTATTTCATGATCCTTAATTACATCTGCAACGACCCCGTTTCCAGATAAGATAAGATGACAATTTATGGGACCTGGGGTTAAGACTGGGAAATTTTGGGGGTGCCTGGGTGGCTCAGTGGGTTAAAGCCTCTGCCTTCAGCTCAAGTCATGATCTCAGGGTGCTGGGATCGAGCCCCGCATCGAGCTCTCTGCTCTGCAGGGAGCCTGCTTCCTTCTCTCTCTGCCTGCCTCTCTGCCTGCTTATGATCTCTGTCTGTCAAATAAATAAATAAAACCTTAAAAAAAAAAAATACTGGGAAATTTTTTTTTTTTTAAAGATTTTATTTATTTATTTGACAGACAGAGATCACAAGCAGGCAGAGAGGCAGGCAGAGAGAGAGGAGGAAGCAGGCTCCCTGCTGAGCAGAGAGCCCGATGTGGGGCTCGATCCCAGGACTCTGAGATCATGACCTGAGCCGAAGGCAGCGGCTTAACCCACTGAGCCACCCAGGCGCCCCAAGACTGGGAAATTTTTAACTCACAAGAGTGTTATACATAGATGTTATCTACTAAAAAGTATAAGGTTATTCATCTGTATTTTCTCCTGGCACTTTTGCTTTCGAATGTTTAAGCCATCTGGGATTTATTTTGATGTAAGGTAGGATAAATGTAAGCTTATTTTTTGTATAACATTATTGGGAGATTACTCATTTAATAAGTGTTGGCACTAGGATTTAAACCTATGGCTTTTTTTTCAAAGTCAGCATCTTTTCCTTTATGTAGAACTACCTGCTTTTAGTATTTTAACTTTAAAGAACTTTGTAAGACTGTTTTTGTCATCATACATCTTGTAACAGGAAAGATGACTCTTAACATGCTTTATGGGGACTTGACATTATGATGGTAGCTGAATGTCTGAGAAGAGTTTTCTAAGCACTTGGGCCCTTTTTCAGCAGTAGTTATTCTAGGAAAGAATAAGAAATGCCAATTAGGAAAGAGCATGGTTTTGAGGTGCTGGCTTAATTTGCCATGTCTGATGCAGTTGTTATGGGACATCTCATGGATGTCTGTAGTATATGCTGTTTTACTCCTGTTAAATGGTATTTTGTTCCCCCTCCCAAATTTGTATTGAAATTCTAGTTAACATATAGAGCAATATTGGTTTCAGGAGTAGAATGCAGTGGTTCATCACTTAATATAACACCCAATGCACATCATAACAAGTGCCCTTCTTAATGCCATCACCCATTTAGCCCATCCCCCACCCACCTCCCTCCTGCAACCCTGTTTTTTCTCTATTGTTAAGAAGATCTTATGTTTTGCTTCCCCTCTGCTGCCACTCTTTTTCCCTACTCTGATATGTTCATCTGTTTTGTTTCCTAAATTCCACATATGACTGAAATCATATGGTATTTGTCTTTCTTTGACTTACTTAGCATAATGCACTGTAGCTTCATGCACATCATTACAAATGGCAAAATTTTATTCTTTTAATGGCTGAATAATATTCCTCTATGTGGGGGCCCCTGGGTGTCTCAGTGGGTTAAGCCTCTGCCTTCAGCTCAGGTCATGATCTCAGGGTCCTGGGATCAAGCCCCACATCGGGCTCTCTGCTCAGTAGGGAGCCTTCTTCTCCCTCCCTCTCTGCCTGCCTCTCTGCCTGCCTCTCTGCCTGCTTGTGATCTCTCTTTGTCTGTCAAATAAATAAATAAAATCTTTAAAAAAAAATAAATTCCTCTGTGTGTGTGTGTGTATGTGTGTGTGTAAAAATAATGTACGTACCACATCTTTATCCATTTACTAGTCGATGGACACTTGAGCTCTTTCCATAGTTTGGCTGTTGTTGGTAATGCTGCTATAAACATCGGGTGCATGTACCCCTTTTTAATCTGTATTTTTGTGTGCTTTGGGTAAATATTTAGTAGTCTAATTACGGGGTTGTAGGGTAGTTCTATTTTTAACTTTTTTTCTTCAAAGATTTTATTTATTTTGAGAGAAATGGTGAGTGGGGGAGGGCGTGTGGGCAGAGGTAAGGGTAAGAAGAATCTCAAGCGGATGCCATGCTGAGCATGGAGACTGATGTGGGGCTCAGTCCCACAACTGTGAGGTCATGACCTGAGCCTAAGTCAAGAGTCGGGCTTAACTGACTGAGCCACCCAAGTGCCCCTCTATTTTTAATTTTTTGAGGCACCTCCATACTGTTTTCCAGAGTGGCTGCATCCATTTGCATTCCCACCAACAGTGTAAGAGTGTTCCCCTTTCTCCGCATCCTCGCCAACATCTGTTGTCTCCTGTGTTGTTCATTTTAGCCAGTCTGACAGGTGTGAGGTGGTAGCATATCTTGGTTTTGATTTGTATTTCCCAGATGATGAGTGATTTTGAGCATCTTTTCATGTGCCTGTTAGCCATCTGGATGCCTTCTTTAGAAAAAGTTTATTCATGTCTCCTACCCATTTCTTAACTGGATTATTTGGTTTTTGGGTGTTGAGTTTGTTCAGTTCTTTATAGATTTGGGATACTAGCCCTTTATCCAATATGTCATTTGCAAATATCTTCTCCCATTCTGTAGGTTGCCTTTTAGTTTTGTTGATTGTTTCCTTCCCTGTACAGATCTTTCTATCTTGGTGAAGTCCCAATAGTTTATTTTTGCTTTTGTTTCCCTTGCTTCAGGCAACGTGTCTAGTGAGAAGTTGCTACGGCTGAGGTCGGAGATGTTCCTGCCTCTGTTCTCCTCTAGGACTTTGATGGTTTCCTGTCTCACCTTTATGTCTTTCATCCATCTTGAATTTATTTTTGTGTGTGGTGTAAGAAAGTGGCCCCGTTTCATTCTTCTGCGTGTTGCTGTCCAGTTTTCCCAACACCCTTTGTTGAAGAGACTTTTTCCATTGGATATTCTTTCCTGTTTTGTGGAAGATTAGTTCACTATATAGTTGTGGGTCCATTTCTGGGTTTTCTGTTCTATTCCATTGAACTGTGTGTCTGTTTTTGTGCCAGTACCATACTGTCTTGATGACTACAGCTTTGTAATATAGTTTGAAGTCCGGAATTGTGATGCCTCCAGCTTTTCTTTTCTTTTTCAGGATCGCTTTGTCTACTTGGGGTCCTTTGTGGTTCCATATAAGTTCTAGGATTGTTTGTTCTAACTCTGAAAATTGCTGATGGTATTTTTCATAGGGATTTCATTGATTGTATAGATTGCCTTGGGTAGTATAGACATTTTAACAATGTTAGTTCTTTCAACCCATGAGCATGGAATGCTTTCCCATTTCTTTGTGTCCTCTTCCATGTCTTTTATAAGTGTTTTGTAGTTTTCAGAGTACAGTTCTTCTTTTACCTCATTGGTTAGGTTTATTCCTAGGTATCTTATGGTTTTTTTGGTGTAACTGTAAATGGGATTATTTCTGAAAGGTGTTAATATATCTTTTCAAGGGATGTTAATCGTACTTATGAGTTAGGTTACGTTAATGGGCTTGTCATCCTTGTTGAGAGTTCTGGTGGTAATTTTAAAAATTAAAGTGATATTTCTTACATCCTGTAATATAATGAACATGTTGGACTTACTTTTGGTATCTGAATCTGTTGATAAATGTTCATAATGACCACATCATGGTTCTGGTATATTGCTTAAAATTTGTTTACATATAGTCTAAAAGAGTAGAATGGTATATTGCTTAAAATTTGTTTACATATAGTCTAAAAGAGTAGAATGAATTCCTTGTAGTCTGATGCTTCATATAATAATCATTTATGTCTACTACATAAATTTTTCCCATAAAGTTTTAGAATAAATTATGAAAAACAAAACTAATGGCTACTCTGTTATACATTTTTAAAGGAAAGTGAAAGAGAAGAAATTCCTGTGAAGACTATCCAGGCTCCTAATGTGAAACTTAACCCTGTCTATTTTCATGACACAAATGCCAGTAAAGGTGATTTTGATTTAATGGACTCTTTGAAGCTGGAGGCCAGGTCTCTTCATCAAGATAAGCATTTGGGATCTGATTCAGAAACAGTTTTGCCTGTGGATAAATGTTTAGACACTGAAACTCCTGAAGTGTCCATTCAAAAATATGTGGACGTAGCATCTTTGAAGTCTATTAATGACAGTGAAATTAATTACACTGATAGTCTTCGGTCACCAACTAGTGAAAGGCGAACATGTGAATATTACAAGTCTGTTGAAAAGAGCAAAGAGCGTAAGTAGTTTTTTAAAAAAAATAAAAGTTAAGAAATGTATAAAATGTTTATACATTTTGAATAGAATATGTTTTCAAGTGGAACTTGCCTAATCTTTTGTATTAGAATTTTGTGTCTTATGGATTAGAAATTGTATATTTATTCACAGATCTAGTGGAAGTATACTACTCTAAGTCTCAGTTTTTCCTTTTGCCACTGGTTCTCCATTACAGATCTTTTCTGTGTTAAGGCTGGCTTATCCACCATAAGAGAATTTTTCTTTTGTGGAAATGGATTTTCTTTTTTCTAACTAGTTTTGGGCAGATTGCAATACTGTTGATATCTAAGATAAGTCAACAAAGTAAAATTGTTTAGAATATTACATCATTTTATTTCATATGTGATTGGATATTTTTGGAATTTTTTAGAAACAGATCTACCACAAAATGTTGTCTATCAGAACGAAGAGGGCAGATGGGTCACTGACCTTGCATATTATACATCTTTTAATAAAGAACAAATTTTAAGTATGTCTCTAACTGACGAGATGATTGAAGACTTCAGATCTGGTTGTAAGTGTATTGATAACCACTTTATTGTACCATTTTCATTGTTCTTCATGGTATTCTGAGATTACTCTATATATAGATTAGCCATATCAAATCGTTTTTGGACTATACATTTGAGCCTTGAGCAATATGGGGATTAAGGGGCACCAACTCCCTGCATATTTCAAATCTGTATATAGCTTTTGACTTCCCAAAATCTTAATTACTTACAGCCTACTGTTTACCAGAAGCCTTAAGCAGTAACATAAACAATTAACACCTGTTTTACATGTTACATGCATTATATACTGTATTCTTATAGTAGGGTGAGCTAGAGGAAGAAAAAGTTAAAATCATAAGGGAGAGAATACATTCATAGCACTATACTATATTGATCAAAGAAAAAAAAAATCTTTGTTAAGTGGACCTGTGTGGGTTCAAACCCATGTTGTTCAAGGGTCAGCTGTAATACTGAGCTTATCAGTAGTTTTTATAGGAACAAAGTCTTGAATTAGCCAGTGCTAATCATTATAGAATGAGCTGAGCCTTTTCCTTAAACAAGGACAGTGAGTCAGGCTATCATTCTTTCACATTAGTTTAAAACTTCCATCTTGCAGAGTTGGAAGGGACCTCAAGCTGTACATTTTCACTTTTAAAATTCTGTCCTGAACAAAAGAAATATCCTCTGAAAAATGAGCAGTTACAAAGTCCTATCCATTTTGGTGTTAAACTTAAGAAATGTGGAAATGATGGGAGAAAAGTGACGGAAAACATAAATCTCAAAGAATGAGAGCATTAGGAATATCAGCTAGGTTTGTTGATTATCTCTGACTGTGAAAGGAAAAACCAGTTTAAGTCTGCAGAACAAATTACATTTTGAGCCTTAGTCTGTGGAGGTGTTGTGCCACTGAGGCCTCCAGCCCCTGAGCATCTGTAAACCTGCGATAAAGAAAGGCATTCAGTGGCCTGTCAAGCCTAGTCGTATTTTTTTTTTTTTAAAGATTTTATTTATTTATTTGACAGACAGAGACCACAAGTAAGCAGAGAGGCAGGCAGAGAGAGAGGAGGAAGCAGGCTCCCTGCTGAGCAGAGAGCCCGATGTGGGGCTCGATCCCAGGATGCTGGGATCATGACCTGAGCCGAAGACAGAGGCTTTAACCCACTGAGCCACCCAGGCGCCCCTCTAGTCGTATTTTTAATAGTCTCAGAACATACCTCAGGAAGAAGTCATTCTGACTACTGCTTGTCCTGAGCTCCTCCTAACCATGTAATGATGTGGAAGATAGAGACACATAAGGTATTTTTCCATGTCCATCAGCTAAAGGGGGAAAAGGTAAGAATAAAACAGTAATTAGCAGCATAAGAGACACAAACCAAATGGTTTTGGGAATTTAGAGGAAAAATAACTTTTGCATGAATGGGTGACGGATTTCACGTAGGAGGTAGTAGCTTTTGAGGTAAGAGTTTCAAAAGGTAAATGCTTCAGGGCATGAGAAATTCCAAATGGATAGAAAACCCAATTAAAGAGAATCAAATGAGGAAGTCTGGGTGTGTTTTGAGAGTGGTAAATAGTCCAATGTAGCTAGCATTTATGACAAGGTATGGGAAGAGGAGAGTAGTAAGAGATGAAGAGGTGAAGCTGGAGAGGTAGAGTAGGGCCAAGTAAAATAGAGTTGAGCTTTGACTGCCGTGTCTGAGTTGAGGCTTGTGTGATAAGCAATAGGGAGCCACTGCAGACTTCAGTGTCCAACTTCCTTTGTGAGTTGTCTTCTGGCAGCAATGGTCAGTTGACTGGGAAATTTCTCAGGATGTTGGAGAAATCTAGGTGTCACAGTGAGAATGAAAAGCAAGTAGAGATTGAAAGACTTGGAAATAAAATGGTTAGGATTTGGTGACTGGATTTCAGTAGAGAGAGAGGCAAGAAAAGATTGAGGTTTGTGGTTAGAGTTACTTGAGAAAATGGAAGTACCATGAACTGAGGTGGGAAAATCAGAAGAAACTGTAGAATTTTGAATGATTATAATTTGAGGTGGGAAGTGTGAGCCAGAAACTGGAAATTAAGTTACAGTTCGAGCTTGCTCAACAATATCTTGATTTAGAAAGAACAAGAGGGTACAGACTGGACAGTGGATAGCGATTGTATCACTTAAAAGTCAGTGGTCATGGAATTTTCATGTGTAACTGGTGGGAGTATAAAGTGATAGAACCATTTGGGAAATTTGTCTAACAGGAGCTTTTGAAGGTAAACTTTATGAACTTCATACTTTAGGGCCCCCAGTAATTCTACACCAGAGTATATACCCAATGTATAGAGGTACTCTTCACCAAAAGACTAAAGTATTTACAGCGGCACTATATGATTAACTCCAAATTAGAAACTCCCAGATTCTCATTAATGATACAATGGATGGTGTTTATTCACACATTGGAATGCTATGTAGCAATGGAAATGAATGCTGTGTAGCTACTTGTAGCAGCGGGGATGAATTTCACAAGCATAATGAATGAAATAATGCAAAATAAGAGTACATGCTATATAAATCTCTCTGTATATATTTCAAAATGTACCCTGCTCTCTGAAGTAAGAAGTAAGGATACTGGTTACCCTCTGATGGGAATGTAGTAACTGGAAGGAAGCTTGATTGGCCTTTTGGGGGTGCTAGCAATGTTATCTCTCTTGACCTAGGGTGTTAATCTAGCCACACAAATGTGTTCATTGAATTGTACACATAAATACTTTTCATATATATATATATATATATACACACACATATATATATATGTATTATGCTTTGGTCAGCAATTTTTAAAAATTAGTGATCAGACTGAGAAATATATTTGCATTCCTGTTATGGGTTAAAGGCCTGTTTTCCTAATGTATAAAGTGTTCTAATAAATAGTAAGAAAAAGACCAGCTTCTCAGTGTAGAATTAGGCAGAAGATATAAACAGACAAATTAGAGAAAAGGAAATGAAAATGGTTGTTAAATGTTCAAAAAAAGTTAATGGAATTTATTCATGGAAAGAAACTACTCCACGATACTATTTTTCCATTATTTTTTTGGCAGTGATCCAGTAGTTTGGTAATAAAACTATATTGGCAAGAGTGTGAGGGAAAAGGTACTGTAGTATTTATGTAATATTTATGTAGGTAGGGAAGTATTAAAGCATCTGGCAAAATTATAAATGTATATACCCTGTAACCAAGGGGTTCTGCTGGGCATTTATTCTTCAGATATGCTTGCAGAAATGGTATGTGAATACATATTGTTTATAATAACAAAAGATTGGAAGCAATATGGTTGTAGAAAATAGGGAACTAATTAAATAAGGTGCATCTATATAAGGAAAATACATTGTGGTCATTAAAAAAATGGAAAGAGGCTCTTTAGGTACTAATGTGGAATAATCACTGAAATAGTTTAAATTCTAAGACATAGAAACGCACATAAAATATTTTGACATTTATGTAAAAAGGTGGAAGGGAGAAGGACACACATGTATTCATAAATACATATGGTGGCCAAGATTTTTTTGAAAGTGAAAGAAATGGATTGCAAGGAATCCCCAATTACTGAACTCAGAAATCAAATAGATTCAAATCGTGGTATCAGGGGTACTTTATATATTGGTTGCTTTTGGAGATGTGGGATGTAGGGTCAGGGATAAGGGGGAGACTTTTCAGTGCCATATTCCCTTTTATGTCTTTGGTTAACTTCTAAAAATTCTTTGTTGAAGCATAACATGTATATGGGTACCATTGCATTTTGAATTATGTGGGTGTGTTACTATTCACGGAAAACTAAAATAGATAAAAGAAGTTTAATGAAACCATCCTTGTGATCAGGGAATGAACAAAGGCCAGGTTGGAAAGGATGAGTGGTGAAGAAATGGGGAAAATGATTATGGAATACTGTGGGGAAAAGTGTGATGGAAGGAAAGAAAGGATGAACTAGGTCAAGGGAAATCAGCATCAGGGGAGCATAAATGCAGGGGAAGCATTTTTATAGGAAAGGGGAAGGGAATTTTTAAAACATAAGAAGAGATAATTCAGAAGAGGAAGGTTGGACCAAAGTGTAATTTCATAATGTCAAAGTCATTCAAAATGAAAATTTATCTACTTAATAAACTTTATTCAGAAAATAAGAGATATGGCACCCTCTGCTCCATTTCTGCTCTGCCCCCTCTCTGACAGCTCCATGCATCTGAGTCACTGTATCACTTGTGCTTATGGCGTAGGATTAAAACTGGCTGGAGGGCTGGGGTATATGGCCTGCTTCAAAATTTAACAGTGGAAGCATTCAGGAGATATTTGAAAGGACTATTTTATATTTGGCAAAGAAGTGGGTATAGATTCTTATAAAAAATGAAGTTCTTTTTTCTCGTAATTGCTGACTGATTTTCTGGTGAGCATACAGAGTAGCAATATTACTGTAGATTTTTCTTGAATGGAAGAATCTGTTAAAGTTTGGAGAAGAAAGTACTTCAGAATCTAACAAATATCAGTTGGAACTGTTTAGTTAATGATTTGAGAAACATTTTATTTTTTAAAAAGATTTTATTTATTTATTTGAGAGAGGGGTGGGGAGAGTATAAACAGAGAGTGAGAAACAGACTCCCTGGTGAGCAGAGAGCCTGATGTGGGGCTCGATCCTAGGACCCTGAGATCATGATGCAGCCAAAGGCAGCTGCTTAAGCAACTAAGCCACCCATGCACCACAGAAAAACACTCGATATTTATTGCAGTGAAGTAAATGAAGTCTTTCTGGGTTATCTTCTTAGTGGTCTGATTTCCTACTTCCCCTCCCTTGGCTTTTAGAGATGGTTGGTTGATGTTTTCACATTTTAGGGCAGTGGCTTTTAACTCTTTGAGTCATGGGCATCACAGAGAATCCTCATAGAAAAGTCTTTACGTGAAAGATTGTATCTCTAATGTGATTTGAGAGTTTCATTGTTCTCCTGATGCCCATTCATAGGTTAAGAATATGTTTACATAAGAAATGATGGGTTCACAAAGTAAAGAACCCCCACTATCTGGGATGCCTGGGTGGCTCAGTCAGTTAAGCCACTGCCTTCGGCTCAGGTAGTGATCCCAGGGTCCTGGGATCAAGTCCTGCATGGAACTACTGGCACAGCAGGGAGCCTGCCCATCTCTCCGCCTCTGCCTGCCACTCTGCCTGCTTGTGTGCATGCGCACTCTCTCTCTGATAAATAAATCTTTACAAAAAAAAAAAAAAATCCCCACTATCCCATCAAGTAAGGACCTGAGCTATCTCTGGTGTTCTTTTTTTCCTGATTGGAAATAGTCTATTTCTTAAGATTTTTATTATTTTATTTGACAGACAGAGATTACAAGTAGGCAGAGAGACAGGCAGAGAGAGAGGAGGAAGCAGGCTCCCCGCTGAGCAGAGAGCCTGATGTGGTGCTCAATCCCAGGACCCTGGGATCATGACCTGAGCCGATGGCAGAGGCTTTAACCCACTGAGCCACCCAGGCGCCCTGGAAATAAGTCTATTTCTATTCTCATTATGTTTCTCAGGATGTTAATGTTGAACTGTAAGGGTTTCCAAAAAGCCGTTTGGATCTGATTAGCTCCTAATGAGCTAATGAGAGAGGGGGATACCTCTTGTTTGGGCCATGGTAGACTGTCTCTTCTGGGTTGCATACAGCTTCCTGTTTCAGCCAGTCTCCCAAAGTACCAGGCACAGACCCAGAGTGGGTAGCAGGTAGGCGGAGAGCCTGCAGACTGTCTGATTAGTCAACATGTTTAAAATTCTTTTCTCTTTCAATGACTTGAGCAGGATCATGTGCTTTCTAGTTTGCCACTATCCCATCACTTCCTGCCATGTCACACCTGGACCTTTATGCTCATCCACTTCTGGCCTCTGAGGCATTTTAGTTTGTGGATTTGACTTAGAGATTTAAGGTGTTCAGGCCCGTTCATTTCCCTAAGGTAAACTGAGTTGCTCAGTAGGGACTTTGAGGGCAGATTTTGGATGACCGCTTGTTTTAGTTTGTCCAGCCTTTGGGGTTTGCTGGGATGTGGGGCTTTCCTTTCTAACACTGAGACAGTCCTGAGCAAACAGGTGGTTGGGCATCCCAGCAGACCTCTTCACTACAAGTTTATAGGGTGACTTCCTGTTGTGCTGTTTCCAGATAAAATTTCACAGGTATTCCTGGAGTACTTTAAGTCAGTTGTGCCAAAATCTTCAAAAGCTAAAATTAAAGTGCATCTTTTACAGATAAGCTTACATTGTAAGGGCCCTTTAGCAAGTTAGGACAAGTTAGTAACTGATAAAATCATTAACAGTGGAGTGTTCATTACTAAAAGTTTAAGAACCAGAGACTTAACATACTTAAAATAGATACATCAGTTATATGATGAAAGCTTTCATATACTTTTCTCAGTTATTTCTTTACTGTTTCATTTTCCTAACTAAGTTTTCAATATCTGCTAGTTTTTAATTAGGCATTAGTATAATTTAATTATATAAACTAATTCTTTTTTAAGCTGAAGCCCTGGATTTGATTGACCAAGATGAAGAAGAATTTAATAAAGAGCATCAATTTATGCAGGTTCGTATTTTATTGGGATTAACCAAAGTTCAAAATTTTACCTATATTCTTTCTGGATAGATACATAGTTTGTATAGAATTATATCTTGCTTTCTCATGTTTACACAATTTCTTTTTTAGTCATGCTCTCAATTATTAATTAAAAATAACTGCATACTAAATAAGTTCAGTTTACTTAGACTCACCTTAATAGGCTTTAAAGATCTTACCATAGTTTTTAACCATGTTTTAAAATGAAGTAATGCTATTTAAACAAATTGAATATATTGATTACCTTATTATTAGCTATTTAAGCTTGATTTTGTCCTGATTTTTTTAAAATGAAGATGTTTAAATTTTCTTAGTTAAATTTTCTTATTTTTGCATATTAGAAGAACAGAAGGAAGCCTTGATGGGGAAGTAAAATGAAACAATAACTTTCTCCCTAGGAAGAAAATATAGATGCCCAGAACACTTCAGCTGCACTAGGGGATACATCTTGGGGAACTTCAATTAATTATAATTTGTTGAGGAAATCACTTAGCACATCAGATTTGGACAAAGATGATGCCAGTTATTTACGCCTATCTTTAGGAGAGTTCTTTGCTCAAAGATCTGAAGCTCTTGGTTGCCTTGGTGGTGGTTACAATGTGAAAAGAGTAAGTATGATATGTGCTGAAAATGGTTGAATTAATTCACCAGCCCTTATATTTTGAATGTTATGATGATATTAACTATAGCATAGTATCTTTACAGCAGGGACAGAATAGGCATATGATAGAATTGTGGTAGACAGCTCGGGTTTTATAGTCGGTCAGACCCTGACTCCAGTCCTGGTTCTATCTTTTAACTCCTTCTGTGACATGGAGCAATTTATTTAACTCATCTGTGCCTTAATTTTCCAGTTTTTAAAATGGAGTGCTATTTTATAGGGTTTCATAAGAATTAAGTGTGATGGGACACATAAAGCACTTAGCACCAACACTAACTTGCAGCAGGTGTTCAATACCTGTTAGTTGATATTGCTATTGTTATATCATTGGTTGACGGGAAGAATTTTAAGATTGATTATTTTTTAAACTTTTACCTGAAAACATGTTTTGGAATATAGGAAAGTTTTTGTTTAATAAGCTGTAATACATGTAAAAATTTGAAAATGTAAGCAATAATAGTTCTATGAAGAATGGGGGAGACAAACCATGAGAAACTGTGGACTCTGAGAAACAAACTGAGGGTTTTGGAGGGGAGGAGGATGGGAGGTTGGGTGAGCCTGTGGTGGGAATTATGGAGGGCACGTATTACATGGAGCAGTGCGTGTGGTGCCTAAACAATGCATTTTGGAACATGGGGTGAATAAAAAGAAGTTGCTTTAGCTGCGGTGGTCAGGGCGACCAACCTCTGAGGAGATGGCATTGAACTGGGACCTAAATGATGGGAAGGAGGAGGCTGCCAAAAGATCTGGAGGCAGAGTGCTCTCAGGAAAGGGCAATCATCTATGTGGAGGCTTGGAAAGCAGGCCAGGGGAGCTGATGTAAATGGGGGAAGGGAGAGGGTAGGATGGTTCAGTGGTAGAAAAATACCAGGACCAGATCATGAGGGGTCATTGTAGGACTTGGGTTCATCTGAAATTAATTGGGAAGAAATGCTTGGAGGCAGGAAGCAGCTTTGTCGTGGTGCCGGCGCCATCTCCAAGTGTGACATGATGCTACTGTATAAGGAACCTGGGTGGAGAGGGGCAAGAGGAATAGCAACAGGCAGAGGGTTCATACTTGGGAAGAGATGTGAAGGCCGGTGTCTAGAATTATAGTATAGACCCAGAAAAATCAAGGATTCAAGATTCCTTTCAGAGGTCGAGTCAAAAGGCTTGATAAATTCTTTATAGGAGAGTTGGGTTATTGGAGGGAGTGGTATTAAAACTGGATTTTACTAAATATAATTTGAAATAATAGCCATGGTGTTAGAACTCAAAGTCCAGATACAGGACTTAAATTTGATTTGAACTGGTACCTGCATTTGGTATCTTCAGTTACTTTGACTGGCCTACCTGATTACACCTCAAAGCAGTGTTAAAGAGGAGTGATGATGTTGGGGTTCGCTGACACATCCCATCCCTATACATTCCTGTCTGCGCAGTGAATTAAAAAATGAAAATAAGTGCTTTGGAGAGACAGATTTTTTGTTTTAATTTGACGTTATAAGAGAAGTTGAAGATTAAATGAAATCCTTACTGAACAAACAAAGCACTGGATCGTGGAAAAATACATCTATCATTTAGAATTTTTGTTTTGGTTTAAATTATGAAATGTTACTTGCATTCAAGTTACTGGATCAAGGGAAAAAATTCCCAGGTGAAGCTCAATTGAAAATTGAGTGCATTTAATGAATTTACATTTCAGGTCTGACATGTCAAAGTTGTATAAGAAAGACAAGTGGGAATTCCTTGCTCCTTAGCACTTTCTTCCAGGTGCTAGGAACATACCTAATCTTCCCCCCACCCCCAACTAATCTTAATACAGATTTTTGTGGATGTATTGTATAAAATAAATACCCTTATACTTACAAGTTTTAAGAAGGCAGGACATTCTATCTTTTATCTCATTGATATATCACACTGATTATAAACAGTGACTGACACAGCAGCTACTCCATAATAATTCCTGAAGGAATGAAATGTCTTTCCTGGGTGGTTTGAATTTGGATTTTTTAGTAAAAGCAGCATATCTGACAGTATTAGTTTGATGATTGAATATGGCAGTAAGTAAATAAAACTAGACTTTTAAAATTTATCTCTAGTTGAGTTTAAATGAAAAGAACAATTATTTTGTTGAAGTAATTTAGCTAGGTTACCAATAGTAAAATAAAATAGTCTAGAATTTCTCAGAGCAGTTAAAAATTCAGGAAATAACTCACATGTTTATTTTGTAGCCATCATTTGGTTATTTTATTAGATCACCAGAGAAGAGAGAACCTGTTGCTCTCATAAGAAAATCTGATGTATCAGGAAGTAATTTGGAAAAAGAAATGGCTCATCTTAAGCATGATATATTTTCAGGTAATGGATTAAATGAAGGAGTTTTTAGTAACCTTTTTTTAAACTATAAGTTAGTGGTTCTGTGATCGTATTAATGAGTGAAAATGTATATGTTGTTTTGAATTTTTTCAGTATTTGTTACAGATTCTATTCTTATATAACCCATATTGCCTTTTTTAGTCAAAAGTGGAAACAAGTCAACCAAAACCCACCTAAATCCTTTTGTAAAAAACAAAGTAAATGAAATACATCTTTTGTTTAATGGGTTAGTTCAAATGGGTTAGTTAATTTTGGTCTATTCAACTACTGAGTTGATGAACTTAATTAGACTTTTGGTTAAAATGATATTTTGAGATTTGGACCATAGTAGTCTAAGTATGACAAGTATCTATGATAAATATTTTTTGTAAAGATTTATTTATTTATCTTAGGAGGTGGTGGGATAGAGGGAGAGAGAGAATCTCCAACAGACTCCCTGCTGAGTGTGGAACCTGATGTGGGGCTTGAGCTCATGACCCTGAGATCTTGACCTGAGCCAAAATCAAGAGTTGGATGCTTAACGAAATGAACCATCCAAGCACCCCTCCATGATAAATATTTAAAATCAGACTTTATCAGTAATAACATACAATTACTGAACAGCTACTTTTTGTTAGTACAGTGCCTGGTGCTACGTATATAAAATTGTACAAGATTTGCTCCAGTCCTTAAAGAGCTTATATCTAGGGGCGCCTGGGTGGCTCAGTGGGTTAAGCCGCTGCCTTCGGCTTAGGTCATGATCCCAGAGTCCTGGGATCGAGCCCCACGTCAGGCTCTCTGCTCGGCGGGGAGCCTGCTTCCTCCCTTCTCTCTCTGCCTGCCTCTCTGTCTGCTTGTGATCTCTGTCTGTCAAATAAATAAATAAAATCTTAAAAAAAAAAAAAAGAGCCTATATCCAGTGGAGGAGTTGGGATGAAGAGATTAGATATAAAATTAGTTGATTTTCTATTATTGTAAAGAGGGCTCATTTTAATTTTTATTCATTTTTAGAGCAAGTGTGTGCATGAGCAGCAGGGGAGGGGCAGAGAGAGACAGAGGGAGAGAGAGAGAATCTCAGGCAGGGTCCACACTCAGTGGAGAGCCTGACATTGGACTTGATCTCACAACCCTGAGACCATGACTTGAGCTGAAACCAAGAGTCAGATGCTCAACCAGCTGAGCCACCTAGTGTCCCAAGAAGTTCTCATTTTTGAATTCAGCTTATTGTATATTTGTGAAATGTTTAAAGCTGAAAATATTAAATGAGTTTGTCAGTACTTGAAAGGGAGAGATTAAAATCCACAATCTAAAGTTGAAACTTGGCAAACTCAAATTGAGGTCCAAAGACTTCCTTGGCAGTTAGTCACGCTGAGTGGTCCTTATCCCACAGATTGTTTCTGTGAGGTAGTCTATAGATGTAAGTTGAATTATTGTTTATTTTCTACAGGAGACTTAAAAGCACAGCTAAGTGAAGGATCAGTTACACTTCAGGCTGAAGAACTGGAGAGTATTTCACAAGTGGATGAAAGTGATGTGACATTAACTGCCTCTAACAGCAAAACAGAGGTATCTTGAGCTTTCCATAGAGAAAAACTGAAACTGCATTGTCATAGTTCTTGTATAAGATCAACATAAGGTCACATGTGAAAAATATATACAGTATAATATTTGTTGGGTTTTTTTGGATTCAGTTTTGTTATAAATGTCCTTTGAATTTTCATAAATATTTTAGTCCATGTATAATAAATATGCATGCCAAGTACATATGTACATACTAAACATAATAAGGATACATAAATTTATTTATAAAACAACCTTACAGTCAGTGAATTACCACAGCTTACCCATGCATACCCCTAGGTCGAGAAAGAACATCAGTAGTAGCTCAGAAACCACTTTTTTTTTCTCCTCCTGAGCACTTCTCCTTCTATGTGCTATTAATTTTCCCTGCTTTTGAACTTTATTTATAAGAAATCATGTACCATGTATTCTTTTTCTTAGATTTATTTTTCACTTGTGTTTGCTAGATGCACCTCTTTTAAGTATAAGAAGAAGCTCATTTTTATTACTATATGTAGTATTCTATTATATGAATACCCTGCATTAAGCCCATTAGACATGTCCTTTGGACATTTGGGGTCTTATGTCAATATGACACTGTGGCTTTGTAAGTCTTGTTACCTTATTTTTCTTGTAAAGTATCTTGACTATTCTTGGCCATTTGCATTTCCATATATATTTTAAAATCACTTTGCCACCTTCAGCAAACCAGCCGGTAGTACTGTTGGGCTTTTAACTGGTGTTCCATTTAATCTGTCAAACAGTCAGCTTGACACCTTTATAATTCTGAATCTTACAATTCATGAAAATTTTATACCTTCCACTTAGATTTTAATTTTTCTCTGTATTTTATGATTGTTTTGTGGGCGTGCAGAGATGACTGTGCATCATTTGGATTTCTTTCTAACTTGTTGAAACAGTGTTTTAATACTGCCTTTCTTAGCTTCACTCTTCCTTTTTTTGGCTAAACAGAAATACATGTTTTTTCAAATACTCAACTTACATGTAGTGACCATGCTCAATTTACTATTAACTCTAATAATTACTCGTATTTTCTATATATGCAGTTTTATCTTCTGAGAACAATAGTTTTGTTCCTTTCTGATTTTGATACCTTCAATTTCTTTGACTGGCCTACCTGATTATACTTCAGAGCAGTGTTGAAGAAGAAGTAATGATGTTGGGGTTTCCTGACAGGGCAGGAAAGCTCTTCAGTATTTTATTTTTAAATTGGATGTGAGCTACTATGTGGTTGACTAATCTTCTACAAATCTTGAAAAAGACAGTCTCTTCAATAAACGGTGTTGGGAAAACTGGACAGCAACACGGAGAAGAATGAAACTGGACCACTTTGTTACACCATACACAAAAATAAATTCAAGATGGATGAAAGACCTAAAGGTGAGACAGGAAACCATCAAAGTCCTAGAGGAGAACATAGGCAAGAACATCTCCGACCTTAGCCGTAGCAACTTCTCACTAGACATGTTGCCTGAAGCAAGAGAAACAAAAGGAAAAATGAACTATTGGGACTTAACCAAGATAGAAAGCTTCTGCACAGCGAAGGAAACAACGCAACTAAAGGGCAACCTACAGAATGGGAGAAGATATTTGCAAACAACATACCTGATAAAGAGCTAGTATCCAAAATCTATAAATAACTGATCAAACTCAACACCCCAAAACCGAATAATCTAGTTAAGAAATGGGCAGAAGACATGAATAGACTTTTTTCCAAAGAATGCATCCAGATGGCTAACAGACACATGAAAAGACGCTCAATATCACTCATCATCAGGGAATCACAAATCAAAACCAAGATGAGCTACCACCTCACACCTGTCAGAACGGCTAAAATGAACAACACAGGAGACAATAGATGTTGGTGAGGATGTGGAGAAAGGGGAACACTCTTACACTGTTGGTGGGAATGCAAATGGATGCAGCCACTCTGGAAAACAGTATGGAGGTTCCCCAAAATGTTAAAAATAGAGCTACCCAATGACCCAGCAATTGTACTACTACTAGGTATTTACCCAAAGGATACAAAAATACAAATTCGAAGGGGCACATGGCCCCCAGTGGTTATAGCAGCATTAGCAATAGCTAAATAGTTTAGCAATAGCTAAACTACAGAAAGAGCCTAAGTGTCCATTGACTGATGGATGGATAAAGAAGATGTGGTGTATATCTAAAATAGACGATTACTCAGCCATCAGAGATCTTGTCATTTGTATCGATGAATGGAGCTAGAGCGTATTATGCTAAGCCAAATAAATCAGAGAAAGACAAATACCATGTGACTTTACTCATATGTAGAATTTAAGAAACAAAACAGATGAACACGGGTGAAAAAAAGAGAAAGGCAAAACATAAGAGCCTCTTACCTATAGAGAACGAACTGAGAGTTGATGGAGGGATGTGGGTGGGTGATGGGCATTAAGAAGGGCACTTGTTATGATGAGCACTGGGTGTTTATATGTAAGTGATGAATCACTGCATTCCACTCCTGAGACCAGTATTACACCGTCTGTTAACTAACTAGAATTTTAAAATTTGGAAGAAAAAGGTAAATTAGATGGGTGCTGTAGTTTTTTATTTATTATCAGTTTTTAAAAATCCCTTCTGATACTTGTTGGCTAATTTGCTTTGTTTTTAACTTGTAAGGAGGTTGAATCTTGTCAAATGCTTTTTTGCATCTGTCAAGGTAAGCATCAGCTTTCTTTTTTTCTGGTAATGTGTTGAATCACAAGAAATAGTTTTTAAATGTTCTGTTGTTCTTCTATACTTGGAATACACCTATCCTTTTTATAGATCGTTGGATTCGTTGCTTATGGTCTATTTAGACTGTGTGTCTGTGAGTGAGCAGAATGCCTTTTTGGTTTCGTTATCAAGGTTTTGATCATCTCATTTTTTTTTTTTTTTCTGTTTTTCTCAAAGAGTGGAAGAATGGTACTCTTATTTTTATTTATTTATTTATTTTAAATTGGTGCTGTTAGATTTTGGTAGTGTACATCAGTGAAATCCTCAGAGTCTGGAATTTTCTTTAATACTTTTTAATCACTCAGTTTTTTTTTTTTTTTAAAGATTTTATTTATTTGAGAGAGAGAGCACATAACTGCATGAGCAGGGTGAAGGGCAAAGGGCAAGGAGAGGAGCAAGCAGAGTCCCACTGAGCAGGGAGCCTGATCCAAGGACCCCGGGATCATGATCTGAGCTGAAGTCAGACACTTAACTGACTGGGCCACCCAGGTGCCCCTCGATTTCTGAAATAGTTATAGGACTATTCTGATCTTTAAAACTTGTGTCAGTTTTAATAAATTGTAGGTTCCTAGGAATTACAACCTTTCATCTAAACTTGAAAATCTATCACTCTGTATAAATTGACAAATATTGACCGTAATATCCTCTTGTGATTGTTTAATATTTTAGGTTCTTAAGGAATATCTTCTTTGTTATATATTGGCTCTTTTCCCTCTGTTTTCTTAGTCATTCTTAGCAGGTATTTCTCAATTTTATTAATTCATTCATTTTATGTATTCTCTATCTTCTATTCATATTTTTTGGTCTTTATTTCCTTCCTTATATTTTCTGGGGATTTAATTTGTTGTTTTTCTAACTTCTAGATATAAATGTTAAGCTTAATTTTTCTGCCTTTCTGGTTTTCTTACATAAACATCTAATGGTATAAATTTCCCTGAGAGCAGGGATTTTGTTGCATCCTGTACTATTTTTTACATCACATATATTTTGCTAAGTCATACTCTCTTTTTTTTTTTTCTTAAGATTTTATTTATTTAGTTGACAGAGATCACAAGTAGGCAGAGAGGCAGGGAGAGAGATAGGAGGAAGCAGGCTCCCCACGGAGCAGAGAGCCCTTTGTGGGGCTCGATCCCAGGACCCTGGGATCACGACCCAAGCCGAAGGCAGAGAGGCTTTAACCCACTGAGCCACCCAGGTGCCCTAGTCATACTGTCTTTATAATTCCATTTTAAATATTTTCTGATTTCTCTGGTCCATTGTGTTATGCAAGTGTATTGCCTAGTTTCCAAACATTTAGGGGTTTTCCAAATTTTTAAATATTGATTCTAGGCCTGTTATACTGTAGTCAGAGAAAGATAGGTTTTAGTCCTTTGAAGTTTGTTGAAACACGATGTATGGCTCAACATTTGTTCCATTTTTGAAAATATCTTCTGTGCACACGACAGGAATGCCTGTGGTGTGATCTTTGGTTGCTCTCTTTTATATGTTTTATTTAGGAAAATTTATTAAATCATAGTGATGAAACTATCATTAAGAATATTGTACTTGTTCTTTCAGTTATTTAGATATTAAAATCTCACACTGTGATTATGGATTTGTCTATTACATACTGTGAATCTGGCATTATTTGCTTTAAAAATTTTGAAGTTGTGTTTTTAGGGTACATACAAATTAGAATTGTTCTCTCTGATGAATCAGACCTTCTGTCATTGTGTATGTCTGCCTTTGTCTGTGGTTACGCTTTATGCCTTAAGTCGAGTCCAATGTTAACATAGGTGATACCAGCTTTTACTCTGTAGTGTTTATTGAGTGTTTACGTGTTGTATCTTTTCCTATTTTGCTTTTAACCTTTTACAGGAAAAGTCGCTGAAATAATTTGAGGCCATGGGAGATACAGTCTTCCAGACAGGATTTGTGTTTGCTTCTGACATGAAAGAGGACACTAGCAAGACATAAATAGGAACCATGGGTAAACAACTGAAATGGAAGCCACGGCAAAGAAACATAAACCTATTTATTATTTTAAAAATGCAAGTTAAGACTTCTGCTCCAGTAATAGCAGACTAAGCAATGCAAACCAACTCTGGCTGACAACTGTTAGAACTGGATAGTGTATCCAGAAGCATCTCTTAGAAGGCGCAGGAGAGCTTAAAAAAAAAAAAAAAAGGAACAAAAAAATATTGGGCCAAAATCCAAGAATCCAAGAGAAGGAAGAATCCCAGTACTGAGGATACTCTTTCCTGTGGAGATCTGTTGCTTCAAGAAGATGCTATGGATAAGAGTTTTAAGAAGAAACTTAGCAAAGGTGTTCTTATGGGAGTGAGGGAATCAAAACAGAGTTCAGTGTCCACCAATGATGAGAGCCTAACCATGTAAACAACCATGCTTTAGGATGAGACCATAAAGGGCTACACACCTTTGGAGAAAAGATGAACCAAAATTAGGCTGGCTCTCATAAGGGCTGAGGCCCAGCTCCAATCAGCTCAATCCCAATACCTGGATCAAAGTGATCTGAGACTGTTAGTGTTCCTCATTTCTAACAACTGAATGAAATTACCAAGAATTATACTTGGAATCACAATGGCTCAAAGGTTTCTCAATCCCAATATCTTAATTTTTTGTTTTAAATTATCATCTGGGGGGCGCCCAGGTGGCTCAGTGGGTTGAAGTCTCTGCCTTCAGCTTGGGTCATGATCCCAGGGTCCTGGGATCGAGCCCCACATCAGGCTCTCTGCTTGGCGGGGAGCCTGCTTCCTCCTCTCTCTCTCTCTGTCTGCCTCTCTGCCTACTTGTGATCTCTGTCTGTCAAATAAATAAATAAAATCTTAAAAAAATAAAAAAATAATTATCATCTGGTTCAGTTTTAACTCCTCTTTAGCATCTATTCAACTCCTGAAGACTTTTCAAAAATAATTGATAATCCAATTTTGTGAGTAACCCAGTACTCTGTAATTAAAGTTGATATCAGCTATCTGTTTTTTAATTAGGATATTTAATTGGTATACCATTAATTTCTAGCTGCTGTTAAACTTTATGTGACATGTAAAGATTAAACTAATATGTATATGTCCATGGGAACTGAGATAAATTTATCTGATGTGAATTTTCTCCTTTCTAGGACAGTTTCTTCATGAGTAGCCAACCCCAAAGATACAAAAGCAAGCCGCCTTCTGGCAATGATTCTGTCCTTAGGATAAGCACCATCGCTTCAGCCATTGCAGATGCGTCGGTAAGTACCGATCCTGCCCAGCTTGCTGCCATGATCAAGGCACTTTCAAATAAAACCAGAGAGAAGACTTTTCAGGAAGATAATAAACAAAAGGACTGTTCCATGCTGCCTCATTTCTTGCCTAATGATACAGAAAAAAGTAATGGATCCAGCATGTTTGATATGGAGAAATACCTTAAAAAAACAGAATTCAGTAGATACGAAAGTGGACTAGAAAACTTTTCAAGAGCTGGTACATCTGGTCTGTGGGATTCATCTTTGCCAAAAGAACGGACTACACAAGACATCCATACAGTGGACTTAGGTGCCACTAATATAAGTATAAGGGAACCAGAAGAAAATAAAGCATTTTCTGTTTATGGTGAAAACAGAGAGAGCAAGAATCAAGAATCATTGAGAACAAACTGTCCCAATTCAATTCTTACAAATAGAAAAGAGAGTGAAAGTACCATAGTTGATGTGACGACATATCCTATGGACAACAAATTACCAGATACTGGTAACTGTGAAACAGCCACCTCAGTATCCACTCCAACATCTAATAGGTATTCATTAGTACCGAACCACAGGATAGCATCCGTTTGGCTGTCAGGAGACTGTGAAGAAATACCAAACAGTAGAGAAAATCAGAGGCAAAATGAGTGTGTTAGTGAAGCAAGCAATGGTGAAAAACATGTGACTTTTGGAAAACATTCCATAATCACACCTAAAAATGTTGGTAAGTATTGAAGTAATTGGTCATGTTCACAAAATTACAAGTGATTTTTTTTGTTGTTCTCATAAAAAATAACACCTGTCTGATAGATTTGAAAAATCACTCTCCTGAGCATGGTGGACATAGCTCAGAGGATGACCAGGATAGCTTCAGACCTTCCTCTTCTCCACTGAGTCATTCTTCTCCTAGTGAAATTTCTGGAACAAGTTTATCAGGGTAGGTGCTTACCTTTTTTTTTTCCTTTTTCTTTAAAAATAAAAATATGTGTGCAGTATAAGAAAATTGGAAAAAGTGTAGAGAAGAAAAATAATCATTTATAGGTTCATTTCTCAAAGGTAACCACTTGTTTTGCCAGCTTTTAAATGATGTTCTTTGAGTCCCACCTGTGTTAGTTTCCCATGGCTGCCATAGCAAAGTGCCACAAACTGGGTAGTTTAACACAACAGAAAGGTATTACCTCATACTCTGTAGGCAAGAAGTTCAGGGCCATGTTCTCTCTGAAGCTTTTTAGGGGAGGGGCACCTGGCTGGCTCAGTTGATAAAGCATGTAACTCTTGACCCCAGGATTGTGAGTTCCAGCCCCTTGTTGGGTGTAGAGTTTACTTACAAATAAAAAAAAAAAATCTTTAGACTAAAGCTTTTAGGGGAGGACCCTTCCTTACCTCTTTCAGCTTCTGATGGTTGTAGGCATCCATTGGTTTCTAGATGAATTACTCTAATCTCTGCCTCTACATTCACAGTGGATCAAGGGTCCAGCCTCTTCCACTATGACCTCATTTTAACTAATTACATCTGCAGTGACCCCCATTTCCAAGTAAAGTCACATTCTTAAGTATTGGGGATTAATACTTTAACATACGCTTTTTTGAAAACACAGCTCAACCCATAACAGCCTTTTCACCAATGAGAAAATGAGGGAGCTTATTCTCATGTTCTTTCCTTTTCTGCTTTTTTTTTTTTAGTTACATAATTTCTGCATTGGCATTTCATTTGCATTTTGATTCATCACTGTATCCTACACTTGTTTAGTTTTTATTCTGTAGTTAGGTACATTCTTTTCTAGTCATCAGGTGTTTCCTCTCTCCACTGAGGGAAGTCGGTCCTGTGGTAGTTTGCTGAGATGACGGAGGGAACAGTACTCTAGGCTCTTTCATGTTCCACAGTTAACCTGTGGCTTTTGTAATGAAAGCATAGCTTGGCTTTGTTTAAAATCTTTGGCTTACGTTTTCCTCCCCTAAGTCTTTTGTAGGAATTGCTTTACTGTTTCTGTGGAATGCTTTACTGTTTCTGTGGAATGTAGGAGAGAAATCTGAGGCACCCCACTTCTTTCCGCTTCAGACCTGGTCTTTTTGTAAGCTTATGCCAGAGATGCTCTCTTTCAAGTCTAGTTTAATTTTATTAGGCTGTATCTCTGTGTTGACTCTTCATGGTTATTTTGTTGCATCATACAGTATACCCTTCAATATGGGAATTCAAGCATTTATTTATTGAAGGAAAATTTGCTCCAGCCCTTTACTGCTCCCAGAACTCTAGTGATGCATATGTGGGATCTATTTTGCTTGACATCTGCATTTATTTTCTCTTTAATCCTTTAGGAACTTACTACTGTGGAAAAATTATAGATCACAGGAAGTTACAAAGATATTATAGAGGGATTCCCATATCCACTTAAACCAGTTTCCCCTAGTGGTTACATCTCTCATAATTATAGCAGGGTGTCATCACCAGAAACTTGTGGAACAATGAATGTGTGGGTAGAATTTGATGTCATTTTATCACAGGTGTGAATTCATGTAACCACCACCAAATCAGAGACACAGAACTTCACCACCACCACAATGCTCTGGCTCTTTCTTAATTTCTCTTTCATCTTATTTGCATTTCACATTTTTGATCTCTGCACTCCTTGCAGTGTTTTTTAGAGGGTCTCCTTTTCTGTGCGTACTTTACAGTTTTCATCTTGTTTTCTGTGGTTTTGGTATTTTTTAATTACATATGAAGGCATTTAATAAAAACTATTAGTACTCTCATATAAAGCCTTACATTATTATTTTTTTCCATCACACTGCCCTTGGTCAGAGATAGAATGCTGGCTGGCTGGTCTTATTACTCTTGGACTCACCTGCCTTTTTTTTTTTTTTGTCTTTCTAAGAAAATATACTTATCTGTTATGTGTAGGAAATATTAGGGGAATACTAACGTTTCTCATGAACTTGGTATATGTTCAGATACTTTGAATATTTAACCTTTCTAAAGTGACCATGGAATTGGTAAGCTTTCTCCACATGGGTAAGCTAACCAGGCACCTGCAACCCCAGTTCTTAGCGTGGGGCAACACAACGGGGCTTAAAAAGAAAAGGCCAATTTAGAAGAGGGTAAGTGTGTTCTGAATTAAAATCGCAGGGGAAGATGCAGTGAGAGTGAGGGAGTGTTGCTGAGTTGCTCGGCATACGTGTTTTACTGCCATAGCCACCAAAACAAATACTAGTTGAGATCTCTTCATCACTCCCTGGCATGTAGATTAATCCATGAATCATTTGGGGGTGTGGTTTAGTCTGCTAGCGTGCTTCCTGTCAGATTTTTGGCCCACTCCTAACTCAATTTTAGGATTTCGCAGTATGCATTGTTGTATTTTATTTTTACTGTTGTATAATTAACATACAGTAAAATACACAGATCTTAGAGGTTTCATTCAGTGGGTTTCTGACACTTATATATACCTATTTAAACATTACCACCTAGAATATATAAAACATGTACGTCCCTCCATTAACAATCCTTTGCCTTTTTCTTTTCTTTTTTAAAGATTTTATTTATTTGAGAGAGAGAGCATGAGAGGGGCGAGGGGCTGAGCAGAGGGCCCAATGTGGGACTGATCCTGGGACTCCAGGATCATGACCTCAGCAAAGGCAGTTGCTTAACAACTGAGCCAGCCAGGTGCCCCCTTTGCCTTTTTCAAGTCAATTCTCCTCCTCCCACTCCCACCCAGCCACCCACTTGTATCGTCATAGTTTAGTTTTTGTTATTATATTTCATATGAGTGGAATCATATATTTTTCTGTGTCTAGCTGCCAACGCTTTGACAGGTTTCTGAGATTTATCCTGTGGTTGCCTGTACCAGTAGCTGCTCTTGTGCATTGCTGTGTAGCATTCCCATCATGTCACCATCCTGTGTATCTGTTCCCCTGGGGCAGAGTATGCATTTGCATCTAAGCCTCATTTCCAGCTCTGTTTTAGCTTCCCCTACAGCTTTCTCTTTTTTTCCTTGTCAACTTCAAATGCCTGTGTCAGTTTCTTTGTTGGTTTTCCTGAATTATGGTAAACTCTGTATACATAGTTATTTCTTCAGCGGAAGAAGTTTTGTTTTCTGTTACTTTTGATTGTTGACATGTTCCACCGATTCTCTTTTCCTCTTGAGAACCTTGATTTCCCATTAGTTGACACTCCATTCTCTGGTCATTTATGACGATTTTCTTTTCCCTAATTTTCATTTCTTTATACATTTACTCTGTACCGTGGGGTAGTGGCTCGGGTGTTTATCATCTGCATCACTGATCTTCTGTAGCATCAGTTAGGCTTTTTATCGCTGCCAATATCAACTTTGGATTTGTGTTCATTTATTTTTATCGAAGTTCTCCTTGTACTTTTTTAATATGGTAAAATAAGTGTGATTTTTTTTTTTTCAAGTGTGATATTTTTATTCTTTTTCTCTGGTTTCTACCAACTTGTATTGCATTAAGGTTTTCTTGTTGTTGTTGTTGTTGTTTTTTATAGACTATTTATTTGAGAAAGACAGAGAGCATGAGTGCCTGAGTTGGGGGTGGGATAGAGGGAGAGGGAGAAGCAGATTCCCCGCTGATCAGGGAGCCCAATGTGAGGCGCCATTCCAGGACCACAAGATAGTGACCTGAGCCGAAGGCAGCCCCTTAACCAACTGAGCCACCCAGGTGCCCCTGTTTTTTGTTTTTTTTTGTTTTAAGATTTTATTTATTTCACAGAAAGAACACAAGTAGGCAGAGAGGTAGGCAGAGGGAGAGGGAGAAACAGGCTCTGCTGAGCAGAGAGCCGATGTATCTGCTGTAGGCGGACACTTAACAACTGAGCTACCCAGGTGCCTTTTTGTGTTTTGTTTTAATATTTATTATAGCTATACTGTTGGCCAGAATTTTTCTCTCTTCAGTGGCAACATTTTCTTGGTGAGTGTACTTTTTATCTGGTAAGTTTTGCTGCTCGTTAGCATTCCTGTTAGCTAGTCTTCCAGCTGGTTTCCAGCAGGTCCATAGAGCTGATTTAGACCTTCTAGTTCCAGAACTGCCTTTCTATCTCTGTGTGGCTGGCACCTTGGCAGTTTTGGGATTCCTTTGAAGTTTGACATCTTAGCTAGAATTCTCTGTTTCCATTCTTTTAGAAGGGGAGGGGCAGAAGGAGAGGGAAAGAATCTTAAGCAGGCGCCACACCGAGCACAGACCCTGACCCGGGGCTGGATCTCACAATCCTGAGATCATGACCTGCTGAAATCAAGAGTTGGACACTTAACTGACTAAGCTACACTTAACTGTTTCCAAGTGTTCTTACAGTTCACTTCTCATTATTTGAGGTACTACACCCAAAATGCATTTGTTCCTTTCAATCAGAGGAACTAGACTAGGGGTGCTGAGGTGGCTTAGTTAGTTAAGCATCTGCCATCAGCTCAGGTCATGATCTCAGGGTCCTGGGATGGAGCTCTGCATTGGGCTCCCTGCTCAGCAGGGAGTCTGCTTCTCCCTCTCCCTCTACCCCTCCTCCCTGCTTGTGCTCTCTCTTTCTCAAATAAATAAAAAAAAAATCGTTTAAAAAAAAAAAGGAACTAGAGTAATGCAGCACATCACCCTAGTAACCCAGAACTTTTTTCATGTTGTATCATGGTATCTGTGTGTGTGCACGCATGTGTGCATGTGCATGTGTGTACATACATATAGGAACCCATGTGGGTGCATGTCATGCAGAAGCTGAAATAGGCCTGAAGCAATTTGGTTAATATTCTATGACCATTGGTTAGAAATGCACTAACTAGTTTTTTGTCAGTAACATTGTCTCAATTTGGGGCTTTCCAAAGATCCAGAATTCAAAATGGGGTTTTCTCAGTATGTGATGCCCAGCTTAGTATTCTGAACTTTGTGCAAAAAAAAAAAAGTGATGGGGTAAAATTCAGTCCAGTAAGAGCTGAACTGAAGCAACAGGGCCGAGTGTGCTTGCAATAGGTGCCACAGCTGCTGTCCACAGCAGTTGTTCCTGTTCAGTGGGGCTCTGCTGCTTCATCTCTCTCCTTGCAATGGGTTGATCTGGCCCTGGGATGGGTGTTGGCTAACAGAACATGGCATGTGTATTAGGTAGATGTGGGATCTTTTCATATTTATTGCTTTCTAATTTTTTTTTTCTTAATGCCACAAACATCTTTCTGAGTCAAAGGATAGTACTTAACAGCATGATTTAAAATAGCTGAATAGGGTTTTATTGTATGTTTGTGTCATAGCCTAATTTCTCGCACATTTTTAAGACGTAGCCTTTTGGCAGAGTCTTTATAATTAGCATTGATTTTTTCCCCGTTAGGATTAGTTCCTAGGTTTGGAATGTCTGAGTCAAAGTGCTGTGATAAGCATTGCTTAATTACTCAGTCAGAAGGTGCCCCACTTCATATTCCACTTAGCAGTGTATGGCCGGTCCCGTTTCTTTGAACTTATGTACATGATTCTTTCTTTATGAAAAGAAAGAATCACGTGCTCTCTCAGGGCAGGAACTTTTGAAGGCTTGGCTCATTTCTTTATATCAGGTATTCGATAAATGTTTATCAGATGAATAGCTAACATTATTAATATGACTGTGTATGAAATTTATTAATTAAAATGCCACAGCCTTTTTCTTTTACAAGAGTTTACCAAGTATTTCACTCAACGGGACTATGAGTTATAATTCTAGATAATTAAGAGTACAATTGTTGAGTTACCATTAATGGCAGCAAGAACAGAGACTATAGATTAACAAGCTCATAGGCAAGCAGAAATGGCTTTTTTTTTGTTAGCATAGATAAAGGAATGGAAAACTAATCACAAGATGTTCTCCTTTTCAGGTGTGCTTTAGAGTCTTTTGATTTAGCAGCTCATCCGAAGCCCCCTTCTGAGGGTGAGTCGTCTCAGATGGTGTGTCCACAAGCAAGTGTGAGTAGGCTGACTTATGTGTCTGAACAGGACAGCTCCTGTCCCACTGCGGCCTCCGATCCTGGCCTTGAGGGCCACAAGGTGGGCAGCATTTCTATTATTTCTTTAGTAAGGCTTATGGCTTTGAAGTTAGTGGTTGTAGGAGTCAGACTGAAGTTGAGGTCTTTGTAATTTCTCTTGCTGTTTTAACTTTAAAATTGTGTGTGTGTGTGTGTGTGTGTTGATCAAATAGCTACTCATGCTGAGGAGGCAGAAGTACAGCTATTTTAATCTTTCATTCTGGTGGAGGACACTTGCCAGGCATGCTGGAATGAAGTGTGCTGTGATCCACCTGTGCTGTGGGATCCAGAGGGAGCTAACTATAAATCTAAGTGGACTTAGTGATGGTTCAACAAAGGTTATCGGGGGGATAAGCAATACACCAAAGGCATATTCTGTGAGAAGGAAGCAAACAAACAAACGAGGGAAGAGATGGAGTTGTAAAATGCACACTGCATTTGAAGGACCCCTGTAAGTCTGGAATGGCTACAGTGAATTGTACAGGGGGCAAGGAGGAGAGGCCGAACCACGAAGAGTCTTGGATGTAAAATTTGGGAGTTCAAAGACCTTAAGCAGGGCACTGACATGATTTGATTTGTGTTAATGTTTTGTTTTTTATTTTTATTTTCCTAAGATTTTATTTATTTGAGAGAGCGAGAGCACGCTCAAGCCAGGGTTGGAGAGCAAGGCAAAGGGAGGGAAGAAGCAGGTTTCCCACTCAGCAGGGAGCCTGATGCAGGGCTCTGTCCTAGGACCCTGGGATCAGGACCTGAGCCCAAGGCAGACGCTTAACCCACTGAGCCACCCCCACACCCCTGTGTAGATGTTTTAAAAGCTCATGGCACAAGCATTGTGGAGGGGGCCCTGAGGAGGGGTGAGATTAAAACCAGGAGAATTTGACACAGGGCTGCGGTGGTCAGGCAAGAGATGTTGTGGGCTTAGATTAAGGTAGTGGCAGTAGGGGTAGAGAGAAGCAGGTAGATCCAAGAGATTATGTGGGAGAAGCTAGACTTCTATTATCTGTGTGTGTGTGTGTGTGTGTGTGTGTGTGTGTGTGTTGAGAATAGGATAGTATTCAGTTTTTGAATGAGCTAAATATGACTGTTGTGTTCAAAACAGCCCTCTTCCACCAAGCCCTTAGTAAATATATCCACTAGAGTTATTATATATATGGTGTCACATTGGACAAATCATTGAAAGCCATCTTTTTGATGATGGTGGTAAATGTTGGGTCTCTTTGTTCCTAGCTTAGTGGTTACAGGCTAAGTTGTAGAGTTAAATGGGTTCTCCTCACTGTTTTCTAAGATAGACTGTAACTTCCCCAAGCCCGTTTCTTCATCGGTATGGATGGACAGTGATGTGAGAACAGTGCTTGGCACTGAGAAGTTACCGCTAAATACTTATTGGCTGTTACTTATTTTTATTGACTGATGGGTTGATGATGTTTAGTAAATAACCTGGTCTTTGTTTATTAATGTCTGTTTCTATGTGATCTAAGAGAAATTTTCAAACCAAGTTTGGAGAATCATTAAGTGCATCTTAGCTTATTTGTAAATTCCAGCTGGTCCATCCTGCTGAGTTGTAGGCGTCACTCCTGAGGTGATGCCTTATAATGAAATGAGCACACGAACATTGACTGGGGCTGTTACTTCTTACCTAAGAAAACAACTGCTTCATCTTAGGCACCGACAAGACTTAGTGCTCATAGAAATTAGTGTCTTCAAGCATAATAGTGGTATAAACAAACACCAGGGGTGGGAAAGCCTGTGACCTGCATAGATTCTTCCTGACCGTGTGTCGATTTCATTGGAAAACTTGCTTAGCCTCCATGCCTGTATTATTAATTTAATTAGATTTTTATTGTACAGCTGCCAGGAAAACAATCCCTTAAATTTGAATGGAAGTACTTGTCGCTGGTCCTTTATTTATGTAAATTTGTTAGAGATGTAATCGGTATGTAGCTCCTCTTTAATCTCCTCATAATTTCTGTGAAGCAGTAACTTAACACCTTCTTTTAATCTTGAGTTACACAGCTGTAAAAAGTTGACTTTTTTTCCAGAGAGCTCATGTTGTGTAGATCTCTTCTTTGAGTTTATATCAGCATGGTTTGAATTAGTAATAGTTTGTGGATTATTTAACATTTTTTGTCACACAGAGTGATGTCACCAGTGAATTGAGCACCACGATTATTCAAGCCAGTCTAATTCCATCAGAGGAGCAGGCTGTGGAAAAGCTGGAAGAAAAAGGTCCATGTCAAAGTAGAAGTAAAGTAGCACCATCGTATAATCAGAAGAACTCAGATACAGACAGTGTGACTGAAACAGCTTATCTGAGTAGCAAACCTGAAGATGTAAAACCTTACTTTAGGCTGAATAAAGATCTTTCCTCCAGGAGTGGAGATCTAACAGAAACTGGTACAGTAGGGTTGACCTCTAACCCCAGTGAACTGGACCAGATCAGCCTGGCTCTACAGAGCAAGTCAGGTCTCACCCACCCAATTGTGTCAGCGATGCCACACTGCCCTGTGTCACACCAGGCGTCTGTGAACAAAGGTGAAAGAGTAGCCTCTGAAGATACGCTGACTGCTGACAGTGCAGTAAGTGGCCAGATTCCTCATCGGATGGCCCCTGGACACCAGGGCACCCCTATTCCCAGCACTCTGTCTTGTGGCTCTGCTCCTGAGATGCAGAACATGCCCAGCGCAGTTCCTACACTCTTGACTCAACATTCTTTTACCACAGCTCCCTTTGCCCAGCAGTATTTGGGAACGCTACCTTCAGCTGGAAATGTTGCTTTGCCCCAGTGCCGTGCTGGCAGTGCCACTGTCTGTGGGTTCTCGGGAAGCTGTCCATATCCACCTGTCGCAGGAGAGCACGTTCAGAATTCTGTGGCCATGGGAATTTGTCTAGGACAAAATATCGGCTCTGGGTTGATGGGTCCCTCTTCCCTTTATAACCCATACCCTAATGCCTTAAATCAGAATCTTCTAAGTACTGCAAAACCTTTTCCTGTGCAGTCTGTTGGTACAAATTGTGGAATTGAGCCGTGGGATTCAGGAATGCTGTCAGGATTTGGTAAGATGCTTTTTCTCTGTTATTGCTTATTATTGCTTGCTATTATTGAAAAATTGAGTTTTCTCAAACAAGGCCACAAAACGAGTTTGTTTCAAGGACATACTGGTTGGTCTGAATTTCTCTTCATTTTATTCTTTGTCCTAAACTGAGAACACAGACCATAATACATTTCTGTGTGAGGGTCCCTGACATGGCCTTAGAAAAACAGAAATACTTATGCAGGTAAACTCCCTGCTGCCTTTGTCTTTCTGTCTCTCCTGTACTCTGTGCCTAGATTTCTGTTCCTCTTTCAGTTAGCAACCACCCAGTTTGAAATTGGCTCCCTGGAGGAGTGAGTCTCCTTCCACTTTTTAAAGTCTTTTGAGGGATGACAGTTGGGAGAGATAGCACCCTTCCACCCTTATCTGCAATGGCTGAACTGGCCCCAGATTCTTTCGCTAGAGACGGCCACTCTAAGCAGAGCTGGGTGCTGTGCTTTCCCTGATGCAGTGCACTCGGCCACTGGCTTGCGGTCTTCCTCTCTACCCTCTTTTCTTCTCGAGGAAATTCTGAAGTTTCTGCATAAGGATGGTGAAAAGATTGGTCTTACTAAAATTCTGCATAGATGTGCAAACCTTGAAAGAGCCTTCTGTAAGTTTTTTATTAGGCAGTGGCTTGTATTTGTGGGAGAAAAAAGGAAGAGATTACTAATAGGTAGTCACATCAAAGAACTGATTAGCTGCAGATTGTGGGTTTGATCAGTTCTTTCAGTTTGTTCTTTCTGGGCTGGATACAACAGGAGAAAATTGTTGGCCTGTGCTGAGGCTTATACAATGTCAAGGACTCCTTAAGACCCAGGGCACGTCATACCATAGCTCTTGGGTGTCAGCAGGTAGTCTTCTGTAAAAATTTCCATTTAGCCAGTTGTGCTTTTAATCAGGTGTTTGATATAACTAGCATTTGACCATGCTTTGTCTTTGCCCAGGGAAGGTCAGAGTGCCTGAGGAACTGAAGTTTCCTCATGCTTGCTGTGTTGGCATTGCTTCGCAGACCTTCTTGAGTGTACTTAACCCGACTGACCGCTGGCTGCAGGTCAGCATTGGGGTTCTCACTGTTAGTGTTAATGGTGAAAAGGTAAGCTTTTTGTGTCTTTCTCCTGTGACTTAGCAGTTGCGTTACAGTTAATGCTGGATCTCTCTTTAGTACTTCCTTTTATACAGGGGAGTCTCTCCCCCCCATCCATGCATGCCTTGCACAGAATGATTGCAATGATATATGAAAGAATAACATTGTATCTTTTTCTTAGCCCCCCATTTTGTTGTAGTACATCCAGTGTAAGAATTGAAATTTCTTTGTTTCTCCTTTTTCTATCAGTTATTTATATTTTGTTATTTATTCATCAGACTGTGTAAATGCACTTTTTGTGCTATTTAAACCACTGAAAGCTCTGATTTCTGCTGTTTGTTGGTTTTGTTAAATGTGATCGAATATAAGTTACTGACTTTTATTTAAAAAGTTACTCTTGGGACCTATACCCTCATTCAGTAAGTGGAGTCTTTTTGACTAATTTATCTGACCATGTTCTTAACATGCTCTTTTTAAATACCTACAGGGGCACCTGGGTTGCTTAGTGGGTTAAGCCTCTGCCTTTAGCTCAGGTCATGATCCCAGGGTCCTGGGATCGAGCCCTGCATCGGGCTCTCTGCTCAGCGGGGAGCCTGCTTCCCCCTCTCTCTCTGCCTACTTGTGATCTCTGTCTGTTAAATAAATAAATAAAATCTTCAAATACCTGGAAATACAGTTTTAACATAAACTCTTCCAGCAATGGTCTCTCACATGATCAGCTAGAGGTGCTAAAGGACACGATTCTAAGTCTCCTTTCATGATTACAGTGACCTATGTGGACATGAGGGAGCAGGAAGGGTGGGAAATACGGTCAACAACTTCTGTTTTGGAATATCCTGGTTTTGCAACTGCTGCTTGTAGTGAGCGTTAGTGTATGAGTTTACTTTCCCTCTTACCTCCTGGTAATAACCCTTACTTACTGGGAAAGTAAGATTGTGTCTGCTTTCCCTCTTCCTACCCTTTCCTCTCTGATCCTGAGGTTAGGTGGAATGTATGTCATTGGAGCAAAGCGTTAACAGTGAGAGGTAAGCTTGGAGGCCCTTTTAGGGGCACTTAGAAAGTAGTGTTGCTTCTGGACCTAGGAGTAGAAAAGAATGCCCTTGTGTACAGTGAGGAGGGAGGGGTTGAAGTGAGTCATAACCATGTACTTGGAGGCCTGATTAGGACCTGAGAGGTCAGTCTAGGCCCCCTGATTTACAGTTGCAAAAGCCATTCATAGACAATGTGTGGGGTGCCAGAGTACTGCTCCAGGGGCTCTTTCAGTGCAAGTGAGAGTGTAGATAGCTGTGTTTACTTTAAAACAGACCAGGGAATACACGTTCAACTGAGCTCCATAAGTCTTCATAATTTTGGCTAATTGTATTTTACAGATAATGAGTTAAAAGACTCGGATATTTTGGAAGAGTAATAAATTTTTGGATTTGATAGTTCAGGAAGAAAGGGACCTTAAACTAGTTGACCCTAATTCTTGATTTTCCTTGTGAAGCCATTTCTTAATGAACTGTGTGGCTTTTTTTTTTTTTTTAGGTGGATCTTTCAGCGTATCCTTGTTTAGTCTTCAAGAATAAAGTCATCATAAGACCTCATGCCACGGAAGAGATAAAAGTACTTTTCATACCATCCGATCCTGGGATTTTCAGATGTATATTCAGTGTTGCTTCTTGGCCATTTTCAGCAGATGCTGAGACCATAGCACAAGCAGAAGCCTTGGCAAGTCGAGTCATTCTCACGGCTGTTGCCGAGACCCCTGTGATCGAGGTAACTGCTTGTAAGCAGGTCTTTGTCCACATGCCTGGCATTTGAATGAAGGTTGTTACTTGGGAAAAATGAATATGGTGTTAAATAGCTTTTAAGCTAACCATTGGTTCTTCATATCTTCTTATTTTATAATTTAAAATTATTTCTGTTATTTTACAGAAACACAGATATACTTGCTAGATGTGGGTGTTAGTTTGGGATGTTCTTAAGTCACTAGACATACTGGGTTGTTTATTTTAAAGGAGACTAAGAAAGGTAACCACATCAGTGATTATCCCTGGTGCTGTAGTAAACGTTGGATGTTATTTATTAGCCTTTTCTTATTTTTAAAATTTTTAAAAGATTTATTCATTTACGTAATCTCTGTACCCAATGTGGGGCTCAGACTCACAACACCCGAGATCAAAAGTTGCTGCTCCACCAACTGAGCCGGCCAGGTGCCCCATATTACCTGTGTAAATATCACCTGTTTAAATATCATATATCACCATATCACCTGTTTAAATATTACCTGTTTAAATATCACAATACAGTAAGTGGTTAGGTAGGGGAAATCTTGTATATAGGTAGGGAAAATAAGAACAGCTGCCCTATGTTACAGGAATGAGTGTTTCAGTTTGGAATAATGTTCATTGACCACATCACATACAGATTTAAAAACTTTTGATATTAGTTTTAAATGTTTGATGTTAGCTTTGTTTTTTTTTTAAGATTTTATTTATTTATTTGACAGAAATCACAACTAGGCAGAGAGGCAGGCAGAGAGAGAGAGAGAGAGAGAGGGAAGCAGGCCCCCTGATGAGCAGGGAGCCTGATGTGGGGCTCGATCCCAGGACCCCGGGATCATGACCTGAGCTGAAGGCAGAGGCTTTAACCCACTGAGCCACCCAGGTGCCCTTATGTTAGTTTTAAATGGACTTGAAGAAAAAGCTGGAGGACGGCTCAGTGTCTCTAGTGATGAAGAAGCCACCAGTGTTGACAGTTTTGCCAGAGGTTGAGTACAGTTGTTTTCTCCTTGGAGTACTTCTCCCACACACTGCATACCATACTGTCGCTTTGTCCAGATGTTACCTCACACTGTTGATAGAATGGCAATCCCTACCTCTCCCCTCATCCCCACATGCCCAGTTCCCTTCCTCTCACTTTACTTTTCTGCTTAGCATTTTCAGCAGTGACATACTAAATACCTGTCTATTGTCTGATCCTCCTTGCCTCCACTAGAGCTCTTTGCGGGGCAGGATGTTTGTCTCTTCTGCACTTCCAGAATAGTGCTTGGCACATAGTGGGGCTCAAGTAATAGTTGAACTGTTGCTGCAAATAGAAGTAGAAATAGCAGTATTTCTAAGCATGTATGGTTTTTGAAATATTTTATTACATATTGCATATATGTGTACCAAGACCAATGAATATAGTCAGTTGGCTATTTCATCCATATGGTTAAAGGTTTATGTATTAAGTCTGGCTAAAGAAGACTTTGGATAGTTTCTTGTGGGGAAATTGGATTGTTATGCAATTTAAAGAACATTTATAGTTTCTCTGGGTTTATTTTTTTGAGATTTTATTTATTTTTAGAGAGAAAGAGCACAATGTTGGGGAAGGGGTGGAGGGAGAGGGAGAGAATCTCAGGCAGACTCTGCTTAGTGCAGAGCCTGATGTGGGGCTTGATCTCAAGGCCCTGAGATTATGACCTGAGCTGAAACCAGGAGTTGGACGCTTAACCAACTGAGCTACCCAGACGCCCTTGAAGTACATTTATAGTTTGCAAATGTGTTGGGAATGTTTCAGCTGCCTCTCGCTATTGTACTCCCCACATTGGAGTCAGAATACTGGTTGGGGAGAGGGAAAAGGAGTGAGAGATTCCATAGTGTAGTATGTGTTTGATTCATGTTAATGTTTCTTGTGTGCTTGAAAAGAATGGCTTGCTCTTCTTTCTCTTGAGTGGAGAAATTCTTTCACATATCCTTTAGCTCTGATTTATTACTATTGTGGTTCCAGTCTTCTGTATCATTACGAATGTTTCTGTGTGCTTTGTCTTTTGGCCTCTGAGAGAGGTGTTTGTGGATTTGTCTCTTTCTCCTTATATTTATTTATGTCTTGTGTACTCTGAGCTCTGTTGTTATGTGAATTGTTAGGTGTTGTGTGAAATTGTTCCTTTTTAAAATAAAAATGGTCTTTAACCCTTCTTTTGTATGTTTGGAAATTATGGGTTTCTGTTCCCTTCTTATTCAAATTGGTTACTGAGGTATAAAATTAATCAAGAGCTCTGTTCTAGCCCAAACAGCTCAAAAACCTGTAGTCAGTATTTTAGTGTTCATTTTTTCCTTCTGTAATATCTTTGATTAATACTTTAGTCCCAAACCATTTTAAAACTCCAGAATTGAACTTTTTTTAACAGACTGATCAAGCTATACATTTTTTTTTGCTCATTATTGTTTCTTGAATCTTATATTTTTACCTTTTTCACGGACTCTATTATCTGTATTTAAAATGCACTTATTTTATAATTAATCCTTATTTCTAGTTCCTCAGCTGCTGATTCTTCCACTAGTTTTGCTAGGTCTTCCTGATTACTTTCCTCATGTGGTTTCTGATTTTCGAATTGATAATTTAAATTTTTTATTTTTATTTATTTATTAAAGCTTTTATTTATTTATTTACGGAGAGAGAGAGCATAAGCAGGGGGAGCTGCAGGTAGAGGGAGAAGCAGGCTCCTCTCTGAGCAAAGAGCCCAATGCGGAACTTGATCCCAGGACACTGGGATCATGACCTGAGCCGAAGGCAAATGCTTAACCGACTGAGCCACCCAGGTGTCCCTAGTAATTTAAATTTTTTAAATGTGGATTCTTGTCACGGAGGTGCTCTCTGCTATAGAAATCCTGTGTGTCCATGGAGAGTACTCTGTAGAAATGCTGGGGGCTCTAAAGGTCTCATTGATTTTCAACTTGGAGCTCCCATGCCTAGTGTGGTATAGGCCTGGGGTTTTACTTTCCTACAAATGATCTTCTAACACCCACCCATCTCTGGACAAACTTCCCTGATATCACCTCAGACATGTAAACAGAATTTTTCCAAGTCCCTTTTCATAAAAAGGACACTTCTTTGGAACTCTGCATTTGATGCGAGGAGCTCAAACTCCATCCCAGCCTCACCCTGCCCATAACAAGCTCAGAGTCCTACCTTCTGTTCTCAGGAGGGTGTTGAAGCTCAGCTTCCTTGGGAACGGGTTGATCCCAGACCTTCATGGAAATCAGCTCCCATTTGTTTTCCCCTGTCTTTTATTTCCTTTTGCATTTGACCAGGCTAAAGAAATTTATGTATATTTTAAATATTATCTAACATTTCTGCATGTGTGGGTGTGAGAGGTCTGTGTTAGGTTGTTCTCCAGTGTTTAAAGAAGTCATCTGTCATGATGACAGGCACTCATTTTAAACTTCTGATATGTCTA
Organism: Mustela putorius furo; assembly: GCF_011764305.1. NCBI lineage: Eukaryota > Metazoa > Chordata > Mammalia > Carnivora > Mustelidae > Mustela > Mustela putorius. The sequence continues at coordinate 5,979,576 of NW_025422010.1, read as the reverse complement.
TTTTGATTTCATTTTAAACATTTTCAGTTTTGTCAGAAATTTGGACTAAATCTGAAAATGTCAACATATATTTAGAAGGGAATTGAGAAGTTAAAATTGTGTAATAATAAGCTCATAGCTTTTTGAAGGGAAGCCTATATATTTTATAAAATTGTCAGTTTGTCTTAAGATCTAACAGTCATTTCAAAGTAGCAACAACAAACGTATAGCTTTATTCTATAGTTTATATTTGTATACATAGACTACCTCAAAAAAACCCCTTAATGTTTATTGTTGTAGAAAATAGCAGCTGTAAATGGCCTAGGGAAAATTAAGTAAGTTTACATTTAATGCTGACTATTTGTGGCTGTAAAGAGTAGTGACATGAATATAAGCTGTGGTATATATTGATTTATTGCTTTTTAGAAATCAGTATTTTCTTTCGTAATTAGGTAGAAACAGAAAAGAAAGATGTTCTTGATTTTGGCGACTTGACCTATGGTGGCTGGAAGGCTCTGCCATTAAAATTGATAAACAAGACTCATGCCACTGTGCCAATCAGACTTGTTATTAATGCTGTAAGTACGAACATACAATAAGAAACTTTACAGAGCACATTGATTTGGCATTGTAGACACTCCTGATACCATTCTTGATTAATTTTTCTTACAGAAGTAAATTTTTTGATTAAGGATTCTGTCAACAGATTTAACATTTAACATCACACCAACATTGTACTGTTGGCTTTATTGAAACTGATTCTTCTATTTCTGAACAGAATGCCATAGCCTGGCGCTGCTTCACGTTTTCCAAGGCACCCATCCATGCTTCTTTGAAAGCTGCTCCATATGCCGACGTGATCGCTCAGCTGGCAGCTCCTTCTGTGGTCAACCACATGATGCCTGCCACTTACGATGGACAGGTAAGATGGCTTAGAATTAAAGAGGAAGTTAAGGTTCCAGATAGCTTATCTTTCATTAAGACTTAAATCTTAATGCTATAATGTAAATTTATTTTATTTTATTTTACAGGATCCAGAATTTCTGATCATTTGGGTTCTTTTCCATAGTCCAAAGAAACGGGTCACTTCTTCAGGTATCATGTGTATGTTTTTTGGGAATTGCTTTACTCTGGCTAAATAAACCACAAAGTTGAGGCATATTTCCTCCATCAATAAATGTGAATACTTTTGAGTAATTTGTCAAATATTTTATGTTGTTTTTAAAATGGGGCAGAGAGCATGCATGCTGTTTCGAGTCAAACCCATGTATGGGTAACCCCAGTAAGGACCACTGAAAACTTTTCGGCATCTTTTCTGTTCACTGATTTTATCACATCTACTAGTTGGATGTTTCTTTCTTTCTCTCCTTTCCCTTCCACTCATTTCTGTTCCTTTAAGAAGGAACAGAGGGGCACCTGGGTGGCTCAGTGGGTTAAGCCTCTGCCTTCAGCTCAGGTCATGATCTCAGGGTCCTGGGATTGAGCCCCACATCGGTCTCTCTGCTCAGCTTGGAGTCTGCTTCCCTCCCCCACTCCACTTTCTCTGCCTGCCTCTCTGCCTGCTTGTGATCTCTCAAATAAATAAATAAAATCTTTAAAAAGAAAAAGAAGGAACAGAAAGACATTTTGCTTAGAATTTCTTGTGACCCCTGAGGGGATAAAGTTGGAGCACATGAAGCATTTAGAATGAAATACGTCTCTGGTCTCCGAACTGAAACAATGAACTTTTACAGAGATTTTAGACTCAGCAGAAGAGTTCTTGGCAAGAGTCGATATAGAAGTTGACAGCCCAAACCCTACTCCAGTCATTAAAAGTATTGGTCTTCAAGCAAGAACAGGAATAGCTAGGATACATGCTCCAAAAGACTTACAGGTACCCTAAACTCTTCTCATTGCCGTGATTTTATGTTCAGGTTGATTTCATTCTAATTGTGACATTATTTAAAATGTCGGTTTTACCCTGTCCTCCAGACTATGCACTTGTTTGCCAGTGTGGCTTCCTCAACAAAGCAGCACTTACCTTTGAAAAATGCGGGGAATATTGATGTTTACTTAGACATCAAGGTAAGGATTTGTGTCAGAATGCTATGACATAGTATTTCCTCAGACTGTGAGAATGTATCTCCTCACATTCTGAAGGCTGCTCAGCTGCCTACGTTGGCAGAGTGCCATGGGGATCAAACAGAAGAACCCGTATGAGTGCTTTAAAAGCCGGGGGCTACACTAGTATGAAATAGATGGTGGGGTACTATAACTTTGACATCTGCTGTTTTATGTATAAGAACCAAGTTCTAGATTAGTTCTGGAAAAATGTATGTGTTATCCTAGTGGATAGGTGGAATTGGAGGAGAGTGATCACATATGTAGACTTCAGTTCTGAAACGGGTCAGTGAGCAAGAGGGTATCAGTGACAGGAATCTCTTGGGATGTCAGGGTTGGGAGATGAAATTTGTTATGGAAGAGAAAGCGCCCTTTCCAAAAGAATAAGACAAGGTGGGGCAGTGACAGACAAGACAGAAGGGAAAAATAACCTATCAGAGTAAATGAAAAATGAGAGTAACTGAGTAAAAGCCGTATTTGCCCAAGTCAGCATTTAGTTATAATTGTATAAATATTTAGATCCCAGATCAAGGAAGTCACTTTTCAGTGGATCCAGAGAATCTATTCCTTAAACCTGGAGAAGAACACGAAGTTATAGTTACCTTTACTCCAAAGGACCCCAAAGCCTGTGAGGAAAGGTAATATAAAATTCTTTATAATGACAAGTTTTTACTCTTCTCTCAAAATAGCCATGTGCTTCAGTCCACAGCCTGAGTGATAGAGTACATGTTTTATCTCACCGAATAGATAGTATAGTTCTCTTTACCCTTTTTTTTTGCCTCAGATTTCTTCTTTTTGTTTACTAAAACTCTCTTTTAAACCAGCTGACTAGAAATTAAGAAATTACTATTTTTCAAATATATTCTGACAAAAGTAAATAATAAAATGTCAGTCTTGATGTTTCTCTTTAACCTTTCCTTGCTCTTGCTCTCCAAGGGAATCATTGCCAGTTGTTAAAGATGCTTCCCCACCCACCACCCCTTCTCCAGGCTTGTGACATTTTGGTGCCCAAATCATAAGTGAATATTACCTGATAGTGGGCAGAGCACCATTGTCCTTAGTATTTGAACTTGCTTGGTAAACAGAGCTTATAAGCTTGTTGTCCTGAGACACAATGGCCTGTCCTCCACCTGGAAGAATGTAGAATGCTTTAGTGTGCTCAGTCCGCCCCTGTGACCTTATGGAGAAGAGCTGGCCTGCACAGATGGGACTGCTTGTCTCTGCAACGTGTGCCTGCAACATCACTGGGTTAATTCTTTCATCTAAGAAGGTTTCCTCAACTCTTCTCAAACACCTCATTAATAGTAGTTGGTAACATTCCTATGGCCCCATGAACGTCCCCTCTCCCGTTATGTAGAGGTTGTGATTGTCTCTTTCCTTGTCTGTTCCTCTCTGGAGTACAAGCTTAGGGTGGGAATGTCCTTGTATCCTCAGCACCCATTCAGTCTCTTGGGACAGAGGAAGCCTGTGGGTAATAGATGCCAGTAGAATTGAATTCTGGGCATTCAACTTAGATGGTTTTCTTTGTTAGGATCCTGAAAATATTCGTGCAGCCATTTGGACCTCAGTATGAAGTGGTGTTAAAAGGTGAAGTAGTTTCTTCGGGAAATAAACCTCTGGCACCTGGCTCTTGCTGCTCAGATGTTCCAGTGATTTTGTCCAACAAGCAATTTCTGGCCTGGGGGGGTGTTCCTCTCGGTAGAACTCAGTAAGTATGCGCATAGCAGCCTCTGCTGTCAGCACCTAGTGTTAGTCTCTGCTGTAATAATTTTGACCACGTTCATGTTTTTAGAGTTGAAATAAAGCTGTCTTATCTTCCTATCATGAATTCAGATGTTTTCATTAAAATTTTCACCTCTGCAATCCAGAAAAATACATTTCAGTTTTCTTTAGCTCTTTTCTCTGCTGATTACCAAATTTAGGCTATTAAGAGTTTCTTTGTTCCTTCTCTGGAAAGCCGTATGGGAAGGTAGGAAGGAAAAATAATCAGAGACCTGGCATTCTGCTTAAGGAGTTCACGAAGTAGTTGGTGAATACTTTGTACTTTAAAGAGTGTAGGGAGTCTTTAATAGAGCAGATATATTCTGTCATAGCTTAATGTGAATTACATCTTGGATCTTATTTTTATGTGTACTTTGATTATGCATTTTGAATATGAACTCTGAATTAATAAATTGGCATATAATATATAGTATGGTAATTTTTTTCCCTTCATAAGCTTGGTAACATAGCTAAAATTTTTTTACCAACCTCATACATACCAAGTAATAACCTAGTAATTATTAAACCTCAGTGTTTCCTCTTTCATACTTTGCATTTTTGTGTTTGACCTAAAACGCAATACCTTTTTTTTCCCCCCCATACATTTTTTTTTTACACCTGAGAGATCAGAAACTTCTGGCTGAATCTTCTTTAAAATTCGTTTTGTCAGTGCACAAAGGATCTAATTGAACCGCCTTACTTTATAGAGTTCATACATCTGCTTAACCACCCGTGTAGTCATACTTACCTTGTCTTGTTCCAAAAGCAGCTTTCAAAAGGACACAGTAAGATAAAAACAGTTGAGGGCAGATGGCTGTGGGAAAATGAGACGTGGTCACCATAAAGGTAGTGTCCAAGCGTACACTGCAGACCCTGTATGCTTGCCTTGACGTGGGTCTTTTGTTCAGTTCTGACTCCTCCCCCATCATTCTGAAACAAGGCACAGTGTTCAGAGGTTAAGAACAAGCCAGTTACTGTGTGAGGAGGGCGTGTAGCTGTTCCTGCTATGGACTTAAGGCGTTTCCTCCAGGATCCTTTTAAAGAGAAATTCATACAATATAGTGAGTCTCAAAGTACAACAGCTTCACAGCAAATACTCCTATGAGTATGTTCCCTCTTTGAGGTGCTCAGTCCAGTCTGGACGCATCACATGGGAACACTCAGCTAACAGCGTTTTCTTGGTGTTGAAGCATGTGGTGGCTTGAGACAGCTTAGGACCTTTCTAGGGGCCTAATGGGCTGTGTATTCTTAAAGCAGCTCTCAGTAAAGATTCTCTCAGCTAGACCTTTGAAAATCCTGAGGTATTGTGCCCTCTTCAGTTAGCTCCTGTGTTCTTATGTCATATGCTTTTTGCAGCAGTTAAGAAGGAATACACATTGAAAGGAAAGGCTGAACCAAGGGCCTGTTTCTCTATAGAAGGTTTTTCCAGTTTTGTACAGCATCTGAACAGCATCTGTATGCCAGATTTTTCCTTGAAACATTAATTTGTGGTCTGCTCCAATATATATACAAATAGTGATTGAGACCTTGAAGTTCTATGCTGTCGAAGGTGGCTGAAATAACTTAGCTGTTCAGATCAGCCATTGATGTCTAAGTAAAAGGAAGTGGAAAATCACTTTCCAGTACACCCTGGCAACCACAGGCATTACGACAGTGCAGACTCTGGCAAGCATCAGTTACTACGTGTCTCTGTTGACAGCTTATTCTATTATTGCTCTTTCCTTTAACCAAAGGCAGAAGAGAGCTCAGTAGGAGTCATCATCATCCTTGTGTTGTTCTTGACAGAATTCCCTACCTTCTGATAAAATTTGTAGCAAATGATTAATGTGGTAAAAATGGCTGCTCTTAAAATCTAGCTGCTCCAGATGCTGTAACATCCTAAAATCTTACAGCTCATGTGAAACAAAATTAATGTGTGCTAAACTTTTTTTTTTTTTCCAGATAAGAAATTCCATTAGTGAGGTTGAAAATGGGGGCACTGCCTTATGCATACTTCTAGACTTGTCAGTGGCATTTTTTCTCTGGCTCTCTCCTAAGTGAAGGGACTTCAGGCTGTCCTCTTTTATTTCTCGAATTCCTTTCCTCATGGAGATTCATGGTCCACCTTCTAATCCAACAGATCTAAGTGTAAGCCCCATGCGAGCACAGCGAATTGACCTGAAGAGCTGTCATGTCCCCTGTTTATAGTTGATTAGGTGTCTTATTCTTAACTCAGCCTGGAGGAGCTTGCCAGTCATATGAAAAAGGAGACTACCTTAGTCCTTGGATGCTACGCCACATGATGCCTAAAAGTGGTCTTGTTGAAAGCGATAGATCCTTTGGATCTATCTTACAAAGGATAGATCCTTTGTAAGGATGTTGCAGCAGAGTTTATGATGAAGTGGTGTACTGTCTGCTTAGAAAGAGATCATTTTCTGTCCATTAGAAATGTCGTAGGAAACAGTCAGAGGGCTGTGACCCTGTGGGTGCTAGGAGAGGACTCAGAAACAAAGGGTGGGAGACGCTGGTGCTTACTAGATGCCCTTCTGATGTGGTACTTGCCTGTTCTCTGCCTGTTTTTGTGCTTGTTGCAAAATGGAGATTTGAAGGGAGCTCTTCTAGAGTAAAGAGGAAAAAATTCATGTATAATGTGGGGGCGCAGTGTTCTCATTGAGTAATGCGTTTTGCCTCAGTTATAGATAGAAATGATAATTAATAAAATTATATTTTCTAAGGGTAAAGTGGTCCAAAGTGGTATTTCATTCCAATGTTTTTGGATTTTTGAAGTTCTTCATTTTTCCATATATTCATTCATTCTAGCTTCTCTCTCATAAGTCTGCATCTATACTTTGGTTATTTGTTGGTTAGGATTTAGTATTTTTTTCTTACTAATTTGTGTGACCCCCTATATAATAAAGAAGTTAACCCTTTTTTATTTTGTGTAGTTCCTTTTTAAAACTAGAAACTGAACTCCCTCTTCCCCAGATTGGTAACTCTGCTACTTGAAAATGATAACTACGTTTCTCTAAAAAAAGATAAAACATAAAAGCTTTTAAAGAATTTTTTTTTTCAGTAAATCTCTCCTAGTCAGTATGAATGTTCTTCTTGGATATGCTGATAGCAGAAGGTCTTATATTTTATTCTGACGTTAAGCTCAGCACCCTTTCCCCTTTATCCCAAGTTGGACAAGACATAGACCACAGTTTAAATAACGTAACTGCCATTATTCAGAATTTGAATAAAATGGAGATTTACTAATGATCTTCTATTCTCCCAATGAAGAGGATTCATGTATTTTCAAAGATTGAAGGAGGTTTTTTTTTTTTGTTTTTTTTTTTTTACCACCAGCCAGCTGTTATTCATAGTCTATTGTACTTGCATATCACAACTTTTTAAAAGTATGGTTAATTCAATGTACTGTTTAAAAGACTAATTTGTGCAAATGAGGCTCTTAGAGTGAAACGTCTAAGTGGTGTGCCTGGGACTCCTTGTTCGCATGAAAGCTAGGAATTCAACCTAAGCATAGTATTGATTTAATGAATTTGTTAATCTGGATTTTCATTTGATTGTTTTACAAGACAGCTAAAGACTTCTATGTGTAGTGTAAATAACAAGGTCTGCTAAGGAGCTATAATAGGAGAATGATTAAGCCCAAAGAGTTTCTTTGACAAAGTGGTTATTTTTGAGTATGTTTTCAGAAATGTGGCATCTTAGGACTGTGGAGATTACCTCTCCAGGCTGCTAATAAAGTAGTATATTCCAGCCCATCTCTAAACATTGCAGTCAGTTTTAATTGGCTTTGGTTTTATAATTGTAGCAGTATCCATGGAGGGAAACTGCATTTACAATGTGTAATTGTTTCTAGGCTTCAGAAGCTAGCTTTACGCAATAATTGTACATCTACAACCCAACATCTGCGACTGCTCATCAGAGGACAAGACCAGGACTGCTTTCAGGTTGGTAGAGTGCCTGGTGCTGTTCCATGTTCTTTTAGACCACTTACCTGTGCATACCATTGGGTAGTGCTTCAAAAGCTTTGGGTTGGTTGATGGTAGTTTTATTTGGACTCCTGCTTTTTTGTATGCAGTGATTGTTTTAAATTATAGCTTCAGCACACTTTTGGTTCAGAAGAACGACTAACCAGTAACTGTGAGATCAGAATGCGTCCAAAAGAAGACATTCACATCTCTGTATTATTTGCACCTACTCGATTATCTTGTATGTTGGCTAAACTAGAAATTAAACAACTGGGAATTCGATCACAACCAGGCATTAAGTTCACGGTAAGATGATTTTATTGCTTTTTTTCCTCCTGTGGAGTTCTTACATGTTGTAACTATTAGTTTAATATTGGTAAATTATGTATACTCTGCTTTTTGTAAGTCAGAATAGGTGATTGCCTTGCTTTACAAACAAGTTAGGAAGTAACTAATGTACTTTGTACAAGTGTTGTATTTTGAGAGTAGTCTCCATAGTATTCCTATAGGAAACCATCTCTTCTTGTGCCTTTAAATTTCATTTCAGCTTGAGAATTTTGAAGTGTACCCAACAGGAACATATTTTTTGGTAAAACCAGATACTGCCTTTCCAAGTAAATTGTATTCTTTCAATTCAGCAACATATCTATTGACACCATTTACTAGACTCATCCAGAACTAGGGATACAAAGACGAGAGCTTTTTATATTTTGTTTCTTCCCAACATAATTTTTAAAAAGGATTTCAACTCATTTCTTTAGATTTATTTAGAGCAGTGAGAGATGAAGTTGGTGTATCATTGAGAAAAGGAAAGAAGGACAGGGTAATCAAACACAGTGTACTCCGTAAAAGTGCATACCTTTAAAACAACCCAGTTTTTGGCTGTGGGGCTGGAACTAAAATGTTGGTCTATTTTCTAGTGCTAGAGAAGGAATGTAATGAATTACAAGATTAGCAGTGCTTAGAAGGTTGTTTTTTTGCTTGTTTGTTTTTTGAGAGAGAGAGACTGAACAGTGAGGGGGGATAGGAGGAAGGGCAGCAGGAGAGAGAGAAAGAATCCCAACACAGGCCTCGATCTTATGACCCTGAGATCATGACCTAGCGAAAATTAAGAGCTGGACGCTTTACTTACTGAGCCACCCAGGCACCCTTGAAATGGTTTTTTTAAAACAGTAGATCTTTATGGCAAATCTAGCTTTTTTTTTTTTTTTAAAGATTTTATTTATTTATTTGTCAGAAAGAGAGCGAGCAAGAGCGAGCACAGGTAGACAGAGTGGAAGGCAGAGTCAGAGGGAGAAGCAGGCTCCCCACGGAGCAAGGAGCCCGATGTGGGACTCCATCCCAGGAGGCTGGGATCATGACCTGAGCCGAAGGCAGCTGCCCAACCAACTGAGCCACCCAGGCGTCCCAAATCTAGCTTTTTTTGATGCTGAAGCTTGACTTATTCTCTGTGGAGCTCTCACCTTGGCCCCATGAGCTGTGGTGGGCAAAATTGTTTAAAGATGTAAGTCGTCAGGTGCCTGGCTGGCTCAGTCAATAGAGCATGTGACTCTTGATCTTGGGATTCTGAGTTTTAGACACATGTTGGGGGTAGGGTTTACTTAATTTAAAAAAAAAAAAAAAAAAAGAGCATGTAAGTGTTGTCTTCAGGAAGAACATTCTTCTACGTGAGCTGAGGACACAGTGCCAGAGTACCACATAACCTAATGGTCTGGTTTCAAGTCAGAATCAGGTGGTTTGTGGAGAGGACTACATGGGCAAGCCAGTACCAATTATGAGGTCCCTAATTTAATTTTTCAAAACGTTAATTTAAGTGCATAACACAACTCAAAATAAGCTATTGGTGTTTTCAAGTTTGCAAGACATTCTTTGGAACACTTTATTTTATTTTATTTTTTAAAAGATTTTATTTATTTATTTGAGAGAGCGAGAGAGAGAGAGGGAAAGGGGCAGAAGGGGAGGAAGAGGCAGACTCCCCTCTGAGTGGGCAGCCTGAGCAGGTTCTTGCAGGACCTCAAGACCATGATCTGAGCAGATGGCAGACTTTTAATCAACTGAGCCAGCAGGCGCCTCTGAAACACAGTTTAATAATTAGGAATGATAGATCACTTTTAAAGGAGTGCATTTCTTTTGAAGATTTTTTATTTATTTGTTTGACAGAGATCACAAGTAGGCAGAGAGGTAGGCAGAGAGAGAGAGAAGGAGAAGCAGTCTCCCTGCTGAGCAGAGATTATGGGATTATGGGATTATAACCTGAGCCGAAGGCAGAGGCTTTAAACCCCTGAGCCACTCAGGTGCCCGAGGAGTGCATTTTTAAAAGATTATTTTATTAAAGATTTTATTTATTTATTAGAGAGATTCTGGGCTCAATCTCAGGACCTAGATATCATGACCTGAGCCAAAGGCAAACACTTAACTGACTGAGCCACCCATGTACCCCTGTTTATTTATTTTAGAGAGAGAGAGATAGAACACGTGTGTGTGAGCTGGGGGAGGGAACAGGAGAGAGAGAATCTCAGGCAGGCTCCCGCTGAGCTAGAAGCTCCATCCCAGGATCCTCAGATTATGACCTGAGCCAAAATAGTTGGATGCTTAATAAACCGAGCCACCCAGGTGCCACTTAAAGGAGTGCATTTTATTTTATTTTTATTTTATTAAAGATTTTATTTATTTATTTGACAGGCAGAGATCACAAGTAGGCAGAGAGACAGGCAGAGAAAGTAGGGAGAAAGCAGGCTCCCTGCGGAGCAGAGAGCCCGATGCAGGGCTGGATCCCAGGACCCTGGGATCATGACCTGATCCGAAGGCAGAGGCTTTAACCCACTGAGCCACCCAGGCGCCCCAAGGAGTGCATTTTAAAGGATATGGAAAGTTTGTTTTCCAGCACCATATCTATTTTCTTACATTTTTATTTATAGTCTTTATTCTTGAATCCTTGTTTTCTGATAGTGCTGAACCCTGTGGAAGCAGCCTGGCTTAGAGACCACACCGGTTGGCCCCTAAAGCCTGCCTCTAGTCTGCATTCTGGCTACCAGGGGGTCTGTCCTCTGGGAGTTGAGTTCTTGGCTTCTGTTCAGTCCCTTTGGCATACTTCTTTTCTCATGCTGGTAGATCAAAAGCTAACAGGAGTATAGAACAATAGATTTTGTTTCATTAACACATTTCATTTTCAAAATTGATAATTATTGGGAAGTTGAAAGAATTATATGGTGAACCCTCACATACCCTACCACTTAGATTCTACAATTAACATTTTGCTGTATTTCTTAGATCACATATCTCAACCATCCATTAGTTTGTCTCTTTTTTTTAAGCATTTCAAAGTAAATTACTGACATCAGTATGTTTCACCCTGAACGCTTCTTAAGCAAGTTTATCTATACTAATCTTTTACTCCTTAATCATCTAAGCTTGGCTTGTATAACAATGAAATAATTTAGCATACCTAAAAATTGGAAGGTAAATAATTTTGCAACTCTTTGATTTGTTTTTGTCCTAAGAGAAGTTCTTTAATATAATGCTGGACTGGAATTGGGGTAACTAGCCAAAGTACACAAGAAATAATAGTTGTATTAAATTTGTGAAGGTTTTTTTTTTTTTCTGTCTATAATTTAATCTTCTTTCTGCTTACATAAAAAATAATTTTGGATATATGTATTTTCTGCTCATAGATACCTTTGTCTGGATATGGAGGAACAAGTAATCTTATTTTGGAAGATGTTAAAAAGTTATCTGACAGTTACATGGTAACAGTGAATGACTTAATACCTGGCAAAGAAAGTAGAATTGTTTTTTCTGTTCATAACACTGGCTCTCGGGCAGCTTTTGTTAAAGCAGTAGGCTTTAAGGATTCTCAGAAAAAAGTTTTGCTGGATCCTAAAGTTTTAAGGATTTTTCCAGATAAATTTGTGCTCAAAGAAAAATCACGAGAAGTAAGTATAAGTTTCTGCACTAAAAATATTGGACTCATTTTTAGGTTAAATTAATAATTACATGTTTTATGGCTAAAAACTAGTATTTGAGAGTAATGAAGGAATGGGAATACTTGATCTTCCTAGAAATTCTGTCATGTACATCCATGTGTATTGACTGCCTAGGCTCATATGATATTTAACTCACAATGAAATGACTTAAGAAAAATATTTAATATTCACTCATGATTTTTTTTCCTTGGCATCAGGATGTTACTATAATATATAATCCATCAGTCAGGGAGAGCAATTATACAACCACAACAGAACTGTCAACTATATACTTCTTTGGTGGTGATGAAATTTCAAGACAGCAATATCGAAGGTAGGTTATTTATCTTAGATGATGTTGGAAACTCTTCAGTAGAAATAATGAAAGCTTAAAAATGGTTTGGGATTTGAAAGTTATAGAACATGCTCAGCTACTTATTAGTAAACTGGTGGCTGAAAAAATCTTGGTAAAATTTGTATAGCTGATAGTCCACTATGATAGTCTAATTTATGAGGAAGAAATGTGTGTAGGAAACCCATTTGCCATATTTGCATTATGCCTTCTTTTCTAGACATATATATTGTGCCTCTTCTCCTTTACGCAAATAGGAACCTTAGACTTCATAATAGGATGATGTTCCTAATGACGATAGGTCAATTTTAGAACAGATTTAGGAACTACTGAAAGAATATATTGTGTATAAACACACCTTACTTATTTGTAGTATTTCTGGGAGTCTTGTGAATTATTTGAAAGGATTAAGTTGTACTTAGAAGTGTTGTACTTTTCTAAGTTGTACTTAGAAAAGGAATAAGTTGTACTTAGAAAGTTGTACTTAGAAATACCCTTAAAAAGGGTATTTAACTTGACTGGCTTAACGCATGTGCTTCTAGAAAATTTGGTACTTCTAAATATACTTTAATACACAAAAATATCAAATTTAGACATTTAGATTTAGGTGTGATTTAAACATAGGTAACTTTGCATGGTGAATTCAAGAGTTCTTGCATTATAAAATTTTATTTCCTAGCCTACAGGGCCTGAATATAAAATAAGTGAAGCTCACAACATTTCATCTGTCAGTAGGAAATCATTCACTCCCAGTAGGAGAGTGTTACATGAATATACCAGTATTTTCTTCATCCAACCGTTTGTGCTCTGCTTTGTGTTATTCTGATACATAATTTAGGAAATCGTTTTATTTTTAATTTGTTGAGGATTGTTAGACCCTTTAAAAAGAGACTTGAATGATAGATAGCTACATGATGTTAGAATAGACCCAGTATAAAGAGCTCAACCTTGAACCTGGTTTTGTTTCTCAATTAAGTATTTTAAATATAGAAACTGGCATTTGGAGAAATTAAATTACAGGTTTGCGTTTTTTTCCCCCCTTTATCTCTACCGGGATATAGAAATGAGCATATTGTTTTAGAACTCCTCTTTGCCACATATACATAGTAATGAGATTTCTTTTGTTTGTGAACATCTGAGTATTACAGAGAAATTTACATTTCTGTTCTCTTACCTCAGAGATTCTTTAGAAGAGGTCAGGTAAAATACAGTCACATGGCAATTTAAACGTTTTCTCTCTGACAACTCTTACTTATATCATGTTCTTGCCATATTCTTTTTTTTTTTCTGAGACAGATTTCTAACTATGATCAAATTCATACAAATATTGAAAAATGTAAGACCTGAAAAGAAGCTAATTTCACTCTTCTTTCTACCCTCATTTTAGGGAGCTCTTGTTTTAATGTTAATATTTCACTGAAAGTGATGATACTGTACTACCATGTATAACTTTGAAGGGAACTTCCAAAATAGATTTTCTTTTAAAAATTACTTATATTAGGATTTAAGACATGAGATCTATAAACCAACACATTATGCATGCTGTTTGTGAGATTTGCCAAATACACTAATGAAAATCTAATTTATGTAAAATCATTTTTGAATAAAAATCTCTATTGGCAGAGCCCTATCTCATAAACCAGGGATCATAGAACACGTACTTCCAGAACATAGTGTGCTGCAGCATGTTGATTTTGCGGAAAAATTTCAGGATGAGTTACTAGTAACTGAAGGTAAGAATTTCAACATGTCTAACTACTACAAATGACTCAAAAGATTTATCTAGGTCCAGTGATGTGTTATAGGGTGGAAGAGTATTAGATTATGGAGTCAGGCTGAGTTTGAGCCCCATTTCTGCTGTGTGACTCGGGACATCACTGAGCTTGTTTCCTTTTCTGGAAATGAGAGCTATAATACCTAACTTCTCATCCAGAAGGAGTTGTTGTGAAAATAAAATGAGAGAGCTTTGCTATATAAATGTTGGATATTATTAATGTATTGTGGCACCTATTCTATGGATAGACTTATAAACTGGAGGAGAATGGTCATTATTAAACTCAAAGTAATTACTGTTTAAGGTTTAATGATTGCAAACTTGAACTCATTTTGAGATTTCTGTGTCTGCTGTGCAATATATGGAGGGGGATGTGACAGTGGGGAACAAAATCCAAAATAGACAGCTGTGGAATAATTCCACCCTAGATTTTTAGCTGTATTTGAGCTGAATCATTTAAGCATCTAATGGTGTTTATTACTGTTAAAAAATATATGTACTGAGACATACAAATTGTGTAATAATGGACAGATTTTTGTCACAGTGTTGTTCATAACAGCAGGAAGTCAGAAGTAACTTCAGTGTCCAAGAATAGGGCATCGTTTAATTATGTAATAGAATATGTTGAAGCTCTTAAAACAGTATGACTCTATATTAAATGACAAGAGAAATCTCTTCATTAATTAAGAAAAACTTTTAAAATTTACATATTAAGATCTCATGGTAAAAATAATGTGTCTATATACAGCTACGTAGGTAAAATTGCAGGAGTATACACACCAACTATTGACAGTGGTTATGTTCTGGTAATAGAATTTCAGGTGGTAGTGTTTCCCCCCTCCCCATTTTTGTTACTTAGTTTTTTAATGGTAAAATATATATTACTTCTAAGATATGAAATGATAAAGGAATATTTATGCCTATGTAGAGGTGATGTAGAATAGTCTGTGATCTTTTTGGTAATTAGGAGTCTAGATCATCTACTCAAAGGGAAGGTAGGGGTGGATTAGTTAAAAAAAAAAAAAAGTGAAAAGATTTGAAATGGATCTTGTCAGCAGTTTAAGGGAGCTGAATATGGAAAGAACCTTGGATTTGGAATTGAAACAGTGTAAAGCCATGCCTGTCAGTTTATCTCCTCTGAGCTTTACCTTCCTCCTGCCTTTATTGTAAGAAAGATCTCAATAAATAAAGGAGTTAAACTGAATTATGCTTTGTAGACAGAAGCACTTAGTAACATACTACAACAGTCCTGAATACTGTGATTAAAAATAGGTAGATGGGTTTGTGGTGGTTCAGAAGTTGGCACAGTTGCATGATTTGGCAACAACATCACACAGGTGATTAATGTGTGGTATGAAAAGGGCCATGATGGATGTGTGTTTAGGAATCTGGAGAATATAGGGATGCCTCAGTGGCTCGGTTGAGTGTCTGCCTTTGGCTCAGATCATGATCTCAGGTTCTTGGGATCAAGTCCCACATCCGACTCCCTGTTCTGCAGAGAGTCTGCTTCTCCCTCCCCCTCTGTGTTCTCTTTCCTTCTCCTGCATTCTTTCTAATAAATAAATAAAATCTTAAAAAAAAAAAGGAATCTGGAGAATATAGAGAAAGGATACCCCATTTAAAATGAGGTGACTCTTGAAGTATCTTGAAGAATGAGAAGTTGACAAGATGCAGAAGATGGGGACCAGAATGGGGAAGGATAGTCCAAAGAGATTTGCATGTACAGAAATTCAAGAAATGTGTTATGTTAAGGGTCATGTTGACAAACCCAACCAGGAGCTTAAGTAAGCTGTCAAGACTCCCATCTAAGATGGGGTTGAGTTGGGACTTCAGGTAGGTCTTTGGGACACCAGAGTACTAGAATCCTTGAGATGGTATATTATCCAGAGGAAAGGAGGAACCAATCCTACTTTGTCTTGTGTTGGTTAGTATAGTAGATCACCTGTGAGAATGTTGCAGTTGAACTTTTTATATGGTTATTTGAACACGTTATCATTACAGGTATTTATAATCTTGCTTTTGCAAGACAATACGATTTGCGGCAAATATTTTCGTACTTGATTTAAATTTTTATGGTCCAATATCTTGGTTATTATAAATGTCAATTTACACTTAGTGTGTTCTTTTAAAAATTTTTTCATTTAAAAAGTATAATTCTTGGGGCGCCTGGGTGGCTCAGTGGGTTAAAGCTTCTGCCTTCCGCTTAGGTCATGATTCCAGGGTCCTGGGATCAAGCCCCACAAAGGGCTCTCTGCTCAGTGGGGAGCCTGCTTCCTCCTCTCTCTCTACCTGTCCCTCTGCCTACTTGTGATCTCCATCTGTCAAATAAAGTCTTTTAAAAAAAAAGTGTAATTTTTAATGTCCAGCTTATTACTTTTTTTAAGTAGACTCCATGCCCAGCATGGAGCCCAATGGGAGCTTAAACTCATGACCCTGAGATCAAGATCTGAGCTGAGAACAAGAGTCAGACAGAGGCTTAACTGACTGAGCCACCCAGGCTCCCCTCTTAATGTTTTATTTAAATGTGGAATACAAGGATGTTCTGTAAAATTTCTTGTGTATACAAATTTGGGTGGACTAAGCTAGAGATGTTCAACTCTAGCACTATTTTATTAATCACCAAATTTAGTAGTAGTATTTCTGGGTTTCTAGATTTGCTAAAGTTAAATGTCTGTGAGACCACCACTTATAAATTGTGTATCCTTAACCTCTTTGTGCTTCAGATTCCTCATCCTTGAAGTAGAGATAATACATACTTACCTCAAAGAGCTGTTGTGAAGGCTGACTAGATTAATATGCACAAAGGGATTAGAATAGTACCTGGCCCACAGTCAGCTTGTTGCATATGGAGTTTTAAGCATATTAATACTCTAATGCTCACAATAACTTCTGAGATGAATTGTTACTTTATATTTATCCTTGAGGAGACTAGGGTTTAGAGAGGTTAAGTTGCCAAATTCAAAGCCAGAGCCTGAGCTGCCTATGATTTCATGCTAGTCAGTAGAGGTAAACATCAATTGTCACTCATCCTCAACCTTCTTAAGAAAATAATTTTCTGTGGTGGTTAATGTGTAAGTTTATCTGTTACTTTGTGGTGTGATTATGTGAAGATTCATGTATTTCAAACATTATTTTCTGTTTCAGTATATGATCTTCCCCAACGGCCTAATGATATTCAGCTCTTTTATGGAAACATGCGTAAAATTATACTTTCAGTAATTGGAGAATTCAGAGATTCCAGGTCTAGCAGTGAATTCCTTCAGTCTTCTTCCAAAGCTGACTCAGAATCTAAAAGGTAAAATAGACAAACAAAACATCTTTCACCAGATTTCAAGATAATTTAATTCATAGTAGAGCTGATCTTTTCTCTGTACTTTTTTGCCTCCCAAAATGTTTATTTCATCTTTATATTTTAGTTTAAGTTGAAATAATTTCAAATTTATGGAAGAGTTTAAAAATAGAATATATGCTGCCTCCATTGAGATTCCTGAGTTGCTAACATTTTACCACATTTACCTTATTATTTTATACATGTATATATATAACTTTTTTCTGAATCATTTGCGGGTATAATGACCAGTTTGTCCTAAGTTTCCTGAAAACACAGACCTTCTTCCAAATAGCTATAGTAAACTCATCAAAATTAGGACCTTAGTATTGTTAAAGTGCTAAGATCTAGTCCACAGATTCCATGCAAATCCCCCAGTTCCCTAATAAAGTTTTATGTATTTGAATCAAAGAAATAAGCAAGAAATCTCCTCTTTGGTTCTGAGTCTAATCTGAGATCACACCTTACATTTAGTTAGCCTGTCTTCTTTATCCTTTTTGAACATAGAGCACTTCCTCAGTCTGTCCTCTTTCATGAAAGAACAGAGGGTTGCATCATCAACCCAGAGCCACAGAATCAATTACCCAGAACTAAGCTTTAGTAATAATTTTAGATGAAAACATGAGGAAATTGGGATTGCTAATGATGCTTCCTAGGCACTTTTTGCAACATTAATACTCTACTCTGACTCTTACTGTCACAAAACAAACTGAGGGTGACCGGGGGAGGAGGTTAGGGAGAGGGTGGTCGGGTTATGGACATTGGGGAGGGTGTGTGATATGGTGAGTGCTGTGAAGTGTGTAAACCTGGCAATTCACAGACCTGTATCCCTGGGGCTAATAATACATTATATGTTTATTAAAAAATTTAAAAAAAAAAACTGGTTCAAATTTAACATGAGGTTTCTAAGTTGTGCATGCGATTATCCGTTGCTTACACAAAAGGGGGAGCTATTTCAGTTACAAAAGCTATTTTATACTTGTGTAATTACATACTTTATGTGATATTTTTTCAAACAGCTGTGCCACATAAATTCATAAATTTCAGATTTCTTTACCATAACCAATACTAGACAGACCAGGAATATCCTTTTATAAGCATATCATAGAAAAGTAAATTAGTGTGTTTGCTGGGAAATGTCATTAGGAAGATCACAGGGAATTTGACCAAGTTATCCTTCTTTTTTTCCTGGGCATTCCCTAGTAAAAAGTGGGGGAAAGGGTGCAGGCAAGCTGCTAACTGTTTTCTTGCCAGTGACCTTGATGTTTTTGTATAGACCAGTTACTTTGTAAAATGTCCCTCACACCATGGAAGTGATGCTGTTTGTTTTCTCAGTACATCTTCTCAGGTAACGAACAATGCTGATTTGTCCCATTACTAGAAATGTTTTATTGCTTAATTAAAATGGTGTCTGCCAGTTTCTCCACTATAGTTAATGAATGACTTAAAGGGAGATCCTTAGAGATAAGGAGTATCATGTTTCTTTTCACACTTGTAGCACCGCAGTGATGATTATTGCCCGAATCCTGTTAGTATTGTCTTATTTACCAAATGGTGATTTTCTAATTCTGTGTTTCTACATTTTCTACTTGTCTTTCACGATGAAGAAGAGATTTACCTTACCCTCTTTTATGTACTTACTTCAGGGCAGACTGCTGGATTCAGTATTAATCCTTTACTGTCACCATTTGGTCACTTAACCTGGCTCATTATTCACTGGCACAATGGATATTCGAGGTTTCATGTATGCTTTCCCTGTCCCAGTCCTGGAATAGAAGTCCTGAGTCCTTTTGGTAGAGAATAGTATTAGAAACCAGGATATGAGTAGTAAGTGTGCTGTTGCTTTTCAGGTGTTACTACTTCTAGGACCCCTCAGTGGTCACAGCTAGGAAATACATGTATTTATATATACATCCCCATGTATCCAAATCCGTTTATAAATATGTTGAAACCATGAGTTTACACTGATATCTCCAGTACTGAGAAACCTGGCTTCATTATCCTCAGTATATTTGGATTTATGCAGTTCTCCTGTTTTTAACATCTTCTCATCATGTGGGCTCTCCTTAGCTCAGTGTTGCCAACTCGTATTGGCTGAGAGTTCTCTGGAAGTTGCAGCCACCAACTGAGGGCTAACACACCTACCTAGTGCCTCCAACTCATTCCAGCTTGCCTTCTTCCCTATATTTAAAAAAGCAAAACAAAAAAAAAAAAAACAAAAACCTTATTAGAGTACAACTCATATGCAATATCCTTTTAGTTTCAGTTGTACATCATAGTGATTTGATATTTTTATGCATTATGAAATGGT
The DNA here is from genome assembly GCF_011764305.1 of Mustela putorius furo. Taxonomy (NCBI): domain Eukaryota; kingdom Metazoa; phylum Chordata; class Mammalia; order Carnivora; family Mustelidae; genus Mustela; species Mustela putorius. The sequence continues at coordinate 5,960,053 of NW_025422010.1, read as the reverse complement.
GCCCACAATAAGTCTAGTTACCATCTGTCACCATACAAAGTTATTAAAATATTATTGACTATATTCCCTAAGCTGTTTATTACATCCCCATAATTTATTTTTTAACTAGAAGTTTGTACCTCTTAATCCCCTTCACCTGTTTAACCCACACCCAGCCCCTCTCCCACCCCCTGAAACCAGCAGTTTGTTTCCTGTGTCTAAGAGTCTGTTTCTGTTTTGTCTGTTCATTCATTTTGTATTTTAGTTTCCACATATAAGTGAAATTATTTAGTATTTGTTTTTCTCTGTCTGACTTATTTCACTTAGCTTAATACCCTCTAGGTGCATGTTGTCACAAATGGTTAGATTTCATTCTTTTTTATGACTAATATTCCACTGGGCATATAAACAGCATCTTTATTCATCTATCATGGACATAGGTTATGTTGATATTTTGGCTATTTTAAATAATGCTGCAGTGAATGTGGGGATGCATATATCTCTTCAGATTTGTATTTTCATTTTCTTTGGATAAATTGCTGGATCATATGGTACCTTTACTTTCAATTTTTTGAGGAACCTCCATACTATTTTCCATAGGGGCTTCAGTTTGCATTCCTACCAGCAGTGCACAAGGGTTCCCTTTGCTCTCCATCTTTGATAATAGCCAGTTTGAGAGGTGTGAGGTGATTTCCTGTGGTTTTGATGATTAGTAATGTTGAGCATCTTTTCTTTCTTTTTGAGCCATCTTTTCATGTGCCTCTTGGTCATCTGTATGTCTTCTTTGGGAAAATGTCTATTCAAGTCCTCTGCCCATTTTCTAAATCAGGCTTTTTCCTTTTTTTGGTACTGAGTTGTATACGTTCTTTCTGTCATCTGGATATTAACCTTTTATCAGATAAATGATTTGTAAGTAGGTTTCAGTAGGTTGCCTTTTCATTTTGTTTTGATGATTCCCTTCACTGTACTAAATAAAGCTAGTATCTCAAATTATTCCAAAAAATAAAAGGAAAGAAGGACTTCTTTTATGATGCCAGCATTACTCTGATATCGAAACCAGGCAGAAACACCTTAGAAAAAGAAAATTACATGTCCGTATCCTTAATGAACACAGATGTAGAGATACTCAACAAAATATTGGCAGACTGAATTCAACAATATATTAAAAGGATTCCTATGCTTCTAATGATAATTCTTTTTTCTAAGATATTCAATCAAAGAGTTTAAAATAGTTGTTAAATAGATTAAAAATTATATCAAAAACCAATTAAATTGTGAGGAGCTGGTTTTTAGGAAAATAAACAACCAAGAAGCAGCTCTATAATCTGTAAAAAATTGTTTCTGACTTTTAGCTGGTACCTGCATTATATCTCTGTCTCTGGGGCAGTAGAGGTCTGATTGGAAAAGGAGCAGGTGAGAGGGCAGTGGGTAAGAGGGTGAGGAGAAGATTCTTCTCGTCTGTTGAGTGTCTGCTTGAAATAAAGATGGAACTCTGCTCTGTGGTAGGAGAATTTGGGCACCACCCAAGTGAACTTGTTAAATCATATGCTTCTATGATTACAAAATTCATTAGAATTACAATTTTTTGTAATCTAAGGCTAAACACTTTTTAACACTTAATAAAAATCTTAAACCTTATCAGCATTTCTTACCATAGTATTTTGCCCAGAAGACTTTCTTTGATGTTAGCATCATGAAACCAGTTATCATTGTACAGTTATAGATACATTAAGAGTTTTCTTTTTAAAAATTCTTAATTTTGGGTGGTTTTCTCATAAATCTTTTTAAGAGACTTCAGATGGCATGCTAAGTCAAGACCGGAAAGAAATTAAATCAGTATTCTAATGAAAGATTAGTATAACAATATTTGAACTATACTGTATTTTTATACATTACTTTAAGAATACACAGTGAAGGGGCGCCTGGGTGGCTCATTGGGTTAAGCCTCTGCCTTTGACTCAGGTCACGATCTCCGGGTCCTGGGATCGAACTCCGCATTAGGTTCTTTGCTTGGTGGGGAGCCTGCTTTCCCCCCTCTCTCTACCTGTTTGTGATCTCTTTCTCTGTCAAATAAATAAAATCTTTAAAAAAAAAGAATACACAGTGAACAATTTTTATTCCATGAAACATACACAGTATATTCCATAATACACTTTCAGTTTTATCTAAATATTTTTAGATTTATGAAGAATTAATATAAAAATATGACATGGTCTGGCTTTTTAATCTTTTTTTAAAAGCAGAAATATAATATTTTAATATACAGCTTCTATACAACCAAAAAGTGAAACATTGCAATAAAATATTGGCGAGAAAACACAGTATTTCATTTATAGTGCATGGCAAATGGTTAACATCCTTAGTCATAAGCTTTTTAGTTTTTGATATTTTTTAAAGATTTTATTCATTTATTTGGTAGAGACACAACGAGAGAGTGAATACAAGTAGGGGAGCAAGAGAAAGAGAAGCAGGCTTCTGGCTGATCGGGGAGCCTGGTATGGGGCTCGATCCCAGGACCCTGGGATCATGACCTGAGTCGAAGGCAGACACGTAATGACTGAGCCACCCAGGCACCCCAGCTTTTTATCATTTTTAATTTCTTTCCTCTCCCCATCTCTCTTTCTGTTTCTACAGTGAACCTGAAGGTCCTGGGAAGCATGGTGGCAATGTTTCTTTGGATGTTTTACCAGTTAAGGGTCCTCAGGGTTCTCCACTTCTTTCACAAGCTGTTTGCCCACCCCAAGATAAATCATCCTCTAAGGAAATGTGGACTGTCCAGCCTGAACACTTGATTTTGATGGCCCCTTCTTGTGAGTATATCAGTAACAACACAACAGCAGTGCACTCTGGAAACCAGGGCTGAACTCACTCTGAGCCCATTGTTCATCTAGGAAATATACTTGGAGTGTATACAGATGTGACTAATGCCTTATGCAGGTCCTCCTCTCCCCTACTGAGTGAGACCTAACTCACACGCAACCTTTGCATTGTCCAGCACAAGGCCATTGTTCTCATTCCAAGCTTCCAGTTCTCCATCTGGCTGGGCCACTAGTCCATGGGCCCTTTCTACCACCACATTCCTTGCCCCAAAGATCTCATTTGGTACTTCGCATGTTTTACTCTTCACATTGATATGGTTGCTTCAGAGTAGGAATAAATCTGGTACCACTGTATGTGCCCAAGATAAGACCAGATGGTAACAATTTCCAGATGTCCTTTTACCTCTTTGCTCAGTATCATTGTAGTTTAAGAGTAAACACAATGTTTGTTTTTTTACCAGGGATTTGAAATTCCTATAAAGCAAAATTAAGTTGGTAGACTAATGAATTTAAGATTCTTTTTTACTATTTATTAATGTTTGGGGTTTTTTTCACTAATGCTAAATGTAAGTTATATTTTATTTCTCTGATATAATAGGTGATCTGGCAAAAACTGCATGTTTCCAGATTTTAAATAATTCCGTTATGTTACTGAAATTTGAATTGTATTGGCCGGCACATTGCCTTACTGTAACACCACAACATGGATTTATCCCACCAGAGTAAGTATGACTTCCCTTCCCTCGAGGTTGTTGTTCAGATGTTAGCATGGTGACTTTTGAAGGATTAGATATTATGCCATTTTAATTTATTCAGTAGAATTTTGTCATATGCTCCCTATACAGAGTTCCTTGTGTTTTTGTGAGACCACACTGAAATTTAAGATTCATGCTCCTTAGCAGAGTAGAGCCCACGTCCATGGCCACTTATAGTGTATATAGCGTAAAAGAGTTAAGAGATATGAGTGAGGTGGGAAAGATTTCCTGAAGTAGAAAACATCAGATTGTGCGGACATGTTACTCTGCATACCAAATTACAAAACAGGAGATGCAGCTGGGCGGATGATGAGGGGTGGTGGTCCCTAAAGCCCAGATGGTTCTGTCCTTCATTACCTTGGGTCTGGCTCAACTTATTCTGCTAGTTTTGTCTAACAGACATTTTATAGACAAAGCTTCCTGACTTTTAATATGTCTGAACCATAACCTGGCTGGCCATTTTTTACAAATAATATTCTAAGAAGGAAGTCTTGGGGACCAGATGCTGATAAGCAGCTGTCCTCTCTGCGCAGCTTAATTATTAATAGGAGGTAAAGCTGCACTTCTGCAGCTTTTCAGGGACTTCGTCTGGGTTGGCACAGAACATCCACAGGTGCAGGTTGCTTCCTATTTGGGAATGGAAGCTTCGCAGAAGAGCAACATGAAGTTACTTACTTTTGCAAAGTGATGAAGTATGCATTTTAGAAGAGTTATAGTTGACTAATACTGACCTAAGGTAGGGTTAGGGATACTCCAGAGAAACATTCGTAGGACCAAAGCAATGAATTAAACATTTACTAATTAATGGTTGAAAAGATAGGGAAATGATAGAGTAGATTGTTCACAAATAACTTTTAACATCATCCCACACATTTAGCTGTTAGGAATGGAAAATAATCTTGCTCTGCCATTTTTTTTAAAAGATTTTATTTTATTTGAAAGAGAACATGAACAGTAGGTAAGGGGCAGAGGGAAAGAGAGAAGCAGACTCCCCGCTGAGCAGGGAGCCCAACTCAGTTCTCACTGAGATCATGAACTGAGCCGAAGGCAAGATGCTTAACTATCTGAGCCACCCAGGCACGCTTGCTCTGCCATTTTTGACATGTGTGCCAAAGTATCTTTTACAACTTTTTTTGTTTCTTCTGAGTCACAAATCTGATTACATTGTCCATGTTTAAAAGTCATCTTTGACATTCCATAGCTCTTGAAGAGGACAGTGAGCTCAGAAAGTTTTAGCAATTGGATAAAAAGGAATCTTACTCATTTCTTTTCCATCCCGCTCCCTTTTTCTTACAGTTTTCTTTCCTGCTGTTTCATTCTCTGTGTATGGTAAACGGTATCATTCTTTGTTATCAGATGGCTCAGAGCTTTTGTATACTGGTCCTGTGCTCTAGAAATTTTTATTTTGAATTGCTTTTTAAATGGTATTTCTACAATATGGTCTGTTTTTACATGAGTTTTCCCCTTAGGTTCATGGGTTTATGCCACTCAACTTTTTGTGAGCCATGAGTTGGGGCTGTTGCAGAATCAGACATGTCCGGGATCTCACCTCTTCTCTGCTCTTTGTGAACAACAAGGAGAGCTGGGCATTGATAGAACAGTATTTATAACTTGTGGTTGTTGCTGTTCAAGTATAGGATATTCTTGGTTTTCATTATTAAATTATTTTTTCCAGGAGTAAGCTACAAATTCTTGTGAGTCCTAATTCCTCCTTATCTACAAAACATTCAATGTTCCCATGGAGTGGTTTAATCTATGTACACTCTGACAATGGACAGAAGGTATTTTAAGTGTTTGTTTTTAAGCAGCATTTTTCCTGTTTTGCAACTTAAGTGTTGTGATCCTTATTAGCATTTACTTTTCAGAAGTGAAATGAAGGGGCCTGTCCTTTCAGCCGGGCTAGATGTATTCATAGAGAGAGCTTAGCACAGACTTTTTCCATTAGTGATCTGAATGATTCTCCTGGATGGGGCAGAAATGGAAAGTGGAGCCTAGAAACCACTATTGATTTGTAAAATATGCATTGAAAAAGAAGGGAGTTGGGAGAGTCAAAGATTTACTTTGAGATCTGAGTAAATTTTCTAATGCATCCGTGTTTCATTTGTTTGGCATTACTTTTCTCCACCATGTTTTAAAAATAAGAATTGTTTCTTTAAAATGATAGATCCACTTGTGTCTTACCGCCTAAATTATTTGGCTCATTTCAGAAAATTGTGAAAGTTCAAATTCGAGAAGACTTAACCCAGAAAGAACTCCTTGCTCACTTGACCACCAGCACATTTGGAATCCTTTCTCCGGGAGCTGAGCCTGCAGTTGGTCATCTGGTGAAACCAGTGACAAAACCACGTTCCACAAAAGTTGAGATAAGAAATAAGACTATTACTTTTCCTGCAACAGAACCTGGTGAAACCTCAGGTCTGGTATCACAAGGTTATATAATTCAAATGATCACGGTTTTGTTGAGTCTAACACTGTTTTTAGTGACCTTCGTTGTAGTGACAGGGATAATATTGTCCCCTATTTCAGGAGATACTCAGGTTGTCATTGGCAGTCACTTCAATCACAGGCCAGATTGGAGGAGCTTAAAAATTGTAAAATGTTAAATCTAGGTATTTAAGAACTCTGTGTATTCTGGGAGTCTCATATTCCACCTGGTCAGAACCATCCCTCCTCAGTTCTCACTGGGTCTTTTACCAGACCTCCTAACTAGTTAGCAGCTGAAGAAGAGGAGAAAGTAGGTAAAACCTGGTTCCGTCCCTCACTAATGAGACTGAAGCACTGAAAGAGGTTAAATAGATACACTCAGTTTCCCCATTTGGAAAATGGCTGTCATAGTCAACGATTCTCACGGAGGGCTTTGAGGTGTAAATGAAATAAGGTATTTAAGGTGCTCGGCATAGTGTTTGGCACATAGTAGGTACTCAGTATTGCTAGTACTCCTCCAGGGCCCCGTGAACCCTGCTTTTGCTTGCCCCCCTTCACCTCCCTGTGATGGCTCATCTAAGTGACTGAGGTTGCATGTGGGACTTGTTGGAAAGGGTGTGGGCCTTCTGTCACCTGGCCCTCACTCCCTGCCTCTCTCACTGGCTTTGTCTTGCACTCACATTCAATTTCCACTGCCCATCCAGCCTGTCCCTCCCTGGTCATCGCCTGTCCACTCACTCCATCCTCCCCGTTCGCATCCTCTAGGAGTTCCAGCGGCTCTCTGGCCTCATTCCGATGTCCAGGCCACTAGGCCTACTACCTCCTCACTCTCCCGCACCCAGGTCTCGGCCACTTCTGCTTGAATTCTGTCATCTGTCACTGCAGTTATGCCTTAGGAATGCTCTTAACTGCTGTGTGCCCCTCCCTCTGCGGTCCTGCGCGGCAAGATCCTAAGCCAAGTCAGACCCAGCCGCCTCCCAGCTCTGTGTCTCCTGTAGCCGAACCTCGCTGCCAGAGGAAACGGTGGCCGCACCCGCACATTTGTGGTCTCTGTTCTCAGATGCCACTGGGCACCAGGCTGTTCTAGCAGCCCTCCTTGGTGTGTGTCCTTTCCCGTTTCCTGTAGTCATTCGACATCTTCACTCTTCGTGCCCCTCCCCGGCTCCTGGTTTCTCTTCCCAACTCTCGATTTTGCCTCACACATCACTGCAAATACAAAAGCCATTAGACTAAGTGGGAGGCTTCTGCTTGCATCCCAAATGAACCCTTCTGCCCAGAATCTAGGCCCATCTATTCTTGCCATCTCAGGGCCTTCCTCTGCCCCTTTTCTCTCCCTTTGTTGATGCCTTTCCCTTGGCACACAGTCCTCTCTGCCATCACGTGTCTAAGGAATGCCTTTCTCGGCCCCACATCTCCTTACTATCTCCCTGCTTCCTCGACACCCCTTCCTCATGGAAGGATCGTGCTCCCTGCCTTCATTTCCTCGGGCTGTAACGGAATTGGTGCTGCCACCTGCCTTGACCCCACTATCAAGGTCACTGAAAAGGGAGTGTGTCCTTGATAGGTCTTTGTTAATTTGACCCCTCAAGGCTGGGGTCAACCACTCCTTCTTCCTTGGACTACTTTCTTGTGCCTCTCCCAGTTTTCCCTGCTTCACAGGCTCCTTCTCAGGTTTCACTGATGACTCTTTCTTCCTGGGCCCGCCTGTGTCCCCTTCTTTATCTTGGCTCTTCCTGCATGCTGCTCAGCTTCTGCCCTGTTGGCATCTCACAAACAGAACTCCTGTTTTACCCATGAAGCCTGCCTCCTCCAGCTCTACCCATGTCTGTAAGTGGCCCTGCTATCTGCTCATTAAGCCAAATCCCTGGAAGTTATTTGCTGTCTTCTCTCTCCCTCTTCCCACACAGTCCACTAGCAAGTCCTTTGCAGTCCGTGTTCAGAATGGATCCCCTGTCTGCCTGCTCCTTTTCCTCCCACTGCCTTGACTCAAGCCTGATAGACGCTACCCCACGTGTCTTCTCTCCATGCAGCTGTTGCTGAGGCGTCTTACCAGGGAACCTCATCTACTCTGACCCCCTTGTGGTCTCTCCTCTCCACAGCAGCCAGTAACTCTGTAAATTAACATGAAAATCATCTTACAGCTCTCTTGCTTAAGCCCTTCATTATCCTTTGATTAAATCCAAAACAAGATATCTGTCAAATTTGATTTTGTTAGAAAATACTGTAAATTCCCATGGAGCTTCTCTGAGGATCTGATGAGTGTATTTTTCCCCTCTGATGAGGTAATTAGTCATTATTATACAGTATCACAGTAATCTGCTTGTTTACTTACATCTCCAAGAATTGTTTGACTTGTGACATGTGTGTTCTTGTAGAAAATTTTCTGGAACTTGAAAATCATGGTAACACAGAAGTAAAGTGGCATCTGTCATCCTTAGCTCCCCCTTACGTCAAGGTCAGTAATAATTACCTTAAATATATTCATTTTAATGTTTAAACTTTACTCAGGGTGTTTTTATACTGAATTATGAACATAGGTTGAGATTATTGGGCTTTTTTTGGTCCCACTAATTCACTTACTTGATTTTTCTCTATAGATGGGCCTAATACATGCCCCATCTTTTTCACAAGATTGTTTTTAGAGTCAGATTAGAAAGTATATTTGGAAATATGTGCTTGCTCATTTAATGCTACCTCCTACAATCCTGATTTTTATCTGAAAATAACTTTATTTTGAAAAAACTTGAAAGTTTTATTATGGAATATTGTGTGCATGTGCACATGCACATGCATTTTTCTTTTCCACAGTCTGGGTACTGTTCCGTGTTTTCAGCCAGTAGGAGCTAGTGTAGGAGACAGACTCTTTGTCAGTGAGTGCTAGCCGACCCTATACTGCAAATGGTCTCCAGCATTGGGCTCTATACCTGAATTGAGCATGTCGTCACCTATGTTGTTTAGAATGCTATGTCCTTCCTGCCGTATATTTTGTGTGACAGTGGTAGTTTGGAGCCCTCATACTAACAAAATGTGTGCAAAAATAGTGCTGTATCTACTAAAAAAAAAATAACTGGTATTGCATATGATGTTAAAATGTACATTCAGCAAAGGGTCTTCAGGGTCCTTGAGGAGCAGGCCGCCCTTGAACAGAATGAGCACCGTCCTAAAGCTGACTAGCCAGGAAGGAGTGGCTGCTGATGGAAGGAGGGGCGTCAGCATGGGCCTTTGTGAGCAGAGTTAAGGAGTGCTCCCACTCCTAGGCGGGCACTGAGCTCTCCTGGCCCCTGCAGAATGGGTTTGTATGTCCTTGGTAACCATAAAGGTAATGGTGTCACTCTGACTTCTGTTTTTTTCCTTTGATTGCTTAAATGATTGTAGGGAGTTGATGACAGTGGAGATGTTTTTAGAGCTACCTATGCAGCATTCATATGTTCTCCTATTTCTGGTATACTGGAAAGCCGTGGAATTCGGAAGGTGAGTTTTGACATTTTTTTCATAGCCATTGGTAAGAACATGGTGTTGCTTGACCAGGGGACCTTCATTTGTTTCCACCCAGAGTAGTGGCTTCACCTAGACTAGTGTTGCTCTGCTAACAACCAGCTTTCCGCAGGAGAAGACCTGCCTCAGTGCATGTCAGTGGGCTGCTTCCTGCAGCAGAGCTCTTGCTTTCTAAGTAGCTAAACAAAATGCCATGCTTAATGGTAGGATTGATTTACATTCTGATATACGCGCTTTAGGTGGCCACAGGCTGCCAGTACTTATAACACACTTGGAATAGCTCTAATCTAGACAGTATTTTGTCCACCAGCCGTAATAATCTGCTACCACTCAAGAACAACTGTGTTCATGTCATAGTCAACAGTATATCTTCATGGGCAAATGGTGATGGATCCTTTTAGTACCATGATCCTCTTAAGTTCTAATCCATTGGTAGACCTGACATAGTTTTTTTCAAATATCCCTTAGTGACATAGTCATTCACTTAGTCTCAGTAATATACTTTTGCATTTGCTAACTGCTGAAATGCACTTAAACTATAGCATTTATATGACATTGGTCCATTTTTTCAGAGATTCAGACTGGTAATCAGTTCTAGACTATAGTTGTGGACTCATTACTGACTATCGAAGAATCTTTGAGCAATGATAGTCACAAACCTTGTGCACTTTACTAGGTCTGTGTAACAGGCTTCCAGAAGGTTTCTGACTTTTTTGGAAAGGCATACTCTTCTATGGTGTAGTTTATTTCATTTCCCAGCCCACAGTAATGGCAAAGCAGTATAATAAAGAACAGACACATTGCTTAACAAAAGTTCAACATCTGGGGCAAAGGCAGTGGGGGAAGGGTTGCAAAAAAAAAAAAAAACCCCAGCAGGAAAGACATCCTATGTTCTTGGATCAGAATATCTAACATTACTAAAATAGCAGTATGGCCTAAATTGATCTACAGATTTGATATAATCTCAATAAAAAATCCCAGGTGGTGTTTGGGTTTTTGTTTGTTTTTTAAAGAAATTGACATGCTGATCCTAAATTCATGTAGATATGCAAGAGAACCAGAATAACCAAAGCAATCTTGAAAAAGAATAGAGTTAGGGGATTCACACTTCTCATTTTCAAAACCATACTAATCAAAACTGTAGTATTGACATAAAGATAGAAATATAGAATATGTGGAATAGACTGGAGGGTTCCCAAATAAACCCTCATATTTATGGTCAGTTGATTTTTTTCAATAAGGGTACTGAGACAGTTCAATAGGGAAAGAATATTTTGAACAAGTAGTGCCAGGACAACTGATATCCTCCTATAAAAGTATTAAGTTGGATCCTTACCTCACACCATATCCAAAAAGTAACTTGAAGTAGACCATAGACCTAAATATAAGAGCTGAAACTATAAAATTCCTGAAAGATAACATAGTAAATATTCATGACCTTGGGTTAAGCCTTGGTTTCTTAGATATGACACCAATAAAGCACAAGTGACAAAAGAAAAAAATAGATGAGTTACCAGAATGTAAAACTTGAGTGCATCAAAGGATACTATTAAGAACATGAAAGGGGATACCAGATTATGGGAGAAAATGTTTAGAAATCATACATTTAATGAAGGATTTATACCCCAAATGTGTAAAGAACTCCTACAACTAGATAACCCAAAGACAAATAACCAGTTTTAAAAAATGGGTGAAGGTCTGAATAGATTATAAAGAGGGGCTTCTAGTTGGCTCAGTCAGTTAAGTACCTTCTGCTCAGGTGTTGATCTTAGCGTCCTGGGATCTAGTCCCACATTGGGCTCTCTCCCCCGGCTCTTGTGCACTCACTCTCTCTCCCCTCTCCAAATAAATAAGTAAAATCTTAAAAAAAAAAAAAAAAAACTGAATAGATGTTTCTCAAAAAAAAAAAAAAAAAAAGATATACAGGTGACCAATAAATATATGAAAAAATATTTGAATCACTGTTCATTAGGGAAATGCAGAACAAAACCACAGTGAGATATCACTTCACATGCCTAGGATGACCCAGATTTTGGAAATCAGACAGTAACAAGTGTTGGTAAGGATATGGAGAAATTAAAACCCTCATACATCGTTTGTAGGAATGGAAAATGATACAGCTGCTTTGCATAACAGTTTGACAGTTCCACAATAAGTTAAATGTAGAATTACCATATGACCCACCAACTTCACTTCTGAATATATACCCCCAAACACTGTAAACCAGAGTTCAGGGCACCTCAGTGGCTTAGTCAGTTAAGTATCTGCCTTTAGCTCAGGTCCTCAGATCAAGCCTTGCATGGGGCTTCCTGCTTATCAGGAAGTCTGCTCCTCCATATTCCCTCTGACCACCCCCTGCTCATGCACCAACCCCCATCTCTCTCAAATAAATAAATAAAATCTTAAAAAAAAAGAAATCCAGTGTTCAAACAAAAACTTATACACAAATGTTCATAGCAGCCTTATTCAAGATAGCGAAAAAGTGTAGAAATAACCCAGATGTCTATCAACTGATAGATGGAGAAACAAAATGTATACCCATACAGTGAAGTAATACTTGGCTATAAAAAGGAATGAAGTAGTGATAACATGCTACCACATGAACCTTGGAAACATGCTAAGTGAAACAGTGCAGAGATAAAAGGCCATATATTGTGTGACTGAGTTTGTGTGAAATATGTAAAATAGGTAAATCTGTAGAGACAGAAAGTAGATATGTGGTTGTTTGGGCTGGAAGTGAAGGTCGGGAGTGCGGAATGACTGCTGATTGTATGGGGCTGGGTTTTTTGTGGATTGTTGGAAATAGTTTAAAATCAGGTTGTGGTGGTTGCAGAGTTCTGGAAATACACTAGAAACACTGACTGCGTTTTAAGTGGGTGTATGGTATACGAATTCTATCTCAATGAAGCTTTGAAAAAAGAAAAGTATGCAGGATTTCTCCTTTCACACAGGAGAACATAAAAATGAAACCTCTGTGGGATCTTTGATTTTTTTGTATGTTCATCACTGTATATTTTGGACTGAACTCGTTGCTTGCCACACTGTCAGGTCACATTCATCAACTGAATTCCAGGTCTGAATACTTAATTTATGTTAGTGGAGAAGAAAGCAAGGCACATCGCTCTGGGACCATTTAGGGAAATACTCCCTAAAAAGTACCACTATTGATGTATGTAATAGTGATCCAGAAGGAAGAAAAAAATTAGTTTGTTAGGTACCTGTTTCTTAAAGTAAGAGATGTACATAGTAATTTTCTGAAACATCGGTCAGTTTGAATGGGATTAAATGAGCTAACGAATGCTCAGGCTCCTAATATGTGTCTAGTGTGTGTCACATACAGCACTAGTAGGTTGTCCCCTCCTCTTTATTTTTGGTGTTGGAAAACAGTGTTCCAGATAATTCGTAAAGTTTCACCATTTAGGGGAAACTAAATGGTTTCGTTTCATTCTTTCTTCCTTGATCTTGGCAGTGTCCATACCCCCTTTATCGTGTAATTCCCTAATCTTGATGATCACCTCTTTTCCATGAGTATCCTGCCTTTGCCTCTACACCCTAAGACTTGCTGGCTGCATTGTTTCTTATGTTCTGTATTGACAGAAATTGGGTCACTTAACAGTTTTAATGTAAAGTCCAGACTCAAAGATACTGATTAGTGGTTAATGTAGCTAATAGCATTTTTAACACTAAATTCGTTGATAAAGGAAGCACTTAACACTGGCAAACTTTATAAAATACTATTTTTTAAATACTACAGCTTTCTCATTACTGACCTTTTTACAGATTGTACGCATGCAGTTCGTGTGTATGACTTTGAGGTGTGTGGTTGGGGTAACTGGTTCTAGGCCTTAGGCCTTTACTGTATGGCCAGCAGAGGGGTCCATAACCATTTCATCGAAAGACTGGATTGTGTTTCTGGGGTTGACCTTCCTCATTTAGGTCTTGTACTTGACAGCTCTAGAATTTTTTGATAATGTAAAGAGCATTTGCATTTTGAGGACTGTGTTACAGAGAGCCCTAAAAAAGAGTGTATCTTGAATCTGGTATAATCTTCTGCCAAAAGAAGAGTTGTTCAAATCCCTTTCAGTTAGTGGCAAAACTAGCCAGTGCTAAATCGTACACCAACTACATGGTGTGTGAGGCTTAGTGTCTAAATTTCTCCCCTGGGTGTGTTGTTTTGTAGGTCTCCATCACTTTTTTGCCCAGAGATAGAGGGGATTATGCTCAGTTTTGGGATGTTGAGTGTCACCCCCTTAAAGAGTCTCACATGAAACATACCCTGAGATTTCAACTCTCTGGACAAGTGAGTATTAAACTGAATTTAAGTGAATTATTGTGTGTGTGTGTGTATTAAAAACATTAAGTGAAACTGACATGGGAAAACTGTCCTGAAAATGCAGACTATTTTCCTGGTATTATTCTAATCTCATTAATTCTGTTGTCTGGCCCTGTAATCTTAATTTTCTCATTTGCTTTTATTGATTGGCATGCCTTGAGGTCTGGGTTGGCTCTGTGAAATCTGTGTTTGACTTGATTAGGTAAGATTGTGTGTGTGTGTGTGTAAAGAAGCTGACCAGGAAAAAATGTAGGTATTGCGATTTAGGGAATTTAAAAATCTTAAGTTTTCTTCGAAAAATTGTGAAGGAAATAGTAGAATTTAACCGGGTAATTATCCATATATTTTCCAAGAATATTTATTTTTCCTCCCCCACCCTGTGATTTTTTTTTTATACAGAGTGTCAAAGCAGAAAATGAGCCTGAAAGTTCAAAAATTTCCACAAACTCCCTCATTAAACTAGATAATTTAGTTAAGTCCCGAAGACAAGCTGTGTCAGAGGCTTCTGCTCTTATACCCGGGTATGTTGTCTTTGTCATTCTTATGACATTTTTTCCAGTACTTTATTGAGATATAATTAAATTCAGTAAAATGCTCAGTGTCCTTACCTGTGAGTTCTCATGCATTGCTGCCACTCCAATCAAAATAGAGAATATTTCTTTTCACCCAGAGAGCTCTTACATATCCCTTTGCAGTCAGCCCTGCCCTCACCCCAAGATTTGTTCTTTTCTGATCTAGGTTGGCTTTGTCGAATTTTGTACACATACAAACTCGCTGAGTCTGGCTTCTTTCGTCACACATGTTTTTGGGATGCATTTGTGTTGTAGGGTGTACATTTAGTTTGTCCTTGAGTATTGTTTTATGTGATCATGCCATAATTTATTCATTTTATGTGATCATACCAAAATTTATTCATTTATTCAATTTATTCATTTGACATTTGGGTGGCTTCTCATTTGGAGCCTGGAATTATAAATGAAGGTGCTATGAACACTATTGTATGTGTATTTTTGTGGACATACTTTTTTATTTCTTTTGGGTAAAAATAACTGAAGAGTAGAATTGCTGGGTCATATGGTCAGCATGTGTTTAACTTTAAAACAAACTGCCAAATAGTTTAACCAAAGCGACCATACCATTTTATGTTCCCAAAAAACACTGTATGAAAGTCAATTCTTGAAAACTTCTTTTTGGTGGGGAGTGCGTCTGCCCTTCAGCTTACGTCATGATCTTGGGGTCAGGATCAAGCCCCCATGGGGCTCTCTGCTCAGTGGGGAGTCTGCTTTTCCCTGTCACTCCATCTGAACTTCCTCCACCCAAATAAATAAAATCTTTTAAAAAATTCTTTAATTTTTATTTAATATATTTTGTTATATTTTTTAGTAATCTCTACACCCAGTGTGGGGCTCGAACTCACAACCCCAAGATCAAGAGGCGCATGCTCCTCCAACTAAGATAGCTAGGCACCCCTTAAAAACTTTTTAAAATGTGTTTTTTATACCAGTAGCTTACACAGCTCTAATGATAATATTTAAGTATTTTGCCTAATAAACATGTTTCTTACAATCCTTAATTAACTAATACTTAGATCTAACTTTGTCCTAGAGGAAGACACTTGTAAGAAAAGTATGTGTTAAGTACCTGCTAAATTTAATATTCATGTTGTTATTTATTTTCTAATGGGAGTTTTGTAAACATTTTGTAAGCATTGAGGCTCCTTTAAAGATTATGTGTTCTAACCACACTCTCTACGTACTCTTTTGTTCATCTCGTCTTTACGGAGCACACACCATGTGTTGGGTAGTGGAGGCAGAACTGCCCTAGTCCTTGTCTCCAGGGGCTTTACCTCCTAGAGAAGGAGCCACATCACAGATAGTCTCACTAACAGGCTTGATTACAACCTGTGGAAAGGACTGGAAGGAAAGAAATGGGAAACATGACAGAGGGAGCTTGATGTGTGATACCTGGGAGGAGCCTCCCCGAAATGGGACCTTTAAGTTGAGGAGGATAAGTGGAAATGACGGACGTGACGAGCATAGGAGAAGTTCCTGACTTTGTAAGGACCAGGTAGTGGGGATCGTTGTCCCTTGAGGAACCAAAGGCAGCATCCAGGCCTAGAGCCCAGATGGAGGGAGAGTAGTGTGAGGTGAGGCCAGAGGGCTGGTGGGCAGAGGCAGACTGTGCAGGGTCTCACATGGTAGATATTAATTTGGGGTTTATCTGGGAAGCTGTTGGAAGCCATGAATGACATGATCAGATTTGAGTATTTATAGAAAAATCCTCTGGCTGTGGTGCAGTCTGATTAAGAAGGAGGCAAGAGTATATATGGCAAAACAAGTCGGAGGCTATTTAAGTAGTCCAGGACTAAAGCAGTGTCCAGGAAGATGATGAGAAATGGACAGATTTGGGAGGTGTATAGGAAGGAAATTTGAAGGATTCAGTGAATGGGTTCAGTAAGGGGGCTTGAGAGAGAAGGGGGATCAGAGTTGGCTCCCAGACAGAAATACAAGTGGAGGGTCAGGTCTGAGAAGAAGGATCCCAGGTTTAATCCGGATTTGTGGCATCAGATCACTGTGTGGTGACAGGCATGTTGCCCAGCAGCTCATTGTGAGCTGAGCTGTGGATCTGGGAGTCACACGGGGGCGGGCTTGCTGGTTCACCGAGCTGGGATTTCTAGGGAGACTGCAGCGAGAGCAGTTAGAGGTGTCCGGGGCCAAGCCACAGGGGACAGCAGCAGGGCAGTGAGGGGGTGAGCCAGCACAGACTGAGCTGGCGTCTGCATCGCTGCCGTCAGATGCTGCAGAGAGGCCAGAGCTTGTGTTCCACTGTCAGGGTAGTCTGTCCGGACAAATGAAGAGCGTCCAGTGGACTGCGCTGGGAGTGCTCTGGGTGAGGTGAACTAAGGTGACAGGAGCACCCGCGCGCACATGGGCCAGAGGCGAGCGGAGACCCAGGCCCCGGGGAGAAGGGGGGCAGAGGTGGTGCTGTCATCTGTGTCCTGTCCGCGCAGCAGCCCACCGCTGCACCTTCTCAGAGAACTGTGCTGCGCCTTCTGTCTTCATAGGGATTAGTGAAGTTGCCATTACAGAACTAATTTCCTGTGAGCTGTGAGAGAAAATACAAATCGAAACACAAAACGCTTCCTTGTCGAATATATATAAATTGTTTAAATTACTCTGGATTTTAAATAGTTGACTTTTAAACCTGTTTCCAAAGCAGACAGCTTGACTTGACGCACCGTGGAGTTTATGCCCCAGAAGATGTGTATCAGTTTCTGCCTACTAGGGTTGGGGAGTCAAGGACGTTGAAAGTCAACTTGCGAAATAATTCTTTCATTATGCACTCCGTAAGTTGGAAATAGTACTGTGGGTTTTGGGAAGATGGATGTATTCAACTATTTAATGAATATTTTCCTGATAATTTAGAAGCTTGTTTTGTAAATTATACTTAAGTTTTAATGATTAATTTTTTAAATGCTTTATGCTGTATTTGAAAAGTAACTCATGAGAAGTTCATGACCCTTTATCTGAAAATTGAAAATATTTGGCATTTGTTTTCATATTTTCATTTTTAAATTTTTTCTCTTGTTTTCTTTTTCTTCTGTACTAATTGACACCAACATATTTCTGGATAACATTTACTCTAGTCAGAATCAGAGTAAATTCATATTAAAATTATTTTAAATGTGTTTTCATGAGGATTTATTATCTTACCTAATTTTGTGGCTATACTTAAATTTACTAAATACCTTTAATTAAAGAAATGCATGGTATGTTTATGTATGCTCAAATGTCTAACTTGCATAATTTAATAAAGTGTTTCATATTAAATTCCAGCTCAAGTTTTTAAGTCCTAGAGAGCCTTTCTACGTCAAACATTCAAAATATTCTTTGAGGTGAGTTTATCATAAATCAGAATGTTCTCATTCTAGTGCAGGACTTCATTTTCAGGACTTCAGAATTTCTCCTAAGAGTTGTGCCTTGTGAGCTCTCCCCCCTCCATTATAGCCCATCATCTCCATCACCAGCACCACAGCGCATTCCTTGTCATAAATTTTAATAAACGCTGAGGAACCTGCCAGGAAAGCATTTTATGACTGCCCACAAGTGTGCTTTACTATGTAGCAACCCAAACTTTGTGGGATGTTTTGGAATTTAGCACATGATTCCTGTTACCCGGTATTTTGTCCGTCACGTAAATACATAGAACATTAATTATCTTGTGATTTAGAATAATTTCTTTAAATGTTATTTTTACTATGCTAAGGATCAGGGAGTTGAATTTTCAGTAATTGGGACAAAAGTGTCCCAGCTTAATTAGGAAAATTTTTTTATTGTGATATTTTTCTGGTTGTCATTCTTCAAATACCCTGTACTTCATCCCTTTTTTTTTTTTTAAGATTTTATTTATTTATTTGAGAGAGAGAGTACACAAGCCAGGGGGAGGAGCAGAGAGACAGGGAGAAGCAGGTTCCCCACAGAACAGGAAACCTGATGCAGGGCTCCATCCCAGGACCCAGGGATCATGACCTGAACTGAAGGCAGACGCTTTACCAACTGAGCACCCGGCTGCCCTGAAATATCCTATACTTCTTAAAGCGGGTCCTTTTTCTCTTGTCACTCTTGCTACTTTTTGTTTTCCATATGATCTTCATTTATTTTTTTTCCCCCCATAGGATCTACATTTAGATTGAAATATCAAACTGGGTTGTCACTGTTATCTAGAATTTTAACAATAGTGTTCTGTCAGACTTAACACTGAAGAATAATTTTATCTCCATCTTTGAATCTTTAAGCCATTTAATTAATTATAAACTCTTATATTTTAGTATTAGGTGATTCCAAAAACATGTTATGTTCCATGAAAACTTGGACCACCCTGTGAATATTCTAGGACTGCCTCTGAGGCTCTAAGACTCGCAGAGCCACACTCTGGAAGGTTACCTGTATCTCTAGATACCAAAAAGATGCTGTCGGGGGAGGCCCGTTCCCTCTCCTCTTTCTCTTTTCTCTCTTCACCTCTTCTACCTCCCCTCCCAGCCTCCGGACTGTAAAATCTGCTATGCATGTACTTGAGGGTCCAGCACTTCCATTGCCTCTCAGCGCCTGACCTAAGAGCACAAGCTGTGCAAACCAAATAGTGAATGTATCTAGAAAGTTACCATAGGCTTCATCTCAGCCTCAGTTTCCTGATTTGTAAGAGACGACCGCGCTCCTGGCAGCCCGGGTTCATTAGGAGAAGGACATAAGCGATGTGCTGGTGTTAGTGTCTAGCCCTTGGGGGCACTCGGGAGGTGGTAGCATCTCGGGTGTTACTGACCGTGCCTTCCTTTCAGCCAGCATCCCTGGTGAGGCCCATCAGGACCAACCCCGTGGATTTTAATGGAACGCCACGGTTCTGTGTCTGTGCTTTTCCTTTAATCGCTTCAACAGCCACGTGGAGGAGAAAGGCCCTAAGTTGTAAAATACCCGTAGCTGCATATTTTCTAGTTTCTGCAGCTTGAGTCCTTGACTCCCAGCAGCCTGTGGGCCTCCAGTTAATGAGGCTTTGCCCGACTGATCGAGGACTGCTGATGTTAGCCTGTGTGTTACCGTAGGTGGGCACTGCGAAACACATGAGTAAGAAGACCAAGTAAGTAAACCCCAGGTCACAGAAAACTTCTCTCAAGACCCCTCCATAGGCTGAAATTTTACATAAAGTTCAGAAAAGCTGGTTTCTTTGTACTTGAGAACAACTTCTTTCAGCTTTGGAGAGGAAGCAAAACTTTGCTACAGTATCTCACTTGAAATTTTTTTTTAATTTTTTTTTTTAGATTTTATTTATTTGACAGACAGAGATTACAAGTAGGTGGAGAGGCGGGCAGAGAGAGGGGAAGGGAAGCAGGCTCCCTGCTGAGCAGAGAGCCTGACACGGGGCTCGATCCCAGGACCCTGAGATCATGACGGGAGCCGAAGGCAGAGGCCTTAACCCACTGAGCCACCCAGGCGCCCCTCACTTGAAAATTTTTACCACAAAACTGAAATAGTGCTGCCTGTTCTTACTGTAATGGTTAGTGCTTTTGTGTTTATCCCACTTTGACTTTGCACAGGGGCTCATGAAATACAAATGCTGGTTCAGAGTAATGGTTAGCTTGCCTGGGCAGGTGGAACGGAATCTGTTCTCAGAATCTGAGAAGCAGTTCCCAGCTTTGCATTAGTGATGTTTTTGTTCATTGATCACTTTCTGCTCTACGACACCATGAACTCTAGCCTTCCAGAGTAATACTGTGACTTTAGTCATCTGTAGAGAACCTGAGGTGATCCGTGCCTCACTCCAGATAGGCACCTTCCCCAGGGCAGTCGTGAGGCCTGACAGGGCTGCTCGGGGTAGGTTCTCACACTGAACTGTGAAAGTGGCCTGAGGCCTTTGCAATATGCCACAGAAGTAGGAGCTTCCTCCAGAGGCCACAGAGGTTTTGCCTAGTTCAGAGGTGGGGAGCGTGGAAGTATGTTGGGGATTTAGCCCCCTTAAAGCAGTAAATTATAAAGAAGGTAATAGGGGAAGGAAACCCTGATTGTCAATTTTTGTAAAGTTTGTTTTTGGGGTTCCAGGTGATCATTTCTATCCTAGCTCTGTAAAAAGAATTCATTTATGTTCCCACTTAGCCCTAAAAAGCATTCTTTCTGCTCACCTGTTGTTCTATTCGAGTCTAATCTGCTGAGACATTATTGGAATACATTTCTCATCTCCTGTGCCCACATCTGCATGCACCCAAGCATCCTGGCTGGCTCCTGCTGCTGAGCTGCCAGACCCTGCTGGGTCATCCCAGGGGGAAGTCACAGCCGGGACAGCACTGTCATTGAGCCATCCTTCTTACCAACACGTAGGAGCCAAGGAGTTTGTCTCCTCTTCACTTTCTTTGGTAACGATGGTATCTTGACTGTGCTGACGGACTCCTTTTTTTCCTACACAGAGTATTCCTTTACAATTAAAGAAAAAAGGAAGAAACCTGGTTTATATACTTTGTAGGTTCTGTAGATGGAGGCATGTAGTTATGGATGTGGTTTAGAGTGTTCTACCACAGCTCCTGCCTCCCTCTTGGCTGTGTCTTTGCTCTAACGTTAGACTTCAGCTAGTGAGGGATTTTGAATGAGACCTTTCCTCTGGCTACAGCATACTTTACTCTGCCTTTTCCCTTTTAAGAGAGAGAGAGTGTGTGTGTGTGTGTAAGAGGGAGAGGTTAAAGAGATAATAGTACAAAGTACTGTTTTTAAAACATCCATCATGTAGTGTTCTAGAGCTTATTAAATTCACAGTTCTTTCTAAATTACATTCTAGTTTATTCAGAGTATCTGTAAATCCAAAAACACATTCTCAGCTGAGTATAGAACAGTTCTATGTTCCATATTAAAATTTTTAATGATGGGTTTGTCAGATTTGTTTCAGGATACTTTATTTTCGTAATTCATAAGTTACTTATAACTTATGTTATAACTTATGCCTCTTAAGTTGGCAAATTGTACATTGTTCTGGGTACTGAAATGCAACATGAAAGATAAAATAGTAGTTTGTCAGTGCTAAGGACTAGGTACCATTTTTAAAAAGGCACATTAGGGGGCACCTGGGTGGCTCAGTGGGTTAAAGCCTCTGCCTTCAGCTCAGGTCATGGTCTCAGGGTCCTGGGATTGAGCCCCACATTGGGCTCTCTGCTTGGCAGGGAGCCTGCTTCCCACCCCAGCTTCCCCCGTCCCCCGCCTGCCTCTCTGCCAACTTGTGATCTCTCTTTGTGTCAAATAAATAAATTTAAAAAAATAAAAAATTGACTTGTTTAAAAAAAAAAAAAAAAGAATCTCAAGCAGACTCGCTGCCAAGTATGGAGCCTGCCTGACACAGGGCTCAATCTCATGACCCTGAGATCATGACCTGAGCCAAAATCAAAAGGCAGATGCTCAACCAACTGAGCCACCCAGGCCCCCAACATAGTAATCTTAAACACAGGGTGCTCATTACCTGCCTCTAGATATAGTTGACCTTTGAACAATGCGAGGGTTATGGGCGCCGACCTTCATGCAGTGGGAAATCTGTGTATTACTTAACTCGTAATGGTCTACTGTTGGCCAGAAGCCTTCCCAATAGCAGTCAGTTAATGTATTTTCATATGTGTGTTATGTACTATATTCTTACAATAAGGCAGAGAAAGGAAAATGTGATCAAGAAAATCAGAGAAAATAACATTTATAGTACTACACTTTTTTGAGAAAAAAAAATCCTCAGGTAAGCAGACTGCTCAGTTCAAACCTGTGTTGTTCAAGGGTCAAACGTAATCTGAAATTTTCAAGAAAGTTTTTTGTAAAAGTTCCTAACGGTCCTGGAGCAGAACCTGTACAGCCCTGCCCTGATACTGGTGGGCATGGGACAGGTTGGTTTACTTCCTTCCTGTTGAGTATGCTGCTGGTGGAAGACGGGCAGGATATGTCAGGTGTCCTCTCTGCAGACAGAACCCAGAGTTCCATACACAATAGGACAGACCTCTCCTCTCCCTTCTTCTGTTGGGTAGCCAGGAATATATATGCAATACTATTTAAATCTGATTTTAGATTATCCTCTCCTTGGCCAGTTTCTTAGTAATAGCATCAAAGAAATGAGAACCCAATTTAAATGGAACGTAACAATACTAAGTTCTTTCACGAAAACCAACTGCGCGCTCTGCTATGCATCGTGCTTAGGAATGTGGCAGGGGATGCTCGTGCTGTCGGAGCTTCAGGCCAGTGACCTTTCCTTTCTCTTTACAGAGCCCAGCATTACATCAACATGCCTGTGCAGTTCAGACCAAAGGCAGTGGGCAAATTTGAAGCTTTGCTTGTTATCCAAACAGATGAAGGCAAGAGTGTTGCTATTCGACTAATGGGTGAAGCTCTTGAAAAAGTTAACTAGATACCTTGTGTGTAAAGTAAATTACATAAGTTATATTTTGGTAACTTTGTTTTTTTACACTACGATATTCTTTTGTATATATTTTGTAAGATAGACTTGATATGTATAACTAGATTTTGGTTTGTTTAAGAAGCTAATACTGAGGACCCAACTAAAATATCATGTATGTAGCCTACAGTATTGTACTTAACTTTTTTATGGGGGAGAAGAGAATTCTATTTTTGCATTGATTATGATACTCTGAACAAATACAGTGTATATTTTAATGTGGTATACCCAGAAATAAATGTAATTTCCACTGAACCTGTCTTTTTTATATGATGATGTCTTACAGAAATCAGAATATTGCTTTATTCTGCTAATTATTTTCTCAAGCTGCTGGGTCTATTTTGTGATTTTTTTTTTTCTCCATTACACAGTTTCCTTTCCTCTAAGAAATCCCTTCTCTGGTCCTTCTGTCTTTTAGCTAATTGCCCAGACTAGAAAGGAAGTGTACTTTTAAAGAAAATGATTTTCTTCAAAGTAGGGGAATTCATATTCTCTGCAAATACATTGGAGAGGTTGATGTAGTTTAAAATAGCATTTATTGTAATTAAAGTTAAATGGGACAGCTGCTCCAGAACCCTTCATAGAAGGAAGGCTCCACAAGCAGGTGCTGGTGGAGAGACTGTGAGTTGCCGAGGGGGCAGAAGTACCCTATTGTGGCATCTTGAGCTGTGAGGTGGAGAAGGCGTGACACAGACTTGGTTTTACCCAGGAAGACCAGGATGATGAAATGCTTCTCAACCATTACTGTTAAGTCTCCTGACAAAGTTTCCTGAGCCCCAGCTAACAGCCTTGTTGTTGGGAGCAGCAAAATCCCAGATTGTGAGCAGTTGTGTGGTGAATTGGGGTCATCACAAGTGGATATTATTGATGGAGTAGAAAGACTGGAACATGCAAGAAGCTTCCTGGATGGCTTCAGTCTGCAATAGTTTGGAACCAGTGATGGTAAGCTGGAGCTAGAAAAACAGATTTCTTTTCTCTCTGAAATCAATACATCCTTAGAAGTGGGGGATTGGCGCCTGGGAGGCTCAGTCAGTTAGGTGTCCAACTCTTAGTTGGTTTCAGCTCAGGTCATGAAATCAAGCCCCACATCAAGTATGGTGCTCTGCTTGAGATTCTCTCTCTAGCTCTGCCCCTCCCCCCACTTGCACACACTTTTTCTCTCTATAAAAAATAAATCTTTAAAAATAATTTTTTTCTTTCTTCTTCTACCTTATTATCTCTTGCTTAGAAGTTCTTTCTTAGAAATCAGATTTATAGGGGCACCTGGGTGGCTCAGTTGTTAAGTGTCTGCCTTTGGCTCAGGTTGTGATCCTGGGGTCCTGAGATTGAGCCCCGCATCAGGCTCCTTGCTCGGCAGGAAACCTTCTTCCTCTCCCTCCGCCCCTGCTTGTGTTCTCTTTCTCGCTGTCTCTCTCTCTCTGTTAAAGAAATGAATAAAATCTTTAAAAAAAACCAAAATTTATAAAAACATATTTTTTAACATTTTATAAGATTAAAAAATATAAAAACATTTTATAAAATAGAAAATAATAAAAACATTATATTTTAACACAAGTTAAACAGTTGTTGCTGTTACTGATACTACCCTACTCCAGTTTGGATTTCATACATCAAATGTGGGTGACTTGATGCTTCAATGTGTTAATTTGATTACATTCAGCCTCAAAAATTTTCAAATAGTGGTATTTTTTATTTTTTTAAAGATTTTGTTTATTTGAGAGAGAACACAGAACAAGAGAGAGAGCATGAGTTGGGGGGAGAGAGAGGGAGAGAAGCAAACTCCCCACTGAGGAGGGACACCCCCTCCCAACATGGGGCTCGATCCCAGGACACTGGGATCATGACCTGAGCTGAAGGCAGACGGTTCACCAAATGAGCCACCCAGGTGCCCCAGTGTTGCTTTTTAAAAAGCGTTTGCCATGGTCTTTCAGTTTCTCAGGGTTGTTACATATCTGTGGAATGATCACTCTGCCTTTTAGTGATCACTCTGCCTTTTAGATTATACTCAGGAGGTAAAAATAAAAAGGGGGGGAGGGGTGGTTAAGCAAACAAAAAACTTTAAATGATTCTCCTGTAGACCATATGCCTTTATGGATATTCATTTCTTCCTGTGCCTCTGTGTTTTGGAAGCTGGATGTTTGGAGTTTCGAGAGCAGTTGAACGTGAACCAGTGATTGACTGTAGCCAGTCATTGCCATAAAGCAGCTGTGACCACTGGCTCTTTGCTGTGATCTACAGCGTGGAAGAGCATCTGATAGGCAGAGTTACCGTATCTGCTTTCTCTAATTAGCTTTCCATCTAGAAGCTGGTCCCCCTTCTTTCCCATTCCTTCCCAGATCGAAACCTTGAGTCTTACCCTCTCCTCTGAGCTTCAAACTCAGCTGGACATTTCCAGGTGGTTCTCGAATAGGCATCTCGAACATTAGATTCCTTCCCTACCTCAAAGATGTTCTCTCCAGCTTTCCTCGTCTCCACAGATGTCCTCACTCTCCATCCAATTTCTTAGCTAAAACCATAGGTTTGGGTGTATTACCCTCATCCCCATCAACTCTACTGAACGTGTCTCACAGAACTCTTTCAGTCTGTGTCCAGGGGTAGCCACTATAGCCCATGCCACCATCCTCACTCTCATCCCGCTGCCATAGTCCTCTCACCACACTGCTGCTTGTACTCCTGCCTCAGGAAGCACTTCACCAGCAGGCAGAGTTACATTGATAAAAATGTAGACCAGAGCCAAGGCTCCCCTGCCTAAAATACATAATTCCATTACACATAGTCTGAGTCCACACTCACTCCCTTGTTGGCCTAGGAGGTTACTGGTCCTCTGGCCTCTCTGCCTCCCTCTGAGGCCTCATCCACTCTCCCAACCACTTTGCACCAGCTCTGTGGCCTTTGTTTTTTGGCTCAGTCACTAGGGCCTTCTTGCCTGCTGGACCATTGGCCTCTAAAGTTCTTCCCCAGATCTTGGCATGGCTACTTACTTCCCTCCTCAAGGGGGACCTTTCCTGACCACTGTGTCCAGGAGAGTCCCTCCCTAACTATCTCATATCATACTTCTTGCTTCACATTACAACCCTGTGTCTTTCTTATATACTTGTTGACTAGTTTACTTGTGCTCCCTCAGGAATGCCAGCTCTGTGTGACCACAGGCCTGGGTTCCCATCCTGATCACTACATCCCCAGACCTGGTCAGCCCCATGTATGTATGATATGACTGACCGCATTCCTTGTTCTGGAAGGTTCTCTGCACACTGTCCTGACCCAAAAGCCCAGCCATGCTTTTCACCAGCCCCAGTAAACATCATCCCAGGGTTCCCCGAAGATTTCTTACCTAGTTTCTCACCAGTCTCTGGTAGGTTGTTCCTCACCATAATAAGTGAACATTAATTGAGTGCTTCCTATGTGGCAGGTAGTGTCTCAAGTGCCCTCTATGCACTGTCCCCCTTCATAGAGACAGACACTTTCTTGACAGGGAGGCCTGAGAGAGAGGGTCAGAGGCCTTTATCCTGCTGTAGTCTCCGGTTACTTGTGACTGTATCTGGGAACAGACTGGTGCATCGGTAGCGGGCTGTGGGTGGTGCTGAGCCTCAGGAGGGCAGGATGGCCCTGATAGCCTGGTGTGGATGAGAAAACTCAGGCTCAGACTATAGGCCAGGGCTGGGATCCAAACCTTGGTTCTTCTGACTTGGGTGCCTAATTGAAGATAGTAGAAACTGTTCTTGCGGTAATTAGAGAAATTTTAACATTGGTATATGTCTTTAAAAGTTTGAATCCCTTTGGTTGTAAACCCTGAGATCACAGATTATTAGCACATTTGACAGTCATGCTTCTCAGCCAGGGAAGATATTTTAGCAGGCAAGAAGTTCCGGAGGATTCAGGGATGATTAATGTGCATCATTACTGATTTAATTAGTCCAGAAATGAGACTAGGTAAGAGGGCATCTGTTTTTAGTCTTCAGTTAAACTCAGAGATGGTTTTCAGTTGCATTTCTGTACACAAACAATGAGACAGAAGATAGAGAAATTTGAAGAATAGATCCCATTTACAATTGCACTGAAAGCCATAACTTAGGAATAAACCCAACCAAAGAGATAAAGGATCCCCACTCTAAAAACTACAGAATGCTTATGAAAGAAATTGAGGAAAGACCCAAAGAAATGGAAAAACATTCCATATTCATGGATTGGAAGAACAAATATTGTCAAAATGTCTATGCTACCCAGAGTGATCTACACATTCAATGCAATCCCTTTCAAACTACCATCTACATTCTTCACAGGGCTGGAACAAATAATCCTAAAATTTGTATGGAACCAGAAAAGACCCCGAATATCCAGAGGAATGTTGAAAAAGAAAACTAGGGGTGTCTGGGTGGCTCAGTCAGTTAAGCATCTGCCTTCCGCTCAGGTCATGATCCCAGGGTCCTGGGATTGAGCCCCAAATTGTGCTTCATGCTCAGTAGGGAGTCTGTTTCTCCCTCTCCTTCTGATCCCACTCTCTTTCTTGCTCACTCTCTCAAGTAAAATCTAGGAAGGGAAGGGAAGGAAGGAAGGAAAGAAGGAGAAAAGAAAGAAAAAGGAAGGAAAGGAAGAAGGAGAGAGGTAGGAAGGAAGAAAGAAAGGAAGGAGAAAGGAAAACAGAAAACCAAAGCCGGTGGCATCACAATGCCAGTCTTCAAATTGTATTACAGAGCTGTAATCATCGAGACAGCATGGTACTGGCACAAAACAGACACATAGATCCATGGAACAGAATGGAGAACCCACAAATGGACCCTCAACTCTGTGGTCAACTAATCTTCGACAAAACAGGAAAGAAGATCCAATGGAAAAGGGACAATCTCTTCAACAAATGGTGCTGGAAAAATTGGGCAGCCACGTGTAGAAGAATGAAACTGGACCACTTTCTTACATTGTACACAAAAACAGACTTAAAATGGAGAAAAGACCTAAATGTTTGACAGGAATCCATCCAAATCTTGAGAACACAGGCAGCAACCTTTTTGACCTTGGCAACAGCAACTTCTTGCTAGACATGTCTCGAAAGGTAAAAGCAAAAAGGAACTATTGGGATTTCATCAAGATAAAAAGGTCTGCACAGTAAAGGAAACCATCGGCAAAACTAAAAGGCAGCTACAGAATGGGAGAAGACATTTGCAAATGACATATCAGATATGTCTAGTATACTAGGGCTAGATTTTAGATACTAGCCCTAGTATCTAGTATCTAAAATCTATAAAGAACTTGGCAATTGGGGTGCCTGGGTGGCTCAGTGGGTTAAAGCCTCAGCCTTCGGCTCAGGTCATGATCTTAGGGTCCTGGGATCAAGCCCCGCATCAGGCTCTCTGCTCAAGCAGGAAACCTGCTTCCTCCTCTCTCTCTCTCTGCCTGCCTCTCAGCCTTGTGTTCTCTGTCAAATAAATAAAAATCTTTAAAAAAAAAAAAAAAAAAAAGAAGAAGAAGAAGAAGAAGAAAAACTTGGCAAACTCAACACCCCCCCAAAAAAAACCCCAAAAATCCAGTCAAGAAATGGGCAGAAGACATGAACAGACATTTCTCCAAGGAAGACATACAGACATTCTTCAGGGAAGACATGGTCTTTTGGCCAACAGACACATGAAAAAATGCTCCACGTCACTTGGAAATACAAACCAATACCAATGAGATACCACCTCATACCAGTTAGAATGGCAAAAATTATCAAGACAGGAAACAACAAATATTGGTGAGGATGCAGAGAAAGGGGAACCCTCCTACACTGTTGGTGGGAATGCAAGGTGCTGCCACTCTGGAAAACAGTATGGAGTTTCCTCAAAAAGTTAAAAATAGAGCTTCCCTACAACCCAGCAATTGCACTACTGTGTATTTACCCCAAAGATACAACTGTAGTGGCCTGAAAGGGTACCTAAACCTCCAACATTTATAGCAACGATGTCCACAATAGCCAATAATGTGGAAAGAACCTAGATGAATGGATAACGAAGGTGTGGGGGATGTGTGTGTATATATACATACATACAGATGCATACACAAGGGAATACTACTACTCAGCCATCAGAAAGTATCAATACTTACATTTACATTGACGTGGATGGAACTGGAGGGGATTATGCTAAGGTCAGAGAAAGACAATTACATGGTTTCACTCATATGTGGAATATAAGAAACCTGCAGGTATCCTATTGCCACAGCCTGCTAACAATCCACCAGTCTTTTTGCAGACACAGTCACAGAGGCTTGGAAGGCCTCTGACCCTCTTGCTCCCAGACCTCCCTGCCGAGAAAGGGTCTGTCTCTGTAATAAAGCTGATGAGAATTAGGGGGTACAGTGCATAGAGGGCACTTGAGATGCTACCTGTCACATAGGAAGCCCTTGATTATGTTCACCTGTTATGATGAGGAACGATGTACCAGAGACCGGTGAGAAACCAGGTAAGAAATCTTGGGGGAAGCCTCGAAGTACAATCTAGCAGGTCAAAAGGCAGTGAGTGAATCCTGCCAACCACCAAGTAAATGAGCTTGAAAGTGGGCCCTTCCCCAGCTGAGCCTTCAGACAAGACCCTAGTCTCATCCAACACCCTGATTGTAGCCTGTGAGAGACTCCAACCCCCAGCTGCTAAGCCGCCCCCAATTCCTAACCCATAGGAACTGAGATCATGCATGTTTGCTGATTAAGCCACTAAGTTTGTGGCAATTTGTTAGGAGGCAGAAGATACTTAACATAGTGACGCTTAGTGAAAAAAATAACCATTGCCAATGGAACAAGCTCATACAAATCAGCTACATTGGTAAATCATTATATGTAACAGATGGAGAGAGTTTAACAACTATAGATCCTTTAGTGATTAGAAGGCTCTCTTAATCCCCAAATGGACCCTCCCTTTTACGCCCAAGTAAAGATCTGGGCATAGTGGAACCATGAATCCTGTAAGTTTTCAAATGCACACCAAAAAACTGCAAGCATTTAGAGCTTCCTGAGCTCTAAAGGAAATAGAAGGAGAGTCTGTATTACTTTTCTGGGGTGGCCAGAGGGATGGGCTTGTTTAGACAGGAGGGTGTGTGGGGTTGGTGGCACACACCTGATGGGGCACCCATTTGGGAGCTGACAGCTGAGCGACTCCAGCTTTGAGGAGCGTGACATTGAGGTGTAGGAGGAGCTAGGTGAGCCCTCCTTAGAATGTTTATAACTTTCATTTTGACAGCCAGTGCCTACCCTGAAAGGTATGTGTAAGCACACGAACGTGATTGTGTTGACTTCCATAGGCACGCTTGGCATATACCGCCTAAGGCAGCCTTCTTCTTCCTATGACTTCAGGTGGGACAGGAAGCCTTGTGCTGCTTGAGTCAGCCAGATTCTCCTTATATCGTGGTTGACCCCCATAACTGCCCTTGTGTAGGGATCAGTGTGTGGAAATGCAGTCTTGTATGCTTGGCTGTGCATGAGGCTTGGGCCCTGAGAAGCTTTGGCACCAGAAACAGCCCTGTCATCCAAACGGACTCACAGCAGGCATCCCCCAGATCTGTGGGGGGCGGGTGTAGGCCTGCTGGGGGCTGGGAGAGGGCACCAGTGCCACCGGGCTGTGGCACAGCTTTGCAGAGGGCACCTCAATCAGCAGAGCACTCTATCCTCAGTCTTGGAAGTTGGTTCTTCGGCAGCTTCTTGGGGAACCATCTTCACTGAAACACCCAGAAAGTCCAGTTTGTTCTGCTGCTGGGCCCACGCATGCCCTCGGTCCTCTGTTCCAGCCGGCTTCCCCCTCACTCGCTCTGCCACATGCTGACCCCAACCCCATCCCGGGATGGGCCTCCCAACACTTTCTCCCTTTCAGGGGGACACTTCCCCCACAGGAGGGCCTTTCTTACCTCCCTTCCAGGCCCTCAGGGAAGATGGCCCCATGACTAATGGGTAATAGTGTTGAACAATTCTCTGTTGAGTGTCTATTCCATAGAGTCAACTGCAAGCACCATGAAGGCAGAGACCAGGGCTGTCCGGTTTACCTTGAAAGCCTCTGTGTGTAGATTTACGTGAAAATACTAAGAATGTATGCATAATAACATAGGAATGGATGGACCCTTGTTTAATATGTATTTAATGATGTACTTCTTTCTTTCTCTTTTTAAGTAGGCTCCACTCCCAACGTGGGGCTTGAACTCATGACCCTGGGATCAAGAGTCATGTGCGCTAGCAACTGAGCCAGCCAGGTGCTCTAATATGATGATGTACTTCTATCTTGAGCCACGAGCAAGTGGTGCTAATGGAGCAGTGCCGGAGTCAGGAGCAGGGTACCCTGTCGACAGCACGCGGTGTGGCCCTGGACGCCTACCTGTTGTTAGCCCTGGGCAGGTGGACAAGGGCAAGAGGTGAAATGGCTCAGCTAGGTGATGTCAGTGTTGATGTGGGTTTCCGAGATAATTTCCTTTAAAAATTATAAACATCAAGAGAATTCAGTCTTGGAACTGGTACCAAATCGATATACAAAAATCTGTCTTTCCATACACGAGAAGATAATAACAGACAGTCACAATATAGTGGCAGACAAGTTAAAACTCCTAGGAATAAATGTGTAAAGAAATGTGTAAAATGTATATGAAGGAGACTTGAAAGTCTCCCTGGAGGGAGCCGAAGGAAGCTCGAAGAGGAGGAAGGTCACAGGCCTACGTCACCTCTGGGCGGGACCCTGCAGCTTGGTCACGCATGCCTGCCCCGTGGTGTCCCCCCACGACGAACGCTTTGCACTCCCTCCTGGGTGGGAGCTCTCCACCAACACAGGGAAGGGCCTCGACCCTCGTCTGTGGGCTTGGAGCTGACTGTCCTGCTGCCTCATCTTTGCTCTTGCCTCAACCTTCCTTAGGGCACCTCCATCAACCTAGCATCTCCTTTTTTTTAAAGGATAAAACCCTACACTTAATGTATATTTTTACTAGAATTTTGCAAGTCCTTTTAACTGGTCTAAAGTTTGGTGAAGATTATATAACAATCATTACTGCTTTAGTTACAAAGTTTATTTTTCTTTAAGATTTTATTTATTTACTTGACAGAGAGAAAGCATAAGCAGGGGTAGCAGCAGGCAGAGGGAGAAGGAGAAGCAGACTCCGGCGGAGCAGGGAGCCTGATGCAGGGCTTGATCCCAGGACCCCAGGATCATGACCTGAGCTGAAGACAGACATTTAACTGACTGAGCTACCCACGTGCCCTCAAAGTTGAATTTAAGCAGTTACTCCCAAACGCTGCTTTCCTCAATTTCAGTGTGTGAATGGGAGGCTCATTAGGAATACGTATTTTGCATTATTGTGGAATCTGCTTTTGAAGAAAAAGATCCAATAATTAAATCTGTCCATTCTCCCCAAGCTGATCTCATATTTAATGTGTTTCCAGTGACAATACCTACAAAGTATTTTTTTTTTAAGATTTTATTTATTTATTTGACAGAGAGAAATCACAAGTAGATGGAGAGGCAGGCAGAGAGAGAGAGAGAGAGGGAAGCAGGCTCCCTGCTGAGCAGAGAGCCCAATGCGGGACTCGATCTCAGGACCCCGAGATCATGACCTGAGCCGAAGGCAGCGGCTTAACCCACTGAGCCACCCAGGCGCCCAGTATTTTTTTTTTTAAGTGGAAAAATCACTCTAATGTTGATGTGGAACAAGGCTGTGCACAAGTGCCCAGGACAGCGCAGAAAAAAGGTAGGGAGGGAGGGAGGCTCCAGCTGTTGGCCCTCTGGAGCACTAAAGAGGTGAGGACCCTCCAGCCCTTGGAGAGAGAGCAGGCAGCCCTCTCCAGCCTCAACTCCAGCTCCCTCGGGAGGAGGAATCAGCTCTGGGCCTTCTCCCCTCCATCTGAGGGCTAGGGGCTGGGGCCGCTGCCTGTCAGAGCTGCTGTCTTCCTTCAGGACAGAAAGTACTAGGAAGCAACATAGCAGCAAGGAAGCTTATAATTGATCTTCCCGTCTGCCAGTGGAAACCTGTGGGGGAAAAGCTGGTGGTGGGATTCGTTGGCCACTTCAAGCCATAACAACAGTAATTAAGATGGCCTGTGTGAGACTGGTTTATGAAAAATTAAGGAAACAGAATGGACTCCAGAAAGACCCAAATATATATAGAAATTTAATATATGGTGGCATTTTTGTGAGGAAAAGATGAGTTATCCCAACATATCTTCCAGATGAATTTTACATTAAAAATGAAATTATAGAAGTCCCAGAAGAAAATATGGGACAGGAATTTCAGTAAACTTCTAATAATGAAACAAAAACTAGAAGTTCTGTAAGGAAGACTGATAAAATTCAACCACATACAAATAAACACAAATTAAAATTTTCTGGGTGGAGAAAACCTTTTGTCATTGTCAAAAGACAAATGACAAGCTGGGGAGAAATTTACAACAGTGTGTAAAGGGGCTTCAGATATTAAGAAAAAAGCAATTCGGGGTGCCTGGGTGGCTCAGTGGGTTAAAGCCTCTGCCTTCGGCTCAGGTCATGATCTCAGGGTCCTGGGATCGAGCCCCATGTCGGGCTCTCTGCTCCGCAGGGAGCCTGCTTCCTCCCCCCTCTCTCTCTCTGCCTGCCTCTCTGCCTACTTGTGATTTCTCTCTCTTTGTCAAATAAATAAAAATTAAAAAAAAAAAAGAAAAGAAAAAAGCAATTCAATAGAAATACAGGCAAAAGACATGGGCAGGTAGTTAATAGAGAACACAAATAACTTTAGCATTTTTTTAAGTAAGCATGCTAATCAACTTTTAAATGATCTCAATCTCAAGTGTCTGTACGGATGCACCTGTCTTTCTCACTCGGGTGGGTGGGAGGTGTCATACAGGATATGGTATATCCCACCTACGGGTAGGCGTGGCAGGGCCAGGCTCCAGGCTGCCTGTGTTCAGATAGCCCCTGTGTTTCTCCCTCGCTGTGGCCAGTAGGGGTCATGTTCTCCTCAGGGTGAGACTCGAGACACAGGTGGTCCAGCAGACACATGCGAGGACTCCGAAGGCCTTGGCTTGGAACTAGGTCTTGTCACTCCCTACCGCTGCCTTCTCGTGGGCCAGAGCACGTCATACAGGCAAACCCAACGTGGGGGCCTAGAAGGTGCAGGGGTGTAATTCTATGTATTACAGGAGGTCATGAAGGATGTGGAACAACAGTCACATTTGCCATGATGGATATTCTTTTGAACAAGTAATTCAGGCACGTGGTATGAAACACAAAAGGTTTATAGTAAGGAAGTCTGCTCACATCTGCCCACTAGCCGTGGAATGACTTTAGAAGCAAACGAGTGTGTCAGTTTCTTGCCTTTCCTGAGTGTGTGTGTGTGTGTATTTGTGTGTGTGTGAGAGAGAGAGAGCGCACACGTGCATACATCAGGCCGACACTGTTCAAATCCCACCAACTTACTTCACTGGTTCTGTGACCTTGGGCAAATCGGACCTGTGCTTCATTTCCTCACTAGTATAATACCAGTACTAGTATCCATTTCCTCGAGTTTTTGTGAAAATTAGTAAATATTTTTAAAGTGCTGAGAACAATGCCTGACACATAATAAATGGCATAAAGTAGTATATATAATTGTAGGGGTTTTTTAGAGGGGGGAGGGGCAGAGGAAGAGGGGGAGAGAATCTTAAGGAGGCTTCATACCCAGCACGGAGCCTCTTGTGGGGCTCGATCTCCACGACCCTGCGACCATGACCTGAGCTGAAATCAAGAGTGGATGATGCTTAACTGACTGAGCCACCCATATAATTGTAGTTTTACATAATTATATATATAATTTTTAAAACACAAGTCAGTATATTTGCTTTTTTTTTTAACTTAAAAGTATACCTTGGAAATCATTCTGTATCAGCACTTGTAAAACTGCCTCTGTTCTCATTAATGGCCACCTAGCATCTTTGTATGGCTCTGCCATTATTTATTTGACAATTTTTATTTGATTGACATATTGGCTATTCCAGTATTTTTCTATCGTGAGCAGTACTACTAAGACTGTCTACATACAGATGTCATTTTACATATGTTCAAGGATATCGGCAGGATAAAATACTAGGCGTGCTAGGTCAAAGGGTATGAGCAGTTTTAATTTGGATAGTTATTGCCAAATTGCTCTCCATGGTGGTCGGACAAGCTTTTACTCCTGCCAGAAATCTATGAAGAGCGCCTGTTTCTCTACATCTTTGCCAAGACGGCATGTTAGCCAACTTTCAGTTTTCCCACTCTAGTAGGTGAAAGATGGTGTCTGGTTTAAAATGCACAATGTGTCTGAACACGGAGCAGAGCCCCCAGGAGCCATCCCTCACCCACTTCCCACCAGGGCTCACTCCAGTAAAGAAGGTCGAATATGCCAGACATTGGCTATGCTAGCACCCCCGGAAGCTGAGCTCAAAAGAGAGACCCTCTGAGGATAGGACCATCCTTCCCTTTGGGCTCTGGATGCTGTCACATGGCGACCCGGAGCAATGGCAGCCATCTGTGACCACGTATCGACAACTATGTGGACAAGAAGCCACTTCTGAGAATGGAAAGGCAGAGGATGACAGCCTGGGCCACGTAGGTCACTAAGGAGCTGCCAGCCCCGACCTCCCGCTGTCTTACAACAGTAACGGTCAACACTGAGCTAGGATCCTGCACAGATAGCCCTGCTCCTGTGCGTGGGAACCCCTCCATGGCGGTGCCTGTGACTGCAGTTGTTTCAAGATAGAACCCCAGAACCTCTGGACTAAGTTGGGGGAGAGCTTGCCTTTACTGGAGTACCCCAATTTTCTAACATGTTCAAGTATTAACAATTTTTGTAATGACGTTTTAAAGGTAAACATAACCAGAGTTTAGTAAGAGATTTTCTCCGTCAACATTCAGTAAACTTGATGGAAGGTATGCGCTTTTTAATTAAGGTGTTTGGGCCAATTAATTGGGCAACCAAATACTACCTATTGACAGTAGTCCTTTTCAGAAGGCTTTTTTTAAAAAAAAGATTTTTATTTATTTGAGAGAGAGAAAGGGCTTGAGTAGGGAGAGGGGCTGAGGGAGAGGAGGAAGCAGGCTCCCAGTTGAGCAGGGAGCCCAGCGTGGGGCTTGCTCACAACATCCCAACCTGAGCCCCCCAGGCGCTGCTCAGAAGGCTTTTGAAATGACACCTCCTAGTAAAATTCTAGATGGATTCTTTCCTTGGGTCCCTCCCCAGGGCCTGGCATGGGAACACTCATCTAGCAGAAGTCACCAGGGAGCTGGATGTTCCCCATCAGCTCTGCTTTGCCAAGGGTTTCAGTTTGGTGTTCACGGTGAGAAGCAGCTTACAGAGCTGGGTGATTTGGTGTCCCCCTGGCCGGTCACCTGGGCGAGCCTTTGGGGAAAGAGACCCCAGAGAGTCTGAGAGATCTGGAAGCCATTGCAGGGACGACCCTCCATCCTGCCTGGCATTTGGGAAGTGAAATATCAGTCATGCCTGGAGACCTTTGGTCACACTGTGTCTGCTTTGTTCTGTTGCATTCCAAGTCAGTGTTCTGTATTGTTGTTGTTGTTTTTTTTAATTGAAGTATAGTTGATAAGGGTTTCTGTTATTTTAATGTCCATGCTAAGCCACCAAGCGTTTTTCTGCATTTCTAGCTCATTTGATCTTTGGACATGTAGCAAGCCTGTTTTCAGGGGGCTGGGGTGATTCCCCCAGAGCTATGACCACAGAGTGGGCTCCAGCCGGCGAGGTGAGTTTTGATTCTTAGGGTTGATGACTGCTCTCCCCACCCCCCAGCCCAAGCCTGAGCTATCCCTAAATCTGACCGAAGATCAGTTACTAAAAACATCAGTCATGCAGAGATGGCCACGACAGAATAAAGAAAAGAAGTCAGTTGTAAGACCGTATGCATGGGGGCGATCCTTTTCTGTAGGACGAATGGATGTTACTAAATGGACAGAGAACATTTCGGAGAACAAGCTCTGCAATGATCACCAGCTTGTATTATGGGAGGGTGGGTAATGTTTTAATAGTATGTGTTATTGCTGCTGTCCAAGAAGGAAAGGTGAAGGAAAAGGACCAGAATTCAGAGACTATAACCAGCCCAATGTAGCTAAGCCATCCAAGGGGCGAATCTCAGGGCCACTTTCTGCACCAAGGAGCGGAGCTGGGAGACAGCTTGAGAGCACTGGGGCTTCTTTGGGGGCCCTACACCAGGTCAGGTTGGTGTATTTGCTTCCTTCTGACCCAGGAAGGCTGCCCATGGAGACCCTGTGCACGCGGTCCCTGCACCAGGCGTGCAGCTGGGTGTCCGGCTGCAGCACCATGTGCCGCCCCCCAGCCTGCTGAGGGGGAAGGGGGGGGGTGGCAGGACTCAGGGAGGGGCCTGGGGAAGGGTAGATTAAACCCCAGTGACCCCACGGGAGCCCAGGCCTCCAGGCCTGCCTGCCTCATTGGGCAAAGTGTTGTGTTGAGGCAACAGTGGACAAATCCCATAGGTGTGCTCAGGAGTCCTTGCTCTTCGTGCCACCAGGCTATCAAGTTAAAAGCAAGGGACCCCCGCGGGTGAGGAAGGGGTCACCCTGCCCTCCCTCCCTGGGTGCACCCACCTTCCCGCCCTGCGTTCCTCAGAGCTTGGCGGTCAGTGGGACTCATCCCACAAAGGGCTGTCCCTCTTTGTGGCTGCTCTGTCACCAGCCAGAGCTGTCAGGTACGTCAGTCATGTCGCTTTGTGGCCATGTCACCAGCATAATCAGCGAGATTAGGTGGCCACAAAGAGCCGTGAATGGGGTGGTAATTGCGTTCAAGGGAAAAGAGAGTTAAAGAAAGAGGGACTTTCCTTTCTCACAAGACCCGTGAAAGAAGTGACAGCTGATATTTTAAAGCTGGAGCAAGATAATTGCAGTAAGAGATCTTTGTACGTTCTCTGACAAGGGCTGCGCACTCACAATAAATATTCAAACGCTCAGTGTGTGTTGTGAACACCAGATAACCATTTGCAGGGAAACCATTTACATTTGCCATTTTGGAAGTTCAAATCCAGCCCTTGCGAGAGCTGAATAAGCAGACCACACAGCCCCAGGACCTGGGATGACGGAGGCAAACTGCTGGGGCGGGTCTGGGGAGCACACGTGTGTGTCCGCACCCCCCGGCCCCCTGATCATAGGAGCAGGCAGCCCACCATGCAACTTCAGGGCACTGCTCCTTTGCCTTTCTCTGCTTTGGTCAAAAAAGAAAACTGAGCCACGTGGGAATGGACGGAAAAAGGGAAAAGATAAAGAATACAAAAAAAAGAGAGAGAGAGAGAGAAGAAAAGAAAGAAAAAAAGAAAATCTGCAGTCAGCCCACCTAGCATAAAATTAGTAAAATCAGTCATGGAAAAGATGCCCAAACTTCCAAAACATAGCTCTTCCTGGTGGCATTTCATTTGGTCTGGAATTTCATTTGGTCACAGCCCAAGGCCAGGAGCTCCTTGTAGAGGGGACAGGACCGAGGAAGGCAGGGCCTCACACAGCCCCAAGGTCCCCATGCACTTGGATTTGTCGGCTAGTTTGGAGCTCAGGTCCGGAAAGAGGCATCTGATATGGATGCCTTTCCTTTCCGAAGCTGTTCAGGGCGATGAGGACCGAAAGAAAACCTTGACCCCAAACAAAGCCTCACTGGAGACAGTTAATGCTCTCTCGGTTTTCTTGAGTGTCCCAAATTGAACCTTTGGACACATCGAAGGCTGACGTGTTCCATGTCTCACATTTTCATCACATCCTTCATCAGTCCTTCAAGATTTCTCTCCCTGCCTTCCTTCCTTTCTTCCTTTTTCATTTTAGAGTTGGCGTCTCTTAATTTCCTGGTGAGTAGACCACATGAGCTCTGAACCACACACAGACTCAGGGCTCCAGCAACCTCTGTGTCTCTGTAAGCTTTTGTGTCCAGCAGGTCTGGCAGACAAAAAGCTACAGGGGTCCCATTTAGAGACTTCTAGCAGCACTCCAAAGGGAGGGAGCAGCTTTTCTCACTGAAGTACCCTCTTCTGAGCACATTCAAGCAATCCTGTTTGCTTCCACGCGGTGCTAGAAAATGCCCAGAGGGACCCAAAGACCGGGCCCCAAGGAGCCTCTTACCATGGCAGGGGGCGCAGGGGGTCTCCCTTCCAGATACGGTATCCTGAGTTTTTTGCCTTGAAGTGTCTTGAATCTCAACACAGAGAATTAACTGATGTTCCTACATCCTCTGCTTAGCCATTCTTCTCCACACATGAGACGATAAAAAGGTAAAAAGAAAATGCTGCGGTAGCTTACTTAGCCTTGGCCAGAACTCTGGCGTCCAGACCCATCCACTTGCTGGCCTCAGGGAGCCTGACCCATTTGGGGGGAGACGGTCTTCATGCAGGTTGTCCTGGGCTGATAAAAAGGAAGGAAGTTCGCCCACAGCCAGGAGCTTCAAGAATCCTAAAGGGAAGAGAGGCAGAGGCAGCCTCCCCGGACCACGCCCACTACAGCACTTGAGGGAAGAAAGGCATGTTGGAGCTGGAAGCATTCCGAGTAGGACAACTGAACGAATCCAGGGTACAAAACAGCTTCTGCAGGGGGAGGGAGGTGCGAGATTCTACCTGCAAGTGGGAACAGCAGGGAAAACCTGCTTTCATTCCCCAGAATGACACACGGAGGGCACCCCTCCCGCAGCCGCACACCTTGAATTTTGAAAGGGATAAAAGAATACACATCTCATTTGTTTCCTATTTTATCTCAAAGCCTAAAATTCAGTCTTATGGCAGCTGTCATGCAGTCAAGTGTTAGGATAAAACTGTTTTGCTAAGCTCTTGGATGTAGGGTCTGGTGAGGTCGCTGGGCCCTCTGGGGCAGTTCTGGGTGTGGTCTGAAGCCTGGGAGTGGCGGAGGAAGGTTGTGGCACGGAGATCATTCCTGGGGCAAAAGAGCACTGATGCCCTTTCTTTTGGTCCACAGGACCTCCGGCCTCACCTGTGAGACGCCCCACTCTAGTCTGTCCTCCTCTTCTTCCCTCCCGCCTCTCACTCTCCGCCCTTTATTCTTACCTCCTTATTCTCCTCAAAATCCCTCTCCAGCCTCAGTTTCTCCCCCAAGTCTCTCCAGGGGACTGGCCCACCTGGTCTGGGTTTGCGGTGCCCGTGTGACACAGAGGACAGGAAGGGGAGCTGCAGCAGGCCACCTGGGCTCCAGCGCCGGGACACCTGACCTCAGAGGCTTCCTGCTCTGGGCCTTGGTTTCTTCTCCGAAAAGAAGGACTATTTATAGCTCTTCCCCTTTAGGCGGTGAGCGGAATGAAAGGGCTTAGAGGGGAGGGTGGCGTGGCTAAATCCCCCTCAGCTCTCAACTCATGAATCCTGAGCTCTTGAACCACTGTCTCAAGGAGGCAAGTTTATGGTGCCCTTGAAGGTTTGGTTCTGCCCATTTGTGTGTTTTTGGGGGGTGGGGGGACGTGGTGTGGCTGGGGGAGGGGCAGAAAACAAGGCTCCTGGAGAGTTTGCCTAATGTGACAAGGGGATGGTCAGGCCTGTGACTGCTGGTCGACCCAACTGTGTGTTGGCGGCAGGTGACCCTGCTGAGGACTGTGCTGATGTGCCTTGCTTTGTGTCAGCCCGTCTGCTGCCCCACAGCCACACACCCTGACCAGCCTTCCAAGGCACAACGAAGACTGGCCCACCTTTGAGACAGCATGCTTCAGTTGTACTCTGTACTCTGTGCACCCATTTGGGCCATGGGAAATGGTGACAAGTTCTTGCCCAATCCCTGGCTCTATGCAGGTGTCCCG
The DNA here is from genome assembly GCF_011764305.1 of Mustela putorius furo. Taxonomy (NCBI): domain Eukaryota; kingdom Metazoa; phylum Chordata; class Mammalia; order Carnivora; family Mustelidae; genus Mustela; species Mustela putorius. Next base: position 5,919,573 of record NW_025422010.1, on the reverse strand, counting down.
TCAGATGCCCAGTAAGGAAGGTGAAGGGAGGTGCTCAGTACTCACATTTCGCAGGCCGGAACTCCAGCACAGGGAGGCGGGCACCTCACAGCTCTGGAGCCCTAACCCAGGTCAAGAGACCAGCACAACGGATGGTAACTAGACTTCTCCTGGGGATCACTTCGTGATGCACAGAAATACCAAATCAATACTTTGCGCACCTGAAACTAATAGGATATTTTATGGCAGTTATATTCCAATTAAAAAAAAAAGTCTCAGAGGCAGAAAAGAGAGAGGGACACCAACCACAGCAGCCTAAAGCACCCCGTTTGGGTCCTGATTCAAACAAAGTGCCTATTAAAAAGAGAAAAGTGAAACTGGCAAATGGACAAGGGATTGGCTATTACAAAAGTATTGATAACTTTATTGTGTGATAAGAATTTTTAAAAATTTCCTTATGTCCGTGGTACATGCTGGAACATTTATGGATAAAACGGTGGGTTGTATGGGATTTCCTTCAGAGTCTTTGGAAAAGCAATAGACAAAAGCTGGGAGATGGAAACTAGATGAAGGAAAACCTGAAGAGTGTTGATAATTACAGAAGGTGAGTGATGGATATGGAGGGGTTCATATTCTCTATTCTTTCTACCTTTGCCTATGTTTAAAACATTCTATAGTAAGAAAAATGTTAAGGTTGAAGAGTAAGTCACAAATAATATTTGGATATAACCATTTTTTCTCATAGTAAGTCATGGGGAGGCCTGTTCCGGCCTCCCGTGTGGTACCCCCTATTCCCTCTGTCTGGAATATTCCCCCACAAACGCTTATGGGTGACTCTCACCCCACATCACTCTCTCTCCACTTTTTCCCTGCTGTCCCCAGAGGAAATGTCCCTCACCCCTCCACTTCTTCCCTCTCCCCTCTTAATTTTTCCTGATAGCATCTTTTACCCACTAATATTCTGGTGGCAGAATGAACCCCGGAGAGGGCAGGCTCCATGTGGCTCATGATTGTGAGTGCAGGGCTGAGACCAATGCCCAACACAGGGCACACTGGAGGCCCACACTCAGTGTGGAGCCTACTTGAGATTCTCTCCCTGTCCTTCTGCTTCTCCCCTTCCCCCACCCTCTCTGTCAAGCAAAACAAAACAAAGTGCAGATATTGTGTCCTAATTACTTACCTGGGTGCATATCAAACAAATGTTTAATTTCTGAAAAAGAGTTGTCAAATTTATCATTACAATGGAAGGGAGTGATCAGAGTTCCCCTGGAAAGTCATAGTTGGCTTATTTTCAAAGGAGAGAATTGCCTTACTAGCAAGCTTTGCAATTCATTGTTTTGTTTGAGTAAAAATAAATTAGAAAGATCCTAATTCTTTTGTTGGAGCACTGTTCTAAGTTCATTTTTATAACTTGATCCTGTTAGACTCATTCAAGGCCACCAGATTATTTTAGCATTAAACAGTACTTGAATTTGCTTAGAGCTCTTCATCTCAAAGGGAAAGCAAGCTTCTTCATTCAGCACACAGTTCTTTTTTTTTTTTTTTTTTTTTTGACAGACAGAGATCACAGAGAAGCAGGCAGAGAGGAAGGAGGAAGCAGGCTCCCTGCTGAGCAGAGAGCCCGATGCAGGGCTCGATTCCAGGACTCTGGGATCATGACCTGAGCTGAAGGCAAAGGCTTTAACCCACTGAGCCACCCAGGTGCCCCAGCACACAGTTCTTAATGGAATTTACAATCTGTACTAATTGTTAAGAGTTTCATTAAGCAGAGAGGTCACTTTGCTCTGAATATCCACAGACACCAAACAACATGTTTGTTTCTATTCCCAGGGATCCCTCATGGCCACTCCTCACAATGCTGTTCACCAACTCATCTGGGTACACTTAGTCTGATACAGACTACAGTATAGAGATGACTTATTAATATCTTCATTTGTTTAAAAATTTCAAAATTAATTGTTGGGATAACATTTTAACGAAGAAGTACTTAGATCTAGGAAAATACATGTAAGATCTCTGTGCAGATAACTATAAACACTTACAAAGGAAATCAAAGTCCTAAACAAATTAGAAGATGTACCATGTTCATGGATTGGAAGGCTTAAATTGTTAAAATGGTGATTATCCCCAAACTGAGCTTTAGATTTAATGTAATCCTAATCAAGATCCTATCAGAATTTTGTATAGGTATTGACAAGGTGATTCAAAAAAATTTATATGAAAAAACAAAAGGAATAGAAGAATCAAACAATTTTGAAAAAGAAGAACAACATAGAAGGAATTGTACTACCTGATTTCAAGATTTATGATAAAGCTACAAGAATCAAGAGTAGTGGCAAAATGATAGACATATCTAGATCAATGGAACATAATGGGAATCCAAGAAGTAGACCCACACAAATATATTCAACTGATTTTAACTGCAAAAGTAATTAATGGAGAAATGACAGTCTGTTTAACAAATGGTGCTGGAATAATTGGATGTCCATATGGAAAAAAAAAAAAAAGAACCTAGACATATACCTCACACTTGGTATAAAACTAAATGAAAATGTATCATGGACCTACACATACATAGTCAATTAATTTTTGACAAGGGTGCAAAGGCAATTCAGTGAAGAAAATATAATCTTTTCAACACATTGTGCTGGAACAACGGGACATCCATATGAAAAAAATTAATTTTTAGGAGCTTGGGAAGATGGCAGAGTAGGAAGACCTAAAGCTTACCCTGTCCCACATTTTCAACTAACTATCATTCACATCCATGTAAATAAACTGAAGAATGATCTGAAGACTGGCAGAACAAATTCCACAACTGAAGGTAGTAGAAGAGAAGCAACATCTGAGAGTTTAGGAAGGACAAAAATGGTGGTCGGAAGCTGCCCACAGGAGGGGGAGAGCTGCAGTTGTGGAGAGGGGAAAGCACCAGGGAACCCACCGGGGGAAGACATATCCCCATGATATCTAGCTTTGAAAACCAGAGGAGTTGAATTCCCTGACTCTATGTAACCAGCAGGAGCTTTAAAAATCAGCTGACTTAACACTGGGCCAGCCAGGAGGGCCAGAGAAAGCTGGGTGCCTGCCCTTAAACAGACAGCAGCTCATGGAGAGGCAAAGTGACTGGGGCAAATGGGAGTAAGATCTATTTATTCTGATTTCAGAGCCTGTTGAGGGACTTCTTTGGAAACAAAGGAAATGGCAGGTGCCATTTTCCTACCCCGCCCCCTGGCATAAACACAGAGCCACCGCCAGGAGACAGTGCTGCACAGATACACTACCTACTAGCTAGTGATGTGCCTTGCCCACTTGTTCTCCTAAGGACTTGCCCACTTCAAACCTGCTGGCCAAGAGCCTGTGCTTAGCGCAAATTTTGTTAATGCCCAGGACCATCAGCTTAATATAGACTGCTACATGCAGATGTTCTTTATAAGCAGAATGATAACTGCAAATTAAAAAACAGTCATATATATGCAAAAAATAAAGAGCAAGGAATCCAGGTATATCACTAAAGAAAACCAAGAAACCATGGAAGAGAGAAAGAGAAGAAAGGATCTGAGAAAAACTACAAAAACAACCAACAAAATGGTAATAAATAAGTATCTATCAATAAGTAGTTTGAATGTAAATGGACTCTATGCTCCAATCAAAATGCATAGGGTGTCAGAATGGATAAAAAAACAAGACTCATTTATATACTGCCTACAAGAGACATGCTTTAGACCTAAAGACACCTGCAGATTGAAAGGGAGAGGATGGAGAAACATTTATAATGTAAATAGATGCCAAACCAGAGTAGCAATACTTATACCAGACAAACTAGACTTTGAAACAAAGACTGTAAAAAGAGACAAAGAAGGACACTATGTAATAATAAAGAAGACAATTCAATAAGAAGATATAACAATTGTAGATATTTATACACCCAACGTGGGAGCACCCAAACACACAAAACAGTTAATAAAAAACATAAAGGAACTAATCGATAGTAACATAGTAATAGTAGGGGATATAACACCTCATTTACATCGATGGACAGATCATCCAAACAGAAAATCAACAAGGAAACAAGGGCTTTGAATGACACACTGGACCAGATGGATTTAACAGACATATTCAGATCATTCTATCCTAAAACAGCAGAATACATATTCATTTCAAGTGCACATGAAACATTCTCCAGAATGGATCATGTTAGGCCACAAAACAAGCCTCAACAAATTCAAAAAGATCAAATTCATATCTTGCATCTTTTCTTAACACAACACTAAGAAACTAGAAATCAAACACACGAGAAAAATCTGGAAAGAACACAAATACATGGACTCTAAATAACATGCTACTAAACAGTGAATGGGTCAACCAAGAAATCAAAGAAATTGAAAAGTACTTGGAAGGAAACAAAAATGAAAACACAATGGTCCAAAACCTTTGGGATGCAGCAAAAGTGGTTCTAAGAGGGAATTTTGTAGCAGAAATTTTATAACAATACAAGCCTACCTCAAGAAGCAGGAAAAATCTCAAATAAACAACGTTACACCTAAAAGAGCTGGAGAAAGAATGAACAAAACCCAAAACTAGAAGGAAGGAAATAATAAAGATTAGAGCAGAAATAAATGATATAGAAACTAAAAACAAAAACAAAAAACCCCAAGAGAACAGATCAATGAAACCAGAAGCTGGTTCTTTGAACAGATCAACAAAATTGATGTCATCTAGCCAGATTCATCAAGAAAAAAATAGAAAGGAACAAATAAAATCACAAGTGAAAGCAAAGAAATATAACTGACGTGACAGAAACACTATTATAAGAGAATATTATGAAAAACTATGCCAACAAATTAGACAATTTAGAAGAAATGGATAAATTCCTAGAAACATGTAACCTGCCAGAACGGAAGCAGGAAGAAATAGAAAATTTAAGTAGACTAATAACCTGCAAAGAAATTGAAAAAATAATCAAAAAAAACTCCGAGTAAACAGAAGTCCAGGATGAGAGGGCTTCACAGAGGAATTCTACCAAACAGTTAAAGAAGAGTTAATGCCTATATTTCTCAAATTATTCCAAAAAATTAAGAAGAAGGAAAATTTCCAAATTCATTATATGAGGCCAGTATCACCCTAATACCAAAATCAGATAAGGAAACCACCAAAAAAGAGAACTACAGGCCAATTTCTCTGGTGAACACAGATGCAAAAATCCTCAACAAAATACTAGAAAACTGAATCCTACACTTAAAAAACCATTCACCACAATCAACTAGGATTATTTCTGGGATTCCAAAGTGGTTCAATAGTTGCAAATCAATCAATGTAATACATAGCATCAATAAGAGGAAGGATAGAAACCATATAAGCATTTCAACAGATGCAGAAAGGACATTTGACAAAGTACAACATCCATTTGTGATAAAAGTCCTCAACAAAGTAGGTTTACAGGGAACATACCTCCATATATTAAAGGCTGTATATAAAAAGCTCACAGCAAACATCACATCAGTGGGGAAAAACTGAAAGTTTTCCCATAAAGTCAGGAACAAGACAAAGATTTCCACTTTTATTCAACATACTACTGGAAGTCCTAGTCACAGTGATCAGACAACAAAATGAAATAAAAGGCATCCAATCAGTTTGCCAATGACATGATTCTATATATAGAAAGCCTTAAGGACTCCACCGAAAAACTATTAGAACTGGTGAGTGAATTCAATACATTGCAGGATACAAAATTAATGTGTAGAAATCTGTTGCATTTGAATACACTAATAAATGAAGCAACAGAAAGAGAAATTAAGAAAACAACCACACTTACAGTGGACGAGAAATAATAAGATACCTTGAAATAAACCTAACAAAAGAGGCAAAAGGCCTGTGCTCTGAAAACTATAAAACATTTATGAAAGAAATTGAAGAGGACACAAAGAAATGGAAAGACATTCCATGCTCATGGACTGGAAGAACAAATATTGTTCGGTATTTTTTAAGATTTTATTTATTTATTTATTTGTTTGTTTATTTTATAGACTGAGTGGGGGACAGAGAGAGTACCTCAAGCAGACTTCACACTGAGCATGGAGCCTGACACAGAGCTCGAACCCATGACCCCGAGATGACTTGAGCCAAAGTCAAGAGTTGGGTGCTTAACTGACTGAGCCACCCAGGCACCCTGAAGAACAAATATTGTTAAAATATTTTAACAGTATTGGTACAATACTGTACCAATATTTTCTATATTGGTACAGAAAATCAATATATAAAATTTTGTTATTTAACAATATTTTAACAATAAAATCAGCAGATCTAATTTAATCCCTATCAAAACACCAACAACATCTTTCATAGAGCTAGAACATCTAAAATTTATATGGAAACATGAAATACCTTGAATAGCCAAAGCAATTTTGAAAAACAAAAACAACAACAACAAAAAAAAAAACAGAGCTTGGAGGTGTCACAATTCCAGACTTCAAGTTATGTTACAAAGCTATAGTAATCAAAACAGTATGGTACTGGCATTAAAATAGACACATAGATCAATGGAACAAATAGGAAGCCCAGAAATAAACCCTCAATTATAGTATAGTCAATTAATATTTGACAATACAGGAAAGGATATTTAATGAGAAAAAGAGAGTTTCTTTAATAAATGGTGTTAGGAAAACTGGACAGCCATAGGAAAAGGAATGAAACTGGGCCACTTACTTACACCAAACACAAAAATAAATTCAAAATGGATTAAAGACCTAAATGTGAGATTTAAATCCATGCAACTCCTAGAAAGAACACAAATAGTAATGTCTCTGACATTGGCCAAGCAACTTCTTCCTGGATATGTCTCCTGAGGCAAGGGAAATAAAAGCAAAAATAAACTATTAGAATGACATTAAAATAAGAGATTTCTGCACAGTGAGGGAAACACTCAACAAACTAAAAGGCAACTGACAGAATGGGAGAAGATATTTGCAAATGACATATCTGAAGAAGGGTTAGTATCCAAAATATATAAAGAACTGATACAACTCAACACCCAAAAAACAAATAATCCTATTTAAAGAATGGACAAAAGACATGAACATACATTTCTGCAAAGAAGACAGATGGCCAACAGACACATGAAAATGTGTTCAACACCATTAATCGTCAGGGAAATGCAAATCAAAACCACAATGAGATATCATCTCACACCTGTCAGAATGGCTACAATCAAAACCACAAAAAAAAAGTAGCAAGGATGTGGAGAAAAAGGAACTCTCTTGCACTGCTGGAAGACCAAACTGATGCAACCACTGTGGAAAACAGTATGGAGGTTCCTTAAAAAGTTAAAAATAGAATCCATCAATCGCACTGCTAGGTATTTACCCAAAGATTACAAAAACACTAATTCAGGTATCATGCTTAGTGAAATAAGTCAATCAGAGAAAGACAACTATCATATGATCTCCCTGATATGAAGAAGTGGAGATGCAACATGGGGGGTTAAAGGGGTAGGAGAAGAATAAATGAAACAAGGTGGGATTGGGAGGGAGACAAACCATAAGTGACTCTTAATCTCACAAAACAAACTGAGGGTTGCTGGGGGGAGGGGTGTCGGGAGAGGGAGGTGGGGTTATGGACATTGGGGAGTGTATGTGCTATGGTGAGTGCTGTGAACTGTGTAAACCTGGCGATTCACAGACCTGTACCCCTGGGGATAAAAATATATGTTTATAAAAAATAAAAAATTAAAAAAAACACTAATTCAAAAGCATAATTGTACCCCTATTGTTTATAATAGCATTATTTACAATAACCAAATAATGGAAGCAGCCCACATGTTTATTGATGGATGAATGGATAAAGATGTTGTGGTATGTGTATATATACACAATGGAATATTATTCGGCCATAAAAAAGACTAAAATCTTGCCATTTGCAATTACATCGATGATCTAGAGAGTATAATGCTAAGCAAAATAAATCAGAGAAAGACAAATGCCATATGATCTCACTCATATGTGGAATTTAAGAAACAAAATAAGGAAATGAGAAAAGAGGGAGACAAACCAAGAAACAGACTATTAACTATAGAGAACAGACTGATGGTTACTGGAGGGGACATTGTGGCAGGGGGTGGGTGAAATAGGATAGAGATTGAAGAGGGCACTTGTGATGAGTACCAGGAGTCCTATGGAAGTGTTGAATTACTGTATTGTACATCTAAAAGTAAGACAACTCTGTAGGTTAACTATACTGGAATTAAAATAAAAACTTAATAAAAATTCAATTGTGATGATATATTTATCGATATTTGCAACTTTAATATTCCTAATAATCTGGAGGTTAGCATTTAATAAATACATTTTAATGCAAATATGATAAAAAGAAAAAAATTAACGTGTCCTTGCACCTTATAACAAATGAACCCAAAATGAACCATAGACTTAAATGTAAAATCTAAAATCATAAAACTTTTAAAGGAACACAAGGGAGAAAATCTTTGCGTCCTTAGGAAAGGGAAAGAGTCTTTAAATACACTGTAAATAATAAGATCCATAGGGGTGCCTGGGTAGCTCAGTTGGTAAAATGTCTGCTTTTGGCTCAGGACATGATCCCAGGATCCTGGGATCAAGCCCCACGTTGGGCTCCCTTCTCAGTGGAGAGTCTGCTTCTCCCTCTCCCTCTGCCTGCAACTTTGCCTGATTATGCTCTTTCTCTCTGGCAAATACATACATACATAAAATCTTTTGCAAAAAAAATAAGATCCATAAAAGAAGATGAATTGGACTCTATCAAATTTAAAACTCCTATTCTACTAAAGGCAATATTAAGAGAATGAAAAAAGGAGTCACAGACTGGGAGGAAATATTTAATATTACATACATGACCAAGGACTTGTATCCATCACAAGTAAAGAATTCTCAAGAGTCAAAATAAGAAAAACTTTAAATGAACAAAAAAGAAATCTGAACAGACTCTTCTTTAAAGAAGAGATACAGATGGCAATTAAACCCAGCAAAAGATACTGAATATCGTTATTCACTAGAGAAATGCATATTAAAATGCCAATGAGATACCAGTGTATGTCTATTAGAACAGCATTAAAAATAAAAAGAACATGGGGTGCTTGGGTGGCTCAGTAGGTTAATCCTCTGCCTTCAGCTCAGGTCATCATCTCAGGGTCCTGGGGTCGAGCCCCACATCAGGCTCTCTGCTCAGCAGGAAGCCCGCTTCCCTTCTCTTGCTCTGCCTGCCTCTCTACCTACTTGTGATCTCTGTCTGTCAAATCAATATATAAAATTTTTTTAAAAATAAAAAGAACAAAAAGTTGATAACACCAAGTGCTGATGAAGATGTGGAGGGACCAGAACTCATTTGCTGGTGGGAATGCAAAATTGTATGCACACTTTGGAGACTGTTTCGCAATCTCTTTTACAATTATATATAGTTACCATACGATCATAAATCCTACTCCTAAGTACTAACCAAAGAGAAATGAAAACATGCATTCCGAAATCCTTAGATGAATGTTCATAGCAGTTTTATTCACCATAACCAAAAAAGCCCTGGAAGCAACCAGGTTTAAATATCTTTCAACTGGTGAGTGGATAGACACCATAATGGAATATTACTCAGCAGAAAAAGGAAGAAACTACTGATATATGCAAGAACATAAATAAATGTCAAATGTACTTTGCAAGTAAAAAGTTTAAAAAAAAAAAAACCAAACCCAAAAGCCACATACTATCCGATTCTGTTTAAAGGACATTGTGGAAAAGGCAAAATTATTGGTACAGAAAACAGATCAGTGGTTTCTAGAAATTAAAAGTGAAGTGAAGGGTTGATTACAAAAAGGAAGCATGCAGGGAAGTTTGCGGGATGATAAAACTGGTTTTTTCTGAAGATTTATTTATTTGAGAGAGAGAGATTGAGCGATAGAGGAAGCACAGCTGGGGGTGGGGTAGAGGAGGAGGGAGAAGCAGACTCCCCACTGAGCAGGGAGCCACATGAGGCTCCATCCAAGGATCCTGGGATCTTGAGCTGAGCTGAAGAGAGACGCTTAACTGACTGAGCCACCCAGGCACTCCCCAAAAGCTTTTATTTTGAATGTGTTGATGTTGCATCCCTATGTGCATTTACTTATGTTCACAGAAATATGCACCCAAAAGAGTGAATTTCCTGCATGTGAAATGTTAAGACAATAAAATAGAAGTGAAACTGCCGTGACAACAAAAGAGATGGGGGAATGTGTCTATACCCTTATTTATCATCTTATCATCTTTTACCATCTTTATCATTGTATCCTCTCTAGATGAACTGTGGGAAACATTATGTGGAAACAGGAAGTTCAGAATGGTGTAAATTACATGCTACCTGTTACCTAAGAAAGGGGAAGAGCAGGCCAGATCCTAAGGTGTTCCCCATGATCACTGCACCCTGTATACACACCCTATATGTTCCCCTTGAGTGTGGGTGTCCCTCTAAACAGAATCAGATCATGCCTGAGATTATGTTGTGTTATCTGGCAAAAGAAAGAGCATCTGGGGTGGGTCTAACCTAATCAGATGAGCTCTTGAAAGCCAGATTTTCTCCAGGAAGTTGCAGAAGACGATCTATAGGTGAGCTCCTGCCAGCCTGAAGAAGCAAACAGCTATGGTGTGACCTGCCCAAGAAGTTGAGAGAGGCCGCCAGGATGGTGACTAGTGGTTGACAAGCAGCCACGCACTGAAAGTCACCAAAGGAATGAGCTTAGAAGGGCTCTCCAAGATCCCGATAAGAGCATGGGCCAGCCAACGCATTGATTTCAGCATTGTGAGACTCTGAGCAGAGAACATAGCCGAGAGCTTGCTGGGCTCCAACCTCCAGAACTGTGAGCTAGCTAATCAGTGTTTCATGCCTTCTCCAGTTCCCGGTGATTTGTTATGCAGCAACAGAAAACTAGTATGTTTTCAAATAAATGTATGTTTGTCTACACTTTTTTAAAATGAAAGAATAAAAAGCTAATAAAAATCATTATGTATGGTGCGAGGGAGGAGACACACGAGGAAAGTTACACTCACCTGAATGTACTTTGCTTTGTAGATTTGACTTTAAAATTTTGTGAACAGGCTGCATAATTATAAATCAATATTAAAGTTTGGAAGCTCAATCCGTAAAAATAAAAAATAAAAATAAAACGGGTGAAACGAATTCTACTGAATTACGACTTCACACCACGTCAAGAGAAATGACTTCAAATGACTTTAGATTTCAATAATTTAACTTTACATCCCTAGTGGGATATATCCAAAGGCTAAAAAGTATTATAAATGTATCTTCAACTCTATTGTGAAGAATTGTATACCAGCACTATTAACAATATGATTACTACTACTAATATAATTGGCATTGTTACTCAAAAGCTATTAGGTTCGGTAGGCCGAAGCAAATACTTAATTGTATTATGTCATTAAGGAGTCAAAACATTCAGCATTAGAAGAAGAGAAAGGAGTATGAAATTAAAGAAATTAAGTAAAAGTCCTTTAATACTAAATTTGAATTGGGACTAGAATAACCTCATGTTATGTTTCTTCTGAAAAAATTTGTTTCCTGGCTCTATCTGTTGAAAAATACTACAACAGCCTACGTTAGCCAAAGAGCAAGGGGCGCCCCTGCCTTCCAGATGAGCTTCTAAAGTAAAAAGAACCAGACATCCCTGGAGAAACACTGCTTCCAGGCCTGAGGCAAAACATGTCCAGAATATGGGACATCCTGTCTCAACAGAAAACAAGGAAGTCATCACAGTTGACCAGGGTCATTCCAGAAAGACTCAGATGCCAACTTGAAGGCATTTCCTTAGGCCCCAGATGCAACCATTTGAACATTAAAAAGAATAGTAATTGCAAAGGATTGAAACACATTATTACATCTAAATCCGGGACTCCGTAATGCTGAAATAAACAAACAACACCCACAACTCATCGCTTCACTTAGGAGGATGCTAAGAAGCCATGCTTCTTGAACAAAAACTTGTAAATAAAAGAAAACAATCATGAATTTACCCTGCTTTTGTGTTATAAACTATAGCTCCCAGTAATCACATAATTGATGAGATTTTTCTCTTTTTCTTTTAGAGAAATTTTTTCTTTTTCTTATAGAGAAATTCCAACTCATTGTCCAGAATAAAGAAGGAAAAATAGAATATTACCATTTTGCAGCCTTTAAAAAAAAAAAGATTTTATTTATTTATTTAATAGAGATCACAAGTCGGCAGAGAGGCAGGCAGAGAGAGAGGAGGACCCTGAGATCATGACCTGAGCTGAAGGCAGAGGCTTTAACCTACTGAGCCACCCAGGCGCCCCCCATTTCAACCTTTAATGAAAGAATAGGTCAAGGCAAAAATCATCCATCCTTGCTCAGTCCGGGGAACTATTGATGTGGAATGGATACATTAATCTGACAACAGCAACACCCTCTGGTTAATCTCAGCCTCCCCAAATCAGACACGTGCTTCCTGGTGCATTGCAAGGTCCAACATAGGCTCACCAAAGAAATCAAGCCTGAATAAGTTCAAATCTCTAGATTTAACTATAGTTTACAGCAAAGACACATGTACAAGAAATGTTAGTGACAGTGTGGTAGACAAAATAATGCCCTCCCAAAGAAGTCCACTCCCCTGTGATGTCCCCCTACCCCTTACTTGGCAAAAAGGGGTTTGCAGATGCAACTAACATTGTGGCCATTGAGTCCTTGAAAGTAGAGAGCACTTCCCAGTGTGGTCAGAGACAGATGACACCCCAGGAGAGAGTCAGAGGGAAGCAAGAAAGAGACCGGGTCCACTGGGCTGGTTTTGAGAATGGAACCACAGAGTGTGGGTGGCCGCTGGAAGTGGAGAATGGCCCTCAGCTGACAGCCAGCAGAGAAACAGGGACCTCTGGCATACAACCACAAGGCACTGAATTTTGCCAACCACTGAATCATCAGGAAAACAAGCTTTGAGGAAGGAAGGCAGCAAGCCAACACAAACTTGAGCTTGGTGAAACCCAAACAGAACTTCTGACTCCCAGAACTGCAGGAGAAAATGTTTGTTTTGATTAAAGTGTTAAGCTTGTGGTGACTTGTTTTCCAAGAAAGTCATTTTATTTAGTTCAAGTGACTGCTTAAAACATTTGTATACAATAATTTCTACAGAAATCATCCTATGGGATTGTTTGATGACCTTGAAAAAATTACAAAACTGCTTTGAGATTCAGTTTCTTTTCCACTAAATGAACTGACTGGACAAGATAATTCCAGATCTTCAAAATAAGATGGTCATTACCACTTTAGAAAGAGAACTTCATAATAGTGAAAAGCATAGGATTTGGGCTCATGAATTCATTCATTTATTCAGCAAATATTTGTTGAACAACTACTGTGTGGCAGCACTGTCTTAGACCATGGAGACAAGGCCTTTGACATCATAGAATTTATCTTCCATTTATTTTTACTGTGATAAAAAACACAAAACATAAAATTTACCATCTTAACCACTTCAAAGTATACAGTACAATTGTATGCACTATAAGCACTTTATTATATAATACATCTCTAGAACTTTCTCATCTTGCAAAACTGCATTATGGTTTTGTCATGTTTTGAAATCAGGAAGTACAAGGCCTCCAGCTTTGTTTCTTTTTCTCAGGATTGTTTTGGTTATTCAGGATCCTCTTAAATTCCATGTAAATTTTAGGAAGTTTTTCTCTATTTCTGCAAAAATGCCACTGAGATTTTGGTAGGTGTTGTACTGAATCTCTTGGCCACTTTGGGTAGTATGGACATTTTAACAACATTAAGTTTACCAATCCACAAACAAAGGGTTTCTTTCCATTTGTTTGTGCCTTCTTTAATTTCAGTGTTTTGTAGTATTCAGTATACAGTGTACAAGTCTCTTGCCTGCTTGGATGAATCTACTCATAAATGCTTTGTTCTTTTTGGTGCCGTTGGTTTTTTTTAAGATTTTATTTATCTATTTTAGGGAGAATGAGTGAACAGGAGACAATCTCATGCAGACTCCCATAGAGCAGGGACCCTGATGCAGGCCATGATCCTATGACACTGAGATCATGACCTGAGCCTAAATCAAGAGTCAGACGCCCAGCCAACTGAGCCACCAAGGTGCCCCTTGGTGTTACTATAAAAGGCATTTTCTTAATTTCCTTTTCAGACTGTTCATTGTTACTGCATAAAAACAAAACAAACAAACAAAAAAACCCCTCCTTTATGTGTGTTGACTTTGTATCCTGCAAATTTGCTGAATTCACTTATGAGTTCTGAAAATTTCTTTGTGGAATCTTTGGTGTTTTCTACATATAAGATCATGTCATCCGCAAACAGATAACTTTACCTCTTCCTTTCTGCTGTGGGTATCTTGCATTTCTTTTTCTTGTCCGGTTGCTCTGGCTAGTACTATGTTGACTAGAAATGGCAAGAGTGGACAACCATGGTTTGTTCCTGATCTTACAGGAAAAGCTTTCAGTCTTTTACAGTCTTTCGCCATTGAATGTGATATTCACTGTGGGCTTTTGCATCTGGCCTTTATTGTGTTTAGGTAGTAACCCTCTATTCCAAGTTTGTTGAGTGTTTTTCTCATAAATGGGTGTTGAATTTTGTCAAATGCTTTTATTGCATCAATTGAGATTTTATACTTCATTCTGTTAATGTGATGTATTACATTAATTGATTTTTTTATGTTGAACCGTCCTTTCATTCCAGGAAAAATCCCACTTGGTCATGGTATATAATCCTTTTAATGTGGTGTTGAATGTGATAGTATTTTGTTAAGGATTTTTGCATCAACTTTTGCATCCCTTAAGTTCATAAGGGATATTTGTCTGTAGTTTTCATGTCTTGTAGAGTCTTTGTCTGGCTTCATTATCAGGTTAATGCTGGCTTTTTAGGATGTGTTTAGGAAGTATTTTTCCACTTTCATTTTTTTGAAAAGTTTGAGAAATATTGGTGTTAATTCTCCTTTGAATGTTTGAGAGAATTCATCAATGAAACCATAGGGTCCAGGCCTTTTCTTTGTTGGAAAATTTTTATTACTGATTCAACCTTCTTACTAGTCATAACTCTATGCATAAAAACAAAACAAACTTCGATTTCTTTGTGATTTGCCTTGTGGTTTTGTATTTCCAGAAATTTGTCTATTTCACCTAGGTTATCCCATTTGTTGGCATATGGCTATTCATAGCATTCCCTATAATCTTTCTTATTTCTATTGAGTCAATAATAATGTTCCTATTTTCACTTCTAATTTTAGTTATTTGAATCTTTTTTTTAGTAGTCCATCTATCTAAAGGTTTGTCAATTTCAAAGAACTAACTTTTATTTATTTATTTTTTAAGATTTTATTTATTTATTTGACAGACAGAGATCACAAGTAGGCAGAGAGGCAGGTAGAGAGAGAGAGAGGAGGAAGCAGGCTCCCCGCCGAGCAGAGAGCCTGATGCGGGGCTCGATCCCAGAACCCTGAGACCATGACCTGAGCCGAAGGCAGAGACTTTAACCCACTGAGCCACCCAGGCACCCCTCTTGGGGCTCTAAATGACTGTGCCACCCAAGCACCCCTGTTTTAAATATGTTTATAGCTAAAAATTTCCCACTTAGCACTGCTTTTGCTGAGTCCCAAAAATCTTGGTATGCTGTGCTTTCACTTTTATTCATCTCTAAGAATTTTGCAGTTTCTCTTGTGATTTATTCTTTGATACACTGGTTGTTTAATTGTGTATTGTTTAATTTTCACGTTTCTGATTCTTCAAATTTTATGTCTGTTACTGATTTTTTAAAGATATATTTATTCATTTATTTGAGAGAGAGAGAGCATGCATGTGTGAGTGGGGGGAAGGGCAGAGGGAGAGAAAATCTCAAGCAGACTCCCCACTGAGGACAGAGCTCAGTGCAGGACTTGATCTCATGACCCATGACCTGACTTGGAATCAAGAGTCAAATGCTTAACTGACTGAGCCACCCAGATGCCCCATGTCTGTTACTGATTTTTAACCTTATCCCATTGTGGTTAGAGAAGATACTCTGTCAGACATTTACATATTTTAATCTACTGAAACTTAACTTGTGGTCTAATCTATCCTGGCATGTCTCACATGCACTTGAGAAGAATTACATATTATTGTTGGGCAGAGTTTTCTGTATGTATCTGTTTGATCTGTTTGGTTTATTATATTAAGTCCTCTATTTCCTTCTCTATCTCCTGTCTGGTTGTTCTATCCATATGGATAATAGGATGTTGAAGTCTCCAGTCATTATTTTAGGACTGTGTATTTCTGCCTTCAGTTCTAATCTTTTTTTTTTAATCTTTATTTTTTAATTTTTAATTTTTTTATAAACAAATAATGTATTTTTATCCCCAGGGGTACACGTCTGTGAATCACCAGGTTTACACACTTCACAGCACTCACCATAGCACATACCCTCCCCAATGTCCATAACCTCACCCCCCTCTCCCAACCCCCCTCCCCCCAGCAACCCTCAGTTTGTTTTGTGAGATTAAGAGTATGAAAGTATAGTTTGGCTATGGAAAGAACCTAATCTATTTTTGATTCACGTATTTTGATGGTTCGATACTGGGTGCTTGCTCTAGTAAATATTTTATTAATGTATAATGTCTTTTTTTTGTCTCTTGTAGATTGTTTAATTTAACATCTAATTTGCCTGATATTCGCATAGCCTCCCTTGCTTTCTTTTGGTTACTATTTACATGAAATCTTTTTTCTTACTTCCATTATTAATCTATTTGTGTGTTTGAGGCTAAAGTGAGTCTGTTATAGCCCTCTCATCTGCCCTGCGATCCTGTCCCTGTACTGACCACTCCTGTTGCCTGCATGGAACCAGCTGCCTGAGCTGCCTGGTGGGGGTGCTCCTGTGGGAGCTTTGGTGAGCCCGAGGAGACACAGGCTTGCCCTGGGCCTGCAGGTTTGTGTGTCTGTCCCCAGCACTCTGCAAGGCTAGAAAAGGAGGAAGAGCCTGTCCAGAATCCCTGCAAGACAGGAAGAAAAGGGAAATAACATGAAAGAACTCTGCAATGTAAATGTAGGAATGGTGGAAATCGAGGGAAAGCCAAAAGATGAAGCCGAGCCTGAAGATGAAGGAAAACCAGATGAGAAGAGAAGTTGGAAGTGGAAGGGAACCCAGGGCATGAGGGAAAGCTCCAGAATGAGGGATAGCCAGATGATGAAAGACAACCAGAAGGTGAGAGAAAGCAAGAAAAGCAGGGCGAGTCTGAAAATGAGAGCAAAAGCACATAGTGAGGGCAAGCCAGAATTCCTGGCAAAGGCTGTGACTGAGCCATGGGTCATGCCAAAAATCACCTAGTTGAAGACGGTGTGCCCAGAAAAGCCAAAAGAAAAATGGGAGGATGTATGATTCCCCCAAGGACCATCAGGAGGACTTCTAGAAAAGGCACTTGGGCAGTGAGAAGATCACGAGAGAATGTGGAAGTACGGCAAGGGCTCAGAAAAAGCTAAGAAAAAAACAGAGAATGCATTGTTTTTATTGGATACAAAGAGATGTACAAGACCCATTCACCCCAAAGATGTCAGGAGAGTGAGGGACAGAGGTAAGGAGCAAAGGGACCCATATCTTTAATGCTTTCGGCCTTCAATTCTAATTTCTCTGATTAGAGCATTTCTAACCATGCTTTCCATGGCAGGCATTTTCCAGGCTAAATGTTTTGTGTTTTTTTTTTTAAATTTAATTTAATATTTATTTATTTATATTAGGTTATGTTAGTCACCACAGGCTAAGTGTTTTGATGTTATGCTGACACTTTGCTGTCAGTGTCACTCTTGTTACCACCAGCCTTTTGATCCAACTACAGTGTTCTCTGTCTTTCAGTAAGGAACGTCCACCAGGTGCATGGAAAAGGTGTTCACGGTCCATTACAAAATAACAATAACGAGGAAACCAGTTTCAGAACCCACACCGCACACACAAAATAAAGTGTGTCTATTGTAGACAGAATATAGATCATGTGGTCTTTATATATTCTGCCAACCTCTGTCTTTTGGCTGGAGAGCTTAATTGTTCTACATTTCAAGTAATTACTAAGGAGGGACTTTCCTCTGTCATTTTTCTATTTGATATAGTAGTTTGCTATTGGCCTTATAGCTTTGTCCCTTCTGTCCTGCATTACTATTCTTTCATGTTTGATTTTTTTTGTAGTGAAGTGTTTAAATTCTTTTCTCATTTCCTTTTGTATATATTCTGTAGCTATTTTTCTCTATGGTTGCCATGGGGATTACATTTAACATCCTAAAGTTATAACACCCTCATTTGAATCTATACCAGCTTAACTTCAGCAATTACACAGAAAAACTCTGCTCCTCTACAGCTCTGCCTTCACCCCTTTTGGTTGTTGATGTCACCAAAAAACTTTACACATGTGTGCCCCCAAATATAAGCTAATAATTCTTTAAATGCATTAGTGTCTTACATTGTCTAAAAACAAAATTTGGAATTACAAACCAAAATTACAGTAATACTAACTTGTAGACTTTTAGTTTTTTTTTTTTAATGTATTCGTTTTTAAAGATTCTGTGCAAAACAAAAAGTAGAATTACAAACCATTGTTAGAATAATACTAGTTTTTGTAATTACCCATGTATTTACCTTTACTGAGATCTTTATTTCTTCATATGGCTTCAGGTTACAGTTTTCATTATACCTTGCGGGATTCACTTGAGCATTTCTTGCAGGGCAAGACTAGCGGTCACATATGTCCTCAACTTCTGTTTATTTGGGAATGTCTTAATTCCCCCTTCACTTTGACAATTTTGCCAGATATAGAATTCTTAATTAACAGGTTTTTTTTTTTTCCTTTTAGTACTTGAATATATCAACTCCCTGCTTTCTGGCCTCCAAAATTTCTAATGAGAAATCTGCCGAAAATCTTTTTGAGGCTCCCTTGTATATGATAATTCTCTCCTTTCTTGCTGCTTTCCAGATTCTCTCATTGTCTTTTGAAAGTTTTATTTTAAAGTGTCTCAATGTCTATCTATTTGAGTTCATCTTACTTAAAGATCACAGAGCTTCCTGGATGTTTAGATTCATGTATTACATCACACATGAGACATTTTCATTATTTCTTCCAATAGTCTTTCTGTGACCTTCTCTCTCTCCTCTACCAGGGACTCCCACATTATGTATGTTGGTCCACTTGGTGGTGTCCCATGTGTCTGTCAGGTTCTGTTCACACTTCTCGGATGGCTTTTTCTTTCAATTCCTTTCAATTCCTCAGACAGTAATGTCCATTGTCCTATATTCAAGTTCACTAGTTTTTTCTTCTGCTTGCTCAAATCTGTCTGACTCCTTCTAGAGAATATTTCATTTCAGTTCCTATATTTTTCAGCTCCAGAATTTCTTTTCAGTTTCTATCTAGGTTTTCTATCTTTTTGATATTTCATTTTGTTCACACAAGATTTTCTTGACTTTATTGACATCTTCCTTTAGTTTTTTGAGCATGTTTAAGATAGTTTTGTCTTGTATACCTTCCACCAGGCCCAATATACCTGCCACTGTTCGTTTTTTAAAAGGAGAATACATGCCCAGCTTAGAGCCCAGGCAGGGGTGGGGAGATTTAACTCACGACCCTAAGATCAAGACCTGAGCTGAGATCAAGAGTTGGGAGCTTCACCACCAAGGTGCCCCACCACTGTTTGATTAATTTTTTTCTGTTGATTTATTTATTTATTTTTTGTCTGAATGGGCCCTAGTTCCTACTTCTTTGTGTGCCTTATGATTTTTTTGTTTAACACTGGACACTTGAATCCAATGGTGTGGTAACTCTGGAAATCAGATTCTCCCCTTTCCCCAGGATTTGTTGGGTTTTATTGATGTTTTGGTTTTGTGATTCTTGTAGGTTTTATCTGTGGCCAAGGTCATCAGGAGATGAGACTCTCATTTCTTTTCTGAGCCTTTTTGGCAGGCATGGTCACTTTCTAATATACCCCCTCTATAGAGTTGGTTTTTAAAAATTATTTACTTAAAGTCAATTTAGTTAATGTATACTCTATTATTAGTTTGAAGGGTAGAATTTAGTGATTCCTCAGTTGCATATAATATCCAGTGTCAAGTGTCCTCCTTAATGCTGTTACCCAATAATCCCTTCCCCCCACCCAATTCCCCTCCAGAAACCTGTTTATTTCCTAGAGTTCATTATCTCCTATGGTTTGCTTCCCTCTCTATTTTCATCTTATTTTTTTTTCCTTACCTCTCCTTATATTCATCTGTTTTGTTTCTTACATTCAACATATGAGTGAAATCATATGGTATTTGTCTTTCTCTGACTGACTTATATTGCTTAGTGCAATACCCTCTAGTTCCACCCATGTCATGGCAAATGGCAATATTTCATTCTTTTTAATGGCTATACACACACACACACACACACATACACACCAGTTCTTCTTTGTCCATTCATCTGTCAATGGATCTGAGCTCTTTCCATAGTGTGGCTATTGCAGACATTGATGTTATAAACATTAGGGTATAGGTGTCCCTTTGAATCACTGTTTTTATCCCTCTGATAAATACATAGTAGTACACTTGCTGGATCATAGGGTAACTCTATTTTAAACTTTTTGAGGAACCTCCATACTCTTTTCCAGAGTGGCTGCACCAGCTTGCATTCCCACCAACAGTGTAAGAGTTCCTCTTTCTCTACATCCTTGCTAACATCTGTTGTTTCCTAAGTTGTTATTTTTAGTCATTCTAGTGAGATACTACCAGTGTGAGGTGGTATCTCATTATGGTTTTGATTTGTATTTCCTGGATGACAAATGATGTGGAGCATTTTTTCATCTGTATGTTGGTCATTTGTATGTTTTCCTTGGAGAAATACCTGTTCATGTGTTCTGCTCATTTCTTGCCTGGATTTTTTTGTGTTTTTTTTTTGGGGGGGGTGTTGAGCTTGGTAAGCTCTTTATAAATTTTGAATACTAGCCTTTTATCTGATAAGATGTTTGCAAATATCTTCAATCAGTTGTAGGCTGCCTTTTAGTTTTGTCAACTCCTTCCTTTGCTGCGCAGAAGCTTTTTATCTTCTGTGTCCCAATAGTTCATTTTTGCTTTTGTTTCTCTTGCCTTGAGAGACATGTCTAGCAAGAAGTTGTTGTGGCCAAGGTCATAGAGATTGCTACTTGTGTTCTCCACTAGGATTTTGATGGACTCCTATCTCACATTGGGGTCTTTCATCCATTTTGAGTTTGTTTTTGTGTAAAATGTAATAAAGTAGCCCAGTTTCATTCTTCTACATGTGGCTGTCCAATTTTCCCAACACCATTTGTTGAAGAGACTGTCTTTTTTGCATTGGATAATCTTTGAAGCTTGGTCAAAGATTAGTTGACCACAGAATCGAGGGTCCATTTCTGGGTTCTCTATTCTGTTCCATTGATCTATGTGTCTGTGTGTCACTACTGTGCTGGAGCTAAAGTTGTGGGCGCCTGGGTGGTTCAATTGGTTAAGCAACTGCCTTCAGCTCAGGTCATGATCCTGGAGTCCCAGGACTGAGTCCCGCATTGGGCACCCTGTTCGGCAGGGAGTCTGCTTCTCCCTCTGCCCCTCTCCCCTCTCATGCTCTCTCTCTCACTCTCACTCTCTCTCTCTTAAATAAATAAATAAAATCTTTTTTTTAAAAAGAGCTAAAATTGACTGAAATTTACTGAAACTCTTTTTAAAAAGGAAAAGATTGGGTGGGGTTATGGACATTGGGGAGTGTATGTGCTATGGTGAGTGCTGTGAAGTGTGTAAACCTGGCAATTCACAGACCTGTACCCTGGGGGATAAAATATATTATATGTTTATAAAAAATAAAAAATTTAAAAATAAAATAAAATAAAAAAATTAAAAATAAAAAGGAAAAGATTTATTTATTTATTTTAGAGAGAGAATGCATGCACAGGAGTAGGGAGAGGGGGAGAGGGAGAGAGAGAATCTTCAAGCAGTCTCCCTGCTGAGAGCTGAGCCTGACTTAGTGCTTGATCCCAAGACCCTCAGATGATACCTGAGCCCAAACTAAGAGTTGGCCACTTAACCGACTGAAACACTCAGGTACCCCAACTGCAACTTTTTTATCCAAGCCTTCCCCCTGGAAGTTGCAAGATTTCAATAGGCTCCAGAGTTCCAAAATAGTTATAGCAAAAGATTCTGCCAATGAAATTACCGTCTAGGTAGGGAGACTGCTTTCTGTTGTTTTCTATTCTGCCATCTTACCAGAATCTGTGTTTGGTTCTTTTTTACATTTCTGTCCTTGTTGGTATTCTCATTTTGTTCATACGTTTTTCCCCCTGCTTTTCCTTGATTATTTGTGTTCTTTTATAGTAGGTTGAGCTTCTTTGAGGTGGTTATTTTGTAAGGGAAGTCATATATTGTTTCTTTTTAAAAATTTTTTGAAAAAGTATTTTTATTAACATATAATGTATTATTTGTTTCAGGGGTATAGGTCTGTGAATCATTAGGCTTACACATTTCACAGCCCTTACCATAGCACATACCCTCCCCAATGTCCATAACCCAACCATCTTCTACCTCCCCCCTCCCCCCAGCAACCGTCAATTTGTTTTGTGAGATTTAAGAGTCTCATATGGTTTGTCTCCCTCCCGATCCCATCTTGTTTCATTTTTTCCTTCCCTAGCCCCCCAAGCCCCCTGCCTTGCCTCTCAAATTCCTCATATCAGAGAGATCATATGATAATTGTCTTTCTCTGATTGACTTATTTCACTCAGCATAATACCCTCTAGCTCCATCCACGTTGTTGCAAATGGCAATATTTCATTTCTTTTGATGGCTTCATAATATTCCATTGTATATATAAATACCACATCTTCTTTATCCATTCATCTGTCGATTGATATCTAGGTTCTTTCCATAGTTTGGCTATTGTGGACATTGCTGCTATAAACATTTGGGTGCATGTGCCCCTTCAGATCACTACATCTATATCTTTCGGGTAAATACCCAGTAGTACTATTGCTGGGGCGTAGGGTAGCTCTATTTTCAACATTTTGAGGAACTTCCATACTGTTTTCCAGAGTGGCTGCCCTAGCTTGTATTCTCACCAACAATGTAGGAAGCTTCCCCTTTCTTTGCATTCTTGCCAGCATCTGTCATTTCCTGATTTGTTAATTTTAGCCATTCTGACTGGTGTGAGGTGGTATCTCATTGTGGTTTTGATTTGTATTTCCCTGATGCCAAGTAATGGTGAGCACTTTTTTTCATGTGTTTGTTGGCCATCTGGATGTCTTCTTTGCAGAAATGTCTGTTCATGTCCTCTGCCCATTTCTTGATTGGATTATTTGTTCTTTGGGTGTTGAGTTTGGTAAGTTCTTTATAGATTTTGGATACTAACCCTTTATCTGATATGTTATTTGCAAATATATTCTCCCATTCTGTCAGTGGTCTTGGTTTTGTTTACTGTTTCCTTTGTTGTACAAAAGCTTTTGTTCTTGACAAAATCCCAACAGTTCATTTTTGCTGTTGCTTCCCTTGCCTTTGGTGATGTTTCTAGGAAGAAGTTGCTGCAGCTGAGGTCGAAGAGGTTGCTGCCTGTGTTCTCCTCAAGGATTTTGATGGATTCTTATCTCACATTGAGGTCTTTCATCCATTTTGAATCTATTTTTGTGTGTGGTGTAAGGACATGATCCAGTTTCATTTTTCTGCATGTGGCTGTCCAATTTTCCTAGCACCATTTGTTGAAGAGACTATCTTTTTTCCATTGGAAATTCTTTACTGCTTTGTCAAAGATTAGTTGACCATAGAGTTGGGGTCTATTTCTGGGCTCTCTATTCTGTTCCACTGATCTATGTGTCTGTTTTTATGCCAGTACCATACTGTCTTGATGATGACAGCTTTGTAATAGAGCTTGGAGTCTGGAATTGTGATGGCACCAACTTTGGCTTTCTTTATCAACATTCCTTGGGCTATTCAGGGTCTTTTCTGGTTACATATGAATTTTAGGATTATTTGTTCCATCTCTTTGAAAAAGCTTAATGTTATTTTGATACGGATTGCATTCAATGTGTAGACTGCTTTAGGTAGCATAGACATTTTCACAATATTTGTTCTTCCAGCCCATGAGCATGGAACGTTTTTCCATTTCTTTATGTCTTCTTCAATTTCTTTCATGGCTACTTTATAGTTTTCTGAGTACAGATTCTTTGCCTCTTTAGTTAGGTTTATTCCTAGGTATCTTATGGTTTTGAGTGCAATTGTAAATGAGATTGACTCCTTAATTTCTCTTTTTTCTGTCTTGCTCTTGGTGTATAGTAATGCAACTGATTTCTGTGCATTGATTTTATATCCTGACGCTTTCCTGAATTCCTGTACAAGTTTAAGCAGATTTGGAGTGGAGTCTTTTAGGTTTTCCCTATAAAGTATCATAACATTTGCAAAGAGTGAGAGTTTGACTTCTTTGCTGGTTCAGATGCCTTTAATTTTTTGTTGTTGTTGTTGTTTGATTGCTGAGGCTAGGACTTTAGTGCTATGTCTACAGCAGTGGTAATGGTGGACATCCCTGCTTTGTTCTGAACTTAGGAGAAAAGCTCTTAATTTTTTCCCATTGAGAATGATATTTGCTGTGGGTTTTTCAGAGATGGCTTTGATGATATTGAGGTATGTGTTCTCTATCCCTACCCTTTGAAGAGTTTTGATCAAGAAAGGATGCTGTACTTTGCCAAATGTTTTTTCAGCATCTGTTGAGAGTAACATATGGTTCTTGTTCTTTCTTTTATTAACGTATTGTATCACATTGATTGATTTGTGGATGTTGAACCAACCTTGCGTCCCAGGAACAAATCCCACTTGGTCATGGTAAATAATCCTTTTAATGTACGATTGGATCTTAGTGGCTCATATTTTGGTGAGAATTTTCACATCTGTGTTCATCAAATATGTTGGTCTGTAATTCTCCTTTTTGATGGGGACTTTGTCTGGTTTTGGGATCAAGGTAATGCTGGTCTCATAAAATGAGTTTGGAAGTTTTCCTTCCATTTTTATTTTTCAGGAGAATAGGTATTAATTCTTCTTTAAATGTTTGGTAGAATTTCCCTGGGAAGCCGTCTGGCCCTGGGCTCTTGTTGGTTGGGAGATTTTTGATGACTGCTTCAATCTTCTTACTGGTTATGGGTCTGTTCAGGTTTTCTATTTCTTCCTGGTTCAGTTGTGGTAGTCATATGTCTCTAGGAATGCATTCATTTCTTCTGGATTGTCAAATTTGCTGGTGTATCATTGCTCATAATATGTTCTTAAAATTGTTTGTATTTTTTGGTGTTGATTGTGATTTCTCCGTTTTCATTCATGATTTTATTTATTTGGGTCATTTCTCTTTTCTTTTTGATAAGTCTGTCCAGGGGTTTATCAATCTTATTAATTTTATCCAAAAGGCAGCTCCTATTAATTAATTCTGTCAATGAATAGAACAAATTTTTTGATTTGCTCTACTGTTCTTTTGGTTTCTATTTCACTGATTTCTGCTCAATCTTTATTATTTCTCTTTTCCTGCTGGGTTTAGATTTTCTTTGCAGTTCTTTCTTCAGCTTCTTTAGGTGTATGGCTAGGTTGTGTACTTGAGACCTTTCTTGTTTTTTTGAGAAAGGCTTGTATCACTATATACTTTCCTCTCAGGACTGCCTTTGCTGTGTCACACAGATTTTGAACAGTTTGTTTTCATTTTCATTTGTTTCCATAAATTTTTTCAATTCTTCTTTAATTTCCTGGTTGACCCATTCATTCTTTAGTAGGATGCTCTTTAGCCTCCATGTATTTGAGTTCTTTCCAACTTTCCTTTTGTGATTGAGTTCTAGTTTCAAAACATTGTGAACTGAAAATATGCAGGGAATGATGCCAATCTTCTGGTACTGGTTGAGACCTGATTTGTGACCCAGGATGTGATCTATTCTGGAGAATGTTCTATGTGCACCAGAGAAGAATGTGTATTCTGTTGCTTTGGGATGGAATGTTCTGAATATATCTGTGATGTCCATCTGGTCCAGTGTATAATTTAGAGCCTTTATTTCCTTGTTGATCTTTTGCTTGGATGATCTATCCATTTCAGTGAGGGAAGTGTTAAAGTCCCCTACTATTATTGTATTACTGTTGATGTGTTTCTTTGATTTTGTTATTAATTGGTTTATGTAATTGGTTTCTCCCATGTTAGGGGCATAGATATTTTAAATTGTTAGATCTTCTTGTTGGACAAACCCTTTACATATGATATAGTGTCCTTCCTCAACTCTTATTATAGTCTTTGGCCTAAAATACAATTTATCTGGTATAAGGATTGCCACCACAGATTTCTTTTGATGTTCATTAGCATGGTGAATTGTTTTCCACCCCCTCACTTTAAATCTGGAGGTGTCTTTGGGTCCAAAATGAGTTTCTTGCAGACAGCATATTGACAGATTTTTTTTTTTATCCATTCTGATATCCTGAGTCTTTTAATTGGGGCAATTAGCCAATTTACATTCAGGGTAACTACTGAAAGTAATAAATTTAGTGCCATTGTATTGCCTGTAAGGTGACTATTACTGTATATTGTTTCTGTTCCTTTTTGGTCTACTACTTTTAGTCTTTCTCTTTGTTTAAAGGACCCCTTTCAATATTTCATGTAGTGCTGGCTTGGTGTTTGCAAATTCTTTTAATTTTTGTTTGTCCTGTAAGATTTTTATCTTCCCTTCTATTCTCAATGACAGCCTAGCTGGATATAGTATTCTTGGCTGCATATTTTTCTCAGTTAGTGCCCTATATATCATGCCAGTTCTTCCTGGCCTGCCAGGTCTCTGTGGATAAGTCTGTTGACAATCTAATATTTCTACTATTGTATGTTACATACTTCTTGTCCTGAGCTGCTTTCAGGATTTTCTCTTTGTTCACTAAGACTTATAAGTTCTACTACTAGATAATGGGGTGTGGACCTATTTTTACTGATTTTGAGGGGGGTTTTCTGTGACTCCTAGATTTTGACGCTTGTTCCCTTTGCTGTATTAGGGAAATTCTCTACTATAATTTGCTCCAATATACCTTCTGCCCCTCTCCCTCTTTCTTCTTCTTCTGGGATCCCAATTATTCTAATATTGTTTGATCTTATGGTATCATTTATCTCTCGAATTCTCCCCTCATGGTCCAGTTTTTGTTTGTCTCTCTTTGCTCAGCTCCTTTATTCTCTGTCAATTGGTCTTCCATATCACTTCTGCCTCATTTATCCTAGCAGTAAAAGCCTCCATTTTTTTTATTGCACTTCATTAATAGCTTTTTTGATTTCAACTTGGTTAGATTTTAGTTCTTTTATTTCTCCAGACAGTTTTCTCTAATATCTGTCATGCCTTTTTCAAGCCCAGCTAGCACCTCGATAATTGTCATTCTGAACTCTAGTTCTGACATATTACCAATGTCTGTATTGATCAGGTCCTCAGCCATTGGTACTGCCTCTTGCTTTTGTTTTTGTTTTTGGCAGTGAGTTTTTCCACTTTGACATTTTATCCAGATAAGAATATTTGAATGAAAGAATAAAAAACTAAAAGGGTCACAAAGATCCCAGAAAGATATAAGCTACCCAAATCAGAAGAGACCCAAAACTGGGGGGAGAAGGAAGGGAGAAAAAATTTTTAAAAATATTTATGTAATATGTTAGACTGGTGAATAGAACAGAGCCATCCCTTTGATTTTGGGTGTATTCTGGTCTCTTAGAAGAAATAACCTCTGAAAATTTTAAAGAAAGAAAAACAAATATATACAAAAATAAGAGTAAACATGACAAAGGGATGGAATATGACTGTAAAGATGAAAATTTTTAAAAATTCTAAAAAAGGAATTGATAAGATATGTCTGTTAGAAAAAGAAAAAAGAACAGAGGACAGAATGTGATCAGGCTGGAGACTAGAACAAAGCCATGTGCTGGATTTAGGGTATATTTTGATCTATTAGAAGAAATTGTATCCCAAATTTTAAAGAAAAAAAACCTTGTATGTATACAAAAAATAAGTTTAAATACAATGAAGGGATAAAATATGATATAACAATGAAGATTTAAAAAGATTTTTTAAAAAGTTTAGTTAAGATAAACTAGTTTTAAAAAGTTAAAAGAGGAAAGAGGAAAGGTTAAAATAAAGTAGAATAAGAAAAAAATAAAATTAAAAAAATTTAATTTTGCAAGGTTAAAGGATCATGGGGGAAAAGCCATGAATTCTATGCATTGCTTCCCCCTGCCTCTGGAGTTCCGCTGTTCTCGTTGATCAGTGAACTTGGTCTTGGCTGGATGGTCTTGGCTGGATGTTCTTGCTGATCTTCTGGTGGGGGGGCTGTTGCAGTAATTCTAAAACGTTTTTGCTGGAGGCAGAATTGCACCGTCCTTGCCAGAGCCAGGCTAAGTAATCTGTTTGGGTTTGTTCTCAGGAGCTTTTGTTCCCTGAACACTTTCCGTACAGCTTCGGAGGACGGAAATGAAAATGGCGGCCTCCCAAACTCCATAGGAGCAGACAGCTTGGAGCCCCACTCCTCAGTGTGCCCTCAGCAAAAAGCCTTCAATCCCTCCTGTCTCCCTGGTCTCTGGCAGCACGCTTTGTATACCCAGCCTGTGACTGAGCATTTCTGTCTCTGGTGCATTGTCCCGTTTGGAGTCTCCAAACCCAGCTGATTCCTGCCATGCTGCTCCTGCACCACTATTCCCAGAGGAAGAAGGTTCTCTATGGATCTGCCACTTGTGGGGTCCTTGCTCAAAAAGCAGTGGCCCGACTGTGCCTTAGATCATGGTTTAAGGTAACCCTGAGCTGAGAGCCCCTCCTCAGTTCAGTCTCTGCAGCTGGCTTCCCCACTCTGACACCTGGGAGCTCTGCCACACCCAGATACCCCCAGTCTTTCTGTGACCCCAGGGGACCTGAGACCACACTGTCCCCGTGAGGGCTCCACCACCACTTAACCTCTGGAGTGATGTCCCTCAGTGGAGCAGACTTCTAAAATTTCCAATTTTGTGCTCCACTCCTCTGCTGCTTGCTGGGAGCCAGCCTCTCCCCCACCATGCTCTATCTTCCCAGGGCTTCAGATTCACTTCTCCACATGTCCTACCTTCCAGAGAGTGGTCAATTTTCTGTTCCTAGAATTGCTGCTCTTCTTCTCTTCTATCTCCTGTTGAGTTTAGGTGTTTGGAATGGTTTGATAACTATCTAACTGAACTCCTGGACCTGATGTCATTTCAGTCTGCTACTCCTCTGCCATCTTGCCTGTAGGAACCTTCATATATTGTTTCTTTAGGAAGAATTTCTGGGGGTTATTTTTTTTCCTTTGATTTGGCCATGTTTCCTTGTCTCTTCATATGTCTTTAAAACATTTTTTTGTGTGTTTGGTTTTCAACTGGTTTCATACAGGAAAAGATCTCACCAATCAGCCACAGCTAGAGGTTGCTGGGAGCTTCTCAGTCCTTTTCTGATGATGTGTCTTCCAACCAGAGACATTTGCCTTTTCTTTTTTAGAAGCTAGTAATCTAGCTTTGGTGTCTGTCTATGGTACTACAAATCCTGGGTCCTCTGAGGTCTTTTGCTTTCCATGCTTTCCATGGCCCCAGGCATCCGAAGTATGTTTATTCCATCAGCCTCCTGAGGCAGGTGAAACCAAAACCAGTCCCTCAGGAAGCGTCTTGAAAGCTGAAATGTTAGATGTACATTCTACCTGTCTTTTTTTCCTCCTGAGGGAAAAGCTACATGTGGGCTCTTTCACCCTATTGCACCAAGCTTTCTAGCTTGGGGAAAAGGCAACTGGTTTGAAATTAAACAGCTCTCCTTACCTATTTCAATCTGTCTGTTCTTGGCTTTAAGCCTGCCTGGGCTTATTATAACGTATTTAGTAATTTCTAGAGTTCTCATAATGTTTTTTTGTTTTGTTTTGTTTTGTTGGTTTGTTTGTTTTGTTTTTGGACTATATATGGTTTCTCGGTTGGTGTCTCTGTGGGGAAATGAATGAGATCTGGGGCTTCCCATTCTGCCATCTGGCTGATATAACTCCCTTCTGGTAACTTCTTATGACAGCCATAGGAATTAATATGGACATCAAAAAGATGCAGTGAACAAAATTCATGAGCATAAAGGACACCCGATTAAGACACATCCCTGAAAGGCCTGAGCCTCATCTCCCTCCCTTCACTGTGGATGGAGAAATCAGCTGACTATCCCTCTTGCATAAGGTGTTGGCCAACCTGCTGGAAGTCTCAGTTTTTTAATTTTGGTGATGGCCATCTTGCTGGAGAGGTACAATATCCCCAGTTGTTATGGTCAGTGGGTGCCAGGTGTCCTGATGATGGGGGGATCAAGGAGGTAGCTTATGGACTGGAGCAGGCACTGTGAGAGGGCAGAGCTCGAGTTGGCTACCTAGGGTGGGTTGGGGTGAAAGGAACATTCCAGGAGAATAAGGAGTGCTTTCTGTTTATGGGTAGGAAAATTAAGATAAAATGAAATTGATCATTTTAACCATTTTTAAGTATCCAATTCAGTGGTAGTAAGTAGGGAGTGTTTTTGTGCAAGAAGTAATTTTATTTTGGGAAGGAAAATCTGGTGCTTTTTCAATGGTTAAAAGACTAAAATACTTTTATTTATTTAGTTTTATTCATTTGTTTTTTTAAAGATTTTATGTATTTATTGAGAGAGAGAGAAAGAGTGCAACAAGGGAAGAAGCAGAGGGAGAGGGACAAGCAAACTCTGCACTGAGTGCAGAACCTGATGCAGGGCTCAGTCCCACAACCCAGAGATCATGACCTGAGCAGAAATCAAGAGACAGATACTCAACTGGCTGAGCCACCCAGGCTCCCAAGACTAAAACACCTTAAGAGAAAAAAAGTAAAAGGACTACTTAAGAAGTAATCAGTCAGTGAACAATCGAGGATTGTTTGTCACATTGGCTAAGGAAATGATTGTTTGATTTAAATAATGTTCCAAAGTGGGAAAGAAAGAATTAGTATCCCCATTCCTCAAATAAGGAAACTGGGGGTCTGATTAAGTGACCTGCTCCAAATGCACAGTATGAAAAGGGTGAATCTAAGACTAGAACCCAAGTCTTCATCTTCTGATTCCAGACCTCTTTGCACCAGTCCTTCTACCTTCCTGAAGCTGAAGTTTCCTTAGTCTCAGTAGAAAGTTACCTCCTAGGGAAGACACAGGACGCCAGATCTGGTTAACAGCAGGTGACAGCAGTGGTTAGACTCAGGGCCACGTGCTGGACATTCTGTCCTCAGGATATAACCTGGGCAAGAACATGGTTTGGCAGGTCATGTAGAGGAGTTTTGGGGACCTGGCTAGCTCAGTAGGAAGAGAGTGCAATTCTTAATCTCTGGTCTTGAGTTCAATCTCCATGTTGGGTGTAGAGATCAATAAAAATCACAACAACAACAACAACAACAAAAACCCTAAAAAACAAGGAGAAAGGTTTTATTCTACATTTCTGTGAATGCTATTTGTTGAGAGGCACTGTCCCTTCAGTCTTGCCATTAGCAGTGAGGCCATCTGCATGGTGTTGATTGCCAGTGGCAAGCTGTGGCCCTGGAACCAGAGTATTAGGGCTGGCAGAAGGTGCATGGGGATGACAGAGAGTGTGCTGCTTGCTGGCCAAAAAGCACTCAGCCAGAACAAAGTCCCAAGAATAGACTTTGTAAGCTTAGGAGATGTGCGGTTGTTTCGGAGGAGGAAAGGACAGTAATGAAGATACTAGATAGATAGAAGACTGCTAGATAAGTACCTTGGGATCACTTTGTGGAGGTCATTGGCCAAGAATGAAGAGAGCTTGACCTTGGGGCCGGATTCCCTCCTCTCTCTGGGCAGCCTTACCACAGGCAGCATGACTCGGTCTGACTGTCCCACTGGAGAGTTGAACTCTAGCTTAAAGGGGGCTGAGTCCAAATGGTCCAGACCTCTCCCCAGGGTCAGGTCCCCTTTGCCCATCCTCACCTCTGCCAAAGGCTCTCCAGCTTCTGGGCAAACACTCCCAGGGCTGAGGGACCACCTTGGGAAGGCAGACATTTTCATGTAGGGGTAAGACTTACTGTCATCACTTTCTTCTTCTCTTCTGCTTCTACCTTCCAGAGAGTGAGCTTGGTGGGAAGTATGAGGTGCCCTGAAGTATAGAAAGGGCTCCATCAATGTGTTGGAATCCCCCAAGAGGAGGCAGCAGAGAGGGCCTGTGGGCTCTGCCTGAGCACCCCACCCCAGTCAGGTTTCACCCCGGTCATCCTTGGTATTCAGCCCAGAATTCTTCACCCCCCCAAGTACTGCAGTGTGGGTGCCTGTAGCCTTGATGAACCTAGCCGCGTCCTTGCAGCCACCCTGGACTCCACGTGTTAGAGTGGCCCCAGCACACTTGGGATCTTGTCCCAGTTCTGATACTGAGTAGCCAGCCACAGGACCTTGGGCAAGTTGATTACTTCTTTACAACTCCCTTTCTGTGCTGTAAAATGAGAGGCTTAGACCAGATTTGACTTTTTAATTGAGTACGTTTTGGAGAATTTTCCACAGAACAGACTTGGTGCGGGAAGTGGGACACGGCCAAGGGGAGCAAGGCCCAGTTTGTTGGGGGACACTGTTCTACATGTGGGTGGTTATGAGACAGAATGTGGGAAAGCCCAGTGGGAGAGGTGTGTGGGGACTGTGGGCAGGACAGCCCTCCTGGGTAAGCATGGCCAGGGCAGGCAGCACTGGGACCCCATGGGTGGCCACTGAAGGTCTTGGGCCTGGAGCACCGGGACTGTGATGGCCCTGGGAGTGGGGAGCAGGGGCCACAGCGCCCAACAAGTGTGTATGTGGGGGGCATGGCTTCACACCATGGGGACCAGGGAAAAGTATTGGGGAGGCTAGTGGCCTGAGTGAGAGTCCGGACAACTGATGACTTCAGACAGAGGGCCCAGAGGAAGAGGAACAGAGGACAAAGGGACAGAAGGTAGGAGTGACCAGAGGTGCCTGGCTGGGAGCCCAGTGATGAGGGGGTGGAAGGAGTCAGAGGGGTCACTCAGAGCATGGCCCAGGCTTAAAGATAGACAACTGGGCCAGGACCCTCCTCGCTGCCTCACCTTAGACTACAGACCACTTGAGGCCTTGGGGGAGCCTACTCGCACCCTCTGGGTGGCTAAGAGCATGGGGTTTGCTCCCCAGGTACGTGGGGAAGGGAGCATCCTGCATGCCCCCACGCACTGGCCTCTCCGTCTGGAAGGATTTTTCTGTCAGCTCAGGAGTGGCGCTTCTGTCCCTCAAGAAAAGGCAACGACTGAGCTAGGGCTGTAACTGGTCTACAGAAAGAACTTTATGCTCATGATGGAATCCGTGTGGTTTCCAGATTCACTTGAGCCATCAGCCCCCAAAGGTACACATACGTGTGGGGATATGTCAGGAAGCTGCTTGTTCCCCCGTCTTGCTGTTTGAGCACTACACGGAGGACGGCCCCTGGAATAAGGGCTGGCGTGGGGAAGAGGAGTAGAGGTCAGGAGAGCCACCCAGCAATGTGGATGACTTGCTCCGAGTGCCCCGGGGGCTGGCTTTCTGGGAGCACTAGACCCGTGAGATGTGCGAGACCCTCCAGGGACACCTGCCAAGCCCCCAGGAGGATGGGGGCCGCAAGGGTAGCACCAAGGGGAGAGCCTGGGGAATTCTGAGGGTGAAGCCCTGCAGAGAGCGGCAGCCAGGGACAGAACCCACTGTCTAGTGACCTTGATGTTGTTCTTTTTGTTTGTTGGTTGGTTTTTAAGAATGAGCACACACAAAGGACTTGTTTAACTCATCAAGGAGGGGACAAGTAGGATGATAGAGCTGGTTTAAAAAATATTTTAGTTACTGAAAGATTGGAGGAATAAAGTGGCTGAATTATATACAAAACTGGCCAACACCCCAGGGCAGAAAAACAGTGTGTCCTCTGGGTTGTAATCTTTTCTATTGGACAGTGACCATTTGTATGTTTGCAGGACAAGATTCACCACCTTGCTGTTGGGCAAGGATAATTTGCATCGCTATCAGTTTCCTAAGAGATAGCATCTACCCTATGAGGTTTATAAATTACCCTCATGATAGAGTGCGTTCAGTGAGAATTGCCGGGTGGGGTCTTGTGGGTGCTTTGGGGTGACATTAAGAGAACAGGCTGGGGGCACCTGGTAGCTCAGTCGTTAAGCATCTGCCTTTAGCTCAGGTCATGATCCCAAGGTTCTGGGATGGAGCCCCACATTGGCCATCGGGCATCGGGCTCCCTGCTCAGCGGGAGGCCTGCTTCTCCCTCTCCCACTCCCCCCCTGCTTGTGTTCCCTCTCTGGCTGTGTCTCTCTCTGTCAGATAAATACACAAAATCTTCAAAAAAAAAAAAAAGAGAGAGAGAGAGAGAAAGAAAGAGAGAACAGGCTGCCAGTTGATACTGCTCTTTTCTTAAGAGCTCCCCGCTGTAACCACAGATAAGCTCCCAGTATTACCCAGCACACAGAAAGGCTGGTCTGACTGGTTGACACAGGTCGAGCCAGGAGAGTTAAGGCACGTCAGACTCCTTGTACTCTCTCATCAGAACTGGAGCTCAGAGTGTGAGTGACAAATGCGGCCAGAAAATTCACTTCATTTTGTGAGGAGACGGCAGGAGGATCTGAGGACTGCACGTTCGTTCTTCCTTTCCTCCCTCCCTCCCTTCTTCTTTCCTTCCTTTCTTCCTTCCTCTTTCTCAGGGGGAGGGGGAGAGGGAGAAGCAGGCTTCCTGCTGAGCGGGGAGCCCGAGGTGGGACTCCATTCCAGGACCCTGGGATCCTGACCTGAGCTGAAGGCAGGCGCTCAATGACTGGGCCACCCAGGTGCCCCGAGGACTGGATTTTCTTTTCTTTTCTTTCCGTTTTTAAGATTTTATTTATTTATTGGACACAGAGAGAAAGATCACAAGTAGCCAGAGCAGCAGGCGGGGAGGGGGGAGCAGGCTCCCCACTGAGCAGAGAGCCCCATGCAGGACTCGATCCCAGGACCCTGAGATCATGACCTGAGCCGAAGGCAGAGGCTTAACCCACTGAACCACCCAGGTGCCGCAAGGACTGCATTTTCAATAGCCTTTACCAGTCCAGAGATTTAGAAATTCTCTTAATGTGTTCTACTCTGATGCGGGGACATTCAACCCACGAAATGAAGCTCAGTTTTGCCTGCAGAACCTATAAAAGAGGGTGAATCCCACTCTCTTTAAAGTCCTACAAACTGCTAAAATTCCCAGCCTGCGAGAAAATAGCTTTCCTTACTCTCTTTTCCCCAGGAGGGCTTTAGAGGTATTATTACCACATTTGAAGTCCAATCGATGTTCCTCAACGATGAGTTTGCCATACCTGATCAAATAGGATTTATTATAAAAATACAAAAATGCAAACTAGGGGTGCCTGGGTGGCTCAGTCTGATAAGCATCTGCCTTCGGCTCAGGTCATGATCCCAGAGTCCTGGGATCAAGTCCCACATCAGGCCCTCTGCTCAGCGGGGAGTTGGCT
Organism: Mustela putorius furo; assembly: GCF_011764305.1. Taxonomy (NCBI): domain Eukaryota; kingdom Metazoa; phylum Chordata; class Mammalia; order Carnivora; family Mustelidae; genus Mustela; species Mustela putorius. The sequence goes on along the minus strand of NW_025422010.1, from coordinate 5,884,136 downwards.
TCCCCCTCTGTCTGCAGCTCCCCTGCTTCTTTTCTCTCTCTCTCTCTCTCCCTGACAAATATATAAATAAAATCTTTAATTTAAAAAAAAACACAAAAGTGCAAAACAAAGTGCACAATTTGTCCAGTTTTATGCTGGTAAAAATAAGGAAGGTTTTTACTGAATGTACACAGATTATGCCATTCAAAGCAAAGGAATTCAATAAAACTACTTGTTTATGAATTCTGAGCTAGAATCAAGAATAAGATATTTAAGAGTGTCTCATATCAACTTGCAAAAGCATAGTCTGTTAAATTAAAAGTTAGAGAGAGGTGGAGAAGAAAGAGAAAGGGCTTCGTCATCTTCTAATCAGAAAATAAAACATCTCTTCCACTCATCCACTCAGGTCTGCTTAATTAATTCTTGTTTCAAGGGATCTTATACCTAAAATTCTCTGCTTCTGGACTACAGAGAATCCCAGAAATCTTAACTCTATTCCCTGGGACTATCTGATAATATCTAAGCAATGTCAGCTCCCAAACTGTATCAATGACTGTTCCACGAAGTGGAGTCCTTTCCACGAGGCTTGGAGACTTCCGTTGAGGACATAAATTCTCTCCTGGCTAGGTTCAGTTAACACCTTGTTTCCAGAATCCCCTCTCTGCACAATGCTGGGTGAGAGGGAGCCCAAAGAGAAATCAGCCCAAAGTTGGGGAGGCAGAGTGCTGTCGTTACTGCCACCCTGTGGGAGCACCCACAGGTCTCACCAGGGGTAGGGGAGGGCAGCTAGTACCCTTCCTCATGCGTGCCTGCTGGCAGTCCCCAGGCCCATTCCACACCAGAGGCAGCAGCTTCGGACACCTGTCCAGCAGCACCTGCAGCGGGCTGGTGTCTAGGGTGCTGCCCCACCATGTCCAATATGGAAACCTGAGTGTCACCAGGGATGTGACCATCAGCTCAGCCCTCTGTCTCCACCCTGGGAACCTCTTGCTTCCAAGACTAACCCTTTTCCTGAGTGCCAGAGTAGTCACACCTTTGCCCTTCTGTGGTTTTAAAGCCAGTTCCCGAACACACGTGCGCACACACATTTCCATACCTGTTCAGTCTTCCACGGCTTTGAACTTATGAATGGAATCATACTCCTAACTCTTCTTTTAATTAATTGTTTAAATTTTTTAATAAACATATCATATATTTTTATCCCCAGGGGTACAGGTCTGTGAATCATCAGGTTTACACACTTCACAGCACTCACCATAGCACATACACTCCCCAATGTCCATAACCCCCCTCAACAGACCCCCCTCCCCCCAGCAACCCTAAGTTTGTTTTGTGAGATTAAGAGTCACTTATGGTTTGTCTCCCTCCCAATCCCATCTTGTTTCATTTATTCTTCTCCTACCCCCTTAACCACCCATGTTGCATCTCCACTTCCTCATATTATGGAGATCATATGATAGTTGTCTTTATCTGATTGACTTATTTCACTAAGCACGATACCCTCTAGTTCCATCCATGTCGTCACAAATGGCAAGATTTCATTTCTTTTGATGGCCGCATAGTATTCCATTGTTGTATATATACCACCTCTTCTTTATCCATTCATCTGTTGATGGACATCTAGATTCTTTCCATAGTTTGGTTATTGTGGACATTGCTGCTATAAACATTCGGGTGCACATGCCCCTTTGGATCACTACGTTTGTATCTTTAGGTTAAATACCCAGTAGTGCAATTGCTGGGTCATAGGGCGGTTCTATTTTCAACTTTTGGAGGAACCTCCATGCTGTTTTCCAGAGTGGCTGCACCAGCTTGCATTCCCACCAACACTGTAGGAGGGTTCCCCTTTCTCCGCATCCTCGCCAGCATCTGTCATTTCCTGACTTGTTAATTTTAGCCATTCTGACTGGTGTGAGGAGGTATCTCATTGTGGTTTTGATTTGTATTTCTCTGATGCCGAATGATGTGGAGCACTTTTTCATGTGTCTGTTGGCCATCTGGATGTCTTCTTTGCAGAAATGTCTGTTCATGTCTTCTGCCCATTTCTTGATTGGATTATTTGTTCTTTGGGTGTTGAGTTTACTAAACTCTTTGTAGATTTTGGGTACTAGCCCTTTATCTGATAGGTAGTTTGCAAATATCTTCTCCCATTCTGTCAGTTGTCTTTTGGTTTTGTTAACTGTTTCCTTTACTGTGCAAAAGCTTTTGATCTTGATGAAATCCCAATAGTTCATTTTTGCCCTTGCTTCCCTTGCCTTTGGCCATGTTCTCAGGAAGAAGTTGCTGCAGCTGAGGTCAAAGAGGTTGCTGCCTGTGTTCTCCTCAAGGATTTTGATGGATTCCTTTCTCACACTGAGGTCCTTCATCCATTTTGAGCCTATTTTCATGTGTTGTGTAAGGAAATGGTCCAGTTTCATTTTTCTGCATGTGGCTGTCCAATTTTCCCAACACCATTTATTGAAAAGGCTGTCTTTTTTCCATTGGAAATTCTTTCCTGCTTTGTCAAAGATTAGTTGACCATAGAGTTGAGGGTCTATTTCTGGGCTCTCTATTCTGTTCTGTTGATCTATGTGTCTGTTTTTGTGCCAGTACCATGCTGTCTTGATGATGACAGCTTTGTAATAGAGCTTGAAGTCCGGAATTGTGATGCCACCAACTTTGGCTTTCTTTTTCAGTATTCCTTTGGCTATTCGAGGTCTTTTCTGGTTCCATATTAATTTTAGGATTATTTGTTCCATTTCTTTGAAAAAAATGGATGGGATTTTGATGGGGTTGCATTAAATGTGTAGATTGCTTTAGTTAGCATAGACATTTTCACAATATTTATTCTTCCAATCCAGGAGCATGGAACATTTTTCCATTTCTTTGTGTCTAGCTCAATTTCTTTCATGACTACTTTATAGTTTTCTCAGTATAGATTCTTTGCCTCTTTGGTTAGGTTTATTCCTAGGTATCTTATGGTTTTGGGTGCAACTGTAAATGAGATTGACTCCTTAATTTCTCTTTCTTCTGTCTTGTTGTTGGTGTAGAGAAATGCAACTGATTTCTGTGATTTTATATCTTGACACTTTACTGAATTCCTGTACAAGTTCTAGCAGTTTTGGAGTGGAGCCTTTCGGGTTTTCCACATATAGTATTGTAACATCTGCAAAGAGTGATAGTTTGACTTCTTCTTTGCCAATTTGGATGCCTTTAATTTCTTTTTGTTGTCGGTTGCTGAGGCTAGGACTTCTAGTACTATGCTGAATAGCAGTGGTGATAATGGACATCCCTGCCGTGTTTCTGACCTTATCGAAAAAGCTTTTAGTTTTTCTCCATTGAGAACGATATTTGCGGTGGGATTTTCATAGATGGCTTTGATAATATTATGTGCCCTCTATTCCTACACTTTGAAAAGTTTTGATCAGGAAGGGATGCTGTACTTTGTCAAATGCTTTTTCAGCACCTATTGAGAGTATCATATGGTTCTTGTTTTTCTTTTATTAATGTATTGTATCACATTGATTGATTTGTGGATGTTGATCCAACCTTGCAGCCCTGGAATAAATTCCACTTGGCCACGGTGAATAATCCTTTTAATGTACTGTTGGATCCTATTGGCTAGTATTTTGGTGAGAATTTTCACATCTGTGTTCACCAAGGATATTGGTCTGTAATTCTCTTTTTTGATGGGATCCTTGTCTGGTTTTAGGATCAGGGTAATGCTGGCTTCATAAAATGAGTTTGGAAGTTTTCCTTCCATTTCTATTTTTTGGAACAGTTTCAGGAGAATAGGTATTAATTCTTCTTTAAATGTTTGGTAGAATTTCCCCGGGAAGCCGTCTGGCCCTGGGCTTTTGTTTGTTTGGAGATTTTTGATGATTGTTTCAATCTCCTTACTGGTTATAGGTCTTTTCAGGTTTTCTATTTCTTCCTGGTTCACTTGTGGTAGTTTATATGTCTCTAGGAATACATCCATTTCTTCCAGATTGTCAAATTTGTTGGCATAGCGTTGTTCACATACTCCTAACTCTTCTGACATTTAGATTTTTCAACATTGTTGTTATCCAGGTTGATGCACCATCACTTAGTAACTTATGATCATTTCTAAAATAGCCGACTAAATACCCCAGTGCTGATTTGTTATTGTAACAGAGAGAAAACCCAAATTCCAGTGCTGCATTAATATATTTGGTGAGGAAGAATTCATACACTTTTATACTTTCTTATAAACAAATCCACTAAGTATGAACAAATTTTGCCCCAGTTTTAACACAACTCATTGTTTCTCTTTGGATACATTATTTGCTGATGTTTGGAACCAAGGAAAATGAAGTTTTCTTCATTTCATTTCCTCACTTTCTTCAAACCTTCTATAACTTTCTGTTTTCTCTCAAACTGTATCTTTTGCAAATCTCTCTCCCACTCTGGAGTAAACCAACACTTTATTTTAGACAAATGAATCTCTTCTCCTTGATAAACAAAAGCACATCCTGAGAGCCACTACAGCTCCTAGTATGGTCTCAGTCACCATAATTAATTACCAGTGTTAATTACCAGGGTTAACCCAAGTCATTAACTTCTGTTTCACAGACAGACTTGGGAGGTAGGTGACTGCGAACTGCCCGGACTGTGCAGCATTTGAGCAGTGTCCCATGTAGGAGTCTCTGGGGAAGTTGCTAAGACAGAGCTGGGGTTGCCAATGGTTTCTAGGGTCCAGCACTTAGGAGGACAGGGAAGAAGCAGAATTGGACAGAGGAAGGAGTCAGGGCCTGTGGGACCAGAAGTGACAGAGAGAGGCATCCTGCACTGGCTGAATAGTGGGGGCTGTGAAGCCCCTCCCTATTCAGTAGTGAGCCCCAGGCACCACACATCTCCAGGGAGGTGGCTCTGACTACCTCCAGTGTGTCCCTCCTCAGTGGGGCCCCCTGGCTGCACATCCGCACACCCACCATAGCCAGGGAGGCTCACGGACATAGAAGAGGACCCCTACAGTGTACCCATCAAAGTGGTAGGGGCGCCTGGGTGGCTCAGTGGGTTAAAGCCTCTGCCTTCGGCTCAGGTCATGATCCCCGCATCGGGCTCTCTGCTCAGCAGGGAGCCTGCTTCCTCCTCTCTCTCTCTCTCTGCCTGCCTCTCTGCCTACTTGTGATCTCTGTCTGTCAAAAAAAAAAAAGTGGTAAAAATGGACACATTTGTAACATGGCACATATAACAATAAGAAAAGTAAGTATGTGAAGATGATCTGTTAATTAGTTTAATATTAATGCAATGTCTTAAAGGGAATTAAGGACCTTGGAAATGATATGTAAAAATGACATTCTACAGAACATAATTACTGGTGGTATAATAAAGTTAGATTTGTAATTCAATAGAGTTGAACACAATTTTACATTTTTTAAATCTGAAAATTTATATGGAAGTAATATTAGCATACCTGGTCAATATAAGAAGTATAGGAAGTTCTGATTATCTTATTTAGTCAGGATAAAACAAACTCAAATTTATAAAAAGTAAAATATATGCTTGCATTATACTTCACATAGGTTAAAAACAAGAAAAAAGCATATTAGCTGTTTTTAAACTTATTTAATATTATTAATATTATTCACTATTCAATATCATAATTATTTTAATTATATAATATATTATATAACTATACATTTATATAAAATCATAATATAGAATTGATTATATTTATAAATATAATTATATATAAAATATACAATTATAATATGCAAATATATGTAATTATAGTATAATATATAATTATAATTAATTATCATATAATTAATAACAAATACTGATATTGTTAATTGTTTTATTATTCTTCATAAACTTAATAATCATTAATTGTTATTAATAAACTTAATAATGTACTTATTAACCTAGTATGATTATTTAATCATTTTGATTATATTCTCTTTGTTTCTTACAGAAAAGTGCTGTAAGTGGTAGACATTTTGGAAAGAAAGATTTTCTCTTAAAAGGTTAGCACATTAAATAAACTATTAGAAGTTGAGTTTCTTTATTTTCTAGGAATTCTGAGAATGTTACATTTATATAAGCATTATTAGTGGCTATAAACCAATCAACATTTATTTATTGTGATAGACTTTATAATCTAATTTATTAATTTACTCTTGATACAGAAAATGTTTCAATTGCTTGATGAAGACAGATGAAGAGAAGATGAGAAAATTCTCACTGGAAACACACAGCACCGAGCTCTTACAGCTTTCTTTCTATAATCTCAGCCCCAGGTGAAATCAACACAGAAACATAACAACCCCCTGACGGAGACCTTAAAAACCCATTCTTCTTCTTCAACAATCATTCTGATGGAGGTGAGCACACAAGCAGAAAAAAAAAGGTGAATAAACCAGATTTTTTGTCTTCTGTCACTGGTGCAGAGTAGATCCCTGACACCCCAGTGGAGATGGCCTTCTAATTGCAAGCCATAAGACCTGGCTCTAGGCATTGCTGCTGCTGGTAGTGGGGAAGAAAGTACTGGATCTGGCCAAACCAGAAACAGAATCAAAGCTGGCCAAAAACGAGAAACAAAAACAGAAACACAGGGTCAGGAGAAAAAGAACCAATGAGTCAGTGAAGGGAACGTTCTAGGGCCATTTGGGATCTACTCTGGGGTTCAAGGATCAGGTCTGTAGCCTTGAGGCACTCTCAGGAGGGGGAATTCTGTGGTTCTGTTGGGTGAGTCCACCAGGCATCTCAATGGGGCTGCCAAAATTGTCCAACTAATTTGCAGAAAGAGAAAAAGCATTCCTTTCATAGAAATGTAGAGTAAAGATGTGTTACGGATGTATTGAACTCACTAATAAGGGAATCAGGAGGACAGTGAAGCTAATGCCCGTGTTACTCTTTTGAAATCTTTCTGGTGGGCTTAGCTATACCCCACAGTTTACACAAGAAAAAGCCTGTTGACTATCTCTATGTGGTGGCTGAATATGGGACTCCTTTGGTCAAGGCTGTCTACCTGGACCTATGGAGGCATGTGATCAAGAGTGAGACATGAACGGATCCCACAGGCACTCTGATGTGCATGTATGGAAACAGCATGTGGTGGGACGCCGGGGGGCTCAGTTGATTGAGCGTCCACCTTCTGCTCAGGTCATGATCCCAGCGTGCCAAGATCAAGTCCCAAGTCCGGCTCCTTGCTCAGAAGGCTGCCTCCTTGCTTCTCCCATGCTTGTGCACTTTCTCTCTGACAACAAAAAACCAAACAACCCCCTCCCAAAAAAAAAACCAGCATGTGAAAAAAATAGCTGGCTGCTGATCATAGTTCTCTGAGGCCTGCCGGCTCTTCCAAGGTCCACATTTTGATGTAGACACAAAACCTTTGGTGCCTTTTGGTATCACTCACTTCCTAGGAGACTGAGGCCATCATTCCACAGAAGCTCATACCTCTAGCCTCCATCAGTAGCTCCACAGAAGGCTTCTCTCCTGAAGAAATTCGCTTACCTTTTATTCAAAGTTTGTTGTATTGAACCAAAGCAAAAAAAAAAAAAAAAATTGGGGTGCCTGGGTGGCTCAGTGGGTTGAGCCTCTGCCTTCGGCTCGGGTCATGATCTCAGGGTTCTGGGATCGAGACCCGCATTGGGCTCTCTGCTTGGCAGGGAGCCTGCTTCCTCCTTCCTCTCTCTCTGCCTGCCTCTCTGCCTACTTGTGATCTCTCTCTGTCAAATAAATAAAATCTTTAAAAAAAATTTTTTTTGGATAGCAAAATGTTATTTAGACTTTCACTCCAATAAAAAGTTATAGTTGCCTACATTAACATGCTTTGTAAGCACTATCATTTCCACCAATTACCAGTTTCTTTCAACATAGTTTATTCCAGAATAAATAATATCGCAACATGCTACTAGGCCATGTTGATATTATTTTAAAAATGCATCAGATCTGGCAAGGAGACCCATCAATTACAACCCCCTCCCTGAGTTGGAGTCTCCAGGAGATTTAGGTAACCACAGAATTGAGGCTTCTTTGGCTTTTTCCTTTTCCAGGGTTTCTGGGAGGCTCAAATCCTGCTCTCTGGTTCTTCAAGCCGGCAAGCCCTCAGACCTTCTAAATGCCTGCTACCCCCACTTAGAGGGGCTGGGGCAGTCTTCAGGCTAAAAGCCACAGAAAACAAGAATTTGCAGCTTCCTTCTTCCAGATACAGACTCCGTTCAGAGTTGGTCTGCTCTGGTGCTCTCTGGTGCCTCCTCAAAGCTGCTTATATTTTGTCCCGAGTTTATGGCTGTTGCCTGAGGGAGGGTTGGTCTGTGAGGACCTGCCACCATCCCTGGAAGCACCTTCTACAGATGGCTCTTGGAAAACGAATTTCTTCATCTTAAGTAGTCCCCTTTTACCTGTGTTAGGAGGAATGTCTCCACTAAGGCTTCTGAGGATAAACTTATTTATTCCACTTTTTTCTATATATTTATCTCATGTGCTGCTGTCTTAATTCAGTACCATGACTCTCCCCCTTTTTCTTCTTGATTGGTTCTCTTCTGTCCCCTGTCCCCTCTCTCCTCTCCATGGATCTCAGGTTAGATAGCGCTTTTCATCTTACAGATATTTTGTCTCAATTAATCTTTGTTTGTTTTTTTTAAATAAAAGATTTTATTTATTTAGTTGACAGAGAAAGACACAGGGAAAGAGGAAGCACGAGCAGGGAGAGTGGGAGAGGAAGAAGCAGGTTTCCCATGGAGCAGGGAGCCTGGATGTGGGGTTTGACCCCAGGACCCTGGGATCATGACCTGAGCCAAAGGCAGATACTCAACGACTGAGCCACCCAGGTGCCCCCAAAAATCTTTATTTGGTTTGTAAAATTTCTCTGAAAAAACCAGGGTGAACACTACATTGTGGCCATTTCATGGATGAGGATAAAGAATATGTAACCAGCTCAGGCCACAGGGGGCAAACATTAGGACTGGCACACTGGCCCTGATGGGGCTCCTGGGTCCCAGGAGATGGTATCTGGTGCCAAGAGATGATGTTAAAAGACAGTTTCTGGGTCTGTAGCAGAAGCGTAAACTACATTTTATTAAAACGCAGGGACCTTCAGAAAACTAGTAAATTGTTTGGACTTTAAAAAGGCATTTTCAAGCTGTAAATCAGTGCACTAAGGCATGATCGAATCCCTTCCTGGTATTGATGACGTGTTATGTGAGGGCATGATTGTCAGTGAATAAAAAGAGAGACTTTACAGAACGTGTAATTGTGTTTGACATTTGAGCAGCATAAACGGATTTACAGGTGGAATTGCTGAATTGAAGGTGTTATTGTAGCTGAGCTATGCTTGGGGCAATACTTTGAAAACAAACCACCAACATGGGGAGTCATTTCAGGATTACATGAGAAGTTTGAGGAAGAGGTTGCTGGCTACACACACTGGGTGGTTAGTGGAGAAAGGGCCCTGTGTCAGCTCTGGGAATCGCCTCGGAAACACGTACAGGGAACTTTGCCTTTCTACACTGCCCATTTATTACACGAATTATTACTTACCAAAATGTATACATTTGACCTTCTAGTTCATAGTCAAACTGGCTTATAGAATTCATTTACGCATCTCAGAACTTCAACTGACATAAAGGTTTCACATATATAATTTAATACATATGTGGTTAGCACATATATTTACTTATGATTTACTGAATAACAGAAATCTCTATGTTCACATTTTTCTGGAGTAATCTTATTTTCCTGGATGTTTAAGTAGTTTATAATGCACATGTATCTTTCACCATTTGTGTTGATTTCCAAACTCAGTATGTAATTCATCATGAGAGACCCGGTCATTGTGTTTTTGTTGTTTCACGTTCTTGTGGGGTCTTAACTCATTTGTCAAGAATACGATATTGTAGGGGTGCCTGGGGGGTGCTCAGTTGTTTAGGAGTCTGCCTTCGGCTCAGGTCGTGATCTGGGGGTTCTGGGATGGAGCCCTCATTGGGCTCCCTGCATAGCAGGGAGCCTGCTTTTCCCTCTCCCTCTGCTCCTCATCTTTTCTCATGCTCTGTCGTTCAAATAAATAAATAAAATATTTTTTTAAAAGATTTTATTTATTTATTTGAAAGAGAAAGAGTGAATGAGAGCGAGAACATGAGCAGGCGAATGGGGAGAAACAGACTCCTTTGTTAATGAGGGAGCCCTATGTGGGGCTGGATCCCAGGTCCTTGGGATCATGACCTGAGCTGAAGGCAGTTGCTTAACTGACTGAACCACCCAGGCATCCCATAAATAAAATCTTAAAAAAAAAAAGTGATATTGTAAATTTTGTTGTGATTTTAAAGTTTCTTCTTTTTTTTTTTTATTTAATTTTTTATTTTTTATAAACATATATTTTTATCCCCAGGGGTACAGGTCTGTGAATCACCAGGTTTACACACTTCACAGCACTCACCAAATCACATACCCTCCCCAATGTCCATAATCCCACCCCCTTCTCCCAAACCCCCTCCCCCCGGCAACCCTCAGTTTGTTTTGTGAGATTAAGAGTCACTTATGGTTTGTCTCCCTCCCAATCCCATCTTGTTTCATTTATTCTTCTACCCACTTAAGCCTCCATGTTGCATCACCACTTCCTCATATCAGGGAGATCATATGATAGTTGTCTTTCTCTGCTTGACTTATTTCGCTAAGCATGATACGCTCTAGTTCCATCCATGTTGTTGCAAATGGCAAGATTTCATTTCTTTTGATGGCTGCATAGTATTCCATTGTGTATATATACCACATCTTCTTGATCCATTCATCTGTTGATGGACATCTAGGTTCTTTCCATAGTTTGGCTATTGTGGAGATTGCTGCTATAAACATTCGGGTGCATGTGTCCCTTTGGATCACTACATTTGTATCTTTAGGGTAAATACCCAATAGTGCAATTGCTGGGTCATAGGGCAGTTCTATTTTCAACATTTTGAGGAACCTCCATGCTGTTTTCCAGAGTGGCTGCACCAGCTTGCATTCCCACCAACAGTGTAGGAGGGTTCCCCTTTCTCCGCATCCTCGCCAGCATCTGTCATTTCCTGACTTGTTGATTTTAGCCATTCTGACTGGTGTGAGGTGATATCTCATTGTGGTTTTGATCTGTATTTCCCTGATGCCGAGTGATATGGAGCACTTTTTCATGTGTCTGTTGGCCATCTGGATGTCTTCTTTGCAGAAATGTCTGTTCATGTCCTCTGCCCATTTCTTGATTGGATTATTTGTTCTTTGGGTGTTGAGTTTGCTAAGTTCTTTAAAAATTCTGGACACTAGTCCTTTATCTGATATGTCGTTTGCAAATATCTTCTCCCATTCTGTCAGTTGTCTTTTGATTTTGTTAACTGTTTCCTTTACTGTGCAAAAGCTTTTGATCTTGATGAAATCCCAATAGTTCATTTTTGCCCTTGCTTCCCTTGCCTTTTGCGTTGTTCCTAGGAAGATGTTGCTGCGGCAGAGGTCGAAGAGGTTGCTGCCCGTGTTCTCCTCAAGGATTTTGATGGATTCCTTTCGTACATTGAGGTCCTTCATCCATTTTGAGTCTATTTTGTGTGTGTGGTGTAAGGAAATGGTCCAATTTCATTTTTCTGCATGTGGCTGTCCAATTTTCCCAGCACCATTTATTGAAGAGGCTGTCTTTTTTCCATTGGACATTCTTTCCTGCTTTGTCGAAGATTAGTTGACCATAGAGTTGAGGGTCTATTTCTGGGCTCTCTATTCTGTTCCATTGATCTATGTGTCTGTTTTTGTGCCAGTACCATGCTGTCTTGATGATGACAGCTTTGTAATAGAGCTTGAAGTCCGGAATTGTGATGCCACCAACGTTGGCTTTCTTTTTCAATATCCCTTTGGCTATTCGAGGTCTTTTCTGGTTCCATATAAATTTTAGAATTATTTGTTCCATTTCTTTGAAAAAGATGGATGGTACTTTGATAGGAATTGCATTAAATGTGTAGATTGCTTTAGGTAGCATAGACATTTTTCACAATATTTATTCTTCCAATCCAGGAGCATGGAACATTTTTCCATTTCTTTGTGTCTTCCTCAATTTCTTTTCATGAGTACTTTATAGTTTTCTGAGTATAGATTCTGTGTCTCTTTGGTTAGGTTTATTCCTAGGTATCTTATGGTTTTGGATGCAATTGTAAATGGGATTGACTCCTTAATATCTCTTTCTTCTGTCTTGCTGTTGGTGTAGAGAAATGCAACTGATTTCTGTGCATTGATTTTATATCCTGACACTTTACTGAATTCCTGTATAAGTTCTAGCAGTTTTGGAGTGGAGTCTTTTGGGTTTTCCACATATAGTATCATATCATCTGCGAAGAGTGATAATTTGACTTCTTCTTTGCCGATTTGGATGCCTTTAATTTCCTTTTGTTGTCTGATTGCTGAGGCTAGGACCTCTAGTACGATGTTGAATAGCAGTGGTGATAATGGACATCCCTGCCGTGTTCCTGACCTTAGCGGAAAAGCTTTCAGTTTTTCTCCATTGAGAATGATATTTGCGGTGGGTTTTTCATAGATGGCTTTGATGATATTGAGGTATGTGCCCTCTATCCCTACACTTTGAAGAGTTTTGATCAGGAAGGGATGTTGTACTTTGTCAAATGCTTTTTCAGCATCTATTGAGAGTATCATATGGTTCTTGTTCTTACTTTTATTGATGTGTTGTATCACATTGACTGATTTGCGGATGTTGAACCAACCTTGCAGCCCTGGAATCAATCCCACTTGGTCGTGGTGAATAATCTTTTTAATGTACTGTTGAATCCTATTGGCTAGTATTTTGTTGAGTATTTTCGCATCTGTGTTCATCAAGGATATCGGTCTATAGCTCTCTTTTTTGGTGGGGATCCTTGTCTGGTTTTGGGATCAAGGTGATGCTGGCCTCATAAAATGAGTTTGGAAGTTTTCCTTCCATTTCTATTTTTTGGAACAGTTTCAGGAGAATAGGAATTAGTTCTTCTTTAAATGTTTGGTAGAATTCCCCCGGGAAGCCGTCTGGCCCTGGGCTTTTGTTTGTTTGGAGATTTTTAATGACTGTTTCAATCTCCTTACTGGTTATGGGTCTGTTCAGGCTTTCTATTTCTTCCTGGTTCAGTTGTGGTAGTTTATATGTTTCTAGGAATGCATCCATTTCTTCCAGATTGTCAAATTTGTTGGCATAGAGTTGCTCATAGTATGTTCTTATAATAGTTTGTATTTCTTTGGTGTTAGTTGTGATCTCTCCTCTTTCATTCATGATTTTATTTATTTGGGTCCTTTCTCTTTTCTTTTTGATAAGTCGGGCCAGGGGTTTATCAATTTTATTAATTCTTTCAAAGAACCAGCTCCTACTTTCGTTGATTTGTTCTATTGTTTTTTTTTTTTTCTATTTCATTGATTTCTGCTCTGATCTTTATGATTTCTCTTCTCCTGCTGGGCTTAGGGTTTCTTTCTTGTTCTTTCTCCAGCTCCTTTAGGTGTAGGGTTAGGTTGTGTACCTGAGACCTTTCTTGTTTCTTGAGAAAGGCTTGTACCGCTATATATTTTCCTCTCAGGACTGCCTTTGTTGTGTCCCACAGATTTTGAACCGTTGTGTTTTTCATTATCATTTGTTTCCATGATTTTTTTCAATTCTTCTTTAATTTCCCGGTTGACCCATTCATTCTTTAGAAGGATACTGTTTAGTCTCCATGTATTTGGGTTCTTTCCAAACTTCCTTTTGTGGTTGAGTTCTAGCTTTAGAGCATTGTGGTCTGAAAATATGCAGGGAATGATCCCAATCTTTTGATACCGGTTGAGTCCTGATTTAGGACCGAGGATGTGATCTATTCTGGAGAATGTTCCATGTGCACTAGAGAAGAATGTGTATTCTGTTGCTTTGGGATGAAATATTCTGAATATATCTGTGATGTCCATCTGGTCCAGTGTGTCATTTAAGGCCTTTATATCCTTGCTGATCTTTTGCTTGGATGACCTGTCCATTTCAGTGAGGGGAGTGTTAAAGTCCCCTACTATCATTGTATTATTGTTGATGTGTTTCTTTGATTTTGTTATTAATTGGTTTATATAGTTGGCTGCTCCCACATTGGGGGCATAGATATTTAAAATTGTTAAATCTTCTTGTTGGACAGACCCTTTGAGTATGATATAGTGTCCTTCCTCATCTCTTATTATAGTCTTTGGCTTAAAATCTAATTGATCTGATATAAGGATTGCCACTCCTGCTTTCTTCTGATGTCCATTAGCATGGTAAATTCTTTTCCACCCCCTCACTTTAAATCTGGAGGTGTCTTCGGGCTTAAAATGTGTTTCTTGGAGGCAACATATAGATGGGTTTTGTTTTTTTATCCATTCTGATACCCTGTGTCTTTTGACAGGGGCATTTAGCCCATTCACATTCAGGGTAACTATTGAGAGATATGAATTTTAGTGCCATTGTATTGCCTGTAAGGTGACTGTTACTGTATATGGTCTCTGTTCCTTTCTGATCTACCACTTGTAGGCTCTCTCTTTGCTTAGAGGACCCCTTTCAAGATTTCCTGTAGAGCTGGTTTGGCATTTGCAAATTCTTTCAGTTGTTGTTTGTCCTGGAAGCTTTTAATCTCTCCTTCTATTTTCAATGATAGCCTAGCTGGATATAGTATTCTTGGCTGCATGTTTTTTCTCGTTTAGTGCTCTGAAAATATCATGCCAGCTCTTTCTGGCCTGCCAGGTCTCTGTGGATAAGTCAGCTGCCAATCTAATATTTTTTACCATTGTATGTTACAGACTTCTTTTCCCGGGCTGCTTTCAGGATTTTCTCTTTGTCATTGAGACTTGTAAATTTTACTATTAGGTGACGGGGTGTGGGCCTATTCTTATTGATTTTGAGGGGCATTCTCTGAACCTCCTGAATTTTGATGCTCGTTCCCTTTGCCATATTGGGGAAATTCTCCCCAATAATTCTCTCCAGTATACCTTCTGCTCCCCTCTCACTTTCTTCTTCTTCTGGAATCCCAATTATTCTAATGTTGTTTCGTCTTATGGTGTCACTTATCTCTCGAATTCTCCCCTCGTGGTCCAGTAGCTGTTTTGTCCCTCTTTTGATCAGCTTCTTTATTCTCTGTCATTTGGTCTTCTATATCACTAATTCTTTCTTCTGCCTCATTTATCCTAGCAGTGAGAGCCTCCATTTTTGATTGCACCTCATTAATAGCTTTTTTGATTTCAACTTGGTTAGATTTTAGTTCTTTTATTTCTCCAGAAAGGGCTTTTATATCTCTCGAGAGGGTTTCTCTAATATCTTCCATGCCTTTTTCGAGCCCGGCTAGAACCTTGAGAATTGTCATTCTGAACTCTAGATCTGACATATTACCGATGTCTGTATTGATTAGGTCCCCTAGCCTTCGGTACTGCCTCTTGTTCTTTTTTTTGTGTTGAATTTTTACGTCTTGTCATTTTGTCCAGATAAGAGTAAATGAAGGGGCAAGTAAAATACTAAAAGGGTGGCAACAACCCCAGGAAAATATGCTTTAACCAAATTAGAAGAGATCCAAAATCGTGAGTGGGGAGAAAGGGGATAAAAAGAGGTTCAAAAAGGAAGAGAGAAAAAAGAAAAAAAAAAAAAAAAAAAAAAAAAAGAAAAGAAAAGAATTTTAAAAAAAGAAAACACCTAAGAAAAATGTAAAAATATATATATATATATATATTAGATAAACTAGTAAAAAATCGTTAAAAAAGAAAAAGGTAACAGTTAAAAAAAAAAAATTTTACCCGAAGGCGAGAAAAAAAAAAAAATGAAAAAGAAAAAATTAAATTAACTGCAAGACTAAAAAAATCACAGGAAAAAAGCCATGAGTTCCGTGCTTGGCTTTCTCCTCCTCTGGAATTCTGCTGCTCTCCTTGGTATTGAAACCGCACTCCTTGGTAGGTGAACTTGGTCTCGGCTGGATTTCTTGTTGATCTTCTGGGGGAGGGGCCTGTTGTAGTGATTCTCAAGTGTCTTTGCCCCAGGCGGAATTACACCGCCCTTACCCGGGGCCGGGGTGAGTAATCCGCTCGGGTTTGCTTTCAGGAGCTTTTGTTCCCTGAGCGTTTTCCGTAGAGTTCCAGAGGACGGGAATACAAATGGCGGCCTCCTGGTCTTCGGCCCGGAGGAGCCGAGAGCCCAGGGCCCCACTCCTCAGTGCGCCCTCAGAGAACCGCGCCCAGTTACTCCCGTCTGCCTGACCTCCGGCAGTGCTCCGAGCTCACCGAGCCTGCGACCGGTTCAAGGTAACACGGAGCTGCGAGCTGACTGTCAGCTCTGTCTCTGCAACCGGCTTTCCCGTTCCAATACCCGCAAGCTCTGCGACACTCAGACACCCCCGATCCTTCTGTGACCCTGCGGGACCTGAGGCCACGCTGACCCCGCGTGGGCTTCGCCCCGGTTTAGCCTCTAGAGCGATGTCCCTCAGTGGAACAGACTTTTAAAAGTCCTGATTTTGTGCGCGGTTGCTCCGCCGCTTGCCGGGAGCCGGCCCCTCCCCCCGGGGTCTATCTTCCCGTCGCTTTGGATTCACTTCTCCGCTGGTCCTACCTTTCAGAAAGTGGTTGATTTTCTGTTTCCAGAATTGCTGTTCTTCTTCTCTTCGATCTGCCGATGGATTTTCAGGTGTTTGCAATCTTTAGATAAGCTATCTAGCTGATCTCCGGCTAGCTGTAGCAGTCTCAGCTTGCTACTTCTCCGCCATCTTCTAAAGTTTCTTCTTTAATGAATTTAATGGAAAGTACAAAAGAATTGAGTCTACATGAACTGTTTTCTGTATTCTTCTTTGTTTAGAGTTTAATTATTAATTATCTTCCTGATTATAATTATAAAGTGATACAGACTTTACCATCATCTTATAATTATTTAGCATTCATTATTAATTAGCGTTTGTTAGTGCCTTCAGTGTAAGAGACTGTCAAACCACATAGGCATTTAATGATATTATTAAAACTTTCAATTGTTTATAAATAGACAGAGTTTTTCAGGTTTAGATAATTTGTTAACTGTCCCCGAGAGTATGGGGTTGATTTGAATGTAAAGAGCTAAGATCTGGAGCTGCTCCAGAGCTGCTGGGTCGGGGGTTGGGGGATGCCGGAGGTGGGGTGGGGTGGGGGGTGGAGTGGAGGGGTGAGGAGGTAGAGTGGGGAGGGGTGGCGGTGGGTGGTGCATGAAACTTATTAGTTGAAGAAGATTGAAATCATATCAAACATTTTTTCTAAACACAGTGATATGAAACTAGAAATTAATTACATGAAGAAAACTGGAAACTTCCCAAATATGTGGAGACTAAACAACATGCTATTGAACAACCAATGCATCAATGAAGAAATCAAAAGAGAAATAAAAAATAATGTATCACAATGTGTGAGATGCAACAAAAGAAGCTCTGAGGGAAATTCATAATAATAAATGCCTATCTCTAGAAAGAAGAAAAATCTCAAATTAACAATTAACTTTACACCTCAAAGAACTAGAAAAAGAATTACAAAACCCGAAGTTAGCAGAAGGAAGGAAATAACAAAGATTAGAGCAGAAATAAATGAAATGATGACTAAAAAGAGAACGGTTAGTGATACTAAGAACAGGATCTTTGAAAAGATAAAACCTTGACAAACCTTTAGCTAGATTCCTCTCAAGATAACAAGGGAGAGGTTTTGAATAAAGTCAGAAATGAAATAGATGTTACAACTGATACTAGAGAAATACAAAGGATCATCAGAGATGACCATGAACAATTACATACGAACAAATTGGACAATCTAGAAAAAATTGTTAAATTCCTAGAAACATACAATGTACCAAAACTGAATCATGATGAAATCGAAAATCTGAAGAGACCAATTACTAGTAAGGAGAATGAATCAACAATTAAAAAAAAAAAACTTATCAAAAAATAAAAGTACAGGACCAGACGGCTTCACTGGTGAATTCTGCCAAATATTCAAAGGATTAATACTAGTCCTCATACACTTCCATAAAATAGAAGAGGAGGGAACTTTTCCAAACTCTCTTTATGAGGCCAGCATTACATTAATACTAAAACCAGACAAGGACACGTCAAAAACAGAAAATTACAGGCCAATATCCCTGAAGAAAATAGATGTAAAAATCCTCAACAAATATTAATAAACTGAATTCAGTAATACATTAAAAACATCATAGACCATGATCAAGTGGGATTTATTCTAGGAATGCAAGGATGGTCCAACATCCACAGATCAGTCAATGTGATACAACACATTAACCAAACTAAAGGATAAAACTCATATGATCATCTCAATAGATGCAGAAAAAGCATTTGACAAAATTCAACATCCATTTCTGATAAAAACTCTCAACAATGTAGGTATAGAGGGAACATACTTCAACATAATGAAGGCTACATTCATTCTCAATGATGAAAAGCTAAAAACTTTTCCTCAAGATCAGGAACAAGACAAGGATGTCCACTCTTGCCTCTTCTATTCTACATAGTATGGGAAATCCTAGCCAGAGCAATAATGTAAGAGAAAGAAACAAAATTGGAATTCCAAATTAGAAAGAAAAAAGTAAAACTTTCACAATTTGCAGATGACATGATATTATATAGGGAAAACTCAAAAGATTTCATCAGAAAATTGTTAGAACTAATAAACAAGTTTAGTAAAATTGCAGGGTAAAAATCAATATACAAAAATCAGATGCATTTCCATACATTAATAAAGAACTATAATAAATAGAAAACAGCCCAATTTATAATCCAACTAAAAAGCAAAATACCTAGGAATAAACTTAAGCAAGTAGGTGAAAACCCTGTATATTAAAAAGTACATGACATTAATGAAAGAATTTCAAGAAGACACAAGTATATGGAAACATGTTCCACATTCATGAATTAGAAGAATTTATACTGTTAAAATTTCCATGGTACCCAAAGCAATATTCAGTTTCAGTGCAATCCTTATCAAAATTCCAATGGCATTTTTCACAGAAATAGAAGAAACAGTTCCACAAGATGTATAAAGCCATAAAAGACCCTGAAGATTTGAAACAGTCGTGAAAACGAAGAACAAAGCTGGGGACAGTAGACACCTTTATTCCGAACTCTGTTAGAAAGCTGTAGTCATTAAGACTGTCTGGTTATTGGTATAAGAACAGACACAGAGCTCAGTAGAACAGATCAGCCCTGAAATAAACCCTCGTGTATACAGGGAGGAGAATGGAAATGAACTTTCCACATGGGATTCCATGAGTGGCCCAAGGAAGACGCTGGCTAACTGAGTAAAGATTGATGAGGAAGAATATTTGTTAGGACTGACCCATAAGGCTAATCAGGGATTAGATTTTTGTCCGAAAGCTTCTTCCTGCAGCCAGAAGATGCAGCTGAAGCCTGCCCTTTGATGAAACCACAGTTTCATCCCTCTGGTTAGCCATGTTGGTTTTATCCTTCACACTTGGGAATGTGGTTTGCTGTGGTTTGCTCCTGAGCGCCAGATCCTGGGCCTCATTAGCCTTCCTGTTGGTTTCCAGTCTTCCCAGGCCCGTCAGGCATCAGGCCCATCAGGTACCCAGGGAGAGAGAAAATACACACACTGCCTTACAGGGGGGCCAGGAAGAGCCTTCAATGCTCGAAAGGAGAGGAAGGTGGGAAGCTTTTCTCTCCTCCCTGGAAAGATCCCTCCAAGGCCTGGAGGGCCTGTCAGAGTTCTGGCATCTGACTTGTCACCTCTTCCTGTTTTCACAGGCTTCCCTCAGTTTCCTTTGTCCATGGGGTTGGTGATAGTAGAGTTAGTGTTCCTCTGCCGCTGCGGGGCAGTTAGCGGGGGTAATGCAAAGACAGCACGAGAGGCGGTACCTGGCCCAGAGAGCATCCCACGTACACTTGCCATCATTACTGCTGTGGTTTTAGGTGGCCGTGAAGCTCAGCTAGAATTGGGCAGCCCTGTTTTGGGTCCAATGAGTGATCTCTCTCGTTTTTGGGCAGTGAGGGCTGCCGAGGGCGTGGGAAGAACTGAGGGCGGTCATTGGAGCAAAAGGCTCTGTGGACCACCCTGGGCTATGTGCAAATGACAAAGTCAGCTGGTGGAACGGCCCTGGCGCTGGCCTGGGGCTTGGGGGTGGCAGCTCACACCGTCTTCTTGCGCACAGATGTACTCAGTTACCAGCGATGTGAGGACCAGCCCTGGTCCCTCAGCTGCGGCCATAGGCCTGTGTCCCCTGGCTGTGAGCTGACAGCTGGCTGGTGGCAGGCTGTGTGCCTGGCTGTGCCTCATGTGACAGCCAGTGCAGGGGAGGCCAGGACAGCAAGAGGAGTCATTGCCCTTCATCCAACCTGGCCAGCCCAGGAGCTCAGGACTGTGCAGTACAGGGAAAGGCTGCACCGGCACCCCTGGGGGGCATCAGCCTTGGGGGAACCTCCCTCTTGGAGGCTGGTTAGTTAGCTCAGCACCCACAGAGACTGAGGACTGAGCGAGCCACACCGCAGGGGCCCCCTGTCTCCTGGGGACACTTGGGGTCTCATTCCTGCCTTTCTGCCTATACTGGCCTTGTCACGCTCCCTTAGTTCCCGGGGCATCTTCCTTTCTACAGGGAAGCTCCTGCAGAGTGGGCCTGTGGTTCTCTATTTCTGTACCTACTCATGTGACACAGGTAGGTGACTAATGAACACCTGTCGAATGAGGACCGCAGGCCTCCTCACAGGCGAGGAAACGGAGGCCTGCAGACCAGAGAGATACTGCCCGAGCAGGGATATGCCGAGTAGACGGGGCCATATCCAACTGCAGATGTTTCTGGCAGGGCCTCCCCTTCCTGCACAATGGCCTAACACACACAGCTACTCCCCAGCCATCTCAGAGGAAGTACTGCCAAACAAGAAACGGACACCCCCCACCTGAGACCTCAGCTCTTTCCTGGGGACTTTCCCCAGCCCAGAGAACACATGTGAGGTGCTGCTCTGTTCCATGGGCTCGAGACACAGACTGATGAGACCAACGTCTGTCCTCGAAGCTTGAAATCTGGACAAAGAAGTAAGGCAAGTACACCTGACATTTTCTTGGTGCTTTCATTTCAAAGAACACACTCCTATCAACTTTTCACTTTAAAAATTCAGTGCCCCCGTGAGAACATTCTTTTTTTTTCTTTTTTAATTCTAATCCTAACCCAATGTATTTGTCTAAAATACAAATGTGCCCCCAACAAACCACGCAACACAAAGGCCAGCAGGACTGGAGGCTTTCGCTTGCCAAGACATCACAGAATGCAAGGCTTGGTTTCTTCAGGTCTCCAGCCCCACTGATGATCACTGACGTCACTGCTAGTGGATGAACATGGAGTACATACTTGATTAAAACACACACACACACACACACACACACACACACAGCATCAAAAACTATGTACTAAATGGTGGCTAACTCAATATAATTTTTTTAAAAAAAGGAAATGTCACATTTTCCCAGGACCTTGTCTGAAACCACTCTGTACCAAAATGTGCTACGCAAAAGAAAAGGGTTATTTATCAACGTTTTTAAAAAAGATTTTATTTACTTATTTGACACAGAGAAAGAGAGCACGCACAAATAGGGGGAACGGCAGAGGGAGCAGGGAGCCCAATGTGGGACTCCATCCCAAGACCCCGGGATCATGACCCGAGCTGAAGGCAGTAGCTTGCTTAACTGACTGAGCCACCCAAGCACCCCTGTCATCATTTTGGCTGGCGACTCTGAAAATAGTCACTCGTAACTGTCACTCTGCTCATGAGGAACCTAAACGGAGGGGTAAATATACCTCCAGGTCTGACAGCAAAGGAGGCTCAGAAGCCACACCCCTGCTCTCTGGCTGCAAGGCTCTGTCCTCCCCCCACCACCCCAAGTAAGGACACAGTGTCCTGAAAAATCTGCTCGCTTTAAAGGTGAACAGAGTTCTACTTCCTGGTGCACTTAAAACAGCTTTTCAAAGACTCACCCTACGCCCCAAGGAAGTTCATGAGCCGGCAGGAAAATAATCGTGATCGATTAATTGATATTAATTCAAAATTCCTGTGCCCTTCCTTTCCCAATCATAACTGTCATTTATGCCTAATGGTTTCTTATGGGAAAATTCCATTGTAAAAATTTCTTGCATATTTATTGATTAGTACATTTCAGGCATTTTTCAGGGGGCTCTGGCCGACTGTAGAAGGAACTAGAGTTCATAATTCTTATTTTGTATAATATAATATATATATTAGGATAGATAATACAGAATAAAGAATATGTAGAATGAAGAACAGAATAAAGAATATAAAAATTCTTTATTTTATATAATTCTTGTATTTTATTTTATTTTTTAAAGATTATTTATTTGTTTATTTGACAGAGAGACACAGTGAGAGAGGAAACACAAGCAGGGAGAATGGGAGAGGGAGAAACAGGCTTCCCGCGGAGCAGGGAGCCTGATGTGGGGCTCGATCCCAAGACCCCGGGATTATGACCTGAGCTGAAGGCAGGTGCTTAACTACTGAGCCACTCAGGCACCCCTCTTACGTGTGTTTTAAACAAAAGCCCATGGCATACTCTACAGGCAAAAGTTCATCAGGGAAGGGGGGGGGTAAGATTAAATGAAATAAAGGAGCAAGACTATTTGTTTATATATCTGCGATTGTTTTGTGAATTATATATTATGCGCTTTCTTCTTTGTATTTATATTGCTTCAATGATTGCTACCTAACTTAAGGATATAAATTACATAAAAGTTGGAACCTAGTGACTAGGTGCCAGATTTCCTCTGGCATCACGTTGAAATGAACCATCTTCGCCAAGCCCCTGCCCAGAGGAGACCGTGTCCGCAGTAGCCAGATCGCTGGCACTGTGGGCCTCACGTGCAACGGCCCTGCGTCCAGAGCCCAGCTAGGACCTGGGAAATGGTTCATGCCCACCCCCAGAATGGGAGCGGAAAGGATTGAGAAAATGTTTCAGGACCATTTTAGCCTCAAAATTAAGGTTCACAATTCTTTTAGCTCTCGGCATTTCTCCTAAATTTGATGTCGACAGAAAAATATTTTAGAGGAATACAGGTAAAAACCCAAAGGAACTCAGGCATAGGTTTATTATTCATGGTGGCTTTATTCGTGTCCGTCATGGGCCTGGCTCAGTACACTGGGGTCCACCCACACGGTGACGAGGACAGGGGATGAGATGCACGAATAACAAAGGGAACCCTGAGTCACGCTGTGAAGTCGGAAAGCCTGAGATACAGAACGGTGTATGTGATGCGTTCACGTTTGGTGAGAAAGATAGAGAAACATGAACATGTGCCTATGAATTCGCTCATATTTGTGAAAAAGAGAAGGATGACCCAAATACTGCAGGGGAGGGAAGGGACAGAGTGAGATGAGACCAACGCTGGGGAACTGAGGTTTCTCAGAGTAGAATGTGTTTTACAGTTTTGACTTCAGGGTCATATAAACACGTTATATATTGTAAATAGTCCAAAAGCAAGAACCGATTCCTAACAATTGAATGACCCTGTTGGACTGGTGACATAACCATTCAGAAAGCAATAATTATTTTAAGAGACTTTAGATCACAGTATTTACGCTACCCATCCTTAGTGAGAAGCCTAAACAGAGGTAGAGCTGCAAAGACCTTCCTTCAGTACTACGGCTGTTTGTAGTAATATGGGATTGTTACTTTGAAAACCGTTGTATCCATAGTTTATTTCACATGTGTTGTATAAAATATGTAACATACATGGATATTTATATGTTTTATATGTTTATTAAAAATATCTTAAAATGTCTACAGATACACATATCAGGGTAGAGTAAATGAGTAATTGAATTAAGGTTGTTAGCAATGAGATTTTTAACATGAGATAAAGTGATATTATAATTATAATTATAATATAATATATAATATAATATAATTATAATTATTATTATATTATAATTCAAAGATAAACTAAGATATTAAGTAAAATCCCTTTGAAGTTAAATTTAAAACAGAAATATTAGCTTGCACTCAGGATTTAAAAAAAAAATCCTTATTTCCATCTCTGTCCACTGAAAATGCCCCCAAGCAGTTGTAACTCATTACAATAACAGTCCTAGAGAAAATAGATAGGGGACCCAGCTATGGCTGCTAAGCACCTACAATCAGAAGTATTAATTTTTATCTTAATTCATAAAACAATGTAATGAAGAAAATAAAAATACGAAGCTAATATTCAAGAATGATTATGTCATGCCTACATAGAAAACTTGAGCTGGATAATTATAACTCTTATAAAATAGTCAAAGTGAATAATTCAAGCCTCAACAGGCATTTTGTTTTATTGTTCACATTAATTAATTCAATTAATTGCCAAATTTCAACTTCATTTTGGTTACAAAAATGCAGACTTTTAGAAAAATACTCTCCATTGCATATTTAGAAGAGTGTAAGAAAGAATGACTCCATTTGGGATGATTTAATTTATAAATGTATATATTTCTTTCTTTCTTTCCTTGAGAGTGATTAGAAATCCCATCAATTATAGAAATCTCATAGTCTGCTCCCAAAAGATAACTTATTGACTTCAGTAGAAACACATGCATTGGTAATTTCGAATTATTAAATAAAAATAAGGCCAGAAATGGATTAATGGAAATAAAAGAAAAATATCATGATGGTATAATTGACTAATACAACTGGAAAACCAATACTTTATGGCATACCTACAAGTAAATTCCAGATGGATTCAAGTTTTTAATGTAAAAAATAAAACTATAATTTTATTTTATTTTTTTAATTATTATTTTAAGATTTTATTTATTTATTTGACACAAAGAGAGAGAGAGCACAAGCAGGCAGAGAGGCAGGCAGAGAGAGAGAGGGGAAAGCAGGCTCCTCGCTGAGCAGAGAGCCCCATGTGGGGCTCCATCCCAGCACCCTGAGATCATGACCTGAGCCGAAGGCAGAGGCTTACCCTACTGAGCCACCCAGGTGCCCCTAAAACTATAATTTTAAAGGACAATTTCTATAACCTTAAGTGAAAGAGAGCTCCCTAAGCAGGAAAAGAAACCCAGAAGCTATAGGGAAAAGTCAGATATATTGCTTTTTATTGTAAAATATACATAACATAAAATTTACCATTTTACCATTTTTAAGTGTACAGTTCAGTGGTGTTAAGCATATTCACACTATTGTGCAGCCATCATCACCATCCATCTCCAGAATTTTTTTAAAAAGATTTTGTTTATTTATTTGAGAGAGAGAGAGAGCACAAGCAGATAGAGGAGCAAAGGGAGAGGGAGAAGCAGGCTCCCCACTGAGCAAGGAACCTGATGTGGGGCTCCATCCCAGGACCCTGGGATCATGACCTGCGCCAAAGGCAGATGCTTAACCGACTGAGTCACCCAGGCGCCCCCATCACCAGAATTTTCCCATCTTCCTAGTGGATGTATTTTAACACAAAATTTTACATACTGAACATCAAGAAGATATCACAAGCAAAGATAAGAGACTGAATGTTAGGTAAAACCATTTACAGCATTTTCTATTTCTAGCACACCAAGTTCTCCCATAAATTGATAAAGAAAGACAATTACTAGAAAAGTAGATAAAAGAGCACAGACATTTCACAGAATGAAAAACTTAGCTGGCTAATAGACATCTGAAAATTGGTTGAGAAAATGCAAATGAAAGCAATTGTGAAATGCCATTTTTCAGGACTGAAAAATTTAAATGCATCACGCATCCCTACATTGCTGGTGAGTGTGAACTGCTGGGATGGGAAATGCAAATTAAAGCAATAATAAGATATCTTTTTTTTTTCTTTTTTTCTTTTGCTCCTCAAGTCAACAAAAATTAAAAATTGAAGTGAATGAGAAATAGCCTTACTTTGCTGGTAGGGGTGTGAACTGCTAAAACTCTTGAGGAATGTAATCTAAAGATGTGTATTAAAACTTAAAGTCCTTTGACCCAACAATCTATAGGATAGACTTTGGGAGTCTATCCTGTACAAATGAAATCACTAGAGAGTATAAAGTTTATCATAGTGTAGTTTGCAGCAGCAGAACTTCAAACAATATGAGGTGTACCAAAAGGGCTGTACACATTAGGGTGTGTTAGTTTATCCAATAGATATAAACATAACAAATAAGCTTATCCAATAGAAATAAGTATAACCAGGGGTAGCTGGGTGGCTCAGTCATTAGGCGTCTGTCTGCCTTTGGCTCAGGTCATGATCCCAGGGTCCTGGGTTCGAGCCCTGCATCGGGCTCTGCTTCTCCCTCCCCCATTCCCCCTGCTTGTGTTCCTTCTATTGCCGTATCTCTCATAATGAATGAACAGAAACATAAATTCATTTGGCTCAAAGACATCAATGGCTTAGAACAGCAAAAGCAACACACAGGATCAAGACTGTGGACAGCTGTGCTCACATTGAGCTCTCCGGAGCCAGGGTGGGATGTGTGTGCATGCTTGCCATAGTAGAGGAGCACAAAGGAAATGCAATGCTTCAGCAGGTGAGGGAGGCCATTGGTGGTGCCAAACGTTAAGGTGAGTGTGCCCAGAAGGATAGCAGGGTACTGATGGACCATAAAAATCACTGCTACAAAGGGGATGGTTGGGTAAATTACAGTTACAACCAACATGGAATGTTACATAATTTTAATAAAAATTAGTTCAGTGTACGCCTGGAGGGATGCCCCTGGTCTTGTAAGTGACCAGGAAGTTACAGAGCAAGAAGCGCAGTGTTACACCAGTTTTCTAAACACAACCTCCAACAGGAGTCTTCACATGTGCATGTCCATGTTTGTGTATGCGTGGACAGGAACACGTGGAAGGACACATGGGTTACATCAGGGAAGTGGAAATCCAGTGAGTGCAGGAGAGATCTGATCATCTTTAAAATATGTATCTTTGGGTAGTTTCTCTTGTTAACATGACCATACATGATTTTACTCATTTCAAAGGAAAGTGGTATAAAGAAAAAAAAATTCACATTAATAAAGACAAAACCTCGGTATTTCTAGTTGAGGATCTTTCTATCCTAGGACATTGCAAGTGAATAAAGAGCAAACATTATTTCACACAGTGTGGCCAAGTGTATTTCCTAAAGTTGGCTGCAACTGTATCTACCATTTCCCATGCTCTTCTGGGATGTGAGCTTCCCCTCCCTCACCAAGGGTGGGATCTTTTCCTCTAACCTGGTGACTCTGGGCTGGCTCTATGATTGCGTGAACCAACAAAACATGACAGAAGTGCCCAAGTGATAATGGCCAGATCCAGCACAGCCTTTGACGGACCTGACAGCTTCTGCTTTATTCTTCTTGGAAGCTGGACCCAGGTAAGAAAAGCAAAAATCCTGAAAACACCTTGTTTTGAGAAGCCCTAGCAGATAAGACCCCATGGGACAAGAGAATCCAAGGGGCCTGAGGTGCCAACAGGTGAGCAAAGTAACTATCTTGGAACCAGGTCCTTGTCGCAGTCATCCTGGCTGATGCCCTAGAGGTTAGAGACCATCTGCCCAGCTGACCCTTCCCCAGATTCCTCACCCACACAGATGTGCACAAAATAATGGGGTTACTTTATGGAGGAGCACCTGGGTGACTCAGTGAGTTAAGCCTCTACCTTCGGCTCGGGTCATGATCCCAGGATCCTCGGATCGAGCCCTACATCGGGCTGTCTGCTCCGTGGGGAGCCTGCGTCCCCTCTTCTCTTTGCCTGCCTCTCTGCCTACCTGTGATCTCTCTCTCTCTCATATAAATAAAATCTTATCATATAAAATTATATAAATAAAATCTTATTATATAAAATCATATAAATAAAATAAAATAAAATGGGGTTACTTTAAATGAACAATGTTTATGGTAGTTTGTCATGCAGTCATCAATGAGTACAGCATATAACAACCACCTTGGTTTGTATAGAGAAAAAAGGTCTCATTTCCTTACATAATGTATTTCCTTTTTATATAACACATTACTGTACTTTACCCTTTGTGTGTTTTTTTTTTAACCAAAGATCTATCTCCATTCACTAGTAGAGTCAATTAAGCCATTTATAATAGGAAATTAAGGTGCTCGCTTCGGCAGCACATATACTATAATAGGAAATTAAGGAAAAAGAGTTACTAAGCTTCATATAAAAGGTATTATAGTGTTAATATAGTGGTCCTCCCTTATCTATCCTTTCCCTTTCTGTCAGAAATGATAGCCAGAAGGTCAGGAGCAGCTTCATACCACATCCCAACACCTATGTCGTTCCCCTCACATCGTGTCATCACGTAGTCATTGTATCATCACATCATCACAAGGAGAGTAAGTACGGTACGGTAAGCTATTTTGAGAGAGACCACATTCACAAAAATTTCATCACAATTACTGTTTTAATTGATTTATTTTATTATTAGTTATTTTTTTGTTGATCTCTTACTGCACCTAACTTATAACTCAAACTGTCAGAGGTATATATGTGTAGGAAAAACATAGTAGTGTACAGAAATCGATGCTATTTGTGGTTTGGGGCTTGGAACATAGTCTCCCCAGATAATGGGAGGACAACTGTATTCGTTTGGGGAAAAAAACCCAAAAACCTCCATAACCAGAGTAACAATCTTCTTTTTGCAAAATAATCTTCATTGCCTATTATTTTATTTTTTTGTAGGCAGTACATTGTAATTGCTTTGTTGTTATTATCCTTGTACATGTTTTAAAACTTTGCCAGCAAAGTCTTACTAATACTGCTGAAGGGACATTTTTCCTGCTTACTTGGCAAAGTTTCTCTCTGAATTAAAAAAAAAAAAATTAAAAGTTGTGAAGAACGTTCTCTTTCCTTGCTTCTATTTAGCTTCTGCTTTTTTTTTTTTCTTAAGTAAGCAATACTCCCAACATGGGGCTTGAACTCATGATCCTGAGATCAAAAGTCGTGCTCTACTGACTGAGCAGAAGGTGCACCTCTTCTGCTTTTTCCTATAACCTATCAAAAAGAGTTCTTATTTGCCTGCAATAGGATTTGACAGTAGTTCTGTTAGGCACAAAGGAAACTTACTGGTATGTGTTCTCAATGGCAGAATACAAAGCAGGCTTGAACACAGAACAGCACTGAGAACCTCTGGAGTTCTGAGTCCACGGAGCCTCAGCTGAGGACACAGCAGACCTAAATGGGTTTGGGTATCCCTTTCATGACAAATTTGACTTCCAGTTGTTCCCATTTCCACTTTAGCCCTTGAGAGCATCTGATTGGCCTTGTCTAGGTTATGTGTTGTCCCCATTTTAACTGGGGTCAGAGAGGAAGAGCTCTGGCAGGAGGCATCTGCTAGAAAAGAAGCAACTAAAAATTAAAGATGAACAGACCTTAACACCCAGAAATCCCATTCTAATATAGACCCTAAGAAAAAAAAAATCTCACACCTGTGTGCAAAGAGACATGTACAAGGATGCTCATAACGATAATAGAGTAAGAGTGAAAACTAGAAACTCATTAATGTCATCAACAGGAGAATGGTTAAGTACATCATGATAGAGTCACGCAGTGAAATACTATTACCAGTTAAGAATCAATGAAACAAGATGGGATTGGGAGGGAGACAAACCATAAGGGACTCTTAATCTTACAAAACAAACTGAGAGTTGCTGGGGGGAGGGGGATTGGGAGAAGGGGGGGTGGGGTTAGGGACATTGGGGAGGGTATGTGCTTTGGTGAGTGCTGATTCACAGACCTGTACCCCTGGGGATAAAGATACATGTTTATAAAAAATAAAAAATTAAAAAAAAATAAATGAACTAAAACTTCATGTGTTGGGGCAACTGAGTGGCTCAGTGGGTTAAGCATCTGCCTTTGGCTCAGGTCATGATCCTGGGGTTCTGGGATTGAGCCCTGTGTTGGGCTGCCTGCTCAGCAGGGAGTCTGCTTCTCCCTCTCGCTCTACTACTCCCCCTACTTGTGCTTTCTCTCACTCTTGCTCTCTCCCACTCTCTGTCAAATAAATAAATAAAATCTTTTTAAAAAATAAAGAAAAATGAAATAAAACTACATGTGTCATATTGAATAAATTTAAACAATGCAACAAGTGAAAAAAAGGTCATGTGTATACTACAAAAGCATTTATATAAAGTTTACAGACACACAAAGTAATATAGCGTATATACAGTTAAGGAATTAGATATAGGCAACATTAGTGTAATAACACAGGTAGAAGGAACATACTAATGCTGGTCTTTTATATGTTAGCATGTCTTACAAGTGAGTCACTGAGTGACTTTTGTTCTAGACTACCTTTTGAAGGATGTTGTATAGTCAACAAACTTGGAAGGCAGAGATAGCGTCCCCGTTGGGGGCAAAGCCAGCCAAGCTTATAGACCAGTATAAAAGATTCAGGTCCCTTAACTAAGTCTCCATTCCTGAAATGCACCTCACTGTCTATCTAATGGTCATCTGGCTCTCTTTGCATTGCCCTTTGAGAACCGGGGCTCAAAATATTAGTGTGAATATACTGACCTGCTATTGTTGTAATAAATTGTCCTTTGTCTTTGATCCTGGAGTCTCATGTCTTCTGCCAGAATCCAGGGGAAGTTAACAGCTGAGAGGTAATAGAAAAATATATAGGGCACCTGGGTAACTCAGTTGGTTAAGCCTCTGACTCTTGGTTTTGGCTCAGGCCCTGATCTCCTGGATCATGGTGATAGAGTTTTGAAATGTTGGTGTGGTCCAGAGCCAATGGCCAAGGTACAAAAGGTGGTACAAAAAGGTGGTTTTATTAAGGCACAGGGACAGAACCTGTGGGCAGAAAGAGGGGCAGCTGCTGCCTGCTGTCTCGGGATTATAAGGAGCAACTGATAATATATTTTGGGGTTGGGGGAAGTAAAGATAAAGGAAGTTCCAAAAGGATTTTCGTATGTGAAAGAAGACTCACAGGATACTGGAGGCCTTGCTATTGTCAAGTTAAAGTTGTTTCCCCCTCTAGCAAGGCAATAACATTAAGACAGTGGTCAGGAGCTTCCTGGAAGAACATTATACTCTGCCTGCCTCAAGGATTTGTCAATGGGCTGCAGGTAATAGGCACATTTAATTTTCTCTTCATTTCCTTCTGCATTTGTTTCAAACACAGTGGGATGGGATCCCACGTGGGGCTCCCTGCTCAGCGGGGAGTCTCCTTGAAATTTCTTTCCCTCTGATCCTCCCCCACTTCATGAGCTCATGTGCTCTCTCTCTCTCAAATAAATAGATAAATCTTGTTTTTTAAAAAAAAGGAGATAAATGTATATGAGCCTCTGCTCCCAGTTCCTGACATAAGGTTCATGTGAGATGTACCAGGAGCATCTTTTTTTTCTAATACTTGGTTTTTGACCCTGGTTCATGACATAGGGCTTCTGAAACCCTTATAACTTCCTGGGTGATAGGAGTGTCTTTGTTCTAGTGGGGTGACTCTGGGTGGACTTCTGGATGGCTTATGGATAACCAGAAAGACCAAGCCATAATTGGAAGCTTGGAATGTTCAGCCTTGCCCCCCACTGTCTTGAGCAGGGAGGACTGAAAATGGAGTTGATCATAGATCATAATGAAGCCTTCATAAAAATCCCAATAGTATGGGGTTTGGAGAGCATGTAGCAAACACATGCACACAGGCAAGGTGACCCCCATTCCATGAGGGCAGAAGCTTCCGTACTCATGCTATGTATCTCTTCATCTAGCATTCATCTATAGCCTTTATCCTTTCCTTCAATAGATTGGTGAACATAAGTTTCCCTGGGTTCTTTGAGCCACATCAGCAAATTAATCTAACCTGAGCTGAGGGTGGTGGGAATCTCCAAGCTGTAGCTGATTGGGTAGAAGCTGTGGGTAACCTTGGGACTGCTTGCTATTGGCATCTGAGGTGGATGGAGAGAGTCTTGTGGGATTGAGCCCTTAACCAGTAAGACCTGATGCTCTCTCCAGGTAGACAGTATTAGACTAAATTAAATTGTAGGATTCCCAGAAGATGCTGCAGATTATTGCCTGGTGTGGGGTAAAAGCTCCACATATTGGGTGACCGGGAATGTTAGAAGTGGAGTGTTTTGAGTAGTAAAGGGTAGACTCACAGGAAAGATGTGGATTTTTCCCTACCCTCCACCTGGAGGTGGAGAACTAAGTTTTTCCTTTTTACAGGCTAATTTATTAGTTCACTCGCACGGTAGAGCTTCAGATTCCTCATAGTTCATGACAACTACAGATGAAGGAGCAGAAGGCAGACAGAAGACAAAACCCAAGTGGACTCCCCACAACCATCCCTCCTCCCACCTCCCCAACTCCTGGCTGGGATATGTGTGACATTCCTCCAGGAAACTCCCCACTGTCTTCAAGGTAAGTCTTTGCTAGATGGAAAAGCAACCTTAGCTTGACAAGAGCCAGGCCTCCAGTATCCTGAGGGTCTTCTTTAGTAGATGAAAGTCCTTTTGGGTCCCTCCCTGATTCCTTCTCTCCCCCCAGCTCCCGAGTATATAGACCACCATTCCTCATACCCTCAGTGCTGCAGCTCTTTCTGTCTCTGGGTGTTGTGCTCTTGCTTCAATAAAATCACATTTTTGCACCAAAGATGTCTCAAGAATTCTTTCTTGGACCTCACCACCAACATTACCCCAAAACTACATCATTACCTTCAGGGTAAGAGTTATCTCTAGGAAGGGAGGAAGGCAGATGGAGGTAAGAGTGGGGTCAAAGGAGGACTGTAACTTTTAATTTCTCAAGGTAAAGCTCTGAACAATCTAGTATGTGTGTTCAGTTATATTGTTCTCTATTTCTTGGTAGGTCCAAAAGAGAAGTATCCCAGAACAATTTTTTAAAGAGTTATTTATTTATTTGACAGATAGAGATCACAAATAGGCAGAGAGGCAGGCAGAGAGAGAGAGAAAGAGAGGAGGAAGCACACTCCCTTCTGAGCAGAGAGCCCAATGCTAGGCTCGATCTCAGAATCCTGGGATCATGACCCGAGCTGAAGGCAGAGGCTTTAACCCACTGAGCCACCCAGGTGCCCCCAGAACAATGTTTAATATGTTTATTCTCCAGGTAAGTTTCACATTTTTTCTGCTGACTTCAAGCCATTTATTAACAAGAAAAAAAAACCAATTAAGGGTCAGTAGTACACTTATTTGGTTGTATTTTTTCACGTTTATATAATAAAAGAATCCATTTATTTGTTTTCACCAATTAAATGAACCTAAATACTTAATAGCAACAAATTAATATCTTCAGTTTCTTATTCTGGCTAGAGGAGGCAACATGGGAAGGAATTCATAAAGGAAACAAAAATGAGGAGAGAGAGAGAAGGAAATTGACAGAGAAAGATACAGAGAGGAAGAATACAAGTGTTTTATTTTGTTTTACTTCGACCATGACCTTTTATTGCATTTCTTTAAGTGTTTTATTTTGATTCCAATAGTTAACATAGTGATGTATTAGTTTCAGGTGTGCAATTGAGTGATTCAACACTTCTATATATCACTCAGGGTTCATTATGGTAAATGTACCTTTTCATCCCCATATTGTCAAAAACTGACCTCTGTGCTTTGGGGCCAAAATATAACTGGAAGACAGAGTTTGGGATAAAGAGGAACAATAGCTTTATTGCTTTGCTGGGTGAAGGAGGCTGCAGTAGGCTGCAAACCTGCTAGGAGGAAGGGGCTGGGGGGTGGTTATAGGGAAATAGCTGGAAAGAGAGGAAAAAGGTTACTTTTTAAAAATTGAGCTTTACTGAGGCATTAGGGCAGCCATTTTGATTTTTGTTCACTTTGTGCTTTGAAGCCGCTTCCTCCATCCTCTCCCCCACCCCCCCTGTAACCATCAGTTTGTTCTCCATAGTTAAAAAGTCTGTTTCTTGGTTTGTCTCTCTCTCCCTCTTTTTTTCCTTTGCTCATCTGTTTCTTTTCTTAAATTCCACATAGGAGTGAGATCATATGGTATTTGTCTCTCTCTGACTTATTTTGCTTCGCATACTACTCGAGCTCTACCCATGTTTTTGCCAGTGGCAAGATTTCCTTCTTTTTTATGGCTGAGTAGTATGTACACCACATCTTCTTTATCTGTTCATCAGCCAGGGTACACTTGAGCTGTTTCCATCATTTGGCTTTTGTCAATAATACTGCAATAAAGATCAGGGTGCATGCATCCCTTTGAATTAGTGTTTCTGTACTTTTGGGGTAAACACCCAGTAGTGAGATTGCTGGGTAGGAGGCTAGGTCCAAGAACATAGGTATTTTTTTAAGAGCTGAAAGGAGAAAAGATACGCTGACACGGATGCCACACAACTTTCAGACACACAATCACACTCTTTCCATGGTAACTCTTTCTCCAGCCTTTGAAGACTAGCTGCATCCAAGTTTCCTGCTCATCTCTCTGCTCCTTTTCTGGGTCTTACCGGATCCTCCTTCTCCAGGTGACCCTTACACGTTAAGTTCTTCAGGGTTTCAGGAGGGGTGCCCATCTTTTTTTTTTTTCCCCCTACATATTAATACGAATGTCTTTCATGTCTGTGTTTTTCCATAAAGAATTTTTAATTTTTTTTTAAGATTTTATTTATTTGACAGACAGAACACAGGTAGGCAGAGAGGCAGGCAGAGGGAGAGGGAGAAGCAGGCTCTCTGCTGAGCAGGGAGCCCGATGTGGGGCTCGATGCCAGGACTTCGGGATCATGACCTGAGCTGAAGGCAGACGCTTAACTGACTGAGCCACCCAGGTGCCCCTAGAATTTTTTAATTCTGATAAAATACACATAACGTAAACTTTACCATCTTAACTACTTTTAAATGTGTAGTTCTGTAGCATTAAGTACATTCACACTATTGTGCAACTATCACCAGCAGCCATACATACCCAGAACTATTTCATCTTGAAAAATTCAAGAGTTCTGTCTTGTTCCCCAGCCCCCAAGCTGTTGGCAGCTACTATTCCATTTCTATGATTTGGACTATGCTAGGGACCTCATATACAGGGGCTCCTACAGTATTTTTCTGTGTGTGATTAACTTGTTTCATGTAGCATCATGTCCTCAGTGTTCATCCATGTTGTAAGTATGTGTCAGAATTTCCTTCCTTTTAAAGGCTGAATAATTTTCCATATATACTACATTTTATGTATTCATTCTCTGATGGGCACGTGGGTTGCTTCTACCTTTTGGCTCTTGTAAATAATGCTGCTATGAACATGGGTGTACCAATATCTCTTCGAGACCCTGCTTTCAATTATTTTGGTTACATACCCAGAAGTGGAATTGTTGGATCATACGGTAATTGCATGTTTTAACTTCTTGAGTATTTTCCACAACAGCTGCACCGCTTTGAATCTCCATCAACAGCGCACACAGTTCCAATGTATCTTCACGAATATTCTTCCTTTTTTAATTTTTAATTTCTTTCCCTTTTTAAAAAAAATAGTAACC
Organism: Mustela putorius furo; assembly: GCF_011764305.1. NCBI lineage: Eukaryota > Metazoa > Chordata > Mammalia > Carnivora > Mustelidae > Mustela > Mustela putorius. Next base: position 5,848,846 of record NW_025422010.1, on the reverse strand, counting down.
ATCCAGGTGGGTGTGATCAATTTCACCATGTTGTCTCATTGCTGATTTGCATTTCTCTAAGTGATTAGTGACACTAAGCATCTTTTCATGGGCTTATTGGTCATTAGCATATCTTCTTTAGAGAAATATCTATCCACTTTTTAATTAGGTTATTTGTTTTGTTGTCACTGTTACCATTGAGTTGTAGTTCTTTGTAAATTCTGGATATTAATTTCTTTTCAGATACATGATTTGCACATATTTTCTTCCATTCTGTTGGCTGCCTTTTTACTCTGGTGGTTATGCCCTTGATATCCAGAAGTTTGTTTTTTTTTTTTTTAAAGATTTTATTTATTTATTTGACAGAGAGAGATCACAAGTAGATGGAGAGGCAGGCAGAGAGAGAGAGAAAGGGAAGCAGGCTCCCTGCTGAGCAGAGAGCCTGATGTGGGGCTTGATCCCAGGACCCTGAGATCATGACCTGAGCCGAAGGCAGAGGCTTAACCCACCGAGCCACCCAGGTGCCCGATATCCAGAAGTTTTTAATTTTGATACAGTCCAAGTTATCTGTTTTTTTCCTTTTATTTCCTATGACAAAAACCAAAAGTATCATATTCAAGAAATGATTTTTAAGGGGTACCTGGGTGGCTCAGTGGGTTAAAACCTCTGCCTTTGGCTCAGGTCATGATCCCAGGGTCCTGCGATCGAGCCCTGCATCAGGCTCTCTGCTCAGCAGGGAACCTGCTTCCCCCCTTCTCTCTGCCTGCCTCTCTGCCTACTTGTGATCTGTCTGTCAAATAAATAAATAAGATCTTAAACAAACAAACAAAAAAAGAAATGATTGCCAAATTGAATGTCATAAAGTTTCCCCCTATGTTTTCTTCTAGGAATTTTATAGTTCTAGCTCTTACATTTGGGTCTTTGATCCATTTTGAGTTAATTTTTGTATATGGTGTTAGGTAAGAGTCCAACTTCATACATTTGCATGTGGATATTCATTTTTCCCAATGCCATTTGCTGAAAAGACTTTCTCTTTGATATTGGGTGGTCTTGGCCCCCTTGTCAGAAACCATTTGGCTATATGTGCAGGATTTATTTCTGGGCTTTCTATTCTATTCCATTGGCCCATAGTTTGTCTTTATGCCAGCACTACACTATTTTGATTGCTTTGATTGGTTTGTAGTAGGTTTTGATGTTTCTTACATTTGATGCATTCATGCTAATACAATTTGAGATGAGGATTATGATTTTTTTTCTATCAGATCTTATTGATAGCTGGAAACAGTCATAATGGGAGAACTTAGCCCCAGAAATTGCTGTAAATCAGAGCTTTCCCTTGTACCCCAGATCTTGTTGAACATTTACCAGCACACCCCTGTTTCAGTATTTAAATTTTTAATTGCTTTTGAATTTTACCCAATACCTTCTACTGCAAATTTCTTCTTCTTGAATATTTGGCTTTCAGATGTCATATATATTCATAATAAACAAACATAGTATATATTATGTATTCCAATAATTCAAGAAATACTTTTGAGAAACCTATTTCCTGAGTCTTTGTATGATATATAAATGACTATTTGCCTAGATAAAGAATTCTGCTCTTCAAATCTCTGTACCTACTGTGATATTTCTCCAGAAACTTAATGCTATGGAGAAGTATAAAAGCTGCTTTGATTCTTACTCCTTTGTAGATAACTCATGATTAATGGATTGGATTCATGATTGGATTCCAGTAGAATTTTTCTCTTTATCCTTAGATATAAAAATGCTATCAGACTTTTATTAAGTATTGGTCTTTGTCTATTAATTTTATCTGAAATGTGCTCAGTACTCTTCTTTTGGGTGGGGAGAGAGGCAGCAGGGGAGGGAGAGAGAATCTTTTTATTTGTATTAATTATTTTTATTAACATATAATGTATTATTTGCCCCACGGGTACAGGTCTGTGAATTGTCAGGCTTACACACTTCACAGCACTCACCATAGCACATACCCTCCCTAATGTCCATAACCCAACCACCTTCTCCATACCCCCCTCCCCCAGCAACCCTCAGTTTGTTTTGTGAGATTAAGAGTCTCTTATGGGTGGTTCAGTGGGTTAAAACCTCTGCCTTCGGCTCGGGTCATGATCTCAGGGTCCTGGGATTGAGTCTAGCATCGGGCCTTCTTCTCAGCAGGGAGCCTGCTTCCTGCCCCCCCCCACCTGCCTCTCTGCCTACTGTGATTTCTCTCTCTCTGTCAAATAAATAAATAAAATCTTTAAAAAAAAAAAAAGAGTCTCTTATGGTTTGTCTCCCTCCTGATCCCATCTTGTTTCATTTTTTCCTTCCCTACCCCCAGCCTCCCCACTCTGCTCTCAAATTCCTCATATCAGGGAAATCAAATGATATTTGTCCTTCTCTGATTGACTTATTTCACTCAGCATAATACCCTCTAATTCCATCCATGTCATTGCAAATGGCAAGATTTTATTTATTTTGATGGCTGCATAGTATTCCATATGTATATGTATTTATATATTATATATTATAGGTAACTATATATATGTGTGTATATATACACACATATATAACTATATATAGTTATATAACTGTATATATACACACACATATATATATAGTTATACACACATATATACACATATATAACTATATATATAGTTATATAACTGTATATATACACACATATATATAGTTACCTATAATATATAATATATAAATACATATATATATGGAATACTATGTGTGTCACACACACACACACACATATATATATATGTGTGTGTATATATATACACACATATATATAGTTACCTATAATATATATAAATACATATATATATGGAATACTATGCAGCCATCAAAATAAATAAAATCTTGCCATTTGCAATGACATGGATGGAATTAGAGGGTATTATGCTTCTTTATCCATTCATCTGTTGTTGGACATCTGGGCTCTTTACATAGTTTGACTATTGTGGACATTGCTGTTATAAACATTGGGGTACACGTGTCCCTTCAGATCACTACATTTGTATCTTTAGGGTAAATAACCAGTAGTGCGATTGCTGGGTCGTAGGGTAGCTCTATTTTCAACTTTTTGAGGAAACTCCATGCTGTTTTCCAGAGTGGTTGCACCAGCTTGTATTCTTACCAACAGTGTAAGAGGGTTCCCATTTCTTTGCATCCTCAGGGGAAAAGAATCTTAAGCAGGCTCCACACGCAGCATGGACCCAGACATGGGGCTTACTCTCACAACCCTGAGATTGTGACCCGAGCTAAAATCAAGAGTTGTATGCTTAACCAACTAAATTACCCAGGAGCCCCTGAAATGCACTAAGTACTCTTAATCCATGAACCAAGGCTTGTTTCAACTCTGGAAAGATTTTTACTTTTTTTTTTTTTTAAGATTTTATTTATTAATTTGACAGAGAGAAATCACAAGTAGACGGAGAGGCAGCCAGAGAGAGAGAGAGATAGGGAAGTAGGCTCCCTGCTGAGCAGAGAGCCTGATGCGGGACTCGATCCCAGGACCCTGAGATCATGACCTGAGCTGAAGGCAGCGGCTTAACCCACTGAGCCACCCAGGCACCCCTTTTTACTTTTTTTAAATTAGATTTTTCTTATTGGGGCTGATGATTGCCTATGTCTTATTCTTTCTTGATTACTCTTGAGGAAACCTGTATTCTATAGATTGGATCTCCTTTCTTTTTTCCTCCATATTATTATTACTTTGTATTTATTTATTTATTTGTTTATTAGTAATCTCTACACTCAATGTGGGACTTGAACTCACAACTTCAAGATCAAGAATACCATGTCCTTCCTTCCAACTGAGCCAGCTAGGCAGCACCCCCCACCGCCAATATTATTTTTCATCATGTTACTCTCTTTGTATTTTTAGCTCACTTTTGTTTTTAAAATTTGGACTCAACATTTTTTATTGAGATGAAATTCATAGAACATAAAATTAGCCATTTTAAAGTGAATGATTTCATGACATTTAGTATACTGGCAATGTTGTGCAACTTCCATCTCTATCTAATTCCAAAACATTTTCATCATTCCAAAAAAGACCCCATACTCACTAAGCAGTTACCCTCCATTCTCTCCTCCCCACCCTCACCTCTTAGCAACTTCCAATATGCTTTCTGTTTCTATGGATTTACCGTCTTGGGGTATGTCATACACGTGACATCATACAGGCCTCTTTCATTTAATATAATATTTTTGAGTTTCATCCACATTGTGGATTTGATCACTGTCTAGGATCATTTGCTTTTAACCTGAAAAAATTTCTTTATTATTTCTTGGAGCATAAGTTAGCTGGTGACAAATTCTCTCAGTTTTTATCTGAGAATGTCTTTATTTCATCTTCAGTTTTGAAAGACAGCTTTGCTGTTTGTAAGATTCTTGGTGGACAGTTTTTTCCTTTGAGCACTTTGAATGTTACTTCACTGCTTTCTGGCTTCCGCTGTTTGTGCTGGTTAAGTCCGTTGTTGATCTCAATGGGGCTCAGGCCTTGCAAGCCAGGAGTTCTTTTCCTCTTGCTGCTTTCAAGATTTTCTCCTTGTCTTTCCCTTTCAGAATTTTTTACCCCAAAGTGTTTGTGGCTGTCTTTGAGCTTATCCTACTTGGATTTCTTTGAGCTTCTTAGATGTCTAGGTTAATATTTTTCAATAACTTTAGGAGTTTCCAAGCCATTATGTCTTTAAATATTTTTCTCTTCCTTTCTTTCTCCTCTCCCGATACTTCCATTAGGCATATGTGGTGTACTTAATGGTGTCCCACTAATTTTTCCTCATTATTTTTTCCCTCTGTTCCTCAGATTACATATTCTTCATCAATCTATCTTCCAGTTTACTAATTTTTTCTTCTGTCAGCTCAAACCTACTGCTGGGCTCCTCCAAAGAAATTTCTACTTCAGTTATTGTACTTCCAAACTCCAGAATTTCCATTTGGGTTTGTTTGTTTGTTTGTTTGTTTTAACTTTACAGGGAGAGTGGACATGTGGGGGGAGGGGTAGAGCAGTAGAGGGAGAGGGAAACGCAAGCAGACTCTGCACCCAACATGGAGCCTGATGGGGACTTGATCCCATGACCCTGAGATCACAACCTGAGCTGAAAATAAGAGTCAATTAACTGCCTGCAGCACCCAGGCATGCCTGGTAGTTTTTTAATAATTTCTCTTAATTGATGTTCTCTCTTTGATATGATGATGGCATCACACTCTTCTTTATTTCTTTAAGTATGGTTTCCTTCAGTTTATTTTAATGAGAAGTTTTTGCTCCCTGCCTCTGTGTGTGTGTGTGTGTGTGTGTATGTTTCTGTGTGTACAGGTCATGCTTTCTTATTTCTTTGTACATTTCTATTTTTGTTGTTGTTAGAAATTGGACTTTTCCAAGAAAATATTGTAGAACCTCTAGGTAGTGTTTTTTGTGGTGTGGTGGTAATGGTTATTTGCTTATGTTTTCAGTGACTGGCTGGTTTGCTTTAGAGAAGTTGCTTCCCCCCGTCATGTTAAGCCTCTGATTTTGTTCCTCAGGGAGGCACAGATTTGGATATGCTCTTGGACTTGCCTTCATCTCTTATTCTACTACTGTCCTTTCTCTTACTTAGTAGCCAGAGGAATTCTTTATAAGGTAAATGAAATCATTTCACTCCACTGTGCTATACCCTAGGTGGCTCCCCACCTCACTCAGAGTAAAAGCTGCTATCCTGACCATGACCTAAAGGCCATCTGGCCCCACTGCTTCTCTAACTCCACCTCAGTACCTTGTACATCCATACTTCCACATCAGCCACACCATCTAGCTTCCTACACTCCAGATGCATTAGTTAACTGTTGTGGCTGTAACAAGCTACCTCAAGTTTGGTGGTTTAAAACAACACTAATTTACTCTCTTACAGTTTTGGAGGTCAGAAGTCCAAAATGAGTCAGCAGGGCTGATTTCCTTCTGGACTCTCTAGGGCCGAATCTGTTTGTGTGCCCCTTCTAGCTTCTAGAAGATGCCTGTGTTCCTTGGCTTATGGTCTTTTCTCCATATTCATAGCCAATAGGGTAGCATCGATCAATCTCTCTCTCCCCTCTCCCTCTGTTTCTCCTCCTCTTTCTCTCTCCTAGCTTCCCTCTCTCACCTTTCCTCCCATTATCACATCTCCTTCTCTGACGCTGACCCTCCTGATTCCCTCTTATAAGGATCCTTGTGATTATACTGGGCTCACCCAGATAATCCAGGATAACCTTCTCATCTCAAAGTCCTTAACTTAATCATATCTGCAAATCCCTTCTCCCATATAAAATACCATAGCCACAGGTTCTAGGGATTAGGACATGGACATCTTGGGGGCCCATTACACAGCATACCACATCAAGCATGCCCAGGTCCTATAAACCACTTATGGTTGTCTGCTTTAGAGAGATTTTCCCATATTTGTACGAGTAGAGTGTTTAGAAAGTGCCTGGCAAATTTCAGGTTGATTGTTATGGTGGTGATTTGTTTGTTTAATACCACTCTCTCCAGCAGTTAAAATTAAGAAGCTATCTCTCATATCAGTAGAAATATCTCACATCCCTTACATTGGGTGAATAAATCAAGATGCAAAAGATATATGCTGTATGACATCATGTACTTTTAAAAACACAAAGCAATAGTTCAGATTGTTGTGGATGTAATAAGAATTAGTAAAAGTGCAAAAAGGGTGTAATGTCCATTAATGTCATAGTCATGTCCATCTGCAGGGAAGGAGAGAGAACTTCACTTACATTTATAGTATTTTTCTTTTTTATTAGTTCATCCATTCATTTTTCAAAAAAGAAAGATATGAAGTAGATAAAGTGATATGTCCATTTCTGCTTTATCTTGCCAGAGCTGTTAGGTATCATATTATTCTTGTATTTATATGTTTCAATCATCTTATAGTTGAAAATTAGAAAAATCAAGAAACAAATGGGGATTGGAAGTTCTTTGTGTACATGTGTGGGATCTTCTTGTCCAGTGGCCTGGCAGACTGCGCTAAGGTCTCACCAGGACTCCAACACCTTTCAGCAGCAGACCCTGGTGCTGATAGGTAGAACTCTTCTTGAGGCTACTTGTTGGAGCCAAAGTCGGCTCTCCTCCCTCTTGCTGGCGTGCTGGTGGTGATGGGTAGTCTGGCACTGGGCCTCTGCTGTAGCCCCTGACAGGTCTGGCCACCTCCACCATCTTCCCCTCATCTGTTTTCTGCATGGCACCCAGAGTTACTTACAATAGACAAGATATAATGTTCAGATTCTTCCAGTGTCTTCCCAATCTCTCTTAGAATCCATCTCAGGTTCTCATCATAATCTTGAAACTCTATAGGATCTCTCTCACGTCATTCCTACTTCTCCCTGGCTCATTGCATGCCTGACACCCACTGGACTCCTTGCTTCTGTCTCACGACCTTTGTACTTGGCACCTAACTCCCTGCTGGGGGCCTCCACTTTATCCAAGTCTTTGCTTCTGTATCCCTTCCTCTGAAGTTCAGCCCCCTCCACCCATCAAAAGTGGAGTCCTGCCACTCCCATTATTCTATTTCAGTTTTCTTCAAGCATTATCTGTTCTTTTAATGTTCTGTCTGCCCTATTACAATGCCAGCTTCACGAGACCAGGGACTTCTCTGTCTGCTTCACAGTTGAATCCCCTAAAATAGTATCTGGCGTAAGTTTCACACACACAAAAATTTGTTGATTAATATTCATATTAATATTTGTTGAATAAATATTTAAATGGTTGAGAGCAGGTCAGACAGAAGTGTCAGAGGGCCATACACTTGGGCACGTCATCTTTCTGCCTTTACCACCATGCCTCCTTGCTTCATTTACTGCCCCTAGTCTAATGCCCATGAGATGTGACATCTCTGGGAAAATAACCCTTGGTCTCTAAGGAGGGAGCTGGTAGAGGGAGGTCTCTTGTCTGCTCATGGTGGGAAAGAGGACCCAGTAGCTAAATCGCTCTCTACATGTACTCCTTTTCCCAGTCTCATGCCTACCCAGCTCCCTTTCCACCTCCCCTGACATTCCTCACAGGTTCTGGGCAACAAATTGGTGCACTGAATGATTGATATATCTACCCACTCCTGTGATGTTTTTCTTTTTTTTAAATTTTTTTAATTTTTTTTTTAAGATTTTATTTATTTATTTGTCAGAGAGAGAGCGAGCGAGAGCGAGCACAGGCAGACAGAGTGGCAGGCAGAGGCAGAGGGAGAAGCAGGCTCCCTGCGGAGCAAGGAGCCCGATGTGGGACTCGATCCCAGGACGCTGGGATCATGACCTGAGCCGAAGGCAGCTGCTTAACCAACTGAGCCACCCAGGCGTCCCCCGTGATGTTTTTCTAAGCTTTAGCTTCTTTCCATTCTCCAAAAGTCCACTGAGATGCACTGAGCTGGTCTCCTCTTATTTTTTTTTCAACCTTGTGGGGTTGCATTTTTTTCTATTATTTTATTATCACTTCAGCAGGGCTTTTGAAGGGGGAGCAATAAACACAAGACTGATCTACCATTCTTGACTGGAAGCCCAAGGCCCTTGTCCTACAAACTAGTTTTTTAAGTATATATACTATTATCTTTGTAAGAGATTGAATTTGATAATTGAAGCAACAAATATGGCACTGTAAATAATGAGCCCAACATAATACTAAAATAACCATTAAGAATGTTGATTTTAGGGGTGCCTGGGTGGCTCAGTGGGTTAAAGCCTCTGCCTTTGGCTCAGGTCATGATCCCCGGGTCCTGGGTTGGAGCTGGCAAGGAGCCAGCTTCTCCCACACCCCCACCGCCCCACCCCCTGCCTCTCTGCCTACCTGTGATCTCTGTCTGTCAAGTAAATAAATAAATAACCTTAAAAAAAAAAAAAAGAATGTTGTCTGTAATGGAGATATTTGCTTATGCTCCTATTGGAGACCATTTTATGAGGTGCCTAGATAAGAAACTGTTTTATTTTGGCTAATAAACTTTAATTTTTGAGCGGTTTTGGATTTACAAAAAAATCGAGTGGAAAGTATAGTAGATTATCATATATTTTCTCACTGCCTCTCCCTAGCCCCATTACATTTAATATTGATATCTTCTATTAGTGTGATATGCTAATGTTTCAATTGATGAGCCAAATTGATACTTTTCCCCTTTTTTCCCCCATATTTTATCTATTTATTTAAGAGAAGGAGAGGGAGAATCAGACTCTCACCGAGCGAGAGCCCGACATGGGACTCAATCCCAGAACCCCACAATCAGAACCTGAGCAGAAGGCAGATGCTTGATTGACTGAGCCACCCAGGTGCCCCCTTTGATGCTTTCTTAATAACTGAAGTCCATAATTTACATTAAGTTTCACTCTTGGTGTTGTACTTTCTATGGGTTTTTTAAAATGTATAATGGCATGTATCAATCATTACAGTATCAGATGGAATAGTTTCACTGCCCTAAAAATTCCCCATACTCTACCTATTCATCCCTCTCTCCCCTCAGCTACTTGGAACCACTGATTCTTTTTTTTTTTTTTTTTAAGATTTTATTTATTTATTTGACAGAGATCACAAGTAGGCAGAGAGGCAGGCAGAGAGAGAGGAGGAAGCAGTCTCCCTGCTGAGCAGAAAGCCCGATGCGGGGCTCAATCCCAGGATCCTGGGATCATGACCTGAGCCGAAGACAGAGGCTTTAACCCACTGAGCCACCCAGGCGCCGCTGATTCTTTTTTTTTTAAACTGTCTTTATAGTTTTGCTTTTTCTAGAATGTCATATAATTGGAATTATATCGTATGTAGCCTTTTTAGATTTGCTTCTTTTAGCTAACAATATGCATTTGAAGTTCTTCCATGCCTTTTCGTGGCGTGATAGTTCTTTTTTTTTTAATTGCAGAATAATAATCCATTGTTTGGATGTACCACAGTTCATTTAACTATTCACTTACTGAAGAACATCTTGGTTGGTCTTTCTTTCTTTCTCTCTTTCAAAGAATTTATTCATCTGAGAGAGGACAAAGCAGAGGGAGACGGAGAAGCAGGCTCCCCACTGAGTGGGAAACCTGCTGTGGGTCTCGATCCCAGGACCCTTGAATCATGACCCCAACAGAGGGCAGATGCTTAATGGACTGAGTCATCCAGGCTCCCTGACATCTTGATTTCTTCCAAGTTAGGTCACTTATAAATAAGGTTGCTATAAATATGTGGGTGTACCAGGTAAATACCAAAGAGCATGATTACTGGAATTCAGTTTTTAAAATTGTTTATAAAAGTTTCATTTAGCTACCATTTTGTACACTTAGCTTTTGGATAACTGCATCCCTACATTGTCAACATATATTTTAATACACTGTACCTTAAGATTAACAAACCCTCAACAAGGGGCTCAAACCCACAGCTTTGACATCAAGAGTTTCATGTTCTACTAACTGAACTAACCAGGCACCCCTATATTCTTACATATGATTTAAGATTGCCCACTTAGGTGATCAGAACTTGAGCATATGACACACAATTTGAATAAATTAAGCTTCAGTTAAAAAAAACCAAACTCTTTCCTCTAGATTAAGTAGTCTCATGCTTAGCATGCTTCAGTTGGCTAGAATGGGTACTTTCTTTTTGAAAAAGCAACAGTTTGGTTAGTGAGGGTTCTTTCATTTAGCAATATTCCAAACAGTTTGAAAAACGTTTTCTGGCAACCACCAAGGGTCCTGAGCCCATCTTGATTTTCTCCATCCTAGCACAAATTTAGTGATCTTCCAAGGATTTCTGACCCTTCTTTATGGGGAAGGTAATAGAGACCAAGAAGTAGGCCTTGGGGCTCTCTATAAACCTAGACTGTAGACAGATATTATACCCTGAAGGGGCTGTCCAGTACTCCTATGATAGAATTAGAATCCCTTTAATGTAGATGAGTTCAGGGGCACCTGGGTGGCTTTGTTGTTAAGTATCAGGTCATGATCCCAGGATCCTGAGATCGAGTGGGATTGAGCCCCGAATCTGGGCTCCCTGCTCAGCAGTAAGCCTACCTCTCCCTCTCTCACTCCGTCTGCTTGTGTTCCCTCTCTTGCTGTGTCTCTCTCTGTCAAATAAATAAATAAAATCTTTTAAAAAGTAGGTGACTTCATGCTGATTTAGTATGAATCTTCATTCAACTCTAACTTTACTAAGCCACTCTTTGTTCTAATGTTAAAGTATTTTTTTGGAGAGGATGTGGAGAAGGGGGACCCTCTTCCACTATTGGTGGGAATGCAAGTTGGTGCAGCCTCTTTGGAGAACAGTGTGGAGATTCCTCAAGAAATTAAAAATAGAGCTTCCTTATGACCCTGCAATTGCACTCCTTGGGTATTTACCCCAAAGATACAGATGTCGTGAAAAGAAGGGCCATCTGTACCCCAATGTTTATAGCAGTAATGGCCACGATCACCAAACTATGGAAAGAACCAAGATGCCCTTCAGCGGACGAATGGATAAGGAAGATGTAGTCCATATACACTATGGAGTATTATGCCTCCATCAGAAAGGATGAATACCCAACTTTTGTAGCAACATGGACAGGATTGGAAGAGATTATGCTGAGTGAAATAATCATATGGTTTCACTTATTTGTGGAGCATAACAAATATCACGGAGGACAAGGGGTGTTAGAGAGAAGAAGGGAGTTGGGGTAAATTGGAAGGGGAGGTGAATCATGAGAGACTATGGACTCTGAAAAACAATCTGAGGGGTTTGAAGTGGCGGGGGTGTGGGAGGTTGGGGTACCAGGTGGTGGGTATTATAGAGGGCACGGATTGCATGGAGCACTGGGTGTGGTGAAAAAATAATGAATACTGTTTTTCTGAAAATAAATAAATTGAAAAAATTTTAAAAAGTATTTTTTAAATTAAATTTTACCTTATTTAAACATGCACAGGTTTTTAAAAATTTCCTCCACCAAAATAAGTTTAGAGGAGCTGTCAATTAAGTATCTTTGATCACCTTTTTAGAAGGTGCCTTTTCCCAAGCTAACATCCATTTCCAAAACCTTCAGACCCTCAAAGTCAATTTTTAGAGCTCAATTAATTAGAACACATTTACACAAATCACACAGCTTCAAGTCACAGTTCATTGGCAGAAAGTACTGTTGTCTGAAAAAGCAGAAATTTTAACTCACATGTGCTGAAACAGAATTACTCACAGTCAACAGTGATAATAGTCAACCAAAGTGCCCATTAAAATGAAATTTCCTGTGACGGTTCTCCCTTTTGTGGTCTATGGGAAGGATTTAATCTCTGAAAATGTGAAGCTTTTCTCATCTTTTGTCTCTCTCCTTCTTAATTGAGGAGGACTCTCTCAGTTATTTTGTGCTATAAACAAGTCTCTAGTTACCAGAATCCTGGCTTCATCAGTGGTGGGGGGTGCTGATTTGCCCATACCTGTGGTGCCTTCTATGTTTAATCTTTCATGCCAGCCATGTGTCTCTACTCTAGCCTTTTACCTCACTCCCAAGCCTGCTTTGTGAGTCAGTGCTTTACTTTCATTTTTCATCCCTTTCTACATCTAGGGCATGAATGCTTAGGACTGTGTGAAAGAATATCCTTCTAGTTCCACCGCGTTAAATTTTCTAGAAGGTCCTAGAATTCCCAGGTGGCCAGATATCAATGCCTCCCTTAGGTAGTCCTGACAGCTGGCTGGCTTCATTCTTGCTGCTTTCATGTCACTTTCCGAATACTGTAATGCAGCCCTTGCCGTTAAACTGCAGGGGTTATATAAAGATTTTGAATTGATTTCCTTCAAAAAAGTCATGCCGCCAGATTTTAAAGAAAAGCTTTACTTTATTAAAGGAAACAATTGTATCAATGAGTCAGCTGAAGCTTCTTAGAGCCTCCTGGCCCTCCTCTGAGTTCAGCAGCCTATAAGAGGAAGGCTCACCAGGTATGGAGGTAGTGCCCCTTCTCCCCCATTTTTTGTTGCCAGCTGCTCCTTGACACAGAAAAGGGAGACTACCAGCCCAAACCCAGAACATCCTCCCTCTGAGTGACTCCTCTTCTAACAATGGATTTTCAAGTCCCTTGTACTGAACAGAAAGATCTCAGGATGACCATAGAATGTCCATCTTCTGGCATCCTTATAGCTTGTACTTCCCACACAATGTCCAGTGTCTAAACCCAAACTCATTGCCTTCCCCTCCAGCCTCCACCAGTATCTCTTGGTGACCCCTCTGGATGAAATGCTACCATCTTCCACCTGGCTGTCCAAATCAGAGGGCTGGAGCACTTTCTGATGCCCCCTGTAGCTCATCACCACTGTTGCTCTGGATAACTTCCTATATTGCTCCTTGCTCCATGTCCACCATGCTCTCCTGGCCACATCCCCATGATCTTGCCCTTGGCCTCCCGTGACAGACTTGCTATGGATCATCTCTCCACTTCTCCCTCCAAAAGAGTTGTTGCATGTGACCACATGCCGGGTATCTGTTGGGTTTTCTGGCCACAGCAATAGACTCATGGTGCGGGTTGTGCTGAGAGCAGAGACCGATGACAAAACAGAATCTTCTGTTAGCTAGTGATGTGTAAAGAATAAAGTAGAATGGAGAGATGGAGCGATGGTGAAGGGCGGGAGTGATATGGGATCCTGTTTGATCTCACTTTGCAGGGGAATTGAGGCAACATAAGCAGATAGCCAGGATAGAGTAGTTGTCAGCCAGCTGAGTGGACAAGAGGACACTAATTCTAGAACAGTGCATGCAAAGGTGAGGGTCAGGAGGAGAGCATTTGGCCTGTTGAGGAGCTTTAGGGAGGCCAGAATGTGCCAGGGGCACGGGAGAAGGTGGAAAGAGGGAAAGAGAGGCCAGAGAGGTAGGCGGAGCTGCGTAGACTCTGGGAAGGATACTGGGTTGGAATCCCAGTGAGATGGGAGCCGTTGGAGGTTTTGAATAGTTTGAATAGTTTCCTCAGGAACCATTCAGGTTGCCCGTGAGAAGAGACCACAGAGCAAGGAAGTTAGGGGGTTTTTGTAATGGTCTAGGTGGGAGAGATTGGTGGCTCATGCTAGGAAGGTGGGGGTGGTGAGAAGCAATCAGATCTGGGTCTATCCACCTGAGTGTCTAGCCTAACTAAGTCTGTCACCCAGGCAGGGCAAACTTTTAAAACTCAATCATGCCACATCGCTCCCCCTTCAAAACTCAGCAGGAGCGTGTATGAGGATGCCTGCCCACAACCACCTATAGGGCACTGCTGTCAACTCCCACCCGTTGCCTGGTGGGGATACAGGGATGAAGAGCTAGGTCTTCTCATTTTTCAGGAGAGGCAGAAATGTCAAATTTTTATGTGAAATTGTTCAAATCATATTCTTTAAAATAACCAAGTTCAAATGAGACATGTCATTGGTTAGAGTTTGACTTCTGTTCATAGGAAGTAGTTGTAAATTTTTCTGGATGGAAAAAAGAGACAGAATGAGTGGGTATAAAAAAGATGAAATATTTACATAGTTTAGGTTTTTAAAATATTACTGTTGGTCTTTAAACCTTTCCCCTTGATACAACTAGGGAAAAGTATGAAACAGTATGATTGGGACAGGTGGGGTAAAGGGAGGCTGGTGGAGGGCAAGCCCCCAGGGAAATTGGGATGTGTCAAGATTTCCAAAGGGAGGTGAGATTGAAGGGAGCCTTATGACAGCAGTCCTCACATCGTATTGTAATCACCAGGCACTGTCCATGTCTGCCATAAGGGATAAGATCAAAGATAGGGAGGGCAAATAATCCTGAAGGAGGACTGGATATATAGCCTTGAACTTGACATGAGGCTGTTCAGAAGAAGATGCTCCTTTTCCCAGCAATGACCAGTCAGACGCTTGACACTTGGCTCATTATGAATGCCCAGTATTAAAGCATCGATAGAGGTTTATTAGCTTTGACTATTTTTCCATTTAACAACATTACACTACACCTATAGGGGCACAAATCATATTTCAGTGTTAGGCCAGGAGAGGTGGCCACTGTGGGCAGCCGATTTCAAGCCACGGAGATGTGGCAAGAAGACAAGAGTCTGGGAGTCAGATGCCAGAAGTAGTGTTTGTATGGTATGTTCACATCCTTTACTATGTGTGAGACCCAAGGTTTGCTTTTAAGGATTAAATAAATCTGTAACTTCTTAATGTGGTGCTTGTGTGCTTGTATGAGCTCAATAAACAGTAACTGGCACAGAATTATCTTGACATGATTGGCCTCTTTCTTCCTCTGGTAAACAAAGACTAATCTCAGAATTTCCAACTTCTACATTAATTTCTCACTGATACTTTGATATACTACTATAAAGAATATACTGTTGGCTACTGATACATCAACCACTCCACCTGCCTACAACTCACTGGGTCCTTAAGCATTTATAGGACTAAGATGAATTTTAGGACTGGTTTGGAAAGGCAGCTGCTTGCCCTGTATGATTATGGGAATAAGGAGGTTTATCCAAGAACACCTTTCCAATAAGCTTACTGATGCCTGAAAATTTAGAATGAGGAATTAATGTATTTAACTTTGTTTCATGTTAATTAATCTCCTTGGATTAAACCTGACAACCATTTAGTGTGAATGATGTTGTTAGTGCTTTTTCTAAAAAGGGCAGGGATGGGGAAATGGGTGAGGCAGGGTGACACAGGGGACAAGACTGTGATGCTGGTGTGGCTGATGCAATCTTTGCCAACGACATCATCCATTCTGGATGGTCTGGTCTGAGAAATCCCCAACTCATTGTCTCCCAGATTTAATCTGGACATATCTAGCCACTATCTGCAGGCACAGAATGTCCTGAAAGTTTCAGTCTCTGAGCTAGCTAGGACCTTAGTTATATGTTGTGGTTTTGTTTTCAGATTAAAGTTACCATTTACCACTATTTCTGTAAGTATGTCCTTCGGTATAATTTTTCTGGGAAGCAATGTGGTTTATATCAATCAAGAACTTTGAAATACTCTTTGATATATTTAATCAACTTCTAAAAACCTCTTCTAAAGAAATAATTAGAAATTCTGAAGAAATATGTAAACAAATGTTCATATTGGTGTCTACTTTTTATAGACACAAAAAAGAATGAAAGAAACATGATGTCTAACAGTAGAGGAACAGTTAGACAAATGATGGTACATCTATGAAATAGTAACCAGGATTTTAAAATATGTCACCAGGAATCTTAATGACTTGAGGGAAAAAATATATATATATATAAATTGTGTTATATTAGAATTAATTAATATTTTATAATATGTTATATATATTTATTATAATGTATATAATATAATATATGTATTATACTATAATGTTAAGTGAAACAAAGCAGGATACAAAGCAGTGTGCAATATCATCTGTGTTGAGAGGGCTATTACTTCTCTGTACAGCTACTGGGCTTGGTGCTGATTTCATGCCTAGAATGGATACAGGGACTGATCAAGATTTAAATATGGCCAACATGGTTGGAGTACATGTCTCCTATTCTTGCCTAAGCAGTGTTCCTCTTACCTTCATTTGCCCTTAGAAACACTCTTCTCTGTGGAGCCAATTACACAAAGGTCAAAGCAAAACTCAACCCTGATCAATTAGTGCACCCCATTTTCCTGCTTTTGGTGATTGGGTCTTGGGTGTACATGTGGTCAGCCAGACTAGAGTTCTCCCAGGACCTTGTGATAGATGCACTTTTCCACTGGGGGTGTGAAACTTCTGGCAGGAGGGTAGGCTATAGCAACTGGGAGCCGCTTGGACCCTATGGAAAGGTCCTGACTGAGAATCAGACCCAACTGAAGCAGCAGAGATGGAATACGGCATGGAAAGAATCAGACAGATAGAACTATGGCATTTTCCTTGGAGACCTGGCTTCAGACCTGCCTTGAAATTCCCTTGAAATTCACAAATAAGGTGAGCCCCCAAATTCCATTTTCAGTGTTACTTTCCCTTTTCAAATGCCTTATCATTTGCCAACAGAAGAATCCTCTTGAGGGGCGCCTGGGTGGCTCAGTGGGTTAAGCCTTTGCCTTCGGCTCCGGTCATGATCTCAGGGCCCTGGGACTGAGCCTCACATCTGGCTCTCTGCTCAGTGGAGAGCCTGCTTCCCCTTCTCTCTCTGCCTGCCTCTCTGCCTCCTTGTGATCTCTCTGTCTCAAATAAATAAATAAAACCTTAAAAAAAAAAAAAAAAGAAGAATCCTCTTGAAAGAGGAATTTGGGGGTTTAGATGCTTGGTTGTAGGCTATTTGTGGTTGGCTGCTAAAGTGAACTCATAGAGTCTTAGTCTGCGATAACCAGACTACCATGTGCAGGAAGGTGACCTACCTGACTTAACTGGTGAAAACCACATGTGGCATTGGGCTGGGTGTCGGGCACCAAACTGCAGGAGGGAGCTGATCAGCCAGGAGGAGAACAGCCAAGGTGCTGAGGGAACTCAAGCCCACAGCATATGAGAAATGGTTGGAAGAACCATGCTATCTACAGAGGGAAAGCAAGGCAGGCAGGAAAGCTGCTTTTCAGGTAGGGATTCATGTAGAAGATGTCATCTTGCTCGGGCACAAGAGCTGGGACAACCGGAAGAAGCCTTCTTGGACCCTAGTCTTAGCTCAGTGCAAGACCTAACTTTCCAAAACTCAGCATGGGCCACAGGGCTGCCCAAGAATGCAGCGAATTTGTGAAGAGTTGGAAAACCACTTGGCAAGAATGTAGTTGAGAGATTTCTGAGACTGGTTAACCTTCAGGGCACTTCCCCAGGGATTGTAATATTCTATAAAAATGTCAAGCTATTGGCTCTTTCTTTAACTGAGATTAGTTGGCAGCTAGCTGGGAACTAGTTGCCTGCTTAACATTTTTGGCCTAATCAGAGGTTGGCCTTGATTCTAAATGTTTTTTAATCACTCCTTCAGTGGCCAAGTGAACTGAAGGGAGGGTCTTGCCCCAAAACACTGAAACAATGAGTTGTGGTTTCCACCATTCTTCACAGCCCTTGCTGTTTCAAATTACACTTACCTGTTTTGACTTTCCAATGTTTTCCCTGGGTGAGAGCACCATGGCCGTGGTGAAGTGGGCTCCCCTGAGATTTCACCTGGAAAAGGCAGGATGAAGCTAGTGGGCACTATAACAGCCTAAAACACATTTTGCTTGTTTTGTTTTAATGGTATCTCTCTTCTTTCTGAGCTGTCAAATACTCCCATGGGAAATTCAAGTCCAGTGAGGATCGTGATTTTGATTCGTAGTTCTGATCCCAGTGCCTGGCTCAGAGCTTGGCACATATATTCCCTGAATGAAAACATGAATGGTCTTTTTTTTTTTTTTTCCTTTTCTGGTCTTAGTTCCATCCATGTTGTTGCCAATGGGATGATTTCAATTTTTGATGGCTGAGTAGTATTCCTTTGTATATTTATACTCATCTTCTTTATCCATTCATCTGTGGGTGGACATCTGGGCTCTTTCTGTAGTTTGGCTATTGTGAACATTGCTGCTATAAACATTGAGGTGCAGGTGCCCTTTTGGACCACTACATTTGTATCTTTGGGGTAAATACCCAGTAGTGCAATTTCTGGGTCATAGGGTAGTTCTGTTTTCAACTTTTTGAGGACCTCCATACTGTTTTCCAGAGTGGCTGCAATCAGCTTCTGGTGCATTCCTGGCATTCCGACCAATAGTGTAGGAGGGTTCCCCTTTCTCCACATCCTCAGCAGCATCTATCATTTCCTGACTTGTTAATTTTAGCCATTCTGACTGCTGTGAGGTTGTATCTCATTGTTGTATTGGTTTGTATTTCCAAGAGATGTAGCGATTTTTTTCATGTGTCTGTTGGCAATTTGTATGTCTTCCTTGGAGAAATGTCTGTTCGTGTCTCCTGCCCACTTCTTGATTGGATTATTTGTTTTTTGGGTGTTGACTTTGATAAGTTCTTTATAGATTTTGGATCAGTCTTTTATCTGATATGTCATTTACAAATATCTTCTTCCATTCTGTCAATTATATTTGGTTTTGTTGACCATTTTGCTGTGCAAAACCCTTTTTATCTTGATGAAGTTCTAATAGTTCATTTTTGCCATTGTTTCCCTTGTCTTTAGAGACGTGTCTAGCAAAAAGTTGGTGTAGCTGAGGTCACAGAGATTCTGCTTGTGTTCTCCTCTAGGATTTTGATGGACTGATTCCTGTCTCACATTGAGGTCTTTCATCCATTTGGAGTCTATTTTTGTGTATAGTCTAAGGAAATGATCCAGTTTCATTCTTCTGCATGTGGTTGTCCAATTTTCTCAACACCATTTGTTTAAGAAACCATTTTGTTTTTTCTATTTCATATTCTTTCCTGCTTTGTCAAAGATTAGCTGACCATAGAGTCAAGCGTCCATTTCTGGGTTCTCTATTGTGTTCCATTGATCTAATTGCCTGTTTTTATTGCCAATACCATGCTGTCTTGATGACTACAGCTTTGTAATACAGCTTGAAGTCCAGAATTGTGATGCCTTCAGCTTTAATTTTCATTTTCAACATTCCTTTGGCTATTCTGTTTTTCTTTTTGGTTCCATACACATTTTAATATTTTTTGTCCCACCTTTGTGAAAAATGCAAAAAATGCTAATGGTATTTTTTCTTAAAAGATTATTTATTTATTTATTTGACAGATAGAGATCACAAGTAGGCAGGCAGAGAGAGAGGAGGAAGCAGACTCTCTGCTGAGCAGAGAGCTTGATCCCGGGCTCCATTCCAGGACCCTGGGACCATGATCTGAGCTGAAGGCAGAGACTTTAACCCACTAAGCCATCCAGGCACCCCACTAATGGTGTTTTGATAGGGATTACATGGACTGTGTAGATTGCTTTGGATAACAGACATTTTAACAGTATTTGTTCTTCCAAAGGAACATTTTTCTAATTCTTTGTGTCTTCCTCAGTTTCTTTCATGAGTATTCTATAGTTTTCTGAGTAAAGATTCTTTGCTTCTTTGGTTAGAGTTATTCCTAGGTATCTTATGGTTTGGGGTGCCATTGTAAATGGGGTCAACTCCTTAATTTCTCTTTCTTCTGTCTCATTGTTAGTATATAGAAATGCAATTGACTTCTGTGCACTGATTTTATATCCTGAGACTATGCTGAATTCCTGTATCATTTCTAGCAATTTTTTGGTGGAGGCCTTTGGGTTTTCTATATAGAGTACCACGTCATCTGGGAAGAGTGGAAGTTTGACTTCACTAATTTGTATGCTTTTTATTTCTTTTTGTTGTCTGATAGCTGAGGCTATTTCCAGTACTATGTTGAAAACAACAGTAGTGAGAGTGGACATCACTGCCATGTTCCTGACCTTAGAAGAAAAACTCTCAGTTTTTCCCCATTGAGAATCATATTTGTTGTGGGCTTTTCATATATGGCTTTTATGATATTATGGTATGTTCCCTCTAACCCTGCACTGTGAAGAGTTTTAATCAAGAAAGGATGCTGTACTTTGTCAAATGCTTTTTCTGCATCTATTGAGAGGACGCTATAGTTCTTTTATTATTTTCTTTTATTATCGTGGTGTAACACATTAATTGATTTGCAGATGTTGAACCACCCTTGCAGCCCAGGAATGAATTCCACTTGGTCGTGGTGAATAATCCTTTCAGTGTACTGTTGCATCCTATTGGCTAGTATCTTGGTGAGAAATTTTGCATCCATGATCATCAGGGATATTGGCCTGTAATTCTCCTTTTTGGTGCAGTCTTTGGTTTTAGGCTCAAGGTAATGTTGCCTCATAGAATGAGTTTGGAAATTTTCCTTCCATTTCTATTTTTCAAAACAGCTTCAGGAGAATAGGTATTAATTCTTCTTTACATGTTTGGTAGAATTCTGCTAGGAATCCATCTGGCTCTGGACTCTTATTGGGAGACCTTTGCGTGTTGTTTCCATTTCCTTGCTGGTTATAGGTCTATTTAGATTTTCTATTTCTCCCTGTTTCAGTTTTGGTAGTTTATATGTTTCTAGAATCCCTCCATTTCTTCCAGATTGCTTCTTTTGTTGGCATATAATTTGCTCATAGTATTCTCTTAGAATTGCTTGTATTTCTTTGGTGTTTCTCCTCTTGCATTTGTGATTTATTTATTTGGGTCCTTTCTCTTTTCTTTTGATAAGTCTGGCTAAGGGTTTATTGATCTTATTAATTATTTCAAAGAGCCAGCTTTTAGCTTGGTTGATCTCTTCTGTTGTTGTTGTTGTTTTCTCTATCATTGATTTCTGCTCTAATCTGTATTATTTCCCTTCTCTTGCTGGATTTAGCCTTTGTTTGCTGTTCTTTCTCGAGCTCCTTTAGGTATAAGGTGTATTTGAGACTTTCCCTGTTTCTTATTTGTTATATACTTTCCTTTTGGGACTCCCTTTGTTGGATCCCAAAGGTTCTGAACTGTCATGTTTTTATTTTCGTTTGCTTCCATGTATTTTTATTAATTCTTCCTTAATTTCCTGGTTGACTCATTCATTCTTTAGTAGGATGTTCTTTAACCACCATGTATTTGTGTTCCTTCTAATTTTTTTTTCTTGTGGTTGGCTTCAAGTTTTAAAACACTGTGGTCTGAAAATATGCATGGTATAATCTTGATCTTTTTGTATCAATTGAGACCTGATTTGTGATCAGTATGTGATCTCTTCTGGAGAATATGACATGGGCCCTCGAGAAGAATGTATATTCTGTTGCTTTAGGATGAAATGCTCTGAATATATCAGTGAAGTCTATCTGGTACATTGTGTCATTCAAAGCCCTTGTTCCCTTGTTGATCTGTTTAGATGATCTGTCTATTGCTGTGAGTGGAGTGTTCAAGTCCCCTACTATTATTATATTATTATCAATGAGTTTCTTTAATTTTGTTATTAATTGGTTTGTATATTTGGCTGCTTCCAAATTAGAGGGCATAAATAGTTATAGTGATTAGATCTTCTCATTAAATAGATTCTTTTATTATGATATGTGTCCTTCTTCATCTCTTTATACAGTCTTTGGTTTGAAATCTAGTTTGTCTGATAGAAGGATGGCTACTCTGACTTTCTTCTGATGTCCATTGGTGTAACAAGTGGTTCTCCACACCCTCACTTTCAGTGTGGAGGTGTCTTTAGGTCTATAATGAGTCTCTTGTAAGCAGCATATTAATGGGTCTTTTTTTTTTTTAATCCATTCCAATACTCAGTGTTTTTTGATTGGAGCATTTAGTCCACTAACATTCAGAGTAACTATTGAAAGATATGAACTTAGTGTCATTGTATTACTTGTAAAGTGGCTGTTCCTGAAGCTTGTCTTTATTCCTTTCTGGTCCTTTTTGCTTTTGGGCTCTCTCCCCACTCAAATGAGCCCTGTAATATTTTTTGCAGGACTGGTTTATTGTTCACAGATTCCTTAGTTTTTATTTGTCCTTTATCTCTCCTTTTATTCTGAATGACAGCCTGGCTGGATAAAGTATTCTTGGCTGCATATTTTTCCCATTTAGCACCTTGAGTATATCATGCCATCCTTTGTGACCTGCCAGGTCTCTGTAGACAGTTCTGCTGCCAGCCTATGTGACTACCTTTATAGGTTAAGAAACACTTGTCCCAAGCTGCTTTCAGGATTTTCTCTTTACCTGTGAAACTTGCAAGCTTCACTATTTTATGCTGATGTGTTGACCTATTTTTATTGATTTCTGAGGGGTGTTCTCTGTGCCTCCAGCACTTGAATGCCTCTTTCTTTCCCCAGATTAGGGATGTTCTGACCTATAATTTGTTCAAAGAAATCTTCTGCCCCTCTCTCCCAGTCTTCCTCTTCTAGGACCCCCATTATCCAGATATTATTTTGCTTTATGGAATTGCTGAGTTCTCTAAGTCTCCCTTTGTGATCCAGTAGTATTATTTCTTCTTTTTAGCTTCCTTACTTTCCATCATTTTAACTCCTATATCACTGACTACTCTCTCTGCTGCCTCATTTATTGTCATTTTTATAACCTCCATTTGGGACTACATCTCCTACTAGCATTTTTAATTTTGGCCTGACTAGATTTGAGTTTTTATTTCTATAGTAAGGGATTATCTAGTGTTTTTTATGCTTTTTTCAAGCCCAGGTAGTATCTTTATAATCATTATTTTAAATTATAGTTCAGAAATCTTATATCCATATTGATTAAAGCCCTGGCAGTGAGTACTTACCTCCTGTTCTTTCTTTGGGGTGGATTTCTCCATTTTGTCAATTTGTGCAGAAAAGAATAGAAGAAAGAAAATAGAAAAGAAAATAGAAGAAAGAAAATAGAAAAGACAACAATGACAACAGAAAAAAAACCAAAACACACTAGAAAAAAACAAAATAAAATAAGGAAAACAAACAAACAAACAAACAAACAAACAAGAAACAAAACAAAACAGAAAAGTAGATCCTGGGTGTATTTTGGTGTGCTTGTTACAAGAAACTAGATCCCAAAATAGGAAAGAAAGAAAGACTCATATATATGTGTGTGTGTGTGTGTATATCTATATACACATATATATAAAATAAAATGAAAAATTCAAAAGTAAATATATATATTAAAATTTTAAAAGAATTAAAAAATTAGAAAATCAAGATGGGATTGGGAGGGAGACAAACCATAAGTGACTCTTAATCTCACAAAACAAACTGAGGGTTGCTGGGGGGAGGGGGTTTGGGAGAAGGGGGTGGTATTATGGACATTGGGGAGGGTATGTGTTTTGGTGAGTGCTGTGAAGTGTGTAAACCTGGTGATTCACAGACCTGTACCCCTGGGGATAAAAATATATGTTTATAAAAAATAAAAAATTATATTAAAAAAATTAGAAAATCACTGAAAAAATAATACTGAAAGACTTAAGAATAAAAAACAAAAAACAAATCCTATATACTGTTTTCCCTAAGAGCTGAAACTTTGCCACCCTCTATGATCAGTAAACTTGCTGGGAGCCAGCAGTTTGTGCCAGTCTTCTGGAGTAGGGGCCCAGAATGGGAAAGAAAGAAAAAAATATATGTATGTATATACATATATACACACAAAATAATATATACATTATATTTATATATACACACACAAAAATAATAAAATAAAATATAATTTTATTGCTCTGATTCTCAGGTTCCCTTACCCTTGTTGTGCTGATTCTTAAGTGCCCTTGCCCTTGTGGAAGTGTGCCTTACTAGCCAGGGTGCCAGGCTCTATGTAAGTGACTCCAGATTCTACTATGTGACCCAGTTTACTCCCTGAAGGCTTTCAGCACCGAAGGGGGGATGAATGTGGTTGTGTCCCACTCTCAGCCCCAGAACTGAAAGTTTTCAGTCCCCCCCCATTCTTCAGTGAGCCCTCACAAAAAAGCAGCCAATCCCTCTCGTCTCCCTGGTTTCTGTCCAAACTCTGTGTTTACCTACTCTGTGAATGAGCATTTTTATCTCCAGTATGCAACTGAGTTTTAAGGTTCAAATTTTGCAGACTTCTGGGGTATGGACCTGCACTGTTCCTCCTGGGGGAGGGAAGGGGTCTCCCCTTGCTTCTGCCTTTTTTTGGGCCCCTGTTTGGAGAGTGGTTGCAGGACCTGGCAGTGGTTTGCAATTCATGGCAACAGAGAACAGAAAGCCGACACTTAGATTTGTTGTTTTTAGCCAGGTTCCCTGCTCCTATGCCTGGGAACTCTGCTGTACTCAGGCACTCCTGTTCCTCTTATGACTCTGGGGATCCTGAGACCATACTGTCCCACCTAGGATTCCACTGCACTTAGCCCCCTTAAGTGCCTTTAAGCCAAGGACATCCCCCACTGTAGCAGACTTCTAAAAGTTCTGATTTTGTGCCCTGCTACTTATAGTACTTTGTGGTAGCCTCCTTAAGTCGGCTTCCTCCCCTCCACTGTGTTCTCTGATATATCACCCTGGATTCAATTCTCCGCACCTCCTACCTTCCAAAAAGTGTAAGTCTCTGCACCTCCTATCTTCCAAAAGCTTTTCTATTTGTAGAATAGAAGTGTTTCTTTTCTCAGATCTCTGATTGATTTTGTAGTGTTCAGAATACTTTGATAACTATCTAGCTGTATTTGAAGGACCCCACGAACTTAGGGTCCATCTCTCCCCAGCCATCTTAGCTCCTCCCCTGCAATATTAAACTTTTTAAACTACTCTGTGGTCTTCTGTCATATGAGTTTACCACAGTTCATTTATTCTTTATCCACTGAGGGACATTTGGGTTGTTTTCAGTCTTTTTCTTTTTCTTTTCTTTTTTTTTTTTTAAGATATTAGGCTTTATTTATTTACCTTTTAAAGATTTTATTTATTTACCTTTAAAGATTTTATTTATTTATCTGAGAGAGAGAGAGAGAATGAGAGACAGAGAACATGAGAGGGGAGGGTCAGAGGGAGAAGCAAACTCCTTGCTGAGAGGGAGCCTGTTGCAGGACTCGATCCTGGGACTCCAGGATCATGACCTGAGCTGAAGGCAGTCGCTTAATCAACTGAGCCACCCGGGCACCCCATAGTCTTTTTCTTTTTAATATTAATGAATAAACTGGTATGAACATTCTTGTACTTACATTTTGGCAGGCACGTGCACACGTTTTTCCTGTGCATTCTTGGGAGTGGAATTGCTGGGTATGCAAGTTCTAGTTGTTTAACATCCTTGTGAACATTTCAAATTGTCTGTCTTCTAATGCTTGCCCTTTCAGTGGGTGTGCTATTTCATTACAGTTTTTTTTTAATTTACATTTTCCTAATGAGTTGAGTACATTTTCATGTGCTTATTGGCTATTTAGTACCTTCTTCGATAAAGTATTTTTTCACCAATTTGCCCACTTTGGGGAGAAACACGGTTCCTTAAAGAAAGCTAGATTGAGGTGTTATGTTCTTCCCATCAAGCAAAGAGAGGGAGAAACACAGGTGTGTGATTCTTAATCAGTCAGGATTAGATCATAAGACTCTTTGTAGGTGACACAGAATCAGGATTTATAGGCAATAGTGCGAAGCCCATGGATGGCTATTGAATCTGGACCTGGCAGGCCAGCAAGTTGGCAGGAAAATGGATCACAAAGGGACTGAGAGGAAGGACAGACTAGCACACACTGGGAAAAACTGGAACCCATGAAGACAAACATATAGTGGTTGTCTTTTGTCCCTTCAACGTCAGTGACACAGGCAACCTGAAGAGCCTAGCACCTTTTATCCCAGTGCTACTGCATACTATACCTGACCCAGGATCCTAAGGGGACAAGGGGACAGAGAGAAAGCAGGTTAGGGACATGTGTGGGCTTCACGGTGCCTTTTGCCCTATGCTACGCTTCAGGAGTACCAGCTACTGCATAGTTCCTCTGACAGCATCCCTGACCTGTATTTTATTTTTATTTAATTTTATTTATTTATTTAATTTTAAGTAGGCTCCATACTGGGTGGAAGCCAATATAGGGCTTGAACTCATGACCCTGAGATTAAGACCTGAGCTGAGATCAAGAGTTGGACCCTTCATTGTCTAAGTCACCCAGGCTCCCCACATCCCTAACCTCTGTTCAAAAAAAGATTAAGGGGCACCTGGGTGGCTCTGTCGTTAAGCGCCTGCCTTCAGCTCAGGTCATGATCCCAGGGTCCTGGGATCGAGCCCCACATTGGCCTCCCTGCTCGGTAGGGAGCCTGCTTCACTGTCTCCCACTCCCCCTGTTTGTGTTCCCTCTCTCTCTCTCTATGTCTCTCTTTGTCAAATAAATAAATAAAATATTGTAAAAAATAAAAATTAAAAAAAATTTTAAGAAAGACAGTCTAGGTGATACACACACCTAGCATTTCATGAAATGGATAGTTTCGTTTTGGAGAACTGCAAAATGGGGGAAAGGCAAGAAGCTTTCATAGGGCAGAATATAAAGAAGAAGGAAGAAACAAATGGGAAAGACCTGACTGGCTTGTTTGGGGCAAGAAGTCCCAGAGCTGACTTGGTAGTTGAGGACTGGCTGACCAGATATACTACAGTTCAGGTCAAGGAGATGAAAGTTATCTAAGTTTCCTGTTTGCTGATGGGGACACCTAAGGCAGGACCTTGGGCCTTAGAAATTTATTTGAACCCCTGGAATCCCATAGGAAGAGAATTCTAACATGGATCCAGCATGGCTAAAATGTCAGGGTCCAAAATCACAGAGAGAGCCTGTCTTTGCTGGCAGGGAAAAGGGCTAAATAAAAGCTAATATGTATGGACATTTTGGGCCATGTACTGTGCTAAGTCCTGAACTTGATAGCTAATACCCTGGTAGGGAGCTGCCTGGACCAGGTTTAGGGAAAGCCACGGAATAGGGTGGGGTGGCAGCAATCATTTTACACCCAACTTTTGGTCCTGGATCACATCCCCAAGGCCCAGGGAGGTATCAGTGAGCCCTGAGATGCCCTGCCCCTGTGTGGGTTACTTGTGGGCCACGTAGGTGCCAGATGAGATAGAAGCCAGGGCAGAAGCTGTGGGCTGCTGTGACCTTAACAGACCGAAGGAATTTTAACTATACTTTAATAGCTGTAAATGGTTTGAAACTACACGTGTCATTACCTAGGAATGGTTCCATCATTTCTTTTTAAGATTTTATTTATTTATATATTTTTAAAGTAATCTCTACACTGAATGTGGGGCTTGAATTGACACCCCCCCTAAGATTGTCACAGGCTCCACTGAATGAACTCACCAGGTACCCCATTGTTCCATCATTTTTGCGAACTGATGTAGAGACCCTATACAGAAGAATGTTTGGATGGGTAATCTTCGAAGTAGTCATTTACACTTTTTTCCTGCTGTATTTCTCCTTTGCCTTTGCCCCACCCCCTTCCCTTCATGGAGAAAGAACAGATACTGGTTTTGTTGTTGTCTTTTTCAGGGAGAGTATTGCAGCAAGGCTGAAAGCAGAAGTTGCCTGCAAAACATTTTCCTTTCTGTCTCTGATGATTTTAAACCAGAGGGGAGAAGACTATTCCACCTCCAGATATGCCTCTTGGGCATAAAAATAATTTTAGGCTGATCATTAGTTTTTTAAAACAGCAGGCGTGAGAGAAGCTCTGAAAACCAAGCAGAAGTTACACTTTTGTATGAGACATTTACACGTTAGAAGGGAAATCTCCACATGTAAGGGTGTCTCCCTCTGTACTAGGAAGAGAAGGGTGACTCTGAGTCTCCAACTTTTCGAAATGAAGAAGGCAAGGACTTAACTATGCATAACAACTCTACCCTGTTTACTGCACTTTTCCTGGTCACCTCCCATACCTGGTCTCCAGGTACCTACGTCTTTTATCTTTAGTGGAGATATTATTTAAGGGCATGGCTTGAGCCATTTCAGAGAGTTCCTCAGTTTTCATGGGTCT
This sequence comes from Mustela putorius furo, assembly GCF_011764305.1. Taxonomy (NCBI): domain Eukaryota; kingdom Metazoa; phylum Chordata; class Mammalia; order Carnivora; family Mustelidae; genus Mustela; species Mustela putorius. The sequence goes on along the minus strand of NW_025422010.1, from coordinate 5,820,613 downwards.
CTTTCATGGACATGGGGGGCTGGCATGTTACTAAATTTTTGTTTTTCTCTCATTAATCTATCTTTTTATTACAAAAGTGTCTTAGCCAAGAACCTAGAAGGGTCGAGGGAAAGTTATTTTCCTCCCACACAAAACCTACACCCATAGAAAAGTAAAATTTGTGAGTCCTGGAGCAGTGGGGAAGGTAGCATCCCAAAGAAGGTAATCTGTATGTAGATGGGGACATGGCCAGCCTCACTACAGACCCAATGAGGTAGGAATTATTATCTCTGGTTTACAGACTGAAGTCTGAGACAGACTGATGGTGCAGAGTAACATGAGGAAACATGCCTATGACATCATTGAGAAATCGGGACAGATCCTTGTCTCCTAGAGCTGAGCTCATCCATGGATTCTGGTCCTAAGTATTTATCTAGACTGGGACTCTCACTTCCCCAGCAGAACCTGCAGTGCAAGCTTTTTGTTCTTACTTCCTCCTCTCCATCTCTTATTTTTTTTAAATACTTTTAATTTTTTTAAAGATTTCTTTTATTTATTTGACACAGAGAGAGAGATCACAAGTAGGCAGAGAGGCAGACAGAGAGAGAGCGGGGGAAGCAGGCTCCCTGCTGAGCAGAGAGCCCGTTGTGGGGTTCGATCCCAGGACCCTTAGATCATGACCTGAGCCGAAGGCAGAGGCTTAACCCACTGAGCCACCCAGTGCCCCTTCATCTCTTATTTAAATTAAAAAGTACAAAGAGTAGTAAGGATCATTTGAGATAGCTTAAATGTCATCGAAATGTTATGCATGAGCTCAAAGTAACAGAATTATGTTCTCTGATTCACATGTATTTTGTGGTCAGTTGGGGCCCTCGGGATCTTTTTTTTTTTTTAATTTTCCCAACATTTTTTCATTGTGGTGTCTAAATGTGGTGTCTCTCCTGATGGGACGAGGGCTCCCAAATGTGGAGCAATGATCAGGGTAGAAGCCGGTGACACTGGCAATGAAGGAATTCACCTGAGGCAGAGCAAAGGAGACAGGAATTTATTGACTATACTGCAAGGGAGCACTGGGCAGGATAGCAGAGGAGAGGCTGTCTGCAAGGGGGCAGTGGGTAGGGGCTGTTTTTCTTGGGAGGGAGGGTCAGAGGTGGAAGGAGAGAGATAATCTTAAGCAAGCTACACCCAGCGTGGAGCCCCATGAGGGGCTGGATCTTAAAACCCTGATATCATGACGTGAGCCAAAAATCAAGAGTCAGATGCTTAATGAACTGAGCCACCCATGTACCCCATGCATGGGGGACTGTTTATAAAGGGGGAAGATGAAGAAATATGGCAAAGTATGGAATTTTCCCCTCTTTTGGCAATGGTGCCTGGTGGTGGTAAGTAGCCCATTGGTCAGATAGACTCATGGCTATTTTGAGCTGTGGGTCACCTAATGGACCTGTGTGTATTCAGCCAATTGGTTGCTGAGGGCCCTTTCTGTACTCCATTGCTCAAGCCTGCTTGCCTAAAAGCAGCTCCACACTCATGTTTGCCCTTCCTATTTCTGTCTGTTTAGATGACTGATCTTCTGTGGAGTAAGTATTGTTGGTATATAACAAACAACAGGTAAAATGTAATTGGAATTATACCGAGAAAGAATTTTCATGTCCCACTCCTTGAAACCAAGAGTCAGATGCTTAGCTCCACTGAATGAGATAGCCAGGTACCCCATTGTTCCATTGTTTTTGTGAACTGATGTAGAGACACTATACAGCAGTATGTGTCTCATTTAGAAGGAAAAAGTCATTTCTCTTTCTGCCCCAAGAGGGCAAGAACAGTTTCTCCAACCTCAGAGCATCTAAACTGCTATTTATGTGGTATGCGTTCATGATCAAGAAATACAAACTAGTAAGTGTATGCTTGTCACTATCTGATAACCTGTATTAAACAATTAGTTCATTGCTCATTTAATAAAAGTTTACCCTAGCAGCCAGATTTACCGTTGTCTCTGTAGTCTAAATGCACCTCTGTTGGTCTGGGATCTGGGCATTCTCCTGACAGAGAACAGATGCTACCCATTGCTGCAGGGGCTGAGTTTAACTGAACTGGATGTCAAAGCTACTGTAGGTAGGTGGCAGTATGGTTCAATTCCCCACTTCGTGTGTAGCCAGTTAGGAATTTTAAACCCATCTTTGCGGTCTGCTGTCAGGTTACTAAATCTTTTAGAGCCTCAACTTTCTCATCTGTAAAATGGGAAAGCATTGGCTGCCCCAGATATTGTATTAAATAAGACAATCTACTTAGTAGGGACTTGACACAATAAATGGAGACAGAACAAATTCTATGCAGCAATTACCATGAGAGTAGAAGAGAGTGGAGAGCTCTTTAAAGAAAGCTGAATTAAGCCAACATTTCACTAACTAAAATGTTACTGACAAATTATTCATCGATTTCAAAAGATTCTCTTCTCTGACATTATGGGAAGTTGAAAATTAATTTAATTAGCTGCACCTCTCACAGATCCTGCCTGAAACCCCAGGTTAGTGTATTTTGGTATGTCTGCAGGGGGTTTACTTTGGGCAGAGGGGAATAATCTAATTTTGGTGACTGTAATAAAACTGGGTTAAAATGCCGTACGCTAGGGCAGTACCCAAACTCCTTGGCAGCCAATGCTATTACTTCTGGAGGACAAAATGCATACATATTGTCTGCACTCTGGCGGAGTTCAAGTCCTAAAGGGCCTTGAGAGGAGGAGAGATGTAGGTCCTTCAAGGAGAAAGGGTCGTAACAGGAAGAATCCAGCTAACTTTATAGTAGGGAGCCATTGCCCTCATAAAGGGTGGGGACTCTTTAAGGGGGGGTGACCACGTGGGGTCAGGAGCAGCCCAGTGGGACTGGCTCAGGGAGGATTCATCGGTTCCACTACGTGTCCTGCAGCCCTACTGTGTGTCTCGGGTCTGCTGCCCATTGGGCGCACGGAACAAGTCGGCCTGCTCTCCCGAGACCTTCCTAGCCAGCCAGCCGGGGCAAGCCGGCTCCTCCCGGCGCGCCAGCCAGCCAGCCAGCCGTCTCTCCGCACTTGGAGTTCCCTGTCCGGCCGGCGGTGGGCGCGCGCCCCACGAGGCCCGAGCCCGCCGCCTTGTGCAGAGCCGACCCGCCCCGCCGAGGCTTGGGGTCCCGCGGCCTCTGCGCCCGCACGCCCCCAGCTCCGTGCACGCAGCCTGCAGAGGTTGGTGCGGCTCGCGCACTCGGGGTCGAGACCGGCCCACCTGCCGGCAGCACGGCGGCCCCCGCCGCCCCCGCGGCCTGGCCGCACGCCGGGTCCCCGCCGCGGAGGGGGATGGGGAGGGAGGAGAGACTGGAGGAGTTGGAGACAGACACAGCCTCGGCGAGCACAGTTACGGCTGGAGACAGACGGCGGCGGGAGGCGGAACACTCCCCCCCTCCGGCGACGGGAGGCGGGACACCTCCCTCGGCGGCTGCAGCACCGTCTCCCTCCTCCCCCCTCCTCCCGGAGGCTGCGGGCCGGGCCCGGCGGGACAGGCAGGCGATTGCGGCTGGCCCTGCCCGCCCCGCGCGCCGCCGCGGCCGGCCGGGGATCCCCTGCGAGCCGGGGAGGAGCCGCCGCCGCCAGACAGGCTGCGAGTCTCTGGGAAAGTGAAAGGGGGGCGGGGAGCGCGGGGGAGGCCCGGGGGTAAGGTCCCCGGCTCTTAAAGAGACCCGGCGCACCGCGCCGCGCTCCCCGCCGACCCGCTGCGCGCCCCCCAGCCGCGGCGGCCCCGCATCCTGCGCCCCTCCCCCGCGGCCAGCAGGGCCGGTGGCCCGGCGGGCCGCAGTGCGGGCGGTCCCCCGCCTCTGCTCCAGAGGGACGGCCGCAGGTGAGTGCAGATCCGAGGTGGCTGTTGTGGTCTCGGCGTCTGGCCCAAGTTCAGCGCGGCGCTGGGGCGGGAAGGGGGGAGGCTGGGGAGGGCAGGGGGCGGAGGACGCGGGGACAGGACGCTCCGGGAACGGGACGTCCGCGAGCCTGCGCCGTCGGCGGGGGCGGGAGGGAGCTGCGCAGCCCCGTGAGTCCTCCCCAGACCGGCGAGTCCCCCGGAGACGAGTTCTCCAGGTCTGAGGCTGTGTAGCCCGTGGGCACGGCGGTGTCCTGGGGCGCTCGCCCGGGGCGCGTGTCGGGAGGGCGACCCGGCACTCCGAACCGAGCCGCCGCCGCCTCTGCTTGTGTGCTCTGCTGGAGGAACGCTGCCGACCTATTTCTCGGTGCCCGGCGCGGGGTGTCCGGCGGTTGCAGGACCTAATTCTGCACCGTGGGGAGGCCGGGGTAAGCGCCACGGTAACTGCCCAAACTGAGGTCTCGGTTCCCAGGGGCCTGTCAGCGAGCCACTGCAGGCGGTGGGGTGGGGGGTGGGGGTACTGGAGGTCAGCGGGAAGCGGGAAGATCGTGCAGGACCTTGCTGGGGAGTTTGCGGGAAGGAAAAGGGGCGGGAGCGGGCCGTACTCTGAACCCTGCATCCGGCTGCTGGACAGCCCGCAGCCCGCGGCTCCGCACCCCGGGACCCCGCAGGTCGCGCTCTGCACCCCTGGGGCCCGCCTCACCCGGCGTCTGCCCGGGTCCCCCAGCGCGCGTTGACGTCGGTCGCGGGGCCGTCCGCAGCTCCCGGCATTGGCTGGAAGTCGATTGTCTCCCGGCGGTTGCTGTTACACTCAGGCTGGGTCTCTGAGCCCCGGAGGAAGCAGGCGTGTGTTGAATTTCTCTTTGACCCTTAACGGTGGAATAAACAGGAAACGACGAGCACCCAGCCCGGGCTCAGCACTTGCCTTTGTTGTGGGGTCCTCTTTGCACAGTGACGAGGAGGCGTCCCTGGGACCCCTGCCGGGTGCGCCGCCCGGAGTGGCGTTGGGGGCGAGCCGTGTAAGTACGCGGCTGGAAGACAGTGGGCTCGATTCAGGTTAATTTGCTGGGGTGGTGGAGAGGGCATTTGCTTGTTTCAAAACTTTTTTTTTTTTTTTTTCCCCCATTGGAAAAGGAAGTCTTGGCTTCCCGTTGAGGCAGAGATTTTCAGGAGGACGACACTGAGCGTGGTGGGTGGGTGGCACCTGGAGAAGACGCGTCAGGCTGTGCCCTCGTTCCCGGTTCAGCTGGCGGAGCACCGTGCAGCCTGTCTGTCAGAACAGCGAGAAACTCTTTAAAGCAAGAACGGCTTCCTTGCTCCTAGCCCTGCACGGGAATGATTACTGAGTGGCGTTGGCCACATAAGCTAGCTTAATTTTTGTTTTCCCCAAAGAGTCTTTTAATTAGCTAGGATTGTGTAATTTTCATTTGCTTCTTTTCTCTTTCTCTGTGTCTCATCTATTACCTTCTCTTTTTTTGCAATTACTTTGGCTTCGATATCCCCAGGCCCTACTTACAGTTCAGGGCTGCTTTCCACAATGTCAATTAATTACTGTGATAAATATTCATTGATGACCTACTGTGTGCTAGGCATTGTAGGTTTCGAGGTGAGATAAGCTATTAGAGGATGTTGAGTCTGAGAGTTACTTTAAGTAAGTTTCTTGCAGTGGAGGTGGGTAGAGATGGTCAGCAGCCTTGGTTCTTAAAAATACATAGGTCCCATGGCTGGCATGGAGGTTGGTGCCTTCCTTTACGGCTAGTACTATGAAACCTCCTTTTAAGATGGCCCTTTCCACTTGTTTGGCTAGCTAAGAAAGATATTCTTCCACTTGAATTTTGCCTGGAGCTTCTGGACTGAGCTTTGCATTGACAAGGAGTGTTCTGTAGAAACTGCCATTGCATCAAGCCATGTTCTGCATTTTGTATGTGACTATTTAGTTCTTTCTAGTATTTATATTGAATTTCCTGTCATCTGTATATCTGTCTTTGTGCTCTGCACAGTTCTCTTGCAACATATTCTTTATGTTTGGTAAAGGATCATAATGTCAAATTTGAGTCATTACATAGACAAACGAATAGATCTGAATATTGCCCATCCCATGCACATTTATTGAATTATAATATTTGGTTTCCTATCAACTCTTGAATGCTATTTCATGGCCCTTGCAAAGCAGTGCTTTTTACAACATGGGTAAATGCCTCATGATCTTTGAAAGCTTCATTCTTCTAAGAGCTTCACTTTGCAATTGACATTGAACACACTGTTAGGAATTAGGGCCAAGACTGTAAATGCCGGTTAGGATGTGCTGTAATGGAGTTGTAGCTCCTTCCTTCCTTGTTTTTAAAAAGACTCTTTTAATTTCTTAACATTCTTCTGTTGCCCTTGGAAGAGTTTGCCGTCACTGGCCATGGTTCTGGTTCATGTAGGTTTCTGTTTACTATGGAGAAGACTTTTCCCACAGGGTTTTAGGACGGTCTCTTGAATCCTCTTGGGGGCTTGGTTTGCATGACCACAGTCCTGCAGAGGAATCCAGCCAGGGCCACCTGCTTATTAAGGGATTTTGTACCAATTTGTTGGCACATGATTTGAGAATCAAAGCCCCGCACCCCCCCCCCACCTTTCCTCGCCCCCTGCCATAGTATATACATACATAGACAAATATTTCCCCCCAACTGCTGACAGTGTTCTAAGAATAGTTTTCTTGCCTGGCGTGCTGAGAACAAGGACCCATCTGCAGAGGTGTTTACAGTTTGGGACTGTGCTGTAGTCTTGGTTGACTTAGCAGCCTGCCAGAGTAGTCTTGTAGCTCATGGGACGCCGTCTGTTTTTCATCTGGGCTGCTGGAGGGGCAGTTCCCAGCTGGACAGGGCATCAGAGAGAGCTGAGAATGACTTTTGCTCTATGAGGGTAGTTTCTGTCCTGATGTCAAGCAGAGACCCTTCGGCTCTGTCTGGATCCCTTTGCTGTCACCTGGCTGTCAGTCACCCATGGTCTAGGCTGGAGAGGACTGTTCTGTGTAAACCCAAACTCTCGGGGCTGGGGCAGGGACACTTGGTTGTGAAACTGCTTGTCCAATCTCTTTGGTTGTTCTTGCCCTATTTCTTTTCATGTTTAATCATCTAGACTTAAGGAGTTCCTATGACGTGCCTGTCCTTTTGGGTGAGAGTTAGTAGAGGAGCAATAGCTATAAAAAGATTATTCCATATTAACCTGGAAAGTTTTTAGAAATGTTAAACACACTTGATTTAGACACAGAGCTACTAAATGCAAACAGTAGCAAAAACGCCCTGTAGTCCCGTCTTGCCCTTTTGCCGCTTCTTCCTCTTTCTCCCTTCCTCCCTCTAGTCCGTCCATCCGTCCATCCGTCCTTCCTTCCTTCCTTCCTCCTCCCTCCCTCCCTCCCTTTCTTTTTATCTCAGAAAACTCTTCTGGAAGCCATTATTTTCTGGTGTCAGAGTGACTTTCTGCCTACATGGGATTCTTTAGTCTAGAATTACACCTTGACCTATATTATGGGTATGCATGGAACGTGAGTCTTAAGTTTTAAAATAGGAACATAAAGTTTCTCTCTACTATTTGCAAATTTAGGCCCAAGACCTACCACTTTTTAAGGAAAACTGGTGTGTGTGTGTGTGTGTGTGTGTGGCGTTATTCGTTTCACTGTTAGGCAGCTGGAGTGAACAGGCCCCCAGGACCTGTACTATTAATTGCTACAGAAATATTGGATTCCTATTCCCAGTGACTATTGTTTTTTCCTCTGTCATAGGAGGAATTGAAAATAGTGTTTGTGTTGTCTCATATCCATGTGAGATGGATTGTTTTTCTTTGAATTTCCACTCAAAATGGCACTTTGGCCTTTTAAGCTGTTTTTGTGAGGACTTTTCTTTCCACTAGGCTTGTTTTCCAGATAGGTCTTGGAAATTACGAAGAACATAGCTATAATTTCTCTCTTGATTGGCAGCTGAGAGCTTTCCTGAACAAAAATAAGGCTACACTGTGCCAAATGGTTGACTTTTCTAGAATAAAAACTCTAAAGGGTATGCAGAAAGTCCTCTGGTTAATATATTGGCATTCCCAGAACCCACTAAAACTCCGGCTGCCTGCCAGACACCACTTAATGAGGACGCAGAATGTCTGGCTCAAATCCCCACGAGCAGAAGGGGGTGGGGAGCTGATGTCCACACCCTTTATTAATTTTTAATGACTGTACTTTTGTTTGGCAGATTTTGCTCTGTACCCCCCTCACGACTGACCCCCACCACATCGCCCCTCCCCCCATCCGTTTATTTACTCATTTACTTGGCATCAGAAAAACGTTGAGACTTTCCAAGGTTAAGAATCCTGCTGAGGGATCACTTCTGTTTGTGTCGGTGCTTTTGTCGTTGCTTTTCTTTCTTTTTCTCTCCTCCCAACCCTTTTTCAGACAAGGAAGAGAGAGGAGGAACAGAAAAAGAGATGACAACTTTTTCTCTATTTTTTTTTTTATGATGCTTTATTGTCTGCTGGAAGAGAACCATTTATGAAACTTTAAGTTTGTCAGACAGTTTATATGACAGTGCAAGTTGGTGCTTGCCAAGCTCCAGACAGATTGCTAATGTTACATGACAGGGATAAATGAATTACCGCTGTCTGCAACACGCTTGCACTGCAAACGCGCTCTGGAGCCGGCGTCCGGGCGCTGCGCACCCAGGGAGCCTGCTGGCTGTGCAGCTGGGAGGAAGGCCTCTCTGCCTCTTGCCTAGAATTCTGTGACTTGGTTCGGAAATGAAAAGGGTGTGTCTCTCGCTTTTATTTTTGGCAGGGCTGCAGGGTAGCAGAATGGACGGAACAGCTGTGTGTCCTTCGCGTCACTGGGCAGCTCTGCCCCCTTGCCCTGCCCTTCCCCTCCCCCTCTGGCCCCACCACATTCTTCCCTCTGCACCAGGGGGCATGGCACCTAGCCTTCCTCCCAGAGACCTGCTGTGGACAAAACTAAACGTTGTTCTCAGCGGCTCAGACCTTTAGTGTTCCCGAAGCCAAGTTTCAAGCTGTTTACAGTTGCGTTCTTTCTGCAGGTGCAGACATTGAGAACAAATTGTCTGAGATAAGAGTGTGTGTGTGTGTGTGTGTGTGTGTGTGTGTGCTGCCCTGGGAGGGGGCAGGGTGGCACTCCTTGGGCATAATGTACTTTCATCTCTGGCAATTTGGATAGTCAGCTGGCAGAGTGACAGGTGTAATGAACTTAATGGTCTTGCTCTAGTTGTTAGCGGACACACCGCTCATATTACAAAGCCACCTCCTAAGTTGGGCCCCTGCCAAATGACTTGGTCTTCTCCTTGCAGACGAGATTCAGGGCCTGCACTACTCCAGTGACGTGAAGGTCAGGAATTAGTGGGTGTGAGCAAACATCTGTGTGTCCTCAGCCACATGGTGCCTAAATGGACCTCGAATTTCTCTTTAAAGTAAAAGCGTTGATTCATCTCGCATGCATCCCATCCACCTCGGCTGGTCAGTCCTCCATGAGAGGTGTGGCAAGGGACCCTCTGTGTAGGTGTGTGGACTCTTTATCCCTGGGGTTTGCAGAATGGCAGGCTTCCTGCTGGGCCTTGTCAGTTCTCAGCCCGCCACCGGCCACTGATCTCCAGAGATGGGCCAGGCCTGTGGCTGGTGGAGGCTCCACCGGGCATTGTTTTCATTGTCTGGGGCCCCAAGGGCCTGCAACCTCCCCAGAGCTGGGGAGGGGATTTCCATAGTAAAATCTCATAGCTTCCAGAAGGCAAGAGTGGAGAGTCCACGGCAGGAGGCCAGGCTGCTTTTGGAAGGGCTCCTGGACCTCTGGCGGGCCCGCCTCCACTAGGGCACTTGGTCAGAGAATAGTAGCAGTGGTTCCAGACACTTGCAGAGTGCTGACTGTATGCCAGGCTCTTCTTAGTGTTGCACATATATGAACTAATTTCGTCCTCGGTGCAGCCCTGTGACATCTGGACTGCTCCGTCCCCAGCTTGCAGGAAGGCAGCGAGAAGCCTGGGAATTACCCAGTCACTCCTCTTGTAAACAAAGGGTGGGGTCCGACACAGCCCAGGCGTTCTCTCACTTGGGGTCTGGGCTGGGACTCCAGGCTGCCCGAGGTCAGCCCTCAAGCCAGAAGTTCTTCCTCGGGGACCTGTTGGTGGAGCTGGGTGGAGGAGGACAAGTTGGGCAGAGGAGGACGGTGCCCTTTCTCTCTGGTCCCGGTCCCAGAACAGGTCCCAGTGACTGCTCAGCCAGCAAGGCCCTTTCTTCTTCCTTCCTGCTTTTATCTGTGGCTCTGATTATGGCCCCCTCACCGCCATTCCCCATTCTTCTTTCTAGCCTCTGCTTCCTGTTCGTGTCACACTGGTGACAAGGCTGTTGGTAGCTTTGTTTTGTCCATCTCGAACCTTGAGTCCCTCAAGGCAGATGAAGTGAGAATCAGTAGCAGGATTGTTGGCTGAGGTACTCTGCACCATTCCTTAAAAACCTCTTCTGTTAGTCTTATCTGGGTGTCTGGGTGTCGATGGTTAGAGTGTTAGGACCTATTTTCTGAGGGGTGAACTGAGGCCGGTGGAGGAGAAGCCTTCTGTCTGCTGTGGAGCTTGTGGGGCTTGGGGGAGGCTGAATGAGGCCCTCCTGGGTGTTTGTTCACTCAGAAGGATCCAGATCATCTAGTACATGGAATACTACTGATTTCATTTCCCTTTGCTTCCCACATTTGGGAACAAAACAAAACAAAACAAAATCGTCATATCTTTAAGAGTCTCTATTTTGATTCATGAGGGCATAGATTAATCAACCACACATATTGACGTGTCCTTCTTAAGAAAGAGTGTCTGTTTTGGACAAACCCAAATGTTTGGGATTACAGCAAGTTCTTAGGTGATGCAGAGTCCCTTGGGCCTGGCAGGACAGCCCCTCAGCTCTTTGCAAACCCACGGCAGTGGGGCAAGAACGGGAATCCATGGGAACCGATGGTAGCCCCTGAGCCCAGCCAGGTGATTGGGGTCCCTGTAGAATGTATTATGGTGTCCACACGATGTGGGGTACTGGAAGTTCCTGTTCTGGTCTGTGCTCTGTCCTCCCCATTTCCCCAGCCCCGAGCAACAGTGTTTTCACAGGGCTTGTCCCAGAGTGCTTCAGTCGTCAGTTCCCTGGGACATGCTCATCACAGCCTGTGAGGCAGGCTTTAGCATTGCCTGTCAAGACAGACACGGAGGCCTGGGTGCGCCAGCTGCCAGTCCAGCTCTGTCCACTCTAGTTGAACCTGACTTTTCATTCCACAGACTCTTTTAGGCCTGTCTAAAACTATTCTCATAGATCTAGTCTCTGAAATTCTTTTTCTTTTTTTTAAGGTTTTATTTATTATTTGACAGAGACACAGCAAGAGAGGGAACACAAGCAGGAGGAATGGGAGAGGGAGAAGCAGGCCTCTTGCTGAGCAGGCAGCCCGATGCGGGGCTCGATCCCAGTACTCTGGGATCATGACCTGAGCTTAAGGCAGACGCCTAACAGATTGAGCCACCCAGGCGCCCCTGAAATTCTTTTTTTTCCCCCCTGATTATATTCTTATTGAGCATAATTAGAAACAAGGAAATCAAGAAGAAGAAAAAAGAAAAAAATGAAAATAACTAAAATTGTCTTTGATCCTACTACTTTTAGAAGACCTCTGTTAGTAGGTTAGTAGATTCTTTCCAGCTTATAAAATTATATGTAGAACGTATGTACATTTACAGACTTTGTATTTTATTGTGAACATTTTTTCATGTAATTTAAATATTCTCCAAAGATACCACTGCTGACAACTATAACATTCTACTCTATGGTTATTTATTTATTTATTTTTAATCTGTTTGGGACATTGAGGATGTTACCAGTTCTCTGTATTCTAAATGATACTGAGTTGAACATTTTGATTACATCCTTTGATAGATTCCTAAAAGGGAAGATCATGGGTATAAAAACTTTTAGAGGGTCTTCCAAAAGTATCACCAGCTTGCTTTTCAGAAAGGATGAGGCATTTTGCACTCCCACAGACAAAAGGGTGGCTACACCCTTGCCAATGCTAGGTATTATTATTTAAAAAAAACCTTTGCAAATTGGGCAGTAAATGTTATGATTACATTTTCCTTTCCATCTTTTTGTTATAAGAATCTAGTTTTAGGGGAGCCTGGGTGGCTCAGTTGGTTGAGCGTCTGCCTTCAGCACAGGTTATGATCCTAGGGTCCTGGGATTGAGCCCCTCATCGGGCTCCCTGCTCGGTGGGAAGCCTGCTTCTCCCTCTTCCACTCCCCCTGTTTATGTTCCCTCTCTTGCTGTCTCTCTCTCTGTCAAATAAATAAGTAATAAAATCTTAAAAATAAAAAAAGAATCTAAGTCTATATCATCTGGATCATAGGTGAAAAGAGTTTTGCTGTTTGCTAGAGTTTTGTTGTGGGCAAACACAGTGACTTAGTGGGTGATCTCCTCAGGGAGGTATAAGAACTTCGTGCTATTTTATTTTTAGAATTTTTATTTATTTCTTTGACACAGAGAGAGAGAGATCACAAGTAGGCAGAGGGGCAGGCAGAGAGAGGGGGTAAGCAGGTCCGTTGCTGAGCAGAGAGCCCGATGTGGGGCTCGATCCCAGGACCCTGAGATCCTGATCTGAGCTGAAGGCAGAGGCTTAACCCACTGAGCCACGTAGGAGCCCTGATCTTTGTGCTATTTTAAATTTGAGATAAATTCTACTTAGGTAGGTTAAAGACACTAAATAATCTAATACATTTTTCAAATAAAATTAGAGGATTTTACGGCCAAGGACTGCACCTGCTGTCTTCTGCCTCCCCAGTCCTCACCCTACCCTGTGGGGGAATTTGGGCTCACAGTGGAAGAGTGAGGGCCAGGAGAGAGATGGATTCAGTGGCCAGCTGCTCGAACACAGTGTGACATATCCTTCAGTCACTCCTTTCCTTTTCGAAGACTACTTTCTGAGATCATGCTCTTCCCTAGCCTTGTCCCCAAGGATGCCAATGTAGAGCTCATCCTCTTATGTTTGACCTGAGGATTGCTACACAACACTTGACCTTGCTACCTCTGCGGAGGGCACTCCCTTCCTGCTTCCACAGGCTTGGCTGTTTGCTTCTGGCTGAGGCCTTTGCCCTTTTAGAGGCTCACGCAACCATCGACAGTGTCTGGCTTGCTAAGCTGATTGCTCCCAAAGCTGGAGGGAAGAGGAAAATCATCTTAGTAGATTTCAATTAAGTAAAGCAAAGCAGTTTTGCTTTCTCTGAAAGGCAGGCTTTTCAGCTGGAAGGTTGGGAGCGGCTGGCCAGAGGGAAACCCATTTCACAGTCCTGGCTCGGGGGGAGGGAGCAAAACAGAAGCCCTGTATCTTTGGGGCCAGTCCCACATAGCTTGTTGCATTCACACAAGCTATGTGTGTCTGTTTGTTCAGTGGTGTTGACCATGCTCTGGGGTGCATGGTGGAATTACGCCCCATCTGGGGCATGCTGGGTGAGCAGTGGGCAGGGTCCTCGCCTCTGTGCTCAGGTGAGTGAGCCCGGGCACCTCACGCCAGGTGGCATCCATATGGCATCCAGCCCCGTGTGGGCAGTGGCCTGCATCTCTCCCCCACTGGCCACACAGTCAACTCCCTGCTGCATTCCTGGTGCAAATCTGCTCTTGCCTTGGCAGGTAGTGTGGACAGTGCCAAGGCCTTGGAGATGGAGTGTGCAGAAGACCGCCATTGGGTGGGAGGGCTGGTTGGTGGCCACCGGGTGGTCCAACCATGAGGGGTCAGGCAGCACCTTTGGGGGGGGGCAGCTTGTGCTGGGTCCCTTGAGGAAACTGGCTAGGAGTATCCCAGGGAGTTGCGTGCTAGTGATGTTATTGAATAGTTGGCTGGAACATTTACTCAGGGCACTTTGGGTGATTGAAAAATACACCTTGTGTACCTTCCTTCTGTTTGCTTGTTGGCTGATGTGTATGGGGGCTGACAGACTTTTGTTTAATTTGACCTCCATGCATTTGGCTTGCTCCTTCAACAGAATGATATAATGCCAGGATGTTTTTCTAGGAGGGACAGAGGGCTTTTTTGGACATAATGAATGCATAATTTTAGAGGTGGAGGAGATGTTTACAGTTGGATGGCTTGGATGAATGTTTGTTCTCTTGCTCCGTCAGCTATTAAGATAAATACCATCCCCTTACAGAATTTAGCTTTCATCCTATTGGTGTTTAAAGGCGAGATTCAAAATCTTTACTTCTTGTACAAAATCTTCACTTCCTTAGTTTACTCAAGCTAAGTCTTGGGATTTAAAGTAATTTTTTCTTTTCATCCGGAGAATAATGTAAAAATATTAAATATTGTACATATACAGTTATAACTTCATAATTATGTAGAAAATTTAATCCAGAGAAATCATAATTATTTTCTGATAAATACAGTTAGACATTAAATGGAATTGGAGTTATTTAATGGAACTCCTTGTGCATTACTTTGCAATGTGAATGCATCCTTTTACTGATATAACATGGTTTATATATTGGATTTTAAAAATTGGGGCACATCTGTGTGCTTCAGGGGTGGCTTCCATTCTGACATCCGCCACGAGGCAGGCAGGCTGTTCTCACTTGACCCACCTGAGGAAGCAATGGCAGGGCAAAAACGTGGGGCTGACCGCTGTCCGCAGTGCGTGTAGAAGAGTCTCAGTAGACGTGTTATCATGGGGTTGCTTATAAAGGGTTGCTTTGCTCTGCCTCTCCTGGATGTATCTTCTGGGCTCTTGTCTGATCCAGCCCTTGGGAGGCTGCATGACTTTAGAAAGATCTGTTGGCCCTTCTCTAAAACAATTATCTGCCCACCTGTTAGGCTTTGAAGGGGATTAGGTAAGATAATGCATATGCAAGCCGGTGGGGAGAGGCTAAGTGAACTAGTGAGAGCTCAGGAAATGGCCGCTGTTATGAAGTCAGGTAAGTATTTGTGAGGCACCTGTCTAGCTGGTGTGGCGCAGACCCAGCTCCTGCCCTCAAAGACTCAAAGATAAGGTAGACTACGTGTCCAGGAAGCACCCAGCAGCTAATAGCCAGAGGTTTATAATCAGGTCTCTAGTTAGGAGTGGGAAACCCAGGGCGCCTGGGTGGCTCAGTCCTTAAGTGTCTGCGTTCAGCTCAGGTCATGATCTCAGGATCCTGGGATCCAGCCCCGCATTGGGCTCCCTGCTCGGCGGCCTCTTTTGCTGTCTCTCTGTCAAATAAATAAACAAAATCTTAAAAAAAAAAGAAAAGAAAAAGAAAAAAAGAGTGGGAAACCCTATTTAAGCCATGAGTCAGGAAGGGCTTTGTATGTGAGAGAGTGAGATGGCAGGGTCTGATGGGCCTCGTGTGTTGCCTCTCTTCCCTGCTCCGTATTCTTGTGGAGCCTTGTGATGCCCAGGCATTGGCTCTGCCCCCACACTGCTGGAAGGCAGGCGCCCACGTGGTTGTTACACTGGGCGACTGGCCTGGCCAGTGCGTTGGTGGCACTGGGAGGTATGAAGGGCTCGGAAGAGTGATGAGGACCTCTGGGTCTACTCTGGTCTGACTTTGGGAGAGGGTGACTCGGAGCTGAGACTTGGTGAAGAAACACATTTTTGCCAGGTGGACAAGCACGGACGGGGTGTTCACAGTCACTGGCTTCCGGAAGGCTAGATGCACTGGGCTCTAGAAGGCAAATATCAGGGTTTCAAACTTCTGTGTGTATGTGCTTAAAAATATTGGGGTTCCTGGGCACCTGGCTGGCTCAGACAGTGGAGCGTGTGACTCTTTGATCTCGGGGTTTTAAGTTCGAGCTCCACGTTGGGTGTAGAGATTACTTAAAAGTAAACAATCTTTTTTTTTTTTTTTAAGATTTTATTTATTCATTTGAGAGAGAGACAGAGACAGAGCACAAGCAGTAGAAGAGGCGGAGGGAGAGAGAGAAGCAGACTTCCTTCTGAGCTGGGGGCTGGATCCCAGGACCCTGGGATCATGACCTGAGCAGAAGGCAGACGCTTAACCGACTGAGCCACCCAGGTGCCCTGAGGATGGTGAAGTTCAGTTAATTTGCTGAGGGGGGAGTGGGGGCCGTGGGGGCTGCAGGGATAAGTAAACATGTGGTTCTTTTCCTGCCTTCGGAGACTGTACATTATGGCCAGAGTTCTGAGGGTCAGACGCCTGGCAGGGTTAGTCAGTGGGGCAGCACGCCCAGAGAACGGAGATCCGCGCCGATGGTTAGTGAGAGGGGCTCTCATGGGGGAGTGGTGCCAGGGCGAGGGGGCTCAGGACAGATTTTGTAGGGGGAAAAAAAGGCAGTTGACACGTGTGACCTGTACCTCTGTTGATGGGCAAGGACCGGAAGAGAAAGGTGTGGATAAAGGCAGGGGAACCTGGAGGGGCATTTGAACACCAGTCCATTGTCACCATCGGAGCTGGTAAACATTAGGTGTTGTCATTATCATTTTCGTTCTTGTGTCCTGGCACTGGATTAAGGTAGGCAAGACTCCTCTGGGGAGTCCTTCCTCCCATCTTTGCTGAGGACCGAATGCACAGCCAGGAATGGTGAATGGTAATGCTGGGCTTAATTTCCTTCTCTATTTGTTTGCCCTGGGTACTCTGTCTTGACTGTGGTTTTTTAATACTCAGTATTTGTTCACATTTTACAAAATGCTTATATTTCCTCCTCGGTGCCGTTCATACCAGGAAGCCAGGTTTATCACTTCCACATGGTAACAATAATGCCTTCTATTTGCAAAACATTTGCAACTTTTTAAAGCTCTTTACAGACAGTATCTCATTTCAGGTTCCTTGGCTTGAAGGAACAAATAATTAATGAAATGTACATAGAAGTATAATTAACGGATTTGTTCCTTATTCTTCTCTAATGTGGCCATTAGCTGAATGTAGAATTCAGACTGGAGTTTATTTTAATGTGCAAAACCTAATGGGAAAGAGATGCTCTGTCATTGTCCAAACCACATGGCAAGGTATTTTCTGCAGTTGCTGGGACCAAGGCTTTGCCTCTTGCTTGCTGGCTGGGCACTCAGGTGACATAATTTTGAGAGATTAGGGTAGAGGACTCAAAATCCAATTCAAGAGTACAGCCAAACCACGCATCCTTTCTCAGAGGGATTGTGTAGACGAGATCTCATGGAAGTGAAGTGTGCCGGTGGCCTGGGTGGATGTTGGGAGCCTCCCCTTGTTTCTTTTCCTTTGGGAAAGGAAGGCTTGCCCGTGAGCCCGTTGCGGCACGTAAAAAGCAGCAAATCTAAAGTGTCCACCTGTTGGTTAGGGTGGAGCGTGTGCCCCGCACACCGTCTTGGGTGCTGAGAGTCCAGACAGAGCACTTGGGATCTCTGTCCTCCTGGGATCGAGCCCCACATCAGGCTCCCTGCTTGGCGGGAACCCTGCTTCTCCCTCTGCCTACTGCTCCCCCTGCTTATGCTTTCTCTTTCTCTCTAACAAATAAATACATGAAATTAAAAAAAAAAAAAAAAAAGAAATCCTATTCATTCCGAGCTGGGTCCCTTTGTCCCGGTTACATAAGGCTGCTCTGCGGCCTCAGCCCTCGACCAGTGCCTGGCCACCTGCGCCCAGTTTACGCCTCTACCTGTAGTGGCCCCTTTTCGCCACTCAGCCATTTACTGTCATGTGTGGCTCTGCTGCTGCCTCCGGGGTTGCCAAGTATACTGATCCCCTTCTTGTATTTCAAGTGGAAGTCCTTCAGGCTGCTGCTCACGCTTGCTTGGCAGTGTCCTGCTCTCTCCCTCTCCTCCCCAGACCTCAAGGGGTGTGTCCTCCCCTCCCTCCCCAAAACCACGCGTGCATGGAGCCTGCCTCGCACAAGTACTCGAGGCCTGCTTCTGCTGTCCTAGGCCCGTAACAGAGACGGAGGCTGCAGCATCTGCTGGCTTTTCCCGGTTCGACTCCCACTGATGACGGTTTAGTTATTGTTCAATGTGGAGGAGGCAGATGAAGTGCTCTGTGATGTCCGTAGGTAATTCGTTGTCAGGATCAGTAAGGACTGAGGCTCAGCTGGGAGCTGCGCATGGGGACTGGGGTGGAGAGCTGGTAGTGAACGGGCCCTGCCTCCGCGGAAGGTGTCTGCCTGGAAGGGTGGCGCTGACAAGAGGCGCTCTTCTCATCGCTCCGAAAGTGAACTTGTCTTCCGTACCATGCGAATATATTCTCTGCTGCGGGACAATAGAACGGTAACATGATCTGTTCACTTCATTGGCTTGTGTGTTGATTGCAAGAAGGTGGCAAGATGGCAGGGAGCCCTTCTGGAGTCTAGAGGGGAATGGCAAGCAGAACCCAGGCAGAACTAGGTGCTTTTGCACGCTGCCGGCTGAAGAAGCCAGCGCCCCCTGGTTTGAAATAATCCTTTCTGTGACCTCTTTGCCAACCCTGGAGGTGGTTTCATTGACAGCCTTCTCTGGATGTGTCTGAGCCCATGGTCTCCCTACCTCTGTGATGTGGCCGTCCAGGCAAAGCCGCCAAGGAGGGTCAGGCTCAGAGCTGGTGTTCAGTGGGGTCTCTCCTTTACCTGTCAGTGGAGACGGTTTTTGCACTTAGAACTTTATACCCACATCTGGAAAGCTTAGAGGCAGGATTCTTCTGCACATATTGAAATTGGTTGTACCGTTGACCCTTGAACAACACAGGCTTGGATTGCGTGGGGCCATGTACACGGGGTTATTTATTTATTTATTTTTGGTAAATACCAAATACAGGGCTATAAATTAAATATATTTTATCTTCCTTGTGATTTCCTTTTTTTTTTTTTTTAATATTTATTTATTTAACTCCTCTCTGCACCCCCTGTGGGGCTCAAACTCATGGCCCCAAGATTGAGAGTTGCAAGCCCTACCAGCTGAG
Organism: Mustela putorius furo; assembly: GCF_011764305.1. Taxonomy (NCBI): domain Eukaryota; kingdom Metazoa; phylum Chordata; class Mammalia; order Carnivora; family Mustelidae; genus Mustela; species Mustela putorius. The sequence goes on along the minus strand of NW_025422010.1, from coordinate 5,801,891 downwards.
CCAGACGGTGGGCCCCTTTGTGATTTTGTTAATACCATTTTTTTTTCCTGTATCTTACTTTATTTTAAGAATATGATGTATAGTACATGGGGTGCCCAGGTGGCTCAGTCGTTAAGCATCTGCCTTTGGCTTGGATCAGGGTTCCAGGGTCCTGGGATCGAGCCCCACATCTGGGTCCCTGCTCAAGGGAAGCCTGCTTCTCCCTCTCCCAATCCCCCTGCTTTGTGTTCCCTCTCTCGCTGTCTCTCTCTCTGTCAAGTAAATAAATAAGTTTTTTTAAAAAAAGAATATGAAAATAATATATGAATATAAGAATATAATATATATAACATACAGAATAAGTGTTAATGAAGGCCAACAGTAGGCTATTAATAGTTAAGTTTTAGGGAGTTAGAAATTAGAGATGGATTTTTGACTGTCCAGGGGTTAGTACCCCTACTGTCTGCATTGTTCAGGAGTCAACAGTGTATATGCATAGGGATCTCAGCCGTGAACCCTGAAGTCCAAACTCGTATCTAACTGCCTGTCGGGCATCTCCAAACCTGTGTCGAAAAACCATGTCCTGATTTCCACTACACCTGATTTCCCTCTGGTTTCCCCCACCTGCCCTTCGCTGCACCGTAGCAGTAACAGCATTCCAGTCTGCCCAGTGAGTCAGGTCACCCATCTGGGAGGCCTCCTTGACTCTTTGTGTGTGTGTGTTTCGTCGTTTCCCTTATTCCATCAACAGATCCTCTTTGTTCTGTCTTCCAAGTTGGCCCCAAACCTGCTCACTTGTCACTGGCATGGTTGCTGGCAGCTCAGTGTGTCCCTTCCCGACTCAGGCCAGAGTCTCCTGGCTGGCCAACCCCTGCTCCTGCCCAGTGCCCCAGGAGTCTGGTCTCAGCTCAGCAGTTGATGGGGGCTCTGGGGTCTGGCAGTCCTCCCTCTGCAACTCTTCCCCATGGGCCTTTGTGCTTGCTCTGCTGAAACTCCCCCTTGGGGGCCCCATGTGGGGGCACTCCATTCAGTCCTCAGTCTGGTGACCCTCCTCAGGTGGCTGTCCCGGACCTTGGGCCCTGCCCGGACCCTGCCCCGGTTTTCTCCATCTGTTCACATGCTGGTTGTTTCTCCCCACCCCCATCCCTGAAAAGTAAGTGTGGAGGGGGGGTGGGTGTGTCTCTTTACCTCTTGTTCCCAGGAGGTGCCCAGCAGCAGCCTGGGGACCACGGTGCATGTGCAGGTGAACTCGGGTGGGGGAGGGCAGATCAGTGGGGGATATGGTGCCGCTGGGGTGAGCCGTGAGCCATACTCCTTCCTGGGTGGAGCTACTTCTGGGTGCCGGGTGTCTCCCCCTCAGTTACCACGGGTCACGTCAGACCTCAGTGCAAACAGAACGTCCTGCCAGAAGGGTTGAAGTACAGCCATGGAAGGGAAAGAGGTGCAGAGAGGCTGGCACTTCCCAGGCGACCTCATTGGCATCACCCCTCCCACTCCTTGCCTCCTTGGGCTTTACTACTCACCTGCATGAAAGCTCTGTGCTACTGTTTCTTCCCAAAGCAAACTATCTGCTAGGAGCTAGGAGAAGCCATTGTTTCCCAGATAGGCTCTTGCCTTCCCTCTCTCCTCCTGCATTTAACTCGCTGGTTAAATAAATTATGGATGAATCGGGTACTATTTCTATGTTTCAAGAAAATTGCTAAAACTGTAAAAGATCATCAGATTTATTCATTTTAGTAAAATCGTCATAGGTACACGTTTTCTCTTCAGACAGCATGTCTCTATTATAATCCTGCTTTCCCTCAGCTGTTTTCTTCTGTTCTTGGGATCAGGAAAAGTTCAGAATGGAGAAAGATGGTCTGTGAATCTTTTTTTCCATCTTTTCACCAAAGACCAAGTGTTTGACAGTTACCTGGAGGTTTGAGTCATCTTCCAGACATCGGACTGTGCTTTTATTCTGGGATTAGGTCCGTCGTCTTGAGTTTTGTTTTCTTGCCTCGGATTTAAAATCCACAAGGATGTGTACCTCGTGGAACAAGGCAAAAAACCCCAAATGAGACAAATTTCAAATAGTGGCAAATAGTACAATAGTGGTTTATTTCTGCTAATGGTTTTTAGCTTGTGTGGTATATCAATGCATGCTAGCCTTGCTTGTGAAGGAGATGGGCAGCCGAGGACGGGTCAAGGTCTCTGCTTTGCAGGTTCTTCCCTCCCATCTGGACCATACCTCTGCAGTCCTGCCTGACCCAGGACTAGACATGGCTCGTCCCAGGTTGGGTGGCTTTTCTTGGGACCAAGCTCCAGTCTTTGCCTCCGTCAGGAACCTGATTTAAATGACACAGACACATGTACCTCCATCCGGAATACACCGGAAGCAATTGCAAACAGGACGTTAAAAATAGATGTCTTGCAGTATAATACTAAGGGTGATTTAAAAATTTTTGCCTTTTCTCCTTTTCCATCTTTCTTACAAGGATCATTTTTATAACAAGAAAATTCCCAGTGAACTTGGTTTCCTCAGGGTGTGGAATAAGAGTCAGTTTCTAAAACGTTGTGGAAAACAATTTGATGTGTGTCTTTTTAAGCGTTTTAGAAGCACGGGTGGTGTTGCTATGGGGATGGTAAGGTTTACTCTCTACAGAGAGCGGTTCCATCTGGCACCACACGCTCCCTGAGCCAAGCTGGGCAGTCCTACGCACAGCAGAGTTTCTCATTAGATGTGGAAACAATTACACATAGCATCATGATTCCATCTTTTTTCCCCCTAAATCACCATTTAGCTCTGATCGAATGGCAGGACATGATGCCAAACTGCTTTCTACAGCCTCTGACCTCCGTGCCTGTCGTCGCCTCTGAGACGAGTGCATGGCTTACAGTCGGAAGGGGTTCCGTCTTTGCTGGTGGAGCTGGGTTGCTTCCTGAACACGGTGCACGGTGTTGTACCTTGATCACATGGGGATTCATTTTCTTTTGCGGACGTGGAGACATCTCTTTGAGAGGCATTGTTGGCTGCCCCCTCGAAACCATGGCTTCCTTCCCTTCCTGCACTTGTTTAGAACCCATGGGGGTCCCATCTCAATCAGAGATGAGGTTTTGACATTCTGCTCGGGGGGCGTGGTGGGGACGTGAAGCATGCAGATCGAGTTCAGTTGTACATTCCATGGAGAATGAAACAAAGTGCTCAAGAAAAGCAGTAGGCTTCTCTTTGTTCATCTTCTGTTATCCTTGGGGCCTCATGGGGCTGATGTTAGTGGTGGAGAGGTGGGCGTGGGGACGGCTGATGGCCAGCTGGTTGTAATTGGTGATATTCTCAGAAGTCTGGTGGGGACCCTGAGCTAGATGTCTGGGGAACCCCATGTTGTTGCAGCTTTTGGTCTCCTTTTGGGGGTGTGCTCTTAGTCTAGTTCTGGTACCCTTATCTGGGAAATGGGGGAGTGGCGGTGATGCTTGCCTTCTCAAAAGGTTATTGTGACCATTCGATAAGATGGTTCAGGTGTCTGCTTTGAAAAGCAGAGAACTGAGTTCTTGAATGGTGCGTTGCCCCCATGTCTTGACCACTTGCGGGGTCGCTGTGTGTCCTGCTGTGTCTGGCCCACTTCCTCTGATGATCTGATAGGACATAGTTCTATCATATCATCGTGGATGGCCTCTTAGTACCTATAACTTCTAGCTTAGGTGTTCATGATGATGGACTGGTAGATGACTGCTATAGAAGAATGCTGTTTCATTCTTGCCTTGGTGACAAGGGTGATAACTTCACTCAGCCCTGGGATCATTTGGAACTAGGGTGGTTCTACTTAATGGAAAAAGCAGCTGGAGGACATTCTGGAAACATGGATTCTTATTCCCAGTTCTGTCCCCAAGCAGCATTGTCCCCAAGCAACTCAGTATCTCGTCCTTCAGTGGATGGGATTGCTTGACTGCCCTGGGACTGGTACCATGGACACTCCAGACCTCTGGGCTCAATTCCCCCACTGAGAACTCCCCTCACGTCAGCCTTGCTGTCTAGCATTTCTTGTGCATTATTTTATTTTGTTCATTTAATTCATTTGTGGGCTTGGGTAGTGCTCTGTCATACACGCTGTTAAGATCTTGTCTCCAAATGAGCATCTGGTGTGGAGCCTGGTGGCTCCCTGGGCCCCTCCTGGCTTGCAAGTTCAAGGACTCTGGTTACTTGAGAATCATAGCTCTTGGCCTGATTATAGACGACATGGGCAGTGGTGAGGAGCGGTTCCCATTCTGCCTTTTCCCATTAAGCACGTGCTCTGAAACTCCGCTGAAAACCCCAGCAGCTACTGGGACCCAGAAACTTAATAACAACACCCAGTATATCTGCCTTTCTTGAGTTGTAGGGTATCCTGTCACTTTGCCCTCCAAGCTCCAGAAGAGATCTAGGAATTCTCTTTTTTAGTTTCCAAGATAGAAACTGGAGACAGAATCTTAAGGACTGGCTGTCTGGCTTGTACCCTTTAGGTGTTAGTTCCTCTTGGAGTTCCTCTGCTCACTGGAAGGATATTGGCATTTCCAGCGCTGTGCAATCTTTTGTTGTTTCTAAATACCCTCAAAGTCCTTCTGGATGGCACTCAAGCCTTTATTTGGGTTGTTCATTTTCACACCAAAGGAAGACTTCTGTATCTTACCTTGCATGCTGAGTTTCTGTGCTAAGCCAGGAGGGTCCCCGGTTAGTTAGAAGAAAAGGGTGAACAAGAGAGATGTGCCAGTTAGGGCATTTTACATACACCAAACCAAGAGCCGGCCTGATGCAGGGAAGGGGATGTGGGCTGTGGAGTCCCACTAACCTGGGTTCCAGTCTCTGCTGAAATGCATACCGAAGGTGTGTTACTTTTTAGGATTCTGGAGAGACTAAATGAGGCCATGCCTGGGGTGGGGCCAGCACACGGCTGAGACTGGTGGCTGCCTGTGTTTGGAGTGTGGAAAGACATGTTTATAGAGCTGGATTCAGTCTGGCTGTCAGACGGCGTGGCAAAGGCCAGGCTTGCCCACGACCCACTGGCCCCAGCCCCTGCCCTAGCAGAGCTCACGTGGCGGTTTCTGCACAGAGTTTAGCCGATAACTGCTTGCTGATTGCTCCTAACTGGTTGGATAGGGCATTTGTGTCCTCAGACCCAGCTTGCCTGGTGGAAGGGGAGAGGGTCCTGGAAATGTTAATGCAGCTAATCCAATGAGATTAGCCTCCTGAGCTGAGGGATTTGAGGGAACAAAGGGTATTGAAGGGACCACTTAGAAGTTTAAACAGACTCTGTTCTCCCTTTTCACCTACGTCTTGTATAAGGATTTCAATAGCTCCTAAATGAGCTGGCCTGAATGGCAGTAGCGCCCTTTTAAATTCTAATTAGCTGGTGAATTAACTAGTATGAATTTTGATTAGTTAGGATGAATTACAGGTATTAATGATTGTACAGTCTTAGAGCAAATGAAAGTAGCGGTTTATCCAAAGGGGGCTATGGCCAGTCGTCCGGCCAGAGGACTTTAAATAGTCTCAGAAAGACCGTGTTCTCTTTTCACACCGCATTCTTCACCCTTTAAAGCCTGGGACTGGAGCAGCGTGAAGTGGGGAGGAGACTCGGCCCCCTCGCTCTCCTTGGTGGCCCTGGAAGGAGCACAGCCCGCATGGTCTGTAGCTGGCAGGCCTCCAGACGCCCTCTGCAGTGCACCCTGCCACGCGGCTGCACAAGCTTCCTTGCTAGAAAAGCCAACGGCTATAGCCTTTTCCTCCCAGGGCCGGCCTTGACCTGACCTGAAGCTGCAGTGTTCATGTTCGCAGCGGCTGGCACTAGCCCCTCTCCGCGTCAGTGTCTGGTGTAGGTTGGTCGGGGGTGGGGGGGCTGAACCTGCTTGGCTAAGGAAGGGAATTCCTAAGTATATCAATATTTCCTTGGCCTTGCCCTGTTTCAGACAGCCTTGCACATGGACACTCATTACATGGTTACATAGGAGAGTGTTTTAAAATACCCAACACGGATCCATTTCAGTGACGGTGATGGGTCACATGTGTGTGATCAGGGTGTTCTGGAAAGAGTTGCCAGCTCATTTACAAAAGGCCTCACGTGGTCTAGTATGCTGAAAGTCCATCACCTGATGGGCAGGGGCTCTGAACTGCAGGCTTAGTGCCCCTGCCCTCCGCCAGGCTCTCACTCCCTACTCTCTTGTCCTTCCTCTGGTGGCAGATTGTGGCCTAGTCTCGTGCTTTTTGGCTGAGAGACAATTGGCCTTGTTTTATGCAGGCTTGGTCCCCTGCTCCTCCATTTTGTGTCCTGTTGGGCACCTTGTATGGCACGGTGCTAGTTTACGAGGACCCAAAGACATGTGAATTTCAGCACTGGACCTGGTGCTTCCTGTGTGATTTCCCATCGTTGTGGATTCAGGAGTTTGGCCAGGACACTCTTCTCAGGGCCGCCCACGTGGTCTTCAGCAGTTCTAACGTGCATCATTGCTCTTAAAAGAAAAGCTTTGGTGCTCTGAGAGTTGAGATGGGCCAGAGATCCCAGCTAAAGAGAGTGTGCAAAGCCTTGGCTATACTGATTTTAACATGGTTGGACCGTGGGTGTGTCTCAGGGACAAACATTGAAGAGGGAGCAAAAGATGAATTCAGGCCCAAGGCTTTCTCACCGAAAAGCTGCTGTTTGTGGGCCCTGATGGTTAGCTAGCCTCACCACTTCTCAACCCTCACTGACCAGCTGGCTGTTGCAAGGGTGACTCTCTGTCACACCCTGCCCCACCCCGCCACCAGCCAGGTTCATCTCATGATGGAGCCTTTTGGATGTTGGTTTCATGGGACACTACTGAGTTCATCCAAGCATATCCTACATCATAATCACTCCTGGTAGAGGCCAAGAATGAAAAGGGTTCATGACTGAGAGACTCTTGTATACCACAGAGTAGGCTGGCTTTCTGGAGAAATGGTTGACCACTACCTCCACACTTTCTGCATGAGACAGGATGACCCTGTTGAGCTATCTGGAATGGTTTCTGTTGCCGGTGCTGGTCATCCTCTGCTGTGGGAATAAGGCTCAGATCAGACCCCAGAGTCTAGTTTCATCACATTTGAGAATAGCTCAGACCTATGTCTCCATCAGAGAAAAGATCCCATAGGAGAGCTTGGATATGGTTGTTTCCTATTTATTTCTTTATGCATGCCCAGCTTTCTTCCAGAAGTGATTTAAAGACAGCTTAAAAAAATACCTATAGTGGGGCGCCTGTGTGGCTCAATGGGTTAAAGCCTCTGCTTTCGGCTTGGGTCATGATCCCAGGGTCCTGGGATGGAGCCCCGCATTGAGCTCTCTGCTCTGCAGGGAGCCTGCTTCCTTCTCTCTCTGCCTGCCTCTCTGCCTGCTTATGATCTCTGTCTGTCAAATAAATAAGTAAAATCTTTGAAAAAAAATACCTATAGTGTTGGGGTGCTTGGGTGGCTCAGTCGTTAAGTGTCTGCCTTCAGTTCATGATCCCAGGGTCCTGGGATCAAGCCCTACATCGGGCTCCCTGCTCAGCTGGGAACCTGCTTCTCCCTCTCCCACTCCCCCTGCTTGTGTTCCCTCTCTCGCTGTGTCTCTCTCTTCCAAATAAATAAATAAAATCTTTAAAAAAAATACCTGTAGTGTTAAAATAATAATACAAGATTGAGGTTTTTAGGAAAAAGAAAATACGAGTTTCAGGAGTTTTATTAAACCAGAGGAGTGCTTCAGACATGTTGATTTCTAGAATCCTTTCTTTATACGTGTCTAGGAAAGCCCATCAGAACAATTTTGTTGGGGATTCCAGTATTTCAGGTTTTACCAAAGAAAAGGAAATATCAGGCGACCTCCATACCAGTTCACATTTCTTTTACAGATAAGGGGTTAAGGTTTTTAGGACGTGTTCTCTAAATAGGCTCTTTAATTCCTACTGGTGTTTTGGTTTCAGGCCTGGAGCTGTGTTTGGGTGATTAGTGACATCTAATTATGGGAGGGCAGGCAAGAGCTTTATAGACTCGAGTCGGATACAGAGGAACTACCTTCGAGCACTGACTAATGATTTTCATTAGGAAATGGATTTTTCAGTTCAATAATACAGAGGCTGATAATATTTTACCTTTTGAAATATGGCCATTCTGGAATAGTATGCAGTTTCTGAAGTGCATAGAATAAGAAAGAAGAACTAAATGTAAAAATGGTCTATTGTTTTACTAACTCTAATAAAAGTGACTTCCAAGTAGTTTATTTTAATATCATCTAAGAGTTTTGCGTGGCCTTGCATTCAGCTCTGACCCCATTTGGCGCAACTTAATTTCAGCTGTTAAACAGTTAGAGTCCCCCCCTTAGGTCCAAATTGGTGTTGTCATCTTATTTATCAGGAGCAGGGGCGCTGACTGCTGCTTGAGCCTCTAGTCCAGCTTGTCTACAGAGGCCCAGCCCTCCCAGGGCACTGGTCTTGCCTTTGTGCCTTTGTTCCCACCTCCCTCTGTTCCATGTTCCCTATTGGAGTGTTTCTGAGCTGTCTTTTATGATAGAAGCACTTAGAGTCTTTGTGTCTGATTCCAGCTGATCTTAATTTGCAACTGGGCCATGATTTCTTTGAGTGCCACCTTGCACTGGGTCAGCCCTGGTCCTCCCTGCTGGAGCTGGCCTCTGCCACTTCCCAGGCTATGGGCACGCTATGAACTTCTGTAGAATGGGCATAATCACACCTCTCAAACTGTGAGGAGGAAACCTGAGGCAAAGTATGGGGACAACATTCGAAACTTCACATCTGCATCCATCCATCCATCCATCCATCCATCTGCCCAACTCCACCTGCCTAGCATTTAGTAAAATAAATTGCAAAGTATAAATAAATTAACATTACAGTGAAGAACTCTAGTTTTCTTTGTTACCTACCTATGCCTCGCTTTTTGTTATTACAGTTAACTGATTAACCTTTAAAATCTTGAAATATTATTTATTTATCCACATGGAATATATTATGGTTGATAGGATCACTTACATCTACCCTGCAAGTGTTGCCATCCAAAAGTTGTGAGCTCAAGCCCCACATCGGGTTCTGTGCTGGGCATGGAGCCTGCTTAAGATTCTCTCTCTCCCTCTACCTCGGCCCTTCCCTGCCCCCTCTCCCTCTCTTAAAAAAAAAAAAAAAAGTAAAATTTAATAAATATTTAGAAAGTGCATATCACTATGTCTCATTAGCAATTTTTTCAGATGCTTTGGAAGAGCAAAAGCCCACAAATTATCTCTGTCCCATGGACCTCTCATTTTGGAGGGGGGGGCTCACTGCTTTTTTATGCACACAAGATCCTTGGAGAGCATTGTCATCTGTCTCATTTTGGAGGAGATGATGGATGGGTTCCCAAAAGTGGAGATATGTCATATTGTCAGTGCCATAACGGGAAAATGTCAAGAAATGCTTTTCAGGGGAGTAGTTTCTATGAAGTGTATACATAGGAATAACTCTGACTTTGAGGGACCATGTGTGCCACCCAGTGGGTTCTGGACCTTGTAAAGCTCTGACTATGCTGTGGCCTCACCCCCTGGAAGACATGCTTAATTCCACCTTGGCCCACCATAGGTGAGCTCTCACTGAGGAGTACCAGGGATAATGGGGGGAGATTCGAGGTGAGACAGGCAGGTGAGGGGAGAGGTTTTTTTTTGTCTTTAATTAACATAAAATGTATTATTTGTTTTAGGGGTACGGGTCTGTGAATCATCAGTCTTACACAATTCACAGCACTCACCATAGTACATATCCTCTCCAATGTCCATCACCCAACCACCCCATCCCTCCCACCCTACTCCCCTCTAGCAACCCTCAGTTTGTTTCCTGAGATTAAGAGTCTCATATGATTTGTCTCCTTCCTGATCCCATCTTGTTTCGTTTGTTCCCTCCCTTCCCCCCATGAACCCCTGCCCTGCCTCTCAAATTTCTCGTATCAGAGAGTTCATATGATAATTGTCTTTCTCTGATTGACTTATTTCACTCAGCATAATACCCTCTAGTTCCATCCATGTCATTGCACATGGCAAGATTTCATTTCTTTTGATGGCTGCATAGTATTCCATTGTGTGTGTGTGTGTGTGTGTGTGTGTGTGTGTGTGTATCTCACATCTTCTTTATCCATTCAGCTGTTGATGGACATCTAGGTTCTTTCCATAGTTTGGTTGTTGTAGACATTGCTGCTACAAACTTTCGTGTGCATGTGCCCCTTCGGATCACTACATCTGTATCTTTAGGGTAAATACCCAGTAATGTGATTGCTGGGTCACAGGGTAGCTCTATCTTCAACTTTTTGAGGAACCTCCGTATTGTTTTCCAGAGTGGCTGCCCTAGCTTGCACTTTCTTCACATCCTTGCCAACATCTGTTGTTTCCTGACTTGTTAATTTTAGCCATTCTGACTGGTGTGAGGTGTGGTATCTCACTGTGGTTTTGATTTGTATTTCCCTGCTGCTGAGTGTGATGTTGAGCACTTTTTCATGTGTCTGTTGGCCATTTGTATGTCTTCTTTGCAGAAATGTCTGTTCATGTCTTCGGCCCATTTCTTAATTGGATTATTTTTTCTTTGGGTGTTGAGTTTGATAAGCTCTTTATGGATTTTGGATACTAGCCCTTTATCTGACATGTCATTTGCAAATATCTTCTCCCATTCTATCGGTTGTCTTGGTTTTGTTGACTGTTTCCTTTGCTTTGCAAAAAGTGTTTTTTTATTCATGCACTGGGAGCTGCCTGAAGTTCTTGCTGAGTTTATTCTAGTAGGAAATGCTACTACTTCTAATTAATATTCATGTAAGACTTTGCCAAATGCATACTATATGGATATTGTTGTCATCCTTGCTTTGCAAATGTGAAAACTGAGACTCCTCCGAGAGATTGAATGACACGCCCAAGTCATCCCAGGCCGGAAGTCATTGGCTGTGTTCCTTAAAACCTTCTTGGACCCTGGCTCTCTCACTTGTTGATAAGGGCTGTGGACAGCAGAGTTTCTCCATACAGGATGAGAGCAAGAAGCAGGATCCTTTCCGCTTCACGAGGAGCAAGAGAAGTGATACTGGTTCCCAGGTCACCTGCACAGACTGCAGCTTCTGGCTCCCAGATGTGAGCATGGGCCTGCCTGTTCCCGCTCTTGTCCTGGGCTTCTGCATGGACTTGCCTGCAGCCCAGTGGGAGGACTCTGGGAACATGCAGAGTGAGGAGGCGTGTCCTGCATGCCGTGGGACCCGGGGCTCTGTACGCTGTTGCTGTCATTACTCATTTCTGCAGAGTGGGTCTCTGCCTGGAATTACAAGGCGGGCACTGACAGATGTATAAGTAGATGCTCAAGAGCGCATTAAAAATGCATTGTTAAAAATGGATTCAATGTGTGAACCAAGATTGGCATGAAGGTTGGGTCCCTGTATTTTTAGAGGCTAATTAAAGTGCATGAACAATGATAAATTCAGATAACCCATATCATCTAAAATCACCGTAAAGCATTCACAAAAGAGCTAGTTGCAGGGGATGCTGTTGCTGCAGCCCAAGGGGTCCAAGTGGTCTGCCATCAAGTTCCCTCTGCTTTGCCCGGATAGAATCGGCCTGGGCCTGCGGCTCCTGAGCACCTCAGCTGTCTGGCACCCAGCACTGTGCATTTGCCATGTTTCTGCTGCCTTGAGTTTGGGGACACGTGTGGAGTTCTCCCATGCCACTTGTCTAAATCATTCACAGAAATCTGTGGTCACTTTCTGTAAAGTGCTTCACTGGTGATAGGGAGAGAGATTTAATACTGATGCGTGTTCACGCACCGAGGGTGTGCAGGTCGCTTCCCTTTCTGTGGCCCCTTCCCTCCTGTTAGGTGCAGATGCCACAGCCGGTTCTGGATGACCGGACCACAGTTTATTGGCTGGAGTAGGTATTAGAGTATGCGGTGTTCTTCACGATTCATGGTGATAGTGTTTGCCCTGTTTGTCTGTCTTTGGAAAACTGGCCTCCAGAGGTGAACTGTGGAGTGAGCTGTGTCAGAGTCTGTCTTCTCCCTCTGCAACATTGAACTGGTTTATCTGGAGGACCTGGTGCTCTGGGACCTGGTGTTCTGATATTCTGGCAGTCACACTGAGAAATGAGAACATGTGCGTTTAGTGATCGCAGGGTTAGTAGACTTGCAAGTTGGTCACAAGATCTATAACTCAGGATTTTGTAATATTCTTTTTTTTTTAAGATTTTATTTATTTATTTGACAGAGAGAGAGAAAGAGAGAGAGCGCACAAGCAGGAGGAGCGGCAGGCAGAGGGAGAAGGAGAAGCAGTCCAATGTGGGACTCGATCCCAGGACCCTGGAATCATGACCTGAGCTGAAGGCAGTCGCTTGCCCAACTGAGACACCCAAGTGCCCTAACTCAGTATTTTTGAAAGTTAGATTAGTTTTGTTCCTGAAAGTCTCTGATGCCTTTCTTAATCTACAAGCACTTAAAAAAAATTTCCTAGCAGCAAGTGTATATTCATTGCACACTGATACAATAATGGCATGCTAAGGGCAAAAAAGACCAGGATGAACTCAAGACCTTTAGGCATCATCATTCAGAACACATCCCTTCTCACCAGGCAGTCCAAACTGACCAGATTTTATTTTCCAATCTGACCAGCTTTTAGATGTCAGAAGGTAGTAGGTCTTAAGGGTTACAACTTTCAGGGTAGTTGCAGGATTTTAAAATCCGTATCCCTTCCCTTTCTATCACTAAGCCACTGCCTTTTTTTTTTTTTTTCCTGACTTCCTATCAATCACTTTGGAATAACTGTAGGTTTATGGAAGAGTTGCAAAGTAGCTACAGAGAGTTCTTATCACCCTTTACCAAGCATCCCCTAGTATTTCCAGTTTGCCTAAACACTGCATACTTACCACATTAACATTGTGATCCTTTTTCTTTTTTTTTAAAGATTTTATTTATTTATTTGACAGATGGAGATCACAAGAAGGCAGAGAGGCAGGCAGAGAGAGAGAGAGAGGGCAAATCAGGCTTGAGCAGGGAGCCTGAGGCTCAGGCTTGATCCCAGGACCCTGAGATCATGACCTGAGCTGAAGGAAGAGGCTTAACCCACTGAGCCACCCAGGGGCCCCAACATTGTGATAACTTGATCACGTATCAAGTTAACGCTGGTACAAAACGGCTAACTAATACCACAGACTTGATCTGGGTTTTACTAGCTTTTCTACTGAAGTCCTTTTTTCTGTTCTTGGATTCCATCCAGTATGCCACATTACATTTAGCCACTGCCCTTTTTTATTCTTCAAACAATTTTATTTTTAACGTTTTATTTTGGTAACATTTCCAACTCTCTAAAAGTAGGGAGCGAGTCTGCGTGGGTCATTACCCATTCGGAACTATGGTCAGCATATGGCTAATCACACTGTCCCACCAAATCTCGTTTCCTGTTGGGTAAGCTGGCCTTAAATGGGTCATTGTGACCCTACCTCCACAGTGCCTTTCCCACACGTGTACCCGCACCTGCGGGATATCACCTGGCATGCTTGCGTGTTATCATCTGGTCTCTTCCCAATGCTCGAGAGTTGCCGATACAGGCACCTTTATTTATTTATTTTTAAAGATTTCATTTATTTATTTGAAAGAGAGAATGACAGAGAGAGAGCGCATGCATGGGAGGGGGGAGGGGCAGAGGGAGAAGCTGACTCCCCGCTGAGCAGGGGGTGTAGGACTCAGTTCCGGGACCCTGGGATCATGACCTGAGCTGAAGGCAGACGCTTAATAACTGAGCCACCCAGGTACCCTGTTGGGACCTTTAAATGCAGACTCGGTTTGATCTTTTTCCTGCTTTTTGCCACCGTTTCCAAGAAGAAGGCTCTACATGCAAGGAATATGGAGGAGGATTTGTTGGAAATGTCTCTCTGGAGCCTTTGTTTGGCACTTGAAGTTTGTGTTTGTTACTTATGATGACCCAGCATGACCTCAAGAGAAGGTCCATTCTCCTAGAGATATATGACTGTGAGAGCCAGGCTAGAGGGCAGCATCTCACAGCACAACCAACGGCTTTAATTCCGTGTTACAAACCTCCCCCTCCTCCCCCCCCCCCCCCCCCCCCCCCCCCCCCCCCCCCCGCTTACATCACCACTTGCATGCTAGGGTGTGGAAGAGTTACCGCTAGCTGCAGATGGACTCTTTTCTGCTGGCGGGCTCTCTTTCTTATTCCTTCCCCCTTTTATTAGCTGGTGCCAGGCACAGTCACCTCATTAACCTCTCATTAGGTTAGGTATTATCGGGTAATTGTTTGTTGAGTGAATGAATGACCACCAGACTACCAATAAATAGGTATATGCCTGAGCTACTTCACACCAAAGTGTTAATAGCTGTTAGTGTTTTCAGAATTGACCCCTTGGGATTATTTACATTTTAAGGAGCTGGTATCTTGAGGAACAATTGCTTAATCCAAATGTGGAATTCCTGACCTGTGGCCCCAGTGGGGAAGGCTAGGATGCCTTTCTTATGGGTCTTCAAAATAAATATTGTGGCTTATATGAAAACTCAACTCTGAAAATGATGCAGATTGAAAAGAATATTATTTTTGTGGTTGCGCAGAAATGATTCGAAGGGGACTTGGGTCTTCTAGCGATAGGACGTGTGGGACACCTTCTCGTGTTGGAATCAGAACAAGCCTCCTTGCCGAAAATGAAGTTTTCAGGGAGAAGTGGACGTCATTGCTGAAGCTCAAATGCAAATAGGCATTTATTCCTTCAGCAGTCATTTATTGTGTGCATTCTGCCTGGGGCAGCAGGGTTTTGGGGACCCAAGGGAGGGCCACAGCCTTGTGTTGGACCAGGTAACTGACCTCTGCTGCACATGAGATGTACTTCCAGTAGTCATTGCTAATATTATTATAATGAATTGAAACCCAAGACTGATGACAGGGTTGGCACTCCAGTCATTCCATTGGAAGTGGGTGGGTCCCCAATGCAGCCTTAGGCACTGGGACTGCTGGACATGTGGGGGACAAGGTCCAGCCTCTGTCCTTAGTCATGTTCAGAATTAGGAATTCCTTACAGGTAGATGATGATGCATTTGTGTGTGTGTGTGTATGTGTGCGTGTATGCATCTGTGACATATGACTGGGACATTGTATCTCTGTGGCATCACATAGCGTCCTCATGTGAATTATTGGTCCGTCCACACTTAGCAGGATGGAATCTCTGCGCTGACGTGTGTGGCAGATATCTGAATATGTGGTACGTAAAGGCTGTTGAAGAATGTGCAGAAGCTGTCATGACAAGCTAGGGTGCCTTTGGCTGATATTACAGGCAAGGCTCCCACGAAATGTTTAGAAGCAGCCTTCTTTGCAGTCTTCCTTCCATGTCCACAGTCACGTCTGCACAAGGACATTGTAAGCTGGGCCCTGTTCCCGTGTAGTCCCCATGTGGTCTTGTTGGGTTTTTCTTCTGTTTATTTTGTATCTCGGCACTTTGCTTGTTTTCCAAACCACTGGCTGCACCATGAGGCCTCCGAGAACAGATGGCACGAGACAAACTCATGCTCCTGTGTTAGCAGGGGCAGCCAGAGGGTCCAGGGTCCAGGCCTGCCTGCTCTTGGCACACGGCCTCTTCCACCCCCATTCCCAAGTCCGAGTTGTTTCTGCCTGGCCTGGGCTCTGGAGGCAGGATCGAACGGCGGGCTGTCCCAGGGGAGCCCCAAGGGGTGGATGCCTTCAGTCTGGAGGCACTGAGGTACAGAGGAGGGGTGCAGTGGTGGGGGGCGGGGAAGTGGAGGGAGGAGTGTCAGGTGTCACAGCTGCCAAGATGTGGGGAGCGGGCACCAGGGGCCAGAGCCTCCAGGTGACTAGAGGCAGTCGTTGTGGGGGACAGCCCGACATGTTTTTGTCTGGTGCCATTCTAGGGCTTAGGCTTATTACTGAAGTATGTCCTTTGCTTCATATCTTTATAGAGATGTAATAAGAATCAAGGAGGAGTAATATTTTAAAAATCCATTTTTTTTCTTCTCTCCCTTCACTGTTTGATGAAATTTCTAAGCTTGCAGGTAAACTAGTATGAGGCTAAGCTAATAAGTCTTTCTAATGACTGATATAATACCAGCAGGCAAGATTCCTTTTGGGATTGATTGTGGCACATGGTGCTAATGGGGGTTAATTTGTAAAGGGAGGTACAGTGTGCATTACCTTATGAAATCTGCACATAAGAGAGGGAGAGAGACAGACACAACGAAAGAAGGAATGTATTCAGTGAAAACAGGAAAAGCTGGAATTCAGAATTGTCTTTTTGATATTCAAGTCCTAACGATCAGGCTGTGTCGTATTCTTATTTCTTTTCTGTAGACTCGCAGACACCTGCTCTCTCGATTGGGCACAGAGCACTTGGCCATTTACACTCCGGTGTCACTGACCATGAAACCTTTGCGTGAGTTCCTGACAAGCCTCTCCCTGACTCCGCGAGCTCAGCCGGACCTCACAGAGCTGACTGGAAAGTGGGGGAGAATGCAGGGATGGAGCAGTCCTGCGAATTGATGTAGACTTCTGAGACAGCTAGCGAGGGCGAGCATGAACCTGAGGGAGGTTCTGTGGTTTCCTGGGGTCGCTGGGGGGTTTCTGGAGGTGGGACCTGGGCGGTGAAGGACAGCCAGCCCAGGATAGGGACTCACACGAGAGGCAGGGGAACAGACTCAGCAGCTGGAAATGGAAAGTAGCATGGGCTAGGGGTCCTGCAGGAGGGCTAAGGGTTTTCTCTTCGGAGGCAGTCGGGTCTTAAAGGCTTTGGGAAGTCATCAAAGTGTTCAAAGCTGCAGGATGACAAGCTCTGTTCACTTGGTCGTGGTGTGGAGACCGGGCATGGGTATGGAAGGTCTCCCCTTGCACGGCCAAGGAAAGGAAGACGGGGCGCAGACAGGGCATGGATGCTGGAAGGCTGCTCACCTGATCTAGAGGGAATAGCTGGGCCTGAAGCTCCAGATGCTGTGTTTGCCTTCACGGACACATCCCATATTGTGTTTCTGAAAAGCTCCACTGTTAACCAAAGTAGGATTCTGTGTGCTAGGGGTCAGGGAACTTTATTGTTCAGGTGACATTTGGACAGGGACCCCAGGGAGTGGTCCATGTGGATATTTAGAATGATTTCTAGGCAGAGAGAGCTCTGTGTAAAGGCCTTGAGCAAGGTCGTGTAGCTGAAGAGGAACAGGGGCAAGGGAGAGTGAGGGGAGGGAGGCCAGGGGTGCGTGTGGGCTCGTGGTCCTGGAGGGCTCGGCTGAAAAGGCGCCATTCCGGGTGTGGAGCAGAGCAGTGTCTCCTCTGAGCTTCACAGGATCTCTGGAGTGAAGCGGGTGACCGTACAGGACCGTACAGTATCAAGTCCCAGGAGATGATGGTTTCCCAGGTCAGGGTGGCCTAGGTGGAGAGAATGAGCCAGGACTCGGGAGGCAGCATTTTGAGGATTTGGTGAGGGCTAAGAAAGACAAGCGTGCATCAGAGTTTTTGGCTGAGCGACTGGAGTTGTATCTTAGCAGGTTGGGGAAGATTAGGGAAGGAGCAATTTTGGTGGTTATTTGTTTCCTAAGGAGACAATTTTTCTTATGATAATAATAATTATTATCAATGATAGTAGTGATGTTATTTGGCCTACTTTTATTACTATGGTTTGTGGTCTTCTTGTTTCTGCCTAACCTTTGTGCACGATAACCTTTTAGAAAATGGCGTACCCCTTATTTATAGGACATTATGAGTCTTAGTCTTGTCCAGAAATCAAATGGAATTTCTTTGCAAGAAAGATTCAATTTAAAGCCCCTTGATTCCCTGGGGGAAGGGGTGCTGTGTGTACACAGCAGGTTGTAATGCTCTGTTATCCTATCGAAAATTAGAACAGTGATTATGTATGTTGACAGGACTCCGATCCATGAATCTGGTGGTGGGAACTTTGGGAAGCAAACGAAATCTGTTTGCTTCCTCTAAAAGCATTTTCCTGTGTCAGAGGTGGGTCCTATCCATGTTGGGAGTAGACCTCACTTGTCTTTTAAGCTAGAGCCTCTTTCCTTGCTCTGTTATCTGAGTCACCTCCCTGCGATGCTGGTTAGAAATGCAGACTTTCAGCCCTGCCTCTGTCCCACAGAACACAACCTGCTTTTTAACGAGGTCCCCAGGGGATTCATGCACCTTAAAGTTTGAGAAGTACTGAGTGAGAACAATGGTGTTTCTGAAGCCTGGCTTCAGGGTAGGCATTTCATCAGGACTGCTGGGTTTCAGTCCAGAGCTGGTGTGAACTGGGTCAAGTTAGAGAACGCCCCTAGTAGCCCCTCCAGCCGTCTGGCACCCTGGGGACGCTTTCTTAGAGAGACCTTTGCAAACGAGACCCCTGGTAAGCCTGCACGTGTAGGTATGTGTACGGGGCATACCTTAGAGAACCTTCTTTTTTCTAAGGAGAGGGTCAAAAGTAGGGTCAAAAGAGTGAGTGGATGGGAAAAGCCCAGGTGCCCGGGCATCTCACGATGCAGGTGCACTTGGTGGGGCGAAAGGAAATTCATATTGCTGAAACGAAATAGCTGTTTGATGCACTTATTTGGAAAACATTGCCCATAGATCTCAGAACTGTTTGTTGCATTTTCCTTAAACATTTCTCTTGTCAGAATGATGAGAAAATTGCCTGTGTGGGAACTCTGAGAAGTGCAAATTTGTTAATACCTCCTTTGACAATGGTTTGTATTCAGAGCTGTTTATGAGCTGTCACAAATCATTTCCAGTTAAAATATGCTGCCGTTAAATCAAGGAGCGGTGGAAGAGTCTGGGAAGATATGCATGGCCTCATGGCTCCAGCTCAAGAAGGGCCCAAGCACGGAAGCTGTGGGTCTGGTTTTTAAATTGGTGAATTGGATTGTGGAGTGAAAATCGTCTGGTTCCTGTGGAAAAGCTCTGTTTTGAAAATCGTCTCTGTTTTAATGCTCTTCAGATGGCTAATATTAAGGTGTAAGTTTGAGAGTCAGCCCTTCCTTCAATGGCCAGCACAGAGAGGAATTCAATGCCTGTCCTTTTGTTCTTTTATGATCGCGCTTGTCAGACTCAGGGGTGGTGCTGTTATCTGTTCTCCTCACTGCCGGAACGTGGCAAGCGTTTGCTTTCCTGCTAATAATGGTGCCTCTGCCCTGACCCATCGGTCCTACCCCATCCACCCTGTGCTCCTGGCGGACATTTGCAAGATGGCTGTCTGGGGTTCAGAGTGTAGCCTGCGGCCTCAAATTGTGAGAAACTTTGAGGTCCTGTCGGGTATTTTATTGTTGGTCTGGATGCTTTAGAGCAGTTATTCTCAACTAGAGGCAATTTTGTCTCCCAGGGGGACAATTGAAAATGTTCAGAGACGTGTTTGGCTGTCAGAACGGAGAGGCAGGAGGTGCTGCTGGCACCCAGGACACCAGGAATCCCGTAAGTGTCCTGCTGTGCACATGACAGTCCCCCCAACAAAGAATCCTCCAGCTTCAGTTGTAAGGAGTGCTGAGGTGAGAAACCCTGCCTTAAAGCTAGAGGCAGTTTTGACAGGTGGAAAAGTGGTGGGTAAGGTTCAGGACAATACCTGTTGGCCATGTAGTGGTTGAAAAGATGTCAGATCTCCAGTGTCTGCTTCATATTCAGAAAAGAAATTCCGTTGTCCCAAATCCATTTTTTTTTTTCTAACTGGGACAGATAGTCCCAAACTGCTGAGGTTCGGATGGTCGACTCCTTTATCAGAGGTAGCCTTACTTCTCTTCTTCTCTTTTGTGCTTCCAGAACATTTCGCTTGACAGTGAAGAAGCGCAAGTCTAAAGGCATAATAAAGCTTTTCTTTTTTTAAACTCTCGATTTGTCTCAATCAATGAATTCTATGAATTCTTTCTCGTTAGCATTAAAATGGAATCTGCTAATAAGATAGCCACTGGGACAATAGGGGAAACGCTGGAAATGTCATGCGTTTTCTTGAAGATTTTATGGTCACTGAATTTGGATATTTCCTTGTATTTTGCTTCCATGACTTCACAATTCAAGTCTCTAAACAAATGTTTACAGTTGACTAGAGGGAAGTCCAGGGTGGGGGGGGGGTGGAATGACCCCATCACCTGTGCCCTGAAGCTTCAACCCCTTCTCACAATTGTCCTTCTTTCTTCAACCAGGTCCCCTTAAAAGATTTTGTCATGGGTGCCCTTAAAAGATTTTGTCACGGGTGCCTGGGTGGCTCAGTAGTTAAGCGACTGCCTTCAGCTCAGGTCATGATCCTGGAGTCTCAGGATCCAGGCCCACATCAGGCTTCCTGCTCAGCAGGGGGTCTGCTTCTCCCTCTGAACTTCCCCCTTTCATGCTCACTCTAATTCTCTCTCTCAAATAAATAAAATTAAAAAAAAAAAAAAAGCGTGTGTTGCCTGATTACACCTTATAGAAATTTGTAGCTAAGAAATTTATTATAAAACTTATCAAGTTTATTATTAAATTTATGATAGGAAATTATTCATTCAGTATTTAGACCAACAGCGCTTCCTGGCTGATCACTAAGGCTGTGGCTCAGTCTTTCATGATATGGAGTTCCCCTTTCCTTGGCTAGATTACCAACAACATTCAGAGGAGTCAGAGAAAGGTTTATACCAAAACAAGTGGACTTTTAACTTCTTTAAAATGAAGTCTTCTCTGAAAATGCTCTCTGACGGGAACTCATAATTTTAATTCAGAATTGACTGGTACTGCCACCATACAGAACTGGACCCAGTACGATAGCAGACCGGTGGGTCCCGGGGCAGGTTGCAGCTTACCATCCCATGCTTGTTTCAGGGTAACAGCGTGTTCCTCTGTTGCTGGAGACTGCTTTTTTCTTGTAGCACCTCTGCAGTTTCACGTGTCTCCCATGAAAGGTGAATTTGCATCTACCTCCTCATTTCTGATCAACTTTTGGGTAGAGTGAATTTCAGTGTGAAAACATCCTGCAGTTGTAGCCCTTAGAGAGGTGCTAAAATACTAAATAAAAGAAACCACCAGCTGTAGAATGTTCTATTGTATAGTTTGTTAGATGGTTTTGATTCATTTTCTTCCAGTTGTTTCTTTAGCTTGTTTTTCTATTTTATGTTTATATTTCTAGCATCTGTCTACATTTCTATCATCTTTATCAACTCTCTATACCTTTTTTTTTTTACCTGTCTACTGTCTGCCTTGTCTATCTACTTTTATCATCTCTATTTCTGTCTATCCATCCATTTGTCTATGTATCTGTCTGCCTATGATCTCCATCTTTTTTTACCTATATATCATTTCTCCATCTATCATCTATAGCTGTTTATCTGTCATATCTATCCATCCATTCATCCATCCATCCATCCCTCCCTCGCTCCCTCCTACTCACAAAACTCAAGGAGCATGGATCCTACCTTCCCTTGAAAGAGAAAAGGCTAAAATTTATCTTCAGACACTAAGGGCACATACTGCTTTTTTATTGAGGGTCATTGCTTTTTAAAAAAAATTTTTTTTAAATTAATATATAATGTATTATTAGCCCCAGGGGTGCAGGTCTGTGAATCGCCAGGTTTACACACTTCACAGCACTCACCATAGCACATATCTTCCCCAATGTCCATAACCCAGCCACCCTCTCCCTACTCATTTCTTTGACCTACTGATTTTCATGTGTCAGCCCACGTGCTGCAGCTTTGGAAACACACCCTTTGCTGCCTGACCGCAGCGACAAACGTGTTCTCTTGTAGCTCATGGCTCCCCGTGACACACTACCTTCCCCGGCCTTTCAGGAGGCCTTTCGAGAGCTCTGAAGCCTTTCTTTGCCTTGGGAACCTAACTGGAAAAGATGGTCTTTTATGTGGTGTCCTGAACAGCTGACATGTAGGACAGCACTCTGCAAATCTTCCTCTAATCTGTTCTGAGAAATAGCTGAGTAGTATTGGTTTTACATGAACTTGACCACATTTGTTCATGTTTGGGGTGAATGGGGACATACGACAATTAGTGGGGAATGGTGAGATTCTAAAGTATAGTATTTCTGTGACTCAACCCGTTTTGATCAGGGTTTGCTTTTCTTCCATGTTGGCAGAAATTTGCAGACCCTTATGTCACCCCATCCGATCCTCCACTTTTCTGGGCTGCCAGCTTGCCTTCACCACTGCTTCTCAGGCAGTCTACTGACTGTCCCTCTGCGTTCCTCCTTTATAGATGAGGGTATGCTTACGAAATGGTGGGAGGAGTGTTTTCCAGAGCCCAACTACAATGCACTGTGTCTTAGAGTGGCAGGTTTCATGAAGTGAGGAGGAGATGCTGGGGGCATTTCGTCCTAGTGCCGGTAAACAGCAAAACTGCCCCAGCATTCCATTTGCCGGTGGAAAAACAGATCTCAGTGGGTTCTTGCTGTTCTGCTGACTGGGTGATAGATTTCCTTCATATTGTTTACCAAGAAAGAATGTGGGTTTGCAGCCAAGGACTTGGATTCCTGGTTCCTGGTGAACAGTTGTTAGAGTGCTCCGAGTCTCTTCATTTATAGAAAGACAGTTTCAAGAAAATGCTCTGTCTGGGACAGGATAGATTTCAGCAAGTGTTTTAAAACTCCCAGTTCATTTCACGCTGTGGGCTAAGAGTCCTTGCTGTTGGTCTCAGTCTCTGACCTTCAGAAATTTTGGGACTTGTTTGGGCAGCTATATCCCAAAGGAGGCCAGACCAGTGAGGTCCCCAGAGCTGGTGAGAAGCCCACCCGGGAGATTAACCAGTGGGTGAGAATTTAGGCAGTGTGGTTAGAAACTATGGTACTTCTATCCTACTTTCGAATTTCAGAGACCGTCTCTGGACTTTTCAAAGATATCTTCTCTGCTGAAGGTTGCCAAGACTCATGGCTTGGTAGGTGTCATTCCAGGTCTCTGCTCAGAACCTGTGGTCTGCCTTAGGAAGGGGACAATGGTGGGGGCCTTGAAGGCAGGAGTGCACATGCAGGGGGAAGTCAGGCAAGGGGGATGATGCCATGAGGACAGTGTGACCCACAGGGGTTTTGTATGTGAGAACTGAAGTCTGAATGGTACCTGCATTGTGCACTCCTGAGCGCCGTGGGCCAACCTTCCATCTCTGATCTCACAGATCTCACCAGAGCCTGGCAAGACCAGCAAGGGCAGCAGGGGAGGGACTGGGGCTCATGGAGACAGGAGCTGGCCAGGAGCTGGTGGTACCTCACTGCACCCACCCAGCTCTACCTAGTCCTAGCTTGTGTGATCTTGGATGATTCACTTAAATGGCCTGTGCCTCATTTTCTGCATCTGTAAGAGGAGGATGCTGGTAATCTGGTAATAGCATGGCCCACCTCATAGAGTTTTTTTTTTTTTTTTTTTTTTCCTCATAGAGTTCTTATAAAGATTTTGAGTTAATGTCAGGTGCTTAAGACATGGCTGACCTCTCCTAAGTGTTAGGATTATAAGTGAGGACACTGGTCCAGACTTTTTGGGGTTGGGGACTGTAACAGAACTCTGGAGCAAGTCTGTAAGCTGGTTGTTGAGTGCAGGACAGCCTGGTGAGGAGTCTGTAGGGTGCTTTGATGGAATCAGGGAGGGGCACATGACCCCATCCCTCCCATGGCAGATCAGACCCAGTTCTGCCTTTCCAGGCTCACTGCTGTTGGTCGGATGCCATTTCAAAGAGTAGTGGTAGGAGGGGGATGAAAATGGCTGTCCGTGGCTCTGCACAACTCAGGACCACAGGACCTGACCAGCCTGCCAGACGGCTGCTCTGTGTTAAGTGGCCACAGGAAGGATGGGGCCTGGAGATGAAGACGTTGGATGGCTTCCCAGCTCTCTGGAGTCCACATCCTCACAGTGGGCCTTGTTGCTTTTTTAAGAAAGACTATCCAGAACATTAGACGCATGCATATTTAACAATAAGTGTGAAAACATTTTAGAAACCTGGAAATTATTTTTGAGACATTTGCCGCCATTCAATGATACAGCATCCTTTATGAGTATAGTTAATTAAGAAGGGACTTTTTTTTTTTTTTTCTCCATAAATATCTCAAGCCCAGTGACTTAAGGTATAAATACCATTCTTGGGCAGAGAAACCTTTAACATGTGTTTTGTATTAGACACTGTACTGTGTTTCTGTGTTTTCCTTTCTATTCAAAACTGTGATGAGCACTAAGCAGTGTTTCATACTTTTCTCTGCAAATGGCTGTTCCTTGGGTTGTGTGAAGTAATTTCTCTATAGCCCTTCCCTTCTTCCAAGACTTTGAATCCGGAGTGATTTTTGTTTATGAAGCTTTCTGAGATGCATTATTGAAAAAGACAGTTGAAGAAGTATATCTGAAGAAAGCACATGGATGCATTTCACAACTGTGCTGTTTTATAAAAGCATTTAAATATAATCTTCCTGAATCTGGAAGCCTCCACGCTGGCTTACAAAAACGGACTTGAGTGTTTCAAGGTTGAGGCAGACACGGGCACATTTTTCTGTACAATGATAATAAAAGATCTCTTTTCTTTCCCCTGACTTAAAGCTGGTTACCCAGGCCAGAAACCTGGACCTGGACTGGCTCTCCACCTTCCTGTCTACACATCCAGCCTCTGGATCACCAAGTCCTGCCATTTTATTCTGAGTATTTGTTCACATGGCTTTTCCCATTCCTGCCTGTAGTGACTGCCTCCGATTCTTAGTGCTTCTTAGAGTTTCTGCAGCCGCCTCTGGATGGATCGCTATCTGACTTTGATCTCTGGTTTTCCTCTCCCCTCTGCCTAGGTTCTCCCCTGTGTTTCGGAGCAGAGGTTCTCAGACTTCAGTGAGTGTCTGAATCACCTGGAGGGCTCTTTATATAATAGTTTTTTTTTTTTTTAATTTATTTGACAGAGGTCAGAAGTAGGCAGAGAGGCAGGCAGAGAGAGAGGAAGGAAAGCAGGCTTCCCGCTGAGCAGAGAGCCCGATGCGGGGTTCGATCCCAGGACCCTGGGATCATGACCTGAGCCGAAAGCAGAGGCTTTAACCCACTGAGCCACCCAGGCGCCCCCTGGAGGGCTCTTTAAAGTGCAGTTTCTGATTTGGTAGGAGTGGAGCCTGACACTTTCCATTTCTTCCATTTTCCCGGGGGATGCTGATACTCCTGGTCGGGGACCCCCTGTGAGAACCAGTACTCTAGTTATGTGGCCCGCACAACTGATGTGTCACTGCCTCGCTTCAAAAGGCAAAGGCTGGACTTGCCGGTGTGGCCATGGGTCACAGTGGCCTGGTCTGGTCTCTGTCTCGGGGCTCCTCTCCCGCTGCTCCCTATTTCACCCCATTTCTCTAGCTACACCCCCGGTAGACCCCCTTCCTGGCTCCTCTGCCTGGAAGGCCACCCTCCTCTGTTGTGAAGCATGGATGTCAGTGGGAGAGGTGAGTACTTTTCTGGGCTCATCTTAACTCGGTAAAGTGCATAACAGGAATGAATTGTTCCACGGCACTCAGAAGCCAGTCATGCCACATCCCTATTTTTCTAGAGCAATTAGATCTCATTGGAGCCCTGACTCACCAGGAAAAGGAAGATGGCATCTACCAGTCACTCAGGGGTGGGGTGTGTACCTCAGGACTTGTTGCTCTTCCCCCTCGCGCCCACTTCATCGGTGGTGGGTCCTGTTTGCTTGGCACTCAGGCCACGTAGGGGGTGCCCTGGTGCCAGTCCGGGGGAGCCTGCTCTTCCTGTCTCCATCCCTTCCGCCTCTGCTCCCCCAGCCTCCTGTCCCGCTCCCCCACACGAGTTTAATTTGGGTTTGGACCTGTTTTTTAAATGTTGGTATGTTTAAGAATTTTAAGGGGGAAGCTTGTTAAAAATGCAGATTCCCACAACTCCACCTTAAGAGAGTATGACTCAAGAGCTGAGGTGGTGCCCAGGAGCGTGTGTGGTAATAAGAACGTTAGGCACTTTTGTAGTTGTCCCGTAGGTCATGGGCTGGGTAGCTCTTGCCTGGACCCTTCCTGCCTTCTCCCATTAGACCCAGAAGTCTAAAGGCCATTTTGCTACAAACAGTTAAGTCATTTGGCTACCCAGCTTGAGATTCGGGACTGGACCGTGGACACATGCCGCATGAAGCTCCCTCCCTCCGCTCCAGACTGCTGAGGCAGGCATAGCCTTGGAGACCAGTACACACCACAGAGCTAGGGAGGTACCCAAATCAGGGTTTGGCTTTTTGTTTTCTTTCAGGCATGATGCTCCCATGTCCAGAGGTGGGGAGGGTTCTCAGGGTCTCCAGCGGCTATCTTCTCCTGTTCTGGGCACGGCTTTGTAATTGGCAAAATGATCATCTCAGATGAAAGGAAAGCTGCTGAAGTGGCTCGCATTCATATCGGGATGGCAGCCGGTGATGGCTTTTACGTGGAAGGAAGGGAGCTGCTTCCAAGCGAGCCCAGCTCTGACGTCCTGGCTGGACTCCTGCTCTTGTCCCTGGGCCCTGTCCCCACCCCACCCCTTGGAGTTGCCTTCAGGGTGTTAGCTACAGTTTTCATCACAACCTCAAAGGGTGGTGAGTCACTGCCTTCGTGTAGAATTGAAATGAACAGAATTCCGAGTGAGAGCAGTTCTAAAACTTGCAATTTTTGTGTTCTAGTGAGATTGAAAAAAATCTGTGTTCACTGAACCATAGACCTACTTTCACATGGAGTCTCTACCTGTAATAACATCATTGTCTGAGCTCTGGGCTAGCTCTTGGCTACGTTCAGTAGGGAATCTTTGGCAAGGGGGGAGGCTGATAAAAATGTTCTCCCATGGCAATCCGAATTAGGAAGAAGACTTCTAAAGTCATTGTGTAGCAGCCTTCAGTTCTGTGTTTGGAAGATGTACTTTTACTTGAAAGGTTCAGATAATTAGCTGTATTAGAGACATTCACTGCATGTGAGAGTGTGGAGTCATGCACTTTTAAATGATCAGAGAAGGGGCGCCTGGGTGGTTCAGGTGGTTAAGCGTCTGCCTTCAGCTCAGGTCATGATCCCGTCGTCCCGGGGTCGAGCCCGGCATTGGGCTCTCTGCTCAATGGGGACCCTGCTTCTCCCTCTGCCCCTGCTGTTCCCTCTCCTTATGCTCTCTCGCTTCCTCTTTCTCTGTGTCAAACAAATAAATAAACTCTTAAAAAAAGAAATCAGAGAAATGTTTGGTACCTTTGAAAACAATACTCGCAGTGACTTGAGGCGTGCGTGCATGTGTGTGTGTGTGTACGTGCACGCGTGTGTGCGCGTGCACAGGCCCGCGATATTAACAGTTAGGAAAAGAGCGCTCTGTCTTACTCCTTTTGAAACCAGCACACCACGTCCACCTATCACATGTTGTGGTGGGATTTGAGAAGAAGGACAGTTTTCTCGGGGTTGGGATGTTTTGCAGGGGAATAACCTTGCACGCTCTTTGGCTTTCTACGGTAACCTGTGCAGCAACTGCAAGCTTGAAACCAGCGGGCTGTTCCTGCTCAGATCTAGCTCCTACCCCACACAGCTTGAGATGAATAAGCCTCACTTCACACGTAGCGGGCAGCTCGGCTGCTTGCTCATTCCCACCGTTTGATTCCCTGGGAGCTGGAAGCAGAGGTAATAGAACCTCACTCAGATTGGTGTGGCAGAGACTACCGAATCATAAGCGCTGACCAGCATGGTCCAGCCGCTTTCCTGGGGCTGGTGGTAAAGGCGACCGATTGTCTCGCCAGAAGAACTAATGCAGACCGTGAGTCCTTTCTGAGCTTTGATTTAAGTAATGTGCATTCTTTCATCAAACTTGAATTCTTGGGCTTTTCGAGATGTGTGTGGGGGGAGAGAGATTTTCCTAAGGCTGAGACCACAGCTTTTTGTTTTTTTAAGGAGTGTTTTTTTTTTTTTTTAACATTTTATTAATTTATTTGACAGAGAGAGCACAAGTAGGCAGAGAGGCAGGCAGAGAGAGAGGGGGCAGCAGGCTCCCCGCTGAGCAGAGAGCCCGATGCGGGGCTCGATCCGAGGACCCTGAGATCATGACCTGGGCTGAAGGCAGAGGCTTAACCCACTGAGCCACCCAGGCGTCCTGAGATCACAGTTTTATACTGATTTCCTTCGCTTTCATGTCGTGTGCCAGAGTATTTTGTATCTCTGTTGTTGGGTTGCAGACAGGGCTGACTGCCTTTCCGGTGAGTCCCTTCTTTTTCTGGTGCCTCCGTTTCCTCCTTCACCCTCCTCGTCTCCCATTTGGTCCATTTTCTCTTGCTTCCACCTCTTGACCTTGACCCTTCTCCTTTCCCCTCTCCCTCCTGTCCTGGCAAGCCATTGTAATTGGGAAATTGGCTGATCGCGTTGTGTTTAAAAGTTCTTGTGGTTGTAGTTCCTTCCTTTTTCACCCAAATTCCAGTTATTTGAATTGCCCAGCTGTTTGGATTCTGGCTAAGTGGGACTTATTTCATCTGAGGCTCTGAAACCACAGTGCCAGTTAGTCTTTACGTGCATATCCGAGTTTGCTATTGAAGACACCAAGGGAGAGATATTGTAATAAGTCAGCAGATGCGAAGTGGTATGCTTTCAAAATTGCTCTTCTGTCTAGTACTTAGCAGCTGGAGCATGCAGCATCCATTGCCTCCTGCCCCTAGCTTGATTTTCCCCTGTAATGTCACGTTGCTACACCAAAGTTACTTCATGCTTTTCCCTTTTAAGTGTCCCTTTGTCTACCTGTGTCACAGATGTTAGATTATGCTGCTTTTTTAAAGGCTGAAGCAGTGCACAAAGTAAAACCCTAAAATTTTTAGAAGTTATACAGCTTTATATTGTAAATGTGCAAAAATTCTTAACAAAGTGAGTGGTTTGGAAAGATTTCCATGAGAACTCGTTCTGCAGAAAGGTAGTAAATTCCTTAAAATAATGAAACTTTGGCTTCTAACAGGGTCATTGTTTGGCAGTCCACATTTTTAAAAACTTTCCAGAGCTAAGAGGAGGAAATGATTCTGAGACAATGTAGCAATTTAAAAAATAAAGACAATAAATTAACATGTGCATTATTTGCCAAACACTGCTTTCCTTTCTTCCAACTTTTTACCTCACATTCCGAATAAATTGGACCATGTGAAGAACTAGATTAACTTTTCCTTTTTTTTTTTTTTTTTTTGTTTGGGATTGAAATTGGTATTGCAGAAGTGGAAATTTGGCAGCAAGTATGGAAACTAGCAAATCAGTGTTCTGTGCTTCTTAGTTTAATGAAACCCACAAGAATGAGGAAAGACTGCATGGCTTCAAATAAGAGAAGGCTGTACGAGTGTAGGCTTTGCCTTTTCTGGAATTTTATTTTTACTCTTATTAATTCAGTAACATGTAGAACATGCAGAACGGCATGTCCAAACTTTAGTTGGTTAATAGTGACCTCTAAATGGGTAGAATTTCAGCTCCCAATAGTTACTTTTTGATGATTTGTTGGAGAAAATTCTGGGAAATAGTTTCCAAGAATGGCGTAAAAGGAAGAGGAATATGGTAATTTAAAAATAACAGCAGGGATACCTGGCTGGCTCAGTCAGTCTGTGGAGCTTGAGTCTCTTGGTCTCTGGGTCATTGAG
This sequence comes from Mustela putorius furo, assembly GCF_011764305.1. NCBI lineage: Eukaryota > Metazoa > Chordata > Mammalia > Carnivora > Mustelidae > Mustela > Mustela putorius. The sequence goes on along the minus strand of NW_025422010.1, from coordinate 5,772,451 downwards.
TTCAAACCCCATATTGGGTATAGAGATTACTTAAAAATAAAATCTTTAAAAAAAAAATGACAAAAGTAACACAACAACAACTGTGAACTAATGGAAGGTAAGCAATTGGCTGATGATAGTTTTAACACTCAGACATTGTGTTCTGAACTTGACCTCTAATGAGGTAGTAGAAGCATATATCCAATTTCAATTGAAGTGACCAATTGCCACAGAGTATTTGGAGCATCTGTGTTCCTTTCAAATAAAATAGGGTAGGTGGGGGGCACTTGGGTGGCTCAGTTGGTTAAGCGTCCGACTCTGGATTTTGGCTCAGGTCATGATCTCAGGGTTCTGAGACTGAGCCCTGCATCAGGCTTCATGCTGGGTGTGGAACCTGCTTGAGATTCTCTCTCTCTCTCTCTCTCTCCCTCCCTCCGCACCACACCTCCAACTCCACTCTGTCTCTAATAAAAGAGGGGGGAGGTGGACTTTTTTTTTTAGATGATGGTTTTCATTGTCAATATGTTTTTTTCCAGCCAGCTGGGACTCTAGCAAGTCCATTAGACATAGCTAACTTTCAGTGTATCTAAGTTGGTAGTCTAAATATAGTATCTATCGATTGGATGGGGGCCCCCAAATGTGGGGCAACAATAGAGTGGAAGCCAGTGGTGCAGGCTGTGAAAGAATTCACCAGAGGCAGAACAGAGGAGATAGAAGTTTATTGAATACACTGCAAGAGAGCCGTGGTCAGGACAGCAGAGGAGAGTCTGTCTGCAGTAGGGTAGTGGGTGGGGTAAAGGGGGAAGAAGAGGAGGTATGGCAATATGTGGGATTATCCCTTTTTTGGTAACTGTGCCTAGTTGTAAGTAGCTCATTGGTCATTGAGAACCTATGGATATTTTGATGGGCCTTTTCTACATTGCATTGCTCAAGGCTTTTTGCCTGAAAGTTTTCTCCCACATGAGTGACTTCCAAATAGATGTTCTCTTTTCATCTGTGGACATTTTGTAGATTTCTGTAGGAGGCTGGACCTGCTTTCCAAGTCAATTTCCTCCATGTGGTTCCTTTACACCCTCTCTTAGGTGCTGTCCTCCAGTTTTCCCAGATGGCCCTTTCCATCACCATCATCGGTGGGTTGCCATCAGCTGAAGCCCACATTAATGTGTTTGTGGATATCCTCTAAATACCCGCCTTCTTCTGAGCCGGTGGCTGTGTATTTGAATACACATTATTAGGGGGTGCTAGGGAGGGCTACCCAGTGCTATCTAGTGCTTTGTTACCAGACCACCACATTGGCATCCCTTGGGAGCTTGTTGGAAATGAAGAATCTTGGGGCTTGCTGTAGACCCGCTGAGTCCAAATCTGCCCTACTCTCAAATGCAAAGTAGTGCTTATACTAGTCCTATTTTAATGACCATTTACAGGCTTATCGAAGCACTGGATGCCAAAGATAAAGGTTCTTTCATAGTAGAATGTGTTTTCATTAAGTTATTTCAGAATACTGGAGACTTTATTTGACAAATTCATGCACAGATAGTTCGGATGGGTTGAGTTCTGTTTGGCTCCAACAGAGAACAGTTAGTTCCTTTCTGCCTTCTGGTTAGTCCATGAGTCTTGCAGGGCTGAGCTGTGAAGGATAATCCTTTGGGACACTCTGGAGTTTTACCAGTAGACTAGAGTTTGCTCTTTTCTGTAGTTGGAAAGGGTAGGTGGACAAAGTAGGGGACAGGTGATGTGACGAATTTGAGGTTATTAATTAATTAATTAATAGTTAATTGGCTAAGTGCCTTGACTACTGTTTTAGAGCTGCAGGTCACAACTCCTTGGATGGTCAAGAAATCATTTTAGTAGTTCACAACCAGCACTCAAAAAGTGATGTGCAGTAGAAGAGAAGATAGAATATAGTTTACAACCATAAGGTTAAGTATTATTTTTAGAAACTTAATTTGAAAAAAAAATTTTGGGTTTTGAAATTTTTAAAAAGTTACATATGTGGTCTGAGTCAGTATATAGAGATATTTAATGTCACAACTCAGTATATGTATATATGCACATATATATGCATTTTCACACATATATGTATGTACTTACATACATGTATATATTGCATGTGTTAAGAGTGTTTGAAAGTCCAAAATGACTAGTATCACAGGTGAGTTACAGAAGAAATATGAAGGGGATATAATCTATGTAGTTTAATAGAGGAGAAAGACTAAGTATTGATTTTTTTTCAAGTATTGATGTTTATTATCGTCTTAGTTTACCAAAATAACAAAACATATCCAGATATCAGTGAACAGTAAACATTCTGCCATTTAGAAATACTGGAAATATAGGGTGTGAAGATTTTAAACCACTGTTATTATAGAGCTATTATAATATCATTGAAGATTTAAAATATTTAAAATCTAATGAAGTATAATCAGGACTAAAATGATTTTTGGACTTCATTTGATTTTCACTGCTGATTTACACAGCTTTAGGATCTTCTGTATTTTTGGTGTTTTCCTGGTCAGTGTTCAGGATCTATATGTACGTAAAGGGTGGAGAGGCATCCTTTGAGCTCAGAGAGTGCTCATTTCCAGGTTCCCAGGTGAGGCTTGGAATGTCCTCTTGGTTACTTAGTCTACTGAAGAAGACCTTAGCTACCATTGAAGGTTGAGGAGTCTAGTTTTTTGGCCTCTTTTCAACCTTCTTCCTGTTCTTATGTCTTTAGCATCTGGCACAGGGCTTGGCATGTTTAGCATCTGGTAAATCCTTGTTGAATGAATGCATGACTCTTTGAATTGCTCCTCATTTTTCTTGAGTAAATGCCAAGTCCTTACAATTACCTACAAGCTCTTGGGACCCCCATTGCCTCTTTGACCTCATCTCCTGCTACTTTTGCCCTCATTCGTTCTGTCCAGCCACACTGCTTCTTTGTTCTTGGGCCCTTCCCTGAAATGCTCTTTCTCAAACATACTTGTGTCCAACACCGCCCCCACCCCCTGGCCCTGCCTCTCTAGCCTTGGTTTTGATAACTGCCTTCTCAGGGAGCATTCTCTGGTACCACTTCCCTTTGGCCATACTGGCTGTCCTCTGCTCTACTCTACTTGCCTTTATACATGGCCTTTACCATTTCTGAGTGAACTACTTAATTGAACTGTTGGGTAGGTTTAGTGTTCAACTGTACACCCTTGTTCTACTCACTGATGTGCCCAACTGCCTGGAATAGTGTCTGGTCCTTGGCGGGTATTCATACAGCCTGCCAGAGGGTTGCATGGTTCAATGAGTTTGAGTGTGGAGTTTGACATACTTGGGGTTCTTCTTTCTACCTCACACGACTTGGTGACTTCTCTGATCTGTTCCCAGCATTTAGCATCACCCCTTCACAGTGTTAGGGATTCAGTCCATTGAAACAGCTTTCTACAGAGTGTTGGGTCCATTTCTAATGTTAAATATTTAAATAGAGGTCAATAAAATTAATTGATACCAATATTTTTATCTTTGCCATATGAAAACCAGTCTTGACATTTAATTATAAAACACAGACTTATTTATGTTTGTCTTGTTTTCCATACTAAATTTTAGAATTTTAGAGAAATAAAAACTTAGGTCCCTTTTATTTTCTGATAGTGGTGGAAAATTTGGTACATAATGGGTCTTCAAAAACACTTCTGCTTCACCAGCCTGGGACTGAGTCCACTGTGGCTTCTGAGAAATCCTGGCTGTGGCCACCCACTGTGCCAGTCTTTGGGGGTCAGGGCTCTTATGTGCCAGCTTGGTTCCACAGTATCCACATTTGTTTCTGCCTGTGGAGTATTCATGGGAAGTGACCAAAAGGGTCTGAAAGAAGTGTGCTTATTGGTGAGCGACTTGTTGCTATTTCCAAACAGACTCATAAAGTCTGGGTTTGAGGGTAATATTACAACAAAAATACACCTTAGTTTTCAAAGGAATTCCCAAGAATAAAACATACCCATTTTTTGATATGTCAGCTTTGCTTTATTTCTTAATTTAACCATCTGTTTTGATGGCTCTGTGGATCTGCGTGTAGGATGAAATAGGGTTCAAATCTTAGCTTTGCCTCTTAATCACTCTATGACCTTAGACAAATCACCTAAATTCTCTCGCCTCTGGTTGTCCCATCTGCTAACTGAGGATACTAAAACATCCATACAAGGTTGCTGTGAGCATTAAATGAGATACATAAAGTGACTTGCAAGAGAGGCACTGAGCAAAGATTAAATATATGTTAGCTTTATTGTTATTGTTACTATTATCGTCTAGAAATGAACGACCGAGATGCCCGAGTATCTTTATCTGTTTGATTTCTTCTTGTTGTAATTAATTAAGTAATCAAACAGGAGGTCAAAAGGGGCAGAGAATAGAACACTTGGGCCGGAGCTTAGAATCCTGGGTACGCACGGCTGTTTCTTAAAGTAGGCCTTGTCTTGCTCTCAGGAGTGTTGAAACCCCAAGCCTAAGTGCTGTGTGGTAGGATATGTGGGTCATTTGACATGTATCTCTATAATGCCAGTGGCTACTGTTCTTTCTTATAAGGTAGGCTCTGTGATAAGCAAAAGCCAGTGGTATGGTGGGGAAAACAAGAGGCCAAGTTCTTTGTCCCTGGGACTTGACCCACCTGTGTCACTTGGTCAACACTCTTCACCTCCATGTTCCTTTATTTCTTCCTCACCGATACAAAGGAACAGGGCTTGAATTCATTAAGTGTGAGAGCTTGTAAGATATGAGAGGTGGGAATTTGCCTCAAGTCTTCTTCTGAGGCTGCTATTCTAGGTAGTGCCAGATATGAGATATGGATATGGTTGAGGGGTACAGGGAAAGAAGTGGATTGTATAGAATAACCCAGAAAATATGAGACCTAGCCTTAGAAAATATGGGACTTGTTCTTAAGAGCTGGTATTCTCGGGGAGTCCCGTGTAAACATGAGAGAGGGTATGTGCAGATAGCCCAAGAACACTGGAAAGTGAGTGAGGCAGATTGTAGAGGGTGAGGTAAATCAGGAGGACTCTTGGGATGAGGTACTTCTATTGTGAGTCATATGTATTAGTAGCTGTTTTTCTCTGATCAGAAGCAATGCTATTCTTTTTTAATTGACTATATTTTTTAATATTTATGACCAGTTACCCAGGCCCCTATTGTCTTTCTAAGTCTCTGCAATGACCTGAAAGGTAGATAACCTTATCTTCATCTGTTAGCTGTTGTGCTCAGAGATGACTTCATTTCCCTGGGGTCAGGCACCCAGTTGTGGTGGCTCTGGATTAGAACCCAGGGCAGGCTGTGTCTTTGGCTCTTTTACTCCACCAGTCCACGTGCTCATGGAGTTCTTGTCATAGCGACTGAGTGTTTGATTCCCTTTTTGGCTTGTAACAGATATGGTAACATCTCCATTTGGATGTGTGCTAATATGCTTTAAAAAGTATAGTTTGACCTTGAGAACTCCTCCCAGAATGCTTGAGAAATGAGACAGTACTTTATTGTTTAAGAAGTAAAAAAGGATCTTGATGTCCCAATCACTGTCAGGTTTTTCATTGCTTTCAAGTATTTTGTGATCCTTTGTGGAGGTGTAGGTCTTTGTCTTCCTCCCCTTGAGTTTGGAAATAACTAGGAAACTACTGTTGGACTTGAATGTCACTTAAAAGAAATCATCGTCTTCATTGTTATTTCCTTAAGGTGCTCATTCTAGCTTTTAGAAACTTTATTCGCCCTTTGTGTGCTTTGAAACATTTAATTCTGCCTTTATGGATCCTGAAGCATCCCGCTTTTAGATTTTACACGCGTCCTCCGCCCTTGTGCGCGCGCACCTCCTATGTGCGTGCACGCTCATGCGCATCTGCGTGCACGTGCGCGCGTGCGCGCGTGCGCAGAGGCCGCGTCACTTTACCCGGCAGGATCTCGAGCTGCCATGTTGGCTCCAGTGCTTCCTCGCAGTGCAGAGCTGCCTGGGGGTGGCCTTGTCCTAGTTTCCTCATACATAGTTCCGGCCTTTATAAAGCTTTGCAAAGGGAGCTTCAGAACTTTGCAGTCTGAAGAGCTCAAGCCAAAACAGCAGGGAAGATAGAAAACCTGTCTGTTTAGCCATAGGCAGATGGACTGTTTTTGCTTTGACTGAAAGAGTTTCTTGGTTGAAGGGCGAGGCGGGGCGGGAAGAGCCTGTGAAGGTCTGTTGGCCGTCCCGCTGTCCTGTGAGTACAGCCCTCAGAGCTGTTGCCATATTGTGCTGGGGGGAGGAGGTGTGTGTGGGAGCCCGCCAGCACTGCCTTACTCCAGTAGGTGCACCCCGAGGGGCCTTGGGGACCAGTTCTTTGAGGAGGCTGACCACTTCAGCAAGGGCCTCTCATCCAGCCCTTTGTGCTCCAGAAGAGATGACTTTCGGCTCTGGCCGTCGCCGTGCCTTATTTCTTCTTGGCAAGCGGGATGGGACTGTTTCTTTGTTGCATCTGCTTTGAAGAGGTCCTTCGTTTCTATTTTGGGAACAGAATTCTCTGTTAGAAGTAAGGCAGAGGGCCGACAGAAGGCAGCTGGCTTTGGGATCCTTCTCAGTCGTGGCCCTGGCTGGTTTTGTGTCTACTGGGAGTTGCCCGAAGCTGCCTTCTTCCTCTGCATCCCTCGATTTTGAAAGGCACCCATGAAATGGTTGATGCTTTGTTAAGATACAACTTGTCAAACTGTTGGTCTTGGCTCTGCGGCTGGAACCTTTCACTCCTCAATCTTCTTTGCATCTCACCCTGGGCTCTGCAGGGAGATTGCAGCTGATGCTACCTGGAGGCCTGATCCTTTCCCAGGGCGGCCTCAAATTGGGTTGAATAAATGGACATGCACATTTTATGTCGTGAAAATGTACCTAACAAAATTTATGCATCTGGGGTGGAAGTATAGGTCCATCCTTAAGGAATGCCTCAATGTTTCTGAAAAAAGATGTAAAGTCAGTATAGTTTTGGGAAAGAGACCTCTGTTTTCTATTTTCCTTGATCTCTTTGTGTAACATTGAAGTATTTACCTACTACTTTGTGTTTTTTTCTCTCCCAACTTATAATTTATACAAAATGGCTCTCTTGTCTCCGGGCATCACTGTGTTTTAAATGGCTACAGTTCCCAGCTGGAAGCCAGTCTGGTTTCAGAGAAAGGCACACTGCCAGATTCCTCGCTTAACCTTTGTCAGGAATAAGTATCTTCCTTTACCTTAAAGAGAAAGTGAGAATGTTGTGAAGATAGAGAATAAATGTGTCTCACTTCCCTTATGGTGTTTCAGTCTATTGCCACTCATGTATCCCCTTCTTGGGGCAAGGGAGGCAACCTCCTTGATTAATGTTACTTTCCAGGAATACCTGCAACTCTGCCTCAGTCTTGTTCTCTCAGCAGCTCATGATTCCCAGACTGTGACCACTGAACCTACAGTGCTGTGTAAACTGCTGGAAACGTGTTGGGAGCATGGCATTCAGAAGATGGTTTGGGCTGGGGCAGCCACTCTGGTGAATAGTATGGAGGTTCCTCAGAAAGTTAAAAATAGAACTACCTTATGACCCAGCATTTGCACTACTAGATATTTACCCTAAGTTTATAGAAATGTAGATTTGAAGGGGGTACATGCACACTGATGTTTATAGCAGCATTATCAGTAATAGCTAAACTATGGAGAGAGCCCAAATGTCCATCGACTGATGGTTGGATAAAGAAGATGTGACCATATGTATATATATATATACACATATATATACATATATATATATATACACACACACACATACACACACACACAATGGAATATTACTCAGCCATCAAAAGGAATGAAAACTTGCCATTTGCAACAACATGGATGGAGGTAGAGTGCATTATACTAAATGAAATAAGTCAGAGAAAGACAAATGTCATATGATCTCACTCATGTGGAATTTAAGAAACAAAACAGGTGAACATAGGGGGCCTGCGAAGGGAGAGAGGGAAATAAACCATAAGGGACACTTAACCATAGAGAATGAACTGAGGGTTGATGGAGGGAAGGAGGTGGGGGCATGGGGTAGATGGATGAAGGGTATTAAGGAGGGCACTTTTTGTGATGAGCAATGGGTGTTTATGTAAGTGATGAATCACTGAATTCTGTTCCAGAAACCAATATCGCACTCTATGTTAACTAAAGAAAATTTAAATTAAAAAAAAAAGAAGAAGTAAAAAAAAAGAAGATGGCTTGGAGCTAGTGAGATCATCATCCCTTCAGGACCATACTTTATCACTTTGAAAACCTATGTATGGGGACGCCTGGGTGGCTCAGTTGGTTAAGCAGCTGCCTTCGGCTCAGGTCATGATCACAGTGTCCTGGGATCGAGTCCCACATCGGGCTCCTTGCTCAGCAGGGAGCCTGCTTCTCCCTCTGCCTCTGCCTGCCATTCTGTCTGTCTGTGCTCGATCTCTCCCCCCCCCTCTCTGATAAATAAATAAAATCTTTAAAAAAAAAAAGAAAAAGAAAACCTATGTATGGATTCCTCAAATGCTTCAAGCAGCAGGGTGTGGTCTGTGTGTAAAGAACTCTGCTAGCATCTTCTCTGAGGTTCTAGGCTGAATAATTCTCATTAAGGGTCATTCTCTTGGGTGAACCATTCTACTGAAGGCTTAATTTCCTTGGTGGGGGCATGATATTATTGCTCAGTCTTCTTCCTTTGAAGCTCTGGACTTTGTGTTGAGCTGTTTGAGATTATGGAAAAGGCATGTACTTACTAGAATTGAGGGTGGAGAGACCTGGGTGGGGTCTATAAATTAGCCTGTTTCTTTCTCTGCACAGGGTGAAGTTCCATGGTGTGGGTCATTGGTTATTTTCACACATGGAGTTGGGCCCAAGAGAGTTAAAATTTGCTGAGAAGAAGAGGTGAATTGAAATTATTGAAATTCTCTGCCTCCTATGTCACGGAACTGGTGTTTTTAGTTTCTTTTGGCTTGAGTGTGAAAACACTGCTGCCTGAGAGGCTCAGCACCCAGGGATGAACCTTGGAGATAATGTTAAAGTTTGCTGAGTGATTGATGAGGGAGTGGGAATATATAATACAATCCTGCATATAGACTTCAGGAGAGTATGATAGCTTTCTATAGTGAATAAAATTTTTATTTTGTAGTCTCTTAAGTAATTTAATTGATTTGAATGTTTTTAAAATATCTCTTTTATTAAACCAGTCCTTTGAAAATCTAAAATAGAGCTTTAGTCACAATCTTTTTTGTAATAAAAAACAATTTATCTCTTAAGGATAGCAGAAACCAAATATATTTACATATTCAACTTTTATTTTAAACAGGGCTTAAGTAAAATCTTGCTTAAGAGAATTAAAAATCATCTGTTTAAAAATAAAAAAAACTTTTTTTATATTAACATATAATATATTATTTGTTTCAGGAGTACAGGTCTGTGAATCATCAGTCTTACGCAATTCACAGCACTCACCATAGCACATACCCTTCCCTATGTCCATCCCCCGGCCACCCCACCCCTCCCACAACTCTGCTCCAGCAACTCTCAGTTTGTTTCCTGTTTTCCTCTCAGTCTGTTATGGTTTGTCTCCCTCTCTGGTTTCATCTTGTTTCATTTTTCCCTCCCTTCCCCTGTGATCCTCTGTTTTGTTTCTCAAATTCCTCATATCAGTGAGATCATATGATAATTGTCTTTCTCTGATTGACTTATTTCGCTCAGTATTATACCCTCTAGTTCCATTCATGTCATTGCAAATGGTAAGATTTCTTTCTTTTTTTTTTTTTAGATGGCTGCATATTTTATTGTATGTAAATATATATACACCACATATTCTTTATCCATTCATCTGTCCATGGACATCTAGGCTCTTTCTATAGTTTGGCTCTTGTGGACATTGCTGCCATAAACATTGGGGTGCACGTGCTCCTTCGGATCACTACCTTTGTATCTTTGGGGTAAATACCCAGTAGTGTGATTTCTGGGTCATAGGGTAGCTCTATTTTCAACTTTTTGAGGAACTTCCATACTGTTCTCCAGACTAGCTGCACCAGCTTGCATTCCCACGAAGAGTGTAGGAGGGTTCCCTTCGTTCTGCATCCTTGCCAACACCTGTCGAATAAAGAAATCAGTCTTAAAGCACTTTTAATATAGGTTGTCAGGAAGCTGGATTAGCATTTTGTTTCAGAATTAGAGCTGGGTTATTTGACCTATACAGTTTTTTCCATTTTGATTGGGAATGAATTATTGATATGAATGGGAAATTAAGAACAAGTAACAAATTCTTCCTTTGGAAAATTTCTTAGGGATCTTTCTGTTTTTAACCTTTAGCTATTAGATAGCTAAATGCCAGAAGAAAGGCAAGGATATTTGGCAAAAGTGGCGACTACTGAGAAACATTTTAAGCACTGACTCAGGTTTGTAGGTAAAATTAAATAACAAGTACTGGAGAAATTATGCATTTATTGTTTGGGGGCAGAGCATGAGGCTAAGTGTCTTCCACCTAGTTGGAATTAATTTAGAGGTTCTGAGTGCTGTTTTGAAGAGTTGCATAAATTCTGTTGCTTTGGCCTTATTGCAGAAAACTAGGGATTGACAAGTCATAACTCTTTTAATTTGGCTTCTTTAAAAAAATGTAAGAGCCTCCCATGTGCCTCTTACCCTGCAGAGTCCAGGGGGATGTCAGGGTGATGGTGATGTGGTTCTTTCCCTGAAGGAGTTTATAGTCAAGTAGGAGAAATGACTTTTCACTTATTGTGGATGAGGCAGGTAGGAAGGGCTGTTGTATTGTACCAATTATGTATGCATATAACATATATGTATGTGTTTTATATATCCCTATGCTTATTTACTAAGTTAAATTTGTTTTCTGTTGCTGCATAACAAATTGCCATAAATATAGTAGCTTAAATCAATGCCCATAAATTACTTCACAGTTTCTACGGGTCAGAAGCCTGGGCCTTGCTTAACTGGTCCTTTACTCAGGATCTCAGAAGTCGGCAAAGTGTGGTCCCAGCTATGTTCTCATCTGGAGGCATGAGTGGGAAGAATCCACTTCTAAGATCATTTAGGTTGTTGGTAGCTTTCGTTTCCTTGTAGCTATAGGACTGACGTTCCTGTTTCCTTGCTGGATGTCAGCTTGGTGACTCTCAGCACCTGGAGGACCCTGCACCTTCTTGCCACATGGCCTCCTCACAGTCCTTGTCACCATATAGCAGCTCACTTCTTCAGAGATCAAAAGGGAGTCTGTCACTCTCTAGTCTGCTGAGATGGAGTCTTGTATAGACAGCACTGCCTGATTAAGGGAATGACCTCTCATTACTTCTGCCATATTCTGTTGGTTAGAAGCAAGTCACAGGCTCTGCCTGCCCTCCAGAGTAATTTTGGCCACCTCAGTACATTTCTGGTTATTCCACCGCCTTCTTTTCTCAATAAGTCTGAACATTTGGATCCTAGGAAGACTGATGAGAACAATCCCAGTTGAGGAATAAAAACTACTGTTTAGAAAACCCGAAGTGGATTATTTTCCCCCGTCTCAGTAGATCATGAACAGGAGAAAGTAATGTCTGTGGGTGCGTGGTATTGGTACTGAGGAGTTACATAAAAACAGCAAGGTGTTTGTCTTATGTGTTCGGGGTGGACCTCCACAGGAATCTCACAGGATCCTCTGGCTAGACACGGTCATTTTTTATCTGGATGTCTTAGCTTTGGCTGATCACTTAGGAGTGACATATGGTAGGAACACACTTTAAGGGACACGTCTCCTGGAGAGTACGCTACAGCACACAAGCTAGACAGATGGTGGCTTATTCAACCTTGGACAGGAGTGTAATCCTACACATTGGCAGCCTGGGTGCTGAGAATTGCTTGTGGTATCTGAGGCAAAGTTGACCAAGTTTACCCAAAACTGCTTTGTAAGGCACAGGGCAGTCACCTGACGTGATCTGGAATGGTGTGAGGCACCTAGAGCATACTCACTGAGGTGAGATGAGGATGCTCATGACAGATTGTGTGAACTGGAAGTGGACCTGGACAAAGTCTGGACTGCCCAACTGGAGAATGTTCTACCAACGGGGTAAAGGGCAGGTGTCAAGACAGCCTTACAGACAGTACCATGGATATTCCCCTAAGGGTCTTCCCTAAGCAGGGGTCCGTATTGCTCCCACAAAATTAAACATATTGCATGGGAGGAAAAATGTGCCCCTGGGCCTGCCTCTCTTTACAGTTAAGGATTGTGTGGATCCTTATGCTCACAAGATAATTCAGACTGTTAAGATTTAAAAAAAAAAACATGTCCAATAAAGGTATCGTTCATTATTTGTTCCTGGGCCCTCATTGAAGAAAATGTCTCTACATACATTATATGTATGTTGAGAGGAGTAAGTTGTGTCTCTTTTGTTTGGAAGATAAGAACAGGGTGCCCTTTGTGGCTGCTCAAAAACTCATAAGGAGATTTTGTCCCTAGCTCAGTCAGGTCCCTGACCTCAATTGTTTTTATTTATTTATTTATTTATTTATTTGGCTATAATTTTCTCTTCCTTTATTATTTGATGTTTATCTTTACATTCTTAATTTAATCACTTTGGTATTGTGGCTTTTATTGTGATAGTTCTCAACTATTTTTGTGGAACTTGGGGAAAGGGAGGGTGCATGAAAAGAAACCAAGAAGTGGTTCACTGAAATTCTTTATTTTTCCTTTTAGCATTTCAAGCTCTGTATTTGTAACATCACACCATTGTCTCCGTATTGGACCATTCTCAAGAACTCACATCAGTTTTCATACAGCTTAAAAGGTGAGTAGAACTTGAGACTCTTTGATAATGACTGTGAAGTAGAGGTTGTCACAGCACTATCTGTTATGAGATGCTGTACCTTTCAAGAAAGTCATGTAATATCTAGGCACAAAAACTATCTTACTAATTTAACTTTTTCCCGTAGGAGGAATGCATGATATCAGCTTAAATTTGGACTTTTCTTTTTTGTTTGTAATTCACCTTGAGCTGAGAATGTATATAAAACACATATTTCTAGATTTACTGGAAAAAAGAATAATCTTACTATTCAGCTTGTTTGTTGCTGAGCCTGAGCATTTAATGCCCAGATACTTACAAACATTTAAGATCAGTGGGAAATGGGATTCTTTATTTGTCATTCTAAATTCTGTGTTTTGTTTGATTTCCTACTTCAGAAAATGGGGATCATGATGGGATTGCCATGAGAAATAAAAGAGTCATCATACTTAAAACAGCCTCTGGCATATAGCATACATTAAATAAATACTAGTTCCTTTCTCTCTCTTAGCTGTTGTAACATCCAGTGGACAGGTTTTTCTTTCTCTGTACTGGTAGCACGTGTGGTTTGTTATTGTGAAGAGGGGGTTGACTTCCTAATTTACTGCATTTGGTTTTACATTTGTGTGCCTGTGTGTTGGTGTTTTGGAGAGTGGGTGTAAGTGGCTGGGCACTGGGTTATCTAGAAGGAGAAGCTTAGGTGACACCTGTGTATTTTGGTCATCTCTGGACATCCTCAGACCCAAAGACCCACTCAGAGTCAGCCCTTGGGGGGATAGTCATCGAAGGTGCTGGGAGGGTACCAGGAGAAGCCTACCCTCCCTCAGCTTGCCCACTGCCAGGTTTTTACTTTAGGCATACCCCTTCACCTCTCAGTGCCTCTATTTGGTCAACTCTTAATTGATTTTAGTGATTCTTGTTCTGCCTAATCACCAGTCTATGGGGAACATTAAATGAAGAAATACATGAGAGTTGTCAGAAAAGTAAGAAATTCTATAAAATGTAAGGTGCAACTTTTTCCTAAATTTTAATGTGCCAGGTATGACTCATTGTTTATTCCAAGTTTTTACTAGACTATAAACTTTATAAGGGCAAGAATCTTCCCTCCTTCCCTCCTGCAGTTCACCCCCCCACCACCCCCCAGGGCCTAAAGCAGTGTCTGGTGTAAGGGAGGAGTTCAGTAAAACTTTTGTCAAATGAAATGAATTGATGCAGATTCCCACTCTGGATGCTCTCTCAGAGCATATCCAGACTTTTTATTTATGGTTGCAGTTGGAAGTAGATGGGGCAATTGGAGCGATTTAATGTGCTTCCTCCCTGAGGCGCACAGACCCTTGAATTTAAATGGACTTTTCACAGTTTGGAGCCTTCCTAAAATTGTAGTTGCTATGAAGCCTGCGGTATATAACAAGCCACACACACTCTGAGTCCACGTTGGGTGCAGTTCCTCTCTGTTGGTGAGAGAATGTAGTCCGTATGTGTTTCTTTCCTGAGTCAGACACTTAACCAACTGAGCCACCCAGGCACCCATTACTTGGTGAGTGTTGATGAATCGTGCTGTTTTTCTTCTGTAATTTGGCATGCCCACCACCGGCTTAAGGTGGGGGGCAACAACCCATCTCTCCCAGTGCTGAAGAGAGTATGGGCACAGTTTGGGTCCTCTCTCATCATCTCAGATAGAGTCTTCTTTAACCTTACCCACCAAAAACTAAAGCCATCCTCAAACAGAATTTTACTGGATAACTGAAATACCGTGGGACCGTGCCGCTCGATTTACAGAATTGTGACAAAAGTAGAAATATACTTGCAAGTTCCGTAAGAACCCGATTTCCCACCATATATGGGGTTACCTCATTCTGTCAGTTATTTTCAGCAACTTTCAAAATTGGTAATGGAAATCTTTTTCTTGACTATGTTACTGTATATGGATTTTATATGAAATACAAGGCTATGTTGCTCCTTATGAACGTTAGAATGGCTAGAAGAACAGATCCCTTTCTGCAAACCTGCATGTTGCTTTGTGCCTCTCAGGCCATTTTCATGCACCATACTTGGATTCTGAGGTGTTGCAAGAACTTTCACACCTCTAAAATAGGTTTACAGCTGACTGTCCTGGAATTTATATTTGCGTTGTTACTTGTAAAATTCTGTCTCTCGAAGCTCACAGCTGGACTGTGAGACATTCCTAAGGGCTGATAAGATGGACAGGTGGCCTTACAACTCTGCTGCAACTGCTGTGCTGGGAAAGCCCAAGGAGGTCTGGATTTTTGCACGAATTGCAGCATGTGCCTGTCTTAATGTACAATGGATTTTTTTGGACTTGGTTCTAAAACAGGGTTGGGTTACCATGTTTAGGTTGTTATTAAATGTATTTTAAAGCTTACTGTTGTGACCTCCTTGATAAATTTAAAGACACATACTTCTTGGCTGCCTCACATTTGTAAGGTGTAGCTGGGAACACGGGTTTGCCTCAAATTCTGTCCTTGCCACTTTCCTTCACTGTTCTACTCTGACAAGTCCTGAACCTCTCTGGATCTCAAATTTTCTCGTCTTTAAATGGGATAATATTTATCTTGTGGACTTATTGTGAGGTTGCCTAATTCAGCATTCATGCACAGTAGGAGTTGCATAAAATGTCAGTATTTGCCATCCAAATGCTAGTTCTTATCCAGGGACCGTGTGCTGGCAGGATCAGAGGAAAAGAGGGAGCAGAGGCATGGATCTCTCTGTCCTCTTTCAGGGTGAAGGAGGTGTGCTGAGGAATTTCACGAGGCATCTTCTTGTTGGAGCCAGGTGTGGTGGAATGTGGTGCTAGTGACTTGACTGAACATAATTCTTCTAGGATGTAGGGCAAGAAATAATTAATTCAAGCTTTCCACACCATTTCCTGTCGTTGTTGGTGAGAAGAACCTCAGACTTAGATCTGGTTAGCTCTCGGCACAAATAAGAAAGGTTCAGATGGGAGAAAATCCTGCCTCTCTTTTGCTTTCCTTTAAGGTCCTTAAAGGATCAGAAGTAGATGGTGAGGAACAGGAAGCAGTGTGAAATTCTGTGTAAGACCTGTGGTCCCAGTGGGGAGATGCTCCAGCATTAAAAAATAACCTTAAGGGGGCGCCTGGGTGGCTCAGTGGGTTAAGCCTCTACCTTTGGCTCAGATTATGATCTCAGCGTCCTGGGATCGAGCCCCACATGGGGCTCTCTGCTCAGTGGGGAGCCTGCTTCCCTCTCTCTCTGCCTGCCTTTCTGCCTACTTGTGATCTCTCTGTCAAATAAATAAAATAAAATCTTAAAAAAAAAAAAAAAAAAAAAAAAAAACCTTAGGGGCACCTGGGTGGCTCAGTTGGTAAGCTTCTGCTTTGGCTCAGGTCATTATCTCAGGGCCCTGCTTCCGGCTCCCTGCTCAGCAAGGAGATTTCTTCTCTTTCTCCCTCTGCTGCACCTCCCGCTTGTGCTCTCTCTCTCTCTTTCTGGCAAATAAATGAATAAAATATTAAAAACAAAGAAACAAACAAACTTTAGATGCTAGCCATACATACCTAACCTGAGCTTCCTGGCTTTGCATGAAATTTAAACTTTTAAGGAAACTCAAAGAGGATCAGTAGTGCTGGGAGAAGGGACACCTTTGAGTGTAGGTCCCCGCCTTCTATACTGGTAAATAAAGCAAGGCTTATTTTCTCCAGATATTTCCTTGGCATGTATAATAAACCAGATTAAACTGTGAAAATGTGATCAAACAAAAACATTTGGAGCTATGGTGTAAATGACCGTATTGTGCTGGAGGTTTCCTAACTTGTAGCAGGGTCAATCAGAGGTAACACTAAAACTTCCTATATGTATGAGAAGCCAGTTAGTGATGGGTTGGTGCCTCTCTAGCCTTCAAGTTGGCCATTAGAGAAGTGACACCAACGTTCCCATTGGGAGGGGTCCCGGGACAGATGCCAGGTTGATTAGTTCTGGGTTGCCCGTTGGCTTCGGAAAGAATTTTTGGGTTCTCGAATCCTCATTCAGACCCTCCTGCTTCCCCCCTCAAACTCTCTCTCTCTTCTTCCTCCCTCCCTTCTGCCTACCTGTATACACAGTGTCAGGGGACTCAGATCTGAAGTCCATCTCACTGCTTTCCCTTCATTCTTTTAAGGGCAAGAGCAGCAAAAGAAAAATCGAAACGCCAGAAGGGCATCAGGGATGTTTTGTACCCTGTTTGAGCTAGGAAGGATCAGCAGTGTGAAGAGAAAGTGGAGCAAGCAGGAGCGCCACTTTTAGAGATATGGAAGAGAACCTTGTTAGCGCCGTTATTTCCGTCTGTGGTCTGGGAACTTGGGAATTTTCTTTGCCTATTTGTTGGATTGTGTCCTTCTATTATTAGACTATATCATTTTCTTAAAGCAGACTCATTCAGAGCTGTATCAGAAAAATACCTTTTCATTTTGCTTTAAAATCAAACATGCTTGCAGTTTCGTCAGCCCATGCCTAGCACAGTAGTGTCAAACTGCTAAAAAGCTAGCAAATTTTCCACCTAAAAATTTTGTGGGGGAGGTAAGGGTAGGGGGCGTGGGGAAGAGTATAAAAATAAACCTTTCAGAGATTCTGGGTTGCTTGGTGGCATGTGTATTTTTCCATGGTGAGGGAGGTTAGAAATAGCATTGCTTTTTATGGGAGTCTCAGCAGCAGCTCAGAAATTTGGCTTTGCAGGCTCAGTCTCTCTGTGTGGGTGAGGCAGCTTCTGCAGCCTGTGGGATGGGGGGCAGTGCCTGGCAGCAGGCTCTGGCACTGTCACTGTCTGTCTTCCTGCCTCCCCAACCCCCGCTTGGTGTCACCCGGATGAATAGCACTCAAGTGTAAAATGTGCTTACCAAGGTCAGGTTCTTGTGATGACTTGCCGGTGGCAACTGATGCCAATTGTAACAGACTGAGTCTCAGCGGTCCCCACAAAGTCACATTGGTACATGTGTGAGGGCGAGCACGGGGAGCAGGTATCATAATCCGTGAGGGAGTCGTCCTTCAGGGCTGCTGTGTGTCAGACTGGCTGAATGTCTTGAGCTTATGTGAGATGGCTTCCCCTTAGAGTTTTGATACCCGTGGGATGGATGGGCCATGCCATCAAAAGAAGTCGTTATGGGTTCTTGAAATTTGTTCGTTACATAATTTTCACAAATAGAGGTAGGTTGCCAAGTGCTTCTCAAATTCAATGTGGAAAAGAGATAGAAGGAAGCAGCCACTGGGAAAGAGGTTTCTAACCTCCAGGGGACCCAGGACATATGTGAATTCCTTGAAATTGTGCCTGTTCCTGCAGAGAAAGCCAGAGGGTTTTGATGGGATTCTCAGTAAGATTTTGACCTCCAAAAAGGTTAAGAGCATTTGCAGCAGAGCATAAGATGTGAAGTTCATTTAACTCGGAAAAATCATTTTGGAAATGTAATGAATGTGGGCAGAGGAAGATGTCGCCTGGAATAAAGAGGACAGGCAGAGGGAGGAGAGGGGTGCAGTTATACATTGTTTAACCGAACAACACAAAACGGGACTGCTGGAAGTTTCTATTGGGGTTTTGCTTTGTGGCTTTTTTCTTGAACTTCATGTAATACTTGTTTTTGTGTCAGAGATGATTTCTGCTGAAGGCCTTTTGGCAATGCTTGGTTAACTCTGCAAGCTCAGTGCTCGGGAGAGGTGCCTGCTGCTCACAGGATGTCTGGGGTCTGTATGGATTCAGCCTGACATTTCATGGTTTCTCCTTCTTTTCCTGGGATCTACTTGGCTATGGTACTCCACGTTTTCTACACCTGGAGATTACGACAGGGAAGTCAGGGGATTCACCTGTTCGGATAAGGTGGAGGAAACATTCAGCAACGAGGGTGCTTCGTGTCAGTTTCCACAACACGCTGTGGGCTTTGGGGCTGCTCAGTGGTGCTCTGCTTCAGTACCTTCAGTCTAACTGGACCAGTCACATTCGGGAGACAAGATTGCTGAATGAGTGTACAGATAATTTACAAATACAGAGCATTACAGCTCCCAGTGATCATGTAGGAGAGAGTGCCAGGCCAGGTCAGCAGTGGTACACTGCCTGGGCTACACCTTCCACTTGGGAAGGTGTTCTGTTGAGTTCACAGGTAGAACTACAGGAGCCAGAAAGCCATAATATTGACGGGCTTGTCAGTTACAGCAGCCACTTGTCTGTCTTCCACAGCAGCGCTTTGGAGATGGGGCATTTGGGGCAGGGAAGTACTCATCCTAAATCCTCTCTGGCTTGAGTCTACATTAACTTTTTTAAAAGTTCCTAAGTTGCTGCCTGTTATGTAGGTTCTGTTCTGTTCTAATATTTTCCCTGTGCTGTTATATTCCAAGAATATAATGCCTTGGCTTTCTTTACTTTTAGACTTGGGTTGAGCTGCATTTACCCAGTACAGTGACTGGGCAGGGAGTTCTACTTCCTATGGTGTTTAGTCTGGCAACTGCCACATGTGAGATATAAAGATAAGAAAATGTCCTGGGATTCTTGGATCATTTGAGAAAGAGTTGTTTCACGGGGTCAGGTGGGTTTGTGAAATGTTTTTTAGTGCTTTGTAAGATATAATGGTGCTTTTGAATCATTATTAAAAGAAATTTTTACCATTTAGGATTGTGATAGGTTACTTAAGTATTTTTTTTTTTTTTTAGATTATATTTGATAAAGAGAGAGGCAGCAAGGGAGGGAACACAAGCAGGAGGAGAGGAAGAGGGAGAAGCAGGCTTCTGGCTGAGCAAGGAGCCCGATGCGGGGCTCGATGCCAGGACCCTGGGACCATGACCTCAGCTGAAGGCAGACGCTTAACCAACTGAGCCACCCAGGCTCCCCTAGTTACCTATTTTTTGACCTTTAATTTGTTCCCAAACTTCTGCTCCTCCTTTTTTTTTTTTTTTTTCATTTTAAATAGGCTCCACACCCAGTGTGAAGCCCAAAATGGGGCTTAAAGTCTTGACCCTGAGATCAAGACCTGAGCTGAGATCAAGAGTTGGACGCTTAACTGACTGAGCCACCGAGGTGGTGGTGGTTCTTCTTCTTCTTCTTCTTTTTAAAATTGTGGTAAAATGTATATAAGTTGGGGAATTTGGAAACCTTTGCATAGCTGGTGGGAATGAAAAATGGCATAGCTGCTATGGAAAACAGTATGTTTTAACCATTTTAAGTGTACATTTCAGTGGCATTAAATACATTTTCATTGTTCTGCAACCATCACCACCAACCATCATCTTGAAAAACTTAGAACTCTATGCCCATTAAACACTAACTCCCCATTCCTCCTGCTTTCTGCCCCTAGTCCCTGGCAACCACCGTTCTCTTGTCTCTATGAACTTGACTAGGTTCCTCATATAAGTGGCATCATACAGTCTTTGTGTTTTTGTGACTGGCTTATTTCACTTAGCGTGGTGTTCTCAGGGTTCACCCATGTTGTAGCATGTGTCAGAATTTTCTTCCTCTTTTAAGGCTGGTAATATTACATTATGTGTGTATACTACATTTTGTTTATCCTTTTGTCCATTGTTGAACCCTTGGCTTGCTTCTACCTTTTGGCTGGTGTGAATAATGCTGCTACGAACATCAGGGCAAACTTGGGCTTTCAAAAGTATGCAGATGTTTATCAGTCACTGAGACAAAGCAGTTGTTGGAAGAGGAGCAGTGGGAAAATAATCAGCTGTTTGTGATAAAATCTATCTTTAAGACACATTTGTAGAGCTGCGCATTCTGAGGAGGACTTGGGCACAAAGATGAATGGGAAGCAGGTTCTGCTTTACAGAGGGACACATGATCTGATTGAGGAGATCCATAATACGTCCTTAGTCATAGTCCATGGTGACATGTCCTCAGCATGTTGTGCTGAGGGGACCCAGAGCAGAGATATCTTGTATACCCATCTAGGAAAGTTTGTTGGTACACTCACAGAGGTGGTGACATTTAAAGTGGGTCTTAAACCATGAACTCTAGTTTTCTAGGTGGGCAAATGTAAGGAGAGAGCATTCTGAGCACTGGGAAAGTCTCACACAAATGCATGAATGTGGGAAAATTGATAGTGTGTTAGGAGAGTGGAAATGTGGTTGGGATATAGGGTACTTGAGAAGGAAGGCAAGAGATAGAGATAGGTTGGAAAAGGAAGTTGGGACCAGACCATAAAGTATTTGGATGTGGTGCATAGATTATCCTGTAGCATGGGGAACCCCATTTTGGGCTTTTCAGGGAAGATGATGACATTAGATATGTGTTTAGGGAAGTCGAGTCTGGTGGCCATGGGTAGGAGTGAATGGAGGGGAGAGACAGAAGCTAAGATCAGCCAGAAAGAATAGCATGGGGGCTTTTCCAGGGAAGAAATGAAAAGGCTTGCCCTGGGCAGCAGTGACAGAGAAGAGGGCCTAGAGTGGCGAGGCCTTGGGCGTGTCCATGGAGCAAATGTGGATTCCAGAATAACTTTTGGGCTCCAGCCTTGGGTAAATGAGAAGATGGTATGGGCAGAGACAGGCAGCCTAGGAGGTGGAGCTCACCCAGGGTGAGATTTCTTTCTTTCTTTTTTTTTTCTTTTAATATTTTATTTATTTGCCAGAGAGTTAGAGAGCACAAGTAAGCAGCGTGTCAGGGAGAGGGGGAGAGAGAGAAGCAGGCTCTCTGCTGAGCAGGGAGCCTGATGGGGGTCTCGATCCCAGGACCCCGGAATCATGACCTGAGCTGAAGGCAGCTGCTCAACCAACTGAGCCACCTGGGCACCCCCAGGGTGAGATTTCTTGACGGGCATGTCTGTAGAACATCTGTGGGCTGTTTGCTAGAGGTCAGTTAGACAGTAGCCTGAGGTGCCTGTGGCAAGATCATCACAAGGGTGTAGAACCAGCAGGAGAGCAGGACTTCTAAAAAGGGCATGGAGGCTGCAAATAGATAACTTTCTTTGTCTTACAATAATGATGATCATCTGATCTGTTGCCAAGTTTTTGTCTGTCTCTTGAGTTGTTTGAAAACAATTGTTAAGCTTTAATATTTAGTACTGTGTATCCTTTTACCTCATCAGTGAGCCTTAGAGATTTTCCCTTTGGAGGGAACCAAGGTGTACAGACCCTAACTGACTTGCTTGGAGCAGCAAACTAGACAGGGAAAAATCTTCATGTAGGGAAACTGCAAACTGCATGGTATATCCATTACCCAAAGCATTTTCTTTCTATACTTGGATGCCTTAAGGCCTGTTGCAGTCACACTTACTCTCATATGTATCATCTAAAAAAAATTACTTCAGATAGTGTATATTATAGTCAACCTTCAATGTAAGTGATTTTGCCCATGAACTCCTGGTTTCAAAATCCCCTAACATAGTATCTTGTCGTCTTTCTGTAACTGTCTAGAAGATCTTTTAGGGATGTTACCCCGGGGAAGACTGGGTGGCTCAGTTTGTTAAGCATCTGTCTTCGGCTCAATTCATGATCTCAGGGTCCTGGAATGGAGTCCCACATCAGGCCCCTTGCTCAGCAGGGAGTCTGCTTCTCCCTCTGCCTGCTGCTCCCCCTGCTTGTGCCATTCTCTCTCTCTCTCTGACAAATAAATAAATAAAATCTTTTAAAAAAGAGAATTTTACCATATTTGTTAATCATACCTTAATAAAGCTGGAAAAAAAAGAATTTCACTCCATCTCTAAATTCAGTTGAAAAAATTTCCTTGTTGATATTCTGCCATTAGAAATTGGGAACTCTCAAAAACTTTGTAATCAATCTTCTTTTAAAAATGCATTTTAATGAATATTACTTTATTAATACAGAACCAAAGGTAAGGATAAAATGGGTTTTATGTTCTATATCTCCTGGATTGAATTTGATATACAGATGTGAGAAATGAGTTCTTGCTTTACTTTGGAAAGTGGGTGTGAGAGGGTGGCGACATTTTTTTGGGTAAACAGTCTACTCTTGGCCTGTGTATCCTCATTTACATTCTTGTCTCACGCCCTGGCTGTGATGATTTGACTCTGTTGAGGGGGCTTTTACATTTTCTCAACCATCTGCTCTCACATTATGAGGGGGTGGTGCTCAAATTATTATTACTATTCTGATTTCGTGTAGAACTTAGTATGGGTGAGTGGAGAGAGAAACATATTATGAGTGGACTTAGTCCAAGTTAAAATCAGATAATTGAATATTTGTTTCAAAGAAAATGTCAGTAATTAATATAAGCTTCCTGCAATTAAGAATAATTAATAGAAGATCAATTAAAGAAACTCTGATGACATTGGTTTAGTGCAGAGAAAAATGTTAAAAACTTTATATCAAAGGAGGCAAAGAGATTAAAGCAAAATGTACCTATCAAGCTAGTTTTAGTATAATAATCTGAGTTTCTAGAGTTTTTAGAAAATCTAGCATAGACCTAGACGCTATCAGATAAATGACCAGGTACTATTATCATTATCTTCAAAAATGATTACTGTATTCCATGTAAAAGGTAGAACGGGAATAATTGATCAATTTATGGTCCTTCCACGTTTTGAACAAAGATTTACTTATGTAGTAATTCTAATGTATTCTGTGGGGTTTTTTAAATTGATAAAACAGAAGTTTCATAATTCTTCAACTAACTGAATGTAGAATATAAACCAGAATAAAATGGGCATATGCTCCAACCTCAATTTCAGATGGTTAAAGCAAAATGATCTCTTTTTAACCACCTTCCATCATGTTAGCCCAAATTACATCAATAAAGTCTATTCCATATCTGTTTAAAGGACGAAAGCTTATTGAAATTGAAAGATTTACTTTGGACATCCATAATAGAATGGTTTACGTTAAAACTATGTCAATTTTACAGCAAAGTAAAATTTTAGATAGGACCAGATATACAGCTTTGGCTATTTCATACTGAAATATTGTTGATGATACAATTTTGGTAATTTTAGCAAAAAGGATCCATAAAGGAATCCATAAAGTAATTTGCATAATATCATGACTATAAATGAAAAAATGCGCCATGGTAACAAATCTACCAATTTTGGCAGTAGACTGTACTTTCTGTTCTTTGGTGACACTAACAAAGCAGTTAACACCTACTAATACAACTGTCCTACATAGAAACATTTAAAACACCACCAAGAAAAAAAACAAACAAATATGGAGCTTTAGCAAAAGGGCAAAAACACTATGGTAACAGCATCATCCAAGCCTTTGGGCATTTTGGCAGTTGGAGGCCTTTAGAACCTCACCAGGAACTTGAGCTGTGTTCTGCTTTGCAACAATTGAGAATGTTCCCCTTGTTGGTAATTTCCACATTACTGTAAGGATCCCAACACTAGACCTGTTTGGTAGTTGTTTTGAAAATGCTCTGAGCTTGAGTAGTAGTATTCTATTGAGTTCTAATGGTTTACTTCTTAGGGACTTACATCATGTTTGTTTCCTCATTTGTATCGATTGCATAGATGAATAAGCTGAGGGAATGAGAGATTACATGAGGCATATAATAGGATTTCTGATGACTCTTACAGTGTTGGAAGGGATTAATAGAGTATCGTAGATTGCAGCACATTCAAGGATTCATAAATGAGTAAATATAAGTGAGTTTCATACTGTTAGTTGGCTGATTAATTGTCTAATTACTTAACTTTAAACCTTCTTCAGAGTTGTCATCTGTCTTTAATTTACAATTGAATAAAAAATATTGACTCCATCTTTTGGGAGCTTTAATTTTTAGTGGAGAAAGCATATAAATAGGGACTGTGATTAAGAATTGCTAGTTGTCCATTGTAGTACTTGGCAAACTCGAAGACAGTTTGGCAAAATCATCTGGGATCCATCTATCTCTGTTTTAGAGGGCTCTGCTTACCGGCAGACCCAGCTGTGTCCAGTCCTGAGCCCTGGGGATTGTCATGGAGAGAATAACAGCTGTATTGCAGATGACCAAATGTGAACTCTTCCTTGCTGAAATTTGGTGGGGTAAAGAATCACTCTCAAAAATAGGCTTCCTCCTACCTAAAGAAGAACCACATTTATTTTAGTCTTTCATATGTTGGGGGATCACAAGAGTGCAACACCTCTAGGGGAACCACTGGAACATTCTGTATTTTCAGTCTGGGACAAGACTGGTTATTGACTGTGTGTGTATACCTTTCCCACATCTGGTGTGTAGTTCTTATGCGTTGGTAGTTGTGGTGGGTTTAGGAAGCCGGTGGGATGACAACCTTGTGGAAGACTTCAGTCTTCCTGAGGGTGGCTGGACGGTGGATGCCTACTCCTCTTTGTTGATGGGAGCATCCATTCCTTCCTCTTTATCATCAGAATGGATGACTTTGTTTCTCCATGATTCTCAGGGACCTCAGTCCCATGATCCTTGAAGAAAAAGAGGAGCTGGGGATTCCTTTCTGTTCATGGTTCTTCATAGTAAAGTGTTAATACTTTGAGTGCCTTAAATGTTTAGTTTGTAGTCAGTGTGATGCTTAATTGTATGTGTTAACTTGACTGGGTCAAGACGTGACCAGGTTAAACATCTCTGGGCATGTCTGTGAGGATGTTTCCAGATGAGGTTAGCATTTGAGTTAGTGAACTCGGTAGATTAGCCTCCTCATTGTGGGTGGACACATCCAATCTGCTGCGGGCCTGCAGAGAACAGAAGGTGAAAGACTATGCATTTGCTCCTTTTGCTTCTTGTCTGTCTGCTTCAGCTGTGACATTGGTCTTCTCCTGTCCTTGAACTGGGGTTTGCCCTATTGGCTTTCTGGTTCTCAGGCTTTTAGACTCAGACTGGAGTTATACCACTGACTTTCTGGATCTGCAGCTTGCAGACGGCAGATCCTGGGATTTCTTAACCTCTGTAATTGCGTGAACCAGTTCCTCATAATCAGTTTTTTCCCCTCCCTCCATCCTCCCTTCCTTCCTTCTTCTCTCACTCTCTACCCCTTTCTCTCTCTTTCTCGCATGCCTGCTTGCGTGTGTGGGTGTGTGTCCTACTGCTTTTGTTTCTCTGGAGAATCCTGACTAATACAGTCAGTCTGAGATTTTGTAGCAGCTGCTTCTTCATTAATCTGATTTTGTTTATATCCTAAGCATTCTTCTATATCTCAACATCCGCCTTTTTACGTATCCAACTTACTCTAGATAAAACAATCCTCAAGTCATTAGAACAGTATAGAACTTTTGCTTGGCCAGAAGAATTGATAGCTATTAAAGCTTCCATTTTTTTGGTTTTCTCTTCTTCTTTATTCATTCTCCAGACAGATATTCTTCACAACGAGAATTTGGGTTTGTTTTAGGCATGTTTTTGTGCCTTATTCCTGTACCAGTTTGTGCATATTTTCCTTTTTGATAAGAAGCAAATCCTGAAAAAATTTTGTTGTTCCCTATCAGTTGTGTGACCTACTACTTATTGGTAGGTAGCAGCAAAACACTTAGTGAAATATGAAACTAATTAGAGGTCAAGCACTAGATATATTCTAAGAAGTTCAAGTATAACAAAAAATGAAAACGTCTTATTCCTATTTTTAAATCATAGCTGATTTATACCAAACCTTTGCCTCTAAGATAGGCCTATAAAAATAGAAGAGGGGGACATCTGCCTTCAGTTCAGGTCGCGATCCCAGGGTTCTGAGGTGAGGCTCTGAGTCGGACTCCCTGCTTGGCAGGGAAGTCTGCTTCTGCCTCTCCCTCTTGCCTGTGGCTCCCTCTGCTTGTGCTCTCTCTCTGTCAAATAAATAAATAAAACCTTAAAAAATATATATAAGAGGGTACAGTCTATGTAAGCGCTATCATTGCCAGTACCAGTGAGCAAATCTGGAAACCTTGGTTTGCACCATAGTTTTCTGAGAGTAAGTTAGCTCATGCAGGGGCCAGATCCAGATCTGCTGTGATACCTGTGGATTTTAATTTCCTACGGGTAAATAAACTCTTAAAGTATTTTCTTAGTTTACAGGCAGTAAATACCTAAACAAAACTAAAATGGACTATCCAGATTGGGTAGAGTTTAGGCCTCTGAGTCACAGCAAAATAGTTCACAAAGAGAGTGAGTAGCGGCATACATATCCACTGACCCTCCCTTTGTCCCGTCAGTCAGTCCGCGTTCATTGACGTTTTCCACCTTTCTGACTGAGACCCAATCTGTTGTGCTCCGAAAACAAAATGAAGCATGATATAATAAGCAGCAAAGCTTTCTTTGCCACCAAGAGGGGCATCTGAAGGCGAAATCAGTTTTTTCATTCATTTTACACATTCATTCATTCAGTAAATAATTAACTGAATACTTATTGATGGAAACCAGAAAGTATTACTCCTGGCAAAAACCTTTTACCAGTTGAATTGTATAGTTGGAGAAGCTGAGGCTCAGACAGCTGTAGTGGTCGGCACGTGGTTATAGAGCATGTAAACGGAGCAGCAACGTCCTGACTCAGGTCTTCAGGTCCCTCATGCACCTTTCACCTCATCAAAGGCTTGGTCTTCCTTACTTCCACAGCGAACTCTGCAGACTGGCCTGGTCTGAACTGCAGCTGATTTATTCCAAACCTGGACAACTACGATCTTAAGATTCTTAGGAACAGTAGGGTCACATTCAATATAAATGTGATTTATCTTTAAGAATTCCTAAATTTTAACAAAGCAGTGTTTCTGGGAAATAAAAATGTGTCATCTCACGACCCATGTAATTTTCTCCTGCATTCTTAAGCTTACAACTCCTTCTTTTCCTTTTTCTTTTTTATCTTTTCTCCCTTCCTTTCCTTTCTATTCCTTTCCCTTCCCTTTCCTACATTTCTTCTTCTTCTTCTTCTTTTTTTAAATTGTGTCTTTTATTTTTGAGTTCAAGACTGAAGAGTCCCAAGCAGTGACCATAGCCTAGGGATTTTTCTGTTTATCTTGGGAATATTGCCCCCGAATCTGTTGGGCTAGCTGATTAGGTTACTTTTGACCAATCAGATGAAATTTTGGAAAATGTCCCAGTGAAACAAGATTTTCCCTTCTAAGCTACCAGCAAGAAGTGTTAGATGTTGGGTACTTTCAGTATAGCCAGTCCTTATGTATTTGTTGTGTATCATCTAGGGGCTCAGCAGTGACAAGGAAGGACTATGGGTTTCAGAAATTTCATGTCCTCAGGAAGCAATTTCTCTGCTATTTGGATGGTAGAGTGGATGGAAATAATGATAAAGCATTTCTGAAGGCTGGATGTTTTTCTGGGTCTTAGGTGTTGCCTTAGTGTTTCAAAACCATATAGCAAACAGTAATAACAATGTTGAGTGCATTTTCATGTGAACACAGATTACCTGCGGGTTGGCTACTGAGATTATTCCTGGATGGGTTCTGTGCATATTTGTGATTCTGTGAGCCATGCTCTACTGTGTTGTTTCTCCACCTAATTCAGATTGCTGTCTAGCTTGAGATGACTATAGGTTAGGGAAACTCGAGTTATAAAATCTCTTTAGCGTCTAGAAATATCTCAACATTCTTTAGTCTTTCAGCTTTGGGATACCATTCACAATGCCAAATGAAATGAGACATTTCTAATACATTTTGAGAAGGGAGAGAGGACACTCTTGGGTTGAGTTTTCTCTTGTCCGGTTCTTCAAAAGTTACAGTGGCTGGGTTGAAAAATTTTAAAAATCATGCTTCCAGGTAAAGAAATTGGAGCATAAGAGAGCCACATGATTGACTGAATTATCATGACGCATGGAAGATACAGATTTCTTGGTTTCTGCTTACTCCTCCTGATTGAGCAGGACATTGTTTTTTGGTTATTACATGGAGGATTTACTTTGCAGTAAATGAGGCAACAATAAGCTGGCTTCTGCTTTGTGGGAGAGCAGCAGTCCTGATATAAGGTTTTTTTCTTGTTTGTTTGTTTTTGGCTACAATTTTATTGTTCTTTGGTACTTCTGGAGAACAAAGGGCACTGGAGAGAGATCTGGAATCTTTCCAATTCAGGAGGATTGGAAATGGACATTAGGACACTAGGAAATGGAATGATGACCAAAGCAGTGAGGACTCCAGGAGATCAATTCTGGGTATTAATAAGAATGCTCCTGAGGTAGGTGTGCTTTGTTTCTGGGCGTTGGCCACCCCACCAAAGGAATACTGTGAGCCTTCTTTGTTGAATTTTTAACTTTTAAGTTAGACACATGATGAAAGCATAAACCTAAAGTCACTGGTTTAGGTCTTGACAAAATTACACATTTTTTGATGATCTTCAAAGCATTGGGGCATGGGTTGGCATTCTTCGTAATTCAGTTTTATCTCTACTATACTCTATAGAATCATATCCCTTCTATGGTGTCTGTAGAATTTCCTTTCCAAAAAAGGAAAGCTGATATTTTGTGGACATATTACTTTAGTGGAAGAGACATTATTTCTAGGTCGCTGCTGTGAAGCTTTTGCCTTATAGACAGGCTATCGCTGATCTCACGTGTTAGTCTTTGTGTTTGTTTCCTTTCTCTAAGTCAGCATAGTTGAACTATGGTTATTTTATGGCTTCTGTTTCCCCTCTACCATCTCTGAGCAGATACCTTAATTATTTAATTAAACTTAGATGCATGAAGAGAACACCTACTTGTATAGAAACTATGCAAATGTATGCAAATCATGTACAAATGAGTTGGCTTGGTTGGACTGGAATATTGCATTACACCAGCCCTTCATTGCCTTCACAGAAGAAGAAATACAGAAGTACAGTTGTCTTACTGTCCACTTTTAGATCGAGTCACAACTTCGGGATGCTTTTTTACAAAAAAGTGTTTGACTGCCTCACTCAGAAGTCTTGGTTGAATGTCACATTCCTTCATTTTTTTCACAGTGCATATGAATTTTTAGGTGTCAGAATTACCTCATTAGTCATTGCCACCTCTTCTGATCACCCTGGGAAGCTACCTTTAAAGTTAAACTTTAAACTTTTTTTTTTTTTTTTTAAATATTGCATCTTACCTTGCTTTGAGTTCTAGAAAATCATATGCTAATGGCACTGTCTGAAGATAGGCCTATTTTCTTTAGGAATCTTGTAAAAGTCAGGCTCACAGACTTGTGGGGGCTGGAGGAGTTCTTTAGTACACTTCAGTAGTAGGTCTCTCTAAATTTTTGGTAAATTATTTGTGAAGTTGGAATGACAGATTTGCCCTAGTGATTCTTCTTATAACCTCTGGCTTACTTTACTTTAATTCCATAAAGTAAGCTGAGAAATGTACATGTTAAGTGCTAGTTACTGTCCATGATGAAAGGGCTGATGATGGTCAAGGTGACTGTCACTCTGGGGCTGTAGGCTGGGAGCACATCAGAAGGACCTGACCAGAAATGGCTTAAGTAGGAGATAATTATGATGAATGATCTCTTCTTAAAAAGGCTTAATCACTCAATCTGAATACATAGCAAGAGATTTTTGTCATCAAAAGGATGATGTCTGTGGTAGTTCAAAGCCGTTATTAACAGAAAAATAAGTTGTATCTTTTTCTTTAGAATTGAAAGGGACCTAAGCTATCATATATATTCAAAAACCTCAACTACAAGTGGGGAAATACAAGTCAGAGAGGTTAGGTGGCATGCCCAAAGTCAGACCCTAAGTAAACAATAGAGTGAGCCTTGATATGAAAACTCTGTACCCTTTTTGGACCTTGTTCTACACCACAGGGTGTGGATGGAGAGTGTTGTAAGCTGAGGTGAAAATGGTAATTTTGGGGATGACTGGGTGTCTTAGTTGTTGATTATGTGTCTGACGCTTGATTTCAGCTCAGATCATGATTTCAGGGTCATGGGATTGGGCCCTGCATAAGGCTCCATGCTTGGTGTGGAGCCTGTTTAAAATTCTCTCTTCTACTCCCTCAGCCCCTTGCCATACCCTCTCACTCTCAAAAAAGAAGGAAAAAAAAAAAAAAGAAAAAAAGAAAAGAAAGAAAGTGATAATTTTAATGGTTGCTAGGAAAATGCTGATTGCATACTTTTCACATCATAACTGATGTTAGTGCAGCTTGCCTTACTTGTTTGAGTGCCAGCCTATTGTGTAGAACAGTAAAAATGTCTTTTTCATTTGGTCTTATATAGACTAGCTGGGAGATTGTTAGAAGAGCTGAGAAATTTTCAGTACTCTCAATAGGTAGAAAAGTGAATTCTCTCAGATTTAGTCAGTAGTTGTGAGAAAATGCTCAGGAACAAAGAACAGTTGAGAACTGGCTGGTCAGATTTTAGGCACATACATAAATATTTTGTAGTAGTCAAACACAATGAAAAGTAAGCATTTGATATGTAGGTAAACCCTTCTTGCCCTGGAAGAAATGAGTTATGGAATCTTTGTTTGTAACTGAGGAACTAAGCCAACATTTTTTCTAAGGGAAGTTGCTTAAACAAAGGTATCAGCAGTAGCAAGGCCACTTGTTGACATTTGGACTTTGCAGAAACTCAAAAACTTACTTTACTCTTTTGCTTAGAATTTTCCCTCATACAGTGGCGTGTCTTTTCCATACCAACGTATGTAACCTTGTGGAATGTGCCCAACATTTTAGAAAGCTGGGATGGACCTTATAACTGAGGAAAGGTTGGAAGTTGATTCTTCTATAGGGTACCTGTTGTAGAATCATTACGCTATCAAGCCATGTATGTGGAGATCACATGGTGCCTGAGCCTGAACCAGGGAAAACCAGTGGCTTCTGCATTTGGAAGCACAGAGGTGGGCACAGGGTTCCCTCAGCATCTCCCCACATGTCAGCCTGTAGCTGTGCTGTCACCGGGGACTACCAGGAACATAAAACATAGCTTTACATATCCAAATATCTCGTATGTAAGCTTAAACCTGTGGAAGAAGTAGAATGAATTTTAGAGGTTCCCCGGGCACCTTGAAATGTTTAACATCATTATACTCAGTAGGTTATAATGGTTGTGGTCTGGTAACATCTGAGTGGAAAGAGAATCTTTGGGTTGTTGTTTCATGCTCTTGAGTACCTGGAACAAGTGACATGGCCATATTCCTATGAGGCCTTGAGACCTTTACAATAGAAGTAAACTAGAATGTGTATGTTCATGTGTGTACTTTTAAAATATTTTTTAAAGATTTATTTATTTTTAGAGAGAGAGTGAGTGAGTGGGGGAGGGGTAGAAGGAGAGGGAGAATGGACTCCTCAAGCAGATTCCCCGCTGAGTAAACAACACAATGTGGGGCTTGATCCCAGGGTCCTGAGATCATGATCCAAGCTGAAACCAAGAGTCGGCCATTAAACTGACTGAGCCATGCAGATGCCCTTCATGTGTGATTATACAAAAAAGTTTTTTTTTAGTGTTTGTGTGTAATATTGAGCACTGTGCACTCACAAAGGCAGAAATCATGAAGTCAGAGTTTTAGAACTCCAAGTAGCTGTAGAGATTGTTGATTCTATCTTTCCATTACACAAAGAGGAAAACCAGAAGCCCGGAAATGTGGAGTGACTTGCACAGGGCTGTGTAGACAGCCATTTGTAGAAGTAGGAGCAGAGCCAGGGGTCTTTCCAGTTCAGAGCTTCTTGTGTTCTGTTAGGCTGTCTTTACTGCTGTCCCTTCAGTTCAGTTCCACAAGGGTTCTGCAGCATTGGGCCAACCTGAAAGGAGGCATGATCTGTTGTACCGTAGCAGGAAGAGAATGCAGTGAATTATATCTACTTAGAGTCCATCTCAAATTAAACATTTGGAATTCTTTTTTTTTTTTTTTTTGACACAGAGAGAGAGAGAGAGGGCATAAGCAGGGGGCGTGGGTGAGGGAGAAGCAGGCTCCCCACTGAGCAGGGAGCCCGATGCAGGACTCGATCCCAGGACTCTGGGATCATGACCTGAGCTGAAGGCAGATGCTTAACTGACTGAGCCACCCAGGTGCCCTGAAACTTTTGGAATTCTTAAATATAACCTTGCATAAAGTAGGGAAAAGGAACTCTGGAAAGCTTGTTCTAGAAATTTCAGGCTGTAGCCCAGTAGTGAGCAATACTGATTACATGACCACCTCTGACAATGTGGGCATAGGGGTTCTTGCCTTCCATGTGCCTATCCATGAATATCACTGATAACTGACAGGCTCCATTTTGTTTTCTTAAGAAATTATAATAGAACTAATAATGGTAAGTACCCCTTCACTGATATACATATAGTTTTGATTTATAACTAACATTTTCTTTCTTAATTTAAAACATTTTTAAATGATAAAAGTAAAATAATTTAGGAACAAAGAAAAAGATAAAAGTCACTGTGGTTTCATTATTTTCATACAATTGTTTTTCTTCCTGTGCATTTCTTTTGTCTTTTAATATTTAAAACTTTTTTTAAAAATGTACTTTCTATAGACAACTATCATATGATCTCCCTGATATGAGGAAGTGGTGATGCAACATGGGGGCTTAAGTGGGTAGGAGAAGAATAAATGAAACAAGATGGGATTGGGAGGGAGACAAACTATAAGCGACTCTTAATCTCACAAAACAAACTGAGGGTTGCTGGGGGGAGGGGGTTTGGGAGAAGGGGGTGGAATTATGGACATTGGGGAGGGTATGTGCTTTGGTGAGTGCTGTGAAGTGTGTAAACCTGGTGATTCACAGACCTGTACCCCTGGGGATAAAAATATATGTTTATAAAAAATAAAAAATTAAAAAAAAAATGTACTTTCTATAAGGTCATAATCCCATGGCTGTGTGAAAAGTTCATGAGCTTTGGAGGCAGACAGACCTGGGTTTGATTTCTGGGCCTATCAGTAACTAATTACATGACCTTGAGCAAATTCCTTCACTTTAGTATTTTCATCTATAATGAGCTAATACCTTAAACTCAAATAGCATTCTTAAGAGGGTTGAAGGAGATACTGCTATACATGAAGTCCCTGGCCTTTTGTGGTACACCATTCACTGCTTAATTTTCTCTCCTGAGCATTTGATTTTCATTTTGCTGCATGGTCCGAAAGGAAATTACTGCCCTTTGGTAAGAGAAGTCCCCAGGTCCCCATGGCTGGCCCCAGGAGAATGTTCACAGGAGAGGGTGATGGGACTGAGTGACTCTGGGGCCCCAAGGGTCTCTACGTCTTGGAGGGGCCTTTGCTTTGCTGGTCTGAGGGTGGAGGGCAAGGGGAGAAATGACACTGTGCTCTTTGGTGTTTTCTGGCTGAGTAGAAACCCTTTTTCTGGTATCCTATAAAGAGCTGGGACAATTCAACCCTCTTTACTGGAGCCTGGTAAACACATGGACCAGATTAAAGGGAAGTGCTAGTTCCAGTTCTTGAAACATGGTTTCTTGAATGCCAGAGCCATGATACTGGTGTCCAAATTTCAAGTCTAACATGGAGTCTCTACCAGGTCTATCTATCCTTTCTAAGATGACAGGCCTTTCTTTGATCATTCAGATGAGAAGGAGTAGTTGGTCTGGGATTTGGACTGAAGCTGGAAGTATAGTGGGATTTCTCTTATCTGCAGGAACTGGCAGGAGGGCTCCCTGGAGCAGGCATGCAGTGGGCCACATAGGGGCACTGTGGTGTGGAGAGGCCTGGCATAGCCATTGGGGGAGATAGGTGGCTATGGAGGGGCAGCCTCCCTGCCATTGCTCAGGGGCAGAGCTCTGGTTCTAGGGTGGGATAGTCCAAAAGTGAGGGACTGATTAGCTTTTACTTATCTATTTTTTTGAAAGTATTTTATTTTTAATTTCTTCATCCAAAGTGGGTCTTGAATTCAACTCCAAGATCAAGAGTTGCATGCTCTACCAGCTGAGCCAGGTGCCCCAATGCTTAGCTTTTAAAGACAATGGAGATTCCCAGCATTTATCAATGGGAAGCTGGCATAGAAATTTCTGGTAGAAATTCAAGGGCCTATAGGGTCTGGGGCCAAAGTGCTTGGATAAAAATGCACTTGATCAGGACACAGCTCTTAGGTTCAGGTTGGCACTGAGCACATGGGGTCCAACAGTCTAGTTTAAGTCTGTCCTGCTTCAACTTGGGATTCTTCTGAGGCCTGGACAGGTAGCATTAGCAATGGGCCCTGTCGCCAAATTCTGGGAAAGCAGAAGTCAGTATGTCATGTGTAGTTTGAATATAAAGCTTGTTAGAAATTCCTCCATTTTTGAAATTCTGGGGGAAATATCCATGGGATGCTTTCATCGTTCCCTCTGAAGTTCAAGGACGGAATCCTTAGAGCAGTAATGATATGTAGCATGGAGGCATGCATGTGAAATGACATTTGTAGTGAATAAAAGGGGGTTTGGTTTCCTCTGAAAAGTGAAGATCATTTTTCTAATGCCTCCGTCCATACAGGAACATCAGATCAACCCTCACAAACAGCAGTGCCCTACTGCTGTGGACGGTGGATGCGTGAGTGGCTGTGGAAGATTAAGCCTGGGCCAGACTCTTTCTGGAAATTGACAGATTTTTATAGCAGTGGCAGAACTTTTCAAGTTTATATGTGCGTGTTTGATATCTCAAAGTAAAATCATTTAAAAATCTTTCTTTAGAGTTTTGCTTTTAGAACACCTGCCTCTTCCTCACTGAATCAAGTTAAATGGGTAACACACCCCAACCCCCTCAACCTCTCTGCTTCAGATAAGAGAAAGCCCAAGTAACCGACTACATGGGCCAGAGATGTACGCACCTGGGACTAGCACTCTCGAGCCAGTCCTGGATTTAAGATTAAAGCCCTTCGTGTTGCAACTTGAAGTTTTTAGTCTGCCGTGACAGTTACAAGTGAATTTCAGGGAGACATTCAGACTTGCGACCTCCTCATGGATGCTGTTGGTGATGTCTGCATTGGTGGTGAAGTGTGTTTTAGGGTACTCTTGTAGGGGTGTAGAAACAAGAGGGAGGGAGTCCACTGCTCCTGGGCTCCTCAAGGATGCTGTTCTCCTCAGAAGAAGGGGTGGGTTGAAAAGTTGCCTACCTATGATCACCTGATGCTTGCACAGATCAGTCTTTCATGGTAAAGGGGCTCTGTTGGCTCTGTCCGGAGAGAAAATGCCTGTATTCAGGAGAATATACTGGAAATAGGAATAGCTGGTCATAGCCCATCTGGCTCTGCCCAGTGTCTGACAAGTTTTTGGTCCCTGAGGAATTCCACCTTCCCCAGCCATAGCTTCTGGTCCTTGCTTATCTCTGGAGAGCCCGGGTTTTGAAGCCCAGCCAGTACTTTCTTACAGGTGGGGCTAATCCAGAGCACAAAGAGGAAATTGTGGCTTTTCTTCTCATGCTTCCACCCACCTTTGCCTCCTCAACCTCTTGAGGCAGAATGGACGGTTGTGGTGGGAAACTGAACCCTTGTTGGGGGGCCCTGGGAACAAAAGCGGCAACTTCGGGGTACATGGGTGACTCTGTCGGTTAATAGTCTGCCTTCAGCTCAGGTCATTATCCCAGGGTCCTGAGATTGAGCCCTGAGTTGGGCTCCCTGCTCAGAGGGAGTCTGAGAGGAGTCTGAGAGGAGTCTTCCTCTCCTCTGCCCCTCCCCCCCGCCTCCCCGCGTCATGTTCTCTCTCGCGTGCACTCTTTCTCTCAAATACATACATACATACATAAAATTTTTAAAAAGAAGAAGAGGGACAACCTCTGCTCTGATGGTCTTTGTCCTAAGGACATGGCCAAGGAAGATCTGTGATTCAGGGACCAGTGCCTGTACTGAGTGGTGTTGCTGCCTATTGTATAGGCTTGTCCTCGTGGAGATGCTTAGAATCATCTCGGCTTATTTTTGGGTCAGGTATGCGAGAATTGGCCATGAAATGAAAACTTGAGTACTCAACAGCAGGATAAGCGAATTTGGTATCTTTAGGTCATCTTTATATTGTCAGCCGCCTTATTCAAGAATTCCTTCGTTGTATGGGACACCCAACAGGATTGTTCAAGCAAAAGGAATACTTTGTGTTATATTTTAATGAAGGATTTCAGCTTACGGAGACCTTCATCTGGTCTTAAATTTCTCAAGCTGAACCCCTCTTCTCATCAGAGATGGGCTGTGGTAAAAAAGAAAGTAAGGTCACTGGGGAGCTAGCAGCTAGTTCAAGCTCTGAAACCAGTTGCTAACCAGCAGCTTTACTTTAAGCACCTCACGTTACAGAGTTTCTGAACACCTGAGGAGTGGGTCTTTTCCATGTTTATATCCTTGACATCCAGCGTGTGCCTGGCGGGCGTAGGTGCTCAGCAAACGTTTTGCCAACTGTGGAAGGAGAAGGTGGGCCCAGAGCCTAGCCCAGGGTGTGTTCAGAATAGCTTTAGGAGGTGGGCAAAAGGAAAGATTTTCCAGTCAACTGAATTTTACAGATACTGTCTGTTAAATCCTTTTCTTGGAAATTCTTATTTATTTATTTATTTATTTGGTCAGGAGGGCAGAAGGAGAGGGAGAGAAAGAGTCTTAAGCAGGCTCTGCACCCAGGACAGAGTCCATGAGGGGCTTGATCTCACAACCCTGAGATCATGACCTGAGCTGAGATCCAGAGTTGGATGCTGACCTGACTGAGCCACCCAGGCATTCCCTTTTCTTGGAGATTCTTAATGCACCATGGGCATATTAGACTGTGAGAAGTGCTGTGGTAAAGAAAACCTCAATGTTGTTTAATCTAGACTTTCCTAATCTTTGATACAAGAACACCGTTTGCCTGCAGCTCCATGAAGCTGGAGAAACATTTGCTGGACCAGAATACCTTGAAGGAGACTTCCTGCTGGAATATTCTAGAACTTGAGAGCAGGGGTGGGTTGATGGGACATATTTAGAGGGATAACAAGGTAATACAAGGTTGAAGTTTGGGGCGAGAGGAAGGGGTCTCTCAACAGGGCTCAAACTCCAGATTTTGGAAGTAAACATTTTAGGACACACTCTTCATTCCTAGCATGACCCGGAATCTCTGGTGAAGTATTTTATCTCCCAAGCTGATCTCACACATGCACAGAGAGATGCTCATCTTGTCCTTAGGGAACCTAGCTCAGCGGACCTGTTTCTGTCACGCTCATGAACTTTTTCTTATTTTCCTTTTTAGCAGATTGTAAATATCTTGAAAGCAGGACTCTAGTCAAAACTCTGTACAAATCTCCTGGGCACCATTCCTGGTTATTCACCAATAAGTGATGAAAGTGCTGAAAGACGCTGTAGAAACTTGGTTACCACTGTCCCTTTCCTTTTTCTGTAGGGTCTGAGATGAGCACCGCTAACGGGGCAAGCAGGAGAGTGTCCAGTTGTCCCCTGTCCCAGGTGTGCCTCTCCCCATAACGTCAGCTTCAGCAGGTGGGTTTGATGGTGCCTGCCTGCGAACATGCCCCGGTGGTCTGCTGCTCTCTACTGACCACCCACCGCTGTCTCTGGGAACCCATGCCCCTGCCCCCAGAGTTTCTCTCCTCCCACACCCCCTCCTAGATAAGTACATATAAACGCGATTATGTTTAGAAGCTGAAGCATTTGAATAAATCAGATGCTTTTGCCCAACCCTAGAATAAAGGCTGTAGTTATTTTAACAACAACAACAACAACAAAAATCCTGCAGTCTTCAGCTATTTCTGGATGTCGACTGGTAATTAGCATGCCATTTGTAATTCATTGCTGTCTCAGGCTGTTTGTTTCCTTGTTCCAGTGTAGCCCAGTTTGGGAGACTAGGTTTATTTCATTTGGAGATGTGATTTTGTGGAGACCTCTAAAATGCCGTCATAAGATTAATGGTTTTCTGTAGCCCAAGTTTGCCAAACCTGGTGTTTGTAGCTCAATTATTAGTCTTCAGTAGCTCTGTGGAGGGGAGTAACAGCTTGTTAGGATGGTATTCCGTTTCCAAGAAAAGTGTCAAAAAGCAACTGCTTCAGGAAGGACTGATACTACCTGGGGTAAGTGACACTTCAGGAGAACAGGTAGTTTTGGGATAGGTTAAGGAGGCTTTACATTGTTTTGCCTATTTCAGTGTTATTCCTGGGATATATTTCACGTTTTTAGTTCATATATTAACCGATGTGCATGAAGGCCAAATGCAGAGGGTGCCTTTTGGAAATTTATACTGCCAGACTGAAAGGAAAATGTTTGCATTTGTTCTTGTAACAGGCAGGCAGGTGAGAAGGCTCCTGGAGACAGCCTAGCCCCACCCCCACACCCGCCGTGGTCTGTCCCTGGGGACTTCATGCTTGCTCTCCAGCTGCAGAAGGAAAAGAGGAAAATATGCAGTTACTGTTTCTGTTTTGGAGTGCTGGGACCTGCTGCTGGTTGTAAAATGAGAACTTGGCCAAGGTCCAAAAGGAAAGCTTTTGGTTCCTTCTTTTTAGAAAGATTTATTGGGGGGTAGTCTTTAATGAATAGACTGATTCTCTAGATTTCTCCAGCAGTGTAAGGCTGTCTGACTCTGGCGGCTCAGTTGACCCTATAGTTGCCAACAGTAAAGGCACAAGGCGGGCTGGAACGCAGCATAAGGAGAGCGCGTGTGAGACTATATACCATACATGGTCTCGATGCCTGCCTGGCCATCTTGGGGCTGCCCATGTGTCTTCTCATATCCACTGAAGGGGAACTACATTAACTTTGCCCTCTGAGGACTTAGTTTTGGATGAAGGGAAAGAGGAGTTTTATTATACATGAGCTAAATTTTTCTCAACTAACTTTCTTGACCCTCAATTCCCAAGATGATACAAAAAAAAAGAAAAAGCTAAAACAAGACAAAACAAAATAAAGCACTTCTGTGAATGGAAAGCACATGTGTTGTTACCAATGGATCGCTTGATAAAAGGATTTAGATAGATGAGCACTAGATTCTATTAGGAAAGAATTAAAGTGGTTCTAATTGCCCTATAAGATATGATGATAAGAAGGAACTAGCTCAAATTATACAGAGGCTAAGCAGTCATGCAAAAACTATGGCCTGAAATGTTGGAGAGTGCAGTTTATCACCAGGGAAAGTCATTTCTGGAAATTTTTAGGATGCAAAGGTAAACAACCGGAAAAATTTGAGTACAATTCCGTACCGTGCAAGTACACACCCAGGTACCTCCATCCAGGTGGGTCGTCTGGGATGTCAAACAGAGTCTTTTATGCCAGGACCCATGGGGGACTTGGCGGCTTCCCTGCTCAGCTCCAGTCGTGGTTGATGCTGTCGAAGGCACTGGACTTTCGATACCGCACTGTGCCAGACTGTGGATCAGACCACCTAGATAAGTGCTGGGGAAGAGGCTATGGAGGGTGGTTGCCTTTCAGACTCATCCCTGTCCAACAAGACCAACCAGCCATTCTCATCTGATTAATCCAAAAGGTTTCAGCTCTTTCAGCTTTACCTACTGCAGTTTTAAGAAAATGGATTCCATGTGTTTTAGTTTCCAATTATGATATTCAAGAATAATTTCTGTTTTCTGAAATTCCTTGTCGTGGGAACAGGCTCGAGGATAGAGAATTGGTAAATTAAGTACCATGAGGAAGTATTAAGGATTCCCTGAGAATGGGGAGAGGTAAATGACGGAGGAGACAAAAAGAACATCAGAGGAAAGTGGACATGTAGTCTTCTTAGGCGTCGGCTTGCTGATATGGAATCTGGTATAAAAGAAAACTGTGATATGTTTAAAAAACTCATTATTTTTGTTTTTTTAAAAATTAGGTGATATCATTACATGGTTCAAAAATAAAATCCATTATCAAAAGGTATTCATTCAGAGTCTACTTCTGTCTACTCTGTCTCTGTCCCCATAGTCACTGTTATTGTTTCTTATGTATCTTTCTAGAATTTTCTTACCTATTTATAAATTTAAGAATATATCAATCACCACCCTCCGTCTATCCAAAAGGTCTCATACCCGTTTTTCTGCACACTTTGCTTTTCATGCTTAATGTGTCTTGGAGATCCTTCCACATCCACATCAGTGCATACAAAGCTTCCTTCCTGCTCATTCTTTCTCTCTCCTTTCCATCCCCGCCGCAAACCCCCCTTCTATTTACAGATGCCTGGTGTCCCATTTAATATACATACCATAATTTATTGAACTGGTTAGTCCTCTCTTAATGAACATTTAACTGATTTCCTCATTTGCTTATACAAACAAGATACCATGAATAACATATTTCATTTCACTAAATTACATTGCACTTAATTATATGCAAGCATAACCTTAAGGATAAATTCCCAGATCTGGAATCGTTAAATCAGAGAGCATATGCATTTGTAGTTTTGATTGACATTGCACACCCCCATCAGCAGTGGGTGAAGGTGCCTGTTTTACCACATTCTTAGCAGTAGACCATGTTACCACATTTTTGGAGTTTACCAAACAGATAAGTGGAAAGTGTGCCTTTTAATGTAGTTTTAATGTACATTTCTATTATTATGAGAAGTTGCGCACCTTTCAGGTGATTGTACGAGCCCTTTCTGTATGTGGATTGTATCTTTTTTTCTCATGGATTTCTAGGAGCGTTTTGTATATCAGGGAAGTAGATTTTGTGATAAAACTTGCAAATACTCTTTGGAAGTTTTTGTTGTCTGTCTTTATACTGATTTTTACCAGCCTGAAATTTCTGATGTTTATGTGGTTATATTTATCATTCTTTTCTTCTGTGGCTTCTGGATTTTGAGTCATAGTTAGGAAGGAATTTCCAACTTGGCTGTAGAAGCACAGTGTTGTTTAGGATTAACTGGTTTTAGAAATTCTGTTGGTTTCTGTTTCTAAAACCTAAAAATAACAGATTATTCAAATTATACTTGTTTTTTTGTTTAGTGTGATTTGCATTTGTCCTTTCTTCTTGACTCTATTTAATGTGTATTTACTACATTTTTCCATCTCCCATAACTGGAAAGAGATTCTAATTGCCACAAAGTGGAAAATGGAGGGCATGCTCTCATTGGGGTGGATTAGATTTATGGAGGGTTGTATGTGGCCCTGGCGCCTGTGAGTGGTTCTGCCTGGTGGGACTAGGCACTGTCATGGAAAGAAGTGTAGGGTGGTCTAGAGTGCCTTGGAATGCGTTGAGAGCGATAGAAGGTGTTATTTGTTATGTTAATGTGGAAACTTTTGAAAAGCACTTAAGGATGGGTAGCACTTAAGAGCGATAGAAGGTGTTATTTGTTATGTTAATGTGGAAACTTTTGAAAAGCACTTAAGGATGGGTAGCACTTAAGGATGTAATGCTGGAATACAAATACCCAACAAGTAGCCTTGGAAATTCACGAGTTGGATGAGGATGAATTGGCCAATGAAAGTAGAACTCCAGATATTTCACTTTCTATTCATTCTGGTTCCTAGTTTTTCTTGCAAGCAATTATTAGATGTGCCCAGCCTCTTATGTTTATTACTTATAATTCTGTTTTCCCCATGTGAGTTTATTGAGGATTTGGGGGTTGGTTCATGGGAAGGAGTCTGGAATGACACAGTACCCCATTCCTGTGGTCTCTGTAGTACTCTATAGTCATGTTAAAGACCTTAAAAAGACAAATTTGGGTGGGTCGGATAACTTAGACCTTTGTGAGTGATATTGTGACTTATAAGAAATATATATATTTGATTATTCAGATAACCAAAATATATTTCTTATATATATTTGGTCTTTGTTTATAATTCCCAATGCACAGCTTCTAAAACCCTTGGAATATCCTAAGCGTTGAGAGTGATAAAAGGTGTTATTTGTTATGTTAATGTGGAAACTTTTGAAAAGCACTTAAGGATGGGTAGCCAGTGGAGCTAACCTGGTGATAAGAGGGTTAGAACTTTTAGTCCTTCCTACCCCTTCCCCATCTCTAGGGAGGGTAGAGGGGCTCAAAGCTGACTTAGTTGCTAATGGCCAGTGATTTAATCAATGTATGTAATGAAGCCTTCATAAAATTCCAAAGGACAGTGTTTGGAGACCTTCCGGGTTGATGAATACCCAGAGATTGGGGAGAGTATAGCACCTAGAGAGAGTTTGGAAGCTCTCTGCCCTTTCCCCATACCTTGTCCAACTCAACTCTTCCTTCTGGCTGTTTCTGAGTTACATCCTTTTTAAATGAAATGATAATCTAGTAAGTAAGATGTTTCTCTGAGTTCTCTGAGCCACTGTAGCAAATTAATGGAACCTGAAGAGGAGATCCTGGGAACCTCTGATTTTATAGCTAGTCAGTCAGAATTACAGGACCTGCATTTATGAGTGACATCTGAAATCCAAGGAGGAGGTTGTGGGACCCTCTCATGTATAGCAGTTAAGTCAGAAGGACAGGTAACAACTGCGACTGGCCTCCTCAAGTGGCATGGGAGAACAGTGTTGCAGGAGTGAACCCTCAGCCTCTGGGATCTGATGGTATGTCTGGGTAGATAGCATCAGAATTGAGTTGAATTCTCCTTGGACACCCTGTTG
This sequence comes from Mustela putorius furo, assembly GCF_011764305.1. Lineage (NCBI taxonomy): Eukaryota > Metazoa > Chordata > Mammalia > Carnivora > Mustelidae > Mustela > Mustela putorius. The sequence goes on along the minus strand of NW_025422010.1, from coordinate 5,729,552 downwards.
GTGTCCAAGAATTGCTTCATTGTGTGGGGACCCATCCCCGCATGCACACACACACACACACACACACATTGGAATTGGTCTCAGAACACCAATTTGACCTTGGTCACCTAGAATAAGATCTTATACATGATTTATCTTTGTGGAGTAAGCATTTTCTACAACTTGGGAGATGAGGTGAAAGTGGGGTCTGAGGGACACTGGGAGTGATACAGGAGAGATGGGAAATAGGGACTTTGGGATGACTATATTTAAGACTGGAAAATGCCAGCTAGTCTGATGTCTACCTTTATGAAAAATGATTTGTTCAGGATTCAGCCTGTCCCTGCTGGAGCTGTTACCAGCTTATACTGGCTATTATTTTTGTCAACTGTAGTAATTCTGACTTGTCTGTTGGCAGGCAGCTGTTTTAACTGTATATCATTTTAAGCAAATGAAGGTGACTTTTTAGCATCAGGCCTTGAATTCCTGCCATTGAACAGCCTCAACTAAATTCCATACATGGTTGATTCTTGGCTGTGTGGTTGCCAATCACACAGGTGTAGTTGAGCAAGCCTGTGGTTTATCGTCGTCTTCTCCCTCCTCTTACTCCCTTCTTCTTGCTATCCTTCATTTAGCATTTCTCCACTGGTAAGCAAATTTAGGTAAAGTCAGGAAAATTCAGGATGGATGATTTTGCTCAGGACAGCACTCCAGGCAGCAGTAAATTTTCAGGGCTCCGTGGAGGAAGAGGGCCTGCGTTTTCTGTTCTGTTCCATTCATCATCAGAGACCACCGATGGTCAGAGAGAGACTGGGAGAGTGGAATCCTGATAACTGTGGAGGGGGACAGGCAGATGCTGTCAGAGCCTCAGACGTTGCTGAGAGGTCTTAGAAGACAGGGGTTGAATGGTCTTATTGAATTTGGAAATCAAGAGGGCATTGGAAAGTTTTACCAGAGCACGTTCAGAAGGCTGACTGTGGGATGAAAAGTGAACCTTCTGCTCAGTTTTGAGAGTTCCTTGCTCACAGCCCCTGTTGAATGGAAAGGCTGACCCAGGGGAGGCCATTGTTTATTTAAGATCATCTGTGCTATATGAACTATTGCATAAATTAGCAGAGAGTTGTCATTGTTGGACCTGCTGGTATAATACGAAATGCCCATGTGACAACTTCCAAGCTCTTGCCAAACATGAAGTTTTTAAAAAAACTTTTAATTTAAATTCCAGTTACTTAATGGTGTAGTATTAGTTTCAGGTGTACAATATGGTGATTTAGCATTGGCGTACATCACCTGGTGGTCATCATAAGTGCCCTCCTTAATCCCTATCACCTGTTTAACCCCCAGCACCATATAGATACGGTAACTATCAGTTTTTGCTCTATAGTTAAGAGTCTGTTTCTTGGTTTGCCTTACTCTCTCTCTCTCTCTTTTTTTTTTGCTTTGCTAGTTTTTGTTTCTTAAATTCCACATGAGTGAAATCATAAATGGTATTTGTCTTTCTTTGACTGACTTGTTTCACGTAGCATAACAATCTTTAGCTCCATCCATGTTGTTGCAAATGGCAAGATTTCATTCTTTTTTATGGCTGAGTAATATTACATTGTATGCATATACACCAATCTTTATCCATTCACTTATTGATGGACACTTGGGCTATTGTAGATAATGCTGCTGTAAACATAAGGGTATAATTATGCCTTTGAGTTAGTATTTTTGTATTCTTTGGGTAAATACCCAGTAGTGTGAAGCTAGATTTAGGGTAGTTCAATTTTTAACTTTTATGAGCCTATTCCTTACTTTTCCAAATTGGCTGCACCAGTTTGCATTACCACCAATAGTGCAAGAGGGTTCCCCTCTTGCCACATCTTTGCCACACCTGTTGTTTCTTGTGTTGTTGATTTTAGCCATTCTGACAGGTGTGAGGTGGTACCTTATCATAGTTTTGATTTGTATTTCCTTGATGTTAAGTAATATTGAACATCCTTTCGTGTATCTGTTGGCCATATGTATGTCTTCTTTGGGAAAATGTCTATTCATGTCTTCTGCCCATTTTTTAACAGGATTATTTGGGGGTTTTTTTGGGTGATTATTATTATTTTTTTTTTTTTTATAAGTTCTTTATATATTTTGGATACTAACCTCTTATTGGATATTTCATTTGCAAATATCTTCTCCCATTCCTTAGGTTGCCTTTTAGGTTTTTTTTTGTGTGGAAGATTTTATTTATTAATTTTAGAGAGTGTGGGAATGGTGGGGGGTACAGAGAGAGAGGGAAGAGAGACTTTCAAGCAGACTGTGCTGAGCTTAGGCCTGATGTGGGGCTAGATCTCACAACCCTGAGATGATGACCTGAGGTGAAATCAGGAGTCAGATGCTTAACTGACTGAGCCACTCAGTCCCCTCAGTTGCCTTTTAGTTTTGTTGATTGTTTCCTTCACTGTGCAGAAGTTTTTTTATTTTGATGTAGTCCCTGTATTTTATTTTTCTTTTTGTTTTCCTTCTGTCAAGAGCTATATCTAGAAAGAAGTTGCTACAACCAATGTCAAAGAAGTCATTGCCTATGTTCTTTTATAGGATTTTTACAATTTCAGGTCTCACATTTAGGACTTTAATCCATTTTGAGTTTATTTTTGTGTATGGTGTAAGCAGGTGGTCCAGTTTCATTCTTTTGAGTGTTGCTGTCCAGTTTTCCCATCACCATTTGTTGAAGAGACTGTCTTTTTCCCACTGGGTATTCTTCCCTCTTTGTCAAAGATTAATTGACCATATAACTGGGGGTTAATTTCTGCGTTTTCTATTCTGTTCCATTCATCTATGTGTCAATTTTTGTGCCAGTACCATATTGGCCAAACATGCAATTTTAAAAAACAGTTTCTATTTGTGATTTATCAAGATATCCAGAAGTGAATTTGTTATATGTGTGTATGTTGGGGGGAATTATGCCTTTGTTTTGTTTTTTTTGGATTTACTTATTTATTTTAGAGGAAAAGAGAGGGAGAGAGAATCTCAAGCAGACTCCATGCTGAGCATGGAACCCAGAGTGGGACTTCATCTCACGACCCAGATCATGACCTGAGCTGAAACCAAGAGTTGGATGCCTAACATGCTGTACCACCTAGGTGCCTCTTATTGCTTTTCTTTGTGACTTGAATCCATATGACCTTTATTCTACAGGGTCCATCTTCTCCAAAGAATTCTATCACTGAACTTAAAACTACTGATAGATGATAATGAGATCATTTAAAGATTCATTATGAGAAATATAGAGCTGGATAAATGGCCAAGATGATAGTTTTTTGATCTGCAGATTGGCATTATCCACTTCTTTCAAATTGTAGTGAAGACAGGAGATGCTGTTAGGCCTGCTTGGGCTTGCAGTCAGGGGAAAAATAAGAGTAGGACTGTGTTTGCTCTAATAACCAAAAGAAAACCTAACCCTCTCCATAGCCAGGGGGCACTTCAGGGGTTTTTGTTTGTTTGTTTTTTGTTTTTTGCTATTATTACGTTTAATTTGTTTATAGAGTTTGCCTTTTATTTGTTCATTCATTAATTCAACATTAATCCAACTAACATTTTGTGTTACATACAGTGTGGGGATGGATGTCATGGTAGAAAAATATATATATATAGGTAGAAGATATAGTACTTGCTCTCAGAGATTTAACAATCTGATCTGATCAGAGAGGCCAGTGGTATGACCAGTGAATTCCCACTGAGGTGGGGTTGGAGGAGGAAGCCTTAGTTGGCTCTGTGCTTTTCTTATCCCCTGGACTCCTTTTGTGTTTGGGCATGTTTGGCTTTTTATTATTTACAGTAGACAGTCTGAGAAATATAATTTTTTAGTTTTGAAATTAGCATATTTATCTTTGCTTATTTTTAAATTTTACTTGGGAAACTTTGCAGAGTTAAACTGCCCTTAAGAAGATGATTTGGTGTTTTGGAAAGATACAGGTTTTGATAGAAGAAGTAAAAGTTCAAATTCCTGTTCCACACTTAGCATTAATTACTACGGCCTTAGACAAACTATTTAACTCACTGAGCCTCTGTTCCCTGCTCCACAAAATGAGGAGAACACTACCTATCTGGAGGGCTGTTATAAAGATAAGGACAAATTAAAAGCCTTGACTATTACTGGGGAAGACAGAGGATCCATGTGACCTTTCTTATTTTATATTTCAAATCCATTCATTCATTCATTCATCTGTCCATTTTACTGTTGAGTCAGAGTGTATTGGGTGCTTCCTATATGCCAGGATTTGTGGTAGGTGGGGCACAAATATGATTAAGATTCCATCCCATCCTTAAGTAGCTACTCAGGGGGGCTGACTTTCAGTCTCCTCAGGATGGGGCAGCAGATCCCACTCAGGGCCTTCTGATACTCTCTGCTTATAGATCCATCCTTATGTGAGAGAGTAGTTGTGTGTCCTTGAAGCGGCACCGAGAGGGTGGTCCTGGTGGTGGTGGTGGCAGCAAAAAGCTCTCATGTCCGTTAGTTCTCTTTGATGTCACCAGCTCTCTTCCATTGACTCTCAGGGACCATTATTCTTCAGGCCATTGATAGCACCACTTGCATTGGCCAGCAGAGCTGACTTTTACCTGTTTTATCCTCAAGAGTACAAACTGTACCGAATGATGTTTTTTAGTTGGTCATTACAGTGTGCTCAAGTGAGATTTTTTGGGGAAAAAAAATTTTTTTTTAAAATTTATTTGTTTATTTGACAGAGAAAGAGATCACAAGTAGGCAAAGAGGCAGGCAGAGAGAGAGGGAGAAGCAGGCTCCCTGCTGAGCAGAGAGCCCAACTTGGGGCTTGATCCCAGAACCTTGGGATCATGACCCAAACTGAAGGCAGAGGCTTAACCCATTGAGCCACCCAGGTGCCCCTCAAGTGAGATTTTGAAATAACCTTTAGGGGGTTCTTAAGAGATGAATATATTAGGGACTGTGACAATGGGCAATACCATCTGGTTTCCTTGTCTTTCTGTTTAGGAAAGATGATAGATTAGCCTGGAGGTAGAGGAAATGCTCCCAGGCCTGACTGGGAGGAGTCCTACATATTCAGGTTGCCTTGGAAAAATCTCCTGAGTCATCCAGATGTCCTTGGCTAATCTGTAAAATAAAAATTCAGAGGAAGCTATATACTATAGGAAATATGGGAAAGCACCATTAAAAAAATAAATTCAAAGTTAAATTACTGCATAATTTTCCTCTTAAAGTTATATGAATGAGATGTCTTAAATAATTATAATTATAAAACCAGTGGGGAAAACTCTTTCTAAGCCTCAGGTGTATTATATGTCTTGTGATTTTTGTTTAAGTCTAGAGCTTGAGAGAGATGGTAATAAAATAATATAAAAGAAACACAAGATTCTATTTCTGTGTGATTTTCCTTTTTTTTTTTTCTTTCTTTACCTTTGATTGTTTTACTGATTATTAACTACAGGAAGGGGTTGGTCTGCTTTGTGTTCATCTGTGGGGCTTGATCTACAAATGTAAGCATTTTTGGTGAAGAAGTGCTAAAAGAGGGCTTCCATCTTCATAGAATTGTGGGGTTACTAGAGAGGATCTGTTATTTTGTTCACCTTTTGCTATCTCTATTCTTTGGAAGAAAGGACAAGCTTGCAAAACTTGTTGCTTCCTCATTTTCACAGAGACCTGTGAGAACCAGCATGTTTGGCCAACCTGTTTGGGTTCAGATGCCTTGCTTGGCCTCACATTGGAGGCTGAGATCAGTTGCACCCTAGCTCTCTGCCACAGCTGGCTAGCTGGCAGCCCCATGCTTCAGCGGTGTGGTCATAAGGGAGAGTACCATTCACATGTGCTCTTGACCGTTCTCTTCTTTTGGCAAATGAGCAATTTTGGGTTGTTTTTATCTCTGTGGTGAACCCGATTTCCCCGTGTGATAAACAGTTGTTTAAAGGACTGTCTTCCCCCACAGTCTTCCCCACAGTGGGAACAGGAAGTTAGTCTTCTTGGCATTTGTGTGCATTTCATTTGAACAAGAACATTTTGCACCTGTTGATGTACTGCTTTTTAATTGTTCACAGCTGTGTTCTCTCTCTCTCTCTTTTTATTTACTTTTTTTTGTCTTCGAAATTGCAAGGACTTTGAGGACAGTGATGGTTCTGCCTCTTTTTGCCTTTGCTCCCTTTATTTCATGCTAGTCTGCATGGCCGTGTTCTTAAACCAACCCCATACAGGGGTGGGCTGATTCCCTCCTTCGTTGAGTGATATTTTAGTGCTAGAGGTGAGGAAAATCATTTCTTTTTGCAGGTTGGGTTTTTTTTGTTGTTGTTGTTCTTTGTTTTTTGTTTTTTATGTTTTCGAAGACAGAAATGGAGGGAAGCAAGAGAAATCATTATTATTTTATTGTGAACTAGGTGGATCCAAAAAATATCTTTCCACTGCTCTCAGCCCATTCTTTAGTAATATCTCATGGGTAAATTTAACACAAAGTTAGTGTTGAAAGGTCTGTTTTCAAATTGTTAGTATCAGGTGAAGAAGCAACATCTTCAAGTCATCCCAGTAATGAATTTGGGAATCAGTGGGGCTCAAGGGGAAATATCTTGGTAGAATTTATGGGGTCTTGACTTATTTCCTAACAGACTGGGATTTCTCAGTCACAAGTAGATTAGAAAGGACACTTTAAAAGAAACTAATTTAAAAATTTTTTAAATTCCAGTATAATTAACATACAATGTTATATTAGTTTTAGGTGTACAATGTAGTGATTCAACAGTTCTATATATTACTCAGTACTTACCAAGAAAAGTGTACTCTTAATCTCTTTCACCTATTTCATCCATTTCTTCACACACCCTCTCTCTAGTAATCACTGATTTGTTCTCTGTATTTAAGAGCCTGGGTTTTTGTTTGTTTATAAAAGAGACTATTTTTTTTTTCTTTCTTTTTTTTTTTTTAATTTTTTATAAACATATATTTTTATCCCCAGGGGTACAGGTCTGTGAATCACCAGGTTTACACACTTCACAGCACTCACCAAATCACATACCCTCCCCAATGTCCATAATCCCACCCCCTTCTCCCAAACCCCCTCCCCCCGGCAACCCTCAGTTTGTTTTGTGAGATTAAGAGTCACTTATGGTTTGTCTCCCTCCCAATCCCATCTTGTTTCATTTATTCTTCTACCCACTTAAGCCTCCATGTTGCATCACCACTTCCTCATATCAGGGAGATCATATGATAGTTGTCTTTCTCTGCTTGACTTATTTCGCTAAGCATGATACGCTCTAGTTCCATCCATGTTGTTGCAAATGGCAAGATTTCATTTCTTTTGATGGCTGCATAGTATTCCATTGTGTATATATACCACATCTTCTTGATCCATTCATCTGTTGATGGACATCTAGGTTCTTTCCATAGTTTGGCTATTGTGGACATTGCTGCTATAAACATTCGGGTGCATGTGTCCCTTTGGATCACTACCTTTGTATCTTTAGGGTAAATACCCAATAGTGCAATTGCTGGGTCATAGGGCAGTTCTATTTTCAACATTTTGAGGCACCTCCATGCTGTTTTCCAGAGTGGCTGCACCAGCTTGCATTCCCACCAACAGTGTAGGAGGGTTCCCCTTTCTCCGCATCCTCGCCAGCATCTGTCATTTCCTGACTTGTTGATTTTAGCCATTCTGACTGGTGTGAGGTGATATCTCATTGTGGTTTTGATTTGTATTTCCCTGATGCCGAGTGATATGGAGCACTTTTTCATGTGTCTGTTCGCCATCTGGATGTCTTCTTTGCAGAAATGTCTGTTCATGTCCTCTGCCCATTTCTTGATTGGATTATTTGTTCTTTGGGTGTTGAGTTTGCTAAGCTCTTTATAGATTCTGGTCACTAGTCCTTTATCTGATATGTCGTTTGCAAATATCTTCTCCCATTCTGTCAGTTGTCTTTTGGTTTTGTTAATTGTTTCCTTTGCTGTGCAAAAGCTTTTGATCTTGATGAAATCCCAGTAGTTCATTTTTTCCCTTGCTTCCCTTGCCTTTTGCGTTGTTCCTAGGAAGATGTTGCTGCGGCAGAGGTCGAAGAGGTTGCTGCCCATGTTCTCCTCAAGGATTTTGATGGATTCCTTTCGTACATTGAGGTCCTTCATCCATTTTGAGTCTATTTTTGTGTGTGGTGTAAGGAAATGGTCCAATTTCATTTTTTGCATGCATGTGGCTGTCCAATTTTCCCAGCACCATTTATTGAAAAGGCTGTCTTTTTTCCATTGGACATTCTTTCCTGCTTTGTCGAAGATTAGTTGACCATAGATTTGAGGGTCTATTTCTGGGCTCTCTATTCTGTTCCATTGATCTATGTGTCTGTTTTTGTGCCAGTACCATGCTGTCTTGATGATGACAGCTTTGTAATAGAGCTTGAAGTCCGGAATTGTGATGCCACCAACGTTGGCTTTCTTTTTCAATATCCCTTTGGCTATTCGAGGTCTTTTCTGGTTCCATATAAATTTTAGAATTATTTGTTCCATTTCTTTGAAAAAGATGGATGGTACTTTGATAGGAATTGCATTAAATGTGTAGATTGCTTTAGGTAGCATAGACATTTTCACAATATTTATTCTTCCAATCCAGGAGCATGGAACATTTTTCCATTTCTTTGTGTCTTCCTCAATTTCTTTCATGAGTACTTTATAGTTTTCTGAGTATAGATTCTGTGTCTCTTTGGTTAGGTTTATTCCTAGGTATCTTATGGTTTTGGATGCAATTGTAAATGGGATTGACTCCTTAATATCTCTTTCTTCTGTCTTGCTGTTGGTGTAGAGAAATGCAACTGATTTCTGTGCATTGATTTTATATCCTGACACTTTACTGAATTCCTGTATAAGTTCTAGCAGTTTTGGAGTGGAGTCTTTTGGGTTTTCCACGTATAGTATCATATCATCTGCGAAGAGTGATAATTTGACTTCTTCTTTGCCGATTTGGATGCCTTTAATTTCCTTTTGTCGTCTGATTGCTGAGGCTAGGACCTCTAGTACGATGTTGAATAGCAGTGGTGATAATGGACATCCCTGCCGTGTTCCTGACCTTAGCGGAAAAGCTTTCAGTTTTTCTCCATTGAGAATGATATTTGCGGTGGGTTTTTCATAGATGGCTTTGATGATATTGAGGTATGTGCCCTCTATCCCTACACTTTGAAGAGTTTTGATCAGGAAGGGATGCTGTACTTTGTCAAATGCTTTTTCAGCATCTATTGAGAGTATCATATGGTTCTTGTTCTTTCTTTTATTGATGTGTTGTATCACATTGACTGATTTGCGGATGGTGAACCAACCTTGCAGCCTTGGAATAAATCCCACTTGGTCGTGGTGAATAATCTTTTTAATGTACTGTTGAATCCTATTGGCTAGTATTTTGTTGAGTATTTTCGCATCTGTGTTCATCAAGGATATCGGTCTATAGCTCTCTTTTTTGGTGGGATCCTTGTCTGGTTTTGGGATCAAGGTGATGCTGGCCTCATAAAATGAGTTTGGAAGTTTTCCTTCCATTTCTATTTTTTGGAACAGTTTCAGGAGAATAGGAATGAGTTCTTCTTTAAATGTTTGGTAGAATTCCCCCGGGAAGCCGTCTGGCCCTGGGCTTTTGTTTGTTTGGAGATTTTTAATGACTGTTTCAATCTCCTTACTGGTTATGGGTCTGTTCAGGCTTTCTATTTCTTCCTGGTTCTGTTGTGGTAGTTTATATGTTTCTAGGAATGCATCCATTTCTTCCAGATTGTCAAATTTATTGCCGTAGAGTTGCTCATAGTATGTTCTTATAATAGTTTGTATTTCTTTGGTGTTAGTTGTGATCTCTCCTCTTTCATTCATGATTTTATTTATTTGGGTCCTTTCTCTTTTCTTTTTGATAAGTCGGGCCAGGGGTTTATCAATTTTATTAATTCTTTCAAAGAACCAGCTCCTAGTTTCGTTGATTTGTTCTATTGTTTTTTTGGTTTCTATTTCATTGATTTCTGCTCTGATCTTTATGATTTCTCTTCTCCTGCTGGGCTTAGGGTTTCTTTCTTGTTCTTTCTCCAGCTCCTTTAGGTGTAGGGTTAGGTTGTGTACCTGAGACCTTTCTTGTTTCTTGAGAAAGGCTTGTACCGCTATATATTTTCCTCTCAGGACTGCCTTTGTTGTGTCCCACAGATTTTGAACCGTTGTGTTTTCATTATCATTTGTTTCCATGATTTTTTTCAATTCTTCTTTAATTTCCCGGTTGACCCATTCATTCTTTAGAAGGATACTGTTTAGTCTCCATGTATTTGGGATCTTTCCAAACTTCCTTTTGTGGTTGAGTTCTAGCTTTAGAGCATTGTGGTCTGAAAATATGCAGGGAATGATCCCAATCTTTTGATACCGGTTGAGTCCTGATTTAGGACCGAGGATGTGATCTATTCTGGAGAATGTTCCATGTGCACTAGAGAAGAATGTGTATTCTGTTGCTTTGGGATGAAATGTTCTGAATATATCTGTGATGTCCATCTGGTCCAGTGTGTCATTTAAGGCCTTTATTTCCTTGCTGATCTTTTGCTTGGATGACCTGTCCATTTCAGTGAGGGGAGTGTTAAAGTCCCCTACTATTATTGTATTATTGTTGATGTGTTTCTTTGATTTTGTTATTAATTGGTTTATATAGTTGGCTGCTCCCACATTGGGGGCATAGATATTTAAAATTGTTAAATCTTCTTGTTGGACAGACCCTTTGAGTATGATATAGTGTCCTTCCTCATCTCTTATTATAGTCTTTGGCTTAAAATCTAATTGATCTGATATAAGGATTGCCACTCCTGCTTTCTTCTGATGTCCATTAGCATGGTAAATTCTTTTCCACCCCTTCACTTTAAATCTGGAGGTGTCTTCGGGCTTAAAATGTGTTTCTTGGAGGCAACATTTAGATGGGTTTTGTTTTTTTATCCATTCTGATACCCTGTGTCTTTTGACAGGGGCATTTAGCCCATTCACATTCAGGGTAACTATTGAGAGATATGAATTTAGTGCCATTGTATTGCCTGTAAGGTGACTGTTACTGTATATGGTCTCTGTTCCTTTCTGATCTACCACTTGTAGGCTCTCTCTTTGCTTAGAGGACCCCTTTCAATATTTCCTGTAGAGCTGGTTTGGTATTTGCAAATTCTTTCAGTTGTTGTTTGTCCTGGAAGCTTTTAATCTCTCCTTCTATTTTCAATGATAGCCTAGCTGGATATAGTATTCTTGGCTGCATGTTTTTCTCATTTAGTGCTCTGAAAATATCATGCCAGCTCTTTCTGGCCTGCCAGGTCTCTGTGGATAAGTCAGCTGCCAATCTAATATTTTTACCATTGTATGTTACAGACTTCTTTTCCCGGGCTGCTTTCAGGATTTTCTCTTTGTCATTGAGACTTGTAAATTTTACTATTAGGTGACGGGGTGTGGGCCTATTCTTATTGATTTTGAGGGGCATTCTCTGAACCTCCTGAATTTTGATGCTCGTTCCCTTTGCCATATTGGGGAAATTCTCCCCAATAATTCTCTCCAGTATACCTTCTGCTCCCCTCTCACTTTCTTCTTCTTCTGGAATCCCAATTATTCTAATGTTGTTTCGTCTTATGGTGTCACTTATCTCTCAAATTCTCCCCTCGTGGTCCAGTAGCTGTTTGTCCCTCTTTTGATCAGCTTCTTTATTCTCTGTCATTTGGTCTTCTATATCACTAATTCTTTCTTCTGCCTAAAAGAGACTATTTTTGACCTAAGAATATTTTATGGGTTAGAGGCAGCAAAGGGATATGAGCAAAGGGCTCTGGAAAAATGGTAGTTGTTTTTATATTGTTAAACCATGTCAGATAGTTTATTTAGAAAGTGTTCTTTTAATTTTAACACTTCTTGTGATATGGCTGTTACTCTTGTAGTAATATATGTGTAAAAGGAATAAAAATGACTTAGCTTTATTTTGAAATATTAACATTAGAAACTGCACATTTGTTGAAAAAGTGTTATCAACAAGAATTAAACAGTAGTCCCCACTGGCCCAGTGCATTTGGAAACTGCTCTAGTGGTAGTTAAGCATGGCCTGTGAGTGCTACATGTTTTGGAGATGACAACTGGTAAACCAGTTTTTCAACTTCCTCTTGGAAGGTTGACATATGTATCTAATCAGTAGACACTTGGAGTGCCTCAGTCAGTTAAGTGTCACACTCTTGATTTCTGGTCAGGTCATGATCTCAGGGCTGTGATCTCAGGTTCATGGGATTGAACCACTGTAGGGCTTAGTGCTCAGTAGGGAGTCTGCTTGAGAATCTCTCTCTCCCTCATCCTCTGCCCCTCCTCCTTATACACATGCATGTGCTCTCTTTCTCAAGTAAATAAATATCACTTAAAAAAAAAAGTAGACCCTTTTCTAGGTGGTGTGCATAGGCTGACTTTGTGTAAATCAGGAGAGCTGCTCCCCCTCCCAGGTGTGCTCAGAAGGTTTCAGATCATTGCTTAGAGGAAGAAAGCTCTACCTCTTTTTCTCTGGGTAGTTCCATAGGCCATAAGGGTTCTTAATGAGGCATCAAGCCTTCAGAACACCAGATTGCAGGCTCCCCAGGTCTCATGTAACTCCCCTCTCCATGATGTGTAATGCTGGAAATAGCACTCAGGAATAATGGACTATTGGGTTGTGTGCCCTGAAGTCCATGGAGGTAGAAGATGCCTTGCTTGAAGGGTTGTAAACCAGGCAAGTCCAACCCCAACATTTCACACATGTGAACCAGGTTGCTTCCATCCATGAAGTTCTCCTTAGAAATCCCCAGGTAACACATAGATAACTGACCAATGAGTAACCCTGCCTTTTCGTTCCTGTTCTTTAATTCCTACTCTTATGTCTTAAATTTGCCAATGACGAGTGAACCCATGAAATCCTAAACTACCCCACTCTCAGACCCTAATAAAGGCAGACCCCTAGTTCTGTGGTCTCTCCCTTTCTTTCTACCTCTAACTTTGCTGTGTGGCTCTTAGGCCTGCCATGTACCCTCCAAGACCTCTGGGTAATAAATCTTACTCTTCAGAGTTCCTGGATGTTTTTTTGCTTAGGTGCATTTTGCAGTCGTAATCAGAACCATAAGGGCCTGTCAACCTGCCACAAGTAATATGGTCCAGGTGAGTGCCTCAGGCATTCCTAGCCAACAGCACCTCTTTTAACGTTCCTGCACTCAATTCCAAACTGTGTATGTGTGTGTCTGTGTGTGCATGCAGTCCCCATCATCAGGATGTCCAAAAATTCAACTCAATTTTGACATTATGCAAAGAAAGTATCAGATTCCACAGGCTAAGTGTTCAGTCCTACAAGACTGCCACCCCACCCCCCTTCACATGTCAGTTGCAAGGCCCAGGCTGTTTATTACCTGTGCTCTGACCAGCAGGCAGAAGGAAAGATGGGAGGATCCAAGGACTTCCTTCTTAGGTTCAAATAATTTGCTGAAGTGACTTAGAGAAAGAACTCAGAGAAACACCTATGTTTACCAGTTTATTAAAGGATATAATAAAGGATGTAATCAGTAGCCAGAAAAAGAGACACATAAGGGCAAGGTCACAAACAAAAGGAGTCTCTGTCCTCATGGACTATGAGCCTGGCTCAGTGGCATGTGGAAGCATTCTGGTTCCCCATCCATGGAAGCACTCTGAAGAAAGGACTAAAAAGGCTGTCCTCTTGGGTTTTTATGGAAGTTTCATTACATAGCCACGATTAATAAGTCATTGACCACTGGCTGATTCAACCTTCAGCCCCTCTCCCTCCCTAGAGTTCATGGGGCAGGGCACTAAATGTTCCAACCATCTAATCACTTGGTTCTTCTGGCAACCAGCTCCTGCCCTTGGGTGAGTTTCAGAAGTCACCTTTATTAATAATAAGACACCCTTTCATCTTCATGGCTCTGAAGCTTTTTTAGGAACTATGGGTGAAGACCACATATATCTGAGAAATGTGTTTTGGTTATCTGGATGATCAAATATATATTTCTTATAAGTCATTGTATATCATAACAGAGCTGGTCTTTTCTCCCTGAAAGTGAAGGCCTGCTTACCAGCAGTTCACAGATGAGACTTGAAAAGGGGAGGAGGGTCTCCAAACTTGGAAGATAAACATTGGATGGTGCTTGACTTGGATTGAGAGTACGGGCAGAATTGTCCAGACAGGTAGGTGCAATTGAGTCTTATGTTTAGGTCTGATTATGTGGCTTAGTGACTGGAAATATGGAGGAGGTGGGCCCAGAAGGAAGACTCATAAGACAAAATGGGTTGGACCAGATATAAGGAAGTTGGATATATGTAGAGGTGAACCCAGCAGTGAGAGTTGGCAAATCCAGGTTTGTCAAACCCCAGGAAATATTCAGAGTTGTAATTGGAGCAGGGCAGTATATGTAGTAAGCCTGGGTAGAATTCTGATGAGTAGTTGAAATAATTGGATCCTACTTATCTGGGCTTTTAAATAAAAAACTATTTAGCTATGTAACTTTGAGGCCTTTTAGAATAACTTCCAAAAGAAGAGAGATTTCTGGATAGGAAAGAGCTCCAAAGATGAAAGCCACTAGTTCATTTCTGCTTTTAGTGAAAGTGGAGTAGCTTATAGGTCAACTTTGCCATAAAGCCATCTTGAAAAGCTGGAAAAGTACAAAAAAGGTGACCAGGACTTGAGGAACCAGGGTACTGAAGAGAAAGGAAGCATACCGATCAAGCCAACATTCTGTGATGGTTTTCTCCTTGACATATTTGGTCCTTCATAAAGGCTCTGGGAATTGAAAGGCAAACAAGTCAACCAAAAGTGCTTCCCAAGAAGCTGGGATCATTAATGGAGCTGTTGGCAATCCTATGTGGAGACAAAACTTGGAGTTGGAACCATGAAGAGTGTTGGGATCTTGGACAGAGGGGAAGAATGTTAAGATGAGCCCAATTATCTGCACTGCTGTTTTCTTCAAGGCATTTGCAGATGTGTTAACTGCTCAGAGGTTAAGAAGTGAAGAGAAAGCTATTCTTTTTTTTTTTTTTTTTAATTTTTATTAACATATAATGTATTTGTTAATTTGTTATTTGTCCCAGGGGTACAGGTCTGTGAATCGTCAGGCTTACACACTTCACAGCACTCACTATTTCACATATAATCCCCAATGTCTGTAACTCAACCACCCTCTCCTTACCCCCTCTCCCCCAGCAACCCTCAATTTGTTTTGTGAGATTAAGAGTCTCTTATGGTTTGTCTCCCTCCCGATCCCATCTTGTTTCATTTTTTTCCCTCCCTATCCCTCAAACCTTCCACTCTGCCTCTCAAATTTCTCATATCTGGGAGATCATATGATAATTTTCTTTCTCTGATTGACTTATTTTGCTCAGCATAATATCCTCTAGTGCCATCCATGTCATTGCAAATGGCAAGATTTCATTTCTTTTGATGACTGCATGGTATTCCATTATATGTATATATGTGTATATATATACACACATATATAAAATACAATACATTACACACACACACACACACACATCTTTTTTATCCGTTAACCTGTTGATAGACATCTAGGCTCTTTCCGTAGTTTGGCTATTGTGGACATTGCTGCTATAAACATTTGGGTGCATGTGCCCCTTTGGATCACTACATTTGTTTCTTTAGAGTAAATACCCAGTAGTGCAATTGCTGGGTCATAGGGTAGCTCTATTTTCAACTTTTTGAGGAACCTCTATGCAAAATGGAGGAAACTTCCAAACAAAATTTGGAATTTAGGGCTTGTCAAGGAAAAGGAGACCTGGTAAGCACTCTAGACATCCTGCTAGGGTCTAGCCTCCCCCAGGAGCAAGAGTAAACTTGAAATAAACTTGAAATACGGCATCCTTCACAAAAGACTGAAATGTTGCTTTGAACCAGTTTAACTCAGAGTGGATTGTAGTGGTCCGTCCCAATTCTAATAACCTGCCAGAAAGCAAAAATAAATCATCTCTGAAGAATAACATCAGCCAGACTCACAGATTGACTCGTTAGTTTTTGATACCCAATGTCTGGCATTCAATGAAAAATCAACAGGGATGCTAGGAAATAGGGCTAAATGATTAAAAGAAAAAAAAAAGTAAAAATTAATGCTGAAAACAGCAACAGGTGATCCAGCTATTAAAATAATTAGGTATGGATTTTGAAAGAGCTGCCATTAATATGTTCAAGAAAGTAGTTGAGAATTTCACAGATGAAATGGAATGTATAAAAAAGGGACCCAGATGGAATTGCTGGAAAAAAAAGACACAGTCAATAAAGTGAATTAAATAGATAAATTTGATAGCAGATTGGACATAGGAAATTAGCAAACTCTGCAATATAGGCCAATAGAAAATATTCAGACTGAATATTTGAGAAAGAAGAGTAGGAAAATAGAAGGGCATAGCAACGATATGAGACACAGTGAAGTGACCCAGGATGTATATAAATAAAGAGAAATGATGAGAGAAGAGACAGATTGGGGCAGAAGCAATGTTTGAAATGATACTGTTTGAGAATTAATCTCAAACTGTATAAAGATATTAAGTCAGAGATTCAAGAAGCTCTACAAACTCCAAACATGATAAATACAAAGAAGATCACACCTAACATCATAATAAAACCAGAACACAAAGAGAAAGTGTTAAAAAGCAGCCAGAGGGTTTTCTAACCAGAGCCCAGCAGAATGGCTCCTGCAAAGAAGGGTGATGAGAAGAGGGCCATTCTGCCACCAACAATATAGTGACCAGTGAATACACTATCAGCATTTACAAGTGTATCCAAGGAGTGGGTTTCAGGAAGTGTGCCCTTTGGGCATTCAGAGAGATCTGGAAATTTGCCATGAAGGATATGGGAATTCCACGTGGGTACATTGACATCAGGCTCAACAAAGATGTCTGGGCCAAAGGAATAAGGAATGTTCCATATTGTATCTGTGTGCAGTTGACCAGAAAACATAACAAAGGATGAAGATTCACCAAACAAACTCTATACATTGGTTACCTATATACCTATCACCACTTTCAAAAATATACAGACAGTTAATGTGGATGAGAGCTAACTGCTGATTATCAAAGGTATAAAACTGCAGTAGAGGAAAAACATACATTATATTAAAAGGGCTACTGTAAGACCGGGGGTAGGCTTTTCCACAAAAATAATTGAAATGAGAAGACAATGAAATGATCTTTAAAGCGATGAAGAAAGTAACTGTCAATGTAATTCACTTCCCAGTGAAAGTATCTTTCAAAATGAAGGCAACTAAAGGGCATTTTCAGACAAAAGCAGAGAGAATTTGTCACCAGAAGACCCATAGTCAAAGAAATATTAAAGAGAATCCTTTTATACAGAAGGAGAAATGATTCCAAGTGGAAGCATGGAAATATAGTAAATATAGGAAGAGTAATAAAAACAATAACTATGTAGACAATTCTACATGAATATTGACTGTAGAGCATCAACAACAAAATAATATCTTGTATATACATTAATTTAAAAAATACTTCATTGGCACACCTCGGTGGCTTAGTTGGTTAAGCTTCTGTTTTCTGCTTGGGTCATGGTCCTAGTGTCTTGGAATTGAGCACCACATCGGGCTCCCTGCTCAGTGCGGAGCCTGCTTCTCTCTCTCCCTTTGCTGCTCTCCCCGCTTGTGCTCTCTCTGTCAGATAAATAAAATCTTTAAAAAAAAATCCTTCGTTGGTAAAAAATGCTAACCAACATGTGAGCTTTCAGCAAGTCAAATCTTATTGCTGGTAGAGGGTCTTACCTTGATATTGATGGCTGCTTACTGATCAGGGTGGTGGTTGCTGAAGGTCGTGGTGGCTGTGGCAATTTCTTAAAGTAAGGTTGCAATGAAGATTGGCTCACCAGTTGACTGTTCTTTTCACAAATGATTTCTCTGTAGCATGTAATCCTGTTTCAAAGATTTTTACCCACAGTAGAACTTCTTTAAAAATTAGAGGCAGTCCTTCTAAACCTTGCCACTGCTTTATCAACTAAGATTTTAAGTCCTTTTTGTCATTTCAATAGTCTTTACAGTATCTTTACCAAGAGGAGCTTTCATCTCAAAAAACCGCTTTCTTTGCTCATCCATAAGAAGCATCTGTTCAAGTTTTGTGAGATTGCAGCAGTTCAGTCACATCTTCAAGCTACACTTCTAATTCTAGTTCTCTTGTCATTTCTGTCATGGCTATAGTCTTGAACCCCCAAGGTCATCTGTGAGGGTTGGAATCAGCTTCTTCCAAACTCCTGTATTTGTTGATATTTTGACCTCTTTCAATGAATCCTAAATGTTCTTCATGGCATCTACAATGGTGAATTCTTTCCAGAAGGTTTCGATTTACTTTGTTTGGATCCACCAGAGTAATCACTATTTATGACAGCTTTATGAAATATATTTCTTAAATAATAAGACTTGAGAGTTGAAATTACACCTTGAACCTTGGGCTGCACAAGGGATGTTGCATTAGTAGGCATGAAAACAATGCTAATATCATTGTGTATCTCCATCAGAGCTCTTGGATGACCAGGTGCATTGTCAGTGAGCAGTAATATTTTGAGAGGAATCTTTTTTTTCCAAACCTAGTTCTCATTAGAGGGCTTAAAATATTCAGTCACCCATGTTATAAATAGATGTGCTGTCATTCTGCCTTTGTTGTTTCATTTATAGAGCACAAGCAGAGTAGATTTGGTGTCATTCTTAAGGGCCCTAGGATTTTCAGAATGACAAATGAGCATTATCTTTAACTGAAAATCGCTGGCTGTGTCAGTCCTAGCTGACAGGAGAATCAGCCTGAACTTTGAAACTTTGAAGTTAGGCATTGACTTCTCCTCTCTTGCTATGAAAGTCCAAGATAGCATCTTCTTCTAATATAAGGCTGTTCTGTATACATTGAAAATCTGTTGTTTTATGTAGCCTCCTTCATGAACTATCTTGACTTGATCTGCATAAATGGCTCTACTTCTACATCAGCACTTGGGCTGCACTTTGCCCCTTTATGTTATGGAGACAGCTTCTTTCCCTAATCCCCGGGAAAAAACCTCTGTTTGTTCCAAACTTTTCTTCTGCAGTGAGAGATGTACAACTTTTCCTTTCTCTTGAATACATAGAGGTCTTTGTAGGGTTAGTGATTGGCCTAGAGTCAATATTGTTATGTCCCAGGAAATAAGGATCATAGATCATTGTAACAAATGTAATAATGATGAAAAATCTTAAAATATTTTGAGAATTACCAGCATGTGACAGAGAGAAATGAAGTGAGCAAATGCTGTCAGGAAAATGGCAACAATGGACTTGCTTGATGTAGGGTTGCCACAAACTTTCAATTTGAAAAAAATCACAAAGCAGAGTAAAATGAGGTGTATCTCTTAATTAAGAGTGTATGTTGTAATCTCTAAGTAATCACTAAAATAATAATAGTGTATAACTAATGGGGTAATAGAAGGGAAATTGAATGATGAAAAGTAATTGAGGAATCAGAAAGTAAGAAAGGAGAGAGAGAAAACAGGTGGGACAAACAGAAGAATAGCAACATGGCAAGTTTCTACTTAAATATATTATTACATGAAATGCAACTGCACTAGATACTTCATTTACCTGGCAATGATTATTGATCTGAATATTTTAAAAAATTGCTGCTTACAGTATACATACCTTAAATAAGGGGGTACAGAAAAGTTGAAAGTAAAAGGATGGGAAAAGAAGGAATGTGCTAGCAAACCAACCAAGAGAAAGTTGGTATAGCTATATACAATACTAGGTGAAGGGGACTTAGGCAAGGAACATCGCTAAAGACAGACATTTCATAATAAGAAAGTCAGTTTCTAAGGAAGATAATTTATTACAAAGGTAGGATCTGTAACATAAAGAGACAGTCTTTAAATTACCCTCAAGTGTACCCAAAGATCTTGGGGATCAACCCACAACCATAGTGCACACATCCCCAAGAGCACCTTGGGTGGAAGATCCTTGCCTGCTCAGCTACTGAGATTTTTTTAAAAAAACCCATTTGTTTGGTCAGGGGTGCAGGGAGGAGGAGAGAGGGAGCGGGAGAGGAGCAGAGAGAGAAAGAGAGAGAGAGAGAGAGAGAGAATCAGACTCCCTGCTGAGCATGGAGCCTTATGTGGGGCTCAATCCCATGACCCCAAAACTAAGACCTGAGCCAAAATCAAGAGTCTGGTGCTCAACATACTGAGTTACCCATGTGCTCTGTCAAGACTCCTTTTTAAAAAGAGAGTGTTTCTTGTTTGTCTGAATTCATTTTGGTGGATTTACAAATCGTATTTCTTCACCAGGAGGGGTCCATCATTTTAAAAACATTAACATTTGAGTGGCACCTTGGTGGTTCATTTGGTTGGACTTTTGGTTTTAGCTCAGGTCATGATCTCATGGGTCTTGGGATTGAGCCCCTCGTCTGGCTCCACACTCAATGGGGAGTCTGCCTCAAGATTCTCTCCCTCTGTCCCCCTCCCACTCAGGTGTTCTTTCTCTCTCTCAATCTAACATAAATAAATCTTTATAAAAATAAAAAATTAAGGGGCACCTGGGTGGCTCAGTGGGTTAAGCCGCTGCCTTCGGCTCACGTCATGATCCCAGTGTCTTGGGATAGAGCCCCGCATCGGGCTCTCTGCTCAGCGGGGAGCCTGCTTCCCTTCCTCTCTCTCTCTGCCTGCCTCTGGGCCTACTTGTGATCTCTCTCTGCCAAATAAATAAATAAAATCTTAAGAAAGAAAGAAAGAAAATAAATAAATAAATAATTAACATTTGAAATTGGTTATCTTCCATCTTTTTTGTCAATTCACAGCAATTAGGGATTGGTTGGGTAACTGGTGGTACACCTGTGTATTTTATGTGGTATCACTAGAGGACCTTATAAAATTGTTGAATTGTAGTCTTTGAACATAGAACCTATTAAAGAAAGCAAGTTACAAAACAGTATGTACACTATGCTTCCTCTTAACTTAAAAATGTGTATGTTTATATTGATATAGAAAAAAGTCTGGGAGAATGCAACAAAATAGAAATAATGTTTCTGTCTGAATGAAAAGTTTCTGGGTGATTTTATTTTGTTTATCTGTCCTTTTATATTTTCTCCAGTGAACACTATTCATATGGTTAAAATAAAAGTTATTCGGGGGAAAAAAACTCAGCATCGCATGATACCAGCAATTTCTACCAGGAGAATCTGTGCTTTCTTTTAGTCTTTATTAACATACACAGTTGAATTTAACATTGTGTTAAGTACTTTTCTCTTAGTGTCATTTGGAATAGACTTTTCTGAGTTTCACATCCTGCATATCTGCTGTTTTGAATGATTTGGCCCATTTGTACAACAGACTTAGCCTTTTAGCTTGTCCGTTACTAAGGTGATTATTCCTTTGGTGTGTCAGCATTAGGGGTGTTCTCTGACATAGGAGCTGGTCTCCTCAGAGATGAGGCCATGACCTCACCTGTAGCCCCCACTTCACACCACTGCAAGCTGCTTCCCCTCCTGACCGTGGTCGTCTCTGTTCTCTTGGCAGCATGGAGTTTAAATTAATGGCTGATCTCAAGTGTGTCCTCAGAAATTAGAATAAATGCCCATCTGTAGGCTAACATTTCTTATTTTTTTTTTATTCATCTGAATTTAAAATGGCACTGTATGATAGTGGGAGCTTTACTGCTACAGTTGGTCTGTAGCTGTGGCAAAAACAGAAGAGGGCACTCAAGTGACTGAAATTTTGGTAGCCATGAATGAAGTGACATCTAGATGTGTGCATTTTAGGGCATTGATTTCCTTCTGGCTCTAAAACTGGTAAGATTTAATGCTTAGGTCAGGAGGCATTACTCCGGATCACTATGTTGAATTAGTATCATTATTTTAAATAATAATTTTGTAAGTAAAATAATTCTTGACCTATACTTCCAAAAGTAAGAAAGGGTGAAAACCAAAACCAAGCCAAATGGGCTGATTCACATGCCATTAAAACCTTTTTGTTTCGACTCGGAGACAGTGAAACCCGCATGGCTATAAAACCCTAGTTACTTCTGATGGTGTCCTGAGGTCCAGAGTCTCTGATGAGACCATGAACTTTATTGCATATCACATTAGAAATTCTTTTGTGGCTTTTCAAGTCTCTTAGCTGCATTTCTGTTTGCCCATCCTGTTTCCAAGTTTGTATTAATCTAATTAGGCTGACTGTGCTACAAAGTTTTGTGTTAACAAAATTCAGTTGTTGGGGCACCTGGGTGGCTCAGTGGGTTGGGCTTCTGCCTTCCACTCAGGTCATGATCTCAGGGTCCTGCGATCAAGCCCTGTATCGGGCTCTCTGCTCAGCGGGGAGCCTGCTGACCCCTCTCTGCATGCCTCTCTGCCTACTTGTGATCTCTCTGTCAAATAAATAAAATCTTTAAAAAACCATAATCCAATTGCCTCTACTTTATTTTTACTTTTATAATACATTTAACTAGAGGGAGCCTTTTAAACAAAAACATTTAAAATGCATACTCTGGCTTAGGGAAGAGACTGTTTTTTTTGTTTGTTTGTTTTTTATTTTATTTTATCTTTTAAAATACCTCATGGGAATCAGTTGCTTTCATCCCAGGATTGCAGCAGGACCAGTACTCCTGAGTCTCTTGGTACAGTTAGTTTCCTTTGGTTGAACAAATTTCCTCTGACAAGGGGTTACCATGACAGTGCTTGATCTCTTCTAGCATCAGAGAATTCACCACCTTAATAGGGAACATAATCCTATTTCTGGACACTTCTAAGTTTGGAAATCTTTTCTTTATATGGAGGTGAAAAATCCGTTTTTGTAATTCTCATATGATTGACTAGGCGAAAGCTTAAGGAATACTGCTGCCAGTTGGTAACATGGCAGGGAGCAGTAAGCCAGGGGGAGACCAGTGTAATTTGGAGTTTGAATATGTTTCTTTTTTTTAGGTTTTATTTATTTATTGGACAGACAGAGATCACAAGTAGACAGAGAGGTAGGCAGAGAGTGAGAGAGAGAGGAGGAGGCAGGCTCTCCGCTGAGCAGAGAGCCCATGTGGGGCTCCATCCCAGGACCCTGGGATCATGACCTGAGCCAAAGGCAGAGGCTTTAACCCACTGAACCACCCAGGAGCCCCTGAAGATGTTTCTTGACTTCAGTATTTCCTTTGACATATTATAAATGCCCACAGCATCAGGTGGACCATATCCAAGTGTGTAGCCCAGCATTGAATAGCTCCAACAGGAAGGGTTTGGGGTTCGGTCCTGTATGAGATCCTTTAGGATATGGCCCTTCTCTGTTACTGGAACTGTGAAGACTTGCCTGTGACTGTGGATGAAATGATTTCTAGTAAAATCAGGGAAAAGTAAATTGGAGGTAGTGAGTAAGCACAGTATTTTAGTGAGCCAAAATGAGCTCTGTTGAGTGAGCATAATTTGAGATATTTGATTTCATAACTTCTTTTCAAATCAGTCTTTTGTTCCTTGCTCTCCCTCCATGTTTATAAAATCAGCAAGCAGAAGCTAGTTAATTTTCATCCTGAGCATTCTTTAGGGTTCTGAGAGATTTAGATTCCCATTTGTTATCTGGCCTAGCAGACAGGCAGTTCATTGAACAACAGGTTTATTTGCTACCCCTGTACCTCTGAGTCTGCACGTATAGGAACTGCTTCTCACCACAGAAATCTGTTCATTATTTGGTTCTCTCTTTATCTTCCTTCTGAAAGTTACTACTCTGTGATCTCAGATGTAGTAGCAGACATTTTCAAAACCTGTTTCTGTGCACAATTTTTGAAAGTTGTAGTTTGTTTGGCTTTTAGTGGCTATTTAATTATTCTCTTTTGAACTCTACTAATGTCCCTCAAATTTTAAGTGGTTGTTTATATAGCTCTGAATTAGTTTCTTTGTGTCTTCTGTTTTCTAGTCCTTTCCATACAGTTTTACAGCTGTCAGATTTGGATAATTATAGTAGTGACTTTTCTTCCAAAAATAATGTATTAAGAATAAACACCAAATCTTAAAATCTCTATTTGTGAAGAAAGCAGTGAAAGGCAGTATAGTTATATTTAGAACTTAAAAAAAAAACTGTGCTTGTTCCCTTTAGTTAACACATAAAATATTAACTCACAGCCTAGAAAACTTAATCCTAAGTAGAAAATCAAGTGATCCAGTCAGCTTCTGTGCTGTATTACCACACACTTCCATAATTTGACAATTACTTTCTGTGAAAAATTGTATTTTCCTTCTTGATTTCTTTTTTTTTTTTTTTTTTAAATAACAGGTATTTATTTCAAATCTGCTTTTAAATATGGCTCTCTCCTCTTTTTGTATTCAACATTATACCTTCCCAATTTTGGATAATGGAAATTTGTGTCACATAAAGAGTTCGACTCAAAGTTTTCCTTTTCTTCCCAGACAGTTATGAAACCAGCAGCAGAGGCTCTGGATTTCTACTTTTGTGAAGCTTGGTTAGCGGGGGAAGCAGTTGGGAACAGGAGTAGTACAAAGAGAGCGGCTTTCTTTCAGACTCCTCAGAAAATAGTTTGTTCTTTAGAAAATGTTCTTTTAAGAAATATATATCTGTGTATTTTTATTTTTTTTAACTGCATGTTCTTTGTGTGTTTGGTTTCATCAGGAATGTTCCTTTTTTATCATAAGCTCCTAGAAGTGAGAACTTACTTGGGCTGTGTAAAATGGCAGGAATAGCAATCAGGAGAGGAATGGATAATTTTAAATGGCAGTTTAATTCAGGGGTGCAAGGACTGTAGAGCTTGATCATTTCTGTGTCCTAAGCAGGAAACAGAGTAAATAAGTTAGTGCTCTTTGCTCTTTTGTTTTCTCCCTCCTTAAGTCATGTATCACAGGGCCAGGGCTAGAGTCAGGTACCAACTTAAGGAGGTACCGAAAATTTATTGTCAGTAATAAAGAATACTTTGAAAAATCAAAACTAGGACCAAAGTCCATGGTGAACAAGATATTAAAATTTTAAATAAACACAGACTCAGTATTGCTGGTATCCTTCTGCTTCAGGCAAAAGTATGCCTTAGTATGGAAACACCTTCTTGGGGCACCTGGGTGGCTCGGTCCTTAAGTGTCTGCCTTTAGCTCAGGTCATGATCCCAGGGTCCTGCGATTGAGCCCTGCATCGGGCTCCCTGCTCGACGGGAAGCCTGTTTCTCCCTCTCCCACTCCCCCTGCTTGTGTTCCTTCTCTCACTCTGTCTCTCTGTCAAATAAATAAATAAGGTCTTAAAAAACAAAACAAAACTGAAACAGCTTCTTTGTTTTACCAGTTTTGTTCAGTTACCCTCATCTCAATTTTTCTTGTTGGTTTTGTTGTGTATGATTTGTATATATGCATTTTAAAGGGTCTGAATTTTAGGCCTTTCCTTATTTTTAGCTTGGAGAAGGAAAAAATAGTGAAGTGCTTTTACCACTTAAGCTTTCTGGGGGTGTTCAAGTAAATTTCATGAAAATATCTTAATATATCACCGCAAGCAGAAAGTTCTGATAATGTATTATACTACTGTAAATTGTAGCATTTATACTTTGATGGATATACTGAGGTGAATACTTGATTCTATTTTAGGTGTATGATTGGAATTCTTTCTTGATTGTGTATCAAGAAAAAAGAGACTTTTGTTTCTGATAAGATGTAAATATTGAGCATATGGGATCAGATTTCTTGGGAATGATGTTAAATGTATATAGGGCATAAGGGTTTCCAGTGACTACTTTGAAATATTTTATTAGCCTCTTGATTTTTTAAAAAGAGTTATTTATTTATTTGAGAGAGAGAGTGTGTGTGTGTGTGTGTGTGTGTGTGTACGTGTGTGTGTGTGTGTGAGTTGGGGGAGAGGCAGAGAAAGAGAATCTTTGAGCCGACTCTCGCTAGCATGGACTCCACCATGGTCTTGATCTCACAACCCATGAGATCATGACCTGAGCAGAAGCCAAGAGTTGGATGCTTAATCAACTCAGCCACCTAGTAACCCTTATTAACCTTATTAATTATTTAATTAATTAAATACTAATTAAAACAAGAAAAGAATTAAGGTCATGCAATGATGTAATCTTCAAAAAGAAGTCAGAGTTAGCATACCAAGTCTTGAAAAAGAATTGTATGCCTTTAGCTTCATTAACTACATTGAACATAATGTATTTTTGAGGCAGCAAGGTTCAGAAATGACTTACTCAATATTTATTGAGCACCTACTATATATAAAGAAGAGTGACAGAAATGGGAAGAGGGAGAAGGAGCAGACTTGTGGGTTTAGATGGTGGCTTCGGTTTTGATCATTTTGATTTGGAGAAGAAGGTGGGACATCCATGTGTATGTGTCTTTCTAGGCCACTGGAAAGGCTGACATGGAACCACAGCCAAAGGTCTGTAACCTTGAGTCCCAATCGTGCAAAGTGAGATTTGAAATCACAGGTGTGGATATCTGTGGGAGATCAATGGGAGAGCAAAGAGGACTGAGAGCAGACTGAGAGGGCAGATCTGGAGAGTGCAGTAAGCCCACAGAATGCTCTAGTCAAAACTCCACCCAACCCACCTTAACACAGCGGAAATCCAGACCTGGAATCTATAACCAGCACAGACTCTTCCCCTATCCTGTTGCCCAGTTTGTCCTTCTGTTTGTAGTTCACCTTTGTTAATGGGGTGTTTAGTGTTGTCTTTATTTCTTCATGTCCTGTTCACTTCTTAGTTGCTTGCAGTTTAGCATGGTCCTCTGCATTTCGCTGAAATTGCTTTCATGGTGACCTTCATGTTGGCAGATCATGTTGTGTACTTTTAAGGCCTGTTCTACTGGACTTCTTTGTTGCATTCAGCTCTGCCCTCAGTCATCTTGAAACTTCCATGTGGTTTGGAACAAACCTCGATATCCTCATCTATAAAATGGGGATAGCACTACATTCCTCAAGAGGTTATATGTGAGAATATATTAAAAAGCTTATCATATATTAAAAAGCTTATCATACATAGCAAATGCTTCAGTAGTAATAATATTGCAAATACTGTATTATCATCATCATGGGCATCATTAGTACTGTCATTAGTAAACTACTTCTTTGATATCTTATTCTGCCTTTATTAGGGATCCTTCTTTCTTCCTTAAAAGTTAGTATCTTGTTGTGGGCCCATTGCTTTTCTGTTTGACTCTCATCTGTGGGCTGAGGACTCCAATGTATATCTTCATCTCCCTGAACTTCTGATTGGTTATTGTGTTATCTTCTAAATAAATGATGCTGTAAATATGCTGATAGTAACAATAAAGATGGTGATTGAACCACTTCTATAAACAGTTGTATCAACCCATGAATTCTCACCTCCACCATGTGAAATTATTGTAGGACAAAGTTTAGCCCTTAATTGATAGCAAGTACTTGTGTCAATGAGTCCAGTTTTGTTTTTGGCTTTTAAAATCCTATTCTCTGTTCCTTCATTTTCTGTGTTATCTTTTCTGTTTTGTGCTTATTTCAAATTCATTTTCATTTCTATGATTTTGTTCTTCCTCTAAAATTTCTTTTGTGATTTCTGCCAGCTCATATTTTATTTCCCTCCTCTTGATTCTTACCATATCTATCTTGAATATTTTACATTTGTACCTTGTAGTCTTTTTTTTTTTTTAATTTCTCTTGTTTTCATAGAGGTGATTACCTTGTTAAGTTTTGAAAATTTATGGAAACTATTTGGTTGCAATTTTCATCTAATCTGTGGCAACATTCTAGGAAGTGTTCTTTGGCTTATGGTAAGTTTTATGGTTTTATAGTTTTTCAATAGAATATCTTTTTTATTGCTTCTCTCTTTTTTTTTTTAACTATTCATCATTGAGTCTACTGGATTTTCTGAGTCCAAGTTTTTTCAAGAGGTATTGTGGTATGAGAAAGCCTTTAGGGTAGCTTTTCAAACTTCACAGTCCAGAGCCTCCCTCTATCTCTGCTGCATCGTAGATAGGACTGTTTCCAGCAAATATGGCTCATGTATGAGATTTTTTTTTTTTTTTTTTTAAGCTGTGAGATTTTTTGAATAGCCTCATCTCTTTTGATTTTTTTGAACCTGAAGTCCTGGAGAGCTTCTGCTACTGCCTTGTTCATATCATTTCTTGCACTCATTGTTGCAAACATGGGATATAGCTTATCTTCTTCAAGATGTGCTCTTCACCTTCAAGTATGTTTTTGCTTGTGGTCTTTGGGATCTTCTAACACTGAGTCTGTTTAATTCTCTGTGCTTCTTTCCTTTACCTCCCTCTGTTTACTTTCTGCCCAATCTAACCTGCTTGGGGCAGTTGTTACAGATATTTTGAAGTCTTTAAATTGCACCTGTCTCCTTGTTGCATTGAAAATGATGTTTAGAAATTCCACTTAATTCATTCTCTTTTTGTGTTTGTTTAATATCCAGAGAAGAAGAAAATTCTGCTATTTCCATTATTATGGTTAAGAAAAATAGTTTCATGAAAGTTAAGTAACTTGAAAATTGTCACCCAGCAAAAGGCAGAGTGAGGATTCAAAATCAAATTTAAAAGATTATGCTCTGTCACTATACCCTGGTGTTTCTTCAGGATTGGAAAATATAGTCACAGCAGAATGGATATATGGTCAAAGAAACCTTAGTCTCTTTAGATTTTTGTCACAGAGGTAGCTGCATCTAAGTAGCAAGTGATGGTCCTGGAAAATTTTTGAACTTTAATTTACTGGAACATTAAGAACTACATGATCTTCTACAGCTTCACGTTTTCTCCCTCCCTTCTTCCATTTTTTCCATCTTCTGTGGCTCAAACAGGAGACTAGAGATAGACAAGGCTCTGTTTTCATCCGCAGTCTTTCTCGCAACTTCTCTGAACACAATGATGCTTTTTTTTTTATCACCGATCATTCTTCCTTTCTATTCTCCCTCCATTTTTCCTTTGTAGAAGTAAACTCACTAATATACTCTGTGCTCTCCCTTTGTTTTGTTAAGGGGACCTCTAGTCAGATGTTTTATAGGGGTGAGGGATGAGTGGGTAAAATCACATTTCTTTTTTCATCTTTTCTAGTTTCACAAATTTAGAGTGGTTGAGGTTCTCAAGCAGAGAGATTTAAAAACAGTAACTACTGCTGTTGACTCTAACAGGATCCTCAGCCCTGAACACTGCTGTGCCCTTCTTGAATACAGCGTTGGTGGATTTGTTTATGAATGTTTCTGAGGGTGTAAAGGTTACTCTCACACATATGTTTACTTTGCCAAGATAAGGTTCTGGTGAAAATAGAAATGAACTACCATGTTCTCTGTCTTTACATTTCTGTGAAGAACACAGTTTTCAGAGGTCATTGATGGTTGTTAATCTGTATGTGTGTATATGCTTCTGTGTGTGTATGTGTGTGTGTGTGTGTGTGTGTGTATGGCTTCATTGCTAACACTTAAGAACATCTTAGGATCAGACTTAATTGTTTGTCCATATGGCTCTTATAAACAATTTCTGGCTTGTGTGCTTTTTTGTTATTAAGTGGGTAGATCTGTGGGAGATTTAGGGTGGAGAGTAGACAGAAAAGATGATGGTGTTTTGAGATGATGCTTTTCATTGACTTTGTTTCCTCTGAAGAGGACAATGGTGAGTCCAAGGGACTTTATTTTTAGCCCACTTTGGGGTTGAATGAGGGAAAAAACACATTCTTTCTGAAGAATACATAAAATAGTTAAAAATATTGTTTATGCTTAATTTATAGTAACTGTGACAAAGCAGCATAGTTTGGTAGGAAAGACAGAGGCATTTGATAGTTTTGTTTTCCCTATTTCTTTTTAAAAAATATTTATTTATTTATTTGTCCTAGAGAAAGAGCACAAGCAGGGGGAATGGTTGGCAGAGAAGGTAGAGGGAGAAGCAGGCTCCCCACTGAGCAAGGAGCCTGATGCGGGACTCGATCCCAGGACGCTGGGATCATGATGTGAGCTGAAGGCAGACGCTTAACTGACTGAGCCACCCAGGTGTCCTGTTTTCCATATTTCAAGGACTACTTTGCATTGCAGTTTAAGAGTAACAGTCACTGATTAAATTAATGGCTCTTCCAAAATTAATGTTTCATGGCAAACCTATCATTTTATGTTTTTAAAGATTTTTTTATTTGGAGTGCCTGGGTAGCTCAGATGGTTAAGCATCTGCCTTGGGCCTGGGTCATGGTCTCCAGGTCTTGGGTCAAGCCCCATGTCTGGCTCCAAGATCATGTGGGAGCCTGCTTCTCCCTCTCCCTCTGCCTCTCCCCCTGCCTCTGCTCTCTCGGCCTCTCTCTCAAATATATATATATATATATATTTGAGGTAGAGAGGGGCAGAAGGAAAGGGAGAGAATCACAAGTAGACTCCCTTCCCTGCTGAGCAGGAAACCTGATGTGGGGCTCAATCTTCAAACCCTGAGATCTTGACCTGAGCCAAAACCAAGAGTCAAATGCTCAACTGACTAAGCCATCCAGGTACCCCTCATTTCTCATCCTTTTATATATCTATCTGCTTCTTAAACTTGTTATTGTTTTCATATGTAAAGAAAAAGTTAGATTAAAAACATAATAAAACTATATATAGCCAGAATAGGTACAGTACCAAAATACAATGCTGATATTTGTTTTTTTAAAAAATAATAAAACAAAAAGGTTTTATCTCTTATTATTAAGATGGTAATAAGAGATTATGAAAACATATTGAAAATAGAGATAATAAATAATTAAAATAATTTAAAAAGGAAATAAAAATTCCCCAGTCTCACTTCCTAGAAGTAGCCATTTTCAATGTATCTTTTGTTAACTTTTTAATACTGTGGTTAAATATGTATAACAAAAATTACCATTTTAACTTTAAATAAAAAGATTTTATTTATTTATTTGAGAGAGAGAGTGAGCGAGAGACAAAGTGAGCAAGAGAGAGAGAGAGAGCAAGCATGAGTTGGGGGAGGAGCAGAGGGAGAGGAAGAAGCAGACTCCTCACTGAGCAGGGAGCCATCCCGGGACTCCAGGATCATGACTGGAGCCGAAGGCAG
Source organism: Mustela putorius furo (assembly GCF_011764305.1). Taxonomy (NCBI): domain Eukaryota; kingdom Metazoa; phylum Chordata; class Mammalia; order Carnivora; family Mustelidae; genus Mustela; species Mustela putorius. Next base: position 5,698,624 of record NW_025422010.1, on the reverse strand, counting down.
GACGCTTATTTGACTGAGCCACTCAGGCGCCCCTTAACTATTTTTTTTAAGTTTTTGTTGCTGTTGTTGTTGTTGTTGTTTTTCTAAGTAAGCTCTGCACCCAGTGTGGGCCTAGAACTCAAGACCCCAAGATTACAAGCTCCACCCACTGAGCCAGCCACGCACCTGTTTTAACCATTTTTTGATTGTATAGCTCCATGACATTAAGTACTTTTACAGTGTTGTGCAACCAATACCACCAAAACTATTTCTTCTTCCCAAACTGAAACTGTGTTTCCATTCAACACTGAGTCACTGGTTCCCATGCCCCCAGCCTCCTGGCAACTGCCATTCTACTTGGTTCCTATGAATTTCCTTGCTTTTGGTGGAAGCAAAGTATATGTCTTCTTGTGTTTGGCTTATTTTATTTAGCATATTGTCTTCCAGGTTCATCCATGTTGTATCAAATGTCAGAATTTCCTTGCTTTTCAAGGCTGAGTAATAGTCAATTGTGTGTATATACCACATTTTATCTGTTCCTCTTTTGAAAGACATTTGCGTTGTTTCGTTTAGGTTACTATGAATAGTGCTTTTGGGAACATTGGTATACACATTACCTGTTCAAATTCTGTTTTCAGTGCTTCTGGGTTATATACCCAGAAGTTGAATTTCTTGACCAGATTGTAATTCTCTGTTTCATATTTTGAGGAACCTCGGTAGTGTTTTCCACAACAGCTGTACCATTATTCATTCCTACCAACAATGTACAAGGGTTTCTGTTTCTCCATGTCCTTATCAACACTTGTTATTTCGTTTTATTTATTGTTTCTTTTCTCCTGATAATAACCAATCTGTTGGGTGTGAAGTGGTGTCTCATCGTGTTTTGATTTGCATTTTCTTAATGCTTTATGATGTTGAACATCTTTTCATGTGCTTATTGGCCATTTGTGTATCTTTGGAGAAACATCTGTTCAAGTCCTTTGCCTGTATTTTAATCAGTTTGCTTGCTTTTGTTTGTTTTTGGGTTGTGGGTATTTATATTTTGGACATCAACCTTATCAGAAACATTATTTGAAATGTTTTTCCAATTCTGTGAATTTTCTCTTCAGTCTTTTGATTTAAGTTTTCTTTGGTGTGCAAGTTTTTAATTTTGATGAGTCCAGTTTATCTATTTATTCTTTTGTTGCCTGAACTTTTGGTGTGTTATCTAAATTGTTACCACATCTAATGTCATGTAAAACTTTTCTTCTATGTTTTCTTCTAAGAGTTTTATATTTTCAGTTCCTTATCTTTAGATTGATTCATTTTGAGTTATATTTTATTTTTAAATTTTTAATTATTTTATAAAAATTTTTAAGTGTTACCTATTTAAGTAATCTCCACCCCCCACTGTGAGGCTTGAGCTTACCCCAAGATCAAGAGTTATGTGCTCTTCTGACTTAGTCAGGCAGGCACTTTAAGTTAAATTTTACACATGGTGTTAAGTAAGGGTCCAACTTCATCCTTTGCGTATGGTTATTTCATTTTTCCATTTGAGTCCTGTACCAATCAAATCGTCTGGGATCTCTGTCCCATTGGACTATATGTCTTTATGCCAGTACTACAGGTTTTTTTTTTAATTAAATTTATTTATTTTCAGCACAACAGTATTCATTGTTTTTGTACCACACCCAGTGCTCCATGCAATCCGTGCCCTCTATAATACCCACCACCTGGTACTCCAACCTCCCACACCCCTGCCACTTCAAACCCCTCAGATTGTTTTTCAGAGTCCATAGTCTCTCATGATTCACCTCCCCTTCCAATTTCCCCCAACTCCCTTCTCCTCTCTAACTCCCCATGTCCTCCATGCTATTTGTTATGCTCCACAAATAAGTGAAACCATATGATAATTGACTCTTTCTGCTTGCCTTATTTCACTCAGCATAATCTCTTCCAGTACTACAGTTTTAATTATTGTAGCTTTGTAGCAAGTTTTGTAATTAGGAAGTTGAGAACTCCAACTCAGTTCTTCCTTTCTAAGATTCTTTTGGCTCTTCGGGGTCCTTTGATATTTTATATGAATTTTAGAATAGATTTGCTATTTCCGCAAAAAACACAACTGAGATTTTTTTCCCTAAAGATTTTATTTGACAGAGAGAGCACAAGCAAGGGGAGGGGCAGAAGGAGAGGGAGAAGCAGACTCCCCGCTGAGCAAGGAGCCCAATGTGGGGCTGGATCCCAGGCCTGCAGGATCAAGACCTGAGCTGAGGGTAGATGCTTAACCAACTGAGCCACCCAGGTGCCCCACAACTGAGATTTTGATAGGAATTGCATTGAATGTAAAGAGTGACTTTGGATAGTATAACAATTGTCCTCTAATTTATGAAAATGAGATGTCTTTCCATTTATTGGTATCTTCTTTAATTTCAGCAATATTTTTTAGTTTTCAGTGTACAAATCTTTTATTTATTTATTTCTAAGTATTTTATTTATTCTTTTAGTTGCTATTGTAAGTAGAATTGTTTTGTTAATTTCCTTTTTGTATTGTTCATTCTTAGTATATGTAGATAATGTGCATATTGATATGCAATTGAATTTTACGTGATTTTGTGTCCTGCAACTTAACTATATTCACTTATTAGTGTGATTGTGTGATTGGTTTTAAATTTTTTGTTTGTGTGAAATCTTCAGGATTTGCTTTGTATAAGAGCATGTCCTTTGTGAACAGATAATTTTACTTCTTTTTTTCAGTTTGGATGCCCTGTATTTTTTATTCCCCCTGCCAAATTGCTCTGGCTGGGATTTCCAGTACTATATTGAATAGAAGTGAGGCAGTAGGCATCTTTGTCTTGTTTCCGGTATTAGAGGAAAAGCTTTCAGTCTTTCACCATTGAGTATGATATTAGCTGTGAGTTTTTCATAAATGGACCTCTGTAATGTTGCAGTATTTGTTTTTCTTCCTAGTTTGTTGAGTATTTTTACCACGAACGATGTTGACTTTTGTCATTTTTTCTCTTTATCAATTGAGATGATCATGTGATTTTTCCCCCTTCATTTTATTAATGTAATGTATTACATTGATATAATTTTTATTGATAATGCAAGCAATCCTTGCATTCAAGGAATAAATATTAGTTCATCATGCTGTATAATCCTTTTAATATGTGGTTGAATTTGGTTTGCTGGTATTTTATTGAGGGTTTTTGCGTCAATGTTTATAAGGGATATTGTTTTCTTAGAGTGTTTTTATATGCTTTGGTATTAGTAAAATTGGTCTCATAGAATTAGTTAGGAAGTGTTCCCTTCCTTATTTTGAAAGAGTGTGAGAAGGATTGGTGTTAATTCTTTAAATGTTTGGTAGAATTCATCAGTAAAGACATCTGGTCCTGGGCTTTTTTTAATGGAGATTTTTGATTACTGACTCCTTACTTTTTATAGGTCTTTTCAGATATCCTGTGTTTTTGTAATTCTGTCTTTATGGGTTATATATTTCTAGGAGTTTGTCCATTTGGTGTCCCATTGGGTGCCATCTAAGTGTCCCAAATGTGGCATATAATCCTCTCTTATAACCCTTTTTATTTCTGTCAAACTGGTAGTAATGTTTCCACATTTACTTTTGAATTTGGTATTTTGAATCTTTTCTTCTTTTTCCTGGGTTGTCCAACTAAAAGGTATGATAATTTGATTTTTGTCAACAAATCCTTGCTTGGTTTTTTAAATCTTACTCTAATGTTTTTCCATTCTCATTTTCATTTACTTCTTACCTTTATTATTTTTGTCCTTCTAGCTTTGAGTTTATTTTATTTTTTTTGTTCCTTAAGGTATAAGGTTAGGTTGATGAATTTAGATGTTTTTAAATATAAGTAATATAACTATAAAATTCCCTTTTGGCATTGCTTTGCTGCATTTTATGTTTTGGTATGTTATGTTTTATTTTCATTTGTCTCAAGATATTGTCTAGTTTCTCTTATGATATTTTTCTTTGACCCAAACAATAGCATATTATTTAGGTCTCTCAAGTTTGCGAATCTTTGACTTTTCCTTCTGGGATTGATTCAAGTTTGGTTTTTTTCCCATTGTCGTTGAAAAGATATTTTGTATTTCAGTCTTTAAAAACTCACTGACTTGTTCTGTGATTCTATCAAATATTCTGTCATGAAGAATATTCCATGTGCACTTGTAAAAAGTTTATTCTGATGTTGTTGTGTGGAGTATTTTGTATATGTCCGCTATGGTACAGTTGGTTGTAGTTTTGAGTCATCTGTTTCCTTATTGGTCTTCTTTGTATCCATTTTTGAAGTTGCGGTAGGGAAATCTCCTATTATTGTAGACCTATCTAATTTCTCTTTTCAATTCTTTTTTTGTTTTTAAGATTTATTTATCCATTTGAGAGAGAGAGAGAGAGAGCGCGGAAACATGAGGGGCAGGGCAGAAGGAGAGGGAGGGAGAGAGAATCTCAAGCAGACTCTGCACTAAGCCAGAGCCCAACACGGACCTTGATCCCAGGACCCTGAGATCATGACCTGATCCAAAATCAAGAGTCAGATGTTAACTGACTGAGCCTCCCAGGTGCCCCTCTCTCTCATTTTTAAATAAGGCAGTTTGCCAAATACAGAATTTTTAGTTGATGCATTTTTCCTCCTTTCATCATTTTAAATTTATCATTGCACTGTGTTCTGGCCTGCTAGGTTTCTACCAAGAAATCCCCTGGTAATCCTATTGAGGATCTGTTTTATGTCATAGGTTGCTTTCTTCTTGCTGCTTTCATGATTCTTTCTCTGATTTTCAATGGTTTGATGATATTGTGTCTTGGTGTGAGTGTCTTTGTGTTTATCCTATTTGTGGAGTTTGTTGCCTAGTTGGAGTTGTAGATCTATGATTTTTTTTTCTCAAATTTGGGAAATTTTTGTCTATTATTTCTTCAAATAATATCTATCCATCATTTTCTTACCCTCTGGGACTCACTTAATGCATATTTTGGACCACTTGTTAGTGACATATAAGTTCTCTAGGCTCTGTTCACTTTTCTTCAATTTTTTCTCCTTTTCAGACTTGATAATTTCAAATGACCTGTGTTCAGGTTATCTGATTCTTTCTTCAACCTGTTGAAGTTTGCTATTAAACCTCTCTAGGGAATTTTTCAATTCACTGATGTATTAACTGAACAAACATCTGGAGAAGTAAGGTGGCCTTTCCTGGATATGTGTCTTGCTTCAGCCTGTGTGTTTGCTTTCCTGATTTTCCTGTATACATGGCTGCTTTTCAGTGTCTTAATTCCCTATGATTCTCACTTCCATTTCTTCCCTTGGCCTTTCATTTTCTATTGTATGCTTCTGTAAATCTCTTCCCACATGCATCTTTGTGTCTTATAGTCTCCCTCCAGGTTTTATTGCAGCTTTCTCTTTCCTAGGAATTTTTCTAGCCTTAGATCCAAGCTGTGTTGTTTTTTTGTTATCTGAGCTCTGAGTTAGGTGACACAAAAACAAATCCCTTATGGAGTCCCCAGAAAGGTTGAAATTTTGTAAAATAGGTCTGCTCTGCTCCCTCTGTTTCGAGAGAGGAAATTGGGAACTGGGCTGCCACCCCTTCCAGATAAAGGCCACATCAAGCTGGGAAGGGGTTGGGACATGGGTGAATAAGAGTATGAGGAAATTTCCTATTATTTTGAATGTAGCTTCTTGTTTGGTCCTTTGCTTGGTTGCTGTAGACTTTTGTTTTCTACAACTCCTATAAAATTAATGTAGCTGGTCTGAAGTTATGTGTGTGTGTGTTTCCTGCAGGTGAATGAGGGCTTAGAGTCTCTTAGTCTGCTGTGTTGCTGACATCTCTTCTCCAGATGTCTGCCCAGTTAATATGTCAGGGATTTAGCTCAGATGACTAAAAATATTTAGAGTTTAAGTTATTCAATTGTTTTAAAAAATGCAATTGAAATTGTCAATTTTTTACACTAAAATTTCTCATATTAAGTTTTCATTGTGCTGATATAAATGCAAAACAACTTCTTTTTTATACACAAAAAGGGAATTTGCTCTTAGTACTGGTATGAACTTTTATCTGATTTTGGGGCAGTCAGCATGGTGTGGTCATAAAATGGAAATCTTTTCCCACTGCTATTGGGTTAACACTCTTTAATTTTCACATTAGGTATTGTGATTTAGAAACTGTATTTATTTGTGTGATGGAAAGATGTAGAGAATTAGAGGCAGTCTGAACTGATTTATAGCCTGTTAAATCAAAGTGCCAATATAGCTTGTCCTGTGATGACTTAGGTACTATTCTTCTTGAAGGAAAGAGAATAGGTAAATGACCATCTGAGCCTTCAGTGTGATTTAGATTATTCATCTGGTAATAATGAACCTAGAATGTATTAATGGATGTAAAGCAAACTTTCTTGTAAAATATACTCCAAAATAATTTTGCATAGAATTTGCTGGTCTTCCTTAGTGTACAGTTTGCCTCCCAATACTGATTGAAAGGAAGGGGTGAATGTTGTTAGGTAATGATAGATGTGCTATAGGCCTTTATTGAGTCCTTTGGTAATTTAGGGTGAACCTTGTGCCCAGAGGCCATCTCAGTGTCACCTTCATGGAGATTCTTTTCTGGAACCCATTGTCAACACCAAGTGTTAATTAGATCCCTGAAAGGGAAGTGAATGGAAAGAGGTGATTGTTTCTACCTCACTTCCATGCCTTTTTGATACATTGATAATAAGTGCATATGTTCCAATATGTTGATTAAAGTTGTCATAATGTCACACTGTGTCAAACAATGTTTGGCACAATGTCAAAGGGGAACTTCAGAGGCTCTGGGTGTTCCTCCAGTTAGTCTATGTTGTCAAGACTTTGTTTGTTTCATTTAATCAGCCCTTACCAATTCTTTTCATCTAAAATTGGACACTCCAGACAGTGCTTAAAACTTAGGAAGACATGGAGACTTGATGAATCTGGAGATCCAGTGAAAAGTCAACTTGATCTTTCCATTTGGATAACCTGGATGATTCTTATGATGCTGTTTAATAGAAGGCTCTGGTAATCAACTAGCAAGAGAAATTAGGACCTTTTGCTTTCTGTCTTTCTTGTGGAGTTGATATTAGAAATCAGTTATTAGGGAGTCTTATGATGGAGTTAGTGGCTCATCCACTTAAGTAATGAAAGATGTTGGGACATGCTGGTAGCATTTAGTGTTTCTAGAATGACAAAATGTTTATTCATGATGATTTATGGAGACCTCTCATACCTATCAGTAATTCACTTCTCTTATACTGAAGTCACTTTCATTACTGCAAAAATGACTTTTCCTTTTCAAGTCTTAAGTTGGCTTTCTTTCTTTGTAGCTTTTATTTATTTGAGAGAGAGAGACATGAATCTGGGGAGAGGCAGAGGGACAGGGAGAGGGATAAGCAGAAAGCCTGCTGAGCGGGGAACCCAATGCAGGGCTCCCAGGACCCTGAGATCATGCATGACTTGTGCCGAAGTCAGATGCTTAACTGATTGAGCTGCCCAGGTACTCCTTTAGTTGGTTTTCTAGAAGCAAAGCCCAAGACAATAATACAGCTGGGAGTGATTTATTGAGGACATAGTCTCAGGAATAGGGGATTGAAGAGAACAGGATTGGGCAGTAGGGGGAGGAGCTGACCAGGTAAGTGATCTCAGCCAGAGTCTTACTTTAGCATCATCCTCTAGGGACTCCCCAGCATGAATTGGTCTAACTTCTAGGGAAGGTGGTAGGGCTCTTTGTATTCATTATCAGTCACTTTTTGGCTACTGGCTGCCTGAAGGCTGGAGGTGCTGAGGCATGGGGTCGGCCATTGAGGGTGGTAATAACCCCTGAGGGTGGTGGCTCCCATTCAGCCAAGGAGAATTTCTTTAGAAGGGGTGTCGGTAAGCTGTTGAGAGCCAGCACCCATAGCTGCTCAGGAAGGCTGTAGTGCCAATCAACCAAGTATGCAGTGGACTCAGATGATTGGAATGCATCGTTTCAAGGTAGTTTACATATTTAATCGAAGGGAAAAAGCCCTCTAATCGTCCACTCTTACTATCTGTCTTATCCTAAGTCAAGTGGAAAAGACGAGGGGTACAGAAGGAAGAAAAAAGTAAGACAGACATTTTGTTTAAAATTAAAAATAATTTCTCTTCTAACATCTAATTTACTCAAAGATAAAATACAGATAACAGAAACATATAAAAATTTATAGTTCAGTAAATTTTTCTGTGATGAAGATGCCTGTAAGTACCACTAATATCAAGAATAGAACTTTGCCACCCACCCAAGAAGCTCCTGTATGTGCCCCTTTCCCATCTCATCTTATTCCTTCCTTCTTCCTTCCAAAAGTAAACACTATCTTGTCTTTATAATAATGACTTATTGGCATTTTTTTATGATTTTATCATCTAAGTTTAATCTATAATTTGATGTTTCCCTATGCTTAGAAAGAACTGGATCAGTCTTGTAAGTTTTTGTTTTTGTTTTTGTTTTTAAAATACAGGTTCTCCCTTTATCCCTTTGTTTTCCTTGACATTTATTTGTTAAAGACCTAGGACCTATTGACCTATAGTTTCCTTCACTTTGGATTTTGGTACTTGCATAGTCATAGTGCATGCAATTCAGCAAGTTTCTCTGTCCTTCATAATTCCTGTAAATTGGTAGCTGTATCCAGAAGATTCAGAATTCGGTCTAGAAGATGATTTGTGTTCTTTCATCAGGAGGCATAAAATGTCTGTTTGCCCCCCCCCTTTTTAATATTATGTGCCTAGCTCCATTAGTTTATTGGAAGCTGTAAACTAGTCATGTTGTAATTATATTTTTTGTTGTTGTTGTTGTTAGCTGGAACATTTTTTTAAGGAGATGCCTCCCCCTATCTACCATTTGGTTACCGAGTGGTATAATTCATTTAAATACTGGATGTTTCTTTTAGTCACCAAGCTTCCCTGTAATTCTCAAAAGATGATGGATTAGTTTTTAAAATATAATTATGAATTTATGGATATATATATTTTTTGATATTTATTTACTTATTTTAGAGAAAGAGAGAGTGAGAGAGCATGGGGTAGCAAAAGGAGAGGAAGCAGACTCTTAAGCAGACTCTGCTCAGAGCATGGAGCCTTTCCTGGGTTCCATCTCACAACCATGAGATCACAATCTGAGCCAAACCCGAGATCGGGTACTCAATCAACTGTGCCACCCAGGTGCCCTACATTTATAGGTTTAAACATCTGGGTTTCAATCCATTACAATTATTATTACTGAAGTTAAAATGGTCCCATCTTTGACCAATGAGAATCTCTTTCAGTTTTTTGCTGAGTTCTTTGACATGACCGTAGTAGTCTTTGATGGTTTTCTTGCTATCTGGTATGACAGGTATTCCATGTACATCTTGTACATTTTTTAAAGATTTTATTCATTTATTTGATGGAGAGAGAGAGAGAAAGCATGAGTGCACACAAGTAGAGGAAACTATAGGCCGAGGGAGAGGGAGAAACAGGCTCCCTGCGGGGCTTGGTACCAGGACCCTGGGCTCACAACCTGCACCGAAGGCAGATGCTTAACCAACTTAGCCACCCAGGTATCCCCGTCGTGTACATTTTCTGCACGAGACCTGGAATCAGCTGTTTTTTCAAAAAAGCCCTGGCTTCTTTAAACAGGAAGTTGCATTTTAGGAATGTCATCTAAGTACTAGGGATGCTCACAGATATTAGATTATTGTTTTTAGACCTTTTCGGTGAATAAGGCTGGGTATATATACATAGTACAAGATAAAAAAGGTCTTGTGAACTTATCTTAATATATTCAATTCAAATTTAGGATTTCAGGATTACTGGGCTTTTATTTAACCTTTTCTGGGTTACATTATTTCCTTCCTTCTACCTGGTTCTCATGGAGTTGAGGAATGATGGAATTAGTATATCTTATGCTTACTCCTTTGATTGATCTCATTTTACATGTATAGGAGAGCTAGAAGAAAAACACTAACAACTGCAACCACCAATTATGATTACTAAAAAAGTTTATTGCAGAGGAACGGATATTCTAACTCTGTCCCCATTAGAATTTTTCAATAATTGAAGTTTTGAAAAATGATGCTAAGGTCTGAATGTTTATGTTCCCCTGAAATTCATATGTTGAATCCCAGCCTCCAAGGTGATAGTGTTACAAAGTGAGATCCTAGGGAGGTGATTAGAAGGTGATTAGGTAGGAGTGGCAAGCCCTTCTGAATGGAATTATTGCCTTTAAAAAGGAGATACCAGAGAATTAGCTCACCCATTCTACTATGTGGGAACGTGTTTTTGAGGAAGTGTGCTCTCATGAGACCCCACATACCGAATATGCCAGCACAATGATCTTGGACTTCTCAAGCCGCCAGAACTATGAGAAATATATGTGTATACATCACCCCGTTTATGGTATTTTTGTTATAGCCGCCTCAATAGACTAAGACAGATAGTTTATATTTCCATGTGGGACCAGTAAATATATTATAAAAGGTCATAATTCAGAATGACATAGGCCAGAAAAATTAACACCAATATGATCCAATTTGACATGGATGAAAAATGCAAGTTTGTATTGCATTTCGCTCAGAAACTGAGTTAACATTAATTTTAGGATGGGAAAATGGAAAGGATTAGATGGAGAAAACATTAGTAGTAAATAGAACACAGCAAAACTAGAAACTATGATGTATATTAAGAATATGAAGCAGCTGGAAACAAAACCCCACCATCAAATTTTCATGCTGCATTCCTAGAAGCCTAGTGTCTAATCAGTGCCTGTGATTTCCCCATGGAAACCAACATTGGTCAGGCCACATCTATGTTCAGTTTTAGGTTTCATGCTAACGTATGGACAATGACACCCTCAAAATTTTGGACATCATGTCACATGAGAAGTAAAATGAAAAACCAAAGGATTGAGAGGATTTCATATTTGTTAGATGCAGGCCTTCAGATAAATGGCGTGGCTCTTTGGTGAAGGAGGAGGTGGGTTTTAACATTGCTTGAGATTATCATTCTAAAGCCTGTGAATACAAGGTATAGGGAAATAAAATTCTGCTCCATTGTTGGGAGATGGTTTCTCTGACAGTTGAAGCAGTGTGTAAACATGTTCCCACTGTAACCCCACATAGTAGAATGGGTGAGCTAATTCCCCAGCAGTGGGATGGACTTGTTAAGTAATGAGCATCCCTTTCTTTTTTCTTTTCTTTTTTTTTTAAGATTTTATTTTTAAGTAATCTCAGCACCCATTGTGGGGCTTGAACTCACAACCCTGAGATCAAGAGCTGCATGCTCTACTGATTGAGCCAGCTGGGTGCCTTGAGCTTCCCTGTCTTTACAATTGTTTAAGCCAGCTTATAAGGAGAGTCATATGGTTACCTGCTAACTCTAATACTCTGCTTTTCTATTTACTATGTAATAATAGCAAGGAAGGATTTTTTTTTTTTTTTTTTTTTTTTTTTGTAATGGCAGATAAACATGATTGTGAACTCATTTTCAAAAATTTAATTTTCCTGGAGTTCTCTCTTGTAGACACCAAATAAGGAGACACTGCCAGTTGACTTTGATATTGTAATCACATCAATGATGAATAATAGGAATATTGTTACTTCATTAGAAATATTATCCTGAAGAATTAAACTTTCTGGTGACAGCTACATTAAACACATCTTGGTGCAAGCCAACCACGACAGCTGCAGAGGGTACAGATTCCTCCAACCTCTTCACCCTCAGATGACACTGTACTGAGATTGACTCGTGTGTTTCAGAGATTTCCTTTCAACCAACAAGCACATGGCTAAGGCACAGTTGGAAATTGGTTGTTTTTTTTTGTCCTGACTGTTGCTGGCCTTTGAAATCAACAAGACTAATATGTTTGTAGTTTCTGATGGAGCATAGAGAATGTTAGTTGTGGGTAAGCCATGGAATTAAAAGACTTAACTTTACACAGTAGTAATGTGGAGAGATAAATGAGGTGTGCCCCCTGTCTCCAGCCAAGATCCTAGCCAGGCTCTTCTTACCAAAATGGCCTTTCCACTTTCTTTCTTAATTTTTTCTTAAATTAATTAATTAATTAAAAAAAGATTTTATTTCTTTATTTGACAGAGAGTTCATAAGTAGGCAGAGAGGCAGGTAGAGAGAGAGCGGGGATACAAGCTCCCCGCTGAGCAGAGAGCCTGGGGCTCGATCCCAGGACTCTGAGATCATGACCTGAGCTGAAGGCAGAGGCTTAACGCATTGAGCGCCCCAGGTAACCGGGCTTTCCACTTTCTTGATTTCTCTTGTTATCAGTGGAGAAAAAAATCGCACTTTGGAAGCAGGTTTGTTTTAGGGTCAGGTTAAGAATAAATATTGTTTAGAACTTCTCTTCCCAGAAAAATGTGTTCTCTGTTCTCAGGAAGGTTGTGATTTAATTGGAGGTACAGCAAGATAAATACAAGTGAAGAGATATGCAGCATTACAATGTACCCAGCAAGGGGAGTTATCAATATATATCAGTGACAAATAGTAGTTTTGGTCTCCATGCTATGATGTGTTTTATCTTGTTAGACCTTGGGCCTCCATTGTAGATATCAGTACTAAAATAACTAAGTATGACAAAAGTTGTCTGCAATTTTAACTCGTGGAATTTCTATGTCATACCTACAAAATGACCATGAATTGCTATGAAAAGAACATAAGTAAATATAATGTGGATTTTCCAATTTTTGCCCTTACGTGTACAGGCCATTTAAGTTTATTTATAAAGATAATTCAGTTCAAAAGATTCTCTAGTATCATTATTCAAAAGGTAAAAAAGGCCACTAAGAAGTGCTCATACTAGGGCTTGTAGGAGTGGAAACTGATTACAAAGAGAAAGATTGCCATGCATTGCCTTTTCATAATGCAATGAGAGGGGTTATGAAAGTGTTTGTTCCTTCAACGAGCAGAATTTCTGTTATTTTTTGGTCCCGTCTTTTCCCTTTGTTTCTCCCCACTGAATCTTGCCCCTTTTTCCCCAAGAGGAAGTGGCAAATGGATGGGAAATGAATAGGACAACCCCACTACATTTCACATTAAGAATTGCTTTTCAGAGGTGCCTGGATGGATCAGTCGGTTAAAGGTGCAATACTCGGTTTCGGCTTAGATCATGGTTTTAGGTATTGGGACTGAGTGCCCTATCCGGTTCTTCACTTAGTGAGGAGTTGGCTTAGGATTTCTCTCTCTCTCTCTGCTCCACCTTCCAGCCAAATAAATAAAGAATCTTAAAAAAGAAAGAAAGAAAGAAAGAAAGAGAGAGAGAGAGAAAGAAAGAGAGAAAGAACTCCCTTTTGGAAGAAGAAGAGGAAAAAAGGAATTTGCGTCAAATATTTGGATATGGAATGCACTTTGTAGTTATTGGCTCACAGAGAGAAGGAGCGGAGATCGTAGCACAAGCTTCAGTTTTGAGTACCAAGCAAATCCCTGTGAAAGGAGCTCATTGCTTATCAAGATGATTGTTGATGTGGCCTCAGGGCTTCCCTTTTGTTGTTACCTAAAAATATGCCTCTGAATGTAAGTTACCATTCTTCTGTCATTTTAGTATACACAGCAGGCCAACCTTCCTAGTGTTAAGTTCTAGTAGGGGAGAGAGAGTGGATTTGAAGAAGAGTGCCTACTTTTCTCCTTAAATTCTAAGCCCTTCTTCTTGCATTTCACTTTGGGGACGGGGGATGGTTCTGTGACTCTAAGCACAACCCCTCAGGACAGCCAGCATCACCGTGGCCCTAAGTCAGACTGGTATTGCCTCATCTGCCAGGGGATTGGAACATCACCCTTCTGGGCCTCTCCACCTGGGTTCGTTCTTTCATTGGTTCACATGCTTGTCACTTCATAGGTTGCCTGGATGACATCATTGCTACTGCCTCTGTGTCAGGCAGTGTAGTAAAGTCTATGCTGACAGGGTGTGATAGATGAAAAATAATGAGTTGCATTTTTCTCGTTAAGGGCATCACTTAGGATGATGTCAGCTACACACTGTGCTGTCTCATGTGAGGGTTTTGCCCCCGGTCAATCAGAGGAGGGTTATGGGAGACCCAGGCTTGCCTGATCTGATTCCTGTCAGCAGTGGGTTTTGGCGCAGTTGGCATATCTTGGCTATATGGTGGTTTAATGGGTAAGGGGAACAAAAACTTGTGATTGGTATCCCCAGAGAAGGTGGTGGGGCAAGAACATGTATTTGAATATAGTGTGAGCAGAGATGTTAAGAGCGAAGAGGCGGTTTTTAGAATTTGTTATAGTTGCTTTGATTCGTACATTGACATTTCTGTTGAGGCTAGTTGTGTGCGTAGAACTGTCTAGTATCAGTTGTGTTATTCTCACAGCTCGTCCTGAAACATTTCTTGGTTTTTCTGCATGTGAGTCACAATTTTACTTCCGTGTATTTGTGTCTGTGTAGTGGTCTAGTGACCTTATCCATCAGTCTTTTGCAGTCCAAATAAACCTGTGGAATAGACCAGTAAAGTGTGTATGTAGGGGGAATTGACACACAGGAGATCAAGGTATGATTTGGAGGAGCTATTTAGGAATACCATAGAGCTAACCTGGTCTATCCATGTGATTATGAAACACCGCCCCAGTGGGGTATAGCCCAGGCGACCTTCAGATCTCAATCTGCTTGTTTCAGGTATGCACCCATGTGTTCCTGCTGGGCCTTAGTAGAAATGGAAACACCTCTTAGAAGACGAACTGAATAAAACAAGTAGAAAGTCAAAAGGTGGTAGTAACAGAAAGCAGCTTCAGGACGGAAAGCAATTAAATAGAAACGAAAAGGGAATGCAAAGATGATAAACATCATAAATTATTCTTGAGTGGAGATTTAGTATTTATTTGTGTTAAGGGCAGGAAGGTTCCTTCTGACTTCCATTATGAAAATTACATGAGAAGTCTGTGGGTCACTGAGTATGAGCTTGTTGAATCCTTCTATGCTTTCAGAAAAGAGCTTAATTGGAAAACTACAATTTTTCCTTTCTTTGCTTGATATATGAGAGCCTGACTCATCTTTTGGGAAAAACTAATCATGTTTCTAACCAGTTCTGTGTGCTGTAGTTATCAGGTTAATCACAAAAACGTCAGCTGGTAGGAAGGCTTGAGAATAAGAAGAACGGAGAATGTGAGTTGCTTCCTTTAATGAAAGTCTTTAGGATTGACTGCATCAAAGGAAAATGATAGTAGAAATTAAAATGCAGATTTCTCAAGTGTGCCTGTGTGGTTTAATTATTCTAACACTAAAAAGAGCTTTGTCTAAACAGAACAAAACCTGTTATGCATTATGTCAGAGGGGCCTAGGAGTCAGCTCTGAGGACAGTTCGGCATTTTTAACTATCATGTTGTCTTTGAGTTAGTGTTGGCTTATGACCTAGGCTTTTAGGAAGTGTTTTGACAGCTGACAATGATAATAGTAGTTCTCATTTCCACAATAAAATATGTAGTGTCAGGAGTAGTACTGTAATAAAAATAAAACAAATATTGGTTGGGGTCTCATAGCTACCTTAAGTCTTTATAATTATAATTAAGTCTCATTTTAAAAAATGTGCAACATTTTAATTGCCAGATTAACAGCGTTAGAGTACTCTTTTAGGTGGAATTGTAATATGATTTGACACTTTACTTTTTGTGATCCCTGTCAGTTTTAAAAGTCTCTAAATAATTCCATGTACTGTGCCTGTTCTTTGCTCTCTTTTAGACCTGATCCTTTTATCAGCAAGGAGTGAAGATGAGTTTTATTCTAAATTTTATTAGATTATCTTCAGATATACTGAGGTTATATAAATATTCTGTTCCGAAGAATAATTAACATAGAATGAGTTTTAGCATATATTAAATGAAAACATTATATGATAATCTCTGGTATGATACTATTTTTTTGTTAAAAAATGCATATTTAGGGGCGCCTGGGTGGCTCAGTGGGTTAAAGCCTCTGGCTTCGGCTCAGGTCATGATCCTAGGGTCTTGGGATTGAGCCCCGCTTCGGGCTCTCTGCTCAGCGGGGAGCCTGCTTCCTTCTCTTTCTCTGCCTGCCTCTCTGCCTACTTGTCATCTCTGTCAAATAAATAAATAAAATCTTTAAAAAATGCATATTTAACTAACCTGAAGGATATATATCAGGATATTAACATTAGTTAGTTTTGGTGATGTGATTATAAGTGTTAATTTTTTATGTTACTTGTCTGTATTTTCCATTCTTTTCCACAATGAAGGTTGTTGCTTTTTAAAAGAAATGTTCTTTAATGGCAGGTATAATTTGACTTTTTTTTTTCATGTAGGGGCACGTGTTATACAAATAACAAGTCAATTTAAAAATCCTCCTCAGTGGAGGCACTTTGTTCTCTCTTTGTTGCATAACGAGAGACAATGATGCTTTGAAAATAGTATGTTTGCAGGAGTCTCTCAGTAATTCCTCACTGAAGAAGGAAAGGAAGGAAGGAAGCAAGAAACCCCTGAGGCAGGTATTTTTTTTTTTAAAGATTTATTTATTTATTTATTTGACAGGCAGAGATCACAAGTAGGCAGAGAGGCAGGCAGAGAGGTGGGGGGCGGGGGGATGCGGGGCTCAATCTCAGGACCCTGAGATCACGACCTGAGCCAAAGACAGAGGCTTAACCCACTGAGCCATCCAGGAGCCTGAGGCAGGTATTAAACCACGTAGTGCCTGCTGTGTTTGAAGTGTGTGAAATGCCCTGAGGGAGTAAATGCAAGGGACTTGGGGCAGTGTCCTTGACCATCCACAGTTTACCGTCTGGGGAGACAAGGTCTACCCTCAAAGCAGTTAGTGAAGATACCTTCTGTGGTTGTAAGTTGTACGATACAAGTAGTTAGGAAAGCTGCTCATCCTCATGGTCTAGTTCTGGGGCCTGGGATGATTAGAGCCCAGAAATATTGTTTCCCGAAGTGCAGAAGACCAAAGAGCTCGTTCACAGTACGGGCTCTGGATTGGTGGGTTTGTGTTCCAGAGGCCTGCTCCTCGACAAGCTCTTTACTGTCTCTAGGAATTAGCTCGACCTGGGAGGGGAATTCTCTTTCTGGTCAGTGAGGCCCCCACGATATCAAAGTCTCAGAACAGAAAATAACATGAGTGATACCGTCTTGGGCTCTAGCTTTGTGCTGGTTGATTTACAGTATTTCAAGTGTATTTTAAAATTTCTTCTGTAACGTGTAAGTGTTTAATTCTAATAGTCTTGTGAATAAATAAGCTACTCACTGTTAAAGAAAAGCTGCTCATGATGTGATGCAGACAGTGGGTGTGAAGCACATAGGGAGGGAAAGGTGGATGTAGCTAGGAGTCCCTGAGGAAACTCTTCAGTACTTTTTTGTGGGTTCTTCCTCCGGAAGACAGGTGTCTGACCTTGGAAAGGTCTCCCGCGTAGCAGTCCCTTTGCGGGTCTAGCAGTCCTCTTTTGCTCTTCACCTCGAGTGCTGGCTCTACAAGAGTTGTGAAAACAGAAAGGTGTCTTTACTAAATTGGGTGCTGTCTTCTCCTAGGTCCACAGAAAACTTTGTTTGCCTCTCACGTCTTCATTAATGCCACAGAATGGAAGCTGGGCTGTGGGAAACAAGGCAGATAATTCTAGCACAAAGCCAGGCTGCTTTGAATTCTGTGGTTCCTGTTACAGAAATAAAACTTTTCAATATTTGTAGTACTCTGTAGAGAGTGATGAAATTCCTTAAAACCTTCTCCACCTTTTTTCTTTCTTTCTTTCTTTTTTCTTTTTGCTCATAAGAAGAATTCAACGGTATCACTAAGAAGACAGCCTGTGCTTATGAATACTCTCCACGGACAGTTTCCTTTTCTGATACTATCTAGTTTGTATCTAGACATGGGGAAATGTCATAAGAATAAATTGATTTGGTTCTGAAACATTCTTCCTGTAAAAACCTATTAGACTGAAGTCATTTCATTCAAAGGGCTGCCTGTCTCAAATAACAAAGTTTCCTCAGCTGGGTTTTATTATTTTTTTGACCATAAGGATATACTGATTATTTGAAATTCAAAGTAAATATCTGTTCCTATAAGTTCTGAACTCCCAGTAAATTGAGTGTTTATCTCAAAGTTGATGAGTGTTTTGCAAGAGACCCTGGTTGCTTTTAAATGAAAGGAGAGAATAATCCACAGCATAGTTTCTTTTTTGCACTGTCTCCCTAAGGACAGTTAATAGAATGATTCACAGATCCTTCTGTGGAAAAATCAGCTGTTGGATGTTCAGCTAATATTAAATATTTGACTTTTGAAGATCAGTATTTCCTTATCCTTGGATTGCCCATTTTATAATATAAGCTCTTAGACATGAGGGTCTGTAATATATTTATTTGATGTTGTAAACTTCAATGTCAGAAAAAAATTCTCCAGAATAAATATGAGTGTTGTTTGATTTTTAACATCTGACTTCTGTTTTTTGTTTAATCCCTTCTGAAAGAAAGGAAGGAAGAAAGAAAGAATGAGCAAACATCTTCATAGCTCCTTGCTTCAAGTAGCAAAAATACTTGAGATTCAAGTCCCATTTTTAAGACAAAATTGATGGATAGTAGCCTTAACTCCTGAACCTCTGTCTGTAAATGTCTTCTCTGGGAATCTGGGTCATGACCCATCTTTATGGTAGGTATCTGAGAGAACCTCTTTGTCCTTTTAGGGTGTGTCCTTGAGGTCACTGTTGACAACAGATCGCTGAGTGAGATTCAACAAGGGTTAAGCCATACACAATTACTGTTTTTATAACATCATTCAGAAATGGAGGACATTTCTTGGCTATCTGAGGCAGTCCTATTTGATGGATGAATTCCTCTTCAATACCCTTGACACATGGTCTTTCAGCCTTTTTCCAAACAGCTGCAGTGATGGGGGAACCTACTGCTACTTAAAGCAGTCAACTTCAGTTTTGCAGGATTCTCAATTATTTAAATTTATTTCTGGTCAATGAGTAGAAGCCATATCTTTCCCTCAGTGATCCTAGTTCTGGTCATGAGAGCTAGGAACTGTTGTCCTATGTACTGTCCCCGTGAAAGGCCTTTGGATATGTGAAGGAATGTATTATAACCCATTCCAGCCCCAGCAGATCACATACAACCTGTGATAGAACTTGGAACCTTAGTTTTAAATAAACTCCCCAGATGGTTTTGATCCATGCAGAGTCTGAGAATCACTGCGTGGGTGGGAGAAACCAGTGGCTTGTGACAGCGTGAGAAGGCTGCATGTCAGGTGGTGTGGACAGCTGGTGGGGTGTAGTGGGTCTGGCAGAGGAGAGCTCATGAGTTTAAGAAGGACTTCCCCAGATACACAGGAACTAGCAGGCAGGGAAGGAATGAAAGGGGGCCGCAGGCCTAGACTTGGGTCGGTCATTCCTTGGGACAGGAAGGAGCCTGGTGATTTTAGGGGCAGGGAGCAGGCCCAGCATGGCCAATTGTAGGACTGGGTAAAGGGCAGGGCAATAGTCTGGAAAGGTCAGACTGTAAAGGACTCTGTTGGTCACACTCAGGAATTACACATCATACCACTGGTATTGGGGAACCACAGTCAGTTTCTACGCAGGAAAGCCCTGAAGAGGGGTATTATAGAAACATAGCTCTGGCAGTGGGAACAGAGTAGACTGAAGAGGTTTAATAGGTATATGGGTGGCTGAGGGCCAGAAACCTGAAGGTTTTGGGATGACTGCATCTTCTGTTTTAAGTCAAGGTGTATAAAAAGAGAAGGAACAACTTGTTTGGGAAGAAAGATTTGTTTTCAGTGTCTTAACATTGGGTGTATTGGGGGGTATGCAAGTGAGACTAGGGAGTGGATTTGGAGCTCAGGAGAAGTTTTCTGAGCCAAAGTTACAGATTTGGGATTATCAGTTCATAGGTGGCTGTGAAGATAAGTCTGTAGTGGGAGAAGATGAAAGGGCCAACAGTGGGACTTTAGGGACACCAGCACTTAGGGGATGAGCCAGGGAGGAAGAAGGAACAAAAGAAAGAGAGGAAAAATGGACATGTGAGGAGGAAACCAGGAGAGGGTAAGGACCTGGATGTCTAGTGCACAGTAGAGTGGGGAGAATGCCTGTAGCCCTTCTGGGCATTGGAAGTGGGTGTTGCCCCCTGGCCTTGAGTAGCTGTAGCTACTCAATGTTTAAGGAGCTGCAGTTACTAATTGCCCAGTCTGTATCAGAATTTCACTTTACAGGTCATATTTAAATTGAACAACTATAAAAAACACAGGTATAAACCTGTTTTTTTCTCATAAAGCAATTGTGGTTTTTTTCCATCTGTCACCTCTCTGTGGTCTCTTTGTCGTGTCCATTTGTCTGGGTAGATGAGAGCCTGCTGTGTGCCAGATGCTCTCCTAAAAGCTTCCATGGCACTTACCTGATTTACTTTATTTATATTATTTCTCTAGGTACTTTCTCCTAGGTGATTTGGGGACTAGCATGCTGAGGAACACCTTAAGTTTTGGATGGTGCTCTGGCCAAGGACCTGTGTGAACCTTATAGAAAATATTGATAAGTGGCTTAATTGTGCTCTTCACAAATATCTTCTTCCATACATTTTGGGGGGAAAGTGACTCTGCTAGAATTTTAGTTCAATCTTTCCCTTTACCTGTGAGGAAACTCAAGACTGGAGAAGTTGTGCAAGGTCATAGGGAGGATGACAGGAGACCAGGCTTCAGTCAACTGAGTCGTCTTCACTCCTTACCAGCCAAGCACAATGTCCTACCTGTCTGTCTGTCCATCTAATTTCTCTCTGTCTTTCTATCTATCTATCCATCTATCTCTATCTATGTATTACATTTTTCCTTTTGAAATCTGAATCTGTTCATTTAACAAAGTGCTAGAACTTTCTTTTATGGTTCTTTTCTGGTCCCACTTATGTTATTACCCTTTCTGAATGATTTTAGTTGGAAGAGATGGAGGACAAACTGACTTTCTTTGTTCTGTAGTATTTCTTGTTTACTGCTTGTTATCATGGGTGCTAAATCCACCTGCACAGCTTCTGGGGAGACTTAGTCTCATGGAGCATCTCCTGAAGGCAGGAAAGGTCCCCATCCCCCACCACAAGGCAGGGGAGGGGGCATTTTTTCTTATTCTTTTGTGTTGGGGCTGTCTTTTGTGTTGTGCTACCACCCTGGCCCTGCTTCTCTGGAGAAGCCAAGCTGGTGCAGTCCGCAGAGGTTGGCTTTCTGATGGCAAGAGCTCCTGTAAGTCAGATTTTGTTCCAGTCTTATCTTGTAGCCTCCAGCAAAGCCCTTAGCTTCTCTGACTCCAATCTTTCCTGTCTACAAAGGAGGAATGGGTAAAATTTTTGGACTGTGGGGGAAAAGACCAGCCTTATAAGAGATGTGAAGCAGTATTACAGTATAAAGAAATAGCTACACATATCAATTTTTATTTTGAAATGTTATTTGAAATACTGATCAGGATTAAAAAGTGACCACCGTGTCTTCTGTGAGACGGCTGTTTGGCAGCCTGAAGTTCTGTGACTCAGGGAGCCCATGGGGGGGGGGGCGGGGCGGTGTCTGGAGGTAGCCCCCCAGAGCTAATCACCAGGGAGGCAGGCTTAGAAAGGAGCAGAGCTTCTTCCCGGCAAAGAATGTGTCCCTTCTTACCCCACACCTCACTCGGGGGTACTGGGGCATTTAAACAGCAACTATGGCAGGAAGCCAGATGTGCCCTGAGCCAGACTGGGTTTGGGGAGAGGTATGAAAGTTCAGAGTCAAGGCTCCGAGATGCCCTTAGCTCTGCTAATCTTGTTTCTCACTAGTGGGACGCAAAGTGATTATATAGCCACGTGCCATCTTTGGCAGTTCCCTCTTACTTTCCATCTGAAATACTAACATTTCTGAAAGCTGGGAGGGTTAATATAGGAAGGGGGTATAGAATCTCCAGGGGCAAATCTGCTGTAGGGCAAATCTGCTGTAGCCCGTGAGCAAGGCTCTAACGAGTTTACATTTGGATTAAAAACACTAAGGAGTTTTTACCTGTGCCAGGGGTTTGTCAGTGGCAACAACTTGGGCAGTTGTTCCTTCTTATCTCTTTGAATAGTAATAACCCCTTTGAATAGTTATCTCTTTGAATAGTAATAACCCCTTTGTCCCTAGGAAGAAACAGATGGGACTTTCTTTGTGGGTGTGGATTGGGTCAGAGGGGGGGGGTTTGCCCCACCAGAGAAGATGAGATTTGCTTGCTTGCTCAGAAGTTCTCCAGTTTCACAGGCAAGGACAAGGAGCGAGGCTGCCCTGTCCTTTCATGGTACCCAGTCCCTTCAAAAGCAGACCCACCTTACCTTCTCCTCAGTCACTCATGCTGGTGAGCGACCTACATTGCACATCTGGTGCCAAGTTTCTGTTGTCCCAGGCGTGTGCGCTTGAGCACACTCAGCAGGGGAGGGAATGCTTTTGGGTGCTCAAGGACTGGATGGAATCACTATGCATTGTCTCCAGGAGCTTACCAGATACAGGCTTTTGTTTTTATGTTGTATGTGTCTGGTACTACGCACCCCCCCAGTAACGGCTTTGTCATTTGTCATTGCTGCTGTTTCTATGTTTATTAAAACTTCACCAGCAGAGTTGGTCGTCTTTTGGATTTGGGGAGTGAACTTGTCATCTTGGCGAGATGAACCTAGTATGTGTCACTTTCCCCCACTCGGTGCCATGGGTTCGTTCATCATTACTGGTAGATGTTTTCCGTCTCCACATCTGTTTCCATATGCACGGACTTGTGTATGTACCTTTTGTGTATAATACATAACACGCAACTTATGACACACATGTAACTTGTATGTAACGATACAATTTTTATATATCACAAAGATGTGTTTATCAGAATCCTCTTCTGGGGAGCTGTCTTTGGCCTTAGTTGCTCTCTGTTCTCCTTTCTGGTCACCCTGCTTGTTAGCGTTGAGACTTTCCATTCGGGGGGAGTGGAGGGTCAGCTGAGAAGGAGAAAAATGTTACAGGCCGTTGTTTTTGCCAGAGGAAACTGTCCATTGTGTGTGTGCCCAGCAGTGAACTGGACACCAAGATGAGAATGTGGGGGGCCAAGGCCGGTTGTAGGACAATGTACTGATACCAGGCTCACAGAGATGGGGCATATATGTATGAACTGAAGAGCAATGACCACTCACCATTCTTCTAAGAGTAGTTTTGTCTTTTTCCACTCAGTTAAGTGCTTATGGAGCACTTCTTACCCCTGGAGCCCTGTGTTTGGAGCCGGAGAGATACGCATTTATTGTCCTCAAGAAGCCCCTCAGCCTGGTAGTGACAGAAAAATGGAAAACATGCTGGGAAAGCAGGTGCTTTAAGAAGGGGCTGTGTGTGGCGGGAGCCCCCAGAGGCATGAATCCCAGGTTGTGTGTATGTGTGTGTCTGTCTCTCTGTCTCTCTGTCTGGTGCTGGTGTGGGCACTGCTGGCAGGGACACTCCAGGCACTGGAGCTGGCTGTGACAACGTGTGGAGTTGCTCACGTTGGCAGGAACACGGGGCTTGCCCTGCAGCTGGAGGGAGCGGAGTATGGGAAGAGGAGGCAGCAGCTGGACCACAAAAAGCCACAGATGCTTCAGAATTTGAACTATATCCTGTAGACAGTGGGGAAGCCACTGAAGAATGTTAAGCAGGAAAGCAGCCTGATCAGATTGGCATTTCAGAGTGCTGCTTCTGTGCCCTCAGACCTTTGATAAATGCTCTGACTACCTCTTAGTAAATATGGAAAATGAACTTCATGTTCTGAAGATAAATAACATGTCCTTGAGTGTCTTTTCCTCAGATGACAGGCGTCTAGGAAATACTGAGTGGGCTTACACAGTTAGACTGCCTCTCCCAGGTCTTCTGCTTCATCAGAAGGTAATTGTGAAGATCGTACCTTTTGGCCCAGCTCTACTCTCTAGCCATGCTGGCTGCTCAGGAGCAGCGCTCAGTCAGACTTGGAACTGTGGAAGGTTCTGGGGAGTTCTTGAGCTCCTGTCACTAGAATATGTCTCCATTAGTATGGAGTAGTTACTACATGGCCATTCAGCCAACACTCTAATTAAATTCCTAGCAATAAGCGGCCTTTCACACAGGGAGCTGTGGTGATGATCTGTGTTAGTCGCATAGTACTTCTCAGTAAGAAGTGAATTTTATATCCTGCCCATGATTTGCATTGTGACCCAGCATACACATACCAGTACCCACCTATCAATCACTGTACAGAAGTTTCTCGAGGCAATGCTTACCCTTACTTTCTGAGATGTACTCTGTTTCCTTGTCTGTTAAAAAAAAAATACACTGGTTATGATTCACGACATTAATTTCACAGCCCACTAATGGACCACAACCCCCTTTGAAAAATACTGTCCTATAGGAACTTACAGTCCTGGGTGTAATGGACTTGTGGCCTCTGCTCCTATTCCAGTGGGCACAGAGAGGAAAGGGCGAGGGTGGACATGGAGAACTATGATAGGTATCACTGAGAATCTCGGCTGGGATTAAACACTGTCATCAGTGAGTCCCATGTGAACACATAATTTGAAAACCTAGTTTTACTGCTTTTATTTCCTGGAGTTGACTGTGCTGACTGTCCTTAATGATTCGCATTATGACGGTGCTCTGTGTAAGGCACTTAATATGACCCTACATAGTTTAGTATTTGCATCACCCCATAAGGCAAGTTTCATGATTCACAGTACTAGAAATGTAAAAGGTGATACCCATTATGATTTCCATTTCCTCTACTGCCAGAGTGACCAAAAGAAACCGCTTGGAATGGTCCAGGGAGCTGGCCATTTTCGGAGACAGCAGGCCTTACCTTGTTTTTAGATGTGGGTGGTGTCTCCTTCATAGTTTTTCATCCTTCTACCTTTTTCATCAGATTATCCTAACAAGATTTTCAGACTGAGCTACTGGCTCCAAGAAGGTTTTGCTGTCCTTGAGAAACCAGGTTCTAGCAGTGGGAGGTAGAGATGGTGCAGAGAAGGCTTTCCTCCGTTGGGATTTAGATGGCTATGGAAGTTGCTACCTATGTTCATCTTAATTTGATGCTTCATGGGAATGAAAAATGGAGAAACTGAGAATGAGGACTCAGGTCTGTGAAAATGATGGTGTCTCCTGTGCTCTAAGACTGGGGCTGCCCTAAGAGGTATGGCCTTCCATACTCTGCTGCTGCTGCTACATCCCAAGACACGATTTTATATTGTCTCTGCTGTGTTGCTTCAGACTGTCATAAACTCCTGTACAAACACTGTAAGGACTGGTGCACCTTCCACTAGGTAGCCTGAGTCTGTGAGAATCCAGCTCAATTAGGGAAATAACATCTTTTTTTTTTAC
Organism: Mustela putorius furo; assembly: GCF_011764305.1. Classification (NCBI taxonomy): domain Eukaryota; kingdom Metazoa; phylum Chordata; class Mammalia; order Carnivora; family Mustelidae; genus Mustela; species Mustela putorius. The sequence continues at coordinate 5,673,394 of NW_025422010.1, read as the reverse complement.
CAATACATATATTTTTATTTACGAGGAAAGATTCATTGTAGGATTCCCTAAGACATCAGGAATTTCTTTATTATGTTTAAAGGAGCAAGAGATTTAGCTCAATTTTATATGCTGTTCAAGGACCAGCTCTGAATGACTTTTCATGATGTCTGAGCCATAATTTCTGAGACAGTGAGTTGGACTAGACGATATCTAAAAGCATTTCCTATTCCCAACTTCCAGAGTTCTGTTCAAGTGTAAGAAATCAGCTTAGTTCACCATACAGTAAATCATACTGTTGAATTTAGTAGATATTTCCAGGTGTAATATCCAGGGACACTATTGGGTTAGGCCAGCCCTAGCCCTCCGGAAGTTCTAATGAACTTGGCCTTCATAGGCTAGACCCGAAGCTCGTTCTCTACCACAGTCACATTGGTGGGAGACATAAAAGATGGTAGTGTTTTTTCCCCCTGGTTTAGCCATATTTTTGCATATCCTTTGAGAGAGGGGAAGATTTGTTTGTCAGCAGTATCTTTTGCTGAACGTTAAGCTAAATTCTGAGGGAAAGTACAAATTAAAAAGTCTTGCCCTTGGGACTAGTAGAATGTAGTGAAGAAAACAAGATAAATGCAAGACAGCACAAGACAAGATGCAGAGAACACAAACAGCACACAACAAATAATTATTGCATGTTAATTACTAGCAGCTGTACAGAGCTGCTGTGTAAGTGCTGGGAAATGCTAGAAGATTTGGAACTGAGAGTCCAAGGCATTCCTGAGGGATGGCTGGAAAACGGATATGAGACAGATCCTGCAACCTTTTTTCTCCTCCCTCACCTGAAGCTGTGAAGAGGACGTTGGATAAGACATTTCCTTCAAGATATGGAATTTATAGTCTAGTCCAGTGGTTGGTGAAGTACAGCTCACAGGCCACATCCTGGCTAGCACTTGTTTGTGTAAATAAAGTTTTATTGGAACACATCACACTTACTCATTTATGTATTTGTGGTGGCTGCTTATATGCTGTAATGACAGAGGTGAGGAGGAGGGACAGAGACGATATGCCTTGCATTTCCATTTACCATCTGGCCTTTTGGTGGAAGTTTGCTGGCCCTGCTCCAGTTGCTTCTTCACGCAAACATGGAATAAACAAACATAGGTACACAGTAAATCTCTACCACCCATTCTCTGGCGAGGGTCTCACAGACTAACAGATTTGCGTGGAGCTCGGCACAAGCACAGCTCTGCCTTTATGCCCAATTATTTTCATCTTTTTTAATGGAACACTTAACAGCTCACATCCCTTTGGCGTGTTCTACTGCAGCTGTTTAATTTTGTTATTTTGTGTGTGTGTGTGTGTGTGTGTGTGTGTGTGTTCTCTTTTAAGCAAATGCAGAAATCCCTCATTTGGACTTTATTTTCTTATCACAGCAGTTGTAGCACTCTGGTTTCATGTGCTTTGGGAACCTAAAAAGCAATTCAGTCTCAAACTAACTCAGGGCTTTTTTTAAAGTTTGTGTGTGACATTATATACGCATGTATAAATAAATATATGTATATTTTTGCCTCATTGGAATGAAAATGTATTGCAGACTGCATGTGCGAAGTTTTCTTTGGCTGCCTGTAGGACTTACAGGACTGTGCAAAACGCTGAGCTCTCTTTGTTGCTTGTGTGCTGACTAATCAAAGAATCGATTTTTTCCCCCCATTTACATTTTTTGAATCAGAAGAATGTTTTTCAAGTAAGCTTACAACACAATTTGATGATTTAGAGTCAAATACTTTGTACATATTTTAATTTTCAAAGATGAGTTTATGTTATGCTTTGTGAAGAATGAGATACAAAATGTATTTAATGAAACAAACGGAAATAGCTCCCTTTTTATACATAGGCAAAATGGAGATTTCTTAAAATAGAAAATCAGTGACTTGTTTTTGAGTTACACGTTGCCATTTTATGTGATTTAAAGTTATTTTGTGGTTCAGCGTAGAAATCAACATTACTTTTGTATTACTCTGCACACTTTTAGCTGAAAATCGGAGCCCACTGCTACTCTCTAGATTTTCTACAAGACTGGGAATCTTAGGGCTAGCTGAGTTATTTCCTTATTAATTGTGGAGTTTTTCAAAATTACCTCTTATTTCTTTTAAAATGACATGTGGCATTCTGTTCTTCTTTGATCATACATCTATATTTATAAAGAAGTATTTCATAAATTTTCCACCACTAGTTTGAGCCTCAGTTATGTCGAATTTGCTTTTTACCTTTTAGAGAAATTAGATCTGGAGAGACAATCATCATGGTTCCCTGACGTTTATACGTAAATATTGACTATTTTGTTACCTTTTTACCCATGCAGGACTGTCCCTGGGGGCAGTGGAAACAGGTAGAGGGTTGGTAATACATCCTCCATCCTCTTTGGCCCCTAAACCATGCTTCCTGTCTTAGAGGCCTGGCCTGGGTGTGGACTGATGGCTGAAGATAAATAAGCTGCTCTTGTGGAAATGGCTGTAGCCTCCATTTTTGGTCAGTTGAGAAAATTCTAGAGCCAGACTCACTGGGGTCTAGATTCTCAGTACTCAGCTGTGGTCCAAGAAGCAGAATCATCAGCACCCTCTGGGAGCGAGTTAGAAATGAGAAATGTAGAATCTCAGACCCTGCCTCTGACCTGCTGAATTAGAATTTGCATTTCACCCTGGTGCCCATGGGCTCCATGAGCACCTTAAATTTGGGAAGCTCTGGTCTAGATCATTGGTTTCCCAGAATGGCCAAACATCCAGATCACCTTTGGAGCAGACCAAAAACTATAGAGTCCTCTAAGATATCATTTCACTGGGTCTGCATGATCCTACTGCCCAACCAGATGTAGGAACCACTGGTCTGAAATGGTTGGTGAGGGGATGTTTGAAAAGGTGAATCACTAGCTGAGTGGGTGTCTGGAGGTTCACAGCGGCTGTTGGTCCCACAGTCTAGCTTACTGTGAGCTTCCCTCTCTCTGAGACTCCATCCCTGAGTGGACATGTCATTCTTGTAGAGTCTGCGGAGGCCTGTAGGGAGCTGGAGCAGGGTGCTAGCACTGTTTGCATCTGTAGCTGATGGAATGGAGGTTTGCAGGCCGTCTAGCTACCCAGCCTCCATTCCCATCTCATCCAGTTCCCATGGAAACAGATTGCAGGAAAACTGGGCATGGTGCTATCTTTACCCTGTTTTTGGCGATCTGAGGTCTGTTGCCATGGGAACCACAAGGGAAAGGATGGTAGTAGAGTAGCTAGACTGCTTTTAAATTTCAATGGCAGCCTTCCTCCTCCCTATAAAACCCTCTTTTGCCCAAGTTTACCTCTAGGCCAGGGGCCCTTGTGGCTCTGAATGTAGCTGTGACTCATCTGTGGGGGCAGGTGGGTGGAGAAGGAGGGGAAAAGATGGAGCTCTTAAAATATCCTTGCAATGCCAATCATTTCCTTTTCTTCCAAGAAGCCATTTTTAGGTTTTGGTATAAGTTATTTAAATGTCATCTTTAGCTATTATTTCTTGTGTGGTTTTATTGAACATAATAACATGTTTTTATTCAAAGGAAGTGAAGAGATGAGTCATTTCAATAAGAGTGATTTCTCCGATGTGGGGAATCCCTATGGTTAGTGGGTGTAAAGTAAATATTGACTGGCTCTCCTTGTTGGGGTAGGAATGAGGGTCTCATGAGGTGAAAGGGGGGCCAGGCTAACAGGGTAGATGTCTGGGTTAGATGCGGAAATTTTGGCCTGTGGTCAGGAAGAAGGGCAATGGACCTGATGTTGACCAATTTAAGTATTTGAAAAAGAAATACTGGTTTCTAATCTAATAGGCCCTAGATTTTAACTCTTGGAGTGTTCAGCTACACACTGGAGTTGATTGGGTCCCACTGAGGTGCTCTATTTTTCCTACCCCTCCCCCCCTCATTTTTGCTTTTGTTATTTTTTTAAACTTTCTTACAGCCTGGTCAACTGATCTCACCTTTACTGCATTTCCCAGGGGTTAGACAGCCCTAGGCCGTATCATTCCTGCCCTTCTTCCCTGCTTCCCTGCTTCCTCTTGCTGCCTTAACCCTTTTTGGAAGGCCGGTTAGATTTTTGGATGCCATGTACGTGCATTTCATATATTTTCTCACTTAGTCAACACCACTGCCTTGCAGTTATATTAATGCCCCATTTGACAGATGAGTAGCGTGAGACTTACTGAGGTTGTGTAACCTGCCCAAGTAGTGTGTGGCAGGCTGCTCAGGAGAACTGTCATTCTGAGCTCCTTCTGTTTGACCCCAAAGTCATGATCGATTCTCTGAGCACAGCACCGCCCCCGTCCACCCACCCAGAGTGAGTGGCTGTGTCAGGGCCAAGGGATATTGCAGAGCTTCTGACTGCAATGGTTCATCATTCAGTGGAAGCCTCTCTTAGCACCCACCTCCCCTAGCCCCCATCCTTTCTATCATTTCTTCCAACTAGCCAGCCCATATAAACAGGCGGCTCCATGCTTTTTGACATTAGTCTTGTATATTTACATATGGCTATTTCTTCTTTCAAATGTATTTGTCAATAGGTTTAGTTTTTCAGTCAAGATGGACAAAATTTAGTTTTGATGATTGCATGCTTCCTCTCAAATATTTGGGGAACAATGGCCTAGCAAGAGTATTTTGGTGAAAAGCAACAACAGCTTGCTTTCCTGTGAGGAACAAAATTAAATCTTTATTCTTGCTGTTTGAAGAAACTGATTTACGCACTAGACTATGGGAAGGTGGGGAGTAGGGTGATGTTGTTCACTGTGGTGAAGTCTCTTCCTGCCTTCCTGCCTGATGGTCCCTGCCACCTGTGCTTCTCTCCAGTCCTCTCAGGCATGTGGAGGGAGGAGCCCAGGCTTCTATCTGAAGAAGCTAGCTGAGGGCTCCCAACTGCACAGCAGAGGTTAGAATGAGTCAGTGCCTACTTGTTGATGCCAGAAGGGAAGGGAATAAATAGGGCTGGATTTTTGAGAAGGAAAACAGAAAAAACTGAAAGAAGATGCTGTTCTAAATGCGGAGAAAGTTGCCTGTCAGGCTGGTGAGGTCCATGGTGGATTTAGATCTTGAAAGTCCTCACAGACACTGCATAGCTAACTTTGGCAAGTGACGGGAACATGACCAGTGACTTCGGGTTTCACATTTGATTGGTAAAATTTACTCTTGCTGCCAGAGTTCTGCAGTTTTCCTTGGTGGTATTGAAGGAATTCTCTTGTCCAGATCTGATGGTGGACTGCTGAGGCAGACTCAGCATCAAGCCTAGTGATGCTGGGTTGAGTACACCGCTCTGAATGAGAGAGTTTCTGTCTCTGCCGGTTAGTGCCTCGAAAGATGAACAGACTCAACAATCTGGCAAACACATGGCCTCAGGTGCTGTAGGAGACTGTGTCCAGTCACACTGGGCTTGTGGAGGGGCCAGTTCTCCCTGAGAGGAGGCCGTGTTTCTGCTGCCCCCTGGGCTGCTTGGAGGGATGCGCAGTACCTGTCCGTCGGGCTTTCCCCCATGAATGACACTCGTTGGCTCTTAGTCTGTCAGAGCACACGCATAGGCCTTTGTTACCAAGGCAGCGGAAATTGGTCTAATGAACTCTTTCTGCTTGGCTGGAGGCCTCTAGAACACACAGGGACAGGGTTTGTGTAGTCCCATTAGTTAAATACCAGGCAGCCTTTCCCCGGAATTCTCTGTCGCCCTTCAACAGCTGCTCTTCAGGACAGATGCACTTTCATGGCCCTGCCTCATCCAGCCTTCCAGGAAGATATGAAACTCTATCAGTGTTTCCCTAATGTATGTGGAGTCAGGCTCTGCTCATCAAACAGCTTGGTGTACGGGGGCCTCTCACAGATGTAGCGTTCATTATTGTGCGTAACTGTACCACCGAGAGCTCGTTTGTCACACTCTCAGACTGGTTGCTGCCGCTGACATCAGCTCCGGGGGCCAACCTCAGACAGTACCATTTTGTGTTACGTCCTTCAGACATCTGCTGAAACGTTCATCTCCTTGGATTTCTGTGATCAGATTAAGTTGTTCCACCAACGCTAACTGACCGGGCCAAATGCGTTGTTTCCAGAATTTGGTATGTCTCAAATGACAAGTTTCCCCAGTTGAATTCCAAGTCATTCCTGAAAGGTTGATCTAGAGGTTGTCTTTTCGCTCTCATGTGAGAACGTGTGTTTTCTCTAGGGTAGTCAGGGAATCTATGATCTTCCTAGGGTGGTGTTTGACACGTTATATATCATTTGTTTTTCTGGTTCCCTTAAATGATAGAAATAACACCATTTTGAGAGGAAGTCTAAGTTCTTAGAGGATATGGAATGGATCTGTGTCTGTGTCTGCTGTGCAGACTATAGGAAGGAACTGTTTTCTCTTTCAGGAGGTAAGTGGGACTTATCCGAGTCTGTCAGTTTTGTTGTAATGAATGTATTCAGGCAGTGAGGAGTCTTTCTTCCAGGGCACAAATTGCTAAATGTGTGTGTGTGTGTGCGTGTGTGTGTGTCCCCGACAACTGCATCTACATTAAATGAGCTGACTACTGTCAGAGACTTACAGGCCCCAGGTGTTGGGAAGAAGCCTTTCTGGTGCTCACCGTACATCTCTGATGTCTCTTGTCTGTCCCAGACAACATAGACTTTTATTTGGAAATATCTAAGAGAAATGTTAATGTTTCAAAATGTTGGTTTGTTTTGCTCACAGTATTCCTATACAAGCCTACCCACCTCAAAGTGGATATAAAGTGGTAAAAAATTATAAAACAGAGGGGTGCCCAGCTGGCTCAGTCAGTAGAGCATGTGACTCTTGATCTTGGGGCTGTAAGTTTGAGTCCCATGTTGGGTATAGATATTACTTAAGAAAGATAAAATCTTTAAAAAAATTATAAAACAGAAAGTTATCTTTTTCCTAAATGAATATATTTTTCAGAAAATGAGTATGAGCCAACAAGACAAAACTACACAATGGAAATTTAGACATTCTCTGTGTGTTTGATTAAAGGTGCAAATGTGGGGCTGGCCTGGGCTTGGTCAACAAGGGAAGTTTAGGAAACCTTTGCTAATGGAAGCAACTAAAATTATATAGATCCTTCATTTCTATAGGGAGTATCATTTGTTTTATTGTTGATCAAGTTTTATTAGCTTTTAAACTGTTGGTGTTTCTGTTCCAACATCTTGTGTTATGTGGAAGGCGGCTGGATTTATCACACTGCTGGAAGTGGTTGGTAGGATGTCTTCTGTGTGCAAAGTTTCGTTCTCAGGACTTTATGGAAGTTTGAGAAATGCACGTAGAGGGCTTAAAAAGTCAGCACTTCACAAAGGGAATGAACCAAATGGGGAAAAGGAAGGAAGAACGTCAGATTGGAAGATTGGACCCTGCCTGATTATTATCTGGCAAAGAGATGTAAAACCTTGGTTAAATTTATTTATTACTGTCTATTGCTATTTTTTAAATTTGATATTTCAGTGTGAAAAAATGAAAAAAAAATTGAATATACCAAGAGGCTCTTTTTCCTTTTAAAGGCAAGTTCCTTTTTTTGTCATTTTTTCTCTTCTAGTGTTCAGCCACATTTCATACCAAATAACTCACCCACACATTTTGTCTAATTTTGTATCCTTTCCCCTCTTACGAATTTTAGCTGATATAAAGTGATTTTTAAGCTTAGATTTTTATTTCTCAAGAACTTAAAAAAAAATCAAGACAAATCAACTGAGGAGCTATGAGATAAAATGCCATCTTTTGCCCAATTAGGTCAGATGAAAACTGGAAAAAGGTGGGTGGGGAATATTCTTTGGAGACATAGTTTATCAGTCTGCTACGGTGAGATGTAATCACTGTAGCAACTCTTATGTGTTTACCATTCATTAGAGACCACTGTTCTATGTATGCTTGCTCATTAAATATACAATAATTCTATGAGGGAAGTTTCATCCCTGCTTCTATTTTACAGGTGAGGAAACTGAATTCAAAGGGGTTAAGTAACTGCTAAAATCACCCAGAGCCCCAAACGAGGTGAACTCAAGGTTGTCCAACTCAGAGCCTGGCCTTTTGTCCTCTGGCTTGTTTGTGTATAAAGCTCTCCTTTGAGTGTGTTTGAAATGGTGGATGGGTTGGCACTGCCTGGGCCCCAGATGCCCAGCTGGAACGTCCCTCACACAGTGCCCTGGGCCCTGTGGTCTCTTTGTGTACCATGCCCTTGGCACTTTGTGCAGCTGATGCAGAGTTATGAGGAGGTAATTAAGCTGAAGCTCAGATATGGTTCAGTGCAGTACAACCAGCATTTATTGGGCACCTGCTGTATTCTAGGCTCCATGGTGGTCAATGCTGAGGATGCAGATTAGCAGAAGGTTTCCATTAGGAAATATCTCCATAAACACCGTAGACACTTTGGGGACAGGAGCTTGGTTTGTTTTGCTCATTCCCGTCTCTCCATCACCTAAAATAATATTTTGCTCGAGTAATAGTCCCACAAAGAACTATTGAAATGCCGAAGGGGAGTTTGCAGCCTATACAGTGTTCCATAGGCCAGAGGGCAGGGGTAGTCATGGGAAGTGTACCATGGAAGGCTGCTGCTAGCTGGGAAGGGAGTGGCTTGGCGTGGGGTGCTGTGAGTGGTGGCACTGGCAGAGCAGGCATTGCTGGGTGATGAGAGCATTGGGGAGTATGTATGAGGAGGACAAACACTGGTTCATACAAACAACTCATTGGTCCTTATTCTCTCCTACTCTTACCCAAGGAGCCAGAGGACAGCTCCTCTTCCTTACTGCTCACACTTGTTAGTTGCCTATGGGAGCCCTTTTATCTTTACCTATCATGCCCACTGCAAGCTAATTTTATCTGAAGACAATTGGGATGTGGGAGAGTGCTGGGTGTGGAGCATCTCAGAGCCCAACTCCTTGGTGTGGCCAGTCACCAAGGAGTCTCGCACCAGGCTGGGTGGTAACGGTTTCTCCCACAGCCGCCTTCGGCTCGGCTGGTGTTCACATCTGAGGTGACCACGATGGGCTCACACCTTCTGTGCACATTCTGATTCTGTGCCAAGCAGACCCTTCCTTGCCTTTTCTTTTCAGCATGTTGGTAGTGTGCTCTTAGGCCAATTTGGGCCTGGGAAAGTGGAGATCATCTCAGTATTCCTTGATCTCCATTCGCTATTGTTACAGGTGTCTGCTGCACCCCTTCTTAGCTTCTTCCTGTCGGCCAGTCTGTGTGTACAGGGGAACTCTGAGCTTGGTCCTAGCCCGACACCTGGGTTTGTTCCCAGCACTGTCGTCATCATTTCAGTCACTTTCAATGCATTCCCTCTCCTCCCTGAGTCTCAGTCTCCTCCATAAAATGAAGGGGTGGGGTAGATGACCTCTTATTGCTTCCTTTGTCCCTAAACAGTAAGAGAAGGTAGTTGCAAACTTACTGAATCACAGGGACAGTTATCCTACTAACTTACCTGGGGGGATTCTTTCTCCGCTTCTGTTGGATTAGAGCCTCAGACTATAGATCCTTCAGGATTTATCAAGTGTCATATTTGCCAAAGTGACATTTTAAAGGATGTTCTGATAGAATGGCTTTTTTTTTTTTTCCTGTTTATTTGTAATGAGTGTTTAGATTTTATACTTGTTTCCTAAAATGGTGGCCTTTCTGGAGCCTATGAAGCTCCCCAGGGCTAGGATGGTTTCATAGCTTTTATAACCCAACCTCAAATTGTTTTATACCCCTGAATCATAGGTGGGTATTAAGGGGGGCACGTATTGCATGTGTGTGGTGCAGAAACAATGAATCTTGGAACACTGAAAAAATCAAGTTAAAAAAAAAGAAATGAAAAGTAGTGTGAAGGATCTACATCACCTCAGTTCAGCCTCCCCTGGGTCTAAGCAGCTTATTTCTCTGACTTGTTCTCAGACTTCGGTTTAGGTGCATATTTTCTGTGCTTGGTCCTTATGTTCTTTTCATACACATTGTGCTGTCTCCCTTGACTAGAGACAGGGTCACAGGAGAATAATCGGGATCAGAAGGGACCTCAGGCTTCATGTTCTCACTTTACAAATGAGAAAGTGGGAGGCTGACAGGCGAAGGGACTTGACTGAGTCCTATATGTGGGCCCAGAACCAGGGGGAAGGATGCCTAGTCTGGTGCTCTCTGCCCCATGGCTGCCTTGAGGGGAGGGGCCATATTTTGTCCAAGGGACATACTTTTTGGCTGTTAGGAAATGTTGAGACTCATGGGCACTTGCTGAGGTCCAGACTCTCTGTTCACGAGGTAGAGGAGCTCACGCGAGAAAGTGTGACACCTCTCTCCCAGGGTGACACCTGATTTAAACTCCGGTCAGAAGTAGATCCTCAGGTTTCTTCTCTCTACTTTTTTTCACACCTGTCTTGCTGGAAATCCATTATCACTTTAACATAAGTGAGCCAGCCAGTAGTGGAGATTTTTTTCAGTAAGCAGTGCAGTACAAATTCTTAATGTGTTAATTTTTATATTTTGATTTTTGGGGGCAGGGAGTCAAGGTTAAAGCTGTCTCTTCATCTCTCAGTATTCCTTTTTCCCTAGGACCTCTTTGGTGGGTGGAGCAGTGACAGATCATCAGACACAGGCATGGGGCCTCAATTCCCTGAGTCCCTTCGGCCTGGAGCCCGTTAGGCTGCTCAGTCTAGCCATCACCTAGGTAACCGACACTCAGCCAGTGAAGCAGTCTGTCCACAGTGAGAGGAAATAAAAAATGAAACTGTAGTGTTTATTCCTTATGTAATACACATTTTTTGAATGTTCCTAGATTATTTTAAAAAAAGGTTGTGGTTTCACTTTGCTCTGGGTTTTGGCCTTTGTGCCTAGTGTGTGACCCTAATGTTTCCTGAATTCTGTATGTCTACTTCTGCAGTGTAATTTTGTGAAAGCTGTGATCTGATGAATGCAGTTTTCATTCCCCAGTGATTCCTCAGAGACTGCATTTCGTGGAAGTTTTTATGAATAAGTGGTAAAGCAAACATATTCTACAACTTAGTTGGTTAGGTTTTGTGGGTGTTCACTCTTTAAAAAGGGTCCCTTTCTGTGGGGATGTTTTTCCGTTTGGTGTGCTCTATTTCCTTAGTAACTGTTGCTCTGTTATGGGAGGGACTTAATGACATTTTTCAAGTGCAGTATTGAATTAATTTATTTTCTGGTTAGGCCTACCCATCTTCCTAGGATAAATAGAACGTGTGTGTGTGTGTGTGTGTGTGTGTGTGTAGAAGACAGAAGGATGTTAGCCTGCTTGCTATAGTGAGGGCTCTTGAATGTGTGGCTCAGGATTATTCTGCGAAGGCTCTCTCTCTTTACTCTTTCTTCATTTTCTCCCCCTTCATTTCCCTGATTTGAATATTGTTCAGTTTAAGACATTTCAGTTTAGGGAATTTGGGTTTACCATGGAGGTTTACCTGATGTGCAGAGGTAGCCTGGGAAGAACAGTTGGTGGAAGGGGCAGGAGACACAGGCATTAGTCCTGACTATACTGTACCGTAGTTTTTGGCGTGAAATTATCTAACCTCTCTGGGGTCAGCGTTTTCTCTCTGTGGTTTGAGAGGACTTAAAGCAGTGTCCTGGACGCCTGGGTGGCGCAGTTGGTTAAGCGACTGCCTTCAGCTCAGGTCATGATCCTGGAATCCCAGGATCGAGTCCCATATTGGGCTCCCTGCTTAGCAGGGAGTCTGCTTCTCCCCCTGACCCTCTCCCCTCTCATGCTCTCTCTCTCACTCTTTCTCTCTCAAGTAAATAAATAAAATCTAAATAAAATAAAATAAAATAAAGTAGTGTCCTTTAAGGGCCTCTACTGGATAGGCTGTTCTGTGAAGTGTGAGTGCATTAGGAACTAGTGCTGGTAATCACTGTCTCACCTTGACCAGTGGGTGGTAGGAAGAGCCCTCCCAGTTCACAGGTTCAGAGCCAGCACTGGAGAATAGCCTCTCAGCCAGGAAATACTGCCTTCATTATTGGGGTGGGTTTGTCTTGGAAGTGTTTGCTGAGCACCTCTGTGTATACCCCTCTGAGCACTGATGGCCTTCAGCCACTCTTCTGTTTATTCGGCAGACACAGGCATCAGGCACTATCCTGGCTGCTGAGGGGTAATGGACAGTCAGCCAGTCACTGTCCTTGTCCTCATGGCACTTACAGTCCAGCAGGAGAGATGGGGGGCTAAGAGATCAGTAGCCCTGCATGTGGCCATGACCATGGCAAGTGCCGGGAAGCGGGGTGGCCAGGCTCTGAAGTTAGTCTGGGGGACGATCAAAGGAGCCTCTCTGATGAGGGTCATTTGAGCTGAGACTGGAAGGTGAGTAGAATCATGAGCAAGAGCCCTAGGAGAGGGTTAGATGGGAAAAGTGGATGAGGTACCATTTGTTCTGTTCTCTGCCTTGTTGCTGATTCTTGGTTGGTTATCAAGCTGTGGAACTTGGTTGGTAATTAAGCTTTGCTACTTCTGGGTCCTAATCATCCACCTCTGTGCACTACCCTGTTGGGTCATCTGACTCCTACTGAGTGTGGCTGGGTTCCTGGCCCTGTCTTGGATGTCCCCTGCTAAACAGAATAGTCTCCAGGTCCTGGGTACCCTCCCCTCTTTCTTGTATATTTCTAGAAAAGGTATCTGTGTTGTTAGTGGCTACTAAGAAAACATTTTATGGCAGTTACAGTTAAATTTTTATTTAAAAATTGCATATATTGGAGCCTGAGTGTTTGCAGGAATACAAAATTCATTCTTTAGTAAGATAATACAGTTGTGTCCATCTGGTCTTTATTGGGAACCACACACATCATGCCGTAAAAATCCATGCCAATGCTATGCCTGGGACACCCCCCCACACACAGTGAGCTGCTACATACCTGTCACCATACTTCTCTTTTAGAAGAACTTAAGAATTGGTGAATGTGATAAATATGGTAAAAGAAAGAAAAGAAAAAAAAATATGTTTGTTCTATTTCTCTCCACATTTGCCTTAGTCTTTCCCATGGCCATTTGAAATGTGATATAGGATAGCTTGTTTTTTTTTTTTTTTTTAAAAGTAAGGGAGCAGTACTAAATGGGTGGCTCAGTTGGTTAAATGCCTGCCTTCAGCTCACATCATGATCCAAGATCAAGTTCAGCATTGGGCTCCTTGATCAGCAGGGAGCCTGCTTCTCCTTCCGTGTGCCATTCCCCCTGCTTGTGCTCTGTCTCTCTCTCTCTTCTTGGACAAATAAATGAATAAGATCTTTAAAAATATAAAGTGAGGTAACCGTACCTTTTTCAATGAAACAAGGTAAAATAGCCCAGAGTAAAGCAACAACACACACCTTCTCACACTTCAGATCGTCTCTGAGTTTAGAAACAGAGAACAAATAAAGTCTAACATTTCTGTACCTCGAAAGCACCATAGCAAAGGGCAAAGAAAATCAAGGTGTTATAGAGCAAGTGGGTTTTTTTTTTTTTTAAAGATTTTATTTATTTATTTGACAGAGAGAAATCACAAGTAGATGGAGAGGCAGGCAGAGAGAGAGAGGGAGGGAAGCCGAGCAGAGAGCCCGATGCGGGACTCGATCCCAGGACCCTGAGATCATGACCTGAGCCGAAGGCAGCGGCTTAACCCACTGAGCCACCCAGGCGCCCCAGGGTTTTGTTTTTTTATGGCAATTTCATTTCCTAAATTGAAAGGTATCATACACGTGATTAGGTTTACTTTAGAAGTTAATGTAGGACTTTAGGAGGCTGAGTGTGTGTGTTGGTCATTTTATGTGGAATGTTTCAACTCAGAGAAAAAATGTTTTGTTGCATTTTCAAGCACTTCAAAACCATTATTTGCATAAATGATTTTTTAATTAAATAAGTTTTTTACCTATTCATTAAGTTTATGTACTCATGGTATGCTACACCTTATTAATTAACTGTGATACTACAGGTACATGAGGGCAATACAATTGAATTTCTTAATATAATTATAGTCCTTCATTAATACATAAGGTCTTCCTTATAGTTAGTCTGTATTAGTGATATTTTCCTCTATTACTTTATATTTACAACAAGAAGGCTTAACGGAGTATACTTTTCTGTTATGTGCTGTTTTCTTAAATTATTTTTTTTCCCTCTAGTTTGATGATGAAAAATAGGAATGAAGGTTATATATTCGAAAGAGTGATGTAAATTGATTAGAGTGAAGTGACGATAATGGAAAAAGGTTTTCTTTACTCTAGTACTGGAGATTCCTATTCAGGTTCTCTTTTAAAATGTCTCATCCTTTGGGCTCCTAACATTCATGTTATTAGTGTTGTTTCTTATATAATATAACAACACTGAAATATCTGGGAAGTATTTTGTAAAGTGCTTTTATTGTTATGTAACATGTAATGTAAATTTTCAGATTAAATTTGCTTTTCCTTTTTACTCTTTAAAATATTGTTACAGGCCTTTGTCTTCCCCCTTGAGAGTCATTTTTTTAAGTTTTTTTTTGTTTGTTTGTTTTGTTTTTTAAATTATTTGACACAGAGACAGAGAGCACAAACAGGGAGAGCACCTCAGGAACAAGCTTGGGAAATGGGTTTCTTCTTCAGGGTATCTATGAACTATGTGACTGGGGGGAAGACATTTGAATGTTATGTCACCTTTATAGCCATTTTTAGCGAGGTTTAGAGCGGAGAATGCTGTCTTCTGCTGTCTTTTTTCTGGAGTGCAAGTAAAAGCCACCTCTGTTCCCTGCCACCTTCACAGACACTCAGAAAAAGATGTTGCACCTGCTTCCTACCGAGAGCTCCCCCAGTGCCCATAGCATGGCCATGATTACCACTCTGAGTGGCGTTTTCTTTCTCTCTCTCTCTTTTTTTTTTAATCTTTATGGGTCTACTAAATTGAATACTCCTGCAAGTCATCAGGAAAGTGATCTCTTTCTTTTTAATTTCAGCAAGGGGAGAGGCGAAGCACAGAGAGCAGCAGATCAGACCATACTGAGCTCCCTTAGAGCGGCTGAGACCCGTGGAGGATGCTGGCTGCCAAGTGGCTGAGGAGGGCTTCACTGTAAGGTGGGAAAGCAGGTCTCAGCGGGACAGCTTCCTCTGCTCCTGGGCTCACCATGGCCTTCACTCTGGCTGGACGGCTGACGTGACTGTGTGCCCCAAGTGTGCACGTTGCTGGACTGGGTGCTGTCCTAGGTACTGCCCGCTCTCAGGGTCTGGGAGCAGGGCAGGTGGGCATCAGATGCTACCAAAAGCCGGACGGGGCAGAGCGATGG
Organism: Mustela putorius furo; assembly: GCF_011764305.1. Lineage (NCBI taxonomy): Eukaryota > Metazoa > Chordata > Mammalia > Carnivora > Mustelidae > Mustela > Mustela putorius. The sequence continues at coordinate 5,658,189 of NW_025422010.1, read as the reverse complement.
ACTCCGACAAGCCAAGATGGAAGTGACCTGAGGCCTCGCCCAGGCAGTTTCCTCTTGCCAGGATAGCTTAAGAGTTGGAGCACAGGCTTGTCTGGGGAGCAGTATGCAGGAAGCTGATTTTCAGGCCACAAATGCTTTCACAGGTGAGAATCCTTCACACTTAAAACTTTGTTTCAATTCTGAGTTGGGAGGTAATAAAATACCAAACATCCCTATGAAATGAGCGTGCATTTGCCTTTATGAACTGAAGGCCATACGGAGCCAAGGGGCTCAGGCTGCCATGGTAACTGATTTTGACAAAATAATAGTATGTTTTTCTGCTCTCTAAATTGGAATTTGAAAAAAGATTTGACATTTTATGATTCTGCTTTCCTCGAGTAATGTGGTGCACACAATATCCTGCGAGTCATTGTTCTTTAAAGGAAATGTCACTTGTAGAGCAGGGCAGGGGGCTGTGTTTTTCTTCACAGAACTAGGAAGACTGAGGGAATAAAGTTATTGATGATGAGTAACTTCTCCCTCCCCATCTTTAGCTTTCCTTGTCTTGTGTATTCATGTGCAAATGATGGTGGGGAGGTGGTTCTGCTGAACTGGCCTCCTAGCTGGGGTTCTTCTCAGATAAGTGAGCTCATGGGGAATCCCCACATCACTCTTTGACCTTGCTTTGTACCCTGGCTTCCGGTTGTCACATTTTACAGGGAATCACTTTGGCTGATACCCCAAAGCCATGGCCTGAAACACAGGGCCTTTTGAATTTGGGTCCTTGTTTCTTATTCTATTCACTTAATATCCCAGTGAGGCACTTAATCATTCTGGGCCTCTGGCTCCTTATTTATAAAATGGGGGCTGTGAAGTTGAAGAAACTCATGGAATCCAGAATAAACATTTCAACATAGAGGTTTTTGTGTTTGTTTTTGTTAGTTTTTTTTTTTTTAAGGAAAGATGGGGGGCACCTGGGTGGCTCAGTGGGTTAAGCCGCTGCCTTCCGCTCAGGTCATGATCTCAGGGTCCTGGGATCGAGTCCCACATCGGGCTCTCTGCTCGACGGGGAGCCTGCTTCCCTCTCTCTCTCTCTCTGCCTGCCTCTCTGCCTACTTGTGATCTCTCTCTGTCAAATAAATAAATAAAATTAAAAAAAAAAAGAATAAAGGAAAGATGGTAGGATAATCATGAAAATTTGGGCTGAGGGCCATACAGACTTGGATTGGACTCTGCCTTCTTCTCTGACTAGAGCTCTGCTCTTGGACAGTCACTGAGCTCTTTTATGTTTCCCTTTGCCTATTTGTCAGTGAAGATGGTCATGTTCAGTTCTCAGTGGTGCTGCTCTGAGGGAAAAAGAGACCACCTGTGTGAGATGTTGAATATGGAGTTTAATGCTTTCCAGGCTTTGGTTAGTATCTGCCAGTAACATGGGAGCCCTTGTCCTAGAGGTTGTACTGGGGAAGGTCCTCTTAGAGTGGTCACAGCCCTTTGAAAATGAATGAAACAGTATTTAAATGTAGATTCAGAGGAGCACACAAATTTGAGTGCTTTAGAACTATCTTCAGACTTCCAGCCTGGCTGACTGGAAACCCTACCCTCTTATCTCCCTTAATGGGGACACTTCAGCTGTTTCAGTCACGTGAGCTGCTCCTTCACAGAATGTCCCTTCCACTCTTCTGTGTGGACGGGTAGCACACAGGGCCGTGACATGAAGCACCTCTGTTAAGTGGCCAGGCCCTTCAAGCTCTTCCCCACTCCCTGGGAGACAGCTGGGGAGGAAAGGCACCCAGGATGTGCATGGAAAGAAGCTCTTAAGGCAATTCTGAGAGGAAGCGGGAATGGAAAGAACTGGAGTAAGAGCATGTGGTTCCCATGGTTCAACAAGTAGACTGGCCTAGTCCCCACACTCCCCTGCTGTGTCACTGCCGATGTGGCGGGGTGAGAAGCTCCTGTAGTTGTTGCCTCCTCCTGCCTGGCTCCTGAGACTCCTGCCTTATTGCAGTCAGCCCTTTAGAGGGCCCGATCAGGGGGGTCCACTGGTGCTCCACTGGATTCTAGACACAGTCTCTCCTGAGACAGGCCTTGGTCTGTCATGGTTCACCCTTGATGCAGTTTCGTTCTGGTCCCCACCACTTATTGGGTTGCTCTGCCCACCCCTGTCAGGATCACAGGCTGGCTTATGCCTGGAACCTTGAGGCAGTTGACTCTGAATAACGGAAACCCCTGGGTTCTGCCTGCAGAACTCACAGTAGTTAGGACAGTGCCTGAAATGTGAAGGCCCAAGAAAGTGGCAACTGTAATTACGACTGTTACTACCCTGGTTGTGGGCTGTGCACAGGACCCTGGTCACCTCCTCCCAATTTGCTCTTAGCCACCCTCTCAAGGCTCCTTCCCAGCTCATATTTCCTTAACTTCTTTTAACTTAGAGTTTATCCAGGGACTCTGTTTCCTTACAAATTTGGCCTCCTCCTAGTTGCATCAGCCTACCTGAATAATAATCATATTGGTAGCAGTAGTAAAATAATACCCACGGCCAGTGTTTTAGAGAACCTACCCTGTGCTTTATCTGCATTAACTTCTCTTTAGCACAACTCCGAGGCGCTATTAGTGTGCCGGTGTTATGGGTGCAGGGACACACTCAGCAAAGCCAGCAGTTACACTAAGCTGGTCCCCTAAGGAGGCTTACCGCTGCCTGGGTCTCCCATCAGAGGTTGGGATTTAATTAGCCTTTGTGTCACCTGACCCTGCTAAACCAGAACTTGGATCCTAACACAATGCCCAAGCACCCAGTGCATATGAAAGCCTGGCAAGCTTCGAGAGCCACCACTGTCCAAGGAGTGGTGTTTAGAGGAGAAGGGTGGGTTGGGAGAGTCTGTAATTGAAAAAAGGGACTGATGGGTCCCATTTACTCAGCAGAAGTGATTGAATTCTTTCTTTCTTTATTTTTTTTAAAGATTTTATTTATTTGAGAGAGAGGGGGTGGGCAAGTAAGTGGACAGGAGAGGGAGTGAGAATCTGAAGTGACTCCATGCTGAGTCCAGAGCCCAGCGTGGGACTCCATCCCACAACAGCGAGATCATGACCTGAGCTGAAACCAACAGCCATACCTCCACTTAAAAAGATTTGTCAGTTTATGTTTTATGTTTAAATACTCTTGCTGATGATATTAGCCTCTGTGACCTAGGGGGCTCAGGATTTTTATTAAAGAAGGGCTTAGGGGCTGCAGTCTGGCTGGGAGGGAAGCCTGGGAGACAGTGCGAAGCTGTGTTTGCATGGCAAGCCCACTGCTTGTTTTGGAGTGTGTGCAATTATTGTGATGACTGGTGGGAGCTTGGAAGCCACTTCCTCACCATGCCAGTGCTCATTTGCCCATGTTTTTCAAAGTCCCCTCTTACGTCTTATTTCATGTGTGAATGTAGGTGTGCACACATGGATACATATTACAAATCCATCCTCCTAATTTTGATTTTTTTTCTTGCATACAGGAATTTATATATTGTTTTAAATTTTCTCAGCACACAGAATTTGTTTGTGTGTGGTTTTTTTTAAGGATTTTATTTATTTAATGGGGAGAGAGAGAGAAAGAGAGAGCGCACAAGCAGGGGGAGTGGCAGAGGTAGAGGGAGAATTAGGCTCTTTGCTGAGCTGGGAGCCCGATACGGGGCTCAGTCTCAGGACTCTGGGATCACGACCTGAGCTGGAGGCAGACGCTTAGCCAACGGAGCCACCCAGGTGCCCCTAAGCACATATAATTTAGAAATGATTTTAATCATTTAGATACTATTTTATAACAAAAAACCCTTAATTTTCTCCTTTACAAGTACTACCTGTTCATTATACGCAAATCTGGAAAGCACAGAAAAACTGCAATTAGAAAAGTAATTACCCATATATACAGTCTTGCCTTATGAAGCTTTCCATTGTTAACATCTGGCTTATGTCCTTTCAATCTTTTCTTTCCTGGATAAATTTCTTTCTGCAGAACTGTTCATAATATGTATTCTGTTTTATCACCTGATCACTCCCTTCTAACATTACATTATGAGCATTTAAAAAAAAAGATTTTATTAATTAATTAATTCATTCATTCATGGAGCATGCAGAAGTGGGGGGAGGGGCAGAGGGAGAAGAAGAGAATCCCAAACAGAACCCACCCCCTAACCCCCGCTGAGCACGGAACCTGATTTGGGGCTCAACTTCACAACCCTAAGATCACGGCTCAAGCTGAAATCAAGGGTTGGACACAGCCAACTAAGCCATCCAGGCACCCTAATATTTTCTTTATAAATAGTTTTAAACTTGCTGCATAGTATTCTTTTATGTATGTGTACCTGAATTTTTAAACTGTGCTCTTATTAGACGTTGCAGCTTTTGACAGCTTTTGTCCTTACAGATAGTGCTTTGACAAACACCATTGTCCCAAATCTCTCCTATGGTTTGGACCCTTTTCTTAGGTTAGGTTCCCAGAATCAGAATTATGGAGTCCAAAGATGTGAACCTTATTAAGCTTTATGATTGAATTTTCCAAGGGATTGATTGTTCCTAGCTTCTAAGACTGTGCTGAGCTCAGTTTTTTCCTGGTCGCTGTTCATAGTTGCTGTGGCCAGTCCCTGCCATTCAGCTGGGATGAAGTGGCCTACCTGCACTGCCCGGTGTCATGGGATCAGTGCATGTTTATGGAGCTCTCCAGAGCATGACGCTACAAGGCTACCTGAGTGCCACGAACTAGGACAACGATGTTGAGATCTCATTTGGGCGAGTGAAATCTTAAGCGTCCCGGATTCGGTGTTTTTGTTCTTTTGGGCAGTCTTTCTGCCAGGCTTTAGTTCATGGAAGCAGTAATGTACATGGACAGACTCCAGCAAGATCAGATTCTTATTAAAAACACCCCCCGCCCCCAGTGCATCTGGGCAGGGAGAAATGGGACTCCTTCCAGACTGGGCTGGTCAGCTGTCTGATGAAGCATCCTAATAGTGATGGAGATTTCATCGGAGGTTTACTGTACTCTCTGATGACTGGGAGAGCATCCAGCCTGGGTTATCACTACTATATCCTAAAGAAGACGCTGGTTTCAGATTTCTGCCTCTTTCCCACCCTCAATGCCACCCTAAACTACTGTTTTGTATAACTAAGTGTCTTAGGCTTTTGGAATCATTTCGTTCTGGGTTAGAAGAAACATATATCCTTGGGTGTCTAAATAATGAACCAAATTCCTCTAGAATTTACATTTTTCTTGTGAAAAGGATAATCAGACCTAGGTGTTAAATACAGTCAGGTTACTTCGCTCATAAAGGAGAAGGACAAAAGTTGGTTTAATAGTCTTCAGGTGTCCGAAAGAGGGCTCTTGTATGGCTTTCGCTGACTGGGTTTTCTTAACCACTAATGATCAAAAAGGAAGAACCACTTAACTTGAACCGTCAGGATGCTTACTTCCCGCGTGGAATTCTTCCACGCTAGCTAGAGTGCTGGGACTCTGCGGCTTTACTTGGAGGCTTGACCAGAGGACTCTGAACAGCCCTGAAGGATCCTGACCCGACTTACAGCTTATTACTGACCCCTTTGAGGTTTTTCCCATGTGCTGACCCTGGCTGAGCTTAGTCCACACTTTCTAGACCTGCCTGGAGGATGCTTGTTTTAGGAGAGTTGTTCCACGATTAGAGGGGTGGTGGTTTGGCGGGGGGGGGGGGGGGGGGGGCAGGGATTCATGGCCAAATTCTAGAAGAAGAAATTAAATTGGTTTCTTAACTATAGAACTTTTCGTGGCCAAATTCTGGAAGAACAAATTAAAGTGGTTTCTTAACTATAGAGCTTTTCAAAGTCTTTCACATGAGACTTGCATTATGAAGGTCCCAGATGGGTAGAGTATGGGCAGCATTTCCCAAATGACAAGACCTCCAGGGCTTTTTAAGAAAGGAAAACAGAGGACAGCACTTGCTGCCAGCCTGTGGGGTTGCCCTCCTTCTAGCGGTCGTTGAGGTGTCGCTGTCCTCTGGCGCTAGTGAAGCAGCCCCCTATTGGGGCAGCTTTTATTGAGTCCATGTTCACAGAACTCTTGCCAGACACATGCGAAGTGTTGCAGATGAGGAAAGGGAAATGAGGCAGTCTGTCTTCCTGCCTCCGTTCCCCCCTTTTCTAGTTCTGTCAGCATTCCTTAAAGTGCAGCTTTAATGATACCTTCTCTTGCCCCCAAACTTTCTGTGGCTCCTTCTCGTTTCCTCAAGAGTCTAGAATCCTCAGTCTGTAGTTCAAAGTTCCCTAGAGTTTTCTTCCTTTATTCTCTTGCTGCGACTGAAGTTCTGGATAAACTGGACCACTTATTTTTTCTTTTTTTTTTTACATTTTTAAATATATCAATCCTTTACTCATGTTTTTCCATCTCCCTTAGACTTTTATCCTTCTATCATTTTTCTCTGACGTCAGGGTCTGTATTAGTTCCATGAGATCTTCGGTGACGTGCACTGGAGAAGCCCAGACGATCTTCCTGCTTGCAATTTAATAGATGTAGAAATGATTGATAATAATAGCTTTTTGTAAAATCTTGCATGCTCTGGCTTGAGGGAAGTTGGATTTATTAAGAGAGCATTCAGAACATATTGTGGGTATGTGCTTGGTTTTTACATTGTGCTATTTAGCTTGGCATCTGGTCCACAGTTACAACCTAACCCTTATTTAATAACATTATTTCTATGTGTAGATAATGCACAATTTAAGGTGTTTTGTTTAGTAAGTCCTGAAAGGATCTCCATTTTCTTCCCTCTAAACTATTCTGCACTGTTTCTAGAATTTTCCTACTATGATAGATGTGATTATCTTTTTTAGAGGCATTATGGTAGCCTAATGCCTGAGAAGTATATATACCCATTTTAAATAAGGACACGAAACAATTTCAGTGTTGCTGGAAGTTGTATTTATTTTAAGGTTATTTAAATATGTGTAATAAAATATAGTTATGAACTCCTCATTTTGATAGCTTTTAAATAGCTATAACATCAAAACAAATACTATAGGAATTATAAAGTCAAAATGGGGCCCTGGGTCGCCGCCCAATGGGTTGAGGCCTCTGCCTTCGGCTTGGGTCATGGTCTTGGGGTCCTGGGATCGAGCCCCGCATTGGGCTCTCTGCTGGGTGCGAAGCCTGCTTCCCCCTCTCTCTCTGCCTGCCTCTCTGCCTACTTATGATCTCTGTCTATAAAATAAATAAATAAAATCTTTAAGAAAAACATTCAAATTACTATTTAATCTGACATATATTTTTATTTTGCTGAAGCCTTTCATTTCCTAGCTTTTTAAATTTTTGAGCAGAGCATCCTAAAGGGTGATTCAAAGTGATGGTGGTTACTCTTTGCTGGCTGTTAGTATAAACGCACAGAAGTCAAGGCTGGTTTGAATGTTGGTTATAAGGAATCAGCACTGGTTTAAGTTGAATTCCTTGTTCTTGAATATCTGAGGTCAAAAATGACCTACAAATCTCATTAGGTTCTTTGAAAAATGTTAGCTTTTGTCCACGATACCTCTGAAACTTGGATGTTTATGTTATCCTCAAAAGGAGTGGTTTAGCTCTGCAGAAATCAAAGACTTTGGCAGAAAGCAGGTGAGTGCTTCAACATATGACCTCTTGAATTTCTTTCTTGGGTCCTAGATTCCTGCTGTATTAGTGTACAGAGGTTTTAGAATCCTTTGTTTCGACTACCTTGAGCTTAACCTTGAAGGATGAACTCAGAGGCCAGAGAAGGCATGATTTCCAGGGAGAAGCAGCCAGTGATGGGTAGTACTTTCCTCCAAATTCCTGTTCAGTGGATGTTGATGAGTTAGCTAAACATTCTGGACCATACATTTTACAACACCAAAATGGGGGTTATAAGAACTACTCAGTAGGATTTTATAAAGATTAAATGAAGTAACTAACATATGTGAAGTATCAAATAAGCCTAGCAGATAGCTGGTGCTCAGTTAATGGTTTTCTTCTCCCATCACTGGGAGAAGGAAGCCTTCTCAAGTCAAGGCTTGAGAAAAACCAAGGATTTATTTAGCAAACATTTGATGGGAGCTCATGCCACATCTGTGAGGTGTTCAGAACAGATTGATATGATCTCTCTCCCTGGAGCTCATGGTCTAGATTTCGGGTACAGAGCAGATGCCTCACTGCTTTTGTGGAGCTGGGAGCATGGTCTGGAGAGGCTGTGGACTCTTGCTCAAAGCCCTGGCCTCTCTGCTTCTAGAAGTCTCCAGCATATGGTTTCCTCTCTCCCTCATTTATATTCCACCCAATTATGGTTTCTGTCTCTGCACTCCACTCACTCGACCTGCTTTCTCAGAGGCAACCCTGAGTGGTGGTTTCTTTCCAGAGGCCTCTAGGGCAGCAGCTCTGTGAGGTCCTCATAGGCATGGACGTGTGCCTTGAAGGGTCTAAGTTGAAGTAACAGGTCTGCACATGCTTATTTCAGGACATTATGTTCAAATGTGATAGCTCAGAGGGGGATTAAAAAATAAACATTTGTGACATCTGGGTGGATTTTTCTGGTTCTATTTACAAATTTTAAGCACCAACAGTGAATATGGTAACATGGACATTTTCCCCTCTCAGCCAACTTCAGTACCTTAGAATGTTTTCAGAGCAGTGTGAGGAAAGCATCTCTTGGTTCCAGATCCAGGATGACCGTGCGTGGTCCTGCATACCCACAGGTAGCATCTGGGCTCAGGGCTCCTTCACTTCAGAGGCCAGGAAGCCATCCAGTCTTATTATTTAAATTTATTGTTGTTTTTTTTTTTCCCCCTGTGGTAAAATTTCGGAAAATTAAGGGTGGTTTCCTTGCCCTTTGGAATTAGTTATCCCTGATCGCAGATACACCATTTCACAGAGCTGACATAAGGAGTGAAGATTAATTGTCTGCTCTGCCAGGTGCTTTTGCATATGCAATCTCATTCAATTTTCACGACAGCCCTGGGTGGTATGTGTGTTATCCCAGGTTTATTGGTAAGGGAACAACACAGGCCCAGAGCAGGCTACTTGAAGCCATGTTGTCTAGCAAGCTGTGGTGCCAGAGTTGAAACACAGGTTTGTCTGTGCTTGAGCTGGATCCTAAGCATGCAGGGAAGCAGAGAGAAACAGGCCTTTTCCTTTAGAAATCAATGCAGGGAATGAAGAACAGAGAGAATGAGAGAGAAAGAGAGAGCGAGAGGAATTTGAAGCTTGAAACTGAACTCACACAGTAAGCATTTGTCAGAGAGTGTTGTCTCTTTTCTAACTTGGAAAATACAGACTTTTACATGTCTGCCTGTTAACCTCACCAGTTTTTATGTCATCCTGCTTTTGGGATGTTACAGAAACAAAAAAAGAATGAACCATGGCAGTGATGCTTGTGAAGCACTATGAATGTCCTTCCTGCCACAGAGCTGTACTATCGCCCTCGCCCCGCAAGGACGACAAGACGCCCTGGTTCGGATGCATCTTCTCTCTCTTCTCTCTCTTTATTTCCGCAAGCCTACACACTTATATACGCTTACATGACCAACCAGCGAGCAGGGTACAGCAGGGAGCGAATCAGGCTGTGCACCTAAACGAACAACTTCGCTAGCAACCAATGCTGTTTACTTCCTCTTTGGGCGTTCTGCTTAGTCTCACGAGGCAATCCTAACCTGGCAACTAGCCAGGCGCCATCTTTTAATGGCGGAGGCCACCCTGGCCAGGGGCCTGCCTCCGACATCTCCCCCTTTTTTCTTTTATGGCAGGGGTCGTGCCTGTCTTAGGTTGTCAGTGGCGGGGAATATCCTTACCCGTCATCAGATGGCAGATATCAATGCTCTGCGTCCTGTCTTAGGTTGGTATATTTCCCCCACCAATCTTACCCGTCGTTGACTACCGATCCAGCATACTTAGCCACACTTGGGGGGATGTTCCAGCCTCGATGGCTAACAAGGCCTGCACCGTGGCTTGCTGTTGCCTATGTTGCTGTCGCCTCCAAATTTGCAGTTTCCTTACTAGCAGAATCAAGCCCACTATGAGGATTGTCATCAGACCAATTACGCTAGCCCATTGTTTCGTAAAGGTTAACACATCTTGCAATGTTTTGATTATCTCTGGGAGGGTTGCAAGCTCACCTCTGGTGTTATTTATCCTTGTTATGCCTAGTAGCAGGTGCTGAGTATAGTTTTGGAATTCTGCGGACTAATTCCCCCGCAAGTATTGGGAGAGCTGTCGGGAGACATTCTGTAAGTCACTCATATTAGTATAGGCTATGGGAGTTACACAAATTGCCGGGAAGGGTACTATACATCCCAGTCCCAATAGGGCCCCCCATATGTCCACTTGTTCTTGAACCAAATCCACTCTCTGGTTGACTATCAGGATTCCTGCTTGCAGATGTGCATTGATCTGAGTCTGTGTTTGAAGGGCAGCCGCTGTTCCTTCTGCAAGGTGTTCACAGCTTCCGCAGTGGGTATAGTTGCAGCAAGCGAGACTGCTGCTGCCGTGGCAGCTGCTGTAGATATAGACAATGCTATCACAACGGTGGCTGTGATACCAAAATCTCTCTTCTTTCTGGATAGCACCACCGGTAACTTGTCCTCTGGAATAGAAACTGGGATAGGAACATGGGTAGGGATACGCATAATCACAGCCAGCTTGAAGGCCATGACATTCCAGCACTGGGAAAGATAGCAATTCTTAGTGCAATTCAACATATCATTCAGCTCGCTAGCATTTGTTACGAGGAAAAGGAATGGTGGCCAGACGCATATAAGAACAGTCGAGGAATTTGCCACCCTTTAACATGGACACTGCTGAGATATCAGTACATGCTCCTAGCAAGTTACAGACCTGCCATGCATCAATGGGAGAGGAGGGAATATGAGAGAAGAGTTAGTCACTGGTAAAGGATATGACCATGCTTTAACCACTGCTCACAGCTCTCTGGCTTGAGTCTGCCGCAGGAGGTGTAGCATTCCTAGAATTATCATCAGCATCTTCAGCATCATGACTAGTGACTAGTGTTTGGAGGCAAGGCTGCACGCACCAGCCGCTCTGGGATCCAAATTGGAGCCTCCTTTTCCTGTGGAAAAACACATACAGACCCCCTACTCCATACTAACACTGGATCTGGTCCATTCCACTTTCCTGTGAGGATGTCCTTCCAAAGTACTAAAGGCTTAGGGGAAGTAGCAGCATCCTTGCATGGCTGTCTGCAGCTGATTTACCCGTTTTGTCCAACGTTAAAAAATTCAAAATAAAGAGAATGGTGTTGAGCTTATCTTTAGGGGACCTGAAGGTGTCCCCTATTCCCCCTTTTTGTTTATAAAGCGCATTTTTTTATTGTAAGATGCGCACGCTCCACAACACCTTGTCCTTGTGGGTTATAGGGTATTCCATGTATCGAGTCAATGTCAGGTTGTTGTAGGAAGGCTTTAAAGGATTGTGGGCTATAGGCTGGACCATTATCTGTCTTTAATTGGCGTGGCTTTCCCCACCCGCAAAAGCCTGTAGGCAATGGGCAATAACATCTCTGGATTTTTCCCCCGTATGCACTGAGGCGAAAATTATTCCAGAGCAGGTATCTACAGACATGAACATATCTTAACTTTCCAAATTCTGAAACATGTGTGACATCCATTTGCCATATATGATTAGGTAACAAACCCTTAGGATTAACTCCCAAGGATGGTGCAGGTAGTAAGATCACGCAATTTCTGCAGGAGACTACTATGTCCCATGCCTGTGCTTTTGTTATGTTAAATTTGAGGCGAAGAGTTAAAGCATCCTGTTTCTTCAAATCCTCCCCTAAGTGGTCCCATTGAGGTATGTTTAGCAAGCCTTCATCTAGGAACCATGGAGCCGCCTTTTCCACTGTATTCAAAAAGGCCCGAGCAGTTTTTGCTTTTAGTGGAGTTCCATTGGCTTTCAGCAGGTCTTCTAAAGACCCTTCCAACCGCACTTTAGATACTTCAGATCCCATTATGAACACACAGATAGCAGACGCGGACGTTAAAGACTCGCCGCTAAATCCCGGCTCTAAGGCCGCCCCGCTTCTTATTGCGAACTTGTACAAGATTCCCACCACTTTGATCGTGGTCCCTTCCCCGCTTACCTGCGGTTTCGATAAAAAAATCCCAGCTCTATGGCCGCCCCGCTTCTTGTTGCGGTCTTGTACAAGTTTCCCACCACCTTTGTCGTGGTTTTACCCCGCTTACCTGCGGACTTCTCCCTTGCAAGGTTTTTCTATTTTTTACTCCCCGCTTTACCGCGGAATTCCCACTTTTGAACGTGGCTAATGTCCCCGCTTACCTGCGGACCTTTACTCCCCGCTTTCCTGGGGATTACTTTGCAAGATTCCTTTATTTAGTTCCCGGGTGCCGGCGCCATTTATCGCCCTCGCCCCACAAGGACGACAAGACGCCCTGGTTCGGATGCATCTTCTCTGTCTTCTCTCTCTTTATTTCCACAAGCCTACACACTTATATACGCTTACATGACCAATCAGCGAGCAGGGTACAGCAGGGAGCAAATCAGGCTGTGCACCTAAACGAACAACTTCGCTAGCAACCAATGCTGTTTACTTCCTCTTTGGGCGTTTTGCTTAGTCTCACGAGGCAATCCTAACCTGGCAACTAGCCAGGCGCCATCTTTTAATGGCGGAGGCCGCCCTGGCCAGGGGCCTGCCTCCGACACTGTACACCTAAAAATGGTTAAAGTAGTAATTTTTATATTATTTATATTTACGCACAGTAAAAATAGACATGTAAGGGGAAAAAAAACCAATACTGTTGAGCTTATCAGAGGAGCTCAGATTTGAGCAGGGTTTGATGGAGAGGAAAAGAAGCAGAAAGAATGCATGGGAAGGTGGAAATAGTCATGTGTGTGAGGAAGAGCAAGGGTCTTATTCGGCTTAAGGGCAGATTTGGGGCGAAGTGGGTACACCCACAGTTGGGCATGCTGGTGAGCTCGTACCCCATTAATGTTGGTTCGGTGCCCATCGCGGGAGAGTTTGCATTCAGGTGGCCAGCTGGTACCCCACACAGCCTCTGTGCTGCTGGCTATAAGCATGTGGATCCCACACAGCAAAACCAAGGCCCTACAGGTAAGCAACTCCATTGCCTCGAGGGCATTTTAACAATGATCTCATTATTTGGGACTAACTTCCTGTCCAGAACACTGGTCATAATGCAGCTTCCAACTACCCATAGCGTGCTTATGGAAAAGAGATAAGATAAATGCAGTTTCTCCCATCTCTTGTTGTTTATAAAGATGTTTGGGGCACCAGCACTGTGCTGGTACTCAACATAGATTGGCAATCTGGGTGGCTTCTTGGCTGACATGCCCTGGAAGGGGGTTCTCCTAGAGTGGGAGGAGTGGTGAGATTGGAGACTGAGATTAAGCCAGGAGATTCTGGGAGACTACTTTCCGTGGCTTGCGGGGCTAGAACCTTGTGGTTTCTTGGGATCTCCTTTTGTCACTATAGGTTCTCTTGTGACTTGAACTGATGCATGGCCTCCTTGGCTCTCGTGTGTGGTCTGGCAAAAGTGATGGTGCCTAGTCACTGGGGAGAGACTGTGCTCTGACCACCTCAAGAGCATCTAGACTGACCAGATAGAAGCTCCCACTCCAGAAAAATCACAGATAAAAGGCAGCTGTCACTGAAAAGAAAGGTATTGGTACAGGTCTACTTTCCTGTTGCTTGTTTAAGACCTCCTGCCACTCTTGCCTCATGCATCTCCTTATGTAATTTATTTGAGTTCTTCCTGGTTCTTGCCTTTGCCTCTCGCCAACGTGCAGCAGCCGCTGCTGTATATCTCTTGAGTTTCCTGAATTTGACTTCGGCTGAGGACTCTTAGACCCATTTTCCTTGCTTGTACTTGGAATTCCAGCTGTTCTATGTACCTGGCTTTAGATATAGCCTGTGTCTTCCCATTCTAGCTCTCCTTATGGGGGTGATCCTCTTTTAGCCTGTACCTGGGCCTATGCTTGTATCAGGGAGTAAGTACCATTTTTCAGGTGGGAGCATACAAACCGCACTAGTACTACGCACCCTGCTCACCATTCCTATCCTGAGTTGCCTTCACCATGTAAACTATTGGCCCCTTTTCCTGTGTATGAAACAATCAGCCTCGACCTTTACGGATTGCTTTCTCCACTCATCCAGTCTTGACTAAGTATGCCATGAATGTAAGCCTAAGTTTCCTTATCTCTACTTCCTCAGGATGATAGCAATTGAGTATTTCTCTGTGCCAAGCCATATTCTAAGCACTTTAGCTGTATAATTGTATTCAAGACTCCAAACCATTCTATGAAATAGTTGCTATTATGAAGTGCTTTTGACAGGTGGGCAAAAATAGGCACAGGTTGATTGAAGATAGCACCCCTGATGAGACGAGTAGCTGAGATTAGAACCTGTAACTTCAGCACAAATAATGAGCACAAATGACTGGGCTGTGCCTAGAATATGGTCAAGACCAGCCTTTGTTAGGAAGTGTTTCCCTTCCAGCTTATCATCATCATAGAGACCTATGACCCAAATGCTGCTTGGAGAGGTGGTTTAGTTCATGGAGAGATGCATGTTATAGGTGTATATTGAAGAAAACTTGGCCTCTAAGGACAGTTTTTTGGACATAATAATGATAAAATCATAGCCTGTCTGTAAACTGTGGCATCCACTACATGGGCTCACATGGGCTTGCTTTCCTTCTCTAACTTTAGGCTCAGTGAGACCACACAGAAGTGTGTCTTGTCCCTGGGATGGCCTTTTAGGGGGCTGTAAGGAAGCAAGTGCAGAAGCACAGGAATGCCTGTGTTTCTTCTGTAGTAGCCCAGGGCAGCACCGATACTGTTCAGCAGTCCAGCTGGTATATTTTCAATGCAAACCTTGTTTCTAACAAAATCTTTTTTTCCTTTTAAAAACGTAAAATGAACAAGAAATTTCCCATTTATTTAGATATGCTGGCTAATGTTCTAGAATAGAAGAAAGATCTGCCTAGCTCACGTTGCTGGTTTGCTCTTGCCTCCTGATGGTCCATTCAGTGCTTAGACATTGGGCAACTAGTTCCTAGTGCAAGAGGAGGTTCTTTCAGACCCAGAGCATGAGGATTCTGGAAAATATCTCTTGTAAGCAAATAGATCATCCTTTACACACAGGGTCAATTTTGTGTGCCAAGGATGCAAGTAAGGATAGGAGAAGATGGGCTTAGACTCATAAGATCTGAATTTTAGTCTGAGTCCTACCATTTGTTTGGGGTGAGATCTGGGCAAGTTACTTAACCTGGACCCCAGCTTTTTTTCTCCCTGTAAAACAGTAGTTGTGACCTCAGCCCACACAACCGAGAGCTAAGAGAGAACCTACGTGGCAGTGCTGGACTAGGTTGCCTGTTGACCTCCATGCCCTCCTTGCCATGCTGGAAGCCCTTGGAGCTGTGCCGGGAAGTCCCCTGGAGCCTGCCGAGGCCTTGACTGGAGACAGGTCTGGCCTCAGAGACAGGTTGTCTGGGATGAGGCTTCTCCTGCTGGAGCCAGGCCTCCACTGTGTCTGCTTGTGGTCTTTATTTCATGTGTCTGGCATATTCACAGAGGGTGGACATGAGCAAGGGGGCAAATACAACGTCAGCCTAGCCGTGTGGCTGCATGTGAATAGTACTGACGATGTTTAGGTGGTTGAGGTACTGGGACCCCTCAAAATGGGGTGAGTGGAATATGGATGGATGTGGCATTTAATTTGTCCCTGTCCTACACTTCTGTGGGTTTGCGACGTGTGAAGCGACAGTACAGGACCAAATGTACAGTCTATACCTCTGTTGTTTCTTTATCCAGGTTTGAGCAACTTTCCTGTGTTTGGGGTGGGGCCGTTGTGAGGCCCAGACTGTCTTCTAATGTCACATATTAATATGTTGGCTGAAGATATCAGACTAATGCAAGTAAAATCCAATATGGGGAAAACGCATCCTTGTTGTTCTTTGTTCCTTCTCTTGGAGTCCCTCAGTGCCCTGCTGGAGCCCTCTGTCCACCTTGTGTCCTGTCACTCACTGGTGCCGATGTCTCGTTCTCTCCAGAAGATGGTGTCTTGGAGTGGTGAGGCCACACCAGGACACAGAGAGAGGGTGAGCATGCGAGCGTTGGGTCTGGCTGGTTCTTCTACCTGGCCAGGTATGCACCTTCACAAATGCTTCATTTCTCTGAAACCGTCCTCATCTATAATATGGAAACTGTTTAAAAGCCCACTTTCCTCTGCGGTGATACCACGTACGGACAGGAGTGCTGCCATGTGAAGGAGAAGGCTCTGAGTGCTGAGCACTGCTGGTGAGGCTCTCTGGGAGTTCAGAGTAGGGAGGCTCGTGGGGTGGCTTAGGGAAAAGGGGCTGAGCCCAGAGCCCAGGGAGGGAGAGAGTCCAGGCGGAGGGAGAGGGCGATTGAGGTGGAATTAGTGCAGGCACAAGTGGTTTGTGACCAGGAGGGTGAGGAAGGGGGGCAGGCAGTCCGAATGAGGGTTTGGAGTTTATCTGGTGGTGAGTGAAGTGCCTTCGAAGGTTTCTAGCTCGGGAGTGACTTCATCAGGGCTGCCGTGGCAGCACTGTCCCCAAGAGGGTGGAGGCGAAGGCGGTCAGGCACAAGGAAGTTGTGCTTGGGCAGAGATAATGCTTAGCTGGGGGACTGTTTTTTGTCTTCCCTTTCCCCTTCCCCCTTGATAGCCTGGGCCGGGCTCACCAGCTTTTTAAAATTTTATTTATTTATTTATTTTTTCTGTTTATCTCAGAAGCGCACACTCTCTTTTGAGCATAAAGAACCTATTCCTTGTTGCTTAGAGTCAGACGTATGGCTGAGAGATTATGAACCCCTGTCAGCCCTCAGAGAGTGGAAAGAAGGTTGCACTGGTTAAAACAGAAAAAGAAACAGTGAAGATCTGTACATCATCAGTGTAGTTCTTACCCAAAAGCAGAAGAGCCTGCCAACAACAAGTGGCAGAAGTTAGCTGCTGGAATGGAATTTTTAATTTTTATTTATTTATTTATTTATTTAATTTTTTTAGATTTTATTTTCATGCTGAAGATTGCATTGTTTTAAAAGCCATTGTGTGGGTGCCTGGGTGGCTCAGTGGGTTAAAGCCTCTGCCTTCAGCTCAGGTCATGATCTCAGGGTCCTGGGATCGAGTCCCGCATCGGGCTCTCTGCTCAGCAGAGAGCCTGCTTTCTCCTCTCTCTCTCTCTGCCTGCCTCTCTGCCTACTTGTGATCTCTCTCTGTCAAATAAATAAATAAAATCTTTAAAAAAAAAATAAAAGCCATTGTGTGCTTTTCCTCTGACTGCACAGTTCGGGTGGGATTCGCTCAACTTGGTGTTTTGCAAAGATGAATAGAATGACCCAAACCGAGTTGTGACTCAGAGTCACACCTTTCCTTCGCTCTCCTCCCCTCTCCCCTCTCCCTCTCCCTCTCCCTCTCCCTCCTCTCCTTTCCTTTCCTTCTTGGCAGACTTTGCGTTTCTTCCTTCAAAAGAAATGATTGCCAAGTGAAGGTACCAAAATATTAGAGTCTCGCCGCTGAGAAAGGAATTATAGATGGAAGAATTAAGTGGCATCAGCTTGTTTCATCCATTTTAAAGAAACACTGCCCCTGAAGATGCTGGCTGGGTAAGCCTCTGCTCATGAGGCTGCTCCACTCAGTGGGAACCAGACTCATCCATTCCCTCTGCAGTTTTTGTTGAGTTTCCAGTCTGTTCTGAGCACGCCAGGAGCTGAGCCCCCAGGGAGCGTAAAGCCCAAGAGGGGACCTGGACAAGGGCGTGAACCGTGATCGTCATGGAGACCCGTTCCCACTGTGTGATAGTGTTATCTGCCCCACATTATGGGCACCCGGGAAGAGTTTTCAATAAGAAATGACTTCGAAACAGAGATCAGAAGTAGGACTTGGCCACGTGAGGGGTGACTGGGATAGGAGGGAATCCCAGGAAGACTTGGCAGGAAGGGTGACAGCCCAGAGATGAGTGGGAAGAGCCTGGGTGGTGGTTCTCTCCGGCCAGAGCTCGAGTGTACATGGTGGTGGAGACAGTGGCAGTGGCTATGTGAAGAAGGGATGTGAGGTGAGAGATGATTCTGAGGCTAGATAAGGAAATTTGGGAAGCAGCAGTTGTAGATTATGGTACTGTTGGCCCTGTTGGCACAGCAAACACCTGTGTCCCCACACTTTTGGGGAAAGGAGCTTGTTTCACAGCCGTTCTTTCTCTGTGCTCAAGGACACTGCTTCTCTGCCCCCAGCACCTCCCTTTTTGTCCCACTCCACTCTGAGGGCCCCACTCCCTCCCCGGAGCTGCACCCGAGCTGTGGCCCAGCTATTATCTCAGTGGGTGTGTGGGGGGGGGCAGGGGATGGGGGATTTGAGGCCAGCTCTCCATTGCTCTCTGAACCCTGCACTAGCGCTGACATAAGACTGTAGGGGGCCTGCTTTACTGAAGGCTGCAGATGGCCAGTAAGGGGAAAACTTTCAAAGCCAAATAAGACAGTTGACAGAATTTGAGAGAAAAACACAAGTTACATTCTTCACAGATGATTCTCTCACAGGGCAGCCTGCTCCAGCCCTTTCTTTCCTGCCTACGGGTCTGGCCCGTCTCTTACCTCTTCAGAAAGAGAGCCCCTCCCTCCTTCATGGAGCCTTTCCCTGTACATCTCTGTCTCTTCCACTTCCTACTACATGTTTTGTCCTGGGGTTTACCTGCTTCCCTCATGGAACAGGCCGTAGGACCCACGAACCCTGTATATGATGTGGCTGCCTAGCCTGTGGTGAACAAAGGCCCATCGCACACTTTCCTTTGAGCGGAAGCTGTACCCCCTATGTTCTCCCTGGGGCTCCAGTTTTCTCATGGGGGCTTGTGTATCCCTGTGTGTACTCACACACATCTCCTCAGAACCTCACGTTCTATTTCCTAGAGGCAGTAAAGCCTGTCCAGAGACTCCAGTTCTATTACTGCACAGTATTACGTGCTTCCTCTTGTCTTCTGCTTCCTGACCAAACCCAGAGCCCACTCGCATATCAGAGGTAGAGCCCGTCCCTGGGCCTTTCTGAAAAGAGTCTACTCCGTGGGTACCCAGGCCTTCAAGAGCTTCAGGATTAGAGGTTCTTCTTCTCTCTCGGGTCACACACAGCTTCATTGTATTTCCAGCATCTTTACATGGAGGTGTCTCGGGTTATTTTTCATCATCATTACCGGGGGGTAACAATTGAAGCCAAGAGAGGGAAGGAACACAGTTATGGAGAGACGGTATATAGCTCGAGAAGAGAGGCTTAGGACTGTGTGGAATTTCAGTATTAAGGGGCAATGCAACTAGGCCATTTAGGGGACGGTGTCAAGATGTGGCCTGGGGGGTTCTGGGGTGGCTGTATGGATGGGCGGCGAGGAAGCAGAATCAGGGAGTATGAACAGCTGTGTATGAAGAAGTTTGGAGAAGGGAGAAAGGGCGAAAGGGAGAGGTGGGTCAAGGCGGCTACAGAAAACAAGCTACCAGAAAAATATGTGTTAGATTAGAAGAGACAGAGTAGTGGGAAAACAAATCCCAGCTCGCTGGGGTGGCCAGATGGAAGAGTGAGGGGGCACCGCGAGGCCAAGTGCAGGGTCCTTGTGCTCAGGAGAGTACTTTGGGACCAGACAGTGTCCTCTTTCTTTCCTCCTGGGCCCAGAGAAGGATTCGTGTGGGAACAAAGTGATTGTGGAATGGAAATAAAGCCCGTTTCTGGTTCAGAGAGAGAAGAAGGATCTAGACTTTAAGGTATTCTGGAAGTGAACTAAAGATTCCAGAAGTAGAACTAATACTCCCCGACATCCAACTGAAGGTCTGGGAGCTCTTTTGGCAGACTGCAGGAAGGGCTGGAACAGGAGAAGGAACTTGGTATAGGTGCCCTGGGTGCTATGCCTGCCTGGTCTACCCTTGGCTAGACCTTAAAGTTAGCAGAGCGTTACCTCTGTAAACTCATGTGTGTGCCTTGTTTCTGGGCCCCGCCATTTAACCCCCACTCTCGTCGTCTACTTCCTTGGAGGGTTACTCGCGTTCTCTTGGCAAAAGTCTGACATTACCTGGATCTGAGTTCTAGGGGCTCCCAAAGTCCACTCCTTGTCTCAGAATAGATAAGGATAGTCTCCATGTGGCCACTCTTGCTGGAAATAATGTATCAGTTCATTCCTGTCTAGAGGAGGAACTGGGCCAGCTCTGCTGCTTTGCTCCTGCCCTCCTCACTGGGCTCCACTCCTCTTACCCTCATAGAGTCTAGTTGGAGGTTGAAAGGGCCTTGCTAGGGGTGATTGCATTTTAATAGAGGATTTTGTGCTCATTGTCATTAGTAGGGAATTCAGTAACGTGACAACCTGGGGTATGAAGTTCAGACAGCGTGGGGTGGGTGGGGAGGAGTTTCTTGATTAGTGTCTTTTAAAAAAATTTTTTGCATTATATTTGAAATAATTTCAAAAGGTGTTTGTGGACAGAAAGGTGTGTGCATATCATATAGCCAATAATGATGTGGAGACTTCTTTTGTTTCTGCTTCCTTCCCAGCATCCATGCCTTTGTGGGAGCTTTTCAGGCCCCCTCCCTCCTCGACTCTAGTGAGCTTTTAGTCACAGGACTCCAGAGACAAGCTAAGCCAAAATATCAGGTTCCCTCTTCTAGGAGCTTCCGCTGGAGGCAGATAGAATGGACGCATTAGATAGATGGCAGCTCCTAACATAGTCAACACAGGAATTCCCACAATATGTAACTCCTCAGTGCTCAGCTTCCGGGCTTTCCTAGGCCTGGTTAGTCAGCAGTGCTGTTCAGCGGCCTTCCAATAAATGTATTCACTTTGCTTCCTTGCTTTTATGCTTTAGTTAGTGAAAGTATGGTTGTGTTACTTAAAGCTAAAAAAAAAAAACTACTGATATGTGAATCATCAAGCTTCTCATGATATTTTTTCCTCATAAAACATTGAAGATTTAAATAAGTATGTAGATCATTTAGCTACAAAGGGGATAATAAACTTGGCAGATGAAAAGGTTTGTTATGAAAAACATTATTGTGTTTCCTAACCTAGAAATGATGGCAGGAGAATGTGGCACAGGGTAGAGTCATCATTGTACCAGAAACTGTCCAGCTCTTCCAGCACACCGACCCCAGCTTGAACCTCATCTTGTTAAATTCTCTCCATCAGTGCAATATGTCAGACTCCGAAATAAAGGGAATTTAAGAAAAGAGGAAGATAGATAAAGAGTGAAATGAATGGTTACGGAAGGAAAGGAGAGTAAAAAAGAGAAGGACAGTCTGAGTCAGGAACGTCAAGGGTAGACTGTGCACACCTAGAAGTGGTAGAAATGGACGTCTCCATAGGGCCAAATGAGCAGAACCCAAAGGCGACACCTTCTTTCTCCTGCTTCTCTTCATCAGAGGCCTTACTGAGAAATCGTATAATGCTTGTAGGCAGCATTTATGTTAATTCTCCTCCATCTCTTTCCCCCACAATATATAAAATACTTTGAAAGTCAGTTAACATCTCTGAGAAATTTATTTGTTGTAAAAGTGAAGAAGTTGCACTAGGTGACTTTTTCCTTCTTTTTATTTAAACTAAAAACAAAAAACAAAAAACAAAAAAACACCCTACATCAACGTGCCTAGGTAGTTCAGTTGGTTAAATGTGTGCTTTCTCTCTCAAAGAATAAATCCTTTTTAAGTGTTTTGTTGTTTTTTTTTTTTTTAAGATTATTTATTTGAGACAAAGAGAGAGAGAGAGAGGGCAGGAGCAGGAGGGAGGAGTCGAGGGAGAGGAAGAAGCAGACTTCCTGCCGAGCAGGGAACCCGAGGCAGGTCTGGATCCCAGGACCCCGGGATCATGACCTGAGCCGAAGGCAGACTCTTAACCAACTGAACCACCCAGATGCCCCACAAGAAAATAAATCTTTTTTTTTTTTTTTAATCAAGAGTTCACTCACTTCACCCCTACCTTCTGACAACCACAAGTCTGTTCTCTATATCTATGAACGTGTGGGGTTTGGGGTTTTGGTTTTAAGATTCCACATGTAAGACAGATCATACAATGTTTGTCTTTTTCTGACTTATTTCACTTAGCATGACACCCCTGAGGTCCATTTGTGTTGCCACAAATGGCAGGTTTCAATCTTCTTTATGGCTAATTTCGTGTGTATGTATGTGTGTTTTACAATTTCTTTATCTATTTACCCATCAGTGGACACGCAGGTTGTTTCCATATCTTCCTTGTTGTAAATAATGCTGCAATGAGGGGCGCCTGGGTGGCTCAGTGGGTTAAGCTGCTGCCTTTGGCTCAGGTCATGATCTCAGTGTCCTGGGATCGAGTCCCGCATCAGGCTCTCTACTCAGCAGGGAGCCTGCTTCTCTCTCTCTCTCTCTCTCTCTGGCTGCCTCTCTGCCTACTTGTGATCTCTCTCTGTCAAATAAATAAATAAAATCTTTAAAAAAAAAATGCTGCTTCAGTGAGCATGATGTAGGGAGCTTTTCAAATCAGTGTTTTTGTTTTCTTCGCATAAATATCCAGACATGGAATTGCTGGATCGTAGTGGTAGTTCTGTTTTTAATTTTTTGAGGGACCTTCGTTCGGTTTCCCGTAGTGACTGCACCAATTTACATTCCCACCAACAACGCATCAGGGATCCTTTTCCTCACATCCTCACCAACAATTGTTATTTTTATCTTTTTGATAATAGCTGTTCAAATGGGGGAGGTGATGTCTCATTGGGGCTTTTATTTGCATTTGTCTGGTGATTGATGATGGAGACCATCTTTGTTATGTGTATTTTCCATCTGTAAGTCTTTGGGAAAATGTTCAGATCTTCAGTCCATTTTTAAAGAGGATTGTTTATTCTTTTGCTATTGAGTTGTATGAGTTCCATATATATTTTGGATGACAGCCCCTCAGCAGATATATGATTTACAAATACTTTTTACCATTCAGTAGGTTACCTTTTTGTTTTGCTGATGGTTTCCTTTGCTGTACAGAAACTTCTTAGTTTGGTATAGTTCCACTTGTTTGTTTTTGCTTTTGTTACTTTAACTTTTGGTGTCATGTTAAAAAAAAAAATCATCACCGAGACCTACGTCAAGGAGATTCCCACCTATGTTTTCTTATAGTTTTATGGTTTCAGGTCTTATATTCAAGTCTTGAATCCATTTTGAATCCATTTATTTTTGTTCATGGTATAAGATAGTGGTCCAGTTTCATTTTTTGACAAGTGGATGTCTGGTTTTCTCAACACTGTTTATTATAGAAATTGTCTTTTCCCCCATTGTATATTCTTGGCTCCTTCATTGTATATTAATTGACCATATTAATGTTATATCTATTTTAAAAAGTTTTATTTATTTATTTATTTGACAGCACAAGTAGGAAGAGGGTGTGGGGGGGCAGAAGGCTCCCTGCTGAGCAGAGAGACGGATACGGGCTCCATTTCAGGATCCTGAGATCATGACCTGAGCAGAAGGCAGAGACTTTAACCCACAGAGCCACCCAGGCACCCCTAATATTGTATCTTAATTGACAGTGCTTGTGTTTATTTCTAGACTCCCTGTTCTATTTATATTCGTATTCCCCATTGATCTATGTGTCTATTTTTATGTCAATACCATATGTATTAATTACTAAAGCTTTCTAATACGGTTTGAAATCAGGGTGCATAATGCTTCTAGCTTATTCTTTCTCCAGATTGTTTTGGCTGTTTGGTGTGTCTTATCTATCTATAAGATGGGTCCTGTTAACTCTCAGACGATGAGGATGTAAAGCCCACCAATGGAGATCGTGGCTAGATTCATGACCTCCTTTTAAGGGGGTCTCATTCTAAGAACTTACTGGACTCCTATGGAGGAAAGAGCTATTTTCACCCACATTCTGACCATAATAGATTCATCCACATTCATGACCCTTTTTCCCAGAGGTGTCTAAAACTTTGTTATCCAAATCAGTGTGGTTCTAAGTAGCAATCATCTTAAGACACCATATATATTTTGCAGTAGAGATATAGAGAACTGCAGTGTGCCTAAGCACATGTGGCCTCTGATTCAGACTACTTGGGTTCAAATCCCAGCTCTGCCATAGCCGCCTTTGTGGCACTGGGTGAGTAACTTAATCTCTCTGTGTCTTCCTTTCCTCATCTATTACATGAGAATAATGGTACTAGTATATACTTAAGAGGACTGTTGGGGAAATACGTGAGTTTATGCTAGTACGGCTCTATGGCAACAAGCAATTGTTAGGCATAGGCTCACCTCATTTACACAACTTAGTCCCTAGATGAATTTTTCCTGCCTTTGCACACTTCAGCCCACGCCAGCAGCCCCATACGTGGGCATCATGTTTGCCCATGAGGTCTGAGGATGTTTCCAGAAGAGCCATTCCAAAGGGTTTTGAGTGGTTGGAACAGCATTGGAATTAATGGGTCAAACTCATGTGGATGTATGCTTTCCTAGTTCATTTGTCAAACAACAACAAGAAAACAAGTCTCCAATTCTTGGATACCCCTTGTAATTTGAACTTAATATTCCCCTGTGACTTCTTGTTCCCAGTGCTTTCACTGTACAGTGTGAATCTTTACTATATATTTTGTCATTTAAATACAGATTTTTTGCTATATCTTATAATAGGGCAGGAATGTAATTTAAACATTCTTATTGCTAAACGGGTTAAATTCTGTATCTTTTTTGTTAATCTTCCTCCTTTTTGTCTTGCTAGAGGTGAAGAGCACTCCTGGGCCTGGAGAGCCAGTCAGCAATAGTTGTCTTATTCACTTTCATTGAATTTTATGCCAGACACTGGGCTAGGTGCTGGGAATATAAGGAGGAAAGGATTTAGAAAACAAAAGAGCATTTCATTCAATAAAAATACTCTATAGTTTACTTGAATGGCAGACTTCTTCAGGACAGCATGCCCATGTCATATGTATTTGTACAGATATTTTTTTGTGTGGGAAAAAAGAAGGAAGCATACAAGAGTGAGATTTTATTTCAAATATTTAAAAAGTGCCATAAGGGTGTTTTATGTGTCTCTCTATGTCCCTTTAAGATCCTGGGAGCCTTAAGAAATTTCCATTTCCAGCAGGAATTTGGAGTTGGGTCAAAATCCAGAGGGTTGAGGGTAGGGCTGCATCCCTCAGGAAGCTCAGACTTGGTACTCAGCTCTCTGCGTGGAGCCCAGACTGGCTGGCACCAGGCAAGTCCCTCTATTTGTGTAGTTCAATTCACAGGTGAGCAGACAAAACTCTTAAATATGGCAACAGGGATGGAGACCCTTTAAGATGGTGAAAAGAGTATTTATGGTGGGAGTCCATGGCTGGAAATGAACCAGGGTAACAACAAACCCAGCTGTGTTCACGTGTATTTTTACAAGTTGATCAGGATTGAGAGCACATGTGTGGCAGCAGATCTTTCTTCTCTCTTACATCCTTTAAAAACCCTGACCAGGAGGAGGCCTTATTTTTGCCTTAAGGATGATTGAGGAAATGGGTATGGTTTATTTATAGGTCCACAACCTGAGGCCTCCTCTTAGATTTATTCATTTGGCACAAATTTATTGAGCACTTGCTGTATACTAGGAACCGTAGTAGGTGCTGGAGTTATAGGGATGAACAAGTCAGAGATAGACCCTGCATTCAAGGAATTTACAAATCAGCCAGGAGACAAATAATATAGAAGTAAACATACACATTGCACCTGAGGGAAGGAGCACTGGGTATTATATAAGACTGATGAATCCCTGACGCCTACCTCTGAAATTAATAATATATCACATGTTAATTAGTTGAATTTAAATTAAAGAAATTTTTTAAAAAAAGGAAAAATAAAAAAAGAAAAAAGAAAGTGGGGACGAAAACGAGACGGTGAGAGGGAATGGCTGTGGCTGATAGAACAATCAGGGAAGGCCTCTCTAAGGAAAGAAAGGAAGGCAGAGAACATGTGGAGATGCAGCAAGAGTTCTGGGCAGAGGGCCCAGCAAGGGCAGAGGGCTTCCATTCACAACAATGTTGGTGTTTGATGATCAGCAAGATGGTTGTTTGGAGGGTCATATGCCCTGGAAAGGGCTGGGCAGATGGGTGGTCCCTGTGCTTTTGTTGGAATTTGTTTTGATTCTCACTGTTCTCTCCAAAGGGAGGGAGAATCTGGGTGAGTATCTCTGTAAATTTTAGCTAGCACTGTTTGCTATATATTTAGTACATTATGTCTTATTTTGAATCACTGCTTTTTAGAACTTGTCTGTCTCCCAAACACAGTCCACTAGGAGAGTGCTCTTATACTCAAGGTCAGTCTTGGACTTCACTTTCTTTACTTCTTGGCACTTCCTAACCACATGGCTCAGACGTGTTGATACAAGTGTGAGAGAAACAACTGCAGGTCAGGTGACGGAGCAAATTCTCATTGTGGACACAAGGAAGTGGGTAATAGAACAAGAAGTGTGGTGGGAGAAAATGTGCCCCGTAGAATGAGCTCCTCAGGTCTGGGGAGAGCCTGTGTTTCTTTCCAGCAGAGGCTGAGGGACGTGAAAGAAATGGCAGACATTTTGCATCTTAGCACCCCCCATTTTGGCCCCCTCAGACTCAAGACTGTGGTCATTTGGGGCCAGACATGCAGAGAATAGGATCCGCTTTCAGCCCCGGTTCTTGTTTTCTAAACTGGGCTCTCCTCCGCCGACACAAAGCTATTTTTCATTATGCGTCCTTTCAAAATGCCACCCTCTAGCAGGTAATATCATCACCATTTCATGCTGGGCTTTATTTTCCTAGATTTCTGGACTTACTTCCTAAACACAGTTTCCAACGGTGGTTTGTCCTTAAGCGGGGCAAGTACATAGTAAAATAGTGATGGGAATCAGTACCAGTGGCACTTTGCCAAATCACTTTTTAATCTTGCCATACTTTGTCTCTTCTCACTTAAAATGAGAACATCTGATGCACTTTTCATGATATTTTCAGCATTAAATACCGCCTTTTAAAAAGATATGCACCAAAAATATCCTTTGTCCTTCTCTTCCAACTCTTCTCTTGAGGCTTGCAGCTCTCGGTTCCTCTTTGCTTGAAACTACATGAGTTTCCTTGTTTGTTCGAAGAAGTCAGGCACAGACAGCCTACTGCCCTTTCTTCAAAACCAAAGCTGCTGCTCTTGTTATGGGACCGTGCTACTGTGATCTGAATTCATACTTTCATTATAGACATCCCATTTTCAGAAACTCATTGCTTAGCAATGATAGAGTTGCCCAATAGCTAAATTTTGAATTGTGAGATTTTTTTTTTTTAAATCTCCAGTAACTTGAATAATTTTTATAATCCTGACGTGTTTCCAAAACATGTTTTTGCTATTGCGGGGATTTTTTTTTTTTTAACTCAAAGGAACTTGTGAAAAGTTTTAAAATCTCTTAGATTTTAAAAAAGGGAAAAACATTGTAACTTTTAGGATGTCAACTCTAGGTGCATTTTTGTAAACGAGAGTTATAAAAGTTCTAACTTATGTAAGTATTCCTAACACTCTGCAGACATTTTTATGGCATCTAGGTGAGTGCTGTTTATAGACAGAAGTGAGTAAACATATACTGAATAAATGAGACCAAATATTTGTGATGATTGGGTGACTCTCCCCATAATTTGAATTCCTTTTTTTTCTTATAATTCAAATTCCTAATTGATGATCCTGAAGAATGTCGATGAATGCCAGGTGGAACCTGTCAAATGGTTGCATCTCAAAGATTTTTGTCAAGAACTTGGGTGAAGGCAATAAAAAGTGTGCTTATCAAATTTCCAAGTGACAGGAGACTAGAAGGAATTGCTCAGTCCTTGGCTGACACAATCAAAATTTAGAAAGATAGCAATATTACAATACCATGATGAACCAGTCCCAGAATAACACACGGTTAAATAATAATGGTATATCCTTATAATGAAGTACTGTGTAGCTATTACAAAGGATTTTTGAGAACATTTTATGTCCTAGAGAGATGCTTATGATATATTTTTAAGTGAAAAAAAGTAGGTCATAAAATAATACGAAGATGATCTTTTTTTTATACTCAAGGAGCAGACGGTATATTTCGATATACACCAAAATGTTAATGGTGTCTACTTATGATAGCATTAGATAGAATTCTTACTTACTTGTACTTACCTGTACTTCCAGATTCTCTCTCTCTTTTTTTTTTTATGTAAAATTCAAAATGTTTAATAAATAATGGGTCAATAATGACTCTTACTTTTGTGGTAAGAAACCTTTGGTTGTACACATCCAGTATAGTTTAATATTGTTACTTTATAATATCATGATTATTAAAAAAGAGTTCATTTGAGAATGGATACTAAAACTCTCACTATTGGCTTTGGAAACGAATGGCAGTGAGGTGAATGTAGGCAGTTCTTCCCTTTACATAGTTGTGTGACCCTCAGTAGTTAACCTCTGTGGGCCCCAATTTCCGTGTGAAATCAGGAATTAAAATGATCTCTGAAACCCCCTTCTGATGGTGAACTGTGATTTGATGATTCTGTACATCTACATCCTGACCTCATTTTGTCTTTTCTGGGTGGGGGAGGGTCTTACTGCCAGAAAATTTTACCATAGAAATCTCCTAGGACCCTGTCTTTGTAGGGCCCAGAGTATAAACAAACAGAATTCAAATTGGACCTCATCTGCGTTACTTTAAAAGAGAGGGTGTGGGAATCTGTGGCCTTAACAGCTGGCTTTTTCTGTTGTGTGTAAATCCCAGGATGGTGGGAATGGCAAGGATGAGAAAGAATATTTGGGTGAAAGAGAGCAAGGTCTTCAGGCACCCTGCGTGAGACAGGTTAGAGACAGCTCTGATTTGTTTGCTATTTTTTTTGTCCTTATAGAGCAAAAATCTGTTCTGTTTTCCTTTTCTACACATAACACCCACACCTCTGGCCACCAAATATGTGGAATTTTCCCATACCGAGCAGCTCTGTGACACCAGCTGGACAGCCCTACGATTTAATGCAATTCTGACCCTCTACCTGGAGTCAGCATCAGATCCCACAGGGTAAGGGACTCAGTCCTACATGACCTCCTGCACCAGAGGCCAGGGGCAAGTCAGGTTTTCTGACCGGCTATAAATTAGAGATTCCTGTGACCCCCTCCTAGATTCCATTAATTTGCCAGAACAGCTCACAGAACTCAGAGAAACGTGTTACTTATTAGATGACTAGTTTGTTTTAAGAGACAGAACTCAGGAACAGCCAGATGGAAGAGACGAGAAGGGCAAGGTATGCGGGAAGGGGTGGAGCGCCCATACTCTCGGGGGCGCCACTCTCCCAGCACCTCCCTGTGTTCACCGCTCTGGAAGCTCTCCAGACCCTGTCCTTATGGAATTTTTTGAGGCTTCACTGCGTAGACATGATTGATGAAATCGTTAGCGAGTAAAGCCCCTCTCCTTTCCCCAAAGATTGAGAGGTGGGGCTGAAAGCTCCACCCCCTTAATCATGCAACCGGCTACCCCTGGCAATCAGCACCGCCCCCCGCGGCCCCCATTTTTTAGTGGTGTCCAAAAGTCATTAACTTAAACTCAGGTGTGGTGAATAACAAAAGATGTCTTAAGGCTCTCTTATCACTTAGGAAATTCCAAGAGTTTTAGGAGCTCTGTGCCAAACACAGGGACCAAGATCAACTACGTATTTCTCTCTTTATTATTATTTTTTAAGATTTTATTTATTTATTTGACAGAGAGATCACAAGTAGGCAGAGAGGCAGGCAGAGAGAGAGAGGGAGGGAAGCAGGCTCCCCGCTAGCAGAGAGATTCCAGGACCCTGAGATCAGGACCTGAGCTGAAGGCAGAGGCTTAACCCACTGAGCCACCCAGATGCCCCAAACTAGTATTTCTTATCATAAATCACGGTATCACAGTCCTGCCCATACCCCATGGTTGATGTGGCTTGGGAGATGACTTTTACTTCTCCTTTTAAGTATATTTTACTAAAAGGCCAAATGATTTCAAATTCTGCTGTTTCTTGATTAATGTCCTGTAGGGCTGACAGGTGCCTTAGAGGCTGGAATCCTTTCTTGAGCATCCCTGATGGGTGGTTTTACATCCTGACCATGACCCCTTCATTCAGGGGTGTACACTGTGTCACAAACCACACTTTCCTATTGGGGTTTTGGTGTCCCTTTGCTCTGTGTTCTGTTTCTAGTCCCCTGTAAAGCTCGTGTCCACAGGTACACATGATATACCCAAATCCAGATGTCTGAAAGCATAGTGTGCAGTGAGATGTGACCTCCACTTGGGCTATATGCTTTCAAACACAGCCTGAGATTAGATTGCTCTCTGGCAGCCTTCCCACCCTGGCATGGCCTGCCTGCTGCAAGTGTCCTCTGTGCTAGGCATGGTGCATTGTCATGATGTGAAGTGAGAGATATGCTGAGTTACTGAACATGGAAACTCCTCTAATTCTTTTCATGGGAACTGTTGTGAAGCAAGATTTTCTCCCAAAGTCATATTTTTTGTAGTTATTTTAAATTTATGTTTTAGATTTTTAAAAAAAAAAAAACTATACAAATTTAGGACCTATTTTAATATCCATTGCAGTCATCTGTGACCTTTCAGAAACACATGCAAAGAACAGAAATAAGACATCTAATACATGTAGATTATATAAGTGATGAAAAAAAAGTAGTGCGAGAGAAACCTAGTGAAGATGTATTGATCTAAAAGTAGATGTGACATAGCAGCCCTTAGGGCCCCTCTTTCATGACGACTGTACTGCTGCTGTTCCCTGATGCGGTGTGACCCCCCCGGGGAAATGGCTGTGTTGTCTTAGCGATAGCTTCAAATTTGTTTTTTGATGAACAGGTGGTTATAATTATTAATGATAATACGAAATACAATATTATTAGCTACCATTTTATTATATATGAACCATGGGTCAGACGCTGTAGTAAGGATGTTACGTCTAGCATCTTGTTTAATCTTCATAGCAACTTTCAGAAGTAGGTATTAAACCCACTTTATACACAAAAAGCCAAGGCGTCCAGACACAATGCAGCACACACAGCTTGGAACTTGTACCCAAGCCCATCGCTTTAACTAGGGTATGCGATCTTCCTAAAGTACCATGTTGAGAATGGAAGCTATAAACTAACGAGGTGGTCGGTTGTCAAAGACAACACTATCACAATAATTTGATCTCTGCCTCCTGTCTTTTTTCTCAGATGTCAGTACCATGGACACAAGAGTTATTTTGAATGGAAAAAAAAAGTTGAAATGTTGGTATGTGGATATGTGACCATTTTCACCATTTAGAATTTTTACTGTTGACTTGTTTGGGCACGCGTGGGCTGTCTGCCCCTCACTGACTTGGAGGGTGTGTGATGGTGCTGGGGGTGTGCGTGAGCACCAAAGCACTCCTGGACCTTTTCCTCTAAGGCAGATGGTTCCTGCCTAATTTCTTTTCTTTTTTTTTTTTTTTTAGACAGAGTAAAGTTTTTGTGAAGATTCTTACTATGCCTCCCCCAGCACATCAGTATCACATGTCTTGATGGAGACTGATGCGCTCACCTCTAGTTTTGCAGCATATTTCATTCTGTGGTCTAACAGAGCCACACCATGACAGCTGCCCCTCATCAGAGAGGTGTGCACATGACTTCTAGACAGATCTGCCCTGGATTCTTACTAACCAGCCCTCCTGACTGATAACACTTGGCCAATTTCCAATTCCAAGTGACCTTGGCACCTTCCAGCTGGTAAGACTCAGGTGTCCCAGTTGGGAAAGCAGTGCTGAGGTCCTGAGGGCTGGTTTTTGTAAGTTACTTGGCTTTCTGAAATGATAGTGACCTGTGAGCAAGAAGTTGTGGCTCTCTCTTTCTTAGGAAGTGACGTGAGCCATGCTTCCTAGGCTTTTGTTATTGTTGTTTTTGTTACAGAGAAGATGAAGACTTTGGCATCATGTAGGACCAAGTCAAGATTCTATATTAAGGGGGATGCTTTGTCCTCTTTGTCCCATCCATGTCATGGAGCACATGATAATTATGCTTCCTGCGGGATGTGCTTCCCGGTTATTGCTAAACCTGTCTGCTCCAGAATTTTTGTTCATGCTGAATTGTTCTGCTTGCCTTTGCAAGGAGAAATTGGAGCAGGGCTGAGGCAGACCCCAGGACCTGATGGGCTGGAACACAGAGCCAGGTGCATAGCACACAGTTTCTCATGGCCCTAGGGCTGACTTTTTCCTGGCAGCATATTGCCTCTGCTTGCCCGTGGGACCTCAGCATAGCAGTCCCGGCATGTCCTGGGGGAAGGGACACAGAGCAGGCTAGATGGCCATGGGCCTCCGCATGCTCACAGGGTGAATTGTATGTCCTCCAGAGGCCTGCTGTCTGTGAGGTGAAAGGTGATTGTCAGGCTGCTCAGGATTGGGTGGTGTGGCAGTTTAAGGTGGACTTGAGTCCTGGACCTTTGGAGCTCAGACACTGACTCAGCAGTAAAATAAAATGACTGTTTATTAATGGCAATTTAAGGCCGGGACTGTTGGCCTCTGCCCTTTCATATGTCCCATAAATTTAACATGGTGTGACCTACTGTGGAACAGAATAATAAACAAGGCGCATAGTGGTATGGATTTTAAGATTTTTTTTGTTTGTTTTTTTCTTGGCAGTGTTTTGGATAATCTGAGAATAAGGGAGAGAGAGAGAGAGAAGAACCTGGTAGATTTTTCTCATGATTGTCTCAAACGCACATATTCTTGTTCATCACTCCTTGACGTCACCTGCTTGACTTGGGGTGCTTTACTCATAAAGGCCAAGCTGTGACGATACAAGTTCTTCGATTTCATTTCTTATCAGAGGCCCACAAATGATCTGGCTTATAGGAAAATGCCCTTTTCCCTTCATTGTAACAGTGGGTTGACAGTGGTGTAACATCTTGAATAATTTCTGCCCCGTGTTTATAGGGCTGCAGTGCCAGGGGATTACATTAACACTGTCATTAGATGGCAAGGTGAGCAAGAGAAGGTGTCTCCCATGTGGTCACTTTAATATGTTACCTGACTCTTCCAATCTGTGCCAAGTTTGCCTGAAGGGGGAACCGTGCCTGAGCTCTCTGTCCAAGGTTTTGACCCCCATTAGTGGAGAGGGCTATTCAGAGCTCAGAGAACCACCTCCTGGCCAAATGATAAGAATGCAGCCAGCCACTGTCCAAAAAGGGTCCCGTGGGTGTTGACAGAAGTGGGCTGCCTGTCTGTGCCTCACAGAACTTTCTGTCACACCCCTTACCATAATTTCTAATGATATATTTATGTGGGTTTTTTTCCCCTTGTGTTTGTTTCCCCAAATCCCTGAAGCTCTAAGGTACTAATTAGTCCACTTCCAGCACATAGGACAAAGTAGGTGCTCAATAAATATTGAGTAAATAAGTGAACTTCTCTGGAGGTACTTTGGCCGTGTACATGACAACACACAGCCATGAAAATGATGCCAGGAAGGCATTTTTAGTAACATGAGAAGTATTGAAGAAACCCTAAGTACGCAGTCAGTCTGAAGCGTATTACCCTTCCCCACCCCACTGTAACATCTCCAACAATGGGATATGATTACATCTTAAAATTGCTTGTGTTTTCTTTTTTTGTCTTATTGATATAAAATAGTATCTTACAATCACTGTCCCCTTTGATTCAATTAAACATACATTAAAGAAATGCAGTAGGTAAACTGTGAGCCTATTTTTGTAAAAAAAAAAAAAAAAGATAATACATGCAAATTACAGAATGGCCAATAGAGAGGACACACCTTGTTAATGGTGCTTTCTTTTGGTTCTTGAGGCCAAGATGCATTTTCTTCCTTTCTCTCTTAACTTCTTTTCCTTTTGCTTTCTCCTCTTTCTCTTCCTTTTTCTTTTGGTTCTGATTTGTCTAAGTTTTCTAAATTTTGTACCATGGACCTGAGTTACCTTTTTGAGTGATGGAAATTAGCTTAAAATCACTTTACAGAAAGTGATGATTGTATTTGTTTTAGTGTGCACAGAGCCAAGATGTCTGAGCACACTGAGTTCAGAGGAGTGCTGAGATTGTTCCTGTGTATCCTAGCCTCACCCTGACCCCCCAAATAGGTTTGCTCATGATGAGCTCGATTCTGCCTGTTTCCAGCTTTACCTGTGTTACATGAAATAATTACACTGTTTCCTCTCACCAGGGAAGTAACTGGGCCACCTTCCTAATGTGAGCAAGACATGCCTCCTGGTAGTGAGTGATTGGGTAGAGCCCAGGAGGGGGAAGCTGTTGCCTCCACTCCCCAGCAAAGGGAAAGCTGTATGATGTCCCCCTGGGGATACTGTGTAAAATGCTTTTAATTGCCCTTTAGGGGATCTGTCCTTGACTGTCGAATTCTGCACCATACTATTTGTGGTTATCTTGGCTATGGATTATTAAATAACCTTGCATCTTATTTATTACTGGTACATATAGGAAGACTTTAAGCTACTGATAGGTGGAACTATTAACCTATTATCTCTTATGTGGAACTTATATTCTTTGAACTCTATCTGCAACCTATATTTCCTTCCTCATTTTGTACTAGAATTATATGCAAGTTTTTCATTACATATTGCAATAGGAGCATCCGCTAGATTAATTCTTGCATTAGAGATAGTTCACAAGAATAAAAAGTATTATGGGATGGAAGAGAAGGGACAACTCTTCCTTTTGGAAGAATTCCTGTTATTACATGTAGACGATATGAGGAAAATAGGCATTCCTTATTAGGATACCGTAATAATAATCACTGTAGGTAATAGGTGCTGAAATTAGTTGGTAAAAGTTAAGGAGAAACAGGATATTTGAATAGTTTGAAAGTATCTCCCCCCCACGATAAATATTTATAATTACAAAGTGAAAATAATAACTTTACAGTTAGAGAAGACTGGCAGACATCAAACACTCAAGGTTAATGTCAGCAGTAATAAACAGATTCTCATTCTGTATCCCTGGATAGGATGCTGTGAGAGGGGAGGTTCGCCTCTGTGGTTTTCTTCCCCCTAGGCGTACTCTTACTCTAATCATGATAAGACATGACACAAACCCAAGTCAAAGAACATTCTATCAAAGACCTGACCCATACTTTTCAAAAGTGTCAAGGCCCTGGAAGACACGGAAAGATTGAGGACCCATCACAGATGGAGGAGACTAAGGAGATGAAACCTGGGCTCCTATATTAGATCCTGGAAGAGAAAAAGGACAGGAATGAGGAAAACTGGTGAAATCTGAAAAACATCTGTAGTTAACTTATTATACCTGTGTTACTTTCTTAGTTTTGGTAAATGTCCTATAGTTGTCAAATTATAACACTAAGGGAAGTGGGGTTAAAGGTATACAGGAACTCTGAAGTATTTTGCATCTCTTCTGTAAGTCTAAAACTATCTCAAAGTAAGAAGTTAAAAAAAATTATGGATATTTATACCCTTTAAGTGAGCATACTACTTTGCTAATGGTTATTGTCTTGCTTGATCACCTGCCTTAGGGGGTGGAAGCATAGCCTATGCGGAGTTCAGAATCACAGATAATGGTTTACACTGGACTTTAAAATACAGTGTCTGGAAGTTTTTTCCTTCTTCAGATTTGCCTTGTGATGAACCTAAACAGAAGATGAGGTGAGACCAAAGAGGTAAAAAGTTCATATAATGGGGTGCTTGGGTGGCTTAGTCGTTAAGTGTTAGCCTTTGGCTTGGGTCGTGATCCCTGGGTCTTGGGATGGAGCCCCACATTGGGCTCCCTGCTCAGCGGGAAGCCTGCTTCTCCCTCTCCCGCTCCCCCTGCTTATGATCCCTCTCTTGCTGTTTCGCTCTGTCAAATAAATAAATAAAATCTTAAAAAAAAATTCATATAGTGGATAACCCATTTTATGGGAAACTGAAAGCTCTGTTTCTAAAAGGATAGCTTGATTTTGGTGATGATTTTTTGCTAGTGGGAAGTAGAGATTTAAAACAAACAAGAGGATGGATTTTTTTGTTGTTCCAAGACTGGATCTTGAGCACAGCAGCTTCCCCTTGCTGTTGGAGGTTTCTGAGGCACATGGCCACTGTGCATGGTGGCAATTATAAGCAAATTTACATCGATTGTTAATGAGGAGAGTCATCTTTTGTAGTCCCAGTATCTCACAGTTTTGCCACAGTACGTATTCAATAAATGTTTGACCAAAGCTTTTGCTGGAAACTCCCATGTTACTACTTCGGCAGTAACCTCCAGTAGTCACCATGGCTTCATGTAAAAGAGCAGCTATTTCAGTTACTGTTGTTTTTGTTGAAATCAGCCTTATAAGACTCAACCCAGAAGTCTACCCTGAATTCTTAAGTTGGTGTTGGCTCAGGGTAGCTCCCTAACTCCTTCTGCAGCAGTCAGCTGAGTGACACGACTTGATCCCCGTCACTGCACTGTTTGCCTCTTCCCTGTGGAGATGGTCCACACTGGCCTTGTCACACCAACGACTGCTTTTCTGCAGAACACGGCTTATCCTTTACCATCAGCCTCTGCTTGTTGTTTCCTCTCCAGCAGCCACACCTTTCTTCTCTCTCTCTGAGAAGTTCGCGTTCATTTTCGGAACTCAGGTCAGTAAGTGTTTCCTCTGTGAACTCTACCCTGGTTTACGGGACTCCATAGTTCTTTAGTGTAATGTTTAGCATGGTGTTTCTATTTAAGTGAACTAAATTAATTCATTCATGTTCTCATTTACTCATTTGATATTGATTGCCTGTTATGGGCTGGATACTTGAGGAACTAGAGAGACAGCACTAAAAGCACAGACAGGGTTCCTGACTTTATGGGCCTCCATTTTAACAGGGAAGACAGACATAGCTTATTAAGTAATTATGTTTGCGAGAAAATGATCTGTGTACCAATTTCCATGGCTAGATTATGAGTTCTTTAAGGGCACGGATTTTGTCTCCCTTATTTTTATAGCTCAAGTGTGTAGACTAGCAACCTAGTAGCTAGTAGGTGCTCAATAAATGGAGAAGTGAACTGAGCACTTAATGTACCTATTTGCATGTGATTATATGGCTGATGACTCTCAGCAGTCTCCTAAATTTTTATTTATCATCTATGAACTGAGCTAATCAAAGGAAAACTTACTGGCTTTTCTCTTTGAGATACTTGAAGTGCTGCTTCTTTCTTCTTACACGTGGTGCGGGTGACATATGTGACAGTATTCAAGCAACACAAACCAGCAGGATGGACTCTTCTTGAACTTTCTTTCTCATTCCACTAGCTCCAGGTCAAGACCAGGAGGGTACATTGGGTTCTGGGAACTAAGGTCACATCACTATACCCTGGCTGCTAGTGAGTCTGGAACCCAAGGGTTTATTTGTATTTGCTTTTGCTGTTGTGAAGGTGCTCCACTTCCCCCAGGGCATAAAATAAGGAATTCTCTAAGAAAGAGTTTCAGTGTTGGTCAGGAAAACAATTGTAACTATATACTATATTGCTGAAATGCAGTTGGTTGATTATTCATAGATTCCAGCCATTTTGTGTTTAAACTGATAGAAAATTTGGACAGAGTAAGTGCTTCAGCAGGATTTTGTATCACAGTATATTTTAAATGTGTGTCAAGTTTGTAAACTGCATTTTCCTTTTTAACCCTATTTCCAGGGTGATCAGGTCCGTGACCAGGTGTTTGTAATTTTCCCAGAACAGTATCTTTTACAGAAAACAGCGTGGTGGAATGTGATTTGGGAAAAGAGATAGAGCCTCTGCTTGAGTACAGAAATTACATCTTTAGAAATCAGGGAATTCTAGTCAATCATTTAGTCAGTCAATAAAATTTACTGGCTGTCCAGTGTCCATTGTGGTTGCTGCATAACTTGTATTACTTAGTAAGTTTTTCTAAGACATTTTATATCTTCTTTCTATGAAAGAATATAGTTGGCACATGAAATCATCAGGGAAAACAAGAATTATAAAAGTGTTGGCATTTCTAGCCAACCCCAAGGTTTGTGGTAATTTAATATTCTGGACATATTTTCTCAAGCCATAGATGAACTGTATCATCAGCCACACTGTGATCAGCGACACTTTGTTCTACAAATCCCTATTAGAGGCTTACCTTTTATCTAGTTTTGTGCTTGGCTCAAAAGAAATGCAAAGATGAAACAAGTTGGAGAGCCTGCCCTTACAGAGCAGGTCTCCTGAAGGGGCAAACAGGTGGGCTTTGGAGCTATGCAGACTGGAGAAACTGTCATACCTGCCATTTCTTGGAGCCTATTTCATCCTTGCAATATGGGGTTATTGATACCTACCTCACTGGATTCACCAGGACAGTGTAAGTACAGTGCCTAGTTCAGTTCCTTGTACAGTCAACATCACTGTTGTCATTGTCACTTAGAGGCCAGAGGATAGGCAGGAACTTGGATTTTACAAAGGAAAATCATGTTTCAATTTTTAGTTATATGACTAATTGGAGAATATGATAAAGTCCCCCATTGACACAATGAGCCATTTTTGACTTACTTTTGCATTTCTGTGTTTGCTGCAGCCTAGCAGGAGGTCCATTAAACCAAAAGAACTCATTATTGTTTTTAGACTAGGGATAGTGAATGAGGAGGCTGGCTTTCAGATAGCTGCCTGCACTGTTTTCAGCTTGAAATGTTGGAGAGCTTGGAGTAGGAGGGAGCCCAGAGAACCCTAAGCCCAGACAATCTAGCCCTTCTGGGGAGGGGGTGGGCTTCACTATTTGCCATGAAGTAAAATCCCCATACACTAGGCTCATGCAAAATAGAGGTACCCAAATTCTTTGTGAAGCATATGTAAATAGTTCTTTGGAGATCACTCTTACTCTCATTTTCACTCATGATCATGGATCATTGAAATTCACCTGCAGTTCAAACCAGAGGTAAGATATTTGGTGGCACCCTTGCATGGGGGTCTTTGCACAAGTAGGGTCCTTAGTCCCAGAAGTGCTGACATACTCCTCAGCTACAAGATTTTTCACATTTCTAGAACATACACAGTCTCTTATGACCCGAAAAACTATTATTTTTATTTGTTCATTCAGATGGGTAATAGCCTAGTGGAATAACGTTTCTCCAGATGATTCTCCTCCCTCCAAAGTGGGGTTTGTGTATGTCGATCCAGCCTGTGGTATGCCTGGGCTATTGATAAGACTGTAATGAAGAGCAGCAGGGGAGGTCCTGATGCTATTCAGCTGAGGAGGGGTTTGGGTGCTTTCTGCTTCGAGGGCACTGTGGTTGCAGGGCAGATGTGTCTTCTTCATGGTCAAGAATATCTGAAGGAGCCAGCCCCAGTCCCAGGCCTGTGAAGGAAATGGACTTGTTTTAGAATAGCTGCAGGAGTTAACATGGGAAGTAGATGACACCCTCAGCTTATCAGAGGGGAAAACATCACCCCCCCCCCAACCTTTGGAATCCATTGTTTCATCTATCCCACAGGATTACAGTTCTCCAAAGCTGTTGTCTGGAGAGAAAGACTGCTGGCTGTCTCATCTGTGGTCTCGTCAGTAAGCAGGATGGGTGGGCAGGCTTTTCTGCCTAGACCCTGAGTGGGTCCTTCCTGAAGCTGCATGTTAGTTCAACAGAAAGCCTTCCAGGATAGAAGTTTGGGTGGATAGGTCTGTGTTTGGCTGCTGGCCTCATCTCCACAGTGCTTCTTCGCCCACTGTGGAGCTCCTTGGTAGAGGCTATATTGGCTGTTAGTCACTTAGTGATTTGCAGGTCTGGGGATGGAAGGGAAGGTCAACCAGATCTTCAGTCATGACATGGGACTGGTAGAGGGCTTTAAGTCTATTATGATAATGGAAGCTGCTGGGTTGAATGAAAGATAAGGGAAAAGCATTCAGCACAGGAGGGCAGCAGCCTAGGAAGCAGGGTCATTCATGAACTAAGACAAGGAATACCATCGTTGTCCAGTAGGACATAATTAGGAAGTTAATGCTGAGGGTAGTTTAAAGTTAAGTTCAATGCTAGAAAGGTCACCAAAAATCTTCTATTTAGTTGCCTCCTTTTGTTCGAGTACAAAAAACTAAGGCTCAGAGTTTAAAGTCATGCAACCACTTTTTAGCAGACCTGATCCTAGAAACCCCTAAGTGTGGGTCTATACCCTGCCACACATTGGCTGTTCTGCACCGTGGCAAATCATCGTCCTCGGTTTACCCTTGGGCAGGTGGGCTCAGTGATGCCCACTAATACCTCTTGTGGGAGATAAGTGG
The DNA here is from genome assembly GCF_011764305.1 of Mustela putorius furo. Lineage (NCBI taxonomy): Eukaryota > Metazoa > Chordata > Mammalia > Carnivora > Mustelidae > Mustela > Mustela putorius. The sequence goes on along the minus strand of NW_025422010.1, from coordinate 5,618,074 downwards.
GACAAAGCCCAGGAAGCCCTTTTCCTAATTATAAATGTGAGTATCATGAATGATTGTCACATTCACCAGCCAGCCAGGTAGCCCTGGGCCTCTTGAGGTTCTTGCATTTTTTTTCAAGTTTTGTGAATGGGATCATTCCAGCACCACCACCTTTTGACATTCTGGTTTTGTTCCCAGTTTTCTTTCCCATAACAGCAATGACTTTGTCTTTAGTGGTTTGTGGTTCCACCTTCATTCATGGGTCCATTATCTTACATGATGCCTGAGGTCAGCAGGGCTCATTATCACACAATGCTATAGAGATAAATAATGAAAACAGACCTCATCCAGGAACCACTGTGCTGATTATATAGCGGCTTGGGGAAAGGTTGGTGTGTACTTCAGATGTCTGTGTTTCCTGGTACAATACCTGTATCTAGTGAAACAGGAATTCATTCGTTCGGTCACTTACTCAACAAAATTTTATTTTCTCTTTGCAAAGAAATGTAATTGCTACAGTTAAAAAAAAAAAAAGCTATCCCACGTGTTATTGCAAAAAAAAAAAAATATGAGCTGCACAAGAGTTATATTAAGGGGTAAAAAACAAATTTGTTATAATGAAAGGTATCAGTAATAATCATAGCACACACTTAGCATGTTGCTCTTTATGCCACACACTGTTCTTGGTGATTTCTACGTCTGTTATTTGAGTAAATTCACATAGCAACCTTCTGACTCCTTTTTAATAGGTAAGTGAACTGAAGCACAGAGAGATTAAGTGACTTGTCCAATGTTGCCAAGCCAGTAAGTAGTCAGGTCGCTCATCAAGTCCAAGTATACTGGCAGCAGTATCCACTCTTAACCACGTTGCTACCCTGCCTCTGAAATCAACCACTGCCTTAGAAAGATGAGGGCAACTAACTGTGATTGAGAAGTGGCTCACAGCTTGAGTTTCCACAGTTCACACCTTGGGGTAGTAGGGAGAGATCAGGCCAAGGTTTGATCAAGATCTGGAAATTAGAAAAGTATTTTAAGAAATGGATACACGGGGTGCCTGGCTGGCCCAGTAAGCCCCACTTTGGGTGTAGAGGTTACTTAAATGAACAAGTAAGTATAAACTTATTTAACTTAAACATAAAAAAAAATAAGTGTGTTGGCATAAGTTGATTCCTTCTCTCCCAGATTTACCCACTGTAATTCACAAACTTTGTGTAAAACTTCCAGGCACACGTAAGAGGCTGAGGGTTTCCAGTTTTTCTACTTTTGAATGGTGGCTTGAATACATCTCTTAATTTGTGAATAGTGATTTGATGGTTTATATGAATTGGTGCTCCCATTATAGTGGCCTGGATTATGGCCTGTATATGTCAGGAGTCCTTTTTGCTTGATTTATTGTAAGTAATTTTTGCGCGTTTCCTTTCATCTACCTTTCTTACTCTATGTTTCACAACATGGCACTTTTGACACCACCGGGCCATGTTAGTCAATGACCTTCATCTACTGAGGAAGAGAGGCCCTGGGAAATTAAAGGCTTTCCCAACTCTGTGGCTCCCCTTTTGTTTAAATATTGACAGTGGTAGTCCTGGAGGCTTGGCTTTCCAGACGTTCAAGAGTCCTGAGCCCGCACTGAGCCCTGAACACTTGCTTGTTACCCGAGAACCTTAAGGGTTCGTCCTGCCTCAGTAGCTTATTCTCTACTTTGTCTCTTTTCTATCTCCCAGCCCAGCCCAGCCCTGGCCATGGTGGGCACTCCGTGCTGGAAGCAGGCTCCTTCATTCTCCCCCACTCCCGGGCACTGAGTCTGTACTGGAACCTCCAGCCCTGTCCGGACACTTGCCTTTAGGAACCCGCTTGGTGCCTTCTTTATCGGGCGTCTCACCTGGTTCTGTCAACTCACAACTCCTATGCTCCCATCTGACTCGACACCTGGGACATGGAAGCTTATGCCATTAGACCTTGCCTGTGCCAGGCCTCCTTCAGATCATTGTTCCTGTCTGAGAGGCTTTTAAAACTGCCTCTCCTATTGATACCCCAAATAACTTCTCATGTTTCCTTTGTCCCTCATCTCTTCTGGGTTCTGGGTCTTTATTATTCCACAGTGGGCACCTGTCAGTATGGATGGGACTTAGGTCTAATACAGTCAACTTTTGAATAACCTATACTTTTGTAGATTGTGTGTTGAGACACATAAACTGCCTTTGGTATGCCAGGTTCAAAGTTTTGAGCAGCGGCTAGTGAACAAACATTTTGAGATATGGCTGGCTGGCACCATCTGCCAGACAGTAGTTTGGTTCCAAAAGTGTGCATACGTGGGCCAGGCACCATGCCAGAGCTAGAGTGCTGGCCTGTCACTTGTAGCTCCCACTCTCAGGGGACTTTCAGCTCGGTCCTGCCACCTTTAGACTTTGGATGGTTAGGTTTTGAAACCAGACAATAGAAATGCTGTATAAATGAAAGCAAAGATTTTTTAATTCTATGGTGGCTTGACTGTATGACATAGAAAACTGCTTCAGGTACTTTTGTCACAAAAAATAAAAACTTACAGTAAATGCTTCAGTTGGAATGTATTTTACTAGCTTTATAAATTACCTTAGGGCCATATTTATAGAATCATTAAGAGTCTAAAGGGGTCCCTTAAATTTTTCAGTTATACTTTGCTGCATTTTATTGGGGGAAAATATGTGCTATAATGGTATTTGGAAATCCACCTAAGTCTTAGGACAAGGACCTCTGTATATAGACATATATAATATGGACTCAGGTTCTTCGATGTTCATTCAGTCCTTTTGTCCTTTTACAACATCTTGTACAATATAATTGATGATCCCAGTTGGAAAGCAGTTAGCATTAAGCCAGAGTTTTAGATCGTGGTTTGGCCCAAACTTAGTTTCAGATATAATATATATTTGGGAATCTTTTAAGTTCCTTACACGGATCATGTAATTTCATCCTTAAAATATCCCCACAAGGTAACCTGTGAACTGTGACCCAGAAGAGATAAGCCACTTGCCCAAGATCAGCTAGGTAATCAGTGGTTGCCCCAGGATTTGAACCCAGGTGTTCTGATTCTAGTTCCACCATGTTATAGCCCCTCCTTTTTTGGGGGGGGGCTGAAGTTTCTCATCTCTAAAATAAGGAAATTGGATTACACAATTTCTAGTGTTTCCTCCAGCCCTAACATTCTCTGTTTTCAGCTGGTAGAAGACCGGACACACTCCTGTGCCCATGCTTACCCAGGCCCCTCATACACACATGACAGCTGAGTGGTCTGGTCAAAATGCCTGACTGAATACTGTGCGTGATGCCCTGGAGGAGGACAGAATCTTTCTGCCATTCTGTGTGCACCTTCAAGGGAGAAGCAACCATGTGTCCCTTGGTAATTGGTTTCAGCTCTTGTGATTTATAATGGAAAAAGTGCCACAATATTGAGAACCTTTTTTAAAGAGGGGAGGTTCTTGAGACACAGCCCAACAGAGCACAGAATGTCTTTTTAACACCTTAATTCTTCCCAAAATAAGGGACATGGGTCTTAACTGAAGATAAATTTCACAAAAGCGTGTTTGAGCTCCAATGCTTATTCTGCTAGAGACTTCTAAGTGAAACGTTGCTCAGGCTTTGGAACCCAAGTGCAGAGCTTCCTTGCATGGCTTATGGAACACAGCAGTCCCCTCTCAGCCGGGGACTCATCACTTCCTGGCTGACTGTGGACTATTCTCTTTAGAATACTCTGGACAGCTTAGAAAATGTTGGTTTTTGCTGGTGTTGGAAGTCACCTCGATCCTCTGTGTCCCAAATGTACAAGAAACTCAGTGTAGCATGGCAGATGCTTATGTTGGCAGGATGTTCTCATCAGAGCAGCCCCTGAGTGTGGTGATCAGATGGGGAAGCTCCCCTAAGTAGCCTTCCTCCACATCATACAGAGAAAAACATACCAGGGTCACTGGGCAAAATAATCATTGAATTTTTTAATAGGAGCAGAGAGTACCTTTGTGCATTTAGTCCACAGACTCTTATTTTTTTTTGTTCTTGTTTTTTTTTTTTTTTTAAAGATTTTATTTATTTGACAGAGAGAGGTCACAAGTAGGCAGAGAGGCAGGCAGAGAGAAAGAGAGGAGGAAGCAGGCTCCCTGCTGAGCAGAAAGCCCGATGTGGGACTCCAATCCAGGACCCTGAGATCATGACCTGACCTAAAGGCAGAGACACCCAGGTGCCCCCACAGACTAACTCTTTAAAGTCTCTTTATAATGGGATCACTGTGCAGGAGGGAATAGTCAAGTTGCCTTTCAGGCCCTTGCTGTCCATGTTTGTGTGTGTGTGTGTGTGTGTGTGTGTGTGTAGGGGGGCATGGTGTTTATAGACATGTGTTTCTGAGTACACGTATGAGGATACTTTTGTTTGCCTTGACACTTACTTCCCGATTACTTGTGTCCTGGGGGAGAAGCAGTAGCTAGATGTGGAAGGTGTGTGGAATTTAGGAAGCCCGCCTGGGTTTTGCCCCACTCTCTTTCAATCTGTAGATGCTGCAGCACAGTCACCACTGCCACAGGGGCCCCCTCCTCCTGCCCCTCCACATCTGACCTACACACCATAGCTTGGTATGGGCCTGGAGGCCCAGAGCCCAGGACTGGGGAGAGTGAGCCTGTGAGGAATTGTTTTCTGGCTTTTCCCCAGGCAACTATCTGCTCAGTGAAACTTTCCGAGCATCACCTGGCTCATCTGAAATAATGTGCAAAAAGCCTCTACTACAGGACCTGGCATACGTGGTCGTTGATCAAATGCTAAGTGAGTGAATAAATAACAGTGAGGATAACAGCAAAAGTTAAGGGCATCTGATGTTTGATGACCCTCTGGTTGCAAAGTTGAATGCTTTCATTTTGGTTAGTCTGAGGGGGAAGCTGAAGAAAAGGGAAGCTGACACTTGTCTAAGGCTATGGAGAAAGCAGTACAGGTGTCCCCCCCCCCTTTTTTTTAAAGATTTTATTTGTTTATTTGACAGACAGAGATCACAAATAGGCAGAGAGGCAGGCAGAGAAAGGGAGAGAGGAGGAAGCAGACTCCCTGCTGAGCAGAGAGCCCAGTGCGGGGCTTGATCCAGGACCCTGATATCATGACCTGAGCCGAAGGCAGAGGCTTTAACCCACTGAGTCACCCAGGCACCCTAGTACAGGTGTTCTACAGATAAAAGAAAACAGTGATTAACTGTGAGAAATGTAAAAGAAAGAATGAGTGTGAGCACCCATGGACTCAGCCCTCCCAGTTCTAGAAGCAGCTGAAGTCACAGCTCAGTGGAAAATATAGTAAATGGGTTGTTTCCCCAAGTCTCCTTAAAATCAAGAATCTTTCTACCCGGGGAGCCTGGGTGGCTCAGGAGCCTCTGCCTTCGACTCAGGTCATGATCTCAGGGTCCTGGGATCGAGCCCCGCATTGGGCTCTCTGCTCTGCAGGGAGCCTGCTTCCTCCTCTCTCTCTCTCTCTGCCTGCCTCTCTGCCTACTTGTGATCTCTCTCTGCCAAATAAATAAATAAAATATTAAAAAAAAAAAAAAGAATCTTTCTACCCTAAAGGCCCAGAGTTGTCAGAGTTCTAGAAAAGTGGTAACTCACTATGATTACCCCAATATCAATGAGATAAAACAAAGGCTCTGGACATCAGTAATATTACAGATGTTTGCTTCTCAATCCTCAGTAGCAGGTTAAAATGTGCCCAGCCAGTGACTGCCGTTGGGATCCAGGGGGCTCACTCAGCAACCTAGGCTGCTCTTAATAACTCCAGAGACACACTCCTTTTCCCAGCATCATCTTTGAACTTCTGGTCAGTGGAGATCATGTTACCAAGATGAATTGGGGTTATCCCCATGTGTGCATCTGAAGATTTGGAGAAAGTCCTGTTCATGCGGTTCCTTCTCACGTGTCCTTTATCTCATAGGAAACTTGTGATCATTGACATTTTGTCATTTTGGCGTAGAATTTAAGTATAATTTTCTCTGCATGAAAAACATACATACTTAAATTATTCTCTAGGGTTTATTGGCTTCTCATTTGGACATATAGTAGAGAGGTCGTGAGTATACTAGTTTGTACAATTTACCCAGCTTTAATAGCTTTAATTAGCAAAGACAAATGAGCCCTTCTGAATCATTGTGAAACCCATGGAGTGAAGCATGTGCTGGTTTTTTTTTTTTTTTACATCTTTCTCTTTAACTTATATGTCTGTGTGGATAGTTTGTAGTGAAAGCACAGATTTTGGGTGCAAGTGAAGGAAACAAAACTGATCCCCTAAGTATACTTCTCTCATCCCCTCCCCCGCCCCCACTTTGGATTCAGTTTAAGTCCAAGCAATTATTAATCACGTACTCTGCCAGCTGCTGGGGATGCAAAGACATGATGTTGCGGCGAGAGAGGTGTCACCAGTGGGTGAGACAGACAAATAGACAGTGACAGCAACATGACAAGCACTGCACTGGAGGGAATGTGCTGGTTGCCATGGGAACACAGAAAGAGACAGCAGTATTTTATTGTAGTGGGAATGGAAAGGTTGGGGAAGGCTTTATAGACATGGCACTATTTTTTTTTTTTTCTCCTGAAAGGTCAGGTAAGGGGTGGGAAGAGCAGGCCATCCCAGGCAGGAGAAATAGTGTACACCAGAGCACAGTGAAAGGTGTGCTTGAGAACATCATTGTGTTTTGGTGTGTCTGGCTTCCAGGGTAATATGTAAAGGAGTTGGGAAATAGATTTGTAAAAGTAGTCAGGAGCACTTTAGGAGGAAGAGTCGCATACACCTAGCTAGTATGGACTGTATTTTGAAGGTTATAGGAATCTATTGAAGGATTTTGTTATTTACTTATTCATTCATTCATTCATTCATTCACTCATTCATCCATCCATCCATTCATTCATTCATTTATTAATTATGTTTAGTTAGCCAACATAAAATACATTATTAGTTTTTGATGTAGTGTTTCAGCGATTCATTAGTCGTGTGTAACACCCCGTGCTCATCACCACATGAGCCCTCCTTAATACCCGTCACCTGGTTACCCCAACCCCCAACTCCCCTCTCTTCTGCAAATGGTGGATATTCATCCTTTCTGATGGCCGAGTAATATTCCATTGTATATATGAAGCACATCTTCTTTATCCATTCATCTGTTGAAGGACATCTTGGCTCCTTCCACAGTTTGGCTATTGTAGACTTTGCTGCTATGAATATGTGGGTGCAGGCGCCCCTTCTTTTCACTATGTCTATATCTTTGGTGTAAATACCTAGTAGTGCAGTTGCTGGGTTAGGATGGTTTTATTTTTAACATCTTGAGGACCCTCCATACTGTTATCCAAAGTAGCTGTACCAGCTTGCATTCCCACCAATAGTGTAATAAGGTCCCCCTTTCTCCACATCCTCGCCAACACTTGTTTCCTGTTTTGTTAATTTTTGTCATTCTGACTGGTTAATGTATCTCATGTGTTTCCCTGCTGCTGAGTGATGTTGAACATTTTTTCATGTGTCTGTTAGCCATTCGTATGTCTTCTTTGGAGAAGTGTCTGTTCATGTCATCTGCCTATTTATTGATTGGATTCTTTATTTTTGGGGTGTTGACTTTGAGAAGTTCTTTATAGATCTTGGATACCAGCCCTTTATCTGTTATGTCATTTGCAAATATCTTCTCCCATTCTGTAGGTTGCCTTTTAGTTTTGTTGACTATCTTTTGCCATGCAGAAGCTTTTTATCTTGATGAAGTCCCAGTAGTTCATTTTTGCTTTTGTTTCCCTTGCGTTCAGAGACCTTTCTTGCAGGAAGTTGTTGTGGCCAAGGTTGAAGAGGTTACTGCCTGTGTTCGCCTCTAGGATTTTGATGGATTCCTGTCTCACATTTAGGTCTTTCATCCATTTTGAGTTTATCTTTGTGTATGGTATAAGAGAATGGTTCAACTTCATTCTTCTGCATGTGGCTGTCTAATTTTTCCAGCACCATATATTGAAGAGGCTGCCTTTTTTCCCATTAGATATTCTATCCCGCTTTGTTGATTATTTGGCAATAGAGTTGAGGGGCCATATCTGGGCTCTCTATTCTGTTCCACTGATCTATGTATCTGTTTTTGTGCCAATGCCATGCTGTCTTCAGGATCACAGCTTTGTAATATAGCTTGAAGTCAGGCACTGTGATGCCCCCTAGGTTTGTTTTTCTTTTTCATCATTCCCTTGGCAATTTGGGGTCTTTTCTGGTTCCATACAAATTTTAGGATTGTTTGTTTCAGCTCTGTAGAAAATATTGATGGTATTTTGATAGGGATGGAATTTAAAGTGTAAATTGCTCTGGGCAGCATAGATATTTTAATGATATTTATTCTCCCAATCCATGAGCATGAAATGTTTTCCCCTCTCTTGGTGTCTTCCTCAATTTCTTTCATAAGTGTTCTATAGTTTCTAGAGTATAGATCCTTAACCTCTTTGGTCAGGTTTATTCCTAGGTCTCTTATGGTTTTTGGTGCAATTGTAAATGGAATTGATTCCTTGATGTCTCTTTCTTCAGTCACATTGTTAGTGTATAGAAATGCAACTGATTTCTGTGCATTGATTTTGTGTCCTGCCACATTGCTGAATTATTGTATGAGTTCTAGTAATTTGGGGGTGGAATCTTTTAGGTTTTCCACATAAAGTATCATGTCATCTGTGAAGAGAGAGAGAGAGTTTGACTTCTTCATTGCCAATTTTTTGAAGAATTTAAAGTAGAAGAGACACATGTTATTTATGATTTGAAAATAGCTATTTACTTGATAGAATAAACTTTCCTTCACTCAGCAAGGTTTTTTTTTTTTTTTTTTGAGAACCTATTTCATGCCAGATATTTTACTAGGCCTTGGGGAAGTAACATTAAATAGTACCTTAAAAATTTTCTACATTCAGGCAAACTTAAATTCTATTGATCAGAGAGTGTAAACAATACAAAAAAGTTAATTGTAGAACTTATTAAAAGGTGTTAAATGCTATAGAAAATACAAAGCCAGGAACATAGGCAGTCTTGGACATGGGTTGGGAGAGCTACATTTTAAATGGAGTGCTTTATTTTACTTGAATAAATAGAAAAATTACTTGTTTTTTTGTTTTATTTGGTTTTGGTGCATGTTTGAGGACTCAGGTTCTATGCCACATTTGTCTTTTATTTTTGTCTTTAATTATTGCTGTTTTATGAATTTGTGTATAGAAATAGTATTGAGGAAACCTCCTATATTGGCTGTGAAATAGCATTAAAACTCCACTCCATGTCCATTTAGTGTATTTACACCTTCCAGTAATGTGGACAAATATGAGGAATTGGAGTTTGGAGATGGAAAAACTAAAGAGTAACCTCAGGGGGCACCTAACTGACTCATGATTTCAGCTCAGGTTGTGCGTTCAGGGTCATGACATTGAACTCTGCATTGGTGCCCACACTCAGCATGGCGTCTACTTGAGGGTTTCTTCCTCTGCATCCCCCAGTGCATGCTTTCTCCCTCTCAAATAAATAAATAAATAAATAAAATCTTTACCAAAAAAAGGGTAATGGAAAATCTTTACCAAAATAAAAGGTATCATTGGATGGTATGATTGGTTATTTAAGTGAGACCATTTGCTTCTGTCTCCATTAAGGAAGGAGCAAGATAGAATGGGGTAGACTTCAGCAGGAATGTTGGAGCTGAAGTGACAACAAACATGAGTTTTCCATGCTGAAGCGGATGACCTTGGGAGCTGGATGAATTGTTCTCCTCAGATGCTTCTATACTTATGGAATCATTGATAGTACTGTGGTTATCAGCCCAGCTGATCTGATCTCAGCTGCTGCAATGGTGAACAAGTCCTTGGAGCAGGTCATTGATCATGTTTGAGGGTCCATTTTGTTTGAGGTAGATGCCGAAGGGTAGGCAAAAGTTGAAAATGATTGTAGCCTATGAGGGGAGACATGGTTCCATGAAAGTTAGAGCAGAGGCATCATGGGAGGAGATTCTAGGACAGATGATCAAGAGCAACAGGGTTTCCAGAGCTCCTGGGTGCTGGGTCATCAGGTCATACCACACAAGTGGAACAAAATCCCACCTGGGCATGCCCTCAGGGAAGAATTGAGCAGAATGACAGATTAGTTGTTAATTGCCGATGTAAGAGTTTTATCAACCAGTGTTCCACTGAAGAAGATGGATTTAAGATCCTGGTCTAGATTATTAATCAATTGTTTTGAAGTTTCTTAAGTCTACTAGAAATAGTCTTTTTTTGGTCATTGGGTAGACAGGCAAAAGAACTCAGGAAGTCCTTAATTTGCTCATGGCACTATGAAGAAATTCTTTATCAAAGTCCTGAAATGGACCAAAAAATGCCTTGTATTTGTGGAACTTGGGATTCTCACGTGGTCTCTGTTGGCAGAAGTAGGTAATTTTCTCCATTAAAGCAATAACCATGGGTGGAAGTGGAGGGCAGGGTTGCAGGTTCTGTATCTTTCCTGTCCAAGGCAGAATTGGTCCTGGATCAGTGGGAGCCTTCTGGAGGGCCAAGAGGGTTCCCCTGTTAGATTTCCTCCTTCTAAAATACGGCATTTAAGGGAGGACATGGTGATGGCTTTTCACCCATATTGATCCCTGCTTTGAATCTGACTAGTTGTGGAAACCAAAGGCCCTCATTTTAAATATCTGAAGATCTTCCTCTGGACGCGAAAGGCTAACTCTGTCTACCCACACTGAGCATCTTTAGGGCCATGTGTGTTGTGAAGAAACTTTGAGACTTGACCAGATATAGCACCATCATGGATAGGAGTTCATCAACTTCTCCTGGAGGACAGAAGGGCTGAAGTGGGAAGTTTATTTGAGGGGATAAAGAAGGACTTTCAAGGAACCAATCGAGGAAATAAGACAAAACAAAACGTAGCAAACCTTCTTTGATTGAGGCAAGGGATATTCTCCTTACAGTAGAGCATCCTATTAACCACTAAAAAAGTACAAAGTCACCATCTCAAAATTCCAGCGTGAGCTGTCTAAAGGAGGCAGAGAACACAAGAGTCTATGTAGCCATCTCCCTGGTGCACTTTAGGTTAGCAATTTGGATTTGTGGAGTTCTCGGGAGGTATGAATTTTCAGAGAAGGGAGATTTCTTAAAGGGTATTTGACAGTTGGAGGACCCCAGGCAGACAGCTTTGCCAGGCTCGAGACAAGAAAGTGAGGCAGTTTGTACCCAAATAGAAGATAACTAGCTGTGATTAACTTGAGGACAAGACTGGATCAGCAGTACCGGGAATTGAAAAATATCTGCTTTACTCCCGGACTCCTGTGAACTTGAGTATAAATATTAAAAAATGAAACAGGTGGTGAACTCAATGTCCACACCTAGTTCTCAGGGTGCTGGAAGCTGTCAGGGAAAGATCTGGCTGTTTCCTGAACAAATAGTCCAGTGCTTTAGCCAGACAATAGACTTTCTTTCCAAAACATACAAGACTGCACTGAGAGAGAATATTGAGATTTAGGAATTAGGCCAATGACTGGGAAGGGACAGATGGAAAAAGCCTAAATATTTGTGACATTGAACACTGGAGAGGGCATAATTCCATAAGTGAGGACCACAGGTAATCAAAAACTACTCTGGCTAGTAATTTTAACTAATTCTTTGCCTTAAAAATTTTTATATAATTTGCTAGTAATATATTTGAATTTTATCTCCTTTTTGTCTCTTTTTCTACCTCATTTTCTGTATATATATATATATATATATATATATATATATATATACATTATATATATATATATATGTCCCCAGTGAGGATATTTGCTCAGTTAGAGAAGACTTTCTTCACTCAAAGGGATATGGTAGTTAATTGTGTTTCCTATGAGAATCTGGATGCAGGACGTGTGGGTGGCTCAGTCGGTTAAACATCTGCCTCCAGCTCAGGTCATGGTCCCAGGGTCCTGGGATGGGGCCCGCATCAGGTTCCCTGCTCAGCGGGGAGCCTGCTTCTCCCGCTGCCCTTCCCCCTGTTCGTGCTCTCTCTCTCTGACAAGTAAATAAATAAATAAAATAAATAAAAAGAAAGAACCTCTGAATGAGATTTTATTTCTGTTCATTGATTTATTTAACATATATTTATTGAATACTTATGATTTACCAGGCCCTATTCCAGACCCTGAGAATTCTTCAGTAAACTGAGGCAAACAGAAGTCCCTACCTGCCTTCATGTAGTTTATATTCTAGTGGCAGGGGGAAAGATTATGCATATATTTAAATACAATGTTAGATGGAAATTGGTTGTGGAGAAACAGAAAATAGGAAAGGAGTATGGGAGGGAATGTAATGGAGAAAGTATTCCAATTTTATTTCATTTTATTTTTTTATTTTTTCATATTATTTTTTAAGGATTTTATTTATTTGTCAGATAGAGAGTGCATGAGCAGGGGGAGCATCAGGCAGAGGGAGAAGCAGGCTCTGGCAGAGGGAGAAGCAGGCTCCCTGCTGAGCAGGGAGCCTCATGCAGGGCTCCATTCTGGGATCATGACCTGAGCTGAAGGCAGATGATTAACCGACTGAGCCACCCAGGCACCCAGGATTCCAATTTTAATCGGAGTAGTCAGAGACTACCCTACAGAGATGTTGTTGACATTTGGGCGAAGGCCTGATGAAAATGAAGGAGTTAGCTAAGCTGATATCCTGGGAAAGTGTGTTGCAGGCAAAGGAACAGCAAGTGTAGGGGAGCCTTGTGTGTTCAGGGGACAGTGAAGAGGCCACTGACCCCAGAGCCAACTAAAGGAAGGAGAGAGAGGTTGGAGAGTCCAGTTATGGAGGGTTGTGTAGAGTTCATTGTAAGGACTTTGGATTTCCTTCTGAGTGAAGGCATTTGAGAGTGTTTTTTTTTTTTTTTAAGATTTTTTTTTTTTTGCAAGAGAGAAAGAAAGGGAGAAAACAAACATGAGAAAGGGGGAGAGGCAGAGGGAGAAGCAGACTCCTTGTTGAGCAGGGCATCCCATGTACGACTCGATCCCAGGACCCTGGGATCATGACTTGAGGAGAAGGCAGATGCTTAATTGAATGAGCCACCCAGGCATCTTGCATTTGAGAGTTTTGAGCAGAGGAGAGACCTGATCTGGCTTCCATTTCAGCAGGAACATTCTGGCTGCTTTCTTGGGACTAGAATATGATGGGAAGGACTGGGAAAAGATGGGTTACTAGTCAGAAGACTAGTATTAGGTTACTGAAGGTTAACCTAGTATTAGGTTATTGAAGTAACCTGGTTGAGAGATGATGGCACTTTAGACTAGGGTGACTAGAATGAGGTGATGAGAAGGGGCCAGTTTCCAAATGTATCTTGAAGGTGAAGCTAATAGAATTTTTTGATTAATTGGGGAAAAGAGTCAAAGATAATTCCAGTGTTTTTGCCTGAGCAACTGGAAGGATGAAATTTCGAGATATAGAAAGTTATTTGTGGAGCCAGGTTGCATGGGCAAAGGAGGTATCTGGTTTTGGTCCTGGTAAGTTCAGATGTTTATTACATTCCACATGGAGATGTTGAGCAGGTGATTGGAAGAATCAAGAGCCTAGGGAGAGGTGGGAACTTCTAATATCACTGTGGGAGTTATTAGCATGGAGACACCAGACTGCTTGAGATCTCAAGGGAATGGGCTGAGGGTGAGCCTAGGCATTCAAAAATGCCCCCCAAATGAGGAGGTTTGGAGAAGTAGTGGTCATTGAGGTAGGAGGACATGTCTTTGGGTGCATGAAGCAGTTGGTTCCAGTTGGTGGGATTGATCACCTCCGTCACAGGCAGTGTGGTAAGGTGAGGCCAGAGGTGACCATGTTGGGGCAAACAACATGGAGATCATGGGGGACCTGGAAAGGCAGTTTTGGTGCAATGATGGAGGCCAAAGCCTGACTGGAGTTTGTTTAGGGAAGAATTGCAAATTAGAGGCACTAAGCTACGGGAACAGGGAAGCAAAGAACAGGAACAAAAGCGTTTTTAATTTAAAAATGGGGAAAGTTATAGCACATTGCTACAGTTGATGTGAAGGATCCCGTAGGGATGGTGTTGATAATCAGTATGTATAAAATAGCCAGAATTCAGAGATTTTTATTTATTTATTTATTTATAGGGTTCTTATTTATTTATTTATTTGACAGAGATCACAAGTAGGCAGAGAGGCAGGCAGAGGGAGAGAGAGAGGAGGAGGAAGCAGTCTCCCTGCTGAGCAGAGAGCCCGACGAGGGGCTTGATCCCAGGACCCCGAGATCATGACCCAAGCCGAAGGCAGAGGCTTTAACCCACTGAGCCACCCAAGCACCCCAAGAATTCAGAGATTTTTAAAGATCATCTTTCATTTGGATAATTAAGACCAGGCAGCAGAAGTCCCAAAGGGCTAAAGTGGGATTTCATCCTTCAAGATTTCGGTCTTAAACCATGGATTTTTAAGAACTGAAAGGACTTTAAAATGTAAGACATTCAGTGGTGAAATTTTTGCTGGGGGATGCCTTTTTCCAGTGAAATCTCAGAGGAAATCCTAACCTATGTGCAGATCCCAGTGGAACTGCCAGGATTGCTTCACTGACCCACCCCCACCCCATCTCCTGCAGATGACCCTGACGTCTCAAAGGGAACACCTCGGTTATTCAGAGCAGAGATTCAAAAGCATTGGTTTAAGCCAGACACCTCATTTACCAGCAAGGAATCTAGAGGTTAAGATTCTTACTTGAGAAGAAAAACAGTATTTAAGAACTAGAAAAGAAGCCAGTTTTCTGAGTTTCAGGACCATGGACTATTTATGTCTATCCTTGGCCCCTAGGGCCATGCTCCTTATCCCAAACAGTACAGGACTGAATGAATGAATGAATGAATGAATGAAGCAATGAATGGCTTAGAGAGAAAGAGCCTGAGGCCCAGAAGTTGTGATGCCCAAGGATAAATGCCTCCCTTTTGGCCCTGTGGGTCTCCTTTTTGGGGCCCAGGTTGGTGCTGTAGCGTTTATGTTGGTTCTGTGAGTTGGATGTGGCCCTCATAGGCTGTTATACCTCATATGCAGAGGGAAACATCTTTTAGTGGGCCACTTAAAAACTCTTGCTGAGTTTTGCGATTTAGGCTGCTCACTCCGTGGAGCAAAGGAATAAGAAAACCACTATCTGAGTTTAGTCTTGGTGAGTATATATTAAATGCTCAATTCTGTCCAATCACCATGACATTCAAATACATTTATTTAAAGCCTATGGATTGAGAGCCTTTAACAGTCCTCAGCGAGGCAGACAAGGTTCTTCATGACTGGATACCTGCTCTCTACCTCCTCTGCCTTATTTTTACATACAGTGACAACCTGTTAAAATGAAAGTTGAACACCCCAGGAACCAAACCCCCACCCTTCTGTATCTTGATCAGCGTGCTGGTTTTATGAGCATTCTTTTTTTTTTCCCTCTTTGTATAAATCCATTGACCTGGATCTCTCTCTCTCTCTCTCTCTCTCTCTCTCTCTCTCACACACACACACACACTCTTAAACACACTGTACTGCTCTAAAATATTTTTTTAAATGTCAGAGTGTATCAGTCCATGTGCTTAATATTCTTTAATGCCTCAGTTCTCATAGTGAAGCAGGTTTCTGTCCGGAGGCCTGGCCCTTTCCTTTCCTTTCCTTTTTCCTCTCTTCTCCCTTCCTCTCATCTCCTCTCCTTTTTCCTTTTATTTCCTTTCTACTCTCCCCTCCCCTCTCCTTCACAGACCTGGCTTGACCTCAAGGCCTTCCTCTTTTGCTTGCCACTCCCCTCAAGCAGTTCCTCCCTCTCAGGCAGTTACTTGGGCAGATACAACCTACTGGTATCCCTTCTGCTCCTACTGGTCCACCCATGATAGGTGGTCAATTATGTATTTAATGAAATGCAATGTAACTGAAATAGTGTTTATCCTTACGAGGCTGGAGTTGTCTATCTGTCTGGATTTCTGTTTGGATGATGTCATGGGGAATTCAGTATTTCATTAGTGTCTTTAAGGTTAGGATTGTGATAGATTTAGAATTCTGTAAACATTTGGTGTTCACAGAGATTTCTCCCCTTAAAAGAGGATTTGAACTTTTCTTGATGATAAAATCATACTTAAAATTGTCAAGGAACTTATAAATTACTTAGTAATCCTAGCGCCCAGAGGTGGATGCTGTTTGTATTTTGAACTTTCAAACTGTTTTCCCACGTGCATTGCATATATTGATAAATACTTTGTTCCTCAAAGTGTTTTAAGGTAGTTTTTACCTGCTTGGTTTTAGTACTATGCTAAGAAGTTAGTCAGAATACCTCCTCACATTTTATATACAGAAAAACACAGAAACTAATTCATTCATTAATTGGTTTGAAACACAAAAAAGAAATAGTACCTTTTGCCAATTCAAATCCTAAAGACTTTTACTGGCTTTTAAAATGCCTTATGATGTTTTGATGAAAGTTAGGCAATATTTAAAGCTGCTCTAAAAGGGAATTGTAGGACTAGAAGTCTAAAGCCTGAAAATACCTTGGACTTTCAAGAGCACATTTTTCACTTATGGTTCTCAGATAATTTCAGACACATTAAAATAATCTTTTCAGCACCATAGTGGGAGTGATAAGCCATATCATAAAATGGATTGAGTTTAAAAAATTTTATTACTATCTTTGATGGGAGGCTCTTCTATGTTAATCTTATTATATGGGCAAATATCCTTTTATCATGTCATATTCATCTTTTTGAAGGACAACCATAGTTTTAGTAGCATCGCTTAAGATACGACTTTTATTAAATACTTGTGGGTAACTTAATTCATTACACAGAATATAAACCTTCTAATTAAATTCCCCCTTGTTCCAAATTTATAACCAGGAGAGTCAGCTCTGTCTTTGAGGGAGGGAAGAGGATCATTAGTAACGCGGTGTCTTTACATTTGACTTTAGGCATGCTGTGTAGATCACTGTGTGATATTAGGTGAGGCACACGCAACTTCTGCAGATCTCTTCCCTCAGACTTCCAAAGAGATCAGTGTGGCTACTATTTAAGTCTCTCACAGGTTACTCAAAGTGTATTCTTTGCATTAAAAGGTTTTGTAGGAGAAGTTGCATATTATCATCCTTAGGCCATTCATATACTGTCAAAAGCTGACATTTGAGAATAGCCCTGAGGATTAGCTTTTCATTTCTGAAGATTCTCAAAGCCTTATCTTCCTAATTTGCTAAATCAGTACTTTCTGGGGCTGTCATTCTGGCTCACTTTGTAGAAACTACTCCAGGATTCTAACTTCACTAAAAGCTGATAAAGGAAATAACCATCTGGAGAGCCTTCTTCCCTTTTTTGACAAAATTAGTTATCTAAGATAACTTCCATACTGTTGTATAGCACCCCTTAATAAAAATGGTGACAGACCCTTTTAAGTCTTAGAAGCAGGAGAAAGTCTGTTTCTGATTAACTGAAATGCCTACCACTCTTGGCTAGCAAGGGCTGGCCACCATGCCTCTGGTTTTCTTGTCTCTGTGGCAGCTTGTTTCCTTGGAATTCAGTGTAATGACCAGTTCCTAGAGCTTTCTTAAGTCACAAAGTTTTTCTCATTCCCCTTGCATTTTTTGGTTTATGTTTTTTGTCTTTCTACTCATTGTTTTTTATTTTTATTGAACTTTACTTTTATGGTAGGTAATCCTGTACTTGCTGGGAATCGGTGATGTGTGTTTAACTCGATAAAAATATTGTCATCTCTATGCTAGGAAATGTGAAAATATGTTGACTGCGGTAAAATTATTTATACTAATTTTAGGAAACTATTAATTCTTCACCTATAGGTTGTTAACAACTAAGTTTAATCTCTGTTATTCACAATATAGGTGCATTCAGAAGGCCCCCATTATTGAGAGCAAATTCTAGATTTTAATGTCAGAAATGTTGGAGCCAGAATCACTTTGTTTTCAGGTTTGTGAATGATAGAAGTGTGAACTGAATGAGTCAGTGTTGCTATATGAATTTTAACAGAAATAGCTATCATAGACTACTTTGCCAATTCACAAAAAAGGCTGATTTTACAGCTGTGATGTAATACTGTATATAGGTCCTTATTTTGTGACTGAGATTATATCTGTGATAACTAAGTCCTTAAAAAAGAGTATAGGAAATATTGAAAACAACTTTTTTTGCCTTTTTCCTGCAGTTTTATTGAGATATAATTGACATGTAAGTTTAAGTGTCTAACATGTTAATTTGATACTCTTGTGTATTGCAAAATGATGACGGCTATCATATTAGTTAATACCTGGGTCAGATCACCTGTTTACTTCCTTTTTTGTGGTGAGAATGTTTAAGATCTACTCTCTTAGCAACTTCCAAGTACTTTTTGTTGTCTTTTAACTGACAGATTGTTGACTCTACCAAGTAGATTAACTTTTGTCTCTGAGATGGAAGTTTGTTCTTCTGGAGTTCAAGGTTGGGCATTTATTGGGGCACCTACGTGGCTCAGTCAGTTAAGCGTCTGCCTTCCACTCGGGTCATGATCCCAAGGTCCTGTATTCGAGCCCCGCATCAGGATCCCTGCTCCGCCGGAAGCCTGCTTCTCCCTCTGCCACTCCTCCTGCTTGTGTTCCTTCCCTTGCTGTCTCTCTCTCTGTCAAATAAATAAATAAAAATTAAAAAAAAAAAAAAAGATTGGGCATTTATCTTTGAATCCTGTCCAGGTTTAGGTGTAAAATATAATTGTTAAGGTCCCAGTCCTTAAAATTTTTTTTTGAATATAGATTCCATGGCCAATGTGTGGCTCAAACTCATGACCCTGAGATCAAGAATTGTATGCTGTACCAACTGAGCCAGCCAGGTGCTCCCCAATTTTTTTAAATACAGGTTTGTTTTGTTTTGTTTTTGTTTTTGTATGTAAGCTTGGGATTCACAGAATCATTCTGTTCCTTTATCCTCTCTCACATGGTCTACTCCAGATGGTTAATATTGGTTTGTACATAATTAGAATGATATTTAAAGCAGAAAAATTTTCCCCTCCATTTGATGGAAATATTGGGCTTGATGGTCTGTTATAGGGAATTCATTTTTTGACTTTGGGTAAGTCAGGAATTCTCTCTGGACTATTTTCTCATCTATGACATGAGAGGTTGGACCACTGTGTCTCTAGGGCCCTCTTAGCATTAGTATTTTATGAAGCTATGACAATTGAAAGTCATAAAATCATCAGAAAGCTTTATGTAGGTATGTAGAAAAACTAAAGAAGACCCTAAATTTGGAGGAAATTCTGTATTGCTTAGAGTATATAAAGTGCTTCTAAAATCTGTTGCTGATTCTGGAAACTTTTTCATAAGAAACAGAGAGTTATTGCAGAAAGAAATTCCATTTTCTTCATTTAAGAATTTCCAACTTTGGGGCAGCTGGGTGGCTCAAAGGTTAAGCCTCTGCCTTCAGCTTAGGTCATTGTCCCAGGGTCCTGGGATCGAGCCCCAAGTCAGGCTCTCTGCTCAGCAGGGAGCCTGCTTCCCCTCTCTCTCTCTCTGCCTGGCTCTCCACCTACTTGTGATCTCTCTCTCTGTCATATAAATAAATTAAATTAAATTAAAAAGAATTCCCAACTTTAAGGGAGAGGAGTTATTTAAGTATTACAGATTTTTAAATTATGTCTATAGCTCCTGAAGGAAAAACTAAGTTCCTGAGTTGTTCATTCTATAGTCCATTCCAGTATTACACATCTGAATTCATCATGAATTTGTAGCCAAAATATTTCCAGTGTTTAAGCAATCTTTGATATCCTTCAACTTAAGGCTTGGCAGAAATACTCAATAAGTATATACAAGAAATACTCAACAAAGAATGGATGAAATATAGTAAGAAAAATTTTTTATTCTTCTATCTTCTTTCTCTCACATGAGTTTTATTTCATTGAGTTAGTTTTCTGTCTTTAGTGGGTCGAAATGTAGTTTGGAGGTCAAACCTTTGGTCCTAAAGCTTCTGAAATACCCTATTGGCAGTACAGAGTTGTAACAACTAGGATTAATGTCCAAGAATCATCAAAATATCTGCCTATTTTAAGAGAGAAATTTTTAGTAAATTACCAAATACCGACTAAACATTCCAATAAAAAACTATTAACTAAAAAAGGGGCTTAATATAAATAAGTTATCTAATTCTTAGGAGGCAGTGGTTCTTCATCCTCACTGCCCATCAGAGTCATTCTAAGGATCTTTAGTAACAACTGCTGTCCATGTTGCAACTTGGACCACTGCGAACAGTTGCCTAGGCTGGCGCTCAGGCATCAGAAATGTTGTTTTTTAAAGATTTTATTTATTTATTTGACAGACAGAGATCACAAATAGGTAGAGAGGCAGGCAGAGAGAGAGGAGGAAGCAGACTCCCCGCTGAGCAGAGAGCCCAATGTGGGGCTTGATCCCAGGACCCTGAGATCATGACCTGAGCTGAAGGCAGAGGCTTAACCCACTGAGCCACCTAGGCGCCCCAGGGAGAAGCAGGCTCCCTGCTGAGCAAAGAGGCCGATGTGGGACTCGATCCCAGGACGCTGGGATCATGACCTAAGCCGAAGGCAGCTGCTTAACCAACTGAGCCACCTAGGCATCCCCAGAAATGTTGAAAGATGCCCAGGGGATTCCTGTACACAGCTAAGGTTAGAGCCTCTCATCTAGGGCTCTTAGTTTGTTTCAAGTATCACAATAATTTGGTTATTAGAGGACTACTCACTAATGTCTGAACACGCTGGACTTTTGGATAGCCAAGTATGGTGGAGATGGCCTTGAAGGCCAGATCTAGTTGAAAGCCTGCCTCTCACTTGATGGAACGAGCACTGGGTATTATACGCAACTGATGAATCACTAAATTCTACTTCTGAAACTAATAATATACTTTATGTTAATTAAGTTGAATTTAAATTTTAAAAAAAGAAAAAAGAAAGAAAACCTGCTTCTGTTGATACCATTATGTTACCTAAGATGTTTTACTCTGCAATTTCATTCCACCTTTAGCATTAATCTTTAACACTTAATAACATTATAGCAATTTTCTAGTATTTTCTAAATCACATCCAGAAGTCAATAGATTCAAAATTTCAATCTAGTTGTTTTGATTCAAGTGGCCATGTAATGGAAAGACCTTTAGCTTGATACTTAGTTAATGACTTACCATTGAGAAGATTTAGATTTTTTGAATTTGAAATTCTATGGGTTGATGTCGATGTTTGCAATTATCTAAGAATAAGAGCTTTCTAAGCACATCAGCAGCAAAAGCCTTGTTAATGCATCTTGAGTAATGTTAAGCCTACTTAAGAAAATAAACTGTTTGAGAATCTTGTTACATATGTGGGGATCCTCATTACAAATGAATCTTACACATTCATGAAAGCAGACTCGGAAACTGGATTTTGCCATTTATTAGGGGTTTAATTATGGGCAAGTTGTTCAATCTCTTGAGTCTTAATTTCTTCATCTATGAAATGGGAAAAATATCTACCTTAATTATTTCACAGAGTCCTTACAAGGCTTAGATTAAATCATTCATTTTTTTCAACAAATGTGTGATTCATTGAGCACCTTTTACTTGCTAGGCAGTGCTCTAGATGTGAAGGATAGAAAGAAGGAAAATATGTCCTTGGAAAGAGAAAATATATTGGTCACTACTCATGTTATTAAAAAAATTCATGTTGTAAGCCCTTTGAAGAGAGCTACTCTTTCATCTCTTGTGTTTGCATGTTTTGATACCTGGCACATAACAGAGAAGGGGCTAAAATATTGATTATATAAGTGAATGAATCACATAATTCATTTCCTTGAATGAACATTTTGTTCTCTGGACTAGGTCTTCCCTGAACAAGTTGAAATGAGTAACATGTGGGGGTAGTTTCAAGTTCTTGCTGGTTTAAAGTTCCACTTAAACTGGAACGTGGTAGTCTCACCTGAGATCCTTTCAAACCACAGCGATGGTTAATCTTTTAGTTGGAGTTTAATTCAATTTAGATTAGTATTCCCTTCATTCCACTTACCATTTCAACAGCATCAGCCTATTTTTGGCTAATGTCCTTTTCATGTTTGGTATTAATCTGAACTCTAATATTTCTTTTGGAAAGAAAGATAAATTCTTTTCTTGACATCCCTTTTTTCCATTAACTTTTAAAAAAAAGTCACTTCATAAATGTGATTTCAAACAGCAGGATTTTAATATTTCTACCTTATGGGAAGAGCATTTGGCATTAGCAGTGTTCCCACCACATGGCCTGGATTGCATTTAGCACACAAATTTCTTAACCTGGACACTCTGGCCAGTGATGAACTTGTAGACGTGCAGTTGGGCTGTGTTCACATGCTATTCTAAACTAGGTCAGGGGGTGGGCTGGTATCTTCTATACTCTTTTAGGAATATGGGAACACATGCAGAACTGTAATATCCCTTTCATACTGGGTCACAGAAATACTTTGAGGATTTAAGTCCCCTGTCTCTTTGCAACAGGTAAAAAGGTTATTCTCTTTGCAGCCCTGTTTGTTGTTAGGATAGCTGGAGGAGGCCTTGGTGTGCTGATGCCCAACCTTTTATTTGAATAATGGAAGTTTGGAGTTGAAAGGACCTTGGATTTGATCCAGGCCTGCCACCCATATTCTAGGCAGACAAAATAGAGGAGAAATGAAGAGGCTGTGATAGGCAGCACCAACAGGGGTCTGCGATGCTTTTCCTGAGGTTTTGTTTCCTACCCCCGGATTTGTATATACTATGTGAGTTTCGCCAGCTTTTGTGGGTTCTCCTAGGAGAAAGCTCACAGAATGCAAGGTGATACGCCATGTAAGATAGACATAGATGTCTATTTTATGCGCCCACGTGTATATAATTGTGTAATTTCCATTATCCTTTAATGCTTACATTGATAGTAATGTGTTGAGTTTGCAAATTTATTTCAAAGTCTTACAAAAGTAAATTCCATTTTCTTTTACTGATTTGTAGAGATTTCAGAGATTTCGTATCCAGCATGGCCAACAGAGGTTTGAGCTGGGCTTCATCATGTTCTTTAAGTTACTCACATGGCCCTTGGCATGTGTGCTTCTCAGGTAGCAGAGAGCACCCATTATTTTCCTATGTTTTGCGTTATAAAGTCAGTGCTACCCTTGCCTGCTATTAAAATTGGTTTTTCTTAGGCATGAGATGAATGAATACCAGAGAGGTTAAATATTTTGCTCAGAGCTTCACAACATCCAGTGACAAGTTGGAAATAAAATATACAAGCCTCCTTTTGTTAAGCTTGAACTCCCAAGTTCTGCTGGACCCCCAGCTGCTGTTTCCAAGGCTCCCCACATTCTTGGAGGCTTGGGAAACTGCCACAGATGTGTTCACGCAAAATAAGAGCCCTGTATCTATGACTTTTGCTGGGCAGGTCATGGAAGGAAAACACCTGTATTATTCATTTTCGGATTAGAGACATGGAGTGAGTAATATACCGCAGACCCCAGAGTTCCCCTGGCTGGGACACCGTCTTGTGTGTTTCATAGGATGAAAGTCCTTTCCAAGAGAGCCCTCTCTGAGTTCAGTTTTTTAGTATCTACACATAGACTGATTTCCCAAATTACCATGGCACACAAATAGGGAGGGGGGGAAATTCAAGAGCATCAGCCTTGCATTGACTACTTTATGCTCTATATTGTATTTTTTCAGAGTGCAAATTCACCTGCACCAGCGGTAAATGCTTGTATCTTGGTTCACTGGTCTGTAACCAACAGAACGACTGTGGGGACAACAGTGATGAAGAAAATTGTCTCCTGGTGACCGAGCACCCACCTCCTGGCATCTTCAACTGTAAGTCCCTCTACTTACCTTGGTATCGTTAAGTCGGATTCTGTTTTTTGAAATGGTTGGGAGGTGGGGTCATAGGGAAAGGGAAAGGATGTTGATTTTTGGTTAAGAAAAGAGAGTTTGTACTTTCACAAAGGGAAATTTTTTTTCTTTCATTATAGAAAGATGGTGTGTCTAAAAGTGGAAAATTCATTCTACTTTCAGAGATGGCCAGTGGTGCTGTGTTTTGGAATAGGCTTTGACTACTTAGAAACACTAACTGGATAACAAACTGAGGGGTTTGGAGGGGAGGGGGGTGAGGGTTGGGTGAGCCTGGGGATGGGTATTAAGGAGGGCACATATTGCATGGAGCACTGGGTGTGGTGCATAAACAATGAATTTTGGAACACACACACACAAAAATTAAATTAAGTTAAAAAAATAAAAAAAAGAAATAATATTTTGGGTTAGTATTCATGTCAGTTTTGTAGAAAGTTTTTAGAGTAATTTAAGATAATGATTTTAAAATTTTAAATAAGCAAAGAAAGATATTTGGAGAGTTCATAATTTGTCATGTAATTAAAATAAGAAAATAGAAAAATTTATATGGGACTTGAAAAAGGTTCTGATTTTGTGTTTTTCTGTTTGGCACTAGATGGAAAACAAGTTAAGTAAGGTGTTTACATGTGTGAATCCCAAGGCCGAGGCTTTGAGCATTTCTTGAACTTGAAAAAGGTGAAATCAGAGTTTGAAGTTCATCGATGTTTTGATCTCATGGTTTTTATGAAGAGAAAGGAGTAAGCAGTCCGCTTTGAAACACTGCTGAACTTCTCTTAGGAAACTTGTTTTCTTGAGCTAAGTGAAGTGGCTTAATGATGAGAATGTCTTTGAAATAACAGGTCCAAAAGAGATGTTTTCTCCTCTTCATGGGGTCCTACTAAAATCATTTGTTGAAATTTGCTTCTTTCCCAAGTTTTACTGCCATTATTTTGAAAAGTTATATATATTTTTTATTTACAGATTTCAAATTTTTGTTATGGCCATCAGACTGCATAAATACTAATACTATAATGTGAAATAAGAGGAGATTTTTTTTTTTAAAAGAAATGGTTTTCTCTATTCTTGCTTTATTTTAATATTGAAAGCAAACTCAGAAAATGACCATACCTAGTGAGATTGAAGCCTTTTATTTATGCTTGCTAAATTTTGGAGTGTAATAGTGCAATAATTCTCATCAAGTTTTTCTGTTGTCAGTTTGCTTTTTCTTATATTGACTGTCCTTAGAGTCCCATCTCTATACTTTGAGAAGACAATTTAAGGTTAAGAGTATACTTTCTTGGTGTCTGGTCCTTGTGTTTCTTGTGGTGATATTTTCAGAGACCTTGTGCCACATCTTGGTTGTGGAGAGCAGAGTTCCTTTGACTTTCTAGAAGCAATAACTGAGTAACTTTATGGTCATCCGTACTGTAATTTGCATAATGCTGATTGCCTGGACACAGGGAAAGGATCTTCACAGTGAATTGTCCTGCCTACTCCAAGTCTGCCTGCTGGGTTGGGATCCAGGCCACAGCACTCACCTAATAATGGGGCAGCTCTGTGACCTTATCTGCAAGATGGAGCATGAGAATGAGCATTGTAAGGATTAAGTGGGATGGTCATAAAGCACAGAAATGGTACTAAGCACTTGATGTAGGTCAACTAGACTCAAGTCAGTGGGTCGTAGAAGAAAAGAACAATGTAAAGGCAATGTTTTGTTTCTCTGGACTTGAGTAATAGCAAACACATTACATGATAAACTGTCTTAAAATCGTATGCTACTTTCACTGGATTGAGAGTTCTGTATGAAAAGCAGGCAGACCAAACCTTTGGCCCTCTAACCTGGGGCACTTTGGAGACTGTTTCTCTATATCTTGAAGGTGCTTCCTCTTCACTTCAGGGTAGTTCAGCTGCAGTCCTCTTACTATATTGAATCTTCCCTTCTCTTACCTTCCTTTCTCTTCTCTTCTCTTCTCTTCTCTTCTCTTCTCTTCTCTTCTCTTCCCTTCCCTTCCCTTCCCTTCCCTTCCCTTCTTCCCACCTCTCTCCCTTTTTCAAGAGTAGTACTTTCTGGTCTTTAAAGCCTATTTCCAGATAACTTTTTCATTCATTTTTAATGATCTGAATGCTTTAATTTTGCTTAAAGCTAGGTGAAGGAGTTACATCTATAAATGTCTCCACGTTGCCCAGGCAGCCACAAAAGTTTATCCTACTAGGAACCTTAAGATCCTGTTGACAAACTGTTGGTCCCTGCTGTTCAGATATAACTAAAACTTGTTGTGTCCTTTTAGCTAAAATGGGAGATTAAGGCAAAAACCAGGAGACATAAGAACAAAGTTTAAGACCATGGCTGTGGCTTCAAGTAGACTTGGGTTCAAGTTCCAGCTTAAGGAAGTGACTAAACCCCTTTAAGACTTAGTTTTCTTTTTTGTGTAAGGGGAAGAGTTCTCTGCCATATAAGGTTGCTGTGAGAATTTAAGTGAAATGATATACATGAAAAGCATAGTCTATATAATTGCATCATTATTCTTATCATCCTGTCTCATTGTGTGGCCATTTCTTGGGGAGGTGAACCACCATGGCTTGTGTCCTCTGTCTCTAATGCCAGAGTCAGTCTTCATATGTAACAGGACTTTGCAGGTATCCAAAGGTGAGTTCATTTTTACAGATTCTAGATGCTTCCTACCAACTTCTCCCTGCTCAGCTGAGGGCAGCTTGCTCTGATCTAGCCAGCAGCCCCCTCTGCACTCCTTTCCCCCAGTTCTTCAAAGGCACCAGAGGGAAGCTAGGTTCCCTTGTCATATGGGACACATGCTCTGAGTTTACTGTCACCGGTATGTTCTTTGTTGTCAGGAGTCTTTGGGAAGAGTTGTAGCCTCCTCGCTCTTTGTTGATGCCGGAAGATGATCTAATATTGAGTGAATATATTTTCTTCCCCATACCCTACTGGGCAAGAATGTAGAATTAACAAAGGATATGTTATTTCCTGTTAATAGCTGCATAGCTAGGGTTAGAGGCTCTCTATTTGAAAGTGGGTTTTAATAGATCTACCAACACATTTCCTCCAGTAGATGGACAGTATACCCTTCACAGAGTACTAACTCTGATGATGAGGCTCTCCTTCCTCTCTGCCTCGAGAACTTCAAATTCTACAGGAATTCTTAGCTATAGAATGTCACATTCCAGAAAAATACATAGTGCTTCCTCCTTGTTCCTGTTTAAGAACAAGATTCATTTACTTGACCTGATTTGTTCCCACCCATAGGGAACATTCAGTGTTCTGCTATTTGATTGTGCTTATGGTAAAGCAAACTGGAATCTTCTGGATTTCCAGATGAGCTAGACTCCGTTTTTTGCCTATGTTACTGGCTGTGAGCATGCACCATGGCTAGGATGTTTGGGTCATCTCTGTCTCATTTGATATTTACTAAAATTTACCCTAGATTAAAGTTAGAAAGAAAAAGTTACTGTCATTTGTGAGGTCATGAATGCTAATAATAATGGAGGCACTTACAGTAGCTCTAACTAGCTTTTCCCTTGAAAAAATGTTTTTGCAACCTAAACTGGGTGGGTTTTTTATTTTTCTGTTTTAACTTTAATGAAGAGTCTATTTTATTTGACAGAGAGAGTGCACAAGTAGGTAGAGCAGCAGGGAGAGGGAGAAGAAGGCTCTCAGATGAGCAGGGAGCCCGATGTGGGGCTCAATCCCAGGATCCCGGGATCATGACCTGAGCCAAAGTCAGATGCTTAACTGACTGAGCCATGCAGAAGCCCCTAAACTGAGTGTTTTTGACTGCTTTATCTGCTTCACTAACTATGGTTAGGTCATCCATTGACTGAGGTTGGTTTATTTTTCTATGAGCCTCAAAGGGTTTGCATAGATGTGGAGGACTAGGCTGTTGGTTGTCTCACAAGGAAAGAATTTTCCTGGATGCACTTTTTTTTAATAGAAGAGGAAAAATGTTGTCAGCCTAAATGCCAGTTTTTCTCATGTCTTTTCTCTTGGCTGCTCCATCAAAATATTGTACTTTTGAGCGCTAAAGATACAAATTATACAAATAAAATGACTTATTGTGTAGAAAAATAAAATTATTTTTATACAAATTATTATATTTACAAAAAAATTATTAAGTGCCTTGTTTGATCATTGTACCAGGAATTGTGTGGGATGAAGAAAAACATAGATCCTGTGACCGCAGTGCTGATAGTCAAGTTGGGGAACTGAAAGCTAAATACAAGCATAGCGTAGTGAGAGCTAAGCAGTTCTAGTATTTTGTGGTTCAGTAGGTTAGAGAGGATTGTTTTGGTTGGACGAGTAGTCATGGTGGCTTTCTGGAGGAGGTGTGCAGGGAGGCGTGGAGAGGAACAGAGTGTCAAGGCCAAGGATAGCACGATTGTGGGGAGAAGGATGGGGTAGCAGGTCGCCTGAGATAGGGTGGGAAAGGTAGGTTGGGCCCATAGAGAAAAGTCAATAAGTCATGCTACACTTTCTGTCCATCTCTGAAAAGCACTGAACTGCCTGTGGGTCTGCTGTGTGTCTGTGGGGGAGAGCTGCACAGCTCACCTGTCGCCCTGGGTGATGCTTGCATTGCTGCTCCCAGACTTTCAGTGAACCCTGCCTCACCATTCCTACCAGGCTGAGTATTTCCTGTTACATGACATTTTCAAAGCCCCTGTGCCACATCTTGGTCAGGGAGAGCGCAGAGTTCCTCTGACTTCCCAGAAGCAATCACTGAGTACCCTTGAGAGGAGCCATGTCCTTTGGGGAGGCTGGCAAAAACAACCCTTCCTTAAGCAATCACAGCTAAAGAATTCATGCCGCTAGACCTTAATAGTGAGCCCAAAGTTGAAACGAAGCCAGCCGTTAATCAGAACAACTTTCACTTTCAGCATCAGTGGAATTTCCAATTAACTGAGGGGGTCCGATTCAGGGAAATCGGGGAGTGGAGGGGCTCCCATCTCAACGGGAGGGAGAAGTTGCTTCTTTCTCCATAGGTGGTCTCATAAAACTCAATCTCAAAATCCAATGAACTAAAGCTAATAAAGTGTACCCAATTAAGCCAGGATTTTAACTTCAGGACTTTTGAAGAAGGACTTTTTTTTTTTTTTGGCCCAAGGCCATTTAGGGTAGTGACAACCAAATAAAATAAAATTTAACATATTAAAACCTTAGTTGAGTGTCTTCCTTCTGAAACCAGTTCTTCTCATAGTCCTCTCTCCACCCCCGCAACCCCACACTGAAAGGGACTTGCACCTAGGCTCAATTCACCTTTAGGCACTGAGCTATACTACCCTGTGCTTCACCTTCCTGTCTTCTGCTAGCTCTCTCCACCTGGCGAGTATGTTTGTTTGTTTGTTCATTCATTCATTCAGTTTTCTTAAGATAGAATTGACATGTGGCACTGTGTAAGTTGAAGGTGTATAGCATAAGGATCCGACTTACGTATATTATGAAGTGATTACCACAGTATTTTATATTTGGGACCAGGCTCATAACCATGGGGAAAACATACAACCAGGCTTCACAAAGACCGGATCTTTTATTTTTTTTTTTTAAACGTATATTATGAAGTGATTACCCCAGTATTTTATATTTGGGACCAGGCTTATAACCATGGGGAAAACATACAACCTGGCTTTACAAAGACCGGACCTTTTTTTTTTTTTTTTTTACTGAAATTATTTTGGAAAACATTAACAGCCACTACTGTCAACTATCCCGTCAGAGTTCATATTTCTTCAGTTGTCTCATAAATGTGTATGTTGTTTTATTCTGTTTGCAGTTTGTTTGAACCAGGATCCAAAGAGGCTCCAAATATTTCTCCAAGAGGGATTGATATGCCCCTCAAGAAATTTTTACTCTATAGTACACTCCCTAACTTCTTGTAATTTTTGGTAGAAGGGTCTGGGTTGTGTCTTCCATAGGGTTTCCATACTCAGGCTTTTGCTGACTGCTTTCTCCTGAAGTCACTACATGTGCTCCTCTAGCCCCTCTAATCCCTGTCAGTTGGTAGTTAAATCTAGAGTTTGAGGAGATTTACATTTGAATATTGTGTGTGTGAAGTGGTTTCACCAGCACCATTTTCTTCCTTCCCAGAGGCCCATTAGTCATGAGGGGTTGCAAAATGGTCATAACCTAATTCTGTCACTTTTTTTCTCCATTTACTAGTGGGGAATGCTTCTATAAAGTGAAACTCCCCATTAACTATGTGATTACCGTATCATATAGGATCAGTTTTCTTTACAATGAGAAAGTTCCCTGTCACCCTTCACAGGTAACCAATGAGATTTTCTTTATGTGTCATTATGAACTGATGAATTAAAGCATATCTTAAAAAAGATTTTATTTATTTATTTGAGAGAGAGGTCACCAGCAGGAAGAGGAGCAGAGGGAGAAGCCGACTTGCCACAGGGGGCAGAGCAGAGGAAGATGGAGAAGCAGACTCCCCACTGAGCAGGGAGCCCTACTTGGGGCTCCATCCTGGGACTCCAGGATCATGCCCTCAGTCAAAGGCAGACATTTAACCGACCCAGCTACCCAGGGGCTCCTAAAGCACATTTGATATATATATATGGAACGTTTTGGGAAACCCCTCTGCTGCACTTGGCGTGACCCAACACCCGGGTCTTATCCAGGATTCTAGATCTCCAGTGGCCTTTTTAAACAGGTGAAACTCCAGGAGTGGAGGGTCTGTCCAATTTCGCAGCACCCAGGAGCCTCTTGAGCTCACTCCCTCATGCCTGCTCCTTCACCTCACCCTGTTGATCCTTCATCTCCCTTGCACTCTGAGCTTCCTACAGCCCTGTGCCTCTGAGCCCACCACCTTCTGCTGTACCCAGTGTGCAGACCCCAGGGCTATACTCTGCTCTCCTAAACCCTGAGTATCCAAAGCTGAAGCAATGATTTTTTTTTTTTTCCTCCAACCCAGACCAGTTTCTCATTTGGCATCTTTTTTAGTGTTTTGGCCAGCTGCCTGTTATATCAAGCTGGTCACCCTTCCTCTGATCCCCTCCCCAAAGCCAGAAACAATTTCTCCTGCTCAGAACCCTGCAGCACTTGGTGCCCTCCCTAAGGTGCTGTCTGTTCTGCGTGATCATTATGTGTATACGAGTATAGTTCCCACCAGATAGTAAGCTCTTTGAAGGCAGGGGCTATGCTTATATCTTTGGAATACTAATACTGCTAACATAGCATGGGCAGTACATATATGGACACATAAGAAGTGTTTATTGTATTCAGTTGAAAACCATTTATCCTTCCTCTGCTATTTCTCAGCATGCTGTAGGATGACCTTCAGTGAACAGGGACTATAAGGTTTTCTGC
This sequence comes from Mustela putorius furo, assembly GCF_011764305.1. Taxonomy (NCBI): domain Eukaryota; kingdom Metazoa; phylum Chordata; class Mammalia; order Carnivora; family Mustelidae; genus Mustela; species Mustela putorius. Next base: position 5,587,002 of record NW_025422010.1, on the reverse strand, counting down.
GGTAGCCCTGGTGCCCACAATAGCATGTGGCATAAACAGCATGGTGCATGGCATATACAGCATACGGTATGTGACATGTGTAACATATGGTAATGTGGCCACTATATAGCATATAGTGATGGCATATATGGTATATAATGCATATAATATATATCATGTGGTTCATGGCCCTGTATGTATATACTGAGTGAATGGATGAATGTGATTATTTTAGAAAACTCGGGTCAGGTCAGAGGATGTAAAGAAATTTCTGTTTGCATGGTCAAGTACTCTGCCGATGGATCCAAAGAGTCAAAAATAATCTATACAGTCCTGGCAGCCTGCGTGATAGGACTCAGAAAGAGATGACAATAAGGTCTATCCCCCAAATCATCTGTCATTGCAATATATATTAGGTTACCATATACACCCAAACTAACCAGAGTATAAGCCTACTTTAATTTATCCTGTGACCAACAGTATGATAGACTTACTGCTTTTTGGAGGTCAAGGTTTCCCAATACAGCAACCCTCTGAATATCAGTCCTCGGCTTCTGAATATCCACATGCTTTATATGAAGGGCTGGTTCGTGCCAAGCCCGGAAGAGATGTGAAATACTTCCTGCAGGTCCTAAAGAGGCATAAGTGAATGTGCTAGAGTGTGTGAATGTGTGTGGTCTGTGCATACACGAGTGTGGAAGTATGGGAGTGTGTCTGTGTGGGCATGGTGTGTAGCTTCACTTACCTGATTAGTCCTACCAGGGCAGGTCCCAGTTTTAGGCCAATGCATCCCTAGCACCCTGAGTTTCTTATTACTCCTGGAGAACATATTTTCCTATAGACCCAATGTTTTGAACTGTGATTAGGGTCCCAGGCTAGCTCTATAATTTATTTAAAATATATAAATTATAATATCAAGTCCAGAGTTCCAATCCTGCAGTCATCCCTTACTGATTGTAGCTTTCAGCAAGTTGCTTCACCTCTTCCTATCTTGATTTTCTCATTCGTAGAATGATGATAATGATATTGGTATTTCCTTCAAAGCATTGTTCTGAGGATTTAATAAAATAGTTTAGGTGAAACAATTATAACAATGCCTGGTACATAGTAGATGCTCAATAAATATTACATTTACAACCCTGTTTCTCTGTTTGCTGTCTTTTAAAATTCATTTTGAAATAATTTTCAAATAATTAAGTTATAAAATTTATCCTTTTTATCATTCTGTCTCTCTATATTAACATTTTCATTTTTTTCCTGAACCAGTTTATAGTGAGTTGTAGACATCATGTCTCTTTACCTCAAAATCCTTCAATGTGTATCCTAAGAAAAAGAAAAGGTCTCTTTCATAATCATGACATAGTTACCCAAACCCCCAAAATGTAATGTTAGACACAGTACTATTTTCCAATATATATGTCACACTAAACTCTTGCCAGTTGCCTCAGTCATATCTTTCATAGATAATTATTTGTATTTCTCAGCAAAGTCTCAGCAGGAATACTGCTTGTGAGGAGTGTGCACTGGGGCACCTGTCAGATCCCTCCCACTCTTAATCTCTTAGTCATCCCGAATGCTAAAGAACAGAAGTGCACACCAGGAGCTCTCTGACCCTAGTTTTTTACCCACTTCTGGTTCCCATGTGTTTCATCAGAAACACTGCTCCCTTTCTCTGATGACCAGTGTGCAATGGGGGCTGGGGTGTGTACAAAGAGTTTATCTGAAGGCTTGCAGCTTCAGGGGTGGGGATAAGGTAGGCAGAGAGCTCACCTTACTGAGTGCCAAGTGTTTACATGCATCATCTCATTTATCAAAACCATCCTAGAAAAGTTCTCATAGGAAATAGTGCTCAGAGAGGTTAATTTATTCAGACTCACACAACTAGGAATCTGTGGTTAGGCTGTGGTTTTGTTTTTGTTTCTGGGTATTTTTTTTCCTTTTTTTTTTTTGAAGGTAAGGATTTACTCATCTGTTTTTAAAGATTTGTAGCATTTGGGGCTGGAGATCAAACAGGCTGTTATTATGAAGGCCCATAGAAGTGAGTGTTCTAAGAGCAATAATTTATATGACAATTTTTAATCGATCTATAGATGATGATAATCTTGGTTTCATCCTGGATTTTCAAATAGATTACAAAAACTTAACCCAGTCGTCCTAGTGTGTCAGGGATCATGGGTTTCTTCCACTAATTAATTAATTAAATCCTCCTTCAATTCTGCCCAGGTTGTGTACTATTTATATGATTTGGGGGAAATCAGTTTCCCGCTCTAACTTTCCCCATTGGGACAGGGTGATGACAGCTACCCTATAAACATGACAGACTGTGTGGCTCAAGCTGGACGGGACCCAAAGAGCGGAGCAGCTCTTTCTGCCTTTACTCTCCCCTTTTCACCTGCTGTGAGCCCCAAGAGCCCTCCTCGGCCAGATGTGGGCTTGCAGCTCTAGACCCCTTAATTCCCTCCTGATCTTATGTGCACACCAGGCCCTTCAGCTGTCCCAGTGAACGGAGGCCCCTGCCTGTTTCCTGGGCCCTTAAGCAACTCAGCAGCTTGGACCCTTGATACTGCTGACTGCAGGGAGGGAGGGACAAAAGTCTTCCAGCGTCTTGCATTGTCCTCACGCATGGCGGGGTGGCTCGTGTTCTGGAGGTCCCGCTTGCTGAATTCTGGTTTACGTCAGTCAAGGCCGGTAGGAGAGGCCGCTTTCAGTGAAGCAAGCTGTTCTACAGAGTGGTGTCTAATTTTTGACAGGGCTCCCCACCCCTTTTTCAACTCAAAAAAGGAAAAAGAACCCACGACAAAACAATTATCGACTTGTACGAAAATGATCCAGGATGGTATTTAAAACGAGGCGAGGAGAAGGGATACGCATCTCTTCAGCTGAGCGGGATCAAATTCCAGGTTATCTCTGGCAACATTCCACCTGGATGGGTTTCGTAGGGTGAGGCCGCCCCGAGGAGGAGGCACTAGCAGCCGGCTTACCCTCCTTCGCTGCTGAAGGCAGGGGGTGGGGGATGAGGGGCGGGGGGGGGGGGGGCTCTTCCCCGGCCCTCCCCTTTGCTTTGCTGCCTTTGTTTCTCCAAGACAGTTTTCGGATCAATTAAAATCTTGTCGGGTCTTGAAAGGCAATTCTGCCTTTTCAGATAAACAAAGGCAGAGAACAAATGGGAGGGAAAGTTTCCATAAACCTGAGGCATCATTTCCTCCTGCTGTGACACTAAATTTACGTGGATAAAAACAACCTCTTAGATTTACATTTTGATTCTGTGACTGCTTTCATGTGTGCAAGGGCTGTCCCACTTCAGAGGAAATTTATCCACTTCTTTAAATATTTAGTAGTCTAGCGTGGATGTTAATGAAAGTCTGGCGGTGCTATTTTGAGAATTGCAACAATGATAGTAATTTTCAGTGTCAGATTCCTGCTTCGCAAAGGGAGAGAGGGATGGGAGGAGGAGGAGGGAAAAATGGTTTCAGTTCTAATAGAGTTTGCCATCCGCTGGGCCGTGCCAGACAGATGGGTCATGAATACTGTCTAGACGCTCTCTGCCTGAGCGAAGCCCTGGTCTCTAAGGACACCCAATGAGACGCCGGCTTAAGTAACCAGGGAAAGTCGGGGCAAGCTCTCCTGTAATCAGATAGAAATCAATGTGGATCCTGCTTCCTGGGGGAGGCCGAGGGCTGCGGGAGGGGGGTGGTTCGATGCGGAGGGGGGTGTTAAGAGAAAGCACCCTCTGTTACTGATCAATTTCAGTGCAAACTTGACTAATATTAGGCATTAGGGAGAGCGTGAAAGGAGAGTTGTAGTATGATAACGCTATTGATTTAAACTGTACTCGGCCACAGAACGCAGAATGATTTAATTCAGACATGGTCCTTGGAAGGCCAGGGAGCAGAAAAGGAGGGTGACTTCTCGGAGCATTAAGACAAGGACACAGACCATTGGGTGACCTGTATTAATTATGGGTATTGATGAGCAGGGTACTAAGACTGTCCATCCTGTCTGTTCATTTTCTAGGGTTTAGCCTCTTCATTAAGAAGGATTTTAGAAACTCGCCTGGCTTGCTTTTGTTTCTCATGAATCTCAGAACTTTCCAGAGCTAGACCTCATCACAAGCTGCTGTGCTAATGGGGGTGTAGGAAATGAGATAAAAATCTCACAAGGGTCCTCCTTGGTCGAGCTCTAGGATGTGGCTACTTTCTGGTGGTCATTTTACCCCACATTTCCCCAGTGCCAGGAGTTTACATGACTTAAATAGTGAGCTTCTGTTCACAGAAACTCACAGTATAAATGTGATGGTGGCGGTGGGGAAGGGGCTATTGCTAACAGGATGAAATTATGGGGAAGGTGAGGGGACCACCAATGAGAAGAGCATGACTCAGCTCAGCTGCAAAGGGCTTCATTGTTGGGCTTGATGTAAGCATTTCATTTATGTGCCTTAGAAGACTTACCACAAGGGGTCTGCAGTAAAGCTCGGAAAGGACCATCTCTGAGTAATTGCAAAAATACAGCCGAAATCAACCATCATGTGACATGTCCCGTGCTGCAGAGACAGAGTTGACCCCCCCTCACCCCCGCCCCGCATGAGAGCAAGACTTCTGAATGAACCACCTGGGCTCATAGCTCTTTCAGCCACCTCTCAACCAAGACATGGGCATAGGCTTTTAATTTGGAAAAAAATTCCAACAACATGGATTTTTAAAAAATAATATATTTTTTTCACTCCTTCATCCATTCTTGTTACGTTCTAAGAGCAGAGGGCACAGTAGACAGTTTCTGATTCTTCCTTCCAGAAAGAAAAGGAAAATCAGTGAAGAAAAACATTCTCAAAGTACACAACTCCTGGAGAGGGAAGCATGAAATCCTGTGTTCCAGAGCTGCAGCCGTAAGCAGTGAGCAAGTCTGTCCTTGTTCCAAAATGTCTCTTCTCAGAAATATGCTGAGGTTGCCTAGAAGGTGTGGTGGTCCTTCAGAAAGGCACCTTCTTTCCCTAAAACTTTTGCCTGCTGTCCCCATCAGACTTTTACACTTATGGCAAAAGTGTTATATATACCCTTTAGATAACCTATAAGAAGTATCCCAAATTTGGCAACAAGTTATAATGTTGGGAGAGTGATGTCCGCTCACATGGACGGCCTTAGGTGTCTGGAAGGGGAACCACAACACTTGGCAGAACCCGCAACACCTCTTGGTTCTGATCACTTAAAATCAGAGAAACAAAACATGCATCTGCCTGTTTTAAGGACTCCGGAGATTTTGTGGGGTGGCTTGTGGGCTTATGTATGTGCCTTGGCTAAGAGAATGTGGTATTGTTCCCTCTTTTTTAGAAAAGGCCCCTGCCTTCACGTTGGCACACACCTATTATGGAGGGGTGACTAGGCATGTTGCCTCCAGATCTGTGTCTTTTTAGCAGGCACTCTGGGCTTCCATTATTTGATTTGATTCTAAAAAAGGGAAGAGCAAGGAACTTGAGCTAAGCCTCTGACCATTTTTCCTCCTTAGATCTTGGAGGGAAAGACCAGGTATTGCTCCTAGAAGGTACAGCAGTGGGTTTGCTCAAAACAAGCCTGTCCAACCAGTGTGGGTTTGAAGCAGGCAGCAGGCTGGAGTCTGGTGGCAGCTCTCTCTTATGGAGGGAGTGGCTGAGCCAGGCAGGGACAATTGTTTACCTCTCTGATGTGATTTAAGTCTTTGTCTGTGACTTGACATGGTCTTCCCACAAAAGGGCAACCAAGGAAAATGCGCTTCTTGGAGACACACTCTTCTTTCTGTTAGGTATGCTTAGAAGATAGGAATGTTGAGTGTTGCCTGTTCCATGGGAAGAGAGCTTGGCATGACACTAAGTTTTTAAAGGCCAATCTGACCTTAGGAGATGGGAGAATCTTCACTTTCTTAGACCTATCAGTGCATCCTGCTTACCCTCACAAGGCCATCAGGAGCCAGTGGCCAGAATCCAGGAACTACCTCCATGTTTGTTCTTATGTTGAGACATTTTAATCTGGAAATAACAGGAACTGATGGCTAGAGTAATTAGCTTCTTCCAGAAAACAAGATACCAAGACCAATTACTCTTTAGAAGTTGAAAGAGAATTAGTCATTGAAAGATAATATCTAGACAAGAAGCTGGAAAATGTTCTAGATACATATAGTGTAGTTGCTTGCAGAAAATGATGTACTGAATAGAAGCAACGTGTCCTTTTGGGGAGGCATATTTCATGGAGAGTATTTTTGTGAGTGTTGAATATGTAAGAGGCATCGGGGTGGGGTGATGGGATGGGTGTAGGTATACAGAATATGGTTTCTGTTTTCCAGCTGTTTCCATCCAGTGCTCGTGGTGGGACAGCTCAGGGCAGACTTCATCATGGGGTTTTCTAGAGAACTCTCATTTTCCTGAGAGGCAGGACAGGCCAGAAGCACAGGTGGGGGAATGGGTGTGCAGGGATGTCATGTAGGAATTGCCATGATAAGCCAGATTGCTTGGAGGTAAGGGATGATTTTGAGGAGCATTACTAGAAAAGGCAGGTTGGGGCCAGATCCTAGAAAGCCAGGGATATCAGGCCAAGTAGTTTAATTATCTGTCCTGAAGGAAGTCACTGAAAGTTTTTGAGTAAGGGAATAAGGTTATGCTACAAAGCAATTATATGCAGGAAGGTCCTGAGGATCACCTAGCCCAGTGCTTCTCTTTATAGACCTGGGAGCTTTAAACTCAGGGAGTGTAAATAACTCTCTCAAGGTCACAAAAATAGCCAGTGGCAGAAACCCTGACATGAATGCTTTCTATCTCTTAGACCAGTTTTCTTTCCTCTATATAATGGCTCCAAACTAACTTCAGGTGAGACAGTGACAGGGAAAGACAAAGAATGAAGAGGGAATCACCTGGAAGGACGCTTCTTCCCAAAATAGGTGGCCTTCGTGTGATCTTGGTATATGCCCCATGAGGTCAGAGACAGAGACATAACTCAGAAGGTTGTAAGAGGTGGTAGGCACCCAGTACAATCACAAGTGGCACTTTTCCAACAGTTGTTGAGTCTAGTCTATTGCTATGATATTTGTTAAGATGATGTAGGAAGGGATAGCTGCGTGGCTCAGTCCGTTGAGCATCGGATTTCAGCTCAGGTCATGGTCTCGGGGTCCTGGGATCTGGCTCTGCATCAGGCTCCACACTCAGTGAGGACTCTGCTTCTCCCTTTCTCTCTGCACCTGCTTGTGCCCTCTGTCTCTCTATCTCTCTTTCTCTCTCTCAAATAAATGAAATCTTTAAAAAAAAAAAAAAAGATTATGTAGGAAAAAGACTTTGGAGGAATCTGGGCAAGCCACATCAGAAGATGAATAGCTAGACAGTGTGCCCAACTTGGAGGTGTCCCTTAGTGTGGGGTGGCGCCAGCGTGGGCCCCACCTGTGCCTCTGCAGGCTCCATCATTTCTGTCATGTTGGCCCAGCACAGTGCCTGGCAGCCCTATGAGGCTCTCTGGCCATGAAGGAAAAGGAAGGGGGGAGGAGGGAGGGAGGCCCTGCATTCTTTTGGGCAGGGGGTGCCTTTGAGAGGTCAGTGGGTGACTCCAGAACAAGGGGAAGATCCCAGGGACAAGTCTTTGAGGGAGCCGGGATCCAGCATAGAGAAGGGGAGAAAACTCTTCCTGGGAAACTCGGTGCTAAGGGGGAGCAGTGGCAACATCTTGGTTGTACTTTGCAACTTTCTTTAAAATTTATTTTTTAATTTCAGTTTTATTGAGGTATAATTCACAAATAAAATTGCAAAATATTTAAAGTGATATTTATAAACACTGTGAAAGCCTTCCACCCCCCTCCCCCATTAGTTAATTATGGGTCCATCACCTCACATTTATCTTTTTTTTTCTTTGGTGAGGATGTCTAAGTTCTAAATTAAGTTTAAATTTGCCTCCACAAATTTTCTTTCTACAGTACAGGTCTTTCAACTGTAGTCACTCTCTTTCACACTAGATTCTCAGATCTTACTCATCTCAGAGCCTAAGTTTATTCCCCTTTACCAATTTCTCCCTATTTTCCCTGCCTTCTGGGATGCATGTGAGTGAGTTGTGTGTCAAGGGATTTTGTTGTGTGCAGATACAACATTTGAATAAGAACAAGAATTAAATGTGGTTTTTTTTAAAGATTTTATTTATTTGAGAGAGAGGGAGAGTGAGCGAGCATGAGCAGTGGGGAGGGGCAGAAGGAGAGGGGCAAGCCTGTTCCCCAGTGAGCAGGGAGCCCGGCGTGGGGCTCCATCCCAGGATGCTCAAGTCATCCTAGGATGCGCCGAAGTCAGATGCTTAATTGAATGAGCCACTCAGGTGCCCCAAGAATTATATTTGGAGAAAGACACAGGGTCCAGGTATTTTTCTCTTTGTAAACAGTTGATGATAGACTGTGTTTTGTTTCGCTGCTCATGTGTTTGGTTTATGTTCATGTGCATGCACTATGGAAATCAGGGAATCTGTGAATTGTGTAAAAACTCTGGGTGTATTGTTTTTGGAAGGGACAGAACACTTAATGATGTTTTTCTTGGACGACCAGGACTGACACTTGTTTTTGTCATGGATGATGGTGAACTTGTGCTTACTGGTGTCACAGGAATAAGTTAGAATAGAGAAGCAGCAGCTCTGCTACTCTGTGTAGTGACCTTAGATCTTCAGCATCTTGGGCCTGGGGTGTCTTGGTCTGCTGGCAAGTAATATGGTTTTGATCCTATAGTCCCTTGTGGCTCAAAACAGCACCTGAACTGGTGACTAGACATCTGTTATTAACTCGAATGAGGTAAGTATTGGACACAACATTTATTCAAGAGAGGTGTTTCTTGGTAAGCAATGTAATTACTTTCAGGTTTTTGAGAGAGGTGCTCATCAGGATAGAACTTGTCTACCGGTGCCCGCTCAAATTAGAACCTTCCTCTGTGTGATCAGCGCATTCATTCATTACAAAGTGCCAGGTGCTCCGTCTGCTTTTCCCACTGGTACCCCTTCTCATTACATCTCAACCTCCATCCCCAATATTGCTGTGTAATCTGTTCACTGGGGACAATAATGACGCAACGTGTGAATCCAGAGTCTGGCACCTAGTAGCACCTTGACAGAAATAGAAAGCTGTGATCTCAGCATTAAAATATGCTAACAAGCTGTAGGAGCTAATGGGTGCCGCTTTTACACTGCAGATGTTCATTCCCGTGCCTCTGCTGAGTGCGGGGACAGAACAGGAGGGTGCGCTGCTCATATCTCAGTGTCTGGTGGTAACTTCTGTTTACTGCAATGATACTCTCCATAAGGGACCTCCTGGCTCCTTTGTAAAGTACGCTGCCTTTCTGGGGCTAGAAATGATAGAAGAGCCCCCTTTAGCAGGACTGTTAGAGAGAACAAGAGAGCAGAGCCCATGTGGAGGAGAGATGTTAACGATAATGATAGGATATAGTCGTTTGATTAAAATAAATTAGATTTTGTGCTGTTTGTGGTTGATGTTTCTCTAGACAGAGTTTCCGAGCTCTAGAAGGAGGTTCTAAATGTGTTATATAAATGCATACAGAATTCTGGTATACCAAATTTAAAGGGACGATTTAAGTGCATTACGTTAACATTTAAATATGTAGAATTTTGAATTCCTCTCTTACAGTTCTGTTCTGTATTTGCTTCCTGGCTCATATTAACAAGTGACTCCATTCTGTTCATAATCTTTACTCTTATTAATGCCAAGACACACCCTTAGCTCCCCCCACCCTTTATTTTTTTGCTGTCACTTTGCAGAAGTCAACTGGATGAAAAGCATCGTCAGACTGAGTGGACAAGACAGCCAGGTGCTGTCTGCTGTACAGGGATAGTAGTGTTTGTCCACATTGAAGGATGACTCTCTCTGCAGGGCGGGTGGCAGGAGGGCATGCCTAGCCCATACTGGATGTCCTACCTGGACCTGCAGCTGGCAGAGATGAGGTGGACAGGATGCTGAGCGCCAGGGTACCAGTCTAGGGCACACACACAGCAGGCCTCGTCCAGAAGATTCTGGGGACCGGGGGAGCACTGCCTTCCTATGACAGATGCTGTTATATTGGATGTTTTGTGTTGCCTTGGACTACACAACTCTGAGTCCAGAGATAAAGGTCATGATCATTTATATATTCATCCATTCATCAGATATTCCCCTCTCATGTATACTTAGCTATGCATACCCAAGGTAGGAACAAGGCATAGGACCTAGTAGATATTCAACCAGTACTTATTATACCAGCCACTTTACTGGGTAATCCAGAGCATGGAAGACTTGGTGGTCCTCCCCTACAAAGGACACGAAGGACATAAAGTAGACTGATGCTGGGATACCTGTAAATACATAGTAGCCAGGGACCAAAGAGGAGTCAGAGCTGCCAAGGGAGGGCCTGGGGAGGCTCGGCAGAGGACCAAGCACCTCTCAAGCACATCCTGGGACCAGAACTCGGGTTGCTCCAGGCTCAGCAGTCAGGTCATTCTTCCCGGTGGGCACGTGGGCCAGGAACCCAGGGTCTCTAAGCTTTGTGAGGGCTGACACAAGTCATGGAAACCTGAAAAACAATCATACTGCCTCTCTTATAGGAAAAGAAGACCAGAAAATTGAAACGAACACATGTATAAGGTATAAGGTAACTGTACATCAGCTAGTTGGTTGTGGTTGATTATCTCATGGGGAATGTCGGTGCACTTCAGTGGCTTGGGGTGCATATGTGAAGCTCTTGCAGATGCTGACATGGCCCTGGGAAGCCTGTGGTCAGAAGAGGCTGGAGCCTGCACTGATCCCTGTTCTTGACTGAGAAGGTCCAGAAATACCAGGAGCTTCTCAGCATTGTTCCATAGCCCAGACATCCCACTGAGGACGTGTCCTCCTGACTTCCCATGTGTCCCCACTCTTCATGGAGGAGTTTTGAGCTTGGTCACTTTGTGCATGTACATAAGGCAGGTGCAAAAGGGCAAGTACTGAGAGGTGACGCACCCCCCACCCCCTGCCACACACAAGGGCAGAACATGTGTTTGCTCCTTTGTCCCTTCCGCAGCTCCCAGTAAGCTGCCCAGGAGCTTGCCTGTCCACCTCCCCTTCACCTGTCTCCAGCCCCACACCAGTCAAGGAGGAGTGGGCACAGAGAACTCCTGAAAAATGTGCACTGAACAGTAAAAATCTATTGAGAGGGGAGCCTGCTATGTGATAGTGACACGAATAAAGCCAGAGTCCCTGGTCTTTTGAAATTTACAGTTAGGCTTCGGTGATAAGATGCTTCTTCCTGTTAAAGGACAATAGCAAAAGGAAGGCAAGGTAGACACCCATTTCCTTACACACTGTCTCTGCCCCTTATTTGGCCAGTCCTGTGCTTCCCCCTCTGTTCCGTCTACAAAGGAATGTTTGCCCTCGTCCCAGAATCTAGTTTGCCAGCCTAGCCCTAACACATGCCAAGATGATCCTCACGAGACAAGACCCTCTTCCCACCAGAGAGGGGAGAGGACTCCCCATCACCTGAAGAACAGAACAGTAGGGGAATTGCCAAGGGGACTTTGAAAGAGAAATTGTTTCCAGTGGTCTGATGGATGGCACTCTATCAACCTATATATACACACCAGGAGCATATTCTTCTTCAGTGTCTCTCTCTACAGTACAGTTCCTAGCAAAATGTCTCACCTGCAGTCAAGGTCACTAAAATGTATAAATGAGGAGACTATGTAAAGTGCTTTGCTGTGTAGTAGGAAACCCATCATAGGTTCTAATTAAAACCACAGTCATCCCTTCTTCAGGCTTTTCTTAACACATTATTATAATAAGTTTAGAAGGATATTTTGTTGTAGCAATTCTTTTTTCTGCTTCGCACGTAGGAGCTACACTATGAAACACCCATCCTCTGATCCTTTACCCTCATCGCTTTTCCCTTCCCGCCCTGCACCCGCCCCATCTGATTCCCTCCTTCTCTTCTCTTCTTTTCTTCTTTTCTGTGTTTTTTTTTTTCTTAAACTGGACGATGATCCCTGCTGTCTGTATGTAGGGCTGTTTCAAATGAAATGTAGAGTGAAGGTTTCAGCAGAGCTGTTATGCCACAGGGAGGAAGAGTGAATTTCAGGGGGAGACCGAGCTCTCCAGAGGGTACACAGCCCTATAATGGTGGCTCCTTGACAAAGTAGATGTGGCCTCTCTCTTTCTGGGATCTTTTCAGACACTAGGCATCTACCACACAAGTCAATGAAGACTTTGAGGTGCTTAGAAGTAAAAATGGGCCCAAAATGCAGAGTGACTGTGTGATGTGTGTTGGTGGGTAGGCGGTACATATCTGTAGTTTACATTTTTGTTTATTTAAAAATGCTCTTCTGACCTTCTAAATTGCAAATTTGAAAGATCTGTTAGAATCCTGAGACGGCTTTTCAGGAACCAAGCCTCACTTATAAGACTCCAGCAACCACCTCTTCTTTCTGGATGCAGCTGTCCATCATTGTATTGTATTGTATTGTATTTTACAAGATTTTATTTTATAAGATTTATTTATTTAATTTCTTTTTATTTTTTGTTATGTTATGTTAGTCACCGTACAGTTAGTACATCATTAGTTTTTGATGTAGTGTTCCATGAAAGATTTATTTAGTTATCTGAGAGAAAGAGAGAGCGCACAAGCAGTGGGGTAGGGGTGGGGGGGAGGGAAACACAGACTCCCCCTGAGCAGGGAGCCTGTTGCAGCCAATCCCTGGACCCTGAGACCATGACCTGAACGGAAGGCAGACACTTAATGGACTGAGCCACCCAGGCGCTCCACATCTCTCCATCATTTTGAACAGAAATCCCACCGTGACTAATTCTTCTTGGATACCACTTACTAGACAGCAATGACAGGACCAATATGGTTTGTCCCTCCTTTCTTAAAGACTCAACTCCAGTAACCTTACGTAAAATACCCAGTGTTCTTACTGCACTCAATAAGAACAGAATGAAATTGCCTTTTTTCCTACAATCGGAAATATCACCTAATAGAGAAGATGCACTGCGGACTCATTCCCACAGTGTTACAGGTGCAAGAAAGAGATCGAAGAAATGAATCATAAGAGTTTCGTCTAAGCCTCTCTCTCCATTTTGTTTGTTTGTTTGTTTTGCTTTTTTTTTTTTTTCTCCTTTTTCCAGTCCTCTGCCTCCTCTGTGGTGTAAATTTTCTGCTTGGAAATTCTGTCTTAACAAATTGTTTGGACGTAATTTTTGCATATTAACACACTTTATATAGGTTTTCTATCTGCTATAAGAAACAATATGTAAAGTCAGAATAATGTGGCCACAGGAGGAGAAGAGAACAAGACTTGGAAGGAAATTTATTATCCTGACAGGTCCCAGAAAGGACCAAAGGATGGAGGTAGAGGTTGAAAATAAGTGGAGAGCTTGGGCCACAGCCTTTATGGCAAGGTTGGGCAGGGTAAATAGTTAGATTGGCTATGTCAAATAATTTTGGCAGGCTTTGGACTATAGGGGTAGTCTCTAGTTTGCCTGGTACCTGGCCCTGGGGTGACTGGGGCACAGGAATATTGCCTTCTGGGGTGGACAGGCCAGAGAGGTTTGACTCTGGATTGGTCAGTTTGCATATCAAAGGTGTGCTCCTGGCTGAGCCCTTTGGTAGCTCCAAGAATTGACTAGTCCTGGGAGGAGCAGTCTCTTCCCAGCTAAAAAGTTTTCTTTAAGATGTCATGACATCATAATATACAAAATAAATGTATATACTACATTATCACTGTACAGAGAAAATCTCAAGTACTATATCAAACAAGTCACAGCTTTAAAAGTATTATTTAGAGTGTATAAATTTGGGGCAAAAAAAGTCTATTTGTTAACACAAAGGGATTAATTCATCAGCATTTAATAAAATTCTCTTACTGCGTTGATATCAGACATTTACTAATGAACAACTAGGAAAATCCAAATTTTAATATATACAAGGATGTTTTTTGTAAAGTTATTTTATTATATATATCATAAAAAGTCATTGTCAATTTCTGAAAATGCAGTCTCTGGTCCTCTTGTGAAAACTGCAATGCTTTGATATCATTTTTGGTGGTTTAACATACAATTGAATGAATATTGGTGGTGCTAAGATGAATGGATGATACATTATAATTATATATTTTTAAGATGATGATAAAAGCAAAAATATGCATGAAATAAGCCTACTTATTAGTCTACCTTTTATTTTGAACCCCAGCAGGTGACTGTTCTAGTATGTGCTTCTTTTGATTTCCATGTATATGTGTAACAGGTCTCCTTATAGGGAGGCCAGTCATCTCACAAGAGCTTTCCATTGTTAGAAGAAACATGTTCTTGTTTGGCTCCCAGCAAATGGGGGAAGAATCACATATTTCATTGATGTGGTAAGAAAACATCTTCCAAGAACTAAGGGGCATCTTTTCATGGACTGCTAGGCAGGAGATGGGTCAAAAGTCAAGTGTACCAGTGGTTTGGGTTGGGATATGAATCAATAATTACCAAAATGACCAACTGTGGTGGGGGAGTAAGGGACTGACCTGAGTTCCACCTGAGAAGGGGAGACCAGAATTCAAAGGTGGTAAAAAGTTTTTTATTTCTTCCTGCATGTCTTTCTCTTTCTCTGAACATGCCTTGCCTGGGAGAGAGTGCTACTTCATCGGCCAGGAAGCACTACCTGCTACATGCCCACCTAGGCTGCTCTTTTGGGTAAGGCATTCCCAGGAAGGGCAGTGAAGCAGCTGGCATGGTATATGAGCCACTTTAAGTTCTCAGTGTTCTCTCTTCATTGTGCTCTTTTTTTTTCTTTTTTTTTTTTTATTACCGTGGATCCCTGTAACCCACATTTTGTTGGATTTTAATTATTTATTTAATCATCCCTCTCTGCTGGATTTTGAGTAATCCCTCCAGGGTATGGTCTATATCCTATGCATTTTTAGACCCTTCATGTCTAGCACAAAGCCTACCACGTAACAGACACTCAGTGCATGGTAATTTTGACATAATTCATATATATACACACACAAATATATACCAATGATTATATATCCATATATTGATTATAATTTCATTTTTGTAAACCAATCATGTAAATAGAAATGCAAAAACATTATTATATTTGCAGACATAAACCTAATTATGCTATTAATGTGGTTTTGGACCCCAGTCTCAGGCTGAAGAAACTTAATAAATTGTAGTTCTACAGGACTGTTCTATTCCTTAAACATATGTGATTTATTCTAAATTTTGAGGTTTACAGCACTATCTAAGGTTGCTTCTGTCACTTCATTACCTTTTTCATCTCTAAAAATTCACATTGTCTCCTCCTTCATGGTCCTGCTCTAAAGCTTGCCCCACAAGCTGCCCCAGGGCTCTCTGCTGTGAGGCATTGCTCTCTCAGCATGATTCCATTAGCACGGTAGGCCCTGACTTCTCCTTTGCAGTTTTCTTACTTTAGTGCTTACCCTACTGGCCTTCCTGGTTATAAGCTCCCTAAAGACAGTACTTAATAAATGTTAAGCGAGCAAAGCCATGAATCTTTGTAGAAAATAGCAAATTCCAGCACTGTCATTTTGGCCATTAGTACATGTTCTGATGATCTCTTTGTCTTTTACTAATCATGAGAGTTATAATTTCATTCATTTCTTTTTGAGAAGGGTAATTATAGTAAGTCTCCCAAGTGGATCAAGAACACAGCATCACTAAGGAAGGTCCTAGGCAGAGAGAGCCTAAAGGAAGAGCTTGGGGGCTCATTCTAAGGCAGGAGCCGTGGTACAAATCCACGTACGCAGTTGTATCAGCTTCCGCATGACAAGGCATTTAAAATGCCATGCAGGGAAAACAAAAATTAGCAACTAAGAAGGAAAGCTGCACATGAATTTAAAAGTGCTGTTTGTTAGCATGTGACATTTAAGACTTAGCTCTTCTTCTTTGGCTGGGAAAGGAGAATGGGTCTTATGCACGTATTATCATTTAGGCACATATCATTTATACAAGTCTCATCCTGGGCATCCTCCATGAGCAGGCTTGTGGCCATGCTGGAGTGTGTGTCTCAGGTGAAAATTAACCTGTATCCAATGGGAGCAGTTCTACAAATATGCTGAAACATTCATTGCATGGTTTTGTCTCTCTGCTTAATTACTTAAGTGTGGTAGACAGAATAATGTCCCCCCAAAGTTGTCCATGTCTTAATCCCTAGAACCTGTGAATGTATTACCTTTAGTGGCAACAGAGACTTTACATGTAGGATTATGCAAAAGACCTTGAGTTGCGGGAATGATCATGGACTGCCTAGATAGCCCCAAATGCACGGGCCTAAAAAAGTGGAGAGCTTTTCTTAGCTGTGGTCAGAAGGAGATGTGTTGGTGGAAGAAAAGTCAGAGAGATGCCATTGCTGGCTCTGAAGATGGAGAAAAAGGGCTTTGAACCAAGAGGGTGGGCAGATTCTAGAAGATGGAAAAGGCAAAGAAACATCCTCTCCTAGAGCTGCTGGGAAAGAATGCAGCCCAGTTGATGTTCATTTTAGCTCAGTGAGAATCATCTCGAACTTTTGACCTTCAGAACTGCAGGATAATATATTTGTGTTTTAAGTTACTAAGTTTGTGGTAATTCTTTACAACAGTAGTAGGGAACCTAGTATACATGGTCTTATGTATATACTGTTTAAGTAAAAAGAAAAAAAAATTCTACTGCTACATTTTCCTCAGTGTTTATACTATGTGAGAAATACAGACATTTACATTCACTTCAAGTCCACAAATTCTAGCCCAGCCGCTTCATTTTAGAAAGCATTTCCTAAGTTTCTGCCTTAGGTCACGTACACTAACAGTGACACCGACTTCACTTGAAGGACAGTGGAAGGTTCTTATAGGTCATTAGGAAAGGACATTATGCTGAAGAAGGAGTTCAGGGTCAATTGTTCAGTTAATTAATGTGGTTGAGATTCATTCTACAGCAACTACAGTTGATTTTTGAGCAGTGGGCTGACATCATGTCTACCATGACAGCAACAGCAGCTACAGCAATGGAACACAACTAATGCTTATGGAATCCTTCGCCATCCCCAAAGTAGACCCATTGTGTGGACCGACTAGAAACAAAGCATGCCAAGTGTGAGATAATTCTGAATAGGACAGTAGCAGTAAGACTGGGAAGCAGTCAGTCAATGCGAATACTCTTAAAACTTAAGTGAAGAAGGATAATCAAAGGACTGTTGAGCTGGTGGGAGAGAATCCCAGGGGAAGCTTTCAGGCGTCAAGTGAATGAAGGTGTGATTCATCAAACCATGCAGTCAAGGAGGAGGGTGCTTTTCAGGAGAAGGTGCCAAGTTTGGTGTAAGATAAGCTGAATTTTATATAGGACTGTGAGACATTCAGTGTCCTATAAGTAGTTAGATCTTGGAACTGATTTTAGTGATTATAAAAAAGAAATCTGGGAGGTATGTAATTGGGATATGTCTTCTTAATTAATGCAGAAGTCTTCTATGCCCAAGCCTTGAAAAGCTCTCCAAGAAAGGAGTGTTTTAGTGCAGCAGGGAGATGGTCCAGAAGAACAGGGCAGGCTCAGTTGTGGTGGCTATAAGGGGTAGACATGGACAGTGAGGACTTTGCCCAGAAATGCAAAGACCCCAAGCAAAGTTCTATCCAGGAACTTTTCTATAAAGAAGGAGCCAGATGGATCTGATCTTTTGGTGAACAACTTGCTGCCCAGACTCGGAAGGAGCATCATAATTCTTGCAAAGAGGTGTTCTTGGGGAGATCTGGACACTTTGGGTGGGGTTGCTATGGAGACTTCCCGCTGACAGACATGTCCAACCGTTCAGCTGCACTAACTAAGGATGGCTTTAAGGGGGAGTGGTATGTTTTCCGACTTGCTATTCTTAGGGACCGACGGCTGTAGAATCTTTGTGAAGCAATTGGTGATTCCCACACAGAATTTCTAGATTCAGGCATGATGTGTGTGTGCACTTAGGGAAGGGCTGCCACGTGAATGCTGACTTCTTCCTGAGTGTGGCAACATCCTTGGGCTTTGACAGGTGAGGACAGACTCTCAGGCTCTCTCCTTCTTCCCAATCCTCTTTGTGGCTACTCCTTTCTCCTCCGTTTTCCCTGACAGGAATCCTTTCTCCTCCTTTGAAAGGACACACTGCTTGTCGGGCTCCACTTGTCAGTTCTTTGCACCCTCCGCCTGCTGCAACAAAGGCAAAAACAAAGTCATGTGTGGACACATGACTGATGAAGGACAGGACACCACTGCCTTTGTTGCCTCTCAGTGTCGTAGCTCCATTCTGTTATTTTAATATTTAATCAGACTTAAAAACAATTCTTAACACATATTCTCATCTCTCAGATTGCCATTTTTTTGAGATAGTGACTTAACCGGTGTACATTGGGCCTTCCAGAGGCTCTAATTTGCATCACATAGTGTTCATGCCACCCACACAATTCTGATATTTTTTTCCCAATTCTGAGAAATGAACTTCAGGTCACGTTTAAGTTGTTTTAAGTCGTCCCCAAAATACTCTCATGGGTACTCTTGTGCGTAGGAAGGATGGCCCTGGCATGAAGACCTGGTGCCGAATGCCGCCTTTTCAGACCATCTTGACAACTACCATTCCATCTTTGGAGGAAATGTAGCAGCTAAGAAATATGTGCTGCAGAATAAGAGAAGAGGGCCCAAGATTTCTTTTAAAAAATGTGTTTCTTGTTTTCTGGCATAATTTTTACATTTATGGATAGTACTTCTCAGCCTTTCATGAAATTTCTGCCTCTTGTATGTGGAAAAAACAGAGGCTATTTTAAATGATAAAGACAGGCTTTAATCTAGTCCAAGAAACTGGGGGAAATAGACTTATTTTCTCGCTTTCAGCCCCATTTCCTTACCTAATGTTAAATATGGCTATTTTTCCTAATTTAGAGGGTTTTCTTTGTAGAATATGAATGATCTATTTACTGGGTAACAAAAAGACAAGCCTTTTAAGTACAAATGGAGCTTTGGAGATCTCTCAATTTGAAAGACTAATCTCTGCATAAACACAACTGTTTCTCCATATTGCTGGGAACACTCCATCTAGCTGTTTGGCCACATTTTCTATTATGGTTCTTATAAAATGAAACTATGGCTAATAGCTCAGCAGAGAAATATTTGGGCATGGTAGCAATAGGGATGTGTTTACATTGCCTTAAACTGTGTTGACGAGCAAAGAATAGTAATTCTCTATAGAAATTGATCTACTCTAATAAATAAAATTAATCATTGCATATTTTCATTCCCCTACATTTTTCTGAAATCAAGGCAACCCGTAATTTCATTTCAATGTTTTGGCCTTTTTTAATTAAATGTCTGGGTATACCTGTTACCTTTCAGGCACAAAATTTTATAACAAGACTTCCTTCTTCTTTATGTAAAACGACATAACATCAAGACTGTCTACCATAGAGAATAGTTTGGAGGTCACTGTATACCTAGTACCTTCTGCCAGGAAGTGCACCGGGGTATAGAAAGATGGAGCCATTGCATTCAGAAATCCCCTTTGGGGCTGACAGAGCCTGGACTGTTTCGAATTTCACATCCCTGTAGATGGGGCTTGGGAAACCCTTCTTCCCTTCAGCCCCACCCCCAAGGTTCTAGGATAAAACTGGATTAGTGAATTCATGGCTTGATAGACTGAAGAGAAAAATGAGGCTCTGTGCTCCATATTCATGTGCATCTGCCCCTCTTGGTGACATGCTAATTGCTTGGCCTGGGCACAAGACTAGGAAGCACAGGTTTCCTGTTACTCACACAGTGTGTCCTGTCTGCTGTGATGGGAGAAAGGCGAGTGAGGTGAACAGCCTGAAAGACATCACTGAGCCTGTGACCGGCAGGCAGCCTCTTAGATATAAAGTCAAATGATTGTTTTCTCTAAGAAGCTCCTTATTAAAAATCTACATAGCTCTTAATAAGCATATTGCTATTTTGTTTTATAATTTAAATTAAGTGGTATTTAACCTACATAATAATTGGTTTTTAAAACCTGGGTGTATCGGGGCACCTGGGTGGCTCAGGCAGTTAAGCATCTGACTCTTGATCTGAGCTCAGGTGTTTATCTTAGGATGGTGATTGTGAGCCCCGCGTTGGGCTTCACACTGGGTGGGGAGCTTCCTTAGGAGAAAATAAAAAACCTGGATGTATTTTATTTCTGTGATTTAGTTAAGTGGTATTCAGTTGTTGCTTCCATGTACGTGGTCAGTTTATCAAATAGCATGCATGCTCTTCGTCCTCATGCTGTATTTTTTTATTATTTTCAGATGAATGTGTTCAGGTTCTGTAGCATGTTGGGGTCAGCAATGAGAAGACCATGTAACCTTTTATAACTTAAAGAATCATACAATATCGAGAAATTAGCCTATAAGACTTAGGGACAAATGCACAGTCCTGAATGTTTTCAGCTGTTAAAATGAATGAAAGGGATGAAAATTGGAAAGCGTGGGTATTTTGAAGCATTTGACTCTGGACTATTACTCATTTATCATTTGATAGATCTTATAGCCTTTTTCTGGTTGAAGAGGGCAATATCTGGTGCCATTTATGCCCTCACTGGCTCATAATACCTAAAAACCATGTTACGTTAGGCATCAGGGTCAGTATCTGTTGGTGGAGGACGTGGAGCCAAAAGGAAATGGGATTTCCTAGTATGGGTTGTGGCTTTGCAGAGGATTTCTGTGGGAGACGTTAAGTCCATTTAGACAATTTCTTCCTTTTCACTAAAAGTGTTTTTCTTTAATTCTACAGCAATGCTAGGATATGGACATGTGTATAAACTGTAATGTTGTAAGTTAGATAGGCTTCTAACTAAAATATCAACTTCTTCATACTCTCTGTCCTTGTCGTTGCTTTATTATTTTTCCTATCACTTGCCACTAATTAACATACTCTATATTTTACGTATCTTGTTTATTATATTTTACTTATCAGGTTGTTATTCCAGGAAGGTAGATATGTTTGTTTAGCTGACTGGTGTGATATACCCTCAGTACATAGAATAGAGCCTGGGAGTATAATTAATATATGAATGAAATAATGAACTAATCTTTAAAATGATGCACAGAGGGGCGCCTGGGTGGCTCAGTGGGTTAAAGCCTCTGCCTTTGGCTCAGGTCATGATTCCAGGGTTCTGGGATTGAGCCCCCGCATTGGGCTCTCTGCTCAGCGGGGAGTCTGCTTACCCCTCTCTCTCTCTGCCTGCCTACTTTTTTTTTGTGATCTCTGTCTCTCAAATAAACAAATAAAATCTTTAAAAAAAATGATGCTCAGAGCATAATTTTTATATAGTAATACATATTTGTAATAATTACCCTTTGAAAAAATAATGAAGCTGTAGTTCAACATAAGAAAGTCAACCAAAGTAGTATACTGCATTAATAGAATGAAGAAAAAAAATATGTTCATCTCAATAGACACAAAATAGGCATTTGATAAAATCCAACATCCTTTCATGGTTAAAAATATTCACAAAAGCAGGAATAGAAGGAAACTTCCTTAACAAAGTAAAGGACATTTGCAAAAAACTCACGCTAACACCATACTCAGTGGTAGGAGACTTAAGGCTTTTCCTATAAGATCAGGAACAAACAGGGATGCCCTCTTTGACCACTTCTATTCAATATTGTACTGGAAATTTAGTCAGAGCAATTAGACAAGAAAAAGAAGTAATAGGCATCCAAATTGCAAAGAAACTGCC
Organism: Mustela putorius furo; assembly: GCF_011764305.1. NCBI lineage: Eukaryota > Metazoa > Chordata > Mammalia > Carnivora > Mustelidae > Mustela > Mustela putorius. Next base: position 5,565,341 of record NW_025422010.1, on the reverse strand, counting down.
CCTTATTTGCAGATGATATTCTCTTATGTATAGAAAATACCAAAAATTCTACAAACAAATTTACTAGAGTTAATTTGTAAAATTCAGGGAAGTTGCAGGGAAGATTAACACAGAGAAATCCATTATGTTTCTACACGTGTGCAATTAATGATCTGAAAAGGAAATTAGGAAACTAATAACATTTTAAAATAGCATTTAAGAGAATAAACTACCTAGAAATTAAAACAAGTAGGAAAGACATGTACACTGGAAACTACAAAACATTGCTAAAAGAAATGTAAAGAAGCCCTAATTAAATGGAAAGATATCACATATTTGTGGGCAGGAAGACTTATATTACTAAGATGTCAATATGACCCAAGATGATCGGCAGATTCAGTGCAATCTCTATCAAAATGCCAACACCCCCCCTTTTTTTTTTCAAAAATTCAAAAGCCAGTTCTCAAATTCTCGTGGAATTGTACCAGATCCTACATGACCAAAATAATCTTGAAAAAAGAACCAAGTTAGAGGACTCGTAATTTAAAAGCTTGCAAATGTACAGTATTCAAAATGGGATGGTACTGGCTTAAGAATAGACATATAGACCAATGGAGTAAAATTGAGAGTCCAGAAATATATACTTATATATCTGTGGCCAACTGATATTTTATAGGGATGCTAAGTTCATTCAGTGGGGAAAGAATAGTCTTTTCAGCAAATGGTACTGGGACAACTGAATTTTCACATGCCAAAGCATGAAGTTGGAATGCTACCCTCATACCAGATACAAAAATTAAGTCAAAATAGTTGAGTGATCTAATTATAAGAGGTAAAACCACAGAATTGTTAGAAGAAAACATAGGGGGAAATCTTTATGGCCATAAAATTGGTAGTAGATTCTTAGATATGATACCAAAAGTATGAACAGCCAGAGGAAAAATAGATAAATTGGTCTTCATAAAATTAAAAACTTTTGTGCATTGAAAGACATTATCAAGAAAGTGAAAAGACATTCTACAAAATAGGAGAAAATATTTGCAAATCATATGCCTGATAAGGGTTTTAATATGCAGAATATAAAAGAACTCCTGAAACCTAACAGAAAGACAACCCAATTCAGAAACGGGCAAAGGATGGCAATAGAAATGATAGACAAAATAAAAAGACAGCTTCAAGAACATGAAAAATATTTGCAAATGTCATCTCCAACAAAGGGTTAATATCGAAATAGATGAAGAACTTTATACCACTCAATAGCAAAATAAAATAAAATAAAATAAAGTCCTAAAATGGGCAAAGGACCTAAATAAACATTTTCCAATAAAATATACTAATGGCCAAACAGGTATATGAAAATGTACTCAGCATCACTAATCAGAAGGGAAATGCAAATCAAAATCACAGTGGCATACCTCACACCTGTTAGAACGGCTGTCATTGAAAAGACAAGAGATAACTTACGCTGGTAAGGATGTGGAGAAAGGGAAGCCTTGTGCGCTGCTGGTGGTATTCCATGGTATAGCCACCATGGAAAACAGTGTGAAGGTTCCTCAAAAATTAAAAATAGAATTATCATATGATCCAGAAGTAGCACTTGGAAATAGGCAGTAGTCTCTCCTTACCTGCAGTTTCACTTTCTGCAGATGTAGTTCCCTGCAGTCAGCTGCAGTCCAGAAACAGGTGGTCCTCCCGACATAATCAGAAGGTTAACAGTAGCTCTATGTCATACGCCTCTATCGTTCATTTCACTTCATCTCCTCATGTAGGCATTTTACCATCTCGTCTCATCCTCAGAAGGGTGAGTACAGTACAGTCATGTATTTTGAGAGAAAGAAAGAGAGAGAGACTGGTCATATTCATCTAAGTTTTATTACAATATGTTATAATTTGTTCTACTTATTATTAGTTATTACTGTCAATCTCTTACTGTGCCTAATTTATAAATTAACCTTTATCATAGGTATGTTTATATGAGAAAAAACATGGTGTGTAGAGGGTTTGGTACTATCCACAGTTTGTGGCATCCACTAGGATACTTGGAATGTACGCCTTGTAGATAAGGGCGGGGGTTGGGGGAGAGCTACAGTATCTGAAGGAAACAAAAACACTATGTTAAAAATAAATCTGTGCTCCCATGTTCATAGCAGCATTATTTACAATAGCAAAGACATGGAAACTACCTAAGTGTCCGTCAACAGAGGAATGAATGAATAAAGAATAAAGAAAATGTGGGTTGTATGTGTTTGTTGGGATATTATTCAGCCGCCCCAAAAGAGGGAATTCCTGCCATTTACAGTAACATGGATGGACCTTGAGGGCATTATGCTAACTGAAATAAATCAGCCAGAGAAAGATAAATAGTATATGATTTCATTTATATGTTCAATCTTAAAAAAGAAAAAAAAACTCAAATAGAGATCAGATTTGTGGTTACTAGAGGTAGGGGTTTGGGGGATTTGGGGAAAGGCAGTCAAAAGGTTCAAACTTCCAGTTACAGGATAAATAAGTACTCAGATGAAATGTACAACACGATGACCATACTTAACACTGCTGTATGGTGTATATGAGAGCTGTTAAGAGAGTAAATCCTGAGAGCTCTCATCACAAGGAATAGAAACCATTTTTTTCTTTTTCTTTTTGTATCTGTGTGAGATCATGGATTTTAGCTAAAGGTATTGTGATAATCCTTTCACAGTGTATGTGAATGAAATTATTATGATGTACGCCTTAAATTTACACAGTGCTGTATGTCAATTATATCTCAATAAAACCAGGAGAAAATTGAAAATAAAAATCAATAAAATACCATAAAATGGGCTAATGACTTGAATAGATATTTCTCCAAAGAGGAAATGTAAATGGCCAAAAGCACATGAAAAGATGCCCAATATACTTAGTCCTTGGGAAAACACAAATCAAAACTATAATGTGATAGCACTTAACACCTAGTACGGGGGCTATAATAAAAAATCAGAAAGCAATGATAGGGATGTGGAAAATTGGAACCTTTGGGCATTCCTGGTAGGAATATAAAATTGTACAGTTGTTGTGGAAAATGGCTTGTTATTAAGGCTCAAAAGCTAAATGTAGAATTACCATCTGATCCCGCAATTCCATCCCTAGGTATATATACCAAAGAATTAAACACCAAGGAACTCAAACACACATACACATATACATACTACATACATACATATATACTAGTGTTTATTGTAGCATTGTTCACAACAGCCAAAAGGTGGACATAATCCAACTGTCTATCAGCTAATGAATGGTTGAATAAAATGTGATATATCCACACGATTATTCAGCCATAGAAAGGAATGAAATTCTGATACAGGCTACAATATGGATGAAACTTGAAAAACATTTTATAATAATAAGTGAAATAAGCCAGGCATAAAAGGACAATTACTGTTTAATTCCACTTATATGAGGTTTTTAGAAAGCCAAATTCATAGAGACAGAAGGTAGATTAGAAGTTACCAGCTGTGGGGAGGGAAGAATGGGGGCTTAGTGCTTGCTAGTTACAGAGTTTTTGTTTGGGGTGATGGAGAAGATGGAAACATATAATGATGATTGTTGCACAACACTGTGAATATAATTCATACCACTGAATTGCATACTTAAAATGGTTTAAATGACAAAATGTGTTATATACTTTATACCCCCCTAAAATAGAATGGAAATAATGTTGTGTTTTATTTTTCCTTCTGCAGAATTAGTCTTACAGTTCTGGGGATCAGAAGAGATGGAGTAATAGGCTTTCCCTGTTAGGATTACATATGATAAGAAAGTAATAGTCACTAGATCCTTTATATTCAGAGGAATGCACTTGAACACTTTTGCAAATCTTTAAGTACGAGGCTACAGAAATGTTTGTAGTGTCTCCTGGCTTTCTCCAGAGTCATGTTTACATAGAGAAATAAGTGCTTACTGTATCTTCACCCTCAAGCTTAATGGTCACGTTTCATGAATAAACAAACTTTCCAGCATTTAGCTGGCTCCCTCACCAGCTTTGTGGTTGTACCCCAGTCTTCACAGTTCATGACTCTAACTTGTACAGATTTGTAAAAAGCAAATGGCCTGGACCACTGGAGCACAAGCTTTGTGAGGGGTATATGAAATCATTTTACACCCTGCCTAGCCTAGAGTATGAATTCTAGAATTATTCCTTGAATGAATGGATCAGTAAGTCATTTTCTTTTCTTTTCTTTTTTGTTTTTTAAGATATATTTATTTGAGAGAGAATGCACCTGAGTGGTGTGGGGGTGGGGCAGAGGGAGAGCATCTCAAGCAGCCTCCCCACTGAGCACAGAGCTGGAACCGGCCGATCTCATAGCCCTGAGATCATGACCTGAGCCAGAAACTAAGAATTGGATGCTTGATCAACTCAGCCACCGAAGTGCCCCAGTACGTCACTTTCAAGTAGTCAAAATCACAGACCTTAATCTGTCAGCCCTTCTAGTTTTTCTGTATGGTATTGCTTTTCAGGAATATGTTTTGAAATTAAGAATGCACTCTGAGAAATGGGGTATTTGATCTATAGTGATGACACTTCCTCTCATTCTGAAGTGGGGCCTCTGAGAGCTTTCCTGCTGCTCTTATCCACTGTGCAGGGTGCAGGAAGACTGGGGGCAAGAAGATTGTTTTCTCCTTCCCCAGACTGATACCTTACCTGTTGGCTGCACAGGCACCTGGTGGTCCTCACTAGTACCCTACCTTCAATCATCCATCCCCAACCAGAGCACCCCTGAGAGCACTCTGATGAGGTGTGTGGGCTATCACAATGGCCCCTTCCTTTGCTGTTGACTCTACAGCCACACCCACTTCTCCATGGCCTGGCTGACCTAGGTAAAGAATCTGATCTGCACACAATGTGTTGGAATGCCACTGCTGTGGATGAAATAGCACACTTGGAGATATTTTTGTGAAGTCCTGTAAGTATCATGACCGATGTCATAATTCGTATGCAGCACTTTTCACTGATGGTTGCCCCAGTGGCTCTTCGTGGTCTTTCTGACTGGTTTTTCCAAGGGGCTGTACACTGATGTCTGTCTCAGACCAAGGACTTCCCCTTGTAGCCTCAGAGTGACCCAGCGTAAAGAGACATCTGTAGGAATCAGACTCATAACCTTGATCTGGCTAAGGCAATGTGCCAATGATAATAGTGAGCACTGATCAGGTTCTTCGCCTTTGTAGCCTGTCGCTGTGTATCTGCTAAATACAGAACAGTGATGGTGGTAAAAATGTGGAACACTTAGCCTACCATCAGAAAGGAACAAAGCACTGTTTTTCTTTTTTAATGGGGAAGAGAGAGAAAAAGGCTCAGACACAGACTGCCCAATTTTTTTGTGCATGATATCACTCTATGCTCTGAGATGCAGAAGTCCTGGGGTGTTCAGAGAGTTTGTGTTTCCGCTAAGTTTGCAGCTACTGCTGATGCTGCTGTGGCATTGAGACCCGTCAGCCTAAGGGCACTGGAGAATGTGGCAGAGTCAGATGTTGGGGGCAGCTGGAGGAGGAGAGGAGGGGTCAAGGCAGACTTGCAAACCTCACAGCTGAGCCTGACACAGCCCCCAGATCCAGAGAAACTGGGTGCTCCCCAACTTCTTGCTAATCACTCACGGGTGATGCAGCAGTTTTCTTGAACAACACTGTCGTTGTTGTTCAAGGCTTTTATGGCGCTTTTGGCACTATAGGAGACATTTACTAAATAATTTATCCCTTCTTGTTCTAAGAGTTCTCGTAAGAGAAGGTCATGAAGAGAAGGAAACTCAGCTCCTAAAAGCATGGATTTTGACTTTCTACTCAGAGAAACCAGACTTGGGGCTTGAGCCGGAGGATTTGGTTGGGTCAAGCTTGTCATACCCACTAAAATCGAAGCCTCCCACCTACCAGCAGCCTGCTAGGACGGAGGGTGAAAAAGACAGGCCTGGCGGACGAGGTCTCTTGCTGTTTCGGCCAGCCGGTCCGCAGACGGTGTGCTTTCTCCTACACCCTGCCATCTCCAGGAGAGCGGCCTTCTGAAGCCCCACAAACCAAGTCAGTTCTTTGCCTTCTGAGATGCTGTTGAGTTCATTGGAACCTGGAAATGTGACAGCGCTGGCCTGCCTTGTTTTCATTCAGGTACCTGAAGGGAATGGCCAGCAACCTGGGCCGACAAAAGGAGTCATTTAGGCTTCAGTTTCAGATAAAAGACTAGAGGTTCATGAAATGTTCCGACATAACAGTGTAGCTTCTGTTCTGTGCTGTGAAACACATTAGAATATGAACAAAGGAGCAGCACTGTGGAATCGGCAGGATCCTGACCCTGCCAAGGCTGTGAGCCAAGTCTGAGGATTTGGGCGTCCTCGGAGCTAACACAAAATCCACCTGACAGCCTCCTTCACCTGATTCATTCTCCTACCCCCATCCTTTCTGTCTCGTTACCTTAATTTTCACCTGCCTGGCCTTCATGTTAGCTGGAAGGTCATGCAGAGAAAGTTTAAGGTCAAGTGCAATAAAATGATTTTATTTATGAATCACATAGATTCCTGGTTGACGCACTACAGAATTTTGTATTATCTCATGAATAATCTTGCTCTTCGAATCTATTCCATCTTTGTTTTCAACAGATGAAAAGGGGCAGGTTTCATTATTTACAATGGGCATTTATGAGCAAAAAATGCATCACTTTCCTTGGGTAGCATGTAGAGAAGATTTTGTGGGTGGGTACATGTCTTTTGAACAGATTTTCAAGGATTATGTGAATTTTCAATATGCTCATAATCTCAATATGTCAGTATCGTTCTCTGAACAGCATTTGTTTGTAGAAGCCTCCATTAATTAAGCTTCTCAATGGAAATGAATATACTTTACGGGTATAAGGTGAATGCCACCAGTGCCCCCCTCCCCTCAACGCATCAGATAGGTTTAAACACTTGATCACAGAATACCATTCACAGAAGAAGCAAACCTAGTTATAACCTAACAGTCATATACCCGGTGAGTTGTGTTCTCTTCATAATGGAGACATTAAAATTTGTTTTCATCTTCCCCAGGCTACAGCCCTAGACAGGAAAGGGAGAGCACGCTGCCTGGCCTCTTCCTGCCATTGCTAACTTCTCTAGTTGTTGTAGGCACTTGTCCATAGTCAAGATGTTTCTGAATGAGTACACTATCCCCACCAGGCAAATTCAAACAGTTGGTGGGAAGTCCTGAGGTCAGACTGGATTTGTCTGGCTCAAAGTTTGCTGGTGGCAGTTATAGAGGACTCAGGAAACATTTAGGAAAGCGTGTGGCCATAGGAGTCCAGGCAAGGGGTTGGTTCAGGATTCCTCTTGGAATCTGTTCACTGGCAAGACTATGGGTCCTGTTTGGTGTGGGGTTAAAATGGTTCATGGAACAGAGACAAATGCCATGGTCTCCTGGGAACTACAGTCTGGGAGCTGAGTTTGCTGTGGGTCTGGTATGACTCTTTCCAGTTTCCAGAAAACCCCCAAGTAAAGTTTAGTACCAGTTGAGTACTCACTTGACTTCAAAGGGAAATAGAGTAGACTGGTGAATTCAAGGTTGTGAACATTCATTTGCTGTTTTCAATTCTAATTTTGCACTGTTCCTTAATGCATCCATTTTAGGCTGTGTTGCTCTTCTCCCTCCCACTGTAAGAAATGCCAAGCCAGGAGTGGCTGTTATGCTTTACATTAATTAATGTAGTGTGTTTTGTGGCTGATGTCCCACACGGCTTTATATTTTATGGTATGTGTGAGCTCCTGTGACCCTGTTTTTAAAACACATGGGATCTTACGCATAGCCAACAAGACCCTGCCCCTTTCCCCCAGCCTGAAATAACAAATATATATGGAACAATTGACTCACAATAACAGCAATGTATAAGGACATGCTAAACTGTGGTATTGACAGTTAAAGATACTTTCACCAGAGGTACAGAGGAAAGTGGTGTGGAGAGGTTGTGATTGTATGTGATGAATGGACAGGAGAAGAGAGGACATTTTTGGGAAATAATGTAAAATAACTTAGGCAAAGAGACAGAGATGGAAATGAAAATGGTACGATCATGTGTATACAGGACAGTGTTTTGATTAGAATTGAGTGTCAGGGGTATGCACTATAAATTGGATGAATCGGAGGGACCAGACAATGAAGGATCTTTAAACCTGTAATGGCATTAGCACTTGATACAGAAGCAAGCGAGAACCTTGATTATGAACCCACGGACTGTAAATTCCTTGGGGGTGGGGGTGGGGGGGGGGGTGGGGGTTCCCTTATATGTTGTATGTGAGACGTCGTAAATTGCCATATTTGGTCACATCTGGTAGACATGTGTTTAATTTGGCATACCCACTGTTACTTCTCAGTGTTTTAGAAATTATGAACACACTGCCAACATTAAAAAAAATCAGGGGACTTCACATGAATCCAGTCAAATGTCTTCTCAAAAACTGGGAAGGTGTCCCGGCAGTTGGGCCTGCATCGCTGGTGGTCCTTGGTGAGGCTCCGGTAGTAGCTGGTTCTGTCTCCTTCACAAAGAGGCATGAGTCTTTTGTGGTGTTGTGACTATGGCCCTGTCTTTTCCATTCAGCCCAGTTTACTCTCTGACCTCACCTGCTTAGCAGCTGGCGGTGAGGGCATCTGGCCCTAGGTATGGTCTCCCGCAAATGTTTGCCTGGCCTCATCTCCTTAAATGAGAGGATGGAGTGCTGTGAACAATACTTGCATTACATTAGATTCGGCCTTCTATCGGAAAAACATCCTCCATGAGCATTTTTGGTTTTGTCTTTTTTGATGTGTCAAGAAAAGTTACTTATATAAAATGGTTCATTATCTATAGAAAATGGTTCAAGGTGTCAAAACAAAATAAGCCCTGGGATGTAACATACAACATGGTGATTATAGTTAATAATACCATATGATATATTTGAAAATTGCTAAGAGAATAGATCTTAATAGATCTCACCACAAGAAAACTTATCTGTAACTCTCTGTGGTTAATGGATGTTAGCTAGACTTACTGTGGTGATTGTTCACCACACATATGTATATTAAATTATTATGTTGTAACACACAAAACTAATATAATGTTATATGTCAACTGTATCGTGATTTAAGAAAAAAAAAGGTTACTTAAATCAGTTTTTACAAACATGTTTGAATTTGTCCCCACAATGGACTAGGCCTTTTAAGAGACTGAAGTTATATTAATGAATAATTTAATAATTTGGGGGAATTTTCTGAGGTAGAGAATAAAAGAAGGAACACCAGGAGTAAGAAACCCTGATTGTGCCCTGACTTTTCCCAAGAGGGAAACTTCTTTTAAACCTCACTTTCCCTTCCAGCAAGACTGTGGTGTTAGACTTCCTTTCCTCAGTCTGAAGGACCAGAAGAGGTATTTGTTGCTGGGACTCATGGTCAGAAGAACAAGCTGAAGGAGATGTCCACATGCTGGGAAACACGGACTTGCCTGAGAAGGCAGCCAACTGCCATTCTTCCATGACCACCTACCAATCTCTATAACCAACGAAAGAAATGAAAACAATGGTAGGAGTGTTTCTAGAAAAGTGCTTCCTAAACTGCTTTTCTTTTGTGAACTCTGTCCCTCAGCAGTTGCTGGAGGCTGAAAGTTGGGGTAAAGCCCAAGTCTGGGAGGTAGAGAGGCTCTGAATAAATCTTTGGGAACAAAGGAGAGAGGGAAGGCTGAGGGTAGAGCTCATGATATGGGATTATAGAAAGAGGACTGTAGGCATTTCTTAGTCCAATCCTTCTTTTCATAGCCAAGAAAAACAGTGACCTAGAAAGTGAGGTGTAGGGTCCAGGGGATATCCAGGTACTTATGTGCCCCCCAATTCATTGCTCCTTTTGAGAAGCTGTATTCACTTTCAGGAAGGAGAAAGCAGCTGCACAGGAGACACACAGCCCTGCTGATGGGCAGTAAAGTAGAATCTTCAAATTGATGTAGTGAAGGACCAGTGCCGTAGGACAAATCCAGCAGGCACATCTCACTGGTTAGGGAAAAGGTGGCAGCAGCTTATTCTCAGTCCCTGACGCTGATGACCCATCTCAAGTCAACTGAAGGTGCCAAAGGCACATTGTCTTCATTCACCCATTCACTGAACCCTTCATCTGTTTCCTTCCCTGTGCTCAACCTAATTCTGATAGTCAGATGCAGTGGAACAATGATAAGAAAAATGTTCCTGCCTCTGGAACCTGGCCCTTCCTCACTGACTCTGCCTGACCTCAGACCCTTATTCTCTTTCCCTAAGACCTTGGTGACCCCACGGCTGAGAACCCACGGCATTTGCAATACCTGGGGTATTTTTGGAAATTCCGAATCCCAGGAGCCATCCCAACCTCTACTGGGTTATAGACCGCACTTCAGCACGGTTGCTGGGTGATGAGTGTGCACATCCAAATTGAGATACGCTGTCCTAGGTACTCCCCCTCCCTCCACTGAAGCATCTGTTCTTCCATTCTGAACAGCAGCCAGAGTTCTGATTTAAATCAAAATCTTGCTGGGGTGTCTGGGTGGCTCAGTTGGTTAAGCAGCTGCCTCTTGATTTTGGCTCAGGTCATGATCTTAGAGTCCTGAGATCAAACCCTGTGTCACGCTCTGCACTGGGCATGGAGCCTGCTTAAAGTTCTCTCTCTCTCTCTCTCTTTTCCACTATCCCCCTCAAAAAAAAAAAAAAAAAAAAAAGAAAGAAAGAAGGAAAGAAAAGAAAAAAACAAAGACAATGAATATCTAGTTATGTCAGTTCCTTGCCTAAAATCCTTGTTTGGCTCCCTGTTGCTTAGCAGATACAAGACCCACTTGACCGCCTGGCAACCCTGGTCTCCTTTGTAAGACCTCCTGAATTCTTTGCATTGAACTATACTTCCTGAGTGTTTTACTCCCCTCACCCGATTGACTCAATGCCCATGCTTGCTTTAAGGCTTTGCGCAGACTTCCTTCTGTGAAGTGTCATGTCCTCTCCAGGCTCATGTGCCTGGTTCGCTGATGGTCCACCTGATGCCTGCTCTCCGTGTGGTCCTCAGGGCAGGCTCTGATCCTAGCGTGGTGCTGGCACAAGCAGGTTCTCAGTATGTGTTGGATGAGTGAATGGTGGTGGAAAAGGGCACCAGGAGGCCTCAGCTCAATAGGAATATTATTCTGTAGCTTAACAGGCTGCTTTGATGGTGTGGTGATAGTTCTCATACATTAAGTGAACCATTTAGAAAAGAGCCACAGTTGTGGTTCCCTTTTAGACCTGGAGTTGAACATTAAGTTCTCATGCAAGAAAAGCTTGAGAGTCACTGATGTTATATGTCTCTTTGCCTGGAGGGTGCCATGCTTTTAAAACACTTCTGGAGAAGAATCCTGGACAACAGTGCTTGGTGATGTGGGCCTGTGTTTCATAAATCCTAGTCTGAGTGTCTGACCCAAGGTAGACAAAGCCCCAGTACTCTGATGTCTGAAGCCGCTAGATCCTGGGATTCTTCATAAATGTCTTACCTGTTACTGTGATATAAACCTGTTCCCTCTGACTTTGCACTTTTAGAGGTAGAAATTGGACTCACAGGCCCAAGGGAAAAGGAAGAGAACTTCTACTCCCTGTAGTCAGACTCAGCTCTCAGGAATTGGGGGTCAGCCAGGCCATGGGGGAAGGAAAGAAAGAGTAAAGGGAGAGCCTCGAGTGCACACGGAGGCTTTAGTGAAGCATTTCTCTGTTGATATCAGGCATGCTTGGGAGAATCCAGATGCAAAGTGTGGAAGGGATGGAAGCCCAGAAGCATATGTACTCACAGGGGATTTAAGCAAACGCAGTAGGTATTAAGTTGAGTTACTTTTTTAAAGAGTGGAGTTCATCATATAATCGTTTTCAGGATTTATCACAAAAACAGGTCTTCAAAAGCTAAAGATTTATTCTAATAAGCATGATTTGGTGATTCTGGCTTCTTCATTTTAGGGAAATTAATCTGTCATCACGAGATTATGTTGCTGTCTTTCTTCTAAAATAACTTGAAGTGAAACACTGTTAAATCGCATAAGCACTAACTTCACTGTTGTCATTGGGTCTTTCTTCCAGGTTCAGTTGACTGTGGTAGAAGAGGGTCGCCTCCCACAGGGGGCTCCCTGGCAAGTGTTTGCACCCATGCTAGGATGCCATGTTCTGTATTCTTGCTACGGTTATTGATTTCTATCTTAAATGAGTCTGACTTGCAACTATGTAGTTGTGATTTGGAAAGAAAATTGGGCTTGCTTTTTCTCATTAGGGAATTATTTGACTATTTCAGCAAAAGAGGGAATCCTATAGTAACTTACAGCAACTAAGATAAAATTACTAAAAAGATTTTGAAATACACTATTGTGTAAATGTCCAGTGTTTTCAGATTTTTGCCCTTTATTAAAAACACCCTAAGTAGAGCTTCATATCGAAGGATACTCTCAAAGTTAGATTTGGGCCATGACAAGATGTGTTAGGAATGAATGGCCTGAAACAGAGCATAGAAAAATCCCTCCAGCCACATCTTCACTGATGCTCCCCACATTCATGCTGTCCCTGATGTTAGCCAGAGAGGCATGGCCAGCACAACATCGAAGAAAGAACAGGTAAAGATCACCTAAGCAAAACTTTAGCCTTCTGGCCAAACCCGGTTAGTCTTCCCAGGAAATCTGATGTGGAAGCTGTGAATGCGTGTGACTTTGGGCCACAGACTAACATACCAGCATGGGCTGGTGTGTGGCTTCAGTCCTCACTGATACCGTATGTAGCTCTCCTTCTGCCTCCTACCTACTGCGTTTGCTTAAATCCCCTGTGAGTACATATGTTTCTGGGCTTCCATCCCTCAAGATGGCTTGAGAGTGAACACACCTGCCAGGAAGAGGTAGCCTGGCTGAGGAACTGTCAACAGGAGAGTGTCTGGGAGTGGAGAGTCACCAGCCAGATGCTTCCCTCCCTCCCTTACTTGGAAGCCCTTAACTCCATGACTGCCTTCTGGGCAGACAGGGTGATTTGGACTCAAACCTGAGTAGGCAAGGCTTCTCTACAGACGGAGGCTGAGGGTTGACACTGACTGCTACAGCAGTGGCTTGATTTCTTGGGGGACATGATGACAAGGCTGAGCATGTGTCCCCACCTGCTGAGAAGAGCCCTAGAGGCCCTTGAGCTGTTGTCATAGTTCCTATCCCTGGCATACACCAACCCCTCCAAACACACACCAGTCCTGTGCACTTACCCCTATCACTCATACTTCTTCCAGGTACAACCTTGATCTGTCCCTGGACATCACCATTTATTTCTTTGTTCCCTCCAAAAATCTTTATTAAATGCCTGCCCCATGTCAGGTCTCTGCCAGGTGTGTGGATTCTGCTGGGCTTCGGATAGGCCATCTCGTCTGTTCCTCCATAGCTCTTGCAATCTGTGGGAAGAGGGGGGCAGTTAGATAAAGAATTAGAAGAGGGCCCTGAATAAGGGGCTTCCACTGGAGGGGCAGGAAAGGTCTCCCAGAGGAAATGACATTTAAGCTGGGATGTGAAAGATAAGTAGAATTGGAGGCAAGAGAGTGGCATGTGGAATCCCACAGGGGATGAGAAGGAGAGAGAGAGGACAGAGTATGGAGGAGGGTTGGGGGGTGGGGATGAACAGACAGGTGCAAGGCTGGGGAGGCCCAACTCTTTGGGGTCTAGGAAGGGGAGAGAAGTCTCTGCAGCTGCAGGTGAGAAGGCGTGGAGGTGAGCAAGCGCAGAATGATGGATGGCTTGCTCCAGGAAAGAGATGGGAAGTGGGACCACAGTGAGAGCTGGGGGCCTACAGAGGAGGGCCAGAGTGGGGCATTTCAGGGGAGAACCCGTGATGGATGGGTCCAGGAAGCTCTACTGCTCAGCATCATTGTCTTTTAGGAATACCAGCCTTCCAGTTTGTGCTTGACACAAACCGCCACTCTTACCGAACAAACTGGATGAGAGGCTATTATAAGGACTTAAATCTCTGAATTCTCCCCATCTCCCTTCAAATATAAAAATAGAACTTGCCAAGTTACACAAAAGGGAAGGAACATGGGGAAACTTGAGTGTGATGCTGGGCCAGAGGTGTCCCATGGGGGTCCAGGGCCTGGGCTGACTGCAAGGTGATGCTAGCCTGAGGCCCATTGGTTTGCACATCATGGAGAAATGTGGGACACAAAGTGAGTGAGTTGATGGCTCCAGAAGGTGGCTGGTGATGAGGTGACGGAGGTTGCTCAGTGTCTGATGGGCCTTTGGGGCAGCTCAAGGTGAGGAAGTGCTTGTCATCACCTCCTGTGGGAGCAGTGATAATTAGTCTGGGTCGGGGCTGCTGGTATCGGTCCTCAGCCCCTGGTGGAAGTGTCCATCTGTGCACAGTGAGCCCTGAAGCATGAGCTGCAACTCCAGGTCTCACCGGGAGGGAAAGCTGAGCCCTAAAGCCCTGAGGAGCACCTACGTAGCCTAACGAGATGGGGCATCAGTTCTGGAAAGGGAGGAAGCTGGAAGACGCTGGGGCGGAAATGAAGGAAGTACTCTCTCGGTCAGTACTTGAAAGGGTGTACGAGTCTGAGGTAGTGAGCAGGGATTGGTAGTGAGCAGGATGCCTTTCTGTCTTCTACAGGAGGACTCCTAGGCACTGGGGTGTTTGAAAGGCAAATGACTGGAAAGATGGCAAACCGAGGGAAGGAAGAATTGCTTTTTATTTTAGAGTTGCTTGCTTCAGAGTGGTACTTCAGAAATTTATGTATTTGGGAAAGGCCAAATTATTGTCCCCAAATACTGAAACCATTTAGAGCCCTTCAAAGCAAACACAACTGTTATACTTTCAGATAAACAAGATTAGCAGTCCCTCAAAGTAATAAGTTTTCTGCCTTTGAAATCACTAAATGGAAATGTGTTGCAAAGTCCGCAGGTCTTCTGGGTACTTTCTAAAGGTTCAGGTTGTCGTTTCTTTTTTGTATCATAAGAATTAGGACACTTAGCGTTGCTAATAAACAATGAGTTTTGGATGACCTATATGTGGTTTCGCAGAGTTGGGCCAAGCCTGCCCCATATATATATTTTAAACTAATACCTATTTTTAAAAAAATGTATAGTAAAGACAAATAGTTCTGTAGTACTACTTCAGAGCTCCTCGTCTGCTTTCTGAAACAGTTGTGGGTGTGTCTGTGTATCAGAGAAAATGGTATTTGCATTTGAAAGCGCCCATGGAGTAAAGAGATGCCTGATGAAGCAGATTGGAGAGGTTTGGGAGTGGACAAGACCAGAGAGAGATGAGTGTTCTCTTTTCCATAGGAAAAGAACTATAAACAGACTGGTGAAAAGAAAATCAGTTAAATACCAGCTTTTTGATGATGAGAAATCTTGGACTATAGATTTTGCCCTTGAGTTGAAAGGTGGAACTTTGGAGATGTCTGGAAGTTGACAGTTAATAAAATAATATATGAGCCTGGTATGGAGACTTAAGATGAAAGTGTCATTCATTCATTCATTCATTCATTCAACAAATATTGAACACCTGCTATGTACCAGGCACTGTGAACAAAACAGACATTTTGGTGCAGGGAAGGTGAGGAGTGCTTTGGAGAAAGCAAAGGAAAGAATGAGGATCACTTCAGATCAGAGGAGGTCTCACTGAGGATGTGACATTTGCATGATAACCCAAGGTGGGTAGGCAGTAAACCAGGCAGACATAGAGGGAAAATGTCATCCAGTGGAAAGGCCCTGGGACAGAGCATGTCAGCTGGACTTGAGGGACGTCAAGGAAGCAGCTTCATCATGGGAGAGTGAAGGGCCAGATCCTGTAGGGCTTCAAGCACCACCGAATGAAGGAGTCTCTTACTCTGAAATGAGGAGTCACTGGAAGATTCTGAAAAGAGATGAAACACGATGTGACCACAGGGTGGTACCTGTGAAGGGGCAAGAAGTAGTGGGTATACTTTGAATGCTGAGTCAACAGAATCTGCTGTGGACCAGATGGATCAGGTACGGGATGTGGGAGCAATGCGGGAGACAGGAAGGCTCTAGGGTTGTTCACTTGAGTTCATGGAAGGATGTAGACATCATCGACCAGGACGGGGTCACTGTGGTGCTGGGTGGTCTGGATTTGGACATCTTAAGTTTGTGATTCCTGATGAACACCAGGTAGTGACTGGGATGGGCCGGACACTTGATATGTCTGGGCTTCCATTGCCTGAAAGGAGAAGGAAGGTGAAGAAAGTGGGTATGGAGCTGAGGAGGGGCTGGTGATATAGTTTATACTACTCTGGAGTTTTCAATTGATTTGTCTTATTAATAACAAGTGGGGTTTTAAAGTTGTTCACAGTTTTTATCCAGAATGTTCTGATTTTCTTCTATAAAACTCTCATTTGTCTTTATTTCTGATAATACCCTTGCAGGCTGGACAGAAAAGCATTTTTTTAGGACCCTAATTCATCTCTGTTCTGGGTTGTTTCCTACCCCGGCCACCCCCGTCACCCCCCGTTGGAGCAGCACATAAGAAATGTCTTTCTCCAGAAAAGAAAGGATAACTTTTTTACTTCAAAACAACTTCACAGCTCTGCTCATGATTTAGCATATGATTTGCCTGTCATGTGCCTTAAACCCTTGTCCTAGGGACAGAATAAATCCAGAAAGTGCCTTAGGCAGCATACCTAAGGAGGAGACAAGCAGAAATTGCCAGAGTTACCAGAAGTCAAAATTGACTTGATTTTCTTAGAAATCAGTGTTTTAGTCTGGATGTTTAATGACACCCCCTCTCCATACCTTCCCCCCCCCTCTATCCCCAAGCAGCTTATACTTTTATTATCATATCTCTAACTGCTCTGCTTGACAAAACAATGTGGTTGATAAACCGGGGAGGCTGTTGAGGCCAGGTGGTGATCAAATAGATGACTAGAAAGAAATAGTAGGGAGGGAGGTAAGGAAGAGTTTAGATCAGTAACAAATCACTTCCTCTCACAGATGGTTCCTTCCTCTGTGATGTGAAAACAGAGGGCAGAAGGGGTCTTGGAAGGAACCAGCTCCCTCATTTTAAGTGAGTTTTAAGCCACTTGCCCAAGGCCACACAGATTGTCAGTAGCCAGACCTTGCTGCAACTCTGTTTTGGCATCATTCCTCTGCTGTTGTCATGGTATGTGAAAGCATAAAGAAAGAGAAACACTGGTAAGGGAGGAAAAGAATTCTTTCCATTTAAGTCACAAAGATCTAAGAGCCTGGACTGGAAATTTTGCCCCTCCCACAGGAGAGCGAGGGGCTTCCCTTCAGGGCTGGTGACCTGCGTCTCTCAAACCTTGGAAATGCCCAAAGGTACAGCAGAGGGGAGTCTCCTCCTCCCTAACCCCTTCCTACTGAGGGCTCTTAAACTTTGCCCATGTTTCCATCTGGGTTCCTCGTAGAACCCACCCAGGGGGGCTCTGTTGAGCTCCAGGCCCCTAGGCTTAGCATCTAACTAGAGTTGCCGTGACTCAGGGCTATAGTTAAGGAATGTCTTATGTGTTCTGAAGATCTGAGCTTTGCCTGGTATCCCAAGAAATACGTTTTCTACTTTTGAAGCACCTTGTCCTCAAGTCTAGTCTTCCATGTGTACTGCTGAAACCTTTGTAAAACACGTGCCCTGCCCCTGCCCAGATAGACCCCTGGACTTGAGGACTGTTTAAGGTCGTCACTAAACCATGTGGCTGCCCAGCTGCTGTGTTGAGAAGGATTGTAATCTGCATCCACTGGGATGGAAAGGAGCACCAGTCTTGAGTGCACCTGCCACAAGTTGGGGCAGAGGGCATGAGCCCTGTGTCTCAGGTCCATTTTCCTGGCCCAGTAGTCTTGAAGAGGTAAATGAGACATGTTTGTTGCTCATTTGCTAAATCTAGGCACTGTGTATATTGTATCATTTAATTTTCTCAGTCTCTGTGAGGGTGAATGTTTTTAGCTCCATTTTACTGATGAGGAATCAGGCTGAGACAAGAGGTTAATGGGGGGATAGGTCATTATCTAGGTCTCACCCTGCAATTTTCCAGCTCTGCCAGTTCTGAGGCCTTTTCCTCCAGGTTCTGGAAGGGTTATCTGTGTTTTCACTGAGGACCTGCCCTCCATAATGGACTCCAGACTCAGCATGTCTGTTCTGTCTCCTGTTGGTTTCCCCCCACCCCACTCCTAAGCTGATCCATTGGACTTGGGTCTGGCCCACTCTGACCAAGCCTACCAGATATCTGCATTCTCTCTCACTCCATTCACGAAAGGAATTCTCAGCAAAAACTCTAAACTGCAGGCACAACACAGGATTTTGTTTTGATAGTCAACCAGTTTCTTGTTAAATTTTATGAGTAATACCCCCCCACACACACACCCTTTCTATTTCACTGGTGAGTGTTCTCCAGAAAATTATTCTCTCCTCTCAGACTTAAAAAGATACAACTCTGCCCCCACCGTTGCCCCAGTAGGACAGTCCCCAGTGCACATACCCAACATAGGTGCCTTCTTTGATTCTTCAAATGAATGTCAGCTAATCTGATACTGATTTGGATGTGCTGGGAGGTAGATTTAAATATCTTTGATATTTAAATTTCAGCCTTGGGTACAGCAGTATTATTATACATTTTAACACTTATGATAGAGGATCATTTTATAAAATTAGAACATAACTTTTATTTCTGTAGCTCCTTTAAAACCTTGGAAAGTCACATTACCTAATGGAGGTGATCAGTGGGGACACCAACTTCATATTTGGAGAAATATTATATCTAGAGCATATATTCAGCCAGTATTTACTGAACAGCTATTATTTGCTAGGTACTGGACATCTAAAGATGAAAAGACAAACCTTCCTTGAAGGGAGCTCCTCGGCTGGTGGGAGAAGTCATGAGAACAGATACTTTCACTACAGTCTCATCCTGGTATCTGAAGCTGCTTGGGAGAGTCGGGAGGGTTTCATGGAGGAGGTAGCAAAGCTTACTACATATGGTAGATAGAGTACCACCTGACCCGCCTGGAAGCCATTCCTCGCTTCCTCCTGAATGGTCAGAACTTGGACTCTGTAAGAACTTTCACAGCTGGTCTGCGTAGATCAAATGACAGACCCAAGTGGCACCTTAAGTTGGTTTTTCACTCTGGGCTTATACAACATCCTTTGTCTAAGGAGCCCCAGGGGGTTGCTCACTGCCTGTTTTTCCGGTTATGAGCATCTGCTTCTTCAGCCTCGCTGGGATCCCTGGAAACACTTCCACGTGTATTGAGAATGGCTGTCAGCGTGCTTATCTTCTCACAGCCAACCAAAATCTCCTGGGGGAGTACTCACATTTCTTATCTATGCTTTTGTTCTCTGGATGGACATCTCGCCTTGGTGTGAGGCAGTGTAGTCGGGCAGTAAAAACACAGATCTGGGAATCAGTAAGTCCCAAATTTGAAGCTTGGCCCAGCGGATGTGGCCAAGAAAGCTTGGCCACACAACTGACCGCATTGTGGATAAAGTACAGACGGTGTGAAAATGGCGGCTGCTCTTGTCTGGATGTTAACCTGGCCCAGTGCATGGCCCCAGGATCACCAGCCCACGCACCAGAGTCTCATTACTGATGTGCTCAGGTGCTTCAATTTTAGTAATTTAATCATTTCCCTTCATGTCACAGAGTACTGAGTCCTGCATTATATAATTTTTATATTATGGCATCAGGGTAAATAAGTAATAGCACCACACAAAAATAAGAACAGAAAACATCAACTGTGGCTGAAAATACAAAATGATAAAGCCTTATTAATTGCTTTAAAAGGGGCCTTTTCTCTTCTTTTCTTCTGGTTTATTTAGTTTTATAGTAATATGGAAGCAGCCTCGGCTAAAGAAGATGTGGATTATTGACAATTACCCATGGTTCTGGGATGCATCAGCTACTTGGAAATATCAAGAACTAAGAAGCAATCCTGGAAACTGAATTTTAACCCCATTATCTACTCTCCAAATAGTAATGAGATGGGGCTTCAGAAACCATCTAATGAGGAAATAGTTACTAAATATACACCATTATTTCTCCAAGGGCTCTGAGTGCTGTTAGCGTGATGAGTGCCAAGTATGAAAAGCACTTGCTTGTTGCAGTCATAGGTCCCTGGGTTATGTGACATGGTATGGAATTTTCATGTACAAACTTATTTTCTACACATTTATTTTTTGTTAGTATTACTTCTTTATGACTTTTCCCCTTAGTTCCTTTCTCCAAAGGATTGGAAATGTGTTGGGTTGGCTAATCATGAAAACAAATAGCAGAGTATAATTTAAAGCCATCTGGAAAGGTTAGGAATGGGTTTTGTCACATGCACAGGAAGCCCTACCCCCTCCAGGAGAGGGGATCTAAGCAGAGTGACCAGAGCTCCTTCCACCAAGGAGAAAGAAGACACCACACAGAGATGGCTAAAGAGAAGATTCTGTACACGCCTTTCCGCTGTTTACAAAACAAATGTTCTTCTGAGGAACAGAGGGAAGAAAAGAGATCTCATTTTTATGTTGTCATTCTGTTTTTAAAATTTTTTATTGTGTCAGTATGTCCATTAGAAAAGTGCATATGTCAAAGGCTCACTGTATTTTTTTTTTTCCACCCATCCCCACCTACAGAGCTCCCGTGAGCTTCTTTTTCATTGGAAAAGTAGGAATGAAACTGCTGGGGCCATTTCCACTCCAGCCAGTGACCAGCAGGGTTATGAGAATCTTCCGTCCTCTACATACACCACAGTACCTGCTATGGTCAGGCTGTTTCCTTCAACTGTTTCTGGTGGGTGGGTAGTAGTAGTTCATTGAAGCTTTAATTTGCATTTCCTAGATGACTGTGACCTTTCCATGTGCGTATCAGTTATTCTGAGTTTTCATAATTCTGTTTTTTTTTTTTAAGATTTTATTTATTTACTTGAGAGAGAGATAGTGAGAGAGAGCATTAATGAGGAGAAGGTCAGAGAGAGAAGCAGACTCCCCATGCAGCTGGGAGCCTGATGCGGGACTCGATTCCGGGACTCCAGGATCATGACCTGAGCCGAAGGCAGTCATCCAACCAACTGAGCCACCCAGGCGTCCCTCATAATTCTGTTTTAAATAGAGATCTTTCTTTCCTTAGTAGAATTTCTGTGAGGGAGATCATTGCTCTTTCATTCGCCAACCGCAGTCCAGTTCCAGAAACAGAAGGAATGTGTCTCCCTCCCCTCCCCCACCTCCCCAGTAGAGCAAAAGGCACACTGTCCTCCATGGTGGCCAGGAGCCCTGTCCGGCTAGGCTTGCCCTTGCTGTTTGGTTGGGGATATGGTCAGAAAGAGTTACAAAGGCATGTCAGTTCAGGGAGCCTTCATGACTTACTGGCCGTGCCAAGTGGCAAGGACAGGGGAGGGTGAAGGAAGAAGAGGACTGGCTCCCCAGCCTGGCCCCTGGAGATGCCGTCCTGCTTGATGTGGACAGAAATGCCAGAACCTTTGCGGAGAGGCAGTCACAACATCAACTTCACTTGTTGCTGTTGCTACTGCTATTCTCTCTCCTTGTCTGGGTTTTTAATACCCATGGGCTGCCTGCTTGTCTGGCTTAATGAATTAATTTGTTCATTTCTTCTTTATTTTGTACAATGAGTACCACTGAGTTCTGCTGTATCTTCAGCACTGGGGCTAAGACACCAAATAGAGCGTCTGCCTTCTAGAAGACGGGAAAAAAAAAAGTAAAAATATGATGTAATATCATGTGATTAGAGGTACCTTGGAGAAGAATGAAATGGTGGGGGTGGGGCTGGAGAGTGGTGGCAGCCAGCGGTGGGGAAAGTCTTTGAGTGAGGGAGCAGCCAGGCCATTTCATGGAAGAGTATCAGGCACCAGGAGGAGCCATTCGGAGGCTGGAGGCAGGAGCTCACTTTCACTGGAGGCCAACACAGAGGTATGAGGCCTGGTTAGGTAGGTCTTCATGGTCCTTGGTAAGGAACTTGGGTTTTCCTCCAAGTGAAAGGGGAAGGGAGACGAGGGCTTTGGGCCAGGGAAAACATGAGCGGATTAGTTTTTTTAAAGGATAACCCTGCCTACACCACAGGAGAGAAACCACCGGACTTCTTGGCTCTTAGCATACCTGCCCCACTTCAAGCTCACCCTTTCCTCAGCCCATCAGGGACTTCAAGAGACAGCTTTGCCCTCTGCCCCACTTGCTTCCATGTCAGCCACCCCGGCCTTGTGCGTCATTGCTCCTGCTTCAAGTTTCTGCTCTTGGGTCCTTGTCCCCTACATCTATGCCCTGGTGGTGAGCATGTCCCAGGGCAGAGCTGACATCTCCTTCAGTGCCCCTCGATACCTTCTACATCCTGCTGTCTTCGAGGGAAGCAGAGCAAAACGGAAGTATGCCCTGACTATTGTAGGGGCTTAAAATCCACGTGGTTCTTCTCCCTGCCACTTTTCTAGCTGCATTTCTGAGGTATGTAGGGTGCATGTGGGCTGCACTAATGGTGTTTTCTGTTCATCAGCCCAAGACATTCCCTGTTGAGCACCTATCACAAGGGGTACAAGACCTCTGGAGACGCTGAATTAATGTTTGCCTCTTGGCATTTTTAATTGCAACAGAATCATCCTCATTTTTCAGAACTCATTGGTAGGCTCTTGATCTAATGTCTTGTATTTCCTGCTCTACAGATGTACATGCATACATACTTACTCATACATGATCACTAAGCCCCCCCCCCAACTGTTACATCGATAGCAGATGCACAGATTGGAAATCCTGGTGAGGATTCCTGAGTCATAGTACCTCAGGTCCAAGAGGAGCGGGGCGGGCCCGGAGGCTCCCCAACCCAACATTCCTGACACAAACAACCATTTAGTTGTGTCATAGCAACAGCCTTTCCAGTGTGTGGGTTGGAGTCACATCTCTGCTAGGTTAAAATGCCCCTGTGGTGTGTCTGCTTGTTTTAACATGAGTGACTTACAGGAACCTGGGATTGAAGAGGAAAGGAGGGGATTGTGTGCCAGGCATGAAGGTGGCAAAAAGATTAATAAAATCATATAAATATAGATATAGATAGATAGGTAGATAGATATATCTTTTCCTTCTGTACATAACTCATGATGAAAGTGAATAAAATCCAGGACTTCTCTACTTGGAAGAGATGTGGCCAAGAAGTAAATGCTTAGCCTAAACCTCCATAAATGCTTAGAAAACCATGGTTCATTCTTCAGAGACCAGGAGACTCCTGTCTTGAATATGCCATCTTCCCCAGGTGCTAACAGCCAGGAACTCAGCGTTATGGGATATAAAGCTAATATACCCAAAGTGACCTACTGTGACCTGATGTGGTCTAGTGATTATATTCCCTTAAGCATTGTTAATAACTTTGTGACTGTCTATTATGACATAATAGCAAGTGAATTTCAAATACATGAAGTGAAATCCAACCTTTTTTCCCTTCATGTATCCTTTTGTGAGATTTTTATTTGAACATATTACAGTCCAAATTAAAACATTTACATGGGTGTGGTCAGTTTCTGAAAATGTAACTTATGACATGTGTGCTTTCCATTACACCTCATTAAAAAAAATTTTAGGGGCACCTGGGTGGCTCAGTTGTTAAGCATCTGCCTTTGGCCCAGGTCATGATCCCGGGGTCCTAGGATCGAGCCCCACATTGGGATCCCTGCTCCACGGGAAGCCTGCTTCTCCCACTCTCACTCCCCCTGTTTGTGTTTCCTCTCTCACTGTGTCTCTCTCTGTCAAATAAATAAATAAAATCTTTAAAAATACATTTTTTTAAAAAATTACAGCCCAGGGGCGCCTGGGTGGCTCAGTGGGTTAAGCCACTGCCTTCGGCTCAGGTCATGATCTCAGGGTCCTGGGATCAAGCCCCATATCGGGCTCTCTGCTCAGCGGGGAGCCTGCTTCTTCTCCCTCTCTCTCTGCCTGCCTCTTTGCCTGCTTGTGATCTCTCTGTCAAATAAATAAAATCTTAAAAAAAAAAATTACAGCCCAAACCCCTTTAAGCTTTACCTCATCTTACGGTTTATAGAAGCTTCTAGGTAAAGTTTGTTTTTTTATGCTGTTTTCAGAAAGGAAAGAAAAGAATATTAAAAGCAAACAGTGAACTTTCCTCCATGTCCCTGACAGGTGTGGCTTTGGTCATGGAGGGCATATTTTTGCCATCTAGGCTGTGGCCAGAGCAGTCCTTGGAAGCAGTGAGTGTGTGCAGGTGAGGGTCTGCTCGGTGTGAGGACCACCCACGCTGCATGAAAAGAGACAGCTGGGACGGAAGGTGGGCCCGAGGCAGCGTCTTGACGATCTCTGCTCTGGGATGCTGTGAAGGGGAAGTGCCTACCTTCTTTAGAACAGGAATAGCCTTAGGTGGCCGTGCTTTTCTCCTTAGAGGATATGAGGTAGTGGGTTTGGGCTTACTGAACAACCACGGAGTTTACCAGAAGTTGGCTATGCCAGAGATTGTACAGGGCAGGGAGAGGCAGGCTGAAGCTCCTATACTAACTACCTTTCCCTTCAGACAGTCTTCCTCCTCCCTCTAGTGACGGTGTTTCTGTGACTCTATCCTGAAGCTCTCAGAAGTTGAAAATGGGCAATAGAGTGAATCCCTGGGCTGCGGGAGGGATTTATTTGGAAGTAGTGGGTGGCCAACCAGTCTCCATTCCTTTTCACAGGAGAAAGGCCCACTTGGGTGCCATCTAGACTCTTTACGGAAAAGGGAGCAGACAGACTCTATTCAACGTGCTATATACCATACAGAATCCTTAATACTTAAGAAGGAGGGGTTGAGATGTGCTATATTTCTTTTTTTTTTTAAATTTTTTTAAAATTAACATATAATGCATTATTAGCCCTAGGGATACAGGTCTGTGAATCACCATGTTTACCCTTCACAGCACTAATCATAGCACATACCTTCCCCAGTGTCCATAACCCAACCACCCTCTCCATAACCCAACAGGTGTCCATAACCCAACCACCCTTTCCAACCACCCCCTTCCCCCAGCAACCCTCAGTTTGTTTTGTAAGATTAAGAGTCTCTTATGGTTTGTCTTCCTCCCGAGATGTGCTACATTTCTATGGGAGTTGCTTTTTTTTTTTAAGATATTTTTTAAAATTTTTACTTTTTTTTAAAGATTTTATTTATTTAATTGACTATGAGAGAGACAGTGAGAGAGGGAATACAAGCAGAAGAAGTGGGAGAGGGAGAAGCAGGCTTCCCACTGAGCAGAGAGCCTGAAGTGGAACTCGATCCCAGGACCCTGGGATCATGACCTGAGCAGAAGGCAGATGCTTAACTACTGAGCCACCCAGGCACCCCTAAAGATTTTTTTTTAATTTACTTATTTTAGACAGAGAGGGAAAGTGCGATGGGGAGGGATGGGACAGAGAGAGTCTTAAGCAGACTCCACACTGAGTGTAGAGCCTGACTTGGGACTCGATCTCATGACCCTGAGATCATGACCTGAGCCAATATCAAGAGTCCAGTGCTTAACCAACTGTGCCACCCAAGTGCCCCTTTATGGTAGTGTTTTGTAAATAATTTATTATAAATGTCTATGTGTTAGACAACTGGGATAATGAAGACATTCCTAGAGTTATTTGTCGTATCTGTAGCTGATGACCTCTTGAACCCAAGTCTGACGTCTGGTGGTCACTGTCTCTGTTACTGGGTCTATTTTCTTATGTATGGGTGTCCTGTTTAAAGACAGAGATTTTTGGAGAGATGTCCTGAAACAGACACATTTAAAGTTGAATGACAGTATTTGACTTATTGCTTTTGAAACTACTTTTTATGTTTGAAATAATTAATAGCAGGTACCATTGAATCTAACTTGCGTCTTTTCTTTAGAGAAAGGTAGTGTTAGTCAGTGTCATATAGTAGCCCAGAGTTAAGATGCTAACATTTGTTTATAGCAAAAGAAGCACTTGAGTTTAGCAAGGATATTTGCATATATGCAACAATGAAGTTAATATCAGGTGGCCCAGAGGTGAATTTTTCACATACTTTACAAAGAATAAGATCTAGAACTAGAGGCCCAGGAAACAGATCTCTTCTTTCTCTGCGCAGTACTTTTCCCAGTAAGTCGGTGTGAAGGTCTGTACCTTGTCACGCCAGAGTTGCGTCACATGGGTGCCTTCGGATCCTTGAACTTGCAGACCTCCACAGAAGCTTGCATTGATCACTAAAGGAGAAGTAGAGCTGTTTCTAGCATCAGTTTATGGATGCCAATGAAACTCGCTTCATTGTATCTAAAACTGTAATACTGTATTTTATGGATATAATTAATACAAGTATAGATAATTTGTGTTGCTTTCATAGTTTTTGTGCCCCACCCCCCCCCATTCATTGCTGGTCCACTGCCGAGCTGGTATAGCTGAACAGGCATCTAGGCAGGAGCTAAAAATGCAGCTTGTTGTGCTTTAAGACCCATGCCACCCTAGGCCAGCCTGGCCAGACACGGCTCATCTTTATCCCTTGGGTCTTGGGGAAGGCTTGAGACCATGAGGTGACACTGTGAGGACTTAGACACATGGAGGGGCATATGCAAGTGGGCTGCTGTCAGGCTTCTCCAGAACCCAGGCATCCAAGAAGGTGAATCTCGGTCTTTCTCCCCCACATTCTGGGCCCTTGATAGGATCTTGCCTTTCTGAAGAGTCTTCCCTCTAATCACAAGTTGTCTCCACCTGAGGTGACATCCTTTTGCTGTCTAGAATTTTGCTTTTGTCTTTACCTTGCTAAAAGTACCGAAGATATGGAATGTCTTTATTATTTAGTATAACAGAAAGGATTATCCCTTCACTCTGTGTGCTTTTCCAAGTTTGCTCGTGTTCCTTCACTTTTGTCTTCTGTCAGGAAGTAGCTGTTCCTTAGCAAGTGCCTCCTCCTTGGCTCAACAGGACAGTCCACCTCCCTGAAGAGGACACGAACTGGCTAAGGGGCATTGTCTCCCCTCACCCAGCAGTGGGGTCTCCACAGACTGGGGTAGCCTCGGGGATCTCCAGAGGGATCAGTGGACTGTGAATCTGTGGTGGACTGACCCTCCTCCGAGCCTTTGTGTGCAAAGCCCACCAGAGCGAGGTACACTTCCAGAATCCTTATTCTCAAGGTACCTTGCAAGGCCCTCACTGCTCCCCCAAAGACTGAGCTCTCCCTGGCTGAGGCTGAAGTACACGGGCTGTCTGGGTGCCCTGTCAGAGCACCAGCCAGGCCATCGTCCCACCCTTCATTTCCTCCATCCCAACAAGCCCCCCCTACTCAACTGTTTCTGAATGTCCCTCCCGTAGCAAAATGGTATGATAGAGGGGAATCTAAGACGTGACCCTCGTCTTCTGAATAACTCGACATGTTGCCCCCAGTCAATACCTTTAATTGTTTCAAACAATTTTAGAGCCGTTTTGTACATAAGTACTCATTCTGGGAATGTGCCTGCCCTTCATCTGGAGGCTCATTCTGACAGTCTGGTCTTTTTAGCTCTTTGAGTCTTTTTTGTGTTGTGGCTTTGTGGTTTTTGGTTTTCGGTTTGTCGTGAAGTTTCTTTTTGCTTTTTTTGTTAGATCACAGAAGCAGATTTTAGAGCTAGAAAAAAATCAGAGAGAAATTTAGATCTTGGCAGTATTTATCACTAAAGAGAATTTATATAAAAACAAATATATTGGTTTTTTCCTCTTTTTGCCCTGTACGCCCCCTACTGCTTCATGCTATTCCTAAAGTCCAGAGAATCTCTATGGTATTCCTAGTTGGGAATGGCTTTGAATACATTGGAAATATTTTCCAACATTTGAATAGCATTCTGTCATTAAATCATAGAACACTCTGCCTGGCTCAAAATATAAGGGCTTTTGTTTAAACAAGGAACTGAGGAAGACTGAGATTCATTGATTTTTCTCTCTGCTACACCAGGAAATCCCATGCAAGGCTCAGAGCAGAACATAGTTTCTTTACTTTGTCCACTGGCAGGCCTCTCTCTATTTGAGACAGAAAAAAGTACACAGAACAGGCAAAGTGTGGCAGAGGTAAAAGCCACAGTCATACCCACCCATGCCCCTGGCCCCTGCAGTCCTTAGGAAGTAAAACACTTGCTGGATTGGGCCTCCTTAAACCCCTGTGGGGCCCTTGCTTCTTGCTATCTGTATGCTGGACAACCCAAGGGGTACCCATGTCCTGAGAATGTGCTGGGGGTGCCGCATAGTACAGAGACAGACATGCTGACCCTAGACACAGTAGCCACCATACTGATGTCCTCAGATATGAGCGGCTACCAGGAGTCCATTCTCCCTGTGTTTGGAGGACAGCTGACTGCAAACATTACCTAGCAACAAAAAAAGCTGGAGTCAGGCAGGGAGAAGTGAGACAGTTGTTATTAATCATGCTGAGATGATGTATTGTGGTTTAAAAATGGAAAAGGAAGGGACAGATTAAATATTGACATGTACTGTATTCCAACTGTGGTAGCTTTTGGCTTATCTAACACAAAAGCATATATTCACTGAAAGGGGAAATAAAATGTTCATCCAACTTCTGCTTCAAGGGGCTTTGGTTGAAAAAAAGAGAGAGCTTAATATGATTCATTTCCAGCCTGGCCTCAGTTGAAGAGTTTAGGTATTGAGGTCTGTGAAATCTTCTTCTTAGTGAGTTCACAATGCAGTGTGTCCACTGAAACAAATTCTCTCTTAAGATCTCTCTCAAGTCGCTATCTCAGTTTTAGAAAACAAGTCAAATATATCTTCTCTTATACTACATGTTGACTGTAGGCTTGTAGTATAGAAAACATACATTAAATAAATGACCTTTATAGTGGGAACTCAAAGAAAATATGTGACCTGTAAGAAGTTTGGGTGCCCCACCCCAGCTTCCTGGGATATAGGCCTTATCAATGAATTCTTTTTTTTTTTTTTAAAGATTTTATTTATTTATTTGACAGAGCGAGATCACAAGTAGGCAGAGAGGCAGGCAAAGAGAGAGAGAGGAGGAAGCAGGCTCCCTGCTGAGCAGAGAGCCCGATGCGGGACTCGATCCCAGGACCCTGAGATCCTGACCCGAGCCGAAGGCAGCGGCTTAACCCACTGAGCCACCCAGGCGCCCCGTAATGAATTCTTAAGTATTGTTAAACAAGTCTTGTAAAATGTTAATTTGTAATTCAGTGTCTTCTCTCTCTACATGTCGTCCTTCAAGGTCACTTTTCCTATTCTTACAATAGTGAGAGTGAATCTAACGGGCTTATACTCACCTCTACCCTGGTACCCTCAGCCTCCTGGCATGGTGGTTAGAATGGCCCTTAAGGTCTTATTGGCCTCCATTTTCAGGTTCACCAAATTTTTCAATGGATAAGTCATTGTCTGCGAAAATGACCTCTGAATGTGAATGTATGGGACTATTCAGAAGGGCCGATGTGGTGGGATTCTAAGGAAAGACAATTAAAATTCAAATCTACATCCATAAATACAGAGTTTCATCATAGAAGAGAAATTAGAATTCTTGTGGCCTTATTTTGTAAATTGGGAAACAGTTTCAACTCCAGTGTCAAAAAGGTGAATGTAGCTGGAAGGAAGGAGAAAGGTATTGAACCCAGATCGCTTTGTTCTTTAGCTGACAAATCTCAGAGCTTAAAATTCTCCTGACAAATGAAATTGTAAATGTATCTCATCTGTTTCTCTAAGCCTGCCTTCAGTCAACAAATGTTTTCTATTCATCAGCCTAAGAAATGGCTCTGGTGCTGTCACTTGCAGTGAGCCCTTGTATTTATCTTTTAGAGGAAGTACAGGGGTGTATTTTTTCTCCTTTCCTGGAGTATGGATGGTGTTCTTGAAAGGGGCTTGTTACTAATAACATGGCTTAGTAGAAAGGAAAAGAAATACATTAAAGATCCTTCAATTTTCCCTTAACTGCTTCTCAGAATTGGGTCAGTAACCTCTAAAGTGGCTAAGATGGGTCAAGAGTAGGTTAATAAAATTACAAATTCTAGAACAAGAAAGGACCTCTAAGGTCACTGGGCTTAGCCTCTGTTTTTAGGTAACGAAGGTGTTAATTTCGTACTGTGATAGCAGCTGAAACTCAAAAGGTTTATAAGCTCCACCTAGATCCCATAGTAAAATCATAAACACTGTTATTTTATAAAATTAAGTGAACTCGGAGAGCTCATTCATCTTCTAACTCAGTCAGCTTGCCTTTGCCTCCACTGCAAGCCTCTTTCTGGAATTTCTTTATCCTAGTCATTCCTGCCCTTCCCCCCAGCGCCCACCCCACATTTTTAGGTCCCTCTTTTAATTCTTTAACAAACCCCAGGCTCTCTGGGCTCTCCAGGCACCCCTCCGGACCCCCCTGCTTGGCCTGGAGGAGACTGGCTGTGTCTGGAGGGACAGGAAGAGTTATGACGCGGACGACAGGCACCAGCTGTTCCGCATCGGTACCAATGAGAACACGGGAGGAAATGAGCTCCAGTGGCAGCTTGGAAGATTTAAGTTAAGCATAAGGAAATGAATCCTGAGTCATGAAGATTGTCAGGAACTAGAGTAAATTGTTAAGGAAGATTGTGGAATCTGCTTCTCTGGAAAAACAAAAAACACACCCTCAAAATAAGGCAGCCTCGCTGCCCAGAATGATTTTAGTGGGGTCTGCTTGAAGGTAGGGGGGTAAACAGGATGACCTCCCATCCTCCCTCTTGATTCTATTAAAAGATTTGCAGGGGATGAGGTTTCCACGGTAGCACAGTCTAATGCTTAACAAGTCTTTTGTTGAAGATATTAATACCATCTTTTCATCTGACCTAGATCTTTCCTGTGGAAGTTAAGCCATGCTCCCACTGGGGATGAACAGCAGAGGAGATCAGAATTCAGTCTTGAAAGAATCCAGTTAAATTTAGAGCGTTTTGAGTTAGGGTGACTCAAGAATTGGCACTGAACTGGGTCGCCTCGTTCAGTGGTTTCAGGGAGGGGTATCACGGAGTCTTGACTCTTGGTTTTGGTGTTAGAGTCGAAGGCTCCTATAGTTGAGATTAATAAGGGTTAATAAGAATAGGGAGGTGGGAGGAAAAGAGTGTGATTTCAAGGTTTGTGGCTGTTACCACCAAACCACTGCATTAATGTAAGCCAAAATTAAAACCACAGAGTATAAAATGTCATGCTCACACATTTATTCGCTCCAGCAAATCTGAAGGGAGTCGACCCTGCAACTGGTGGACTCGAAGATCGATAGCCAAGTAGCGCAAGGATTAGAACCTCTTCATTAATTTTTTAAAATTGTTTTTTTATTAGTTTAACAAAACATAAAAAATGTGCATGGATTCAGGAAGTGCAGTAAGATGAATTAATGAGTTTTAGGGCTATAATGTTCAATTAATTAGCAATTTCCAGTGTTCAATTAATTAGTAATTTCCATTCAGCCTGGTTGCCCGACTCATAATGAGCATTTTCTGCAGTCTAAATAAAATTTAGACTGCTTAGCTTTGGGGAATTTTTATTTAGCTTCTTTTTATTATAGCTTAAAAACGGGCCTTTTAGCATTTCTAAAAGGGGGATGACTGTACATTTTCAGCCTTTCTTAATTATTACCATTTTTCAAAAGCAGTTCACCAAACCCTGTAAGAAGACACAAGTGACTTTCATGTCATAATATCAGATCAAAACACATTTGGGGAACCCAATTTTTCTTGTAGGTGACAAAGGTCCCGCCTTTATGGGAGAAAGATGAGTTAGGAACACAAAGCTACAGCGAGAAGAAATATTTTTATGGGGGGAGGGGAAACAGGAAAATTCTTTTCAGCTCTCACAGTGGGAAGTGGCGCAGGTGAGGATGACACAAAGAAATCCTTCCAAGCGTCCACCTTCCCCAGCTGTGGAAAATCTCCATGATCCCCTCTCACTTTGACTCTGATCTTTCCTTCCGGTATTATTCTTGGGACAAGTAGCTAGGTCCCCACTCCCCTCACTATGGAAGACCTGACCATTGTCTGGTTTCCTTTCCACCTCCATGTCCAGTTCCCATCTCCAGTGAATCACCTTCCTGATTCATGGGGAATCTTGGTTTCTCATTTAGAAGCACGTGTATGTTGTCCAAGACTTTGAAATTTGGAAAGGTTAGGAATAAGTTGAAACTCTTTGCTTATGGACGGTTGTTTTGTTTTGATCTTAAAGCAAAAACAAAAACAAAACAGCATTCAGCTAACCTCATGGAGTCACTGGGTGTAGATATTAGCAGCCAGCTGGGTTGGACTGGCCCTAACCAAGCACAAGAATAGAGTCTGTCTGTCTGTTTTCCCATCTTTGGCACATTTGAGGAGTTGCCTCCTGATTCCATTCTCTAGAGTTCCTCCTTCCGTCAGGTGATGTAGATGAGGTCAGAGTGCAGGGGTGCCTCTCTCTGTCTTGTTGCAGGATAATGTTGGGTTTCAGATATTCTTTCGTGTTGTTCACACAGAATTACTGCCCTTTTGGCACCTTTTGCAGGACGACTTTGCTTGGCATCATGCTTTCCTGCCCCTTCCTGGAATAATTCCTGGTAAAGGGAAGCATTGTTTTCACATCTTTGGTGAGAAGAGATAAGATTGGTGAAAGTTGGACCGTCCCTTGTAGGTGGTCTTTCATGAACCCAAGTGAAGTTTGACCTTCACTTGGGGACTCCCAGAACAAAAAGTCCGGCCTTTTTAACCGAATAAAGGCTGATGTCAGAGGACTCATCCAGTAACAACAGGGAAAATTTAAATTAAAGGAGCCCTGAGCGTTTCTGTAAATGCTTCTGTAGGATCATATGCTGTGATATGAGTGTATATTGTTGACAGTAACTGCAGAGACAGATCATCAAAGGAACAAGTTATGGGGTCTGTTCAGTATCAGCCCAAGGGTGCCTGTAATCTGTAAGGCCATAAAGCAGGTCATCAAAAATAGATGGGGTAGCAAATTTGGAATTTTTTTAATAAGAAAGAAGAAACCATGGGCAATCTACTATGTTTCCAAATGTCACAACCATCCAGGTAGTTTGAAGTGGGCCTGAAGCCCCTCCCACCTATGACCTCCTCCCCCATTCTCACTGACAGGGTGCAAGATGGGGAAACCCAAGGACTTTTCCAGATTTGCAGCCACTGGGAGAGACAGTCATTGGGAAAGACAGTTTGTGCAGCCCGGAGAGTGTAAAAGGGATTGCAGGTCTATGCTGTGGCTGTCGCTGTTAGGGGAAGCTTGGGGGTGGGGAGCAGAGCAGGAGGCTTGCTTTTTCCTCTCCCATACCTGCTAATGTGACTTCAGCAAAAACCCTGGCTTTCCATATTCGGTCTTAAACAGGTATGATGGCTAGGTATTAATATTAATGAGCATAATAACAATAATAAAACTGGCAGCAGCATCAAATGAATGTGGTCTCCTGCAGTAGAAATATTTACCCGATGTGTCCTGCCAGTTAGAGAGATTTTGGCATTAAACCTAGACATTACCTCATCCTCCTGGGCAGACAGCCGATTTCAATGCTGAGCAAGTCTGCAGAAGCGGAGAGCTGAATACCTGTCTGGTTAGCTGTGTAGCCCCAGACCCTGGTTGGAAGTGATTTTCTTGAGCATGTCTGTCTGTCTGTCTGTCTCACCCTTAGTTCCTTTCTTTCTCTCTGCAGCACTCCATTGGGTTGTCATTGTTTTCAAACTGTGCTGGTATGTGTGGATGTGTGTATATATACATATCAGCATGCGTATGAATATGTGTGTGTGTGTGTGTGTATTTTTTTTTTTTTAATCTTGAAGGGCACACTGTGAAAAGGTCTGCCAGCCAGGTGGGTGTGTATTAGTACACATAGAAACCTGAAAGGTCAGAATTAGGAGGGAAAGGGAAGTACTTATGTATGACACCTTCCCCCACACACACCACGTGCGTGCACACACACATGCATCCTTATACTTGCAAGCACACATGCTCCTCTGTCTTTGTAAGAATCAGGGACAGGGGAATGAAACAGCCTTTTTTGTTTCTTTTAGTTCATGATAAATACAAGGGACGTTGCACAATGAAGGGGGTTTATTTCAAGATCTTTTAACAACTAAAATAATATTTTGAAACATTGAAATTGCACTAAAATTGTGGTTTTGCTACTTCCAACCCAAGAGAACAGAACATTTAAAATCCTTTTATTTCTACTGGCCTTAAACTACTTTGAAGTAGTTTAATAATAAGCGCAACAGAGAAATCTGGTTAGAAGTAAAATCTTTGCATAATAGTGAAAATATTATCATGAAAGCATCAAGTAGCCATTCCATAAGTTTTCCAAATAAGGTGTGGAAAACCACTCCCATCTCTTCCTAGGACCAATTTGCCTTATGTTTTCTTTAGCTCTTGACTCAAAGTTTCGTATCACACAGGTTTCATGCTATTGCTACTAAGTGAATGAATGTTATCAGTTGGTGTCATGTCTTCTAAAATTCCTCCCCAGAGCCAAACAGCTTCTGTGTTGGCCCTGATTTTTAACCAGTTCTTAGGACTGTATTGAGGTACATTTTGTGATAACTTTTACGTTTTTTTTTTCCTGAAATGCTGTTATTTGGATTTAAGTTGTTCTAACCCCTTTACATACCCACAGTTGAATCTTGATTATTGGCCTATAAGCATTAGCCAAATTTTTGTATATGAAGTTCATTCTAGCCACCAAGTCATTAAAAAATGTAATATCCATGAGTGCCAACTTCATAAATACACAGTTTGGCTATCTACTAAATTCTTAGTTATATGTTAACATTTTACAGACAAAATAATGTTGAGAGAAAACAGCTTCCTTCTGATGGCAGAATGGGCCAAACTCTGTAGCTCTGCTTCTCATGTACTCTCAGCCAGCTTGGGCTGTGACTGTCCAGAATCCACAGGCACACCAGGACAGGGACTGCCCACCGGGACGACTGTTTGGACCAAGCCTAGGAAGGTGAGCTGCCCAGGAAACAGGACTTCTGAGTGCTTCGGCACAGATTTTGGCATCCTCAGAGAGCGCAGCCATCTGGGAAATCAGTGACAGACTGCACAGTTATCCACGGAGCACCCCCCACGTCCACCGGCCGAGATCCGTTCTCATTAGACAACTCTCCAGGGGCTATTTGGGGGGATGGATTTCTTTCCATCTAATAGGGGCTTTATGTCCAGAGAGTTGTAGGTCAGTAAATACAGTAAATATCTGCTACAATAACGGAGTTTGGGGGAGATGCTCAAGAATGAAGGGTGACAGCAGGGTTGGTTGTAGAAATCAGGATTATATACTTGTATTAATACGAACTTAAGGTACTGATGGTATTACACGAAGTTTTAAATTTTGACTGTGTGTGAATGGTGTCTCTTAACATTCATCTGTGGCTGCAATCAGTTGTGATAAAAATATTTATAATTTGTATACCTAAAAGCAGAGATTGATAAAAGGGTATTTTTTTTTATTTTAAGTTCTCATTTTATTCCAGTTAACATACATTGGTATATATACGAATATACCAGTGTACAATATAGTAATCCAGTGCTTCCATACATCACCTTGTGCTCATCGACAAGAATTTTTTTTTAGACTTATTTTACTCTATGACTTTTTTTTTGCTCAGTTACTTGGAAGATGGCCCTAAATACTATTACAAATGGTATCATTGAAAAAGGCAGCACTTTGTGCTCCAGCAATATTTCTATGCTGTGCAGGCTTTGAAAATCCCTTTCCACAGATAGTTGGCAGTCTGCCGCTGTTTTCAACAGACAACATGTTTCCCCACCACCAGGTACCAGAACAAATGGTGACATGTAGGAGGTTCTCTCTCTTAAGTAAAAATACCCTAAGTCCTCTAAGTAGGGATTGGGATTTAAATGTCAGATAAGGGAAGCAGGTAAGAAAGGAAAGAGGAAAAAGGATCAGAAGGGAACTTCCTCGACTAGTCCAGCAGTTCCACATAAAATAAAGAACCACAGGTATGGGAAGTGGGAGCATAGGTGTGCTGGAGAGGACCCAGACAGCAAAATGAATGAGGCCTGTTCTGAAGTGAATTTTGTTTTGTTCTTGGAGGGCATTTGAAGCTGGATATCCAGCAGAAGTGAAAAGGAAAGACCAAGGCCATCGTTACAAAGAAGAATATACATTGTCTTTAAATGAGCAATTGCACACTCAAGGGTGAATAGGTAATACAGAATACACATTTTCTCTTCCGCAGAAGGCAAGAGTGTGAGTTATGATTCAGAGTCTTGTGCCGACCTTCCCACAAAGATGCCGCTGTTACTTGCCATTACTGCTTGTGATGGATTCTGATGTGGGACTAGCCATCCTTTGTAAGGGAGGCCCTCCTTCCCACCAGAGGTCCTGGAAAGGCTGTGGAGTCAGAGGAACTGGCTTTGGATTTTAGCCCTGCCACGTGGCTTGGACGAGACACCTGATCCCTAGCTCACAGGGTTATCATGATGGCTTATGGTAGAATCCCTCGCACACTCTGGGGACTCCCAGAGTTGTGGTGCTTGTTTCTGAATAAAGAAATATATTAATGTCTTTTAATTCCTATAGATTGTAGGAGCAATTCAGCCATAAGCTAAGTCTCAGTGAGCTTCTACCAATAGGAAAAAGGAGATTTTTTATTTTTTTTTTTAGGTTAGCCCCACTAATCATCATGGGAAAAATTATAATTGTTCCTTGACCTTTTAACATTTTTTTGTCAAAACATTAAAAATGCCTATTATCAGGCGCCTGGGTGGCTCAGTGGGTTAAGCCGCTGCCTTCGGCTCAGGTCATGATCTCAGGGTCCTGGGATCGAGTCCCGCATCGGGCTCTCTGCTCAGCAGGGAGCCTGCTTCCCTCTCTCTCTCTCTCTGCCTGCCTCTCTGCCTACTTGTGATCTCTGTCTGTCAAATAAATAAATAAAATCTTTAAAAAAAATGCCTATTATCAATTACACATATATAGGGAAATGACAAATGATTGTACAACTAGTATTTATTTAGCATATTGTAATTTAAAATTAGAAACATTGAGAAACAAACTGTTCTATTTCTCTGTAAAACTTATCAAGAGTAGTTTGAACATATCCTGCCATCTCCTTCCTGTCCTATAATTTATGGTGTGGAGCAAGTGTTTCTCCTGTGCATTGATGAATTGTCATACTTCTTTCTTAGTTTGGATCAGCTTCCAGTATTTTATCCTTTGTGCTTTCAGTGTTGTGAAATATCTCAAGAGTTCTTTTAATGTAAAATTTTTTTTTTTTTGGTGCCATCATTTCCCGTGAGTCACACCTTTATCCTTTTTGTCACAACTCCTTTCCTCCTTTATGTCCATAAGCTAAGCTTGCCTTCTCAGAGTTTTTCTAGCTGTCCATTATATGTCTTGAACAGCATCAAGGTCATTGTTCCCATTGTTGGCTATTTCTTCTATACCTCCACTTAGAATTCAGATTTCACTTCCAGCATTATCCCTTGGGATTTCTTTCTATCTTCGTTGGCTAGTTCTCTCTTCTGATTATCATTTTTGTAAAATGGCACATATGTATCCCTGGGACACAGGACACAGCACAACTACGACCTTTGCTGTTTATGTGTAAATAACAGCTGCGTGGTGACCCGTCACTAGCGGATTTTGAAAGAAGTGATGTGATTGGTTACTGGTCCTGATGCTCAGCTGTTATTTACAGAGTGATCTGTAGACTGAAGAGCTAGCTGTAGAGTTTGGGCTTTATGCAATTACTTCTAGTCAGTACACTCTGATAACTGAAATTTGAACTGCATTGTTTGGGGATGGTGTTATTTAAAGTGTGGTAATTGATTGACTTTTTTTTTCATGTCTGAATTTTGTGTGTAAAGCAAAGATTGCCTGTACTCAGATCTTGAACAGAACAGGTAACATGTTTTGTAGGAATAGGAATCCATGACTTCTGGTTAAAACTGGAATCAGTAAAATCTAGCAATCAACTGGGAGACTTTCTGCATGTCACTCAGCCTCTTTGGGTCTCAGTTTTCCCTTCTGTAAAAGCATGGATGACTTTACAGTGTCTCTTCCAGCTCTAAAATTATTCGATTCTACTGTATGGGGGCACTTTAAGAGACACTTCGAAAGAAAGTCATTTAAAGATGATTAAAGGGTTGAAAAAGGAGACCTCTGAGGAAAGGTTATGACAACCAGGTTAGCTTTCCTAACATGTAATGACAGATTTCAGCCCTTGTGAGGGTCATACCCAGAGCCTGGTGAGCACCTCCCCATCTTCGTTACCGAGAGTAGGAGGAACCTAAAGGATGGGGGAGATACAGCGTTTATAGGAAGCAATTGTAGGATTAATGTGGCTTGTATAAGGAGCAAGAGGGGAAAAAAAAAAAAAAAAAAAAAAAAGAAAGAGGTGTAGAGGTGGTCCCAAAGTAGTCTTTTCATCTACTTGGGAAACATGGAATTAAAGTTAGGTCATCCAAATAAAAGCTAACACACTGAGGTTAGGGAAATGGAAATAATTTCTGAGAGCAAGATCCTTTGAGCCTGGATTGTGTTGCCCATGGAGACCATTAGTCTTGTGTTGCTTGCGTCTTTACAAAAAGAATCTTTGAGGAATGGTCTAAGGGTAGCCCAAATAAGAAGTAGAAGAAAACTGGGCAAGCTCAGAAGGCCTCTTCTCCACTGTGCTCCCCCCCGCCACTGTGCTTCTTAATTCTGTTTCTGAAAAGAGAAAGCAAAATATTCTCAAAAAGCATCACACAGCTATCAGTTTACTACAAAATGGGCATGCTTCTCCAAAATTATGGGTAAAGAAAATATATGTTACGAAATCTGTGATCTCCTGAGGCGGAAGGTTTTTCCTAGAGGACTGACTGGGAAATTCGGGGATGAGAAAATGAGTAGTTGGTTTTGACCCACTGATATGAAAGTCCTGTGCCATCAGTATAGCTGGTATAACATCATCCATCAGTATTTCTTTCTTTTTTAAACATGCTGTATTAGGAAGTATTGGCTCTCAAAGTAAGGACGCCTAGACCTAAAAGAAAGAAAAGACATTAGCCACACTTTTGGTTGCTTGACTTTAACTCCGCAAATCAGACTATTAGAAACTGTCCCAAGAAATCTGTTTTTACTGTCATTGGCACTGGGAAAGATGTTTCAGAGACCGCAAGATGTAAAACATCTGGAGTGTATGTTATTGTGACTGCTTATGCATCTAGTTGAAGACATTTCTTGGGCACTGAAGTTAAATTTATAACAAGGAGTACTTTCACTGTTTATCACTGAAATTCTTTGGATTCTCATCCAGCAGTCGTTGTGTTTATCTAAATGGGTTGGAAGGCAGACCACAGTGTTTTGTTTTTAAATGTGACTTGCTTCTGTTTCTTTTGATGGTTGTCTCTTGCATTAGACTTCTAGGATACAAGCTTAATAAGGAAATGTGTCTATATTTTAGCTATCCCCCTTTTTTTAACCCCTCAGCTGCACATCTTTTGTGGCATACCCGACCAGATTAAGGACTCTGAAGGACTGTCCTTCAGAGTCACAATACAGGATTTATGGTTTGAGATCTCTGTGTAGTTAGTAGTTGCCTAATCATCCATGGCCTGGTTTCCTATGAACAACTTTGTAAGAAAATATCCTGAAACAGGAATATTCTACATATGGTTTTGCAAGGCACTTATCATGAGCTTCTGGAGTAGAAATGCTTGGCTGCTTGCAATTTTTTAAAAGATTTATTTATTTATTTTTGAGAGAGGAGAGAGAGAGAAAGAGAGAGAGTGCATGCATAGGTGTGGGGTTGGGGAGGAGCAGAGAGAGAGGCAGAAAGTCCTAAGCAGGCTCCTTCCTCACTTAGCACCACCCAGCTGGACCTCTGGCTCCATCTCCTGACCCAGAGATAAAACCAAGAATCTGATGCTTAACTGACTGAACCACCCTGGGATCCCAGGTGCTCACAGTTTTTAAGCTTTTATTTGTTTGACAGAGCATGAGAGCACAAGCTGGGGGAGGGGCAAAGTGAGAGGGAAAAGCAGGCTCCCTGATGAATGGGGACTGGATGTGGGGCTTGATGTGGGGCTCGATCACAGGGTCCTGGGATCATGACCTGAGCCGAAAGCAGACCCTTAACCTACTGAGCCACATAGGCACCCTAAGTACTCCTTGTTTCGATACTGGGTTCCTTTCAAATGTTAATGCTTTTGAACACGTGTGTTGTGTCCCTAATAGATTTGCTACTTTCGCCCTTCACATGCTAGATTCATACTTCCTTAGATTCATTGACCAATTTTATGTGGCTTATGGTTACTATGTTAAATGGCCTTGATCAATTCTTTCTTGAAGTAGTCTTAGAGAACTAATGACTACTACATTTAACTTGAGAAAATTGGAGATTGATTTTTCCCCCAGTATTCAGCCTCCTTCCACTTCTAGTTAACCATAACTGTATTCCTTTTTAATTTAATTTAAAAATTTTCCATCTAGTTTTTTGAGGGTTAATTAGGTTCACATACTGTCCTGGGTATTATTAGCCAAATTCCCATTGGCTATAATATTTTGGCATGTCAAATTTTGCTTGAAGATAACTTTGACAACATAGATTACTTCCCACAAATACTGAAAAATAAAAAATTTTTTACTTATTTTATGTATCACCCCAGGGAAAATATTCCATCCTCTCTTACTGCATTCGGACTTCAGGGACGGTGCTCTGAGTTATCAGATGATGCGAGCAGTGACTCCTATTTGACCACAGACACTAGCTGCCCAGCAGCAGTTCCTTTAAATTAATGAGGACCTAAACTGCCCAGAGGGGCCTGCTCAGCACCAGAACAGAATATTGCCGGCTTTGTAGGCTTGATACATGTTGATGGTTTGATTAACAAATCATCTCAGTCTGCCCTATGCTACATTTCATGTTTTTCTCAATAGTCTTGCCCTGTGGTCATAGAGCTGGTTCTGAAGGGGCTGTGATCTCTGCACCATTTCTGCCTCCAGGCTTATATATAAACTAGTACTACTTTCTGGAATGTAACTTGTCTAATTCTTGTCTGATTCTTCAGAAAGCATTTAGATAGCAGAAGACCAGTCACATTTGCCACATTATTACTATGAGCTAAACACAACATGTTTTTGTGGGTGGGCAATATTTTTCCTACATGTTTTGCTGTAGTGAAGTAGTTAAGGGGTAGTTTAATGACATGCCTCGTTCCCCTGTTTCATTAGGGAAAACTCAAACTTTGGAAGCTTCAGATGTTCTTAGCAGGGGCAGCGGTCCTGGGCCCACATTAGCTGAGAGATAACTCATGGATCATCACAGACTTCCTCCTTCACCTTTCTTGATCATCAGTTCATGGCATCTCCATTTCCTGTGAGCTTCAAGAACTTATGCTAAGTTTTCTTGCCAGGTAGAAAACATCAGGGCCCTAAGCCTTGAAGATAGGTTACACTTTGGTTTCACTAGAGAATGTTAAAGGATATTTATAGAATACCAGGCAGACCTAGGCAACAGGGAAAGGTATATACTAACCTAGCACACATTAGCTTATCCTTTTAAATTTGCAACATATAAGAGAATTTAGAAGTCCAGTTGATAAAGACTAATTCAAAGTCAGAGCTTGGAGAAACTGTAGACAGATTGAGAATTCACAGCAGAAAGTAATAAAGGTTTTTTCAGCTGTAAGCCTCATAGAATGTCACAATGGATAAATATAGGCAGCTGGGGTGATGAAAAGTGGATGATTCAAAGTATCAAAGTCATGTCTCTTACCTCCATTCTGTTTAAGATTTCACCATTTTATAAATGGGTAGGTGCAAAGAGTATAAATTACTATTGTATTTCATTTATAGCATGTTGCATATATTAACTTTTTAAAAATATTTTTATTTATTTGACAGAGAGAGATCACAAATAGGCAGAGAGGCAGGCAGAGAGAAAGGGGGAAGCAGGCTTCCTGCTGAGCAGAGAGCCCGATGCGGGGCTCCATCCCAGGACTCTGGGATCGTGACCTGAGCAAAAGGCAGAGGCTTTAACCCACTGAGCCACCCAGGCGCCCCCATATATTAACTTTTACATTTACATCTAGTAAATGATATAATTCTCATTCCATAATGTGGACCCACATGTTTTCAAATGCATATTGTTGGATTGCTGAAGTCCTAGCTTGAGTCCTGACCCCTTCATGACTGGGCATGTGACTTAGTTTCTTTTAACCTCGGTTTCTTTATCTATACAATGGCATAATAAACTAAGTTCATGGAATTATGTGGAAACTGAATGCAAATACGTCACTGAGCAGAGTTTCTACTATGTAATGGATGCTCAACAAATATTTATCCCATTTCCTTTCTCCTTCCCTCTCTTTATAAAATTCAGACTTAACTATCTGACTCTTGTTTAATTTAACATAGATGTCTGACGTAGGTGGGGCTAGCTGACCGATCACCCAAGATTCTGGGATACAAAATAGAGACGGAGCAGGCCTAGATTGTGGTCGTAGTGTCCCTAATCAAGGTGCTATTTGTTACATAGAATCTTGACTGTGTTTTGTTTAGTGTTTGTGTCATTATGTAAGTTCATTTGAAGAAACTGTGGGTCCACTTGGTACTCTAAATTCTACCTTGAGAAGCAGTGACTGAGCCCATTCCAGAACCAGAGTTAAGTAATGCAGACTGATGATCTAAGCACATGCATTAGCCCAGAGGTGAAACCCAGGCCTGTGTTGCTGCTGCAGCCTCTTCCAGGTTCCCAGTGAGCAGGTTCGAGTTCCAGGGTTGAACCGTTCTGTTCAAATCTGCCTAATCTTGCTGTTTATAGAGGAGCAAAATAAAAAGCATCCTCTAAGCAGCAAAATAGAACATTGCTGTGTGCTGTGATTGAAAGATGTATTAGCTAAAACTGTGCCAACTCTGCACCTCGTTTCTTCTCCCAGTACCACTGTGGCTGGGCAGCTTTCCTCTTCATGGACATTTTTGCAATGTTTAAATAGCTAGCAAGTAATTAAGTTACACAAGTGTTGAAGGGTCAGCTGTTGTTGGAGACAGAATGAAAATGGTGGAGCACAGTGTAAGTAATCTTCCCTATGGATGGAGATGGCTCAGAGAGCTTCCCTGCCTGGTGCACGGCCTTGATATCACTCTTCTATTTCATGAGACGCTGTTTGAAATAAACCCAAATCCATGGTGAGCTGCCTGTGGGTGTGAAGGAAGGAAAGATGAGTAGTTCTGACTTCACTTTTTGTAAAGCTTCCTAATACAGAGCAAAGGGCAGGAGACAAACAGGGATCTGGTCCTAGAAGTGGTGGGTTGCTGCAGTGTTTCCATTTAAATGTAACTCTGAAAGCTAACTTTTTCCAGAAGCCCTGTAGTTACAGGACAGTTGTCTTCAAAAAACCAAAAGCATTTCAGGACACCTGGGTGGCTCAGTCAGTTAAGTGTCCCACTCTTGATTTTGTCTCAGGTCTTGATCTCAGGGTTGTGAGATCAAGCCCCACACCAGGCTCCACATGGGGCGTGGAGCCTGCTTAAGATTCTGTCCCTCTTCCTCCAGTCCCTTCCACACATGCATGCACTCTTTTTCTCAAAACAAAAGCAAAAACCAAAACCAAAAAAAACCCTGAAAGCATGTAGAA
Source organism: Mustela putorius furo (assembly GCF_011764305.1). Taxonomy (NCBI): domain Eukaryota; kingdom Metazoa; phylum Chordata; class Mammalia; order Carnivora; family Mustelidae; genus Mustela; species Mustela putorius. The sequence continues at coordinate 5,521,899 of NW_025422010.1, read as the reverse complement.
TCCAAGATAAAGAAATAAACTTTAAATTGTCAGATGAAGCAAGCCATTGATGAGACATTTAGGCAGAATTTCAGGGAAATACAGATGCATTTTCTGCTAATATATGCCACTGATGAAGGTCCCCTGGTGTTTTACCAATCTCTTGAAGAAGTCTCAGTAGACTTACAAATTTAAATATTTAATTCCCATCATTTAACAATGGCTTCTGTTTTACTTTTCTTAGGACCACCCCGTCCACCCAAATCAGACAATGATAAAAGATCTGCAGGGCCAAAAAACATTTCTGAATTATATTTAGATCATTACTATTTGAAGTATTTATTTGCATTTTATGGTGAATGTTTCTTAAGCAAGCTGAAGTATTCTGATTCCTAAAAGTCTCCATATTTATCTATATCTCTTCCCTTTCCCCTGCCCTCCTCAAAATGAAGGTAAAAGTTTTGTTATATTACCGTAAAAAGTTCTAATAAGATTGAATCTTTATAGCAGGCCCTATAGCAGTAAAATCATGAATGATCTCTTTTAATGGTGTTCTGAAGTTATTTTTTTATGGATGGCTGTAGATATTCATACTTCCAAGGGCATTCCCATCTTTGTTCACTCATCAGCTGGGTCTCGTAAGCTGAAGACGCACGATGGTGATCCAGCGAGTACCTGCTCTTCCTGTGAAGCAGGAAGGTTATGATGTGAAGCAGTTGAGGGTGTGATGTGTGTAGCATGTCCTCAGGCAGAGCTCTGCCCCTTGGCGACAGAAAGACTCTTCATAGACACGTGCTCATGGAGCTGGGCTCTTTAGTGTTCAGGTAGCGTTGTAAATTTCAGCGGTTCCTAAACCAACAGAGCAGTACTTCACATTGACCCTGTTTTTGATTCAGGGTCAGTGTCACCGAGCATCATATATTTTGATTCTAAAAAGTTTAATCCTGAACTCTAGATGAGGTTATGTAAAGTAGATTTGGGTTTGTTGACCCTGGAATGTGACAACGCACTGGGAGAAAAAGCTCTTGGTGATGCTTTCTTCACAGTGTTCGTTGTTTTTGTTTTTTGAAGGAAAACAACCTGGAATCAGCCTGTGCTCCTCAGGCAGTTGGCATCCCTTTTTAAAAAATGGCTTCTTCTTATGGGGTGCCCGGGTGACTCAGTTGTTAAGCGTCTGCCTTCGGCTTGGGTCATGATCCCAGGGTCCTGGGGTGGAATCCTACATTGGGCTCCCTGCAGGGAGCCTGCTTCTCCCTCTGCCTGCCACTCCTCCTTGCTTGTGTTCTCTCTCTCTCTCTCTGTCAAATAAATAAATAAAACCTTTTTAGCTTCTTACAAACAAATGCTTGTAACATATATGTAAGCTATTAAGAAGCATTGTGGTTCAGTGGACACTCATGTTCCCACCACTTGGTCCAAGCAGAAGAGTCCTTACCTTTGCTGTCTTTCATGTGCCTACTCTGGGCTCACCCATTTCTGTCTCTTCTCAGGTCAACACTACTCAGCATTTGTAGTTATCATTCATTTTCTTTTCTTTATAGATTTCCTCAGATATATGTACTCCTAAACCATTTTGTTTTTTAAAATATGTTTCTAAACCTTATATGATGAATCATAATAGCGTTATTCTTTTGCAACTTTATTTTTCAACAAGTTTCTGACATATGTCCATATAGCCACATGGGTGGTATAAATATGATATTTACATTCTCCTATTGGTAGATATCTGAGTTGCTCTAAATATTTTTTTTATTGCAAATAATACTTGTCTTACGGTGCCTGTATGCAAGGGATTCAGTGAATCACCTTTGGATGATACTGCCAGGGCATGGGATATGTACGTCTTCAATGGCACTGGAAGGCCAAATTGTTTTCTAGAGTGATTAGCTCAATTAGATTTTCACCAGCAGTGTCTGAGTGTTGAGTTTCTTCCTGTCAGACTCTTCAACTTTTGTCAGGTTTTTCAGGGTGAAATAGTATCTTATTGGAGCTCTTGTTTTCATTTACTTGGTATGTTTACTGGCTATCCTGATTTTTCTTCCATGAATTGCATCTTCAAGTTTTTTGCCCATTTTCTTTTAGGTTGTTTGAGTCAAGATTTGGAAACTGTCCTGAGGTTTTACCCTACTTGCAAGCTAACAACTTAGCCTGCCAGTTCTGTGGATACTGGCAGAAGATATGAGACTCCTGGATTATCAAGAAAGGGCTTTATTACTTCCAGAATGACAAATAGCATGAGCATCAGCATATTAGGATCACTTCTCCTTGCCACAAGTCCCACTGGGGTGCCATTGGCCCAGATGGATGCGTAGGCAGTGGGTTGAATTAAATAAACCCTGAGCTTAGGTAACCCAAATCTTTTATAATTAGCAGTAAGCATGCCCCTCCTTCATTTTTTTAAAGATTTTATTTATTTGCGAGAGAGAGAAAGAGAAAATGCACATATGCACACGCACAAACATGAGGGAGGGGAGGGGAGGAGCAGAGGGAGAAGCAGACCCCTGCTGAGCAGGGAGCCTCCATCATGACCTGAACCTTAAACTGAAGGCAGACACTTAACCCATTGAGCCACTCAGGTGCCCCATGCCCCTCCTTTAGTCTGAAGGGAAGTATTGTCTTTTATTATACTTAAGTGAAGACTTGTCCTTGGCTCCAGAGGGAGATACTGTCTTGTAAGGCTGGTTCCTATGTAGACATTCTTGAAATTATAATCCAGAATGAAGGACAGTTAGTGCCTTTGCTCACAAGATTTGCAGAACCACAAGAGCCCCATGGAGAATTGTTTTCCAATAATATCCACCTCTTGTTTCTACACCATCTTGGCTTCTGAGAAATTTTCCCCTGAGTACACCATTCTATTGATCACCACACAGGCTGAGAACCAAATCCATTCAATTTGTTTCGTACAATATTTAATTAAGGCTATTATCAACAGAACAAGACCAACCTGAAATAATGACTTTAGCCTTGTGCCCCAGGAACCCAGACCCAACAAGCAGAAGAAATCCCATTAAACCATCAAAGACTACCTGAGAAAGTCAGGTGGTTTTTCCTTACATTTCTCTGTTGACCTTTCCACATGACCTGAGGCATTTATCTGGGCATAACAGAATGGATAAGTTATTGCACAGATTGCCTTGGCCCACAAGAGACCAAGGCAAGTCTGTCACCCAGACCAACTGTGCCCAGTGAGTTGAGGCTGACCTGAATACCTTCTAGAGTCAAGGAACTGTTGATCACTTCAGTTCATGGACAAATTTTGTTCCCCTTTTTTCAGTCAGGTGACTCCCTTTGTAAGATGCTCATTGCCTGCACAATGCACATAGATAATGAATCAGTCATTCCTCCAAGAACCCCCCTATGTAACCAAGAGTAGCTTCATTTTGGAGCATACTCCTCAGGTGCCTAAGGGCTACATGATCTACTGGTGGTGTTTCCTTAAACCTTCAAATGAGCTCTTAGGACCAGCACTACAGTGAAGTTATTATGTTTTCAGGAAGCTAGCAGGTGTATACCTGTCTTCTACACAAGAAGTATAGTCTGGGGGCGCCTGGGTGGCTCAGTGGGTTAAAGCCTCTGCCTTCAGGTCAGGTCGTGATCCCAGGGTCCTGGGATCGAGTCCCACATGGGGCTCTCTACTCAGCAGGGAGCCTGCTTCCTCCTCTCTCTCTGCCTGCCTCTCTGCCTACTTGTGATCTCTGTCTGTCAAATAAATAAATAAAATCTTTAAGGAAAAAAAAAAAAGAAGAGGAAGTATAGTCTTGAGGCTTGTATGGGGCCCCTAGAAAGAAAGTATTGTTTATAGTTGTTCGGGCCACATGGGTGGGATAGTTTTTCTCAGCTATTTTTTTAAGGTCCCTCTATGTGATATTCTCTTCTCCCTATAATATGTGTAGACATTAATTTCTCTTTTTTTTTTTAAAGATTTTTATTTATTTACTTGAAAGGGAGAGACACAGAGAGAAGAGGGAACACAAGCAGGGGGAGTTGGAGAGGGAGAAGCAGGTCTCCTGCTGGGCAGGGAGCCCGATGTGGACCTCCATCCCAGGACCCCAGGATCGTGACACGAACTTAAGGCAGACATCTAACGACTGAACCACCCAGGCACCCATGAATTTCTTTATCTTTTCCTCTACCTCCTCTTCTTCCTTTTGTTCTCCCTCTCTCTCCCTCTCTCTCCCCTTCTCCCCTGACCAAGATCTTACTCCCTTCTCTGAATTTTGTGATCTTCCCAAGTCTCTGGATTGGTGTCTTTCAGCAGTTCTGAAGAATTGTCAGCCATTAGTTCTTCAGATATTGTCTCTGTATTGTTCTCATTCTCCTCTCCTTATGGTTAATTGTATGTTAATTCTTCTCAGTCTATCTCCCATGTCTATTAATGCTTTTATATTTCCCATGTCTTCTGTTTTTCTGTGCCACATTCTGGATAATTCCCTCCAGTCATTAAGTCACTGCTTGGCTGTCACTAATATGTTATTAAACCCATGCAATAAGTTTGTGTTTAAGTTATTATTACATTTTTCATTTTAGAAGTTTTATTTGTTTCTTTCAGTTGGACTCGTCGTTTTTTAAAAATTGTGTCTGGTTCCTTATATAAAGTTTCCATTTCTTTTTTTTTTTTAAACACATTAAACATACTTAATTTTCTTTTGTATAACCAATATTCTCCATATCTGAAGTCTTTGCAAATCTCATTCAGCTTCCTGTGCTTCTGCTGGCTCTCACTCATGGTGCTTTGCTTCTTGTTTTGTTGGAATGTGTGTGTGTGTGTGTGTGTGTGTGTGTGTGTGTGTGTGTTTTAATGTGAGCTTTTATTTTCTTAAAACTATGTCAGTGGTCCTTCCTGAGGCCTAGATTGAAGGCCTCCAGGGGCTACTTGCATTTATATCCACCATATGTCTTAAATATCCTTAGCTTTTGACCATTTTCTGTTATTGGTTTGAGCATTTTTGACTTACCCAGGAAGTATGATTTTAGTTTATAAATCTGCCTAAGAACAAGCTTAGGGTCATAAATTCTCACGGGAGATTGTTTCCCACCTCCTCAAGACTAGTAATTTTCCTTATAGGCCATTGGGTAAGATGGGCACAGAGGGTGACTTTATTCTAGTTCACCATTACCCTAAGCATATAATTCTCAAGAGACCCAGTTTTATCAAACAGCAGTGTTTATTGTTGGACCCCCATAGTGGAAATGCCCTGGGTTTTTTGTCTCCTGTCTACTGTGCTGCAGGAGCCATTAAAATAAAAACTCAGATTCATTGCCTTGGCCTTCATTCACTGCTCAGTGACTTCTTGAGTGCCTGCTTTCATGTAACTTCTGAATGTTGCTTGCTTTTTTACTTGTATTTTAAAGATCGTTCATTTTATTTTATCCAGCACTTTAGTTGTTTCCAGCAGGGGGCAGGTCTGGGGACCTCATTCACTGTATTGCCAGAGGTGGAACTCCTCCTTTTTCTAGTTCAGAAACATTTGGAATCAATGTGCCATACTCTCCTTGGTTTACCATCAGCACTTCCTTTGTCGGCCTTGCCTTGGATTTTCCTTCTTTGGATTATTTCCTCAAGGGGAACTTTGCCTCTTCCAAAAAGACTTAACATCTTCCAAAAGTTAGCAGAGATGAAAATTCTCCCATATCTCGTTTTCTCACTTGTAGTAAATACTCTAAATGTGCCGTGGTTTGCCAGTTCACATAGAGTTTTCATTTTCATGAGCTCCAAGTTGTTCTTAGGGTGTGTGTAACCAAGCACTGCTGTGTAAACTAGATGCTGTTACCTACAAAGCCTTGAAGTTTAAAACATACTTGGAATTTAGTAGTTAAAATGTGTACCTAGATACAGATGCACTTAAGTAATAAATATACATGAAAAAGAGAGTAGAAACAGAATAATTCTTAATCATAAGTGTCCTCCAAAAGCCCTAAAATTTACCAGTTCTTTTTGAGAATACACTTATCAGGGGGTCAGGCAATGAAGTAAGTTACTATAGGTCCTCAGAGGAATTCATGGGATGACTCTGATTTTCTTCACTGTTTCATTGGAGGTGGCTTACCAAGTCTGCTAAATACTGTACTCCAGGTTTACCAGAAAGTGTCCCGGTTGGCATTCCATGATGAAGAAAAATAGGAACCTAGAATAGTAGTGGGGCATAGAAGAATAGCCTCACCTTAATATCTCTAATATGAATTTTGCTAAACCACATTTCATATATTTTTAGTATTCTCTCTGCTGACATAGTAATAGATATCTTTTGACAGAGGAAGCTCCATATTCAAATGAGGCTGGGGACACTGGGTACACACCTAGCTGTTCAAAATGCTACACATGAAGCTTCTAGGGGTAGCTGTTCTTTAGGACAGCTGACGCAGAAGAGGCAACTCAAAAACGTTCTCTCATATGAGAGTAGAAAGACAGGAATTTTCTTTGTCAAAACATAGAGGGGATGTTGGTGGTGGAGAATGTGCACCCCACCCTTGGTTGCCTCCCGGCTCCTCTGCTGACTTACCACTCTCATTAGTCCATTGACTGTCCCAAGAAATCAGAAAGCCTGTTCGACTCTGCTTGGTGCTGCAATCACCATACCTTACTTAACCACGGAGTCCATTTTGTTTTTAGAAAAAGACTTGTTGGGTGCCGGGGTGGCTCAGTGGGTTGAGCCGCTGCCTTCAGCTCAGGTCATGATTTCGGAGTCCTGGGATCGAGTCCCACATCGGGCTCTCTGCTCAGCAGGGAGCCTGCTTCCTTCTCTCTCTCTCTCTCTCTCTCTCTGCCTGCCTCTGTGCCTACCTGTGACCTCTCTCTGTCAAATAAATAAATAAAATCTTTAAAAAAAAAGAAAAAGACTTGTTAACAACTTGTGGAACACATGTGTTCTGTGAGCCCAGTTTGGGAGGAGACATTGTTCTAACTGATGCTCATGTTTTCAATTTCTCATGGTTTCTGGTGTTACACATTAGGAGCTTTTAGTTTTCTGGAACATGAGTACTACAGATGAATGTTCTAGTGTGAGAAGGAAACTAGAGTTTGGAAGACAGTGTGTCTGCCGTGCCTTGGAGCTTTCACAAGGGGCCCTTGCTTCTGCCATACCTGAGATAACCATTCTCTTTTCTCCTCTTTCCTCCCCTCTAAGTCTCCTTTACTTACCCCACTCCATCTGCCTTTCACGGATCGGAACTCTCCACGCAGAACCCAGATTCTCTTCCCCGCGCTCCGTATTTTTAGAGTCCAGTGTGTCTGTCTGCTTTAAACAGCAAGTGCATTTTCTCTGAACTTCCTAAATGAAATTGCTCTGTGTCTTCACTAGGAATATTTGTTTGGAAAATGGGGTTGAGAAGATTGATTATCTTCTTGTTAAGCATATTTACATGATTAGACTATTTAAAATAATTTGATACAGGTGTGAAAATCAGCCTGTTGTGGAAGGTATACTATAGTCATTAAGAGCTTTTGGCTGGTGCTCTCATTAGAGATCGAATGCAATAAAACAAACCAGAAGATTTCAAATTATGACGGAGTGTCTTTAGTGATATCCAATGTAAGTACCGGTGCTGGACATACTGCTGATGACATGAATTGGGAAGTGGCCCCAAAGCCACAAGATCGCACCCTTTATCACTGCTCTGTTTTATGATGAGTGGAGGAGGAGGAGCTGTGATTTGGAAACCTTCCTTGTCCCAGGATCCGTTCTAATGAACACACCACGGGGAGTCACCAGAGTTTACTTCAGCCCTATCACTTCCTTGCTTTGTGTTTTAAAATTTTTAAAAATACCTTAAATATGAGAGATACCTTAGGACAAAAATGAGAAACATGGAAAAATTTTATTATAAGATGGTAAGAGTCATTACTGCACATCTATTTGAAACCTAATAGCCATCCATGTTTTCTCTTAAGGCTGGTGAATAATCCGTTCCCATGCTTGGTTTTATTTTTGTGGGCAAGTGATTGAACCTGCCTCATCTAGGTCTCCTGTCTGCAAGCTAGATAACAGTCCGCATTCTTATTTTCCAGGGTTATGGCAAAGTAACTTACCTAAGCTCTTACTTCACTCCTGGCTTCAATACCCCGTATAAATTTTACTTGTTGATTACATTTGCTAATATATCCTTTTTCTCCTAAAGGCAGTGTATTGAAACAAAAATATTTCTGATCTGCTTCTTTTGTTTAAAGTGATAAATGTCTCAGTATTCCTGTCTTAATTTACTTTTCAGTATTGGCTGTGGCTGGCTGAGTTCCTGTTCCCTTGATAAGCTGCATAGTTCTCTGACCAGCTGGTTTGAAAACCTTGCTGGTATGTAAAACAAAAGAGCCTTTGATCCCACTGCCCAAGCAGCCCCTTGAAATGGAACATTACCCATAACTGACTCTAGAAAATCTTCTGCAACAGACCAGTTTTTGACATTTGTGTAGAATTTATACCTTATGCTAATCATGTAAATATGCTTAACAACATGCCTTTTACACTTCTTATTTTCCCAGATGCTTGGAGAGGCCATGTCTGCAGTGGGTGGTCCTGAGGGCTAAATTCTATGTAAAAAATTACTGTGCAAATGAGATGTATTATCTGAGATGTGACTGACTTGCTAAGCTTCATGTCATGGAACATGGCACCTACCCAAAATACTCAGCAGTCTTCATCCACGTCATTCAAGTAGAAGCATGAACATTGCAAAAAGGGACCAGAGTGATGTGACATCAGCCACAAAAGCCGTATCCTGAATGTTTACCTTTTTCTTCCTAATCTGGGCCAGAGGTACTTACTACTCCTTTAAATGAGCCCAAGCTCTTAAAATCCCAGCAGTGAATCCTAGAGTGATGTTGTCATTGTTATTGTTGTTGTTTGGGAACTTTAGTAAGAAACTCATGATATGATCAACTATATATTAATATATAGTTGATCATATCAACTTAATATAAAAAGCATATATGTGATTAATATATTTACTAGGTGCTTCAAGTTCAGAAAGCGTAAAGAAGAAAACCAAGTGGCCTCCAAAGCCACCACTCCTTATAATTGATCAAGCAGGACTCAAGGATCCCAGGATCCTGGGATCGAGCGCCCCCTCGGGCTCTCTGCTCAGCAGGGAGCCTGCATCTTCCTCTGCGTCTGCCTGCTGCTCTCCCTGCTCATTCTCTCTCTCAAATTTAAAAAAAAAAAAAAAAAATCTTTAAAAACATTTTCATTTGTTTGTCTCCCATGGGAATTCTTCACCCTTCTGGTTCAGCTCAGGCATTTCCCTGACTCCTCGTTGTTAGGCAGTGAAAAGTAGCTTGGTCAGTATCTGTGGGTAGGAGTCCAGAGAGCAGGTGTGGCCCGTCTGTCCTTCAACCCCATCACACTTCTACCCTGCCTCCAGCATGCTAACCAAGACAGAACATACAAAGAGAGAGGGTTAGGGAAGTTGGAAGTTGGAAGGCCAGGATGGTTTGTGTTCTTTGGGTCTCCATTATTGTATGGCTCTCTGTTTAGTGATTTTGTGGTATGTGAAACAAAATTCTGAGATGGTCCCCAATATCCTGGCCTCCAGATAGATACAACCCAACTAATCCCTTCCCCTGAGGGCAGGTGGCAGCTCTAATTGTGATTGGATAGTCACTCTCAAGATTATATGGTAAGGGTGAAGGGATTTGGCAGATTTAATAAGGTTCCCAATCAGTTCATGAAAAGAGAGATTATCCAGGGTGGGCCTGATTTAATCAGGTGAGTCCTTAAAAGAGATGAGAAGCACTAGCAGCTTGGATGCCATCCTGCTGGCCTTGATGAAGTGAGCTGTCCTATTGTCAGAGGAGTGGGCCATGCTGTAGGCAATGGGGACCCCAGTCCTACAAGAGTAAGGAACTGAATTCTGCCCTGAACATGGGTGGATGTGGAAGAGAATCCCAAGCTCCACGTGACAGCACAGCCTCATGAGACCCTGAGGAGAGAGCCTAACCATGCCCTGCTGGACTTCCAGCTTACAGAACTGTGAGCTGATCACCAGGTGTTTTAAGCCACTGAATTTATGGCTATCGGCTATGCCACAGTGGAAAACTGGTCCACATGGATTCTCCAGAGTTGCCCACTGGGAATTTTCTCTTGTACTTTCCTTGGTGTGGGTGATGCCTCTTCCTCCATGGACACTTCTCTTGCTATTTGGATGGCCCCCTGCACACAGATCCTTTCTGTTAGGATCCCTTTGTATTTCCAGTCGGACTGTTTGTGGAAGGTTCGAACCGACTTCCATGGGCTCTCTTTCATGATCTGCATCCTTTGTTTAGGAAGACTGGGAAATCCCTTAGCTCTCGTCCCGTGCAGCAGGAGCAAAGAAGTCAGCCCCTCTCTTCTATCCCTCGGTTTCTTTGGTAGGAATCAGGCAGCAGTGCACTGAGGCTCCTTGACTTGTTTAAAGCTTTTTGAGTGGCCCCATGACCATCTTTCTGCCTTGGCCAGAAGCAAAAGGGAAGCACCCTCCCACCATGTCCCCTGGCCAGGAGTCCTCGTGAGACACACAGCACGACTCTCCAGAGATGTTTCTCTTTACAGAGTTCTTTGACGTCAGGGGTCCTAGATCAGTCTAGAGCAGATGTTCCCTCTTGAAACCCTTGGGATTGGGAGCGAACCTGGGAACACCAGAGAGAGCCCCTCCTCAGATGTTGCTGTGGCTCTTTTGTACTCAACTGTGAGTAAGCATTGGAGGGTCTTCTAATATCTGGTGCCAGCCGTTAATTTTTCTTCTGTGTTTTCTTATGAAAGTGTATGTTGATCTGTGCCCTTGCTCTGGTATATTCCTCTTGTTGCATCTTGACCCTTCTTCATTCAAAACTACCAATTCCACATGTTGCCACCCCTGTTTAATTTTGTTTCCTAAAGAAACAAAATTTCTATATATGTCATTTCTATATATGAAAAAAAGAAGTTAGTTAAATAGAAGCATATCTTTTCTTTTTTTTTTTTAAGATTTTAATTTTAGGGAGAGAGAGAGAGAACACAACCAGGGGGAGTGGGGGAGGGAGAAGCAGGCTTCCCACTGAGCAGGGAGCCCGATGCAGGGCTCAGTCCCAGCACCCTGGAATCATGACCTGAGCTGAAGGCAGACACTTAACGAATGAGCCACCAAGGCATATCTTTTAACCTGAGTGTTTTAGGAAAAAGAAACAAGGGGTGCCCAGTGGTCAAGTGTCTGCCTTTGGCTCAGGTCCTGATCCTGGGGTCCTAAGATTGAGCCCCGCCTCAAGCTCTCTGTTCGGTGGGAAGCCTGCTTCTCCCTCTCCCACTCCCCCGCTTGTGTTCCCTCTCTGGTTGTATCACTCTTTGTCAAAAAAAATAAATAAAATCTTAAAAAAAAATAAACACGCAGAGTGGTTACACTATGGTCTGACAATAGATTTTGAGAGAATCTTATCGCTAGAAAGGAAAATTATTTTCTGTAGCAGCTAGCCAGTAGTTCAGTTATGGTGTGTAACAGACTGCTCCAAAAACTCTAAGGCTTAAAACAGTAACCGTTTATTATATTTTGTTTCCTAAGCAGCCCCCACCTGTCTTCATTCCAAAACCTGCTCATTGCAGCAAAAGCTGGGACAATCAGATCATATAGAATGCACCATACACGTTACAGCTCCCACCAGAGCAGATGTCCCTTAATGCAAGCTCTCTGCGGTTGAAGCTCTGCATTTTTTTTTCCAGGTCAGAACTAAGCCTATGATTTTATTCTCAGCTTCTAACGAACGCTTTAAGTGTGACTTGATCTTCTTGATCTTAAAAAGAATTAAGATGCCAATTAAGTTGGCTGTGTCACTATCCATCTCACCCCATTTCTAAATTAAGGCTGCCCTAGTTTAAAAGTACTTATCCTCACCGTGCCTGAGTGTCAGAAAAGCTTAATTACAATCCTTGTGCTGGATTTGGAAGTGTGTATGTGCCCTTGCATGGCTGTCTGCTCACAAGCAGGCTAGACACACTTGTCTTCAGCTTTTCTGGTACCCTGAACTAGATTATTTTGGAAAATGGTGTTTAATGATGGAGAGAGTGGATTGGGAATTAAGAGGCCTGCATTTTGGAAGTCCTGACTTAATATTTTTGCGACTTTCCACAGATAACTTAATAGCCAAGAGTTTTAGTGCCCCCCTCTGTAAAATAGAGATACTAACATCAACTTCCTGTTTTGCCTGAAGAAGGAAGAGTGCGTGGCACCTGGCATACAATTAGTATTCAGGAAGCATTAGTTCCTATGCCCTTTGAGGCTCTCATTTGGGTGTTTAAACATTTTAAAGTGTGCCTTTCAGACCACAGGACCATTTCTAGATCATGATAATCATGTACAGCTCGGGGGTGCTAACTCGTCGGGATCCCCAGGAAAACATGAGTATTCCTATAAACTTGATTTATTGTGCAGAAATTTTTACCAATACCACTGAGTGTTAACAACCATGCTTCTGGTGGCTGAGTTCCAATCTTGAGTCTACACTGTATCTGGGAAGGTCTTAAAGTCTGGTGGGGTTGACCTGCCCACAAAAGACCCATCGAAAGGACGCCAGGCCTCTTGAACCGGGCCCCGCCCTATGGCCCCCGCACCACACCTGAGCCATGGGAGGACAGCAGGAGACCTGAGCACTGGTTGCAGACCAGAACTCTAGCTTAACTGGGACTGCTTCCCGGGGAGAATGATGCCCTGTAAATGAAAAACTGAAGACCTATTTTACCGAACTCTGTAAAACACTGCTGTGACAACTCTAAGGAGGGTAACAGAAAGGAGAAACTGCCATTCTTCCTCTCTGCCTTCTGGGCTGCTAGAGTTTGGGCACTAGGATGGGTATAGGGCACTGGTGACAGGATAACAGAGCCCAAGTGGCCCCCAGGACTTGGCAGAAATTCTCAAGCAGAGAGTGACTTTGAGGGCACAGGGGGTCCTATATCAGCAAGAAGGGACGTAGATCTATGGAAATTTCTGTTGATATGATTCCACTTGGTTCTACTTGGTGCTCTCAGATATTTGGGGGTGCTTCCTGGGGATATTCCCCAGGTGTACACAAATAAGTTCATTCTGTGCTGCCGCTGTCCCTTGCTGGGTACCCTGCAACAGTACTCCTGCCATATGCCTGACCTGGAGCCCAACCTGGGGGACCTCTCCACACCGGGACTGGGCCACCTCCCATCACTTCTACTTCAGTATGGTTCAGCAAGGGAAGACCAAGACCCTGAGGCAAGATTGTAACAACAGTGGTGTTTGCTCCAGGATCACGAATTAAATGACAGGCTGCCACACCGCGCCCTTTCCTCCTTATAGCACTGGTTTTCTAAATGGCCACTTGCCTGTGTGTGTGTGTGTGTGTGTGTGTGTGTGTTCCTCTGTGTCTGCAAATTTTGAGCAGCTTTTTCCATTTCAGAACATTTTTAAGCATTAAACATGCTTGAAATCTCATGAACTCTATTTCAATTTGGGAATCTTATTTTATTGGGGGGGGTTCATTTCCTGTGGGAATTTTTTATGGTACTATTATAAGCAAACACTCCCATTGGAAATGTATGAAATATGTTCTCTGTGCATGTTCATTTCCCTTCCCAATTTAAATGAACAGTGCCTTTGAAACCTTTAGGATTTCTGTAGGAGCCCATTAGGCCCCTTCTTGTCAACGAGCCTGTAGTGACTCCTTGATCTGCATGTGGTGGGAAAAGCATCCCCAGATCAGCTGTGGCAGATCACAAAGTGTGTGGAAGGGATTTTTATAATATTGGAAAACCTATCATGCCGTCTAAATAGGTTAACTTGTGTGAGAAGAAAAAAAGAAATATTTGTAAGAGGGGAAATGATGTTAGCAGTAACAATAAAGCTGAAAGTATGTAAGTAAAAATAATCTGTTACATATTTTGTGTATCCTGAGGGCACTAGCACTTGAGCCATCTTTTGAAATAATAACAAATAATGTTTGTGTTTGAAATAAACACAAAGGGGCGCCTGGGTGGCTCAGTGGGTTAAGCCGCTGCCTTCGGCTCGGGTCATGATCTCAGGGTCCTGGGATCGAGTCCCGCGTCGGGCTCTCTGCTCAGCGGAGAGCCTGCTTCCCTCTCTCTCTCTCTGCCTGCCTCTCCATCTACATGTGATTTCTCTCTGTCAAATAAATAAATAAAATCTTTAAAAAAAAAAAAAAAAAAAAAAAAGAAAAAAAAAGAAATAAACACAAAAATTTTCTCGGGTGTCTTGAGCATTAATCATGATTTCTATCTTAACTCTTTTGGGGGGGGTATTGTTTTTCTTAGAGCAAAAATAAAATTTAAATTCTACAGTGATACATAGTACACAAAGCACTTCCCACATCTTATCATTTCATCTTTACTGAATGCTTCAAGGTGTTTTCTCCATTTGCATATGATGGAATTGAGATTCAGATAGGGGAAGAGAATTGCTCAGGGACCTAAGGATGAGAGAAACAGTTGGGACAACTTCTGAGTTCTGCTCCAAGGTGCTCTAATCCCCTTCTCTTTCTTCCCTCCCTCCCTTCCCATGATCTCATTCTTTTTTTTTTTTTTTTTCCCCACAGTACCACATGTCCCGCAAGTGTAAAGGATTATCTGGATGAGTGTTTATGGTGCATGTTATCATTATGTTTGTGTTGTATAATGAAAGTTTCTCTGTCCTTTGTAGTAGTCCCTGGCAAAGAGAGGCAAGTCTGAAGGCAATGCTGACTGAGGTTGGAGTCTTTGGTAGAAGGTGGAAGACACTGGCCCTCATGACCTGACACATTCATTCCCTTTGCAAGAAACCATTAAGTCTCATGGTGTTGACCTTACTCAGCTCCATGGAGAAAGCTCTGAAGCAGAGAATTCAAATAGATGAATTTAATGGTGCTCCAAAAGTGCCCGTCCTACAGATGCTTCATGATGTCGTTTATAGATCAGCCTTAGAAAGCAGTGCACAGAAGACGCTTTAATATTACCAACAGGGTTGTCATTTGGCCAATGAATTTGTCCTTGAATGAGGCATATACTGTGCCTTTTAGAGGCAGGCAGTCCCCAGGCTAATGCATGGGTTCATGTGGCCTTTTGCAAGTTTACCTTTGCAAGGTTGGGCTGCTCACAGCACTGGGCTGCAAGTTGAGGAAGGATGCTGCTGCTTTGAGAAAGTCCCAGTCTTCTTCCCACTTTCTCCCAGCCCGATCCAAAGCCCTACTTGCAGGTTGACCAAACATTAGCCATTCTGTAGCCTCCGGTCTCTCTCCCAGTGGTTTTTGTTTTTGCTTTTGTTTTTTTTGTTTGTTTGTTTGTTTTTTTGGCTTCTGGCCTTTTCTAGCCACTACCCCTCCTAGGGAATTTGGGGTGACCTGGCTGCATGTTCGTAGTGGAAGAAACAGAAGAAAGGGCACGGGTGATTGTCATCCTCAAATGTGTGTTCTTACAGTCCAGGTTGTAGGGGAAGAAATTACCTGCTCATAAATGTCACATTTAAGGCAAAAGAATGCAGTTTCCCCTTGTACCTGTGATTCTAGCCATGTACCTCCAGATTCTTTGAAGGATAATTTTTGGAGTCACCAAGCTGCTGCAATAAAAAGCCATAAAAATCAATAACTAGGTTGAAATGTAGTGTGTCGCTGTAGACAACAAAAGTAACAAGAGGAAGAAACACATCTCCCTCTCTTTTTCTCCTAGAAGAAAAACAATCTTTTGATCTAAAATACATACTGAAAATTTTCTTTTAACTAGATTCCATAGCCATTTAATGAACAGTCTTAAATTGTGAAATACCCAGTATGTTTCTCAATAGGGAAGGGCATGATTCTAGCAGTGTTTGATGTTCTTGGGCAAAGTGTCCTTCAAGCACAGTTCCAAAAATATTCTGGCCAAAATGAATTAAATTTCTAGCCACATCTACAGTGCAAGCAATTGACCCAAGAAAAATCTCCACATGGTCCAGAGGAGAGAGGAAACCAGACCAAGCCTGCTGGCTCATGTGGCAGGAAGTACCATGGGCTTTGTGCTGGCTTGAGTCATAGCTCACATTCCCTTGGTGTGAAAAACATGGGTTCTTAATTGGTTTGGTAATATGTGAAATGTGCAGGGACTCTCTAGACCTCTGAGCGGATGCCCAGAAAAAGCTATAAATCCTGCCCTCTGGAAAGTTACAGTCAAGTTGGGAGGAAGAAGTCAAGGCATAAGAAATGTCAGCTGGGACACAGTATTTGGAGAGTGGCACCGATATGTAGTCCTATGGGCTAGGGTGGTCCCAAGCAGTAAATATTCATTCTGAAGGAGCTTTATTGAAAACTGTTCATGCTCAGAGATAGATTTAGAGTAGCATTAGGCTACCTTTTAGCAGAATGATTCTTATTCATTTCATCTGCTGACCACACTGTGCTGCCTTCAGGCCTTGTCCACCAATCCATTGCTTCTGCACTGTACAAAGCCACATGTTGCCAGTTCTTAACTCCAAGCTCTGCCTTGGGTTCAGAATCAACCCAGCCCTGGAGGCAGCAAAGGGTCTAGGAAGGAATGGCACCAGTTACGAGTTAGGATCTGGCCTCGTGTTTGATGTTTCTTCAACACAAAGACCAAAAGTACGGATGTGTGAGTATCCTCCTTGTGGAATCAGTCTTAGGACTTAATCATCACACTTTATGATAACAATAGAGTGGAGAAAGGTTGTGTAGGGGGAGGAAGAAGGTTTATTCTGGATGGCTATTGTCTGTATTAGGAGGAGGAAGAATACCTTATAATGAAGGTCTGCAGTTTGGGTTGGAACCCTGATGGGCCTCCTTTAGTATGAAAGGTGAACATTTTTACTCCCTCTGACTCCTGGTCATAGATAGTGTGAGGACTTCAGAATAGGTGGGGAAATGGAGAAAGTGTATTTGTGGGGAGAGAGAGGTCATATACCCCTGCACTGAGGAGGTAGTATGGCTGATCAAGTCTCCCCTGCTGGTTTTGCCTGGGGCACCTTCATGTTTTGTTATGCTGAGCAGTGAGGTTATTACTGATCCCCTCCGTTGTACCGACTCAGGCCTAGTGTAGTAGCTTGTCTTCCGGTGGTGTTGCTTTAGGGAGTAAAGAACAAGGACCGTGTGCCATACTGGATGATGGTACTAGAAGGGAGCAGGGCAGGAGCTGGCTGGGGGAGAGCTCAGTGGAAGCAGTAGATAAGATCCTGGGATGTAATTGGTTGGGGTTTGTTAAATCTTGAGGAGGATGTGAACTTGCCACACTACATGCGATGGAAGGGCTCACACTCTTTAGTTCAAATATGAAAAAGTGATTTAAGTGGGGTTGGGCACCAAGGCAGCAGACTCTTGGGCTGTATTATTCCTCCCTCTTGGAAGTACATTACTTTAAATTCAAATTTGAGACTGGGGCTTGTGCTCTTGTATTCTGTCTGAGCTAAATGTGGCGTGAAATGGATGATTATAAAATAGGTCTGTCAATTACTATGATTTGGTGATCTGAGTTTATTTCCAAATAGGTCGGGCCAGATTACTACTCCATAGACTGTAGTTGGGAAAAAAGAAATATTGACACAGTTAGAGTCCCTGTTTCCTCTATTCTTAAAAAAAAAAAAATACAAAGGGGTATGGGCAGATGGCATTGGATTGGCATAAGGGCATTTGTCTAAGAAATTACAATTCAGGCAACCAGTTCACCTGGGTAACTAGTCTAATCTTATCCCTCGTCTTTTGATGCTTATCTCCTTGTCTGTGGTTTTTATATACATGGTGAAGACTCAATCATCATTAGACTTGGCAGAACAGAGGAATGTTCATCTATATAATAACTTTAACAGCAGTGGTACCTGTAAAATACTTTGGATTCCTAGCCCTGAGGGCAGAAGACCTCTTTGTTTCTTGTGTTCCTACTATGTAATGGCACACTCAGTTCTGGGTCCTTAGTCCTCTGGGTTCCAGAGAGGCTCTGAGGGCCAGTAGACCCCATTCTGGTCAGGGACAGAAGGAGGAACCCTTGTCCAGGAGCTCAGAGCTCAATGTCAAGGCTGCTAGCTGGAAAGTAGAACAGAACTCAGCAAAATAAAAATAAGCCTCACTTAGTTAGAAATAATATGCGCTATGTTTTTTTTTCTTGGTTTTGGTTACTAACAGCTACTCGTTTATTGTTTTCCATTAATTAATTCATCATATTTCTTTTTAAAAATGATTTTATTTATTTATTTATTTGACCGAGAGAGAGAGAGAGCATGACCAGTGAGAGCAGTAGGCAGAGAGAGAGGGAGAGGGAGACAGGGGGCCTGATGTGGGGCTCGATCCCAGGACTCTGGGCTCATGACCTTAACCGAAGATAGACACATATCTGACTGAGCCACCCAGGCGCCCCAGTTCATCATATTTCTGAGCACCTACTGTATGTCAAGGGTTAAGCGATATGCCAGTAAACAAAATAGTGTCCTTGCTTCTCATTGCACTCATTGTTCTAGTTAAAGGCTCAAGTTCAGCAAGAGGGGCTTCTAACAGTATTAACTTGTGTACATTAATCTGCACAAAAAGGTACTTTTTTTGTTGTTGCAATTGATTTTTCAGACTCATAAGCCGTTCACTTTGATATATTTCTGGTCCCCAACTGTTGTCAAATGTTTGATTGTTTAACTCCCCATTACTTACTTTGAAAGAATGAGAAAGGGAAGGTAAGGAAAATAACATTGAAATTAGTAGATCTTGTTATTGGAGAGCATCTTAAGGAGAAAAGGCTTAATGGTGAAGAAAGTAGGAACAGAATTAAGGATTTACTTTTAGCTCATGATCTCAACTTACATAACCGGAGCATTTTCCGCTATGCCTAGCAAGAATTTGGTTTTAAATATCTGGGTTTAATTTAAATATTAATTCAGTTTATGAATAGTATCCCAGTTGCCCATTACCATTTATGTTTTAGAAGTGATAATGCTCTGACCTTTACCATAGAACACTATTTCATATTCCTGAATTTATATAATAAAGGTTTTAAAAAATATTTATGTCCATAGCTATAAGGATGGATGGATGGATGGGTAAGCTTTTTTGAATTGAGTTTAATGACTCACCTCAGTAGGTGAATAATGTTCTAGTTTGGGAAATAAAGAAATTCTAAATGTCTCTCTTGAATATAATATGCCTTTCACTGAACTGTAAGGGTCTGCAGAAACCTGCACAGCCCCTTTGACAAATTGCAAAATGGAATGATGCTGAGAAAACTGTATGAAATGCACTAATTTACAACGCATTTTAAAGTGCATTTAAGTTGAATGGGCCATGAAGCTGTTGCCTTCCTGTTTGTATTTCTGTTAAATTCCCTGAAATATCTTGAGGTCTGTCTCTTGGCTCTTCAAGCTGCCTTTCCTTCTCGTGCTTCCTGTGGATGGTTAGAATAGCCCCATCCTTCTCAGCCGCATCCTTATCATTTCTGTCATTGAAACTCCTACCAGGTTTATATTGTGCTGCCTTTGGACTTTAGATTATTATTCCAAGGCTGTTCTTATCTTATCTTATCTGTTCCTACAACCCTCTTTCTTTTTCTTTAACATACATCCACATGAATGTATCAACACTTTTTAAAATTAGAGGGCAATTAGCTCACTGCACAGTCTGGGTATGTTTGGTATTTGGACTTCTGATGATACTCCACATGGATCAAATTTTATTTTCAGAAAGCTGATTAAATTTTTAATGGGACCTGTAGTTAAATCACCTTGTAAACAGAAACACTTCTCCCTTTTTTCCTTCCTTCCTTTTTTCTTTCTCTTTCTCTCTTCTCCTCCCTTTCTTCCCTCCCTCCTCCCTCCCTCCCCCCCTTTCCCTTTCTTTCCTTCTTTCTTTCTTTTCTTCCTTCCTTCTTACAAAGAGGAACGTTATCGACATTTTTAACTAAAAAAATAATAATAATAAGGAGCTTTGCTTATATTCCTTTATGGTTTGGAGGACCATAACTTTGGAATGGGGAGGATTTCAAGAAAGAGGGCTGGAAAGCTTTAGAATTTTTCTTAAACAATAAAAAAAAAATATTCTAGCAGCATCTTCAGTTGGTTTTGTCTGGAATCTGACCCCTAGCTCTGCCCAGCTTCTTTACACAGGTCAAAGGAGGAAACAGCAGCATGAGTGAAATGCCAGGCCCAGGTGAGGCCCCTCGGGAATTTTAATTTCGAGTGTGCTACCTCAATGGAGGGGATGCCAGGCCGGCTGGGTTCTCATTCCTTTTAGTTTTATGTAAGTTATATATAAGTTGACTCTTTATCCAAGAGAGAAAGGTAGACAGAGAGACAGACATAAAGCCTGTGGTGAGTGCTTGAGAAGCCAGCCTGTCCACTGAAACACCCTGGAAGGCTACCACAGAGGGTTGTTCATTTCCTTTGCCATTGGCCATAGCGACTGTATCTAATGGAGCAGAATGGTTTTTAACCACAGCTATCAGTGGGCCAGTCAACACACACAGATTTTGTTTACCATCTGCCTTTGTATCCAATTCATTCTTCATGTTCAGTTCACTTGCCTGACACCAGGCCCCAGGCCCAGGCCACTTCTAATCTGCTTTAATTGTTTCCAGTTAGGGGCTATTATGAATAATGCTCCACCCAGGTGCCCTCTTTTGCCCATTTTTAATTGGATTGTTTTCCTTTTGATTTATTAGAAACATGTATAAATTCTGCATATAAAACTTTTGTCAGATATGTCTCTGAGTCAGTGGCTTGGTTTTCGTTTTCTTATCTGTGTTCTGAAGAGCAAAATTTAATACATTTTGAAGATTTTTAAAATTTAGTTGAAGAGAGAGAAAGTGAAAGAGAGAGAGAGCAGGAGCACGGAGGAGAGGGAGAAGCAGGCCCCCCATGAGCAGGAAGCCTGATGAGGGGCTCGATCCCAGAACCCTGGAATCATGACCTGAGCAGAAGGCAACTACTTAACCAACTGAGCCACCCAGGTCCCCCCCCAAGTTTAATTTTATAATTTTATAATTTTTATAAATTCTATAATTTTTTATAAATTTTATAATTTTTAATAAAATTTTATAAGTTTTATTTTACACTTTTTAATAATTTTATAAAATTTTATAATTTGTAGATAATTTTTATAATTTTTTTCTTATATAGATTGTAGTTTTGTGTCCTATTTATGAAATCTTTGCCTAACCTAAATGTCTCAAAGATTTTTCTCCTATTTTCTTCTATAAGTTTAATAGTTTTAGCTCTTATGTTCTTATGTTTCAGTTCTATGATCCTTACCAAGTTAATTTTTGTTTAAGATAAGATTCAAGTTCACTTTTTTCCATAAATAGTTGTTTCAGCCCCATTTAGAGGGAAAGCTCGTCTTTACCCCCCATTGAAATACCATGATGCCTTTGTGAAAACCAATGGGCCATATAAGGATGGGTCTATTTTTGCTCACTCTCTTCTGTTCCATTGAAGTTTATGTCTATCCTTACACTACTGCCACACTCTCATGATTACTATAGCCTTATAAGAACGGTTAAAGTGAGGTATTGTAAGTCTTCCAATCTTACCCTTTTTCAAGACAGCTTTGGCTTTGGTTCTTTTCCTTTACACATAAAATTGCAATTTTATTTGTCAGTCTTTTCAAAAAAGTATGCTAGGATTTAATGGCACTTGCCTGAATTTAAAGGTTAGTTGGGGAAACGGCCATCTTAATAATATTGAGTCTTATAGTCCATTAACATTGTGTATCTCTCCATATACCAAAGTCTACTCTGATTCTTCTATGTAAAGTTTTGTATTTTTAGCACACAGATCATTTATGAAATTCATTATATTAACCCCTAAGGATATTTTTATGGTATTGTAAATGAAATTAAAAATGAAATTAAAAAAAAATTATTACTATGTCATTATTGCTAGTTTAAAGAAATGTAGTAGATTTTCATATGTTAACCTTGTATCCTGTGACCTTGCCTAATTTGTGTTTTTGTTCTAGCAGTTCTTTTGTGGATTCTCTAGAGTTTTCTCTGTAGAGGCCTGTTGTCTGCACAGAAATGGTTTTACTTCTTTCTTTTCAACCTGTATTGCACTAGTCAGAATCTTTAGTACAATGATGAAAAAAATGGTAGAAAAGGATATCCTTGCCTTGTTCCTAATCTTTGGTGGAAAGCATTGAGCCTTTCATGACTGAATATAGTAGTAGTTCTATGTTTTTTCTAGATGCTTTTAATCAGGTTGAGGAAGTTGCTTTCTATTCCTTCTTTGCTGGAGTCTTACTGTGGATGAATGTTGAGGCTTGTCAAATACTTTTTCTGGATCTATTGAAGTGATCATGTGGTTTTAAAAAACATTTATTCTATAAATGTGATTAATTACATTGATTTTTCAGATATTAAACCAACCTTTTATCCTTGGGATAAATCCTATTTGCCATGGTTATATTATCTTTCTTATATATTGTTAGATTTGCTAAAACTTTATCAAGGACTTCTTTTCTTCTGAGTTCATGAAAGATATTGTTCTATTGTTTTTCTCTTTTGTAATGCCTTCATCTGACTTGATATCAGAGTAACAATGGCCTCATAAAATAAGATGAGAAATATCCCTCCTCCTCTGTTTTCTGAAATAATTTGTATGATTGGTATTATTTCTTTTTAAAATATTTGATAATTTCAATAAAATTCATCAGAGAAGCCATCTGGGTCTGGGGGACAGGTATTTAATTACATATTCAAATTGTTTAATTGGTATAGGGCTCTTCAGTCTTTCTTTCTTTCTTTTTTTTTTTTAAGATTTTATATATTTATTTGACAGACAGAGATCACAAGTAGGCAGAGAGGCAGGCAGAGAGAGGGAGGAGGAAGCAGGCTCTCCGAGGGTCAGAGAGACTCAATCCCAGGACCCCAGGATCATGACCTGAGCCGAAGGCAGAGGCTTAAACCACTGAACCACCCAGGCACCCCTCTTCAGTCTTTCTATTCTTTTTTGTATTCAATTTTGCTTTCATATGTCTTTTAAAAAATTTGTCCATTTTATCTCAGTTGTCAAATTTATCAGCACAAAATTGTTCATAACATTATTACCCTTTCAATATTTGTAGGATCTGTAGTGATATTTTCTCTTTTATTCCTGTTACTGGTAATTTGTGTCTTCTCTCTTTTCTTCTTGCCCAGAGTAGTTACAGGTTTATTAGTTTTGTAGATCTAGTTAAATAACCAGCTTTTCTCTTTGTGATTTTCTTCCATTTACTTTCTTTGGATTTTGTTTGTTCTTTTTCTGATTTATTAAAGTGGAAACTCAGATCATTGATTTTATATCTATCTTCTTTTCTAATACAAATATTTAAAGCTGTAAGCATCACTCTAAGCACTTTTACCTATAACCCACAAAATTTGAAGTGTTTTATTTTTACTATTTATTTCAAAATATTTTCTAATTTCCCTCATGATTTCTTCTTTGATTAATGGGTTACTTAAAAATGGGTTGTTAAATTTCTAATTATTGGGGCTTACCTAGTCATCTTAATATTGTTAATCTTTAATTCCATTTCACTGTGGTCAGTGTGGTCAGTGTACTGTGTATGATGATTTCAGGATTTAAAATTAATTGCCACTTGTCCTAAGGACTAGACTTGACAAGAATGTCTATTATGCTGTGGTTAGATGTAATGTCTCTCCCTCTTTTTTTAACTGATTTATTTATTTATTTATTAAAGAATTTATTTATTTGACAGAGAGTGAGAGAAGGAGAGAGAGCACAAGCGGGGGGAGCAGCAGAGGGAGAGGGGTAAGCAGGCTCCCTGCTGAGCAAGGAGCCCGATGCAGGACTCGATCCCAGAACTCTGAGATCATGAGCTGAGCCGAAGGCAGAGGCTTAATCCACTGAGCCACCCAGGCGCCCGCAACCTTCCATTCATAGATTTTGGCGGTGAAAGGTGTCATTTAAATTTTTTTATTTCCTTTATGACTCTTTTGCTGTCACTGTAAAAAGCCTTCCTTAGGAAATTGAGGCTAGTGTTTTGCTTCTCTTTGGTTCTAAATGGGAAATTCACTTTCCTTTAATGTAACCTGATTTTGGCTTGAAGTCTCCTGTCCTTGTTACAAAAGGCGGCGGGGGAGGACCCACACCACAAGTGGTTCCTGCCAATTTATCTTTTTCTCGGAGTGGAGTGATTGCTCTTACAGGCATGTTTGAGTAGTAAACATTTGTTGGGAAATCCTCTTTTTACCTTCCCAACAGCACTGTATTCTGGAGGCCTCTGAAGAGACTTGGGGTCTAGAAGTGGGTGTGAAACATCTGATGAATAAACACAGCAAAACCCATACTGTGGAGCAGGGATGTGCCTGTTTGAGGTCCAACTAGCTGAAGGAAGAATTTCATAGTGTAATGTTTCAGTCATTAAATGTAGTTCAATTTCATTTGTTTTACTGGTGTAGAAATAGAGCTATTCAAGGAAGGAACCAGAACTTGCGGAAGCTCACGTTTCACCAACAGGAAAAACAGATACAAGCTTTTTTTCTCTGTGTCCTTCACGATAGAAAGCTCTTGTGTTTGTGCATTGCAGATAAACAGCATAGATTATTTCCCACCCCCTTTTCAGCTCTTTAAAGATCACCTATGCTACCTTACTTTATCCTGCCTATTTCAGTATTCATCACTGTTACAGTGTTTATGTTTTCTTTTTTGCCCAAATGGAAATAACAAATGAACTAGGTAGGTGTCATTGATAGCTGTGTCTCGGCTGGAGGAAAGACGTTACATCAGAAATTGATAGGAATAAGCCTGAGGATTTTGTATGCATATTTGCTCAATTGCATACTGGATTAAGTGCCAGCCACAGGTGAAGAATATACTGTCTACATATAATTCTTATTTCAAAGAGACGATCTCCAGTGCATGAGAAGGAGGTATAACTGGTGCCATAGTGGAGGAGAGGAAATAGATGCCTAGCTGGGAGACAGATAACCAGATAGAGAGCAAGGTAGCTGTGCCCCGGGCTACCTAGAGCCACTGGGCCCTTGAAAACCTTGGCTAGGTCTACTGGTCCAGCCCTGGTGGCCCTGACATCCGTGGGCGGAGTGTGGGCAGACTAAATGGTAGGCACCAGCATGTTAAAGCTCCTTTTGGCCCAAGAACAAGAAAATAAATAAAACATACAGTTGAAAATTACATGACCAGCTGCTAGCAGAGGTTAGGTAAAACAGGGTTGGGATTTTTTGTCTTGTTTTGTTCTTTAGTTTTTGCATCATATTTTTCCACTTTGTCTTTTTTGATAAAAAATAAAAAATAAAAACCTCGTAAGAGACATGTACCAGAAAGTCGAGAACTCCATAATTCTTTGTTTAGTCTCTAAGGCAAAGTATCTAAAATTAAATGGACATTAAATAAACTCCAATGTAATATAAAGGTACTACTGTTTGCAGATGTCTGCATTTGTTAAAAGCACAGGTAAGGGAAACAGGAAGTTCTGGGGTTTGTATTTTTTTTCTGGAAGGAGTAGGCATTTCAGATGTGTCCTATAGAGTTTTGGGGTGTGTGTGTGTGTGTGTTTTCTTCAGATATATTCATAACTAACAGAGTTTCTGAAAGGTATTCAATCCTGGTTGGGAGCTGGAGATGTGTTTACGCTGTGGATTGTTAAATATATTTACAGCCTTTCCAGAGAATTCAGTGGGGGGTTCTACAGTAGTTATTTATTAGTCTGCTTTCAACAGCTGCTGGCTGGAATTAAAGAAAATAATCTATCCAGTATGATTCATAGAAATATTATAAATCACTTCAGATTATAATGAGCAGTAGGAAAGGTAATTTGAAGGAAACTCTACACATTTTGTTGGTTACAGTGTGTCAGGAGAAAGATCTGGTGTGAAATACTTAGATAATCAGTGTCTTCTGATAGCAGTTTTTAAGATGGAAGACTCTCTTGGTGTCTCAGCAGCATTTTTTTCTCTTGCTTTTGGGGTTGCCAGGAGTTTTGTCCACTGAGGTCCCATCGAGTTTGTTGACTTGTCTCCTTTTGGGGACTAAGCAAGTTGCCAGACCCCCTTTCTGTGGGCACTGCCAACTGTCTGTGATGGGAGTTTCCTATGACCAACATGGTCCATGTGGTCTCTTCAGAAGGCAAGGAGCTGAGTCCTCACCCCTCACTCTCAAGACCAGCCTGACCCAACAAAATTTTCCCACCAGGGTCTAAATTGGCTGCCATTTTGGAGGGTTTTGGGGAAAATGTAACAAAACATAAAATGTGGGTACCACTCCACCCAGCAGTTTAGATCAGTGCACAAGATAGATATTTAAGGATGCTCATTATAACATTAAAAGTGCTCACTTCATTTTTTTAATTCTTTCAATTAACATATAATGTGTTATTTGCTTCAGGGGTACTGGCCTGTGAATCATCAATCTTACACAATTCACAGCCCTCACCACAGCACATACCCTCCCCAGTGTCCATCCCCTGGCCACCCCATCTCTCCCCCCCCTCCCCACCAGCAACCCTCAGTTTGTTTCCTGAGATTAAGAGTCTCCGCAAACGTTTATTTATTAATTTTAAAGAAAGAGAGGCAGAGCATAAGCGGGAGGGGGAGAGGGAGAGGGAAGAGCAAAGCTCAAGCAGACTCCATGCTGAGGGTGGAGCCCCACAGGGGGCTTGATCTCATGACCTTGGAATCATGACCTGACCTGAAACTGAGAGTCAGAGACTCAACCGACTACACCACCCAGGTGCCCCCAACATGGTTCACTTTAAATTGCTCATTGTAATACCAAGAACTCAAATTTACATAAGTAGTGCCAAGAATGGGGACTTGGTTTAAGAAATTACAGAGAGAGAATTACCATAGACTACAGGGAGTGGGGGAGGGTGTAAGGAGAGAAAAAGCGGTGAGAGCCCTTTGATCTCTTATGCACAAGTGTGAGTGTCCACTTGCGTGTTTGTGTACAGAGGCATGAAGAAGGGTAACCACCAGCATCTACGTGGTGGCTTTCTAGGCTGGTGGACCCTTTTGAGATGTGAGTGTGTTGACTTCAGAACTGGTATTTCTTACTGAAGGATCATCCAGTGTTTAGTAGTCTGTATGTGTCTAGTTAATACTGAACATTACTAGTAATTAAGATGCTTCAGAATACTGTTCTGTGGTCACAATGATTGGAAATGGTTCTAAGTCTGGAGTATGGATTACTTTTGGACCTTGTCTAGTGGGAGAATTTTAACTCACTAAGTGCAATATATGAAAAAAACAAGGGCATCTGGGTGGCTCAGGTAGTTAAGCATCTGCCTTTGGCTTAGGTCATGGTCACAGGGTCCTGGGATCGAGCCCCATGTAGGACTCCTGGCTCAGCGGGGAGTCTCCTTCTCCCTCTCCCTCTGCCACTCCCCCTGCCTGTGCTCTCTCTCTCTCAAACGAATAAATAAAATAAAAAATAAAAATAAAAGAATTTTGAACTTACAGTCAACTTCTAACAAAAGCAAAAGCTCTCTTCATGGAACTAATGTTGTGTCGTTTACACTGGGGACTCAGTGGCTTCAAAGGTTGTGTCAATTCAAAATTAAGCCAGTGTGTTTTGTGGAGAAGTTATTTACTATCCACTTTTGGACTAGGCCTTGCTGGCTCGGTAAATATTTGGCAGTTGCGTAGTCCTGAACCGCGTGATCACAATCTGGCGTCACTTCACCTGCCACCTCGTGTCTGATCACTACCTGCGCAGTATTTCCCAGGACGACTGTCTCTTTCCTGTCCGCACACCTGGGCTCACACCGTTTCCTCTACCCCGATGTACCTTTTCTACCCGAATCAGATCGAGGTGCCCGCCTTGATGAAGTCAGCCTTGACCCCCCAGGAAGAACTTGCTATTTTGTCTTGCATCTCTAAACGGGCTCCTGTGACAATCTTGTGCATACTGTGTCACCCTTCTTGGTTAGGTATCAATCTCCTTCGCCTTCTGTTGGCATCTTGGGGGGCGGGGGGCGGCTTGCAGCCCTCTTCATAGCAGCCCTCAGGAATAGTGGGAGTGGAAGAGAGGTGCTGTCCCAGAAACACAGAACTCCCCTCCCTTCTTTTCATGTTGCTTTTCCTTGTGAGTCCTTGGTGTTTTTAAACAAATCCTCTCCCTGCCTCAGATGCTATTTCAAGCTCAGATCTGCTGGCTCTCGGGGTTTACAAGGAAAGAGGCCTCTTGTGTATTCAAGCTCCAAGGAACAGAAGGTGCCTCCCGTTCGCCTGTATCCCCTCTGAGTCCTTCCTGATGTTTTCCTTTTCCATCTCTTTTTTGCCTGGTTGCCCAAGTGTTAAGGGAAAATCCTTTCTCTGGATACACAAGGAAGATGTGGCCTGCAGTTGCTGCCTTTTATAGGCAGTTACCTGGTGCCATTGGGCAGGGAGCCGAGCAGCCTGCTCCCATGGCAGGGGGGCCCCTGCTGTGTTAGCTGGATGTTTCTGGGAAGGCCATTTAGGGATCACCCATTTCCATTTCTTAAGGATTTGTTGAACATGGCTCTTCTGATTCAGTCCTGCCATTAAACCAGATCCCTGCCCTCTCTTGAAAGCTTGCCTCTCAGGTGCACGTACCAAGTACATAGATGAACAGTTGGCTTCACGTGTCCATGTGCCTTCCTGGGAGGACCGGTGTCTCTAAGTCAGGCTGGAGCTGAAGGTCTTAAGTGCCTGGTCCTAAAATTATCTCCATCCTATCTCTGCAGGCTTTGCCTGCCAGAACACTCCTAGCAGCTGTGAGCGTCTTGGGTGTGGAGCCATCTGAATTTTGAGACCACCTGGCTCTTTCCTTTATGGTCCTGTCCATTGTGCTCCTGAGCCCATGTAACGTACACAGCCATACTTTTGTTGACTGAACGGTGTGCTGGTGGGGGGACAAAGGACGCAGACGTGTAATTTGAAGGTTATCTAAAAGGTATAAGAGCCCCTGAAGGAGGTTTAACAAACTGAATTGAAGAACAGGACCTCTTTCAGTTGGAGAAAATGTGCCGTGTTGCATTATTGTTAAAATTAGCATCCCATCTTTGGAGAAGCATGTATAAATTATCTTTCCATTTGACTCTCTGGGTCTGTCTTACATTACTTCTCAGAGCTGGATTGGTGGAGTCACCTGGAATTTGTTGGTGAGTGAGAGGCCACCTGTGGGGTCATCCAAACCCAGATTCTTCCCTTTATCTGCTTTGTGCCCTTGGGAAAGTCAGTCAACCTTTCTACATGACAGTTTCTTCAGTAAGGCCCTAATATCTACCTCAAACAGGACTGCTGGGAGGACTAAGTAAGAAGATGTACACGAGGGGAACCAGCACAGCCTCTGGCATGGAGTAGGTGTCTAGGGACACCTGGACAAGCCCCACCGTGAACACACATACCACGCATGTGCGTGAGTGTACACACACACAAACATACACACACTCAGTGTGAGTCACTCATGGAACTCAGCCTAGCATTTGCTAACCCTCGGCCCTGACACTGCTGTCTAAATTGCTGGGCTTGCTCTGGAACCATGCTCCTGTTCAAAAATAACATTCAGAAAGAGGATTGGGAAATGTTGGTGAAAATGAGATTATTGCCCTAGGCACTGCTCTGCCTGGGCGCTGTTTTCCTGGAGTGTAATTTCCCAATCAGGGTGCTGCCGTGGGCCAGGGACATTTTTAGGGTGCCATGGAGTCACAACTGTTGATTTTGTTAATAGGGTAAACAAACCCTCTTGGACACCATAAATAGTAGAAGCTATGCTTTCCTTCCCACCTCCTAAGCAGGAAGGTATTTGAAGCTGGAAAGAATTGAGCCCTGAGCTTAATACAGTTACAGATCCGAAAAGAAAACTGTGTACAAAGATGTGTTTTCAGGAGACAGAAAATTATGAAATCAGCCAGGGCCCAGAAATTGATTGACCTTGAGTGGCTTCTGGAAATAATCGATTGTTGATGATGGCAGCCTGCATGGTGGACTGTGAAAGTGGAGTTTGTGCATAGTTGTAAAGCACCTACCGGAAACATACTGTTTTCACATAAGAAGGCAAGAAGGGAGGGCAGTCAGCTTATAGGTGGGCCTAACCAGGGACTTACTGAAGTCTGAACACACCAGAAAATGTTCAGAGGACAGAGAGAAGGCATCTTTATAATAGTGATGTTCGATAGGCCAAGAGAGGCTTCATTCAAGTTTCAGACTTTACCTAGGACAGAGTTGCTCAACTCCCTGAAACATTTCAGAATGTCAGAAGTAACAGGATGACCTTTCTTGTGTCTCTTTACATGCTTACCGGTATTTTTCAAATTTTCTAAAATGAGCAGATATTATTACACTTGTCATTGAAGGTATTATTAAAGTATAAATGACATTTTCTTAGAATGTAAACATCCATTGTATGAAGTCACCCCCAAGGTTTTAATGGTCAAACCATTCAGATTTATTCATCGGGGCTTCTCAGAAGTTTCTTAGCTGGGGGAAGAGGGCAGAGTGAGCATTTTCTTCTTGATGGTCCTAATTGCCTAGGCAGCATGGATCTCACGGACACTACAGACGGAGTGTGAGGGGAGTCGGTTCCAGGACTTTAGTAGTCTGTATGTCTGTCGCCTTGCTCCAGGGGACTCTGCCTCTTTAACACACTGTTGAGCTACTACTACTACTACATGCACTACTCATGCATGTTCAGATCAGACACCTGGAATCCAAGAGCTCCAGCTGATAAACAGAGAAGAGAAGGGGACTCTTTGGGAGCTTGGCTCCATAATATCCAAGTAATATATAAGCGAATCCTCTTGGCAGAACCAAAATTCAGGCTGAAGCTTTAGTGGAAGGATGGGAAAACCTAAATTTGACTAAGTGCAACCTTTCGTAGATTAAGACCAATTCAGGGATGATACATACGTCACGGTGCCCAAAGAGAATAATGACTCTGTATGATCTTATGTTAACCCTGTTGGGATTCAGGAATGGCTTTCTCTTTTATGGCGTGGTGGGCTTAGCACCAGAAGCTGCCTTGGTGGCTCTTCAGTGTGACTACCCTGCTGCAATCCACCGTGAGCTGTATTTGTGAGTAACAATGGAGTGGCAGAGGCAGGGAGGAGGCTGCTAAAACTGGGAGGGCGGGAAAGACATGGGTGATGTTCCGGAGGAAAGAAAGCTAATTTATGACACAGAGTGCCTGCTGTGTTTGGGACATCCTGGGGATGAATCATTAAGAGAGGATGCCTGTCAACGTTTCTTAAAAGGCAGGGAGAGCCAATCGAACAAGACTGGGGTTAGGAAGAACCCAATCGATGGAGTCATTTGGCTTCATTTAGAGTCACAGTGCTAGAGTTACCTTAAAACCAAAGCTGAGATGGAATAGTATCAGTATGGAGGATGGGGTTCTGGTACAGTCGCCGTAGCTGTGGAATCACAGGCCCATTGCTTCCCCTCTCTGGGCGTCAGTTCCCCCAGCCTTTGTGCCCTTCAGGATTAGGGCTTAGGAGTCAGCCTCTGCCATTCTGTTGGGGGCTCAGCTAGGAGTGGGCTTGTGAGAGCCAACAGCAGTTGAGATGGAGAAACAGATTTACCTGCATAGATGGAGAGGTGAGTCCAGTCTTTACCTGACGTTCATAGCTCTTCGGGTGGAAAGCTGTGGGTTGAGGGAAAGGAAGTCAGCAACGAAAGCTCTGCCGATGAATCTTACAGACTTATGCTCCCGCTGTTTAATTACCATGTGCTGCTTTGGGAGTGATTTGTCTAAGAGTGAAACGGCTCAGCAGTAAATGGCCAAACATGGCAATTTTCTCTTTTTTAATACCACAAACCCCACTGCAGTTTGATGTAACTGAATAATAGGATGAATAATAGGATGGGTTTACTCTGCGTCCTGGATGAAAAGTGACAAACTCTTGTCATACCCAAAGAGGCATTTGCTCACTGTGACTTACAGGTCACATAATATGAACTAATTAGGCATAACGCCCTGGAAGGACATCTGGTTTCCACCGCTTGCTGGCTCAGTGAAAGTCCTGATAAGAGAGTGAGGCTTCTGCTTGCAGGTGGGTTCACCTCAGGGCTTACGAAGCAGCCGGAAAGGTTGTGAAATTGCTAGGGGAACAGGAGCTTACTTAGAGGGATGGTATTACTGATATTACATTCCCCTGGATGGAGGCATCCCCTTCTCTTGAATTTATTCACTGAAAAAGATAACATTTGAAATTCCAGTTGGTGAGGTAAGGCTGTGAGCTGTTGTCAATTTTTTTGACATCTTGAAATTTATGGATGCTAGATAAGATTACAGCGGGCCCAGATGCTGGCATTTACATTTTCCTGCCAGTGAGAATTAGGCATCTCCCTTTGCTACTTTTCTCTCTGATATTGACTTTATTTCAATTAAATTGTCTTGAGATAAAAAGGAAGGAAATAGGTAGCATTTCATCATTTACCTGAGCAGCGTCCATTCACAGTGCACGATTCTTTAAACCCTAAGTTGGGACTACAGATTCTGGGCTTCTTTGAAAGCTAGAACTACTTAAAAAAAATTAAATTCCTTTACAAAGTACTTGAGAGTAAGAACAATATCTGAAACTTGTGGGGGAAAAAAAATATTTCAATGTCTAACAATGTGGTTCCACTTTATTAAGTACTTTATAAATATTAGATGGCATAATATAATGAATACTGATTGCTTCCATTTTACCTTCTGAAGGTGGGGCTCTCTCTCAATTATTTCATGAGTCCTAGGGCAACTTCTTGAATTTCCAGCTCCCCGAAAGCAAGCAGCTACGTAGTTGAGTTTCACTTTTGTCACAAAATGATGTTGGCATGCTTCTTACAAATACATAGTCACATGAGGTGGGGAGGGGGTGCTTGGTTGGGATGGCACCATGATGTTTCAGAAAAGCTGTACAAAGATGAGAAATATTTGCATCTAGGCACAGAGGGAGGCACCAGGCAAACATCTAATTTGCTAAGCTCCCTGCTGGCAGTTTTTAACACCCTGTTGATTTTATTAAACATTCTTAATAAGAATTTGGAGTTTTGTTTAGGCTAAAACCATAATGAAAACAGCTGTCTTCATTTCTCAGCAACCACGAAAGTCACATAGTTGAGGAATCAGCACTGATCAGGGGAGTGGGTCCAGGTCACAGGTGAGGTGTGACTTCTAGAAGGCCTGGTCAGGGAGCTTAAGGTCATGGTATTTTAATGTATAAGGTTCTAAAAAACCAAATGGTTCTGTTAAATTTATTTTACTCACAGAGGCATTTAATTTGAAGAACAAATATGTAATTGTGTTTTTACATGTCTAAAGAAAGGGAACCGAACCTAAGTATTTGAGCATGAGAGTGAAAAATAAAATAAAAGACTGTGGCTACTGAAGGAAGAGGATTTGGAGTTCTGGTAGAAGACCAGAAAGAAGAAACTCAGTAAGAATAACAAGTTTTAAAGGGAGAAGGAGGAAGAGGAGGGGGAGGAGGGGGGAGGGGGAGAAAAAGGAGAAGGAGTTAAAATTTGCCCCTGACCATGTTGCATTCCAGACAAACAGTGCCTGGGGTCAGACAGGACTCTCTCTCTCTTTTTTTTTAAAGATTTTATTTATTTATTTGACAGAGAGAGATCACAGGTAGGCAGAGAGACAGGCAGAGAGAGAGAGGAGGAAACAGGCTTCCTGCCGAGCAGAGAGCCCGATGCGGGACTCGATCCCAGGACCCTGAGATCATGACCCCAGCCGAAGGCAGCGGCTTAACCCACTGAGCCACCCAGGCGCCCAGACAGACAGGACTCTCTTGTTTTCATTTGTGGAATATAACAGCTTCTAGCCTTTTAGCTTTTGCTTTCTTCATTTTTCTCCTGAAGTGGACAGCAGAATTGTCAAGAAGACAACTTTGCTTTCAAGTGAAACTGGGTTCAGATTTAGGCATTACCACTTTAGTAGCCTGGGGAACGGAAGTTTCTTGATTTTTCTGAGCTGTATTTGTTCTATAACATGGAGATGATATTACCTGCTTCATGGGTCATTCTGAACTACTGCCATCCTCCAACTACCACATTTTTATTCAGCAAACTTTTTTTGGCAGGGGGCAGGCAGGAACGAATGTTGACCTTGTCCAGACAGAAATCAGACACAGTTGCTGTCTTGAATGGGCTTACTTCTACTTTATATAAGACTTGAAGAAAACAGATTATTACAAATTAGAACATGACAAGTACCAGAAAAAAGTTTCCAACAAAATGTCGTAGTACTCAGTAGGACAAGGGATGGCTTCATGAGGAGTGTAAAAAATACAGAACCTTGAGCAGAAACTCACTTCACATGTAACAGGAAAATGCTTTCATTCATGGAATTGCTTAACTTCCATAATAAAGAAAAGACTAGCATAGGAAAAATCTTCACCTGAAGCCCAGGTGGCTCGGTTGGTTGAGCTTCCGACTCTTGATTTTGGCTCAGCTTGTGATCCCAGGATCACGAGACCCAAGCCCTGCATCAGGCTCCATGGTGGGTGTGGAGCCTGCTTAAGATTCTCTCTCCTTCTGCCCCTCCCCACCTCTCAGGCATGTGTTCCAAGTAAGTAAATAGATAAATAAATAAATAGATAGATAGATAAATAAATAAAAAGAAAGAAACATCTTCACCTGATTGGTGTTATGCAGATTGTGATTAATGAAATAAAAAACCTAGAAACTGTAGTGGATTTGTGGAGAGAATTAATATTGGGAACTACAGAAGGTTTGGAATAAGCTCGTGCTCACCCATGTAGAATGTGGCTGGGTTCAGTTGTATTACGAAAGCAAACCGTGACAGTAAGAGAGGAAATGTCCCTGACACCAGTGGTAAGGAAGGTGCTGAATATGATGGATTAGACTGGCTATGTTGACGTGCCTCTAAATATTGAGTAGTACTGAGCAGTGTTCTGTAATATACTTAAATTATACCAACTGCACAAGGATTCATGTCACCATTAGGTTAAGAAAAAATTAGAGAACCAGGAGCTAATCACAAGTCTAGGTGTAAGCCCAAGCATATCAGAGCGGTCCAGCTGACAGAGCCCTGGTGGCTGCCCAAATCTAGGGGTGTTCTAGAGATTCTCATGAAGGACAAGAACCTGAGTCACATTGAAAGTGATGTCCAGAGTCTGTCTCCTTACCCTGTGTCAAGTAGGAGTCCCTTCCTCAGTGTCCAGCCAATACTGATTTCCTATTTGGCATGTCCCATTCTTTGCCTCCATTGAGCCCCCTCTGATATGCACAGACACCACCACCCTGGGTTGGGACCATCTGACGTACTATCCTCAGCCACACCCTCCTTATGGTAGTGTGTGGTGTGAACACTAGTTCCCCATCTGTGCCCAGAGACTTAACTTCTAGATCACAAGGTAGCAGAGCAGTTGGTACTTTTTATCTTCCAGGTGCCATGCCAGCGATTTCTGTGTGTCTCTGAATGTCATCACCCCTAACACCACTTCCTAAAACTTGTAGCAGCACCCAATTTTCAACTTCACCTCCAGTGGTCATGACTAAAGCAGGGTCTATCATCCCCCTATAAGAAGCATTGGAGCCTGGCTAATCAATAACAGGGGCTGGCCCACCTAGACCTGGGACAGCTGCACGGACCTTCCCTTCACCCTCATCTTATAAAGATTAAGTGTTCCTGTCTGGTTTCTTTCTACAAAGAGCACATTTTATGTTTCACCTATGTACAAACTCTTATGTGTCATGCTACTGAACCAGAATCACATATTGACACAGTGGGAAGGGTGAGTCCTGCAAGGCAGCTGAAGCCTCAGCTGTCACAGACCATATGTGATAGAGCTGAGAGCAAGAAGGTGGCCCTATGTTTGCAGGGAGAGTGAAAGTGACCCAAGGAAGAGGAAAGTAGCTGAAAGTTGATGAAAAGGGGAGAAGTGATATTAGAGGAGTGGGCAGGATAGTATCACAGAACACCTGATGAAGGAGGGGACAGCTGAAGGCCCCTAGCCACGCAGGAAAGCAGGGAGAATGGGAAAGAAGTCACTCGCACAATTAGGCTGAGAAGCCCCAGATCTGCAATGCATTTGGACTGGGGAAGAGGGCAGATCAACCAAGTGAGGCACAGAGAGACCAAGCAAGCATCCCAGTCCTGTTGGAGTGAGACAGGGCAAGAACCCATGTCTCTTCAGTTGTCTGGCAGCCTTTTCCACAACCCTTCTTCTTCCTTGCTGTGGGAGTGCAGGTGGATAGCTGCTGACATCCTGGAAGCCCAGCACTGTGGGGAGGGCACGTTGAAAGGTGTTGCTCACATTTTATGCGCCCTAGTCTTCTCTGCCTCAGACAAATTTGGGGGGTTTATGCACTATCTCTAGACCTTGGTTTTCACATCTTTGAAAATACCTTCAAGATTTCTTTAGCCCCTGGTTCCTTTAGCCCCTGAGAAGTCATGATACTGTCCAGCCTGTGATCGTGTTCATGTTCATGTTTCCTTGACTCTGCCCCTCTCTGTGCTCTCTGCACAGTTTGGTTTGGGCGTTTGGTTGGAAGCCAGATGCTGCGCTTTATCCCACTACTTCCTAATGCCTGGGAGCTAGCTCATTGTCCTCGTGGCTTCTAGGGGAGTTTTGCTCTCCACTCCCCTTTTCCTGGTATGTCTTGATTTTTTAAAGGTGCTTGGAAGGTATGGAGAAGGTGACAGAACCTACATTCCACCAGTTTCACTCTTCATTGGCCGCCTTAGTAGAGAATGTGCATGCAGTTATTTACTGAGTTTCCATTTGGGATTGCCTATAGATTATTTTTTTTTAAATTTAGATTCAGTTATCCAATTGATAGTACATCATTAGTTTCAGGTGTAGTGTTCCATAAATTATCAGTTGCGTGTAACACCCAGTGCTCATCACATCACATGCCCTCTTTAATGCCCATCACCCAACTACCCCATCCCCCAACTCCCCTCCAAGAGCCCTCGGTTTGTTTCCTACAGTTAAGAGTCTCTCCTGGTTTTTCTCCGTCTCTGGTGACTTCCCAGATTTTCTTTACCTAGCTTTATTTCTCTCTTGTTAAGAAAAACTGAGGGTTTGCTATGCAAAAAAGGACCTATAGTTAGGTTGAAACTAATCATAATCATTTTATTTGTTTTAGGTTCATTTATTTTCTTTATTATTTCATTAGTTAAGACTTTACCCATCCTTGCTATAGTCTTAAGGAAGGATTTGAAAAATGATAAGTGGTCAGTATTTTGTTATTATGTATTTTTTAGTAAATATGACACTCTGGTTGAGTCTAAATATGTGCAGAGCTAGAACAGTGTTAAAATTATTTATGAGTAGGAAATAGATGAAGATAAATAAAAAAGACCTATAGTTGATGATTTATTCAGTTATCACTTAGCAACATCAATATTTTTATCCACAAATAAAGGTCTGTTTGGTGCCTGTTGAAAATATTTGTACACTTACGTGTTTGTGAACTTGTGTACACATTATCTAAGGCACAAGGATCGTTTTGGTTGTTGCCGGGTTTACAGTACTTAATTTGGGTGTCTAGACACTGGGTATAGTGACAGAAAAGCATGTGAAGATATGAGACAAGATTTTAAAGAATGGTACTCTCAAAATATGTCTGCAAACTGCCTCTTAACACAGAAATAAATTCAATTACAGAGTTAACAAAAATCCTAAATGAAAAGGATTTGTTTCCTCTAAAATAATGATTTGAACATCAGTTTTTCCTTTTCAGAAGTTGAAACATTATGTTCCCTGAACTGTGCCAAGAACAGGGGATGATTCCCATTAATAGCCATGGAACTCAATGAATCTTTAGTTTTTTGATACCTTTATTATCCTAAATCTTAACCAGCTCAGACACACTGGCTAATCTACATTTCTATTGTTGACAATAGTCTTTGTCCCTTCCATAAAAACAATAACTTTGGCCCACCACTAGTCTATTGTGATATGTGTTTTGAGTATGTTTCCCCATTTGGTATTAATACCAAGGCAAGTCTGATTGTTCTGATGAGTGCGGTTTCTGACCTGGGAGCAAGTCAGGTTGCCATTTGTACAGCAATTTTTTAAGTTATTGAATCTTACCATCCAAGGCTCTGTCTATATGGATGTTCCTTCCTAGATCATTTTATCTCTTAGTGGGTTTTATTACTTCCAATTACTCTAGTTATATAGCTGGAATTTAATCCCATTATCCCATTTGTTGTCTATCTTTTTTTTTTTTTAAAGATTTTTTTTTTAAATTTTATTTATTTATTTGACAGAGAGAAATCACAAGTAGATGGAGAGGCAGGCAGAGAGAGAGAGAGAGAGAGGGAAGCAGGCTCCCTGCTGAGCAGAGAGCCCGATGCGGGACTCTATCCCAGGACCCTGAGATCATGACCTGAGCCGAAGGCAGCGGCTTAATCCACTGAGCCACCCAGGCGCCCCTGTTGTCTATCTTTTGCTTGAGTAGATGATATAACTACCTTATTTTTCTCTTTTTTCTCTTCTGGCACACAGTAGGCCCTCCATACATAAATGGTAATGAATCAATAGATTGATGAATGAGTCATAGGCAGTGCAAGCATTATTGTAAATGTTTTATATTTCAGTTGTTTGAAAAAATATATATAATTCCCCTATAAAAATATTTGCAGATTATGGTCAAAATCCAAAATTTGCCCATGGCAGTGTATATAAGTGGTATGTAAAAGTTAAGCTGTTTTTATATGTTTTTCTAAGTCAGGAAGTCCGTATATATATTTTTTTAAGATTTTATTTATTTATTTGACAGAGAGAGATCCCAAGTAGGCAGAGAGGCAGGCAGAGAGAGAGAGGAGGAAGCAGGCTCCCTGCTGAGCAGAGAGCCTGATGTGGGACTCGATCCCAGGACCCTGAGATCATGACCTGAGCCGAAGGCAGCGGCTTAACCCACTGAGCCACCCAGGTGCCCAGAAGTCCGTATATGTTAAATAAAATCATTGTATATTTTGGTAGCACTACTTCAGGCATTTAATTTAAAATACAGCTTGAGAAAGGATCTTTTCTGTCAACATTTCACCTTTATATGATCAGGTATAATCCAAAAAGGGTAATATGTAGGTAGAATATGGAGATACTGAATTTACACATGAATGTCTAGATACCAAAGACTCAGGGTCCAAAGTTACTTTCAAATAGACCTACTTAATTTTTTGCTACAATGAACTATTATTGCCCTTTAATGTTATTTTTTTCTTTAGAATTATAACATTGTAACATTTATAGCATTTTCTTTAGAATTATGACATTATAACACCATTATAACAGAATTTAAATTTCAGTGCCTTGACCATTAAAAATAATTTAGTTAGTCATTTCCATTTTTGCATATTTTCAAAAGGTGATCAGTAATTTATTTAAGTATTTCACCTCTACAAAGGAAGAGCAGAACTCCTTACTCCTTAGATTTGAGGTGTGCATGTGACTGGCTTCCAAATATAGAGTTTAAAGAGGAGTGGGAGAAGAGTAACTTCACAGTACAGAAGCCTGACAGACACTACCACAGCCAGGAGATCTATGCTAACATCCACATCATGAGTCATACTTACAGTATGTACTCTTGTGATATGATGTGACAAAAATGACACTTTGCCTTTGTGGTTTTTCTGCCCTTCCCCCCCCCAAATTCATAGCATTAATAATGAGGGGGGATAAAAATCAGACAAATCCCAATCAAGGGGAATTCTACAAAATATATGACTAGTATTCCTCAGAAATGACATGGTCATCAAAAACAAGAGAAATGTGAGGAATAGTCATAGCCAAGAGGAGCCTAAGGAGTCATGGTGACTACATGTACTTGGGTATCCTGGATGGGGTCATGGAACAGAAAAAGGACATTATGTTAAAAGAAATAAGGAAATATGGTGGGGTTATGGACATTGGGAAGGGTATGTGCTATGGTGAGTGCTGTGAAGTGTGTAAACCTGGCGATTCACAGACCTGGACCCCTGGGGCTAAAAATACATTTTATGTTTATAAAAAAATTTAAAAATTTAATAAAAAAAAGAAATAAGGAAATATAGACAAACTATGGACTTCAGTTAATTTTTCTTTTAATTGTAATCCATAACTGGATTTGTATACCAAACTTGGTATCATTTGGTTTACAAAATCTTAACTCAACTGCAGTAAGACAGCGGTAAAATTCATCACACCTTGCCTTCTCCTTCCTTCTTATCTCTTTCTCTTCTTTTTCTGTTTTCAGAAGTTACTCAGCTAGATTACTTCTGATGAAACTTCTTGATGTTCTCTCACCTGTGGAATGCAGTATTAGATTAATTGTTGATTTTCGGGCTACTGAAAATAATTTGCATTTGAAATGGGCTAGAAGATAGCAAACTCTAAGGGTCTAAATTTTGTTGTGTAGCTCTATAATGTATACAGCAGGTGTTACCTTCGTGTATAAAGAAATGCAGATCAGTTGGCTTTTGAGTTGAAAAATTCATGGTCTGTCCTATTAAATAAACCAGGTGTGCCTCAAAGAAATTCACTATAATTAGACAAAGACACAGAATTAGAAATTGAAAGAAGTTTATACAGTATATAATTGAATTATTTTATAGATGGAGTAAGACTGGGGCTTAGATGATTACTTAAAGCTTGGGAATTGTTTGGGACTTGTATTATTTTCTAAGAAGGTTTCTGTGTGCAAATCTTTCTCTCCCATTCTGTTTTAATAGATTGTCAGTGTCTTTCTTGTGACTTCATGATTATAGAGAGAATGTGAGTCTGTGTTAAACATTAGATTTATTATCCACCAAAGCATGAGACAAATGATAGTTTTTGAATACATTTCTGCCCTGCTAGTCAGTTGCTGAGATATAATTTGCATATTCATAAATTGGGTAAATAAAACCCATCTTCTTTAGCATTAGTGATATTGTTTTGTAGAATTAATCATGTCTGGAAACTTGATTTAAAAAGAAGTTATTTATTGTCACTTTGAATTTCTGAGACTATTGGTTATCATTTCCAGGCAATCAGAGAACATTCTCCGTGAACAGAGGTTCCATCCTTGTGATAGGTCATTGTCATTTCTATGTGTTAGTAGGAGGCTACAGGGCCTTATGGAAATAAGTGAGTTTGAGATGACAGAAATTAAACAGATGTAGACTCTTCTTTCAAGAACCTTACAATCCAGTGAGGACCCATGATTACCTGGAATGTATATGCTTATTTCATCATATGAAATACATAGGATGCATCTTGCTTGGCTCTGCTTGAACCCAGATAGGCTTTTTCTAAAAAGAGGAATTGTGAGCCTAGACCAAAGATCCAGATAAACAAGAAGATAGAAATAACTTCTGACATAGAGAGCAAGAACAGCTTCATGGAGTAGGTGCACATGAGTCCAGTTTTTTTAGTGTAAATAGGTTTCCAGAGGTAGGGGGAGGCATTTCAGGAAGAATGAATTTCATCTAGTAGAGAAAGACATGCCAATGGGAGAAGTTGGAATATTTTGGGAAAATTCCATGATGGGGGATTGATTGTTGTTGATTACCTCCTAGTCTTTGTACATCTGATCTAGGGTCTATACTGCAGTTTATGGCTATTGGTGTTGACCTTGATCACTTGGCTGAGGGTAGTGTTTGTCAGATTTCTCCACTGTAGAGTGATTCTTTTCCCCCTCATCTACAGGGAACCACCCTTTAAAGCGTGATCAATACTCTGTAATATAAGTGTAGATAGCTATCAACGTATTGTTCTGAAAATTAGTCCATGAAAATCATGGGTGTTTCTGAGTGTTTGTCAGGTTTAAGAAAATAATAATCAATTACTAGACCTTGGGCTACTTTGAAAAAGATACTAATCTAAACTTGACCTTCTCAAAAACTAATATCTAAATGTGGTTACCTTTAGACAAAGTTTTTATAATTATAGGGAGATTAGAAGTTGGTAAGAAATGACATTTACCTAGTATTTGGCATATAGAAATAACTATATATGTATTAGCCATAATTCTCAAAATCACTATCATCATCATCATCCTCTTCCTCCTCTTCCTCATCGTCATTTTTGTCATGGAATGACAACTGAAGCAATGACAACTGAATGATAGCTGAAGCACCCTGATGACAGACGCCTGTATACCCAAATTCTTGATAAACAGTTTCATTATTTGCTTTGAATTTGAAGTAGGAAAAATTGGAAACAAAACCAAAATCAAATTATTTTTTTCAAGATATAAAGAAATTTTACTTACCAAAATATAATGAATGGTTTTTGGAGATTTGATTGGCACTTCAGAATGTGTTGGAGTAGGGTGCTCTGGGAAACTGCCTATTGATTGCACTGTTGTCAGTTCCTAAGCAACCATTGCCAAATTTATCTCCACGTCACACAACTTCTGTGTTTATCCAAGCTGGTTGAAATTGTTACCCTTGAACAAAAATAGACCAGGGAGAATGTTGAGTAGGACTGTACTGCGGGAATGGGCTGCATTTATACATACTTTCCAGTAGGGGTCACTCTGGCAGAAGAAAACAAGACCTGAGTTACCAAGGAGTGGGAAGACATTAATGGGAGACCCACCAAGGCCCAGATCAGGGTGCCATGGGACACCCAGCCTTAGTGTTTTCATTTTAATGTGGGTTTCTCTGACCAGAAGGGGCAGGTTATCAAGGGAATGTGAAGAGGAACACTTGTGGAAGACGTTGTTCTCTCCCAACACTCTGGCCACAGTCAACCCAGCTTATGCATAAAGCATTAGAGTAGCGATAAAAAGAAAAGCTATAATCTATGTAGGCAAAACCTGAAAAATGGGCAGCACTTGTTGTGGTATGGGTAGCAAATTTTTATTTCTAATAGGGTAGGTACCTACAGAGCCTCCAAAGTAAATGCTCATTGGCTAGCTGAAAGATACCCACAGGAATTTCATGTGTTTCTGGGTAATCTTCCATATTAGTTCCTTAGTTCCTGTTTTTGCTTTTGTATTTTCTTTCTAAATTTATGTGTTCAAAACAAATAAAGGAACCAAGAAATTATTTTTAGGAAATGGAAGCCCCCATCGGGGGTGGGGGGTGTGATTACGAGAGTGTCCCTTTGCTTTTGTATCTATTGGCATGAGCCAGCTACACCCCGAAAAAGACTGTAAGTGAGACTGCAAAGGAAGATATGTAACAACCTAAGTCACTGAGCATCTCTCTGGTAGCTGAGTTTTTCTCTGCGGCTTCTGAACAAATGTTTGGAAGTGACAGATAATTTGACACAATCTCCAAACTCTAGTGTATTCTAGCTTCCTACTTCCTAGGCTGGGACCCCTGACTTAGGCCAGCTCTAGAAGAGACCCGCATCTGAAATATTAGTCTCCATGCCAGTGGGAAAAAGTGGGGCTGACACTTCTTCCAAAGATACCAAGTGACTTGGATTTCAGATATGACTCAGTAGAATTCTGAGTGACTCAAAGATCTTTGGGTCACTGAGTGACAAGATTTGGAAAACAATAATCTTCCTCTTTATCCTTGAGTTTTGAATTTAGTTTTTTCCCACCAGAAATCGGTGTTCATCTTGGTTTGTCTATGAAAGGGTCTTAATGAGATTAGGCTTCTTCTTTCAACCTCAGCCTTTTATCTTGAGAATAATCATTAAAGAAGTCTCCAATTTCAAGTGTTTTGAGTGTTCAAGAAGGAGGAGTAGTTCTTTTGGTGTGGCTGATAAAAATACAGGAAATAAAATGCAGAGCTGTGGTTGAAATCACCCACTGAGGACTCTGCAGATGAACACGAGCCAGTTGGTACCCCCAACTATGGCACTCTCAACAAAGAAACTTCAGACCTGTGTGAAATAAAGGAAAGTAGTGAGTGTCCTCCTCGGTTTTCTGCATACAACCTGTGGGACCTTAGGAAAGTCTCCGAAGAGTTTGTTTTGTTTTGTTTTGTTTTTTAAAGATTTTATTTATTTATCTGGCAGAGAGAGATCACAAGCAGGCAGAGAGGCAGGCAGAGAGAGGAGGAAGCAGACTCCCTGCTGAGCAGAGAGTCCGATGCGGGGCTCCATCCCAGGACCCTGGGATCATGACCTGAGCCGAAGGCAGCGGCTTAACCCATGGAGACACCCAGGCGCCCCTCCAAAGAGTTTTGATTCTGTTTTCTCACTTCTACAATGGCTGTGATATGTCACATGACCTTCTCAGTTTCCAGCTCTTACTGCCTCAGGAAATATCCCAAGTAGATATTAGGGACCCTGCACTCTATCTATCCTTCAACGTGAATGGTGTTCAAATTATTTTGGGAGACAGCATGTCAAAAATCAGTTTTGTTTCACCCTTTTTAAGATGGCATCTGTTAACGTATCTTATTGTCCTTTCCTTTTCCTAGAGTACTACCCAGTTCTTTCTCCTCAGGTCATACGCTTTGGAATTTTGAGAATTTCTCAATAGTAGACGCGACTTTACTCTTCCTTAAGATTTTGCACTTGTAATTAAATTTTTGAGTGCCATTTTTATATCAGAGCAAATGAGATAATTAAGAGATCTTTCAAGGAGGAGAAATATATGAGAAAATAGATGGTTCCTGCCATGTGATTAAACACTGCAGCTGAGATACTTGATGAGCGGAGGAGTCATTTTATTTGTTGGAAGTGTACTTCATCATCATGAGTGGTGTCCTGATTATAGTTCAAGAAATATGTTCATAGAAATCAGGAATGTGAGGACACCCATTCACAAGCACATACCCTGAAACTTGCCTTTACTTGATGAGAGACTTATATTGGTGTTTTTTGGACCTTGTGAAAGATGAGGCATTAAAATATATATTTGTTTACTTTAGTGATACAGTGCAAGAAGGATGCACTGTGAATCTGACATTAATTTTGGAAAAACTGAACTGGGAAGATTTTCTGATTATCGAATCCCCTTGTCATTGTAAATAGTTGTTGTATTATTATACTAGAGAAAACTTAAAAACGAAAGATGTCTAACAATGAGTAATAGTAAGAAAGAAAAAAGTGGAAAGTCTAAAATATCCAATACGAATCCTATAGCTCCCGTTTTACTCACCCATCTGACTTCAGAGACCTTCTTCACTTCTGGGATCACAGAGAGATTGAGAACTTTGGGGGTAAGTGGATTCAGGCTCCCAAATCATGGCTTCATCTCTTTTTAAAAGATGTGTCTTGGGGCAAGTTACATAATATCTCCAAGCTTCCAT
The DNA here is from genome assembly GCF_011764305.1 of Mustela putorius furo. NCBI lineage: Eukaryota > Metazoa > Chordata > Mammalia > Carnivora > Mustelidae > Mustela > Mustela putorius. The sequence continues at coordinate 5,476,956 of NW_025422010.1, read as the reverse complement.
TTCTGCATCTGCAAAAAGGTGATAATCATACCTACTTTGTATGTAGATCTAGGTTGTTAGGAGAGTAAAAGAGAATGTACACTGTATTTGGTAGAGGGACTGTCAGGGACACCACCATCCTTGACCCCTAAGACCCAGAATGGCTACCTTGAGACTTTGTAACTCAGCCAGCTCTGCTGACCTAAATCAGTTAAACCTGATCTTGTCCCATTTCCCCACCCATTTAACTAGGCTCTTTCTTTTAAATTTATTTTCAATGCATTTCAATTTTTAAAAAATTTCAGGAAAGGCTATTGATGAACTTATGAGACTTATGAGCTCTGGGTTGTCGCCTGCCCTCCTCCCACCCCAGGAATCTCTGTACTTTTCAGGCTATGCCCTCATATGTGATCTGAAGTAGGGAAGTGACATGCTAACTTTTGGAAATATTCAGCTTCCAAGTTTCCTCTGCTGCAGACTTAAAATAGATCAGACTGAGAAGGGAAGGTAGAACTTGAACCAACTGTTACCCTCTATATTGAGACTGTTTTGCTTGATCTAGTGTAACTAGTACAGTTCTTTGTTAGGAGAGGAAGAGACTTAACCCTCCATTTTCCATTTCTGACTATTTGGGGATAGACAGAACTGATGGTTTACCATCGGTATACCTGAAGGCTTTCTATTTCTTGTTACTTTATTTTTTTTAGTAAAGTGATACTTTTATCATTGAGGATGACAGATACCTTTCAAAGATTTTAGGGATAACTAATGATTATTTTTGGTAACATGAGCATGTTTACAACACCTAATTAATCTTTTTTTTTTTTCAAAGATTTTATTTATTTATCAGAGAGAGAGAGGGGGAGAGAGAGAGCACAGGCAGACAGAATGGCAGACAGAGGCAGAGGGAGAAGCTGGCTCCCTGCTGAGCAAGGAGCCCGATGTGGGACTCGATCCCAGGACTCCTGAGCCGAAGGCAGCTGCTTAACCCACTGAGCCACCCAGGCGTCCCCACCTAATTAATCTTTAAACCAAAATCCATAGCGCATTTTAAGGTTGGTAATTAGATCTGTTTTAAATTTGAATGGGGGGTGGAATTACAGAGATGCCTTCCAAACACCCCGATGGAAACCTTTCCAGCCATGCCTACAGATGGCAGTAGGAAGAGGGGCTGGATTCTGGATGGTTGGACTGTAGGCCAACTGAAAGAGTTGTTGGTCAGTGACTATTGGGTGTTCTGACTCCCAAAATCTGTTCACACAAGAAGAGTTTTCTAGATATATGGCATAAGGAAGGAAGTAAAAGAGTCTACCAGTTGTCTAGCTATTTCTCAATTAGGGATAGGTAAGTCTATAGAAATGGCATATTCTGTGGCTTTTCCATGTTACTCTTTTCGGTTGAACCAAAGAAGTACAGGATGCAGAGCTTCCTTACAGCAGGCTTTGACCGTAGTAACATTAGCAGGTCTGTAGGGATAGATGGTCATACCTACTGGGCTGATAAACAGAAGGATCCATAGTTCTCATACATCAGGAAATACTTAAGTGCATATCAAAAGCCAGGCCCATGAGAGAAAGAAAAGTCACAAAACAGATCTCTGTTCTCTAAGATCTTTATACAGACAGCTTTTCAAGACCCATCAATAATTGTCTGGGCTGTGGTTTAAATCCTCGTAGCCAGGGCATTTTTTCAAACTGCCAGATTTCTCCACTTCCTATGCTTTTTGTTGGTAGTTACAGAAATTTTATTTTCCCTTTCCGCCCCCCTAAACAGAATAGTGTTCTGGATTAGAAAGTGGCTATTATTCTAGCAGTCCTCTTGGGAAGTAAACAGCAGTTGTTGTGTCTGAAGGTAAATCTCTGGCAATTTTCCCTCCTGTTTCTAGACCAAGGCTAGCAGCTGTGTGTGCCCACCTCTGCTAAGTGGGCCAGTCCCTGAGGGTTGGGGTTGCTTGTCTTTCCCTGATAAGGCCTGCTCTGAGAACCTTTTCCTCACCTGCTATCCTTGGTTTTTGTGTTTTTGAGAATGTCAGCAGTTTATTTGTATGTTCCCATTTTCTTCAAACACATACACGCGCGCGCGCGCGCACACACACACACACACACACACCTCAAATTTAAAACCTTCTTGGGGACTAAGTCCGTGTTTAACCACAGCAGGTAAAGAACATGGAGGGGCCCCAGCAACCTTTTCTCTGCTCCTGCTGTCTCTTCCCTCTCCTCACCACCTCCCATTTCTCCTGATTTGGCAGTTTGCCTAGGAACCGGCTTTCTTTCAGTACGGTAACTGCCATCCAGTCTTCCCTTGCTAACTTCCCTGTAGCTTGTCGGGTCATTGAAGAGCCCAGGTGTATGTTATTCTTTAGGCTTGGCAAAACTTAGGTTCAAATCTCCTGAATCCTCTGAAGAGCCCTCGCTCTCTGCGCCTCTGCCCACACTATCCCCCTACCCCCTGCCAAAAAGAGAAAAGACAAAACAAGAAGAGACACATGAAAAGTGAGGCTCAGCCAGTGGGAATTTTTAGTGAATCTTGCTCCACACGTGTCAGTTACGTCTATGTTACTACTCTGGAATATAGCGTATTTCACCCTCTAGGCCCTTGTCTGAAAAGTAAAGGCCATGAAATCGCATGTTACCATGATTTGAACTCAAAGTATTAATATAAAATAAAGCCACACCACTGCAGAAATAGGCTTTGTGTGACTATGATTCCCCGTAAAAGAAAAAGCATCCCCAGCTAGTTGTGTCTCGGAGGGCTTTGGTAATGCATGGACTCTTGGGTCTTCCAGTTGTCTAATAATAAACGGGCCAGCAAGGGATACCGAGGGGTGGGGCCAGAGCTGCTATAGTTGAAGAAAGTGTCTTCTGTGGTCTCAGACGGCTGCCTACAGCTTGTGTGGCAAGGGGCCTGAGCAGCAGAAGGGAACAGAGCTATATCCAACACCAAGCTGGAGTCCGGGCCCGCCAGTGCCATTCTGAGAACAGCTGGGCAGCCCTCCAGGGTGCTGGACAGAGGGGGACTGCAGATCCTCAGCCACACAGGCAGGGCCTGCCGTCTGCCAGCAGCAGGAAATAACAGTCTCTTGTAGTAGCCGGGTCGTGACATTGGCACGAGCTGCCCCCTCACAGCTGGGCTGTCCTGGCACCTGGTCTTGGGCCTATGGAGGGAGCCAGCCCAGCTGTACTGAAATACTCATTCTTTTCTCCCCTCTCACACTCCCTCATCAACAGGCAAACAAACAAAAGGGGATGATATTGTAGTTCATGCAATGAACAGAACCTTTCTCAGCTGAAGGAAAGAAGTGGTTGCCTCACGGAGAGCAGAATTCTATACCTATACCTTATTTTTTTTGCATGAGCAGAGGAAATTTAGTTTTTTCCGTTTTCATAGCCCCTAGGACAGAATTCCTGTGTACTTCTTGGATTGCGCATTTCGAATGGAGCCTTAAAGGATTTGTCTTTGTACCAGAGGGAAGCATTCCATCAGTGTTGATCAGATGTGGCTTTGAAGAACAGGATGACATTATACGCAGCATTAAAAAAAAAAAAAAAAAGCCTTGGGTGCTGCACTCTGACATGTCCATCATCATTTCCTTCATTCAGCAAATCTGAGTCATGAACTTTCTATAATAAAAATACTATATGTTTTTGGAGATACAGAAACACCTCCACTTGCTCCCAGCAGCATGGCATGTGATAGGAAGGGACAGGTGTCTTGGACATGGGGCTTTAGTAGTTATACCCATTTGGTGGATAAGACTGAAGGGCCTCAGGCAGGGACCTCCAGTCAGTTTAGAAACCATTATAGGGAATGCCATTGATCAAGGTGAACAAGGTGTTCTTTGGCTACTTTCTTCCCTGTCCCTTAAAAGTCAGTATAGTACTAGAATAGAACCTAGTATTTGTCCTCTGCTTGGCATGATGGGCTTGAGTTTTCTTTGTTTCCAATGGAGTAGCATTCCTGGCATGCCCTGAAGGTGTTAAATGATGGACTGATGGACAGGTGTGTCTTGGCCCCGTGAAAATAACTAATGTAGTATTGTACTATGGTTTTATATATACTATCCTTGACACATGAGTCTCCCCCACCGAAAGAAGGGAGGATTTAAATATATGTGTATATATATGTATGTATGTGTGTGTGTGTGTGTGTGTGTGTGTGTAGTTTTGCTTTGTTTTATTTATATGCCTCTATCCAAAAGGATATGAAAGTGTCATGGAAATTGAGAAGTACTTAGATTTACCGAACATTTGCTGCGTGCTAAGTACTGTGCTGAAAATCTAATCAATTCAGTATCCCTCTAAAGAAGTGAACGCTGAAGCCCAGCATGGTTAAGTACCTTGGCCAAAGTCACGCAGCTAATGTGGAGAGGCTAGGCAGAATCTAAGCCCAAGTCCCATCCACATCCTACAAGGGAAGGAGCACAGCTTAACACTTCTCATAGTTATTCCTATTTGGGGCTCCCCAACCTTTTCCTCATCTCATGTTGTTATTATGGTTTGTTGAATGATTTCATTCAAGTATGAATCATTTCCCGCATCCCTCAGCCTCTCTGTTTTAGCTACGATGTGCACTTCTGTGGATACAGTAGACCTTCATGGATGCAGCTTACATGAACACACTTAGGGAAGAAAAGTATGTACCTCGTATATTACTAATTCAGAGGTATCTGAATTGCCTGAAATTCCTGGTGTAAATGGATCAGAAGTGGGAATGAGGCCCGTTAGGGCTTTTTACCTTCGTGGGCTTATTGGCATAGAAGCTCTTCTAGCTAATTTTTTAAAAATTATTTTTATTAACATATAATGTATTATTCTTCTAGCTAATTTTGTTCAACTTCATAGTTATTCAGAAGTGGAACTGCACACTTGGCTGTCCCCATAGGGCCTGCTCACAGAAACACTGTCTTCATCTGGCATTGCAGGAACACTAAGGAATTTATACTTTTGCAGAAGAATAAAATAAGAATAAATAAGAATAAAAACTCTCAAATTGTTTACAGCTTTTAAAAGCCTTTTTCTCAGCATTGAAATTCTCTGAAGATTTGAGACTGTTAACACCAAACCAAGAATTTTCTCTGGGGTCCTTTTTCTCTTTCTCCTGAATGCAAATGAATTTTCTCTCCTGGTTTCTATTCCTCTTACTGGTCATAATTGTTATGTTGGTGGAATAGAGAAGGTTCTCCCTTTAAAATAAAACTAAGAGAACTTTTTTGCCAAAAATAATAGAATATTTACTTGTTTTCAAATGAGATTAACAAAATAATGACCACTGCTTTTAAACGCTAGCTTGAAAATGTCTTGGTTTCTTAGCAATGGTTTGCTATTATTTTGGGTATAGCTATTAGGAATTGTGAGTAACAGATACCTGACTACAGAACTTTAAAACCACAAGCATTTTTTTCCCTCACATTAAAAACAATTCTGGATGGGGGCGCCTGGGTGGCTCAGTGGGTTAAGCCTCTGCCTTTGGCTCAGGTCATGATCTCAGGGTCCCGGCATCGAGCCCCGCGTCGGGCTCTCTGCTCAGCGGGGAGCCTGCTTCCCTCTCTCTCTGTCTGCCTCTCTGCCTACTTGTGATCTCTGTCAAATACATGAATAAAATCTTAAAAAAAAAAATTCTGGATGAGTTTGCATAGCATTGGTAGAATGGTAGAGCGACTCCACTAAGTCCTTCTGGGCCCAGCACTTAACCTTTTTTGGCTCCACACCCCCTGCCCGCCTCCCAGAACTTAGCTTCCAACTTTGAGGTTGCTTCATGGTCTAGGATCGCTGCTGGAACACCACCCATGATATCCATATTGCAGGCTGCACCATGGAGGAAGAACAGAGTCTAAAATTATGCTCAGTTTTTTTCCTTTGAGAATCCTTCTTAGGAATCCTACAAAACACATCTGTGAATGTCTCATGACTGGAAGGTCATCATATGGCCATACCTGGCAGTGAGCGAGGCTGGGCACTGCCCCCCTCTTACTAACGAAGGAAGGGGAGGGAGGAATTAATGCAAGAGGTTCATGGCACACACGACCTTAGTTCAAGGTTCACAGGTTGTAGTAGACAGAGCATGTGTTTAGAGGGCCATTAGGTCTGACTTTTCAGGTCTAACTACTTCTTAGTCAAGTTATTTAAATTTATGGCTTGGATAAACTCCTCTCTCCGGTGAGTATATGCATACCTAGTCTGCACAGTTGTCATAAAAGGGCACATGGAAAGACCTTTGTATCCCAGCTTGACAAGTACTTAGGTCGTAAGGGATGATAGCTTCTCTCACTCTACACCCTCTGCTCAGTCTAACTCTCTTCATGGGCACTAAGTGTATAAGCATTTTATGAATGAATTGATTCTGGCAGATTAATAGGAGCAAATGCATCATTCGAAAAAAAAAAATTGTAGGAAGGTAAGAGAAGTTGTGGCAGTAATTCAGTGTGAGGGACTCTATTGTCTTGAGATGCTCATGTTAGGTACTGGCTTTCATTTAAGAAGCCTGGCACGTAGTAGCAGCAGAAGTATCCTCTTCGCTCTTCCTTGCTATTGAAACCTTCACCCTAAGCTGCTCAGCTCCAGAAGCTTCTTTCCCAACCCTCTGCCCTCTCTTGGCCACCCTCTCCTCCTAACAGACACAGGGGCTCAGACTAGAGCTGAGCTTTCAAAGGAGTAAAACATTGTACACTTGTTTCTGTAGAAAAAAATCCTTATCAGTTGAAGGATAAGTCAATTATAATTGAATTTTGGGAACCAATCTAATCCATAAGTGAGACTCTGCTTATGTTTACCTAGTTTTAAAAGAAATCTCTTTTTATGTCTTGGGAGGAAGAAGTATTTTTTTGAAGCCTTCTGTGCTAATGATTAGCATTACTTTGAGTTAATTTCTCTTTCGAGAATAACTGATAATTGTACCAACAATTTGGTTGAACTGTATTAAACATCCCCTGGAAGAATAAGGTAGTATTTATTTTTATTTATTTGTTTTCTTTGTTATGCATAAGTGAGGCTAGACAGCTGATCTCCATCACAATTAAGCTGCAGGGCTTCAGAAGTATATTTTGGTGGAGGTGATGGTTCTATTTTATTTTGCAGGGTTTTTTTTTCTTCTTTTTAAAAGACCATTAAGCCCTGGAAAGATGGTCTCAATTTAACTGAAGCCAAGATAAAAGGCCGTGATACAAGATGACATTTTAGTTTTCTCAGCAAACTGACCCTCGTAGTACTTCGCATCATACAACGAAGAATTACAGGCATATGACCATTCGGAGGGTCTGGACAATAGGAAGTGGAAGTCGGGTTCTGTGTGTGTGTGTCAGCTCTGCCCCAGGATAGGGTCTTCTCAAAATGCCCCTATGTGGTCCAGGATGAAATGACCTTGTCCTGAAGTTTGTTGCTTATACGGCTGCTAAATGGGAGCCCAGACATTAGCTGTCCTGGGAGCAAGGGAGAGGCAAAGTCTTCAGGGAGAATGGGAGAGCTAACAGCACTCTCAGGGCTCTGCCAGGCACCTTCCTGACTGCTGGGCAGTAAAGAAAGGCAGGAGTCTGGCAGCGAGGAAGTGGCATGGCCTTGGCTGAGCACTTACTGAGTGGATATATGCCACTGACCAGCGTAGCTCTAGGTAAATTAAAGGGCGTTCTCCTGATGTTGCACGTGGAAAGGTAAATAGGGTCAGAGCGGTCTCTTGTGCCCAGGACTGCTTTGAGGTGAGCACACCATGGTGACCATAAGTAGGGTCTTGGGCTGCCTTTTTGCAGTGTGGAGTTAGTAAGCATGTCTTCTCTTTCCTCCGGAAAGCTGTCAGAAGCTGAGACACTAAATTCAAACAGAGCTTCTGCCTCCCTGAAGCTCCCAGTGGCTCCAAGGACCCTACATGTAAAGCATAGGAAACTGAACACGACTCCCTAAACAAGTACTATTTCTGCCACCTCCACCCACAGCCCCAATGTGTGGGGATTACCATGAAGCCACGCCTCTTCCATGCCCTTTCCATGCCCACTGTTGTCTCTGGTGGCCAGTGAGATGAGCACCTATGTTGAATCTTCATCAGAGTCACAGAAAATGTGTTCTTCTAAAGTTGTAGATGATCTTTTTGGGTAGTTTGAGGTTGCCTGATACTGCTCACGTGCCAGTGTTGTTTAGAATTCTGAACAAAAAGTAGAACGATTATTCATAGACTGGAATTAATTCATTAATCATTGCAAAGATGGACAAAAAATATGTAGGACTCATTTTTTTAGACTGGGCCAGTGTTTTAACTGTTGGGGGGTACAGTGAAAAAGGTTTTGAAGCTACAGTGTTTTTTGAAGATTTATGTATTTATTTTAGAGAGAGAGAGCACACACAGCGGGGAGGGTCAGAGGGAGAGGGAGAGAGGATCTTAAGCAGACTCCGTGCTGAGTGCGGAGTCCAGTGTGGGACTCGATACCGCGACCCTGAGATCACGACTCAAGGAAAAACCAAGAGCTGAATGCTTAAGCAACTGCGCTACCCATGCTCCCCAAAAGTTACAGATTTTTATGATGGATTTCAAGTACCAGAAGAAATAGCCCCCATCACATCCTCCCTCTGGCTACCTTCTGAGCCGGCTGTCATCCTGTAGTGGCTGAATGTTAGTTGTGAATTCCTTCATCTCCTGGACTCTGACTGGTGATTTGAAAGTAGATGGCAGTGCTTGCAGACCTGGGATTGGAACAGAGGGAGATTCTGAGAACTCTTCAGACTTTTGGCTCATTTTTGAGATTTAGGGATCCTTCAGTCCATGTCAAGAGGCTCTCTAAGTCTTTTGTTGTGCTTCAGTGCACATAGAATAAGAAACCCCAGAAGGAAGGCAGAGAAGGGAACAATCAGTGGGAGCAAAGTTGATGGGCTCAGAGTTGTATGATTTCCACGTCATGCCTGTAAGTCATGCTAATGTTTCTCAGCGCCCAGAGTTTATTGTCTTTTACCTAAGTTAGGGCCACTACACCCTGCTGAGCAGTACGTAGTGTTTTAGGGTAGCTTATCTGTTCATCCAGAAGTGATTATTGTCACAAGAACCCCCCTAATGGGGAGTTTTCACCAATACTAGGGATGAGTGTTCTACTTGTAGGACTTGCCTTGTCCTGTCCTAATAGTAGGAGGATAGAGGGTACAGAATAGCACAAATACGACTTGCAAGACCCCAGTGAGTGTGGGATGCATGAGGAATTGCTGTATGGATGGAGCTCCTCCTTCCTGTGTAGGGTGCTTGTTACAGGACACTGGGAAGGGTGCCACTCAAGGAATTGTTGCTTTGGAAAGTTTTGTTTAACAGGGATTCTCCTATTAAGTTTTTCTCAGTTTTTCCATAGAGATCTTTGGAGTACTCTGGACTTAGAGGTCATGAGAAGAGATGTGTGTTACTTACATACACTTAAGCAAACGAACATTGAATTGGAATTCATTTTCTGTTCAATAAGAGAGGAGAGTAATAGTTTTTTTGATAGATGGAATATTGTCAGAGAAGCCAACTCAGGGTGCAAGTCTGGTGATAAATTCAGTTTCCCATGTTTAGAGCTTTCTCGGGTGATGTAGGTGAGAGCACAGGCTTAGATCTTCTGTAGGAGAGAAGAGCCAGATATTTTGTAGTTGATGTGCTCCATCTCATGTCCTCATCTCAATATTTTTGGGTCACGAACTTCATGAAACAGAAGCTGCATCTTTTCCAGGCTGACATCTGGAACCAATCTGAGGTCTTTGGGCTTCATGCGTAGTCTTGGATGGAGACCTTTTGGCCTGCTGAGGAGAAGACATTGAAGGAAGCCTAATTTCTTGATCAGCTAATGGAAGACTGTAACTGGCAGTCATTTGTAATGCTCATTTCTCTTCTTTGACAATTAAGAAGGCTTCAAGATGACCAGATTTGCAAAAGTCCATCCAACTATTACCAAATTTAATAAGAACTGTTCTGTCGTCTGTTCGGTTTACCTGTTACTTGATTACTTTTGTATTATTAGAAAGTCTCTCAGGAAACAAGGAGAACATGGCCGGACTACAGCTCTTGGGTGAAGCCAGCTGTCTGTCCCCAGCTCGGGTAGAGGGGCTGCTCCCTCAACCCTCCACAGTGTGCTGTTTAGAGCCCTGTGACATTGTGACCCATCCAGCTGGACACCTTCCTCAACACAGTGCTAACTCCTTTGGGGCAGGAACTGTGTTCTGGTCGTCTTTGTTCCCCAACCCACATCTGGTGTCTAAGTGCTCCAGAAAGGTGGCCTGTCCAAGGTGTGCAGTCCTCACACCTTTCCATCTCAGGGTTTACCCTCCTTGCTGCCTTGGGGTCCTGGGCATTGATGCTGATGGGGCTCTGGTGCTCGTTGTGAGCACTTCCCAGACCATGGCTCCTGGGTGGCCTTCTGAAATGCAGAACGTAGAAGGGAGTCCCAGTGCGCCAAGTGTTCTCAGAACCTCCTCACAGATTATTGTGAAGTTTTAGAAACAAAGACCTTCCTGCTGCTCTTGAATCAGATTCTACTGGGTTCCAAACAGCAGCCAAAAAGTAAGAATCCCGAGCCTGAAGTTTGCATTTCTGGTGAGAGTATTTGTACTTGAGACCCTTCCCTTTGGGTGTCTTGCTTCCTTAGAGCACAAAGCTTTTTTAGAAGGAAGAGAGAGGCTGTATCGTCCCATTTGTCTCCTTCCCCAGCTGAGTACTGATTTTGCTTTAAAGAAAGGAAAACTCCGGGTTGCCTGGGTGGCTCAGTGCATTAAGCCGCTGCCTTCAGCTCAGGTCATGATCTCAGGGTCCTGGGATTGAGTCCCGCATCAGGCTCTCTGCTCAGTGGGGAGCCTGCTTCCCTTCCTCTCTCTCTCTGCCTGACTCTCTGCCTTGTGAGTCTCTCTCTTGTGAGAGAGAGAGATCTCTCTCTGTCAAATAAATAAATAAAATATTAAAAAAAAAAAAAAAAAAAAGAAAAGAAAAGAAAGGAAAAACTCCCAGAAATTCAAAGAAAATGTTTTAAAGGGAGGGTTACTATGAAAACAGTCTTTGAGGAGGCTATCTTGTCCCCCAAAAGTTATTGCAGGTGTCAAGACAGTAGATTCCTGGTCCAATTTCTTGTTTAGTTTGTAGCCCATCATTTAATGTTCACTGAATCACATGCTGATCCTCTGATTTTAAACCTTTCTGGTTGGAATTAAAAATTGTTTTAACTACACTTATGAGCTGGATGATAACTGCTGTCTAGGGTTAGTCGAATCAAGACCTCGTCGTCCTCTTTCCATTTAATAGACTGGATTATCTGCCTGTTTCTGGCACTATCCTAGGCCCTTTGTCAGAGCTTTAAGATGTGTTGGGTGAGAGGACAAAAGACACATGATGAGGGAAATCATGACTGAAGGCAGTAGCAAGAGGATGTCTGGTGGCAGTGGAAGGTGGAGTGTGAAGTGAGGGGTGTGCACGGCGTGGTGTTGGGATCTCAGAAGGGAGGCCCAGAGGAGGGCCATGGGCACCGCTTAGTGAAACCTCCTGCTTCGGAGGCAGCAAGGACCTGGCTTTGAAAGAAGAACTGACCCCATTAAGCAAAACAATATGTTGTTTTCTGCAGAAAAGAATCCTTAGCATAAATTTTAAAAAATACTATTGGATATCTTGCCCTGACATTTAACAAATAAGTTCTGTGTGTTTAATATCCTGGTGACATTTCTGTTTTGCTTTGTGGTTTAGCCTTTTCGTTAAGTGTCTGAATTTACATGAAACTAGATTCCTATTTCTGCAAGTTTCAACCTGTGCAATTGGAAGCAGATATGATAGTAAACACGACCAGGATTCATAATGGGAAAGTAAACTCTTGGGCATGCTGTTCCCTGCCTGCATTGACTGGAAAGAAATATGATTACTTTGGGAAATGAAACTGATATTTCAAATATTTCAATAGTTGTGTCATGGACAAAAAAAAAACGCGTGATCGCCAGCCTTTGAGAACTGAGATTTAACTACTATGCGGTTGTAGTACTGAGTTTCAGAGGGGCTTGTACTGAAATTGGTTTTCCAGCACCTAGAGATGCCAGTGAGAAGCTTTTTTGCTCAGCTGAGGCCCATTTTTTTAATGTGGTAAGTTAGAAATGTGACCAGAGTGAGTTACGATTCTGTTGATTGTAATTAGGGGGGAAAAAAAGCAACCTTTAAGAAAAATCCTAGGAGAAAACATAAGAAATGAAGATATTCTTATTCTCTAAAATCTAAACTGTGAATTCCTTTTTACTGATAGGGAGGGAAAGAGAAAAAGTGAAGGAAGAAGGGAGCTTTTGTGCATAGTATCTCGAGCGTTATACAAATCCTCTTTAATGAATAAATGGAACCTTAATAAGGAAAACTACCGGCTGCATTATCAGTTGCAAATTGATTTGCTGTGGGCTAATTCTAATATAGTTTGACTATGTGAGGCATAACCTCTTAAGAAAACAAAATCAGGTTACCTGAAAATGGACTCTTATTTTCTAGGTTAAGGAAAAAAAAGCAATAATGACAGAGCATGGCTTTATCCTGAAATTTTTACTTGCTCCTGAATCACGGATGGGCTCTTCTGATGGTATCTCTAAATTCGAGATTTTATCGATTTAAAGATAAAAATTGTATACCTGCATACCTTCCACACCCGAATGAGGCTGGGGTGAGAGTGAGGAGGGGGAGGTCAGTGCTTTTCCACTCCTTTTTGGTAGGACAAGAGATTAAGTGGGGGGGGATCCATCTCTAATAATCTGTGGTTCTTAGCCCTTGAGAACGTAACGCAGGCCAACCACTCTCACCTCAGAAAAATGGAAATTACACTAAACTTCATGTATAATTATGGGGTTTGCACACCCCTGAACCCCATCCATGGATTCTCAGTCTGAAGTACCTGCTGCAGACTCAATTAGGTGCCATGTTTGAAATAAAGCAATTGGTTGCATCATCGTTTTGATGAATGATTTCCTGGCTATTTATTTTCTGATTTTAATAGCTACTTATATTCCTATGGAACACCTTGAAAATATTCCCCAATGTAGATAAAGTAATCTGAGACCCTGCTTGTCCCAGGAGATAAGAATACCTTTCCAGTCTCACCTTGTGACCTATGTATCATCTCCACTACCTCCATCACGTTCTTCTCTGCCCTCCTCCAAATAGTGTTTGCTACGTATGGTTCTAGATACCAGAGAATGAGCAAACCGGAGGGGATATAGAGGAAAGAAGAGACATACGTAAGTCTTAACCTTCAAAGGAAGAAGGCACGGAAACCCTTGAGAGAAATAATAGTGACACCTAGTGTTTGTGGGTATGTATTGCAGATCACGGGGAAAGCAGCTGAATGGGTGCTGGCTTATTAATTAACTGGAATCTATTTAGCTTGGAGCAACTTTCTGTTTTTGATGGGATGAAACACCGGCTGAAATTCAGCGAGGATAAATATAAGAGCTCAGAATAGAATCCACGAAAATAAAGTTGCCAGTTTAAAAGTTGTCCAAGTCTTTTTTTGAGTCAAGGGTCACAGTGGACCATTAAGTTGCTGGTGACGGAATAGTGTGTGTTTAAAATGATAGTGGTGATTTTTGAATGTGAGAAGTATCCGGAAAATACAAAAGAAGTAATTAATAAGTCATTGGCCATTTGATTTTTTTTTTTAATGTGTAGTCAGCTGTATATGGCAAGTGTTTAAGTGTGTGAATTCCTTTTTAATAGGAAATCACTTCTTCCCCATTCACTGAGCCCAGGGCTTTCCAGCTTCTCCCAACCTGAGGGACCTCTTGGCATGGCTGAAAGAATGGTAGCTGAGGGGCAGTCTCGAGGCTGATGGTTGCCGTGGCTGGTGGTTGCCGGTACAGTCCAGCTATTCCTGGGATCATCCTGAATCTGAAGTTTAAACCGATGAAGATATGATAACATTGGATTTGGCTCCACAGGCAAAGTCACCCAAGACTCTATGTACAATGGAGCTGAAATGCTACCTTTACTTCTAGCATGTATTTAGGTTACATATAGATTATAGAGACTTTCGTGAGGTATCCTGGACACCAGCCCACCATTGGTGATGTCTTTTTTCTAGAGAGAAATTAGTTCCCAATTCCAAATGACTTTCGTGTGTATTTTTGGAACGCAGTCTGTCTGTACAGCATCAGGGGGCCATATGTACTTGGCAGGAGTCAGACTTTCCTCTCTGTGCCACATCCCTTTTCACCGTGAGCTGCGAAGTCCCAAAAAGTATTCCCTCTTAAAGCCTCTCCCAGCTCTCCCTTCCCTTCCCCTAGTTCACCACGCATTAGCTGTAAATGAATCTACTTTATCCGTGCTGTGCTTTTCACACATTCTTTGCTTATGTGTTTCTCATTTCTACTGACACCTTTCCTCAGGATGACTTCAGGAGCCTCAGCTCCTGGCCCAGAGGTGTTCCACACCAGACCCCAGGCCCCTGAGCTCCCTCCCGGCCGCCCCAGCAATGTAGCCTGGCCCCTGGCACAGCTGTGTGTATCTCCGCCTCCAGTCCTTCGCTCAGTCTCCCGCAAGCTTCCCCACCGCCCCCAGGCCTTGCAGTCATCTCCAGTTCCTGAGGCTCTCCATGCCCTGGGGTGTAAGAGGCCTATCTCTCCAGCTGGAGGACGAATCCTCCAGCTCAGGGAGGCGTCTCCGTTTGCTGAGTTCTCCAGGATCCCCCAAACAACATAAGAGGGTGCACAGTGAATGTTGACTGCTGCTGACAAGGATGCCCTTGGAATAAGCTTAAATGACAACAGGAACATGACCTCAGCTGCCAGGAGGACTCTTCTGGAACCTGAGGATGATTATTAGTCTGGAGCAGCTGCTTAACAGAAGCACGAGGTGACAGTCCCCACCCCCGAATCTCTCCTGGGACTGAACACCTTTCATCTCCTCTCCTGGTTGACCGGATCATGGTCTTGTGGAGGGGCAGAGCTCTGGACCTAGTAAGGGTTACTAAGGATTTTATGTGTTCCTGGATTATGAAACCATAACATGTCTTTAAACGAACTACAGCTCTCTTTCGAAGGGAGCTCTTGGCAAAGAGAAAAGCGGCATCGCCTAATTAGTACGAATTCACCTTTTATTTACCAGCACATAGCTTTTAGTTCTGAAATGGGGATAGTACAGCGTTACTGTGAGGTAGATACCTGGATTTGTGCTCTGCGTAATGCGTTTCTGCTGATCTGTTCTTCTCGTGAGGCAGTTTTTACAGAGGCTTGTCTCTCATTTTCTGTCTCCCTAGTAAACTGTCTGGAGACAGTCTAGCATATTTCAAACAGCTGAGCTGCTTGCGTTCTGGCTTCTCTGGATAGACTCTTCTAAATTCTTTGGAGCCCTCTCTCTGGGAACATGAACAAGGGACTCGTGCCGTTATAAAAAGAAACCAGAGATCATCCAGCCATAAAATTGCATCTTCGCATTAGCTTCTGTTTTGTCTACCATTCATTTTCTATTCATCCTTTTCTAAACTTTGTCCAGCAATTTGAACCTGGTAATTTTAGTTCTGTGGTTTCGATTGGCTCCCAAACACTTACCCAGTGGTTAAAAATAAAAACTGCAAACCCGTCTTGGTGGGTGTGTGAGTAGCCAGCGGCTGAGGACTCCCAGCCCCCCGCTGACGTCTGAGCCCAGCTGCCACGCTTGCGAGGACTGGTGTGCATGGGTGTGCATGTCTGCTCATGTGCCTGTATGTGCATGGGTATCTGCATGCATGTGGTGGGAGGTTAGTGGGGAGCAGATCACCGCATTTGATAATTTAGGGCTTTTCTTGAAAAATGCATCTATCCTTTCATGATTTAGTGCAACTGAAACAAGCTTGGCTTTGGAGGGTTGGAGTCACTGTCCCTTGCTAGCCATGGGTCTCTGGCCAAGTCACATACTGCTCCTCCTCAGTATCTCCCTCTCTCAAAGTGTGCAGAGTGATTCCTGGCAAAAGTAAACGGAAAAAAAAAAAAAAGACATAAAACGGTTTAGCACTACGTGTGGCGCCAAACCGTTAGTTCCCTTGCCCTTTGACCTTCGAGTTGCCTAAAGGGCAAGAAGCTTTTGGGAAGAGAAGGAGAGGGGAGGAATCTGCGTCTGTATCCATATCCGTTCTGTGCTGGGTTACTGTGTAGACGGAGCCCGGAGTGGGCACGGTGGGCAGCATAATGGTTTTGCACATCAAAGAATGACATCTCAACCTCCCTTTGAATGTGAATTAACTTGAGCATACTATATCAGAGCGAAAGTAATTCTTTCTCAGGTGCCTATCCTAAGACCAGCAGTCAGGCCTAGAGGAGAAGAGCATATATGCAACTCCTTTGCTTTGTCTGCCTTGGTTCCTGTGAGTGGGTGGTGTGACGAGGCGTTTGACACATGGGGGTTTCAAGACCCAAGAAACCCAGTGGGTTGGATGCCAGAGACAGCCTGGTGGCCAGCGGGGCACCAGCCTGGGCCTATGTTCCTATCAGCTCCCCGCTGGGCTCTCCCCCAGGACGGCCTACCTCTCAAGGGGCCTCACTTCGCCTTGACACTTGTCTAAATCAAACCCTGATACATTTTCTGCCAAGGAGCTCTCTTATTTTTTGTTGTTTTTGTTTTTGTTTTTAAGATTACTTCACCTGTACTGGAAGACAGTTGGGAGTCATAGCTCTTCTTCTGAGGCTTACTGCTACTCAGAGTGGGCTGTTTGCTGTCCCAAGTCTAGCTGCTCTAGTTGTGATGTTGTACTGAATCCCATAAACATACATAATTTAAGATGTCAAAGTACTTCCTTTGTACGATCTCTCTTTTTTTTTTTTAACAGCTCTATGAGAAGGGTAGAGGACACAATGTTTGTGTTTGTGTTATGTTGTGTTACATTGTGTTATGTTTGTGTTATGCTGATGACAGGCTAAGGCGCAGAAAGGATAGCCACCTCACTGAAGGAAACCCAGGTCCTGGGCCCTGGGCTAGCATTGTCCTCCGGATTCCCATGTGTTCAGTGAACGCCTTTAGATGCTGAGATCTCTGGGAAGGATGTGGGCCAAGCCCTGCCTTTCAGGTGCTTAGAATCTAGTTAGGAATTCTAGAAAACTGACCTGGGAGCCTAAGTAAGCTGGAGAAATGGCAAGTTTTTTTAGAGTTCCAGAAAGAAAGTGGTTTGCGCCTTAAGATAGTTGGGGGGACATTTTATTATCAGCACTTTCAACTGAGAAATGAGATTTTAAGAGACATTATTATTTATGCAAAGATACACAGAGTAAAACTCCAGGTGGCCTGACCACTGTTAAATGAGTAAATGTGGTTTTTGCGCATTTGCTCACTTAATAAGTAGTTGCAGATGCCCACCACATGCTGAGGACCGCCTGGGTCATTGTGAGTGCCACCTCTGCCATCACGGAAGTCCAGCAGCAGGTCACACCCTGAGGCAGGTACTGCTGCCTCACGGTCTTGCCGGCAAGATTTCGTCACTGTTTCCTGGCTTTGCCTGTGGCTTTCTTTGGGGCTCCTCTCAGTTCTGCGGTTCTGGTGTATCTCTGGGCTTAATAAATGTTATGCTCGGAGCGAAGAGAATTGAACTTGTCACCCCTTTATGCCACACTCTGACAACCAGGAGTCCTTTTGGACCCCTGCTTCTTCCTCTCCCACCAAGTCCTATCATTGTACTTCGGTGGACTTCCACAACCTGCCAACGCTTCCCACACTGCCATGCCTCATGTCTTCATCTCCTCTTCTCTGGAGTATTGCTAGTCCTGTTAACCCATTCTCCCTGTCTTCCTCTCCTCCATTTCCCGCACAGCCCATTTTCCATAGAACTCTGTTGATCTGAAGCCCCCAGCCGGATCACACAACCCCATACTCTTCAGTAGATTCCCCCCACCCACAGGGTCTCGAGTCTATACACACCTTATTTAGCCTCTTGGTCACAAAACCCTGGCCATGTCACATTGCTGAGAGTTGCCCCAGATAGACCAAGCTCTTTGCCATCTCAAAGCCTTGGTTTCATGGCAGTCTCTCTCCTTTGGAATCTGGCACCCTTCCCCTGTCCCTCTTTCATCTGGCTAATAATTACTTATCCCTTAACACTCAGATTAATGGCCACCTCCTCCAGGAAGCCTTCTCCCACCCCTCTTTTCCTCCCACTGGCTAGGTACTTCCTATCTGCTCCGTTTGTGGGCTGTAATATCTGTACACAGTCCTTGCCTCCTGGTTTGTAACAATCACTTCATGCCCTGCCTGCCCCCAGGCTTCTCTGAGAACACAGACTTGTCCATTCATTCTCATCAGTGACTAGCATTGTGTCTGGTACTCATGAAGCTTTAAGAAGAAGATGGACTGTTGGATGGAGGAATGGCTGCGAAAGTGATCTCTACTTAAACCTGTTCCTCATTAACTCTGGACCAATGGTTATGTATCTCCTCTTCTTTATTTATTTTTTTTTGAGATTTTATTTATTTATTTGACAGACAGAGATCACAGGTAGGCAGAAGTAGGCAGAAGTAGAGAGAGAGAAGGGGAAGCAGGCTCCCTGCTGAGCAGAGAGCCTGATATGGGGCTTGATCCCAGGACCCTGGGATCATGACCTGAGCCGAAGGCAGAGGCTTTAACCCACTGAGCCACCCAGGCGCCCCCTCCACTTCTTTTAGTTCTGTTTAATTTAGGAGAAATTTAAGGTAAGAGCATATAGTGGGGACAAAATTAAAGAACCTATCTAAGGGTAATATTGCAGTTAGTGCCTTAAGATCTGTCTCCTGATTCATTCTCTAGCCAGGATACATCATAATCATTTGTCCAAATCCCTTAGAGCTTTCCTTCCAAATGAAGTGATTAACTTCCACCGTAAACTTCCTCCAGTCCAGGCTTCAGGCTTTGTGCCCAGCCCAACGGCGCTCCAGCTTTCCTGCCTACGTGGGCATTTAAGATTGTCCTTATCCTTTGGTTCTCCTGCCTGGTGAAATACTAGATAACGAGGAGAGAGCTTATCTTACACACGGCTGAGCTGACAAATACGGCAGCCTTTCAGTGAAAAGGGGAAAGCAGGCGAGGCTCCTTCCCTGGCTGGAATAAGAATGAGCCTCATACCCGTCTGGCCTCGTTGCCGATGGTCAAATGCACTCGACGCTATTTCCATAGCATCCAGACAGCCTGAGTACCTAATATCTACCTGTCTAGTCAGTGCATCAGCTTTGCTGGAGAGGGAGAGCAAGAGTGTGTCTCAGGGTCTCATTTCTAATGCATCAGGAATAAATCTGTTACCAGCTCTCTTTATTCTGGCATAAACCCTATAGGCTGCATTAATTTGTTCTCTTCGGTGGTAAATAACAGTGCCTTCTGAGCTTTGTTTTTAGAAGAGGTCTTTTTAGAACCTTTAAGGTCAAGGTGAAGAGAGGGGAGAAGAAGGATTGTGCCTGACCACAAGGATTAGAGGCTCACTCCAGGTGAAGGGTGTCCGCACGTATTAATGCACTAATGAGCGAGAAGTTTCGTTTTGATGATTAGTAATTTTGGCAACCTAACTTCTCTGCCCCAGATTTGATTAAGCCTCCATACAGACTTCCTCTTCCAGGAGATTATCTTTCAAAAGCACATTTGGTTTCCCTCCCCCTTTGAAGCCCATTAGGAAAATTAAAACATTTAATTTTAGTGATGAATTTTACTGATGCAGACAGCTGCTCTCCCAGATTCTCTCCAAATGTAAGCACAATTGCTACAACAACTAAAATATCTGTTATTTAACTCAGACTGGTGTTAAATTGTGTGGAGATTGCAGATTCCTAATAATAGATTACAGAATAATAAGCCCTGTATTGGAAGAAAAATATCTCAACATTGAACCCAGTCAGTGGGACAGATCAGCTAGAGGAGCTGAAATTTAGCTAATGTCTATAAACCTACTACCTCCCAAGTGGACTTGTCCGCCAAACCCTCAGATTTCCCCTGCTTCTTCCCTTAAAGAAGCTGATCGAAAATATTTTGTCAGGCACAAGCTAGCCAATACTGGATTAACTGATGAATTAAAGTGAGTGAAAGCTGAAAGTGTGGCAAAATCACAGAGGCTGAAATTACTGTCTTTGGGAGTTGAGAAAAGTACCTTGTCAAGAACAGAAACCAAGAAGGGTTTTGAGTCACAGTTAGTATTTGTCTTTCTTCTACGAGCCAAATGAGTCAGATTATGATAGCAGTTGTCCCATTGGAAGGACAGACTCAGAGCCCTGAAACACACACAGTTTCTCCTCCCTCCTCTCTCCCCTTCCCTCTCCTCTTTCTCCTTCCCCGCCTAAATATATAACATCTCCTTCCTTGTGTATTTGTTGGGTTTCTTTCTTTCTTTCTTTCTTAAGAGGATCACTTGAGCTGAGGCCTAGCAGACGATGAAAAGTAACAGGAGAGGAAATAAGACCAACAGCGAAGGAGAATTATCTTTCAAGCCTAGAATGTAGGAAAAAATGTTTCTGTGTTTCATTTAAATGTTTTAAGACCTAAAGATTTCAAGTAGGACGTTTGCAGAATGACTTCTGATAAGAAAAGGTTTAATTTTTCAGAATGTTCTCCATTGCATATTACGCACTTATCTGCTAGAGAGGGAAGCCAGGGCGGGGAGTTTGGGGGATTTATCTGGAAGGGCTTAATAGACAGGTGCTTTTTATATACTTCAGATGTGACAGAATTAAAAACTACGTAACAGACACAGTCTCATGAAAATACTATGAAATGTATTAGAATAATTACTAAAGAGGAACTGGCCAGTTGCTCTACCTAAAATGCATGTATGAGAATTAAAGTAGAAAGCTACTCCCCTCCCCCCACCCAACCCTCCAGGCATTATTTATCATTCCCTCCTCTAGCACCTAAATGCCCTCCTGGCCTTAGTTTTCCTGTGCCCTTCATGTGGTTTTAAAATGATGTTAGGAGGAACTTGTCTCAGCCAGAGAAACATCTAGTGGGGGAGAGTGGAGGAGGGAATGATATGTTCAGAAAAGGAACTTTCTTTTGATCATTAAGATATTTTGACTCAATGTTCTCTTTTTAAATTCACTTCAGTTAACCTGGCTCTAAGTTCTAGATGCTCTATGACAGATGAAAATGAATGCTGAGTCAAAATGGAAATTGAGGAAACTCAAAATACAGAACGATCCACATGTTTATCTCTGGAATTCTTGAAAAAAATTAGACCTGCCTGTGAAAGTGAGCAGACATGAGAGATGTTCCAGAGAGAAGGAATTGATTCAGTCATAATAGTAACTTTTAATAATTGATTTCAAAAAAAATAGTAATAGTAAGTAAAACTGTATCAAAAAGAGGCCCTACTTGGGAAAAGAGGGAAGGCTCTCTTGTGTAGGCAAGGGCGTCCCTGAGGCTCTCTGGTCCTACATGGTATTTGGTTTTCTCTGTGGTCTCACTGGAAGTCAGAGTGTACATGTAATAAGATTGTGATTTTTACAAGAGTCCCCGTAAGGAAATTGTTTCCCATCATATGGTTTTTCTTTTTTTCAGAATAGGTCAGTTGAAGATACTGTACACTTTGTGATTCTATGTTTATTTACAGCACACCTACAGACTCACACCCATGTGTGCTCACAAATACCAAAATACTCAAGGACCTAACTTTCAGAACGTTCCATCTGAAGCAGTCGGAGTGCCTAAAACATTAGGGTGGACCTGTCTGTGGGTGTGTTTCTATAGCATTACACTGCATCTAATCCAAAAAAACAGAAGGGGTTGGCAGTCCCGTTGTGGGAAATGAGAGACCAAAGGAAACCTGATTGCCTACGAACTTGGCACTATCAAAATATTCTGTGTGTTTTCATTTTCTTCTTGGAGATTTCAGTCTTTACGGGCCACCCCTTCCCTAGGTCAGTAGTTTTCAAACTCTAGCCCTCATTACAGCCTCCTGGAGGGCTCCATAAAACCCAGATTGTTGGCTCCGTACCCAGAGATTCTGATTAGGTAGATTTGAGATGGGCCTGAAAATCTGAATTTCTAACAGGGTCCCAGGTGATACTCGTGCTGATGCTGCTGGTCCAGGAACCACAGTTTCTGAGCGCCACTGTCCAGGCCTCACATTCCAGAATTCTGTCTGTGGTCTCACACTTATATATTTTGCATATACTTAGTAGGCGCCCACCAGGTACCAGGCACATGGCTAGGTGCGTGGAATATGGGAAACACACCGTCCTGGCCTTTATTGACAGACAACGGTTCATCGTCCTTCACAGCAAAACCCACGTTTACTCTTAGCCCACCTACAGGGACAAGTTGAAGATCTGGTCATTCCTGAGTCTATGCTTAGTTTACAAGACACAGAGGGTAAACAATTCCAGTTGCTTTCCCTGTCCTGGGGAGACCTCTGTCCATCACCAGTGGATGGGTGATACTAGGTTTTGCAGAATAACCTCTTTCTTGGATAGATGGATTTTTGTATCCATTTGTAGGTCCTCGGAGCCTTTCTAGGGCCACTGCTCAGATCAGGTACACAGTGGGGTTATTCTTCTCTAGTACTTAAGAACTGTTGTTCATGATCAAGCCTTTACTCATTTATAATCCTGTTTAGGCACCTCAAATCCTTTGTCGAGTTCTTTAGCTCTGTAGTGTCTACAAAAAACCAAGGTCACTTTCAACCTTAAAACTTTAGCCCCCAAATAATTTCGAGTAATAAGAGCTGACCTTGGATCTCTTTCATGTATATTGGATGGTTGTCCTTTAAATTACCAGTTATTTCTTTATTTTAGACTCAAGAACACCTCATGTTTGGAATTCAGAAAGGTTTTTTGTTAAGTTGTGCCATTTTGTACGTTGCTGAGGGGGACACAGTCCAACATCACTCATTATGAAATACTGTTTTCACAAGAATGATTTACTTGTCCTCTCATCTCACTGAAACTTTGAGGAGCTTGATGAAAATACTGTGAGAAGATAGACTCGTTCTGCGTGAGGTTGAAACCGCTGGTGACATTTACACTAGAAGTGGTCTCACTGCGTTCGGGCATGCACCTGTGCCTTCTCTTTCACCCCTGGCAGATGCTTCCTTTTTATTCCCCGTTTGAATATCATTTTGAAGTTTCTTTGCTCTGGGTGAACTAGTTGGAGACGAACATTTTACACAGGGATTTTATAGATAAAATAATAACTTTTAGAGGCTAGGAAATCAGTCTGTATGTTGATTTCTTCTTCATTTTCTGAAATTTTCGGATTATCATCCTTTATTGTTTTAGCAGAATATTAAAAAAAATTAACAAATGGGGCTTCAATGAGGAATATATTTTAAAATATATCATCCAAATAATGCATTATTTTTAAAATGTCAGTTACCTCCCTTGCCTTAGAATTTTTTTTTTTTAGAAAAGTATAATGTATCTGGTTGTTTCACTTTACCAGGTGAAGAGAAAAAAGGCACATTTTATCCCCATGGTTTGGTTTTCAGCAGACTCACCTGGTGTTTTCCATCAGCAGCTTCAATTCTGGAAGACATATTTTAGGCTTGCTCCCTCTGCGCCCTTAGAACTGAATTGTTCTTACGCTACCAACATAATCTCCTCCCAAAGAATATTTCATCACCACTGGTTCCTTGGAAATAAGCTGACCCTATTTTAGAAGAAATGCTCTCTTAATCCCAGAGTCCAGCAAACATTGATTTTATGTTTTATAGTGCCCTCATTCAGCTGTTTGTGTACTCAGGAAGCTCAGCTAAATCATCCATCACTCTTTTTTTTCTCTCTCTTCTCTTTTACTGTTAGCACCTGCCTCCAGAATCTTTTCATCTTTATAGAACAATCTGCCTTAGGAGAAAGACAGTGAAACCCCAGTTTAAAGCCACCGCATGTCGCCCTCCTCAGCTTGGGTTTTTGTCTGCTGTGTGTGGCTCGCAAGGTGTGGAAAAGGAGCTCAGGCCTCTGTGACACACTCGGCTTCATCCGAGAGACTTAAGGGGCTTGTTTTTGTTGGCACATTCCTGGTCGAGACCCAGAGGGATTCTGCAGGAGCTATATATAATATATATATACTATATATATTTTTTTTAATTTTTATTTTTTTTTCTATTTTGGCTGTTGTTCCCTCTGGCTATTCCGACAGCCTGGCTCATTCTGATGTTTTTTCCTTGAGGACGGCTTGTGACAGCACAGCCAGGCCCGCTCACACAGACCCCAGAAGTTCAAGGAAGAGTTGGGTCAAGGTAGCTGCAGAGAGGGAAGGTGGCTGGCTCTGGCTTGGGCTCCAACAGAACCCATAGCTCTGTTACCGGGACTCCTGCATCTGTGCTGGCAGCCGGGGTCTGTCTTTTCCCCAGGCAGGCTCATTACATCCGGGGTTGCTATGAACATAACAGGTCTTAGATTGTGGGTATGGATCAGACTTCACATAGTGAAGCTAGAAAGGAAGAAAAAGTCAGAAGGAAGAGAGGCTTAGAGAAGGAAGAAGACGGGTATTGGAGAAAAGGAAAGATGTCTTAAGAATTAAGGAAATCTCATGGGGCGCCTGGGTGGCTCAGTGGGTTAAAGCCTCTGCCTTCGGCTCGGGTCATGATCCCAGGGTCCTGGGATCGAGCCCCGCATCGGGCTCTCTGCTCAGCAGGGAGCCTGCTTCCTCCTCCCTCTCTCTCTGCCTGCCTCTCTGCCTACCTGTGATCTCTGTCAAATAAAATAAATTTAAAAAAAATTAAGGAAATCTCAGATGAGATAAAGGAGGTGAAGGTGTAGTGGAAAGGAGTCAACTAGCAAAAGGAATGAAGAACAGAGGAAAAAATCCCTACCTGTGTGGGGTACTGGGCTCCCCCTCCAAGGGTAAAATAGAAAACAAACAAGGAAAGACATGAGGCAGGTACTGGCGGGGGGGGGGGGTGTGCACACATGCACGTATGTTGAGCATTCACTCATGCGTAGCAGCAAAAAATGTAAATGACCCAGAATCTGAAACATCACCCATGGAGGCACGCTACCTCTTCTATGTTCTGATTTGTATGATTAAAAATTGGCATGTCCCTGGAGCGGCCACACTTCTTGAGTGAGAGCTACTTCTGACATAACACCCCCTTGACCACACAGCCCTCTCTGATTTCTTTTCCTCTTAAAATCTGCAGGATTTATAATCTCTACAAATAGTTTAAACCATCATGGAATTCTGGCTGAAAAGGTGCCCCATCTTGTTCGATATATGTGACTAGTCCTTCTGTACCCACCACACCTGCAAACACATGAAAATTTCAGGAGGGGGTGCCTGGTGGCTCAGTCCATTGTTTAAGTGTCTGACTTTGGCTCAGGTCATGATCTCGGGGTTCTGGGATGGAGCCCTGCAAGAGAATGCCCCAGGGGGTGGGTGTTTCTCCCCCTGCCTCTCTGTCTGCTAAAATCCTTTTAAAAAAATTTAAAAAGAAATTAAAGCTCAGGAAGTATTTGCTGATAACTTGTACTGGGGATTTAGTCTAACTTTGGATTTTTAAATTTATAAAGCCTCTTATATTTAGAACTAGTTTGAAAGACCAATTTATTATTTTCAATCCAGAGGCCCCATTATTATGAAACGGAAAAGAACAAACAGCAGAATGAGTTGGTGGCCTTGAGGCTGATGCTTGTCTTTTCACTGGAACTCCTGGGGCTTTTTGTTTTCAGACTTTGTTTTAGGTCTGAATAAAAAGGAGCAGGAGGCTCTACACCATTAATCACGAGTGGGTCTGAGTGCCTTTGATGAGGGAGTTTGGGCTGCCTTCCTATCTCTGAACAATTAAAACATCTGGAAGAGAAAAGCCAGAGTTCAAATCATGTCCTCTTGTTTGTTTGCTCACAGTAGAATTCCATTTCTTCTCCCTCTCAACAATTTTAAAATAATGCCATATAAATAAAAACTCTTTGCAGATTTCCTGGAGCATACCCAAGGTGATAATTTGTCTAGCTTGAGACTTTTATTCTATAAACTGGTTTGGTGTCAAAGATTTTGAGTTTCACGTTTAACATTACCAGGTAATTAGAGGAGGAATTGAAAGGTTTAAGTAAATCAGCCTTGGTTTTTTGTCTTTTCTGAAGTCAGCTGCAATGTGAAGGAATGTATTTCAAAAGGGTCGTGTGTGTATATTCGTGAATGCTTGCCTGCCTGAGCATAGAGAGAGAGAGGAAGACAGCCGATGGAATCTTTTAAAATAAGAATAATAATAGCAGTAATCCAGTCTAGGACAGTGATTCTTAACCCTGACCGCACACTAAAATCACCTGGGGAGCTTAAAGATTACAGATGCCTAAGCCCACCTGTCAGGCTTCTGATTTAGTCTGTTTGAGACAAGGCCTAGGTACTAGTATTTGTAAAACACCCAGGTGATAAAATCTGCAGCCAGCTGAGAACCACTGCTGCTCTGAAGAATTATGTGCAGAGTTGAATTCAAGGACTGTGAACAATGGAGCCAATCTAGAACTCAGCTGTCACTTGCAAATGAGGCCAATGAGAAATAATGCATGCTTTTGAGTTACATGCCACTTAAACACATACTGGTTTATTTGGTTTTTATGACAGCCTTAGGGCATTTAGCAGTAATGATGACCATTTCACAGATCAGGAACCCGAGGCTAAAGAAGCTTACGTGACTAATCCAGAGTCACACAGTTTGCAGGTAGTGTGGGTCAGGTTCTAGCCCAGGACCTCCACTGGGGTGCCTGTGTTAGTCCTCTGAATTACACCCACAAACCTCCAAAAGACCTTCATTAGTGTATTACTCCTATGTTCCCGATGAAGACTGGAATTTTGTGGAAGAGGATTCACCTTGTTTAACTGGGGAGAAATGACAGATTTGAATAGTCAGTTACTTTTTCAGCAAGTGCCTTTCAAAATTTTTTTGAACTCTGATCTCCAGTGAGAAATACATGTTATACCAAAACCCAGTGAAAAACACGGATACATGCATTCAGAGCCCAAACACCCTTCTCACTGTGCTTATCCTTATTGTAGATAAACTCTCACGGTGCTTACCCTTGCCATTGGCACTCTAGTATTTTCCATTCTGTTCTGTTTCTTTAAATGCTGGTGGCATGCCGTCTGCGGCACTGACTGGCTTAATAGACTGGGACCCATGACCTGAAAAACAGTGCCGCTTCCCTTCTCTCTGAAGGCCACAGAAAGGATAATATCATGATCAGAGAAGTGAGGGACCTGTCTTACACAGGCTTTATAGAAAGATCTGCTGTAGACCAAAGAAAAAAGATTATTTGTAGAGTGTATGGGAAATATTATTACTTCTAAGCTTGGTGTCTTGATGCTATGTGGTCAACCAGGCTTTTAGCCCTTTTAAAGAAAAAAATCTTACACAATGATGAGTGTAGCTGTATGGTTTTTCCAAGGCAAGATAATGAATGTTGTGATCCCTTCAGTGTTCTGGTTTTTTTTCGTTTTCGTTTTTAGAGAGGGAAGTTAGGGGCAGATAGAGGAGAGAGAGAATCCTAAGAAGTCTCCATGCCCAGCATGGAGCTCGACTTATGACCCTGAGACCATGACCTGAGCTGAAATTAAGAGTCAGACTCTTAGGGGTGCCTGGGTGGTTCAGTTGGTTAAGCGTCTGCCTTTTGCTCGGGTCATGATCCAAGGGTCATGGGATCGAGGCCCGCATCAGGCTCTCTGTTTGGTGGGGAGCCTGCTTCTCCCTATGTCTGCTGTTCCCCCTGCTTGCGATCTCTCTCTGTGTGTCAAATAAATAAATAAAATCTTCAAAAAAATAAAATAAATAAGAGTTGGACGCTTAACTGACCAAGTCAACCCCATACCCCAGGTTCTAGTAATATATTCTAGATATATAATGAGACACATGATTTGTAGAAATTTTCTCTCATTCTGTGGGCTGTCTTTTCACGTTTCCTTTATGTACAATTTTCTAATTTTGTTAAACACAGTATATCTATTTTTCTTTTGTTGTTTGTGCTTTTGGTGGGATAATTAAGAAGGCTTTGCATAATAAAGGTCACAAAGATTTAATCCTGTGTTTTCTTTTAAGAACCTTATAGTAGGGATGCCTGGATGGCTTAGTCAGTTAAGTGGCTGCCTTTGGCTCAGGTCATGATCCCAGGGTCCTGGGATTGAGTCCCGCATCAGGCTCCTTGCTCAGCGGGGAGTCTGCTTCTCCTGCTGCCTCTGCCTGCCACTCTGCCTGCTTCTTGTGCTCTCTCTCTCTCTCTCTCTCTCTGACAATAAAATCTAAAAAAAGAAAAAAAAACACAATAGTTTTAGTTCTTACATTTAGATCCATTTTGAATTAATTTTTGTGTATGGTCGAGAAAGAGATCCAGTTTCATTTTTTTGCTTGGGGATATCCATTGTGCAATCACCATTTGTGGGAAAGACTCTTCTTTCCCAATGATTGATTGTGGCACTTCTGTCCGAAATGAATTGACTATAAATGTGAGGGTTTATTTCTGAACTCTGTTCCACTGATCATACTTAACCTAATACCAGTACCACATTGTTTGCATCTTTTGAGATGATTGTGTCATTTTTGTCCTTTATTTTATTGATACGGTATATTACTTCAATTGACTTTTGGATGTTAAACCAACCTTGCAGTCCTAGACTGAATCCCAATTCATCATAATACGTAACCTTTTCCTACATATTGCTGGATTTTGGTTTGCTAGTTTCTTATTGAGGATTTTTCATCTAATTCCATAAGAGATATGGCCTGTTATTTTCTGTTCTTATAATGTCTTTGTCTTTGGTTTTGTTAGCTGGGTAATATTTACCTCATAGGATGAGTTGGGAAATGTTCTATGTTTTTTAGAAGAATTTGTAAAGAATAAGTTAATTCTTCTTTAAATTTCTGGAAAAATTCACCAATAATGCCATTTGGGCCTCGGCTTTTCTTTGTGGGAAGTTATAAAATTACTAATTCAAGGGGTGCCTGGGTGGCTTAGTGGGTTAAGCTTCTGCCTTTGGCTCAGGTTATGATCTCAGGGTCCTGGGATCGACCCTACATCGGGCTTTCTGCTTAGTGGGGAGCCTACTTCCCCCTCTCTCTCTGTCTGCCTCTCTGCCTACTTGTGATCTCTCTTGCTCTCCGTCAAATAAATAAATAAAATCTTTTTAAAAATTACTAATTCAATGTCTTATTATAAGTCCATTCAGATTTTCTATTTCTTCTTGAACCAATTTTGGTAGTAGGGACCTTTCTAGGGATCCTTCCATTATATCTAAGTTATCTCATTTGTTGGCATACAGTTGTTCATGTTATTTCATTATAGTCC
Source organism: Mustela putorius furo (assembly GCF_011764305.1). Classification (NCBI taxonomy): domain Eukaryota; kingdom Metazoa; phylum Chordata; class Mammalia; order Carnivora; family Mustelidae; genus Mustela; species Mustela putorius. The sequence goes on along the minus strand of NW_025422010.1, from coordinate 5,447,851 downwards.
TTTTTATATTTGTAATATGACATTGCTTCTTTTGTTCCTGATTTTAGTAACTTGAGTCTTTTTTTCTTTATCAGTCTGCTAAAGGTTTGTCAATTTTGTTGATCTTTTCAAAGAACTAAATTTTGATTTTGTTGATTTTCTCTATTTTTCTACTTATATTTTGTTATTTTCTGCTCTAATCTTTATTATTCCCCTCCTTTTTTTTTTTAAGACTTTTTAAATTTATTTAGAGAGAGAGAGAGAGCATGTGTGTTGGGGGAGGGGCAGAGGAAGAGAGAGAATCTCAAGCAGACTTCATGCTGAGTGCAGAGCCTGATGCAGGGCTTGATCTCTTGACCCTGAGATCATGACCTGAACTGAAATCAAGAGTCAGATACTTAACTAAGTGAGCCACCAGTTGTCCCTCCCCTCCTTCTTTGGATTTCATTTGCTCCTAAATATTTCTTAATCTGCTCTATGCCCCTTAAATAGTTTTCAGAGACTTTAAAAGGTTAATTTTTAATAATCTTTTTTGGTTATTTTTCTGGAGAGTAGGACCATGGATCTTTTTTTTTTTTTTTTTAAGATCTTATTTATTTGAGAGAGAAAGTGCAAGAAAGCACAAACAGGCCTGGTGGGGGGAGGAGTGGCAGAGGTAGAGGGAAAAGCAGATTCCCTGTGGAGCGGTGAGCCTGATGCAGGGCTTGATCCCAGAACCCTGCGGTCACGACCTGAGCCGAAGGTAGACACTTAACCCACTGAGCCACCCAGGTTCTCCAACCATGGAGCTCCTTACCCCACTATTTTAGAAGTGGCACTCCCATATTTTATTTTAAATATGTTCAGTTTCAGAAATATTGTAGCATACATGTAGATAAATCATCTTTTTCTTAAATAATTGACTGAAACTAAATTGTATAGCAAGCATTTCTTTTTAAATGGGCAACAGTAAGAATTTTTCTTTTACATTATAAATAGTATTAAAGATTATATTCAAATTTAATATTGCTGTAAATTTTTAGTAGTATACGTCACCAAAAAATCCCTAGCATATCAAACCTGTGATACCATAGATATTAATTAAGAGAGGTTGAAATTTTTTCAAATGAGTTACTTTAAAAGTCCAGTTAAAAGTTGCCATTAAATAAATAATAGTATAGGTGGAATGCAGATATTTTAAGAATCCTGTGTGTGGGCCTTGAAGGACTAAATTGTGCAGAACACTGGAATTTGGTCCCAGCAGTGAAGTGAGAAAACATATGGGGACTGAGCCTCCACAGGCTTCCTAATGGCAATCTCGGGCAACAGTAGAGGCAGCACCAGAAATTGGCCTCCTGTCCAGGGTTCAACCCCACTAGGAGGAGCTAAGGCCAAGTGTTCGGACATAGTGACTGCGGAGAGAACCTATATGTATAGCCCAAGACCTAAGAGCCATTTACTTGAAATCTGATCAAGGTTCTCCATTTCCTGTTTTATCTGTGTGACCAAATTGCCATCCTGCAGCCAGCCTTGGCCAGGAGTTCTACTTTCTAAGAGGGTTAAATGTAAATAGATAGTTTCAGAAAGTTTTTCTATCAAGTACATAACAGGGGGAAATAATTGTAAAGACATTTGCAACATTACCATTTCTGGGCCTTTAAATTTTTAAAATTTGGTTTTATTTGTATAACCATGATTGAGTTTCTGCCAGAAAACCATTCATCCTATGGAAATTCCAACCATTTTTATTATTGCCACTTTATTTTATTATAGTCTGTTGCTTTACTAATTTGGGTGCCTATTGTTGAGAGCAACAGACTCGATTAAGGTCACTTTTTATAAAAACAGGACCACATTTCACCTTATTCACATGAAAGGTACTCCTGAGTCCCCACTCTCCTAAACTTTTTGGTATCTGCCTGTTTTCACAGTGGCAAGATATCCTCAAAACCTAATTGATCTTCATTATCTCTGGCTAATCAGGGGCCTCATGTGCACACCTTATTCACATTTCCTTGTGGTGATTTCATTGCCTTTGTAGAAAGATCCTTCCTTTTAAACAAAGAAATCTGACTGACATTATAGTGGGCTTAAAAATTACTTTCAGTTTCAGTCCTTTTCAATTCACAAATGAATAAGATATTACACTGAATAATTCCTTCAAGCACATTACAATTTTCAATATTAGAATAGGTTCCAATGAATCTAAATGAAAAGAAATTTTAAATTAGAAAGAAAAGTAAGGGCTATGGATGTAACAAGCTAGAGACAGAGAAAAAAAGGATGGAATGCTTTTTTTCTGGACAACTGATTTAAAAAAAAAAATATATATATATATATATATATATTTGATAGAGGGAGAGAGACCACAGTAGGCAGAGCAGCAGGCAGAGGGAGAGGGAGAAATAGGCTCCCCACTGAGCAGAGAGCCTGATGTAGGACTCGATCCCAGGACCCTGGGATTGTGACCTGAGCAGATGCTTAACCAACTGAGCCACCCAGGCGTCCCTGAAAACTCTGATTTTTATAAATATTTACATTTACTTTTATTTACCTTTTTATACTACTAGTATAGAACCAGACACTTCATCCTTTCAGAGCTCCCCCGGCCCCACCCAGAAAGGAAAGGGATAAAAGACAATAGCCTTAATTTACTGGAGGACAAGTTTAGTTTAACCTAAAAGAAAAATTGCCCAAAGGTACAATTAAGTTTGCTTCCAACAGTGTCTACCTTGAGATGTGATGACTTCCTTCTCAGACAGTAGAGTTAAATGGTCTCTGTGTTGGGTCAGCCCTTCCAAGAGCCTTGGCCTCAGAGAATTAATTCATTCCTTGAATCTTTTAAATGGGGCTTGCCTATCAAGATCCTTCTTTTTTTTTTTTTTTCAAATTTTATTTATTTATTGACAAAGAGAGACACAGCAAGAGAGGGAACACAACCAGGGGGAGTGGGAGAGGGAGAAGCAGGCTTCCTGCCAAGCAGGGAGCCCAATGCAGGGCTCGATCCCAGGACTCTGAGATCATGATCTGAGCCAAAGGCAGATGCTTAACAACTGAGCCACCCAGGTGCCCCAAGATCCTTCTAAAATAGGATTTGGTTCAGGGGCTTCCTTGGACCTGTCACATTAGAGTTAGCCTGATTAGTGGTTAAGAATAGATTTTGGAGTGAGACTTCCTGGTTCAAGTCCAGGCACCGCTACTTACTAGCTGTGTGACATTGGACACAGTCTCTCTGTGACTCAGTTTTCTCATCTGTAGGGTTGGGAAAATAACCAGTATTCATGTTACCTGTGAAGATTAAATGGCTTAAGTAAATGAGTAAAGTGCTTTGAAATACTGCCTGGCACATGATAAGTGTTGTAGAAGTATTAACTATTAGTGTTATTATGTAGGTTAAGAACCCCTCTTCCTACAGGACCCTCATTTACTTGCTCGTTCATTCATTCACCTGCTCCTCACTGAGCACCCTGCCACTCTCACTATTTCTCTAGCTCTTGCTCAGGATGAACTAGGGATGTCATGAACAAGGCAATTCCCCATTTTATTTGTATCCTGTCTCCTCACAGTGACTGGTATTTAGTGAGTGCTCAGCTCTGACGTAAATGAGGATTGACCTCGTGTTTTCAAGGGTGATCTGATACCAGAGAACAGTGGTTCTAATTTTTAAAGCGTGGGTACGCTAGGTTTGCCTGAAAGTGTCAAGGATGAGAACTGAGTGTAGTTATATCAATCCGATGTGATTTTGGATTAACTTTTAGCCTGTGATTTTTCTTGTGTTCACCTTAGTATACACATTAAAACAGTAACTAAAACTCTGGAATGTGCTGTGACTTTTTCTCAACTTTTGAAGAAATTAATCCTTTTACTAAAGCCAGGAACCTAAAGGTCTTGGAACTGCCCAGACACATCCTGAAATTTATAAGCAAGAAAAATACGAGCTCCAGAGACAATAGCCCACGCCTCTACTCCAAATTCAGATTGTCCAAAAAATGCTTGTGATTGAAAAGAGACCATGCTTTAGAATCCTCAAGAATAATGATCACAGCATGGTTCAGTAAACTAGCAATAACACATACCAAATATAGAGACCATATATTGTGTCATATACTGTATGTATGTAAGAATGCCCAAAGCTTGCCTGTAGTAGAGTGTAAATGAAAATAGTATTTCCATCACCAAGGGGTTAAAGTTCTTATGGGGTCAAGAACCAGGAGTGGAATCCCAGTATCTAAAATCTGAGCTGTAAACATCTTGAGCTTATTTTTTATGGTCTGCCCAGAAATAGGTTGAGTTGTGAAGGTTACTTAGCCTTCTAGCATTTAGACAAAATTGAGAAATATCATATATTTGAAAAGCAAAATAAAATATCTTGTTGAATAACCACATTGAATATTTTAAACATTAAAGTATTTGCTGTGTTTTTATGTCGAATATGTGTATATTTTACCTGAAATGTGAAGAGGGTAGAGTAGAGCATTTCTCCGACACCTTGAAAGGGCTTCCCCTCGAGGATGACGGGACAGTTTCACGAAGGCACCATCCATAAGTCTTGTTGCGAAGGAAAACCGTTTGGGAGGGGCCACTGGAAGAATGCGTGCAACCAAAGTAGAAAGTTGTTTCCAGAACCCCAGTGCCAAGACTCTGAATTTCCTGGTACCTGTCTCTCTCAGGGATCAGGGAGGCTGGGGAGGACATGATGGCGGGGCCATGTTCATGGAGGGGACTGAGGGCATCTTCATAATTCTGTCTTTAAGAAGAGTCTGCTCATGGCACTTGAGTTTTTCCAGAAGGCAAAATTAGAACTCTTTCTTAACATATAATATCCAGAAGTCCTCAAGGACTTCCAGAGTTTTTATGAAGAATGCCAAATAGCCTAGAAATTGTATTTCAACACCAGAGACTGTTTTAACATAAGCTAGTTTAGCTTCACCATTACTGTGAGCCCCGACAACAGTGTGTACCCCTCCTACTTTTTCTAAGAGGTGTGGGTGGGTCAGTGTCAGCCCATCAGCACCAGCGGGGACGACGGCCGGAAGCACCTGGCCTGTGGTACCAGGCCCTGCCTTTATCCCAGGAGAGCAGTGTGTGATCTCACACACATGCGCACACAAAGGCATGCATGTGGAGTACCCCTGTTTAAAATCATTATTGAGTAGCAGCTGCTTGGGCCCTCAGTAGGAGGCCTGGATTCTACCCTCATTTCCTTTGCGTGGTGTGCACAAGTCACGAATTCTTCAAGCCCCAGTTTGCTCATTTAATCCGAATGAGGAGTTTGAATGAGTCCAAAGTATCAGAAGAAACTTGGATGTGCAGGTGAATCACCTGGGGTTTTTGTTCAAATGCAGACTCTGGTTCAATAAGTCCAGGGCAGGATCCAAGATACTGCATTACTAACCGATGCTGAAGTTCCCTGGACCAGTTTGAGGGGCAAGAGTTCAGAGATGACATCTTGGTCTGTCCTCCAAGCACCCTGCACAGGTATTCTTAGCTTCATTTTACAGCTGAGGAAGCAGAGGCTTAGCTCAAGCTGACACAGTCAGACGGCAGGACTGGTACTCCGACTTGGGTCTAACTGGCCTCGGATTTTAGCCACTATAAAAACTTCATAATGCCTTCCTTTTTTTTATTTATTATTATTTTTTTTTTCTGGGGCTTGGAAGAGTAGCTGCAGTTTTCAGAGGTGTGTAACTCACTTAGTAAGGAGTAGCTTCGCCATTATAAAAATCTGTATCACCATGAACGTAGAATAATACATAATTCTTTTTTTTTCCATTAGAAGAAAAAATATTATGGTGGGAGGGATACTGTGTAAGATAAATGCCAAAGTCTGTTAATACAGGGGGTATTGTTGCATATTAGGAAGCTATGTAAGGCTATTCAATTTAGACTAATTTACTTAATAAGCTTTTAATCCGCCTTGTCAGCTTGCTAGTTCCATCGTGTTGCATATTTTTATATTTGCTGACATTTCTACCAGCAACGATGGGGTATCAAGCACTGTGGTTGGAGGATATGCAAAGTGTTCATATTCCTACAGAAAAACCTTTCTGTTGCTTTTCTTTTCTTTCTTTCCTTTCCTTTCTTTTTCTTTTCTTTTCTCTTTTCTTGTCTTGTCTTGTCTTTTCTTCTTTTCAAGGCAGAGAGAGAGCATGAGCAAGCCAGAGGTGGGGGCGCAGAGAGAGAGGGAGACAGAATCTTAAGCAGGCTCCATGCCCAGCACGGACCCCACTGTGGGACTTCATCTCATGATCCTGAGATCATGACTTGAGACAAAGTCAAAAGTCCAGTGCTTAATGGAGCCACCCAGGTGCCCCCCTGTTGCAATTTTTAAGCCCTAAGCAAGCATTAGTAAATTATTCCATGCCATAGGCTGATGTCCATAAATATCAAACCGTTACTATGTTTTGAGTCTGCAGGAGTCAGCGTTCTTTTAAAATCCTCATTCATGACTTAAAGCATTGCAAACTTACTGAAAATAAACCGTTTTGTTTTCTAAAGGCCAAATTCCAGGACTTAACTTTATGTGGAAAACTTCACGTCAGAGCAGAATTTTACAGCATAGTTATAAACCTCAAAGAATAGGAATTTGTAAGGTCAGGGCCATTGATTCTTAACAGGAGTCACATTAACAAGTATACAAGACACATAAAATGGTTCCAAGAGCCTCTGGCAATGTGTGGAGATACAGGATCTTTAACGTGGACTTGCATGTTAGTGCCTAAAAGGAACTGGGCAGTCAGACTCTAAAAATCCAATCATCGATCTCGTGAGATACTTTAGTTCATTCAGGGACCTTTAGTTTGGATCGTTGTAAGTTCACTGCCCATTGAGCAGAGTGGGGTAGGTAGGAACTTCTGAGTCAGCCTGCCCAGGGCTCTGACCCCAGAATCCCAGCTTGCCTCTTAGCAGCCAATTTGACCTTGGGCAAAGGACTTACCTTCTCTGAGCCTCAGCTTCCTCCTCTAGAAAGTAAGAATAAGAAAACATGCCTCACAGGGTTGACATGAAGGTAAACAGATATACAGCACTTGAAAGTGCCTAGAACACAACAACAGATCTTTAAAAATGTTTATAAATGCTAATTTTCTGCTATGTAACCATTATAAAAGTATGACTATATTTATATTATAAATTACAAATAAAGTTTAATATATAAATATTTAATAAAAATAAATAATAATAAATATTAACATAAATATTAACATAAACAAGTAAAAATTATAAATATGTACTATTATAAAAGTATGGTATATTTATCTGTGAAAGTTTGTGTTGTGAGTAGGGTACCTGTTGAGTGGTGGGGAGAGATGGCAGGGCATGGCCAAGGAGCCCATGGTGATTAAAGCCAAGGATGGAGCCAGGCAAAGTGCTAACCCAGGTTATATGTGACAGAGAAAGATTCTGTATAGCGGAGCACCCCTCTAACACCCAGAGGTAGTTTCTGAAGCTAATGAGCCCTGAGTAGCCCCTGATCTAAAATCTCCTGCCCTGTGCTATCTCTTTTGGCCATTCAGGTCACAGATACTTCCAGTCACCTCGGCTTGTCCCATTCAGATGGGGCTGGAAGCCAATCCTTAGAGCTTGTTCAGTTCCTTAAATAAGGAACTACCTACACATAGCCCCCAAGACAAGTTCAGCCCTATAGTAAATGCTTGTCTGTCAGATTACATTCGAGGTCCACCGTATTTCCTCTGAAGGTCTCGAACCACTTAGTAAATATTTGTCAGATGAACTGATGAAATGAAGGCCTTCACAGAGGAAACCTGAAGATATTGGTAGAGTAGGTCTACGCAGACAAAGGCTCTACAGGTCCTTGTTGCTGTCAACAGACCCTGTGAAAATGTCTATCATAGGCGACCCTTCCTTGCATCATCTCCAAGGCCTCTGGTGTACACAGGGAAACCACATACAGCCCTGGGACATTTTTTTTTTTAACTACCAGCAAAAGCCGTTAGCCCATCAGAGTACTCCTTTGAAAGATGCATATTTAAAGACAAGGAGGGAGGAAAGCATTCTTACATGCAAATGGGTTTTTACACTCTTTCCTACTTTCATGTTTTTGTTCCCCAGACTAGTCTCTTCCCACACCCTTCTGCTGTGTGTGCTGCCATTTTCCCTGAATTAAAGGAAGAGAAATCTTGGCACCTGTCAATTAAAAAGCCCCAGTGTCTCACATGCCATCATGGCCAGCTCGAAGGAGGTGTTGATCAGGGCACAAACCCCTGGCTTCTGGGTATCCCCGGTCTGACCTCTGTGCCTTCTTCCCAAAGTCCTCAGGCCAGTCCTTCAAAAGAAAAAGAACAAAAATAAGGCCACCATGGGAGTGATTTAGCCTTTAGGGGATGCTGAAGATTGGTGACATGCTGGTGTTAAGCCAGCAGCGTGGAGGGTGGGGGGCTGGGGTAAACACGCAGCCAACCAGGAGTGCAGCTCCCACCCAGCATAGAGCTGCACCAGCCCACAGTGGGGTCCAGTGTGTGGTTTGGGCAACATTTTGAAAACAAGGCGCATCCATACAGTCAAAGTCTTTGAAAGTGATTTTTAAATAGATTTAACGTCAAGAACAATTAAACAGAATGAACAAGGAGTTTAAATAAGATTGATCCCCCCCCACCCTCCCCCCAAGCGACTCCCTGCCTGAATAGACAGCAATAAGGAGGCCAGTCAAACAAAATAAGTGTATTAAGGCAGAGTGGAATACAATGCAGCCATTAAAGGTGAAAAATGTGTTAGGGGTTTTTTTTTTTTTTTTTGGGTACCTGATAGGCCTCTTTCCTAATGTTGAACCCCAAAGTGGGCTATTTGGAACCATTTCAAAATGCAGGTATAATCCTTAATAAGTGGCAGAACTGGACTTTCATCATATTGACTAACATTTTCATGATACTAAATCCCTAATTTTTAAAAAATGGACCCTCGTGGCAGTCGTAGGCAATCTTGTGAACATTCTCTTTTAAGGACTTGATTTCAGAACGATCCTGTGACGAGAAAGTGCCACCCCCAGATGGCAAGGACCTGGGACTGTAGGGACAAAGGAGAGCCAAAGACCAGCAGGGCCTTCTGAAGCTTGATGCTGTCTGATGCTGGCTCTTCTCTGAGGAGGGTCCCCAGCCCTGGTGGCCACACCCCAGCCCAGTCTCCAGAGCCTCACCCTCTTCATTCACCCAGCCTGACTGAGGTGACATGGGGCGGGGAGGGGAAGTAGAACAAGAGGGGAGAGTTATGTTTTAAATTTGGAAATTGCTCAAGAAAAATCAGGCTGTCTTGACTGGCACATGCAAATGTACGCAACTGTTAATTTTCTTGCTGAAATTCCCATTTCCTTTATCCACATGAAATCTCTGAAAAATCTTCTTGATGATTCTTTTGTTCCCTCCCTTCCCTTTTGCCCCCTCCCCCAGTATTTCAAACTTGAAATCGGGATGTCCTCTGGCCAACCTGAGGACCGGGTGGGGACTTCAGGCCCAGGGCACTGCTGCGGGCCCCAGGTGACATGCCGGGGGCCGACAGCAGGGACGGGCTGCTGACGTAACTGTCTTCGTTTCTAATGCTGGTGGTAACCAACGGCGTTTTCGTTTTGCTTTGACAACTCCTCCTACAGCCAAAACTATTGTTGTGGCCCACATGTCATTGCTATTTCTCCTAAACAAGGAAAAACAAAGGCTATTCTGGGCATAGAGGGGGGCTTGGGCTGGGGTTATTTGCAACATTACCACAGCGTGCTGTCCTTTTCACTGTGGCCGCGCTGTGATTTTTCTGAAAAGTGCTGCAGCAGACGCACGGCCTTCTCTTAAGTCTTTTCACGCAACCCCAGGGGCATCAGAATACACTGGAGGTGTTTTCACACACCTACGAAAAACCGCCTAGACCTGGGGGAGACAGAGACTGTGGTTTGCACAAAATGATCCCGGAAAAAGCGCCCTCCTGAGAGCTGTCTCTGCTCTACCATTCGGATGCTTTTCTCTCATTTCGGAACCTCATAAAACTAAAACCGCCTAGTAGGAAGGGCAGAGTCCTGACTTGACAACATCTCTGTGGGTGTGTTTCTGCCACCCTGCTTTGAGAAGCAGAGGGGAGAGAAGAGAAGGGGAAGTGAGAGCGGGAGGGGGAGAAGCTGAGTGTTTCCTGCTGTGGTTATGACTTTGCCAGTTGCCAGTGCACGGCTTCACCGCGAGAGCTATGTGAACTGCTCCCATCAGTTAGAGAGAGACTCTGGGGAGAGGAGGACCCCGAGGAACAGCCTGCAGCCTGGCTCCTGGTGTGAGAGACGTTGTGGGCACTTCAAGCCAGGACGTGCTCTGGAAGCTGGCTCCACAGGGAGAAGCCTGAGTAGCTAAGCCTCCCCCACCCGTTTGCACGAGCTGCCTGGGTAAGCTCTCTCTGCATTTCTCCAACCTTGAAAGCTTCTATTGGGGATCAAGGGAAGAAATACCGCATTGAGATTTGTAGATCCGCCCCCCCCGCCGCTCTCTGCCTTACCAGCTTTGATAGTTACCTGTTAAAAAGATTATTGAATGCAACAGAACAAGGCAGTCTATCTGCATTCTGCTTGTCTGTGTGCCTAACATGTCCCACGTGAGGCCAAACGTGAGACATACAGACGAGTCATTGCTGTCCGTTGCTGTAGACAACACTGGGTGTTCAGCTGCTAGCGCAATCGGAGACCCCGGACTTATTAACCTGCTCTGTGACACCACCGGCTTCCTGCCGCAGAGCTCCTGATTAGTGTGGATGGCCGTTGGTAACCAACTGGTAGCCACGGTCTGCGGTTAGAGCCATGGCATTTGAGTTTAGCACCTGGGCTGGGCCCCACTGGTACAGTAGAGAGAGAGAGAGAGAGACAGAAGCGCGCGCGCGCACACACACACACACACACACACACACACACACAGACACACACTCTCACACCCCATGCTGGCTATAACTGCAGCTCTGAGCTGCCTAAAGAGGAGATTGCCTGAAGCCGAAGGGATGCTTTGAACTTAGGGGCGGGGGGGGGGGGGGCTGCATCACAGTTGGACTCCCCCTTGCAAAGGACCCGATTATGTCCAGAGACCACCTGAACAACAGCACACTGAAGGAGGCCCCGTTTAAAGACCCGTTCTTGAAAAAAGGTACACTTTCAAAGGCCAGCTGCGGGTGATGCCTGTTCTCTGGGGTTTGTGGTGGTGGTTCTTGGAGTTTGGGCTGAACACAGGGTTGAGAAGAGCAGAAGCTCTTTCTCAAGAAGTTTGTATCTACCCAAGAAGGGTCTGTCCGCTCTGAGAACTCTTCAGGGCTCGACTCTTTGGGGGAAGATGTACTTTAGGCTTTTTCGTCTTCTTTCTCATCTGCAATCAGTTTGTTCCTGCTGGAGATGCTATACATAAATACACAGGTTTGCTGCTTTGGAGTTTTGTTTTTTCAAAAACGTTCTATATGGGAGACTAGCTCTCCCCCAATCCCCAGAAGGTCTATTACTCACTGCTAGACTCATGGGTGTTTTGGTTGTTTTTTTTCCCACCCTGAGTCGTTGCAAACAGCATTTGAAAGAAAAGATGTGTTTCTCAGGATGTGGGTGGTTTACTGGGTTGTTTCTCAGGTCACCCGTCTAGTAACAGTAGACCTTAGAAAAGCCAACTGTGACTCTGAGAGAGAGACTGTGAGAGACAGGCAGAGGCGGCTAGCTAGGGAGCTTTCAGAAACCAGAAACTGCTCTTAAATGTGAAGAAGACGGTGACTTGTGCATCTGTATATGTTTCTGATACGTTTACCTAAATTAATAATGTGGGGGTGGCGTGGGGGAAGATTTTAAATGAATCCTATAGAGGGAATTGTGGGTTTATGTCTGTGGGTTTTTTTTTTTTTCCCCATTTATAACACAGTGGAGGGATAGACTTTGAAAAGGTTTGTAATTACACTTACTCCTCGGCTGTGTTTTCAGAAAATCCTGTCAATCATCTTTGATTGGAACATATTTAGCTAGATTTCTTTCTGAAGAGATCATGAGACTCTAGATTCTAAAATGCATGAGGGAAAGCTGTATGGAATGAATGCTTGGACCGTAGTCATTTAAAAAGATGTGATTCTAGCTGGATGGACCCGCAGTGTCCACATTCTAGGGATTCAGTAGTCAGTCAGCTCATTTGCTCACTGCTCCTTGCCTGCCAGTGTCATTAAAGGCACCTGGCTTTGGGCCCGGGGCAGGCAGGTGTGGGCCACACCTTCCGCTCAGAGAGCCCCATGCCATTTTTTTTTTTAAAGATTTTTATTTATTTATTTGATAGACAGAGATCACAAGTAGGCAGAAGGCAGGCAGAGAGAGAGGGGGAAGCAGGCTCCCCGCTGAGCAGAGAGCCCAATGTGGGGCTCGATCCCAGGACCCTGAGATCATGACCTGAGCTGAAGGCAGAGGCTTAAACCACTGAGCCACCCAGGCGCCCCAGAGCCCCACGCCATTTGACTGCACTCTGCTTTCATCTCTCCTCATAGAGATCGCAGGTATCATTTCCCACATTTATTATCATGTAAAACATTTTATATACATATATTAACAGAAATGGGATTCTGTAAACAGGTAATGTATAGCAACCAAAAGGTTCTTTTTCCAGTGACAGTCCACACTGCCTAGAATAGTAATAGTCAAACAATTTTTAGGAACTATGAAAATCTTTGGGAAAACTTCATCACTGAAGTCACTAGGAAATGTCTGGTGGACTATGGTTCTGTGCTAGACATTGTTAAAAGCAGATTAGGCAACTAAGACCCTTCCTTCTACGGATTTCTTTAGCAGTTTATCTAAAATGAACACAAACCTTGTGTGAGTCGTGTGCTGCCTCCTGAGGATTCTAAAGAAGATCACGGTACTATCCCAGAGATGAGTCCATGATGAAGAAGACCAGAAAATGGGCGCTATGAGTGATAAGTCCTATGACAGACAGGGTTCCGGGAGCCTCCAAAGGGAGCCATCATCAAGTAGTTAGGAAAGAGCTTCTTAAGGAAGATAAAGCCTAGGAGGAGAAGCCACATTAGCCTGTCTCTGGGGGGTGGTTCTTTTCCCCGTCCTTCGTTCTACTTGTTATAGGTTGGATTGGAAGAGTCAACCCACTCAAAAAAGAACATTCAAAATATATAATCTAATCATTATGATTATAGCTTTTACTGTTTTGCCTTCTGAGCCTCAAGCTGTGAAGTTATTCATCTAACAGGCTCAATTTTCCCCCCTCAATCATGGTGTTTAATGAGTGTGAATTTTCGTTCAGCCATTAAAGTCTCCAAGAGTATTTTTAAACAAGCAGTTCACAACCTTGAGGCAATCATGGTCCATGTAGATTCCAACTCCTGCCCCCACCCATCTTCCTGCCCCCTCTGCCCAGTCTCTGTAGGACCAGGGAAAGGATTTACTAGCCTTTAGGAACACTCAGTGCTTTAAAAGTGTCACAGAGCCATAAAGAGAGAGTAAGACACCTTCCAAGGCTGCCATCTTCTCACCACACCCCCTGTGCCCAGGAGAACAAAGAGGAAGGAGAGGCAGATACTCAGTTGCTGTGCCCAATCCATGGTAGAGACCTAGGAAAGCTCCTGGGAGAGAGGGGCTGCCCAGAATAAGCCTGGGTGGCAGCTAGCCACAGTCTCTGTATTCCCAAGGGACTCTAGCACTTGGGGAGAAAAGTGGAGTGCTGTCATTTGTTAGACTGCAAGAGGCCCTTTGCCGTGATGTGTAGGGATCTGTGGCAAGCATTCAGCCTTTTAAGCGGTGTTCCAGTATTCTACATGGCAACTTTCCTGAATGCTGGCTGCCAAGATGTTTCCTTGGCTGGGTGAAAGGAGAGGGCTGAGGGGAGGCTCAGACTTTGCCCCCCCACCCCATTTTTAGGGTCCATAAGGGCATAAATTACACATCTGGAGCTTTATAATGAAACATCTAGAAAACAGGGCTCCTGGGAAGGATGATATATTAATGGAGGAAAGACCAAGTGGAAGATGGTGTTAACCTTCCCACAAATAGAAATGAGTGTTATATTAGGAACCCAAGGTGGTAGAACCACGCTTCCCCAGAGTTCTTTAAAAATAGTACAGACATTCATGCCTCTAGTATGAGTCAGTTTAGTTCTCCATTGAACCAGAGAATAGACCAACAGGCCTCACACAGTTTCCTCCTTTCTTGTAATTCTCTACTGCACGGCCTGGCATTTCTTGGGGATGTTTCTATAAAAATAGAATGATGCCATCATCACCATCATCGCTGTCACTGTTTCATAGTAATAAAATAAGGTGCTGTGATGCCTTCCTATAAGTTTTAGGCTAAATTTATTACAAATTTCTGGTGTTTGGATTGCGATGACTCATCCATTATAACATCGTGAACTACAGCCCCATGAAAGGAGGGGGAGTGTGAAAATTTGACTGTGGCCTAAAATTATTTTCTCGCATGGATTGCTTTTTGGCGTCCCTCTGTGGATGTCAGTCTCTACCGGAACCAAGGAAAACTGACCCGTGGGCTGCGTTCAGAGTCCAAACTGGGCACATGAAATTTTGGAAACCCTAAAATATACCATTATTTTCTCAGAACTCTACTATTACTGTAGATTTTTTTTTTTAATCTTTGTTTTTAATTGTTCTTCCAGAATTCATTCTCTCCTTAGCCTCCTCTTTCTACCCCATTCCCACCAGAATCCCTGGCATTTTTCCTTTCCGAGCACCATCGCACATTGCCTCTCCTCGACCGTAAGAAAACAGACAGCATCTTGTAAGGCCAGGTGTGGGCAGACCAGGGGGAGAGGGGGAGAGGCAGCAAGGTCCCAGGGCAGTGCCAGGTCTCAGCTGTTATCTGGCTCGCTTCTGTGCATAGATTATTGCTCCTAGGCACAGAGTTGGGTGCCTCTTGATTTAGGAAGCATGCATGCACCTGTCTGAAGAATATGCCTCTTCAAGGCCCGTCGAAGGAGTCTCCTACAGGGTGGGTAACAGGTCACACCGTACCTCTGTATGTACACCCTTGGCACCCTGGGCCTCCCAAGCTTCGGGCACCATGGAGAGGAATCAGTGACGTGCAAAGCAATTGGTACACACACACACACACACACGCACACACGTGTGGGAAAACAGGTGGCCAGGGACCACTCCCTTGAAGAGATGGTGGTTTCAGCAAGAAGCAAAGAGTGTTCAGCCTGCCTGAGCCCTGACTGTGCAGTACAGGAAATTGCTACCTAAAGTCCCCAGAAGCCCCTAGAGGGTCTGTGGTTGAGATCAGGAGTAGAGCAATCTTGAAACTGGACACCTTGAAGAACAGGTGTGCTGATTTTCATCTGGTATTCACATTCGGAAGTGAGAAAGCAAGGTTTGTTTTGTTTTTCTTAATGGAGAGCTTCTTTTCTTTTTTAAGAAGCATTTATTTATTTATCTGATAGAGAGAACACAAGCAGGCAGAGAGGCAGGCAGAGAGAGAGGAAGGGAAGCAGACTCCCCACTGAGCAGGGAGCCGGATGCAGAGCTCAATCCCAGGACCCTGGGATCATGACCTGAGCCAAAGGCAGAGGCTTAACCCACTGAGCCACACAGGCACCCCTGGAAAGCTTCTTTTACTTGTCCTGTGAGTTATTTTCTTGAGGCATAAAATCAGGCCATTGGCAACAGAGCCACATCTGGGGACTGCAAAACACTGCCCAGCTGCCTCTGAGCAGTATTCATGCAGGAGTGAAGGGTTTAGGATGCCAAAGGAAAAGACAGGATTCACTATCACCATTATTGCACGATGTATGGAGTGAGAGAAGGGGGACTGGGTTTCCCATCTACTGTGTCCAGGCTATTGCTATCCTAGAGTAGTAGGGTCTTTCCTTAATTTGCCTTTTAGGAGGCATGTTTTAGTAGAATTTTCCTGTTTAAAGGACGAGAGGGTGTGGGAGGGCAAATATGAAGAGGGCCTGCTCACATACCCTTGTCTTGATGGGAGAGGCTATCAGTAGCAGAAGTCTCTGGAGTCTGGACATCATCATGCTTGTCCCCAAGACAACTCACTCACTCTGTTCCAATTTTGACTCTGAGAATTCTCTGAACCCCTCTTGGAGGAGTACTTCTAGCCCCCAAGAGAGTAGAACCTTCCTACTTCCCTGTTATTGACGTTTGAAAAAGCAGTCTGTTTTTATTGACTATGTATTTGCCCAGAGTCAAAGTGAAGGTCAGCTGCTCATTTGACTGGGGCTGTGCCGCTCTGCTGAGGCGCGCAGCTCGGTCCCCAGGGGCTCCGCTTCAGGCTCCAAGGAGCACCGCAGGTGACTCCAGACTGCAGCAGGGGCTGCCTGGCTGCTGCCGTGCTTGTCGTTGTTCCTGTGTCTGATTAGGACTTGGTTGTTAGGACAGTGGCCTTTGGGACCCAGGCCAGTCCCTGCAGGAAGGGCTACCTCTCACGCTGGCCCACGGGATGTAGTAGCCGAGGCTCTGATTGGACTTCTGTCACCCAGATTGGCCAGCTGGGCTATACCACCAGGCTTTTTGCCTTAGTGAGTGGCACCCTGGGAACCCAGCTCCTGCCAGCCTGTGCCCTTGCCCTGCCCCAGGCGAGTTCCACACTGTTTCGAAGCCTAGGAACCCCGCTGCGGTCTCTGTGTGTCCTGTGTTGCGTAGGTGCACCTGTTGTAGCTGTCCTTGGGCATGAAAGCTCAGGACAGTGGCCCAACAGCTGTTCTGACCACATCTCAAATCCTGGAGACTGGAGTATCCCCAAGAAGTCCAGGCCATTAGTGTTTGTACTAGAGTGCCTGCTGTCCATCAGTCTAAACCATTTCTCCAGCTGGGGTGCAGGGATCTCTGGGGTGTCTCTAAGACCCCAGTCTCCAGTGGTCGGTAAGACCAGATCTCCTTCATATATCTTAACCGAACAAACATGTCACAGCAGATTGAAGGTGAAGCAGAGGAGAGAATCCCGCTGCCTCTTATTAAGGCATATATCGTGAAGACATGCGCAGAGGGGTAAAGCCGTGCCGCTCCTATCACTAAGTTTTTGTTTTGAGAAATAGTGTATATAATTGTTATATACGTTAACATGAGTTTATTTTTTTAATGAATAAATTCTTAAACTTTTCAGTGTTAATTGCAAATATGGCAAATATCAGTAGATGTCACCCGTACAAATTAAGCTCTTTGGGAGTTACCAGTAGCTTTTAAGAGGATAGAGGGTTCCTGAGAGCAAAGCACTGGAGAAGCGGAGCAGGAGCACAGAGCCCCAGGAGGAAGTGCGGCAAGTTTGGGTGTGTAGCGGGGGTGGGGTGGGCTTGCCTGGCCTTGGCTCCTCAGTAGGGCCAGCGTGGGGCCCATGCATGGCACATAGCATGTTGATATGAAAGCTGGTGAAATGCAACCTCAGAGCTGCTAGTCCCCTTTAAAAAAAAGATTCCGGGGCGCCTGGGTGGCTCAGTGGGTTAAGCCGCTGCCTTCGGCTCAGGTCATGATCTCGGGGTCCTGGGATCGAGTCCCACATCGGGCTCTCTGCTCAGCAGGGAGCCTGCTTCCCTCTCTCTCTCTCCGCCTGCCTCTCCGACTACATGTGATTTCTCTCTGTCAAATAAATAAATAAAATCTTTTAAATAAATAAATAAATAAAATAAAAAAATTAAAAAAAGGATTCCATACACTGTTTCCCATAACCGAGATCTTTTGTACTCTTGCTGGTGATGAACTTTCTAATGTAATGTTAGATCAGAAGATTCATGCCTTTCAGATGATATAAAATGTTCTTTGTGCTGTCTCAGACCAAAAGAAATCAAATCCAGAGTGAACGAAGATCTAAATGTAAAAATGCAATGTGTAAAAATCTTAGGGAAAATATTTTTAGACTATTAGAGCAGACCTTCCTAATCAAATAGGAAGCTTAGAAGCCATAAAAGAAAAAAAGAAGTATTTCTATGACATAAAAATTATTTATATCTTCCATAAACTCACAGCAAAGTTAGTGAGTGACAGATGAGGAGAAAATAGTTGCAACATATGTAACAAAGCTTTGTGGTCTTAATGCATCAAGGCTGCTTACCAATAAATGAGAAAATGACAAATAAGCTAGTATGAACGACTGTGATTATGAAAAAAAAATACAGATTGCCAATATTCACAAGGGAAGATCTAAAATTACTAGTAATTGGTAAAATAAAATTTAAAGCAAGATATATATTTTGCCCATCAGATTAGTGCAAATGAAAAGGGTGAGTATTCAGTGTTTGAGTAGTGTGGGAGGCAAGAGACCTTTCTGAAGGCCGAGTCTCGGTAGCCATCAGTATTTAAAAGAATATGTCCTTGACCCAGAAATTTCAATTTTAGGAATCTTTCCTGTAGGGATACTCAAAATGTGGGTCAACACTCAAATTCACACATACATACACATGCATACACAATCTTTTGATCTTAATGGGAAAAAAGATACCTAAACGTCTATCACTTGGAGAGTATAAATTCCAGTACATCAGTTTTCGGGACTAGATATCCACCATAAAGAATGAGGTTGGTTTTTATATATTCTTGTTTGAAAATGTCTGTAATATGTTAAATGAAAAAAAAGCAATGTATTTGTACAATGATTCCACTCATTAAAAGAAGAAAACCTTTATTCAATTCAATAGGCAAATGCACAGATATACACAACAGGTGAACTGTGCTGTCCCCCAGGACACTGTGGGGCTGGGTGGGGTCAGGGAGGGCTACAGGCCTACAAAGGAGACTTTTACATCATACACTATTTCCTTCTGTATTGTTTACATTTTAAGGAAGTCTTCATTATTTTTATAATAAAATCCTTTTCAAACGAAACACAAATATACCCCAAATGCCCATAGAATCATGGGAAATACAATTTGACTGTGTTGCCACAAATGGTTATCTGCATAGCTTTCTGTATACAGGAAAATATAACCTAGAAAGACATCCTCCCAGTGAAGAATTAACCCCTGAAGACTTTGTGCAGTGCCCCCACTGTAATTATCATTTTCCTCTCTTTCCATGTTTATAGAGCAATTATGTTGGTTTTTTTTTTTTTTAAGATTTTATTTATTTATTTATTTGAGAGAGAGACAGTGCACAAGCAGGGCGGGTGGCAGGCAGAGGCAGAGGGAGAAGCAGGCTCTCTGCTAAGCAAGAAGTCTGATAATGGGGCTGGATCCTAGGACGCTGGGATCCTGACTTGAGCTAAAGGCAGACACTTAACCAACTGAGCCACCCAGGCGCCCTTCAATGAAGCTTTTTTGAGAAAAGATAACATTTGTCAAGTCCAGGGCATGATTTAACCTGATGATCAGCCACACAGCTTCAGAGGGTGTCCAGAACAATGACAGCCATGCCAGTGGAGGGGATGAGGTGGGAAGCACAGCACCAGGGCTTTGCTGACTACCGGCTTCTAGAGCTGCTCAGGGCTTTGCCTCCTGAGCCTTCTGAGTTAGCCATGCCCATGGGATCTGGCCTTTTACTGCCCACTAGGACTGTGCCCGGCAAAACTGCCTGGCCTCAACCACTCACCACATCGGCCCAGCAGCTCAGCTCCCTCACACTCAGCTCTCCGTGCTCCAGGGTGCACATCCAGGCCACTCCCACTATAGGCCCCACGCCAAGTACCGTCCAGCCCACTCCAGCAAGCACATTTGTACATCTTTGTCCCTTGGGTACATATGGGCAAGCGTGGAGGGCAGTGTCCCAGGACTGGACACGGGGAAGTCCAGGAACACCCTCTGGTTTACCTCCATGCCGACTCTAGCCCCTCTGTTTCCAGCGTATGAACGGTGGGGGCTTATAGGTGCAGACCCTGGGGGGAGGGTGCTACTGAGACCCTTCCTGCATTATCCTGGGTGTGGGCCCGTGCACAGAGAGAGAACACCTCTCCACTGGCCTGGGGTCTACAGCAAGAGGGCGTGTGTGTGTGCGTATGTATATCCACATACATGTGTGATGTGCACGAATGCACTACGCCCATGCACGTACATGTGTGCTGCTGTAAGCCCATGTGGGGGTGCAGGTGTGTATGTGTGGGTGTATGCATGGGTGTGTGTTGTAGGCTCCAGGCAGGGACACAATTGACAGAGCTCTCCCTTCTCTCTTCCCCTTCATTAAAGGGGAATTTAATGACTCTACAAGAGTCACCCCATACCTCCCTACCTCACAACTAAGCTGTGTGCGCTCTTCCACTGTCTTTCAGAGACTCTCCCCATTTAAGTTGACCCCCCTGCACAATCACTTCCTTTCACCGTGCGGGGAAACTCCCAGGAACCAGTGGGCCACATTCCGCAGAGCCATGAGCTGGAAGTCAGAAAGCAGGAAACATGGGTTCTAGGGTTCTAGGCTTGACCTTGAGCAATGAGCCTCTGCTTCCTCTCTGCAAAACCGAAGGGCTTGAATCCCCCAGCTCTAACTGCCGACTCAGGGTGCTGTGGTTCTAGAGGTCGCTCCCCGGCCCTGTCCTGGAGTTTGACGCGTGTGTCGGTGGCAGCCAGGAAATCCTCTGTAACGGCCATCTCAGGAATGCAGCTTCTGACGGCTCATAAAATATGGTGCCTGCAGGGTTGGGGACAGGGGCGATGTGTTTTCTAAATCACTTCCAAAGGCAAGGCCCTGAGCAGAGGAAATTAGAGCCTTTTATCAACATATTCTCCCTTCGGTGTATTGTGGGGGTCCTGCGTGGGCGTGCTTTGGAAAACGTGACTCAACCATAAAGATGGGTTTAACATTCCGGGAGAGATTACCCTGGAAGTAGCAGCTTCAGTTTTGGCAGACTTTCTTACCTCCCCTGGGGGCAGGGCCATCCAGCAGGAACAGAGTTCAGATATTGGAGCTTTTCATACCCCAAGAGGCAGCAGCCCTCCAGGGCCTGCCTGCCCATGGGAAGGGACAGCCTGGGCAGCTGCACACATGCCTGCTAGCATGCACACTGGGCTAGAACTTCGGGATCCGTGTGGGGATGGGGTCAAGCACCTCTAGAAGTCTTGTAGAGTCAAGAATACTTTTTCCTAAGGCCCTGCTTAATGACACAATTTGCAAAGACAAGGTTTGAGCACCACATTTGCCTGACCACCAGAGGTCCATTGGCAAGAGCCCCATGCCCAGGTCTCTTTTTCTTCAAATGTTATTATGCTGTCAAGGTCCGCCGATGGCCTCGGGCAGCAGCAGGCCTGGGGAAAAAGAGTTCTTTCTTCAGGTCCCCGAGAGGACCGGGGCCTGGTGGTCGCGTTGCTCAGAGAATGGTGATGGCACAAAGGGGCATGTGGCTCACGGGCTTTTTCCCCTTCCCTCACAGCGGAGCTGGAGTTTGCCCAGATCATCATCATTGTCGTGGTGGTCACGGTGATGGTCGTGGTCATCGTCTGCCTGCTGAATCACTACAAAGTCTCCACCCGGTCCTTCATCAACCGCCCGAATCAGAGCAGAAGACAGGAGGACGGGCTGCAGCCGGTAAGTGTGGGCCTGAGCCTCTCCCTCTCCGTGCCGCCCAGGCCTCTGTCCCAGGCTCCAGACATGAGGCTGGGTACCAGCAAGGGCCACAAAGCAGACTACCCTCTTGAGTCAGCCCACAGTGGTCCACAGGTATCAAACACCCTATGGAAGTTTCCTGTACTCAAGAAAAGCACGGGCGTTGTGAGTGTTGCAGGTCGGTGAGTTCTCACCACCCGAAGACCCCGAATGTAACCACTCCCCAATCAGAAGAGTGACATGACAGCCCCCAGAAGCCCCCTCGGGTCCTGCTTCTAGGTATGCCCCCCCCTACAAGGTCACTGCTGCCTGGACTGCTGTCAGCACAGATCACTTTCGCTTGCTTTTGAACAATATTTTTAACAAAATAATCCAACAGGAGGTGCTTCTTTGTGTCTGGCTTCTTTCACTAAATCGCCCATGCTGTTACATGGAGATTGTTTTTTTATTTTTTATTTATTTATTTATTTATTTAAAAGATTTTATTTATTTATTTGACAGAGAGAAATCACAAGTAGATGGAGAGGCAGGCAGAGAGAGAGAGGGAAGCAGGCTCTCCGCTGAGCAGAGAGCCCGATGCGGGACTCGATCCCAGGACTCTGAGATCATGACCTGAGCCGAAGGCAGCGGCTTAACCCACTGAGCCACCCAGGCACCCTGGAGATTGTTTTTTAAAAGCGGCCCTGGAGATGTTCCAGGGATCAGGAGGGCACCCGTGCAGCACCACCTGTATCCATAAGATGCCCCGGGGGTTCAGCAGCGCCGTGGGTGTGGGTGAGCTAGAAGGGCAGTGGGGGCTAGCAGGAGCTCGGGGCCGCCTCAGGGAGATCAAGGTGGGTTGGATTGTGCAGAGGACTCCCCAAACAGCCCACGGTAAGGCTCGTTGGGTTGTAATTTTTAGGGTTTCTGGCTACTTCTTGCCCTTAATCACCGTCCTCTGGAAAATAAAACGTGTTTTCAGTGGAACTGCTCTATGATCTGTACCCAGGAGACCGAAGGCCACTGGCACTTTCTGTTCTGAGCTGCTAGGACAATCCGTGATTCTGGAAGCCTTCAGTAGGAGGCTTGGGAATGCGAGTTTAGGCAATTACAAACTCTTGGTTGTGGTGGTGGGCAAGAGGCCGGATCCCCTCATGCTATTCAGCTCCTCGTGATACTTAGTCCCTGTGTCAGGACACGGGGGTCTGATAACTGGCCGTCATAGGTGTGGGGGTGCAGCTGTCCTGGCAGGTGTGGTGGAGTGGCTGCTGGACCCAGGGCCCTTGGACCCTTAGGGGAGGGCTGGGTCACACTTCATCAGGGCTGCAGAATTGCTCAGTGACCCATTAATTCTGCTGTCTGCATGGGTGGAGCTAAGGTTTGCTGGGTGTTATGTGTCTGTGGAAGGCGGGGACAGGGTGAGGGAAGGGATGGGGCTGCCGGAAGCAGTCTTGAGAAAGAACCCCCTTCTCCCTCTTGCTTTCCCTTGTGTGCTGCAGTCTCCTGCCTTTATCTCTCTGGGTCCCCGGTTAGGCCCATGAGCTTCCGCAGCCCCACTAACAGGATTTCCATCACACCACCACAGTTTCCCTGGGGGCCCCGGGCCCCCTGTCATCCCAGCAGTCTGGTACTCGAGGGGTCCAGATTCACCCAACACTGGTGTCCTGGTGCCTCCAGATTCCCCACTGTGGTATAGGGGCAGTTCTGTCCCCTAAAGTTCTGTCTCCTGAAGGAGAGAATGAATTCTTCCAGAGTTCGGAACACAGTACACCTCATTCCCCAGAGGTGAAAGAGAGAAGATAGAGAGAAGATCATACTCTTGGCAACACTTTCAGAACTGCAGAAGGATCAGCCATCACTGCTTTGCCTCAGCCTTAATGCAAATGCTGACCGCCAGCCTTGGAGGAAGGAGGCAAAACCATCCTCACTCCTTGCCATCAATAAGCAGCCCTCAAGTTTCCATGAAGTACCTGCCAGGAATTTACCCACGTTCCCTGCCTTAGGCTCTGGGCTCCACTCCCCAGGGGATCTGAAGTCACTGCACACTGGGACTCAGACTGCCTTCTTGTGTTTGGCCTGGGTCCCCACTGACCTCTGTGTTCCCCTCAGATTTAATTTGGGGATCACCTTTCTTCTACGTGACTCACCTCACATCGATGAGGTGGCTCCTGCCTCCACTCCTCAGCATAGACCTGGCTGCGTCTGCTGTCCCCACCTCCGTCCACGGTGGCTAAGCTCCAGCCCATGGCTCTGCTCCCCAGATGGTGAGCTCCATGACCCAGTCAGGTGATGGGACATGTACGCACACACAGTCACACTCTTACCAGCAGAATAACACTTTCGCAAAGGCAGAAAAGTGAAAATTTAAGGGTGGTGGGGTTTTTAAAAGATTTTATTTATTTATTTGAAAAAGAGAATGAGCAGTGAGGAGGGAGAGAGGGAGAAGCAGGCTCAGACTGTAGCTCCAGCTCCTGACTAGCACTACTGACCTGTGGAGAGTCCAGAGAGGGAAGAGAAAGGTTGAGAAAGCAACCTTACTTGTCTTCTAGACACAGAGACGAGTACAGCCAGGGAGCCTGATGCAGGACTCAACCCCAGGACCCACCGATCATGAACCAAAGGCAGCCGCTTAACTGACTGAGCCACCCAGGAGCCCCTAAGTTTGTTCTTACTTAGAATGTGTCTTCTGTTTCATTTGGGAATGGGTTTGTGTGGGGCCGTCTTCCAGGGGGCAGAAGGTTCCCCCCCCCACCCCACCCCGGTCTACCCTGCTCTGGGGTTTGCTGGGCAGCAGAGCCTCTGTTTCTTGAAACTGAGAAGGTCCTTGGTAATTTTTTGGATGCCCCTTAAGGGCTGCACAGCAAATGAAGAGATAATCAATATCTAGAGATTGTGTCTCTAGATGTCTCTCTCACACTGTATGCCTAATTTTGTTAATAAATGTCTGAAAGTTTTAACCCTAAGAGCTGGACCCTGGTTCCGAGACATAGGCTGCACTCAACTTAGGGTTTAATTCCTTTGCTGCTACTCTACTGGTTTTTTATTTCTTTGCGGGATGGGGTACTGAATGCTGTTGCTTCTCAAAGCTTGAATTTTCCTCTTAATCAAATGGGAATGGGGGTATTGCACAGCTTAGCCGTAGGCTCTGTTCAGCGTTTCACAAACTCAAGATGTATTTTTACGCAGTGACTAGAGACTATTCAGGCTCAGACTGTAGCTCTGGGATCATGACCTGAGTCAAAGGCGGAGGCTTTTAACCTATTGAGCCACCCAGGTGAAACTTGGGGGTGCTACAAGGATGTTCTAAACATCCTTCAGTGCACAGGGCAGCACCCGGCACAAAACAAACAAACAAAACCGACCTGACTCTAAATGTCAGTCGTCCCACAGTGGAGAACCCTTGGTCCCCGCAGGGGTTGACTGCCATTTTTCTAGAGGCACTTCGCTCTTCAAAAAGGGTGCCTGTTACTATACCTGGATCTCACAGGGCTGGCTCTGAGGCTCCAATAGAGTGAAGAGAACATTGCCCCACAGCATGGTGGGAAGTGTTGGGGGTCCCCTGCGTGATCAGACGGTCCTGGTCTGAGACTCGGAATAATTTCCCCAACCCATTCCTGCCCTCCTTGGTTCATTTAGTCATTCACTGAACATGAACCAGGCAGTGAGCAAAATAATGAAGAAACAGTCTGATGTTTCCTTGTTCCTGACCCTCCCTGTGGCCCTCAGCAATGTCCAGCTGGCTAATTCTGTTTGGCATTTTATTAGTCTTCCTGGGACGGGCCAGGGGTCTTCAGTGGCCATTTGTGTCTATCACGGGACTGTAAACTGTAGGAAGGGTGTGGCCTGGGGCACAAGGGCTCAGTGTGAAAGTTTCCAGCTGCCCATCCAGGTGCCCTCCCTGAACATCCCGAAGTGACCACCTGTGCCAGCCAGCCTCCTCCCCTGAGGGGCTCAGATGGAACTTGGCATTGAGGAAGGCCCCACTCTCATGGACGGGGCTTGTCGCAGAGAGCCTCGTAGGTGCCCAACTAGCTGGCAGCTTGTGGGTGCCCAATGCTCCCCGTCAGCCTCCCCCTGGGTGAGTGCATTGCTGAGCCTGCACATTGCTGAGACCCTGGCCCATTTATTCTAGAACCCTGTGAAGTCTCCTGAGCATGTTAGAAAAGATGTATTTATCTTAAACTTGCGTGAAAAGGGCTGTGCAAGGCACAAGGCAGCCCCCACAACAACAACAACAACAAAATGACGTGACCCTAAATGTCAGTAGCACCGAAGTGGAGAAGCCCTGATCTCAGCAGGTGAGACACTAGCTGGGTTTTCCTTTCAAGGAAGAGGTTGAACATGTAGCTGTTGGGCTCCGCCTGAAGAAACCTCACAGCCCTGACGTGAGCCACCCCTCTCCTCATCGATGGGCTTTCCACTCCGACCAAAGGGAAGAGCAGAACTAAGGTTAATAAGATGGACTCTTAATAGCCATGAATATCCCTAGTTCTCAGGGAGAGTCTTCTTCTGGAAAATGGTTGGTTGGACACTTGCCCCTTTGGGCCAAGTGTCAGGCTCACCCTGATTCTGGGAGGTTTGCTTTGTAAAGTCAGAGGTCCCTTCCTCCATGACTCCTCCACACGCCTTCTTTCTCACATGACACCCCCTCCCAGGGGCTCCCAGGCCCAGCGCTAACAGAGTCTTTTGGAAGCATACCTTCTCTGTGCCAGCTCCCTCCCGCCATGAAAGGAATGGATGGAATCAGCATTGGCCCTGGCCAGTCAGCCTTCATCACCACGGTATCTCTGAGACTCGGTTCTGTGGGAGCCTGGGGACAGGGCCATCAATTTGGTGGAAGCAGCTATGTCTGGATGAAAATGAAAAATAGCAACCTAGGTTTAAATTACAAGAAAAGTTAATACTTAGCTTATGTCCAAGAGCAATGAGTGGCTTTGTGACACAAACCTGTAAGTATTCTCCCTGAAGTAGCCTTGGCATTTTTTTTTTTTTTTGAGCCTGGATTCATGTGATTTCAGGACTTTGAGACTGTCTAGATCCCTTTCCATTACCTTAGACTGCCAAGTAATAGGACAACAATAAAGGGGCATAAGTATTCCAGACACAGCCCTGAGAGAGATTTGCACATGTCGCCAGAGCCTCTCTCACAGGAGCTGGGCAGGGGGGTGATAGGGGCAGGAGCAGCCCTTTCTGCCAGCCTGCAGTGACCCACCTGGACAGGCCGGGTTGCAGCGGGCAGCGGAAAGTGGTGAGGTCAGAGTGGCCAGCCACTTCCTGAGGAACAGCAGAGGGACAGAAACATTTTGCTTCATGTTAACTATGTGAAATTGTGGGTGTTCAGCCATTTTGACCTATAAAAACAGCCATTTCAATTAAAAAATTAACAGGAGTCACATCAAGCATTTCTCCATTACTAAGTGCTGCAGGGATTAAATCACTTGTGAAAATATGGGGGCCTCAGCCTCCCCATGGAGATGGAGCTGTGCCAAGCCGGCACTCAGCACCGCCTGCGCTATCCCAGCTCCATGGGGAGATTGCCAGTGGGATGCTGGAAGGATGCCATTTGTTTTGTGTCCCAGCTGTTGGGAAGGAGGACATGCCTGCCACGCCCAGCTGTGTCTGTACAGAAATGCGGGTTCTGGAGATCCAAAGGGACCCAGGGTGCAGGAAGCCCACACCCAAAGTCCTTCCCTACAGATGTTGCATGCAGACTTGCCCTAAGGTGTGGCCAGTGTGTATGGTTTGCCCCACAGGGTGTTTTGACAAAACTTGATCGAACTGCAAAAATTGGGAGATTTCACATAAAAACTGAAATTTACAACTTCTCTTGAAAAGTCGGTGTATCAGGCCACACTGGCCTCTGTTTGTGCTTGGCAGCCCCATGATGGAGCCACTCTGAATGGACTAGTGCTTACCTTTAGACTGTGGTCCCATCTTTCTGTGGGGAAGGGTGCCATTACCATCTGTTGCTTCACACAGTGGTGATTGTGTTTAGAGAAAAATCTGTTCTGCGTTCATGCCTCTATCACAAGGGGGAAAACAAAAGACCAAGAGAGCCACTGGTTTCCAAAGAAATGGGAGAGAACTTCCTTGTAGAAGTAAAAATCATTCATGCAAGAAGAAGAGTTCAACCAACTATGTCTGGACCAGCAGAGTCTGGTGTCTCTTCAGTCCATCTGGATGTGCTCATTCTGGCCCCTGCCATCCAGTCCCATCCTCAGAGGGGGCCATCTCCTCCACAGCTGGGTCCTGGTGGCCAAAAGAATAGAGGAGATGGCCATCGACTTGGGACCAAAGATGGCCTGAGGATAGGCAGTTCTGGACTCTACTAGAAGAGCTCGGGAATCCACCACACTGGGCTTAGAACTCCTGGTGCTTGAGAAGCCCACAGGCTATGTTCTGGGCCCAGTGAAGGGTGCAGGGAGTGGGGAAGTCAACCACACACACAGTTCATTCCTGCAGGGACTAGAGAGGTGCACTGCTCTGTACCTGCCTTTTCTCATTTCTACTTAGGTTTAGAAAAGCATTTAGAAAACCATTTCTAAAATAATAGAAATGAACTATTTTAGTAAGGTGGGAAAAAAATGAACTAAAGGGCTTGATGTTGTAGTTATAATAAGCATGTCTCTGACACTCCAGACTAAAGAGAAGAAAGCCACTGGCTTTATTTAGCATTGGACTGAGATGAAAGATGGCAGGGGACAGTTTCTCTGTGGGGGAGGCAGATTCTTGCTGCCTGGGAAGACCAGGGGTACTTGTCAACTTGTTCCCATAAAATTCATTATATCATGAGCCTCTGAAACTGCATTTCCTAATGTCACAGGGACTGCGAGGGGCAAGCCAGTCAGCGCTGAACTGTAAACTCCAAGCATACGTTTCCTATTGTCAGTCAAACTGTTTCTCCCTGAATAAGATGCAGTCCAGCCGCCAGACTGGTCATTTAAATGGTTTTACACTTTGGTATGTCTGACTGAAGCATCAGAAGGTAATTGTAACAGCTTCCGAATGAGACTGCCTCTATTCAAGTGAGAGAAACAGGAGGGGAAGTTGCTAGCAAAAACTGGCTAAGGTTGCTGGGACACAGCTGTTACACAGCAGATTCTCATCAGAACAAAAGTAGAAAGGTCTTTTTAATAGCCAAGATTTGTTTTTAGAGCTCTGTGAGTCGTGCAAATTGCCCCTCCAGTGATGTTGCCGGTGCTCAGAACAGTTCTGGAATTACCTTCAGAGCTTGTAGGGTCCTATTTTGGAGATCTTTCAAGGAGAATATCTTTTTTTTGAGTATCTCAGTGATGGCAAATCTTCCTTTTTCTTCTTTGTTCCCTGAAGATGCTTTGCTTTTTGGTACCAGCCAAAAAAGCCACTTAGAGTTAAATCTTACAAATGATGTGACTGATCGGGCTGAATTATACAAGCTCGGTGCTCAATTAGGAAGACTGATTTTGTCTGAGTTACAGACTGATGCCGTCGAGAAGGGTCCCACAGCAAACCAATGGCTTCTTCTGGGGAGGAGCTGGGACGGGAGGAGGTGGACAAAGAGAGGCTGGTTTGTGTGTTGGAACTTTTGTGATAAGAATGTGTTCATGTGCTACTTTTGCAATTAAAAAACATCCTCTGCTAACATAAGCTGATGATGAAGACAAGTTCAATAATGTTCTGAGCATCTATAGACTCCCAAGATAACTCATTTGAGTATGGTGTGTATTATGACAAAAGCATGCTAAAATCAGATCTTTAAGTAAAATTGGTGAAAATTTTAATAGGTAGATTTTAGTGATGTTTTAGATAGGCCCGATAGCATTTAATAATTTAATGGTAAAGCCTGTCTTGTTTCTTTTTAATTAGCCCTTAGAAATTGGTATAAATTTTTTCTGGGGAAATCAAAGTTCTCTTGATTATTCTAATTCTGTGGCACTAGCTGAGGAGGCTCCCCGGGGCTATCAAAAGATGCCAAGGGAGGTAGCTGGGTTCTGGCTCCATGTGTTAATCCCCCTACCAGCTCTATGACCTTGGGAAAAGCACTGTCCCTGTCCCTAGGCTTAATATCACAAGAGAGGAGGTGATTGTGCCCGCCTTGGCTGTTGGCATGTAGTTCCACATTTCTCTGTTACCCTGAGCTTTCTAATTCCCAGGCTGGTTTGTCTCCAGGTCTAATTGCTCATTCTCCCCCAGCACCAAGCCCAGAAGTGGCACATTTGAGGCTCCTTTCCTGCTCACTCCTCAGAGCCTATGATCTATTGTACTGTTCTGGAAATACAGAGGATTCCCTTTTCTTCCCAACAGATCATCCTGGATGATTTGTCTTTCTCTTAAGGGATGTGCCTAGACTGAGTAGAGTTGGGAAGGACATTTTAAGTCTGGAGGATAAGTTTGCTGGTGGATTCCTGAAGAGGAAGAAAGAGGGGAAATGCTGGAGAAAACAGTCACTGATGCCGAACGGTCTTGCCTTTGCATCTAAGCTGTTACTGCCATCTAGGGTGGAAAGACAGAAATACTAAAGCATTTGGATGGTGAGAAGCTATGTGAGGAAAAGGAAGACATGAGAGAAAATATATTTTACTAGATGGTAAAGGCGTTGCTGAATAATCAAAGATGAGTTTTGCCTCTGCTTTGAAGTTCTCACCCTGAGATGGGGAGAAAACAGTTCCAAATATTTGATGCCATACAATAAACTCATTCACTGGGGGTACCCTTGAAGGGTAGAAGACAAAATATCCATCTAGTAACAGCCTTGCTTTACCACAAACTGGCTGTTACCTCTGATGAGCAGTGTACCTTCTTTGGCCTCACCTTTCTCCCATCTAAAATGAGGGATCATTGGCTTAGATCAGAGAGGCCTTCAGATTGTTTTTGACCCTGAAGAACAGTAAAAAACACGTTTTACATTGTAATCCACAATACTCATTAACACAACTAAGGAAGAAGTGTTGCAGAATACTTACAATGTACTCAGTCATTATCTGTTCTATTTCAGTTTTTTGGAATGCTGGTTTTGACCCACTTAATTGATTTTCCAGTTCTCTAAGAGGCTGCAACTCACAGTTTGAAAAACACTTTATTAGGTGTTTACAGTCTCGCAAAGATCTCATTGTTTCCAGTCTTCAAATGTGTTTCCTCTGGTCTCCTGTATATGGAAAGGAGAGTTGGACTGAGAGCATAAAACAAAGAAGATTTGGGGCATGAGAGTGGCCTTACACATGGTCACAGTGCACATGGGTGCAAGGCACCAGGCTTCAGCTGCAGGACCCAGCAGAAGCCCCAGTAAATCATGGTCACATATTACTCTCTTTTAATGCGACAAATGTTGTATCCTTTGGATGTAAAAAAAAATCCAAAAGATACAGAAGTAAAAAAGGATTATAAGAGAGTACTATGAACAAGTTGAAATGGGCGGATTCCAAGAAACACACCCTACTAAGACTGACTCATGAAGAAATAGAAAGTCTGAATAGATCTATAAGTAGTAAGGAGACTGAACCAATATTCAAAAACCTCACAACAAAGAAAATAATCTAGACCAGAAGCCTTCATTGTGAATTGTACCAAACATTTAAAGAAGAATTAATCCAATCCTTCTCAAACTCTTCCAAAAAATTTGAAGAGGAGAGAACACTTTCTAACTCATTCTGTGAGGCCAGGATTTCCCTCAAGCCAGACAAAGACAACAACAGTAAAAGAAAACCAGTACCCCTTATGAATATTGATATAAAATCCTCAACAAAATACTAGCAAACTGAGTTTGGTAGCATACTAAAAGGATTATACACTATGACCAAATGTGGTTTATTTCTCTCATGGAAGGATGGTTCTACATATGAAAACCAATCTACTGTTCATTAATAGAATGAAGGGGAAAAACTAAATGATCATCTAATTGATGCAGAGAAAGAATTTGAAATTAGTCAATACTTTTTCATGATTAAAAACATTCAACAAACTAGAATAGAACAAAACTATCTAAACATAATAAAAGGCCACTCATGAAAAGCCCACAGCTAACATACGCAGTGGTGAAGGACTGAAAACTTTTCCTCTAAGATCAGGAACAAGACAAGGATGCATGCTTTTACCATTTCTATTACATCATAGTATTTATTGGGAGTTTTGGCTAGAGCAACTTGGCAAGAAGGAAAAATAAAAGGCATTTTTTTTTTAGAAGGGAAAAATTAAAATTACCTCTGTTCAGAGATGACATGATCTTATATATAGAAAACCTTAAATATTCCAACAAACAAACAAAAACCTGCTAGAACTAATAAACAGATTGATCAAAGTTGCAGGATACAAAAATCAATATGCAAGAATCAGTTGCATTTTTTTACACTAAGAGTGAACAATCTGAAAAGGAAATTAAGAAATCAGTTCAATGTACAAGTAGCATCAAAGAGAATAAAATACTTAGGAAGAAACTTAACCAAGAAGGTGAAAGATTTGTACACTGAAAACTATACAGTGCTCTGAAAGAATTTAGACACAGCTAAATGGAAAGACATTTATGTTCATGGATTGGAAGACTTGATATTCTTAAAATGTCAATACTACCCAAAGCAATCTACAGATTCAGTGTAAACATGTGAAACTCAATGACGGTTTTTTGCAGAAAAAGAAAAATTCATCCTAAAATGCATATGCCATCTCCAGGGAAATAATGCCCCCCAACTGTAGCCAAAATAATATCGAAAAGGAGTAACAAAGTTGGAAGTCTCATAATTCTTGATTTCAAAACTTACTACAAAGCTACAGTACAGAACAGTATGGTGCTGGCATAAAGACAGACAAAGAGTCCAATGGAATAGACTAGAGAGCCCAGAAATAAACTGTCACCTATATAATCAATTGGTTTTTGACAGGGATGCCAAGACCATTCAAGGAGAAAGGACAGTGTTTTCAAAAATAGTATTGGGAAAATTAGATATCCACATGCAAAATAATGACATTGAACTTTATCATCTAATACCATATACAAAAAATTAACTCAGCATGGTCCAAAAACCTAAATGTAAGAGCTAAAGGTATAAAACTGTTAAAGAAAACAATGGGGAGAAACTTCATGAAATTGGGCTTGGCAATGATTTCTTGGATATGACACCAAAAGCACAGGTAATGAAAGAAAAAATATATTAGAATTCAAAAAATACAAAAGTTGTTTATCAAAGGACACTTGTCCAGAGAGTGAAAAGGCAGCTCCCAGAATGGGAGAAAATATTTGGGAATCATATCTCTAGTAAGGGATTGATATACAATATACATAAAGAACTCCTACAATTCAACAACAAAATAATAGACAATGTAATTTAAAAATAGGCAAAGGACCTGAATAGACATTTCTCCAGAGAAGATGCACAAATGACCAATAAGCACATGAGAAAAGCTCTGTGTCACTAACTGTGATGGTTTATTTTATGTGTCAACTTGACTGGGCTAAGCAATGCCAAGATAGGTAATAGAATATTATTTTCAGATGTGTCTATGAGAGTAATTCTGGAGGAGACGAACATTTGACTCAGTTGACTGAGAAAAATATAATCTGCCCTCCCCAGTGGGAGCAGGCATCATACAATCCCTGGAAGGCTCAAGGAGGAAGGGTAAATTTTGTCTCTTCCTTTTTGAGCAGGAGGGGGGGTACATCTTCTGTTCTGACATCAGAACTCCTGGTTCTTGGGCCTTTGGACTCTAACACTTATATTTAGCATCACCCACAGCTTCTCAGGCCATCAGACTCAGACTGAATTATACCACAAACTTTCCTCGTTCTCCATCCTGCATATGGAAGATTGTGGGACTTGTCTGTCCCTGTAACCATATAAGTCAATTTCTATAATAATAAGTATCCTACTGTCTATAACTCCTGTAATTATTTATAATTCCTATAATAAATATCCTATTATATATTTATCCTATTTTATATATATAATATGATATACATTAAATTATATATATTAAATGTGTACATATATTGTGTGTATATCTGTATCAATGTTTCCTATTGGTTTTGTTTCTATGGAAAACCTTGACTTAATACACTACACACAAATCAAAACCAAAAGGAGGCACCACATCATACCCTTTGGGATTGCTGTTAGCAGAAAACCCCAGGAAATAACAAGTGTTGGTGAAGATGGGAAGAAATTGAAACCCTGTGCATTGCTGTTGGGAATGTAAAATGGTACTGCTGCTAGGAAAACAGTATGTTTGGCTCCTCAAAAAATTAACCATAGAATTGCCATATGATTCAGCAATTCCACTTGTGGCTTTAGACCCAATTAAAAGCAAAGCTTTCAAGAGATATTTATAAACCCCTGTTGATAGCACCTTTATTCACAATAGCCAAAGGATGGAGACAGCCAAAATATCCATCAATGGGCAAATGAATAAACAAAATATGACATATATTTACAATGGAACTTAACCTTAAAAAAGGAGGGAAATATTGACACATCGAGGAACCTTAAAGATATTATAAAGATATTAAAGTGAAAAAAGAATACAGCAGTCTATCTGCCCACAGAAGGACAAATGTTGTATGATTCCAGTTATAAAATGTACCTAGAATAGTCAAATTCATAGAGACAGAGAGTAGAATGGTGGTTGCAAGGGGGTCAGCAGGGGAAGGAATGGGAAGTTAGTGTTTAATGAGGACAGCATTTCGGTTTGAGAAGATAAAAATGGTCTGGAGATGGATGGTTGTGATAGTTGCACAAAAATGTGAGTGTACTTAATGCCAGAGAACACACTTCTAAATTATTAAGATGGCATATTTTGCATTATGTACATTTTACCACAATAAAAAAAGTAAAAAGAAGACAAGTCAGTTTCCCACTCACCACCCACCCCCCTGAAATGTACCAAATGGTCAGATTTAAAGGGGAAAAAAATGCTGTCATTGTGTTCTAGGTCTGCAAATAACACATCTTGATTGTTGGCGTCATAAAGATAATCGCTGGAAAGATAGGTGATTATTTTTGTCTTCAATGCAGATGTTTAAGCGTCAAGCAGATTCAACTCAACAGGAAAATTTTCCATCAGTTGGAAAGGAGGAAAATACAAAGCGACTTCTCAAGTGTAAATGAGTCTGAAAATACCTGTCTTCAAGCCTACAAGATTTAGAGCTGTCTTGTGTCCCTTTTCCATAACATGTAGATTCAGTAGCACCCCTTGATGACCAGCCAGCCCCCCAGAGTGACCCAAGGGCTTCGGGGTGCTTTTTTGTGGATCTGTGCTGATAGGCTCTGTCATGAGGGCAAGCCTCTCCCTTGGCACGTTTCTGCACACCAGATTCTGCCCACAGCTCTGCAGATTCAGAAGAAATAGGTCACCCGACTCCAGGTGCTTGAACATGAGTGAGCGCTGTTCGGTGACTATATTAGCAGAAGAATGACAAATGGCGAAGTACTTATTCACAGGAAAGATTTCATTTAGCAAATAAAAGAAGATCTAAGAGATAAGCTCTCATGATAAGCTCTTACTCTTTCTGTTTTCTGCCTCCCTACTTTGATGTGAGATATCAGAAGGAGCCGTGCATGGCATAAGCAGCCTCTGCCGGTGTCTGGACCTATGGTGGTTCCCTCAGTGGACAGCTAATGACTGAAGAGTACAGACAGGGATCATGCCCTGGTGGGCCCTACTGTGTAGCACCTGGGGTCTTGCTGAAACCCAGTGGTGGGAAGCGGTGGAGAAGAACTTGCTGTGAGGGGTCTCCTGGGTAATGCCCCCTCTTAAGAACCAGCTCCCGACCTTATGAGAAGGGTTCTGGAGAAATCTGAGATAAATGCAACTTTGCTTAAGCCTTCTGATGCTTCTAGTGTTTCCATTCAAAATGCCACCTTTGTGAGGCGCCTGGGTGGCTCAGTCGTTAAGCATCTGCCTTCGGCTCAGGTCATGATCTCAGGGTCCTGGGATCCAGTCTCACATTGGGCTCCCTGCTTGGCAGGGAGTCTGCTTCTCCCTCTCTCACTCCCCCTGCTTGTGTTCCTCTCTTGCTGTCTCTGTCAAATAAAATCTTTAAAAAAAAAAAAAAAATGCCACCTTTGGTGACAGGTGGTGGCAACATTGTGTGTCAGGTATACTCAAAAACAATTTTTTTGAAAAAGACAAAATGCCACCTTGGGAATAGTCTTGTAAATAAACAAATGAGGAAATTTCAATCAATTCATTATTTTAGAAGTGATAACTGAAACTTATCCCCACGTTAGCTGTGTAAAACAGCCAGTAGCCATTACCTATAATGGTAAGAGCTACCATTTACTGAATATTTATGTGCAAGGCACGGACTAAGGAATTTGCTTACCTTGCTATACTTGAGCCTCAGAACAAGCTCCTTTTGCAAGTAAGGAAACTGAGACTTGGAGAAATGAAGTAAGCTTGTCGAAGTCACAGATGGAAAAGTGGTGGCCGAGGGCTTTCCCCAACTCAGAGTTCACTTGCCCTTACAGTTCTGTGTCAATAGCTGTGTCATCCATCTGGGTAATATTCAGTTGTCATCAGATAATCAGTCATTACCTTTCTTGTTACAGTGACTTTGTTCCAGGCGGAAAACCAGAGAGTAAGAAACACACATGCAAGGCAGGGCACATACGGAGAGGGACCCAAGAGAATACCCTTCTTGTAAGCTTCCTAGATGAGGTGTGACATTCCCCCATGTGTTGTCCTGCTCAGTTTTAATATGTGTCTCAAGTAATTGGTCTAGTAATAGATACAACATGAGCGACTTGAGAATAATAGACCTCAAAAAAATGAACTAGAATTGATTCAAAGTGATCCTTAGAGTAATGTCACGCCAACTCACATTCCAGAATGCTTTCTTGAGTGGAACAAGGTGGGGGAGTGACGGCTTAACTTTGGGGATCGTGCAGCACCCCTGTTCACCCCCACCCCCCATCCCATGGGAAGGTGTGGCACAGGGCCTTTTCAGTTATGCACATCCTCTTACGTGTTGGGATCAAGACCCCTGGTCAGGAAGTAGTCAGTAGATGTATGATGAAGTAATGAATGCATGCGTCGCTTCCCTTTGGTGGGTGTTCTAACAAGGGACAGCTGTAAGGGAAGTGAAAGATTTTAAGCCTGCATAATAATATTGGCAAAATTTTATTCCTTTTTCTCAAATCTCTATGAACTATTTGAAGTATTATCTTATTTCACAGCTTATTCCAAGTATAATACCATGTAATAATACAAGCATTAGCCAGGAACAGTAGAGACTTAACTGTTGAGATAAAAATTGGCCCCATAATGAGGATCCAGAAATACTGCCATTTGAGTAGATGCCGGCTGTATGATGAGCCCCTTCTCCCTGAAAATGGTACCACTAGTGTTTGGAGATGAGGAAACAGAGAGGTCCAGACAAGAGGCCCACATCTTTGAGTTCAACTAGGCACAGCTATCTGAAAAGATAGTACAGGCCCCTTGGAGGGCCCTGGTCATGGGCTCAGATTATAGACTAAGGACTTCACCTCATCTGGGGGGCCAGAATAATCAGGCTTTTCCAGCAGAATGAGAATCGTTGCTACTGAGGATAGTCTGGTGATGGGCAGCATGGCATGTGGCCAAAGCAGGTTAAGGCATGAGGACCTGAGTGAGGCAGGTCCCTAACCAGCAGGTCAGCTGGGATCCAGCTTTCTAGAATTCTGGCCATCTTCTGGGTCTCGGTTCTCCGTGTACCAGCACAGAACTAGAATGACAGCTTTCTGGGCTGTTGACCCTAACCATTCTCACCATGGCATCTTGTAGATTTCATTGTAAATGGGCTCCTATGTGCTGTGTGGGTGAAAGGCCTAAAAAATAAGTGTCCTGTAGAAACTAATGAATCAGGGGGCAGGGAGTTGTTAGTGAATCGTTAAATAAGCCATGCCGTTGTTAAAATATTAATGACAGAGAGACTGAGCCTGGGTGGCTCAGTCAGTTGGGTGTCTGCCTTCACTCAGGTCATGATGCCAGGGTCCTGGGATGGAGCCCCGCATTGGGCTCCCTGCTCAAAGGGAAGCCTGCTTCTCCCTCTGCCTGTGCTCATCCTCTCTCTTTCTCTGACAAATAAATAAATAAGATATTTAAAAACAAACAAATAAATAAAATATGGCTGATAGCAATGAGGGAGGTAGAGTGGGGTTGAGGGGGCCTGGTGAGCAGATGAGCCGGAGTGACAGAGGAATGTGAAGTTTCAGGAGAAGCTGATGAGTGCCAGTGCAAAGAGGTCAGCACTGGGATTCCGTACTGGAATCCAGGAGGCCCCCACAGTTGGGTCCTGGAGCTTCCAGGAGGAGGTACTGTGGTGTAGACCCATCCCCATGAGGATGGCCCTGTAAGGAGGGGGGTAGGAGGGAGTGGCCCAGGGAGCCTGCAGGGAGAGGAGACATGCCCCCGACAGGGTCTGTGGACTTCCCCACAGTTAACCAAATGCAGAGCTGGAGGCACCCCCAAGCTTCGGTCAGCGTGGGTGAAGGCACAGACCAGGAAGGGAGGGTGGCCCTGAAGGTGGCAAGAGAAGGGCTCCAGAAGGCTCCAGAGGAGGGTCCCAGAGCACCAAGTGGAAGTGATAATGGGAGGAGCAAGACCACGAAGTGTGGTCTTTTCTAGGCAGTTTCCCAGTTTGGCTAATTTCTAGGGAAATAAAACCACTGAGGATGGTTATTTTCATTCTTCAGAAAAGGTGCATGCCCCTGCTTCTGGGTCACCTTGCATGGTGCTGTTATTTGTGGCCCTTCGGCGACTAACTCTGGGCTAACCACCTGCTCCGGCTGTCGCCTGGTGTCAGTCCCCCGGGTCAGGGAGGTGGCCAGTGTGTGCAGGGGCAGGAATGGAACCAAGCTCATCTGACAGACAGAAAGGGTTGCTGGGGCAGAATGATAAGTCACAGACGTATCCAAGGATTCGTTTTTATGCTGTTTTCAATATGACCTCAAAACATACTGAATGTTTCCCTTTGACCCAGAGGAAGTTGTGGAAGCTCCCGGCAAGCTGCCCAGGCCCGGTGAAGGGCTGCCCATGGGTGCGGGTCAGCTGCTTTATTAGATTCTACTTGGGACTCTGTCACCTGTCGCCATGCTGACGCCAAAACAGCTCATTACGTAATTTCATAGTCAGACCCTAAGCCCCAACTTCCTCTAAATGCAGCTGGGTCTGTTCATATTTTTGCCCCTGATTCCATGATGTCCTATGGGTATTTTAGGAACGGGCTGTATGTACTGGACAAACACTGTTTAGCTGCAAAAGGAGTGTTTGTATTCGAATTCTGGCCTACAGAAGAGAGCAAGAGAGGGTTGGCCTTTGCGTCCAAAGACGTAGGGGTGTTTTACCTGGAAGGTCATCTCATGGGTGTTCTTAGGTTTCAGGAGGCTCAGTGATAGCACAAGGTCACGTGTGCACATTCCTAGGAATCCAAAAATATAAGCATCTCTTCCCACCACCACCACCAACAAGAACAACTCAATTGTTCTTATTCTCTTTCTTATAGTAACAGGCCTTAAGCTAATAAATAGCCCAGCAGACACTTGCTAAGAGCCAACAATTGCGGTTCAAAAGGGATGGCATACTGAGATGCCTTGTAAACAAATTCATGGTGCTAGAAATGACCCTTAATCACGTACACTGTTTGCACATCACCTCGTTGGTCTGGTCAAACATTTTTGAAAAAGATATTAAACAACAAGATGTCCTGTTACCTCTGCCTTATGAGTACATGAACTCAAGAAAAAATTCGTTACAAGACACTTGAAGGGCATTTGGGCTTTGGGAAACTCAGTTTTTGGTCTGAAAGCCAACCAGTGTTGGCTTTCCTTCTTCTTCTTCTCCTTCTCCTTCTCCTTCTCCTTCTCCTTCTCCTGCTGCTGCTGCTGCTTAGGGCAAAGCTGGTTGCATTCCAGAATGGTGTTATCTGGTGGCCGGCCCATGGCAGCTAGTGCCCATTGTGAGGGGCAGGCCTCCAAATAAGAGCTTGGATTCACCCAGACCTGACCCAGATCCAGGTGGTGACCCGGGTGTCCACTTTTGAGGACATTTTGAATGTATTGCAAACACACAGGTGTAGAGTTTGGAAGATACCTGATTTCAGATCTGTTTTCAATCCATTATGGCTGAGACCAAAACCTTCCAACTTTTCCTTGTGATCACAGTTCTCTGTTTAGGTGTTCGGTGTGAAAGGGACCAGTTCTTTGTCACTCCATGTTTTAAACAGGTCTGCTGCTGTCAAAGAGGAATGTGATCCCTTGATTTTGGGTGCTGTTGCATGAGACTAATACTGTTTCTTGTGATGTCTCTTGTCCCCCCACTGCCAGGAAGGGCGCCTGTGGCCTTCAGACAGCTCCGGGCCTCGGCCAGGGGCCTCAGAGGTAAGGAGTTGGGTAGGGGTTGGGGGGTGGGCTGTGGGACGTAGCTATTGCACCCATGTGAGGGGAGGGGAGGTGGGGAATAACCATTCGAGAACATTGATGGAAAGACTAAGTGTATTACAGCACAGATTAAGAAATAACACATTTCGATCAAGGCACAAGCTGTAACTTTGGTTAAAAAAGTGAGGAGAAGTTTTTCTCTAAAATGTCCTAGAGATGATTTGTGCTAGTCTGAAGCTCCTTAGAGAAATCAGGTTGAGAATCACTGATCTTTACCTGATTTCATAAGCTGCTAATAATGAGGCTTGGCAGATGTGGGCATAGTTTATAAATGCATCTCCAACTTTCATAATATGATTTTTAAAAGAACAATAGATTTGCCCATCAGTGAAAACTACAGTGTGAAAGAAGTCAGTGGAGATACAGATCTTTATATCTGTATACATGTCTTTCCTCTAGAAGAAATCTGGTTGGTGGAATAGGTGAGAGCATTATGTAAGAAGAGTAGTACTTGGATTCATTTTGGGAAAACAAATCTGTAATTGTATTTACTTTGGAGTACAAAATGTTCTTCATGTCAGTTACTAAAAGTAACTACAGGAAACTTTCATCCAGAATGAAACAACCGGAAAAGTCTAGAAACTAGAAGGAAAAAGAACTCACTTGTTTTGTATTTTCTTAATGATGGATAGAACAACATGCTCCTATATATGTTGTGATTATACTTAGATTTACATGAAAACTCTGAGGGCCCCCATTCTTCTGAGCCATAGGTGAGGGAGTGGGTAGTGGGGTCCTTTCGCTCCAGGTGAAGGTGTGGGGGCCCAGAGCTGTCCCCTGGTGGACAGGACTGCCGTGCCACCCCCATAGCATTCTTCCGCGTCATTCCTGTTTACTGAACGCCGGAAATTGCTGTTGAACTCCACTGGAACCAGCAGAAAATGTTTACATAGCGTTCACGGTAACTCCCATCAAACCCAAATTTTCAGTTAACCACTGGCTCCACTGTTGAGCCATCCTAGATTACCTGTAGTTTGGCAAGGTGAGTGGTGTAAGTCACAAGGAATAAGAAAACTACCTCCCACCCCCACCCCCACCCCCGAAATCGTCGATTCCCATCGTTTCCTGTTTTGAGGACTGCGTGAAAAGTCTTCGAACTGCTGAGAACACAGACCGTGCATGAATTTCCTTGATACCCTCAGGTTCGTGGTCATTGTGCCACGGATGTCTTCAACCCTGTCGTCCTTCCCTTGCAGATCATGTATGCCCCGAGGTCCAGGGACAGGTTTACGGCCCCATCCTTTATCCAGAGGGACCGGTTCAGCCGTTTCCAGCCCACCTACCCCTACGTGCAGCATGAGATCGACCTTCCGCCCACCATCTCCCTATCTGACGGGGAGGAG
Source organism: Mustela putorius furo (assembly GCF_011764305.1). NCBI lineage: Eukaryota > Metazoa > Chordata > Mammalia > Carnivora > Mustelidae > Mustela > Mustela putorius. Next base: position 5,406,774 of record NW_025422010.1, on the reverse strand, counting down.
CCGCCTCCTTACCAGGGGCCCTGCGCCCTGCAGCTCAGGGACCCTGAACAGCAGAGGGAACTCAACCGAGAATCTGTGAGGGCCCCGCCCAACCGAACCATATTCGACAGCGATTTGATAGACATTTCCGCGTACAGTGGGGGCCCGTGTCCGCCGAGCAGCAACTCGGGGATAAGTGCCAGCACCTGCAGCAGTAACGGGAGGATGGAGGGGCCGCCCCCGACGTACAGCGAGGTGATGGGCCACTATCCGGGCGCCTCTTTCTTCCATCACCAGCACAGCGGCGCCCACAGAGGGAGCAGACTGCCGTTTCAGCAGGACAGCTCGGGGGGCACAGTGCTGCCCATCCAGGGCAAAGACAGGAAGCCCGGGAACCTAGTCTGACCCCGCGACGGCGCAGGAGGAGGAAGAAACCAAGGAGGGAGGAGGGCCGCACTGCCTCCGCCCCCCGGCACGCTGTTGTTCCGTTTCACGTGCTACAACGAAGTAAAACCAAATGTGCAAACGTGGTCTTTGTTTCTGATTCCTTTCAGGGGAATTGCAAGCAGACTAGACTGAAATAATACAAACTTCCATCCGGTCTGACCGCGAACAGTGTTTATTTGGGGACAGGCGTCAGGACGGGGTGGGTGCTGGTTTTCACCAAGGGCGGGCTTGGGAACACAGAGAAAGGGATGCTTGGAAGATATCATGAAATAAAACCCACAGAGGTGTTTGATTTATTTAATTATGAAAGGAGACTTTGCAGAGAAAGAGGCCAGAATGGCCCGTTTTATAATGAATTGATAAAAAAGGATGCATTATTATATATTATTGTGGGGAAGTATCGGCCAGTTTGCTTTTTCTCCCAAGGTGTGGAACTTTTATTTTGTTTTAAAAATATGATTCAAAATCCCTGTTTTGTGTGCCAAGGTATAAAGTGAAGAAGTTAGACGAATGCAAGGAGTTAATTTGTGTCGTGATGATGTGTTTTTTTTAAAAGTTGCACTATCTAAATGTTTATATATGAGGGGACTGTTCTATGTGAAGTTCTGTATGTTGTCTTCTCACCTGTGGATTATTATTAGGCCCAAGGAATACCCGGAGTGTTCCCCATAATCACGCGAGAAAAGATGTTTGGGGATATAGCCTAACATATGCCAACTTACCTAAATCAAGGAGGTCATTACCGTTGCAAGAGTTTGGCTCACATAGTGGTGCATCGCAGAAGCATCTGGAGACTTTGGGATTGGAAGATAGGAAAGACTAAATCCCAGCGTTTCTGACTTGCTGAGTTCCTCTGCTAGTCTTAGGCTGCATATTTGATTAACTTTGACCCTGACATGTGCATTTTATGTACCCGGTATCACGCAATCCTGCCCGTCCTCCCGCGGAGCAGTTTCTTCAGTAATTTAGAGGGTTTTTGTTTTGTTTTGTTTTTTGTTTTGTTTTTTTTTTTTTCACTGTAGCATGAAGTATACTCAGATACATACATTATTTTACGCAATAAATTGTTTAAAATGCAAGGTGGTTATTTTTAATACTGTTGGAATATGTGACTTCTCAGTGTATTTCTGTTTTCTCTCTCCTTTTCTAGATAGGTAGTGCAGTTCAGGCCTGGCCGGCTGGTCAGGGCTCTGGAAGAGGCTCTCACCAGTGGCCCCCTGGGGCAGCCTACCTGGCCACAGTGTGCAGGTGATGCCCCCAGGGGCATCTTCACACGCAGGAGGCCCCCTGGAGCGGGTGAGAGCACATGGCGGGGACCACACACGCTACCCATCACTGCTGGTGGCACTGGGCTCTTGGAGGAATGCGGTACTCAGAACCCATCCTGGCTCCTGGGGAGAGCTTCCTCAGCCCCCAACCCCCCAGTGGTTACCCAACGGTGCAGGGCGGGGGGAGTGACTGTAAGCACACAGGAGAAAAAGCACAACACGTAGTTCAATGCAACCAGAGAGCTCATTTTAAATATCGCTAGTCTCAGCTTCACTATTCGTGATATTTACAAACATTTGCTCTTATGTAGAATAGGTAACTTCCTTGTGTGGAAGCCAGCATCTGACCCATGTGACAGCCACAGCCTGTGGGTTTGGCCAGCACCAGGCCATGGGAGGGCTTGTCCCCTTTGGCCTCTGCATGTAAAACAGTGAATTTGGAATGATAGCTCAGTGACTCTGATCTCTGCGGTTTTCATTGCTGAATTGGCACATGTGTGTTTGTGTCTGTCTGTGGGTCTCTGGGGTGGTTTCTCAGGGAGGTGACTTTGTGCTGTGGGCTAAGAGCTGGAGAATGTTCTGAATGGCAAGTCCTGTCCGTGGCTCCTTTCTGCTACTTCTTTCGGTCAGTAGGTGCCTGGTTTTTGTTTTGTTTTGAGGATTGTAATCTCCATTAGACTCATCCATTTCACACAGTAACCTCCACAGATCTAGTCTCTCTTAAAAGGAGAGAGAGAAAAGATGGGCAGCAGTTGCCACTCAGGCCTCAGACCCTGTTTGGAGGCGTATTTTGTTCTGGGGCTGCCTCTGGGACCCCGAGACTGGACAGATCCCTGGGAGCCTGGACCCAGACTTCCTCTCTGGACCCAGAGCCTGCCTCTCCTGTGCCCTAGGCCCTCCTGTGGCTCAGCTCACTGGGTTACAGGCCCGTGCTTAAGGAAGCTGGGCATCCCCTTGGCATGAACCTTACCTCACTGTGCAAGGGAATGTTAGCACCTGACCCAGTCAGGACCCCACAGGTGGGGGCTCAGGGTAGGTTAGGTGTCCCATCAAATGCAAAAGGAGAAGCTTAATCATCATTCCAAACCTCAGTGGTGAACCCGCCATATTGTAGCTCTTCCTCAAAATGGTTGCACAATCCTTTTCCTACCTACTGCAAGAATGAGCTATGGTCACAAACTGGTAAATTCCTTAGTTACCTTTTAAGTTTATGAATGTTTTCCAGATGTTCACAATAATTTGGCAAAGCAATTATTTAATTTCAGTAACTTGAATCGTCTTTCAAAAGAGGTTCTTCCTATTGGGCCCCTAGAGAATTGCCCTTTGAGTTATATAGTTATTTAAAGACACAGACCTAGCAAACCATGACTTGATGGTCTTTGGGGCTGGACCTCTGTGATGAATTAGTTTGAAAGCCAAGGTCATGAGTTGAATTAATAGTCCATTTCCTTTGACATGGGGAAAAGGTGATTTAGATCCACAGCTTCTTGAAAGGTGTGGTTGCCTTATTCATACCACATTACCCCCTTGCTGGCTGGGTGAGGGACAAGGGTGATGTGAGGAGGCAGCTTGTACGGGGGCCCAAACTTCAAGAAGCCCACATGCTTAGGAGATCCGAAGGTCTGGATGGGGAGCCTGTGATGTAGGCAATCCATGGTGGGTTTATTATTTCAGAAGGGTGTTAAAGGATTGCATTGTTCAAAGGAACAGTGGGTGGGGAGATATTGCTCTCTGGGAAACAGCTGTGACATCCAGCTGCTGTCCCCAGACTTCCAGGAGCATAAAACCCAGGGTATGTTGAATCCGATTTCTAGGAACAAGTCTTCAGGGGTGTATTTGCTTTTTCAGAAGGTCTGTGTTCTTCAGTCGCCAAAGCAGTCCTTAGTACAAATGAGGTTTTCCTAAACTGTGTAATTAAGTAAACGTTGCTCTGTTCTTTGTGTCCCTGACCAAAATTTAGTGTTAAGGAATTTGACAAGCATGCACTCCATCTTTCCCCATCACATACACTTGTGGACACACAGCCCCTAAGAAATTTCAAGATAGCCGAAGAGAGCATTGAAAACTTAAAAAGACCTGTCACGAGGACTTCACATTTATCTGCTGATTTTAGCTCAAACTCTTCGGAGAGGACAGGGGCTGATAGTAGCCTGGAAGGCCTAGGCGTAGGAATGTGGTGCACAGATGAGCATGCCTTAGGCTTCTGAACTTCTTCCTTTGATCTTCTTCACCTTTATTCTATGTTCATTAGAATGAGAACTCAGACAGCATGCACTGCTAGAAAACTGCTCTGACCTAGAAGAAGCCGGCCAAATCACAGCCTTCCCCTCAGAAGCAGAGTTGCCCCCCTGGACAGGGCCCTCCTGCACCATCTATCCAGTTGCTTTGCTGACTAGGGAGTGCCTGTAGAAGGGTCCTGCTGGGGTGCTCAGGGGCCAGGCTGGGGGCTGCTCCCCCACATGCTCCCTGCCTGCAGCTTCCGTCTGGTGTTAGCTAGGCCGGGACTCCTGCTAGAAGTTTGCTATGTAAAGCAGCACCGTTAAATGCATATTGTCTCATATACCATTCATTTCTCTTCAGATTTCCAAAGCTCAGCAGTATGCAAAAGGAGCGGGGAGAACTGGGAAGAACTCTTGGTTTTTGTTAACTTTTTGGTTTTGTCTGTGACTAAAGACATAGACCCATGCTTGGCACCAAGCCTTTGTATGGTGACATGCCCCCCAAGGCCACTTCCCCTCTCTACCAGGGCCCAATCCTAGTGGAAGGGCCAGATGCAGACTCCATTCTGCTGATGTTCACCCAGATTACCTTGGCCTTGGTGAACCTAAATAAAATGACATGATTGGGTGACGGGCTGGCACATCTCCCCTCCTCAGTGTGAGCAACACGGTGTCCACCAGTGCCCACCAAAGTCACAGATGAAGAAATAGCTTTCGCCCCAGACTACAAAAGCTAGTCTCGGCAGCTTTGCAGGCTCCCCTCACTGGGGCCAGCTGCCAGAGGCCGGCCAGAGGACCTTGCAAAATCCTCCTGCCTCGACATAACCTACATTTTTCAGGAACCAAGATCTCAGCCGAGGTGATATTACTACCCAAAGTACTGCGTCTTTCACGTAGTTCAAGTTTGTAATTGACTGCCAGGGTTAGATGGTCGTTTGCTGCTGCTCCTTTCCAGACCAGCTGCATCGGGAAGCTGGTGTGTAGAGTCAGAATGCCTTGCTAAGAAAGCGCTGCCTTCCTCTGATCCTCTTCCCTTTCTCTGCGTGTGCTTGTTTGTGTGCAGTGGGCGGGGGGCGGGGGGGTAATGGACGCACTACTCGCATGGCGCGTCGCCCTTGGCGTTCCAAAGAGCTCTGCATGCTGGTGGCTTTGAAGCCCCCACGGGGTCTCTTGCTGACTTCAGCAGACCCAGGAACCGAGCCCCCCACCGCCGCACTCTGCTCCCACCTTTGTTGTGCCTCACTTACAATGGTGCTTTTTCAGTTGTCCGTCTTCTCTTTTTATTTGTAAGGTGCTGTATATAACTTGAATATATTATGCACATATCCTACCCAATGGGTAGAACAAAAAATTGTTAATATTGTAATATAATGTATAGATACTGATTTTAACAGAAATGGCATAGAATTTGTGAATGCCTATGTGCTTTGTCCTCTTTTGTAAGGAAATTTGCAAATGGATGCATACAGATAAAAGTCTATGTAGTTTATTTTCCTATTAAATATCAATATTATAACACAAGGGAAAGAAGTCTGAACAAACAAGCCACTGTTTATGACCAGCATATGTATAGCAAGTGAGAGTTGCATCTTTGCTGTGAAAACCCTTTAAAAAATAATTCAAAAAGAATCCCACAGCTTTTTGGTTGCCACTAGATGCTTCTCATTTTCATCTCTTTAGTAAGGCTCAGTTGGACCAGTGTTAGAGTCAGGAAAAAAAAAAAAAAGTGTCTTTTGAATTTGCTTTATGAGAAGATATCTCACGTTGTAGAAGACCGGAGAGGTCAGGCCCCAGTGAAAAGTGCGTACTTTGTTAAAATTATAGAAATGATGCCCAAGTTCAGGAAATTGGCCAGCAGCAGAGGACTTTGGTCAGTACAGAGGCTTTCAGAGCCATCTGTGTCCCTAGTCTCTCTGTGCCTTTTCCTTTGACAAACTAAAGTTGTGGAGCCAATGAAGGTACGCGTGTGTAGGGCAAGAGTATCTCAGGAAAAACAAATCCACTTAGGAGATGACCCCACTCTTAGCAAAACTTCTGTTTTGGGTTATCATTCACAGAGAACTAGCTATCGGTCAGTCAAGTGAAGAATCTTTTATCCATTCCTGTTGGTGTCTCGGGGTGATCTTGATAAGCTAGGATTTGCCAGCCGTTAGGGATTATGTTTTTCATCGCCTGTTCTTTCGCACCTCTTACACATCTATCCTTCCAGCTCAGTGTCCTTTGTGACCTCTGCCTTTATCTTCAAATATTCTAATACTAAAAAAGGAAAAAGCCTATCATGTCTTCACCAAAACCACAGTTGAGTCATGGGCATGTTCATTCTTTCCAGTGTTGTCCATAAAGGCAGTGAAATTTTGCCCATCTGATCCACATTTCCACTCTATTGTGTCACCAGAGGATATTAATTCTAGTAAAATCCACGTTTTTTCTTTGCTCTGTGGTGTTATGTTCTGATTTTGAATATCACAAAAGAACCATGCCCTTATCCTCCAGAGAGCAGACGATTACAGATTATCCTTACATTGAAAACACCTCTACAATGCAACTCTTAATGCTGAAGAATGAAAAGTCACCCCTTCTCTCACTGTTCTGAAAAGGCGTGACAAGATAGTTATCTTGGTGGGGAGAGGCTATGTCCCATCCAGCCCCCACCCTCGGATCCCCTCATGAACTGTGGGGGCTCCTTATGGTTCTGGTTTGGCATGAGGAGTCAAGGCTCTCTGCTCTCAGGAGCAACACTCCCACCCTTCCAGGTTCCATCTCTTGGGAGAACTGTTTGAGGATGAGTGTCATCAGAGAATGTTCTAGACTCAGAGGTACTAAAGTGTGTTCCCACACCATTGCTTCCTTTCTACAGAACTGAGGCTTAAACTTTGCTGTTAATGATACTGGTTCACCTTAATGTGCTTGTTGGTATATTGCTATTTTTCATTTCATGGCTTTCAAAAATCACATTTTCTAATTGTCTTTGTCTACTGGAAAGCTATTTTTAAATGTGTACAAGACTATTCATAGCATTTAGTTCATTTAATTTTTATTATAAAGAAGCCAACTAAAAAGTACAACTGTATGCGAGCTTTTCAGTAGCTCATGTGAGCTCTGATAGCCAGAAGTTATTAAAGTCTATAACAGCCATTTGTGCTTACTTTCAACATAATTCCCAGCTATATACAGAGAAATATTTCCAACTGTTGTGTATCTGCCTCTTTTAACTGAGCAATGGTGATGTAGTTCTTAGGCCTAAGGTCTGTAATTGCAATACTTTTAAAGAAAGATGTTGCTCTAAGTGCTGTTTGTTAGTTATGAAATCAGCTTTTTCTGCTTGTTCTTATTGCTGTGGTCAAACCATAGCACAAAATCATTAAAAATAATCAGTGATATACATGTGTCTCCTGTTTTTCTTTTTTGCAATCTTTAAAAAACAAAGCACATATGTGAGGGTGGGGGAAACGACATGTGTTTTAAAATCCAGTCCCAAAGAAACATTATTCTTAGGGTTTCTTAGCTAACCTTTCCTCAAGCCCAGGTTCTACATAGAAATGTTCAGGTGTTGTCCACAGGTCTCATCGTGGGAGGAACCACTGAGAACGGCTTCACTTGAGCCGAGGTGCCCGAGGGATGTGTAGCTGTCTCCCAGTTTTAGGATGGCTGTCAGAGAAACAGAAACCAGCTGAGCCCAAAACATGAACAAGATTTCTAGCAATGGGTCCACAATAGCCAAACTGTGGAAGGAGCCAAGATGCCCTTCATCAGACGAATGGATAAAGAAGATGTGGTCCATATATACAATGAAATATTACTCAGCCATCAGAGAGGATGAATACCTGCCATTTGCATCAACATGGATGGAACTGGAGGGGATTCTGCTGAGTGAAATGAGTCAAGCAGAGAAACAATTATCAGATGGTTTCCCTCATAGTGGAACATAAGGAATAGCATGGAGGACCACAGAGGAAGGGAGGGAAATCTGAAGGCACAGAAATCAGAGAGGGAGACAAACCATGAAAGACTCTGCACTCCAGGAACCAAACTGAGGGTTTCAGAGGGGAGGGCTGTGGGGGGATGGGGTAAACAGGTGATGGGTATTAAGGAGGGCTTGTGTGGTGGTGAGCACTGGGTGTTACACACAACTAATGAACCATTGAAACAGTACATTAAAGACTAATGGTGTATCATATGCTGGCTAACTGAACATTAAAAAAAAAAAAAGACTTCTAGCAATGGGAACTGTTCAACCAGGAGAGAGATGCCTCAAAGGTTTAAGATCCTCAGCATTAGAGGTTCTCAGTCTGTGATCATGTAGCAAAAAAACTCTAAATTTACTTCATTGAGAGATTAGAATAGTATCTCTAAGCTCTAATTACATACACAGATTCACAGATAACATAACTGCGTATGCACAAAACCTCACACCATCTACCAAATTACTGGAATAAGTGAACTGAGCATGGTTACAAAAAGCAGTTACTTTTGCATGTCTATGTAATGAACTTCAGAAACAAGTGAACTTTGGAAACTGAAATCTTAAAAATGCCATATAAATCATTGTTGGTAATAACACCCATTTCAGACTTTCAAAAAAATTTTTTTGAGAGATTGAGAGGGGGAGGGGGATGAGAGGGAGAATCTGAAGCAGGCTCCATGCCCGCCTGACACGAGGCTCCATCTCAGGACCCCGAGACCACGACCTGAGCCAAAATTAAGAGTTGGATGTGTAACCGACTCAGCCACCCAGGCACCCCTGAATTAATTTATTTAAAATTGTTTTGGAAAGGAGAGTAAAAAGTGTAAGGAGGAAAACAGCTATAAGAAAAGAATTTCTTCCTTAAAACAGCAAATAGTTACTCATAGATCATACTATGCTCTGGAATAAATTCTCTAATCTCTTATTCAGTAAATCATTCAAGAGATACTACAGAATATCCCCCAAACTTGCTATCCCTGAGTGAAGCTAACACTAGTATACTTTCCTCATGGAGAGAGTTCTACACAGGAATGAGGGGGTTCAGGGCTTGAGATGCTTCCTTGATCCTGTTCAGTAAACCCTGGAGTCTGCAAAGATACAGCTCCCTTTCCCTGTCCCCCCTCTGCCACAAGGAATCTATACCAAGCACCCCTTGGTAACTGTCTCCATGTTACCCGAAAGCAAAAGCTGAGAAGAGAATCTCCATGCAGGTAGCTTGCCTGGGAGCTGTTCCCAGAGGATGAAGTGGGTAATGAGAGAGGAGACCGGCAAAGGTGTTCAGATTCCCACAGTAGGCAATCGGGGCTCAGGATGCGGCCAAGAAGGAGGGGCAGCGGGGACAACAATCTCCAGTGTGGAGGGTTGTCCTTTGGGATTATCTTCCCAGACATCCTGGGTAGGAACAAACTGAAGACTTGGGGAGAAGTGCTGGGGCAGAAAAACCCAGACAACTGATGTCTGGAAGCTGCCAGCATGCGTAGGAGTTATTCCTCCTATCTGGAGCTGAAATGACACTCTTGGAAGGGGCCTTCCAAGATCCAGGGGCTGCTGGCAGGGGAGAGGTCGGCCCAGTTCTGGACCCGCCATTTTCCCAGATAGGCTTACACTCAGCACAGGACGTGAATGGACCCCCAAATCTCCCCTCCTTAATGATGACCTCTCTTCTGCCTGTGCTTCCTTGTGTCCCAACCTGGGGGACACAGTACTTCGGGGCTGCCAAAACATGCCTGTGGAGACCCCAAACTCCAATCTCTGACTTCCTTTGATCAATTTCCTCTGGTTATTATCTTGTTTGTGAGACAGCAGGGCTGTTCGCTGATCACACTCCTCTAGCCACCTGCTTCCTACCCCCTTAGGAGAATATTTGGAAACACAGGGCATCCTCTTCCAGAGATCCACTCATAGTGAGCCTTGAAATAAGATGCTGGATTTGTGACTCTCCATGATGACACTTGCACATACCATTCTATAATGAGTCTGTTCCTTAGAACATCATAATTAGATTGCTCATTATGCTGTTTTGCTTTGGATTCTAATTCGAATGTTTGTTTTAAAATAGCAGCCCCAAAGTAAAAACTTTGCACTTGTGAAGTTCTTTGTCTTAACATCATGTTTCTGTTCAGACTTAAGCTTTTACAAACCTCACTTGCCCTACTTTACACAATTTTCTAAAAACTCAGACATGCCAAAGCTACAGTTTTAATCATTCTAACACAGCATAGTGGTGACTGAAAGGTAGGCTTTCAAAAGGACTTACCAGGAAGCTGGTATATGTATTTGCAGATAGCTGTATATAGTAGCTCCTGTGTAATTTAACCTGTTTACAAAGCCATCTGCATTTGGAGTTATACTGTGGCTACTGTTACCATGCATCTATAAGCACCACAGGTTCTAGCAAGCCTCACTAGCAAATAGAGTAAGCATGCTTTAAAGCCAGAGTACAAAGGTCCGTCTCCCCTAATGTGTGGGCCAGGTGACCCCAACCCCTCCTCACTTGCTGCAGCTCTGTTACCTGAGTGAGGGCACCATTAGTCACTCCCATCTTTGGCATGGACTCTAAGATGATTTGGCATCTGTCCCATTTCCATTAAGATCTCCTACTTACGGGGCGCCTGGGTGGCTCAGTGGGTTAAAGCCTCTGCCTTCAGCTCAGGTCATGATCCCAGGGTCCTGGGATCGAGCCCCGCATCGGGCTCTCTGCTCCGCAGCGAAGCCTGCTTCCCTTCCTCTCTCTCTGCCTGCCTCTCTGCCTGCTTGTGACCTCTGTCAGTCAAATACATAATAAAATCTTTAAAAAAAAAAAAAAAAAAAAAAAAGATCTCCTACTTACAATTAAAGGGCCGTACAGATTTTGGAACCTACAGACCTGGGTGGTTCAAATATTAGCTTTACCTCAAATTAATCTCCCTGATGGGCTGTTGCTTTTACATGTTACCTGTCCAATAGAACACCCATGGAAAGACTGGAGGACAGAGTTGTGCTTGCCATGTGGGGCCCTCAATGAAAGGAGCTGCTATTGTTATAACATCCATATTCTAGATTTAATTAAAAAACATCTGGCCAATTACTACAGACTTGTAGACAGTGCTTTATCTTAGAATGCTGTCTACACTCACTCCTACAGCTTAAAATGCCAGTGAAAGAAACAGGTACCAGAGTAAATTAAAAGGGGAAATAGAAGTTTCTTGAGATAAACAAAAATGGAAACACAAAATAACAGAATCTATAGTATGCAGCAAAAGCAGTTCATTCATAGCAATAAACATCCATATTAATAAACAATCTATCTCTATGCCTTAAGGAACTATAAAAAGAATAAACTGACCCCAAAGTTAACTGAAAGAAGGAAATAATAAAAATCAGAGCAGGAATAACAAAACAGAAAATTTAAAAAGAATAGAAAAGATTAACCAAACTAAAGTTGGCTCTTTGAAGAGATAAACAAAATTGACAAACCAAGGAAGAAAGAGAAAGACCAAATCAACAAAATTGCAGAATTATAAATGAGAAGGGAAACAGATACTACAGAAATTCTAGCACTCATAAGAGACTATGAGCTATTGTGAGCAACTGCATGACAACAAATTGGACAACCTGGGAGAAATGGAAAAATTCTTAGAAATATACAAACTACTAAGACTAAATCAGGAAGAAACAGAAAATCTGAACAGACCTATTATTAGTAAGGAGATTGAATCAGTTATCAAAAATGTCCCAACAAAGCAAAGCCTAGGACCAGATGGCTTCAGTAGTGAATTTTACCAAACATTTAAGGAATTAATCCCAATTCTTCTCAAAGTCTTCCAAAAACATTGAAGATGAGGGAATACTCCCAAACTTGTTTTATAAGGCCAGCATTAGCCTAATACCAAAGCCAAATAAGGACACCAATAGAAAATAAAATTATAGGCCAATATCCCTGGTGAACAGAGATGCAAAAATTCTCAAGATATGAACAAATGAATTCAGCAGCACTAAAAGGATCATTCTTCATGATCAAATGGGATTTATCCCTGTGATGCAAGGAAGGTCCAACACGAGCAAATTAAATACTCTCACTACTTCTATTCAACACAGTACTGGAAGCCTTATCAAGAGCAGTCAGGCAAGAAAAAGAAATAAAAGTTACTAGAATTGGAAAAGAAGGGTATGGTCAGTTGAGCATCTGACTCAATTTCAGTTCAGGTCATGATCACAAAGAGTTGTGGGATTGAGCCCCATGTCAGTCTCTGTGCTGAGCTCAGAGTCTGCTTGAGATTCTCTCTCCCTCTCCCTCTGCCCTTCCAGCTCATGTTCTCTCTCTCTCTCTCAAAAACATAAATCTTAAAAAAAAAAAAAAAGAATTAAAAAGGAAGTAATAAAATTGTTTCTATTTGCAAATTCCCTGATTTTATATATAGAAAATCCTAAAGTCTCAACCAAAAAAAAAAAAAAAAATCCCCAAAAAACTGTTAGAACTAATCAACAAATTCAGTAAAGTTACAGGCCATAACATTAACACACAAAATCAATAGCATTTCTATATCCTTACAATGAATTTTCTAATACCAACAACAAATCATCTGAAAAAAATAAAGAAACTGATCCCATTTATAATAGCATCAAAAACAACAAAGTACTTAGGAATAAATTTAACCAAGGAAGTAAAAGATGTCTATTTTGGAAACTATAAGACATTCATAAATCGAGGAAGACACAAATAAATGGAATGGTATCCCATATTTATGGACTGGAAAAATTAATCTTGTTAAAATGTCAATACTACCAAAGCCATCTACAGATTCAATGCAAACCTTATCAAAATTCCAATGGCATTTTTTATAGAAATTTTAAAAAATTCCTAAAATCTATATGGAATCACAAAAAACCCCAAATAGCCAAAGAAATCCTGGGAAAGAAGAACACAGAAGGAAGTGCCACACCTTATTTCAAACTACACTATAAAGCTACAGTCATTAAAACAGTATGGCTCTGGCATAAAAACAGGCCACTCCACCAACAGAACACAATCACAAGCCCAGAAATAAACCCAAGCATATATGGTCAACTAGTATTTGACAAGGGAGTTAAGAATACACAATGAAAAAAAAGACTGGCTTTTTAGCAAACGGTGCTGGGAAAACTGGATATTCACATGTGAAATATTAAAACTTGACCTCTGGGCGCCTGGGTGGCTCAGTGGGTTAAGCCGCTGCCTTCGGCTCAGGTCATGATCTCAGGGTCCTGGGATCGAGGCCTGCATCGGGCTCTCTGCTCAGCAGGGAGCCTCCTTCCCTCTCTCTCTCTCTGCCTGCCTCTCCATCTACTTGTGATTTCTCCCTGTCAAATAAATAAATAAAATCTTAAAAAAAAAAAAAAACTTGACCTCTATCTTACACCATTCACAAAAATCAATTCAAAATGGATTAAAGACTTACAACCTAAAACCGTGAAATTCTTAGACGACATAAGAATAAACCTCATTGGCAGGGGACTTAGTAAAATCACACCTAAAGTGCAAGCAACAACATAAGATATAAACAAGTGGGACTACATCAAACTAAAAAAGCTTTAGCACAGCAAAAGAAAACCATCCATAGAATGGAAAGTCAACCTACTGAATGGGAGAAAATATTTACAAACTCTGTATCTGGTAAGAGGTTAATATCAAAATATATAAATAATTCCGACAAGTCAATAACAAAAAACAACCCAATTAGAAAATGGGCAAAGGACTTGAAGAAACATTTCTCTAGAAAAGATATATGAAAGGCCAATGGGTCCATGAGAAGATGCTCAACATCACTCATCATCAGGGAAATGTGGTATCAATGAGATATCACCTCACACCTGTTAGAATGGCGGTTATCAAAAAGACAAGAGACAATAAATGCTGACAAAGGATGTGGAGAAAAGGGAAGCCTTGTGCACTGTTGGCAAGACTGTGAATTGGAGGAGCCACATGGAAAACCGTATGGAGGATCCTCAAAAATTTAAAGAGAACTACCATAGGATCTAGTTATTCCACTTCTGGGCAAATATCAAAGGAAACAAGAATAGTAACTCAAAGATATGTGCACCCCCTATGTTCACAGCATCATTGTTTACAATAGCCAAGACACAGAAACAACCTAAGTGTCCATCAATGGCGGAATGAATAAATGGTGGTGGTGGTGGTGTGTGTATATGTGTGTGCATGCACACACGATGAATGTTATTCAGCCATTAAAAAAATGAGGAAATCCTACCATATGTAACATGGATGGACCTTGAAAGTATTATGCTAATTGATATAGGTCTGACAGAGAAAGAGAAATACTGTATGACCTTACTTATATGTGGGAATGTTATAAACTAACCAACCAACAAAACCCTACCAAAGTCATAGAAAAAGAAATCTGGTTTGTGGTTACCAGAAGGGGAGGACTAGAGGATGGGAACAGGAGGAAGGTGGTCAAAAGGCACAAACTTCCAGGAGGAAGAAGATGGTTGAGGAGTAGGGGACCCTAGTTTTTTCTGGCCCCTGGAATTTAGCTAGATAGCTATCAAGTCATTCTGAAGACCTGCAAACTCAGCTGGAGATCTAAGAAAAGAACTGCTGCCAACTCTACAAACCGAAATGAAACCACTTTCTGCAAGGTAGGATGTGTGGAGAAGTGAACCCGAGGTGATATATGGGAGATAGACCATGGTGGGAGGGAGTCTCCATAAGCCGGCTACTAGAAAATAATATAGCATCCAATCGCAAAATCAGAACTTGGCAAAGTGGGGTGGAATCCTAGATGGGACAGTGTGGTCTCAGGATCCCTGGGGTCACAGAAAGAACAGATATGCCTGAGTGTGGCAGAGCTCTCAGGTATTGGGAGTGGGGCAGCCAGCTGCAATCAGCGATCCCAGGAGTGGGCTTTCAATTCAGGGTTGCCATAAACCACAAACCCCAGCATGGTCCAGAGACTGCTCTCTGAGCAGGGCCCACCAAGCAGAAGAACTGCAGTGAGACCCCCTCGCTCCCCTGGTAGGACCGGTGCAGGTGGGAGCTGCAGGACCCTCTAAAGTTTGGAGACTCCAAATGGGGTCATGCACTTGAGATGAAACGCTTGGCTGCAGACTGGGTGAACATAGAGTGCAGATGGAAACCAGGGATACAAGACTGACTGCTTCTCCTGAGGGCTCACTGAAGAGGGGGAGGCACGAATTTTCAGCTCCAGGCCTGGAGATCGAAGTGCCTCCATTTTCATTTTCATCCTCTAAAGTGGCATGGAAAGCCTTCAGTGAACAAAAATCACATAGAGCAATTTGAAGCCGCTTATTCCTAGCCTGGCCCCCTCTCAAGAGGGGTGTGATTCCACCCAGGGCAAAGACACTTGAGAATCAGGGCAACAGGCCCTGTCCCCAGAAGACCAGCAGAAACACCCAGCTAAGACCAAGTTCACCAAACACAAAAGTATATAACTCCAGTGCTAGAAGAAAACAAGTGTATAGAATTCGTGTTTTTCCCTCATGACTTTTCAGTATTTCAGTTTAAATATTCTTTTTTTCGGGGTGCCTGGGTGGCTCAGTGGTTTGGGCTGCTGCCTTCGGCTCGGGTCATGATCTCAGGGTCCTGGGATCGAGCCCCGCATCGGGCTCTCTGCTCCGCAGGAAGCCTGCTTCCCTCTCTCTCTCTCTCTGCCTGCCTCTCTGCCTACTTGTGATCTCTGTCTGTCAAATAAATAAATAAAATCTTTAAAAAAAAAAAAAAATAAATAAATAAATATTCTTTTTTTCCTTTTCAACTAGGTTCTTATTTTATCAATTCTGTTTTTAAGTTTTTAATTTTCATTTTTATATTTTAAGTCTTTTTTAATTTTCATTTTTATATTTATATTTTAAATATATATTCTTCATTTTTGGCTTCCTTTCATTGTATTCAATTTTATTTTTGTATACATATAAGTTTTTTTCTTTCTATACAATTTTGGGATCTAGTTTCTCCTAACAAATAGACCAAAATATACCCAGGACCTAGTGTATTATTCTGTTCTGTCCACCTGTTTGATTATATTTTCTTTTTTTCCTTCTCTTTTTCTTTTTCATTTCTGATCTCTTCTGATTTGTTTAATGTATATTTTGCTGGGGTCATGGTTGATATTTTTGTATTTGGTTCCCTCACTCATCTGTTCTTATCTGGACAAAATGACAAGACAGAAAAACACTCCAGATAAAAGAACCAGAAGCAGTACTAACTGCCCGAGACTTAATATGCATATCAATTAGATATCAGAGCTAGAATTCAGAATAATGATTATAAAGATATTAGCTGAACTTGAAGAAAGCATAGAAAACACCAAAGGATCCCTTTCTGGAGAAATAAGAGAACTAAAATCTAATCAGGTTGTATTACTGAGATGTAATAAAAAAAAAAAGGCTCTGTTAGGATAAATGAGGCAGAAGAATCAGTGATATAAAAGATAAAATTATGGAGAAAAAAGAAAATGAGAAAAAGAGAGATAAGCAACTACTGGATCACCAGGGGAAGATTCAAGAGATCAGCAATACTATAAGGCAAAGCAATAGCAGAATAATTAGGGTTCCAGAGGAAGAAGAAGTGGGGGGAGCAGAAGGTGTATTTGAGCAAATCATAGCTGAGAAATTTCATAATATGGGGAAGGAAACAGGCATTCAAGTACAGGAGACATACAGAAACCTTCCCCTACCCTGTCAAAATGAATAAAAATAGGCCAACACATCAGTATATAATATTAATGAAGCTTGCATATTTTAGAGACAAAGAGAAAATCCTGAAAGCAACCGAGACAAGAGGTCCTTAACCTACAGAGGTAGAAACATAAGCTGATAGCAGATCTATCCAAGGGCGACTGGCAGGCCAGAAAGGACTGGCATGATATATTCAGGGTACTAACAGAGAAAAATATGCAGCCAAGATTACTTGATAGCAAGGCTATCAGTCAGAATAGAAAGAGAAAGAGCTTCCAAGATAAACAGAAAGTTAAAGAATTTGTGATCACTAAACCAGCTTTAAAAGAAATTTTAAAGGGGATCTCAAAGTAACATTGGCCAGAAATAAACAGACACAGTCTACAGAAACAGGGCCTTTATAGGTAGTACAACAGCACTAAATTCATACCTTTCAATATTTACTCTGAATGTAAATGGGTTAAATAAGCCAATCAAAAGACAAAGGTTATCAGAATGGATAAAAAAGAAAAACCCATCTATACGCTATCTACGAGAGACCCAAAGACACCACCAGATTGATCGTGAAGAGGTGTAGAATAATTTATCATACTATGGGACATAAAACAACAACAACAACACGGGGGTAGCAATCCTTGTATCAGACAAAATAGTGTTAAACCAAATACTGTAACAGGAGATGAAGAAGGGGTGCCTGGATGGCTCAGTTGGTTGAGCAGCTGCCTTCGGCTTAGGTCAGATCTAGGGTCCTAGGATTCAGCCCAGTGTTAGGCTTCCTGCTCAGCAGGGAGTCTGCTTCTCTCTCCCTTTGCCCCTCTCCACTGTTCATTCTCTCTCTTTCTCAAAGTCACTAGATCATAATTAAAGGGTCTATTCAACAAGAAGTTCTAACAACTGTAAATATTTATGCCCCTAACTTGGGAGCAGCCAATTATATAAACAAGTTAATAACAAAATTAAAGAAACAAATTGATAAAAATACAGTAATAGTAGGGAACTTTAACACTCCACTCACAGCAATGGATAGATCATCTAAGCAGATCAACAAGGAAACAGGGCTCTGAATGACACACTGGACTAGATGGACTTCTTAAATATATACAGAGCATTTCATTCTAAAGCAACAGAATACACATTCTTCTTGAGTGCACATGGAACATTCTCCAGAATACATTACATACTGGGTCACAAATCAGGCTGCAACTGGTACCAAAAGACTGGGATTATTCCCTGCATATTTTCAGACCATGATGCTTTAAAACTTGAACTCAATCACAACAGAATATTTGGAAAGAAAACAAATGCATGGAGGTTAAAGAGCATCCTATTAAAGAATGAGTGGGTTAATCAGGAAATTAAAGAATTATAAAAATTCATGGAAAAAATGAAAATGAAAACACAACTGTTCAAAACCCTTGGGATGGAGCAAAGGTAGTCCTAAGAGGGAAGTACATAGCAATACAAGCCTTTCTAAAGAAAGAAAAAAAGTCTCAAATATACAACCTACCTGTACACCTAAAGGAACTGGAGAAAGCAGAGCAAATAAAGCCTAAACCCAGCAGAAGAAAAATAATAAAGACCAGAGCAGAAAGCAATGAAACAGAAACCAAAAGAATAGCAGAACAGGTCAATAAAAACAGGTGCTCATTCTTTGAAAGAATAAGATCGATAAACCTTTAGCCAGACTTATCTGAAAGAAATAACAAAGGACACAAATTAATAAAATCATGAATGAAATGGAGAGATCAACACCAATAACCAACAATTTAAGAACATATTATGAGCAACTATCTGCCAAAAAATTAGTAAGTCTGGAAGAAAAGGATGCATCCCTGGAACCTCATAAACCACCAAAACTGAAAGAAAAAAAACAAAAAACAAAAAACAGAAAACCTGAACAGAACCATAACAAGCAAGGAAATTGAAGCAGTACTCAAAAATCTCCCAACAAAAAGGAGTCCAGGACTGGATGGCTTCTCAGGGGAATTCTACCAAACATTTATGGAAGATATAATACTTTTTCTTCTGAAGTTGTTTAAAAAATAGAAATGGAAGGAAAAATTCCAAATGTTTTCTGTGAGGTCAGCATTACCTCGATTTCAAAGCTAGACAAAGACCCTATCAAAAAGGAGAATCACAGACCAATAACCCTCTTAAACATGGACACAAACATTCTCACCAAGATACTAACCATTAGTATCCAACAATGTATTGAAAGGATTATTCACAGGACCAAGTGGGATTTATTCCTGGGCTGCAAGTTTGGTTCAACATCCACAAATCAATGTGATCCATTACATTAATAAAAGATAAAACAAGAACAATATGATCCTCTCAATTGATGTGGAAAAAGCTTTGTCAAAATGCAGCATCCTTTTCTGATTAAAACTCAATAGTGTAGGTATAGAGGGAACATACCTCATTATCATAGAAGCTATCTACAAAAAGTCCACAGCAAATTATCATTCTCAATGGGGAAAAACTAAGAGCTTTTCCCCTGAGGTCAGGAACACAACAGGAATTTTCACTATCACCCCTTCCATTCAACATAATACCAGAAATCCTAGCCTCAGAAATCAAACAACAAAAAAGAAATAAAAGGCATCCGAATAGGCAAAGAAGAAGTCAAAGTCTCACTCTTTACAGATGACATGATACTCTATGTGGAAAGCCCAAGACTCCATCCCAAAACTGCTAGAACTCAGGAATTCAGCAACATGGCAGCATATAAAATCAATGCACCAAAATCAGATGCATTTCTGTACACTAACAATGAGAGGGAAGAAAGAGAAATAAAGGAATTGATCCCATTTACAACTGTACCCAAAACCATAAAATACCTTGGAACAGACCTAACCAAAGAGGTAAAGCATGTGTACTCTGAAAACTATAGAACACTCATGAAAGAAATTGAGGAAGACACAAAGAAATGGAAAAACATTCCATGCTCATGGATTGGAAGAACCAATATTGTTAAAATGTCTATGCTGACCAGAGCAATCTATACATTCAATGTAATCCCTATAAAAATACCATCATTCTTCACAGACCTAGAACTATCATAAAATTTATATAGAACCAGAAAAGACCCCGAATAGCTAAAGGAATGTTGAAAAAGAAAACCAAAGCTGGTAGCATCACAATCCCAGATTTTAATACTCCAGCAATTAGTACAGCTTAGGGTTGAAGGAATATCCAATGTCAAGGTGAAGACTAAATTACCAGGCCTAAAACTTCCTTGCCATAATAATTCAACATAATACCAGAAATCCTAGCCTCAGAAATCAAACAACAAAAAGAAATAAAAGGCATCCGAATAGGCAAAGAAGAAGTCAAAGTCATAGGTTTTGTGTAAAATATGTGTTTTTCTATTCATTACTGTTGTCATCTACAGGTTTTCTGGTTAATGAACCACATTGTGGGGTGGGGAGCAGGGTGCGTGTGTGTGTCTTAGAAACAATGTGAAAATACAAGGAGAGAATCGTTTAGAAAATAATTTCCTTCCTTGCCTCGCCCCCTTCACCTGGCCCTTTTTCTGTCTCTTGCTTTCTTTTTACATGGGGGAGCAGCTAATGCTGATTTGAGCTCTGTTACTTAGCATTCTCTCTACTTTCCCAGTTTCATCCTGAGGGAGACCCTGGATGAGCCTCAGGCCCCAAGCACCAGGACCTTGCCCTTCAGGCACCTCTACCTTTCCACCTCTAGAACGCAGGCCATATTCTTCATTTCTCTTTGCTAACACTGGCATGATCGCACTCTTCTGGAATGCTACCCGTGAGCACTCAGGTTTTTCCCTTACTGTCAATCTCCTTTAAACCTGAGATGAACACATGTGTTCTCCAATTCTCACTCTCATGTTTCTTTTTCCATCAGCCAGTCTCTGCTGGCAAGTGTTTCAGCCACGCACAGCTACAGGGGAGACAAAGCAAGATGCGGCAACCCACCCAGAGGGGCTCTGCATTCAGACAGAGGGGCTCCTGCCCATGAACAGGAGCGTATCTGGTTCTCACCATCCTTGCTTCACCAGCCATGAAGTGTGCATGCAAGCTGCAGGAGTGATAGAGGCAAGGCAGATGCAGCAAACCAAGTTTTAGCCTGTCAGGTCCATTAAACATGCCCTCCTGCACAGAGCGTGTGTAACAAGAGGACACTGAAGACTACAGCTATTCTCTGGGACACTTCGCCGTAGCGCACAGCTGCTCACCAGTATGGGCCATGCTAGGGTTTAAGTTTGGTCATTTTCTTTGGGACTCAGTGCAGCTAAACCTCATCCTTTAGTGAAACCTGATAATCCTTAACCAGGGATATACTGAACTTCTCAGTGCTAAAATTTTCCATAAATGCCAGCTTCTGATCGCGTCACATGCTCTGGTGACTGGCCTCGAATACATGGAAAATTCCAATCTGAGCTGGCTCCAAGTATGCCGCAGACACAGCCTCCACAAAGCAGCAGTCCGCCACGCGGGATCAATGGGAAAACACAAACTCCTTTTTTTTTTTGCCAAGGAGGCAATGGAGAATTTCCTGAGATCAAATCCTCTTTTGATATATGAAACATTAAATGTGCAGATATATAAAGACTAGATCTAATTACCAAAGTTTTGATTACTTGTTCTCGAGTATGGATTTAGGTGTTCGAAAACAGTTACTAACAGCATTGCCAAGGTCAACCTGGATAGCAAGAAGATGCCAGCATCAACCGGCCTTGAAACCTCCCTATGTTGCCGGCTGAGGGAAATGGAGCTGGAGCATGAGAAATGAAGTAGTATCTCCTTCTCTAGCCATACAGGATATAACAGGATAGCTACCTGTCCCCATTCCTATTACTCTAAAGAGAAAAGGATGAAAATAGTGGACTGTGAATGAACTGAAGAAAAATTAAAGATTAAAAGCCGAAAAGAAGGCAGGCAGGCACCAGCAGAAGAGAGGCAAAGAATGTTCATAAATTGGCTTTGGCTCCAAAAATACAAAGAATTGCAAAATACCCAAAGCTGGGACTTACTTTATTTTTTCATGCCTGGCACAAGAGGATAAATTAAATAAACTGGAAGTTGAGATCTGAATTCCAGACTCAGGTCTCCCATGCCTTTCTTCAACTAAAAATATTGGTTTCAGTTCTAAAATGACCTGCTAAAAGCAAAATTCTATATAAATTCTCTGCAAGCCTGGGGTAAATGACTCAAAACTCCTATTGATCTAAAATGCTTCTTAAATAATGCAGTTACTAAATGGTCTAGATTCCTCAACAAAAGTTGCATTAGATTTTGAAGACAAAAGTATCCGATGATATTTCCAACTTTTGGGGGAAACCACTGACACTTGTCCCTTATTTCTGAACCAAAAGAAGTAATAATGTGAATTATGAACCACCATATCCTATATCCTCTTTAATAGAGGAATAACAAGTGCCAGCTGGTGGAGTACCATGGCAACCAAGCCCTGCAATTCCATCTCCAGAGGGTAGCTGAAGGGCAGTCAGAGCCATCCCTATTTGAGCACTTCACAGACACTCACGTTTTGCACCCTTAGCACAAGGAGAATGAAAGCAGCCGCTATTTTTAGAGAAGTAAAGCAATGAAGAGAGTTAAGTCACCATATTAAGTATCCAAAGAAAAATACTGATTCAGATTCACTAAAACACAAACTAATCAAAATGTGCTTCAATCATTACAGAATCTTAAATCTAGTACTTAGAGGTTCATAAAAAGTAATTACAACTTAAATATTTGTGTATATAGAGAAAATGCTGTATATTCTTTAAGAAGTCAAATTTAGCTTTAAGGCTCTCAAACATCTAATTGGTAAAAAGGAAGATACAGATTTGCCATGATTTTATGTCATATGCTTAGAATGACATTTATGGAATTATCAAAATAGAGTGAAAGGCTTTCGACCATGTATTTGATTAAAGTAAGTCAGGGATCTGCGTTTACTGACCCACTCTTTCTGAAGCTGGGCCATATGGACCTGCCCATCAGAGGCAGACAGGGAGAACTGGCCTGTACCACATGGAGAAGCAGGCAAGCTTGTGTGCACACTCCCTGTTTCCTTTCTCACTTACGAGTTTTCTTTTAAATTGATCAAAATCCAAAACAACAACAAAAAAGCTGGACAGACGGAGGGAGAGGGAATGAAAGAAGAAAGGTTCTACGCAAGCTGCCCTTTCAGGAAGAGTGAGGAAACGCTTTGGCAGCCAGCATGTGAAGCATCTTTTAACTGTCCTGCGGCTTCTGCCCACATGGACCGTGCTGTCCCAGAGAAAGCACAATGTGGAACAAGTGTACTTTCGTATTACTCTTCTCGAGTGCTCCCATCTGCAAAGAGAAACCACATGCTTCCTCACCGTGGCTGTCCAATCAAGTCATCAGAATAAAGAATGGGCTAAACATTATACTCTGCCCTGAAGGTTTCCAAAATCAAGATGCATTCTTCCTACTAAGATCATGCTTATGAAAATAGCCAGATAATTGCCACAAGATAATTATGATCTGTAATTATTATTGTTGGTGATTGTCAATGATGCACAGGGAAGAATACAGCTTGATTTTCAAAGCCTAACCCTGAAGAAGCAAGACAATCAAAAACTTGTTTTGACTAGTTAAAATGAACCAATGTGACACAGAAGTCACAAAAGAAAAATCTCACAGAGGGGGAAAAATATATACAATTGGCCTGAATCAGCTTTTCTCAAATACAAGTTACAAGCTCAAACTGTAGGATCTTTTAAGAATCAGAAGGCTAGGCCAAAATTCATGGCTGAAGATGGGTTCTGGAAAGGAGTGGGACCCCAGGCCATTCTAGTCTCTAAGGAAGAATGAAATCTGGAGTCTGCCGTACCTTCAGGTACATAGGACAGCATCTTGTGGGATCCCATTTAATGCTAACTGGATACCACATGACATACAGATGGACAAAAGAGACTAGACAAAGGTCATATTTGCACAGTGAATAATTAAAAGTACCCATCTTTAGTTCTATAGATTTCTGGTTCAGGTTGTTCAATTCTAAGGTGGCAGAAAGGCTCATACCTTTCTATTTGAATACTCCCGTGCTAATTCGCTCTAGGCCAATATGATTTGGTGCATTTTAGACTATGGCATGAATAGTCAATTAGGCTTTTAATATGGAATAATACTCCAACTAACTTTGGAAACATTTAAACAGTTTTCATTTAGGCCTTATGGACCCAATTTTGAAAATTTTAAATAAATGAAGATCCCCATTTCAAAAAACGAATTGCTAACAGAAGATGTATTTGTCTACATTACCATGAAAAAAAGTCTTTTTCAGAAACATATCTCAGGGTGCCTGCATGGCATAGTCAGTTGAGTGCCCAACTCTCGGTTTCTGCTCAGGTCATGATCTCAGTGTTGTGAGATCGAACCCCGAGTCAGGCTCTGCATTCAGTGGGGAGTCTGCTTGAGATTCCCTCTCAGATACTCCCTCTGCCCTTCCTTCCCGCTCTTTCTTTCAAACAAAGAAGTCTTAAGAAAAAGAGAAATGTATATGTCACAAACACATTTTACAAGAATGGTATTTCAAAATTATAAGGAAAGATACACTTTTTCTGTCTCGGTTGTTAAAATCACCTTCTGTCCATTTCATTACCATCACCATATCCCACCACACACAGTCCTTGTTTAAAAGAAATCCTGGGACTTGGCCTGAACCCGGTGGAAAGAACACAGAGTAAAGCTAAATATGCTTTTCGCCCAACACATCTTCTGCCCAAACTATTAAGATCTTTTAAATTCCTGGAATTACCTTCTAAGATCACTAAAGTAGGGCAGTAAATAGCTCCATTTGACCCGGGGGCATGGAGACTACAGGTATCTTTCATTTGTAAATCAATGGGGGTATATTCTGTAATAAGAAAAATATAGAAGATTACATTTGAAGGCATAATTTCATTACTGGGGGAAAGAGAATCTCAATATATCCATTCTTTTTCTCCTTTGTTGAAATCTGAACAGCATCCCACTATATGTCACAGATTCAGTAAAAGATTATTTTTGGTACATTAAAAGGTTGGTTTTGCTATTATTTCTGAATAAACTAAATCTTTTGCCTAACCTGTTTTTCATTTCAATTGTGAATTTGCTGAGCAAACTGTATTCATCACTTTATGTAAGTTAAATCTCAGTCATAGCTTTTTTTTTTTTTTAAAGATTTTATTTATTTATTTGTCAGAGAGAGAGCGAGCGAGAGCGAGCACAGGCAGACAGAGTGGAAGGCAGAGTCAGAGGGAGAAGCAGGCTCCCTGCGGAGCAAGGAGCCCGATGTGGGACTCGATCCCAGGACGCTGGGATCATGACCTGAGCCGAAGGCAGCTGCTTAACCAACTGAGCCACCCAGGCATCCCCATAGCTCTTTCTTTACCCTATCAACACGTCCTACTTAAAGACAGACATGCATATCAGACTTGGGACCCTGCTCTGCCTCACTGCTCAAAGAAGGTAGTGGCAAAATAATCCAAAGTATAAAGTTGACTGTGAATGAAATGGAGTTTACTATATATAGCAAACTATATGTATTTACTGTGATGTATATGTGAGTAATATATATAATCATAAATAATATATAAAATAAAAATTATATAATCATATTAAGTAAAATTATATTATATAAATATATATTACATGAATGTGATAAAATATATACTTATTATCATATATATTACTCTGACATATTTAACTTATACCCATTACTATATTCTGTTAGCCTGCTATTAATATTTCAAACAACACAGGTATCCCCTTTTAAGCCATTTGTAGCTTGCCTTAAAGACCAGGTTAGCAATATGCTAACAACAGCATTTGATAGGATACAAATATTCCTGAAGCCAAGTAATGACAAAAGCACTCACCTCTTCAGAGAATACTTTACTAGAGAATTTCAAAGCACATATCAGCAACTCACTTTCTATAACTGGAAAAACGCAATAACAAAATTGGAAGGTGACAAAACTCTAATGGTGGACAGTCAGCAAAAGTAAATTTTAGTCTCAGGATTATTAGTGACTACTAAGAAACCCAATTTTAACCCTACTGGAAAATATGCCCTCTGTAATATAAAAAGTAAATTGTTTCAGAAGCGTTTCGTGTAAGATGTTAAAACAAAGGCATAGTCTTAAGTGGTTAAAAAAAAAAAAAAGAAATTTGTTAATATTTTAGCATTTAGTATCTACAAAATGCGAATAAGCAAGCTAAAACATGGAAATGGTGTTTAGACTTGAAGCGTGCTGTCAACCTGAAATCATGGCTTCAGCTGTGTATCAGGAGACCAAACTATTCTGCCTGATCAAGAGTGTGTGTGGCAGAGCAAGAGCGGGCCCCTTGGTGGCTCTGCCCTGCCCCTCCCCCGAAAAAAGCATTAACTTGTGAAGTGTTCTAACATAATGATTAGATGTATCAAATGCAAACATTTTTTTCTTTTAAATTATTCTCTAAATTTGGCCAAACTAAATATTTAGTACAAAAATCCTGCCCAGCAGCAGTGATTCCCTACCAGAATGCTTCTGAAGTCCCTTGGACATTCTCTTGCCTTATCACATCGCTCAAAACAATGATAGGTCTAGAAAGAGGCCATCCTGTCTTCTGAATATCAACTCGAGAATTAGAACTGAAGTAAAAGTGGTTAAAGCAAAAGAAACAGACACATACATTCTCAAACATACAATCACGGCAACTCACATCTGACAATGGCTGAATTTCATTCCAAGCAGATAATTTAATGACAGTTTTGCTAATAAAAAAATTCAAGTAAAATGCTCAGGCATATTTCAATATAAGGGAAAAAGATACTTCAGGATAAGGAAAAAACAGCTACAATTTAAGAATTTACTGCACAATGAAATCAACATTAACTCTGAAACAGACACTGAGAGTGTTGGCCTGTGGAGACAAAGGCCTGCCACATGGCAGGAGTGAGTCGGCTCTGGAACAACCTGACAGCACCTTCCAACCTCCCACACCTGCATCTGCTCGAGAACCGCAAACCTGAGTCATGGCTTAAGGATATTAGATTTCAACAGTGAACTTAAGGTATAATATTGTTCTCATATTTCCTCTGAAAAAGAGTTGGAGAGAACACAAATGATTCAAAGTAGAGGTTTATGTTTTAGGTGGAAAAAGTACCATAGATACATGTATTTGCTTTTTAAAAAAACTGATTTTGACAAGCTTTGGGTAAAAATCATTTTTTAAAGGGTCAATTTTTCACTTACATGTAACCAATACATCTTATTTACAGATATACGACTCAATCTTTATTTAACTTCCTTCATATAAAATGTGTATTTTAACTGGTAGAGATAACTGTTATATACAGTTTTTACAGAAACACTAAATATCCTCTTATTCACTGGCAGATGTGATGATAATATTGGTCTCCACATTAAGAAATGAATAGTTAAAAGCTCAATGAATAACATAAAGATGAAAACCCAGTGTTAACACCCTGCCTAGGGCCACATCAGTTATTCAAGGAGTCAACTGCTCCATGTGCTGCAACAAAACACAAAGCAAGTATGATTCTGAAGACCCTGAAAAAAGAGCTCTGACTTACGAAGACACAAACCACTGCTTAATGCTGCTACTGGTGTTAAATTCTTATACTCGGTTCCATTTTTCTTTTCAAAAAACACTAATTTTTCTAGTAATATTCAACTTTAAAAAGGTATCGTAGGTCTTTAACCCTCAGAGAACTGGTGCATTTAGGCAACTAATCAAAAAAAAAAAAACACCAAAAAACAAAAAAACTAATCAGGAGCATGTATGTATCTTTGTCCATAGTTTCCAAAGGGTTAAAGTGCAGAAATTGTCTATCACCTGTTATATAAGGCACCCTATTCCATTTTTTTCTTAAAAGAAACTTTTCCTTTGGTTTCCTGTAATTTTTCAGTGAGTCTATCCTTTGTTTCTTCCATTTTCTCTGTGAGAAGCTCCTTGGTCTCTTCCATCCTGTCTTGCAGATATTCCTTGACAGGAGGCGGTGTCGACATGTAGCCCCGACTACGCAAATACTTCACAGTGAACGAGGTTCCACCCAAAGTCACAGTATATCGGGCAGGTGTTGCAATCTGAGGAGAAAAGCAAACACAGGTGGATCAACAGCTGATCATGCCTAGCGTCTTAGCAAAAACAATTTGAAATTTAAATTTTTAGTAATAACCAAACAGTATAAATTACTTTACTGCTTCACCAGGCTAATATAGTTACAGCCTATATGGTTTTTCTTCCTAGCAAGGGATCTTCTTCTGTAAACGCATTTTACAAACACCTGTCACTTGGACACTGAGCCAAGGATTACAGGATATTCCCAGTAGAAGCACTGAAGCCTGGAACCACGTTCTAGTGAACCTTAGAGACAGGCACCGTGGGAAATGAGAAAGATGGCTCGGGGCCAACAACAAACACACATATGTTTCTCGTCCTTATGAACCCTGCTAACCTGTGGATAACTGCACATGTAGAACTCAACCAGAACCAAACTACTTCAAATGGTGAGAGGCAAACATGGGCCAAATGTTTCTTCTTTACTGAATTTAGTTTAGTTTCACTTCCAAATCCCTTTGACTTTTCCAGGCCTTATGCTATCTTCTCATTACAACCCACCCTGGGTCTGGAATTCCAACTGGGAACTTCCATGAGGCAAAAGTAAGTGAGTGAGTGAGTGAGTGAGTGAGTGAATAAGTAAGTAAGTAAGAGTGAGTGAGTAAGTAAATCAATCAATCAATCAATCAATCCGTGCAGGCATGTACAGGTTTAACTTTGACCAGAGATTTAAGGACCACAGGTGAATACTAGATGAACTGGTCCAAGAGCAACACAAATGCGGACCGCAACTGTATCACATTCTGATAGCTTCTGTGTTAAAATTCAGTACCAAAACTCTTTGAAAGAGCCGCCTATGCTCTCCATCTCCACCTTCCCTCTTCATTTTCTCTTAATTTACTCTAAGCCTTCACGCCCACCTCTCATCAGTCACTGAAGAGGCCTCAGAGCCATCAGAACTATGGAGACAGCTTCCCCCTCTACTTCTTGGAGCATGTCCTGCCTGGCAGTCATGCCCCCGCTGCCCTGGTTTCCTTCCACTTCAGAGGCTGCCCCTTTACAGTCCTTCCTCCCCATTCTTCTTCCTGTTGCCTACCTCTGAACACTCTGGGGCAGTACTGAGCCCCTCTACTCCTCCATCTACCTCTTTCCCTTGGTGGTCTTATCCAATTTCAAGTCTGTAGTGCCACCTGTACATTAATGATTCTTAGATTTCCAGACTGAGCCTTTTCCCTAAATTCCAGTATATACAACATCCAATTTATTTACACTTGCATGTCTAATAGGAGCTCAAAATGTCATCTGTTCAAAACTGATCTCATGATGTTCAATGGTCCCACCCCAATCCTGCTCCTCTCAAAGCTGTCTGCATCTCAGGAAATGGCAACTCTATTCTTTCATTTACTTATCAGAGCATGGGGCGGAGGGGACAGAGGGAGAGGGAGAATCCCAAGCAGACTCCCTGTTGAACAGGGAGCTCCACATAGGGCATGATTTCATGAACCTGAGATCATGACCTAAACGGAAATCAGGAGAGAGACACTTAATGGACTGAGCCATCAGGACACTCCCCACCGCACAAGCACAGAGCCTAACGTGGGGCTTGATCCCATGATCCGAGATCATGACCTGAGCTGAAACCAAGAGTTGGAAGCCCAATGACTGAGCTACCCAGGTGCCCCGCAACTCTATTATTAAATTGCTCAGGCCAAAAACATACACAATAGCTTCAACTCCTTTCTCTTGCATAATTTATATTCAATCCATTAAAAAAGTCCATCAGCTCCATCTTCAAAACACATCCAGAAGCCACCTACATCTTACGGGCTCTCCTGCTACCACCTGCGTCCTCCCACTACCAGCTCTTACCCATACCATTGCAATAACCCCTCAGCTATATATATGGACTGTTCTCAACATAGCAGCCGAAATGATTTTGTTAAAACACAAGTCAGATATTCAAAACTGCCCAGTGACTTTCCATCTCTTCTGAGTAAAAGCCAGAGTGTTCATAATGGCCCGTAAGGCCACCCTCATCTGGCTGCTCTATTACCTCGTGACATTCACTCATCCCAGCCACATCGCCATCCTCCCTGCTCCCTCCAATACTCCAGGTACCCTGCAGCCTTAGGACACTATACTCCCATTTCCCCTCCTTGACTTTGAATGCTCTTCTTGCATACAACTGCCTGATTAACTCCCTCCTTCCTGGAAGCCCTCTGGGGGGAAAAAAAAAAATAAGAAAAAAAAATGCTCCAACACTTGCTGGTTTGTTCTTCCTTCTAAGCACTTAACATCACCTAAACTCCATGCGGGGGGGGGGGGGTGTGTGTGTGTGTGTGTGTGTGTGTGTGCGTGTGTGTGTGTGTTTTAAAGATTTTATTTATTTATTTGAGAGACAGACAATGAGAGCATGAAAGAGGAGAAGCAGACTCCCAGACTCCCCGTGGAGCTGGGAGCCTGATGCGGGACTTGATCCTGGTACTCCTGGATCATGACCTGAGCCGAAGGCAGTTGCTTAACCAACTGAGACACCCAGGTGCCCTCCACCCCTTTTTAAGATTTTATTTATTTATTTGACAGAGATCACAAGTAGGCAGAGAAGCAGGCAGAGGGAGAGGGAGAAGCAAACTCCCTGCTGAGCAGAGAGCCCAATGTGGGGCTCGATCCCAGGACCCTGAGATCATGACCTGAGCTGAAGGCAGAGGCTTTAACCCACTGAGCCACCCAGGTGTGTGTGTTTTAACTTTACCTTCTTTATCTAACTGCCTCCCACTACTATGCTGTAAGTTCCATGAGGGCATGTATTTTGTACCATTTTATTTAATTACAGTATTCCCAGTATCTAGAATGGCACTTGGCACAGAATAAGAGTTCAACAAATTTTTTGTCAATTCAAACAAAGATACACTTCCAGGACAGTGCTAGGGGGCTGAGGACTGTGTGCTAGTCAGTGTCACAAGGTCACACTCCAGGTGGTTTTTCCCCCCTTCGCCACACCTCTTTTTGAAGCTTTGCCTTACAGAAGCAATAAATCTCAAGTGTTCGTTGCTCCATCTGAGAAACCATGGGTGACAGAAAATACCCAGGAGAATCCCCTGCCTATTTCCCACCTCACAGAGGAACAGTGAGTGGAAAGGAACACTGCTGACACTAACCTACCTACGTGTACAGTTTCATTGTTTCAATTCCCACGTAAGAAACATGCACTGAGCACTGATGCACCTACAAAGCACAGTATCAGGCACAGTGACAACACAGAGAAACAGAACATCACTATGAATTCCTAAACACTTAAAATCCACTAAAGAAACCAAATGACAAAAAAAAAAAAAAAAAAAAAAAAGCCCTGCAAAACTAACCCCAGACCATGACACGAACTGTAAGAGCTACATACATGTTATGGGAGCATAGGATAAGGAGTGATTATAATTAAGGAAATGGCTTAAATCAGCATGATACTTTGACTTATTAAGGTAAATTACACCCACTATAACTAGAAACTTGATCATTGGTAAGTTTATTAAGTTTTAATGTTGAAAATTCAGCACATAGGCTTTAGTCCTCTAGTTAGAATCAAAATAAAAATGGAAATCTCCCAAGATTTCTGAGGATTTTAATGAGGATGACAATAAAATGTTACCTGTACTACTATAAAACCATACTTCTAAGTATTTTTATTACAACAAAAGTAAAATAAAATAAAATCTAGTTTCCAAACGTTTTCTTTCTTAGGATGAAGATATATAGAACTTCACAATTATTTGTCAACTGAGAAAAATTAGATTAATATAGCTAAAATCCACAATTTCTAGTGAGTCTTCTCTTCTAAAAGAAAGACCCATAGATGTAGAAACTGCTTATAAAGATGTTGGTGCCTCAACTCCAGAGAACAGCTATAGTGGACAAACTTCTAAAATGAAACCTATATAACAGCTACTGAGTCTATGGTTTATCCCATAAAACAATTTGAACTAAGCTTTACTATTTGACTTACCAAGTAGATGAACTAGTATAAACAGTAAAATAAATACTAAATATAACCAGCAAGTCATGGATCTCTGAATTAAGGAAAATTAAGATACCGTAAGGGGGAGAAATGTCAAAAAGATAACTTCCGGAAATTCAGAAGTCTCACATTTGTGTCATCACAGCAGGTTAGGAATGATCTACCTATTTTCAAGTCACTTCTTTCTAAACCATCATTTTAGTTATTCTTAAAATTTAAACTTAAAAAAATATAAACTGGGTGTGGTGCATAAACAATGACTTTTGGAACACACACCAAAAAATTAAATTAAATTTAAAAAATATAAACTTTAGCCATTAGACTATGGTACTTTATGTGGTATTTTAGGTTACAAAAAATTACTACTGGGAACTAACATGGAGTTTTATGAGGAGCTGAGCCTGTTATTGGTTAAGTGTGAAGAGCAACTCATTTATACCAGTACTTACCTTAAACAAGGCATATGCCGTTAGTGCATTTCCACTCTGGGAATTTTTCAGAATGTTTACTATGCTGTCAGGTAACCCAATAAATTCTAGAAAAGGAACGACATTCACTCCTCTAAGAAAGAAACAAAATGATTTATATATTTATACATCACTCCTCTAAGAAACAAAGTAACACACACACACACACACACACACACACACACAATTATGTATGTATACATACAAACTTTAAGAAATAAATATTTTCAAAAAGTTTTCTGAAAACACCAAAACAAATTTTGTTTAAAGGTCACTTACGCATTGTCAAGAACTGTGATTTAACTCTAGAAGAAAATGTACAGAAACATCAGTGTTACACTGTATCTTACTGTTTGCAGCTTCTGCTTTGCTTCTGTACATGGACATATGTCCCTAATTACCATATTTATAAAAATAGAAGGGTCTAGCAGAGTAAAATTAATAGCTTTAAATGACAAAAGAGAAGGAATGACCAGAAAGATTTACTTGGTCTTCATTTCTCCCAACCAAACACTACTTCTTCAGAATACTCCAATTCAAACTTCAAGACCTAAGCTTTTCACCTCTAAAATTACATGTCAAAATATATTGCTGTAAAAGCAACATTATAACAGTACTTATTGTGTTATTATACAAAGAATAAATGATTCTATGGGTTTGATGAAAACTTTAATTATTCTAAGTGGATGTCTCTATTCTATTAGCAGGCTTAGCAGGCAGGTGAAGAAGCAATTACCATAAACTGCAACAAATTTTTGGATGGAGGGAGAGAAGGAAAAGAAAAGTCTCTAATATGAACTGTTAAGCCCTAATTTATTTTTAGTTTCCATGATGAACAACATTTAGCTATACTGGCATGTGCTCTCTCACACTCTCTGCCTTTATCACTATGTGTTGTCTTATAGACACTAACCCTTCACCCCTCACTCAGAACAAGGTTCTTGTTCTGTGCTTTTCCTACATAAAGATAACTATCATATTTGGGAATTTTTAAAAAGATTTATTAAATTTTTAAAAAGGGGGGAGTGGGGGAGAGGGGCATAGAAGTTCTTAGCATGAGCCTGAGATCACAACCTGAGCTGAAACCAAGAGTCAGATGCTTAACTGACCACACCACCCAGGTGCCCCCAGATTCAGGAAATTTAACATACACAAGAGTATATACTTAATACATAATATATTATTTAATATTAAAATTTCCTGAATTGTTCATTCCAGTATGTCCCTTGTCACTATTCTGTCATTTCTTTCCTGTCTCCTTTCCTCTAGAAATGATCCTCAGAACTTTTTTGAGAAGGAGGGCATGACATCTTTGACACTGAGATTTTTGAAGTTTCCAGACCAGTTAGCAAGGGAGAATACCCCTCTATTTGGATTTGTCTGTTTTTCCCTCCTGATCAGGTTCAGGTAAACATTTTTAAACAGGAAAACTGTACAGTTAATTCTGTCTCAGTGTATCACAACAGAAGCCACAGGATGTCAGTCTGTCCCATAGCTGGTATATGTGTGACTCACGGTTAGAAGAGGGTCTACAGGGCATGTCATTGTATAGGTGCTCCTTCTCTTTGTAATTAAGAAAGGGAATTGCCTAGATCCATTACTATTATAGATAGCTGTATTCTGTATAACATAATAGCTAGCAAATCAATTTGTTTTGTTTTGTTTTTTTTTAAAGATTTTATTTATTTATTTGAGAGTGAGAGACAGTGAGAGAGAGCATGAGCGAGGAGAAGGTCAGAGGGAGAAGCAGACTCCCTATGGAGCTGGGAGCCGATGCGGGACTCGATCGCGGGACTCCGGGATCATGACCTGAGCTAAAGGCAGCCGTCCAACCAACTGAGCCACCCAGGCGTCCCCAATTTGTTTTTAATATTAAAAAAATTCTGTTAATTGAGGACATTTTCCCTCTATGATTTCACTATAATACTCTGGAATCAGGGACTACTCTCAAGAACATATGGCTGATCATCATTAAGGAAAATTACGGGCCATCCACGAAAGGAAAGCAGGTAACTGAAGGTTCTTTAAAAAGTTAAAAATTACAAAACTGACTGTAAGTCCAACCTGGTTTCTTCTTTCTCCACCATCAGTTCCTTTTCAAGTCTCTTAGATAACAACAGAATCCCATTAAAGCAAAACTTAGTATTACTAGGACTTAGCTATTCTATGGGTCTAATTAAGTCACTATGCACCATTAATATCTTACCACAATATGCTAATTATATCTTCTACAACGAATACAATTATAAAATTATTTTATCACTCACCTAGCCCAGTATGTAATTTAAAAGCAATCATGAAGGGGAAACAAAAGACAAACATGTGGCCAAAAATTAGATAAAACTGAGTGATTTAGAAAAAAAGAACTATCATAAAGATCAAATAATTACCTCAGACACCTTGCACAAGTATATTTTACAAAATAAAGGAGCAAACAACTGGTTCTAGTTCTTTATTTTAGTGATTTTTGTATTTTAGAAAGAGGGGGAGAGAGCACATGAGCATGTGCCGGAGGGCAGGGGCAGGAGGAAAGAATCTCAAGCAGATTCCCAACTGAGCACAGAGCTGCACGTGGGGCTCGATCTCACAAGTCCAAGATCATGACCTGAGCTGAAATCAAGAGTCAGACACTTAATCAACTGAGCCACCCCAAGTACCCCAGTTCTATTTATTTCTAAAATACTGATTTGATGATTTGACTATTTTAAAGTAATAATAACTTCCATTTCCTTTGGAATTGCTAAATATGAAACACTAGTGAGGGCCTGATTTCAACAGTAATATCCACTTGTCACTTTTTACTCTGAAGCTTCCATGGCCTCAGAGAAATCTGTGCTTTACAAATGCCAGCTCTATGACGTTTCAACTGATGCAGAAATACACAAGGAAAAAAGTACATTCACAGTAAGAATACAATGCTGTAAAAATCAGGCAGCATTTTGCCTCAGAATGGATCTGTAACTTGAGGCCTAAAACACAAGGCATCTAACTACAGGAACAAAACCATCATCACAAAGCTACAGTTATCAAACAGAGAACTTCTGGTCAGATTTAAGATCTCTACAAGGTTGTGTCAGAGAGAAGGGGCAAAAGGAGCATTGAGCCCAATGCGGAGCTCAAACCCAGGACCCTGTGATCATGACCTGGGCCAAAGGCAGCCGCTTAACTGACTGAGCCACCCAGGCGCCTCACTAAGGTCAGTTGTGAAGACTTCTATAAATATTAGAAGAAAAATGCGCAGAAAAATGTCATTAATGAAAAAGATAATCCATAAAGTGTACGTATACAAGGATCTTCTGTAAAGAAAGGGACAATTCTTTTTTTTTTTTCAGCAGTCTAAACACTTAAGTTTTTTTGTTGCATTTTCTGTGACTGCTGGATCTTCTCTCCCTCTCCCACACTTACCAAGTACAGATACACATGCTGATAAACAGATGCAAACAAATGGTATGTAATGGGTATACTGTGGGGGAAATGTACAGAGAGGCTCTTTCAGGCCATTATAAATGATAGTCCCCAAATGCCAAGTTATTTATAAAGAGAAAGACACAATTCTTAAAGGATAAGGATACGTAACAAAGAAAGGTATAACTGAGGAAGAAAATGGAGAAACAGATGTGAAGAGAATCAGAGCAGCATCAACTACACAAGCTAAAAAATCCTTTCAGAACTTTTGTAAAGAAACACTTCTAATCCCCATGTTTTCCAAGAATAAGTCTCCATTTCATTATCTTTTAATTTAGTAAAAAAATAACTTTTTCCCAAGGAGTGAGCCTTACATACAAAACTAAAATATCTTATTAATCTATCAAGCCATTAAATATAACCAAACACTGAAAATCGATGGACTTCTGGAAAGAATAAAATCATTCTAGCCCCATAAGGATTGAGTCTACTAAAACTCAAAGTGGGGTTCACTGTGCCATTTCACTGCGCTCAGGATGGTGAGCTCACTCAGCTCTGTCATGCCCAGGCTAACACAAGAAAAGCCCACAGGACACATTCAAAGGAATAGGCAGACTTCGGAACGCCTTAATTGCTAGTGGCAGAAACAAACTGGAAATCACTGGGATCTGTTTCAATGTGTACCCTGCTCCTAAAACATTGTAAATAATAAACTTACCTTAAATGAAAGGAGGAGTATTTAACAAAAAAAGGTGCATTTAGATATTCTGTGTTTTATAATACCTTCAGGCTAGGCCCACCAAATCGGGCCTAGCCTGAAGGTATTATTTTTTGGAAGTTTAATTTTAGTTGTGATAAGAACACCTAACATGAGATCTATACTCAATTTTTTAAGTGTCCAACAAATTAACTTCTGATCAGAACAAAAGACCTTACCTTGACATATTATCAGCCGTGGGTAACACTAAAACATGAGCCTGCAATTAGTTTGTTTTTGTATCTGTAACAGGTATTAGGCAGGCTTTGGCAAAAAACATGTTACCAATTTCCCACTAAAATCATACATAGGGCAAAGTAATAGATATCTTTTTACATTCGTGAACCCTTTAAGAAATACATAAGTATAGAACTCAATTGTGCTGCCAAATTTCCGAAATCTCTTATTTCTGTGCCATGCTAAATGTTGACAGATGAGCATAGTGATGAACAGCAGGGGCTTTGAAATAAGACTCCAAAACATCTGGGAAAAAGCTAAGTTGTTTTGACTTATTCTTCCTTAATCTCATCAATATAATGGGAATAATCACGCTACCTACTTCATAGAGTTATGAGGATTAAATGAAATGGTACAGATTAAAATTTTCACATAATGCCTGCTATGAACGACAAGCAAATTTAGCTATGAAAATGTCAAAAACAGCTATGAAAAGCAGTCACACTCAACAGTGAAAGACATTAAAGCATTTAAAAAACTATTTAAGGCTTTCATTACTACAATTAAGAAGATTAACATTCTGATAAAGCAGGGAAAGGTGCTCAACCCAAGCAAAAACTTACTTTATGGCTGCATAATAAAATGTTCCAAACCAAACACCAGAAGTTATTAGATGCACTGGAATCAAAACTTTTCCATATTGTCTAAATGTTTTCTTAAATCGTTGATAAAGACTAATAGATTTGTCTTGCAAAGGATCAGGTTCTTCCTTTTTTTCCGAAGGAGTTCCAGGGGATGTGGCACTGGATGACATAACCCTCTTGGATAAAATATCTTGCTCCCACTGTTTATGGCGAAGGACCCCCAGCTGGGGTGGATGAGCAATGAATGGCTTCCTTTCCTTTGCAACACACGGGACAGCAGATAAATGCAGCCATTGTTTTTGAGGGTCCTGTACCAAAACTACTCTGGATTCAGCTTTATACAAATGTAATGGTCCCTTTATGCTTTGACAGTGTCCAAAAAGACTGGCTTTATGTGGTTCCATGCATGTCCTATGTGCCAGTCGGAATACAGACCTTGGTACATTCCATTGCATTTTGAAGAACAGTGATTGATGGATTTCAGCTTCTACAAAGACTAGATTAAAAAAAAAAAATTAGATTATACCAATTTCCATTTTAAATCAATCCTCTTAAAAATAAATCATTAACTATTAGGAAGTAAAGGACAGACATTGCCATCAAATCTATAGAAATTAATGTTAAGGTGTATAGTTTGAACATACCACAATTTTAAAATGTCACTACAATATATTTAAATATGATATAGTAAACGAGTCCAACAGATATCACTAAGGGTAATATTTTGAGGGTATTTTATTGCTACAAAAGGGATGTTTGTAGGGCTTCTGTTATTCTACAAGAAAGCCGTGTAGCATAATGGAAAAACAGTAAGATCTAGAAGCAGAAAAACTTGGCCCCTCATATAACTGACTTTAAACTTCAAGCCCAAGTTTACTAGTAAAATAAGGATTACTTCACAGGGTTGTTACAGAAAACATGAAATTTCTGATGTAGACGTGCTTTGTAAACTAACAAGCATCAACTAACTTATTAAAACTGTTAAGTTCTGACAAGTAGTTGATAGAAGTACCTTTTTTTCTATAATGCCTTTCAACTATATTATGCAAAATTGTAAATCACATATATTTTTGGCTGGTGAGGAGACACACTTTTTCAGATAGCTAAACTTTTTGTCAAGACAGTATAATATTATTTTAAAAGAATCAAACTTTGGAATAAGACGGACCCAACTGAGATATTATTTTGAGCAAATTTCTTAGCTTCTCTAGGTGCAGGTTTCCTCACTATTAAAACAGAATTATGGTATGCATTACTATACAGGAAATCAGTTCCCTTCCCTTAATACCAGGCAGTTCTACCTGACCACAATCTCCACCCCTCTCCCATCAGCTACCTTACTGCTTCTCCTACATTGTGAATAGATGTTTTCGTTTTTTAAACTGTACACTAGTCAACAGCATATGAGTTAGCATCCCAATAATTCAGCAATCCAATAAATATGGGTACTCCATTTTAATGAATATTTGTTATTTGGGGGTACAAAGTTGTCTGTCATTATATAAAAATATCCATTAATGAATTGTCCCTATATAAAATTAATCCTCTGACTCACTCTTCCCTAAATAATAGTTAACATTAGCTCTTATCAGGCTCTCACAGATAATCCAACAACACAATGCAAATAAATTATGAAAAGAAACTGCACATCTTGCAATAATAGGCTCCCAAGAAACCTTTAAAGGTGATACTGGAGATTGCTGCAATGAAAAGCAAAGTCAATGACAAGAAACAATTTGAAGAATCAGACCAGTTAACAACCAAAAAGAAAAACCGCAGGAATGATAACAGATGATTTAAATAATGACTTAAATATTAAACAACTAAGAAAGGCCACAGAGAAAGTGATTAAGTACTTAATTACTTTTACAAAACTGACTAATTTGTTGTGAAAGTCAAACATTAAGTAAAGGTCATGGTCCTTTGTTACAATCCATGCCTATGCTGTTTATTTCCTACAAATCTATGCTATGTCTATTCCAAGGGGGAAGAAACATCAATTGGTTATTTATTCTAAGAATTAGCTGCACTGGGATTATAACCTAAAATTTGTCCAATATAACATTTGGCTTCATTTTTTTTTTTTAAGATTTTATTTATTTATTTGACAGACAGAGATCACAAGTAGGCAGAGAGGCAGGCAGAGAAAAGGGGAAAGCAGGCTCCCTGCCCAGCAGAAAGCCCGATGCGGGGCTCAATCCCAGGACCCTGGGATCATGACCTGAGCCGAAGGCAGAGGTCTAACCCACTGAGCAACCCAGGTGCCCCTTGGCTTCATTTTTTTTTTTTTAAAGATTTTATTTATTTATTTGACAGATGGAGATCACAAGCAGGTAGAGAGGCAGGCAGAGAGAGAGGGTAGGGAAGCAGGCTCCCTGCTGAGCAGAGAGCCCGATGCGGGGCTCGATCCCAGGACCCTGAGATCATGACCTGAGCCAAAGGCAGAGGTTTAACCCACTGAGCCACCCAGGCGCCCCCCTTGGCTTCAGTTTTTACAAAAAATACCTTTTAAGTATTTTACCATGAATCTCTGGTCACTATTTTAGTTGCATTTATTTTGAGGATTTTCTCCAGCACCATTATCTTTGAATTATTCCTGTCCATGGCTTTAATGCAGGTGTTTTCTGAACTCAAAAGTCTTTTTTTCTTTTAAACCTATTTCCTTTACAAGGCAGTTTTCCAGGAGATGAAGTTCCCAGAAGGCTTTCAGATAATTAGATTATTGTATGTTTGTGTTTATGAATAAATTAAAGGGAAAAAAATTAAAAAAAAAAAAAAAGCCTCTTTCCAAGCATCCAGTTTGAGCCCTTTCCCCTGGTTTCCCCAACTACCCCATCCCATTAAAAAAAAAAAAAAAAAGTATCCTGTCTCACTTCTAATTGACTACTGAAAAAAAATCCTTATTGAAATATTTATTTGAAAACATACATTTCCCTCAATTAAGCTGTAGAATTCAATGACTTATAGTATATTCACAGCTGTAAAACTATCCCCACAGTCTTAGACCATTTTCATCACCAGAAAGAAATCCCATTTCCATGAGCAATCACTCATCATTCCCTCCCTCTCCCAGCCCCAGGCAACCACTCAACTATTCTCTGTCTCTATATCTATCTATTCTGGATATTTCTTTTAAATGGAATCACAGTATGTTGTCTCTTGTGACTGGCTTCTTTCACTTCATGTAACAGTTCACAAGAGTCACCCCTATATTACCTCTTGAGCTGATATTTATCTTGGTTTCCTTAGAAACCAATCTCTGGGCTAGTGGTTTCCAAAACTGGCTATGCATCAGAATCATGGCAGGTTGGAGATATTGAGGGAAAGCAAAGGTTGTTTGAAAAACCGGATTCCTGGTCTCCATCCAGACCTAATGAATCAGAATCCTGTACAGCAAGGTCACACCTCTCAATATGAATTTAGGGGTCATTTCTCTAGGCCCAGCAAATGGCTTCAGTGCCAGAGGCAATGTGGTGGCAATGCTGTTATCCACCATCATCATTGTAAGATGTTTTTGAGCCCCTATTATGTAGTAGGTGTTATAAATCTTATGAAGGAGGGACTACTGTCACCATTTTGCAGTTGAGAACACTGAAACTCAAAGAGGAAATACACTTAATAGGTGAGTGGAGAAGCTGGGATTCAAACCTAGTCACTATATGGCCATTTCTGGAAGCAAGAAACTGTGCCAATTTTCAGTAGACTAAGATATATAAGACACATGATAAAAGTGCCCTACGGAAACATAAGGTCCAAGAAATTAACTTGTAACTTAAAGTTAACTTTTAAATTAAAAATAAAAATTAAAACTAATTTTAATGACAACATATTGGCAATGACCACAATGTTTGACAGTACAACCCAAGACTTCCAAAGGTAATCAATCATAATACTGTTGACATACAAAGTAAGACTCATTAGATTTCAGGGAACAAACCCTCAGATGAATTCAAGTAAAAGTAAATGGTAAGTACAGACTGATTAGTATCATACATACTCTGGAATGAACAGGCTTCAGGAAAAATAAAACCTAGGCCTCACAGCTAGCATTGTGTATAATGGCTTCAGCTCATTGGCAGCTTCCATTTCTGGATTTTATCAGTCTGCTCATATTCTCAATTAAAGATAAAAGTTTTTGGTTATTGGTCAATGGTGGAGGTGTCATTCCTCATGAACTCTACTTAGACTGAATTTGTAATACGTAGGCAGGATGAGTAGACCTGAAGAAGGTATGAATGAACAGGCGTCTATTTCTGATATAAATGGAGATCTGGAGTGATGAACGACTTAAACCTCAATTTCTTCCAGTGAAATACAGTAATTTCAGTAATACACTTTTAAATCGTGAGACGTAGCTTATACCAAAAGTTGCCTGTTATTTTCCTGCCTCAGCAGTTTGAAATTTTCATATGTGTAGATGAGGCAGTTATGGAAATAAATGAAATAAATGAAAATGCATTACTAGACTCAAGTGAAGTGACAAGATTACATTGCTTGTTGTGGCTATCCTTTTCCACTTTAGCATTATGTCATAAAGGTCTTTAACAGGGCAAGTGGCTGGCATATGATTAATGGTGCCTAATTCTCAGTATACAAACTCTACCCTGTATGGTTAGGGGCATTATGAATAAATTCTAAAGTAAAGCCTGATTCTGTCATGAATAATTTTCATGAGCAGGCAGTAGAATTTAAAAACTGAGAGCCTGGAATCCAAGGTCAGACTGCCAAGTTCACATCCTAAAAATAAACTATGCACCATTTGGACATGTTAATTAGCACCCTGTGCCTTGGTTTCCAATTTGTAAAACGGGGTTTAATAATATCACCTACTTCACAAGATTGTTATGAGATTAAACTACATACATGTAAAATTAGAAAATGAGGAGTATATAGCAAGTGCTCAGAAAATGTTCCAAGTTATTATTATTCTAAGGTTGTAAGTAAACAAAGTAGTCTGTTGCCCTCATTCACAGTGAAACAACCTAAAGATCAGTGTCTGAGCTGAAAGGAGATTACAGAGGATAAATACTTGTCTAGGATGGTTTTGACCGAAAACTTGGAAAACTACATGAAACTTTACTCAATCAATCCAATAATATCCACCCCAAGACCAGGCATGAAGAAGGAGTTAACACACATGTGTGAAAGTTAGGAGCTTCTCCACAGCAATTCTGAGGCAAAGAGAAGGTGAAGACATAGTGGTCAAGAGTAAAGGTGTAAGGCTTCCAGTTGTGGAATGAGTATGTCACAGGATTAAGAGGCACAGCATAAGGAATACAGTCAATGATATTGTAGTACTTTGTATGGTGATGGATGATAGCTACACTTGTGTTGAGCCTAGCATAATGCATAAACTTGTCAAACCACTACCCTGTACACCAGAAACGAATACTCAATTAAAAAACTATACTCAATTAAAAAAAAAAAAGAAAAGGAAAGAAAAAGTAAAGATACAAGGAAGCAATGGGAACCAAAAGAAGAGAAACCAAGTTAAAGGAATGGCAGAGAGGAAAGAATGCACTGGAAAAAAAGTCAGTGAAAAAGCACAAATGTTAGAATGCTGTTGGAATCCTACAAAAGATATATCCTAAATTTCCAGTTCTATAAGGCAAATGAATGAGTTCATGAAATTCCTAACCAAACCCATACTCCTCAAGATTACATGAACACATTTCTGTTCCTCATAACCTGGACGCCCTGGAAGCCTAAGACATTGAAGCAGCACTAGAAATACAATAGCTGAGGAATAACTAATTTATATGCTATTCTTCTATAAAAATAAAAATGCACTAACTAAAAAGTTAGAGAGTTTTTTTTTTTTAAAGATTTTATTTATTTATTTGACAGACAGAGATCACAAGTTGGCAGGGAAGCGGCAGAGAGAGAGAGAGAGAGAGGGGAGGAAGCAGGCTCCCCGATGAGCTGAGAGCCCAATGCAGGGCTCGATCCCAGGACCCTGGGATCATGACCCGAGCTAAGCCACCCAGGTGCCCCCAAAAGTTAGAGAGTTTAAACAACCAATTCCAAAAGCAAGACTGAGTCTCTACGGTATGAATCCAAACAACTCTTGTCAAACAAAACCTTATTTGGAAGTTCAATAAAAATAAATAAGTAAATAAAAGCAAAGTTGCTCAGGTTACAGCAGGAATGAGAGGAATAAAGTCTTCTGGTTTGTCCTCACCTCTGCCAGTCCATGGGCCACTGTGCCACACATGTCCTAACTGTGAAAACAAAATCACAAAGTGGACAAATTCTCTGTAAATAATGGTCTTACTTCAACTGCCGTTTTCCTGCAAGTTACATCACAGGCACTAATTCCTTCTGATGTCCCTGAGTCCTGCAAGCTAAAGAAGAAACTCCACTGAAAACATAGATATTGGAATCTTGTTTTTCTTTGTGGACTCTATGTTCCTGGAGAACAAGAAGTTTGTCTTAATTCCCAGCAGTTATAGGGACTAGTGCAAAACCTGGCATCTAGTGGCCAATCTAATTCAGTTCCGTGAATGTCAACAATTTGTCAGTTTTTACAAGACTCAATTTATCCATAAAAATTACTTCTAAAATCAATGTAGCATCTTCAGCTTGAGAAGTTTTGAGGACTTAAAAATTAACCCTGTCAATTTAAAAAAAACTAATTTGTTAGGAGTTTGAATGCAAAAGGTAAACAACATAGAATGTAAGGTAACAACATAGAATTTCTTAGAAATTCTAAGAATCAAAAGGAAATTCCACAAAACAAAAACACTGTAACAGAAATCAAATCTGTTGATTTCTTTTTTAAATTTAATGGATTCATGATCCACAGAGCCAAGGAAAGAATAGGTGAGCTTGAAGGGAGCCAAAAGCAATTTCCTAAACTGAAATGCAAAGTGGGGAAAAAAAAACAAAACACAAAAGCCTTCTCCCCTGACAAACACATACAAAA
This sequence comes from Mustela putorius furo, assembly GCF_011764305.1. NCBI lineage: Eukaryota > Metazoa > Chordata > Mammalia > Carnivora > Mustelidae > Mustela > Mustela putorius. Next base: position 5,362,783 of record NW_025422010.1, on the reverse strand, counting down.
ATACCATGTGCGACAACTTCAAAAGGTTTAAGATACACATAACAGGAAGGCCAGTAGGAGAACAGAGAAATTCTTTTCTCCCCTTTCAACTAGTTTCCTATCTTATCAACCCTTTGTTTTTAAGTTACTTTTTAACTTTTATTTTTTTACACCTACAATTATAGATACATGCTTCAATTTTGGTCTTTTTTCACTTTTCTACTTAAATATATATGTAAGTTTTTCATATATATATGTAAGTTTTTCCTCCTTTGCAATTTTGGGATTTAGTGTCTTCTAACACACAGGCCAAAATTTACTCAGGAACAAGTGGATCACCCTGTTCTGTCCATCCTGTGAGATGATATTCCACCTTCCTTTTTTGTTTTGTTTTTGTTTGCTTTTCTGTTTTGGTTTCTGATCTCTTTGGATTTCTCTAGCGTGTTTTTTGATTGGGTTGTGGTGAATACTTTTGACTCTGCTCATTTGCTCATCCATTCTTCTCTGGGCAAAATGACTAGAAGGAGGAATTCACAACGAAAGAACGAACCAGAGATAATGGTTCTCTGCCACAGACCTAATTGATATGGACATAAGTAAGATGCCAGAGCTGGAATTCAGGATAACAATTATAAAGTTAATAGCTGGACCTAAAAAAAAAAAAAAAAAAAAAAAAAAAAAGCATAAAAGACACTACAGAATCTCTTAGTGCAGAAATGAGATCTAATCAGGCCAAAATTAAAAATGCTGTAACTGAGATGCAGTCTAAACTGGATGTTCTAACAGGCAGGATAAATGAGGCAGAAGAAAGAGTAAGTAATCTAGAAGATAAGTTGATGGAAAGGAAGGAAATTGAGAAAAAGAGAGAAAAATGACTAATAGCTCATGAAGACAGGCTTCAAGAAAGCACTGATGGCAAGAAACATACCAATGTCAGAATTTTGGGGGTGCCTAAAGGTGAAGACAGAGAGAAATGACCAGAAGGTTTATTTGAGCAAATCACAGCTGAAAACTTCCCTAATCTGTGGACGGAAACAAGCATTCATGTTCAAGAGGTAGAGAGGACCACTCCCAAAAATAATAAAAACAGATCTACACCCCAACATGTGACGCTCACAACCTGAAAGCAGCTTTAGACAAGAGACTCTTAACCTACAGAGAGAAGAATATCAGATTAACATCAGACCTAACCAAAGAAACCTGGCAGGCCAGAAAGGGCTGGCATGATATATCCAGGGTACTAAATGAGAAAAACATGCAGCCAAGCCTTTAGCCACCAAGGCTGTTGTTCAGAATGGAAGGAGAGATAAAGAGCTTCCAAGACAGACAAGAACTAAAAAAATTTGTGACCACTAAACCACCCCTGCAAGAAATACTAAAGGGGATCCTTTGTAAGCAAAGACAGAGCCCCAAAGTAAGAGACCAGATAGAAACAGAAACAGTCTACAGAAACAGGGGCTTTTCAGGTAATACAATGGCCCTAAATTCATACTTTTCAGTCGTTACTCTCAATGTAAATGGGCTAAATGCTCCAATCAAAAGACACAGGTTATCAGATTAAATAAAAAAGCAAGACCTACCCATATGCTGTCTATCAGAGACATATTTTAGACCTAAAGATACCTTCTTGAAAGTGAGAGGAGTGGACCTATGCTAATGGACCTCAAAAGAAAGCTGGGGTAGCGATCCTCCTGTCAGACAAATTAGATTTTAAACCAAAAACTGTAGTAAGGGATGAAGAGAAACACTATGTCACATTTAAAGGGTTTACCCAACAACAACAAAAAACAATTATAAATATTTATACTCCTAACTTCAGAGCAGCCAATAATTATTGTTTTTTAAAGATTTTATTTATTTATTTGATAGAGATACACCAAGAGAGGGAACGCAAGCAAGGGGAGTGGGAGAGGGAGAAACAGGTTTCCAGCTGAGCAGGGAGCCTGATGCGGGGCTCAATCCCAGGACCCCGGGATCATGACCTGAGCCAAAGGCAGACACTTAATGACTGAGATACCCAGGCACCCTGGAGCAGCCAATTATATAAGCCAATTAATATCCAAATTAAAGAAGCACAGTGATAATAGAATAATAGAAAGGGACTTTAACACCCCAATCACAGCAATGGACAGATCATCTAAGCAGAGAATCAACAAAGAAACAAGAGCTTTGAATGACACATTGAACCAGATGGACTTTGTAGTTCTGTATAGAACATTCCATGCTAAAACAACAGAATATACATTCTTCTCAAGTGCACACCAAACATTCTCTGGAATACATCACATACTGGGTCACAAATCAGATTTCAACCAGTATCAAAAGATTGGTACTATTCTCTGCATATTTTCAGAACACAATGCTTTAAAACTCGAACTCAGTCACAAGAGGAAATTTGGAACTCAAACACTTGGAGGTTAGAGAGCATCCTAAACAATGAATGGGTCATCTGGGAAATTAGAGAATTTTTAAAAATCATGGAAACAAATGAAAATGAAAACATAACTGTTCAAAACCTCTGGGATACAGGAAAGGCAGTCCTAAGAGGTAAGTACACAGCAATACAAGCCTTTCTCAAAAAATTCAGTAAGTCCAACATATACAAGCTCAACTTACAACTAAAGGAGCTGGAGAAAGAAGAGCAAACAAAGGGTATACCAAGCATAAGAAGAGAAATAGTAACAACGAGAGCAGAACTCAAAAAAATAGAAACTAAAAGAACAGAAGAACAGATCAATGAACTTAAAATCTGCTTCTTTGAAAGAATTAATAAGATCGATAAACACCTAGACAGACTTATCAAAAAGACAAGACAAAGGACCCAAATTAATAAAATTATGGAACCTCATAAACTACCAAAACTGAAAGAAGAAGACATAGAAATCCTGAACAGAACCATAACCAGCAAGGAAATTGAAGCAGTAATCAAAAACCTCCCAACAAAGGGTTCTAGGGACAGATGGCTTCCCAGGGGAATTCTACCAAACATTTAAAGAAAAACTATTACATAGTCTTCTGAAGCTGTTTCAAAAAACAGAAATGGAAACAAAACTTCCAAACTCATTTTATGAGGTCAGCATTACCTTGATTTGAAACCAGACAAAGACCCCATCAGAAAGGAGAATCACAGACCAATATCCTGAGGAACATGGCTGGCAAATTTCTCACGAAGATACTAGCCAACAGGATCCAACAGTATATTAAAAGGGTTATTCAGCAAGACCAAGTGAGATTTCTTCCTACATTGCAAGGGTGGTTCAACATTCACAAATAAATCAATGTGATACATTATAATAAAAGAAAGGGCAAGAACCATATGATCCTCTCAATTGATGCAGAAAAAGCATCTGACAAAATACAGCCTCCTTTCTTGATTAAAACTCTCCGCAGCGTACGGAAAGAGGGAACACACCTCAATATCATCAAAACCATCTAGAAAAAGTCCACGCCAAATATCATTCTCAATGGGGAAAAACTGAGAGCTTTTTCCCTAAGGTCAGGAACATGACAGGGATGCCCACTCTCACCACTGTTGTTCAACATAGTACTAGAAGTCCTAGCCTCAGCAATCAAACAATGAAAGGAAATAAAAGGTATTCAAATTGGCAAAGAAGTCAAACTCTCACTGTTCACAGATAACATGATACTTTATGTGGAAAACCCTGAATATTCTACTCCAAACTTGCTAGAACTCATATACCAATTCAGCAACGTGGCAGGATACAAAATCAATGCACATACAATGTAACAATGTGACTAAAGAAAGAGAAATTAAGGAATTGATCCTATTTACAATTACACTGAAAACCACAAGATACCTAGGAATAAACCTAACCAAAACGGTAAAGGATCTGTAGTCTAAAAACTATAGAACATCTATGAAAAGAAAGTGAAGATGCCACAAAGGGATGGAAAAATATTTCATGCTCATGGATTGGAAGAACAAATACTGTTAAAACGTCTATGTGACTCAGGGCAACCTACACATTCAATGAAATTCCTATCAAAATACCACTGACATTTTTCACAGACCTGGGAACAACCCTAAAATTTTAATGGAACCAAAGAAGACCCCAATTAGCCAGAGGAATGTTGAAAAAGAAAAAGCTGGGGCATTACAATTCCTGACTTCAGGTTATGTTACAAAGCTGTGATCATCAAGACAGCATGGTACTGGTACAAAAACAGACACAGAGATCAATGGAACAGAACAGAGAAGCGAGAAATGGACCCTCAAGTCTATGATCAACTAATTTTTGACAAAGCAGGGAGGAGTATCCAATGGAAAAAAGACAGTCTCCTCAACAAATGGTTTTGGGAAAACTGGACAGCCATATGCAAATGTATGAAACTGGACCATTCCTTACACCATACACAAAGATAAACTCAAAATGGGTAAAAGGCCTAAATGTAAGACAGGAATCCATCAAAACCCTAGAGAACACAGGTAGCAAACTGTTCGATGTTGGCTGCAGTATCTTCTTGCAAGACAGAGCTCTAAAGGCAAGGGAAACAAAAGCAAAAATGAACTACTGTTATGGTCATCAAGATAAAACGCTTGGCACAGATAAGGAAACAGTCAACAAAACCAAAAACAACCTGTAGAATGGGAGATGTTTGGAAATGATATATCAGATAGAGGGCTGGTATCCAAGACATATGAAGAACTTATCAAACTCAACACCCAAAAAAGCAAATAATACAGTCAATAAATGGGTAGAAGATACGAACAGATGCTTCTCCAAAGAAGACATATAAATGACCAACAGACACATGAAAAAATGCTCCACATCACTTGCCATCAGGGAAATACAAATCAAAACCACAATGAGATACCACTTCATACCAGCCAGAAAGACTAAAATTAACAAGACAGGAAGCAACAAATGTTGGTGAAGATGTTGAGAAAGGGAAACCCTCTTACACTGTTGGTGGGAATGCAAGCTGGTACAGCCACTCTGGAAAACAGAATGGAGGTTCCTCAAGAAGCTAAAAATAGAGCTACCCTATCACCAAGCAATTGGGCTCCTACGTATTTACCCCAAAGATACAAATGTAGTAACCCGAAGGGGCACCTGCACACCATTATTCATAACAGCAAAGTCCACAATAGCTAAGCTGTGTGTGTGTGGATAGAGCTGAGATGATCTTCAACAGATGAATGAATAAAGTAGATGAGGCTCATATATACACTGAATATTACTAAGCCATCAGAAAGGATGGATACCCATCATTTACATTGACAGGGATGACACTGGAGGGGATTATGCAATGAAATAAGTGAAGCACAGAAATACAATTATCATATGCTCTCACTCATATGTGGAACATAAGGAATAGTGCAGAGGGCCAAAGGGGAAAGGAGGGAAAACTGAATGGGAAGAAAGCAGAGGGAGACAAACCATGAGAGACAATGGATTCTGGGAAACAAACTGGGGGCTGTGGAAGGGAGGTGGAAGGGATCGCGCAAGTGGATGATGGGTGTTAAGGAGGGCACAATATGATGAGAACTGGGTGTTATACGCAATTGATGAATCACTGAACCCTACATCTGAAACTAATAATGTACTATATGTTGGTTAATAGAATTTAAAGTTTAAAAAGCTCAAAGATTGACAGAGGAGGATCAAAAAGGTAAAATAAGATCTTTGTCATTATTAAATGATCTAGAATCAACTGTTTGAAGTAATACTAGTAACAACACATTAAGTGATTAATAGCATAAAATAAGTGAAATAAGAAACAGCACTGCTACAAGGAATTGAGAATACTCTAAAGTAATGCTCCATGGTAAGGTACTTCCAACACAAATGAAGCATTTTAGAACCATTTGAAGGTGATTTAGATCAAAGTGTACTACAAAATTTAGGGAAACCATTAAACATTATTTTAAAAGTGCAATGGAGGGACGCCTAAGTAGTTCAGTCAGTTGCGTGTCCAACTCTTGGTTAAGGACCTCAGGGTCCTTAAGACTTTCTCTCCCTCTGCCCCCTTCCCACCATACTTGTGCACACTCTATCTCTCCAAATAAACTGTTTTTTGGGGTTTTTTTGCAATTGATACCCCAAAAGAGGAGATAAAATAGACTCATACAAAATTCTCAGTTAAAGCCACAGAAGGCAGAAAAAAGGACAAAGAAATAAAGCACAAATGGCAGTGAATAAACATTTGCAAACATGGTACATTATTAAGTCAATAAAAAGACAAGTTGTCAGAGAATTAAAAAAAAAAAAAAGCCAACTACATTTTTTCTAAGAAATGCCCCCTTAAATATAAAGACTCAGATTATGTTACAAGTCAAGGGATGGAGAAAACACACCACATTAATACTGATTTTAAAAAAAAAAAAAGATGGGAGTAGCTAAATTAATTTCAGACAAAGCAGACTTTTGAAATCTCTTGTTTATCAATGAAAAAGAGAGGCATTTCATAAAAAATAATAATGCAATGATAACATAAGGAAAACATAACAATCCTAAACATGTATATATCTAGCAAAAGGAGTCTGAAGTACAGGGCATAAAATGACAGAACTTAAAGTAGAAACAGACACTTCCATTAATATAATTGGAAACCTAAACACCCCTCTGTCAGTACTTGATAGATCCAGCAGCCAGAAAATCACTAAGGATATAGTTGAACTAAACTATTAATCAACTCGATCTAATTGACATTTATAGAATACTCCATTCAACAGCAGCAGAATATACATTCTACTTAAGCTTATTACATGAAGTGTTCACAAAATAGACCACATTTTGGGCCATAAAATACACCTTAATGTATTTAAAAGAATAAAAATCATGTAAAGTATGTTCTCAGACCATAATGGAATTAAACTAGAAATCACTAACATAAAGACAGCTGGAAAACCCCTGGAAATTAAACAACATACTTCTAAATAATCCATAGGTCAAAAAGTCTAAAAATTTTTAAGTTTTAAAACATGTTGAATTAAAAATGGAAATGCAACTTATTGAAATTTGTGGGACAGAGTAAAGCAGGTTTACAGAAAAATTTATAGCACCGAATGAACACACTAGAAAAGACAAATATAAACTCAGCAAGATAAACTTTCACTTAAGGAAACTAGAAAGAGAAGCAAAATATAAACCTAAAGCAAGCAGGTCTCACCATCATTATCAACATCATAGCAACAATCAATGAAAATGAAAAGAAATACAATAGAAAATATAATAAAACCAAAATATGGTTCTCTGGAAAATACCTCTCTAAGTTTCCCAAGGGAGAAAACACAAATTACTAATATCAGAAATGAAACATAGAAGTCTTGACTACTGACCCACAGACATTTAAAAAGTGATAAGGAATACTGTAAACAACTTTATGCCCAACAATATGGTAACTTAGGTAATGGAGCCAGTCCTTAAAAAATATAAACAAACCAAAAATCATATAAGAAGAAAAAGATGACCTGAATAGTCCTGTATCTTTTTAAAGAAATTGAATAAGGATTAAGCTCTCAAAAAAATCACCAGCCTCAGGTGTTTTTACTAGTGAATTCTATCAAATATTTATGGCAGAAATAATGTCAATTCTCCACACTCTCTTCCATAAAAATATTCAACAAAATATTAGCAAATCCAATCCATCAATGTTCAAAAACAATTATACACCAAACCAAGTGGAATTAGTCCAGATACTCAAGAATGATTGAACAGTTGAAAATCAATCAATGTAACATAGCATATCAACAAGCTTAAGAAAAATCATATGATCATAGGGACTGATCTAGCAAAACCATTTAACAAAATCGAGCACCTGTTCATGACTTTTTAAACTCTAAGCAAACTAAGAGTACAGGGGAACTTTCTCTATCTGATGAGGAACATCTACAACAAATCCATGGCTAATGTGATACTTAAGAGGAGAGAGACCAGGGACTTTCCTCCTTAGACCAGGAACAAGGCAAGGATGTCCTTTCTCGCCACTCTTACATTCAATGTGTACTGCAATTCCTAGCTCGTGCAGTAAGACCCCCCCAACCCCTCACAAAAAGAATCACAGATACACTCTTATTATAGAGCAGTGACTTATTATAAAGGTACAATAACCAAGACAGTGCAGTATTGGAGAAAGCAAAGAAAACAGACCAACAAGACAGTCCAGAAAGAGATGCACATATATATAGTCAACTGACCTTTGACAAAGGTGAAAAAGCAATTCAATGGAGAAAGGATAGTTTTTCCCAACAAATGATCCTGCAACCAGATGTCCACGTGCAAAAAAAAAGTGAACACAGACACAGACCTTAACCCTTTCACAAAATTTAAGTCAAAACGCATCACAGGCCTAAATGTAAAATGCAAAACTATACCATTTCTAGAAGAAAACATAGAATAAAGTTTAAGTGACTCTGGGTTTGGCAATGACTTGCTAGATACACCACCAAAAGCAAGATCCATTAAAAAATAAATAAAAAAGGTAAGTTGGACTTCATTAAAATTAAAAACCTCTAATCAAAGACACTGTTAAGAGAATAAAAAGACAAGCCACAAATGGGGAGAAAATATTTGCAAAGCATGTATCAAAGATTTCATCTAAAATTCAAAAAGAATTCTTTAAACTCAACAATTACAAAATGGGCTAAAGATATGAACAGACATCTCACTAAAGAAGATACACAGATAGCAAATAAACATCTGAAAAGATGTTCAATCACCTCACACCTGTGAAAATAGCTATTATTAAAGAAAGAAAAAGAAACAAGTGTTGGTGAGAATGTGGAGGAAAGTGCTGTGCATTGTTGGTGGGGATGTAAACTGGTGTAGCCACAATGGGAAACAGTTATGTCCTCATAAAACAGAACTACCGTATGATCCAGCAATTCTACTTCTGGGTATCTATCCGGGGTGGGGGGGGGCACTAACTCAAAAAGGTATATGCACCTCCATATTCACTGCAGCATTATTTACAATAGCCAAGACACAGAAATAACCACCAATGGACGATGGATTAAAAAAAAAATGGTACACAAACACAAAGGATTATTCAGCCATAAAAAGAGTAAAACTTTGCCATCTGCAACAGCATGGATGGACCTTAATGGCATTATGCTAAATGAAATGTCTGAGACAGAAAGATAAATACTACATGATCTCACTTATATGTGGAATCTTAAAAAAAAAAAAAAAGAAAAGAAAAGAAAAGAAAACTGAACTCACAGGTAGAGAGAACAGATTGATGGTTGCCAGAGGCTGGGGAGAAAGACATATGTGGTGATGGATGTTGAATTATTATGTTGTATGCTTGAAACTAATAATATTACATGTCAATTGACTCTCAATTAAAAAAAAAAAAGATGCTCAACATCATTTGTCACTAGGGAGTTGCAAATTAAAACAATAATGAGATACCACTACACACCTGTTAGAATAACTAGTATCCAAAACAGTAACAAACACAAAATGCTGGTGGGGATGTGGAACAGGAACTCTCATTCATTCTTAGCAGGAATGCAAAATGGTAACAGGCAACATGAAAGACAGTTTGGCAGTTCCAAAGAAAGCTAAACATAGGCTTAACGTATGCTCTAGCAATAATGCTCCTAGGGACTTACCCAAGTAAGTTGAAAAGTCTACACAAAAACCTGCATAAAAACATTTATAGCAGCTTTATCTGTAATTGCCCCAAACTGGAAACAATCAAGAAATCTTTGAACAGATGGAATAAGCACACTGAGGAACCACTATACAAAGGAATACTATTTAGTGATAAAAAGAAATTATCTCTGAAACCATGAAAAAACATGGAGGGAAACATGTTGCTAAGTGAAAGAAGGCAGCCTGAAAGGGCTATATACTGCACGATTCCAGCTATATGACATTCTGCAAATGACGAAAACTATATAGAGAGTAAAAAGAGCACTGGTTTCTAGAGGCTGCAGGGTCCAGGAAGGAAGAGATGATTAAGTGGAGCATGGAGCATTTTTAGGGCAGCAAAGCATTCTATATGATCCTATAGGTGGGTAAATGTCACTATACATTATATTATACATTATACATCTTTCAAAATCCACTGAACTGTGTAACACAAAAAGAGAACCCTAATGTAAACTATGTACACTAGTTAATAATGTATCAATACCAGTACTTCAACTCTAACAAAGGAAAAAAGCAGGGGAAACTGGAGGTAGAGGTGCATAATATGGGAATTCTCTGTACTATCTCTGTTCCATGTTTCTATAAACCTCAACTTCTCTAAAAAATAAAATCCATTAACTTTTTTTTTTTTTAAGTACACTCTGGTCTTGCCAAAACAACTGATATTTAGTATAGTTTTAACTTAAATCACGGGTAAAAGGAAGGGATGAATTGTAGAACTCATTAGGTTGGACCATAATAAAAGGAATAAGTGAAGAAAAGAATTGCCTCTAATTCTATAGAATTCTAATTCTAACTCCTCTATAAGGGAGTTATAAAAACTCCCTTAGTTACCATCAAATGGGGGAAATTCAAATTTTCCTCTTCTAACAGATTAATATTCTAATTTATGCATTTCAATCTGCCTTAATCACACCCTAACTGATGTTTAGAAAAAGTAAATGCATGCAAGTTTGTAGTCTTTCTGGGCTGTTATTTTCCTACTTCTTAACAAACTTGATAACCTTCAATTTAATTTCTATTATATAATACACCTCCTTCAACCTTTTTCAACTTATTCTGCTTTTGAGCTTTCTAATATAAGAACTGAGCAACATATACGAGCTGTGGCAATGATGGAGCCATTGTTAAATTCTTAATCTTCAGGAAAGGTTAAGTTATGCCCCCTAGTGAATTCCCAAGGAATCTCATTAATAATTCACTGATTTCCAGGGCAGTCTTAAATGTCAAATGTATCATCTGTAGAGAAAATCAATGATTTTTCCAAAATTACTACATATATATATTCATTTACACAAAATGTTTATGTCTTTTTGTGCTTCCAGAGGATCTAAATTTCCTAAGGCAAGCCATAGTGATCTCAAATGGTAACATTGGTCCAGAATCAACACGGTCCCACCTCCAACCCCTTCTTTTCTGGCTCTGGCAGGTGTTATTACATCGTAGTAGGAAAAATGCAGGCTTTGCAGTCAGAAAGATCTGAGTTCCAGCCCTTTCTGGCATTATTTTATGTAGATTTCTCTTCATCCTTAAAGTGGGGTTAATTAAACTTTTATACTATAGTATTTATGATGATGAAATGAGAAAAAAATATGTTAAGTATCTACCATTTAGTATACTATAACAATAATTGGTTCTAGTTTTCCTTCTTTACCTTCTCATCTGCTGACCTGGCCAAACCAAGTTCATATTCTTCCTTCATCTAAATTTTTATCATTATTCCACTCAGGGGGATGCAAAATCCCAGCTTCCTAGCAATGGATTCCACCCTGAAGTCATCTAATACTTCTCCACAATTGAAATCCTGAAACTACTCTCTGCAGCCTCTTCTACTTACAGCCTTCACTGTTACTCTCTGGACTCTAGTTCCAGGGCTGTACTACACCCTACCTTCCTTTTTCTTTCAAATCTAACAGCTCCTCTGGTTTCATTCCGAAGTCTTTAACCAGCCTCGATTCTCCATGCATTACTTGGATTACTACTTTGTCCATCTGTAAATACCGGCCCACAAAATCTAATCTTGAGCTAGTCCAACTGTTTTTCCTACAACTTCATCTAGCAGCTGAGCACTAACAAAAATCACACAATTGACGGGACGCCTGGGTGGCTCAGTTGGTTAAGCGGCTGCCTTCGGCTCAGGTCATGATCCCAGCGTCCTGGGATGAGTCCCACATCGGGATCCTTGCTCTGCGGGGAGCCTGCTTCTCCCTCTGACTCTGCCTGCCCCTCTGTCTGCCTGTGCTTGCTGTCTCTCTCTCTGACAAATAAATAAATAAAATCTTTTAAAAAAAAATCACACAATTGAGTAAATTAGCACCCAGGATACACTGGGGTACCTCATCTTATTTCAGAAAGGCTGTGAATGTTATGTGACAACCCACAGTGGTTCCTAATCCAATCAGCTTCCTCTCCCTAACCTTCCAATGACCATTCCACACCTTCCCTAACCACTTTAAACCTCTTATTCTTTATTTTCAGCCCATGATAAAATAAAAAAGATACATAAAATCGCATCTCTCCTATTTAAAACTCTCCAATTTCTCTTAGAGTAAAAGCTTAACTCCGTAATTACAAACATCTACAATACTTCAAACATCCTCCCTTTTCTTCTCTGAATGCATCATCTACTCTTTCTTTTTCTCACTCTGCTCCAGCAACACTGGCTCACCTTTGCAGCTCTTCCAACGTGTTAAAAAGGCCACTCTAAGAATACTGCACTAGCTGTTCCCTCTGCTTGGAAGAGTCTTTCTCCAGATGTCTGCATGGCTAATTCTTTCACTTCCTATGAGTCTTCTTTTAAATGGCATCCATTCCATGAGGTACCCCTTGACTATACTATTTAAAATCACAAAACTACTTTCAATCCTTCCTTCCCAACATCCTAATCTTCCTTATGTTGCTCTATTTGTTTTTGTTTTTGTTTTTTTCACAGCAGTTCTCTTCTAACATCCTATATAATTTACTTACTTATTTGTGTTTACTACTTAGTGGTCCCACAAGACAGATAAACCTATCCCCCTCTTCCCTTTAAAAATGAGCCAAAGTAAAAAAAAAAAAAAAAAAAAAAAAAAGAGCCAAAGTTATTAGGGGTGAATTTTCTCAACTTCAGCCTTCCCACTTCTAAAGTTACCCGCACCACACCTATTTCAGAATCCCTAAACTCTTTCCTCAGAAAAGCTCAATCCTCCACCTGTGTTCTAGATCTAACCTCTTCCTGTCTTTTCCAAGACTCTGCTCAACTACATTTTCCTTGTATTTCACTACTGCCATTCTCCTTACTGTACTTCAACAGCCCTCTCTGGCTTCTACCTTCAGCATGTAAGATATGACATTAAGAAAATTGGTCTTCTGTAATACCTGCCCAATTTCCCATTATCCTCACTGTATTTAAGAATTCGTAGTTCAGTGGCATCAGTTTCTGCTGTAATTTCTGACCCAGAGAAGAGCAATCACAAAGACCTTAATGGATGCTCATTTATGAGGCTCCCCTCATAAACTGACTTCTCACTGTCATGGTGAAAGGTATCTCCTCTACATTCTCCCACAGTGGGTGAGCTGGTCTTACATGCTAAATCCACTCCACCAGTCCAATCTCCCTAGGCCTCTGGATCCCTTCCTCTATAGTATACCAAGACAGGTCTGGTACTTTACTTTAACTTCGGGAAGCACGGGTCACCTTTTGGTCCAAGCTTCAGCCAACTAACCAAACTGTCAGAAGCCTTTCCCGATCCCTCAAGCTGTAATAGTGAATCTGGAAACTTTGCTTAGTGGTTCCTACATCAGTAAATTTGACCTGGTCCAACTTTATGTTCCTTCTACCATTATTCCACCTTTAATATCCAACACCACAAAATTTCCCCAGATTTCTACAGATTAAAAAAAAAAAATCATGTGGTTTTTAGAGTGCAGCACTCCTCTTCATGGGACACATTTTGTAGCTTTCCTTTGAGGACCTGCTAGGACGTGAGTCTAGCAGCAAAGAAGTATAGTAGGGGTAGTTCTTAGGGAGAATGGGCTATGTCTTGAAAGGCAAGTAACTTTGGAAAGGCCATTACAGGTACTTCACACAAAGCAGGATTAAATTCTCAAAGAGGAGTAGAAGGGCTGCTTTTGCTGGCTTTGCTGCTTTTGCTGGCAAAGACAAGGGATTAAAACTTAGGGGTTCAGTACCCCATTCTGAATTTGAGGACTGCATTCCTTCTCAATCAATGTCCTCTTTCTAACAGCAGATACTGGGGAATTCATTTTGCACTGTAATTCAACCATTTTGCAGGATGGGGTTCTGGGTTTGGTTTTTAGCAATCTCAGCTCTGCATCTACAAAAGATGAGTTTCTTTAGGCCAGACATAAAAACTGTTCGGTTATTTACGCAGAGCTTAAGCTGGGAATCAGAAGACCTGAGCTCATCCTTTTCTTTCCGCTTTCTCCAACACAGTTAGCAGCTAGCAGTTAGCAACCAGTCAGTCCCATTATACTTGGTAATTTGACAAAAATGTTTTAAGTCATCAACTATGTGATCATCCCATCAAGAAAGGTATCTTTTATAAATACTTGTATACAGATGATAATGTTCTGCCTTTTGCATATCATGGGCTATCAGTGCCCTTTTCATCACTGGAAATAGTCATTAATTAGTGCCTTTAAATCCAATTAGGGAACCAATTCCAAGAATACTATAGCCAATTCAGAAAACTCATCTTTAAGAATCTGTTCCTCTAGAATTACTTTTCAGCACCAAATTCTGAATCAGATAAGTTTCTCCAGAGATATAAAACCAATAGGAAATAATATATACATAAATCACTATCTATCTGTTTTTAGGTTTATCTATATTTAGGTAAATGGATATTTATTTCTATGTATTAGGAATCTATTATTAGATTACTTATCTAAATAGGCACAGGTTTTAAGGAATTGGCTCACAAAACCATGCGGGCCAAGCAACTCTGAAATGTATAGGGCAGACTTGTAGGTTAAAAACTGGCAGAAATCAATGCGATAGGCTTGAGGAAGTATTTTTTCTTCTTGAGACACTTCAGTTTAAAAGTCAGGCCTTCTGGCACCGGGGTGGCTCAGTGGATTAAAGCCTCTGCCTTCGCTCACGTCATGGTCCCAGGGTCCTGGGATCGAGCCCCGAATCGGAAGCCCGCTTCCTCCTCTCTCTCTGTCTGCCTCCCTGCCTACTTGTGATCTCTGTCTGTCAAATAAATGAATAAAATCTTAAAAAAAAAAAAGTCAGGCCTTCAATTGATTGGATGAGACCCACCCACATTATTGAGGGTAATCTCCTTTACTTAAAGCAGATGTTAACCACATCTTGTAATACCATCACAACACCTAGATTAGTGTTTGATTAAATAGCTACAGTAGTATAGCCTAGTCAAGTTGACATATAAAACTAAGCAACACACATAATAAAGTTAGATTTCTCAACTAAACCTCACTTTCAGCCATACCAAAAACTTTTTGAACAAGAATATCTTATGTGCTCCAAAAAGGCAGTAAAATTCCAGTAGGACGACTTTGGTGAGTGGACTGGAAGAACATCCTTCTTCCAAGACTGGAGAAACAAACCTTCCACAAACCACCTCTCTTCTACCTCCAACAAAACCATTAGGCTTAGGAAGCTCTAAGATTGTATCTCCTTTTATGTTTCAAAAATGTGACCTTCAACTGCACAACAGAAATCATACTTTAAAATTACACTTCTGAGTGCTAGCACTTTGGAAACTAAGGACTTAAAAAGAGGAATGGTATCTACTGAATCTGTTGCTTACCTTTACTTTAGAAAACTTGCAAAGTTACTACTCCATTTTCTCACACTGACAAAAGTATAATCCAAACCAGGAGCATCCAAAGCATGCTGGGTGAATAATGAGCCAAATAATCAAAACAGTGCATAAAGAAATCTTATAAATGGACTGACTGAGATAAATCCTTTTATTTCCTTAAAAAAAAAAAAAAGAATTTTTAAAGCTTTTCTTGGCAGTTCATTCATTCAGTAAGCACCCAAGTATGCAAGACACTATTCAAGGCACTCATTGAACAAAATGGTGATTCTTTGCCTTGTTGGAACTCATACTATAGCAAGACAACATCTTAATCGAGTTATTTTCTCTCTGAACATAATACCAAGCATTAGGAAGTATCAGTTAATTTTCTGAAAATGTATTATGTTACAGAGCCAACTTCCAGTTCTGAGGCTGGCCTTCCAGCGGGCACTATTTCTTTATTAGCATAGATTCTGTTCTCTGGAGCCAGCCTGCCTGGGTCCAAATTCTAGTTCACTACTTCTCAGCTGCTACTTGACTTTGGCCAAGTTACTTAACCCTCATCTATAAAATCATCATGATCATCACCATGACCATGATGATCATCATCATCATAGCAACTACCCTACTGGATTACATAAGAATTAAATGAGTTCAAATATGTAAAGCACAGTCTGGCACACAGAAGGTACCAAAATATTAGCTATTATTTTAATTCAATATTCAGAAAACTAGATATTCGTCAAGTAATAATGGGGGAAAATAACATCAACAGTAATCTAAAAACAATTTTATCTGGCCCATTCACTCCTTCCATTACTACTACATTCAAGAGTTCTTCTATCTCAACTCAAACTGCATGACTTTCGGTTAAGTTTGATAAAAATCCCAAGATGTGATCTCTCTATATCCCATGCATGACATTAATTCATGATGGAGTTTATATAAACACACAGTTAAGAGGCTTTAAATCTAATCAAAAATTTTCTTAAGAAGTCAAAAATTAGATTCATTTCTTTCCCCAAAATTACAACAGCAATTATCTCAATACTTCAGCATCAGAACCACCAAATACGTGCTATGTCATCGCTTAGTTCTAGTGGATGGATATGGATACATACAATCTCTAGGACATATACCTTTGCAGTGGTCCATATACATGAACTGAAATTAATTCTCAACACAGCTCATTGCATATAATAAAAAGTACAGGCACAGTCATCTGAAATTGATGGCTCATCCTCATTGTTAAAAATAGGCCTCATTCTTGGTCCAAAGTTTATAAAGGGTCAACAACCTCAGAAAGGTTAATGCCCACAACTTGGAAATGACTAGATGGTAAACCACAGACTGCAAACGTCGCCATTCCTAAAGCGAAGTTTCATTAATATAACTATCCCCTGACAAGTAGGTAGGCCAGTAAAACACGTTTGCCAAACGGCTTTAAATGGGATCAGTTCTGGTAAAGAATTCAAGGTGAACTGTAATCTTAATCATGCCCCCTTTTTAAAATTGTAAATCTAATCACGCTGTTTTTACGCCATTAACGTGGAGAGGCGTTGAGGCACAACGTTAAAATTTACACGCATCAATGACCTTAGTTTACAGATAACAGTTTTGACCCTACTTATCTCGGGATGAAAGACCTGAACTATGGAGCTTCCGAGTTTCAGTACAGCAAGTGCCTTGGACTCTCTAGCAGAAATCTCAGGGGATGGACAACGCGCATTTTCTCCCCCAACCATCCTGTACGAGAAAGTCCAGCCAACACAGAATAACAATACCGTAGGGTTTCTCAAGAACAGGGATGGGCTGCCCCTCTCTCCAGATCTGACAGAAGCGAATGTCCTTCTTGAAGGGAGGTATGGCAGAGATTTCCCAAATATGGCAGTAAAGACCCGCCAGTCCCTAAGTAGTAAGATATTGCTCATTTTTAAAACAACTGCAAGGGCGGGGGCTCCCAGGTCCCCCCCCTCAGCCATCTTCTGACGTAGGTAATAGCAGAGAGTGAAAAGTTACAAAGCAGAAAGCTGAAAAACAGTCCCCCAAACAGGATTTGCCGAGCCACCGGCCTGCCAGAGAAGGGCGGGGGTGACCTCTTTCGGCCGCCAGGGGTGGTGGGCGGGCCAGTGTGGAGAACCCCCGCCCCGCGGACGGAATTACCAGCGTAGCCTAAGGAGCGCGGGGCGCGGGGCACGTGTCAGGTTCGTGCCCTAGTTCTTCTCCCCAACGTGCACCGGGGTTGAAGGTGCCCTCTGGTCCCCCCCACCCTGCGCAGTTCCTTAGAGGTCTTGGGCCCTGGCTACCTCTTAGGAGATTGAGGCCACCGCCGTTTCTCGCCGCACAGGCCGAAAGACAGCTCTTCTAATGGCACTCACCAGAGTGACCTGATCGAGCGTGGGTCAGGGTGCCGGAACTCCAGGGGCTCAGGCGAACGTTCGCTCCCCGCCCCTACCGCCCGCACCCTCCTGGGCCCTCCAGCCGCGCCCACTAACAACGTGCTTGCTACTGTCCGTGCGGCTCCGCGCGTCCCTCAGCAGGCCCCCGCGCGCGGCACGACGGGACTCGTAGTTCCGGCGCGAAGGTCGAGAGACCCTCCACTCGCAGCGGAGAGCGGCGTCACGTGACCGTCCACTCCCCGGAAGTGGCGTAACAACACACGCGTGGCGCCGACCGCCGCTTCCGCAAACAGAATTGTAGATGGCTGTGTGGGTAAGTGTGGTGTCTGGAACTCTGGCCATTCTTCTTTGTCTTTAGTCCCTCCGTCGCCCTCGCGATGGAAGGGGCGCTCCCAACTCCTGACATGGGCTCGCTTCGCGCTAGTCCTGTTCCTTCAGTACCGTTCGCTGGAGCTTTTTTTGTGCACTCAACCCGAAGCTAAGTGGGCAGTACTTGTGGGAGTCGGCGTGCTCTGCCGCTCATTCAGACCGACCGAGCCTTACACCCGAGAGCGGGTGCAGCACTAAGAGCTGTCTCGGGCCGCACCTCGGCGGTGCTGAGAAGGCAGGCTGGGGGAGAGATTGTTGGATCCCAAGTAGCGTCTGTGTTGTCTTGAGCTGCGGATCGGAAATGTGAGCTGGAGGTTTAGTAAGAGCTAGGCCGCGCCAGTGACGGAAGAGGGTGATTTTGGCTGAAGATTTCCCTTCTCGCCTCTGTTGCGTCCTCTTAGGTCTCCCGAGTGGACCCCCGTCTAGCTAACGGGTCAGAGTGTAAGGGTTATCCTGCTTGAGGTTAAGCCTCGGGGTCCTGAGGGCTCGGTCGTTCTCTGAGAAACTGAAATGATGGAGACGTGACCTGCCTCAGAGGTGTGACTGTAAAGTCAGGTCGAAATGCCTGTTTGGGTATTTAATGCATTTCCATCTCGTTGTCAGTTTAATCATTACCCTGAGCTCCTTCCTTGAGGATTCTGAGGGGCAGCTCAATTTAGTTGAGAGTTTATTCATTATTGCACTTTGATTCCGTTTTTAACCTTCTTACCCATTTCTGCGGTCCTTTAAAATTCTGTGTGGTTTATTCTGACCTAGACATTTGATAATTTGGTGGCCAGTATTACTACATAATCATTTTAAGTGGTTATACTGAAAATTATGTTTCTGGGTGTGTGTGTGTGTGTGTGTGTGTGTGTGTGTGTAATCTTCCTAGTTTGGCACGTCTTGGTATTTTGTTACCTACACCTTGGGTAGTGAAAACTAATATCCCTTGAAACCCTTCCTGGTTTATAAAGACTTGTTTTTACCCATTCTCTTAAGCAACTTCATTTCTTGTTCTATTCCTTCACTCAAAAGACTTTTCGCCCACCTTTTTTTAACTTTCCGGTTTTGAATTTTGTTGAATCTTACCAGTTTTTGGACTTTTAATCTCCCTTCTCCATTTGGTTGGAATAATACAGCCTAATGTTTTATTTCATTTTATTTTTTTAAAAAGATTTGTTTATTTACTTGACAGAGAGATCTCAGGTAGGTGGAGAGGCAGGCAGAGAGAGAGAGAGGGAGGAAGCAGGCTCCCGGTTGTGCACAGAGCCCGATGCTGGGCTAGATTCCAGGATCCTGGGACCCTGACTTGAGCCCCCCAGGCGCCCCACAGCCTAACATTTTTAAAATGGTATATAGATTGTAAGATTCTTGAAGACTAACCACATAGTGCCTTATTGAGATCCTCTGTAGTTGAAGTATAGTAGAATTGTCAAATGACCGAATAAGTTCCTGTTCCATAGTTTACTTATTTCTCTCTCCCTTCCATTTTACTCATAAGCCTATGAACATTTGAAGGAGACTTAATAGTCATTAAGTTGCAGACTGGGTTTTGAAACTTCTTGTCGAAAGCTATTTCTGCTGTCTTCACTTTCTAATTCTGGCACCCATTATGAAATAAGGATTTCAGAAGTTAACTGCAGGTTCCCAGACTTTTCCTGTTCTTGGTGCCTTAGTCTCTGAATTTTTATTTTTTTAGTATCACTAGGTCAAAAGAAATACCCACCAGTTCTGCTTATTAAGTAGTTTAATCCAAAGAATTTAGTATTTATGTCTTAATAACTACTTAAGAAATAATACACACGTTGAAAGGAAAAAATGTTGGTGTTTAATTTTTTGTTAACCATCAGTGCTTACTAACGGGATGTGTACACCTATTGGGTACTGCACAGTTTCTCAAGCTTTGAAATAAGATTTGACCTTGCCAACTTCATTTCCCGTTTCACATTGATTTCCTGTGGTGCCACCAAAATCTCAGCTTCACAAGTTCTGATAGCATTGAAAGGAATGTAGTGTGGTCTATTCAGTTGACACTGTGCTCTATTTGAAGCTGTATTTGTGGTATCTTCCATATGTCAGATACCAGGGTTTCCCTTAAAATTTTAAAGTGTCCTGCTGTGCCTGTACAAGTTTGTTATAGTGTCCAGCTCACAATTTGGGAACCAAGGCTATAAATTGAGGATCAGAATAGAAATGGAACTAGTGCTTGTGTAATGCCCTCCCCCCAACTTATCAGTCAGTTTCAATGCCAGTAATGACTTTTATGGGTAAGATTGTGTGTATGTTTAGGCATTATAATTAGTACTTCCATATATTCAGAGATTCATCTGTAACATATATCAGTTAATGTTTTCAGTATTCTCACTGTAATGAGATTTTTTAAAAAACCCTAGTTGGTTACTGAAATGAAATGGCTGGCTTCTGGTTAAAATTGATTTAAAGTTTCAGTACTCGTGTTTACCAGTAATACCACATTTTTGCCATTCCAGTGTTAGTTCATGAAGTTTTACTGTCTGTTTAAGTAAGCAAAAATGGAAAATTCTGCAAAAGCAGAGGAGTGTGGAAAGATCTCTCTTGAAGAGGCAAAAGCATCAGTCGATTTGGAAACAGAATCTTCATTCAGTATTAATGAAAACACAACCACTCCTGAGACTGGCCTTTCTGAAAAGGCTTCTATCTGTGGACAAGTAGACTCACCAAAAAAGAGAAAAATGGAATTTGAAGATGATCTTATAAAGGAAAGTTCTAGTTGTGGGGAAGATACTCCAACCAAGAAAAGGAAACTTGATGCTGAAATTGTCCCAGAGGAAAAAGGTTCTGGTGATGATGAAGGCATTTCAAGGAAAAGAAGAATGGAAACAGATGATTTTCCAAAAGATGAACCTTCTACTGGAGATAGCACACAGAAAAAGAGAAAAATAGAACTTGAGGATGTTCCTGAAAAGCAAAAAGTATGTTGAATGTATTTTTTTATTCATAATGGGATGTGTCATTGAAAAGTGGAACTGTTGTGAATATTTTTTATTTAATCTTAAACCTTAAGAATGTTCTATTACTAATAGATAATGTCTTAAGATAGAGTAGGCTTTTAACTCCTGTAATTCAGTTGCTTTTATTTAGGTGAAACTTAATGCTAATTGAGATAATTTTTGTTATTTAAGAACTTATTTCACTAGAAACCTGAAAGCTAGTTTTTATAATTTGCTTTTTCTCAGTGTTTTAAAAAAGACAAGTGTTAAGTTCCAAATGATACACTTTTTTTACTTTTTTATTATGTGTTCATCACTTTCCTGTGTCAGAAATAGAGATTGTGATTTAAAAGATAAATTTCAACATTACACCCCCTTTAATGTGATTCCTTTAACTATATTGTTTCCAGCTTCTCACTGGGGTAGTTACCTAAGCCTGATATTTTGGATGGGTAGTGTAGAACAAGGGACAGCAAGTTATTTTCATCTGGGAATATTATATTACACAGGAATCTGAGGCAGAAGATGAGTTTGGATGGAAGGAGTACTTTAGTGAATGAGTAAAAGTTCTGGCATCAGTCCTGGAGAGTAAAGTGTTAGGCCAGGCTTTTGCCATTGGTACGGTGTGAATCCTTGTAACAGAGAAGAGCTTGTATTATACACAGTTTTCAAACTTTACCAGCAGCAAGACCCTTTATTCCAAGTAAAAATATTAACCCTGATACATCAGACAGGTAAAAGATGAAGCACTTTGGTTGAACAGAGAAGTGTGGGAATTTGAAGCCCTTTATAAACTGTGGCATTTTTACAGAATGCTTGATGTCTTAGGTAGGTAGCCCAAATGGAAACTGTTGGAATACATTAAAAGAAAAAAAAAAACAAAAAACAAAATATTGACCCTGAACATAGCTTAATGAGTTCTAATTCCTTTGTGTGTGTTATCTCATTTAATGCTTACATCAATTTTACATAATAATATAAAAAATATAACTTGTTCCTATTTTATTCTCTTGTAGGAACCCAATCCACTGACTGACATTTATTGAATTGAATAAATCAGAACTCTGGAAGAGTACTGGTTTTATTTAGACATTGAGACCAAAATGATACAGATGAAAGATCAAGATGAAAATCTTAAACCAAGAGATGTTTTTAAAAATAGGGAACAGGAGAGAACAAATCTTATGTGTGATTATAATTAGTGGGATTTTTGTCATCCATCCCATTGCTTATTCAAGTTTACCAATTTCATTTGTATTTTATCCTTATATAGGTCAGATGCTCTTTTAGCTTATTTTTGCCATGTTCTGATTCTTAATTTTGTTTCATTCTTTTATTTTCAGAAGTTAGAAGAGGGACACAGTTCGGCTGTGGCTGCCCACTATAATGAACTACAGGAAGTTGGTTTGGAGAAGCGTAGCCAAAGTCGTATTTTTTACCTAAGAAACTTTAATAATTGGATGAAAAGCGTCCTCATTGGTATGATTGATTGATTTTTGATTTATAGCTTGGAGTTTTTTATTTCTGCTTATGTTTCATTTTTTTTCCCAAATGATTACTCATATGCTAAATTGTTAAGTCTTTCCTTCCTGTTTATTAATTACCAAGTCTTGACTTCATAAAACTGGAGCAACAATTAAAACTAGACCTTCAAGATAATTCTTTTCATATTTACTTTTGGACTACATAAGATATATGAGTTTAATTGATATTAAGTTCATAAGTTAATTGGGCTTTCAAAAGGCAGTATGCTCCTTTTATACGTAAGATTATCTAGTGCTATTAAGTAATTATTCTATTTTACTCTTAATAGTTTTAGAACAGTGATATAATGTTGGATTAAGTATTCAGCTTCTAGTAAGTCAAGATAATGGGCAGGGTCATGATTTTTCATCTCTAGACCTTTAATGAGTCAAAAGGTCATGTGGAAATTTTTCATTGTACTTGTTTTTCTTGTGAAGTGTCTAGGGAAAAATAAAGTTTACTTTGAGACTTGATGAAGACGTTCAACTTTTTGGAGCCTGCATTTTATTTATGGCAACTCATCTTTAGAATTAAAATGGAAATCTTTGGTAAAAATCTGATTCAGAATATATTTATTGCTTTGTATATCTAGTCAGATTCCTTATGTGAGTTTAGAGATTTTTTTTTTAGATTTTATTTATTTGTCAGAGAGAGAGAAAGAGCACAAGCTGGGCGAGTGGCAGTCAGAGAGAGAAGCAGGCTCCCCACTGAGCATGGAGCCCAATGTAGGGCCTTGAGCTGAAGGCAAGTGCTTAACAATTGAGTCACCCAGGCGTCCCAAGTTTAGAAGATTTTTAAAAGCCAGTGGGTTTTGAAGTTTTTTAAGTAAGGTTTTTGGGTTGTTTGGTTTTTTTTTTTAAAAAGCCAGCCTCAGATAAAGTGAAAATGCTTTCATGGTTACACTGGAAAGAATAAGGTGCTAATTATGGGCACTTCCTACTAGTTTTGATGATAATTTACTAATTCTTATTTTACTTATTTATTTAAAGATTTTAAAAATAATCTTTGCACCCAACATAAGGCTTGAAATTAAAACCCCAAAATGAAGAGTCACATGATCTACAGACTAAGCCAGCCAGGCGCCCCAATAATTTACCTTTTTTTTTTTTTTAGACTTACTTATTTTATTTTAGAGCGAGAGTGAGAAAAAGAGCACAAACAGGAGGAGTAGAGGAAGAGGGGGAGAGAGAGAATCTCAAGCAGACTCCCCGCTGAGTTCAGAGCCTGACACCAGGGCTCGATCCCACAACCCTGAGACCATGGCTTGAGCCCAAATCAAGTTAGATGCTTAATTGACTGAAACATCCAGGCTCCCCAATAATTAAAGATACATTATTCATTCTGAATAGTATTAGGAATGGGAACTAGGGTCATTATTTTGAACACATACTAATATTTTCTGTCTCACTTTGTTTTTAATATTCGTGTTTTATTACAGAAATATGATTTATTTGTCTCTACTAGTTTTCAGCTAGGGTAATTGAATGTTGGCTCGTCAACCCCTCCCCTTTTATTTTTAAGGTTAGTATTGTGGCATTTTTAATCTATACTTCTAAGGTAATCTATGGACTCTAGTCCTAATTTCTTTTCATTTTTTCTTTTCCTCTTTTCCTCATCATCCTCAGTAATATAGATAGCTTCTAGGGTATTTTTTTCTGATGTGTCATTTATTTATATGTTTATTCATTGAATAAATATTTTAAGTTCAGCCATATTTTTCACATCATTAGTTGTATTATTTTTATAATCAGGGAAACAGGTCATTTTTTAAAAGTCTTAAGTCAAACTTAGCAAAAATTTTTCTCTCCATGTATTTATACTATTCTTTCCTCCTTCAGCTGTTCAAGCAACTCCCTTCATGGGTGCATTGCTATCTGCACCTGTCTTTCTGGTCCTGGTGTAATCAGTGTGGTCTATGCTACTTCTTTCTCTGGCTTTTAACCTTTCTCTTCTCAATGCCCATTCTTGGTCATTCATTTTTTTCTTTCTTGTTTGTACAGCTTAGTAACTCTTGAATGTGATAAAGGTATCTCTGAGTAATGTTTCATAATGATTTTCTCTCTTACTAGTCTTACTGTATGGAAATAAAGAGATGTTACAGTCGTTTTTTACTTATTCCGTATTTGTTAATGCTATTTTTTAAAAAAGATTTATTTATTTTAGAGAGTGCATGTGTGTGTGCTCGTATGGATTGGGGGAAGGGCAGAGGGAGGGAGAGAGAGAGAGAATCCTCAACCAGATCCCCTACTGAGCTTGGAGACTGATATGCGGCTCAATTCCAAGACCCTAGATTATGACCTGAGCCAAAATCAAGAGTTGACCAGTTAACCAACTGAGCTACCTGGGTACTCTGTTATGCTTTTTTTTTTTAAGATTGATAGCAGAACGTTAAATATAGAACATTTGTGCTTCTATTGAAATTATTTTAAGGTCCTATGGACAGTGAAAGCCAGAAATATTCATATAGAATATATATATATATATATATATATATATATATATTTTAGATTTTGTTTATTTATTTTAAGAGAGAGAAAGCAGGTGGTGGGAGGCAGAGGGAGAGGGAGAAACAGCCTTTCCGCTAAGCAGGGAACTTGACCCAGGGCTTGATCCCAGGACCCCAAGATCATGACCTGAGCCAAAGTTAGATGCTTAACTGACTGAGCCACCCAGGCTCCCTGTGAATATTTTAGCAGTCAAAATGGTACACACATGAAATAGGAAATGTTAAACACAGAGTAATAGAGGAAGAGTAGATCTACAAATTTGTATTATATCAGGTTTTAGAATTGCTGAATACTTCAGTTGTCTAAGAATACTAACATGCCTTTAACTGATATTTGAACCATTTGACTATTGATGTATGGGGTCCTACTAATACTATTCATTGGTTATCAAGGTGATTTGGTAGATTGGGATGAAAGATTTCATTTTTTTGGAGTGCTTTAAGAATTTTCATCACAGTAAAATTGAGAGGTATGTATAGTTTTTGGACTAGTTCTTGTATTGGTTTTGGTGGTAAGCCTGACATCTTTTATAAAAGTCAGGCACTCTTATTATTCCATAATTATTTTGAATTAGTTAGGTATATTATAAGCTAAATGTTTAGTTTTTAGAAAGAGAATACTACAAAAAGTGAGTAATTTTTTTTCATATGAACAAGTGTTGAACTTCCTTGTATTAATTAGAATTTAAAATGTCTGCTATTCAGTGTTTAGTCAAATTCTAAAAATAATCTTCACAAACCTATATGAACTTTCTAAAATATCAGACATATATTCTGATATAAATGAAATGTTCACCAGAAGTTACGAATTAACTACATAAAAGAACATGTAATAGTTTATAATAATGTCAGGCAGGTGTTAGTAGGTATTAGGTGTAACAAACAGTTCATGCTGTAGTAAAAATGGAGAAATGATTATTATGACATTTTTCTCTTTTAGGGGAATTTTTAGAAAAGGTACGACAGAAAAAAAAACGTGATATCACTGTTTTGGACCTGGGATGTGGTAAAGGTGGAGATTTGCTCAAGTGGAAAAAGGGAAGAATTAACAAGCTAGTTTGTACAGGTAAGATAATAATGACATGGGAAAGAATAATTTGTGATCCATCAGGTAATTGGAAAATAAACAGAATCTCAGTATCACATGACACTAAAATATCTTAGAAGAAGATATCTGTGGCTGTGTTTGAGATGGGTGTTTTTTCAAATGAGTTTTGAGATTTTACTGATGGTGTTACATAGTATAGTTAATGAGCCCAGGATAACTTGTCCTCCCTAAAAGGAGGGAAGTAATCAAAGGTGGAGTCATGTAGTCATGTGTAAAGCACAAACTTGAAACTTCCACTGGGCAAAGATAGGACAGTTTCATCATCAAAAAGAATAGTGATTTCAGTGGATTGAAACACATCAAATAAAAGAAAAAAACCTGTTGTTCACCCTTGGAGTAAGCTAGGAAACTTATTCATCATTCTGCAATTCCTAAATTAATGGTTGGGGTATCTTCCTTACCCGATGTGAACTGTATTTCAAGATGACCAAATGGTTGAAAAGGGAAATTCCACTCTATTAAAAACTCAGAATGAATAAGTGCAGTAGCACTGATGAAAGTCACTATTTTCCATCTTTGATGAAATGATAGATCTAAGCAACAATCATAAAAAGTTGCTAAAGCTATTAGGTGAGAGAGGTTGATGGAATTTAGTAACTGAATGAATCAAGCACCTGAACCCACTAATCAGCCTAATACTAAAGTGGGACAAGCAGATGTTATATTCTTCCAATGAGGTGAAGTACATACCACCTGTGAAGTTACCTAAATTAGCACTTAACTTTTTTGGTTTTATAAACACTGTATACCCTTATTTTTAAGATTGGGGACCACAGGGGCTCCTGAGTGGCTCACATGGTTAAGCCTCTGCCTTTGGCCCAGGTCATGATCTCAGGGTTCTGGGATCGAGCCTCGTATCAGGCTCCCTGGTCAGCGGGAAGCCTCCTTCCCCCTTGCTCTCTGCCTGCCTCTGCCTGCTCGTGATCTCTCTCTCTCTCTCTCTCTCTATCAAATAAATAAATAAAATCTTTAAAAAAAAAAAAAAGATTGAGAACCACAGAAAGGTACTGTATATGTGGCTATAGCTGTTGATTATAGAAATTAAAATTGAGAATTAAAATAGTATTTTTATTCATTAAAACATAAAGTTTAGCAAGAAGACTGGCACTTAAAATATTTTTCCAAATACTTTTAGAGTCTGGAATAATAGGAGACAACTGGGTTTTCATACCTGTTTCTGCATTCACTGTGTTGAGATGTGTTATTTGAAAAGTTGTAAGATGAAGGGCTACTTTAACAGTCCTTTCAGATAATTGAGCATATTCATATTTCATACTGTATCCAAACTTCACAGGTAGTAGTTCCTTAAAGATAGTTACAATGTAGCATCTGAATCTGTGTCAGTGAAATTTTTGTATTCTATTATACTTAAATCCATTGGTCTGTCTTGTGCTTTGAATGGATTTTCTGCCCTGCAAGATTTTGTGATATTTGGAAAATAATGTTCACTAAAGTTATGCAGATCTTCTAAATGTTGACATCAAGAAATCACATTTTTTTAATATTAACGCCAATCAGAAAAGTTTTGAGTATTGGGAAGACACCCAGCCCATGGTGGTAGAAGCAAGTGTTTCAAGTTGTAATTCTCACTTGAAATCTCACTTGATTCATTTTCAAGAAAATGTCTGCCAGATTATAAAGTCTAAATAACCAGTTTGTCTGTCAGTGTTGCTTTCAAGTGAAAACACTTGACTGTGAAAAAAACAAAACAAAACAATGAGATACCACCTCACACCAGTCAGAATGGCTAAAATTAACAAGTCAGGAAATGACAGATGCTGGCGAGGATGCAGAGAAAGCGGAACCCTCATACACTGTTGGTAGGAATGCAAGCTGGTGCAACCACTCTGGAAAACAGCATGGAGGTTCCTCAAAAATTTGAAAATAGAGCTACCCTATGACCCAGCAATTGCACTACTGGGTATTTACCCTAAAGATAGAAACGTAGTGATCCAAAGGGGCATGTGCACCCGAATGTTTATAGCAACAATGTCCACAATAGCCAAGCTATGGAAAGAACCTAGATGTCCATGAACAGATGAATGGATAAAGAAGATGTGGTATATATATATATATATATGTATATATATATACACACATACACAATGGACTACTATGCAGCCATCAAAAGAAATGAAATCTTGCCATTAGCGACAAAATGGATGGAACTAGAGGGTATTATGCTTAGCGAAATAAGTCAGACAGAGAAAGACAATTATATGATCTCCCTGATATGAGGAAGTTGAGATGCCACGCGCAGGATTTGGGGACTAGGAAAAGAATATATGAAACAAGATGGGATCGGGAGGGAGACAAACCATAAGAGACTCTTAGTCTCACAGAACAAACTGAGGGTTTCCGGGGGGAGGAGGGGAGGGAGAGGGTGGTGGGTTATGGACATTGGGGAAGGTATGTGCTATGGTAAGTGCTGTGAAGTGTGTAAACCTGGCGATTCACAGACCTGTACCCCTGGGGCTAATAATACATTATATGTTAATAAAAAATAAAAAATTATATAAAGAAAAAAAAGTGGCCAGTATAGCTCACAACACAGTCACACCAGTCCTGTTCAGACTTCACTAGGGAGCACAGATGTTCTGTTACTTTCCATTTCATTACACAGAATATTAAAAAAGAGCCAAGACTTAATAAAATCAACTGTTACTGCTTTATCAAGAACATTTTAAAATGAAATTGGTTTTTCCTCCATGCTAGTTTATAATAGTGAAGAAGATATCAAGTATTACCTGTATCATTTGGTACACTACTAGCTTGTATTCATGATAAGGTGCCAGCTTTACTTTCCAGTGCTTTTGCAACATCATTGCAAATCCCACCACAGGAAAAAGCAAGTAACTTTTTATTAAGAAAAAATAAACTTGATATTTTCAAAGCTGGGCCTTGATATTTTCAAAGTTGGGCCTATAGTTTACATTTTATAATTCAAATTGGAGTCTAAACTTTCTGCATTTAACTTGGAATAAGCATTTAAAAATCATGGTAGAACTTTTCTTTTATCACTATCTATTGAGAGGGCTTTTTATCTTTTTGAAAAATAATAAGGCACTTACATTGGAAGAGATACTTTTTGTTTTAAAGGAAATAGACCTTTTTTGCTCTTACTAAGGATAGATTTCTTGCTAAATGTCTAGATTTGAACCATCTTAGCATTTACATCTTATCTCTGTGGGCCTTTGTTGCCAGTTACTAACGCCTGTCCTACTTCCAGATATTGCTGATGTTTCTGTCAAACAGTGTCAGCAGCGGTATGAGGACATGAAAAATCGTTGTCGTGATAACGAATATATTTTCAGTGCAGAATTTGTAACTGCTGATTGTTCAAAGGTACGGAATGTTTTTCAGTTTGTCAATTTATGTTTAATATTTTTAGTTTGGCTGAGTGATGTGTTTAAAAAGCAGTTAGTTCTTTTAGAATGTACTTTGAAACACTATAAGTCTCAGGACATGTATTTTCAGTTTCAGTTAGAAATTCTATTAATGATAAATTTCCTTAGATGACCCACTGAGTACTTCTGGGGGATTTTTACTTCTAGTAATCTGAAGTTTAGAAATCATTTGTTGCTTTTCTATTCAGACAAGATTTATTTTCCAGTATTTTAAAATAGAACTGAACTTACATTTTGTTTACCTTGTGATTTATTAGGGTAGTTTCCCAATATATCAGAATCTGATGTTTTGCACTTTCCACTTGTTTCTGAATTTCTTAACTATAAAGTTTAATAATTACAGAGGCGTTATGAAAGTGAGAAGGAAAAATGGTAGTATACTGCTAGAATGTTGGAAACCTTTAAAAACACTGGCACTTTTAAAAAGTATCCCAAAGGCCAGCTTTGTGAGTGTTTGGTTTTTTTAAATCACAGTTATTGTTTGATATTTTACTTTAGCCTTGAAGTAAAGCCAAATAAAAGCATCAACTCTTTTAAATGTCATATTTGGTTGATAGATTTTGAAACATGATTTCATCCTTAGTTTTTAAATTACCTTGAAAATGGGAATCAAATTCTGTTGAACCAGAAGGAAAAGATCATTTCATTGTGGACCTCATTATACATAATGAGAGAAAGAATAGGTAGTTGGGAGGACATATCTACTTTATTTTAAGGACCCTAATTCTAGAAATTAATTGGCAAAAAAGTTTTTATATTGTAGTTAACATCAAAATCCTGACCCATTTTAATTTTTAATTTTGTTTCAGGAACTTTTGATTAACAAATTTCGTGACCCAGAAATGTGCTTTGACATCTGCAGTTGTCAGTTTGTCTGTCATTATTCATTTGAATCCTATGAGCAGGCTGACATGATGCTCAGAAATGCTTGTGAGAGACTGAGCCCTGGAGGTTATTTTATTGGTACTACTCCCAATAGCTTTGAACTAATGTAAGTGCTTTTGATATATTGTTGTTTATAAGATACTCAGAATTAGGCTTATTGTAAAGTAGCAAATGTTTATCAGAAATAGAGTTCATAAAACATGCCATGTTGATCTTATAAGGGCTGAATACTTTGATAATGTATTTGAGTAGATACTCAACATTTAAGGTTAAAACGTAGATTTACAGATGAATCTTTAAAACATCTTTATGGGTAAATTGGAGACCTATGCTATACCCAGCCAGAGGCTGTAGTGCTACTCAAAGACGTAACTAGTAGTCACGATAATGAAGTGAAGCCTGTTTCCAGCCTAATTTTATTAGTGAGCATGTGAATGATCTGTTAATGTATTGCTTCTTAAAAGTAGTTCAGATCCAGTTAAAAAGCTGATCAGGTATCTTTTTAAAATTGCATCTTGTAGTTTTTTCACATGCATAATCTTATCAGAATAAGTCTGAGCTAATAAAGCTTTAATCTTTTTATTTTGGTTTGGGGATAACCTTTAATAGAAGACGCCTTGAAGCTTCAGAAACAGAATCATTTGGGAATGAGATATATACTGTGAAGTTTCAGAAGAAAGGAGATTATCCTTTATTTGGCTGCAAATATGACTTCAACTTGGAAGGTGTTGTGGATGTCCCTGAATTCTTGGTCTATTTTCCATTGCTAAATGAGTAAGAATGTCATTAATCTGTTACTTTTCTCTTTTTGCCTTAAGAGAAAGAAACAAAATTAGTATTTTTGTTCATTCCTTATTTTAAATGGAAACCAAAGAAAAAGTATAGCCTTGTAAAAAGAAAAAAGAGAAACTAACCTCAAGCTCAGGTTTATGCCGTAGCTTCTTATACCTTGCTTATTTAGTTTTCTTTTAACCATGGAATTACTTTATCCTGTAGATAAGAAAGGGAGACTTTGTTGTTGCCTTCATCTTGTGGCAGAAAATACCTGGCATTGAAAATAGTGAAATGTATTTTTTTAAACTGTTAGTAACTTTGTAATATAAATGAGTCTTCATAAAGCAAAACTCCTCCTTTGATGAGGATAGGTATTGAAAGTTGTTTTACATTTCACTATAGCTTTGAACTTTCGTACGTCACATAGGCAGTGTTGATAATAAGATCCTGATTCAAGAATGTATTCCACTCATGCACCTGGTTCTAGGTGTCCTCTAGCCACTCAGGTGCCTTTAAAATGAAAGATTTTTTTAAATGCTAGGAAGCCCTAGCAATTTTTGTACTTAATTTGCTTAATGGTGATACTCATGTATAGTCACAAATCATCACTATAATATAAATTTTTTAAAGACTATTTAACAGTTACACATTCAGTGAGACAGGATCTGAAAAATGCATAGGATTCTGAGATATTCTTTTGCAGTTTTATTAAACTGAACAAAAACATAGTTAGCTTTTGTATGGCAAACCTATTCAAATTGGACAAATTGAGTCTTAGTTCTTTGTAATTTTGCTATTTCTAAGGTGTACAACTTGATTTTATTTCTGAAGGCTTATTTTGGAGACTTATGGTAGAAAGTGAACTGCCTAGAATAAAAGAGACTCTTAACTTACATTGTCTTTCCAAGAAGGGTTAATTCAAATTATGGGGAGCACTGTCTTACATATGCCTCTTACATACATATCCCAGTGGCTCTCACACATATTCTTTTTCATTGTCCTTGCATCTCATAAGCCTTCTTGTTGACTATTTAAGAGTTATTTTCCCTTCATCTCCTCCTCTACCTTCTACCTGAGATAATCCTCCAGACTCCTTATGTTGTCAACAAATACAGATACTATAAACTTTGACAAATGCAGTAGGAAAAAAACAGTATAACAGGGAGATCTCATGTAATTGACTTATTTAAGGAATCCACCTGTGAAGAAGTGATGTTTAAGTCAACATCTAAAGGATGAAAAGAAGTTTGCCAGTTGAAGACTAGAAGGGAGAATGTCCCAGGTATAGGAACAATATATGTGAATGAGCTGAAGGCAAACCATTGTGTGGGTTGTAAGGAATCGGGGCCCAAGTGGCGCAAGATGAGACAGCATTGTTATTATTATTTTTTTTAAATAAGGTCTGTGCCCAGTGTGGATCTTGAACTCATGACCCTGAGATCAAGAGTCACATACTGTGTAGTTGTATGGACTGAGCCAGCCAGGTACCCCAAGGAACCATTTCTTATAGATGAGTGCATTAGAGGCCATGCAAAAGGCTTTTGAATTGTGTTCTATTAAGTGGGCTAGAAAGCCACTGCAGGGCGTAGATGAGGGAAGTGACATGTATGTATTTTTTTGAAAGCTCAGTCTGGCTGTAGTTGGAAAATTCATTGAGGGAGAATAAGAATGAAAGCAGGGAAACAAGCAATGTAGTATAGCTTAGTGGTGGTGATAGTTAAAGCAAGATGGTGGCCAATGAAGTGTTAAGAACTTCTTGAAGAATATTTTATAGGTAAACAGAGGATGTAGTGATGTGTGCAACATTGGAAAGAGGATGGTGGCATGGAGAACTCTGAGGTTTCTGGCATGAATCATGAGATAGATTTACTAAAGTAGCAAAGATTGGCAGAACAGTCTAGTGGGGTTCAGCCTTGATTTGGAAGTTGGAGAATACCTGTGACGCATCCTGGTGGAGATTTCTAGGAAGCAGTGGAATAAATGAGATGACAAGAGAGAGCTGAGCTACAGATGACTGTTGGCATGCTGTGTGAAGTCAGGAAAGGGAAAATGAGTAATGCTCTGGGCCAAACTTGAGAACATTAGAAGTTAGGTAAAAGAAATTTGTAGAACAAACTGTGCAGAAGCAGCCCAAGATGTGGTTTAAAAATTAATACTGTATCTTGTCAGAGAATCAAAGAGATGAAAGAGGCTCTTTTAAGAAGGAATGGTAGCTGTCCTTAATGCCACTGTGAGGGATCAAGTTAAATAAAATGGAATTAATAGAAAAGTGTTCCTTATAGATGTTCATCCCCATCTCATAGCTTTCATTTTATTTCCTGACCTATTTGTTACAGTAATAGAGTTTCCTGTGACCCACTGAGATTTAGGATGCATGTTATCTTATAGATGTAATTATTGGCATGTTACTCTTCGTTCATTTTGTATTCTCCTGTTGTGAATTTATAATAGTTTTTTGATGATCCCCAGACATTGTCACTGTTATGTGAAAGTAAACTATAGAGGAATTATAAATATTTTGGAAACATTTTCATTAAGTAATCTGTTTTGGACAGAATGGCAAAGAAGTACAACATGAAACTAGTCTACAAAAAAACATTTCTGGAGTTCTATGAAGAAAAGATTAAGAACAACGAAAATAAAATGCTGTTAAAACGAATGCAGGCCCTAGAGGTAGGTGTTTAGAAAAGTTTAAACATTCCAGGTCTCGGTAAACTTGTTTAACTGTTTCTGGGATTCCTTTCAAGGCTATATAGATGCTCAATATTTATATAAATCGCAGATTATTTTGTATCACTATAGACTCTTCAGCATCTAGGACAGAGCTCATTACAGAAACTTTCCTTGGTGGGTACTCAGGAAATACTTGAATGAATGAAAGAGTGAGTGAGCAGTGTTTCCATCAAATTCTATTTTCTGGATAGTATTGCTTTTAAATAGGATTTCTTAACCTTAAGGCTATTGGCATTTTAGACTTTAATTTCTTTGTTGTTGGGCACTATTCTATTCACACTAGGACATTCAACAACATCTCTAGCATCTGTTGACTAGATTTTAGTAGCACCCCTGCCCCCAGTTGTGACATTCAAAAATGACCCCAGACATTACCAAATGTCCCCAGGGGTGCATTATTGCACTACTTCTTCACAGGATTGCCCTTTCGTTAACATTACTCATTTAAAAATCTTCCTGGCCAGCGTCTATGTTGAGATCATACCATGCCTAATTTTGTTCTTTGCTGACTATCTAGCAAAATTCTGGTCTTTTAGACTATATTGTTGCTGGGACCTGCTTCTGGACTCCTTCGTGCTTTCCCTAATTGTAGCAATGACAGTTTCTATTCAGGTTTTAAATATAGTGGATAGCCATGGACTAGTTTTCCTTACGTCCTTTTTCAGTATTTAATTAGTCTAAAATGGTGAGTGAACATTTTTATTTTATTTTTAGATTTTTTTAAATTTTTATTTATTTGACAGAGAGATCACAAGTAGGCAGAGAGGCAGGCAGAGAGAGAGGGGGAAGCAGGCTCCCCACTGAGCAGAGAGCCCGATGTGGGGCTCAATTCCAGGACCCTGAGATCATGACCTGAGTCGAAGGCAGAGGTTTCACCCACTGAGCCACCCAGGCGCCCCAACATTTTTATTCTTGATCAACAGGATCATATTAATCAACTGATCATTGAACTTCTTCAGAGAGTTCATTCAACTTAGAATTTTTTTAGAGTACTTTAAGCATACTCATTATTTTGCTAATTACCCCACAAAGTAGGCAAAACAGTGACCATCCATATTTTAAAATGGGCAGTCTGAGGCCCAGAGAGGATATGTGACTTGTTCAAGGTTACAAAGCTATTAACCTTCATACTTTCTTTAGTTTATATAGGTGATTTTATTTTTAAAGATTTTATTTATTTATTTGACAGACAGAGATCACAGGCAGGCAGAGAGGCAGGCAGAGAAAGAGGAGGAAGCAGGCTCCCCACCAAGCAGAGAGCCCGATACAAGGGCTCAATCCCAGGACCCCGGGATCAGGACCCGAGATGAAGGCAGAGGCTCAACGCGCTGAGCCACCCAGGCGCCCTGAGGAAGCGTCCATTTTAAATCCTAAATTATTTTTTGAAAACATTAAACCACTAAAATGTTACATTCATCATTAGTTGTATTTCCTATATTTTAGAATTAAGAATATTTGTATTTACTTTATGTTAGCAGGAGAAGCTTGTTTTTATTTTGAGGGAGAATAGAAAACTAGAAAAAGTGTGTGTATACAAATCAACACACACACACACACGCCTGTAGGGTGTCGTCTTTCCTGGTGCTTTGCATGTACTAAAACATGTACTTAAACAGCAAACAGCCGAATTTAGTATCTGAGCTTATTGTAGGATGCATATAAAGAAAGAGGAAAGAGAAGATAGTAAAGTAGACATTTCCGGATCATTTTCTTCAAAACTGATCAGGGAGATCTGGGTGTAAACTGAGTCCTTGCCAGCGGATTTGCTGCAAAAAGACAAAGTAATTAAAAAGAATATGTAAGCTTTGTAGAATAAATGGTTGTTAAAAATATTAAGTATTCTATATAGTTCATTCTGTTCTGATGTACATGTATTACAGAGCAGTTCATTTCATAGTATAAGGGGATGCTACTTGAAATGGTTTAAAAACAATGCTTGAGCCAGGCGCCTGGGTGGCTCAGTCATTAAGCACCTGCCTTCGGCTCAGGTCATAATTTCAGGGTCCTGGGATTGAGTCCTGCATCAAGTTCTCACTCAGCGGGAAGCCTGCCTCTCCCTCTCCCACTCCGCCTGCTTGTGTTCCCTCTCTTGCTATCTCTCTCTGTCAAATAAATAAATAAAATATTTTAAAAAAATAAATAATAATTGAGATAATTTGAATAAACATTTGACCAACTTAACCTTAACAACAAATCAGTGTGTGTGTGTGTGTGTGTGTGTGTGTGTGTGTGTGTGAGAAATATGGAGACTGCCCATAATTTGGAGACTGGGTTATTTTCGTTACCTTCTTGAACTCCTAGTGTTCTCTCTTGACTCAAGTTTTTATCTGTATTTTGTTTCTTTAAGTTTTTTGTTTTTTTTTTTAAGATTTTATTTATTTATTTGACAGAGAGAGATCACAAGCAGGCAGAGAGGCAGGCAGAGAGAAAGGAGGAAGCAGGCTTCTGCTGAGCAGAGAGCCTGATGCCAGGCTCGATCCCAGGACCCTGAGATCATGATCTGAGCCGAAGGCAGCGGCTTAACCCACTGAGCCACCCAGACGCCCCTTAAGTTTTCATTTTAATCACCAAGTGCTCATCAGGACAAGTGTACTCCTTAATCCCTGCCCATTGTTTCACCCATCCGGCCCATCTATCTTTCCTCCGGTAACCATCCATTTGTTTTCTGTAATTAAAAGTCCATTTCTTGTTTTAGTTCTTCCTTAGTGATTTGGATCCCTTTTATTTCTTTTTGTTATCCGATTGCTATGGCTAGGATTTGTAGTACTATGGTGAATAAAAATGGTCAGAGTGACCATACTTGTCTTGTTCCTGACCTCTTAGGGAAAAGGCTTTCGGTTTTTCCCCATTAAGGATGATGTTAGCTTTGGGTTTTCATATATGACCTTTATTCTGTTGAAGTAGGTTCCCTCTAAACCTACTTTGTTGAGGGTTTTTAGCATGAGTGGATGTTGTACTTCGTCAGATGTGTTTTCTGCATCTATTGAAATGATCATGGTTCTTATCATTTCACTTATTGATGTAATGTATCACAACTGATTCATTTACCCCAGGAGTAAATCCCACTGAGCCTGGTGAATGATTTTTTTAAAAATGTATTACTGAACCCAGTTTGCTAGTATTTTGTTGAGGATTTTTGTGTCTATATTCATCAGAGGTATTGGCCTGTAGTTCTTTCTGTGTGTGTGGTGTCTATCTGGTTTTTGTATCAGGGCAATGCTGGCCTCATAGAATGAATTTGGAAGTTTTCCTTTTCTGTTTTTTAGAATAGTCTGAGAAGTATAGATATTAACTCTTTTTTAAATGTTTAATAGAATTTGCATGGAAGCCATCGGTCCTGGACTTTTGTTTGTTGGGAGTTTTTTGATGACTGATTCAATTTCTTTGCAGGTTCAAATTTTCTATTTCTTCCTTTTTCAGTTTTGGTAGTTTATAGATTTCTAGGAATTGGTCCATTTCTTCTTAGCTGTCCAATTTTTGGCATATAATTTTTCATAATGTTCTCTTATAATTATATTTCTGTGGTGTTTGTTGTTACTTTGCCTTCCTCATTTGTAATTCTGTTTATTTGGGTCCTTTTTCTTCTTGATGAGTCTGGCTGGAGGTTTATCAGTTTTACTGATTTTTTTCCAAAGAACCAGCTTCTAGGTTCATTGCTTTTTGTTTAGCTATTTTTTTAGTTTCTGCGTCATTTATTTCTGTTCTGATCTTTATTATTTCCATCCTCCTGCTGATTTTAGGTTTTGTTTGTTGTTCTTTATCTAGATACCTTAGGTGTAAGGTTAGGTTGTTTATTTGAGAGTTTTCTTACTTCCTGAGGTAGGCCTGTATTGCTATAAGCATCCCTCTTAGAACCGCTTTTGCTGCATCCCAAAGGTTTTGGACTGTTGTTTGTTTTCATTTACTTTTTTTTTTCTTTTATTTCCTGGTTGACCTGTTCATTGTTTAGTAGCATGTTATTTAACTTCCCTTCATTTGTGGTCTTTACACATTTTTTTTGACTTCTAGTTTCATAGCATTCTGGTCAGAAAAGATGCATGGTATGACTTTGATCTTTTTTAAATTTCTTGAGGCTTATTCTGTGGCTTAATGTGCAGTCTGTTCTGGAGAATGTTCCATGTATACTTGAAAAGAATGTGTATTCTGCTGTTTTAGAATAGAATGTTCTGAATATACCTGTTAACTCCAACTGGTCGGCTGTGTTATTCAAAGCCATTGTTTCCTTGTCGATTTTCTGTTTATATGATCTGTGCATTGATATAAGTGGGCAGTTAAAGTTACCTACTATTATTGTATTTTTATCAGTGAGTTCCTTTATGTTTGTTATTAATTGTTTTATGTATTTGGGTGCTTCCATGTTGGGGGCGTAAACATTTACAATTGTCATAATTCTTTGGGGATTATCCCCTTTATTATTATCTACTGCCCCTTTTGGTCTCTTATAGTCTTTGTTTTGAAATATATTGCACATTGGGGAGGGTATGTGCTGTGGTGAGCACTGTGAATTGTGTTGGACTGATGAATCACAGACCTGTACCCCTAAAACAAAAAATACATTGTATGTTAATTTAAAAAAAATTTATTTTTTGCAATATAAGTACTGCTACTACTATCTTTTGACATCCACTGGTATGATACACGTTTCTCCATCCCCTCACTTTCTTTTTTTTTTTTTAAAGATCTATTTATTTTACTGTGTGTGTGAGAGAGAGAGAGAGAGAATGGGAAGTAGCGAGGGGCAGAAGGAGAGGGAGACAGAATGCCAAGCAGACTTCTTGCTGAATGTAGAGCCTGATATGGGGCTTAATCCCAGTACCCAAGATCTTGACCTGAGCCAAAACCAAGAGTCAGACACTCAATAGACTGTGCCACCCAGGCACCCTTCCATCCCCTCACTTTAAATCTGTAGGTGTTCTTAGGACTAAAATGAATCTCTTGTATGCAGCATATAGATGGATCTTGTTTTTTATCCATTCTCTTACCCCATGTCTTTTGATCGGTATGTTTAGTCCATTTCCATTCAAAGTAATTATTGATGGATATGTATTTGTTGCCATTTTATTATTTGTTTTGTAGTTGTTTCTGGAGATTTTCCCTGATCCTTTCTTCTCTTTCTTTCATAGTTTGCAGGTTTTCTTTAGTAATATATTTGGATTTCTTTCTTTTTATTCCTTGCATATTAGTGGTTTTGACGTGTGGTTACCATTACATGTGTATATAGCATCTTCTGCATATAGCAGTCTATATTAATTTGATAGTTAAGTTTGAACCCATTCTTTACTTTTCCCTGGTTTTAGGTATATGGTGTCCAGTCTTATATCCTTTTATTTTGGAGAGTTCCTTGACTGAATTTTTACAGAAACATTCATATTTACTGCTTCTGTATTTCCTACTTTCATACTGTTATTTTTGGTCTTTCTTTTCCACCTGAAGAATCCCCTTTAATATTTCTTATAGGGCTGGTTTAGTGGTCACAGACTCCTTTAGTTTTGTTTGTCTGGGAAACTCTTAATCTGTCCTACTGTTCTTAGTGGTAGCTTTGCT
This sequence comes from Mustela putorius furo, assembly GCF_011764305.1. Taxonomy (NCBI): domain Eukaryota; kingdom Metazoa; phylum Chordata; class Mammalia; order Carnivora; family Mustelidae; genus Mustela; species Mustela putorius. The sequence continues at coordinate 5,323,210 of NW_025422010.1, read as the reverse complement.
GAATAGAGTATTCTTGGCTACTGATTTTTCCCATTCAGTATTTTCAGTATGTCATTCCACTCCCTTTTGGCATCGAGTTTCTATGGAAAAATCTCCTGCTAACCTTATGGGTTTTCCCCTCTAAGTTAATGACTCCGTTTATCTTGCTGCTTTTAATATTTTTCCTTCATTAGTGTATTTTGCAAATATAATTATAGCATGCCTTGGTGTGGATCTGCTTTTCTTGATTTTAATGGGGGTTCTCTGTGCTTCTGGATCTGCATATTTGCTTCCTTCCCCAGAGTAGGGAACTTTTCAGCTGTTAATTTCTTCAAATAAATTATCTGCCCCTCTCTCCTTCTAGGACACCTATAAATGTTACTATGAATGAATATTACTATGTTTGATGGGGGTCCCTGAGTTCCCTAAGTTTATTTTTGTTCTATTTATTTTTTCTCTTTTGTTCAGCTTGATTATTTTCCACTGCTATGTTTCTGGGTCATTAACTTGTTCCTCTGCTTCTTTCAGCCTGCTGTTCATTCCATTAAGCATGTTTCTCATTTTGTTTCTTAATCCCTTTATCTCTCTGTTATTCCTTATATGTGTTAATGGTCTCACTGATGTCCTCTATTCTTTTCTCAAGTCAAGTGAGTATTCTTATGATCATTACTTTAAATTCTCCATCAGGCATGTGCTTGTATCTTTTTCACTTAGATCTCCAAACACGGCCTTGTCCTATTATTTTATTTGGGACAAATTTCTCTTCTTATTTTGTCTGTGTCTCTCTGTGTTTGGAAAGTTAGCTACACCTAGTTCTGAGGATAATGGCTTTAGGAAGAGAGGTTCTCTAGTTCTCTGCTGTGTAGTGCCCCTTGGTCCCCAGGGCCTGGTGTGTGCAGGAGTGTCTTCAGTTTGTGTTTTGTGTGCTATGCTGTTGTGTCCTGATTTCTCTGTCCTTTAGGCTAGTCATCTGCAGAGGCTGTCTTTGCCTGTTGTGAGCAGTATTTGTTCCCTGGCTTGAATGTGTGTTTTATCAAGATATGCTCTGGTCTGCTTGTGAGATAGGACTTCTTGCTCTGCTGCTGGAACTGAGGCCCTGCAAAACACCTAGGTAGGCAGATATGTGGGTACGGGTTTGGGCCCGTTTTCTGTGGAGGGGGCCCACCACAGTGGGACTGAGGCAAGGGTTCTTGGGAAGGGCCATTCCACCAGAGTGTAGGCAGGGTCGGATGGTCTTAAGCAGTTTAGATAGTGAATGTTCACAAGCACTGGTTCCTGCAGGTGGCTGATGTTTATGCTGAGGGACCATGAAGCGAAATGATGCCAGCCAGTTCCTTTATTCTTGGAGGAGTCTCTGATCATTGTCTCTCTGGGGCATGTTCTGAGATGAGCAGTTAACCTTCCCACTGTGTGTCTTCCCCAGGCACTCTTCAGATTGCTCTTTCCATGTTATATGTCTGCAGGCTGTTTCTGTGCTTTTTCTTCAACAGCAGCCCCAGTGTCTTCCTCTGAGCTCTCCCAGAGCCAAACACACCGACCAGTCTTTAAGCCTTGCTGGTTGCAAGAACTCGGGAAGTTCAGGCCCTCTTGCTTTCCAAGCCAAGTACTATGAGTATTTGTTTTCCCCGTATGTTTCCCTGTGTATTGGTCTGTTTCTCATCCTTCTCAGTGACTGCAACTCCCTCCCCACCAGAGTGGCCACCATCTGCTTTTCCCAAACTGTCTCTCTGCATTTTCTACCTTCTTCAGTGTAGTCTTTTCTCTACCTTCAGTTGTAGAGTTTGTTTTACCAGTCTTCAGACTGATTTCTGGGGTATTTAGGATGACTTGATAGTTACTTTGTTGAATTCATAGTATGAGGTGTGAGCCTCTGGGCCTCTTAACTCCACCACCATCTTCCCCCAGGACTTTGAGTTTTTCATTTGTATTATTTATAATTTCTGTTCATGTTTCTGATGGCTGGTACATCACCATAATGTTTAAATTAATATTTAGCTCTTTTGATAATAACTTCCTTCAGCTTTGTGTCAGAACAGAAAATATCTTTCCCTGGGAGTCAGGGAGATGCAAGTGTTTGCTGCAGTGGTCCTTGGAGGTGATTAAATAAATGGTACAGTTTTGTCTAACTATAAATATTCTATGATTATCATCAAAGTTGACTGTTGATAACAGCTGCTTTGTTAGGAGAGGATCCCCTTCTCCCATTTTTTTTTCTGTATTTCAAAAGTATGTGTGGTCTGTATTGCTGAAATAATACTTAAGGATTATTTTCTTAATTATTTTTTTCTGTGACTTCCTGTTTTTACTTCTGAATTATAAGTTTCATTTAATTTCCTAACTAGGAATTTCACTTGCTTCCCTAGCCATATCCAGCAAATGAGAATTCCAAACTTGCCTCTGAGAAGATAGATGACTATGAACATGCAGCAGAGTACATGAAGAACAGTCAAGTAAGGTTACCTTTGGTAAGTTTTCACGTGTAGCGTGTTTTCTAGAAAATGAAAACCAAAAGCTCATGTTTTATGGAAACTTACGAAATTATTTCATTGGTTTACAAATCAGATACATGTCAGTATATTTCCCCTTTTTAGAAACAGAATAGAAAAGGAATTATGTCAGTACTGAGAATGGAGTGATAAGGCTGGGGAGAAAGTTACAAGTTGATTGGAGAGTTTCTTTCTATGTCATTATGTCTTTTTTTTTTTTTTTAAAGATTTTATTTGTCTATTTGACAGAGATCACAAGTAGACAGAGAGGCAGGCAGAGAGAGAGAGAGGGAAGCAGACTCCCTGCTGAGCAGAGAGCAGGATACGAGACTCGATCCCAGGACCCTGAGATCAGGATCTGAGCCAAAGGCAGCGGCTTAACCCACTGAGCCACCCAGGCACCCAGTCTATGTCATTATGTCTTAACCTAGGCACTGCTGACTCATTATGTTCCATAGATAAAATTCATGGGCTCATGAACTTACATGGAGAAAAACTACATCTCCATTTTCACTGACTTCTGCATGGAAGTTCACGCTTTCTTTAATTAAGAATGCAGTAGTACCAAAATGGTATTAGATATAGCTGTGACTTTGCTATCAATAGAAATTACAGATATTTGCATAACACATATCCAGGGACATCTTAGACTATCGTTTATATTCATCACTTCTTCAGAATTGTATCAGTTACTCTGTCTTGTTAGTGTATGTGCAAAGCAGCATATATATGACTATATAAACTTGTTTTTTAGTATTTTGGTAACTATTTTAAACATAATTTATTTCCTTTGAATGATACGTATTTTGTGATTCCTTTGTAAAAGAATGAAAAATCTTATTCCCTCCTCCTATGCTACTAGATGTTTCAAGATAGGTTTTTTTATTTTTTCATTTTCCAAATTAAAAATATAAGTAGATGCTTTTTCAGTTACACACATGCACAAGTACCCTCTTTACACAAATTCACCCTTTGGTTGAGAATCAGTGGTTTAGAGAATTAGGCAAAAGGACAAAATTTAGAGGATAACATTAAAATCTCATTGATTTCTTTTACATATTTAGTTCACAATAATAGTAACATTAAATTATGTGTATAGTTGGCGCTTGGGCAGTGTGGGGGTGATTCCCCATGTAGTCAAAAGTAAACCTATAACTTTTGACTCCAGACTTTAATAATAACTAATAGCTAACTGTTGACCAGAAGCCTTCCAATATCATGATCAGTTAATTAATACATATTTTGTATATGTATTACATGCTGTATTCTCACAAAAATGTAAGCTAGAGAAATGTTATTAAGAAAATCAAAAGGAGGGGCATCTGGGTGGCTCAGTGGGTTAAGCCTCTGCCTTTGGCTCGGGTCACGATCCTAGGGCCCTGGGATCGAGCCCTGCATTGGGCTCTCTGCTCAGCGGGGAGCCTGCTTCCCTCTCTCTCTGCCTGCCTCTCTGCCTGCTTGTGATCTCTGTCTGTCAAATAAAATCTTTAAAAAAAAAAAAGAAAAAGAAAAAAGGAAAAAGAAACACATTTAGATTATTTTATTTGTTGAAAAAAATACACATATAACTATAGCTGCATAATTCAAACCTGTGTTGTTCAAGGGTCAACTTATATTTATAGTGAAGTGGGGGTGTTTGGGCACTTCTGTCCAGTATTGAAAAATAGATATATTCAATCTAAAAATGTTCTTTTTTTAATTTCAGGGAACCTTAAGTAAGTCAGAGTGGGAAGCCACAAGTGAGTATATCATCAACATAGATTAACTGACATTTTCAAAGATTGTTTCAGAGTGATCGTTAAAATTTGAAAACTTGGGAATTTTTCTAACACATATTAGGGTGTGTGTGTTTATGTTTACATAGAATCCCTATGTATTTTAACTCCCCCTTTCTTGCACAGCTGTTTAGTGCCAAGAGAAAATATATGCAGGATGTTCCTTAATATAAACTTTCATGAGCATTCTTAAACATTTTCATTGCTTACTCATTACTACATAACCATCTGTATTTGCTATCTTTACCTCAGATTTCTGTTGGAAATTCTGGCTTATAGAACACTACGACGTATTTTGTCTAGCCACTCTGACATTGACAACAAAGGCATAATTAATAGGTACTAGAACATTTAGTGAAGCAGCAATGAGCAGGATATTTTAAAGGGATGTGTGATTGGGAAGGGCCTGGTATGGAGACATGCTAAAGTGAGGTGCCTGTCTTTGGAAGAGAAGTCAGAGGCCTGGCAAATCTGTGAAGTCCGTGGATGTTGAGGAAGTGAAAGCCCAGACCCTCAGTGTTAAGATGATGTTAATACCTTTATATGACTGCCATGAGGACATAAAAAGTAGTTTTTTTGTTCATTTAAGTATTTGTTAACTCTGTTGAAGGCATAAGTGGTAAATCAGAGACAATCTGTTTGATCAAGGTTGAGTATTACATAAACTTCTTTGAAAGGGCTTTGGGGGAATAAAATACAATAGAGTTGTAATCTCTACTTTCCAGATGTATACTGTCTAATGGAAGAAACAGACACAGATAAAGGCAGTACTAGGCAAACTGAAGTGCTGAAGTTTCTATAATGGGGAAAAGAGATGAAGGCGAGAGTAAGGAAAAGCAGTAAAATCTGGAAAATAGAAATAGCTGATAGAATTGAGTAACACGTGCTCAAGCATGACTGGAGAGTTTTCATATGTTTCAACTCATTTAATCCTCACAAATTTAGGGGTAGGCTACTTTTTGTAGTATCTTCACAGATTAAAGAAAGCACTTCGATAACTTGTCTGAGGTCTCAGAGCTTACCCAGGTGATTCATACTTGTAACCATGGCCTCATGTGTGAAAGGATTGTGCTAGGACTTCCTGAATTGAAGAGAGAGGAGAAGGAAAGAACACAAATAGAGCCAGTATGTTGAGCCTGTCTGTCTCAGAATATTGCTACCCTTAGTGGAAATTGGATTAGAGGACCAACAGACTGGGAAATGTATGCGTAAACCTGTACATTTCATTCTTCATTTCCATCTTCACTTCTAGAGTAGAGATGGCACAGTTATCTTAGATAGCCTGCCACTCCCAAAGTATGATGTAAGGAAAACAGCTTTGGTCACAAGTAGTGCTGGTGGTACTAGCTGTAGTTTAGAAAAATGCATTTCTGTACCTTAGTGTGGAGTTTAGTGATAGCATGCAGCTGGATAAATTAGATGCCCCCCAGACCAAGGATGGAGGTGGCTTAGAGAAGTGAAAAGCAGTAGGCAAGGAACAGTGGTCACATTGCAGCCAGGATCCAGTTTGTCCAGATCAGTGTGTTCTTTGATGAATTACACTCTTCTAAACTGGAGGGCTCTGTGGACTGCATCTTTTCTGGTGTCATAGCCTAATAAGTTCAAGAAGCTATACTTCAAACTCCTGCTGGTCTAATTGTTAAGTTCAAGCTCCTATTACCAGAACCTGCTGCTCCTCTAGAAGATTTTTTAAATGGGAGAGGAACATGAAGAATTGTTGCCGATTGGCTTTTTTTTTTTTTAAAGATTTTATTTATGAATTTGAGAAAGAAAGAGAGAGAGAGAAAGCATGAGTTGGGGGAGGGTCAGAGGGAGAAGCAGACTCTCTGCCAGTGACGCAGGGAGCCCAATGTAGGACTCAATCCGGGGACTCCAGGATCATGACCTGAGCCGAACACAGTTGCTTAACCAACTGAACCACCAAGGTTCCTGCTGATTTGCTTTTAGAAGTGGTTCAGTGTTTATTTCTTTAAATCCCAATTGATAGGCCTACATGGAAGGCATTTTATATGAGTGAGACTTTCAGAATGTTTGAGTTAGAAAGGAAAGAATTTATTTATTGCTGATCTGAATTCAAACATTGCATCTGAGTGGTTTTTAAATGACCCTAGATTTAAGGTAGGTGAGGGCTGCTGGGTTGTTTGCAGTAGGTACTAGTGTTTGGGGTGCTTTTGGCAAGGTTGGACTGCAGAGGGATTGCTTGGATTGAGGGCCACGTTAAATAATGCTGTCTGCTCCTGAGTCTTGTGACATGCTTGTGAATGTCTTGGACTGCTTTGCCTTCTTGTCTTCCAGAAGAATCTACCATGTTGATATCACCCTGCCTGTTCTCTGTTCATCTGTCTACTGTATTGCCAGCAATGTTTCATTTCTCCTAAAAAAAAAATTGGGAGCTCGTAGATAAGAAACAAAATAGCATTACTAAAATAGCATTTTGGAAAGACTGGTATCTTACTCCTGGACAGGTTGAGGAGAAAGCTAGAGGATTGGGAGGTTTTTACATGATCTGCAGTCATTCATCTGCACCCTGTTCAGAAGTTAACTCAGAAAGGGAGGGCACCAAGGTACATGGCCTACTATCTTGACTTACTGACTGAATGTCCTAGTGTACATGCTAAACATCCTTGTGATGTTCTGAGGATTTGTCATTTTTTCAGGTGTTTGCTTACCATAAAATTTATTAATATCTTATTAGAAGATGTAATAGGTTTGAACTTCAGTGTGATCCAGAATGAGGAATTATAGATGCACTTAGATCTCTTTGAGTGAACACATGCCAAAGCAGGAAATTATATTTAAGGGAGAGAATTCTTGGGACTGGAATATCACTGTTAGGGCCAGATAAATACCTCTAAGCATCAATTATCATGTAGCTTTTAGCTCACTTTCCTTATCAGTCCTTACAGTAGAACAGTTGGATAATTGGATGAATTTTAACTTGCTAATTACGTATGTTCCTTATAATTCTTATTAATTTTTACCCCCAAATAGAAAATCTAGGCAACCAATGCCAGAAATAATCATGGTAGTGCGGTTATTCTACCTGTTGCTCCAGATAAAAAGAATTAAGTTGTAAGATTTTTTAGTTTTAATTTTCTTTGCCTTTATACTTTTAATTTTTCTTATCTCAAGCTGTTTTTAGAGATTTTTAGAACCGTTGAATTGGCTTTCTCAAGATCTATATTGTCACTGAGTATTGTAATACATGGATATTTGTTTTCAGGTAAATAGCTATGACCCCGTCATGCTTAAGTATGACTCAGAATAATTGAGGACTCTTAGAAATATTGGGATTTTTTCTCTCAGAAACTTGAGAATTTTCACCAAATTCCAAACAGGACTGAAATTGTTCTGTTTAGCCCACAGATATGAGAAATCAAACTCTAATTTGTATTATTTTCTTTTTAGGTATTTACCTGGTTTTTGCATTTGAGAAGCAGCGGTGAGCACATACGCAGTAGTCCCAGGACAGCTGTGTCCCGTCCTGTGCAGATTTGAATGCTCCATCCCTGACAACTTTCTCTTTGTTTGTCGCAATTACTCTAAATGTGCAGGATGCTGCCGGAAACTCCAATGTGTAAATTCAACATTTGCTGTCTGTGACAGATGAACTTTTGTGTGTGTATATAAGAATGAGTTGGGACCTTTGTCTTTAAAAATCTATTTTTAAGTAATGTTCTAAGAATTCCATTTGCCTCACTACTCTCCTAGCGCATAAAAATTATAGTATGACTTGTTAGATTTGCTGAACTCTTTCCACAGTGCTCTGATTTGTTCAATGTTCGTTTACAGTATTAAATTCATTGCCCTTGTAGAATTGCTGAGGGAGCATACTGGTTTATGGGGGTTTGTGCTCGTTTCTGTAGTTCTGTTATCTAGTGTTTTTCAAGATTAAATGGATTGTGTTCTGTACAATTAATTGAATGTGCTCAATATATATCGCTAAAGTTGTATGTTTAAAACAAAATTTTAGATGGCCACGAAAGTTTTTTACCTAGAATTTTAGCCAGTTACTACATTTCATTATAAATACTAACTACTTTATTTGCTAATATGATCTAATTCTGGAACTGGTTAGAATGTTTTATATACCAGCATAAAATTGTTTCAGATTTTAGGGGCTTTATCTTAAGAATTTCCTTCCATAGCAATTAATGTTTCTAGTTATCAAGAATGTAATTAGACAGATTTCCCTTTCTTCATTGAATGAAAATGCCGTAGTTGTTTTTCCACGACTTAATGAAAACCTGTCCCGTGTGAACCTGTTGCACATTTTCCTCAGAGAGATGTATGGAACTGCAATAGGAGGGTTCAAGGAAGGTGAAAGGAAGCTGAAAAGCAGACTTCAGATGAATTCTCCCTGACGTTAGATACAGCTTACCAGCACTATGTGCTGTGTTCCTCCCCTTCAGCCCCAAGAGAAGCGGTACCTGCTCTTGCATTACAACATCATACTTTGTGCAGTAGGCTCCAGCATCCCATCACCGCTCAGAACTTGAATTTGCCATTTCAGAACTGTTGATTCTTTCCAGCTCTGGCTTCTTGCTTGACTTCTCTTCCAAAACTGACACCTAAGTGAACCCTTGTCCTTACTTTACATTTTACTGTTTAAAAAAACTTTCCAGTATTTAGGTGTAGTGAAACAAAGAACAAAACAGAGCAACTATTGCATATTCTTCTAAAAATCAGTTATTTAATGCATGGATTTAAAAGACATTACTTTCTGTAATTATCCAGAGTACTTGTTTAAAACTTGAGGTTTCTTAATTTGTTTATGTATGTTGATTATTCACAGTGTCAGAATAACAGACCTTTTAGCAAGAGAACACAGGTTACCTAATATCTGTTTCTTGTGTGTTTGTCAATCTCCATACTGTTACCAGTTTATAAAAGTTAAGTCTTTTAGCCTTAGTGGTGGTTTGCTATAAGTCGTTTGAGGAAATAAATAATAGTATTTCTGACTATGGTGGCTGCTGTTAGCTAACAAAGGTTTGGTAATGGTGCTGGGAGGTGGGGATGGTGAGCTCTTAGTGTTACATACACACCCAGGTTTATTTTAATTCTGGGGGAAGTTCCAGAAAGTATTTTAATAGTTTGATAGAGGATATGGCTTCTTTATTATTTCCTATCATCATTTTCATTTAATGGTCTTGGCTAATTTTAAGCAAGTAATAAAACATTTTTAGACTCTTGCCCTTTCCACCGCATGGATGACTTGTGGGAGAGAAGGATCCCCTGAAGGATGGAGTGATTGGTGGTAATACAAAGCAGAAAAGGATGGTGGAGTCCCCCGGGACCTTCACTGAACGGGTAGAAAGGAGTAAAGGAAACCCAGGTGGAACGAGCCAGTGTCTTCGCTTGGAGCGAAGCAAGCTGTTGGGTGTACAGGAAGCACATGAGCCACCCCAGAGGATGCAGAGTTATGGCATTGCCCTTTGCATGAGCTTTCTTGTTCACTTGGCCGCCTCTCTTCCTCACTCTGCTCCCTGATGCCCTCCTGCTACAGCTAAAGGTCTGGGCAGTGACTCAAGAAGAACTTTTCAGAAAAGGTGGATTCTGCCCATCACCAAGGTAAAAGCTGGGAGGACACCCTCCCACCACCACACTCCACTGTCTAAATGTTTGGGAATTTTCCTTTCAAGATTTATAATTATTAGGGAGGGGGCATGGCTCTTCACTATATCGGGTCCATGATGTGAAGTTGATGAAAGTGATTACAGGCACTCCAATTTGTCCTCTGCGGATGAAAGTGAAATGAAGATCAAACCAGCCTTTTATGGGGAGGACACAGCCTGCAGATTGGGAGGATTGGTCTGGGAACATGGCTGGATTGTGGTATAAACAAAGAATGCTCACGTTGAATTCTTTGGGCCTAGAGTACACTAAAGGAGAGGCGCCATGTAGATATCATGTTCAGGGAGACAAACTGACTATTTCCAGCTGCATCCAAAGGGGAGGTGTCCTAACCTGCATGCTGCAGCTGTCTGCGGGTAATGACTGCTCTTCCAGTGTCCACCGAGCCTCTGGTTCAGGGTGACTCCCCAAAGAAATTTGCTTTGAAGGAGAGGAGACATCAATTAGAGATCTTGACTTCTATTAACTAAGGTGTGTAACGACTCTAAAAGGTAGATGACCAGTACAGAGTTTCCAAGCCTACCCTGTCCCAAACCCCCAAATTAAGGAAATGTGATTGCTGCCTAAACTCATGTTAGTAGCATTATTAGGGCATCAGAGGTGTGCAAATTGATGGGGTTTGAGCCAGCGTGCAATGTTAGTCAACAGTGGAAAGGTAGAGAAAGCATTGTCAGGTATCAGAGGTCCAGATCTCCTGTCACATTAGCTCTTGTGGGGGGATGTGTTCTTCAGCCTGTCTTAGCTTGATATGTTATTTTGCTAAGTCTTCAAGCATCCTAGTGAAGATGTGGTTTCTTGTGTAGCTCTGGCAGTGCAAATACTCTAGCTACTAAATATTATTTTTCATTATTGATAAACTGACTTTTTGTTGTCTACCAGGCTTTGTATGTATTGTGAGCCAGTTAATTGCCAAGTCTGGGTCTTTAAGGCCAGATCCAGGGACCAGGGTCCTATAATAATAATTCTACCAAAATGTCTGTGGTATTTACTGGGCCTTTGGTCAAAGAGGAAGCATAGGTACATGATGTTACCACCTTCCTATATGCTGTTATGTCAAATACTACATAACTGAGAAGTTTCTTCATTTCTCACCCTCTGATGGAGCATTCCTGATTCCTTGAAGGCAGTCATTGCAGTGGCTCCTACACTTATTTATTTAGTGATACATGTGACTAGGCTGGGGGACAGCCAGCTCTTCTTCACCTTCTCAATTTCTTTTCTGCTCCCATGTAATCCTGAAGCATGGGCTCCTGCTCCTCACTGCAATACTAAGCAAGTGTGGGACACTCAAAGGTACTCTTCTCAGTTTGGGGAGACTTGGGTTAGCCCAAAGCCCTCTGCTTCCTAGATTCATCCTGAGCCATGCTTCCTTGGGGACAGCATACCTTGGATAAAGCCAGGTTGACAACATTTATTAAGCTGCTTAGGTCAATTACTTTTCTAAATCTTTCATATGTGTTAATTCATTTTGATCCTTAGAAGTATATGAACTAAGCTCTGTTTTAATAATGGAACTGAGGCACAGAGAGAGTACAGAGTTGACCAAGACAAGTCAAGCCTGCATTCCAATGCCATGTTACACACCTCGAGTATTATATCCAGACGACTTCTCACCCATTCACTACCCACAACTTGAAATGTTAACTGGTTGGTGCTCCCACCTTTAGGTTCAAACTTTTGATACTTATTTTGGGGCACCTGGGTGGCTCACTGAATTAAATATCTGCCTTCAGCTCAAGTGATGGTCATGGAGTCCTGGCATCAAGCCCCATGTTGGGCTCTCTGCTCAGAGGGGAGCCTGCTTCTCCTCTGCATCCCACCCCCAACACCACTTGTGTACATGAATGTTCTGTCTCAAATAAAATCTTAATTAAAAAAAAATACAGAACAACCTTTGATACTTATGTAAGTGTCCCCTGAAAGGAACATATATCCTGTGTAAGAGGCCTTGGGGCAGAGAGAGCAGGAGGGCATTTGAGTATACTCAGGAGCCAAGGGTTAAAAAGTGAGTCATCAATAGGCAGGAGGGCAAAGATAGAATTGGACTGCACATTGTGGTAGACCTGCTCCTTTAGCAACCAGTCTTGTAGCAAATCTAGTTTAGTCTGCATCTTAGGAGGTGGGGAATGGTTCTTTTCCCACCCTCACCATTGGGAAGTAGCAAGAGGTGGGAGCACAAGTGTGAGTACAGCCAAATGAAGAGGCCAAGAGAGAAGCAATCATTTCTTTAGTCTGAGTGGATTACCCAGGCAGAAGCTAATCATTTTGTATTAACTCTGAAGTATAACATGCTCAGGTCTTTGGTTTTTAACAAATAGAGTGCAAATACAGTCATCACTTCAATCAACAAACTATTACCACCACCCCAGAAGGCCCCTCATGTTCCCTACCAGTTACTACCTCCCCAATGGTAACCACTGTCTGACTTCTAAGAACATAGATTACTTTTGTCTGTTTTGGGACATAATATAAATGGAATCAAATAGTACGTATTCTCTCGTATCTGTCTTTTTCCTGTACATTATGTTTGTAAGGTTTTTGTTGCATGTATTTGTATGTGGTTCTTTCTCGTGGCTATATAGTATTCCGCTGCATAAATAAACCATATATTTATCACATGGGCGTTTGGTTCATTCCCAGTTTCAGAACTATTATTAATAGTACTGCCTCAAATATTTAGTACATGGGGGGCGCCTGGGTGGCTCAGTGGTTAAAGCCTCTGCCTTCGGCTCGGGTCGTGATCCCAGGGTCCTGGGATCGAGCCCTGCATCGGGCTCTTTGCTCAGCGGAGAGCCTGCTCCCTTCTCTCTCTCTGCCTGCCTCTCTGCCTAATTGTGATCTCTGTCTGTCAAATAAATAAAATCTTAAAAAAATATATTTAGTACATGAATTTGGTGCACATAGGTACTCATTTCTACCTAACAGTGGAATTGCAGGGCCACAGTATGTACATAATTCAGCTTTACTAGATACTGCCAGTTTTCCAAAGTTCCAATTGCCCTACACTCAGTAGTGTCTTCTCTTTTTCATTTTATTCTGGCTGGCATGTAGCGGTTTCTCATTGTGGCTTTAGTTTTCATTTTACTATAATTAATGAGATCAAGCACATTACATATGATTATTGCATTTTGACTATCCTCTTGTTACATGTCTGTTCAGATTCTTGCCCATTTTTCTGTTGAATGGAGTATGTTTTTTATTGACTTGCGATTTTTAAAAATATATCATTTCTGGATGCAAGTCATCTGTTGAATGTATTGTGAGAATGTATTGAAAATATATATAGATGTATCTATACATATATAGATATGTATTGAAGTGTATATATATATCTATACATCTATATATGTGTATGTATATATGTGTATAGTTGTGTATGTACATACACATAATGTGTATGTGTATGTATATATGTATATATATATGTGAAAGGAAGCTCTTAATTTTAATATAGTATATCAGTGTTCTCTTTCATAGTTGGCATGTTTTGCTTAAGAAGTTTGTCTATTCCAAGATCATAAAGATATTGTATGTTTTCTTCTAAAATTTTTTTTGTTTCACTGTTCACTTTTTAATCCAAAATCATACTGATTTTTTGTTTTGTTTTGTTTTGTTTTTGTTAATAGTGTAAGGTAGAGTTTAAAGTAGAAGTTTCATGGAATGGGAGAAGATATTTGCAAATGACAGTACAGACAAAGGGCTGATATCCAAGATCTATAAAAAACTCCTCAAACTAAACACACACAAAACAGACAATCATGTCAAAAAATGGGCAGAAGACATGAACAGACACTTTTCCAAAGAAGCCATACAAATGGCTAACATGAAAAAATGTTCATCATCATTGGCAATCAGGAAGATTCAAATCAAAACCACATTGAGATACCACCTTACACCAGTTAGAATGGCCAAAATTAACAAGACAGTAAACAATGTGTTGGAGAGGATGTGGAGAAAGGGGAACCCTCTTACACTGTTGGTGGGAATGCAAGTTGGTGCAGCCACTTTGGAAAACAGTGTGGAGATTCCTTAAGAAATTAAAAATAGAGTTCTCTATGACCCTGAAATTGCACTATTGGGTATTTACCCCAAAGATACAGATGTAGTGAAAAGAAGGACCACCTGTACCCCAGTGTTCATAGCAGCAATGGCCACAGTCGCCAAACTTTGGAAAGAACCAAGATACCCTTCAATGGACGAATGGATAAGGAAGATGTGGTCCATATATACTATGGAGTATTATGCCTCCACCAGAAAGGATGAATACCCAACTTTTGTATCGACATGAACGGGACTGGAAGAGATTATGCTGAGTGAAATAAGTCAAGCAGAGAGACTCAAATATCATATGGTTTCACTTATTTGTGGAGCATAAGGAATAATATGGAGGACATAGGGAGATGGACAGAAGTGAGTTTGGGGAAATTGGAGGAACTTGGAAATTGGAGGAAATTGGACAAACCACAAGAGACTGTGGACTCTGAGAAACAAACTGAGGGTTTTAGAGGGAAGGGGAGTGGGGGTTTGGGTGAGCCTGGTGGTGGATATTAAGGGGGGCATGTATTGCATGGAGCACTGGGTGTGATGCATAAACAATGAATTTTGGGCCACTGAAAAAAAAATAATTAAAGGAGACATTTCCCCTTTATGGATTTCCAGCTCTCCCAGCACCATTTATTGAGGAAAATCATCTTTTCGTCCTAAATCACAATTTTTCACTTTTGTTACATTTAAGGTGATCATACATGTGTGAGTTTGTTTCTCAATTCTGTTCTGTTCCACAGGTCACCTTATTTATCCATACATGAATACCACATTTTCTTAACTACCTTTGTGATGGATCTTGATATCAGTAACAGGAGACAAAGGTAGTTTTAACTTGCTAATTATGCTAATTATGCTGAACAAAGTGAAGAATTATACATGATGAATACATAGGGATAGGCAGGAGTGAGAAGAAACCTGGATATTGTTCTAAAGTCAGTGGGAAGGTTTCCTGGGTGGCTCAGTGGGTTAAAGCCTCTGCCTTTGGCTCAGGTCATGATCCCAGTGTCCTGGGATCAAGTCCTGCATTGGGCTCTCTGCTCAGCAGGGAGCCTGATTCCTCCTCTCTCTCTGCCTGCCTCTGCCTACTTGTGATCTCTGTCAAATAAATAAAATATTAAAAAAAAAAAGTCAGTGGGAAGCCAGAGTGTGGTTATTTTATGTCTTTAGATGAGAATTCTGATAAAGATAAGATTTGAAGAGCCCTATTAATCAAATGAACCAAATGTTATCTAGAAAACACTTCACACAACAACAACAAAATATACATTCTTTTTAGGCACAAATGAAATATTCTCGAGAGTAAACCATAGAACAAATGTCAAGAAAATTAAAAGGATTAAAATCATTCAAAACATTTTTCTGTCCACAGCAGAATTACAATAGAAGTAAACAGCAGAAGGAAATTTGGGAAATCCCCAAATATTTGGAAATTAAACCAAAAGACTTTCTAAATAGCCCATAGCTCAAAAAAGAAATGGCAAGGAAAATCGGAAAATATTTTGAGCTAAATGAAAATAACATATCAGGATGTATGGGTTGAAGCTAAAGCAGTACTTAGAGGGAAATGTATAGCTATAAAAACCTATATTGGGGGGAGGAGTCAAGATGGCGGAGAAGTAGCAAGCTGAGACTGCTTCAGCTAGCCGGAGATCAGCTAGATAGCTTATCTAAAGATTGCAAACACCTGAAAATCCATCGGCAGATCGAAGAGAAGAAGAACAGCAATTCTGGAAACAGAAAAACAACCACTTTCTGAAAGGTAGGACCGGCGGAGAAGTGAATCCAAAGCGACGGGAAGATAGACCCCGGGGGGAGGGGCCGGCTCCCGGCAAGCGGCGGAGCAACCGCGCACAAAATCAGGACTTTTAAAAGTCTGTTCCGCTGAGGGACATCGCTCCAGAGGCTAAACCGGGGCGAAGCCCACGCGGGGTCAGCGTGGCCTCAGGTCCCGCAGGGTCACAGAAGGATCGGGGGTGTCTGAGTGTCGCAGAGCTTGCGGGTATTGGAACGGGAAAGCCGGCTACAGAGACAGAGCCAACAGTAAGCCCACAGCTCGGTGTTACCTTGAACCTGTCGCAGGCTCGGTGAGCTCGGAGCAGGGCCGGAGGTCAGGCATACGGGAGTAACTGGGCACGGTTCTCTGAGCGCGCACTGAGGAGTGGGGCCCTGGGCTCTCGGCTCCTCCGGGCCGGAGACCAGGAGGCCGCCATTTGTATTCCCATCCTCTGGAACTCTACGGAAAGCGCTCAGGGAACAAAAGCTCCTGAAAGCAAACCCAAGCGGATTACTCACCCCGGCCCCGGGTAAGGGCGGTGTAATTCCGCCTGGGGCAAAGACACTTGAGAATCACTACAACAGGCCCCTCCCCCAGAAGATCAACAAGAAATCCAGCCGAGACCAAGTTCACCTACCAAGGAGTGCGGTTTCAATACCAAGGAGAGCAGCAGAATTCCAGAGGAGGAGAAAGCCAAACACGGAACTCATGGCTTTTTTCCTGTGATTTTTTTTAGTCTTGCAGTTAATTTAATTTTTTCTTTTTCATTTTTTTTTTTTCTCGCCTTCGGGTAAAATTTTTTTTTTAACTGTTACCTTTTTCTTCTTTAACGATTTTTTACTAGTTTATCTAATATATATATATATTTTTTTACATTTTTCTTAGGTGTTTTCTTTTTTTAAAAATATTCTTTTCTTTTCTTTTTTTTTTTTTTTTTTCTTTCTTCCTTTTTGAACCTCTTTTTATCCCCTTTCTCCCCACTCAAGATTTTGGATCTCTTCTAATTTGGTTAAAGCATATTTTCCTGGGGTTGTTGCCACCCTTTTAGTATTTTACTTGCCCCTTCATTTACTCTTATCTGGACAAAATGACAAGACGTAAAAATTCAACACAAAAAAAAGAACAAGAGGCAGTACCAAAGGCTAGGGACCTAATCAATACAGACATTGGTAATATGTCAGATCTAGAGTTCAGAATGACAATTCTCAAGGTTCTAGCCAGGCTCGAAAAAGGCATGGAAGATATTAGAGAAACCCTCTTGGGAGATATAAAAGCCCTTTCTGGAGAAATAAAAGAACTAAAATCTAACCAAGGTGAAATCAAAAAAGCTATTAATGAGGTGCAATCAAAAATGGAGGCTCTAACTGCTAGGATAAATGAGGCAGAAGAAAGAATTAGTGATATAGAAGACCAAATGACAGAGAATAAAGAAGCTGAGCAAAAGAGGGACAAACAGCTACTGGACCACGAGGGGAGAATTCGAGAGATAAGTGACACCATAAGACGAAACAACATTAGAATAATTGGGATTCCAGAAGAAGAAGAAAGTGAGAGGGGAGCAGAAGGTATACTGGAGAGAATTATTGGGGAGAATTTCCCCAATATGGCAAAGGGAACGAGCATCAAAATTCAGGAGGTTCAGAGAATGCCCCTCAAAATCAATAAGAATAGGCCCACACCCCCTCACCTAATAGTAAAATTTACAAGTCTCAATGACAAAGAGAAAATCCTGAAAGCAGCCCGGGAAAAGAAGTCTGTAACATACAATGGTAAAAATATTAGATTGGCAGCTGACTTATCCACAGAGACCTGGCAGGCCAGAAAGAGCTGGCATGATATTTTCAGAGCACTAAACGAGAAAAACATGCAGCCAAGAATACTATATCCAGCTAGGCTATCATTGAAAATAGAAGGAGAGATTAAAAGCTTCCAGGACAAACAAGAACTGAAAGAATTTGCAAATACCAAACCAGCTCTACAGGAAATATTGAAAGGGGTCCTCTAAGCAAAGAGAGAGCCTACAAGTGGTAGATCAGAAAGGAACAGAGACCATATACAGTAACAGTCACCTTACAGGCAATACAATGGCACTAAATTCATATCTCTCAATAGTTACCCTGAATGTGAATGGGCTAAATGCCCCTGTCAAAAGACACAGGGTATCAGAATGGATAAAAAAACAAAAACCATCTATATGTTTCCTCCAAGAAACACATTTTAAGCCCGAAGACACCTCCAGATTTAAAGTGAGGGGGTGGAAAAGAATTTACCATGCTAATGGACATCAGAAGAAAGCAGGAGTGGCAATCCTTATATCAGAACAATTAGATTTTAAGCCAAAGACTATAATAAGAGATGAGGAAGGACACTATATCATACTCAAAGGGTCTGTCCAACAAGAAGATTTAACAATTTTAAATATCTATGCCCCCAATGTGGGAGCAGCCAACTATATAAACCAATTAATAACAAAGTCAAAGAAACACATCAACAATAATACAATAATAGTAGGGGACTTTAACACTCCCCTCACTGATATGGACAGGTCATCCAAGCAAAAGATCAGCAAGGATATAAAGGCCTTAAATGACACACTGGACCAGATGGACATCACAGATATATTCAGAATATTTCATCCCAAAGCAACAGAATACACATTCTTCTCGAGTGCACATGGAACATTCTCCAGAATAGATCACATCCTCGGTCCTAAATCAGGACTCAACCGGTATCAAAAGATTGGGATCATTCCCTGCATATTTTCAGACCACAATGCTCTAAAGCTAGAACTCAACCACAAAAGGAAGTTTGGAAAGAACCCAAATACATGGAGACTAAACAGTATCCTTCTAAAGAATGAATGGGTCAACCGGGAAAAATTAAAGAAGAATTGAAAAAAAATCATGGAAACAAATGATAATGAAAATACAACGGTTCAAAATCTGTGGGACACAACAAAGGCAGTCCTGAGAGGAAAATATATAGCGGTACAAGCCTTTCTCAAGAAACAAGAAAGGTCTCAGGTACACAACCTAACCCTACACCTAAAGGAGCTGGAGAAAGAACAAGAAAGAAACCCTAAGCCCAGCAGGAGAAGAGAAATCATAAAGATCAGAGCAGAAATCAATGAAATAGAAAACAAAAAAAAACAATAGAACAAATCAACGAAACTAGGAGCTGGTTCTTTGAAAGAATTAATAAAATTGATAACCCCCTGCCCGACTTATCAAAAAGAAAAGAGAAAGGACCCAAATAAATAAAATCATGAATGAAAGAGGAGAGATCACAACTAACACCAAAGAAATACAAACTATTATAAGAACATACTATGAGCAACTCTACGCCAATAAATTTGACAATCTGGAAGAAATGGATGCATTCCTAGAAACATATAAACTACCACAACTGAACCAGGAAGAAATAGAAAGCCTGAACAGACCCATAACCAGTAAGGAGATTGAAACAGTCATTAAAAATCTCCAAACAAACAAAAGCCCAGGGCCAGACGGCTTCCCGGGGGAATTCTACCAAACATTTAAAGAAGAACTAATTCCTATTCTCCTGAAACTGTTCCAAAAAATAGAAATGGAAGGAAAACTTCCAAACTCATTTTATGAGGCCAGCATCACCTTGATCCCAAAACCAGACAAGGATCCCACCAAAAAAGAGAGCTATAGACCGATATCCTTGATGAACACAGATGCGAAAATACTCAACAAAATACTAGCCAATAGGATTCAACAGTACATTAAAAAGATTATTCACCACGACCAAGTGGGATTTATTCCAGGGCTGCAAGGTTGGTTCAACATCCGCAAATCAGTCAATGTGATACAACACATCAATAAAAGAAAGAACAAGAACCATATGATACTCTCAATAGATGCTGAAAAAGCATTTGACAAAGTACAACATCCCTTCCTGATCAAAACTCTTCAAAGTGTAGGGATAGAGGGCACATACCTCAATATCATCAAAGCCATCTATGAAAAACCCACCGCAAATATCATTCTCAATGGAGAAAAACTGAAAGCTTTTCCGCTAAGGTCAGGAACACGGCAGGGATGTCCATTATCACCACTGCTATTCAACATCGTACTAGAGGTCCTAGCCTCAGCAATCAGACAACAAAAGGAAATTAAAGGCATCCAAATCGGCAAAGAAGAAGTCAAATTATCACTCTTCGCAGATGATATGATACTATATGTGGAAAACCCAAAAGACTCCACTCCAAAACTGCTAGAACTTATACAGGAATTCAGTAAAGTGTCAGGATATAAAATCAATGCACAGAAATCAGTTGCATTTCTCTACACCAACAGCAAGACAGAAGAAAGAGAAATTTAAGGAGTCAATCCCATTTACAATTGCATCCAAAACCATAAGATACCTAGGAATAAACCTAACCAAAGAGACACGGGAATCTATACTCAGAAAAACTATAAAGTACTCATGAAAGAAATTGAGGAAGACACAAAGAAATGGAAAAATGTTCCATGCTCCTGGATTGGAAGAATAAATATTGTGAAAATGTCTATGCTACCTAAAGCAATCTACACATTTAATGCAATTCCTATCAAAGTACCATCCATCTTTTTCAAAGAAATGGAACAAATAATTCTAAAATTTATATGGAACCAGAAAAGACCTCGAATAGCCAAAGGGATATTGAAAAAGAAAGCCAACGTTGGTGGCATCACAATTCCGGACTTCAAGCTCTATTACAAAGCTGTCATCATCAAGACAGCATGGTACTGGCACAAAAACAGACACATAGATCAATGGAACAGAATAGAGAGCCCAGAAATAGACCCTCAAATCTATGGTCAACTAATCTTCGACAAAGCAGGAAAGAATGTCCAATGGAAAAAAGACAGCCTTTTCAATAAATGGTGCTGGGAAAATTGGACAGCCACATGCAGAAAAATGAAATTGGACCATTTCCTTACACCACACACAAAAATAGACTCAAAATGGATGAAGGACCTCAATGTACGAAAGGAATCCATCAAAATCCTTGAGGAGAACACGGGCAGCAACCTCTTCGACCTCTGCCGCAGCAACATCTTCCTAGGAACAACGCAAAAAGGCAAGGGAAGCAAGGGAAAAAATGAACTACTGGGATTTCATCAAGATCAAAAGCTTTTGCACAGCAAAGGAAACAGTTAACAAAATCAAAAGACAACTGACAGAATGGGAGAAGATATTTGCAAACGACATATCAGATAAAGGACTAGTGTCCAGAATCTATAAAGAACTTAGCAAACTCAACACCCAAAGAACAAATAATCCAATCAAGAAATGGGCAGAAGACATGAACAGACATTTCTGCAAAGAAGACATCCAGATGGCGAACAGACACATGAAAAAGTGCTCCATATCACTCGGCATCAGGGAAATACAAATCAAAACCACAATGAGATATCACCTCACACCAGTCAGAATGGCTAAAATCAACAAGTCAGGAAATGACAGATGCTGGCAAGGATGCGGAGAAAGGGGAACCCTCCTACACTGTTGGTGGGAATGCAAGCTGGTGCAGCCACTCTGGAAAACAGCATGGAGGTTCCTCAAAATGTTGAAAATAGAACTGCCCTATGACCCAGCAATTGCACTATTGGGTATTTACCCTAAATATACAAATGTAGTGATCCAAAGGGACACATGCACCCGAATGTTTATAGCAGCAATGTCCACAATAGCCAAACTATGGAAAGAACCTAGATGTCCATCAACAGATGAATGGATCAAGAAGATGTGGTATATATACACAATGGAATACTATGCAGCCATCAAAAGAAATGAAATCTTGCCATTTGCAACAACATGGATGGAACTAGAGCGTATCATGCTTAGCGAAATAAGTCAAGCAGAGAAAGACAACTATCATATGATCTCCCTGATATGAGGAAGTGGTGATGCAACATGGAGGCTTAAGTGGGTAGAAGAAGAATAAATGAAACAAGATGGGATTGGGAGGGAGACAAACCATAAGTGACTCTTAATCTCACAAAACAAACTGAGGGTTGCCGGGGGGAGGGGGTTTGGGAGAAGGGGGTGGGATTATGGACATTGGGGAGGGTATGTGATTTGGTGAGTGCTGTGAAGTGTGTAAACCTGGTGATTCACAGACCTGTACCCCTGGGGATAAAAATATATGTTTATAAAAAATAAAAAATAAAAAACCTATATTGGGAAAGAAAAAAAAAAAAGGACCTCAAGCCAATAGATTCCACTTAAGTAACTAGATGGACATAGAGGTGGGAAGAAGAAGCAAATTAAACCCAAAGCAAGACATAAAGAAATAAGAGTGAAAATCAATGAGGGGGGAAAAAAACCCAGAAACCATAAAGAAAAAAGAGCAAAATAAAAAATGGTTTTTTTGTAAAGATCAACAAACTGACAAACTGTCAGCTAGACTCTGAAAAAAATAAAGACAAGTTACCAAAATGAAGAATGAAAGGAACTATCAAATTTTTAAAAAAAATTTAAGGGGATTATAAGGGAGTAATATGAACTCTAGGACCAATTAATACCTACTAAGACAAAAATACTAAAACTGACTTAAAAAATCAGGAATATGAATAGCAAAAATATTAAGTACTTAAAAATTTATCCACAAAGAAAAATGTAGGCCCAAAAGCCTTCACTTGTGGGTTCTATGAAAAATATTTAAGGAAAAAACAATACCAATCCTTCACAAATTCTTCTAGAAAATAGAGGAAGGAGTACTTCCTATCTCCTCCCATGAGGCCCTAATACCAAAGCCAGTAAAAGTCATCACAAGAAAACTAAAGACAGATATCTCATGAATAGAGATCCAAAAATCCCCAGCAAAATAGCCAGTAGAATCCAGAAGTGTATAAAAAGAATTACACACCATGATTAAGTAGGTTATAATTCCAGTAATGCAAAGTTTGTTTAACATCTGAAAATCAATTAATGTAATATGCTATATTAATAGAATAAAGACAAAGCACATGATCCCTTCAGTAGATAAAGTATTTTTTATTTTATTTTTCAGTGTTCCAAGATTCATTGTTTATGCACCATACCCAGTACTCCATCGATACATGCCCTTCTTAGATAAAGCATTTTGCAAAAATCTGACATCCCTCATAATAAAACTTAGAACAAACCTCTTCAACCTGATGAAAGGCATAAAAATCCACAGCTAACGTGATAATGAAGATAGATAAAAATCAAGAATAAGACAAGGATATTCACTCTCACCACTTCTCTTTAATGTTATACTGGAGGTTCTAACCAGTATAATCATGCAAGAAAAAGAAGTAAAATACACCCACATTGGAAAAGAATGAGTGACTCTCTTTTATTTTCAGACAACTATAAATAGAAAATCCTACAATATTCACACACATGAAAAAGTTTTGAGTTCAGCAGTTATTAGGTACAAGATCAATATACAAAAAGCAGTTGTATTTCTATGTACCAGCTATGAACAACTAACAGGTTTAAAAAGATTCAGTTTACAATAATAAAATACTCAGGAATAAATTTAACACAAAACTGTAAAGTTTGTAACTCAAAACAACAAACTATTGCTGAGGAAAATTAAAGACCTAAGTGAAGAGGCATTTCAAGTTCATGGATTGAGACTCAATATTGTTAAGATCACAACTTACCCAAAATGATCTAAAGATTCAATGCAATCCCTACAAAATTCAGTAAGTGGGTTTGTTTTTTTCTTTCAGAAATTGACAAACTAATGCTAAATTACATATTAATGAAAAAGACCCAGGTTCCAATTTTTCACAGCATCAATTTTTCTTATGTTCCACTTATGATTGACTTATTTCACCTAGCATAATACAATCCAGTTCCATCCAAGTGGATGTAAATGGTAGGTATTCATCCTTTCTGATTTGAGTAATAGATACCACATCTTCTTTATCCATTCATCTACCAAAGGACATCACTCTTTGCACAGTTTGGCTATTGTGGACATTGCTGCCATAAATGTTGGGGTGCAAGTGCCCCTTCAGATCACTACATTTATATCTTTAAAGTAAATACCCAGTAATGCAATTGCTGGATCATAGGTTAGTTCAATTTTTAACTTTTTGAGGAAACTCCATACTGTTTTCCAGGGTGGCTGTACCAGCTTGCATGCCCACCAAATAGATACAGTGTAAGAGGGTTCCCCTTTGCATCCTTGCCAACACCTGCTATTTTTTTGTTAATTTTAGCCATCGTGACAGATGTGAGATGGTATATCATTGTGGTTTTGATTTGTATTTCCCTGATTATGAATGATGATGGGCATTTTTTTTTCATGTATCTGTTGGTTGTTTGAATGTCTTCTTTGGAGAAGTGTCCATGTCTTCTTCCCATTTCTTGACTGGATTCTTTATTTTTTGGATGTGGAGTTTAATAAGTTCTTTATAGATCTTGGATACTAGGCCTTTATCTGATGTCATTTGCAAATATCTTCTCCCATTCCATAGCTTGCCTTTTGGTTTTGTTGACTGTTCCATTTGCTGTGCAGAAGCTTTTTATCTTGATGGTGTCATAGTAGTTAATTTTTGCTTTTGTTTCTTTGCCTTTAGAGGCATGTCCTGAAAGAAGTTGGTGTGGCTGATGTCAAAGAGGTTACTGCCTATGTTCTCTTCTAGGATTTGGATGGATTCCTGTTTCACATTGAGGTCTTTCATCCATTTTTATTTTATCTTGTATGGTGTAAGAGAATGGTCCAGTTTCATTCTTCTGCATGTGGCTTTCCAATTTTCCCAGCATCATTTGTTGAAGAGACTATCTTTTTTCTTTTGAATATTCTGTCCTGCTTTGTCGAAGAGTGGCTGACCACAGAGTAGACATTCCATTTCTGTGTTCTCTATTCTGTTCCATTGATCTATGTTTCTGTTTTTGTGCCAGTACCATGCTGTCTTGATGATCACAGCTTTGTAATATAGCTTGAAGTTAGGTGTCATGATGCCCCTAGCTTTGGTTTTCTTTGTTAACTTTCCTCTAGCTATTCAGGGTCTTTTGTGGTACCATAAAAATTTTAGGATTGTTTGTTCCAGGTCTATAAAAAATGTCAATGGTATTTTGATAGGGATTAAGTTGAATGTGTAGATTTCTTTGAGTAGCATAGACATTTTAACAATGTTTATTCTTCCAATCCGTGAACATAGAATGTTTTTCCATCTCTTTGTGTCTTCCTCAATTTCTTTAATAAGTGTTCTCTAGTTTTTCAAGTACAGATCCTTTACCTCTTTGGTTCCAATTATTTCTAGGTATATTGTGATTTTTTTTTTAGATTTTATTTATTTATTTATTTGACAGAGAGAGAGATCACAAGTAGGCAGTGAGGCAGGCAGAGAGAGAGAGAGAGGAGGAAGCAGGCTCATTGCTGAGCCGTTCTGTTTTCATTCTCACTAATTTCCCTGAATTTTTTAAATGATCCTTTAATTTCCTGGTTGACCCATTCATTCTTTAGTAGGATGCTCTTTAACCTCCAACTGTTTGTTTTCCTTCCTAAAATTTCCTCTTGTGATTCAGTTCCAGTTTCAAAGCATTGTGGTCTGAAAATGTGAAGGGAATAATCTCAATCTTTTGTTGTTGGTTGAGACTTGATTTGTGACCCAGTATATGATATATTCTGGAGAAAGTTCCATATGCATTTGAGAAGAACATATATTCTCCCCCCCCCCAAAGATTTTATTTATTTATTTTTGTCAGAGAGAACAAGCAAGAGTGGGAGAGAGTGAGTGAGCATAAGCAGGGGGAGCAGCAGGCAGAGGTAAAAGCAGGCTCCTCACTGAGCAAGGATCCCAATGTGCTACTCAATCCCACGACCCTGAGATCATGACCTGAGCTAAAGGCAGATGCTTAACTGACTGAGCCACCCAGACGTCCTGAGAAGAATGTGTATCCTTTGCTTTAGGATAGAATGCTCTGTGTATATCTGTGTGTCATTCAAAGTCCTTGTTTCTTTGTTGATCTGCTTAGATGATATCTCTGCTGTGGGTGGGATGTTAAATTTCCCTACTATTAATGTATTATTATCTATGTGTTTCTTTAATTTGGTTATTAATTGGCTTATATAGTTGGCTTCTCCCAAGTGAGGAGCATAAATATTTACAATTGTTATGTCTTCTTGTTGGGTAGATCCTTTTAGTATGATATAGTGTCCCTCTTCAACTCTTAGTAGTCTTTGGTTTAAAATCTAATTCGTGTGATATGAAGAATGCTACCCCAGCTTTCTTTTGAGGTCCAGTAGCATGATAAATAGTTCCCCATGCCCTCACTTTCAGTCTGGTTGTGTCTTTAGGTCTAAAATGAGTCTGTTTTAGACAGCATATAGATGGGTCTTACTTGTTTATCCAATCCAATACCATGTGTGTTTTGATCGGCACATTTAACCCATTTACATCCAGAGTAACTAAAGAAAGGTATGAATTTAGTGCCATTGCATTGCCTGTGAAGTCCCTATTTCTGTAGATAGTCTGCCTTGTTTTTAACTTTCATTTTTTACATTTACATTTTATAGATATATTCTTCATTTTGGCTTCTGTTCACTCTATTCAATTTTATTTTTGGTTATATGTTTTGTTTTCTTTACGATTTTGGGACTATCTCTACAGACTCCTGCAGTGCACTGAGAGTAGTTGCTGGATCCTATGCTACTCACTCTGCCCCTCCCAGAGGTCGACAGAGGGTCACCCTTCACAGTCTTTTCCAGGGCTACCATCCTGAGAGCTGTTGCCCAGTTGTGTGTGCACCCAATCCATCCCTTCTGGAGATGGTGGAGGGTTCTGGCATTCCAGTCCTCTTCAGCATTCTCAGGCAGGGAGCAGGCACCCCTTCAGCCCAGCTCCTGGTTTCTGGTGAACTTAGTTGAGACACCCCTCCTGGCATGCTGAATATGACCAGTTAACCCTGCTCCCCTGCTTGGGAACTCTATTGACTCAGGCCCTCACATTAATTCTCTGACTCCCAGGGATCCTGAGACCACAGTGTCCCATTTCATCCCCTGAGTGTCTTTCAGGTAGGGATAATTCTCATTGAAGCAGATTTTTAAGGATTCTAATTTTGTGTTCTGGAGATGTATCACTTTCTAGTAGCCAGCTTATGGAGGCTTCCTCCTCCCTTTATTTATTTTTTGACATCTCCCCTTAGGTTCACTTCCCCACACCTCCTACCTTGCAAAAAGTGGCCACTTTTCTACTTGTAGAGTTCCAGATATTCTTTTCTTACATCTCAGGTTGAATTCATGGATGTTCAGAATAATTTGATAATTATCTTGCTAAATTCAAGGGACTGGATGAAAAAAGGTCCCCTACCCTTACACCATCTTACCTCCTCCTCCTCCAGCATCTTATTTTTAAAAGAACAAAGTGAGAGAATATACATTTCTTGATTCAAAATTTACTATAAATGTACAGTAATCAAGACAGTGTGGCATTAGCATAAAGATAGACATACATATCAGTGGAAGATAATGTAGAATACAAAAATAAACTCATATATAAGTCCATTGATTTTCAAGAGAGAAAGCATATAAGGAAAGGATAGCCTTTCTGACAAATAGCGATAGGACAATTTTAACCCTTACCTTACACCATATGCAAAAATTAACTGAAAATGGATTAAAGACCTAATTTAAGAAGTGAAACTACTTTTAGAAAAAAACATAGGAAAAAGTCCTCGTGACCCTGGGTTAGGCAAAGATTTTTTTAGGTATAATACCAGAAACATCCATTAAAATAATGATTGATAAATTGGACTTTGTCAAAATTAAAAACTTTGTTCATTAAGAGATACCATTAGGAAATTCATAGCCTACAGAATGGGGAAAATGTTTGCAAATCATATTTGTGACCAATGACCTGGAATATGCAAAGAACTCTTAAAACTCAGTAAAGCAAACAATCCAGTTTACAAATGGGCAAAATATTTGAACAGATGTTTATGAAAGAAGACATACAAATGGCTAAAAAAAATGGTCATCATTCATCAGAAATCCCAATTAAAACCACTCTTCATCCAACAGAATGGCATCACCAAACTGAACAAACAATAACAAGTGTTGGGGAAGATGTGGTGAAAAGAGAACCCTCATACGTTGCTGGTAAGTATGTACGACAGCATAGCCATTTTGGAAAGCAGCTTGACTTGGAGAGAGGCAGGGGTCCGCAGGTTGGTGAGGAAGGACAGAGGGAGAGAGAGGATCCTAAGCAATCTCCACACCCAGCACCAATGTGAAACTTGATCCTAGGACCCCAAGACCATGACCTGAGCTGAAATCAAGAGTCAGACACTTAACTGATTGAGGAACTCCAGTTTAACATTTTTAAAATATTACACATCAATTTACCATATGACCCAGAAATTCTACTCCTATGTGTCTACCCAAGAGAAATGAAAACATGTTTACACAAAAGACTTGTATGTCAATATTCACAACATTATTCTTGCAGCTGGAGTGTGGAAACAATCCACATGTTTATCAGCTGGTGAATGGATAAACTAAATGTGGTATCCTTACCATGGAATATTCATCAATAAAAAGGAATGAACTTCTTATACATGATAAAACATGGATGAACCTCAAAAACAGGATGCTGAATGAAAGAGGTTTAGATGCAGAAGAGGACATTTTGTGTTATTCCATGAACATGATATGGCCAGAAAAGACAAATGCCTGACAGTAGTCAGCAAACATTTTCTGTAAAGGGCAATTGAGTAAATATTTTAGGCTTTTTTTTTTTTTCCATATAGCCTGTTTTTAACTAAGCTCTGCAGCTGTTGGGAGAAAGTAGCTGCAGACTGTACTAAATGAACAGGCATGAAACTCTACAAAATAGTGTTTCTATGAAATCATTTACAAAAACAGGCCACAGTCTAGATCTGGTCCATGATAGCAGACCCCTGCTATGGTGGCAGGAAGTAGATTACTAATTGCTTGGGGCTGGGAGATGGAAACTGTGAGTAACTGCTAAGGGGCAAGAGTGGCAAGATAGGGATCTACAAACTACTGTTAAAAATTTTTAAAGGTTTCACTTATTTGTGGAGCATAACAAATAACATGGAGGACATGGGGAGATGGAGAGGAGAAGGGAGTTGACAGAAATTGGAAGGGGAGGTGAACCATGAGAGACTATGGACTCTGAAAAACAACCTGAGGGTCTTGAAGGGGCAGGGGGTTGGAGGTTGGGGGAACAAGGGGGTGGGTATTAGGGAGGGCACGGATTGCATGGAGCACTTGGTGTGGTGCAAAAACAATGAATACTGTTACACTGAAAAGAAATAAAAAAATTTTTAAAGGAATATACAATAGAGACCATTTGGTCCTTAAAACCTAAAATATTTACAAGAGCCTGGACCATTGGAGCAATTGATTGTGTGATCAGGTTACTCTAGAAGTGAAACACTTGGTTTTTGTTAATAGGAAGTTTATAATTTATACTAGAAAATGTAAAAAATATATATATAAAGGTATAATTTTCAGACACCTAGAAATATAAATTTTTAACCACAGAGATTAGAATGGTTAAGTTTGTGTATTGTTCTGAACTCAAACCTAGAAGATGATCAAAAAAGTAATTTTTTTCAGAGATCTTTGCAAACTTGCTAGAATAGAAAGCACTCCCACTCCTCTCCACTTCACCATTACTCCAACCGCTCTATGAAAACAACCAATCCTCACGAAAGCTAAAGTTGCTGTTCCTGCTTGTGAGACTGAAGAAAATAAAAGGGCATTTAAGGACTTTTAACAATGATTTTTATTTTTACCACAGATTGTTGCAGTTTTTAAAATTATTCAGGGCTAACCTTGCATGCTGACAGGAGATGTTTCCTATAACATTTAATTTGTGTTATTAATGCAGCAAATGGTCCCTATTAGCAGTTGTCTGAAGCTTTTAATTTCCTTACACTTAAGTGAATCCCTACACTTAAAATGAACAGAAGCATTAATAAAGGACGGAAACCCCTCCTCTCTGGGATTCTAGTGGCTGAAGTTCATTAGCTGGAAATTCCTTCCAATTCTCTGGCACAGGGCATAATTCAGAGTGCTCCAGAGTTCTCTCACTGTGGGTGCCCAGTAAATAATGCAAATATGTAAATTTTTCCTTCCAGTGGCAACTTTTCCCTGCATCTTCCTCACCATCCTACACTCCATTTACCCATCTTCCTTCCAACAACAACAAAATATACTCTTGGACTATCCCTTTCAAAGAGGCATAGAGAAAAATCTTCTGTTTTAGTGGAAAATCATGCATTGTCTATAGCACACTCTTCCAGGTTATTAGATCCTAACTCTGTTTATTGTAACTCTGTATATGGTAGTAACTGATGGATATGCACACTGTCTTGTTTGGTGAAGATCCTCCCATACACACACACACACACACACACTTTGGAAAAACCATTTTTGGTCCCTACCTGCAGATTAGGCTGGATTATGTCACCTTTCCCAAATTGTTCATCTGTATCCAATTTTTAATTCTTCCAGTTTCTCTAGTGTCTGACTACAACCCTCCAAAGTGCTATTCCAATCTGTCTCCCTTCCTCCTGACTCTGACTGCCCAGCCCCTAGGCCAACTCATAGCTAGTCCTTTCTCCAGGATCTGGGGGTCCCTGTGAGCTGAATGGATACAAAATTCTGTGACAACATGTAGCTGGGGTGAGAGGCATCAGTGAGAAGTTAACCCTGAGAGGCTGAATGTACAAAAGACAATGGCCAGACCATAGATGACAATAGAACTCTGACCCACACCTTCTGCAGTAGCCAGCCCTGCAAGACAGGACCTCGGCAGCCCTGGCCCAGAACAACCACGACTTGGTAAGTGACTGCCAGCTTCACCATCTTTGCTCCTGATTGTCTGCCAGAGGCCTGTGATGGTGCAGATTCACTTTCTCCAACTCACTTGCTCCAACAAGCTCTGGGCAGATAGCTTCTATTTCTTGTGATGGTGGCATTCATTTATTTCCACAGCTCTCAGGAACTCCTATGAACTGAAGGGAAGTTACTAACTTCACACATTATTTGAGATGTCCCTTGAACCATAGTTGTTCAAAGACTGAAAAAAAAAAAAAAAAAGGTGGACTGTGGTTTCACTTCCAGTGTGGGAAGAGCTAGGACCCTCCTGCTTTCAACTTTAAGGACTTCTGTGACTATATTGAGCCCACTGGATAATCTGGATAATCTTCCCACATCCAGATCTTTAATCACATCTGACAAATGTCTTGCCACAAGTAGTCTCATACCTACAGGTTCTGGGGAAGAGGATGTGCACATCTCTGGGGGCAGGTGACATTAGTTATTGTCTATCACAGATATGTGACTCAATCCTGGTTGATGAAATATAAGAAGGTCTATTTAGTGTTTTTTTTTAAATTTAGTATGATTGGGGTAACCAGGTGGTGGGTATTAGAGAGGGCAGGGATTGCATGGAGCACTGGGTGTGGTGCAAAAACAAGGAATACTGTTATGCTGAAAATTTTAAAAAATGAAAAAAAAAGGGGGGGGAATACTGGGGAAAGAACAGGTATGGAAGAATGTCTTTGGAAATTAAGACTTGCTTTAGACATTTAAGATTAAGAGGCCTATTGGATATCCAAAAACAAACAAAAAAAAAAAATAAAAAAAAAAAACAAAAAAACCTCAACATGAGACAGGAATCCATCAGAATCCTAGAGGGGAACCTAGGCAGTAGCCTCTTCAATATTTAGTGGTTTTTGAGAAAGGTTTGCTTTTTTTTTTTTTTTTTTTATTTTTTATTTTTTATAAACATATATTTTTATCCCCAGGGGTACAGGTCTGTGAATCACCAGGTTTACACACTTCACAGCACTCACCAAATCACATACCCTCCCCAATGTCCATAATCCCACCCCCTTCTCCCAAACCCCCTCCCCCCGGCAACCCTCAGTTTGTTTTGTGAGATTAAGAGTCACTTATGGTTTGTCTCCCTCCCAATCCCATCTTGTTTCATTTATTCTTCTTCTACCCACTTAAGCCTCCATGTTGCATCACCACTTCCTCATATCAGGGAGATCATATGATAGTTGTCTTTCTCTGCTTGACTTATTTCGCTAAGCATGATACGCTCTAGTTCCATCCATGTTGTTGCAAATGGCAAGATTTCATTTCTTTTGATGGCTGCATAGTATTCCATTGTGTATATATACCACATCTTCTTGATCCATTCATCTGTTGATGGACATCTAGGTTCTTTCCATAGTTTGGCTATTGTGGACATTGCTGCTATAAACATTCGGGTGCATGTGTCCCTTTGGATCACTACATTTGTATCTTTAGGGTAAATACCCAATAGTGCAATTGCTGGGTCATAGGGCAGTTCTATTTTCAACATTTTGAGGAACCTCCATGCTGTTTTCCAGAGTGGCTGCACCGCAAGGGAAGCAAGGGAAAAAATGAACTACTGGGATTTCATCAAGGTTTGCTTTCTGATAAAAAGTTTTATGAGAAGAAACTCCTCTTCTTCCCTGTCTCTGGAAATAGTTTTGGAATAAGCTTATATAATACCCACCTTGCAACCATGAGGGGAAAAGCTTAAGGATAAAAACAGAAGACAAAAGGGGCTTGGATCCATGAAAATGCTGTTGAGTCAGTTACCTTTGACTGGAGCCCACTACCTCCAGCCATATTGTATTATGAGCTTTCTTATGGGATGGGAGCAAGATTGAAATTTTATAAATATAAGAGTAAACACTATTAATATATATTGAGTTTTAATATACATGAAGTCAAGACATATACCTCTTTAAGTATAGAATAGGGCAACGAGAAAGTTTTTAAAGTTGGTATGAGATGTGAGTTGGTGAAGGGGCCTAAATTTAAGACAGATTAAGGCCTAGGGCAAGATAGAGTGTTATTTAGGGTTTGTTTTGGAGACGACTTACAGAGGAGTTGTTCCAGAAGACCAATATGTCTCCCAATTTAACTGGTGATCTGGGGCCTATTAGGGACATGAAAGTTCATTGAGTGTCTTTTCTAAGAGCCCAGTATTATTTTTGAGAAGTAAAATGCATGTCTTGATTACTATTAGTAAATCTGTAACTCTGAACGGAATGAGTCTCCTGGAAAAGCTTAGTATTGTGGCCTTAGTATGTGTAAAGACATGGACAATTTTAATTTATATTTGTGTATTTGTGAGGCAAGAGATTCCCAAGTTTCTTTACCCTGAAGGGGACAACATTTAGGCAATGGCCCAGTAGTTTATAATAAATGTGAAGATGGGGCCACTTGTTGATTGGGGCATCTGGTACTAAGATGACTGCCCAAAGTTTGGCCCAGTATGTTGTTTTAGAGTCTTGTCTTTATTAGAGACATCCTGGATGAGGGAAAGCAGCACATTCCCCTGGGCTCTATCATGTGTGGTGGTTATCACTGTCACTTATATAGTCCATGAACTCCCATTGCTGTTTACTCACTTAAGCCCAAAGGATGCTATAGGTAGCCAAGGATTCTGGGAAATGAGTGATCCTGCTAGCAAGGGTCTAAGGACTAAGGGACTAATGGGAGGCTACCACCTCCTGCATGTGGACTATACCAGAGGGACCAGGTTTGGCTCCATCTTGTCTTAAGGAGTGCTGTTTCCAAGAACCAAAGCATATTGGGTAGCTGAGAATGGATGGTCACAGACTCAAGGTCTATAAGAGCCTCTATTCTTGGAAGATTCCGGTATGTAGACATTTGCGGTTTTAAACATGAGGTCAAGAGGGGAAGTTTCTTGCATTAAATGCCCTTGTGCAATTTTGGCCATTATAAGTGGACTTGAGACTCCAGGAGCCTGGAGAAGAGCTTGCCAGAGCTTCAAGAGTAAGGGGTTTTGAGGGCACTGGTGGGATTGTCTGTTGATTTTAACTTGGAACTAAAATTTGTAAATGATGAAGTATTGTCATCAGAACCCCAAAAGATGATAAATGTTAGACTTATTTGTCCATAATAAATGTATCTTCTTGGGGGAGGATGTCCTCAATGTAATGTCATACCTGTGCTCCTGGAGAATAGCATATGCAGTGAAGACCTTGTCTGCAAAGGTTGTATGGAGTGGCGAAGCTACTAAGGTGACCCCAGATAGCACAGCTAAGGTATATAGCTGTATTCCTTCAGAGGTGAAGGCAAACTACAACTGAGAGGCTTTTGAAACAGGCAATGAATACAATATATTAGCCAAATCTGTAAAAGCAAAATATTTATAGGTTGTTGATATGATAGGGTTAGTAATTTTAATAACATTGGCTATTGGGTATGGGAACCACAGCACTCAGGTCATAGTCCTTCACCATGAGGCACCATTTATTTTTTTTTCCAGGTTTAACAACAGCCACAATTGGGCTGTCACATAACAGTGGAGATGATCACCTCCCCCTTTTAATGATTAGGGATCTTTACTTTGGGTCATATTAACTATTTTATCTTTGTCAGGGGAGAAATCCATACTATAAATATGGAAAACTTAGGCAATGCTGTGAGATATACCTTTTTCGCCCTCTATTTTATAGTTAGCTACATTCCTAAGAATATATGTGATACAAATTTTAAATTTCATGGGATTCATAGGTATAATTATAATCTCAACCCCAGGACTGATGGAGTTTATAAGGTTCTGTCAATTGGTACATTGTAGCAAATGCTAAAGTTAATTTAGAACCTATGTTGTAGAGACCCAAAAGCCAATTAGTGGTCTTATAATCTTTTATGTAAATTATTTGAATATACAAATTTTGGTTTCCAATTGAGTCAAATTATGTACCTTTGTTTCAATTGTTTTATTATGTTATATTTACATATAATTTCTTTAATTACCTTCTCTCCTGTCCCCTTCCCACATTTAGGATTTTGATGTGTGTGTTTTAGGCCAATAGCCACCTGAAGCTTTGATTTTTAGTTTTTGTCTCTGTCTGATAGGAAAAAAAGGGGGCTGCAGGCTATGCCTGGGTGAGAGGGGCCTCTGTCTCAGAATAATCATTTCAGTCCCTCCACCCCTTCTCTTTCCTCTTAATCAAATCTCTTACAGAGGTTTATTCTAGGTGGTAAAATTTTCCTTCTTTTCCTCTTTTCTTTTTTTTCTGCCCCCTGTCTGTCCCCAAGCATTTCATCTCCTTTTCTTCCCTTAAATGTTTACAAGATGAGCTCCTGATGGGGGTAAGTGACCTCTGCTGTGAGCAGCAACCTCTCTCTCTCTCTCTCTCTCTTTTTTTTTTAATTTTTTATTTTTTATGAACATATATTTTTATCCCCAGGGGTACAGGTCTGTGAATCAGCAGGTTTACACACTTCACAGCACTCACCAAAGCACATACCCTCCCCAGTGTCCATAATCCCACCCCCTTCTCCCAAACCCCCTCCCCCCAGCAACCCTCAGTTTGTTTTGTGATATTAAGAGTCACTTATGGTTTGTCTCCCTCCCAATTCCATCTTGTTTCATTGATTCTTCTTCTACCCACTTAAGCCCCCATGAGCAACCTCTCTTTTAAGGGTGTTCCTCTCAACCTGGGCTTCATATTCAAGACAGCAACAATGGTGTCAGCTTTATCACTCAAATATTTTGTTTTGAGCATGAAACCTCTTGCTGTTGATAAGTAGCAGCTCTCAAAAGAGCCCATTAATACTGACTAAGAGTTTGGCAATCTTTTATTAATTGGGCCACGTGTGTGAGTGTGTGTGTGTGTGTGTGTGTGTGTGTGTTGTTTTGTTATTTAGGGAGCGGGATCTTGATACTCTTTTCTTATCCCCTTTGTCATTAAACATTGAGCCACTGGTCTTCAGGGGCAAGACCTCTTGTATCCCACTGGATCAGGGAAGGAATCTCCATTGCAGCAAACAGACAACAGCAGAGAAGTTTGTGACCAGAACAAACAACATTTGTAGAGTGCTGTGAGGAGGCCTCATGCTAACCCCACAGATGCCCAAGACACAGCAATGAGCATTCCGTTGGAGCACTTTCCCATTATTCTGCAAACAGGCCTAATTATGGCTAATTATGGCTCAGCAAACTCAGAGGGAAAGAGGACAGTGATTTATTGAATGCCCCTAGTTATAATGTCAGCATAATGTCCTGGACACTAGGACATTATCTGAATGACTCTGGTGCCTGATTGTTTGTCAGTGCCCTGTCAGTGGATCAGACTTGTCCCATGACACTAGGAGGATAGTTACTCTTCATCCCTTTGGACAAACCTATTCCAGAAATGGATGTTGCCGATACCTATACACAGCTGGTACTCTGTACTGGATACTGAATGCTATAGCAACATAGAAAAAAGTGGAAACGTGTTGAATGCTCCTGAATACTCAGTCCCAGAGACCTGACACTCCAGTCTGTGTGGCAGCTAGAGGAGGACTCAGCTTTTGGAGTTCCTCAATTTTAAGGTTAGGAATTTGTGGCAACATCTGACAATAAACCCAGCACAATGCAGTATCCATGAAGCAGCAAGCACCCCAACAGGCAATGGTGCCTTCCTAAATTTAAGGGTTCTTCAATCTTGCTCTTGTGGCAATTGGAATAGTATATGTGAGCACCTTGTGCAATACAATATACATGGGCAATTTACAACCTCTGCTTATGAATACTTTTCAGAATAGGAGTTCTCTAATTCTCATCAATAAATGCTCTCCAATGAATATCCCACTTTTGCATCAACATGGACAGGACTGGAAGAGATTGTATTGAGTGAAATAAGCAGAGAGTCAATTATCATATGGTTTCACTTACTTGTGGAGCATAAGGAATAACACGGAGGACATTGGGAGATGGAGAGGAGAAGTGAGGTGGGGGAAATCAGAGGGGGAGATGAACCATGAGAGACTGTGGATGCTGACAAACAAACAGATTTTGGAGGGAAGGGGGATGGGGGGTTAGGTGAGCCTGGCAGTGGGTATTAAGGAGGGCACATATCGCATGGAGCACTGGGTATGGTGCATGAACAGTGAATCTTGGAATACTGAAAAAAAAATTAAATAAAATAAGATGAAAAAAATAAAGCTACCCTATGACCCTGCAATTGTACTACTGGGTATTTACCCCAAAGATACAGATGTAGTGAAAAGAAGGACCATATGTACCCCAATGTTCATAGCAGCAATGGCCACAGTCGCCAAACTGTGGAAAGAGCAAAGATGCCCTTTGACAGACAAATGGTTAAAGAAGATATGGCCCATATATACAATGGAATATTATGCTTCTGTCAGAAAGGATGAATGCCCAACTTTTGTATCAACATGGACAGGACTGGAGAAGATTATGCTGAGTGAAATAAGTCAAGCAGAGAGAGTCAATTAGCATATGGTTTCACTTACTTGTGGAGCATAAGGAATAACATGGAGGACATTAGGAGAAGGAAAGGAAAAGTGAATTGGGGGAAATCAGAGTGGGAGATGAACCATGAGATACTATGGACTCTGAGAAACAAACTGAGAGTTTTGGAGGGGAGAGGGGTGAGAAGCTGGGTGAGACTGGTGGTGGGTATTAAGGAGGTAACGTATTGCATGGAGCACCAAGTGTGGTGCATAAACAATGAATCTTGGAACACTGAAAAAAAAGTAAACTAAAATAAAATTTTAAAAAATGCTCTCCAGGTCGCATGGGTGGCTCAGTGGGTTAAAGCCTCTGCCTTCAGCTCAGGCATGATTTCAGGGTCCTGGGATCAAGTCCCACATTGGGCTCTCTGCTGAGCAATGCTTCCCCCTCTCTCTCTGCCTGCCTCTCTGCCTACTTGTGACTTCTCTCTCTGTATGTCAAATAATAAATAAAATCTTTTTAAAAAAACGCTCTCCAAAAAAAATCACTTTAAGTTATATGAAAAATGCATATTTCCAGGCCCTATCCTTGATCTATCCACTCAAATGTATTGGAATAAGTCCATTGATTTAATTTTTCATACCCCTAGCAAATAAAAAAGAATGTTTTCCTTTATGGCATTTACTTTGAGGATTTTCTAATTTTTAGATATACAGATCCACTAAGAGTTTTGGAAGCAGTTGAATTATTTTTAGTCATTAAATTCTCTGATATTACAACACAATTAGTTAAATTGTTGTGAGCAATCCCTGGCAGTTGTGGAGGGGCCCTTCATTACATGGGTGTTTTTTCAGGTACATGAATGTTTATGTATGCTCAGTGGTGATAATGGGTATCACTGTGGTGTTTCTGACCTTAAGGGAAAGCTCTCAATTTTTCCCCAGTGAGAATGATATTCGCTGTGGGCTTTTCATAGATGGCTTTGATGATTTTGAGGTGTTTTCCCTATATCCCTACCCTGTGGAGAGTTTTAATTAAGAAAGGATGCTGTATTTTGTCAAATGCTTTTCTGAATCAATTGAGACGATCATATGGTCCTTGTCCTTTCTTTTATTAATGTGATGTATCACATTGATTGGGTTGCAAAACTTGAACCACCCTTGCAGCCCAGGAATAAATCTCATGTGGTCATGGTGAATAATCCTTTTCATATATTGTTGGATTCTTTTGGCTAATATCTTGGTGAGTATTTTGACATCCATGTTCATCAGAGATATTGGTCTGAATTCTTTTTGATGGGGTTTTTGTCTCCTTTTGGGATCCTGGTAATGTAGGCCTCATAGAACAAGTTTGGACGTTTTCCTTCCATTTCTACTTTTTGAAACAGCTTCAGAAGAATAGGTATTAATTCTTTAAGTGTTGGTGGAATTCCAGTGGGCAGCCTTCTGGCCCTGGACTCTTGTTTGTTGGGAAATTTTTGATGACTGCTTTAACTTTCTTGCTAGTTGTGGGTCTGTTTCAGGTTTTCTATTTCTCCTTCTTTTAGTTTTGGTTAAGTTTATTAGTTTCTAAGAACACATCCATTTCTTACAGATTGTCTAATTTTTGTTGGCATATAGTTGCTCATAATATTCTCTTAGACTTGTTTGTATTTCTTCAGTGTTTGTGGTCTCTCATCTTTCATCATGATTTTATTTATTTAGGTCCTTTCTCCTTTCTTTTTGATAAGTCTGGCCAGGGATTTATCAATCTTATTAATTCTTTCAAAGAACCAGCTCCTAGTCTGGTTGATCTGTTCTCCAGGTTTTTAATTGCTATATCATTGATTTCTGTTCTAATCTTTATTATTTCTCTTCTTCTGCTGGAGTTAGGCTTTGTTTGCTCTTCTTTCTTCAGCTCCTTAAGTTGCAAGTTTAGGTTGTCTATTTGAGACTTTCCTTTTTTCTTGAGACATTCTCATATTGCTATATGTTTCCTTCTTAGGACTGCCTTTGCTGAATCCCAAAGGTCTTGAACTATTGTTTTTAATTTTCATTTGTTTCCATGTATTTTTTTTTAATTTGTCTTCGATTTCCTGGTTGACCTGTTCATTCTTTAGCAGGATACTCTTTAACCTCCATGTATTTGTGTTCCTTCCAAGTTTCTCTTGTTATTGAGTTCAAGTTTTAAAGCATCATGGTCTGAAAATATGCAGGGAATAATCTTAATCTTTTGGTACTGGCTGAGACCTCATTTGTGATCCAGTATGTGTTATATTCTGGACAATGTTCCATGTGCACTTGAGAAGAATGTGCATTCTGTTGCTTTAAGATGGAATGCTCTGAATATATCTGTGACTTTCATCTGGTCCAGTGTGTCATTCAAAATGTTTGTTACCGGGGCGCCTGGGCGGCTCAGTGGGTTAAGCCACTGCCTTCGGCTCAGGTCATGATCTCGGGGTCCTGGGATCAAGTCCCGCATGGGGCTCTCTGCTCAGCAGGGGGCCTGCTTCCCTTCCTCTCTCTCTGCCTGCCTCTCTGCCTGCTTGTGATCTCTCTCTGTCAAATAAATAAATAAAATCTTAAAACAAAAACAAAAACAAAAACAAAATGTTTGTTACCTTGTTGATCTTCTGCTTAGATGATCTGTCCACTGCTGTGAATTGAGTGTTAAAATCCCCTGCTATTATTATACTATTATCAGTGTGTTTCTTTAATTTTGTTATTAATTGGTTTATATAATTGGCTGCTCACAAGTTAGGGACATGAATATTTACAATTGTTAGATGTTATTGATGAATAGACACTTTTATTATGATGAAATGTTCTTTCTTGTGTCTTATTACAGTCTTTGGCTTAAAAATCTGGTTTGCCTGCTATAAGGATTGCTACTCCAGCTTTTTTGATGTCCTTTAGCATGATAAATTGTTCTCCACCCCCTCAGTTCCAATCTAGAGGTGTCTTTGGGTCTAAAATGAGTTGATTGGCCTTTTTTTTTTAAATCCAATCTGATACCCTGTGTCTTTTCATTGGAGCATTTAGTCCATTTATATTCAGAGTAATTGTTGAAAGATATTAATTTAGTGCCAATGCATTGCCTTAAAGCTACTGTTTCAGTAGATTATCTCTGTTCTTTTCTGGTCTTTGTTACCTTTAGGCTCTCACTCTCTCTCTCTCTTTTTTTTTTTTTTAAAGATTTTACTTATTTATTTGACACAGAAAGAGAGAGCACAAGCAGGCAGAGAGGCAGGCGGGGGTCGGGGGGAAGCAGGCTCCCTGCTGAGCAGTGCCTGATGTAGGGCTCCATCCAAGGACCCTGAGATCATGACTCAAGCTGAAGGCAGAGGCTTAACCCACTGAGCCACCCAGGAGCCCCTTGGGTTTTCTTTTTGTTCAAAGGATCCCCTTTTATATTTCTTGCAGGGTTGGTTTTGTGTTTGTGAATTCCTTTAGTTTCTGTTTGTCCTGGAAACTCTATTCTCTCCTTCTATTCTGAATGACAGCCTTGTTGGATAAAGTAGTCTTGGATGCATGTTTTTCTCATTTAGCGTATTGAATATATTGTTACAGTCCTTTCTGGCCTGCCAGCTCTCTGTGGAGACGTTTGCCGCCAGCCTTATGTTTCTATCCTTATAGGTTAAGGATCTCTTGTCTGGAACTGCTTTCAGGATTTTCTCTTTACCTCTGAAATTTGCAAACAACCCTATTATATGTTCAGCTGTTGACCTAATTTTACTGGTTTTGAGGGAGCTTCTTTATGCCTCCTGGACTTGAATGCCTATTTCCTTCCCCAGATTAGGGAAGTTCTCAGCTACAACTCATTTAAATAAAACTTCTGCCCCCTCTCTCTTTTCTCCTCTTCTGGGACCCCTATTATTCAAATGTTATTGTGCTTTGTGGAATTGCTGATTTCTTGAAGTCTCCTCTCATGATCCAGTAATATCTTTCTCTCTTTTTCTTAGCTTTATTACTTTCCATCATTTTGTCTTGTATGTCACTGACTCTCTTTTCTGCTTCATTTATTGTAGCAGTTAGAGCCTCCATTTTTAAAAACTGAATCTCAGTAATAGCATTGTTAATTTTGGCCTGATTAGATTTTAGTTCTTTTATTCCTACAATTAGAGATTCTCTACAGTCTTATGCTTTTTGCAAGCCCAGCTAATATCTTTTGTTCTTTTGAATTCTAGTTCTGACATTATATCTAAATCTATATTGAGTAAATCCATGGCAGAGAGTCCAACTTCTATCCCTCTCAAAAAGCGGCAGCCAGGTTATCTGCTATCTGCTTCCGTCTCTGGAACTTGCTCAGTTCAGCCCCAGGAAAGTGGCTGCTTGGCAAGCACACAAAGGTAAACCTATTGTGACTCACAGTGAAAATTTAAGAGGTTTTCTACCCTCTGCTCACACTTCTGACACTGCTGCTGAGCTCCATGGCTCTCCAGTTGACCTTTTATCTTTGGAGAGACAAAATGCAGTCTTCCAAATGGCTCTGGGAAAGGGGAGTGATCTCTCTCTGAGAGCTCTAGGGGTATCTCCTCCCTGCAGCTTATTGTGCATCTGGAACCAGATGCACTCTTTCCCACTTTCTTTCTCTTTCTGACTTTGCTCTTTGAAATGAGTTTCCTCCCCTTTCTGGCCGTGCAGCTTTGCTGTCCTCTAATTCAGGGCTCCTAACCTTGTGTCTGCCAAGTTCTCTCACTCCAACTATGCAGATTGTTTCCTTAATCCTCCAGTCCTCTTCCTCGTTGTTTAAAATAGTTGAATGTTGATCTAATTGTGTTCAAAGGAGGAGGCAAGTTCAGGGTCCCCCTATTACTCTGCCATCTTATCTCCTCTGTTTTATTTTATTTTCCCTTCTTTTCCCCTATGTTCATCAGATAGGATTTAGTAGGTAAGGCTGCCAATCTTAATTCCTCAAGCCTCCTCCATCCCAAAACAGTGAACTCCAACAGACAATCTCTTCTCGTGGTCCCCTCACTGCAACAATTCATCTTAGTCACACATATCCTCCTTACTCCTATTCAATTGCTTTCTTTTCCTTTATCACAGAAGTTGTTGGACAGAACTGTGCTACATGGATAAAACTGGAGTTCTGATAATAAAGAAGAAAGGAAGAACACAGGTGTGGAATTTGACTACTTGCAGAGTCTGCCACACCTCCATCCACTTCTCAGCTACAGCAGTCTGGCTTTCACCATGCATGACACAAAAACTGCTCTGTCAAAACCAGTGCCTTCTTGGTTGTACCTTGCTTGATTTTTGGGGGGCCACTGGTCTGTTGAGACTTCCCTTCTCCTTGGTACCTCCTTTTCCCTTGGCTTCTGTGGGTCCATTTTCTCATTTCTCTCTCCTGTTGCCTCCACACACAGTAAATGTCAGCATTCCCAAGGTGTTGGCCCAAGGTTCTGCTCTTCCTCTGGATACCTATTCTAAGTTACCTCATCCAAACCTTTGGCTTCAGGGGTCACTTCCTAATGATGACTCATTCTCTTTCCATCTCTCTGCTCAGAGCTCTATGTCCAGTGGCCTTCTGGACATCCCCATGGCAATGGCTCACAAGCACCTCAGACTTAACACATACAAAACAAGTTCCTCACTTTTTATGGTAAGCCTGCAATTGCTTCTATAGTTCTCCTTTGGGTGAATGGACCCACGATCTCCCAATTTCCAGGGCAGAAAACCAGGGTATTATTCCTTTCCCCTCAGCCTCACAGCCACTGTAAGAGATGCTACCTTGTCCACTCTATGGAGCTGGTGCACCTATCAGCTTGGTTGCTGGTGATACCCAC
Organism: Mustela putorius furo; assembly: GCF_011764305.1. Lineage (NCBI taxonomy): Eukaryota > Metazoa > Chordata > Mammalia > Carnivora > Mustelidae > Mustela > Mustela putorius. Next base: position 5,280,512 of record NW_025422010.1, on the reverse strand, counting down.
ACTTCCACTCTTTTCTGGAAGGCCACTCTTGGCTGAAGGGAGCTGTCAACTGTAAGGTGCCTACGGGATTACATTTCCTCACCCCTGCATGGCCTGCTGCCAATATTGATTGAGGTAGAAGGTATGGCAGTCCAGCTCTCTCACCTCTGGAGTGAGATGCAAATTAACTTCACATCTACCTTGAGAACAAGCTGAAGCCAGACTTACCCTGAAACCACATTTGTGTTCCACTTCTGCCTTCTCCTGCTTTCCTCACTCCTGCTTAGGTTACTCTGAGACTCCCCCATAAATCACTTATGTAAGGATCCCCATCTCAGGCTCTGCCTCTAGGGAGCCAGCCAAGGGTCTCAGATTCCACGTCCATATTCCTTACATCTGCACACCTGTCATCCCTTTGCCATTATCTTAGTCTAGACTGCACTGGTTTCCACTTAGCCCAGTGCTGCCAGTAGAAACAGAAAGCAGGCCAATATAGCATTTAACATTTTCTAGCAACCATGTTAAAAAAGCCTGAAGAGTTGGGTGAATTTAATTTTGGAAATCTTGAGTCCAGTATATACAAATTGAAGTCACTTTTCATGTAATAAATTATATTATATATATTATTATATAAATTATATAAAAACTATTAAAGAAATAGCTCAAATTCTTTTATTTATATTAAGTCTTCAAAATTTGGCAAGCGTTTTACTATTGCAAACAACTTTCAAATGCTAAATTTTCAAAAAAATACTTGATCTTTAGAGTTCATAAAATTCAGCTGGAAAAAGATTCACATACCTAAGTTGTTTCAAGAATATATCAGTCTTCTAACTGCTGCATTGTGTATCAATTTGAAAAATTTAAGTTAAAAAAATTTTTAAAAACATGGGGTGCCTGGGTGACTCAGTGGGTTAAAGTCTCTGCCTTCGGCTCAGGTCATGATCCCAGGGTCCTGAGATTGAGCCACTCATCAGGCTCTCTGCTCAGCAGAGAGCCTGTCTCCTCCCTTCTCTCTGCCTGCCTCTCTGCCTACTTGTGATCTCTGTCTGTCTGTCAAATAAATAAATAAAATCTTTAAAAAAATATTTAAAAAACAAAAAATTTAAGTTAATTAAGATGAGATGATTTTAAGAATTCAAATATTAAATAGCCATATGTGGGGCACACTAGCTACTCAGTGAGGCAGCACAGACCTGGGTGGTCAAAGTCCCATTCCTTGACTTCCTTGCTCCTGATACCAATCTGTCTTCTATGCTGCAGTCACTGTGCTATTTTAAGTCTGCATATTATAAAGGAAAAATCACAAATTCTGATTCTGCCTTTATTCAGATTTTGATATTGTATTTATCATGTACTTTTGCATTAATTTTGATTTTTTAAAAATATTGCATTACATTAACTTATTTCAATTACTGAGGTTTGGGATCTCAGATTTTCAGTATGAGTGTCTCATTTGCCTCCACCCTAGGCCTGGTCCTGAATAAAGTAATTTCCCTGTTTTCTGTCTCCCCATGACTTTCAGGATCAAGCTCATTATGTACAAAGTATCTCCAGTCAGGGCCTTTCTTCTTGTAGTTATAGACACCTTTAACCAGTGGCAGGATTCTAAACTGAATCATCTAGTCTTTCTGCCTTCATTCACATGGTTTACTTTGCTCAGAGACTCACTTTTCTATTTTCTTTATCTAATTCCTACTCAGTCTTCAAACCTCCTCTCTGGGAGCAAGTTGGGGCCTGTGTGGCAGAAGTTACCCCACAGTCTTCACCTTCTAGGCTGTGCTGGTTAGTCTGTGAATACTTCCCCTCACAGATCCATCTTTCAGGTAGGATTGCTAAAGAGGAGCTAACAGAAGGTGTGACAAGAGGAGACAGAGGCTGCCTAAATCCCTGCTTTCTCCCTCAGTTCTAACAACAGCCACTCCTCGCCCCATCTTCTGCTGGCATGGGTGTTTATCCCTCCTTGGGCTTGGATTTACCTCCCCTGCCCTGCAGACCCACATGGTCTCTCCCTGTAAGTGGTTCCTCCTGTCTGTCACTCACTCCAGTTCAGCCATCTGGGCAGAACTCCAAGTTCTTCTGGGATTTTGCCAGTACCTTCGACACATGCCTGGTTTCCCCCCCCCTCAATTCCTATGGTTGTTGCTACTACTACTACTACTACTACTACTACTACTACTACTACTACGGCTTCTTCTCCTTCTTCTCCTCTGCCTCTTGCTTCTTCTTCCTTCCTCTTTCTCTTCCCCTTCCTCTCCCTGTCCTCTCCTTCTCCTCCTCCTCCTGTTTTTTCTTCTCCTCATTCTCCTTGCTCTCCTCCTTCTTTCTTCTTCCTCTTCATCCTTTCTACTTCCTCCTTCTTCCTTCTTTTTTCTTCTTCCTTATTACATCCTGGGTTATGTAATCGCCACTCTGGGCTTATCTCTTTCTGATTCACTTGATTATAAATTCCCTGAGCATGAAATGGGGTTTCCTCATCCTGGTGTCCCTCCTGAAACTCAGCAGGGGCGCTGGCACCCATGGAGAAAGGGCAAACATTGCGTTGTTTAACTCTTAGATGTCTGTATTAGATGTCATCCATGAGACCAATACTCTAAAAAATTCTCAAAGAAGTTTTAATATGAGGAAACACTTTAAAAATATCACTCCTTTTTTCTTTTCTCTGAAAATAGCCTTCTCTTGATCTCTACTTTCTGAAAATAGAAATCCAAGCCAAGGTACTTTTAGAGCTCTAATTCATCCCCTTTTAATTTTTCTTTATTAGAAATTTATTTTTCATAAGCAATGGTGGTGTTAGACTTGTAAAATTCTAGTGTCACCACTTCTTAGCTGCATGACCTTGAGCATATTAATTATATTGAACCTCCGTTTCTATGCCTATAATAAAATCAGGATAATACTTTCCTTTTATATGTACAAATGTATCTACATGATGTGCCTGGCATATAGTATACTCAATGCACAGCTATTCTCAAACTTTAACTTGCCTAAGACTAGGAGCCAATTAAAACCACAGAATCCTAGGCCCAGTCCCCTACAGTTTTGATTCAGAGGCCTGAAGGAGCCTCTGGAATCTGTATTTGTAATAAGCTTCTCAGGTAAAGTTAATGTAGATGGGTCATGGCCTGCACTGTAGGAAATACTGCTTAGATGCTAAGTTCCTTGGATGATAAATATATTTCTAGGACTTTTGTTTTTTCCATGGCTTGCTCATAACGTGTGTTGTAATGCAGTCTTGTGACGTCATGGGTCAAGCTTATCCTTTCTGTGCTGCTTCATGTCTAGCCACTTTGAGACACCCAGACCTCTCCTGGCTGTACAGCATAGTTGGAAGCCAGACCTTAGGACTCCCTGGTTCTTGCAGTAGCCAGTCAGATTCAAAGCCCTGGAGAGAGACTCCATTGGCCATCCTGTGTCATGAGGAGGCTGTCCTCTTCAATGAGAGGGAAGGTCTGGTCCACAGACAGGCATTCCCTCTCTTTTCATTCATTTAAATTTTATTATTCTCTACATTCTCCACCATGGGAATAAAGCACTGGGCAGCAGAGCACAAATCCAGGGATGAAGGAAGGATAGAGCCTGTGTCTTCCAGGTAATAAGAATCTTAGAAGAGTATAGATCCTTCACCTGTTTTGTTGGGTTTATTCCAAGGTATCTTATGGTTTTTGGGGCTATCATAAATGGAATTGATGATCTAATTTCTCTTTCTACACTTTCATTGTTAGCATATATAAGAAAGCAACTGATTTCTGTGCATTGATTTTGTATCCTGCCACATTACTGAATTGCTGTATGAGTTTTATTAATTTAGGGGTGGAGTCTTTTGGGTTTTTCATATAAAGTATCACTTCATCTGTGAGGAGAGAGAATTTGACTTCTTCTTTGTCAATTTGAATACCTTTCATTTCTTTTTGTTGTCTGCTGTTACTAGGACTTCTAGTACTATGTTGAACAATAGTGGTGAGAGTGGGCATCTTTGTCATGTTCCTGATCTTAAGGGAAAGGCTCTCAGCTTTTCTCCATTGAGAATTATATTTATGGTGGGATTTTCAGAGATGGTTTTTATGAAATTGAGGAATGCCCCATCTATCCCTATACTCTGAAAAGTTTTAATCAGGAAAGGAAGCTGTATTTTGTCAAATGCTTTTTCTGCGTCAATTGAGAAGACCATGTGATTCTTCTCTCTCCTCTTATTAATGTGTTCTATCACATTGATTGATTAGTGAATGTTGAACCACTCTTGTATTACAGGAATAAATCCCACCTGGTCGTATAATAATCCTTTTAATGTACTGTTGTATCCTATTAGCTAGGATTTTGTTGAAAATTTTGGCATCATATTCATCAGGGATATTGGTCTGACATTCTCCTTTATGATGGGGCCTTTGCCTGTTTTGGGGATGTTGGCCTCATAGTAATGTTGGCCTCATAGAATGAGTCTGGAAGTTTTCTTTCTGTTTCTATTTTTTTTTAACAGCTTCAGGAGAATAGGTATTATTCTTCTTTGAATGTTTGGTAGAAATCCCCAGGGAATCCATCAGGTCCTGGACTCTTGTTTGTTGGGAGGTTTTTGATCACTACTTCAATCTCTTTAATAGTTATTGGTCTATTCATATTGTCAATTTCTTCCTGTTTCAGTCATGGTAGTTTATAGGTTTCCGGGAAGTTATTCATTTCTTCCAGGTTGTTTAATTTATTGGCATATAGTTGTTGATAATAATTTCTAATCATGGTTTCTATTTCCTTGGTATTAGTCATGATCTCTCCCCTTTCATTCATAATTTTATTAATTAGGGTCCTTTCTCTTTTCTGTTGCGTAAGTCTGGTAAATGGTTTATCAATCTTATTAATTCTTTCAAGGAACCAGCTTCTAGTTTTGTTGATCTGCTCTATTGTGTTTCTGGTTTCTAACTCAGTGATCTCTGCTCTAATCTTAATTATTTCTCTTCTTGTGCATGGCTCAGGTTTCATTTGTTGTTTTTCCTCCAGTTCTTTAAGGTGTGAAGTTAATTGGTGAATTCGGGATTTTTCTGGTTTTTTGAGACTTGGATAGCTATGTATTTCCCCTTTAGGACAGCTTTTGCATCAACCTATAGGTTTTGAACAGATGTGTTTTCATTCTTATTGGTTTCCATGAATTGTTTAAGTTCTTTGGTTTACTGGTTGACCCAAACATTTTTAAGCAGAATGATCTTTAGTTTCCAAGTATTTGAATTTATTCCAAATTTTTCCTTGTGATTCAGTTCCAGTTTCAAAACATTGTGGTCTGAGAATACGCAGGGAATAATCTCTATCTTGGTATTAGTTGAGACCTGATCTGTGACCCAGTATGTAGTCTATTTGTTAGAAAATTCCATGTGCACTCGAGAAGAGTGAGTATTCAATTGTTTTAGGGTGGAATGTTCTGTATAGATCTATGAGGTCCATTTGGTCCAGTGTGTCATTCATAGCCCTTGTTTCTGTTGATTTTCTGCTTAAATGAGCTTATTGCTGAGAGTGAAGTGTTTAAGTCTCCTACTATTAACATATTATTATTAATATGTCTCTATTTTGTCTAACAGTTGGCTTATGTAGTTAGCAGCTCCTAAGAGGAAGGGATTGGTTAAGGGGTATTAAGGAGGGCACATTTTGCCTAGAGCACTGGATGTTATATGCAAACAATGAATCATGGCATATTACATCAAAAACTAATGATGTACTGAATGGTGACCAACATAACATAATAAAAAATAAACATTTAATGCATAAAAAAAGAACCTTAGAAGATACATTCTCAGCATCTTTTGATTGGCATGTTCTCAATCTCCAAATCTCCAACTCCTTTTCCCTCTTAGTCGGGTATGTTCCCTGTGGCTTTCCCTCACCACATGATATTTCTTAGGATTTTTTCTTTATATATAATGCTTTTTTTTTTTTTTAAATTTCCCTCCCTAGGAGGGAGGAGTCAAGATGGCGGAGAAGTAGCAGGCCGAGACTGCTTCAGCTAGCCGGAGATCAGCTAGATAGCTTATCTAAAGATTGCAAACACCTACAAATCCATCGGCAGATCGAAGAGAAGAAGAACAGCAATTCTGGAAACAGAAAAACAACCAATTTCTGAAAGGTAGGACTGGCAGAGACGTGAATCCAAAGCAACGGGAAGATAGACCCCAGGGGGAGGGGCTGGCTCCCGGCAAGCAGCGGAGCAACGGAGCACAAAATCAGGACTTTTAAAAATCTGTTCCAATGAGGGACATCGCTCCAGAGGCTAAACCGGGGTGAAGCCCATGTGGGGTCAGCGTGGCCTCAGGTCCTGCAGGGTCACAGAAGGATCGGGGGTGGCTGAGTGTCGCAGAGCTTGCGGGTATTGGAACGGGAAAGCCGGCTACAGAGACAGAGCCGACAGTAAGCTCACAGCTCAGTGTTACCTTGAACCTGCCACAGGCTCGGTGAGCTTGGAGCGCGGCAGGCAGAGGTCAGGCAGACGGGAGTAACTGGGTGCTGTTCTCTGAGGGCGCACTGAGGAGTGGGGCCCTGGGCTCTCGGCTCCTCCGGGCCAGAGACCGCCATTTGTATTCCCGTCCTCCGGAACTCTACGGAAAGCGCTCAGGGAACAAAAGCTCCTGAAAGCAAACCTGAGCGGATTACTCAGCCCGGCCCCTGGTTAGGGCGGTGCAACTCTGCCTGGGGCAAAGACACTTGAGAATCACTACACCAGGCCCCTCCCCCAGAAGATCAACAAGAAATCCAGCCAAGACCAAGTTCACCTACCAAGGAGTGCGGTTTCAATACCAAGGAGAGCAGCAGAATTCCAGAGGAGGTGAAAGCAAAGCACGGAACTCATGGCTTTCACCCTGTGATTTTTTTCTTCTTTTTTAGTCTTGCAGTTAATTTAATTTTTTTCTTTTTCTTTTTCTCTTTTTTCTCGCCTTTGGGTAAAATTTTTTTTAAAATTTTTACCCTTTTCTTTTTTAACGTTTTTTAACTAGTTTATCTAATATATATATTTTTCTTTTTTATATTTTTCTTTATTCGTTTTCTTTTTTTTAAATTCTTTTCTTTTCTTTTTTCTCTTTCTTTTCTTTCTTCCTTTTTGAACCTCTTTTTATCCCCTTTCTCCCCCCTCACAATTTGGGATCTCTTCTGATTTGGTTAAAGCATATTTTCCTGGGGTTGTTGCCACCCTTTTAGTATTTTACTTGCTCCTTCATATACCCTTATCTGGGCAAAATGACAAGACGGAAAAATTCACCACAAAAAAAAGAACAAGAGGCAGTACCGAAGGCTAGGGACCTAATCAATACAGACATTGGTAATATGTCAGATCTAGAGTTCAGAATGACAATTCTCAAGGTTCTAGCCGGGCTTGAAAAAGGCTTGGAAGATATTAGAGAAACCCTCTTGGGAGATATAAAAGCCCTTTCTGGAGAAATAAAAGAACTAAAATGTAACCAAGTTGAAATCAAAAAAGCTATTAATGAGGTGCAATCAAAAGTGGAGGCTCTCACTGCTAGGATAAATGAGGCAGAAGAAAGAATTAGTGATATAGAAGACCAAATGACAGAGAATAAAGAAGGTGAGCAAAAGAGGGACAAACAACTACTGGACCACGAGGGGAGAATTCGAGAGATAAGTGACACCATAAGACGAAACAGCATTAGAATAATTGGGATTCCAGAAGAAGAAGAAAGAGAGAGGGGAGCAGAAGGTATACTGAAGAGAATTATTGGGGAGAATTTCCCCAATATGGCAAAGGGAAAGAGCATCAAAATTCAGGAGGTTCAGAGAACGCCCCTCAAAATCAATAAGAATAGGCCCACACCCCGTCATCTAGTAGTAAAATTCACAAGTATTAGTGACAAAGAGAAAATCCTGAAAGCAGCCCGGGAAAAGAAGTCTGTAACATACAATGGTAAAAATATTAGATTGGCAGCTGACTTATCCACAGAGACCTGGCAGGCCAGAAAGAGCTGGCATGATATTTTCAGAGCACTAAACGAGAAAAACATGCAGCCAAGAATACTATATCCAGCTAGGCTATCATTGAAAATAGAAGGAGAGATTAAAAGCTTCCAGGACAAACAAAAACTGAAAGAATTTGCAAACACCAAATCAGCTCTACAGGAAATATTGAAGGGGTCCTCTAAGCAAAGAGAGAGCCTACAAGTGGTAGATCAGAAAGGAACAGAGACAATATACAGTAACAGTCACCTTACACGCAATACAATGGCACTAAATTCATATCTCTCAATAGTTACCCTGAATGTTAATGGGCTAAATGCCCCTGTCAAAAGACACAGGGTATCAGAATGGATAAAAAAACAAAAACCATCTATATGTTGCCTCCAAGAAACTCATTTTAAGCCCGAAGACACCTTCAGATTTAAAGTGAGGGGGTGGAAAAGAATTTACCATGCTAATGGACATCAGAAGAAAGCAGGAGTGGCAATCCTTATAACAGATCAATTAGATTTTAAGCCAAAGACTATAATAAGAGATGAGGAAGGATACTATATCATACTCAAAGGGTCTGCCCAACAAGAAGATTTAACAATTTTAAATATCTATGCCCCCAACGTGGGAGCAGCCACCTATATAAACCAATTAATAACAAAATCAAAGAAACACATCAACAATAATGCAATAATAGTAGGGGACTTTAACACTCCCATCACTGAAATGGACAGATCATCCAAGCAAAAGATCAGCAAGGAAATAAAGGCCTTAAACGACACACTGGACCAGATGGACATCACAGATATATTCAGAAATTTCATCCCAAAGCAACAGAATACACATTCTTCTCTAGTGCACATGGAACATTCTCCAGAATAGATCACATCCTCGGTCCTAAAGCAGGACTCAACCGGTATCAAAAGATTGGGATCATTCCCTGCATATTTTCAGACTACATTGCTCTAAAGCTAGAACTCAACCACAAAAGGAAGTTTGGAAAGAACCCAAATACATGGAGACTAAACAGCATCCTTCTAAAGAATGAATGGGTCAACCGGGAAATTAAAGAAGAATTGAAAAAAATCATGGAAACAAATGATAATGAAAATACAACGGTTCAAAATCTGTGGAACACAACAATGGCAGTCCTGAGAGGAAAATATATAGCAGTACAAGCCTTTCTCAAGAAACAAGAAAGGTCTCAGGTACACAACCTAACCCTACACCTAAAGGAGCTGGAGAAAGAACAAGAAAGAAACCCTAAGCCCAGCAGGAGAAGAGAAATCATAAAGATCAGTGCAGAAATCAATGAAATAGAAACAAACAAACAAACAAAAAAACCAATAGAGCAAATCATCGACACTAGGAGCTGATTCTTTGAAAGAATTAATAAAATTGACAACTCCCTGGCCCGACTTATCAAAAAGAAAAGAGAAAGGTCCCAAATAAATAAAATCATGAATGAAAGAGGAGAGATCACAACTAACACCAAAGAAATACAAACTATTATCAGAACATACTATGAACAACTCTACGCCAACATTTGACAATATGGAAGAAATGGATGCATTCCTAGAAACATATACACTACCACAACTGAACCACGAAGAAATAGAAAGCCTGAACAGACCCATAACCAGCAAGGAGATTGAAACAGTCATTAAAAATCTCCAAACAAACAAAAGCCCAGGGCCAGACGGCTTCCCAGGGGAATTCTACCAAACATTTAAAGAAGAACTAATTCCTATTTTCCTGAAACTGTTCCAAAAAATAGAAATGGAAGGAAAACTTCCAAACTCATTTTATGAGGCCAGCATCACCTTGATCCCAAAACCAGACAAGGATCCCACCAAAAAAGAGAGCTATAGACCAATATCCTTGATGAACACAGATGCGAAAATTCTCACCAAAATACTAGCCAATAGGATTCAACAGTACATTAAAAGGATTATTCACCACGACCAAGTGGGATTGATTCCAGGGCTGCAAGGTTGGTTCAACATCCGCAAATCAGTCAATGTGATACAACACATCAATAAAAGAAAGAACAAGAACCATATGATACTCTCAATAGATGCTGAAAAAGCATTTGACAAAGTACAGCATCCCTTCCTGATCAAAACTCTTCAAAGTGTAGGGATAGAGGGCACATACCTCAATATCATCAAAGCCATCTATGAAAGACCCACCGCAAATATCATTCTCAATGGAGAAAAACTGAAAGCTTTTCCGCTAAGGTCAGGAACACGGCAGGGATGTCCATTATCACCACTGCTATTCAACATAGTACTAGAGGTCCTAGCTTCAGCAATCAGACGACAAAAGGAAACTAAAGGCATCCAAATCGGCAAAGAAGAAGTCAAATTATCACTCTTCGCAGATGATATGACACTATATGTGGAAAACCCAAAAGACTCCACTCCCAAACTGCTAGAACTTGTACAGGAATTCAGTAAAGTGTCAGGATATTAAATCAATGCACAGAAATCAGTTTCATTTCTCTACACCAACAGCAAGACAGAAGAAAGGGAAATTAAGGAGTCAATCCCATTTACAATTGCATCCAAAACCATAAGATACCTAGGAATAAACCTAACCAAAGAGACACAGAATCTATACTCAGAAAACTATAAAGTACTCATGAAAGAAATTGAGGAAGACACAAAGAAATGGAAAAATGTTCCATGCTCCTGGATTGGAAGAATAAATATTGTGAAAATGTCTATGCTACCTAAAGCAATCTACACATTTAATGCAATTCCTATCAAAGTACCATCCATCTTTTTCAAAGAAATGGAACAAATAATTCTAAAATTTATATGGAACCAGATAAGACCTCGAATAGCTAAAGGGATATTGAAAAAGAAAGCCAAAGTTGGTGGCATCACAATTCCGGACTTCAAGCTCTTTTACAAAGCTGTCATCATCAAGACAGCATGGTACTGGCACAAAAACAGACACATAGATCAATGGAACAGAATAGAGAGCCCAGAAATAGGCCCTCAACTCTATGGTCAACTCATCTTCGACAAAGCAGGAAAGAATGTCCAATGGAAAAAAGACTGCCTCTTCAATAAATGGTGCTGGGAAAATAGGACAGCCACTTGCACAAAAATGAAATTGGACCATTTCCTTACACCACACACGAAAATAGACTCAAAATGGATGAAGGACCTCAATGTGCGAGAGGAATCCATCAAAATCCTTGAGGAGAACACAGGCAGCAACCTCTTCGACCTCAGCCGCAGGAACATCTTCCTAGGAACATCGCCAAAGGCAAGGGAAGCAAGGGCAAAAATGAACTATTGGGATTTCATCAAGATCAAAAGCTTTTGCACAGCAAAGGAAATAGTTAATAAAATCAAAAGACAACTGACAGAATGGGAGAAGATATTTGCAAACGACATATCAGATAAAGGACTAGTGTCCAGAATCTATAAAGAACTTAGGAAACTCAACACCCAAAGAACAAATAATCCAATCAAGAAATGGGCAGAGGACATGAACAGACATTTCTGCAAAGAAGACATCCAGATGGCCAACAGACACATGAAAAAGTGCTCCATATCACTCGGCATCAGGGAAATACAAATCAAAACCACAATGACGTATCACCTCACACCAGTCAGAATGGCTAAAATCAACAAGTCAGGAAATGACAGATGCTGGCGAGGATGCGGAGAAAGGGGAACCCTCCTACACTGTTGGTGGGAATGGAGCCACTCTGGAAAACAGCATGGATGTTCCTCAAAATGTTGAAAATAGAACTGCCCTATGACCCAGCAATAGCACTACTGGGTATTTACCCTAAAGATACAAACGTAGTGATCCAAAGGGGCACATGCACCCGAATGTTTATATCAGCAATGTCCACAATAGCCAAACTATGGAAAGAACCTAGATGTCCATCAACAGATGAATGGATCAAGAAGATGTGGTATATATACACAATGGAATACTATGCAGCCATCAGAAGAAATGAAATCTTGCCATTTGCGACAACATGGATGGAACTAGAGTGTATCATGCTTAGCGAAATAAGTCAAGCAGAGAAAGACAACTATCATATGATCTCCCTGATATGAGGAAGTGGTGATGCAACATGGGGGCTTAAGTGGGTAGAAGAAGAATCAATGAAACAAGATGGAATTGGGAGGGAGACAAACCATAAGTGACTCTTAATCTCACAAAACAAACTGAGGGTTACTGGGGGGAGGGAGGTTGGGAGAACGGGGTGGGATTATGGACATTGGGGAGGGTATGTGTTTTGGTGAGTGCTGTGAAGTGTGTAAACCTGGTGATTCACAGACCTGTACCCCTGGGGATAAAAATATATGTTTACAAAAAATATAAATAAATAAATAAATAAATAAATAAATAAATAAATAAATATTACATGAAAAAAAAATTTCCCTCCCTACATCCTAAACTGGATTTCTTTGAGGCTAGAAAGGGTTAAAGAAGAAATGTCAGGGTGGTATCTCCAGTATTTAGATTATCAAGAAGGGGAAAATTTGACTTCTTACAATTGGAAGTTGAAATTGGATCTAGTTTTGTCTGATTTTCTCTAACTCTGGAGTTTTCTGAGAAAGAATTTACAGTATGGTGGAAATTACATAGCCAATGATGTAAATCCTAACTTGAATCTGAAGTTCAAGAACAAGGAGTGTTGATGTTCAGGGGCAGGAGAAAATGGATGTTCGAGTTCATAGAAGAGAGCAAATTCACCCTTCTTCTGCATTTTTCATTCTATTCAGGGCCTCAGTGATTGGATGGTGCCCACCCACACTTGTTAGGGTGGATTTTCTTTACTCAAGTCTAGGATTCAAATGTTAATCTCTTCTGGAAATACCCTTATGGATACACCTGGATATAATGTTATACCAGCTATCTTGGTATCCCTTAGCCTGGTCAAATTGACACATAAAATTAATCCTTTTAAGAGACAAATAGATCAGTGTAACAAGGAAGAAAAAGGACCCAGAAATAAACCTACACAGAATATATTCAACTGATCTTTGACAATGGAGGAAAAGCAAGTCAGTGGAAAAAGGATCATCTTTTCAAATTTTCAAAGAATACTGCAGAAACAACTGGACATCCATATGCAAGAAAAAAAATATTGAATTCAAACCTTTTAAAAAAATCAACTCTGAAAATGTCATTGGCCTAAGTGTAAAATGCAAACTTATACCACTTGTAGGAGATAATATTGGAGATGATTTAGATGACCTAGGGTTTGACAATACACTTTTAAAAAGATTTTATTTATTTATTTGACAGATAGATCCCAAGTAGGCAGAGAGGCAAGAAGAGAGAGAGGGGGAGGCAGGCTCCCTGCTGAGCAGAGATCCTGATGCAGGGCCTGATCTCAGAACCCTGGGATCATGACCTGAGCCAAAGGCAGAGGCTTTAACCCACTGAGCCATTCAGGCACCACTGACAGTACATTTTTAAATATACACAAAAAGAATGATCCATAAAAAATACGTAAGTTGGACTTCATTAAAATTAAAATTTTCTGCTCTGCAAAGGATACTATTAAAGAATAAAAAGACAAGCCACAGACTGGTAGAAAATATTATCTAAACTTGTGTCTGATAAAGGACTAGTATCTAAAGTATCTGAAATATACAAAGACCCTTTCATAAAAATATGCAGAGAACTCCTAAAACTTAACAATAAAGCAATCATCCCAACTACACAATGGGCAAAATATCTGAACAGACATTTCATCTAAGAAGATATATAGATAGCAAGTAAGTATATAAAAAGATGTTCAAAATCACATGTTACAACATATGCAAACAACTATAAGATGCCTATTAGAATGGCTAAAATCCGAAATACTGAGAACAAGAAATGCTGATGAGGATGTGAAGCAACAGGCACTCTCATTTATTGCTGGTGGGAATGCAAAAGAATACAGTCACTTTAGAATAGTTTGGCAGTTTCTTACAAAATTAAACATATTGTTACAATATAATCCAGCAATAACACTCCTAGGTATTTACCCAAAAGAACTGAAAACATATCCACACACACACACACACAAACCTTCACACAAATGTTTATTTTTTTATTTTGAAGTTTTTATTTAAATTTCAATTTAAATAACCCATAGAATGGGAGAGGATATTTACAAATGACACTACAGACAAAGGGCTGATATCTAAGATCTATAACAAATATTACAATGTAATATTTGTTTCAGGTGTACAATATAGTGTTTCCATACTTTCATAAAACACCTGGTGCTTATCTCAATTAAATACAAATGTTTATAACAGTTGGCAAAATCTGGAAGCAGCCAAGATGTTCTTCAGTAGGTGAATGGGTAAACAATTGTGGTATATCATTCTCTTACACCATACACAAAGATAAACTCGAAGTGGATAAAAGACCTCATGTGAGGTAGAAATCTTCAAAATCTTTGAGAAGAACATAGGCAGTAACCTCTTCGACATCAGCCATAGCAACTTCTTTCAAGACTTGTCTCCAAAGGCAAAGGAGACAAAAGTGAAAATGAACTTTTGGGACTTCATCAAGATCAAAAGCTTCTGCACAGCAAAGGAAACAGTCAACAAAACAAAGAGGCAACCCATAGAATGGGAGAGGATATTTACAAATGACACTACAGACAAAGGGCTGATATCCAAGATCTATAAAGAACTCCTCAAACTCAACACACACAAAACAGATAATCATGCCAAAAAATGGGCAGAAGACATGAATAGACACTTCTCCAAAGAAGCCATAGAAATGGCTAACAGACAAATGAAGAAGTGTTCATCATCATTAGCCATCAGGGAGTTTCAAATCAAAACCACATTGAGATACCGCCTTACACCAGTTAGAATGGCCAAAATTAACAAGAAAATAAACAACAAGTGCTGGAGGGGATGTGGAGAAAGGGGAACACTCTTGCACTGTTGGTGGGAATGCAAGTTGGTGCAGCCACTTTGGAAAACAGTGTGGAGATTCCTTAAGAAATTAAAAATTAAAAATACCCTATGACCCTGCAATCTCACTACAGGTATTTACCCCAAAGATACAGACATAGTGAATGGAAGGGCCAACTCTACCCCAATGTTCATAGCAGCAATGGCCACAGTCACCAAACTGTGGAAACAGCCAAGATGCCTTTCAACAGATGAATGGAAATACACAATGGATTATTATGCATTCATCAGAAAGGATGAATACCCAACTTTTGTATCAATATGGATGAGACTGGAGGAGATTATGCTGAGTAAAATAAGTCAAGCAAAGGGAGTCAATTATCATATGGTTTTGCTTGTTTGTGGAGCATAACGAATAACACAGAGGACATGGGGAGATGGAGAGAAGTGATTTGGGGGAAATTGGAGAGACTTGAGAGACTGTGGACTCTGAGAAACAAACTGAGGGTTTTGGAGGGGAGTGGGGTGGGGGGTTGGGTGAGTCTGGTGGTGGGTATTATGGAGGGCACGTATTGCATGGAGCACTGGAAGTGGTCCATAAAGAATGAATTCTGGAACAGTGAAAAGAAATTTTTAAAAAAATAAATAAAAATTTTCAAAAAAAAAGGAACCCAAAAGGAACTATATCCGGGTATCCCACCCAATTTCCAGCCAGGAGGACCTAAGGTCAATTGCTTGGCTTTTCCTGGATTCCTGGCATTTGAATCCTTGTACTACTTGACATACTTGAGACAATTTCTTGTAACAAGAAGAAGCTTCTCAGAGAGCATCTATAACAAACATTACACTGCACAAAGGCTATAGTTGAGAGACTAGATCGGTGTTCAAGTCATTCTGTTTTTCAAGCTGACTATCAGCCTTGGTGGGTATGAGGGGCTATCTTCCCAGAAGGGATGGCTTTTTCTGATTTACACAAAGCCATTATCCAATAACCAAGCTATGTGTCAGTATGACTATCTGCCCAGAGGAGACCCCTTTTTCTAATTTGCACCAAGCCATCATACAGATTAGCTCTGATTTAGTGACATATTAAGGGATGGGAAATTTGATATGGCACTCTGTTCAATATATTCCAAAATTATGATTCAGTATATATTTTTATTAGCCTGCACTATCTTTTCAGCTTTTGTTTGAAAGTATTGGGCTATCAACGTGCTAGCTCAGAGAAGTTCCTTCCCCCAAGTTCCTCAGTGAAATGAAAGAGAAACAAACTATGGATTCTGAAAAAACAATCTGAGGGTTTTGAAGGGGTGGGGGGTGGGAGGTTGGGGGAATCAGGTGGTGGGTATTGGAGAGGGCACGGATTGCATGGAGTACTGGGTGCGGTGCAAAAACAATGAATACTGTTACGCTAAAAATAAATTTTAAAAATTAATAAAAAAATGAAACCCATTGTTAGAAGCTGCAATGGTTAACAATCTCTGTACTGGGTCAACATGTCCTAGGAGTGCTGTTAACCATCCTGAACAGTGCACTCAGAAAGTTTTCCCTCTGGAGTAGTCTTGTATTTCAGAGACTCCAGAAGATTCTAGAAGTGGGAGCAGTTTTCTGGGATTCTTAATGGCCAGCATCACAGAAGTTGCTGTTTTTCTAGTTTTGTAGGTAAGCAGGCACTATAAACAAAACTCACAACCTATAAGTGCTGTGGGTGCTGACTGAGAGAGTGGGTATCAACTCTTCCCAGGAGCTTTTACACAGGCCTGTTGTGATTCCAAATGGCAGCCTTTTTGTGAAAGAGTGCCTTTGCTCACTCACAGCATAATCATGCACTATCTCAATGATAAAATCATGCTCATCCTTTCTTAAGAAAAGATTTTATTTACTTATTTGACAGAGTGATAGAAAGCACAAGCGGGCAGAGCAGCAGGCAGAGGGAGACAGAGAAGCAAACTCCCCACCAAGCAGGCAACCCAATGAGGGGCTCGATCTCAGGACCCTGGAATCATAGCCCAAGCCAAAGGCAGATGCTCAACTGACTGAGCCACTTAGGTGACCCAAAATCATGCTCATCTTGAAGAAGACAGGAGCATTAGCAACTTGACAAAAAATTACTCCATTTATGATAAATTCCACTTCAATCCAAAGGAACCTTGGTTCAGGGCAGCTTAAGAACAAGGAATTAGTGTTCTCCTATACAAATGGTCCAGCAAGTAGAATGGGTTCAGGGTTGGTTGATTTCAGAGGCTAATCAAATTCCCAGGTTGTTTACATCTCTCTGTTCTGCCATACACAATGAAGGCCTCACCTTCATGCTGAAGCCCAGAGTTTCATTCACACTTGATACCCCCCAAGGGAAGGACACTGTCTTTTTTATAAATCTCTCTTAGAAGCCCTTCAGTGGATTCCTACGCTATATTGTTGACTTGTATTAGCAAAATCATGAGGCCCACTCTTGGATGGCTCAGGTCATGATCTCCCAGTCACAGGATAGAGCCCCATGTTGGAGCTCAGCACTCAGCATGGAGTCTTCTTCTGATTCTTTCTCCTTCTCCCTTCCTCTCTGCCCTCCCCATTCATGTGCTCTCTCTGTATGTTTAAGAATGAATGAATGAATGAATGAATGAAATCTTTAGAAAAAAGGTAGAATAGAAGGTTCTCAAAATATGAATTTTAGAATTGTTCTTCCTAACTGTCAGAGCCTAATATTCCTGGGTTATGTATTGAGATTGATTTTCATGGGGCACCCTAGATAGTGCCATATATGATCAGGAGAGGGCAGTAAAAAGCCACCTGAGTCAGTCCTCTGTGGACTGGGTCTCCCCAAGAATCAATTTAGGAAAAATCAGAACCAAGGGGAAAATCTCAGAGTTGATGCCAGCAGAAATCAAGGAGGATCTAGAGCTGAAGCAGAGTCCAATGCATTTGTACTGAGACAGAGTTGAGGTTAAACACTAGAATCCAGGAGGAATAATCATGTCAGAAAGGTCTTGTTTTTCTGGGGTGAGCAAAGTGAAAGCTGGCAAATTTTGGTCAGATAGGAGTCAGACCAGCAGCGTTTTTATTTTTAAAATAACATTTATAGTATATAATTACAACTATAAAATACATTCATTATAGAAAACCTAGAAACTCGAGAAAAAAAAGCCATGGGGGAAATAAAACTCATTTGGAATTGTTAACTCATCAGAGATAACAGTGTTGGTATATACTCCAACAACCATATCTATCAATCAATCATGTGTTTACCCAGATAAAATTGTGGGTCATGCATTTAACCATATGCCATCAATATTTCTCCTTGAGGTTATATATTTTTCCAAAACATCAAAAAAACCTTTCTGTATAGCATTCTACCATATGGATGTGTCATGAAGAATTTAGTATGCACTGTCAAGTCTTCAGGAGGTAATACTGGAACTTTGCACTGATTGAGGTCAAACCTCATACTCCAGATCAGACATGATGAAAATAATATCTTCAAAACTTGGGAAAATAAAAAACAAATAATCTCTGAGCCCAGTACCCTGGCCCATTTTAATTTTTGTTTATTTCATCCTAGTATTTGTCCAAATGCATAAATATTTTGACATGATTACAAGCATAATGTACAATAATGTACATAATGTATGGTATTTTTCAAAGAGCTGGAGCAAATAAGCCTAAAATTTGTATGGAATCAGAAGAGACCCTGAATTGCTAATAAAATGTTGAAAAATAAAAACAAAACTGGGGACATCACATTACCTGATTTCAAGCTTTACTACAAAGCTGTGATCACCAAGACAGCATGGTACTGGCATAAAAACAGACACATAGACCAGTGAAACAGAGTAGAGAGCCCAGATATGGACCATCAACTCTATGGGCAAATAATCTTTGACAAAGCAGGAAAAAATATACAGGGGGGAAAGACAGTCTCTTCAATAAATGGTGCTGGGCAAATTGGACAGCTATGTGTAGAAGAATGAAACTCGACCATTCTCTTACACTGTACACAAAGATAAACTCAAAATGGTTAAAAGACCTCAACATGAGACAGGAATCCATCAGAATCCTAGAGGAGAACATAGGTAGTAACCTCTTTGATATCAACCACAGCAACTTCTTTAAAGATATGTCTCCAAAGGCAAAGGAAACAAAAGCAAAGATGAACTTTTGGGACTTCATCAAAAACAAAAGCTTCCACAGCAAAGGAAACAGTAAAAAAACAAACAAAAAAGAACAAAGAGACAACCCACGGGATGGGAGAAGATATTCACAAATGACAGTACAGACAAAAGTTGATATCCAGGATCTACAAAGAAATTTTTAAACTCAACACACACAAAACAGATAATCATGTCAAAAAATGAGCAGAAGACATGAACAAATACTTCTCCAATGAAGACCTACAAATGGCTATCAGACACATGAAAAAATGTTCATCATCAATAGCCATCAGGGAAAGTCAAATTAAAACCACACTGAGATACCACCTTACACCACCTTACACCAATTAAAATTAGCAAGACAGGAAACAACGTGTGTTGGAGAGGATGTGGAGAAAGGGGAACCCTCTTCCACTGTTGGTGGGAATGCAAGTTGGTGCAGCCACTTTGGAGAACAGTGTGAAGATTCCTCAGGAAATTAAAAATAGAGCTTCCCTATGACCCTGCAATTGCACTACTGGGTATTTACCCCAAAGATACAGATAGAGTGAAAAGAAGGGCCATATGTACCCCAATGTTTATAGCAGTAATGGCCATGGTCACAAACTGTGGAAAGAACCAAGATGCCCTTCAACGGACGGATGGATAAGGAAGATGTGGTCCATATACACTATGTAGTATTATGCCTCCATCAGAAAGGATGAATACCCAACTTTTGTAGCAACATGGATGGGGCTGGAAGAGATTATGCTGAGTGAAATAAGTCCATCAGGGAGAATCAATTATCATATGGTTTCACTTAATTGTGGTGCATAACAAATAACATAGAGGACATGGGGAGATGGAGAGGAGAAGGGAGTTGAGGGAAATTGGAAGGGGAGGTGAACCATGAGAGACTATGGACTCTGAAAAACAATCTGAGGGTTTTGAAGGGGCAGGGAGTAGGAGGTCAGGGGAGCTATGTGGTAGGCATTATGGAGGGCACGCATTGCATGGAGCACTGGGTGTGGTGCATAAACAATAAATTCTGTTACACTGAAAAGAAATTTTAAAAAATTAAAAAAAAAAAAAACCAACTCCACACCAAATCCCAAACTCCATATTCTCCCTTCATTACCTGAGGAAGGAATGTGGTAGTGTTGGTGTGATTACCTTTCTGTAATTGTGCCTTGCTCTGTCAGTGTTTCATTAGGTAAGATGGGCCTCTAAGTCCCCTTAGCTGGACCTATGGAAACATTTAATGTGGGGCTTCAACACAGTGATGACTTACAGTAAGAGTTTGCTGAAAATCAAACCCACAATGAGATATCACCTCATACCTGTTGGATCACTATCATCAGAAAGAAAAAAGGTGGTAAGTGGTTCTTGACTCAGGTTGCCAGGATTCAAGCCCAACTGTGCTTCTTTCCAGTGTTGGGAACCTTTCAATGCATTGTGAAATGGGAATGCTAATAGGACTGAATTCCTATGGCTTCTTTAAATACTAAGAAGGTAATTTGTGTACAGCACTCAAAATAGTATCTGCTCACGGGGCTTAGAGATATACACCATATGGCCAGCATCAACAACAGCCACATTGTAGTGCAGATATCTTTAAGAGAAATCTCTAGTTTTGCCACATTATTCGGAAATGAGAATCTTCTGCAGAGCCTTCTCTGATCTCAGATATGAGGAAAAAGTAGAGAATATTTGAATATTCTTATGTCTTCTCAATCATCCCCTTTGCATACACAAGCACTATTCCCAGCAAAAGAAATCTCTTCACAATATTCCATTCTGTGGATCTCAAAATAGCTCCAGGACACCAGTGTCATGGATCACCTAGTTTGTGGTCTTACATATTTACACTTGTTGGAAAGGTTGTCTGACCATGTGTGAAGCCCCAGTCACATCTCCAGTAGTAAAGCAGCCCCATGCATTTTGACCCTGAGCTTGTCCTGGCAGACATTTGTGCATCTATCTCTTGGGCTGTGTAATACAGATCCTCTGGGAGCAGAGGTCAGTGTTTTAGGTAGCAGAATTCTAGAAACTATTGCTAAAAGCCAGGGTATCGGGCAGGGGAAAATCAGTTTGCTCTAGTGGCAGACAGTCTTGAGCCAACAAGAGGGTGTGTATCAGGGGCACAGTTGAGTGCTTCCCAGGCTCTGGTTTCCCAGGAACCAGTGACTGACTGTTCTGGATAGAAGGACTTAACAGGGATGGGAGAAGCTGAGCTGTCACACTATCTGACAGCATTTTCATGAATGCATAATAGAAAGAGAAAAGAAGCAGTGCCTAGAACAACCAGCTAGAAAACACATTTGAATGCAGTTTTGGGGAAGAATTTTCTACAAGCAGGAGAATACTGTTATATGCAAGTGTCACTAGAGCTCCAACGACCCAATGGCCAGAGCTGTCAGGATGGGTATGCTCTCTGTCTCTAACCACTAGGTGGTAGCTCAGCCCAAGGCTGGGAAGACAACGGCATAGACTCTGGTCCAGAAGAGGTGGCAACAGGGGGGCGGGTCTGCCAGGCTGCATAAAGGCAAGGGAACTGTGACTGAGGCTCAAGCTGCCTTAGCACTTGGTTCAGAGGATCCCATCCTAGGGTGATGGCATTTAGCTGGTGGATGCCAGGTGCCCAGGCTGAGCCAACGTCCCCAGCGAGGAGCCCAAGCACTGCTGTGCAAGAGAAGAGGCACGGGGGAGCACTGGTAAATAGCCACACTTTCTATTAAAAACGCCTTGAAAGGAATGCAAAATCATGCCCAACTTACATGCGGAAGAGAGCTAATTGGATATTTAAACAGCTTGATATGATATAATATAATTGGTCGATATCTCTGAGATAGAACTAGACATAAAGAGCAAGTGATTACAGGTTAATAAATATTTTTTATTGATGATGAGAATGCTGACAAAAATTCTAGTTCTCTCACCAGATGTGCTCTGAGTTTGGAGGGCAAAGGCATTTTTTAATATAAATCAAGGGAGAGAAATTTGAGAAACAAAGGAGTGAAGTATCTTGCTCTAGTGTTTGGCAAATTTAAATCCCTTGGTACTTTGTACTGGTTTTATGGAATTTATGAGACAATCCATCAATCCGACGTTGTGGAATTTCAAATGCAGAAGTCAAGGGAAATATTTATTAAGGAGAAAACAGCATTCTATGAGCTGTTTAAGTTAAACATGAGTTAAACATGAGTTTAACACATGTGTGCAACTTTAATTTATGCCTTACAGATGGCAACTTTTAGTATGTGATTATGTTAAAATTAACAGATCACTATGGCTAGTCTCAGTTACATCTAGGGGGACTGAGTCCCAGCACATTTTAGAAGTGTGGTATCAAAAACCAATGATGTACTATACCTTGGCTAATAGAACTTAAATAATTAAAAATATATAATATATATAAAAAAAGAAGTGTGAGGACAAATGTTGAGAAGGCTCCTATCTTTTTCTCTTAAGAGAGAAAGAGGGCCTGCCAATCCTTCAGAAATCTGTGCTCACTTGAGGAAAATGCAGTGCAGTAGTCTCAGAAATGTAAAAATCAGACTGCAAGGGACTTTGTAGGTTGTGAGTTCAGGATATTTTTGAGCGCAAACTTAGGAGGCTGGACAATGAGCATAAAAAGTGAAACTGTCCTGGGAACACTGACATGTGTGGTCACTCCAGTAAGAGGTATGTAAAAGAATGGGAACCCAGAGTAAGGAAGGCAGAGGAGGCTGATGAAAATGCTAAGCCTGTGTGTTGGAGGGACACTAGTCCAGGGATCCAGGTAGACTGGGGCACACCAGTCTCATGTTAATGTGTTGAGTCCATTTAACCTTGTTCTTAGGTTGTGCTTGTGTTTGGCATGCTCTTGTACTTCTTTGGTAGACTGTTCATTTCTCAGAATCATGAATTAAAACCTGTTTTACAGTAAATCTGTTGCCAAGAAGAGGAGCAATGAATTCCTCATTTCACCTGCTTTTCTTGGATCTCAACCTGAATTCCACAGAAAGCAACTTTTCAGAACCAAATGTCAAGAACAAGTCTTCACCATGCAAAGAGATGGGCATTGCTGTTGAAGTGTTTCTGACTCTGGGTCTCATCAGCCTCTTGGAGAACATCTTGGTCATAGGTGCCATAGTGAAGAACAAGAACTTGCACTCCCCCATGTATTTCTTTGTGTGTAGTTTAGCAGTAGCTGACATGCTAGTGAGCATGTCTAACACATGGGAGACCATCATCATATACTTAATAAATAATAAGCACCTGGTGATAGCAGATGCCTTTGTGCGTCACATTGACAATGTGTTTGACTCCATGATCTGCATTTCTGTGGTGGCCTCCATGTGCAGTTTGCTGGCTATTGCAGTGGATAGGTATGTCACCATCTTCTATGCTCTGCGCTATCACCACATCATGACAGCAAAGCGTTCTGGAGTGATTATCATGTGTATCTGGACCTTTTGCACAGGTTGTGGCATTGTTTTCATCATTTACTATGAATCTACTTATGTAATCGTTTGCCTCATTTCCATGTTCTTCACCATGTTATTCTTCATGGTGTCTCTGTATATACACATGTTCCTCCTGGCCCGGACTCATGTCAAGCAGATAGCAGCTCTGCGTGGATACAGCTCTGTGCGGCAAATGACCAGCATGAAAGGTGCTGTCACCCTGACCATGCTGCTGGGCATTTTCATTGTGTGCTGGGCTCCGTTCTTTCTCCATCTCATTTTGATGATTTCTTGCCCCCAGAACCTCTACTGTTCTTGCTTTATGTCTTACTTTAATATGTACCTCATACTCATCATGTGTAATTCTGTGATTGATCCTCTGATATATGCTTTCCGCAGCCAGGAGATGAGGAAGTCCTTTAAAGAGATTATTTGTTGCCATGGTTTCAGAATACCCTGTAGGTTCCCTGGCAGATATTAAACAAAAAATTCTTCTCTCTGTGGCTCTCTTTTATCCTTGATTTACCTTATGACACAATCAATTGGTGCAGCCAAGGAGTAAGCCAGAAAGCTAGAAATCAAAGCCATGCATTCTGTTTATTATTTTTCCATCTTGAATTTGTACCTCACTTATTTTCCCAGTGGCAGTTGTAGGGTCAGACATGCACATGCTGCTTATCCATTTTGGGAATGGTCTGTGACAATCTCTTACTGTCCTACTTTCCTCCTACTTTTCCTCCCGCTCCTACTCATTTCTGGTGGTCTGATCTATCCTCCATCTAGTAAGTGTGTGCTCAGGGAAGATAAAACATAGCGGATGTTCATCCTTTCTAATGGAGGCTTAATACTCCATAGTATATATGGACCACATCTTCCCTACCCATTCGTCCATTGAAGGGTGAATACCCAACTTTTGTATCAACATGGATGGGACTGGAAGAGATTATGCTGAGTGAAATAAGTCAAGCAGAGAGAGTCAGTTAGCATACGGTTTTGCTTATTTGTGGAGCATAAGGAATAACACAGAGGACATGGGGAGATGGAGAGAAGTGAGTTGAGGGAAACTGGAGGGGGAGTTGAACCATGAGAGACTATGGACTCTGAGGAATTAACTGAGGGTTTTGGAGGGGAGGGGAGTAGGAGGTTGGATGAGCCTGGTGATGGATATTATGGAGGGCACGTATTGCATGGAGCACTGGGTGTGGTGCATGAACAATGAATTCTGGAACACTGAAAATAAATTTTAAAAATAAATAAAAATTTTTAAAAGTTCAATGAAAGTTTCAGATAAAATAAAATAGTTTTTTAAAAAACATTGTGGATGCTGGTCTCAGCATTAGGAACAGCTATAACTGAAATTACAACTATAACTGAAAGAAAAGCCCCCCAGGAGCAGTTTCATAATTTTACTTGATGCTCCTCAGAGTCATGCATGCTTCTCAGGGTAGAATTAAGTGGCCAAATTATTTCCAATTGAAATTTCTAGTTAATTTGTTATGGGATGTCTCTACAGTTCTCTCTTTTCCAAAAAAATTTTTTTATGGTTTATGTCCATAATTGTCCAAGTATGGAATTAATTATACTGCTGTCAGTCATGTTTTTGTCATACCCAGACATAAACCTTCATGCTACAAATCTTGCCTCATGTGGTGTGAAAACTCTCTCTTATTCTGACACAAGGTTTCCAGATGACTGTTTTGAGGTCATGTCAGGGGCTCTAGGTGCCTCCCATCCTCCATGTAGTACATGCCCATAGCCATGTTATCTTTGACCTTTTCAGACAGAATCTGTCTTGGATTCTGAAATCCCCTCACATTGCAATCTGACTCCAGAAGCTGGAGGTCAGGTGCCTACCTAACACAGGGAGTCTCATCTTCTCCAATGCAGAAGGGAGGGAGAAATGTTGAATTCAGATCTGCACTCTGCCTCCAACAGGCAATGTCACCTTAATCATCTCATTTCAGGTTCCACATCTGTGCTGAACTCACAGGATGGTCATTAGAACTGCATGAAAAAAATGTGATAACACCTTGGAAACTTGTGAAGCACCATAAAGATTTGCTATTTATTTTTTTAATATAATTTTTTATTTTTTATAAACATATATTTTTATCCCCAGGGTTACAGGTCTGTGAATCACCAGGTTTACACACTACACAGCACTCACCAAAACACATACCCTCCCCAATGTCCATAATACCACCCCCTTCTCCCAAACCCCCTCCCCCCAGCAACCCTCAGTTTGTTTTGTGAGATTAAGAGTCACTTATGGTTTGTCTCCCTCCCAATCCCATCTTCTTTCATTTATTCTTCTCGTACCCACTTAAGCCCCCATGTTGCATCACCACTTCCTCATATCAGGGAGATCATATGATAGTTGTCTTTCTCTGCTTGACTTATTTCGCTAAGCATGATACGCTCTAGTTCCATCCATGTTGTCGCAAATGGCAAGATTTCATTTCTTTTGATGGCTGCATAGTATTCCATTGTGTATATATACCACATCTTCTTGATCCATTCATCTGTTGATGGACATCTAGGTTCTTTCCATAGTTTGGCTATTGTGGACATTGCTGCTATAAACATTCGAGTACACGTGCCCCTTTGGATCACTACGTTTGTATCTTTAGGGTAAATACCCAATAGTGCAATTGCTGGGTCATAGGGCAGTTCTATTTTCAACATTTTGAGGAACATCCATGCTGTTTTCCAGAGAGGTTGCACCAGCTTGCATTCCGACCAACAGTGTAGGAGGGTTCCCCTTTCTCCGCATCCTCGCCAGCATCTGTCATTTCCTGACTTGTTGATTTTAGCCATTCTGACTGGTGTGAGGTGATACGTCATTGTGGTTTTGATTTGTATTTCCCTGATGCCTAGTGATGTGGAGCACTTTTTCATGTGTCTGTTGGCCATCTGGATGTCTTCTTTGCAGAAATGTCTGTTCATGTCCTCTGCCCATTTCTTGATTGGATTATTTGTTCTTTGGGTGTTGAGTTTCCTAAGTTCTTTATAGATTCTGGACACTAGTCCTTTATCTGATATGTCGTTTGCAAATATCTTCTCCCATTCTGTCAGTTGTCTTTTGATTTTGTTAACTGTTTCCTTTGCTGTGCAAAAGCTTTTGATCTTGATGAAATCCCAATAGTTCATTTTTGCCCTTGCTTCCCTTGCCTTTGGCGTTGTTCCTAGGAAGATGTTGCTGCGGCAGAGGTCGAAGAGGTTGCTGCCTGTGTTCTCCTCAAGGATTTTGATGTGTTCTCCTCAAGGATTTTGATGGATTCCTTTCGCACATTGAGGTCCTTCATCCATTTTGAGTCTATTTTCGTGTGTGGTGTAAGGAAATGGTCCAATTTCATTTTTCTGCATGTGGCTGTCCAATTTTCCCAGCACCATTTATTGAAGAGGCTGTCTTTTTTCCATTGGATATTCTTTCCTGCTTTGTCGAAGATTAGTTCACCATAGAGTTGAGAGTCTATTTCTGGGCTCTCTATTCTGTTCCATTGATCTATGGGTCTGTTTTTGTGCCAGTACCATGATGTCTTGATGATGACAGCTTTGTAATAGAGCTTGAAGTCCGGGATTGTGATGCCACCAACGTTGGCTTTCTTTTTCAATATCCCTTTAGCTATTCGAGGTCTTTTCTGGTTCCATATAAATTTTAGAATTATTTGTTCCATTTCTTTGAAAAAGATGGATGGTACTTTGATAGGAATTGCATTAAATGTGTAGATTGCTTTAGGTAGCATAGACATTTTCACAATATTTATTCTTCCAATCCAGGAGCATGGAACATTTTTCCATTTCTTTGTGTCTTCCTCAATTTCTTTCATGAGTACTTTATAGTTTTCTGAGTATAGATTCTGTGTCTCTTTGGTTAGGTTTATTCCTAGGTATCTTATGGTTTTGGATGCAATTGTAAATGGGATTGACTCCTTAATTTCCCTTTCTTCTGTCTTGCTGTTGGTGTAGAGAAATGAAACTGATTTCTGTGCATTGATTTTATATCCTGACACTTTACTGAATTCCTGTACAAGTTCTAGCAGTTTGGGAGTGGAGTCTTTTGGGTTTTCCACATATAGTGTCATATCATCTGCGAAGAGTGATAATTTGACTTCTTCTTTGCCGATTTGGATGCCTTTAATTTCCTTTTGTCGTCTGATTGCTGAGGCTAGGACCTCTAGTACTATGTTGAATAGCAGTGGTGATAATGGACATCCCTGCCGTGTTCCTGACCTTAGCGGAAAAGCTTTCAGTTTTTCTCCATTGAGAATGATATTTGCGGTGGGTTTTTCATAGATGGCTTTGATGATATTGAGGTATGTGCCCTCTATCCCTACACTTTGAAGAGTTTTGATCAGGAAGGGATGTTGTACTTTGTCAAATGCTTTTTCAGCATCTATTGAGAGTATCATATGGTTCTTGTTCTTTCTTTTATTGATGTGTTGTATCACATTGACTGATTTGCGGATGTTGAACCAACCTTGCAGCCCTGGAATCAATCCCACTTGGTCGTGGTGAATAATCCTTTTAATGTACTGTTGAATCCTATTGGCTAGTATTTTGGTGAGAATTTTCGCATCTGTGTTCATCAAGGATATTGGTCTATAGCTCTCTTTTTTGGTGGGATCCTTGTCTGGTTTTGGGATCGAGGTGATGCTGGCCTCATAAAATGAGTTTGGAAGTTTTCCTTCCATTTCTATTTTTTGGAACAGTTTTAGGAGAATAGGAATTAGTTCTTCTTTAAATGTTTGGTAGAATTCCCCTGGGAAGCCGTCTGGCCCTGGGCTTTTGTTTGTTTGGAGATTTTTAATGACTGTTTCAATCTCCTTACTGGTTATGGGTCTGTTCAGGCTTTCTATTTCTTCCTCGTTCAGTTGTGGTAGTTTATATGTTTCTAGGAATGCATCCATTTCTTCCAGATTGTCAAATTTATTGCCGTAGAGTTGCTCATAGTATGTTCTGATAATAGTTTGTATTTCTTTGGTGTTAGTTGTGATCTCTCCTCTTTCATTCATGATTTTATTTATTTGGGACCTTTCTCTTTTCTTTTTGATAAGTCGGGCCAGGGGTTTATCAATTTTATTAATTCTTTCAAAGAACCAGCTCCTACTTTCATTGATTTGTTCTATTGTTTTTTTTTTTGGTTTCTATTTCATTGATTTCTGCTCTGATCTTTATGATTTCTCTTCTCCTGCTAGGCTTAGGGTTTCTTTCTTGTTCTTTCTCCAGCTCCTTTAGGTGTAGGGTTAGATTGTGTACCTGAGACCTTTCTTGTTTCTTGAGAAAGGCTTGTACCGCTATATATTTTCCTCTCAGGACTGCCTTTGTTGTGTCCCACAGATTTTGAACCGTTGTATTTTCATTATCATTTGTTTCCATGATTTTTTTCAATTCTTCTTTAATTTCCCAGTTGACCCATTCATTCTTTAGAAGGATGCTGTTTAGTCTCCATGTATTTTGGTTCTTTTCAAACTTCCTTTTGTGGTTGAGTTCTAGCTTTAGAGCATTGTGGTCTGAAAATATGCAGGGAATGATCCCAATCTTTTGATACCGGTTGAGTCCTGCTTTAGGACCGAGGATGTGATCTATTCTGGAGAATGTTCCATGTGCACTAGAGAAGAATGTGTATTCTGTTGCTTTGGGATGAAATGTTCTGAATATATCTGTGATGTCCATCTGGTCCAGTGTGTCGTTTAAGGCCTTTATTTCCTTGCTGATCTTTTGCTTGGATGATCTGTCCATTTCAGTGAGGGGAGTGTTAAAGTCCCCTACTATTATTGCATTATTGTTGATGTGTTTCTTTGATTTTGTTATTAATTGGTTTATATAGGTGGCTGCTCCCACGTTGGGGGCATAGATATTTAAAATTGTTAAATCTTCTTGTTGGACAGACCCTTTGAGTATGATATAGTGTCCTTCCTCATCTCTTATTATAGTCTTTGGCTTAAAATCTAATTGATCTGATATAAGGATTGCCACTCCTGCTTTCTTCTGATGTCCATTAGCATGGTAAATTCTTTTCCACCCCCTCACTTTAAATCTGGAGGTGTCTTCGGGCTTAAAATGAGTTTCTTGGAGGCAACATATAGATGGTTTTTGTTTTTTTATCCATTCTGATACCCTGTGTCTTTTGACAGGGGCATTTAGCCCATTAACATTCAGGGTAACTATTGAGAGAAATGAGTTTAGTGCCATTGTTTTGCCTGTAAGGTGACTGTTGCTGTATATGGTCTCTGTTCCTTTCTGATCTACCACTTGTAGGCTCTCTCTTTGCTTAGAGGACCCCTTTCAAGATTTCCTGTAGAGCTGGTTTGGTGTTTGCAAATTCTTTCAGTTGTTGTTTGTCCTGAAAGCTTTTAATCTCTCCTTCTATTTTCAATGATAGCCTAGCTGGATATAGTATTCTGGGCTGTATGTTTTTCTCATTTAGTGCTCTGAAAATATCATGCCAGCTCTTTCTGGCCTGCCAGGTCTCTGTGGATAAGTCAGCTGCCAATATAATATTTTTACCATTGTATGTTACAGACTTCTTTTCCCGGGCTGCTTTCAGGATTTTCTCTTTGTCACTGAGACTTGTAAATTTTACTATTAGGTGACGGGGTGTGGGCCTATTCTTATTGATTTTGAGGGGCGTTCTCTGAACTTCCTGAATTTTGATGCTCGTTCCCTTTGCCATATTGGGGAAATTCTCCCCAATAATTCTCTCTAGTATACCTTCTGCTCCCCTCTCTCTTTCTTCTTCTTCTGGAATCCCAATTATTCTAATGTTGTTTCGTCTTATGGTGTCACTTATCTCTCGAATTCTCCCCTCGTGTTCCAGTAGTTGTTTGTACCTCTTTTGCTTCGCTTCTTTATTCTCTGTCATTTGGTCTTCTATATCACTAATTCTTTCTTCTGCCTCATTTATCCTAGCAGTGAGAGCCTCCATTTTTGATTGCACCTCATTAATAGCTTTTTTGATTTCAACTTGGTTACATTTTAGTTCTTTTATTTCTCCAGAAAGGGCTTTTATATCTCTCGAGACGGTTTCTCTAATATCTTCCATGCCTTTTTCGAGCCCGGCTAGAACCTTGAGAATTGTCATTCTGAACTCTAGATCTCACATATTACCAATGTCTGTATTGATTAGGTCCCTAGCCTTCGGTACTGCCTCTTGTTCTTTGTTTGTGTTGAATTTTTCCGTCTTGTCATTTTGTCCAGAGAAGAGTATATGAAGGGGCAAGTAAAATACTAAAAGGGTGGCAACAACCCCAGGAAAATATGCTTTAATCAAATTAGAAGAGATCCCAAATCGTGAGGGGGGGGAAGGGGATAAAAAGAGGTTCAAAAATGAAGAAAGAAAAAAAAGAATAAGAAAAAAAAGAAAAAAGAAAGAAAAAAAAGAAAATTAAAAAAAAAGAAAACACCTAAGAAAAATATAAAAAAGAAAAAATATATGTATTAGATAAACTAGTAAAAATCGTTAAAAAAGAAAAAGGTAACAGTTAAAAAAAATTTACCCGAAGGCGAGAAAAAAAAAAAACAAAAAAATGAAAAAGAAAAAAATTAAATTATCCGCAAGAAAAAAAAAAAATCACAGGGAAAAAGCCATGAGTTCCGTGCTTTGCTTTCTCCTCCTCTAGAATTCTGCTGCTCTCCTTGGTATTGAAACCGCACTCTTTGGTAGGTGAACTTGGTCTCGGCTGGATTTCTTGTTGATCTTCTGGGGGAGGGGCCTGTTGTAGTGATTCTCAAGTGTCTTTGCCCCAGGCGGAATTGCACCGCCCTTACCCGGGGCCAGGGTGAGTAATCCGCTTGGGTTTGCTTTCAGGAGCTTTTGTTCCCTGAGCGCTTTCCGTAGAGTTCCGGAGGACGGGAATACAAATGGCGGCCTCCTGGTCTCCGGCCCGGAGGAGCCGAGAGCCCAGGGCCGCACTCCTCAGTGCGCGCTCAGAGAACCGCGCCCAGTTACTCCCGTCTGCCTGACCTCCGGCCGCGCTCCGAGCTCACTGAGCCTGCGACCTGTTCAAGGTCACCCCGAGCTGCGAGCTTACTGTCGGCTCTGTCTCTGTAGCCGGCTTTCCTGTTCCAATACCTGCAAGCTCTGCGACACTCAGACACCCCCGATCCTTCTGTGACCCTGCGGGACCTGAGGCCACGCTGACCCCGCGTGGGCTTTGCCCCGGGTAGCCTCTGGAGCGATGTCCCTCAGCGGAACAGACTTTTAAAAGTCCTGATTTTGTGCGCGGTTGCTCCGCCGCTTGCCGGGAGCCGGCCCCTCCCCCCGGGGTCTATCTTCCCGTCGCTTTGGATTCACTTCTCCGCCAGTCCTACCTTTCAGAAACTGGTTGTTTTTCTGTTTCCAGAATTGCTGTTCTTCTTCTCTTCGATCTGCCGATGGATTTTCAGGTGTTTGCAATCTTTAGATAAGCTATCTAGCTGATCTCCGGCTAGCTGAAGCAGTCTCGGCCTGCTACTTCTCCGCCATCTTGACTCCTGATTTGGTATTTATTTTAAAGAAATGTTGCTGGTGGGATAAATACTAGGGGAGGATGCAGAGGGAAGTGGTCACTTGTCAGTCGTTAGAGCTGTGGACCAAAAACTTGGAGGCCTGCATTGCCACAGAGCAGTTCTGTTACCTTGGGCACATCTCTAACTGCTTTGTCTCAGTATTCTTTTTTTTTTTTTAATTTTTATTTTTTATAAACATATATTTTATCCCCAGGGGTACAGGTCTGTGAATCACCAGGTTTACACACTTCACAGCACTCACCAAATCACATACCCTCCCCAATGTCCATAATCCCACCCCCTTCTCCCAAACCCCCTCCCCCCAACAACCCTCAGTTTGTTTTGTGAGATTAAGAGTCACTTATGGTTTGTCTCCCTCCCAATCCCATCTTGTTTCATTTATTCTTCTACCCACTTAAGCCTCCATGTTGCATCACCACTTCCTCATATCAGGGAGATCATATGATAGTTGTCTTTCTCTGCTTGACTTATTTCGCTAAGCATGATACGCTCTAGTTCCATCCATGTTGTTGCAAATGGCAAGATCATTTCTTTTGATGGCTGCATAGTATTCCATTGTGTATATATACCACATCTTCTTGATCCATTCATCTGTTGATGGACATCTAGGTTCTTTCCATAGTTTGGCTATTGTGGACATTGCTGCTATAAACATTCGGGTGCATGTGTCCCTTTGGATCACTACATTTGTATCTTTAGGGTAAATACCCAATAGTGCAATTGCTGGGTCATAGGGCAGTTCTATTTTCAACATTTTGAGGAACCTCCATGCTGTTTTCCAGAGTGGCTGCACCAGCTTGCATTCCCACCAACAGTGTAGGAGGGTTCCCCTTTCTCCGCATCCTCGCCAGCATCTGTCATTTCCTGACTTGTTGATTTTAGCCATTCTGACTGGTGTGAGGTGATATCTCATTGTGGTTTTGATTTGTATTTCCCTGATGCCGAGTGATATGGAGCACTTTTTCATGTGTCTGTTGGCCATCTGGATGTCTTCTTTGCAGAAATGTCTGTTCATGTCTTCTGCCCATTTCTTGATTGGATTATTTGTTCTTTGGGTGTTGAGTTTCCTAAGTTCTTTATAGATTCTGGACACTAGTCCTTTATCTGATATGTCTTTTGCAAATATCTTCTCCCATTCTGTCAGTTGTCTTTTGATTTTGTTAACTGTTTCCTTTGCTGTGCAAAAGCTTTTGATCTTGATGAAATCCCAATAGTTCATTTTTGCCCTTGCTTCCCTTGCCTTTTGCGTTGTTCCTAGGAAGATGTTGCTGCGGCAGAGGTCGAAGAGGTTGCTGCCCGTGTTCTCCTCAAGGATTTTGATGGATTCCTTTCGTACATTGAGGTCCTTCATCCATTTTGAGTCTATTTTTGTGTGTGGTGTAAGGAAATGGTCCAATTTCATTTTTCTGCATGTGGCTGTCCAATTTTCCCAGCACCATTTATTGAAAAGGCTGTCTTTTTTCCATTGGACATTCTTTCCTGCTTTGTCGAAGATTAGTTGACCATAGATTTGAGGGTCTATTTCTGGGCTCTCTATTGTGTTCCATTGATCTATGGGTCTGTTTTTGTGCCAGTACCATGCTGTCTTGATGATGACAGCTTTGTAATAGAGCTTGAAGTCCGGAATTGTGATGCCACCAACGTTGGCTTTCTTTTTCAATATCCCTTTGGCTATTCGAGGTCTTTTCTGGTTCCATATGAATTTTAGAATTATTTGTTCCATTTCTTTGAAAAAGATGGATGGTACTTTGATAGGAATTGCATTAAATGTGTAGATTGCTTTAGGTAGCATAGACATTTTCACAATATTTATTCTTCCAATCCAGGAGCATGGAACATTTTTCCATTTCTTTGTGTCTTCCTCAATTTCTTTCATGAGTACTTTATAGTTTTCTGAGTATAGATTCTGTGTCTCTTTGGTTAGGTTTATTCCTAGGTATCTTATGGTTTTGGGTGCAATTGTAAATGGGATTGACTCCTTAATATCTCTTTCTTCTGTCTTGCTGTTGGTGTAGAGAAATGCAACTGATTTCTGTGCATTGATTTTATATCCTGACACTTTACTGAATTCCTGTATAAGTTCTAGCAGTTTTGGAGTGGAGTCTTTTGGGTTTTCCACATATAGTATCATATCATCTGCGAAGAGTGATAATTTGACTTCTTCTTTGCCGATTTGGATGCCTTTAATTTCCTTTTGTTGTCTGATTGCTGAGGCTAGGACCTCTAGTACGATGTTGAATAGCAGTGGTGATAATGGACATCCCTGCCGTGTTCCTGACCTTAGCGGAAAAGCTTTCAGTTTTTCTCCATTGAGAATGATATTTGCGGTGGGTTTTTCATAGATGGCTTTGATGATATTGAGGTATGTGCCCTCTATCCCTACACTTTGAAGAGTTTTGATCAGGAAGGGATGTTGTACTTTGTCAAATGCTTTTTCAGCATCTATTGAGAGTATCATATGGTTCTTGTTCTTACTTTTATTGATGTGTTGTATCACATTGACTGATTTGCGGATGTTGAACCAACCTTGCAGCCCTGGAATCAATCCCACTTGGTCGTGGTGAATAATCTTTTTAATGTACTGTTGAATCCTATTGGCTAGTATTTTGTTGAGTATTTTCGCATCTGTGTTCATCAAGGATATCGGTCTATAGCTCTCTTTTTTGGTGGGATCCTTGTCTGGTTTTGGGATCAAGGTGATGCTGGCCTCATAAAATGAGTTTGGAAGTTTTCCTTCCATTTCTATTTTTTTGAACAGTTTCAGGAGAATAGGAATTAGTTCTTCTTTAAATGTTTGGTAGAATTCCCCCGGGAAGCCGTCTGGCCCTGGGCTTTTGTTTGTTTGGAGATTTTTAATGACTGTTTCAATCTCCTTACTGGTTATGGGTCTGTTCAGGCTTTCTATTTCTTCCTGGTTCAGTTGTGGTAGTTTATATGTTTCTAGGAGTGCATCCATTTCTTCCAGATTGTCAAATTTATTGCCGTAGAGTTGCTCATAGTATGTTCTTATAATAGTTTGTATTTCTTTGGTGTTAGTTGTGATCTCTCCTCTTTCATTCATGATTTTATTTATTTGGGTCCTTTCTCTTTTCTTTTTGATAAGTCGGGCCAGGGGTTTATCAATTTTATTAATTCTTTCAAAGAACCAGCTCCTAGTTTCGTTGATTTGTTCTATTGTTTTTTTGGTTTCTATTTCATTGATTTCTGCTCTGATCTTTATGATTTCTCTTCTCCTGCTGGGCTTAGGGTTTCTTTCTTGTTCTTTCTCCAGCTCCTTTAGGTGTAGGGTTAGGTTGTGTACCTGAGACCTTTCTTGTTTCTTGAGAAAGGCTTGTACCGCTATATATTTTCCTCTCAGGACTGCCTTTGTTGTGTCCCACAGATTTTGAACCGTTGTGTTTTCATTATCATTTGTTTCCATCATTTTTTTTCAATTCTTCTTTAATTTCCCAGTTGACCCATTCATTCTTTAGAAGGATACTGTTTAGTCTCCATGTATTTGGGTTCTTTCCAAACTTCCTTTTGTGGTTGAGTTCTAGCTTTAGAGCATTGTGGTCTGAAAATATGCAGGGAATGATCCCAATCTTTTGATACCGGTTGAGTCCTGATTTAGGACCGAGGATGTGATCTATTCTGGAGAATGTTCCATGTGCACTAGAGAAGAATGTGTATTCTGTTGCTTTGGGATGAAATATTCTGAATATATCTGTGATGTCCATCTGGTCCAGTGTGTCATTTAAGGCCTTTATATCCTTGCTGATCTTTTGCTTGGATGACCTGTCCATTTCAGTGAGGGGAGTGTTAAAGTCCCCTACTATCATTGTATTATTGTTGATGTGTTTCTTTGATTTTGTTATTAATTGGTTTATATAGTTGGCTGCTCCCACGTTGGGGGGCATAGATATTTAAAATTGTTAAATCTTCTTGTTGGACAGACCCTTTGAGTATGATATAGTGTCCTTCCTCATCTCTTATTATAGTCTTTGGCTTAAAATCTAATTGATCTGATATAAGGATTGCCACTCCTGCTTTTCTTCTGATGTCCATTAGCATGGTAAATTCTTTTCCACCCCCTCACTTTAAATCTGGAGGTGTCTTCGGGCTTAAAATGTGTTTTTCTTGGAGGCAACATATAGATGGGTTTTGTTTTTTTTTTATCCATTCTGATACCCTGTGTCTTTTGACAGGGGCATTTAGCCCATTCACATTCAGGGTAACTATTGAGAGATATGAATTTACTGCCATTGTATTGCCTGTAAGGTGACTGTTACTGTATATGGTCTCTGTTCCTTTCTGATCTACCACTTGTAGGCTCTCTCTTTGCTTAGAGGACCCCTTTCAATATTTCCTGTAGAGCTGGTTTGGTATTTGCAAATTCTTTCAGTTGTTGTTTGTCCTGGAAGCTTTTAATCTCTCCTTCTATTTTCAATGATAGCCTAGCTGGATATAGTATTCTTGGCTGCATGTTTTTCTCGTTTAGTGCTCTGAAAATATCATGCCAGCTCTTTCTGGCCTGCCAGGTCTCTGTGGATAAGTCAGCTGCCAATCTAATATTTTTACCATTGTATGTTACAGACTTCTTTTCCCGGGCTGCTTTCAGGATTTTCTCTTTGTCATTGAGACTTGTAAATTTTACTATTAGGTGACGGGGTGTGGGCCTATTCTTATTGATTTTGAGGGGCATTCTCTGAACCTCCTGAATTTTGATGCTCGTTCCCTTTGCCATATTGGGGAAATTCTCCCCAATAATTCTCTCCAGTATACCTTCTGCTCCCCTCTCACTTTCTTCTTCTTCTGGAATCCCAATTATTCTAATGTTGTTTCGTCTTATGGTGTCACTTATCTCTCGAATTCTCCCCTCGTGGTCCAGTAGCTGTTTGTTCCTCTTTTGATCAGCTTCTTTATTCTCTGTCATTTGGTCTTCTATATCACTAATTCTTTCTTCTGCCTCGTTTATCCTAGCAGTGAGAGCCTCCATTTTTGATTGCACCTCATTAATAGCTTTTTTGATTTCACCTTGGTTACATTTTAGTTCTTTTATTTCTCCAGAAAGGGCTTTTATATCTCTCGAGACGGTTTCTCTAATATCTTCCATGCCTTTTTCGAGCCCGGCTAGAACCTTGAGAATTGTCATTCTGAACTCTAGATCTGACATATTACCGATGTCTGTATTGATTAGGTCCCTAGCCTTCGGTACTGCCTCTTGTTCTTTTTTTTGTGTTGAATTTTTACGTCTTGTCATTTTGTCCAGATAAGAGTAAATGAAGGGGCAAGTAAAATACTAAAAGGGTGGCAACAACCCCAGGAAAATATGCTTTAACCAAATTAGAAGAGATCCAAAATCGTGAGTGGGGAGAAAGGGGATAAAAAGAGGTTCAAAAAGGAAGAGAGAAAAAAGAAAAAAAAAAAAAAGAAAAGAAAAGAAAAGAAAAGAATTTTTTTAAAAAAAAGAAAACACCTAAGAAAAATGTAAAAAAAAAAATATATATATATATATATTAGATAAACTAGTAAAAAATCGTTAAAAAAGAAAAAGGTAACAGTTAAAAAAAAATTTACCCGAAGGCGAGAAAAAAAAAAAATGAAAAAGAAAAAATTAAATTAACTGCAAGACTAAAAAAAATCACAGGAAAAAAGCCATGAGTTCCGTGCTTGGCTTTCTCCTCCTCTGGAATTCTGCTGCTCTCCTTGGTATTGAAACCGCACTCCTTGGTAGGTGAACTTGGTCTTGGCTGGATTTCTTGTTGATCTTCTGGGGGAGGGGCCTGTTGTAGTGATTCTCAAGTGTCTTTGCCCCAGGCGGAATTACACCGCCCTTACCCGGGGCCGGGGTGAGTAATCAGCTCAGGTTTGCTTTCAGGAGCTTTTGTTCCCTGAGCGCTTTCCGTAGAGTTCCAGAGGACGGGAATACAAATGGCGGCCTCCTGGTCTCCGGCCCGGAGGAGCCGAGAGCCCAGGGCCCCACTCCTCAGTGCGCCCTTAGAGAACAGCGCCCAGTTACTCCCGTCTGCCTGACCTCCGGCCGCGCTCCGAGCTCACCGAGCCTGCGACCGGTTCAAGGTAACACGGAGCTGCGAGCTTACTGTTGGCTCTGTCTCTGTAGCCGGCTTTCCCGTTCCAATACCCGCAAGCTCTGCGACACTCAGACACCCCCGATCCTTCTGTGACCCTGCGGGACCTGAGGCCACGCTGACCCCGCGTGGGCTTCGCCCCGGTTTAGCCTCTGGAGCGATGTCCCTCAGCGGAACAGACTTTTAAAAGTCCTGATTTTGTGCGCGGTTGCTCCGCCGCTTGCCGGGAGCCGGCCCCTCCCCCCGGGGTCTATCTTCCCGTCGCTTTGGATTCACTTCTCCGCCGGTCCTACCTTTCAGAAAGTGGTTGATTTTCTGTTTCCAGAATTGCTGTTCTTCTTCTCTTCGATCTGCCGATGGATTTTCAGGTGTTTGCAATCTTTAGATAAGCTATCTAGCTGATCTCCGGCTAGCTGAAGCAGTCTCAGCTTGCTACTTCTCCGCCATCTTGACTCCTCCCTCTGTCTCAGTATTCTTATCTGAAGTGAAGAGCTTGGTCCTTACAGCTCTCATATTCTATACTATTATTTTTGGTGTTAGTATATTTTGTTTTGGATATTCATGTCTAGACTGTTCCCAGTGAAGGTAATAGTATAAATAAAGTTAAAAATAAAGACCATTAGGGTCACACAATTGTGAACTGTTGAAGTCTATGGGGAAAGAGGAATGTCCTGGGTATAGTTCACACAACTCATAGACATGATCCCCACCCTTGGCAGCTCAGTGTCCAGAAAACAAAAACAAAAACAAAACCAGTGCTGGCACAAGCAGGAGAGTGCATAAAACATCCAACTCTTTGGAAAATGGCAAATTAGCAGGTTGTTGAACAACTAAAGTTCTTCAAATCATTTTAGCTGAACATTCCTATGTGTATCCATGCATGTAAGTGATCTCCACATACTTATGGTGGGAAACTGCAGCCCATGTTTGTATGGGATATCTCAGGAACTTAGGTTCTGTGGAAGCTGGCCCCTTGGCCCACCTGCTCATCTTTGTGGCCTGTTGTCTTTAGCAGTTTCTAGAACAGAGTAGGGCCTCAGTTGATGTTTGTTATTGGTGTTAAACAAATGTGTACTCAATCTGCTGCCCAATAGCGGATTGTGTGGTAGCACTCACTGAACGCTAACTGAGGTCATCAGGGCTTCCATCCTTGGATAGGATCAAACTTCAGCTCTAGCGGTTCACATTGGCTCCACCTGGGAACCCAGCCCTAGTTAGGTTACCTCTCTGCTCTGGTGCTTCATGGCTTCAAAGAAGGTCTGATCTTTCTATAAAGGTCTTTAAGGAAATGTTCAAATGTTTTAATCTCTATAAATGAGACAAAAATAACTGGTGTTCAGAGTTGTCTTCATTTGGAAAGAATACATGTATATAATGACATAGTAAATATCTGTAAATGAGACAATCCCTGGAAGCCCAGCACAAAGTTCCCTCTGCATACATTAATATAATAAAAGCCACTTATGAAAACCCCACAGCAAATATCATTCTCATTGGGAAAAAACTGAGTGCTTTTTCCTTAAGGTCAGGAGCATGACTAGGATTCCTTCTCTCACCACTGTTGCTCACCATAGTACTAGAAGTCCTAGCCTCAGGAATCAGACAACAACAACAACAAATAAAAGGCATTCAAACTGGCAAAGAAGTAGTTAAACTCTCTCTCTTTAAGATATGATACTTTATGTCAAAACCCCTAAAGACTCCACCCCCAAATTGCTAGAACTCATACAGCAATTCAGCAAAATGGCAGGATACAAAATCAATGCACAGAAGTCAGTTGCATTTCTACACACTAATAATGTAACTGAAGAAAGAAATTAAGGAATTGATTCTACTTACAACAGCACCAAAAACTATAAGATACCTAGCTTCCACAAGAAAACTTACAAACAACCTCCTCTCCAGACTAGGGAGGAACAATGGAAACAACATGAGCAAAGACGAAAGGAGAAGAAAGCAAAGGTTTTAGGAGCTCAGAGAGGCCTCATTATGGCTGAAGATTAATTTTTTAACATCCTGTAAATAGTGTTTTATTCTGAGCCCTTTCTTTAGTGTAAATACTTTTTTCTACTGTCTTCCCCACTTTAGTCAAAAGATTCTTCTGCTTTCAGAAGAAGCACTATCTATGTAGTGTTGAGTACCTATCTATGTAGTGTTGGCAGTTTTCCTCACATGCCACATCCCTGAAAGATGTTACTAACCTTAAAGCTCACAGATTCTTTCAAATGGTTTTTACCTATCTCTGTACAATTCAGTTTTCCAGGGACTCATCCTATAGATTCTTGACCTAGATTTTTAATGTCAAGTTCCCTCTGCTGACAGAACCGGAATCCTCTTCTAGACAGAAACATTTACATGATGGGAGGTAGTTCTCCCACTAACTTTAGTAGAACTTGGACCACTAACAAGCTGAGAAAGCCACCTCTTCCTCCTCTAGAAAATCCAGTAGTCTTAATGAAAAAAGGAACCAAATGGGTTAGTGATGGCATATTGTACTTTGAGATGTGGTTTGTTACCTATGCATGTTTGTTCAAATCACTTGATGTAATTGCCATCTGTCACTCAATATATTCTTAAAAACTCTAAAAAAAAAAAAAGGTACCTCTTACCTCTTACCAAAAAGGTAAAATATCTGTACTCTAGTAACTACAGAACACTTATGAAAGAAACTGAAGAAGACAAGAAAAGATGGAAAGATATTCCATGGTCATGGATTGGAAGAATAAACATTGTTGAAATATCTATGCTCTCCAGATCAATCTACACTTTCAATGCCATTCTTATTAAAATATCATTGGCATTTTTCAAAGTGCTGGACCAAACAATCCTAAAATTTGTACAGAATCAGAAAAGAATCACCAGGGGAATATTGAAAAAAGAAAAACAAAGCTGAGGGCATCACAATGCTTGACTTCAAGCTATCTTACAAGGCTGTAGTCATCAAGAGAATATGGTACTGGCACAAAAATAGACACATAGATCAATGGAACAGAATAGAAAGCCCAGAAATGGACCCTCAATTCCAGATCAACTGATCTTCAACAAAGAGGGAAGAATATCTAATGGCAAAAAGACTGTCTCTTCAACAAATGGTGCTGGAAAAATTGGACAACCACATGAAGAAGAATGAAATTAGACTGTTCTTTTACACCATAAACAAAGATTAACTCAAAATGGATGAAAGACCTCAATGTGAGACAGGAATCCATCAAAATCCTAGAGGAGAACATAGACAGTAACCACTTCAATCTCAGCCATAGCAACTTCTTGCAAGACATGTCTCTAAAGGCAAGGGAAACAAAAGCAAAAATGAACTTGTGGGACTTCATCAAGATTAAAAGCTTCTGCACAGCAAAGGAAGCAGTCAACAAAACTAAAAGTAACTCATGGAATGGAAGAATATATTTGCAAATGACATTTCAGATAAAGGGCTGGTACCAAGATCTGTAATGAACATCTTAAACACACTCCCCACAAAAAAACAAATAATACAATAAAAAAAAATGGGCCAAGGACATGAACAGACACTTTTCCAAAGAAGACATACAAATGGCTAGGAGACACATGAAAAAAAGTGTTCATGGGTGCCTTGGTGGCTCAGTGGGTTAAAGCCTCTGCCTTCAGCTCAGGTCATGATCCCAGGGTCCTGGGATCCAGCCCCGCATCAGGCTCTCTGCTCAGCAGGGAGCCTGCTTCCTCCTCTCTCTCTGCCTGTCTCTCTGCCTACTTGTGATCTCTCTCTGTCAAATAAATAAATAAATAAATCTTTTTAAAAAAGTGTTCATCATCATTAGCCATCAGGGAAATTAAAACCAAAACCATGAGATACTATCTTATACAATGGTAAAAATTACCAAGGCAGGAAACAACAAATGTGGAGAAAAGGGAATACTCTTACACTGTTTGTGGGAATGAAAACTGGTACAGCCACTTTGGAAAACAGTATGGATGTTCCTCAAGACGTTAAAAATAGAGTTATCCTACAACCCAGCAATTGTAGTACTGTGTATTTACCCCAAAGATAGAGATGTAATGAAAAGAAAGGCCACCTGCACCCTAATGTTCATAGCACCAATGTCCACAACAGTCAAACTGTGGAAGAAGATGAGATGCCCTTCAACAGATGAATGGATAAAGAATATGTCGCACATATATACAATGGAGTATTACTCAGCCATCAGTAAGGATGAATACCTACCATTTGCCTTGACATAGATGGAACTGGAAGGGATTATGTTAAGTGAAGTAAGTTAAGCAGAGAAAGGCAATTATCATATGGTTTCACTCATATGTGGAACATAAGGAATAGCTCCTTAGTTTTTCTGTCAGTGTGACCCATCCACCTTCCAACTACCCAAATTCATCACAAGTTTTCATCCCCTGACATCTCCTATCCAATTCTCAGTGCTTTTATAAATTCATTCCTTTTTATAATTTTTGACTGTCATTTTTTAAAGATTTTTAAAATTTATTTGACAGAGATCCCAAGTAGGCAAAGAGGCAGGCAGAGAGAACGAGAGGAGGAAGCAGGCTCCTTGCTAAGCAGAGAGCCTGATGTGGGGCTCAATCCTGGGACCCTGGGAACATGACCTAAGCCAAAGGCAGAGGCTTTAACCCACTGAGCCACCCAGGCACCCCTTGACTGTCATTTTTCTATAGATTTTTGGGAAGAAGTGGGGATAGATAATTGAAGGAGAAATCCATTTTGAGCTGCACTTCAGGGCCAGCAGAATCCATCTTCTGTGTAAAGCAGAAAAACAGGAGGTTGCCCAGAATCCAGTGCCTGGTTCCAACTGTGGTTCTTAACAAGCACATGGCCACACCCAGGACAAGAGCCTTTCCAACATTAAGGAGGCATGAGTCCTTGGCACCTTGATCATGTCCTATTGACTTTCTTCTTACCTTGACTCTTAACCGGAGAGTGCAAAGCAATTGGTCAAAGACCATAACCTGGGTAAGAGGAGATGAGCAGAGTCCCTGAGGTGTCCATTCATCTGCTCAGCATTTGGTGGCTTTTCAAAGTTAATAGACAAACTTTTTTTTCTGCCAGCAGGTGGCAGTGAATGTTATCTCACACTTATGTCCTATCTTCCATCTAACCCTCTGATCAGCTAGTTAAAGTGACTAGGAGAGAATTTCCCCCAAAACCTCATTACTTAAAAACTAATTTAAAAAATCTTGAATGAAAACTGCAATTTTCTATGTATTTTAAAGAATTATCTCATGTAATCTTTTAAGCACCATAAAAATAAATATACTGAAGCTCAGAGAGATTAAGTAAGTTGTCTAAATTGTATACCAAATATGTAGTTATCTTTCAGTTCAGACTCAGGGGTTTCAAAAATCGCTGCATTTATTTGTTGTTGTAAATCCTGGGATGTCTTTGCTTGTTTTGGTTTCCTGCTACACTTCATATAGGACAAATTCGGCTCCATGTTCCTTCATGGGATTCTGCATTCCTGCACCATGACATCTCCTGTGTCTGGGAGGTGAAGTAGGATGAGGATGGGAGGTGGTGGGTAGCTGAGGTTCTGGATAAGAATGATGGGTAAGCACAGATGCTAGAGGTAGCTATAAAATTCTTGTCTGGACCCATAGCTCTCCAGAAAGCTGGTATTATGGCTTCATGCAGCTCGGAGTTTTGCATCCAAAAGGGGCACCTTATGGCTAATTATTGGGCATTGCTATGTTATGTGATGTAGCCTGGAAGCAGCAGCTTCTCATAAGAGGGTCATGTGGAAGAGTGGCATTGGGCTTACTCCAAACCCTTCTTCTGGGAACACAGCAGCACAGACTCCTTGCTCCTCCCCTGCCCAGATATGAATGTAAGGAGGAAGTCCCCACATTTAACCCCTGTGGCCACTCCATCCCCCATCCTGTCAGGGTGGCTGCTGGAGGCACTGATAGCTTAAAAGGAGCACCTCATTTAATACTTTCTCTATGGGTCTGGATGAAGCATCCTTGTGGACCATTAGTACCTCACCCAAATATTTTCCCAGTGTTTTTTGCAGTACCTGGAATTTCTGAATTAATGCCACTTTTTTGGGTAAGTCATTGTTTTCTAAGTTTCCACATTCATCCATTTATTTATGTACCAAGCAATTATTGAGTGTCCAACATTAGGAACATAATAGTGAATAAGAGTCAGTTCTTTCCCTAAAGGGTTTCATGATCCATTGACTGTGTGTGACTCTAGCAGGAAATAAAATTGGGAGAGTCAAAATTGAAGGGAAAGGTCTGATAGGCAGGATACACCTGTCATGGACTGAGATCCCACCAGCCTGAATGGGGGCACTGGCTGGTCAAAACTGGGGAGGCCTGGTAACTGGGACACTAAGACAAAACTGGGATGAAAGAGTTTATAGTTCTAACAACATTTTATTCTTGTTCATAGGCATTTTTGTCACCCCTTTATTCTCCTCCATGTCAAAATTCAAAGCTGCGAGGGTGTGTGTGTGTGTGTGTGTGTGTGGTCGTCAATCACCAGGGGTAGGCT
This sequence comes from Mustela putorius furo, assembly GCF_011764305.1. Classification (NCBI taxonomy): domain Eukaryota; kingdom Metazoa; phylum Chordata; class Mammalia; order Carnivora; family Mustelidae; genus Mustela; species Mustela putorius. Next base: position 5,236,043 of record NW_025422010.1, on the reverse strand, counting down.
GTCGTGGTTCCCTCCAGAGGTACTTGACTGGATGGTGTTTTGGGAAATTCATAACTGCTCTCCAGCTCTGTCCTTTCTTCTCAGACTGTAGTATGCTGCCCTGAGGTCCCAGAACCACCGAGTAGCAGGAGGAGAGATTTGAGACATTGCGGGATTAGATCTAGAAGATGGATAATCTAATCTCTGAAGAGAACTATGATTTTTCAGCTGATATACATCGGCTGCTGCCTTTTCCACTAGTACTGGAAGCCAACTTCATCTGCAATGATTTTTGCCTTCACGCCTACAAACCACTCACTCCTTTGTCATACAACAGCCAATTCCAGAAACTTTGTAAAGTCTGACCAAACCTCAGAATTCTATAAATGACTGATGGTGCTCTTCACAATTCGTCTTTTGCTTATCTCTTTACCTTCATTTCTTGCTACTCATCCCTGTATTTTGTGTTTTTGTCACTCAGCACCACTTTTTTTCCTCAGTTGGAACCATGTTCTTGGTTTCTCTCCTCTAGGCCATTTCCTATCTAAAACAACTTGTATTCCATTTTCTTCCTCCCCTTGATCAATTCTGCACTCCCTCAACACAGTTCCTCAGGAGACAGTGTCCATCCTCAAGTCTACTTGTCTGTACTAGGCTTCTTTATCTAGGTACTTCCCACTCAGCATTGGCTCTGTTTGTTTAATTGTCCTTATTAAGCACCAGACTCTAAGATACATGAAGGGGAGGAGAAGTGTCTTCATTTAGTTTTTTATCCAACAAATCTTTATTGAGTGGCTGCCAAGTGCCAGATATGGCTAGGCACTATGGGTACAATCATGAACATACCTGTGATTTTCAAAATTGTGCTTGCATTTTGTGGCTCTGGCTTGGAATAGTTTGCATGTAATGGATATTTGTGTTGTGAATGAATAGATTTTCCTAAACTGATTTATACCTACTTCTGATGCTTTAATGAAAAATATGGTTCTATATCATTTATGAGTTGTAACAAAAGCCAAGACTTGTAAATCTTCTGCCAAGTCACAGTACCTAGCATACCCCTTAGCAGATGCATCTCACAGGTTGCAAGTGTAATGAATCCTGTGGAATATATTTTAACCAATAAGCTGACTACAGGTCTCAATCATGGTGTAATCTCCTAAGAAATAAGGTGCATATGTAAAAACTCACAAGCTTTCTCCTTAGTAACTGTCATACCTTGGGTTCTGGGGTTGAGTCAGCTTTTACAGTTGGGGAATGCATGTGCATGCATATACCCCACCCCCACTTCTGACTAAAGTCACTATCAGTGGAATTTATAACAGGATAGGAGGCTGAGATGTCATAGAAAGGCCTCAGAAGTATGGGGGGCAGTGAAGAGAAGAAGGGGCGCCAATTCTGGTCAGTGCTGCTTGTGTATATGAGTGCATTACTATGTTATCAATACCTATAGTGCTTTGGTCCCCATAGTAACCAGAGAATTTGATGTTCTTTCTGGACTACTCACTCTAATCACAGAGTTTAAAGTTTTAAGTCAACTCAGTTCAATACCTTTGTAGTTATGAATACCTATATGATGGTCTCTTTCTAATTTCAACACTAAGTTAAACTGCAGTTCCCCTTTTTAAAAAAAATTGGAGGCACAGGTTAGCACAGTACAAAAATCCATATTTCAGTGGACAAAAAACAGTCAAGAAGCAAATCCCCAGGTGGTACAAATAGGTAACACTTAAAACAAATAGGTAACCTTAAACAACACACAAAAAAAGTCCATATGGGGTCATGGAGAGGCAAGTAGACAAGATGTTTGGTATGGGTGGTTTAAAAACAACCTCTAAAGGAATTTTCTCCACTCTGATCTGCTACTCTTTCCATTAAAACTAAAGATTTTTATCTGTTTTTTTTCATCTAGTTAGCTGTTGTATGCCTTTTGGAATTAGAGATTTAGAGAATTTAATGCATTTACATTTAAAGTAATTATTGGTAGATCAGGACTTACTCTATCTTATTAATTGGTTTCTTGCTGTTTTGTAGTTCGTTTATTCTTTTTTCCTCCTTTACTGCTTTTGCTTGTGATTTGATGACTTTCCATAGTGTTATACTTTGATTCTCTTCTCTTTGTATCTACTGTAGATTTTTGCTTTGTTGTTTACCCTGAAGTTTACATAAAGCATTTTATGGATATGATAGTCTATTTTGAATTGATGACAACTTAACTCAATTGCATATAAAGTCTACCCTCTTATTCCCTTTACCCTCACTTAATATTTTTTTAAGATTTTATTTATTTATTTGACAGAAAGAGATCACAAGTAGGTAGAGAGGCAGGCAGAGAGAGAGTAGGAAGCAGGCTCCCTGATGAGCAAAGCCAGATGCAGGGCTGGATCCCAGGACCCTGGGATCATGACCTGAGCCAAAGGCAGAAACTTTAACCCACTGAGCCACTCAGGCAACCCCCCTTAATATTTTTGATGTCACAAACTAATTTTTTATATTATGTATCTATTAACAAATTATTGTTCCATAAATATTTTAGGATTGCTTGTTCCAGCACTTTGAAAAATGCCAGTGGAATTTTCATAGGGATGGCATTAAAAGCACAGATTGCTCTGGGCAGTATAGACATTTTAACAATGTTTATTCTTACAACACATGAGCATGAAATGCTTTTCCATCTTTTTGTGTTTTCAATTTCTTTCATGAGTGTTCTATAGTTCCTTGAGTACAGGTCCTTTACCTCTTTGGTTAAGTTTATTCTAAGGCATCTTACAGTTCTTGGTGCTATAGTAAATGGAATCAATTCTCTAATTTCCCTTTCTATATTTTCATTGTTAAACTATAAGAAAGCAACTGATTTCTGTGCACTGATTTTGTATCCTGCCACATTACTGAATTACTGTATGAGTTCTGGTAGTTTGGGGGTGGAGTCTTTTGGGTTTTCCATATAAAGTATCATGTCATCAATGGCACTACTGAGTATTTACCCCAAAGATACAGATGTAGTGAAAAGAAGGGTCATCTGTACCCCAAAGTTCATAGCAGCAATGGCCACAATCACCAAACTGTGGAAAGAGCCAAGAGGCCCTTCAACAGATAAATGGATAAAGAAGATATGGTCCGTATATACAATGGAATATTACATATCCATCAGAAAAGATGAATACCCAGCTTTTGTGTCAACATGGATGGGACTAGAAGAGATTATGCTGAATGAAATAAGTCAAGCAGAGAGAGTCCATTATCATATGGTTTCACTTACTTGTGGAGCATAAGGAACAACATGGAGGACATTAGGAGAAGGAAAGGAAAATTGAATTGGGGTATATTGGAGAGGGAGATGAAGCATGAGAGACTGTGGACTCTGAAAAACAAAGAGATTTTGGAAGAAAGAGAGTTAGGGGGATGGGTCAGCCTGGTGGTGGGTATGAAGGAGGGCATGTATTGCATGGAGCATTGGGTGTGGTACATAAACAATAGATCTTGGAGCACCAAAAAATAAAATTAAAAAAAGAAACAAATTATTGTAACTGTAGCTTTTTTTAATATTTCTGTCCTTTAACCTTTATACTAGAGTTAAGTGAGTACAGTACTGGTGTATTCTGCATTTGACTATATAGTTATTGCTACCAGTGCTTCTATATTTTCATATGAGTTTATATTACTAATTTGTGTTTTTTATTTAATTAAAAAACTCCTTTCAGCATTTCTTGTAAAGCAGGTCCAATTGTTACGAACTCCCCGAGCTTTGTTTGCCTTTATCTTTCCTTCATTTCCAATGTACAACCTTGTTGGATAAAGTATTCTTGGTTGGCAGCTTTTTTTTTTCTTTCAGTATTTCAAAAATATTATCTTGGTCTCTCCTGATCTACAAGTTTCTACAGAGAAATCTGCAGATAGCCTTATATGTAAGTATAACATTCTTTTTTCTCGCTGCTTTTAAGACTCTGTCTTTGATTTTTGAGTTTTGCTATAAAAGGTCTTAGAAAAGATCTTTCTCAGTTGAAATTGGGGACCTCTGAGATTTGTGAATTTGGGTGTTCAATCTCTCCCAGATTTGGAAAGTTCTCAGCTATTATTTTTTTAAATTATTTTTTATTAACATATAATGTATGATTTGTCCCAAGGGTACAGGTCTGTGAATCATCAGGCTTACATATTTCACAGCACTTACCATAGCACATACCCTCCCCAATGTCCATAACCCAGCCACCCTATCCCTACACACCCTCCAGCAAACCTCAGTTTGTTTTGTGTGATTAAGAATCTCTTATGGTTTTTGCACCACACCCAGTGCTCTATGCAATCCGTGCCCTCTCTACTGTTATGCTGAAAATTAAAAAAAAAAAATAGATATTGGCATAAAAGGAAAAAAAAGAAAGAAAGTGTTGGAAAGGACTGAAAATAGAGAAAAACAGATTACCATGAACATTGATAATAGAAATGAAGAAAATAAAATCACTTATGCTTAAAAAAAAAAAAAGAATCTCTTATGGTTTGTCTCTCTCCCAATCCCATCTTGTTTCATTTTTTCCTTCCTATCCCCTATATCCCCTACAACTCCCTACTCTGCCTTTCAAATTCCTCATATCAGAGAGATCATATGATAATTGTCTTTCTCTGATTGACTTATTTCATTCAGCATAATACCCTCTAGTTCCATCTGCATCATTGCAAGTGGCAAGATTTCATTTCTTTTGATGTCAGCCATTATTTCTTTAAATATTTTTTCTGCCCCTTTCTCCATCTCTTTTCATTCCAAGACTCTAATAATGCATAAATTGTTTTTCTTAATGGTATCCCATAAGTCCTGTAGGCTTTCTCCATTCTTTTTTCTATTTCATCATCTGAATATTATTAAAAATTTTATTTTATTTTTATTTATTTTAGAAAGAGAGAGAGTGAGCGTGGAGTAGTGGCAGAAGGAGAGGGAGAGAGAGAATCTCAAGCAGACTCCATGCTGTATATGGAGTCCTAGGCGGGGTATGATCCCATGACCATGAGATCATGACATGAGCTGAAATAAGGATTTGGATGCTTAACTGACTGAACCACCCTGGAGCTCCTTGAATGGATAATTTTTAAAAAAGATTTTATTTATGTATTTGATAGAGAGAGATCACAAGTAGGCAGAGAGGCAGGCAGAGAGAGAGAGAGGGAAGCAGGCCCCCTGCTGAGCAGAGAGCCCAATGCGGGACTTGATCCCAGGACCCTGAGATCATGACCTGAGCCGAAGGCAGAGGCTTAACCCACTGAGCCACCCAGGTGCCCCTGAATGGATAATTTTAAATGATCTGTCTTCAAGCTCACTGATTCTCTCCTTTTCTCGATCCAGTCTCCTGTTGAAGATCATTATTGAATTCCTCAGTTCAGTCATTATATTCTTTAGCTCTGAAATTTTTTGGTTATTTTGTTTTCTCTTTGTTGAACTTCTCATTTTGTTCTTGTATTGTTTTCCTGGTTTCTTTAAATGCTTTATCTGTGTTCTTTTGTAGCTCTCTAAGCATCTTTAAAACAATTTAATTCTTTTTTGGAAGATTTTATTTATTTATTTATGTGACAGGAGAGGTAGAGCCAGAGAGCACAAGTGGAGATGGGGATGGGAGCAGATGGCAAAGGAAGGAGAAGCAGGCTTCTTGCTCAGTGAGCTTGATGCAGGGCTTGATCCCAGGATCCTGGGATCATGACTTGAGCCAAAGGCAGGCTTAAGTGACTGAGCACTCCAAAAACAATTTAATCATTTGTTATACAATTCAAATATGTCCACTTCTTTGGTCAGTTACTGAAAGGTTACTGTATTCCTTTGGTGGTGTCATGTTTCCCTGATTCTTCATGATCTCTCTAACCTTGTGTAGGTATCTGTGCATTTGAAGAAGTAGGCACTTCTTCCCACGTTTATGGACTGAATTTGATAAGAAAAGAACTTCTGCTGGTAGTGGCATGCTGTGGCATGTTGTGATCCTGAGTGTAGTGGTATAGAGTGCCAAATGTGAAGGCATGTGGCAACTCCTATTCCAGGAGTGTGTGATACCTTATTAGTTTAAATTTCAGGACCTTGCAATATTGACAAGTGTGTGATCCTTGGTGAGAGTCATGTGGATGGAAAATGTACAGTGGCTGCAAAAACAGCTGGAGACTTCACTGGTGGTACCAGGTCAAGTAGCTAGGGACCAGGGCAGCTGGTGGTGGTGGCCAGAACTAGTGGTGTGTGCAAATGCTTGCTTGTGGGGGTTGGCTGCTGGTGTCTGTATAGTGGAGGGACCAACTGCCAATACACATATAGTAGCAAGGGCCAGGGCCAGCAACAGGGTTCATGGCCAACTCTTGGTGCACTGACAGCTACAATCCCTGACTATCAGTGATCACTCACACAGCTGCAGAGTCTTCCTATAGGTGCATGCACAGAAGTGAAAGCTGGTGACAGGAGTTGGGGTGCAGATACATAGTTGCAAGGGTTAGCTGCAGGTGAGTGCAGCAGTGCAGTCCAATGAAAGGAGTTGGGACCCACAGCAACTGTGAGGACCTTGGTTGTCAGCATGCATTCCTGTGGCTTCCATCTGCTTTTGTGTATAACTTAGTTGGAGGAAAGCAATTACGTGGAAGTGACCTATTTTTTCCTGTCAAAAAAAAAAATATGTTATGCTCTTTAGATTGGGTGTCTGATTTGCCTCACCAGACAACCCCACTGAGCTAGAAATTGTGTGTTTATAGTCATGTATTAATTGTGTGCATGCTGATATCTGATCTGCAGACTAAGTAGACTTCTGGTTTGTCCTGTTGACCTATAAGCTGCCCACATTCTTTTGGCTTCTCCGCCGGGGCCAGCACAAAACAGAGACAAGGGTCACAATCAAACCTCTCAATTTTTCAACTCATGGGCCTCCCCTTTTTTAGATTGTTTCTGAAGTTTATTTCTATTGACTCTTGTTCAGGATAGCAGGTCACCCTGGTATGCCCAGATTACCCTGGTTTTAGCATTAAAATTCCATCATCCTGGGAAACCCCTCATTCCTGGACAAACCTGCACAACTGCTCATCCAGCTTTTATATTCCACTGCTATTGATAATAGAAAGTGGTCTATATACTTGATTCCTGGAAGTGAATTCCTACCTTGCCTGAGTTATAAACATGCTATATCCCTGACTCTTCCTCATATTTTGCAATTTATGCCATATTTTGTTTTTAACTAATGCTGAAATGTTGCTTACCTGTGGTTTTATCTTGGTGGCTGTTTGTATTTCTTTTAGTGTCCACCTGTGTCATTCTTTTTACTCTTGTTTTTATTTTTATTTTTTTACAAATTAGGGACAATCTGCTCTTACCTTACCTTTCATAACACCACATATGGATTGACTAATTCTTTTAGAGGAAAGCTTTATAAGATACATTTTGGGGTGGTATTATTTAGATAAGGGTTTCCTTTGGGGACTAAAAGTCATCTTGGTGATACATGGACATAAAATTGGGAAAGATTTAAAAAGACTTAGAGTCTTAGAGCATGAAAAACTTGTTTCTCAAGGCAAACAGATGGAAGAGATTTGAAAAAAGTCTCACTGCAATCTCCTTAACTTTTTTAAACCCCTTTGTTAAGTAATTATTATCTTATGGTAAAGGGATACAGTGGGTGGGTGGGAGTAGGTAGAAGTATATTTTGGGACCAAATTTCACTTGTAATTAAGATTCATTATGACCATTTGAAATGTTCTAGTATTTGCTTAAATAAAGCTAATTTTTTTTAAAAATTTACTTTTAAATAAGACTAATCACTGTTTCAAGTGTAGGTGCCCTGATGTTGGTAAGTGGCAGATAGGCTGGGGCTTGGAAGTGATAGCAGACAAAATGCAACATGGTAGAAATTCAGGTAAACTATGAATTCACAATGAATTGCCATATTTCAACCCCCTCATCCCAATAAGTATTCAGACTATTCCTGCCATGTTAATTTGTTGTAAGCCCTGGCTCATTGGCTGATTCAGTGATTAGTCAGATTCTGGGAGAGTTGAGAAGCTCTAGTGCCCTGCCAGTTCCATGGAAAGAGCCCAGATGTCCATCAACAGATAAGTGGATACAGAAGATGTGGTGTAAATACACAATGGAATATTACTCAGCCATCAAAAAGAATGAAATCTTACCATGTACATAATCATGGAGGGAAATGGATGATATTATGCTGAACAAAATAAGTCAATCAGAGAAAGACAATTATCATATGATTTCACTTATATGTGGAACAAAAGAAATAGCAGAGAGAATCATATGTGAAGGGAGGAAAAATGGAAGGGGAATAAATCCAAGAGGGAGAAAAACACCAGAGACTCTTTAAACTACAGCAAACAAACTAAGGGTTGCTGGATGGAAGGTGGATAGGGGATGACATAACTGGATGGCCAGTGATGTGATGTGATGAGCACTAGGTGTTATATGCAACTGATGAATTATTGAATTTTACATCTGAAACTGATTATGTACTATATATTGGCTAACTGAACTTAAATTAAAAAAGAAAAAATATTAGAACAATAAACTAGGCAATGACGAAAATAAGAAAAAAATTATACATTATCCTCCAGCATTACTTCCCTCCTTCTTGAGCCATCTAGATAAGTCTATTTCTTATTTTGCTAAAGGGAGAAAAGTTTACTTGAAATAAATTTTTTTGACTTCCCTCTTTTGTTTCTCAAAATACTTTTAGTCATTCATTTTTTTCTCATTTTTTTCATCGTAGAAGAAGAAGTGTCTCCTTTCATTTTTATCAACAGTCTGTCTCCCTATCTGCCCTCCCTTTTGCATCCCACAACCTTGTACTTTCCACCATCCTCTGCTTCCATACCTGATACACCCACCTAACTTTTTACCATCAACTTCTTCCCAATTAAATAGAAATTATTTACCTCTATCTATAAATAATCTTCCCTTGACTTCCTCCTCTTGTTACAGTCCCCACTTCCTACTTGGCATTATACCTCAAATTCTTGCAGTATGTTTATTCCTGCAGCAGACAAATAGGGCATATTTCCTTTGGTTGCAAAATCCAAAGAGTTATTTGTCACCCTCTTTGGTCTCTACTCAGCGTTGAGTATTCCTTGTTAAGAATTCTTCCTCATGGTGTCCCTGGCTTCCATTATAGGTTCTTGGCATCTTTATTTTGTTGCCTTTCTGTTGTTTCCCTTTAACTCTTATTCCTATTATTATAGTAGTATAACAAATTATCTCTAAACTTAGTTTAAAACTACCATTTATTATGTTCGTAGATTCAGATGGGGAATGACAAGGTTGGATTTTCTCTGCTCGGTGATATCTGGGCAGGCAGGAGGCTGGTCTGGAATTATCTGAAGATTGGTTTGTCCCCATGTCTGGTGTTTGATGCTGACTGGTGGCTGGTGGCTTCGGTTCCTCTTCTATGTAGACACCAAATATGGGCTAATTGGAGCTTCATCACAGCATTGTGGCCTGGCTCCAGAGATTTGTGTCCCCACAAAGAATAGAACAGACAGAAGCTGTATCATTTTAAGGATTTGCCTCACAAGTGATTTAGCATCACATTTTTTTTCTAGTTGATGAAGTAGTTTTTTTAAATTTAAATTTAAGTTAGTTAACATATAGTGTATCATTAATTTCAGGAGTAGAATTTAATAATTCATCACTTACATATAACACCCAGTGCTGATCCCAGCAAGTGCCCTCCTTTAGAGCCCATCACCCATTTAGCCCATCCCTCATCCACCTCCCCTCCAGCAACCCTCAGTTTGGTCCTCTATAGTTAAGTGTATCTTACAGCTTGCCTCCCTCTCCGTTTTTATCTTATTTTATTTTTCCTTCCTTTTCCTATGTTCATCTGTTTTGTTTTTTAAATTCCACATATGAGTGACATCATATACTTGTCTTTCTTTGACCTATTTCATTTGCCATACTATACTCTAGTTCTGCCTGCATTGTTGTAAATGACAATCATTCTTTTTGAAAGTAATATTCTGTTATAAATATATACACACACCACATATTCTTTATCCATTCACCTGTTGATGGACATTTAGGCTCTTTCTATAATTTGGCTATTGTTGATAGTGCTTCTATAAACATTGGGATTCATGTGCCCCAGAATCAGCATTTTTGTATCCTTTAGATAAATACCTAGTAGTACAATTACTGGGTTATAGTGTAGTTCTAGTTTTAACTTTTTGAGGAACCTCCATGCTGTTTTCCAGAGTGGCTGTAGCAGTTTGCATTCCCACCAACAGTGCAAAAGTGTTCCTATTTCTCCCACATCCCCACCAACATCTGTTGTTTCCTGAGTTCTTAGTTTTAATCATTCTAACGTGTGAGGTGGTATCTCATTGTGGTTTTGATCTGTATCTCCCTGAGTATGAGTGATGTTGAGCATCTTTCCATGAAAGATGAATCTGCTGGTCAGCTACTTTCTCACTAATTATATACACAAAAATGTCTAGGATGACCACAGCTATGATTACACATTCTGCAACTTACAACTTTCTATAAGTTAACTTCAGGAAATATTCTTGTATTTATTGTCAATTGTCCAAGATGAGCTTATTTCTTCTATTGAGCCACTAGGTAATTGTTAGTAAATTGGTTTTCCTTCTGCTTTCCCTGAAATGAATTCTCAAAAGGTTTTTTTTTTTTTTTTAAAGATTTTATTTATTTATTTGACAGAGATCAGAAGTAGGCAGAGAGAGAGAGAGGAGGAAGCAGGCTCTCCGCGGGACAGCCCAATGCGAGGCTCCATCCCAGGACCCTGGGATCATGACCTGAGCCGAAGGCAGAGGCTTTAACCCACTGAGCCACACAGGCGCCCCACAAAAGATGTTTTTTAATTGCTCAAGTTTTACTGATGATGTGGCTAGAGCCTCAATTAGGGAAAATCACCAAATTTCTGAACCTTTGATCTTTAGCCAACCATTTGCTGGAAGAAATTGACTTTGAGTGATAAAAGTACATCAAATATATACCAAAGTTATTGCTAGGGCAAATTCTGAGCCTCCTTCAGAGAACCAAGTCCTGCTGTTGTTCCCAAGTGGACTATGATTGAAAACTCATGCAGATGCCCCTATGTACTTAGAGGAGTCTACTTGATGGTTTCCCTTGAGCTAAATAACTGGGAGGCAGGGATGAAGCATTAAAACATTAAAGCTTGAAGGCCATTAATAGGTCAGAAGGGGAAATGGAAAGACAGAAAAGAGGGAAGAGTATGGTGGTATGGTGAGGCTTTCATTGTTAAATCAAATGGCGAAAGGTCAGGAATGATGATATTGCTTACATTATGAACTACTTTATAATTTATAGTGATACTTTGCATTCACAGGACTGTGCCCACAAAGTAAGGACTTCAGTGTGCTTTGTAGATGAACACTATCTTCCTTGTGAGAGATCATAAAAAAAAAGCCTATATTTGTATTAAATTGGCAAAATAGCTTGAGTCAAAGCCATTCTAGAGTTATTCACCTTGTTAGTTAACAGGTTAGTTAACCTGGTTATTTCTGGGATTCTAGGTTTCTTAGATCAAAATTTAAACATAGAGGGGCGCCTGGGTGGCTCAGTGGTTTGGGCTGCTGCCTTCGGCTCGGGTCATGATCTCAGGGTCCTGGGATCGAGCCCTGCATCGGGCTCCCTGCTCCGCAGGAAGCCTGCTTCCCTCTCTCTCTCTCTCTCTCTGCCTGCCTCTCTGCCTACTTGTGATCTCTGTCTGTCAAATAAATAAATAAAATCTTTAAAAAAAAAATTTAAACATAGAGTATGTTTCTCCAGAAAATTCATGACTGAGAATGTTTTCCTTATATAGTCTTACTTTTATTTTATCATAAGTAATTTAACTTTAAAAAACTTAGCAACTGTGGTTAAATTTTCCTGAGAGGTGTATTTCTCTTCCAAGTCATAGTAAGGAATAAATATGATATGTTTGGATGTAGCTGGAGTTAGAAGCCTAGGATTGGTGACTAGCTTGAAGACCATCAGGGGATTCTGAACAATAACCATTAGCACCTTAGTGGCCAGGATTGAGAAGCAGATATTACTTTGATTTTGAAAATTTAATAGAAATAAAGTTTCCTTTTGCAGACTCTTTTCACATACATCATATAGAAATGAAAATTTGAGAAAAATACATGACGAAATCCATCATTTATATTTTTAAAGCAAAAAAATAAATAAATACATACTTTTGGTTTTTTAACTACTATATTAAATTTCAATGAATTCTGCAGATAATTTTCTCCAATAAGAATTTGTTTTCACCTGGTGGGGTACCAGGTGGTGGGTATTATTGAGAGCACGGATTGCATGGAGCACTGGGTGGGGTGAAAAAATAATGAATACTGTTATGCTGAAAATAAATAAATTTAATTTAAAAAAAAAGAATTTGTTTTCATCAACTGTGCTTTTAATCTCTCCAGCTTTGGGGGATCATCCTTCTTTCAGTATTCAATAAGACAGCATTGAATTCCCATCCCACATCTTGTTAAAGACCAACACCTTAAAAACTCTCAGGAATTTCAGAGAATTTGCATACTTCTGGTGGCTACCCCTTTTGAGCTCTGGCTCTTGTGGATTTTTCAGTTCTTCCTCACTAGTAGGGCTTTTCTGGATTATTTGGACTAACTGAGAAGTTTTACCACATGCTATCGATTAAGAAACTACTTGAAATTGCATATTAGGGAGCTTTGCTTTTAAAGGTCTTGACCTTCTTTGTTATGAAAGGAAATTTCTTACTGATCCCCTTTCTCCCAAGAGCATATCTGCCATGATTTCCCAAGTTCCACTCTTAACCTCCCAGTCCTGAACTTTTCCCCTTAACTGCCTGTTCCCTGGTCTGACCACTGTCTCCACCCTGGCCTTGGGCTGCTCCTGGAAAAAATCAAAATAGTTGTTAACTTTATTGGGAAGATCTCATTAGCCTCTTCTGCTCACCCTTCTTCTTCCTAACTAACCAGACTTATCTTTTAAAACTAAAACAACATAAAAAACCATAAGAGATAATTAACTATTGAGAACAAACTGAGGATTGATGGAGGGGAGTGGGTGGTGGATGGGCTAGATAAGTGATAGGTATTAAGGAGAGCACTTGTAATGAGCACTGGGTGTTATATGTAAATAATGAATCACTAAATTCTACTCCTGAAATAAATATTATAGTACATGTTAACTAATTAGACTTTAAATAAAAACTTGAAATATTAAAAAAAAAAACAAATTACACAGATCATTATAATGATCTTCTAAGTAAATTTAGTCTGATTCTAACTCAACCATACAGAACTGACAGAAGCTTTGAAAGTACAGTTTCTTTAACTTGTCCAGTTAGAGTGCTTAAGGAGTCTTGTCTTCTAGAACAGGGGTCTCAGTGAGTAGGAAAGAAGACAGAAAAGTTGTTTTTCTCCCATCTTTTAAGGGTAAGTTTTTAGTGTATCCCAGCATCCTGGGATCGAGCCCCACATCGGGCTCTCTGCTCAGTGGAGAGCCTGCTGCTTCCTCTCTCTCTCTGCCTGCCTCTCTGCCTACTTGTAATCTCTGCCTGTCAAATAAATAAATATAATTTTTTAAAAATTTTTATTATGTTCAGTTCCCAATATATAGTACATTAGTTTTTGATCAATTATTCAACAATTCATTAGTTGTGTATAACACCCAGTGCTCCTCACAACACATGCCGTCCTTAATACCCACCACCTGACTACACCATCCTGCACCCACCCCGTCCCTGCTGAAACCCTCAGTCTTTTTTTTCCCCAGTGTCCAGAGTCTCTCATAGTTTTATTTACCTCTCAGATTTCTACCCCTTCAGTTTTTCCTTCCCTCATCAAAGATCCTCTGTGGTATTCCTTATGTTCCACATATGAGTGAAACAATATAATAATCATTTTTCTCTGCTTCACTTATTTCACTTAGCATAATCTCCTCCGGTTCCATCTATGTCAATGCAAATGGTAGATATTCACCTTTCTGATGGCTGACTAATGTTCCATTGTATATATGAACTACGTCTTCTTTATCCATTCATTTGTTGAAGAACATCTCAACATCTTCCATAATTTAGTTATTGTGGATGTTGTTGCTCTGAACATTGAGGTAACATTAACTTTTCACTACACCTGTATCCTTGGGGGTAAATGCCTGGTAGTGCAATTGCTATATCATAGGGTAGCTCTATTTTTAATGTCTAGAGGAACCTCCATGTTTGTCAGAGTGGCTGTACCAGCTTACATTCTCACCAACAGTGTAAGAGGGTTTCCCTTTCTCTACATCCTTCCCAACATTTGTTGTTTCCTATTTTGTTAATTTTTGCCACTCTAACTGATGTAATGTGGTATCTCATTGTGTTTTTTATTTATTTCCCTGATTTCTAGTGATGTTGAACATTTTTTCATGTGTCTCTTAGCCATTTGTATATCTCCTTTGGAAAAGTGTCTGTTGATCACTTCTGCCCATTTCTTGACTGGATTCTTTGGGTTTTTTTGGGTGTTGAGTTTTAGAAGTTCTTTATAAACCTTGCATACCAACCCTCTGTCTGTACTGTCATTTGCAAATATCTTCTCCCATTCCATGGGTTGCCTCTTAGTTTTGTTTGTTTCCTTTGTTGTGCAGAAGCTTTTTATCTTGATGAAGTCCCCAAAGTTCCTTTTTGCTTTTGTTTCTCTTGCCTTTAGAGACATGTCTTGCAAGAAGTTGCTGTGGCCAATGTCAAAGAGGTTACTGCCTATGTTCTCCCGGAGGAATTGGATAGATTTCTGTCTCACATTGAGGTCTTTCTCCCATTTTGAGTTTATCTTTATGTATGGTGAAAGAGCATGGTCCAGTTTCATTCTTCTACATGTGGTTGTCCAGTTTTCCCAGCACCATTTATTGAAGAGATTGTCTTTTTGCCATTTGATATTTTCCCCCAATTTGTGAAAGATTAGTTGAGCATAGGGTTGAGGATCCATTTCTGGGTTCTCTCTTCTGTTCCACTGATCTATGTGTCTGTCTTTGTGCCAATACCATACTGTCTTGATGATCACAGCTTTGTAATATGGCTTGAAGTAATGCACTGTGATGTCACCAGCTTTGGTTTTCTTTTTCAACATTCTCCTGCCAATTCAGGGTCTTTTCAAATTCCATACAAATTTTAGCATTGTTTGTTCCAGCTCTGTGAAAAATGTCAGTGGTATTTTGATAAGGATGGCATTCAAAGTATAAATTGCTCTGGGCAGCATAGACATTTTAACAATATTTGTTCTTCCAATCCATGAACATAGAATGTCTTTTCATCTCTTTGTGTCTTCAATTTCTTTCAGAAGTGTTCTGTATTTTCTAGAGCACAGATCCTTTTACTGTTTGGATAGGTTTATTTCTAGGTATTGCATGGTTTTTGGTGCTGTTGTAAATAAAATCAATTCCTTAATTTATCTTTCTCCATCTTTCAGAAGTGTTCTGTATTTTCTAGAGCACAGATCCTTTTACTGTTTGGATAGGTTTATTTCTAGGTATTGCATGGTTTTTGGTGCTGTTGTAAATAAAATCAATTCCTTAATTTATCTTTCTCCAGTCTCATTGTTAGTGTATAGAATTCCAACTGATTTCTGTGCATTGATTTTTTTTTTTTTAATCCCGCCATGTTGCTGAATTCCTGTATGAGTTCTAGAAATTTGGGGGTGAAGTCTTTTGGGATTTCCACATAAAGTATCATATCATCTGTGAAAAGAGAAAGTTGAATTTTTCTTTGACAATTTGGAAGCATTTTATTTCATTCTGTTGTCTGATTCTTGAGGCTAGGACTTTGGTACTACATTCAATAATAATAGTGAGAGTGGGCATTTCTGTCATGTTCCTGACCTCACGAGAAAAGCTCTCAGTTTTTCTCCATTGAGAATAATATTTGCTGTGGGATTTTTATAGATGGCTTTTTAAAAACTGTGTTATGTCAGTCACCATACAGTACATCATTAGTTTTTGATGTAATGTTCCAAGATTCATTGTTCATGTATAACACCCAGTGCTCCATGTAATACATGCACTCCTTAATACTGACCACCAGGCTCACCAACCCCACACCCCCTCCCTTCTAAAATTCTTAGTTTGTTCCTTGGAGTCCACAGTCTCTGATGGTTCATCTCCTCCTCCGATTTCCCACCCCACCCAGCCCTTCACTTTTCCTTTCTTTCTCCTAATGTCCTCCATGTTATTCCCTTTGTTCCACAAGTGAAACCATATGATGGCTTTTATGATAATGAGGTATGCTCCCTCTATCCTTAGACTTTGAAGACTTTTAAAAAATTTATTTCTTTATTTCTTAAATTTTTTTTAATGTACCAGAATTCATTGTTTATGTACCACACCCAGTGTTCCATGCAATACATGCCCTCCATAATACCCATCACCAGACTCACCCAACCTCCCACCACCTTCCCCTTCAAAACCCTCAGATTGTTTTTCAGAGTCCATAGTCTCTCATGGTTCTTCACCCTCTCCAATTTCCCACAACTCCCTTCTCCTTTCCATCTCCTACAGCAATTCAGTAACGTGGCAGGATACAAAGTCAATGTACAGAAAGCAGTGGCTTTGTTATACATTAACAATGAAAATACAGAAAGGGAAATTAGATAATTGATTCCATTTACTATAGCACCAAGAACCATAACATACCTGGGAATAAACCTAACCAAAGAGGTAAATGATCTGTACTTGAGGAACTACAGAACACTCATGAAAGAAATTGAAGAAGACACAAAAAGATGGAAAACCATTCCATGCTCTTGGATCGGAAGAATAAACATTGTTAAAATGTCTATACTGCCTAGGGCAATCTATACTTTTAATGCCATTCTGATCAAAATTCCACCGGTATTCTTCAAAGAGCTGGAACAAATAATCCAAAAATTTGTATGGAATCAGAAGAGACCCCGAATCGCTAAGGAAATGTTGAAAAACAAAAATAAAGCTGGGGGCATCACGTTACCTGATTTCAAGCTTTACTACAAAGCTGTGATCACCAAGACAGCATGGTACTTGCACAAAAACAGACACATAGACCACTGGAACAGAGTAGAGAGCCCAGATATGGACCCTCAACTCTATGGTCAAATAATCTTTGACAAAACAGGAAAAAATATACAGTGGAAAAAAGACAGTCTCTTCAATAAATGGTGCTGGGGAAACTGGACAGCTATATGTAGAAGAATGAAACTCGACCATTCTCTTACACCGTACACAAAGATAAACTCAAAATGGATAAAAGACCTCAATGTGAGACAGGAATCCATCAGAATCCTAGAGGAGAACATAGGCAGTAATCTCTTCGATATCAGCCACAGCAACTTCTTTCAAGATATGTCTCCAAAGGCAAAAGAAACAAAAGCCAAAATAAACGTTTGGGACTTCATCAAAATCAAAAGCTTCTGCACAGCAAAGGAAACAGTAAAAAAAACAAAGAGGCAACCCACGGAATGGGAGAAGATATTTGCAAATGACAGTACAGACAAAAAGTTGACATCCAGGATCTATAATGAACTCCTCAAACTCAACACACACAAAACAGGCAAACATATCAAAAAATGGGCAGAAGATATGAACGGACACTTCTCCAATGAAGACATACAAATGGCTATCAGACACATGAAAAAATGTTCATCATCACTAGCCATCAGGGAGATTCAAATTAAAACCACATTGAGATATCACCTTACACCAGTTAGAATGGCCAAAATTAACAAAAGAGGAAACAACATGTGTGGGAGAGGATGTGGAGAAAGGGGAACCCTCTTCCACTGTTGGTGGGAATGCAAGTTGGTGCAGCCTTTTTGGAGAACAGTGTGAAGATTCCTCAAGAAACTAAAAATAGAACTTCCCTATGACCCTGCAATTGCACTCCTGGGTATTTACCCCAAAGATACAGATGTAGTGAAAAGAAGGGCCATATGTACCCCAATGTTTATAGCAGCAATGGCCACGGTCACCAAACTATAAAAAGAACCAAGATGCCCTTCATCGGACGAATGGATAAGGAAGATGTGGTCCATATACACTATGGAGTATTATGCCTCCATCAGAAAGGATGAATACCCAACTTTTGTAGCAACATGGATGGGACTGGAAGAGATTAGGCTGAGTGAAATAAGTCAAGCAGAGAGAGTCAATTATCATATGGTTTCACTTATTTGTGGAGCACAACAAATATCATGGAGGACAAGGAGTGTTAGAGAGGAGAAGGGAGTTGGGATAAATTGGAAGGGGAGGTGAATCATGAGAGACTATGGACTCTGAAAAACAATCTGAGGGGTTTGACGTGGTGGGGGGGTGGGAGGTTGGGGTACCAGGTGGTGGGTATTATAGAGGACACAGATTGCATGGAGCACTGGGTGTGGTGAAAAAATAATGAATACTGTTTTTCTAAAAATAAATAAATTGAATAAAAAAAGTGAGAGAAGAGGCAAGATGGCAGAATTGTAGGGGACCTGAAAGAAGGTTCCTACAATCCCACCACTTTCTCAACTAATGTATCTGTAATGTTTTATTGTCTTAGAAAATATAAAGCAGACATAGAAGAGGTTACAATTTGATAAGTCTGGGTGGCATCTATATCAGTTTTGTATTTTCTATCCTGTGTAGATTTGAGATATTTAATTAATAGATATATTAAATAAAAATAAATCAGCACCAGATTATGTCCCATAGTTGGAAAGATTTAATTCTGTATCTTTTACATTTCTGCCCCCCTAAAAATGTTATTTTCAGGAAAAGAATTTCATTATAGTCATGTCCAGAGAGAGATGGTAACTGAGTCTGAATATATGTGTATTGGAATGATAAGATAAAATACATTGTTATGCTCAAGGGGTGAAAATTAATTTAATATTAGCTTTAGTACCAAATTAGTTAAGGCAGAAACTGGGTTATTGGTGGAATAAAATTGCACAACATATTTCAAATCAAAAGAGATATGTATTATTTTGAATTATCCATGCCATTGCTATTTCCATTTGAAGTACTTGGTATGATATCACTAAATCTTAAAATTCTATTTGTGATAGGTTTCAGACTTTCATAGCAGAGAGGCACTCAATAGGATCATTTGGCAGAGTTTATCTCCTTTAAAAGGGAATGCATCAGTAGCATTTTAGCAAGAAAATCTTTATTTGGCAAAAAAGAATTAGAAATAATTTGAGCAGTAGATATATTAGAAATTTGCTTATTTGGGGTAGATATCTGAATTTTAAAGACTATATTTTGAATAGTTGCAATCTATTTTTATAAAATATCGGTTGTGATGTAAAGCAGTGGCTTGTCTGTGTCTCACCATGGGAGGTCTGAATGGACCAGAGCAGCACCAGGTACAGAAAGAAAACAGTGAGGGTGGTGCCAGAGCAACAGGATGCCCGGTACTTCTAAGATCTCACCACTATCCTGAAGACAAGTTGATGGGTAATTACAAAGTCTTACTAGAAATGCATCTAAATATTATTTGTCATATGTCATATATATTATATTAAGAATGTTAGATATTGACAAATGTTGATCTCTGTATTCTAATACAGAGGTTTGGATATGGCCATTTCTGCTCTGACTCTTGGGGGGGGGAATGTGGAAAGCCATGGGAGAAAGCTTCCAATCAACAAAAGCCCCCCAAAACAGATTGTCACTGAGCCCATCCCTCTCCAAGGGGGCAGGGTAACTCTGCCCAAACAGGGTTGCCTGAATAAAAGCACAGCAGACCTCTCCCCCAGAAGACATGATGGAAGAATAAGAGGCCAACAACCCTAAGGTCCCTATAAAACAAGTACATCCTGCTTGGGTTGTGGTCAATAATTTGGACTCTCTACATTCCCTCAATCACCCCTCAAGAGAATGACTAAGGGGAGGAAACTGCAACATAGGAAAAACTCAAAGACTGTGACCTCTGCCACAGAACTAATGGATATGGATATAAGCAAGGTGTCAGAAATAGACTTCAGGATAAGAGTTATGCAGACAATAGCGAGGGTGGGGAAAACTATTAATGGTAACATAGATCCTCTAAGGGAAGAAATGAGAGCGGATCTGGCAGAACTTAAAAATGTTATCAATACAATCCAATCTAATCTAGATACTTTAACAGCTAAGGTAAACAAGGCAGAAGAACAAATTTGTGATTTAGAAGACAAACTGATAGAAAAAAAGGAACAGGAGGAGGCCTGGACCAAACAGCTTAAAATCCATGAAAACAAAATTGGAGAAATAAATGATGGCACAAAACATTCCAATGTCAGAATTATTGGGAACCCTGAGGGGGTGGAGAGAAAGAGAGGATAGAAGATATAGTTGAGCAAATTGTACCTGAGAACTTCCCTACTCTGGAGAATGAAACAAGCATTTGTGTACTTGAGGCAGAGGACCCCCTCTCAAAATCAAGGTAAACAGACCAATGCCCTAGCATGTAACAGTAAATCTTGCAAAATCTTAGCACCAAGGAAGCCATACTAAGGGCAGTTAGAGGGAAGAGATTCCTCATGTACAGAGGAACAACAGAATAACATCAAACCTGTCCACAGAGACCTGGCAAGCCAGAAAGGACTAGCAAGATATATTCGGGGCACTAAATGAGAAGAATACGCAGCCAAGAATACTTTATCTGGAAAAGCTGTCATTCACAATGGATGTAGAGACAAGGAACTTCCAGGACTGGCAGAAACTGAAAGAATATGTGACCGCTAAGCCAATCGGGTAAGAAATAATAAGAAAGGTTCTGTAAAAGGAGGAAGACCCCAAAAGTGATACAGAACAGAAATATGCAGAGAAAATCTGTAAAAACAAGGACTTCACAGCCAACACGATGACAATAAAATCATATCTTTCAATAATCACTCTTAATGTGAATGGCCTAAATGCTCCCATAAAATGGCACAGGGTGGTAGAATGGATAAAACGACAGGATTCATCCATCTGCTGTCTATAAGAGACATTTTGCATGGGATATTCCATAGTATTTACACAAATAATTTTACTTTATATATGTTTTCTTACATCCACATATATAAATACTATAAGTAAATTAATACAAGCATCTTTCTGAGATCTCAAACTTACCTTCCCTGCATTCAGAATATTTTTGTGGAACAAATATGTTATGCTGGTCTTGAATGAATTAGCTAAATCCTGTTAATTTTACCCCCTTTGAGTCTAAGTTGAGATAACTTTAACTCAAAGGAATAAAATAAATATTATCTGCTTCTGAAATTGTAACTTCCTGTTGTTCTCTAAAGGTCAAAATTAGACATGTTTAAATTTCTAATTTAAAATGTCTTTAAATTCACCTAACTTGCTTACTACACTTACTTATACCAGTGTGTAGACTATTAGTCCAGTTGGCTTGAGTCTGGCTCCAAGGACACAAAATTTGTAGTTGTTTTCTCTCCAAAATCAATAAGGCTTTGCTTGGGTTTGTGGTGCAGGACCCTAGAAAATCGTGCACAATGTCCATAAGCATATACTTTGGTTGCTGGAGAAGCATCATTATTTTTTAATGGGAAACATGCAACATAGAGAAAAATGAATGAGTACATAAGTAGTATCTCCTCTATCTAGTCTGAATATCTGAAAACCTCTCTGTGCATCTGCACCACCATGTGGAAAGCTGCTGGACAAGTCTGCAGGCATGGGCACTGCCTGAAGCTGACAGCTGGGTAACAATGTCTTCATTTTTGCTGTTGCAGGCACTTTGTCCTTCATAAACCTGCGCTGGGGAAGACCTGCACAATTCTTGTCATGTAAACCTGATACTGGAAGATTGCAACTGTCAGTCAGTCTTCCTGTGATGTTACCATTTCCAAGAGCCATTAAAATATCTCTATTGGGGACGCCTGGGTGGCTCAGTTGGTTAAGCAGCTGAATAGGCTCAGGTCATGATCCCAGCGTCCTGGGATCGAGTCCTGCATCGGGCTCCTTGCTCCACAGGGAGCCTGCTTCTCCCTCTGACTCTGCCTTCCACTCTGTCTGCCTGTGCTCGCTCTCGCTCGCTCGCTCTCTGACAAATAAATAAATAAAATCTTTAAAAAAAAAATAGATAGATAGATAAAAAAATAAAATAAAATATCTCTGTTGCCTTTATACATGGAGACTCTGCTTGAGTTCAACAAAGGAGGACATTATAAGGGACAAATGATACTAAAATCTAACTTACTTGGGAAGCTTTGATTTTTCTGTCTACTTGCTTCTAACATTGATGTTGAGATGTATTGGACTTCTCTATTTCTTGGTATCTTATCATAAAAATAATGGTAATTATACCTAAGAATATTGGGAAATGATTAATCAAGTTCTTCAGAACTGTAGGTGTCTCATTGGTCACAGACCAAATGGCTTTTAGTGCCTCTCCATGAGGCTGCCTATTCTGAATAGCAGGGGTGATAAGTCCAGGCCATTCCTGCTCAGGGCCTTGTCACTCCCTGGTCCCTGGGGGCTTTCAGTACACCACCTAAAATTTTGAAAACCACTGGCCTCATCCAACTAGTTACAACAAGTATTAGTAAAAATGAAAAAATTATAATAGGACATAATATAATCATAATATAATATAATCATAATAGGACAGGAATCTAGATCTCCTGCTCCAGCCAAATGGTATTCCCTACTGCACCACAATTCATCCTATAAAATGAGGAAAGGCTTAATTTGTTGTTCCTGTCTTGGATGAAAATTCTACTCAGTGCCCCATGTGCCTCATGAGGTTATGGGATGACAATGATGAAAGCAGTGTAGGGTGTTGTATTTCTTATCAAAGAAGATTTAACATGCAGAGCAACATATCAGAGATGAACCCAGAATTGGGCCCTCTGTGGATAGGTGGGCCAGGGGATACCTGGGAATATGGCATTCTCATTACTTACTGTTCTCAAGGTCTTCTCTTTTGGTTTGAATGAGAAGGTGGAATTTTTTTATTCATAAGAATCTGAAAGAAAGAGGAAACGGTGAAAAAAGGAAATGGGATGACATAGGCCTCTTCTCCAGGCCTGATATTAGGTTCTCACGGAGAGAAGGTTTAGAGAGAACTGTTTGCAAAGGTGGCTTTGTGAGACTCTGAGCATAAGATGTGAGAAGCAAGGGCACTTGGGTGGCTCAGTCTTTAAGCATCTGCCTTCAGTTCAGGTCATGGTCCTAGAGTCCTGGGATCAAACCCCATGTCAAGCTCCCCGCTTGGGGAGTCTACTTCTCCCTCTGCCTCTGCTCCTCCCCCTGCTCATGCTCTCTCTCTCTCTCTCTCTCTCTCACTTTCTCATAAGGAAAAAGAAATAAAGAAAGAGAGAAAGAAAGAAAAGGATGGAAGGAAAAGAAAGAAAGAAGGGAAGAATCTTTAAAAGGAAGAAGAAGAAAAGGAGGAGGAAGAGGAAGAAGAAGAGGAAGAAGAAAAAGAAGAAGGAGAAGAAAAAGAAGAAGAAGGAGATGTAGTGAGAGGCAGAGCCCAGTATCAGCTTACTCTGCAGAGACAGAAGTTTCATCAGCCCCAAACACAGGCAGCTTTGGGAGCTTTTCTATGGATCTAGTAGTTTTCCAAGCTTGGTTCCAGAACCTGATTACCTGCACACTCCCCCTCGATGTGCCACTTCACTTATGTGCCTTTCGTTACCAGCCACTCTGCTATCAACTCCCAAATCAATGTTGGTTAGGCCTAACCTTGTGCTCCCCACTCAAAATGTCAACTGCCTCATTGATATCTATGCTATTTCCTGGACACTTCACCCTCAACACACTTCTCTTACATTCCCCATCTCTAAATGCCCTCCCTGAGCCCAGTCAGACTCAAAGCCATTTCTAGTTCCTTTCTATCCCCTTTCCTTCCATATCTAAGCTTTGGGCATATCTGTTCATTTACTTCTAAACTGGATATCCTGCAGCCCCTGCTCCCCATCAGTGATCCAAACCACTATCCTCTCTTGTCCAAAGAACAAAAACAGTATCTGGGTGACCCTGCTTTGGGTTGTCTAAATAGTGATCTATAGAGTGTCAGAGAGGTTTCTAAAGTGAAACTTTTGTTATGCTACTCATTCCCTGGATAAAAACTCTTCAAATGCACACTATGACCCTTTAGAGGAACCACAACTTTGAAATGGTTGGAAGGCTGTTGGTTATCACTGTCTTTTGCCTGCTGTACTTTGTCTCCACCTCTGTATTCTTTCTTCTGGTGTCCAAACTTTTTTGGTCTTGAACCCTTCTAAATAAAATAATTTTCTCTATGTTTTTGCCACTCATAATTTTGAGTATATATTTACTAAGTATATATAAATCTTATTGTGAATCCTATTTTTAAATCAGGAAAGCATAGCTTTTTAATAGATGTAATAGAAACCTCAGTAGATGTGCTAGTACTTCTGTCCTCTAGCAGGTTTTCTTGTTCTTCCCTGGGGTGGGGTGGGGTTCCGCTCTGTGGAGACTTCTGCTCTGGCAGTGTGGGGTATCCTTTAGACCTCTGCACATGATCTTTCATCTGCCTAGATCACTCTCTCCTAAACTTTATTTAGGTACTCCTACTCATAGACAAATTTGGGTGTTTATGAAGCCAGTAGGCACTGAAAAGCCACTACTGCTAGGAGGAAATGAGCCAATGTAAGCTCAGTAATTAAGAGTTATATTAATAATCTTTAAGTAGGTGTTAGATTTTGCTAGTACTGAGAGCCAAAACATATGGTTTAAAATACTTCAGCCCTAATCTCTTGTCAAATAAACCTGAGGCTGAAGGCTTTACCAAGCAAAGTCTTTCTTGTGACTTTACAATTTTCAAGAGCCATGTCTGCTGATTGCCCTGTCCTTCAAGACTTCCTTGGCGGCTATGGATAGTGTATACTTTCACTGGATATTTCCTGGGACCATGCACCAGCTCAAAGCAGGTGAAAAGTCAGCTTCTGTGCTGACCCCTCAAGATAGGTGTGTTGGTGTCCATCAGAGAGGGCAAAATGCACAGCCTAATATTTTTAGTATTTTATTTTATTTTCAATGTTCCAAAATTCATTGTTTATGCACCACACCCAGTGCTCCATGCAATGCGTGCCCTCCTTAATACCCACCCCCAGCCTCACCCAACTCCCAAACTCTCCTCCCCTCCAAAACCCTCAGTTTGCTTCTCAGAGTCCACAGTCTCTCATGGTTTGTCTCCCCCTCCGATTTCCCCCAACTCACTTCTCCTCTCCATCTCCCAATGTCCTCTGTGTTATTCCTTATGCTCCACAAGTAAGTGAAACCATATGATAATTGACTCTCTCTGTTTGACTTATTTCACTCAGCAAAATCTCTTCCAGTTCCATCCATATTGATACAAAAGTTGGGTATTCAACAGACAAATGGATAAAGAAGATATGGCCCATATATACAATGGAGTGTTATGCCTCCATCAGAGAGGACGAACACATCCTAATTTTTTGAGAACAAGGTCTATATCTCCTCCCAGCACCAACAAAACACACCAGGAGGCAGGGCTTCCATTTCCATGGCCACTAGCAAACTGGAAGTTGGGGGAAGGTAGGCAAGTAATAAAAATGCCACCATGGGGAGGGAGAATTGGATGAAGGTGCTCAAAACATGTAAAATTCCAGTTAAAGATAAATAAGTCTATGTGCCTGTTTCTATGCCAGTACCATGCTGTCTTGGTGATCACAGCTTTGTAGTAAAGCTTGAAATCAGGTAATGTGATGCCCCCAGTTTTATTTTTGTTTTTCAACATTTCCTTAGTGATTCAGGGTCTCTTCTGATTCCATACAAATTTTTGGATTATTTGCTCCAGCTCTTTGAAAAATACTGGTGGAATTTTTATCAGAATGGCATTAAAAGTATAGATTACTCTAGGCAGTATAGACATTTTAACAATGTTTATTCTTCCGATCCAAGATAGAGCTTCCCTATGACCGTGCAATTGCACTACTGGGTATTTACCCCAAAGATACAGATGTCGTGAAAAGAAGGGCCATCTGTACCCCAATGTTTATAGCAGCAATGGCCACGGTCGCCAAACTATAAAAAGAACCAAGATGCCCTTCAACGGACAAATGGATAAGGAAGATGTGGTCCATATACACTATGGAGTATTATGCCTCCATCAGAAAGGATGAATACCCACCTTTTGTAGCAACATGGACAGGACTGGAAGAGATTTTGCTGAGTGAAATAAGTCAAGCAGAGAGAGTCAATTATCATATGGTTTCATTTATTTATGGAGCATAACATATAGCATGGAGGACAAGAGGAGATGGAGAGGAGAAGGGAGTTGGGGGAAATTGGAAGGGGAGGTGAACCATAAGAGACTATGGACTCTGAAGAACAATATGAGGGTTTTAAAGGGGTGGGGGGGGTGGGAGGTTGGGGAAACCAGGTGGTGGGTATTAGAGAGGGCACGGATTGCAGGGAGCACTGGGTGTGGTGCAAAAACAATGAATACTGTTATGCTGAAAAAAATAAATTAATTTAAAAAAAGATAAATAAGTATTGGATGCACTAAGTGCATTGGATGCAGTATTGGATGACTATAGTTAACACTGCTATGTAGTATATTTGAAAGTAACTAAAAGAGTAACTCCTGAAAGTTCTCATCACAAGGAAAACAATTTTTTATAACTGTAGGAGGTGTTGGATGTTGACAAAACTTATGCGATGATCATGCTGCAACATACGTATGTCAGATCATTCTGTTGTACCTCTTGATCTTATAGAGTGCTGCATGTCAAATATATGTTAACAAAACGGACAAAAAACGTACCCCCATGCTCTCTTACAGAAATTTGCATGCCTTCTTCTTCATTAAACACTTCCGTGGTTGCTGTGTTTGATTGGATTTTAAAGCTCAGAAAATTTTATTTAAACAATTTGTGCTTCAGTGGAGGAAATATTTTTGGAGCTCACTGCTTCATTATTTATGTGGTATCACTACTGCATGCCCTTTTAATTGTCCAGTTATTATACTTTAATCTCTGCAATTTTTTAAATAATTTCTATCTCTTTATCGATAGTCTTTTTTGAAGTGACATTCCCATCATAACTTCTCTTCTTTAATCATGGTTTTCTTTAAATTTTTGTGCGTGTTTATAATAGCTACTGTGACATCATTGTTAAATTAGACATCTGATTGCTCTCACAGGCAGTTTCTATTGCTAGCTATTTTCCCCTAGGCATATGGGTCATTCTTTTGCATGGCTTTTATTTCTTTCCTAGAAACTGTACATTTTAGATAATATAATGTGCAACTTTAGGTACTGGTTCCCCTGGTTCCCTTCCCCCTTCTGGGGCTTGTTACTCTTAGTTGCTTATTTATTTGTTTTATGACTGGCTGAATAATTTAAGTGAGGTCTACCCCCAACCCACCCTGCAATATTATACCTCTGATATTCTCTTTAGGTGGATGTAGTATTGAGTTTGCCTTGAAATAATGATGATTTGGACATGGCTCTGTTTGGTGTCTCTTTCCTTGACCACATCCAGCTGTTAAGCACCACTAATTTCTGCCTCTCTTGTTTTTAGCAATGTCCTGATGCATAAATTGCTCGAAAGATGTATCTAAGCCAATTTGGGATCCCTTGTACAGAAAGTTCCCAAGGTCAGTGATTGAGATTTGTTCTGACCCCAGGATATATATTCACCTATATCTTCAATGCAACTATTGTTCTACCAATTGCTTTTTGCAAAATCTCTGTTGGTTTTGAAAGTGCTGGAATTTATCCACCACTGTTGAAAATGAAGTCAGTTACTTTGAAAAGAGATTACGAGCTATTTGTTCTATAGTCTGCTTCTACCTTTGGGCAAAATCTCTGAGCCAGGGGCTCTGGATGTGGGTGAAAACAATGGTGTCCTTCTTTCAGAATGACATCCACAGTTTAGGGGTTAAGTGCTCAGCAAGGTGGGCAGTAGCTTCAGGTGTTCTCAGGTTGCTTTCCTGATGTAGGATGAGACAAAGTGAACAGTCACTCTGCCATTGTACAGCCACTTGTGCAGGACTTCATAGCATTACAGAGCTCTGGGGCCAGATGGAGTTGGCTTTTGACACTCTTGAGTTGGGTAAATATATTCATTTTCCATAGCTGCATAATAAATTTCCACAAAATTACCTTAAAACAATCCACGTGTGTTATCTTCCAGTTTCCATGGCTCGTAAGCCTGGACATGACTTGGCTGTATCTTCTGCTCTGGGTCTCACAAGGCTGAAATCAAGTTGTAGGAGGGGCTACATTCTCATCTGATGCTCAGGGGCTGCTTTCAGACTCAAGTGGCTGTCAGCAGCATTCAGGGCTCAGAACTTCTGGATTTTTGCCCAGCTTCCAGAGGCTGCCTGTAACTCCTATGTGGGATTTCCAGAATGCTACTTACTTGGTTAAGCCAGGAAGCAGAGACTCTAATAAGTTTGTAGTAAGATGGTATTTTATATAATGTAATATAATCATGAGAGTGATTGTCCCATCACATCTGCCACATTTTATGAGTTAGGAACAAATCACAGTCTTACCCACACTCAAGGACAGGGATTATGCAAAGATGGGGAATACCAGGAGGCAGGGATCAGAAGGATTACTTCATCTGTTGTTGCAAAATGTACTTAATATCCCAGAACCTCAGCTTATTCACTAAAAACAAAAAAATGAGGGTATAGTAGTACTTACTCTTAGGGTTGTTGTGAGGATTAAGGCACACAAAGCTTTTAATATACTACCTGGTTTATTATAATTTTTCAGGAATATACTATGGTCACTGATTTTATTACTAAATCTTCCCACAGCCCAGGAAACATCAGCTCTGACAATTGTTTATGGATTTGCTCATGCTTCTTGGTAGAACTTAACCAGATGGCCTGGGGGTGCTCTTTGGCTACTCTCAGCCCCTTTCCGCCCTCAGCCCAGTGAATGTGTGGATGAAGGACTGGGGTGTTTATTGAACTACCTCCTTTCCTGTCTGTTAATGACTAGACGGGTGTCTTAGTTCTTGCAGGTTGCTATAACAAAATGCTATCGAGTATGTAGCTTATGAACAACAGAAATTTATTCCTTACAGTTCTGAATGTTGGAAGTCTGAGATCAGAATGCCAACATAGTCAGGTTCTGGTGGGATCTCTTCCAGGTTCAAAGCTGGTGACTTGCTGTGTTCTCATGTGGTAGAAAGGAGGAAGGATCTCTCTGGGGTCTCTTTGATAAGGACACTAACTGCATTCATGAGGGCTCTACATTAATGACCTAATCACTTCCTAAAGCCTCCACCTTCAAATACCACCACCTTTGAGGATGAAGATTTCAACATATGCATCTTGGTGAAAAACAAGCATTCAGAACACAGTAATGGGGAAATGAGTTGGGTAAATATATTCATTTTCCATAGCTGCATAATAAAGATAACACACATGTATTGTTTATTAGAGAAGGCTCAGAAGTACTGCACTCCTGCATGATCTTAGAGTATTATGCTAAGTGAAACAAATCAGACAGAGAATGACAAACACCATATGATTTCACTTATTTGTAGATTCTAACAAAACAAATGAACAAACAAAAACCAAAATAGACTCTTAAATACAGAGAACAAACTGGTGGTTGCCAGAGGGGAGGTAGGTGGAGGAATGAACGAAATAAAAAAAGGGGATTAAGAAATATGAACTTCCAGTTGTAAAATAAATAAGCCACAGAGATGAAAAGTATAGCATAGGGAATATACTCAATAATATTGTAATAAAGTTGTTTGGTGTCGGAAGGGGATTACACTTACCTTAGTAAGCACTGAGTAATGTATAGAATTGCTGAATCATTATGTTGTACTTGTGAAATGAATATGACATTGTGTGTTAATTATACTTCAATATAAAAACAAACTAAAATTAAAAATAACAACAAGAAAGCAAAGAGAGGGAGAAAAAAAAGAGGACATATAGTCATTTATAGTACTTCATCCTTTGTCTAATTTCAACTATCTGATCCAAGGCTGTATTATCAATAAAACTGTTAGGTGGTTTGGAGTGGTGAGGTTCAGAGTCACTGGCCAAGAAAGAATTCTTGAAATGTTTTTAGTGCAAAGAGGGTGTTTTATTATGGCATGGGGACAGGACCCTTAGGCAGAAAGAGCTGCACTGGGGTTGTGAGGAGTGACTGATTATATAAGATGTTTTTATCATATGGAGGGGACAGTGACATTTGGATTCCAGGAAATTGAGTCTATAGGGTTCTGGAGATTGTTTTTTTCTTGTAAATCATTAAAGCAGTTGCAAACTGATGGAGACTCAAGTCCTACACGACTGTGATCTCTATCAGCTAACCATTTGTTTTTCCTTTCCTTTGTTCTTGGACAGCTATGAGTGTCTGAGGAATGTCACACATATCTCACCTGGGGAGTACATTTCATTGTATTACTCAGCCATCAGAAAGGATGATTACTTACAATTTACATCGATTTGGATGGAACTGCTGAGTATTATACTGAGCAAAATAAGTCAATTAGAGAAAGACAATTATCATGTGGTTTCACTCATGTGGAATATAAGAAACAGCACAGACTCCTTCTATTAGGCCAACATTATCCTGATCCCAAGGGGGAATCAATCATAGGGGAAGGGAGGGAAAACTGGATGGCAAGAAATCAGAAAGGGAGACAAGCCATGTGAGACTCTTAACTATAGGAAACAAACTGAGGGCTGCTGGTGGGGAGGTGGGTGGGGGGATGGTGTAACTGAGTGATGGACATTAAGGGTGGCACATGAAGTGATGAGCACTGGGTATTATATGCAACCAATTAATTATTGAACTCTGCATCTGAAACTAATAATGTACTGTATGTTGGCTAATTAAATTTTTTAAAAATCATCTGGGAGGAGGATTGTGGGGTGTAGCTTATGCTTCATCCTCAGCTTTCCTTTGGTTCCCTCATTGATGGCATCAGCAAAGCAGTTTAAAAATTTGATCAAAATTAAAAAATTGAAGTGGTCATCATGGGAAAAATCTGAGCCATGTTGCAGTTTGATACCATTTTTATTTGAATTACATATGAAGGTAGAGGTAGGAAACCACACTTTTTTTCAGTAATTATAAGTATTAAAGACCTTGAACTGATTTTAATTGACCTAGAATTGAAAATGTCTCTGAGCTGGCACTCAGCCTTTATTTTTGCCTTATACACTATTAGAATAGGTGCTTTGATTTTGTTTCTCAGATTAAATATAACACATGAAAGGCATTGAGAGGTGAAGAAATTTCTAGGTCATTTCTTCTGACAACAGATGTGACAGTTAAGAGCTTGGGAGTGATGAGGGGATGGCAAAGCTACTAACAAAGCCAGAATTCAACAAGCACAGCAGTTTTGGACCATCTATGACAGGTGTTAAATTGCACCACCCCCTCTATAGTATCATAGCATAACACAAGATCAAAGAAAGGTTACATTTTATTGAGAATACTCAATTTAATCACAGAGAAAAGTTCTATACATTATTCTTTTAATGGTAGAAATAACATTTAAAAATCATTTATAGGCTTACTTCTTTTTAGGGTCTGGTTATTCTTTATGGGTCATAGATGACTGTCATAAAAAAAAGTACCCCCCCCCACACCAAAACCTAGGGCAGGGTGGTCTTGTGTGTTCCCTTATCTCTTGTTTCCTTACACCTCCACATTTTTGGGATTTCTGTGAGCCTAACCACATAGCTCTGTACCTACTCTCCCAACCTAGCACTGCCTATCCCTTACTCACCACTACCAGGCTAACAGTCCTATTTGTGACTGTCTTCTCCTCTTGGCAGCTCAGGGAAAACTCCCCAGAGAGTCAAGTATTCCCTCTTCCAGAAGATGCAGCCACTCTGGGTGGGTCCCAAGTAGCCTTGCTCTGTGGATTCAAAGAGCTTACTTCTTTCTTCTTTCTCACTCATCCTTTAAGTTACTCTCTAACTTCACAAGGACTTATGGTCAGAATTTCCATCTTTTTTAGGCTTTATCTTTAGCTATTAAAATGGATGAACTCACCAATTTTATTTCTATATTGTCATGGAGGTGCCACTTTTCAATATCTGGCATCTTTCCTGTGGCTGACAGTAGGATGAAATTTTTCAGGAACTACATCTGCCTCTTAGACTCATCTGTGGAAGGAGTTACAATGTTCTTCATCAGTCCATGGCTTGGGTCTCAATAATAGCACTGTTCTTGAAGTGGCATTGTGGTTTTGGTTTCCCCCATAGTCCCAAAGCATGGTAAACACACACACACATGCACATACACACTCTAACTATTCTACAAATTATATATTGGGGCTTGGGGTCTCTTTTACCCCTACATTCATACAAATACACAAAGAATGGTTAAACTTTCTTCAGATAGTCACCTTTTTCCTCTGGCCTTCATTTATTTCCATGTAGAAACCAAATGTATTAAATTTTTATTTACTCTTCTGAAATTTATGCTTCTAAAGCATGAGAGTTTTAACCAGGAAAGGATTTTAAGGATAGTGGAGTGCTACAGGAGAAAAGACTAACAATCAAGTTTCCTTTATTATTGGAAATGTAAAGCTGCTTATTTGACATTTATAATTTATACCCTACTTGCTTCTAAAAAGATTTGAGATGGGCTCTTGGGTGACTCAGTCTGTTGTGTATCCAACTCCTGATGTCAGCTCAGGTTTTGATCTCAGAGATGTGAGTTCAAGCCCCATGCCCAGTGTGGAGCCCACTTTAAAAAAAAAAAAAAAGACTGAAAAACAGATTCGAGATAGCATACAGGAAGGAGAGAGGGAGAGCAGGGATTCTGTGTGGTAGTCCAGGATAGGAAATTCAGTTGCAATAATTTATGGCACCTTTAGCTTGCTTACAAAGACATTGTAGTTTGTGCCCTGAGTACTTGTCCTGGCATTTTAACTTCTAGAGATTGGTTACAATGGCCTCAAGCTTGGAAAGGCAACCCCAGCAATAGGCTTATTAGATATCTATAGAAGAACAAAATTTTACCTTAGCACAAAGCTCTCAAACCTATCAAACCTCAAACCACAAAGCTCTCAAACCTCACAAACAGCAAACTTGTTGTCTGTGTTTTGTATTCTGTAATTCTTTTTAATACATTATTTTGTCTTTCTAACTTATAACAGTTGTACCTACAGCAAGACTGTTCACACAGGACTAAGCATTACAAACACTAGTTAGTGGAATAATCCTTGTGCACATTAAGGAAGGAAAAGAATGGTTGGAAAGCATTAGTTTTGTTGGTGTGTCATGTTCTTCTGTCACCTGACAGCATTTATCCATGGTTTTAAAAATCAGGGACCAATAATTCTACTGGTACCTGCTACAGAAGATCATCTTTTTAAATGCATCCCTGAGTTCTGGACTCCGGAAGGCATATATAAATGGGTCAATGACTGCATTACACATGATCAACATGCCATTCACCTGGAAGAGTGACATGTAGCAGGCACAGTAAGGGTTATTTGGGCAAAATGTCATTAAAAGAACATGAAGAACAAAGGGGGCCCAACAGAAGATGAAGACCCCAAGCAGGATGGTCAGCGTGATGGCCCCTTTCATGTTGGCTCTGGGAAGGGTCAAGGTCTTCCTGGCATGTGAACGAGCAAGCAAGAACATGTGCACATAAAGGCACAGGATAAAGACCAACATCAGAGGGAACAGCGACGTGAAGGTGATCACTGTGGGGATGTGATGAGAGAAGATCACCATGGTAATGGCACTGCCCATGCACCCGGTCCAGGTGACCATCAGGACAATAATGGCACGGCGCATGGTCACAATGCTGTGGTATTGCAGAGCATGGAAAATTGTAAGGTAGCGGTCAGCTGCGATCATGGACAGGCTGAAAATGGAGCCGAGGAGGGAGAGGATGAACAGGCAGTCGATAATATCATCTGCTGTGGTTTCAAAATTGCCACGAGGCTTGAGATAACCCATGTTTCTTAACATGATCAGGATATTTTCCAGGATCTTATATAGGCTGCCCAACATATCAGAAATAGCCAAGCTACAAATGAAAAAGTACATGGGTGACTGGAGATTCTTATTCTTGATCACTGCCAGAAGGACTATTAGATTTTCCAAAACCCCAATGATGGATATTATAAAAAATATCTCTTCTGGCAAAATCACATCAGGACAGTCTGAATTATTTCTTGCTGTATCATTGATGTTTTCATATAAATTGATAATGTGCTTCATTTCTCCTGCTAAGACAGGGTTGTTACTTTGACTTGACAGAAAGCTGGATTGATTCTTCAGAATCTTTTCTTCTTTGTATTACTTGCTGGAGGTCTGAGGGGAAAAATCACCAGGCCACCTAAAGAAAAAAGAGCAACATCAAAGATATTTTTAAAGAGGGAAGGGGCAATATGGCAGAGGAGCTGGGGACTCCGTTTTAACTGGTCCCCTGAATTTAGCTGGATATCTACCAAGCCATTCTGAACACCCATGAAATCACCCTGGGATGTAAGATTATATGCCTGGATCTTTACAGGGGTAGAAGATAATTAGTCAGGAGGTACAAAGGATAGAGTTGTGACTATGTGGACAGATACCAGAGGGTAAACAGAAGGGTAAGGGAGCCACCAGAAGTTAGCCACTGGGATTTTGCACTGGAAACCAGTGCAAAAGCATCCTGCACCTGGGGGCCAGCGATAGTTTGCAGAGTGGTGGTGGTGTGTTGGGAAGGGCCTGATAACAGCACTCAGACATGATATAGAAGCTGAAGGGCCATACACTGGGACCAGGGCAGCTGCTCATGCAGACCTGACCACCACCACTGCTGGCATCCATGGGGCCCAACCATGCCTGCACATGCTGGGATCCCTTATGGTTTTGGAAGCACAGGGGGCAGAGACAAGTGGGGGTCTGCATGGACCCCTGAGAGTGTTGCTGGGGGTATGCACTGCCTCTGGGAGGCTTTGGTTTTCAGCAGCACTTACAGAAAGGGAGACTGTGTATTTTGGAGGATTCAGAGAGGAGTAGACTGTGGCTTCTCTCCCCTGGGGCAGAGATCTGGGTGCAGACCTTTTCCTTTGCTCTGATCTTCCAAAAAGGCACAAAAAGCTGCCAGAGAACAAAAGTCCCCAAAACTGGTTTCCACAGAACCCAGGCCCTTGATAGGGAGCAGCGTTGCCTGAAAAGCAATGAGGCAGGCTCCCTCCCCCAGAAGGCAGGCTGGAAGAATGAGAGGACAACAATAGTAGGGTATCCATAAAAACAACAAAACCCCAACACCAGGGGAAAATAGTACATTGAGCTCCTGAAATTACCTTATGGCCTGTGTATTTCTTAGATACAACTTTTTTTTTAATTCTTTCTCATGTTTCTTCTCTGCTTTTTCTTTTAACCTATTTATTTCAACTAGATGTTTAATACAACATATTCCATAGTAGCTTTTAAACTTGTACTTTTCACACCTATATATTTTTTCTTTTCTTAAGCTTCAATGTAGTCCTTTTCCCCCCTATTCAATACTACCTTTATATATATATATATATATGAGTTTAAATTTCCCTGTAGCTCTGGGAAGTAGTGTTCTCCAACAGAGAAAACAAAATACACCTTGGAAGAACTGAAACACCCTATTTCACCTACACTGAGCGATTATAGTCCCCACCTCCACTCAACCCCCACCTTTTCTTTGAACTTTGTAAATCTTATTCTTGGGTTTCATTTTGGCTAGGATTTTCTCTGGGGGGGGGGAGAAAAAACCCCTTTCCCCCTCCCCCTTTGAGGGCAGCAGTAGCTTACCACTGCTCTGAACTTACCCAGGGTACATCTTGCCTGGATTGTGGTTGATATTTTTGACTCTGTCTATCGCATCAACCACTGCCCAACAGAATGACTAGGAGGAAGAACACCCAACAACAACAACAACAAAAAGAACCAGAGACAATGGCCTTTCCCACAGAACTAAAAGATATAGATATAAGCAAGATGTCAGAAATAGACTTCAGGGTAACAATTGTGAAGAAAATAGCTAGGCTTGACAAAACCATTAATGGCAACATAGAATCTCTAAAGGCAGAAATGAAAGCTAATCATGCTGAATTTTAAAATGCTATGAATGAGATGGAGTCTAAACTAGATAATTGAACAGCTAGGGTAAATGAAACAGAAGAATGAATTAGTGATATAGAAGATAAACTAATGGAAAGGAAGGAATAGAAGGAGGCTTGGAACAAATAGCTTAAAATCCATGAGAACAGATTCAGAGAAATGAACAATGCCATGAAATGTCCCAATGTCAGAATTTTTGGTATCTCTAAGGGATTGGAGAGAGAGAGGACTAGAAGATATATTTAAGCAAATTGTAGCCAAAAACTTCCCTAATCTGGGGAATGAAACAAGCATTTGTGTCCAAGAAGCAAAGAGGCTCCTCCCAAGATCAAGGAGAACAGACAAATACCCCAGCATGTAATAGTAAAACTCACAAACTTAGAGCCAACAAAGCCATACTAAGGGCAGTTAGGGGGAAGAGATTCCTTATGTACAAAAGGAGGAACAAAAAAATAACATCAGTCTTGTCCACAGAGACATGGCAAGACCAAAAGGTCTGGAAAGACATATTCAGGGTACTAAATTAGAAGAACATGCATCCAAGAATACATTATCGGGCAAGGCTGTCATTCAGAATGGATGAAGAGACAGGGATATCTTCCAAGACTGGCAGAAACTGAAAGAATATGTAAACACTAAGCCAGCCCTGCAAAAAACATTGTTTGATTCTATAAACAAAGACCCCAAAAGTAATACAGACCAGAAAGTTACAAAGACAACCTACAGAAACAGGGACTTTACAGGTAATATGATAAAGCTAAATTCATACCTTTCAATAGTTAATCTCAATGTGAATGACATAAATTGTCCTATCAAATGGCACAAGGTTGCAGATTGGATAAAAAGACAGGATCCATCCACATGTTGTCTGTGAGAGATTCATGTTGTAATCTAAAGATACACCCAGATTGAAAGTGAGTGGATGGGGCACCTTGGTGGCTCAGATGGTTGAGCATCTGCCTTCAGCTCAGGTCATGATATACGGGCCTTGGGATTGAGCCCCATGGCAGGGTCCTGGCTCAGTGGGGAGTCTGCTTCTGCCTCTGCCTCTGTCTCTCTCCCTCTGTCTCTCTCCATGCTTGTGCTATCTCTCTGTCTCTGTATCTCTCTCAAATGAATAAATAAAATCTTTTTAAAAAGTGAGTGAATGGAGAACAATTTATCACACCAATGGAGCTCAAAAGAAAGCTGGGTAGCAATTCTCATATCAGACAAATTAGATTTTAAACCAAAGATGATAACAAGAGATGTGGAGGGACAATACAACATACTTCAAGGCCTATCCAACAATAAGAGCTAAAATTTTTAAATATCTATGTCCCCAGCATGGGAGTAACCAACTACATAAGCCAACAGTTAACCAAAATAAAAAGTCATGTTGGTAATAATACATTATTAGTAGAGGAGCTCAACAATCCACTCTCAGCAATGGACAGACCATCTAAGCAGAAGTCAACAAAGAAGGAAGAACTTTGAATGACACATTGAACCAGATGGACTTTGTACATAAATACAGAATATTTCATCTTAAAACAACAGAATACTCATTCTTTTCAAATAAACATGGAACTTTGTCCACAATAGACCATGTACTGAGTCACAAATCAGGTCTCAACCAATACCAAGAGATTGAAATTATTCCCTGCATATTTTCAAACCACAATGCTTTGATACTGGATTTTAACCACAAGAAGAAATTGGGAAGGGACTCAAACACATGAAAGTTAAAGAGCACTCTGCTAAAGAGTGATTGGGTCAACCAGGAAATTAAAGAACTTACAAAATTCATGGAAACTAATGAGAATGAAAACATATCAGTCCAAAATCTATGGTACACTGCATAAGTGGTCCTAAGAGAAAAAACATAGCCTTCCAAGCCACTCTCAAAAAATTTTAAAAATCCCAAATGCACAAGCTAACCTTACACCTAAATAACCTGTAGCAAGAATAGCAAGTAAGGCCTAAGCCAAGCAGGAAAAGAAAAATAATAAAAATTAGAGCAGAAATCAATGAAATAGAAACCAGAAAAACAGATCAATGAACTAGAAGATGGCTCTTTGAAAGTATTAATAAGATTGATAAACTTCTGGCCAGTCTTGTCCAAAAGAAAAGAGAAGGACCCAAATCAATAAAATGATGAATGAAAGGGGAGAGATCATGACCAACACTGAGGAAATAGAAAGAATTATTAAAAATTATTGCCAGCAACTATATGCCAACACATTTAGCGACCTGGAAGAAATGGGCACATTCTTGGAAATTTATAAACTACCAAGACTGAAACAGGAAGAAATAGGCAATCTAAACAGAAATAACCACTAAGGAAATTGAAGCATAACCAAAAACCTCCCAAAACACAGGAGTTCAGGGCCATATAGCTTCCCAGGCGATTCTCGGGGAGGGGGTGGGAGGTTGGGATACCAGGTGGTGGGTATTATAGAGGGCACGGATTGCATGGAGCACTGGGTGTGGGGAAAAAATAATGAATACTGTTATGCTGAAAATAAATAAATTAATATAAAAAAAGTAAAACAACTACTCTAAAAAAAATTCAAGAAGAAATAATATCTATTCAACTAAAGCTGTTGCAAAAATACAGAAACAGAAGAAAATGTCTAAACTCATTCTATCAGGCTAACATTATCTTGATCCCAAGAGCAGAGAAAGGCTTCATCAAAAAGGAGAATTACAGATTAATATCTCTGAGGAAGGTGGATGCCAAAGTACTCACCATGATCCTAGCCAATAGGATCCAACAGTACATTAAAAGGATTATTCACCATGGCCACAAGGGATTTATTCTTGGGATGCAAGAATGGTTCAACATTCACAAATTAATCAACATGAATAATCACATTAATAAAAGAGAAAACAAGAACCATACGATCCTCTCAATTGATGTAGAAGAAGCATTTGATAAAATAAAGCATCCTTTCCTGATTAAAACTCTTCAAAGTACAGGGATACACAAAACATACCTGAATATCATCAAAGCCATGTATGAAAAGCCTGCAGTGAATATCATTCTAAATGGGGAAAAACTGAGGGTTTTTCCCTTAAAGTGAGAACACGGTGAGGATGCCCAATCTCACCACTACAGCTCAACATATTATTTGAAGGCCTAGCCTCAGCAATCACATAACAAAAAGAAAGAAAATGCATTGGAATTGGCAAAGAAGTCAAACTCTCACTTTTTGCAGAAGACAAAGTACTTTATGTGGAAAATGCAAAAGACTTCACCCAAAAATTGCTTGACCTCATACTGGAATCCAGCCCCATGGTGGGATACAAAATCAATGCACAGAAATCAGTTACATTTCTATGCACTAACAATGTGACTAGAGAAAGAGAAATTAAAGAATCAAACCCATTTTCAATAACACCAAAAACCATAAGATACTTAGGAATAAACCTAACCAAAGAGGCAAAGGATCTGTACTCTAAAACCACAGAACACTTATGAAAGAAATAGAGGAAGACACAAAGAGGTGGACAAATACTCCATGCTCATGGATTGGAAGAATAAACATTGTGAAAATGCTTATGCTGCCCAGAGCAATCTACAATTTCAGTGCAATCCTTATCAAAATACCATCAACATTTTTCACAGAACTGGAACAAACAATCCTAAAATTTATATGGAATCACAAAAAAAACAGGGTAATTTTTAAAAAGAAAATGAAAGCTGGGGTCATCATGATGCCCAACTTCAAGCTCTATTACAAAGCTGTGGTCCTCAAGACAGCATGGTACTGGAGCAGGGACAAGATGGCAGGGGAGTAGGAGGAGGCGCCTTTTCAGCTGGTACCCTAAAGTGAGCTGATTACCTACCAAAAAACTCCATTCACCCATAAAATCAGCCTGAGATCAGAATCATACACATCTGGATCTCTACAGGGGCAGAAGACGCCAGTGGGCAAGTAAAGCGGAATGGTGGACTGATACCGGAAGATAAACGAAAGGGGGAGGGAGCCACCAGAGGTGACCGGTTGGAAAGTAATACCCCAATACGAGCGAGAGTGCCCTGCGTCTGGGCACCAGCATTAACTTGGAGACTGGTTGAAAGCACTCCAAAAGAGCAAATGATCTGGGGGGGGGGGGATTGTGGGAATCAGGGCGGCTAGGGACAGGGGCTTAAGTCCCCGGTCCCAGGACAGCCTCCCCTGCTCCGAGGCAGAGAGAGTGCAGCGGAGAAACCAGCTCTTGGTCCCTAAGCCGCCAGTGCGCCGAGAATGCGTGGGTTCTAGTTCCTGTGAGGGGATGGGAGCCACGCAGGTCCGCAGAATGCACGAGCCCTACTACAAAGCCTGAGATACGCGCGCACATCCCTCATGCTCCCCTGAGAGAGTTACAAAGGCCTGGCCGGCACTCTTTGACCCGTGCCATTGCTTCAAAGCCTAAGCCGCGCGCCCCAAACTCTCTCCTGACAGAGGTGCGCAAAAGCCCAGCCTGGTGCTCTGGGACCTGCACCCCATTCTCAGTGCCTGAGACGCGCTGCCCGACCCATAGCCGCCCCTGAAAGAGGCGTGTGCAAGCCGGGCACTCTTAGACCCAGCAAGACCAGGCCCTCCCAGCCTGGGCCAGCAGCAAAATCTCAGTGTGCGATTGCTGCTTGGAACCTCTCTGGCGGTCGGGAGCTCCCAGACAGCCACCACTGCCTTGGCTTTGGGTACAAACAAAAGATCCTGCGTCCCCAAGGTCTGCAACTTGGAACCTGCTCTGCCAGCAGCCCAGGGGGAACTTATTTAGGCTCTGCACCCAGACTGAGGCTTCTCTCTGAGAGGGAGATCAGGGTGCAGTTTGTTTTCCTCTAAAACTACAAAAACCATCAAAGATGGTCAAGGTGAAAGAAAAAAAAGTGAACAAACATAAAAACCGCCAGAGAACAAAAGCCTGAAAAAAAACCAGTTTCCTCAGAGCCCACCCCCTTGAGGGGGGCGGGAGGACTTAACTCAGGAAACTTCATTGACTGACAACCCACGTGGCAGGTCACTCCCCCAGAAAACAAACCAAGAAAGAAAAAAAAAAAAAGAGGAAAATTTTTTTAAAAAAGGACTACAAGAGAACAACCATTACTTCATAGGAGAACTTTTACTGTTCACTCGTTCCCACTATTCTGGTTCATTTATTTTTATTTATTTATTTATTTATTTATTTATTACACATAGGTGATTCTTTTAACCTATTTACCATCACAGCGAGCTGTACAGTAGTACATCAAATTCCATAATACCCTTCTAACCTGAACTTTTTGATACATACACCTATGTTTTTCTTTTGTATTTTTATTTTTTGAATTCCTTTTTTTAAATTTTAGTTTAGTTTAGTCTAGTTTATTCCTTTTTATTTTTATCCTCTAATATTCATATAGAGTTAAACTTCAAAGTAATCCCCTTCCCCAATCAATACTACCCCTAAAGGTAAACCAATTTTTAATCCCCTTT
Organism: Mustela putorius furo; assembly: GCF_011764305.1. Lineage (NCBI taxonomy): Eukaryota > Metazoa > Chordata > Mammalia > Carnivora > Mustelidae > Mustela > Mustela putorius. Next base: position 5,194,645 of record NW_025422010.1, on the reverse strand, counting down.
ATCTTAGGAAAGTTGAGTCCTTTAACAAAGATATCAAGATACATCCAGGAAGAATCAAAACAACCTTCTTCGCACACACTGAGAATTTATAAGAACTCTCCCATCTTCTTCTTCCACCAGTGTTTCTGTGTTTTTGTGATTGTCCTGATAGCATATAAATCTTACACTTGGGGTTCTTTTTGATGAGGTTCTTCTTTTATTTGCATATATATATATTTTTTTCTCTTGTCATATACTTGTATCAGTCTTCTTGTCTCTTTTTGTTTGTCTACTTCATAAATCTTACCTTGGGGCCCATCTGGGCTGATCCTTCTCTTTCATCTTCCCTTTCTTTCCTGTCTCTCTCTCTCTTTTTCTTTTTCTTTTCTTTTGTCTCTCGTTTGGGTGGGGAATACTGATTGCTCAGAAGTGTTCCAGGGTGCACCTTGACTGCACCACAGTTGATACATCCAGCTACATCTGTTCAGTCATCTCCCACCAAAATGACTAGGAGGAGGAATGCCCAACAGAAGAAAAATACAGAGGATGGACCTTCTGCAACAGAGCTAACGGCTATCAACATAGACAATGTGCCAGAAAGAGAATTCAGGCTAACAATTATCCAGGCAATAGCTAGGTTGGAGAAAGCCATGGATGGCCAAAAGGAATTGATTAGGGCTGAACTGAAAGCGACCAGACAGGATGTTCACAATGTTAGGGCGGAGCTTAAAGCTACCAGGGAGGAGGTTCACAATGCTCTCAATGAGTTCCAATCTAATCTAAACTCTCTCAAAGCTAGGGTAACTGAGACAGAAGATAGAATTAGTGATCTGGAGGACAAATAGATAGAAAAGATCAGGAGGAAGCCTGGAGCAAACAGCTTAGAAACCACGGAAACAGAATCAGGGAAATAAACGATGCCGTGAAGTGTTCCAACGTCAGAATTATTGGAATCCCTGAAGGGGAGGAGAAAGAAAGAAGTCTAGAAGATATAGTGGAACAAGTCCTTCATGAAAATTTTCCCAATCTCGTGAATGGAACCAGCGTTCATGTACTAGAGGCTGAACAGTCTCCACCCAAGATTATACATTCCAAAAAAACCATCACGACACCTGATAGTCAAATTGAGGAATTATAATTGTAGGTATAATCTCTTGAAAGCCACCAGGGCAAAGAGGCTCCTTACTTACAGAGGGAAGCCCATCAGAATAATGTCAGACCTGTCCACAGAGACCTGGCAAGCCAGAAAACACTGGCAAGATATATTCAGGGCACTAAATGAGAAGAACATGCAGCCAAGAATACTTTATCCAGCAAGACTGACATTCAAAATGGATGGAGAGATAAAGAGTTTCCAAGACCGGCAAGGCTTAAAAGACTATGCAACCACCAAGCCGACACTGTAGGAAATATTAAGGGGGGTTCTATAAAAGAGAAAAAATCCTAAGAATAGCATTGAACAGAAATATAGAGACAGTCTACAGAAAGAAAGACTTCAAAGGTAACTCGATGTCAATAAAAACGTATCTATCAATAATCACTCTCAATGTGAATGGCCTAAATGCACCCATAAAATGGCACAGGGTTGCAGATTGGATAAAACGACAGGACCCATCCATATGTTGTCTACAAGAGACCCATTTTGAATCTAAAGATACACCCAGACTGAAAGTGAAGGGATGGAGAAGCATCTTTCATGCCAATGGGCCTCAAAAGAAGGCTGGGGTAGCGATTCTCATATCAGATAAATTAGACTTTAAACTAAAGACTGTAGTCAGAGATACAGAAGGACACTACATAATCCTTAAAGGGACTATCCACCAAGATGATCTAACAATTGTAAATATCTATGCTCCCAATATTGGAGCAGCCAATTACTTAAGAAAACTGTTAATCAAGATAAAGAGTCTTATTGATATGAATACACTAATCATAGGAGATCTTAACATGCCTCTCCCAGAAATAGACAGATCATCAAAGCAGAAAATCAATAAAGAAACAAGAGCATTGAATGACACATTGGACCAGATGGACCTCATCGATATATACAGAACATTCCACCCTAAAACAACAGAATACTCATTCTTCTAAAGGGCACACAGAACCTTCTCCAGAATAGATCACATACTGGGTCACAAATCAGGACTCAACTGATACCAAAAGACTGAGATTATTCCCTGCATATTCTCAGATCACAATGCTTTGAAACTGGAGCTCAATCACAAGGTAAAGTTCAGAAGGAACTCAAACACCTGGAAGCTAAAGACCACCTTGCTTAAGAATGCTTGGATTAACCAGGAAATCAAAGAGGAACTGAAACAATTCATGGAAACAAATGAGAATGAAGACACTTCGGTCCAAAACCTATGGGATACAGCAAAGGCGGTCCTAAGGGGGAAATATATAGCCATCCAAGCCTCCCTCAAAAAAATAGAAAAATCCAGAATACACCGGCTGTCTCTACACCTTAAGGAACTGGAGAATCAACAACAAATCAAACCAACTCCAAACATAAGAAGGGAAATCATCAAGATTAAAGCTGAGATCAATGAGGTAGAAACCAGAGAAACAGTAGAACGTATCAATGAAACTAAAAGCTGGTTTTTTGAAAGAATCAATAAGATCGATAAACCATTGGTCACACTAATCCAAAAGAAAAGAGACAAAGCCCAAATTCATAAAATTATGAATGAAATGGGAGAGATCACAACTAACACCAAGGAAGTAGAAACAATCATCAGAAGTTATTAACAACAGTTAAATTCCAATAAGCTTAGCAACCTGGATGAAGTGGATGCATTCCTGGAAAACTATAAACTCCCAAAATTGAACCAGGAAGAAATAGACAACCCGAATAGACTAATATCTAATAACGAGATTGAAGCAGTGATCAAAAACCTCCCAAAAAACAAGAGCCCAGGACCTGACAGATTCCCTGGGGAATTCTACCAAACTTTCAAAGAAGAAATAACACCTATTCTCCTGAAACTGTTTCAAAAAATTGAAGCAGAAGGAAAACTTCCAGACTCTTTCTATGAAGCCAGCATTACCCTGATCCCCAAACCAGGCAAAGACCCGACCAAAAAGGAGAATTTCAGAACAATATCACTGATGAATATGGATGCTAAGATTCTCAACAACATCCTAGCAAACAGGATCCAATAGCACATTAAAAAGATTATCCATCATGATCAGTTGGGATTCATCCCTGGGCTACAAGGATGGTTCAACATTCGCAAATCAATCAATGTGATATAACAAATTAATATGAGAAGAGAGAAGAACCACATGGTCCTCTCAATTGATGCAGAAAGCATTTGACAAAATCCAGCATCCATTCCTGATTAAAATGCTTCAAAGTATAGGGATAAAGGGAACATTCCTGAACCTCATCAAATCTATGAAAGACCCATAGCAAATATCATCCTCAATGGGAAAAAGCTTGCAGCCTTCCCGTTGAGATCAGGAACAAGACAAGGATGCCAACTTTAACCACTCTTGTTCAACATAGTATTAGAAGTCCTAGAAACAGCAATCAGACAACAAAGAGAAATAAAAGGTATCCAAATTGTCAATGAAGAAGTCAAACTCTCTCTCTTCGCAGATAACATGATTCTTTATATGGAAAACCCAAGACTCCACCCACAAACTACTAAACTCATACAGCAATTCAGCAACGTGGCAGGATACAAAGTCAATGTGCAGAAATCAGTAGCTTTCTTATACACTAACAATGAAAATACAGAATGGGAAATTAGAGAACCGATTTCATTTACTATAGCACCAAGAACCATAAGATACCTGGGAATAAACCTAACCAAAGAGGTAAAGGATCTGTATTTGAGGAACTACAGAACACTCATGAAGGAAATTGAAGAAGACACAAAAAGATGGAAGACCATTCCATGTTCTTGGATCGGAAGAATAAACATTGTTAAAATGTCTATACTGCCTAGAGAAATCTATACTTTATACAAAATTCCACCGGTATGCTTCAAAGAGCTGGAGCAAATAATCCAAAAATTTGTATGGAATCAGAAGAGACCCCGAATCGCTAAGGAAATGTTGAAAAACAAAAATAAAGCTGGGGGCATCACGTTACCTGATTTCAAGCTTTACTACAAAGCTGTGATCACCAAGACAGCATGGTACTGGCACAAAAACAGACACATAGACCACTGGAACAGAGTAGAGAGCCCAGATATGGACCCTCAACTCTATGGTCAAATAATCTTTGACAAAACAGGAAAAAATATACAGTGGAAAAAAGACAGTCTCTTCAATAAATGGTGCTGGGGAAACTGGACAGCTATATGTAGAAGAATGAAACTCGACCATTCTCTTACACCGTACACAAAGATAAACTCAAAATGGATAAAAGACCTCAATGTGAGACAGGAATCCATCAGAATCCTAGAGGAGAACATAGGCAGTAATCTCTTCGATATCAGCCACAGCAACTTCTTTCAAGATATGTCTCCAAAGGCAAAGGAAACAAAAGCGAAGATGAACTTTTGGAACTTCATCAAAATCAAAAGCTTCTGCACAGCAAAGGAAACAGTAAAAAAAAAACAAAGAGGGAACCCACGGAATGGGAGAAGATATTTGCAAATGACAGTACAGACAAAAAGTTGACATCCAGGATCTATAATGAACTCCTCAAACTCAACACACACGAAACAGGCAAACATATCAAAAAATGGGCAGAAGATATGAACGGACACTTCTCCAATGAAGACATACAAATGGTTATCAGACACATGAAAAAATGTTCATCATCACTAGCCATCAGGGAGATTCAAATTAAAACCACATTGAGATATCACCTTACACCAGCTAGAATGGTCAAAATTAACAAAACAGGAAACAACGTATTTTGGAGAGGATGTGGAGAAAGGGAGCCCTCTTGCACTGTTGGTGGGAATGCAAGTTGGTGCAACCTCTTTGGAGAACAGTGTGGAGATTCCTCAAGAAATTAAAAATAGAACTTCCCTATGACCCTGCAATTGCACTCCTGGGTATTTACCCCAAATATACAGATGTCATTAAAAGAAGGGCCATCTGTACCCCAATATTTATAGCAGCAATGGCCACAGTCGCCAAACTGTGCAGAAGCTTTTGATTGTGATGAAGTTCCAAAAGTTCATCTTCGCTTTTGTTTCCTTTGCCTTTGGAGACATATCTTGAAAGAAGTTGCTGTGGCTGATATCGAAGAGATTACTGCCTATGTTCTCCTCTAGGATTCTGATGGATTCCTGTCTCACATTGAGGTCTTTTATCCATTTTGAGTTTATCTTTGTGTACGGTGTAAGAGAATGGTCGAGTTTCATTCTTCTACATATAGCTGTCCAGTTTCCCCAGCACCATTTATTGAAGAGACTGTCTTTTTTCCACTGTATATTTTTTCCTGTTTTGTCAAAGATTATTTGACCATAGAGTTGAGGGTCCATATCTGGGCTCTCTACTCTGTTCCAGTGGTCTATGTGTCTGTTTTTGTGCCAGTACCATGCTGTCTTGGTGATCACAGCTTTGTAGTAAAGCTTGAAATCAGGTAACGTGATGCCCCCAGCTTTATTTTTGTTTTTCAACATTTCCTTAGCAATTCAGGGTATCTTCTGGTTCCATACAAATTTTAGGATTATTTGCTCCAGCTATTTTCAATGTAACAGAATTCATTGTTTATGCACCACACCCAGTGCTCCATGCAGTACGTACCCTTCTTGATACCCATCACTGGGCCAACCCATTCCTCCACCTCCTTCCCCTTTAAAACCCTCGGTTTGTTTCTCAGAGTCCATACTCTCTCATAGTTCATCTTCCCCTCTGATTCCCCCACGCCAATTTTTCCCTTCCTTCTCCTAATGTTCTCCATGCTATTCCTTATGTTCTACAAGTAAGTGAAACCACATGATAATTGACTTTCTCTGCTTGACTTATTTCACTCAGATAATCTCCTCCAGTCCCATCCGTGCTGATGCAAAGTTTGGGTATTCATCCTTTCTGATGGCTGAGTAGTATTCCATTGTGTATATGGACCACTTCTTCTTTACCCATTTGTCTGTTCAAGGTCATGTCTACTCTTTCCACAGTTTGGTTATTGTGGCCATTGCTGCTATGGAAACTGGGGTGCATATGGCTCTTCATTTCACTACATCTGTATCTTTGGGGTAAATACTCAGTATTGCAATTGCTGGGTCATAGGGTAGCTCTATTTTTAATTCTTTGAGGAACATCCACACTGTTTTCCAAAGTAACTGTATGAACTTACATTCCCACCAACAGTGTAAAAGCTTCCCCTTTCTCCACATCCTCTCCAACATTTGTTGTTTCTTGCCTTGTCAATTTTTGCCATTCTAATGGGTATAAGGTGGTATCTCCATGATTTTGATTTGAATTTCCCTGATGGCTAGTGATGCTGATAAATTTTTCCATGTGTCTTGTTGGCCGTTTGTATGTCTTCTTTGGAGACGTGTCTGTTTGGGTCTTCTTCCCACTCTTTGACTTGATTATTTGTCCTTTGGGGTTGAGTTTGAGGAGTTCTTTATAGATCTTGGATATACCCTCTTTGTCTCTGCTGTCATTTGAAAATATCTTCTCTCATTCTGTGGCTTGCCTCTTTGTTTTGTTGACTGTTTCTTTTGCTGTGCATAAGCTTTTTCTTGATGAAGTCCTGAATGTTCATTTTCATTTTTGTTTCCCTTGCCTTTGGAGAAGTGTCTTGAAAGAAGTTGCTGTGGCCAATATCATCTCCTCAGGATTTGGATGGAATCCTGTCTCACATTGAGGTCTGTCATCCTTTTTGAGTTTATCTTTGTGTATGGTGTAAGAGAATGGTCAAATTTCATTCTTCTCTCTATAGCTTTCCAGTTTCCCCAGCACCATTTATTGAAGAGACTGTCTTTTTTCCATTGGATATTTTTTCCTGCTTTGTCAAACATTAGTTGACCATAGTGTTGAGGGTCCATTTCTGGCTCTCTACTCTGTTCCATTGGCCTATATGTCTGTTTTTGTGCCAGTATCATGCTGTTTTGGTGACCACAGCTTTGTAATATAGCTTGAAATCAGCCAATGGGATGCCCCAGCTTTGTTTTTCTTTTTCAACATTTCCTTCATGATTTGGGGTCTTTTCTGGTTCTGTACAAATTTTAAGATTATTTGCTCCTGCACTTTGAAAAATGCCTTTGGTGTTTTGATCGGGATGGCATTGAAAACAGATTGTTCTGGGCAGCATAAACATTTTCACAATGTTTATTCTTCTGATCCATGAGTACGGATTGTTTTTCATCTTTTTATGTCTTCTTCAATTTCTTTCATGAGTGTTCTGGAGTTCCTAAGGTATAGATCTTTTAACTGTTTCTTTATGTCCACTCTCATCACTGTTGTTCAACATAGTACTAGAAGTCCTAGCAACAGCAATCAGATAACAAAAAGAAATAAAAGTACTCAAATGGGCAAAGAAGAGGTCAAACTTTCTCTTTGCAGATGACATGATACTTTATATGGAAACCCAAAAGACTCCATCTCCAAATTACTAGAACTCATACAGCAATTCAGTAATGTGGCAGGATACAAAATCAATGCACAGAAATCAGTTGCTCTCTTATACACTAACAATGAAACAGTAGGAAGATGTGTTTTGTAAATGAAAATATGCTCAGTGAAATAAGTCAATTAGAAGAAAACAACCATGGTTTCATTCATGTGTGTAATATAAGAAATAGTGCAGAGGATCATAAGGAAGTGAGGAAAACTGAATGGGGAGTCATTAGAGAGGGGACAAACCATGAAAGACTTTTGATTTTGGGAAACAAACTGAGGGCTATGGAAGTATAGGTGGTGGGGGGAATGGGGAAACTGGGTGGTGGGCATTAAAGAGGATATGTGCAACTTATGAGTTATTGAACAGTAATCTGGAGCTTAGGATGTACTATATGTTTTATTTTTTATTTTTATTAACATATAATGTATTTTTTGTGTCTGGGGTGCAGGTCTGTGAATCTTACACAGTTCATAGCACTCACCATAGCACATACCCTCTCCAACGTCCACAGCCCAGCCACCATATCCCTCCTCCCCCTGTCCCCAGCAACCCCAGTTTGTTTCCTGAGATTAAGAGTCTCATGTTTTATTTTTAAGAGTCTCTTGTTTTATTTTTCCCTCCCTTCCCCTCACAGCCCCCTCACCTGGTCTCTCAAATTCCTTGTATCAGAGAAATCACATGATAATTGTCTTTCTCTGATTGACTTATTTTGCTTAGCATAATACACTCTAGTTCCATTCACATCATTGCAAATGAATAAAATTATGAATTAAAGGGGAGAGGTCATGACTAACACCGAGGAAATAGAAACAATCATTAGAAATTATTATCTACAACTATATGTCAATAAATTTAGCAACCTGTAAGAAATGGATGCATTTTGGGAAGCCTATAAACTACCAAGACTGAAACGGGCAGAAATTGACACTCTGAGTAGACTAATAACCAGTAGTGAGATTGAAGCAGTGATCAGAATCCCCCCAAAAAAGGGCCCAGGACCTGATGAATTCCATGGGGAATTCTAGCAAACATTCAAAGAAGAAATAATACCTATTCTACTGAACCCCTTTCAAAAAACAGAAACAGAAGGAAAACTTCCAAACTCATTCTATGAGGCCAGCATTGCCTTGATCGAAAACCAGGCAAAGAACCCATTACAAAAGAGAATTTTATCATGAGAGACTGTGGACTCTGAAAAACAATCTGAGGGGTTTGAAGTAGCGGGGGGGTGGGAGGTTGGGGTACCAGGTGGTGAGTATTGTAGAGGGCATGGATTGCATGGAGCACTGGGTGTGGTGAAAAAATAATGAATACTGTTTTTCTGAAAATAAATAAATTAATTTTTTAAAAAAGAGAGAATTTTAGACCAACATCCTTGATGATCACAGATGCAAAAATTCTCACCAAAATACTAGCCAGTATGATCCAACAGTACATTAAAAGGATTATTCACCACCACCAAGTGGGATTTATTCCTGATCTGTAAGGTTGGTTCAACATCCGAAAATCAATCAATGTGATACAAAATATTAATAAAAGAAAGAACAAGTGCCTTGGAGTCTCTTTCAAATCATCTCTGCTTCTCATTATAAGAGTGGCTGCGTCCAATCATCTCAGTCTTAGCATGGGGGGATTTCTGTATAGTTCCAGGTATCTCCAACTATCTTGCATAAAACCAGCCTACCACTCCCATCCTGGTACTTTCCTTCAGTTGAAAGTATCATCTCCAGAAATACTTTCTTTTTCAATCTTTTATGATTTATACCTTAGACAATGTTGACACAAATTTACTCAATCCCATTATTTATGATTTATAGAGAGTGGTCAGATAACTCAGAAGGGAATATGAGCAGGTGTAGTTGACTTTGGTGAGAGTGTGAAGTAAGAAGACCCCAGAGTTTGTCACTTTTAGGAAAAGGAGACATGTTACAGTACTGGGGGCCAAGAATACATGCACATAAGGGGTGCTGAGGTCCCTTGGCAGGGTTGGGTGTATCAAGGAGCAACATTAGCGGCATCCAACCTCTCCTAGAACTTCATCTTTATCAAATGAAGTTACTGCATCAAACACCTGTTGCAGTTCTCCTTAAAAATTATTACTAAATTCTTTACTGCACAGTTCCATTTCTATTCCCATTCCTGAAATAGCTCCAGATTGCCCCTCCTTTCCAAAAGCATGAAGTGATTTCTAACTGGTTTAGTGAGCTGAACAAATAAAACAATACTAAACTGTTTTCCTCTTCCAGATGAAGAATTTTAAACTCTTCATATCTTTGGATGTGTTCCTTGAAGCCTTCTTTGCCTCACCTGGCTCCTCTTACCACAACATTTGGGAAGTGTGCAGATTCCAGCCTAAATGGACCCCAAGGCTGCCATGAGCACAACAAGCAGCTTAGGTCTTTGGATCTTGCTTTGGAATTTTGAGGAATTAGTGGTCACTGGCTCTTTTTCATGCACCCCACAGTGGGTCTTAGTCCCAGAGGACAAGGGGGTGTTAATTGGGGGCAGTTAATATCCAAGGGGAGTGTTAAGATTGTGTGTATGGGAGGGTCAGGAAGAGAGGAAAGCTTCAGTATTTTTTTTTTTTTTACTTTAATCCAAGTAGTCAAATAAAGAATTGGTATTTGTGAATACCTTCTAGGATCCAATTTCAGGTTATATGTGGTTGAGAGTAAAAAGATAGGAAACACCATGCGGTCCACCAAAATCTAACTGGGGAGATGTGACATGCACACCCAAGAAAAAGAACAGGTAAGTCTATATTAACTTGCTAATCTGAGTCATGGCTTCCACGTGGTGTACATGATATGAAAAAGAATAGGCATACAAGAGCTGTAGGTAATTCATCATATATTTTGTAGGGCCCAAAATGTGTGTTGAGCAATTTTAATTAATACTCTTTACAGATAAAAGAGTAAATTCCCAGTACCTCCACATATCATTAAAATTCTGTACTTTAAGGGCAATTTGATTTTGCACGGCTTCTCTTACAATGGTCTCTATGTTAAAGGTCACAAAGGGTGCATAGTAAAAGATATCTCTAATGCTCCAATTAAATATAAGAGGTACTATTCCTATTCTCTGCTTTCCCACCCATTCCATAGATAAGAAAACAGCCTCAGAGAGGTTAAGTAATTTGCTCAAGGTCAGCCAGCTACTAAATCTGCCTTGCTCCAAGGCCCTTGTTCTTTCTTTTATTCCATACAACCTCTGGAGGTTGAACATAAGTGGAAGCAGCAGTATTTCAGACCACAAGGCTAGTCTGACTAGGTAATAATAGTGACCTTCCAAGCATGTGAACATTTAAGGAGTGTGCAAGTTTAGGCCTGGAGTGGTTGGAGGAGTTGGAGGCTGCGGGCTCCTACTATAAGGCTATTTGGGTGCTAAATAGGATAGGATAAAATAGGATAGGACAGAAAAATAGAACAGACTAACATCATAATAAGACTCATGGATATTATTAATCAGCACTCTGTTGAAAGAACAAGGAAAAAAGGAATTCCAATAATAGATGAATTTTTGATTCATTTATTGATCCTGGGCTGTTCCAACAGCTTTTTGTGGCATCAAATTACCACTACCAGCTAATGTCAACTTTCCTAATTTGACTGAAGAGAAGCATATCTAACTCTAAACATTGGATTTTCACATGGCAGTGCTATTTAATGATAAACACTGGCTCAACTGAATCCAGTGCACACTCTTCTTTGAATTCCATCTAAGATCACTTATAAGAGAACTCCCAGTAACCCTATATATTGGGATATGAGGCAGCCTCATTCTTTTCTTTCCCAATGCTTGGTATAGGCAGAAGCACTGTCAGTGCAAGCATCCAGCTGGCAATGGTACCTGTAGGTGGCCAGTGTCTAGATATTACACCATTTTAAAGAGTTCTGCTCTTACAGTCTAATGTCTTATTTGATATTCACAAGGAGACTGGAATTACACAGCAATGACAATGCTACCACATTTTAAGACAAGGAAATGAACGTCCCGAGAAGTGAGGTTTTGCCCACGTTTACACAGCTGGGCAAAACCTCTCTCCATGTGTGGGTTATCTCCACCCTTTTTCTCCCCTCTTCACCCTGTTCTGTGACCTTCCACTGACTCCAGGACTCCCCTTGTTAAAGTTCTATACTAGTCCTACACATTCTTCCAATACCCTTCTTGCATGTGTCTCCATGTTTACCTTTCCCTGAGGCTGATTTTTGTAACAGCTTCAAAAATACTTGTTGGCACTATACTTTAACACTTGAACACATACTAGGTCATTTAAGTCTCTATTGTTTGCATATATTTTGTTTTCCCACCAAGTCTGTGTCCATAAAAGTTCCATATGTGTTCCTGGTGTAGTGCTTGGAACCCTAAGTTGTTCTGAGTCAGTGAGAGGGCAATTGCTACTGGAGCAAATCTCTATCTCTACCATAAGAGATATGGGGTCCCCCAGAGAGTGAAGATTGTTGCTGAAATGTCTATTGCATTCTCTATTAGGGGCCCTGCCTCCCCCTCCACCCTGAGCTGGGGTTCCCGAAAGGCAGAGTTAGGCTTTCTGCTCTGTGCTTCCCCAGCTATGTGTGTTCTCAGGTAGAAGGTAGTGTGAGATGTTGTCTCACACCTGTGTCATCGGCCCCTAGAGCTTCTGGAGTTTTGCAGCAGGCAACCTGACTGTGGTTTTGCAACAAGGCCTGGCACCTAAGTATCAGTGGACATTTTTGATCAGTACATGAATGAGTGAGCACAGCTTATAGGCATCTCTTTTGCACTCCTGGTCAGGGTGCACTGAAAGGAATTCTCCGTTTCTTTGTCTTGCTCAGGTCCTTACTCTTAGCATCCCTCTTATTCTATTACCATTTTTATACTTCCTGGGTTTTTTTCTGTGGCATATGCATATATTTCTCTATATATGTGTACATATGTGTGTATGTGTGTATATACATGTATTTGGGGGGAGGATGAGTGGTGGAGTTGTCTCAAGGTAGCCCAAAGAGACAAAAATATGAAGAACAGTGTTTTTATGAAAGGGCTGGGACCTCCACTCTGGAGAATGCATGTCCCCCATGACAGCATGACAGAGCCAAACAAGCAAAGAGAGAAAGTCTGCAGTGACTACATGACTTTCTAAGTGAGAATCACTTTGAAGGAGTATGTGATAATGAATGTATTTTTAATTCTTGTTTATACTACATACTGTATTACTGCCTAGGAAATCAGAGGACTACTGATCTTAAAGGCAGAGAGAGTGTACATTGTTCCAGAACTAGGAATAATCCACATACAAATGTTGATGGTAAAGTTGCTTAAACACTCTTGCCAGAGGCACAGGAAAGCAACCACATGCCAGCATCCCTAATCACCAGCAACAAAACTATAGTGCTTGTAAAAACAGAAAAGCTAATCAGGTAAAAGGGTGACTCTCATGAAGGAATGAAAAACAGACAAACAAACAAAAAGAGCATGAGGATGGACCTGGCCCTAGTCCTTGCAGCAAGCTTGCTGATACTTTAAAGAATACAAGTATAAAGAAGCTAACGAAATCATTAATAGGGAAGTCTGCTATTATTTATTTAAACAAATAATAGATTTTATTGTTATAACTTAATTAGAAAGATAACAAAATCCCTCAAGAAAGGTGAATGACCATACTTAAAAGGAAATTCTGAAATTTAACCTTTTCCCAGATTTGTTCTTGACTTAGTTCCATTTATGATCCAAACGCACTTAAGAACTAAAGAAATAGTAGGAAGTGTATTTACCTTCAGTTCTGAAGCAGGAACTTCCTGGCTGAGATGACTGAGAATGAAAGAGTTTTGAAAGAAAAGCAAGCAAGTGGGCCTTGGGCCGGAAAACACCAGAACATATGCATCACTGGGAGAGACAGTTAGTTTGTTATCATAACCTTGAAAAAATGTCATTATGAAGTGAACTGCATATTTCTGGTAATGTGAAGTTAGAGAAATGGAAAGAAACAATTAGATGAGTACATAATTTCCATGGCCTCAGCTAGACAAGGTCACTTCCAATGTTTATGACAAGGTTTATGGCATATTATGGAATTGAGACCTTCCTCCTTTTTTAACATCATTTAGAATACACTTAATTTTCAAATTAGTGAGTTCAATAAATAGGTTTTGAGGAAATGATTTTGGAAGAATTCGTTCGAAAATCTCCATCAAACTTCTCAAGACATCTTGTGAACATTGGCTTCATTCATCTCATTAAGAAGACGAAAATAACCTTATTGTTCATATTTCACAAGTTCAAACAGTGAGACCAGGGAATTGTGTGTTCAAGGGCACCTCATGGAGCATGAGCCAAGATGAGGAAAAACACTCATGTTCTGCCAATTCTTCTCTGTCATAAAACTGCACAGAATCCATCATCAATCATTTCATTATTCAAAGCAAGATTATTTAGGTACAATAAATTATATTTTTGGTTTTCTGTTTGCCAAAACTTTCAGGGCAGGAATACTGTTGGTATCAGGCACATGACAACCTGCATGTTTAAATGCAGCCTGGAGCCAAGTTTTGGGATGTACTAGGGCTTTGGAATAGAGTCCAAACCAGTGGCCATTTCTGAAAATACAAGCACCAGCCCCAAGCTGAAAGATGTTCTGAAAGATATTCATATGTGGGTAGTCTGGAAAGTGCTGAGGACAGAGGGTCTGAATTTAGTTTTCTCAGCCCAGAAGTATATTTTATAAAGCAACTTTCCTCTGGCTTGTCCCTGAAACAAAGCATGTTCTCTCTGGATGCTGCCTGACCCAAGGTCATTCCAGACTTAGGCTTGTTAGTGAGCAGTTATATGCTCTAGCAACATGCCCTGGGGCTCAAATGAAGGTATTTCACAGACCTCTTTTCTCCCATCAGAATCATATAATTGAGACAGTACATAAAAGCTGGGCAGTGCCTTCAGAAAGCCACTGTTTATGTTACAAGGAGAAGAGACAACTTGTCCTCAACTTTCAGAGTTGCAGCATTATGGAACCTTTGTCAAAGATCTGCAGATGTGATTAGCTAGTTGGGAAAGCTGGTGGCAGGATCCAGGGAGAAAGCCGCAGGCAGGTTGGCAGATGGAGTGGGTGTTGGAGCACAGGATGCTCTTGGGAGAAGGCAAGCCTCAGCAGCTGCCATCTGTGTGCACTCCTGGGCAGCTCAGTTTAGGAGAGATGAAAGAAATGTCAAGGATGGGCAAGATGACCTAAGGGTTTGACTAAGCCCTAGGAAAGAACATAGGCTTTGCTATTTTAGTTCTTCCCTTTTTTGCAGGGGTGGGAGGGCTGATCTCCCTCCAATTACATATGAAAATAGGGCAAAAATCTCTTGGAAGGAGAAGAGTAGAAATGATATGAGATTTAGAGCCAGAAGGCATGGGTGAGAGTTCTGACTTTGCTGGGCCTCTGGGTCTCCAGTGTCCTGTGTTAAGTGAGTTGTTGTGGGGATCAAATGTAATTAGGTCTTTGAAACTACTTAGAGAACTGTCCAATCAATAAAACACCAATCCCTGTAGTTCTCCTTATAGCCAGGACCAAAACATGATTGAAAGGTGGTTTTTGTTTTTGTTTTTAGAGTGACCTTAGCTAGAGAGAAACACATTCAGCTGGTGAACAATAAAAAGCAAACTTGCAAACTGAGATGCTGGCCAACAACTCCAATGATGGGTGCTGCAAGTGCACCGCATGCCACACCAGCCCACCTCTTTTCCTCTGAGAGGGTGGAAAAGAAGATTGCAGGAAGCATGCATGGAACTCTCTCTCTCTCTTCTTATACAACTCAGAAGCTCAAACACTTCTGCTCTACACACTTCCACCACCACCCTCAGAGTTATGCTGCCTTTGTGGAAAAGAAAGGGGGGGAAGACAGAGAAAGAGTGGGGAGAGGTAAGAAACAGAAAGAGAGAGGGGGAAAAAAGAAAAGGGGAGAGAGATGAGAGAGAAAGAGGAAAAGGGGGAAGGACAGAGAGAGAGGGAAAGGCAGAAAGAGAGAGAGAGAGAGAGAGAGAAGGAGCAAGCCAGAGAGAGAGGGTGGGAGAGAAGGAAAGAGAAAGAGAGGAAGAGACAGTGGGGGGTGTACTAAGTAAAGAGACAGAATCTGGGGAGGGATGTGGAATGGAAAGCAAGAAGACACAAGGGCAGGTATCCTTCATATATGCGGGGATGTGCCATTTGCACAACACATAAAATACTAGGGGTTGAAAAGTAGCTCTGTAAAGAATACATGCTCCTCTTGTATTTCTCTTTTACCTACATGCTCACAATACTTCTAATGCCAGGTGTGTGTGTGTGGTTTTTCACACATCAAACAATGGTCTGACACCAGCTGATGCCTTACAATTGAATTCAGTTCTGATACTATCTATCTGGAGAGAGTATTAGGACCTATAGGATAAGGGCTCATATCCCAAAAAACTGCTCCCCCCTTCAGATGCCAGTTGCAAATCCCGGGTTGTCACTTGTGCTTCTGAATTATAAATCTAGGTTCCCACAGCCCCTTTCTTGAGTTGTGTGATCTGCTAGAATTGCTCACAAAACTCAGAGAAATACTTGGAGTCCTGATTTATTATAAAGAATATATAAAGGATACCAATGAACAGCCAATGAAAATGTAGATGTGTTCAGCAACCCAGAAACTCTTCAAACTCTGTACTTTGGGGTGTTTGTGGAGGCTTAATGACATAGGCATGATCTCAGAGTTGTCTCATTAGGAGAAAAGACACCCATATCACCCAGGACCATCCAAGGGACTTAGGAGCTCTATATCAGAAACCAAGATCAAAGACCAAATAGTAGAACAAAAGATGCCCCTAGCACACTTACTACTTAGGAAATTACAGGAATTTTAGTAACTCTGTGCCAGGAACTGAGAACAGAGGTCAATATATATATTTTTTCTATTGATTCACACATCTTTTCTGAAATATGCTGTTGAAGCAATAATAAAAGTTTACAATGGAGGACAGAAAAGATGACAGAGGAGTAGGGGACCATATTTCAATTTGTTAAACTTAGCTGGATATCTATCAAAAAATTCTGAACAACCATGAAATCAGTCTGAGATATAAGAATATATATCTGTATCTCCACAAACAGAATACCTCTGATGGTCTTGAGGTATGAAGCAGGGAGCCATGATTCTGCACACAGATATTAGAAGATAAACAGAAGGCAGAGGGAGCCATCATAAGCCGGCACTGGGAAGGTGATATAAGACTGGAGCACAAAAGTGTCCTATGTTGGGGATATGGCACAGACTCCCAGACTGAAAGTGGTGGGGAAAGGACTTCAGTACAGCCCCCTGACAGGATCCAGGAGCTGCGGTTATGCACACAGGAACTGGCAGCTCAGGGTTTTCAAAGCACAAAGGGCAGAGAGGAGCCCAGCCCTGAGTTCCACTGTTGGGTGTATTGCTGAGGGCGCACAACCAAGGAGGCTGCAGTTTCTAGCAGTGCAAACAGAAACAGAGACAGTGTGCTCTGGAGAGCTCAGTGAAGAACAGACTACAATTTCTCTGTTCGAAGACAGAGGTTTAGATGCAGTCACTTCTGCTCTGAGTCTCAGAAGAGACACAGAAAGCCACCAAGAAAAGCTCTCAAAGAACAAAATCACCCCCAAACCAGTTTTCACTGAGCCCATCCCCTCCCCCCAACAGGGGGCAGGACAACTCTGCCCAAGCAGGGTTGCCTGAGTAATAGTGCAGCAGGTCCTTCCCCAAGAAGAGAGGCTGGAAGAATAAGAGGACAACTACTCTAGGTCCCTATGAAACAGATGCATCTTGCTTGGGTCATGGTTAATATTTTGAACTCTGTATGTTCCCTTAACCACTCCACCAAAAGAATGACTAAGAAGAGGAACCCCCAACAAAGAAAAGAACCAGGGACTGTGGCTTTTGACACCAACCTAATGGATATGGATATAAGCAGGATGTCAGAAATGGACTTCAGAGTAACAATTATGAAGTCGATATCTAGGCTTGAGAAAAATATCAGTGACAATATAGAATCTCTAAGGGCAGAAATGAGATCTAATCAGCCCAAACTTAAAAATGCTATGAATGAAATGTAGTCTCAATTGGATACTCTGACTGCCAGGGTAAACAGGGCAGAAGAATGAATTAGTGAGCTAGAAGATAAGAGAAGAGAAAAGAAAGAAACCAAGGAGGCCTGGGAAAGACAAGTTAAAGCGCAAGAGATCAGACTGAGCTAGATTTATGATGCCATGAAAAGTTCTAATGTCAGAATTATTGAAATCCCTGAGAGGGTGGAGAGAGAGAGAGAGAGAGAGAGAGAGAGGACCAGAAGATATATTTAAGCAAACTGTAGCTGAGAACTTTCCTAATCTGGGGACTGAAACAAGCATTCATGTCCAAGAGGCATAGAGGACCCCTCCCAAGATCAAGGAGAACAGAACAATGCCCTGGCATAAAATAGTATAATTTGCAAATCTTAGATCCAAGGAAACAATCTTGAAAGTGCCAGGGGGGGAGAGATTTCTTATGTACAGAGGGAAAAACAACAGAATAACATCAGACCTATCCACAGAGACTTGCAGCCCAGAAAGGGCTGGCAAGAAATGTTCAGGGTACTAAATGAGAAGAACATGCAGCCAAAGATACTTTACCTGGCAATGCTGTCATTCAGAATGGATGGAGAGACAATAAGTTTCCAGGACCACAGAAACTGAAAGAATATGTGACCACCAAGCTGGCCCAGCAAGACATATTAAAGTGTGGTTTATAAAAGAAGAAGGAACCCAAGAGTAATATAGACCAGAAATTTACAGAGACAATCTATAGAAACAAGGACTTCACAGGCAACATGACTTCAATACAATAATATCTTTCAATAATCACTGTCAACATGAATGGCCTAGATGCTCCAATAAAACAGCACAGGGTTGCAGATTGGATAAAAAGGACAAGACCTGTCCATATGCTGTCTACATGAGACTCATTTTGAACCTAAAGATACACCCAGACTGAAAGTGAAAGAATGGAGAAGCTTTTTTCCTGCCAACAGACCTCAAGAGAAAGCTAGGGTAGCAATTCTCATATCAGACAAGTTATATTTTAAGCTAAAGACTGTGTAAGAGATACAGAAGGACACTGTGTCATTCTTAAAGGGTCTACCCAATGAGAAGATATAACAATTGTAAATATCTATGCCCCCAACATGGTAGCAGCCAACTACATAAGCCAACTGTTAACCAAAATAAAGAATCATATTGATAATAATACATTAATAGTATGAGAGCTCAACATTCCACTCTCAGCAATAGACAGATCATCTAAGCAGAAAAAATCAACAAAGAAATAAGAAATTTGAATGACACACTGGACCACACAGACCTCATAGATGTATACAGAACATTCCACCCTAAAACAATAGAATACTCATTCTTCTTGAATGCCCGTGGAACTTTCTCCTGAACAGATAAAATACTAAGTCACAAATCAGGTCTCAACTGATACCAAAAGACTGATATTATTCCTTACATATGTTCAGACCACAGTGCTTTGAAACTGGAACTCAACTACAAAAAGAAATTTGGAAGGAACTCAAACACGTGGAAGTTAAAGAGCATCTTGATAAAGAATGATTGGGTCAACTAAGAAATTAAAAGAGAACTTAAACAATTCACGGAAACCAATGAGAATGAAAACACATCAATACAAAACCTATAGGATACTGCAAAGGCAGTAATAAGGGGAAAATATATAGCCATCCAAGTGTCTCTCAAAAAAAATTACAACAATCCCAAATGCACAAGCTAACCTTACACCTAAAGACCTGGAGAAAGTAGAGCAAATAAGACCTAACCCAAGCAGGAGAAGAGAAATAAGAAAGATTAGAGATGAAATCAATGAAATAGAAATCATAGAAACATTGAACAGATCAATGAAACTAGAAGCTGGTTCTTTGAAAGAATTGATAAGATCAATAAACCACTGGCCAGACTTATTCAAAAGAAAAGTGAGAGGACTCAAACCAATACAGTCATGAATGAAAGGAGGAGAGATCACGATTAACACCAAGGAAATTGAAACAATTATTAGAAATTATTACCAGCAACTATATGCCAACAAATTAAGCAATCTAGAAGAAACAGGCTCATTCCTGGAAACTTATAAACTACCAAAACTGAAATAGAAATAGATGATCTGAACAAACCCATAACCAGCAAGGAAATTGAAGCAGTAATCAAAAACTTCCAAACAAACAAAAACACAGGAGTCCTAGGCCTGATGGATTACCAGAGGAATTCTACCATACATTTAAGGAAGAAATAATACCTATTCTATTGAATCTGTTTCCCAAAAAAAGTAGAAATAGAAGGAAAACTTCCAAACTCATTTTATGAGGCCAACATTACCCTTATCCCAAAACTAAAAACCCCACCAAAAAGAATTACAGGCCATTATCGCAGATGAGTATGGATGCTAAAATACACAACAAGATTCTAACCAGGAAGATCCAATAGCACATAATAGGATTATTCACCACTACCCAGAGATTTATTGCAGGGATGCAAAGATGGTTCTACATTTGCAAATCAACCAACACAATAGAACACATCAATAAAAGAAAAGACAAGAACCATATGATCCTCTCAACTTGTAGGAAAAGCATCGTATATTTGACAATATACCATATTCTTTCCTGATTAAAACTCTTTAAAGTACAGAGATAGATGGAACATACCTCAATATCATCAAAGCCATCTATGAAAAGCCCACAGCAAATATCATTCTCAATGTGGAAAACTGAGAGCTTTTCCCTTAAGGTCAGGAACACAAGGATACCCACTCTCACTGCTGTTGTTCAACATAGTACTAGAAGTCCTAGCCTCAGCAATCAGGCAATGAAAATAAATAAAATGCATTTAAAAAGTCAAATAAGAAGTCAAACTCTCTCTCTTCACAGATGATATGATACTTTATGTGGAATACCCAAAAGACTCTACCCCAAAATTGCTAGAAATCAAACAGCAATTCAGCAACATGGCAGAATACAAAATCAATGCACAGAAATCAGTTGCATTTCTATATACTAACAATGCGATGGAGAAAGAGAAATAAGGAATCAATTCCATTTACAACAGCTCCAAAAACTGTAAGATACCTAAGAATAAATCTAACCAAACAGGTAAAAGATCTATACTCTAGAGATGGCAGAACACTTCTGAAAAGAATTGAGGAAGACACAAAAGATGGAAAAACATCCCATGCTCATGGATTGGAAGAATAAACATCTCTAAAATTTCTATCCTGCCCAGAGCAATTTTCACTATCAAAGCACTGCTTACCAAAATACATGAACAGTTTTTACAGAGTTGGAACAAAAAATCCTAAAATGTGTATGGAACCAAAAAGATTCCGAATTTCCAGGGGTATGTTGAAGAAGGAAACCAAAGCTGAGGGCATAACAATACCTGATTTCAAACTATATTACAAAGCTGTAGTCATCAAGACAGTACGGTATTGGCACAAAAACAGACACATTCGATCAATGGAACAGAATTGAGACACCTCAATTGGACCCTCAAAGCTATGGTCAATTAATCTTCACCAAAGCAAGAAAGAACATCCAATAATAAAAGTCAGTCTCTTCAGTAGATAATGCTGGGAAAACTATACAGCCACAAGCAAAAGACTGAAACTATACCATTCTTTTACACCATACACAAAGATAAACTCAAAATGAATGGAAAACCTCAATGTGAGAGAAATCCATCAAAATCCTAGAGGAGAACATAAGAAGTAACCTCTCTGACACTGGACAGAAGTTTCTTTCAGTACACATCCCTAAAGTCAAGGGAAACAAAAGCAAAAATTAACTTTAGGGACTTCATCAAAATATAAAGATTCTGCACAACAAAAGATACAGTCAACAAAACTAAGAGCAGCCCATGGGATAGAAGAAGATATTTGGAAATGACATCTAGGGTAAAGGGCTAATATCCAAAATCTACAAAGAACTAATTAAACTCAACACCCAAAGAACAATCCAGTCAAGAAATGGGCTGAAGACATGAACAGACACTTCTCCAAAGAAGTCATACAAATGGCTAGAAGATACATGAAAAAATGTTCAACATGCCAGCCATCAGGGACATAACAAATTAAAACCACAATGAGATACCACCTTAAACCAGTTAGGATGGTAAAAATTAACAAAACAAGAAACAACAAACTTTGGTAAGGATGTGGGGAACCATCTTAAACCATTGGTGTGAAATCAGGCTGGTACAGCCCTTCTGGCAAAGAGTATGTAGGTTCCTCAAGATGTTAAGAATAGAGATACTCTACAATGCAGCAATTGCACTACTAGGTATTTACCCCAAAGATACCAATGTAGTGAAAGAAGGGGCACATGCACCTTAATATTCATAGTAGCAATGTTCGCAACAGCTAAACAGAGGAAGGACTGTGGAACAAACCAAGATGCCCTTCAACAGATGAATGGATAAGGAAGATGTGGTCCATATACACTATGGAGTATTATGCCTCCATCAGAAAGGATGAATACCCAATTTTTGTAGCAACATGGACAGGACTGGAAGAAGAATATTATTCTAGCTGAGTGAAATAAGTCAAGCAGAGAGAGTCAATTATCATATGGTTTCGCTTATATGTGGAGCATAACAAATAACATGGAGGACATGGGGAGATGGAGAGGAGAAGGGATTTGGGGGAAATTGGAAGGGGAGATAAATCATGAGAAACTATGGACCCTGAAAAACAACCTGTTTTTAAGGGGCAGGGGGTTGGAGGTTAGGGGATCCAGGTGGTGGGTATTAAGGAGGGCATATATTGCATGGAGCACTGGGTGTGGTGCAAAAACCATTATTACTGTTACGCTGAAAAGAAATAAAAATAAATAAATAAAATAAACAGTGGAAGGAACTGAGATGCCCTTCATACAGTTCAAATTTTTTTGCCTTTGAAATGTGTCAGGTTGCATTTATAATGAGATTTTTTTTTAATCAATAGTGAAGGATAGGAATTTTCTTGATTTATTGTTTCCTATTTTTGCATTAGGACCTTTAGATACAGATGTTGTGAAAAGAAGGGCCATCTGTACCCCAATGTTTATAGCAGCAATGGCCACGGTCGCCAAACTATGAAAAGAACCAAGATGCCCTTCAACGGACAAATGGATAAGGAAGATGTGGTCCATATACACTATGGAGTATTATGCCTCCATCAGAAAGGACGAATACCCAACTTTTGTAGCAACATGGGACTGGAAGAGATTATGCTGAGTGAAATATGTCAAGCAGAGAGAGTCAATTATCATATGGTCCCACTTATTTGTGGAGCATAACAAATAGCATGGAGGACAAGGGATGTTAGAGAGGAGAATAGAGTTGGGAGAAATTGGAAGGGGAGGTGAACCATGAGAGACTATGGACTCTGAAAAACAATCTGAGGGGTTTGAAGTGGCGGGGGGGTGGGAGGTTGGGGTACCAGGTGGTGGGTATTATAGAGGGCACGGATTGCATGGAGCACTGGGTGTGGTGAAAAAATAATGAATGCTGTTATGCCGAAAATAAATAAAAAGTAAATTAAAAAAAATAATAATAATAAAGTATAGATTGCTCTAGGCAGTATAGACATTGTAACAATGTTTATTCTTCCAATCCAAGAGCATTGAATGATCTTCCATCTTTTTGTGTCTTCTTCAATTTCTTTCATTAGTGTTCTGTAGTTTCTCGAGTTTCTCGAGTACTTGACCTCTTTGGTTAGGTTTATTCCCAGGTATCTTATGGTTCTTGGTACTACAGTAAATGGAATCCATTCTCTAATTTCCCTTTCCGTGATTTCATTGTTAGTGTATAAGAAAGCAACTGATTTCTGTACATTGACTTTATATCCTGCCACATTACTGAATTGCCATATGAGTTCTAGTAGTTTGGGGGTGGAGTCGTTTGGGTTTTCCATAAAGTATCCTGTCATCTGTGAAGACTGATTTCTTCATTGCCAATTTGGATGCCTTTTATTTCTCTTTGTTGTCTGATTGCTGTTGCTAGGACTTCTAATGCTATGTTGAACAAGAGAGGGGAAAGTTGGCATCCTTGTTGTGTTCCTGATCTCAACAAGAAGGCTGTGAGTTTTTTCCCATTGAGGATGATATTTGCTGTGGGTTTTTCCTAGATAGATTTTATGAAGTTCAGGAATGTTCCCTCTATCCCTATACTTTGAAACATTTTAATCAGGAAAGGATTCTAGATTTGGTCAAATGCTTTTTCTGCATCAATTGAGAGGACCATGTGGTTCTTCTCTTTTCTCTATTGATTCGTTCTATCACACTGATAGATTTGTGAATGTTGAACCACACTTGCAACCCAGGGATGAATCCCACCTGGTCATGTTGGATAATCTTTTTAATGGCTGTTGAATCCTATTTTCTAGGATCTTGTTGAAAATCTTAGCATCCATATTCATTAGTCATATTGGTCTGAAATTCTCCTTTTTGGTGGGGTCTTTGCCTGGTTTGGGGATCAGGGTAATGCTGGCTTCATATCAGCCACAGCAACTTCTTTCAAGATATGTTTCCAAAGGCAAAGGAAACAAAAGCAAAAATGAAATTTTGGGACTTCATCAAGATCAAAAGCTTCTACACAGCAAAGGAAACAGTCAAAAAAAAAAATAGGCAAGCCACAGAATGGGAGGAAATATTTGCAAATGACACTACAGACAAAAGGCTGATATCCAGGATCTATGAAGAACTTCTCAAACTCAAAACACACAAAACAGATAATCGCATCAAAAAATGTGCAGAAGACATGAACAGACACTTCTCCAATGAAGATACACCAGACACATAAAAAAATGTTCATAATCACTAGCCATCAGGGAGATTCAAATTAAAACTACATTGAGATATCTCCTTACACCACTTAGAATGGCCAAAATTAACAAGACAGGAAACAACGTGTGTTGGAGTGGATGTGGAGAAAGGGGAACCCTCTTGCACTGTTGGTGGGAATGCAAGTTGGTGCAGCCACTTTGGAGAACAGTGTGGAGATTCCTCAGGAAATTAAAAATAGAGCTTCTCTATGACCCTGCAATTGCACTACTGGGTATTTATCCCAAAGATACAGATGTAGTGAAAAGAAGGGCCATCTGTACCCCAGTGTTCATAGCAGCAATGGCCATGGTCACCAAACTGTGGAAAGGACCAAGATGCCCTTCAACGGATGAACGGATAAGGAAGATGTGGTCCATATACACTATGGAGCACTATGCCTCCATCAGAAAGGATGAATACCCAACTTTTGCATCAGCATGGATGGGACTGAAAGAGATTATGCTGAGTGAAATAAGTCAAGCAGAGAGAGTCAATTATCATATGGTTTCATTTACTTGTGGAGCATAACAAATAACACAGAAGACATGGGGAGATGGAGAGGAGAAGGGAGTTGAGGGAAATTGGAGGAGGAGATGAACCATAAGAGACTATGGACTCTGAAAAACAATCTGAGGGTTTTGAAGGGGCAAAGGGTAGGACGTTGGGGGAGCCTGGTGATGGGTATTATGGAAGACACATATTTCATGGAGCACTGGGTGTGGTGCATAAACAATGAATTCTGTTACACTGAAAAGAAATTAAATTTTTAAATAGATCAATATTTAAAAAGATAGCACATAGAAGGTTCTTGTTTTTTATTCATTCAGGCACCCATAAGTACTCAATAAATGGTTCTTGTAAAATTGGACAGCTTCATACAGAAAAATGAAACTGGACCATACTCTTACAGCATACACAGAAATAAACTCAAAATGGAATGAAAGACCTCAATATGGGACAGGAATCTTCCAAATTCTAGAGGAAAATATAGGCAGTAACTACTTTGACATGAGCCACAACTTCTTTTTTTTTTTTTTTACTTATTTATTTATTTATTTATTTTCAGCATGACAGTATCATTATTTTTTCACCACACCCAGTGCTCCATGCAATCCGTGCCCTCTATAATACCCACCACCTGGTACCCCAACCTTCCACCCCCCTGCCACTTCAAACCCCTCAGATTGTTTTTCAGAGTCCATAGTCTCTCATGATTCACCTCCCCTTCCAATTTACCCCAACTCCATTCTCTCTAACTCCCCATGTCCTCCATGCTTTTTGTTATGTGAAACTATATGATAATTGACTCTCTCTGCTTGACATATTTCACTCAGCATAATCTCTTCCAGTCCCGTCCATGTTGCTACAAAAGTTGGGTATTCGTCCTTTCTGATGGAGGCATAATACTCCATAGTGTATATAGACCACATCTTCCTTATCTATTCGTTCGTCGAAGGGCATCTTGGTTCTTTCCAGAGTTTGGCGACCGTGGCCATTGCTGCTATAAACATTGGGGTACAGATGGCCCTTCTTTTCACTACATCTGTATCTTTGGGGTAAATACCCAGTAGTGCAATTGCAGGGTCATAGGGAAGTTCTATTTTTAACTTCTTGAGGAATCTCCACACTGTTCTCCAAAGTGGCTGCACCAACTTGCATTCCCACCAACAGTGCAAGAGGGTTCCCCTTTCTCCACATCCTCTCCAACACATGTTGTTTCCTGTCTTGCTAATTTTGGCCATTCTAAGTGGTGTAAGGAGATATCTCAATGTAGTTTTAATTTGAATCTCCCTGATGGCTAGTGATAATGAACATTTTTTCATGTGTCTGATAGCCATTTCTATGTCTTTATTGGAGAAGCGTCTGTCCATATCTTCTGCCCATTTTTTTTTCAGCGTCATGATCAGACTATTACATTTAGCAATCAACAGCATGGGTGCAAAAAAAAAAAAAATCTACATTAAAACCCTTTGTTGGAATGCTTTACACTTTCCACAGAACAGAAACTAAAATAACCTGTTATACAATTAATCACAAATACAGTCCTCGAGTTTTTTTGCTCATACACATGAATATTATCTAAAACATTTCTTCTTTGTAGCAGCTAGGCCCTGCCACCACTGTGCTTGGCTGAGTTCACAAATCGGTTGTAACCTGTAGCTTCCCTGTCACTTCTCTGGCTCTCCTCTCCTGCTAAGCTTTGTTTCCTGGCAGTAGTTAAAACCTCCTGCCACTGCCATAGCTGCTGCTGCTGCTGGAACCACCATAGCCACCTTGGTTTCGTGGTTTGGCGAAGTAAGGGCCAGAGCTTCTGCCTCCAAAATTGCCTCCTTTCATGGGTCCAAAATTTGAGGATTGATTGTTGTAATTGCCAAAATCATTATAGCTTCTGCCACCTCCAAAGTTGCTTCCATCATTACCAAATCCATTATAGCCATCCCCACTGCCACCATATCCACCACCACCTCGACTGCCACCAAAGCCACCTCGACCACTGAAGTTTCCTCCACGACCAAAGTTGTCATTCCCACCAAAACCACCTCCACGACCACCACCAAAGTTTCCAGAACCACTTCGACCTCTTTGGCTGGATGAAGCACTAGCCATCTCTTGCTTAGAGAGCGCTTTCCTTACTTCACAGTTGTGGCCATTCACAGTATGGTATTTTTGAATGACAATCTTGTCTACAGAATCATGGTCATTAAATGTTACAAAAGCAAAACCCCTCTTTTTGCCACTGCCTCGGTCAGTCATGATCTCAATCACTTCGATTTTCCCATACTGCTCGAAATAATCTCTTAGATGATGTTCTTCAGTGTCTTCTTTAATGCCACCAACAAAAATCTTTTTCACAGTTAAGTGGGCACCAGGTCTTTGAGAATCTTCTCTTGAGACAGCCCTCTTTGGTTCCACAACTCTTCCATCCACCTTGTGTGGCCTTGCATTCATGGCTGCATCCACCTCCTCCACAGTGGCATATGTGACAAACCCAAAGCCTCTGGAGCGCTTGGTGTTCGGATCCCTCATTGCCACACAGTCCATAAGTGTTCCCCCATTACTCAAAATGGCTCCTCAGACTCTCATTGGTTGTTTCAAAGCTCAGACCTCCAATGAAGAGCTTCCGCAGCTGTTCAGGCTCTTTGGGAGACTCTGACTTAGACATGACGGCGCTGGGAGGGGAGACTTTAACGATGCTTACTCGGCAGCAGAAAGGACTCTTCTGCCCATTTTTTGATATGATTGTCTGTTTTGTGTGTGTTGAGTTTGAGGAGTTCATTATAGATCCTGGATATCAACCTTTTGTCTGTACTGTCATTTGCAAATATCTTCTCCCATTCCGTGGGTTCCCTCTTTGTTTTTTTGACTGTTTCCTTTGCTGTGCAGAAGCTTTTGATTTTGATGAAGTCCCAAAAGTTCATCTTCGCTTTTGTTTCCTTTGACTTTGGAGACATATCTTGAAAGAAGTTGCTGTGGCTGATATCAAAGAGATTACTGCCTATGTTCTCCTCTAGGATTCTGATGGATTCCTGTCTCACATTGAGGTCTTTTATCCATTTTGAGTTTATCTTTCTGTACAGTGTAAGAGAATGGTCGAGTTTCATTCTTCTACATATAGCTGCCCAGACTGTCTTTTTTCCATTGTATATTTTTTCCTGTTTTGTCAAAGATTATTTGACCATAGAGTTGAGGGTCCATATCTGGGCTCTCTACTCTGTTCCATTGGTCTATATGTCTGTTTTTATGCCAGTACCATGCTGTCTTGGTGATCACAGCTTTGTAGTAAAGCTTGAAGTCAGGTAACGTGATGCCCCCCGTTTTATTTTTGTTTTTCAACATTTCCTTAGCGATTCAGGGTCTCTTCTGATTCCATACAAATTTCTGGGTTATTTGCTCCAGCTCTTTGAAGAATACTGGTGGAATTTTGATCGGAATGGCATTAAAAGTATAGATTGCTCTAGGCAGTATAGACATTTTAACAATGTTTATTCTTCCTACAACTTCTTTCAAGACATGTCTCTAAAGTCAAGGGAAACAAAAGCAAAAATAAACTTTTGGGACTTCATCAAGATAAAAAGCTTCTGTACTGCAAAGAAACAGTCAACAAAACAAAGAGGCAACCCATAAAATAGAAGATATTTGCAAATGACATTACTGATAAAGGGCTGATATCCCAGATCTATAAAGAACTTCTCTTTTTAATGTACTCTTGGATCTTATTAGCTAGGATCCTGTTGAGAATCTTGGCATCTGTATGCATCAGCGATATTGGTCTGAAAGTATCCTTTTTGAGGGGCCTTTGCCTTTGCCTGGTTTGGGGATCAGGGTAATGCTGGCTTCTTAGAAAAAGTCTGGCAGTTTTCCTTCTGTTTCTATTTTCTGAAATAGCTTCAGGAGAATAGGTATTATTTGTTCTTTGAATGTTTGGTAGAATTCCCCAGGGAATCCATCAGGTCATGGGTTCTTATTTTTGGGGAGGTTTTTGATAACTGCTTCAATCTTGTTACTAGATATTGGTCTATTCAGCTTGCCAATTTCTTCCTGATTCAGTCTTCGAAGTTTATAGGTTTCCAGGAATGCATCCATTTCTTTCAGGTTGCTTAACTTATTGGCATATAACTGTTGATAATAATTTCTGATGATTGTTTCTATTTCCTTGGTATTAGTCATGATCTCTCCCCTTTCACTCATAATTTTATTAATTTGGGTCCTCTACCTTTTCTTTTGGATCAGTATGGCCAGTGGTTTATCAATGTTATTGATAAATGTTATTGATTCTTTCAAAGAACCAACTTTTAGTTTTGTTGATGTTGTTCTACTATATCTCTAGTTTCTATCCCATTGATCTCTGTTCTAGTCAATTATCCTTCTTGTGCATGGGGTTGGCTTAACTTGTTGTTGATTTCCCACTCCTTTACAGTGTAAAGATAGCTGGTGTATTCTGGATTTTTCAGTGTGTTTGTTTGTTGGTTGGTTGGGTGATTGGTTTCTGATTTTTTTTTTTAGTGAGGCTTAAATGGCCATGTATTTCCCCCCTTAGGATCACATTTGCCATATACCATAGATTTTGGACTGATGTGACTTCATTCTCAGGTGGAATTTATCCCTAGGATAAAAGGGTGGTTCAACATTCACAAATCAGTCAATGTGATAGAAAAAATCAGTAATAGAAGAGAGAAAAACCACATGGCCCTCTCAATTGATGTAGAAAAAGCAGTTCACAAGATACAACATCTATTTCTGATTTTAAAAATTCAAAGTATAGGGATAAGGGGAACATTCCTCAACTTCATAAAAGTGATCTATGAAAAACCCACAACGAATGTCATTCTCAATGGGGAAAAGCTGACGCCTTCCCTTGAGATCAGGAACACAACAAGGATGCCCATGCTTGCTGCTGTTGTTCAACATAGGTCTAGAAGTCCTAGCAACAGCAATAAGACAACAAAAAGAAATAAAAGGTATTCAAATTGGCAAAGAAGAAGTCAAACTCTCTCTCTTTGCAGATGACATGATACTTTTTATGGAAAACCTAAAAGATTCCACCCCAAACTACTAGAACTCATTCAACAATTCAGTAATGTGGCAGGATACAAAAATCAATGTACGGAAATCAGTTGCTTTCATATACACTAACAATGAAAATACAGAAAAGTAAATTAGAGAATCAATTCCATTTACTATAGCACCAAGAACCATAAGATACCTGGGAATAAACCTAACCAGAGGGGAAAAGGATCTGTACTTGAGAAACTACCAAACACTCATGAAAGAAATTGAATAAGACTCAAAAAGATGGAAGACCATTCCATGCTCATGGATCAGAAGAATAAACATTGTTAAAATGTCTATACTGCCCAGAGAAATCTATACTTTCAATGCCATCCAATCAAAATTCCACAGGCATTTTTCAAAAAGCTGGAACAAACAATCCTAAAATTTGTATGGAACCAGCAGAGACCCCGAATTGCTAAGGAAATGTTGAATAAGAAAAACAAAATTGGCGGCATCACTTTACCTGATGTCAAGCTTTACTACAAAGCTGTGACCACCAAGACAACATGGTACTGGCACAAAAACAGACACATGGACCAGTGGGGCAGAGTAGAGAGCCCAGACATGGACCCTCAAGTGTATGGTCAAATAATCTTCGACAAAGCAGGAAAAAATATACAGTGGGAAAAAGACAGTATCTTCAATAAATGGTACTGGGAAAATTAGACAGCTACATGTAGAAGAATGAAATGACCATTCTCTTACACCATACACAGAAATAACTCAAAATGGATAAAAGACCTCAAGGTAAGGCATGAATCCATCAGAATCCTAGAGGAGAACATAGGCAGTAACCTCTTCGGCATCAGCCACAGCAACTTTATTCAAGACCCATCTCCAAAGGCAAAGGAAACAAAAATGAAAATGAACTTTTGGGACTTCATCAAGATCAAAAGCTTCTGCAGAGCAAAGGAAACAGTCAACAAAACAAAGAGGCAACCCACGGAATGGGAGAACATATTTGCAATTGACACTACAGACAAAAGGCTGATATCCAAGATCTCTAAAGGACTCCTCAAACTCAACACAAACAAAACAGAAAATCACGTCCAAAAAAAAAAAAAAATAGGCAGAAGACGTGAGCAGACACTTCTCCAAAGAAGACATGCAAATGGCTAACAGACACATGAAAAAATATTCAACATCTCTAGCCATCAGGGAATTACAAATCAAAACCATGATGAAATAACACCCTACACCAGGTAAAGTGGTACAAATTAACAAGGCAGGAAACAACAAATGTTGATGAGAATGTGAAGAAGAGGAGCCCTCTTATAATGTTGGTGGCAATGCAAGCTGGTACAGCCAGTCTGGAAAAAACTGGGAAGGCTCCTCAAGATGTTAAAATAGAGCTACCCTGCAACCCAACAATTGAACTACTATATCTTTACCACAAATATACAGACATAGTGAAAAGAAAGGCACATGTATCCCAATCCTCATAACCACAAGGTCCACAATAGCCAAACTGTGGAAGGAACTGAGATGCCCTTCAACAGATGAATGGATAAAGAAGATGTGGTCCATAAATACAATGAAATATTACTCTGCTATCAGAAGGGATGAATACTCACCATCTGCACTGACATGGATGAAACTAAGGGGACTATGCTAAATGAAATAAGTCAAACAGAGATAGACCATTATCCTATGGTTTCACTTATTTGTGGAACAAAAGGAATAGCATGAAGAACCATAGTGCTAAAGAGGGAAAACTGAAGGGGGCAGAATCAGAGAGGGAGACAAATGATGAAAGACTCTGGACTCTGGGAAACAAGCTGCGGGTTTCAGAGGGGGACGATGGAGGATGGGGGACTGACTGGGTGATGGGTATTAAGGAGGGCACGTGTTATGATGAGCACTGGGTGTTATATGCAACAAATTAGTCATTGAACACTATGTTAAAAACTAATGATGGGGGAGGAGTCAAGATGGCAGAGAAGTAGCAGGCTGAGGCTACATCAGGTAGCAGGAGATCAGCTAGATAGCTTATCTAAACATTGCAAACACCTACAAATCCAATGGCAGATTGAAGAGAAGAAGAACAGCAGTTCTAGAAACAGAAAACCACTTTATGAAAGGTAGGACTGGCGGAGAAGTTACTGCAAAGTGACAGGAAGATAGATGGCAGGGGAGAGGGGCTGGCTCCCGGCAAGCGGCGGAGCAATGGAGCACAAAAGTCTATTCCACTGAGGGACATTGCTCCAGAGGCTAAACTGGGGTGAAGTCCACGTGGGGTCAGCGTGGCCCCAGGTCCTGCAGGAGGATCGGGGGTGTCTGAGTGTCACAGACCTTGCAGGTATTAGAACAGGGAAGCTGGCTACAAAGACAGAGCCGAGGAGTGAGCTCTCAGCTCAGGATTATCTTGAACAGGTCGCAGCCTGGGTGAGCTCGGAGCGCGGCCGGAGGCCGGGGAGACGGGGAGTTATTGGGCGCTATTCTCTGAGGGCGCACTGAGGAGTGGGGCCCTGAGCTCTTGGCTCCTCTGGGCCAGAGACTGGGAGGCCGCTATTTTCATTCCTGTCCTCCAGAACTCTGCAGAAAGCGTTCAGGGAACAAAAGCTCCCAAAAGTGAATCTGAGCAGATTACTCAGCCCGGCCCCTGGTAAGGGTGGTGTAATTCCGCCTGGGGCAAAGACACTTGAGAATCACTACAACAGGTCCCTCCCCCAGGAGATCAATAAGAAATCCAGCCCAGACCAAGTTCACCTACCAAGGAGAGCAGCGGAATTCCAGAGGAGGAGAAAGCAAAGCACTGAACTCATGGCTTTCTCCCCATGATCCATTAGTCTTGCAGTTAATATAATTTTTTTCAATTTTTTTTCTTCTTCTGCTAAATATTTTTTAACTTTTACACTTTTCTTTTTTAAGTTTTTTAACTAGTTTATCTAATAAAAGTATTTTTTTCTTTTATATATATATATTTTTATTCATTTTCTTTTTTTTTTCTGAACCTCTTTTTATCCCCTCTCTCCCCCCCAAGATTTGGGGTCTCTTCTGATTTGGTTAAAGCGTATTTTCCTGGGGTCTTCACCACCCTTTTAGTATTTTACTTGCTCCTTCATATACTCTTATCTGGACAAAATGACAAGGCGGAAAAATTTACCACAAAAAAAAAAAAAAGAACAAGAGGCAGTACCGAAGGCTAGGAACCTAATCAATACAGACATTGGTAATATGTCAGATATAGAGTTCAGAAAGCTGATTCTCAAGGTTCTCAAGGTCCTAGCAGGGCTCGAAAAAGGCATGGAAGATACTAAAGAACCCCTCTTGGGAGATATAAAAACCCTTTCTGGAGAAATAAAAGAACTAAAATCTAACCAAGTTGAAATCAAAAAGCTATTAATGAGGAAGGGGAGGTGAACCATGAGAGACTATGGACTCTGAAAAACAATCTGAGAAGTTTGAAGTGGCGGGAAGGGGGGGTGGGATGTTGGGGGAACCAAATGGTGGGTATTAGAGAGGGCACGGATTGCATGGAGCACTGGGTGTGGTGCAAAAATAGTGAATACTGTTATGCTGAAAATAAATAAAAAATAATTTTTTTAAAAATGGAGGCTCTCACTGCTAGGATAAATGAGGCAGAAGAAAGATTTAGTGATATAGAAGACCAAATGACAGAGAATAAAGAATCTGAGCAAAAGAGGGACAGCTACTGGACCATGAGAGGAGAATTCAAGAGGTAAGTGACACCATAAGACAAAACAACATTAGAATAATTGGGATTCCAGAAGAAGAAGAAAGAAAGAGGGGAGCAGAAGGTATATTGGAGAGAATTATTGTAGAGAATTTCCCTAATATGGCAAAGGGAACAAGCATCAAAATCCAGGAGCTGCAGAGAAACCCCCTCAAAATCAACAAGAATAGGTCCACACACCATCACCTAATAGTAAAATTTACAAGTCTTAGTGACAAAGAGAAAATCCTGAAGGCAGCCCAGGAAAAGAAGTCTGTAACATACAATGGTAAAAATATTAGATTGGCAGAAGACTTATCCACAGAGACTTGGCAGGCCAGAAAGAACTGGCATGATATATTCAGAGCACTAAATGAGAAAAACATGTATCCAAGAATACTATATCCAGCTAGGCTATCATTGAAAATAGGAGAGATTAAAAGCTTCTAGGACAAACAAAAACTGAAAGAATTTGCAAACACCAAACCAGCTCTACAGGAAATCTTGAAAGGGGTCCTGTAAGCAAAGAGAGAGCCTAAAAGAAGTAGATCAGAAAGGAACAGAGACAATATACAGTAACAGTCACCTTACAGGCAAATACAATGGCACTAAATTCATATCTCTCAATAGTTACCCTGAATGTTAATGGGCTAAATGCCCCAATCAGTAGACACAGGGTATCAGAATGGATAAAAAAAACAAAACCCATCTATATGTTGCCTACAATAAACTCATTTTAAACCCGAAGACACCTTCAGATTTAAAGTGGGGGGTGGAAAACAATTTACCATGCTAATGGATATCAGAAGAAAGCAGGGGTGGTAATCCTTATATCAGATCAATTCGATTTTAAGCCAAAGACTATAATAAGAGATGAGGAAGGACACTATATCATACTCAAAGGGTCTGTCCAGCAAGAAGATCTAAAAATTTTAAATATCTGTGCCCCTAACATGGGAGCAGCCACCTATATAAACCAATTAATAACAAAATCAAAGAAACACATAAACAATAATACAGTAATAGTAGGGGACTTTAAAACTCCCCTCACTGAAATGGATAGATCATCCAAGCAAAAGATCAACAAGGCAATAAAGGCCTTAAATGACACACTGGACCAGATGGACATCACAGATATATTCAGAACATTTCATCCCCAAACAACAGAATACACATTCTTCTCTGGTGCACATGGAACATTCTCCAGAATAGATCACATCCTGGGTCATGAATCAGGTCTCAACCAGTATCAAAAGATTGGGATCATTCCCTGCATATTTTCAGACCACAATGCTCTGAAGCTAGAACTCAATCACAAGAGGAAATTTGGAAAAACCCAAATACATGGAGACTAAAGAGCATCCTTCTAAAGAATGAATGGGTCAACCAGGAAATTTAAAAAGAATTGAAAAAATTCATGGAAACAAATGATAATGAAAACACAATGGTTCAAAATCTGTGGGACACAGCAAAGGCAGTCCTGAGAGGAAAATACATAGTGGTACAAGCCTTTCTCAAGAAACAAGAAAGGTCTCAAGTACACAACCTAACCCTACACCTAAAGGAGCTGGAGAAAGAACAACAAAGGAAGCCTAATCCCAGCAGGAGAAGAGAAATCATAAAGATCAGAGCAGTAATCAATGAAATAGAAACAAAACAAAACAAAACAAAAAACCAATAGAACAACTCAATGAAACTAGGAGCTAGTTCTTTGAAAGAATTAATAAGATTGATAAACCCCTGGCCAGACTTATCAGAAAGAAAAGAGAAAGGACCCAAATAAATAAAATCATGAATGAAAGAGGAGAGATCACAACTAACACCAAAGAAATACAAACTATTATAAGAACATACTATGAGCAACTCTACACCAACAAATTTGACAATCTGGAAGAAATGGATGCATTCCTAGAGACACATAAACTACCACAATTGAACCACGAAGAAATAGAAAACCTGAACAGACCCATAACCAGTAAGGAGAATTAAACAGTCATCAAAAATCTCCAAACAAACAAAAGCCCAGGGCCAGACGGCTTCCTGGGGGAATTCTACCAAACATTTAAAGAAGAACTAATTCCTATTCTCCTGAAACTGTTCCAAAAAATAGAAATGGAAGGAAAACTTCCAAACTCATTTTATGAGGCCAGCATCACCTTGATCCCAAAAACAGACAAGAATCCCATAAAAAAAGAGAATTACAGACCCATATCCTTTATGAACACAGATGTGAAAATTCTCACCAAAATACTAGCCAATAGGATCCAACAGTACATTAAAAGAATTATTCACCACAACCAAGTGGGATTTATTCCAGGGATGCAAGGTTGGTTCAACAGCCGCAAATCAATCAATGTGATACAATACATTAATAAAAGAAAAACAATAACCATATGATATTCTCAATAGATGCTGAAAAAGCGTTTGACAAAGTACAGCATCCCTTCCTGATCAAAACTCTTCAAAGTATAGGGATAGAAGGCACATACCTCAATATTATCAAAGCCATCTATGAAAACCCCACAGCAAATATCATTCTCAATGGAGAAAAACTGAAAGCTTTTCTGCTAAGGTCAGGAATATGGCAGGGATGTCCATTATCACCACTGCTATTCAACATAGTACTAGAAATCCTAGCCTCAGCAATCAGAAAACAAAAGGAAATTAAAGGCATCCAAATCGGCAAAGAAGAAGTCAAACTATCACTCTTCGCAGATGATATGATACTATATGTGGAACACCCAAAAGACTCCACTCCAAAACTGCTAGAACTTATACAGGAATTCAGTAAAGTGTCAGGATATAAAATCAATGCACAGAAATCAGTTGCATTTCTCTACACCAACAACAAGACAGAAGAAAGAGAAATTAAGGAGTCAATCCCATTTACAATTGCACCCAAAACTATAAGATACCTAAGAATAAACCTAACCAAAGAGGCTAAGAATCTATAAAGTACTCATGAAAACTATAAAGTACTCATGAAAGAAATTGAGGAAGACACAAAGAAATGAAAAAATGTTCCATGCTCCTGGATTAGAAGAACAAATATTGTGAAAATGTCTATGCTACCTAGAGCTATCTATATATTTAATGCAATTCCTATCAAAATACCATCCTTTTTTTTTCAACAAAATGGAACGAATAACCCTAAAATTTATATGGAACAAGAAAAGACCTCGAATAGCCAGATGAATATTGAAAAAGAAAGCTAAAGTTGGTGGCATCACAATTCTGAACTTCAAGCTCTTTTATAAAGCTGTCTTCATCAAGACAGTATGGTATTGGCACAAAAACAGACACATAGATCATGGAACAGAATAGATAGCCCAGAAATAGACCCTCAACTCTATGGTCAACTAATCTTCGACAAAACAGGAAAGAATGTCCAATGGAAAAAAGACAGCCTCTTCAATAAATGGTGTTGGGAAAATTGGACAGCCACATGCAGAAAAATGAAATTGGACCATTTCCTTACACCACACACGAAAATAGACTCAAAATGGATAAAAGACCTCAATGTGAGAAAGGAATCCATCAAAATCCTTGAGGAGAACACAGACAGCAACCTCTTCGACCTCAGGCTCAGCAACATCTTCCTAGGAACATCGCCAAAGGCAAGGGAAGCAAGGACAAAAATGAACTACTGGGATTTCATCAAGATCCAAAGCTTTTGCACAGCAAAGGAAATAGTTAACAAAATCAAAAGACAACTGACAGAATGGGAGAAGATATTTGCAAATGACATATCAGATAAAGGGCTAGTGTCCAAAATCTATAAGAACTTAGCAAACTCAACACCCAAAGAACAAATAATCCAATCAAGAAATGGGCAGAAGATATGAACAGACATTTTTGCAAAGAAGACATCCAGATGGCCAACAGACACATGAAGAAGTGCTCCACATCACTAGGCATCAGGGAAATACAAATCAAAACCACAATGAGATATCACCTCACACCAATCAGAATGGCTAAAATTAACAAGTCAGGAAATGACAGATGCTGGCAAGGATGCGGAGAAAGGGGAACCCTCCTACACTGTTGGTGGGAATGCAAGCTGATGCAACCACTCTGGAAAACAGCTTGGAGGTTCCTCAAAATGTTGAAAATAGTACTACCCTACGTCCCAGCAATTGCACTACAGGGTATTTACCCTAAAGATACAAAAGTAGTGATCCGAAGGGGCACATGCACCCGAATGTTTATAGCAACAATGTCTACAATAGCCAAACTATGGAAAGAACCTAGATGTCCATCAACAGATGAATGGATAAAGAAGATGTGGTATATATATACAATGGAATACTATGAAGTCATCAAAAGAAATGAAATCTTGCCATTTGCGATGATGTGGATGGAACTAGAGAGTATCATGCTTTAGCGAAATAAGTCAATTGGAGAAAGACAACTATCATATGATCTCCCTGATATGAGGAAGTGGAGATACAACATGGGGAGTTAAGGGAGCAGGAGAAGAATGAATAAAACAAGATGGGATTGGGAGGGAGACAAATCATAAGTGACTCTTAATCTCACAAAACAAATTGAGAGTTGCTGAGGGGAGGGGGTTTGGGAGAAGAGGTAGGGTTATGGACATTGGGGAGGGTATGTGCTATGGTAAGTGCTGGCTATTCACAGACCTGTACCCCTGGGGATAAAAATACATTATATGTTTATAAAAAATAATAAAAATTTTAAAAATTAAAAAAACAAAAACTAATGATGTACGGTATGGTGCTAACTTAACATACTAAACATAAGAAATAGCATGGAGGACTGTAGGGGAAAGGAGGAGAAATCAGAAAAGATGAACCATGAGAGACTATGAACTCCAAGAAACAAACTGAGGGTTTCAGAGATGGAGTGGGGGAATGGGATAGTTGGATGATGGGTATCAAGGAGGGCATGTGTTGTGTCGAGCACTGGGTGTTAAAAACTACCAGTGAGTCATTGAACACTTCATCAAAAAACAATGATAAATTATACAGTGGCTATCTAAACATAATAAAAAAATAAAATTGTCCCCCCAACACACACACACACACACACACACACACACAAATCACAAAGGGCAGTGGCTCTCCTGGGGCTCTGGGACTACCTGTGAGAGAGTTGGTGCAGGCGTGCACCACAGGAGGCTGCAGCTTTTGGAGGCTCATACTGAAATGGATGCTCTTTGTTCTGGAGGGTTTGTTAAAGAGGGCAGACTGCAGTTTTTCTGCTCTGGGCTTTGGCTGTGGCCATTTTTGCTCTGATCCTCTGAAGAGGGGTGGAAAGCCTCCAGGGAACAAAGGCCACACACAGGACCAGTTTCACTGAGCCCATCCCCCTGATCGGGATGGGACAACTCCCCCCAGGTAGGAAAAACTGAGAAAAAGAGCAGCAGACCCCTCCCCCAGAAGACAGTTCAGGACATGAGATGACAATGTATGGATCCCATAGACTAAAATTCCAGTACCAGAGGAAAATAGTATATTGAGCTCCAGGTGTTGCCTCATGACTTATTTATTTTTCTCATAAAATTCTTCTTTTTTTTTCTTTTTCTTATGCTTTTTCTTTTTCTTTTTTTTTTTTTTTGCTTTTTTCTCATTTCAACTTGATGTTTATTATATTGACATTTCATAATTGCTTTTTAACTTGTATTTTCTCACACCTATATTTTTTATAGATATACAATTCATTTTAGTCTTTTTTCACTCTATTCAATTTTATCTCTCTATATATATCAATTTTACTTTCCTTGAAATTGAGGAATATAGTGTCCTCTAACACACAGAACAAAATTCACCCAGGAACAAGTGGAACACTCTGCTTTGTCCACACAAGAGATTGTAATTCCTCTTCTCCTTCCTCTTTTTTTTTTCTTTTCTTTATTTCTTTTTTTCTTTTTTTAACTTTTAAATTTTATTCTTGTGTTTCATTTTGGCTTTGTTTTTCTGTGGCAGCTTCCAACTACACCAGATTTTGCTAGGGTGCATGTTACTTGGGTTGTTGATGTTTTGGACTCTGTTCATTCACTCAATCATCCTTCAACAAAATGACTAGGAGGAGGAACTCTCAACAAAGAAAAGAACCAGAGACAATGTTATCTGCCACAGAACTAATGGATATGGATATAAGCAAGATGGCAGAAACAGAATTCAGGATAGCAAACATAAAGTCAATAGCTAGGCTTGAAAAAAGGATTAGTGACAATATAGAATCTTTAAAGGCAGAAATGACATCTAATCAGGCCAAATTTAAAAATCCTCAAGAAGTTAAAAATAGATCCTGCAGTTGCACTCCTGGGTATTTACCCCAAAGATACAGATGTCATGAAATGAAGGGCCATCTGTACCCCAATGTTTATAGCAGCAATGGCCACGGTCGCCAAACTATGAAAAGAACCAAGATGCCCTTCAACGGATGAATGGATAAGGAAAATGTGGTTCATATACACTATGGAGTATTATGCCTCCATCAGAAAGGATGAATACCCAACTTTTGTAGCAACATGGACGGGACTGGAAGAGATTATGTTGAGTGAAATAAGTCAAGCAGAGAGAGTCAATTATCATATGGTTTCACTTATTTGTGGAGCATAACAAAAAGCATGGAGGACATGGGGAATTAGAGAGGAGAAGGGAGTTGGGGGAAATTGGAAGGGGAGGTAAATCATGAGAGACTATGGACTCTGAAAAACAATCTGAAGGGTTTGAAGTGGCGGGGGGGTGAGAGGTTGGGGTACCAGGTGGTGGGTATTAGAGAGGGCATGGATTGCATGGAGCACTGGGTGTGGTGAAAAAATAGTGAATACTATTATGCTGAAAATAAATTAATTAATTTAAAAAATAAATAAAACAGGGAAGCAAAAAAATAAAAATAAATAAAAATGCTATGAATGAGATGCAGTCTAAACTGGATACTCTAACAGCCTGAGTAGATGAGGCAGAAGAGATAAGTGGTCTAGAGGATAAGGTGATGAGAAGGATGGAAGTTGGGAAAAACAGAGATAGGTAGCTAGTAGCCCATGAAAAAAAGACTTGGAGAGATTAATGACATCATGAAGCATTCCAGTGTCATAAATATTGAGATCCCCGAAGAAATGGGAGGAAAGAGAGGGCTAAAAAGAATATTTGAGGAGATAATAGCTGAGAAGTTCCCTAATCTAGGGAAGGAAACAAGCATTCATGCCCAAGAGGCACAGAGGACCACTCCCAAAAATCAACAAAAACAGATCAACTCTATGACATATAATTGTGAAGCTCAGCATAACCTCCAGTTCCATCCATGTTCATGCAAATAGTAAGTATTCGTTCTTTCTGATGGCTGAGTAATATTCCATTGTATATATGAACTACATTTTATTTATCCATTCAACTGTTGATAGACATCTCAGCTCTTTCCACAATTTGGCTATTGTGGACATTGCTGCTATGAACATTGGAGTACAGGTTTTCCTGCAGATCACTACATTTGTATCTTTGGGACAAATACCCAGTAGTGCAATTACTGGGTCATAAGGTAGCTCTATTTTTAGTTTCTTGAGGAACCTCCCTAGCATTTTCCAGACTGAGTGTATCAGCTTGCATTCCCACCAGCTGTGTGAGAAGATGTATGCCTCAGTTTTTACATCAGTATATAGTATATAACATACTAGTATACAGAAAGGAAAAATATAAGAAAAATAGGATGTGCTTCAGTTAGAGACAATGCTTGTCTCTGTTTGTTAAAATAAATGTTATTCTTTATCCTTTTTTTTTTTTCATTTTTCCTTCCAAGGGCTGTTTTTGGTGACAAGTCCCAAAAACATTTTCCCAGAGTAATCAAAGCTTAGGACCATGTTCTACAGTGTATGTGAAATGTTAGTTTTAAAAGGATGACCATACAGAAGGAAAGCCAGAGAGAGAGTTTCAGAGAGTTTACTGGTTGGGAAAATAAAAAGACCAACATCTATGAGTTGTAACTGTGGGATTAAGTTAAATAATATTGACAGATTACAAAACTGAGAATCTATTCTGTGCAAGTCTTGTGTTCTGCATGGTATATTAAGTCTTGGGGAAGAAAATCAGGGAGTACTTATGATAGTCTTAGAGTTATATGCATTGTGCTGATGAAGGACTCTGAGGAGTTGCAGATCAGTTCAGGTGGGGTTGTTAGAAAGGCTTGGATAAGGTTTGAGGATAGATAGGGTTTTGAGGGGTAGAAAGGAGAGAGAAGAGCATAGCAGATATATGGAAAGATGTGGCCAAAAGTACTGGGGAATATGTGGCCTATGAATCCTCCAGGATAGAGATTTCATACTA
The DNA here is from genome assembly GCF_011764305.1 of Mustela putorius furo. Taxonomy (NCBI): domain Eukaryota; kingdom Metazoa; phylum Chordata; class Mammalia; order Carnivora; family Mustelidae; genus Mustela; species Mustela putorius. The sequence continues at coordinate 5,152,761 of NW_025422010.1, read as the reverse complement.
GTTCCCTGTGGTTCCTATAATGGCCTTGGATGGCTTTTGAGGGTGTTATGAACTAAGGGAAATTTTTGTGATGTACTGTACATTTGTGTGTGTATGTATTTTCCTGAGAGGGTCCATATCTTTCACCAAATTATTTGGGGATCTGTCTGTGATTCAAAAATCGAAAAATCTTATTGTAAATTTTTCTGATTATGTTCATATTGGACCATAATCTTCACACCCCTATGCAATCAGTGAGTGAGTTTATTAATTCTTCCTTAAGAAGGTGTTTCTTTTTTCCTTTTAAATCTTTATTTCCTGTTCATTACTAGCAGTAGTGCTCTTGAATTTAGATAAACTAATTCAAAAGACACAACAGGTTTGTTCATCACCAGGCTGACTTGGCTTTAAGACAGATTACAGGACAAAAAGCAACTCAGCTCACACCACACCCAGAAGCAGGGGGCTTGAGGTACAATTTTCCTTATCAGACACTCTGTGCTTGGGATACATGTGGCCAGGATAGATGAGGTACAGCATGTATGTACAATCTAAATCATCAGGAAGATGTCACTTCTTGAGTCCCTTTACCTTTATATCTGCCATGGGACAGAGCTCTCACAGGTACATGTGACTAGTTCTCACTCCTGGAGGTAGCTGCATTTCACCAACACAACTTAAAAACAATTTGACCATGAAATGCAAGTGTTTGCTTTGGCAAATCATCAACATTGGGATTCTCAGTCAACAGCTGGGTTCTCATTTATCAAGCTCCTGACAAATTCTTGAGTTAATGTTGCAGAAGAATGGAAATATGTTCAAATCCCCATACAATTTCTGTTATGGTACATTCTTATAATTATTCTATAAAATTTGCTCTTGGAAAGAAAATTTTAACTCATTTTTTTTAAATTTACTTTTTATTTATTTTCAGCATAACAGTATTTATTGTTTTTGTACCACACCCAGTGCTCCATGCAATCCATGCCCTCTCTAATACCCACCACCTGGTTCTCCCAACCTCCCACCCCCCACCACCACTTAAAACCCCTCAGATTGTTTTTCAGAGTCCATAGTCTCTCATGGTTCACCTCCCCTTCCAATTTCCCTCAGCTCCCTTCTCCGAACTCCCCATGTCCACCATGCTATTTGTTATGCTCCACAAATAAGTGAAATCATAGGATAATTGACTCTCTCTCTGCTTGACTTATTTCACTCAGCATAATGTCTTCCAGTTCCGTCCATGCTGCTACAAAAGTTGGGTGTTCATCCTTTCTGATGGAGGCATAATACTCCATAGTATATATGGACCACATCTTCCTTATCCATTTGTCCATTGAAGGGCATCTTGGTTCTTTCCACAGTTTGGCGACCGTGGCCATTGCTGCTGTAAACATTGGGGTACAGATGACCCTTCTTTTCACGACATCTGCATCTTTGGGGTAAATACCCAGTAATGCAATTGCAGGGTCATAGGGAAGTTCTATTTTTTATTTCAGTGTGGAGATTCCTCAAGAAATTAAAAATAAACTCATTTTTGCTTAACTCTCTCAACTAGCTTTTGCAGCTACTGTGAAGGGTTTTTTCCTTTATAGAATTTGAGCAAGTATGAAGTGTCAAGCTGAGAGAATTCTTTTTTTTTTATTTCTTTTCAGTGTAACAGTATTCATTGTTTTTGCACCACATCCAGTGCTCCATGTAATACGTGCCCTCCTTAATACCCACCACCTGGCTCCCCCAACCTCCCATCCCCTGCCCCTTCAAAACCGTCAGGTTTTTTTTCAAAGTCCGTAGTCTCTCATGGTCCACCTCCCCTTCCAATTTCCCTCAACTCCCTTCAAGCTGAGAGAATTCTTATAAACATTTAAAGTAAGATCAATTCTTGAAATATTAATATCTTAAAAATGTTTTTGTTGTACTTTCCCTTTCTTGGTGAGTCAGAGGCATGTCCATATCTTTGAGGAAAATTAGGATTGTTATGGAAGGAATGCAAAGAGAAAGAGTTGGTGCACAGGTGTTTTGATCTGCATAATAGGTTGTTCAGAGTCAGAAGGGAAGCTCAGAGATAGATAGGGAGAGCGTAATAGATTGGGAAGACAAAACAGGAAGAGGAATATGTCATTTCCAGTCCATTGCTGCCTAGGTTACTTCCATTCTCAGATGATAGGATTGGACCTTGGAGAATATTTAGGGTGGATGGGGTCAACACAGAAAGACCCATGTCTTCTGACTGGTGTTCTGAATTGCCACCACCAGGCAGCCTTGTGAAGGTTGAGCCAATGCTCCAAATTGAAGGAGCAGGAGGCTGGCTGAGGACAAAGCAAAAGCTGGCGCCTTGCACACCCCCCCTTCACCCGCTCCCCTCCATGTGTGTAGCATTCCTCAGGCACCCCTGACTGCCATAAAACGATAAATAGTTAACTTGCAGAGATCACAGTCCTGCAAGGTAGGAGTCTCCCTTGGTTTGCAAATGTCCTTGAGATTTACAACAAAGAAGTTACCTTATCAATAGCCCTAATGTCACCCTCCCCTCCATGAAAAACCGAAGGAGGCGGAGGTAGAAGGAAAAGTAAATAAAATTAAATTTCTTCTAAACCTAAATCTCATTAACAAGGATGCTTGATAGCAGGAATGTAACATTCCACCACGAGACTCCCAGTTGTCTTTACTTGATAGTAACCAGGCCTTCAATATCCTGATAGTGCTTTTTTCGCGTGGGCTAACCGGCCAGTTCTGCTTCTGTAAGATTGCTTTGTCTGCTTTCACACGCAGGTCCCCTGACCCAATCCACTGATGCCAAGTATGCCTGTTCAAACTATCAATCAATCAGCTCAGCCCCACCTGAAACTTGTTTGTATCTGTCTATAAAAATCCTGCACCGACCCAGCTCCGGACCTCTCGGCGTTATGGGCAACGAGCGGCGCAGAGGTCCAGGTTCGAACCTGCAATAAACGACCTTTGCTGCTTGGCTTTGACTCACGTCTCTGGTGGTCTTTTAAGGTGGGGGTAATATTCAGTTGGCATTTCATTTGGAGGTCCCACCAAGATCTCCCCTTCAAGCCCACCAGACAACTGGTCAACGGGTCGCCGCAATCGATCGGTAAGAAAGCCAGCTTTGTCTTTTGTCTCTATGTTTTTCGTATACTTTGTTCTTTTTTTTTTATAAACATATATTTTTATCCCCAGGGGTACAGGTCTGTGAATCACCAGGTTTACACACTTCCCAGCACTCACCAAAGCACATACCCTCCCCAATGTCCATAATCCCACCCCCTTCTCCCAAACCCCCTCCCCCAGCAACCCTCAGTTTGTTTTGTGAGATTAAGAGTCACTTATGGTTTGTCTCCCTCCAAATCCCTTCTTGTTTCATTTATTCTTCTCCTACCCACTTAAGCCCCCATGTTGCATCACCACTTCCTCATATCAGGGAGATCATATGATAGTTGTCTTTCTCCGCTTGACTTATTTCGCTAAGCATGATACGCTCTAGTTCCATCCATGTTGTCGCAAATGGCAAGATTTCATTTCTTTTGATGGCTGCATAGTATTCCATTGTGTATATATATGTGCACCCGAATGTTTATAGCAGCAATGTCCACAATAGCCAAACTATGAAAAGAACCTAGATGTCCATCAACAGATGAATGGATCAAGAAGATGTGGTATGTATACTTTGTTCTTATGTCCTGGCTGTGTGTCTTGTCCTTTCTGTATTCCTGGGTTAGAGTCCCAGGGCGGTGACTGGCAAATACGCCCTGGCGGACACGCTATAGGGTTGCCAGCGGGCCGACAGAGACGTCCCTCATGCCCGGCGGGAACGGCTTCTCAGAGATCGTGGGTTCGAGTCCCACCTCGGGGGCTGGCAGGGCCTCCCAGAGAATCTGAGGAATCCGTTTGAATCTGAGGAATGCCTGACTGTATGAATGTGTTTGTGTGGCTCCACCGCTTCGGTTACGGAGTCTGACTGGGCTGCACCCTGAGTCTCGCGGAGCGTCATACGGCATAACGGTCATCTACTCCATGGAATAGCCTGGTCTGGGGTTTATACGGATAGACCTTAGCTAAGACGCTCCTAAGTTCCCGCGAGGGACGTGAGCAGGACAGCACCTGAAAGATCCCCCTCCCCTTGTCTGCAACATCGTACATACCAGGAGGGAATATAAGAGATAGGTATTAAGAGCTAAAACCAGATTCAATGAGTCAGCTAGTAAATTTCCTCCTGACATATTGGATGATAATTACGTAAATAAGCCTTCTTCTAGTAAACCCAGGTTGCTGGGCCATCCCTAGCAAAGGGGACTCCGGCTTTATTACTCTCTGTTTCTCCTAATAGATGTGGGAGCTTCTCCCTCACTCACTTCCTGTGTTAATGGCTATAACTGGAGCCAACTGGGGTTGGTCTAACTCGAGACAGAGACTATAAGGAATATTCCCAAGCAGCTGCCGAAACTCTCTTTGTTTCGGGGAAGTTTCCCTGTGTTCTCTGGCCTGACTTGGACTGCCTAACCCCTCCCCCCGGCTGATGGGAAAGCAGGGTGTCTGCTCCTCTGTTGGGCCTTATGAGCTCTAAAACCGGGAATCTTTCCTCTGCCTCCTGGCGGCGCTTTGTTTCTTCTGTTTCACTCTTACGTGTTTCTGTACCAACGTGTGTGCAGCCTGCATGACTAGCCTCTAGATCATGCACCATAGCTCCTCTCTTCACTGTCAAGGAGCAAGAAGAGCACCCCCTGGACCTAACATCCCCACTCCAGATCTTCCCAACCATGTCTCAGTTAAACATTCAAAGTGGAGTGGGTCCAGGTGGAACGTAAATCAGTGTTGGAACTAAGTTAAGTTTGTTGGTTTAATTAAGATAAGACCTGTCTTTTAAGTTATCAGCAGTAAATGTGAAACTTCGAAGTTTACTGAAGGTCAAATAAGCTCATGTTATTTATTAAAATTTGTTAGCAAAGAAATAACTAAACTGATGGTTAATTGTCTGTCTCAAAGTTCTAATGGGTAATTGCTGAAGTAGCTTTCAAAGTCTTTGATAATCTTAAAGTTTTAAAGTTTGCTTGGATGACAAATGGAATTGAATTGTGGACATCTAGGTCTTAACCAAACAGGATAAAATGCTAAGTCGTTAATTACTGGATGTAGGTTTGTGCTTTTTGACTTCTTACTGCAAAGAAACTAAGAGTATTTAAATCTGTTGGTAAACTTGTTTGCCACTTAACTGATTCATAAATTTGCCACCTGAAGAATTCTGTTGTGTAACAGTTCACAATTGGTTAATAACTAAAGGTGTTTCTAAGAGTACAAAGTTCTGCTTAGTGTAACCAAGACTGATGGAAATAAAGGGAAACTGTATGTAGGAAAGTAGGAGATAATGTAAGAAAGATTTAAGGAATGGGAATACATTTTGTTGAAGGGAAGGGAAGGTAATTTTGTCCTAAATGAGATGGTTGTTTAGAAGGAAATGGCTTGGGACAAAGCCTGAATGCAAAGGAAAGTTGTAGAAGGTTTGTGAAGGGAAATCTTCAGAAAAGGAATTTTATCTATGGTCAAGAATGGATTAAGATTGAAATGAATGGGTTTTAAAGGTACATTGGTAACAAGACTGAAATTGTCTCTGTTCAAAAGGACAATGTTTTCTTAGATCAATTGATCTGCTGTTAAGAAAATGTAAATGGTTTTCTCTTTGCCTGCCCAGAAAAACCAGTTTCTATGTTCAGTTTTATCAGGTGTCAACATCCCTAATTATATTTAGGCATATGTGCTTTAAAACTTCATAAAATTTTAGCAAATGTTGACAGGATTTAAATTGTAAATCTCTTTAACTCAGGCTTTTCCTTGGTATGTGAAGTTGCTCATGAAGTACTACTGAACCAATGATAAACCTTGGATTACATTTGGGAAAATACTATAACTATTCTAGAGATTCTACGCACTTCCTAAAGTTTTAATGTTTTGAGAGATCACCGCTTGATACTGTAATTATGGAAATGTTATGTATCTCAGAAATAACCTGATTTCCTTGCAGCTAAATTGTAAACTCCCGTGTCTCTTTAGCTCTAACCATATCCATTCTGAGTTTTTGTCATTTATAATTGTTTTAATTCTCTTGTAAAATGAGTTTTATCTTCAAGGAGATTCCTATAAAGGACTTTCAAGACAAATACAGATATTTGATATACTTGAAAATCCTAAAACTGAAATGGGTAAGAATTTCCAGAACTGAATAAAGCCGCATTCACCAGAATTAGTAATATGGGACTAAATGAACTAAAAGATTATAGTGTTGTGTCTCTTAATGTTTTATCTTACTTTAAACATTGCTGGTTCTCTCTAATGTTTGCTCTTCCAGACTAGGGATACTTCCTCCTAGTTATCTGTAACTTACAGAGATGTAAAAGTGCTCAAGGCATTCAAATTTTCTCTCTATCTGAACCCTCTGAAACCAAAAGGTCTCAGTAAGTATTCATTCTTCCATGGCAATCAGTCATTTGCATAAGTTCAATAAGAATCTGTTCTCCTTTAACAGGACACCATTGGAAACTGGTTATTTTACCAAGGCTTTGACTGGGATGTCATATTCGAAAAGACTCAGATATGAGCAGACAGTTTAAAGGAACTAAGGTTGACTTTATGAAACCTGGAGCCATAAAGCCCCTTGGGACTTTTGGCCTGATACCTTGCTTACAGAGTTCCCAGCAGCCTCACCAGGTGAGTAAAGGATGTCACTCCTTGGTAGGTGCGGAGACTCAGAAGAGGAACTCGCCCAAATCAACAGGTATTGCAGGCATGCCTGATGGCAAGTACAGGGCTTGGCTTCTGGCCTGGAGAGGCTACTAAAAGTTCAACCTAGAGATTCCTTATAAGAAGTTCCAGCAAAGAAGATTCTAAAAGATCTATATGATCACACTCAACTGTTCTTGCTGAGCTTATGTAAATAATGGGCCAAGTTTGTTAAAACTGGACTTGTTTCACAAGTGAATTAGTCCTGATTTGGCTATCTCTGTAAATGAGGGTTATTTTAGAGAGAAAAATTATGTTTTAGTAACACACCTTTATGGGTGTTAAATTCTAGATTTGATTGTCTTCAAATGTTTGTTTACCTAAGCTAAACAATTTGAGGTAAACTTCAGAGAAGTTACACAATAGCTCATTTAGCTGGTCTTCTTGCTTTTTATTTTGTGGGGATATTAGTAGAACCCCCTCACACATGATTAAACAACTGGAAAAATGGGATTGATTCCCCTACAATTGTATAACTTGACTAACACCTTGTGTGTGGCTGGAATAATGAAATTGCCTAAAAGCCAGCCTATCGCACTCCATAGGATTAACTATGGACTTGTGGAGACAATGGAGGACTCCACTTTCTTTATGAGTGGATTGGATGATGCATGGGGGAAACTCCTCTTATCTCTTGACAAGTTTTCTCACTTCCCAGTGATCCTCTGTAATCAGGATATTGTTAAGGCTGGACCACTCAAAGGTCTTCTTATTGGTTTCATCCCTTAGTCATATTTATCCTAGAGGCCACCTCTGTTGAGGTGCAATTGCAAACAGATGCTTTAGCTAAGCATAGAACAGCCCTCATAAAAGGAGCCTCAAAGCTCACTATGGAACAGTCCCTGACTGTAATGACTTCACATCAGGTCCAGATTTGTCTTAGAAGCCAAAGGCCACCAATGGATGATGGAGGCCAACTAATTAAATATTGGACTATACTTATCTATGCCAGAATTAATACCTAAAACTTGTCAGACTTTAAACCTAGTTACCTGTATGCCTGAACCTGACCACTGTACTTCTTTCTCTATAGAGCAAAAATGTTCAGAGGTTACTGATCTTGCTTACTCTATTTGTCCAGATTTAAGATGCCCCTGTTAAAAATACGAATGAAAGTTGATTTTCTGATGTCAGTGGTTTTCATAGAAAAAATAAGAAAAGCTAGGTGTGCCATAGTGCTCACTAGCACTTTGCAATTGCCAAAGCCTAAGGATAAACATTAACACTGACTCCAAATATGCTTTATTGGTATTACATGCCCATGGAGCTATTTGGAAGGAAAGGGGATTGCTGTCAAGCCATAACTCCCCAATCAAATATGGGTCTAAATTACAAGACCCTCCATATGGCTATACTAAGGATGGTGTATATCAAATCTGGGATACATATCTGTGGCTTACACCCACGATTGGACAGCTCAGTCAGAAGGCTGGGAACAAAGGAATCATACAAGTGGTACTTGGGCAAATAACACATGATGTCTAGGATGGCTCACTAGAAATGTGTTCCCAAATAATAGTACTTCAGGCTACTGACTGGTTTGCTACTGACTGGGCAAGGCGACCTGGCATCAGATGGCCAGCTCCAAACGGAACCCACTGGATATGTGGAACCAACCTGTGGCCCTGGCTTCCTCCAGGGTGGATAGGTCGCTGTACTTTAGGATTTGCCTTTATTCATGGGCGCATTACTAAAACCATTACAACTCCAGCTAATCTCCCCAACTTGAAACAAAGATGGACACGATCTGTTTTAAATGGTATGATCACTTAGCATCCATTTTTGTTCCATCTGCGGGACTAGAGAATGTCATGTGGCATGTAGAAGCCCTTAATAAATATACTACAAAGGCACTCAATGATTCACTAAATGGCATCTCCCTACTTAATACCGAAGTGTCACAGATACGCAGGGCAGTCCTACAAAATAGGATGGCCTTATATGTCCTGACAGCAGCCCAGGGTGGCACATACGCAATTATCAAGACAGAATGTTGTGTGTACATCCCAGACTATCACAAAAATGTCACAGGACTAATAAAGGATATGAATGCCCAGATTAAGGCTCTACAAGGTCCCTCTCTCTCTTTTAGTGATTGGTTAAGTTCCTGGCTTGGAGAAGGGCTATGGCCAAATCTCCTTTTCGGGCTTTTTATTCTTATCGCCTTATTAACCTTAATATGTTGCTTTGCTTCATGTTTCTCTACTTGGTGCAGAGACTCCATTGCTACAATGACTACACCACGACAGATGATCCTTGTCGCGTGTGAGGACACCTCTTCACTATCAGCGCTGGATTCAGCTGCCTCCACCTTTCCTAACTCCTTTATACATTCCTACCCTGATCAATATTGACCCCAGTAGGTAGGGACAGCTCTACATCCCTATTCAGCATGAAGAAGTTATAGAAGATGAGACCTTCCACCTTCAACCACCTTAAAGATTTAAGGGTCAAAGTTGTTCAGGGGGGAATGAAGGAGCAGGAGGCTGGCTGAGGACAAAGCAAAAGCTGGCGCCTTGCACCCCCCCCCTTCACCCGCTCCCCTCCATGTGTGTAGCATTCCTCAGGCACCCCTGACTGCCATAAAACGATAAATAGTTAACTTGCAGAGATCACAGTCCTGCAAGGTAGGAGTCTCCCTTGGTTTGCAAATGTCCTTGAGATTTACAACAAAGAAGTTACCTTATCAATAGCCCTAATGTCACCCTCCCCTCCATGAAAAACCGAAGGAGGCGGAGGTAGAAGGAAAAGTAAATAAAATTAAATTTCTTCTAAACCTAAATCTCATTAACAAGGATGCTTGATAGCAGGAATGTAACATTCCACCACGAGACTCCCAGTTGTCTTTACTTGATAGTAACCAGGCCTTCAATATCCTGATAGTGCTTTTTTCGCGTGGGCTAACCGGCCAGTTCTGCTTCTGTAAGATTGCTTTGTCTGCTTTCACACGCAGGTCCCCTGACCCAATCCACTGACGCCAAGTATGCCTGTTCAAACTATCAATCAATCAGCTCAGCCCCACCCGAAACTTGTTTGTACCTGTCTATAAAAATCCTGCACCGACCCAGCTCCGGACCTCTCGGCGTTATGGGCAACGAGCGGCGCAGAGGTCCAGGTTTGAACCTGCAATAAACGACCCTTGCTGCTAGGCTTTGACTCACGTCTCTGGTGGTCTTTTAAGGTGGGGGTAATATTCAGTTGGCATTTCAAAATCACCCCAACTCTTTCCATGAACAGCATGACTGTCTTTGCTGAGAGTAGATCTGTTTTTCAGTACTTCAATGTGTGAGGACTCACAATTGACATGAACCGCTTTCAGCAGTTTTCTAACAGCCAGCCTCATTTCTATCTATACAGCAAAGTAATTTTAGATCAAGAAGGTCATCAGAGCTGCCAAGTGCATTTTATTTTCTGCATTGACTCTGGTTGGTTGGTAGATGGTACTTGGTGTGTGGTGAAAAAGATTGTGGTGCCTTGTACAGGATTGTGATGCCTGGTGCAGAAAGAGTTTGGGGACCATGTAGCTCTGTATCTTCCCTGAGATCAAGAGCACTGAGTAGTAGTGGCATGAGCCCCCAAGTATTTCTTGACTTAATTTGTTTATTAGATAAGAACTCTAGTCTCATTTAAGCAAAATAACTTGTTCCAAGTCACCTGACTAGTTAGTGGCAGAGCCAGGATTAAGTCTGTTTTCAGATGCCTATACTGATTTTCATTCTTCTCTTTTACTCCAGTTCAGATCAAAAGTGCTTCCTTGGGGGATGCCTGGGTGACTCAGTGGGTTAAGCCTCTGCCTTTGGCTCAGGACATGGTCTCAGCATTCTGGGATCAAGCCATGCACTGGGCTCTCTGCTCTGCAGGGAGCCTGCTTCCCCCTCTCCCTCTGCCTCTCTGCCTACTTCTGATATCTTTCTCTCTCTCTCTCTCTCTGTCAAATAAATAAATAAATAAATAACTCTTTTTTTGTTGTTGTTTTAAAGTTCTTCCTTGGTACCAAAGACACTGTGCAATTTTGTCCCTGGTTCCCATTAGGAATCTTTCATTCCGAGTAGTCCATTCCTTCAGATAGACCTGGTGTGTTTTCATGTCTTCATATTTGTTTATACTATGCACACTTATGTACACCATTCTTCCCCTCAATTTGGTCAGTCACAGTCCTGAACATCCTCTGAGAATGAGATCTGTCCTACCTCCTCTATTACATACATCCAGACCACAGTGATCTCTCATTTTTCTGAATTTGTTTTTAATAAGCTGTCACTTAACATAAATTTCTTTGCCAGTAAAAAGGTAGGGTGGAAGAGTGGGAGGGAGCAAAACAGGGAGAAGGAGATGAGAGAGAGGGAGAAACATTTGATATAAACAACGGTATTTAGAATTATAGATTAGAGATTATTAAAATAAAATGAAATTATAGATTATTAGAGAAGGGATCTTAGACTAATTTAGTCCAATCTCTTCATTTTACAAATGAAGAAACATGTTCAGGCTCTCCATGCATGGCTATTTCCTTGAACCACTTGTGGCATTCAATGTCTATGATGAGGGAGCAGGAGGCTGGCTGAGGACAAAGCAAAAGCTGGCGCCTTGCACCCCCTCTTCACCCGCTCCCCTCCATATGTGTAGCATTCCTCAGGCACCCCTGATCGCCATAAAACGATAAATAGTTAACTTGCAGGGATTGCAATCCTGCAGAACAGGAATCTCCCTTGCTCTACAAGATGTCCTAGAGACCTAAACAGGGAGGTTACCTTATCAATAGCACAAATTTCCAGAGGCAAATAACTCTTGGTTCCTGAAGCCCTAATGTCCCCCTCCCACCCTAAACTGGAGGAGACTGGGGTAGAAAGGAATGTAAATGATAGCCAGATCATAATGCCCCACCAAGAATCTCCCAATTATCTTGATGTTAATGCCTGACCTAAAGACGACATTGATCAGGCCATAAGGGCAAAGACTCCCCCCGGCACCTTGTAGGCCCTCCCTAGCATGTGAGAACTCTGTTGAAACCTCCCATCCCTTCACCACCTCCCCCCAACCGTGGGGTATATAACATGCCTACCCTCACAACCCGGGGCAGCAGCTCTTCCTGCCCACGGGTCCTGTCCCCGTGCTTTAATAAACCACCATTTTGCAACAATGACGTCTTAAGAATTCTTTCTTTAGTCGTCGGCTCCAAACCTCCTCACCCCACCGAACCTGACTTAGGTTCTGGGACTTCATCATCTACACAGCAATAGGAAAGCAGAGATGACAGCTGTTTGATTAATTTGATTATTATAAGAGGTATACAGAAAACTTTCTGGACAGAAGCTACCTGAAAACATAGTGACCAGTATGTTGCTCAGTGACCTTGTCTATGTGTGTCTAAACTGAGAATATTACTGGGGGTTAAAATCTTGGCAGGAGGGATTAAGATTAATGCTCTTTGAGTGTTCACCATATGGAAGACACTGTGCTAAACACTTCATAAATATACCTTCCCTTCCTTAGCCATGTACACATGGAAACTTAATGAATTAATCCACTACATGATATTAAGAGATATAGGGTACAGAAAGCTGAGTGGAAGTGCCTAACATTGCCATTGGATCCCCTAGAACAGTGGCTCCCAAAATGGGATTCTGATTCGAATCAGGTGGGGGATCATTTAAAAATATTCCCAACCTATCCCCACCTCCCACACTCCACCAGAGATGGAGTCAAAATCCCTGGGAACATCTCCTGGGAATCTGTTTGTTTGTTTTTAAAGCTCCCCATGCGGTTGTGAGGCTGAAGACTTCACTCCTAGAGGGAAAGCATATGGGTGGATACAATTTTTATTTATTTTATTATTATGTTAGTCACCATACCACACATCATTTGTCTTTGATGTAGTGTTCCATGATTCATTGTTTGTGTATAACACCCAGTATTCCATGTAATACATGCCCTCCTTAATACCCATCACCAGGCTAACCCATCCCTCCACCCCTCTGAAACCTTCAGTTTATTTCCCAGAGTCCAGAGTCTCTCATGGTTTGTCTCCCCTCTGATTTCCCCCACCTTCATTTTTCCCTTCCTTCTCCTAACTTCCCCCATGCTATTCCTTATAGTTCCACAAATAAGTGAGACCACATGATAATTGACTTTCTCTGCTTGACCTATTTCATTTAGCATAATCTCCAGTTCCAACCATGTTGATGTAAAAGTCGGATATTCATCCTTTATGATGGCTGAGTAGTATCTCATTGTGTATATGAAGCACATCTTCATTATCCATTCATCTATCGAAGGGCATCTCAGCTTTTTCCACAGTTTGGCTGTTGTGGACATTGCAGCTATGAATATTGGTGAAGTGGCCCTTCTTTTCACTACATCTCTATTTTTGGGTTAAATACCCTGTAGTGCAATTGCTGGATAATAGGGTAGCTCTATTTTTAACATCGTGAGGAGCCTTCTTAATGTTTTCCAGACTGGATGTACCAGCTTGTATTGCCACCAACAGTGGAAGAGGGTTCACGTTACTCCACAACCTCTCCAACATTTGTTGTTTCTTGCTTTGTTGATTTTTGCCATTCTAACTGGTGTAAAGTGGTATCTCAGTGTGGATTTGACTTGAATTTCCCTAATGGCTAATGATGATGAACACTTTTTCATGTGTCTGTTAGCCATTTGTATGTCTTCTTTGGAGAAGTGTCTGTTCATGTCTTCTGCCCATTTTTTTACTTGATAATATGTTTTTTGAGTGTTGAGTTTGATGAGTTCTTTATAGATCATGGATATAGATCTTTAAATATCTTGGATCTTTGTCCATAGTGGCATTTGCAAATATCTTTTCCCATTCCGTGAGTTGCTTCATTGTATTTTGACTATTTCCTTTGCTGTGCAGAAGCTTTTGATCTTGAAGAAGTTCCAGCAGTTCATTTTTGCTTTTGTTTCTCTTGCCTTTGGAGATGGATCTTGAAAGAAGTTGCTGTGGCTGATGTCAAAGAGGTTACTGCCTATGTTATTCTCTAGGATTTGGATGGATTCCTGTCCCACATTAAGGTCTTTCATCCATTTTGAGTTTATCTTTGTGTATGGTGTAAGCAAATGGTTGAGTTTCATTCTTCTGTATGGGGCTATCTAATTCTCCCAGCACAATTTATTGAAGAAACTGTCTTTTCTCCAATGGATATTTTTTTCTGCTTTATCCAACATAAGTTGCCCATAGAGTTGAGGGTCCATATCTGGGTTCTCTATTCTGTTTCATTGGTCTATGTGTCTGTTTTTGTGCCAGTACCATGCTGTCTTGGTGATCACAGCTCTGTAATATAGCTTGAAATCAGACAATGTGATGCCCCACCTTCGTTTTTCTTTTTCAACATCTCCTTGGTTATTCAGGGTCTTTTCTGGCTCTATACAAATTTTAGCCTATCACTTTTCTGGTTCTTTCACCTCTTCTCTTTGTTCATGAAGGTCTGGAATGGTGTTCCAGAACCAATCTTAATTTCCCAATTGAAGAGTTCTGTGAATATATCTATGTAATTGGATGGATTTGGGTTTGAGTCCTTGTTAAGTATCTATAACTCTGAAAGTGAAATTAACCAGTGTACTTAATGTAAATACAGATTTATCTCCCATCTGCTCTTCTTAGCTATCTTCATTCTGGTTTCCAGTTTTCTAAGAATCTCAGCACTTACTCATTCCAAATGGCAGGTGCAGAGAGGACTAGAAATATTGAATAGTGCACACTGCGATTGTTATGCCCTCCTTGACTTATGGCATTGCTGTTGTAGGTGAGTCCTATACAACTACCTGGAAGCATGTCCACTTAGCAGTGGTGCTATTCTTGGACCAGACCCTGTACTATATTCAGTGATACCCCACACTGTTTACCAAGAGCAGCTCTTTTAATTAATGTTAAGCTATTTTTCCCATCAGGGATGCCACAATGTCATGCAAGCTGAGTTCCCTTAGCACACCCATCAGGCACACACTCACTGCCCAGTCAGCAGTTCCCTAACTTCCCTGAGCCCCTGATGATGAGCTCAGGCCAACAGCCCTGCTGCCCCATTCATTTTGAGCTCTTGACTAGTCTGCTGTGTCAAGTTCCCATAACTTTTGTTCTGAAGGTCAGGGACTAGGCCTGATTCCTTCTCTCTCAAAAGACCCTCAGGCTCTTGTCAATTGGTTCATCCCCTTCCCAGAACTCTTTATACTCACAGCCCAGGGAGCTTTCTCAACTGCACACACATGGTCCTGTTACACTCTCACAATGGGACAATGGGTGCTTACAGGCTATATGTTTTAAAACATAGTGACCATTAACCAACCATATTATTTTATCATGTTGTGGCTGCAGTGATCTCAGGCTGCTGGTATTATATTCTGTGTAACTCTCTCCTTTCACATGTGGGCAGAACATAATGACTCACTTCTGATGATGGAATATGGTAAGACTTATGGAATATCACTTCTGAGGTTAGGTTACAATGACCTGGTGGCTTTTATCTTGGCATCTCACCCTTTATCTCACTCACTTGGCTGGAAATAAGGTAGCTGCCATGTTGTGAATAGCTGTGGGAAGAGACTTCTATGTGAAGTAAGTGATTATTTCAGTCAACAGTCTGCCAACAATGACATGACTTAACTTGAAACTGGGTCCTCTTCCAGTTGAACCTTGACAGGACCACAGTTTCAGCCAACACTTTGAATGCAGCCTGTGAGAGACCTTGAACCAGGGTTACCCAGCTAGGCTGTGCCTAGATTCCTGACTTACAGACTCTGTAAGATGATAAATATGTTTTAATCTACTCTGTTTTGGGGTAATTTTTTAATGTAGCAATAGATATTATGCTATCACTGTAGATCTAAGGAGTGTTTGGAGAGGCAGTTGGCAGCTTATTTTTACACTTCCCCTACCTACCCAGGTTAAAGTCTGCATATCACAGTTTGCTCTCTATGTTAATAAGCAGCCCATTAGAGCTATGTAATTGTACACAAGGCATTTAATCTTCTTGGCCCTCCATTCTTCATCTATAAAATGGATGGATTATTATATAATAATACCACCTTCACAGATTCAGCACATCGGAGATGCCAAAAAAGTAGATGATTCTCATTCTTTCTTCCTTCTTCTTAGTATAAGTTATGATTATGATAAATTCTCCAGAGAATTATTATACAACCAACACATATTTCTTAATTATTTAAGAGACTGGGTACTGAATGATTTATAGCATGTATTAGATTAAATTATATGAAATTGACATTTTTGTAGGTCAAAGGTATTCACTGTTGTCTCCCTAGTATCTGTACAATGCCTTGCTCATAGAAGGAAAGTTATTGACTGAATTCTTTGTATTAGATTGTAAAAACTAGCTGTCTACTGGAAAACTCCTGGGTATTCTTCAAGACACAGTCAAATTTTGTAACACCTGTGAAGCTTCCTTATCTGTACAACTGTTCTCTCTTCTAGTTTATGATACTCTCCATCCACTGATCACATTGTTGCTATATTTATCAGCCTCCTTCATTGTCTTCATTCAATATTTTAAGACATTACCTATTAGCTTCCTTTAGGACAGATGACAAGTCTTGTTGTCATATCCTCTTGCCTCTCCCCTCATCTTCCTAGTGTAGTTGGATGATATTTTCTGGTTATATTCATATTCAGTGTTTGTATTATAACAAAAGAGTTGAATATTCACTGCTGAACCACAATGTATGCTAGTATTATTGCTTCTTTCTTTTTATCATGTTTTATTTTCCAGGACTTAATAAATCTCTTTTTTAAACAATGAATGCTGGAACACTAAAAAGAAATGAAAAAAAATGTTGCTTTGGAGTCTCCCATTCTACATTCAAATGTTCCCATGGTTTTCAATGATTCAGTGGTTCTAGTGTGGGTACAGTCCGTCTCTAGTGCTCTGTTTCCAGTTTGAAGGATGGATGCTCTCCTGGGACTTCCTTCACTTACACCTGTGTAATTCCTTTTCTGGCTGGAGCTCTTCATTCTTAAACCTCGTTATTCTCCTTCTACAGTGTACACCTTTGTTTTGGTGGAGCATATCCTCCAGTATGAGAAAGCATGCATGAAGAGTAATTTTTAGTTTTTACTTTTCATATCTGAAAATATCTTTATTGTTCTCTCACACTTGGCCTATATAGTTGTATAGAAAATTCTGGGTTAAAAATAATTTTCTTTCATTGCTCTGCTTTCCTCTATAATTCATGGTTACTGTTGAGAAGTTCAATCTCCTTTTGATTCTTGTGCTTTATATACGAACTTTTCTTCTCCTTTAATACATTGTACAGTTTACTTGAATCCTTTCTTATAAGGGACTCATCTCTCATAATGAGAAACTTTAATTATTTCTTATTTGTTTGACAACTTCCTCCTCTTTGTTTCCTCTCTTCTCCATGAAGCTGCCGTAAAATTTCTTACATGTATGTAAGAACATACTGGGTTGATCTTGAGTTTTGTTTTCTCATCTCCTTGAAGGGAAGACTTCATCCTGACTTCAGATTTGAGGAAGACCCTTACTGTAGTCCCACAATTATCAATAAAACATAACACCACATATGCTCACCAAGAAAACTGTTTTTATACTCTTGTCAGAAAATAAGACATGAGTGAGGGGACCCACACTGGTTTGTGTGGGGCTCCCTTGCTTATGCACAGTTACTGCCAAGCTCTGGGCTCAGACTCACCATGGGCAGTAAATATCATGCTTGATATTTTTTCCACCATATGAGTAGGCTGGCAAGATCTTGACTTCAGAGTTGAGAGACCAGAACATGGCTGGAGGTAAGGAGTTACCCAGTGATCTTTCCAGAGAGGCCTGGCAAATATGTATGATGAGATGGAGAACTGTGATGCCCGTTTGAGAAAAGAAATGAAACAATTTCCTTCGGCTTCATACATTTCTCACTGGCAAAAATTTTTTCCCCACTTAACCTGAGCAAAGTCATCTTGATTCTTTATATCACTTCTGTATGAATAAACCATGAATAATGTATTAAACACTGGATTTGCATACAGATCATTTCCTGAAGATGCTGCATCTTGAAGATAACATAAATATGTGGTACTCTTTAAATATATGTAATGATTTATCTTCAGTTACCTTGAAACAAGTGATACACTCTGAGTTAAGAAACTAGATAAACCTTTCCTCATTCATTCATGGCAACAATCTATTTCTTAATAGAATAAGTTTCTTGATCATGCCAGAATAGGGAAAAAAGCTATGGTTACCTGGAAGGATTTAAAGGCTCTGATTATTATTATAAATATTTGGAATGCAATAAGCCTCATAAAATTAAAACAAAAATTGAAATGCTTTAAGGATGTGTATTGATGATAAATTAGCACTTCCTTATTATTTTCTTATTTTAACTACATTTTCCACAGACAACCAATATTTAAAATGGAACAGTAGATTGCTAAATTATTTAACTACTGTTAATATTTAAAAATCCATGGCATTTGAGAAGAGATGTAACCCAGGAAATGTAAAACTATACAAGGTTATTTTTTTTAAATATTTGATTTATTTGTTTGAAAGAGAGAGAGTGCACAAGTTGGGGCAAGGGGCAAAGGAAAAGGGACAAACAGCCTTCCCTCTGAGAGGGGAGCCTAATGCAGGGCTGGATCCCAGGACCCAGAGATGATGACCTGAGCTGAAATTAGATACGTAACCAATTGAGTTACTGAGGTGCCCCATAAAATACTACATTATGCTAAATTTCAAACTCCCTTTCCCAGAATGAACATCTGGAAATTTACAGGTGAAGGTTTCCACCTTCCTTTTGTGATTGTTTAGGTGCATATGATTTAATCATTTCCTTTATCACTCTTTCCATGAATTTTTTTTCTTTAATTTGATACAGTTCAAACTACTATAGTGGTGTGTGGAAAGGACAGTGAGTTAGAGTAACATGAAGAAGAAAGAGAGGAAAAACAGCAACTTTCTAGATACGAGGAAAGGTAAGTAAATAGAATAGCTTTTCATTGACATTTCATTGTCCTCAGATTATGTGTCTCTCCAATTGGTAAAAGAGGAAGAGCTTAGATATGATGCTTTTCATAGTCTGTACAAGATCTACAGATTTGGTGCCATTCTATAGCATAGGTATTTGATACAATTGCTGATTTGTGAACTTTATGATCTTAGGGGAGTTTTTTTTTTTGTTTTTTGTTTTTTGTTTTTTAAAGATTTTATTTATTTATTTGACAGACAGAGATCACAAGTAGGCAGAGAGGCAGGCAGAGAGAGAGAGAGGGAAGCAGGCTTCCTGCGGAGCAGGGAGCCTGATGTGGGGCTCAATCCCAGGACCCTGAGATCATGACCGGAGCCGAAGGCAGCAGCCCAAACCACTGAGCCACCCAGGCGCCCCCCTTAGGGGAGTTTTAATTCAAGTTTTCATTTTCATTCTAAAATCACAAAATTTTGGTGCAAGAAGGTACTGTGGTCATCACTGAATCCCACCCTCCTTTTGCTAACAGGCCACCTAGGAGTGGAGAGATGAAATTACTTGCTCAACATTATGCAACAAATCTGAGCAGAATCATGCCTAGTGCCCACCTCCTCCAAATTCCAGTCCAGGGTTTTTTCACTGTGCTCTGCTACTTCTTGAAGTCTTGGATTTCTGGCTGGGGAATGAGTGTAAACTTTGCTGAGGAAAGTAAATCTACATATTATAGGAATTTATTTCATGATGTTCCAACTAAAATAGGTGGGTGTATGTATCTATGATCTTTGAATTTGATGTGTGTTGTTACAACTTTCTTTTTTTTATTATACTAAAGTAAATTTTATTTCTATACTTGCAAATTTAATATAATTTTCACTAAACTCCATCAGTTTGTGTGTGAATATGAACACTTTCAAGTTGACAACAGAATTGATAAATACATGCGAATGCCAAAGTAGCTCAAAGAAAATTCACAATTCATAAAATGAGGATATTTACATTAGGAGATATCAAAACTTATAACAAAATACAATAATTGATTGTTGTATTGGTATAAGTATAGACTGAAGCAATAAATTAAGCTTTCTTTTGATATATTAAGTTGTTCTAAAACTTAAAATATATGGAGAGAGTCAATTATCATATGGTTTCACTTATTTGTGGAGCATAATAAATAACACGGAGGACAAGGGGAGTTAGAGAGGAGAAGGGAGTTGAGGAAAATTGGAAGGGGAGGTGAACCATGAGAGACTATGGACTCTGAAATACAATCTGAGGGTTTTGAAGGGATGGAGGGTGGGAGGTTGGGGGAACCAGGTATTAAGGTATTAGAGAGGGCACAGATTGCATGGAGCACTGGGTGTGGTGCAAAAACAATGAATATTGTTATGCTGAAAAGAAATAAAAAACTTAAAAAATATATATAGAGAGAATTCCTTTCAAATAAAATGTCAATAATAGGTAAAAGTAAAGGTAAGAGGCAGACAAGGAACAAGTGTGAGGGAGGCAGATGTTCTTAAGCCAGGCACTTTACTTTTCTCCTTACTTTGGCCAGTCACTGAATCTCATGTAGGGGCAGAACTCACTGTCATTTTACACATAACCCCAGTTGGGTATATGTGTGGGAAAGAAGTCAATCCCTAACTGAGGCATAGGTTATATGTGCAGGAAGTGACTCTTCCAGGAAGATAAGCAGTGTGCCCTCACCTGACTGCTAGAGCTAAAAGGTAATTTCATAACCCTTGCTCAATATCTGTATATAGTACTCTGACTATTCAAAAGTTTCCACAGACATGGGATGTTTATGGAAGACACCTCAGCCTCTGGCTTTTGGAGTACTTTTTCTTGTGTTCTTTGACCAAATTAACCCTTGTGTTATCTGTTCCAGTGGTTGATTACAATAGAGACAAATCAGTTGATTTTAGTCCTTCAGCGGTCTGATTTGTCTTAATGAATCATATTTGGTTAACATACTAGCAACTGTGAGGAAAAGCAAAGAATCCCAAAGAAAGAACAGAGAATATTCAGAAACACAAACAGCAAATTAAGTGATATTGGATGAGCTCTAGTCTTGTAAGTTTTTCTCATTATTATTTTTTGAGTTTTTTGTTTTATTGAAGTATAGTTGACACAAGGTTACTTTAGTTCCAGATATATAAATTAGTCATTTGACAACTCTATATGTTATGCTATTGATCACCAAAGGTGAGGACCATCTGTTACCATTTGGTGCTATTACAATGTTATTGACTACTTTTTTGGATATAATTTACATATAACATTGTAAGTTTAAAGTGTACAATACACTACTGGGTATTTACCCCAAAGATACAAATGTAGTGAAAAAAAGGGCTATATGTACTCTACTTTTCATAGCAGCAATGTCCACAATAGCCAAACTGTGAAAAGAGCCAAGATGCCCTTCAACAGATGAATAGATAAAGAAGATGAGGTCCATATATACAATGGAATATTACTTAGCCATCAGAAAGGATGATTACCCAACATCTGCATCAACAGAGATGGAACTGGAGATTATGCTGAGTGAAATAAGACAAGCAGAGAAAGTCAGTTATCATATGGTTTCACTTACTTGTAGAACATAAGGAATAACATGGAAGACATTAGGAGAAGGAAAGGAAAAGTGAAGGAGGGGAAAATCAGAGGGGAAGATAAACCCTGACAGGCTGTGGACTCCAAGAAGCAAACTGAGGGTTTTAAGGAGAGGGTGGGTGGAGGGATGAGTGAGCCTGGTGGTGGGTTATTAAGCAGGGCACATATTGCATGGAACACTGGATGTTACATGTAAAGGATGAATCTTGGAAGACTATATAAAAAATGGAGCATAACAAATATCATGGAGGACATGGGGAGTTGGAGAGGAGAAGGGAGTTGGGGGAAATTGGAAGGGGAGGTGAACCATGAGAGACTACGGACTCTGAAAAACAATCTGAAGGGAATGAAGTGGTGGGGGGGTGCGAGGTTGGGGTACCAGGTGGTGGGTATTATAGAGGGCACAGATTGCATGGAGCACTGGGTGTGGTGCAAAAATAATGAATACTGTTATGCTGAAAATAAATAAATTTAATTTTTAAAAAATGGTGTACTGCATGGTGACTAATACAACACAATAAAAAATAAAGTGTACAATATGTTGCTTTGATACATTTGTATATTGCAATATATTAAAATAGTCCCACCTTATCCCTGAGGGATACACTCCAAAACCACCAGTGAATGTGTCTATTTTCAAGCTTTAAATAAAATATATCATAGAAACTCTGCAAGGGTATTTAAAACATAATCCCCTTTACTTATTAAGATCATATAAGGCAGATCTTTTGGAACAAATATTATATTTGTATATCTGTTATATAGAGAGAGATTAGCTTATATCTATAGAAATTATCTTAAAGCCAAATGATAAACTATTGTTTTGTAAGTAACTCTTAATTCTTGATTGTGCACTGACAAGTTCATTCTGATTTGAGGTACATTGTCCCAAAAAATTGGATTCTACTTTACTAAGATCAAACATCTTTTTTAAGAAAGGTGATTTATGAGATAATGGGGAAGGTCTTCTACTTAAAATTATTTGTTCTGTATGATTTGAACTTGCTTCATTTCTGTTTTCCTGCCTTAATTGTTCTTCATGAAGCTTGATTTCTGCTAACAAACCAGTCTTTTAGCAAATAAGACCAGGATGCAAGGTAGACTACTGCTCATGTTAGTGAGGAGAACAACCTTTTTTACCAATGGGCAGAAAGTTGAGCAGTAAGTCAGTAGGAACATTGGAAGGGAAAAAGCTAATTTCTAAATATGAAAGACAATGTCCCACGTGAAAAGCCAATTTTGGTAAGGCATCAAAAAGGGGATGGTGGAAATAGTTGAGAGGTTGACTTTGAGCTAGTGAGGAATGAGTGATAAAATTGAGCACCTGAATTTACAGAAGAACAAAAGAGGGCAGAGCCAAGAAATAAGCGTGCAGCAAAGGCAAAATTAGAAATGTTAGATTTTAAGTCTTGACAATGATAATGTAAATATCTATAAAAATCTGGAATTATCTTCTTTTTTTTAAGATTTTATTTATTTATTTGACAGACAGAGATCACAAGTAGGCAGAGAGGCAGGCAGAGAGAGAGGAGGAAGCAGGCTCCCTGCCGAGCAGAGAGCCTGATGTGGGACTCGATCCCAGGACCCTGAGATCATGACCTGAGCCGAAGGCAGCGGCTTAACCCACTGAGCCACCCAGGCGCCCCTGGAATTATCTTCTTGATGTTTTAATTATACTTTTTAAAATGTTGAGATTCACATGTACTTTTAATCAATAATTTAGAGAGATCCTGCATACCCTTTACTGAGTTTTCTCCAATAGTAACATAAAGCAAAGCTCTTCACATTGGGATATTGACATTGATACAGTCAAGATACTGAAAAATTCTGCCACCACAGGATCCCTCATGTTGCCCTTCTATAACCACACCCACTCCCATCTTACTCTCATCCCCTACCGAACCTCTGACAGCCACTAATCTATTTCATTACAATTATTTTGCCATTTTGAGAATGTTACCTATACATACATTTTGATTCTTTTGGGATTAACTATTTTCTATTTTTATTTTATTTTATTTCTTTACAGTGTTCCAGAATTCATTGTTTATGCACCAATCCAATTCATTGTTTATGCTCCATGCAATATGTGCCCTCCATAATACTCATCACCAAGCTCACCTAACTGTCCATCCCCTTCCCCTCCAAAACCCTCAGTTTCTCAGAGTCCACAGTCTCTCATGGTTCATCTCCCCCTCTGATTTCCCCCAACTCCCTTCTCCTCTCCATCTTCCAATGTCCTCTGTGTTATTCCTTATGCTCCACAAGTAAGTGAAACCATATGATACTTAACTCTCTCCGCTTGACTTATTTCACTCAGCATAATCTCCTTCAGTCCCATCCGTGTTGGTACAAAAGTTGTATATTCATCCTTTCTGATGGAGGCATAATACTCCATAGTGTATATGAACTGTATCTTCTTTATCCATTCATCCGTTGAAGGGCATCTTGGTTCTTTCCACAGTTCGGTAACTACTATGAACATTGGGGTACATATGGCCCTTCTTTTCACTACATCTGTATCTTTGAGGTAAATACCCAGTAGTGTAATTTCAGAGTCATAGGGAAGCTCTACTTTTAATTTCTTAAGGATTCTCCACACTGTTCTCCAAAGTGGCTGCACCAACTTGCATTCCCACCAACAGTGTAAGAGGGTTTCCCTTTCTCCACATCCTCTCAAACACATGTTGTTTACTATCTTGTTAATTTTTGGCCATTCTAAGTGGTGTAAGGTGGTATCTCAATGTGGTTTTGATTTCAATCTCCCTGATGGCTAATAATGATGAACATTTTTTCATGTGTTTGTTAGCCATTTGTATGTCTTCTTTGGCGAAGTGTCTGTTCATGTCTTCTGTGCATTTTTTGACAAGATTATCTGTTTTGTGTGTGTTGAGTTTGAGGAGTTCTTTATAGATCCTGGATATCAGCCTTTGTCTGCAGTGTCAATTGCAAATATGTTCTCCCATTCCATGGGTTGCCTCTTTGTTTTGTTGACTTTTTCCTTTGCTGTGCAGAAGCTTTTGATCTTGAAGAAGTTCCAGCAGTTCATTTTTGCTTTTGTTTCTCTTGCCTTTTGGAGATGGGTCTTGAAAGATGTTGCTGTGGCCAATGTCAAAGAAGTTACTGCATATGTTCTCCTCTAGGATTTGGATGGATTCCTGTCCCACATTAAGGTCTTTCATCCATTTTGAGTTTATCTTTGTGTATGGTGTAAGCAAATGGTTGAGCTTCATTCTTCTGTATGGAGCTATCTAATTCTCCCAGCACAGTTTATCGAAGAAACTGTCTTTTCTCCAATGGATATTTTTTTCTGCTTTATCCAACATAAGTTGCCCATAGAGTTGAGGGTCCATATCTGGGTTCTCTATTCTGTTTCATTGGTCTATTTGTCTGTTTTTGTGCCAGTACCATGCTGTCTTGGTGATCACAGATTTGTAGTAAAGCTTGAAATCAGGCATCGTGATGCCCCAATTTTGTGTTTCTTTTTCAACATTTCCTTAGCAATTTGGGGTCCCTTCTGGTTCCATACAAATTTTAGGATTGTTTGTTCCAGCTTTTTGAAAAATTCCAGTGGAATTTTGATTGGGATGTCATTGAAAGTATAGATTGCTCTGGGCAGTATAGACATTTTAACAATGTTTATTCTTCCAATCCATGAGCAAGGAATGGTCTTCCATCTTTTTGTGTCTTCTTCAATTTCTTTCATGAGTGTTCTGTAGTTCCTCGAGTACAGATCCTTTACCTCTTTGTTTAGGTATTCCCAGGTGTCTTATGGTTCTTGGTGCTATAGTTAATGGAATTGATTCTCTAATTTACCTTTCTATATTTTCATTGTTAATGTATAAAAAAAGAAACTGATTTCTGTATGTTGGTTTTGTATCCTGCCACATTACTGAGTTGCTGTATAAGTTCTGGTAGTTTGGGGTGGAGTCTTTTGGGTTTTCCATATAAAGTATCATGTCATATGAGAATAAAGAAAGTTTGATTTCCTCTTTGTCAATTTGAATACATATTATTTCTTTTTGTTGTCTGTTTGCTGTTGCTAGGACCTCTAGTACTATGCTGAACAACAGGGATAAGAGTGGAAACCTTGTCATGTTCCTGATCTCAAGGGAAGGCTGTCAGCTTTTCCCCCTTGAGTATGATGTTCACTGTGGGTTTTTCATAAATAGAGTTCATGAAACTGAGGAATGTTCCCTCTATCCCTATACTTCAAATCGTTTTAATCAGGAACAGATACTGTATCTTGTTAAATGCTTTTTCTGCATCAATTGAGAGTAGTTATTATTTCACATTATCTATATACATATATAATGATATTGCATATTACATAAGTATTGCATATTATATATACATTGTATATTTTATATCTATATATGTATCTATCTATATATCTTATTAGTCTACTTTTATAATTATTTTATGAGTTCAAGCGAAGTGCGGAAACCTTACTTCATTTTATATCCTTTTTTCTCCCCATGTTTTATCTAATTGTCTTAACTACCTCCTTTAAACTATTTATTTAGAACCACATTAGACAATGCTTTATACACAGATAGATAGAAAGAGAGAAAGGATAGAGGGACAGAGGTAGAGAATAATCATCATCTTCTCCTTCTCCTTCTCCTTCTCCTTCTCCTCCTCCTCCTCCTCCTCCTCCTCCTCCTCCTCCTCCTCCTCCTTCTTCTTCTTCTTCTTCTTCTTCTTCTTCTTCTCTTCTTCTTCTTCTTCTTCTTTTCTTCTTCTTTAGAGAGAAAATCTTAAGCAGACTCCACATCTAATGTAGAGCCAATATGGGCCTTGATCTCACAACCCTGAGATCATTACCTGAGCTGAAATCAAGAGTTGGATTTTTTTTTTACTTTTATTCTTTTTTATTTCTTTTCAGTGTTCAAGCATTCATTGTTTATGCACCACACTCTTAACTAACTGAGCCACTCAGGTACCCCCACATTAAATAATGTGATAATTTTTCCTTAAAGTATCTAACATAGCTTAGAAAACTCAAGGGGAGAAGGAAAGTCTGTTGTATTTATCCATAAAATATTTTTGCTTACTGTATTTTTCTTCCTTCTTGTTGTTCCAAATACTTCATTTTTTCCTTTGTTTTTAGAGAACTTTGATTAGTCATTTTTTAGGTAAGGTCTGCTGGTGACATACCTTCAACTGAAAATGTCTTGACTTCCCCTCATTCCTAAAGTATATTTTCACTTCACATAGGATTCTGAGTTGATAGGTATTTTCTCTAAGAACTTGAAAAATGTGTCATTCTTTTTGACCCACCCCCCCTTTTTTTTAGTAACCTATTTTCATTTGAACTGTTTGTTACCTATAGGCAATGGTGTTTTTTTTTTTAATCTTGCTGCTTTGAACATTTTTTTCTTTGCCATTATTTTCAGAATTTTGACTATGAAGTGTCTTAATGTGGATCACTTTGGTTTTATTCTTTTCCAGGTTTACTCAACTTCTTGAATCTGTAGGTTATGTCTTTGCCCAAATACAAAGTTTTCAGCTGTTATTTCTTAGGGTACTTTCAGCCTCACTGTCTTCCTCTTCTTTGGGGGGGGACTCTAATGACATGATTATTAGATGTTTTGTAATAGTGCCACAGGTTCCTGAGACTCTGCATGGTCTTTTTCAGTCTATTTTTGTCTGTTTTTCAGACTGAGTAACTTCTATTAACATTTCTTCAAGTTTACTTATTCCTTTTTCTGTATCTTCCATTCTGCTTTTAACTCATCCATTGTGTTTAATTTCCATTATTGTGTTTTTCAGTTCTAATTATCCATTTTGTTCTTTGTATCTTCCATTTATTTGATGAAGCTTTCTGTATCTTTGCCAAGACCTTCAATCTTGTTTCATATAAGTGTATTTTTAATTTCCTGTTGAAACATTTTTATAATGGTTACTTTAAAGTTTGGTCATATAGCTCCAACATATCTGTCATCTCAGTGTTGTCATCTGTTGATTGTCTTTTCTCATTTTGAGATCTTCCTGGTTCTTGGTATGGTGAATGATTTTTGATTCAGCCTGGACATCTAGAATATTAATCATGAGACTCCAAATTTTATTTATACCTTCTGTTTTAACCAGGTGTTTCTAATACTGATGCATGAGAGAAGGGGGAGTGTTTATTACTGCCAGCTGAATATAGAAATGCCAGTTGACTATTTTGCCTCTACTGACACCCAAGATTTGCACTGGGGAGTGAGGCTTCTTTTACTATTAGGTAAGGGTGGAATTCTAGCTTTTCATTTGGCCTTCCGTGATATCCTCCTCTTATGGGTGTCTCATGTCCCCATGTAGCCTCCACTGACTCTATGAGGGAGTGTGGCTTTATTACTGCATGGAGGCAGTGAAAGTCCTGACTCTTTGCTATGCCTTTCTTAACATCACCACGGGGGTGTTGAAGAAGAACTGCCTCATAATAGCCAGTGGAAGTGGAAGTCCAGGTTCACGTTCATTCACTGCTGACATGGGTGGGTAGAGCCACAGTTCTTTCAGTAGGCTTAGGCTGAATAAAATGGCTAGTGTCTAAAATCTCTCATCTTGCTAAGCTGACCCTTCACTAGTCCTTGGTCCTCTGCCTGGAGAGAACTGACTTCTATTGGACTTCGTTTTTGTCTGAAACTTTTTGTGTTTCTGGACTGCCATCTTTTTCACCTTCACGTCTGAGATATATGAAGCAAAAAGAGAACCCAGGAAACTTGCCTGGGCTGTTCCTATGGTGCTGAGATCCCTAACTTCTCCTAACCTATTCTGCTTTCTTTTCTCCACATATTAGAGTATTTTATGTTTGCTTTATATGTAATATCCAGTGATTTTAGTTATCCTTAGAGGAAAGAATAGAGTAAAGCATAGTGACTCTGTCTTCCTGGAGGCAGAAATCTCCACTTTTTTTTTTTTTTCCAATGGTGCAGGTGTGTCTGTTGTCTTTCTCTACTAGGTTGGCTATTTCCCCTCTGCAGTAGTGACTTTCATTCCTCAAATCTGGGTAGAAATTATTAGGTTAGAAATTTTCTATTTGTTATGTGTTAAGGATTTACTATCATAGAGGATAGCTTTCTCTTCTTAATTTTAATCACTTTCTTGTGTCTGTGGAATGATGTCAATGGTATCCTCTTGTGACAAAGAAATCTTAAAGACTGTGAATAATGTATTACACTGTTTGGTTATATTTGGCTAACATGGAAATTTTATGTTTATAAAATGTTATTGCCTCTTAATGGATAAATGTATAAAAAAGATGTAGCAGTAGAAAGATAGTTTCACTCTCAATCAGCAGGGTTAGTCTAAAAGAAAATATGAGTGTACGTAGGTGATTCAGTTAGGTCTGGAAATAAACACTTTAGGTAAAGTGAAGATAACATTCATCTAAACTTACAGATTTTAATTTAGAGAGACTATTCCAGCTACTGCAGTTGAACTGATGGAATTTTTACTAAAGAAAATCTTCTAGTTTAATAAGTGAGTGTTGCCACCTAACTGAAAATTTTTGTGAGAATTGTATTTTTATTGGTATATGAATAAAATGACAGTATTAACATCCAGAATGTGAACATCTAGAATATGAACAAGAATGACCTATTCTTTGTAATCATAACCAAGCTGAAAAAGGATATGTGTACAACCCACATGTGAAATGTGGGATCTGATACTTTGAATAGGTGTAGGATGTCAGAAAATTTATTCCTCTTTACAATACTAAGGTTGAGGTTAAGGGTGTTTGTATGACTTGGCCAAATGTCACAAATGACTAAAGAGCAGAGACAGGATTCAAACCCAGCCCTGTGAGCTCCCAGCACATGGGCACTTCCTATTGTACCATGAAACTACTGTATGAAAAGAAATCTGAGCAACAGGGAAAAAATTTAATCACTGGAAGCTTTTAAATCTTGCCCGACAGATTTTTTTTTATTTTTTATTAACATATAATGTATTATTTGTTTCAGGGGTACAGGTCTGTGATTCATCAGTCTTACACAACTCGCCATAGCACACACCCTCCCAATGTCCATCACCCAGCCACCCTATCTTTTCCACCCTCCTCCCCTCCAGCAAACCTCAGTTTGTTTCCTGAGATTAAGAGTCTCTTATGGTTTGTCTCCCTCTATGATTTCATCTTTCTTTTTAAAGATTTTATTTATTTGACAAAAAGATAGAGAGTACAACTAGGCAGGGTGACAGGCAGAGGGAGAGGGAGAAGCGGGCTCTCCACCAAGCAGGAAGCCCAATGCAAGGCTCAATCCCAGGACCCTGGGATCATGATCTGAGCTAAAGGTAATCACTTAACCATCTGAGGCACCCAGGCACCTCTCTCTGGTTTCTTCTTGTTTTTCCCTCCCTTCCTCTATGATCCTCTGTCTTGTTTCTCAAATTCCTCATATCAGTGAGATCATATGATAATTGTCTTTCTCTGACTTAGTTCACATGGTATAATAACCTCTAGTTCCATCCACATTGTTGCAAATGGGAAGATTTGGGGTCTTTTTGATGACGGCATAGTATTCTATTGTATATATGTACCACATCCTCTTTATCCATTCATCTGTTGATGGACATCTATTGCTAGAAAGATAAAGCGAGAAATTATTGTAAAGGAATCATTGATTGATTATGGGTTGATAATATAAACATATTTTTATTGAATAATTAAGAAAGAAAAGAAGAAAAATGAACATGTCAAGATCTCTACAGTTTAATGTTTTAGAAAAGCACACCATCTATTTGCTTTGCACTTACTATTCATTAACCTGCCATGTGGGTCAGTTGCTTCTCCTTGCTAGGGGGCTGCCCTAGTTCTGCATCTAATTCATACTGAACTTTTCTTCTGTTGAACAAGAAGCTGGGTGAGGATTCCTCCTCTATTGTCTATTAGCTATGTGACTTGAGGAAATACATTAGTGTATTTTTACCTCAGTTTTCTTATTTGGGAAATGGAAATGTTAGAAGATTAGGTGAGAGCATAGTTACAAAATAAACGGTAAGCAGTTTGGTGGCTCCTCAAAAAATTAAAAATAGAATTATCACATGATCCAGAAATTCCATTTTTGGAATGAAAGCAGGGACTGGTGATATTTGATTAGCCATGTTTACTACAGCATTATTCACAATAGCCAAATGTCCATTGCTTGATGAATGGATAAACAAAATGTGCAATTTACATACATTGGAATATAGTTCTGCCCTAAAGAAGAAGAAAATTCTGATATATGCTACAACATAGATGAACCTTGAGGATACTATATTAAGTGATATGAATTAGTCACAAAGGACAAACACTGTATGATTCCACTTATATGAGTTACCTAGAGCAGCTAAATTCATAGAGACAGAAAGTAGAATGGTGGTTTTCAGAGGCTGGGGGAGGGGAAATGGGGAATTTTTTGCTTAATGAATAGAGTTTCAGTTTGGGAACAATGAAAAAATTTCTGGAGGTAGTTGGTAGTGATGGTAGCACAACAATGTGAATATACTTAATGCTGCTAAACTGTACACATAAAAATAGCCAAGATGGTAAATTTTATGTTATGTGTATTTTACCAGAATTTTTGAAAAGTACATATAGCAATCAATGGAGTGCTCAATAAAGGTTAAAATTACACTTAAAAACAATAATACATTTAATGATGATTGTCTGTCTCTGGAAAAGGTAAATGAATAGTTGGAGAACAAGTCTGTGAAGGGAACTTTTGTGTATTATTCTCCATTTCTTTAATTTGGAGCAAAGTATTATTCATCTTAATATACAAAAAACTAAAACAATAAAAAATAGAAATATGCATTTTGAGATAATTACCACTGTTTGCCACTGGGCCAGAGAAATCAGAAATAAATATATAATTTACAGAAAGGGAAATAAATTGGTTCTTAAACATATGAAAAAGGGTTTAACTTGATTTAAAATATTGAATTTATACTGAAAAGGAAATTGCTCCTCTACGATTATCAAGATCTGTTTGATAACACTCTTTTGCAATGCTCTAGTGAAAGAGATGCTCTCATACATGGCTAGTAAGGACATTGATCAGTATAATTATCTGGATAGCAATTTGTTTATAACTAAAAACATTAGGATGTATGGTGTCCCCCAAACTAATGTGACAAATATCACAATACTTGAGCCTGGCATCAGCCCAGGTGCCCACATTCAGAGCTTAAGAACTTCTATTTTACTCATTATTCCTCATGAGATTGGTAGTCTATCACCTGCTTGTTTTACATGCCATTTCCAAAAAGAAATACATAGAAAGGAAAGAATACCAGAGATGATATCCTTGTCAGCAACAAGAAGTGCCAGCTGACAGACAAATAGTAAAAGTTTTGGAAGTATATTCAAATATAGTAATTAATTAATATAATGTCACTGAAAAAGTGAGTGAATGAGCAAACTTTCAAGAACATTTATTATACAATTGATTTAACAGCAGTTCTTGTGAAAAGCATTGGATATTCTAGATATCTATGTGCAAAACATGAGTCAAAAATTAGAATTATACTAGGTTGAATAAACTCCTTTATTCAGTAATAGTTTAATGATTGTAAGAGACAGAATTAACCTTAGCAACCTTCAATGAGGGCATGTGTATATGCATAAAAAATGTACAGACAAATTGGACTTGTAACTCTACTTACAGGATCTTCTCTCAGATATACTTTTACACACGTGAAATAAACTGTATTCAAGGTTTCTTTTTGTTTTGTTTTTTGTTTCTGTAAGGGTTTTTTTGCAACATTGTTTATAATAGCAAATCACTAGAAACAACTCTAGTGCCCTGCAGTAGACATACAGCTCTTACTTTACTTACAATGGGCTTATAAACTGATAAACTCATCATAACTTGAAAACACCCCAAGTTGAAAATGTATTTAATATACCTAACATGCTGAGCACCATAGCTTAGCCTAAACTGCCTTAAACAAGCTCAAAACACTTACATAAGCCTACCGGTGAACAAAATCTCCTGACACAAAGTCTATCTTATAATAAATAGATCATTTAATTGACTGAATACTCCACTGAAAGTGAAGAACAGGATGGTTCTGTGGGTATGGCATGGTTTTAAGTGTACCAAGTTGTTAACCCTTGTGATTTCATGGCTGACTGGAGTTGGAGCTACTGTGGCTACCCAGCATCATGAGAGAGTATTATATTGCATATTGTTGGCCTGGGAAAAGAACAAAATTCAGAATTCAAAGTGTGGTTTCTAATAAAAGAGTATAACTTTCACACCACCATAAGGTCAAAAAATAGTAAGTTGAACTATCATAAATTGGGGACTCTTCTGAAATAAATTATGGTGCATTGCAGCAATGGAAGCTGTAAGGAGTGAAAGTGACTGTGGAAAGATATGTAAGATGAAGATCTGTGTGTAAAGAAAAATCAAAGTGTATAAGATTGTGTAAAAAAAATGCTACCTTTTGTGGATAAAGGGGAGATAGTAATTTAATTTTATAAAGTTTATACTTGCATGAAGAAAATCTGAAAGAGTATGTATGATGAAAGTGGTAACCTTGGAAGAGGACGGGGAAGATGAAGTCAAGGTGAGATTACACTTTATTATTTTTTTTGAAGTATGCTAATGTAACTAAAATTAATCTATTTTTTATTTTTTAATATTTTATAATTAAATTTATTTATTTTCAGCATAACAGTATTCATTAATTTTTTCACCACACCCAGTGCTCCATGCAATCCGTGCCCTCTATAATACCCACCACCTGGTACCCCAACCTCCCACCCCCCGCCACTTCAAACCCCTCAGATTGGACTTGCATTCCCACCAACAGATGTTGTTTCTCCACATCCCCTCCAACACATGTTGTTTCCTGTCTTGTTAATTTTGGCCATTCTAACTGGTGTAAGGTGATATCTCAATGTGGTTTTAATTTGAATCTCCCTGAGGGCTAGTGATGATGAACATTTTTTCATGTGTCTGATAGCCATTTGTATGTCTTCATTGGAGAAGTGTCTGTTCATATCTTCTGCCCATTTTTTTATATGATTGCCTATTTTTTAATTTATTTTTTATTTATTTTCAGCATGACAGTATTCGTTATTTTTGCGCCACACCCAGTGCTCCATGCATTCCGTGCCCTCTATAATACCCACCACCTGCTACATCAACCTCCCACCCCCTGCCCCTCAAAACCCTCAGATTGTTTTTCAGAGTCCATAGTCTCTCATGGTTCACCCCTCCAATTTCCCCAACTCCCTTCTATAATGTATTATTAACCCCAGGGGTACAGGTCTGTGAATTGCCAGGTTTACACACTTCACAGCACTCACCATAGCACATATCCTCCCCAATGTACATATAAAATTGTGCTCTCCCTGCCTGCAGAGATGACGCAACACCAACACACACACAGGTCGATGCACAAGCTCTTGTTTATTCCCTGGTCGATCTTTCTCCTCCCTCCTGCGGGGAAGTTCCCTTGCCTTATATAGGGCATAACAGCCAATCACAGAGGTGTTCACGTGAACAGGAGGTATCTGGGGCTCCTAGGCAGTGGTGGCATAACAGCCAATCACAGAGGTGTTCACGTGATGAGCACGAGGTCACGTGTGGCCAGGGCGGATGTTTTTCAGGCTGTCCATAGCCGGCGCCATCTGAGGGGCACGACCAGTGCCATCTTAGGGGCGATCCCGACAGCTCCCCCTTCTTTATTTATTTGTATGGATAAGGGACCGTGCCTGTCTTAGGTTGGGATGATCAACTTGCGCCCTTACCCGTCATCAAATACTGCAGAGCATGCTGCAGCTTCTGTCTTAGGTTGGTACACCATTAACGTCCTCATTACCCGTCATTGACTACCGGTCCAGCATGCTAAGCCATACTTGGGGTGAGCTACCATGCTCTATGGCTACCAAGGCTTGATGTACAGCCTGCTGGTCTCTGGCTAATGTGCGTTGGAGGGCCCTTATCCAACGCAGCACCAGGAGGAGGACAAAGAGCACAATACAGCCGTGCAAATAGTCCCAAACCAGGATTTCCCAAAAGCCACCACTACCTGCATAGTTTGTAGGAATTGGGAGGCCGTGAAAGGGTTGACTCTCGTGGCATTGATCTGCAGAATCTCCATCCGGAGGGAGGCTGTCAGATTGTGGAATTTGGCTGACCAGGTCCCATTGAGCATCTGAGATAATTCTCGGGAGAGGTTCGCTGCTCGGGAGAGATTAGAATACAAGTTAGATGTGATGCATATGCCCGATAAGGGCTGGATACAACTGGTGGAGAGAATTTGCGACATTAGGTTCATTTGTTCCTGGAGGAGATCTAGCCTTTGATTGAGGATCATTACAAGTGATATACAAGGTGGTTGAAAGGAAGAATAGTTAAAATGAACAAAGAAGCAAAGTTTCCCGGGAAGGAGTAAGGAAATGATGTTGTAGGCTGCTTCGGTGTTCTTGTATGGTAGAGATGGAAAGCCGGTACTTGTATTGGTAGAGAAAAACAAAGGAAAAACTGTCGAGTCGTTAGAGAGGGGCAGAGGAGCAGGCCAGGCTTGCACCATGGCCCATAATTGTACTTCTCTATTCCGCCATGGTTGAGTCAAAACACTGAAGGGTAGGATGAGTATCCACAGTAGGCAAAGGGGGTCCATCGTTGTCAGTTGCTGAATTCAGGGATGTGTGTAATATCCATTTGCCACACATGATTGGGTAGTATTCCACGTGGGTTTACTCCAAAGGAGGGTGCTGGGATAAGAGGGGCACAACTTGCCAAATACAGAAATGTTCTAAGTTGGCCTATTTCAAAGGCCACAAATGTAGCTCTGAATCTAAATGACCATTTTTAAGATTAGGACATAACATGTATCAAGAATGTTCAAGGTCATTTAGATTTAATTCCTCAATAGTCCGTAGAGTTTAGTCCTGATATTAATGATTCCCCAAAGTGGATACAGGATTTAGATCCAAATCCTCACATCTCAGGATTCAAGTAAATAATCTGTGTCAAATACTTTTGAAATTACTACCAAAAGATTAGTTTTAAAAACCATCTGATAATGTTTGCTTCCTTTTAACCTTTATTCTGATCATGACCACTCATTACAAAATCCATTCACTTTATCTCTAGCAGAAGCAAATTACTTGATTACAACCCTCCATTACCTTAATAAACTTCTCATCCCTAGACCTGCAAAGTTAGCAAAGTCAAGTATAGAATACCTAAGACGGTAGACGAGGTAAAAAGGCATAGAGATGTTGGGTAGTCCCTCAGTTCTGGATACTGCTTAGCAGCACAATATCAAATGAGCAATGACAGACGGTAACTATCCTAATCTAGGTCAGTACAACAGCCAAAATACTTTGTAAACTCTTTCTTTGGTTTTTTCTGGAGATCAAATTAACACTCTTCTGATTAAACAGCATGTGAGGAGCTTAAGAGCAACTGAAGTGTTTAACAATATTTACTTATCTAACATCTTTTACCAAAAAATTGTACTAAAAATAATACTAATCATAACTCATAACTGAGAAAAGTACTAACATGAACTGGTACTAACATAAACGGCAAAGGCCAAGAACAGAAATTAGGAGTTGTGTGATACTGAATAGTATATGTGAACTGAAGACTCTGCTG
This sequence comes from Mustela putorius furo, assembly GCF_011764305.1. NCBI lineage: Eukaryota > Metazoa > Chordata > Mammalia > Carnivora > Mustelidae > Mustela > Mustela putorius. Next base: position 5,116,858 of record NW_025422010.1, on the reverse strand, counting down.
CCTTGTATAGCACCAAGTATACTTTCCTTTGATAAACCCAAACTTAGGCACAAGAACTCAGTGTTAACAGGATTTCACCTTTTCTTACTATGTTTTATTTGTATTTGTACCTAATTTTTACTGAAACTTAATTTATTGAAATTTAATTTTTAAAAGATACTATTTAGAAAATGGTCTTACCCAGAGAAAATTATAGTGACACATATTTTAGATATTACATTATTATGTTTAATTTAAATATTAGATTAAAAGTCTATAGTATCACATATACCAATTATTTAAGCTGTCTTTCCATTTGAGATGAAAGGCTTATGCTAAGCTATACTCCTCACCTTCCCTGTGATTAAGAGCTGAATTGTGAGATATATACCTACAAGAAGTGGCAATCTATAGCTATGAAGAGTTCTGTGTAAGTGTGTAAAGTTAAGGGACCTATAAAAGGATTGAACTCCCATCCTTAGCCACATTAGCACCATGCTCCAACTGAGTTAACTGGTTCAAAGTGTTAGATAAGACAGTGATAACTAAAGAAATAGGAACAAAGAAAGGTTCTATTTCATCATCTTAAGGTTTCACAGAGATGACACAGGTTTACTATTCAAATTCCCACCTCCTGAAAAACAACTTCTTAAATAACCCTCAAGAGGGGTTCCATTAGCTTTCAAAAGTGCCCGCAAGGGGCTCTCCATTCAGAGTCTAGAAATTTCTGACCCCGTTATCTTTACCTTTACAGTCACAATCCGCGAACATACAGCTGCTGTCCCTTTGTGGTTGCTCTTCAGCAAACTTCTAACCTTTCCTTTGTGGTCGTCCTAGTGACGAACGTGCAATATGACGAGGGGGAAAAAGTACTCATGTATTGCCTTCTCTCACCTTCTCCCTAAAATGCTAAGTTTAAAAAGCTGCACAACTTCTATTCCATGAACTCTTCCTGTTAGAACTACCACTTCTAAAAATCAAGTAAACAAAATGGAAACATTGTATTTCACTCTGACAAAACTGTTCAATGTGAGATCAATGCACATAAAATTAAAAAGTTAAATATACCTCAATATTATCAGTAAATCAGAACATATCTCAACCAGTATCAGAATTTCTACCTTCACTGTATCTTTGCTATTTTTAAATATACTCACAGTTCCCAGGTTTCGGCACCAAATGTCGCGCTCTCCCTGCCTGCAGAGATGGCGCAACACCAACACACACACAGGTCGATGCACAAGCTCTTGTTTATTCCCTGGTTGATCTTTCTCCTCCCTCCTGCGAGGAAGTTCCCTTGCCTTATATAGGGCATAACAGCCAATCACAGAGGTGTTCACGTGAACAAGAGGTATCTGGGACTCATAGGCAGTGGTGGCATAACAGCCAATCACAGAGGTGTTCATGTGAGGAGCACGAGGTCATGTGTGGCCAGGGCGGATGTTTTTCAGGCTGTCTGTACTGCTCGAGCTATGTAGCTGGCGCCATGTGAGGGGCATGACCCCGACATAAAATTAATCAATTTAAAGGAAAGTATAAGGAACTGGGCTTTAAAAATGATCTTAACATATGCGGAAACAGAGGTATAGAAAGCTTAAGTGATTTGCCAAAGATTATTTTAATTAACAGATAAGAATGAATTGAGTCTAGAATTTGGATCTTCTGACTTATTTCTGCTTTTTTTCCCACATGGAAAATTTTCTATTATTTCATATTTTGCACTCCTGTATACTAAATAGTTGTTTATCTCCTGGATACTTAATTTAGTAGTTAATATTATTGATTTTCTTTAGAAGTAAACAAGATCAGTTTACTCCCAGAGGAATGTGATCAAATCTCTCTGATGATTTCTTTTTTTTTTTAAGATTTTATTTATTTATTTGACAGAGAGAAATCACAAGTAGATGGAGAAGCAGGCAGAGAGAGAGAGAGAGAGAGAGGGAAGCAGGCTCCCTGCTGAGCAGAAAGCCCGATGCGGGACTCGATCCCAGGACCCTGAGATCATGACCTGAGCCAAAGGCAGCGGCTTAACCCACTGAGCCACCCAGGCGCCCATCTCTGACGATTTCTTGTTGAAAATAACAAAATCTAAATTCTTTTTTTTTTTTTGTATTTTAATTTTTTATTTTTTATAAACATATATATTTATCCCCAGGGGTACAGGTCTGTGAATCACCAGGTTTACACACTTCACAGCACTCACCAAATCACATACCCTCCCCAATGTCCATAATCCCACCCCCTTCTCCCAAACCCCCTCCCCCCGGCAACCCAAACCATAAGTGACTCTTAATCTCACAAAATCTAAATTCTTAACCATCATCCATTACTCTTTTCCCTTCTCACTGTTCATCTTCCCATACCTTGAATTGCTGGGCTCATTCCTGCCTCAGGACCTTTGCTCTGCCATCCCATTTTCCTGGAACATACTTTCCTCTGATTGTTTTAATGTTTAAATTTAAATCAATCTAAATAACTCAGTGATTCATCAGTTGCATACAACACCCAGTACTCATTATTTCAAGTGCTCTCTGATCTTTATGTTGCTGTATCCACATCTTTTCATGTCTTGGCTCAAAGACAGTTTCACTGACAACCTACCTAAAAGATCCATCCACATCTGTAACTGACTCACTGTCATTACTCTGCCTAATTTCTTCATAACACTTAATTTGTTGAAGGAATGGATTGATAAATTGGTTTTTAACAGCTACACTTTCTTTAAAAATGGTCATTTTATCTTGTAGAGCTAGTCCAGTTTCAAGTCACACTGCCCTGGCACGGTGCTGGCACCAACTCTTAATGAAAAATGCCAGATACAGGACTGTGGTTGGATTCTTGCCTAGGGCCTTAAGAATTTTTTCAGAAATTACCTTATGATCTTGACAACAACAACAACAAAAATAAATAAATAAAAGTGAACCTTGTTCACAATGATCTGGATGAACAGAATTATTTTACCATACACTTTCTGGAAATTGTTATCTTTTCAAAATAACTAGTGTTCTATATGTAATAACTAGTGTTCTATATGTAATTTTTATTCAAAAAAAATAAAGTATTTAAATATGGTGGAAATGTTTGGGATCAGGGAAGAGATTTATTTCCTTTGAACAGTGATATTTAAATTTTAACATGCTTCAGAGTCACCTGGACATCTCATTAAAACATTGATGTGCCTGGGAAAAAATATATAGTGGAAAAAACAGTCTCTTCAATAAATGATGCTGGGAAAATTTGACAGCTATATGTAGAAGAATGAAACTTGACCATTCTCTTACACCGTACACAAAGATAAACTCGAAATGGATAAAAGACCTCAACGTGAAACAGGAACCCATCAGAATCACAGGCAGAATCATAGGCAGTAACCTCTTTGACATCGGCCACAGCAACTTCTTTCAAGATATGTCTCCAAAGGTAAAGGAAACAAAAGCAAGAATGAATTTTGGGGATTTGATCAAGATCAAAAGCTTCTGCACAGCAAAGGAAATAGTCAACAAAACAAAGAGGTAACCCACGGAATGGGAGAACATATTTGTAATTGACACTACAGACAAAGGACTGATACCCAGGATCTATAAAGAACTTCTGAAACTCAACACACACAAAACAGATAATCGTGTCAAAAAATGCACAGAAAACATGAACAGACACTTCTCCAATGAAGACATACAAATGGCTCTCAGACACATGAAAAAATATTCATCATCACTAGCCATCAGGGAGATTCAAGTCAAAACCCCATTGAAATACCACCTTACATCAGTTAGAATGGCCAAAATTAACAAGACAGGAAACAACATGTGTTGGAGAGGATGTGGAGAAAGGGATGTGGAGAAAACCCTCTTACACTGTTGGTGGGAATGCAAGTGCAGCCACTTTGGAGAACAGTGTGGAGATTCCTCGGAAAATTAAAAATAGAGCTTCTCTAGGACCCTGAAATTGCACTACTGGGTATTTACCCCAAAGATACAGATGTAGTGAAAAGAAGGGCCATCTGTGTTCATAGCAGCAATAGCCACAGTCGCCAAATTGTGGAAAGAACCAAGACGCCCTTCAATGAACGAATGGATAAAGATATGGTCCACATATACTATGGAGTATTATGCCTCCATCAAAAAGGATGAATACCCAAGTTTTGTGTCAACATGGATGGGACTGGAAGAGATTATGCTGAGTGAAATAAGTCAAGCAGACAGAGTCAATTATCATATGGTTTCACTTATTTGTGGAGCATAAGCAATAACACAGAGGACATGGAGAGATGAAGAGGAGAAAGGAGTTGGGGGAAATTGGAGGGGGAGATGAACCATGAGAGACTATGGACTCTGAAAAACAATCTGAGGGTTTTGGAGGGATGGAGGGTGGGAGGTTGGGTGAACCTGGTGGTGGGTATTATGAAGGGCATGTATTGCATGGAACACTGGGTGTGGTACATAAACAAGGAATTCTGGTACACCGAAAAGAAATGAAAAAATAAATAAATAAAATAAAAATAAATTTTAAAAAATATTGCTGAGACCTATACCCACACTTTCTGACTTAGTTCATCTGTGAATATCTGAAAAGTGTCCAAGTTATGGGGTCAATTCTGGAGAGAATTGTTGCACTTGGTGATCAACTGCCTTGTAGTTTAAGGTGGAGACATTCTTAAATTCTTAAACAACATGAGTCACTATAGAAACAAAATGAAACTAAAGCCAAAATACAATACCATATAAAAAGGGATTAAAATAAAGCTAAGCATTTTCAATCTTGATTGCAGATTGGCAAAAGAAGTTAATATATAAGAATAACTTCATTTCATTTGTTACCTAGGTGATAGAAAAATAATTCTGTAAAACAAGGATTTTTATTAGAGAGAGAGAACTGAAAAATATATTCTCAGTTGGTGGGGGGGTAGTAGAGCTTATTGATTATACTTTAACCAAAGTGTATATTTTTCTGTTGATTTATACATATATATGTCAACCCAACCCATCTCAGATCATCTATACATATATGTAAACTCCTTTGCTAAAAATTTTTTTATTGAAATATTTCTCCCCCACTCCAGAATGCAAACTGGTGAAATCACTATGGAAAACAGTATGGAGTTTCTTTTTTTAAAAAGTTAAAAATAAAGAAAATCGGAGCTGATAACATCAGAATTTCAAACACTGTATTGCAAAGCTCTAATCATCAAGACAGTATAGTACTGGCACAAAAACAGATAAGTAGAATAGAGAGCCCAGAAATAGACCCTGAATTCCATGGTCAACCACTCTTTGACAAAGCAGGAAGAAAGATCAAATGGAAAAAAAGATATTTCTTCAACAAATGGTTTTAGGAAAATTAGACAACCACCTGCAGAAGAATGAAATTGGACCATTTTTCTTACACCATAAACAAAAATAAACTCAAAATGGATGAAACACCTAAATGAGAGACAGGAATCCATCCAAGTCCTAAAGGAGAACGCAGGCAGCAACTTCTTCAACCTCGACCACAGCAACTTCTTGCTAGACAAAGACAAGGGAAACAAAGACAAAAATGAACTCTTGGGACCTCATCAAGAAAAAAAGTTTATGCATAGTAAAGGAGCAGTCGACAAAACTAACAGAGATATGTACCCTCTATCCCAACACTGTGAATAGTTTTGATCAAGAAAGGATGCTTTACTTTGTCAAATACTTTTTCAGCATCTATTGAGAGTATCATATGGTTCTTGTTCTTTCTTTTATTAATGTATTGTATCACATTGGTTTGCAGATGTTCAACCAACCTTGCAGCCCAGGAATAAATCCCACTTGGTCATGGTGGGAATGCGAGCTGGTGCAGCCCCTCTGGAAAACAGTATAGCGGTTCCTCAAAAAGTTGAAAACAGAGCTACCCTACGACCCAGCAATTGCACTACTGAGTATATACCCTAAAGATACAAATGTAGAGATCTCAAGGGGCACATGAGCCCGAATGTTTACAGCAACAATGTCCACAATAGCCAAACTATGGAAAGAACCTAGATGTCCATCAACAGATGAATGGATAAAGAAGAAGCGACATATATACATACAATGGACTGCTATGCAACCATCAATAAATGACATCTTGCCATTTGCAATGATGTGGATGGAACTGGAGGGTATTATACTGAGCCAAATAAGTCAATCAGAGAAAGACAATTATCATATGATCTCTCTGATATGAGGAATATGAGATGCAGGGCAGGGAGTTGTGGGAGGCAGGGAGGGAAAAAATGAAACAAGATGGGACCGGGGAGGGAGACAAACCATAAGACTCTTAATCTCAGGAAATAAACTTAGGGTTGCTGGCAGTGGGGAAGGGATGGGGAAGGGAAGGGCTGGGTTATGGATCCTGGGGAGGGCTTGTGCTATGGTGAGTGCTGTGAATAGTGCTGTGTTAGACTGATAATTCACAGACCTGTGCCCCTGAGCCAAATATATATGTTAATTAAAAAAAAACTAAAAGAGATCATAAAGAATGGGAGAAGATATTTCCAAACGACAAATCAGATAAAGGGCTAGTATCCAAAATCTATAAAGAACGTAACAAACTCAACACCCAAAATAACAAAAATTCCAGTCAAGAAATGGGCAGAGGAGATGAACAGATATTTCTCCAAAGAAGACATACAATGGCTAACAGACATATGCAAAAATGCTCAACATCACTTGGCATCAAGGAGATATAAATCAAAACCACAGTAAGATACCACCTCATACCAGTCAGAATGGCTAAAATTAACAATAAATCTTGGCAAGAATGCAGAGAAAGGGGAATCCTCTTACACTGTTGGTGGGAATGCAAGATGGTACAGCCACTCTGGAAAACAGTATGGAGGTTCCTCAAGAAGTTAAAAATAAAGCTACCCTAAGACTTAGCAATTGTACTACTAGGTATTCAGCCAAAGGATATAAACAAAGTGATTCAAAGAGGCACATGCACCCCAGGGTTTATAGCAGCAATATCCACAAGAGCCAAACTATGGAAAGAACCCAGATGTCCATCAATAGATGAATGGATAAAGAAGATGTGATATACACACACACACACACATACAATGGAATACTATGCAGCCATCAAAAGAAATGAAATTTTGCCATTTGCAACAACGTGGGTAGAACTAGAGGGTATTATGCTTAGCGAAATAAGTCAATCAGAAAAGACAATTATCACATGATCTCTCTGAAATGAAGAATTTGAGAGGCAGGGTGGGGGTTTTGGCAGGCATGGAAGGAAAATGAAACAAGATGAGATCAGGAGGGAGACAAACCACAAGAGATTCTTAATCTCACAAAACAAACTGAGGGTTGCTTTGGGGGGTGGAGGAGTAGGGATAGGGTGGCTTGGTTGTGGACATTGGGGAAGGTATGTGCTATGGTGAGTGCTGTGAAGTGTATAAACCTGATGATTCACAGTCCTGTACCCCTGGGGCAAATAATATTATATGTTAATAAATATTAAGAAATAAAAAATTAAAAAAGAATGGTGTATATATACAACAGAATATTACTCAGCTATCAAAAAAATGAAATCTTGTCATTTGCAATGATTTGGATGGAACTAGAGGCTATGATGTTAAGCAAAATAAGTCAACCTAAGAAAAAAAATTATTATATGATTTCACTCATATGTGGAATTTGATAAACAAAACAGAGGAGCATAGAGGAAGGGAGGGAAAAATAAAATAAGATGAAATTAGAAAGGGAAACAAACCATAAGAGACTCTTAATCATAGGAAACAAACTGAAGGTTGCTGGAGGGGAGGTGGGGGAGGGGGGTTGGGACACCTGGGAGATGGACATTAAGGAAGGCACATGAAGACATGAGCACTGGGTGTTATATGTAACTGATGAATCGCTAAAACCTACCTCTGAAACTAATAATACAGTATTTGTTCATTGATTTTAAATAAAAAAAATTTGTAAATCCTTTGTCTATTTAAAAGAATTGACTTGGTTGGTGGTGGTGGTGGTGGTGGTTGTTTTTTACTGTGAGTTTTGGGACATCTCTATATATTTTATAAACTCCTTTATTAGATATGTGATTTGCAAATATTTCCTGTGTTTGGCTCATCTTTTTATTTGATGCTATCAATTTTCCCTTTTATGGAGTATGTTTTTGATGTCCTATCTAATCTCTTTGCCAAAACCAAGGTCACTCAGATTTTCTCCTAGATTTTCTTCCAGAATTGCTGTGGTTTTATGTTTGAGTCCATAACTCATTTTGAGTTAATGTTTGTGTAAATTGAGAAGTATGTGTGAAATTTATAATTATTTTGCATACAGATAACTAGTTGTTCCAGCACTGTGTGTTGAAGAGTATCTATACTCTCTTTTGAGCTGCCTTCACATTTTCATGAAGAATCAGTTGATTATATCTGGACTCTACATGTTCCACTGGTCTATATACTTTTAGTTTTGTTTTGTTTTGTTTTGTTTTGTTTATTTGTTAATTACATTTTTTTTATTTTCAGCATAACAGTATTCATTATCTTTTCACCACACCCAGTGTTCCATGCAATCCGTGCCCTCTATAATACCCACCACCTGGTACCCCAACCTCCCACCCCCTGCCACTTCAAACCCCTCAGATTGTTTTTCAGAGTCCATAGTCTCTCATGATTCACCTCCCCTTCCAATTTACCCCAACTCCCTCTCCTCTCTAACTCCCCATGTACTCCATGCTATTTGTTATGCTCCACAAATAAGTGAAACCATATGATAATTGGCTCTCTCTGCTTGACTTATTTCACTCAGCATAATCTCTTCTAGTCCCATCCATGTTGCTACAAAAATTGGGTATTCGTCCTTTCTCATGGAGTCATAATACTCCATAGTGTATATGGACCACATTTTCCTTATCCATTCGTCCGTTGAAGGGCATCTTGGTACTTTCCACAGTTTGGCGACCGTGGCCATTGCTGCTATAAACATTGGGGTACAGATGGCCCTTCTTTTCATGACATCTGTATCCTTGGGGTAAATACCCAGGAGTGCAATGGCAGGGTCATAGGGAAGTTCTATTTTTAATTTCTTGAGGAATCTCCACACTGTTCTCCAAAGAGACTGCACCAACTTGCATTCCCACCAACAGTGGAAGAGGGTTCCCCTTTCTCCACATCCCCTCCAACACATGTTGTTTCCTGCCTTGTTAATTTTGGCCATTCTAAGTGGTGTAAGGTGATATCTCAATGTGGTTTTAATTTGAATCTCCCTGATGGCTAGTGATGATAAACATTTTTTCATGTGTCTGATAACCATTTGTATGTCTTCATTGGAGAAGTGTCTGTTCATATCTTCTGCCCATTTTTTGATATGATTGTCTGTCGTGTGTGTTGAGTTTGAGGAGTTCTTTATAGATCCTGGATATCAACCTTTTGTCTGTACTGTCATTTGCAAATATCTTCTCCCATTCTGTGGATTGCCTCTTTGTTTTTTTGACTGTTTCCTTTGCTGTGCAGAAGCTTTTGATTTTGATTTAGTCCCAAAAGTTTATTTTGGCTTTTGTTTCCTTTGCCTTTGGAGACATATCTTGAAAGAAGTTGCTGTGGCTGATATCGAAGAGATTACTGCCTATGTTCTCCTCTAACACCTATTCTCCTGAAGCTGTTTCCAAAAATTGAAGCAGAAGGAAAACTTCCAGACTCTTTCTATGTAGCCAGCATTACCCTGATTCCCAAACCAGGCAAAGATCCTACCAAAAAGGAGAATTTCAGACCAATATCCCTGCTGAATATGGATGCTAAGATTCTCAACAAGATCCTAGCCAACAGGACCCAACAGCACATTCAAAAGATTATCCACCATGACCAGGTGGGATTCATCCCTGGGCTACAAGGATGGTTCAACATTCGCAAATCAATCAATGTGATACAACAAATTAATATGAGAAGAAAGAAGAACCACATGGTCCTCTCAATTGATGCAGAAAAAGCATTTGACAAAATCCAGCATCCGTTCCTGATTAAAATGCTTCAAAGTATAGGGATAGAGGGAACATTCCTGAACCTCATCAAATCTATCTATGAAAGACCCACAGCAAATATCCTCAATGGGAAAAAGCTTGCAGCCTTCCCGTTGAGATCAGGAACAATACAAGGATGCCCACTTTCACCACTCTTGTTCAACATAGTATCAGAAGTCCTAGCAACAGCAATTAGACAACAAAGAGAAATAAAAGGTATCCAAATTGGCAATGAAAAAGTCAAACTCTCTCTATTCGCAGATGACATGATTCTTTATATGGAAAACCCAAAAGACTCCACCCCCAAACTACTAGAACTCATACAGCAATTCAGCAACGTGGCAGGATACAAAGTCAATGTGCAGAAATCAGTGGCTTTCTTACACACTAACAATGAAAATACAGAATGGGAAATTAGAGAATCGATTCCATTTACTATAGCACCAAGAACCATAAGATACCTGGGAATAAACCTAACCAAAGAGGTAAAGGATCTGTACTTGAGGAACTACAGAACACTCATGAAGGAAATTGAAGAAGACACAAAAATATGGAAGACCATTCCATGCTCTTGGATCGAATAAACATTGTTAAAATGTCTATACTGCCTAGAGCAATCTATACTTTTAATGCCATTCCAATCAAAATTCCACCAGTATTCTTCAAAGAGCTGGAGCAAATAACCCAGAAATTTGTATGGAATCAGAAGAGACCCCGAATTGCTAAGGAAATGTTGAAAAACAAAACTAAAATGGGGGGCATCACGTTACCTGATTTCAAGCTTTATTACAAAGCTGTGATCACCAAGACAGCATGGTACTGGCATAAAAACAGACACATAGACCAGTGGAACAGAGTAGAGAGCCCAGATATGGACCCTCAACTCTATGGTTAATTAATCTTCGACAAAACAGGAAAAAATATACAGTGGAAAAAAGACAGTCTCTTCAATAAATGATGCTGGGAAAACTGGACAGCTATATGTAGAAGAATGAAATTCGACCATTCTCTTACACTGTACACAAGATAAACTCAAAATGTATAAAAGACCTCAACGTGAGACAGGAATCCATCAGAATCCTAGTTTTGTTTTTTTACAAATTTACTTTTATTTATCTTTTTTTTTTTACCACTTATGACATTTTATTGGCATATGACAATTTACAAGGGTCCCTGTTGCAATACACATCACACTGAGTAAGAATTGTTTAGCCATCTACATTCATTTGTATTGGGTAATATTTTTACTCAAATTATAATTTAATTCCCAACACTTGATTTTAACTGTGACAAAAGGGAACAAATAATTCCTTAAAGTTGGATGCAATTATAAAAACATTTTTTGCTATTTTATGTTAAAATTCCTAGGATGTTGAAAGGTATACACACCTAAGTAAGGACTGAGTCATGGCCTTCTTAAACAGCTTTCTTAATCCTTTCTGGAAATATCCTTTGGTTCACTTATTTTCCTTCTCTAGGCAAAAGGAAGTCTGGTAATGCAGGTATCAAAGTTATTATTTTCTGCCATTTGTTAACAAAATTTCTTACTAAGAGGAACCATTCAGTTTTATAATGTGTTGTGAAGTGTGGAGATAAATTGTGGCTTAAAAAACACAACACAGGCTTTCATATGCTTGGCTCTGAAAAAGATGTAACATCCACAATGGCATCCTATCGCAGAGTTCTATCACCCTTCCTACTAAATTCTAGTATAATCCTTTCCTTGATTTTGTTTAATAGAATAAAAGTAACCAAATTTTTAAAATTATGATATGTTAGCCAATGCATATGACATAATTAGTTTTTGATGTAGTGTTCAATGATTCATCAAAATTATTTTGGCTATGTTAGGTCTTTTGCCTTTCCATACATATTTTAAAATCAACTTGTAGGTATTTTATTTTATTTTATTTCATTTCATCTTTTTAAAGATTTTATTTATTTATTTGACAGAGAGAGACACAGTGTGAGAGGGAGCTCAAGCAGGGGGAGTGGGAGAGGGAGAAGTAGGCTTCTGACCAAACAAGGAACCTGATGTGAGCTCGTTCCCTGTGGCTCGATCTCAGAACCCTGGGATCATGACCCGAGCAGAAGGCAAACACTTAATGACTGAACCACAAGGCATCCCTCAACTTGTACGTATTTTTAAAATGGACTCTGAAAAACAATCTGAGGGGTTTGAAGTAGCAGGGGGGTGGGAGGTTGGGGTACCAGGTGGTGGAGCACTGGATGTGGTGAAAAAATAATGAATACTATTATACTGAAAATAAATAAATTTAATTTTAAAAAAAAGTTTGCTTGGATTTTGATTGAGATTACATGGAATCTATAAATAAATTTGTCCAGAATTAACATTTTAGCAATATTGAGCTTTCCTCAATAGTTTATCTCTCTCCATTTATTTTAATTTTCTGTGATTTTCTCACCAGCGTTTTATAGTTTTCAGTATAGAGATCCTGCATACATTCTTGTTAGATTTATACAAAAGTATTTTATTTTGGGGTGCTTTTTTAAAAGGTATTGTTTAATATTTTAATATTAAACAATAAACAGTTTAATTTTTTTTAAAGATTTTATTTATTTATTTGACAGAGAGAGATCACAAGTAGGCAGAGAGGCAGGCAGAGAGAGAGAGAGGAGGAAGCAGGCTCCCTGCTGAGAGAGAGAGCCCGATGCAGGACTCCATCCCAGGACCCTGAGATCATGACCTGAGCCGAAGGCAGTGGCTTAACCCACTGAGCCACCCAGGCGCCCCAACAGTTCAATATTTTAAACTGCAGTCTTTTCCATAAGGAGAGTGAGTGGTTTGGTGGTGGCAGCCTTGTGGACACCGAGATGCAGCCTGATAGGCAAGGTCATCACCCTCCAGATAGAGCCCGGTGACACCAGTGAGAATGTTAAAGCCAAAATCCAAGGCCAGGAGGGCATCTTCCCAAACCAACAGCATCTTATTTTTGTGGGCAAACAGCAGGAGGATAGCCACAGCCTCTCAGACTACAACATCCAAAAAAGAGTCTACCTGCACTTGGTGCTTCACCCGTGGGGTGGCATCATTGAACCTTCACTCAGCCAGCTGACCCAGAAATACAACTGCTGAAAGATGATCTGACACAAGTGTTATACTCACCTGCAGCCCGCTGATGTCAGCTGTTGCAAAAGTGCAACCACAACAACAGCCTGTGCCCCCAAGAAGAAGGTCAAATAAGGCTCCTCCATCAGCTTTTCTCTTTTTGGCAAGGCAGTTTCCTGCAGGAGCCCTTAGGCCCAGTGGCATCAATAAAGTTTCCATTTGGGGCACCTGGGTGGCTCAGTCATTCAGCATTGGCCTTCAGCTCAGGTCATGGTCCCAGGGTCCTGGGATCTAGCCCCACATTGGGCTCCCTGCTCAGCCAGAAGCCTGCTTCTCCCTCTCCCACATCCCCTGCTTGTGTTCCTTCTCTCCCTGTCCCCCTCTGTCAAATAAATAAATAAATTCTTTTTTAAAAATAATAAAATAATAAAAAATAAAGTTTACTTTTCATTGTCTGGGGAGAAAAAAGAGTTTTAAATTGCAGTTGTTACTTGATGGCATAGAGAAATCAAATGATTTTTGTATACTGAGCTTGTGTCTTCAAAACTTGCTGAACTCACTAGTTCCAGGATTTTTTTTTTTTGTATAGTCTTGAATTTTTACAAAGATAATTAAGCTAACTCTTAAACCATTTATTTTCACTTTTGACATTTTATATATGTATGTATTTCCTCTTGCCTTACTGCCTGGCTAGAAATTCCAGTATAATTCAGAATAAGAGTGGTGGAAGTAGAGACATTCCCTTCTCTTGATATTTGAGATTTTATGATGTTAGTTGTTAGTGGCGTATACCATTTATTATCTTAAGAAAGTTCTCTTTGATTGATATTCAAATGTTGGAGCAGCCTTAGCATGGGTAAACCTCAGTTGATCATGATGTATTATTGTTTTCATGAGAGATATTGGTCTTTAATTTTTTTTTCCTTATTATATTGCTACCTGGTTTTGGCATTAAAATGATGCTGGAAACAAAATGATTTAGAAAATGTTTCCTTATTCTTCTATATTCTGGAAAAGATTGGTGGAATTAAGATTATTCTTGGGATGTTTTGTAGAATGTACATGCAGAAGCATTTTCTTTGTTGGAAGATTTTCAGCTACAAATTTAAACTCTTTAATAGGTATAGGACTATTCAGTTTAGCTATTTTTTCCTTGATTGAGTTTTTGCTTATGTCTACTAAAAAACTGGTCCACAGCATGCAAGTTTTTAAAGTTATGAGTGTATAGTTATTTGTAGTATGCCTTTATAATGTTTTTAATGTGTGAGAGAACACGCGTGATGGCCTTTCGTCCTTCCTGATATTGATCATTTATATCTTCTATTTTTTGTCACTCTGGCTATGAGTATATTGATTTCATTAATTTTTTCTTTCAAAGAACCAGCTATACAATCTATTGAATTTACCTATTATTTTTCTGTTTTCAGTTCCATAGGTCTCTAATTTCATCTTTATTATGGTCTTCCTTCTGCTTATTTTTCCTATGTTCAGTTAGCCAGCATATAGCACATCAATAGTTTTTGATGTAGTGTTCAATGATTCATTAGTTAAGTATAACACCTGGTGTTATACATCATCACATACTCATGTGAGGTAACACCCAGTGTTATACTCATCACAACATGTGCTCTCCTTAATACCCATCACCTGGTCACCCCATCCCCTCACCCCCTACCATTCAGCAACCCCAGTTTGTTTACTAGGGTCCAGAGTCTCTCATGGTTTGTCTCCCTCTCAGATTTCTTCCTCCTGAATTTTCCCTCCCTTTCCCTGCAGTCCTCCCCACTATTCCTTATGTTCCACATATGAATGAAACCATATGATAATCATCTTTCTCTGCCTGACTTATTTCACTCAACATAACCCCCTCCAGTTCCAACTATGCTGATGCAAATGGTGGGTATTCATCCTTTCTAATGGCTGAGTAGTATTCCATTGTATATATGGACCACATCTTCTTTATTCATTCATCTGTTGAAGGGCATCTCAGTTCTTCCACAATTTAACTATTGTGCACATTGCTGCTATAAACATTGGTGTACATGTGCTCTTTCTTTTCATTACATCTGTATCTTTGGAATAAATACCTAGTAGTGGAATTGCTGGGTTGTAGCATAGCTCAATTTTTAACGTCTTGAAGAACCTCGGTACTGTTTTCCAGAGTGGCTGTACCAGCCTGCATCCCACCAACAGAGTAAAAGCATTCCCCTTTCTCCTCATTATCACTAATTTTTGCTTAATGGACCTGTGTTTTAATATCTTTAACAATTCTGATGTTGGAATAATCTCATTCGATGTATCTTCACATTAATAATCATATGTTCTATAATTGATGGTAATTTAATTTCTCCTCTTCATTATTTTATCTGTTAATGTTTCATGTCCCCTTGTTTAGCACACAGTAATTCCTTGTGTACTTCTTGGTTAAGATGGAAAAGAGTGTTTTTTTTTTTGTTTTTTTTTTTTTTAGTTCCAGTATGGAATCAGCCATTCATGCATTCAGTAAATTCCATTTCATCTCCTATGATTATTCTTTTTGGATTATACTAAAACAATATATAAGGCATCTATATTCTATTCAGATTTCTGAATCATTACAGATGACACTTGCTTACAAAATAAGAAATTGGATTTAAATAAAAAATTGCCATAATCATACTCATAGTATATATGGACCACATCTTCCTTATCCGTATTATGCCTCCATCAGAAAGGATGAATACCCAACTTTTGTAGCAACATGGATGGGACTGGAAGAGATTATGCTGAGTGAAATAAGTCAAGCATAGAGAGTCAATTATCATATGGTTTCACTGATTTGTGAAATATCAAATATCAAATATCATGGAGGACAAAGGGTGTTAGAGAGGAGAAGGGAGTTGGGGTAAATTGGAAGGGGAGGTGAATCATGAGAGACTATGGACTCTGAAAAACAATCTGAGGGGTTTGAAGTGGCGGGGGTGTGGGAGGTTGGGTACCAGGTGGTGGGTATTATAGAAGGCATGGATTGCATGGAGCACTGGGTGTGGTGAAAATACAATGAATACTGTTTTTCTGAAAATAAATAAATCAATTTAATTTAAAAATTGCCATAATCATAATTTTCTTTAAGAAAAAGTAAAACCATTCTTTTTAAAAATGACAAGATATTTTTTAAAATGAAAAATACAAGAACACATGTGAGTTTTAGGACAACCTGGGTATATCTGAGGTTGTAACAGCATAGTGATTCAGAATGTCAACTCTTGACCCTGCCGTTCACAAGAGTGACTTTAAAAATGTCACTCCGGGGGCGCCTGGGTGGCTCAGTGGTTAAGCCGCTGCCTTCGGCTCAGGTCATGATCCCAGGGTCCTGGGATCGAGCCCCGCATCGGGCTCTCTGCTCAGCAGGGAGCCTGCTTCCTCCTCTCTCTCTCTGCCTGCCTCTCTGCCTACTTACGATCTCTGTCTGTCAAATAAATAAATAAAATCTTTAAAAAAAAAAGTCACTCCGTTGGTAGACCATGCAACGCTTGATGTCAGGGTTTTGAGTTCAAGACCCATATTGGGTATAGAGATTACTCAAAAATAAAATCTTTTTTAAAAAGGTCATTTAGCCTTCCTGAGCCTCAGGTCTTCTCACTTACAAAGTGGGGAAAATAAAGCACTTCTCTCATGTTGTAAAAGCTATATATAAAACATTAATAATACTTCTTCTAGTGGGGATATGAGATTTTTATAACAAAATCTTAGGGAAAAAATGGATTTTGGTAAGAAATATATGGGCTGAAAACAGTGATAAGTCGACAATAAGGGATTTCAGTTGCCATGATAAAACAGATCTCATGTGTTTCCTTCAGTATCCTCTCTGAATGGGAGTACAGTCACTGGAAAATGACAAACGGGCTCCAGGAACTTAGCAATATAACTGCTGTTATTTCAGACAACGATTCAGTTCCTAGGGGATTTCTTTCATCTTTGCCATTATAACTTCCTCCTTTACTTTATTGGAGTTACATCAAAGTCCACAGGTTTGATTTTAAAGCCTCTTACTATACCTGCCTCCTTGGTCAGCCTCTGTAAAATAGTCCCACAGAAAACAGCAGCTTTAGGATTGGAACATTTCCTCAACAATATTGGATACAAATTGTTTTCTATGTTCACAGGGTGGGCAGGGACAGATGCATTGGTGTTACCTTCCCTTATGCATTGTCTAGGCTATCACAATATGTTCTATATGCTCCAGGTGTCAGAGCCGAAACTACAAGCTCTCCATTATATCAGGTTCCCCACCATCCTGAACATGCTGGTAAATAGCATTTTTTCCTGTGTCTGGGATTGGCAAGTGAAACAGCAAAAACATCACGGAGAAAGAGGACTGGGGAGACTATTCTGCCATAGCTACATAACTACATAATCTCTACACACAGCACCATAATCACCCTATGATGTTTTGTGTTTGGGACCCATGATCTGGGTTTTTATCTCATGCAGGCACAAGTAGTGGGTCCAGCATGTCAAGAGTTTACCTAAGTGCCTGCATGATACTTCTTCTTTGGCATCCATCATGGGTGGCCAAGCAGCCTGCAAGCCTTGAACTGAAACTAGTGCCCCCCACCTGCCCTTGAGCACATGCCTAGAAAAAAGTCCATAGAGTCACAAGCAAAGATGTAAGCCCCTGTTAGTGATGTCCCAAGCAGCCTTTTGAGCAAGCCTCCCTTGGCTCCCAGGATATTCTCCTTGTGTGCCCCTTAAATAAGACCTCATAGAACCAACCAAAACCACTCTTTTTGGTTTGAATTGACCAATCTGATCTTATCCCCAAAACCCCAAAGCACTCCACCTGTGAGCCCTAATAAAGGTGTGTGCCCCAGATATTGCCGCTTTCTTTGTTCTCTGCCTTAACCATCCTGTATGGTCCCTAAAAGCATTCTGTGTACCTTTTCTAGGAGTTCTGGAGGGTGGAAGTGTGAACAGTGAGACTCCCACCAACAAAGGACAACAAGGGAATTGAAACAGAGATTTATAACTCACAAGTCCTAGAAAACATGAAAAGATAATCTACATCTTTACTATTAGGGAAATAAGTATCGAAACCACAATGATACATCTCTCCATACTTAGGATGGCTATATGCAAGAAGAAAGATGAAGATGATAACAAATATGGGTACTACTGGGATTGTAGAATGGAGCAGACATTTTAGAAAACAGTTTGGCAGTTTTTCTAAAAGTCGACGTAGAGTTATCATATGTCCCAGCAATTCCACTCCTAATTGCTCTTAAGTAATTCTACCCAAAAGAAATGAACACATAAATCATACAAAAACTTTATGAATGTTCATAGCAACCATCCTCATTATAGCCAAAAAGTGAAGACAACTCAAATGCCCACCAATGGATGAGTGAAACCAAAGGTGGTGCATTCATATGATAGAATATTCTTCATCCATAAAAAGGAATGAAGTACTTATGTGTTACCACATGGATGAACATTGAAAACATTGCCCAGTGAAAAAAGCTGGACATGACATATTGTGTATTGTATAATTCTATTTGTATGAATATCCTTAACAGACAAATCTATAGAGTCAGAAAGTGGATTAGTGGTTGCCAGAGGCCATGGGATGAGAAAACAGAAATTGACTACCTAATAGCTGTGGAATTTCCTTTTGGAGTGATGGAAGCATTTTGGATAGTGACTTAATAGTAGTGGTAGTTGTACAACATTGTTAATATACAAAAAATGATGAATTGTGTTATGTGAATTTTATTTCAATTAAAATAATTTAAAAAACAAAGAATAAATCCAAAACTATTGTTGTGCATAATGGAGACTTACCAGCTATACATGTAGCCAAAACTCTAAATTAGCACGGAGAAAAGCTGAAAAAAATAGCATCAACAAATTTCTATTGGTGCTT
Source organism: Mustela putorius furo (assembly GCF_011764305.1). Lineage (NCBI taxonomy): Eukaryota > Metazoa > Chordata > Mammalia > Carnivora > Mustelidae > Mustela > Mustela putorius. The sequence goes on along the minus strand of NW_025422010.1, from coordinate 5,097,938 downwards.
TGGATTTACTTAGGAGAGCCAAGAAAAGATATACTCGGGCTGATGTGGTACATTTCTCTGTCATGGAAATTTTTCTGGCCCTGGTATGTGAATCATTGGTGTTATTCATATCAGTGTGACTTCAGAAATGGTTAAAAGATAATTTTTTAAAAAGGAGGTAAAAATGATGGCACTCATACAGAGAATGAACACATGTTAAAACACATTGAAACACACTTCTGAACCCATATTAAAATATTTTAACTCATGAGGGAACCAACAGATATTATAACCTGCCCCCACAAAAATGCAAAAGAATAGACACAGGCATATAGATTGGAAAAACTGAAACACCCAAGGGCACAGAGAGGCGTTGGGCATGAAGTTCTCAGAGTTCATGTTGCTGACAAGACAGAATTCCTTGCCTGGCTGACCTTCTCTTGACAATTGTGACCTTGTCACTTTTGAAATTCCAGAGAGTTGTTTAGAAGAGTATTTTTAATTTAGGTTTGTCTGAAGGGCCCTCAAAATTAAATTTAAACAAGAATTTTCTAGTAGTGAAGATGTGTCCTTTGCACTTCATCCTAGCAGGAGGTACATGACTATGATTTGTCCCATTTGATCACTTGAATAAGACGGCATCTGCCAGGCTATTCTCTTCCCATTTGTAGCCAAGGGGGGGGGGGGGGGGCGAGAAGTAAAATGAGATGGGATGGCATGGAGTTATAATGTGAATATCTCATTCCTCACAAATTTCATCCTCTAATTTTAGCATTCTTTGGTATTCCTTGGAGTGTCAAATGGTAATTTTCTATTTTTTTTTAAGATTTTATTTATTTATTTGACAGAGAGAGAGATCACAAGCAGGCAGTAGGCAGAGAGGCAGGCAGAGAGAGAGAGGAGGAAGCAGGCTTCCCGCTGAACAGAGAGCCCGATGCGGGGCTCGATCCCAGGATCCTGGGATCATGACCTGAGCCGAAGGCAGAGGCTTAACCCACTGAGCCACCCAGGCGCCCCTCAAATGGTAATTTTCTAATCCATCATTCCTTTGACCTTTATTATTTAGCATTTTACTGAAAGGGAAAACTTTATTCTCTCTGCCTCTGCTTATTCACATATAGGCTCTGTGGACTCCTATTTTATTCAGTGAGTAATAATCCATTACTATCATTATTTAGTTTAATACTCAAATTCCCAGATTTGGATAGTGGAAGCTCCTTCAAATTGACTTTTTATGTCCTTTTAACATGTCTCCATTATTCTTTCTTTCTTTCCTTCCTTTTTTCTTTCTTTCTTTCTTTTTTTCTTTCTTTCTTCTTTCTCTTTCACACTTAGTTTCTTATACTACACAACGGTCCAGACGTAACTCACATCTCTTTCCCCAGTACCAGAATCAACTATTTCCCCCGAGGACACCGTTGCATTTAGTGGAAAATTATATTTAAATACTTATACTTAGTGGTAAGCATACTTATTGATTTGGGTGGTCATTGCTCCTATTCTCCTGTGTATACCCTCTTTGCCACCCTTGAGCCATGACACTGCATTCTGCCACAGAGATGCCCTTTCACTCTACTTGGGCTTCAGCATTCCTATTCAAGTCTCTTGCTGGGGTTCTCACACATGGTCTACTGCCAACATTGAATCCTGAAGTGCATGCCTCCCATTTGGCTTTGACACTTGGCACTGGGCTACACAGACACCTTTTTTTGTGTGTGTGTAATTTTAATTTTTTATTTTTTATAAACATGTGGTACAGGTCTGTGAATCACCAGGTTTACACACTTCACAGCACTCACCAAAGCACATAGCCTCCCCAATGTCCATAATCCCACCCCCTTCTCCCAACCCCCCACCCCCCAGCAACCCTCAGTTTGTTTTGTGAGATTAAGAGTCACTTATGGTTTGTCTCCCTCCCAATTCCATCTTGTTTCATTGATTCTTCTTCTACCCACTTAAGCCCCCATGTTGCATCACCACTACACAGACACCTTTTTACCTTGATTGGGCTCTGTGGATCTGGGCAATATTTTGTGGCTAGTTGGAAATACCATTATCTTAGGAAAGAGAGACCCACTTCTAGTGGTATTGTTTTCAATAATGCATTCCTGTATGCATGCGACAGGAATGTAAGTATTGTATCTTTCAGATAGCTATGGTCACATACAGATTGACAACAAATAAATTCAATGAGAAGTTCAAATAAGTTCAATGAGAGCTTTTAGAAATAGCTCTCTAGCTCTAATATGCAAATGAATGGTTATTCTGTATCACCTTCTATAAGAGTTAACACATCCAGATCTGTTCAAGTAACAAGAGATAATTTTTCCCCCGGGAGTAGAAAGAGCTGCGGTAAAACTTATGACAAAGCATAAAATCTTTAAAATGTTTAAAATTCGAGGTGCTCAGGAGAACATTGAGTGATCATTATGAATCATTTCTTTCTTGTGAAAATGCTAGATAAATATGATCACAGAGTCTTGGAAATTCTTTTTCTTTTTCCACCATTATTCTTTCCCTTTCTTTAATAACTTTACCTTTCCATTTGAAAAGTGATTTAATTTTTTACTAGAGAAATTGAAATTACTATTACTAAGAGTTTTTAAAAAATCTTTCCTTATAAAATTCCATGAGGCAGTTGGAAAATTCCTCAGTTATATTTTGGAAAGAAAGTTTGAGCATTCTAAAATTTTCTGTGACTTGATTTACCCACCCAGTGTCCCATTACAGAATCATCAATGAGTCAGTTAATAAAGATTCTCTAAAGAGTAGATTTTCTTACTGTTTTTGGTATCCAACATTGCGTACATAATATATTATTTTATAAGGAATAAAAACGGGTAGAATTCCTAGTCTTACCCCATGAGGCAATCTCCTCTTGGAATTTCACGTGTGTCAAAACAGAATGGCAGTATCTTAGGGAGTATGTATCAATGGTTTTCTGAATTTTTTGTGTGAGAGCATATGGTCAGAGCCATCAAGGAACTATGCTTCTTTTCTTTATAGTAAAAAGAAGCTTTGAGTGGCTACTAAACTGGAATAATATATTAAGGTTTGTCGTTTTTTTTTAAGAATCTTTTTTTTTTAAGATTTTTATTTATTTATTTGGCAGACAGAGATCACAAGTAGGCAGAGAAGCAGGCTGAGAGAGAGGATGAAGCAGGCTCCCCGCTGAGCAGAGAGCTCAATGTGGGGCTCTGTCCCAGGACCCTAGGATCATGACCTGAACTGAAAGCAGAGGCTTTAACCCACTCAGCCACCCAGGGGCCCAAGGCTTGCCGTTTTTTTAGTTCTTTTTTTTTTTAAGATTTTATTTATTTATCAGAGAGAGAGGGAGAGAGAGCAAGCACAGGCAGACAGAATGGCAGGCAGAGGCAGAGGGAGAAGCAGGCTCCCTGCCGAACAAGGAGCCCGATGTGGGACTCTATCCCAGGACGCTGGGATCATGACCTGAGCCGAAGAGAGCTCCTTAAACAACTGAGCCACCCAGGCCACCCGTTTGCCGTTTTTTAGAAGGAAAATAACTCCCTGCTTGATTATAGAGGCAGAGCCTGGACTTTAAAATAATGTTTTGTTTTATTCGAGACAGAAATGTTGTAAATGCTGGATTTCCGTTGAAATGAAGAGCAAAGTTCAGTTGAAAAAGCTGACAACCATATTTCTGAAAATAAACCCTAAGGGGGTGCAAGAAAAACATCAAAATTATGCAATCTCTGTAACTTAGAAAACAAGCTGCCCTGACATGTTGAAAGGAAAGCCTTTGGGAAAGAATTATGTGCTTTAACAAGCTTTTCATTAAAGATCTTAACTACAAGACAGATTCTTATTTTGAGAACCAAATATTTAAACAACTTTTGGAATAGTTCAGAATAAAATGATATGTCTCTCTGTTTCTCCCCAGACTTTCCTTGCTGGATTTGCAGCTGGGCCCTAGCGTGGTGATAAGAGAGCAACACTTCACTCCCCCTGTATTGCTAGGTCTAATTCAGTAACACTGGTAGGCTGGATGTTTTTGTAATTTTTAACTCTCTTAAAATGATTCTGAAGTCTTGTGGGAAGTAGCTTTTGGGAATTCAGACACAAACCACATATATTCATCCTGGAAATGGGTGCCCAGGTTATGAAGTCAAAGACCCTGTTTGAAGACAGCTGCATGACCTAGCCAAACCACATCGCCTTTTTGAACCTTGGTTTCATCACTTGGTTTACCACTTGGTTTTCACCACTTGGTTTACCATTTTCAAACTGCGATTGTGAATATTAGATAAAATAGCTCATGCTGAAAAAAAGTTTCATCCGTGAGATATACCGTAATAGCTGTTGCCATTGTCCTTGCTGTTAGGATCAGACCACAGAGTTGACACTGGGGCGGCTCACAGCGTGAACTTCCTGCTATTCCCAGCAGCCTGGACTCCCTGGAATGCAGTACTGCTGTGGCACACTCGCAGGGGGCAGGGCAGTGTCCAGAATTAAGCACGCAAAATAAAATTCAGGAATGGGAAATGAGAAGGAGAAGTGGTGTACTGAGCAGGAGTTGACGTCTAGTTCCATGAAGCAGTCAGAGTTTTGCTATGAGGTTCAGCGTTAGGAGGGATCCTGGATCTGTCCAGAGCTGGTGCAGCTCCCTCCCCACACGTATGAGATCTGGGGACTGGCTCCTGGCTGGAATTCTAGTATCATCCAGTTGTTAGTCTTCTCTTTCACTTTTTCTTCTCCACCAACCCCCACTTACACTACATCAGCAAATAGTGTAAGGCAACCAGGGATGAAAGACTGAGAAGAAGAGAACTAGAGCAATACAGCACCACCACTTCCTGATGGATAAAGGAATGGTGTATCCCTGGCCGCACAAGCAGGATAACAGGATGATACAGTGGCAGAAAGATAGTTCCTGGTGGGGAGAGAAACCTGCTTCTCAGGGCAGGGGACCCAAGCAGATGCCACCACCTTGCTCCTTGGCTGGCCATGCTTCTTTTCTGTTCTCCACTCTTCATTTGCCTCTTGTGGTCAAAAAGTGTCTTTTTATTATACCACTATGTATAGTTTAAATTCCTTGAGGTCATCTGTGTCTTGGCATATCCTTCTTTGCTAATTCAGCATATAACCTTAACATTTATGGAAGAGCTATGACAGGTAGCCACAGAAACCATGCTCTAAATAGTAACAGAAGATTGTTTTTTAATGTAGGAAAATGAACTCTCTTTTATTTTGTGTCTTTTTTTAGCTTTTTTTTTTTCAGTGTTCCAAGATTCATTGTTTAGTTTTTATATTTTACTTATTTTTTTTTGCCTGTGCCAGGGTAATTGAAATTTTTAAAATGATATTCTTCTTTTAATTTAATTTTATTTGATCTTTTCAGTGTTCCAAGGTTCATTGTTTATTCTTATGGAATCAGAAATATCACTAAAATCAAGGCTGAGTAAATGCAGTGCAGTCAGAAAAACAGGAAAGTAAAAGAACAGAAAAACAATTTTACTATTAAGTTGAACTCTCTTTTAATAGCAGAAGAAAAGAAAAGCATGTGTGCTTAAAACAGGTGATTTCCACATCAAAATCAGATTAGGGCATCTGAAAATCACTACCAGTCCCAAAAATCCTTTTTAGAATATTTAACAAAAATAATAGCAATTCTATTTATTGGGTAACAGTTTATATTAGAAAATATATAAAGTTATTTATACATGTGATTTCATTTAATTCATGGAACAACCCATCACTAAATGCTCATATGTGAAGAAACTGAGGCTTATAAGAGAGGCTGAGTCACTTGCTCAATACTTGAAAAATGGACAAGTCAGGATGAGGAGCAGGTTTTTCTGCCTTCAGACCCATGCTCCTCAAGTCCATCTGGAGACCATATATTAATTGTTACAGAAAATAATGTTGGTTGAAACATGTGTGGACAAGGCCTGCATGTGCCTTTGGGCCAGTTTTCTTGCTTTGTCTGTCATTCTGAGCACGCACTGTTCCTTTGGCCAAAGGGCACATAACTGCAGGAGGTGCTGAAATGAAGTATAGATGTGCAGGCGGGGTGTTCCCGGCATGCACATGAAATCACTCACAGTGTAGGATGGAGCTGGAGCTGGGGAAACAGGAAGGGCCAGAGGCCTGCTCTCTCCATGCTGCCTCATTCCAGTGGGACTCCAATTCCTTGTCCTGGGGAGGAAAAAACTCCCTGGCTGCTGCCACTCAAGGGCTAACCTGGCTAAAAGAGCTAGGCCATGGTGTTCTGTTGAGCATAATTTCCCACAACATCAAAATCAGACAACATCATTAGGCGAGCATGATAAAGTAAATAAAAAATAAGATCACTACCTAATCATATTTGGACAAAAATGAAAACACGTGCAAATCACAAGTTCTTTCAAATGTCTCCCTCTCCCCGTTATATGACAACTGCTTCCTCTTTACCACTTACAATTGTAGCTTCACTCTGTTTCTGCCAGTTCTTAATGAAAGTTATTAAGATAACACTTATAGAGCTGACCCCACAATCACATAGTTCACCCTCCAAACACCCAATCACCTAGCACAAGCCCAAACCCAATCATAGCGTGCCCCAACGTCCTCCCTGAGATGCCCTAATTATTTCCATGGTGTGTGGCCAGCCCTGGTGCGACAAGAACCAACAATCCTACTTTGGGGGCGCCTGGGTGGCTCAGTGGGTTAAGCCGCTGCCTTCGGCTCAGGTCATGATCTCAGGGTCCTGGGATCAAGTCCTGCATCAGGCTCTCTGCTCAGCGGGGAGCCTGCTTCCTCCTCTCTCTCTCTCTGCCTGCCTCTCTGCCTGCTTGTGATTTCTCTCTGTCAAATAAATAAATAAAATCTTAAAAAAAAATTTAAAAAAAAAAAACAATCCTACTTTGTTTGGTGATAGGTGTCTTCTTGGTGGCCTTTGGCAGGTAGGCATGGGCAGTTCGAGGCTGGCTTCCCAGATCTTTACAGAAATGTTATCTGACACAATGGCTTTCTCACTAGTCTAAAGACATGTTGTTTCTTCTCAAATCTTCAGCAAACTCATTGTCTCTTCAACAGGCTTGGGTCTCTTTCTCCAGAGTCTGAAGTTATTTGTAGTTATCTCCCTAGTGGAATATGAATATGTGTGTGCATGTGTGCATTTGTTTTTAAATACAGAGTGGTGATGATCTACTGAATACTACTGAGTAGGCAGCATATGGATGGATAATCAGTCACAGGCTAGACTTCCTAATATGTAGTAAACATAACTATACACAATGCTTAATATACTGTATACATAAGAGAATATAGTAACTGAATACATTTTAAATTCAATAACATTGTCCTCTTTGATTAAATGAGTTGGAAAACTAGTGGAATATTTGGATCATCATGCTCTCTAATATGTGCTTAAGTATAGTATTTTACTTGCAAAATTAATACTTGCTAAGAATTACCTAGGTTATCAAGGATTGAAGGTGATGTTAAGTTAGATTAGAAGATAGGACAAAGAGTAGCAGAAATGAGGTTGGCTAATTATAGTAATATAACCACAAAAGATGAAAGGAGGAAGAAATGAAAGTAAAAGTAGGTTTTATTGTTCTGAACTCAAGGCCTTTGCCTTTCTATCTTTACTCTTGACCCTAGAGGTCCCAATCTCCCCCTATGGTCCCACCATGCTGCTGTTTTTAGTTTTGTCTTGTAATGACTCTAAATCAGGAAATCGAGAGGGGACCAAATATTAAAGAGGACAAGGTACTTATACCAGTAAGTTAAATGAGGAGCCTTGGCTTTTAAGGAAAATCTATGCCCGCAGGTACCTACTGTCAATCCAGTCCCTTTGATCTTAATGTATTAGTCTCATTTTGTATAAACCCTGGAGCAAGTCTTTCTCCTTGACTCTGTGCCTATGTTCACTTGTGTCCTCTCCTGACTCATCCCAGGTTGTGCAGTCCCACCTGCCCTTCCCCACCTCTTCTTCCCTGAGACTGATCTGTCAGTGTGTCCCCCAAATAGAGGTCTCTCTCTGTTTCCTGCTGGTAAAAATTAGGAAAGCATTGTTTTATCTATCTATTGTGACCCACAATGGTTGCCCCTATATTTTATTACCTGTAATTCACATTTTAGTAATTTATTATACTCTGTACTGTTGTGAAGAAAATTTTTAATAGTGTAAAATAAATTTCTTTCAAGTTTCACAGGAGAGTAGTATGGTTGGCAGAAAATTGGTCCCCAAAGATGTCCACATCCTAATCCCCAGATCTTGTGAATATGTTACTTCATACGGCAAGAGGAACTTTATATTTTTTATTATTAATTTCTTTTCAGTGTAACAGAATTCATTGTTTATGCACCACACCCGGTGCTCCATGCCATACATGCCCTCCATAATACCCACCACCTGGCTCCCCCAAACCTCCCACCACCTGCCCCTTCAAAACCCTCAGATTGTTTTTCAGAATCCATGGTCTCTCATGGTTCATCTCCCCTTCCAATTTCTCTCAACTCCCTTCTCCTCTCCATCTCCCCATGTCCTCCATGATATTTGTTATGCTCCACAAATAAGTGAAACCATATGATAATTGACTCTCTCTGCTTGACTTATTTCACTCAGCATAATCTCTTCCAGTCCTGTCCATGTTGCTACAAAAGTTGGGTATTCATCCTTTCTGATGGAGGCATAATACTCCATAGTGTATATGGACCACATCTTCCTTATCCATTCATCCGTTGAAGGGCATCTTGGTTCTTTCCACAGTTTGGCGACCATGGCCATTGCTGCTATAAACATTGGGGTACAGATGGTCCTTCTTTTCACTACACCTGTATCTTTGGGGTAAATACCCAGTAGTGCAATTGCAGGGTCATAGGGAAGCTCTATTTTTAATTTCTTGAGGAATCTCCACGCTGTTCTCCAAAGTGGCTGCACCAACTTGCATTCCCGCCAACAGTGTAAGAGGGTTCCCCTTTCTCCACATCCTCTCCAACACATGTTGTTTCCTGTCTTGCTAATTTTGGCCATTCTAACTAGTGTCAGGTCATATCTCAATGTGGTTTTAATTTGAATCTCCCTGATGGCTAGTGATGATGAACATTTTTTTCATGTGTCTGATAGCCATTTGTATGCCTTAACTGGAGAAGTGTCTGTTCATGTCTTCTGCCCATTTTTTGACATGATTTTCTGTTTTGTGTGTGTTGAGTTTGAGGAGTTCTTTATAGATCCTGGATATCAGCCTTTTGTCTGCACTGTCATTTGCAAATATCTTCTCCCATTCCGTGGGTTGCCTCTTTGTTTTGCTGACTGTTTCCTTTGTTGTGCAAAAGCTTTTGATCTTGATGAAGTCCCAAAAGTTCATTTACACTTTTGTTTCCTTTGCCTTTGGGGACATATCTTGAAAGAAGTCAGCATAGAAATTTTAACAATATTTATTCTTCCAAACCATGAACATGGAATGTTTTTCCATCTCTTTGTATCTTCCTCAGTTTCTTTTATAAGTGTTCCTTAGTTTCTAGGGTACAGATCTTTTACCTCTTTAGTTAGGTTTATTCCTAGGTATCTAATGGTTTTGGTGAAGCTGTGAATGGGAAACATTCCTTAATTTCTCTTTCTTTAGTCACTTTGTTAGTGTATAGAAATGTAACTGATTTCTTTGCATTGATTTTGTATCTTGCCACTTTGCTGAATTGTGGTGTAAGTTCTAGCAATCTCACTACTTGGCTGAATTTTGGTATAAGTTCTAGTCTTTTGGGTTTTTCACATGAAGTATCATGTCATCTGCCAATTTGAATACTTTTATTTCTTTTTGTTGTCTGGTTGTTGATGCTAGGATTTCTAGTATTATGTTGAATAATAGTGGTGAGAGTGGGCCTAACTGTCATGTTCCTGATCTTAAGGGAAAAGCTTTTCCCCACTGAGAATGATATTTGCCATGGGCTTTTCATAGATGGCTTTTTATCATGTTGAGGCATGTTCTCAATATCCTTATTCTTTGAAGAGTTTTAATCAGGCAAGGATACTCTATTTTGTCAGGGCCTTTCTCTGCAACTATTGAAAGGATCATAGGGTTCTTGTCTCTTCTTTTGTTAATGTGCTCTGATGTTGAACCATAGTGCAGGAATGTTTCAGGAATAAATCCCACCTGGTTATGGTGAATAATTCCTTTAATGCACTGTTCAATTCTATTGGGTAGGATCATGATGAGGTTTTTGGCACCCATTGTTCATCAGAAATATTGGTCCATATTCTACTTTTTGATGTGGTCTTTGTCTGGTTTGGGGATCAACGTAATGCTGGCCTCAAAGAACAAGTTTGGAAGTTTTCCTTCCATTTCTGTTCTTTGAAACAGCTTCAGTAGAATAGGTATGATTTCTTCTTTATATATTTGGTAGAATTCTCCTGGGAATCCATCAAACCCTGAACTCCTGTTTTTTGGGAGGTTTTTGATTACTGCTTCAATTTCATTACTCGTTATTGGACTCATTCAGTTTTTGTTTTTGTTTTTGTTTTTGTTTTGTCAGAGAGAGTGAGCACAGGCAGACAGAGTGGCAGGCAGAGGCAGAGGGAGGAGCAGGCTTCCTGCTGAGCAAAGAATCCAACGTGGGACTCGATCCCAGGATGCTGGCATCATGACCTGAGCAAAGGCAGCCTTAACCAACTGAGCCACTCAGGCGTCCCTCATTCAGTTTCTTTACTCGTTATTCAGACTATTTCTTTCTGTTTCAGTCTTGGTAGTGTATAAGTATCCCAGAATGTATCCATTTTTCCAGACTGCCTAGTTTGTTGGCACATAGCCACTGATAGTAAGTTTTAACAATGGTCTCTGTTTTCTTATTAGTCGTGATTTCTCCCCTTTCATTCATTATCTTATTAACTTGAGTCCTTTCTCTTTTCTTTTGGATAAGTTTGTCTAGTGGTTTATCAATCTTATTAATTCTCTCAAAGAACCAGCTTCTAGTTTTGATGATCTGTTCCACTGTTTTTCTGGTTTCTATTTCATTGATTTCTGCTCTAATCTTTATTATTTCTCTTCTTCAGCTTGGTTTAGGCTTTATTTGCTGTTCTTTTTCCAACTCCTTTAGGTAGATGGTTAGCTTGTGCATTTGGGATTTTTCTAGTGTGTTTTTTTTTTTTTTTTTTTGAGAGAGGCTTGGATGGCTATGTATTTCCCTCTCATAACTGCCTTTGCAGTATCCCATAGGTTTTGAACCAATGTGGTTTCATTTTCATTGGTTTCAATAAATTAAGTTCTTCTTTAACTTCCTGGTTGACCCATTCACACTTTAGCAGGATGCTCTTTAACCTCAAAGTGCTTGAGTTCCTTCCAAACTTTTTCTTATGAATGAGTGCCAGTTTCAAAGACTCATGGTCTGGAAATATGCAGGGAATAACCTCAATCTTTTGATATTGGTTGAGACCTTATGTGTGACCAAATATTTGGTCTATTCTGGAGAAAGTTCCATGTATACTTGAGAAGAATGAGTATTCTCTTGTTTTGGAATATATATGGAATGTTCCATATATATCTGTGAAGTCCATCTGGTCCAATGTGTCATTCAAAGTTCTTATTTCTTTTTTGATCTTCTGCTTAAATGATCTGTCCATTGCTATGAGTGTGGTGTGAAGTATCCTAGTAGTAATGTGCTATTATCAATATGTTTCTTTATTTTGGTTTTTAATTGGTTTATGTTGTTGGCTGCTCCTATATTGGGGGCATAGATACTTACAATTATAGATCTTCTTCTTGGATAGACCCTTTAAGTATGATATAGTGTCCCTCTCCATCTTTTACAGTCTTTAGTTTAAAATCTAATTTGTCTGATATAAGGATTGCTACCCCATCTATCTTTTGCAGTCCATTGGCATGATAAATGGTTTTTCATCCCCTTACTTCAACCTGGAGGTATCAATGAATCTGTCTTAGTATATAATTCTGAATATAGATGGGTAATGTCTTCATATCCAATCTGCAACCCTGTGCCATTTCATGAGAGCATTTAGGCCATTTGCCTTGAGAGTGACTATTGAAAGACATGATCTTAGTGCCATCATATTGTCTGTAAAGTCCCTTTTTCTATATATTGTCTCTGTAAATTTGTGTTCTGTATTACTCTTGTGGTCTTTCTTCTTTCATATACCCCCCCTTAATATTTCTTGAAGGGCCAGCTTGGTAGTCACAAACTCTTTCAGTTTCCTGCCAGTCTTGGAAGCTCCTTGTCTCCTCATCTATTCTGAATGACAGCCTTGTTGGATAAAGTATCCTTGGCTGCATGTTATTCTCATTTAGTACCCTGAATATTTCTTGCCAGCCCGTTCTGTCTTGCCACATCTCTGTGGACAGGTCTGGTGTTATTCTGATGTTCCTCCCTCAGCATATAAGAAATCTCTTCCCCCTAGCTGCTCTCAGGATAGCTTCTTTGGCTCAAAGATTTGCATGTTTTACTATTATATGCCAGGGTGTTGGTCTGTTCTCATTAACCTTGGGAGGGATCCTCTCTGCCTCATGGACATGAATGCTTATTTCCTTCCCCAGATTAGGGAAGTTTCAGCTACGATTTTCTAAAATATACCTTCTACTTCTCTCTCTCTCTCTCCCTCACCCCCCCCCCAGGGATCCCAATAATTCTGAAATTGTAACGTTTCATGGTGTTATCAATCTCTCTAAGTCTGTTCTTATTGTCTTTCAACTGTTTATTCCAGTCCTTCTTGGCTTCCTTCCTTTCTATCATCTTATCTTCTAGCTCACTAATTTTTTCTTCTGTCTCATTTACACTGGCTGTTAGGGTATCAGTTTTGACTGCACCTCACTCATAACATTTTTAAGTTCAGCCTGATTAGCTCTCATTTCTGCCCTCAGACTCTAACTAACTCAAATACATGGAGGTTAAAGAGCACCGTACTAAAAAATGAATTGGTCAGAATTAAAGAAGACTTTTAAAAGTTCATGAAAATAAATGCCAATGAAAACAACAATTCTTTAAAACCTTTGGGATAGGTGGTCCTAAGAGTGAAGTACATACCAATATGGGCCTTTCTCAAGAAACAATGATGGTCTCAAATATACAACCTAACCTTATACATAAAGGAGCAGGAGGGAGAACATCAAATGAAGCCTAACACTAGCAGGAGATGAGAAATAATAAAGATCAGAGCAGAAATCAATGAAATAGAAACCAAAAGACCAGTAGAACAGATCAATGAGCTAGGACCTGGTACTCTGAAATAATTAATTAGATTAATAAACCTCTAGCCAGACTTATCCAAAAGAAAAGAGAAATGACTCAATTAATAAAATCATGAATGAAAGAGGAGAGATCAGAAAAAAACACCAAGAAAATACAAAGGATTTAAGAACATATTATTATTATGAGCAACTATATGTCAACAAATAAGGTAACCTGGCATAAATGGATGCAGTCCTATAAATTTATAAACTACCAAAACTGAAGCAAGGAGAAATAGAAAACTTGAACAGACCTATAACCAACAAAGAAATTGACACAATAATTAAAAAAAAAAAAAGATCTCACTCAACGAGGGTTCAGGGCTGGATGCAAAGGTGGTTCAACATTGCAAATCAGTCTATGTGAAAAATCACATTAATGGAAGAAAGGACAAACAATATGATCTATGATCTTCTCAATAGATGCAGAGAAAACATTGGACAAAGTGCAGCATCCTTTCTTGATTAAAATTCTCCACAGTGTAGGGATAAAGAGAGCATACCTAAATATCATAAAAGCAGTATATGAAAAGCCTACAGCAAATATCATTCTCAATGGGGAAAAACTGACAGCTTTTCTCCTAAGGTCAGGAAAATGACAGGGATGTCCTTGTTGCCACTGTTATTTGACATAGTACTAGAAGACCTAGCCTCTGAAATCACACAACAAAAAAGCAGTTAAAAGACTTTTCAAATTGGCAAAGAAGTAAAACTCTCACTCTTTGAAGATGACATCACACTCCACATAGAAAACCCAAAAGACTCTACCCCAAAATTGCTAGAACTCATGCAGCAATTTATGTGGCAGGATATAAAATCAGTGCACAGAAATCAGTTGATTTCTATACACTAACCGTGTGACTGAAGAAAGAGAAATTAAGGAAGGCATCCCAATAACAATTGCACCAAAAACCATAAAATACCTATAAAACGTAGGCAAGAAGGTAAAGTATCTGTACTCTGAAAACTACAGAACATGTATGGAAAAAAATTGAGGAAGACACAAAGAAATGGACAATCGTCCCAGGCTCATGAATTGGAAAAATAAATATTTTTTTAAAATGTCTATGCAGGGTCCCTGGGTGGCTCAGTGGGTTAAGCCTCTGCCTTCAGCTCAGGTCATGATCTCAAGATCTTGGGATCAAGTCTTGCATTGGGCTCTCTGCTTGATAGGGAGCCTGCTTTCTCCTCTCTCTCTCTCTGCTTGCCTCTCTGCCTACTTGTGATCTCACTGTCAAATAAATAAATAAAATCTTTAAATAAATAAATAAATAAAATGTCTATGCTACCTGGAGCAAACTATACATTCAATGCAATCTGTATCAAAAACTGGGACAAATATGGATATCACAGATATACTCAGAACATTCCATCCCAAAGCAACAGAATACACATTCTTCTCTAGTGCACATGGAATATTCTCCAAAATAGATCACATCCTGGGTCATAAATCAGGTATCAACTGGTACCAAAAGTTTGGGATCATTCCCTGCATATTTTCAGACCACAATGCTCTGAATCTACTATTCTGTCACAAGAGGATATTTAGAAAGAACCCAAATACATGGAGACTATAGGGCATCCTTCTAAAGAATGAATGGGTCAGCCAGGAAATTTAAAAAGGATTGAAAAAATTCATGGAAACAAATGATAATGAAAACACAACAGTTCAAAATCTGTGGGCAGTCCTGAGAGGAAAATATATAGTGATACAAGACTTTCTCAAGAAAAAAGAAAGGTCTCAAACACACAACCTAACACTACACCTAAAGAAGCTGGAGAAAGAACAACAAAGAAAGCCTAAACCCAGCAGGAGAAAAGAAGTAATAAAGATCAGAGCAGAAATCAATGAAATAGAAACCAAAAAAACAATAGAACAAATCAATGAAACTAGGAACTAGTTCTTTGAAAGAATTAATAAGATTGATAAACCCATGGCCAGACTTATGAAAATGAAAAGAGAAAGGACCCAAATAAATAAAATCATGAATGAAAGAGGAGAGATCACAACCAACACCAAAGAAATACAAACAATTATAAGAACATATTATGAGCAACTCTATGCTAGCAAATTTAACAATCTGGAAGAAATGGATGCATTCCTAGAGACATATCAACTACCACAGCTGAACCAGGAAGAAATAGAAAACCTGAACAGACCCATAACTAGTAAGGAGAATTAAACAGTCATCAAAAAATCTCCAAACAAACAATAGCCCAGGGCCAGTCGGCTTCCCAGGGGAATTCTACCAAACATTTAAAGAATAATTAATTCCTATTCTCCTGAAACTGTTCCAAAAAATAGAAATGGAAGGAAAACTTCCAAACTCATTTTATGAGGCCAGCATCACCTTGATCCCAAAATCAGACAAGGATCCCATCAAAAAAGAGAATTACAGACCCATATCCTTGATGAACACAGATGTGAAAATTCTCACCAAAATACTAGCCAATAGGATCCAACAGTACATTAAAAGGATTATTCACCACGACCAAGTGGGATTTATTCCAGGGCTGCAAGGTTGGTTCAACAGCCGCAAATCAATCAATGTGATACAACACATTAATAAAAGAAAAACAAGAACCATATGATACTCTCAATAGATGCTGAAAAAGCATTTGACAAAGTACAGCATCCCTTCCTGATCAAAACTCTTCAAAGTGTAGAGATAGAAGGCACATACCTCAACATTATGAAAGCCAGTTATGAAAAACCCACCACAAATATCATTCTCAAAGGAGAAAAACTGAGAGCTTTTTTGCTAGGGTCAGGAACACGGCAGGGATGTCCATTATCACCACTGATATTCAACATAGTACTAGAAGTCCAAGCCTCAGCAATCAGAAAACAAAAAGAAATTAAAGGCATCCAAATCAGCAAAGAAGAAGTCAAACTACCACTCTTTGCAGATGATATGATACTATATGTGGAAAACCCAAAAGACTCCACTCCAAGTCTGTTAGAACTTGTACGGGAATTCAGTAAAGTGTCAGGATATAAAATCAATGCACAGAAATCAGTTGCATTTCTTTACACCAACAACAAGATAGAAGAAAGAGAAATTAAGGAGTCAATCCCATTTACAATTGCACCCAAAAACCATAAGATACCTAGGAATAAGCCTAACCAAAGAGGCACAGAATCCATACTCAGAAAACTATAAAGCATTCATGAAAGAAATTGAGGAAGACACAAAGAAATGGAAAAATGTTCCATGCTCATGGATTGGAAGAGCAAATATTGTGGAAATGTCTGTGCTACCTAAAGCAATCTACACGATCTACAGCAATCTACACCTAAAGCAATCCCTATCAAAACCCCATCCATTTTTTTCAAAGAAGTAGAACAAATAATCCTAAAATTTATATGGAACAATTAAATTTTATTTGGATATATAAAATTTCCATATAAAATTTGTATGGAACCATATAAGACCTTGAATAGCCAGAGGAATATTGAAAAAGAAAGCCAAAGTTGATGGCATCACAATTCACAGTTACATGAAAAAATGTTCCACATCACTAGCCATCAGGGAAATACAAATCAAAACCACAATGAGATACCACCTCACACCAGTCAGAATGGCTAAAATTAACAAGTCAGGAAATGACAGATGTTGGTGAAGATGTGGAGAAAGGGGAATCCTCCTACACTGTTGGTGGGAGTGCAAGGTGGTACAGCCACTCTGAAAAACAGTATAGATGTTCCTCAAAAGGTTAAAAATAAAGCTATCCTAGGAGCTCGCAATTGCACTACTGAGTATTTATCCCAAAGAAGAAAGAGCAAATGCACCCTAATGTTCATAGCAGCAATGTTCGCAATAGCCAAACTGTCAAAAGAGCCGAGATGTTCTTCAACAAATGAATGGATAAAGAAAATGTGGTTCACATATATAATGGAATATTACTCAGCCATCAGAAAAGATGAATACCTACCATTTACATCGACATGGATGTAACTGGAAGGTATTTTTCTAAGTGAAATAAGTCACACAGAGAAATACAAAAGGAATAGCACAGAGAACCAGGGAGAAGTGAGGGAAAACTGAATGGGAAGAAATCAGAGAGGGAGAGAAACTATGAGTGATTCTGGACTCAGGGAAACAAAATGAGGGTTACAGAAGGGAGGAGTTTTGGATGGTTGGGGTAACTCAGTGTTGTGTATTAAGGGCAGCACATGTGATGATGAGGGCTGGGTATTATATAAACTAATGAATTATTGAATACTACATCAAAAACTGATTATGTATAATATGTTGGCTAGTTGAAGATAAAAAAAAAGAAAATATAAAAAGCAGAACATCAAATTATTTCCTTCTCTTTGCATTCCTGTGGTAACAGTCTAGTTCTTTTCAAGGAAACGCAGATACCTCTACTAACTAGTGTAAGGGTCATATAAAGGAAGTTATACAAAAAACAAGATATTTGCAAATGACAGTACAGACAAAAGGTTGATATCCAGGATCTATAATGAACTCCTCAAACTCAACACACACGAAACAGACAAACATGTCAATAAATGGGCAGAAGGTATGAACAGACACTTCTCCAATCAAGACATAGAAATGGCTATCAGACACATGAAAAAATTTTCATCATCATTAGCCCTCAGGGAGATTCAAATTAAAACCACATTGAGATATCACCTTACACCACTTAGAATGGCCAAAATTAACAAAACAGGAAACAACATGTGTTGGAGAGGATGTGGAGAAAGGAGAACCCTCTTACACTGTTGGTGGGAATGCAAGTAGGTGCAGCCTCTTTGGAGATCAGTGTGGAGATTCCTCAAGAAATTAAAAATAGAGCTTCCCTATGACCCTGACATTGCACTCCTGGATATTTACCCCAAGGATACAGATGTAGTGAAAAAAAAGGTCATCTGTACCCCAATGTTTATAGCAGCAATGGCCACGGTCACCAAACTGTGGAAAGAACCAAGATGCCCTTCAATGGACGAATGGATAAGGAAGATGTGGTCCATATACACTATGGAATATTATGCCTCCATCAGAAAGGATGAATACCCAAATTTGTAGCAACATGGACGGGACTGGAAGAGATTATGCTGAGTGAAATAAGTCAAACAGAGAGAGTCAATTATCATATGGTTTCACTTATTTGTGGAGCATAACAAATATCATGGAGGACAAGGGGTGTTAGAGAGGAGAAGGGAGTTGGGGTAAATTGGAAGGGGAGGTGAATCACGAGAGACTATGGACTCTGAAAAACAATCTGAGGGGTTTGAAGTGGCGGGGGGGTGGGAGGTTGGGGTACCAGGTGGTGGGTATTATAGAGGGCACAGATTGCATGGAGCACTGGGTGTGGTGAAAAAATAATGAATACTGTTTTTCTGAAAATAAATAAATTGAAAAAATTTAAAAAAAACAAGATATTATTGGTGCTACCTCACTATACCTGTTGATAATCCAATTTATGCAAAATCAAGGGAGTCTACAAAAAGTTTAATCTCTAAGTATAACCTTGTTACTTCAGGAGAAAGATCCATTAAAGAGTTTAATCCACCAATTCTGGTAAACATGGTGATTCAGAAACAACTAATGAAAAGCTTGTCCACCTTGCATCAGCCAGAGGGATGCTTTTGCCTCCTATAGTGTTTAACCCAGTTTCTATGTTCCTAACTTTATAGATCTAGATGCAGTAAACCTTCCATTATTCATGAATGTAATATCTGGCACATTTCCGAAATTTCCCTCTATTACAATGTTACTTTCTAATGGCCATCACTCCAGTTGGGGATTATTTTCCAAGCTAAGGAAAAATAGTCTGAACAAACAACAATATCAGGTATAATAATCTGTGGTCCAAAAGAACTTAGAGGTGGCAACCTTTTATTTTTAGAATTGGTCATGAATTTGATGGTCCTACATATTTAGAGCAACCTAATTTGTCAGTCCACAGAAATGAGTCTGTTTATCAGTAGAAGGTGAACATTAAACTAAATCCATACAACTGCTAGATTAAAACCTGTCAGCAAGGGAGATTAGATATTTCCAGTAACAGATGGAATATTCTTGTAGGATAACACATACTTCTTGAGCCTGGAGATTTCTTAATGTGTTCTAAAAGACTAGCCTCCAATTGTTCCCCTTATGGTATCAACAGCCACAAAAACCCAACATCATGGCAACAAACATTCAAATTACGGCATGTGCTCTATCACGTTGATTGATTTATGAATGTTGAATCACCCTTGCTTCCCAGGAATAAATCCCACCTGGTCATGGTAAATATTCTTTTTAATGTACTGTTAGATTCTGTTGGCTAGAATCTTGTTGAGTATTTTGACATTCATGATCAAGGATATTGATCTGTAATCCTCGTTTTTGGTGGATCTCTGTCTGGTTTCAGGATCAGGGAAATGCTGACCTCATAGAATGAGTTTGGATGAGATGCAGCCTAAACTGGATACTCTAACACCTAGGGTCAGTGAGACAGAAGAGAAAATCAGTGATCTAGAAGATAAGGTGATGGAAAGGGGAAAAGCTGAAAAAATAGAGAGGAAGAGATAGGCAGCTAGCAGCACATGAAAAAAGACTCAACATACTATTTTCTCCTGGCATTGGAATTTTATAGTCTTGTGGGATCCATAGGCTTGTCATTCACCTGTTCTTCCATTCTGTCTTCTGGGGGAGGGTCCTGCTGCGCTGTTTCCCAGGTATCCCTGTTTGGACAGCATTGTCCCAACCCCTGTCGGGCATGGGCTCAGTGCAAACTTGTCCTCTGTGTGGCTTTTGTTCCCTAGAGACTTTCCATACCTCTTCAGAGGATCAGAGCATGCCCAAACCTCTGGCCCAGACCAAAAAGAACACAGTCTGTTCTCTTTAGTAAATCCTCTAGGACAAATAGTCTCACCTTCTTTTTTTTTTTAATTTTTTAATTTATTTTCAGCATAACAGTATTCATTGTTTTTACACCACACCCAGTGCTCCATGCAATCTGTGCCCTTTCCAATACCCACCACCTGGATTCCCCAACCTCCCACCCCCCGCCCCTTCAAAACCCTCAGATTGTTTTTCAGAGTCCATAGTCTCTCATGGTTCACTTCCCCTTCCAATTTCTCTCAACTCCCTTGTCCTCTCTAACTCCCCTTGTCCTCCATGCTATTTGTGATGCTCCACAAATAAGTGAAACCATATGATAATTGACTCTCTCTGCTTGACTTATTTCACTCAGCATAATCTCTTCCAGTCCTGTCCATGTTGCTACAAAAGTTGGGTATTCATCCTTTCTGATGGAGGCATAATACTCCATAGTGTATATGGACCACATCTTCCTTATCCATTTGTCCGTTGAAGGACATCTTGATTCTTTCCACGGTTTGGTGACCGTAGCCATTGCTGCTATAAACATTTGGGTACAGATGGCCCTTCTCCCTTTCTGTACAGCCAAAACCACAGACTCCCAAGGTGCACGCCCACAGTAACTCTTTCAGAGGTAGACCCAGTGTCCCAAGAAGGCCACTGTCCTTTGTGAATCTAAAACCGTGAGTAGCCACAGGCTGTCGTGCACACCCCAAAACTCCTGGATCATGTCTGGATGCTGCTCTAATGCCCTTTCTGGGCAGCTACAGCCCTGTGAGTTACTGCCTGGTTAGGTGCAGGTTCCAGACTTTTTCATGCTGATGAAGAAAAAAGTAATTATCAACCAACCTAGACCATGGTTTATGGTAAGCCAAGCTGAGAGCCCCCTCCTGGGCTCACTGACCATAACCTGCTTCCTGACTCCACTGCTTGGACACTCTATCAGTTCAGGCACCTCCATTTGCTCTGAGGTTTCTCATATCCTGAGACCACAATGCTCTACCTATAATTTTGCATTTTCATTTCCATATCCCCTCTCAGAGAGGGATGTCTCTCACTAGAGATTTCTGAGGGTTCTAATTTGGCACTCCAGTGTTATGTCCCTTTCCAAGAGCTTTTGGAAACTCCCTCCCCTTCTGTTTATCTTCTTATATCTCCCCACAGATTCACAATTCCACACATCTTACCTTGCAAAAAACAGTCACTTTTCTGCTTGTAGAGATCCAGATATATATTATTACGCTCAGGCTGATTTTGCCGGTGTTCAAAATTGTTTGATATATATCCAGCTAAACTCAGGGGACCAATTGAAATGGGGTACCTTTTTAAAATATTTTCCAAAATAAGTTTTTTTAAAGTCCAGATCTGAAATAGTATTGAATGGCAATGCTTTTGATTTGAAAAAGATGAAGTGAAGGCCCTTGAAAGCAAAAATGAAAAGTCCCTGGAAGAGCGGGAGCACATTGGAAGAAACTGCCCAGCAATAAGAGGGAGGAGTAGAGAAAGACAGAACCACCTTGTTTGGAGAGAGGGAATCATGTTTATTCTGGCTGAGTGAGGCTAATCTTGGAGGGTTTGTGGGTTCAGAGTTAAGGGGGCATGGCCTAGGTTTCCTGGTGGGGACCAGAATCCTCATGAAGAGACAGCACCCCTTGCCAACAATTTGGGGGCCTCAAGAAGCCCAGCCTACCACTTCAGACTCTCTGATGCCAGCTGAGTGAGAGCACCACTCACCACTGCTACATTGCCGTGTATTTTACTTTTCATGGTTTCTGGAGGTCTTGCTCATCTTCCCATAGACAGTCCAGCAGAAGCAATGCTGACTTTTCCCTGAGACTCTAAGAATTCTAATTAAAAATTCCCCCTTTTCAATGGCCTAGACTGCTGTAAGTATTCCAAATGCTTTTCAGAGTCAGAAAGAAAATATTCAGGAGAATGAAAACAAAAAGGAATGGAAAATTATTTTTAAAGTCTGTTTTGGACTCAATGTTTTAAAAATAACTAAATCCAGTTTCAGAAGGGGAAGCTTAGCAGTGCAAATGAGTGTGCATAATGGTGGCTTGGGATTTATCTGAAGAACTACTCTGAAGGAGCTCCTAAGATTATATTAAGGCTGGACAGAGAACCCATGAATGGCAGCAGGAAGTGGAAACTAGAATTGAGAGCTGTTGGGGACAGAATAGGGTTGTGTTTGTCTTCTTTGTGCTTATCTCATATTTCAGTCAGCTGATGCTCAAAACTGAATACTGATTCTTGGAACAGGAAGCCTTGGCAGGAGATTTAGCTGAGGAGGTAGCCCACAGTTTTCTCACTGCATTTAGTGGCAGCTGCTCATCTTCTGGAGCTACAAGTGTGTCCAAGTTGTTTCTATTGGAGGGAAGTTTTGCCTGAACTTATGGTTCAAGCTTGAGCTCTCTTGATGGAAGCAGAAGAGTTTGTGAAGCCTATGTTGGGAGGAAGCAGACTCTTCTGAGAGTGAGATAAATAAAATGAATTCTATTCCCTGCATTTTTAGAGGGTAAAGAGGATCAATTAAATGACAGAATACAATTGCAAAAAATCTTCTCCCATTCCGTGGAACCAGTCAAGAAAACAGAGGCAACCCATGGAATGGGAGAAGATATTTGCAAATGACAGTACAGACAAAAGGTTGATATCCAGGATCTATAAAGAACTCCTCAAACTCAACACACACAAAACAGACAATCATATCAAAAAATGGGCAGAAGATATGAACAGACACTTCTCCAATGAAGACATACAAATGGCTATCAGACACATGAAAAAATGTTCATCATCACTAGCCATCAGGGAGATTTAAATTAAAACCACTTGCAGGGATCACAATCCTGCAAGACAGGAGTCTCCCTTGGCTTACAAATGTCCTAAATCTCACTAAAAAAAAGACGATTGATAGCAGGATTGTGACATCCCACCAAAAAGTCTCCCAACTATCTTAATGTTAATGGCTGGTCTAAAAACAACATTGATCAAGCCGCAAGGGCAAGGCCTCCGGTAGGCCTCAGACATCCAGGCACCTTGTAGGCCCTCTTTAGCATATGAAAACTCCACTGAAACCTTCCTTCCCCTCACCTTCCCCCCAATTGCAGGGTACATAACCTGCCATCCCTCACAACACCGGGGCAGCAGCTCTTCCTGCCCATGGGTCCTGTCCCCGTGCTTTAATAAACCACCATTTTGCACCAAAACAAAACAAAAACAAAAACAAAACACATGGGATACCACCTTACACCAGTTAGAATGGCCAAAATTAGCAAGACAGGAAACAACATGTGTTGGAGAGGATGTGGAGAAAGGGGAACCCTCTTACACTGTTGGCGGGAATGCAAGTTGGTGCAGCCACTTTGGAGAACAGTGTGGAGATTCCTCAAGAAATTAAAAATAGAGCTTCCCTATGACCCTGCCATTGCACTACTGGGTATTTACCCCAAAGATACAGATGTAGTGAAAAGAAGGGCCATTTGTACCCCAATGTTTATAGCAGCAATGGCCACGGTCGCCAAACTGTGGAAAGAACCAAGATGCCCTTCAACGGACGAATGGATATGGAAGATGTCCATATACACTATGGAGTATTATGCCTCCATCAGAAAGGATGAATACCCAACCTTTGTAGCAACATGGACAGGACTGGAAGAGATTATGCTGAGTGAAATAAGTCAAGCAGAGAAAGTCAATTATCCTATGGTTTCACTTATTTGTGGAGCATAACAAATAGCATGGAGGACATGGGGAGATGGAGAGGAGAAGGGAGTTGAGGGAAATTGGGGGGGGAGGTGAACCATGAGAGACTATGGACTCTGAAAAACAATCTGAGGGTTTTGAAGGGGCGGGGGGTGGGAGATTGGGGGATCCAGGTGGTGGGTATTGGAGAGGGCACAGATTGCATGGAGCACTGGGTGTGGTACAAAAACAATGAATACTGTTATGCTGAAAAAATAAAATTTTTTTTAAAAATTCTATTAGGTCAGTGGCTGAGGTGAAACTTGGAATACCCCATAATTACTATTAAATACTTAGTTTCCATATGCTTAGAGTGACCTCCATCCCTCATTTGCAAATTAAGGCAGATGTAATGGCTCATGTGTGACTCATATAATGGCAGTGATAAGTGCAGTCAATTGAATCATGAGGCTGAATGACCCTATATGATTTCTTCTTTCAATTCCATGAGTCTCTTAGGACTTTGTAAGTAGGTTACACTGTAACTATCATTGCTGGCCTAAAAGATAGTGTGAGTTGCACTTTATATATGGATGAATGGAATTGTGAGAGATGAGTTCAAGGTCAACACCCCCCAGAAGTATCATTTTTCATCAACAGATCCAAAGAAAGAAATCAGATAGTTTTTGGCTCTTTCTAAAGCGTGTACCAGTCACTTGGAAGTCTGTTATATTAACAGAGTCCATCTAGACTTTCTGTCTAGCTGCTCCCACCCATACAGCTGTGGCCTTATAAGTGAGGAGGTGGTTAAGAGGTATTCGGTGCTTATTCGAATTCTTATTTAAAGAACACCCTTTATTGTAATTGCCACAGTGAAGTTCCTTAATACATAGACCCTTTTTTCCCCCGGTCTGTCTTCTGATTCTTTATTACTATCTTGAGTTCCATAAGCCTCATCTTCAATAGCATCCTTTGCTTTTAGCACATGCCTCCAAAGATCATCTGCTTCCTTTAAGGGGTCCTCTATTCCCTCATCACTGGTGCTGGTCTATGGCAGACGCCGGATCCAAGAACCCTTTCCAAGGGTTTTCCTTCTGATTATCAAATAGCTAATTCTTTGACCCAACAATCGTGATACCTCCTCTTACTATTACTCCAGTCATGGCAGAGTCCACTGGTTTGGGGAATGAATTCTCCTTGATGGTACCTGTCTACAGTTACCACCAGGATTCAACACATTTTACTCCTTCTGTGCAATGC
The DNA here is from genome assembly GCF_011764305.1 of Mustela putorius furo. Classification (NCBI taxonomy): domain Eukaryota; kingdom Metazoa; phylum Chordata; class Mammalia; order Carnivora; family Mustelidae; genus Mustela; species Mustela putorius. The sequence continues at coordinate 5,073,013 of NW_025422010.1, read as the reverse complement.
TCTTCTAACACTCAAGTCTGCTGGAGACTCTGGGGCTGACTCCAGCATGGACACCAAACTATGTTGTATACTTTGAAGGCATGGGCTCTTGGGAGTTTATATGCTTCCCTTTTGAATTTTTTTAAAATGAAATATGAAGGGATTCTAAATCAATCAGTCACTTATATTTCATATATAGAATTCATAGATGTCTTCAAAGTAGGCAAATATTAGTGGCACAGTCCAACCCATAAGAGGAAATTCAAAGTTCTCCTGCTCTGTTTCACTCCCAGGGAGAAGTTTTGAACGATAATGAAGACAAGAAGCACTGGTGCTTACCTGTTTAGAGTCAAACCATAATTAACTTCTCTTGGGAGTGACCACCCTAATTTGTATTGGTTATTTTGTCAATATTTCGTTTTATCTGGTCTTTGATGACACCTGGAGTTGACTTCTTCTGAGGTTGTTTCCTTTACCTAAAAATTTTATATTGTGAGAAGTACCAGAAAAAAAAAAATGAGATTGAGTAGAGGACAGTTTAGGTCAGCTCTGTGGCTGCAGGAGGGACTGGCTTGTTTTCCTAGCTTTGTCTATCTGTGCACATTTTGCTTCAGAGCACTAGGACACATGGGGACAAGATCTTTAATGGAAAGGGGCCAAGAAAGATGTTTAGTTGGCCTTTCTTGCAGATGTTAAGGCAGAGATAAAAAGGGATCCTGGCTGCTTGCTCTGCCCAGTTAAGTAAATTATCCCAGGCAGGCATTTCCTTGGAATCTGTGGTGATGACAAGTGCTTGATTCACAGACTTAAGAATTTGAAGGCCTGCCTCTCTTAAATACTGATTATTTGGTTGGAAGTAAGGGAACATGAAAAATTACTTTCTGCATGGATATTGTAAAGATCTCAAAGGCAGATCATATAGCTGGGCCTAATAAGTGAATGAAACAAAAACTAGACTCTTTTATTAATCATAATCATCCTTCCCATTTTTCTGCTATAATTTCTGTTTCAGTCTTCTTTCCTGGCAGGAACAATAATTTAATATTATAACTGATATAATTTCATGCACCTGCATTTCTACAGTATAGCAAAAACCACTCATATTTTAATTTATTCATAACCAAATTTGTTCTGAAGATGAATTAACCTAGGTCAGTTTCATGTTTCCTATAGCTCTTTACCTATACTCTCCTGTCACACAAAACTCTCTTGGCTTTGCAATGATGGTCAGGCACGTGGCTCATGTCCCCTCTACACTGCAAGCTCTCTGAGGCCACATCACAGCGTTGTCTTTGCATCTTCTACCATATCTAGATTAGGAGTTGATAATATAGGCAAGTAGAAAGAGGAGGTGTTTCTAGAGCCAGTTTAATGAGGAGTTCTCAAAAATGTACCAAGTCAAGGATATTTTTAAAAAGGCACCCATTGTAGAGTGGTCAGGAGCCAATAAATACTAGGTTATGTGTCAACCTCAATCACCAGGTTCAGAATAAGTGGGTGGAGAAGATGGCATGGGAGTAGAGAAAGAGGATCAGGAGAATCAAGGTGAGAATAGGAGGGTCAGAAAGATAAATCCCAATCCTTGACAACATTTCTATGCTGATAGGGCAAGTGGTCTGCTGAAAGGTGCCACTAGAGACCACAGCCAGGGCTCAATAGAGCCCTCAATGAGTGCTCAATAGATGGATAAGCTGGAAAAAGAATATTCATAGTCTACACTGGAAACTTTTGATAAACAGAGCTATGTTTTTGTTTTGTTTTGTTTCCGGAGGTGGCTAGGATTTATGAAGGCACAGCTATAAGGTAGATAAATTTATTTTATTTCTTGAGGGGTTTTGTTTTTGTTTTTGTTTGGTTTGGTTTTTAGGTAGGCTCCCCATGGAACATAGAGCCCAATGTGGAGCTTGAAATCAGGAGTCAGAAGCTCCACCGACTGAGCCACTCAGGTGCCCCTCTTGACTTGTTTTTATACTTATACTGTTTTATACTTGTACTGTTTTATACTTATATAAAGCTTGTGATATAATAATAGCAACTATATAGGTTATTATGCTGTGATAAACTACTTGATCTACCCTCAGCTCTGATTCTTTCCTGCTCTGTGACACAGGACACATTAATTTAATCTCTCAAAGCCTTGATTTCTTTAACTGTAAGATGATGATGGAATTACCTAAGCTATAGGGATACAGAGAATATCAAGGGAAATAATGGATATGAAGTATTTATCATAATGCCTGGAACATTAATATCCTAATATATATTAACAATTATTACTGTAAATATATCCTTAGGAAGGTATAATAGTTAATTTTGTGTGTCAACTTGACTTGAATAAGGAATGCCCAAATAGCTGATTAAAAAAAATAAAAATTAAAAAAAATCATTTCTGGGCATTTCTAGAAGAGATTAACATTTGACTCAGTAGACTGAATGAAGAAGACTCAATCTGTTGAGGAGCCTAATGGAACAAAAAAGCAGAGGAAGTACAAATTCTTTCAATTCTTGAGCTTTGATGTCCACCTTCCCCTGTTCATAGACATTGGAGCTCTTGCATTTCAGGCCTTGAGATTTGGACACTTACACTGTCACCTTCTCCACCAGACTGACATTTAGCTTCATACTGGGGGTTATAAAACAGTTCCCCTGGTTCTCAGACCTTGAGACTAAAACCAATTTTACCATTGATTTTCCTGGTTATTCAGCTTGCAGGCAGCATATCATGTCATATTTCAGCTGTTGTGATCCCATGTGCCAAATCCCATAATAAATTTCCTTGTATATCTATATAGATCCTATTGGTTTTGCTACTTTGGAGAGGCCTAAATCAGAAAGTACAAAAGATGGAATCTTTTAAATTTAAATTCAATTAACCAACATATAGTACATCCTAGTTTCAGATGTAGAGTTCAACAATTCATCATAGCTTATAACACACAGTGCACATCATATCACGTGCCTTCTTAATGCCCATCACTCAATTACTCCCATCCCACCCACCCACCCACTTCCCCTCCAGTAACCCTCAGTTTGTTTCCTATAGTTAAGAGTCTCTCATGGTTGTCTCCCTCTCTGATGACATTCCACTCAATTTTCTCTCACTTCCCCTATGATCCTCTGTGCAGTTTCTTATATTCCACATATGAGTGAAACCATATATTTTCTCCTTGGGTTGTTTCACTTAGCATAATCCTCCAGTTCCATCCATTTTGATGCAAATGGCAGGTATTCATCTTTTTTTTAATTTTAATTTTTTATTTTTTATTTAATTTTTTATTTTTTAATTTTAAATTTTTTTTAATTTTATTTTTTATTAACATATAATGTATTATTAGCCCCAGGGGTATGGGTCTATGAATCACCAGGTTTACACACTTCACAGCATTCACCATAGCACATACCTTCCCCAATGTCCATAACCCAACCACCCTCTTCCGACCCCCCTCCCCCAGCAACCCTCAGTTCGTTTTGTGAGTTAAGAGTCTCTTATGGTTTGTTTCCCTCCTGATGCCATCTTGTTTCATTTTTTTCCCTCCCTATCTCCCCAACCCCCCACATTGCCTCTCAAATTCTTCATACCAGGGAGATCATATGAAAATTGTCTTTCTCTGATTGACTTATTTCACTCCACATAATACCCTCTAGTTCCATCCACACTGTTGCAAATGGCAAGATTTCATTTCTTTTGGTGGCTGCATAGTATTCCATTGTAGATATATATATATATCTATATATATATCTCACATCTTCTTTATCCATTCATCTGTTGATGGACATCTAAGTTCTTTCCATAGTTTGGCTATTGTGGACATTGCTGCTATAATCATTCGGGTGCACGTGTCCCTTTGGATCACTACATTTGTATCTTTAGGGTAAATACCCAGTAATGTGATTGCTGGGTTATAGGATAGCTCTATTTTCAACTTTTTGAGTAACCTCCATGCTGTTTTCCAGAGTTTTTGCATTAGCTTGCATTCCCACCAACAGTGTAAGAGGGTTGCCCTTTCTCCACATCCTCACCAGCATCTGTCATTTCCTGACTTGTTAATTTTAGCCATTCTGATTGGTGTGAGGTTGTATCTCACTGTGGTTTTGATTTGTATTTTCCTGATGGCTAATGATGTGGAACATTTTTTCATGTTTGTTAGTCAATTGTATGTCTTCTTTGGAGAAGTGTCTGTTCATATCTTCTGCCATTTTCTTGACTGGATTCTTTGGTTTTGGGGGGTGTTAAGTTTGAGATGTTCTTTATAAATCCTGGATACCAACACTTTATCTGTAATGTCACTTGCAAATATCATCTCCCATTCCATGGATTTCTTCTTTTGGGTTTTGTTTTAGGTTTTGGTTTTGTTTTACTGTTTCCTTTGCCATGGAGGAGATTTTATCTTGATGAAGTCCTAAAAGTTCATTTTTGCTTTTGTTTCCCTTGTTTTTAGAGGAAAAAGTGGCTGTGACTGGTATCAAAAAAGTTACTGCCTATATTCTCCTCTAGGATTGGGATGGAATCCTGTCTCACATTTAGGTCTTTCATCCATTTTGAGTTTATCTTTGTATGTGGTATAAGAGAATGGCCCAGTTTCATTCTTCTGCATGTGGCTGTTGAATTTTCCCAGCACCACTTTTTTTTTTATTGTGTTATGTTAGTCACCATACATCATTAGTTTTTGATGTAGACCCAGCACCATGTTTTGAAGACACTGTCTTTTTTCCATTGGATGTTTTTTCCTGATTTGTCTAAGAGTAGTTTACCATAGAGTTGAGGGTCCACTTCTGGGCTCTCTATTCTGCTCCATTGATTTATGTGTTTGTTTTTGTGCCAGTACCATACTATCTTGAGATGGTCACAACTTTGCAATATAACTTGAACTCAAGCATTGTGAGGCTACAAGCTTTGGTTTTCTTTTTCAACATTCCCCTATCAATTCAGGGTCTTTTCTTGTTCCACATAAATTTTAGGATTGTTTATTGCCGCTCTCTGAAAACTGTAGATGATATTTTGATAGGGATGGCAATGAAAGTATAGATAGCTCTGGTCAGCATAGACATTTTGACAATGTTTATTCTTCCAAACCATGAGTATGGTATGTTTTTGCATTATTTTGTGTCTTCCTCAATTTCTCTCATAAGTGTTCTCTCCCCTTTTGTTAGGTTTATTCCTAAGTATATTATGGATTTTGGTGCTATTATAAATGGAATTGACTCATTAATTTCTATTTCTTCAGTTAATGTATAGAAATGCAACTGAGTTCTGAGCACTGATTTTGTATCCTGCTATGTTGCTGAATTGCTCTATGAGTTCCAGTAATTTGGTAATGGAGTCTTTTGGGTTTTCCACATAAAGTATCATGTCATCTGCAAAGAGAGTGTTTGACTTCTTTTTTTGTCAACTTGATTGCCTTTTATTTCTTTTGTTGTCTGATTGCTGAGGCTAGGACTTGTAGTACTATGTTGAGCAACAGTGGTGAGAATGGACTTCCTTTTCATGTTTCTGACCTTAAGGGAAAAGCTCTCAGTTTTGCCCCATTGAGAATATTTGATGTGGGCTTTTCATAGATGGCTTTGATAATATTGAGGTATATTCCTTCTATCCCTATACTTTGAAGAGTTTTAATGAAGAAAGGATGTTGTATATTGTCAAATGCTTTCTCTGCATCAGTTGAGAGGATTATAGAGTTCTTCTCTCTTCTTTTATTTATGCTCTATCATGTTGATTGATTTGTGCATGTTGAACCACACTTGCATCCCAGAAATAAAACTCACTTGATTGTAGTGAATACTACTTTTAATGTACTGTTGGATCCTAGTGGCTACGATCTTATTGAGAATTTTGGTATCCATATTCATCAGGGATACTGGACTGTAGTTCTCCTTTTTGACGGGGCCTTTGGTTTTGGGATCAGTGAAATGCTGGCCTCAGAGAACAAGTCTGGATGTTTTCCTTCTGTTTCTATTTTTTGAAATAGCTTCAGTAGGATAGATATTAGTTCTTCTTTAAATGTTTGGAAGAATTCCCCTGGGAAGCGATCTGGCCCTAGACTCTTTCTTTTTTTAAATTTTTATTCCTTTTCAGTGTAACAGTATTCATTGTTTCTGCACCCCACCCAGTGCTCCATGCAATACGTGCCCTCCTTAATACCCACCACCTGGTTCCCCCAACCTCCCACCCCCCACCCCCTCAAAATCCTCAGATTGTTTTCCAGAGTCCATAGTCTTTCACGGTTCACCTCCCCTTCCAATTTCCCTCAACCCCCTTCTCCTCTCCATCTCCCCTTGTCCTCCACGTTATTTGTGATGCTCCACAAGTGAGTGAAACCATATGATAATTGACTCTCTCTGCTTGACTTATTTCACTTAGCATAATCTCTTCCAGTCCTGTCCATCTTGCTTCAAAAGTTGGGTATTCATCCTTTCTGATGGAGGCATAATACTCCATAGTGTATATGGACCACATCTTCCTTATCCACTCATCCGTTGAAGGGCATCTTGGTTCTTTCCACAGTTTGGTGACCGTGGCCATTGCTGCTATAAACATTGGGGTACAGATGGCCCTTCTTTTCATGACATCTGTATCTTTGGGGTAAATACCCAGTAGTGCAATTGCAGGGTCATAGGGAAGCTCTATTTTTAATTTCTTGAGGAATCTCCACACTGTTCTCCAAAGTGGCTACACCAACTTGCATTCCCGCCAACAGTGTAAGAGGGTTCCCCTTTCTCCACATCCTCTCCAACACATGTTGTTTCCTGTCTTGCTAATTTTGGATATTCTAACTGGTGTTAGGTGGTATCTCAATGTGGTTTTAATTTGAATATCCCTGATGGCTAATGATGAACATTCTTTCATGTGTCTGATAGCCATTTGTATGTCTTCATTGGAGAAGTGTCTGTTCATATTGTCTGCCCATTTTTTGATATGATTGTCTGTTTTGTGTGTGTTGAGTTTGAGGAGTTCTTTTAGATCCTGGATATCAACCTTTTGTCTGTACTGTCATTTGCAAATATCTTCTCCCATTCCATGGGTTGCTTCTTTGTTTTGTTGACTGTTTCCTTTGCTGTGCAGAAGCTTTTGATCTTGATGAAGTCCCAAAAGTTCATTTTCACTTTTGTATCCTTTGCCTTTGGAGACTCTAGTTTTTTGGGAGGTGTTTGATCACTGTCTCAATTCCCTTGCTGGTTTTTGGTCTGTTCGGATTATCTATTTCTTCCTGTTTCAGTGTTGGTAGTTTATAAGTTTCCAGGAACATATCCATTTCTTCCCAATTGCTTAACATTTTAGCATATACATTACTGATAATAAGTCCTAACAATGGTCTCTATTTCCTTGTATTAGTCGTGATCTTGCCCCTTTCATTCATTATTTTATTGATTTGGGTCCTTTCCCTTTTCTTTTGAATAAGTCTTACCCTAGGTTTATCGACCTTATTAATTCTTTCAATGAACCAGCTTCTGGTTTTATTGATCTGTCCTACTGTTTTTCTGGTTTCTATTTCATTGATTTCTGCTCTAATCTTTATATTTTTCTTCTCCTGCTTGGTTTAGACTTAATTTCCTGTTCTTTCTCCAGCTCCTTCACAAGTTTAGCTTGTGCATTTGGGGTTTTGTGATTTTTTTGAGAAAGACTTGAATGGCTATGTACTTCCTTCTAAGACCCCCCTTTACAGTATCCCATAGGTTTTGAATGCATGTGTTTTAATTCTCTTCAGTTCCAATGAATTACGTTCTTTAATTTCTTAGTTGACCTAAACATTCTGTAGCAGGATGCTCTTTAACTGTTTGAGTTCTTTCCAAATTTCTTCTTGTGGTTGAGTTCCAGTATCAAAGTGTTGTGGTCTGAAAATATGCAGGGAATAATCTCAATCTTTTGGTATTGGTTGAGACATGACTTGTGACCTAGTATGTGGTCTATTCTGAAGAAAGATCCATGTACACTTGAGAAGAATGAGTATTCTCTTAGGACGGAATGTTCTATAGATATATCTACAAAGTCCATCTGGTCCAGTGTGTCATCCAAAACTCTTGTCTCTTTGTTGATCTTCTGCTTAGATGATCTGTCCATTTCTGTGAGTGGAGGGTTAAGGTCTCCTACTACTAATGTATTATTATCAATATGGGGGGGGTTACTTTTTTATTAATTAATTTACCTAAATGGCTGATCTTATGTTGGGGGCATAGATATTTACAATTGTTAAATCTTCTTATTGGATAGATCCTTTAAGTATGATATAGTGTCCCTCCACAACTCTTACTATCATCTTTGTTTTAAAATCTAATTAGTGTAATATGTGGAATGCTACCTCAATTTCTTTTGAGGTACATTAACATGGTAAATGGTTCTCCATCCCCTCACTTTCAATATGGAGATGTCTTTAGGTTCAAAGTGTATCTCCTGTAGAGAGCATATGGATGGGTCCTGCTTTTTTGTCCAATCTGAAACCCTGTGTCTTTTGATGGGAGCATTCAGCCCATTTACGTTTTGAGTAACTCTTGAAAGATATTAATTTACTGCCATTCCATTACCTATAAAGCCCTTGTTTCTGTAGATTTTCTGTTTCTTTCTGGTATGTGACTCTTACAGTTCCTTCACTTACAGCATCCCCCTTAATATTTCTTGCATGCCTGGTTTGGTGGTCACATATTCTTTCAGTTTCTGCCTGTCCTGGAAGCTCTTTATCTCTCCATCCTTTATGAATGACAGCCTCGCTGGATAAAGTATTCATAGCTGCCTGTTCTTCTCAGTTAGTACCCAGAATATGTCTTGCCAGCCCTTTTTGGCTTGCCAGGTTTCTGAGGACAGGTCTGATGTTATTCTTGTTTTTCCCTCCATGTAAGGAATCTCTTCTCCCTAGCTATTCTCAGGATAGTTTCTTTGGCTGTACAATTTGCAAGTTTCATTATTATATGTCATGGTGTTGATCTATTTTTAATGACTTTTTATTGATTTGGGGAGGGATCCTATCTGTCTCTTGGATTCAAATGCTTGTTTCCTTCCCCAGATTAGGGAAGTTCTCAACTACAGTTTGCTCAAATATACCTTCTAGCTCACTCTCGCTCCCTCACACACTCTCTTGCTCTCTCCCCTCAGGGGTCCCAGTAATTCTAACACTGGAACTTTTCATGGCATTATTGATCTCTCTAAGTCTGCTCTCATGAGCTTCTCTGGGTACCTATTCCTATCTTCTTTGGCTTCCTTCCATTCTATCAACTTATCTTCTAGATCACTAATTCATTCTTCTGTCAATTTAATCTGGCTTTTAGAATATCCAGTTTAGGCTGCATCTTAATCATAGCATTTTTTAAGTTTGGCCTGATAGATCTCATTTCTGCCCTTACAGATTCTATATTGTTACTTATGGTTTTCTCAAGTCTAGCTATTGACTTCATAATTGCTACCCTGAAGTCTATCTCTGACATCTTGCTTATATCCATATTCATTAGGACATTGTCTCTAATTCTTTTCTTTGTTGAGAATTCCTCCACCTAGTCATTCTGTTGAGGGATGGTTGAGGGAATGTACAGAATCCAAAATATCAACTATAACCCAAGCAAAATGCATCTGTGAAAAAACCTGAAGTGGTTGAAAGCTACTACAGATGTGGCATCAAAGCCAAGATTATCCAAAATAAGAAAAAAGAAGAAAAAAGGGGGGGGTACAAAGGAGAGATTATAATCTTTCGCTGTGGACAAAGCAGGGTGATCTGCCTGTTTCTGCATGATTACTGGTCTGTGTTTTAGAAGACACTATACCTCAAAATTGCAGAGAAATCTGAACTTACATAAATACCAAGATAAAATTGAAAAGATTTAAAAACGGTCCAGTATGGGGCATAAACCTATAAAACATATACATGAAAAAGAAAAATTAAGAAGCAACTTAAAAACAAGTTGGATAAATGAAACAAGATGGGATTGGGAGGGAGACAAACCATAAGTGACTCTTAATCTCACAAAACAAACTGAGGGTTGCTGGGGGGAGGGGGTTGGGAGAAGGGGGTGGGATTATGGATATTGGGGACGGTATGTGCTTTGGTGAGTGCTGTGAAGTGTGTAAACCTGGTGATTCACAGACCTGTACCCCTGGGGATAAAAATATATGTTTATAAAAAATTAAAAAAAAAAGTTGGAATGTTTATAGCAGCAATGGCCATGGTCGCCAGACTGCGGAAAGAACCAAGATGCCCTTCAACAGATGAATGGATAAGGAAGATGTGGTCCATATACACTAAGGAGTATTATGCCTCCATCAGAAAGGATGAATACCCAACTTTTGAAGCAACATGGATGGAACTGGAAGAGATTATGCTAAGTGAAATAAGTCAAGCAGAGAGAGTCAATTATCATATGGTTTCACTCACTTGTGGAGCATCACAAATAACATGGAGGACAAGGGGAGATGGAGAGGAGGATGGGGTTGAGGGAAATTGGAAGGGGAGGTGAACCGTGAGAGATTATGGACTCTGGAAAACAATCTGAGGGTTTTGAGGGGGTGGGGGGTGGGAGGTTGGGGGAACCAGGTGGTGGGTATTAAGGAGGGCATGTACTGCCTGGAGCACTGGGTGGGGTGCAGAAACAATGAATACTGTTATGCTGAAAAGAAATTTTTAAAAAATAGGTTGGGTAACACAAATCTATCTGAAATGGGAGCAGGCTTAAAAATAAAGGAAAAAAGGGATAAGAAAAGAAACTAAAAAAGACGTGTAAAATTTTAGCCTGAAGTATAAATGAGTTGTGAAGAAACACTTGAAACTCCCTATATTATTTTCCTCCGGTGCTGGAGTTTTGGGTTTTTTTGTTTGTTTGTTTTTTGTTTTGTTTTGTGTTTTTGTTTTTATAAACATATGTTGTATTATTAGCCCCAGGGTACAGGTCTGTGAATCGCCAGGTTTACACACTTCACAGCACTCACCATAGCACATACCCTCCCCAATGTCCATAACCCCACACCCCTCTCCTGACCCCTCTCGCCCTGACAACCCTCAGTTTGTTTTGTGAGATTAAGAGTTTCTTATGGTTTGTCTCCCTCCCGATCCCATCTTGTTTCAGTTATTCTTTTTCTACCCTCCACACCCCCATGTTGCATCTCAACTTCCTCATATCAGGGAGTTCAGATGATAGTTGTCTTTCTCTGATTGACTTATTTCACTAAGCATGATAGCCTCTAGTTCCCTCCACATCATCACAAATGGCAAGATTCCATTTCTTTTGATAGCTGCATAGTATTTCATAATATAGAGATAGAGATAGAGATATATATCACATCTTCTTTATCCATTCACCTGTTGATGGACATCTAGGTTCTTTCCATAGTTTGGCTATTGTGGATATTGCTGCTATAAACATTTGGATGCACATGCCCCTTCAGATCACTATGTTTGTATCTTTAGGGTAAATACCCAATAGTGTGTTTGCTGGGTCATAAGGTAGCTCTATTTTCAACATTTTGAGGAACCTCCATGCTGTTTTCCAGAGTGGTTGCACCAGCTTGCATTCCCACCAACAGTGTAGGAAGGTTCCCCTTTCTCCCCATCCTCGCCAGCATCTGTCATTTCCTGACTTGTTAATTTTAGCTATTCTGACTGGTGTGAGGTGGTATCTCATTGTGATTTTGACTTGTATTTCCCTGATGCTGAGTGATGTGGAGCACTTTTTCATGTGTCTGTTGGCCATCTGGATGTCTTCTTTTCAGAAATGTCTTCATGTCCTCTGCCCAGTTCTTGATTGGATTATTTGTTCTTTGGGTGTTGAGTTTGATAAGCTCTTTACAGACTTTGGACACTTGCCCTTTACCTGATAGGTTGTTTGCAAATGTCTTCTCCCATTGTGTCGGTGGTCTTTTGGTTTTGTTAACTGTTTCCTTTGCTGTGCAAAAACTTTGGATCTTGATGAAATCCCAATAGCTCATTTTTGCCCTTGTTCCCCTCGCCTTTGGCGATGTTCCTAGGAAGAAGTTGCTGCAGCTGAGGTCGAAGAGGTTGCTGCTTGTGTTCTCCTCAAGGATTTTGATGGATTCCTTTCGCACATTGAGGTCCTTCATCCATTTTGAGTCTATTTTCATTTGTGGTGTAATGAAATGGTCCAGTTTCATTTTTCTGCATGTGACTGTCCAATTTTCCCAACACTATTTATTGAAGAGGCCGTCTTTTTTCCATTGGACATTCTTCCCTGCTTTGTCGAAGATTAGATGACCATAGAGTTAAGAGTCTATTTTTGGGCTCTCTATTCTGTTCTATTGATCTATGTGTCTGTTTTTGCACCAGTACCATGCTGTCTTGATGATGACAGCTTTGAAATAGAGCTTGAAGTCTGGAATTGTGATGCCACCAACTTTGACTTTCTTTTTCAATATTCCTTTGGCTATTTGAGGTCTTTTCTGGTTCCATATAAATTTTAGGAATATTTGTTCCATTTCTTTGGATAAAATGGGTGGGATTTTGATAGAGATTGCATTAAATGTGTAGATTGCTTTAGGTAGTGTGTCTATGTGTGTGTGTCTATGCTTTAGGTAGCATAGACATTTTCACAATATTTATTCTTCCAATCCAGGAGCATGGAACATTTTTCCATTTCTTTAGGTCTTCCTCAATTTCTTTCATGAGTACTTTTTTTTTCATTTATTTATTTTCAGCATAACAGTATCATTATTTTTTCACCACACCCAGTGCTCCATGCAATCCGTGCCCTCTATAATACCCACCACCTGGTACCCCGACCTCCCACCACCACCCCGCCACTTCAAACCCCTCAGATTGTTTTTCAGAGTCCATAGTCTCTCATGAGTACTTTATAGTTTTCTGAGTATAGATTTTTTTGCCTCTTTGGTTAGGTTTATTCCTAGGTATCTTATGGTTTTGGGTGTAATTGTAAGTGGGATTGACTCCTTAACTTCTCTTTCTTCTGTCTTGTTGTTGGTGTATGGTGCTGGTGTTTTACAGTCCCGGGGGAAATAAGCTTATCTTTCACCTGTTCTTCCAGTCTGTCTTCTGGGAAAAAGGTTTTGCTGCTGGGCTTCTTAGGTGTGTGCCTGGGTGGAGTTGCCCCACCACCTGCCAGGGGGATGGACTTAGTATGAGCTGGTTGGCTGTGTGGCTTTTGTTCCCTGACATCTTTCTGCTTCTCTTTAGAAGGTCAGAGCAAACATGGCCACGTGGGAATCTCTGGCCCAGAGCTGCAATATTGCGGCCCCCTATACTCCCCTCCCCCCAGAAATTCTCCAAGTCAGTACATCTCCACCTCTGCATCTAACCAAACTGTTGAGACTCATGCAATTCATGCCTGACACACCTCTCCCGGGGGAGTCACAGGGACCTGCAGGCATCTCTGTGCTTTGTGACTTTCAATTACTAGTGGCCAGGGCTCACATATGCACCCTGTTTCGCAGCTACCAGGTCACGCTGAGTGCTGCCCCAGTGTCCCTTGGGAGTCACACTGCCCTGAGAGCTGTTTTGAAGCTGTGGGTGTGGGCTCTTTATGTGCCAAGCTGCTGAATCGCTTGGCTCCTGCCAGTTGCTCTTCCCCTGGGGCAGCCACAGGAACCCATGAACACCTCCACGTCTTGTGACTTGGCACCTGACAGTGGCTATGGACTCACCCATGCACCCTCCTCTTTAGCACCTAGGTCATGCTGGGTGCTGCCCCAGTATCTCCTTATGCACCACAAGGAGATGCTGTCGCTGAGAGCTGTCGCTGTCATGGGCACAAGCAGTTATTTATCTCCCCTGGATGTTAGCCCACACCTTCTAGTCTTTTTCAGGGTGGTCAGGCAGAGGGCACTCTCCCTAACAGCTTGATTCTTGGTTTATGGTATCTGGAGCTGAAAGTCCCCTCTCTGCTCACCGACCATAACCAGTCTCCCAGCTACCTGCTTGTGCACTCCATCGGTTTGGGCTAACCCCATTCTTTCTGAGTCTTCTGGAATCCTGAGACCACAATGATCCCCCTAGAATTTTGCCTTACTTGCTACCTGTGCCCTTTTCAGAAGGGGGTGCCTGTCACTACAGTAGATTTCCAAGAGTCTCAATTTCTTTCCTCCAGTGTTATATCACTTTCCAACAGCTGGTATACAGAGGCTCCATCCTTTCTCTGCTTATCTTTGGATATTTCCCCAGAAGATTCAAGGTTTCACACCTCCTACCCCAAAAAAGCAGTCATTTTTCTGCTTGTGGAGATCCAGATAAATTTTACATGTCAGGTTGAATTCATGTGTCTTCAGAATGTTTTGAGAGGTATCCAGCTAAATTCAAGGGACCACATGAAATGAGATCCCCTACTCAGCTGCCATCTCACCCCCTTCCCTATGAATTCTACCTTCAAATGCATATCATGCAGTATTTATTGGTTTCCATCTGCTACTGACATTCAGAATTCTCTTTCCCTGATGACTGCCATAGTGCCTTTTTTAGATAATAATGTTCAAACCTGCATTCAATGCACATGCAAGTATCCCCACTTATCCTCAACCTGCTATTGTTCTCCCTTATCCAGGTATTCACAATAGCTTCTGTTTTTGTTGTTGTTGTTGTTGTCGTTGTTGTTTTGTTTTGTTTGCAGAACATTATATACAACTAATTCATATGCATGCTGAAATGTTTAGTTTTAATGGCCTAGGAAATAGGCTAACCTTCGTTTATTTGAGGGGAAGGCAATCAAATATCTTATTTTATTGGTAATTATTAGTGCTACAAAAAGACAATGGTATAAAACTTTATGTATGATAGTGAGCATCTACTATAAACATGGTGGGGCACAACTACTCTAGACATCAAACAATGTTTTCCTATTGTGGTTTTTCTTTCATGTTTGTATGTCTTTTTTTCTGTTTAAAGGTTATAAAATTATACATATTCATGGCAGACAATTTTCCACATATAAAATGTATAAGGGAGAAAATAAATCTTCCAATAAATATAGCCACTGTTAACACTTTGGTGTTTTCTTTCTTAGTGTTTTGAAAAATATGAATATATGTACATACTATTTTTTTAGGAACTGTTTTATAAATAGACTCTTTTTTTAAATTAACATATAATGTATTATTAGCCCCAGGAGTACAGGTCTGTGAATTGTCAGGCTTACACACTTCACAGCACTCACCACAGCACATACCCTCTCCAATGTCCATAACCCAACCACCCTCTTCATACCCCCTCCAGTAACACCCCTCCCCCCAGCAACCCTCAGTTTGTTTTGTGAGATTAAGAGTCTCTTATGGTTTGTCTCCCTCCTCAGTACCATCTTGTTTTACTTTTCCCTCCCTTCCCCCCATGACCACCAGCCCTGCATCTCAAATTCCTCATACCAGAGAGATCATATGATAATTGTTCTCTGATTGACTTTTTCGCTTCACATAATACCCTATAGTTCCATCCATGTCATTGCAAATAGCAGGATTTCAGTTTTTTGGAAGACTGCATAGTGTTCCATTATATATATATACCACTTCTTCTTTATCCATTATCAGGGGTTTCTTTTTCCTATTTATTTTTATTTATTTATTTTCAGTGTTCTAGAATTCATTGTTTATGCACTACACCCGGGTATCTATGCAATAAGTGCCCTCCTTAATAACCACAACCAGTCTCACCTAACTTCCCATCCCCCTCCCCTCCAAATCCCTCAGTTTCTCAGAGTCCACAGTCTCTCATGCTTCGTCTCCCCCTCCAATTTCCCCAAACTCACTTCTCTCCATCTCCCCATGTCCTCTGCATTATTCCTTATGCTCCACAAAGAAATGAAACCATATGATAATTGACTCTCTCTCTTGACTTATTTCACTGAGCATAATCTCCTCCAGTCCCATCCATGTTGATACAAAAAGTTGAGTATTCACCCTTTTTGATGGAGGCATAATACTCCATTGTATATATGGACCATATCTTCTTTATCCATTCATTGGTTGAAGGGCATTTTGGTACTTTCCAGTTTGGAAACTGTGGCCATTGTTGCTATGAACATTGGGGTACAGATGGCCCTTCTTTTCACTACACCTGTATCTTTGGGGTAAATACCCAATAGTGCAATTGCAGGGTCATAGGGTAGCTCTATTTTTAATTTCTTAAGGAATCTCCACACTGTTTTCCAAAGTGGTTGCACCAACTTGCATTTCCACCAACAGTGTAAGAGTGTTCCCCTTTCTCCACATCCTCTCCAACACACGTTGTTTCCTGTCTTGCTAATTTTGGCCATTCTAACTGGTGTCAGGTGGTATCTCAATGTGGTTTTGATTTGACTATCCCTGATGGCTAACTGATGATGAATATTCCTTCATGTGTCTGTCAACCATTTTTATGTCTTCTTTGGAGAAGTATCTGCTCATATCTTCTGCCCATTTTTTTGACTTTATTATTTGTTGTCTGGGTGTTGAGTTTCAGAAGTTCTTTTTTTAATTTTTTTATTTTTTTATTTCTTTTCAGTGTTCCAGAGTTCATTGTGTATGCACCACACCCAGTGCTCCATGCAATACGGGTCCTCCACAATACCCACCACCAAGCTAATCCAACCTCCCACCCCTCTCCCCTCCAAAACCCTCAGTTGGTTCCTCAGAGTCCACAGTCTCTCAAGGTTCATAAATTGGAGTTTCAGAAGTTCTTTATAGATCTTGGATACCATCCGTTTATCTGTACTGTCATTTGCAAATGTCTTTTCCCATTCAGTGGGTTTTCTCTTAGTTTTGTTAACTGTTTCCTTTGCTGTGCAGAAGCTTTTTATTTTGATGAACTCCAAAAGTTCATTTTTGCTTTTGTTTCCCTTGCTTTAGAGATGTGTCTTTTATTATATTATTAATAATTATTTTAATTTTAATTTTTATCTTATGTTAGTCACCATACAATACATTATTCATTTTTTATGCATCTTGAAACAAGTTTCTATGGCTGATGTCAAAAATGTTACTGCCATTGTTCTCCTCTATGATTTTGATGGATTCCTGTCTTCCACTAAGGTCTTTCATTCATTTAGAGTTTATCTTCATATATGGTGAAAGGAATGGTCGAGTTTCATTCTTCTGTATATAGCTGTCCAATTTCCCCAGCACCATTTGTTGAAGAGACTCTTTTTTCCATTGGATATTTTTTCCTGCTTTGTCAAAGATTAGTTGACCATAGAGTTGAGGGCCCATATCTGGGCTCTCTATTCTGTTCCATTGACATATGTGTCTCTTTCTTTGGCAGTACCATGCTGTCTTGATGATCACAGTTTTGTAACAGAACTTGAAATCTGGCAATGAGACGCTCCAGCTTTGTTTTTCTTTTTCAACATTTCCTTGGAGATTCAGGTCGTTTCTGGTTCCATACAAATTTTAGGATTTTTTTGTTCCAGCACTTTGAAAAATGTCATTGGTATTTTGATCAGGGTGGCATTGAAAAATATAGATTGCTCTGGGCAGCATAGATATTTTAACATGTTGGACATCAATAGCCATTAGGAAGTTCAAATCAAAACCCCATTGAGATATCACCTTACACCAGGTAGAATGGCAAAACTTAACAAATGGCAGAGAGGATGTGGAGAAAGGGGAACACTTTTACACTGTTGGTGGCAATGCAAATTGGTGCAACCTCTTTGGAAAACAGTATGGAATTTCCTCAAGAAGTTAAAAATAGAGCTACCCTATGACCCAGCAACTACACTACTGCATATTTACCCCAAAGATACAGATGTAGTGAAAAGAAGGGACACATGTACCCCAATGTTCGTAACAGCAATGTCCACAATAGCCAAACTGGAAGGAACTGAGATGCCCTTCAACGGACAAATAGATAAAGATGTGGTTCATTTATACAATGGAATATTACTCAGCCTCAAAAAGGATGAATACCCACCATTTGCATTGACATGGTTGGAACTAGAGGGAATTATGCTAAGTGAAATAAGTCAAGCAGACAGACAATTATCATATGGTTTCACTTATATGTGGAATATAAGGAATAACATGGAGGACTTTAGGAGAAGAAAAGGAATATTGAAGAGGGGAGTCAGAAGGGGAGAGAAACCATGAGAGACTATGGAAAAAAACTGAGCGTTTCAGAGGGAGGGGATGAGGGATGGGTTAGCCCGGTGATGGGTATTAAGGAGGGCACATATTGCATGGAGCACTGGATGTTATACCAAACAATGAATCTTGGAATGCTACAGCAAAAACTAATGATGTATTTTATGCTAACTAAGATAACATAATAAAATAAAAAATTTAAAAAAAATAAAACTTCTCATCTCTGCAATCTGTGGTTTACTCCCATACATGAGGAACTACTTAACCACATTTCTGGAATATTTAGTTTTACTTAATTGGACCAAATCATCTCTCAGTTCTTCAAAGACTGTTTTCCCTGTTTTTGCTGTTCTTCATCACCATACTGAATGTAACACTGTATCACACAAGTCGTATCTATGCAAATGTGATAGCTTTAATTTTCCCTTGAATCAGTTTCTGCAAAACACTCAATTTCACTGTCTTCCCTTTGTCACAGTCTTTTCTTCTTAAGACCTCCCAAATCTGCTTTGCCCGAACAATGTCCGTTGGTTTTGTCACTCTTTTGCTTTAGTTCTTTGAAGTCATCCTTTTTAAGTTTCTTTGCTACTGATTCATCATTTTACCATCCGCCTGGAATTTTCTCTATCTGTTGAATTTATTTGCCTTCTGGCATTTGTTCTTTGGTATTTTGTCCTCTTGCTGCTTATTTTTGAAGTGCTTTACACCTTCGCCCCCAGGTTTTGTGGCAATTTTTCAAAGTTCTTAGGTGTCATTTTAAGTCCACCTTCCTTGACAGCTTTCTTTGGAAATGTCTTTAATGAACCAGAATCCTTGTTTTTATGAAATCGGTTTTTTTTTTCTTATGATGTTTTTGCACCTTTTCCTGTGATTTTTTTTCCCCCTTGAACTTCCATTATAGCAGTTCACACAAGTGGGGCCCAGGCCTGTGTACATATTATTTTTATAAAATTGTTACTCAGTTCTAATTGATACATTTTTGTATTTCATCTGCCCTTTCAACCACCACAGCAGCAAGTATTAGACTATTTCTCCTCCATGAGGAACTCTGTCAAAGGGAACTGTGCTCATTTGAAATAAGAAATGAGATGAGTTATCTCATGGCCTTGATAAGACCAAGACATTGCTGTGATTTTTTTAATGACATGTTTCAAAGATTTATGTTGGATCTCAAATAGCATTTTTTAATTGAACAAACATGATATTTATTGAGAGGTTTAGATACCATAATTTTTTGAGAGCTGAACTGAGGTGAAAAACAACTTGACCGCTAGAAGTCTGATTACTCATGATTTTTCCTTACTTTTAGGCAATAGAAATAATTCTGCACTGTCAATATATTTAAAACACACATCCAAAAACTACTATCTTCACATTGAAATATAAAGACTTGAAGACAAAATATTCATGGAATTAGTATCCAAAAATCAAACTGCCTTTCAGTGAAAAATTTCTATATCTTCTCGGTCCAATTTTCATTGGAATATCCACTACAATCTGCTACAACCACAAAATGTTTAATGGTATTTCTGATCATCTATAGTTTGAATTAGGACTTTATAATCTGTAGAAATAATGGGGACAGAATCAGCTAGAGTTAGAATCTGATTATTTTTCTGTATATAAATGCCTAGTGAAATACTAAAATTATACTGTTTCTTATGCTGAGATAAAATAATAATACCTTTAAGAGTTTGCTGGATAAGTTAAATTTTCTGATGAATATATTTTAAAGTCTACAGTGAGCATGTGTAACCAGTGTTTGTTATGTGGTTTACAAGAAAGTTTTGCTGAAAAGCAGGGTATCAAGACACAGGGTTTATCTGAGAAGTTTAAGGGGAGAAAAGTGACAAAATTTCATGATTTTACCTAACTTAAAATTAAAAGTTCAATATGGTCTCCTGTGAAAGTTCATGGTTGAAATATGCTAAGTGGAATGAGGGAACTAGGATGGTGAGGACAAAAGGAGAGTGGGGGTTTAATCAAGGGAAAAAATAATACACGAATAACATGAAAATGGGCAGCAATGGTTGCTTTGTCATCAGCTAATTGAGCTATAAATGATTATATAAGATAAAAAGAATATACCAGTTTTTCTACTACAGATCACAGTGAAAGATAAGTTATTTAATTTCTATTCTTAAACTTCTCTTTTTCTGAAATTTAAGATTATACTAACATATTTGGAATATTTTGGAAATACACATCCTGGCTTTTATTATATTCCCCATTATATTGAACTTAGATAGATCATCTTGAACTTAACTCAGTGATGTAAATAAATTTTCAGTTAGCAACTTTGTGCTTGGTGTCCAAATATGCTTAAGGAACGTCTTGGCAGGTATTTACAGTATTTACAGCTAAACATTTTAAAATTACATTTGATCTAATAAAGAGGAGGAACATTCCCTTGGTTTGTCTACCTTGCCTTCTTACTGATTCATTTGGTGTTTGAAGATGTGTTTCCCATTTATTTCACTTATAAAATGGATCTAATAGGCATGCCAACTTTTTCTTTCTTTATTAACATGAACATGACTCTCTGGCTCTGGCTCATACTATAAAATATCTGAGTAACCCTGAAATCTTGGCCTTGCAGACATTCTGACCATTCAGCCAAATGAATCCCTGTCTCTTGGTGTAATCTGGATTGCTTGAACTTGGTAGATATCTCTCCCCCCTTCCTTCCTGCCTTCTCAAAAAGTGGAATTCCAGCTAGGTGTCAAGAATGCTGGGAATCAAGTGGCACATGGACATACATATTTTTCTAAATAACTGTAGGATTGTAATATAATTTATACAAATAAATATATTTTTATATATTAATGTGTGTGTATGTGTGTGCGCGCGCGCCGTGTGTCAGTACCTCACACAGAGCAAGGGACCCTCACAAATTCCCAAATGATAAGAGCACTACAAACATCTTGCTTTCTAATGAGAAGACTCTGGATGAGTTCCTGGATGGCTCCTGGGTGGAAGATGGTCACCAGAAAAACCAAGACATGATTAGAAGCTTGGAACTTTCAGTCCCACCTCCAGAGGAGAGGAGCTGGAAATGGAGTTAGTAATTGATTGTGCTTATGTGAGGAAGCCTCCATAAAACCTGAATAGTATGAGGTCAGAAAGCTTCCAAGTTAGTGAACACATCCACATACCAGGAGGGTGATGGCACCCCAGCTCCAAGGGGCCAGAAGCTCCTTCACTCAGGAGGCTTTCAGACCTCACCCTACATATCCTTTGTCATACCCAGTATTTCATAGTAAATTGGTAAACATAAGTGTTTCCCTGCATTCTGTGAACTGCTCCAGCAAATCAGTGGAACCCAAGTTGGGGTAATGGGGACTTCTGATTTGCAGCCAAGTGGGCAGAAGTTGTGACTAACCTGGGGACCTAAGACTTAGGGTTGGCATCTGAAGTAAGGCATAGTCTCATGAGACAAATACTTAACCTGTGGGATCTGAGCTATCTCCAGGCTGACAATGTCAGAGTTGAGTTAAATTGTGAGATATCCAGCTGGTGTCACAGAGAATTGCTTGGTAGGGGGAAAGCCCCACACATGTGGTGTCAGAAGTGTTGTGAGTGTGGTAGTAGGTGAGTGTAAAGGAGACAGAAAGGAGGAGGAGAAACTGGTATTTTTCTGTTTCTAAGGATTGTGCAAAAAAAAAAATGCTCTTAAAAAGCTGTGAATTTGGAGAATACACAAAGACTGTTCCTCAGATAGATTTATTAATGTTGGCCTTAAAAGACGAGTATTTGGAAATTATCTGTAAGGTACTCAACTTCACTCAATATATAAACTGGACTTGTTCTAATTGGTCCTTTCAGACATTTTCACAAGGCCACTCCATCCTTATTTTGATGGTTGCAAAAATCCCACACTTTGTAGGAAAAGTTAGAAAGAATTTTCTTGCAGTTACATCTCTGTTGCATTTTTGCAGCCAAACATTAGGATGAATGTATCTAAAACACTATGTGTTCATGTTCATGATCAAGATGGCCCCCTCCATGTCCGCAGCAACCCACACCCACTTTCAGCTTGTGCAGGTCCACACTGCACAAGTCATCTTGCCTTCCAAGTGCTGCCTCAATATTAGTGAAAAAGAAGTTCTATTGAGTGTTTCAAACAACAGAAAATTAGTCTCTTCAACAAGTGTGTTTCTTTTAAATATGTCTTGTCACAAATTACACTTTTTATGTTTTCTGCTTAAACACTATGTCATAATAAGATTCTAATAAAAGTTTTCACTTTTCTAGCAATAATTAATGAAGTTAATAAACAATAAAAATAGTAAAGATATGTCAAATATAATTTTTCTTACAATATGTCTGTCATACAAAAGTGGGAAAAGTGAAATAAAGTAAAAACAGAAAAAAGCCATAAATTTATCACTCAGATAAACACTAAAACTATCTTTCCATTTATTCTATTTTTATAAAGACTATATTTGCATGTTTATTAAAATAAAAAATAAGATGACATATACTGTCTTAAAATACATATTTACTATTTATAATGTTGGGAACTTATTCTTCTGCAACACCTTCTAATGATTGTATAGCATGCATGTTTTAGCATTTATTAACCAATCCCCTTGTCGTTGTTGACATGCTTTGTTTCTCATTATTCACTAGCAGTAAAACCAGGGACTCAATTGCAGAAGAAACTTTGCATTGTTGCAGGTTTTTGTGAAAAAAAAAGATGAACTAAAACAGTTTCATAGCATTAAAGATGTAGACTCAGTTTTAATTGGACAAATTAAATAAATGAATAAAACAAATATTTCAGCAGTTTGTCAAGAGCCCTGGTGAGAGTAAATAGCATGAGGTTTTCATTTTGGTCCAAAAGCCTGGGATATTGTCATAATTTATTTAAGTGCTATAAAAATAGTTTAGAATAATAATAGCATTATATCACTTAACAGCATTTATTATATGGATTGCACACTATCTAATATATGTAATACTAATGTAAACAATATTTATGAATATTATAGAAACTTGCTGTAAAGCCTTTTTATATTGACAATAGTTTTTTTAACTGAAGCACAGTTAACATCTAATCTTATATTAGTATCAGGGGTACAACATATTGATTCAACAATTCCGTACATTATTCAATGCTCACCATAAGTGCAGTCACCATCTGTCACCATACAATGTTATTGTAATATTATTGACTGTGGGAGACCTCAGTGGGTAAAAGAAACAATAAGAACAGGAACAAGCATATATGGGAAAAGTTGTATCCATATGGCAAAAGCTAACATTTCCTCATCATTTGGTACTGAGGGTGGATAAGATAGGCCTACTGAGGTCAGTTCTTCCATCTCTTGCAGCCCCATAGTTAATGCCTCACTAAGACCCATGCTGACAGTCCCCTACACAGTTTCTTCCTGCCCCTCAAGTGATTGCTTTCTTGGGTTGTTTTTTCTTTGCTTCCACATACTTTACATTCCAGGATAATAGAACTGAGAGCTCACCTGGACTCAGGCCTTCACCTCTACCCTGCACTTCTTGGCAGTCCGTGGTGGTACAGCCCCTTTGGCCATCTCTTTGTTCCAAGTTATTGGACTCAGAGTAATCATTTTGTCTCTCAACGAATGTGTTATGCAACAAGTGGTGACCCGTGTGAGGGGACTGAGCTTCCAAGCCTGGTAAAGGAAAAGGGTACCCATGCTTCATTCCAGTAAAGGACATAGGTGACTCTGGCATAGCCTATCAGGCCTAACAGAAAGTCATTTTCGGCTTTTTGCCCAAATGTCTTTTTCACTTTCTTCTTGGTTTGCTTTTCTCTGTGTTTCCTTTTCTTTGCAGCTATTTCTCTTTCCTCTGCCAGCATGCATGGCTCTCTTTCTTGTGAGAAAGGCAGCCCAAATTGCAATTGGTTAGTCTCTTAAAGGCAGCAGGATGTAAAGTCTCAGAGTGACAAGCAACAGAATTACTAATAGTTATTAGACAACAATGCACCTGGTACCCAAGAGAGGGGAGCCTAAATTTGTTGGACTGGAAGAGGGTTGGCCATTGTCTACATTAAACCATAGGGTGTGTGAAAGTTTCCCATCTCCTGGTTTGGAATCTGTGCTGAGTAGCCTTGAGACCCATCCAAGGACAAGATAAGAAGTTCTCTGAAACCAAAACATCAGATTTGTCCCCACAGCCTCCTCCTTCTCTCCCTCCAGGGACTCCCCTTCCCTTGCCACTTCCTTCTTTCCCTCCTGAGCTATCATCCTCTGACCATAATGCCTTATGCTTAAACAAAGACTCTGATGTCTCCTTCCCACGTCCAGCTCTCCCACCCCTGCCAGAGCTGCCAGCCATTAATTATGAACCTACTATTGAATGATGCTTTTGGGAGGGACAGCAAACCGAAGGTGAAAATTGCAAGCTTTCCCCATAATAAGGGGAGGAAATCAAGGCCCCAACATGAGACTCTATCCTTTGCAGTGTTTAAGAAATTTAGAAAGAGCATGACTAATAATGGAATTCAAAGTTCATTTACTAAGTGGATGATAAAAGCCATCAGACTTGGCTATAAAATGACCGCCTGGGATTGAATGACTCTAAAGCAGTTTTAATCACAGCCCAATATACTGTTTGCTTACAAGAATTCAATGATGTGGCTACTGCTAGCTATGTAGAAAATTTGGGAAGTGCAATTCCTATAGGGTTTGATATGTTCACTGTGTCTGGCCCTTATAGTAACCCTCATGCCCAGGCCCAATTACAGAAGCAATATAGGCATCCATAAAAGCATGGAATAAGATCCCTGAAGTTACTGTATCCACGGGGTCCTTTGCTACAATCAGGCAAAACCCCACAGAACCTTTCATTGACTTTGTTAATTTGTTACAAAATGCTATCATGAGGCAAATGATAACCCCCCAAGCAGCTGAGGTTTTGATGCTACAATTGGCTTGTGAAAATGTCAGTGGTGATTAACAAATGTTCTTGCCCTGCTTTGAGCCAATAATCATAACAGTGCTGAAATGGTAAATGCCTGTCAAAATATTGGTACAGAGACTTTTAAGGCACAAGTCTTGACTGCAGCTCTCCAGCCCCAAAGATGCTACAATTGTGGCCAGGGAGGACATTTCCAGAGAATATAAAAAGAAAAACTTTTTTAAATGCCCCTAAACCCAAACAAAAATGTCCTAAATGCAAAAAAGTTTTTCATTGGGCCAATCAATGTCATTCAAGGTTTGACTTCATGGGAAACAACACTTCATGAAATGGGAAATGGGACACCAGCACCCACTCCCAGATAAAATCCAAGAGCCAGACTTGGAACATGCACATGCCCTCGTGGATACCATTTCAGACAGGGTCACCCCTTGGGGTCACAAGTAGCCAACTACAGGCAAAAAAAAACCTCAAACAATGCTAGTTTGTATTTACCCCTTGCAGAGGACCTCCTTTTAGATGAACCCAATCAAATCAAAATGATTCCTAGCACATTATGGGGCCCTCTCCCTCTAGGAAGTGTTGGCTTCATATTGAAAAAAAAAAAAAATCAAATGTCACCTATCAAGGTGTTCAAGTCCTTCCAGGACTAATAGTCTCTATAGTGGTTGAATCAAAGTCATGGTCAACAGTGCTATCATTTCTTCATCACTGGGACACAATTAGCACAACTGTTATTACTTCCTTTTATAACACCTGCCCATAAAAAGAAAATCAAACGTCCCAAGTGATTTGAGAACACTGGGGCTTTCTGGGTAGCCAAAATCTTTCATGTGAGGCCTCTTAACTCTTACCATAGAACAGAGATCTATTACAGTACTCTTAGACTCAAGAACTGATGTCCCCATCACTGCTTCCAAAACTGGTCTCCTTCTTGGAAGATTTGTCACTCTTATGACTGTTGTGGATTTGGGGGGAACCCAAATCAGCTGACAAAGCAAAAGCCACTCAAATGACCTGGACCGGAGGGTTAAACTTCCATAATTAAGTCAGACCTCTGCATAACTCTATGGGGACGAGACTTAGTCAGTGGAATAGTTTGTATTGGCACACCTTCTTCAAATTTATCCTAAGGGCCACTCTCCTTAGGATAATGTCTCCTGCCATTCCAACTACAATGGTTCCCTGGCCCACCAGTTTGGGTGGAACAGTGGCCTTTAAAGGGGGAGAAGTTACAACAAACCACCTTCTTAAGACAAGAGCAAGAAATAATAAACTTTCTAAAGCACTGGAAATATAATCAACTTTGAAAAAAAAAAAGACAAGAGCAATTAAAAAGCAAACCACCTACAGTCCTCACATAGTCTGGGGAACACATCTATTTTCTGCATCCCTAAAAGTTCAGGAAAATGAACTTGAATCTAGAGACTCTAGAGTCTCTGCCAAATAAATGCCAGCATAACCCTTATGGGACCACTGCAACCAGGTCTTCCTGGTTGTAAACACAGCATTAATTCCCAAAGGTCATCACCTCCTCATAATTGGCTTAAGACTGCTTTTCATGATTCCTTTGCACCCAGATGATAGAAAGGAAAAAAAAAAGAAAATTCACTTTCTCTTTGCCTTGCATTAATTCAGGAGCCCCAGTGAAGAAATAGAAGTGGAAGGTCCTTCCACAAGGAATGAACAGCAGTCCCAGTATTTGTCAGAATTTTGTGGACTGTGCTCTGCGGTCCATTTGTACTACATTCCCTGAAGCTCTAATATATCACTATATGGTGATATTCTCTTGGCATATCCAGATGCCATCACTGTGGCTAAAATATACGCTGATTTGGCAGATCATACCAATAGGGTAGGCTTACAAATTGCCCCTAAAAAAGTACAAAAAATGGAACCATGGAAATATTTAGGCTATATTATTATTCAAAGGCACATCTAACTACAAGGAGTCACTATTGCAAATAAAGAGACTATGACCCTTAATGACCTTCAAAAATTGCTAGAAATATAAAGTGGCTTCAGCCCTCTATGGGCATCCCAAAGTATAGCCAACAACACCTCTTTAACACCATAAAGGGAGACCCCAACCTCCTTCACCCTCGAATACTTTCCCCCCAAAGAAGGGAAGAACATAAACAAATAACAAAATGGCTCAGTACTCATCAATTAGAATGACTCACTTTTGGTAAACTGATAGATTTTATAATCTTAAACACACCTCATAATCCCACAGGCCTCCTCTGCCAACTTCTCCCACAGGTTGGGGTCTTAGAATGTATATTTTAAGACCACCATTCCCCCAAAAATTATGCACTCATTTTGAGCACCAAGTTTACTTAATTAAACAAAGTCAACATCAATGTCAAATGCTTACTGGACAAGACCCAGATGTCATTAATACAAGACTCCCTAAGACAAATTTCTAGGCAGCTTTCCACCAATCTGAAATTTTTCAGAAAGTGTTAGCAGAATATCATGGAAACATTAATTTTTCTTTACCACAAGACAAAATCTTCCAAGGCTTTTGACTGCTTCCCTTTACTCCCTTTACTGTCCTATCAGCTACTCCTATACCTGATGCCTTAATGGTCTTTGTCAATGGACCAGGGAATCGGGTAAGGGCTCAATCACATGGCTTGAAAAAGGCACTTGGAAACATTTTCTTACTACACACCACATCTCCACTCAGCAGGCCAAACTTTGTGATGTCATTTACAGCTCTTCAACATTTTCATGGCTGTCCTTTAAATATTTTTGCTGACTCTGCCTACATAGTTGGTACTGTTCAGGTCGTTGAGACAGCCTTTATCCATAACAGTAATTCTGAAATGTTTTTTAATATGTTTAAACACCTTCACTGCCTAATACAAATCAGGACAGAATTAATCTAGACTGCTCATATCAGACCTCATTCTGGCCTGCCAGACCTCTTAGTGGAAGGTAATAACAGAGCTGATAAGTTGGTGACCTTTTTTACAACCATTCAAGAAGCACTTGCTTCTCATCCATTTTTCCATCAAGGTGCCAGAGCTCTGAACTTAACCTATAAAATACTTTTATGGCAGACTCAGAAAATCATCAAAACCTGTCCTGACTGTCAACAATACTCCAAAATTACTCCCATAGAAGGGATTAATCCCTGGGGGTTAACCAAAAAATGAGTTCTGCTAGATGGATGTCACCCATTATAAACACTTAGAGCATCTTAAATACCTCCATGTCACTATTAATACTTTCTCTGGCTCCATGACACAGCTCAATCAGGAGAAGCTAGCAAGCATGTTAAAAAGTGTATCTTTACTACGATTGCTACCATGGTCCTACCTAAACCAATTAAAACTAAAAAATGAGAGACTGTGGACTCTGAAAAACAATCTGAGGGGTTTGAAGCGGCAGGGGGTGGGAGGTTGGGGGAACCAGGAGATGGGTATTAGAGAGGGCACGGATTGCATGGAGCACTGGGTGTGGTGCAAAAACAAGGAATACTGTTATGTTGAAAATAAAAATAAAAAGATAAAAATTTTTTTTTTAAAATGATCCTGCTTATACCCTTGCAATCTTCTTCAAAACATGGAACATTAAATGTGTTACTGGCATCCCATATAACCCAACCAGACAGGCCATTGTTAAATGGACTAATGGCCTTATAAAAACACAGCTATATAAACAAAAAATGGGAATATGAAGAGAAATACTTCCCCTCAGGCACAAATTTATTTTTTTAATTTAATTTTATTTGTTCCAAGATTCATTGTTTATGCACCACACCCAGGACTGCATGCAGTACATGCTCTCCTTCCCACCACCAGGCTCACCCATCCCCCACCTCCCTCCCCTCCAAAACCCTTAGTTTGTTTCTCAGAGCCCACAGTCTGTCATGGTTCATCTCCCCCTCCGATTTCCCCCAATTCACTTTCCTTTCCTTCTCCTAATGTCCTCCATGTTATTCCTTATGTTTTAAAAGTAAGTGAAACCATATGATGATTTGACTTTCTCTGCATGACTTACTTCACTCAACATAATCTTCTCCAAGCCCATCCAGGCTGATACAAAAGTTGGGTATTCATCCTTTCTAATGGAGGCATAATATTCCATTTTATATATAGGCCATATCTTCTTTATCCATTTCCTGTTGAAGGGCATCTTGGCTCTTTCCACAGTTTAGTGATTGTGGCCATTGCTGCTATGAACATTGAAGTACAGATGGCCCTTCTTTTCACTACATCTGTATCTTTGGGATTCATACCAAGTAGTTCAATTGCAGTGTCATAGGGAAGCTCTGCTTTTAATTTCTTAAGGAATCTCCACACTGTTTCCCAAAGTGGCTGCACCAACTTGCATTCCCACCAACAGTGTAAGAGAGTCCCCTTTCTCCACATCCTCACCAACACTTGTTGTTTACACTTTTTGTTTACAGGCTCAACTTTATAAAGTCCTGTTTACTCTAAATTTTTTAAAATTTCAGTGAATCAGGTTTTATGGCCATAGAACATTTTGTGATGTCTCAAGAAAAGGACCAAGCCTCTGTTCTCCTGTTGACATCCACTATAAGGACCCCAATGGCAAGGGCCAGTGGAATAGTTAACATGGAGAAGAGTCTCCTTCGAGACTCTTTTAGAGTCTAGCAAAAGCTGTATGGCTTTACCATGAGCTGGAATCTACAGGGATCAAACCCAGTTCCAGAACTTCAGCATCATGCAGTCCAGTCACCACCAGGGAGAATGACCAAAAAATGGAGGGTGGGACCCCCAACCTCCACGACATAGGCTTCTAGGCCAACATGCGGTAATCTAAAAAAAACTCAACACACAAGCAGAAAAAAAACCTTAGAAAACACAGGAACACCCATGGCCCCTGAAAATTTACTCCTTTCCATGTTTGCACATGTAACTAGTAACACCAAAGTTTCTAAGGTATTTGTGCTGTTCATATTATGGGTACTCCTTGGCTTCCTCCCTATTTCTATGGGAAATCACACCTCTTGGACACATATCTTAAACTCCCCAGTTTTTAACCTCCTTTTGTGGAGAGACCCTGAACCCCCCATTTCCACCAATGTTACCACCTACACAGGGAGTAATTGGCTTCCTGCATCCAGCCCCCTTCAAGACTGCAGAAAATTCTGCAGCAAACTTGGATATCACAATGGATGGCATAGACTCACTCATAATGGGTTTTTTCTTATGAAGAGTTACCATTCTGAGCTGTAGCACATGCTACAACCAGCAATTATTGTATTCTTTTTATTTTATTTATTTATTTGACAGACAGAAATCACAAGTAGGCAGAGAGAAAGAGGGGGAAGCAGGCTCCCCACTGAGCAGAGAGCTCGATGCGGGGCTCGATCCCAGGACCCTGAGATCATGACCTGAGTCAAAGGCAGAGGTTTAACCCACTGTGCCCCAATTATTGTATCCTTTTTCAAGCGCAGTAGTATCTTCACAGGAATCAATCATACAAGAACAATAAAATATCAAATATTTATCAGAACTGCCAGCATTGGGGAAAATATATTCTAAACCCAACATTCCTGTTTGCTCCCACCCTTGGTATAAATTAAAGGCTTGACTTGGTTACCTGTGGATCAACAAACTTCACTAAAAATTTGCTATTTGAGGGACGGGTACTGGGAAAAAAGTGTCTTCTGGTTCAAAACTCTAGCACCACATGGCGTTATAGCTCCCCTTACAACTATTCTAGACAATCTTTAGGTTAGAACCCAGGACTGATGGGGCCCCTGCTGTGCACACATCAGTGCATTCACTGTTTTTTGTTAAAACAAAAATACATTTGGTGCCTGGCAATTGTCTTTTTTTTCCTCACATAATGCATCAAGGAAATTATCAAACACCTATGGGTAAAAAGATGACTTGGATTACCAGTGATACCACTGAACAGATTACGGTTTGCACTTCTAGCCCCTATATGCTTACTATGTCCTTCCATGAGCCTTCTGTCTTATTAGCTGCCAATTTCATATGCCTCACTAGCTGTTTGTATTTGAATATAACCCAACTAAACATCACTCATATTTTGTGCTTAAACAGAGCGTTGAGGCATGGATCCCAGTCAACCTGACCAAAGTCTGGATTGGAGATTCTGCCTTAGAACAAATTACTAATGCTCTAGCTCTACAAGGAAAAGATTTCTCAGACTCCTCATAACATCTGTTATAGCTGTTACCACCAAGGCTGCTATGGCTACTACAGCTGTAGCCACTCTTCCCCATACTATTCAAATAGTGCATCATACAAACCATTATCTATAGAATGCAACCTCTGACTTAATCACTCAGACCACAATTGATCAGGAAATCCTCCAGGGCCTTGATGTGCTGGAATCAGCAGTCTCTTAGCTAGGGGAACAACAACAAACCCTTTGGACTTGCCTTGCCTCAGCTGTGATGTGGGATACCTCTCCATGTGTATCACCCCTGTCCCCTTTAATAGCTCTGCTTCTTGGGAGGATGTCCAACACCTTCTACACAGAGCATTTCATTTTCCTCTGGGTCAGGACATTCTTAATCTTCAAGGCCAATTACATGAACAAATGGTTCAATCACATGAAAAGACACAAAATGCCATACTTGCCCACCTTAATGATCTGGCTCATTGTCTTAACCTCAAAACTAGTTTTCAGGACTTAACCTCCAAATATGGATTCTCATAGGTCTTTGTATGCTATTTCTCTTGTGTTTTCTTGCAGTGTTAAAGGCCCTTTACTACCTGTTTCACAGAACTCATGATACTGAAGCCATGATGACTCTCCTGCAGCAGTCTGGCTATCAGCCAATCCCCTAACCACTGCCCCTTGTAATCTTCCATTCAAATTTATTTATTCTTTTATTTTTTTTTATTATTTCATGTTAGTCACCATACAGTACATTATTAGTTTTTGGTGTAGTGTTCCAAGATCCAGTCAAATTTAAACTCTAATAAACAATAAAAGGGGAGATGTGGGACAGCAAGACTTCAGCGGGCAAAGAAACAATAAGAACAGCAACAGGTATATATGGCAAAAGCTGCATCCATATGGCAAAAGCCAAACATTCCCCATCATTTGGTATTAAAAACAGTACATGCTGAAAACAACAATGATGGTGGATAAGATAGGCCTACTGAGGTCAGTTCTCCCATCTCCATCCCTAGTTAATGCCTCACTAGGACCCATGCTGATAGTCCCCTGCACAGCTCCTTCCTGTCCCTCATGTGATTGCTTTCTTGAGTTTTTTTTTTTTCTTTGCTTCCACATACTTTACATTCTGGGGTAATAAAGCCAAGAGCTCACCTGGACTCAGGCCTTTACCTCTACCCTGCACTTCTTGGCAGTCCCTGGTGGTACAGCCCCTTTGGCCATCTCTTTGTTCCAAATTATTGGACTCAGAGTAATCCTTTTGTCTCTCAACAATTGCATTATGTGAAAACCGACTATATTCCTAATACTATGATCTTCATCTCTGTGACTTATTTATTTATAACTGGAAGTTTGTGCCACTTACTCCTCTTTATCTATTTCACCCATCCCCCACCCACTTTCCCTCTGGCAACCACCAGTTTGTTCTCTCTCTGTATTTAAGGTTTGTTGTTGTTGCTTTGTTCATTTATTTTTTTTTCTTTTAAA
The DNA here is from genome assembly GCF_011764305.1 of Mustela putorius furo. Lineage (NCBI taxonomy): Eukaryota > Metazoa > Chordata > Mammalia > Carnivora > Mustelidae > Mustela > Mustela putorius. The sequence continues at coordinate 5,040,528 of NW_025422010.1, read as the reverse complement.
TTCCACACAGAAATGAATTCACATGGTATTTGTCTTTTTTTGTATTGACAATCTCTATGTTCTTCAGAATATAAACTTTTTTTTTTCAGTGCACCAAGATTCATTGTTTATGTAACACACCCAGTGTTCCATGCAATACGTGCCCTCCTTAAAACCCACCACTGGACTCACCCAACCCCCAACCCCTCCCCTCTAAAATCCTCAGTGTGTTTCTCAAAGTCCACAGTCTCTCATGGTGTGTCTTCCCCTCAATACAATATTTATGATCTTTAGAATCTAAATCTAGATTGGATTCAGTCCTGGAAAAATATACACACAAAAAGGAAACAAACATTTACTGGGCATCCACTTGTATCTAGAACACAGTTTATAGCTGATTTACTGAACAACTTACTATATGCCTACATTTGACTCTGTAATGTAAACTACTATATCAAGTTTCCAATTGTATATATTTGCAAGTGACACTCTCTTCTCTTTTAAATAATTAAATAATTTTATCACAATTAAATGAAGGCAAACAAATCACTATTCTCTGTGAGAATAAACAAAATATTAGCTGTTTAACTTTCTCCAGATAGAATAAAAACATTTTGACAAATGCCAACACCAACCACACAAACTCTTGAGCTCCAAAATAAGAGTAAGATGGCAATGATCAAAACCTAGGGGGATAAACATAAAACAGAGTTTTCTCAAGTGTTTTTTAAAAAATGTTATTGTGCAGATGTTTTCCATAATTATTGGAGACATTTTCTTCTCTAAATGTTTAGCAATAAACATCTAATGTGGCTTCATGGTTTTATATTAAATAAATCTATCATATATGCAAATAATTTTCCTAATGAGGACTTATTTGACAACTGGGATCTGAAGCATTGAGTAATAATGAAAATTGATGGGGCACCAGTTGGTTAAGCATCTGTCTTCTGCTCAGGTCATGATTCCAGAGTCCTGGAATCAAGCCCCACATCAGGCTTCCTGCTCAGCAGGGAGTCTTCTTCTTCCTCTCCCTCTGCCGTTCCTCCTGCTACTGCTCCCTCCAATCTCTCTCTCAAATAAATAAATAAAAATATTTATTAAAAAAAGAAATGTGACCCTTCTTGATTGTGTTTGTGTTTCAGAGTGACATGCTGAGATTCCCAGTTCCCTGGAGAAATCAAAAGCAATTCCCTATAATCATTCTCGATTGAGATGAATAGCTGAAAAGAATTGCTACAATCAAGTATTTTCTAACATTTATTGACTGTGCAACTCTCATGCTTTCCTATCAGAAAAATCCCAGTTCTGTATTAGGAGTGTAATCATAAATTTTTAGAAATACTTTTAGCTCAAAATGTTTCTAAAGGAATTACACATGTGTAAAGATGCTTGATACAATATCATGGTCACAGAAGAAAGAATTTTGTCTTATAACTTTACAAATATATCTATGTATAAATATATACAGTGGAAATCATCATTTTTGTTTTATCTTTTTCTTTATTTAAATTCAAAGGGTCAACATAAAGCGCATCAATAGTTTCAGAGGTAGTATTCAATAATTTGTCATTTGCTTATAATACATGGTGCTCATCACATCACATGCCCAACTTGATGTCCATCACTCAGTTACCTCATACCCCACACATCTCCCCTCCAACAACTCTCAGTTCATTTCCTATAGTTAAGAGTCTCTCATGGTTTTATTCCCTCCTGATGACTTCCCATTCAGTTTTACCTCCCTTCCCTTATAATCCTCTGTGCTGTTTCTTATATTCCACATATGAGTGAAACCATATGAGAATTCTTTCTCCGACTGACTTATTTCATTTAGCATAATACCCTCCAGTTCCATCCACATCAATGTAAATTGTAAGTACTCATCCTTTCCAATGGCTGAGTAATATTCCATTATCTTCTTTATCTATTCCTCTGTCAATGGCCATCTTTCCATAGTTAGGCTGTTGTGGACATTGCTGCTATGAACATTGGGATCCTTCTTTATCACTACATTTTTATCTTTGGGGTAAATACTTAGTAGTTCAATTACTGGGTCATCGGGTAGCTCTATTTTTAACTTCTTGAAGAACCTCCATACTGTTTTCCAGAGTGACTATACAAGCTCATTCCTACTAAAAGTGTAAGATGATTTCCCTTTCTCTACATCCTCATCATCAACATTTGTTTTTTCCTGGCTTGTTAATTTTAGCCACTCTGACTGATGTGGGGTGGTATCTCATTGCGGTTTTGATTTGTATTTCCCTGATGCTAAGAGATGTGGAGATTTTTTTCTATGTGTCTGTTGGCCATCTGCACATCTTCTTTGGAGAAAGACATCTTCATGTCTTCTGCTCATTTCTTAACTGGATTATTTTTGGGAGGTGTTGAGTTTGATGACTTCTTTATAGATTTTGGATACTAGCCCATTATCTGACATGTCATTTGTAAATATCTTCTCTCATTCTGTAAGTTATCTTTTAGTTCTGTTGACTATTTCCTTTGCTGCACATAAGCTCTTAAACTTGATGAAGTCCCAATAGTTCGTTTTTGCTTTTGTTTCCCTTGCCTTTGGAGACGTGTCTAGCAAGAAGTTGCTGCAGCTGAAATTGAAGAGGTTGCTGCCTGTGTTCTCCTCTAGGATTTGGATGGATTCTTGTCCCACATTTAAGTCTTTCATCCACTTTGAGTTTATCTTTGTGTATGGTGTAAGAAAATGGTTATTACATTCTTCTACCTGTGGCTGTCCAGTTTTCTCAACACAATTTGTTAGAGGCTGTCCTTTTATCATTGAATACTCTTTCTTGCTTTGCCCATTGAGTTGAGGATCCATTTCTGGGTTCTCGATTCTGTTCCATTGATCTATGTTTCTGTTTTTGTGCCAGTGTCTTACTGTTTTGATGATTATAACTTTGTAATATAGCTTGAAGTCAGGCATTGTGATGTCTCCAGATTTGGTTTCACTTTTTTCAACATTCTTCTGGATTTGGAGTCTTTTCTGGTTCCATACAAACGTTAGGATTATTTGTTATGGCTATGTGAAAAATGTCAGTGGTATTTTTTTAATTTATTTTTTATTTTCAGCATAACAGTATTCATTATTTTTGCACCACACCCAGTGCTCCATGCAATCCATGCCCTCTATAATACCCACCACCTGGTACCCCAACCTCCCACCCCCCACCCCTTCAAAATCCTCAGATCTGAAAAACAATCTGTCAGTGGTATTTTGATAGAGATTGCATTGAATGTATAGATTGTTCAGGGCAGCAAAGAAATTTCAAAAGTATTTATTCTTCCAATTCACAAGTATAGAATATTTGTCCATTTCTTTGTGTCTTCCTCAATTTCTTTCATAAGTATTCTGTAGTTTCTAGATTTAGATACTTTACCTCTTTGGTAGGGTTATTCCAAAGAATCTTATGGGGTTTTTTGTGCTATGATAAATGGGACTGATTCCTTAATTTCTCTTTCTTCAGTCCATTGTTAGTGTATAGAAATGCAACTGATTTCTGTGCATTGATTTTGTATCCTGCCACATTGGTGAAATGCTACTTGAGGTCTAGCAATTTGGGGATAGAGACATAAACTATTATGTCATCTGAGAAGAGAGAGAGTTGACTTCTTTTCCAATGTGAATACCTTCTATTATTTTTTGTTGTGTAATTGCTGAGGCTAGGACATCTAGTACTATGTTGAATCACAATGGTAAGAGTGAGCATACATGTCATGTTCCTGACATCAAGGGAAAAGCTCTCAGTTTTTCCGTGAGAATTATATTCACTGTTAGCTTTTCATAGATGGCTTTCATGTTATTGAGGTATATTCCCTCTATCCCTACACAGTGGAGAGTTTTAATCAAGAAGGCATGCTATATTTTGTCAAACACCTTTTCTGCATCAATTGAGGGGATCATATGGTTTTTGTCCTTTCTTTTACTAATGTGATCTATCATATTGATTGATTTGCAAATGTTGAACCATCTTTGCAGCCCAGGAATAAGTCGACTTGGTTGTGATGAATAATCACTTTAATTAATTTAATTAATAATCATTTTGTTGGATCTTATTGGCTAGTATCTTGAGTATTTTGGCATCCATATTAATCAGGGATATTGATATGTAATTCTCCTTTTTGGTGGGGTGTTCTTTGTCTGGATTTGGGATCAAAATAATGCTGGCCTCATAGAACAAGTTTGGAAATTTTTCTTCCATTTCTATTTTTTGAAATAGCTTCAGAATAATAGGCATAGTTCTTTAAATGTTTGGGTGTGGTGTATAAACAATGAATCTTGGAACATTGAAAAAATAAAATTAAATTTAAAAAAAGGAATTAAAAAAATGTTTGGTAGAATTCCTCTGGGAAGCCATCTGGCCCTGGACTCTTGTTTGTTAGAAGATTTTTGATTACTGTTTCAATTTCCTTGCTGGCTATAGATCTGTTCACATTTTCTATTTCTTCCCTTTTTTGTGTTGGTCATTTATAAGTGTCTGGGAGTGCATCCATTTCTTCCAGATTGCCTAATTTGTTGGCATATAGTTGCTCATGATATATTCTTAAAATTGTTCATATTTCCTTGGTTTTGGTCATGTTTCATTCATGATTTTATTAATTTGGGTTTTTTTTTCTTTTATTTTTGATATGTCTGGCTAGAGGTTTATCTATCTTATTAATTCTTTCAAAGAACCTGCTTCTAGTTTTGTTGATCTGTTCTACTGTTCTGGTTTCTATTTCATTGATGTCTGCTCTAATCTTTATTATTTCTCTTCTCCTCCTTGGTTTAGGCTTTATTTGCTGTTCTTTCCCAGGTCCTTTAGGTGTAAGGTTAGCTTGTGTATTTGAGATTTTTCTAATTGTTTTGAAAGAGGCCTGTATAGCAACCTACTTTCCTCTTAGGACTGCCTTAACTGTATCCCAAAGGTTTTGAACAGCTATGTTTTCATTTTCATTAGTTTCCATGAATTTTCAAAATTCTTCTTTAGTTTCCTGGTTGACCCATTCATTCTTTCGCAGGATACTCTTTTACCTCCAAGTTTTTTAGTTCCTTCTAAATTTCCTATCACGTATGAGTTCCAGTTTCAAAGCATGGTGGTCTGAAAATATGCAGGGAAAAATCCCAATCTTTTGGTACTTTTTAAGACCTGATTTGTGATCTGTTCTGGAGCTTGTCATCTGTGCACTCAAGAAAAATATATATTCTGTTGTTTTAATGTGGAATGTTCTGTGCATATCTGTAAAGTCCATCTGGTCTAGTCTGTCATTTAAAAAGTCTTTGTTTTCTTGTTGATCTTCTGCTTAGATAATCTGTCCCTTGCTCTGAGTGGAGTGTTGAAGTCTCCTACTTTTATCGTATTATCATCATTGTATTATCATCATTGTGTTTCTTTAATTTGGTTATTAATTGGTTTATATATTTGGCTTCTCCCAGGTGAGGAGCATAAATATTTGTAATTCCTAGACCTTCTTGTTGGATAGACGTTTTAAGTATGATATAGGGTTCCCCTTCATCCCTTACTACCATCTTTTTTTAAATTAATTTATTTATTTTCAGAAAAACAATATTCATTATTTTTTCACCACACCCAGAACTCCATGCAATCCGTGCCCTCTATAATACCCACCACCTGGTACCGTACCCCATCTTTGCCTTAAATCTAATTTGTCTGATATGAGAATTACCACCCCGGCATTCTTTTGATGTCCTTTAGCATGATAAATGGTTCTCCACCCCTCACTTTCAATCCAGAGGTGTCTTTATGTCTAAAATGAGAGTGTATTAGACAATATGGATAGGTCTTGCTTTGCTATCCAATCTGATACCCTGTGTCTTTTGACTGGAGCATTTAGCCCATTTACATTCAGAGTGCTTTAGTGCCATTGCAGTAAATTGCACTAAAACTAACTGTTCTGTAAATTGTCTGTTTCTTTCTGGTCTGTGTTACTTTTTAGCTCTCTCTGAGCTTAAAAGATCCCCTTTAACATGTCTTATAAGGCTGGTTTAGGGGTCAAAAATTCATTCAGTTTTTGCCTGTCTTGGAATTTCTTTATCTTTCCTTCCATTATGAATGACAGTCTTGCTGGATAAAGTCTTCTTGGCTGCATGTTTTTCTCTTTTCATACCTGAATATATCATGCCAGCCTTTTATGGCCTGCCTAGTCTCTTGGGTAGGTCTGATGCCAGCCTTATGTTTTTAACTGTGTATGTTAAGACCCACTTGTCTCAAGCTACTTTCAGGATTTTTCTGATATTTACAAGCTTCACTACTATAGGTCAGGGGGTTGATCTATTTCTATTGATTCTGAGAGGTGTCTTCTCTGCTGCTTTGACTTGAATGCCTATTGCCTTCCCCATATTAGGGAAATTCTCAGCTATTATTTGCTCAAAAATACCTTCTGTCCCCCCCCTTCTTCCTCAGGGACCCCAATAATTATAATATTATTTCCTTTTATGGTATCATTGATTTCTCAAAATCCCTCCTCATGATCCATTAGTTGTTTTTCTCTCTTTTCTTTATCTTCCTTCATTTCTATTAACTTGTTTTTTATGTCACCTACTCTCTTTGCCTCATTACCCTTGCTGTTAGAGCATCCAATTTAGACTGCATCTCAGTTAAAGCATTTTTAATTTGATCCTGATTAGATTTTATTTCTGCACTAAGAAATTCTGTAGTGTCTTATTCTTTTTTCAAGCCCAGCTAGTAACTTTATAATCACTATCCTGAATTCCAGCTCTGACATTTTACTTATATCCATATTGATTATATCTGTGGCAGAGAGTATTACCTCTGTTTTTTTCTTTTGTTGTGAATTCCTCCCCCTAGGCATTTCGCCCAAAGAAGAATGGAGGAATGAGAGAACAATATCAAAAATATCAACCATGACCCTAGCGAAATACACACTAGACAAATCTGAAGAGATCAGAAACCAAAAATGAATAAATAAAAGGAAATAATAAGGAAATATAATCTAACAAGTGGACCAAAAAGTGTAATACACTCAGCCCTAGGTGTATTTTTTTCTGTTTGTTAGATGACACCAGATCCTAAAATTGTAAAGAAAAACTTATACATATACAAAAATAAAATTGGCTACAGTGAAAGGAAGCCAAAAGTGAAGAATATATCTATGAAATGTAAATGTAAAGATGAAAAATTTTTTAAAAGACTTGAAGACTTGATAAAATAATATACTAGTTGAAAAGGAAGAAAAGTAAACAGAAATTTTCAAACTGAAAGACTAAAAGTTCATGAGAAAGTTTTTAATTCTGTATACTATTTTCCCCTAGCACTGACATTTTTCATTTCTGTGTGATCCATAAACTTGGTATTAGCCTGATGTTCCTGCTGGTCTTCTTGGGAAGGGGCCTGTTGCACTGATTCTCAGGTGGCTTTGCCTGTGTGAAATTGCACCACCACTTTCCTGGGAGCCAGGCTCAGTGTAAGCTGCTTTGGGTTGCTCTATATGGCTTTTGTTCACAGAAGGTTCTCCCCACCTCTTCGGAAGATAAAACTGAAAATAGCTCTCCTGGATCTTCAGCCCCAGAGCTGAAAGATTGTGGCCCCTTCTTTTCAACCCTCAAGAATAAGCGGTCTTTACTTTTGAGTGTGCCAAATTCTGCAGACTCCTGTAATGGGCATCCATACCAATCCTTCTGGAGTAAGGTAAAGGGCTTGCCCTCTTTCTGCCCTTTGCAGGATTCCCCAATTGTGCTGCGTTCTCAGTTTATGGTGAGTTGAGCTGAGCGCCTCCTCCTGGGCTTACAACTCTGTCAACTCAGGCACCCCTGTTCTTTCTGTGAACCCACTCTCTGAGACCACACTCTCCCACCTACAATTCTGCTCCACTTCACACCTGAGCACCTTTCAGGAAGGGATATCTCTAACTGGAGCAGATTTCTAAAGGTTCTGATTTTATATTCTGGGGTTATATCACTTTCCAATAGGCAGCTCACTGGGGCTCCCTCCCCCCAGAGTTTATCTTCAGATATATCCCCTCAAATTCACTTCTCCAAACCTCCTACCTTGCAAAAAGTGGTAACTTTTCTATTTGTTTTATTACAGCTATTCTTTTCTTACATCTCAGATTGAATAGGTTTTCAGAATGATTTGATAGTTATGTAGTTTAATTCAAGAAATCAGATGAATCAAGGTCCCCTACTCTTCCACCATCTTGCCCAGAAAAAAAAACAACTCATAATTTTTGTTTTAAAAGCAAAGTGCTAAAAATGAATTCAACTGAAATCATACATCATCTATTTAATGGCTTGATTTTTAATCCATTTCCCTGGTAGCAAATGGAGGTTTGACTGAAAATCTAATTTAGTACATGTCTTGGTGCCACAGAGCAAGAAGATTAGTAAAGTTGCTTTATACATATTGAGAATTCTGGAAAGTGGAGTAAATGTGCTAATTTCCAAACTGATGGAATATAGTGCTGGATTTGAATTTTCAGATTCCAATTTTCCTTTTTAGGCAAGATGTTAGTTTTGTTACAAGAAAAGTTTGCCCAGAGTTGCAGTAGCTCTGTTTAAGGTTTCAACCTCCTGACTGGGCAAGATGGTTTTTTGACTCTTGATACTGCTGCACATGCTGGTGCCAAGGGTTTCTGAAGATGGGAATGAGAAAAAGATAAAGGAATAAATGAAAATGGGCCAGGTGATTTAGTGCAGCTTCTTAACATTATCTGGCATTAGCTATCTATTGAGTGATGTTTCACTTCATCTTTCTGTTCCCTGTTCCTGCTTCCAAGTTTCCTTAGGCTTATTTGAAGAGTCTGGAGATAAGATAGTTCCGTAATTGGTTAATTCATCAGATCCAGCATACCCCCCTGGATGCAGGTCTTCCCAGCCCTCCTCTAGAGTATCTACCTTCTCTAGAGCATGTCCTTTATAGCCACAGACTGCTGCTCACTCCCAATGCTTCTTCCAGTGATGACAACATCCAGAGAAAGATGTGGGTCTGTTGTCCCAAGGCCTACTTCTTAAGACCAAGGACTTCCTCAAGAAGCCCCTTGCAGACTGCCATTCACATCCCATTGATCAGAACTGGACAACCTGCTCCCTATTGACTGGAAATAATTAGATTCCATCCCTGACCTGGAAATTGGATTTCTCCATGAAGAGAGTTATCTCCTTGAACAAATAGGGATTCTCATGGCATGTAAGTTTGTGGGCAATCAAGAGTGACTGCTACAGGGTGGAGCTACTTGTGAAGTGACACTACTTATAAAGGTGAGAGCTGACAGAACTTGTTTGATCCAAAGATTTCACTGATTTGTCCTTTTCTGTTGGGTGTTGCAAAGACTTCTTAAAAAAATATCCCTGACTAGACCCTATTCCCCAGTGATTCTAATGTATCCCCAGTATATCTAGGCTATGCCTAGAACATTACTATTTTTTAACAACGTTCCAGTCAGACAGTGTGGTAACATTGAGAATCACTGTTGTAAGCTCAAGATCCACTGGTATAGAACAAGAGGTGGAACAAATGAAGTTTGCTTTAGTCCAATCACTAGAGTTCTCTGAACTGAGGTTTTACTCATGAGGTTGGTTAGTAATAGGGTGATACTAAATTTTCCCATTTTCCAATGCCCTTATAGCCCTATATCTCTTCTGGAAACTGTCTCAGGCAAGGACAGCACCACAATGGATTGGGCATTTCTTGGTCTTTTATTTATTTAATTTTCTTCTAGTCTTCTCCTTAAATACTATATCACCTCATTCTCACTCCACCCCACATTTTCTACCTTGCATTTAATATCATCTTGCTAACTCATTCCCTCTGAACATGCCCTCATGTGACCTACAGTTTTTTATACTTTCCATATTTTGTTATCTACTTGACCCCTCCTGATTTCTCATGCTTCACTTTCCAAAATGAAACTGTTAACTTTAAAATAAAGCTGTTAGTTATTCTATCAACAAAATAGATTTGTTCAGAAATAATAGAGAATTGCAACTTGAGCCAAGGACGTTATGGCAAACCATAGGCAAGTCCAGAAAACAAAGGAAAGGAATTTTCTTTTCTAAAGGGAAGGGGGTGTTGGGAGGGGCTGCCAAACAGAAAGTCTACTGGGATTTCAAAGTATAGTGGCTTTTCATTGGCTGAATTCTGAATCTCTCACTGGCTAGGCTATTGCCAGGCAAGGAGAAAATCCATTTTTCCTCCTACAGGGGGAGTAAAATGTAGGTTTGGCAAGGAACATCTCTTCCTACGGGTTCTGCAAAGAGCTCCAAAGAGTAGTATAGTGTGAGGGCTCCCCCTTCTGGGCTCCCAGTGCTTTTTTTTTTTTTAAGATTTTATTTATTTATTTGACAGATGGAGATCACAAGTTGGCAGAGAGGCAGGCAGAGGGAGAGGAAGGTAGGCAGGCTCTCTGCTGAGTAGAGAGCCCAATGCAGGGCTCCATCCCAGGATCCTGAGATCATGACCTGAACCAAAGGCAGAGGCTTTAACCCACTGAACCACCCAGGTGTCCCCCCAGCGCATTTTTAAACAAAGTTTCCTTTATTCAGTTTCACAAAACTCATGAGAGAGAGATATGTGAGGGAAAATTAACTTTATTGTCTCTTATCACTCCTTTGTTGTGGGGTTTTTTTGTATTTTCTCCCTTGTGTCAGAATGACAATTCAGCTACTGTTCCCCCATTCAGTCTTAACCTTCACATTTGATCCTGTTCTCAAAGGTAAAACTGTCAGAAGTTTGGATTGCACCTACTTCTTTCTATGAATTATTCTTATATATGTATATCCACAAGTATACATAATTGGGGTAATTTTTTTCTTAAAATTCACATGTTTTGTTCACATGTTGTGTTCTTATGTTCTTTTACTTTCACTTATGAAGAATGAGTTTATTTTCTCATTTCCAAGTTTAAGTCTTCCAAATGTCTGTACCCCTTCTCTCCCTAACCCCTGCATTGCCTATAGCAATGCACCTCTCCCTGGTTGGTTGTACTTTGAATCACCTATGAACACTAGAAAACATACATTTCTGGTCTCTGCCAGGTTACATATGATTTAGAATGATTTAGAATTTACATATGATTTAGAATCAAATTACATAAGTTCGGAAACACTGCATTGTCTCCCTGAGCTTTGTCTTCAGATAGTGCCCTGGGTAAATAGAATTTTCAGTATGATCTCTGAGTCTTTTTTTTTTCCTTTACAAATAACATTTTTTTAATTTTTAAAATAGCTTCATTGAAATATAATTCAAATACCACATAATTTACCTATTTAAAGTGCACAGCTCAATGATTCTTAGTGTATTCACAGAGTTGTGGAACTATCACCATAATCAACTTCACCAGAAAAAGAAACCTCATACCCTTTAGCCTCACACCCCAGCTACCCTTATCCTATCCTAATCCTATCCACAGCCTTAGGCAATCACTAATTTTCTTTCTGTCTCTATAGATCTGCCTATTTTGAACATTTACTGTAAATGGAATCTTTGGAATGTGATTTTTTTGTGACTGACTTCTTTCATTTGGCATAACTTTTCTCAGTATAGAGTTATGATATGTGTGAAGTTATGTTTACAAGGGACTCTAGTTACTACTTGGTGCCAAGGATTTTTGCTGGAGGCTGGTCCTCAAGGCACCCTCTGCCCAAAGTTTCGGGATGAAATCTCATGTTAACCATAAGCCATATTGTTTGCACAGTTAAGGTATAGTGAGCTACCTTTATGGGTTAGGTTGGTGGGAACCCTCCCCAAATCCAAGTTCTTAGATCCTAGCTAAGGGTCAAACTTGCCTGCAGGATTTTCAGATGATAACATTCTCAGGTCTGCTATACTAACTTTTCTCTTCACAGATTTTGATAGGGATTTCGTTGATTCTGTAGATCAATTTGGATTGATACAATTTGAGGGGGATGTTATCTTAACAATATTAAGTATTTCAGTTGATAAACATAGGATGTCTTTACCTTTATTTAGGTCTCATTTTCCTAATGATTTTTTTTTAGATAAGAGGTGTATTTAATAATTCAAGCACATCATTACTAAATGATATGCTCTTAGTTGTTTTATACCCTAATTATGAAAATATCTCTCAAAATGAGTGCCTTTGAAGAGTGGACCCCATTCATTACTCTAAATCATGTTATCTGATGAAAAAGAGCAATTCAGATATACATTAGAGATGTGATACCATGAACTCCTCTAATATTACTAAGAGTTCATGATAATATATCTAAAATGTACTTTAAAGGAGCATGATAAAGTAACTGATAATATCTTGCCTCAGGTACAATAAGGATGACCCATTTTGTTAGGACTGAAACATAGAATAAAAATCTTAGAATAAAAATCATGTGAATGTTTTAATGGAAATTATATCAGCTTTCTGGAAGTCTAAAATATAGAAGAAAAAATATATCCTTAGCATCAAAATTACATCTTTAGAAACAGGCCATCAAAGTGGGATTTAGTACAGCTTCAGAGTAGTATAGTGACCTAAAAGTTTTGACATTTATATGTAAGAAGTATCTTTAATAGGGCAATGGTTTTAGGAAAGTTTTACTTTTATTATTGTTGTATTATTATTATTACTTATTATGTTATGTTAGCCACCATACAGTAATTATTAGTTTTTGATGTAGTGTTCCATGATTCATTGTTTGCATATAACACTCAGTGCTCCATACAATCCGTGCCCTCCTTAATACCCATCACCAGGCTAACCCATCACCCCTCACCTCCCCCTAAAACCCTCAGTCTGTTTCCCAGAGTCCATAGTCTCTCATAGTTTGTCTCCCCAATCCCCCAGATTTCCCCCTCTTCATTTTCCCCTTCCTTCTGCTAATGTCCTCCATGCTATTCCTTATGTTCCACAAATAAGTGAAGCCATATGATAATTTACTTTCTCTGATTGACTTATTTTACTCAGGATAATCTCCTCCAGTCCCATACATATCAATGCAAAAGCTGGGTATTCATCCTTTCAGATGGCTGGGTAATATTCCATTGTATATATGGACCACATCTTTATCCATTCATCTTTTGAAGGGCATCTTGGCTCTTTCCACAGTTTGGCTATTGTGGACATTGCTGCTATGAACATTGGGGTGCATATTGCCTTTCTTTTCACTATATCTGTATCTTTGGGATAAATACCCGGTAGTGTAATTGCTGGGTCATAGGGTAGTTCTATTTTTAATTTTTTGAGGAACCTCAACACTGTTTTCCAAAGAAGATGTACCAACTTGCATTCCCACCAACAATGTAGGAAGGTTCCTTTTTCTCCATAACCTCTCCAACATTTGTTGTTTCTTGCTTTGTCCATTTTTGCCATTCTAACTGGAGTAAGGTGATTATCTCAATGTGGTTTTGATTTGAATTTTCATAATGGATATTGCCACCCTTTTAGGCAGAAAGGAGAGGTAGCAGAGATTTAAGGGGTTGTCTTTTTCCCAAGGTCACCCAGTGAGTGAGGTTTTGCATTGGAACTTGAACCCAGACCTCCTTCTCCAGACCCCACAGTCTTTCCATTCAACTAAGTGAAATGTAAAGTCACTGTGACCACAAGGGAGGATGGAGGGGAGCAGGAAACAAAACCTTATAGTGTTCTTTTCTTGGAAAAAAAAATACAATTTCACAGAGCTTAATAGCCTCACAGCACCCCAGAAAAAAAAAAAAAAAAGAAAAAAAGAGGTCCTTAGGTGGACCTCACATTACCTTGGGGAAAATCTCATGACATCTCAGTCCAAATCTTGTGATATATACTCTAGATCTCATGACATTTCAGTCCAAATCTCATGATATCTCATCAAAATTTCATGAGATGGCTTCCAAATATCTTGAGATCTCAGTCCAAATCTCATGAGAGCTCATCCAAATCTTGGGATATCCCATTCCCAGTCAGTGAGATCTAGCTCCAAAACCTGTTGGAACAGTGGCTAAATTCCATGGACATTTGGTGGATCAGGCATTCCCTAACAGAGACTGCTGTGTGCTCATTACGTCAGTAAGGAATGCACATGCAACCATTGGGCACAACTTCCAACATTTCCAATTTCATAATTTGTTGCATTCATGACATGCAGCAGACACAAGGTGTCTCACACCTAAATCCCTGATGTTTCAACAACCTGAATGAAGAGAAGGAAAGTAGGGAGCAGTGAATTCAGGATGAATGGGCCCTGCAGAAGCTTATTCACACTCAACCAGAGGTAATAGAAACAGGAGAACAGGAGAGAAGAGAGAAAGAAATAGCCCCATAGCAAGACTGGTGAGCCACAGGGAAGCTCTCTGGGGCCTATCCCAGGCTTTCAATGAGTTAAGGTTGCTTCTATTAGCCCCACAACACCCCAGGAAAAGAAGAAAGGCCACCTCCTTCCTTTGGTGGATATCACATTATCTTTGGAGAATCTCATGAGATCTTGGTAAAAATCTTGTGAGATCCCATCCAAACTCACAAGATTTCCATCCAAATCTCATGAGATCTCAGCCCATATCTCAAAAGATCTCATCCAATATTGTAAGATCCAATTCCCAGCCAATAATATCTAAGGCCAAAAGCTGCTGGAATAGTGGCCAATCTCCTGGACCCTTGGGAAGACCGGGTAGTCCCTAGCAGAGCCTGTTTTACACTCCTTATCTCAGTAAGGAATGCACCTGCCACAATTAGGCAGAACTTCCAACATTTCCAATTTCATAAATTTTCCCAGTTTTATTCCCTGTAACTCTGGGAAGTAATGTCCTTTAACAAAGAGAACAAAATACACCCAAGAAGAACTGAAACACCCTCCCTTGCCCCCACTGAGAAATTTTAGATCCACTCCACTCACCCCTCTTTTCTAATTTTTAATTTTTAATTTTATAAATTTTAGTCTTGGGTTTTATCTTAGCTTTGTTTTTTCCATGGTGGCTTCCAATCACTCTGGATTTCCCTAGGGTGAATCTTGTCTGGGTCGTGCTTGATATTTTGGACTGTGTACATTCCCTCAACCACCCTTCAAACAGATTGAAGGCAGAGGACCTCCCAACAAAGAAAAGAACCAGAGACAATGATCTCTCCCACAGACCTAATGGATATGGCTATAAGCAAGATGTCAGAGGTAGACTTCAGTGTAGCAATTCAGAGTAGCAATTATGAGGTCAATAACTAGACTTGAGAAAACCATTAGTGGCAATATAGAATCTAAGGGCAGAAATGAGAGCTAATCAGGCTGAAATTAAAAATGCTCTGGATGAGATTCAGTATAAACTGGATACTCTAACTGGATAAAGCTAGAATAAATGAAGCAGAAGAATGAATTAGTGATTTACAAGTTATGCTAATAGAAAGGAAAGAAATTGAGGAGGCCTGGGACAAACAACTAAAAACCCAAGAGAATAGGCCCAGATTGATTAAATGTCATGAAACATCCCAAGGATATTGGGATCCTTGAGGGGATGGAGAGAGAAAGAGGACTAGAAGGTATGTTGAGCAAATCATAGCTGAGAACTTCCCTAATCTGGGGAAGGAAACAAGCATTCAAGTCCAAAAGGCAGGGAGGACCCGTCCCAAGATTAATGAAAACAGACCAGTGCCCTAGCATATAATAGTAGGACTTATAAATCTTACCAAGGAAGCCCTTCTAAGAACAGTTAGGGGGAATAGATTCCTTATATACAGAGAGAGGAACATTAGAATAACATCAGACCTGTCCACAGAAACATGGAAAGCCAGAAAAGGCTAGCAAAACATATTCAGGGTACTAAATGAGAATAACATGCAGCCAATAATACTATATCCAACAAGACTGTCATTCGGAATGGATGGACAGACAAGGAGCTTCCAGGACCAGCAGAAACTGAAAGAATATGTGACCATGAGAAGAGTCAAGATGTGGAGAAGTAGCAGGCTGAGATGACATCAGGTAGCAGGAGATCAGCTAGATAGCTTATCAAACCATTCCAAACACATACAAATCCAACAGGAGATCAAAGAGAAGAAGAGCAACAATTCTAGAAACAGAAAACTGACCACTTTCTGAAAGGTGGGACCGGTGGAAAAGTGAATCCAAAGTAACAGGAAGATAGACTGCGGGGGGAGGGGCCAGATCCCGATGAGCAGCGGAGCAACAGAGCACAAAATCAGAATTTTAAAAGTCTGCTTCACTGAGGGACCTTGCTCCAGAGGCTAAGCCAAGGTAAAGTCCACTCAGGGAAAGCATGGTCTCAGGTCCCGTGGGGTCATAGAATGATCGGGGGAATCTGAGTGTCATAGAGCTCACAGAGCGGGGAAGCCAGCTACAAAGACAGAGCCAAGGAGTGAGCTCTCAACTCAGGGTTACTTTGAACCAGGATCCATGGCACAGGCCACTGCTCTGTGAGCGGGGACCCTACAAGATCCGGGGAGACCCCCCCTGAAGAGCTCAGGGATCTGTGGAGTTTAGAGACTCCAGGCGAAGTTGTGTGCCAGAAACAGAGATGCTTGGTCACAGGCTGGGTGAACTCACGCAGCCAGAGGCCAGGGAGATGGGGGTAATTGAGCACTTTTCTCCGAGGACACACTGAGGAGTGGGGACCCGAGCTCTTGGCTCCTCTGGGCCAGAGTTTGGGAAGCTGCCATTTTTCACTCCCATCCTCCAGAACTCTATGGAAAGCATTCAGAGAACAAAAGCTCTCGAAAGTGAATGCAGCAAGAAGATTACTTAGCCTGGCCCCTGGTAAGGGCAGTGCAATTCTGCCTTGTGCAAAGACACTCAAGAATCACTACAACAGGCCCCTCCCCCAGAAGATCAACAAGAAATCAAGCCAAGACCAAGTTCACTTACCAAGGATAAACAGCGGAATTCCAGAGGGGGAGAAAGTAAAGCATGGAATTCATGGCTTTCTCCCCATGATTCCTTAGTCTTGCAAACTTAATTAATTTTTTTTATCTTTTTTTTTCTTCTGCTAATTTTTTTAACTTTTACCCTTTCCTCTTTTAACATTTCTTAACTAGTTTATCTTAACAATAACTTTCATTAAAAACAAAAAATCTTTTTTGAAACTTCATTATTATACTCATATTTTATCCTTCATTGTATCTAACTTTATTTTTTTGTATACACATAGGGTTTTTTCTTCCAAAAAAAATTGGAGATACAACTTCTTCTAATAGATCAAAATATACCCTAAATCTAGCACAGGGCTTTTATTTACCCTGAGCATTCTCTCCACTTTCTTTTTCTTTATTCTCCCAACCAACTTATAAACTCCTTTTTTAGAAATTTTTTTAAAGATTTTTTCATCTTTATAGTCATATTCCATCCCTTCATTGTGTTTACCCTTATATATGTTTTTCATTCTTAAGACCAAAATACTCCCAAAATTAAGTGGGTGACCCTGTTCTTTCTAATCTAGTCTAATATATATATTTTTTCTTTTTTATATATTTTCTTCACTTGTTTTCTTTTTTCAGTTTTTTTTTTCTGAACTTCTCTTTAACCCTCTTTCTCCCCACCATGATTTGGGGTCTCTTCTGATTTGGTTAAAGCATATTTTCCTGGGGTCTTTGCCACCCTTTTAGCATTTTATTCGCTCCTTCATGTATTCTTATCTGGATAAAATGACAAGGCAGAAAAACTCACCACAAAAAAAAAAAAAAAAAGAACAAGAGGCAGTACTGAAGGATAGGGACCTAATCAATACAGACATTGGTAATATGTTACTTCTAGAGTACAGAATGACGATTCTTAAGGTTCTAGCTGGGCTTAAAAAAGGCATGGAAGATATTAGAGAAACAATGTCTAGAGAAATAAAAGCCCTGTCTGGAGAAATAAAAGAACAAAAATCTAACCAAGTTTAAATCAAAAAAGCTATTAATGAGGTGCAATAAAAAATGGAGGCTCTTACTGCTAAGATAAATGAGGCAGAAGAGAGAATTAGAAATATAGAAGACCAAGTGACAGAGAATAAAGAAGCTGAGCAAAAGAGAGACAAACGACTACTGGACCATGAGGGGAGAATTCGAGAGATAAGTGATACCACAAGACCAAACAACATTAGAATAATTGGGTTTCTAGAAGAAGAAGAGAGAGAGAGAAGCAGACGGTATATTGGAGAGAATTATAGTAGAGCATTTCCCTAATATGACAAAGGGAACAAGCATCAAAATCCAGGAGATGCAGAGAACCCCCCTCAAAATCAACAAGAATAGGTCCACACCCCATCACCTAATAGTAAAATATACAAGTCTTAGTGACAAAGAGAAAATCCTGAAAGCAGTCCGGGAAAAGAAGTCTGTAACATACAATGGTAAAAATATTAGATTGGCAGCAGACTTATCCACAGAGACCTGGCAGGCCAGAAAGAACTGGCATGATATATTCAGAGCACTAAAGAAGAAAAACATGCAGCCAAGAATACTATATCCAGCAAGGCTATCATTGAAAATAGAGGGAGAGATTAAAAGCTTCCAGGACAAACAAAAACTGAAAGAATTTGCAAACACCAAACCAGCTCTACAGGAAATATTGAAAGTGGTCCTCTAAGCAAGGAGACACCCTAAAAGTAGTAGACCAGAAAGGGACAAAGACTGTCATTCAAAATGAAAGAAGAAATAAACAGCTTCCAGGAAAGACAGAAACTGAAAGAATATTCCATTGTCTATATATACTACATCTTCTGTATCCATTCATCTATAGATGGACACTTGGTTTATTCCATATGTTAGCTATTGTAAATAATGCTGTTATAAACATAGGAGTGTGTGTATGCCTTGGAATTAGTGTGTTTCCACATTCTTTGAGTAAATACCCAGTACTGCAATTACTGAATTGTAGGGTAGTTCTGTTTTCTTTTTTTTTTTTAATAATCATATACTTTATTTTTTTATTGTGTTATGTTAGTCACCATAGAGTACTTCATTAGGTTTTTATTTAGTGTTGCATGTTTCATTGTTTGTGTATAAAAACTGAGGGTTTCAGAAGGTAGTTCTATTTTCAACTTTTTGAGGAACCCCCTCAAATCTGTACTGTTTCCCACAGGGGCTGCACTAGTTTGCATTCCCACTGAGAATGCATGAGTGTTCCTTTTTCTCCACATCATCACCAATACTTGTTGTTCAAGAAATGTTTAATATGAAGATGATGGTTTAATTTGACTACAGGCCTTTGGTGACAGATCATCTGAAAGAAGTTCAGGCTCTTGTGTACATGGAATTGGTGAGTTTCTAATTCACACGTAATAGTCAAGGGAAACTTGCCTTTTGAATCTGCAGCTGGATTTTCTACAGGTAGGCCAGTGGGAGATACAGGAAATAAAGAACAAAAAAGTATATAAAGATACAATGAGAAATTAAGTGAATGTCCTGCAGGTTCTAGACTTTGCTGCTTCCTGACGGCACACGGGAGAGGAATGAGGCATAAACAAGTCAGTTGCAAGAGAAAGAGAGCAAGAGAAAGAAAGCTGTTCTACAACAGTAGAAAAGACTGTTGCCCCGAACAACTCTTCAGTCCCATTTTTATTAGATATAGACAGTAATCAACAAAGGAGCCAAAGAAGGCTACACATTTCCTTGTAGATAAACAAGAAGGAAGGCAAAATATATCTGGTCAAGCAGTATAAAGTTTATAGTTGAGCAAGCACATTTAAAGGGCTCATTTAATTAGCCATAGGTGCTCTCATGAGGAAGGGTAGATAACGGAAAAATGAAGCAGGAGGCATTCCACCCTGAGCGAGCTGGGCATCCCCAGCTGCTCGGCTTCAAGGATGTATATCGTCCTCTCCCTCAGAGGCCTGTTGCCTGTATATGCTTTTCTTAGGGCTATATCTAAACATGCTTGGTAACTAGTATAATTTCTCATGGGTTATATGTTAAGTAATACATTGTTCTGAGGGACAGTTACAACACTTAAGGAGTAATTTAAAGAAGGAATGTCTAGGGGAAAATGAAACAAGATGAAACCAGAGAGGGAGACAAACCATAAGAGACTCTTACTCTCAGGGTTGCTGGAGTGGAGGGGTTGGGAGGGGTGGGGTGGCTGGGGGATGGACAATGGGGAGGGTATGTGCTATGGTGAGTGCTGTGAGTTGTGTAAGACTGATGAATCACAGACCTGTACCCTTGAAACAAATAATATATTATATGTTAATAAAAAAATTTTAAAAAGAAGGAGTATCTGAGAACTGACATTGTAACTGCAACTGAAACTACTGGAATGCAGGCAGGGGTATGTGTATGGGTGTCAGGCTGGAAGTGAGTGGAGATAAAGGCCATGCTTAATTGTGTTGGTATGGTCCTGAGATCTATCAAAGATTAATCCCTGAATAAAGAGTAGAACCACAATTTAAGATTAGAGACTAGAGGAAAAGTAATTTTTATTTTGGAGAGGAATTTATTGGCTTTAGTGTGAGATGCATTTCTTTTTTTTAGATTATTTATTTATTTATTTATTTATTTATTGAACAGAGAGAGAGAGAGCACAAGTAGGCAGAGAGGAGGGCAGAGAGGGGGATGGTGAAGTAGGCTCCCCTTCAAGCAGAGAGCCCAGGATCCTGAGATCATGACCCGAGCCAAAGGCAGAGGCTTAACTCACTGAGCCACTCAGGCATCCTGATGTATTTCATTTTAAGTTCCTGGTTAACATGCAATTATAGATGGCTCCTCAGAAATGAAATCCAGACATGAAATTTTAGACATTGTCACCATAGAGATAAAACTGGAAAACTGGATTGCATGAGTTTTTCAGTCAGAAGTTTGAGATATCAAATAAGCCTAAGAAACATAAAGTTCCCCAAAGTTCCCCAAAGGAAGTCTCACAAGGGAAACAAACATAAAGTTCTCCAAACCAACTGCTTTGGTTCCAAGTGGAAGACTGAGAAAAATTTATCCGATTTGATTATGGGAAGTAATGGTGTTGTCATGAAGATTTGTAAGTCTGAAGATCAAAATCCTCATGGAGCTCATCCTTAGCCCCCCAAAGGCTGAGGGGAGTCAGGAATTGTTGCTGGGTGCAGCTCTTTGGGTTCACTTGAAGAGGAGGAAATACTCTGGGTATGAACTAGAGATAAACTGGTTCAGAGGAGGATCTGTTTCCAGAAAGAAGAGACTGAAGGAGTTTACAAAGTTGGATTGGGAAGAGGCCGGTAAAGGAGATTAGCTCCTAATTAATAATAAAACATTCTATAGAGAACAAGATAGAAGGGGCTACATTTGAGAAACTGGACTTATCCGGGGATAGATATGACCTTCAATGAGGAGGGATGCAGGGATATTTGTAGGTTCATGGCCATGAGCTGCAGCTTTGCTTCAGATGGTCTAATTCATCTGTGTAGTTGGTGGGGAACCCTTTCTGAAAGTGAAGGAATGGGTGAGAATCTCTGAGATTCAAGACAATGTGAATATCTAAAATGCTATAAAGCAGGAAGAATAATTTAATTATCAAGGCCTAGAGGGATGCCATGTATTTATAGAATGTATTGGGGCTATGAGAGATGCAGCCCTAAGACAGGGAGATATCCTGGTCCTCTGGGTTTGGGTCTGGACCAGCATGGGTGCTGAGAGGTCATAAAGGCTGCGGATTGTCCCAGTGGGAGAGACTGATCTATGAACTGAGGAGAGAGATGGGGCTGGCTTAGGAAGTTAGGTCAGCACCTTGGAGAGTACTCTGTGGTGCGAGAAGCTGGGCACCTGGTGTCCGCATGTGAACGGTGAAGGGTGTGATAAGACTTTTCCCATCCCTGAGCTCTGTCCTACAGAGGTGACATATCCAGGGAAAACCTAGGTCTGGGACTCACCCTTTGGGACCAGCATGTTTGGGGATTGGAGATGCAGAGACAGGCAGAGCTGAGCTTACATGCCAGTTCTGTCATTTTCTAGACATGTGATCTCATCACTTCAATAAAGCTTTCTGAACCTAGCTCTTGTCCTTGTTAAAAGTATGACCAATCGATAACTAACAGGCTTATAATGAGGATTAAATGAGTAAATACATGTAAATCTCAATCAGAGGGTCTCAACACTACCAAAAATGGTTCCTTTTCTTGGTATTTCCCAGGTCAAAGGGCTATCATCTATGCCTGGTCCTGACACTCTAACAGTATTTGTCCATGCAGTCCATTTAATTATTAACATTGATTTAAGTAGCACTTCACAGTCCACAAGTGCTTTCAGCTACCACTTCATTAAGATATCTGAAGGAGTGAACACAATTTCCTCCCAAACTAAACTTCATTCTGTACTTGCCTGTCTGCCCCACAGGGATTGTGGTACCCAGAAGTAGACCCATGATGTTTGTCCTTCAGTTTCTTACCTATGCAAAGTTCTTTTAAAAAGTGCCTGATTTGCATGATGAGAGTCACCAAACCTCCAGCAAGAAATGAGTCCTTGGATTGTTCCTCCCACCATTAAATAGATCTAAAATAGCCTGACCATGTCCAAGGCTACGGAGGGCAGAACTGGGGTTGCTGTCCTGTTGCTGCCTGAAACCCACATGTGGACGAGCCAAGATGCATCCAGAGGGTAGGGGCAGGGCACAGCAGGGAGGAGGGCGGCTCCAAAGAACTAGAGTGGATGTTACAGAAGCAATGCATGTACATTTAACCAGGAATTATTAACTCAGAAATTCCAGAGTGAAGTCCTTACCTTGGAGACAAGAATCCCCATGTGACAAGTATAAAGGTTTCCTAGGATTTGGTGTTAATCTTAGAAATTAAGTGTTAATTGAATAATAATTTAGAACAGATCTAATTAAAGTATAAAACCCTATATATTAGTTTCCTGCGGCTGCCTGTAACAAAATGCAGTTGGCTGGATGACTTAACAAATATTTATTTCTCACAGTCTGGGGGCCACAAGTCCCAGATAAAGGTGCAGCAGATTTGGTCTCTCCTCGGCTTGCAGAGACTGCCTTCTCACTCTGTCCTCTCATGGTCTTTCCTCTGTGTGCCCACACTCCTGGTGCCTCTTCCTCTTCCTATAAGGACACCAGTCCTATTAGATCAGGCCCTGCCTTATGACCTCATTTAATTTCAGTTGACTCCTTAAAGGCCCTGTCTACAGATATAATCATATGGAGGGCTTGGGCTTCAACATATGGAGTTTAGGAGGACATACTCTACTTCAT
Organism: Mustela putorius furo; assembly: GCF_011764305.1. Classification (NCBI taxonomy): domain Eukaryota; kingdom Metazoa; phylum Chordata; class Mammalia; order Carnivora; family Mustelidae; genus Mustela; species Mustela putorius. Next base: position 5,017,508 of record NW_025422010.1, on the reverse strand, counting down.
ACAAACTATGACTTTCATTTTGTTATCTGCACAATGGGGATATGAATGTTTTCCCTATATACAGAGTAGTCAATCCTTTCTTCCTTTTGACCCTGGGGAGAGGAGAGGCCTCACTCTCTGTCTGTCCCAGACCCTTCTGCGTATAACCTGTGGGTTGGGTTAGGAAGGGGTCACTCTAGGTGAATGTTTGTGGATTCAGGACTACCAATACTATCTATGTGGTCTTTTATGCTTTAAAAGACTGGATTCTTATAGCTTCTTCCTCCTTTATCAGCTTTATCTGCTCAGTTTCCAGATGTTCCTGCATGAGAATGCAGAGGACAAGGGGTGGCTGGGTTCCTGCCAATGAAATAATGAATAAGGACTTGCTCTTACTTCTGAGTTAATACACCTTTAGCCAAATGGTCAGGTTTCTTTGTGGGCCTGAATATTCTAAGCTCACCAAGGAAATGTCAATAATACCAGTTACATTCACCACCACATTAGCCATATGACAGGTCAGGGGCTGATGTGGAAATAATCTCTTTCTGAACATTTATGCTCACTTGTTCCATCTTCCATTAAGGTTATGACTTCACAGAACAGATAGGAGAGATTTTCTTCTTTCTCCTTTTTTTTTTTTTTCATCCAGCCCTTGGGTTCAGCAGAGAAATAATTCACCATGTCAGTGAATGAAGTGGCCTTGGGCATGTGGGGAACACAGAAGATAGAGATGAGTGAGAGAAGTTTCTAGACCAGTGGGAAGGCAGATGCTTCATCAGGTGAATCACAGGTGCTTGGGGGGAGGTTGTGCAGCCTGGAGGTGGAGGAAAGGGGAGGGGGATGGACCAGAAGGAACCATAAGGGATTGTTTATCTACTTCCTCGGATTTTAAATATATTAAAATTTTTATATACTATACTCAAATATTTTGATAACTTTGAATAAGGTAAATAAAATTCTCTTAACAAACTTGTTCACATCTGTTTCCCTCTGTTATTAAACTTTGATCAAATTTGAAAATTGAATACAATGGGTGCAGATTACTGTTGTTTTATTTTTGACTGTGCATTGAGGAGAAAGAGTAGAGTGGACAGAATAAAATGCAGGGTGCTGGTCAAGAAATGACAGACTATGGGGCGCCTGGGTAGCTCAGTGGGTTAAAGCCTCTGCCTTCAGCTCGGGTCATGGTCCCAGGGTCCTGGGATCGAGCCCCGCATCAGGCTCTCTGCTCAGCGGGGAGCCTGCTTCCTCCTCTCTCTCTGTCTGCCGCTCTGCCTACTTGTGATCTCTCTCTCTCTCTCTCTCTCTCTGTCAAATAAATAAATAAATAAAATCTTTTTTAAAAAAAAGAATTCAACATATCATAAAATTAAAAAAAAAAAAAAAGAAAGAAATGACAGACTAGGAAGCTCCAAGCCCCCACACCCTCCAGAGTAAAATCAGTAAAATAACCAGAATCTGTCTGAACCAGCTCGGGCCCAGGGGCCCAAGAAGTTGGGAGCCACTGCTTTTTGAAACATTTTCTACTCCCATGGTTGCTGCCCCCAGCAAGAGTACCAAAGTCCCCTGAGATGTGTGTATGTTTCTGTGTCTGTCTGTTTTTCTAGCTTTCTTGCACAGCATCCCCAACCAGCCAAAATCTCCTCTATGGGTTTTGGGACTGTTTCATGAGAACAATAGTGATAAGCATGTCACTCATCCCTGAGGTCTCAGTTGGTCTCGTGTGCAAGAGCACATGAAGATTGTATCCAGGTGCAAAAGGCTGTTGTCCCCTTGGCTTGTCCCCACCATGTGAAGGGAATGTCTTCCCATTGGGTAAGCGGTCCAATTCTTGCAAAGAGGACTATGGTGCAGTAGGTCTGGGCTGCTGGCCTCTGCTTTGGACAGCTGGGGCAGTGAGTGAATGACTAAGGGTGCCAGGTATGTGGGGTGATGCCAAGGACACAGGGAGTCCAGGCCTGCGGATTCAGGATCTGCCCACCCAGTTTGGCCCTGGGTCTGAGTGGAAGGGAGAGGAAGAAGGGCTGGGATGGGGCTGTTTGCCTGAGGCTGTGGTGGGCAGGGGCAGAGAAACAGGCAGGGTGGCCCACCTTTGTTTCTGAGGACATTCTTTTGCTGACTTCTAACACCAGGATCTTCTTCTTTTATCCCCATCTCTCAATGCTCCTTCACAGCACTGTTTGCAGTCATAGGCCCTGGGTTTTTAAGTTTGAAGCTCATGGGAGATCAACACTGGTCCTTATTCTTTTATAACTATGCTTTAAAGAAAAAAAAAAAAAAACTCTGATCTAGTCTACTTCTAAGGCCTTAATTATTAACTCTGTGCTTATAAAAACCCTAGATTTCTCATTCCATCCAGAATTCCTACATTTTCTGACTGAGATGTATTAACAGATATGACCTATTTTAAAAGTCCTACCAGGGGTGCCTGGGTAGCTCAGTGGGTTAAGCCTCTGTCTTTGGCTCAGGTCATGATCCCAGGGTCCTGGATTGAGCCCAGTGTCTCTGGCTCCCTGCTCAGCAGAGAGCCTGTTCCCCACCCCCTACTCGTGTTGGCCATCTCTGCCACTGTCTCTGTCTCTCTCTCTCTCTCAAATAAATAAATAAAATCTTATAAATGAATGGATCAATGAGGTCCAAGCTGGGAAAATGAATAAAGGGAAACCTCACTAAAAGGAGTTGGACCGCCAGAAGGGGGAGCTCTCACGCCCTACCACGTGTGGCAAATTGGAGATCTCAATAGGAATAGATTCACCTTATATTTCCCAAAGGAAGAAGTCTACTTTTCTAGCCCAGCAGGCAACAGCCCAGCCAATGAAAGACTATCACAACTCAGCCAATGAGGAGTCACTGTACTGCAGACTCCCAGTTTACTCCAGTGGACTTTTTGTTTGTTTGTTTGTTTGTTTATTATAACAGACGTTCCCAACTCCTGTTTCCTCTATAAAATAGCACTCCTCCCCTTCATTCTCAAGACTTGCCTGTGGTTTTGCTGTAGCTTGGGTGCCCTGAATTGCAATTCCCTTCTATTCCCAAATAAATCCACTTTGCTGGTAAAGTAACTGACAGTTCTATTTTCAAGGTTAACAAACCCTTCTTCCGTGTCTTGGTGGTCCTCCAGACATCGCATCTAAATAGAATCTACCACTGTTCACCTAGCGACACCTAGCGACCCTGATCCAACCTCCCCAAACATTTATACATCCTGTATCTCCCCGTGTCCTAGACAATCCATTGTCCTCTCCTGTCCTTTCTTCCTCTGATGCGTGTCTACAAACACTTCTCTCCATTTCCACAACTACCCAGTCGCCCACCCCTTCACCCAATTGTTCAACATTTCACTCTTTGAAGTACCTCTGTGTCATTTCCTGTTTGAGGGCTGTGATGAACAGAGTTGCTAAGAACATTCATGTCTGGGGGCCTGGGTGGCTCGGTTGGTTAAGCATCGGCCTTCGGCTCAGGTCATGATCTCGGGGTCCTGGGAATGAGCCCCACATCAGGCTCCCCACTCAGTAGGGAGTCTGCCTGTCCCTCTCCCTCTGCTCCTCTCCCTCTGCACAGCCCCACTGCCTGTGCGCACGCTCTCTCTCTCTCTCTCTTTCTATATAAATAAAATATAAATAAATAAATAAATAAATTATATTTATATATATAAATGATTTATATATAAATATATATTTATATAAATATATATAATTAATATATAAATAAATAAAAATAAGTAAAAAGAACATTCATGTCCAGTATTTTGTGTGGACATAGGTTTGTTGGACTTGGGGGTGAGGTCCTCCAGACCACTTTTGGGGTGAATGCGTCACTCCCTAGAAAGACCCACGGTGGGTGGAGGGAGAGTGGTCCCTCCCTCTTTGGGAGCTTTGTACTATCTCTCAATGAACTTTGTTTTTCTGCCCACCACCCTTTATCTGGTCTACCTCTTCAATCTTCAAAGTGGCATGACCAAGAACCACGGACACCGAAGGAAAAGAAATTCTGCAACATAGTCATCCTGGGCCCCACACTGAGAAGTGCTACCTCATTTAGCCCCAAACACAATGACATAGAGAACAAAGGCAAAAGAAATGTGTTCATTTCTGGATTGGGCAGCGGGGAGAGACTCACAGGACTCTCACAGGAGTCCATGAAGGTGACTTTCTGGAGGTCAAAATGATTCTGCATGGCCCAAATCCCCTCTCCCCCACCACCACCACAAGTCACTTTATTGGCTTCAACCATCCAAGACCCCAACATAACAAAGACACTCTTTTCAGGCAAGACATTCCAAGGGCTTAGAGATTTTCTCCCAGAAGCCAGGTGAAGATCAGACCTTTCTTTGGAATGTGCAAGTTCTAAACATACCAGACCCACTGAGTCAATCATTGACTGGCCTGAATCCATTTCCTTTCCTCTGGAATAGATGCCTGGGATTGAGTTTCTGGGTCGTACTTGCGTGTTTTTATAATTGTGGTTTGCTTATTTGTAGAGCTGGGGCCGGGGGGAGGGGCGGAGGGCGGGGGCCAGGGTGGAGGACCTCCTCCAGAGTAGCTATAATGTCTTTATACCCCTACCAGCGGTGCATGAGTGACCAGTTTCTCCACATCCTCACCAACATCTGAGACAGTTTTCCCACATTTTGTCTAAGGCATTCTGGTAGATATGTCATGATACCTCACTGTGATTTTAATTTTTTCATGTGCTCCTTTATCATCTGTATCCTCTTCAGTGACATGCCTCTTCATGTCATTTGCCCATTTTGTAATCAGACTGTTTGCTTCTCACCAGTGCATTTTGTGAGTTTTTGTAGCTTCAGATATCCGCCCTTCGTTCGTGTGATTATTTGGTTGTGTAAACACTTCCCTTCAGGATGTACTTTGTTGTTTCGTCTTCTTAAAAGGATCTTTCATAGAACCTTGGTTTTTCCTTCTAATAAGCTCTAATTTGTCCATTTCTTTTGATGGGTCACACATTTGGTGTCAAGTCTAAAATCTCTTTGCCAGCCCTAGATCCCCAATTTTTCCCACAGGCTTTTTTTCCTATGTTTTACATTTTATAAATAAGAGTTTTCTCTATTTGGTGCTAATGTTTGTATGAGGTGTGAGGTCGGGGGTTTTAGTGTAGTTCAGTTTGCCTGTGGGTGTCCCCTTACCCTATTTCCATTTGACGGAGAGACCATCTTTCAGCCCAGGAATTACTTGTGCATGTTTGCCAAAAATCAGTTGCACATACTTATTTGGGTTTCTACTGTTCCATTGATCTACTGCCAATACCACACAGAATTTATTAACCACATAAGAACTGTTAAGATACGGGAGATTTTATTCCTGATTTTCAAAATCGGTGTAGCTATTCTAATTCCTTTGCTTTTCCATGTAAGTTTTTTTTAAATATTTTTATCTATTTATTTGGGACAGAGAGAGTACACACAAGAGTGGGGCGGAACAGAGAGGGAGAGAAAAGGAGAAAGAATCTGAAGCAGATCCCTCACACAGGGCTCAGTCCCACAGCCTGTGAGATCATGACATGTGCTAAATCCAAGATCCAGCTGCTTAACCAACTGAGCCAGCCAGGATCCCCCTCCCAAGTATTCTTTTACGTGCATTTTTTTTTTTCAAGAGAAGTTCTATTACTTGCTCTTTTCACTTAGCATGTCATCATCAACATCTTGTCAGTACCTCTAGATCTGCCTCTTCTAAACAGTAAAATTAAAAATAAAGTAAAACACAAATGCATGGTATTAATGTTCTGGAATTTACCTAACCTGGTCCCTCCAAAGGGCTAGTATTTTTCCCCCAGTTTTGTTATAATAAGTAATGCTGAAATCAATATCGTATTCTACATGTATTTGCACAAATGTTCCCCACCCCGTTGTCATTTGACTTTGCTTGTGCTGTGTGCAAAGACCTGTTTTGTTTAAACTTTGTGAGGTCAAGTTTATTGATCATTTGCTTTACGGCTTTCTGGCTTTAGAAAGACCTTCCCCACTCCATAATTATAAATGACAATATTCATCCATGTTCTCTAGGAGTACTTTCAACGCTTCAGTTCCCAGTCTTTGTTCTGCTAAGCCCCCCAAGAATGGACCAAGTCTGGTCCACCACCTGAGCACCACCTGAGTTGCTGGGAGCCTGGGCACCACCTGAGTTGCTCAGGAGAACCTAGGCAGCGTGCCAGGTCAGCTAGCCTCTCGGAGAAATGTTCCAAGTTCCCCTTGTGCTCCCAGGAGGACGCCCCTGGATACGTGGCACGCCCACAGCCCGCCCCTCCCCGCCGCCCCAGGCGGAGAGATGCGTGCCGGGGTGAGCCCTGAGGAGATGGAGCCTTTGGGTGGCGGCGGTGCACCCTTGCTGGCGGAAGATCTGGCGACGGCCCTCTGACGGTAACAACGGTTGTCGGGAGCCACCTGGCGGCCGCTTTTATATAGCTTTCCCCCGGAATACCGGAGAAATCGGCAAGAATGGGGTTTGGCCAACGCTCGATAGGCAGAACTCCAGAAGGCCGGTGGCGCTAGCGGAATCTTTTCGGTCCTGCTGGGAATCTGTGCTTTGGCGCGTCATCAGTTCGCCGGAGAATGCACAGGCAGGGTTTTGGGGGAATGACCATGTCGCTGTCCCCCCGGGTGCTGGTGTGGACCAGACCCTGCTGGTGCTCCTTCGCCCTCGAGAAGCAACCATAGCCACTGGGAGGTAACGGGAAAGCGTGTGACCCGGCCTTCGGGTCTTCATGCTATCCATTTTTTTTTTTTTCCCACTCTCCCTCCGGGAGGTGGGACCCGGCCATTCGGGGAGGACCGGATTGCTCATGGTAGGCTCAGCCGCAAGTCCGCGTGGATCCCAGCTGTCAGAGGCACCTGCTGAAATTGTTTTCGAAGCTCCCACTTGTAGTGGCATCTGGTAGGAGCCGTCTGTGAGGGACAGTACAGGGCCCTGGCTGCACTGCAGTCCTTCTCGAGGTCCGGTGGTCAGAGGTGCCTCCAAGTTTTCCCAAGTTCCCCTTCAGAGACACGGACCGACCCTACCCACACAGATGGCCTGGAAGGTGTATCGGGGCCTGGAGGCGGGCCTGCGTGGGACCCCGTCACCGGACTTTCCCATCAGCTTTTCCGAGTCCCGTTCTGGAGGTGGGGACCAGCTTGAGCCCCACGGGTGAGTCTAGATAGGAGGCCCCATCCATTGTGCGTGTCTGTGTGGGACCCATTCTTCGGAACGCCCCCCAAATATTCCAAGTCCCTTCTCCGGAGCTGTGGCCTGGCCAGGATGACCGATACGAGGCCTGCGGAGGGCTTTACTGGGCCTCCACGTCTTGCTTCCCGTCATCTCGTCGTCGGGAACCGCAACGTTGAGTCCAGGCTCACAAGGTTGGCGGCGCTCCCTGGTGGTTCTGGGGACCCAGATCCACCGCGGTGCGGTCCACCTCAGTGGTACTGCGCCACCCCGCGGCCCTTTTATGTAGTTTACTCCCGGAGCTGGGGTTGAAAAAAAAGGTCGAGGGATCCTGACTGTGCTGCGATGCCCCAGGCAAAGCCCCGAGATACCATCGCAGAAGGCAGGGTCGCTCAAATGGCCTTCCGGAGCCGACTGGGAGCGAGCCCGGAGATTGGGCCTGCAGTTCTGGGAGGGAGTGCCCGTTCCCGACACCCTCCCGACAGGCTTGCTGGCTTGGCGCTGTAAGGATCCACCAGCGCTAAGTGCCCTTCACCACAGTGGTCCACAGGCCCGGCCCTGTACTGCTGGACTCCAGTCGTAGGAGGCTCTGCTCAGAAAATTTTCCAAGACCCCATTCACAGGGACGCCTTGAGTACTGGGAAGGGAACCCTCAGCGTGGCCACTGTCCCTTTTGGGGCCCGTTCTTCAGAGGCACCTTCTAGGGAACTTTTCCATGTCTCACTCCAGGGACACGGATCAGCCCTGCCCAAGGCAGTGAGTTGGAAGGACACTCCTTGCTGAGAAATACTGAGCTGGGCCGGGAGAAGCACTAGCATCCCTAGCGGACCCCGAGGAAAAAATACATTATGAAGACAGGTGATTGAAGGGGTTTACTGGAATAGAGAATGGAAATCCTGAGATTTATGGGAATGACGATTGTTACTATTGACCTTACCGGCGTTCGTCATTATCGTAATTGTTACTGTTTTTTTCTGGTAAATCGTAGTTATAAAACATTGAAGTTTCTCCATCCAAGAAGACTGATTGACTTAAAATGATGAATCATGGATTCCGGTCCACGAATTTTTTTAAGAATTGAAATATAATTGACATGAACATTGTATATTAATTTCAGGTGTACAATGTACTGATTTGATCTTTGTATATTTTGCAAACAGATCACCACCATCCGGTTAATATCTGTCACCATACATATTTATAGGAATTTTTCCTGTAATGAAAACTTTCAAGGTCCACTCTCCTAGATACTTTCATATAAGCAATATGTTATTATTAACTTTGGTCACCGTGGTGTACAATGCATCCCCATGACACTCACTTATATAATTGGAAACTTGTGTCTTTTGACTCCCTTCACCCATTTGGCCCTCCTGGAGCTCCCCCCACCCCACCATTCCCTCCTCAGGCAACCACCAATCTGTTCTCTATATCCATGAGTTTGCTTTTGTTTAGTTTTGTTTTTCTAGATTCCACATATTGTGAGATCCTGCAGTATTTATCTGTTTCTGCCTGACTTACTTCACTTAGTATAATGCCCTCAAGGTCCATCCATGGACCTTGCAGCACCAAAGGCAAACTTTCATTCTTTTTTATGGCTGAGTAATATTCTATTTGGTCCACAGAATTGACTTTTTTGTGTGTGTTAAGATTTTATTTATTTATTTGACAAAGAAATAGAGAGCACAAGTAGACAGAGTGGTAGGCAGAGGGAGAGGAAGAAACAGGTTCTCCACTGAGCAGGGAGCCCAAGGTAGGGCTCAATCCCAAGTCCCTGGGATCATGACCTCAGCCTAAGGCTGACTCTCCACTGACTGAGCCACCCAGGCACCCTGGTCCACAGAATATTCTAAATCCACTCAGGCGCCCAGGAATCTGCTTGCTCCAACTAGCAAGGCCTTGACCCACAAGCTGCAGCTCCCAGCCTGGAAGGTCAGACCACAGTCTCTGCAACAACTGGTCCCAAGTGGTCAGGTCTTGATCAACCCTTTCCTCAATATTGCTCTGTCTTCCAACACAGCAAATAGGAGAAAGCCAAATTTGCTCCGCCTCTCGAATCATGCCCCTCTTCTAGTGAGCCTGACCCTCCCATCAGGACATGCCTTCCTCTTTTTTTCCACCAGAAATATTCCCCACTCCTCTGCCTGCCTTGGAGTGTCTGCACATGCTGGTGGCTGACCCCGGGGGCCACATAGGGCAAGCTCTGAACAAAGGGTGCTTGTTATCATTTGGGAGGTCTTCCTGGATCTCAGTAGCGGGGGCGGGGGGGGACCAGACAGAGAGTCATACCCATTCCCCAGGTGAACTATTTTTAAAAACATACATACATATTTATTTAACATCCAATTTTTAAAATTGAGATATGATCCCTATACCGTAAGATTCGCCCTCTAAAAACTGAGCAATTCAGTGGTTTGTAGTCGATTCACAAAGCTGTATAACTGTCCCCACTACCGAATTCCAGAACATTTCACCTCTCCAAGAAGAAACTGCCTCCCATGAAATATTTACATTCCATTCTACCCTCTCCCCAGGCCCTGGCAACCACCAATCTGTTTTCTTTCTGTATCTATGGATTTGCCTGGAGAGTTCATGAAAATGAAACCATACAATATATGGCCTTTATATCTGACCTCTTACACTCAGCATTGTAGTTTTGAGATTCATCTGCACTTTATTATAAATCAATGATTTGTTTGAACTAAGGATTTTATACTCTAAGCCATTAAGACATTTTCTTCCACATGCTACCACAAAAAAGTGGGGGGGGGATTGCATATCATATTACATTTAGTTTTGTAACAATTTTTCAGCTTACCCTGCAGTGGCATTAAGTACAGCCCTTTTCCCCAGACCCAACCTGCCCTGCACACCTGGAGGTGTGCCCAGAGGACACATCCATCCCAGTTACCCTGACTCAGAATGGTCATCCACCTGGACTAGGACCTCATGGGTGGGCTTTCCCAAGAGTATCCAAAAGGGGTGCTCTTAAAAGGGGAGGGACCCAGAGAGGCTCTGGGGAAGAGGGCAGCTCCCCCCACAGGAGGTCAGCCATGCAGGGCCTGGCCAGAAGGAGAAGGCTATGCCTTGAGGCTGGCAGTCCCCAGAGTATCCTCTAAGGTGTTCTCACCTCCAATCCCTGCCAGTGCTTGACCCAGCAAGAGCAGAGACAGATGCTGTTTGCAGCCTTTGGTAGGTACCTATTGGTGAACCGCCATGCAGGCCTTCAGGATTTCAGAGTAAGGCCTGCAGATAATTACACTCCTTTTGAGAAGCCGTTCTTGACCTGCTGCTGGGTCTCAGTAGAGACTGACTACTGAACTGTGACTACCAAGTCACCACGCACCCTGAGATGCCTGTCATGGATGTCATCTGATCCACCAAGCTGTAACAGGCATGACAGCAGCATCTCCTCATCAAGTGGAAGTGTACAGCTGTCATTGGGACTGATCATCCCAAAAGGCACAATAAGTTACATGAAGACATGGCCCGAATGCCCATGGTCCCCACTCCTGCTATAGCCTTCTCTCCCAGCCAGCACCCATGGCATGCATGGGGAGTTTCCAATACTGCTGATGCGGGTGTGGTTTCTAGGTGGTTCTGCACGATGGTCAGGCACCACCTGGAAATGGAGAGCAACATACTACAGACCCTCTCTGGGGCCCTCCCCGAAGGACAGTGGTAAAGGGAAACCCTCCCAGTGTGCAGTTCAGCAGTGCCCCTCATTGTGCATTTTGCTAGGAAGGAGAAAGGGTCAGATGTACCAGTACCAGTTCATGGGCTGTGGCCAATGGCTTGGCTGGATAGTCAGGAACTTGGAAGGAACACGACTGGAAAACTGGTGGAAAACGTGGGGAAAGAGGTATGTGGATACACCTTTCCGAACAGGCAAAAAATAAATAAAGATGAAGATACTTGTGTCCAATGTGAATGCTCACCAAATGGTGATGACCTCAACAGAGGAGTGTTTCATCATTGAGGGGACAGCATGATCCCTTCTCTGGATACCAGTCAGCCTGTTTGCCCAGCCACCCCTGTCATCGCCCACTGGGCTTGTGAACAAAGTGGCCATGGTGGCAGGGATGATGGTTATATATAGATTCAGCAAAATGGACTTCTACTTACCAAGGCTGACTTGGATATGGTCACCATTGAGTACCCAGTATGTCAGCATCAGAGACCAACACTGAGCCCCAATATTGTGCCACTATCCAGGGGTAATCAGCCAGCTTCCCAGTGACAGGTTGATTCCACTGGACTCCTTCCCCCATGGAAGGGGTGGCATTCTGTCCTTAATGGAATATACAGTTACTCTGGATACAGATTGCCTTCCCTACACAATGCTTCTGCCAAAATTACCACCCATGGACTTACAGAATGCCTTATCCACTGTCATGTATACCACCGCACATTGCTTCCAACCAGGAAACTCATTTCACAGCCCCAGAAGGGCAGTCATAAGCCCATGCTCATGGAATTCACTGATCTCACCATGTTCCCCACCATCCTGAACCAGTTGGCTTGACAGGATGCTAAAGTGGTCTTTTGAAGACTCAGTTACAGTACCAGCTGGGTGGCATGGGGCTGAGGCATGGTTCTCCAGAAGGTTGTATAGTCTCTGAATCAGTGACCCACATATGGTACTGTTTGTTCAACAGCCAGCAGTCATAGGTCCAGGAAGCAAGGGATATAAATAGGAATGTCACCACTCCCATTCCCCTAGGTCACCCACTAGCAATATTTCTGATTCCTAGTCCCACAGCCTCATGTTCTGCTGGCCAGAAGGTCTTAAAACACAAGGTAAGAAAAGCTCCCACCAGGAGACACAATGATTCCATTGACCTGGAGCTTAGGATTGCCACTCGGCGACTTTGGTCTCTTTATGCCTCCGAAACAATAAACAAAGGAAAGGAATTGTGGTGTTGCCTGGAGTAACTAATTCTGACTACCAAGGGAAAATTGCACTGCTACTCCATGATAGAAGTAAGATACAGTATGTCTGGAGTACAGGAGGTCCTTTAGGGCCTTTCTCAGTTTCACCATGCCCTGCAATCCAGGTTAATGTAAAACTACAATGACCCAAGTAACAGGCAGGAATGAAGGGTTGGGTCTACCCACTGGGTAAAGAACAAAACCAGCTGAAGCGCTCACTAAAGGTGAAGGGAATATAGAAGGGGAGAGAAAGAAGGTAACTGTAGGTACCAGCTAACAGCCCCATGATTGGTTACGGAAACGAGGACCATAATCATGAGTATTTCCTCCTTATTTTACTATTAATAAGTTTGTGTGTATCTTTTTTACCCTCTCTTGGGCTCTTGTCATGTAGCATAAGATGTACCAATTTTTATCATGGGATTGAAGTATGGCCAATTCCACCTCATTGTGTTTAGATTACATGATACCTTCTGAGGAGAAAAGTAAACATCACTCAAGGACCTACCTCCTCTTCTAGGGAAAGAGTTAGTGCCTTTTCCGTTGTGCAAAGGTTATATTACGTTATATTACGGCAGAATCATGACCTCTTGAGATGTGTATGGATGTCACGTTGACAAGGAGTAGAACTGTCATGGCTAATTTTATGTGTCAACCTGACTGGCCACGGGGAGTCCAGATTAAACAATATTTCTGGATATGTCTGAGGGCATTTCCAGTTCAGAGCAGCAATTCCATTGAATCAATCGATTCCAAAACATATTGCCCCCCACCAGGTGTGTGGCCCCCATCCAACCCACTGAAGGCCTGAATAGAATGAACCAAAAGGGGAGGAAGGAGGAATTCAATCTTTTTTTTCTTTGACTTGCCATTTGAGCTAGAACAACTCATTATTACATCTCTTGCCCTCAGAATGGGATTTACACCATCAGTTCCCCCATTCTCTGACCTTCAGACTCACACCAAATTACACCATCAGCTTTTCTGGGTCTCAGTCTTGTAGACGACACACCTGTCAGCTTCTATAATAACATGAGCTAACTCTCCACATACTAACTTCATGAAAATCTACAGCACACACACACACAAAAAAAATCTACAGCACACATTGACAAACCAATCGCATGTTTGTTCTTGCCCCACACACCAAAAAGGATGACAAGGAAATAAAAGGGCCAGAAGCACAGCACAGGTGGTGGGACACCCCAGCACTGAGAAACCCATTCCTCGTGGCAGCAGAGGGTTTTATCAGCTGCAACTCTGTTCTGAGTGACTGGGCAGGGAGCACCCACCTCAGAAGAGCCCCTAGGGAATCAGGGGGTAAGTGACAAGCGGCCTTGAAAGAGGCCTCTGCAGGCCTCCTCCAGTGTTCTAGAAGGATCACAAATGTTCTGCCAATACTTACACCAGCTATGGTTCATGCCTTTGTCTGCATGTCCCATCTACATGCCAGCCCCCTGTTTCTGCAGACATACCTCCCAGGGTGTCAACACCACCAGCCCTAGGGATCCAGGAGTCTAGGAGCTAGGAGGGTCAGACCCTCCAGACCAGACCCCCACTGGTGACCCAGAGGAGGCCCAGGAATCTGCCAGCTTTGAGTGACCCATGACCTATGTCCACACTAGGGAGGGGTGCTGCTAATGCAGGTCAAGCCAGGGTTGCCAGAGTGGGCCTTCCTGCTCCAGCAGCAGAGCAAGGCTCTGGAGCAGCTTCCAAATCCAGACCTTACTGACTTTGCCCACCTGGACTTTCAGGATTTGGAGCAACCAGGTACACCAAGCTTGCCTGGGCAGAGGAGCTTTGGGGTCACCCACTTGGCCAGAGCAGGCTTCATGCGGGTGCCCTTCAAAGAAGGGGAACAAAGAGGTGGGCCCAGACTGAAATCCCAGCACCTCCCGCCATCTAGATCTCCTCCAGGACTCAGGTGGGCAGCCTCACCCAGATGCTGTGATTGCCCACGGCCAATGAGCTCCAGGGAGGTGACAGTGCCCAGGCCTAGACTCAGTCCGTTCCTGCAGCCACTCGCAGCTGCTCAGCTCCCCCATGGCAGCTCCGGCTCCTGTCACCAGTCAGAAGTACAGCGCAGGGTGCCCGGGTGCTCTCCGCTGTGGCTTGTGCCTGCTTGCCATTCATTCATTCTACTCATTCCTGGCTCCAGGCCCAAAAGGATCACAAGAACATGTGGGGAAGGGAGAGCCAACCCTGCCAGGACTGAGGAAGCACCTTGGAGAAAACTATGAGGACCATGTGGGGACTTCAGTAGAACCTCAGATGGCTCTAAAACCCTCCCATCTCCGTGTGCTGCCCTCCTTCCACCCGTCCCCACTTGAAGCCCTGTCACCTCAAATCCCACCATGGTGGCTGCCGAGTAACTTGTGAAAGGCAAATTTGATCTTGCCTATGCCCCTAAACCTTTAGATCTCCCTATTGCTCTTAGGGCAAGCCCTCAGGAGCCCCTGGAACATGTACCCCAATACACTCTTCCTTTGGCTGCTGCCGCCCAGCCACATAAGTCCTCTTGAGTAGGGGGACAAAGAATTTGATCAGTTTCAAGGTCAATCAGATATCAAGGGTAAGGGTTTCTCTCTAAACTGACTTAACAGGATTCTTGCTACAACTGGACCAGGCAGGCTGAAGACAAGGCCAAGTGATATAGGAAAGAACAGTAGTGTTCAAAGTCCACGGCCAAGAAAGAATTCTTGAGACATCTTTGGTGCATAAAGGTGGTTTTATTAAAGCATGAGGACAGGACTCGTAGGCAGAAAGAGCTGCACTAGGGTCACGAGGAGTGGCCCATTATATACTTTCAAATAGGGAGGAGCTTAGGGATAGCGTTAAGCCTATAAAGAACTTAGAAGCAAGGCTTCCAGGACCTTGAGGGGGCCAGCTATCATTGGGAAAATGTCATTTATTACCTCTAATAAAACCTCGGTCATAAGACCCTTCAGATGTATATCATCAGGTCATATGCTTGGGCCAACATGTACCTGGGTGGGGGCGGGCATTTAGAGATAAAGGAAATTTCTAAAGGAATTTTTGTATGTTAAGTAGACTTAAGGATCCAGGGGCCGGGCGGAGGGAGGATTGGGCTAGGATTGGTTTTTGCCCCTTAGCAAAATATTAATATTGAGGCAGTTGAGTCCCTCTGTCACTCTGTCACTCTGCCTGTTTCAAGGACTTGTCAATAGGCTGTAAGTAGTAAGAAAACTTAATTTTCGTCTGCCTTTGTTTCCCACATCATCAAGCACCAGGCCTAGTCAGAAGAGCACTCAGAGGAGCGTGCCCAAAGTTTGGTCAACGAGTCTTCATCAAGGGATCATCCTGGGGAATGACTTAAGTTAGGCTGACTCCTCTCCTTGGCCCTGACCCTACAGAGCCCCCAGGGGTTAAGCATGCCCTCTTCTCCAGAGGTCTGGGCTTTCTGTCCATGGCCAGTTGGATTTGTTTGCCTCAGTTAGCCACACAATCCCTCTTTCTGGTTGTCTTCTTCAGGAGTCTACCTACTTTTACATTTCGCTATACAGCAGCCCCATCCCTATTTTTGGCAGCACTGAACACCCTCCTCCCGCTGAGATGAGAAAGACACAGTGCGAATCCCCTGGCCCCACGAGCCCAGCAAGACATTCAGCAATGCAAACTTTGTAGATTTTTGTGGCTTATGAAAACCGTGATTGTGGATTCCAGGAAACTTATCTCAAGGCCGGACTGAGACACTGGGCCAGGTTTTCTTTGACATTTCACAACACTGATGGAGGCACAGGTGAGGCGGGGAACGGCATCCCCCCGGAAGGTGCTGGGGTTGGGAAAGGCAGTGGGGATCAATCCCCGCAGAAGCCAGGCGCTTCCTCAGCCAGGCGCTTCCTCCAGAGCGCAGGTGCCGCTGCTGCTGGAGCTCCCAGACCCCGCGCAGGTGTGTGTGTTTGGGGTGGGGGGCTTTCTGGAAACGCAACACAGACAAATGTCCAATGAATGGAAAACAAGGAGACCGGCGCCTGAAGGTGACGAAAATGGCTCAAGGTCACACCGCTTGTATCGGCGGAGCTCAGCGATCAGTGACTCAAGCCCTTTTTGGAAAAAGCAAACGGGAGGAAACAGATTGCGACAGCAGTGGCCACCCGGCGCCCCAGCAGGGGCAAGCGCCGGACGGGGCCCCTCCCTACCCCCTTTCCCCCCCCAAAACAGGGGTCTACACCGGCTCTGCGCGGGCAGGGCGGGCTTCTTTGAGATCTCGCGATTTCAAGGCTGTAGTGTCACGCCCCTGAAGTCGCGAAGGCAAAACGGCACGGTAAGAGGCGGGGATAATGAAGGACCCTCCAAGGAACCTCGGGAAAGGGGCGGAGAGAGCCTCGTTCTGGAGGGCGAAGAGAGTGGCGGCGCCGTGCTTAACTGTCGTAAAAGGGGACGGGACGTACCGCGTTCCCGACGGACGTAAAGTGGGCGGGACGCGCCGCACTAGGAACGGACGCAGAGGGGCTTCACCCTGCTCCGGCCGGCGGCTGGCGGCGCCGGGGCACTATGGAGCGCTACACCGGCGCCTTCGAGGAGGCGGTGGACGGGGCCCGGCAGCAGGAACGGCACTACCAGCTGCTGTCTGCGCTGCAGAGCCTCGTGAAAGAGCTGCCCAGGTGCGCGGCCGCGGGGCGGAACGGGCGGCTGAAATGGCCCTGGGTCCCGCCCGCGCTCACCGCCCCCCTCTGCCCGCAGCTCCTTCCAGCAGCGCCTGTCCTACACCACGCTCAGCGACCTGGCTCTGGCGCTTCTCGACGGCACCGTGTTCGAGATCGTGCAGGGACTGCTGGAGATCCAGCACCTCACCGAAAAGAGCCTGTACAACCAGCGCCTGCGGCTGCAGAATGAGCACCGAGGTGCGCGGGGGCGGCGGGACGACGCACGCTTTTCCTCCGGGAGTTTAGCTCTCGGTCTCTGTGCAGGCCGAGCCCTAACCTGGGTGTCGCCTAGATGATATCCCTACAATTGACCAGGTCAAGGGCTTGGAGACTGCTAGCGGTTTTTGTGTGTGTGTGACAAAGGGGTTAAGGCAGTTAAATTTTTTTCAGTTGCACAGCCCCTTGTTATCATAATATCCAGACACTCCCTGCCCGGACTTTCCTGTGTCTCCACCCTCCTCCAAGCAGGAAGGCCCAAGGCCTCCCTGCCTGGTCAGTCCACCGACAGATCCCCGGTAGTGGCGGTCAGCGGTAGAGATTGACCACCCCCAGTGATGTCCCAAAGTGTTGACAGCTCTGCCGTGCCCTTTAGGGTGAGTTCCCCTTCGGCAGCGCAGAGGGCCACACCACCACCTACTCATTGAGTTCCCCTGCGCTATGCCCTGTGGCACCCTTGGGACCCGAACCACACCCTAAGCCAAAGCCTCCTGAGCCTTAGCCCCGCCTAGGCATCCCTACTCAGGGGTCTCCGGGAGCACCTTCCTCCAAGGTGTGTTGGGCATCTCTCCCTGCCCCGTCAGTTTCCCACCTTTGTTATTTTGTTTTTACCCAACTTATTTATTTAAAAAAAAGAAAAAAAAGTTAAAACATTCAGCTAAGTTGGAAGAGTGGTGTATACCTGTATCCTCTCCAGCCAGATTCAGTAATTAACATTTTGCCCAAGCCTTAATACCCCTAAATATATGTAACACCCTAGGGCTTCACCTTGAGTTTTCAGCATCTCTCTGGACTGAGGATTTCAACCGCAGCATTGCTATTTGTGGCTGAACAAGTCTTAATGGTAAGACAGTGTCTTGTGCATTGCAGGCTGTTTAGCCAGCATCCCTGGCTTCTACCCACTAGATGACAGGGGTGTATTCCCCCAGTGACAAAGAGAACTCTCTTCATGCATCCTCGGTGATCAACCTTGGCCCAGGATTGAGAACCAGTGCTCTAGATCACGAACACTCTCCTATGTGAGCCCGGTGAATAGCATTAACTTAACCATTCCAGGGTGTCTTCTGACCTTCAGTCCACTGTCCTACTGTCCAACTTGTCATAAACTCGCTTCGTGAGGCCAGTGTGGGTTTATGCATTGTAGCTGGTTACTTTGGTCTCTGTGCTTCTGGAATAGTCTCATTCACTATGGTATTGACTTTTTGAAGAGTCTGGGGCACTCTACCTGTAGAATGTCCCCATTCTGGATCTGCCACATTGCTTCCTCGTGCTGTCATTTAACCGTTTCTCCACCCTCTGTGTTTCCTGTAAACTGGACAGCAGGTCAAGACACAATGATAGGCAGCTTAAACGTTTGTGGCAAAAACTAGTGTTTCAGGAGTGGACATTGGGTTTTGTTGCATCCCCTTTTCAGCATCTCTGGAGATGGGCACATGGCTTTTTGGTTAACTCTGGTCAGTTACACTCATTTGGTAATTCCTGGGATAAACTGCATTCCTGGGATAAATCCCACTTGGTCAAGATGCATTACCCTTTTTGTTTATGTTGGATTTGATTTGCTAAACTATTGTTAAGAATATGTGCCTCTGTGTTCATAATGGACATTGATTTGTAGTTTCTTTTAATGTCTTTGGCTGGGATATTAGGGTAAGGCTGGCTTCATGGAGTGAGTTGGGGAAGTGTTCTCTTCTGTTTTCTAGAAGAGTTTTGTTTTGTTTTGCTTTGTTTTGCTTTGTTTATAGAATTGGTATTACCTTTTTTCCTGCCGTGGGAATGGCTGTCTTTGTAAATATTTCTGGTGAGGTGTGGGATGCATACAGTCACAAGTCCAAAGAATATAGCTCATTATTCTTTGTAATGCTCAAACCGAGCCACATTTGGTCAGTGGGAGAGCTCTTGGGCTGCCGCCTCTGTCCTTTTGATGTGCCCCCATCATTCTTGGAGTACCTCCTTGCTTTCTTGTATAAGAATGTGTCTGGGATCATCTTTTCTTCTTCTTTCCCTGCCTCGGCCCCCCTCCAGCTTCTCCAGCAGCCTCCCGTCAGGATGCACCTTCCCCTTTGGCCACCGTAAAGCTTTCCTGCTTCCCGCTTTCCCAAGTCTCCTGCCTGTGCTTGAGTCTCTGCCAAACGCAGGCATGGTCACCTACTGTCTTACTGTCAGTGAGTAGTTCTTGTTCTCCTGTGGGTGATCTATGTTTATATCCACAGAGGAGTCCTTTTCCAGACTTTGCCTAGGTCATCTCCTGGACATCTCAGTGAATGTCCCATGGGTGATGGGCAGCTCACACCCAGGACTGCTGGCCTGTGGCCATCTGAACCCAGAAGCCTCTGGACTAGTCTCCCACTTCTCTTGGTCTTCTGAGCACTGGCTACAGCCCTGGCCAGCCTGCCTTGTCTCACCCTCCTCAGTTGCCTTGCACCCTCCAGAGGAGTCCCCTGGACCCTTGCTGCTGGAGAAAGGCCCTGCCCTGGGTGAAGGCAAGACTGAGTGAGCCAGGGGATTAGACATCCCCCCAAACTCCAACCCGTTTCTAGTATAGAGTTTCATGCAGGCTGGGTCATCAGGCAGGGCTTCATCTCTGCACCTTGGCTTGGCTGCCCCATGGTGGGACAGCCAGGGTAGGTGCCGAGGTGAGACGTGTTCCCTGCCCGCCCCTCTCCATCTCACCCCCACCACCTGCTGGACTTCTCTGGTCTCCTCTCCTCCTAGTGCTCAGGCAGGCGCTGCGACAGAAGCACCAAGAAGCCCAGCAGGCCTGCCGACCCCACAACTTGCCCGTGCTCCAGGCAGCTCAGCAGCGTGAGCTGGAGGTAGGGGTGTGGGCCGGGTGGGTATCACCTGGGCTGTGCTGACTGGGCTGTGGTAGAGAGCTGCTCTGGGCCTCAACTTGGGTGGTCCATTGGAGGCCTGATGAGTCCCCAAATGTGGCTCTTTGCTGTGGGGGTTGGGATGTGGCAGGATCAGGTAGAGAGTGTGATTCCTCTGCGTCCCAAGACCGTAGCTCTTTAAGGGCTGGGCCTGTTCAGGGCAATTGTGGGATGGTGGGGCCAGCCAGCGGAGACCCAGTCTGCTCCCAAGTTGCTCAGGACAACTAGGAGACCCATATGTAAGCAAGAAACTATGGGTGGTGGGGGTGCATAGAAAGGCTTATGCAGGGTCCCAAGCAGCCTGGAGCCAGGATGCACAGGGAAGAGGTACCGAGCTGGGATTAGCGGGCGGCCTCAGTGGGGAGGGAACATATACAAAGGCCCAGAGATAGTTGGCAACTTGATGGTAAGCAGAAGTGGACCTGGCATCTGGCCAGCTCATGGTGGTCCCGAGCAGTCCTTGCTGGGCAAGGCCTGGCCCAGCAAAGGGAGGACACCTGGCTGGGGGTCCTGGAAAGGAGAGCATTCCGTGTAGGGCAGGGTAGCCCTTCTGCAGGGTTCATTTAGCCAAGAAGGGAGCAACCTGCATGCAGTAAGGGCACCATCAGTGGTCTTGGAGCCAGTGGGAGTGTGGAACGGTTGGAGGAAGTGGCAGGCCACCAGTGTGTGTTTGAGGTAGTGTGCGATAGGCAGGGGGCTGACCCCCTGAGCCGCCCTCACTGTGCAGGCAGTGGAACACCGGATCCGTGAGGAGCAGCGAGCAATGGACCAGAAGATTGTCTTAGAGCTGGACCGGAAGGTAGCAGACCAGCAGAGCACACTGGAGAAGGCTGGGGTTGCTGGCTTCTATGTGACCACCAACCCACAGGTCGGTCCCTCGGGCCTGCCCTGGCCCAGCCCAGAGGGTGCTGGTTCCCAAAAGCCCAGTTCCCTCTAGGGTTTTATCACTGGCCCCTGGGGAGCCAGCCCCAGAGTGTGTGAGGAGAGGGGAGGAGGGAAGAATTAGTAAGGCAGGGCGCACTGCCTCTGCCGATAAGAGGGCAAGCCAACTGGCTGTGGGGGTACTGCCCGCCTTCCCCAGGCCTGCTCCTCACAGGACCCTCATGTGCTCCGCCCCTGCGTACACCTGTGTGCACCAGCCCAGGGTACCTGTGGGCCCTGTTGCAGGCTGACATCCCTGCTTCTGTCCCTTTCTGGCAAGCCATGGCCAGGAATCACTGGCAGGTTCACTTCCTGGCACTCTGTAGGCCCCAGTATCTGCCTCTGGGCCCCAGGGAAAAGGGGGCTTTTGCCAGGGCAGGAGAGACCGGGTGGCATTCTGGTGTCACAGCAGCCCTTCTGCGTCCTAGGAACTGACACTGCAGATGAACCTGTTGGAGCTCATCAGGAAGCTGCAGCAGAGGGGCTGCCAGGTGGGGAAGACAGCCTTGTGACCAGCAGGGCTCTCCACCAGTCACCTGCCGCCCATCATGGCTGAGAAGACAGCCCTGTTCCTGTCATCACAGGCAGCACAAAGCTGAGAGTGGGACTTATCTTCCCAACATCTGGCCACCACCTTCCCAGCTGCCTACAGGAGGGGTCAACCCTCTGAGGAGAGGCCAGGGGGACCCTGGCTGCACCTGCCATCCACTTTTTTTTTTTTTTTTTTTTTTTTTTTTGGCCCAGAGCTAGGATGGTGTGGTAAAGGAAGAGTGCGTCCATTCTGCTGGCTGGCCGCTCCAGACTCGGGAGAGTGGGGCTGGAGGTCCTAGCATCTTCTCACTCCACCGGACACATCCCCACCTTTGCCATGCCCCATGTTCTGGCCTCAGCCCCTTCCCTGGCAGGTGCAGCCTCAAACTAAGTGGGAGACACTGCAAGCGCCAAGTCCTGTGAGGCCGAGAGAAATAAATGTACCTCAGCTTGGCCTGCGTGTCACTTGTGTGCTAGCTCTTTGATATCTGCCATGACCGGGACCCAACTGGGGCCCTCACCTTGTAGCTTGTGGGGAAGAAACAGCAGATGCACCCCGCCCCACCCCCTTTGTCATGGAGGCTTCTCCCAGGGGCACCCCCTCTGGAGCTCCCTCATGGAGCTGCAGGCTCAGCAATGCCACATTCCCCCCAGGGTAAGCCCCAGGATTCTAGGACCACATCTAATCCACTCTGGGAGGTTGGAGGTGGGGGCAGGCAGCCATGAGTTTGCTCTGGTCAGAACAGTCGGAAAAGTCTGAGGGAGAGAATCTCCAGGTAGAGAAGCACCAAGCCCACCCCTAGGAGCATCCTGTCTGCACTGGTCCAAGCCCAGGGACCCTCCTGTCATCTTGGGTTGTGGAGTTGAGGGGTGGGAGTGTCTAGCACCCCACAGAGCCAAACCTGTGATACAGCCTGAAGGAAGGGATTGGTGGGTCCACCCCACCCACGGTGGGCCTGGTCCCCAGGGACACATGGTACCAGGGAGGCAGACCCATCAGAGCCACTCCATCTTTGCTGCTGACCCCACATGACAGTGCAAGGGAGAGGGCACTGCAGGCACGAAGTTAAGGGCTACAGTAGTGGTTTATTGACCAGGCTGGCTTTCCCAGCCTGGCGACTGCCCGCCTGTGGGGCTCAGGGGAACGTGGGTTGGATGAACCCTGGCAGAAGGTGGTACTTCAGGTCCAACGTCATGGGGGCAGGCAGAGATGGTCGTGCCCACTTGGTGAAAGGCAGTTCCTAGCAGTTCACGGTGGCTCTAGCAGGCATCAGACACAGCTTGAGCACCCACATCCAGAGCTGGGGCCAGAGGAGCCCTGAGGCCCCACTTCCAGCAGGTCTCAGTCAAGGCATGAAAAGTGAGTCCATGTGAGGTTGGGGTTGGGCTATAGCAGTGGCAATGGCCTGGGGCCACCCAGAGCCCCTCCCAGGCCAGGGCTGGAGGCCAAGTGTGAAGGTAGATGACAATGGTTGTCCATGAACTCTAGGCTGGACGGTGGAAGAGGCTGCCTGTGCGGACCCTCCGCTTGAGCTCCTGCCACAGCAGCTGTCGCTCCCGCCGGGCGCCCTTCATAACACCGCTGTTCTCCATGGCACGGCGGGACAGGTAGGGTAGCACCTCCATCACAGGGCCATAGGGCACGTACTTGTACACAGGAAAGCCCGCCTGGCCTGTACACGGGTGCAAGCAGTGAGTCCCGGCCCCAGACATCCCCAGCCCTGCTCCCCAGGAAGGCCTAGCTCACCCAATGGGAAGCTGATCTGGTCGCACATGCCCAAGAGCTGTCCGAAGTACACCTGGCGATCCGCAGGGTACAAGCCCAGCTCCTCCATCCTGCAGATAGACGATGTGGCAGGTGAGCCCCTTCCCCGCCACCAGCCACCTGGTCCTCATGCATATACTACAGCCTCCATCCCCTGCAGTACGGCATGGCTGTAGACGGCGTGCTGCCCAAACCGAGTTACCAGCCCTCCTTCCCACCTCAGCCCATGGCCGCCAAGTTCCCTCTTCCCCATCCCACTACACTTTCTCCCCCTTCCCTCTCTTCTGCCCTGACCTCTGTTCTGGCACCCTGACCCAGCGAGGCAAGCCTGCCCAGGCTCTCAGAGGCCCTCCCCTGCCCCTTTTTGAGCCTCTCTGCTTCAAAGCCACATCCTCAGTCTCTCAGCCTGACCCAGTCTCTTGTCCTCCTCCTGCTGGCTGCTCTGTCCCATAGACCAGGATTAGCCACTGCCTTTGGGCAAGCCACCGTCTTTAGAAGTCGGCTTGCCTAAACTGAGAGGGGCTGTAAGTATCCCACACACGGAATTTTGAAAACTGGAAAAAAGAATACATTATTTTTCTGAAATGCTGAATATAGGTAATATTTTGGATATGCTGGGCTAGCTGAAGGGTATTATTGAAATTAACTTTATCTTTTTTTGTGTGGCTAATGGAACATTTAGAATAGATGAGGCTCGTGTTTCTGTTACTGCTGCTCAGAATCTGGGGTGGGTGGCCCCCAACCCTGTCCAGCATCCCCTCCTGTCCTCACATGCCCCCTCGTAGGATCTTACAGAAATTCCCAGGGTGTGCTGAGGATTCCCACATTTTTACCTCCAGCTTCCTGTATCCACATGTCCAGACTCCACATATCTGCACCAGCGCTCTGGAACCCGCCCTCGTCTTTCCACCTCCTTCCAGGGGCGTGTTAGCCTGGGCCATCCTCACACACACACACACACCCAGGCCGTCGGCCACGAGTGCGCTTCACTGTCTCCAGGGTCCCCCTCTTCTGTCTCAGGCCCCTGGCCCTTGGACCACTGAGGACACCTCACCCTGGCATGAGGGACATCCCACAAGCCCTTTTCCTCCTTCCCGCAGAGTCTCACTCCGATGTTGGGGCAGGGGGGAGCACCCAGTATAAAGCAGGCCACAATCTCTACCATGCTGCCCTGGTCTCTCGTTTAAGTATCTTTGGTCCTCACTGGAATGTGAACGTGAACCCTGTTAGAGTACAGCTGCCACTGTATTGCTGCCCACCTGACTACGGTGGTGGGGACCTTCCGGTGGCTCCCGCAGTAATGGCTGCTGACCCCTGGCCATACCCTGTGCCATGTGACTGCAGTTTCTCCCAGCAGGTGGGGGCTTGCCACTTGCCATCTAGGCTGGGCCCCCTGAGTTCCTTTGGCCAACAGGACAATAGCAAATGTGATGTGGGCAGAGCCTTGCCCTCTCCAGGGCTTCTGAAAGCCTGAGGCCACCATAAGGCAAAGCCTGGGCTGGCCTATTGGAAACTGGCCACGTGATGCAGTCCCCCTTTGCTGCCCCTGCCAACAGGGGGAGCCATTTTGGTCCAGTCAGGCCTCAGCTGACCACAAATGCAAGAAAGACCCCAGGCAAGGCCAGCAAAAGCAGCCCCAGCTGAGCCCAGCTCACACTGCTGGCCCCCAGAATACACTGTTGTTCAGAATACACTGTTTGGGTTGCTTTGCCACGTGGTCAGGGCTGACCCAGGCTGTCAGACTGAGATCCCTGATGTGGCATCAGAGACCCACGATAGTGGCATCTGTGGAGCCTGACCTGGGCCTAGGAGGCTAGGAAAGGACAGCATGCTCAGCTGGCAGTCCAGGGGGAGGTGGGATGACGTGGTCAGGGCAGGAAGCTGCCTCTGCTAAGACATGTCCTGGGCAGGAACATTCAGAAGACAGGAAGAAGGAAGCCTTTCTGGGGACAGGTTACAGCTTTCAGGGTTCCACTGCCCTCTATGTAGCTGGGGTCTGAGTGGACCACCCATGATCCCTCCATTAAATGTGAGTGGCCAAGCAGAGCCTGCTGAGTTCGTAACAGAAACCTAAGAGGGCACCACCTCCCATACCACTGAGCCACACAGGGGCCCAGCATTGTGCAGGGGTGCAGGTCCCCAAGGGCTGGGCCAGGGGTGCAGGGATGCTCTTTGTGTACATCGTCTCATGGAGGACCCTGGTGCCTAAGGGTTCAAGCTTTGATCAAGTTTCCATCACCGTAATATTTTTAAGTCTAAGGGAAAACCAGGTTTTAAGAGTTATAACTTTACCAGGTGTTTGTTTTAAAAGTCAGCCTAGACCTAAAAAAAACCTTTTTTTCTTTTGCGCTGAGCACAAATGGTGCCCCTAGCCCTCTGACATCCAATGATAAGGATGGCGCAGCCGAGGCAGGAAATGAGCACCTGGGAAGGGCCTAGGGATAGAGTGAAGAAGGCAGAACAGTCCTATCCAGCTGGGACTCCACTCTGCCCCCCACCCACCCTACGGAAGCAGTCAGACCTGACCCTGGCAGGGACTCTGGGCCGGAGGACTGGTGGGGGTAGAGGGACCTCGGTCGGTGGCCTCAGCACTCTCGTCCCCAGCCTGCTGGCCCTGACTGCTGTGCATTAGAAGTCATGGTTTCTGGCTGCAGTTTCGGGCTGTGAAAAAGCAGCGCCCTCATAAGCCAAGAATCAGTGCCTCATCCCTGCCTGAGCTGGGGGCAACCAGAGTCAGCTGGTCAGGCAGCGCCCCACCCTGGCTGCTCCCCCGTCCTCCTGCCTAGAGCCCAGTTTAGGCCTTGGGCGCCCTGCTCTGCACCTGGGAAAGGCCAGGGCCAGCCAGACCGGGGCCAGCCAGACCGGGGCCGTTGTGTTTTCTGTGGGGCCTCAAGCCCAGGAAGGTGGCAACCAGGGCTAGAACACCCCCCCCACATGATGCTGCTTTGGTTGAGACAGAACACACAAAAACAGGGTAATGACACTGGGACACTTAAGAATTTACTTCACCTTATTTCTCTATCTGACTTGTATGGATTCTACCAGAGTTTTCCTCCACAGGACAGGCGTTTAAAGAGAAAACAGACTATATTAAATTCCAGATACAGTTTAAGGCAGTGAGAGAAATTATTTAGAAACAAGGTGACGCACCAGAGGTCCCCCGAGGGATGCGGACGTTACACGCTGTATTTGTGCACTTCAGTAAGCTGTTTACATCACCTAATGAAATTTCAGTTTCGACTTTGCAACTTTAATAAGTCAGGTATTAATTTTATAAACCAGAGGAACTGCAAATAGCCTTTTTGCCACTGCAGCGCCAACACCCAGCGGGCCATGGGAGGCAGGCTCCTGCAGGACACTGAAGCCGGCGCTCCTGCTTCCTGGGCCTCTCCCCCACTGGGGAGCACCAGACAGCTGGAGGGGGGTGCCTACCTGCGCAGCGTGAAGTGGACTGTGTCCTCATTGTGGGAGGCCACCATCACTTTGGCCCTGGTGTTGTGCTTCAGCTCCTCCAGGATATAGTTGAGGCACCTGAGGGGAGTGCCACGTGAGCCCCCATCTGCAGAGGCCGCAGGCACGCCCAGGGCCATCTGGCAAGCCCGCCCCTCCCAAGCGTGGCCACAGCAGTGGAGCCAAGGCTGTACTTGTCATTCCTCAGCACCTCGTAGGTACGAGAGACAATGTGAGCAGCACCCAGGGCTGGACACATTTGACAGGGGACTAGCCAGGACAAAGGCGCCCAGGCACCCGTGATACCTGCAGCTTCGCTTCTGGGTAGGAGTCCACAAGGGATTGGGGGGGCCCTCCCTCCGCACACAGTGTGAGGGTGCTACCATGTGGCAGCCACGGTGCACATCCTCGGGCCCAACAACCCCACTGCTAGGAATGTGCCACGGCTGTGTCCCTATGAGCACTCGGGGTCCAGGTGTGCCATAAGCCACCACCTTAATGACCCCGAGGGGCACGCTGCTAGCTGTTGTGCTAACACCGTGGGCCTGCACACAGACACGGGAGGATCCTGATGGGCGTCACGTAGAAAAGCAAGGGCCACGGGGCTGAATACATGATGCCAAAGCTGATGGCGCACATGGCCACTGCGGAAGCTCTGGGAAAGTAGAGGGCCCCACTAGGGAGGAAGCAGGAGCCAGGCAGATGCTCGGGGTCTGAATTTGCAGCACACACAACCTCCTAGAGTGAAGGCACAGGCCCGGCCGGTCCCTGCTGCATGGCAACATCAGCCACACACGCACACCCAAAGCAGACACAGAATGTCTGGATTACCCCGATGCATAACAGGAAAAGCAAAAGCTGTATACAAGTCAGGAGGGCCACTCAGGGCTTATCCCTCCCTTGTCCTAAGTGTCAACAAGAGCTGGCTGGGGGAACTGAGCGAGTTTAGTTTTATTCAGTCGGCTTTTCTGTGCTAAAAATGTACCTTAACAGTTTTGGAAAAGGGAAGAACAAAAGCAGGGGATCCAAAACAGAAACAGTAAATTAAAAAGCAGAGGAGCTCATCAGTTCTGGTCTCAAGCATAGGTCTCACTCCTGCAGAGGCTTCTGATGTGCAGGGCTGCTCCCCCTCCAGATGGGCGTCATGTGGGGTCATCACCAGCACCCCTGCCCTGCTTTCTCATTCCCCCGCCCAGGAAGCCATGAGGCCCTGAGGGCCAAGGAGGGCTGGCGCACCTGTGGTACATGGCATTGGTGGCCTCGTACGTAGGGTGGATGGGGTCCTCATAGCCAATCTCTGCAGCGCGGCTCCGCTCCTGGGCCATATATGCCCCCCGCACCAGCTTGGCCCCAAAACACCAGCCCTCGCGGCGAGCCAGCTCCACATCCAGGGTGATGTTGTCATAGGCATCCTGGGGGACCAGGGCCAACAGCTGAGGAGGACCGGGATGAGGCCCTCTCCAGCCTGTGTCCGCTGAGGCCCAGGTGCTCACAGGGTACAGTCACCGTGGGACACCGGGGCCAGCAGCAGCCACCTGACCTATAGGTGCTTAGGGGAGCCGGGAGACAAGCAGGGATGAGGAAGGCCCCTTGATCTGTTTCTTAGAAATGGGGATTCTTCTGTGCAGCCTGGGACAACCCTGTTGGGGGATAGATGACATGCCAGCAGCCACGGTGCACTCGAGAGTCTCCCCTGGACCGACTCGAGGGCAGGGGTGCTGCATGCTGTGGACACTAGCCTAGACCCCACCCACCCACCCACATCCCCGCTCCCCCAGAGCCTTGACACCCATCCCACACCATGTCTTCCAACCATGGGACCATGCTCTGGTCCCAGAGCAACCCAGGCTAGGTCTGTGCTCAGCAATCCCACCCAGAAGCACCCCGGCTGCCTCCGGTACATGCAAAATTCTGAGCTAGTCTTTTTATAGGGAGGGGCCAGAGCTTTCATCTATCCAATGGGACCCAAAGTAAAAGAATGGCAGCAAAAACCAGTGACTTGTGAGGCCTTCAAAATCTGGGGCTTAAGGCACATCAAGCAGACTGTAAAAAGGCTCCTTCACCTTCCCCCTACCACTTAGACACCCCTTCTGGGATCCAAGTCCCAGAAAAGGGGCTGGTACACAGATGGGGACAGGGCCCTGGGCCTTTCTTCCTGCTCAGAGTCAGTCGCACTCAGGTAGAGGCCTCTCCCCACACCAGCACGGGACTTAGACAAGGGGCATCCCCCCAGCCAAGGGCTGGCAGGGAGTTGGCGGGCAGGGACTGTACCTTGAGGTAGCACTGGTACGTGTTGAAGATGAGTGGCTTCCCCACATTGAACTTGCGCTGCATTGCCAGTGTCAGGCGGCTGATGGCCGGCTGGAAGTAGGTCTGCTCGGCGTCCACCATCAGCCGCACGCCCATCTCGGTGGCTCTCTGAGAGGCACAGGGGTCCGACAGAGGGTTTGACTGGGGTCAGGTGAGACAGGTTCCCCACCCCGCGCTCTGTGCACATCCCAGGGTCCTCGACCTTGGCCAGGACGTCCATCCTTTGCAGCATCCTCGTCATCTGCTGCTCCTCCTCCGTGGTGAATCGTGACAGCAGTGGCTCCAGCTGTCCTGTCTGGGGCAGCATGGAGTCAGGCCACAGCAGGGCTCCAAGCTCCCACCTCTGAAAGCCACCACACCCCCAGCCCCAGGGCACCCTCCTGCCCATGTGTGCAGGTCCCCGCCAATACCCAGGGCATGGTCCCCAGGACCAGCAAGGCCCCTCATCCCCACCCCTTCCCTCATCTGTGCCCTGACCTGAGGCCACCTGGCACCATGGTACCCCAGAACCTTACTGCCAGCCAGCACCCTCTGACTCACAGGGCTAACTGCCCCAGGTCAGGCCTGCACCCAAGGTATCTGTTCCCATAGTGGGACCCCTCCGCAATGACCCCAGCTCCCACCACCCTCTGAGAATGGCAAGGGAAACCCTGAGCTACAACCAGCCAGCTCATCAGTCCAGGACTGTGATGGGGGATAACAGGATTACCGCCATTTCAGGCCACTGAGGTTTGGGATGACCCAGCATGCAAAGACAGATGATGGGGTCCTCTGTCCCCCTGTGCAGGGCACTCGAGGATCTGGACTCTTCCTCTGGACTACAGGGGTGTTGTGCGGCCAGGAAGGACACTGGTCTCAGCCAACTGGGTCCCTGGCAGCTACCCCCCAGGGTAAGGGACAGGGAACATTTCCCTTCTCAGCCCTGCACTGCAATGAGACAGGACATAAGAGTGAGGCGTGGTCAGTCACCTGCATATTCGGGACCACCAGGTGCTTGGAGAGCTCGGTCCTGCTGTCAATGAGGCTGCTCCAGTCCAGCAGGTCCACGGTGCTGTGGGAGAAGCTGCATCAGCTCAGGGGCACTAGGATGTTGGGGGGCCCAGTTCCCAAACCAGCCCATACCTTAAAAGAGTTCCGCAAGCCCAACCCCCACAAAACCCACCTCGGTGTTGAGTTTTAAGACAGATAAAAATGGAGGTGCCTGAGTGGCTCAGTGGGTTAAAGCCTCTGCTTTCGGCTCAGCTCATAATCCCAGGGTCCTGGGATCGAGCCCCGCGTCAGGCTCTCTGTTCAGTGGGGAGCCTGCTTCCCCCTCTCTCTCTCTGCCTGCCTCTCTGCCTACTTGTGATCTCTGTCAAATAAATAAATAAAAATCTTTAAAAAAAAAAAAAAGACAGATAAAAATGGAAACCAAAACAAGAACCTTCTTGCACTGGGGCAGCAACAGCTATTAAAAACCCAGCATTGGGGGTGCCTGGGTGGCTCAGCAGGTTAAGCCTCTGCCTTTGGCTCAGGTCATGATCTCAGGGTCCTGGGATCGAGCCCCGCATCGGGCTCTCTGCTCAGCAGGGAGTCTGCTTCCTCCTCTCTCTCTGCCTGCCTCTCTGCCTACTTGTGATCTCTGTCAAATAAATAAATAAAATATTAAAAAAAAAAAAAAAAACAGCGTTGAGGGGCATCTGGGTGGCTCAGTTGTTAAGCGTCTGCCTTCAGCTCAGGTCATAATCCCAGGCTCCTGGGATCGAGCCCTGCATCAGGCTCTCTGCTCAGCAGGAACCTTGCTTCTCTCTCTCCCACTCCTCCTGCCTGTGTTCCCTCTCTGGCTGTGTCTCTCCCTATCAAATAAATAATAAAATCTTAAAAAAAAAAAAAAAAAAAACCAGGGTTGAACACGAAGAACACCATGGGCCCTGTCAGGCTTGGGAAAGAGCCAAACATGGGAGGCCAGGATGAAGACAGACCCTGAATGTAAGGGGACAGTTGCTACCACCCTGAGGGCCCTGGTGATCTCAGTCCCAGCTTCCAGACCCCTCGGGATAAGGTGTGGGCCCCTGCAGGATCTCAGCTGTCCCAACCTTCTGCCGGCCTACCATGTGGGCCCCGGGGAGAGCCGAGTGTGGCACCCTTACTCAGGAACCAAGCAATTCTGTGAGCAGCCCTGCTAGTTCAGGGGCACTCCTACCCAGCTATAGTCTGGACCAGCCCCGGGCTAGCTGCAGCCCCGGTCCCGGGGACTCCAGGCTCCCTGGTCAACTCCTGTGCGTCTCAGGGAAAAGGTCCCTCAGCATTATCACCCCAGGCCCATGCTCTTCAGGAGGGCAACCAGGAGTGGGAGAAGCCATTGGGGCTCTGCTGAAACCATGGCTGAATCAGGGCAGATACTCCCAAATTCCTGGCTTGGGGCCCACTCTTACCCAGACACGCCCAGGGTCTCTGCAGTGAACCAGTTCTTAATCTCCGTCCTGGATGCAATGCCCATCTTGGCCACGCTTTCCTTGGGAAGTAAGGAGTTGCCAGGCCCATGAACCCGCCCCAGTCCCGTTCATTAACATTTCCTACCCACCCCTACCCCAACCTCCATACGTCTCTGTTGCTCTTTTGACTTTATTACACCATTAATGTGAACGGGATACAGTCTGGGTGTTCCTGCCTCACAGACAGGTCTATTCTTACCCATTCCTGGTGCCCCTCCCTGGACCCATAGCTCTGCAGTACTCTGAAAGGCAAACCCTTCTCCCCGAACCCTCCCACCCAGCATGCCCTCAGCCTGTGTTCAGATTCCTTCCCAGCAGCCCCCAGCATAGTGCGGGCGGGCAGGGCGCGCTACAGGTCTCTGGAAACCCACCTCAAACACTTCCTGGCCAGTTCTTCCTGGGCAGGGCTCCCCCCATCCCCTCAGCCCCAACAGTGCCCACCCACTCACACCCACCAGGGCAAGGCTGTCCCACCTGTAATGCAGCCACCTCCAACTTCGTATCCACGGCAGCTACATCAGCCTTCCCCTGTTCTGCAGCCATTTGGTGAAAGAATCGTCTCCACTTGGTCAGCACATCTGAGAACTGCAGCTACGAGTGCAGGCCTGAGCCATCGTCTCGGGCACATGCCCAGCTTCCTACCCCCAAGACCCCTGCAGAGCCCCTGGGCCCCCTCCCAGTTCCACCTATGTGCCCGGCTCCCAGCAACCCCAAGTTCTTAACCAATTCTGCGGGTGGAAGGTTCTGGCACTTACCAGAAACTGAGGTCTCCCCAGTGCAGTAAGCTTGATGGCTGAGAAGCCGTCCTCACTGGCTTGGCCTGTCAGAAGCCACACCATTATGGCTCTAGATGGGGACGGGGAGGTCCAGGAGCCTGGGCCCAGCATCCGAGCCCCTCAAGAGTTAGCTCTCACCAGACAGGTGACGGACTGCGAATAGCTGGGCATGGCCCCCTTCCTACCAATCAGCTGCCACATACACAGTACTGGGTCTCCCTTCCAGATGGGTCCCAAGACCACCACGGTGCCTTGAATGATCCAGTAGTCAGACTGCTAACGGTGCCAAGGCCTCAGCAGATCACTCCTCCCTTCCCCACCCGGCCCTAGCAGGGGCTGCGGCCATGTCCACAGCAGCCACACTTCCTGAACAGGCCTTCCTACCCTCCCCAGAAGCAGCCCTAGTGGGAGCTCGGCCAGCTCAGGCTAAGGTTGAGGGGCACCAGGGGCCCCTCCCAGCCACCACCACCCCCCACCCAGCCTTGAACATGAGGGGAGAGCCCAAGTGGCCAAGTATCTTGGGCTGGCTTCCTAACCACTTATAGACAGAAGGACGATGTTCCTACTGAGCCCATAAATACATGGGTGCACCCCACCTCAGAGGCTGGAACAGGCAACTTGGCAGGGTTGGTTAGCCACATGGATCCCGGAAGCCAGTGGACAAAGGAGCCAACAAGACTGGGTCATGCTGCCCCTGCCTCAAGTCCTCTCCCATGATACCATCCACCCAGGCTGCCCATGGGGCTGGGGGGGAGCCCTAGGGTTCACAGAACCCAGAACCACCCAGCAGAATAGAGGGTGGACACAAAGGGTGCTCAACCACACTTGCCTCTCTTCTCCCTTCCAGAAACCCATGACCTGTCTTCACTTCTCTGATGTCTGCTTTAGGCAGAGCGGGCACAGAGGAAGGAGGCGCCCCCCTGCTCGGGACCCGCATAGCCAAGTCTCTGCCTGACCAGCCGGCATCTCCCCAGCCCTGCTCGCACAAGGGCGCTTCTGAGCACCACTCACTCCCACCCATTCCAACATTCAGCAGGTACAGAGCCCACTGACGGAAGGGCTGCTGGGGCCACACGGTGGGGCTGGGGCATGCCCACCTGACTGTCTCCTTAGGCAAGCA
Organism: Mustela putorius furo; assembly: GCF_011764305.1. Lineage (NCBI taxonomy): Eukaryota > Metazoa > Chordata > Mammalia > Carnivora > Mustelidae > Mustela > Mustela putorius. The sequence goes on along the minus strand of NW_025422010.1, from coordinate 4,984,337 downwards.
CCCCTCCCAGAGGTGGGGGCAGGGGTGGGGAAGGAGTCCTCCCTGGTACCAGCTCCTGGAACAATGCTGCCACTGGCAAACCCAAGTGCCACATGTGGCTAGGTTCGAGCTCCTGACCCAGACAGAAGGCAGCTCAGCCGGCTGACAGCCTTCCTGAGGTTCCCATCCAGGCACTGGGAAGAGGCAGGGGGTGCCGAGCTCCTTGGACAGGGCTGGACTCAGGCGTGACCCCGGTATGACTGTAGCCTAGCCTACGGCTTCCCCGGTGTCACCCACAGTCATCCCCATGACTGACTGTCTAGGCCACCCAGAGGGGAAGCCCCAGGCGAGTGCTCCAGCCTGGCCTCGCTTTCAGCCATCAGCATCTCCACACATGGGGGGTCAGCCCTCCCTGGCAGGTGTCCAGCCAGCAGAGAGGGGGGGCCCCACCTGCAGCCTCAATGCAGGCCAAGAACGTCTCCATGTGGCTGTCACACTTGGCTTCGTTGGCATAGAAGTAGGTGCGGGCACTGATGACTCCGTCCCTGCGGTCTCCAAAGGCCGGGTGGGCCTGGTACTGCTTCTCTCTCTTACTTGTACCTGGAGGGGCAAGCATGTGGCCTGAGCACACACGGGCTGCATACAGTGCTCTCGGTCCCACCCAACTCTGGGCAAACACAGGGCTTCCCCGGCCTCTAGCAGGACCTGCTGAAGGTCCCCAGCCCCCTGCCCTCGGGACTGGCTCCCCGGCGGCCATGAGGCCTCCCTGCACCGTGTTGCCCATCACTCCCTGCTTCTACGCTCACTGTTCCTTCTCCCCGGCTGAGCCCTAGTCACATGGCAAACCTGGCCAAAAGGGCAGAGGCCAGACCCCCCAAAGGCCAAGGGGACCAGGACCCCTGGGAGCGTCCTGAGTATGTCAGCAGATTCAGGGCAACAGCCTGGGAGCGTACAGGGAGAAGTCACGCGTACGCAGGGAGAAGCCTCGGCCCCCAGTCTCACCTGTGCCCTTGAACCAAGGTCTCCCAGGGAGAGGTTGGGAACAGGGGAGGGGACAAGTAGAGAGAGTATTTGGTCCTGAGCAGCCTCCTCTTACTCACCACTGCCCTCCCTCTCTACAGCTGACGTACAGGACCTGTGGGAAGGAAGAAGAGGGTGAGGGTGGGTCAGGCCACCTCAGGCAGCAAGTGACAAGCACAGGTTCCCTCTGAGCAGGTGCGGGTGAGAGGAAGCCAGAGGCTGAGCACTGAAACTGACCCAACAAGGAGGGCTGGAAAAGAAGGGCTGGGTTAGCCCAGGCAGGTTAAGAGTGACTCACGTGCCCCACCTTCCTCCCCACACACGCAACCCAGGCCTGCAGGGTCACCTCCCTGAGCAGGGTGGGGCAGCAGCCTCACAGACCCACTGGGCCTACAAGCCCTACACCCTGGAGAAGCCTCAGATTCCTCGTGGGTAGGTGAGGAGTGAGTACAACTAGCTGACAGCCCAAAGCATGGAACAGGTGCTTGAAGAAAGCTAGCTGTGGCGCCATTCCTTCTCAAAGAAAGATGGAGCCTCGGGGGCCAGCCAGCGCTGAGAAGGCATGGACCTGAGCAACCACCAGTGCACAGAATTCCCAAAGGTGAGGAGCAAGGCTCCTCGTTTTGCTCCATGCCCCCTACATCCAGGCCCCTCCAACCACCAGGAGCCCTAGGCCCGGCTCTGGACTCCTGCCTGGGTGGGCCCACAGCTAGCTCCACCTCCGGCCAGTACCTGACAGCCCCCTGCTTCATTCTTGCCCCTCCAGTGTATCTTTCAAGCGACAACCAGAATTTTTCTTTTAAAATGCAAGCCCTCCCATCATACTCAAATAACACCCCCCACCTTCATGAGGACAGGACAGTGAGGCCAGCCTGAGACTATGGCTCCTCTGCCCAGAACTCAGGCTCAGCCCCGCCACCCTGGCCTCCCTGCAGTCCCTCAGCTGTGCCCTCACCACCCCCATCAGGCCTGCCCCTGCCCTACGGCACCCCGATCCTGGACCCCTGCCAGAATCACAGTGGACACTGTCCACCCTTCAGCGGTCCTGCTGTCTGGGACAGCAAATGTCCCGGCTAAGCCCACCCAGAGGAAGGAGCAGCTCACCATCACTCTTACCCAGGCCTGGGGGGTGGCATTCGAGGGGCTTCATATATCATGTGACTTTGTATTTAAAGGCTCTTAAGTCAGTTCCCACAGAAAGAGCTCAGCCAAAGCCCTGTGGCTATCCAGTGACCTCTCAGAGGCTCAGACCCTGGGGTCCCTGAGGCTCTGCTCATACTTCACAGGAAAAGGAGACCTATTCCCGCCTGCCCCACCCACCCACTTGAAACAGAGGTAAAGCTAGCGATGCTGCTGAGAGATAACCACACCTGCAGTGGCCTCAAGTGGAGTCAAAAAGCCAACCTAGGGAGCTTTTGACCTCCCTACTCCTACAGCAAGTCGGGGGCAGCTGGCCACCCTCCAGAGAGCCCTCCCTTTGGACCCTGGCTCTTGCGTGACCCCAGTGCCCATACCTAGCAATTCTGAGCCAGGATGCCCCAGGTCAGGACCCAGGACTCCAGGGGCAGGAGGCCCCCCACACCCTGCTGCACAGCCCACAAGGCCGTAACCTGGGGATGGGGAACAGGAGCCACTTCATGCCAGCTAGACACACGTGCTTGATGCTCAGAAGAGAAGAGGGTGAGGTATCACTGTGTGACAACATTTGACTCTGTAACATGAGAGAGAGGTCGGCCCCATGCAATAACATCTCCACCGGGAACAAGGGGCCCCATAAGAACAGCCCCAGGCTGTTGGCCCAGGTACAAACAGGCAGAAGCATGGCTCGAGCCCCATCATCTTTGGAACCACACAGCCCATGGCTCAGAGAAACACAGGTATTCTTCTCCAAGGTTACTGCCTTGTAGGCAGGGCTGCATTCCATTCACATGGGAAATCATTATCTAAAAGGCCCCCAGTAGCCCAGCACTGGCCTGCCCACCCTCCAAGCCCAGCCAGGCTCCAAAGGCACAGGGGAGCACTGGCTACTCCCTTCCTCGCCACCAGCAGGCCCAGCGGCAGGAAAGCAGAGGCTGTGGTTGCTTCCATCAATGAGCCTCCCGGGCACAGACCAGACAGGAAGCACTTCAGCAATGGACTGAGCAGGAGAACCGGGTTGGCCGCCTTGCCGTGTGGTCAGAGGGTAGCGGCCTATATCCAAGCAGATGGCACCAGCAAGGATCCAGGCCACACTCTCAACCGGGCCTGGAGGGTGGGTCACGAGAAGACTAAGATGGCAGCTGCCAGGCGCAGTGGAGGGGAGAAGGGTCACATCACCAGGGGAAACTCGCAACTGTGCACACACACACACTTGCGAAGCCCAGGATGTGAAAGAGAGAAGAGAACGCACCTAGGGGCAGAGCGCAGAGGAGGGTGAATCCCAGGGGCCCAGGGGACAGGTGGCAGTAAGGCCTGACCGTCCATCCCCCTGGCCGCCTCCAAGCTCCACCTCCTACACTGGGGGATGTGTTGGTCGGATGCCTTTTAGAACAAAGCAAAAAGTGAGGAGAACCCTCTCTGGGTCTCCGCTGGGGAATGCAGGTGACCGGAGGGAGAGAAGCGCAGAGAAGTCCAATGGGGCTCCTTCCCATCTGCACACCTACCTCCCTGGCCCCCCAAGACCCTGACTCTAGGCAGCACCCAAGTGCTCTGTGCACCCTACACCACCAGCCCCGGGGAGAGCTGCCACTGCTCTGAGCTGCCAGCTAGCCCTGGGTCTGCAGAGCCACGACAGACACACCTGCGGTCCACACTGTCCCTGGGGGTCCTTCTCACAGCCACTTATCGGGAGATACCCTAGCCCCTGTTCCCCACAGCTCTCAGCCTGCTGGGGAGATTCTGCGGGGCTCTTCTAGAGCCAGGGCCCAGGCCGCTGCCTTCTAGCAGGTGTTCTGGGAAACACCTTCCCACCCCAGTCCTAGATGGCTACTCTCTTTGTCCAGCACTTACAGCCTCCCATCTCCTGCTTCCTGGGCCCCCTACTCAGACCCTCGGGGAGACTACTGGGCACCCTGTGCATTCAGACATGTCCATCCTCTCTGTGCGTTGCATGCTCATGCCCAGGGCAGGCCCAATGCCACCTGTGCCCTCCCTTCCCCAACTCCTATGGCCTTAACTTGGGGTGGTAGCCTCTCTATCACTCCCCAGAGCAGGGTCTATGGGCCTCAAGACAAGACTATCGAGACAGACCTCTGCTCCCTGCCCTACCAGGGCACAGAAGCAATTCTCCGCATGGGGGTTGTGTGGATGGGGACTGCATGGTTCAGAGCCCCTCCAGAACAGGAACACCCAGTAAGCCAGGCAGTTTGACAGTATAGCTCTCCAAAGGCACTGAGCTACCTGGCAGCAGAGCCGGGTGTGAGTCTCTGACACCTGTCACCAACAACGGATGGTGGTCCCCATGTTAGGATGGGAGGAGCCAACATTCACATCCCAAAGTCCACCAAGTGGGGATTCTTACAGCATCAGAGGCACAAACATCAGGGTCGCCCTAGGCCACAGGCTCCTTGGCTCCATGACAGGGCAAGGCCGGCCCACCTCCCCATGTTCCCCCCGCAGAACAGGCAGCCAGCCAGCTGGATTGCCCTGGGAAAGGAGCCTTCCTACCAAAGGGAGAAAATCCCACTGTGAAACCACTCAGCCCTCAACCCAGACACAGCAGGGACAGAGAACTCATTACTCATTCAACAGGCAGCCCCACTGAAGGCAGCAGCCCCACAAGGAGTACACAGAGGGGTGCCAAGCTGGAGAACCCCCCCTTTAAGACAGCAAATGGCAAGGCAGGGGCTGGGCTCCCCAGGCCAATCCGCTGCTGCTTCTGCTGCTGCTGCTTGGCTTGGACATTCCGTTCCCAGGGCAGAAGCCTCATGTGATGCCTTTCTCCTTACTCCCCGCCTCTCTTGTCCCCAAGCCAGAGCAAACACCCCAGCCTGAGACAGGACAGGTTACTCAGCAGGTTTGTCCCAAGCCTCACATGATCAGGCACAGCTGCTCTCAGAACTAAGGGCCCCAAATGCAAGCAAAGGCCTGACATGGAGGGGTGCAGGTACCAGCATAAGAAATGGGCATTTTGCAAAGAGGAAGGGCTGGTCTTGTCTGGATCTCCTGTGCGGCCACCTCTCCAGGAAGCAGAGGGTGGCCTCGTTCTCTAATTTTGTTCTGTGGCCCAGAGGGTCGGTCAGGGAGGTACCTATCTGTCCCTATGCTCACTGCACAGAGAACAGGTCCTGCAGCAAGTTGGTGACCTCAGGAGGAGACCCTAGGTCAGCCTGCCACACTGCTCCTGGCTGCCTTTCCCTTCTGGGACCCCTGGGTACACACCAGGCCTGCCAGGCTCCACACTCATCAGGCAGAGCCCACCCTCTGATCAGAAAACCCTTCCAAAAGGGGTACCTGGGTGGCTCAGTTGATTAAGCACCTGCCTTTGGCTCAGGTCATGATCCCAAGGTCCTGGGATAGAGCCCTGCATTGGGCTCCCTCCTCAGTAGGGAGTCTGCTTCTCTCTCCCTGGCTCATGCTCTCTCTTTAATAAATAAATAAAGTCTTTTAAAAAAAAATAAAGTCTTTAAAAGGGGCAGGGTGGGGTGCTTGGGTGGCTCAGATGGTTAAGCATCTGCCTTCAGCTCGGGTCATGATCCCAGGGCCCTGGGATTGAGTCCCACATCAGGATCCTTGCTCGGTGGGGAGCCTGTTTCTCCCTCTCCCTCTGCCTGCTGTTCCCCTTGCTTGTGCTCTCTCACTGTCAAATAAATAAATAAAATCTTTAAAAATAAAATAAAAGAAAATTAAGAAATCAAAGACAATTTTTAAAAAAAGAAGAAGAAGACAGAAAGGAGCTAGGCGAGGCTGAGGCAGTGGGCCCCTGTTCAGCAGGTCAGCGCTCCCTCTGAAGAGATGTTTTAGGAACAGGAAGCCAGAGCTCCTCCTAGGCCAGAGTCAGCAAACATCTTTCATAAACGCTCAGGCAGCATCTATCTTCAGCCTTGTGGGCCATATGGCACCTGCCACAGCTACTCAACTCTGCCCCTCTAGAGCCAAAGTGATTTGAATTTCAAATACTTTTCACGTATCACAAAATATTATTCTTGCTTTGTTTCAATCATTTAAGAAAAAAAAAAAAAAACCCATCTCAGCTTGCAAACTGCACAAAACCAGGCAAGTAGGCCACATCGGGCCCTGGACTGTGGTTTGCCTTCCCCAGTCCCCGCCCCTCCTCCAGCCTTGTGCACAGGAGGCCTTTTGAGAAAGCCCACAGCTGTCATTCTCACGGCACAAAACTGCCAGGACCCCAGGCAGAGCCCGGGCAGAGCCCAGGCAGGCCGCTGGTGAGTAGGCTGACCAAGCTCTCCCAGCCTTGGGGGGAGCCTTCTCCCAGCCCAGCCCCAGCTGGCCCCAGGTTGCCTCAGGGTAACGACCAGATGCCCAGGTGCGCCTTACTCCATCTCCTTGCGCTCAGCCTCCTCAGGGCTCAGATCCTCCTCCACCCCATAGTCCAGGATGGAGCCCACTCCGAATGCCCTGTTGTGCCGGATCAGGGGGCGGATGGACTCCTGGTCCTCGCCGGCCACGAACTGCCCATAGAAGGTCATCTTCATCAGCTTTTCGAACAGCCTTTGCCCCAGAAGTCTCCTGGCAAGATGGAGCAGCTGCAAGGCAGAAGGAGAGGGCTGTCCTGGCTGCCCGGCTTACCCTGTCCCCAGCAGGACACACTTGCTTCCCCCACCCCTTTCACTCCAACCATAAAACCTTGGCACACTCTCCCCTGGGCCAAACTCGACTCCCGGCCTTGGTTTAGCAGTGGACACCACTGGCAGCAGCTCATTTCTCCACCTGTAGCTACTGTCAATCCACTCCTCATGGAGGAAAAGGTCCCAGGGCACGCCCCCCAGCCCCGCCAACAGCCACTCACCTCCCTGCCCTGCATGCTCACAGGTGACCCCAGCAGCACCCAGCGGGTGTCTGACCATCACTCAGTGGATAAAGAAATGAATAGCAGGTCTCTCTGGGAATCTCAGTGCGCGTGTTCATCCTAACATTCTTTGTATCCACACCTCAGCGGGTTATGCCGGGTGGGAGGAGACTTTGATACAGCTTCCTAGCAGGCGAGCACCCAGATTTTTCAATGTTTTGTTCACTGCTTATTCCAAGTCCCTAAAACAGTGCCTGGCAAGGGGCCAGCCCTCCAGTGGTTGCCGAGCAGAGGAGCACAGGCTAAATTCAGGAGTCTAACTTCAGCTGGAGTGAGCCCTGGGCTAACAATAAGCCAGGTGAGCATCTACGGAGTCTGGGAGATGGGAGCCCACTGTAGGACCAGTTGGGGACTCAGTACCATCATCCAGGGCCACAGCAAACCCACAGCTCGAGTGGACATGCCCCTGAGGAAGACAGCTGCCCATAAACCACTCAGCTTTCTCCTCCAATCACGTTTTGCCACATCCCCAATTTCTGCTGTCATTCATTCCAAGTCCTGAGCCGCTGCTTTGTGCCCAGTAGGCTAAACAAAACAGATAAGGAGCTTATATCCCAGCAGGGGAGGAACCTCGAAGAAGAAAGTCACCTCCACAAAGTGATTCAGAACAGTGGTGAGGGCATGATGGGTGGGAGATGTCTGCTAACTTAGATCCAGAGAGGAGGGCTTGCCAAGACACAGAAGTTGCACAGATCCCCTGCACTGGGATAGCCAGGGCAGGAAGGAATGAAGACAGCGGAGTCCTCTGAGGCTGGAAGGGAAGGCTAATGGGAGAGCACATCTGGGAATTCCTGTGTGTCCACTGTCCCCCAGGCTTAGCTCTGAGACAGAAAAAGCCTGAGGTCTGCCAAACCCAATGGATAACAGAACCCCTTTTGGGACAATCCCTTGTCTAAAAAGAAGTATGCGCAAATCCAACACCTTCACACCCAAACCAATCCTTAGCAGCCCCACACTGGCCAGAGGGGAGACATGGCTGGAATCACAGGTTGGCACTTGGTCGAGACCCTTAGGAATAAACCTGAGTCTCCAGGCCATCCCCTCTGCTTTGCCACAGCCTCTCTGTGCACTCCGTTCCACTGCATCTCACTGTTTTTGTAAAGAGGATGAGTAACGGAAAATGAGAGACCGACTAGGGAGAACGGAGAAGACTGCCTTGGCCCCACATAGCCCAGGCCAGAGGTCAGGGAATCCATGGGCCACAACAGCCTGGCCAGAGGAAAAGCAGGGTCTTGATTATATCAAAGATCACCCCAGTGGTAGGTGGGGCACAATCGGACACCTGAATACCATCACCTGGCTATGGTACGTGTTAGTCCTGAGAGGGGTCAGGAACCACCCCATGCAGAAACAGGCCAGCTGTCTACTCTCGGGCCAGCCAAATCTCCTGTCCAGGGCCACATGATAAATAACGTAGGCTGTGTGGGCTCCACGGTAATGGTCATAACTACTCCACCCTGCTAGTGAAGCATGAAAGCAGCCACAGCCAATGTTAATCAAAGAAGCAGGATCCAGGCAGATGTTGGAATTTGGCCCAGGGGAGCCCTGGGCTGGTAACCTCCCACTCCCACACCTTCCCCCGCCCCCACACTTTGCACTGACCAGCTCCCCAAGGGGAGGCGGGCTCAAAAGGAATGGCAGGGAAGGCTGCCCAGGTCACTGATCAGGTCACTCACCCTCCCACCCTGGCAATAGGAAGCCAGCCCATCACAGAAGGCTATGGAAGCACATGGGGTGGGGTTGGCGATTCCAAAGCTAACTCCAGAGCAAAGCCATCCCTTGAAAAACTTCCTAGCATCAGGTGTATCCCTGGGGGGCACAGCCTGAGAGGAAGGCAGCCCACACTCTTCTCCAGATGGGGGCATCCTTCGTGGGCTTAGAAACTTGCCCTAGGAACACATATACTTGTTCTCACTGAAAAAGACTCAAACAGGTGTGTGCAGAGTAAGGAGAGCTAAAGCCGGTTCTCTCTCCTCCCTGTCCTCCAAGGCCACCAACACCATCCAGGCTGTCCCCTTCCTCTTCTTTTACCCCCGTCTGCACTGGCTTACACCCAAGCACAGGAGACTTCGTCATGAAAGACCTGAGTTTTCTGAACCTTTATCTTCTGGCAAAGGAGGGGGTCCCAAACCAATGCAGCAGCTCAAACAGGGCTGCTTTAGGCTGACACTCCCTGGGAAGAGATTTGATGATTCCCCAACTGCCCCCCTCCCCAGGAGGTCCACAGACCCGTGCCCCTCAGCAGGAGGAATTTCTACCCCAGGCCAGAGGACAGGGTAAGTAAGTACTGGTTCTGCAACCTGCAGCCTGGTGTCTGCCCCATTGCCCCATTTCCTCCAGTGCCAGCCACCAAGGCCACCGACACCAGTGTGACCACTGGCAATGTTGGGGTGGAACAGGTTTTCCAGGGGGCACACAGAGCACCCTTAGTGGGCTCCCTGAAGGTGTCCTCAGGGCACAGGTGGGATGGGAGGGAAGCCTGGGAGAAGCCTTCCCACACCTTCAGGTACCCACCGGGGTCCCTGCACTCCAGCACTTTCTGGCCCTTGGGCAGCGGTCACCCACAGTACCCAACAGTCTCCAGCTCTGCTAGCTTCTCCTCTGGCTTTGATCCAAAGGAAGAATGCTTGGTGCTGAGATGGGAGAAATACGGCCTGGATGGATCCAAGCCTTCACTCCCTCCCTTCCAGCCACACGACGGCAGCCCTCGCCATTCCTGCCCCTTGCATCGCAGTCCCACCCAGCAGTCCCATGACACCTCAACTGAGGAGCCAAGTCCCTGCCCTTGCCCTCCACAGAGACCTCACAGCCAGCCACTCCCTCTCCTAGGTGTTCCCACCCCCCAGCCACCTCCTCCCTCCTGACCACTGCACCCCCAGAACCTGCTGCTCCTTTCAGGCTGCCCCTCAGACGTTGGTGCTCCCCAGAGGGTTCTCATCACCTTCACCATCCCCCCAGCCAGGTTCCTTGACCGGTGAGTGTCCCTTTCCACCCTCCTCACCAGTTGGCCTGACACTCCACAGCCACCAGTTTGCCAAAGGGCATCCGCGTCTACCACAAACACAGATGGCTTCCCAGAAGCCTCTACCTCTCCAGTTCTATCCCTTCCTCCTCCACATTCCCCTTCCACTTCCACTACCATCAGTCCCAGGTTGCATCAGAGTACAACTTCTGGAAAGAGCCAGTCCAACACTCTGCTGGCCTCACCATGCCCTCAGACCCTCCCAACTCTGACTCTGACCTGTACCCTCACCTCCCACCCACTGTGGTTTCATCTTCACCTAAGCCTCAAGTGTGGCTTGGTGCTCTTCTTTGGTCCAGCCTCCCCAGCCTTCTCCAGGGGCCAAGATAGGCAATACCACACACTCAGCACAGTCTCACTTGAGGAAGAGCCTTCCAGACCCTTAGCACCAACAACAGCACCCTTGCAAACTGTTCCCAGGATCCTGAAAAACTGCCTTTTCCATACGTCCAGACTGACAGTGGCTAAGACGGTGTTCTGCTTTTTACTTCCCCAAAGCCCTCACACTTTCCACAAGTCACTATGTTGAAGTAATAAAAGCTGTAGTTCAAGTGGCTTCCCATTTCCCCCAACACTGTTCGGAATGGCTGTATCTAGTGAACTCCTGAGTCACATCTTCTGAGAACTCTGGGTTCCCAGGCCATGAGCCCTTTGACATCACCAAGATTTCCCTTCGGGCCACACGGAAGACACTCCATTTAAATTTCTGGTGACAACTTTGCATTACTGCAAGCAGCATATACCTTAAAGCTTCAGAAACTGGTCTTTGTTTTTAGTTAGTAGTGACTGGAATATAGGAAAATTCACGAGGCCCAAAAAGGAATGCAGGAAACACCTCCCTTCCTGACTTCCCGGCTACAAGCGATGCTCAAGGGGCCCGCGCTTTACAGTAAAACTTCATGAAGTTTCCCGCAACACACAGAGGATCCGGCACGTGTCCCTGCTTGCACGCCTTGGTGCGCACCTGCCCACCTGCCCACCTACCCACCTGCCCGCCCGCCCGCGCGCCCGCGCACCCACCTGCTCGTGGTGCGCCAGCAGCGCGGACGAGGCGCACAGGCGCAGCACCAGCAAGCTGCGCACCAGCTCCCAGCTGCGCCGGCTGCGGTACGCTTCTTGAGTGTTGCCGAAGTCCACGACAGGCACCGGCGGCCGTGCGGCCTCGGCAGTCCCGCATCCTGGCGCAGCCTCCCGGCCTGCGGCAGTCTGCTCGCGAGCCGCCGGCGCGGTGGACAGCGGGGCGATGCGGGAAGTGCCGCGGCGCAACGCAGAAACGATGCGCCTCACAGCCATGGCGGGGCATCCGTTCACTTCGTGACTTCTTAAGTACTTCCCTCCGGCCCCGCCCCTCCCCGCCGGCTCCGCCCCGCTCCCAGCCACGCCCTCTCCTCGAGAGACACTGCACCGCCCCAGAACGCGCGCCCCCATCCTGAGCCACGCCCTCCCTCCTGTGGACATCCGCCCCACGCCCTGAGCCACGCCTCCTCGTTGGGAGGCCCCGCCCCATCCCTGGCGCAGAGTCGTCTAGCGAAGTCCTGCTTCGCCGCAGAGCCCGCGCCTTGGGTTGGAGAAACCGCGCTCTGTCCGAGAAACCGCGCTCCACACCCTGAGCCTCGCCCTCTCCTCGGGAGACCCCGCCCCGCGCCCTTGAGCCGGACCCCCAAGTCTGGAGGGCAGAGCCGCTCGGAGTCGCGCCTGCTGTAGTGCGGCCCCGCCCTGCGCCAGATGCCCTGCCCCAGATCCCCTACCCACTGTTATGAAAACCGCGCCCAGCGCCCCCAGCCGCTAGGTCTCCTCGGGAGGTCTTACCCCGCCCCGCCTTAGGACCACTGCCCTCCGCTGGGTGGCCCCGCCCCGCGCTCCAAGCCGCGCCCCCTTCCTAGGAGGCCAGACCCCTGCGAGTTCCCGAAGGGAGCGTGTTCTGCGGCAGCCTCCGCTACCCAGCGGCGCCAAGCTCACCTGAAACCCTCCTTCTCAGCCTGTGGCCACATCCCCGAAAGAGACCCTGTCGCTTTGGCTGCTTATTCCTGATTCAATATTTCCCCTAGGAGACCCCGCGCCTCCTGCGACCGGATACGCAACCAGTCATACGATTTCCCTCTGGGTATGCCAAGTCCTTAGGCTGGCCCTGTGGGTCCGGAGCCCGCGCATTTGCGCCATCGCGCACCTGCACACCCGGGCTCCTCTGCTGAGGCGGGGAGGGTGTAGAAGCCAGCAAGGCCGGAAGGCGGTGCCGCTTCTCCCATACAGGGGCATTTTTGGAAGCTGTTCTTCCTCATTCCTAGGCCTAGGGCGCGAGGGGAAGGGGGCTCCTTAGGGGCTTGCGCAATTCTGTTCTTTCCGTCTTCCCAGTCCCACTGCCCACCCAACGCACAAGCATGGACCTCCAGGTTCCCCTGGAAACCCCTGCAGCCCCCACGGTTCCTAGCCCCACCGCTTCAGTGCTGCTGCGCATGGGGGCCAACAGCAAAGCCTTAGCTTTGCCACCTCCCTCAGGCCTCCCTTCACTCCTAAAAGCCTCCCCCCCTCTCTGCCCCTCTGCTTCTGATGTCCTCCCTTCCAACATCATGGGTGACGTGCCAACAGAGCTCCAATATCATCTCCTGGGAGGGACCTGTCTTGACTGCCAACCAGAGCACCCTCTTCCCCATCACTCGCCCCTTGGCCCCTCCTACATCTCATCAGGACTTTCGGGCACCCGGGCAGGTGCTGGGTCTGACTGTAGGTGGCAGCCTCGCTCAGCCTCACTTGCCTTGTTCGACAGGCTCACTATATGCTTCATGCATTTCAGTGCATTGGATGTCATTGGGCACTGTTGACATTTGGGGCTGAATAATTCTTTGTTGTGGGGCAGATCTGGGCACTGCAGATGTTTATCAGTGGCCTCTACCCACCCGATTCCTCCTTCCCCCACACCTTACTCAGCTTCCTGGGGGACAGCATCATCACTGCTCTAGGTTGAGGGAGGCTTTCTGAAGCAGTCATGGTTTTTCTGCGCACTTTTGCTCCTGCTGAGGTTGGAGAGAAAAAAAGCAGAGACAAAAGAGACAGGTGAGTCAAGACCTAGAGGCAGGAACTCAGGGATCCCTTCAGCAGCTTAGAAACTTAGCTCACCAAGAGCAGGTCAGCCTTGGCAGCTGGGGGTGGCCACCGGACTCCCCCTCTTTCCTTTCAGGGATGATCTTCCCTCCTCCTGAAAACCCTTCAGGGCTTCCCTACTGCCATCATGGCAAAGCTGCATGGCTCAGTCTGGCTCACCCATCATCAGCAGCTGGGCCCCTGCCCACACCCTCCATCCCTCTCTCACCCACGCTGGTCATTTTGCCAGCCCCCCCAACCCCCTCCCTTGAGCTCAAAGCCACTGTTTGCATGTTGCTCTCAGGTACCTGTCCTTCCCCCTGCACCCCAGGCTCCTCCCTTCTACTCCTCAGGGTCCGTTTGGCAGGCATGTCCCTGGCTAGGCATCGGCTTGGCTACAACTCCCTCTTCTTGCATTAGTTGCAGGCTTTAAACCTTAAAAATAAAGCTTCCAGTTATTTTGCCAACAAAAAATGGGTTTATTCTGGAAAAGCAGAGAATGGCAATTCGGGGAAGGGAAGATGGGGCAAAACCATAGGCAAGTCTGGAGAGAACAAAGGAACGGAATACTCTTTCATAGAGGAGAGAGGGCAATTGGGAAGGAACGGTTATGAACAAAGAAGTCCTTTGAAATAAACAGGGAGTCTGAAGTATAGTGGCTGAGTTGCGACACTCTCCTTCCCTGGGCGTTGGTGGAGGAGGAGAAAAACCTCCTACTGGGGTACTGAGGCAGCTAAAGCAGCCCAGCCTTGCAGGAAGCTCCTCTTCCTGTTGGGTGTGAGAGCGCCCCCTGCTGGCCTCCTGACTCCATTTCTAAACCACTTTCCATTCATTTTATTTATTTATTTATTTATTTATTTATTTATCTATCTATCTATCTAGGTCATTTTTAAAATTTTTTTTTATTATTATTCGTTTCTTATGTTAGTCACCACACAGTACGTTATTAGTTTTTGATGTAGTGTTCCGTGATTCATCGTTTGAATATAACTCGCAGTGCTCCATGCAACATTATTAATTTTCACATTGGTGACCCTGCCTGCCAAGCCCCAGCCAGCTGCCCTGTTCCCCACACTGCCTTTTAATGTGTCCTTATTGAATGAAGGAGGGAGCGAGCACGTATGACGTGGGAACCTTGACCCTCTGGCTCTAGGCTGCTGGCTGTGGGTTTGAGATGCAACTTCTGGGCCTGCCCTGACCCCTGAATCACCGTGGACCAAACCCAGCCCTTGCCCAGCATCCTGACTCCTGCTTTCCATGCAGACATCCCTTCGATGTTCCATTCTCTCCTCTGTTGTGATACCAACTGCCCAATGTGCAGTGTTCTCCCAAGAGCATCTGTACCCAGGTACCACATTGGACCCAGATTCTCAGCAATCAGCCTCCCGCCAGGCATTGTGCATCAGGGGAAACAGTGCAACTGAGCAGGAGGCACAGTCTTGCCTCATGGACAGGTGCACACACCAGTCAACACTGTCCATGAGGCAAGACTGTGCCTGCTGCTCAGTTGCACACACCAGTCAACACTGGCGACATGCTGCCAGCAAACTCGGGGCAGGAGAAGGTCCCTAACCCTAACCCTCCCCACCAGGAGTCAGTACCATGCTCAGCCCATTTGGGGAATAATCCTGTTGATTCTATCTGCTCCTACCCAGGGAGCAGGACAGGGAGAAAGGAGTACCTTGGTACCACCAGCTGTGGCACCTGTCACTGTCCTGATAATGGAGAAGGCTCATGACCATCCGTATCACATATTCTTTTGGCAAAATGATTGAGCACATGAAATGCCCACAGTCTAACGGTCCCATGCATCTCCCCCAACATGCCAGGCATCTCCACTCCTGCTCTGACTCAGGAAATACCAGAGTGGAATCTAAGCCAAAACAAAGTTGACAAGGTCAAGGCTAGGTCCAGGCAAAACTCACAGATGAGGTAGCCATTGTCAGGCGGTGGTCAGTGGCAGGGCCCATCCTGGCACCAGCACCCTAGCCACCTGGGACAATCCCTAGGCTTACTCAGTCCAGCCTCATGCAGGTGGAAGATCACATTGGATTCATCACCTCACGCCTTACAGTAAAACATTCATTCTGTAACCTATGGCTCAAAAGCGAAGGATTCAAAGATGGTGGCAGCAAAACAGTGGAGTAGGGAGCCCCCAGGAAGTCATCTCCCCAATGAATGAACAACTGAACTGTCTCAGGCAACTATTTTGGGACTCTGGAGCCTAGTAAACCACTTGCAGTCTCCAGGGGACAGGTGGATGAAGAAGCTGGTAAATTTCAGTCCATTTCAGTCAATTTCCACCTTCTTTGCAGCATCTACCAACGCCTCAGCCAGGGGCAAACAGCCTTGGAGACAGTGACGAGTAATTCCGGCTCCTGGCAGCACGATTCACAATAACCAAAATGTGGAAGCAAGCCAAGTGTCCACTGATGAGCGAAAGAGAAACAAAGTACAGCACATTCACACAGTGGGGTGTTACTTGGCCAGAAAAAGGAAATAGAGTACTGATGCATGTTAGAAACTTAGAAAACACTATGCTAGGTGAAAGAAGCCAGATGCAAGGGCCATGGGTTATGTGATTCTATTTACATGAAGTGTCCGAATAGGCAAGTCTATAGAGACCACAAGTAAATTAGTGGTTGCTACTAATAGGTATGGACTTTGGGTATGAAAGGTTCCCGATCTCGATAGTGGTGATGTTTGCTCAACCTGGCAAATTATATTAAAAACCATTAAGCTGAACCCTTGAAATGGGTGAGTTGTATAGTACGCAAATTGTTATAAAAGGGAAAGTGTTCACAGGGCATTTGCTTCAAGGAAGCCTGTGAGCTGGGGAGAGGGCACAGAAGCAGGACACATGGTGGTTGGTGAGATGGTCCGCTCACCTCCAGACTGAGGCAGGGTGGGGCTGAGCATCACCGTGCACCAGGTCCCCAGGGCGGTTGATCTACCCTTCAGTGTCCCTGCAGAGACGAGGCTGGCCCTCAAGAAGCCAGCTGAATATGTACATAAATAAAACAACTGAGTTTTTCACAGGTGTTCAGCCAATGCTAAGACACCAATTCTGCTGGGAATGGTGGCTGGCATATTTTGAAGGAAGGAAGGCCCCCGGTCCAGAGATCCTGGTGGGAGTTTGCGTGGGGGCAGAGGGCTGGGCTCCTGTCCTCCAGCTCTGAAGACGGAGATGGATCCAAGAGGGCCAGACTTCAGTGGATTCAGTCATGTGGCAGTCACCTGCTGATCACCCCGCCCCATCAAGTTTGAGCCAGCCAGCAGGTCCAGGGGTTCCCCGGGGAGGAACCAGCCAGGAGACAGACCTTAGCAGGCAGCCTGCCCAGCCATCACAGGACACTTACAGACCCCCCTTTTGCTGCAGTCATGTGCCATCTCTCTTCCCCGACAGCCCTCCCTCTGAACTCCTCCTGTGTCTTGTCTCATATGGATACTCAGTAAAATATTTGTTTTCACTTCAGCCATGAATTTGACATTGGAACTCTGTCAAAGTTATGATTTTGCTGCATGCCTCTTACCCATATTTCCTGAAACATCCGTCTACCCAAATCGTGGCCCCCGCATCAGAATTCAGTCTGATTTACTGCATTTCGCCACTTGCTCTGTACCCATTTTTACTGATATATTTGCTCTGTCTGCTCGCAGAGGAATTCATTCACATTTGTTTAATTTGGGGCTTGTTTTCCCGTTATCGGCCTGCACCAAACACAGGCCAGTATTTGCTCCCCTGTCGTGTAAATTCCCTCATCGGCCCATTATCCCCTTATCCACTCCACGCCAGAATTCGCAGACTCTGCTTGAGCTTTGTTTGGCTAAGGGATGTTATTCATTGTTTTCAGAGCTAGTAAAACATGATTGTGTTTCCTGAAGTTAAGATTGTCTGCTGGATCCTTTGTACTGTGTTTATATGAACGCAGTCCCCTTCTGGCACACCTGCCATTTTGCTTGGTCACTTTCAATGCCTGCGTGAGAAAAGGCACTTGGATCCCAGCCGGGGAAGCAGGAATGTGGGAGCCCTAGAGGGGCATAGTCCTTGAGAGGGGGCCAAGGTCAGAGTACGCTCAGCCCCTGGCAGCAGAAGGGAAGCAAAAAAATGATAGGGTTGAGGCTGGATAAACATGTATGTCTTTGTGGTAAATGAAATAGAATTCTGCACATGAAGAAGGGGGGCGGGTTCCCGGCTCAGGATGCCTTAACAGGATAAAGTAGGTGTGCATGCCACAGGAAGACTGCAAATAACAGCAGTGGCCACCCCAGCTCCCATTATGACCCAGGCATAACCCTGCACCCGGAGGGCATGGATGACAGAGCTGGGCTGCAGCTCAACATCTAGGACCAGAGAGAGTCTGGGACTTCTCATGGGAAGTGAGAACAGGAACAGTACCCATCTGTACCCAACAGTACCCAACAGTACGCATGGGAACCGTACCCATCCCTTGGGGTCATTGCCAAGAGTCGATGGGCCAAGGAGTATTTAGCACAGGTCTGGCACCCACTAAGCTCCTGACAATCTAGACCCGTGTCTTTGCCACCTGTGTGGGGGCCTGAGAGGTGCAGGGAAGCCTCAGGAGACCAGGGTCCCCACAAGCTGGGTAGAGCTTCAGGGGAAAGCTCGCTGCTGCCTTGGAGAGATCAAGGCAGGGTTTGAAATTGAGCAGATTAGAGCTCAGGGGCCCCACGTGGAAGAGGATATTTGCTGCCGGCCCTAGACCTGAGGACAAGAAAGTGACAGAGCCCCCACCCTCAACAGGCTTCTTATATGGTGGCTGGTTGCCTGAGGGGAGGTGGCAGGTCACCAAGGACCTGGACCTTTGTGACAGGTTCTGGGCCAAGTCTTGGAGATGAAGCTATCCTAAGGAGTTTGACTTTGGCCTCCCTGCAGCCCTTTCTGAGGGGCCCCACACAGAGAGAGAAACTGTAGATCTGGGCAGGATGTCACAGACATGCCCCCATGGGTCCTGTGGGGTTGACCAGAAGCTGGTATACTCAGTGACACTGGGCCAGCCAGACCCTCTCAGCTTCAGCCTGGTGATGGTGACCCCAGCTCAGGTGGAGACTTCCCCAGGGAGTAGAGCCCTGGGGACACACTTGACCTCTCCCCCAAAGCCACGGGGCAGGATACAAAAAGACGCCTGTGGCAGGTTGCTCTGGTGGGTTTGTGCCTAAGCCCCGTCGGGGGGGTCTCCTGGGAGTGTGGTGGGACAGAAACAACCACTGATTACTTTACATATCTCTGTCTACCTTTTTTTTTTTTTTAAGATTTTTTTATTTATTTGTCAGAGAGAAGAGGGAGAGAGAGCGAGCACAGGCAGACAGAATGGCAGGGAGAGGCAGAGGGAGAAGCAGGCTCCCTGCTGAGCAAGGAGCCCAATGTGGGACTCGATCCCAGGACGCTGGGATCATGACCTGAGCTTAAGGCAGCTGTTTAACCAACTGAGCCACCCAGGCGTCCCTCTGTCTACCTTTTTTTATCCCAACAAGCATGTGTGACTTCTGTGATAAAATATATGTACTGTGCTTAAGTAACAGCCATAGAAAGAAAAAGCAAAGCAGTGGCTTCTGGCTGAAGTCCTAGACGCTCGTGAGAGGCTGGCCTGAGTCTGGATTACGTGACCAGACTTTCATAGCTTTGGATACTGGTAGAAATGGCCCTCGCCCAGCCAGCTGCCTCACATAAGTAGAATGTCTTACTCCCTGCCCATGGCGGTCTGTCCTCCCAAGGCAGGTGCCCCCTAGTGTACAGGGATAAGCTTTTCCTCTTTCCCCAGGGCCAGGCCTGGCTGTATATGCCAAGCTGGCAGGCAGCCGGGGCCTCAGTGCTGGCTGTGTTTCCTGGGAACCATACAGTGACTGGAGGGCTTCCTAGAGGCAACAGCTGAGTTGAGATGCGGAGGACTCTGGCTCGGTGAGGGAAAGCTGGAGCCTCAGGGGGTCACAGTGAAACTTGGAGATGGAGAAACTGGTACGCCCTCCACTACCACCAGCCAGACTCCACCTGAGCTGCCCCTCTAGGGAGCAGAGTGCCCCAGGGGGGTGGCTCACAGTCTCGGCTTTTGATTTTTGACCCTTTGCCATGGGTACCCCATACCCTTCTTCTCCCTCCAACCATGTAGGGATGAGCCCACCTCCAGCAGTCACCATCAGTCCCAGCTTCCAAACTAAGGGTGCCAAACAGACCTCTTGTGGTGCTCTGGGCATAGTGGGGAGGCAAGGGGCTCCCTACGCTGCCTCCCCAATAGGTGCATCAGGACTTTCACGAGGATCCCTGACACGGGGTCCCTGGATAAAGTAGGGATGGAAAGGAGTTGTACACAGCATGGCTGAGGCCTCTGATCCCGCCTGCTGCCCCAAGGGCTTCAGGCCTTCTGGAGGGCTGGCTCCTTGGCTGCATGGGAGGCATTTCACCCCAGGTCTGGCTGAGGGTCGCTCAGAGGCCAGGGCAGAGCAAGCCTGGCCCACTGGGTCCTTGGAGCGGGGGGTTGGGGTTGGTTTGGACCAGGGACTCATCCTGTACCCCCTGATAAAGATGGTTCAGGCCATCCCTAAATGTCACCACTGAGGGCGCCTGGGTGGCTCAGTTGGTTAAGCATCTGCCTTCAGCTCTGGTCGTGATCTCGGGGTCCTGGGATCGAGCCCCACATCAAGCTCCCAAGATCTACGCTGAGTCAACTTCTCCCTTGGCCTCTGCCTCTGCTCCTCCCTACTTGTGCTCTCATTCTGTCTCTATCCCTCAAAGGGATAAATAAAATCTTTAAAAAAAAATAAAATCAATGTCACCGCTGGGGTTAAAGGTCAAGGGGCATTGTGGGGCATCCTTTTGATGAGAACAAAAGGATGGGTGTCAGCCTTGTGGGCACGTGTCACTGATACACAGGGAGGGAACACCCTTACAAGGGAACTCGTGTGTCCGTAAAGGTGGTGGGAAGGGAGGAAGAACACAAGAACTAAGGAAGGCAAGACATGACCCTTTCTTTACAAAGGTAATAACACCATAAAATAACCCTACAGCTTGGTTTTTAACATGTGATCATTCAGATCAGTCGGAGATGTGGGGTCACCAGGCAGATCCCAAGCAGGTGCCCTTCAACCCAGGCTCTCTGTCCCTTATCTGTGATTGATTGGTTGGCTCTGTCCAGGATGTCTTTGGATGCTATTCAAGGCCTCTGGCTGATCTCTGGGAAACGCCCCAGTGCAGTCAGCACTTCTGCTCCCTGCAGAAGCCCGGCCACACCCAGTAGGTGGATGGGTTCTCCCAGGGTGGTTCACTGGCTGCCCCTTCTGCAGGGGCCCAGGGTCCGTGGAAAGGTTCTCAGGGCATGAGGAGCCCAGGCTGGTCTGGCACCCCCCTCTCCATCTGCACCCCACCCCCCGTAACCCCACCCTCCCCAACCCACCCTACCCCCGCTCCAATTCCTGCACTAGCGCATCTGAAGCCACGGTTAGTCTCCCAGCCCAACATCGATTTACATTCCTCACGCCAGCCACACTCTGATGTTGGTACACACTGTGCCTCCAGGTGCTGAGCGACAATGACCTTGGCCCCCTTGGCCCCAGCAGAGCACACGGCTGACGTCCACCTGTGCATCCGGGCACTCTCCCAAAGAGGCTGCAGCCAGCATCCACACATAAGACCCGTCCCGCTGGCAATCCATGTTAGACTCTGTTATCACAGAAACCAGAGCAGTTCCCCCCTACACCCACCATTAATGTTTAAACACACATGGGGCAGGAAGGGAAAGCAGGAGGGAAAGGGGAGGTAGAGGGAGGAGAACTGCGTCCCCGGCCAGCCCAGAGCCCGTCAGCTGGTGAGGTTGAAGGGAAAGCAGGAAGCCACGGTCCCACCCATGTCCTGTCAGGAGGCTGAACCTGGGGAGTGACGGTGCCCACCCCAGGCAAACTCCAGGGGCCAGGGGTGGGTCTGGAGGACTGGGGTGGGTGTCTTAGGGCAGTGTGGGGCTGTGAGGCACAGTGGGAAGGTCCCACCTCCGGGCCATAAGAAGGTCAGCCAAGAGGAGCCCTGGCAGAGACTGGCAGCCCAGAGGTTGTAGGGTAGCTAGTGGAGAAATATAATATAATTATAGATTATATAATAGATATATAATATATAGATATATAATATAATCTATAATTATATTATATTTCTATAGAGAGAGAAATATACAAACACACGGTTCTAAAACAGAGCCCTGAAGTACCACCCCACTTCAGCCTTAATCTCTATCCCACTTTCCAGGGACCTGGTACTGGACCATCCAGGCCTTACCCTCAGCCTCTCGGAGGCCTTGTCTTGCTTTGAACCCC
Organism: Mustela putorius furo; assembly: GCF_011764305.1. Classification (NCBI taxonomy): domain Eukaryota; kingdom Metazoa; phylum Chordata; class Mammalia; order Carnivora; family Mustelidae; genus Mustela; species Mustela putorius. The sequence goes on along the minus strand of NW_025422010.1, from coordinate 4,962,915 downwards.
CGCCAGATGTTTTGAAAATGCTCATTTCCTTTCTGATTATAGAACTAGCAGGTAGCTTTTTGTAGACATCTTGATAAATAGACGGAAAGGCAGTGGACACAACGGCATCGTCTGGGACCCCAGCACCCGAGGTGGGAAGCCAGAGCTGAAAAGCAGGGGTATCTCTCACCAATCTCTTTTCTTTGCAGGCATGACATACATGCATGCACACACATCGTGCATGGATGTGCACAGATCCACTCACACCTGCCTGTGCCCACCCGACACACTCACCCCACATCATGCATGTGCTCGCATGTGCACACGTACCTTCCTTTCTGGGACTTCCCACCCCTCCTGGCTCCCAGCTCCTGTGCTGCTGCTGCTTTCATAGCACCTTGTCCTCACGCGGACCTGCCTGCTACCCAGAACAAGCCACAGTGGGAGGGCGGCTCCTCCATTTAGACTGCAGCTCAAAGACCAAGAATGGGGAGCCATTGCACAGAGCAGACAAGGTGACTGTTTCCTGTCCCCAGGCTGCGGCCACTGAAGAGGTCCTCCTGCTGCTGCCTCTCTTCAGAGGGCACATGCCAGGTGGCCCCTGCGGTCTGCCAGAGAGAATCCATCCTGGTGCTCCTGGTGGGAGTGAGGCTGGGTACGGGGCTTAGCACAGGTTCCCAGCCCCCTCAGACCTCAGCAGTTCAACCCCATGCTGGCCCCCAGCAGGGCCTGGGCTCCAGCTTCAAGGATCCAGTCCCACCGTGGGTTGAGTCCCAAGCCTACAATGGCACAGCTGACCAGCAGAGGGCAGCAGAGGGTTATGTAGCCATCAGAGCAGAGAGCCCCCAGCCCGCCCCCAGCCCCACCCCTGCCCACTGGGACCTTGCCCTTCCTCCGCCACCCCTAGACCCTGACCCATGGCTGCAGGGAGATGTCAAAGCTCACCTTTCCTTATCCCCATCCCAGGCAAGCTGTTAGCCTGGGGACTACCTCCCCTTTAGGCCGTTCTGCTGCCTGCCTCCAGCACCAGGCTCTTGGGATCCTTTCTCCACTGCCTCGCTCCCCCATCCCATACACACATATGCACACAATACGTATGTGTTGTGTAGATATGTGTCGCTCACACAATGCACGAATCACCCTCCTGGACACTGTCCTGGCCAAGCCTGGAGCCCCACTCAGGGTTTTCCTTCTCCACTCGTGAGCCCCAGAGGGTGGGCTGAGTCTCAGAATGTTTTAAGTGGTGCTCATGATATACACATCCCAGGGGCCCTACCGCCCAGCTAGGTTGCCGCTGCACCACACATCCCGAAGAATGTAACTTCCAAAGCCCAGAGACCTCGGCATGGCAGGTGAGCCGGTGGCACTCACAGTGGTGTTTATAGACAGACACCTGGTCCTCCCCCTTAGGCAGGGGCGCAACTTCGCAGAGCAGCCTCAGGGAGGGTGTTCCAGAATTTGCTGTTAACAGCCTCAAGCCCTCCTCCTCCCTGCTTCCACCACTGGCCCTGCCTCAGTCCCAGGCCCTTCCCTTCGATGTCCACCTTCTTTCTGTGGCAAACACATCCAGTGTCTTGGCCTTAACTAGGATCCACCACCAATACTAGCGAGGTCCATGGCCCTCTCTCTAGCCTGGCCACTCAAAGGACCCACCCCTGGGTTCAGTTGGCTCTGCACCTGACTCTTCTAAAACTAGCCCTGGCCCTGTCCTCCCTAGCCACTCAACAGCACTACTGGCCCTAAAGATATTTCCCCCCATTCTCCTTCAATCACCCCCTCTTCTGCCCCCCCCACACCCCCTCCACATTTGGTTGGCTTCTGTTCTGGACAGAAGCTTCTAACTGTCCTCCTGCCCCCACCTATGTCTGAGGAACTTCCCAGGGCCACCTGTTGCACTTAGAATGAACCTCAGCTGCCCCCCTGCCAACTGCATCAGCACCATCCCTTCCCTGCCTACAGCAGTTGGGATGTAGCCCTTTCCTGGTATGAGGACCAGGGCCTGGCTGGCTCAGCTCATCAGCACACACTTGTCCCTGCCATAGCAGTTGGTGCAGATCAGGTGACCCAAGACACTGTGTCCTGCCCTGGGTGTGGTGATGGTCCAGGTTGGTGCAATAAGAACGGAGCCCAGGGTGGCTACTGGATGGCTAGGTGAGAGATAGAGACTGAGGGTGACTGGGATGCGTTGGGCCCACAGGGCAACACAGCTGAGGGGAACCCAAGGAGCAGAGCTAATTAAGCAGAGCCTTGATCAAGCATCACCTGAAGCCCAACTTGCTGCAAATCCTCCCAGCTACATAAGCTTGCAAGTTCCTTTCACCATCCCACTCAGTTTGCCGTGAGTTTTCTGTTCTTTGGAGCCGAAGACTCACTGTGGATATATCATCACCATCCACTCCCCCGCTCCTGCCCCATCGCCCCTACTCCAGGACACAGCTTCCCTCTGCAGCAGGCCAAATGAGTTCCAACTCCACCTGCAACTTTTTGCAGTTTTTATTCCTGTCTGGAGTGTACCTGAAGACCCTACTGCCTCTATGCCCACTGTCCCCTGACTCTGGCCAGGATCTTTGCTCAGTGCTGGTCCCTCATTATTGATCTCTCACATCCCTTTCAAGTCAGAGGTGGCAAGGTTTGCCCTGGGTGAGCCACGCCCCCCAGGAGGTAGAGTGAGCTGGGGCATTATGCCCCCACCCTGGAGCCCTGGGGTTTGCAGTCAGAGGAACCCGCACCCATGCCAGGATTCACCACACTGGTCTTCTGTTTTCTTAGGGGCATGGGGGTGGGTGTTGTGACAGTTCAGGGGAATCATATTAGGGGCAGGGCACAAGCATTCCTTCTGTTTTGATAGGAAACTCGTGTTTTAGTTTTTCCTCTTCTGTTTCCCAACTAGGAGTGAGGAGGCCCAGGAGGGAGTGTGGCTGCTGGCCCTATTGACCTGCAGGATAAAATGCAAATATCCCCTTCACAGACAAGGGGTGGTTCTAGGCCATGGTGAGCTCTGGGTTAAGGACCACTGTAGATCTCAGAGAAAGAAGAGAGTCCCCAGGTATCTGCTCTGCCACACCTCAGTCGCCAAGAAATAGCCATCTCCCTAGGTTGACAGTGGTACACCAGGGCTTCCAATTAGCTGTGGGGCACAGCAAGCCACTGAATCCCAGAGTCCCATTTCGGGAGGACGCACGCCAGCGCTTGGTTCCACGGGCCCGCCTCGTTAAAAGCCTGTCTTCCCAATTATCTGCAGCCCGCTTGCCTTGGGGATAATTGGCTCCCCGCAGCTCTTTTCGAGGTCCTCTGCCTCCAGAGGAAACAGGGGAGGGGCGGGTTGGGTGGTGCCCACCTGAGAACAATCACATTGGCCCACAACGAGCCCCAGAGGTGCCCATTGGCCCTCAAAGGCCCAGTGCCAACCAATAGCGATGTCCATCCGGAAGTCATTGCATAGAAGAGGAGAATGCCCCCAACCCAGACCCTCAGGTCCAGACTCTGGAAGGACCCCTAACGTTCCCCCCATCCTGCTCCATTACCCAGGGGAGGCTGCCCCTCCACACCCCTCTGGCCGTATCCGCTGCCCAACCCCCAGTCCACACCCTCCTCCTCAAGGGCCCACAGCCCCACAGCACATTTTGTCCACCCTCATGAGCGCACACCAAGAGTTTACAACCCCCTACCCCCCCCCCCATGGAGAGCACCAGGGTGACGGGCCAGGCCAAATGTGCCTTGTGTGTGGTACTGGGTCTCTGGCTGGGCAGGTCAACAGAGCCGTGGCCTCGGCTGGGTCTCTGATGAGTTCAAGAAGCTGGTCAAACCTATGAGGTCCCTCTGAGAAAGGGTACAAACAAATCCCGAAGCCAGCCTCCCTCCTCAGGGTGTTGGGATTAATACCCTCACCCTACATGGGGTTCCTCGGCAAATGTTTGCAGAGTGACAGCCCATGGTGGTGAAAGAGCCTTGGGGTGCACCTGGGGGCCCAACCCAGACCCCTGATCCTGGTGACACCAGGATTTCAGTCAGCCCCGTGGAGTGAGGGCTTGGCAGGATGGTCACTTCAAGCCTTCTCCACAGGGAACAGGTCTAACCCAGCTTCACTTTGCTCCATCCAAAGCACAGTGTTTTCAAGGACAAGGGCATTTTGTAATGAAAGCATTTGATGAGTAACAGAAACAACTTCTCACTTGCAACAAATTGAATAGAGCCCCGCTGCAGGCTCTGTGTGCAGACAGAGGCCTCCTACCAGGCTCTGCTCCCGGGAGGGGGTAAGGGAACCTTGCTGTCCCCCCTGCCCTTGGTGCCAGCCTTGGTTCTCTTATCCTGTCGCTGGGCTTCCTGGACCCCTTCCTCTACTGTCCTCCTCCACGGCCCCTGCTGACTGGGGACTCTGGCTGGTGTGGGGCACTGGCCACGGTCGCCCAACAGCCGAGAGCATCTCCAGGCAGTGGCTTCCGGGAGGGTGGAAAGGAGGCAAGACGGCCCACCCTGGCAGCCTGTGAGCATCCTCTCTGGGGGTGGAGGTGTGAGGGGTCCGCAGCTGAACAAGAGCGACTCTGGCCACCCAGAGGCCAGCAGAGGTGTGGCGAGCCCTGGGTGGCTCTGATGGGGATACTCCCCACCACCGTATCTGTAGGTGGGCAGGGTTCCGGCCTCATCGCAGACATGGCAAGAGAAAACCCTCAGTGGGGATGGGAGAAGCGTGGATGGGATCTGGGGGGGGGGGGGGATTGACAGAGGGGACGCACTTGGTAGCCACAAGCCTTTTTGTCTGAGCATCAAGAGGAGCTGGGCTTGTCTGGGCTGGGGCCCTGCCATGGTGGGCAGTGGCTCAACTGGTATACACCATTTGTTGCCACCAGCAGTGTGGTTTGGGGAACCAAACCTCTAGGCTCCCTGGGCTGTAGGATCCCATCTTTGGAATGAAGAGGCGGGTGCTCTTCCAGACACAGTGCCCATGGGGAGGATAGGCTCTGGGCTAGCTTCCCAGTCCACCTTGGCCATCCTCTTCCCCCTGTGTGCAGGTCTGTGCTCACTGAGCCTGTATCCCGAGGCCTGTCGGCTGCCTTCTCTTCTCCCTTTCTCTTTCATCCTGCCTGGTCCCCTGGAGCTCTCCCTCCCCTGCTTCATGGTTCAGACCCCAAAGTCAAACACATGAGAGACCAAACTGACCCACAGGAAGGGAGGCAGCCTAGCTCAGCGCAAAGGTGGGAGTGGAAAAGTGTTGTCTCCAAATGTGATGGAAAGAAACCGCTCCAAGTGCCTTAAATTGCCTGAGGCTGATGTCTGGGGAGACAGGAGTTGGGGAGAACACTGTGGAAGGTACCAAAAGCTTAGACGGGCCACATGGGTCTCAGGCTCCAGGCTCCAGGCTCCCCAAAGGACTTGCAGCTTCTCAGGAACCCTGACGCCAGGTCTCAGGCAGAGCATTTCCTACAAGTCCCTCTTAAGCTCCATGATTTGGCTTGTCAATAAGCTCTGAAGGCCGTGGGGGAGGGCACCCTCCTACCTCCCTCCCTCAGATCAAACCAGAAAATGTGTGCATGGCTCACCGTATGGTTGGTTTTGATTTCCAGTGTGGTTCCTCCGATTTCACAAGATAATACCCCAGCAGAGACATTTACAAGGAAAGGAAATGAGACTGTTGTCGGTGGGTATGGGGGGAGCATCTATGGGGTTATAACACTCATCTGAAGTAGTCAGGACCCAAGGTACCCTCCCGGTGCCCAGGACCTCTGATGCCCGCGGCATGGAGCCAGTGGCCAGGTGTGGGGGAAGGACAGGCAGCAGTGGGTAAATCTGCCTCCTCTCACTCCTGCCTTTCCAACACTGTCCTGACGCAGGGTCCTCACACTACCAGTTCTCCTGCTCTTATCTGGCTCCTTCTGATCTCTCTTCTGAGAGATCCTTCTTCAGTACCCACTAAAGCAGCCCTCCCACCCCCCAAGTTCTGTTTCTGTAGCATCCCATTCACTTGTATTTCCTCACTGCCTGCCCCTGCCCTAGCACCTGGCATGCACCTGCCCTAGCACATGTGCCCGATAGTGACTTCAGTGCAGTGGAGAGAGGGGCTCCCTTCCTCCTGGGGGACCTCTGGGGTCCTCTCTCAGGCTGCGTGCACAATGGACTCCATTTGCCCATATTCTGTCCTCCCAACAAGACAGAGTATCTCAGTGGTGCTGGGAGGGTGCTGGGTCAGGGGCCTGGCTATGGGGCGGAAAGCACAGCCTCAAGATCTTGGCCTAGCTATGGGTGTGGGCGCAGCCCAGCTCCCCGACGCTCCCACCCCATAAATAAAAGATTCCCTTCCTCCTTCTAGCTTTGCGCAGCCGCTGCCTGCTTGTTGGCCCGGCCCTTTGTGCCCACGCGTTGCCATGGAGACAGCAATTCAAAGGCCTGGCACTTCAAGGTTTCCCTCCTCTCCTGGTGGGCCGGGCTGGGGCAGGGGTAGCCGGAATGGTTGCGGATGCCCTCCCCTTTCTCTGTCCAGCTAGAGGCTCAGCTCTGACCGGGCTAGGGCACCCACTCCCTCTCGCTCTAGTGCAGGTGGCCGACTGGCCCACCCAGGAACAGGTGCGCTCCTACAGGGACCTTATTCAGAGTTGGCTATCATGGGGAACCTGAAGTATGCTGAGCCCCAGTGAGACCTTGCTCCCCTTGGTCTCTCTGCAGCTTGGCCTGGTGCTTGGCACCGGGTGCACATAGAGGGTGCAGCAACGTCACACAGTGGCAGCCCTGTGACTCCGGACGCGCCCTCCCCACCATCCAGCCCCATTTACCATCTGTACAGTGGGCTATTGTCTGCCTGGGCTTCCCCCAAGGATCCCCGAGGCTCTGGGACACAAGCCCGCAGAGACGCTGCCCCCTCCTCCATGCCCATAGTACAGGAGGGCCTGGGGCTGGCAGGGGGGCTGGGCTCCACAGGGCCCCTGATCCAGGACCAAGCCCATCCCTCCGCTCCTCCACGTTCCCTGTGGGAAGCCTGTCTCTGAGTCACCCCATCGAGAGCATAGCAGGGTCTTTGAGGCTCTCTCCCTTTCTCTACGTCCTGTGCATCACTCATACTTTTTATCTCCCCGCAATCCACCTTTAATCATCTCCTCTGACTCCTGCAACTAGAAAAATCCACAGCGGAATTTGCTGGTTGCAGCCACTCCCTCCCACCCACTCCGGCATGGCGAAGGGAGAGGCGGCCATTTGGGATTCACTGCCACTCAATGCAGCATTTGGGCACATCTGGGACGACTTAAATCCTCAGTTTCCTCTCCTGCATATGGAAGTGGCCGTCCACCCTTTAACAAATATCCACAGATGTGTGGGCCCAGGAACAGGATGCCCCATCTATTTGGGGAGACTCTAGCCCTTTGCTCCAATCCTGGAACTCTCGTGAGGGGGGCCAGCCATAGACCTTCCTCTTGCCCCCAAACCCAGGCAGGCTGGACCAACCAGGCACTTCCCTAGGAGTTTACAAATGGAGAGAAGGAAGCCAGAGAAAGGCAGAAGAGCTGGCTGTACCTTGGGCTAGCTGCCCTGGGCCTCGGCATTGCAACCATCTTCCTTGGCAAGGGGTAGGGACACAAACAGGCCTGGTTGTACAAGCTAGGGCCATGTGACAGGGGACAGCAGAAGGTGGGCAGCTTTCCTAGAGGCTGTCCCAGCACGGCAGCCAGGCAACCCTCCGTGTTTTACCTTAACCTCCTAGGAGTAGGTTCCCACTCCTGGAAGGAATTAGGGATGGTTGGATGTCCCTTTGCAATACAGAGTCCCCTCATGACCAGACAGTGTCCAAAACGCAAGTTCAAGGTGTCTGATGACACCACTGGGCCCAATTCTATCAGACAGGAGGACACAGCCATCTCCAGGCACTGTCTGCTAGCGTCTTGGGTCCAAAAATGGGTGTTTAAGTGGACACGGATGCCTCAGGGCTGGGTCAGAGCTCCAGACTCCATAGAGAGAAAGAAGGTATGCAGCTGCCAACTTCTCGACCTGAGTCTGAGTCTTGGACTCTGTTCCTCGGAGGCTCTGCTGCGATTGAAATGGTTGCCCCCCCCCCAATTTATAGGTTGAAATCTTAACCCCACAGATGATGGTACTAGGAGGTGAGGCCTTTGGGAGGTGTTTAAGCCAAGAGGGTGGAGCTCTAACGGATAGGATTAGTGACCTTTTTTTTTTTTTTAAGATTTTATTTATTTATTCGACAGAGATATAGCACAAGTAGGCAGAGAAGCAGGCAGAGGGAGAGGGAGAAGCAGGCTCTCTGCTGAGCAGGGAGCCCGATGTGGGGCTCAATCCCCGGACCCTGGGATCATGACTTAAGCTGAAGGCAGACACTTAACCGACTGAGCCACTCAGGCCCCCCGATTAGTGACCTTATAAAAGAAGCTCCAGAGAGGTCCCTTACCCTTTCTGCCGTGGGAGGACACAGGAAGCCTATGACCCAGAAAAGGGTTCTCACCCGACAGGGCTAACACCTGATTTCAGACTTCAGCCTCCAAAACTGTGATCAATAAATTTATGCTGTTTATAAACCAGCGGTGTTTTGTTATAGGAGCCTGATGAACTGCGACAGGCTCGGTATTCCTTCTCCACAGCAAAAGCCTCCAGTGGGCCCGAGCCCGGGCCCCAGGACGTGTCTAGAAGGGATGTGGCTGAGTCAGACTCTCGGGACCTCTGGTGTGGTCCATCCCAGGGCCTGGAACAAAGCAGGTCATTAAAAGAGCTAAGCCTTTCCCCACCCTCACCCCCTAGTGCTCCATCATTCCCGAACATGAGCTATCACCAAGGCTAATCTGGGCTCCCCAGACCAATGAGCAGAACCCCTCTTGGCCCCACCTTGCGTAGGCATGGTTGGCTGAGCCCGCCTGTCCAGGAGCCACCTCCCCTCTTGCTTCAAGGGAGCTAAAGGGGTGCCTGTTCCACCCACATCACTCAGTCAGGAAGGGTTAAGGCTACAGTGTAGGGGGGTTGAACCCAGCCTGTCCGAACGTCAGGACTGGGGGTCTCCCAGCACATTCTACTTTCCTCAGAAGACATGGAAGGAGGCCAGAGAGTCTGGAAGACACCATCACAGCCCGCAAGAGAGAGCCGGCTGGGTCTGAGTCCACTGCCCACTTGCGCCCTACCCCCACCCAGGAGCTCAGAAGGGGCCACCCCCTCCTTCAGCCATCTGCGAAGCGGCTGACCTCAGCCCACCAGGAAAGGGGATGGAGAGGGGACCTCTGGAGAGTAAAAGCCAGATAGCTCAGAACTCACTTTCATGTCCAACAGTGTGGAATGGATGGACGGATTCTACCCATGGGGCCTACCCACCGCCAGGAAGTGCAGTTCAGAGAGGGTCCCAGGCAGGACAGGTGTTGAGGAGAGGGGGGCAAAGGAAGGTGCTATGGGACTAGGCTCCACAGGGAGAAAAAATGGGCACATACAAACCACCTGAGCCACAGTCTGGGTCACCACTGGAGGGAGTGTGATCTCACTGCTCTCTTCTGTGTATCCCAGATTTTTTGCTAACAGACCTTTATATATATATATATATATATATATATATATATATATATATATATATACTTTTATTTTAGAACAGTTTTATATTTATAGAAAAATTGGGAAGATAGTCCAGGGAGATCCCATATACCACACACCCAGTTTTATCTATTGTTAACATCTTATGTTAGGATCTGTAATTGATGAACCAATGTTAATATGTGATTATCAGCCAAAGCCCATCCTTTATTCCTATTTCCTTAGCTTTTACTGATGTCCTCTTTCTATTCCATGATCTGCCTGAGTTTTAGTCACTGAAACTCCCCAAGAGCGAAGGAACATGGAAGTGTGGTTGGCTAGGGGGTCCTCCAGCTCTTACCTCCCCAAGCACCCACCCCATCCCCCTCCCCAGGGCCACAGGCATCTCAGCCTCCCCAAGAGGCAGGCCTAGACAAAATAAAGAAAGAGACTCACCGCACATCTGGTTTGGTGCCCTTCCCCACTCCTTACTCCCAGGGCCTCAGTTTCTTCATCTGTGACATGGGCCCAGGCTGCTGTCACATCCCCACCCTGCTGCGGCAGGCAGCAGAGCCTTCCTTCTGATTTTGGCTGTGGCCAAATACTTTTGGGGGCTGGATTCCCCACTTCCAAGAGTCTGGGTCCCCCAGATATGGTGTCCCTGTCCTGGGGCTTGGGAGAGGGGGGCGCACCCAGCCTGCTCCTCGCAGGGCCACACAGGAGGTGTGTGTTTCCTCACCTGGCAGGTGGAGTAGCTCCTGGAGGTACCTCCCCCAGTTCTTACTCCCCCCAACCAGTGCCGCCATCCTCCCACCTCCAGCTCAGCCTCCACTGAACAGGTGACCTTTTCCACAGAAAGCTCTGCCAGGACAAGACAAGCTGGTAAGTTATGGGGCAGAGGAGATCCACATGCTCTGCTTCGGCAAGAGCGGCTCTCCCATCTCTGGTCCCAGAAGCTCAGCCCTAGGGCTGTCCAGAGCTCCAGCTTCTCAGGCACTCCCCCCAACCTTGGACATGAGTAGATAAAGGGTGGCCATGTGGATCCCTGCAGAATGGACAACTCAGGCTTCGCCAGCTGGCTCGGTGCTTAGGAGCTAGCAATCCGACTCTTCCAAGCAGCCCTCCCTAGGTCACTGTCCCCTTCTCCCAACTGATCTGTACCTCTAGACATCCCTAGGTAGGCCCTGCAAAATCAGGGACTCTTGACCTGTTTGGGGACACCTGCCCCTCAGGGGTGCTGTTCCCCTCCACGTTCCACTCCTCTTGTCCTCCCTTTTCCTGTTAATTCTCCCTCATATGAAATAGGTCTCAGCCCATTTTGCCATCAGAGAAACTGAGGCTAGGAGGGACAGGGACTGTTCAGGGACACGCGGCCAGTCTGTGGGATGCCTGGGATTTGCTGGCCACCACCCAGCCACCCAGCTGGGGCTGATAATGTGATATGGGCGAGGAGAAGCACCGAGGGCTGGAGGACCCAACAAGGAGGAGCACCGAGGGCTAGAGGCCAAGCAGGGCAACCCCATGTGAATGTGGTACTGCTCCCCAGAAGCAAAACAAGAGACCAACTAATGCAGGCCTCTGCCAGCACAGCACCAAATGAAGACAAAGGGGGAGCACATGCCTATAGGTGCTTTTCAGCAGCTCCCCACGTGTGGGACAGCCAGGAGAGCCCCTGCCTGCTGCCTTGTCCGGATTGGTACACAAGAGGAGATGGTGTCATTTGTTTTATTTTAAAATAATGCTTTATTTCCTATTTTGGATCCCCCGGCCTGTGATATGGAATAAAAGGAGCACAAAGAAGCATCTCCCTCCCTCCCCATCTCCAGTCACCTGATACCCTCAGCCCTGCCTTCAGGTGTCCCCTCGCTTCCCTGCACCAGCAATAAAAGTGGGTGTCCTCCTCATCACTCCCAGAGCCCTACCTGCAAATGTCCTCTCCCTCACCACCTCCAGTCATACATAGAGGTGTCCCCTCGCTCATCCCCCCAGCCATACATACAGTTGTCTCCTCCCTCCTAACAGTAGCTGCAGGAGCCCCCCTCACCAGAGCCAGTACCCCACCTTGATGAACTCGCTGCCCCATCAGGGGGATGGGGTAACAGCATCTCGCTGTAATTTAAATTTGCATCTTTCTCATTCCAAGTGAAGTTGAGCCTGTCTTTTGGGTTCATTTCAGGTCTTGGCCCATTTTTCTCTTGGGTAGTTGGTCTTTTTCTTACTGATTTGTAAAAATTTGTTACAGCGAACAGTGGCCCTTTGAGAAATGAGTTGCCTGTATTCCCGGTTTCTTGTTTATCTTTTTATTCTGTGCCCCCTGCCAGGCATCTGCCTTTTATTTTCATGAGAGTGAATATATCCATCTTTTATTTTATGGCTTCTAGGTTTTGCGTAATTCTTAGAATGATTCAAAATTACAGACTTTTTTAAATCCTTCTAGTAGTTTTACAGTTTTGTTTCTCCTTTTAAAGCTTTGATCCATTTGGAACTATTTTAGTGTCAAGGAGTGAGGTAGATTTCCCCCAAATGTCTATGTTTAGTTGTCCCAAGACCCTATATTTATATTATGCATTTTGAACTAGTTATTGAATTATCCATTGTTTTCTCCTGGATTTCACCTGCTCCCTTCTCATATTTGCACCAGAGTCTCTTGCTGGATTTTCTTTCCTGTCATCTGACTGTCCATGGGCTGTGTTAATTATTGTGGTTCTAGAACATATTTTAGGATCCCACATGGCTGGTCTACCTCGGTTAGCTTATTTTTAAATTTTTTCCTGGGTTTCTTTGCTCACATATTCTTTCATGTGAACTTCAGAATTGCTTTGGCAGGGCCTCTTGATTTATTCAGAGAACAAGCAGTTAGGACTTCAGCAAAGCCAGAGGAAACGCAGCACCCAGGGACCAGCACGGGCTTCTTCGAGCTGACCTGTGCACGCCCCCCGCCCCCGGGGCCGACCACGCCCCGGGGTGGAGTGCGCAAGCGCAGTGCTGTCCAGGGTGCTGGGCTGTGGTTCGGCCCCTGGCCTTGGAAGGAGAGTGTCTCAACAGAAGAGCAGAGGCCCAGGACCTAAAATCTGGATGTCCTCACTTGCCTATGGAAAGGGAGTTAGTCGTGGGGTTCTTTGGGCCCAAATGTGAGTCGTTCTGTCACATGTCCCTGAGCAGAGTCAGCCAGGTCCCATGGCCAGAGCAGGTGGGCAGCACTGGGCACAGAGGTCCAGGTGAGGATCCAGGCCTTTGGAAGGTGGCTCTGGTCACTCCACTGAACACTCATTCCAGAAAAGGCCTACGGGCAGGTGGGAGGCAGCAGCCAGTATACCCTCAGTATTAACTTGTGCATGCTCAGCCCAGAGCCTAGAGCCTGGGACCTGGGGCCTGGGCACTGATTGAAGCCTTCCAGGAACCTGCTCCCCAGGCTGGTCAAGAGTGGTGACTGGAGACTTGCATCCAGGACATGAGTAGCCCATGGTTCTACACCGAGGCCTCTCTTACCTGTTCCTCAGCTGCATCCCCTGGGGCCCAGTTTCAGTTTTCATAGTGGCTGACCTGGGAGAGCCTCACCTGGGAGAAACCAGCCACTTGGATGGGCTGGTGAGGCAACGGCACTGAGCAGGGGCTAAGCTGGGGTGAGTAGACCCCAGATGTTCTGATGTAGGCTGGAAAAGCGTCTCTGCGGCTGGCAACAAACCTCGGCCAGCCTGGACTGTCAGCAGGAATCCTGGCTAAAAATACCCCAGTCTCAGAGGCCCGCCTGCTGCCACTGCCTCAGAACCCCTCCTCACACCAGGCACCAACCCCTGTGCAAGACACTGGTGACGGGACCCATTGAACAGATGAGAAAACCTGGGCCCTGGGCCCGGTGAGCCCCAGCCCAATTCCCAGTCTCCAAGACCAGCCGTAGAGAACAAGCTCAGTGATGCAGAACAAAGCCTTTCTCCCTGGGGCTCAGTTTCCCTATGTGTATCTTGTGAGGGTGAGGAGAATGGGAATCTCGCTGAGCTATGAAGGTATCTGGAATTGACCTCCCAGTGTGCTGAGTGTGTGTTGAATGACTGAATTACTGAGCAAGAGAGCAGATGAAGGCATTGAAGGGAACAAGGTGAAGGGGTCCTCCATAGCACCCTATGGGTGGGAGTTCTGAGCTCTAAGGGGGGGCTGACACTTCTCTGCCCTCAAACACTCCATCTGGGAAATGGAGTACATCTGCTTGTCTGTGGATCATGGCAGCCCAGAGGAGGGGCTCAGGGAACCGTAGGTAGAGCAATAAAGGGCACTGAGTCTGAGTCCAACAGAAGACCCATCACTGTGGCCCCAGAATGGATCTGGATCTGTGATGCCTGCCTTGCCTTTCACTCCTTTCCACTCCAGCTGACAGCTGGTGCCACACCTAGTCCTGTCTTCCCCAGCCCCCAGGTCCCTTCACCAGGTGTACCCCCGGCCCGGTTTTGACCACCTCCTGGGCTCCTAGTGTGAACAGTGCATCCCAATTTAGATGTCACTGTTCGGTGGGTGGCTCTGGAAGGATCCACATTCCCTGCAGGGGTGGAAGAGGGGATGAATCAAATGCTGATGCTTTGTGCACAGCCTGGGTACCCTATCTTCCAGAACTTTGCCCCACATGAGACTTTGGGTCCTCAGGGACCAGAAGTCTTTTACTCATCCCTAGCTGAGAGACCACCAATCTGCTGTACCTGCTAGGAGGAGACCCTGAGTTCACTCTTCAGTGACCACCAGGGAGCTCTGCGATTTTATTTCTCCCTTTGGAAGCCAGGAGACTGGGAAAATCTAGCCTTGGGAGCCAAGTGCCATCAATATATGTCCCAATCACCCTGAGTCTCCTGCCCTCTTCAGGCTCAGGCTCCTATCCTGGAGTCTGGCCACAGGAGTTCCGGGTCAGCCGCAAGGGGCAGAGCAAGGTAGTGTGGTGAGAGTCACCACTGTGCAATATATATGCTTCACCTGCAATCCCCAGCAGCCTTCTGGAGGTCAGGGTGCACATGGCTTAAGGGGCACACCTAGCATGAAAGAATCTGGGGCTCTGTCCTTTAGGAGGAAGCCCCTGTTCAATGCAGAGGTTGGAGGTATTTTGAGATGAGAAGACTGGTGGGATACCTTGGAATGCTGCCAGGGGTCAGGCTGTCATCCCCTTCCCTATAATGGTTCCAATTGCTTTAATGAATAAGAGATGAGGAAGCAGATTAATTATGGCATAATATGCACCAAAGTTGGGTAGAGGGACTCCTCAGGGGTGCAGGGCTGATGACAGAAGACCAAGACACCCCCTGAAGCCATGAGGTTGGGGATGGTAAGGGGCTTATTGGGAAAGCAGTGACTTTGGGCAAAGGTGGCTTTGGGAGGGGCTTCCAGAAGGTGGGTCAACCTAAACTCCCCTGACCTCTGTTTTCCTGTCTATAAAATGGGTAGTGGTGGTGGTGTCTCCACCACAGGACAGAATGGAACGATGCACTTAGCTGGCTTGGCATAGAGTCATCTCAGGCCTTAGGCAGGCAGCCACCCTCTGTGGTGCCAGCAGATGGCAGGCTGGTGCCCCCCAGCTCCCTGGCACTGGGACCATATTCCCAGCCGCCCACTCAGAGTGCCAGGAAGGGTCACATTGGAGCAGCGCCTGGATGGCAGGCACAGGTTTGCTGCAGGAACTTTGAGCTTCCTTCCAGGTCTCTCTTTGCACTGCCCTAGGGTGGCCCAGAATGTGTGCAACAGAGGCCATGTCCCTTGCCTCCCCACCCACTCCCTGGGAAGACACTGGAGTAGAATGCCTGTAGCTCCCCCTCTGGGCTGCCCAAGCAAAGCCACCACAGGCCTGTCTCTCCAGGATAGAAACAGGCTTCTAGGGTGCCTGGGTGGCTCAGTCATTCAGTGTCTGCCTTCAGCTTGGGTTATAATCCTAGGGTCCTGGGATTGAGCCCTGCTTTGGGCTTCCTGCTCTGCAGGAAGCCTGCTTCTCCCTCTCCCACTCCCCTGCTTGTGTTTCCTCTCTCGCTGTCTCTCTGTCAAATGAATAAATAAATTTTTTTTAAAAGAAAGAAAGAAAGAAAAAAGAAACAGGCTTCTGGGAGCCTGTGGAAGCAGCAGCCTTCTAAGGAGTTGAATTGTGTCCCTGTCAACACAGGACCAGCCACAGCAGAAGGGTCCCCGTGTCCAAGTTGGATTTTATGAGTAAACGAGGAGGTCTGAGTGAAAATCCCACACTGTCCATTAGGGTCCCGATCAACCCTCTCATGGGATAGAAATGGACAAATGAGTGACAGCGACCAGGTGACCTAGCCCAGGAAGCATCAGCATCTGCCTTGCCTACAGACTGCACTGAGCCCAGAGAGGCCAAGGGGCTGGCCCAAGGTCACACAGCTAGGAGAACTTTCTCATGCTTGACATGCTGATGGCGAAGGCCGGTCCCCAGGATGGTGGTGGTGATGAGGTCGCCACACAGCAGTACCAGGTCTCACTGGTGCGGTGTGGTGGGCTGGCAGAGCTAGCAGAAGGCCATAACCTACATGTGATATATCTAAGGGGAGCAATGGCGGGCAGAAGCCCAGCTCAGGTAGGAGTGACAGGTCTGTGTAGCCTAGAGAGCAGAGCTATAGTCCTCAGACCATGCCTATTCTTGGTCCCCAGGGCTATGTGTCCAGAAAGCCTAGGAAACTCAGATCACTGGGACCCAAGTGGCCTGTCATCTTGGCACCCCTGCTGGACCTTCCAGGAACTGATCGGTGTAGACTACGTTAAATAAAGGGGCAGTGTGTGGCCAAACTCTTCCCACAGGCTCTCTGGCTTCTGCCATGGGGGTTGCCCTCAGGGCTGGCTGCAGCCCCTGTCAGCCCTCCCCGCTGACTCCTCACCAACTGTCATGTGCCCTCTCTCTCTCTCGCCTTTGGGCCCTGGGTGATAATGGCTCCCCATCTGCTCTCCTGGGAAGTGTGCACTGTACCTCCTGCTGTCCCACACCTGCCCACGTCCTGATAATTGTGCCTTACCAAACCTTTCCCACATCTCCAGCCTGAGGAGTGAGCCTTATCTTGCTGGAGGCTGAATGACTGCCACCCAGCCCTGTTCAGCAGCCTCTCTACCTGCCTTCAGCCCCCTCAGGACTGGCCCACACCTACCCACCCCAGCAAACATCTGCAGCCAACACCCAGGAGCCATCCCACAGGTCTGGTTGCCCACAAGGAAGGTGCTGCCCAAGGTACTGACTGGGAGCCCAGGAAACCTGTCCTATGTCCCACAGGGTGGGCTTTCACTGCACAGACCTGTGGGCAGGTGGGAGGCCCAGGTGCCAGCTCAGAGCAGCCAGAAACATCCGGGCTTGGCAGCTGGAGAGGCTCCTGGTGCCAGAATCCTCCATACGGCGACACTGGCTCCCTGTTCCCTCCTATGTGCACTTGTGCCCCAGAATGACTGTCCCCAACTGCCCTCAGGAGGAGACTTTGAAATTACAGGAAAATGGGGTCACAATCTTCAGCAGCGGTGGGCCAGCCTGGGGTCCTGGATCATTATAGCCACCAAGGAGCCTGAGATTCTGATCCACACTAGCTCAGACCTCAGACTGATGGCCAGTGCCACATGACTCTTCATTTGGTCTAAGGTGGCCTTGTGGAGAGAACTTTCCCTGATCTGGGAGCTGCTGCATGCAAGGACCCCAGAGGAAGGGTGCTAGCACAGGGACAACTCTCAGCCCCTGGCTGGCTCTGTGAGTTTGGCCTCAGCTTCCCCACTTGTACAATGGGGGACACACCGCCTGTGTGGCTGTGGCAAGGATTCACTGGTGGCAATCTGCACCCAGCACCCACTGGAGAGGCGACTGTGGGTACATGGCTGGGGGCAGGAGCAAGTGCACAGATACTGGAGTAGTCTGAGCTCCACCTCACCACCTGTTGTGTCTGGGAATTAAAGATACTCTAAATGACCTGGTAAACCAAGGCAGGGATGAGAGCAACAGGGACAGAGCAGGCGAAGGTGTGGGCTGGGCTGCAGTGTGCCCTCAGGGATCTGGGCAGGGCAGCTTCTACTGGGGGCCAGCCCAGCATGGGCAACCCCATTGGTCTCCACCCCATGAAGTTGCCTGCAACACCATGCTCAGATGGGAGCACTGAGCTCAGGGTGTTACCTGCTTTCCCTTGGTGAGGCTGGCAGGCCACCAACCCAGCACTCTGCCGACCTCTCCTAATGCCACCTCTGTGGTCAGGAGGCTTGGTCTGGTAGGGAGGCAGAGTGCACTAGGATTTCTAGTGACCAGGTCTCTCGGATTCACGTCACCAGGTGACACTGGCTAGGATTCCCAGGGGGACCACCAAGTCCTTGGCCACCATGATATATTCACTGGGAAGGATCCAGAGCCTTCCCTGGACACAGGGTCCTACGGATTGGAACCAACTTTGCCAGCCAATCTCTTATCCACCTGACTCAGAGAGGCCCAGGCCAGGCTGATCAGCTCCCAGCACTCGCGGCCTAGTAGCTGGCTGTAGACTCCAGATGCACCCAGGAGCTTATCTGTGAGGCCAGATAGATCCCCTGAGGACAGGGACAGAGGGAAATCTGTGCAGGTGTGTGTGCGCAGAAGGGGCAGGTTCAGTGGTTTCTCTGGCCCTTGAGAGTGGGTTGGCTTTGTGGAGGGTAGGGGTACTAAGCAGGTGGGCTGGACAGGAATCTCCTGGACTTCCTCACTCCAAAGAAGGGAACAGTTGGTGTGCACCTGTGAGTAAGGTCAGGACTGTGACTGCGTCCCCTCCTTGGGTTGGTGCAGAGAGGGCTACAAAGACGTCTGTTGGGGGCTTCAGAAGTCTGTTGAGCTTAGAGTCTCAGTGTTCTATCTGAAAAATGGAGCAATCCTACTCCAGCAAAAGGTTGTTCTGCCGTTGGGCGGGGAGGCTCCAGAATTTAGTGAAGCGAGGAAGCAGAGGCAGAGGTGTGCCCCGATCCCTAAGCCTCGGGACAAAGTCATTACCGATGGCTGGACCTATCCGGGATCCCCACACGGGCCGCCACGCCCTCGGGCCCACGCCCTCGGGCCAGCGCCCCCAGCCGGCTACCGCTGGCGCCGCCATCCCCGCGGCCGCCTGCAGGGGCCGCCGCCTCTTCAGAAATGCGCCGCCTTTGTCTGGGGCCGCGCGGCGCCGGTGCACCGGGCGGGCTGAACGCCTCCTGCGGCCCGGCCTGCGTGCCCCGGGACCCCGCGCCGCCCACACTCCCTCCCCGGTTCCCCGCCCCGCACCCCTTAACGCACCCCGCCCGGCCCGCGCCCAGGTGAGCGCCCCGCCCGCCTCGAGGCCCCGCCCCGCCCCGCCCCCGCCCCGCCCCGGCCCGGCCGGCGGGGGGGACCGGGCGGATTCCTCGCGCGTCAAACCACATGATCCCATAAAACATTCATCCGCTCCCGGCCCGCGCCGCGAGCGCCCCGCCAGTCCGCGCCGCCGCCACCGCCCTCGCCCTCCGCGCCCGCGGCCCCGCCAGCCCAGCCGACCCGGGGAGTGGAGCGCGTCCAGCCTCGTCCCGCGGCCGGGCCGGGGCCGGGCCGGAGCGGCGGCGCCTGGATGCGGACCCGGCCGCGGGGAGACGGGCGCCGGCCCCGAAGCGACTTTCGGTCCCCGTCGCGCCCCGCCCGACCCCTAAGATGAAGAGGGCGTCCGCCGGAGGTGAGTGCCGTTCCGCACCCGAGCCGGGCCGGCGGGGTGGGGACGGTGGGGACGGCACCTCCCAGAGCCGCAGGGCCAGGCCGGGGCTTCCGAGGCAGGCATAAGGGTCACTGGGCGGCCGTGAGGGCCACCGCAGTGCCGCGCCGGGCTGGGGCCGCGAGCGCCCTGGCCCCGGGAGGGCGGAGCCCGCGGCAGCAAGAAAAGTTGCCGCTTCCCGGGAAAGTTGGCCGCGGCGGCGGGGCCAGGGATGGCGGGGCCGAGTGGCCCCGGACGCCCGATCGGGGCAGGGGTGGGGTCTGCCGGCTAGAAGGGCGGGGTCCATCGTCGGAGCGTCCCGGCCTCGAAGGGGTTAATGAGCAGGGTTGCAGAAACGTGGGTACCAAGCAGGGGTGGGGGTATCGGGTCGCTTCCACCCTTGCCCGGAGGACTCCGCTCAGGACCTCTGGTTTTTTCTGGGGTCAGGCCGCAGCAGGATGAGTGGGGGCGTTGGCGACCGTAGAGGGCGTGGGGGGCGGAGCTGACCCAGAGCTGCCCCCCCAGGGGGCTGGCTAGGTGGAGAAGAGGCCGCCTTAGCAGCCTCCACCCGCAGCCTGAGGACCCCGGGAGGGGGGGTGCTCAGATAAGAGGCTCCAGAAGTGATGGGGCTTGCAGCGTCCCCTCCCTGGCAGCCCTCATGGGACGCCTTCCGCTCCCTGCTGCGAGGCCCTGAAACAGGGGTCTGGGCGAGGGGGGTCGAGGGGAGGACCTCCTGGGTGGGAACTTGGGCATGCCCTGCCTGGAGAGTGCTCCTTTGGTGCCCACCCAGACCGCCCTGCTGATGTCCACCGTGCCGCAGGCGGCACACACGTTTCCTTGCACGTGCACGTGTCTACAAGGGCTGCACACTTGTACACCGCGTGTGCACATGCATGCCAGGCTGCCCCAGTGTGCACACACACACACATGCGCGTGCGCGTGCTGTGGACGCACATCCATGTCCTCGCCCCCGCCTGCACGCCCACAGCCACACATGCGTGCACATAGCATGCCTGCTGTGGTCCCCACACTTGGCACATGCTGGGGCCCCTTAGCGGACCCGCTTCCTTGCCTACATGCACATGTGTTGAGGGGGAGGCTCTGGGCAGCCAAAGCTCACAGATGGAGGGGTGAGAATCCGGCTACGGGAGCATGGCCCCCTCTGTCTGCCTTCTGCCCGTGTCCTGGGAGTCTCCCCTCCACAGCCCCTTGGGTCTTTGTGTGTGTGTGTGTGTGTGTGTGTGTGTGTCTATGCTTCTGCACGTGTGTGTCTCTGCACACATGCCCGTATGTGCCTGTGGTCACATCCCTGTGTGGGTCTTTGCCTCCAGGGTGGGTGCCCTCGTACACCCAGACAGACTGTGAGCAGGTTTTACCCAAATCCTTAGCAGCGGCACTAGGGGTGTGTGCCAGGGAGATAATTCAGGGCACCCAGCCCAAGTTGTGAGGCCAAAGGGCTCCCAGCCCCTCTTCCCCTGCCCCCTGGGCTGGAGCAATGGAGGCTGATGGGGGCAGGGACTCACCTGGGCAGGGAAGGCCCATTTCAAACCTGGAGGTCAACACAGTGACAAAGAGACCAGACCCTTCTTCTATGCTCTGTAGTCACTGCCACTAAGCCCAAGGGGAGTAGGTGTATGTCCACCCTGAGGTTGACCCAGGGTGACCTCAGGAAGGCCCTGCCCTCCGGGCTCAGTCTCTCCGTGGTAGGAGCCTTATCAGTAAGGGATTCTGTGTTAGGTCACCTGCCTCAGGTGTTGTATGGGGCTCAGGTGCTGTGTGGGGTACTGAGTAAGGGTGTGGGTGACCCACTCTCACTGCAGTGAGGAGGACATTGGGCCAGGGTCTTAGAGAGGTGGGGCCATCCTGACTGGTCCCCATCTGTGTCCTTGTCTAGAGAATGGAGACAAGTGGGTCATCCTTCTAGAATGTGTGGGGGTGAAACAGAGGGGTAGGCCAGAGGTTGGGCCCCATGGCCAGGTAGGCTAAGGGGCTGGCTGCTCCTCTCTTCTAAGCCAAACAAGGTGAGAGAGAAGCAAGCTCCAGGGGACAGACTGAGCCAGGTGGTGGTCAGCACACAACCACCTGGCAGAGGGCAGGGATCACAGAACTTCCTGGATTTGGGTCCTGGCACAGCCACCCGTTGTTGGTATGACCTTGGGTATGACAGTTCACCTCCGTGTGCCTCAGCCTTCTCACCCATGACACGGGCCAGGAATCAGGGTTCTGATGCCAGTGTTTTTGACTTCAAAATACCCAAAACGTCACCCCCCACCACCCCCCCACACACCACCACAGGCAGTGACTCCCACAAATGGAAGTCCTCCCAGAACTCTTGCACTGCCAACCGGACCTCTTTTCCACCTCTTTGCAGATGGGGAAACAAAGGCACATAGAGGTCATAGGGGTGTTGAAAGGTGTGACGGGCAGTTGGGGGGCAGGAAGTGAGAGCACTGCAAAAGGTGGGGGGTGGCCAGCCGTGTGCTTCCCAAGCGGCTCTGCCTCTCACCAGCAGGAAGCCTGCAGAACATCTGAGCCTCAGTTTCTCTATGTGAGGATTAACAGCCAGCTGGCTGTCCTGCAGTTGGGACTGGCCCTCTCCCTGTAGTCTCAGATGAAAGGTAGGGGAGAGGGCCCAGTGCGTCTCAGGAAGCAAGAGGGCTTATGGGAGTGTCTGTAGAAGAGCCCCACCTCAGGATATGCTAGGGCTCTGGAAGGCAGAAGAGGGAGTCTTGCTGTCTGAGGAACCTGAGGGCTGGCCCGAGACCCAGGTTTGCCTTTACTCATTGTGAGTGACAGACCACTGGGGGCTAGCCTCGTGCGGCCCTGGTTCCCCCATGCTCTCTGGACTCCAAGCTCCCTCTCCATCTGCTGCTCCCAGGCCAGGGGACTCGGGCTCACGGTGCTCCCGGTGGCCAGTGCTGCCTCTTGGCTCCAGCCCCTCCTTGCTCCCTGCCCCAGACCTAAATCCACCGCTTTGTGGCACGGATGCCCATGGCAGCTGGTGCAGCACCGGGAGGGTCCCGGCTGGTGGAGGCAGAAGGAACCCATCCCCCGGGGCTGCATTTCCTGCTCTTCTGGGCCTGTGGCCAGAGAGTCTCCACAGAGCCTCAGTCTGTGCAGCCGGAAAGGGGTTAGGAGAACAGGAGCACCAGGAAAGGAGTTCCACAATGAATAAGTGAATGGCTTTGAATGAGTGAAAGGGAGTGTGAGGGGAGCGGGTATGAGTGTGGCACTCCTGCCCCTGGGCCCTGCTGTGGGGCTCCTCCATGGGCTCTTGGCTGTGCCTGCCTAACGAGTTCTTGCCACCCCGCCCTCAGCCTGGTGGACCCTGACCTCTGACTGTGCCTGTCCCAGGGAGGGCTGCCTGTCCCTTGGTGGCTACCGAGGGCTTGGGCCTTAAGGTCCATAGGAGCCGGCCTGGCTGCCCATACCCCCCTACCCCATCCCTTCAGCCGTACTGGAGCACTGGCCCCTCAGCCCCCCACTTCCCCTCTCAAGGTAACCCCTCGAAAACACCCCTTGGTGTCCCCCAACCCTGTGACCCAGCTGCCCCATTCCAGACGTCTAGACATCCGTTCATTTACTCGTTCATTTGTCCCTAGCCTGTCAGACTCTATTTGGAGCCAGGCAAATACAGGGATGTGATCCTTGCCCTCCTGAGTTGATAGGATCAAATGCTTTAAAGGACAGGTGGTCCCAGAGCCAAAAACAGAAGCCCAGCCAGAGGGTGGGCACGCTGTCCACACACCCTGCTTCTCCACGAACCGTCACCGGAGCGTGTGGGCCCGGCCGGGTGTTGTGTGCTGCAGTTTCTTCTTTTGTCGCTGTATTTTAAACACTTTGCACATCGGGAACTATTCTTGTGCAATCATGGGTTTACTGGTGTACGTGGAATCCCTTCCTGAGGATTCGCCATCGTTTATTTATCCGAACTTGCCTCAGCTTCTCAAGTTATCCATGGTCTGGTGGCCGGCCCCCCGGGAGGGGCTCTCAGCCCGTGCCCCCGCTGTCCTCACTGTAGGCCTGGCCACAGGCACCCCGTCCCCACTGCAAAGGCGGCAGGCCCTGATGCCCACCCCCTCCCAACATTTCATGGGTGGGCTCTGCAAGTCCTAAAATCTGCTTCTGGGCTTTGATCAGGATTCTGACTCTGGGGATGGCCTTTGTGCATCTGGATTTCTGGCTGCCTCTCTTCTGCCCCCTTCACACACCTCTGCCTTCACCCTGCAGCGTCCTGACGGTCCTGTCTCCCCATGGGCCCGCTGCCTTGCTCTGCTCAGAGGGTGGAGGATGGGCCATGCGGCACCATCCTACAGGCTTGACACCCCCCACCCCACCCCCGCCAAAGACTGGGCAGCCAGGCCCAGGAGGTACAGCTGAAAGGCCGGACTATGGGCAGACCTTCTGGAGGGGCCATGGAAGGTGCTGTCTGGGCAAAGGCCAGGGGCTTGGGTTGGCTCAGGTGGGCTGGGCAGATTACGAGCCCTGTCGGGGCCCAGGCACATGGAGCTGGGCCAGCAGTGATGTGGGAAGCCCGAGTGGAAAGTCTGGGTTGTCAGGAGCTGACCCAGCTTTGTTCAAGCAGCCCACCCAGCTCCCTGGGTGTGCTCCTCTGCTCTCTGGTCAGCACCTAGGCGTTCCCAACCGACCATCACAGGTCACACTCCGCATAATTGAAGTTCTACAGAATGTTGGTGGCGACTGAGCAAGGGTTTCGCGGTCAAGCAAATTTGGGACTGGCTGGGTTAGGTGGCACGGGCAGATCTCCTTTACCGCAGGGTGTCTGGGGGCCTCGGGTTTGCAAACAGATCGGGTAGGGCCTCTGAAGGACACCCCTATGCGACATACTTCGGGCACTGGTGTGCCCAGAAACTGTTTTGGGTAACAGTGGCTGAGATTTCTCAGAGGGCCTGGGAGGGAGACCTTTGGGCCCCCAGTAAGGGATCCAGGGATGGGCGGGCCATCCTACACAAACCCTGCAGCCACAGCACCTGGTGGGTGGAGGGACCACACTTCTCCTGGCAGTGTGAGGCAATGTGCAAATTTAACCTTTGGGTTTATGACTCTATTTCTTTGCAGCAAATGTCACGGGAAATGTCAGACTGAGGCTGAAGCTAGTGAAGGGCCCATCGAGGAAGGGGGTGGAGTGCCGAGGGGCTCAGGCCAAGGCAGGGTTCTGGGCCCCTCACCTCCTCCAGGGAGCCTTCTCGGATTGCCCCTCTCTTGCCTCGTCCCAGCGCCGTGTCCTCCATCTGTCCCAACTATTGTGACCTTGTTGAGATGTTGCCTTTATTCACCTCCTGCCAGGGCCCAGATGGGGCGGGCTCAGAGACCTGCCAGAAGTCTCCCCATCCCAAGTCTGGGCAGGCATTGCATTAGCCTGTGCAGCGCCGGCTCGCTGTGTGACCTTGGGCAGCACCCGCCCTTTCCTGGTCACCAGAGGCTTCATCCGTAATCCACGGCTGTTGACCAGAGGTGGTGCTTCTGGCTCAGTGCCTTCGTGGGTGGGAAAACGCTTGAGCCTGAGGTGTGTAGGGTGCTGGACTCTGGGGGAGAGAGATGGGGGCTAGGTGGCTGGCTCCTGGTATCGTGTCGCAGCCCCAAGCACACAGTTGGTGCTGTGTAAAGAGCAAGGGTCAGTGAGTCAACATGGAAGGTGAGGTGGTGATGGGGGGCACAAGACCATCCGGGAATCCAGAGTCCCCCAGACTCTCTTGCCTCCCCACCCACACACCAAGGCCAGTTCTGAGGCCCTGCTTGGCCTGTCACTGAGTTCTGCTGTGGCCCTCAGGTCCCAGTGATTGCTTAGCAAGCATTTACTGCCTCCCTGCTGTATGCCAGGCCCCTAGGCTGTCCCCCACCCAGCAGTTCCACATATATTTTCCCTGCATGTGTAGCTGGACTTCAGTGGAATCACAAGTCCCCCAGATCCAGTCGGTCTGGTGCTGATCACCCCTGTACCCCCTGCCCCTCCAGTCCCAATATCTACCCACCAAAGGCCCAGGGTCCTGGCTGCCTCCCATCTCCAAAGGCCCGTCCAGGATCAGGTTGTGTT
Organism: Mustela putorius furo; assembly: GCF_011764305.1. NCBI lineage: Eukaryota > Metazoa > Chordata > Mammalia > Carnivora > Mustelidae > Mustela > Mustela putorius. The sequence goes on along the minus strand of NW_025422010.1, from coordinate 4,937,739 downwards.
CCAGGGAAATCCATTCCCTTTTATGCCTCAGTGAGGGCCTGCTGCGGACCGGTCCCCGCCCAGGTCCATGGTCACAGATGCCCACAGCTGCCTGCCTGCCATCTTGTCCTCCCTTGAGGTTCTGAGATGCTTTCCTGAAACATGTGGCCTGCCAGCCAGGCCCCCTCCTGCTTAAACTCTCCCATGTCTTACCCCAGGAGGGGCCCCCATTATTTTCAGGGCCTGGGCCAAGGAGTCTCCTTTGGGAACCTCCTCTTCCACCCCCACGAGAGGAGGCCTCCAGCTCCCTGGTCTCAGCACCTGCCATGCACACCTGTGCCTGCCTTCCCATCTCCACAGCCCTGAGTCCAGCTGAGGCCTGGCACTGGGACACAGGAAGTGAGCTCCCAGGTGACGCAGGAGCTGGCAGTCCTGGCCCCCGGGGATGGCTGCCAGTCGTCAGGGGCAGCCCAGCTGTCCCAGGTGGCTGCAAGAAGGCGGCCCCTCTCCAGGACTCAGATGACCAAAGGCATAGCTCTAAAGAGAGACAGAGATGCCATCCGATGGGGGAAGCCCTCCAGGTAAAGCCTGGGCAGGCAGTGTCTGGCCTTGGGACCCTCCTGGCTTTAGCCCAGAGCCAGCTGAGCACCTGGGTATGTCAGTCACCTTCTGAGTCTTTCTGTCACACAGGAAACTCTGAAGGGGGAATCAGTGTTGAATGCAGCCCACAAGGCCCAGCCCCTTATGGGAGCTTGATGGTCCTATTCAGGTGGGACCCGCTGCCCTAGGCTGGAACTTCCTATGGAGATGGAGGTTGGTGATGGAACATCCAGGGCCCTCAGTGGGTCATGGGGTCCCCACCTTCCAGGGGGGGATAACAGGACGTTATCAAGTCTTACAGCTGCCCTCCCCTGAGGGGGGTGGTATATGGTGGAACTTGGGCAGCAGGGTAAAGAAGCATGTGTGGGCCACTGTGATTCCTGGAGCAGAAGACTCAGTTGAGCCGTGGAAGCACAGAGCAGGAACCCCTGTCTGGGCCTGCCACTCCCCCCATCAGTCCTCCTGCCATGAGGGTCTTTGCTGCCTGTCCCAAAGGGAGTCTGTGACTTATCCATTCATGCCATGGGGAGCCAAGTGAGGAATAGGGTTGGGACGCCATTCCTCACTTGGTGGTGGGCTGGGGATGGGATGTGCAAAAGTCCAGGCAGGGCCAGTGGCAGGGGAGTCTGGAGGGGCATCTGGGGCCCCCAGAAGGTGAGTAGTCTCCAAGTCCCACCCTGGGGCAGGTGGGCACTGGTCCTGGTCACCCCATACCGACTCAGAAGGAAATTCAAGGTCCCTCTGCCTTCACAATGTGGAGACTTCTGCCCCTACAGTTCACCTTGCAGCAGCTTTGTGTTATGATGGAAGGGGTGTCGTGTGGTCTTTGGGCGGGGTGGAGTGCAGGCAGCCAGAGGTTGGGCCATCTGCCTCCCTAGGTTTGGCTACCAGCCTGAAAGCACCTTCCATCCCCAGCAATGTAGCTGGAAGCAGAATTACAGAGAAAGGCTAGTCCTGGCCAGCCACCAGAATGGGCTGGGCACATCTTCGCAGTCTTGGGGGGGCCGTGGGCCCCACTGGATGCTCACACCCAGCTCTCCCACCTGCTTCCACAGGCCTTCACCTGCCACCACAGCACACCCCAGCCAGGAACTGGGAGTGGGCCCTGATGCTCTGCCCTGCCCTCACCCTTCCCAGAGCCCGGCCCCATGCTTCTTGCAGCTCTCTACTGTCCACTTCCCTCAGCCCCCCTGCTCGAGGCCTCCATGGTCTCCCAGGACACATTCAGCCCCCTCCTTGTCCTTAGAGAGCACAGTGCTGCCTAGTCACAGCCCTGCCCAGCCCTCACCCCCAGGATCCATGGGGCCTCCCAAGGAATGAGGCTGTGTGAGGCAGTGGCCTATGAGCCTGGTGGGAATTGGGCTCTTAGGTTTCCTTGGGGGCTGAGGCCAAGATCCCCAGGGCCATCTGAGGAAGATGCAGGACTGTCACTCTCTCCCTGGCAGTGAGCACTGTTTAGCCCATGGCATGGGTGACAGGGATGATGGAGGAGCTGAGGGGGACCCTGGGATGTGGTTCTGGAGTATGGCCTGGCAACTGGTCCCCCAGCATCCCCTGGGCAGAGCCCTCCCCACCCTCCAGGGGATTAGCCAGGTACCAAGATGTACCCTGTGAGGGGCACCTGGGTGGCTCAGTGGGTTAAAGCCTCTGCCTTCAGCTCAGGTCATGATCCCAGGGTCCTGGGATCAAGCCCCGCATCGGGCTCTCTGCTCAGCAGGGAGCCTGCTTCCTCCCCTCTCTCTCTGCCTGCCTCTCTGCCTACTTGTGATCTCTGTCTGTCAAATAAATAAATAAAATCTTAAAAAAAAAAAAAAAAAGATGTACCCTGGGAGTGGGGGCTGGTCCTGGGCAGGTCCCAGAGGGTCACTTGTCTTTCCATTCTCTTGGTGAAGTGTTTTCTAGCCTTTAGTTTCAGGCCAGCCCTGTGTTAGACAGCAGGGACCCCTAGATTCTTGTGATGCATTCTGCCCCCCAAGGCCCCTCAGGTCCCAGGAAGATACCCCAAAGTCCATGAGGGTCCCAGGAGAAAGAAGTGCTAGTGGGGGTGCAGTGAGGACTCTGAAGGCTAGGCCTCCGCCCTGAGGTCACACTGGCCCTGGGTCTTAAAGAGACATTAGAGCTATTGGTCTAGGTTGGGGGAGCTCCTAGGGGGAGCAGAAGACAGGAAACTCTGGGACAGCGGACTCCAGGCCGGGTGGCTGGGACTGCTGAGCTGGGCCTAGACTTTTGGCAGGAGGAGGAGGAGATGGGAGTTAGGTGAGGAGCTTGTGGGGGCCAAGAGGGGAGCCGAGAGGGGGGTTTGGGGGGATCTAAGGCTGAAAAGATAGGGTGGAGTGGACAGTGGCCTGCCCCTCCCCCGCCAAGCCCCAGTGGGAGGCCAGCCCCCGCTCTCTGTGCTCCCGGCCATATGACACGTGGCCACTGCACACCGGTCGTGTCCACGCTGTCTTTCATCTCCCTGCCTCAGCCCCAATTTATGTCAGGCAGAGGCTGACACAGGGACAGGTGTGACAAGTGTCTGGCTTCCTGTTCGAAAATTGGCAAAAGAAAAACTCTCCCCATAAAGATATTCCATCTACATACCTCCTGGATGTCACCGAGAGGACCCATCACGGCTGAGACAGATGGTGGCCCTAATGGACTCCATTCTTTACCTGCTGCTGGAGCCACGGCCCAGTCCCCAGGGTGGCCCAGGGTGGATGGTGGCAGTGTGTGTGTGTGTGTATGTGTGTGCACATGCACATCAGGGTCCCCGTAGAGCCCTTCCCAGTGCCGTGGCTGACTCTTTCTCCACTCCAGATCACAGGAAGCCTGAGAGAGGCATGACCCTCCTCATCAGAGACAAGGGGACCCCGGCGGATGGGGGGTTGCAGTATGTTCCTAGAGCAGGTGGTGGCAATTAGGGAGTGAGGGGCTGAAGACCTTCCCCCTCAGGCCCTGCCTGGTGGCCAACACCAGCACCGCTAAGTGCACTATCCCCACATTTCCCCGAGGCCCAGGTGGGATCAAGACTGGCTTGGCATGTCACTCACGCGAGAACCCTCAGGCCTAGCTGATGCTTTTCCCCCCGCCATGTAACCCTTAGTGAGAACCCATGAGCGGTGACCCTGGCCAGTCTCTAGGGCTCACTCTGCTTATTTACCTGCTCCCTTTAGTGGCCCCATCAGAGTCGAGTCCAGCATTGGGGACAGGACTGAATGTGATTGTGGTGCCAGAGGAGAACATGTTGGGAAGGCCTCCAAGGGCTGGCATGATGGGACTCTGAGGAGAAGAGCCCTTCTAGGGGAATGTGTTGGGAATAGGGCAGGCATTCTGGAAAGGGGGACTGTCTGCGCAAAGGCACAACCGAGCATGCCCTTTCTAGCTGTGACTTGAGCTCCCTTCTGTCAGGTGGGGACGGTGGCTCCCTGCCGGGGGTGACATACAGCATTCCTGAGATGATCCCACAGGTGAGCCAGGCATTTCCAGTGTACCCGCTGTATACCAGCCCTGTGTGGGCTGTGTGGTCTCTCCATTCCCTGTGAGATTATCCCCATTCTCCAGGTGATGGAACAGAGCCCAAGAGGTTGGAAGACCTACCTGAGTCCCCAGGGAGGCAGAGTGGGCACCAAAGCCCTGGCCTTCTCCAGCCATCCCACAGGGCCAGCTGTGGTCGGCAGGGACCCCATGGCGTGGGGAGGTCTTGCAAGGGGGCTCCCCCTGACAGAGGACTTCCTCACTCACCCTTCTCAGGGCAGGGCTGCCCCATCCAGCGTTGGCACAGGAGACCATACAAACCAAACTGAAAATGTTCCTGATTTTACTGGTTCGTGTGTGTTGGAAAAAAATCTGGGAAGACATATCAGAGATGTAAGAAAGAAGTTGTATTAGTCAGCTCAGGCTGTCATAACAAAATACTGCAGACTGGGTGGCTTAAACAACAGAAATTTATTTGCTCACAGTTCCGGAGGCGGGCAGTCTGAGATCGGGGAGCCAGCGCGGTCCAGTTCTGGTGAGAACTTTCTTCCTGGCTTGCAGATGGCCACCTTCTCACCATGTCCCCATGCAGAGATAGTGAAAACAAGTCCTCCAGTATCTCTTCTTATAAGGGCCCTCATTCTATCATGGGGGCCCCACCCACATGACCTCCTCAGGGTTCCCTTCTCTCAAGGCCCCTTTTCCAAATGCCATCACACTGGGGGTTTGGGCTTCAACATAGGAATCTGGGGGAGACAAAAACCTTTCTGTAATACAGGTGAAATTGGCATTGGCTTCCAGGTGCTATTGCCCTGCCCCTATGGGGACGTGGGTACCCCATAGACTCTCCTGGGGACTCTCCAAACACATCCTTGGGGAACGCTGTCCCCAAGCCTCACAGAGTCTGCAACTTTCCTGTCTGTAGTGGTGGACATTTCTTACACTCCTATGTGACAAACATTTATGGTGTGTGCTGGTCACCAGCTGTGGCTCCTGTCCCTGTGGAGCCCACAGCCCAGAGCACAGCTCATTGAGGGGCTCGACAGAAGGAAGCAAGCACCTGCTAAGCGGGGTGCATGGTGAAATGGGTGTGCCCTGGCAGTGCACGGAGGTGGGGGGTGGTATCAGGGACCCTGAGTCCACCAAATGCCTCTAGCCCTGGGGATTTGTCAGGTTTTCAGACCCAAGCTCTCCAGTTCACAGCTGATCAAGCCAGACCTGAGAGTCAAGGTCCCTGGTGTCTGGTGTCTGGGCTGAGCTGGGCAACATGGCGGAGCTTAGGCGGTGCCCCAGCCTCTCAGACCTGTAACTTCCGCGCTGGGGGTGGCAGGGAGGCAGCTGGGGAGAAACAGGAGCACGGAGAGGTGGGCACAGCCTGGTTTCCTGCAGCCTGGCCTGGGAGGGAGCGTTGAGCCGGGGGAGGAGGGAGTGAAGATGGGGGCAGGGCTTGGGCTTTCAGGGGCTCCTCCCCCAACCTGACCCTTCTTTGGCGTCAAGTGGGGTAGGCTGGGCCTCTTGGGAGCCTCCGGCAGGTATTGGAGGTGGGGAGAGGCCAAGCGGGAGCACCTGCCCGTACCCCTCCCAGGTCTCAGGGGCAGGTGCTGGGGAATAAGGCCGCCCTACCTAGCTCCTGCCCCCCAGGCAGCCAACCCCCTTCCACACGCCAGCTCCTGGCGCATCAACCTCAGGAAGTAGCCGAAATACACTGACCTGCTTTTCCAGGAGGCAGCGGCGCCTGGTCCTCCCACCCTCACTGGTGAGAAGCCGCCAACAATTTCCATCCCAAATTGATTTCAAATAAGGAAGAGTTATCACACACAATCATATAGGAATAATTTATCACTCGTTAATAAAAGAGCAATTACTTATTCACGTCGCCCCTGCCTGTGTGCCACGGGTTCGGTGGCAGAAACGCAACTGGGGCTCTTGAAGCTGAGGAAAGCCTGTTTGCGCTCAGCCAAGGTCAGGGCAAGCCCTCCCCGAGGCCACAGACTCCCACTCCTGAGGCCCCATGTGCACACAGCCCCCTGCCAGGTTTATCTGCTGGGCTCCCTGCTCTTGGGGGGCCCTCAGTCTGAGGTGGGGGGGGGTCTCATGTCTGTGAACTGGGCAGAGATGAGAAGGAGATGGGGTGGGCCTTTGTCCAGATGTGGGAGGCCTGAGCACTCAGCTGAATATTCAGGCCAGAAGCTGTCCCATCAAGTGTACTTAGGAGATGGGGGTTACACTTTATTTTCTCTTTTTTATTTCTAATTCTGAGATTTCAGCACCAAATATGCAGTCATTTTGAAAAGATAAAATGGTCAACCATATCTTGCTCAAAGTTAAAACCTGCACCCAGTCCTTTAGGGCTAGTCTGAGAATTGGCTTGCTCTGCCCCAGCCCCTGTTAAAGGGGCTCCTTAAAGGCAGCCACTGTTGCTCTGTTCCCTGTTTTTCCAAGTGGTTGTCTTCATAGTTCCATGGCTCCTACCCCAGCTCCCTCTTCCCTAGCATACTTCCCAGTGGGGTTGTCTCACCACCATTAGTCATAGTGTTTTCCAACCGAAGTCACATAAATGCGCTTCACCACCCCACCACAGGTTGGAGGAGCCCGGGGTACTTTGGTGACCGTTCTGCTCTTGTATGACCTTTGGTTTCCCTGGAGTTTACAGTTGACTTTGTCTTTTCTCCGATGTCCCATCTACTACCCTCATGTGCCTTCTCTTTCCACCTCAGGTGTTCTACTGGGTGTCTCATTTAACTCCAGGGAGGTCTGACCCCAGGCCTTGCTGTCTTGCTGTCCCCACATGGACCAGGCATGCTGTGGTTTACTCATAACTGCCCAGGACTGCCATTATCACCCAATGTTTCCTGGGCCCCACATTTTCCTCTTTCTGGGTTTATATCCTAGCTCTAGCTGAAGCACCTCCCCAACTAACTCTCTAAGGAATTCACTGTGAAGAATCATTCTGTGAGTCCTCATATATTAGCAAACCTATTCCATGTTGAAAATAATGTCCCAGGGCACCTGGGAGGTTCAGTAGTTAAGCATCTGCCTTCGGCTCAGGTCATGATCCCAGGGTCCTGGGATCAAGCCCCACACTGGGTTCCCTACTTGGCAGGAAGCCTGCTTCTCACTTTCCCTCTGCTTGTGTTCCCTCTCTTGCTGTGTCTTTCTCTGTCAAATAAATAAATAAAATATTAAAAAAAAAAAGAAAGAAAGAAAGAAGAAAAGAAAGTCCCTCAGAATTTTGAAACCATTGCCATTTTGTTATCTTCTTGCCATCCAGTGTTCTATAGAGAGGTCTTATGCCACATTGTTTTTCCCTTGGGAGCTTCGGACCTCTTTTGACCCCTGGGGGACTGAAATCACATTGTGAATGTCATCTGTTATGCTAGACACTTGCCCAGTGGAGGGCTGGGTCTTCAGCTTTGGGAGATTTTCTGGTATTATTTCTTTGATAACTTTTTTCTCCTCTATTTTCTCTGATATTTGACCTATATTTGTCTTCTGAATCTCGTCAATTTTTTACTTTCTCTTTCTGTTTTCCTTTCTAGAAGACTTCCTTGACCTTGTTTTCCAACTCTTGTATTGATTTCTTTTTTTTTTTTTTTTAGTAATTTTAGTAATTCTATTTTTAACTTCCAGTTACTCTTCTTGTTTTCTCAGAGCTCCTTATTCATAGCACCCTGTTCTTGTTTTAAATCTCCTTCTATCCCTGAGAGGACATTGATTAGATTTTTCCCCTGACTTTTATCTATTCCCTGTACTGTCTCTGCTTCCTCTACAGTTGTTTTCCCTATTGTCTGCCTTCAAGTTTTTTCCAGGTCCCTGGTTTTCTGGTCGTGTGTTCTAGGGAAGCACTGCTAAGAGCAGGGCTTATAAACTGGCAGGTTTGGGGTGATCAGGAAGGGGCTACCCTGAGCACCCCCAGAAGCCCACGATGGAGTCCCTTTCTCTGGATGTTTCTCCAGGGGAGCAGCCCCATTTCCCTGGTCCTTGCCCTTCTTAACACGTACTTCATCATCATCTTGGCTCTTGAGGAGGGGGGATGACCACTTGTCTGTAACACAGGTGGTGGGTGGGCAAGGAGGAAAACCACCAAGGAGGAAAATCTCAAGGAACCACCAGTGTTCCTTGAGAAGCAGCAAGAACTTGAGGCCATGCTGAGCAAGGTAGGGTTCTCTCATGACTCAAGTTGGGCTGCACAGGCCTGTCTGGGAGCCTCCTCACTCCACTGAGGCTGAGCCTGAAGCTGGGGATGGAATGGTGGCTCTAGGCAAGCTTACAGTGTACAGCCTCGCCGCTGGGCCCACCACCCATACCTTCCTCCTATTTGGATGCCACCTCTCCTGGACAAAGCAGGACCGTCTGGCCAGGCTACCAATCACGATGTCTCTGGGATGCCACCTCTGAGCTATAGGCCTCACCACCGTGGGTTCCTCACCTGAGATGGGACTTGACCGAAGGTCCTCTGGGGAGGCAGGACACCAGCCACAGAGCTGGAGGCATCTCAGGGTCCCGGAAAGGCTGGTGCTAGCCTGTTGTCCTCCCCAGATCTCACGGTGTTGAGACAGACCCAGAGCTGGCCAGCCGCTTCCACAGCCACTACCCAAAGGGGTACAGAGCCCTCATTCTGAGCCTGGGACTACCAGACCCCAGAGCCCACTAGCTCAGGGAACAACAGGCTTGGGCTGAGAATGAGGGGCGTGGGGGCCAAGTTGCTCAGAGCGTGGGGGTGTGCTCAGCAGCTGGCCTCTCAGGGGTTCTGAGATCCTGTCCCCTGGCTTCAGCTGGTACACATGATCAGCTCACCTCACTAGGCTTCAGTGCCCTTGTCTGGAAGTGGGGTCAATGGTCATCCCCTTGCTGTGCTGTGGGATGTCATGAGACCTCAGGGAGTCTGTGCCTTGAGCAGTCCTGGGAGACAGGGAAGCCAAGGGCTCTATCTCTCCCCTCTTCCTCCCTGTCACCTGGTACAGGCCCTGTGTGGACTGACTTGGCCAAGGCACTGAAGCTGGAATGGGCATCCTTGGGCTACAACCCTCCTCAGGGGTGTCTGGTGCCCACCTCACACTGTCCCGCTGCTCACCTACTTCTGGGGCTCCCCACCCTTGTGCGAGGCTGGTTGCACTCCAGCCTGGCCTCAGGTTGGTCCCAGGCTGCTTCTGAACTGCCTGCGGTCTGAGGGACTTGCCCATGACTGGTGTGATGACGATGATAGTGTTATCGGTGACAAGGATCATCGACCTCCGGGCATCTGAGTGGCTCAGTTGATTAGGTGACAGCCTTCGGCTCAGGTCATGATCCTGGAGTCCCAGGATCAAGTCCTGCATCCAGCCCCCTGCTCAGTGGGGAGCCTGCTTCTCCTCTGACCCTCTCCCTTCTTTCACACTCGTTCTCTCTCTCATTCTCTCTGAAATAAATCAAATCTTAAAAAAAAAAAAAAAAGATCATAGACCTCCATGACCGACTTTCCATTCAAGATTCTGGCCAGAGGTCCACAAAATGGTCTAGGAAGCCTGCTTGCAAGAAGGCCCCTACACTCTGTGCCTCTCTCCTTTTCTTGACGGACTCATCCCACCTGTACTTTTTCTTTGTTCTCAGATGGGAAGATTATGTCAGCTGAGGCCTGGACCTTGTCATCCTGGGAAGTGCCTCAAACCTGACCTGCCATGTCCCCTCCTCCCAGCCCAAGTGGACAGGCTGATGGTAGTGGGCCAGTGGGCTGGCCTCCGTGTGACCTGGCCACAGAGCCCCTAGAGGAGGGCACAGGGATTGGCATGGAGGGGGTTGTAGCCCAGAGACTCCAAGATCACCTCCCAAGATTGTCTTCCCGCAGCACAAGCAGGTGCCATGTGGATCAGTGCCTCCTCCCCCCACCACCCCAGACCCTGAGGACATCCTCCTCTACAGCCGGCTTTGTCCGAGAGTGTTGTAAGCGTCCTCTTTAACGCGTGTTTGATCACCAGTCCCTCAAAGGCCTCTTTAGCAAAATCATTGTGTTTCTTTTGACCTACACACCATTTGGGGGTCACCTTCCCTCCAGCCCCGTGAGAGGGGCTCTGTCCATCCCAGCAATGTGGTCTCAGCAAGACAGTGGCCTTCTCTGACCTTTGGTTTACTTTTCGTTAGGTGGGCGGGGGGGCAGGGTTTCAAGTGACCTCTGTAGGACCACCATGAGGGTGAGAGTGGCAGTACCCACAGGCATCAGGTACTCTGCGTACTCCAATCACAAGCCAGGTTGGCAGACTCTCTCTCTAAAGGGCCAGATCCCGAACAATGCCAGCTCTGTGGGCCACACCACGTGTGGGGACTACTCCACTAAGCTGTGGGGACGCTAGAGCAGCACAGTAAGCACCCAGGTGTGGCCGTATGCTGATAACCTGTTATTTACAAAGATAGGTGGTGGCTGGTAGGCTGGTTTGCCAGATGCTGATGGAAGAGGAGGCATGAGGACCCACTGGCTCAGACAGGGGCTTCACTCTGGTCACCTGGACACAGTGCCCTGGCCAGTGGTGACCCAAATGGGAGCATCTTGTCACTGCCTCTGGAAACACTTGTCCCCTGAAAAGGGCCAGACCCTGTGGCCCTTCCCACTTGTCTCTGTCCAGAGGTCCTCACCAGCCCCCACTGGGCCTCTCCATGGCCTCAGCAGGTGCTGCCCCCGACCTCACCACCCCAGTTCAGTTACAAAGCCCCTAAGCACCCTTGATTCTTTACCTCCCTTCCCGAGGCCTGACTGCCCTGTTCAGAGTGTTTGCAAGAGCTCAGCTGTCCTGGGACAGTTCAGGTAGGCTGCAATCCAGCTCTGCACCACCCCCCCCAAACGGGACTAGGGCTGATCAGAGACAGATAGCCAAGGGGCGGAACTGGTGGATCCCAGGAGGCGAGGGGCTGCACACCCCCCGAGACCTGCACTTGTCACCTCGTAGAAGAATGAACCCCAGTCATACAGAGGCCACCGGCCTGCCTTGCCCGTGATGTTTGACAAATGCCCAGGCTCCTGAGCAGGTGGGGACGCACCCTCCGGTCTAGTCCCACTCTGGCCTCATCACAGCAGCTCTCTGCTATATGGCCAACTCACCCACTGTGCCCTGACCCACCCAGGCCCTGGCAGCCGAAGGCCCAGAAGTGTACGCCTGTTGTGTGTTCCTGTAGCGTGCACCCCAAGTGTGTGTTCCCATAGCGTGTGCCCACGGTGGGTGTTACTCTTGTACGCACCCCTGGTGTGCATTCTGACAAGTGTACCCAAGAGTGCACTCCTGCACTGTGTCTGCCTGTTGGAGGCTCTATCAGTCCCCTCTCCCCTCTCTGGGCCTCACAGGGATGGTAAACTTTGGGAAGGTATCAGATAGATGCAGGGTCCTGGGAGGAGGTGAGGTATATTGGGGTGGGGCTGGGCGCCCAGTTCTGGGTGAGAGCTGGCAGGGGGAAGGGGTCAGGGAGGGCAGATGGGCATGGTGGCAGGTACGTGGCAGGGCAGGTCCCAGGCCCCAACCCTGGGAGAGCCCCATTCCTGAACTGCGCCCCCTGCCGGGGCAGACCAGGGCCATATTGGCCCCCGGCTGATACCTCATTCACATCCTCCGGGACTCGAGCCCACGCTGGCCACCAGATTGAATGAGCTGAGAGGCCAACTGATGAGAGGTTGTGGAAACAGATTCTCCAGGTAATTGGGCAATGGGTGTTTGTTGGTGGTCTCGATGGAGGGGGTAGGGGATGCCCACCTGTGAAGGAGAGGTTGCTGTCTGAATCCCTTCAGTGGGGGGAGGGAGTCCTGCATGCTGGGTGGGTTTTCAGGTAAACAGAGCCTCCAGAGGCCGACATCATCAGCCTCCGGTGTGGGGCTCCCTGGGGCAGGGGCCAAGAGAGATGGGCTTCAGATGGAAACATAGACAGGATGAGCTTCCAGAGCCCTCAGTTCCAGCAGGCCAGCCTTGACCAAGGATGGATTCCTAAGGCATGATTACAGGGCCCAGGATCCCACCCATCGGAGGGTCTGCCTGGATGCTCACCTTGGCAGTGGGCTCTGGTGCCCCTCCCTGGTGTCCCCCTGATGTCTGGAGCCAGGGCGGGATTCCATGGTCCCTTAAATTCCCATTGTGGCACGTGCCATGCAGCAGGGTGACTCCCTATGGTCAGCATTATAAGCCCGGGACTGGTCTCACGCTGACAGCATCCAATGGGGCCCCTGTGGTGCGGGATCCCCTCGGGGACATACCCTTAATGCAAGCTGTGCACCCAAGACCTCAAGCTCTCAGGTGGACCGGCCCCTCCCCTGGCAGCCTTGGTTTCTTGCCTTTGAAAGGGACCCAGGGCGCTCCCAGGTGCTGTGTCAGCTGGAAATTTTAAGGGGGAACGTAGCTTGTGTTCGGAGGTGGGGGTAATGGGAAGGTGGGGAGGGGGAGCTTCAACTCCCTACTGCCACGAAAGCCCTTTTAGTGATTAGACACCATGGGGCTGGGAATCCTATTAGTCCCGGTTCTGTGAGCAAGTGCTTTCCCCTACCAAACCTCATTTTCACCCCCCTGTAAGATAGGAAAACAAAATAGCCTCCTAGGTGGATTCAGTAGACCTCTGTCGGCCCTCCATCCACCTGGGTGCTGGGTGCATTCAGGAGGCTGCTCCTGCTCGCTTGGCCTACGCTGGGCCTCAGTTTCCCCACTGCATGCAGCTTGGCGTGCTGGAACTGTTCAGCCCTGGGTCCAGTGCCCTCCTTCCCTGACAGGCGACCTTGCCTGTTATCGAGCTGGCCTGCCCCTGCAGCTACTGCCCCGAGAAGATCAATAAGGAGTGGGGCCTTGAGGGGCATGACTGCCAGTGGGGGCTGGCAGCCATACCCCTGGGAGAGGCAGGCCCTTTCACGGGTGGGCTGCCCCTCTCCTCCCCCCGCCCCCCGGAGCCAAGGAAGGGGGCAGGGAAACGCCAAGGGCATGCACATGGTCTAGAAGTTGGGAGGTGAATGTGAGCGAGGAGTGAAGACTGAGGAGGGGACCAATGGACAGTGGGGCGTGAGCCCATCACTGGTGGAGGGCTGGCAGGGCTGGGGAACAGGCACGGGACAGGAAAGAGGGAGTACAGCACTGCTGGGGTGCCCTGACCCTCTACGATGTGTCAATGCCACCAGCCCCCCACCCCCTCCCAGAGCTATTTCTGGCCTTGGTGTGCTGAGCTGTGGCCTCTCGTTCTGCCGTGTAACTGCGGTCTGTGACGTGACCCTTCTGGGGACGTTCTTGGTGCTCGAGAGGGTCCTGAGCTGACCAGTGTCCTGGTTGTGCCCAGCTGTGTAACCTCCCCTCTCTCAGCTTACTCACCCCAGTCTTCTGGGAGTGAGGGAGGCAGCAAGCAGCCACTCAGAGCCTCCCTGGAGATGTCCCTTCCCAGCCACAGATGGCCCAGGAGGGTGCTATGTACCCCTGGTACCTGCCTACACCCTCGCCGCCTGGGCTCCATCCCTGGCTTGGCTGGATGTGGCCCCTTCTTTTGCCCATCCTTCCTCCTGGACCATCTCCAGGTTGGAGCAATCCGGGGCTTAACTGCTCTCTACCTCAGTCTCCTAATCTGTAAAATGGGCTTGTGATATTATAAAGAAAATGGATTCTTAGGCAGCTCTGACTCATGCCTTCTATGCCAACTGGTAGAATCTCATGCTGCCCCCCTAGAATAGGGTGTTTCTGCCACCCTATTGCCACAGGGAGATCCAAGGGCACTGAGCAAACAAGGTGGCCAGTCCTGTGCTGTATCTATGACCTCATGGGGTGGGGGCGGCAGGCGGCAGCAGAAGGGTCCCCGAGGACCTGGGGCTAGGGGACCCCCGAGAGAAGTAAAGGCAAGGAAGCAGAGACCTCCCCTACACCTATAGCCTCTGGCAATCTCCGCTCCCAAGCTGCTGACCTCAGCAGCTGCCTGTCCGCCCGCCCACTGGCTCCTGCGGCTGCTGGTGAGTCCCCAGAAGTCTCCCGCCCCTCCTGGCTCCTCTCCCTACTCCTCCCCTTCCTTCCCCCCACACCCTGCAGTGCCCATGAAGGAGAACCTGGGCCCTTTGCTGCCCCAGCACAGGGGCAGCAATGTAGGTGCTCTTTGGGACCACACCCAGACCTGATGGGATTTAGGCCACACGGCCTCGTTAGTGGTCATTCCTGCTTTGTCCAGCTGCCCTAGTGGGAGAGGCCCTGAGCAGAAGCCAGTCACTGCCTCCCCCCCACAGCCTCCCAGGCAGAAATGGCCAGTCCTTCCCCAGTGGTGGCCTTTGTGCCATCAGCACAGCTCCTGAGGCAGAACTGAGCTAAAGGGGGAGTCCCTCCCATGAACCCTTGGGTAGGGCACTGGAGAAGCCCCCTAACCTGACAGGGCCATTCTGAGGTGAGGACTAAGGAAAAGAGGAGGCCCGAGTCAGCCCCAAGGAAGTCAGGAAAAGGACCGGCTCCAGTCTGTGCGAGGCTCAGGGGGCCAGGCGGCCTGGTGCGGGAGTGTGCCTTTGCTGTGAGTGAACCGGGGCTGGGGCAGGGCTGTTTCCTTGTCATGTGCTTGGAGGCGAGCTGGTATTGAATGCTCTCTGAGAGCAGGAGCCCAGGGAGGCTGGGTACAAGTGGGAGGTGGGACTGAGGGGATGGGCTAGGAGGACAGGTTAGGGGACAGGATCGGGGGACCAGATGGCAGGGGCACTTTTTAGGGTTCGGAGGGGGTTAGATGAGTGACTGGTTCCAGCCCCTGGGGTGGGGTCAGGGATCACCATCCCGAAACCTGGCAGGGCCTCCTGTGTCCCTAGGGCCCCTGCCGTGAGTAGGAACACAGGCCGCAAAGTTGAGTTTGATTATCTCATAAAAAGATGCCCCCTCTGCTTGCTCAGCAGAGGGGTTGCCATGGAGACCAGCAGGCAGGCCCCAAGGGGGGCCAGACTGGAGCCAATTACCGAGGCTGCAGCAAGAAGCAAGCCCACCACTGGCCGCTGCACTGACAGCACAGCCGTGCAGAGGGACCGACCCTCAGAAGTTGGCTTCCGAAAAGCGGTCAGCTCAGCAGGAATGGAGCCATGTCTGACGCCAGATTCCCAGCAGGGCCGAGCCACACTGCTGCTCTGCCACTTATCCCCATGGCATAGCTCAGCCCTGGAGCCTCGCTTGGGCCATTCCTGGAGTGGGTGTACCCCAAGCACGTGGCTTACAGCCTGCTGGGGGCCTGGGCAGGGGAGGGCTGGAGGCTGGAGGAGCAGCTGGTTCTGGGGAAGTCAGCTGAACCTGACACCAGCCCAGCTCCCAGACCATGGCTTCAGGCCTGCCTGGCAGCGGGGAGGACCAGCTCAGATGGTGGCAAACATGGTTACGACGGGTGGCTGCCCACATAGCCTGCTGGGTGGTGTGGCCCAGTTGGGGTGGCCAGGTGCGGCTGATGACATTGGCATGCCTGTGACGTAGCATGGTTGGTGACGTGGCCCATCCGTGGTGGTGAAGTCCAGAGCCCGGCCTGGTGAGTACCCGGAGCCCCCATCCCACCCCATCCCACGTCTTCCTCTTCCGTGAGTCCTCGGGGACAGGAAGTGCTGTTTTCAGAGCGTAGTGACAGGTGAGACGCTGGGGTAAGAGCTGGCATAATCAGGCCCGACTTCCCTGAGAAGCCCCATCAGGAGAGAGCCTGCAGAGGATGTCAGCAGTTTAAGTAGCACAGGAGGCTGAGGGGCCCTCACAGCCTCCTGGGCATGGCCAGCCTGGCGAGGGGTGTCCTGGGTATGGGGAGTTCTATACCAGGCTTGCCTCTCTGGACCCCCCTCCAATCCTTACCGGGCAGTTAACAAACAGCCCCACTGGGGAGGCTGACGGAACACAAGGGACAGATGAGTCCCAGGATGTGGGTGCCTATATCCTGGGGACCAAAGTCCAGGAGGGCAGACTGTTTATGATCATGAAACATGCTGGCCTTGCTATGGCTCTGGGCCTGGGGCATGCATCTGTGCCGGCCCAGATAGGATCCAGTGTGGCGAGGGCCCCAGCGTGAATGGGGGGCCCCAAGTTCACAGGTCTGGGAGGGGGAAGCTGGCCCGTGGTCCCGTCCTTCCTCCCACCCGGCTCCAGCCCCAGTCCTCAGCCGGCCTCCTGTGTGCGGAATCCTGCTCTGCGCTAACTGCCAAGAAAGGTGTTAGCTGTCAATGCAGGTGTTATCTGTCAACGAAGGTGTTAGCTGATAAGCCATAACCCTCCCAGGGGGATTCACGTTTTAATAGACTTGCTCCTGAAGGAGGAAAGAACCTTCGACATTGGAAGAGGGGGGCTGTAATGGTGGGATGAGAGGCAGTGAGCTTCATATTTGGCTGTGTGGCCCCAGTGGGGAAACCAGGGTGGATGCAGTGCCCCAAGAGTATAGGTCTTTGGTGAGGCCCTGTGTGGGTCTGGCCTGGAGATGGTGGTGGGGCAGAGGGAGGGGGGATGGATAGGAGGAACTGTGCAGGCATCGATTGGTGGGAAGGAGTAAGCTCCTCACCCAGGGAGGAGATCAAGCAGAGAATGAGGCCGAAGGGAGGAGGCTGCAGGAGGAGTTCCATGCCAAGTCAGGATGTGTGGAGGAGGGAGCAGCCTGCCTGGAGGGGGCTTATGGGGCGGGCAGGGCTGCACCTGCCTGGCTCCCTTGCCCCCGCCCTTGGGCATCCAGGCTCCTGATCCTGTAAGAGCAGAGTTGCTCTGGAGCCCATGGTGCCTGTAAGTTTCGTGTCCTGTGTTGGTGGGACCCAGACCCCCTACAGGAGGGCTGCTAGGGGTTGTGGCTCACGGCTCTGAGGCCCTTGCGGTTTCTTCATTAAAGCACAGCTTTGTGCCATGGTGAGGTCTCCTCAGAATCCGGGCAGCCCTCGGGCCTTAGGGGCTCTGGGAACCTGGGCAGGGGGCCTGCACAGGGCACAGAGTCTGAGCCCCAGTGCACCCTCCCCCCCACCCCGACCTTCCTGCAGCCTGGGAGGGCCCTCAGGAGGAGCTGCTGCAGAAGCAGCTGGAAGCCCGGCAGCTGGCTGCCTGGCAGACCTGGGCATGAGCCTCAGCCCTGTGTGAGCTCAGCTGACCTGGTCCTTTGTGTTTACCAAGGGCTTCTCTCCCAGCCTGGCTAATGGGGCAGGGCTGACAGGGATGGTGGGCAGGCCCGCAGTGCTCCCTGGTGTACTGAGAAGGTGTCTGCAGGCTTGAGTGTCCATCTCAGGAGGGCTTCCAGGGGGCCTTGGTGGTGATCCAACCAACCTCGAGTGGCTGGTATGAGCATGTCAGCTTGTATGTTTGGGCTCTGGGCAGGGTGGCGTGGGGCATCTGCAGGTGAGGATGCCCAGTGCGGAGTGTGGAACCCCCTGGTAGGTTTCAGCAATGTCGTTTCCATGTGGCAGGCGGAACAAGGATCCCAGCCCCGGAGTCTTCAGGGCTGACAGCATGTCCTGGGCCCTGCTCAAGACCATCCCAAGGACTGATCCCAGGGGCCAGCCTGGCTCCAGCATGCCCACCAGCCTCACGGGGCCCTCAGCCCATTAACCACCGTCTCCTCTTCCCACAGGGAGCCAGCTGCTGGCCTGGGTGCTGTGGCTGCAGGCGTGGCGGGTGGCAGCCCCGTGCCCAGGGGCCTGTGTATGCTACAATGAGCCCAAGGTGACAACAAGCTGTCCGCAGCAAGGCCTCCTGGCCGTGCCCACCGACATCCCGGCCGCCAGCCAGCGCGTCTTCCTGCATGGCAACCGCATCGCTCACGTGCCCGCCGCCAGCTTCCGTGCCTGTCGCAACCTCACCATCCTGTGGCTGCATTCAAACGCGCTGGCCCGCATTGACGCAGCTGCCTTCAGCGGCCTGGCCCTCCTCGAGCAGCTGGACCTCAGTGACAATGCACAACTGCGTGCCGTGGACCCCACCACATTCCGCGGCCTGAGCCGCCTGCACACCCTGCACCTGGACCGCTGTGGCCTGCAGGAGCTCGGCCCCGGGCTGTTCCGCGGCCTTGCTGCCCTGCAGTACCTCTACCTGCAGGACAACGGGCTGCAGGCGCTGCCGGATGACGCCTTCCGCGACCTGGGCAACCTCACACACCTCTTCCTGCACGGCAACCGCATCCCCAGTGTGCCCGAGCGCGCCTTCCGTGGCCTGCACAGCCTCGACCGCCTCCTTCTGCATCAGAACCGCGTGGCCCGCGTGCACCCGCATGCCTTCCGTGACCTCGGCCGCCTCATGACGCTCTACCTGTTTGCTAACAACCTGTCGGCACTGCCAGCTGAGGCCCTGGCACCCCTGCGCGGCCTGCAGTACCTGCGGCTTAATGACAACCCCTGGGTGTGTGACTGCCGGGCACGCCCGCTCTGGGCCTGGCTGCAGCAGTTCCGTGGCTCCTCGTCTGAGCTGCTCTGCAGCCTGCCCCTGCGCCTGGCCGGCCGTGACCTCAAGCGCCTGGCCGCCGCTGACCTGGAGGGCTGCGCCATGGTGGCCCGACCCTCGCGTCCCGTCTGGACTGGCAGGCCTGCTGACGAAGAGCTTCTGGGGCTGCCCAAGTGCTGCCAGCCCGATGCCGCAGACAAGGCCTTGGTGTTTGAGGCTGGGAGCCCGGCCTCTGCCGGCAATGCACTCAAGGGACGGGTGCCGTCCGGGGACAGCCCGCCGGGAAACGGCTCTGGCCCGCGGCACATCAACGACTCCCCCTTTGGGACCCTGCCTGGCTCGGCCGAGCCCCCGCTGAGCAGGATGCGGCCTGAGGGCTCCGAGCCCCCTGGGCCCCCCACCACTGGCCCTCGCCGGAAGCCAGGCTGTTCCCGCAAGAACCGCACCCGCAGTCAGTGCCGCCTGGGCCAGGCAGGCAGCGGGGGCGGCGGGGCCGGGGACGCAGAAGGCTCGGGCGCCCTGCCCAGCCTCACCCACAGCCTGGCCCCGCTGGGCCTCGCGCTGGTGCTGTGGACGGTGCTCAGGCCCTGCTGACCAGCCACCGAGTGGGAGGCCCTTCTCAGCAGTCAGGTGTGTGTACATACGGGGTCCCCTCGGCGCCACCAGCCAGCACCAGGCAGCAGGCCCTCCCTGATGGACGCGTCCCGCCCGCCCACCCCATCTGCACCCCGTCATGTTTACAGGGTTGGGCGGAGCGTTTGTTCCAGAACGCCACCTCCCACCCGGATCGCGGTATATAGAGATATGCATTTTATTTTACTTGTGTAAAAATATCGGACGACGTGGAATAAAGAGATCTTTTCTTAAGCCGTGGCCTCTCAGGCTGGGGTGTGGTGGGCAGGGAGAGGCAGGTGGACCCTGGAGGGGCAGCCTTGCCCCAGTCACAGGCCCATGGAGGCCCGAAAGGGAAGGGAGCTGCCTGCTGCTGCATCCTGCCATTTCAACCCAGTAGCACCCATGGTGGTCACCAGGGATGCGTCACACCCCTACCCACCTCCACACCCCCTGCACCCCAGCCCTGAAGATTAACGTCCGTTAGTCCATCAGGCAACTTAGCCACCTTCCCTTCAAGCTGGGTTGATAGCTGCATCTGTCTAGGGAGAGGTATGAATCTGGTTGGACCACACACCAGGTGTAGCTAGTGCCCCCCCAGCTCCCCCACCTGCAGCTCCATGTGGGTTGGGGGGCGGGGTCCCAGGAGGACCTTGTGCGGGCAGACAGGGTGGCCCTGAAGGAGAGCTGCGTGGGTGAGGCCAGACCCCTCTGGCAGGGTCATGTGTACTCTCACACCATGGCTCACGGTCTCATTCCAGACCCGTGGGCAGGCCTGCCTAGGCTCATGCCCGGGTACATAAGTGTGCATTCACACCATGCCAACCCCAGACGCGGCCCTGCATGGGTCTAAATGACCCCGCATACCCATGCACACCCACGACAAGCACACGGGCAGGGCAAGGACCATGCGCGTGCTCACACAAGCACGCACACGTGTGCTTGCAGACACAGCACCCACAGCACAGGCAAAAATATGCACACGCACGTTTTCTCAAGGCCTGGGCCCGTGAGGACGCAGACACAAAAGGGAAAGAGGCCACGTGGCCCATGGCTGAAGTTCCCCCATACCCCTGGGGCAGGGGCCTCAGGGAGCAGGGTGAGGGAGGAAGCACAGTGAGTTGGGGGAGGGAGTAGGGGGAGCGTTGCTGGTGGAACCAGATGGCGGTGGGGGCGGCCAGGGCTCCAGAAGCCCAAGGGAGGGAGGAGGAGGGGGACTTGCTCAGCAACCAGGCTCCCGGCTCCCCTACCCAGCTCCTCAGTGCCCACAGTGTGGGCTCAGACCCTCCCCACCCTGGGGATGAGGACAGAGCCAAGGGACTCTTCTTGATCCTAGTTGCACCAGCACTGCCTGCGCCAACCCCCCCCCCAACTCACCCACTGGTATGGGCCCTCACTGTTTGTCCTTCTGCACAAAGGATGTCAGCATATTTGAGCTCAAAGACCTGACTGCTTTGAGACTCCCCAGGCTCAGAGGGGGCAGCTCAGGCAGGCCCGCACAGGGGTAGGGACACTGGTGGTGCAAAGCTCCTGTTCCAGCCCCTCTGGACCTGGAGACCCTATTACTTGATCCTAGGTGCACCAGCACTGCCTGCGCCAACCCGCCCCCCACCACTCACCCACTGGTATGGGCCAAGGAATAGGAGACCCTATTCCTTGATCGCCTTTGCAGCGGCAGCTCTGTGGAGTCTGGTGTGGAGGTGTTGGATAGCCTCAGCCCTGTGCCTCAAGACCCGCCATCAATGCTCCCCAGTTCCTGGTCCCTGGGCATCAGTGGGCAGAGCTAAGATGAGTGTTTTCTAAATCCAGCTTTCCCCAGAGCAGACCCTGCCACACCCAAGCAGATGCAGCCAAACTGCTAGGTCTGGGGAAGGGCTCCAAGCTGAGGCTGAGGGGTTTGCATAACGTGGTGGCCCCTGGGCTTCCACCACCTTCCTGGCGGTCAGGAAATGGCAGATGCCCCTTTGCAAAAAGCAGCTGCCCACCTGAACTACTCAGCTTGCATACCTCTCAGAGCCTCTCACTCACTCACTAAGTTGAGCCTGCTCCTCAGTGAGAGATACCTCAAGGCACTTTGAAGGCTGATTGTGTCTGTCATCACCAGCTGGCCCTCACATGGGGGCTGGAAGCCCACTGGCACCTTGGAAGAGCCTGGGGCCCCATCCTGAGCCACGCTTTGCCTGACCGCCCCTGCCCCCAAGTCCTTGCCGGGCCCTGCCTCCATAGCACATGTTCCTAGGGGTGCCATCAGAGCTCACAGCCCCGACTTTGGGACTCTGCTCCCTCTTTCCCCCTGGGAGGGAGAAACCTAGGCCATGGCAAGGAGCAGGGACAAGAGGCCAACTAGGTTTTCAGAGGGTGAAGCAGGTGGTGGGAGCCCAGGTGGAACTGGAGGGGCTAGAGGGTCATATCCCACAGGTCTTGAAGCTTTGTCCTGAGATGGGCAAAGACAGGATCTGATTTCCAGAGAAGGTCCGTTAGGCTGCTGTGTGCCCAACAGAGGCTTATGCAGTGGGGAGGGGGACCGGGGGCCCAAGCAGGGTGTGGTAAGGGGATCAGGAGGGACATGGATGCATTTCGATTTGGATCTGGCAGAAGGCAGAGATGGTGGGCAGGGCTCCCGGCGTCTGCCCTGAGCAGCCGGCATGGGGTGCCCCTCCCCGAGATGGGGGTGCAGGAGGAGCGGCCACCGTTGTCGAGGCCCAGAAGACATCTGGGCGGGGGTGTCGCGTGGGCTGTGCGGGCTGAGCTCAGGAGAGGGGCCTGGGCTGGAGGACAATTTGGGAGTCGTGAGCGTTTGGGTGATATTTACAGCCCAGGAAGTGATGAGATCACCGGCCGGTGCTGGTGAGGGGCAGGGAGGGGTGGGAGTGCTGAGCCCAGGGCTGCAGGCTCAGCTCCTGTCTTCCCCCACCCAATCCCCAACCCTCAAGCAACTCCCTGCAGATTCCCTGAGGTGGGGCCCCTGCCCACCCTCGGTGGGCGGGCGGCTGAGGTCCAGCCTCAGTCTCTGGAACCCTGAGATCTGTGCAGGAAGCTAATTAAACCCATGAGAAGAGGTGTTGGGTGTCAGCACCCCTCACCCCAACAGTGGCTGCTGGTTTACAGTGAGTGCTCCTGGCCTCCATCCAAAGATGCCAGGCCAACCACAGGGCAACCTGTGGACAGAGCACCCTTCACAGCTCACAGGTCAACACCGCCAAGAGCAAACAGGGGAGGGTGACCCCTGGTGCCGGGATTTGCTGGGGGTCCATGGGGTGGGGTAGCAGCCCTCCTGGGGTGCCCCCAAGGGTCACTTCTCTGCCAGCCCTGATTCCGGGGCCCTAGGAACATAGTGAGGTGCCCCCTCAGGCCCTCTGGAAGCCAAGGGGTCCTTGAGGCCGCCCTGTGTTGCCATCCACCCAGGGCCTGCAGGGTTGGCTCAGGTCCTGGGATAGAAGCTTCTGCCCCCATTTATCTGGCTGCCAGGGCTTTGCCCAGTAATCAAAAGAATTACTTTTTAATGCTTAAATTAGTTCTGAAATAACAGAAGCAGCAGAATGTCCAGCAGTTGATGGTCAACTGATGTCCAGCGAGACCAAGAACATGCCGGAAACATGCTTACGGAGAAGTGTTTATTTGTTGGCCAAGCTGGGGCCTGGGGCAGCAGGGGGGCTCTCACAGCCAGGGCGCCTGCCCTGCTCACGGCCCTGCCCCAGCGGGGACAGCTCACACACATTGCCTCATTTCAGGTTCTCACAGGAAGAGGCTGCTGACGCCCCCAGTGTGCAGACGAGGACACTGAGGCCGTGGGGTGGGCAGGGAGGTGCCTGGGCAGCACTGGGCCTACCCGAGGCCAGTGCGCCTGTGCAGACGCACCCGCTGCCCACACAGCTCGGCCCCGAGCGCTGTGGCCAGCACATGGCTTCCTCGCTGCCTCAGCAGTCTCGCCCCAGTGCCAGGACAGCACACGAACCGAGGAGTATTCTCTCTGCCTTGTGCCAGTCAGCCTCAGGGTGTCCACCCAGGGCTGTCCCTCGGCCTGAGGGCAGCCCTCAGCCCCGTAGGCAGATACACTCTGAGCTGTGGTAGATATGGGACCACAATGATGCAACTCGTCCCCCTCCCACCCAGCCTCTCCAGCAGCCTTGCTCTTGGTCCGCCTTGTTCCACAACCCATCTCTCTTCTCCCACCCTGGATGACAGGAGCCCTGGATGACAAGACTGGTCACCACATGCAGCACAGCCTGGCAAGGCTCCCCACGAAAGACATGGGCAGCCCCCGGGGGACAGCAGCATTCTGGTTGCGGCTGCCCGCCCCCCATGTGGCCAAGCTGGAACCCCTGAGGGAATCCCGGGGTCCGGCTTCATCTCTCACTTCTTACGGCCACCCCAGCTCCCAATGCTAGAATGCCTCAGAATCCTCTTCCCAATACCCTCCCCTTTGCTTCAACCCTTTGCTCCAATTCAGCCCTCTCCTCCAGGAAGTCCTCCATGATCTCCCAGGCCCAGCCAGGTGGTAACAGAATAGATCCATATCACCCAGACCTTGCACAGCCAAAGCTCAGGGAGGTCCAGAATTGGGTTCTGGCCCAGGGCAGGTCACCACACCTCACTGGCTCTCAGTTTTCCAGCCAGTCATGAGGAGTGAGTAAATCCTCACGGCAGGGGTCCCCACAGCCCACAAAGCTGTTATGAGAGAAGCCCAGTTCAGATGGACCACGGAGAGGCTCGAAGGCTGCCAGGATGGCTGAGGTGCCAACCAGTGGGGCTGGTTGATGTGTTCCTGCTACGCCATCCCAAGGCAGTCCCATCCTCCAGCCGACTCACACACTGCAGGCATGTCACTTGTCCCTCGGATCTCTGCGCAGAACACACTCTTGGACCCTCAGGTCCAGGCAAGCCAAGGGAGTCTCCTGAGGCCATGCAGCCGGGGGCGTGGCCAGGCCGGGCCACCTGAGCACCACTCACCCCAGTGGGACTGCTGGAGCTGGCCTCAGGGACCCCTCACCCTGACGTCATCCGGGTGCCCAGTCTGCCGCTATCCTGAGCATTGCACACGCAGCACTTCCTTCCTTCCTGCAGCCGACAGGGGGGCAGGGAGGCTAGGCGAGGACCTGCCGACAACAGGAGGGCAGCAGGACTCAAAGCCAGCTGTTGGGGTGACCTGGCCTCCTTGCTGGGGTGAGGTCTCCTCCAGCACGTGGCTGGGTTGGGCTCAGTACAGGGGGTCTTTACGCTCTGGCCCAGGTTGGGGAAGGGCGGGGCCCTTTCATCCAGAAACCTCCCAGTTCACCATGCATTTATTGGGTACCTACTGTGTGCCAAGTGGAACTAACAGGACTCCTTCCTAGAGACCAGCACAGGTCCTGCTGGGGCCTCTACTGTCTACCCCTGAGCCACCTGGGCAGGAAGGGTCAGCCTGGGACTGGGTGAGGAGAAGCCAGTTACACAGGTCCGGCGTGTTGAATCCACACAGACGGAGGCAGGAGGGGGAGCCTTCTGTTGTCCCAGCACGCACCCCAGCCTCGGTTCCCCTAGACAGAGCACAGGGACAGTGAAAGTCTCCTTCCCTGGCCCAAGCCCAGCCCGCTCCTCTGCGGGGAGGGCTAATTAAACCCGCCGCCGACAAACACCGGGGAACTGGAGGCCTCCGATCTGTCTTCACAAAGGGCTGTGCCGAGATTTATGGGCAATAAAGGAACATCCATCTCGGGGCAGTCAGAGGAGCGGCAGCAGGGCAGGAGGGGTGGGGAGGGGAGGCAGCCCCCTCCCAAGGAGCATGCCAGCCGCATTTTGATGCCAGCAAAAGAGGGGTGGGGGCCAAGACTTCAAGGGATGCTCACCAAGAAGAGAGAGAAACTAATGTGAACAATTAAGGAATGATGAAGACCTTACAGAGAAAACACCTTGACACACACATCTCAGCCTAGGAGGGTCTCAGGGAGGCAGAGCCAGCAACGGGGTGGGGGGTGGGGGGAACAGCCTGACAAGGAGCAGCTCAGTGACAGCCTGATGCCACACAATTATTTTTGAAAAATGATGGAAGAGAGAGAGAGCAGAATCGGGGGGTGGGGGTTGGGGGCTGCTGTGGCCTCTGGTTTCTGGGGCCTCTGGAAGGGAGTTGCTCTGTTGAGAGGGGTGGAGCTCAGAACCACCAGGGCCTCTGAGAAAGGAGCAGGTCCCTTGGCCACCAGGAACAGCCACAGCCACACCCATGCACCTGGAGGTTCTCACCTACCAGCACTCTCTGGCTCTCTGCCCAACCTCACTTCCACCTCAGGACCCCTCTCCTGTGGCTGGCTAGGCTCCAGTCAGGATTGGACCCTCCCTGCGTGCCAATTGCCCTGTTCATGCATCGGATCCTCCTGCCTGTCTTTCCACCCACCACTCAGCCCATCGATAACACCATCCCTGCTCTTCTCAATAGGTCCCACTCTGTCAGTTACGTGCTGGTTGGGGGACTGTGGTTTTCCCATCCCCAAGGTCAATATCATCCAGGACATGCTCTCCCGCTCCAACCACAGAAACACCCCCCCCACCCCACCCCACGCCGAGAAGTGCAGAGGGACAAACTGGTCACAAGTTCACATCCCGGGCCAAACGGACCCAGAGTGACCACCCATGCTGTCCCAGTGGGGCTATTGCCCCCGTTTCTGCCTTGCCAAAGGAAGGTTGTTGGCCACCCTTCTCCCCACCCCACCAACTGCTGAGTCTGGTCTGTTCAAGGGCCTGGGCCTGGAGGATGTGGTTGACTTCAGCCCTGACATGCCTAAGGGGCAAAATGCCCCCCAAACCCGCAGGTTAACTGGAACACAAAGACTTGCAGATTTTCCCACCCCTTTAGGCTCATTCTGTAAAAACCATCCCCAATTAACACACCAAATAGAAGCACCCAGCACCAGCGCCGCATTCTAGAAATAGGACATGTGCTGGGGTGAGAACGGTGGTGGGGGCGAAGTGAGGGGGCGCCCGGCATCCACCGTCTCCACGGTAGCATCTCGGGAGAGTCTCAGTGTCCTCACCGCTGACGTGGGCATTCCAGACAGCAAGCATAGCGTCTGGCACCCAGTATTCCCCACCCAGTGAGTGCTACAGATGCTCTAAGACCAGGCTCTGAGGCCACCTCCTCCTGGAAGCCAGCTCTGACAGGACTCCCTCAGCCCTGGAGTCTGAGCCCTCACCCAGCGCTACACCCACTGCTGACAAAGCCCAGATTGTGTTAGGTATTGACTCAAACTCTCCAAATGTAATCCAGGGTGACCCTGTCTGCTCCCTGGGATGGGCAAGGGCCGGGCATGCCCTGGATGCTTCTGAAAAGGATTCCTTAGTCTGGAAAAGGAATGAGAACAAAGGTGACACCTAGAACAGCATCCAGCTTCCTGGGACTGTAGGACAAGCCTGAAACAGAACCAGGCACTGAGGACACTTGGCACCGCTAAGGCGGGACCCTGGTATCCACTTAGGAGTCCGTTCCTCCTCCTGCTGGCTGAGACCCAGCTGCCTACCATGCAATCAGTCATCTGTCTCAGTCAGGGTCTCTCTCCTGTAGCTCTCAGGGGCTGGGACCCACCATCACCAGTAGGAGGAGGGGACTTGGAAGGACAAAGGAGGAAAAGTTGGGGCGGGCAGGGGGGGCGGCCAGTGCAGCTTGGATGGGAGACAGCTCTCGTCCAGGGACCCTGCACCAGCAGCCCCTCATCTCTCACCCAAAGAACTGCTGAAAGCCAGTGGGGAGCTAAGGAGCAGATGACCCTCCAGATGTGGGGGTCCCAGCCCTGCCAGAGAAACTAAAAACCATTTCTCTTGGCCCTGTGGAGACCCAGCCTGTGGTCAATGGCATCCTCTCCTATGCGTGTCACAGCTGCTCATCCCTGAGGGCCCCATGGAAGGAGGGACTCACTCCTACCCACCCTCACCTGGCCAAGCACCAGGAAGGCCATTCTGGCAAAAGGAACAGCCTGTGCGTGGCCTGACACAGGACAGTAAGAGGCCAATGGCTTACCCTAAGCTTGGGGAGCTTCTGTGGGGGATGGGACAGGGCAGGGACCTGAGCCAGGTGTGCATGGGCTCAGCTGACTTCCTTACCAGCAGCCTATGTAGGGTTGGGGCAGGGTGTCCCCAGGAAATCCAGTAAAGGGTGCTGAGCAGAGCCAGGGTGAGGCTGAGAACAGAGAGAGGTGGCCCTGGACCCCTGTAGAAGGATAAAGCTGTAAGGTTTGCCTCACTTGCCTCTGGGGTCCCCAGGCCCCTTTGATGGGTGACTGCTGTTGCCTGACACAAAGCCTTCCTTGCTCCCAGCTGGCCTCTAGCTTGGCTGGCTGCCTATCAAGCTGGAGATCCGAGCAGGCGCTCAATAATGCAGGATTTGACTTGCAAAATTGGCGAAGCAGCGCTAATAAGAGGACGCACTCATATGGGAGTGGGGGTAGGAACCTGAAATCCAGGCTTTGAGGGCAGAACACCCCTGGCCTCAGGGGACCCTGAGCCTGCCACCCTAGTCCCTGCCTGCTCAGGGCCCAAGGGCATAGAGTGTTGTGAGCAGGCAGACAGCCCACACTGGGGCAACAGTGCACCCCACCTGCTCATCCCACAGCCTTAAGTAGGCAAAGCCACTGGGGCCAGGGATGGGGGGCTGCAGGCCATAGCGTGTGGCAACTTCTCCTTCCCTATGCCCTCGTAAGGAAGGGGCTAGGGACACAGAGTGTGTCTTACCTGACTCTCCCTCATGCCATCTCTGTTCTGGGGGCCTCATACATCCCTCCTGTCCCAGCCAGGACCACCACTGCTGTGGCTCTGAGTGCGTGTCACCCTCAGTCTTTACAACAGCAACTCATCCCCTCTGTCTGGCCTTCTATGGGGACTCAGGGGCTGGCGGAGTGAGCTGGGCAAAGCCAGGAGCCTGAGTACCCTCAGCAGGGGCTGAGCTCAGCACATGGATGGGGTGACCCACAGGTGACATGTGGGGAAAGATGCTGTGTCTGGGTGAGTGTCCCCATGGAACAGGCCAAAGGCACGTGGCTGGGGTTAAAGGTTGAGGTCCCCTCCCTGGGCCATGTGCAGGCTGAGACAGGCCTTGTTTGAGTTGGAGGGCCACAGACTACGAGGAGCTCCTTCATGGACCCCCTACAGCATGTGGGGTCTATGGGAGGGGGACAGAGGGAGGAGAGTGAGGGGCTGGCCAGGGACCTCATGAATCCCTAGGGTCTCAGCAACACATTCTCCTTCCCCTTCTCAACGTGTCCCCATCACAGCGCCGGCCACACCGAGTTGTGGGCCAGCAGAGGAGGACACAGTCCAGACTGCATATTGTGGCCAGCTGTTCATTTAACCAGGAAATTCCCCAATTACGGCTCTGTCACTGAGGCCGGCTGGTGTGCTGGCTGCGTGTGGCCATGGCCCAGAAACAGAGCTGATCTGGAACATCAGAGAGTGCAAGCAGGAGGCACAGGGCACCCGACAAAGCTTTGCCACCACGTGGCATTTTCCCAGCAACGGCTGAGTGGATGTGAGGGATGCCTGGTCCCCAGTCCCCACTGTCCCCAGCAGGTCCTTGTCCTCCTGTGTCCTGCCCAAGGACTCTGTGCCCGCCCTCCACCTCCCCTCTGCACCTGGTTGGAGTCTGTACCCAGAGGACTCCCAGCACACTGGCTGAGGGGGCCAGCAGGTGTGGCAGCAAGGGGGTACCCTCGGAGAAAGGCTCTTTCGTTGGTACCCAGCATTGTCATCACTGTGCTGTTCAGTCTGCCTGCTGCCATTGGTGTGCAGAGGCTGTGTATGGTTGCCCCAGGGCAGGCTTGGCCCAAGGGCGTCCCTGCACTCCGCCTGGCCTGCAGCACACCCCCACATTTCCCCTTTTAATTGGGCCTTCTCCCTGACAGAGTGCCATGCAAGCCTGTTCTGTCAATGTCGGCACAATCTTTGCTCACTGAAGCCTGGCGGAGTGGAGAGGCCGTGCAGCAGAAATAGCTCCAGGCCCTTGGGAGATGCGCAGCCGGAGCAGGGACGGGCATAGACCCCAGATGTGTCGGCAACAGGCCTTCTTCAGGCCATGGCTTGGTCTAGGCCCCAGACACCTCCAAGGGACGCAGGGAGGTTCCACATCCAGCTCGGCCACATGGGCACTGGGCCAAGATAATGTCCAGGGTTAGCATCTGGTGGGGCACCCAGCCTGGACAGCGGGATCCAAGAAGACCCAGGATGAACTGCCATCCTTCCTCCTCCTCGAGGGCGGGTGTGGGGCCCACATGGGACTTAAGTCTCCTCCCTCCGCCAGCCACCTTCTCCCTACCTGCCTAACACAGAATCCGCTGATCCTTCTTACAAATGCAGGTCCGGTCTGCTCACAGGAGGGTGGGTTGGCAAGTCTGGGGACCTGAAGCGGATCAAGTACGCTCGGTGACTCCTATGACCAGGCACATCTGGGACATGGACCCCAAAATGCTGCCCTCCAAATGGAGAGATTTAACTAGGAAGAACCAAGGATACACACTGTGATTTTGTAACTAGGGAAACTACAGATGAAGACACCGAGAGGAGCGTGGAGGGATCCCAGGAGGAGACAGAGCAGGGCCGTGGGACTAGCCCCCTATTGGCCTCCTGCTGCTGGAAGGTGGTCCTTTGTCCTCCTCAGGCCTCAGTTTCCTGGTCTGTGAAATGGGGTAACAAAGAGACTCACAGCAATGCCTTCAGAGAATCATCCAAAGGCCCTGGGCCAGCTTGTCTCCACAGCCCAACCATGGACACTCCCTGAGAAAACTGGGCACTGTGGGCTGCACCCAGGGAAGGCCAACCACAGGTGCACACCCCACATGCACACACAGACTCTCATGCATGTACGTGCACAGTACACAGAGGAAGACCCCAGCACCACACCAACACATCCCCAAGCCGATCAGTGCTCAGGCTGGGATTTCAGTGGATTTGTTCTCTTCTGGGGTTCCGTGTCTGTGGCTCCCCTCCTCCAGCCTGTGTCCCCTTTGTCTTGGGCCTCCGCCTATCACCACACAGCCCACAGCGGCAGTCAGCAGCAGACACTTTGTCAGCCCAGGGAATCTTGCCAGGATGCTAGGGGTCTCCTCACAGGTCCCCCTGAGGAGACTCTAGCTCAGGACTTGAGCTCCTGCCCCAGGCTGCCCCAGGGTGGATTTCTCTTGACCAGCCAGCCCTGGAAAGCATCATTCATATCCACACTGGGTGTGCTATCACCTCCAGACACTCACTGGTGTTCAGTGCTGGGACACAGAGGTGGACAAGAGGGCCCCCCCTTTTTTTTTCTTTTTAAGATTCTATTTATTTATTTGGCAGAGAGAGAACGAGCGTAAGTAGGGTACCAGCAGGCAGAGGGAGAAGCCGGTTCCCCACTGAGCAGGGAACCCAACCCGGAACTCGATCCTGGGACTCTGGGATCATGACCTGAGCTAAAGGACAGGAAACTGTGCTCAACCTACAGAGTTGACCTCCTCCCCAGGGCATCACCCACCTTGACTGTGGAGTCCCTGGGCCCAGTTCAGGCAGGGAAGGTGGCCTGGAAGGACTTGTTCCCAGAAGGCTCCAAAAGCAAGGCCCCTGAAGTCCCAGCCCTGTTCTATGTGTTCACACACTCTTCGTTGTTGCATGGTGTGTTGTTCACAACTCTCTCAACATTAAAATCAGAAGCTACTGCCGAAACTCCAGCAAATTCTGACCCCAAGGGCAGTTGCTTCAGTGAGCAGTGGAATGTGGTAGGAGCAGCTCGCTTGACCTGAAGTAGGTGCCTAGCCATGAGGATCCACATCAGAGCAAGTGCTAGCCAGGAGCCTCCTGAGAGCTCAGGGGCCTCTCCAGAGATGGGCATAGAAGGCAGCTGCATGGCCACTCTGGCTCCCTGCTAAGTAAAGGAGAGATCAGGGATGAAGCCCCTGACCCAGCCGTAGACCTTGTCAGAGGGCTGTGGCCCCTTTGGGACTGTGGCACCCAGACACTGCCAGGTCCTTCCTGGGTCCTGGGGGCCATCCAGTGATGTGGTCATGCAGTCCAAGGCCCAACTCAGATGCCCGGCAGGGACACTCACAGAGGACACTGCCATGCTCTTTCTGGCCCCTTGTGGGACAGCATACTCATGTGCCATTACACAGGGAGGACATAGGTCAGGGTGAGCTGCTGAGAGCTGACCCCAGAGCTGTGGCTGCCCCATCCAGACTCGCTTCCACATCCTCCCCTCAGGTGGCTCCCCGCCCACACCTCGGCTTCGCTCTGGCCAAAAGCTGGGCCACAAGAAACACCCAAGAACACTGGTCTGCTTGTTCCAGAGTCCACACTCAGTTCCCCTCATGGAACCTTTCTTTTCAAGACCCCAAGGTCAGGCTTGGACTTTGAGGGGCCCTAGTGGCTTCTCAGCCACTGTGGACTTAGACCAGGGAGTCCCCATGGTGAGCCTCAGACCAGAGTCTCCACCTCTCCCAGGCCTTCTGGCCACATAGTGCTGGGGTCCCTGACCCCCACCTACTCTCCCTCCAGAAGCCTTGTGGGCTCCTCAGTCCCTGCCAGAATCACCGTGTGTCTCCTGTCTGCTCAGGAGCTGCCTCCCCAGCCTCCCCACCCTACTCCCACAGGGTGGGAATAGGACCGAGACAGGAGTAACAGGCAAGTGGAGGGGACTTGGAACCGTAGAGACGTCCCCAGGCAGTGGGCCCCTACTCCTTGTCCTTGTGGCATGGGTGTGGCCTTTGGGCCATTGCACACTGGGCTCACCCAGACAGCAGTCCCAGGCTCCAGGCAGGCAGCCAGAGACCCTGAGTGTGGACAGTCCTGCACCTCAGAGGACCCTGTTCCAGACTGTCATTTTTAATATTCAGCAACTGAGGTGCCTGGGGGGCTCAGTCGTTAAGTGTCTGCCTTCTGCTCAGGTCAGGATCCCAGGGTCCTGGGATCAAGCCCTGCATCGGGCTCCCTGCTCTGCGGGAAGCCTGCTTCTCCCTTTCCCACTCCCCCTGCTTGTGTTCCCTCTCTCATTGTCTCTCTTTCTCTGTCAAATAAATAGATAGATCTTTTTAAAAATTAGTTCATTCATTCATTAATTGATTGATTGACTAAAATTCAGCAAGTAGTTATGAGCACCTACTGCACGTGCACACAGTTGAGGGAGACATTTTGTGACCTTCGTGACAGGCATAGGTCTGCCGAATGGAAGGAATTTATGGATGTCACAGGAGCATACCCCTGGGCCTTTGCACCTTCCGGTTCACCAGCCCCACTCCCTCTCTGTGCACTCTCTCCAGGCACACATCTACTGCTGCTCTGGGCCTGTGCTTCTAGCCCACATTCCCAGCAGGGCCTCCTGGACCACCCAACTGCACCCCATGCCCTTCCCCTCCGTGATCATCCCTGACCCCCTCAAATGCCCCATGTGCGCCCAGTATCAGCCCCATAGAGTGCTGCTCTAGCTGTATGACCACCACACTCCTCCAGGCCAGTGTCCAGAGACCTCAATGACTACCCATGATAGCTGCCAAGGGGATGTGAACCTGGGAGTCAGAAACATCTTGGGGTCATGGAAGTGGCTGGGAAGACCATGGCCCAGCCCTCAATGTCATCCTCTGCCCATTCTGACCCTCAGCCTGGCATGGCCATCCCTTATACCGGAAGCCAATGGGAAGCTGAAGCCTAGTAGACTCAGCACCCCAGGGAGGGGCTCAGATGCGCTGAGTATAAACAGCTGTTAGTTTCTTGGAGAGCAAAATAAATTGTTTTAATGGCACAGCAGTTATTCTCCACTGTGCAGCTTGGGACTAAGGGCCTTGGAAGTTTTGTGTCCTGTTAGTCTGCCTCCACCATGGATAGCCTAGTCAATCTTGGAAGCTTGGGTAAGCCTGCCCAGTGAGTGACAGACCCTGCCCAGAAGTGGACTAGGTCCCTGAGACCCTCACAGGAGCCCAAGCCAGGTCTGAAGTCCTATTCCCTACCTTCCACCCAGAAGCCTACAGCTCTCATTCCCTCCTTCCCATCTTCAGCCCACCCCACTGCTGCTATACCGGGGAGTCTGGGAACCTGGGACACTTGCAGGGACCTGGGAATGCCCAGCTGCAGGGACCACATTACAGAGTCCCATGTCCCACAGCTTCTGCCATGGGGAGCCTTCTGGCAGCTCCTGAAACACTGGAGGGCGAGGGTCAGGGCCTCGGAGATGGGCAGCAACTGCCCTTGGGCTTTGGGGAGGGTAAGCCAGGCACAGCTACTTGGAACCAATTATCACCGCAGCAGCTGGCCCTGCCTGCCCAGGGCCCCCGCTTCCTGCACCGCAGGCCTGATGGCGAGTTCTGAGTGAGCATCTATGCGCATGCTGGCCGCAGGGAGCAGGGCAGGGGCACATGTGCTTCTGGATACACGTGTCTGTGTGTGTATGTCTACATGAGTGGGCACATGTGTGTGCCCGTGTGTCTGCCTGGGAGTTCCTAGTGTCTGCCCTCTTGTGCTTGTACACCTACCTCTGTCTCTACCTGGCATCTTCCCCTTCACCATCCCATGGGTCCCCCAGCCAGCCCCCTCGCCCCCAGCTCCCCACCCAGAGCAATGGGGGAGGAGACCAAGACCCAGAGCGTGCACTTCTCCCAGGGGCCAGCTTTGTGATCCCAAGGGACCGATGGCCCCTCTCTGGACCCATTGATATCATACTGTCCCTTGCACAAGGTCAAATGTATGCAGGGCTCAGAGATTTTGTCCCAGTGACTTCAGCTCTAGAAAGGGTCTCAGGTGGTACCCTGGGGAATGGGCAGAGGGTCCTAACTGGGGAGAGGTTTGGCTTGATAGCTGCCTGCACCACAGGGCACAGCAGTACCCATGCCAGGCGAAGAGCCCCTAAGCCACAGGCAGGAGGAGACGCCAGAGTTCTGGGCAGCTCAGGCCCACTTGGCCCTCCCCAACCACAACAGAAAAACATCCCCAGGCTGGCGTCCACTCGGCAACAGCACCGGCCGCGCTGCAGCCTCGGTGAAGACAGGAAATCCATACTGAACTGAGCAATATTTCCAGCGAGGTCAGACCTGTTGGTGAGGCGGAGGCTGATAGCAGGGGGCTTAAGCCAGCCTGCCTACCCTCACCCGCTCACAGGCTGAAAGCCGGCCAAGTGTCCGGGCCAGCCCTCCACATGCCTCTGCCCAGCCAGGCCATCCTGGGGCCAGGTCCTGCCTGGGGACATCTTTCCTTGGGAGGCATCCAGCATAAGAACCCTGGGCCCGATCCCCTCTTACACGCAGCAGGGTCACAGGCACTGAGCCACTGCCTGCCCTAGCACGGGGCGGGGGTAGGGAGCCAAAACAGGGCTACCCTTGCCAACTCAGATGGAGCCCATGCAGCCTTCTCCCAGCAGCCCCTTTCTCCCTCCCCTACCTGCTCCAGGGGCTGGCAGAGCTTCAAAGGCACCTGCTGGGACCCCTCCACCGCTGCCTGAGGGCACAGCTAATTTCTATAGGGAGCTATAGTCTTGGACCACCTGTGCCCCAAGCTCCATTGGCAGTGCCACTCTGAGATGCTCCTCTGGCCCCCCAAACCCCTTGGCTGGATGGGGTGACTGATGGGGATCAGGGTCCTCAGAGTTCCGGGAAGATCTACCCACCCACCAAGGTGAGCCCAAGTTGCCTGGCCCCAGGTGGAGGTGGAGTGATGCCTCTGGGATGTTTGTGAATGAACAATGAATGAATGAATGAATGAAAACAAGAATGAATGCCTCAGGTTGGCCCAGGTGATGACAGGAGCCAAAAGCTCCAGGATCCCATGGGTGAGTGGGGGGACCTCCGTTTAGGGCCCTGGACCCAGCTTTGTTTGATGTCCCTGTCAGTCCTTGTTGGCCACTGCAGAATGGCCAGGGCCTCTTCGCACCAATCCCCGCTGCACACAGTGGGCGGGGTACTCTGTGCAGCCCATGGGGGAAGTGGAGGCTGGGGTGGGAACTCCTGTCACTGCTCCCCAAGTGTTTCCCATGGTCACCTTCTGGCCGCAGGACCCCACCTGTTTGCGCCTGGGGGCATGGCTGGCTCTTGCCGATGGACTGTGGG
The DNA here is from genome assembly GCF_011764305.1 of Mustela putorius furo. NCBI lineage: Eukaryota > Metazoa > Chordata > Mammalia > Carnivora > Mustelidae > Mustela > Mustela putorius. The sequence continues at coordinate 4,902,770 of NW_025422010.1, read as the reverse complement.
CAGGAGCCGGGTAGGACACGTCCAGCTATTTAGAGACCTACAGATTCTCCCTCCCTCTGGGCCAAAGCCAGTGAAATGGCTCATCAGCCTAGGTCAGCAAGTGACTGAGAACTGGGTCCTTCCACCAAGTGATAGGGCATTGAGTGTAAACAGGAAATCCTCCTCTGTTTCTTTAAGATTTGAGACTATTTTTTTTGCCAGCATAACTTGCCCAGCCTGACTGATAGAAAAGACAGCCACTGGGTGGGCTCCTCACCAGACACAGAAACAGGGCGAGGTGCCCCTAAGCGTCAAGGGTGGAACCCTCCCTCCCAGGCAGATGTCCGAGACGGTGGGCCAGCCGATGTCCATAGACTTGAAGCCTGGGAAAGTGGGCCCAAGAGAGGGGACTTGACTGGGGGCAGGCCCACAGGACAGGTAGGCAGTCACTGTCCCCTGGGCCTTGCCAGGGTGAGTGGCGAGCTCTCTGTAAGACAGGGAAGAGCCTTGAGCTGCGTCCCCGTTGTGGTTGGTCTCCGAAGCTATGGCCTATTGGCTCAGCCGGGCTAACTCACCAGTGTGTCCACCCAGCTGTCCCCTGGCCTGAATCATGTCATCAGGATGACCCTACCAGCCTTTGTCCCTGTTTCCCTCTGCCACCCAGCCAACCCTGCTCCCTGCTCTCTCCTCCTTCCCCCACATCAGACACCACCCTCCTCCCCGGACCTGAACAAAGAAGCCAGGGATGCATGTGGACTGGCCCCCAGTAGCGACCAGCCCCTGCTGCTCACTCCTGCAGGCTGGTCTGTGTCCTCTATCCCTGCTGGGTCCCACGTCCTACTGCAGCCTTTGCCTGACACACATTGAACAGTCTCGAGGGGGTGCTGTGGTCACCCCATTTTACACAGGGGACACCGAAGCTCAGAGCCACCGGCCCCCGCACCACAGTGTCTGTCACACAGAGGCCCATCGCCAGAGGCACCCAACTTCCTACCCTCAGGCCAGACTTGTCAAGAGCCCCGAGACCCCCATGGGGGGGCTGCTGTACCGCCTGCAAAGGCATGTTTTCATTAGCAAGAGATGAATAATTAATGCTGCTGCGCCTTTAAAACTGTTTTGGTTTTATTTTAAACCTTTTTTTTCTATGTATAGAAACAGCACTTCCGTTAGGCACCAAATTTATATTTTAATAAACACGGCTTTATTTATTCAGTCCCTAGTGCTCCCAGGGGCCCGGGGTGTCAAGGACCTGCCGGGCACCGCCATTGGCTCCCCAGTCGCACCAGCGCAGCCCCCAAAGCTCACAGTGAGGACAGAGGGCAGAGGACAGAGGTCATGGGCAAGGACACAGATCCTGAATGCCCCTCCTGGTTCCTCTCATCTCCTCCATCGCAGGCCTGGGATGGGGACATGGGTGATGAGGGTGGGAAGGGGGTGTTGTGCCAGCTCTGAGATAAGCTGGGATAGAGCCCAGGGTAGGATGGATCCCAGGCGGAGTTCAGGTGGAGGCTGGGAGCTCCCCTGGCAGGGAGAGCATGTGATGGGGGACAGGTCACCTGTCCTAGGTGAGGTCACCGGCCCCAAGTCAGCACCTGCTTCCCACCATCCAGGAGGCCTTCCTTCATTCCGGAACAGAGCCTGGGACCCAAGCTGGGGGTCTGGATAATTCAGCTCTGTGATTCGCTGGGCCTCAAGTCCATAAAGCTTGATTCCTTAGCCCTTTAAATGGTGCTTTCTCAGAGAGTAAGTCAGAAACACTTATTTTTAAATTACAAGCCAAGGAGAGTGTGGGCAGCAGCAGAAAAACAATATGCTAACACTCTCCAAATGCACCTTCCCAGGCTCAAGGCTCTGAGCACCAGGAACCCAGAAACTCTCCTACCCATCCACGGCCAAGGTCATGGAGGGGGTGGCCCGACCCCACTCTCTTCTCCTGCTGCCCAGCCTCATTTCCTTGGCAAAACCATGATGCTGAACAAAAGAATTAGGATGTAGACATTTTTTATCTTGCAAGAAGTCGTCATTAATTTTTTAAAGTGTGCAATATTGTCCTCAACGAAACATGTGAAAAATGAGTTGTCTGTTCCTAATAAATATTTTCTAGATTAAGTATTTGTAATGCTATCAATTATTTATCTCCATATATGGAGAATGCATAATTTGTAATAAAGTGCAGAAAGGGTTTTAATTTCTCTGCACAATATATGAAATTGAGTTTTTGACTAATACACAAATAAATTGACTCTAATCCCATCCTGTCATGGTGTACGGTATTGTTTTAGGTATAAATCTCTTATTTTATAGATGTTTTCAAAAAATTAATCTCCAATATTTAAGGATCGGAGTAAATCTCCCTAACGGGGTGTTTCAGCAGGTTCCCATTTATAAGACTTAGTCATTTCCACATGCCCCCCTCTATCCCTAAATCGTCGACTGCACATGCCAAAATCTCGCAGGGCCTCCATAAACACTTAAAATGTTCATAATTTACAAAGTAGAGGCTGCATCACCCATAATGAGACTCCGGGCCCCTCAACAGCAGGATGTTTGGGGCTTGGCCCATCCTGCAGGCGAGGTCCATGCGGTTCAGGGTGCCCGGACTGTTCACTGATGAGACCAGGCCCACCCCATACATGGGCAGTCCCAGGGGAAAAATTATGTCTGGGCCCTGCCTGTGTGGCCCGGACTCTAGGGGTGGGAGGCAGAAAGGGGTCAATGTGCCGGGAAATCAGCGGGGACCGGGAGAGTCAGCACGTGTCTGGGTGAAGGGCAAAGAGCTGCAGGGGAGAGCCCAGCCACAGCTCTTAAGCCATAAACATGAACTCCGCAGACATCCCGGGCACAGGGGTAGGCCAACAGAACCCAGGAGTTGTGCAGAAAGCCCTTGTCCTATTCTGGACACTGGAGACATCTACAGAGTGTGACCATCCCAGGCCCTGCTGGGCTAAGCCAGGAAGGCTCCCCGGAAGAGATGGTATAGTATAATAGAGGGACTCTCAGTCACACTGTGACTTGACACAGCTTTCTGTGTGACCCCAGGGAGTCTGCTGTTGACCTGGAACTCAGTTTCTCCACCTGGAATCAGAGAGCCCAGGTTCGAGTCCCCACAAGGCTGCAGGTTCAGGCTGTCCCCTCTAAGTGAGGCCAACAGCTCAGCAGAGTACATTGCTGTCGAGATGGCTGATACCCCAGGCATCAGGGTGGGCCCAAGGCCCAGGCAGGGATGATCCCAGTACCTCCTCCTCCTAGCCACATTGCAGTGATTGCATGGAGGGCGAGTTATATGACTCGAGCCTAACTAACTAAGATGCCTCCTTTTTCAAACGGAAGCAGAAGGGGATCCCCTTTCTCCCTGGAAGGAGGTCAAGTCTGGCACTATGAAGGCCACAAGTCCAGCTTGGGGATCAGCCAGCCAGGAGGACTGACCATAGAGGGAAGTGGTAATGGGAGCTGGGAGGTGCCTCCCAGGCACTCTGCGTCCCGAGCTCCTATGTCCCAGAACCAGCTCATCCTCATGGTCCTGAGGCCATCCTGGGAGCCACTGCCCTGAAACACATCCCTGGGTTCTGGGGTGGGGGCAGGGGTGTCCCATCAGAGCATGGGTGCTTTGGGGCCCCTAAGAGCACCGACTCAAGGAGCCAGTGCTGATGTCCTCCTAACTCAGGGGACAGGCAGGAGGGGCACAGAACCCAGGGGTCCGCATGTTAGGAAGTGACAACTATTGTTTCAACACGAGCCCCTGATCATTGCAGAGCCAGAGGGTCAAGTGTATTTTTGAAAACCGGGACTCAAGCCCAGAGAATCAAGAACAGGACGTCTATCCAGCTTACCACCCATTGTGGCGGAACACAGAAAGCCAGAATGCCAGGCAGCAAAAGGGTATAAAGCAGAGGGGTGAAACAGGCCAGCCACAAAAGGACACCTACGGTAGGACTCCACTTCTGGGAAGTCCCTGAAACCATCAGATTCATAGAGACAGAAAGCTGATAGGGGTTGCCAGAGGCTGGGGGCGGGGACTGGGGAGCTATGTCTAATGGGGACAGAGCTTCCGTTTAGGAAGATGAAGAGTTCCAGAGGTGGATGGCAGGGATGGCTGCCCAACCACGTGAATGTGCTTAACGCCTTGGAACCGGACACTTAAAAATGATTAAGATGGTAAATTTTACGCTACATATATTTAACCACATTAAAGAAAAAAAAAGAGTATTTCCCCTCCAAACCTCCCCTCCCCAACATTATAGGTCTATATGCCACTGAATTTTTTTTTTCATATATAAAAATAGGTCTCTGGTTCATTCTAGATTTACTATGCAGAATCACCTACGGAGGAAATGTCCTGAATATGCAATCTTTACCTGAATAAATGGATCATTTTAGTTTAAAAAAAAAAAAAAAAGGAAGGAGAAGAAAAGAGCATAAAAGGCGCCCATAAAACTAGACGACTGAAGCAGGACCCAGCACCAGTCGTGAAGGATGTCGGTGTTTCCCATCGTCCTTCTGGAAGGCAGATGTCCTCGGACAGGAACAAAGCGATGGAAGGCCATCTGCGCAGCCGCAGCAGAATTGGCAAAGGAGTGCCAGGCAGGTAGTATTGAGAGGAAGGAAGCAGCAGGACAAGCCCGGACTTAGCTCCTGAGGTGCTGGGCTCAAGGCCATCGTGGCAAACGGGGCAGAAGGGGCATTCTCAGGGGACACAGAGAACAGGAAACAGGAAATACCTATATCGGAGCGGTTCCCTCCAAAACGGATGGTTCTTCCTTCTCATACTCTTTTTTTTTCTTTTTTAAAAGATTTTATTTATTTATTTGAGAGAGAGAGAGGCAGTGAGAGAGAGCATGAGCGAGGAGAAGGTCAGAGGGAGAAGCAGATTCCCCATGCAGCTGGGAGCCTGATGCGGGACTCGATCCCAGGACTCCGGGATCATGACCTGAGCCGAAGGCAGTCGTCCAACCAACTGAGCCACCCAGGCATCCCTTCCTTCTCATACTCTTAAATATTCCCCCAAACAACAGTTGTAATGAAAGGCCGCAAAAACCACGTGAAGATGGGCTCCCTGGAGGGACCCAGCCTGGGACAGAGGGCCAGTCTTCTTGGGGCTCAGCCCACCCCACCCAGGCAGGTCTCTCTGTCCCCTAGTCGGTGACAGGCTTAGATGGCTCAGTGGGGCAGGCATGGGCAGTGGGCCCTAGTGTTCCTCTGCAGACAAGGGGACTTGTTAGACACCATACTCCCCATGCCCTGGGCCTTCCCAGAAAATACACTGTTAACCATGCCTTTTATTTTCTGTATTCTGGTGCTTTGATCAGGTCCTGGCTGCCCCTGGAGGGACTGCACCTGCCAGGACTAGCCAGTCCCTAGATAGCAAACCACTCATCTGCGAGCACACATTTCACAGAAAAACCAAACAACCCAGAGTCCACTCCCAGCCACCTCCTCCATGGTTCCCCCACTCTGGGTCACTGCCTACCTGTCCTTGTCACCCAGGGCCACGTACCAGACAACCAGGGACAGCCCCTAGGCCCCAGAGTGCTGATCACTTCGAACTAGCCAGTCTTAAGGCTGCTTCCCCTGCAGGCTTCCCTCGGAAACCACAACAGAGGCTCCTACCCACAGTTTCCCTCTTCTGATCCACCTGCTGACCCACCTTCCCCGGGGGGCTCCCTGGAGTGCGGCAAGCCCCCTCCTCTTAGGCTCTGTGAGGAACCCATTATGTTCTCCATGACAATCGTCTCCTGGTCTGTTGGCTTTGCCAGAGCTGAATAATCATAAAACCTAGATTTAAAGCAAGCAGTGCATGACAACAGTGGAAGGGGGTGTCACAAGCTGCGGGTGGCCAGCTGTAGGGATGTGCAGGGACACAGTGGGCCTCATCCCTCTGAGCCAGCTCTTCCCTCACCTGGTGGGGACTCTCGGGGACCACCAACTCCCCAGAATTGCAGATGGTCATGGGCATGCAGGGGTGCTGGAAGGGGACTGAGAGCTCTGCCCGACAGAGGTGTCCGTGTGGGGGTTGGGAGGCTGTGGTGGGACCCTGAGCCCAGGCTCCCTGTGACTGCGGCCTAACCCTGAGTCCAACTGCTGTCACACTGGGAGGACCCCACAGCCCTGAGCTCTGGCACATCTGTCTGGCATGGAGGGCGTCTCTGAGGCCAAGGGCATGGAAGGCTGAGTAGAGTAGTTACCAGGGAAGCTACACAGCCTCAATTTCCCTAGCAGTCTCCCCATCCTCAGCTTGACAGGCAGGAGAATCTGTCCATGATGGTGATGGGCAGGGTGGGGCAGGAGGGGCCCAGGTAGCGCTGGCAGGGACCAACCGGGAAGCATGTGCCCCCTGTGCCGTTCCACCTCTGCCCTCAGCCTGGACTGCTGGATGGGAACTCAAGTTTGCCAGCAAAGGATCCTGCCCTGGAGCCCCAGTGAACAGAGACCGAGGATGTGGGAGAATCTGGGGACCCAGGTTCGGGGATAGAGAAGCCTATGAGCCCGAGCTGGGTGTGCGTCACAGGTCTGGGGTTTGAGGGGGCAGCTTAGGACAGGGGAGAGCGAGAGGCAACCTGCTATTGCCGGCATGTGGCTCCCCAGCTGCCCCTACCCCCGGGAGATTCTCAGAGCTTCCGTCAGTCCCCATGAAGATCTCAGGGACAGCGGAAGGGGGTCCTAAACCACGGTCAGCACGTGCAGGGAGGCCAGCCATGAGAGTGAGCCCCAGGCTCCTCTGGCTGTTGGGGTGCCCTCCAGGAGCAGGGGCATGTCTACAGGCCCAGTGCACACAGCGGAGGCCCCCACTGACGGGCCTGCTTACCCATAGGTAGACAAGCAGAGGAGCCTGAAACCATGCTGCGACATCTGAAGGCCCTTGGGAACTGACTCGGAGCAACCCTTGAGTCTGCAGCCCGGGGCTCACTGGGGTCAGTAGCATTCAGGGGCCTCAGCCCCTCAGCACTGCTGGGCATGGGTGTTCCCCTCAGGCACAGGCAGGACTCATCCACAGACCCCGCCGTTCCTGGGCCCGTGGGTCCTCGGCCGGCCTGTGACCATGGTGCAAGGCCATGGCCCACAGCCCTGGCCTCAGCATCTCACAGGCCTGAGGCACTCCCTCTATGTCTCCTGTACCCTAGGTTGGGTACCTCGTGTGCCAGGTGAAAGGACTTACCTGACACCCTTGGCCCTGAGCTGGAATTTAAATCCCCAACTCCGATCCAAATCCTGGCCCCATTGGCTCCCTGCCTCCAAAGGGAACCCCCTCTCAGGTACCTGGAGGGGCCACAGCCCAATCCCAGCCTGCTGGCAGTCCTGACCTCCCTAGACCCTCGCTAGTCAATGTTTCTCATCTGGCCTGTGTGTGTGTGTGTGTGTGTGTGTGTGTACGCGCACGCACACATGCAAACTCGTGCACTAGTCTGTGCTGGTACATGTGTGGACATGTGTTCGTATATGCATGTCCATGCGTGTGAGCATGTATGCACATGTATGTAGACATCCAAGCTATGGCACCTGCCCCAGGGACAGGTCTCTGTAGGAGCTCTGTCCCCATGTCCTCATGTCGTTAGATACGTGGGACATCATGGAAACAGATGCCCAAATAGGCTGAGACCAAAGCAGCCCCCACACTCACAAGGCACCCATGCCCAGTGCAGGGCTGCAGGGACATGAAGACCAGGCAGGACCCTCTTCCACCAACACCCAAGTCCAAGCTCAGGGTGTCAAGGTCAGGCAGAGGTAGGTGGACCCCAGGAAGGCCTCAAGTGGTAGAGTCTATTACTTAGAAAAGGACAGGCACTTTCTGTGCCTGAAGGAGGGCACTCCCAAGAGAGGGCACCTACCTTGGAGGACAGCAGCCCTGCCTACCAGTGAAGCAGGTCCCCGATCCCCAATGAACCACTCACCTGCTGGGGACAGAGACACAGGACTGGCAGGCACTAAGAAGCCTGGAGAGGCTGGAGGAGCCCAGTCTTTTCCCCCACATGGAGATTAGGTGCCATTAGTGAAATTGAGGCTTGGGGGTTGCAGGCCTTGATCAAAGAGCCAGAAATTTCTATGGGGCCTCAGAGGGTCCCCTAACTCTCAGAACCCCCAACAAAGGCCAGAAACCGTGGTGAGGTCCATGATCAGGGCAAGATCCCTTCCGTGGGAAAACAAGGGTGGCTGTAGGTGAGCTTAATGACAGGAAGCCCAGAAATTGCAAACACAGGATCCCAGTGGGGTACCAGATCTGGGCCCCAGGAAGAGCAGGTGTCAGGAGGAAACCAAGACTGGGAGGGCAGCATGGGTGTGGATAGTAGGGCTGCCCTTTGCGGGAGGTGGGATTTGTACCCAGCTACCCCTAGACTCCGTTCCAGAGCCCTTGTGGACTGTTGGGGAACCCAGGACCAGCACCATCCTCTTGGGCCTCAGTCCCATGTGTGTGACCCCTCTGCACCCACCCTGCCCTGCGTAAGAACTCCCAGGTGCTGCTATGAGCACCAAGACGTTCCTCTTGCCTTATAAATCAACAGCACAGACAATGCTCCGTCAGGCCCCCCAGCCACATATCTAGGATCTGGGCCCCGGGAACCAGCCAAAGTCGGGCAGTCCTGCTGTCCATCATGCCCTGCAGATAGATGGTGCAGGGCCCAGCTGGACACTCCTCTTCAGGCCAGCCCACAGCCTGTGCCCACCCTGGGCCCTCCATGTCTCAGTTTACCCTCTCCTGCTTGCCTGGAGCCTGCGGAGGCATCCCAGTGGTCCGGCATGGGGCAGGTGGAGGCCAAGTCCAACAACCCACCCAGCCTCCTCCTGGGCCGGGACCCACTGCCGGCCTTGCCCTTGCCTCCTGCCCCATTCCCTGCGGGGCTGCAGTGCTGGTGATGCCTCTCAGAGCTTCAGGGTCAACAGTGCTCCTTCAGGACTGCTGTGTCGCCGTGCCCCAGCCCCCAGTGCGATGCACCAAACAGCACCCTATTCTTTAAAGGCACACAGCTTTGAGGATGTAAAGCCAAATCCTCCTTCTGTTTCCTAGGAATGATTATCATTTTGTTTGTAAATCACAGAGCGCGCAGTTTGCCCCTTCCTGTCCTTCTCCCTTCTAAGCCCCAGGGGCAGAGTGGAGTTCACACCGGCTCATGAGACCTTTGGACAGCAAGCTCACAGACCTGCTGTGCCCTGGGCAGCAGAAATTTCAGAGAAAGCCTTCCGAACAGTCCTTGCTGGACTCCAACGGTTCCTGGGAGACCAGCCCCAAGCAAGGGCGGTAGGTGACGGAGGACAGTGTGTCCGTCCCACGCCTGGGGAGGCTTTCCAGAGTAGGCAGGTAACATTTAGCAGCAGAGCAGAATCAAGTAACGGCAATGACAGCAGAGCCACCTCGAGCCACAGCCAGCCACCTCGGTCCCTCTTCGCAGCAGCCCCAGGACCGGCTACAAGGGTCAGGATCTGAGCCCGGGCCACAAGTCTGGCGGGAGCAATGCCAGGATTCCAATCCACCCAGGCTGACGCCTGCTCCACCAGGGCTGTCACCCACCCCATAGGACGGGTGTCCCGCAGGCAAAACTCCTGCCCGGAACCACCGCTGGATCTCTAAGCATGCGGCTTAGAGGGCCTAAGGCCCCCAGCAGCTGTGCCTATCCCCAAAGACCCTTCCTCTGGCTCCTGCCCACCCATGTGGTCCCCGTCACTCTGGGCCGCCCCAGGCTAAAGCCGGCTCCCTGAGTGACAGCAATTAGGGCCGTGGCTGGCAGAGCGGCCTGCTCCCCCCGAAGCACCTGATGCGGCAGCAGCTCCCCGGGGGCCGTCGCACTCCGGCTGCGGCTGAGGCGCTTGGAATCGCTGCTTTCTGCTGTAAAAATGGAAACATCCCCTACGTGAGACACAAGCTGGCAAGGAGGACGCCACTGTGAAATCTCGCACCCCGAGGCGGGCAGCGGCGGCGGCCAGGGGCCCGCCAGGCAAGAAAGGCTGCGCGGTGGTGGTAGGGGGGAGCCAAGAACTGGGGGGCGCAGGGGCGAGGCGCAGACCCCCCAGCCAGACAACCCTGCTGGGAACACGGGCTAGGCCCTCCCTGCCTAGAGCGGCCGTTTTCCAAAAACGCCAACGGAGCCAGCCGCACTCGGCTTCCAGCCCCCGCCCGGAGCCGGAAGAGCCGTGAGTGAGGTGGGCGAGCGGGCACGGTCAGGGGGGACATCACAATGAGAGCTGGAGTGACTTCCCTCGGGCCCAGAGAGGCAGGGCTGGCCCAGAGTCTACAGCTCTGCTGCCAGGAGGGGTCTGGGGTCAGTGATGGGGGTGTGGGTCACAAGGAGGGTCCCTGATCCACCACGCCTGGCTGTCCTAGCCAGGGCTTCAGAATGAAACACACAAGCTCAGCGCACACAGGACCTTAGCCCGTGTCTCCTGGACGCAGTCAGGATGGGGGGAATGCAGCATGGGGCACCCTGATGACCCCATCAGACAGCATTTTCCTGGCTGGGACCTTTCTTCCCAGCACCTCTGGGCACTGCTCAGCTGCAGGCTTGGCAGCTCAGGACTAAAATGTTCTTCGTGCTAACTAAACTAGCGCCTGCAAACACCCAGTAGTGCCAAGAGCCTGCGTTGTGCCTGTGAGCCCTCCCCCACCTGGCAGGGCTGTTCTCACCCCCAGATTCACAGAGAACAGTGCACGATGCCCGTTTGTTCTATTGCCGGTGGCCACTGGCCAGTGCAGGCCCTGGGCTGTGAGCCCCAGGTGGCCTGGTGGGGAGCGGAGCCTCCCTTCGCCCACTGGGGACAAAATAAGGCGACGCCCGCTGCAAGGTGTGGTCGAGTGTCCCCTGGCAGGCTGGCACTGGGAGCACTTCCCTTGGGAGTTGCTGGTTGTCCTGCAGAAAAGAGGAGGGCCAGGGCTTGTCCTCTAGCCTTAGGGCCCAGGCTCAGCTCCCAGGCTGGTCATGACCGCCCCTGTCCACATCCTCTGGCCAAGGACTCCACTCTGAGCTCCCTGGTCTCCGGGGCACGCCACCAGGTACTCCTGCTTAGGACTGCCCCAGAGCTTGGCCAGACTTTCGGGCCCCCCAACTGTCAAAAGTAATTCCCTGGAGGGGCGCCTGGGTGGCTCAGTGGGTCAAAGCCTCTGCCTTCAGCTCAGGTCATGATCCCGGGGTTCTGGGATTGAGCCCCGCATCTGCTCAGCAGGGAGCCTGCTTCCTCCTCTCTCTCTGCCTGCCTCTCTGCATGCTTGTGATCTCTGTCTATCAAATAAATAAATAAAATCTTTAAAAAAAAAAAAAAGCAATTCCCTGGAAACTGAAGTCAGCATAAAGCCTGGACCACCCGCGTACTCACACCCATGTGCACCCTCACCAACCTTTGTTAATACCTACTGACTCACGCATGCACCCACACACTCATCAGAAACATGCGCACTCACACCTGTCCACAGTTGCTGTGCATTTGTACTGACAGGCGTGCACGCTTATCACACACGTGCACACCCACACGCACGCATACACCACACAGGCATGCTTGCACGCTTGCTCGCTCACGTCCTCGTATCCCCGAAACTCACGCCCACACATGAGGACGCCAGCCTGCTCTCGCACATGCAGCCTTGCACACACACATTCTCGTGCGCACAATTCACATGCACACGCACGAGCAGGTCCTGGCTTTTCGTCCTCACTCAGGCCCCTTGTGCAGGCCCCTCGCCGACCTTGAAGGGCAGGCTCCCCCTGCAGCTGCCACCAGGCGCCCTCTCCCACGTGTCAGGCAGGCAGCCAAGGGCCTGTCAGCTACGCCAGACCTTCCTCGGCACCCCAGAGACTCCGGGTGTGCCCTCGTCACCTAGGCAGGCCCTGGGCTGAGTGGTGAGCAAGTGAGCAGGGAGCAACTTCAGGCGGCTGGTGGCCGGCCAGCCTATCTGCTCAGTTGCCCACCTGCTCAGTGACTGTGGAGACCGGGTACCCCGGGGCTGGGTGCTCTGGAGCCCTCCCTGGAACGGGCCCCCAGGAGGGTATGCAGTGAGGTGTGGGGCAGGCAAGGACTGGGAGGACAGAAATAAGGCAGTAAAGATGAGAGCAAGGCCCCTCCCCACATAAAACTCATGCCTGAGTTTTGTTTTTTACCAAAGACCTGGAAGTCATGTGATCTAGAGAAGAACTCCCAACAAGTGGCTTTGCTAGCCTCTGGCAGCACAGGCCAGGAGGACAAGACAAGGCAAGGGTCCAGGTGGATTCCTGGGGCCCAGGTGTTGGGAACCATACCGAGGGGCAAAATCAGGTGCAAAGCGTGGGCTCAAAGTTGTATGCAAACGCCACTGCCTGGGGCGGGACCATAGGTCATAGTGTGGCACTGGGGCTTCCCTGCTAGGGGGAGAGGTGACACCTACCCTCCTGCAAGGCCCAGCCAGGAGGGTCTCCTCCTCAGCCAGGGGTAGCCCTGCCCCTCCAAGTACTGGGCAGGAGCGTGGGGCTGCTGTGCAAACAGGGTTGGTAAGGTGACACAGGACCAAGATGGGAAGGGAGGCTGGGGGACTTACTGGAGGTTACCGGTCTTAGTGCAGCTGTGCACGGAGGCTCCGTGGGGAGAGTGAGGGAAGCTACACAGGGGAAGGGAAGCCAAGCCAAGGGCAACCTGTTCTCATGGAAGCACTGGGCACAAGCAGCATCCAGCATATTCTGGCTCTGGGCAGAGGTCAGCTCTTGTACTCCACATGGGTCAGACACCACAAGCTGCCCTGATGGCACCCCACACCCAGGGCCGAGTCTGACCATCCTCCTGCCTGTCCAGCTCCTGTCCATACCTGAGCAGCCCCTGGGCACTTGGTACTGAGCAAAGAGGCTTGTTAATCAACTTTGTGCTAGGTTTGCTCAGTATTCAAGGGCCTCCCACCAAAGGCTGTCTACAGCTTCAGACCCTTCCCTGTGCCCTGGGCCCCGCCTGGCATGGCCCAGATTCCACACTCCAAGCTGCAGGGCCTGGTTCCAAGGTGGCTGTCCATGGGGGCTTCCCACACCCCCAGGCAGAAGGCCAATCTCCTTCACACAGTGGGCTCCGGATGGGACCATCCACCACCAGGAAGTTCCAGCTCTCAAGAAAGAGGAGTTGCGGATGCCTGGGTGACTCAGTTGGTTAAGCAACTGCCTTCAGCTCAGGTCATGATCCTGGAGTCCTGGGATCGAGTCCCACATCGGGCTCCCTGCTCGGCAGGGAGTCTCCTTCTCTCTCCTTCTCCTGCTGACCTCTCTCCTCTCATGTGCTTCCTCTCTCCCATTCTCTCTCTCTTTCAAATAAATAAGTAAAATCTTAAAAAAAAAAAAACAAAAAAGAGGAGTTGGGGTCCTAGGACAGCACCCAGGACCACCCATGCCTATGCTCACAGACCAGTGAGTGAGGGAAAGCCCACCCAGCTCTTGAGGGCTGGCTGGGGCAGGTGGAGTTTCCAGCCAGCATGGCAAGCTGTCTTCATCATCACCTGGGGGAACCCAGACTCCCCCCAACAAGAGTAGACCGAGGGAGCGAGTTGGGGGACATGGTGCTTACCACAGCAGACAGAGACATGCGGTGCTTCAGGAACAGAAGGAAGCCAAGCTGAAGGGGTGACTCAGCCGGTGGTCGCCCCCACAGTCTGGGGGTCTCTGCTTGCTTTCACTTTCTGACTGTCACATGACTCCCAGGCCTATCCAGCTTTGAGGAGGGATTGGCCTGGGGACAGGGCCTGGGCAGAGGTGGTCAGGGCTGGGGATGGTTCTACCTCCTTCCCTCCCCATTGCCTGCCATGGCTCAAACATCCAGAGCTCAAAGGCCAGAGACTCCAGGGATGGAGGCCTTGGGCGTGAAGATGTGGCCAGCACTCAGTCTCCATCTTCCCTGGACACTGGCCTGACCAGGTGGTGGGATGCTTTGCTCTGGTTCCCATCCCTTGAAGCTCCTGAGGTCGCCCAGGGAAGCTGGCCCTCGGCATGCCATTTGGTCTCTCAGCTCAGGGTTTCTCCTACGGTCCATGCAGCCACTAGGAAAGGGCAGGCCCATGGTCAAATTGGGACGGACCGTCAGAGATCACTGGACAGGGTGTGCACAGGGGCCTTGTCTCACCCTGAGCCAAGGTCTGCAGCCTGGGTGTGTTTAATCAGGGGCTGGGTATGCTGCTTTAAGGCCTCAAAGCATTTGCTGGGCAGGTCGCCAAATGCAGGGGGAAAGTAAGGCTCAGACACACATTTTGACAAGTGCCAGGATCCCCAGCCAGATCCTCAAAGTGGGGGGCAACACAGAACTTCTGATGGGGGGGAGACCAGTCTGGGCCTGGAAACCCTAGTGATTACCCCGCCTGGCTGTCACTTACGTCACCACGGTTTTATTTGTGCCCCGTTTTGGGGAAGGGCACCGTGTGCTGGGAGATGTCCAGTGAGGAATTTAACAAGGTCAATCATGCTGGCACTATCCAGGAGCCCCCAGATCACAGGGCGTAGAGTGCCTCTTTCCCAGGATCCAAGAGAGGCAGTCCCTTCTAGGCCCCCCTTGGAAAGGGCTGAGCAACTGCCTTGGGCCTCCTGGGCCCCTCACGGTCTCCCTGAGTCAGGCTGGGGTGGGCCTACAGCACCAGCACCAGGCTGGGCACTGACTAAGCTGCCCTTCCTCAGCCACTGCCTGCCACATCACCAGCCACGGCTGCCAGGCCCAAGGTAGAGCACAGTGGAGACCACACTCCTGCCTCTCAGGGGCCTGTCCACGGTGCAGAGCCACCTGAAGTGCCCACGGGTCACTGGCCATAGTCTTAGGCTCCTGCTGCCAGAACAAGCGAGTGGCCATCTTTTTTCTAACTCAGCCCATGCCTGGCTCTACAGCAGAAGGCAGACGGGAAGGCAGGGCGGGCACTGCAGACCAGGGGCCCCAGCCAAACTCCAGCAGGCTGACAGGAGTGTGCATCGGTGAGGCTCTGCACACCAGCCGGGCCTGTCTCCGTTGCCACCGTACGTCCTGCCGAGGCTTACCATGCTCTCTTCACCACAGGGCTTGTCAAATGCATGAATGATCGAGCAAGAGGTGAGTGACGGGCTCCCCCGGGCTCACACTAAGGCCATCAGGATGCAGAGGGGTGCAGAGGGGACAGGACTAGCCAGTTCACACAACTGATAGGGGAGGGAGTTAGCCTCCCATCCCTTGCCCGGTCAGAGAAGGGACTTGACACAAGATCCCCCCAGAGACTAGGCTGAAGCATGACCCCACCTCTGTCCCCAGGACCACCCCCTCACTCCCACCTCTGTCCCCAGGACCACCCCCTCACTCCCACCTCTGTCCCAAGGGCCGCCCCTGCCCAGTAGTTGATCACCTGATTGAGAGCAGCATTTAAGGGCCCAGGGAGAAAAATCAATTCTCCTGGTTCTACTCTAATCCATCAGTTCCATTTCTGATCAATTTCCTAGTGCCCAGGGTCAGCACGGGGCTATAGTGCCTGGCGCAGATTAGCTCCTGGATCAGGACGGCTGAGGTGGCAGGGGCTGTCCCAAGGCCTCAGCTCCTCCCCATGGCAAGACCACCCCAATGCCAAGGCCCTACCTGTCAGGGGCCACCCCAGCTGCCTACTCTCTCTAAGGCAAAAGTGACAACCTCAGCCTCCCCTGGGAAGGTAGGAGGCATCGCACAGGTGGGCCTCGAGAACCAGGGCCTGAGAAAGGAGTGGATGTGCTTTCCTCTGCTTGGAGGTTTCAGGCTGCCACTCAGGGAGGCCTGCAGAGCACTGAGCCAGAGGGCCACTGAACCGGGAAATGGTGGTCCCTCCTGAGTTTGACTGACCAGGAAGCAGACTCCAGGCCCTCTGTGGACGCCACCATGCAGAGACCCACAGGCACAAGGCATGACAGAGGCCCAGTGCCCCTGAACCCTCCCCTTCTTGGCCCCTCCTTGGCCTCCTCCCAGCCTTCCTAGGCCTTGAAACCACACGGAAGGTGCAGGGGTCTTGGGCAAAGCATGTGAGGGGTCAGAGTCAAGGTCCCAGATAAAGTAAAGGAAAGCCCCATGTCAGACAGGGGCTAGCCCAAGGTGGGGCAGGAAGAGGTTGGAGGGCACACTGTGTGCCCAGGATATCTGAGCCTGTCATGCTCAGGGAAAGGACCTTCACAAGGAGGGACTTTGTCCCACCGCCCCCACCCCCCTTACAGCCACCAGGCCCCACTAAGGTCCCCCACACAAGCCCAGACTCAGGGCAGGCTTGAGCTCACCCAGCTCCCCAACCAGGGGGGCTAGGCTGAGTCTCTAGCTGCTCCCCACCATGACCCCTGGCCCACAAAGCCTGGTAGACCCTCAGCCGGCCTAAGCCCCCACTTTACCCCTCAGGCACAGTTCGTGGTCATCAGTGGCCTTCCTGTGCACAGAGGTCAGACCCCAGCCCTGGCCCCACCTGCTGGGGACCTGGGGGAGCCTCAGCTCCCTCACTGCGATCCAGTGACATTGTTGGGGCCCAGATTAAACGAGTTGCTGCGGCTGCCGCGCTGAGAACCTCAGCGGAACAGGCCAGCGCTGGAGGACGAGTGGATTAGACGGTGGTCAATATTTGTGGAATTGAATTGAATCCGTCATCTGGGAGCCGTGCGTGTTCTGGTTAGTTCTGCAGTTTCTGCCACGGACGAGCAAAACCCAGGGCACGGGCCCCTCAAAGGCCCCAGTTGGAGCACAGTCCAGGAGCAAGATGCCCATGGGAGCCCCGTGTCCTGCGGCTATTGCAGGCTGGGCTGGGTGGGCAGGGGGCTGAGGCCAGCATGGGCAGTTAGGGGCAGGAAGATCCTGGGAGTGCCGGGACAGTGGGGGGCTAGGGGGGTTCAGTTGGGATCTCAGGTTCGAGGGGAATCTGCCCTGGCCCCTGGTGGGGCTGAGATCCCACAGCCCAGGCCCCACCCCTCTCCTGGCTCTTACAGGTCCTTTAGGAAACGGGGTGTGTTGGGTCTAGTGTCCCGGTGGCCAGACCACAGGGCTGCCCCATGTATTGTGCTGGTTCCCATTCAAGACAGACGGACAGTGGGGACAAGGTGGGAGCGGCGCCCCGGGGAGGGGACCTGTGGCCCTCACCCAGAGCCCACACTCGCAGCCCCAGTTCCTGGCCTCAGCCCCAGCCACGGATCGTCCTCCGGCTGGTGCTGCCCACCCCCAACCCCCAAAACCCAAATTGGATTAGTTGTGTTTAGAAAGAGGCAAAGCTGCTTGTATTTGAGCAAAGGCTCAGCAGATTACGCTGGGCCCAGAGGGGGCCTGGCTGCAGGAAGGGGGTTCGACGCAGGAAAAGCTGCACCGGCACGTGTTCGTCGAAAACAAACTCAAGGGGATGATCTGCCTCAACTCGGCCTTCCGCCCACCCTGCAAACACCCTCTCGACTAGACACAGTTAGGTCTCCACCACTGGGCGCCAAAGCTGCCCGCGGGAGAAGAGCGTGGTGGCTGACGTGGTGGCAGTCACTTCATGTGCCTGTGACCTGGATGCCCGCCCATCACACCCATGCCAGCACCTGGGAAAGCCTCAGACAGGCAGAAGTCCCAGAGGCCAGACCTGGCCCAAGGGCCCTGAGCACAGGCCTGAGTCTGCAGGGGACACTGAGGCAGAGCCTGTTGGGTGAGCTGTGGAGCTATATGGCTATTTCTGGCAATAGGTCCGGCGGGGGGAGGAGGCTTTCTACCTCACCATCCCCAGGCCCCTGCCCTTGGTACCAGGAAATAACCCCCTTGTGAGCCCCCCTAACCCTGCCTGGGCCAGCCACAAGGGAGGATAGCAAACATTTATTTGATAAAAATGCAAATAAAATCCTTCCACTATAAAGATCCTGTCTGGTTTGGGGAGAGTAAAGTGAGCAGGGAATGGGGGGTGTGGGGGGTTGTGAACACCTCCCTTCCTGGGAGGAATGCCACCTGGAGTGGCCAACAATGTGGTCACGGACACCCCTGTTAACAATAAAGAAACCCTCACAGAGGGGGCCTGTCCAGGCCTCTCGGTGGTCTAGGCTCCAACCTGGCTGCCCATTTGGGCTGGCAGGTGTCTCTCCTGCCTCCACATCCAAGTCCAGTGCCCCATTCCCACCTGAATGGCTCTTGGGGGTACTCCACCCTGTCCCTGGCCCTCCTGTGTCCTTGGGCCGGGGAGTGGTCCCCCAGATGCTGGAGATGGGATAAGGGGCAAGAAGAAACAGAGAAGAGAGAGCATAGAAGGGATGAGGACAGATACATCCATCTGTATGTGGATGGGTTATTTCCCGGTACCAAGGGCAGGGGCCTGGCCGATGAGGGGGGCCTGGCAGATGAGGGGGGCCTCCTCAGAGGGAAGCTGAGATTGCCAGAGGAACAGGTGCTCAGAGCACCACAGCCCACCCCCAAATTCCCTACCTCTACTCATCTCTCAGGGCTCATTGGCTGAGAGTAGAGCCTAGAGGCCCAATGGGGACTACACCCAGCCCAAAGTGGTGGGGTTCGGGGGGCAGCAGACGGAACAGAGCTGTGAGGTTGCTGGGTGGGTGGACCGGGTATGAGTCGGGGAGCTGGAGGTGAGCTGGCCCTGGGATCGCTGAGCTCTGCTCCTGGGAACACTTGCCCCAAGGTATCTGGGATCGCTGGGGCCCCAAGCTGGGGTCCCCAAGTCCCCCGGCTGGTTTCCCAGCTCTCTGCAGACAGCACTGGGCCACCCGCCCCCTGCCCCCCGCATACCCTAGCCCTGGCTGTTCCCCGAGTGAGCGACGGCCATCAATTATTCAGCTGCTGCATCTCAGCCCTCTCTCCGTTAGTACCTCGTAAAGTCAGCGAAGATAAATCTCTCGGCTTGCTTCCGCCGGCTGACAGGGAGCAGGCAGGCGCCTGGGCGATGAGGGCTCAGCCCTGGCCCCCGAGCCTGTGAGGAGCATCCCCGGCGGCCTGCACGGCTCCTCAGCTATTAAGCCCATAACTCAGCGGAAGCTGAGCTGGGCGTGCTGCGTCTCGGTTCCTGTGATGAGGCGAGGTCCGCCCACCAGTCACAACTGCGCCAGGCCATGGGCAGAGTGACACTCCAGCCGACAATGGGGCCACTTCAGAGGAACCCATCCGGTCTCAAGAGCTGCGTTTAATTCTGTGCCTGGTGGAAGGTTCCTGGGCTCTGGCTTCCCCCTGACTGCCCCCAGAGGACGCTGGGCAGCCAAGGAGCACAGGCACAGGATCTGCAGAGGCCAGCGAGGATTGAGGACAACTGGGGCACACAGTGAGCCCTGTCTGCAAGCCCCCGGCCATACCCAGGATGATCATGGAGATGACCCTGGTCACCCCTAGGGGAAGAGGCAGTCCCAGACACACCTTTCAAGAGAAGAGCCATCTGCCACCATGGTGAGCCCCGGAGCCTGGGTTGGGTATGGGAGGCTGCCCAGGAAGACCAGTGCCTGCCCGGGCCACCCCGGGAGGAACCCTCACAGCCCTGCATCTCTAGCAAGGCACTTGTCCCAGTGAGGAAAGATGGAAGGTCCAGGTCAGGCCCCTGCCCCTCCGCATAGCTGGGAGAGAGTTTGTTGACTGAGTCCATGACCCCTCTTCTCTGCAGGATTTGGGGTGGCCTCTGCAGTGCATGGAGTATGAGCAAAGGGGAGCAGTCACAAGGCAGCAAGACAAGGTGGGCAAGGGAGGTGTGGCGTGGGGGCGAGGGCGGGGTTTTAGGAGTGGATCCCACTCCGGGCAGAGTCACGCCCACCCTGTGGACCTATCCCATGGTAGACCCGCCCAGGGGCCCACTCCCAGAGCCCTTGGCTGTGTGGTGAGCCAGAGCTCCAAGGATCCTCGTTATTCCGGGCCAGGGGAACTAAAATGCCTGCAGAGCAAAGGGGCACAGCCCAGCTGTGGCGACTCAGGCAGTTGGAGGGCCTGCCAGGCAGCATGGCCCAACTGGCCTTCCAGCTCCTGGGGGTCATTCCCCTCCCCACTCCCATCAGCCCTCACAGGGCAGGGGCTGAGACCCGGGTAATGAGCCCGGAGGTGCCACCAGTCCCCACAATTAGCAGTAACGAGTTGACAGGCGCCCGATGCAGGCCACAGGTCAAGTGCTAATCGAGACTGCTAATTACCTCGACAAGGCTGGGAAGTGGAGCAGTCCCTCCCCTCCGACCATTCATCCTCTGGATGTGGCTCCTGCATCACCACCATCACCCCTCCCCCTGCCCCAGAGCTAATGGGGTTGCATTTCAGCTATAACCACAAGGCTGCTGCGCAGAGAGAGGCTGGGCTGGTGAGGGACACCCAGAGCCAGGCTGGGGCTTCAGGGTCTATCCCTGACTGGCACCCAGCCCAATGGCCATGCTGGCCCGCTCACTGGGTCCCTCTCAAGGCACTGGCTCTGGCTCTCCATCTCACAGTCCTTCAGGTTGGGTACCCCAGCAGCTGTCCCAGGCCTGTTTCACAGCCAATCCAATTCTGCAAACTACGTCGAGCTCCCAACACTGCCCGCTGGACACCAGCCACCCCAGAAACCTAGCCTTCCTCACCCGCCATCCTGCAGCCCAGACAACCGCGGGGCTCATGTCCAGCTTTTGTACCGACCACCTGGTACCAGCTTCGGCCACAGCTTCAGGCTCATCCCCAGTCCACAGACCTGTCCCCTCTCTACCTCTAGGCCCCAACTTCTGTTAATGTGACCAGGGATGGTATCTGAGAAGTGCCCAGCCACATAGGGACTCATGGGGCTTTGGAGGCTGATTCCAAGTCTCTTTCTTTTCTGTCAAACCGACCCTCCACCTGACCCTGAATCATCAGGTTTTGTGGCCAAGGACAAGGCCCCTCCATTACAATTAGGACCCATCTCATTCCGTCTGTGTTCAGGCCTGGTCTCGTCCCCACCCGTGCCCCTTGGGCCATGCCCAGCTTGGTAGTGCCTCCACGGTGTCCCCTGGAAGTCTACCTGGTGGGACTGCAGGGCAGGAGCTCACCCCTGGGGGCCTGTCTCACATCCCATCAGCTCACTCTTTGGGAACATCTCCCTCAGAGGGGGCGTAGCATGCCTCCCCGTCCCTCACTGCCCATCAGCAGGGGTGAGGGCATTGGCTCCAGGCTTCTCCTCACCTGCCCTCATCTCCAAAGGGGAGGGGGCCTCCCTCTGGCTCTGTTTGCATGCTTGCCCCCCCTCTCCAGAGCCCCTACCGCCTGCCAAGGTCAGCGGCAGCAGGAAACGCCACCAATGGGACCCTGAGCAGCTACAGAGATGAATTACGTGGAAGGAGGAACAACCCGTGTCTGGTGCCGGCTTGGAGGGAACCGCCATCAGGAAGAGCTCATTTCAAGAGAACATCCTCTGTCCTCAGGAGAGAGGGACCCAGCTGCCTGGCTTCCCAGAACACAAACGTGCCTTCTGTCAACTTCCGTGACTCGATTGCCCTTCAAGGGTGAGGGGATCAAGCGTCCATGCATATGGGGGAGGCGGGGCGTTAAAGCAGCTAGATCCACACAGACCTGCGCAAGCCACTCTGGGCCAGACCTTCGTGGCCCAGAACCGACTGCGGGACCCCGCGTCCCCTCGCCCTGGGCACCACTGCTCCCCCCTGCCCCACACAGCCCACCTCACAGCTTCCTAAATCAAACACACTCCGGGGCTGCGAAGGCTCTAGCTCACGTTCGCATGCTGGCCAGCAAGCAGGGCCAGTGGCCGCTCTGGGTGGAGATCTGTCTTCAGGGGCTTCTTGTCCAGCCGCCGCCCAACTCTGCCACCTCCCTCCTTCCCTCTCTTGCCCTACTGCCTGCTCCAGGTGATCCGAACGCCTGACATGGGGACCAAATGGGTCTCCTCAGAGCACCGTCCACTTCTCCCCTCCCTGGCCAAGTCCCGCACCACCACCGCCTGCCCGCCCGTCATCCCTCCGACAAGAGTTTTCTGTCACCCCCCACTCACTCAGCCACACACCCCTTCCAGGCCCCAGCTCCGACCTCCCCATCCTCAGCCCTAACTCCACACCTGCTTTCTTGGCTTTGCACGTCTGCGCTGATGTCCCTGCCCTTCTGGAGGCCGGGGTCAGGTCTGTCCCCTCAGTGGCCACAGCACCAAGGCTATCGAGAACAATTTATGCAGGAAGGTGGGGAGGAAGGGCATGCAGGGCCCACAGATGGGAGCAGAGGGGTAAGGTGCTGCAAACAGAAAAGAGATGAAACCGTGGAAAGGAACCGGAAGTAAGCAGGCAAATATTGACGGAACCCCCCCATGGGAAAGAACTTTCTAAGAACAAAGGCGAAGATAAGTACACTTTGTGGGAAAGCTAAATTCTCAGGTGGCTCAAAAGAAACCAGGGAGTTCAAAGAAAAGCAATGAATCGGGCAAATTTTTGACACTAACGTGACAAAAAAATTAATACCATTAACATAACACAAGCTTATCCAGAGCCAAAACACCAAGGACTTGAGAAAACTGCAGATGAGGCAGCACTCTGAAGACGAGCCCCGTCCAGTGCCCTCACCCCTCCGGCCAGGTACTGCGGGAGCCCCTTGTCCAGCGAAAGCGGCTTCAGCGGGCCAGGTGTTTGGGGCCCTGAGGCATGGGGACTCCCACCCCCTTCCTGGACTCTGTGCTCATGGGGTATGCCTTGGAGGGGCAGACCCAGCTATGTGGACTCATTGTGGCCCCAGCATTTACTTGTCCATGCAGAAAAGTTGGAAATGGCTAGATATCCAACAATACAGAGTGAAAACAAAGACCAGACAAGCACAGAGTCACACATGAAGTAAGGGTAAGGAGTGTGTGTGCACACCAAAATCGGGAGGAAATAAATAAACCACTGTTAACCCACGGGGGTCTCCATTCTTTAGATGAATGACATAAAGCATACAGATACGAGGAGGAGGTTTCTGGGGCGTGAAGCTCAGGGCAAGAGAGTGTGGGTGCTCTGACCGAGGCCAAAGCAAAATGTCAGCACTTCTGCATGGTGATGTAGGTCCCCGAGGCTTTCCCAGGCTTGGGTCATTTCTGGGGGCAAAGCACAATCCCTCGGTGAGGGGCAGCTGTGTGGGGGAAGGATGAATGGACAGGTGGGCAAGTGGTAGAGGATGAATGAATGGGTGGACAGACAGACAAGTAGATGAGTGTACAGTTGGGTAGGTGGTGGGTAAGTGGACATGCGAATGAATGGAAGGGTGTATGGAGCAATGGATGGATGGATGGATGGATAGACAGGTAGATAAAAGAAGGGATACAGGAAGGGATGAACGGATGACTTGAAGGATGGGCAGAGGGGTGTGTGGAGGGATGGTTGGGTGGGTGGATAAGTAGGTGAATAGAAGAATGAATGGAGCTGATCAGTGATTGATTGGCTGCAGGATGGGGGGCATGGGATGGAGGGATGGAGGAAGGGATGGATGGACAGATACATGGATGGTTGGAATAGGCAATAGATAGATAGACAGACAGATGTGTGGAGGGATGGTTGGGTGAATGATTGGGGGGGGTGGGCAAGTAGATGAATGAAGGGATGGGTGGATGGGCCTCTGGTATGTGAGGTATAGCCAATGGCCCCTCCTAGGCCTATTCTTTATCCCCTCCCTGCGAGGAACTCCCTTGGAATCACCACTTTTCAGGAGTGAAACATTCCGTTTGTTGTGGCCTCTGCCTCAGCATCTCCCCAAACCAGCCCCTTGCCTGGGGGCTGTGACCCAACCCTCTGCCATGAGCCTCGAGCCTCGGATCCCTGATAGCTAACTCTCCCCTCTGCCTGCCCTCTGGGCTGCTCCGTATGCAGGAGGACAGACCCCAGCATGGCCACCATAAATCTTGCCCCCCATCCTGCAGCCAATCAATCACTGATCAGCTCCAAAGCCCCTAAATGTCTCAGAGGCTCAGCCTGCGCAGCCGGCCGGCCCGTCCGCGAGAGCCACAGCCGCAGCGGGCCCTGGATGCCGTTGGCTACATATATTGAACTTGAAGCATCAGATTACATGTTTGTTCAATAGCAATAAACTCCCAAAGTTTTATAGGGTCATAAAACCGCTGCCTCGGCTCCCACTTAGGCAGTGCGTAATGTCCACAGGCCGGTTTCCTTGCTAATGGGGCGGCACGAGTGATTTGGGGCTATTAGCTGGAAACATCACATCTGCATTTCCCAAAATCTCATAAATAAAGCCGCCGTCAGAGCGCACCAGACCTAGCCTTGAAGTTCTAGGAGAAGGGAGAGCGGCAGAGTGGACTGGAGATTTGAGACATGATGGGGGAGTGGGACACAAGATCAGGGGGAGTGGTGGGGGGAGGGAAGAGATGTCCATGAAACCGAGGGGGATGGGCAGGTGCCCACCCACCCAAACAGGGGCCCTGGAGCTATCCTGCTCAGCCCCTCCCTCAAGAGGGACTCAGAAGGTATCCTCTGAGCGTCCTGGGCCCCCAGCCTCACCCTCCAGGGAAGACAGTTTCAGGCAGGTCGGGGAGCTTGGAGGAAAGATGGGGAGGGGGTGGGGTGTTGTTGAACGGTGCCTCATAGAAGGGAGGATGAGAGCTCCCGGCAGAGGGAGACCATGTACAAAAGTGGAGAGGGACCATGAGGTCCCCAGGGACCCCGTGGGCCCGTCAGGGATCCAGACTGATTGAGAGTTAAAGTGATCAGACAGCTAGAGGGGCCAGACGAGGTGGCGGCAGCAAAGCTGGGGGAAATGGCCAGAGTGACCTTGAGCAGGCGGAAGTTACCTCCTGGAGTATGTTTTCAGGGGCAGGTAGAGGGAGGGGCAGAGGGGGGGAACACTTCTGCGGGGCCAGGGCCAGGACGAGGTGCTGCTGGGAGGGAGATGGAAGAAGCAGCTTAGGAGGGGGTGAGCTCCCCGTCTCAGGGACATGCCACAAGGGAAAGGAGAGGAAGGGCTGCAGAGAGAGCCTGAGGAAGGGGCTCTGCTCTGGCCTGGACCCCAGCAACCAGGCAAAGTACTCACGGGAGACGCGCAGATGGTTTGGCATGAGGAAGGCCCTGGGAAGCACGGGGACACCCCCTCCACCATGGCCAGGTGAGGACGAAAGCTGGTGTAGGCAAAGCCCCTCAAGTGGCCCCAGCCTTAGGCACCGGCCCGCTAGAAACGTGGCCAGGCTCTTAGCAATGCTGGAGTTGGGGGCATGGATGACTTTGCCCTGATCCTGTAACTTTGCTATCGAGCTAGGTCCTCAGAAATGCATTGATTTGCCAGAATCAATATTTATTGTAGCTTCAAAGTCTGGGGATGGGGGAAGCTTTGAGCTGATGAATGGAGGCCAAGCAGCCAGGGAGTAGCCACCCCGCCCCCACAGGCCTTGCCAACCTCTGCGCCTGCCCAGCCCCCACCCAACACCCCAGGCCAGGCCAGGGCACAGAACCAGGGGGTATGCCCTCTGTCTTGTACATCCCAGGGTTACTTCTCCTCAGATGAAGCCCTCCCTCCAGGAATACTTTCTGTAAAAGCCCCACAAGGGTTGGGAGGTGTGATGGGTGGGCGGTACACCACCTTCCCATCCATACAGACCACCTGTCTTGGCTCTGGGCCTGGGCCAACAACAGTGATGCTCACTGGAAAAGGAAGCTGAGCATCCATCTCGAGGAGACCCCCTAACCCTGGTAGAGGGCTGCACTTGACTCATGCCGTGGTGTGCGGCAGACCCCATGCTCCACCAGTATGAGATGAGGTTCCGGCCGATGTTTTCCCGACCTCCAGGACCTGGGCTCTGACTTGGAGCATCTGTGGACTTCTGGGGTATCAGCATCCCCCCAGGGCAGATTCCAGAAGGACCAGTGAGCTGTCACTGCCATCAGAGTTGGGGACAGCCGGGTCTGGCACACCACTGCCTTGAGGGAATCAGCTCCAAAGCTGCTGGTTCCCTCCCCACCCCCCAGGAATGCTACAGCCCAGAGTTTAGGCAAAGGCCAGGAGGATACCCCCTGCAATGGGCCCCGAGGCTGGGCCAGTGGGACAGGATGCTAGGAGGCCCTGGACCATCAGGGTGCTAGAGGGACCGGCAGTCCCTGGCCCACATGGCATCAGGAAACTCATTTTAGGAGCCATCCATGCCCCCGCGCCACAGATAGGACAGAATCAAACAGTAAGATGTGCGCACTGAGAAGCGTAGGGGCTGAAGGGAGGAAACCAGGACACAGAGCGCAAGCTTGCAGAAGGGCGACCAAGAGGCCCAGAACCCGTGGTGGAGGTCCACTGGCTCCCGATGAGAGTGATCCCTCTGAGGGAGCACATGGGGAAGGGAGGGAGGGAGCAAACAGAGAACCTGAGTGGTGGGTGCTCCCAGCCCACCCAGTGCTGGCAGGAAACCACCGCCACCAAGCCTGGTCAGGGATCCCACTGGGCGCCATGAACAAGATTAGGACAGATGGATCTGTTCCCTCGGAAGGTGACTTCTGAGCAGTGCAGTGACCACAGGCCGCTCTGGCTGAGCCCCCCCTGGAGAGGGTCTGCGTTCACGTCCATCCCTGCCCCGTGGCTTCCCTGCTCTCCTTCCAGGGGCCAGGAAGGTCCTGAAGCTCCATTGCCTGAATGAACCAGCCCTGGAAAAGCCAGTGTGCCGGGGTGAACTGGAAGGCAGCCCAGGACCACCATGTGGCCTGTCACTGCCTCAGTCTCCCTGTCTGGAAGATGCCAAGAGAGGCTGGAGGAGGTGGTATGCGCCTGGCCGGCAGTGGGCTCGTACAGACTAGTACCTTTCCCACCCTCCCAAAGATGGTGGTCCTGCCAGGCCGGCCCACAGCCCCTGGGCAAGGAAGCAGAGGAAACTGGTTGGGGAGAGTGGGTGGCAAGGACTCGAAAGACAGCCCTGGCCGCAAAGGGAACCCCCCAAGGAGCAGGGGCAGGAAGGGGGTCCTAGTACAAACACAAACCCATCCAAGGCCTGACTGGGGCTCAGAGGGATTCCTTGTCAACCCAGAGTCCATGGCGAGCGAGGGGCAGACCAGCATGGAGGCCCCTGTCTGGAGGTGTCTCTGGAAGGCTTCTGGGAGGAGGAGGCCCTGTCCCGCTGAGAACAGGCAGCCTCTGAGAACAAATGCTTGCACGCCCTGGTCCCCACTGAGGGAGAATGGAAACTGGAAGGATGCCAGAGACTGGCAGACGGCGGCCCTGTGGCTGGGTTCAATCTCAACCAAGGCGTGAGGCACTCCCCTCCCTCCTCTTCCAGATCTGGGCCAAATGCCTTCTGCTGTCCTGTCCTTGGAGGCAGATCACTGGCCCCACAGACGGCTGGCCCACCATTATTAACACACTTTGCTTGTACCCCAAGCATCTCAGTCTTCCAGATTAAATACAACTGTTTAGGAAATCCAAAAAAAATCTGGGATTTCTGATACCTCCTTGGCAGGGGTTGAGAGCACAGCTAGGATGGCCCCAAAGGTGGGATTTCCGCACCCCCACCACTCCACCCCAGGGCATGCTGAAAGGCCCTGGGACCCAAGGGGCCACGGTGGGCAGAGGAGAGGCAGAAGATGGGCTAGCGTAACAAAATACGAGACCAGGCAGCTGAGAAATCACCAAGCACCATTTCTCACAGTTCTTGAGTCTGAGGTCGAGGCCCAGGGAGACTGAGTGTCCTGGCCCATGGCTGCCATCTTCTCATTGTGTCCACATGTGGCGGAAGGAGCGACACAGCTCTCTGTGGTCTCTTAGGCGGACTCCAGTCCCCTTTGTAAGGATTCCACCTTTAGGAACTAATCACTCCCCAGAAGCCCTGCTGCCAAATACCATCGCCTGGGGGTTAGGATTTCAACAGGAATCTGGGGAGGAACCCAAACATTCAGCCTATAGCCCCCAGCTTATACCCAACTCACAGGCTGATGTGCTAGGGAGCTCCAACCAGGCTGCAGCCCCTCAGAAACCAGTTTCCCCACCGCCAAGACACTCACTCATCCTGAGGCCTTGGCCCGAGCCAGGGGAAGGCTGCCCCTATCTCTACCTTCTCCAGGAAGCTGACTGCCCTAGGACAGAATCTGTCCCATATCTGCCACCCTTCCTCCCTGAGATGCCTGCTCCCACAGCAGAGGGAGGGTTTAGGGGATGCTGAGGTAGGGCACTGAATGGAGATTAGGGCCTGCAGAGGCCCAGGGAGGCCACAGACCTTGCCTGGGAACTGCAAGCAGGACAAAGGCCCAGGACACCAGCCAGAGGCCCTCAACAGCTGCCCAAGCAACTCTTAGGCACCTCCCATGTCCAGTTCTCAGCAGGAAGGGGCCTTGCCTTCAGAGCGTGGTAGGTGGGTGAATGTTCCACGTAGGCCCTGAGCTGGGATGTGAGAAGGCCCTGGGGTCAGTACCTGGAAGAAGCTGAGCTAATAGTCACTGAATACCTTGGGAGCCCAGGCCACAACCAAACGGCCAGCCCCTCCTCAAGACCCAGGAGTCTGAGATCAGGAAGGTCTGCGCCCCTGGGGGGAAGGGCCACCACAGGACACGTCCACCTGTCAAGAGTTTTGTTTACCCGCCAGCCCCTCCTGCACGTAGTCACCTCCTGCGGAGAGGTCACCATGCTGGGGCTAGCTCTAGTCTGTCCTCCCTGTTCCGTGGGCATCGATTTCTGTGTTTCCAACCGAGCCTGGAATTAATATCTGGCATTTGGTTGTTTGGGTGGAAACAGCATCAATATTGTCTGCGGGGTGTCCTGGGCCCCACCGAGAGGCCTATTCCCGCCCATGAGCCTGGACAACAGTGCCTGGGCCTGACCATAAGGCTGCTGAAGGTGAAGACACAGGGAGGCCGCATAAGCTGCCCTGGGCCACCCCAAAAAGCCAGGCCCACGGGGGTTCTGCCCTGCTGGAGTTTGCTACCCCAATCCTTCCACTGGCACCTTATTCTCTCGTCCTGATAGCAGCATCCCACCACTCCCAGAACAGACCCTCATCCAGTCCCCTTGCCCCACGCCTGGAGCCCCTGCTGCACTGTGCCCTGAGCAGAGATCACCTGAGGGTATGGGTTCAAATCCACCTGCAGGGTAACCAGAGCCGTGGGGCGGGTACTTGGCGAGGCCTGATGGGGGTAGGGACGACACTGGGAGGCAGATGCTGCAGATGGAGGACGCTAATGGGCAGGAGCAGAGTTGGAGCCCTCCCACTGCTCATGCCTGAAACGCACCACAGTGTCTGAGACAGTGTCCGAGACAGTGTCCTCACAACCCCCCTTATACACGGAGATGGGCCGACGGGCCCAAGGCCACAAGTCACAAGCAGGGGCCAGGACCAGTCTTCTGACCCGTCAATCCGTACAGAGATCTGTTTTTGATGTTCCTTATTCCAGACTCGAACCCTCACCCGATCAGCCTGTAGACCAGCGTGGAGGAGGTGACAAGGATCCAGGAAACGCGGATGGGGCTCAGTCAGGGCCTATGGAGGAGGGTAGACCTAGCCACAATCAGGAGGCAGGGTGGCACTGACCAAGACCCTTGGACAGCCGGGCTTCTGTTTGCTGGGATGTGATACCCCAGGAGGGCTTGGCCCACAGACTCTGCTGCCTGCTGCCCACCGGATTTGCACCAGGTAGATAAGCAGCTGGGCTGGAACTCCCTCTCACTGAGGTCTCCCTCAGGCCCAGTGTCACTGGGCTGGCCCAGACTTCGAGAGGCATGAGGGTGACGCCAAGCACCATCAGGCAACCCCATGTGCCCAGCATGGGATCCTGGGATGCAGACCCTAAGGGGGCAGCTGGGGGGGGGGCGCGTCAAAGTGGCAGACAGAGGAGGGGAGGACGAGCGAGTGTCGTAGGTCCCCTGGGTGTGCAGTTCCCGGCTGACAACAGATCCTGCCCCTCTCCCTGCTCCTCCATCAGGCCCTGGGGTTTAAGTGAAAATCAGACACACAGTAGATGTTTGCAGGCCTTGGGAAGGGGAAGGCTGCTCTGGAAACGAGCTGGGGAGGCAAGCAGTCAGCCCTGATCTACATCCATCACCTTTGAGATTTCTGGGGGGCATGAAATGGGGTTGGGACACGTTTACCTGAGGTCCAGCTGTGAGTCAGAGTGGGGCCCAGTCCTCCCAAGAACTACCCGGTGGTTGGAGCCAGTATTCCAGGACACACAGCCAGACCCAGGGGCCACCACCACCACCACGGGCCAGTATGGTACCCCCCACCCCATCTCCACACCTACCACCACCCAGGATGACCAAACCTGCTTCACAGGGAAGCAATGGCTTCCAAGGGCCTGGTATACAGTGGGTGCTCATGCATTGCATGGCCTCATCCACCCCTGATACTCCCTTCCAGGCCCCAAGATGGGAAGGTTTGTCCTAGGATATAGGGCTGGGTCTCAGGGAGCTCAGGGCAGTGAGATCCCCAGAGTCCAGCAGAGCCCTGCTGGGGAGTCCAGCACCAGTCCCAGAGGCCATGTTCCATGTTTGAACTGTGGGAAAGGAATCAGGTTAGCCTGACTTGCCTCCAGCCCTGCCCACCTGGGTCCCCATGCTGGCATCGGAGCTCTTCCTATGAGGATTAGAGCCAGGAATGCAGACAGCTTCCTGTTTGCCATTTCAGTGCACCTCCTCTGTTAAGCCTCACAGCAGCCCATTTCCCAGGCTGGCCGTCGGGAGCCTCTGGGCGCCCCCAGTGGTGGCCCCCCTTGTCCCCTGACCCCATCCCCCCACACAGCACCTGCCCACAGCCTCCCCAAGGCCTCCCAAGCAGGTGCAGGATTATACCTTCTTGTCAAGCAGTGCTCCCAGCCCCAAGGAGGGAGTCTCCCACCTTCTGGAAAGTTCCTTGTCTGCGGGGGGGGGGGTAGGGAGGCAGGCAGATGGGGGTCAAAAGGCCATGCCCCCCCATGAGTCTGCTGCCAGGGATTGACCTAAATCAGTCAACAACATATGTTCAAGCTCTGTGTTTAAGGACCTGCCCCGGGAGTCATTTATATCCATGAAATCCCAGGAATGACCTGCACAGCCCATGCCCCGCGTTTGTCCAGGCAGCATAGAGCTGTCTCATATCTGGAGGAGGTGGCCAGGGGATGTCCATACATGGGAGGCCTCCAGGCTCAGTGCTACCAGGGGCTATGGGCTCAGGGCCCCCTGGCCTACTTCCTCCAAACATGATCTGGGCTCAAACATCCAGCATGAAATCTGGTGCTCACTGCCCTGCACCAGACCCATGGCCAAGGGCACGGCTGGGCGCACTGAGGCAAGAGCCCCGTCCTCACTATGGGGCAGCTGCATTGGAACTCGAACTCAGGCTTGCAGCCTTCAGGGCCCAGGGTCCTGAGCTGCCCCCATGTCAGGGTCTGTGCCCCTCTTTGCCACCCACCTTGAGGGGTCCAGCCCCCTGCGAGTGTCGGTTCTGGACCCTGCCCATGTGGGTTTCGTATCTAGATGACGTGAGCTCTGGCCACAGGCAGAGCCCTTGCTGGAGCCCCAGGCATCCTCCCCCTCCTGCTCTACTCTAGGGAGTCAGGGAGGATGCTGGGAGAACACGTTCTCACACACATCATGCCTCTGACAACGAGACATCAGGCTGTCTGCCAGCTGTACCCTCTCATACCTGGCCTGTGCTCAGCCATGCCAACCCTTGTTGGGGGGGCAGAGAGGTCAGAGACCCTGCCCCATGCCTATGCCCTATGCCATGCGGTCCTGGGCAAGGGGCCACACCCTGGGCCTCCCTTAACCCTCTGTGTTGAGGGGCTGCCTGGGAGGCAGCCCAAGACAGGTGGCCTTTGCCACTGGCCATGTGAGTCTGAGTACAGACGACCCCCAACTGAGGAGGGCTCAGGGAACAGCACCCTGCTGACTCAAGGCGCCCCAAGCTTCCCCCCAAAACATGCCATTCCTGCCAACTTACCAATGAATAAATACACTGACAAATTAACAGGCAAATAAAAGGCCTGGACACAGGTTCAAGGGCACAAGTGGGCATGAGATGAGGCTGGGTTGGAGGGTAGATCCTGGGAGCCTATGGGATAGACAAGAATAGCCATAGCCACTTTGGTCCCCAGGCCACCAAGGGCAGCCTCAGTCACAGAACAGCAGCCAAGGGGGCCCAGCTGGGCCAAGCAGCAACAGAGGGGGCCCCGCCCCCTGTCCCTATCCCTCTCCTTACCCCCATCCCTTGCCTGCTCACCCCTAGCCCACGCACCCAGCCAACTGAACCCCATACTCCACTCAGTCCTCTGTCCATCCGCCCACCCGCTTCACTATTGTTTACTGGAGGGTTTTCTTCAAGAGGGTTTTTTGTTTTTTTTCTCACTTAAGTGATTATATTTTGAAAGGAAATCTTACAGCACCACTGGAAATGGAAAACAAGCATTGCAGGCGGCAAATAGAAGGTATCCGTACAAACAGAATGGCAACAAAACAGGTTATGAAATCCCACGAGGCCTGGGACCTGCAGAAGGCTGGACCTTCACAGTGCAGCTCCACCTCCACACCAAGCTGGGATGTCCCCAGTCCCCAGTCACTCCTCGATGACGTCCCCATCATGGGTTCTTCTACTTACAGGGACAGCACTCCTATACAAGAGTCAGAAAGTTCTTCCTTTATTCCGTGCATTAATTAGGTACTACCTGTGAGTGCTATCTAGTTGGGACATGAAATAACTGAATCTTGGCTCCCTTTCAGGATAGGGACTCCCACTTCCTATTGTTTGCCATGGGCCTTGGGGTCCTGGGAAACCCCAGGCTCAATGCCAAGCTCCTGTACAAGGCCCTGGGCAGAGCAACAAGCTAGCAGCTCCAGCCTAGAAGGGCGGATTCCCTGCCCATCTCTTAGAATCCCCTACACCTGAGCTGTTCAAGGCACTGAGAAGTCCTGCAGGAGACCTCTTAACCTTGTTTGACCCAGGGCTTCCTGGGGACCCTTTCTCCCCCAGCTCTACCCTGTATCTGGAGGGTCTCCTGGGAGGACAGGCAGTGGGCATCCCTCCTGGACAGACAACAGCCTTTCTCACTGATAAGAACACTTATGGATCCAGCTCTACTCCAATAGTGAAATGATTCCCACCCAGATGGCATGTGGCCATTCTTCCTGTTGTGTCCAGCAAAGCCATAGGGTGCATATGGCTGCCTGTGGCTCCATTGATCCAGGCCCGGAGCTACAGCCTCTCAGCTGCCCCCAGCCCAAGTGGGAGAGCCCTGGGCTCAGTCCTTGGCTGTGTGCTCTCTGTAGGCCTTATCATCTCTTTGGCTGAGATCCCTCTATTGGGACATCTTGTACCAAGCTATAAAAGAAAAGGAAAGCTGGCCCTCTCCTTCACACAGTGGGTGTTCATAGGAGGCTTCTTAGACAGAATATATACTCTTGTCCACTCCAAGCCAAGCCCCAAATCTGTGGGGCCTAACAGGTGGGGGCTGAGGTGGTCTCCCAGTTCTGGGGCCTAACCTGCCTGGGAGGGTCCTGTGGCCATGAGGCAGCCCTGGGGATCAAGCTGCCTGTCCAGTGAGACCAGTCTATGCCTCAGAGATGGCAGAGCCCACAGCCAGGTGCCTTCTAGAAGGGGCAGCCTTCAGAATGGGACTTTCAGGATGGGGGAGCTGTTGGCGAACCGAGGTTTGGGGAAGGAAATGCCATATGGAGGGAAGAGAGGAACAGACAGGACCACTAGAGGTACGGGAGGTGTTTGGAAAGCAAGCTAACCCGGAGGCCACTTCTTGGTCCTCTGGTTAGAGAAGTCTGGGGAGAAGGCTACAAGGAGCCACTTCCTGGGTGTCAGGCTCCATCCTTGGGAGGGTCTGAGCTGACAGCCAGGAGCATGGTAGGGGTAGAAAGCATCAGGGCCAACCCTCCCCACCCCAGCTCTGAGCCCATGGGAGCCCCTGCCTGAGCCCCAGCCGCTGTGTGCTGCTCAAACACATCGACATCACAGCCAGAATGGCAAACTTTCACTGTTTTCTGTGGTTTCGGAGGTGTTCCCAGGACTTGGTGATGTTGAAAGTGGGACTCAGCGTGCAATGGAGCTGTCAGGCTGGGCCTCCAGCGTGTCGCCAAGCAACCCCACAGGGACTCACACCCCCTTGGGTCTAACCCCAGTCCTCAGTGGCCCCTGTAGGGCCTTTCAGTCTGTCAGGCCCCTAGGACTCCCCCCACCCCAAGCCCGGCCTTGTCATGCCAGGAGGCATGAAATCAGAAGGGAGTGAGTCCCAAAGGCTGCTCTAGTAAACCATGGACAGGCCCACAGCTGAGGGAGGAGGCCAGGCTCATGGCCAACACCTCCTCCCCAAGGCCACGCCCACCACAAAAGCTTCCTGTTGCCACAGTGTCGGCTCTATCCCAAAAAGCACTGGACAGAGCCTGCATCCATGTTGGGGGTGGGTACAGTGGCCATGGGGGACCCATGGGGTTGTGGGCCATGGAGAGTTCTAGGGGCCTGTGGGGGTTCATGGAGGGGGGCTGTCATAGGGAAAAGGACAAGATTTAGTCCAATAGAGTGGAGTCACCAGCCTGGAGACTCACAGTTGGGATCTTCCCTGACTGCCCCTGGGGTACAAGGGGCCAGGACTGGGGCAAGCATGTTCCAGGGGGCGACTGACTCACCCCTCCAAGTGGCTCCAGTGAGCCTCATGACAAGGGCCTGTGGACAGGTACCTGGAACAGTCTGGCTGGTCCCAGGACAAGAGGGCCAAACTCAGCCTCTTCAGCCCAAAATTGTCCCACTCCCGCCCACCCAAGGTGGTGAGGGGATGGCCTGGTCAGGCCTAGAATAGCAGAAGTTTCCTTCCTCACCACCCTAGAAGACCCCAAGGGTCCCCACACATGCCAGGGACCCTCGAACCCTTTTACCGAACCACACTCATCAGCCTGGCCCTGGGGGCTGTCCTCAGGCACTCACTCAGAGAATGCTTACAGACTCCTGACAAGGCTAGGAGGCCCAGCAAGTGGCAGAGCCAGGATTTACGTCTCAGGCCTGTGAAGGCATCTGCCACAGGACATTTGCTCAGGCCTCCTTTTGTGCCACTCAGTGAAGCTGCCTGATGGGTCCCGTAAGAGATGCTCAAAGTGAGGGTCCCAAAGGCTCAGACCAGGCCAGCAAGGGCACTATTGGGGGCCAGGTCTGTGGTGGACCCAAGATGTTGCCGGATGGCCCAAAAGACAGTGCACTTGGATAAGACTGTGGGGGACATCCAGGTCCACTGTGGGCCCCATGAGCCATTCCCAGGAATTGACCCTCAGGACAAAACAAAACACAGACGCATGTGCATTCTGGGACTGTTTTCTGAGCCCCGTTTTCTAACACAGAGAAGTCATAAACAGCCCAAATGTCCAACCAGAGGAAGATAGCCCCATGAATGTTGGATCCTCACCCTGGGAACAGAGGCAGCCAATGAACCTGTGTTTCTGGAGAATCTCTAAATGCAGGGCGTGTGACGTTGTGTTCACAGAAAAGCAAGACCCAGGCGCAAGGGAGCTTGTGGGACCAGGCTGACAGAGATACCCAGGAAATCCGCCTCAAGAGGGCAGGCCAGTGGAACCCCTCATCTAGCTCGTGTCTACATTTTCAGATTTACTGTGTTCCAATTGCCACAAAAATGTGCTTCCTTTCGTAATGACAAAAAAAGAAAAAATTGTGAAGTTAAGGCTGGACAGGACAGTAGTCACTCACATTCCTGGGACCCCACCCCATCGTGCATCTCAAGCCTCGACGGTAGGCCCCAAATGGTCCCTAGTACCCTGGCCGCCACCAGACCCAGCCCTTCTGTGTTTGTCAGAAGATTTGCTCCATGCCAGCTTGGGGCAGCTGGCCCCACAGGGTGGGGGCACGTGTCCTGCCAGGAGCCATCTGTTCCCACTGCACCCCAGGCAGGCTCCCCCGCCAGGGACTTCAAAACGGCCACCTGTCTCTGCCTTGCCAACCGTGAGCCCTCCTAGGGCCAGGGGCCTCCCAGTGGCCCCGCACAGAGGCCTCAGGCCTCAGCTCAGCTCTGAGCCAGTCCCTGCTGTCGGGGACCCTCAAGACTGACATTGGGCAGAGCTTGAAGCAGCTTAGCATGTGGTCGAGATGGGTGTGTGTGGCCTAAAACTCTGTCTGTGTCCTGTGTGTCTTCAGGGCGTGCAGGAGCCACCTAGGGAGGGGGGCCCTGCCGCGGGGGAAGATGTGGGTGCAGACTGGGCTAGGTGAGGGCATGTGCCCAGGGCTGCCTGGGATAGACATGGGACATCACTGAGGTCGTCTTGGAGGGGTCAGGTCCGAGGAAGTGGAGAACACACTTCTGTGGGATACCAGTGAGCTGACAGCCACACCCACTCAAGGCAGATGCCCTTAGCCCGTGAGGTGGGTGGGGTTGGGTGGTAGACTGAGGTACAGACAGGGTCAGGGTGCACAGGTATCACGCTGAGCCAGGACTGGTCCCAGATCGGTATGACTGTGGTGTCCATAACCCCACATGGCCCGAGGGCTGGGATGAAGCTGCTTCAGCTCCAGGGTGGGTCTGGGGAAGAGGGGATATCGTCACCTGGGCTGGTAATAACACAAAGTAATGAGAAACGGAAACGAAGAGCAGGGAACAGTGAGGACGAGATGGAGAAGAAGCCAGTGGGGCAAGTGTGGGAGTCAGTGAAGCCCAGAGGAGGAGCTCCCAGCCCCATCACACGGGGCAAGGAGCCTGGTCACGGGCTGGGGGGTCACCCTCTGGGTGCCACTGAACACTCAGGTTCAGGGAGCACAGACGGACTCAGGAGGTTCCATTGACTGTGTGATGATGTCCCCTGGAGGAAACCCTGCTCCCTGTCACAGATCTGGCACCACAGGGAGACCTATTTCAGAGTCACCAGCCAGGGAAGGGCCTCTCCGTGATTAGGGCCAAAGCCTGGGATAGGTATTTCAGTAGCCCTCCCCAGTGTCAGGACCAGGGAAGTCACCAGGAGGAACTTGGATGTGGGTGGCCAAGATATGGGTTTGTATGGCCGCCAAAGAGACCATGGGGGCCTGAGCCAGTCAGGGTGAGCAGGAAGGGGCAGCCGGGCTGAGCTATAAAGGAAAAGGAGAAGAGACCAAGTCCCAAGCTGGAGGCCTTTCTGGGTGCCCCAGGCCCATGTCTATTCCTTTCCCACTTGGATCCCTCCCCCTGGGTCTCTCCGTTGTCCTGTCACTACATCATCTGGCACCCTCCATCCCATAGTCCTTCACCCTGGGAGTTTGTCTGCCTTCACTCTGGCCCCTCTCCCTGCAGGGACCCTCCCACCAGCATCCTGGCTCCTGTCTCACCCATGGCCCCACAGTGCCCATGACTCCCTCATCACAGCCCATTCTGGGTACATCAGCCGAGAGTCTGAGTCCCTCCATCAGGTCTGCCAGGCCTCCCCACCGCCCTCCCAGCCTGCAACACTTAGTTCTTAGGGAGCGTGGTGGCCTCCGCCAGCAAGGGGCCCCTGGGGAAATCAGCCAATGCCAATAAACTTTCTTCAGACACCCTAATGTCCCAAGTGTGCCATCACTCTTCCGCATCGACCAGCCCACCAGAGCTGCAAAGCTGGCCGGGATAGACCCTTGTTCATCAGCCTCTCCTGCTGGAGACTGGCCCTCACTGCCCCACCCCGAGCAGCTCAGAAGCCCCCCATTGAGCCCTCCCACTTAGTGGCAGGGCTTGACTCCATCACCGCAGCCGCAGCCTGGGGTCCCGCATCACCTGGAGGAGCAGAGGGTGGCGGGCAGGGGCAGTGCCCACCGCCCCACCAGCATGACATTTCCAAACAGGCCGGCAGCACTTCCTCGGCAAGCAGAACAAGCGCAGTCAGCAGCTCCCCAGGCTCCAAATGCCAACGTGGCTGCCCAAGCATGGCGGGGAGAAGCCCAGCAGCCCCGCTGGGGTCAGCCATCCCAGCAAAAGCCTGGCAGCACAGGGTGCTGGAGGGATCCTAGAACGGGTCTCCTTGACACACCACTCCGGGGGTTGGGTGTCGAGCTCCATCCTCTGCCAAGTGCAAGGGTACTGCTCCTGGCCACGAGCTGGAAGGGGTCCCCACGGCTACCTCCACCTTCCTCTGTGGCAAGCCTCTGGCTGCAACTGGGAACAGGGTTCTGGCTCTTCTCCCCCCCAGCCCCCCTGCACATGGAGCCGAGACCGGCCCCTCCAGGGACCCATGTGGTCTGAGAATCAAAGCCATTTCCATCCTTAGCAGATGGTTTGGGAGAGGTTTTCCCAGTGGGACAGGAGGGGACATGGGCCTGGGGCATCCGGGGCAGCCTCCCACTTGGGACCTTGGTCCACTCTCCTTATCCAAGGACAGGTGGCCAAGGGTGTCTCTATGGCAGGGTCTCAAAATCTTAACAGACCAAGAGCCTGCGGACGGCATCTGGTCCGTCGGGGAGGCCCAGGCCTGGCAGACCCCAGTGGGGAGACCAGGGTTAAGGGGACCAAGAAAGCCAAGGGCAGAAAGCCGCCCGCTGGCCACACAGTGCAGGGGGACGGGAGTGAGGGCTTGAAGGAGCCAAGTTTGGGCCTCCAGGGTGGGCACCAGCCAGGGTTGCCTCCAGCCTTTCCGCTGCCAGATGGAAGATGCAGGGGCCAGGGCGAGACAAGAACGTCAGCAGGGTCGGCGAACGGTGCTGGATGAACAGGGAGAGCCCTTGACATGCTCCCAGGGAGATCCTCGGCCAAGGAATCTGGGTGGCCAGCGGGCAGGCCTGGGACGGGCGCCGCGGGCTGGCTGAGGGGAGAGGCTGCTTCGGGGAGCGGCCACCACATCCAGGGGAGAAGGTGAGGGACGAGGGCTGAGGACCAAGAGGAGCCCACTCTCCGTGGTGTCCGCTCCCCCGCTCTCCTCCCCCAACCCCGTAAGATGCCTGAGAAAAGGTAGCGTGGGATATCTCTCACAGAGGAAGGACCGCGAAGCCTTGACCCACCCAGCCCCTACATGGACTCCAAACCACAGCCTCCCCACCACGGGAGCACTGCTGTCTTCCTCCTCAGTACTTCGGAGTCAGGACACACAGGTCACTGGAGGGAAACCGAGGCACGGAAGCTCTGCCCAAGGCCACTGCTGGTCGGTAGATGAGCTCATGGCGTGTGCCTGTATTTGTAGATCTGGGCTGGCTGTCCCCTGTGTCGGAGCCCTGGGCATTCCCACAGAGGGCCAAGCTTCCCTCTCCGTCGTGTGGGACAAAGCCACCCTTCGTCTCGGGGGTGGGGTGCTTGAGTCAGGAGGCCTTGACCAGGGCTGGCCATGCCCTGCAACACACAGGGCACCTGCGCCTGTACTGTTGCCGAGTCTGCAGCCCCTCACCGCACAGGCACCTTGGCCCACTGGGGTCACATCTTCCCAGGGTCACAGCCTACACGCGGGAGCGCTCCAAGCCCAGGCCCTGGGCTCCGCTCTTCTGGGGGCTGCCTTCCCAAAAAACTGAACCCTGACACAGGGGCAGGCCAAATGGGCAGGAACCCCTGCTTGGCCTGCCCCACCCTGGAGGGAAGCCCTGCCGCCCACAAGGGGTCCTGCTGAGGCCATGGCCACCCTCCCCCATTCACAGGGCTGCCAACCCCGAGCGTGAGCCAGTTGGTCGTTGATTGATGGGTAATTGTTTTACCTCTGAACAGCCCGAGCCCCATAATTTGGAGGCATAAATCCCAGCCTGTCGGGCTTGGCTGACATGGAATGACACCCAGAATTAAATGGAAGCATAACAATTAACTACCCATAAAAAGGTTCTGAGCAGAGCCCCGCCAACTGGGGAAGTGCGTCTCCTTATTCTCCGGGTGGGATCCCACGGACTTACTGGGCCTCCGGCGGGGATGAGGGGAGGCAGCATGACCCCAAGTCCCTGAGCCCCAGCGGCCTGGCTTTCCTCCTGGAAGGTCTAGAACTCCTCTCCACTTATGGTGCCCCCATACAGGTCTGAGGATCAGCTGACCTCAGCTCTATTCCTGGGGGTGACAGCCGCTGTCAGAGCTCCCCTCCCCCACCCTGTATCCCTCCAGAAGGTGCCTGCTCCGCAGGGTATCCCTCCAGAAGGTGCCTGCTCCGCAGGGCTCCCTAAGGTACCCCAGGGGACCCAGCCCCAGCAGTCTGCAGCAACCCACCTCCTGCTGTAGCCAAGTATCCTCCCCCAACCCTCAGCCCCTGCCTCTCTGACCCTGGCTTCCCCTCCCAAACAAGCCCCCAGTCCCAGCCAGGGGGCAGGGTCCTCTTGCATGACCCATGCTAACCTGGCTATCAGCGTGCCCACCACATGTCTGAGGCTCACTTGTCCAGGTGTCACCTCTGTGTTCCCACTGCCTGTGCCTCTCAGACCAAGTACTCTCGCCTTGTACCCTCAGCCTCAGGAGGCCAAGGCTCACCACAAGGGGGCTTGGTCTCCCCTGGCCTCAGTTTCCTCCATGAGTCAAGGCACCCCGGCCCTGGCCAGTGACACCTGCTCCACGGCGCTCCCCAGCACGTCCAGTGTAGGGCCTGAGCTGGAGAACGAGGTCCCTGAAGTTGGGGAGGCTGCCTCCAAGCCCCTAGGCCTGGAGGCCCAGCAGCAGAGCTCGTCTTTGGGCTCACGTATCCTGCAGGCCCTTGTGCAGAAGGATGGGGGCTGCGGTCTCAGCAGGAGAACCCTCTCCCAGCACACCACAGCACTGAGGCACCAGACGGAGCTGAAGGCTCTGTTAGGAGACTGGCCAAGGCTCCACCCTGCCTGGCTTGAAGAAGAGGCCGGGAAGAACTGGAGAGACCCAGCCTGGCCAGCTCCATCGGCGTGATGGTGGCCCAGAGGAACAGCACTGGCCTCAGGGACAGAGGACCCTCCGGCCCCACGGGGGTTCTGGGCAGGGACCCCAAGTTCTGGCCAGAGGTTTAACACCAGAAACTCTTACTGAGTGGATGCAGAGCCCACTTTAAAAATCAACTTAATAAAAAGCCACTTGCCTAGCATTGGGAACAGTCAAACAGTTGCTGTAACTTCATTGTCTCCCAGCTCTCTGTTTTGTAACTCGATAATTGTGATTTTGTTTTCTTATTAATGTCATTGTTTTAAACCTCCTCCACCACTTTCTCTGCTGGGCCTCAGGGTACAGAGCAGAGGCGGGGCTCCCAGAGGTTTCCTCCAAAGAGGCCCGTAGTTCCAAAGAGACTGCTCTGTTAAAAAATGCCCACCCCGCCGCTGTGGGGGAACGTGGGAGCGGGATCTCAGGGACAGGAGAAGCACAGCAGCAGGTAGAGGAGAGCCAAGGGTATCCGGGCAGTGGGGAGAGCCTGGGCAAAGGCTGGGAGGCATAAGGGCGGTTGCTAAGGGAGGTTTGGTGAAGGTCAGATACTTAGGAGGCCAGTGGGGAGGCAGGGGAGAAGTATGAACTTGACCTGGGATGTGTCACTGAGTTGAGGGGAGTCCAGTGGCCCTGGCTGGGGTCCTGCAACCAGAGAGGGCTAAGGGGGGCACATCTGGAGGAGAACCGCTCCCCCTTGGCTCATTCCAGTGCCCACCAAGCCTGCCAGAACAGGGGCTGGGGAGCCGCCCTGGAAGACATGCACTTGCGAAGGCGACAGGCGGCCCCAGATTCTGCACCCTGCAGACACTCCAGCCCTCTCCCCAGGCCCTCCGGCGGGAGCCACACCCGCATTGGGAATTCCGGGCAGGT
Organism: Mustela putorius furo; assembly: GCF_011764305.1. Taxonomy (NCBI): domain Eukaryota; kingdom Metazoa; phylum Chordata; class Mammalia; order Carnivora; family Mustelidae; genus Mustela; species Mustela putorius. The sequence continues at coordinate 4,861,413 of NW_025422010.1, read as the reverse complement.
CCAGCCTGCACACTGTGTCGGAGAAATGCAACACAATTAATTAGCCCCTAAAAAAAGCGTTTGAAGTGTTTATTGCAGGACGCCGCTCCTGGTTTTATAAGCAGATGGGGAAATAAAGTGGTGGGGATGACAAGCCGGGAACAGCTGCACGGGGACCCGGAACCTAATTCATAATTCAGCAGACTAATCAGAGAACATCTTCTGCAGGCGCCGTAATGAAGGGACGTGAGGCCGCAACTGATGAGCGGCTCCCTGCTGCGCCCCCGTACTCCGGCCTGAACGGGCCGCTCCCCTGCGCGGCCACCCTCAGCAGCCCTGCCACCCGCCCCAGGGCCCCGGGGCACTGGTCCGAGTGCCAAGCTCTTGACATGAATTTTCTCAGCAGCGGCGTTGGTCAGAAACCCATTTTCCAGGAGGGGAAGCCAAGGCAAGGGGAGGCTGAGTCTGAGTGACAGGTCCTGGCAGGCACACAGCCCCCCATCCCTCCAGGCACCCTCAAGAGTCTGAGCCCCAAACCCAGGCAGTCGTAGCAGAAGTCCCTCCAGCGTTGTGGGGTGTCTTGGGAGAAGGTTTCACCCACACAGGGAGCCTCCGGCAGGGCCTCAGGTAGACTGAGGAGTCCTCACCACCTTGCAGGTCAGAGAGCAGAGTTCCAGACGGGGCAGGCACAGCGTTTAGAGCTGGGCCGGAGAGGCTGGGTCCTCAGGATGAAGCAGGAGGCTGTATGGAGGGGGCCCTCCCCCAGGTGGGCTGGGGCAGGGGTGGGGCCAAGACAGGGGGGGGGGCGGGGTGGGGGGGGCGGGGACCTGAGATAATGGAACATAAAAATTCACGTGCATTTTATGAGTCTCCCGCCCCGACAGGAGTCTGCGTTCACAGCAGTCACGGACTGTAAAATATGCAGGATGAACTGTCTGTGACAGGCGTAAAGTTCTCGTTTTCTCCTGGGCTGCTGTGGAAACAAGGGAGGCGGAGGGCCTCCCTTACCCGCTCCATGCCCCTCCTAGAGCTCCTCCTCACCCGCAGCTGGGCCCTACACCCCACAGGCTCTGCGTTCTTGATTCTTGTCCATGGGCCTGGTAAGACAGAGACTCAGATAAGAGCCCAACCCACCATGCCCTGAGCAGCTGGCTCCTCCAAGGGCTAACAGAGGTGGTCAACTAAATCTGGCACAGACCTTTCCTAAACACACACAAAAGCATAAATAATATCAAAGTCATTAATGGCCTAACAGGAAGAAGGCACAGGTGCCGTGATCCCCCAGTGAGAAAGCAGGGGCCTTGCGGAACTGGGCTTTGAGGCATAGGTAGGAGCTCATCAATGTGAGATTGGTGGTCACCATTCCCACTGATGGAATCCAGACTCAGATTAGAAAGGGAACCTGGAGTCAGACCATAACCCCAAATCCATTAGACACCTCCCCTGCCCACCCCAGGCTGACCTGGCTGAGGTCCTTTTCAGGGATCCAAGCCCCAGCGCCCAAGCTTCCAGCCCTTGGATCAGAGTTGCCACCTGTCGGGCTGTAAGATGAGGGTGGGGTAACGGGGAAGCGAGTGCTCAGTTACCTGCCACAGGTAACAAAGCAGCCCAGTCATTTGTGGACACAGTGTGTGGGTCAGAATATGGGCAGGGACGACGCTCTGCTCTGTGTGGTGTCCACAGAGGCCCTCAGTGGTATTCAGTTCATGCCTGGCCTTGGCTGACTGGGTCCAGGGCCAGGCTCAGTGGGTTGCCCTCCTCCACAAGGCCTCTCCAGGGCTCAGACGACTCTTGTGCCAAGAGCCAAGAGCAGGAGGTGGCCTCTCCAGGCTCGGAAGTCCCGGGCTGTGGCACAGCATCGAGCCCACCTGATACAGATGGTCAAAGCTGTTCCAGGCTGCCTCAGAGCAGGTCCGGCCCAGTCCAGTATGCTGGGGGAAGCAAAGGAGTAGAAGCCCACCAAGACCCCAGTTAGGAGCCCCCCATGACCCCCAGAAAACAGGACCAACCAAAGCACCTGAAGCTCTAGGCAGATCCCCTCATGGGTATTCTTTCTGGAAAAACATGAGCAGGGAGTGACCCCATGATTTCAGCCAAGGCCTACCCCATCCGAATATTGATGGCAGATGAAACACGCCAGAGTCTGCTCGGGGCCTAAGTAGCTAAGGTGTGCTAAACCCAGGGCAGGCCCTCAGGAGTTGGAGCCAGGCTAAAGGACCCTCGCCAAGGCCTGGTCTCTGTGCTGAAGTCAGACTGGGGGTCTGCAGGCAGGGCTGGCTGCCTTCCATGCCCCCCGCATGCCCCACCACCAAAGCAACTCCCAAAGTGACTGGCTGCCAGAGAGCCAGTCATTGGCCAAGGACACTCTGGGGCTCAGCCCGGGCACAGCCAGCACATTGTTCATCTTCCCATGGCAGAGGGCAGGGGCAGGAAGGGGGATGCAGCTTTCTCCTTGTCCCCAGCCCACCCGCTTGAAAAGAGAGATCCAGGGCGCCTGGGTGGCTCAGTGGGTTAAGCCGCTGCCTTGGGCTCAGGTCATGATCTCAGGGTCCTGGGATCGAGTCCCGCATTGGGCTCTCTGCTCAGCCGGGAGCCTACTTCCCTTCCTCTCTCTCTGCCTGCCTCTCTGCCTACTTGTGTCTCTCTCTGTCAAATAAACAAATAAAATCTTTAAAAAAAAAAAAAAAAAAAGAAAGAAAAGAAAAGAGAGATCCACCTGCCCAATGCCACCCAGCTTCCAAGTGGTAGAGCAAGAAAATGAACCCTGGTGTCCTGGCTCCGGGGCCATGTTGCGGGCACAGGCTGGCCCCATCGCCTCCCCCTCAGCCAGATGTCTATACCCACTGTCCACTCCCACCACCTGTCACTCTTCCGGCAAGCTGCTACTTCAAGAGTACTCGATGCCCTGGTCTCCCTTCCCCAGGCTGCTCCCCCTGACCTCAGGCACAGGATGGGGCCCCTCCACAGGCAGCCCAGAGCCCCAGGAGGTTAGCCAAAGGGCAAGGTGGCACCTGAGTGTGATGGGGCCACAGTTTCCGTGGGTCCAGCACCCCAATGTGGGCAGCTGTCTCATGACCCTGCCTTCCGGCCTTATGGACTGGCTGCAGCACTCCGGAGTGCCCAGTAATGGACGGAGCCACTCCTGGGCTGTACTCAGTGTGGGCACACGTTCCCCTCACCACCCCACGCCTGTCCCGCGGGGCGGCTCTGGCAGAGGCAATCTCGCTGAGCAAACACGCCCCGGATTTGCTCTGTGCAAACAGCAGAAACTGCCGCACCACAAATGAGGGGCTCAGAGAGTAACTGAATGCACAATGGGCCATGGACGGCTGTGTCCTTTGGGGCAGGAATACAGGAGGTGACCCCTCGTTTCCCGCAGTGTGGGACATTCAGAGGGCAAGGCATGGGACCCCGGGCCATCTCCTAAGACATATGCATGCCCAGACACTCAGGGGCACTGAGCTGGTCATTGGGGGCCCACGGGGGGCAGGATGAACATAGTCCCAGCTGTGTTCAGTAGGGACTGAATAGCACACGTGCTGTAGAGAACATGCTGGGCCCCGCAGCTCCCGCAACCAGAAACCTGCCCTGGGCCCACCGCCAGCACAGCCAGCCCCACCCTGACTCCCAGCTCTGGGGCCAGGGCCAGTCTTGCCCCAGTGGGGTCCTCCAGGCCCCTAGAGGGCCGTCAGCACCCATGTGGTGACCCCCCACAGAGCTCCCGAGAGAGGCCTTCCTCCTGTCTACCTCTCTCAGTTCCTCCAGGAACGCAACCAAGACCCTGAATGGACAGGTCAGCCAGGCCTGACCCTCTTGGCCACTGGAAGAGCGCCTCCCTGAGGGCCGTCCTGGACAGCGGAGCCCTCAGGATCAGAGCCCACCACCACCCCCAGCTGGGTCCCTGCCCAGCTGCCCCCTGTGCCCCAGTGGTCCTCCTGAAACTTCTAGATCCTGAGGGGCAGAGAGCTCTTCACTGTTGGCCTCTGTGACTGCCATCCACCCAAGGGAATCCCCACCCACACCCCCACCAGGGGACTTTGCCTCCCCCACAGCTGAGCCCAAGGCAGGCCCACAGGTGGACAATGCGGTTCCAGGATAGGGGCTTCCTCACGGTCCTTTCTCTAATTTTTCTGCATTTTCCCATCTGGACACAGGCACACCTTTCCCATGGGATCGGAACAGAGCATCAGCCGGGAAAATCAAGCTCCCCTCAGGCATGTGGGGGAGCTGGAGGCCCAGGGCTCAGAGGAAGGTTGGGCTCCTTCCAGGCTGGATCCCAAGCAAGTGGCCCAGTGAAGAGCCCCCTCCAGGGTGCAGCCAGGGTACCCTCCCTGTGCAGAGTCATTTGTCCCCCAGCGGGTGCGGGGAGTGAAGCTCAGTGCCCCTCTCCAGGGACATGCCAGGCTCATTTCATCGTCACTGCGACAGTTACATTAACTGGTATCTAATGGGACGCTCGGCTATTGGACATGGAGCAATTCCAGTTTAATTAGGCATCAGGAAGCTGGGCATTAATTAAAGTAACAAAAGACTCAGCACAAAGTGGGCCAGGCCTTTTTGGAAAGGCGGCAGCCCAGATCCACAGGAAAGGCCAGGAGAAGGCCAGCCTTCCCGGGGCTCCCTCGCTCATCCCAAAGGCTCTCAAAGCCTGTCAGCCTGGCTTCAAATCTTCTGTCACACCCATTCCTCAGGCCCAAGCACCATAGGCCACATGGGGCTTTGCACCTTGACCTCCTGGCCACACGTGGCCCAGGGTTATGCCCCTTTGGGCTTCATGTGCTGCCCTCTCAGGAAGAGAGAGCAACAGGAGCCACCTTGGAATTCAGGCAGAGCCCCTGCCAGTGCTCTCCAGGCCCTGGCAGCCCGTGGCCCCACCCAGGGGAAGCCTGACCCCCACTGTGTGCACAGACCACCCTCATCACCCCTTTCTCCCCATCCAGACAAGCAAAGGGGCTCAGACCCAGGGACAGCCGGGGACAATGGCCAAGTGCAGCGGACACAGGAGACGAGCTATGGACACTGCAGCCAACACGTATGAACTAGAAATGACCTGCCTCCCTTTTCCCTCTGCCCAAGCCTCCATCATCTCCTGGCCTTCTCCTAGTCCTACTGGGCCTTGGTCCCTCCACAGCCACGATCAAGAATCACACAAGGGTTTCCAATCACATGAAATTTGTCACATTTATGGGAGGCGCTTTGTGCAACTTTTTAAGGGTGGGAGAATTAACGGTTTTACATCTCTTTCTCTAAGGATAAACAGAATACTAGATTAGGTGGCTTACAATATGACCCTAGTTACTCCTCTCCCACCTTAACTCTCTCCCAGTGTATCCCTCTGCCCTTGACCTGCCCTTACGGCCTCACACATGTGTTTACCACCGGACCCTACCATTGACTCCAGAACAGGCTCCAGACTCCAAGGCCAGGCCAGAGCCCAAGATTCTCTAATTTAAGCCACTTCTCCCAGCCCTGATGGCATCATCTCCTTCTTTCCAGATGTTCTACCTCTGTTGATGTGTCCTGCTCTCCATCTTCACTCTCCCGTGGAAACTGAGCTGATTTATGTCCAGGGGACAGGGCCCTTCCTTCCCGAGCTGGATTATTGGGTGGCTGACTGGGCAGGAGCTGTGGATCTCAGTGAGACTCAGCCAAGGGTCCGCACTGCAAGAGCAGGATGATTCCAACCACTCAACGATATTGAGCCACCTCCATGGGGCATTTGCTTCAAACACGCTGAGTGAGATAGGCGTGTTTTTGAAAACCTCTGAGTCTCCTCACAGCCCCTGTTTCTGTGAGCAACTGTGGGGCTCAGCCAGGAGGTGACAATTCAGGAACACCTGTACAGGAAGTAGCAGAGCCATCCCTCCCAGAGGGTCTGGAAGTAGGTTCTGAGCAAGGGCTCAGGGTCCCCGGTCCAGACCACAGGCTTCTCACCACCGTAGGACCCAGGCCTGCTCTACACTGAGACAAATGCTGCACGCTCTCATATCGACATTTCCCATAATGATGATCATATTTTCCCCATCGGTCGAGACCTGGATCAATGGCATTTGAGTAATTGGAGATTGATTTTAATTAAGTCTCAGAAGTTTTGTGACCGCGCCTTAAAGGACTCCTTTTTATCGGCTGCAGAGGGAGTTGCGGGAACAGGATCCTGGCGTTGCCTGACCCTAAGAGGGGGCGGGGCTGTCTCCAGGGGTGTTCTTGGGCCCTGGCCTGAGCCTCCCCCACTTGCCCCACCCAAGAGCAACCCCATCTTTTGTCCCAGCCAGGTCTGAGACTCAGCCCAATGGGCAGGGCTGGCTGGGGTGGGGCCCAGCTGGGACTGGGGGGTAGATTCTGGGGAAAGAGCTTGGTGGGTGGGGGCAGGCCCCTCTTTCAGGACCGGCTTCCACAGCTGGATCTTGGACATTGCCCCCTGCTGGGTGCCAGGTCTCTCCCCTCCCTGACCCGTTTCCTCAAATGTGAAGTAGGGTCATACTGCGCATCCCCCCACACACTACACATCCAGGTCCTCCCTACCCCCAGGGAGCATTACCACCTTGTTTCTCTTCCATATTCTGATGGGATTGTCTAAGCAGAACAGGCCATCCAAGCCTCCTTCTGCCCAAACTTCATCTTCTAGCATTTCCACTATCCCCAGGCCTCTGTCCCCAGGCTACCCCAGCAATGTCCTGGTCACACACACTGCCCACAGAACACAGAGGGCTCATGTGGGTTCCCTACCCAGCAACGTCCCCCACCAACTGTCTTCTGGGCCAGGCCACTGGCCCTGCTGACCTTCCAGATCCTGCCCAGGGCTTCCCACCCAGCCTCCCACAGCCCACTCACTCCTGGGGAGCCCATGCCTCCCCAGCTGCCCCAGCAATATCCCACCACCCACCAGCCCCACTGGCAGCTTTAATGCCATGGAGGAGAGAAGGTCATTAGCAGGAATGTATTATTGATGAAGAGGCCTAATTAAGCAGACCGCTAAATCACTTGGTCTCACCCTGAATCCCCGAGGACTAATGGGGAGCCATCAAGCCCTCAGGAGTAGCTGCCAACTTCAGGTGGGTGGGTCCCAGGTGCTGAAGATGCCGGGGGTGCCCAGGCCCCAGGCAGAAGCTCAAGGATGGTCAATGCCACGGCCCCAGGGACAGTCAGCTCCCACCCCAGCCACTGGTTGAGACTGAGGTCCCCTGGAGAGCCTGATCACCCAGTTCAGGTGACAGTCATGGGCAGTGCCTTCTCAGGCCTTGACCCCTCTGAGGGAGCAGAGTCAGGGTCCATGGGACAGCCCATGCCAAGACCCTCAGGTGTCTGCCCTGTCTCCCTTTGTCCAACCGCCCACTTCTGAGAAAGGAGAGGCAGCCCCCAGGAATAAAGCTGGGTTAGTGCCCCTCTTCTCTGACCACTGGCTTCCCCAGTAAAACTCTGCTTCCTTAGCGGAAGATGCACTCACCCAGCACCCCCACTGCCAGACTGCATGGAGCCTACCACTGGGACAGGTTTGGGAACCTCAACACCCAGTGGCAGCGCCTTATCCTGTCACCTAAACCCACTTTGCAGATGAGGAAATCGAGGCCCACTTACAGAGCAGAAACTGGGGCCAAGCCCCTTCCAGGTACCCAGAAAGCCTGCATTTCCATACACCTCCTGGCTCCTGTGGTTAAGGTGCCTCCTAGAAGCAGCCCCCAAGATCACCAGCCCCTCCCAGGCCAACGTAAGGACAGGGAGCAATGGGCAGAGCGGCCCAGGCTGCTGCATCATCCATAGGGTCAGGGCCAAGGCCACGGGGTCCTCACATGGGTGGGCAGCCAACTCCTGAGCTGGGAAGGACATTCACCGGGCGCGGGAGGAGAGCGGGCAGCCCTATGGAGGAGCCTTAATGAGCAATCAGACTCAGAGGAGCCTCAATCCTGCTAATGGTCTCAGAGCCTCTGGCTCGGAACAGAGAAGTATGACAAGCTAATGAGGGAGAGCGCTGGCCAAGGGCACTCCCAGAGCAGTGACCCCAGGTCAGAGGTCTGGACCTAAGAGCCTGGGCTGAGGGAAGGGCCTGGAGGAGCCGGGGCCAAGCCTCTGCTTTCAGGTCCTTGAGCCTCGGTTTACCCATCTAGGTCTGTCCTTAGAATAGGGGTGATGAGGGAGATGGCCCTTTCCTGCTGTCCAAAGTGGGAAATGGGGAAACCAAGGCCAGGACCATGCCTGCCTAACCCGTCAACCGTGGTGGCAGTCAGTGCCAAGCCACAGAAGTTCTCCCTTTCAGCCCTGCACATGGGATTGCCACCGTCACCCCTTTATTTCTCGAACTGCTACATCTTTTTTGTATTGTGTTCTAGAAAACTTTAAACTGCCAAGAAAAGCTGTAAAAAGAGCTGAAGCGGCCCCTGCCTGTCCCTGGCCCACCAGCAGGCACCAGACGCCACTCTGTGCCATCATCTCGTGGCAGGACGTGCCTCTGCAGTGCTGTCTCTCAGCACTGGCCCCCGTAGGGCTCTGGAAGCTGTGATGACGGGAGGAGGAGAGCTTGTGGCAGCCAGGGCAAGGTCCTTCTTGGAGGCCCAGGTAAAGGGACTACACAGCAATGTCAGCTAGGACTCTAGCCCGGTGGGGCCTGGAACCAGGATCAGAAAAAGTGATTCATGTAAAGGGAAGCTGGTCTCCAGGTCCTGCCCCAGGCAGAGCTCCTGATACCCTCCAAACTGCTGTCCAGCTGTGGCAGAGTCCAGACTCTCACAAATGCCAGGCCTCCTTTGCCTGGAATTGCCCTCTTCCTCTTCCTACAATTGAAGGCTGCACATTGCTAAATGCACAAAAACTATAGACCTAGAGAATTAAGGCAGCTCTGAGCAACCACTCACACTTTAGTGAGAATTGATGGATGGAGCAGCCCTGGACCGGATCCCAGCAGCATGATAGGCTAAGTCTGACGGTGAAGGTATATTTCCAGGGCCCAAAAGAGCTGTGGGCAATGGGAGCTGTGGGCAATGAGGGGACCAAGGACTAGCCCAGGAGGGAAGAGGGTGTCGCTTCCTACCAGCCCAGAATACCTGCGATATGGGGCAGTGACTTCTGGGCCCAATGAGAAAATCTCGAGGTGGGGCGCCTGGGTGGCTCAGTGGGTTGAGCCGCTGCCTTCGGCTCGGGTCATGGTCTTGGGGTCCTGGGGTCGAGTCTCGCATCGGGCTCTCTGCTCGGCGGGGAGCCTGCTTCCCTCTCTCTCTCTCTGCCTGCCTCTCCGTCTACTTGTGATTTCTCTCTGTCAAATAAATAAATAAAATCTTTAAAAAAAAAAGAAAGAAAGAAAGAAAATCTCGAGGTCACTCCATGAATCTCCCAGGGAAGGAGACAGGCTCCACCCACCTGGCTCAGTGATTAAGCAAGACCCTACTTCTGTGGGAGTGGGTGAGGGGTCCTCGCCTTCTGTGTATGGATGACACCCACCCCTCGTATACAGGTCCCAGGAAGGTTGGGGTGGGGGACACAGGAGTCTAGCAGAGCCACATCCTGGCCCACGTGACTTGGCCACCCCAGCCCCAAGGTGTCTGCACCATGCAGGACATCAGCCACTTAACTTATCACAATCCCTTTGAAAACTATTAAGTGTAGTTATTAATCATTAAGTAATTATATCTGCTCTTGTATTAATTATCTGGCCATTGGGAATGTCATCAAGATTTAAGATTTTTAATTGTTAATACTATGTCCCAAACACAAGGGAGGCTTAGCACCTCCATATACTCTCCCTCTGCCCGAGGTGAGGCAGAAGGGCCCCTTGGGCCCCAGAAAGCATCTTCTCTGGGGTAGGGACAGGCTCTGCCCTCACTGGCACTGCCCGGCAGGGCACCCTCGGCCCTGGGTATGACCCAACCTTCCCTCTAGAGATCCGTAGGGTCCCCAAACTCCTGCTGAAGAGCAAGGCCCACTCCCCAGCATCCGCACCTAGCCCCACAACCACCAACCTCCACAAGGCCCATAAGCTGGCACCAAGACCTACTGGGAAGATTGCATCGGGGTGCAAGGTGCCTCCCACATGGCAGATGCCCACCAATGACTCCAATGTCCTCAGATTGGCCCCCAGCTGCCCATTCCAGGCCTGGGTACCCCCAACAGGACTCACCGACCCCTCAGCCCCACTGCCGTCTCCAGTATCCCCAGGAGCTCTGGCTTTGGCCCCATGGTCCATGGCCCCCCTCTTATCTGGCCATGCTCTATGGTCCTTCATGGGCGTTGCCTCACTTTGCCCTCGTGGCCCGCTTCACAGAGCCCATCTCACAGAGGAACAAACCGAAGCTCAGAGCCAGGAGACCAGCACCGCCAGGCTCTGCACAGCTGATGCTCTCCGGGCCACTTCCTCAGAGTACCTGGTCCCGCCCCAAGCCACCTCCTCAGTTCCTCAGGCTCTGGCTGGAGGGGTGGGGGAGTCTGTGGAGGGCAGGATGGCTGGGCATCTCATCCAAGCACTCCCCAGCCCTGGGAAAGCTGCAGAGGCTACATGTTGGCTTGTGACGTGGGTATGGATGAACAGAAGGACTAGGGGCTCCTCTGCCCATTCTTCCAGGCATCACAGCTCTCTCTGCTCCAGCACGGTCAAAGACAGAACTCGGGTGGGTAGGGGACAAGAGGGGCCACTGGCAGTGTCCTTGAACTGCAGACTCTCAAGGGCCTGAGTCCTTCAAGACCTTCCCGAGCCTGCCCCTCTTCCCTTTCTGCAATGTATTGCCGCACACATAGCCACGTCTAACATCTCTTCGGTGGCAATCAGAACAGCATGCAGATTCCTATGCAGGACCAACTGATGAGTGCCGACTGATGGTGGCCTTGAACAAGTGCAAGTTTGTCAATGTGGTGCTGCAGTTGTGGTGGTGACGGCATAGTTATCCCAGTGATGGTGACGGTGGAGGCAGGGAGGACCATGGCAGTGATGGCGGGGGTGATGATGGTGATGGTGATGGAGGTGGTGAGGGTGGTGGTGGTGATGGGGGTGTTGGGGGTGAATAGGATGGTGATGGTGGATATGGTGGTGATGGAAGTGGAGGTCAAGGTGGTGATGGTGCTGATGACAGGGATGGTGGTGGTGAAGGTAGAGATGGTGGTGATACGATGATGATGGTGATGGCGGTGATGGTGATGATGGTGAAGGTAGAAGTGGTGATGGTGGGATGATAGTGGTGACGGTGGTGGTGAAGGTAGAGGTGGGTGAGGTGGTGTAGTGGTTTGGCAGCGATGGTGCTGCTGGTAGAGGAGATGATGTACGTGAAGGCAGGGACAGTCATGTTCTTGGTGACAGCAGTTGCTGATGAAAACTGATTCTCCACGGTCCAGAGCTTTTCCGACAAGCTGCATCCTTGCCCCCACCTCCCCATCCCAGCTGCTGGCCCCTTTCCTGCCTGGTGGGCTGTCCCCAGGAGGCAGGAAGAGGGGGAGGTTTGACCAGACCTGACAGGAGAGTGGTATATCTTGAGCTCACAGAGAACATTTAATCTTAGTTAAATATAAATAAGTTCAATTATTGGAAAGGGAAAAAATAGCCTAGTATTTACTGCAAGTGAATCAAAGGTAATTACTCTGGGAAAAGTCCCCTTTAAAGATTCTGGGCACCATCCCCCTCCGGTCAGGGTCCCAACTAGCAGGTGGGGTTAGACGTGGGCCCGAGGAGAAGGAACAGGGAAGGATCACCCAACCTCTCCCCAGGGGCGCATCGCTGCCCCTTCTTCCTCGTCCCAGAATCTTGAGTGTCAGCCAGGTCCTGACACATGCCCCCTGGAGGCCTGGGTACAGTCACCCCATAGCCCTTGGCAGAAGCAAAGGGCTCCGGCCTTCCCCAGGCCTTTGACTCACCCATTCCTCTCTCACCTGCCGCGCAACTGTAGGCAAGCCCTTCACCTCTCTGAGCCCGTGTCCTCACCTGAAAACTGGGTGATGAGACAGCTTCCTGCATCAGGGGGTGGTCCTCAATAATGATCACTGTCCCTGTGGCCGGCAGCAGGGAGCAGCTGATCTGTGACAATGACCTGTCTGCTGTGTAGACAGCGGAGCCTGCTTTCCCTCCCCAAGCCCCAACCCAGCCCAGGAGTTTCACCCTGAGCACCTCCTTTCAGGTCCCCCCAGTGTCATTCTAAAACAGAACCCTGAGGGGCCCTGGGTGGCTCAGTCAGTTAAGCGTCTGCCTTCAGTTTGGGTCATGATCCCGGGGGCCTGGGATCGAGCCCCGCATCGGGCTCCCTGGTAGTGGGGAGTCTGCCTCTCCCTCTCCCTCTGCTGCTCCTCCTCTCTGTCAAATAAATAAATAAATAAAATCTTAAAAAAAAAAAAAAAATGAATCCTGAGCCTTGCCAGCCACTCCAGGACAAGCTAGCCCTTCCCCAAGTCTGCTTAATCAGGGTCCTGTGGGTACTGGTTCCAGGCAGATCTCCCACCCCCAACCTGGTGGCCTCCTTCCAGGCCCCTCCCTGCTGTGACTCGGGCAGGCCACCTCACCTTCCCACGAGGACTTCCTCTCCCCTCCGTGGTCCCTGGGCTGGAGGAGGTCGCCACCCCAGCACCCACCCTGGGGGCTTCTGAGGCGACCCGAGGCCATGAGGGCCAGCTCCCCGCCACAGCACGCGTGCACAGCCACGGGTGACCAGCTGCAAGGAGCTGCCGCTGTAATTAGCGCAAAACAGGCTGCCTTTGCCGGAGAGGAAAATCCCATCTCAGAAATACACGTCCAATGCAAGTTCAATTTCACCCGCGGGGCCATAAAACCCTCTTCCAATCACCTGGTGCTGTTGGTTGCCAGCCCCGTTAATCCTGGGAATGTTATTTAGAGCCAAGACATCGCTCGGGGAAAAAATCAAGTCCGAAACCCACAAGGAGCCCCACTCTGCTCCCTACAGAGGTTTCAGGAGATGAGCAGTAGATACCTGGTGGGGGTGTGGGGCAGGGAACTGGGTGTCCAAGGAAGCCACCAGGTCATGTCCCTCCCCCACCAGCCAGCAGAGTCCCAGATGGGCCCATCCTGGGTGGGAAGACAGACCAGGTGGCTCAGCCCCACTGCACTCTGCCTGCCCCCACCTGACCCCATCCTTCTCCTCGTCCCAAACCGCTGCTGGCCCCCGATCGTCCTCCAGAGATTCATCCCACAACCCAGTCTTTAAAATCGTTTCCTTGATTACCGAGGGTAACAATGAAAACACGTAATTGAATCTCCAAGAAATTACCATTTTTATAACTTGCTCCCAGTTCCTGAGATAAATTAAACGTCTCCCTTGTATGGTGAGCCTGCTCTCGGCCCATCATCGAGGGATGATACTGCCCTTTATCATCAATGTGGGGCCTTATTAAGAAGAATGCCTCCCGCTGCCTCCCGGGAGGCGCCTGCCAGTTCCACGGTGCGGCCCTGAGCGGGCAGCTGTCGGCTGGAGAGGCGCTCGGCCAGCATGGAGTTGGGCAGGTGGGTGGGCGGCTGGCCCCTTTGCCGGATAGCTGGCTGCATGGTGTGGGTGACTGGTGCAGGAAATGGGTGTCTCAGCCCGGGGTCCCCAGAAAGCCAGGCTGGAGGGAGGGAGCAGGTAAGAGAGGGACAGTGGTGAGCAAGGCTGCCCTCCTTGTTGAACCAAGCTGACCCCAGGGAACCAACTGCCCACTGGGCTGGGCTGGACACCCAGGGGTCTTGTGGCACCTCAAGGTCAGGCACCAGAGGGGCATGGGGCAGGGAGGGCTTGTCTGTGCCCCCGGGGAGCAGGGAGCAGGTGACCAGCTGTCTGAATGCTCGGTAAGCTTGTAAGATAGTTCTTCAGTGGGTTTGGTGGTCACAGCTAGCTCGTGAGTGAGTTAAGCCCTTGCTGCCTAGGTGGGCGGGTGGCCTTTTGGGTGGTGGGAAAATGGAAGCCACCAGACCGTGGATAGCGTTTGCTGCAGGCGTTTGCAGGCTGCACTCAGCAAACTCACCTTCAAACAAAGGACCCAACAGTGGGATCGCTCACCTGAGAAAGCTGAGTTGGGGGAGGGGGAGGGGAGGGTGCTCTTCTGCTCTCAGGGGACAGGAGGCTTAAGGCCAAAGAGCAGCTTTCCACTGAGGACATTTGGGTGTACTTGGGCCAAGGACAACAACAATAACCCTGAGATATGCTAACCCTGAAGGTCAGGTAGCCTTGGGGCCAAGCTCTCTGGCAGAGCATCCAAGGGGACTGGAATGGAACAGGCCAGGGAGGATGATGGACAGCCCCAGGAAAGGACTATACCCCACCCACCATCTCTCTATCCCCTACATAGCCCCACAGGCAGCCCTGTAGCCCAGAGCTTATCTGGAGGCTCTGAAGATGTGTTGGTCTTGAAATCCTATGGTCGGGTGGCAGAGTGTGACCTCAGTCTACTCTCCAGCCATGAGTCCTGGGCCTGACTGAGGGCAACCTCAATGCCCCCTTGTCCCACCCTCCCAGCCAAGTGGAAATTGCAGCTCAAGGGATAGTTTGCCCTGGACTGCAAGGGACAGTGAGGCTGGGCTCAGGCTCCAAAAGTCCAAGGTTGAGAGAGCCTGTGTCCCCCACCTTCTCTGGCCTGCAGCCCCATACCCCAACCCAGGAGCCCCTAGCCCATCCCCCAGTCCCTCCCCACTTCCCTCCAATGTCACAGGCCCCGCCTCAGCTTTGAGCCCTCAGGGCCAAACACAACCCGTCAGCTCTCAGCCCCACACCCCAGAGCCCCATCTCACCATGCCAAAGCCCAGATCCTTAGCCTGGCCCTAAAGAACAAAGTTCATGGGGCCATGGGGCTGCCCAGGGGCCAGAAAGCCTTGATAAGGGCTGGGTCACCTGAAAGGTAGAGGCCTTGGGAGTCCAGACCCAGGGCTGGGGAGCCTGCACTGAGAATTCTCCCCAAAACCCTGTCCTCAGAACACAAGTAAACACCTGGTGTGTCTCCCTTGAGAAAATAAGGGGGCGGGAGGGCAGAAGATTCCAGGTACCATGTGGACATGCCAAACAGTGGCAGTGCCCAGCTGCGTGGCCAGCCCTCCACCCAGGACAAGGCCCACGGTGACATCTCTGGGCACAGAGTGTCAGCGTCCTACCCCTGCCACACACGCACACCACCCCTGGGCTCTCGTGTCCTATAGGTGACTCCCGTCCTGACGCCCCCACTGGCTCCACTGTCTTTCTCCCTCCAGAAGGGCTCTCCCCTGTGCCACTTTCTAGCCAAGCCCCAGGCCCCAGCAGTTCCCAAGCTCGGGCCAGCGCCACTGCGGACCTGGGGCCTCCTCATACCGGCCCAGGCTGCCCACCAACAAACAGGGCAACATGGGGCTAGCCCAGGGCTGTCAGGAGGGCTCCACTTGGGGAAGGCCCACAGGCAGGAGTCCCAGCCCCTTGAGAGGAAGCAGGTGAGGGACCCCTGAGCTGGGGGGGGGGGTCTGTATATGTGGTGAGAGCCCCCCTGGGCAATTTAGGTGTGAACAGAGGGGTGGAAATAGTGAAGGACATTCTGATCCGAATGGCCAACCAGCCACTGCCCTAGGTCAAGACAGAACCACAGATTCAAGTAAAGAGGTTTCTGCCCCCAGCATTGTCCCTCCTCCACTGGGGTGGCCCCCTGTCCCGGACCTGGGGTGTCCCCTGAAACCTTCAGCCTGTCTGCAGGGTTGTAGCGCCATCTGGTGGTCAGTTCTGGGCTCCACACTTTGGTTGGTGGGCAGAGGGTAAGGGCATCCTTCAAAGAGAGGAAGCACATGGCCCTACAGGTATACTAGCCAGGCCTGTGACCACTCCAAATATTCCCCACTTCACCAGACCCCCAGTTTCTCACTCAAATCCTTTGGGCACATTGCCTGGGTTCAGTGACGGGCCCCAGGATCTCATGGCACAGCCCTGTCTACTCCCAGTAAGAGCCAGGCAGAGGCAGGGTGTGGACAGCAAGATGGGCAAGCACCCCAGATCCCAGTCCTGGTAAGGACCTGGCAAGCTGACCCTGGCACTGGCCATTAGGCTCTCAGGCCAGGCTGACTCCCTGGGCACCACTGTCCAGCTAGCAGGGCAGACGCTCACGGAAGTGCAAAGAAAGGGGTGAGCTTGGCTTGGGTGGGATATTCTGCAGAGGTAGTCTCCAGGCCCAGGCAGGGGTAGGCACCACCAATTCACCCACCCAGGAGCTGTGGGGCCCGACAGCCCCCAGAACTACCATCTCCACAGCCCGGAGCCCTCAATGCCTTGGCTGATAGTAATTTATTGGAGCTGTACATCCCTGAGAGGATTTTCCTTGACATTCTTATTATCCCTCCGATTCTTAAATAAAAAATATGAGCAGTGGGTGTCCAGAGAGTCACCCTAGAAGAGAAGACAAATGGCCTGCCACTGCCCAGGGACAGGACAGACAGAAGAGCAGCCCCTTCTACCCCTAAGCCTCGGCTCTTGAAATGGGACCACCCTAGAAGGACTTCATAGGCCCAGGCTCCACCCCCACCACCGCCCCCCACCCCACCCAGTGCCCTCCCTGCCCTTCGCCGGCATCCTAGTGGGCCCTCCCCCAGTCCATTCTCTGTCCACCAAGTCTGCCCCCACAGGCTAGAGAAGGGAGGGGAGGCACCTATCTCAGCAGCTTTCATGTACTTGCCTGAAGTGTACCTGTTGGCCCCGGGATGGGGGGTCATTCTCTAAGGAGCCCCACCACTCACACGGCAACACCCAGTGCAAGACCACACTCAGATACCCTTGGCCCCAACCATGGGCCACCCTCTGCTACCTGCTCAGAGCTAAGGAGAGCTCACCTCTTCCCAGGCCTTGGGAGGGAAATGAGGGGCCAAGAGTGACCTGATCACCCTCCCCAGGTAAGAGGGATTACCTGCAGCCTGGGGCCACACCAGGAAGCCTGCAGGGCCTAAGGGACATGTAGGGTGGCTCTGAGGCCGGGAGAAGGGAGGGTTTGGGTCAGGAGCCTGGGTTAGGGGAGAGATGGGTCTCCCCCTGAGGGGCTGTGCTGACCCAGGTACCCCGAGTTCCATCTGCTCCAGGACTGTTTCCCACCCTTTGATAGGAATGTGGGGCATCAAAACTTGAAGTCCCAGGCCAAGCAGGAGCACCGCGGCCTGGCTCAGGGCAGGCAGGGCGCGGTCCCCCACGCCTCCTCTTCCTCCCTAGCCAACCCCTGCTCACAGGCTCCAGGTTCCCTGAGGCCACTGGGCATCATGGCAATTTGGGCAGGAAGTGGCTGCCATGGCAACTGGCGTCCAGGGAGGTGCGCTGCCTGGCAACAGGGGCCACGGCCCGCTGCTCCCTCCAATGCACTAGGGCCCCACTTCCCGCCCGTGGACAGGAATTCCGGCCAGTGGCAGGAGCCAATACGGATTCACTCCCCACCCTCCTGTGGGCATCCTGACACCATTCGCTGCAGAACCCCCAGCCACCCGAATCTGGGATGCTGGTTTGCAGTGTTCTTTAAACGTGTTAGCGTATCTATCCCCATTCATGGGAATGCCAGCCCAGCTGTGGATCCTGAGCACCGTCGCTCCCTCTGGGAGCACCCCCACCACTTGGGATGTTCTCCAGCCCTGGCCACGTGGCCAGGACCAGAGGGACGGGGTGAAGAAGGCTTCAGGGAGCTGGGGTCTGTGGGACCAGGCTCTGAGCCTCCAGCCAGGGGGAAGGGGCACAGCCTGAGTGAAGATGTGGGTGCATCCGGGAATGTGGGGTTTCCAGACTGGGAAGGGAGGTGTCTCAAGGTCACAGGCAGGGGAGCCAGAGCTCCTGTGTCACTGGGGGTGCTCTGAGACCTCCTCATACCCACTTAGGGATTGCCACTGCCTTTGGGGCTGACAGCCCAGCCAGGATGTCCACAGTGAGACGTGAGGACACAATCCGCCATTTCCATATGTGACAGCCACCGGAACCACCACCTCCATGGTGGTTTTTGCTCCCCTATTTAACATTTCTGAGCACCCGGCAGGCTGAGGGACACTGAGGCAGTATGCAGCACCCGCCCTGCCCACCTGCCCACGCCCCGCCCTGCCCCTCCCCCACAGCGGCCACCGCTTGGGGCTTTGCCTGGACTCCTTTCCCTTGGCTGCCTCACCTCCGAGGTCCTCCAAGAAGACTTCCTGGGCCCTCCACTTGAGTGGCCTCCTGCAGGGTGCTCTGAACCAAGCACATCCTCACACCCATGAGATTCCAGTGAAGAATTATAGGACAGAGGCTCCCTCCTCCCTCTGCTGGCTGAGCAGCACCGCCCCCCCAACCCCCAACACCACTTGCCTGGCAGTTTGGGGGACCAGCTCGGGGGGTGGGGGGCAGCTCCAGGAGCATCCTTCCAGCTCATCCCTGGGCAACAGGGATTAACCTGTTGTTAAAGCCTGGACAGAAGCCCCCCGACGCACACACCCTAGAAACACAGAGGGGCCTCCTGGGGTTGGGGCCACACATGTGGCCTCTGGATGGCAACCCCCAGCTCCTCTGTTGGTGAGCCCCCCACCAGGGGATCCTGCAGTATATCCCCTGGTGACAAAGAGTACAGGAAGAAGACATCAGCACACGAGAGATTTTAACTAACTTCTCCAGACAGGATGTGGGGACTAGATTAGTGGTGGAGACAAGCAGGAAAACAGGGCTTGCTAGGGGACAGTTCGACATGACCATCCAACGCGGAGGCGAGGCAAATGGTGCTCTACTGATGGTGATGGCAGGACAGCAGGCGACCTGAGGACTCCCCATGCTGTCCCCTATTCCAGACCGCAGAAATGCAGCAGCTAGACGTTTGCTCAGACAGGAGGGCCTCTTCCCTGGGGACTGACATGAAGATGCTCCAGCAGCTCTTAAAGTTAATGGGGAGAGAAACATGCCCGTCAGCTCTTTCCTGCCTCCTTTATACACAGGAGCAGAGTAAAAAGAAAACCCATGTCCAATAGGCGGTCCCAAGACCAAAAAGAAAAAACAAAAAAAACGCCACAAACAGAATAAGGAAAATACAGGAAACAAAAAGTTTCCCTCCCTTCTAAACCCGCTGTATCCCTAAAACAGAGCAGGATGTTCTAGGAAAAGAATAAAGGGCATTCAAAGAACAATAGCGATGTCTTGGCAATTTAAAACATGATTTCTGACATTGAAAAGACTGCCGGCCATGCCTGGCTTGATCCCAGCAGCACTGAGGGACCTTGAGGGCCTCCTCAAATTCCCATAGGAAACGCCCTCTGAGCTGATTCTCTCCCCAGCCCTACATCTGAAAAGCCTGAGGTCAGAGTAAGGTGCTTTCTGGAGACCTGTGAGGTGTCTCATTATTCCCACGTGATAGGCCCCTACAAAATTTAGTGGCTAAAACAATCACGATGTAGCCTGGGGCTTGGCGACTTGGCTTGTCCCTCGGAACCATGCTCTGAGAGGTGCACTGGGCTTGTCTGCCCCTTTGGGCCTCTGGGGACAGGCTGGAATGACAGAAACTTCTTTCTTCCCATGACTTCTCATCTGATAGCAAGGCCATGCCTCTGCAATGACAGAGGGTCCACAGGGCAGCAAGAGAGAGAGGTCAAGGCCCAGCACATATGCCCAAGTGATGCTCAAGGTTAGTCCAAAATCCAGGATGAAGAGAGAGACCCTGTCTCTCGATGTGAAGGGGGCAAAGTCATATTGCAGGGGAGCGAGGGCACTAGGAGGAAAGGGATCTGTGGCCCTCTCTACCATGCAAGGACTTGAATCCGCCTTTCTGAGAGTGTTACTTGAGGATGGGCTTCCACAGAACAAGGGAGGGCACTGAAGAAGAAGATGTGGACCCAGGATGTCCAGGGGCAGTTGTGGGGGGAGGTGGCTACAGTAGCATAGGCCACACCAAGGGCTGTTGGAAAGAAGTGAGGAGAAACAGACCAGGGGCCTGAATCTGGCTCCAGCTGTGGGTGTGGTCTCAGCGGTCATTAAAAAATCTCTGCCACAGAACTAGAAAAAATAATCCTAAATTTGCATGGAACCACAAAGACCCTGAATAGCTGAAGCCATCTTGAAAGAGAATACAAAGGGAGGTACCACAATCTCAGATTTCAAGATTTACTACAAACCTATAGTAATGGAGACAGTTTGTTACTGGGACAAAAATAGACACAGATCAATGGAACAGAATAGAAAACCCAGAAATAAACCCACGGTGATATGGTCAATTGATCTTGGACAAAGCAGGCAAGAATATTCAATGGGCGGTCTCTTCAACAAACCATGTTGGGAAAACTGGACAGCCACAGGCAAAAGAATGAAACTAGACCACTTTCTTACTCAGATTCAACAATCTCAAAAAATAAACTCAAAATGGATTAAGGATTTAAATGTGAGACATGAAACCATAAAAATCCTAGAAGAGAGTACAGACAGTAATTTCTCTGACACTGGCCACAACAACGTTTTTCTAGATAGGTCTCCTGAGGCAAGGGAAACAAAAGCAAAAATAAAATATTGGGACTACTTCAAAGTAAAAATTTTCTCCACAGCAAAGGATATAGCCAACAAAGCTAAAAGATGACCCGCTGAATGGGAGAAGATATTTGCAGATGACATCTCCAATAAAGGCTTAGCATCCAAAATATGTAAAGAATTTCTAAAACTCAACACCTCAAAACAAAATAATCCAATTTAAAAACAGGTAGAAGACATGAGCAGACATTTCTCCAAAGAAGACAAGCAGGCGGCCAATGGACACGTGAAAAGATGCTCAACATCCCTCACCAGAGAAATACAAATCAAAACTACAAGATACCACCTCACACCTGTCAGAATGGCTAACCAACAACACAAGGAAAATCAGATGTTGGCAAGGTGTGGAGAAAAAGGAACCCTTCTGGGACACCTGGGGGGCTTGGTCGGTTAAGCGTCTGCCTTCAGCTCGGGTCACGATCCTTGGGTTCTGGGATCGAGCCCCGCATCAGGCTCCCTGCTCAGCTGGGAGTCTGCTTCTCCCTCTGCCCTTGCTCCTGCTCCTTCTCTCTCTCTAATAAAGAAATAAAATCTGGAAGGAAGAGAGGGAGGAAAGAAAGAAGGAAGGAAAAGGAACCCTCATGCACTGTTGGTGGGATTGCAAACTGGTACAGCCACTGTGGGAAACGGTATGCAGTTTCCTCAAAAACTTAAAAATAGATCTACGTTATGATCCAGTAATTCCACTCCTGTGTATTTACCCAAAGAATACAAAAACACCAATTCAAAGAGATACATGCCCCTTATGTTTATCCCGGCCTGATTTACAACAGTCAAGATATGGAAGCAGCCCAGTCATCCATCGACAGATGAATGGATAGAGAAGACGAGGTATGTATAGTCCACGGAATATTACTCCAGCCATAAAAAAGAGTGAGATCTTGCCATTCGCTACAACACGGATGGAGCTAACGGGTACAATGCTAAGTGAAATAAGCCAGCCGGAGAAAGGCAAATACCATTGGATTTCAGCCATACATGGAATTTAAGAAACAAAACAAATGAACAAAGAAAACAAGAGAGAAACCAAACCAAACCAAAACAAAACAAAACAAAAAGCCACTCTTAACTACAGAAAACAAAGGGCTGGTCAGCAGAGAAGAGGTGGGTGGGGGGTGGGGGTGGGGGGCGGGGGTACTAGGTGGAGGGGATTCAGAGTACACTTGTCATGATGAGCACAGAGTAACAGGTAGAATTGTTGAATCACCGTATTGTACACCTGAAACTAATAGAACATCATATGTGAACCACACTGGAATTTAAAAAAAAAAAAAAACTTCTTAAACACTGAAGAACAATCTTACATCTGGTTCCATCACTTAACAGTGGAGTGACCTTGGGCAAGGGACCCAGTGTCTTCATGCCTCAGTGTCCCCACCTATAAAGAGGATGATAATCGTCCTTCTAGAACCATTAAAGTAAATGTTCAATAAATTATTATTTTTTTAAATCCCAAAGATCGGTTAGGTGCAAAAGCCAGGCTGTGGGATAAGCTCTTCTGTGTGAAGCGGGGGGGAGGGGGGCATGCCGCCCAGCTGGGCAGAATGTGCAGCAGAACCCCAGAAGGATCTTAATGATCAGGCTTTTGGGGGTGGTGGGTGGTGGGAACTGGGGTGGGAGGACCACACTGGATAACACGTCTGGCGTTTGATTTTGTTTTAACTCTGCACCTGCATTATCTGTTACATTTTCAGAAAATGACTAATGCAGGTCGGGGAGCTGGGGTGGGGAAGATGCATGGCGGTGAGGGGAAGGAGCAGAGAAGGACACTTCAGGAACAGGCACCTGGGGGGAGGGGCCCCACCAGCCCTGACTCTGGCCACCACCCCAGCCCATTATGACCTCCCTGGCTGTGCCCAGGCCTTTGTGACAGGCACTCTTGAGGCGGACCTGTGAGCCATGACACCTAGAGGGCCCTCAATAAGAGGGTGGCAGGTCGGGCCAGGCTAGAGCCTGGACCTGGGGTAAGGAAGGGGTTACAGGGAGGTATGGAGGGGCCCAAAACCCTGGGCCCCTGTGGCC
Source organism: Mustela putorius furo (assembly GCF_011764305.1). Taxonomy (NCBI): domain Eukaryota; kingdom Metazoa; phylum Chordata; class Mammalia; order Carnivora; family Mustelidae; genus Mustela; species Mustela putorius. The sequence continues at coordinate 4,839,013 of NW_025422010.1, read as the reverse complement.
ACTCCCACCCCCAGTGCCCCCAGCCGTCAGCTTCAAGCAGCCACGGAGGATGCCTGGATTCACCCTGCCAGGGCTTTGTAAGGTGGCCCTGCCTGGTGCCTCTCAGCTCCACTCACTCCATAGAGTCTGCCAGGCCTTTCCCACCTCCGGGGGCAGGGGGTGGGGGGCCCAGGGTCGGGGGTGAGGTACCTGGGAACTTTATGGCAAGCGAAGAGGGCGAGATGCAGCAACAGAGACCGAGAGACCCAGCGGGGGCAAGACAAGCACAAGTGGAGGCAAGGCTGGGGTGGGGATGGCCCCTGCACTCGGGGCGAGAGCAAGGGGCACCCAGGCAGGGGGGGTCCCCCAGCTCAGGGCCCAGACCTTGCCCTTGCCCACCCCTGCCAACGGGGTCAGGAACCCCGGCCTCGCCCAGGGCAGCCCCCTCCCCTCTCCAGAGCATGCCCCTGGATCCTGCAGAGCAGTCCTTCCTCCAGCTGGAGCAGGAAAACCAGAATCTGGTGAGTGAGGAGCCCCTGTGGAATCAGCCCAGGCTCAGAGCCCATCTGTGCAATGGGCTCGCAGCTGTTACAGCTACGACAAGCAGTCCCGTCTCTCTCTCTGCCCCCGCCCACCCCCCCCAACCCCGCAGAAAAGACAGAACCAGGACCTGCGGGAGCAGCTGGGGGCCCTCCTGGGGCCAGGGCAGCAGTTCCTACCCCTGTGCACAGAGCACACGAGCTGCACAGCCCTGGCCTGGGTAAGTGCACGGCGGATGCCCAGCCATGGCAGGACGGAGGGCAGCTGTGACTCCATGCGCCACAGCCCCACCCCGGCTCTCAAGAAGTCCATGACCACAGGTGCTGCCCACGGCCTCGGGGCTGACCCCAGGGCTCTTCCACAGCCCCCCGAGCAGGCCAGTACCCGGCCCCTGGAGGACAGGGCACCCTTGCAGCTGCTTCGGCGCGAGCTGTGCCGGGGGGAGGAGTCCTTCGTGCAGCAGTCGCAGGTAGGTCCCTGGGAGCCAGGCCAGGGGAGGGCGCTCTCTGTGCAGCAGTCCTCAGTGGCCGGAGGAAGGAGCTGACACTGTTGGCCCTGCCTGTGCCCACACTGTGCCCCTCCCCAGAATGAGCTGCAGCAGATCCGACTATCCTTTGAGAGAAAGAAGATGGCCATTACCGAGGTGCCTGCCCGGTTGGGGTGGAAGGGCCTCTGGGGAACCCAGCTGGTGGGACACATCTTGGAAGTGACTCTGCCCCTCTTCTCCCTCCAGGTGTGGGACGGCGTGGCCGAGGTGCACATGGCTCTGAACAACCAGGCTACAGGGCTCCTGGTAGGTCCCCAGAGGGTGACCCCTGAGGCTGAGGGGAACAGGGAGTAGGAAGAGGGTGCTGGGGCGTGGGGGAGCATTAAGAAGCAGGGGAATACAGCAGAGGAGTTGGGGTGAGAGGACCTGTTCTACCTCCTCTGCCCCCCCAGAACCTCAAGAAGGACATCCGGGGAGTACTAGACCAGATGGAGGACATTCAGCTGGAGATTCTGGGGTGATGTGCAGGGTCAGGGGCCTGGGGGGCCTAGCTGAACTGGGCAAGGGGCAGCAGGTGTCCTGACCGGGATGGGATGGCTCAACCCCAGACCCTTCCCCAGTTCCACCGAACCAGACCCAGGGGGTGGGGCAGGCTGGGGTTGGGGGTACACGTGGCCCTGACGGTGCACCCCTCCCCCCATCCAGGGAGCGGGCCCAGTGCCGCACCCAGGCCAGGAAGGAGCAGCAGATGGCATGCGTAGCGGTAAGCCCCACTGCCCACACTCCGGTCTCACCCTGGAGGCCCCTCTTATGGGAGGGGTTGTGGGCTTCAGTGAAGGCGGCCCCAGGGCGGGAGCCCCAGCAGAAGCCAGGTGACCAATTATCCCTGAGAGGTGGCTACAGGTCCCTGTCCTGAGTAAGAACTCCCAGCACAGGGAAACCGCCCTCCCCCGCCCCCAGCTCAGCCCCTGCTCCCCATCATGGGGTCAGGCTCTGACCCAGCCCCCCCTCTGCAGAAAGCAAGGCCGCAGCAGCTGGGATGTTCGGAGGGCCTCAAAGGCCAGCTCTGGTAGGTGGCTTCGTGAGTGCACGGCCGAGCCCAGTCCCTGGGGACCATCCCCGAGGGCACCCCCGCCCCCTGACCGCCGCCGCCCGCAGGCTGCTGGCCCTGAGGCTGCTGCTGGGCGCCCTACTGGCCTGCACCGCTGCCTACGTGTACGTGGTGGACCCCGCGCCTTTCGAGGGGCTGGTGCCTCCCCTGCTGAGCCGCGCCGCTGTCTGGAAGCTCCGGGCCCTGCTGGGCCCATTCCTGCGCCTGGAGGTGGACGACTTCCTGCCCTTCTAGGCCGGAGGCCCAGCGGCCCCAGCGAGGAGGAGGCCAAGCGGCCGGCGTGGCCCCAGGTGCCCAGCGGCCGCGCTGGCCCCTGCCCACGGCACTGCCGCGCACCGTCCCCGCCAGGAGCTGCGGAGAAGGGTAGAGGCGGGGTCTGTCCTGAGGGCTGGGCCTGCTGCTGGACATATAGTCGTGACACACACGGTGCGTGTGAGCTTGTTTCCATGGAAACGGGGGGGTGGCGCAGGCAGGAGGTTTTGCCGCCTTCTGAGGCCAGTCTCACACCAAGGTTTCCTCAGGGAGGGGCCTCTCCCTTAGGGACCGTATGCCCCATCCGCCTGCTGGCCAGGCAGCCCCTCCGCGGGAAGCCCCCAGCCCACCCCAGGCCACCAGGGAGGCCTCTGAGCAGAGGGTGTCATAGGACAGTCTCCACTGAAATTGAGGACCAGGGGTCCTCGGGCCTCATCCCTGGGGCCAGGCCCGATCAGCAGACCAGATCAGGTTCTCGGCCCTGAATCTGCTGACCCACCAACTTGGCAGCCCTTGCATAACCCTCCATCCCCATCTGGCCGACCACACCACCCCCTCCACACTCGACCGGCCACCAGTACCCCCCACCTCCCACTCCTGTCCCCTCCCCCAACCTAGGATCCCTGTCCAGTCCAGCCTCCTGGCATTGCCCCAAGGCTCGGAGGACAGGGGGACCACGTTGGTGAACAGAGCTGTGGAGGTAAACACCAAAAATTTTATTTAGGGCATTAAATTGGGGCGGGGGAAATACCTTTGAGAACAATAGAGAATAGCTCTGTGGCTCACTCATCCCCAAGTGGGAGAATTAGAGGCACCGCCCAGGCAGGAAAAGGGCCAGCCCAGAGTCCCGCCCTGCCCCCGGGGGCGTCCAGGCCCGGGCTGGCTGGCAGGGACTGCAGGGCATGGGGTAGCAGGGCCCTCTGAGCTCCCCCAGGTGCCGCATCTCGGAGTAAAAGAGTGAAGACAGCCGGGCAGGGCTGGGCAGAGCGGTCACCAGGAACACACTGGACTGGCAGGGTCTCCTCCCCGCCCTGGCAGGACCCGGATGGCTCACCAGGCCGGCGGCTCCAAGAGGTTAAGGCATCTGTTCATGTGCTGGGTGTGGGGAGGAGGGAGTGCAGCGACCTGCAGGGGCAACCTGAGACCCCCACCCCAGCCCAACCCGCAGAGGCCTGGGCTCCCTGGGGAGGAAGTGGCGTCTAAAGTGCTCGGTCAGGCAGGGGAGGGCGGTGTGCTGGTCCCAGCAGCTCCGGGGCCCCTGCCTGGGGAGTGGAACCCCATGCAGCAGGTGGGGACTTCCTGAGGTGGGTGGGCACAGGGTCACAAGCCCCAGCGGGCTGGGAGTCAGTCAAGGTGCGGCTGGTGGAGAGAGGACCCCCAGCCCCCGGCCCAGGGTCTGTGGCTGCCTGGCTTCCTGGGCTGTCCTCTCCGCCCCAGAACTGCCTACTTGGTGTCCCGCTCAGGCCCCGAGAGACTGGGGAAAAGGCTGGAGGCAGCTGAGTGCAGGCGGCACATAGTCCCTCGGGGGGGTACCCCAGCGGCCGGGCTCCAGGGGGCCCGCAGCGGTGGGCGGTCCTCGGGGAGGCCAAGGTGGCATAGGTGCAGGCCGGGGGGCACCCTGGGCTGGCCACGCCGGCCCCATCCACGGCTGCAGGTGCCAATCCGCCCCCTGGGGGCCGCAGCGTCCCATGAGAGAGAAGCAGAAAGGTGGAGGTCAGCATGGGGCAGAACTGCCCAGGGCAGGGTCCGAGGCCCAGCTAGCCTCCTGCATTGGGCCAGTCCCCGCCCCAGATCCTCCCAGTCTTTGCCCTGGCTGTCTCAGCCCTAAAGAGCCATGGATTCCCAGTGCCCCCACCCCCAACATCTGGCAGCAGGGCATTGGGGGCGGGGGGTAGGGGAGGCTCAGGTGGCCAAGAGCGTGAGTTCCAGTGAGTGCAGCTGCAGGAGGTGGCAATGGCCCCCACAGGGCCCTCCGCCGATGGGTGGCCCCCTAGGCACCCCCTACTCCATCTCCCCCAAAAGCTCTTGGGTTCCCAGGGGGTTCCAGGGGGTTCCCAGGGGGTCTTGAGGCGGCTGCAACCCCAACCTTTCTTCAAATGCGCTGTTAACCACCAGGGATGCCGCAGACCCACGGGAGCCTCATGCTTGTCAGCCAAAGACCCATCGGCCAGCCCCCACCTCCCAAGCTTCCAACTCCGCTTAAGTCAGTGAAAAGAAACCCACAAAGAATGCCCGTATGCCTGGCCAACGCCTCTCCCAGAGCCTGACCCACTCTGCTCCCACCCCCGGAGCCCCTGCATTGCAGCAACAGCCCTGGCCTTGCTCAAGGAAAGGAGCGAAATGACTCTTTTTCTTTTTTTAATAAAATTATAGATATATAGATGTAGATATAAAAACATAAAACAGACACAACGCAAGCGGACGCTGCCGTGTGCTTACTCTCGGGTCCCTGGCGCCAGGCGGAACTCTGACCCACGCCCCCGTGGGCTTCCCACGAGGGCGCCGAGGCTCCCGCGGGGCCTGGACTTGGCATGTCTTGGGGTAGGGAATCTCCAGTTTGGCAGGGGAGAGGACTCCTGGTCTCATGGGCCCCCTGTGGCAGCGTCCAGCCTGTGCCTGCTCCCACCTGCCCCCCCAGTCGCCTCCCACAAGAGCATAAAGCAGAGGTTAAGGCTTCAATGAAAGCGAGTTTCCCGGCAGTGGGGGCAGCGGGGGCCCGAGCATTAACACATGGGACGTGGCATGGCAGCTCAGCGCACAGACAATGGGGACGCACCCACCAGCTGGGTGAGACAGGACACACGGAGCCAGGACCCCACCCACAGCTGGCTGTCTGTCTGTGCCTCGTCCACCTGTCTCTCAGAACCCAGAGCCATCCCCGAGCTGGATGCCTGTAGGCTGGGGCTGGACTCCCCGAAGAGGAACTGGCCTGGCCAAGCTACAAGCTTCCAGTGGGTCCCTGAAAGGCAACGAGTTAGGAGCAGACGGGTGGTGGGGCCCCGGTCCAGGGCGGCCAGGGACCCAGGACTCTCTGTCCATCTCTGGGCCACGGTGACCCTTCTGTGAGGGGAGTAGGTGGGGACCAGCCTGGGGATAGCCTCAGGGGCACGAGGGCAGCAGGTGTAGATATAACCCACACCCCCTGGCCATCCCCGCCTGTGGGAGCCAGGGCACTGGCACACAGATCCCACGGCCTGGCGGCCCCCACTGAGCCCTGTCAAGCAGATGGGCAGATGGACAGGCGGAGGAAGAGGGGTAGGCTTGTTGGAGGCGTGTTCTCTTCCGCTGACGTGTCCACACCAGGCCTGGGCCTCCTGGTCTCCCGGAGCAGAGCAGTCGGGAGGGGAGGGCAGCCGCTGGGGGTCCTGGTCCCCGGGGCTCCACGGCGGATGGATGGCAGTCAGTCCTCACACTGAGATCTCGTACGTGGTCCCACCCACGCCGGACACCTTCTTAACGAGCGTGTGCCGGGCAGGGCTGGCGGAGGGCCCCGGGGGGCCAGCGGCAGGCCCCAGGCGGGCCAGGCCAGGGGACTGCCCGTTAAGCTTACTTGGGGGGGTCTTCAGCTGAGGGTGGTCCCTGCATCAAAACAAGCACATACACGCGCACACACAGTGAACACGGGACCACGGCATGACAGAGGCCAGCAGAGGCAACGGGACAGATGAGGCAGACACAGACAAAGCCCGGGGTGGCCCCTGCCTCTGAGCTCAGGAGGGCCCACCCAGAGGGTGGGTGGGGGTATACAGCCTGCAGAGAGGGGACTATGTTGCCACAGGACAGACAGATGTCAGAATGGCCATCAGCCCCCTCCCAGGTCTCTCAATCCCTCCCATTGGCACCAATCCCAGAGCCCTGCACTGTCCCAGTGCCCCAAGCTGAGGAGCCCAGGGGTGACTCTGGCTCCTTCCCTGCTCCCTCTTAGGAAAACAAGAGGCTGTCTTCCTGCCCTCCAGCCTGCCCAGTACTGGCCAACAGCATTTCTGACATCGCTGCCCAAACACTCACGAGGATGGGCTGCCCTCCTGTGGCTGCCATCCCACCTCACTGTCCAGCTGCCACCCACTGGGCCGGTTCCAGCCGCAGCAGGGGCCTCCTCACTGAGTCCATGCTCAAGGTGGCAGAGGAGACGCCCTGATGACAGCCACACACCCCAGGCGCTCAGCTCATATACTTGGACCTGACCCTGTGAAGCAGCCATCCCTGCTTCCTATTACCCACCTGCCAGGAGCCTGGAACCAGCCTGCCCCTCTGGGCCTATTTCCCCATCCCCTTACTTCCTGCTCCCAGGCCATCATGTCCTGCTGCCGGATGATGTCCCCCAGACTCAGCCTCCTCGACCCACACTGTCTCCAGGGGAAGAAACCCCGGGGTCCCCCTGCCACTTGGTTGCACCAGCTGCAGGAGAATGTGCAGCCTTGGGGCTCAAGGTGCAAATCCTCCTCACCTGCTATCCTTGGATGTGTCAGGGCATCCTTGGAGCTGGGCAACCCTCACACAGTCTGGGTGGGAGCCTCTAAAGAGGATGAGCACCCCACTGCCCCCAGAGGCAACCACTGGCTTCCCAGATAGCCCCCGCATGCTCAGCTAAGATGTCCTACAGGCAGCCAGATACCTGGCCTGTGCCGGGAAGCCCCCCGCCCCCAGCACCCACCTCTGCACGGCCAGCGAGGGTGGTGACTCCGGGAGGTCCGTGTGGATGAAGGCGACAGCTTTGGGGCCTGCATAGGAGGGTGAGCGGGGAGTGCTGGGTGGGGAGGGCGGGCCCTGGCGCACCGGAGACCTGTGTGAGCCACTGCCAGGCCGAGGCCCGGGGGCATTGTTGTTGGCCAGGTCAGCCTGTAGGGAGGAGGAGGAGGTCCGCGGGGCCCGGCTCACGGCGCTGGACAGCGAGGACAGCGAAGTCTGCAGCGCAGGGTTGCGGGCACCACCGAAGCCGGGCCCCGCAACTAGGTCATCTCTGGAGCCGTAGCGCAGGGCCGGGCCACGGGGGCCCTCGGACAGCACGCTGGCCTGCTGCAGGCTGTAGGAGCTGGGCGCGTCATAGACGCCCGAGTCGCCGAAGAGCGAGTCTGCCTGGGAGCGCAGCAGCCGTTCCCGCTCTTCCCTGTCCTTGCGCTCCTGGATGGAGGCCATGATGGTCCGGGACAGGTTATCGTAGCGCACAGGTGAGGGCTCCCGCGGCCGGGGGCCCAGCACCGGGCTGAAGCTACGGGGCGGGGGCCGCGGTGGGTCACCCACCGCCCCTGGGTGCAAGTAGGGCGAGCGATAGCTGGCCACGCCGGCCGAGGGGTGGGCTGGGCATGTGTGGCCGCTGGGCGAGCCGGGGTTGAGCAGACTGTCGTAGGACAGGCTGCCGTTGCGGTTGGGCAGCGCGTGGGGGGCGAAGATGCTGCGGTGGGGTGTTGGGGGCCCGCCCTCAGAGCGCAGAGGCTGCAGGGCCACGTGGTCCCCAGCCCTCCGGCTGGCCGCCTTGAGGCTCAGGGAGCGCAGGGCACCCGAAAACGTGTCAGCAGCGCTGAGTGGCGGGGATGGGGGGTAGGTGGCGTGCAGGCCTCCGGACGTGTAGTCAGGAAGGTCCAGGCTGGGCTCTGACACAAAGTCCAGGCTGTGGATGCTGTCCTCTCCCAGCGTCAGGGAGTCGGGGCCAGTGACCTGTGGGGAGAGAGGGCACACATCTACTACGGCCCAGCCAGCAGGTGCTCTGTGCCCCACCCCTAGAGGCTACAATCTCAGTGACCCGTGTAACCGACAAGCTGCTCCCGGAAGGTCTCCATCCCCTAACCACCTCTTCCTTGCCCACCACAGAAGGAAGTGGGGACAGGGGAGAAAAGAGCACCCAAACGCTGCCTCCCCAGGGAAGGCTAGGCACCCTTCTCCTGCTCCTACTTCTCCACAGAAGAGGAGGGGGCTGTGGGGACAGCCTCGGGAGCTGGGCCTTGAGGAGATAAAATAACCACACAGAGGCCCAGAGCCCTCTCCCAGGCACGTCACAGCTGAGAACTGCAGTCATGGCCACGTAAGACCAGAGCTGGGTACTGCATCTACCCAGGGCAGGCCCCTCAGAGCCCACATGGGGCAGGGCCTCCTGGGGGACAACCATAGCAACAGCGAGGAGGGGCCTCTCTGAGTCTCTGTGAAGCAAAGCAAGTAGGCACAGGCTTGGGCTGGGGATGAGAGCCTGCAGAACTCAAAACCCAGAGGGGATTTTGACAAATGTGTCCTCAGGGTCCTCAGGCCAGAATCCTTGTGGGACCCAGGACAATCCCATCAAGATGAGGCAGGCAAGGGCACCTAAAGCCCCCCATTCCCAAGAAGGGCTGATGGACACCCCTCCTGGGACAGGACCATGGCATGCTGGCCAAGGAGGCCCAAATTCCCTGCCTAGCCCAGAGATGCTGATGCTGGCTTGAGCAGGGCATCAGTCCTGGGGGGAGGCGACCGACCAGTCCAGGCATACTGGCCCAGTCACAGGCTCGCCTCTTAGATGGCCACGAAAGAGGGTGGGCAGCCTGGGAATGTTTGGGGTTCTGGATCATTCCTCAGGCTGTCCAGGGCTGCCAACTGCTCCGCAGTGATCTCAGAGTACTTATACAACTCAGAAAAAATAAATGTGCTTTCTTAAACAATCTCAAATTCTTCTGAAGCCTTCCCGTGGGCCTTACAGAGTGACTAATAGTGGAATTCCAGGCATCCTGGCACACACTGTCCCTGGGGGCAGCCGCCTACCAGGCCAGCGGGCAATGCCACCAGCCAAGGAGAAGGGGCCAGCCAGGACAGCCTGTGCCAGCCCTTCCTTCATGCCTAGCTGGAATTCCCACAGAGTGAGGTCCTGCTGGCGCCCACAAGGCTCTCTATGACCCTATGGCCCCAGGGACAGGGCCTCCTGGAGCAAGTCCTCCAGGAGTGGGACCTAGGGGCTAAGGCCTCTAGGGACAGGGTCTCTAGGAGGGGGAGAGTAGGACTTCCTGGGGTGGGGCCAGGCCTCCTCACCTGATCACCAGGCCCGCAGAAGGGCGCCTTGGGACCCGAGGGAAAGGCAGGCCGGAACTTGTACATGGCAGGTGTCGGGGGGCTGGTCCTCTGCGCCGACAGGGCGCTCTCTAGGGAGATGGACCACGGTCAGGCTGGGGTCAGTCCATGTCCCTCCCTCTGTCTGGCCACCACCACCTCACCAGCACTGCTTGGGCGTGGGGTCTGCAGGTCACCTCCGAACGTGCCGGCCTCCGCCTTGGGGGGCAGTGGCGGCCCCAGGTCCAGCGGCTTCTCATCCAGCCGGTCCAGACTGCCCTTGGACTGGGAGGGGGCGTGGTCAGTGTTGGGTAGGGTGTGGGCCAAGGGTGGGGCATAATTGGGGATTCCTCCCTGAGCCCTGGGCCCTAGTCCCTTCTCCAGAATCTACCCAATTCCTCCCCCTTCCACTCCAGGCCCCTTCCAACAAAGCTGCTTCCTGCCTCCAAGGGTCTGCCCTTTACCCCACCCCCTACCTGACCCCAGGGCCCCCACCTTGCTGCGGCCCAGGCCAGACTTCAGCCCGTTGTCACTAAGCTTGACCTTGAGTGGGGCAGCTCGCTCCAGGAGCTCAGGCCGAAGGAAGGGCGGTTTCAGGCGAGCAGCCAGCGGCAGCCGGGGGGGCTCCACCACGTACCTGCGCCGGGGGTGGGGGCAGAGGGGTCAATGGCCAGACCAGGGTGACCGGGCCTGAACGCTCACCAAAGGCAAGGCTGGCCGCACCTGCCAGAGGCAGAGGTCAACAGGGCTGAGGGTCCACACCTGCCCACCCCAAACCCGGCAGAGGCCCCTTGACACCCCATCCAGGCCTCACCGGGGTGCCAGAGGGCTGCACAGCACGTGCTCCACATTCCCATAGCAGCCTCGGGTGAAGGGGTTCACGCCCCCGCGGAACTTGCCCGTCACCTGTGGATGTGGGACCCCTCAGCCAGCCTGGCCACCCAAGGTCCAGGACAAGGCTGACAGGGACAGGCAGGGATGGCTGGGGTTCCTCAGCCAACTAGCAATGGTGACCCACCCTCTGGGGATTCCCTGTCCCTCAGAGGGCAGGTTGGGCAGGGTCGGCAGGGTGCCCCCCACCCATTGCCCCCCGATGTTTCCTGCAGGAAAGCTGTCAAATTTCTGGGCCCTGAGTTACTGAGGGCTGCAACGTCCAGAGGTGGGAGTGAGTGGGGGAGGAGCAGCACAGGTGCAGCCCCATACTCCATGCACCACCCTGGGTCTCCTCCCCCTATGGAAGCTGAGGGAGCCAGCAGCCCTTCCCTGACACCCCCCAACATGGGCCTGGTGCAGCCCTGGCCCTCTTGGCTTGTAGGGGATGCCCCCTATGCCCATCGCTGCAGGGGCCCTCCTCGGGTCAGCACCTGCTCATTGGTGGTACGCCCCCGAGTGACCAGCACCACATGGAAGCCAGTGAGGCCGATGACAGGGATGAAGAAGAGGCCAGCCACACACATGACGGCCATGCTGGCCCGTTAAGGCCAATGGCCATAGGCGAAAACACGGAGCCGGTGCCCATGAACAAACCACTCCCACTGCCACCCAACTAGCAATGGTGACCCACCCTCTGGGGATTCCCCGGCAGTCACCCCATCCCCCCGAGGGCCAGCCAAGGATACGTGATGGTGGTGTGGGCAGCTCCCAGCCCCTCAGCGTGGTTCAGCACATAGACCAGGCCAAAGGCGACGACACCCACCATGTGTGCGCTGAGTGACAGCAGGAACAGGAAGAAGTATCGGTAATTGCGGCGCCCAATGCAGTTGTTGACCCAGGGGCAGTGGTGGTCAAAATCCTGAGCAGGAGCAGTGAGTCAGGGCACAGGGTGGGTGGGAGGGGAGGGACATGGCAGGGGGGCAGACAGGGTGGCGGGACGGTCACCTCTACGCAGTTGTCGCAGACGCTGCAGTGGGAGCAGCGAGGTGGGCGGTAGAAGTGGCAGGTTGCGCACCACTTCATTCGGACCTGGATGCCCCGCACGTCCACATTCTTGTACAGCGGGGCCCGGAAGTCGTCCTCCTTATCCTCGTCCTCATCCGCTGTGAGCCAGGGCCAGAGGAGGGTGGCAGGAAAGTGACTTCCCTGCCAGGAGAGTCCTTCCCGCATCTCTGCCAGCCCACCCACCAGGACCCACCCCTGAAAGGCTCTCACATGTCAGCCACTCACATTGTAGTGAAAGTGAGCAAATCACATGCCCTGGCACAGGGCCCTACCTCGGGGGAAGACGCCAGGGTCCATGAAGGTGGCCATGCTGAAGTTGGCCAGGACAAAGAGGAAGATGATGCCATTGTAGACAGGAACAGCTGGGGACACAGCTCGAGTCAACCACGGGCACCTGCGTTGGACAGCAGGGCAGAGTTCGGTCTGGGGGTGCAGCAGATGGGCGGGGATGGGGCGTGGGGACAGATGAACTAGGTAGGCATGGCTACACATAGGCAGGCTGGGCCATCAAAGGCCACCATCAGTTCTCAACGTGGCAGTCGGGGAGGCCACTGCCACCAAATCACCGCTAGGAGACCTCTGCCCATCAGCCTGCTGCTTCTCTCCTCAACAATTGGGGCGGGGCCCCTTGTGGCCTGTACATGGGCTGCCCACATGTGGACAATGACTCCAGCAACCGTCCAGGTGCGTATTAAGAATTCAACTCGCAGCTGAAGACACTGAGGCTCAGAGAGGCCTGTGGGCCCGGGCTCCCACATTTAGGAGGGGTGGCAGACTGGAGGCAGGAGTCCAGGATGAAAAATGAGCCCAGTCCACCTGGCTGCTAGGACAGACAGAAGCAGCCCCGGTCCTCAGGCAGACCTGTCCCCAGCCCAGCAGGGCCTCCTTGCCAGGGAAAATCTGGGACGAGCGGAGCTCCAATTCTCAGTCAGGAAATGCATGGTGGGTGGCACCCCTGTTTTTTCCCTGAGGCGTGAAGTCTCAGGGTCTGGGCCACTGGGCATATCCGCATCAAGCCAGCCCCTTCTTTCTAGTTTGTCATCTTACTATCCATCTGACAATGGGGAACACCCAGAGACTCTAGAAAAGCATGATACCCCCCCGCCATCTTTTACTACCCCCGCACCCATGGCTCAAGGCTGCGCCTTCTTCTAAGAAGCCTTCCCAGATTCCTGGCACCCTACAAGGATCTCACACACCTCCCCAATGGGTGCTCTGCCAGACGCTGTCCTCTTCTGCCCTCTAGGGACCAGACCAGAGCCCTCTCTGGAGATCTACCAGTCCTTGGGCACATAACCTGTGGCCCCATGTCCCAACCCTGCAGCGGGTCCCTGAGTCCAACCACTTGGCTCTCACAAAGTTCCTCTGGCCTCAGGCTCCTGATGGCTCCTGGCTGCTTTGACAAATGGGAGGCTCCTGGCGGGCTGTTTCCCTCCCCATACCTAGCCCCTCTGTGGAACTGGATGGCCAGGGAGATCCCCCGCAGTAGCCCTGACTGAGAGAACAGGGCATCGTGGCCTCCAGCAGGGTGAGTAGAACCCATGGCCCTGCCCACCGCCCCAGCGCACGCTGGCCACGCTGGTGTGCCCACGCCTGCCTTGGCCAGGAGCCAGCCCCGCCACCCCAGCAACCACCTCCATGGCAGCAGAACTTCGCTATTTTTAGTGGAAAGCGAGAGGCTATTTAAAGATTCCACTTCCCACGGCAGCAGGCGCAGCGGGCCGGGAGCCGCAAGTTACCCCTTCCTTTTCTCCAGGACCTGCTGTGGAGGTGGACGTGCTCCCTGAGGACATGGGTTCCCTCTGCAGGGAGGGCCTTCCTCCACTACCCCCTGCCCGGGCAGTCCTGAGTGCCCACTAGTCAATGCCCTCTACATTCCCCAGCCCCGCGAGCTAAAGCATGGCACACAGACGGCGCTCAATGTATGTCCTGGTCTCTGACCCAATCCCATTCAGCAAGGTGACAGCAGACCCTGGAGGCCTGGTCTGCCTGGCAAGGTGGGGTGGGGGACAGAAGCCAAAATGCCAGTGGGGACAGGCTCTCCAGGCAAGCAGGAGCTGTCAGCTCCGGAGAACCAGGAGGCCGGGAGAAGCGGGGGCCCCACTCAGGTGGGGCAAGCCAGCTCCCCATGGTGCCTTCTGGGAGGGGCTAGCTGTGCGATCTGCACAAAACGAAAATGCAGGCCTGGTGTTTAAAAAGTGTCAAGAATGCCAAGGCCAAGACAGCAGAGCACTAAAGGCAAGGGTCAGCTATCATGCACGTGCAGGGCCCGTGCCAGTGGGGCCAGCCCGCCTCTGAGGAGGAAGGGACAGGGAGGTCCTGAGGTGCTCTGGGGCTAGCAGACGTGCACACATGAGCTGCAGCAGGTGGGTGCTGCATGGCTGGCACAAGGACACGGTGCAGGCTTGGTGGGGGGCTGGGGGGGAGACATGGGGACAGTCAAAGGCTCCATCCCCACCATCCGGGTTTTGCCAGTGGATACCAGGAGCCTGTTGCCCAGCTGCCCAGTGCAGTGAACCACAGAATCCTCCCTTCCAGCTGTAGGGAATGGGTGCTTCCGCTTTCCTATTTTAGAGACAAGGAGTGGGTATGGGACAGTTTGTCACATACCTAGACCTCGGTGTGAGAATACGTCAGGGCTGGGATTCAAACTTTCATACAGGCAGGCGGAGGACTGAACCCCACGGGCAGCCCCCACACCCGCACTGGCCAGAGTCTCCCCTGGCCCAGGTGGCCCATACTGCTTTGTCCTCCCTGAGCCTCAATGAACACCTACTCCCACCCTGGCTGGACAGGCTGGACAGCTGCCCCGAACAAGATGCCTAGGGTGACACCTGGAGAGCAACAGGGCCACATTTAGGAATCTGATACATGACAGGACAACATCTGCACTGAAGTGTAGGTGGCCTCTGTCCACTATGGGCGCCACCCCTCTGTGTGCCTGGGCCACACACAGGAGGGAGAGGGGGCTGGGGCCTTAGCTGATGCTAGGCAGGCTTGTGGCTGGGGGGGTGCAGGCCTCTGTCAGGGATCTGAGCCACTGCCCCATCCACCCCCATCACCAGGCCCCAGGCTCGACTCTGACCCAGGATCGGGACCTCCCGGGCATTCCTGACCCCTCATCCTCCCTCAGGAGGCCTCTACACCCAGGCCACGCCAGGAGGGTCCAGGTCTGGGTCAGGCCAAATGAGAACTGGCTCCCCGGCCAGAGCCAACAGGCACATGCACAGACATGTGTCCCCACAAGCAGGGAGGGACACATGCACATGCACATGTGCGATGCACACAAAGACACACAAATACACTCCCGGACACACATGTGTGAACACATGCCAGTGGATATACACATATACAGACACATGTACACACACGACCACATCCAAAAGGCACGTGGACATGAGCTTACACCATGTGTTGACAAGCGAGACACATGTGCATAAATGTTTGTGAGAACAGACCTGCCCGACACACAAACACACAGCCGCAGAGACACACCTGTGCCCTCGTTCATGTACACACACACTCATATGCACATGCGAACACACACAGATGCAGAAATGCCATGCCCTTCCTCAAACCGACCCCCTGTCTACACGCTCTGTCTCCCTGCGGACCAGGCAAGCGGGAGGACGCGTGAGGACATGCAAGCTCCGTGGGCAAGGCCTGGCAGGCAGAAGTGCTCAGGCCACCTTGAGTCTGTCCTAGGCTCCAAGAGGGGCCCCTCCGCCCACAGGGACAACATTCCACTCCCACCCAGGGGCTGGTGTGCTCCAGGCCGGGGCTGGCCATCCCTTGCTGGCTGCAGCCACCCTGTGGGGCCCTGGGGCGGGCCTGGTGGGGGGGGGCTGGCCCAGCTCTGGGGCTAGAAGCCCTCCTCCCAATCCAGCCCCCACCTTCTGAGTGTTAGGGCCACACACCACTGCCATGGGCCCCACCCAGATAGAGGCCCCAAGTCCGCCTAGCCTGGCGGGGAGACACCACCCAGTGGGGGTGGGGGGTTCCACAGGGCCAGTATGCGCGCCACAGCTAAATGTGGAATGGAAAATTTTAACTCAGACGTTTTCATTTAAATCGGGTTCTTCATTAATACTGTTTGTGTTTAAGAGTGATGCACATGCGCAGGGGCACCTGGGCCCAGAGGGTCTGTGGCCACTCTACCCTGGCCAGGCTAGGCAGGGGCCTCTGTCCTCCTGCACCCATCCAATTCCTGCAGGCACCTAAGAGATGAGGCAACTGAGGCTCAGGTGGCCAAAGATACGGTAGGCCACAGGCAGTGAGGCCTGGCAGGGGGCCCACGCCGAGTTTCCTTCCTTCCCGTGTGGCCCCTGCAAGGGGCTCTGTCCACCTGGGCCTGTCCCTCCACCATCCCATGCTGGGTGTTCCAGCCTGCCTGGGCCTCTGGGCATGGGGAGGGCTCAGGCCCATCCTGGGGAGAGACAGTGACATCCCAGAAGTCAGCCCCCTGGTCCTACACAGAGACAAGATGGCCCAGCCTGGCCCCCGGGATTGGTAACCCAAAAGCAGCCCTAGCTTTCTGATGTTTCCAGACTCCCTGTCATTCTCCAAAGTGGCTCTGGGAGGAGGAAGGGTCTAAGGCAGAGACCTGGCCTGGGGGCTCTTGGAAACCCACACAGCACCTGACCCAGCCTGGCACTGAGACACAGTATGAAGGGCTTCTGGGGCCCCAAAAAGAGCAACTCAGGTTTACTGAGCAGAGAAGGGACCTGGGGCCACGCAGCATCCAATCAAGTTCAAGGGGTAAAAGCAGAGAAGAGAGAAGCCAGTGGAAACCCCAAGGGCAAGGTGGAGAAAACACAGGAGTGGCCTGCTCTCTCCTCCCTACGTGTCTAAGTCTGCAGCAGGCCTGGACCCAGAGAAAGGGTAAAAGTGTGACTGCTAGGGTGACCAGAGACCTATCCCAAGGAGGCAACCACTGGGACCCCTGCTTGCCTGGAATTCGGCACACTGTGAGTGGTGTCAGTAGTCCTGGTTCGCCCCGCAGAACCCCTTTTCAGGAACCCAGTTGCTTTGGAGGACCCCGGTGGAGCTAGGGTTAGGGTAGGCCAGGGAACCCAGTGGCCTTTTGGCCCAGGGATTGTGGCCTCCGTGGCTGAGGGGAGCCCTGTCCTAATGATGACCAAGGCTCCATTGGCTAGAGGATGCCTGCACCTGGCCCCCAGCTGGTGCCCCTGCACCCTCAGCTTGCTGCAGAGGCACATGCCACCATCTCTCAGGTACAGTGGGTCACACATAAGGCAGGACACAGGGAAAGGCCTGCAGCGCCCTGAGCCAACCCTGCCCCTCTCTTGGCTGGTGTCCCTGAACCCAGAACCCCCCAGCTCTGAGGAGGAAGAAAGAACTTGGCAGGGTGCAGGAGCATCAGTGCCCACATCTTGAGATGTTTCAAGTTCATAGGACAGCCATGTAAGGGCCTTGTGCAATCACAGCCAAGGGCTTATAACAAGCACACTACCTCGGGACTCAGGTGAGCCTAAGAGGAGAGGAGAGGAAACAGGCAGGCTCTCTGGAGCAGGGTTGGTTTCAGTTTCTTGAAAGATTTATTTCCCTGCATTTCACAAGTTTTTGAAAGAGAACACATATTACTTTTAATGTCAGGGAGGGAAACACTGAATTACACTTTGGAAGTGAGAAATAGGACCAGCAAGTGGAGGCCAGGCTACCAAGAAGCACACCTGAGGCCAGGTGTCGGGGACCCCAGGGCCAGGACTGGGCCAGGTCCCACCTCTCCAGAAGACCCTACACTCGCTGCCCACCTGCCTCTCTCCTCTCTGCCCCACAGCCAACAGCATCTGAGTAACAAGAACATGCCTACTTGCCAAAGCCAGAAATAAGCCCATCCACACAGGCCTTTTTTAAACCCGCTTTTGGCAGCCTGTGCGCCCACCCAGCCCCGCCCTCCAGGTAGGGAGCTCTTGAGCCTCCATGGGTACCCAGTGCAGGCTCGCCGTCCTCATAACTGCTACCCTCACTCTCGCTAAGGCAAAGCAAGGGTGCCAAGCCAGCTCTTGCTCCCCTCGACCCCAGGCTCATTCACCCTCGGGCTGACCTGCCTCGGAACAGAGGCCCCCATGGACTACAGCCATTGGTGACACCTCAGTTTCCCGGGAAGGCTTGAGCAGTCCTTGCTGTAGTCACCTGGGCTGTTTCTCAGCATGGGACTCGGGGAAGCGGGTGGTCCCAGATCTTCATGTCTGGAGCCTGAAACTCCCACCCCTCCTTGTACTGAGGGAGCCCTTTTGGCGGTGGGGGGGGGGGCTGCCCCACAGCCATGGTGTTGTCAGCAGGCTTATGTGTGAGCCAGCCTGTCTCAGATGAAGTTCTGAGGCCCTGCCTGCCTTCTGCCTCAAGGGTCCCAGTGCCCAATATGGCCGGTGTCCCTGGGTGTGGCCTGGCCTGGGCCCTGCAGCTGCGACCCCGAGCCTTCCTGAGAAGGTCAAGGGAGGGTGGAGGGCACTGCCAGGCCAGCATCAAGGGTGGCTTTCGGACAGGCACGTGGCAGCCTGGCCAAGCCACACCTACGCGGGAACAACTTGGCTCTGGCCCTGGACTGGACAACCAGGAGTGGACCCAAGAGCCACCCACAGCTCCTTGTTGGAGGGGCTGGTGGCTCTCAGCAGCCTATATCCCCCTCTCATGCAGCTTGTGGAAAGGGGAGGGCTGCAGCCACACCCTGGGCAGCCACTGCACACACTCCCCTGTTTGGGCCCAGCAACTGACACCCAGGGCCTGGCACAATCATGAGGTGCCAGCCAGGCACTCGTGTCCCCACACAGAACTCACCTGTCCCTGGTGCCCCTGTATAGGCACACTCACTGTTTCTGCCTCAGCCCAGGTCGGGGTGGGGAGCTCACATCACCCACAGCCCAGCCCTGGTGCCAGCCCTGTCTTGCCCAGCCCTCCTGGCCCCTGGCCCCCTGCCCTGCCCAGCCCGCGGGCCTTGTCCCCCCAGGCCTGCCAACTGCATCCCCCGCTGTACCGGCCCCTGCCCCTTTTGGCCCGTCTGCGGCCGCCTGTGCACCCCTCCGGTGACGCGGGGGACTCACGTGAACACGAAGAACAGGGTGCTGGAGCCGACCAGCAGCGCGGCGGCCGTAGCCACCGGGATGTACTTGGCGGGTTTGAGGCGCGTCCCGGGGCTGCGGGGCATCCTGGGCGCCGCGCCGCCGCATCCCTCCCCGGGGCCTGGCGGGCGGGGCCGGCCGGGGTCGGGCCGGGGTCGGGCGGGGCGGGCTGGACGCGGCGCAGGACCCGCGGCGGCGACGGCGACGGCGGCGGCGGCGGCGGTGGCGGCGGCGGCGGCGGCGGAGGAAATCCCACCCCACGGGTAGCGGCGGCGGCGGCGCGCTGATGTCAGCGCGCCCCTTAAGGTGGACCGAAAGGAGAGGCGGGGCAGGGGGGCGGGAGCGGGGAGGGGCGGGACGGAGCTGAGCGCTCGGTGGACGCGCCCCGCCCCGGCCCCGCCCCACACCCTCCTTCCCCGGCGCTGGGCGGCAGAGCCTCCCAGACTCCGGAGCTACCGAGACCCCTGGGCCCCGCCGGCGCTGACGTCTGGCGCGGCGTTCAGGACCCGGGCGCGGCCGCTCCTCCGCTTTGGTGCCCTGGCCAGACGAGTGCCCGCGGCTGTCGTCGCACACCTGCAGTCCTGGCCCACCGCGTGGACAACGCGGAGAACGCCAGGCCCCCTGATCCCGGCCCGCAGGCCCTGGCGCTGGGGCATGTTGGTCCCCTCCCGGGCCTCTTCGCAGGTCTTTCCCTTAACATCTCGGAGCCGGTCCTGGGGTCAGACTGATGTTCCTGTTTCATGCTATTCGCAAATAGGGCCAGACCTCTCTCATCCGGAGACCTCCTGGCATTTATGAGGGTGGGAAATTTGTGACCTTGTTTATTTCTTGCCCATCTCACACCGCTTGGTTATAAGGGTAAGGAGGACAGGGTGTGCAGGATTCTCGGGCTTCCTTGCCCAAACTGCAGGTTCGGGAGTGTGTGTAGGTGGGAGAGCTAGGGTCGGTTGAGCCCCTCAGCCTCCCAGAGGCAGGGTGGAGCGCCCCTTGGGAAGCCTGTGAAGCACTGGGCATCTTGCCCCGCCAGGGATAGGCCTGTGGGCAGGCCCACCTCCTGCAGGAAATCCCACCCGCCAGCTCCACTGGGGCTGCCTACTTAAGGTGGACCCATGCCTTTGCAGTGCCTGGCTGCAGTGTGGCCAAAACAGGCTGAGTGGCCAGGGAGAGCAGTGCAGAACCTCTGGGAGGCTGGGACCTGGGTGAAGCTCTGAAGCCTCCACAGTGAGGACCAGCAAGTCTCTGTTCCCTCTAACATAGCCTCAGGGCTCTCTGCTTGGAAACCAAGACCCATCAGCACCCTCCCAAGGTGGGAATCCACTGGGGCTCTGAAGGGGGGTCCTCACCCTCCTTGGCCCTGGGCACCTGCTCCTCTCTGGCCAGAATCCCTTGCTGCCCAGGGACCGCTTTCTCAGGCCATGCTGCCACAGGCCCTGGGGCTCCTTGGCCTGGAAGCCCTTCCCTGCCTATACATGGGCCTTGTGAAGGCCCCAGCCTCAGTTTGGCAGGCTGCTGGCTGTGGGCCATTAAAAAGACCCTGGGCTGGGGGGCTGAAACTGGGGCATTAGTACAGCTCATTAAGAAAAGAAATGGTCATGGGCCTTTTCCCATAACACTCCAGCTGTAGCCTCTGCGGAGTGGGGAGCCCACCACAGGGGGCCTAGCATAGGGTTGGGGGGCACCCTAGCACAGAGTGGCAGGCTCGGGACACAAAAGTGAGTGAAGAGAGGACTCCTCCTTACCTCTGCCTATGGTGCCTCAGCACCTGGAAATGCAAGGTCCAGGGTCCTCACAAAGACTCTGGCCAAAAGATGCCCCACCCATGGCTTTGCCATTGCTCCTGCTCTTCTGCAACCCAGCAATGGGACCCCAGGCCCTGGAAGCCTCTGGATGCAGGCTCACCCATGGGGAGCCCCCTGCACAGGCTCCCAAATTGTGACTCAGGCCCAGGTCTGACTTTGGGTCTGTGTAGGGGTACCAGGACAGCTAAAAGTTGTGGAGTGAGCACCAAGTGCTGGTCATGGGGAGAAGGGGTGCTTGGTGCCTCCTTGGTGAGGTCCTTGCAGACTTCCTGGGCAGAGGGGAGTCCTGGGTGGGGGGAGGGGAGAAGAGCAGGTGAGACCCAGTGAGGCCTCCGGCCCAGGATTCCTCTCCTGCTGAGTTAAGATCCCAGGGAAAAGGAAAGCAGAGCAGAAAGCTTGCCCAAGGGACTGACCTGGAACAGAAAGGTTTATCAACTCACTTCTCACTCCATCCCCAATACCATCAGCACCCCAATTATGGCCTACCGTTGCCTCTGCCACAGGGAGGAACTCACCTGAAAACACAGTTGCTGAGGGGCTTGAGAGAGGTCCCACTGGCATCCCTGCTCATCCCAGTGGGACCAGAGGTCAGGACTGCACGTCTCCCTTTCTGCAGCACTCTGCAGTGTCGGCAAGCCACCTGTAATGTAGCCTGATCATAGCACATCTCTGTTCCCCAGCCACTGTGAGGGGCCTACCCTGCTGTTGGGGTTGTCCCCACCCCTTGGAGACACAACTCTTTACCCAGGAGGGAAGAAGTCAGCCTGGGGTTTCACATCAAGTGGGATTCATCTTGTATTAGAGCCCAAAGCAAAAACAATGTTCAACAACCATTCTGTACTCAGTGAAAGGGGAGTCTGACTGCCCCTTCCTGAAGGATCAGGCCTGGGCCAACCTTTCATACATCAGTGCATCCTGCAGAGGCCCAGGGGGAAGCAACAGCTGCCTTACGTCAAAACTTGTTCAAGACAGGTAAGGTGCACAAGCTTCAATGTCCCTCCTTGGCCAGAAGGGCCTCTGTGCCAAGTGACTTCAAGAGCACCCAGACCTGTGCCTCTAGAGATTTAAGGATGCCAGGACACAACAGATGCACAGCATCCTTTGGAAGTGCTTCTCCGAGGTTTAGAACAAGATACGTCACGGGACACACACATATGGAGACATCGGATAGAACAGGGCCCCAGCCAGTAGACCATGGCCAAACGTAAAGCACCTCCAGAAGGTGTCAATGGCCAAATGCCAAGTGAGGGTTATCTATTCCAGGGCCAGGTACAAACTTGCTCCACAACCCCTCACCCGCATCGGAAGGCTGTATGGCCACAGTCTGGATCCCCACTGGCCTCCCAGGACACACGTTACATGTGACCACATGCTTTGAAAAGTCTGCCGGTGCACCAAAAACCCTCTTCCCCCACCTAGGACACCATTCAGACGCCATTTGTTTTACCAGACAAGCCCCCAAATGGCACCCATTTACATTCTTGCAAACGGCCCTTTATTTAAAGCTATTGCAGATATCCACAGTTCCACCCAGACAGAGATGCCATGAGTGAGCAGGTAGGCCAATTTTCTCTGAGGACAGCAGCAGGGTATCCAAAGAGGGCTGTGGGGCCGAGCTCCCCACCCACCCAACACACTGCACCAGACTGGACAAGTGTGCTATGGGACCGGCCTTTCCCTCCACCAGGGCCGAGGGCCAACCAAACGCAGCCTTGGCCAAGGTCTGGAAACCTACTTGGCTTTCCCATGTGAAAAGCCAGGGTGTACTCCAGTGCTCTCCCTTTCCCTCCCCCAGAGGCAAGAAACAGCAAGATCCAGCAGAAGCCCACCTACCCCTTGCCACAAGGCAGAAACACATGCCACAGCAAGCACCCCTGCCCCACCCTGGACACAGCGCGGCCCCAGAGGCCAGCAGCAGCCCCAAGCCCGAGCCGGAGCCAGGGGTGGCAAGTGGGCCCCGCAGCGCCGCCCCAGCACCCCGGAGCCAGCGGGCACCCACACTGCTCCCAGGACAGGGCCGGCGCACACATGGTCCTGCCCTCTGTGCAGGTTTCGAATGTGTCGTTTATTCACTATTTTTGATGACTATAAATAAGTGTTTCCACTATGGAAAAGAAAGTGAGCACAGTACATTTTCATGACTGGGGAATGGATTTTCTGAAGTCTTCTTCAATAGGGCAGAAACTTAGAAAAAAACAACCTGAATGTTGGAATTCAGTTCTTTATATAAAGTCCCTTGTAAAAACAAAACAGAATAAAAACAAACTGAAAAGAAGGGGCAGGGCAAAATTTAAAAAAAGAAAAAAGAGGAAAAGAACGGAAGGAAGAGAAAACAAGGGGCGGTGGCTTATTGCTCCTCCTCCGCTGCAGCCTTGCTCTCGGTGTCTTCCGACTCCTTGCTCTCCTCCTTCACGGAGAGAGCTTCTAGCTTCTCAGTCACCTTCTCGGCATCATTGTTTTTGCCCGACCCTGCTAAGACATAGGGAAACACAGTAAGAAAACAAAAAACCACTGCTCTCTGCAGCCCACCCGCCTACCATGTATGTCCCTGGGTGAAGGCGTAAGAACATGCCATTTCACCATGTGCCGGCCAAGCCAGCCTCCAGGGGCACACAAACAAGTAGGAGCTCAGTGGGGGACGGGAGTCAGGGAGCTCAGTTATGTCAGGTCACTTGCTATGGCAGCCATCGTCAGGCCCCAAGCAAGCAGGTGATTGCAAGGACCTCCTGAGGCCCCCTTCACTATGGGCTCTAGCCAGATGTCACTGGATCCCCAGGCTGGGAGCTGTCAGGCCAGGCCAGGGAGCACATGTTTGGGACCCTGATGGCCAGCTCACTCCCCAGGAAGCAATCTGTGTCCCCAGATGGCTGTATCGCCCTTGACAGGTCGAGGTGGTCACAGCACCCCGGGATGTTTCTGTGGCAGACGGAAAAAGCACCCGCCTGGGGCTGCAGCCGGATGCAGAGTGAGTCTGCGAGGAAGTCCCCTACCCAAGACACCATGTCACCTTTCTTTTCTCTCTCCTCGATCTCTTTCCTGCATTCTTCAAACTTTGTTTTGAATTTCTGTGCATCTGTGGAAAGAAGAGAAGAGACCTTCTAAGATCCCTGAGCAGTGAAGGGGACACATCTGAAGGGTGTGAAGAGTCAAGATGCATCAACGGCTCATCCCATGGCCAATATGGACTTAAGGACACAGCCTTGGGCTCACTGCTACCCAGACCAGGCAGTAACTGTTTCTTGAGTCCCTCCTGAGACTGGTGACTATGTCGCGCTGTCTCCCTCCATCTGACTCTGTGACAACTTGGGCACAGCAATATATGGCACTGTGGCCATGCACAACCAAGGGAAGGAGTCTCCCTCCCACTCTATTCTCCACTCACATCAAAGTTCCTGCTAGATGAGGCCCACTGGGCACTTCTGACAATCGGGGCTAGAAAGGGAAATGCCTGCCCCGGGCAGACTGAATGCCCAGTCCCCTTTGAGGTTAAAAGGGAGAAGACCCTGCTCGTCATCTCAAAGCCCAGATGAGGCCTCATCCGCACACGGCTCACGGTGCAAGGCTTGCATCCTGCCCCCAAGAGAGCACCAGACAGCAGGGTGGGACCAGTCCCTACCACACACTTCCCAGGCACTACCAATTCTCCCCGAAAAACTACATGGTCAGATGGGCGGCTGCAGTCAGGCGGTTCCCACGGCCCAGCACCCTGCTGCTTACTTTCAGCATTTAGGAAGCGGATGGCCAGCAGCTCTGGCTTGGGGCACTCGTCGGCAAAGTCAGCATGGGTGTTCCAGACCCAGGCACGGTCGCTGCCCGCGTTCGGCTTCAGTTCCATCATCGGTGTGACTGGGGAAGAGTAGCAATGTGAAAGTCTGGTCAACTGCAGCAAGGCCAACTGGCCCCAAAGGCCCTGGTTGCCAGCTCAAGGTCCTAAACAGAGGACCCCTAGTTGGGGTCCACCAACCAGGCCTAAACGAAGTCCTGTGGGATACGGATCTTAAACACGTTTCTTTGCAAACACCTTGCATTCACTTAAAACCAAGACTGCTCTAAATGTGGAAACAGGGCAGCCTGCTCCCTGACCCCAGAATACCTCAGCAAGTTGTCTCCAGTTCCACTGGAACAAGGGCTCCAACACCAGCCGAGCCGCTCACACCTAGCCCTCCCTCCCTGTGGAGCACCCATCACATAGCTATGTCCACGTTCAGTCATATCATCAGAGACCTGGCCCATTGGGACATGGGGGACAGAAACCGTATGTGGGGTGACCACCCTGGAAGGCATGGGGTCGGATCAGGGCAACCACTCTGACACTGTCCAGGGACTTGGGGGACGAGGCCACCACAAGAGGACACAGTGGGGCTTGTGACCTACATCATGGAAGACAAAGCCACGACCTGGAATAAGCACAGCTACCCTAGTGTCCTTGGGCTTTGCACAGCCCCAAGGCGGAAAAGGGAGACAGGTTGCACAAAGAACAAAAGCAGCCCCAATGCCACCCCCACCGGTGTGCCCCTGTACACCTGGCAGAGATCTCCAGGGATGTGGGTCGGCCCATGCCGAGCCCCAAACACACATGACCGTCTGAACCACGAACAGTCACACCATCTCAACACCAGGCAAGCCCTCGAGCTGTAGGGAGCACAGAGGTGCCACTGCCTCCTCCTGCCACTACCCACTGGCACATCAAGGGTCTGTGACATGTTCCAGGCTCAGAACCTGCCTACAACCTGGAAACAACCCAGTGACCTGACCAGGCTCTGGAAGAAGCACAGGGTGTCAGGAAGACCCCTGGGGAACAATTCAAACTGGAGTGGAGGCCAAGGGCCAGAGAAGACAGGTGGGGATGGTGGGGTTCACAAGAGGACACCCAAGCAGCCCTAAGGAAGGGCATGAAAGGGGTACCTGGGGGGCTCAATCAGTTAAGTGTCTGCCTTCGGCTCCGGTCATGAACTCGGGGTCCTGCGGGTATGGAGCCCTGTGTTACACTCCCTGCTCAGTGGGGCATCTGCTTCTCCCTCTCCCTCTGCCTCCCACTTGTGCTCACTAGCGCGCTTGCTCTCTCAAATAACTAAATAAAATCTTAAAAAAGGAAGGGCATAAACGCCCCTCTGCACCACCCCTCAGGGTCTCTGCAAACCCGTTTGCCCATCCTTCCACACCATCAAGAACTGTTCTGCTCAGGTTCTTGCTGGTCACCCTGTGTGCCCTGATGAGGGGTCCTACCCTGCAAGACATGCAGACATGTCCCTGGATCCAGAAGGCAGCCCCAAGCATGTCTGCTTCCCAATACACACAGCACTGCAGAACAATCCAGAACCCAAGAGACTGATATGGTAGGGAACTTACTATCGCTCCTTCACAGACAAGGCCTGATGCGGCTTTTCCAGCCCCCAGCCCCACCCCCACCATACTGAACCCAAGGATGATGCATCCAAAGTCCTCAGCCTGTCACCACCCACTACCTGTTCAGTCTCACAGGCACAAGGATAAGGTAGCCACCTTCTCCCCCGACTCTTTTTCCCTTTTGTGTCCTTCTTAGGAGACACCCCACAGGGACAAAACACACCCAAGAATGGAAACGCTTCCTGCTGGGCACATCTAATACATACGGGAGAACACGTCCTGACAACACACAACCTCATAGTCCCAAGCCCACACTGGGGCTGTGTCTACCCTGTCAAGTCCTATCTGCCTGGACTCCACACCTCATATGTCAGAAACTTCTCTGAAAGTCTGCTCTGAGTTCAGAGCACGTGGGAACACCTCATTTCCCACTTTAAGTTCTGAACACACCACAAATATGCGCCCCATGTCCCACTGCACTCCTGGGCACCCAGTGCAGCACTGAAGGCAACCTGGCCAAAGACCTGAGGCATCCTCGTGTGGAACTCAGAGTAAAAACACAGCCCCCAGAAGCCACCTACTGTAGTGGTTGGCGCATATCTTCAGGGTCTTGTCCCTCCTCATGAGGAGGCGGATGGTCCCTTTTTCCTTATGCTTCAGAAGCTTAACGTCACCAGTGCCTCGTTCCTTCCACTCTGGGAGATCGTTCTCTGAAGCGAATCGGAATAGCTTTGCCCGCCTTCAAGAAAAGCCATTGAGAGAGAATTTAGATGAGCAAAGAGGGAAATAAGTAGTGAAACACTGGCTTAGAAAGAACACTGGTTTTCTGTGCACTGAACAAATGGCTGTATCTGGCGCCTCCAGAGATGCCCTTTGCTTTCTTTGACCGTCTAGGACTATTGGTCAAAAAACTACCAAAAGAGCAAGACAATAACAAAGTTCAAGTTTTTACTTAGAATAATGAAAGGAGAAAGAAAAAACAATTTCCAACATAAAGACCCAACTTCTCAGCAAACATACCTCCGAGTACACCAAGCTAGCCTGTGGTCACAGTGCTGGGGAGCCCCTGGGGTCCCAGAGGGCCACAGGGATAACATAGAAGCAGGTGAGATCAAGGACCCCTGCCCTCCAAAGGACCAGCCCTTCCCTCTGCTGTGAGATGCCCCCTTTGCTTCCCTGGCCCCCCAACTCAGAGAGAGGGCTGCAGACCTCCGCTCAGGCTGCCAGGCTCTGACCAACACCCTGCCTTCCTGCGCAGAACCACCTCATACTGGGCCCAGCCAAGGCCCCCACCCAGCCAGGCACCGAAGCCCACATGATGAGCCCAGCAGTCCTGCCTTTAGGGCTTTAGGCTGAAGCCCTCCATTCCCTCTCCCCACCCAACCCAAGCAGTGTTGGTCCATTTCCTGCAGAACACTCTGTTCTCTCCCCGCAAGCTCAGTTCAGTGTCCTCACAAGGATGCCACCAGAGCTTTCACCTGGAGCTCAAGGCCCCAGACGAAAAGGCCTGAACTGCTGGCCTTGCTTCCCTCAGGAAGGTCCTGTGCCCAGGGCCGCCAGGAGCAATTCTTAGCCCTTTGTGGGCGCACATGTGTGTGACAGCAACAGCACCAGCAGCAGTCCCCAGTTCTGGGAGAAACCAGTCCCTGGCTATCGCACCATTTCTGGGCAAAGCAGTGATGTAAAGAACCAGTGTCTTCAGGGACACGCCCACCACTCTCTGAGACCAAAGGGGTGTATGTGACTCTCCCTCCCCAGACCTTTGGGGATGGTGGGAAGGGCTCGTCTCCCCAGTCGAGGGAGGGGTCCTCTCCTTAGAGGGAGGGGTCACTGTCCCTGCCCCCCACTCACACCCTCATCTGGCTTCTTCAATAGAATCTGAAGTGGGGGGGGGGCAGTGAGGGAACTCCACAGCTTAGACAGGAAAAACACTCCAGCCTATTTCCATTAGCCTGTAAGGGAGCCTAGTGTTTCCTGTGATTCTGAGTCTTGGCAGTGCTGATTTTGTTACAAACATCTCAACACATGGCTGGTTCCAGTGCTACTTAAAAATGTCCCTTGCCATTGGAGCTTCTCACTGAAGGTGCCAAAAAACATGTGGAGATTAATTTTTAGAAAGTCATTTTGGTAGGCCTAACACTATCCACTTTCACTTATAATTCCAGGTGTTACTCTGTGCGTTAAAAACACTGAACTGGGAGTTCCCAAACTTCAAGATGCTATCATGCAAAAGAAAAAAAAATAATAAAATTTGAAAAAAAAAAAATAATAATAATAATGGCAAACTCCCCGTTCAACCAGAGGAAGGGTGCCAAGGGAGTCTTAGAAGTAACAAGCCTGGAAGGTGGCAAGGACAGGGGGCTGGTAAGATGCACCTTTGTGGACAGAGCAGCAGGGACAGGACACCAGGGAGCACCTGTGCTCACCACAGCACTGGCCACCAGAAGCAGGGGCACCCAGTGAAGAGTTATCCAACCAATGTATTCTAACAGCCGCCCTGATTTCCACATTAGCCATCATACAATTCCAAGCCCTTTCTTCAAGCCTCGCTCCAACTGAAAGTCAGGCCAAGACCCTGACACCCATAAAAAACACAACTTCATTTCACACTAAAGATTCCTATGTCTGGAGCAACACGAGCTTACTTACATTTTAAAAAGCTCTTCTTCATCTTCTTCCAGCGTTTTAATTTCTTGCTCAGGAAGAGAAACTATAGGCTCAAACTGGGGGTCGTGGTTGGACTCGTCGGCATTCTCAGTGGAGGTATCATGGTCCTCATGGGTGTCCTGTGAAATGAGGTGCAGAGAAGTGACTCTGCTGGCCCTGGAGCCTGGCCCCCACACAGAGGTCAGCAGTACCCACAGTGGGCAATCTCTCCTAGTGATCTGCCTCATCCCAAAGCAAGAGATTATGCCCACAGTCTTTCACACAAAGAGAGGTTTGCACCCACATTGAAAGTGCAGTAAGATGCTGAACTTCGGCACCCTCCCCAGATGCATCAATCCCATGTGTGGACAGCGGGACGGAGGTCCCTAAAGTTGGGCCTCCTACTGGCCAAAGAGACACTGTCTCACCACTTTGCACCTCCATTTCCTCACCTAGAAAATGTGAATAATGACAGTGCTAAGATTAAAAGACACAATGACGGAGCAGAGCCTAAAGGAGAGTGCCACTCTTTAAGCAAATAGCAACCCTTTGAATGTCTACTGGTTGGAGGGAAAAAAATAAATCAGTGCTGTTGTTACTGAACAGGGCAAAAAAGTTACTACCCAACTGTTAGTATTTACATGGAATTCACAGTTCTGTCAGCAATTTTATCTTACATCAGAAAGTTGATGCCTCGACAGAAATCACACAAACGAGAGCAGTAAAATCCGGATCCAGTTTAGAAAACCACAGAGCACAAAGGATCATAATTTAGGTTCAAGTCTTACAAACACGTGGTTTGGTGATCTGTAGTCCAGAAAAAGCTGGGAGACTTTGCTACCAAACTCGAGCCAAAAAAGAACAAATATAAGGCTTCGTTGCTTTCCTTGGTTGAACAGCAACTGCGGCTCCGCCGAGGGCAGCTCGAGTAGATGCCCGCAGTCAACAAAGCCGCCCCCACCCTGGGTCGGTGAGGCCACGACCCGACCACCTGGCTGGAACGCGAGCTTTCGCGACAGAGGCCTGTGGCGGTTCAAGACGTGAGAACAGAATGAATGAAGTGCTGTGTAGGCGACGGCAGGAAGGGACGCACGGTTTTGGTGGGAAGCCTGCAAGTGGGCCGAGCCGGAGGAAACCGGCCATCGGCCCCTCATCTCAGTCGAGCAGCGAAGTACACTAGAGATCAAGAACCCGGGCGGCGGGCCTCCCCACGCCCCGATGGGGCTCCCGGCCCCACCTGGGACCGCCCCAAGGTCACGCGGCCGTCCCGCAGCCACCGAACACGCGCGCCCCAGGCATCGCGAGCCCTGGCCCCGAAGGCCCCAGGTCGCGCTCCCCAAAGCTCCAACCACGCGCCACTGAGGCCCGCAGGCACGGAGCCCTCAAGCCAGCGGGGGTTGGCGGCGGCGGCGGCGCGGGCCGCCCACGTGGCCGCCAATAGCGGCCTCGGCCTCCGGGCCCCCACCCAGTCCCCGTCCGGGCCCGGCCGCACCTTGGCGGCCGCCATGGGGGCGCGGCGGCGGCGGCGGCTCGGCTGGCTCGGTCGTCGCTGGCTCCGCGGCCTCTCGGCGGCTGGTTGTAGCTCCTTTCCTCCGCGTCTGGCGCCGGCGCCTCCCGCCCTCCCGCTCTTCCCTCCGCCCCGCGACCCGAACCCCGACCCCTGACCCCGGCGGCGGGAAACGCGACGCGATTCAAAACCAGTGCAGCTTTATTGGCTCACACTGCGGACACTCTCATTGTCCAGCCCGCCCCGCGCTTCCCGCCAAAACGCCCGCGGCGCATGCCCGGCCCGCCCGACAGCCAGAAGAGCGTGCACTCCCGGCGGCCCTAGCGCGCACTTCCGCCCCGCGGCGGCGCGCACCTCTGGAGCTCACTAAGGAGCAGGGGAAGCGAGGCTGGCGCGTGGCGATGACGTCACCGGAAACCAGGATGATAGAGACGTGCGGCCACGGCTGCACGCGTTGGCTGACGGGAGAGTGGCCAGCAAGGCGAGCGGCCGGCGTACCCCATACCTGAGACCCGAACGTGAGCACCGAGGGTTCGAGTCCCACCCCCCGCCCGGGGCGGAGCCGGCGAGGGGTCTCGCGGCGTTGCAGCCGCCGCTCTGAGCGCCCGCTTCCTTTGCTGGGCCCAGGACCGAGCAGCGGAGGCGGCCCTCGAGGGGAACCCCAGTCTGGGCAGCGGACCGACCGGACGATGAGTGACAAGCTCGACAACGAAGTAAAGTGAAGGGAGATGCTGATGGGAGACGGAGGAGGAGATGGAGGAGAACGGGGTGTGGGGGGAGATGGAGATGGAGGCGGGGTAGGAAACCGCTGGGAGAAAACGGGACAGGGGAATACGTTGGGAGAGGGGAAAACGGAACGCGGTAAAGCTGGGTGTAGATACAGTAGCGGAGGTCGGGGTGTGGGGCAAGGGACCCTGGGGCGTTCAGGTTCTAGGGTCGAGCCTTCAGCCCAGTCCTTGCCTCTCTCCACACAGGGCCCTGTGCCTATGGAGGGCTGCGGCCAAGACGGCAGCAGTGCCCAGGGTAGCTCTGCAGCAGTAGCCCCCCAGGAGGAAGACAAGGAGGAGGAAGGGGGTGCTGAGGCGGCTGCAGAGTCCGTGCCTCAGCCAGGGCTCTACAGCTACATCAGGGACGACCTGTTTACCTCTGAGATTTTCAAGCTGGAGCTGCAGAATGTGCCCCGCCACGCCAGCTTCAGTGATGTCCGACGCTTTCTGGGCCGCTTTGGCCTGCAGCCTCATAAGACCAAACTTTTTGGGCAACCTCCCTGCGCCTTTGTGACATTCCGCAGTGCTGCTGAGCGGGACAAGGCCTTGCGTGTGCTGCACGGTGCCCTCTGGAAGGGCCGCCCACTGAGCGTGCGCCTGGCCAGGCCCAAGGCTGATCCTATGGCCAGGAAGAGGCGGCGTGAGGATGAGGGTGAGCCAGCAGCCACATGTATCGCAGATGTAGTGACACCTCTTTGGACTGTGCCCTATGCTGAACAGCTGGAGCGGAAGCAGCTGGAGTGTGAGCAGGTGCTACAGAAGCTCGCCAAGTGAGTGTGGGTGCAGAGCAGCCCCTTGGCCCCAGAGCTCTGCTCGGCTCTGTACTTGTTCGCCCATCCTGTGCCTTGTACAGACATCTTCAGGGTCTGCATGGTCTCTTGGGTAGTTAGCTAGTAAAACCCATGTATAATCAGTGTGGATAGTTGGGTCATGAGGGAGGGGCCAGGTACATGGGCATTTAGAGAATGGCTGGGGATGGCTGCAGGGGAAGCAGACTGAGTCCAACCTTGGCCCCACCTCATCCTGCAGGGAAATTGGGAGCACCAACCGCGCCCTGCTGCCCTGGCTACTCTCACAGAGGCACAAGCACAACAAGGCCTGCTGCCCACTGGAGGGGGTTAGGCCATCACCCCAGCAGGTCAGGTCGTGCTGGTGTGGCCAGAAACTCATCTCATGTTCTTAAAGGATCTCTTCTCACTTATTTCTGCCATCCCTCTTCTGCTTTGCATTTGCTGTTGGTATTTATGGTGTGACTGTTACTTCTTGTCAGCCCCATCCCTTGGATGGCCAGGGTAAGGGCAGACATGTCTCTTTGCCTCCCTGCAGACCGAGTATCGTAATAAGTGTGAGTTTCTGGTCGGCGTTGGGGTGGACGGGGAAGACAACACAGTCGGCTGTCGGCTTGGCAAGTACAAGGGCGGGACGTGTGCTGTGGCCGCCCCCTTTGACACCGTGCACATCCCTGGGGCCACCAAGCAGGTGGTGAAGGCCTTCCAGGAGTTCATCCGGTGAGGGCTGATGGCTGGCCTGGGGGCCTCAAGAAGTTCCGAGGTGGTAACTCTCTGGGAGCAGAGAGTCTGCCTGGTGGTGGGGGGGGTGAGATTCTGGGATTGTGATTTGGCAGGTGTGGCTGGAAGAGAGAGCAGGGATGCTCACCCAGTCCTGGTTGGCAGATGTTGGGGGACTCAGGGCCATTCATGGCTCCCACAGGTCCACTCCATACTCAGCGTACAACCCAGAGACGTATTCAGGCCACTGGAAGCAGTTGACTGTGCGCACCAGCCGCCGTGGCCAAGCCATGGCCATTGTCTACTTCCACCCCCAGGTCTCAGGCGGGGTGGCCCTCCTGGGGGAGGATGTCTGGGCCACAGTGAGCTGTGACGCAGCCTTACAAGGCCTTTTCTGCTGCTTACCCAGAAACTGGGCCCTGAGGAACTGGCTGGGCTGAAGGCCTCCTTGGCGCAGCACTTCATGGCGGGGCCAGGCAAGGCCACTGGGGTGACCTGCCTCTACTTTGTAGAGGAGGGACAGCGGTGAGGAGCTTGGGTAGGGGTGGGGTGGGTCCCTGCAAGGGTTGGTGACACTGACAGATGTAACCCTACCACCCACAGAAAGACTCCCAGCCAGGAGGGCCTGCCCTTGGAGCATGTGGCTGGAGATCGGTGCATCCATGAGGACCTGCTTGGGTTGACTTTCAGGATCTCTCCTCACGCCTTCTTCCAGGTAGCCCTGAGTTTCTGGGCATAATGAGGATACATGGAGGGGGGCGCTTGACATGATGTCAGCATCTGATGGGGACAGTGGGCTAGGGCAGTGATAAGGGATTAGCCTGGGGAGAACATCCAGAAAGGAGAGCCACCAAGCGTTGTAAAAGGTAGGGAGATCATTTCCTATTAGATTCTCTGATCACCTTTTGGGAGGGTCATATGTAGAGGTAGGAACAGGAGTTGGGGTGACGCCAGGACTCTGGTGTGAGCTCTGGCACTTAGAAAAGAGGTGAAGGGGGGGTTATCACCATCAAGTTACTCTTTAAAGCCAGGAGATTGGGCGGAATCGCTAGGCATGATGGGACTGAGGGTCATTCTGAGGACCGGCCCTTTGGCACTCAGACGGCTAGATGGTGAGGGGCCAGGGATATCTGGAGACCTGCGAAGAGGGTGAGTGACCCAAGGATAGGGCCATGGAGGCCCCCAGGCAGGAAGAATGCCCACGGAGTGCAAGTGCTTGGGGGTGAGGAGGGTTGTGCAGGAGAGAGGCCAGTGTGGGCAGTGAGACTGCCGGCCCATTCTCCAGGTGAACACTCTGGCAGCCGAGGTGCTCTACACAGTCATCCGAGACTGGGCCCAGCTGGACACAGAGAGCACAGTGCTGGACATATGCTGCGGCACAGGCACCATCGGCCTGGCTTTGGCCCCAGTGAGCTCTCCTTCCCCACTGAGAACACCCTCTTCCTACCCCACCCATGTTGTCACCTGCCTCATGACCACCCCCAGTGACCCTCCCCCCCAGCCTGGTCCAGATCCTCTTTCACTCCAACACCTCCTGCCATTTCTCTCCCTAAGGCAGTGGGGATGGGGTGGGGTGCCATGAGTCTGTCCTTTCCTGGCTTCAGAGAGTGAAGAGAGTCGTGGGGATTGAGCTGTGCCAGGAGGCTGTGGAAGATGCCCGCGTGAATGCCCGAGACAACGGTGAGAGCCGGCGCTCCGCGCAGTGGGTGAGCAGCAGATACTCCTGCTGCATACCTCAACACAGCACCAGGGACCCAGCCAGGCGTTGTTAGGGCCTGCAGTGGGGTGAGGGGCAGAGAGTACAGTAGGCCACCTACTGTTTGGACTGAACAGTGCGTCCAAGATGCCAGAGCTGGAGGAGGATGAGCTGGCTCCTTAGCCAGCAGGTCTTCCTGGGACACCTCTGACCAGGGACTTAAAGACATCATGCAGACTCTATAGGGAGAGTGTTCTGGGTCCCCTGTGACATGGCTGTGGTTTCATGTCCAGAGTTGAGCAATGTGGAGTTCCACTGTGGGAGAGCCGAGGACCTGGTGCCCACTTTGGTGAGCAGACTGGCCTCCCAGCAACTCGTTGCCATCCTGGACCCGCCCCGTGCTGGCCTGCGTAAGTGGCCTCCATCTGAGAGGTGTCGTGGGGAAGCGGGGGGGGGGGCAGGGGTGTCTGGTTGGCATACCACACGGCACAGCTTCAAGCCTGATGCCCATCCTGTTTGAACCTCCTCAGATTCCAAAGTGATCCTGGCCATCCGAAGAGCTGAGAACCTCAAACGGCTCCTCTATGTCTCCTGCAACCCCAGGGCAGCCATGGGCAACTTTGTGGAGTGAGTGTGAAGTGGGGGGCCTGGGGTGGCCCCAGGACAGGGTGGACCAGGGACCCATGTGGCTGATCTTGACATCCCTTTCCTACCACAGCCTCTGCCGGGCTCCATCTAACCGGGTGAAGGGCACCCCCTTCCGGCCTGTCAAGGCTGTGGCTGTGGACCTGTTCCCGCAGACCCCACATTGTGAGATGCTCCTCCTATTTGAGAGGGTAGAGCACCCCAATGGCACAGGGGCCCTGGCACCCCAGCCCCCACCAGGGCCCCCAGTGGACACCGTACAAGAAACCAGGGCTGCTGCCTCTTGCTAGGTCCCTGGAGAACTAGAACCTTGTCCTTTCAGAACAGGTGGTTCCCCAAGTCCTTGCCTTAGGATGCTCAGGCAGCATCTAGAAGGCACAAGACTTTGTGTTCCATCTGTCTCCGTGGATCCTAGGCTCCCATAGCCTGTCCCCTACCACCCCTCCCCTTTCCGGGTTAGCTGGGATATAATGCTAGAATAAAGAGTTTCTCAACTACTGATGTTACTGTGATTGATGAAAATTCCTTAGCCCACAGCGTTCCCTTTTGCCCACCCACTGTAGGTGCCGGGGGGCAAGGTCAACAGGGCACCCTGAGCAGCCAGTCTGAGCCTCCATTCCTGCTAGCACTCTGCCAGCCCCTCTGCATGGTGGCAAGTCAGAGCAGTGTGCTGACAACATCAGGTTTTATGCTTTTTGCCAGGGAAGCAAACATCTCAAGGCCCAGAGCCAGCTGTACACATAAGGTAGAACACACAGCAAGGGGCAGCCTGTCTACACAGGAAGGCCCTGTGGTCTGCCCATTTTCCCTGTGCCTTGTGAGGTGAGGTTCTGTCCCCAGCCTAGCCCTGAAGGGAAACCATAGGAGCTGGGGCTGGGATTGGACGCTGCCCAGCTGCTATAGGAACAGTGTGACCAGGCACAGATTAAAGGCTGTTTCTGGTGAGTTGAGGGTCCAAAGCCTCACGTGCTAATTAGAAAGAAACACCAGTCATTCCCTTTGGGACAGTTTTGCTTTATGTGTTCAGATAATCAAGGCTCACCCTTACAGCCATAGTTGAGCTGCTGCCTGGAAGGTACACGACGGCCAGTGGCCAAGTGGAGGTGGCATCAGCACAGACTTCCCCCCTGCCCTCCCCACAGCATGGCTGTGTGCACACAACACTCACACCCACAGGGAGTGGGGGGAATACAAGAGGAAGGACATGGGGAGGCTGCAGCAAGGCTCACTGCCTCTAGTTAACACATGTGCACAAAGCTTTGGTTCACAATGGCGCATCTGGCTGTTCCGGGGGCAAACAGTCATATAGTCAAAATGATGATTCACAGCTGCAGACAGGAGGCAAGACAGAAGCAAGTGTCTAATTACAGCAACTTGATCTGAAGGTTTTGTTTTATAAAGGTCAACAGAAAAGCCAACCTTGGTCACATAGGTGGTAAGGAAGAGATACACTGTGGGTGGCACGCAAGACCGACATTCTGTATTCCTGAAAACAAATGCCATCAACGCCTACCACGGGGAACAGGATGGAGAACAGGCATACCTGTGGAGAATATAGCCCAGCAGTGGGCCCCTACAGCCAACAGTGCACCCCTGAACAGGCCCAAGGAACAGGGAGTGGATGGCCACCCCTACCTTGCACATGGGGACAACCCAGAGCCTCAAACACACCCACATCCCCAGGGGCTCAGGGTAGGGACCCACCTACCCGTTGCACCTGTCTGCAGGAGCCACCTGGAGAGCATGGACTGCTGATCAAAGGAACAGGTGGCCGTGAGGCCTGGCTGCACAGGGCAGGTGCCCTTAAAATCCAGTGCAGCCACTGTCACAGGCAAAACCGCCACCCTCCACATGCTTGTGCCAGCTCCAGGCAGGAGCGCCACTTTGTGAGCACAGATGGTCTACATGAACGGTCCTGGTTTCCTCTTCTAAAATCGTGCTAAAATGCTTAACTTGTTTATATCTGCTACGTGATTCCAAATCTATCTTCTACTCTTGCTGTAAAAGTTTCTTCCCAAATGCTAAAATACCATAAAAGCTTTAAAAATTGATGGGTGGACAGATGGACTTGACTGTGCAAAAATCTTTAGTAAAAAGTTGCCAGAGGCCAGTGAAGAGGGCCTCGGTGTCTAAGAAGGCGTGTTTTTAGGACATTAAGACTTACTCAGAGGAAATGAACCACACGCCAGCCCAGGGTAACAAGCCAGGCGGAGACCAGCAGACTGCATACTCCCACTGGCAACAGGTTTCAGGAGTGGGAAAGAATCACCTTGAGGGCTCGCCTGCAATCTCTGAAAAATAGCTGATTCTAAAATTGTGTTTATTTTAAGCCAAAAAGGTCTGAAATACTCCTTCCTATTATAACCTTTTCAGAGTAAAAGGGAAAACACAAGAGGCAGGAAAGGGGCGGGGGTGCCAGCACGCACCTTCTGACCAGACCCCTGCAGTGGCCTGCGAGAACCAGAGGAACAGAGTGCCACAGGACTTGGCCACCACTTTCTCAGTCTGTCATTTCTTGTCTGTGCACGTACTGACACTCATGAAAACCTTCATCAAATCAGTCTGCAGCAAGTCCCCAGAGGCAGAGGTCATTCATAGCTGTTGCCAAGCTCTTGGCTCTCACCCGGGTGGGTAAGCGGAGTCCATCCTTGAACACATCCACTCAGACCTGTGGGCGGCCCCCAAGGAAGAGCTGCGTGGCCCAGCTGTCCCTGTGCACCAGAGCCCCACCCCTCTGGTCCCGGCCTCAGATGCCTGGCCGCAGGGGAGGAACTCAAACCAGAGGCCCAAGGCTGCAGAGTGAGTGGCGGGTGGTCTTGCTGGCAGCAGAGCTGGCAGTCCCCGCGCCTGACCCTGCTGCCTCCCTCACACGTCTACAGTGCACAGGGGCTCGCCGCCAGGCTGGGCAGATGCCACAATAGACATCTTGGGCTTCTTCCGAGTCTCCTCCTGGAAGAAGAACGAAGGACAGGGATACCAATGATGTGGGAACATGTGGCCGAGCCCAAGCTCAAGCAAGAGGTGCCCAAGGTAGGGAGCAATGGGGGTGAGGATGGGGACAGTGAGCTCAGCACATTAGTGCCAGGTAGCCTCTAGTAGGAGGGCACCACTGCTCTGCCATATCAGGTGGAGGGAGGGGAGGCCTGAGAAGTGGGCCACATGGGAGGCTGGCTGGGTCTCCCTGGGTGCCGTCTCACAGCACTACGTGCTGGTTCTTCCCTGGGACTCAGAATACACCCACTTATGTATGTAGTGATAATTAATATTGGGCCAAGGAAGTTACAGCCACCAGGGACAAGCCACATGGGTGGGTCTCTCTCCCTACTCCAACTTGAGGGCAGGGGTGAGGCATCTCCACCAGAAAGGCAAAACAGCAGATACCCCCTTCTCAGGGTTTTATACGGGCCCAGGCAAATACCACAGCTACAAAAGGTCCTAGCCTAGAAGCCTGTCGAGCGGGTGGCTTGAGGAAGTTGACCAGCATCAAGCATTGCCCAGGACCACCTGCTCTGTGAACCATGCTCCTCTCTTCCAGAAATGCCAAGGGCCTGAGGTATAGGTCCATGATAGCAGTCTGTCACCCACTGGACCCTGAGTAAGCGAGGCCTGGCAGGTGCACTGTCCTTGCCTTCAAACAGCTGGTACTAAGTAGAAACACCCAGAAGCCAAGCCCTACACAGCTGCAGGCCAGGGCTGAGAACTCTATGATGTAACTAAAAAATGACATGATTTGATGCAAGTGCCGTGAATGCTGAAACAGAAAAGGAAAGGTACTCTGGAAGTGCTGCGGACTCACTGGAAAGAGGGAGCACTACACTGGCATCAGGAGCCAGGGACGGATTCCTGCAGGCTGACGTCACCCCCACAGCTGCCCGCGTGACCCCGACTCGGCCCTCCCCTCCTGAGTGCAAGGGGATGAGGGAGTCGAGGGGCCATGGCTGGGGTGCTGGCCAGGCCTCCTGCTCACCCTCTCCTCGGCCAGCCTCTTCATTTCCTCCTGCAGCTTGCTCAGGATGTGCAGGTTTGGCTTGTTCTTCTTGGCGTACTGCTGCAGCTCAATCACGCTCTTGTCCGAGGTCTCCTGGGGGAGCACCGCGCCTTGCTCTCAGGAGGGCCCTAGGCAGGCCTCAGCAACACATTGTGGCCAGCGGCCAGAGCTGCATGACCCCACCCCAACGGCCCCACCCTCAACTGGCAAACTGACAAAGCCGCAGAGAACGAGACCAGTCCACGGCTGCCCCAGCTCACTTTCTGGCCTTGTCACCCCCACTTCCACCTCACCCTCAGCAGGAAGAAGCTATGGCCTCTTCCCTTCATAAGGCAAAAAGCACCCTGGCACACAGCTGCCTCCAACTCCTGCCGTCGGCGTCAAGAACTCACCCTGCCCTGACCCTCACAATGTAACAGCCAGAGCACGGCCTCAGCCAACAGCAACGGCATGCTGCCAGATGGGACACATCCTGGCACTGGGAGCCCACCAGCCCCAGACACAGGGCTCTCTGCATGCCCTATGACTTTCAGCATGGGACCAAGCTGTCCTGAGGCCCTTCCTGGGTGAAGTGGCCATCTCTAAGAACGCCTGCTGGGCCTAGGAGTGTCAGACTCCACCTGTCCTCCGAAAGATGTCAGCTGGGGCTGTGCCCAGACCGGACCCTCGCCCTCCAAGCTTGGAAGGGTTTCCATTCATGGGCCAAAACAGGCTTTCTCCCTCTCAATCTTAGTCCAACCAAGATGCTGCACAAAAGGAAGGGACATAAAGGCACAAGTCGGCTTCATCTGCATCTGAATTTTCTCAGCAATTCCTATCGAGGTTCCTCAAAGCACTCTAGGTGCCCAGTGTCACCTCCTTCACTCCATCTTGTCAAGTCCAAAATGAGGGCCTCTTCAGGGATACCACAATGACCATCCCTCCCCTTACTGGGGTGCCAATAACCCGAACTATTTCTGGGAACATTAGGGGAAAACTTAAAAACCACAAACACCTCCCCATATTTCCTTCCACCTCACAAAGCACACAAACCTAAGGGTATTGCTTTAAATCTCAGGAACACAGCAAAACAGCCTAAACTAACCAGATGACACATTCACGCTGTTGAGTTAAAGGTAAACCGATATTTATAGCCAGGAAAAACTGTCCTGCATCTCTTACTCTCTGTCAATCCAAGGACTTCCAGCCCTGTGCACAAGACAACAGGGCTTAGCTGAGAAGCTTCCTCTCCACTTGGGCTGGCAGCACCCACCACCTGCACCTCCTGTTGGGCAGCCCTTCCCATGTAGCCAGTGCCAGACCCAGGCTTCTCAGGGAGGGAGACACAGCAGAAATGACCTCCCATCCCAGACATGCCCAGTAGAGGGCCCAAGAGGCAGCACTAAACAAGAGCAGAGCTACCCAACTCTGCCCCTGGGACAGCGGGACCCCAAACACGTGCTCCACGGTGGGGGCCCAGTTACCTGTTTGACCATCTTGCTGCTCTCGCGGCCATACATGCGAAGTAAAGACCCCCAGTTCTTGACATGTGGGTGCAGCAGCTGAAGGATTTTCTGAGAGGCCAACTGTTTCCCAACTCTCTTGTTCTTACCTGCGAGGTAAGACGAAATGTGGAGAGGGAATCCCTAACACCCAGCTGTCAACATGGCCACCTCTCCTAAAAGGAGCACGCCTGCTGTGCCCCCAGCCCACCTGAGGGTATGTTCTAGAAGATGGGGTACAGATGTGTTCTAGCCCTGCACTGGGCACCAGGTCTCACAAAGATGAGGCCAGGAGCCATCCCACTCCACTTTGCAGAAGAGCCCCCTTGGGGGCTTCATGAACTCAGCACAGGCATAACTGACAGGGCCTCCTTCCCACCACCCCCACACTTCCAGAGCAACAGACAAGCAACAATGGGTGTTGGCAGGCAGAGGGGAGGGGAGACTCCGCCAGAAAGCCCAGAGAAGTTTCCAGAGGGTGCATGCACTTTGGAGGGGTTTCTATACAGAGGGAAGGCAGGGCCAAGGAGCAGAGTGATCTGGAGAACAGTGAGTGCCAGAAGCCTTCTATGGCCAGACAGAGCAAGGCTGGCCACGCTTCCCAGACGGCGGGGGGGGGGGGGGGTGTCAGCGGTGCCAGCATTCCTCCTCTGCCCCTCCTGCCTGCTCTGGAAGGTAGTTCCGTGAAGACAGGTGTCTGCTGGATCATGGGGACAGCTGGGTCTGTAAGTGATTCTGCAGTTTTCCCAGGGACAACTGGTATGTTATCTTCCAATCTAACCAGCACTGGTTTTGTGTATATGATAGTCATACTCAGATTTATGATAGTCATACTCAGATTCCTTTTAAAATAATGTTTTAAAAAAGTGGTTACTCCAAAAACCAAATTCGGTAAGGAGTGCAGGTGGTGCACACAGACACCAGAACACGGGGACACAGAGTACGGCAAGCCAGGGGCTCTGTGGCCATTCAGGAAACCCCTCCTCCTGCCACGGGGACCACACAGTCTAACCCAAATGACCAATCCAATCCCAGGAACCAGGAGGACAGAGAGGGTGTGGGCAGGACTCCCACAGCCCTGCCTTAGGGTGGCTGGCTTTCAGAGGCTGAGAGGAGAGGCCAGTGGACACAGCACAGGTGATCA
Organism: Mustela putorius furo; assembly: GCF_011764305.1. Lineage (NCBI taxonomy): Eukaryota > Metazoa > Chordata > Mammalia > Carnivora > Mustelidae > Mustela > Mustela putorius. The sequence goes on along the minus strand of NW_025422010.1, from coordinate 4,798,086 downwards.
GCACCCAAGGCAGAAGCTCAGGAAAGATGCCAGAGCAGTGGCCAGAGACCCAGCCACAGAGGCTCAGGGCTGCCAGAGAGGCCACATGGCAGGGTGCGCCCTCCCCAGCGGTCACAGGAAATTGTGACAGGGCAGCGCGAAGCAGGGGGGCAAGGCTTACACCAGCCGCGCACTGTGTGCTTGCCACACGCCATGACATATTCGCTCTTCTGGTTTTTACCAGGAACCACTTCAAATTTGATGGATGTGTCACCCATTCCATGGTTTCTTTAAGAAAAAACAGAGACAACAGGTGACATCAGCTGCGAAGGGAGGAAAGAACTTCAGAAAAGCCCCTGAAAGGCTCTTTGATGAAGACCATTCCAACCCTTTCCCCAAACCACTTCTCAGCAGAGGAAGAGTCTTCATGCCAGATCTGATCTCATGGACTCTGACTGACCGCCAGGCACAAGGGGCCTCTGTGCACACAATGAAAACCTGTCAGCCCAGTCTTTCACAGCACCTCTTAAGCCAGGATAAATGGCTAATGAAGACACTGGGCACTAAAAGAGAAGCCCCCATGACCCCTCTCAGGAGGGGAAACACCCACCCTACCTTTTAAGGCACTCGTGGAGGATCTGATAGGGAGACAACAGTCCGGCCTTGCTGGTCAGCTCGTAGACCCGTGAGTCCTCAATACTGATGTGGTTAAAATACTACAAAACAAGGAAGCCACTCCTAAGTGCTGGACGCGCAGGGCTGCTCCCCATGCTGTCTGCTTTCCCCAGAAGTTCCCTGTCCTCTTTACTACCTCAAGGAGCAGGTCATAGCCCCACCACACTGTCCAGTTGCCCCCTGGGACGGGTTGAGCAGTGCTCTACTAGGGTGGGGAGAACATGCTGCAACAGAGCCTGGTGCTGCCTGGGAGCCCTTTCTGAATCTAAGTGCGATCAGACGCTTAGAAATCTAAAGACAGACAACCTTAGGAGAAAAAATGTGGAGATCTTCATAAGATTATAGAAGAGACACACTAAGTCAGACAAAAGCAGTGTATTCTAAAAAAGGGCAAGCCTCCTGAAAGCTACAAAAGGCCTGGCTGGCTCCCGTTTCAAACAAAGTCACCCATCCTCACTAGTAAGACACCACATAACCCTTATGTTAGGAGGAAAAAGGGAAGTTCTGCACAACAGAGGCAGGCGGCAGCCAGGAAGTGGTTGTGACCCCATTAAGGCTTGGGCCTCTGCTGAGCCACCCCAGTGAAGGGAGGCCATGGCCTACCCTCTCAGCATAGCCCACCTCCCTGTTGGGGACTGCTGGACTTCGGGGCTGCCGAAACAAGGTACCACAAAGTGGGTGGCTTATTTTCTCACAATTCTGGAGGCCAAAAGTCCAAAACAAGTCAGTAGGCCACATTCCCTCTGAAAAATGAGTCAAGGAGATCCTCCTTGGCTTTCCTGGGTACTAAGAGCCCCACACTTTCCTTGGCTTGTGGCAGCACCGCTCCCATCTCCGCATGGCCCTTTCTCCACCTCCCTCCCTTTTCTTATAAGAACATTAACACTGCTTCTCTGGGCAGGGAGACAGGGGTTCCTCTCCCTCCACCAGCAGACTCAATGTGACAGAGTCAAAAAAAGCAAGGCACTATTTCTGAAGAGAACTCCTGATTCTGATAAGCTGAAAATCTCCCTGCTCCCATTTGTCTATTGTCTTCCAACAGGTCCCCACAAGATACCTCCATTTTCAAGTGTCCATATCAGCGGGGATCGGTTTCCAGGGAAAGTTATTCACCAAGATATCAAGCCCAGGCCCCGTCCTCAGTGGTTGGCCAGGTAGCCAAACCATCAGTGGTGGCTGGCGCTCTCACTCAGCCTATGAGCACTAGTCTCTAACCAGCAGCCAGCACCTGGGCTATGGACCAGGCTGATCAGGTAGAAAACAACTGTGTGCTAAGGATCCTCCCTGAGAGAGCCAAGGCACACACACACACAGCTGGGGAACACCCACTCAGAAGCCCAAAGACACCCAAGAGCCGCTGGCAAAGGCCCACGCCACAATTACCCGTACCAGGTGCCATAGCCACATGTGGCTGATGGTTAACCTGTGAGGGACATATAGGAAATGCAGCACAAAGGGCAAAAATGACCCACTGACAATGGTATGGAAGAAGCCTTGCACAGAAGCCTATGCCCAACAGACACTGAAGGACCATGAGGGAGCACCATGGACAGCCCAGCACCCATAAATTCAACAATTCAGAGAAAATGGACTAATTCCTTGAAAAATGCAAACTACCCAAATTGCCCTTTTCAAGAAGCTGAATTCGTAGAACTTTCCTGCAGAGAAAACTCCACATGCAGATGGCTTGATTGGTGACAACTGCCAAACATGTAAGGGGCGGGGGACACAATTCTAGACAACGTTCCAAAAAAACCTCAAGAGAAGGAACAATTGCCAATTCATTTTATGATGTTAGTAGTACCCTGTTATTAATACCTGACAAAGAGAATCTGATATCCCTCAATGAACACACGTGTAAAAATCCTAAACAGAGCATTAACAATACACAACCAGTAACAAATATAAACAAATATATGCCATGCCCAAGGAGGACTTATCCCAGGAATGCAGTTTTTAAATAAATCAACCAAATTCACTCTATCAACCTATTAAAGAGGAAAAGGCCTATCATATCAATAGCTGCAGAAAGGGCCATCTGACAAACTGCCAACACCCTTTCATGATAAGAACACTCAACAAACCCAGAATAGAAGAACCTGTCCTGAACCAGATAGAGGGCACCAACAAAAAACTGACACCTAACATCACAATCTGTGGTCAGAGGCTGGATCACTGCCGCCTAAGATCGGAAACAAGACTAGGATGGCCACTCTCCCCACTGCTATGTAATGGAGCTTCTAGCCAGAGCAGCAAACCAAGAAAAAGAAACAAAAGGCACCCAGATTGGAAAGGAAGAAATTCAACCAACTTTTAATCAGTCAGCCTACTCTGTACACAGAATTCCAAATAAATCTACAGAAAAAGTACTAGAATAATACAGTTAGTGAAGATGCAAGATACAAAGTCAACATACAGACAGTAAATTCCATCTCTCTACAGTAGCAATCCAGAGTCAGGACTGAAACCAACAGTTCCCAAACACGTATGAAACACTTCTGTCTAAATCCAAGAAAATGAAAGCAAGATCTGAACACTGGAGATGACCCAGCAACAATAAAATGACATGGAAGAAAACCTCAATACATGGGGAGACACACTGGGCTTGTGAGCCGAAAGACTCCATACTGTTAGGAATACATTCTCCCCAAATTTATCTACAGATGTAACACAATTCCAATCAGAATCTCAACAGAACTTTCCATACTGACATACTACTTCTATATGTAAGGGCAAAGGAGCATGGTATGGAAGTCCTTTTGAAAAAGAACAAAGTCGGAGGGTTCACAATCTGATTTCAAGAATTCACGTCACTGGGGCGCCTGGATGGCGCAGTCAGTTACGCATCTGATTCTTGGTCTCAGCTCAGGTGGGGATCTCAAGGTCGTGAGACTGAGCCCTGCATTGGACTCCCCACTCAGTGAGAAATCTGCTTGGGATACTATACCCTCTGCCCTGTCACACTCGCTCTCTCTCAAATAAATCTATCTTTAAAAAAAAAAAAGAATTCATCTCATTAAGAAGGTGTGGCATTGAAGGGACAGACACACAGACCAAAGAGATAGAACCAAATGCAGAGACAGACCCACACACACATACATGCTGCTCCCACAGATAGGCAAAGGCATCCAGTTGAAAACACATCTACTGTACTGCCCAGGAGAACCATCTTGGGTGTTTACTTAACTACGCTCACAGGGAATCCTGACAGCCTCGTAGCAACACTAAACACCCAAAACTGGAAATGTGTTCAACACCCCTCAATCAAGGAAGAACACACCCAGCACTGCCCTACAGTAGGCAGTCAGCAGCATAAACAACCATAGACACAGGCACCAACAGAGACGAATCCTACGTGCATCACTGAGCTGGAGCCTGGTTCTCAGTGGGACTCCACTGATAAGACATTTGGGAATTGGCTAACCTAGGAAGACAGCTCAATGCCTAGCAGGGTGAAAAGAGAGAATTCTGACTACAAAAGGACAGTTCAAGAGAATTGGGAGGGGGAGAAGATTTGAAAATGTTCTGTCTTGATTGTGCTGTGGGTTACATGATAAAATGAAAGGCATGGCTCAAAACTCACAAATGTCTACCCAAAAGTGCATTTAACTCTCTATAAATTAAGAAGTAAATTGGGAGGGGGGGGGACCAAAAAGGCAAAAACAACAGGTCACTAATACCTAAATTCTAGAACAACCATGAACCAACCAGAACCCACAACTATCTAAAAAGCAGTAATATACTGAGAAAAAAAAAAAAAATCACCCCAGGTCTTACGAGTGGGTATAGTGCCATTTCTGGTCCTGTGTTTTCGCCTTTTTTTTTTTTTTTAAAGATTTTATTTGTTTGACAGAGAGAGACGCAGCAAGAGAGGGAACACAAGCAGAGCGAGAGGGAGAATCAGGCTCTCCATGTAGAAGAGAGCCTGATGCGGAGCTCGATCACAGGATCCTGAGATCATGACCAGAGCCAAAGGCAGAAGCTTAAAGATTGAGCCACCCAAGCACTCTGTTTCAGCTTTTTTTTTTTCTTTTTTCTTTTATTTCTTTTTGTTGGGGTGGGGGGCATTTATTTTATTTTATTTTATTTTTATTTTTTATAAACATATATTTTTATCCCCAGGGGTATAGATCTGTGAATCGCCAGGTTTACACACTTCACAGCACTTTTTTTTTTTTTTTTAAGATTTTATTTATTTCTTTGAGAGAGAGAGAGAACATGAGAGGGAGAAGCAGACTCTCTGCCAAGCAGGAGCCCGATGTGCGACTGGATCCTGGGACTCCAGGATCATGACCTGAGCCGAAGGCAATTGCTTAACCAACTGAGCCACCCAGGCACCCCTGTTTTTGCCTTTTTAATCAACACCAAGCACATCCTGCCCACATGGCAGCTCTCACACTCTGGATGTTCTATACATCCATGCCACCACTGTGTGTTAACTTCCTCCACTGCACCTCAAGTACAGGAGGACACAGAACTCCCAAAGAACCAAGGCCCTCCAGACCACCTTGGCATCCTACCGTCCCCTCGCCCCCTGGAGTCCACATAAGAAGGGAATGCTGCCCCTACAGCCCCAGCTCTGGCACCAAACCTCCACAGAGGCATCATGGGAAAGAGGGGCCACCACCTACGAGATACTCACAAGGATATGACAGAAACACCGTCACAGTTTTTAGGAGCAAGACAGCAAAATCAGGGGCACCTGGGTGGCTCAGTGGGTTAAGCCTCTGCCTTCGGCTCAGGTCATGATCCCAGGGTCCTGGGATCGAGCCCCACATCGGGCTCTCTGCACTGCAGGGAGCCTGCTTCCTCCTCTCTCTCTGCCTGCCTCTCTGCCTACTTGTGATCTCTGTCAGATAAATAAAGAAAATATCTTAAAAAAAAAAAGAACAAAATCAGTCAGGATTGAGCTGCTCTAATACATCCAACCTGACAGAAAAGCTACTTTCTTCTCTGACAAATTTTAAAACAAGGGAAAAATACAAATGTGTATGTGTGCACACATATACAACTAAATTCTAAGTGTGAAAAAACTTCTCCAGAGAATGAGGACAATTTTGGTCACTGGACACATATTTGGATCCTTGTATCCAGTTCCTGGCATGGAGCTCCTAAAACCCTTAGTATTTCCTCACTCACCTGAGTTTATGCTAATGAGGAGACTAAGGGGGCTAGGTGAGGACCCTAGATAGTTTCATGATGGGAACTTCATGATCGGACTGGTCACCAGAAAGATGAAACACAATTAAGGAACTGTTCGTTTGGCTGTCCATTTGTATCCTTTATAATAAACCAGTAAACAAAAAGTTTTTCCCTGAGTTCTGAGAACAGTCTAAAAAAGCTCAAATTCAGGGCGCCTGAGTGGCTCAGTGGGTTAACCCTCCGCCTTTGGCTCAGGTCACGATCTCAGGGTCCTGGAATCGAGCCCTGCATTGGGCTCTCTGCTCCGCAGGGAGCCTGCTTCTCCCTCTCTCTCTGCCTGCCTCTCCTCCTGCTTCTGATCTCTGTCTGTCAAATAAATAAATAAAATCTTAATAAATAAATAAATAAGCTCTAATTCAAGCAAATTAATGTACCTGAGGGAAGTCATGAGAACCCCTGAATCTGTAGTTGGCTGGACAATGTGGGTGGCCTGGGCACCCCACTGGTGGCCGGAGTGTGAAGTGTACAGTCTTCTGGTACTGAGCCAACTCCATGTAGACCGTGTGAGAACTGACAAGATAAAGCCCCTTGTGTGAATAAGGGAACTTTTACCTGGGATTTCCAAGCTGCCCATGTGGCCTCCTCCACCTAGGGAAACTTTTCTCAGGCTATTTTCTGATGTCACTTCTGGAAAGATTCCTCACCTTCCAGAAAAGCCCCAGAGTACAGGACCAGAACCTGAACCTTATTACAATCCACACAGCCCGAGGCACAAATTCCAGAAACCCACAACATCTGTCCCACAGATGCCTCGGGCAAATGCAAGGAAAAGGGTGCAGCCACAATGACCTTGCAGACTGAGGGCAGGAAGAAGGTGGAGGATCAAAGAACAGAGCACAAAGACTGCCAGCTGGTCAATGTCAAAGCCATGCACCTCCAAAAAAGAAGAGGTAAGTAACCCCAGGCCTCTGATCTCCAGGTGTGAGGCAGTGACAGGGTTGATGGTACAGCTTAGGGAGAGCCTGCAGCCCTCCAGGTGCACATCCCACTGCATGGCCACTATGAGGAGGCCACAATGCAGGTGGTAGGCTGCAAAGGGCAGCTGGGCCATAGCAGGGAACTGGACACTGTGCAACACACATATCCTGCCAAGGCTCTAGGAGCCACGGAACACACCCTGGGTCCCTGTGCTGGCCAGACTGAAACCCAGAAGTCCCTGCTTAGGGAACTACAATGGTGCCAAACACGAAAGTGAACCATAGCCAGAGACACCAGAGACTTTCAGATTAAAAACTGGACTTAACTGCTTATTCATTCAACCACCAACCAAGCAAGATGGTGGTATCGTAAAGGCTACAACACGAAAGATAGATTGTCTTGGATGTTATCTTGAAACCAGCCATTCCTAACCCTTGCTCTACTAACCCTGGAGAATTTTCCATTATCGCAACAAGTCAAAAATTTCTGAAGTCAACTGTCATTTACTGAGTTACTTAAAAGTTTTACCACAATAATAGCCACAGACAAGTAGATGTGGGTCCTTTAAGACCTCCCATTCCCCCACCGCCATCCACCTATCCCCTGCTCCCCACTGGGGTTCAACAGTGGAGCCAGCTCAGAGAAGCTGCTGAGACAAAGTAAAGTTCCATCCTCCAAAAAGGCTGCTGGAGCCACACATGCCCTGCCGGCCTAGGCCAGGCCGACTCCCGGCACCGGAAGGGCAATTACCCTTCCCATTTCTGCTACCCTGTATCAGAGTGCCGAGCAAGCTATATAGCCCAGGCATCATCAACTGCAACAACCAGTCCTAAGGGCCTTAGCGGGCTGTGGGCAGGGGCCCAAGTACCAGGCTCTCCAACATGCCCTGGAAGCCGCCCTAAACACCGCTGTCCCACAGCTGGGTTCTTCAGACTTAGACTTGAAGATGTGAGGCTTTTCTGGAGGACCTAGTCCTTTTGAGATTGTCTCTGGGGATTAGGGTCTGCGACCTCTCTGTGGTCCATCTATGACAATAAAGCAAAGAATATAGACGGCTGACTGCCACAGACACTGCCGTATTTTATAACAGTATCAGTCTAAAACAAAGAAAACAATCTAAGGAACATTTATTCAAGAATGGCAAGACAATGAGTTTTGTAGCATTTTAACTTGGCCCATTCCTGTCTCCTCTTCCCAGCTCTATAGTAGCCTTAGGAACCAGCAACCCCAGAGCCACTAAAGAAGGCAGGATGGTTCCCCAATACTCCGACCCCAGAGAACCATCACTATCTGGCCCAGGTGGCAGGGCTACAGAAAAGCCCCATTTAAAAACCTGCCATTGTGTGATCCAACTAAGAGCTCACTCCGTGAAAATACCCCAACTTCCCAGGAAATCTGTCAAAAATAATCAGTGACAACTATTTCCTACTGCAACTATATGAGGCTGGAATATCAGCTGGCAAGCAAGAGGCAGGTCAGAAAACATAAAAGGGAATGTAGAGAATGAGACAGATGCCCATTAAGGGACTTTGAAAAGCTCTAACTTGCCTGGGGATCTAGGTGGCCACGCACATGCCCAGGAGACCCAAGAAAGCCCAAATTTCTCACCCAACTGATCTGGAAGCTCCATGCAAGTGGGAAGTAAAGGCTAATACACAGTTATCAACTACTAGAGCATTAAAGGTGACCCCAACATGCATAAAAAGTCCCCTGGCAAAGGAGACTTACTGGTTTACGTCAAGAAATATCTGATCTGGATTTCACAGAATAGACTGGAAAAGTCACTGTTATGGGCTGAAATATATCTTCCCACAAATTCATATATTCATAAATTCATATACTGAAATCCTAACTCTGAGTATGCCATTATGTGACCTTTTCTGCAGCCTTATAGATAATCAAGTTAAAATCAGATTATTAGGGTGGGCCCTAAATTCAATATAAAGAGGAGATTTGGAAACACACACACACACACACACACACAGCCTCTTAGTTATCTCCAACAACTATCTCCAAATGAAGGAAAGAGGCCTGAAAGAGATCCTTCCCTCCCAGCACCCAGAAGGAACCAACCCTGCTGACACTTGCAGATGTCAATTGTGAGGCAAAAAATTTGTCTAAATCACCCAGGTTGTGATATGTTGTTATGCCAATGTTAGCAAACTAACAAAATCACTAATAAGTCAACAGCAGCAAAAACAACAAATCTTGAGAAGGGGTGGTAATCTGATATCTAGAGTTGCCACATTATTTTAAATGTCCCAGATTTCAACAAAAGAAATCATGAAACAGGAAATGAAACACAAATGTATATGCCCTACGAGATGCAGGAAAGCAGTCAATATAAACCATCCCTGAGGAAACCAGACTTTAAAATAGCTATAATAAATATGCTCAAAAAAAAAAAGCATGTATAAAGAATTAGTGATTAGAAGAAACCACAAGAACAATATCTCACCAAACAGAGTATCAATAAAGACATAGAAATTATAGGGGCACCTGGGTGGCTCAGTGGGTTAAAGCACTGCCTTCAGCTTGGGTCATGATCTCAGGGTCCTGGGATCAAGCCCCACATCGGGCTCTTTGCTCAGCAGGAAGCCTGTTTCCTCCTCTCTCTCTCTCTCTGCCTGCCTCTCTGCCTACTTGTGATCTCTGTCTGTCAAATAAATAAATAAAATCTTTAAAAAAAAAAAAAAAGACATAGAAATTATAAAAAATTCACCAGAGGGTTCAAAAGCAGATTCGGTCAGAAGAAAGATCAGTAAACTTAAGATAGGCAAACTGAAGGCATGTCTGGGTGGCTCAAACAGTTAAGCTTCTGACCCTCAAACTCAGGGTCATGAGTTCAAGCCCCCACACTGGTTGGGCTCCATGCTAGGTAGGCATGGAGCCTACTTGAAGGAAAAGGGGAAAAAAAAAAGGCAAATAAAAAATATCCCGTCTGAGGAACATTTAAAAAAAAAAAAGACCAGTGACTATGATGTCTGTGTGTCTAAGACTGGTGAGATACTGTGGGAGTGTACCAGCTTACCTATAATGGGAGTCCCAGAAAGAGAGGAGAAATAAAAGAGCAAAAAAATATATGTGAGGAAACAACGTCTCTAACTTCCCAAAGATGAAAAACATTACATATTCAAGAAGTTCAACAAATTCCAAAAATGAAAGCTAAAGAAATCTATACCTAGATATCACTGTCAAAGGCCAAAGAGAAAACCTTGGAAACAGTAAGAGAGAAACAATTCATCAATAATGTGACTCTAAGTAAGATGAACAGCTGACTTCTCATTGGTTGTAGAGGCCAGAAGGCAGTAGGATGACATAGTCCCACCATGAAGAAAAGAATGTCAACCAAGAATTCGGTAACAAAACTATGCTTTTAAAAAGGGAATCGTGGGCGCCTGGGTGGCTCAGTGGGTTAATAAGCCTCTGCCTTCGGCTCAGGTCATGATCTCAGGGTTCTGGGATCGAGCCCTGTGTCAGGCTCTCTGCACAGCAGGTAGCCTGCTTCCCCTCCCTCTCTGCCTATCGCTCTGCCTACTTGTGATCTCTGTCTGTCGAATAAATAAAAATCTTAAAAAAAAATTAAAATTAAAAAAAAAAAAGGGAACCGTTACAACATTCTCAGATCAATAAAAAGTGAGAGAATCTACTGCTAGTAGAACTGTCCTCCAAGAAATACTAAAAGCCTTCCCTCTGAAATAAAAGGAACACTACAGACTGTTAACAAACTGAGGGCACTACAGAAAGTAAAGGTAACTACAGTAAATAAAAGACAGTGTAAACACATATTTTAACTCTTTGTTCTACCTTAATTAAAAGACAACTACATAGGGGCGCCTAGGTTGCTCAGCGGGTTAAGCCTCTGCCTTCAGCTCAGGTCATGATCTCAGGGTCCTGGGATCAAGCCCCGCATCGCATCGGGCTCTCTGCTCAGCAGGGAGCCTGCTTCCCCCACCCCTCTCTCTCTGCCTGCCTCTCTGCCTACTTGTGATCTCTCTCTCTCTCAAATAAATAAATAAAATCTTAAAAAAAAAGACAACTACATAAAGCAATAATTATAAATCCATGTTTAAGACACACAATATATGGGGAGATATCATTTGTGACAGTGAAAGCACAAATATGGGTGTCAACAGAGCTATAGAGGAGCAAAGTTTTTGTATATGATTGAAGGTGGCAATAGTCCAAACCAGATTGTTTTCAGTTTAAATGTGACTGAAATGTGGTTAGGTCAACCACTGAGAAAAGAACTGAAGTATTTAAGGCAAAGAAAGCAGTAATGGAGGAACTGAGGAACAAAAAGACATAGAACAGAAAGCAAACAATGTAATGGCATACATCAATTCTACCTTATCAGTAATTACATTTCAATGGACTAAGTACCCAACCCCACTGAAAAAACAAAAACAGAAACAAAAAAAAAAAAAAAAGTCAATAAACTGAAATTAAAAGGGGTGCCTGGCTGGCTCACTCAGTGGTGCATAGGACTCTTGATCTCAGGTGATTTTTAGTTCAAGCCCCACGCTAGGTGCAGAGATTACTTTAAAAAAAAAAAAAATCTTTTGGGGCGCCTGGGTGGCTCCGTCAGTTAAGCGTCCAACTCTTCATTTTGGGGCAGGTCATGGTCTCATGGGTGGTGGGATGGATGGAGCAGGGTAGCTCCACACTCAGTGAGAAGTCTGCATAGGGATTTTCTCTCCCTCTGATACTTCTCCTACTCTCATTCACACTCTCTCTCAAATAAATTAATTCTTTAAAAATAAAATAAAATGAGGGGTGCCTGGGTGGCTCAGTGGGTTAAAGCCTCTGCCTTCGGTTCAGGTCATGATCCCAGGGTCCTCGGATCAACCCCCGTGCCAGGCTCTCTGCTCAGTGGGGTACCTGTTTCCCTTCCTCTCTCCCTGCCTGCCTCTCTGTCTACTTGGAATCTCTGTCAAATAAATAAAATCTTAAAAAAAAAAAAAAAAAAAGTAAAAGTAAATAAAATGAATCTTCCAAAAAAAAAATTGCTCTGGTAGGTCCTCTGATCAAAAGACAGAGACTGATAGAAGGATAAACACAAAACCCAATTATATGCTGTCTATAAGACATGTTTAGATTCAAAGTTACAAAGAGGCTTAAAAGGTATAAAGAGGGAAAACACATATCACGCAGAGTAATTTAGGGAGTAGGAGTGACTATCAGATAAAACTGACTCTAAGATAAAAACTGTTACTAGAAATGAAGGATACTTAAAAACAGCAAAGGGCCCGTTGATCAAGATGACATAACTATTATAAACATTAAACAGAACTGACTTCTAGTTTCAACACTTGTGACACCAAGTGAGTGGGCTTCCACACCGGGCAGCTCTACCACTAACTGCCAGGAGCTGCAGCAGACTCCACAGCTTAAGGGCTCAGACCCACAAGACTGTTGCCACCACTTGACTTCAAGTCCACGTTGTGCTTCTGACTGAGCAACTGCACAATGCCAGTTCCCAACCCTTCCTCAGCTTCAATAATTTCCCAGACAGCTCACAGAGAACTGGTTTATTACAAAAGGAAAGGGCTCAGGAACACCCAATGGAAAAGATAAATATGGCAAAGTATATACGGCCATCTTTTTAGCACCTCAATGTGTTCACCAACCCAGAAGCTCTCTGAACCCCTCAGTTTTTTGTTTTTATTTTTGTTTTTTAAGGAAGGCTTTACTACATAGGCACAACTGATTACATCATTGGCCATTACTGATCAGCTCAACATCCACTGCCCCCTAAACACACACACACTACACACATACGGCGCAAGCGTGGAGGCTGAAAGTTCTAATCCTCCTGGTAGATTCCACAGGCAACCAGCTCCTATTCAAAGGGATGGTCCAAAAGTCACTTGATTAACATGAACTCAGGTGTGGTTGAAAGGGATGTGTTAGGGGAATCTGGCTGGCTCAGTTGGTGGAACATACAATTCTTGATATTAGGGTCTTGAGTTTGAGCCCCAGGTTGGGTATAGAGATTACTTAAATAAATACAAGTAATGGAAGCAAAGAAGGAAGGAAGAAAGGAAGGAAAGAAGAAAGGAAAAGGAAGGGGAGGGATGGGATAAATTGATATTAAATATAAGAAAATAAGAAAAGACATTCCATTCTCCTTTATCAACCTGCAGCTTTTTAAAGAACTTGGGACAAAAAACAATGTATTGTAGAAGCTCTGCACCAGGAACCAAGAACAAAGACCAAACATACATTTCTTATTATATCGCAATACCACAAACATGTATGTATCTAACAACAGCCCCAAAATACTTTAAGCAAAAATGGAGAGAACTGAAGGGACAAATAATTCAAGAATAACAGCTGGAGACTCCAATACCCATTCTCAACAACAGACAGAAGGAAGACAGTGCACCTGAGTGGCTCAGTCAGTTGGGCACCTGACTTGATTTTGGCTCAGGTTGAGGCCTCAGGGTTGTGAGACAGAGTCCTGAGCTGGACTCCAACTTCATGCTGGGCATGGAACTTGCTTAGGATTCTCTCTCTCCATCTCCCTCCGCCCCATCCACCACGTGCACACAGGGGCTCTCACTCTCTCTTAAGGGAAAAAAACCCAAAAAACAAAAACGGATAGAAGAACAAAGCAGAATACCAACAAAGATATAGAATAAACACTATTCGCCAACTGGACCTAACCGACACCTGCTTCACCCAGTAACACCAGGAAGCACACTCGCCTCCTGCACACACGTAAAACTCTCCAGGGCAGACCGTATGGTAGGTCCTAAGACAAGCCTCAGTGAACTTAAAAGGACTGGTCGAAACCATACAAACTATGTTTTCAAACAACACAGGAATTAAATAAAGACCAACAACTAAAGGAAATTTGGGGAAATTCACAAATATATGAAAAGTAAAATGACCAATTGTTCAAGGAAGAAATCACAAGGGAAATTAGCAAAATACTCGGAAATGAACGAAAACAAACACAACACAGTAAATGTGCTGCAGTAGTACACAGAAGAAAATTTATGGCCATAAATTCCAGTATTTAAAAAGAACACCTCAAATACCCTAACCTGAAGACAGTAAATGTGCTGCAGTAGTACACAGAAGAAAATTTATGGCCATAAATTCCAGTATTTAAAAAGAACACCTCAAATACCCTAACCTGAAGACACTAGAAAAGAAGAACTAAACCTAAGGCTGGCCAAAGAAAGGATATAAAGGCTAAAGCAGAAAAAAATGAAACAGAAAACAAAAAAGCCAATAGGAAAACAAACAAGTTGGGGCGCCTGGGTGGCTCAGTGGGTTACGCCGCTGCCTTCGGCTCAGGTCATGATCTCAGGGTCCTGGGATCAAGTCCCGCATCGGGCTCTCTGCTCAGCAGGGAGCCTGCTTCCTCCTCTCTCTCTGCCTGCCTCTCTGCCTACTTGTCTCTCTCTGTCAAATAAATAAATAAAATCTTTAAAAAAAAAAAAGGAATAAAAAAAAAGAAAAAGAAAAGAAAACAAACAAGCAAACAAAATCAGAAATTGGATCTTTGAAAGATCAACGACAGTGACAAACTTTAGACTGACCAAGAGAAAAAAGAAGACTGAAACTATGAACAGGAATGAACATAGGAGCAGCACAAACAACAAAATATAGCGAGTCACAAGGGAATACTATGAAAGAATGTATGCCAATAAAGGAGACAGTCTAGGTCAAAAGGAAAAATTCCTATGAAGACACAAAGTTCCCAAACCAGCTCAAAAAGGAGCAGAATATCTGAAGAGAAGTACACGAGGGGTGCTTGGGTGGCTCAGTCAATTTAGCATTTCCCCTTGGCTCAGATCATGCTCTCACCGTCCTGGGATCGAGCCCTGCATCCGGCTCCTTGCTCAACATGGAGCCTGCTTTCCGAACCTCTCTCTCTGCCTGCCGCTCCCCTTGTTTGTGCTCTCTCTCTGCCAAATAAAAAAGACCTTCTTAAAAAAAAAAAAAAGAAAGAAAGAAAGAAAGAAAAAGAAGCACACATGAAAAGACTGAATCAGTAATTAAATAATCTCAAAGTCAAGTCTAGACTCAGATGATTTCACTGGTGAATTCTACCAAATGCTTAAAAATTAATACCAACCTTTCATAAACTATTCCACACAAGAGAGGAATACTTTCCACCTCATTCTGTAAAGACAGTATTTCCCCAACACCAACACCACAAGAAAATTACAGACCAGTATCCCTCATAAATACAGCTAAAGTCCTTAACAAAATACCAGCACTCTAAATCCAGCATACATAAAACCAAGTGGGATTTGTCCCAGAAATTCAAGGTTGCTTTACTATTCAAAAACCTATGCAATATACCACCATATGAGTAAAAAAGACAAAAACCACACAATCATCTCAATAGAAGCAGGAGAAACATTTGACAAAATCCAACCATTCCTGAAAAAAAACTCTCAGCAAAACAGAAGGAAGCTTCCTCAATCAGTTAAAACCCAGAGCGAACACCTCGTGGCTTAAAAAGAAGCCAGTCAATAAAGAACCACATATGTCATTTGATTCCACTGATACGAAGTGACCAGGGCTGGCAAATCCATCAAAACAGAAAGAGGATTAGTGGTTGCCAAGGGTTGAGGGGCTGGGGGACAGGGAGAAATCAGGAGTGACTGCTAACAGGTATAGGATTTCCTTTTAGAGAGATGAAAATATTCTAAGATTCGACCACTGCGATGATTGTACAACTCAATATACAAAAATCCAATCAACAGTATAGTTTAAGGGAGCAAAATTTATGGTACATATAGATCAATAAAGCCATTATAAAAAAGAATGCCTTCTTCAGATTTTGAAAATCCCTCACTACACATAACCATAGAATCATATTTACCCAAAAAGGTTTACAAGTAGTTTTAAACAGTTCTTAATACAGAAAACATAACTTACAGACTCTGTCTTAAAGACAGATTCCCACCATAGATCTACACTCCAGAGAGCTGACAGTGCGCATTCTTTACCCCCATTGCAAGACATGAAGGGCAAGCTTGCACAAAGACAAATAAGTTTCCCCTTTTATGAAAGATTAACAAATGAAAACCACCTGGAGCTGGGAGGACTAAATCCACAGCTCGCACTAGCCTGGGAGGTGGGGGTGGGGCAGTGGCGCAGGTGCTGCATTGGAGCCACAGCTCTAGACATAGCAGGACTAGGAAACTCACCTCAAGCTCTTCACTATCTTTGGGCTTCTCCTCAGAGGTCTGTTTGACAAAGTCAGGGATAAGGATCTCCAGCGTAGCCCGGGCTATGAAAAGAAAAACCCCAAGGGTGAGGGCTTGGGCCCAGCTTCCAGACTCCAGAGCAAGCCACATGCCAACTCCTGTGCAGGGCCAAGCTTCCCAGGGCTCAGAGGGAAACGAGGGCCCTGGGCAACAGCAGCGTTTCAGAGGCAGGCATAGCTTCTCCTCCTGAGCAAAGGACGCAGTGGGGCAAGTGCGAGGCTGTGGGCAGCCTCAGAAGCCACAAAAGCTATATGTTCTCTTGCCCTGAGGCGCTTGTAGCAGGCAAGGCAGGAGAGATGTTTCAGAGAAATCACGGTGGTGGCGTGCAGGGAAATGGCTCAGCAGGACCCAGGCCAAGTAGTGAGGCCAGAGGACTGAGCAGGCTGCTGTTGAGTGTGGGAGGGAAAAGCAGTGAAACCGAACAGATGTTCTTGAGAAAGCACCTGCAGGACGGAGCAGAGGGATGGCTCAGTGCTGAGCAGAGACTTCTAAATGAGCAGGCTGCCACTCACCACTGGGGTGAGGAAGTGGGGATGCTGGGGAATGCAGAGGGGTAACCTGTCCCTATAGAGTTGGAGGTGCTGCCAAGACATCCGAGTGAGTTATCTAGAGAGCAGCTGAGGTCTGAGCAGAGGAAGTGGATCCTCCCACATGGGGAGAGCACAGCCCTGCTGCCAGGACGCTTCCACTCCTACCGTGCGCCCAACTCTGTGAGCCCTCTGCCCCATGACCTTGGCAGCACTGGTTTGTTGAGCTGAAAAACCCTTTTGGCACAATCTCTCTAAAATGGACAGGAGGCCTTCCCAGAGGAGTGTAGTGTGTGAGCCCAGTACAGCCTCAGAGAGGGAAGGACAAAAAGTGACATATCTTCCCAACCATCCTCAGCATACACCACAAAAGAAAGCAACTCCAAGGTAAACTCTGAGTCCCACAAACAAAAGCACTTTTGCCACCCGAGATCTGGTAAGAACGTGATGAAGCCGTCATACTTCATGTGGGTACAGGGCAGAGCTGCTTTGGAAGACACTACAGCAGAGGCAGAAACCTTAAGAATTGAACTGTGGGCACCAAGCCTGGTGCACACCGCCAACACCCACCCTAAAATGTGCTCCACATCCAAGAAGAGGCCATGTAACCCTGACGGTGAAGCAGAATGGCTTCCCTTAACTGGAAAAGGAAAACATAGGCCTTCCCAGGGATCTGACCACTTACTTTCAGTCCCAAATCTAGAGATTGGAGGACTTACTTAGAAAATCATCCTCACACATGTCAAAACCACTCAGGAAAATCCCTCTTGGTCATCGAACATGCCCACATTTTGCTCAGTTTACACACCAACCCATAGAATGTGTGCTCACCATGACCCAGTCGGCATTGTGAGCAGTGGGGACAAGGGTAGGAGATTCTAGCCCAGCTGCCACAGAGCAGAGGTTTGAGTTCTCTAGTTTTATTTCTCACATTTTACTTCCTATTTGAGTCTTTGAGCACATACTTTTTAAAAAACCAAGTTAAAAGATTACATAAATCAAATGGCTTTTCCCCATGCCCAGCACTCCCTAGCCAAGGGGAGGGGCAGACACTGTGGGCAGCATGGGTCTCTGACATCTAAGTAGCCACATTACCAGCTTTGTTCTTCGCAAGTTTTTTGCTGCTTGCAGTTCCAGATCCATAGGTCACACCATCAATGGTCACCGAGGCACCAAAAGGTTCACTTGGGTTCTCTTAAAATTAAAATCATGGTTTTAAAAATGCTTACAAGACATTAAAAGCGTGCATATGTGCACACATACAATCTGCTAGCACCAACAGATAAGGCAGGGTTGGGGCTACTGCTGGAAGGGAGACATGGGCACTCCCTGAGGCACGGAAATAGGGCCAAGGACTAGGCAGCAGGCAGACAGCATGCCAGGAAAACTGGGAAACGGAGGACCAATAAGCTGGAAGGGAAACAGGAGGCCAGAGGCCAAGCCAACAGGCACAGGGAACAATGTCTATGAAAGATGGACAGAAGACTGTGAAGAACAGAGATGTACAGACGCAGGAAGCCAAGCAACAACATGAAAACGATGAGTGACGCCTGGGTTCAGGGTTCCACGGGGAAGATTAAACTGGTTTTCACAAAGGTGTGATGCAGATGACAACAGGAGACAGCTGGTGGGAAGTGCAAGCCTGAGGCCCCTTCACCCACCTGGGGGCAAGTGGAGACACAGTGAGAGAGCCTTTCTCAGAGCAGGGGATGAGAGGAAGGTGGGAGTGGGGGTAGTGGGAATGGTGAAAGGGGGAGGCGGGGGCATCTGCCCGCAGAAGGGGTACATGGCTGGGAAACCAACCCGCCCCTCTGCAGCACCCTTCTCCCTGCCATGCCCTTTCACTTCTCTCCCAGCAGAGTGGGGTTAACGGTCAGTTCCCACCTCCCCAGCCATGGCCCCAGTGAGGTGTAGGATTCTTCAAGGCTGAGGTGAGGGAGGTCAAACTTACCACATTCAAAGAAATTATAAACAGGGCGGACCTTGAGGACTCGCTGCATGTACTCGTGCAGGATGCAGACCTCGGACTTCCCATTAGGGTTAATGACAAACTCTGTGACAAGAAGGTCTATCTCAGCAACAGCGTGAGGACCTGTGGCAAGCTAGCTCTCAGGGCCAGCTCTCACCATCCACATTAGTGCCTCACTGAATTAGGGGCTCACCAATGTGAACGCAGTGCACCTCTGCATTCATACGATCGACATAAGCTTAGAAACAAATGCAACTCACACACACAGCATACGTTCTAAGACCATCAAGTGAAAAACAACAGGATCACCCATTTGCCGAAGAGAAAATTTACACACCCCAACTCACCTTTCTTTGTGGGTGCATCCTGCACAGACAGGGTGATGAGCTTCTGATTGGCTGGCAGGATGGGCCTCTCAGACTCGGCCTGTTTCCGTTTCATTTCTCGGTTAAACTGCCGCCGCTCGGCCCAAGTCCTGAATTTCTTCACAGTGACTTGCTCAAAGTCAAAACGCTTTTCCAGGTAGTTCCGAAATTCCTCAAGATCTGTGTGGATTTACCACAGAACAAAACTGCTAACTTCTAACCCAAGAGTCATGATTCCTCCGTCCAGTGAGTAGGATGGTGCTAGGCTGCCCATCAAACAGGTCCTGCCATGCCATTCCCCATTCCCCTTTCCCTTTTCCTTCTGAAGGGCAAAGAAAGCAAAGAATCAGGTCCTTTTATGTTTTCTTTCTTTTAAGATTTTACTTATCTATTTGAGAGAGAGAGAGACTGCGCAAGTGAGAAGAGCACAAGTGTGGGAGAGGGGTAGAAGGAGAGGGAGGAGAGGAGAAATATGGGGCTCGATCCCAGCACCCTGCGATCATGACCTGAGCCTCAGGCAGACTCGTAACCAACGGAGCTACCCAGGCACCCCTGAATCAGGTCCTGTCACTCAAATTACTCAGGAAAATCCCATATGGGCAAAGTTCTGAGATGCTCTTTTAGTCTATTTGGAACAAGAAGAAAAAAAGCTTTAAAAACAACAACAACAACAACAAACCAGCTGGCCTTCAAGACTTTTCTTCCCATATCAAAACAAGTACCACAGCAGCTGAAGCACTGCGCACCTTGCACTCTCCCCTCCAACCACCCTGGCTGCTCGCACACTCAGCAACACACCCAGGCAGCTGCGGCCCTGGCATGCCTCTCCCCACACAGGTCCTACTGGTCCTACTGATCACCACCCACCCCACTCAGTGACGTTCCCAGGGGCCCCCTGCTTTTACTGTTGTACCCACTACCTCTCTCTCTCTCTCTCAAGATATCCTAGAGGCTCACATCACCCTCACTGGTTTCTTACTCAAGTGTAAGCCCTGAGGCAGGGACTCTTGGGCCTCACACTCAGCCCTAAAGAACAATACGTGCAGAAGCAGAGGGAGGAGTTCCACATGCAAGACAGAAATACATGGTTAAAGCGCTGGGCTGTGAAACAATATACCTGCACCCACTAGATTACACCCCTAAACCACGTATTTCTTTACACGTGAACACAAGGAAGGAAGTCTGGAAACAAGTCCAAGTGGTCACCTCTCCCACGGGACTAAAATCAGATGCGAAAACAGGTGTTTTCCGAAAAGAACAAATCCAGGTGTCGTGTGCGTAAAAAGATGGATTTGAAGAAAGAAACCATTATGTTGAGGTCTTAAAGCATAAGCTCCTGTCCAGCTGGGTCCTGAGAAAAGCCCTGATATAGACAGAAGACAGGGGAAGCTGACATGGTGGGGAGGAAGGCAAAAGGCACGCAGGTCAGGGGGAGAAGGCAGTCAGTGCACAGGAGAAGCTGGGGGCCAGTGACACACCCTGCCTTTCCCCAGATGCTTAAGGCTCCAACTGGCCCTCTCCACCAAGGCCACCCCTCCCTCAGCAGTGGTGCCTCCCCCCAGCCCCCACTCTGCCTTAGCTTTTCTAGGCTCCTCAAACCTAAGAGTTACAAGAAAGGCTGGGCAACAATACTCAGACAATATCTAAATAACAATAACCAAAAACCCTAAAAACACCAAGTCCTCTTTGAAAGAGATTTAGCAGGTGAGCTGAGACGTCTGCCACCATTGTAGAAACAGTTAAGACTTGCATGGGTAGGCCTAAGCTAAAAAACACAGAAGAAAGAAGAGAAACACTGACACAGAGCCAAAAGCCATCATGGGGTTGAAGAGGGGGAACATCCACAGAATAGTGGCTATCTGTCAGTACTAAATCTGTAGATTGAAGAAGTTCATTGTGAGTGTATCAGGAGAGATCAAAATGACACCATGTGAGCACGTGCTATTGAAAAATCAGGATTTCAGGAAAGGTCACCAGAGAAAAAGGACAGTCCATACTGACAGCAGCCATGTCCATGGCAGCACCCATGTGGGGTCCGCAGACCAAGATAGGTCCTAAATCATGGAGACAGGCATTTCCCACCATGTAAGAATGGAGAGAGGTCCCCAGAAGTCCCTTCCTCATTGGAAAAAGCAGTACAGGTGGCCTTCAGCAGGAGGAATGTGACCCTAAGGAAGGCGTGGAGTGCAGCCATATCCCTGCAGATGGATCCGAGCCAGCAAGGAAGGAAAGAAAGTTCACCCCAGAAACTTACCAACTGATTCGTCTTTGCACACCTCAACCTTGGCCTTCACCTGCCCCAGGGCCCCAGGGGCAGCCTCAGCCCCCAGTGTGTCCTTCTCATCTAGGGCCCCCGAGTCAGCTCCTATGGAGTCGGGCTCTTCCAGGGGGAACTCCAACTCTGCAGATCGGCTCAGGGGCTTGACAGGGGACACTTCCCCACTGGGGGCGAGCTCACTGTTTTGCTCTCTTTCCTCATTGTCCTTCATTTTCTTGTAATGCAGACATGGAATGCTGCTCAGAGGAGGATCATGTTTCTGTGGATAGTGAAATTGCAACACAGATTACAAGGATGACCCCCGAGTTCCGAACATCTGAAGACTTCCACTTGCCTCTTCCTGGCTACCATGCAAACACAGCACGTGCATATTCAGTCAGCAAACTTACAAGACTAAATTCATGACTGATGCATCCCCTACCCGTATGCTTCCCGTTCCCAGGAAGTACGGCCTGGACCAGGTGACCACCCGAGACTCTCTGTGTAGGTACACTGGGATTCCGGAGTTATGGAATGTCATGATCCACCCATCGGGCAATGGTTCTGTAGGAGGACGGCCACGACCTGCACGGAAGACAAGAGAATTCCACATTCACTTCAAAAACACTTGGGAGTTATAGAGATGGCTTCAAAATTATGACCCAAGGCAGATAAAAATAGCAGAGTCAACTGAGGATAGAAAAGAACGTCTAAAGAACTAGGGGAGGGCGCCTGGGTGGCTCAGTGGGTTAAGCCGCTGCCTTCGGCTCAGGTCATGATCTCAGGGTCCTGGGATTGAGTCCCGCATCGGGCTCTCTGCTCGGTGGGGAGCCTGCTTCCTCCTCTCTCTGTCTGCCTCTCTGCCTACTTGTGATCTCTCTCTGTCAAATAAATAAATAAAATCTTTAAAAAAAAAAAAAAGAACTAGGGGAGTGGGGAGTACCCCACCCCCCCCACCAGACAGAGCCTACCCAGCCCTGCCTGCCCACTCAGCACCACCCATGCATGAACTCTGTTCTCAATGCTGTGCTTGTTTATATGGCTCCAATCCAGAGAATCTAAGTCCCTCCTCAACCAGGAAGCTGTCTGCCTTGTTCACTGCTGTCCTCTTGGGCCTAGAACAGCACGTGGTACATGAAGGAGCCTGGGACGAGGTTCTGCAAGACGCAAGTCCTGACCTCAGCTGCTGTCTGCAAGCTGTGGGAACCATGGTCCTCAATCCCTCATTGCCTGCCTTGGCTGTGGCCAGAGGCGCCCCAGGGGCTGAGTAAGCTTTGCTAATCTATTGCATGCCTGCTGACCACTGCTCCCATGACTCGAGAGCAAGTGTTCCTTGTACCTGAGCTGCACACTCTCACCGGCAAATGAAACACTACTTCCAATTCATTCATTTTTTAAAAATTAAATTTAATTTTTTAAAAAGATTTTATTTATTTATTTTACAGAGAGAGAAATCACAAGTAGGCAGAGAGGCACGCAGGGTGTGGGTGGGGGTGAGAGTGGGAATGCAGACACCCCGCTGAGCAGAGAGCCTGATGCAGGGCTCCATTTCAGGATCCTGAGATCATGACATGAGCCAAAGGCAGAGGCTTAACCCACTGAGCCAACCAGGTGCCCTCAATTCATACGTTTCTAAATCAGTTTTAAAAACACTACTCCCAATCCCTTCTTTGCTTTACAGACAGTCACAGAAAAAAGCTCAAGACATATCACACACTTGATATCTGCCACTGACAGGCCCAGTGACTAGGAAAAGTACAGACTTTACTGAAATTTATAGGAACTAGGAGCAAGTAATTTAGGAACAAAAGAAAAAAACAAATGAAAACTTAAAAACAGAGACATAATGAAATGGCATGAAGAACTCTCACGGACAAGGGAGTAGCCATCCCCGTGCCAGGTCCCCAGCCAGCAATGTTAAGCCCTGGCCTGATATCAGAACGTAACAATACTGGCTTGATAGCTAGCTGATACCAGGATGGCCCACAGGAGGGAGCACTACAGGTCAGAGGTGCAGAGACACTGTTAGGCACTCTCCCCTACCCAGGCTAGAGCCAAGGAGCTGCCTTACACCAGCTTTGGGCTGAGTCAGGACAAAGAGAGACAAACAAAATTCCAGCAAAGTACAATAAGGGACACAGATCCTACTCATTTGTGACAAGTAGCAGTGATAAAATTGGCCCAGTCGTTTGAAGAGTTCACGTGCAGCTTACACACAGCCTGTGAGTGTGAGGCCCATGCTGCAGCTCCTGGAAGGCAGCACTGTTGGGCAGGCTGCCAGGCAGGTGAGGTGGAGCAGAAGGCTGCAGAGGGAAAGGCACAGCAGTGCCCCGTGCAGGCAGGTCCAGTGGCAAGCCTGCAGTCATGGCCAGCACTGTGAACCTAAACCAGACCGCTCATAACAGACAGGGCTTTGTGGCGCCCGGCACACCCAACCCATCCACTCTGCTGTGGAAGACTGCACCCCACCTACACCTCGTTTCCCTCCCATCACGCTTGGCCACCTTCTGCACCCCAGTCCTCAGCCTAAGGTCTCAACTGTGCTCCCGAGTCCCCATGCATCTTCTGTTCAGTCTCGTCGCAAGGCCCAATGCCCAAGCCCCCCAGGCAACTCCAGGCCGACTGCTCCCCCCAACCCCAAATCCAAGTGCACTTTTGGAACACCTTTACCCCTACCATAGGAGCTCCGACCCTGGCCACCTAAAGCACACACACCAGGCTGCAGCCATACGAGCTATGCTTTTAGACAAAAACTGTTTAACAACACCAGCCTGCTTCTAGAGGCTTCTCCTGACACTTGGCATTGAATCCAGAACCCACACTGCAACCATCACCTGCCACAGTGCTGCACCCACCTCTGGCCTTGGCCTCACATCCCCAGTTGTCCATCTTCTCATCTCCCAGCAACAACACCATCACCAACTCCTCACCCCATCAGAAGTGCCCCCCCATTCCCCTGCACAACACCAGCTACTCCGGTGTGCAACCACAGTGGACACCACAATCTGTAACCAGGTCATCGTGCATCTGGTGCACCCCCCCGTGTCTTGTCTGTTTCCCCTCATCACACGTGCCTGTCCTCCCTCAAACATGTGCCCACTGCTCAGACCACTGCCTGGCACCCAAGGGCTCTCTAACCAGCACTTCTGCCACCCCACGAACACATGACTTTCTACCTGGCTGACTTACTTTTTAGCACAGTTTTAATCTTGGTCATCATTGGCTGCACACTTGTCTCTCCATCAGATGGATGGTCACTGTCTCCTCCGTACTTCTCCTCCATTCTTCTCTTTTTGGGAGCACAAAGACCCTCTTCCAGCAGAGCATCAACATCGTTGTCAAAATCATCCTGCAAAACATGCTGTTCAGACACCAGGGCCCCCAGAGCCTGTGTTCCTGTACCGTAGGCAAGCTCAACAGCATTAGTGAGAACAGACACAGAAACGAGGCACTCTCAAGTGGGGGCCTAGGTATGCCTTTATGTTGCGTGATTATCTGAAAAACAAACAGGAAAAAACTGAAAACTGCAACCAACACACTTGACACTTGGCATAGGTGCACACGCCATCAGCAGCACCTTCCAACTCAGGCTGCATAAAGGGTACAAAGTCGACTGCTCAGCCAGTTTTATATCCAAGTTTTAAAACTTGGATTTCTTACAGTTTTTTTCTTTTCCACATTAACATTATTCCACCTCATATGGGTTTTTTTTTTCCTCTGTAACATCAGCTTTCAAAAGATGATGCAGTTCCCAACACTTCTTTGGGTTTTGCTAAGAGTGCTCCAAAGGAGGGGTCGCCAACATACCTCATAGGAGAAGTTCAAGGCCTCTTCATCCACTCTGTCTCTCTGCACGATTGCTTTAGCCGTGAACCCGCCTGCTCCTTCTTCATCTAGCTCCAAATTGTCAGTAAAATCTTCTAACTCATCGAGCACTGCGTACTCCACTCTCTTTTCCTGATCCAGCTCATTCTCCTCATCCTTCTTATCAGCACTCTCACCCCCTATACCTACCCCATTCCCAACACTCCCGCCAAAGGGACAAGCATGCACGTCTCCACTGACAGGGCTAAGGGCCAGACCGCACTCTGCACGAGTGTCGCGCTCCACTCCTGTGTACAGCACCTTCCTGTCCTTACTCCTGCAGCTCTCGGTAAAGCTCACGCTAATCTTTACATCCTTAAGCAACTTAAGGTCAGGGGAGAACTTCCGGACCGCAGGTGCGTGCCGGGCGGTGCGCGGGCTGTGGCCACTACAGTTCGGGTCTATGAGGAGGCGGGCCTTAGAGAAGGATCCTTTGGAGAGAAGAGAAGCTCCGTAGAAGTTGAGCGGGTCCTCAGCAGGGGGTTCGGCCTGTCCATCACCACCAGAGCCAACGTCCATTACCTCTGCATCACTGGACGTTTGCAGGGGAGGTGGTGGAGACTGTTCACGGGGCAGCGCTTGGAGGGGGCAAGCTCGGTTCTCCATCACCGCTCCTCCTGCGGGCTCACGCGGGAGAGGAGAGGGACTCTCATATGTCTCCATAGTAAAAGTGGTTAAGACTATTTTAAAAGACCAGAGTTTTAAAAAACCTTACATAAATCTATACAGCTAACATGCACAAGTCCGTTGAGACCCGGGTGCCGTCCTGCCCGCGCTGCACACGCTGGCGCCTTAGTCAAGCTGGCCACATTGCTCTTTTCATTAATGTAGACAGCTTTTAGAACCACTGCCTCAATTATTGGAAATCACAATGCACTCAGCTTAAATGACTGACGACTAAGTGAGTCTGTCTTCATGCCAAAGTGGCACCTTTCTTCTTCCACCTGCAAAGAGATTTAAAAACATCGTCACAAAATGACAGAAACCTTCTGCTTCCCTGGTACTGAGAGTCAAGTGCTATTAACAGTGTAGTAAAGAATGTGAAATGCTATTGCCTTAGAGAACCTTCTAGGCTTTAAAACAACTGCTCTACATTCTTCCTTCAGAACCTAAATTATAATGTAAGTGCAAAATTAAATATCTTAATTGTCCACTGTAATTCCTACTTCAAAAGCAAAAAAAACAGTATTAATATTAAGGCTCAAAAAAAAATTTTTTTTTAAACTAGGTTAAGCTTCACCGCAGCATTCCCCTAACTCAGTTTAATAGGTAAGCAAGCTCGCGGTGCAAGGTTGCCCTTTCCAGAAACCACATAAGGTGTGTGGCCTCCCTCTGGCCATCAGAGTGATATGGATCCACTCACCTGCTAGGGCTGGGTCAGTCAGAGGGCGAGGGCGAGTGCGAGACCCTCAGCTCAACTCTGCGGCACTAGGGCCTCAGAGGTACGGCCAGGCGCTCTGCCACCCAGGGACCCCAGGGCTCTCCTGGGCCCACAAGGTGGCAGGTGGACCGAGACAGTGATGCAGCGTGCTGAGGTCGCCAGAGGTGGCATGGTTCTGTTCCCAGTAGAGGAGGGGGTGGTGGCTGTGGGGAAGGGAACCTGGCCAGGCTTGGTGGGGGGAGACTCAGGAGACAGCTGGAGCCAAGGCACAGGAAGCCCTGGGTGCCATCCGGAACCTGGCTCCCTCCTGGGGAGGAGCCACCAAGGGTGAAGTGATTCTCATGCCACAATTCAGCCCCTATTTGAAAAGGGAAACTGACAGCTGTGCCAGGCCCAGTGCCTATGCCCAAGGCATAGAGGGCAGTCAGTCCTCCGGGCCAGTGCACAAAGGTATGAAAGAGGCTCTGTTAACGGGGCTGGAGCCCTCAAGAACAGTGAAGACACAGAACTGACCACACTGCTGACCGGGTAGAGGTGGAGAGCAGAGACAAGAGGGAACTGAAGGCGAATGAGACTTCTCCTCTGGAGGGACACACGTGTTCCAGCATTCAGGCAGGAGCCTGCAGAGGAGAATGGATGGAGCCTCCAAGCAGATCTGTCCATTAGGTGCTGAGGCCACAGCTCTGGAGCCGTGACTGACCCCGAAACAGAAGCCCAGAATGTATCAGCAAGGTGACAGTCACCAAAACCACAGGAGAGAGGCTGCCCAGAGAGGCAACACAGACCAAGAAGAGGGTTGAGGATGCAACTCTGGGAAGCTTCCCTTCAGAGAAAGGACTACAAAAGGGATGATGTGAAAAGGCAGGTCAGAGGAACAATCCAAAAACCCAGAGGTCTGCAGGGGGGCTGGGCATCAAATCAGGAGAAGCACGTGCAGATGCAAATGTGTATGCGCACACACTCCCACACCATGCAAACACACACACAGACACGAACATGCCATGCACACGGATGCAGATATGCACATGCATGCCCATGCCCACATAGGGCAGGCTTGACTGGCTGCATGGACAGAACAGAAGACAGCAGATATCACACACTTAAGTTTACAGTGAAGAAGTAGTGCATGATGGTTGTACTTTCAAGGAGACACAACATAAACACCAGAGGCTTACTCAGATTTAATTAATTCATTCTACCAATATTCATTCACTGGCTTTCTACATGTACCACCATGAACAAGAGACAAGGTTCCCACCACCTGGACACAGCTGGAAGGGCAATGACCACTAAGCTGTCACTCTATTTCCGAGATTCTAAAATGTCCTTACATTTCTGAATTCAGTGGGAATTTTACCACAATACTTCCCCCAAACGTATATCTGTCAAAGGTGCTAAAGATCAAGGGAATAAAGCATACAGATAACAAGACTCAGAACTGAGGTAAACGCTAAGGAGGCTGCAGCTGAACAGGCATGAGGAGAACTGAGCAAAATAAGGCCAGTTTCCTGGCAACCAACAAATATCATTTCAGAGAAGGACAGACAGGTCAGCATGTACAGTGCTACAGAACACAGATAAAAATCAGGACCAAACCTCTCGGCTTCTGGTAGGTCTGTGGAAACACTACCAAGAGCCAATCTGTGATTCTGAGAGCTGAAAAGGAGGGGAGAACTGAAAACAAACAGTGGTACAGGATGGGGACACCTGCTACCATGTTAAAAAACCAAGCAGCTGCCATCACCAAAGCACAAAGCAAAGATGATAATGACAACAAAGCAGGGAGGCCTAGAAGAGGTGAGGGGGTGGGGTCAGGGAGCTGTAGAGAAAAAAAAAAGTGTTCCTTCTCCCTGGGAGGTCAGGAAAGGCTGACCAGCCCCAGGCGGCAGCAACTCAAGGTTCAGAACTTAACAGTAAGGCAGTCCCGGACAAGTTCCCTACTTTCCCCTGTAAGCTTGCTCTCCTCATTCAACAAGTTTGCTGAACGCTTTCTATATGGCCCATGTGCCATTCTAGATGCTAAGGACACAAAACAGACAAAATCCCTACCTCACAGAGCTCACTTTTTAGAAAGAGAGATGAAGAAACAACTAAGAAAAGCTAAGAAGTATCAAGAAAAAACAAAACAAGGAGTTGGGGGTGGGGGCACAACTTCAGAAAGGACAAACAGCAAAGACTACACAGTCAGAGACCACCTGAAAGCAGAAGAGAGTGAACTAGGTGGGTAAGAGGATATTTTCCAGATAACAGAAGAGGAAAGGACTGGGGTAGAAGTGCAGTGCAGCAGGTGAAAGCAGCATGCTAAGGGCAACTGAGACCAGGCTCTTATCTTAAGAGATGGGCCACTGGACAGGAGGGTCTAAGCACTGAGGTTGCAGGATCGAGGGACGCAGAGGCAACCAACCCCTTAGGCAGGCCCTGCTCTAAGAGGTGCGTTTTCACTCACCAGTTCTCAGGCACTAAGAGAAAGGTTAAGGACAGAAAGGTTAAGCAACTTGCTCAAAGTCACACTGCTAGAAAGCAGTGTGGTAAAGCCGCTTTACCACCAGGCAAACTGGCTCCCCTCCTAACTTCCTTGGTTTTACACTATCTTACAGTTCAAAAGAATCCTTCTGTGTCCAGAAAAACTTTCATGGGTGAGTGGGGGGGAGGGGCAGGGATGAGAGCAAAGAGAAGAATTAAAAGGCTCACCAGGCAGTTCAGAATAGCACATTAAGCTGGAGGTGGTAAGAAACGGTCCTGAGTGTTGTATGGAGGCCTAAGAGAAAAATCCAGGTGACTCTACGGTCATGAATGGAGCTGTTATGCATTGAGGTGGTGAAGGCAGCATGGGAAGTGTTGTGGAGTGGGTGAAAATAAGGATTTAGGTTTGGCCATGGTTACTTGGCATCAAAGTAACATATGGAGATCCTGAAGAGACAGCAGCTCAGAAGAGAGGTCAGGGCTAGAGAAGGCGATGGGAGATGTCATGTCAAACAGAGAGGGCATTAAAGCCGGGAAGCTAGCTAAGACCACCAAAGGGGGAAGGGCAGCTACTAAGAGGGACCAAGACCAGGCAATCCGGTAAGATTCATGTTTTCTACTACCAAGGTCATGGGCAGATTATAAAACTATCCCCAGGAAGTGCCCTACAGAGTGCCTGGCCATAAAGGGCTCAAAGAGTGACTCTTCTACCATCAGCCTCACTGCTGCTGCAGCTGATTGAACACATGGATGCAAACCTTGCTTGCCAAGTGAACCATAAGCCAGCAGCAGACTCGCAGCAGGCTCCCTGGATCCCTGGCACATGGGGTAAAACCAATAGGCTTGGACAGCGCCCTTCACAGAAGTCCACTTGCTGAGCTGGCATTGGGGCGCTGGCTGTCATGTCCAGTGCTGGGGCTGGTGCCTTTCCGTCAAGCCTCTCACACTGCAGCCTCCCGCCCAACCCAGCAGCAGTATGACCTCATCCATTCCTTTTGTCATCCTCTAACAGGCCTCACATCCTGTACTCACAGGCGCACTCCAGACTATCCATTCACTCCCTTTGGTGAGTGATAGCCTGCGGCAGAATTTGAGCCACTGTGCGTGAGGCCTCGGACTGGGAGTCCAGGCTTCGACCAGGAAACAGAGGGTCTCCGCCTGCTGGTTGGCCTCAGAGTCACCAGCCCTAGCCTGGACTGACGTGCATCAGGTATCAAGGTACATGCAAGCATGCACAACAGCAAATCAAATTCCTACCATGAGCAACCCAAGTCCATCGAATGATACTTGACAGGTATCACTATCAACAGGTTGTCACCTTCCATTTATTTCTACCACGACCATTGTTACAACAAAACCACATTCCGCCTATCTAAGTGACACTCGGTCCACGAGCATTTGGAGAAGAAAAAGACTTAGGCGACTTCTCAGATTTCCCAAACTGTTACACCCGGCAGGATCCTGGGCGAGCACTAACCGGGTTCGTACCTTTCCCGCCTGAAAGCGACGCTACGACTTCGAGCCCCCAGAACGAGGAACCTCTTTACATTCGGGCTTTGCCCGGGCAGAAAGCGACCCGCGTCGGCGCCACCTGGGCCTGGGGCTCGCCCCCGCCCCACCCCCACCCCGCCACGGCGGGACCCCCGCCCCGCGTCCTCCGAGGCCCGCGGCCATGATGCTTCACAAAGGCCGGGTCTCCGCGTGGCTGCCCCGCCTCGCGCCCTCCCGCTCCGCCCCACCCCGCCGTTCGGCCCGGGAAGGAGGGAGGGGAAGGGCGCGCCCTCGCGCAGGCCGCAGCGCCCGCCCGCGGGGCGCCCCTCGCGCCCCGCACCTACCTCCGGCGCCCGCGGCGTGCCCGAGCTGCCCGCAGCTCGACCAAGGGAGGGAGACCCTCACGGCCTGACCGCCACGGCCGCCGCTGCCGCCATCTAGAAAGGCCTCCTAAGCTCTCTCTCCGGACCGCGGACCCGCCTGCCGCGCGGGGCGAGCGGAGGGCGGGCCTTGGAGACTCGTGGCCAATCCCAGCACGCGGGCGCCCCGCATTGGGGGAATCGCGGAGCGGGCTGCAGAGGCCGCCAATTGGCAGCGCGTGGCGCTCGCGGCCACGGCACGCCGCCCAATAGCGCGACCGCGTGGGCGGGACCAGGAGCTCGGGCCGCGGCCGCGCTAACGGTCGCCCCCGGGGCGGGGCCCGCCGCGCGGAGGGCGGCGGCCGCGAGGAGCGCCGGGAACGGGGAGCGCAGGGGATGCCGGGAACAGGAGAGCGCGGGAAGCGCAGGGAGCCGGCGGCGCGGGGAACGCCGGGAGCAGAGGGCGTGTGCGTGGTTTACGTAGTGCGGGCGGGACCGTAGGCACACAAGTCAGTACGTTTCCAATTAAAAGCATTAGCATAATCAATGGAAAAAAAGGACAAATACGCTAAACTGTCCGGCATTTTTCCACTTGCTAATGCCATTTCAGTAACCTCGGAAAAGGGAGGGTATGGGTAAACGGAGAAGAGAGAGCTCTTCCTTAGCCAGAACTCCAGTGAATAAATGTGGAAGGAATAATGGAAGTAGGAAATCTCCGTTTTGGCAGCCAGCACAAACCTACTGCGGACAACAATAACGGATGCTAAAAAATAGGGGGCAGAAGTATGAGAACTGATAGCGGGTTTTTTTTATTGCTTTACAGAGTTGCAAAATTTCTCCCCAAGACACTAATGTCAAACCTAAAATAGTAACTAAAGTGGAGAAAAACCTGAGAGACAACCAGGTAGCCAAGTGATCGAAGTCACCAACAAATGTACACACATCCAAACATCAAATTTATACCCTGAAGGTGTTCGTTGTATAGTAAACTAACGATACTGATGAAGTTCTAGAACCTAGGTGAGGTTTGGTGGGCTGAGGTCCAGAGCCGATGACCAAGAAAGACATCTTTGGTGCAAAATGGTGGGGACAGGACCCGTGGGCAGGAAGAGCTGCTGCCCCGGGTTGTGAGGGGTAGCAGGTTATGTACCCTGCAGTTGGGGGAAGGTGAGGGGAAGGGAGGTTTCAGTGGAGTTTTCATATGCTAAAGAGGGTCTACAAGGTGCCAGAATGTCCCAAGCCTACCGGAGGCCTTGCCCTTGCGGCTGGATCAATGTTGTCTTTAGACCAGCCATTAACATTAAGATAGTTGGGAGACTTTTTGGTGGGGTGTCACAATCCTGCTATCAATCGCCTTTGTTAGTGAGATTTAGGACATTTGTAAACCACGGGAGACTCCTGTCTAGCAGGATTGTGAGCTCTGCAAGTTAACTATTTGCTTATTGTTCAAGGCATTCACGGCTGCCTGAGGGATGCTACACTTATGACAGAGGGGGAGCGGATGGAGAGGGGGGTGCAAGACGCCAGCTTTTGCTTTGTCTTCAGCCAGCCTCAAGCTCCCTCATCATTACCTCAATAAAAATGAAGACAAAAGTCAGCACCAGAAAAGGGACATATTGTGGCCCTCCTGAGAGGGACATGCATCACTTGTTGGTATTTCTAACCAAAAGGCAAAACCTGAAAGATTAGACGAACCCAAATGAGGGGCATTCGAACAAAAAACTGGCAGGTGCTTTTCAAGTGTCAAGATCATTCAAGTCAAAGATAAACTAAGGACCTGTCTTCAATTACAGGAGACACAAGTAAGTGTGAGGTGGGATCTGGACCCTGTATTGGAACCTGGCTCAGGAAAGAGAAGTAGGACAACTGGCAAAATTCAAATCAGGTTTGTAAATTAGCTGGTAGTAGTATCAGTGCGAATTTCCTGGTTGTAATCGTTTTACTGTTGTTAGATGTAGGGTAGGGTGTTAACATTTGGGGGAACTGGGTGACAAGTTTTTAGTAAGTTGAAATCATTTCAAAATGAAAATGAAAAGATTAAAAAAGGCGGGGAGAGAGAATGTTCCTAGTTGAGGAAGGTAGAGGCCTATCCAGGCCCTTCCCTCCCTTTCTGCCCCTTTCTGTTCACCCAGTTACCCCAGTGGTCAGCACCAGGCAATTCACAATAAAAATATGACCAAGCCCCATGAGGTTCTAGTTCCTGGACTTGGCCAGGGGAGGCCAGTCTCCCAGTGGCTGGGCCAACTGCTTTCCTTGGTCAGAGCTCATGGGAACCCTTGGCATGCCACCATCCAGCCTTAGTGAACTCTCCACACTTTGTTGCTTGGTGAGTTGCCTCAGACTTGAGACCTCACACCAACACACTACAGCTGGCTTCCCACATGGCTTTCCCACACGACCTCCCTACAGTTCCCATCTGACTCCAGCCTTAGGTGGATGCCTAGAAGCTGGAGCTCTAGCCCAAACTGAGGGGAAAACTTTTCCCTCTGGTTCCTAGTTTTCCACTTGAGCCCAGCTCACCCATGAGCCAGGTCTCTGCTAAAGGGCCTGGATGATGCTAACTGCTGGAAGATGAGACCAAAAGATAAGGTGTTGGTGGTGGGGTGGGGTGGGGAGGGAGGTGTCTCTGCAGGCCAAAGGCAGGGATCTCAGGCCTGCCAAGACACGCCTCAAGGCCAGGCTGCATTCCTGAGATGGTCTTGTTTACTCAGACTTGGCTTCCATATCAAGTCATTTCCACACCTCTTGCCTCCATGCCAACACGCTTCAACTGGCTGACTTAGAGCCAGAGAGCAGAAGCAGTTCATCTAGGAAGGGGCATCTGAAAAGGAGGTAAATTCCCCCTCCATCTGGGAAAAGAGGACCATGTTGGGGACTCACGGATCCAACACATCTGATGACTAGCTAAGCCATGCCAAGGTCAGATCCAGCCCTTCCTGTGTGGCATGTCAAAAGCACTTCTAGGGGCGCCTGGGTGGCTCAGTCCTTAAGCGTCTGCCTTTGGCTCAGGTCATGATCCCAGGGTTCTGGGATTGAGCCCCATATCAGGTTTCCTGCTTGGCAGAAAGCCTGCTTCTCCCTCTCCCACTCCTCCTGCTCGTCTTCCTGCTCTCTCTTCTCTCTCTTGCTGTCAAATAAATAAATAAAATCTAAAAAAAAAAAAAAAAAAAAAAGCACTTCTAGAACATGCAGCTTCCCAAGGTCCCTTCTAACCACACAAAGGTTCTTACTTCAAGGCCTAAATAAATGGGGGCTTGGGAAGTGCCAGCAGGGTCATTTTTGGTTCAAATGTCTACCTAGCCTGGGCATCAGGATGGCCTTGCTTTCCTAAAGCTCTTGTTCTGACAGGGAGACACACAAGAAACAATCAAGCAAAACACATAGCACATCACCACGCTAACTGCTATAGAAAATAGAGCAGGGACCAAGGCAGGGCTGACTGCAGCTTCAGATAGGATGCCTCCCCCAAGACTTTACCAAAGAGCTGCAGGATGTGAGGGAGAATGTGGTTTCAGTATTTGGGGGAAATAGTTCTTCAACCAGAAGGGACAGCAAGTGCCAAGGCCCTGGGGCAGAAGCTGTGCAGAAAGTACAACCAAGGGCAATGGCAGAGGCAAGATAAATGACACGATGGGGGCGGTGCAGGGCAGCAAGTGAAACCAACATAGGAGGACCATGAGTCTTCAAGGGGAAGAAACCCCAAGACAGGCCTTATCCTCATCCTGCTCCTTCCTGGCCCAAAGGCTCTGCCTCCCTATGTCCCCAGGGACTGAGACACTGTTATGGCAGCTCCTCAAGCCTCAATTTCCTCATCTGTAAAATGAAGGTCACAAATGTATTAGTTTGCTAGAGCTGCCATAACAGAGTACCACAAATGAGTGGCTTAAACCACAGAAATTTATTGTCTCACAGTTCTGGAGGCCAGAAGTTTGAGATCAAAGAGCCATCAAAAAGCCATGCTCCCTCTAAAGGCAAACAGAGAAGGATCTGTTCCCAGTCTCTCTCAGCTTCTGGTAGCTTCTTGGCATGGGAGAGCATAGCTCCAGTCCTTATAGGCATTCCTGCCTGCCTGCATGTCTGTCCCCATGTCCAAATTTTCCCTTTTTTATAAGGACATCAGTCATACTTGATTAGAGCCCACTCTAATGACTTCATTTTATCTTGATTACTTCTGTAAAGACCCTAAGGTAACATTTTGAGATACAGGGGCTAGGGCCAACAGATCTTTTGGGGGGCACACAACTTAACACATAATAGAATTACATCTTGGGCTGCCGCTTCTTCAGGGGGCTCAGGCACTTGGGGAGCCCAGGGTAGTTGAGGGTTGGGGTATCCCTATACAGGCCCTGTCCCTGGGGTAGAGAAAAACATCAGATGGCTTTGCACCTGCCTAGTGGTGCCCCATGAGGGCAGACATGCTGGCCAGGGTGGGTGCCCATGGGATACTGAGGCATCAGCAGTGCCTGGGCTGACAGCCTGGCTCCGTGTGGCTCAGCCAACAAGTGTTTGCCCCTGGGCCTGGGGGTGTGGGCTATGCCACCACTAAGGGGCCCATTCAAATCTGACCATGATCAAGCACTTTTCCTCTGAGTTCAAAGTGAGCCAAGGAGAGCATCAGGCCCCTGAGGGGTGCTCAGGGTGAAGAGAGGGAAGGGTTGAAAACGCAAGTGGGGCCAGGTACAGGTCCACACCCCACCCCAAGCTCTCATTGGCTCTACGAAGGCCAAGTTGGGGGGCCAGCTTCAAAGGCCGATGGAAGCCTGGGTCTCAGCACTGGACACACATGGAACCCCTTGATGCTCAGTCTGGGCTAGTGACAGGAACTCCTGGCTGCTTGCCACAAACCAGGGTCTTAAGGTTGAGACAGACTTCACTTGCCCCCTTGCCCCAAAACCCATCAATTCCTACCATCCCCTGGCCTCTAGAGTCTACCCCAAGTGTAGGCCTGACCACACCATTCCATGGGGTGGTCCCCAAGGGCTCCCAACTATACCCAGATGAGTCCCTGGCCCCTCAGCCCAGCTCAGGAGGCCCTGTAACTGCCACCCACCATGTCCCATGCATACAGGCTCTCTCCAACCCCAGCCTCTGCCCAAGGACAAACGGATAGACAGGCCAGTGGCCCCTCAGGTTTCCATCATGGTGCTCAGGGACCCATGAGCAAAAGAAGAAAGTGAGAAGAGGCTTGTTCTGGTGGGTGCGCCTTGGGAGTTCCTGTAGACCAAGAAAGCAGCCCTACTGAGCCTTTGCACGGTTGTCCCCCATCACACAAGGACCTGAAATGCATTGACTCACCACAGCCTCAGAATTTTATTATCACGGTCGCACGTTCAAGTACAGATTCCTATGAAGTCTGACTCCCCAAGAAGGGAAACAGCAAGGGTTGGCTGTGTCCCCTCATTGAGAGGGCCTTCCCAAGACCCATGACCCCCAGTGGGCAGGTAGGTGCCTGAGAGCCTACCAAGGTGCTCCAGCATACACAGGACCTCTGGTGCTTCAGGCAGGACCACCCTCCTCTCCCGACAGGACTACCCCATGCACACAGGAGACCACCCCCACCCAGGGCACAAAAGACCACCAACCAGCCTGTGCTTCTATGACAGTGGGTTTTCGTGGGGTTCTTGTCATCCTTCAGCCCCCTCTCCAAGAGCAAGTCTAACTGTCCAGAAGTAGACCACGCCTAGGAGAAAGGGAGCCACTTTTAAACACAAGTCTACACCCTGTTGTTTTGATCAAAGCAAAGACCCACTGGCCGGCAGTGCCTGCAGATGTGAGAGGCACATCTCTGTCTGTCTGGCATGCATATGTGTGTACGCTAGGATCGGTGTGTGTGTTTGAGCATGCGTGTGCCCATCTATTACCTGTATATGTGTGTACTGTGCCCATGCACCCGCAGGTGTGCATGGAAGCATGTGCCTTGAGTTTGTGCCTCTATGCTTGGACAGGGTGCAGGCCCAGTTGCCTTCACACACACACAGCACACCTGGGCCTACCCCAGGCCTGGCTGTGGGACTCTTGTCACTCCCACCGGCATAAGGGCAGACCCTAAGCTGGACACACGGACACGGACAGGTCACAGAAACACCAGAGGGCCCTGGTCCTGCCCAAGTCACAGGCATTGTGTGTGGCTACAGGAGGCTCCTATCCATACTGGTCCTTGAGGCAGGGCCTTCCAGGAGCCCAATGGCCACACTCACAGAGAGGGGTTAGCTCTGCAGCTTGAACTCGTGGGTGCTGGTCTCCCAGCAGGAGGGGTCCTTGTCCAGCATGCTACGCTCTGTGAAGGTCACGTGCCCATCTGCGTCCACAAGGATGATGGTGTTGGTTCTGAAAGAGAGCAGGGGGCCCATGTTCAGCCCTCTGCCTGCCTGGTAGAGCCCCAAATGAGGTCTCTGTCACCAGGAACCCTCTCCTGTCTTCCTCCCCCACTACCCATCCCAAATGCTCAGCACACCTTCTCTCTTCCTGCCAGCTGTCCCTAAGGACAGTCCTCACTTTGTTACCACCTGCCTCACCCTGAGAGAGGGCAGGTACCAGGTCCCCAAGCAGCCCCGGTACAGGCTGATACCCAGAGTAGGCACATGCATGCTGAAGACTGGGGGTCCCAGTCAGGATTGGACCCAGCAGCCACACACCTGGCCTGGGAGCAGACCTGGCATTCTGCCTTATGCACGTGGGTACACATGAGCATGTAATTTAGTCAAGAAAACAAGTCTGTGCTCGAGAAGCCTGAGAATGGATGCCCTGCCACCTGCCAAGGGAAAAGCCTGAGAATGGAAAGGCCACCATTCAAGCATACAACCCTTGGGCCCTGAGCATCAGTGCTGGGCCCTGACACCACCCTGGCCCTGCCTACCATCCCATCCCCCAGCTAGAGGGTTTGAAGCTGTCATCTGCTGGAGGATGGAAGACTCCGGCCAACCTGAACTCGAAAACCAAGCATTATGTGTTGACCTCACCATGTACCCACAGTACATGTGATATCATCGTGGCATCTCTAAGCACTTGTCACCACCCAAGCACCCCGTCCCTGAGTCCTTAGTGGCCACAGGCCCCCAAGAGCTTGGTCTATCCATCATAGTCCTCACCAGGCCGGCATAAGGCTGGTACCCACAGGGCCTGGTTCAAGCCGAAATCCAGGAAGATGCTGCTTTGCCCAAGGCCACAGTCTGTCTCCAGGCCAGGTGGGCCAGGTGCACAACAGCACTCCTAGAGCATCCTGGCTGGTCCAGCAGACCACCCACCTCCAAGTACAGCAGGTAGGTTGCCCCAGACAGAATCACGGGGATGGGATAGGCCTCCCAGGCACACAGAGCCAATCTTCCTCTGCCCAGGAGGGAGAGAGGCACAGAAGGAACTTATTGGGGCAGTAGACACCCATGCCAACAGTTTCTCCTTCCCAGGCATTCCCTCCCCCATTGAGGCTGAGACCAGAAGTTGCCTCTTTCTTGGGTGATGTCCCCAAGCTGAAATGATCTAATTCTGCACTGGTCACACACAGAATGTAACAGACCCAAGGACACAGGGCGAAGTGAGGGGAAGAGCCAGGCAGTGAGACCTCTGGCCCCACAGGGATCTGGCAACCTGAGGGAGCCCACAGCCATCCCAGCCCCCTCATGGCTGCATAGGGAGCAGGAAGCAGCCCAGGAAACACTGCAGCGCCCCTGGAGGCCAGTGAGCATTTTGTCCATAGCTGTCACCTGTGATATCTGCTGGCCCCATAGCCCCACAAGCTGAAATGGCAGCTGCCTGTAGACAGGGCAGAGGCTCTGGGATCCAGAACATTCAGGGAAGGCAGGGCTCCTCATGGGACAGGACTGAACGCACCCAGCCGCCCCTCATACCTGGTGCCATAGCCCGGGCAGCGTACACACACAGCCGCGTACTTGCTCAGGAAGGGCTGCACATACTCCCTGCCCTGGTCCTCAATGGCCGGGTCTGGCAGCTGCCTGGAAGGACAGAGGAGGGGTCACTAACACCCCCTCCCACCTACCCACAGCCCCACCTGCCATCCTCAAGGCCTGCAGTGCCCAAGGAGCCTACCAGCCTCACAAGGTGGTTTGGGAACCACAAGGGTTTTCTGGGCACTTTTCTGCTGAAGGCCTCAAGTCTCGGTCCAGTCTTTTATTTAGGGCTCTGTCACTGGGCCCAGACTGCCAGACAGGGACTGCCAGCCCAGCTCCCCCTACCAGGGCCCCCAGGAGCTTTCCCAGGACCCAGGGACAGGAGCACCTATGAACTCAGCACTGGGGAAGGCTCTGCTGAATCAGCAAATGCTTTGGGGGGAGGTGGTCCATCTGGTCAGACCTGTGCAGGCAACACCCCCCTCACCCCCTGCCCCCGGGGAAGGACAGATGTCATCTCTCAGAGCAAACTCACCTACCTGTCTTGGTGAGGTCTGAGCGGTTGGGGCACTGTGGGGCAGGGGCCTGGCTGAGGGGTCCCCAGCCACACACACACACAGACACACACAGACACACACACACACACACACACACACATGCCTGCCCCAAGAGGTACCCTATGGGCATCTCTCCACATGACAGGAGCCCACTTGAGCCCTGAAGCTTGCGTCACTGAAGCTGGCGCTGGGACCACAGCTGTCGAAGTGGCCAGG
Source organism: Mustela putorius furo (assembly GCF_011764305.1). Classification (NCBI taxonomy): domain Eukaryota; kingdom Metazoa; phylum Chordata; class Mammalia; order Carnivora; family Mustelidae; genus Mustela; species Mustela putorius. The sequence continues at coordinate 4,758,783 of NW_025422010.1, read as the reverse complement.
ACCCCTTTTCAGGCCAGCGGGAGTGACAGATAAGAGACTGAGGGCCACATGACTTACATACAGTTGAGCATGGGATGCTGGACCAGTCCAATTAGGGCTTCCCTGAGGGGTGGCTATGCTGAGGCTAAAGGTCCCATGGTTTGTGGTTCCAAAAGGATCATGGTTCCAAAAGGAGATGGACACTAAGCAAGGGGCAGGGAAGGGTTCCAGTAGAGAGAAGCAGGAGGCAGGCCGTTGGGGCTCTCTGAGGGGCTATCAGGTCATCTAGGCAGGATAGGGGCCTGGCCTGAGTATGGGTGACACTGCAGCATGGGAGGAAGGTAGCACGGCCAGCACCTCTGACTCCCAGGTGGGATGACCATGACATGTGGCGGCGGTGGGGGGGGGGGGGCGTCCCTGAGCCAGGTACTGTGTGCAGAGGCCATGGAGGTGCCTTAAGGAAGTTGGGTCAGGAGCTTCTTTCCCCCAGGCGATTCCTGGGACAGGTGTGTCTGTGTCACAGCACTGGTAAGACAGCATGTGGGAAGGACATTAACCCCCAGACATACTCCCAGGCTGGCTGCTTGCTTCTGTGGTTTGCTGAGCACCTGGAGCTTTCTAGAATCTCCCACCAGTTGTGTGCAGACATGGGGAACCTCCAGCTACTCTCTGCCCCACAGAGGCCCACACCGAGCCTCTGAGAGCATTGAGCTTCCAAGTATACTGACCCAGGAGGGGAGCAGTTAGGAGAGGAACAAAGAACAGTATGTCTATCGGGCACCCCCGGGCTGAGGAGCTGTTCTCAGTCACCTCCACAAGCCTCCCAGGGCAGCACAGCCTGCCTGCCTCTATGTCCCAGGACTAGAGAAGAAGTGGGACCCTCTGCTTGTCCCAGCAGGCTCCGCTCACTCACGCCTCATCATTGTTGAGCACATGCAGGAGCTGGGCAATGAGGACATCCTTGGGGAGTGCCTGGCTCCGCTCCACGGCCTCCAGGAAGAGCTGCTTCCCAAAGCACAGCTTCTTCCAGGGCGTCTCCAGCAGCGCATTGCTTAGTCCATACGTTCCTGCAGGGAAGGAGACAGCCCAGCCAGGGCAGAGGCCCCATTGTGGGAATTCAGGGTAAATGTCAGTAATTCAGAGATTACCCACCCACCCAGCACTGGGAAAGGGACTAGGAGGATGGGCAGGGACACAGAGCCCAGACCACCCCACACTTCAGCATCTTCTCCATGCACATTCCTAACCCATCTGTGTGGCGAAGGATGGAGAACTCAGCATAGCAGGGCACTCACAGGAGACCTAAGGCACAAGCGCCAAGCAGGCTTGATGGAGGAAATTGACGACCTGAATTCCAACGCGGCAAAAGAAAGGGGAACCTCAAGAAGGAACCACCTCCTGGGACATCTCACTCCCATCTCTAAGCTAGGAAAAAGCTGCAAGGTGTCAATCTCCCTGAGAAGGTCAAGAGTGGGAGAATAGCAACCTGAGGCCAGAGGGATACCTGCTGGATATCAGTCAGTGGTTAGGGAGTTGGCCAACATCAGAATAGGCCTCTGCTGCCACTCTGCCTGCCTGTGCTCTCTCTCTCTGGCAAATAAATAAATAAAATCTTAAAAAATATATAAAAAAATAAAATAAAATTTTAGGGGCACCTGGGTGTCTGCCCTTGGCTCAAATCATGATCCCAGTGTCCTGGGATCAAGCCTTGCATCAGGTTCCCTGCTCAGCAGGAAGTCTGCTTCTCCCTCTGCCCCTTTCCCCCACTCATGCTCTCTCTTAAATAAATAAAATCTTTTTCTTTTTGAGATGTTATTGATTTGACAGAGTAAGAGAGAGAGAGTATGAACAGGGGGAACAGCAAAGGGAGAGGGAGAAGCAGTACTCCCCCTCCTGCTGAGCAAGGGGCCCAATGCAGAACTTGATCCCAGAACTCTGGGATCATGACCTGAGCTGAAGGCAGATGCTTAACTGACTGAGCCACCCAGGCATCCTTAAGTAAATAAAATCTTAAAAAAATTAAAAAATAAAACCTCAAAAAAGAGAAAAAGAACTACAACTCAAAAATAAAAATACAAGCAACCCAATTTAAAAATAATCAAAGGGTCTGAACAGGCATTTCTTCAAAGAAAACATACAAATGACCCATAAGCACATGAAAAGATGCTCAACATCATTTGCCATCAGAGAAAGGCAAATCAAAATCACCAGGAGACACTACTTTACACCCACTAGAATGGCTGTAATCAAAAGGACAGACATGGGCACCTGGCTGGCTCTGTCAGGGGAGCATGAGACCCTTGATCTCGGAGTCTTGAGTTTGAGGCCCACACTGGGAATAGAGATTATGGTGTTTTTTTTTTTTTTTTAATTTTAACAATCTTTTAAAAAACAACAATAATAACTGCTGGTGAGGATGGGGAAAAATTGGAACCTCATATACTGCTGGTGGGAATGTATATGGTAGCGCTGCTTTGGAAAACAGTTTGGCAATTCCCCAAAGGGATTAAACAGTCACCTTACCATCCAGCACAGCCACTCCTAAGTATATGCATAAAAAAGAGGAAAACACAGGTCTGTGCAAAAACTTAGAACAAATGTCTACAGCAGCATGATCCACGATGGCCGAAAGCTGAAAACAACCCAAGGGTCCATCAGCCAGATGAACGGGAAAATGAAAAGTAGACTATCTAGGCAATGGAATATTATTCAGCTGTAAAAAGGAATGAAACCCTAATTTGTGCTACAACACAGAGAGACCTTGAAAACATGATGTTAAGAAAGAAGTCAGTCAAATACAAATGAAAGCCACAGTGAGATACCACCTCACACCAGTCAGAATGGCTAAAATTAATCAGTCAGGAAGTGACAGGTGTGGGCGAGGGTGCTGAGAAAGGGGAACCGTTCTACACTGTTGATGGGAATGCAAGCTGGTGTAGCCACTCTGGAGAACAGTATAGAGGTTCCTCAAAAAGTTGAAAATAGGGGCGCCTGGGTGGCTCAGTGGGTTAAGCCGCTGCCTTCGGCTCAGGTAATGATCTCGGGGTCCTGGGATTGAGTCCCGCATCGGGCTCTCTGCTCGGCAGGGAGCCTGCTTCTCTCTCTCTCTCTCTCTCTCTCTCTTTCTCTGCCAGCCTCTCTGCCTACCTGTGATCTCTCTCTGTCAAATAAATAAAATAAAATAAATCTAAAAAAAAAAAAAAGTTGAAAATAGAGCTACCCTATGACCCAGTAATTGCACTACTGGGTATTTACCCCAAAGATACACATGTAGTGGTCCAAAGGGGTACCTGCACCACAATGTTTATAGCAGCAATGTCCACAATAGCCAAATAATGGAAAGAGCCTAGATGTCCAACAACAGGTGGATGGATAAAGGAAATGTGGTATATATACACAATGGAATACTATGCAGCCATCAAAATCTTGCCATTTGGGGACGCCTGGGTGGCTCAGTTGGTTAAGCAGCTGCCTTCGGCTCAGGTCATGATCCCAGCGTCCTGGGATCAAGTCCCACATCGGGCTCCTTGCTCTGCAGGGAGCCTGCTTCTCCCTCTGACTCTGCCTTCCACTCTGTCTGCCTGTGCTCGCTCTCGTGCTCTCTCTCTCTCTGACAAATAAATAAATCAAATTAAAAAAAAAAAATCTTGCCATTTGCAATGACATGGATGGAACTAGAGGGTATTATGCTGAGCAAAATAAGTCAATCAGAGAAAGACAATTATCATATGATCTCACTGATTATCAGGAATTTGAGAAACAAGACAGAGGATCATAGGGGAAGGGAGCAAAAAATGAAACAAGATGAAACCAGAGAGGGAGAGAAACCATAAGAGACTCAATCTCGGGAAACAAACTGAGGGTTGCTGGAGAGGAGGGAGGTGAGAAGGATGGGTTGGCCAGGGGATGGACACTGGGGAGGGTATGTGCTGTGGTGAGTGCTGTGAATTGTGTAAGACTGATGAATCACAGACCTGTATCCCTGAAACAAATAATACATAATATGTTAATTAAAAAGAAGAAAGGATGGAAGAAAGGAAAAAGAAATCACAAAAGGCCACATATTGGCTGATTACACTTGCATGAAATGTTCAGAATAAGCAAATGCACAGAGACAGAAAGTAGGTTAGTGGATGTCTGGGACTGAGGGGTGGAGGGAAGTGGGGGGTGACTGCTAATGGGAACAGGGGTTTCTTTTGGGGTGATGAAAATGTCACGGGATTCTGTATCAGTGATAGTTGCACACCTTCACAGATAGACTAAAACCTGCCAAATGATACAGTGTACGTGAGTACATTGTATTGTAAGGGCCTATTTAGCCAGAGCAGCTCCATCCTGGCCCTCCCTCTCCTCCTTCAGGGAATTTACTTAAAAACAAGTCCCCAAAACCAGTCCCAAGTAACAAAGCCCAAATACAAGGGTGATTCAGGCCAAGTGGAGGTATCCAGTCGGCGGGGGGTGCATACTGTCTCCTCGCTACCAAGGAGTATGGGCCCCACCCTTTGGGCGTCCATTCTGACCAAGGTTATAGGCTAGTTCAAATATCTACTATAGGTTAGGGACGCCTGGGTGGCTCAGTGGGTTAAGCAGCTGCCTTCAGCTCAGGTCATGATCCCAGCATCCCGGGATCGAGTCCCACATGGGGCTCCTTGCTTGGCAGGGAGCCTGCTTCTCCCTCTGCCTCTGCCTGCCACTCTGCCTGTGCTCGCTCTTGCTCCTCTCTCTCTGACAAATAAATAAATAAATAATTTTTTAAAAAATCTACTATAGGGTAAATTGTAATTCAATTGGTCACTTATGTGTGACCTAGCAGGGCTGTGCAGCTTTCTCTGTGTTAAAATCTCATTGGTCACCGTGGCCAGGCCCAACCACATGGCCTTTGCCCTTAAAAGCTAGTCTGTTAGGCAGAGGGTCGTCGCCTCTTTGCAAGAGACGGCCCTGGCCGGTCAGTTTGATTTCGATGCTTGGCACGAAATAAAGCTTTGATCTTAGCTTTGTATCATTCTTGCTCCTTTGACCATGGACCCAACAGTATGATATTTGAATTACATCTCATTAAAGCTGTTAATTTTTAAAAAGTGACATGCTCAGGCAGGGTCAAGCTCAGGGAAACAACCTGACATATTTGAAACAGGCTCACTCCCTCCCTTCCACCTTCCCCCTCTGTGTCCCTTACTTCCTCCCTTTAGCAGAAAAGAAGCATCTCCAGTCACAGGATCTCAAATACTGAGAACTGCAAGAGGGCATCATAGGGGCGGTTTCCAGATACTTCCACAGAGGCCTCTGGGCCAACACATAGAACTGGGGGTAGAAGAGACCTCTGTGTCCTTTTGTAAACACTGTCAGTTTTCAGTTCTCTCTGGGCAGTAACTGGCTTCGGGCTAGGGGAAGGTAGTCCTGCTGTGGGTACCCTGATATGTGGACCAAGTGTAGGCCATGGGCCACTATGGGGGCATAAGGCACACCAAAGGCCAAGGAGCATAATCCCTGGAGAGAAATGTGACCGGGCCTCCGGTTCTCAAAAGTACAGAAGTGTCCCCACAGAAGCAGCCCCAACCTTGTCACCGCCCGCCAGAGTAGGCTTACCTGGTGCCAGGACGACTGGCTCGGGCTCCCCCCGGTTTCCGTAGTAGCAAATGACATCTCCCTTCTCTGTGCTGGGAGGACAGAGAAGGTCAGATGGGAATCACAGGGTGCTAAATCTCTCACTGCCTGGTGATCTCCATGGTCCCATTGATGAGGGAATAAAAGGCTGGCTAAGGACAAAGCAAAAGCTGACACCCTCCAACCTTCCCCACTCCTGGGTGGGACATGTGACATTCTTGAGGAATCTCCCACCTATCTTTTTTTTTTTTTAATATTTTATTTATTTATTTGATAGACAGAGATCACAAGCAGGCAGAGAGGCAGGCAGAGAGAGAGGAGGAAGCAGGCTCCCCGCTGAGCAGAGAGCCCGATGCAGGGCTCGATCCCATGACCCTGGGACCATGACCTGAGCTGAAAGCAGAGGCTTTAACCCACTGAGCCACCCAGGCGCCCCTCTCCCACCTATCTTAATGTTAATAACCTGCTAGAGGGAAAAATGGCAAGGCCACAGGTCCCTGGTATCTTATAGGTCCTCTTTACCATATGAAAGTTCTATTAAGGGCGCCTGGGTGGCTCAGTGGGTTAAGCCGCTGCCTTCTGCTCAGGTCATGATCTCAGGGTCCTGGGATCGAGTCCCGCATCAGGCTCTCTGCTCAGCAGGGAGCCTGCTTCCTCCTCTCTCTCTCTCTCTCTGTCTGCCTCTCTGCCTACTTGTGATCTCTCTCTGTCAAATAAATAAATAAAATCTTAAAAAAAAAAATACCTTTAAAAAAAAAAATGAAAGTTCTATTGAAACCTCCCTTTTCCTTCCCCCACCCTCATGGTACATAACCTGCCACCCTTCACAACCCCAGGACAGCAGCTCTTCCTACCCATGGGTCCTGTCCCGTGCTTTAATAAACCACCATTTTGCACCAAAGATGTCTCAAGAACTTTTTCTTGGTCATCAGCTCCGAACCTCAGCCCATCGAACCTCACTTATATTCTAAGACTTTATCACCATCCCCAGCACAGGGTCAGGACAGGAGTTAGTCAGGGCTCCAGCCTCCCAGGGGCCTCACAGCTAAGATCTGAGACCCCTAGCAATGACCTCACTGTGCCTGCAGACACCACTCCCACCCCCAAAGCCCATCCCCATACACCTCCAGACACAGTGGGATGCCCCAGGGCAACAGAGGCTTCTGAACAAAGCACCAAAGATCCCATTTGCCTACTTTTATGTGCTGAGTGTGCATTTAAAAATACTTCAAATGGCTGGGAGCTGGAAATGTTCCCACTCGTAAATACCATAGTATATCTTCCTTGAAACTGCCTTCTCTGCAAACTAGAGAAGGTCTCTTCCTGGCCTGTGAGCCACCTTCCCGCCTGCAGGTGCAGAGAATGCCACATCGGGACCTAAGCCTCCAGACCTAAGCCTCCAAGCTGAACCGTTGCAAAGAGAGGGCTGGGAGGGGCAGCCAGGGAGTCCCTCCCACTGCTCCCAACCTGGCCGCAGGTGGCTTCACATTCTGCTCCTGTTCTTCCTCCCCACAGACTCTGGCTCATTTCTTAAGCTATCTAGCTAAGAGTTAAAAAAAATTTTTTTTTTAATTTTATTTACTTATTTGACAGAGAGAGAGAGAGATCAGAGGTAGGCAGAGAGGCAGTCCGAGAGAGAGGGGGAAGCAGGCTCCCCACTGAACAAAGAGCCTGACTTGGGGCTTGATCTCAGGACCCTGAGATCATGACCTGAGCTGAAGGCAGAGGCTTAACCCACTGAGCCAACCAGATGCCCCAAGACTTCAGAAATTTTTATAGGTAAAAAAGGTAGAAAGCATGAAGACCCATGGATTAGACATCAACTCCTGCTGTGCTTGGTCAGAGACTGGCCATGACTGCGATGAGGAGCTCTTCTCCTTAACCCTGACTTCTTTCTGGCACCTACCACTGGGGTTGCTTGTTGATGGCCAACTTCCTCAGTTGCCCTGGCCACCACCTGTCCTTGAGGGATGTGTCTAGGGAGGCAGGCTCTGACCCTGTGGCCCCAGGAGGCAGGAGAGCTGTTCAGGCACCAAGGGGCCCAAGCCCACCTGTGGGAGCCGCCTGCCCATGCAGGTGTCTACTCAGAGCACAGGGCCCTCATCACCCAGCCACTTGACATGGTTGGTGAGCACTGAGTCCTGCTGGGCTACTGGTCTTCCAGACCAAGTCAGATGCAAGTAAGGTGTTCCCAGCATGGGGGGTGGCAAGAAAGGCAGGGAAGTTCCCCTCTGGGAGCTGTCCATGGTGAGAATGAGAGGGCCAGGGCCAGCAAGTGCCCATGCCAGCACCCACCTCCTCCCATGGCCACTGCAGCCTCCACATCAGTGTGTCGATACATGCAGCAAGAGTGGGGCTGAGCGGGTCACATGCAATGGACACTCTAGGCACAGTTGGCCTGGGGCTCTTGAGGAAGGAGGTGGGCTCAGGCCACATGTCTGGTCATGGGCCCTCCGTGCCGTACTGACCACCTCCCAGGATGGAAGCTGACCACCTTCACTGACCTCTGGGCATCGGCAGTGGGGGTGCACAAGGGGAGGGCAGGAGGGCAGGACAATGGATGCTCACTTCACTAAAGGACAAAGTCACAAAACCCCTGAAGTTCCCAGGCCACATCTGTCAAGTGTGGGACGGAGCACAGACCACCCTGGCTGCCCTGCCCTCTTCCCACCCAATGCCTGAATCCACCAGCCACTCTGTACACCCTGCTTGGGAAATGCACATGGGCCCTGGGGCATCCAAGGCGAGGACATCCTGCCAGGGCCTCTCCACCTTGGCCACCCTTTGCGGCTACAGCATTGCCACTCTCCCACCTGCCGTGATCTGCCTTATGCATCAAGACTGTCAACAGTGTCCCCAATCCAGTCCCAGCTTGATAGTGATGAGGGAACAGAAGGCTGGCTGAGGACAAAAGCAAAAGCTGACACCCTCCAACTTTCCCCCACCCCCACTCCTGGGTGGGGCATATGTGACATTCTTTGGGAATCTCCCACCAAACTTAATGTTCATACCTTGCTAGAGGACAAAATGACCTTGGCAATGGCAAGGCCTCTGGTATCAGGTATCTTGTAGGTCCTCTTTACCATATGAAAGTTCTATTGAAACCTTCCTTTTCCCTACCTGCCCCCAACTCCATGGTACACAACCTGCCCCGGGTGGGGGGGGTAGCCGCTCTTCCTGCCCATGGGTCCTGTCCCCGTGTTTTAATAAACCACCATTCTGCACCAAAGATGCCTCAAGAATTCTTTCTTGGTCATCGGCTCCAGACCTTACCCCACAGAACCTCACATATGTTCGAGAACTTCATCAGTAGATTGGGGCTACTGTCTCCAGGGGCTGCTGGACCCCAGCCCCATCGCATACCGGCAAGGTCTTACCCACATCAGCAGTCCGTCGGTAGCTTGGCCGCAGCAGTTGCACATGGGGCAGCAGTAACTATGTGCCAGGTGCTGCACAGGAAGGGCCCAGCATCCACCCCCACATGGCCATGCAGCTTACTGCTTGCTACTACTGTACCCCTGTATGCCTCACGGGGCCTGGCAACGCCCCACCGGCCATAGGTCCCTACCAGGTTCCAGCCACCCTACTCCTGACTCTCAGCCAGTGCCAGCAACCCTGAGGCTCCAGGCCTCTTGGGGCCCCTTCCTCCTGCCTCTGCTCCTTGCCTATCCTCCCGACTCCAGGGAGGGGAAAACTTCCCCAAATGACTGTATAGCACAGCTTCCATGTCCTCTGGCGACGGGGCCCATGGGCAGCTGGGACAGCTCTGTCGCCCCTTTGGACAACACCAGGGAGGCCCTGGGAGCTGCCCACTGAGCCCCTTGCAGAACATGAGATGAGCCACGCCACATGCTCAGACACACTGCTCTAAAGTAGCCCCAGAGCTCAGCAGCACCTGACTGCCAGCACTGCTGGGAAGCCAGTCTGCTAGGGACCTTCCTTCTCCAGCCTGGGGCCACTGTGCACACCAGAGAACAGGGCAAGTGAGGGGCAGCTCCAGAACAGGGCACTCCTGAGCCACGGGCCTGGGAGGAGACCTTAGGGGCAAGGGGCCGGTGTGGGCCAGGGGTGACCCCGGGACCAGAGATGCCCGCTGCAGTCACGCCACAGCTCACGTGCAGGAGCTGGTGACCATCTCGCTGCCACCAGGAGCCCAGGTTCCACTTCCTGCATCCCCACAATAGTCAGCCAGCCCTGGGAAGCTTAACCATGCCCACCAGGTGCGATGTCCCTGGAGAGGCTGCCACAACCTGGGTGGCAGGGTGGGAACCCCACTTCCTGCCAAGCCCACAGCTCTGCTCCATGGCAGTGGCCAATGGGCTGCCATCTCCCTCCGAGCAGACCCACCTCAGGTCAGCTGCTATGAGATTAAAGCCGTTGTACAGGTGGCCCTCCGCAGAGACCTTCTTCAAGTAGGACAAGCTGTCCATGTCTGTAGTCAGAAAGTGGGTCACAAGTTCACCTGTGGGTAGGGGACAGACACACATGGCCGAGGTGGCAAAGTGGAGTCCCTCATCCTGGGGAGACTGATGTGGGGCCAGTACAGGCTAAACTTAACCCCCCACACCAGCCATACCTCACTGACCTGGCAACTAAGGAGGTCTGCATCCAGAACTCGGTTTTTGTTGGGGTTTATTTATTTATTTATTTATTTATTTTTCTGCCTTTATGCCCAAAATGGAAGTACAGCATGAAAGGAAAAAACCTTCAATGGGGACAACGTGTGTCCGAAGAGCTGTTTTCCTAGGGGTACTGCTCTGCAAACATCTGACAGGTGGCGGGGGGGATGACAAGAGCCAGAAGTGACACTTTGGCCTGGGGCACAAATGTGGAGAGTGTTTCCTGAGAGGGGCTGACCATGTCTGTGCCAGCAGGGGCTCTGTGGGCCAGGCAGAGCGGGGATTCCCACAGTGATGCTAGCCAGTGGGACCCAGAGCCAGAAACACCCTGCTTCCCCTTCCTCCTCCTCCTGGACCACATGTGCCAGAGGAAAGCCCGCCCTCCCCACCCCTGGAACCAGGGTCCCACGGTACCTCGGCCCCGGGCATCCCGGTCCTGCCGTGGCTGCAGGTAGTTGGTGAGTGCAGCCAGCTTCCCCCGTGTGCTGATGCCCAGCCACGTGCCTCCTTCCTTGCCTTCTTCCATGTCAAGCCCTGCGACAGATGGTAGTGTCACCACCAGTAGCACCTACTGCCCCGTCCCTGTGTCCTGGGGAGACAGATGCTCAGCCCAGCAGCCTAGGCTAAGGAACAGGGCCTTGAACTACTCAGGGCAAGGCACATGCCACAGGGCATGTGAGAGAGGCCCTGCCCCCAAGATGACATCTGATGCCCATGGGAGTCCCTAAAAGCTTGCAGTGGAGCCTGGCATGTGTGGAATACATCCTGAAGCTTGGCTCAACATTGGATCAACACTGTGCTGGGAGCACAGTGGCAGCCACATCCTAGCAAAGGCACCAGGCCCAAGCCCACATCCTGGATCAGGTGTGGGGCTGCTGGCTGTCCTCCCCAAGCAGGACACAGCAGGACACATAGGCCCTAAGGTGGGTGCTTTGCTAGGAGGCCAGAGCACATCTAGGCCCACCTATTTGTCTCATTTCCACCCCATAGGCCTGGGCCATGATTAGTCCTCCATGGGGCCTCACCACTGGGTTGGTGAGGCCCTTAAAGCCACAGGAAAGTGTCTTCCTAGATTAGAGGATCATTTCAGTTGAAGACTGCGGCAAAAGCAGCAAAATCATTTTTATAATAATAATAATAAATTGTAACTATAAGAGAAATAAAAGATGGAAAGATCAGAAAGAAAGAAGTTAACTGTCTTTATTTGTAGACAGGATTACAGGTGAAGAAAATCCAAAAGGAATCTACCCCTCCAAAAAAAAATCTCATGGGGGGCCTGGACTGGCTCAGTCAGAAGAGCATAGGACTTCTGATCTCAAGCTCCTAAGTTTGAGCCCATGTTGGATACAGAAATTACTTTAAAAAATTAATTGATTTTATTTTTTTTTAAAGATTTTATTTATTTGACAGATAGAGAGCACAAGTGGGCAGAGTAGCAGGCAGAGGGAGAAGGAGAAGCAGACTCCCTGCAGAGCAGGGAACCCAATGTGTGGCTTGATCCCAGGACCCTGGGATCATGACCTGAGCCAAAGGCAGCCACTTAACTTACTAAGCCACCCAGACACCCCAAATATTAATTTTAAAAAAATCTCCTACGGGCGCCTGGGTGGCTCAGTGGGTTAAGCCGCTGCCTTCGGCTCAGGTCATGATCTCAGGGTCCTGGGATCGAGTCCCGCATCGGGCTCTCTGCTCAGCAGGAGCCTGCTTCCTCCTCTCTCTCTCTCTGCCTGCCTCTCTGCCTACTTGTGATCTCTCTCTGTAAAATAAATAAATAAAATCTTTAAAAAAAAAAAAAAAAATCTCCTAGAACTGGTAAGTAAATAGAGGCAAGAATCAGAAAATGAAAATTTAAAAATACCATTTACAATAGTATTAAACAAAACAAAACATAAGACAACATTTAAGGAAAAACATGTAATGCCTGAAGACTGAAAACCACAGAGTAGCACTAAGAGAAGTCACGAAGCTATGATTAAAAAAGAGATAGATGGGCCCTGTTCCTTAACCAAAGAGTCAATATTGTTAAGATGACAGTCCTCCCCAAACGGCCAGAAGAGTCAACAATCCAAATCCAAATCCCAGGAAGCTTTCTGTTTTATAGAAATTCACAAGATGACTCTAAAATCGCTATGCACACACAAAAGAGCCAGGAGCCAAAGGAGTCCTGAAATAGAACAAAGCTGGAGGACTTAACACCACCTGATTTCAAAAACTTGTTGAAAAAAGCTGCAGTAATCCAGACAATGTGAGTTGGTATCAGCATTGATGAACAGATCGATGGGATACAAAGAAGTCCAAAATAGATCCACATACATGGGTTCAACTGATTTTCAACCAAGTTGCCATAGCAATGCAATAGACAAAAGAGTATCTATTCAATAAATAAGGCCAGAAGAACTGGGATCGATGTGGGTGAGATATGAGCCTCAACCCCTACCTCACGCCAAGTACAAAAACATAAGATAAATCAGACCTAAACACAAAACCCCAAATCAAAAGGCTTCTAGAAGCAAAAAGAGGAAAATATCTTTAAGGCCTTAGGGAAGGCAAAGACACAAACGGAATAAACCATCAAAGAGTAAACCACACTTCACTAAAAGAAAATATTCTGCTTACCAGAAGATGTCATTAAGAAAATGAGTAGGCAATACATTTATCCAACATACCAATCCAGAATGCATAAAAAACTCCTACAAATCAAATGCTGAAAAGTAAATAAGAATTCCACATCCAGCTAATCAACAGTGACCAGATTTACTCTCCTACCTAAAACCACCAAAAAATAAAATACATGAAACAGTGGGTTTCAAGACACCAGACATCTAAAAACAAAGGACAGAGATCTCTGAGATAAGAAACACACTAGATGAACCCCAAGACTGGAGAGGGTCTCCAAGACACTGTATGGGGAAGAGGCCCAGGCAGAGTCCACTGGACTCCCTGGCAGAGGAGAAGGGCTGGGAGCCTGGGGAGATTGAGGCAGCCAGAGTTCCTGGGACAGAGGACCAGAGAGGAGAGAGCTGCACAGAACCAGACAGCTGACTGGTACATGTGTGTGAGGAAACTACTGTGGCCAGGAAAGAACCATTCAGAAAGATTAGAGGAGACAGTGCTCACACAGGGCTGGGAAGAGTGCCTGTTCCCAGAAGTCAGCCTGGAAAACCTCAAGATCCAGGGGGCACAGGCAGGGAAGATGGAAGGATCTGCCTGAGGAGTAGGGAATCATTAGCCTTAGACTGGACATGGCTTCAGAGCCACTTAACCAATCCCAAAAGCAAGACCTGAAAGGATCAAACTGTTTCTGAGCATCTCAGCTGTGTCTCAAAACAAAGCTCAGGAATATTTATAGATAAACAAAAATATTCAGTCCCCAACAAGATAAAATCCATAAACATTTGGCATCCAACCAAAAATTACCAAGCATGCAAAGAAGCAGAAAGCCACAGCCCTGCTTACTAAAAGTTCAATCAATCTATTAAAACTGAACTAGAACTGAAACAGACGTCAGATTTTGCAGGCATGGATATTCAGTTAATAAAACTATATTCTGCATGCTAAAACAGTTAAGAACTTAAATGTAAAAGAGAAAAATTGAATTTCTAGAGATAAAAACTACATTGTAAGATTAAAAAAAAAATACATGGTGGGCTTAAAAGCAGATTAGACACTGCAGAAAAAAAGATTAGTGAATATGAAGATATGGCAGTAAAAATGACCTAAAATGAAACAGAGAGAAAAGAAGGTTTTTAAAAATGAATTGAACAGGGGTGCCTGGGTGTCTCAGTGGGTTAAGGCCTCTGCCTTCTGCTCAGGTCATGATCCCAGGGTTCTGGGATCGAGCCCCACATCGGGATTTCTGCTCTGCAGGGAGCCTTCTTTCTCCTCTCTCTCTCTCTCTGCCTGCCTCTTTGACTGCTTGTGATTTCTGTCTGTCAAATAAATAAATAAAATCTTAAAAAAAAAAATGAATTGAACATCATCAGGGGTGCCTGGCTGGCTCAGTCAGTTAAGTGTCTGACTCTTGATTTTGGCTCAGGTCATGAACTCAGGGTCGTGAGATTGAGCCCTAGATCGGGCTCTGCGCTCAGCCGTGTATCTGCTTGAGATTCTCTCTTCCTCTGCCCCTCCCCCCATTCATGCACATGCATGTGCATACTCTCTAAAAAACTGATAAATCGGAATGAATCTTGGAACACTGAAAAAAATAAAATAAAATTAAGTTAAAAAATTGACAAATCAAATCTTTCATCAAAGTGTGGGACAACCTCAAGAAAACTAATACATGTGTGAAGAGGCAGAGAGAAAGAGATTGAGAAGAAAGAGCAGGACACAGGGAAAATATTTTTTAAAAATAACACCCCAATTTTTCCAAACTTCTAACAAGTTCCCAAGGAACTGCTGATGTTAGTAGCTCAGAGATCACATCTGGAGAACCACTGGCCTATAATTTTGCACACAATTTGGTAATGCTGGATAGTGGGAGGATATGGATCTTAGTGTCTTCCAGCCCCAACTGGTGCAGTGCCACTGGGCCCACCGAGCACTGTCGTGAAGTCGGGCCACCCTCCCACCAGGCAGGAGCCCCGTAGCAGCATGCCAGAGACCAACTCCAAATCACTACAAATTGGCCCTGATTTTGGGGTAGGGTGCAGGCCGGAGTGCCTAAGCAGGTGGCCAGGATGGCCAAAGGAGCCCAACAGGCTAACCCTTCATCTTTGTCCTCATCCACAAAAATACTCAGGAAGTGCCATCAGGCCCTCCCCCCACCCACCCTGACCAGTTCCCCCACCCCCAACGCCACTTCAGTCTCCCATTAATGCCCTACAGCAGCGACACACACAGCCTGCCCCATGCCCATGACCCCCTTCCATTCTACTCTGGCTCAGGATGGTTGGCATCGTACTGGCCGGGCCCACAAGCTCCCTTCAGCCCTCCTCATGTAGCCCTGCAGGCCTGATCCTCAACCTCTGGGAGAGCCATGGCTAGTCCAGCCAAGGACCCCACATACACAGCCCCTCTGGGGTTACCATACTGAGGTACTTGAAGCTTACACAACAGGGGTCTCCTGCCCCCCATTTCTATCCTCATGTCTAGATATTTCCACAGTCTCCTGTGCAGCTTCTGAGGAGGCCAAGACATACCCAAGCGACCTAGCCTCTTGTTTCTCTTGTACTCACCAACAGGGGTCTCACCTCATAGCCTCACAGCAGCTTTCCCTGCCAGACCTCCTGTCCACGACACTGCCCTGCCTCAGTGTCCCCACTCCTGTCCTCTTCCCACACGGCACCAGGATGATCCAGCCTGGGCAGTGTTTCCCTCACACCACCACCCAACCAGTCTATACATGCCTTCTGTGGAAGTTCCTCAGTTCAGCTCTTAAATATTGCAGGCAAAGCTGGGCACACCTGGTGTCCCCAGGCCCTGAGGCTACCCACTCAGCCCACTGGGCCCCTGAGTACCCTTGTCAGCTCTGCCAGGCTCCCTCGTGCTTCCCTGATACCCAGCTCACAGGCAAAGGGACCCTGGCCTGACCAGCACCTGTCCACGTGCCTCCAAGTAGACCCCCATGGACAGAAACTGCTCTCTGTCCATGGGGCTAAGCTGGCAGGGGACACAGATGTCACCTCCACTTCTGCCTCTCTCTGTGGGAACTCCTCACGCAGCTCCCATCTGAGTGTGCTCCAACCAAGCCTCTCCTCCCCAAATGCAGACCAGCTCTGAAGCGAGGTGCACCGGCATGTAAACAGAAACATGTGCAGGTGTACACGCACACACGCGTGTACACACACACACACCACACAATGACGCTTCACGGGGTGACTGAATGTGAACCTGCACCTCCTATGAACCTGACCACACCCCCACTGCGAAAAGGTGGAGCCAAATAAACCAACCGATTCTTTCCAGCTACTTCTCTGGGAGTCCACAACACACGAAAACAGGTGGCCGGTGCTGGGTACACACTTCGGGGCTGGTCACCTCAATGCTGGTCCCAGACCCCAACCTGGGAGCTTCCCCCATGAAACCAGTCAGTGTCTACTCATTTGTTTTGCACTTACAGTACCAGTTAAAGGCACTTGGGGCCTCCTACTTCCCGCCATGCTGTGGCTGCCCCCTGAGGAAAGACTTACCACTGAGGACTTCATTGTTGTTCCCCCAGAAGTCAGCGACCTTGGATGGTCTGTGGTAAAATTCATCCCTGTTGGCTGCCAAGATGAGCCTGAAAGAGAAAGCATGACTAAAGGTCTCTGGGGGAAAACAGAAAAGCTAATGTTTTCCTCCTGTTGACAAAGAAAATCTGCCTCCATAGCAACAAAGGCAAGTCCTAAAGAGGACACGAACTCTCAGGAAACAAAGGTCAGTGATGGCTCCAGGCAGGTGGGTTTCCTAGGGAGCCTTCGGCCAAGGCTGTGCCCTAGGACCCTGCCAAAGAAAAGAGGAGATGCTGGGCAAAGACGCATATCCCATCCTGCCCTGCATACCCCACTCACCCAAAAAGGGTGGTAGGACCTGCAGAGGGGAGGGCCCTTAGCAGCTGAGACCAAGCATGTCCCAAGTGTCCTGGTGGCAGAGAGGTACCCTTCTGTCCATCTGTCCCTTCCCAAGGCCATCCACCGTGAGCCTGTGACTTCCTAGAAATGTGACCATCCCCACCAGAAGGGGCCAGGGTATGCATTGGAGCAGAGCACAGGCTCTCTGGGGGCTGCTCTCCTGAGTTTTGGGGTGTCTGAGGGAAGGAAGAGGGTAAGAACTTCTGTTTCTCTAGTGGTTTGCATTATGAATCCAACAAGTTTTTGTTGGCAAGTAGAAAAGATGTCAACGTTTTCAAAAGAGCTTTAGTTTTAACATAAGAAACAAATATTTTCTAGGTGGCTTTGCCATTTTAAATAAGAACACAGTGACTGAGTGGGACTGCACATCCATGAGACCTCTCTGGGTCTAAGATGTGATGGCCAAAGGATCCTCCGAGCACCATGGGCAGGTACACAGAGAACACGGGACCAGGAGCTATGGCTTGGCCACCTGTGGTCACACTGGGTCTGAAACCAAGTCAGTCTAGTCAGTGGTCAGACCCCAAGGAGTCTTCCAAAATAATTTCTGTATTGACTCTTAGATGTGTAAGAACATTTAGGGGCACCTGGGTGGCTCAATCGGGTAAGTGTCTACCTTTAGCTCAGCTCATGATCTCAGCGTCCTGGGATCAAGCCCCACGTGGGGTTCTCTGCTCTTCAGAGAGTCCACTTGTCCCTCTCTGTCTGCCCCTCCCCCTGCTCACGCATGCACTCTCTTTTCTCTCTTAAATAAACAAAATATTTTTTAAAAAATGATTTTTATGAGCACTTGCTTTCAGTAAAATGTGAGTTAACAAACTTCATAAAACTGAACATGAAACTGGCACCCACACCCACTGCCAAGACCCACAAAAGTCTTTCATCCTGTGTGCAACAGCCCCCTAACTTTGTACCTCCCCACCTAGCCCCAGGCATCAGTAAGGCCAAGGACTGGGGGTACCTCCCCACAGCCCCAGCCCCAGGCATCAGTAAGGCCAAGTAAACCCTCCGGATCTGCCCTGGAAGTGTCACCAGCTTCGGGACACCCATCCAAACTGTGGCAGCTCTCAATCCCCCCAGACACAGCCTTCTGGGCTGCTCCAGGTCTTGGGGACAGGCACTCAGGGAGTTGTCGCTGTCCCTGATACAAACCCCCAGCCATTTCCGGAACAGTCCTCTGCAGCTCGACCTGTCGGACCTCAGCCCCAGGTTGAGGTAGGCAGCCTTAGGGAGAAGCCCCTGGGCCTTGACCCCTATCTTCCACCATATCTGCTTTGTACCTTTCTTCTGTGATCCAATTCTGGATCCACCCCCGCTGGCACAGAGGGTACTGTTCCATGGGCTGCCTGTATGGGCCGGGGACCCCACCAACCCCTGTGGGCAGAGGTCATTCCATGTGGTCAGCAAACAGTGCTCTCCTTCAGACACGCATTCCTGCTCCTCTGCTCACTTGAACGGGTGGGGGGGTGGGCCCAGGGAGGTCGGGGAGGTGCTTCCCAAATTGACACCGGTACTATTGGCTTCTGGTCCTGATTCTTATGTAAGTCTCCAGAAAAGGAAAAAATGGGGAGAGGGGAAAAAAAGCTGACTGAGCAGAACCTTCTGTCCTAAGATTTCCAACTCCCTACTATTTTTAAAACAGGGAGCAGCAACATGCATTTGTTAATAACTAGAAATATTAACTGCTGGGTTATTGCTGCCGCAAGAGTTGCTATTTAGGGGCGCCTGAGTGACTCAGTCGGTTAAGCAGCTGCCTTCGGCTCAGGTGTGATCCTGGGGTCCTGGGGTCAAGCCCCACATCGGGCTCCCTGCTCAGTGGGGAGCCTGCTTCTTCCTCTCCCCCTGTCTGCCGCCCTGCCTACTTGTGCTCTGTCAAATAAAGAAATAAAAATCTTTAAAAAAAGAAAAAAAAAAGGAGTCACGATTTCGCTGAATTGCTAGTGGTTTGATGGGGATTCCATTACATATCTAATTGGGAAACATGTGGGCCTGAGTACTCAAATCAAGGCTCCAAGTAAGAGAAAGTACTCCCTCACTCACCACTTCTGGGTGCTGCAACCCCAAAAGGACATCTGTGCCACAGCACCCAGAGGCAGGGGCCATGCCCACAAGCCAGGGGCTCTGAGGACAGCAAGTTACCCAAAGCTTTGTTCTAATAACTGAAACCACCAACGACTCATCACTGATGCGGATTCCTCACCCTGCGACTGGGGGTGGGTCTGTGCATTGTCTCGAGGTACTGGGTGTGCACCACCTGAGTGAGCCTGCGCAGCACCCGTGGGGAGGAGTTTGTGCACCACCTGTGGGGCAGGGTCTGCGTACCACGGCGGGCGGGGGGGGGGGGGGGGTGTTGCCCACCACCTGCGGTGCACAGTCTGCGCAGCACCTGGGGAGTAGGAGTCTGCGCACAGTCAGGATGGTGGAGTCTATGCACCATCTCGGGGGTAAGCTGTGTGTTCTCTAGAAGGTGAGTCGGTGCACCATCTGGGATGGGCCTGAGCACCATCTGGGTGAGTAAATCTGTGACTATGGGGTGGGGGTGGGGGTCTCTGCACCATCTGAGGGGGCAAATCTGTGCACCCTCCATGGAGAGTTTAGCGCCAGGTAGCAGGTGCCCGGGGCCATGGCCCATGATGTCACCAGCAGTGAGGAGTCCCATGGAAGCCACCAGAAGGATGTGACAGCTCGCCCAGCAGCCCCTCCAGACTGGAGTCAACAAGGAGACTCAGCTCATGAGTCTAAACAGGCATTTTGGGGCACCTGGGTGGCTCAGTTGGTTAAGTGTCTGCCTTCAGCTCAGGTCATGATCCCAGGTTCCTGGGATTGAGCCCCACATCCAGCTCCATGCTCAGCAGGGAGCCTACTTCTCCCTGTCCTTCTGCCTGGTGCTCCCCCTGCTTGTGTGCTTTCTCTCTCTCTCTCTGTCAAATAAATAAATAAAAATCTTAAAAATAAATAAACAGACAGACAGACATTTTGATAAAGATGGTGGTTCTACAACCACGATGGTGTTACCTGACAGGAAGTGTACTGGTTTTCTTTGGGGCCTCACAAATGGCCACACACATAGCATATGCATGCAGCAGCTCAGAGCGGGCCTACTTCTCATCTGAGTCTGCGGTCAGGAACACGGGCCGGATGTGCCGTGTGCTCTGCTCAGCGGCCCCTAAGGTGCCAACTGGCAGGGTGTTGCTGAGGCTCAGCATCTTCCTCATGTTCCTGAGGTTGCTGCAGAATTCCCGTCCTCCGCCGGGGTCACTCTCAACGCCTGGAGCCCACCCCCAGTTCCTGGCCATGGGCCCCTCCAAGCACAGCAGCTTCTCTCTTCAGGAGGGGCCTGGCGGGGTGTCCCCTGATTACGTCAGACCAACACAGGACTGCTCCCATTTGACTACCTCTGAGGCAGCCAATTATGGACCTTCATCACACTGGCCAAATCCCTTCGCGTTTAGCCCCACAGTCCCACACACAACCAGGGAAATGGATGACACTGATGTGTACAGCGGGGGCAGGAATCTTGAGAGCCTACCACAGGGGTTACGGGAGCTCACATTTTACTTTGTTATGTCCTGTAGGGTATGACTTTTTTCCAAAAAGCGTGTATCCCTTTGCAAACAGGGGGAGAACTGGAATCCTGGAGAAAGACCGCTGCCTCTACAGAGGAAGGTCATGGGGACCCCGAAGCAAAGCTGCAGCCAGCAGGGAAAATTTCTAAGTCAGCACCTCCTAAGCTGCTCAAATAATTTCTCCTCTGCTCCACTCCTCACTGCAGTGCTGCAGGCATCAGTACCAAAACTGAAAACGAACAGAACCGACATTAGGCACCCAGACAGTACTCAACATTGGGTAACCGTCGCCAAAAATTGGAGGTTCCAAGTGCCAGGGCATGGGAGGCAGAAGCTGGGATCACCCAGGAGAATCCCACATCTGGGCAGGGGCAACCCCTATAGGGAGTGACACCCAAGGAGACCCCCTTACCAGGGCCAGTTCAGCACCAAGAAGATAGATGGGGAGGCCCGAGGGCATCTGGGGAGTCATACCAGGTCAGTGGGATGTGACATAGGGACGGCTGCCACACCTGGAGGGACAGGTATCCCCAACAGCGAGGGGCAGAGGGATGGTAACATGGGGGACAGGAGGTGTAGGCCATGGGATCCATGATACCAAGGCTGAGCTCAGCATCAGGCCTGGAGATGGTCTGCGGAAGTGGCCATGCTCATTTCACTCCCTGGGCAGGGGCTGAGCTGGCTCCCTCCCTCCCTGCCTGCGCTCAGGGAGTGTCACTCAATGATATACTAGGATTGCTAAATCTGGGCAAAACAGACCACAGGACGCATGCTCTAGTGGGCTATGCTTTCTCTTGTGGGGAAACAGATGATATGATGATCAAATGAGGCCCAAGAGAAGGAGAGATGCTTTGGGAGGCATGCCTTTCACCAGCAGACCTGCAAAGTGGCAGGCCATAGACCAAGCGCTACCATCGCTGGGCCAGGCCCAGGCAGGGGATGACAGGGAGAGGCTCATCTTTCAGGACTCCTGGGAAGCCAGAAAATACACGCCTGTGAGATCAGCATCGGCCAAGGGTAGAGCCGGGGGTGACACTGCCCATGCCATCAAAGGTGAGGCTGTCTCATTCTTTTCTGTAGGGCAGAGATGTTTAAATTATTTACATATACAGTTATACAGTTGACCCCTGATCACAGGGGTTGGGGCACCAACCCCCCTTCTTGCACAGTCAAAAATCCATGTATAACTTTTTTTTTAAATTAAAGCTCTTATCTATTTATTTGGTAGGGGGAGGGGGAGAGAGAGAGAGAGAGAGAGATGGAGCACAAGCAGGGGGAGCAGCAGAGGGAGAGGGAGAAGCAGGCTTCACACTAAGCAGAGCCCAATACGGGGCTCTATCCCAGGACCCTGGGATTAGGACCCGAGCCAAAGGCAGATGCTTAACCAACCAAGCCACCCAGGCACCCCAAAATCCATGTATAACTTTTGACTCCACTAAAACTTAACTGGTACTGGCCTACTGTTCATCTCAAACCTTATGAATAATGTAAACAATTAATTCATCTGTAATTTATATATTATGTGTATTACATGCCATATTTTTACAATAAAGTAAGCTAGAGAAAAATAAAATGTTATTAAGAAAATCACAAAAAGGGGGGCCTAGCTGGCTCAGTCGGTGGAACCCCCGACTCTTGATCTCAGGGTTGTTAAGTTCGAGCCCCACATTGGGTGTAGAGATTACTCAGAAAAAATTAAAAGTCTTAAAAAAGAATCATAAGGAAGAGAAAAATACATTTATAGTATCATACTTTAAAAAATCGGCATGGGGGCACCTGGGTGGCTCAGTGGGTTAAAGCCTCTGCCTTTGGCTTGGGTTGTGATCCCAAGATCCTAGGATCCATCCACCTGTCGGGCTCTCTGCTCAACGGGGAGCCTGCTTCCCTTCCTCTGTGTGCCTGCCTCTTTGTCTGCTTGTAATCTATCTGTCAAATAAATAAAATCTTAAAAAGAAAATAAAAATTAAAAATATATTTTAAAAAAAATCAGCATGTAAGTGGACTGGCACAGTGCAAATCCACGCTGTTCAGAGGCCAACTTTCTATGCAAGGATGGCTACCATCCCGGCTACAAAAGTCCCCTTCGCAACCATTGGACCCGGGAGCAACGGTGACTGCAGGGATGAGCTTAACCCACAAACAAAACCAGGTGCTTCCCATTACCCCAAGTGTCAAGAGGCCACTGCATGTGTGATGAAATTAAGGGTGCCTAAGACAGTGCAAGGAGCACAGGGTCTTCGATCGGTCCCAGCCACATGGATTGGCTTGGTGGGCAGCAGAGTCCAAGTGGATGGTGGCCCCAGGACTTGGCTTGTCCAGCGTGGTGGGAAGAAGTTGGTCTGTACAATGCACAATGATGATACACTATGAAGACATACTTCGCCACCAAACAGAGACATGGGCTGACATGGCCTGGGAAGCCTGTGGCATGGCCATCAAAAGACACTCGAGGGTATCAATTTGGCAGTTCCTCAGAAAGTCAAACACAGAATTGCCATATGATCCAGCAATTCTGCTTTGGGGTATCTGCCCCCAAGAGAAAGGAAAGTGGGACTCAAACGGACACTGTATGCAAATCTCCATAGTGGCATGAATCACAACAGCCAAAAAGGGGCAACAGTGCAGGGGTCTATCAAGAGATAGGTGGATAAAACTGTGGTCTTGCATATGGTGGGATGTTACTCAGCTACTCAGCCTCAAGAAGGAAGGAGATTCAGACACCTGCTACACCATGACCTTGAGGACCCTATGCTCAGTAAAAGAAGCCAGTCACACAAAAATACTATGGTTCCACTTATATGAGGTCCCCAGAGCAGTCAAGGTCATAGAAACAGAAAGGAGACTGGTGGTTCCTAGGGGTGGGGGGAGGGGAATGGGGTGTCAGTGTTTGGTGGTGACAGAGCTTCAGTTGGGGACAATGAAGGGTTCTGGAGATAGACGGATGGATGGCACGGAA
Source organism: Mustela putorius furo (assembly GCF_011764305.1). Taxonomy (NCBI): domain Eukaryota; kingdom Metazoa; phylum Chordata; class Mammalia; order Carnivora; family Mustelidae; genus Mustela; species Mustela putorius. Next base: position 4,735,508 of record NW_025422010.1, on the reverse strand, counting down.
GATTGCACAACAATGTGAATGTACTAAATGCCACTGAACTGGACATTTGTCCATGGTTAGAATGGCACACACTCCTATTCCTGCCAGTTATTGGGGGGTGAGGTATGGGGAGAGGAAGACACAGCAGTGGATGCCAATGCAGGAGACAGAAGCTGGTGCACCCCAGGCCAGGACAGGGAAGGCTAAAGCAAGAGGGGTGCTGGGGCAGGTCCTGCTGGCCCCATCCAGGGCCTCTTCCCTATCACACTGATGGCCCTGGAGCCTGGCCTGCTCCCCATCCCACTCCAGGCACCGGGAACCTCTCTCTAACCTCAGATAGGCCTAGGCTTGGCCTCTCCTCACTGGATCTGCTGCAGTGTCCCTCCCGAGGCGTTCTCCCACTTGCTCCCCCATCCTTTCCTCCTATCATGCACATACAGAACCACGGACACCAAGGGCCTGCGGCCCACCCATTCTCACGGGCCAGAGAGCCCCACAGCTAGAGCAGGCACTGCAACCCGAAACGCCTCTTGCCTTCCCACGCAAGAGGGTAAACAAGTGGATTCGGTCAGTCACCAGAGGTGGCAAATGTAGTTTCTGGCTCGGGGCTTTGGAATACACTGGAGAGAAATGCCAAGGCTGTCTCGAATCACAATCCATAAGGAGTCGTGGAAAGGTCATGGCAGTGACACACAGATCCTGAGCAAAAGCACGAGAGACCTCTTTTCCTCCTTCTTCCCGTGTTTATTTTACTGATAGAGACTGGCAGTAACTTCGGGAAACACCACATCCAGGGAGGCTGTGGCTAAATGTGGTTGTAAATACAGCCAGCAACAGATCCAGGAACTGTCAGACACCAGTCTCGTGTCCCCATGAGAGAAATCCTTCACTTCTCAGGTGAAAACGGAGTCATTTTGTTGGTATATAAGGGTTCACATGAGCACAGAAGGGCGCACATAAAACCGCAGTAGCCAAAGGGGTCGACCATGTCTGTGATCCAGTCCTTTTGACTCAGCCCAGAATTTGCCCCTCGTTGCCTCCTCACCATAAAGGAGCTGAACTTTGCGGCTGATACCTTATTAAGTTTTGTCAGTAGAGGGCGCCGGAGAGACACCCCGGAGGGAGAGGCTTCTTGGCCTGGCTACAAGGTGCTTCCTCAGGCTCCTTCTCCAGGATGATTCCCAATACACATGGGGCGTCCCCCAAGCACCCAGTGGCCAGCACCTTTGCCCAGTATCCTCCCACGACAGTTGCCAGCACACTGGAGAGTAGACTCCTAGCAAGTTCTGCTGCTATGGCGCCCCAGCGATTTCTTTCCTAGTCAATGCACCACAGCTGAGCCTCTCCAGCAAAGTCTGGCTCTCAGCCTGAGGGTGGAAGATGGGGCTCTGCCCAGGGCATTCCAATCCTAGTATGGTTAATAATTCTGGATGTTACGCTTCCCCAGCTCAAATAAATCATTGCACCTGGATTCTGCCCACTGGCTGCACCCTGACTCAAAGAGCTCATTCTGCTGGGAGTCGTTCAGGGTCAGCTCCAGGATCCTGGCCTGGCCCTGCTGGCCACTCTTCTGAATGATGGGAACACTGGGGACTCTTCAGTCCCCAGCCCCTGGCCTGGAATGACTTTCATTCAGCACGAAATTAGGCAACATGGTGTCTGTGCAATTTTGCACAGTGACTCAAATCTAAGAAGCTAGTCAAGATGATTTAAATCATTTCTGGTATAAATTTTAAATGTATTTGTTTTTTAATTTTATTTACTTATTTGTCAGAGAGACAGCGAGCACAAGCAGGGGGAGAGGCAGGCAGAGGGAGAAGCAGGCTCCCCACCAAGCAAGGAGCCCCATGTAGGACTTGATCCCAGGACCCTGGGATCATGACCCAAGCCGAAGGCAGACACCCAACCGACTGAGCCACCCAGGCATCCCTTGGTATAGATTTTAAAATGATGAAAACTTTCCAAGCAATTGCACTAGTGATCAGTTTAAAATATCATTTCGGGGGCACCTGGGTGGCTGGGATCGAGCCCTGCATCGGGCTCCCTGCTCAGTGGGGAACCTGCTGCTGCCTGCCGCTTCCCCTACTTGTGCACTCACTCTCTCACTCTCTCTCGCTCTCAGTCTCTGTCAAATAAATAAATAAATAAATAAAATGCTTATTTGGTTTTTTAAATGTCATTTTTGGTTTTGGGTTACCTCTCAGTCTCATACTCATAGATGAATTCCCACTAGGTTGCCCCAGGGAACACAGGGACACATCCAGAGCCCAGGGTCATGGGGAGCGGGGGGGTTGCATTGGATCATGTCTTACCCCTTTCTGGCCTCAGTTTCCCACCTCCTCTGCTGGTCTCCCAGCTTCCCCACCCCTACCCTCATTCCCCAGTATAGGACCCACAGACCCTCTGTTGCCACCACCACCCAGATTTTCCACTGGCAACACAGACCAGCCAATCCAAACGGGGCTTTTGCTCATCAAACCAGTTCTGCCACCCCTGGTGCCCCTGTCGAGACCATAGGAGTGCACCCCTGGCTGGCCGCATGTGGCTCCTCTGTGCTGCCCACACAGCGACCTTAAGCAGCGAAGTCTCTTTATGTCAGTTCAGCGTTCCTGCCACCGAGCGGTACTCACTGCCACACCCCATACTTACTGAGTAACCACCGTGGGACAGGGCAGGTCCAGCCTGTACAGCCTGTCCCCATCCCCACGTGGGCACTAGCAGGACAGTGGGGACCCTGAGGCCAAGCAGAGGCCCGCAGACACAGAGCAAGGGGGTTACCTGTATGCATTTTTAGAGACAGGGCGAGGATCGAACTTAAAGAAGATGATGCACATGGGTCCCTGAGAATGGTTCTGTTCACAAAGGATCACCAGTCTGCGGGAAAAGGAAAAAAAATGCATTGAATAAACAGCAGACAACACAACACTGCCTTCCTGCACTTGCAGTGCTCCCTAGCCCAGAACGACCTGCCTCCGGGATGCCCCTCACCCTTACGGGGCATGGCAGAATATGCCAGACACCATGATGCTCATCAGCACCAGCCAACCAGCTCCCTAAGTGTGCACACACATCAGCATGGGCCAGACTGTCCTGCGCTGCCTGCAAGGCTCACTGGTCCTGGCCACACCACGTGAAGGCTGGCCACAGGAGCAAGAATGAGACCCACAGGCACAGCTGGGGCATCCGGTGGGCACCCTTCCCCACCACACCTGGGTGGCCCTGTGGTTTGTTCCATCCCCTCCACCTAACCCTAACTATCCCATCCCCTGGCAATGGCACCTATTCCAGGCCCCAGCCCCCAAGGAAAGGCTGCATCCCATCTGACCAGCCTGGGGACGCCAGCCCACGCCATCCACCCACGACAGCACAGATGCAGCCTGGGGACCCATGTAAGCAGGTGAGCCCAAGGGGCAAAACACAGGTGCTGGTGAAGTGGACAGGCAGCCAGGTCCCAAGGAGCGAGGACAAAGTGCCTACCCTTGTACACGCAGGCCCTGGGCCTGGCGGCCTCTAGGCCCACCAGATATTTACCCCAACCGAGCTGAGGATGGAGATGAGCTCCTGAGGCCATTGACCCTGGACAAAGTGGCTGTGAGGAGCTCTGGTCCTGTATGTGTGCCTAAGCCAGGGCACGGTGGTAGGGTGGAGCCAGAGGCCAGGGCCAGGGAATGGATGACACAGAGGCTGCGGAGGTATTGAAGGGAGCCAAAAAAGATACCCCAAGAAGAGCCTCATGAGCAAGGGAGGTGAGGGAGTGTTCAGCAGATGTGCGTGCATGTGAGGCATTGAGGTCTGCGCGCATGTGCGAGTGTACAGCCACGGTGGGTATCTGCGTGTGTGTGCTCCCGCCTATGCCTACATGCAGGCATGTGACTGTGTATGTGTGTGCATGTGCCTGAAGGAGGCCGGTGAGCTCCCAGTGAGCTAGCCTGGGGCCCCTGGGTCTGGGGAGGGTCCGTGTGGTACCCTGCCTATCCCACACCCCAAAAGAGTAAGCACATAGTGCCTAGTAGAGCAGGGTTTGGGGTCTGCATCTGTAAAGAGGGTCTGTGAATTGGGTCCCAGCTGGGAGAAGGTGGGATGTGATGCCCAGACCCTGCCCATCCTTGCTCCAGGTCTCAATATAAACCACAAAAACTGTGCCATTCCTAAAGCCATGGCAGGGTTGGGGGGGCCGAGGGGGTACCAGCCTGTTGTGAGGGCTGCTGGCACAGTGATCCCTGCAGGCATGGGAGGAGGAGTGGGCAAGAGGGGCTCTAATTCAGTGCCCCAAGACAGGGTCCTTACCACCCACACACATACAGTCCTGAGAGAGGCGGACCCCGGCCATGGAATGGGGCAGGGGAACAGAAGAGAGGTGAGGGCCCCCCTCTAGACCCGCACAACTGCTCCCAGTTCTTAGGTCTCTGAAGTGAAACATGTTCTGTTTGGGGACTCACAGAAGGAGGACATTCCCACCATGCCAACACTGCCCTCTAAGCTGTACCAGCACCCAAGTGTGGGCGGGTGGGTGGACAGGTGGTAGGGGATCTAGCCACAGAGCATGGAAAAGCCAAGGAGGGGCTGAAGACCGAGGCTGGCACTGTGGACACGACCACAGCTCGGGGCCACATGGAGGTCTTCCTGTGGCTGACACCACGCTGTCCCTGCCTCGCCACTCCTTTCTGCTCACTGATCTGGCTGGCCTGGGAAGTAGAGGGAGGGGGTCAGGAAGAAGGGATCAGCGCCACTACTGTCACCACTGGCTCCCACAGGCCCTAGAGGGATCCCCACGACTCAGTCCCATGTCCCCTCTGCCCTAGCCCCTGCAGGCACGAGCACAGTGATACCATCCCTGTCCTTGGTAGAACCCTCGGTTGTGCAGGTGACATCACCATGGTAACCAGTGCCACTGCAGAAATGCAGGGTGCCAGGAGATGGAGCTGAAAGCAGTGCCTGATGCAGAAGAGGTCCCCGAGGTGACAGCAGCACGCTGGGTTCCCACCCTTGGCTGCCGGGGTAGTGCCCACGAGGGCCAGCATCCTAGGCTTACCTGATGATATCAAGACTGGTGGGCAGGCTGCTGGAACTGACCCTTCTAGTAAAAACAACTCAAAATGCTTGAAAGAATATGAAAAGATCTTAAAAGCACCCAAGAACTAACAAGGTCATGCAGGATTTGGCCAGTATCTCAGAGAACGTGGAAACCCAGAGAAAAAAGAGAGCAGAGTACACTGGCTATTCCCTGGGGCACTGGCCTATGTGGGCAAACTGGGCTCTGGTGGGCGTGAAGGTGAGGGAGACTGAAGATAAGGCCCAGGGCTGCCCCAAGATGGGACTGTAGTAGGAAACCCTCCCCTGAGTGGAGCTGGGACCCTGAAAGGCACCACTCCTAGGGTGAGGGTGGGCTCTATCCTCAGCCACCCCCAGGTGCCACAGGGACAGCACACAAAGTGGGGAAGAAGCGCTGAGAAGTCACAAGAGCACAGCTGGAGCAACACTAGGGTTCCAGGGATCCTCATGCCAAGACTCGAATTGACAGTGCTCCTCAACACCTGGAGAACGGAAGTTCTCATCTTCTTGCTAGACCTCTGAGAAATCCCATCAATCATTTCCAGGACAAAGAGCAGGACAATCAGAAAGAACGCCACATAACGAAACCCAGCGCCATAAGCAAGGAGCAGCGGAAAGTGATCCACAACACATCTCACAAAACCACCAGGCTCTGACTGCAGAAAAATGAAGCTGGAGAACATCTGCAGGAAAAGGATCCAAGAAAGAAGAAACCAGGAGGTCCGCAAAGCACCAGAAAGGACTTTTAGTACCAGAAGCTCTGGGAACCACAGATTAAAACTCAGCAGTGGATTTACAATGAGCAGATTAGACAATTAGACAGATGAGACCAGTCAAATTGTCCAGAACGTGGTCCAGGGAGGTAGAAAGCACATGGGGCCTCCTGGAGTCCTAAGTGCCCCAACCCACCAGGGGCAGCAGGTGGTCACCTGCCACTTGGCCATTGTCCACCACAGAAGACACAGGCCTTCTCACTCCCAGGGAGCTGGTTTCTCCCACAAAGGAGAACACTACAGGAGAGGTTAACTGCCACTGCCTATGGCAACCAGGCCAACCAGGGTCAGTGGGAGGAGCCCTGCCAAGCCACCACTTCTGAAATCTGAGAGCCCCACCAGGACAGAGGATGGTTCTGAGGCTTACTCCACCAGGGACATGCTGTCTCACCAGGAACATGCAGCTCTGGGTTATCAGAAGAGGGCATGATGTAGGCCTTGGCCTGCTGTGCACCTCTCTAGGCTGTGTGCCTAGCTGCTGGACAAGGCCATCCACTGGGAGCAGCTCTGGCTACTGATGCTCACAAGCAAGAGGTAGAGCCCTCCAACTTGGCTGTAGGACCTCACCATCCTAGCCAGCCCATGTGGGTGGCAGCCCAGCCCTCCAGACAGTGGCAGCAGGGAGGGCTCTGTGGTTGGAGGGAAGGCCACTGATTGATCTTCAAGCAGCCTGGCGCCAGACGTGTGGGCACAAAGCCCAGGGCTGCGGCCTCGATGAAGACGTGGTCATTGGGAGGGAAGGACCAGAGGAAAGCCAGCCCCTGGGGAGGGGACCATCAGGAACTGCCTTTCTCTCCAATCCCTCACCCCCCCACTCAAGCCAGGCCCGCTGCCCACTGCCCCACCCCTTCTCAGCTCCATGTCCCATCACCCCCTGCAACCTCTTTCACCTAGGCAGGTCTCATGGGTGCAGAGCCCTTCTCCCAGCATGCCCCCACCTAGGCCCTGGTGAAATCCTCCCTGACATCCTACTTGTTGGGCCACCTTCTCCCTCCTGCTGACTTGCAGGGCTCCCCGAGTGAGCTCTGGATGCAGCCACTGTGGTCCCAGGCACTGTCCCACAGGCTAGGCACAGGGCAGGCAAGAGGCTGGAACCACTAACAGGGGCAAACAGCGTTCTGCTCTTGCCATCGCACGCCTGCCTGCCTGGCCACTCGGGGCACTAAGACAACACTGTTCTCCACTACCCATGGTTCCGAGGCTGGCACAGTGGGAAAAAGATGGGGACAGGCCTCTGTAGGCCCCACCATGCCAGCTGGGGCAGGGGTTCATCCATATTTGGTGGTTTCTTTCCTTGTCATGGGGAACTCACCTTGGAAGGACACCGGAGCTGGTAAAATGTATAAAGGAGGGTGGAGTCCCAGGCAATAGTGTGCCTGGCTTTCTCAGTGACATCCCCGCCCCTCTGGTCCCCACCTCCACCAGGCATGTAAGCCTGGGCCCTCGTGGAATGTCTGCATCCCCGTGGCAGCCTCCAGGCCAGGGGCAGCCCAAAGTTAGAGGAAGAGACGGGCAGGAAGATCCTGGGGAGGTGTGATCAAGAACCTCACCCATGGACCTTGGCAACCTCGGGGGGGGGGCACCTTGAGGCAGCAAAGCTTGGCAGCATCCAAGCAGTGAAGGAAGCCGCACCCAACCCTGCCTGTTGCGCCCAGGATGCTGTGGGCCCCAGGAGGTGAAGGAGGCAACAACGGTGGTATGCACACCCACCCCCTGGCTTGCAGATGGCACCTGAATGTCATACACCCGTCCTTTTCACATGGGAAGGGTTCCCCTTCCCCTCATTTGGCCTCACAGCAACCAGGAGAGCAGCACAGGTAACCCCATGCATGCAAAGGAGTACCCCCATCAAAAAGGGGCAGGTGCCACAGAATCTGTTCCTCTGGGAGGGTGACACACAGACCCAGAGAAGGCCAGGCCCCCGGTGCCACAGAGCAAAGGACAGGACAGCCAGGGAAAACTTTCCCATGCCAGGTGCTTCACAGGGGTGATTCCCCTCTCCCCAAGAGCTCTGGCAGTGTGCCTAAGGTCACACAGGAGGCCTGTGGAGGCATCTGCCGGCAGCGCTCAGAGCAAAGGGGCAGGCACATGTGGGCTGTTGGCCTCCCAACCCTGCGTCTGCTCCCAGGCAGCCTCCCAGAAAGCCACGACACCCCCAGCACCACACCTCAACACCACTCTGGCCCACCCACAAACCACCCCACCCAGTGCCTTCATGGAATCGCTAAGAAGCCAACATGCCCGCTGCAGTGTTCTCTTAGTGGTCAACCCTTGGAAAGCTGGTGATAGGTGACAAAAAGTCCCCACGTCCACACATGGTCCCACTAGGGGTGCTGTCTCACAAAAGCCACAAACTCAAGGGTGCAGCCGGGCCTCGGAGCTGCCCACAGGGATGGAAGAGCCCAGACAGCAGCCCAGACCCATGTGAGCAATAGGGCTGGAAAATGGAGCCTATGAGGTGGCCAACCATCCTGACGGGGGCCCCAGAACCCCCGCAGGGCACAGAGGCTGAGGGTGCGGGGTCGCCTATCATTTCAGGCTGTGTGTACCCGAAGAGATGCTTCCTGGACTATTCCACAGAGAAAACAAGAGGGCTGGGCCCCACCGGTGAGGAGGCGGCCTCAGCAATCACTCGCTCAAGAGCATCAGCCCCATGGCTTCCCAGTGACACCACTTTCCAGAACTCACAGAGACTCTTATAGCTGCAAGCGGCTACCAGGCAATCTTCGTCACAAGCAAGATTTCACCTGAGAAGCCGACCTCTGTGACCCAGTGATGACTCTGTTGTAAAAAACTACCCAGGCCTTTCCTGGAACTGAATAGGGCCCTCGTGTGGGAAACAGAAAGGCCACAGCTCTAAAGTAAGTTCTCTCTCATGGCATCTGACAAAGGCCCCCAATCCAGGGACTGGGACTCAAGCTGAGCAGGTACATGAGGCCACACATACACGGACGAGAGCAGCACCCCCACACTACACCTCACACCTGCCCACAGCCTGGGACGCCAGCTGTGTCTTTGGCCTGCCTAGAAACACGCCGTGGAAAGGAAGCTCTGCGTCCCCCGGGGTGGCCTCCCCCAGCCCAAGTGTGTGCCTCTCCCAGGTGCCCCCCACCAGGAGCCCAGGGCCCACACTCCCTGTACACACCTACAGTCCCTGGGCATACCTGAGCTCCGGCAGGAAGGACCTACAAGGTGTGAGGCCAAAGCAGAAAGTTCACTTCAAACCAAAGCCATGGGCTGCCCCTTTCTTCTCTCTGAGAAAGCCAGAGGAAGTCCTCCCAGCTCCCCGCTCCTGCCTTCCCCTACTCTGAGCACTTGGTACGCAAAACTCGAAGAATGGGTCCTGAGTCTCCTATCAGTTCTTCTTAGCACTGGAAGCTTTCACGCACTCCCAGCCCATCTGCTGATAAGGCTTTTGAGAGTTCTTAGCATGCTCCACACTGCCTGCTACTCTTCCCCCTCCCCCACTGCTGCCTCTGAAAACTGCCCACTCCAGCTGGGGCCTTCCTCTTCCTCCCCTGCCTTCCAGAAGAACCAACAGAGCTGTCCTACCAGCCAAGGGCAGCCAGGTACATGCCGACATACAGCATAACCAGGCTTTTCATCTGACTCAAGCACCAAGCCTCACTCCACACGGGGTCTAACAAGAGCACTACAAGGAAACGACTTGAGCTGGTGGGCAGACAGCCCGGCCAAACGTGGGTCAGGGCCACACGCCAAGACGCACAGTGACAGCTGCTGTGGCTCAGGTGAGGGCCGTGTGGGGACAAGGCTTGGCACCTGGATGGACCGATGGTGAGGATCTCCTTCCCTGGCCCAGGAAGGCACGTCCACAACCCCACAGAGGCTCATCAGGAGAGAAGGCAAGTGGGGCCCAAGGGCCACAAGGACCACACCTTGCTGTTGCCGCTAGCCCAGATGAGGAAGGGTATGGCCAGGGGATGAGGAGACCTCAGCACTGCTGGGGGTGCTCACTGATCCCTGTGTCCCTCTTGTGCACTCCAGATGCCACCCAGATGCTCGCCCACCCAGCCTGGGGGTTCACAGTCATCACACACCAACTGTGCCCACCACCCACCCCACACCAACCAGCACCATCTCCTCCAGCATTTGCAACAAGGCTGGCCCCCTTCCCTTCCTCCCAGCACACCCATCCTCCCACACCTGCGACCCACTCGTCCATCCCCAGCCCAAGGCTCCACACTGCCTGTGGCCACAAACAGCAGCTCCCATGGGCCAGTGGAGTCTGTGGTTGTGGTTCCCACCATCAGGTTATCCAGGAGCACATATTCTCATCTGGTAAGTTTCCAAGTATACTCACTCTGCAAAAGCCCTGTATCTTGTCGGCAGTACGCCTCCAGATATTTCTCAGTGAAGTATGGGTGTATGCCATGGGGTTACACACACACAGGATCCCGCTGCCCTGTCCTCCTGCTGACTGGCTGTGCAGAGCTGTCCTCACCAAGGGGCAGCTGTCCCCCAAGCCTGCTAGCCGCTGCTTGGCTTCCCCAGAGGACATACCCCTTCACTTGGCCACTTGGCTCTGCTGGATGTTTCAGTCCCATCACGTTTCTAGCCCCTGCAGAGTGCCACAGAGGAGCCCCATGCCCAGGCCCTGCAAATGGGCTGCAGACCTTCCTAGGGCAGAGACGGAGGAGGCGGAATGTCTGGGTGGAGGAAGATGCTCTCAGGTGAGCAGACCTGGCCCAGCTCCCCCCAGACATCCAGTGCAGGTACCACCGGCTGGGTAGAGGTGGATCCCGCCAGCACCACAGCCTGCCGCTGCTGCCTTCCTCGGGGTGGCAGGAAACACTCACCACAGTTATACTGGCAACTCCCAGGGCCACGCACCTTACAGCCACCTGCCTGCCCGCATCCACGAATCACCAATTTGGGTATTAAACCCTGGACTTCTGCCGCACTGATCTGCAGGGCGGTGCACGTGGTATGGGCAGGCTCACCGCCTATCTGTTCCACCAGTAGCCAATATTTCCTCCCCGTCCTGCCCCTGTCCTGCAGCCTTGCCCGTGCCACTGCCCATTGGAAAGAGTCTGTTTCTTTACCACACGTTTTCCCCATCACTACCGCAGAGCAGCCGCCTTCCCTGTCCCAAAGCAAAAGGTCCTTTCCCTTGCCTTCTTCATATGGTTGTATCTTGACTTAGTTCTCAGGTGAGCCTGTGTCCTGCTCCAGCGGGCAGTGTAAGGTATGGACCCCCCCCTTGCTTCTCAGGTGCCAGGCGTCAGGTCTGTCCCACCTCAGCCATACCCTGGACATGCAGTCACTGGGCTCCACAGGGTCCAGCATGTGAGGCAGGCCTCTTAGCTTCAGCACACACTCTGGCCAAGTCTCCCTCTTGGCTATTCAAAGAATCTTCAAAGAGCCTAATGAATGGTGCTGGGCCATGCCCCACCCCCGCTCATGATTACCGACCCCCCCACACACACTGGGCAGGAAGCACAGCAAGCTGGTAAGTCTTGAATGAGCCCTGAAGCCCTGGATCCCTGGATCCTTGGCTCCCTGGCTCCCCAGCAGCCCCATGGCAGCACAGAGAGCACACCGCCTTGGCACGGGTACCAAAGCCAGAAATGAGCCAACCTCATCCCTAAGGACACAAGTCAGGGAAGGGCCATCTGGTCTGGGGAAAAAAGGGGACAGCTGGGTGCTCGAATACCTTTTTAATATGGATGCTAGTGGTGTGGCTGGTGGGCTCCCTGTATAAGCCATGGGGCTGGAAGTTTAAAACACGTGCACTCTCGCTGCAGGTGTGTTTTATGTGTCCTCTCATGGGAAGGCTGGTATAGCGAGGAAAGCAAGGCCAAGAAAGAGCCTGTCCGTGGGAGACCCGGCCAAGAGCAAACGCAGCACTGGTGCAAAACCTTCAAAGCAGAACCCAGCGCAGCAGGGCTGCTGTAGAATTCTGCACAATGACACCAGCCCCTGAGCAGAGAGCAAAACCACACCTGACAACAGGGGTGTCAAGGGAGGTGAGGGGACCTGCCACCTTGGTGGGAGCACTTTCCTTTATCAGCTGGATGGAGGAGAGACGGCCAAATCAGAATGCAGCCAAGAATGATGGGGATGCGCATGAATGAGTGGGGAGCTCTTGTGGCCTCCAAGGGCCTAGACTCCCAGAAAGGGAGGCTCCCCGTTCATATCACGTTCATCTCCCAATGGCTGGCTGCACACGTGAAGGCAGAATCTGCAGCTCCATTTCACTCGGGATGTATGTTCAAGGTTAGCCAGCCTGTCTATCTGGTCTTGAGGGGCCACGTAGAGGACAGGGCCTTTGGGCTTCATGTACCTGGGCTAAGGAGCCAGACAGCCCGGGCTCCCCCAGTGCAGACCAGGCTATCACTGTGGCAGTCCCCCGGGGCGGAGCTGGAAGGCGGGTACTGCTCTTTTCGCGTGACGCATCATGTCCTCCCGGTGGCTGCCAGCCGAGGACGTAAACACACATGGGAACACAGTGTCGCTGTGCTGTTTGGGAGCCTTGGCTGAGAAAGCCCTGACGTCTGTAAATATTCTGAGCAGCCGGCCCACTGCAACACCCCACCCTCCTCCCAGCTCGGCAACCGAGGATTCTACAGTCTGTGTTTTGTCATTTTGACTAAGTGGCGTTTTACCGCGACCAATTTTCCACAGGGTTACTCCCTTCTGAGATCTCCACAATGTTTGGGGAGCACTAACTCAGCTCCACGCCAAGTGTCACTGTCCCTGCTGTTCAAAGGAGCAATACAAATGAGAGGAAGAAGGAACATTAGAGAAAGCTCTGGACACAGGGCAGCCCCTCTACCTTAGCCCCTTCTGACTTCCCCACAAGCCAGGGGCCAGCCCGGCCTCACAGTGACCTCTGCTGTCTCCATGCTTAATAAAGGACAACAGAGTATTCCCACCAAGATGTACTTCAAGTGACAGGAGCCACCGAGAGATGGTGGATGGCCTTTTTTAACTTTAAAGTGCGCACATGTCATTTTTGCAAATCTAAAAAAGAAAGTTAAGAAAGAAAAAAAAAAAGTTGCAATGAAAATCAAAATACAGCTTGGTGACCTGGGGTGACCTTGTTTTCACGGAGCCCATCACCCCACCTCACAGTCTGGACCAACAAATGCCAGATTCCATGGTGATGCCCTCACACACTGACATGTCGCCAAAGGATGGACCCAGTTCCTGCACATCTGGAGCGTCAATGACAAGTGCGGCACCACTTCTAAAAGCCCTTCCGGCTTCCTTGTCGTAGGCCTTTGATCTCCAGACATGCTCTGGAGGCCCCTCATTTCTCCACATAAGTCCTTAGAAGGAACAGGCACACTTCCTCTGTGGGAAGGCACCACACCGCCTCCCCCTCTGATGCAGAAGCCAGGCATGCGAAAGAGACCCCAAGATACCACACACAGTTACACCCATGGTGAAAAGTGATCAAAAAGCCCACAAAATGAGGTCACAAAAAAAGCATGAGGCAATAACAATAATTCAGGGGCTGGGTAGGCAGGGCAGAACTGACAGCCTGTTTCCTTCATTCAGGGAAAGCTGTTGTCACCACCACACATCAGAGCATGCAGTCTGAGTGGACTGCAGTCTCTGGACATGCCAGTAACATGAAGGCATAGGACTGGGGCTGATAGTCAAAAACCAGATAAGGTGGGAGCACCAGGGCAGCCTAGCTACCACATGGGAGCACTAGGATCCTGGAGAGGAGAGCACAGAGCTGTGTCCTCCTGCCTCCACCTCACCAGACAGGTCACCAAAGCAGGCAGGATCCTGAGACAGTGGCCCAGGTGGAGCGGAGGCACTGGGACCTGGCCCTGGCTCTGAGTGACCTTGGGAACACCCCTCGCCCCTCAGTCCGAGTTTTCTTCACCGTGGACAGCAGCCAACCAATGAATATTTATCCAAAAAGGTTGCTCAGGGGATTAATAAGCAAGTCCGAGAAAGCATTTCCAAAGTGCTACAAGCTGTAGGCGCCCCTTATAGCTGCCATCAAATCCCATCTGCCTCGCTGAAGAAAGCTCTGAGTCCAGAAAGCAGCAGCAAAATAGCAGGCAGCAGGTGGGGGGAGCAGGTCGCCAGGCCAGGCTAGCATGTAATATCCCTGCTGGAGGAAAAGGCCTGAAGCTCAGGGACTGGTCCAAGGGCAAAAGGCTCACTCTACAGCTGTGGCCCAGGGGGAGCCCATGAAGCACTTGACGTGCTGGGGCAGGGGAAGGGGTCTTAAAGCCCAACACCAGGGCCAGCCCTTGCCCTGGGTGCAGTCCTGCCCAATCCCTACCCCTGAAGCCCCAGGGGTGGGGGGATGGTCTGACTGACTGAGCCACCCCAGAAAAGGCATGTCCAAGAGCAGGCATGACCCAGCACTTGCTGCCTACTCAAACATCAGCTGTCACCCAGCTGCCCCGCAACAGGCCACAGGGAGGTGGCACCGTGACTCAGGGCTTCAGAACTGAGGCCCTAAGCCCACCCACCCTGCAGCGACCACGCAGCTCCCAGCCCCGCCAGTCTTTGCTTTCCCGCAGTGAGACCGACCGGCCTGCCAACGGACCGTGCCTCCCATTCTGGCGGGGATTACTGGAAACGCCTTCCAGTATCGCATGGGGCTCTTCGTCCGGGTCAGTTTGGTCTCTCCGGACCCAGCCGCAGGACTTCCATTCCACGCATTGGGAAAGGGAAACAGGCAGGGTGGGGAGGTGCATCCCTGCCCCTCCCCTCCCTACTCGCGCCCCCAGAGCCCCACGCCCGGGATCCCTCGCCGGCCCTTCGCCGAGAGAAGTCCGCCGGCCCGGGCCCCCAGCCGCACACTCACCGCCTCCGCCGCCGCTGACTTCCGGGTGCCGCGCCCGCGCGCCACCGCCGCCGCCCAGGCCCCGCCCCCACGCCCTCCGAGCGCTCGCCATTGGGCTGCTGCGCCAGGGGCGGGGAGGCACGCCGCGACCGCGAGCACCGTTGGCTGAGCGTGCTGTCGCTCGGGGGCTACAGCCCTCCCGGCGCCCCGCCCCCAGAGCTGCGCCAAGCTTCGGGTCTGCGCGGGCGTCTGGGGGTCTCGTGACCCCCGCCGCTTTCCCAGGCTTCCAGGCTCCCCACGCCAGAGGACGCCCATGGGAAGTCGCTGCAGCTTGCGGCCGCCCCAAGGGCATGCTTTCGTGGACCCATTAGGGCTGCGGTCTGAACTCCAGGGGCCATAGGTCACCAAACCACCTGGCGGCCTTCTCCGGGAGTGATAGAGGGATGCCCACTTCCGGACCCGCCCCTCAGGCTGGCTCCTGTTCCACACCTACAACTGGCTCCAGACCTGATCATCCCACCCTTTTCCTTATGGCTCTTAGTTACGTTCAGCCTCTACGCTCTGGCTTTTGCACCACCCCCCATTACCCCTATCCACCACCCCCACCCCCCACCGCAGTCCTGCCATACTATGGACAGACCCTGGACTGGGCTCCGGATCCACCCAGGCACTGTGGCCTTGAGCCTACTTTGAGGCGGTCCTATAGGTCCAAGCCCTAGGCTGAAGAGTGGGTCCACCCTCAGCTGTAATATGTGAGCAAGTGAGCAAGAAGGCGGGAAGGGGCACTGACTGCCCCTTTTAAAAGGACAGAGGCGGGTGCCTGGGTGCCTGGGTGGCTCAATGGGTTGGGCCTCTGCCTTCTGCTCCGGTCGTGATCTCAGGGTCTGGGGATCGAGTCCCGCATCGGGCTCTTTGCTCATCGGAGAGCCTGCTTCCCTCTCTCTCTCTGCCTGCCTCTCTGACGACTTGTGATTTCTCTCTGTGTGTGTCAAATAAATAAACAAAATCTTTAAAAAACAAAAGGACAGAGGCAGTTGCTGGGTTCCCTGCCTTCAGTGATCTTAAGGCTGTGTATAGGGTCTAAGTGAACTATGACAAGGAAGACAGTTACATTAAGGATAATAATGTGCTAAGCACTCCAAACCCAGGGTCCCAGTTCACAGGTGTCATTCCCCCCATTTTTTACAGATGCAAACATTGAAGCTCAGAGCAGTTACACCACTTTTTAAAAAGATGACAAGTGGCAGTGGCTGGGTTAGATCCAGGTCTTTTGTGAAGACCTAAACTGTCCTGATCCCGACTCAGAGCACTGATGCCCCCTGGAAAATGAGTTTAGAGAGGGAAAAGACCTGATGGGTAATCAGCAAAGGCAGGAGTGGATCCCAAACCTTCATGACACACCCAAATGCCTATTCCACCCATCTCTCTCGCCATGTTTTCTGTGCTCCTCCTGGAACCCAACAGGAGCCCTTTACAGACATGGAAACTGAGGACTCCAGGTGTCCAAGGACTCATGGGCAGCAAGTGACAGACTCAGCTTGATGCATGGTCCTTCCTCTCACCATCTGGCAGAGAATCCTCCTGGGTTGGTACCAGTGATTTCCCTCTGGACAGCCAGTCCTTTCAGCCCACCTAAGAGGTGATAGTGTTAAGTAAGACTTGGGGCTTAGGCGCATGTGACCATGCTGTGGGGTACAAGACAGCAGTTGCAGAGTGGTCTGCCCCAAACCACTGGGCCATATGCCTCAGGGGAATGGGACACAGAATGGTGCTTTCCTGTTGCTAACAAAGAGGAATGCAGTCATACGTGGGTTGGACAGAGGTTCAAGTCCTGGTCTGTCACAGAAGTATATGCCCCTGGGCCAGCTCCACTTCTAGCTACACTCTCCCCAACTGGATGGATACATGTCAGGTACTCCGATATATTGTTTTTGTCTCCGCTGACTACAGTTGACAACATTTAGTGCTAGGAAGCAGATAAGATCAGATAAGATGGGTTGGGGTGGTAAGCTGAACTCTGGGGTCTCGGGGTTGGAAAGAGTTCACACATCTTTGGTTGGGGAGCTCACTGCCTTATTTGGTCACCTTTTCAGCCTCTGAGCCTTTACCACTGTTAAGAAGTTCTTCCTGACCTCCAGCTGAAACCTTTTTGTCCCAATAGCTTTGCTCCCATGTGGAGCTGTCCAGCAGCGGGGTGTAGAGGGTGGGAGAGAGGGAGGAGACTAGGTTACTGGTCCCTGTGCCAATGGTCACATGGTAGGGGCTCTCCACCCTGCTTTTTGACTGTTATTGACCCCTACCTGCAGCCTGGGTCATGGTGAGGCCACTGCTAGAGAGTGGCCTTGAGTCATCTTGGAACTGACACTGTCCACCCTACTCCTCTGTGTGTGGCTGGTGATCCAGTTTGGGGGACAGAATCCTGCCAGGAGTGGGGGACAGGGAGGCCGTCCTCACCTAGGACAATCTTGGAGCACAATTCTCCCCTTTGCTCTCTCACCAGAGGTCTGTCCAGCCCCTCCTTCCACCACCAGCAAGTGTGTGGGGAAGGGAAGATGCTGGACCACAAGCTCACTATGAAAATAGGGCTCCAGGAGGACCATGAGCCAATGCCCCTGGAGAAATCTGTAGGGACAGTTGGACTAATGAGATCCACTTGTAATGGAGGGAAGAGAATACCCTAGCCCACACAGCAGCTGGCTCAGAATGTCACCAATGGTGCGGTTCCACAGGACAAGAGATACCTTGCTTACGGAGGCCTCTGCGTCCCAGAGAAGGACACTGCCTTCCATCTGCCCAGAACCACAAGCAACATCACTATGCCAGAGTGTCAAATAGCTCTCATCTCAAGTGCCAACCCCAGTTGACTGGGGGAGTGACTGCCTGGCTCTAAAAGGCTAGGGTAGATCTGCTGTGTGTACCAGGTACCACAGGAGGGACCCAATGGTGGTACCAGTGGTGAGTTCCGGCCCTGCATCTCTTCATTTTCTTTGTTCTGAGCAAGTAACTATGGTGTGAACACTCTGGACCCCTGGTATGGGTGGATAAGACATGAATGTCTGGTCCCCCCATTAGCAATGTCATGGGCCTGTGACTCCCTGGGTGGATATAGGGAATATGGTGGGCTGAGAATCTGGTCATCTCCAGGTGCAACCAGGACAGGAAAGGCTTAGAACTAAGCGTGAGCCAGAGTCACTGGCCAAGGGGCCATCATCTCCTGAACCCCCCAAAATAAGCCCCAATGGACAGCACCCCCACTGGTGCCCTCACCACCACAAATTTAAGTGGAGCTGACCAAGGATTATGGTCCCATTTGTGGTCATATATGTGTGCCTCGCGTCCCTGAAGGGAGCAGGGGGCTGCTCTCCACCTGACAGAAAACTGCAACCTGTGTGAAATTCTGCTCAAGTAGTTGCACCTCACAGGGATCCTCCAAGATCCCGGGTAGGGTGGAGGAAATAGGACACCAGGAAGAAGGGGCGGTGATAAACTCACAAACTCCTCCCCCTACCCCTTCCCCAGCTCTGAGCTGTGGTGATGTGACGGAGATGAGGGAGTGCAGTCCTGTGGCAGTCCTGCAGAGTGGGCTGAGCCAAGATGTCCGTAGATTCAGGCCCG
Organism: Mustela putorius furo; assembly: GCF_011764305.1. Taxonomy (NCBI): domain Eukaryota; kingdom Metazoa; phylum Chordata; class Mammalia; order Carnivora; family Mustelidae; genus Mustela; species Mustela putorius. The sequence continues at coordinate 4,717,310 of NW_025422010.1, read as the reverse complement.
GTGGCGGAGGAAAACCTCTATTTCACCGAAAGTCCCTTCCCGCCCTCAGAAATACGGCTCTCTATCCAGCCTCGCTGAGTTAAGATCGGACCTCTGCCCCTCGGTGAGAACCGCGGGGTGGAAGAACCCCCAATCCCGGGAGGTTTGAGTTCCGGTGATCTAAAGCAAGCAAGAACAGTTCTGAGCTTCAGTTTCCCATCTGTAAAATGGGAAAGCAGCAAACTCTTCCTCGCGGATTGTGTGAAGAATACAATTAGATCAATATTGACAGGAGGGCGCGGCACGCAGCGCCCGGCGAACAGCTGGCGCGGGAGAAGGATCCCAGCGAGCTAGGGGCAATGGTGGAGGCAGCGAGCCTGGAGTCCGGGGAAGGGGCGCGGGGGCCTGTCAATCCCCGCTCGGGGCCGGACGCTCCGGGGACGTCCTCGAACGCGGCCGAGAGGGGGCGGCCCCGACTCCCAGGCCGCCGCAGCGGTACCGGCAGGTGCCGGGGCCTCGGCCACTCCACGAAGGGGCCGGTCGTCGGCCGGGACGGACACCCCGGGAGCCCAATGGCAAGCCGGCGTCTGCCAGCGCCCGTCCAATCGGCGCCGGTTGCCGGGCCGCGCTGGGTCTCCCGGCCAATGGGAAAATTCGCGTTCGGATGGGGCGGGGCAGAGGGTCGCGTAGCCGGCCAGACCCGCTTTGCGCACGGGCCGCGCGAGGGGCGGGGAGGGCTGCTCCCGGGGCTGCACGCTGGGCCCGGGAAGGGTCCGCCCCCGCACCGGTCCGAGTTGAGCACCCTGCGGGCCGCTAACCGCTCGGCACCCTAAGGACGCCGCGCTCGGTGCGCCGAGAGACCCGGGGCCGCCCGTCTGGGGGCGGGGGCCACGCTGCGGGGCCGCCCACGCCGCGCTCCAGGTAGGCTCGGGCCGGGGGGCGGGGTCCAGAGGTCGGTGCCGGGACTGGGACGAGGCCGGAGATCCGGGACGGGATCCAGGTTGCGGTCCAGCAGGGGACGGGGTCTAGGTGGGCGGCTGAGACGGGAAATCGAAGTCCGGCCGGGTATCGCGGCCCGGGGAGGATCCGGGCTCCGCCCCACCTGCTCCCTCGCCCGCGCCGCGGTGCGCGAGACCCTGGGCCACGGGGGCGGGTCCCTTTGTGCGCGGCCTCGGGGCCGTGGCCAACAGGGCCGGGGCATCCCGTACCGCGCGCCCCCGCCGAGACGCGGCGGGAACCCGCAGCCTTGACCGCCCAACGCGACGCCGGGCGCCTTGCAGCTGGGGTCCAGCAGCCACGGAAACTTTCCAGGGGCCCGAGGGGCGGCGGGGCCCGGGAACTTTCCTGGGGCGGCGCGGCACTGGAACCCTCTGGGGCACGGTGGGCCAAGGGGATGTCCCAGCTCCTGCTGCTCCCGCCGCCTAGAGGACGAGGGAGGGGATGCCCGGAGTCCCTGCTTGTTGCCCTGAACCGGGCCTCCCTGACCGGGGATCCCCCTGTTCCGCCACCCTTGGGTCCCTTCGGTGGGACACCGGGCCCCTGGCAGAGGTGGGTCCTCCCCACTCGGGGTGGTACTCAGCCGGAGTTTGCTGGGGTGTGGCCCCAGGGCAGGTGGCCCGAGATCCAGAGCCTTCCCATTTTAATCTTTAATTAAATGTTGGGTGCTTAAAATATGTCACTGTTTCTAACCTGTGCGTAACGTATCGCTGAAAAAAGAGCTCAGGGACTCTGGTTGTTTTCCCTCTAGACCCAGGCATGTTTAGAAACAAGAGAAAAGAATCACTTCCTTTTGGGGTAGGCTCTCAGTGTAACCTCGGGTGGTTACGCCTCTTTCGCAGTCATTCCAGTTGTCATCTACATCACTGTGCAGGACATGCACCGAGTCAGGATTTATAAACACAGGGGGTTGGGAGATGAGCTGTTCAGTGATGTAAGGGCAACATCTCCCTGTGAGGACATGCACCAGAGGTGGACTGAGAACCTCCATCCCCTCCCTCTGCCTCCACTTGAGAAGCAGGCCACCACCAGAGGTCTGTTGGTCCAGAGCAGGTCATGCCTGTCTTGTGTTCAGTGTATCTCTGGACCTGAGGTGGTGCCGGACACAGGATACAATCAAAGACCTCTATACGGCATACTGCACCCATGGCCAGTAGGCCCTGGGTCTGGCCATAGCATGTGGAGCTGGGAATTCAGAACACACCCTTTCCCACAGCCTTGCCCTTTCCCACTCCCAGTACTGTGTCTGTCCCCTGCTCCCTCAAGTCTGTGGTCCAGTGGCACCCAACACGGGTCTGGGTCCAGAGTGTTCACTATGCTCAGGATTCTGGTCCTTGGTTCACAGCCAAGCCACCCTCTGCCATGCTCTTCTTCACAGTCTTTTCTGCATAGACACGAGTACCTGCAGACCACGACCCTCTGAAGTAAACTGGGCCAGCTCTCAGTCCTGCTCAGTTAGCTTCCCCATGCCACATTGGGGTTGCATGGTGCCGCCTCCAGACGTGGCCTGTCAGGTCTCTTCCCAGTACCAAGGTCTCTGCCTCTCTGAGGTTCTATGAAGGCATCCCTGTTTGTGCTACATAAAGATTCAGGGTAGATTTGCCACACCCACTTCACCCCAAGAGACAGGCCCGAGGGGCATGAACAGTGGGGTCCTGCACCTTCGAGGGGATCCAGGAGTGACACACAGCTGGGGAGCAAGAACACCAGGCATGCCAAAACCCTAGCCAGTCCCTAGCAGCTGCCCTGTGCCCTAGTTTGGCCTCGGCAGAGGGACGGAGGGTGGGGCAAGCCCTGTGGACTGCCCAGGGGGCCATCGGGGGTTCTGGGGACTTCCCTGTGGCGGCTCAAGTTGGAGGGAAGGCATCTGTTTTCTTGCCACCAGCTTTGGTCAGGATAGTGATAAAGTCTTGGGCTGCTCAGCAGGAGACCCAGAATTAGGAAGTAACTAGAGGGAACACAGGGTCAGGAATCCCTTATTGGGCTTTCCTGACTGGGACAACTGCACAGTTCGGTTTATTTCACAGGTTAGGAGGATGAGTCCAGAGCGGTGGACACCCATTTCATCCACATCTGTCCCTCATCCCTTTCCTAACCTTGTGTCCCGCACAGACTTTTCCCATTGCCCCAGTGGATCTTGAGGAGCCAACGGCCTCTAGGAAGGTAGCGACTAGTGGATACTGCCACCAGAGGGCACCCAGGCCTGCCATGGCAGGCAAGACTAGCCCCACCCAGCCGCCCTCAGGGTTGGGATCCTTCCTGAGGAACCTGGTGGGGAGCCCAGAGCTCTGCTTTTTCCAGACTGCCTGTCCAGGGTACAGAGCTGGAGAGGAGCAAGGATCCCCGGGGTGAGGCCCTCCGTAGCCCCCAGAGCCCCTCACTGCCTTTAGTTCAGGCAAAGGGGAGACCCCGGGCCTGAATGGCCGGGTGATTGAGCACAGGCTCAGGCAAAGACCATGAAAACCAGGCCCTGAGGGAGGCCTCCTTCAGGCTTGTGCCCCAGGTGACCCCTTGGCTTCCGTTGGTTGACCCTGCCCCCATCTAAGGGTGCGGGTGCAGACCCTGAGTCAGCCTGTCAGGGCAAGGCTGGGCCTCTTCCACTTAATCTCTGAAGAAGGTGCCACAGAAGTTGGTGTCTTTTCACATTGCACCCAAAGTGGACAGCGGCCTGGAGGAGCGTGTTAGGATTTGTCATGGTGGAGGAGGACGTGAGGCTTGCATGCAGAACAGGCTTCTAGAAAGACCTGCCTGACCCCCTCACCACCACCCCTGCCACTCCCACCTGGGGTCCTCATTACCTGCCATAGCCCTGAGTTGCCTGCCCAGCCGGGGCCCCATCCCTCATCTAGACTTGGTTTGTGATCGTGGAGCTGCCTAGTGCCAGGGACACACGACCCGACCATGGCTTTTCAGGCCTGGCTGCTTGGCAACCCTGGTGGGCTGGGCTCCTGCCCCAGTCGGAGATGCCACAGGCCTTCCAAGGGTGGGGGCAGACTGGACAGATTTTCAGGTCACTCCATTGTGGGGAGGCCCATGGTGTGGATAGGCTTAGGCTTAAATGGCCGGGTAGAGTTATTTCACTTCTCAGGATCCTCCTCATTTGGGGGAGGGAGCCCCGTAAGAGGGAGGTTTGGTGGCTCCCTTAGCCCCAAAGCTCCTAGTTCGGGATGGGGAGTCCTCGGCCAAGTAAGTGACTCCAAAGCCTACAGATCAGCCCTGAGGGTTTGCTAAGAAGGGATAGCCGAGACAGGTAACCCTGCACTCTGATCATGAATCCTGTCTCTCGTTCTCTCACTCTGTCTGCTCCCTCAGGGCTCCTGTCAGGCTCTGCCCTGCCCCTACCTCCTACACAGTGTCACCCTGGGACCCATGCCTCCCCAAACCACCACCACCCTGCATCCCCCGGAGCCTCCCATTTCCCCTACTCTCCTCCTGCAAGAAGCCTTTGATGCCCCACTCCCCTCCCCCCACTGGTGTCTACTACTGGCTCTCTTCTGTTTATGGAGCTCTTCACCTGGCTGGAGCCCCACAAGGAGGGAGCATGTTCTTCTTGTGGCCAAATATCCCCAGCTGAGGTGGGGGCACTGCGAACAGGAAGACCTAATTTCAAATCCCAGACCCAGTTTGCCCATCTGTAAAATGGGGTTTGGGCCAATCCAAGGCCCCTAGCAAGAGTGACATGAGGGCACATAGCCAGCGCCTTGTGAGGCTCTGCACAGGGCCAGCACTGAGGGGGAGGTTGACAGTTATCTGGACTGATAAGAAAGGCATGTGGTTCTCTGTGGGACAAAACCTATGTGAACGCTTAAGCCAAAAACAGAAGTGTCCCAGAAACGTCACACTGCAAGTTGAGCTGCTTCCTGAGCCTCAGACTTCAGGGTGGGAACAGCAGGTCCTCTGCTGCAGGCGGAGCGGCTGTTGTGGGTGGGCAGGCTCCCTCCCAGACTGCCATCCCAGGCACACACGAGAGTGAGCGTGCTCAAGTACAGACGTGTGCACGCACGCACAACTGCCTGGCTCAGGCCACTAGTGTTTCCTGCCTCAGCCCCATGCATCCTGATCTTCCCACGATCCCACCATGACTCAGAGCCCCTCTTGGTGATGGAGGGGCTGCTGGGAGGCAGGGACACCTACCCTCAGGGCCCCCACCCCGGCCACATCCACAAAGGAAGATTTTGATAGAGAAACAGTCTGGAAAACACTATAGAGCCCGGGGGAGAGAGCTTCTATCACCTCTGACCATCCCCAGAATGGCTTTCCATTTGTTTGACCCAGACCTCTCCTCCTCTTTGTGCCACCCTGGCTTTGGTTTGCAGTTCTAAAGATTTTTATTTTTAAGTAATCTCTACACCCACAGGGCTTGAAGAGTTGCAGTCAATTAAGCATCTGCCTTGATCTCAGATCATGATCCCAGGGTCCTGGGATGGAGCCCCACATCACACTCTCTGCTCAGCAGGGAGCCTGCTTCTCTCTCCCCACTACCCCTGTTTGTTTTCTCTCTCTCTCTCTCTCTCTCTCTCTCTCTCTTTTTCTGTGTCAAATACATTAATAAATCTTAAAGAGTGTTGCATGCTCTACCAACTAGCCAGCCAAGTGCCTACCACCCTGTTTTTCATTTTTATTGATGCGAACGCTCTCTGGCCTGGTCTCTAGCCTTAGGTACAGAATGTGTCCTCTGGGTCATGGGCTGAGATAGGAAGCCCATGGGGGCTGCAGCTCCTACGTGTAAGGGACACATAGCCATAACTCTGGCCACTTGGTCCCAGGGTCTGGAAGTGGGCTGCCTGACCAATAGGAATGTGGGTTCTTAGGGCAGCCCCAAGAAGCATCAGGACAGGCAGATGGCTTGTTACACAAGGCAGGAATGGGTTCCTGGAGAGGAGAGCAGAGCTAGGCAGGTGTTGAGGTGGGGGGCAGTGGGACCCTTGTGCAGAAGTTCTCCTTGCTGTACTGTTTATCACAATGAAGCACACCCGGCCTTCTGGAATGGGGAAGAAATTATTATCCATCTTCAGCTGAACAGTCACAGTTTTGAAGGCCAACAGAGGTAGAAACATTTTTAAGGGATGGTGATAGTCTGACATGGACCGCAGACACCATGATTCCAGTCGAGTGGGGATAAGAGAACATGCATGAAGGTATGGGCTCATGTCAGGAGCTCTGTGAGATGACCTCAGGGTCCGGGATGACACTGCCCCACCAGGGGTCTGGCCTCATCCAAAAGGGACTTATCCCAACAGGTTGATCTCACAGGGTACCCTGTGGTTTCCCTGCAGGAGCTGGGGCTGGCAGGATGGGTGTTTGGACATGCTGATCTCCCCTCAAGACAGGTAAGTGTCCTGAGCTTGGCCTGGGGCCGTCCCCTTCTTTGCATGGGACAGAAGAGTGTCCTCCTGGGCCTGGCAGGTGTGACTGAAAGAGGGCTGGCCCCGGGGTGGTGGATGCTTCTGGTCATCCTCACTCCGGAGGCTAATACCAGGACATTGGCTGGATCTGTTCTTCACCTTTCTTGACTTGGAGGCCTGCCACGCTCAGCTCGGCATAGCCTACCCAGCTTGGCTCTTAGCTCAGGTGGTCTTTGCTGCCCAAGGGAGACTAGAGCTCCCAGCTGGGGACATGCTGGCCCGTGGTCCTGGGCATTACCAGTGTTTGTAGGTTTCCCTGGTAGTCGCTCCTCCAGTGAAGCTAAGGCCTGGAAAGTATGGCATGGTCGGGAAGCAGTATGCTCCCTGTGTCCTCCAGATTCCTCTGAATGATGGGAAAGTATGTACTGCCAGCACACTGGCCTGGCAGAGTTTGCTGCAGTAGTTGTGTTTACAGAGTGGTGATAGCTAATGAGAGTGCCTCTGCTCATTCTTGTCCCTCTGCTATGCGTGTCCAGTCCCCAACCCAGCCATCTGCTCCTGCCCCACCGGGTGCTGTCTCCATGAGAGGCTTGGCCAACCCAGCCCTGTGGATGCTCAGTGGTCCTGAGTATCCAGGGTGGATGACCCGGCCCAGCCAGTGCCATGCTGTGTGGTGAGAAGATAGTGGCCACAGACCTAGGAGCCCCAAGGCCTCCAGACTCCTCAGCGCTCTGTGCCAAGGACAGGGGGGGACAGGGCCTGGCTCCTTCCTCCCTATCCCACATGACTGTGGGCGTGGGAAGCTGCCAGCTGGCTGGTGGTAGCTGTGCCTCTGCTGCCACCTGGCGGTATCCCACCTGGGTCGATCAAGGTCAGGCCTGGCAGCTCAGTAGCAGGCTGTTGGGCCATAGTGGGGCCTCTGGATTGGGGTAAAGAGGCTCAAGCTGCATCCAGGGCGCAGACCATGACCTTGCTTGTGGTGTGTGTGACGTGGTATCTGGGGGCGAGTTTGGCAGGGTGCTGGTCCCTACCCTCCTTAGCTTCTGGTAGGCCACCACACGTCAGGTTGGCCAACCAGCCAAACACCGAATGATAGCTCTGGTCACAGGGTCTCCCTTATCCTGCCTGCCACTCTTGCCTGGTCTCCCAGTGTTGCTTGCTTGTTTCCTGTCCCTGTTTATCCCTTTCTGTCTCCTGCTCCTGGCCTTCTCCCACCTTTCCTCTGGTCTTCTCTGTGTCTCTCTCAGCCTTTTCCTCTCTTTTGTGTCTGTCCTGTCCTGTTCTTCTCAAGTGTGGTCATTGATTATTCTTGTCTGCCATAGCAATTGACTGCTCATGTCTGCCCTGGGCACTGGAATACTCATTGTGGCATCAGTGCCATCTCTTCTATGGGCTGGGACCATTTCACAAATGGGAGCAGAACCTGGGTCCTAGCTGGGGGCTCCTTGCTCTGTGGTCCCTGGGGTATAGCCCTGTCCACATTAAGAGGGAGAAGGGGAAAGGGAGACCTGGCGACTCTGTTGGGAAAGGGGCCGTGTATCTCCCATATTTGCCTTCAGCCATTCTGTACCCAGTTGCTGAGCTCCACATCAGAAGCTGAGTGTTGTGACCCCATCAAACACAGGCCTGCTGTAGAGGAGTCCCTGGCCTGGCCAAGAAGGCAGCAACAAACAGAGAAAGTGACCAACCGTAGAACTGTAAGCCAGTGATGAGAATTGTGGGGCCCCCTGACAAAGGGGAGCTGGAGGCAATGCAGGAGTGATGCTGATACCCGGGGGTTGCAGGGGCCCTTCACTGCACCCATTCCAGCACTGATACCACCTCCTGCGGACCACACTGCCCCCTGCCCAGCCTGGTCTCGCCCTGTGGCAGCCTTGTAGTCAGCCTCCACGTAGCCGTGCCGAGCATGGCCACACTTCTGTGACTGCTGGACCCATGCTGGGGTTTTTTTGGGTTTTGATGTGTTTCTCAGTCATCAATCGGAATCTTTATTTTAAAGCATGAATTCTTCCCTCATCTGTGTGCCTGCAGCAAGTTCTTTCTTAATCTTTCAATTTTTGTTTATGATGGCTTTTCATGTTCAGAAATTTTTCATATTTTGTGGTGAAGTTCAATGAACGTTTTCCTTTTTCAGTCATTTCGTTGTCCTCCTTGAGCTTCTAGTCTGGTAAAGGCACCCCTATCTTTTCCTGAGGTATTTCTAGTTTAGTGTTTTGCATTCAAGCTTTCATCTGTCTAGAATTTATTTTGACATAAGTGTAAGTTGTGGATTTAACTTAGTTTTTCACCTGTATCTGAACTACTTCTTTCTTTCTTTCTTTCTTTCTTTCTTTCTTTCTTTCTTTCTTTCTTTCTTGTTTTAAAGATTTTATTTATTTATTTGACAGAGAGAGATCACAAGTAGGCAGAGAGGCAGGCAGAGAGAGAGGAGGAAGCAGGCCCCCCTGCTGAGCAGAGAGCCCGACGCGGGGCCCGATCCCAGGACCCTGGGACCACAACCCGAGCTAAAGGCAGAGGCCCAACCCACTGAGCCACCCAGGCACCCCTCTTTCTTTCTTTTTTAAAGATTTTATTTATCCATGGGGCGCCTGGCTGGCTCAGTGGGTTAAGGTTCTGCCTTCAACTCAGGTCATGATCTCAGGACCCTGGGATTGAGTCCTGCATCAGGCTCTCTGCTCAGTGGGGAGCCTGCTTTCCCCTACCTCTCTCTCTGCCTCTCTGCCTACTTGTGATCTCTGTCAAATAAATTAATAAAATCTTTTTTAAAAAAGATCTTATTTATCCATTCATTTGAGAGAGAGAGTGTGTGTGTGTACACAAGCAGGACAGAGAGGCAGAGGGGGAGACGGAGAGGGAGAAACAGGCTTCCCACTGAGCAGGGAGCCTGATGTGGTGCTCGATCCCAGGACCCAGGGATAATGACCTGAGCCAAAAGCAGACACTTAACCAATTGAGCCACCCGGGTGCCCCTCGAACCATTTTTTTTTTTTTAAACATTTGATTTATTTATTTGACAGAGAACACAAGTAGGCAGAGAGGCAGAGAGAGAGGAGGAAGCAAGCTCCCCGCTGAGCAGAGAGCCCGATGTGGGACTCGATCCCAGGACCCTGAGATCATGACCTGAGCCGAAGGCAGCGGCTTAACCCACTGAGCCACCCAGGCACCCCTCGAACCATTTCTTGACTAACATTTTCCATCACCAGAAGTTGGAAGCATTGTGTAAGGTGTCCTCAGGTTTGCGGTGCCTGTGGCAAGCATCCAGCCCTTAGCCAGTGCCCACTGCCTGATTAAAGAGATCAGGTTGGAGCCTCCCCTTGAACAGTCTTTGTTCTCAAAAGTCATGGTTATTCTACACGTTTACCCCACATGTGCTTGCTGGAACCACTCTGCTGGGTCCCTCTCTTTGAGACTTCTGTGGGCTTCACCTTAGGCTTCCCTCTTCGGAGCCAGTCAGCCCTCCCTGTATAGATCTGTGGCATGTCCTCCACTGGTCTCCCCATGTCTCAGGGCTCTCACAAGAGAGCCTGTCCACACCCCCTCTGAGCACCCTTGTTTTCTGAAAAGAGGTCCCTGCGTGGTAGAGTCCCTCAGAAACAGGGCCCCTGCTGGTGTGGCCGGAGAGCCTGGTGCAGGGTGCTGTTCTTGTTCCTGTGCAACTCTCAGCCAGGCCTCTGGGGACCTCTGGAATCAGACTCCTGGGTCATTTCCAGGTTGGCAGGTACCCAGAGGAGCCTCAAGCCTTTCCCACCCCCACAGCCCATGCTTCTCAGGCAAAGCAGGAGGAAGAACATTCTTTACAGAGGACTTGGGCTCAGACCCTGGCTCTGCTCACGTTGCGGACCTTGTGAAGGGCTTGGCACCGGTGGTGCTCCGCTGCAGTGATGGCCTGAGCGCTGCACTCACTTCTGGCTATGCCATCCTTGTTCCCGGTGATTCACAGCTGCTGGTATGGCTGGTGCAGCAGCAGGGCTGACTGAGAGAGGCCTGCATCGCCCAGGCCCCCGGGCGAGATGGTACTGGGCTGGCCCACGCAGGCTCTCCTGGCCCAGGGTGTCTCTGCAAGCCTAGGTAGCATTTACCCAGCCCTGCTTTTCCCGGGTCCCCAACCCCCAGCTTATCTGGCCGGCAGGAAGACTGCCCATTATCACTATCAGGTGGGGAGATGGAATTATTACCCCCATGCCCACCCCCACCCCGCGCATCTTGCCAGGTTGACTTTGGAGCTGATGAGTTTGGTATTTCAAATATGCCTTTAGTTAAACTTTTTCTTTTTAAAATATTTTCACTCTCTGGTGAAATCCTAATTAGGCCATTCATTCGTCTGAATGTACTTGCTGCTCTCTGCATTTTGCAAGATAATGAGGTTTCGAGATGCTGCCATCCCCAAGCTATCAGGGCCTTCACTTTCTGCCCTGGAGGGAGATGCTGGCACCCCCTGGGCCAGACCTGCCTGTGGGATCTGGGCCACGGTGCCCAGGGGTGGGGGAGCACCAAGTGCACAGATGGGGAAATTGAGGCCTGGGCTGCTAAGGAGTCTGGGATGATGTAGGTGAAGGGGTCTCAGCCCCAGCAAGGCCCACCCTTCACAAAGCAGCATCTCCCTTACCCCAGGCTAAAGATCAAGGCCAAGGGAAGTGTCTTCTAGCTCCTGGTAGCCCAGGCTCCTCTGGATGTGCCTTAGGGGCTGCGAGCAAGGGAGAGGGCACGAGACTGACCCATAGATGCCAAATGACCATGGCATCAAAATCCCCTGTTAAGCTTTTTAAAGATTTTATTTATTTATTTATTTGAGGGAAATGGGGAGAGAGAGAGCAAGCACTCACAGTCCTGTGGGGAGGGTGGTTGGAGCAGAGGGAGAGGGTAGTAGAGAATCTCAAGCACACTTTTGGGTGGTGGGCTTCATCTCATGACCCTGAGATGATGACCTGAGCTGAAATCCAGAGTCAGATGCTTAACCAACTGAGCCAACCAGGCACCCCCCCACCCACTTCTATTTTCCGTTTTTTTTTTTTTTTAAGATTTTATTTATTTATTTGACAGATCACAAGTAGGCAGAGAGAGAGGAGGAAGCAGGCTCCCTGCCGAGCAGAGAACCCAACACGGGGCTCGATCCCAGGACCCTGGAATCAGGACCTGAGCCGAAGGCAGAGACTTTAACCCACTGAGCCACCTAGGCACCCCTGCTATTTTTTTATTTTTAAGATTTTATTTATTTGATGGAGAGAGAGAAAGCACAAGCAGGGAGAGGGAGAAAGAGGCTCCCCACTGAGCAGGAAGCCCTATGCAGGGCTTGGGGCCAGGACCCCAAGATAACAACCTGAGCCAATGGCAGATGCCTAACAGACTGAGCCACACAGGCACCCCTTCATTTTCCTTTTTTTAAAATTTTTAATCTTATTTTATTTTTTCAGTGTTCCAAGATTCATTATTTATGCGCCATACCCAGTGCTCCATGCAATGTGTGCCCTCCTTAGTATCCACTCACCCATCCCCTCATCCCTCTCCCCTCCAAAACCCTCAGTTTGTTTCTCAGAGTCCATGGTCTCTCATGGTTCCTCTCCCCCTCCAATTTCCCCCAATTCACTTTTCCTTTCCTTCTCCTAATGTCCTCCATGTTATTCCTTATGCTCCACAAGTAAGTGAAACCATATGGTAATTGACTTTCTCTGCTTGACTTATTTCACTCAACTTAATCTCCTCCAGACCCATCTATGTTGATACAAAAGTTGGATATTCATCCTTTCTGATGGAGGCATAATACTCTATTGTATATATGTGTATATATGGACCATATCTTCTTTATCCATTCATCCATTGAAGGGCATCTTGGTTCTTTCCACAGTTTGGCAATTGTGCCCATTGCTACTATGAACATTGTGGTGCATATGGCCCTTCTATTCACTATATCTGTATCTTTGAGGTAAATACCCAGTAGTGCAATTGCAGGGTCATAGGGAAGCTCTATTTTTAATTTCTTAAGGAATCTCCACACTGTTTCCAAAGTGGCTGCAGCAACTTGCATTCCCACCAGCAGTGTAGAGGTTTCCCCTTTTTCCACATCCTCTCCAACACTTGTTCTTCATTTTGCCTTTTAAAAGAAATTATATATGCGTGCTTATTTGTAGAAAATGTAGAAGATACAGAAAAGAAGGAAAATAAAATCATACCTATCGTACCCGTACAGCCCAGCACTTTCTACTCTCCTTTCTGGGGAGGTGATTTCCACATGTGCATGTGTAAGAGGGCTGGAGGTTGGGGTGCCTGGGTGGCTCAGTTGTTAACATCTGCCTTCTGCTCAGATCATGATCCCAGAGTCCTGGGACTGAGCCCTGCCTCGGGCTCCCTGCTCAGCCATAAGCCTGCTTCTTCCCCTCCCACTCCATCTGCTTGTATTCCCTCTCTTGCAATATCTCTCTCTGTCAAATAAATAAATAAAATCTTTAAAAAAAAAAAAAAAAAAAGAGGGCTGGAGGTTGTGATCCCCACCCTAACCCCCACCTCGCCAGCATCTCCCAAATTGGTGTTGGGATGCTAGGCCAAAGCAGATGCATGGGCTCCCTGTTTCCAGGTAATACTTGTGGTTGGCTGTGCTGGTCCTGCCTTTCAGGGCAGGGGCAGACACACCCATGTCAGTCCCCCTCTGTCCCTGAGGCCCATGCACCCCTCAGCTAAGAGTTCAGAAGCACATCCCATCACAGACTCAGGCTGTTTGGAGTTCTCTACCATCAGGGCCACTGCAGTAGATAACTTTTGCCCAGAGCTATTTTTCTACATTTAAACAACTTGGGCTTGACCTTGAGGTTCAGGTACTGCTGGGGTGTGTGTGTGTGTACACACAGACACACTCATGCTGGGGACAGAGCCTTGGTGGGATCCAACAGATGCCAATGCGTCCTGAGAGTGGCCCAGGGGCATGCCCATGAAAGCCCTTCTCCCAAGAGATAGCTAGGACCACTGTCTTCAGACAGCCTAGCCAGGGACCTGCATAGGAGATGGGCCTCCAGGAAAGGCAGACAATCCAGGGAGGAACACCTCCTGTGAGGACCCCATCTCACTTCCTATGCACTCAACTGTGCAATGGGAGCTCAGGGTGTCCCTGCAGGCGTGTGTGAGCTGACACCACTCCTGATGTGCTGAGGGACGCTGGTGATCAGGAGTCTAGGCTGGTCCCTGGCTCTGTGGGCATTGCACACAATGGGTGCTAGGGCCTCCCCAGCCCCTTGGCCTTTGCTCCTACCAGGCCGTCAAATGCCTACTTCCCCACTCCCAGGCTGATGCCCAGGGGATTTGGAGCCCTGGCAGTGCCAGCACTCCCACAGATGATTACCTCTGAGGTGAGTCACTCGGACCCTCTGGAAGGGCGCTCTGATGGCTCTGAAGCCAGAGCTTCAGTGGGGAGTCTCCTCTGCACACAGCTGGAGGCTCCAGGCTCAAGACACCTCAGCACCTCCACTCTTGTCCAGGGGACCATGATGGGGGAAGGGCACTAGGGCTCTGAGAGCGCCAGCTGTGCCCCTCGGAGCATATCATGGGCTGCTCAGTTCACCCATCATAGGGTGCAGAAGACAGGACAGGGCTGAGAGGGAAACAAGAGTGGGAAGGGGCGGGGTGCTGGAAGGAGGAAGGGCGTGGATGTAGGAGTATAGGAGACAAGGCAGGTAGGGGTGCAAGAGGAAGTGGGGGTGCAAGGAGGCAGACATATAGCGGAAAGGGGGGTTTTCGGGAAGGCGGGGGTTCAGGGGAAGGGAGAGGCAAGGCTGTAGGGAGAGGGCAGGGAACAGGGGAAGTGAAGGTACCAGAGAGGTATGGGAGTACAGAGTGGAGGAGCAGGCATGGAGGGAGAGGCAGGGCTGCAGGGGGAAGTAAGGGCAGTGTGCAGAGTGAGGCAGGGATGCTGAGGTCAGGAGCCAGGCCAGCAAGTACTTGAAGGGCCCAGGTTTAGGCCCTGTTATAGTATGTTCTTTTTTTTTTTTTTTTTTAAGATTTTATTTATTTATTTGACAGAGACACAGCGAGAGAGGGAACATAAGCAGGAGAAGTGGGAGATGGAGAAGCAGGCTTTCCGCTGAGCAGGGAGCCCAATGTGGGGCTGGATCCCAGGACCCTGGGATCATGACCTGAGCCGAAGGCAGACGCCTAACGACTGAGTCATCTGGACACCTCTATAGTATGTTCTAAGTACCCTGGCCACACACTGAGCCTTCTGAGAACTTGAGCCTGGGAAAGGGGCTTTCCTGAAGACACCATGAGGGCCGGTGTGGGTTCTGGGACTCCCGACCCTCCTGCCCCCCCATCAGTTGGCACAGACTACCAGCCTCACCTGTCACCTCCTGTCTGGGATGAGCAGCTTATTGCCACCCGGGGGGGCAGGTGACCTGTCCAGGGCCCCAGAGGATGCAGGGCCATAGCTGGGACCCCAGCTGGGGCAGGGACTTGTATGGGACCAAAATCATCTCCTCTCTTGGGCCTCCCCAGCATGGGGGTGGGGAATTATGATGGGGAAACTGAGGCTCAGCAAGCAGAGCTGGGCCCTGTTCCCAGGCAAGCATATCTTCCCTTTCCAGCTGTCTCAGTGACAGTTCTCTGGCATTTGCCTATCTGCAGGGAGCTATTGGTTATGATGAGATTATTTTAGTATTTGTATTTGAAGAAGTAATTGCGGACATGTCTTTGCCAAACCTTTGAAACAGGGCATTGCTTAATTTTTATGTTTTATTTATTTATTTGACAGAGAGAGAGAGAGAGAGATCACAAGTAGGCAGAGCAGCAGGCAGAGAGAGAAGGGGAAGCAGACTCCCTGCTGAGCAGAGCCCGATGTGGGCCACGATCCCAGGACCCTGAGACCATGATCCGAGCCGAAGGCAGAGGCTTTAACCCACTGAGCCACCCAGGCGCCCCATTGCTTAATTTTTAATTTTGTCTTTAGAAAAGGGCCAGGACATCCAGTGGTAGGGGTGGAGTGGTCAATGCCCCAGAGCATGTTCAGGGAAGGAGGCCATCTGCTGACACAGGCAGCAACCTTGTGCCCTGTGGGAACCCTAGGCCCTTGCATGTCCCCTTGCTCCAGGTGGCTCTGTCCTCTGCTGGGACTCCACTGCCCAGAGCATGAGCATGGTTGATGGGCAGGAGGAGTGAATCTCAGACAAGACCCAGGGCCCAAGAATAGCAGCCTTGGGTAGGGGCAGGGGGCTGGGTGGCCTTGGAGGGGTGTTTGCTGTCCCCTTCCCTGAAGCTAGTGGGGGCTGTTTCAGCCAGGGGAGAGGAAGCCTTTCAGCTGGGCCTGGTTCTCTTGCTCACTCCTTTTTTAAAAAATTTTATTTATTTGACAGAGAGAGAAATCACAAATAGGCAGAGAGGCAGGCAGAGAGAAATGGGGAAGCACACTCCGTGTTGAGCAGGGATTCCCAATGTGGGGATCGATCCCAGGACCGAGGCCATGACCCGAGCCAAAGGCAGAGGCTTAACCCACTGAGCCACCCAGGCGCCCCCTCTTGCTTACTCCTTTAGCCAATATTTATCTGGTTTCCCCCCTGTGAGATCCCCCATGGCCTCAAGGACAAAAGCCACATCTGGTCCCTGTGACACCCGCAGCCCTGCTCCTTGCTGCACCCACCTCCGGACTTGGCAGGCACTGCCTCAGTGAGGGTCTCTCTGGACCTACTCCCTGCATCATTCTAGATGCAGAGATGCTCTCAGCAAGGCAGCATTCTCCTAAGTCTTCAGGAGCCCATGGCAGTCCTTCTCCTGACAATTCTCCAGTTTTTCACAAAAATCGGCCTCCCTATGGAACACGTGCTCGGGTTCCTCAGTGCCGCCTAGGCCTGGGAGGCACAGTACTCTGTTGGTCTAGATGCTGTTTTCTGGCTGTTCGTCCTTGCTTCCTTCTTGTGACAGAAACGAATTGAGTGCCTGCCATGTACCAGATGCTGGCCGGCAACCACTTAGCTCTGGCCTATAACCCAGCAGAGGCCAAGGGGGTCACTTTCCCCATCAACCCCCTCACATTGGGTACCACACGTGGTGGCAGGGGAGGTCTTAGATTTGTTGTAATGTTTGGCCCATGCAGAGGCCTGAGAGCTGGGGACTGCACTTCATAGCATGATCCTGGGCTCACAGGCTGATTTTCTGCATCTTCTCTAAGTCCTGTCCTCTCTGAACTACATCTATGAGAAATTTCTATTTCTGCCATGTCAAAGGTATTCAGAAATGCATTGGTCAGGGGCTCCTGGGTGGCTCAGTGGGTTAAAGCCTCTGCCTTCGGCTCAGGTCATAATCCCAGGGTCCTGGGATTGAGCCCCACATCGGGCTCTCTGCTCCGCAGGGAGCCTGCTTCCTCCTCTCTCTCTGCCTGCCTCTCTGCCTACCTGTGATCTCTGTCAAATAAATAAATAAAAAATCTTAAAAAAAAAAAAAAAAGAAATGCATTGGTCATTTCAATAGGAATCTTGGTTTGGGGACTTAGATACCTGTGTGCTAACTATTTTAGGTTTGTCCTAGTTTATTCATATTCATTCTTTTAAAAAAATGTATTTTGGAATCATTTATGTTGTTGATTTTCTGTTAGTAATTGGGTATTACTCCTGGGAGAGCTTTAGAGATAGAGAACAGGGAGCTTGTTACAAGGATGTTTTAGCATTTTTCATTCAGCCCTGATACACTTGTATTCATAGTCATTCTTTACTGTTTAATAATGAAAGTATTTAAAGCTGTGAATTTGCCTCTTTCCCCCCAGCTTATTGAGATAAAATTGACATATAACACTGTGTGGGATTATGATGCATTGTGATGATTTGGTACATATATGTATTACAAAATGTTTACCACAATAAGATTAGTTAACACATCTTTCATCTCACATAAATTACCATTGTTTTGTTGTTATAATGAGAATATTAAACATAGGAATTTCTCTTATAGCAACTTGTAAGTATATAATCCAATGTTGTCAATTATAGTCACCATGCAGTACATTAGATCCCTGGAAATTACCATATAACTAGAAGATATCTTCCATATCTCCTTTGACCTGCATCTCCCATTTCCCCATCCTTGGCCCCAATAAGCACCATTTTACAACCCATATATTTTTATGTGTGAAGTTTGAATATATATTTCACTGTTTGTAAATAGTCAGCTTTGTATGATTAACATTTATTTATTTATTTATTTGAGAGAGAGACAGTGAGAGAGACCATGAGAGGCAAGAAGGTCAGAGGGAGAAGCAGACTCCCCTTGGAGCCGAGAGCCCGATGTGGGACTCGATCCCGGGACCTGGGGACCGTGACCTGAGCTGAAGGCTGTTGCCCAACCAACTGAGCCACCCAGGCGCCCGATTAACATTTTTTTAAATGATTTCATTTACTCATGAGAGACAGAGAGAGAAAGAGAGAAGCAGAGGCAGAAGGAGAAGCAGGCTCCCCAAGGAGCAGGGAGCCTGAGGCAGGACTTGATCCCAGGACCCCAGGATCATGACCTAAGCCAAAGGCAGATGCTTAACCATCTGAACCACAAGGGTGCCCTGTGTGCTTAAATTTTTATCTTTTTCTACTTATTTAAAAGAATGTTTTGCATATTCTAAGAGCCACAAGATGGCTCTTTTTAAATTTATACTTTTAGGGGTGTGTAGGTGGCTCAGTGGGTTAAAGCCTCTGCCTTCAGCTTGGGTCATGATCCTGGGGTCCTGGGATCGAGCCCTGCATTGGGCTGTCTGCTCAGCAGGGAACCTGCTTCCTCCTTTCCTGCCTACTTGTGATCTCTGTCAAATAAATAAATAACATCTTTAAAAAATAAATAAATAAAAAATAAAAAATAAATTTCTATTTTTACTTGGTAAAATACACCAAATTTACCATCATACCCATTCTTCAAAGTCTCATTCTGTATCACTGGGTATATTCATATTGTTGTACAGCCAACCTCCAGAACTTTTTCATCTTGCAAAATTGACCCTCTGTATCCATTAATGAACCCATTACCCCCTTTCCCCAGCCCCTGGAACCACCATTCTATGTTGTCTTTCTAGGAATGTGACTCATTTAGATGACTCATAAAAGTAGCCCAATACAGCATTTGTCTTTTTATTACTGGATTATTTCACTTAGTATGATTTCTCAAGATTCCTCATGTTACATCACGTGTCAGAATTTCCTTCCTTTTAAGGGTGGAATCATCTTCCATTGATAGTAACATTCCATGATCCGTAAGTGTGTATCACATTTTGTTTATCCATTCATCTGTTGGTAGGCACTTGAGTTGCTTTGCCTTTTGGCTATTGTGAATAACGTTGTTATGAGCTTGAGTGTTAAATACCTCTTCAACACTGCGCTTTCACCTCTTTCGGATATATACTCAGAGGGGGAATTGCTTGGTCATACAGTATTTCTTTTTTTTTTTCAGTGTTTCTATTTTTAACTTTCTGAGGAACCACCATATTGATTTTCTTAGTGCCTGTGCCATTTTACATCCCACCAGCTGTGTCCAAGAGCACCAATTTCTCCACATCCTTACCAAAACCTGCTATTTTGTGTTTTGGAGAGTAGTCATCTAATGGGTGTAAGACAACATTTCACTGTGCTTTTGATTTGCGTTTCCCTAACATTAGTAATATTGGGCATCTTTTCATATACTTGGCCATTTATGTATCTTCGTTAAAGAAATGTCTGCTCAAATCTTTTCCCTGTTTTTTTAACTGGGTTGTTTGTTTGCTGCTGTTGTTGAGTTATAGGAGTTCTTTATGTATTTTGGAAGTTATCAGTCATGTATCAGATACATGATTTACAAATGTTTCTGCCATTCTCTGCATTGCCTTTTTACTCTGCTGATTGTGTCACTTGAACAGAAGTTTTTAATTTTGATAGGGTTCGATTTACCTATTTTTACTTTTCTTGCCTATGCTTTTGGCATCATATTCAGGAAATCATTGCCAAATCCAACATCATAAAGCTTTCCCCCTATGTTTTCTTCTAAGAGTTTTATACTTTCAAGTTCTTATGTTTAGATCTTTGATGCATTTTTAATTTTTGCATATGTTATAAAAGCTTACGACTTTATTCTTTTCCATGTGGATATCCAGTTTTCCTAGCACCATTTGTTGAAAAGACAATGCTTTCCCCCATTGAATGGTCTTGACAACCTTGTAAAAAATAGTTGATTTTATATATATATATGTAAAGATTTATTTTTATTCTGTTCCATTGATCTATTTCTGCCTTTATGCCATGACAACACTGTTTTCATTACTAAAGCTTTGTAATAAACTTTGAAATCAGGAGTGATTTCAGTGAGACCCCTAACTTTGTTCTTTTTTATGATTGTTTTAGCTGTTCAGGATTTTTGAAATTCCTCATGGATTTTAGGATGGAGTTTTTGCTTTCTGTAAAAAATGATTTTGTAAAAAATGATTTTGATAGGGACTGAATTAAATTGGTAGATCACTTTGGGTAATATTGGCATTTTAACAATATCAAGTCTTCCATTCCATACGCATGAAATGTCTTTCCGTTTGTGTATGTAGGTATCTTTAATTTCTTTCAGCAAGGTTTGTAGTTTTCAGTGTGCAAGTCTTTCCTCAACTTAGTTAAGTTTATCTTTCAGTTTTTTGTTCTTCTTGATGCTATTGTAACTGAAACCGTTTTCTTAATTTCCTTTTCAGATTATTCATTGTAAGTGATTTGTTCATTGATTTTTTACCCTACAACTTTACTGGTTTATTAGTTCTGAGAGTGTGTGTGTGTAATCTTTACGATTTTCTGCATTTAAGATCATATTATCTGCAAACAAAATTTCACATTTTCCTTTCCCATTTGGATACCTTTTATTTCTCTCTGTTGCCTTACTGATCTGAGATTTCTAATAGAAGAGGACTTGAACAGAAGTGGCAAAAGCAGCATACCTGTCTTATTCTTTTTTTAAATTTCTTTTCAGCGTAACAGAATTCATTGTTTATGCACTACACCCAGTGCTCCATGCCATACGTGCTGTCCATAATACCCACCACCTGGCTCCCCTACCCTCCCACCCCCTCCACCCCTTCAAAACCCCTCAGATTGTTTTTCGGAGTCCATAGTCTCTCGTGGTTCACCTCCCCTTCCAGTTTCCCTCAACTCCTTTCTCCTCTCCATCTCCCTATGTCCTCCATGTTATATGTTACGCTCCACAAATGAGTGAAACCATATGATAACTGACTCTCTCTGCTTGACTTATTTCACTCAGCATAATCTCCTCCAGTCCCGTCCATGTTGCTACAAAAGTTGGGTATTCATCCTTTCTGATGGAGGCACAATACTCCATAGTGTATATGGACCACATCTTCCTTATCCATTAGTCCGTTGAAGGGCATTTTGGTTCTTTCCACAGTTTGGTGACCGTGGCCATTGCTGCTATAAACATTGGAGTACAGATGGCCCTTCTTTTCACTACATCTGTATCTTTGGGGTAAATACCTAGTAGTGCAATTGCAGGGTCATAGGGAAGCTCTATTTTTCTTTTCTTTTCTTTTTTTTTTTTAAGATTTTATTTATTTATTTGAGAGAGATAGAGAGATCACAAGTAAGCAGGGAGGCAGGCAGAGAGAGAGGGGGAAGCAGGCACCCTGCTGAGCAGAGAGCCCGATGTGGGGCTCGATCCCAGGACCCTGAGATCATGACCCGAGCCGCAGGCAAAGGCTCAACCCACTGAGCCACCCAGGCGCCCCTCTAATTTTTATTTTCTTTTTTTTTTTTTTTTTTTTTTTTTTTTATTTTTTTTTTTTAAAGATTTTATTTATTTATTTGACAGAGAGAGATCACAAGTAGGCAGAGAGGCAGGCAGAGAGAGAGAGAGAGAGGGAAGCAGGCTCCCTGCTGAGCAAAGAGCCCGATGCGGGACTCGATCCCAGGACCCTGAGATCATGACCTGAGCCGAAGGCAATGGCTTAACCCATTGAGCCACCCAGGCGCCCTAATTTTTATTTTCTTAAGGAATCTCCACACTGTTCTCAAAGTGGCTACACCAACTTGCATTCCTACCAACAGTGTAAGAGGGTTCCCCTTTCTCCACATCCTCTCTAACACATGTTGTTTCCTGACTTGCTAATTTTGGCCATTCTAACTGGTGTAAGGTGGTATCTCAGTGTGGCTTTAATTTGAATCTCCCTGATGATTAGTGATGACGAACATTTATTCATGTGTCTGATAGCCATATGAGCATACCTGTCTTATTCTTGATCTTGGGAGAAAAGCTTTAACTCTTTCATTATTGGGTCTGATGTAAGCTGTGGTGTATGTACAATATAATTTGTAGCATATGTAGTATGAAGTCCTTTGTTCTCTATAGCCTTTATCATGTCAATGTATTTCTTTCTATTCCTAGTTTGTTTTATGTTTATATCATAGGAGAATGTTAAATTCTGTCAAATGTATTTTAGGTATCAATTGAAATTATCATCTCCCCCCATTATTTTGTTAATATACAGGGCATTATGTCAGTTAATTTTCATCTGTTGAGCCATCCTTGAATTCAGGAATAAATCCTACTTGGTTTTGGTGTATAATCCTTTGTACTGCTGAATTCAGTAAGCTGGTATTTTGTTGAAAAAAAATTTTTTTTTAATTTTATTTATTTGACAAAGAGAGAGACAGTGAGAGCAGGAACAATACAAGCAGGGGGAGTGGGAGAGAGAGAAGCAGGCTCCCTGCAGAGCAGGGAACCAGATGCTGGGTTCCATCCCAGGACCCTGGGATCATGACCTGAGCCACCCAGATCCCCTTTGTTGAAGAGTTTTGCATCAGTTTTCAGAAAAGGGCTGTTGAAGCATAGTTTTCTTTTATGGCTTTGGTATCAGGGTGATTCCAGCCTTGTAGAATGAGTCAGTATTTCCTTGCTTGTCAATTTTTGGGGATGGTTTGAAGATTAATGTTAACTCCTCTTTGAGTATTTGTTAGAATTCACTAGTGAAGCCGTCTGGTCCTGGGCCTTCATGGGAGGGTTTTGATTACTGATTCATTCTCCCTGCTAGTTAAAAGTCTGCTCAGGTTATGTTTCTTCATGGGTCAGTTTTGGTAGTGTGTGTGTTTTTAGGAATTTGTTCATTTCTTCTAGGTTATGCAATTTGTTGGTGTATAATTGTTCACAATATTCTCTTATAATCTTTTTATTTAAAAATATTATACAGAGTAGAGACATACTGAACACAAGAGAGAGGGTTTTTTTGTGTTATTAATTTTTTTTTATATTTTTCAAGTTTATTTTTAAGCAACTGAATTTGTAAAATTAAGGTAGCTAAAAATGTTCCTTTGTCTTTCTTCATTTTTTTTTCTAGTTTCACTGAGTATAATTGACAAATCTATAAGCTACTTGCATGTCATGGTGATAGAATGGTGATAGAATATACAAATACATTGTGAAAGGGTTCCTGCTGTCTGGTTAATGAACACATCCACGATGTCATAACTTTTGTGAGTTTGTATTGTGTATGTGAGTCTGTGTGTGTGGTGTTTGGGTTTGTTATTATTGCTCTTTTTGACTTGGTTGGATTTTGTTTTGCATTCCATGGATTCATACCTAATCTCCCCTTTTTTTTTCATACCTAGTCTCTTACACTCATCAGTCCACAGATCCACAGATACCCTGAGACGGTAAAAATACTCCCCACAGGCAGCTTGCAAAGGATGGCTAAGGACAGCTGAAGTCCTCGTAAGGCACGCAGAGTATCAGGGCCTTGCTGGAAAATCCATTTCAGCCTCTCAGCAGCCCTTGTTCCCCGAGACATGGGGTCTGGAACTTCTGCCTGTGGTGGGGTGACTCCCAGCTGAAATAATGGGGTTAGCCTGGACTTCTCCAGGCTGTCCAGAGCTCCCAGTGAACCCTCGTTGCTCCCTCCCAGAGAAAGACCCGTCATGTGAATGGCAGATCATGACTCTGAAAATCAGGGAATTTCACCCTGAAGTTTCCTTAAGAAATTTCAGAGCACGAGGTTCACACGTTTTTAGTGATGTTGAGTTAAGGAGGCCAGGCATCTTTTTTTTTTTTTTTTTTAAATTTCATTTATTTATTTGACAGAGAGAGAGATCACAAGTAGGCAGAGCAACAGGCAGAGAGAGAGAGAGGGGGAAGCAGTCTTCCTGCAGAGCCCGACGTGGGGCTTGATCTCAGGATCCTGAGATCATGACCCCAGCCGAAGGCAGAGGTCCAACCCATTGAGCCACCCAGGCGCCCCGAGGCCAGGCATCTTGTTGAACAAAGCTGTCAGCTGTTCCTTGCCATAGGAGTGTCTGCAGCACAAGAGATGGTGAGTGGGCGACAGGATGCACGGTTGACATCTGTGGATGGACAGTGCGGCCTCTCCGGGATGTGGACAGCATCGCGCCATGGAACGTTTGAGGCACCGGGCTGTGCTGGCAGGTCGGGCCAAGTGCACCGCCCTCCCACGCTGCGGAGCTGACCTCAAGCATTTAGTAAATGGGCAGGGTGGGGGGAATCCTCAGCCTAAATGCAATCGTAAAATGGAATGGAATCGTAAATTGCAGAAAGAGATGCATCCAAACTTTTCTGAGCTGGTTTGGAAAGCTTCGATTCCCACCTGTACACTGACAAGCCCACTAGAGGCCTCCTCTCTTGAGGGTGGTGGTGGAGGTTTCTGTTTTGTGGGTGCCACTCTGCTCTTTCTCCCGCAGGGGATTTTTGCGATGTGGTGGTTAGTTTCCACATCTCTTGGCTTCGCTCTTTCATCAGCTGCATGTCATTTTCTGTGGCTTTGGAAGGACTGGCCTGAGTTTGCTTTCTGCTGCCTCCCTGTGTGCAGATTTGCTGTGGGGACCCCCTGTCTTGCCCTTTACCGCCTCTGCCCCTGCTTTCTTTAAGTCTCCACGGGGGCCTCACCATTTGTGATCACGCCTTTCCTCTGTGGTCTGTTCCCAGTTCATTGGTTCAACACCGTCTTCCATCTTTGGAGGACACATGTCGGCCATTCCCTAGTACTTGCCCTCATAAGTGTGCTAAATACGAGTTAGCCAAGAGCCACTCCCTCAGGTCCTCCAAAGGCAGGAGGATTTGCCCTGGGTGCTGGTGTGCTGTGGGCAGCTCTGTGCTGGTTGGGTGCCTCTGTCCAGGGTCTGTGGCCCAGCCACCCTCACCCGTCACAGACAGGCTTTGGTGTGGACCCGAGGCTGGAGCCATGTGCAGACTGGATGTCTCAGACAGGCCTGGCCTCTGAGGTCCTGATGGGGGGCAGCCCATCAGGCTCCTGATGGGGAGTTCAGGACAGGAACGGGGTCTGCATAGGACGCTGATCCTTACCAGGAGCCACAGTGGCTACGGAGCACTCATCCTCCCTTCCCCTCCCGCAACAAGGACCTGGCAGGACCTTCGGGCCACCCACCACCCGTTGTCCACTGGGGCAAGTGAGGTCCATGGGGCAACTGTGGTTGAGTGGGCAGTGGGCACACCGCATGGCTGGTGTGGGTGTCCTATGGGGGCATCATCCCTCCCTGTGTGCATGTGCATGTAGGGGTGGCTGCCACATGTGCCTGCAGGTGAGTTTTGGGAGGTCCCCAAATGATAGGCCTCCCTCCTGCAGTGCTCCCACTGCCTCTGGGCAGGGAGGGGACAGAGACAAAGTCAGCTCCCTGGAGGCTCTCCTGGTATGTGTGGGAGGAGCCAGAGGAGACCCTAAAGTCTGTGCTTGGTGGGGGTGAGGTGGAGCCCCCTGCCCTTTCCCACTGAGTCATTTGCATGTAAAAGGGAGGAGTTTGTTACTGGCGGGAGGTTGGTGGTGTCTGGACTTGTTGCCATGGGCACTCATGAGCTTCGAGCAGCTGAGCTGGCTCCCAGCCTGGAGAGGGGGTTAGGAGCAGCAAGGCTGGTGTCCAGCTAAGCTTCTGGAAGGGAAAGATGTGCCTGGGGGCCCAGGAGAAGCCAGAGCTGGCTGTGGTCACCTGCTTGTTGGCCCTGGGCAAGAGCAGACTAGGGGGGACCTGGCCCTTGGATGCTGCCAGCCAGGAGCAAGGCTGGAAGGGCCTGGAACCTCCCTCCCCAGGGCGGACCCTGCTCTCTCGCCCACACTCACCTCTGACCCATCCAGAACCGGATGGCCACAGCCATCCCACCTGTGCCCACGGCAGCTGGAGGGCCTTCCTGCCACCTGTGGAGCTTGTTGGCCCTATCCCAGGTGCTGGGCCATGGGTGCTGTGCTGGCAAAGCCTCGTGGAGTCTCCGTGCTTGAGTCCCCAGTGTTGTTCCTGAGGAGTAAGGGAAGGAGTGGCCCATTTCTGGACCCATCTCATTCTTCCCAGGGAACCTCTTTCTGGAGGCTGAAGCCAATCCTGCTGAGCCCCAGGCCCCATCTCCCTGGATGGCAAGAACCTGGGCTGGTCTTTGTTGGAAGCCCCCTTTGCTAGAGGTCCCCCCTCATCTGCTCCCTCCCAGGGCTGTGGTGAGAATTGACCTGGTATTGCTGATTTTGGTCCAGTGCAGGCATACTGGTGCCCACAAACAGCAGGCAGGAATGTGATGGGAAAAGTAGGCAGGGAGGGTGAGGCGAGGGAGTTAGGGGGTGCTTATTGACTCAGAGGGGCACCACCGTGTCAGGGTTGGCCCCTTGGCAGCCTCCCCAGGACCTGCGTAGATCTACCCACAAAGGGACTGATCTCTCCCGGGGCCAGCTCTGCCTCGTGCTGCTGCCCCAGGGGCCATGACCCCCACCCCAGCGGCTTAGTTAGCAAAGCTGCCGTGGGTCAGGCTGAGGTTGCTTGGGGAGGGCTGCCGGGCAGGGCGCCCAGCATGCAGGGGCACTGCCAAGTGCCTGGTCAGCAGCCATCAGGGTAGCAGGGACCCGCTGGATGGGATGGGGAGGGTTTCCAGGGCTGGGCGTCTGGTAGGGTGAGCGAGGCCCCTGATGGGGCAGGCTTGCTGGCGTTGGGGGAGGAGTTCTCTGTGCTGGGCTCCGACACCAGGTCCGCATTGCTCTCAGGTTCTCCTCTTGTCCAAGTCTGTCTTGAGGATGTGGCTGCAGCAGGCCAGCCCCAGACCACAACTCAGGGCCAGCTGCATTCTCCCCCGGGGGAAGGCAGGCAAAGATGGGGACTCCTTGCAGCAGGGGAAGCCAGGCGAGAGAAGCAGGGGATAGCGAGCTGGGGTAGGTCTGGGTGCCATGCGCAGCCCCCTTAGTGGACCTGGTGCCAGACTTGCTGTCATTGGACCTGTTCACCCCCCAAGGACTTCCTATACCCAGTTCCCACTGGGTCCTGAGCCTGGCTTGGTTCCCATCAGGTGGGAGTTATCCCCACTGCCTGTCCCTTTTCCTCTTATCTAGGTGAGCATGTTTCTTCTCAAATTGATGGGAAAGTTTTGGAAATCCCCCAGACTCTAGCAGGCAGCCCTGGGGCTCCTCCCAGGGACCCTTCTGTGGGCAGCTAGGGCAGGTGGCACTGGGTGTGTGTGTTGGCGGGGGGGGGGGGGAATTGGTCCCAGCTGCTAATCAACAGACTTTGCCACCCTAGCTTCCTTGGCTGTACAACCCAGAAGGAGAGTGACTGGGCCGAGGGGCCCTGCCTCACCCCCCAAAGGCTTATTGGCCACAGGCTCCTAGGGACTGCACCTCTACTGCCCCTCAAAGGGGCTTTGTGCCACCACAAAGAGGCTCTGTCCCTCACTGAGAAGCCTGGGTGTTGCCATGGTGACAGAGGGGGCCAGGAAGAAGGGGGTCCACCGTCTTGGGGGGAAAGGGCGTTCCTAGCGTACACAGGCCAGGAGCCAGCGTGGGTGACTGCTGCACTTGCCTCCCTGCCACCCTTGGCCTGGCCTGGCTAGACAGCCTTCCAGCTGTGCTTTAGTGGGGCTTTCAGGACGCTTCATGGACACCTTGGCCCCTTGATAGGGGCTGAGCTCCCAGGCTCTGGTGCCAGTCAGATCTGTCTGCTTGTGGTCCCAGTCTGGCTTTGAGGCTCAGCCCCCTCCTCGGGAATGCCTTGGTTCCTATGCCTGCCCCAGGGTAGGGTAGGGTGGGACTCTGAGCCTGGGTCCTCAGAACTGGCCCAGCCAAGCTGCTCTGCTGTCCTTGAGATGGAGTGGGGGATGGGAAGAATGTGAGCCTCTGCTGGAAGGGTTGAGGGGAGGCCACTCAGGGGATCTCGGTGGCATTGACCTTGGAAGCAGCCGGCCAGCCCACCTCAGACAGTAGGATACTCTGGGGCTTGACCCCTCCCTTGCTCCCCAGTTTCGCCTGTCATGGCTGAGGTAGAGTGGGTGGGCTGCTGGTGCAAGTAGAGAGGGCACTGTGACTGCCAGCCCCTACCTTCCCTATCTGGAGCTCCACAGCTCCCCAGCCCTGGGGACCTTGGGGTGTCCCTGGGCTGGCTGCTACAGGGACGGCCGAGGAGGTGAATCCTCTTTGCCCACACCCCACACTTGGAGCCTGCAAGGTATCACTGTGGGGCTGTGGCTGCAGCTGGAATGTGAGTCTGCTACTGGAGGGATAGCAAGGGGGCTCCCCTGAACCCCAGCTTGGGACCTGGGGGAGAGCTGTCCATCCCCATCCCATGAGTTCTTGTTTGTTTGTTTGTTTTTGTTTTTTGTTTTTAAAACAAGCTGTGGCCAGTTTTATTAAGGAAAAATTCTGCGTGATATACTTTTCACCAGTCTGTTCTGGCATGCTTCTAATGGTATCAGAATCACTTGGATCAATGATACTCTGTAGTACCTCCCACATGCTGTACCCCATTCAGTGTTATTGCCACTGTAGTGATGGACACCAGTGGCCAACATGGCGTAGTATTCTATTTCAGATTTCCTCAAGGCTGGGCAGTTGTTGGCGAGGATGACCAGCTTCGTTTTGCCAGCAGGAAGAGAGTGAGAGAGGAGGAAGCAGGCTCCCTGCTGATCAGAGAGCCCGATGTGGGACTTGATCCCGGGACCCCGAAATCATGACCTGAGCCGAAGGCAGCGGCTTAACCCACTGAGCCACCCAGGTGCCCCCAAAGTCTGCTCCAGCACGTACTTTCCACTTTTCATAATGAGCTGGAACCTAGAGTTGATTAACTCCAGAGGCTTTTTGGTCTTCTTTTTTTTTTTTTTTTTTTTTTAAAGATTTTATTTATTTATTTGACAGAGAGAAATTACAAGTACACTGAGAGGCAGGCAGAGAGAGAGAGAGAGAAGGAAGCAGGCTCCCTGCTGAGCAGAGAGCCCGATGCGGGACTCGATCCCAGGACCCTCAGATCATGACCTGAGCCGAAGGCAGTGGCCCAACCCACTGAGCCACCCAGGCGCCCCGGCTTTTTGGTCTTCTTTGCGGCCACCATCTTCCTGCCTCAGGTGTGGGACGGCCCCAACCAAGAGCAGCCGCCACAATGGCCAGGAGAGAGAAAGGGCTCCATCCCATGAGTTCTGACAGAGGCAGTTCCCAGGGAACCAAGGAGACTCTGGGAGTGCCTCAGTTGGCACAGGGAGCAAGTGTCTGTAACCTGTCCCAGTGGGAATCTTGGGCCACCCCTTTAGGTGCTTCTGGTGATGGCTCCCTGTAGCTCAGGCCTCCCACCAAGGAGGGGCAGCAGCTGGGATATTCACCTGTCTCTGCCTGCACCCCCGCCAGAGCGAGGCCTGTCTGCCATGTCTGGCTGATACTCCCAGCTCTAGACTCTCAGTTCCCAGACCTCAGGCACTCTGGGTCCCCACAAGTGTCCTTGCCTTGACTTGACCCTGAGCCTCCTTCATCAGTACCACCATAGCCCCTGGCCCTTCTGGACCACCTGCCCAGCAGCGCACCTGTCCTGGGGCTAGGTAGCACTGCCATGGACCTGGCCTGCACTTGACCTAGGATACCCCAGTGGCACAGGGGAAGAGCCCCCCCCCCCGATTGTTCTCCTTGCACATGCAAGTCGTCCTCCATATGATGATCAGATGTGTGCTGGACAGCCTGGGGGCAGGTCACTAAGGGGCCATCTATCCCACACCCGCCCCCACCAGGGAATCTGGTCCCTTGCAACAGGGGTGCCTCCTCTGCTGGGAGAATCTAATTTCCAGGCTGAATCCAATTACCATTCTGTCCCTGGAAATCCTTCTGCTTTCCTCAGCCCACAGGTGGCACTGCCTTGGCCCCTGGGGAGCTGAATTCCCAGGCCGCATCCTTCACTTGTCTGCCTGCTGGGACAGGCAACTGCTTTTCCGTCTCTTCCTTACCTTCAGCTGTAGCAGGAACTAGGCCCCTCCCTGAGCCCTGGCAACACCGGTGGGTACAGAACTCTGCCACCTAGACCTGAGGTGCTTCTCCCTATAGTCTTTCCACAGGGCGTGGGATCACTTGCTGTTTTCCACGGTCATTGCTTTGCATCTTACATCTCTGGCCACATTGCTCGTTTATGGCCTTTACTCAATTGGAGTTGGGGTTCTGGTTTTTCCTTATGGATTTGCAAGTGTGCTTTATAGATGAAGGGTGTCACTTTACTGCTGGGTGTCACAAAGACTTGATGTCCATGTGTTGATTGTCTTTTCGTTGTCTTTATATCTTTTTCTCCTGCTTTCTATTTTGGAAAATTGCAAATGCACAACAGTAGAGGGGCTGGTGTGATGCCTCCCTAGGCGCCCCTCACCAGCTTCTGCCGTGATGAAGTCAAGGTCTAGAAGTAAAGCCATTGCCTTTCATCTGAAATGCTCTCCGCATATGTTACTCTAAATGGTGTCCCTTCAAAAACAAAACCACCTTAAACCACAGCATGTGACGCTGTTTTGCGAGGATGTACAGAAATGCTTTGTTCTTATAAAGCTGAGCTGGTCTGTCTTTCCTTGGCAGTTTGTCCCACTGCTTTGAGGGTAAGAATAGCCTTGTCCCGCCCAGACACCCCAGCCTTACACTGACCTCCAAGCAGCACTGCGGTCCTGCTGGGTTTGGACAGACGTGGACTCTGCCCTGTGTGAACTCCCCGGCCCTGGCCGCCTCCAACGGTGGCCCAGTGCCCATCCTTGTGGGCTGACCAGAGGCTATCCCTGCAGCTGTGGGCACTGTCTGATCATAGTACGGGTGACAGGGTAAAGATGGGCCCCCATGAAGCCTGGCCAGCAGTGTTTGGAGCAGGTCTTCATGCTGGCAGTGTGGAGACATGACGCCCTCCTGGGCAAAGAGGGCCTTGGAACCACCAGGCCAGGGTTCTGCTGCTCACACCACTTCCCTATCTAGGTGGAGGGTGGTGGGTGGGGGGTGGGAGGAGCAGAATGGGTTTCAATCAGTGGCCAGTCCTCTCTTCCTGCTCTTGGGGACAACTGGCAGTGGGCCAACAGATGGCTGATGAGGAGTCGGGACTGGAGCCCAGGCCTCTGGCCTGCCTCCCCCTGCCGGCCTGACCCTTAGGAAATTCCTCTAATTCCTCAACCCAGATTGGACTCAGGCCCCATAATTTGATTTTCTGGAGCAGGGTTTGGCTCAACTCCTCGTGAGGAAGAATGTCTGGTTCAGCAGGAAGACGTCAAATGTGGGTTTAGGTTTTGGGGGAAGGATCAGCGTCTTCCCCTAGCTCCTCTGGTGGTATCTTTGCTTTCCTGATAGACCCAAGTGTTGGCCACAGTTGTGCCACAGAGTGCTCAAGCTCCATGCTCCCCCTGCCTAGCAGCATTTCAGAGCCTTGTTCTTATCTACCTGCGCACCCATTCATCCACCCATCTGACTCTACCCACCCACTTCCAACCTACTCATTCACCTGCCCATCTGACTCCATCCACCGCCATCCTCTCGCACAACCACCTGCCTACTCACCCTCCTATCCATTTCCCCATCCATCTTGCCTCCTGTCCTTTCATCCCTTCATCCACTCAGCAATCTATCTACCTGGGGTCACTGGTGGGATGTCCAAGCAAAGGTAGGTTTACCCCAGGTTCACTGCCTTCATTCCTATCCGGGGTCAGTGAGACTGGGTCTCCACTGCATGTTGGTTCCTGGGCTGTCGGGTGTGGTGAGAAGCAGCCTCCATCAGGGACTGCAAAGCCAGTCCAAAGCCAAAGCTGGGATCTGGCTGAGGGTTGTGAGGGCTCTGCCTGATGGGCAGTGTGGAGCCCTTGCCAGGTGAATGGAAGCTGTGGTAACCCTGGCCAGAGAGGAGAGCAAGGGTCAGCAAAGACCCCCACAAGCATGGTGCTTCCCTGCTGGCCTCAGGCCCTGCCCAGGATTGGGCCCCTCCCTGATGTCCCCCTGGGGATGATGTCTTTAAAGTTTCATGGTCCATCTTAAAAATTCATGCATAGGGGTGTCTGGGGATCTCAGTCCATTAAGCAACTGCCTTTGGCTCAGGTCATGATCCCAGGGTTCTGGGATAGAGCCCCGAGTCTGTCCATCAGGCTCCCTGCTCAGCAGGGAGTCTGCTTCTCCCTCTCCTGCCCCTACCCTCCTGCTTGTGTGTGTGTGCACTTGTGCTCTCTCTCTCTTTCTCTCTCTCTCTCTCAAATAAATAAAATCTTTAAAAAACTCATGTACAGTTTGCTTTTCATGTCATCACATATTTATTGTTTTAATATTTTGAGTTACCATCAGAAAAGCCGCCCTCTGGAGCACTGGCTTGGCTCGCCTGTGCCCACACACACTCCTATGCGCAGCCGTACACCGCGGAACCAGGAAGGCCACCACGTTAGGACCTTGCATACCCTAGGCCTGTCCTCAAGGCCACTGAGGTGAGGAGGCTGTGGACTACAGGCCCAGCATCCTCCCCACTTACAGGCAGAGAGAGGGGTGCACCCTCGGGCTGGGGCACAGAGCCTGGGCCCCAGACCCAGAGTCTTTGGTCTTCATGGATGACTACAGGGTATTCTTCCTCCAAGCCAGCTGGCGTTTGGGGGTGTCTCCTGGGAGACACACAGTCATTTAGCTCCAGCTGAGAGAACTGGGCAATGGGAAGGTCATTGTGGGGTTGCTCCCTGTAGCCTTAGATTTCTGGGCCTCTTGCTGGCCCCCAGCCAGAGTAAGTGGGCTCCCTTTATGGGGGGGGTTCCTTGGACCCCAGAGCTGGAACATGCTGGAAGGCCCAGGGCAGTGGAGCTGGAGGCTGGGGCTGCCCGTCCCCTGCTGTCCCCTAGGCCTGGTCTGAAGGGGAGCCTGAAGTCAATCAGGAACCCATGTCTCGGCACAAGGAAGGAGGAAAGTCACCTAGGTACAGGGCTCACAGATGTCCTGATCCCAGCCTCCCAGGGCCTTGAGACCCGTGCTGCGACCAAGGACTCGAGTGACCCGGCTCCATCCCCTGCCCCACCTTGGGCTGCCCCCCAGGGAGGAAGACCCCACCGTGCCTACTTGGGGCCACCAGGCTCAGTCCTACTCTACTGTTGGGTGGTACCAGCTGTGGGGGTGCGTGCTTCTGGGGCCCCTACCCAGGTAGCGGTGGGTATGCCCAGGAGGCTGTGTGCACACAGCAGTGGACATGCCATGCTCTTTGTCCCTTACTCCTTGCTGGCCCCAGAACCCAGTCTATACTTTCCTCAACCCCTCTGCCACACGCCTCCCCTCCCCCCAAGATGGTCACCGCCTCTCCCAGCCCAACATGCTGACTTGCTGCCCCTCTGCTGGGTCACGCTGACAGTTTTCTTTGTGTGGCAGGTGTTGAGGAAAATGAAGCTTAGCTTCTGGGACCTATGCTGGCCTCTTGCTTCATGGGGCCTGGTTTCCCCAGCTTCAGAGTGGGCTGGGCTCCATGGTGTCTTGAACTCTGTGTCCACACATGCCCCCCAACCCTGTCCCTGGCTCAGTTGGTACCAGTGGCCAGGCCCAGCACCGACCCCTCCTTTCTAGGGTTCTGTTCTTGCAGCTGGCCCTCTGAGAGTATTGCCTACTGCACCATGTCTCTAAGTTCAGGCCCTGTGCTGTGAAGGGGCCCTGGGGCCGGTCGAGTCAGCCTCAGCAGGCTGGTGTGGGCTGGGCCAGGAGGAGGCCCTGAGCAGTGCTGGGCATCGCACCGCACCCCGAGTGCCTAGCCATGTGGTCTCATGGCCCGCACCCCACCTGCTGGCCTGTTGTTGTGAGCGGGTCTGTGCTCCATATCCTTCCCCTGCTTCTTGTTGCTCACGAAGAGCACATAGGCTGGGCTGCCAGGGAGCCAGCAGCGAGGAGAGTGCTGGTGTGTGGCTGCAGCTGCTGAGTCCCTGCTGCCCCTTCCCACACTCCTGGGGCTCTCCCTACAGATGGGGCTTTACATGCCTGGGGCCCTGCCCTCCACCTTCCCTCCTTATCCAGTATGAGCTGCATGGGCTGCTTCTGAGTTCAGAATCTCAACCAGATTTTTACTCTGTCATGCGGGTAGATAGCACTCTTGTCCCCAGCCAGTGTGGCTGTGAGTGGAGGCCTACCTGCTGGTCTGTAGGCCATTGTCATCCCCTCACCTGCCTAGGGGTCCTGCCCGCTTGGTGGCTGTGGAGTGCCTTCTCTCTCCCTCCCCACGGGGGCACCAGCTCTGCCACACGAGCTGTTGTGGGCCCTACCTTCTCTGGGCCGGAGCACTGCCTCCATGAGTTGGGCCTGTGCTGGCCCCATGAGGTTGGGATGAACCGGCATGCGCTGTGGGCAGCAGAGGGCCTGGGTGGTCTGAGAGGTGGTCATACCAGCTCTTCCTACCCTTCCCTTCCCAGAGGGCCCTGGATGCTCGCGGTCAGTGGTTCTGCTGGGCCTGGCAGGAAGCAGGGGCTCCCAACTCAGAGCCCCACACTCTGCAAGGAGGGAGCTGGCTGCTTCCGGCCTGTCTCGGATTAATGGCTTTTAATTTAGAATTTAATCAATGCAGCTTCTCTCTGAAGAGCTGGATGCTCTGGTCTGGGAGTGAGTCATATGATCTGTGAGTGGGTTGGGCAAGAGGCCTATGATGGCCTCTCTAGGCCTCTGTCCTGGCTCCACCTTGACCTTGCTCTGCTTTGCCTGCAGCCTGCTGGCATCCTGGTCATGGAGGACTGCAACATGCACTCAGCTGCCAGCATCCTGGCCTCGGTGAAAGAGCAGGAGGCCCGCTTTGAGCGACTGACGCGAGCTCTGGAGCAGGAGCGGCGCCATGTTGCCCTGCAGCTGGAGCGTGCCCAGCAGCCCAGCATGGGCAGTGGTGGTATGGGCAGTGGGCAGCCCCTGCCAATGGCCTGGCAACAGCTGGTCCTGCAGGTAACACCCCATGACTCTGGAAGGGTGGAAATGGTCAAGTAGGGGAACAATCAAGGGGCCTTGGTGGACCACAAGCCAGTATTGGATGACTTATTGCAAGATATCTTGGGGCCTCTGAAGAGGGGAGGAAAGTGGGATCCCAAGGGGACTGGAAGCCTCACTTGGGTGTACAGGGCACCCTGTGATGAATGGGCAGGACATAGCCCAACCCTCCAAATGGCACCCTCCACTCAAGTGAGTCCTCAGAGCCCAGGTAGCTGGGCCAGGTCTATTCTGGGCAGCTCAGCAGTCACTCTGGTGACACTGAGGGTTTTGCCAGCCCTGGAGTCTGCTTGCCATGATATCCTCCTTTGTCGCATGCATCAGTGAGTCAGCCCGAGGGGAAGACTTGAGCAAGGCTCTGGGGTCTGCCTACGGCTCAGAGGGCTACCTAGAGCCTCAGTTTCTCCACCAGCCAATGCCCTTAAACTGGGCTCAGGCTCCTGCTCAGCCCCAAGAGGCGTGAAGCCCTGTCTGCTCTGTGGCCAGGCCCTAAGCATATGGCCTGGACTCCTCCTTCCGGCCACTGTATCCCAGTACCTAACCTACGGATGAAACACAAGAGCATCTGGTTTATGGAGAAGGAGGGACAAAACAAGAAAACGGGGGAGGCCTGGAGTTCGGTGTGATTTTTCAGTGCATATTACTGACTGAGGGACAAGGCAGGGGCTGGCAAGGCACATCACAGGAGCTCCTATCACAGGAGCCAGGAGAAGGAGGGCCCTGCGTGGGAGTCCACTCTACAGACCTCCCACTATTGCTCCTCCTCACTACCAGATCCAGAGGCTGGTGGCAGGGGGCGCAACCTACTTAGTCTCCTCACAGGGTGATCCTAGAGGGCTCTCCCAGTTGTGGTCTGCTTCTCTGGCTCAGCTACCTGAGCAGGAGTAGCACCATTGCTCTCCTAAACCTGGCAGCCAGACCTCCTCCCAGTATATCCCCCAGCACCTGCTCTCATCACTGGGCCCCTACTCTAGGCAACCAGACAGGCTCTTGGCAGCGTGGGGCAACCTGTACCTATATGGCTGGAGAGAGAGGGAGCAATGTATCAGTCTCCGTTGAGACTGACTCAGTTGGGCCTGACTCTGCCTGGCCAGGGCACGTGGGGCTCAGAAAGCAGCAGCCCATGTCGGGACAGGGGACCTGGCACGTGACCTTCCCCCCCCCAAGACCGTTGATGGTCTCATCTGTCAGTGGGCAATCCACCTACACAACCCAGCGTGGTATACAGTCAAAGCCAAAAACGTGTCTCTAGAGGGCCCGTACGCACCAGCAGTCCCCACCATTGGGAAACTATCTTTCCAAGCCTTGGGTGCTGAGGTGGGCCAAGGAGCCAGTTCTCAGGAGCCCAGGACTGAGGCAAGGTGGGTCCAGGTGCAAGAGCCCACCCCCACCATCCCCTGGATCTCAGGCACCCCAGAGGCTGAGGCCTGCACCCCCAGATGTGGGGAGTGGAATAGCCCAGCTGGGCCACATGGGGACAGTGACAGTCAGTGACTTTAAGGCCATCCTTCAGGCGCCAGGCCCTCTTCCAAGCTCTCCCAGGCCGGAAAGGGCTTTAGCCTCCAACCCAGAGGGCGCTGCTGAAGGTCGGTGCCCCCACAGTGCCCCCATAGCCTGGACCTGCCCCGGCCTCTTGGGGCCTGTGGACTAAAGACTTAAGGCTGTGACCTCTCCCCGCCCACTGTCCTCCTGGCCTATCCTTAGTTTTCTGTCTCTGGGGAGGAGATGGTTTTCTCAGGGCAAGATTGGAGAGAGCCTGTGTTCCCAGGGCTGGGGGTGGACTGGCAGGTCTGATGGGACATTGGGGGAGGCGGGGCCACATCCGCTGACCAGGGCTAGCAGCCCTGATCCCAGAACTGCTTCCCAGATTTGTCTCAGCAGGAGATGCCTAGTGACCTACCTGCTGGGCCCAGGGCTGCCTGGAGCTGGTCTTCAGGGTTAGAGCTGGGGTCTGTGAAGCTCAGGGCCAGTGGCGAGGCGGGTCACTGGGACTAAGTGGGGTTGAGAGGGGTAAGGGGTTGAGAGGCCAGGGGCTACTGCTGTGTTCCCCAGGCTGCAGCGCTGTCCTGGCCACCTTCCTTTAATCCTCCAGCAGGAAGAGCTCCCGGCTCCAAACACTTGGCTAGAGCAGGGCCAGCCTTCAAGCAGTGTGTGTGTTTGTGTGTGTGGCTGGGGAGATGTCTTTAGGGACCTGGCCAGCCCCAGGTTAGGCTGAGGTGGGTTTGTGGCTGGGGTACTAGCATCTGGTGAAATTAGGGAGAAGGCAGAAGCAGCTGAAATGTAAGTTCCCTCAGGGCAGTCCAGTCCTCTTGCTGCTGTCCCTGTTCCAGGTGGCTCCCTGTGGGGTTGCCAAGGATGGAAGATAATGGGGCCAGTGGTCAGGGCAACTCAACCCTGTGCAGATGGGGGAAACGAAGGCTTGGAAGGACATGTAGCCAACACTCAGAGGTGCCTGAGCATGCTGGCTGCATGCAAGAAGGGTAGCCCCGGGGCGGGGGGGGGGGGCGCTGGATTTTCTGCATGGGGTCTGGGGCAAAGCAGAAGGGGGGCAGGAAGCCAGGAGCCTTCCTCTCTTGCCAGACCCATGGAACCTCCTTGCACTGCCCCTTTCCCTTATTCATCTCAGAGCCTAGTTTCCTTATCTGTGATACAAGAGCTGTTGGCTTGCCTTTGTGGGGTATGACCCAAGAAGGCTCCAGAGCCCAGCCCAGCCCTTCTGGGTCTGCATTTCCATCCAGCACCACCAGACTCTCTGGGGCGTGGCTGTACCTTCATTCCTGCCTGGTTTGGAAAAGTCCTGATTAACCAACCAGCCACTGTGACATCACTCCCCCACACCCCCATCGGCTTCTGAGTGCATCAGAAGTATGGAGGAGAGAGGGTCTGTGGCCCTCTTGGCGTTGGGAGCATTCACCCAGAGTCACCCAACTGCTGAGCACCCCACAACCACTCTCACCTATTTGATCTGCTCTGACACCCCTAAGAGTGTGGGGGAAACCCTGAGCCTCTGTGTCTTGATGGGGAGAACCCAAGACAAAGTGGATCAGTGCCAGGTCCATCTGGCAGGCCCCAGCTGAACTTTGTTGAGGCACTTAATTTGGGGGGGGTGGGCTATGCTGGGGTTTGGGCAAGGGCCTGGGGCCCTATCTGGGTCACTTGAGAGCCCTTGTCATGCTGAACATCGCTGTAACTACTCTCTGATCAGCCCTCATTTCACAGCAGGGCAAAGTTTCTCGCAGTCCAGGTGAGCAGCCTGTGTCAAAGAGGATGGCTGCCCTGGCCCCAGCTCGGCCAGAACTCAGTTTCCCTAACTCTGCAGGGGGAGAGGCCTGTGAGTTTTTTATTGGAGGTAAAATGAGGCCTGGGAAACAGGACTCAGCCAAAGTCACTCGGCGGGAAAATATCAGCCCCGCCGGGGAAGTGGGGGAACGAGGAGTCCAGGCCGGCTGCTGGGGAGTTAGGGGCGACCTCGGCCCAGCTCTGGCAGCTGAGCTGCTCCCAGCGCGGGGTTGGGGGTGGGGGGCGGGACCTCGCCCCGCCCCTCCGGCTCCCGCCCCACCACCCCGCTGGCCCCCGCCCCGCCCCGCCTGGGCGCGGCCCAGCTCCATTGGCTGCTCGCCGTGACCGCCGCCAGATCCGCCCCCGCGGGGAGCGAGTCCGCCGAGCCCGAGCCCGAGCGGCCGAGGCGCCGGAGCCGAGCCCGGTTCAGCTGCCGCCACCGCCTCCGTCGTCCTTACCGGCCCGCGCCGCCCCCCCTCCCCGAGCCCGGCCCGATGCCGGCCGAACTCAGACAGGTTGGAGGGAACTTGGTCCCAGGCGTGGGGGCACCGTCCCGGGGGCCAGGCGGCAGAGGGCGGGGCACCGGCCTTCCCGGGAGGACCCGCTTTTGTTCCGCGGAGCCGCCGGCCGGAGGAGGCTATTGTCTGCGCTTTGGGCCGGCGCGTTCTGCCCCGGGGCGGGCGGGGCGGCGGAGTGAGCGCGCCGCCCGGGGGGGTGTGCAAGGCGCGGGGCGGGGCCGCGGGGTTTCTGGGGACCCGTCGCGGGCGCCCCGGGCGGTGCGACTAGGCGCCGGGAAGCGAGGAACAGGATCGGGGTGGGTGCACCCCAGGGCAGCGCCCAGGACAGGTGCCTGGGTCGCATGTGGTGGGTGAGGGCCTTCCTGAGCAGCCCCTCTGCAGGAGGGATGCCGAGTCCGGAGAGGGCAGCCGGGCTAGGCCTCTAGCTCCCTGGGGTCTCGGTGGGCACCCCCTCCCCTCTACACTCTCAGCGCGGGCTCCGACTCTGGGGACCTGCGAAGGAGCTTCCGGAGCTTTAATGGAAGCCCTGTCTGCCGAGGCACTGCACGTGAGGGGAGGGGTGGAAGAGGGCCCTGCCCATGTGCAGAGGCGGTGTGGGGGGGGTGGGTCTCCGAGGAAAACCTGGTCAGTCAGCCTCCCAATGCTGGGAAGGAGCGGGAGGGAGGCATTTGGGCATCCAGCGCCTCCGTGCTCAGAGGGTTTGGGGTGCGGTAACAGGCAGGGAAACTGAGGCTGGAGGAACAACTGCCCCAGGCCCCTTGTGTTTGGGGGCCGCCTGCCTCTTCCTGGCAGCTGAGTTTGTGCCTGCTATGCAACTTTGGTATGGCCCCTAGGGTCGACCTACTAATTGTCCCATGATGTAAGGGGCAGCTGGGGGCAGCTGGGGCCACTATGTAGCTGATGGATGTGGCTTGGGCTTGGAGAAACTGCAGTAGGTGACAGCCAGCCCTGCTATCCCCCACAGCCTCGCTTCCCCAGGCTGCTGGGCACCCACTGCCCCATGGTGTCTTGGCCACTCAGTGTGGACTGCAAGCCCTGGTAGGTGGCCTGCTGCCCTGGTGAGGTGATGAGCCCCCCATCTGCCTGGGCTGGGTAGAGGCTCTGGACATCAGGAGAGGACAACTGTAGTGGCCAAGAGCTTGCCCTCTGATGAGAGATGCCAGCATGGATTATCTTGGACTCTATCAGGGATGGCAGTGCTGGGGTGTAGGCGGTAGGGGGACATGTTCATCCCTTCATCCCTCCATTCATTTATTCAGTGCCGGCTGTCTTGTGCCCTTTGTGGGCCAGGACGGGATTGTGGGAGCCAAGTGTGGGATCCTACCTTAACCCATTCTCTGAGTGTGCGGTGGGACCATGGGCAGGGTGGGGCACCTGGCTTGTGGTTTGCTCTTCACAATACACACCATGGGTGCTCATCTGTGAAGTGCGGTTGGTGACATTGATCCATGCCTCTGGGACCCCAGTCCAACCCCCCTTCCCCATTATGACTT
Source organism: Mustela putorius furo (assembly GCF_011764305.1). Taxonomy (NCBI): domain Eukaryota; kingdom Metazoa; phylum Chordata; class Mammalia; order Carnivora; family Mustelidae; genus Mustela; species Mustela putorius. The sequence continues at coordinate 4,677,571 of NW_025422010.1, read as the reverse complement.
GGCTTGTTTTCCCATCCCCTCCCTCTGCCATTCCCACACGTACCTCAGATGTGGTTGTGGGCCTTTGCAGCCCACAAGAGTGGTGGCCCCTCTGTATGTTGGCCCACATCTTGTATTCTACTCCCCATGTTCCTTAGGTCCAGCCACCAAGGTGTCCGGGACTGGCACTATCCCGCTTGTCCTTTGGCTGTGATATCCTGGGTGCCTTCTGTTTCCATATGAGGAAGCTGAGCCCCAGGTGTGTGACAGGGCCTATGGCCCTCTCTCTGTGCCTCTGGGGACCCTCTTGAGAGCAGTGGTGGCTGGTTGGGTTTACCTTTCTGAGTACTGGCCACTCTGGCCTCGGACTTGGAGTCTTGGGCCAGGCCCCTTCCACAAGTTCAAGGGAGCTCCTGGGAAACCCGGGGTCTGGATAGCAGCCCCACTCTGGGCCAGGCCTATAGACCTTGGACCGGATAGACCATGGATGGGAGTGCCATGGGGATAGTTTGGGCTGTGGAGGAAGGTGATGGGAGACAGGTCAGTGGTCCCAGGAAGAGGGGCAAGAATGCAGCTAGGGGTGGGGAAGGGTGATAAGAGATAGTTGACAGGATTTGACGTGGGATGCAAAGGGCTGGGGGTTATGGGTCCAGGCTGGTGTTCATGTATGGGGTGCAGAGGGGCCCTGAGCTGCATGGCCAGGGGTCTCTGGGTTCTGCCTTCCCAGGTAGGTAGACATGTGGCCCTAGAGCAGAGTTTTGAGGTAGGATGAAGATGCAGGCACCCCAGTCAGCTGCCTCTGTTGAGTGCCATCTGTTTGCCAGTCATCATTCCACAGACCCATGCCACCACCCCAAAGATGTTGCAGAGGCCTGAACCGTGTTTTGACCTTGGGCCTTTCCCCACCACAGGCTTTGGTTCCCTACTCTGCTGCCAGCTCTGAGACCACCCGGAGTGGGTGGTTGAGGGAGTGTCCAAGTAGTCTGGTCACAGGGGTGGGAGATAGGAGGAGGTGACGGAGATGTGTTGGCACATGCAAGTCCCTCTGGGGTCAGCAGGCCCTGTGTACCGGGGACTGTTAGGACAGCATGCAGATGGACACGCTTGGGCCCGTAGGCCAGGCTGGGTGCTTACACATACACCTGTGTCTGTGCACGTGTCCCTGTTGGAAGCACCAGGTACATGCACACATGTCCAGTTACTTATCTGCATGTGTGCCCAGGCGTGTGTAACGGGGGCCGGGCCTTCCTGTGATCACCGGCTGACTCACACTCCTGCCTGCCCGCCTGCCTGGGTGAAGTCATCGCCTGTTTTTAGCTCCCTGAGGTCATTTGCCAGTGGGGGCTCTTGGGGCCTCAGGATCCCACTACCGGGCTGCCTGGACTGGGCATTGGTGGGTGATGCTGTGAGGTTGCCAGGCATTGTGGTGGGGTGGGGTGGGGTGGGGGGTCCTGGCTCTTCTGGACCCCCATCTCTTCATCCCCTGTGCTACACTCTGTCAGACCCTCATCACAGGCTAGAATGAGAATAAACTGAGTCACGGTAGCATTGGAGTCTGAGGTGTGCTTCCTCCTCCTCCTCCCTTATCACACCCAGCCCCTAACTGGGGAGTTGGAGGCTCTTCTCTCCACTCTCAGGGCCACGTCCTCCTGGCAGTGCTCTGGTCCCCTCTTGTCCATCTTGCTCCTCACTCCTCCCCTCCACTTGCAGCCAAAAGGCTGTGGCCCTAGGCCCCTCCATGCCTGGCCCCCCAGGGCCCAAGAGAGAGAGCTCAGCACCTGACACACATTTGCTCCCACAGTTGCTAAATACAGGTGAGGCAGGCGAGACACCAGTGACAGGCTCTCCCTGAATCTTCTGGTCTGGAACTGTCCCGGCTCCCAGGGCCTTCAGAGAAGAGCCCAGGCCGCCTACCCTGGCAGCCCAGCCACACGTCCCTATTCAGGGTCTCAGCTTCCTCCTCCTCCTCAGGGAACATCATTCCTCCTTCCTGGCCACGTCCCCATCACGCTTTCCACCTACAACCCCAAATTGAGTGGCAGCCAAGGCTGCGGCCCACAAGGGGTGAGGTGTTACCTGGAAGGCCTTGCAAAATGGCCTTCCCTGTGGATGCCTGAGATCCCCTGTCAGTGGTTTGTGGAGTCCTGGCTAAGCCGCTCCCTTCTGTCAGGCCTGTTTTCCTTTCTATGAAATCACATACTGTTGTTCTCTTTGGTCCTGCTTCTGGGAGCAGAGGCTGCATTCTGGGGCTTCGTTCCTGTGTCTCCAGAGCCCAGGGCATACGCCTGTCCTAACATGGTGCAGGCCTATATCTGGACCTCTGAAGAGTTTGCGGGGGTCCAGAATCAGCACTGTGTGCAGTTGGGGGCTTAAGCGTTTTATCAGGGCAGGACCCAACCTGAGGAGACTCTGCACCCCAAGAACCTTGGGAAGCCAGCCCCAGGGCAGCCCTGGGCATCTAGGCATACAAACCTCCCACACCCAGGAGCAGAGTAGGGCTCTGGTGGTGGGCAGATAGGGTTGTGGCCTTCCTTGGGCCTCAGCTCTGTTTCTGGATAGGGCCTCAGAGGCCTGGGGGCCCAGACAGGGGACCCATTCCTCAAGGCACAGCATCTGGGCCACAGAGCAGGGCCTGTCCTCCTGCTGACCTGGCCCCCGCTGCCCCCCGCTGCCCAGGAATGTGTTCCTGCTTGCCTGCCCACGGCAGCTTGGGTTTCAGCCCCTATCCATGCTGGTCAGATGCTAATCCTGGGACGTTGGCATGCTATGGGGACCCGTGCTGTCAGAGGCCCAGGGGTAGATGGACTTCAGCTCTCAGCCCCCTTTGCCAGTCAGCACAGTCAGTTCAGCTCTGTTATGGAGCCTCTGCTTTCCCATTGGCAAGTCTGGCCCTAGGTGTAGGGCCTTAAAAAGGCCTCTGTCCAGAGTTGTCTTGCCTGGAATTCCACCACGGTCATCCCGAAGCTGCAGTTGGGGAGATCTTGGAGGGAGGTATATGGAGAGGGGACACCAGGGCTCCCATCAAGGACTAACTGGGGACACCTGGCCTGAATCACCGCCTCAGGGTTCTGAGAAAACACCCAGCACCTCAACAGGGAGCGCCAAATGCTGGCCCAAATGAGGTCGGGCGAGGCTTTGCCCACTCAACACCCCAAGAGTGTCCAGGCCGGAAGGAGCAAGGGTATTTTGGGCATTCTGAGAACTGGGTATTTCCGTCCTGCGAGGGCGTCTGGCTGGCCTTGGGAGCAGTGGGGGCCTGGGTGTGGCCCTGGGGAGTCAGTGAGTGGTGTTGAAGCTGCTCCCCGAGGCCTCTGCATTCAGGGTTTCTTGGGAAGAGGCCCAGGACACAGGGAGGCCCAGCCGGGGGTAGGGAGCTGTGTCCAGAGTCCAAGCTCCAGGTCCCACCAACCTCCTTGGGCCACCAGGAACCTGTAGCAGCCAGGCCTTGGAGCTCAGCTCAGGGAGGCACCAGGACTGGGGGAGGTCAAGCCCCAAAGACCCCCATGAAATAGGGCAGCAGGATCAGTCAGCCCCATGGCATTCAGAGGCAGGAATGGGCTAGGGCTAAGATAGGCTCTGGGGCCTGTGGGTTCCAGGGGTGGGAAGAAGGCCCTCCCGGCCTCTAGGCCAGCACTAGCATCCACACTCTAGGGCCAGCAAGCTGTGGGTCCTCCCACTGACAACCCCTCACCCCACCCCACCCCACCTAGGAGCAGAGCCCGGGCAGCCAGGCCTCACTGGCCACAATGCCAGAGGCGCCCGAGGTGCTGGAGGAGACCGTGACAGTAGAGGAGGACCCTGGCACCCCTACCTCCCATGTGTCCATTGTCACATCAGAAGATGGCACGACTCGGCGCACTGAGACCAAGGTATGGCCAGGCCCAGGCAGTGGACAAGTAGGCCATGTAGCCACGGTTGTTGCATGTACAGAGGGGCCTCCCAGGGCACCAATTGGGCTGGTGTCTGGGTCTCTCAGGCTGCCCAGCCTGCCCACCGGCCACCCACTTCCCCACCAGGTCACCAAGACGGTCAAGACAGTGACTACGAGGACAGTGCGCCAAGTACCCGTAGGCCCAGATGGCCTACCCCTGCTGGATGGAGGCCCCCCGCTAGGCCCCTTTGCAGACGGCCCGCTGGACCGGCACTTCCTGTTGCGCGGGGGCGGTCCGGCAGCCACACTTTCCCGCGCCTACCTCAGCAGTGCGGGCAGCTTTACCGATGGCCCTGAGCCCCGTGATGTCCCCAGCTATGGCAGTCTCTCCCGGGGACTGGGTGTGCGGCCCACACGTGGCCCCCTTGGCCCAGGCCCCGTCGATGGCTGCTTCACACTGCCTGGCCGACGTGAGGCCTTCCCTGCAGGCCCTGAGCCTGTGCCGCCAGCTGGTCGCTCCCAGCCGGAGCGCTTCCAGGCAGAGCCATACGGCTTAGAGGATGACACCCGCAGTCTGGCTGCTGACGATGAGGGTGGCCCGGAGCTGGAGCCTGACTACGGTACTGCCACAAGGAGGAGGCCTGAGTGTGGGCGTGGCCTTCGAACCAGGTGAGGACCCTCAGTCTGGCCACCGCCTCTGGGAAGTCTGTGTTCCATTCCCCCAGCAGAGAGTCCTCTGCAGGAGGTCTTAGCTGCAGGGGCTAAGTTAGTTAGTTAGTTACACACTGGTTTCAATCAGCTTCAATTCAAGGACAGCAGCAAGGGAAGCTTCTGGATAGTGGAAGTTGCACCAGGCACCCTCCCTAGAAGTCTGGAGGATTAGGGAAGTCAGTGACCATGCCCAACACCCACTGTCCCTGCTCCAGACAGATGACCATGAAGGTAGGAACACAAGAGGTTCAGAGCATTTTCTCTGAGTCTGAGGCTCCAGCCTTTCCCCAGGCCTCAATTGCCCCTGTGTACAGAAGCAACCAGAACTAGGCTATCAAGCTCTTCCCAGCATCGACTCTGGTTCTGTCACCTCAGCCCTCAGTTTTTCCATCTGTAGAGTGAGAACATGATCACAGCCTCGGTGTGAATTATGCTGGGTGACCACAGGCAAGACACCTGACCCCTCCTAGCCTCAATCCCTGCTCTAGGAAGTAGGTTTGCTGGTGACATCCCACAAAGACATCTTGTACTCTGGGGGACTGGGGGCCTGAATGCCCCTTATATGGTCCCACCAGGATGGCTGTGTGCAGGGAGGGTCACCTCCTGCCCCCACATCCTGGCAGATCTCATGTCACAGAGATGGTTCTCACGGGAAAGCAGGATCCCAGTCACAGATAGATGTTTCATAGAAATGCATTTAACTCCCAATTGGGGAATGCTGTATGGTGATGGGAGTGAGTGAGCTCCCCATCTTAGGGGGATCCAAGCCCCGATAACCACTGGCTGGTGTTTGGCTAAGTTGCTGGCTGTGAGTCAGTTCTTGCTGGCCTGGGGTGTGACTCGCCGCACCCACTCGGTACTTGGGACGCCATACGAATACTGTAGACCTATCCCCACCTTTCATGGGTTCGTGGTCCACGATAATGAAGATAATGGTGGGTGGCCTTGGAGTCGACATCCTCAGGCAGTGCTGAGATATTCCTGTGCCCTGCCTGCCTGCACAGGCCCTATGAGGATGTGGCAGATGATGGCGGTGAGCTGATGGAGGAGCGGCCCCCGTTTCCAGCTGCGACGGCCCCCCTGGCCCAGCCGGAATGGGGCAGCCTGGGCAGTCTGGACAGAGTGGTACGGCGGTCGCCCTCAGTCGACAGTGCCCGTAAGGAGCCGCGTTGGCGGGACCCCGAGCTGCCAGAGGTCTTGGCTATGCTGCGACACCCCGTGGACCCTGTGAAAGCCAATGCGGCTGCCTACCTGCAGCACCTGTGCTTCGAGAATGAAGGCGTCAAGCGACGCGTGCGGCAGCTGCGGGGCCTGCCCTTGCTCGTGGCTCTGCTGGACCACCCGAGGGCAGAGGTGCGGCGGCGGGCCTGTGGGGCACTGCGGAACCTCTCTTATGGCCGGGACACGGACAACAAGGCTGCCATCCGGGACTGCGGTGGTGTGCCTGCCCTGGTGCGCCTGCTGCGGGCTGCCCGGGATAACGAGGTCCGAGAGCTCGTCACCGGTGAGTGACGCCTGGCCTCCCCCCATCCCTCAGGGAGAGGAGAGTGAGGCTCCAGGGAAAGACCCTCCCCACCACCACCCACCCATTCAGTCAGGAGTTCAGCTGCTGGGAGTAGGCGTTAGGCTTAGGCTGAGGTCCCCAGTCTCTCTACCTGTGGACTCTCAGGCACATTCCCTTTCCATCTTCTGCCCCCACCCTCTCAATCCCCATATTCTAGGTCTAGCCTGGTCCCACCCTCCAATGGGGCTGGTGCTGGGGGATGGTGCCTTATGGGACCCAATTAGCCAGGTAGGGTCATGTGACCACCTTTAGGTGGGGCCAGTGGAGCAGTAGTGCCACCTGCCCCCCCCACCCCCGGGTTCGGAAAGGATGGGGGAAGAGAATGTACCTGCTTGTCCAGCCACGGGCTCCCTGCCAGCCTTTCCTCTGTGTCCCCCGCCCCGCCCCGTGCTTCCTCCCAGTAGGTAGCTACTGTTAGGTAACTTGCCTGGACCAGGGTGGGCACCCAGGACCTCTCATGGCTTTTGTTATCTTCCTGCCTTCTGGGGCATGTCCTGAGTGAGGTCTCCTGGGGAGGATGGAAGGTCACTGCTTGTGTGGTGAGCACGGGCTGGTTGATGGCACCCTGCAGGCACACTCTGGAACCTGTCATCCTATGAGCCCCTGAAGATGGTCATCATTGACCACGGCCTGCAGACGCTGACCCACGAGGTCATTGTGCCCCACTCGGGCTGGGAGCGCGAGCCCAATGAGGATTCCAAGCCAAGGGATGCTGAGTGGACGACAGTCTTCAAGAACACATCGGGCTGCTTGAGGTGTGGGTGGGTGCTGGGCTCGGGCACTCTTCTCTGCAGCCACCCAGGACCGTTCTTGGTCAAGGAGGCAGGAGCCAGGCACCAGAGCCTGTACACAGACCTGGGAATGTACTCATGTCCTGTATAATCTGGAAGGCAATTAGCCACCCAAGTCTCAGGAGCCTCCTAGCTAATGTCACAGTTCCTGCCCAAGTCCGGAGAATGGGGCCTGATGGGGCTGTACTCAGCCCCAGGGGCAGCCTCTGGACAAGGTCTGCCACGCTCTCATGTAGGACTCCATGTCTCCAGCCCTGCTCAGCTTCTACCCACATTCCTATCACCGTGACAGCCAGGTTAGGGGGAGCCAGGACCCTCATCTTCCGTCTGCCTCAGAGGCCTCATTGCACATCCTGGTGACCTCAGCCCCAGTCCTCCAACCCTGGCCATCACAACAGAGTCCCCACAGGGGATCCTGGGTTCCCATGGCCCTGCCTGTCCATCAGGATGTAGCCCTGTGGCCCTCTGAGGTCCTCCTCTCAGGGTAAGGTTGAACTCAGAACTGCCACTGGGGCAGGGGGAGCAGAATTACCTGTGTGTGCATTCAGGACTCTGGACCCTTCCAATTCTGCTGGGCATCAGAAAAGGCCCCAAGCTCCACACAGATGCCAGGCCAGGGCTCCCTCCTAGGGTCGCAGTGGTTGGGACACTGTCAATAGCCCTAACAGGCTGATGTCAGTGCTGTTCTTACAGATGAAGACCTGACCCCAAGGCCTGGTGTGGGGGAGGGGCTGGGAAATCCCCGTGGGAGCCAGGGGTTACCAGGCTTGCTCTTGGCCACCCAGGAACGTGAGTTCGGATGGCGCAGAGGCCCGGCGGCGGCTCCGGGAATGTGAGGGGCTGGTGGATGCCCTGTTGCACGCCTTGCAGTCCGCAGTGGGCAGAAAGGACACGGACAACAAGGTGGGTGGGGCAGGGGGCAGGGCTGATGTCCCTAGCAGGTCTCAGCTGGGTGAGTCTCATAGCCTCCTCCAAAGGGTTAGGAAAATGGAGCAGGTACTGGGCCCAGGGGGCCCTGAACTATTGGGGCAGCACAGGAGAAGTAGGCATGCAGTCTGGGGCAGTGCCCTGGGCATGGGCCACACCGAAGCGGCCACTCCGAAGTGGACATGCTATGAAGTCCCCCACCAGCTCCTACCCATAGTGTGTTCTCCACATTTTTCCTTCCTCAGTCCCTCCCTGGGAGCCCTCACCCCTGTAGGCCCCCTGGCTTTGGTCTCCCTGTCTTTGCACCCTCAGCTCCCTCTTTGCACACTGACTGTGGCCAGGCTTCCCTGGGAAGGGTGGGCAGTCTCTATGCTCACTTGGCCCTTCTCCACCATTTTTCCTCTCCCCGCAGTCGGTGGAGAACTGTGTGTGTATCATGCGGAACCTGTCCTACCACGTGCACAAGGAGGTGCCTGGGGCCGACAGGTACCAGGAGGCTGAGCCAGGGCCCCCGGGCGGTGCTGCGGGTTCTCAGCGCCGGAGGAGGGATGACGCCGGCTGTTTCGGTGGCAAGAAGGCCAAAGGTGTGTGGGAGGGACTGGGGTACTGCACTCTAGGACTCCCCCTGCTACCCCAGGTTGAAGGGGCACCATACCTGCGGACACCCCGGAAGCCAGAGACCACCTGGTCAGCTCGTGATGGGCAGGTGGGGAAGCAGGGAGCCGGGAAGGCTGTAGGGTCATCCAACTGACAGGCCAGCTGTCCCTCATCTGCACTCTGGGGTCCCCCGTGGAGGGCAGGGGTGAACCTACATGGTTGTCCCTGCTGCTGCCTGGACTCAGTCCCTCAGCCCCAGGAAGAGTTCTTTGGGCCCCTGTTTGGAAAGTACTGAAGTCGATGCTGCCTCCTGGCATTCACAGAGCACCTGAAGACCTTGAGATGGCCTGGAGGCAGTACCCCACCCTGCCTTCACGCCATCCTACCCGGCGTTCACTGGGTGCAGGTTCCGGGATCCACATTCTCAGGCACCTGCTGAGTTGCATCTGTGCACCGCCTTGACCTCCTCCCCGCTCCCCCCGCCCCCCACCCACCCTGTGTGGACCTGTTCTGAACCCAGGCCTCCCCTTTCTTGTTCCACTTGCGGGCACTCAGCCCTCCCCAGTGATGGGGGTGGAGTTCCCCGACCTATCTGTTCAACCCAGGGTATGCATTGGGAAGTTGAGGCCGCCTAGGAGGGCATGGTGGGGGGGTGCTGCCCACTCAGGCTCGTCTCCTCTCTCCTGTGCTTCCTCCGGCCGCCCAGAGGAGTGGTTCCACCAAGGTGAGTCCCTGTTTGTCCTGCTGTCCAGGCCCAGTGGGTGCAGTGGGCACCAGGGAGGTGCCGCCCACCCTGTTGTCCAGGCAGTCATCGCTATGACAACTGCAGGGCGGTCCAGCCTCAAGGCCCTGCCCCATCCCCAGGCCCTTTCCCGGGCAGCCATCTCCATGACAACTGTGTGGACATGGCAACGGCAGGAATGTCAGCCCTGGACTCACTGGGAGGCCAACGGGCTGTTCTCTGTAACCTCAGACCCAGCTACCCAGGCAGGGCTGGGCCTGGAGCTGGAACAGGGAGAGTCAAGGGGGGGGGGGCGGGGTCTGGGTGTATATGTCCCCACAGGCCCCAGGGAACAAAGTCTGCCCCTGGGAATGAGGTGATATGTGGCTTAAAGGGACCACACAAAGTCCCCGTGAGGCTGGGCAGAATAGGGAGCCCAGATCATCTGAACTCGGCTCTGCTGCCTTTCAGAGGAGAAGATGCTCCCTTATTTGAGAAGAGGGTGACTGTGAGCTAGTGAGCTCACCTCCGCCACTTCTCTGTTCCAGGGAAGAAGGATGGTGACATGGACCGGAACTTTGACACACTGGACCTTCCCAAGCGAACCGAGGCTGCCAAAGGTGAGTGGACAGCGGGAGAATTAAGCCCAGGCCCATCCAGGTAGCAAGGCTTTGTGCTACCAAGCAGGCTTGAAGGGCCTTGGGGATCCCATGGGGAAACAGTCCACAGGTGTGCCCCCCCAAGAAGGCTGTCCAGTCCCTGGGTACCTGCTGTGGGTTCAGAATCAGGGTCAGTCCCGTGGGTCACTCCAGGCAGGGTGGGAGACAGAGGCACAGAGAGGTCAGGCATTTACCAGGTCACACAGCATGTGAAACAACTAGAGGGGATAGAGTAAGGCCTTCACTGAAGGGCAGAGACCAGTTAGGCAGGACCTCTGGTGTCAGCTGAGGGGCTCATGTTCACTCCGGGGGTTTAGGAGCTGAGGTGGGCTGTCAGGTCTAGTAGGGAGGCTGATCGTGCAGGAGGCAGAGTGGTTTGTCTTCTCGTCCCCTGTGTCTGTTGCAGTCCTTCTGTGTGCTGGTGCTGTTCTGTACACTGGGAATCTAGCCTCAGTAAGACAGCTCTGCCCTGGTGAGCCCCAGGCCACGGCCCACCCTGCAAGCCCAGATACCCCCAAGCAGGGTGGAAGAACCCAGCCATGGGATCTAGGGGAAAACATCACACACAGAGGAACCAGTGCCGGCAAACGCCTTCAGGGGTAAATACCCTGAGTGGTAGACGCACTTGGAGCATCTGAGGAAAGGAAGCCCAGCAGAGCTGGAGTGGAGGGACTGTGAGGCATGAGGAATGGGGAGGGGGTGAGAAGATGTGGAGTGGGAGGATAGGAGAGGAGGAATAATGTCTGGGTACAGGACAACTGAAAGGCTGTTCAGCTCCTCCTCTCTGGAGTACCTTGGGGCAACTTTGCCGCACTGGGGGGCCAGGGCCTCAACTGATGGGGAACCAGGAGTGGTTGAGCGGGGTGCGGACTGAGAAGGCGGGCCCTGTTGCTAGGGATGTGCACTGGTAACAGCCTAAGTTACATAGGAGAGAATAGGGCCATGTTACTAGGGAGGATGGGTCTCACTGCTAGGGCTCCTCCCCCCCAGTTAGTTGCACGGCCTATCTACCCAGGAGGGCTGGCCCTGTTGTTAAGGAGTTTGAGTCCTATTGCTAGGAGAGCGGCCCAGGTTACCACCTCCCTCCCTACCCCAGGCCTCCTGGATGCTCTGGATACCAGGCAGGTCCAATACCATTTCTTTGGCAGCAGGGTCAAGGGAACAATGACCTGGCTTAGAGCCCCTGCCTCCTCACTGAGTCTCTGTTCTTCCATGAAATGAGAATTCTTTCTCCCTTGGGTGGCTCATAAGGGGTGAACATGTGGTTAAATTTTCCCTGACTGCACATACCCATCCCTGGCCCCAGCTGACTCTTTCCCTGGGGGCATTGATGGGAGGAGGGGAAGAGGGGGTAATGGGGGGGCCTGGGTGACTGTGGGCGGTGGGTGCTCTGTGCCCAGGCTTTGAGCTGCTGTATCAGCCCGAGGTGGTACGTCTCTACCTCTCCCTCCTCACGGAGAGCCGGAACTTTAACACCCTGGAGGCTGCTGCTGGCGCCCTACAGAACCTCAGCGCTGGCAACTGGATGGTGAGAGGCCGAATATGGCAGGGAGGGGACACAGAGAATCCTAGGTACCCCATCGGTGCCGGCCTCTGCCTTTGCCCAGTCTTGGTGGTGGGGGGGACCACATGGGACATGGTGCCTCCCCAAAGTCCGGGGAGGTTCGCAGCACAAAGGCTGCAAGGTGGAGGTAGAGTTGAGATGCTTGGTTAGGGCTTTGTCCTGCCGGGGAGGAGGGTCCAGCCAGAGGGAACAGTCAGGACTCAGGTAGGAGAGTCTAGGCCTGTGGGCGGGACTCAGCATGCTGAGCACCCTCCCCGCTCCACTGCCACAGTGGGCCACCTACATCCGTGCCACGGTGCGCAAGGAACGTGGCCTTCCGGTGCTCGTGGAGCTGCTGCAGTCCGAGACTGACAAGGTGGTGCGTGCTGTCGCCATCGCCCTACGCAACCTTTCCCTGGACCGGCGCAACAAGGACCTCATTGGTGAGGATGCTGGTGGGGTAGAGCCAGGATGCAGAATCCAGGGGGCTGCTCTGAGGTGCTCCCCCACATCCCTGGGCAGGGTGGGGAGGAGGTCAGGGGCCCAGCCCTGCTCCTGTCATTCCATCCCAGCCGCTGGAGCTCAGGTCTTCCCAAATAGTCTCAAGGCCTAGCCCCTGTGCACAGTGGGTGACTTTGCAGCTCCCTGAGCGCTCTCCTGGTGGATCCCACTCCTCCCTGCTGGGGTGGGCAGAGGTGTGTCCTGACAACGGCCCCTGCCCTTCAGGGAGCTACGCCATGGCGGAGCTGGTGCGGAACGTGCGCAATGCACAGACTCCGCCACGACCGGGTGCCCGCCTGGAGGAGGACACGGTGGTGGCCGTGCTCAACACCATCCATGAGATCGTGTCCGACAGCCTGGACAATGCGCGCTCACTGCTACAGGCCCGAGGGGTGCCAGCGCTGGTAGCACTTGGCGCTGCCAGGTGGATGAGGGTGCAGCCTGGAGAGGGGGCCGGGGGAGGGCGGGGCCGGTGGGGAGGGCGGGACGGACCAAGTGCTGACCCCGCCCTGGGCCTGGCCGCAGCCAATCGGTGCGCGAAGCGAAGGCCGCCTCCCACGTGCTGCAGACTGTGTGGAGCTACAAGGAGCTGCGCGGTGCCCTACAGAAGGATGGCTGGACAAAGGCACGCTTCCAGGTGCGGCCTGCCTGGCTTCTCTTTTCCTCCTCCACTTCTCCAGGTTAGGTCCCCCACAGGAGTGCCTCTGACCCCACACCCTGTCTGTTTTGTGCCCCTGCCCACTCCTAGTCAGCCACTGCTACTGCTAAGGGACACAAAGGAGCACCGAGTCCTGGAGGCTTTGATGACAGCACCCTGCCACTGGTGGACAAGAGCTTTGGTGAGTATGGGGTCAGGGCGTGGAAAACTGTATCTGAGTTATAAGAAATGCTCTTCCACCTAAGTGCATTGACTGTGAGGAGGCAGGTGAGGGGTGGGAGGGCCCCTTTCCTGGCTTGCAGCCTCCTACAGCCTCTACACCCATGGTGCCCACATTGATGAGGGAGGGAGTATGTCCGTGGCAGAGGACCGGCAGAATGGTGCTAAGATGTTAGTGACAAAGGATACCCAAGGTCACAGAAGCCATCCCTGCTGTGGGTTTGTCTGTCCTGGTGTCCCCACTGGTTCTTGGAACCAGCCAGCCACCTGGCTTGTGCTTTGCAGATGGTGAGAAGCCAGGCAGCCGGGACGTGATCCCCATGGAGGCACTTGGCCCAGGTGAGTGCCGATATGGAGCTGCTTGTTTCCTGTGGTGGGGGGCAGTGGGTGGCAGAGGGGAGTGGAGGCTCTGAAATGGGCCAGGTGGTTTTGCCTTGTGTGTTTGGTGCTGGGAAAGCCTACCAGGGAGGTGCTGGTTGGAAAAGAGATTTGATTTAGGGGTGTTGCTGGGGGCGGGGCAGTGGGTAGCCAAAGGAGGGGTCTGTGCCCAGCCAAGGTCTTTGGTCTGTCAGCTGAAGGGGGCTGGAGGGTTCTGAGCCACCATGAACCGACCTGGCTCAAGTCTCCAGCACAGTGTTGGAGCAGGTAGGGGTTATCTCCCAGTGCACCCTGTCCCAGGGGCCCCCTGTGCCTGGGCTGAGAGGGAGAGCTGCTTCTGTGATGCCTGCCCCTGAGTTCCTCTCCTGTCCCCACCCCAAGACGGATACTCCACTGTGGACCGGAGGGAGCGGAGGGCTCGAGGTAGTGACCCTGCAGGGGAAGCCTCTGAGAAGGAACCGTTGAAAGTAAGTGGCTGTGGGCAGGTACCCAGGGCATGCCTGAGAGGGGCCCTGGCTAGGTGCTGAAGGTGCTGAGTTTAGGCCACCTGATTCACTGGGATGGGGCTCACCTGCAGGGCAGCTGGGCTGGGAGACAGAGCCTGGGGGACTACCCCCCACCCCCAGCCTCAGAAACTTTACTATCAGAATTAGTCTCTGGGTGCAGGTGGTTTAAAGCTCACACACACTGGGACAGCAGGGGCACGGGACAGAGGGCCCTGCCCCAAAGAAGCACAAGGGCCAGGAGAGTCTGAGCAAGCATGTCTTCACCCTCCTCTGCTTGTGTGGTGTGGGGAGGAGGGTTGGGGGAGGGCCCATCGTTGTCCTGCCTACAGGGCAGCTCCTGTTAACCTGTTCTGTGACAGTCTCTTGGCTTTGGGCACAGGCCTTGTGTGTGTCTACACATCAGTGTGTATCTATGTGGGCCACACTAGCTCAGCTCCCCCATTGTGTGCACCCTGGCTCTGGCCTCGCCCACTCAGCAGCCCAGCCCCCACCCGTCAGCGCTGACTAACCTGCTTTGTTCTGCCTCTAATGCCCGCCTGCCCACTGCGCACTGGTCTGCTGCAGCCCGACCCCAGCAGGAAGGTTCCTCCTGGGCCCAGCAGGCCCGCAGTCAGGCTGGTGGACGCCGTGGGGGACGCTAAGCCTCAGCCCGTTGACTCCTGGGTCTAGTTGCATGCCTGGTACGTTCTCTCGTCTGGTTTTCCATTCAGCTGTTTCCTGTGCTCTGGGAAGGGGCTTCTCGTTAATCTCTGCTGGCTGCATGTTCTGTCCCTTGGTGCTCCCTGGTGGGACTCTGGCTTCAAGCTCAGCAGGCTCAAATGCCCATCTCTGGGACAGGCTGGGGTTTGAGATGGTCCTGCCCCCCGGGCATGCAGTGCTGGCTCAGGCACTGTGTCATATGGGTCCAGAGCAGGAACAGGGCCCCCACATTTAAATGCCCAAGCTCAGTGCCCCCCAATGACCAGCAAGTCGGATTGGCCCTGATAGTGAGATTCTCGAGGTCAGCCTCCGCCACCTACAGCAGCTGCCTTTGTCCTCACTTCCATTGGCCTAGCCTGTGGATGGGTCCGCCCAGCACCCCCCGTCCCCCGCCCCCGGGCCACCCTGCTTAACCTTCCCCTCTCCCTCCTTAGGTCTCCAGCGTAGCCGTTTGTTCTTAGGGATCTGATCATGGGAAGAAGGGAACTCCAGGGCTGGCCCTCACAGAACCTGCTGTGGAGCTTGGAGCCCCCTGGCGGCAGGGGTTGGCAGCGCCTCTCACCCAGGAGCCAGGGCCGGAAATTCTGGACATGCTTCCCTTCCTGCCCCTCGTTCCCTCCCTCCTAACTCCCTAGGCTGAGTTAGCTGTTTACTGACATGGTGCTGTGTGCGAGTGAGAGAGAGAAAGAAAGCCAGTGGAGCTGCCAGGGTGGGGCCCAGGGAAGCGGCAGGACAAGGCACCTGGCTTTGCTCTGGGGCTGGTGGTGTAGGAGCCTGTGCTCCTGTGTGTGCAGGGCCCCAGAGGAGCCTGGCGGCGGGCCCTGAGAGCAGGCAGTGGGGAAGGGAGGAGGGGGCTCAGAGAAGGAGTTTGACTCTGGAAGGTAGACGGGATCTGCTGGGCTGTGTCCCACCCTGCATGGCAGGCAGACCATGGTGGGGAGGGGGTGGTGCTAGCCCATACAGAGAGGCTTTGGAGGTAGCAAGATGGGGGTCAGGCTGTGCTTGCCCCCCACCCTGCCCTTGGCTCCATGGCACCCCAGTGTAGCAGGAGCTTCCCTGAGCGGCTCTGGCCTGGCCGTGGATGCTGAGCCCTGTCTGCTGGAGCCCCAAGTCACAGCTCTGGGACTGACCTTCGGCAGCAATGGGGAACTGCTGCCTAGTGCCTGCTGTTCGGGACTTAAACACAGAAGAAAAACACTGACAAAAAGCATTAAAAATGAAACCAAAATAAGACTGTATTGGTAAACACCTAAATTTTTGTAAGAAAATTTAAAAATTAAAAAAAGCAACAAAGGAACTTCCTATTTCCTGCGGCTCAGATCTCTTGCCACCAGCTGCTTGCCCTTCCCTGCTTGCCAGGTGGGGCATGGGTGTCCATGTGCTACATCCCGAGGGGGCTCAGCTCCCTGGCTCCGGGGGGGGGGGGTTCTTCACAAGTCCTCCCAGGTCCACTGTGATCTCCTTTCTGCACACACACAGAAGAAGACTTGCTTCTGGGTGGTTGGCTGGGCCCCAAGTCCCATGGTGGTGTCCTGCCCAGAGGCTGGTCTGCACACAGGTGGGCTCAGCCAGAATTGGGGGGGGGTCCCTGGGGAGCCTCTGAGGTAGCTAGGGGGCCTTGGGGCCAAAAGGCCAACGTTGGGACCGGGGATTTGGGCAGCTGTGGATTTGGGGAGATGAAAAGCAATTCTATCTCCCTTGCTCACTGGGCAGCTGTGGAAGCACCAGAGCTGACCCGGGTCCTGTCTTCCATAAACAATGCCACGTCGGCTGGGAGAGTTGCTTCTACTTGTGCCACATAGGGACCCCAAGGGGCCAGGTGCCAGAGAGCTCACACCCTGCACTGTGGCGGGGACCCCACGTCCACCATTCCCTAGTGCCTGCTTGGTCAGAGATGGACAGGCAGGCTGACCAACTGCTGTGTCCCAGTTTCCCAGGACAAGCCTCCAGATGGGGGCTCACCTCAGCCTGCTGACATCCCCCTGGGGATGCAGCGGGTAACCTCAGCCTGACCACATAAGCTGCCCCCCCCAGCCCCATATCCCAGGCCAGCATTAGCATCCAGTGAAGGAGAGCACTACAGGAAAGAAGGAGCGGGGAAGCAGTTAAAAAGAAGCACTATGTTGATCTATGTAAATATTTAAAATTTTAATTCCTCTTTTAGCATCTTTTAAACATGATACCGGTATACAAGATTGTTAATAGCTGATTTTAGTAAAGAAGTTGCATTTCATTCTTAAAAATGAAGTCAAAGAATCCAGGAATCACAAGTGGGTGTGAGTTGTTAGGCACGGTGCCATTACTGAGGCATTGCTGCCACCTGGTGACAGCAAACCTCAAGAACAGACTACGAGTGCACAGTCCATTGGTTTCCAAATGTTCCTACTTTAAGGGTCTACTGCAAAGTTGATGCCTGAAGACCCATCCGTGTAAGAAACCCTATTGATTGAAATGCTGGTGGGAGTGACACTGTCACAGGCACCACCCGTCCTGATCTGGTACTCACAAACATACTTTACAGATTTATTGCAGTGAATGTGTATGGTGAGCTGGCTGCACTTGGGGCAGACCGGGAGTGACAGCCCAGAGTTGCCCTCTATAGAGGGGCCAGGGCCAGCAGGCTTGTGGCTCAGAAGCCTCAAGTGTCGTACATTTGACCCCAGAACCACAAAAGTGGCTTGGCAGGAGCACATCCCTGGTGCCTTTCATAAGCAGGCTTAGCAAGGGATCCAGGAGCAGGGTGGGTGGTCATGGCTGTGTTGGGGTGCCCGGACCAAGGTAGACAGCCTTCTCTAGGCCATCTATTGCCTTTGAGTACTCCAGGTATGAAGGGAAGTGTGTGCACTCAAAGTGTCTGTTCCCACGCACGTATGCCAGGAATTCTGGTGTTCCTGGGCAGATGACGTTGTCAGCCAGCAACACTGTCCCCTTCCGTAGCAGGCCACACTCCTGCAGGGGAAAGATGGTGGGAAGGGGTGAGGGTGATAGGGACCCAGCAAGCCAGTCCCAAACTGGGAGGGTAAGTGCTCTTGGCTAGAGGGTGGGTCCGTACACTGGCCTGTGCCTGGCCTGGAGTCAGCCCTGCTCCAGCTCCTGGGGCCACACTCCTCTCCCCACTGCCTTCCATCTCCTCCCTGGCAGCTGCGCACAAGTCCTGCCTCCAGAATATGGCTCTGGGAGAGAAACTCGCTCCCCATTAGGTCCTGTGTCCCTGCCCCTAGAACAGCATGTGGCAGCCACACAGTTGTTCAGGGATGCTAGCCAGAGGAATAAGTGGGAAGAGACAATAGAACCAGGATTCAGGCCACGGGCCCGACTCCAGGCCAGTGGGTCCTTCAGTCACCAGGTGCCAGGAACATGGGGCTTTTCCAGGTGAGCTGCCTAGTGCCCAGTGTATTGGCTACCGCTGTGCGCCATCGCTGGAGATCCCCAACAGCCCGACCAGGGTGACTCTGCAAGGATGGGGGCAGTGGCAGGGTAGACCTCACCACCCACAGGGGTTTGATCTGGACATTCCCAAAGTCTGGCAGGTGAGACACCCCTCTACCAGCATCTGGGCCTGGGAGCTCTGCAGAAAGAAGGACCAGCTGGACACGGCCAGGGAGGAGCGCTGGGGACAGGGCTGCCCAGCTTATAGGAAACAACAGAAAGAAAGCTTGGGAGGAAATGCTGGCCTGTGGGAGAGGGGAAGCCCAGGGCAGTTGGTCACCCCAGTTGCCTTGTCCTAGATTTAATTTTGGAAGTGCAGAGCTGCTTTTTCACATGATCATAAAAGTTAAAAGAAAAATAATAAGCAATCTGAGACATCAAAAGCAAAATCAGAGTGACCCCACAGGCATGTCTCAAATTGCCAATAGGACCACATGAAATGGAACATCTCTAAGTGGTTTAAAAACACGGGCTTTAACTCTGCACCTCTCCAGGGATGTGCCCTAGCACAGAGTCTTACAAGTGTCTCAGTGCTCCTGGAGGCCATGGTCACTTCCAGCCTGTGGGCTGTGTGGGGGAAGCCGAGGATCCTCCAGCGAGAGTGGGAAACAGAGCTGTGAGATCAGGGAGGCTAGGGACAAGCCATGAGCCAGAATGGAACAGAAAGTACCACTGTGAATCATGGAGCATTTCCTCATATAAAAAGAAAGCTCCCTAGCAGTCTTGCCTAGAAAGCTCTAGAATGGAGAGCTGTCCCAGAGGAGGCGGCCCTGGCCCAGGCCCCGGAAAGGTGGCTTAGGTCTCTAGCCAGAAGCGGACAAGGTGAGCAGGAGCTCAAGATGGGTCAGTCAGTGGCCTGAAAGTCATCAGACCCTAAAAACCAGTGAGTTGACCAGGAAAGAAGGAATGAAAGAAAGCAGCTCTGGGCACGTTTGTAGGGTGCTGGGCCCTACCCACCCTTGAGGAAGCTGGAGACAGCAGGAAGGAAAAGGCAGCACCTATCCTGCCTTTCCCTAGGCATCACATGCCTCCCAACAGAGGACACAGACCCTCTGGAGAACTCTGCCCAGAAGCCTACCCAGTCTGAGCAAACCTCGTGCCAACCCCTGCCTGTACTGGATAATGGTTTTAAACTGTGTCCACAGTTCCTTTTCCACTGGGAGTGCGCTGGGCTCAGTGACTCGCTTCTAACAAAGGGAAGGAGGCAGAAGTGGCGGTGTATGCCTTCCGAGACCACAGCTCCACTGTTGCCCCTTCTGTTTCCACCCCCTGACCCCACATGGGGGTTGTGAGGACACCCGAGCAGCCCCGTGGAGAGCCCGTGAGATGCGGCACTGAGGACTCCTCAGAGAAGCCATCTGATTTCAATTTGCCATCTGCCCTTGCCGGCCTCCAAGACCAGCCAAGAGAGAGGGACAGCTGGGCTGCTGCAGAGCCGGGCTGACAGGGCAAAAGCCAAGGGCTGGCAGAGCCCAGCTGCAGGGCTAAAGAATGTGTATTTTAAAAAAGCACAGCCATTCCCAATTCGTGACTTCTTTTCTTTTGAGATAATTACCAGCTTTGAACAAGCAGCACTGAGAAAACTATCAGTTTCCTAGTTACTAAACGGCAATATTTGCTACTTTCCTATAAATGCAGGCCCCACAATGATCACATACACCAGAGCTGCCGAAATCCCTCCCTCCCTGTGCAGGCCCAGCTGGGTTGGCTGGCTGGCCTTTGCCCAGCCTGAGGCTGGGCCCTCCCCCAGCCAGCCATGCTCCACACATAGCTGCCTGGCTCCTGGCCCAAGGGTCCCCTTGCCATCACCCACACTGACCACCTGTCTCAGCAGGTGGCCAGTCCCCTGTCCCCCTCCACTCTCAGAGCTCGGCACCTCGGTGGACTTACCAGGTCTCTGTACCACCCTCTATGGCCATCCCTCCCCACCCTCCAGGCACCCAATGGAGACCTTTCCTGGTGACAAATCTGACCTTGTCCTCACCTGCTTAAAACCCCGCATGTTCCCCTCAGTGTGTGCGGTTCAAGGCCTCTACATGTGGCTCTGACTTACTGCCCTAGGTCAGCCCATCCCCATATCCTGTACGCTCCTAGACCCCAGGTCAGAGCAGGTTCCCTCCTGCCATGTCCAGGCTCCTGGGTTTCCACGTCGGGACTAGATCCACCGGACGCAAGGTCCTGGCCAACTGCTAGCCACAGCTCCGGTGGCCAGGCATCCCCCCATTCATAGTCCCACTGCACAAGGCAGAGTGGCCAGCCCATGGGGAACTGAGGTGGGTAAACACGGGACAAACGGAATCACTCCATGCTGACCGCCAGGAGGGGTAGGCCAGGGTGGGGCAAAACTTCCAAGCCCCCGGTGGAAGGCCAAGGAGCCAGTAAGTGTGACCTTGACCTCCCAGGTAGGGGAAGGTAGTAATCATCGATATAAGTTCTGTGCATCGGCTCACGAAGGGCCCACCCTGTGCCCCACGTGGGGACAGGGCAGTCTCTCTGGTCACCACTTGGGGCTAGCCAAACAGCAGCACTGAGGGCTGGGACAGGATGGGGTGTGAGGACAGGGACCGAGGGGTGGAGAGGAATGCACCATAAGGAGCCTCAGGGGCAAACAGCCAGGAGATGCCCCATTGGTGCTCACCCCTCCCTGTCACCCAGCCTAGGCTACCTAGCGGGCTTGGCCAACTCCTTCTGCCTAGAACCCCCCTCCTCCCATCTCCATGCCACCCTCTGGCCCTCCACACTCCCTGCCCAAATCACCTCTGCTGCTGGGGCCAGCCAGGGCTGCCCCTGCACCAGCAGCCAGCAATGAGGCCCATGTGGGTCAGGTAGCTGCACAACTCACCTCCAGGAGCCGCGTGTCCGGCAGGTACCGGTCCTTCCAGTGGTCGAGGAAGACCATGTCTAGTGTGTCCACGTCGTATTTCTTCTTCAGCTGGGGGATGACATCCTGGGATGCCCCGACCACAATGGTGACCTGGAACAGCACTCTGTCAGTATCTGTCCTCACAGACGGCTCTGCCTGGACACCAGCTTGAGGGTCATCACCAGTCTTCTTTGGGGTTCTGGGGAGACAAGTCCCCACTCTGCACCTTGGGAGTTTCCTCTGCGGGGTTTCTGGGAAACCTGGCTTGGGAGGCAGCACAAGGCCACGTGTGACAGGATGAAAGAACTACGCTGGGGTGACCCAGGCACTTCCCTTCCCCCTTGCACCCAGCCCCTGGCACCTGGGTGTCTGTACTCTACGCCCCGGGGCGGCCACAAACCCTGTCCTGCAGGCCCGCGAAGTCCAGCATCTGCTGGGTGATGGCAGCGTAGTCAGGGTTGAGCTCAATGGTGAGCAGGCGGGCCCCGGGCTCCAGCAGGCGGGCCATGCGCACGGCCGAGTAGCCGCAGTAGGCGCCCAGCTCCAGCAGCACTGATGGGCGCTGCTCCTGCACCACTGCATCCAAGATCTGGCCTGTGGGGTAGAGGGAAGGGTGAGCACAGCGGGAGGAGATGACCCACTCCTGGTCCCAGACCTGCTCCTTCCAGACAGAGCATCGGCCCCTACCAATGATTGCCTCCCCACCCCCACTGTCACCACCCACCTACCATCGCACTAAATGCACCCTCAGAGCTTCCAGAGTTCCTTGGGCCTCTGGGTCTCAGCACATGCTGGTCCCTTTGGCCTCTGGGTCTCAGCACAAGCTGGTCCCTCTCTTTTGCCTGGTTCCGGACCCCAGCTCATCCTAACCCAGAGCTGCCGTCTGCGGAAGCCCTCACGCCACCATGCCCACGGGCTGCATCCTGACCTCCTGGGCTGGACACTGTCAGAGTCTCCAAGGGGACTGGACAATGGCTATCCTATCTGTCCCCAGGGCCCAACTCCCAGGGGTGCAGCATAGCACAGGCCTGTGCCCCAGCCTGGAGTCCAAAGATCAGGAGGTGGAACTGGGGCCCCAGGGCCGAGCAGAGTCCAAGGAGCTCTGTACATGCCCTCATGCCCAGCAGGGCCAGCTAGGAGCCCACCGGCTGCCGTGCACCACCACCCAGCTCCATCAGAAGGCATGCCAGGGTCAGGCCTACCGACGAACGTGGGCTGACCTGCTCTGTGGCAAGGAAGGGTCCTGGGCAGTTTATTGAATGCTGTCCCTTCTCACGAGGACAGTGATGTGGCCGTCAGGGGTCTTTGCACAGCCTTTGCCCCTGGCCGGGGAGGAGCTGGATGAGCAGCTCCAGGGACCTCCAGGGCTCCAGGCAATCCCCCACCCCAACGCCCAGAAACACAGCAACAACAGACCTCCCCTTTCCAGGGCCAGGCTGCCCCCTCCAGGTCCCCTTTCCCGTGCCTGCTACCTGCCGCCTAGACTACTCACCTTTCTTGTCACCCACGTTCATAGCCCACTCCTTTTGCGAGCAATAGGTATCGATGGCCTCCAGCACACTTTGCGGGTCCCCAGCCACTGCGTGTTGCAGCACATGACGCAGGATGCGCTGCTCCTTGGTGTCGCCCATGAAGAGGTTGTAGAGGGGCTGCAGGACCAACTCGTTCCAGCAGATAAGGAGTTTGCCCAAGCCCCAGCGTCGTCGTCGCAGGCAGAGAAGCACCAGCAGCACCAGGCCCAATGAGAAGGCTGCCAACAGCAGGGGTGGGGCCTCCGGCATCTGAGACAGGGCAGGGATAGGGTGGGGTGAGGAGGAGGGGAGAGAAGGGGGAGGGAAGAGAGCCGGGGCGTAGGGCAGTGGGTTTCTGTGCTTTGCAGCCTGCCAGGAAGCCCCGTAGCAGGCTTGGGGGCTCACAGCCCCTCGGCATTAGTGCAGACCTGCCCCTCCTGGCTTACCCACCCTCTCCTCAGTTTGGGGGTGCTGCTATTGTCCCCCATTGCTGATGGGGGCCTTCAAGAGCTTAGCCATGTGTCCCAGTGGCCCAGCTCATCTCAGTGCTGGGGGAAGGTAGACCTCTTGTCTGAGGCAGTCCCCTGTGGCTGCTCCCTCGGGTACACAGGGCAGGTGCTGGGTCTGGCCCTCCTTCCTGGGGACCTGCTAGTCACAGCCCTCCTTCCCCCATACTCTCCCAGACAGCCCTGATGGAGGTGGGCACAGGGCAGGCCCCATCTGCGTATAGCGTTCTTGGGTCCTCATACCGGAAGTCTGTGGCCCTTTAAGTGAATTTCCAGGTAAGAACACAGGCAGTCCCCAGGCCAGGCACAGGAGGCAGAGACCCACTAGCCACTCCCCCTGGGGACAGCCACCCTCGCTACATCTGTCCCCGGTGAAGGCCAGACCTGCCGCCTGCACCATAGGTAAAGGGGACCCGCCAGCTATAGCAGACAACCACGGGGATGGCACCACGTCTGCCTGGCAAGCCCCTTTCAGGTAGCTAGGGATCCACCCAGACAGGGCCCCTAGAGACACCAGCAAGATTGAGCCCCTCAGCCCTGGGCTCTTGGCGGGCATGGAGCAGACTTCACAATATTCTGGGCAGATGGCCAGAGTTCAGGCCAGACACCTTATAAAATGGGAAAGGAAAAAATAAAGAAGAACATGGGAGGCTTCGGTTGGGGCCAATTGTCGCTCACAGGTGACTCACAAGGAAGGGCCATGGAACCCCAGCAGCCATGCAGCCATGCAGCCTAGAGGCTCTGTTTTGGAAAGGCACATCCAGGAGAGCAGGCAGGCTGAGGGCCTTGGTGGGAAGAGCGCTGGAGGAACGCTGAGGGCCCACCACGCGGGACCATGAGGAGATGGTGGGTGGTTTGGGGAACAGGGCAGAGGAGTGGGAGACTGAGGCTCTGCCCCAGGTGAATATGGACACTCAGATTCTGGTGCTTTAGGCATTGTGGTCTACGGACACGGAACACTTTATCAACGGGTCGGAGTGCAGTCATAAGGGGCCCCAACCCTCAGCCCACACTTGCTCTTCTGCTCCCAGGGGCCACCCTGACTTTCCGAGCCGCTCTCCCAGCCGCCTCCTGCCCTCCGTGCTGAAGGGTGGGTGTGTGCACTCCTTCTCTGAGCTCAGCAGCAAAGCAGAGAAAATTGGTGCAGGATTCTTTTGCCTTTAGATATCACTAATGGAAACCATAACCTGAAAATGACCTGGGTCCAGATATCTGGGCCTCTTCCTCTAGGCCAGCCTTGCCCCCTAGGGCAGCGCTTCACCCTTCCATCCTCAGCTGAAGGCCCCAAAGAGGTAGGGAGATGTCAGCCTGGGACCCCAGGGAAACAGACAATAGCAGAAGGCCTGAAGTCCTGAGCGGATGTGGCAGGTCTCAGCACCAGAGGCAGTGTCCCTGCGCAGGGTGTGCGCCTTGGCCCCACTGTGCCAGAAAGAGTACACCTCAGGAGTCTTGTCTGCCATAGCTCTGGGGCCCACCCTGGCTGGGCAAGGGCCCACTGAGAGGCAGCATGCACCGTGCCCCAGGGGGCTGGTGAGGGGAAAACACGGAGTGAGGCAGGGGAGGATGCAGTGGATAAGGGTAGAGTATCTTTCAGTGGACAGCCGACAGGAAACAGTGAGGGGAGGCCCCTGCAGCCTGAAGGAGCTAGAACTTTCTACTGCTCAGGATTTCCTAACCACACATCTGTGTTGCTTTATTTGTCATTACCATTATTACTCATAGCACTGTTTGGGTGATGCTACAATGCACCACTGTTTTATTCTCTGCATTTAAAAAAAATATGCAGTAAATGTTGAAAATAATCAAAATATCAAAAATGAGAAGTAATATTTTACTTAGGTATCCCATTACTTGAAGGACTCTAGAGTCATAAACTATAAATTTCAATCTCTGTAATACTTGCCTTGTGTTAAAAACCTGGCTTGTAAATCGCTAATCTCTAGGTCTGTCTGTTTATAACTGCACAGCACTGTGTGCCTCGGGGCTTACAAGAGGGCACAGGGAGGGCTGCAACCTGGGGGAAGGCTCTGCTTTGGCTCTGAGTCCTGGTTACCTAACAGATATGCGAACAGAAAGGGCAATGCTGGGACTTTAAACCACTCTGGGGGGAGGGGGAATCATCGGGAGGATAAAGGAAACTCAACGCAGGGCCAGGAGGCCAGAGCACGGAAGCCAAGCAGCACTCTCAGATCCTCTCTGTTCTGTATAGGTTCAAAACAAGCCATAAGGGAAAGTTTTTAAGTGGCTCGCCGAGCACCGTCTCAAACATGGCTTCTTGACCACATCGAGGGCTGGAGGCAAAGCTTCGGTGCAGGATCCTGGGTCTCCTATCTCTCGTGGCTGTTGACCTCAGGGTAGCAGTGCAGGGAGAAGCTGCGCACGGACTTCAGGGTTTGGACGAAGAGGCTAGGCCTTTATAAGGCTTCCACAGATGATACATTTAGTATCATGAGAGCATGAAAGAAATAAAGGGAGACACAAATTAATGGAAAGACATCCCATGTTCATGGACTGGAAGATTTGATATTGTTAAGATGTCAATATGAAAGTCATCTACAGATACAGTGCAATTCCTATCAAAACTGCAATGTCATCTTTTGTAGGAGTAGAAAAGTCCTCCAAAAGGTCATTTCAAATTCAAAGAGCCACAATACTTGGAGAGAGAACAAAGTCGAAGGACTCCTACTTCCTGATTTCAAAACTACCACAAAGCTACAGTAAATAAAACAGTGTGGTACTAGCCTAAGGTAAACATATAAACCAACAGAACAGAACAGAACGAAGAGGCCAGAAATAAACCCCCATGTCTATGATCAAATGATTTTTTTAACAAGAGTGCCAGAACCACTCAAGAGGAAAGAATAGTTTCTCTAATAAATGGCTTGGGGACGGGGCACCTGAGTGGCTCAGTGGGTAAAGCCGCTGCCTTCGGCTCAGGTCATGATCTCAGGGTCCTGGGATCGAGTCCCGCATCGGGCTCTCTGCTCAGCAGGGAGCCTGCTTCCTTCTCTTTCTCTCTCTGCCTGCCTCTCTGCCTACTTGTGGTCTCTCTCTGTCAAATAAATAAATAAAAAATCTTAAAAAAAAAATGGCTTGGGGACAAATTTCCACATGCAAAAAAAATTAAGTTGGACTCTCACACACCACATACAAAAAGGAACTAAAAATGGATCAAAGCCTTGATTTTCAGAGCTAAAACTATTAAAACTCTTAGAAGAAAACATAGTAAATCTTCATGACCTTGAATTTGGCAATGGATTCTTACACATGACACCAAAAGCACAGGCAACAAAAGAAAAATAAATTGAATTTCATTAAAATTAAAAGCATCAAAGGACATTATCAAAAGAACGAAAGGAAAACCCACAGAATGGGAGAAGATATTTGCAAATCATACATCTGATAAGGGTTTAATATCTTAAATATATAGGGGCACCTGGATGGCTCAGTCAGTTAAGCATCTGACTCTTGGTTTCCACTTAGGTCATGATCTCAGGGTCGTGGGATAGAGCCCCATGTGGGGCTCTATGCTCAGAGGGCAGTCTGTTTGGAATTTTCTCTCTCTCTGCCCCTCCCCCTGCTTGTGCCACATGGTCTCTCTCTCTCTCTCTCTCTCAAAAAAAGGGGGTGGTCTTGATTATATATAGAATTCCTATTTTGCAACAACAAAAAGACAAACAACCCAATGAGAAAATGGGCAAAGGACATTTCTCCAAAGATCTACAAATGACCAATAATACGCATGTGGAAAGATGCCCAACATCATTAGTTATTATGGAAATGCAAACTGAAACCACCCGATATACCACTTTACACCCATTAAGGTGGCTCATTTCCCAAAAATATTGGTAAATGTTAAATAGCAAATGTTGACGATAATGTGGGAAAACCGGAACCCTTGTGGGCTGCTGACAGCAGTGAGAAACGGTGCAGCTGCTGTGGAAAGCAGTTTGGTGGTTTCTCAAAAAGTTAAATATAGAACTAACCTATGACCAGCAATTCCACTCCTGGGTGCACACTCCAAAGAATTGGAAGCAGGGATTTGAACCGAAACCAGTGCCCCGATGTTCCCCGTGGCATTATTCTTAACAGTCAAACGGGGCAAAAAGCCTGTCTATCCACAGAAGAAGGGGCGTGTTGCGTCCCCAGGATGAATCGCACTTCGTCACTAACATGAATGAAACACTGATTCATGCTACCACTTAGATGAACCGTGGAAGATGTTATGGTATGTAAAAAAAATATAGATATAGATAGATACTATATGATAAAAATATATATATAATATAAATATATAAATAAATATAAATATATAGTATATGATAAAAATATAGATATAGATACATATAGTTCAATTCTTTGAACTTTGTAGGGCAGGCAAAATCCACAGAGAACGAAAGTAGAACAGAAGTTGCTGGAGGCAGGTGGAGGGGACAGGGAATTACTCCTGAATGGGTATGGTGTTTGTTTGGGGGATGATGAGAAAGTTCTGGAAATAGTCACAATGGTTACATGACGCTGTGAATGTATTTAATACCACTGAATTGTACGCCTGTAACACTGAAATGTCTAAAATGGCAAATTTTAGCTTAAGTATTTTTTTTTAAGATTTTATTTTTAAGTAATCTCTATACCCCATGTGGGGTTTGAACTTACAAACCCCAAGATGAAGAGTTGCCTGCTCCATCGACTGAGCCAGCCAGGCGCCCCATAACTTAAGTGTGTTTTACTGTAGGAAAAAGAACACTGGGAAACAAACAAACAAAATGGACAACCCTGTTTCTGGCCCTTCCTGTTCTAAAAATGGAAAAGGGACATGCCATTCCCCATAAGGAAGCAGGATCCAGAAAATCAAGTGCTGCTCCTATCTCCCTGGGGGATCCAGGGCACTCAGGCATCTCTTGCTCTAACCCTGCTGATTGGCCCTGGGGGGGCAGCTGGAGGACGGGTACAGCTTGGACACCTGCCTCCACATTCATGGTCCTTCTTGGAGGCAGGGGAAGGGGCCTTCCTGTCTCAGCAGAGTCTGCCCGCCCCGTCTGCTTCCTTCCAACAGGCCTACAGTGTACAGCCAGCATCCACCTCAGCCAGCATCCACCTCTCCACAGACCTCTCTCCCCACACAGCAAAAATAACACCCAGCCCCAAACCCTCCTTATCATAAGCTGGTCCTTCAGTATTCCCCCAGCAACTATGAAACTGTAGCTTCCATCAACTCTGATTACCGTTTATCATCCTCCAGACCCAAAGGGGGCAAGCAAGATGCTTGGCAGCTGGGCCAAGACCCCCAGCCACCCTTGAACCAAGGTTAAGGATAGGCGGATGGGCCCTTAACACCCAGAGCCATTGGTCCCAGGACCTTCAGTTTCATGATCCTTTGTAACCAAAGTGCTTCCCCACATACAGCCTGACACACAGCACAATTTCACTGAGACCTGCACCCCCAGTGTGTGCGTGTGGGGGTGTGGGGGCTCCACTCCCCGCTAAGTCTGCCCCTCCCTTGTCCACTCCGCTCTTAAACTCCAGCCCTGCAGGATGGCCAGCTCGGGGGTGCTTCTGTCTGTCTCTGCATCGTAGCCAGATGGCCTACCATTTTGTCAGCTGGTCAGTGATCTTTTTACGCATGTAATGTATCCTAGATGACACTCTTTTTTTCTCTAAAGGAAATGCAAATGTTTTTCATAAATACCTTGCAAGCAACCGTCGGTGGATAAATTACCGAGACTCTTAGAGTTCTATAAAATGATGAATCAATGGTATGACATCGTTCCTAGGCTCATTTAAAAAAACCCGCGAAAGTGCACTAGAACTTTTGGTCCCTTTGTGAGGCTCTGAATCTGCTGTTAGGCCCACACTGCCATCACCTCCTTCTGAAGAGCAGGTCTCTCTGCCCACGCTCGTTCTGGACACTAGGGAGGGCCAGGATGCTTGTGCTTGTATCTGAGGCTGCAGGAGCAACAGAAGAAAAGCCCAGGCCAGAAGGAACTCAGGCCCCTCCCTGACCCAGAGCTACAGCGCCAAGCAGCCCAGCTCCCCCAGTCACATCTGACACTGTCTCAGCCCCTGCTTCTTGGAGGACCCCCACCCTAGGCCCAGCCCCTCTTCTGGTCAATAGACTCATGCACTAGAAACAGGGCCAGCTGTCTTGGCTCTAAATGGGGGCCAGGCCTCAGAGTGCACAGAACATTCTGGGGGCAAAAACAGGCAGGCTGGCCAGGATCCTTGTGGGGAGAACAGAAAAGATGGGGGTGGAGTGGGCCAGAAGATGCCTGCCAGGGTGGGATGGTTGGCTACCTGCCCCACTGGCCAGCCGTCTAGGACAAAGCCCAAGATACCGCGCTGCCTGGGTACTGCGAGAGTTCTGGCAGTGCACGGGCAGTTTCAGCAAAACCTGAGCAGCTGCCTGCTTCCAGCCCTGCCCCTGTGTACACTGAATGCGGACTCCCCATCTTACTCCTCGCACGCTGGATGGCTGCCTTTTGTTCCGTCTCCGGTCTGCCGCTCATTTAGGGCATCTGGTGGTGGTTCTGACTCCCGATCCAGTGCTCCTGACAAACATCCACTATGGCAGTGACGGCAGGTCTCAGTTTCATGATTCTGAATATACTCTCAGAGGCTGGGCGAGAGGCCAGGCTTCTAAACAGCAGCTCTGGGGCTGGAAGTACTTCCTGGCTGCTGGGGAGGCCTCTTTGTCTCTCTGGTTGATCCAGCTCTTCCCACAAGGAGCTTCTCCGTTGACTGAAACCCCCTTCTCACACCCCTGCTGACAGTGTGTCACCATGGTGCTAATTCTGTCCGCTTCCTTTCTGATCAGCATAACTTCGCTAAGGATAATTTGGAACCTCAGTGGCATTCATGGGAAACTGCAGATCTCCCCAGAGTGGCTCCTGAGACCTCTCCCTTTCATCCCCTCTACTCCTTCTTCCTCCTGTTCTGCCTTTTGTTCTCTCTCCAGCTCCCTTGCATCCTCTGATCTGACCCCTGGAAGCCCCTACCTCCTCCTTCCTGTCCCGCCTGCCAGACCTTCCCCTCACTTCCAGCCCTTTAGCTCCCATAGTCACTGCCACAAAGAACCCCCTGTCCATTGGGAGCTCTCAAAGGACTCAGGAACCCCCAAAAGTACCCACCTGAGGTTGAAAAAGAAAACAAAAAAGCTAACTAGAAACAGACATTTAGTCCATGGCCTCCATAAGATTATATATCAGGGCAAAAAGATCTTAAAGGCCTCCTCCGTGAAGACTGGTGAAAAGCTTTAGCCCTCACGTTGAACAGGTAACTAACCGGTTCTGTCTGCTAGAAACACAATCCAGATAAAAATATCAAATGAAACAAAGACAAGGTCCAATTCTTACGTAAACTAGTGAGTTTTATAGAATCGTATTTATGCCTGATGCATGGCTCAAAGTTTTATTTATTTTTTTAAAGATTTTATGTATTTACTTATTTGAGAGAGAGAGAGCATGAAGAGGAGAAAGGTCAGAGGGAGAAGCAGATTCCCAGCAGAGCCGGGAGCCCGATGTGGGACTCGATACCGGGACTCCGGGATCATGACCTGAGCCGAAGGCAGTCGCTTAACCAACTGAACCACCCAGGCGCCCATAGCTAAAAGTTTTAAATGAAAAACATAAGATCTCCATTTACATCAGTTTGTGTGTTTATTTATGTATGATGCATGGGTGTGTGTGTGTGTGTGTGTGTCTGTATAGCATTTCTCTACCTCCAGATGGTATCACCAAATTCATTTATAAGATCCCTTAAAGGGGCACCTGGGTGACTCAGTGGGTTGGAGCCTCTGCCTTCCGCTCGGGTCATGGTCCCAGGGTCCTGGGATCGAGCCCCGCGTCAGGTTCTTGGCTCCGCAGAGAGCCTGCTTCCTCCTTTCTGCCTGCCTCTCTGCCTACTTGTGATCTCTGTCTGTCAAATGAATAAATAAAAAATCTTAAAAAAAAAAAAATCCCTTGAAGTAGTTCTAGCTTTATCTAATTGGCTTAAAGAAAAATAAGCACTTAAATAAATTAAATCTTCCCCAAACTCCCAGAAATAGAAGAATCAACTCAACTGTTTTTCAGGTTTACATAATTTGGGTAATCTCTGGTAAATAAGACTAACTTAATATTATTGATTTAATGAAACAGGTATATCTTCAGTGTTATCGACATTAAATGTAATATAAACATACATTTTTATTCTACTTTGGCTTCTTAGTCAAATAAGCTAATATTTTATCTATTCAATGTTTAAGATTGCACATATGATAAATCTGATTTTCATCAAACTGAGTTCCTATTCTTTTCTTTTTTTTTTTTTTAAGGTTTTATTTATTTATTTGACAGAGAGAAATCACAAGTAGATGGAAAGACAGGCAGAGAGAGAGAGGAGGAAGCAGGCTCCCTGCCGAGCAGAGAGCCCGATGCGGGACCCGATCCCAGGACCCTGAGATCATGACCTGAGCCGAAGGCAGCGGCTTAAACCACTGAGCCACCCAGGCGCCCCACTTTTCTTTTTTTTTAAAAAGATTTATTTATTTATTTATTTGACAGAGAGAAATCACAAGGAGGCAGAGAGGCAGGCAGAGAGAGAGGAGGAAGCAGGCTCCCTGCTGAGCAGAGAGAACAATGCGGGGCTCGATCCCAGGACCCTGGGATCGTGACCAGAGCTAAAGGCAGAGGCTTTAACCACTGAGCCACCCAGGCATCCCTGAGTTCCTATTCTTTACTTAAAGATTTATTTACTTATTTGAGAGAGAGAGTGAGCACAAGGGTGAGGAGAGGCAGAGAGAGAGAGAGGGAAAGAACCTCAAGCAGACTCCCCATGGTGCCAGGAGCCCAATGCAGGGCCGATTCCATGACTCTGAGATTATGACCTGAGCTGAAATCAAGAGCGGGTCACCCAGCCAAGCCACTGAAGCACACCCCTCAACAATCTTCGTGTTTTATAATATATCTGCCTCGGAGTGCCTGGCTGGCTCAGTCAGTAGAGCATGTGACTCTTGATCTTAGGGTCGTGAGTTCGAGCCCCATGTTGAGGGTAGAGATTACTTAAAATATATTTGTATATACATATCTGCTTCTAAAAACTGTCTCCAAAGACACTTCTGGTAACTTGGTACCTTAGAGTTATGCCAAGTTAAGTCAAATAACAGATATTCATTGAATATGTAAATGATTTCTACATAAGATAAAGTGCTGAAACAGTCATTATTAATTATAGTTTAAGTTTTAGGGCGCCTGGGTGACTCAGTTGCTTAAGTATCTGCCTTCGGCTCAGGTTGTGATCCTGAGGTCCTGGGACCGAGCACCCCGCTCCCAGAGCACCTCGCCCCCAATAGGGCAGGGAGCTTGCTTTTCCCTCTTCTCTGCCCCTCCCCCTGCATGTGCTGTCTCTTGCTCTCTATCTCAAATAAATACATAAAATCTTTAAAAAATGTATTTGTGCAATGCCTGAGTGGCTCAGTCCTTAAGTGTCTGCCTTAGGCTCAGGTCATGATCCCAGGGTTCTGTGTCTAGCTCCCTGCCTGGCGGGAAGCCTGCTTCTCCCTCTCCCACTCCCCCCACTTGTGTTCCCTCCCTGGCTGTCTCTCTCTCTGTCAAATAAATAAAATCTTTAAAAAAAATGTATTTGTACTATTCAGAGTATATACCTCTATAGATTATAACTTGGCATATTCATAAAACTTGCTGATCTGTTACAGAATGCTGGTGTATGACTGATGATTCATAATCATTTATCCTAGTTTTCTCTATAAAATAAAGGTTGCAAATGGCTAAAATTTATAATCAGTATATGAAAATAAAACTACTACAAACAATAAGAGTGAAGGGAGACAACTTTGTATACAAAGAATTTGAGGAAAATACCATGTGTTTCACATGAAAAGTATGCAAAGAATGTAGGATTTGTTTTTGGTAAGGAAAGGAGGAAAGCAATTTTATTCTAGAGTTACATTTTCAAAAAAGGGAAGGTATAGAACAAGAATCTGAATGGATATAGGAAGTTGTAGGTCAAAGCTGGCTAAGATTAAATGGGTTTGTATACAAAGTTTTTGAAATGACCTTTACCATCAGTAAAATACTAATGTAAAACTAGAATTTGGTTTTCTCTCTGCTCAAGCAACACAATTTCTTGGATTAGTGGTCTGCTTATAACAAGAGATCATGAAAGGTTTTTCTTTACCTTTTGGGTAATCTTTACCAACCTTTTCCTTTTGTGGAAACAAAGATTCTCTCCTATCAAAATAATTTCCTGTGTTTCATGTTGTTATTACTGTGTTCTTGATTACATAAGAGAATCTAGTCTTCTCAGTGCCAAAAAAGCCAACTTTGTTTTTTTAAACAATCATGTTATCACTTATATTTATTTATGAATTCTTTTATTGTCGTTTAGGTTATGTAAAAAAATTGTTTCACAGTCAACTGGGATCCTATTTAGCCAAGCATTCACACCTTTAGATATTTTTGACAACTCTGTCTTCCCCAAAACAAATCCTAAATGAAATTCTTTTCTTTTCTTTCTTTCTTTTTTTTTAAGATTTTATTTATTTGACAGAGATCACAAGCAGGCAGAGAGGCAGGCGGAGAGAGAGAGGGGGAAGCAGGCTCCCCACTGAGCAGAGAGCCCAATGTGGGGCTTGATCCCAGGACCCTGGGATCATGACCTGAGCTGAAGGCAGAGGCTTAACCCACTGAGCCATCCAGGAGCTCCATGAATTTATTTTCTTGACTTCAAACTGGCTTTGGGATTTCCCAGAGGGCCTCTAGAAGATCTCAAAGGGTTTGTTCTTTTACCTTATAAAAGAGAAGAGTTAAACTAAGTAGTTTTAATATTTTATTTATTTATTTTTTAATATTTTTAAAAATTTATTTGAGAGGGAGAGCTCAAGCAGGGGAGTGGCAGAGAGAGAGAGAGAAACAGGCTCCCTGTAAAGTAGGGAGCCTAATGCAGGGCTTGATCCCAGGACCCCAGGATCATTACCCGAGCTGAAGACAGACACTTAAACCAACTAAGCCACTCAGGCGCCCCTAAAACTAAGTAGTTTTACTAACACGTTGGATTTAATGAAAGTCATTGTCAAATTAAGACATGCTGCTTAACCTTCCAAGAGTTTTGTGAGTAGATGTTATTTGATATAAGGATGTCATAATTTACATAAAGTTCCTATACATTTGTGAGAGCCCTCAGTGACTATGAAATATTCTGGTACAATGTTATCATCACCATTCCAGTTAATACTTTAAATGGCATGTATGCTACAGAAACAACCAAGTTTCTTTGTCAGTTGTGTTGTTTTTAAAAGGGACTCCCAGCAAATTTTTAACCCCAGGTCATTTTAAGTCTTTGTCACCCACAGATAGTTTCTGTTTGGAGAAATTCTTCTCCAAAAGCATCTGCAATCAGCTATAGGCCAGAGTGCTTCATCTTCAACAGAAAGAGACTGTCTCCGAGACCCATGGAAAGGACTATGACAGGTCCCTGGGACAGACTTCTGGTGGCCTTGCCTCTGAGATCATCCCATGGGACTGAGTAAGGAGCTCCAGAACTCTAGTGCAGAAACCAGTGGGCTTGTGAAACTAGGCAAGAATCAACTAAATGGAACTGGATGAACTGATAAAAGATGATTTTAAGTTTATATGGCTTTCATCTGGAATATTCTTGGCTCGTTAGTGTTCTATTTTCCGGGTATAAAAAAACAAAACAAAACAAAACAAAAAACACCTTTTCTTTTTTCTATTAAGCTATCTCTGAATCATCCCACTCTAGCAAGTTATATTTTCGTAAACAAAATTGAAGCATTTATCTTCTTCTCCCTGCTTGATTCCTCCAAAAATTGGAATCTATTGTTGAGTATTCTTATTTTCATGGCAATATAGTTATCTGCATAGGTTCAATAAAAATCTGTCCTCTTTGCAATAGGACATAATTTTTTTTTAAAGATTTTATTATTTATTTGACAGAGAGAGATCACAAGTAGGCAGAGAGGCAGGCAGAGAGAGAGAGAGAGGAGGAAGCAGGCCCCCCACTGAGCAGAGAGCCCGATGCGGGACTCGATCCCAGGACCCCGAGATCACGACCCGAGCTGAAGGCAGCGGCTCAACCCACTGAGCCACAACCAGGGAACATCATGTTTGAAAATGATGCATGGTATCAGATGACCAGAAGGTTTTGAGGAGCTGCAGTCAACTTTATAAGGAGCAACACTCACAAAGCCCTCTGGAAAAAACCAGCCTGGTATTTGGCTTAGAAATTCCCAGCCTTACAAGTGAGTAAGGAAGGTCACTTCCTGGCAGACCCAGGAACCCTAAGATATTTGGGGGAGCTTGAGAAGAGAGGAAGTCACCCAAATCTATAGGTGAAGTCTAATGGCAAGTTCTTGCTTTGGCTTCCTAGCCTTGACAGGCTTTTAAAATTCCAATCTGAGATTCCCCATGAAAAGTTCCACAAAGCAAACTTAACAAGGCCTATGAGGTCAATTGCCTTTTTTGTTGTACTTATGTAAAAAATCAGGCCACATTTAATGAGACCAGAATTATTTTGTAAAACAAGAATAACCTCCCTTTGACTATATTAAAAAAAAAAAAAAGAATTACTTATTTATTTGAGAGAGAGTGTGTGTGCGGGAGCACCCGAGTCGTGTTGGAGACAGAGGAAGTTGGGGGAGAGAGAGAAGCAGACTCCCCACTAGGTATGGAGCCCAATCAACCCGGAGATCACAACGTGGGACAAAATCAAGAGTCAGACACTTAACTGAACCACACAGGCACCCCTTCCTTTGATTATCTTTGATCAAAAAGGGAGATGGCTCTAAGGGAAATGTTATGTCTCAATGGGGAAAAATAATACACCCTTGTGGGCTATCAGATTTTAATCCTATTTATTGTGTTTGAGGGGACTGGGACTGCCATCCTCCCATATTACACATTTTACGGGCCCTCACCAAACCCTCAGGTCCTCTAGTTTCCTTCAGTATCTGGCTACAACTCTCCAAGTCGATGTTTCCAACTTTTCCTCCTTCCCTCCTGACTTGGCATCACTGAGAACTAAAACCTGACTACCCAGACCCTTCCTGGGACACTGGTTATCTTGCTGTCACCCTTTTTCCTCCAGGATCTGAAAAGCCCCTCATGCTGAAGCATGCAGACAGCTTGACATGCCCCTCAAAGAGCTCATCACCGCAACAAATGGTGTGTGCCTGCCTTCGTTCCTAGAGCTGCGGCTGCATGGGCCCCTCCCAGTCCATGGGAACTCCCACATCTCCCATGTTCTGCTCTGTCCATAACCTTGACTGTGACATTGATATCTATACTGTCACCACAAATACTCAAACTACAAACTGGGAAATTCACTGAATTTGTCCTCACTCCATAATCTACACTTGATCTTAGCCAAAAGGCCGAGAAGCGATCTTACTCCATAATCTAGAAATGTTTACACATCAATGTCTAAACTTGTCCCAACTGGCCACCTGTAGGGCTCAAAAACCAGGTTTACATTCAGCTCCGACCATTCATCTTTGCTTTTCTTTCTGTTTCCACAGAAATGTCCCTCATTCAAGCCTGATCACTGGAATCATCCTGCAAATATCCTCTACTACTAAGCCCCAACAGTTGGCTCCACAAAAGGTGATCAAATGGAAAACAGGTTTCTGTTAGTCAGCAGACAGAACATCTCTTCTTTCCTTCAACAGAGGGGGACCTGCCGCAGACTCTCTCCTTGACCGAACTCTATCCAAGCTCCTCTGAGCCTTCAGAACTCTCAATTAGGTCTCAACCTTGGCCTATGAAGACTTCAACAAACACTAAATAGTGTCTAACAGCTCAAGGCTGCATCCTTGGGATGACCTTGGTCTCCTTAAGGTGTGTGACAGAGAACTCAAGGGTTCCAAAAGAAAGGACTTTCAGCCAACACCTGAGGATAGGGCTCCATCTCCCAACTTCAGGCAAAGCAGAGAAGCCTAACTTCCATAAGCAACACTTAGCATATCCAAAAGAGAGTCACAATGACAAACTGCTTTTTTCCCACTTTAGTATTTTCTCATTTTCCTGACTCAATCATTCCCATCCCCCACACACTTACTCTTCCTTTAAAAGTGCCTCTGAACAAATCCAAATGGAGCTCAGCTCTTTCCCCTACTATCCTTGGCTACTGAATAAAATCTGTCCTTACTGTGGTAACTACCATCCAGCTGTGTTCATCTATGGCAACCCTCTCCCCACGAGGCCTGGCACTACTCTCCAAGGAGGGCTTGTGGGAGTTGGGAGGCAGCAGGCAGTCTGGAAAGTTAGCCCCAGGCAATAGGTCAAGAAAATTCCCTGACTCTTATAATCTGAAAGGCTGTTTGTTATGTCAGGTCCGTTCTGGGGGTAACTTCCTCTTTCTCAATCTTTCTCACTTGAAGTTGAGGCCACACCAGCTGGACCCAGTCCTGTGGGGCGCTGGGCTCTGGTCGCTTCCTTTCTGGGGTGGCAGCCATTCCTCTGAAAGGAGAAGCCTGAAGGTTCCACAAGTTTTCCCCTGGAAAGATCACTGAGCTCCTCAGGGCCTGGATGCCCACAATTCTCCCAAACCCGAGGGTATGACCCCTGCTCAAAGACCAAGTGTGACCCTTCCTTGGTGAGTCAGGCTCTGACCCCGAAAGCCCAGGAGTCAAAGCCCTCCCCAGGAGACAGCTCCCACCTTAGTGTATGGATCCCCACAGGAGGCTGGATCCCCTATCTTTGTCTGGAACCCCATCCCCAAGTCGGATCTTCACACTCCAATACAGATCTTCCACTCCCTCAACCCAGTCTGGTATCCCAGCCCCTTCTTTTCTGTCCAGAGACTCCCACGCAAGGTCGGATCCTTTCACATGGTTTCTAATTTGCCACCCCGCTTCCGGAGCTCCTAGGACAGATTCCCAGGTCCCCCACCCTGGATCAGATCCGCCCCAGGTCGGGAGACCCGCACTCCGGATCAGATCCACCGCAGGTCCCGAGACCCGCACTCCGGATCAGATCCGCCGCAGGTCCCGAGATCCGCACCCCGGATCAGATCCGCCGCAGGTCCCGAGACCCGCACCCCGGATCAGATCCGCCGCAGGTCCCGAGACCCGCACCCCGGATCAGATCCGCCGCAGGTCCCGAGACCCGCACCCCGGATCAGATCCGCCGCAGGTCCCGAGATCCGCACCCCTGATCACATCCGCCCCGGGTCCGGAGACCCCACCCTAGGCCGGGTCGCCGCGGTCCGCCGGCGCTCTCACCTTGCCCTCGGCGGCGGCGTCCTTCGTCTGCAGGACCCGCCCCGAGCCGGCGCGCAGGCAGTGCGGCGGACAGCCCCGAGCGCCTAGGAGGCCCCGCGCGGCGACAGCTGCGATGGCGGCTGCGCTGCGGGGAGCCGGCGGGCGCTTCCGGTGGCGGATTCGGGCTGCTGCTGCTGCTGCGGCGGCGGCGGCGGTGGGCGGGGTGCGGGGCGCGACACGGAGGGCAGCAGGTAGGGCGGGGCGGGGAGGGGGCTTTCTGCACGGACTGGGCAGGGGGTACCCGCCAGAGGTTGTCCACGTGGGGGTGTCCCCGCGAGCAGCAGTTGGCTGGGACAGCAGTCTGCCGGCTTCCACCCACCCCAACCCCCTTTCCAGCTGGGGAAACAGTGGGGGACCCCGCCGGAGGTTCTGCTGGGTAAAATGTTCTGTGCTCGCTTCCCCACCCCTCAGCCCAATATTAACTATAGTCCTGATGATGGTGGGGGCGGCTCCCCTCCTGAGGTAACCAGAGGCCATCACCCGCAGACCTCACTAGTCAGACCTGGCCGCCTCCGTTCCGGAGACCCTAGTGGCCACACCCAGCAGGTGCACAGTCGGCGCACTGCATGGAGTCTTTGAGGGGACGGGGACGCTTGCAAACTGATGGGCAGCAAGCACCGGCTGTCTGCAGAGCTTTGTGGGTGTCCTGGGGTGGGGGACAGTACCTGGCTTGTCCTCCTGGAGCCATCAAGGATCATCAATCAAACCAGGGTCATTTATCAGAGCACCAGGCTCAGGAGGCGGTGCCACGCTCCAGAGCAGGGACTGACTGGGTGCGGGGTCAGCTGCCTAGCCAAGCAGATGGGCTCAGAGCGAGCACAGAACTCCCCAGTGCCAGTCACAGGGCCACCACTTGCCATGGTGACATGGCCAGCCCCACATGTAGTGATGTGCTCCCCACCACATGCCTGCTTGGTAACTGGCCCCCAGACCTTGCCCCTGGATGACTCCCCGTGGGGCACGAGTGTTGAGGGGCCTGAGCAAAGAAGGGATGAGGCCTCCTTCACCAAG
Source organism: Mustela putorius furo (assembly GCF_011764305.1). NCBI lineage: Eukaryota > Metazoa > Chordata > Mammalia > Carnivora > Mustelidae > Mustela > Mustela putorius. The sequence goes on along the minus strand of NW_025422010.1, from coordinate 4,638,653 downwards.
ATGGTGGCTGTGAGAGGGAGAGTGGCAGGGCGCATGGCCAGCTGTGGAATGGTGCTGACAGTGGATATGGGAAGGCAAAGCTGTGTGCTGCTGTGGCCTTGGGGAGCTTTGGGTCTGTGGAGTCCTAGGAAAAGGGGAGATAATGTTGCCCTTAGGATGGCTTTGCTGGCCCTTGGGACCTTGGCCAAGGTCCCCAGTCTTTGAAAGCATCCTTGGTGCGTGGGTCAGGATAGCAGCTATGCGGTGGGGCCCTCACCCCATTGGATGCAAGTAATAGATGCTGCTGCTGCCGTTACAAGTCCAAGGCCTTTCAGGCCACTGTAACCATGGCCTTGTGGCAGAGCACGATGGCCGTGGGGTCAAGCTTTTTTGTTTCCAGCCGGCCAGCCCCAGAGATTCTATACCCATGGCCCTTGGGCAGCAAGGGGAAGGAAGCCCCAAGGCTAGAGCTTACTTAGCTGCAGTGGTCGGGTAGACAGGGCCTGGGCACAGTGCCAGCCCCCAACAAGCATACACAAGGTCTGATTCTGAGCCCAGCTTTCCATCTGAGAGCAGGGAGGCACATATGCCATCCCAGGATTGGGGGTGTGGCCCATGCCACTCCAGAACAGGAACCAGAATGACACTATCACTGGTGTCACCTGTCCCCTAACACCTGCTACCAGGAAAGAATGCGCGGTGGGGAGGACAGCACCGGAGGACTCCCAAGGTGGCTCCCTGAGGTGGTCAGCATGCCTGTGGACACCGCAACGCCTCTACTGGCCCTCCCAGAGTATTGCACCATTCACTTGGCCTTGCCATGCTTGCAGGGAGCAGAAAAGTCAAGGACGATGGGCTCAGAGCGAAAAGAAGACAGGCTTTTCTGGGATTGAGCCCAGAATGTGCAGTGGGGAAGGTGAGGCTGGAAGGCTGCCCCAGGCACTAAAGTGGTATGTCCCCAGGTAGCCCTCTCAGAGCAGCACCTGCTTCATCCGCCTTCCCTGTCCTTAAGGTAGAGTCTTCGTCCAAGTGTTTATCCAACTGTCAGAGCTCCAAGGTATGAGCAGCAGTTGGGGAGGGCAAACCCACAAAGATAAGCTCGGTGGCTTGCTCTGCCCTCTGCTGATAGTAGGCAGAGGGGACAGTGTGGAGCTGGGACAGTTGGAGCCAGGACCTGCTCTGTCAGCAGGAAGGACCAGCATCAGCACCTGCAATGGAAGGTAGGGGTATTGTCCTGGGCAAAAGCTTCACGTCCCCCACCCGCCCCCCCAAGCCCAGAGCAGCCAGAATTGAGTGCTCCCTGGGGGAACCTGCAGCTGCTTCTCTCCAACCAGCAGTTTGTCTTCGGTTCTTTGGGCTCATATCAAAGCCACCAGAATAACTGTCAAAAGTTGAGGCCTCTTCAGACCCCTCTGGGTTGAATCTGGAATTGGTTCTCCTTCGGACTGGCTGTTTGAACCAAGCTGTGGCTCCATTTGGTCCCATGTTTGCCTGTGTGCACATTTCAGGTGCCCTCAGATGGAGTGGGTACAAAGCCAGGGTGGGCCTGGTGGCAGCAGGCTACCAGCTGAGCATCAGGACACAGCTCCTTTAGCCAGCTCCCCTAGCTTCGTCAGCTGCAAGCCAGGGCCGCCTCTAGGCTGGAGTTCCTGTGTTCTTGCAAGATCTCAAGTCCTGGACCTGTCTGTGAGTGCAGGGACCTACAAAGCCGAGGTCCCTGAGGAACACAAGACCTCAGGAATATTTTCTACAGCCTTGCCCACCAGGAAAGTCAAGGTGGCCCCAAAGGAAGATACAGTCTTTTCATTTCTTTTTTTTTTTTTTTAATATTTTATTTATTTATCAGAGAGAGAGGGGGAGAGAGCGAGCACAGGCAGACAGAATGGAAGGCAGAGGCAGAGGGAGAAGCAGGCTCCCCGCCGAGCAAGGAGCCTGATGTGAGACTCGATCCCAGGACGCTGGGATCATGACCTGAGCCGAAGGCAGCTGCTTAACCAACTGAGCCACCCAGGCATCCCAGTCTTTTCATTTCTGAGGCCCTAGTTCAGCTGGTCTGGCCTTGGGTGGCAGAGCCTGATTTGATCCCAGGACCTGGGTGCTTGGCCCAGGAGCAATGGTCAGCTCTAGATACAGTGCAGCAGCTGGCACCCTTGCCTCCCTCCCCACATACTGATGATTTTCTATGATTTCTTCCTTTCCCTACAGGGAGTGGACTGGTGCTTGGTGCTGGGTATCTCAGTCATGGGCTCTGACTGACAGGCCACACCTAAGGACACTCCTGCTCCTCCCCTACCTGCCCCCCCCCACTCCCTTCCTCACCCCCTCCTCCTTTCTGGCTGTCCCTTGCCTGCCTTCCCTGCCAGCAGTTTGCTGAAGAGAGACAGAGAAAGTGTTCTGCAGGGCAGCAGAGATGTGAGCCAGCCTCTGTGCTGGGTGTGGGAGTGCCTTGCCTCCAAGGTGACATCGTGGGGACCCCAAAAGGCATTTCAGAGTCCCTTCTATCCCAGGGCTCACAGTGCGCCAGGCACTCTGAGAGGCTGGGCTGTGCTGCCCAATGCAGAGACTGCTTTTGATTTTTCCTCATGTAGAACAAAAGGTGACTGTTGGAACTGAAAGACAGACTCAAGGAAAGTGTTTTAATCCACGTCTGGCTTAGAATATTCAGCGAATTTTAAGTTCAGAGCCATTCTGCCACTTAAATTACCTTCTTCTTGACCTGATTGTTGCTGCAAAGGTGGTGATGCTCCCTGGGCCAACCTCACCTGCCGTTGCTTAGTTTCAAGATTCGCGATGGTGATGGATACTGAGGTTGCCTTCTGCCCGGATGTGGGATGCACTGTCACCCCAGACCGCCACGGGCTGCGGGCTTTGCTCCAACGACATGGATCCCATACCACATTTAACCGGGCAGAACTGCTTACCCTTTGGAAATCATGCGGCACCTTGTGGGATCCGTGCCCCAGACTTGTCCTGGCCCTTCCTCTCACCTCTCCCCCCTTTCCTCCGCAGGCAGGCAGAACTATGATCTTCTGGTGATTGGCGGGGGATCTGGCGGCCTGGCCTGTGCCAAGGAAGGTATGTGTCCTGTGCCCTGCTCTTGCCAGCGTGGCAGGGCCCCCCCACCCCCCAAGAGGGCTGTACTGTTCTCAAAGCTGGGTGGAGATGCACCCTGAGTGGCTTTGTGGAGGGCATTATCTCTGTAGCTGGGGTCCTACATCCTGCCAGAGTCACCCCAGGGGCCTTGTCAGTCCCTCCTCCCTGCCATTCCACAGTGTCTGTGCAGTACCTAGTAGGCAGGAGGGTAGCCTGGGTGTTAGCCAGCTCTCCTGGGCTCCAGTCCCGGGCCATGTGGGATCTGCCCCCACCCATCTGACATGTCTCCCACCGCCCACACCTTGCTCCCTTGTGCTACTCTAGCCACTCGGCACCTCGGTGTTTTGCAGATGCTTCCTGAAGGTCTTTCTGGCCTTGCTCCATGCCCTGGCTGTCTGCCTGGCCTGGTCTTCTTCTCTTTGCCTGCCTGGTTAGCTCCACTCACCTTCCTTCAGCCTTTGCTGCTGAGACGGCCCTACTTAGAATGACAGCCTCACCATCTGGTCCCCGTCCCCAGCTCCACTGTCCTCATTCTTGGCCCCCGGCATGTCCCACAGAGATCCCGGTTTGTCCTGCTGTCTGTGTCTTTTTTTTTTTTTTTTTTTTTTTTTTTTTAAAGATTTTATTTATTTATTTGACAGAGAGAGATCACAAGTAGGCAGAGAGACAGGCAGAGAGAGAGAGGAGGAGGAAGCGGGCTTCCTGCTGAGCAGAGAGCCCGATGCGGGACTCGATCCCAGGACCCTGAGATCATGACCTGAGCCGAAGGCAGCGGCTTAACCCACTGAGCCACCCAGGCGCCCTGCTGTCTGTGTCTTACTCTCTCTCCTCAACTGGGCACCCAGATGGGCCTGGGCACCCTGGGGTGCTCAGTGAAGATGGGTTGAATGAAAGGGCTGGCCCCAGAGGCGTCCGGAAACCATACGTTGCAGTTTGCCACTAATCTGGGTGGGGAACAGACCCAGCATTTCACTGTGGGGCTCTGCACTCTGCTGGAGGAGTGCTTGGCTGTCTGCTTGCCTGTCCAAATGATAAGGAGACAGATGTGGGTGAGGGAGGGGGGAAGCCAGGGGAGAAACAGGGCTGCAACAAGAGGGAGTTGAGCAGGTACCCTGACCATGAAAGGACAGCCCTCGGACGTTTCCCTTCTTTCTTTCTCTCCTTCCTTTCTTTTTAAAAGATTTTATTTATTAATTTGACAAACAGATCACAAGTAGGCAGAGAGGGAGGCGGGGGTGGGGGGGAAGCAGGCTCCCCACTGAGCTGGGACCTGATGCGGGGCTTGATCCCAGGACCCTGAGGTCATGACCTGAGCCAAAGGCAGAGGCTTAGCCCACTGAGCCTCCCAGGCACCCCATTTATTTATTTTTGTTAAAGGTTGTATTTATTTGACACAGACACAGCGAGAGAGGGAACACAAGCAGGGGGAGTGGAAGAGGGAGAAGGAGGATTTCCTCTGAGCTGGGAGCCCAGGACCCAACGATCATGACCTGAGCCAAAGGCGATGCTTAACTGAGCCACCTGGGCACCCCAGATCCTGGGTTTTTAGAATCATGGCTAGTCGGCATAAAGGAAATTTGCTGTGCACTACTCTTCTCCAAGGGGCAAAGGAGAGTGCTGGCCTGTGTCAGAGGGGAGGAAACTGGGAAGTCTCCCAGCTGAGATGGGAGCCCACAGAGGGACACGAGTCCTCATCCCACTGGACCACAGAGCCACCGCAAGAAACAGTGTCTAGACAGCCAGTTGTCCCAGCGATGTCCCTTACAGCAGAAGAAAGCCCTGGATGTTGTGTCCGCACCAGTGTCTTACCTGCAGAGGCCCATCTCCCTTCACCTGCCACGGTTCCTAGGTCTGTCTTTGCTTTTTGGAACAGCGACATTCTCCTTGTGGATCATCACCCTTTTCTATAGCATTATTGAGCTATAATTGACATAAAACAAACCAGACATATTTAAAGCAGACGACTTGCTATACGCTTTGACATAGGCACACACCTGTGGAACCAAGCACCACAATCACACTGGCAAAGGTAGCCATCACCCCCATATTCACTTGCTGGGGCAGCTCTGGAGGCTGGAAGTCTGAGATGACAGTGCCGGCAGGATTGTTTCTTCTGAGCCCTCCGTCCTTGGCTTGCAGATGGCCATCACTTCCAGGGTCCTCACATGGTCTTCCGTCTGCATGTCTATGCCCCGATCTCCTCTCTTTATGCTCCCCAGTCAGATTGGAATAGGGCCCGCCTATATGGTCACAGTCTAATTTAATCACCTCTATCAAGACCCTGTCTGCAAATAGGGTCACATTCTGAGGTTCTGGGGAAGAATTTGGAGGGGACATGACTCAGCTCCTAACAAACCTCAAAGTTTCCTCAAACCTTGGGAGCCCCTTCCTGTTCCCCACTCCCTGCTGCATCCCCAGACAGTCAACAATCTGCTTTCTCTCACTGCAGATTAGTTTGCATTTTCTAAAATTTTGCATAAATGAAACCATGTCATATGTGTTCTTCTCTGGCTTTTTTCACGAAGCCTAACTGTTTTTGAGATTCGTTGGTGATGCTGTGTGTGTCCGGGGCTCATTCCCTTCTATCACTGATCTGCATTCTGTCGTACACATACACCATGTTTTGTCTGTTCACGTACACGGGCAGGAGGACGTTTGGGTTGTTGGCACTTTGGGGCTACTGTGAACGGTGCTGCTGTGAACATTTGTGGTTGTGTGTTTGCGTGGATGCGTGTTTTCAGTTCTCTTGGATAAATGCCTAAAAGTAGAGCTGCTAGGTTGTGTAGTATATTTCTTCTTTAGGTATTTTTTTTCATATATTTTTACAACCTTTTATAGTTTTCAACTTAAAGCTTTTGTCAGATTTGTCCCTAATGTGTTTCATATGTTTCCAAATAGCTTTTTTAAAAAAAGATTTTATTTATTTATTGGACAGAGAGACACAGTGAGAGAGGGAGCACAAGCAGGGGGAGTGGGAGAGGGAGAAGCAGGCTCCCCGCCGAGCAGGGAATCCGATGCGGCACTTGATCCCAGGATCCTGGAATCATGACCTGAGCCGAGGGCAGACACCTAGCAACTGAGCCACCCAGGTGCCCCTCTAATATCATTTTTTGAGATTAAGTCACATACCATACTATCCATTCATGGAATGTGCATAATTCAGTCATTTTTAGTATATTCACAGAGTTGTAAAACCATCATATCAGTTGTAGACATTCTTATCACTCCCCAAAACTGCTCTGTACCCCGTAGCATCCACTTCTCAGCCCCTCTACCCCTCAGCCCCAGGCAACTACTAATCTGATTTCTTTTTCTATGGGTTTGCCTATTCTGGACATTTCATACAAATAGGTGGTCTTAGCGTGCTGTTTTTAGCATTCGTCCACAACAGAGTGTATGCTGGCACTTTTTTTTAATGGCTGAATATCATTCCATTGCATGGACATACCACATTTTATTATCCACTTGGCCATTGATGGACATTTAGTTGTTTTCACTTTTGGGAATTTTATATTCCCACCAGCACTGTCGGAGGATTCGAATTGGCCCCTATCTCCTGCTCCCCCACTGGGGCCAGCCAGGTGCCCCAGCTTTGCCCATTTTGAAATTGGGTTATTTGTGTTTTCATGACTGCTCCATGAGCTCATATACATATGTTCCATATTCTTACATAAACATAGTCTGGATACTAGACCCTTCTCAGACATGTGATTTGCAAATACTTTCTTCCATTCCTTCGATTATCTTTTTACTTTCTTGACGGTGTTCTTTGCAGCACAAGCATTTTTTATTTTGATTAAAGTCCAGTTTACCTGTTGTCTTTTTGCCATGTATTTCGTATCTGAGAAGCAGTTGTCTAATACAAGCTCACAAAGATGTATACCTGTGTCTCCTCCTAAGACTTTTCCAGTTTCAGCCCTGACACTTGGGCCTCTAGTCCATCTCGGGTTCACGTAACAAATATGGTGCTAGGTAGTTGCCTGGGGGTTTGCTGAAGGCATCTTGAACTCTTCACGGTCTACCTGCAAATTATATGGTCCAATGCACGTATAGTACAAGAACCTTGCGATGGCTGCTTGTTTGCACATCTCCCTTCCCAGCCTTTATCCCATGTGGCCATACGTCTTACTTTGACATGTTATGAGGTTCATAACCCATTGTTATATTTTGTCTAAACAGTTACCTTCTAGAAAGGTTAACGAGAAGTCACCATTTCTGGTGCCCTTTCCTGTGTATAGATCTCAGTTGCCGTCTGGCATGACTTTTCTTCTACCCTGAGGATGTCCATGAACATTTCTTGTATGATGGCTCTAAGAATAATGGATTCTTTCAGCTTTTGTATGTCTGAGGACATCTTTATCTTGCCTTTATTTTTTAAAATATTTTATTGATTTATTTGACAGAGATCACAAGTAAGTAGAGAGGCAGGCAGAGGGGGTGGGGAGCAGGCTCCCTGCTGAGCAGAAAGGCCCCATGTGGGGCTCGATCCCAAGCTTCTGAGATCATGACCTGAGCTGAAGGCAGAGGGTTTAACCCACTGAGCCATCCAGGTGCCCCTGCCTTTATTTTTTAAAGGTATTTTCTTGGTGAGGCAGGTGTGTGGGCAGCACCTGGATGGCTCAGTCGGTTAAGCATCCGACTCTTGATTTCAGCTCAGGTCATGATCTAAGGGTCGTGATCTCAGGGCACTGCGTGGGGCTGTGCACTGAGTATGGCCTCTGCTTAGGATTCTCTCCCTCTCCCTCTGCCCCTCCCCCTGCTCAAGCATGGTGTCTCTCTCTCTTTCAAATAAATAAAAATCTTTAAAAATTACATATTTTCTCTAGCTGGAAAATTCAAGGTAGACAGTTTTTCTTAGTTTCTTTTAGTACTTTAGAGATGTTGCTGTCCTGGCTTCTCACTATGTTGTTTCCCGTGTCATCTGCTGCCCTTTTTATCTCTGTACCTTTGTCATGTGTCTCTTTGTCTTAGGTGGTTTCCAGGATTTTCTCTTTTCATTGGCTTTGAGTGGTTTTTAAAAAATACTTTATGTACTTATTTGACAGAGAGAGAGATCACAAGTAAGCAGAGAGGCAGGCAGAGAGAGAGGGGGAAGCAGGCTGAGCAGAGAGCCCGATGCGGGGCTCGAACCCAGGACCCTGGCATCATGACCCGAGCTAAAGGCAGAGGCTTAACCCACTGAGCCACCCAGGTGCCAGTTTTGAGTGATTTAAAGAGGGTGCAACCTTGGTGCAGTTCTTTTTTTTTTTTTTAACCTTGGTGTAGTTCTTAATTATTTTTCTGCTAGAGTTGACTGAGTTTCCTGGGTCTGTGGGTTGATCATTCTCATCAAGTTGTGAGAATTTTCAACCATTATTTCTTCAGGGAATTTTCCCGTCCTTCCTTTTCTCCTTCGCTTTTGGAGACATCAATCACACATATGTAGGCTACTCAAAGTTTCCCTTCAGCTCTTGGACACTCTCTTCATTTTGAAGAGTTTCTATTCCCGTGTTTCCAAATTCACTAATAAAAGATTCTGCGAGGTTTCATCTACCATTAATCCTATGTGATATATTTTTTCATCTCTTGTAATTTCATATCTACAGATTTGACTTGGGTCCTTTCTTGTATCTTCCATGGTGCTCCTGAACTTTTCGAACATGTGGGATACAGTGACAATACTTGTTTTACTTCTTTTCTGCTAAATCTGTGTCAGTTCTTGGCCAGTTTCTGTTGACTGATTATTTCTCCCTTGGGTCTTATCTTTTCCCACTCCTCTGCATGCCTGGTCATTTTTTATTGAATTCCAGATACTTTGGACTTTCTCTTCCTGGCTTCTGGATATTTTTAGATTCCTAGATACATTTTCGAGCATGTTCTGGGATGCAGGGAAGAGAGTTTGATCCTTTTGCGTCTTCCACTTAAGATTTGTTCAGTGGGTCTGGAGCTGGGCCCAGTTGTTCTCAGTGACTAGGGTCTGACCTTAGTACTTACCCTGCTCTCCAGAAATTATGTGTTTTCTCCAGTCTGGCTTCTGGGAACAGGCACTACTTCCTGCCCTGTGTGAGTACTTTGTCCTCTAGTCTTTCTGAATGGTTCTTTCCGGGCCACTGTAGTTCCCTCACGCACATGTACCGATCAGCTATCTGGGGTTCTGGACAGCTTTCTCCTCTCTGGTCCTCCATGCCTGGAGCTCTGGCTGCCTCGGTCTCCCCAGTCTCCCAGCCCTCTCCTCAGCCAGGGAGTCTAGTGGACTCTGCCTGGGCCTCCTCCCCATGCTGCATCACCGTATTTATTTCCCATCATGCAAGAATCACTCTCCTTAGTCTTCTGATGTTCAGTTTCTTGAAAGCATTATTTTATGTATTTCTTCTGGATCTTTGGTTGTCTCGGATGCAAGGATAAATCTAGTCCCTGATGCTCCATTGTAGTCAGCTGTGGAAGACAGACCTTGGCATGTGTGAAGAGTCCCCTTGGCTGGATTTTTTCTTTAAGATTTTATTTATCTGATGGAGAGATAGAGAGTACAGGTATGCAGAGTGGCAGGCAGAGGGAGAGGGAGAAGCAGGCTTCCCGCCGAGCAGGGAGCCCGATGGAGGGCTCCATCCCAGGACCCTGGGATCATGACCTGAGCCAAAGGCAGATGCCTAACCGACTGAGCCACCCAGGTACTCCCTTGGCTGGAGTTTTTAAAGCAATCACTGCAGTCCCATTATTGGTCAGTCAAATGAAATGGGTTTTTATGTGAAGGCTTCTAAAACTTTGTTCTGCTCTTGGTCGATGACTATGGATCAAGAGCGTTCTGTAGTTTGTCCAACATTCATGGGTCACGAAGTTTAAGTCAGGCATGCCCTTGGGGGCAGTCAAGTCCAGAGCCCAGGTTCACAGTGCAGCTCCCCAGGCAAGCCAAGGGGAAGCCCCACGATTAACCCAGGCTAATTGGTGACAGGGTTAACACCTGGGACTCGTGGCCCTGGGAGGAACCTGGTGGCAGCCAGTGGGGGAGGCCAGAAGACTCCAGGCAGGAGGTGCAGTTTGGAACCCAGATCTCCCTCCCCCTTTGGAAGTTGGCTGACTCTGTACGTGCCATTTGACTTCAGAACTTTCAATTCCTCACCCTGAGAATGAGGCAGCAAATACCCACAAGAGTAGATCTTGGGTGGGAGCCCCCCCCCCGATGTCTGGTGGGGACCAGAGGAGGTGAGCGAGTCCACTGGGAGGGCTTGGGGAGAGAGCCAGGGGAAACTCTGAGTCCGGGGCCTCTCTCGGTGCGTGGGTGCCCTGTGATGCCTGCTAGTGTGCACCAGGTGGGCACTGGGCTCCTGCGGAATGTCTGGGCTGGACCCGGCTGTGGCAGGAGGTAAGGGAGGGCTGGGCCCAGTGCTGCGGTAGTGGGCTTATGAAGGAGGGAGGGTGTCCCACTAGGTCCTGGCGCTGTGGTGGGTGGGATGAAGGCTGCAGTCGAGAAGCCCCACGGGGTCTCACCGTGGACAGCACAGCCACGTGGCAGCACACAGCGGGGGAGACCAGGCGCAGAGTTGGTAGGAGGCTCCTTCCTTGCCTTCGTCTGGTCCTCAGCCCCAGCCCCAAAGCAGCTCCCCACCCTCCCACTTCTCTTGTCGTTCCAGCTGCTCAGCTGGGAAAGAAGGTGGCCGTGGTAGACTACGTGGAGCCTTCCCCCCGAGGTAGGTAGCCCCGGAAGGGAGCCGTCTGTCCTGGGGGAGCAGGAGGATGGGGTCCTGGTTTACCTATGGGGGTGGCAGCTTTAAAGTCTTGCGATTTAAAGACCACTCTGACTATAGTCATGGAGACTAAATTTCGAGGGCAGGGTTCACCCGGAGCGCGCTTGAGTTACAATAGCTAAAAGGACTCTTACCCGGCTGGAGAGGAGCAGGAGAGCCTTCCAGACCCCGAATGTGAATCTAAGTAGGGTCTTTCCAACCTGCCAGGTACCAGGTGGGGCCTCGGTGGCACGTGCGTGAATGTTGGCTGCATCCCTAAGAAGCTGATGCACCAGGCGGCGCTGCTAGGGGGCATGGTCCAAGATGCCCCCCACTATGGCTGGGCCCTCCAGCCGGTCCCGCATGACTGGTGAGGAGCCCTGCCCATTCCCCTCACTTCTGTGCTCCTGGGGTGGGGGAAGAGGGTGGGGGAGGAGGTTTGCTGCCCCCTTAACCCTCATGGAAGTCAGCTACCAGACAGGAACACTAACCAAGGGGCGACCCCCTTCCCCACATTTCGAAAAGTCTGGAGGCACTTTGGCTATCACTGCTGATCGGGGGCTGCTGTGTCTCCCGGGATGCTTTCAAAGGTCCTGTGCACATAGGACACCCTCACAAGGGATGGTCCAGGCCCAGGGGCCACTAGTGTGCAGCGAGAAATTGATGGAGCTTCCGCAGGTGGCACCAGGTCTGCTCCAAGCTGCACACAGGCCCCTCAGTGGTGCTCAGATGACTGAGACTCAGGGCCACTGATGTGTCCCGATGGAGGGGCCCAAACGGGGCCCAAGGCCCCCGTTTTCCTTGAGGCCCAAGGCCCACAGGCCCAGACCCAGGACAGAGACAGTGGCTGTGGGCATAGATGTCATGTTTTCCACCTTTATTTTTATTTTTTATTTTTTTAAAAGATTTTATTTATTTATTTGAGGGAGAGACAGTGAGAGAGAACATGAGCAAGGAGAAGGTCAGAGAGAGAAGCAGACTCCCCGTGGAGCTGGGAGCCCGATGCGGGACTCGATCCCAGGACTCTGGGATCATGACCTGAGCCGAAGGCAGTCGTCCAACCAACTGAGCCACCCAGGCGTCCCTATTTTTATTTTTTGTTTGAAGATTTTATATGTTAGAGAGAGAGCATGAGAGGGGAAAGGTCAGAGGGAGAAGCAGACTCCCCGCTGAGCAGGGAGTCTGATGCGGGACTCGATCCCAGGACTCCAGGATCATAACCTGGGCCAAAGGCAGTCACTTCTCCAATATCCAGCTGAACCACCCAGGTGCCCAACGTTTCTCCACCTTTAGAATCAGCTTGTTTCTCGGGATTTGCATCTCCTCGCTGTTTGCATCTCCTCATGTGTTGTGGGACTCAGCAGTTCGTGCTCCTGTGGCGGTTTCTGACCTGTCCTGTGTGTTCCTAGGGCGACAATGGCCGAGGCCGTGCAGAACCATGTCAAGTCTCTGAACTGGGGGCACCGGGTCCAGCTGCAGGATAGGTACTGAGGCCTTGGTCAGCCCTCCCACCCTCTCTGGGGACCTTTCCTTCCTTTGTGGGCACTCTCTCGCCAGAGGCCCGGCAGTGACAAGACAAGAAGTCCCTGCCCGTGGGGTGGGATGTATGCGTGCAGGGCGGATGGGGCCAGGGCCCTGGGAATGAAAGGCTGGCCTGTAAGCTGGCACCAGCAGAGCCTGGAGTAGCGGGGGTGGTGGTGGTGGTGAGGGGCATGTTGGCAGGACAGCCGGAGCCTGGGTCTACACCAGGGAGGAGGCATGCTTGGGGCTGGCGCTACGGAGTCCAAAGGCCAGAGAGTGGGGGCGCAGAGAGGGCCATCCTGGTGGCCGATGCCTTCCTCGAGGCAGGTGACCTTTCTTCTGGCAGGATCGACCACAGTGATGTGGAAAGAGCCCAGTGAGTCCCAAGTTGCTGTTGCAAAGAGAATACCCAGCCAGCATACTCTGAACCCCACACCTCACCACGTCCAACGTGATCATTCTGGCCTGAAATGGCCGGTTCCCATCAGCCCTCTGGGCTCCCCCAGCCCCGATGCCAATGGTTCCTTCCACCAAAGTGTCTCCCCAAGGAGCTGCTGCCAGAAGGAGAGGTGCCCCATGCTGCACTCGGCTCTGGCCAGGCTTGGCTCCCAGTCCTATAGCTCTGCCCTTTGCCTGTGCACGTCATGGAGGGGACAGTGTGACCTCTGAGGTCTGGTGGCTTTCATGTGAGCACTATGCGCTGGGCTCCAAGGAGTCTTCCTGGGGCTATGCAGTAGGCAGCCATTTTGTGCCCATGAAGCCCAGGACAGCTGAGCGGGGGAAGTGACCCACCTGCCCATCCCGGCCATCCCCCGCCACCTCAGGGAGCTAAGCTGCATCCTACCACTTTTTCTCTGTGTGGGGCTCAGTATTCCACAGGGAAGTTTGTTGGAAGCACAGGGTTCTGCCATGCTTCCTGCTGGCCCCAGGCAGCTCCCAGGCAAGTGCCAGGCAGGCCCCAGCCCACCTTCTGAGGTGCCCACAGAAGGAAGCCAGTAACAGTGTGGCTGTTACTGGGCCATGGGGGTAAGTGAGGGCTTGGTTCTTACAGCCCAGGCGGCAAATGGAGTCACAGGGCACGACTGTGGGGAGGACGTACAGTCGAGGTGGGGAAGCCTTACCAAAGGCGCCAAGAACCCACCATATGGAGTGGCCTTCATTATTAGGAGGTGTGGATCATTTCTGCACATCACGTACCTGACTAGCATTCTGTCCTCGTCATACCTGTTTTCCAGCCTTACTATCCCCTAAAGGCAGGGGGTGATGCCTATCTGGTGGGCACCATCCCATGTCTGCCCAGAAGTTGGTCGTTTGGGTGGCGGGGGTCACTGGGAGGGAGGGCCTCTGCTCCCTACTAGAATGTGTCCAGGTGACAAGGCTAGACTCTGGGGAAGCCTAGCCATGTCTGTCATCACACGCCGGGGCTGTACTTGGGCTCTTGGGGCCATCCCAAGCTGGCTTCTGTCCTGGCAGTTCTAGGGATCCATGGCCCTCCTCCCCCTGCACACTTCCCAGTGCCGCTCTCCACTCACCTCTTGCCCTGGCCTGGGCAGGGGACGGGGGCTGTGGGCCCCGAGCTCGCCTTTTAACCATCTGCTCCCTCTCTGGTCCCATCGGTGATGCCTAATTTGCAGAGGAAATATTTAACAGTCTTTTTTTTTTTTAATTTTGCAGAAAAGTCACGTACTTTAACATCAAGGCCAGCTTTGTCGATGCACACACGGTTTGCGGTGTCTCAAAAGGCGGGAAAGAGGTGAGAGCCTGGCTCTCCCGAGTGGCTCTGCTCGGGTGGTGTTGACCCTTCCAAGCACTCCAGCGTTGTTTGACCTCAGTGCTGTTCTCAGTAATGAGCACGGCAGGAATTGACCACAGATCCCTCTGAGGCTGGTTATGATGCTTTATGGATGGTGAGACGCATCACCAAGAGGCACATAGTGCCCAGCTGCCTGCTGCGCCAGGGCGATCAGACCCTCGCGGAGTTTTGCAGGGGTTGGAGGCGATGAGACACCTGCAGGTGCCATGTAAGCTGCAGGGTGCTTGGAGTTAGAATGTCTCCCTGCCCCCTCCTGCTGGACTCCCTCCTGGCTGGAGGACGCTGGACAGGCTCCCAGCTCCGAGGGACCCCTGAGCTGTTGGCCCCAGGGTGCACACTGCAAGGCAGGGGCTGTCATTAGAAAGCATGCATCTCTGCCAGCAGCCTCTGCAGACCTGCCTGACCACAGCTTCCTCCGTTTATTCTCAGACTCTGCTTTCGGCTGAGCATATCATCATTGCTACCGGAGGGCGGCCGAGGTACCCGACCCACGTGAGTGTCCCCAGCACACAGCCTTACCTCGCACCCTGGGCACGTTCACGGTCTCCCGGCTCACGCTTCCCACACCAGTGGCACCCCCTACTCTTTCTTTTCTTTCTTTCTTTTTTTAAATCAGCATACTCTTTCTTTTCTTTAAAAAAAAAAAATAATTTTTTTTTTTCTTTATTCACTCTGGTCACCTTCTCATGCTCTCTCAATTCCGTTCTATGGACGCAGGCCAACAGGGACTCCCACATCCCCCCACTCTTCACATGGCTCTGGGACACCCCTGCCGATTCTTCCTTTTCTCCTCAGCGTCAGGGTGTTGGAACATCCAGGACTCAAGCCTCTCCTTCCTGCCCCCACTCTACATCATGACATAAGATTCTCCTACCATAAAATGCACCTTTGAAAGGGTACGATTCAGGGGCTTTTGGTTAATTCACAGAGTTGTGCAACCATCAGTCTCTACTACCTCATTCCAGAACATTTTCATGCCCCTGATGAAATCCTGTCCCGTGAATGGTCACTGATGTTCCTGGCTCCCCAGCCCCTGGCAACCACTAGTCTGGTTTCCATCTCTGTGTAGATTTGCCCATTCTGGGCACTTCACATAAATGAAATCAGACAACATGTGGCCTTTGTGCCTGGCTTTCTGCACTCAGCAGAAGGTTCATCCACGTGGTAGCCTGGGTCAGACCTTCATTCCTTTCTATGCCTGAATAACGAGCCATTGTGTGGCTGGACCATAATTTTGTTTGTCCACTTGTCCGTTGATGGACATCCGAGTTGTTTGCACTTTGAGCTGTTGTGAATAACGCTGCTGTGAACAAGTTTTTTCATGGACTGAAGTTTGCACTTCTCTTAGCTCTAGACCTAGGAACAGAGTTGATGGGTCATATGGTAACATAGTCTTTAACCTTTTGAAGAGCCGGCCGTCTGTTTTCCAAAGTGGCTGCACCATTTCTCGTACCCCCTTGCCCCCCAATGACGTGTGAAGGTCAAGCTTTCCTGGTTCTTTGTATTTCACAATTTTGTTGTTATTTTCGAGCAATGAGTAGTTCAAATAAAGTAACGCATGAATTCTGGAAATCTGAATCTTTCTCCACTACAGGGTTTTGTTTATTGCCATTGTATGTCTGAAGCGATTTTATAAAGTCTGTTCTTTGTCAAGGGAGGCCACCGAGGTCTCTGCTCGTTGGCTTAGTGCTCAGTGAGTAACTAGATAGAGATTTCCTGAAACGCCAGGAGAAATGGTCCAGTCTTTGCTGAGGGATTCTGTAGGCATTTGAGGGCAAGCTTTGGGCCGTCAGTCAGGTGCCAGAAACTCTGCCTTAGCTCTCACTTCCTGCCTGAGCAAGGCCCCGAGGCCAGCCAAAAGTGAGAACTCAGGTTGTCTCAGGCCTTTCCCAGGTGTGTGTGCAGCCCAGGGCCTACACCCAGCCTTCTAGGTCTCCAGGAGTGTGCAGGAGCTTTTCAAAGCCCCCGTGGACAGCTTACTCCTTGGCTTTTCCTTTTAAGCTCTGGGATGGTGCATTGCTTGTTTCTGCTGTCATTGTCTTGGGCAGCTGTGACATACATCACGGGATAGATCCTTCTCGGAGAGAGGCTTCTGGCCATGGGCAAGGTCACGCGAGGTTGAAGACCAGCCTTTTGAGTTGGGGTCTCTTGGGGAAGCCCAGCCAGGTCGACCGATCACTGTTTCCTGGGAACTAGCTCTGTCATGGCTCCAGCCCAGCTCTACTCGCCTCTCCCCGATATGGTTTTTAAGTTGCTCACCCTTGCTCAAGGTTGCTGCCGTGCTGAGGGATGGGTCTAGAGTCTGTCACAACACCACAACTCACCATTCTTACCAAGTTTCAGCCATTTTTCTTAACTAAATATTCCCTGTGTTGTCGCAGCCTTTTGGTTCATTTCTGGAGTACTCTACAAGTTGAATCTGACTGTTGTTAGTTGTCTGGCTGTTTTTATGGAAGGGTGAACACTGGGAGGTCCTTGCACCACTGTTTTATGCCTGCGTCCCCCTTACCGGTCCAGTCTTCTGTGAGGGCGCTGCTTTGCCCTCACTCCCACAAGGCAGGTGGAGCTAAGGAAGGGGCTATACGGTCAAGGTCATGGAGAGGGGGATGGGAAGTAGGAAGGGGCTTGGCCAAGGCCACATATCCTCATGGGTCTTCCAGGGGCCCTGGGAAGCAGACAGCACAAGCCCTGAGCCTCCACACAGGCTGCAGCAAAGTGCACAAGGCACACAGACTACCTGGGCCTAGAGGCCACTTTGGCCTCCAGATGGCGGAAGAACAAGGCACTGGTTCTGTTTCTCCTCAGATGCCCAAATCCCAAGCCTCCCCTTTTGGTTCTGTGCTTTCTCTGGAAACAGGGAACAGAGGGGGTATGGTGGAAAAGGCACACTCTGGTCCTCAGAGGAACACTATGCCTGCCTCCAGCTGTTGGGCCCGCAAGAGTGGCCTCCGGAGGGGATGGGTGGCTTGTGCACAGAGAGGGCCCTTGGCTGGCTTGCTTGGCTCTGTCGGGTGGTGGAGTGCTATTGTTCAAGGTAACTGCCGACAGAGGTGGGCAGCCATAAGCAACCCCTCACCCTTCAGCCAGGCCTACCTTGGTTCCGCATAATGGCCCCGAAGGCCACAGTCTGCTCCTAGATGCTGGGCGGCCATCTGGGCCCCAGCCTGCTGGACCTCGCCTAGGCGGCCATCACATCTCCCCGGGCCAGCAGGGGATAGAGCAGGAGCTGTCTGGCCCCGGGGAAGGAAGCTCAGTGGCTGCTCTGCTCTCCTACCGCCTCCCCCCCCCCACCTCCTCCCTGGGAGCCTGCCAAGGCTTGCTTGGGTTTGAGTCCCTTTGATTTCTAGACCTTTTGGTTTTCTTTCCACAAACCCAAGAAATTCCTGACTTTATTTTTATTGCCAATCGGAATCATAAACTGTTTGCATCCCGCTTCCTCTCCACCAGCACATCTTATTGTTCTTACTCTCTTGGGCCACGGAGAGGACGCTGGTCCTTGGATCTCCCCCACCTGCTTAGCAGCCCCTCCTCAGGCTCTGCTGGGAATGAGGGGAGTCCATGCAATTTCTGGGCTCCTTCGAGGGTGCCCAGGAGCATCAGGCCCTTTGGGGCCGGCCTGCCCCTCCACACCCTCCACTTCCCTGCTGCCCTCCCTGAGCCTAGCGTCTGGATCAAGGACAAGGCCCTGGAGAGCAGGGAGGAAAAAGCTGCGGGCCCCACACCGGCTCCCAGCCACCTCGAACAGCCAAGGAGTGCTGGGTGCTTTGCCCAGAAAGTTCATGGTGCTCCTAGTCAGATAAACCCAGGTCACCTGTCCTTAGAGGCCACAACCTGATGGTCAGTGTGTAGAGCAGGAGTGCACCCCCAGGGGTGGGTTGGGGTGGTTCTGCTTGAGTTGTGTCTATGAAGTGGTCATCTTCTTTGAGGGGAAAGTCTCTGGGGACAGGCTGAGTGACGCTCTTCTCATGCTGACCGTTTTTTTTTTTTTTTTTTTTTTTTTTTTTTTTTTTTTTTCCCGGATAGATCGAAGGTGCCCTGGAATATGGAATTACAAGTGATGACCTCTTCTGGCTGAAGGAATCCCCTGGAAAAACGTAAGACCCCATGTGTGCCTTAATGGCGATCTTTTTTTTTTTTTTTTTTTTAAAGATTTTATTAATTTACTTGCAGAGAGAGACACAGCAAGAGAGGGAACACAAGCAGGGGGAGTGGGAGAGGGAGAAGCAGGCTTCCTGCTGAGCAGGGAGCCCAATGCGAGGCGCAATCACAGGACCCTGGGATTGTGACCTGAGCTGACGGCAGATGCTTAATGGCTGAGCCACCCAGGTGTCCCTGTTGATCCTCTTTTGTTCACGGTTTCCAAGCATCAGAGCCATTCAGAACCACACATTGGTCCTCTCTCCCTAGTGCATTCTTTCCTGTCTACAGACAGGGAGGATGGTGTTTGTGCCCCCTTGGTGGGGCTGTTGCCTGTCTTGGAAGTGATGACCCGTGTATTACCAAATGGACCAGCCACTATCTCGGGCAGTGGTTTTCAAACAGGGTTCCCGGAACCGCAGGCTTCCAGTGGGTCCATCAGGGACATCACAGAAGAAGGATGTTCCAGGAGGAGAAAGTAAGGCCAGGTCATCTGGGAAATCCGTTGGCCTTTCTACAGGCCTTGATTAAACATCCCCTTTCCCCTGGCGTGAAACTTGGGCTTCTCTGAAAAGCAGCAAAGTCTCCAAAGTTCTCAGAAACTGTAGCCCAGGAAATGAGACGTGCAGTGTGTGAGCAGTTTTACACTCCCTGAGTGGGTATTAATGCACTAAATGCATTTCCTGTCCCCACAGAGCAGACCATGGGGGGTTCCAGGTCCACACAGGCCCTGGGAGTAGCGGCTGGGGGACACCGTGCTCTCAGGGACTGGAATGGCCACCAGAGGGCAGCAGAGGCTTTGTCGTCAGCTGCCTTGGGACTTGGCTTTGACAAAATACAGGTGGAAAAGTGTGCCAGGGAGGATGGCTGTGTGGGCACAAGTGTATGTACAGGGCAGTGTGTGTGAACGGGCATGCATGTGCTCTCCTCCTCGATGTTTCCCACTTCCTGAGGCATCTCTGGCTGGGGTCAGGGCTTGATTCCCTTGAGTGGATATGCTCTAGTTTATCTTCCCACCACTCACGAGTGTCTCACTAGGCTTTTTTTGTCGGCGTTATGAAATGCTGCTGTGAACACCTTTGGTGTGCATCTTATCTGCTGGCATAATGCGTCTTACGTGTTTTACATACCTGTCGGGGGTGGGGGGGTTGTCCTGTAAGCAGAAAACCCAGGTACAGGGCTTTCCACGTCCTGCTAGCAGGTGCTCCCTCCTGGTGGGCTGTCCCCCATTTCCAGGCACACCTCTGCCTGCTCCCCACTTCCCCCTAACGGGGCTGGGCCATCAGCTTTTTCATGAGTGGGGAAACAGGAAGGAGCGTCTCCTCCTGCTCTAGGGGCAGGGGTAAACGGCAGTTGTTTCTGCCCCAGGCATGTGTGGTCCCTCCAATGAGTGTGGTCAAGCTCACGCTGACTTGGCCCAAGGCATGTGTGGTCCCTCCACGATTACTTGGTGACATTATTTCATACAGAAATAATTTCATACAGAAGTTCGTCCCTCCACAATTACTTGGTGATATTATTTCATATAGAAGTTCGTAATTTTCATGCTGTGACACTGATCACTTTTTTCCTTGATGCTGAACTGTCTGGGTTATCTGTTCTTTTATCTTTAGCTCGCTAAGGGGTTAAATGTGACCTTGAGTCTATTTGCCCTTGCTATTTTTAGTCGTCGTTTCATGTATTTACTAGCCGTTTAAAACTGAGTGTGTCTGTGAGTGCATGAGTGTGTGAGAGTGTGCGTGTGCGTGTGCGTGTGTGTGTGTGTGTTGCTGTCAGCTTGGTCCATGGCCTACTTTCTATCGAGTTTTTCTTTTTTCTTATCTGTTCCTTATCTTCCAGCTGTTTCGCGGGCTCCGGCTGTGATCTCAGGCCATTTTGACCGCACGTTTTCTTGGCTTGTCATGTCATTTCACTTGCGTGGTGTACAAATGGTTTTTTATTTTTTATTTTTTTTTCCTAACCTACCTTAGATCTTTCTTTACACTTAATGGCTTTTAGATTTATTGCATGTTCAGGAAGGCCTGCTCCACCCCCAAGATAGCTTTCAAAAAAGAGCCCTTGTGTTTTCCTTCAGGGCTTCCATAGGTCGCATTTTCCTCTACATTCTTAGGGTGTCGGCAGTTCATGTTTGGTGTGGCATGCTGGTGTGGTGTGTGGTATGGTGTGTCAGGGCGGGGTGGCACCCGGGCTGCTAGGGTTCCGGTGTCACTGACCAACAGCCCCACAAGCCAGTGAGAAAGCTCCGTCCCTGAGTGGAGTCCAGTCCCACTCTGGCTTCTGACTCTGACTTTCCTGTATTACTGGCCCAAGTGCTTGGCCCTGGCCTCAGATCTCCTCAGTTTTCTTTTGCACTGATTGCTGTGGGTGGAGTGTAGACCCGTTCTTCGAGCCTCTCCATAGTGGTCCTCCAGCTGTGGTTCAGACAGCTCCAGCTGCCACTGGAGTGTGTGTCCTGTCTGAGGCCCCCGTGCACTTCGGTCACCTTAGCCTGTAACCAAAGGCCAACATTTGCTGAATCCCGGTCTTCTGTCAGATTAGTTCCTCTATCTTCTGTTGTTTCCTTTGTTTGCTGTTTTCCTGTCTCCGTGTCCAGGAAGGGGTCAGTTTGCAGTGATCGCCTCTCAAGCCACTCTCACAGGAGGCTGGGTGCGCAGAGAGGCTGGCCTGGGCCATCACTTGGGCTGGGGAGGTTGGGAGGCCCAGGCGCGCCGGTGTGCTACTGGTGCTCAGCGCAGTGGCCCAGGGCCTGGTCCCTTCCTCCGCAACCTTACAGTCAGGGCAGCCAGGCCGCAAAGACACCACCCCAGATCTTTAGGCCAGGAGAGCAAGCACTGTGTTTATTTTCTTCAGAAATAAAACATTTAGAAGATTTTTTTTTTTTAAAGGAAAAAAAAAAAGCTCTTTCGTTTAGAAGGAATCTAGGTATGTTATTGTTGAAGGAAAAAAAGTGTTTGCAATGTATCAGTCACCCGTTTAGTTCTGAGCATGATTTATGTGAGGAAATGGTTTTTTTAAAAAATTAAGCTGGAGATATATCCCTGTACGATGCTTCTGTGAAAATGCGGCTTTTGTCCGGTGCCGTTAATGCAAGTTGTAACAGTGTGATATGGGAGGCACTGTTTACATGCTGCATTCCTCTCCTGCAGTCAAAATAAGCCCGGAGGGTCTACAGTAGCATTTCTGTATTTTATCAGCTTGGGCTGGGGCTGAGGGGGAGGCCTCCACTCACACTTGGAGGGGCTGTTTCTGCCAGATTTATTTGCCTT
Organism: Mustela putorius furo; assembly: GCF_011764305.1. Lineage (NCBI taxonomy): Eukaryota > Metazoa > Chordata > Mammalia > Carnivora > Mustelidae > Mustela > Mustela putorius. Next base: position 4,617,144 of record NW_025422010.1, on the reverse strand, counting down.
ATAAATATTCCCTGTGTTTATTTTAACTCGCCTTTAAAATGGAGCTGAAATTAATATGGACCTGAGGGCTGGCCCCCTGGCCCTGTCGTGCCTCCTGTAGCGGGTGGGGCATCTCCGCTGGGTCCCGTCGGGAGGCATGGCCTGTGGTAGAGGGTACCCAGCGAGTGTGGTCCCCACCAGTCAGCTCCCCACGATCCCATCAGAGATTCCCGAGGGGCATGGCTGGCCCCGCGTCCCTTGTGTGCTCTGCAGCATGCACATGGGCTCTCCTCCCTCCATCCCTTCCCATGATGGGGCATGGGCAGCATCGAAACCTTTTGGGGTGCATTCAAGTGGAGCACAGGGGCCAGTAGCCCTCGGGGGGGCCCACAGCCCTTCAGCCTCCTTTGGTTGTTCCAAATCTTTGTCCCCTTGAGGCACGGACCCCAGTGGCCACAGAGGTGTTGTGCCTCCCAGACATGTGAGGAGCCCCTCCCCACTGTCTTGCTTTGCTTGAATCCAGCCTTGGGGAGCCCAGGGCTAGAGAGATGGCAGAGAGGGGATGATGAAGCTCAAGCCCGGCTTTTGGGAAGAATGAAATAGTCTTCACGACATGGCTGGGTGCCCGGCGTGGCACCCAAAGTGACAGATCATGTATGGAAACCTCCACTGTATGCAGCATGAGCTCCCAAGTCTGTGAGCAGGGCCCTCGGAGGCCAGGCTGGGGCTGGGGGGAGCCCTGGTGCCCCAGACCCTTGGAGCCACACCCTCGGCCCGAAATGGGACCACAAGATTGGCATCTACTCAGCCTCAGCCACCCGAATGCCAGCTTTGTGGCTGGCACAGGTTGAAGAAGTAAGGAAGATTCTGGGGGAAGAACAGGGTCCCCTGGGCAGGGAGCCCCTTCAAAAGTAACAATCAGGGGAATAATGGTCACTTCCAGAAATTATCGACCACCAGGGGAGGAAGTGGGGGTGCAAAGGGAGTGCACTGCCCTTCATGGGGAGGCTTAGAGACGGCATCTGCGTGTCCCAGATGTCCAGCCCGGCGACTCCCCGGCAGGTGGAAGGGAGAAAGGTAGGCCAGCTCCCCACAGTGCCTTCAAGGAGGCAGGCCAGAGAATATCGACTCCGCCTTTGATCCCATGGCCTGGTGATCTTGGCTCACTCAGCTGGAGGACCACCTCTTCCACGCCCTCTGGGCCTGGGCATCCTGGCTGGGACCTGGGCCTGGCCTCCCAACCTTCCCCGGGCCAGGATCTTCAGGTCTCCACCGCTTGTAACAGTTTAGGTGCCCTAAGGGTGGGGAACCGGGGTCACTCTGCTCCACACCCCCTCAGCTCCCCCTCGTCAGCACGCCCGCCTGGGGTTCACTCCAGGTCTGCAGGCTAGCTCTCTGCACAGCTGGGCTCTGAGCTGGCAGCTTGGGGGTGACCCCAGTGCCATCACCTTTCTCTGACAGCAGAGGACTTGAATGAGACTGTAGCTACCTGGGGCAGCTCTTCCCCCATGCTGGCCTGATACACTCACTACTCTTCCCAGTTGCCGGCCGAAGAGTGTCCTGCCTTCCACAGCTGCTCTTTCCTTGTGGCCCAGAGCTCTGTGCAGCAGGGTGTTTCTTTAACTTAGGCTGACCTTATACTGCCTGTCAGACCTGGTCCTAGAAAGAGCATTTTTTTTTGGACCCTTATTTCAAGTCTGGAAGCTGATTAGGTATTATGATCATTCTTCTCTTTCCCTGAGCACAAAAGGGAAGGATAAAATTTTATCCTGCAAAGAACCACAGCCATTGGGTTGGAAAACCTCCTTGCTGTGAATTTTTCTCATTTCCTGCTTAATACCCATGTTCGTTTGGTGTGACACCTTGTATCCAGCAAAAGGGAGACAAGCTCTCTGCCTGCAACTTGTCTGCCATCCCGTAAAGTTCTCTCCCGGGTGTGTCGAGGGCCGCTGGGAGGAAGACAACCAGGAAAACAACAACTCGGGGTGGCATTGTTAAGAGGCCAGAACAGAGAGGCTCTGGCTGGGCGCAGGTGGGCCCAGTGTCGGACCCGGATAGGTGGGATGGGGCTGGCAGATCCCAGGCAAGCCTGGAGCTAGCCCCCACTGGGGAGGAGGCCTTGCCCCACGCCCATGGCCTTCCCGGGGCACCTGCGCTCGGCAGCCCGCCTGGCATTTCCTGCACTGGTGGGGCTGCCAAGGAGCCAGGTGCCCGCTCTGAGGCCCTCATTTTGTGTGTTCCCCTTTGGGGAGCGGATCAGGGGCCTTCAGACTCGAGAGGCAGGTGGAGGGCTCTTTAAGCTGGGGCTTCGAGGGTTTGAATTAAGGCTTTTGTTTCTGCTTCCTCCCCCATTCAGATTTTGAACAAGAAAGCCTGCCCTGTGATTAGGCTAATCCCACGGTTGTTACAGCTTCACATGAAATGTTTGCACACCGAAGGGCACAGACAGTAGGGTTGCCCAGAACACATGTACGATCGCATCAGGGGCTCCCAGGATGGAGGGTGGTGACTGGCCACATGGGCCAGTGCCCTTGTGTCCAGGTCTCTTAATGTAGTGACAAGGTGAGGGTTTCCATCCTGCGGAGGCTCACTTGGGCCCTTCCACCCCGGACCTGACAAGCTGGTCCTGACTTCTGCTGCTGCCAGCACCCCTGTCCTGTGGCAGGTCAAGGCCGGCACTGGTCCTTGCTCCTTGGCAGCTGACCTTGGCCCTGTTGTTCCCAGGCCCCCTTTCTGGCCAGGAGTTTCCTCAGCCACCAGAGGAATTTCTGTGCAGTTTCAAGGCTACAAAAAAAAACCCCAAAAACAAAAAAAACGAAACAACAACAACAAAAAAACCCAGAGCCCAGAGCCCCTCTTCTGGCCCTCCCTACCTCTTGCGATCTAGAGACTCCAGAATCTGTCTGTCTTTGCTCTGGCGTTTTCCTACTTCAGCTCATTTGAAGGGGGTTTTCTGAGTTCTTGGAGCCTGGGTTCTGCAAAGAATAATGACCATTTGACAAATTGGGGGTAGGGTGGAGTGAAAACCAGTATTGTTGATAAGACAAGAAGAGACTTCAAATTACCTTCCAGAAGGCAGGACGCGTGTTTGTTTATGAGATTTGAGCTCTACACATGCAGTCAAGGCACCCACTTTGGAGTGGCTGAGCTGGCTGGCACCAGCCTCCTCCCAGATGTGCCCTCTGTTGGCAACTCAGAGCTGGTGGCCTGAGAAGGGTGGGTCCCCGTGACTGGGAGGTGAGAGTGGGAGGCCCAGAGTGCTGAGGTGGCTCAGGGATAGGGGGACCTGGGGGTTCCACATCTGTGTGGCCGCCTGCCTACTTCCCTGTCCGGCTTCCCAACCACACAGGGCAAGAAGTGGTGAGGGACCAGGGGGCAGCAGAAACAAAGCAGTCATGCCAAAATCCGGAGACTGCCCTCCCGCATCCTTAGCAATGTAATACAAGGGTCTGGAGATGTCCTGCAGGTAATAGCTGGCAACTGGCTAGCTCCTGCTGGAGGGCCCACGTCCCAGAGGCCAGAAGTCTCCAAGACAGGCCAGGACAGCCCTGTTGTCCAACAGAGGGGCTCCCATATCACACGACAGCATGATGTGGCTGTGGCTTTCACATCTTAGAGGAAAGCTTGTGCTTCTCACCACATACATCGAGCACAAAAGAAGTTAGATTGTGTCATTTTGAAAACGTCCTTCTGCAAAGACCTACCTGTTACACACCTGTGTGTGTTGCCACATCCACGTGTGGATCCACGTGAACGCCACCGTGTCTGTTTCTTAGACATTGCCAGGCCCATATGGGACCCTGAATGCATCTCCGTGCTCCTGCCAGCTGCGGGGCCTAGTGTTCTTCTCAACTTTCTCATGCGGTGAGCTCTGTTCACTCGCCCCGAGCGTGACTCCAGCCCAGTTCTGTCCCCGGCCCCCGAGAGGAAGCCGTGTGCCAGTTGCCTCCCGCGGGGCACCTGCGGCAGTATTCCATGGGATAGACTGCTTTTTGAAATGGAATTATATCATTAGTACCTGCCGGGATTAGTGCTGACATTGGGCTTATCCGTCCTTACATCACCTCCTCTTGTTCAAAGGCTGAAGGGGTGATCTGACAAGCCCACCCACATGTTGCCACCGGGGCCAGGAATTTTCGGTCTGTGTTAGGCTGTGCGCATGTGTGTGTGTGTTTGTGCTGGTGTGCATATGTGTTCACATATGCAGAGTGGAGCTGAATCACAAGAGAGGGCTTATGCCTCTAGGGTAGATATTTTAAATGACTCTTCTGGGTCCCAGTGTCCCTCTATGTCTCCCGCTGCCCCCAGGTGTCCTCATCTTTGCTCCAGGGAACTGGCCCTCCACGCCCTGGCCTGTGTGAGGTGGGGCTGGACAGCCTGGCCTTCCAGGGTCCGAGGATGTTCTGAATAGCCACTGCTTTCCCAGAATCCTCCCTGCTGTCTGGTGCCCTCCCCATCCTGCAGAGCATGTCTGCCACTGGAGATCCAGAGGGAGCCCCATGGCAGAGTTTACATTAGGACAGAAGGAAGACCATTCCCCTTGTTCCACTGGGCTTTTCCTCCACACACCCGTGGACTCCACATTGGTCGCTCTCCTGGGATCTCTCGCAGGACATGGGCTATTCTGTCACTGACCACTCACATCCTTCACCACCTGGCAATTTTCTGATTCAGTGACACTGTGTTTGTCATTTATCTCACAGTCAGAGCCTCTGGGAAGTGGGTTTTGTACCTTGGGACAACCTGTTTGAACAGTGAGCCTCAGCTGATTCATCAACAGTGACACATCAGCTGACCAGGCACCTTGCAGGGAAGCTCAAGGGCCCTGTCCCCCCCGGCAGAGGCCCCCTTCAGGACAGCTGCATGGGGGCCATGGTGAGCCACGTATGGTACTCACCATTCTTTCCCTCTGTGTCCTTTCCTCTAACAGGTTGGTGGTCGGGGCCAGCTGTATCCTTTGCTGGCGTACAGGTGACAGCCGGCTGTGCTCACAGGCCTGAGAGGGGACACCCGGTTCCTACAGCCCCTCCCCCATGGCCCTCCCTTCCAGCAGGGAGGACCGTCTGCCTCCTGGAGTCAGGCGTTTCCAAGGCCACTCAGGGCAGATGACCTGTACCCGGGGGACAATTTGAGGGTGACCTTTGAGGCTAGGGCTTCCTGGAGGCATTTCCTGAGCTGTACACTGAGACGCCTAAGCCCTTCAGGGCAGCTGGACACAGCCGTGAGGCAGGTGGTGCTCCCTGGCGAGCAGTCCCATCCGGGCCTGTTCCTTCAGAAGGAGCGGTAACATCAGAGAGGCTCAAGGGAGGAGCCAGGGAGGATCTGAGGTCAGGAGAGGGGATAGCTGAGGGAAGGGGAAAGCTGGGACTGCTAGCTGGGAGCCAGGTTCGAAGGTGGCTCTTCCTGTTCTTTTATGAAGGACACTCTTCCCTTCTGTTGCTACTCGGACCCCTTGGGGGTCCTGGCACCAAAGGCTGACATTAAATTACAAGGAGCCTGGACAGATGCCCCATGGAGGCAGAAGCCACCTGGCCTTGGGTGCTGGAGGGTTCCCCTGTGCCGTGGCTCTCAGAGTCCCCTCCTCACTTTGGGCATGTGTTCCTGAGGTTGGGGTGCAGGAGGGGGTCTTTGTGGCTTGTGTTGGGAGCCTCTTCCAGGCTGACTGGAGATTGTGGGGGAGCAGGTGGCTGGCCAGAGCACTGGGGGTGTCTGGCCACAGCTGCTGCTTTCCCAGAATCCTTCCTGCTGCCTGGTGCCCTCCCTGTCCCTTGGCTCCTGATGTCATGATCCATTAGCCTTCCTTAGCCTCTGGCAGACGTGGCCCTGGAGTGTGCTGGGTTCCTCACCGGTCTCGGATTGGACACCACCGTCATGATAAGAAGTATACCCCTCCGGGGCTTTGACCAGGTATGGCCGTGGGTGCCCCAGCTCCCACCCTGCGCTCTCTCCCAGGCGGGTGCAGGTGTGGTCGGGGAGTGAGGTCTCGGTCTTTCAAAACTGGCCCTTGTGTTGAGTGAGGAGATTGTTCCTGAAACAGAAAACACCTGCCAGAGTGTGGAAGGAGGGGCTGGCCCATGGAATGTGTGGTAACGTCCCCCCAGATCGAAGGGACATTGCTGGGCACAGCAGGCCAGCCTCATGGACCACAAGGTTGGGTCAACCCTCTAGTCCCTCAATTAGAAAGCAGAAAGAATGTGGTGGCTAGTCCGCTGTCCCCCGTCTTCCCTGCTGAACTCCTCTGGTGTCTGAGCAGGGTGCCACCTCTGTGGGGAGCACCAGGTTGGGAAGCAGGTACCAGACTGGTAAGGCCATGGGAGCCTCAGGAGGTGGCAGAAAAGAGGAATGTATGAGTCAAGACGAGCACTTGGTGGCTGTCCTGGCTGGCGGCCCACTGCCCTGAGTGCTCAGAGTGTCCCACACAGCCTCTGAGGCCCCGCCAGTTCCACGTCCTGTCCACTGCATGGGGCCAGCGCCTCTCACGGCCTGCCTGTCAGTTGGCCACTCCTGACAGCCACATGGCAGGAGCTCAGAGGGCCACCCTGTGGGGTCTAGAGAGTACAGGTTGTCCTGACCTGCGTTAGGGCCATAGACGCCCTGCTGATGGCAGAGGCATCCATGTCAGGGGCACGTGGTTTGCTGTTTGTTTGTTTGTTTGTTTGTTTGTTTAACTAAAATTCTTCAAGGAAAAGCCACCTATTAAAACCCAAGTCTAGGGGCGCCTGGGTGGCTCAATGGGTTAAAGCCTCTGTCTTCGGCTCAGGTCATGATCCCAGGGTCCTGGGATCGAGCCCCACGTTGGGCTCTCTGCTCAGCAGGGAGCCTGCTTCCCTTCCTCTCTCTCTGCCTGCTTCTCTGCCTACTTACGATCTCTGTCTGTCAAATAAATAATAAATAAAATCTTAAAAAAAAAAAACGAAACAAAAACCCAAGTCTAGGGCTGTCACTGTCAAGATGTCAAAATGTCCTCTCACGTGCCTGAGAAGGAAGACAGACCCGTCTGTCTGTGCTCTCCGGCCTTGTGAGCTCTTGCAGGGGTGGGGAAGCAGTGGGCCTGCCATGTACAGCGCCCAGCCCCAGCCCACCCGGTAGATGCTGTATATGCTGTGTGCTAGCTTTCTTGCTTTCTTTCTAAGATTTTATGTCCGAGAGAAAGAGAAAGAGCAAATGAGTAGGGAAAATGGCAGGCAGAGGGAGAAGGAGGCTCTCTCCTGAGCGAGGAGCCCGATGTGAGATTTGATCTCAAGACTTCGGGATCATGACCTGAACTAAAGAGAGACCCTTAACCGACTGAGCTAGCCAGGCCAGGCGGCAACATCTGGGAAGGTCTCGGTGCCTCGGGCCATGGGTGGAGATCGCCAGGCGCAAACCAGACAGGAGCCATATGAGGCCACGCTGTAGGACACTGAGAAGGACAAGGCCTATGGAGTGGGGGGCCCATAGGGACAGGGACCACTCAGAAGACTGGCCTTCCAGCCCAGGCAGAGGTTGGAGACCGATGAGAGTGGATGCCCTGGGACATGGGGGCACAGTGGGGAGGCCAGGTGACTCAGGCCCTGCCTCAGAAGGATGTGCAGCCCCGGTGGCAGGCACATGGTCTGGCCATGTGGCTCAGTTGGGCCCAGTAGTGTCCCCATGGACTGCGACAGAGACTCCAGGCTCGTCAGGAGTCCAGAGGGAGGAGCCGCCTACACTTGTGTTCCCGTGACTCATGTGACAGTCCTGAACAGGCAGGGCTCCTCATGGTGTATGTCTCTATATGAGTGGGCACCAGAGGATTTAAACAGTGGATTCTATTTCCTCTTCAAAGAGGAAGCTTTGTCTGACTGGGGCTCTGGCCAGCACAAGCCCTGCCACTGCCCCCCCACCCCCGCAGTGGCCCCAGGAGCTGAGCCCCCATCTGCAGCCAGGGGTTACAGAGCCTCCGAGGCTGGGAGGAGGGAGCCCTCTCTGCAGATGCCAGGGTCCACCTCCACCCACCCCACCATGCCTGTTGCCTTGTATATCTTGGTGGGGAGCAGAGGGGCGCACCTACTGTCCCAACTCCCCAGAGGCAGAGAAGGTGACAGCATTTGGCAGTGGTGGCAGGAATGGAGCCAAGTGTCATCTCATTCAGCCAGTCCAGAGCCCCCAGGGGAAAGGGGTGCTTCTCTGTCAGTGTTTTCAGTGAAGACTTAGTTAATCAGCATGTAGAGAAGACCCTGAAGGTCAAGTGCATCCTAACCCAAGGACCCCAGATTCTCGGATTTGGAGCTGGCATCAGGTGCTCTCCCAGCTCCGCCCTCCGTTCCACTGAGAACAAGGGGACCCAGAAGTGGGGGTGGACAGAGGCTCCCTAGCAGCCAGGGGGCCTTGGACCTTCCCCTTCGAATGGACCTTTCTTGGGCTCCTCTAGGGCTTTTTCTTTTCTTTTCTTTTTTTTTTTTTTAAAGATTTTATTTATTTATTTGACAGAGAGAGATCACAAGTAGGCAGAGAGGCAGGCAGAGAGAGAGAGGAGGAAGCAGGCTCCCTGCCGAGCAGAGAGCCCGATGTGGGACTCGATCCCAGGACCCTGAGATCATGACCTGAGCCGAAGGCAGCGGCTTAACCCACTGAGCCACCCAGGCGCCCTCTCTAGGGCTTTTTCAAGCAGGCAGGAGACCATGTCCTCTCCTCCCACAGTTGTTAGGAGTGGATGTTCTCACTGCCACCCAGGCCTCACAGCACATCTCTTATGCTTTGCAGCAAATGTCTTCCTTGGTCACGGAGTACATGGCGTCTCAAGGCACCCGGTTCCTGAGAGGCTGTACCCCCTCCCGAGTACAGAGGCTCCCAGATGGCCAGCTCCAGGTTACCTGGGAGGACCCCAGCTCTGGCAAGGAGGACACGGGCACCTTCAACACTGTTCTGTGGGCCATAGGTAAGGGCACACCGAGCCACAGGTGAGCCGCATGGAGACCAGCAGCATCGCCTTCCCCTTCCTGCTGTCTCCAGAGCTCCCCTTGTCCTGCTGGCTTTCGGGTGGGCCAACTGTCATAGTATACCTCTTAGGCCATCGGAACAGCCCGTGGAGGTGTTTCCCTCACCTCCATTGGGTTGGTTTGAGCTCTGCAGGAATAAATGCCTCACTGGCTTTTGTGGAAACCACACTTTGCAGATCTCCCAAGATGACGTCAGTGATGGGGCCGAGGCCTTGGGCCTTCCTCTGCTGCACATGGCTTGGAAGCCAGCGCACCCACATGTGGTTGTGTTCTCATCCTCCCATTCTCTGAGAGGTGTGGGTCTAGCTTTCTGTGGGGAGAGGGGGGCGAAAGTCGAGCAAGCATGGCTGGACAGAGTTAGCCTGTTGCTGCCATTGCCGGACGTACTCCCTCCCGGGCTGGCTCCTCCCTGCACCGCAAGGGAGCAGGATGGAGAGTGGGGATGGAGTAGGGAGACACCTGCCCAGGGCCTGGGCCTCAGCTGGTCTGAGGGAAGGGACATGGGCTCTGAGGAAAGGCGCCTTGGCCAGGAGCCAGGCGGGAAAAGCAGAGAGCTCAGAGTGTCCGTCGTGAGCCTGCCTGTGGCTATGAGTGGGGTCTGGCCCTGTGCACTATTTCCAGTTCACCAGGGTCTCTTTGCACTGAGCCTGGTCCATTGTCCCTCCTCCGTGAGCCCGGGCTCAGAACCGTGTAGCTGTCAGAATCCTCAGCCACCCCCACGTCGGTTTATCAAATGTTTACTGAGTGCTCAGAGGGGCCGTCATGTCAGCGTCTGTCAGGACCTGGTTGGCCTAGTCCCGGCATCCCCTGCGGGGAGGCTCCCAGGAGGAGCCGGGCTGTGTCACAGAGCAATGTGCTTCTGAGAAGCTTCTCTGGTTTTCCTGAGTCCTCAGAATGCTTGGAAATCAGACCATGAGATAAACTCTGAGGGAGTCGGAGCCCTTCACTTGTGTGTGGTCAACACAGGCAGATTTAAGGAGCAAGGAAAACTCCTTGCAGTTCAGTTAGTGCCTCTTGCCCAAAACTTAGTAAATGGCCATAGGAAATACTCTTGTTCAGTTCATAAAAGTAAATTGAAGTAGGTTTATTTTGGTAAACACCGTGAAAGATTCTATAACTATTCAGGTCCAGAAGTGTAAGTTGACATTTATCTTAAAGTCCGTTCTAAAAGGGGCAGTGGCAAGTCTCTCCCCTCCCGTCTGCACTCCCAGTCTCTTCCTTTGTCCCCTGATAACACCTCGGGGACCCCAAATACCCACATCCCTTCTCTCGCTGTTGGACAGAGGCAAAGGCCTATGCCAATATGCCGTCCGCTCAGCCTACGCTGAGGGCAGCAGCTCAGAGGGCAAGGGGCTGTGCCCTGGGGAAGCCTCGAGGTCCTCCCAGCTTCCAGACAGGTCCCTGGTGGGTGACAAGCCAGGCCCCCGGTGCACATGCCTGCCCTCCCCTCTGCAGGAGTCCGTTTTATTTTCTATATTTTCAAAAAGAGCATCCCCCAGACAGTCTGCCCAATGTGATTGATGCTGGGGGTGGAAGCTTTTCACAGTCCTTGGCCTTTGACCTTGCTTCCCGAGGCGGCGCTGTGGTGGCGGCGGCGGTTTCTGGCACGCCTCCTGGGGCTGTACGGGCATGTGCTGACTTTGCTGCTAGCTCCCGGGCCAGGTTTTGTAAACAATTGGGAGCCACTTCCCAGTTTAACAACTGGGAATGTTTTCTGCCGGTTTACCCCGATAAGCCTTTAGCCAAGCATCGTTTCTGCTTGCAATGAAGGACGATCAGTGGGCCAGGAGGTTAAAATAAAGCTCTCTTGGGGCCCGAAGGGCTGGCGCAGCAAATAGCTCCGGCACCATGGGTCCTGCTTCAGTAGCGAGTGCTGCGTGCACACCAGCGGGACTTTGACGTGTGCGAAAAACAGGAGGGAAGGATGGCCCTCGTGTCAGGAGGACACACAGCAAGGGCCACGAGGAGCTTCCGTGGGGCTGAGCTTGTGCTTGGCACCGGGGTCATGGCTGGTGAGGACGGTCTGCGCAGGGATGGCGAGGAGCTGCAGTCTGCAAGCCGGGAGGACTCCTGAGCCTCTTCCTCAGCCCAGCCTTGATCTCCACGTGGTGGATTAAACACATTAGCAGTTAAAGCAGTTAATTGCTGTGCAGGGGGCCGGCTCATTGTTTGTCTCTGAATCACCCACCCACACCAGGTGTCTCAGATAATAGACTGGGAACTCGCAGCGAGGAGGATTTCCTGTCTGCAGATGTGCCGATTACGGTGCTGAGTGAAGACAGTCAGCCTGCGCCTGCCGCGGGCTCGAATTCACCCTGTGCAGTTAACCAGTTGTGGCCTGAATCCTCAGCCATCGGGGGCGGCCGTTGGGGGCGGGGGGGGGAAGCAGGGGCAGGATGGGGCAGGACAGGGACACTGACGGGACACTTGCGTGTGGAATCGCTTCCCAGCTGGAGCTCGGCTGAGGTTCAGCTTCGACTTTGTGTCCGAGGCTGGACGAAGGGTGGCTGGAGCAAAGCCCTAGGAAAACCGGCCGCTCAAACTCTCCTGTGCCCCCCAGCATCTCTAGCCTCCTGGAAGGTTTCCTGGCCCCCTCTCGAGGCAAGGGTGGACACTCTTGGTTCTTCCCTCCCTGGGCCACAAGAGTCCTGCCCACAGTCAGAAGGCCCAGACGGCTGGTGTCCCCACCACCCGGAGTGCCAGGAAGGGCCGTCCTAGCCATTCCTCAGCAGCCCCGTTGGTCTATTAGGAATCAGCCACTTCCTCTTCCTCGGATTTTGTCTTAGCAGGGAAATTGGTATCACCCACCTGGGTGTGAAACCCACAGATAACTTCCAAGTCTCTAAAATGGCATAAAGAGAGCCAGCAGGCGCTGGAGGACTGGCTTTCTAGTTTCTTGTTTTTGTTTTTGTTTTAAATCTTATTTATGGGGGCGCCTGGGTGGCTCAGTGGGCTAAGCCGCTGCCTTCGGCTCAGGTCATGATCTCAGGGTCCTGGGATCGAGTCCCGCATCGGGCTCTCTGCTCAGCAGGGAGCCTGCTTCCTCCTCTCTCTCTCTCTGCCTGCTTCTATGCGTACTTGTAATCTCTCTCTGTCAAATAAATAAATAAATCTTTTAAAAAAAAATCTTATTTATGTATTTGGGAGAGAGAACATGGGGTTGATGGTGGTAGAAATAGCAGAGGGAGAAGGACAAGCAGACTCTGTGCTGAGCACAGAGCCCAACGGGGGGGCTTGATCCCACAACCCTGAGATGATGACCTGAGCTGAAGACCTGGATGGTCCACTGACTAAGCCACTAGGTGCCCCCCTACTCCGGCTCTCCAGCTTTAATCCAACCACCATATTGAGGACCTCCCTCCCTGTAGAGCCCACTTACACAAAGTGTACCCATGGACCACAGCCGGGGAGGTGCTGGCACCTGTGGAGACAGGGATGGGGCTTGCGGTACCCGGGGAGTGGAGTGCGACTGCCCAGGGTGGGCTGCAGACTCGGGCTCCCCTCTCTACCACGGGGACTGCTGGCTTTGGTTTCCAGGGGGCCGCCTTGCTCAGCTACATTTAGCTAATGGGTCCTCCATCCCACAGACACCCCTTCGAGTCCTTGTGGACTGTCTCCCCACCCTCCACCCCCCACCCCTGAGTGCTGAGCAGCAGCACTAGGACCTGGAGGCAAAACAGAAGTGAGCCCCCGAGGCTGGGAATTCATGGGTGTGTGTGGAGGTGATGTCTCTTGAGTCCAGCAAGAAGGATGAAGCAGTCCAGGCTCCTGTGCCCCCTGATAGCCATGAGAAGAGCCCAGGCTGGTGTGGGGCTGCTGGAGAGGGACTAGCAGGTGGAGCGTGGGTGCAACCTTGTTGAGAGAAGCCCAGTCCAAGGCCCCTGGGCCTGTTCTTTGGGGCCGTGTCATGCTGTGGCTGTAGGAAACTGCACGAAGCTGTGTTCCTCCCGGGGGGGGACCTCGGAGCAACCTAACGCATTGTGACAGGTTCCCACACGTGGACTCCCCAGGTCACCTAAGGCCCACCTTTCTCAGCTCCCCAGGCCTGAAAGGGGAGCACTGCTCCGCTCATGAGCCTCACATATTCTAACACCTTTTATTTCAGTTTAAACGTCAAGTTTGTAACTAGCCACGTGAAGAGAGACCAGTCTGTGTGTATGTGGTGTGTTTTCTTGGAGGGAAAGGAGATGTTCAGGGAGTTCTTCCTGTCGCCCCCCCCCCCACAGGCCAAGGGAAGCGGCTGGGCCTGAGACCTCAGCCTTCCCCTGCCACACCATGTGGCCCTGGGTGATGGACCCCAGCTCGTGAGCCAATACCGTCGACTCTGGCTGTCATTCATCTCTGCTGTGGCTCACTGTGGCACCAACCCATTGCAGAGGCAGGGCAGCGGGAAAACAGCCTCCGTGCTCACAGACTGGCCCTCTGCCCTCTGGGAAGCCCTGCACTGCGGCAGGCCGGAGAGCTGGCTCCTGCCCGTGTCCAGGGTCACCTTGACCCCCACAGCCGTCAGACCCAGGCCAGCCTACCTCCGCACTTATGGTCTTTTTACCAAATCAGATTCAATATTTGTGATTAGAACTTAGTGGAAGCAAGTTGTTTTTTAAAAAAAGAAGAAGAAAGTCTTAGTGAAAATGGTTATAAAGATAAATAGGCATCTTTTTTTGTTTTGTTTTGTTTTTGCATTAATGTGCACTATCTAAATTTTGCAAGCGCTACTGGGAGCCGTCAACCAGCAGGAAGGTTATATTGATATTTGTAATTGTTACAGCAATAATTACCACCTACCAGTGAACGTGTCCCTTCCTGGGGGTTCCTGTGGACCAAACTGCCACTGGGCCTGGGCTGGAGGCTACACCACGTTCCAGGGCTGGCTCTGGGGGTTTAGGGCCCATATGAGCTTATTTTATGTGTTGTCGGTGCTGCACACAGGCTTGAATGGGAAAGGCCCATGTTGTGTTTCATGCGGAGTGGACAGTGGTGAGAGGTGTCCTCAGGTTGGCCTGGGGGGCAGTGGCAGGTGCTGGTGGTCACAGTAAGCCTCCAGCCTCAGGTCACGCTAAGGTGCTCAGGTGGTGGTAAGGCTCACTTATTCATTCAGCAAACGTTGAGCCCTACCTGGACCCCAGGACAGCAGGTTGGGTCCTCTGCCCTGTTCTTGGGGCCCCTAAGGTGTAGACTGGGGTTCTGGGGCTATTTTAGCAGGGGCCATTTGAGAAAATAAAAGGAGCCCTTTGCTGTTGTCATCCTTTCCCCTAAAGTCCCAAAGATGACAAGAGACACATAATAAACTTTTTTAAAAGGTGAGCCTCAAGGGATCGATACTAGAGGTGCCAAAGGTGTGAGTTCTGCCTTCCCTGTCTGGCCCAGGGTGACTCGCAGGCCAGCCTAGGGGGAGTGGCTGACTCTTGGGGCCCATGCATGTTTCCCCCCCAGGAGGGATGCGAGGAGGGGTGCTCTGTGAACCTGTGTGAAGCTGTTGGTCTGGTCTCCTGGACCTCCACCCTCCTGATACTCGCCTACGTCTGTGTGATCAGAGCCCCTCATTCGCCCTGTCATACTCCTGCTGGCACTTAAATCTTAACTCATTATACGGATTGCCCTTCACTCGTCGGAACGTGTGCTCCAGGCAGGCGTGAAATTGGAGGGAATGCCCGTTTTCCTGTAACAGGGAGACAGAGGCCCAGGAAACTGCATATGTCCAGTTGTCTGTGTCCCTGGGCCCAGCTGAGCAGGTAGGAAGGACCAAAACTGCCATCTGGGGAGTTTTTTTTTGACCTTCAGCTTTCTCCAGCCTTCTCCAGCTGGCTTGGTGAGCGTGGGGGCCGGGCTGCCTCCCCAGACCAGTAGCGGCAGCTGGTGGGACTCTGGGGCCGTGAGAGGAGTGCTGGTCTGGTCCAGCTGCCCCGGGAGCTCTCAGGCTGATTGCGGCTTCCTGCACTACTTCAGGGCCCCAGGATGTCCTAGATGCCAGGACTGTCTTATGTTGGTAACACCAGGGTCACTTAGAGGGACTCAGCAGACGAGGCTGAGCCTGGTGAGGGAGGCATCTCTAAGGATCCATCCACACATTGGTTTGGACTCTGCGTCTGAGGAGGAAGTGAGAACATGTTTGTTTCTGGAATCTTGACACCCTTGTTGTTTGCAGTAAATAGGAGTGTCACTCAGGTATCATGTGAGAAGCTCTTGCAAGGCAGTCAAGTCATGGAGATACGCATAAATGAAATTAAAAAGGCAAGGAATGGGCAGTTCACAAGAGGAAATACAGCTACTGAATATGTGGCCCAAAGTCCTTAGTTTTACTGGTAAATATACTGGTAGTCAAAGAAGTGGAAATTAAAACTTCAGTCAGAGGGAAGGAACAAGCCCCAGAAGGGGCCACCATCCAGGCACAGCTCCCTGCCCTGGGCCCGGGGAAGCCCCGCCTGGTCGGCGGGCCTTCCTCTGAGGACTGTCCCGAGGAACTAAACCGACACACAGACAGACTGCCATCCCCATGCCGGTGGTGTCCAGGGAGCAGAGATCCGGGAACCAGGCCTGGGAGCCGTTCAGCTGTACTCAGCAAGCCCGAGCTGGGTACCAAAGAACCAAGACCCCAGGGAGCAAGAGATCCCGGGCCTTCCGCAATTTGGGCGTATTCTGTCTACCCCTGCTGCTGCTACCCCTTTTAAGTTTATCTCCATATTCCTTGAGACCTGGGATGTGGTTAGACTGACATCTCTGAGGTGTAGGGTTACCGTGGTTACCACGAGGCCCAAGGAAATGCTTCTCGTCTCCCGGGACCTGCCAGGCAGGAGTGCTGTGTGGCCAGCGTCAGAGCAAAGTAGTCTGTGGGCAGCCGGCTTTGTCCTTGGACGCTCCAGCCTCAGCCTGGAGCAATCGCCAGGAGACCGTGAGCCTGGCAAGCTGCTGGAGGCCCTGCTCCCTAAAACCGGCAGTCTGGGGCGGAGCCTGAGGGCTCAGCTCTGAGTCCCCTACCTGCAGGGACTCTTGGCCCACCCTGCAGACCCCCACCAGGCCTGCCCACTGGGCCCAGCTCTTTCCTTGCTGAGGCGCAGCCCCTTCCAGTCCCTTCCTAGTTGCAGGAGAAGCTCCCAGGTGACAGCTGGATCCCCTACTCAGGAATCAGGCCTGGGGCCCCCATGCTGCCTCCTCCAGGCAGGAAACTGGCCAGCGTGGCGTGATGCGCTCCACACACCCACGCGTCTCTGCTCACTCAACTAGGGCCGGCATTGGTGCTGTCAGAGGGCAGGGACCTCCAGAGCCTCAGGTCGCGTCGCCAGTGTCTGGTATGCTGGGCAACGGGTGTCCACCCACCCAGCACCTGATTCTTGCGGCCAAGCATACTGAAGAGGCCGGAGCTGACTCCCCATGAACTTGAGAAGCACGGCTTAGCTGAGTCTCTGTGTTTTGACTTCCCACTCTGGGAGAGCAGCTGGAGACTTAAGGTTTCCCTTTCACAGGACTTGGTCTTCCAGATGCTCAGCTTAGCATCACCAGCCACCCGATCTCTCGTGTATCTGAGACAGCACGAGCTGTGGGAATTGTGCCTTTGAAACTGTTCGTCTTTGCCTTTAGGACATACCGGGAGCCCTGCGGGGCTGCCTCTGCCCTCCCAGGGCCCCCCAGGAAGAGCTGACTCCACCACCCCTTGGCTTAGTGAGACCACACTGTCTGAACTAGGGGAGACCTCTGCTGGCACTCGGCGGTGACAAGGCCCAGGGTTGGAAGCATGTGAAGCTCGGCAGGGAGGCTGCTACCGCTGTCCCCTGCTCCTGCCAGCTTTGTACCCGAGAGTTGCTCACCAGGATTAGCCAAAAATGACTGCACCCAGGGGTGGTTATGGTGTGTGGTTTGGGCTCTTCCTTTCTGCCCATTTCTAATCTCTGCTCTAGAGGTCTCCAAGCTGGGAATATCTGCTGACCAGGCCTCTAGCCCCACTTGCTGCCAGAGGGGGTTTGCGTGGCCTGCCCCGAGACCCTGAGCAGGGCTTAAGTCTGTGCCTTCTCGCTGCCTGCTCTGGAGGACATTCTACTGCCCAGCTCTGGGGACACAGGGCCACCGCCTATTCACACAGACCCAATTTGAGGGCAGGAGAGACTCATAAATCCATCACGAAGCACCATCCTGAGCATGGGCCTGCGGGAAGAGCATCCCGTGGGAGGGTGGGAACACCGGGGTCGCAGAGAGAGTGAGAAGGAGCATTCCCTATCCCAGGAAGGGCCATGTGGGGACTCAGGAGGCTATGGGCTCACTTGGGGCCCACAGGCGTGCTCCGCAGAGACTGAGATGCACATGCACCTGGCACTGCTGGAAAACGTGCACAGGCTTATTCTGTGAGATCCCGGGTTGTGTATGTCCCCTGTCTTCCCCTCAGGGTCCGATGCCTTCAGAGGCTGTGAGGCCCTGTCGCGCTGTGTCCGCAACTACGGCTACAGTGACCTTCGATCATGCTCTGCTGTGTCCACAAGGCATCCAGGCCCGAGGTGGGCTGGCGGGCTCCCCAGAGCCTGGCCCCTGCCGTGGGGAAGGGTTGAGATCACTGTCCAGCGATGGGGCGTGCATACTGCTGGGTCATCTCTACTTTTAGACTTTTTCTGTGGTCAGAGCCTTTAGAACTTTGTATTAAGAAAATGGAGAATGAATGAATTTCCAACTCAAATGTGACTTCATGGGGTTTTGCCTGTCTTCTTTGAATGGCTTGTAAGCTTTATTGTCAGGATCTAATCGTACAGTGGAAATATGGGTTGGCGTAGTCTCCTGAGCAAATTATCTTTGTCTGTGCTGGGTTATCAACCACATATCCAATTTGGCCCCTGGGTTTCAGATTGTTTACAAATTATAGGGACTTTTTTTTTCCTTTTCCATTTTTCTTTTTTGTCGTTTGAATATGTGAACTGCTTATATAATTAAAAAACCAAAATTGTATCACAGGACTTTAGAGAAGTCTTGTCCCCGCCTGCTTCCTCCACCCCTTTCCCTTCCTTTCTGTTCCTCCTCATCCTGCTTCCTCCTCTTGTCAACTCTGTGCAAGTAACGGTGTGGGGCTGCGTGCGTGTGTGCCTCGGGCGTCTGTGTGCGTGCGTGTGTGTGAGGCTGCAGAGGCCGACAGCCCCTCCACGCTGTTGTGCTTGATATTTTGATATATTCTTGACCCATGCCAAGTGGGCATGCCGAGAAGCATTCTGATTCAAGGGAGGAATCTCAGTGGGAACTGCTGAACGTCTTTGAGCCTTGCACTTTATTTCCTTCAGGTCGCATTCCAGAAACCAGAAGCCTGAATTTAGAGAAGGCTGGAGTACACACCAGCCCCACCAGTCAGAAGATCCTGGTCGATGCTCTGGAAACCACCTCCGTCCCCCACATTTATGCCATCGGAGATGTAGCAGAGGTACGGCCTGTACATACCACCTGGTGTCACTTCCCCGTGCCCCCACCCGAGCTGGGCCTCAGGGACCTGACGAGGCTCACAAAGGCTGTGGGCCAAACCCCAAGTACTACTGGTAGTCTCAAGTGCTGGGAAGGATTGGGCACCAGCCTCTGCTTACTCAAATGTTTCTGTGGGGGGTGGGGGGCTGAGGGGAGGCTTAAAAACGAAGAGCGCCATCAGCAAATCCCTCTTGTCTGCTCTGAGGGAGGGACATCTGTTTGCACACAACATGGGTCTCGACTTCCTGAAGGTGGGCTGGCGGTACAGAGCCCTAGAGATGCTCCTGGTGGGCCGATCCTTGGGGCTGTCTGGCCCTGTAGCCCTGAGCGTGACCTCCTCACCTCAGTTTACCCTCTCATCTGAGGATGGGTCAGTACTGTCCCTGACTGGGCTGTCAGATGGGGACACAGCCCCACTCACCAGGCCTGCCTGCTCCTCTCCTTGTGAGTCCCTGGCAGAAGCCCTGCCCCCCAGCCTGGGAGGCATCTGGTCCGCACCCCTCCCCTCTTCATGGCCCCATCATGGCTGGTCAGTCATGGGACCCCTGCTCCCCCGACCACCTTCCCAAAGCCCCTGGAGCAGTTGGCCTCTCCTATACATTTGCATCATGGCTTAAGGAAGTTGGCTCAGGTGGGGCCTTGGCCAAAGAAGCCTGAGAGATACACCAGGGCCCCCAGACCCCAGCAGGGCTCTTGCTGGCCAGTCCTGCCAGCATCATCAACGTGTTAGTCCTGGGGCTGCCATTACAAATCATCACAAGCTGGGTGGCTTAGATTGTTAGAACTGTATTCTTGCACATTCTGGAGGCCGGAAGTCTGTGTGGGCAGGGCTGGGCTACCTCCGAAGCCTCTAGGGGAGGACACGTCGTCATCCATCAGGCAGTGCAGACTTGGAGCTACAGCACTCTCTGCTGGTCTGTGTGTGTGTGTGTGTGTGTGTGTGTGTTTACACGCGCACGCATGTGTGTCCTTGTTTCTTTCTTCTTGGGATCCTCATTGGATTTAGGGCTCACCCTAAGTGACCGATCCTAAATGGTCTCAATTCTTTCCTTAATTACGTCTGCAAAGAGCCTCATCTCCAAACAAGGTCCCATTCTGAGGTTCCAGGCAGACATGAACTTGGGGGATGCCTTAAACCCGCTGTGATGTGTTCTAGCATCAGCCACTTTTCTGGGTTCTTTGCTGCAGGAACAGACAGAAGTCGTAGCTCTTATGGTGACACCCTGGTCGTAGTCACAGATTGATAAGTGAGTAAGTGAACTGTTTGAGGGAGATGTCAGAAGATGCTTAGTGTGGCGGTCAAGGGAAGACCTGAGGGAGGAGTAGAGCGAGCTAGAGGCCCAGGCCAGCCCAGTAAGGATGCTCGTGCCTGCCCCAGAGTGTAAGCACTGCCCTGCCCCCACTCACCCCAGAGCCCACTTTGGGAAATGCCTGGAGGTGGGAGAACCGGAATCTGTGGCAGGTGGGTCCCTGGGTGGGGCATCCCAGAGCTGAAGGAGCACAGGTGGCAGTTGTCCCCGTCCTTCCCTCAGCCTCTGCTGTAGCTTAAGATGGCTGGGTCTTCCGGAGAGCCTGACACACTCATGGAGACAGACCAGGGCAGGAGCCCATGCAAGGCTGGGCTTTCCCTTTGTTCTTGAGGGGCCAGCCTACCCATCTGGCACAGGCCCCTCTTGCAGAGACCTGACTCCATACAAACCCCTCCTGCAAGGACAACACGGCCCCTGCTGTGCCCATTGTACCAGACGGATCACTCCCTAGCTGTGCTCCGTGCTGGCACATGAACCACAGGGCTGCCCCTTGAGTCCCTCAGGCTGCCCGTGGACCCAGGCTCATGAAATGGTACATGAGGGGAAGCAGACCACCAAACGGAGACAGGACCCCGGGGACAGCTTGCTGGAGCGTGTGCTCAGAGCTCCAGCCCATCTTCCCACCAAGACCTTTCTGACTGTCCAATTGACCTGTTGGTGTGGACAGAAGTGAGTGGCTTCACGTGCCCCCTGGACCGGGCAGTGCTGTTGCTCACGTGATCTCCGATGGTAGGGACGTGGCATTCTCTGGTGGCCCCTCTGTGTTCATCCTGTGTGCTGCACTCCAAGATAGCACCCATGGTCCTGGGAGAGAGTGCCATGCAGATTATACCAGGCTTTCTGCGTACCCCAGGAGCTGAGTGCGAACATAGAGGAAACCATAGTATTTCAGACTGTTTTGCCAGAAATAGTACACACAAAGGCGGCATCTACTGAAATATTAAATCCACTGAGTTGGAAAGGTCCTTCAGGGCAGTCCAAAGAGTTAACACTAAACCAGTGGTCCGGTGTGCAGTGGGGAAGAGTCCCACAGGCGGGCGGGGCGGCCATTGTCTGGTGACATATTGTGCTGCGCGCATGGACGTTTCCGCACTTAGTCAGGCCCGGTGGAATGCACGGGCTGCTTTCACGAGTTTATCTCTGCGGATCTCTATTCATTTCTGGAATGTCAAACAACATCTGCATTTCCTGCTGCTGCAGAGGTGATTGGCAGCCGGTCCCAGGCCGACGCGTGTAGGAACATGGGGGGCTGTGCACCCCCCACCCCACCCCCCTGGCTCCTGGAGCGGGACACACCCTGCGACGGAGGGGCCTCCAGCAGCAAGGCATTCGGATTTGGGATTTGTAATGGACTGTGACGTGCAAGCCAAGCTGCATGTCAGGCACACACGAAATCCTTCTAGGGCCCGTTTTAGCCTGAATCCTGGTTACTACAGACAATTAAGTAGGAGCGGGTACTCCGAGCTCTGTCCTGAGGGCAGCTCTCCAAGGTCACCAACATGAAGAAGGGGTTCAGAGGGAAGCCACAAGTCAGGGTGGGTAGTGTGGCGGGGCTCACTGGCAGCTCACCTGCTCTTCCAGGGATGGGGGCCATAACCGCAGGTGGCTCCCCAGAGCAGGACAGGGAGAAGGAAGCAAGCAGGATAAGCAAACTGTCCCAGGGCCCTGCGCCCAGAGACAAACAGGCTTTGGAGGTTTTGGATGGGGAGAAGCTTCACTAGGAAGGCATGGGCGGCGGCAGGGGTCCTGTGGAGACTCCCCCAGACGTGCTGAAGTAACCCTGGGCTCCTCCCATGCATCAGGGGCGGCCTGAGCTGACACCCACGGCCATAATGGCAGGAAAGCTCCTGGCCCAACGGCTGTGTGGTCAGTCCTCAGACGTGATGGATTATGAAAACGTGAGTACCCTCTGCCCTTCAGTGAGCTGCATCCAGCCTGGAGACAGGGTAACTCTTGGTGCGGGGACGGGGTGGGGGGCGTGCATGAGCCTGTGTGCACGCTCACAGGCATGTGGACCTCTGTGTGTGCACGCACACACTCATGAGTAAGGTTTAGCTTTGTGGGAGTGGCCTCGCAACAAGCAAGGGTAGCTCCCCCACCCCCTCTGGCAGACTGCTAACTTACATGTCCGGGGACCTGGCCTGAGTGGGGATCTTCAGTGTTGGGTCCCCAGGCGTGTACCTCACTTGGGACTGGCTTTCCAGGTTCCCACCACCGTCTTCACCCCACTGGAGTACGGCTGTGTGGGGCTGTCGGAGGAGGAGGCTGTGGCTCGCCACGGAGAGGAGCACGTGGAGGTATGTTGGGGCTCCAAGGACAGAGGGCTGCCAGGACACAATGCCTGTGTGGCGCTCACACCCTGACGACAGCCCTTCCCCAACCCAGACCTGGCAGGCAAGCAGGAGCATTGGTGTCCCTGCTTCCTGGGGCCTGCAGTTTGTCAAAGTGGGGCGGGGGGCCCAGAGTGCTGGCCAAGATATGGCATGGAGGGACACTTGGGACAGGAGTGCTGGAGGACAGTCCCAGAAACCAGGGCAGCATTGGGCTGTGGCCCTTCACGGGGCATGTGTCTCCCTCTACCTGGAAAGGCTCCGACTCTCCCAACCTTCTCTTGCCATCGGCTTCTGCTCCCAGAGTCCTGCTGCCCCCACTCTACCACAGCACAGCTGTGGCTTCAGGTACCCCCACCTCCCTGCCACCCCGGTCTCTGTTCCTGATCTGCGATTCGTCCAGCTCTCACAGGCCCCCCAAAAACCCGGATTTAAGTACTCCCCCCGCAAAGGAAGACTGCCTCTTGAGTGTGCTCAGTCAGCTTGCCGTGGCCCTGGGGTGGCCCCTGAGG
The DNA here is from genome assembly GCF_011764305.1 of Mustela putorius furo. Taxonomy (NCBI): domain Eukaryota; kingdom Metazoa; phylum Chordata; class Mammalia; order Carnivora; family Mustelidae; genus Mustela; species Mustela putorius. Next base: position 4,594,627 of record NW_025422010.1, on the reverse strand, counting down.
GTACCCTAAGTGGCCTGGCAGGAGCGGGGAAGCCGGAAGCCTCCAGCATGACTTCATCTTGCTACTGCAGCAGCTTGCAACGGACCGGGAGAAACTAGCCCCTGTGTGGCCACCACCACAGGCCTCGTACCCTCTGGGAATGAGTCACTGGGTTCCAGGGCCTGCCCCTTGCCCCAGCGCCCCGGTCCCCTCCATCAACGGGCCAGGCCTGACAGGCCAGCCTTCCCCCCAGCACTTTATTTGCTATTTTTGTTTGATTCATCACAAGTACATGGGGACATATGTTCGTGGCATTCTATAATGTTGTTTTATGTTTCACAATGTTGAATGGCCAAATACGCTTTGTTTGTTTTCTTTTCAATTCTGTCTTAGTTAGAACAATATTCTCTGAAGTTCCATTAATTAATAATGGCTGTGCAGCACATGTGAGGGCCCTGCTCATTTTTTACTCAGCCGCAGCCCCGAACACGCTGTCGAGCCCTTCTTGGGTGCTGAAAGCCTCTGGCCGACAGCTCCGGTGTGGGCCAGGGGCCTCCCCAGGCCTGCCTCCCCCTCCTTGCTCAAGTGAAGGCCCAGCCAGCACTAGGGTACCCTTGGGAGGCCACAGAGCCACTGGGTGGGCTGAGCACCCCCTTCCACTGCCCATCATCACCCCATCTGCTCCTCAGCATCCACCTGGTGTGACGCTCTGAGACTCGGGCTCTGTGACAAGACATGGTGGGCTCCACTTAGCCAGTCTGGGGCCCACTCTGCTACTGTGGTCCGTGGGGGCCTTGGGTCTAGGTGGGAAAGGTTCTGTCTTGCAGACAGTGTGGCCCTGGCCAAAGGTTGGTTTTGTGTGGGAGTGAGAAGGGTGGTATTCACAGCCAACCCCACCATGTCCTTACCCCACCCACAACATGCAGGCCACGTGGGCAGTTCTGGGTCCCCACCCCATCCCTGCAGCCCAGGAAGCTATTGACTCTAGGAATTGGTATCTTGTCCCTTAGGTTTATCACGCGTATTATAAACCCTTAGAGTTCACAGTGGCTGAGCGGGATGCGTCCCAGTGTTACATAAAGGTGAGTGTCCTTGTGGGCCATGCCAGGAGGTGAGAGGCAGGGAAAGAGCTGGCACCCGGGGGTGGGGAAACTCCCTGCAACTGCCCATCCCCCCCGGGCAGGCCCGCCTGTGCAACCCCGGGGCCCTGTCACTAGCCAATCGGACCATTGATCATGTGGCTTTCAGATGGTGTGCTTGCGGAAGCCCCCACAGCTGGTACTGGGCCTGCACTTCCTTGGCCCCAACGCAGGCGAAGTTACTCAAGGATTTGCTCTAGGGATCAAGTAAGTGGGGAGGGATGTTAGCGTTGTGCACTGTTTTGGCGCCTGTGGCTCTTAAAGTTGGTGGCGCTGCAGTGGGAAGTCTGCGGCTGTGATGTTGCTCTTAGGTACCATCATCTGCATGCTTGGTAGACCATCTCCTCAGACACGGCAGCTCCCGTCACAAGAGAGGCAGCTTTCTTCTCCAGCCAGCTCTTAAGCCAGCCATACTGTGTCATTCTGTGGCCAGGCCACCTGGGGGGCCAGGGGAGAGGCCCGAATCCAGGGCCAGCGAGGGTGGGTCCCAGTTTGGGTCTTCTCTACTTAGAATGAACAGGGCTGGGGCCCTCCTTCACGGGGCCCAGCACACCTGCAGTCATGAGCAAGGTCCGCCCACTGCCCCAGGGCCGGCATGTGCTGTGCTTTGCGGGGTCCCGGGTTCCCAGGCTTGCCTGGCACTTTTGCTGCTGGAGGCTCTGGGTGGGAGTGGTTTGTCTGGGGGCAGAGGGGTGTGGGGCTGTCAGAGGCAGGAGGGTGGAAGGCAAAGTGGAGCTGAAGGAACAGAGAAGGGCTGCATGGGCCACCCCACCATGTGCTTGGGGCTTGGGGCTGTGGCCAAGATCTAGCCTCAGAGGCTGGTCTTAGGAGGTCTTAGGACAGGGTGAGAGGTCGAGGGGCAGGCCCCATCCAGGAAGACTGATGGGGGCTATGAGGGACTAGTCCAGACACCCCAGGGGCACCCCAGGCTTCCTGGCAGGTAACAGTAATAATTTTAGGACAGAGCCAATAGAGAATGTGAACGGGCCATTCACAGGTAAAGAAAGCTAAAATAAATAGTAGAAAGATGCTGTGCATTGTTTGGAATTTTTAATGTAATTAAAACACCAAGAAACCATTTTGGTCAGTGAGGGTTGAAAGGTTTGATACCGTCCAGTCTGGTGGTGATCATTTCCAGCACCTGCACTGTGGAGACACTGAAGGTTTGAGCAAATCAGGGGAGTGAGGGGACCCATGTTCAGAGATAGTCAGGAGGAGGGTGTGAACCGGACGCTCCCTCTGGGGGCCTTCTGCCCACAGTTTGAAACACACGCTTGTTCAAGTTGGGAACTCGCGCACCAGCTATTGCAACATGTGTGTATAGATGGAAGGAGGGCTGTTTGTGGCGGCCCCTTCTGCTGACAGTGGCAGCGCCCTGCGGGGAGTCCTCACTTACTGTGCCTCTGAGGAGGGGCCTGGTGCCCCGTGGGTGGTTGCCGCTGCAGGGGGAGGGGACGTGTGTGTGACAAGAGCTGGGTGCTGAGCAGAAGAGCGCCGTGAGCAGGACCAGGCCAGGTCGGCGCAGGGCTCATCAAAGTGGGCTCGACCTAGCTCACTGGAGCAGGTGGGGAGAGGGAGCAGGCCCACAGAAGGAGTATCTGGAGCCATGGACCCAGGTAGGTCTGCTCCTGGCGGGCTGGGAGCAGCAGGAAGCCTGGATGGAGCCGGTGAGGGGGCTGAGGGGAGTTGGGAGGTGGGGCTGCTTGGCATTTGCTGGGAGACACGTGGGAGACAGGTCCAGCAGAGGTGTGTGTGGGTGTTCCTGGCTGCTGGCTGGAGAAGAGGGTAGTGTCCAGGCCTGGGGAGCAACGAGGAGACTAGGACTTCCAGGGCCCTCCCATGTGCCATCTTCTGAGAGACGGGATGATGTGGACGTGCCACCCCGTGTGGACTCCTCTCCTGAACCCCTCCCCCGCCCCGCTGTGTGCAGGTGTGGGGCCTCCTATGCACAGGTGATGCGGACTGTGGGCATCCACCCCACCTGCGCTGAGGAGGTGGCCAAGCTGCGTATCTCCAAGCGCTCGGGCCTGGACCCCACCGTGACGGGCTGCTGAGGGTAAGCAGCCATCCCTGCCCAGACAAGGGCACGTGGCATGCCTGCAGCCCCCCACAGCCAGGTTCTTCGGAGGCTCACATCCAGGTACACAGCTGGGGCAGGCTCTGGGTTTAAGGCTGGAAGCATGGGGTGGGGGGCGGGGGGTGGAGGAAGTGTCGCTGTGACAGCTCTCTCCAGATACATGGGAGGCCACAGCCACCGTGCCAACCTCAGACATGGGAGCCCTGTGCCCCAACTACAGGAGCTGAAGAAACAGGGCTGGGAAGGAGGCCCTGTGAGGGCACCCCTCCCTCACAACAGGACACCCTCCCTCCCCAGACACTGGCCTGGCTGCCGCTTGTCCCCAAATGCAGGAAATGTCTTGAGGCTGGGCTCACACCCTAGTGGCCTGTCTTGGCGCTGGGGGGAAGCTGGGGGACACTGGGCTGACTGAGCTCAGTGGGCTGTTGGGTAGGAGAAGCAGGCCTCCCTTTCCAGCTTCACTCCATGCAGAGCTGCACTGGCTCGTTTCTCTGTCACCCAGAAGGTGGAGACGCTGCCTTGTGCATGGCAGTGGCCCACACATCTGGTTCTGTTAGAGCTTTGCAAAGTTTGGCCCAGCCGGACAGCAGGCAGAAGCCTTGGGGTCTGTTCACCCCAGCCCTCTTCTGAGGAGGAAGAAATTAGTGAGTTCCTCCCTGACCCCTGCCGAAAGGTTGCGTGTGGTCAGGACCTGTTCAGCTGGTCCTGTGAGACATTCTGCAAGCTCTAGCAGCCCCGCCTGGGGTGTCCCTTGTAGCTGTCGGCCTCTCCCAGGTTTGGGGTACTGAGGGCTGAAGTAGAGTATAGACAGAGCAGGGAGCACCCCACGAGACACCCTCAACCAGGCCTCAGGGCCTGAATGGCAGCTGAAGGTCCCATGGATTTGGGCACAGGCCTGGGGCTTCTCTTGGGGGCATCCTGGGCACCCACTGTCCTACAGCCTCCACAGCCAGGGCTGCCCTTGATACGGACAAATGAAGGGCATCTTGAAGAAACTTCTCATCAGAACATCGTACCTAACAGAGCTGTTTTGTAAAGAGCCAGCTGTGTTTTTATGATTTCAAAATATTTTTTAATAGTGTAGCGTTCCCTGCGACGCATCAGGCTGGTGAGGGCAGGGGCTCTCTCTGGGGCCCATGTCTCACCTGTCCGCAGAGACTCCTTCTGTGTGTGGGCACGGGAGACATGGCCAGGCCAATGCAGGGATGGCGTGACTCTCCCATGCTGAGCACCGCCCCCCCCTCTTGTAGGACACCAGAGGCTGAGCCCAGGCAAGCCTCACCCCTGGAGAGCCCCGGAGGTCGTCGGCGTGGGTGGCCTCTGGACGGACTGCCCACGTGCCCCGCAGGGATGGCTCCAGGGCTCGTCAGCCCCTGCACCTCGCGCACCCTCCTGCCCAGGCCAGCCCCACCAGCCCCCAATGCCAGAAGATGACGGTGTGTGCAGAAACCCACCCTGTGGGCTGCCCACATCTGAGCTCCCCACCTGGTATTTCTGGAGTATAAATAAAGAGGGTGTTTTTCTGAAGTGTGCCCCTATCTGTGCTGTCCCTAATGCACCCCCAGGACGGCCCGGGTTGGGGTGGGGCCTGGCCGCCCCAGGCCTGTCACACACAAACCTATTCTCCTCCCCTCACAGTTGTCAGTCAGGGCACCGCTCTTGAGCTGTCCGCATGCCCCACGACCCCTGCAGCCACACCTCAGAAGACCCTGACCCTTTCTCCCAGGCACAGGGAACAGAGCCAGCACCACCCCCCCCCCGCCCCCTCTGCAGGGTCTACCTGCGCCTCACAGCAAAGCAGACACTCAGCAGGGGTGGGGAAGCCGCTGGCTTTGTTCCAGAGCTACTTGCCAGTGTTGTGGCCCGGTGACAGGAGCTGGCAGGGCTGTTGGAGGCTTTCTGTCCCTCGAACGTCAGGCACCTCATTACATTTCCACCGTGGCTCTCCCAGCCGGCGTGTCTGCTGCTGCGCTCGGGCTAATCCTGCCCATTGGGGCTTGACGGGCCCCAGGAGCGCCCTTCGGCACCCGGCCGCACCTGTCAGTCACTGCAGAGAGACAGCGCTGACAGTGAGGGGCAGGGCCATGCATTGTGCTGGGGCTTTAACGGTGGTTAATCTCGTGTCTTCCTTAAGAAAACATCACTTAGTCTGCCCGCCCGGGAGCCCTGGATGGGACCCTGCTTGTCAGGGAACAAAGGAATGTCTTTGCACCTGATGGGCCTACGGGAGCCTCAGACGCTTGCTCGCCTGGTGCGAAGCGTGTGCAGGAGCTCTCAGACACCCAGTGAAGACGCCAAGTGCAGGGCTGGGCCAGCACCCTCCTGACAAGTGCAGCGTGAGACCAGCCGTGTCCCATTTAACGCACGGTTGGCGGCCACGCCCCTGCCTTGGAAGGTGTAGCTCACACTCCCCTCTGTGCGGGGGGAGGGGGGGGTGTTCCCTTGCCTAGCAGGCACTGGGAGAGGTCTGCAGAGGTCAGCTAAAACAGCTGAGCTGCTGGGGGCGGCAGGGCAGGAGGGGGCCCCTGGAGCTGGGCCGTGCCCCTGCCGTGGGACAAACATGGAGCTTGAAATGGCTCCGCTGCTTTTCTGGATGGCAGAAACGATGCAGCCCGTGGGGGAGCTCTCAGCATACACCAGACAGTCTCTGGTGCTAGGACTTGCCACCTCCCTGCCCACCCCACTAGTCAGCCAGAGGGCCAGCCAGCCTTTTGTCTGTGGTGCCATAAACCCCATCCCCCCAGCACCACCAGTGGTTTTCTCCATGCACCCTCTCCCTCAGGACGGGCTCTGCTCTGGCACACCTGCTGAGTCCATAACAACCACTCTCACGCTGTGTCTGGCGAGGTCATCCAGCCTGTGCCTTCCCCTAGCACAGAAAGAAGCGTCTATGGTGCTGGCCCCGCCAGCCTCACTGTCCAATCATGGGAGGACTTGGGACAGCCCTTGTCAGGGATGCTGCCTGTGTGGTCCTGAGGCTTCACAGCCCCCGCCTCAGGCCCACTGACTCACTGGGCATGGCAGCTCTTGCCTTCCTGGTAAACTGTGGGTAGAGGCCTGGCCCGGTTCACAAACAGTGGGCATTCCCAGCGAAGGCATGCCACAGAAGGTCATCACCTGGGCCACCTTTGGGGACATATCCTGCATCAGCTTATGCCTGCCTGGCTGTGAGGTTTGGAACCCAGGGTGCCCTACATGCCCCCACTGCTCTGGTGAGGCCTAGCAGTCCAGGGTCCCCTGCCCAGCATTCAGGCAGGTCATGCACTGGGGTCTCCAGTCTGAGTTAAGAGCATGGGGGAACTGGGCGATGTGTTGGGCGATCATCGTTTCTGTTCTGCACATCCCAGGGACTGTCCAGGTCCAGACTCACCGTGTGGCCCAAGACCCTGGGCACACCCCTGCCCTGTCCTGCCTCCTCCCAAGGAACTCAGGGAGGGGACAAAGTGGCACGGGCCAGGTGTTCTCCACCTGGCTCTGGGGCTACCTTCCCACCACCTTTGCCTGTTTTTATGGTGCAATGAAAATATGATTTTAATTTCTCAGATTGTTCGTGTAACCTATAATTAGCCCAGCAATGCCCTGCATGCTTCTACTTATGGCTCCAGATTTCGCAATGATGTTGCTTAGGGGGTGGGGGGAGTGCTGCTGCTCAGGGGCCAAGCTACCCCTTCCCTTGCCTCTGCCTCTGCTGCAAAACAGAGCAGGTCACCCTCTGGTCACCCACCGTCCCCCTCCTTCTAGCCCCATGAGGCTCTGTCTCTAAAGGTCCTGAGGTCCCCAGAAAGGTGGGGGTACAGAGAAGGGGTGACAAGTTACTATGGAGGGCTGGACCAGGAGCAAAGGGGCTCAGCAAGCAAGGAGCAGGTTGGGCCTGAGGAGGACATCTAGGGCTGATGGGGGGCTGCAAGAAGGGGGATCAGCCCACAGAAGGTGGCCCAGATGCTCAGTCTGCAGGTCTCCAAACCTGGTCGCTGGTGCCCACCATGCCCCCCATATCCCACGGCTCTGCTGGGACCGTCAGCTTTTTTGGGTAGCCATCAGGGAACTCTCCCTATACATGCCTCAGCCGTGTTCGCATGTGGCCGGGGTGTCCTGGCTGGGGAGGCGACCACGGTGCCCAGCCAGGGGCCCTCACAGATGGAGTTGCCCCATGAGAAACAGCTTGGCATCAGATGGTGCCTGTGGTTTGGGGTGTCTGTGTTTGTGGCCTTAGGTCTGGGCTTGCCCCTGAGGTCCCTGGGGTGGCTCATCTCCCACTCCCGCAGTGTCTCGGCCACATGCCTCATCTCACCGGGCTCAGGCAGCAGCACCAAGGTGTAGGCTGGGCTCTGTGCCATGGACCATGCCCCAGCCTGAAGCGGGCCCCAGGGGCAGGGCTGAGAACCTTGCCCCTGGCTCTACATGCAGAGCTGTTGGGAGCTACGCAGGTTGTCTGGGACCCTGTAAAACATGACACCCAAGTTAGCCAGGCAGTGTGCTCACTGGAAGCTGTGCCATTTTCAGAGACTTAGGGCCACCAGGCCCTGTCACTGAACCCTCCAGACCCTGTTCAGGCTTCAGGTGCCCAGACCATTCTGGTCTGGGGGCTCCTTTGCAGCGTGGGCTTATAGAATGCACAGGAAGCCCACATGTAGGCATCTAGTTCTTCCAAATATGCCATGTGAGGCTCCCTGGTGCTGGGCTGATGGTTGGGGTCTGGGCCAAGGTGGGGGCCGGGCTGCCAGTGGCCATTCCTATCTCCCCAAGCTGGCACACTCCGATCCAGCCAAGTCTTCCATGTCCCAGACTTTTCTCACCCATCTCTGTGTCCCTCTGGGAGCCACTCCTTTACCTCTCTCCACTCTGAGTGGTCCCTGAGTGCCCCTGGTCTGGGCCACGGCCTTGTCTTTGTCCTGCCTAGCCTGACTAAGCCTGCCCTGGTCTCCATCCACCAAACTTCTTCCTCATCAGTGCCCACTGCTCCCACTCAACCCACCATGGGTCCTTGTCAGGGTGTATACAGGGGACACTGTGGGCTGGTCACTGCCAGAGACAGGTCGCCCGTGCCCCAGCCCCCAGGTGAGCAAGCAGCAGTAGGGTGTTCTCTTTCTGAACCAATTCTTGACCCAGATGGTGGGGGTACTTGCATACTTGGCACTATCTGGGGCCTAAGCTGGGCCTGGCTCCTCAGGGTGGAGGGTGCCCAGCCTCAGAAGCAGATGCTTGCTTCTGGCCTCAAACTCACAAGCTGTGGATCTTTGGCTTGACAAGGGGCTATGGCTTTGCCCTCACTTCAGGCCAAGTCATACTGTGGAAGAGACAAGAATCAGAGAGCACAGGACCAGGTGTCCCTCCAGTGGAGCCACACATGGGCCTGAGCCCTGCCAGCCTTTAGCCTCACACCACTAGGGGCCCCACTGCTCGTCCACCCAGGGCCCTGATCCCTATACCTTTGCCTTCCATTCTGCTGACAGGCCACCTGGCATGAGAGCTGGCCAACTGACACCAGAGGTTTCTCCTGCTCCTGCTCCTGCTCCAGGGTCTGTCCTAGAACCCCATGCCACAGCCCCAAGCCCTCTTGGTGGGGTCACCAGCACTAAAGACCTCTGAGGACTCCAGGCTGAGAAAGTGGCCCTTGTAGCCTTTGTAGGCAGCCCTTTACACCCCCGTCCTTGTTTCTTCCTTCCCCGGCCGCCATCTTAGACCTGGGCTTTCTGGCTGGCTACTGAGTGGCCCTGGGAGCCGCCTTAGGCCTGTCTGATACCTGGCAGGGGCATCAATAAATAAGTAGAGATATGCCCTGGATGCCTCCCTCCTGGAGCAGGGTGGGGCGGGGACGAGATGGCATGGGACCCCGGCTCTGCCCACCACAGGTCACTCTGTACCACCAGGCTGAGGGAGGTGTTTGACGTTCCACATGAATGGCTTCTCTGCTGGGTTTTTTCACAGGGGTGGGTGTGGGTGGGGGGGTTCCTTCCCCCAAATTGTGCACACACCAGCTCTGTGCTGGTCACTACCCAGGCTGGGCATCCCAGCTCCAAACGGGCTGGACTGTGGGGGGAGCCAAGCTGCCGGGGACCCCCCTCAGACAAGCTGGTGAAGGAGGGAGGTGCACAGGTACCTTTGGAGGGGGCAGGTTCAGCCACAGCCTGTGGAGATCACTAGGCAGGAAGTGTGGTGATTAATTGGGAGAAAGAGACATCAGTTCACACGTACAGGCCAGGTCACGTCTGTGAGTGTGGAAGGATCTGTGCCCAGCACTCCTTGGGTCTCACATCAAGCAGCAGGGCTTGTCTCCCTGCCCTGCCTCCATGACTGGTGTCACCACTTCCTGTTTCTAGACCACCCCCCCCATACTAGCTCTGGATCTCTGAGGCAGCCCTGGGAGGAAGGAGATCAGACCTGGGGACTGTTTCACAGATGCTGCTTCTGGCTCCCCCCTGAAGAACCCCTTTGAGCAGGACTGACCCACCATCCTGTCCCCCCAGTCTCGCCCCTCCCCGACCGGCCAGCCCTTGCTGCACAGCACAGCCTCCACTGAGCTCTCGGGTTACTGGTCTCACCACCCGAGGGCTCTGGGAGCCCTGCGTGGCCTGGTGCCTGGCCAAGCACCTGTGCCTTCGAGGGCAGTGAAGGGGCTGTGGCGTCAGCCTATGGGGCCCAGCAAAGCATCTTAGAGTTGAGACCGCCTAATCCCAGCCCTGATGTGCTTTACGGTGCTTGGGTTTCCCTAATCCTGAAACCCAAGCCAGGGTCCCAGCAGCCAGTCCAGAGCCATCGGAGCAGGCAGCAAGAGGACCCCCTCCCATGGGCCCGCTGGGTTTGGAGATGACCCCCTAGGACAGGGCAGAGAGCTGGTGCTTATGAGTGAAAATCCGACCCTGATGAACCCCAGAGGAGCTCAGGAAACAGCACAGCCCTCTGTTGCCTGGCTGGTCATGTCCCGGCCTCTTCCCAGGCAGAAAATCCAAAGGCAGCGGCAACAACAGGAGGGACTGGCAAGGCAGACCCAGCTCAAGCCCTCTTTGCTCTTGGCCTCTCGAGTTTCACAGGACAGTGATCCGGCCTTGTGGTTCCACAAAATTAAACTGTTTTTTTTTTCCTAATAAAATTGGGATATTTGGCTTATAACTGATGATCAAATAACACCAAATCCTTGGGAATGACGTGGGACCATAAACAAGAGATGGTGTGACCTTGTTACATAGCAGTGGGGGGTCACTGGAGAGCCAGCTGGACCCAGCTCCCTGCCTTCACCACTGGCCACTCACCCAACTAGGGCTCCCAGGCACTGGGCACCAGGCTTATGGGTGTGAACATCCCAGCAGAAGGCACCCCACCATCTCTCTTTTTATAGCTTTATTAGTGAGGCACACAGGCCACGTTTGGTGAGAACAGCTAATGGTGCCTCGTGGTCTTTAGCATCTTTGAAGAATTTTCATACCCATAAATTTCCCCAAGCAGATGTAATTAGCTCCTCAGCTACCAGGGTCAAGATATGGGACTGAATGTGGGGAGATCAAAGCAATGTCCAGATGTGTTTTCTTGGGGCCTCCCACTTGGTGAGTGAGACCGATGCCTAGACCCCCCAGAAGTCCCCATGGGGTGCAATGGTGCAGCCGGGGCACAGGCCTGCCGCCATCCTCCCCGCGGAGGCCTCAGCGCCAGGGCCCCACCAAGGGAGAGGGTGGATAGGAGGCGAGACCTCCTCACAGCTTCAATGGCTCATTGTTCTGCCCTGAGTGGCTGGAATTGGGCCGGGTGATTAGAATAATAAAGTCCTAACAATCAGCCAGTGGTTGGGTTTCCATAGCTTAGGGAGTATTTGATTTTCAAAGTCTTTGGCAGGGGAGATGGTGTATAAATGGAGTGTGTTGTTCACATCAGCCTGTTCTTTGGAAGTCAGGGTCCCATCCAGCACCTTACTGCTCTCAAAAAGATGCTTACCTGTCAGCTCCGCAGTGCTCAGGCACGTCAGCACGGGAAGCTGCACCAGGAGGCCCAGGCACGGCATGAGTGAGTCCTGCCTTCACAGGCTCAGACAAGCCCTGACCCCCAGCGCAGCCTCTGAGGTCTGCCATAAGACCAGACACCCACCACCGTGGAGGCACTCAGTGGGTTGGGGGCTCATCTTACTCGTGCCTTGTACCTTCTCCCACAACACTTTAAGCCTTTGCCCATGCTGTCCCCTTAGCCCCAAACTGGGCCTCCACCATCCTGTCCTGTCTGACTTCCCTTCCTTGGTTAAGATTCAGTGCAAGGATCCCCCTCCAGGAAGCCTTCCCTGATATCCAGCAAGGGACCTGCCGAGGGCTCCCACAGAATGGAGTTTCCCTCTCAGATGAGCCACCCTCATTCACGTCTTTGTCCCCAGCATAATGCCTTGTACATAATAGGTGCTCAAAATATGGCTGCCAAATAAACATTGGCATGAAATCTTCGTGTTTTCCATACCAAAATTTCCATGATGTGCCACTCTGCAAGGTCTGAGGGCTGTGCTCTCGCCACACACTATGCATCCTTGGAAAAGGGGTAATGGCTTAGAACCCAACCCAACTTCCTTCAGCTTGCCGCCTCCTGGTTCTGACATGCCAGGGCCACATGAGGTGAGTGGAACACGAGATTTGCTTCAAGCATTTCATAAGGCACCGTGTGTCTTCACCACAAAGGCAGGCACAGCAAGATCGGTGCCTATAAAGTAAGTGTAAGATGGGGCCGGTCTGAGTAATGACTGAGCAGCTTACCCAGGGCTAACTTTCCTGAGTTAGTAATGGCCAATTCTAGATGAAATAGAAAGGGCTCAGTCGGTTAAGTGTCTGCTTCCCTTCAGGTCATGATCCCAGGGTCCTGGGATTGAGCCCCGCATTGGGCTCCCTTCTCCCTTCTCCCTCTGCCTGTTGCTCTGCCTGATTGTGTTCTCTCTTCTCTGTCAAATATATAAATAAAATATTTTTAAAAAATAGAAAAGATAACTATTTGAAGGCACTAAAGAACAAGTAAATAAAAGTAGTGGAAACTAGAGGGAATCCAACCTTTGAAAGGAGAGAAATGTCCTGGGTGAGATCCGCATTTGTACTGCTTTTCCCCTAAGGACCCTCTGCATGACATGGCATGGGTGACTGAAATGTGAGCAGAAAGCTGTAATCCTTTTGGCTCGATGTTCCAGAGAACAGAGTTTAGGTCAGTCAGAGCATTTGGAAATGAGGAAGAAAGTCCCCGAAAATGTGCATGTAAATCCTTGGTTGACTCCTGGACTGCCCTTGTATGAATGAAACTCAAGGGGTCTCGTAGGAAGATAACAATGGACAGATATTTCGGCTCTTGCCTACCACAAAGGAGAGAGAGTGCGGATCTCAAGACCTGCCAAGGTGCGGAGACTGTGCAAACACCACGGCTTCTCCATTGAAACCACTGGAAGTCCATGCCTTAGGAGAAAAAAATTATGTTCCAGGATGAAAGGATTTGTGAAATGAGGACCAAGGACAGAACTACAACAGACCTACCCTCGCAAATATAAAAGTAAGCTTCCGAAACTTTAAAATGAAACAAAAACAAGTTAACATGCTTCAGAAGAAAATCCAAAGCCTCTACCAAGTGCCATTTATAACGTCCAAAATGCAATAAAAAAGTACTAGATGGGTAAGAAACATGAAAATGTGATTTTTAGCCAAGAAAAAACAGCAGCTAAGAGAAAGCATCCCTAAGTCAATTCATTCTATTTTATTTTATTTTACTTTTAAGATTTTATTTATTTATCAGGGGGGGGTGGAGAGAGCGAGCACAGGCAGACAGAATGGCAGGCAGAGGCAGAGGGAGAAGCAGGCTCCCTGCTGAGCAAGGAGCCCGATGTGGGACTCGATCCCAGGACGCTGGGATCATGACCTGAGCCGAAGGCAGCTGCTTAACCAACTGAGCCACCCAGGCGTCCCAATTCATTCTATTTTAAAACAGGTATTATAAATATGTTTAAGTACTCAAAGGAGAAAAAAATAAAAGGGTCGCAATGAATGAACAGAAGGAATTTCAGCAGAGAAATGGTAACTGCAAAAGAGAACCAAACAAATTCTAGAGCTGAAAAGTACAACAAATAGAATGTAATTGGATGGACTTTAAGTGACCGTAGGATGAGATTGGAGATGACTTCTGCTCAGGTCATGATCCTGGGATCCTGGGGTCCTGGAATCAAGTCCTGCATAGGGCTCCTTGCTCAGGGAGGAACCTGCTTCTCCCCCTGCTTGTGCTCTCTGCCCCCTGCCCCAACATATAAATAAAAATCTTAAAAAAAAAAAAAGAGAGAGAGAGAGAATGACGATACAAGAAATACAGACCAGAGGGACCATACTAGGGGCTAATGTAATTGTGGCTCAGAAGGAGAAAAAGAATAAGAATGGGGCAGAAAAAAAATCTGAAAAAGCAAGAACCAAAAATTTAATGAATTTTGGATCAACTTACATATGTAAAAATATCAGCAAATCCCAAGCAGTATAAAAATGAAGAAAACACGAAGGCATATCTTGGTCAAACTCTTGAAAACCAAAGATAAAGGGAAAATCCTGAAAGATGCCAGAGGAATAAGGACACATCACATTTCTGGCATCAGAAAAACATGGAGATTGGAAGCAATGGAACAAAATTTATGTGTGAAAAAAAAATAAAGCCAACTCAGAAAATCTATGTGCAAAGACAATATTCAAAAATGAGGGAGAATGGAAGGTATTTAAATGATGGCTGAAATAATTCCTCAGCTGACACACACCGCAAAAAAATGCAATAGGAGTTTCTTCAGGCCAAAGGGAAATTGCACCAGATGGAAGCTCAGATTGACTGAGAGCAAAAAAGAGTACTGGATATGGGAAATATGTAGGTCAATTGGGAATAAAAGTTGGTGCAGCCACTCTGGAAAACAGTATAGTGGTTCCTCAAGAAGCTAAAAATAGAGCTACCCTATGACCCAGCAATTGCACTACTGGGTGTTTACCCCAAAGATACAGATGCAGTGAAAAGAAAGGGCACATGCACCCCAATGTTTATAGCAGCAATGTCCACAATAGCCAAACTGTGGAGGAGCTGAGATGCCCTTCAAAAGATGAATGGATAAAGAAGATGTGGTCCTTGGGGCTCCTCGGTGGCTCAGTGGATTAAAGCCTCTGCCTTCGGCTCGGGTCATGATCTTGGGGTCCTGGGATTGAAACCCACATCAGGCTCTCTGCTCAGCAGGGAACCTGCTCCCCCCACCCTCTGCCTGCCTCTCTGCTTACTTGTGATCTCTGTCTGTCAAATAAATAAAATCTTTAAAAATTAAAAAAAAAAAATAAAAGATGTGTTCCATATTTACAATGGAGTATTACTTAGCCATCAGAAAGGATAAATATCCACCATTTGGATCGACATGGATGGGACTGGAGGGGATTATGCTGAGTGAAATAAGTCAAGCAGAGGAAGACAATTATCATATGGTTTCACTCATACGTGGAACATAAGGAATAGTACGGAAGACCATGGGGAAGGGAGGGAAAACTGAAGAGGGGGAGATCAGAGGGTAGGATACAAACCATGAGAGACTCTTGACTCTGGGAATCAAGCTGAGGGTTGCAGAAGGGGAGGTGAGTAGGGAGATAGGGCACCTGGGTGATAGGAATTAAAGAGGCCACGTGATGTCATGAGCACTGGATGTTATACGCAACTGATGAATTATTGAGCACTATATCTGAAACTAATGATGTACTATATGTTGGCTAATTGGTTTTAAATTTAAAGAATAACTAAATATAATAAAACTTTAGAAATGCTATTTTCTTAAAAAAATTAAAATAAAATTCTATTTTCTTCCTTCTCTTATTTTCTTTAAAAGGGACTGATTACTTAAAACAAAGATTGTAACCATGTATGACTGGGTTCATATGAATGGAAAATGTAACAATAGCAAAAAGATGGTTGCAGGGCGCCTGGGTAGCTCAGTGGGTTAAGCCGCTGCCTTCGGCTCAGGTCATGATCTCAGGGTCCTGGGATCGAGTCCCGCATCCGGCTCTCTGCTCAGCAGGGAGCCTGCTTCCTCCTCTCTCTGCCTGCCTCTCTGCCTCCTTGTGATCTCTCTCTGTCAAATAAATAAATAAAATCTTTAAAAAAAAAAAAAGATGGTTGCAAATTGGCTTATATGGCTGCAATGTTCTTATACTTAATGGGAAGTGAAGTGGTACAATATCTACTCTAAGTAGATTATAGTAAATTAAAGATGCATCTCCTAGAACAACCACTGAAAACAATACAAAGAGGTACAACTAGGGGCGCCTGGGTGGCTCAGTCATTAAGCATCTGCCTTCAACTCAGGTCATTATCCCAGGGTCCTGGGATCAAGCCCTGCGTTGGGTTCCCTTCTTGGCAGGAAGCCTGCTTCTCCCTCTCCCACTCCCCCTGCTTGTGTTCCCTCTCTCGCTGTGTCTCTCTCTGTCAAATAAATAAATAAAATCTTAAAAAAAAAAAGAGGTACAACTAAAAAACCAATAGAGTAGTTAAAATGAAATACTAAAAAAACCTCGATAAGCCCAAAAGAAGGGAGAAAAGGAGGAACAGAAAAAAAGAAGGAAAGGAAGAAAAGATGGGACAAATAGAGAACAAATAGGAAAATGGTGGCCTTAAACCTCATCAAACCTAATTAATATTAATAATTACATAAATACATGGATTAAACTCTCTAAGTAAAAAGCAGAGATTAACATATTTGATTTAAAAAAGCAAGATCGGGGCGCCTGGTGGCTCAGTGTGTTAAAACCTCTGCCTTCAGCTCAGATCATGATCTCAGGTTCCTGGGATCAAGCCCCCAGTCAGGTTCTCTGCTCAGTGGGGAGCCTGCTTCCTCCTCCTCTCTCTCTCTTTGCCTGCCTCTCTACCTACTTGTGATCTCTGTCAAATAAATAAATAATAAAAGAGTAAAATCCAACTATATGTTGTCTACCTTTAGGTAAACAGACAGATCCAAGCTGAAAATAAACAGATAGAAAGAGATACACAATCCAAAAGTTAAACATTAGAAAGCTGATATGTCAGGGTGTCTGGGTGGCTCAGTTGGTTAAGCATCTGCCTTCAGCTCAGGTTGTAGTCCCCGGGTTCCGGGATGGAGTCCCGAGCTGGGCTCCCTGGGAGCCTAGGCTTCTCCCTCTCCCTCTATCTCTGCCCCCACCCCCTTCTTGCACTTTTGCTTTCAAGCTATCTCAAGTAAATAAAACCTTAAAAAAAAGAAAAAGGAAAAAAAAGAAAGCTGATGTGGCAATATTAATATCAAACAACATCGACTGCAAGAGAAGGGATTTTACCAAAGATGGGCGGGGTCATTTCATAGTAATAAAAGGCTCAATTCATCAGGAAAGGATAACAATCATAAATGTGTATGCACTTAATAACAGAATGGCAGAATTACAATGAGAAATGGATGAATCCTAATCACATTTAGAGATTTTAACATCTGTTTCTAGCAATTGACACAACTAGAGATACTTCAGGGGAGCAGAACAATATTATCAAGCACTGAAACCTAACTGATATTTATAGAACACTATGCCCAACAACTGCAGAATAAACAGTCCCCAACAGAAAGCCACTTTATTTTCTCCTGTACTCTAAAGTGTAGCTTTTCAGTTTGAGCTTTATTAAAAACTTTAACAACATATATAATTTACATGTGATAGACTGCACCCATTTAAAGTGAACAATTTGATCCTGTGTTGATAGATGTATATTCTCAAGAAACCGTCCCAACAATTGAGATATAGAAATCCCACCCCCCCCCCCAAATATTTCCTTGTTCCCCTTTCTACTTTTTCAGGCTCCAGGACACCATTGATCAGCTTTCTGTCACTATTGATTAGGTTACATTTTCTATAAAAGGAGTCATAGAGTATATGTTCTTCTGCATCAGATTTCTTTCTTTCTTTCTTTTTTTAAGATTTTTTATGTGTTTGACAGAGAGAAACACAGTGAGAGAGGGAACACAAGCAGGGGGAATGGGAGAGGGATAAGCAGGCTTCCTGCCAAGCAGGGAGCCTGATGCAGGGCTCAATCCCAGGACCCTGGGATCATGACCTAAGCTGAAGACAGATGCCCAACGACTGAGCCACCCAGGTGCCCTTGTATCAGATTTCTTTTACTCAGTTGTATATCAGTAGCTGGTTCTTTTTTTTTCTTGATGAGTGTGTTCCATAGTACAGATGTACCACATTTTGTTTATTCACTTACCTCTTGGTGGATAGTTAGGTCATTATTGTCTATTATTAGTGAAGCTGCAATGAATATTAATGAACAATTGTTTGTGTGCATGTATGTTTTCATTTCTCTTGGAAATGCATCTAGGAGTGAAATGGCTAGGATCTATGGTAGGTATATGTTTAACATTACAAGAACACCGAAGAGTTTTCTGAAGCGATTGTACTAGATTCCCACCATCATTCTTCACATTTGTTTTATTCTTCACATTCTTTGCTCATACCCATGGAACTTTCACCAAGGAGGCTACACACTGAGAGAAAACCACATAAAAAAAAAATCACAGAGGGTGCTTGGGTGGCTCAGTGGGTTAAGCTGTTGCCTTCGGCTCAGGTCATGATCTCAGGGTCCTGGGATGGAGTCCTGCATCGGGCTCTCTGCTCAGCAGGGAGCCTGCTTCCTCCTCTCTCTCTGTCAAATAAATAAATAAAATCTTTAAAAAAAAATCACAGAAAGATATCTTGAAAATCCCTCAAATATTTAGAAATTAAACAACATACTTCTAAATAACCTAGGGATAAAAGGACTCAAAAGAGATATTGGAAAATATTTTGAACTGACAATAATAAAAACATAACACTTCATTGTTTCTGGGATGCAGCCAATGAAGGGACAAGAAGCAAATGTATAGCTTTAAAACATTTGTGTTAAAAAGAAAAAAATACTCGTGTCAAAAAGAAAACTACTTGTATTTAAAAATACTTGTGTTTATGATCTCTGATCACACAACATCCTGAAGAAAGCAGAAGAGCAAATTCAGATCATGGGAAAGAAGATGGAAAAAGTAAATATAAAAGTAGAAATCAGTAACATAGAAAACAAATGATGGTCAATAAAATTAAATATTGGTTATTAACAAAATTACCATTATCAGGAATGAAAGAAAAGAAGAAACATTGTTAAAGAGTCTACAGGCATTAAAAAGATAATAAGGCAATGGAGCTCCTGGGCAGCTCAGTTGATTAAGCATCTGATTTCAGCTTAGGTCGTGATCTCAGAGTCCTGGGATCTAGCCCCATGTCAGGCTGCCTGCTCAGTGGAGAAATTGCTTCTCTCTCCTGCTTTCCCTCTGCCTCTCCCCACCACTCATGCTCTCTCTTAAATAAATAAAATATTTTTTTAAAAAATAAAGATTTTGGGGCGCCTGGGTGGCTCAGTGGGTTAAGCCGCTGCCTTCGGCTCAGGTCATGATCTCAGGGTCCTGGGATCGAGTCCCACATCGGGCTCTCTGCTCAGCAGGGGGCCTGCTTCCCTTCCTCTCTCTGTGATCCCTTCCCTTCCTCTCTAAAAAAAAAAAATAAATAAAGATTTTATTTGTTTAAGAGAGAGAGAGCACAAGTGGTATGGGGGCAGAAGGAGAGGGAGGAACAGACACCCAGCTGAGCAGGGAGCCTGACAAAGGGCTGGATCCCAGGACCCGGGATCATGATCTGAGCCAAAGGCAGAGGCTTAACTCACTGAGTCACCTTATACCCCAATAAATTGGGGTATCTTTTAAAAAAAGATAATAAGGCTGGGTGGCTCAGTGGCTTAAGCCTCTGCCTTTGGCTCAGGTCACGATCTCGGGGTCCTTTGATGGACCAGTGGGGCTGGTCTCTCTGCTCAGTGGGGAGCCTGCTCCCCCCGACCCTGCCTGCCTCTCTGCCTACTTGTGATCTCTGCCTGTCAAATAAATAAATAAAATCTTTAAGAATAAATAAATAAATAAAGATAATAAGACAATATTATGAACAAAGTTAATTCAATAAATTTGACAATTTAGAAATGGACGGATTCCTTACACAGGAAGAAGTAGAAAATATAAAAAGCTCCATGTTTATCAAAAGAATTAAATTCCTCACTAAAAACTATTCCATTAAGAAAACTCCCCGTCCAGATGGTTTTACTGATGAATTTTATCAAACACTTAAGGAAGAAATAATGCCAATATTGTACCAATTATTTCAGAAAACAGAGGAGGAAGAATCTCTTCCTGTCATTTTATGAGGCCAGTGTTACTCTGACAATGACGTTCTAGGAAAAGAAAGTAACAAACCAGTATGCCTCAAGAACATTGATGCGAAGGTCCTCCACAAAATATGAGAAAGTTGAACCTAGCAATACATACAAAGAACTGATTATGGCCAAGTGTCTACAGGCACTTGGAATGCAAAGTGATTTTGCATTCAACACGCAATCAGTGTAATTTATAACACTAATAGAATGAAAAAGAAAAATACTGTGATCATAACAATAGGTGGCATAATAGCGTTTGACCAAATTCAACACCCATTTATGAAAAAACAAAATGCTGAAAATTAGGACTGAAAGAAACACCTTCAACCGGATAAAAAGGTGTCTATGAAAAACATCTGCGGCTGACATCAGACTTCATAGTCAAAGATCAAACATTTTTCTTCTAAGATTAGGAGTAGGTCAAGGGTGTCTACTCCTACCACTTTTCCTGAACTTTTAACTGAAAGTCCCAGCCACAGCAACAAAGGAAAAAAATCATGTAGTTATATGTACAAATATGTATGTATGCATACACATGTCTAGATATAAATATACAAATGTCATATATATATATAAGAAAGAAGCACACTTGTTTTTATTTGTAGATAACAGGGTTATATCCTTAGAAAATCCTAATGAAACTATAAAATAATTACTAGAACAAGTAAGTGAATTTAGCAAAAGCTTAAGATAACAGGTCAATTCTAGTTTTACGTTCCAGCAGCGAAAAACTGCAAACTGAAAAAATGTAAAAGTACTATTTATAATAACATCGAAAACCATAAAATGCTTAGGGATAAATTTAACAAAACACATGCGGATCTGTGCACTGGAAACTGTAACAATTCCTGAAAGAAACTACTGAAGACCTAAATAAACAAAGAGGTATAATCTGTTCATGAATTGGAAACGTGATATCGTTAAGAAGTTCCCTATCTCCAAATTTACTTATAGATTCAACACAATCCTAATCAAAATCTCATTAGAAATTGACAAGCTGACTTCTCAGAGAAATTGGCAAGTTGGTTCTAAAACATATGACAGTATAAAAAAATTAGAGTAGCTAAAACAATTTTGAAAAGGAACAGAAAATTGGAGGATGTAACTATCTGATTTCAAGTTTTACTCTAAAGCTACATAAGTAATCAAGTATGTTTTTTTGCCTAAGGACAAAGATCAGTCACAGAGTAGAGGGTCCAGAATTAGAACCACACAAATGTGGTAACTGGATTTTAACAAAATTGCCAAGGTAATGCAGCTGAGAAGAGGACTATTTTTATTTCAACAAAGGGTGCTAGAAATTGGCATGTCCATATGGATAAAAATGAACTTCAACTCATAACTCCTATCATGCACAAAAATTGATTCAAAATATACCACAGACATGCTTGTAAGAACTAAAACAATAGAACTTCCAGAAGTATACATAGTAAAAAACTTCATGATGTTAGGGTAGTGAGGTTTTTTTTTACGCTACAAAAAGCACTAGCCACCAAGATGGGAAACTTCTAGTCTTCAAAAGAAAATGAATTGTCAAGTGACAGACTAAGAGAACATATATACAATACATATATCTGACAAACACTTCTAAATGAAGAATGGATGAAAAAACTCGTGTAAATTAATAAAATATGACAAACAACCACATTAAAGCATGGACATCATTAGTTGTCAGGGAAATCAAAACCACAAAGAAATACCACTCCATTCCGGCCAGAATGATTACAAGTAAGAAGACTGACAATACCACGTGTTGGTGAGGAGGTGGAGCTATTGGAATCCTCATGCCATGCTGGAGGAAGTGTAAAAGTTCTAGATACTTTGGAAAACGTCTGACAGCCTCTTATAAAGTTAAGTATATGTACCTACCCCATGACCCAGCAAGTCCACTCATAGATATTCCCCCTAAAGAAATTAAACCCTAAGTCAACACAAAGAACTTTTTCAAGAATGCTCATAGCTTTGTTCTTGATGGCTCCGAATTAAAAATCACATGAATGTGATTTTTAACAGGAGACTGGATGAATGAATTGTGTAGTCATATGCAACAAGTGCCACACAGCAATAACAAATGAGACACTTGGAACCATAAACACAGATGAATCTAACAAATACTGTGTCAAACACAGAGTCCACACTCTGGGATTCATTCCATGGTTAAGAAGTTCCAGAACAGGCAAAATAAAGCTATGCAGTAGAAATCAGAACAAGTCCTGTGAGGGATGGAAACCCTTTCTGGGATATAGAACATTCTATAGCTTAATTGTGTGTGGTGGTGGTTTACTGCACAACATTTATGGAACTGTGCGTTTAAGATTTGTGTATATTATTGAAGTAAATCTTGTCCCAATTTTAAAGAGAAAGAAAGAATGTAAAGAAACTGACAAAGACAACAATGGTTTCTAAAAGCTTGTCTTACTTAAGATTGCTATAACAGAATACCATAGACTGAGTGGTTTATAAACAACAGAAATTTACTCCTCTTAGTTCTGGATGCTGGGAAGTCCAAGACCAAGGCACCAGCAGATCTGATGTCTGGTAAAAACCTACTTTCTGGTTTATAGACAGCCAACTTCTCCCTCGGTCTTCATGTGGCAGAAGGAATGAGGGAGCTATGTGAGGTCTCCTTTATAAGGGCACTGATTTCATCCATGAGAGCTCCAAGAGCCACACCTCCTAATACGATCACATTAGGGGTTAGGATTTCAACGTATGAATTTTAGGGGGATATATAAAAAGCTGAAGCACTGGGCGCCTGGGTGGCTCAGTGGGTTAAGCCGCTGCCTTCGGCTCAGGTCATGATCTCAGGGTCCTGGGATCGAGGCCCGCATCGGGCTCTCTGCTCAGCAGGGAGCCTGCTTCCCTCTCTCTCTCTCTGCCTGCCTCTCCATCTACTTGTGATTTCTCTCTGTCAAATAAATAAATAAAATCTTTAAAAAAAAAAAAAAAAAAAGCTGAAGCACAAGGAACCCCAGGGGTGCCAGGCTCAGGTGCCCAGACACCTGGCTAAATTAGAAGGGTCTCTGAGGCATCTATGCTAATCACTTAGGGCACAGCCCTACCAGAAGAAGAGAAAATAGACTCTTTCTGCAAAGTGGGACCTTTGAGAAAGGCACCAAAGGATTCAGCTCTATATTTTTTAGGGAAAATTTTGGTAGAATTAGAGAGGTGCTGGCTGAACAGAGAGACCCTGGTATTCCTGGTTCTGGGCTCAAGCATCCACCAATGGGCTCTGGGAAAGGCCCCTGATGAAGGTCAATGGTGAAAACTGAAAGCTTTGCCTCTAAGATCAGAAACAAGGCAAGGATGTCTGCTCTTGCCACTTCTATTCAACTTAGTGCTAGAAGTCCTAGCCAGAACGATAAGACAAGAAAGAGAAATAAGCAAATTCAAATTGTAAAGGAAGAAGTAAAATTATCTCTGTTCACAAATGACATGAAATTCTATGTAGAAAACTCTAAAAAGATTCCACAAAAACACTGCTAGAGCTAATAAATACATTCTACAAAGTTGTAGGATACACACGCAAAAAAAAGCTGCATTTCTATACAACAACCATGAGCAATCTGAAAAGGAAATTAAGAAAATAACCCTACTTATAATAACATCAAACAGAATAAGATATATGGGAATAAATTCAACCAAAGAGCAAAAGACTTGCACACTAAGAACTACAAAACATCACTGAAAGAAATTATAGAAGACTTAAATGGAAAGATATCCCATACTCATGGACTAGAAGACCTAATATTATTGAAATATCCATACCATACCAAGTTATATACAGACTAAAGGGAATCCCTATCAAAATCCCAACAGCATTTTTTTTTTTTTTTGCAGAAGTAGAGAAACCCATCCTAAAGTTCATATGGAATCTCAAGGACCCCCAATAACCAAAATAATCTTGGAAAAAAGGAGTGAAATTAGACTCAAACTTCCTGATTTCAAAACTTATTTTTAAAATATTTTATTTATTTATTTGACAGACAGCAATCACAAGTAGGCAGAGAGGCAGGCAGAGAGAGAGGGAGGAAGCAGGCTTCCTGCTCAGCAGAGAGCCTGATGTGATGCTCCATCCCAGGACCCTGAGATCATGACCTGAGCAGAAGGCAGAGACTTTAACCCACTGGGCCACCCAGGCGCCCTTGATTTCAAAACTTATTATGAAGCTACAATAATCAAGACTGTATGACATAGTGACAGCCATAGACATCAATGGAATAAAATAGAAATCTCAGAAATAAACCAAAGTTTATATTGTCAGTTGATTTTTGACAAGGGTTCCAAGACTATTTGATGTGGAAAAGGACAGTCTTTTCAACAAGTGATACTGGGAAAACTAGATAACCACATGCAAAGCAAAAACAAAAACAAAAAACCCTGAAATACCAAGTTATATAAAAAACAACTCAAATGGATCAAAGACCTGAGCTTAAGGGTTAGAACTATAAAACTCTTAGGAAAAAAACAGGGGGAAATTTCCACAACATTGGATTCGGCAACGATTTGGATATGACACCAAAATAACAAAAGAAAACAAAGGATAATTTGACTTTATCAAAATTTAAAAGCTTGGGGCGCCTGGGTGGCTCAGTAGGTTAAAGCCTCTGCCTTTGGCTCAGGTCATGATCTCGGGGTCCTGGGATCGAGCCCCATGTCTTGCTCTCTGCTCAGTGGGGAGCCTGCTTCCCCCTCTCTCTGCCTCCCTCTCTGCCTACTTGTGATCTCTCTCTCTCTCTCTGTTAAATATATAAAATCTTAAAAAAAAAATGTAAAAGCTCTGTACCTCAAAGGAAACCATCAAGAGACTGAAAAAGATAAACCACAGAATGAGAGAAAATATTCACAAATTTTATATCTGATGAGGGATTAACATCTAAAATCTACAAAGAACACTTACAACGCAACAACAAAACAACAAGAAAAGCTCAATTAAAAAATGACCAAAGGACTTGAACAGAAACTTCTCCAAAGAAGATATACAAATGGCCAATAAACACATGAAAAGATGTTGAATTTCTCTCATTGCTAAAATTAAAACCATGCAATACCTCTTCACACCCACTAGGATGGCTACTATCAAAAAAGAAAAAAAAAAAAAAAAAAAAAAACCACAAACAAACCAACCAACCCAGAAAAGAGTAAGTGTGGGGATGTGGAGGAATTGGAACCCTTGTGCATTGCTGGTGGGAATATTAGACGATGCAACTGCTATGGAAAAGTCTGGCAGTTTCTCAAAAGGTTAAACATAGGGTTACCATGTGATTTGGCCATTCCATTACTAGGTATGTACCTAAAAAACCTGAAAACAGGACTCACATAAATAATTGTACACCCATGTTAATAGCAGTATTAGTCACAATAGCCTAAAGATGGAAGCAAACCAAGTGGCCATCAACAGCTGAATGGATAAGCAAAATGTGGTACATACATATTATTGAATATTATTCAGCCTTATAAAGGAATAAAAATTCTGATAGGTGCTACACTGCAAACCTCTTTAACATTATTGTTAGTGAAAGGACAAATAATGTATGGTTCC
This sequence comes from Mustela putorius furo, assembly GCF_011764305.1. Classification (NCBI taxonomy): domain Eukaryota; kingdom Metazoa; phylum Chordata; class Mammalia; order Carnivora; family Mustelidae; genus Mustela; species Mustela putorius. Next base: position 4,569,660 of record NW_025422010.1, on the reverse strand, counting down.
GCTTAGATATGAGGTACCTAGAATGAGTAAATTAACAAACAAAATGGAATAGAGGTTGCCAGAGGCTGGGACAGAGGTAGCAGCCACGAATTAGAATGGGCACGGTTTCTGTCTGAGATGATGAAAAAGTTCTGGAGATGGGTGATGGTGAAGGTTGCCCAACAGTGTGAATATGCTTAATGCCACTGAATTGTACACCTAGAAATGGTTTTAAAAAGGGTAAATTTTGGGGCACCTGGGTGGCTCAGTTGGTTGGGCAACTGCCTTTGGCTCAGATCATGATCCTAAAGTCCCAGGATCAAGTCTGGCTTCAGCTCCTTGCTCAGCAGGGAGTCTGCCTCTCCCTCTGACCCATCCCCCTCTCATGCTTTTTCTCTCTTATTCACTCTCTTGCTCTCAAATAAATAAATCTTTTATTTTTAAAGGTAAATTTTGTTATGTATATTTTATTGCAATTAAAAAATATTTATACATAGAAGCTGGCCTGAATGAAAGCAATCTGAATAAAAAAGAGTGATTTCTGGGGCACCTGGTGGCTCAGTTGTTAAGCATCTGCCTTCAGGTCAGGTCATGATCCCAGGGTCCTGGGATGGAGCCCCGAATTGGGCTCCCTACTTGGCAGGAAAGCCTGCTTCTCCCTCTCCCACTCCCCCTGCTTGTTTCATCTCTCGCTGTGTCTCTCTCTGTCAAATAAACAAATAAAATCTAAAAGAAAAGGTGATTTCTGATAGCTTGGCTGGGTTGGATTAGTTTTTTTTACAGGGAGCCTGCTGCCTGCTCTCTGCTGACCGGCCTTGAGTTGGCCTGAGCTGCCTAGTGCCTGAGGTAAGTCAAATTGTCGGGAACTCCCCCTCTCCTTTGAGGCAGGAAGTTTAAATTATCAGGTCAATTAGGAAAGATACAACCGAAAAATACAAGTTTCATTCACACTTCAAGGAGGCGTTTCCTGGCTGGGTGCCACTTTTATTATTTTTGGCCAACGCAGCTGAAAGCCCCACAGACCCAAGTAAAAGTACAATGCGATCTTTGATTCACGTTTCAAAGATCAAAGAGAGAGAGTTTGGGTGTAAATGCAGATAACATTTCAGAGATGGTTTCATGAAAGGAGTCACTAGACCAGGGCAGAGAGGGAGCTGGTCTCTTATGTGTGTGCTCGCCTGGAGAAACATCTTTTTCCAGTGAATTCCACTTCACTGATGGCTTTAATAACATCTGGCCGGCATCCAGGTCCTTGGCCCACAGGGCATTTGGTCTTTGGGCTGGGGGACCGGCCCCCTCTCCCACCTCTTCACCTTAAGCACAGGAAGAGGAGACATGGAGCGGTGCACGCGAGAAGCACCCAATCTCATACTCCACTCGCTTCTGCAAAGTCTCTGGGTGCTGACTGGGCTTGCCACTCCGGGGCAGCAAACTTGGCCTTGGCAGCCTGCCCTCATTGTCCTCTCTCGGTCCAGCCTCGACCCACCCATTAGAAAACCCACAGGCCCCCGCTTGCCAGCCCCTAGGCACCCCGGTGAGGATTCCTCGCTGCCAGTCCTGCCCTGCCCTTTTACTCCTGGGCCGGAGGTTATGTAGAACCAGGCACTGGGTGGTGAGAGACACTTTACATGGAAGCGCTGCTGCCCTTCTATGCCCAAACCCTCCCTGATGCCCTCTGTCCCCAGCATCCCTTCCGACTTTCAGTAGCGCCCCAGTGCCCAACTAATGGAGGGCAGTGGAAACGGCTCCAACTTCTCTGGGGGAGCTGGGTGGGTGTCCGGCCCCTCCCTCCAAGCTATCCGTTCCTCAACCCCAGAGCATTTCCCGTCTCCCTCCCGGACACCGCCAGCCCTGGCCGCCCCACGCGCGCGAAAGCTGCCCGTCCCGCTCCACAGACTTCGCGCCGCCAGGTTGAACGCACTCCCATGACCCCCCGCGCCGCACTGCCGCGCTGGCAAGGCCTGGGAGCGCATGCGCAGCCCTGCGCCCCTAGGCTCAGGGCGCAGGCGCGGCCCTCCTGGGAAGCGACCGCGGGTAGTATGGGGCGGCCGCGCGCACGCAGGGGGCGTGGCTGCGCGACGTGTTCCGGCTCTGAGCGCAGCGCCAGTCCGAACGGGTGTAGCCACCTTCTGCCCTGCGGGTCAGTGGGGCGGCGGGAACCCGAGCGGCCGTCTGGGGCCCCGCCCCTCCATCCTTTCCTAAGCCCGTGTCCTCAGAGAAGCGCTCGGAGTCCCCGGACTGTGTCCCAGTTGCCCTTCCGAACGGCGAGCCTCAGTTTCTCGGTCCGCGCCGCAGGCTGGGGAGATCCTGGAGTCATGTTCGGGTGGTTCCCGCGGTCTTCGGAGGTCGCCCCCGCGCCCCGCCTAGCCTCACGGCGGCCGATATTGTTCTGCACTTTTTAGGTGGCACTTGGACTCTGACTCCGGGAGGGGACCGGTCCGCAGTCTCCAGCCGCAGATCCGTGGATCCTCTTCACAGACGCTTCGCGCAGCCTCAGGTAGGTCGGCTTCTTTTTGCAGTGGGACTTGTGAACTCATATCCCGGCTGTTTCCTGCATGACGTTTGCGGGAGGGGTGGTGCAGTGGTCTGCCCTCCACTCGCTGTGAGGCCTTAGGCAAGTTATTCTACCCTCGGGGCCCCTGGTCACCTCGGAGCTGAGAATGCTATAGGAGCTGAGAATGCTATAGCGTTCGCGGTGCTTTTGGGCTTTGCGTGGAGGCAAATGCGCGTGCGTCCCGGTACGTGTTCCTTGAGTAAAGCGCTGTGCAGTCCAGAAGAGCCCAAATCCTTCAGTGTTAGGGTGGGGAGAGAAGGGATAGAGGTCAACAGACTGATAGCCAAGGAAGGTTCAGGCCCAAAGCCTGAACCAGGCCTGGCTGGTTGGAGCAAGGGAACCTTCTCTTCTCCCTCAGGCTACAGGGGGCACACAGGCATGCTGGTGAGCAGGCAGGAAACAGCTGGGGTTCTGATTGGGGATGGGAGTTTGGGACTGGGAGGAATCCAGGGCAGAGACCTGGGTCGTGTGTACGACCTGTCCTGAGCATGGGATGTGGTTTTTCCATGCAGTCTGGCACATAACCTCTGATTGGTGGCAGGAGCTGGGATATGGCTCGCAGTCACTGGTTTTCAGAACTCCATGAGGGACTGAACTGGGCTCACAAGTGGGCTGCATTTGTGTGCTGCCCCTTAGGCCACTGCTGCTGGCAGGCTCTAGCATATTCTTTTCCTGTGTTAGGATGGGAAGGGTTTTCAGGTGGAAGAACCTCCACTGGAACCTGAGAGGTTCCAGAATTCTTGGGTGGCAAAGATGGGTGCTGGTGGTCCTAGCAGCTTCGAGTGCTGCAGGCTGCCCTGGGAGGTGCTCAGCAGAAAGCCCAGCAGAGCTGTATATCCCTGGAGGATCTCACTCTGATGGGGACAGGAGAGATAAACACATGGGCAACTATGTCCAAAGGTGTGTGCAGGCCGTGGTGCCCTGTTGTGACTTGATGGAGCATTAGGGTCTGTGTGCAGGGATTGCAGAATGTGTTCTGTGGTGGCTATGAGTGGGCCTTCCTTTGCAGAGAGACCGAAGAGGTGGCCACTATAAGCTGGGCAGCGTGAGAGCCCTGGGAGAGGGCTCCTGGCATTGGAAGAGGTTGGTTGCAACCTCCTTTTCCATGTTGGGGCTCTTTGGGCTGCTTAGGGTTGATGACCACTGCTCTCCAGGCCCTTTACAGGAATGACTTTGGGCTGGTGAAAGAAGATGTAGCAAGTGGGATTAAACTTGGGGGTGTGGATGCTGGGCTGTTGACAGGAATGGGGACACAGGGAGGTGGTGTTCAAGGTGGGGTGTCTTTGCCAACGGGCTATAGTCCGAGTGGTGAGGTGAGTCTGGAAAACGCGGATGCACAGAGAATAGCGGGTCCCCAGGCTTCTGTTGAGGATAAAGATAGCACCTGTCAAGCTCCTAGTGCTTTGATGTTAAAGGATCTTTTGACATTTACATAACAGTCACAGTGTTTGGGGTGACTAAGGGACTCCTTCTCGGTGGATTGAAGGGTAGTTCCTAACCAGCATGGTGACGAGTGGTGGTTAAGCTGTGGTCTTTAGAGTGGTTGGTGGTTGGTGTGTGGCCACAGACAAATTACTTCATTCACCACTCTGCCTCTGGTATGATAAGAGTACCAGCCTCATCAGGTGGTCATTGTTTGGCACAGATAGAGCACTCAGTAAAAGGTTGCTTCTGTCATTTTCCTGAAACTCCGTGACAGCCAGCCATGCCATCCAAGGAAACCCTGGGGATTCTGATCTGGCCCCCTTTCCTTCTCCTGTGACTGACAGCATCTGCCATCACACCTTGCCCGTGAAACATCACAGGTGGTATTTGCCCACCTTCTCAGACCTCACAGGCCTGGCTTCTGGGCTCTCCTTCCACTCAGAGCTCCTAGTTGGGTTCCTGGGATTTGCCTGAGATTCCTCCTGCTGCATAGTGAACCTGGTTTGGCCTTGTTCCTGCTCTTCCGCACCTTGTTTTTGGACAGATTGCCTTGGATGGTGGCCTGCGTCTGACAGTCCCATCAGCTCTTCTCAACACTCCTGAGGCCACAGCTGTCAGCTCCTCTGACCCTCAGCAGTTACCTGGGGTGCCTGGGTTTGCCACACTCCTTTCAGCCCATCTCTTGTCCCGTTGTGTCATGGCCACTCTCCCCACTGCACCATCTCTTCTTTCTTCCTTCTTCTTCTTAATAGTCGGTGTGGAAACTCCCCTCCGTTCCCAGCATGCCCCTTGGCTGGCGTATTGGCAGGGCCCTCACAATCCCATCTGGGTGGGAACCAGTTATGCCATTGCACACCCTTGGCAGCAGATGGACCAGGTCTCTCCAGGGGTCACATATGTTCCCCACTCCAGTGGATCCCTGGATTGAGCAGCCCTGCTGTGGGGACCCTGTGTGTGTGCTTGTACAACCACTGTGCAGAAGAGCACGGCCATTAGTGTTCCTGGTAGTAAACCCACAGAAGGGAGGGTCCCTGGCTCTGTGCATGCCCGGCGCATGGCCCCCAGGGTGGACTTTTGCTGTGTGCCAATCTCACACCCATGCACCTTTGATGGCTCCCCATGGCTTCTGGACCGATCTGTCCTTTTGCTTTGAGCACTATCAGGACAACCTCTCCTGTGTCTTGGGAGATCCTAGGGCACCTGATGGACTGACGCCAGGCATGGGCAGCCCCCTACATCAACAGGGACCTGCTCCTTCCTGATGATTATGAGCTCTTCTGCCAGGATCTCAAGGAAGTTTTTCAAAACCCAAACAGTTTCACTGAATACCATGCTGTATCACCTTGCCCCGCTATCTGCTGCCTCAAGCCAGCCCACAATGGCCCCACAGCTGCCTATGGTGAGGCAGTACTTAGCTAAGTACTCAGAGGCCTAGTACTCAACATGGGCGCTGCCCCATTGCTGTGGCCACCCCTGCTGTTTGTAGTTCCAACTCTACACGCAGAAATACTTTCCCCTGAACAGCAGTGGGCCGAGGAGAACAGCCTTGGGTCTGTGGAGTCCCCCACCTTGTCTAGCTCTGCATGCAACACTGATCCTGGTCCCGTGGGGCCAGCCCCATCCCAGCCAAGGGAGATGACCCCTACACCTGCTCCTATACTTTCAGGATCTGCTAACCTGCCTGTCCAGAAGCCAGATCCAGTTCCACCAGGGTGTCCAGAACCCCCAGAAGACAGAGGAGGAGATTTCTGAGACGGAGGTAGACCAGGAGGCATCCTTAGGTACCCCACAGTGGGTGGCGGACACCTCAAAAGCCCCAGGAGACTTAGCAGTTTCTCCCATTCCCCACTCCACAGCCCTGGGTTCTGCACACAGCCCAGGCAGGTGGAGCAGTGCTCCTTGTGACCAAGTGGCCTACATAGCTACATAGCCCACAGCCCCCCAACAGGACGGGATGGCTTTCCCAGATATTTGCCCTACCCACTTGCTTTATTTCTGGGTAGGAGGTGCACCCACTTGGCCTCTCCTCTGAGCACAAACAGCCCTCTCGTCCCCCTCACCACCCCACTTCCTGTTATAACAGAATAGTGGGCTCTTCGCTGTGCACATCATCCTCATGACTTGCCCAGTGGCCCAGAATCTGCCTCCCAGTAGGTTCTCAGGTGCATTTTCACTGGTTGGACAATTTCAAAAGCAGTCTCATCAGATTTTTGTCTGTCTTTATAGCCGTTCCACTCCCTGGACCCCTTTGTTCAATGTTGGCTGGACTGGACTAGGTCTGTCCTGTCAGCTCCTTGTGAATCTGCCCCTGGGTGATGTCTCTACTTTGGCCGCCTTCCCCATCTTGGCTCCTGTGACCTCTGTCCTCTGGGCTGGAATTTAAGGATGGCTGCATGGAGGAAGCAGCCACTTTGATCATTTAGTATAAGTTGGATGGCAGAGAAAGATGCTTCCCTTGGGCTTACCACCAGCCCTGGCCAGCTAGGAAGGTAAGATACAGGCCTCCTGGCCAGTCTCAATTCAATTCTCATTTTCCCCTTTTGTTTATCCACATTCTAGTGATACCTGGTTTTCTTCAGAGGTTGGCATGAATTTCTTGTCTCAGTGCCTTTGCCTATGTTGCCCTCCCACTTTCTGCTCTTCAGCGTTCCCTGTCTCCCTGCCCACTCTTGCACGTTGCTCACTCTGCACTTGAACCTTAACACTATAAATGACTTGGATCTCTGGGTAGACTGTGAGCCTCTAGGGCAGGAGCTCCATCTTGATCAGCTTTGTGTTCCTGATACACAGTTTGGTGTTCATTAAACATATGTTGAATCCGTGGCTCCACTTGTGGTGTGGTGGGTGCCGGCGGGCAGAGCCCTTATTTTGTTAGCAGGAGCCCTGTTGCCTCTTCTGTTGGGAACAGGGTAGGCCCTAGCCTCGAGCACTCGAGGTCAGTGTTGGAGGTGTGGTTTCTGGTGGGGGCTTTGAGAATTGAAGGGACTGGTTGAAGGCAGGAGTTAGGCTGAATAGGTGGGAGTGGGAGGCTTAGCAGGTGGAGTGTGGTTTTGAGAACTGACCTCCTAGAGCCGGAAGTAAATCCAGCAGCAGGCTGCAAACCAGAGCTTTAGACCCAGGGGCCAGAGGTTTGGATTGGGATTAAGGAAGACCTGTTCTGTACAACGATGGATTTTCTAATAATGAGAACTGAGTTCAGAAGCTCCTTTCAGCCAAGTTTAACACAGGATAGGTACAGTACACCTACCCAGAGGGGATAATTAGACAAGAACGTCATATCCCTCCGGTTTTACAGTTATGGAAACAATGCTTTCCTGGAAAGTAGGAAGGAAAAGTAAGTGGAAACGTGAACTGCTGCTAAAACTAGTTATTTTAGAGAAAAATTAGGAAGCAAATAAATATCTGGTAAAAATTTTTAAGTAAAATAGATACTGCTGGGATTATTGTATTTAGTAATTGTCCCTATTAAAGTCTCTGGCTTCAGGTGGTTTTATGTGTGAGCTGTTTTATGGCCCTGGTGTCCTGTAAGCAAAACAGGTGCAAGTCTTAGAAATAAGTGGGAAGCTGATAGAATCCTAAAAGCAAACAAGCAATCGAACAGAAGAAATCATTGCAGCCTTGATTCTGATCAAGTGTAGGAAATCTCTGCACATTGTAACCCAGCCCCAGACACACGGCTGCCCCCCACCCCCCGCCACTGCTATTGCTCAGGTCTGGACCCTCCTCTTCTAGACCCAGCTCAGACTTTCCCATAGCAGGGCAGACCCTGGCCTGCCAGTGGGTCTGATATTGTTGGCCATATCTTTTGAGCTGGTAAGACATCTCTGACCGTAGAACCTGGGGTTCCTCTCTGGGCTGATGGCCCAGTGCCTTAGTTGACATCCCCTCTAGTGCTGGCTTCTGCACAGAGCACCTTTCTCATCCACATTTAGTGAATCCGAAGTGAATCCCTTTAAGCTCCAGATCACCGTCTTCCCTTCTGACCCCAGTGCCACCTCCTTTGGGCTCCAGACAGCTCCTGCCAGCTTGGTTTATAGTCTGGCATCCCTCTCCTGAGGGCCGCTTCTCCAGAGGCAGGCCCAAGAGGACCTGTGAAGGGGCCAGATGACCTATATTTTACTTTGGAAAATGGGTCCAGTTGTGGTTGGGCTCTCATCACAAAGGACAAGAAATAAGGGTGGGGCCTTAGGGACAAAGGCAAGGTTGCCAGTTCCTGGGTGCCCTTGAGGGTGGCATTAGGAGAGGAGGGGAGGGCTCTGGCCTGGCCTTGCAGATAGGCAGTGCATATGGTGTTGCAGAGTGACGGTTTATTGACAGCTGATGCTAATGCCCTGTCTTTGGGCAGATGCAGTGACCTAGCTGCTTTCCTGTTCTGAGCGGGGAGAAGGAGCACAGAACCAGAAGAGGAGGCCCTGCCATGAGTGACTGGAAGAGAATCCTCAGGGCATTCAACACTCCCGGCTCTTCACACACAGGTGTGAGGCTAGAGGAGGCTGCTTCTGGGACCAGGACAGTCTGGCACGGTTTGCTGGCTGTGCTCAGGGTCTGGCTGATGTGCTAGGGTCTGTCTACCAGATCATTGTGCCTGTCCCGTACGTGGCCTTGGAAATAACATGGAGATTTTATTTCCTAAAGCTAGGACATAGTGGGCACAATAGAAGAGTTTTTAAAGTACATGTCTCCGAGGAAAAATTGAACACCAGAAGTATCATGGATACAGTCCTCTGAGGAACCACACTCTTCATAAAGCTGCAACAATGAATGTACTTGGAATTGGTGTGGATGGATGAACAGAGGAGAATAGAGAACTTTGAAATAAAGCCAAATAAATGAAGGAATTTGGTTCATGCTTAAGGTATGGTTTCAAATTAATGGGGGTGAAATGGATTATTTAGTAAAAGGAGTTGGAACAACTGGTTAGCCATCTGGAAAATAGTAAAACTGGATACCCACCTCACTCTGTGCCAGGCTCCACTCCAGATGGATTAAAGGGAAATATGGGTGATTTTCTTTTTCCTGCCTGTGATCCCAGAACTTTCAAAGTTCTAAATATCCAGAATTGCTGAAGGTATGGAGAAAGAGGCTTTTTTTTTTTTTTTTTTTTTTTTTGCTATTGGTGGGAATATCCGATACTACAAATCACCCCCATAACATTTCTTTTTTTTTTTTTAAGATTTTATTTATTTATTTGACAGACGGAGATCACAAGTAGGCAGAGAGATAGGCAGGGAGAGAGGGGGAAGCAGGCTCTCTGCTGGGCAGAGAGCCCGATGTGGGGCTCAATCCCAGGACCCTGGGATCATGACCCGAGCCGAAGGCAGAGACTTTAACCCACTGAACCACCCAGGCACCTCCCCCCCCAATAATATTTCTAAGCACACAGACCCTGACCACTTGCTTACATGCAGATGGCCACTGTTCTTCCTCAGTGTGGGGCTTCAGAGCATGGACTTGAGTTCGGTCACACCTTGCCTCCACTTGCAAGCTCATGGTCCTTGGTGTCACCTGACCTCAAGGTAGTGGGAAGATCAAATGGGTAAGGCCTGAGCTCTGTCAGGTGCCTAGCAGGCACTCACCGCATTAACAGCAAGACTGGAAACAGCCCAAAGGTCCTATAGCACAGACTGAGGTAAATAGAGCTATTGTCCAGTCCCATCAGTCAGGATGAGCCAGACTGTGCTGTAGTCACAACCTCCCATGTCTCACTACTCATCTGTCACAGACCAACCGGTATGGCCTCCACCCATGGCAGAGGAACCATGCCAACAGAAGTTCACTGGACACACTTCTCCATAACCACAGAGGCAGGGGAAAGACCACAGTGAACCACAAGTGATACTTGTCACTCCTTTTCCATGATGGTGGCCAAAGGAAGCTGGCAAACCACACCTAAGTTCTGAGGGATGAGTGGCTAATCCTCCCGTAGGGTAAGGCCATCAGCATGGAGAAGGTGAACCTGACACTCAACAGGGCAGCTGTCGCCAAAGTGGGGGCAGGCCTTCATCAGTACCTGTGGAAAGATGCCTGCAAGTTTACAAAGGCTGTGGGGCTTAAATGACAGAATGTATTCCTCCCCGTTCTGGAGGCTGGAAGCCCAAGATCAAGGTGCTAGCAGGCTTGTTTCTCCTGCAGTCGGTCTGCTTGGCTTGTGATGGCCATCTCCTCCCTGTGTCCTCACGTGGTTGTGTCTCTGTGCCTGTTGGTTCTAATTCCTCTTATAGGGACTAGTTCTGTTGGATTAAGGGCCACCCACACGACCTCATTTAACCTTAATGCCCTTTTTATAGAGGCCCTCTCTCCAAATAGAGTCACATTCTGAGGGGGTAGGGGCTAGAACTTCAACATGTGAATTGGGGGGTGAGGGGGATGGACACAATTTGCCCCTAATAATGCCCATGATGGAGTTCTTGTTTTTCATTTTTGCAATTTCCAACAGTGCTATGGTGAGCACCCTTGGAGCATCGCTGAGTGACAGGCAGGGCCCCCTACCCACCTGTGCCAGACTTGTAACAGGAGTGGGAATCCCTGAGGTATGGAGCCGCTGAGTTTGGGGGCTTGTGTTTTCCACAGCATGACCTATCCTACCCTAAAGAGTAGAGGACCCTTTTCCCACAGGGCTCAGACCTTCCCACCCCAGGTTAAGGATGCCAAGCAGGCCCAGCCTGCCCATGGTGCCATCTTTCTCATACATGCCTGGCTCTCTGGTCTGGTCCTCCACCAATTATCTGGCTTTATAGTGAGTGCTCATTATTTGATAGAGAAATACTCCCAACTCTCCCTCCCCCTCACTGACACTTTTTTTTTTTCAGTTGTTTTGGCTAGTTATAAACACATGTCAAAAACAGAAGTGGAGAGGATGGTACAGTGGACCGTGGTGTGTCTGCTCGGCTCCAGCATTGGTCAGTCCCTATCCTGGGGGCACCCTGTTGGTGGATCAGCTGGCCAACTGTGCTGTGCCAGACAGCAGGCGTCCTGAGCTCACTTTCTCTTTGGGCTGTGGTGTCCTCATTTGTAAGTGGACAATGTGATCTCTGTTACAAGGGTGTTGACGGTGAGCCCGGAAGAAGTCCCTGGTCTGCGGGGTGCCCTTGGCAGCCCATTCCTTCTCTCCTGGCCTCAGGAGGGGCACAGCCAGGACTGGGGCCTGTGGGTGCTGGGTGCTCATCCACTTGCTGGGAGGGGCCGCCAGACAGTGGAGAGGAGCATTCCAGGCTCTTCTCTACCTGTGTGCCTAAGTAGCACAGGGCCTGGGCTGACAGTGAGCCCACACTCGGCCATACGTGCAGGTGCTGTGTGGTTGGTGCAGGGACATCTGGCGCTGGGAGTGCTGCATCTCGTGCCCCATGGGGTCCTGAGTGCAGAGTGTTGTTCGCCTTGACACTTTTGCACCAAAACCAAGATTTTCTGAAGGCCACAGTTAGAGAGATGGGAGGCCTTTTAGGGCCTAGAGGGTAGGGGAATTCAGGAAACATGGGGTGGCCAGGTAACCGATCCAGTACACTGTCCTCTAGGACATGGCAACCTTCCCACCACCAAGACCCCTATGTTCCTCTCCCTGAAAATCAGGGTGCAAATGGGAGCCATGGATGGTGACAGGCAGGAGGGTAACCCCAGAGCCAGTGCAGCTCTGCCCCTGTGTTCCCACCCCACTCCAGGTTCCCGCTTCCTGAGTTCCACCATGGCTTCCTGGCCCCTATCATCACGTCCCATGCCCCCTGTCCCCCTTCATCCCCCACAAGTTGCTGAACTTTAGCAAGGCTCCCTTTGCTGCCTGGGTAATGGAGAGAATTTCTGCCTTGCATGTGCTAGGAGGCAGCAGGCAGGTAGCCTCTGTCGCAGGAGCAAACACATGGATCCCTGTCGGAAAGTGTATCCCCACCGCCATGGTTACAGACCCTCTCTCCCAGTGAGATCAGGTTCCTAGGAGCTGCCTGGGCACTATCCCCTGGGGATTGGCCCATTCCATGCCCAGGGTGAGAGTTGTCTAGGGGCTGTCATCAGCACTGGGCAGCTGGCTGCCGTGGACCAGATCTCATGGCGGAAGCAGGCCCCAGAGGCCAGCACTGGTACGTGGGAATGGTCATACTTCCTGTAAAACAGTGAGCTTTTCCGCGTGTTGACTGGGGAAAAAAATGCTGCTGGCCTGGCTGGCTTCCCACCCCTGCCTGGAAGTTTGTGGGGGCAGGCCAGCTGAAAGTGCTCCTGACCTGGACTTCCTTCCTGCCATCTTTCCAGGCTCCCTGGACCTGCCTCTGGGGGTGATGGGCATCCTCAGCTGCATCTTAAGGTGCCTGTTCATGGAGTGGTGCTGCCTGCCCAGTCGGCCTGCCTCAGCTACCCGGCAGCCCCTCTCCCTGGCGTTTCCTTTTAGTCTAGCAAGATTGGCCTGCCCCACCCCGCCATCCTGAGCAGAAGTCTGCAACTGCTGGCCTCAGCGGCCCAGCCCGAAGCCCCTGCTAGCCGCGGAGCACATGGCCACACCTCACACACTGCAGCTGCCATTTTGTCCGACATCATTGTGCCTTTGTCTATGAGGCTCACTCTGGTCGCCCTGGCGCAGTCTCACCCGGCTGGCGTGGGAGCCCCAGCAGAACGCCCAGCAGGGACTTGGCCGTGCTGTGGCAGGGGAGAGCAGGCATGCGGCTGGGAGCGCCATGCTCCCCTCTGCCTGGGCACCCATTGTACCACATGGGCCTTGATGCCCACGGAGAAGCCACGTCCCAGGGGATGTGACTGTAACTTTGCCTCCATTGCCCTCTCCTCCAAACGCCATGGAGCCCTTCCAGAAGGGGTACCTGCAGACCTGGCGGGATGATGTCTAGACACATGTGGGACACTGCCGGGTTTACTACAGGCAAGGAGCTCCTGGGGCCGGGACGGGGCACCTTCCCCCTCAGAGGAGCCAGGAACTTGTGAGCTTTGCAGGAGCAGGACTCCCAAGTATGGGGCAAGTGACTCGCTGCTATTGGACAGAACGAGAAGCTTCAAGCTGAGGGTGGAGGCGGCTGTCAGTCTGTCCTTCAGGGGTGCAGCACTCTTGACTCCACCACAGAAGCCTATTGTTTCAACAGCTGTCCCCCACATCTGCTTCGCAGTCTTTCTGGCCCCTGGGGAGATGCCCTGTCTGTATTCAAAGCTCAGAGGGGGCTCCTGGCAGCAGGGCTTGGTGGTTTTCCTTGTACTCTCAAGAAGCAGCCAGCACAGGGCCCTGTGGAGCCTCAGGTCACCTTCACCTGCTGCTCCTGGGACATGGCTGTGCTGGAGACAGGCAGGCCTGGGACTGACCTTTGGTCCCCTAGAGTAAGCGCTGCTGGAGGGCGTTCTTTATAACCCTTTCCCCCGCCACCCACCGCACTGTACACACAGAGTTCCATCAGTCACCAGGAGAGGTGGGGATGGTTGTGGCTGGGGTGCACACTTGCTGCCCAGGGGGAAGGCAGGTGCAGGGATGGGGCCTGTGGGGCGCAGGGCTGCTCAGAGCACTGTCTTCCCTCCCCTAAGCCCTCCCTCCCTGGCAGGGCTGGCCGCACTGCGTCCCCGGAACCCCTCCCTGGGATCTGCATCTTTGAAGCCAGGGATACTGACAGAGGATTCAATGAATCCAAGGTCGCCAGTCAGGCGTTGACAGATGCCCGGCCACGATACTATTTCTGATTTAATAACCGAATGGGAGGCTGGCCCTTGGTAATAATTAGGGCTAATTACTGAGGAGGTGTTGACAGACAGGCTGAGAGGAAACAAACTACCTTTATCCCGGGGCTTAGAGTCAGATTACCGGCCCAGTGCTATCTGCCCCTCGGAAAGTAGACGCTTCAATCACTCACCGAGGCTTCAAAGAGGAAAGGGCCCTGACAATGCATGGGGTTTGGAAAGGAGCTATGAAGTGCGCCTTTGACTCTGAATCGCCAAACGGAGCCCCATTCCAGAAATGGTTTCTTTGTGAAGTTTGAGTTACCCCCGGCAAACCTGCCTCCCTGGCTCGGGGCTGGGGAGGGGTGCTGTGGGCACAGGCTGGGCCTGTGCCTGGCAGCCCATGGGCCTGAGCAGGGAGGTGCAGCGTGCTTTCCTTGGCCCGGGGAGTGTGTCCAGTTCTTTGTGGCTGGGAGCTGCAGGTAACAGGACAGGGATCTTACTGTCCCCCAGGCTTGTTCCTTCCATTGTCTCACCCGGACACACTTTCTAAAGCTGTTGTGGGCGGGTCCAGGCTCTCTGGTTTTGTTTTGTTTTGTTTTACTTTGCTTTTGAGGACAGGGCAGAGGGAGAGGGAGAGTCTCAAGCAAGCTCCATGCCCAGTGCAGAGCTTGATCTCACAACTTTGAGATCATGGCCTGAGTTGAAATCGAGAGTCAGACGCTTAACTGAGCCGCCCAGGTGCCCCGTAGTCTGGAAGGGACTGTGCCCTTGGCCTTACTTATGGCAGGACCACCCCTCTGGGGCCTGGGCATCACTTACTGGGCTGTCCCCACCCTGGCTTCAGTGGTAAGCCAATGCTGTGGACGGGACACTGACCCCCAGGGCGTCAGCAACAGGGTGACAACTTGGAAAGGGATTGTCCTACTAAGTTGTAGGCTGGTTTCTAATGCCTATTTGTGAACCTGCTGACTCCCCTGGGACTCCTTGTATTTCAAAGGCCATGGAGGACAGTGGTCAAACCTCCATTCCCATGGTGGGAAGCAGCAGCCCTGAAAAGTTTCCCAGTGACCTGGACTGGACTGCCCAGGTCACTGTGTCTGTGATGTGGCTTCCAAGGGCCACTTCTGGGACTCTTGCTGTATGTCGTTTGTCCTGATCAGGAAGGCGGGAGGGTGACAAAGCAGTGCTCAGGACAGGCCTGTCGAGAGAGCACCTTTGTGGTCCCAGGTGTAGCCTGGGAAGCACAAAGTGGGTTTCTGTTCCTGCCAGCCTGGAGAGCCAGCCACTTCAGAGCCTTCCACTAGGATGGCTGTGTAGTTCAAGGAGAGAATGAGCTGGTTTGGCTGATGGAGATGCATTCTTCCTTTCCCTGGCACGCTGCTATGCTTCTCCAGGTGACCATGGTGGTGATGACGATTATGACAAAACTCATCAGCTAATTTGCTTAGCTATTCGGGAGCTATTAGGAACACTACTGATGAATTTAAATCTGCTTCTCTGGGGGCAAAAACAGGATGGTGAATTATTTTAAGTGGGCTAAGTCCTTAAAAATTGGCATTGAATCTTTTTAAAGCCGCCTAAGTAGAATTAGAAATTGTCTCTAAGCCAGAAAAGTCTAAGCAGGAAACTGGGTTTTCATAATGTGTTAGTGGTAACTCCTATAGACTAGCTTGAAAAAAACCCAGCACAATATTGTCTAATATATTTTATTTGAAAAATAACATCCCAGAACTCTTTCTGGGATCCCAAGAGAGCAGTGGCCCAGTACATTACTTTGTGCACAGAAGCATGCTCGAGTCCTCTTCTCTTCTTATTAACATTTTATGTGATTAGCATGGTACAGCTGTCACAATCGTGAACTGACATTGGTGCATCATTACTGACTTAAGTCTACATTTATTCAGATTTCTTGAGTTTTTACCTAATGTCCCCTTTCTGTCCCAGGATGCTGTCCAGGGCATCCCATTACATTTCGTTGTCAGGTGTCCTTAGTGTCCTCTGGGCTGTGACAGTTTCTTAGACTTCCCCTATTTTTTCTAGCTTTGGCCGTTTTATGGGGTACCAGTCAGGTCTTTTGTGGAACGTTTGTTCCTCAGCTAGGCTGTGGGTGTCTTTCTCATGATTAGACTGGGGCTGTGGGTTCCCGGAGCTGGACCTCAAAGATAAAACATCATCTCATCACATATTAATGGTACATACTGTCAAAATGACATCACTGTTGATGTCGGCCTTGGTCACCTGGCTGAGGTAGTGGTTGTCAGGTTTCCTTTCTGTAAAGTTAGCCTTTTCTCTTCCTTTCCAGACTGTCCTCTTAGGAAGGACTCAGTATGGGCCGCCCCTCATGAGGGGTTCCTTGAGAGCTGAGTATCTCCACAAATGATTGGGAATTTTTCTGCATGCAATATTTGTCTACTCTCCCCCGTTTATTTTTTAAATTATTTTATTATATCAGAATGAACTCGTGAAGATCTGTTATTAATATGATCGTTACTATGAAATGTACTTCGAGTGACTCTTAACACCTGTCTGCACCAGCACCACCACAATCCCAACCCAGAAGCTGATCCATTATCTCCGAACCTTCCTCTTGCTCCCCCTCAATACTCAGCCTCTCCCCACAACCCCTGGCCCTTTGTCACCGCCCACCTGTGCTCTCTGCCTAGTTGGGCCGGAATGCCATATAACTGTACGTAACCCTTCACGCACCATAATTCTCTGGAGATCCATCCACGTTGTTGCGTTTTTCAATAGTTTCTTATTATTGCTCGAGAGTATTCCATTCACCTGTGAATGGTCATTGGGAGCAACGTGAACAGAACTGCTGTACACACTCATGTACAGGCTTTTGTTTGCACATCAATTTTCATTTCTCTCCAATAATTATCAAGGGGTAGGATTGCCAGGCAATATGATACATGTATATTTCACTGTATAAGAAACTACCCAGGTGTTTTCCAGAATGCTTGTACCATTTTGCATTCTTAGGAACAGTGTATAAGAATTCCGTATTCCACGTTTCCGTCAGCACTTGGTTTTGTTCTTTTTTATTTTTTCCATTCTAATATTTGTGGCCTTCAGTTCAATTTCTGCTAAATTGTCAAGCTTATGTGCATTGGGTTGTTTATAGCATTTCTTTAACATTTGTTGTGTCTTGAGTGATAATCCTTTCATGAAGATAGTTTGTTTCTATCTGTTTAGATAGAGATTTATCAATGTTGTAAATCTTTCTAAAGAACCAGTCTCTGGTTTTGTTGATTTTCTCCATTGTTTTACTATTCTCTATTTCATTTGTTTCTGCTCTATCCTTATAATTTCCTTCCTTTAGCTTGCTTTGGGGCTTATTTTGCACTTCTTTTTCTAGTTTCTTAAGGTAAAGACTACATCATTGATTTGAGATTTTTCTTTTTCTAATATAGGTTTTTTTTTTTTTTAAGTAATCTCTACACCCAGCATGGGGCTTGAACTCACAACCCTGAGATCCAAGAGTCTTATGCTGTACTGACTGAGCCAGCCAGGTACCCTGAATGTAGGCATTTAATGCTATATTTTTTCCTCCATGCCTCACTTTAACTGTGTCCTACACATTTTGATTATTTTGTTTTTCATTTTTATTAAGTGCAAAATATTTCCTAATTTCTCTTGGGACTACGTACCTCTTTAACCAGTTGAGTATTTCAAAGTATATTGTTCATTTCCCAAATATTTGGAGATTTTCCAGTTACCTTTCCATTATTGATTTCCAGATTAATTCCATAATGTTAGAGAAGATATTTTGTATGTTTTTGTTTCTTCATTTTTTAAGGTTTTATGACCCAGGATATGGTCTATCTTGATGAATATTCCATGTGCATTTGAGAAGAATGTGTTTTTTTCTGTTGGGTAGAGTATTCTCTTAATGTCAGCTAGGTCAGGTAGGTAGATAGTATTAATCAGGAATCTGTATGACTTTTTGGCCACTTACTCAGCTAATTTCTAAGGAGGAGTTTTAGTCTTAGCTATAATTATGTATTTGTTTATTTCTGCTTTTTAGTTCTATCAGTTTTTCCTTCATGCATTTTGAAGTTCTGTTGTTAGCTGAATACATATTTAGGACTCTTACATCTTTTTGATGAATTGACACTTTTTATTATTTTCTGTCCTTCTTATCCCTAGTACTGTTCCTTTCTCTGAGGTATACTTTCTGTGACATTAACATATTCTCTCCAACTAACTTTCTTTTATTATATGTATGGTAATTCTTTTCATCTTTTAATCTGTGTCTTATATTGAAAGTGGGTTTCTGCCAGATAATTTACATTTGGGTCTTTTTTTTTTTTTTAATAGGTTATAATTGTTAGATCTAATAACTAACATGTTAAGAGTATTTACATTTATTGTAGGCATTGATATGACTCTATTTTGGTTCACTATTTTGTTGTTTTCTCTTTTTCCTTTAATTTTTTGGTTCCTCGGTCTCTTCTTTCTTGTCTTCTTATGAATTATTTAAATATTTTCAAATACTCTGTTGAAATTTTTCTGTTGGCTTTTCAGCTGTATCTCTTTTTGTATTATATGTTTTTAGTGGTTCCTCTAGAGGTAGCAGTGTACATTCTCAACCTTTCACAGTTTTTTGGGGTTAATATTATTTTTCATTTCATATAAAATATAGAAGCCTTACAATCATATAGGTCCCCTTGCCCTCCTGCCTTCATGTGATAGCTGTCTATTAAGAATCTGACCAGACAGTATTATCATTTTAACAATATACATGTTCACTTAAGAGATGAAAATTTGTCTTTTATATTTACCTGGATATTTACTATTTCTCTTCCTCTGCCTTCTTGAAGTTCCATGATTCCTTCTGATTAACATTATTTTTGAGCTGTAGAACCTCCTTTAATATTCCCTTTGGGTCACATCTGTTGCCAAATATTCTCTCAGTTTTCCTTCATCTGAGAATATCAGTTTTTGCCTTCATTCCCCAAAGAGAATTTACTGAATATAGAGGTTTTTTCTTTCAATAATTTAAAGATATTCCACTGTCTGCTGGCTTCTGTGGTTTCTGATGAGAAATCCATACTAATTCTGATTCTTATTTCCCGACGTATGTGTCATCACTGTCAAGATTTTTTCTTTATTATTTTTCAGCAGCTTATGCTGTGTTTGAATGTGGTTTTATCCTGCTTATGGCTCATTGAGATCTTAAATCTATAAATTTTTGTCTCTTCCCAAATTTGTGGAATTTCAGATAGTTATTTATTCAAGTAATTTTCCTGCTCCATTTCTTTCTCTTCTTCTCCAGACTCTAGTGACACGAATCTCAGACATTTTACTGTTTTTCCACAAGTCCTCGATGCTCTAATTATTTATTTTAATGTTTTTTCTTTCTGGTTTTATATTAGGTAATTTCTGTTGGCCAATCTTCATGTTCTTTGGCTCTTTCCTTTGTCATTTCCCATTCCATTATTGAATTTTTTTTGTTTTGGATATTGTATTGTTGTTTTGAAATTTCAAAAAATTGATTTATGTTTTTCTGCTGAGAACTTCCCTTCTGTTCATTTCAAGTATGTTTACTTTTGCCTCATGGAGCATAATTATAGAAGTTGCTTTAGAATCCTTTTCTGGGGGCGCCTGGGTGGCTCAGTGGGTTAAGCCGCTGCCTTCGGCTCAGCTCATGATCTCAGGGTCCTGGGATCGAGTCCCGCATCGGGCTCTCTGCTCAGCGGGGAGCCTGCTTCCTCCTCTCTCTCTCTCTGCCTGCCTCTCTGCCTACTTGTGATCTCTTTCTGTCAAATATATAAATAAAATCTTTAAAAAAAAAAAAGAATCCTTTTCTGATATTCCCAATATTTGAATAGTCTCGAAGTTGGTATCCATAAGTTGACTTTTCCCTTGAGAACTGCTCTCATTTTCTGGTTCTTGGTATGTTGAATAACTTTGTATTATATCCTAGACATATTCTGGTTGAGTGTTACATGGGGTCCTCTGGAGAATGTTGAGTTTTGTATTAGCAGGCAGTCAGCCAGTTAGAATTGCCACACATGTTCTGTCTTGCCCTTTTTGGCCTATGGTTTTAATCTCTTCAATTTTCAAAGCTTTTGAGAGGTTCCTTTGGGTCTATCCCAGGCTTATGAAACTCAGTAGCGAGCATGGGACTTTTGTGAGTTCATTCACAGAATTAAGAGACCCTTTTCTTTAGCTCTTTCCTCTCTGCATTCCCCACCCCCATGCCCAACTCTGCACACACACTCCATCCAGCAGGATTCACTTCTTATGGTTCCTTTGGCCAAAAAGACAGAGGTTTCTCTCAGAGTCACTTCTTCCACACAGTTCTGTGTCCAGGGCCCATTCTTGTCGAGACAGTGCTGAGAGAGAAGAGAAAAACAAGCCATCAGGGATTTCCTCTCACATTTTTTAGACTTTTTCTTTGTAAAGTTGTCCAGAAACTAGTCTATCTAAGTTTTAGCTACTGCTGCCTTGCAGCTATGCAAGCTGGGCCTCCCCCAAGGCAATGCCCCAAGACATACGAATAAAATTGGAAAACTCACCCCATATAGTTTTCCTCCAAGGTTTTACTTGCCTCCAAAATCTGTCTGTCATTGTTCACTTTTCAGAGGTTTTAGGTAATTGCTTTTTATACTTTGTCTAGAGTTTTTAGTCATACTCAGCCAGAGAAAGAGACTATGGTGAATTTATTTCATCCTCGCCAGATCCAGAAGCCCGTCAATGTAGTTTTACTTTGCATTTCCCCATGAGTCATGTTAAGCATCTTTGTATATGTTTAAGGGCCATTTTTATTTTTTGTGAATGTGAATTCAAGTCTTTGCCCATTTTCTATTTGGTCTTCAGACTTTCTTTCCTTAATTTTGAAGATTTCTGTATATCGTAAAGATATTTGAATTTTATCTCTTTTGACACGAGAAAGTTTAGAAATGTCTTAGGTATTTTATCTTCTAATTGGTATTGTGAAAGAAATTTTCTCTAACAGGTTATTATTTGTGCATATGGAAGCTAGTAAGTTCTCTTTGTTAGTTTTTTCCCCATACCATACTAAGGGTTTTTTTGTTTTGTTTTGTTTTTTTAACATTTGAATTTGTTTTATCATTGATTATTTAAGGCTCTCAAGTATATCATCATGTCATCTGGAAGATCATTTAATGTTTTCTTTTCCAAGTCATATGCCTTTAATTGATTTTTCTTATTTAATTGCATTGGCTTAAATCTTCAGTATAGTGTTGAATAGTAGTATAGATACTGGGTATTCTGGTCTTAGAGAAAATACCTCCAATATTTCTTCATAAAGTAATGTTTTGACTGTAGAAGGAGGTTGTGTGTGTGTGTGTGTGTGTGTGTGTGTATTTTTTTTTTTTAGATTTTTTTTTATTTATTTGATGGAGAGAGATCACAAGCAGGCAGAGAGGCAGGCAGAGAGAGAGGAGGAAGCAGGCTCCCTGCTGAGCAGAGAGCCCGACGTGGGGCTCGATCCCAGGACCCTGAGATCATGACCTGAGCCGAAGGCAGCGGCTTAACCACTGAGCCACCCAGGCACCCCTGTGTGTGTGTATTTTAATAATTTTTAAGAAACCCGTAAGTTTCTCTTTGGTTAGGTGGGGTTTGTTTTAAGATTTTATTTATTTATTTTGAGAGAGAGACAGCACGAGTGATGGGGAAGTGCAGAGGGTGAGGGAGAAGCAGATTCTCCACTGAGCGGGGAGCCAGGTTAAGTGTTTTAATAAAAACCTAGGTGCCGTGGATGCGGAGAAAGGGGAACCCTCCTACACTGTTGGTGGGATTGCAAGCTGGTGCAGCCACTCTGGAAAACAGCATGGAGGTTCCTCAAAATGTTGAAAATAGAACTGCCCTATGACCCAGCAATTGCACTATTGGGTATTTACCCTAAAGATACAAACGTAGTAATCCAAAGGGGCACGTGCACCCGAATGTTTATAGCAGCAATGTCCACAATAGCCAAACTATGGAAAGAACCTAGATGTCCATCAACAGATGAATGGATCAAGAAGATGTGGTATATATACACAATGGAATACTATGCAGCCATCAAAAGAAATGAAATCTTGCCATTTGCGACAACATGGATGGAACTAGAGCGTATCATGCTTAGCGAAATAAGTCAAGCAGAGAAAGACAACTATCATATGATCTCCCTGATATGAGGAAGTGGTGATGCAACATGGGGGCTTAAGTGGGTACGAGAAGAATAAATGAAACAAGATGGGATTGGGAGGGAGACAAACCATAAGTGACTCTTAATCTCACAAAACAAACTGAGGGTTGCTGGGGGGAGGGGGTTTGGGAGAAGGGGGTGGGGTTATGGACATTGGGGAGGGTATGTGCTTTGGTGAGTGCTGTGAAGTGCGTAAACCTGGCGATTCACAGACCTGTACCCCTGGGGATAAAAATATATGTTTATAAAAAATAAAAAATTAAATAAAAAAAAAAAACCTAGGTGCCCTGGTTAAATGTTTTAATAAAAAATGGGTATTGGGGCACCTGGGTGGCTCAGTGGGTTATGCCTCTGCCTTCGGCTCAGGTCTTGATCCCAGGGTCCTGAGATCAACCCTGGTGTCAGCCTTCCTACTCAGTGGGGAGCTTGTTTCTCCATGTCCCTCTGCCTCCCGCCCCCTCTGCTCATGTTCTCTCTTGCTTGCTCTCTCTCACACACACATTCTCTCTCTCTCTCAAATAAATAAATAAAATATTTTTTAAAAACACAACAACTAACCTTACATTTCCACTGGTCATCCTGTATTATTTCTTTAATTTGGTGTTGTATTTTGTTTGCTAATATTTTATTTACTATTTTTGTATGATAATCATAAGTTATATTGGTCTCTACTTTCCCTCTGATCAAAACTTTAAATATACCTCATGAATTCTGGTTTATAGTGCTTTTCATTGTCATTTCTTAAAGTTAGTAGATTAAGTACTTCCCATTTCACCTAAAATTTGTTGTATAATAAATGGCTTTAAATTTTTAGTTGGGAGGACATTTAAGTTTTTAAATTGTTAATTTCTGATATAATTGCACTATGGTCATAGTGTGTGCTTATAATATTTTTTCTTTATGGAACTTACTGATGTTTTCTTTGTGACCCAGTATGTAATTTTTATACATGTTCACATGCACTTGAGAAGAAGGGCTAATCTCTGTTTTCTGGGTGTAAAGTTCCATATGGATCCATAATATTTACCCCATGGAGTCTTCTATTTCCTTACTTATTATTTATTATTTACTTGCTATGATTTGTACTAAAAATAGTAGTATATCCTGTTCTCCAATTATTGGTGAATTTTTTCTGTGACTCCGTGCATTTCCTGTAGTTTCTGTTTTATAAAGGTGGTGTTTCTGTCTTTTAGTACATAGGTATTTGAAACAATCATATATTCATTGTAAATTGCAGCTTTCAGTATTGCAAAGTATCTGGGTTTGTCAATTCTGATGCTTTTTGGCTAGAATTCAACTTAGTTGACATCGATATTTCAACCCCTGCTTTTTTACTGTTTCTATTTGTCTGAAATACCTTTATCCATCTCTAGTTTTAGCCTTTTGGAATCACTTTAACTTAAAAAAAGAAAGATTTATATATTTATTTTAGAGAGAGAGAGAGAGCAAGTGTGCATGAATCAGTGGTGGGGGGGTGCTGAGGGAGAGGAAGACAAGTCCCAAGTAGACTGTGCTGAATGCAGAGCCCTAGGCTCAGTCTCAGGACCCCAACCAAGATCACAACCTGAGCTGATACCAATCAGGTACATAACTGACTGCACCCCCCAGGCACCCCACCCCCCTTTTTTCCTTATTAGCTTTATATTCTGAGTATTCTGGGTATGGCTTATTATCAGATATATGTGTCATGAATATTTTCTCCCTGTCTATAGCCTCCTTTTTTATGTTCTTAATGTCTCTTAATGAGAATTATCATTTTGAGTTTCAGCCATGTGAGACTGGAGTTTATACAGTTTCAGTTGCGTGGCATATTCTGTTATATGTATGTACCTACTTTGTGCAGTTGATGGCCATTTGCATTGTTTCTAGTTTTTATTGGCATGCATAATATTGCTATGAACATTCTTGTACAAACCTCTCCTTGTACATATGTGAGAATTTCTTTAGGGTATTTATCTAAGAATGGGGTTGCTGCCTCATAAGGTGTGCAGACTAGTCCTAGACTGTTTTCCAAAGTGATTCTTTCAATCTGTGTTCTCTCTTGCAAGATAAAGGGTTCAAGTTGTCCCACAATGTAGTCAACATTTGACAGATTGTTTAATCTTTTGCTAATTTGCTAGGAGTGTAATTATATCACATTGTGGTTTTGACAGGCTTTCCAAGATTATTAATTAGGTTAAACATCTTTTCATATGTTTATTAGCCATTTATGTTTCTTGTGATATATCTGTTCAAGTCTTTCGCTTATTTTCCTTTTTGGCATTTGCTTTCTTATGTATTGATCTGTGTATTCTTTATTGTAGATATGAGTCCAGTGTGGGTTTGTCTTCCTTTCCTTCCTCAGAATGCTTTTATAATTTTAAGAATGCTTTTATAATTTTAATTTTATAATTTATAATTTTACAAAAAAGTTGCAAGTATAGTATAGTGAATACTTACATACCCTTCACTTATGTTCATTAATTGTTCGCATTTTGCCACATTTGCTTTACCTGTCTGTACGTAGATAAGGATTGGAATTTCTTTTTCTGAAACATTTGAAAACAGTGTGCAGACATCATGACGTTTCAGCCCTAAAACACTGTAGCCTGGAAATAAGGGCATTCTTTTAGGCAAAATGCCATTATCCTGCCCAATAAAATGAACAATAATTTCATATTTTAAAATATATTATATTTCTTTATTTAGAGAGAGAGTAAGCATGAATGGGAGGAGGGGCAGAGGGAGAGAATTCCAAGCTGATTCTGCCCTGATGCCGAGATTAGACCTGAGCTGAAATCAAGAGTCAGATGCTCAACTGACTGAGTGGCCCAGGTGCCCCACAGTAATTCCAAATTATCAACAGTCTATATTCAGGAACTCCCCAGTTGTTCCTTACCTTTCTGATCCAGTCAAGTTTCATGTATTATATCTGGTCATAATGCCTCTTTTAGTCTCTCAACTTAGAACCTTCACCCTGCTTTTTGCTCTTGTTTTTTCTCTTGATCTTGACCTTTTTGATAAGTATAAGCTAGCTGCTTTGCCCAATATCCTGTAATCTGGATGTGTCTGTTTTCTGCAAGTCATTGGCACAGGTGTACGAGGATGGTGCTGTGTTTTCTGGCATCACCTCAGGAGATAAGTGATGCTGGTTTGTTTACTATTGGCGGTGCCAGCTTCAATCTCATGGTGAAGGTGGTGACAGCCAGATGTCTCCATTGTTAAGGAACATTCTCCTTCTGCGATCAGTAAATAATCTGTAATGTAATACCTTGGCACAGTGCAAATCTCCTGTTTCCCAACAGCCTTTCACCCAGTTGGATCCTTATTCAAATCTGAGTGGTGAATTTTGTGATCTCTTGCTCTCCACTTGTGATTTTAGTCCCTCTTTCTATTTCTTCAGAGCCTTAAACATCTTTATTCTATATGCCTGGATACTTTGTGCTCTAGGGGTCTAGTTCTACCTTTTGTTGTTTCTCATGGCTCTCACTCATGGTGCTGTGTTTCTTTTTTCTTTTCTATGAGTTCTGATTGCTTGCATTTCATAGGACTTTATTGGTGAATTCATTCAGGCCTGTGTTGAAGGTGGGCTCCTTTTTTTTTTTTTTTTTAAAGATTTTATTTATTTATTTGACAGAGAGAGAACACAAGTAGGCAGGGAGGCAGGCAGAGAGAGAGAGAGAGAAGCAGGCCCCACACCGAGCAGAGAGCCTGATGCAGAGCTCAATCCCAGGAGCCTGGGACCATGACCTGAGCCGAAGACAGAGGCTTTAACCCACTGAGCCACCCAGGCATCCTGAAGGTGGGCTCCTTCTGAGAGACAGACTGAAGTTTTGGAGACCTCCTCAGGTGGTGTAAATTAGGACTAAAGCATCATTCTGGCACCTCTGGTGTAGGTCTACTTCTGGTTCAGTTTAACACTGAGCATTTAGTCCTGTGGGGTCTCATCATTATGGAGATGTTCCTAGGAGATTGTCTACTTTGGGAAGGCCCTAAGCTTTGTCTTCATGGACTTGGAGGTCTTGCCTTAGAACCAGAATTCTAGATTACTAATGTAGCAAATGCCCTCAGGGCAGGTGCCAATTAGGGGGGACTCCGTAGACCTTACTATGTTTGACTTCTGCTTACTTTGGGCCTTTGAAAGTTCTAAACTTTTTTTTTTTTTTAGATAGCTTAGTGATGTACTGAAGAGTTTTTTTTTTTTTAATTTTTTAGAAGATTTTCTTTATTTGACAGAGATCACAAGTAGGCAGAGAGGCAGGCAGAGGGGGCAGGGAAGCAGGCTCCCCGCTGAGCAGAGAGCCCAATGCAGGGCTCCATCCCAGGACCCTGAGATCATGACCTGAGCTGAAGGCAGAGGCTTTAACCCACTGAGCCAACCAGGCGCCCTGGGTTTGGGTTTTTATTTTAGTTGTTTTGTGGGCATCTATCCTGTCACAGAGTGGTGCCTCCCTAGTTTCTGCTGGTTATGGAATTCTTAGGTGCCTTGTGGGGCTTCTGGAAGCCGTTCTGTGCTCTCCTGTGGCCCACTTATGGAGGGCTGGGGGTGGGGGGGTGCTGTTTGAGGTACTCGCAGCATCCCACGTGGCTTGTCCTTGCTCTCCCAGGCATAGGCAGTCAGGCAAGATCTGGTGGGCTGGAGTCAGCAGGGATAGTGCTTGGTTGACTCTGGTGGTGGCTTCCCTGCTTTGGCTCACTTCTCAGTACTCCTTGTTGATTCCAAGCTTCTTCAAGGACCAGCGGTCCTGTTGCAGTAAAAGGAAAGGGTTCTGTGACCGAGGGCACGGTGGGTCCTCAGGGCCAACTCAGGGATCAGGCTGTGGTCTTTGGGTACCATCTTCTCCCTTGGTCCTCCCTGCCTCCTCTGTGTTTGCCAGTCTCTAGTTGTTTGCTTGCCTTCCCCATGAGGGGCACTCTTGGGTCCCATGGCCGCTGTGTCTGCCTGAGGCACCATAGCTTGGTGGGAGGGTGAGTGCCGGGTGTAGCCTGGTCCCAGCCACCTATGCCTTTCCCCATGGGACCCTGTCTCCCTGCTGCTCCTCGTGCCAGGAGGAAGGCTCCCTTCTGGGCCCTTCTCTGTGGGGCTGACCCTGAGGCCTGCCAGGCTGCTGCTTCTGAGGTGGGACGCAGGGGGGCACTGTCATCCTCCGTCCATGGGCCCAGGGCCTGAGGGGCTTTCGGGGTTCGCAGCATTGGTTGGAAAGGCTGTCAGAGTTGCGCAAATTTTGTCAGGTTGTCTTTCTTTTTAATTTTGAAAAGAATGTGTCTCTCTTTGACATCTTGAAGAACAGGCAGAATCCAGAGTTGTACTCGGTGGATTAAGTTTCATGTTCCTTTGCCCTCTGGAAGGAAAAGACGAGTGACAGAACAGGGGAACGAGGCAGTGGCGGGCGGCTGGAACCGTGCACCGGTGTTGCACAAGGGGCTGCTGCCTCCGCTCCAGGCGGCTCACTGCCAGGGGAGATAGGATAACGCGATTATTCTCAATTAGATTAATAAAGAATAATTAGATGTCATAAATCAAGTAATCATAGGATATTGTCATGGGAAAAATATGTAGCTCGAATTAATTAGTTTTCAAATAAAGCGTTTATTTTAATTGCTTGAAATGATGGAGCCCTTAATTGCCGATGCATCATTTTGGCCTGAACAGTTTGGTTGTTGTAACAACGTGACGGGTTTGTTCCCCGCAGTTCTGGGGAAACAATAGAGGAGAACTTGATTTCATCACCTCAGACAGAGCCTTGTGCTGGTGAGGTTCTGGAAACTCCCATCAGGCCGCAGGCAGGTGGCAAGTGTGGGCTGCGCTTTGGCTGGCGCCGCCCAAGGCCCCCCCCCGTGCTGCCTGTGCATGTGTGTGAGTGTGTGCAGGCATGTGCGTGCGTGTGTACACATGTGGGTGTGTGCCCTTTGTTCGTGTGCACATACGTGTGCATGAATGCTGCGTGTGTGCATGTAGTGTCTCCTGGGAGCTCACCAGTCCCAGGCATGGAGCAGGGGCCATGGGTCATGGAGCAATGTGGGGTCAGGTCTCTGCCCACAGGAGGCCGTCCTTGCGTTAGGGAAGAGTCAGTTGGTTTTTAGCTAAAGCTGAGAGAGGCTTTCAGAGCAAAAACCCTAAAAAAGAAAGAAAGAAACAGGGACTTGGCCATTTGTAAGGTCCATTCTCAGGGACCCCTTCCTTCTCTTTGACAGAGGCGGGATCAAGCAGTGGAGCGGCTGCCTATGGTCTCTCCCCATTAAGGGTGAGCATCTGCCCCTTCCTGTCCCCAGCCCTGCCATGTCTGCTCTTGGTCTTTAGGATCAGCCCCAACCCTACTTCCAGCCCTCATGTGGACCAGGCCTCAGCTGGCCTGATGCTGGTAGTGGCTTTCCACCAAGTCTCTGCAGCGTTTCCCTGGCTCCGGTGGTCTCTGGAGTCTCAGGTCACTACCTGCCCCCCACTCCCCTCCTGTCTGGTGACTAAGAGCCCCCTGGCCTCCAAGGCCCCAGCTGCCTTGATAGTGGCATTTCTCAGGTGTTTGAACCTTGCACTCTAGTGAAGCTACCCTGGGCTCTATTCTGGAGAGAGAGAGAGGGGGGAGGGGAGAGAGAGAAGGAAAGGGTCTGGGATGGTTTCACTGAGGGGGAGGTACAGGGCTTCCCGGTGAGGGTGTGGCTGAGTGGTGCCTGGACCAGTCTCCAGCTGGAGAAACTCATGCCCCTCCTTCCTCTGCGACTGCGTGTTTGCTTGTCCTCTGGCTCAGCCCCCATCCCACGTGAGCCTCTGTCTTTGGCCTGGAACCCCCTCCAGCCTCTGGCATTGGCAAAGGCTCCCTCCTGGAGGAATGCTATCTTCTCTGCTCCTGTTCTTTGCCCTGCCCAGTTCCCCTGGTGGCTGTGGCTCCCTCAGTGGCCAGGTAGCCTCCTCCCTGGTCTGTGTCCAGGCTGGAGAGGGACAGGTGGGAAAGCGTTTCAGATCCCAGCAGGAGAGGCCCCCTGATGAAGTTGCTGTAGCCTCCCAGGAGTCTGCTCCTGGCCTTTCCCTCTGTACCCTCAGCCTGGGCTGAGACCTGCAGGTTGACAGATGTGCCCCTTGGTCATTGGAGCAGGTCACTTCTGGTCCGGCAATGCCCCCTGCACCATTGCTGGGGTGGGCTCAGTGGTAACCCTGGGAGGCTTCTCCTTTCAGGAGGGTGGTCCCCATGGGACCAGTGATTTGAGGAAGGGTCACTTATCTGTCATATCAGTCCTCCTGGGGAGTGACATGGTAACTCAGTCCCTACTCCTTCCCCACACACCAGTGCACTGGCCGCTCTGCCTCTTGGTGGCAGCGTGCAAACTTCAGACCTGAATCTGAGGGGCCTGGGGTAGCTCACCAGACCATTCCCTGCCTCCTTTTCTCCAGCAGTGAATGGTGCTGCTTTCCCTGAGGGTGGACGTATAGGCCCTCAGGACCCAGCAGGCAGGGTCTGTGGCACATGTGAGAGAGTTTCCTCTCTATCTTTGGGTCCTGCTCGCTCCCCCAGGGCTCCCACATACCTGTTGTCTGTCTCTCGGTTCATCCCTTCAATATGCACATGCTGAGGAGCTGCTGTGTGCCTGATGCCGGTGGTCAGGCCTGTGGTCTGGGGGGAGCAGGCCAGCGTGGCCCCTGTTCCCTGAGCTTGCTGTGGAGCCAGAGTGGACAGCATGTCCAGCCATGTCATTGCTCCACTGTAGGGAGGAGAGGAGAGGGGCCTCATAAGGGAGGAGGGAGGCTGAATTTGCAGTACTCAGCCAGGCTCAGAGGCAGGACAGATACCTCCAGGTGTGTGGACAGCCCAGGAGTGGAGAAGCCAGCCTGAGGGAGGAGGAGTCACTCCTTCCGCTACCGTGGCCAATGGGATTCAGGGACTCAGAGGGTATAGGGTGGGTGAACAGCAGGCCTTGGAGGCCAGAGGCAGGCTCTATGCGGGGTGCTGAGGGTGCGAGTGACCTCAGAAGGGTGCGGGCGCCACTGTGCCCCCCCCAGAGATGGTGCAGGTTAGGGCCACAGTGATGCCATTTGGGTGTAGAGGCCAATAGGTGGGAGGGAAGACAGGCTGAAGGGGCTGGGCAGCATCCAGGGAGGCTCCTACTGCCTTCCTGAAGGATGACAGGTGGGTCACTTATACCTTTCCTTGGTCCCCAGGTGCCTGCACCCCCAGCCAGTATGGCAGCCTCCCCACTCCCACCGCCGGACCCCCAGTTTGTCCTCCGCGGTACCCAGTCGGCGGTGCATGCGCTGCATTTCTTCGGAGGAGCCCAAGAACAGGGATGCCCACTCCTCCTCTCAGGGTGAGTACCTGCGGCCCTAACCCAACCCCAGGGGTTAGCCCATGGTGAATTTAGGGGCAGTGGGCTACCAGTGAGCCAAGGGCTTATTTGGGGAGCTCAGTGATAGGCTCCCTATGCCTTTCCAGAGGAGTGGACTCTGCTGCGGGTGCCCTCTGAGGCTCCTGAGGGCTCTCTGCCTGCCATCCCTAGTAAAGGACCATGTGCCACTTTTACCCTTAGTTCACACGTCCAGCCGTCCTCTAAACTGAAAGCTCCGACTGAAATGCCTGGTCTACCAGCTGGGTGGTTTCTCCGCCAGCCCCACAGAGCATGCTGGGACTGTCCTCCGATCCCTCTCCCTGAGCCTGTGCTTTTGCGCTTGTCACAACAGGTCCCTGAGTGGGCTGGTGCACATTTGGAGCCTGCAGACGCGGAGGGCAGTTGCAACCCTGGATGGCCACGGGGGCCAGTGTGTGACCTGGCTGCAGACACTGCCCCAAGGGCACCAGCTGCTCAGGTGGGTCTTAATGGCAGCGAGTACAGTCCCAAAGGAGTCAAGCTGTGGCCCTCAGCAGAGGCCATGAACTTGCCATGGAGGCTCTCGGGGTCTCTCCCAGCTGCCAGGGCAGCCCCTCCCCATGGCAGAGCAGTGTGATCTCTGCCCTTGGCCCATCCGGAGGCAGTGTCCAGGTCCACTGGGTGCCCGTCGCTGCGGTCTTTGTGACCACTGCTCTGTCCAGGCAGATGCCTACTGAGACGAGCCTGATGGACATACAAAACAACTCTGTAGGGGCACCTGGGTGGCTCAGTGTGTTAAGCCACTGACTTTGGTTCAGGTCATGATCTCAGGGTCCTGGGATCGAGTCCTGCATCGGGCTCCCTGCTCAGCGGGGAGCCTGCTTCCTCCTCTCTCTCTCTGCCTGCCTCTCTGCCTACTTCTGATCTTTCTCTGTCAAATAAATAAATAAAATCTTAAAAAAAAAAAAAAAACACACACACACAACTCTGCAGTGGCCTGAGCAGAGGCCTCCCTGGTCTGCCAGGGGTCTCCAGTGGCAAGAGCTAGGGGTTCATGGCTGAGCTCCAGGGTTCTTCTTAGAGGAGCTTCAGCTTCCCTCCTGTGGACCCCAGGGATCTGGTGTCACCACACCTCTGACGAATGGTCCCCTTTCCACGCAGTGGTGCAGAACTTGTGTCTAAAGCCCGCCCACTGATTGGGGTTGTGCTTCAAACCCTGAGAGCAGCCACCCTCTCTGGGCACTGGGAGTGCCACAGGGGCGCCCAGGTCCATGGCATTTGGGCTGACTGGTGACAAGGAGAGCAGGGTGGGCATGTGGCACTCCTGACAGAGGAAACTGTGGTGGGCCCAGCTGTGAGAAGCTGGAGACTGGGCTGCAGAGCCCAGAAGGGCCGTGTTCTGGCACTGCCACCACGGCCTTGAAGAGGTGCCAGGCTGGAGACTCCAGGTGAGAGGTGGGCCAGGAGGTAGCAGGAAGGGGCTGGTGGGGGAGAGAATGAGCTTATGTCTAAGTTTAAGTGAAACTTTCCTGAATGCCCTCCAGGGCAGGTCTGCCTTCCTGCCAGGGACTCGGGTCCTGGGCATCTAGGCACCACGGTTCCCAGTCCCCAGAGGACAAGGCCTGTCAGGGACACACCGTTTTGCAAAGCACTTTTGTGCCAGACATGCTGCTTCTACGCCCCTATAGGTGGCTTGCAGGTGATCGAAGAACCAGAGGTATCCAGGAGGCTGGTGGCCTTGGACGCATGTGCTTGCAGAGCCACACGCTGGTCCTCTTCTCCCCCGGTTGGTGTGACAGGCCCTCCGTATGGTTGTAGACCTTCCCTGATGCTTAGAATAGACACTGCATCCAAATACCACACTAAAGCGCTTGTGCTGGATGCTGCTGTTTGTAAACATTCCTCCTGTGTTTTCAGCCAAGGCTTTAGGACCCTTGGCGCCTCCTGCTCCTCCAAGGCCCGGATGCCTTGGGCTGTTCTCAGGGAACCCCCAGCCCTGGGGTCCGACCCTCAGAAAGCTGGCCTGAGGGTCACCTGGGTGGCTCAGTGGGTTAAAGCCTCTGCCTTCGGTTCAGGTCATGATCTCAGGGTCCTGGAATCGAGCCCCGAGTCGGGCTCTCTGCTCTGCAGGGAGCCTGCTTCCCCCTCTCTCTTTGTCTGCCTCTGCCTACTTGTGATCTCTTTCTCTCTGTCAAATAAATAAATAAAATCTTAAAAAGAAAGAAAGAAAGCTGGCTTGACATTGTGTGGGGAGGCAAGCGGCAAGGGCAGCCTGTGAGTGAATGTCAGACGGTCGATCCTTCCCCTTTCCAAGCCGGACAGCACAGCAGTAGCCGTGCTCCAGGCAGGGGCCTGTGGGTCGGGAGGTCTGCAGCGCAGACCGTGCACGTTCTTGGAATGCCCAGGTGCGTTTACGTTGCACTAGACGCCAGGCGCCCAGCTGTGTTTGGAAGCCAAGTCTCTCCAAAGTGGCTCTTGAGAAAGGAAGGTACGCTTTCATGTCAAGGGGAGGCTGGAAGACAGAAAGCTGGGGGCTTGAGGGCACACCTGTGCCCAGTGACAGCCACTTGGGTGGGTGTGTTTCCTCCCTCTTCTATGGCTACCGTAGCACCTTTGCAGAAGCACAGAACAAGTTTGCAGACTGTTGTACTATCACGGAGTGGACACCTGGGTAACCACTGAAGTCAGAGGCAGAGCCCTGATGCGGGCTCCGTTCTCGTCCTCAGGAGGCAGCCCCCTTGCCCTCATTCTTGCCTTACCATTGGGAACAAGCATGTCCAAAAACCATAGACTTGTTAGGTCTGGTTTTTTTTTTACTTACAAAAATGGCACCGTGCAGAACAGCTTCCTTTGTATGGGACTGCTTCCGCTCAGCTCTACTTTGTGAGCTCCACGGTGGGTGCGTATAGCTGTAGGGCTCTGTGTGGGATTTTCCTGTGCGCTGTTCCACTGGATATGTGTGAATGCTCATTCTACTGTCAGTGGAGATCTGGATCATCCACTTGGGGCTGAGAAGCTTAAGGATTAAGACCCCAGTCTGGGTCTCCAGGCACCCAGTGCATGCGTGTCTGCAGATTGGACCCTGGACCCAGAGGTGGGGCATTGGCCACAGGGTGTGCATGTACTGGGTGGCTCAGAAGGTGCCAGGCTGCCCCCAGTGCAAGCGCCCCACCTCTGCGCTGCTTTCTGGGTACAGCCTCATTTGCATTTTCCTGACCACTTAATGAGCCAGCCCTCTTCTGCAGTCGTTAGCCACTGGGATAGAGTCTCCCTTCAATCCGCATTTCTCTAGCAGACTGACTACCTGTTCTCATTGAGTTATAGGAGGTTTTTTAATATTCTAGATGTGGCTGATATTTATATCACCAGGTGCTGCTCCCACAAAGTGACTTACAGTTCTCACTCTATGATGTGTCAATGAGTGGAAGTTAGCCATTTAAATGGGGTCAGAGCTGCCATCTTTCCCTTATGGCTGGTGCTTCTGTGTCATGTGAAGGAGTCCCAGCAACAGGTCATGAAGACCTGATCTCTCAGGAGCTTCCCTCCTGTTCCTTTTTGGCCCACACCGCAGCTGGAATTGGCTGTTGGTGAGGTATGCGTTCTTTGTTTCTATATGGATAGCCAGTGGTTCCATCCTCCCTTTCCTCATTTCCCCTCCCAAGTTCAGGGACACGGGTGGCTGAGGAAGTGGATGGTGCAGGGTGGCTTCGAGGCAGAGGTGTGGGAGCAGCGTGCCCAGTGGCCAGAGAACCAGGGTGATGGGGGCAAGGTCTCAGAGGGAGCTGGGGAGGTTGGGAGATTGGCTGCATCATGCAAGCAAGTTTGTCAGTGGAGCGTGGCAGTGAATATTTTGAGGAAAATGGGAGGCAGCTCTCTCCCAGTCAGAGAATGGAGTCACACACCTGAGGAGGAGGAAGGGGAGGAAGAAGCCTTGGGGCATCAGCATGAACTTGTGAGGTTTTGAGAGTATATACCCAAAGATAGGTGCAGAAATACTTGATGTGTGAGTGTGTTTGCCTTTGTGTGTGAGAGGGTTATGTATGTATGAGCTATGTTTCCATGTGTGAGTGAGGTGTGTGTGTGAAGTATGTCTTTGAGTGTGAATGTGTACATGAGGTGTGCTTGTGTGTATTTGAGGTATGTTTGTGTGTGACTGTGTGTGTGAGGTATGTTTGCATGTGTGGGTGAGGGGTGTATGTGAGGTGTGTTTGTGTGTGTGTGTGAGGTGTGTTTGTGTGTGTGTTTGCGTGTGTGGGTGTGGGGCGTGTGTGAGATATGTTTGCATGTGTGTTTGCGTGTGTGGGTAAGGGGGGGTATGTGAAGTGTGTTTGCATGTGTGAGTGTTTGCATGTATGAGAGAGAGGTGGGTGTGTGTGTGAGTGTGTGTGTATTTCCTGGCTCGACTGAGAGAGCCTGGCGGCAGCGGCACCTCACAACAGTAACCACACCAGCGCCCAGACCTTGGTTTGCAAATATCTCTCTGCACTGGAAGGAACAAGGATTCCTTGGAGAAATGATTCTGGATCTGGAATATCTTGCTGATGGACACGTGTCAGAAGGACTCTGAGCCAGCTCAAAGGGGGTCCTGCTGGCCAATCTGGGATGGTTTGAGCACAAAAATAAATAATGGGAAGTGTAGATGACAGCCCACTGAGTAATACAGGAACACGCAAATCCAAGCTGATGGAAACAGAGAGAACAGAAGGAGAGGGGAACACCCATTCTTCCTGTAGGATAGCGACTCGTAAATGGAGGAGGTGGTGGGTGTGGGAGTCCCCTGCCAGTGGCTGGGAAGGCCCCATTCCGGTTTGATGTCTCTGTAAAAGTATTTGCTTTTAACTCGAGTGAACACACTTTTCCAGAACTCTGCAGATCGGCTATCTGCCCTCCTCCTGGGTGCAGTGTGCAAGACATTTGTCACAGTCTGCAGTTCATCTTGGGAGCCCAACACCCTGATTGTTTTCTTAACTTATACACACTAACGTTTGCTCTTTGTGGATTGTTCTGTGGGCTTGACGATGGCCACCATCACAGCAGCCCCCCCCCCAGGGCCACATAGGGCTGTCCGCACCCTGCATGGCCTCTGTGCTGCCGCCTGTAGACGGGAGCCCCAGTCCCCCACTTGCCGTCATGCTGTCCTGGAAACGTCCCAGCAGGGGAGTCATGCCATAGGTGGCTTTTTGGCTCTGGCCTTTTGGCTCATAGCAGAAGGCATCCGATATTCCTGCGGGTTGTAGCACATGTCACAGTTTGTCCCTGTCTGTCACTGAGTGGAATTCTGTGGTGTGGAGGCACATGGTTGGTTCCCCAGCCTCGTACTGAAGAGTTGCGTCGAGTTTGGGCAGTTAGGAACAGAGCTGCTGTTTGTGTACAGGCTTTTGTGTGAATACAGGTCTTAAATTCACTTGGGAAAACTTGTGAGGGTGTGATTGCTGGGCCATCACAGTTAATTCACAGAGGGAGGGAGGAGGGTGAGCTCACATTTTGGCAGCACGGGGAATGGCAGGAAGAGCCGGGGAGGCTGGTCATGGGGCATGTGTCGCAAAGCTCACTGGCACATGGTTGATGGTGCTCCTGTGGGATGGCCCATGAAGGTGTCAGGCCTCAGGCATCTTGGATACAAAGCCCTTCCTTGGCTGAGGTGCCCCCAGCCAGGTAACGCATACCATCTGGGCCCCTCTCTGGAAGGTGTCCCCTGCCTTTCGTCAGCATCAGGCTGGCCCCAGCATGCTGGCATTGGTCCAGGTAGGATACCTGGTCTGCTTACCTTGGAGGCTCATGACCTTTCTCCTCTTGGTTTGGCAGTCAGGGCCGGGACCTGAAGCTGCACCTGTGGGACCTGGCAGAGGGCAGGAACACCGTCGTGGACTCTGTGGTCCTGGAGAGCATGGGCTTTTGCAGGAGCTCTGTCCTCGCTGGGACTCAGGAGCGCTGGATGCTGGCTATGCCGGGGAGAGGTAGTGACGAGGTGAGTGCCAGCCTGCCTGGTACCTGGCTTCACAAGCTGCTTGCACTTGGTTCCCCATCCTGAATGCCTATTAGAGGAATTCTGTGCCTGCCACAGGAGTCCCATGAAGTGCCAGACTGCAACTCCAGGGGCCTTGGTCTGGCTACTGCCCCAGTACCCAGTACTGCACAGCATGGGGCTCGAGACCATCAGGAGTGCAGGGGCAGAGACTGCCTGGAGAGGTCCTCAGAGGACTTAGGAACAGGCATGCATGGTGGGGAGTCTTGGGCAGGCCAGCAAGAGATGGTGGGAGAGAAATCGTGGCCTTCTGGTAGTCTGGGCATCAGGGGCAGCCTTTTGGGTTGCTGAACTGAGTTCTGGCATGAGAGGCCTTGATCAGACCTGGAATGCTGAGGGTTGGGGGAGGCTGGCACTGGGGTAGTAAGTGCAGAACAGAGGGTGCAAGTGAGAGGGGAACTCAGAGAACCGGGCTCCAGGTGGGCGTGATGGAGCCTCGGAGGTGACTGTCAGATGGAGCTCAGGCCAGAGTGGCCAGCAGTGGTTGGTGATGGAGATCTGGTCAGGCTGGGCAGTGTGTCCACACCCCCAGAGGCAGAAGAGGCAGAGTCCGCCAAGGGGAACAGGTGGTGGAAAGCGAGGGTGGAGGGTAAGGTGGAGGATGAGGGTGTGGCTGGAGGGGCCAGCACTTGGGGAGCTAAAGGGAAATTGAAGAAGAAACCCAGGAGCAGCAATCAGACAGGCCTGTTGAGTGTTGGGGGCATAGGCGCTCAGGGTCTGGGCCGAGTGTGGGGTGCTATAGGCTCTGATCCCGGGGCAGGGAGGGCCCGGGGGACACACATCCAGAGAGAGGGAGCCTCCTGTCTGCTGCCCACGGCCATGTCTCCCTGTGTTCCCTGCTGGCCCCAAGGGGCTGTGCGGCAGGCGGCGCTGGGCAAGGACATGGGGCCCCATGCCCACAGCAGTGAGGTTTGGCCCCTGCCCAAGAAGACTCGTTTGTCTTAAAGCAGATTCAGTTAATAAATAATGAGACTGGAACAGGCATTTATTTGTTCATGATTGCGTTTAAATCGCCAATTAGGAGCTACATACACTTTTCTTGCCAATTTGCCAAAAACCTGTTAAAAGTTTTATGAATGTGAAAAGAGAGGGGTGTGCTTCCTCCTGGACAGCCAGGGCCAGGCAGCGCCAAGCCTCGCTCGCTCCTGCGCTGCATGCCGTAGAGCCCAGCCCTCCCCACTGAGGTGGGGGTGCCCTGTGCTGCCCTTTGCTTCTCAGCCTCTCTGGGCTTTCCTGGCTGTGCATCCCACCCCTGGGGTCTGGCCCCTGACATCCAGCATGTGCTGCTCCATGTTGTTTTTAACTGGCTTGCTAACACCCTAGTCGCCAGTGCAGGTGGCACCTGTGGTTTTTAGGAGCAGCAAGTCCAAGGACCTCAGATATCCTGGGAAAATGGTTGTTTTCCATGTTCCCATCTGGAATCTGCCTGGCTGGAATCTGCTTGGAAAGGCATTGCTGGCCTATGCCCAGACAATGCCCAGGGAGGACATGCTCCCACCCTGCTCGGCCGTCTGGGTGGCCACGCTTGCCCAAACCAAACATTTTACCTTCTGGAAACTAAGGTTGCAGTCGAGTGCCAGATGGAAAGTACACTGGTATCTGGAGGAGGCTCCAAGCGCAGGCGTCCAGGCCCTTGCCAGAGCCCAGAGCCTAGAGCCCTTTGTCGGACTCACAGCGGCTCCTGGGCTTGCCCTGGTCCTTGAGCCCTGGGCTCCTTGCTCTCCTACACCCAGGATGTGGCTGTGGGTACTGCCACTCACTCTTCCTCCCATAGTGTCTTGCTCAGGCTTCGGGGCTGTCCTGGTTTTCCCCCTCTACTCCCTGAGCTGACTTGCAGGGTGACTCACCCCTACCTGAGTCCCTTGCCTTCACACCCCTCCTCACGGCCACCAGAGGGACCTTCCTTGGCCCACAGATTGGGAGAGGCCATCCCTCACCATACCTCTGTGCCCTTGTTCCAGGCCATGCAGGGTGTGGGCCCATGCACACTGTGTGTCCAGGGCCTTCTGTTTCTTCTGGCGTCCGTCTCCCCACGAGCACATGCAAGCAATCAGGGTGGCTTCTCTCCCCAGGTCCCAACTACCAGTCAATATCTTTTTTAAAAAATATACTTTAAAATTTTTTTTTTTTTTTTTTTTTTAGGGGGCAGAGGGGCAGAGGGAAAGAAAGAGAGAGAATCTTTTTATTTTTTTATTTAAATTTTTAAAGGATTTTATTTATTTATTTATTTGAGAGAGAGAGCATGAGTCATGGGCAGAGGCAGAGGGAGAGAGAGAAGCAGGCTGTCCACTGAGCAGGGAGCCCCATGTGGGACTCAATCCCAGGACCCCGAGATCATGATCCAAGCTAAAGGCAGACGCTTAACAAACTGAGCCACCCAGGCACCCATATTTCTTTAAACTTTTTTAAAGGATTTTATTTATTCACTGATAGAAAGATCACACAAGCAAGGAGAGCAGCAGGCAGAGGGAGAAGGAAAAGCAAGCTCTCGTCTGAACAGGGAGCCCGATGTTGGACTTGATCTCAGGACCCTAGGATGATGACCTGAGCTAAAGGCAGATGCTTAACTGGCTCTGAGAGAGAGAATCTTAAGGAGGCTCCACGCTCAGCAGGGAGCTTGTTTCTCCCTCTCCCTCTGCCCTCACACTGCTAGAAGCTTTGCTGCTTTGCATGTGCACAGGGCTGGGTGCGCAGGTGTCCCGACCCAGAGGAGCAGTTCTTTCTCTGTTCTATGGAGCATCTGGCCTCCTCGGTGAGCACGCCCTGGCTGGGGCTCACAGGCTTCCCACAGTGTCTACAGCTGATTCTCAAAACAGTAAGCCTGAAATTGAGTCGCTGGTACTCACTGCCAAGGACACAGAGGCTCCGAAAGCCCACTCCCCTTCTCCTGGGTTTTCACCTGACTTCTGGGAGGGACATCCTTAGGTTCCGCTGTGTCTTGGTTGCCATGTGACTTTTCTTGCATGTCTTTTTATTTTGCTAGAGCTCCTCCTTGAGCATCTTTGCTGTTCCAGGGGCTCCTTCTAGCAGCCTCTTACTTGACGACAGTAACAACTGCTCACATCACTGAGGGTCTTTTCTGTCTCCTTCGTGGCCAGTAAGGGCTGCAGGGGCTGGTATGGACACTGATCTGCAGGCCCCGCAGACGCTGGGGGAGCCTGTATGCGTGTGCATACGTAGGTGTGTGCCTCTTTGTGGGGATGTGTTCGTACTCTGCAGCAAGCCTTTCCCTGAAGACACTGTGTGGGCCTCTGGTACGAGCCCTGACCAGAAGGTCCCCACAACCTCAGCCTGTGGGTGTGCCGCCCCCATGCAGGCCTGCAGCTGGGAGGCCCGGGCCACCATGCCACTGGCTTTCTACCCTGCCTACAGCGTGCCTTCGGACAGACCCAGCGTGCAGGTAGCAGATCGTGAGAGGACTCAGGACTTAATCTCAGGCCTTGGGCTGGTTCTCCCCTGTGGGTTAGTGAGAGCAGCCCAGCTCACACCCACCTGCCTCCAGTTTACTGGGTGACTGAGACAGCAGGCCAGCTGTCCCTTCAACACCCCCCACCCCCACCCCAGACCCTTTATCTGCAAACCAGAAGATGTCCTCTTGTTGGCGAGGGATGATGTGGCTTCATAGTGGCTGCACGCTGTCAGCACAGCCCCTCTCATTGGCATCAAGCTGGCCCGAGGGCTCTTCGAGCCTCCCCATCATGGAGTGGCAGACCTGCTTCACATGGAATCCCCTCTACCTCCAAGCACCACAGGAGGGGGCGCCCTTGTCCCTGCTTGCTGGAGATGAGGCAGTAGGGATGCAGGCTGGGGGAACAGTTTCGAGGGAGGGCAGTGCTCTAGGGCCCAAGCCTGTTCCTTGTGGCTGCAGCTATCCACTGCAGATGGTGTGGGGCAGAGCTTGGCCCAGCTCAGATGGACAGGCCTGAATGTGACCTGGTTGTGTGGACCAGAAAGGCACATCTTCCAGCCCGGACCAGCACATCTTCCAGGAGGGCCTGCCCCTGCATTCAGGTGACACAAAACACCACTGTGATACCCAGTATAGAGGTGTGGGGTGTCAGGACCAGCCAGGCCCCAAACACAGTTCCCTTTGGTGCATACCATGTTCATTTCCTAGACTTGCTGGTGATTCCCAGTGGTCCCTTGTGCATTTTCTTTTCTTTCTTTCTTTCTTTCTTTTTTTTTTTTTTTTAAGATTATTCATTAATTTGTCAGTGAGAGAAAGAGCACATCAGGGGGAGTGGCAGGCAGAGGGAGAGGGAGAAGCAGGCTCCCTGCTGAGCAGGGATCACGATGTGGGACTTGATCTTAGGACCCTGGAATCATGACCTGAGCTGAAGGCAGATGCTTATATAACCGACTGAGCCACCATGGTGCCCGCCCCCACGTGCACTTCTGTAAACCATCTGATACACCTGAGATAGTTCAGAGTTGTTCACATGAAAGTCCACATCAGGAAAGAGAATGAGACAGAGATCAGGAGGATGGGTAAACTGAGTCAGTGCCCAGCAAGCCCCCTACTCAGTGAAGAGGTAAAATCAGGAAAGGCCAGAGGTGGTGATGCTGGTGAGAGGGACATGCCGGTCACTCAGGAATGACGTGTGAGTTTCACAACACCCGGCAGCGCCTGAACCCACGAACCTATGTGGCCTAATTAGAAGGCTCGGCTCCCAGGTTCCTCTGGGGAGCAGACAGAAACTCGCAGCAGCCTTGGCTAATCGCCTTAAAAGTCTCTTGTTTGTATAGCACAGGCTCGACTTGGCGCCTGCCCAAATCAACTTGTTTTCTTACCGTCAGGTTCAGATTCTGGAGATGCCATCCAAGACGTCAGTGTGCACCCTGAAGCCGGAGGCAGATGCCAAGCCAGGCATGCCCATGTGCCTGGAGCTGTGGCAGGTAAGGCCCAGCGCACGCCAACCACGCCCTGCCAGTCACGCCTTCCAGGCCGTGAATCATGCCCCATTCAGGATTTAGTTTATCGTCAACCACGAGCCCCCTGGGAGCCTGTATGCACACTGCCTTCTGCAGCCTCAGTGTCCCCCCCCAGGGCCTCCTGCTGCCCCCCTACCGCTGCTGCTTGTCCTACAAATTGCCCCCGGGGCGGGCCTGGCTTATGCTGTCCTCTGCAGGGCTCCACCCTACCCCCTGCACCGGCCTGGGCAGTGAGGAGGGACAGTTGGGTCAGAGGAGCAGCCCCCTCCTGCAGAGGGCCACGAACTCCACTCCTCTTCGCACGCCCACGTGCAGCCCTGCACAGGGCTAGGAGGGAAGTGCTGACTAACTCTGCAAGCCCGCCCGGCCCCTGCTTGGCTGGGGATTACCTTCTGTGACTTTGCCTCCAAGGCAGGAGTGGGCTTAACATGCTGACTTTCCCTGTGGCCACACTTGGCATTTCTGACTTACAGCCATTTCCTTCTTTCTTGTCTATTCTTTCTGCTTAGAGAGGGTCAGAAGACATCTCCTGGGGCTGGCAGCTGAAGCCTGGGACCAGGGAGTGGGTTATACTCCAGAGTCCTGGCAGCATGGGTTTTGGCTCCAAGACCAAGAGTGAGGTCTTGGGAGGGATCCTCCTGAGCCCGCCCACTTGCCTCTACTAGAAGTCCCATGCCTCCACAGGGCACAGCCTCCTCCTGGCCACAGGGAACAGCACTGGCTCAAAGTGCACTACTGTTCTGCTTCTCAGGGCTGCTGCTGTTTGGGGCAACAGAGCTGATGATCTGGTGTGTTCACCTGGTAAGAATGCCAGGCAGCACCTTTGCAGTGACAGAGACTGCGGTAGATAAGTCCTTGACCGGTGTCTGCCTTGGGGAGCACGGCTTATAGGCCATTTTCCCAGCTCTGTTCAGTTCACCAGCACCTTCTAGGAGCTACCTGAGCCTGCCTGAGACTGGGAGGAGGTGATTCCTGCCTCGTGCCGCGCTTCTTGTTTGCACTTCTCCCAAGATGGGCTTGGGCACTTTGGGGATGTCTGTGGGGCCAAGAGGACCCACAGGGCCAGGTACCTCATCAGAGCCCTTGCCCCATGCTTTTCATCCCTCCACGGACCTGTGCCTTCTTGCCATTGGTTTCCTCCTGTGCAGTTTCTTCACGAACATTCCAGTTGGAATTTGTTTCAATAAACTGATTCCACCGCTCAGAGACAAGCCCACGGGGAGCTGAGCAGAGGGGTGGGGGTGGGGCTACAAGATGACCGTGCTCCTGGCACCTGCAGGTTTGTGGCGGCGAACCGCCTGAGGTCTGCACGCCTAGGGCTGCAGTGTGGTGCTCACACTTCCGGGCAGGGCCTTGCGGCTGCACCCGCTCACTCTGCTTCCCTGGAAACACCGTCATTGCGTAATCATGTAAAAATTCCAGAAGAAAAATGTATAGAAACGGGATGTACAAACTTGTTAAGGTAATTAATATAGTTGACAGAAGGACAAATCGAGTTTTTGTTAGTTGATACAGATCCAACGCAAAGCGTTCTGTTAAAAGAGAGTTGACATTAATTTGAAATGTCCTTTTTTTCTCTCCAAACCTGAAGGTCCAGGTTGTAGTTTATTAATCTGAGTGTGGCAGAGGGACCTGACACGGTATTTCTCACTGAAACATTCAGATGTATTCTTCTTTTTTAATCTTTTTTTTTTTAAAGATTTTATTTATTAGAAAGAGAGGGAGAGAACACCAACAGGGGGAGGGCAGAGGCAGAGGGAGGAGCAGACCCCTTGCTGAGCAGGGAGCCTGATGTGGGGCTCCATCCCAGGATCCTGGGATCATGACCTGAGCTGAAGGCAAACACTTAACAGACTGAGCCACCTAACTGTTCTGTATCTTTTTTTTTTTTTTAGATTTTTAAAAAAACTTTATTTGAGAGAGCATGCAAGAGGGGGCAGAGGGAAAAGAGAAAGTAGATTCCCTGCCCAGCGCCACACCAAGGGGATCCACCTCTGCACTCTAGGATGAAGACCTGAGCAGGAAGGCAGACAGACTGAGCCACCCAAGCACCCCAGATTCTTGTTTGGCTCTTCAAAGTGGCTGACTTGCATTGAATTAGGTTGATTATCATATTAAAGCTCAGGAATACTGATCACAGCAGCCCTGAGAACAGGCTTTCAGACCCTGGACCTAGGGTCCCCTCCAGTGAGCTGGGAGCTCCCTACAGTACTGATCCCAGCAGGTGCTATAGGCGGGGCCTGCCTGCTGTGGTCTCTCCCAGTTAGGGTGCCCAGTGACAGGAGAAGACACAAAGCAAATCCTTCTGGCAACTTTAGGTCCTCGCCCCATGGAGATCAGCCTGTCCCCAAAGGCCTGAGGCCATGAGACTGCTATTCTACCTGTGGCGCCTGTAGCTGGGGTCCACAGGGGCCCTGCAGCATGGATGGGAGCAGCAGCCGTCCGGGCTAGAGCTCAGAGCTTGGTCACCCTCAGCAACAGTGAGGCGAGCCCCTGCAGGTTGGTCTGGCTCCTATTCTGATAGGTGGGTGACTGGCATACAGTCCGTGAAAGCGCCGAGACGCTCAGAACCCAGAGACCACACGGGCATGCTACAAACTTGGGCTGCAGAGACGGACCAGAACCAATGTGTTGGCACTGAGAGGAGCAGCGCCCTGGGGCGGCAGGGTGGAGGAGAGGCTGGGCAGAGGCAGGGTGGATGGGAAAGCAGGCGACAAGACAGATCACTGCCCCGAAGGGAACAGACCCAAGTGGGCCCCAGGTGAGCTCCTCAGAGCTGACCTCTTGTGTGGGACCGGGCAGGTCTGGCCTAGGGGGTTGGTGTGAGTTCCTGGTCAACAGACAGAGCACTGGGCTGTTCTCATCTGGCTCTCACTCTCCTAGCAGGGTCCAGATGTGGTTGCTCATGGGGGAAGGCCCTTTCT
Organism: Mustela putorius furo; assembly: GCF_011764305.1. Taxonomy (NCBI): domain Eukaryota; kingdom Metazoa; phylum Chordata; class Mammalia; order Carnivora; family Mustelidae; genus Mustela; species Mustela putorius. The sequence goes on along the minus strand of NW_025422010.1, from coordinate 4,525,750 downwards.
GGAGAGGCACAGTGGCCTGGGACGAGGTACCTGAGCAGAGGGCCTAATCGCTTCTTCAAGCAGTCTATACGTGTCTGGAGAAAAGCCTTATAAATAATTTTGTGCTGCACAAATAGTTTCCAGTCAGGTGACTTGAAAGATACCAAAGTGGAGCTCTTCCCCATTACAGAACTGCAGAGAAAGCGTACTGACCCTGACGGGTTCGCATGGGAGGCCAGACGGAGGCAGGGATCACGCTCGGCTGCTTCCAGCCTTGGCCCCTCCGTGGCAGCATTAGCAGGCAGCTACACACACAGGGTTCATGGTCATGGGGCCCTTCTCCTAACTGCTTACTCAGTCGGGCCCACTTTGGGGGGCAGTCAGCCTATAAGAGGCCCTCGGGAGGGGCACAGGCTGCCACAGGCTAAGTGAAGCTAAGAGCCTTTCTTTGTATGTATGAACACGTATTATCATCAGAAAAAAAATGCCAGAGCCGTTCCTGTGGATGTGCAGGAGACATCCTCCAGGCTAGCTGCCATCTCCTTCTGATCAAAGAGCCACTCTGCATCAGGCTCCCCCTGGCTCCCTTCACTAACCAGGGCCCCAGTGATGTATATCACACCTTAAAGCCTCAGTTTCCCCTTCTGATACACAGAGAGAGCCCTGCTTCCAGGTGTAGAGGATATAGTGTGCTCTTGTTAGACACATGATCTGGTGCCTTTTGGCTGAACCCAGTCACCTTGCTTAGCAGAGCAAAGGTTCTTTCTGGGCACTCTGTGATGTGTACAGCGTCGGGGCCTAGAGCCCCTTGGGGTGGGTGGAAGCACCCACGCAGCTCATAATGGGAGCTCCAGCAGGTGGGGAAGGAGAGGCTCCCTGGCGCCATTAGCCCGTGATCCGTGAGCCCCAGGTACTCTGCTTGGTGCCAGGCCTTGCCGCCAACAGGGGACTGACTGTTCTGGGAGTTGCAGATAACCCAGGAAGCAGCCTTGCCGAGCAGCTCCAACCCCTCTGCCGCCAGGACCCCATTCTTACCACTGCATGCAGAGGCCAGGCCCATAGTTCCCGGAGGCTCAGCTGAGCTCCTGGCTCTTGGAAAATTCACTGGGGAGGGGGTGTGCTCAGTTATTTCTGACATTTTGAGTGACGCTGACCCCAGGCAGCTCAGCAGGAAATGCAGAGACAGTGAAGAGCAAAAGGCATCGGCAGGCGTGTGCTTTGCCCCAGAAGCACCCTGGGTCCCTGTCCTGGAGACTGGGCACCAAGCACAGGGCTGCCACTTTCAGTGCTGGGGTGACACGGCGTCCCGCAGTGCTCCCCTGGAGTGGTTGCCGAGGTGAGATAAACGAGGCGTCTGTCCCGGGTGCAGAGCCCTCTGACCCGCGTCCTCATTCATCACAATAGCTCAGGGCCGGCAGAGCTCGGCTCACACCAGTCAGCGCCCTGGCGACTCACCAGGCCTGGGGGGGTGGGGGGCTTCCGCGGCGACGTTGACAAAGCACAGAAAGTTCATTTTTCATTGAGATGGAGTTCGCGATTTCCTTTGGCTGGCAGTTCTAGACAGGTGACCGGCCCCACGAAGGAGTGGCCACAAGTCTCAGCCTGCAGAAAGGAGGCAGGAGGAAGCTGCAGCACCCGTCCCGGCTGGCAAGCAGCAGTGGCCTGGCAGCGTGAGGTGGGGGCCGTGCCCGGGCGACCCTGGGCTCGGCGCCCTCCAGTCTCGGTCCTCAGAGAGCGCCAATGCTGGCCCGTGCCAGCCTGGTGCCACTGGTGTCTGCTCTCAAGGGGACACATGGAGCCTCCAAACTGTTACTGCCGTGTGAGGAATACGAGGAATCGGTACCTGGCTGGGCCACCTCCAAGGCCCAGCGGGGGAGGCCGCCACTCTCCAGAGCCCCTTCTCCCCCAGAATGTACTGGAGCCTTCTTCGGGAGCTGACGGCTGTGCTGTCCCCACAGGCTGACTCCAATCCCCGCCCACTCCTCCTGGCCGGCTATGAGGACGGATCGGTGGCCCTGTGGGACGTCTCTGAGCGGAAGGTGTGCAGCCGCGTCGCCTGCCACACGGAGCCCGTCATGGGCTTTGACTTTGACTCCCAGAAGACCAGGGGCGTCTCGGGCTCCGCGGAGAAGGCGCTGGCTGTCTGGAGCCTGGATGAGCAGCAGGCCCTGCAGGTCAGTACGCCAGACCCGAGGTGTCATTTATCCTGCTTTGCACTAACAGTCTGATAGGCTGAAACAATATTTAGGCATGAAGAGGAGTTGTTGCAGATCCCTGGCTAATTAATCACTGTGAGGCGGGGTGCAGGCCAGCCTGTCCGCGGGGCCGGCACAGGAAGAAGGGGGCGTGGGCGCTTGTGAACCGTTCACATGGTTTGGGTTTCTCTCAGACCTCGGGTAACAGCAGTCACGTCTTGTCCATCTAGAGAAAAGGCATGTAGAGTCCAGGGGTAGGCAAGTCCATTTGCAAAGACTCAGAGGAATTCGGTAGGTAAGGAACTGATTAATCAACCCAAACCAACCCAGTGTGGAGAAACCCACAGAGTCACGCCCCCAGGGCAGTCTGCAGGCCAACACCAGGGAAGCTGTTCCTCTCTGCCTGCCACGTCAGGGAAGGGGTGTGAGGCCTCAGGCCAGAGCGGGATGTTGCTGAAAGCCTTCCATGAAGTCTCAGTGGACTTTCCCTTCCCACATGGCTTGTGGAGCACTTGGGGGCCAGGTCTGGGCCTGTGGCTGGTGCTCGGGCTGCCCTGGCCCAGCCTGCACCCTCAGCCCTGTTTGGAACCTTGGGGGTAGAGTTGGGGGTTGGGGAGCCTCCTGTGCAGGACTCACACGAGGGCAGGTCCCAGGGGGGCTGCAGGTCACGGGATGAGAGGTTTGATGCCTCTTGGCCCCCAGAGGGTGACCTGGTGCACTCTGGCATCTTGGGGTGGCTGAGGAGTCCCTATTAGCCAGGAAGCCTTGGAAGGAGGAGACTTGGCCACTTGACTAGCTCGTGGAAGCTGCGTGGAAGGGCAGCGCTCTAAACCCAGGTCTGGTTGGGGAACAGGGCCCCAGTTGGAAAATGTGTGGCCCTTGGGGAGACTGCCAGCAGTAGCAGCGGCAGGCTTGGCACCTGGCCTTACCTGGGCGCTCATCGCTGGAGTGCTGGAGGACAGGACTGCCCCTCTGTGTAGGAGCTATGGGGGAGAAGAAGGCATCTCCCCTCACCAGGTGGTAAAGCCTGCCTGCTAGGCTGGCAAGTCTGCTGTACCTCACACTTGCCTGGCCTGGACCCTCACAGCCAGAGGAAGAAGATCTGAGCAGGCACCACCAAGCCCCTGAGGCACGACGTGGGTTGGAGAGGGGCAGGGTGGGCCCCCAGGGAAACTAAGAGCGTGCTGCAGTGCCTAGCAGGTGTCACGAATCCTGGGTGCTACCCTGGGCGGGGGAGGGGGGGTTGCGGCATTGCCACCAGGTCATCCCGAAGGAGGGATGGAGCCAGGACAGCTGGGGCAGGGGTCTTATGTGGTAGGTGAGGAGTCCTGGGGAAGACAGAGGCTGAAAAGGAACGAGGCAGCGGGGTGCTAGAGGGAATGGTGAAGGACAAAGAGGCTCAGAGACGGACACAGCTCAGGCAGAGGGAGACCTGGGAAGGGTGCTTTCATGTTGAAGCTGGAATTGGGACTGGCATCCTAGAAAGAATGATCCAGAGCAAGTGGCCAGCAGTGAAAGGGAGGAACTGCCCACTGTCCTGGTGTGAGGCTGCCTGGTGTCTCTCCGGGTGGGATCAGAACAGGAACCTGAGGGTGGGAGCGGCCGGCCAGAGCCCAGCAAGAGAGGAGAAAGGGGGTCAGTGTGATATTAAGGGACGGGTGCATGTTTATGCTTCCTCAGCACTGCTCTTCCCCAGCAGATCAGCTTGTGCCAGTACATGACCAACTTACAGTAAAAGCAACTAGCTGCCTGTCTTTCTGTCCTTCTTTGTCTTAGAGAGCCCCATGGAGGCCCTGGGGGAAGGGAGGGTTAGACAGGCCTCCACATGGGGCCAGGCCTGGCTGTGGTGGGGCAGAGCTTCTCATGCCTCTGTCCCAGCAGAAAGGCCCCAAGCCCTTGGAATGATGGACCTGAGCAGGAATGGGAGTGAATGTTGTCGTGATGGGTGTCATCTTTAAGACTGGGGCAGAGCCAGGCTGGTGCTGGGTCTTCCTGTCCTCAGCAGAGGAGGGCATCTCACTGGGTGTCAAGCCCAGCCAGGTAGGCCTTGGAGTTCTCTCTTACACCCCTCCTTCCTGTTCCTTGAGCCTGGTGGGGACAAGCCCAGGCCTCCACCTTCCCACTGTGGGGTCCAGGGCTTCATCCCACTGGGGCTTGAATTTCATCAGCCTGACCTTGCAAAAGGCTGAAGACTCGGGGTGCTTCCCTGAGAACCCCACTCCAGACTGCAGTACCCCCAGGACCCCAGGAAGGGTCCCCTCCTGCCGACCTGACCCAGGTCTGCCTGGTCTCTGCCGGCTTGCTGGGGAAACAGCTGCTGGAACTTAAGACTTAAATTTATGGGGCACGTTCCAGTCCAGAGATGAACTTTTACTGTACTGATGAACTGAAAAGTTAAAGCACAGAGGATTATTAATGAATTTGAAAGTTAAAGCAGAAGGGGAACCAGGCACCGCGGGGTGGACGTGGTGGTTACGTGACGGTGTTACTCGGGGCTCTGGGCCCCACGCAGCAGCACACATCAAAGCAGGAGGACAGTGCCCCTCCCGCCGAGCACAGCCACTGAGAACGGCTGCATGTCAGGTTCCGAGTTGGCCCCAGAGTTCCTGGAGGTTTTCAGGTTGTGACACAAGGCCCCTGAGGAGGAAGGTCAGGGGCCGGTGCCCACAGGCATCCACGGGCATCCTCGCCCCGAGGTCCTTGCACCGTGCTGGCTCTCTGCTGCAGCTGCCTTCCCTGGCCCTTGAGCCACGTGGGCACAGATGGGCCTCACCTCACAACCCGCTGCTGGAGTCTCTAATGAGCCCAAATCAATCTCTCCCAGGCGGGCGCTGGGAGCGGAGACGCAGATGAGGTTTCCCGCAGCAGAGCATGGGTAATGAGAACCAGATGGCGGCCGCGCCGCATGCACATTCCTGGCACCTGAGGTCATGTGCTGTGAGAGCCACTAGTGGCCAGGGATCCCTCTCAGAGGGTCCTTATCCAGGATAGATGTAGCCAGGGACCATGGCAGTGACTGGGAGCCTTGGGCCACCCTCCTCAGGACACTGTGGCCTCGGGGGCACATGGCAATGCTGGGCCACTCGCTTGCCTTCCAGAGGTGGCTTTTCCTCCAGCCTCCAGAGGTTCGGGCCTTGGCTGTCGTCAGACACAGGTGGTGTGCAGACCTGCTCCTTCCTCCCACACTTGGGCAGGGCCCATGGCCTTGAAGCAGGGGCTGATTTACGGCCAGCAGTATTTTTAGGCCTTTAAGTAATATTGAACCACTCCCCCCCAACCACCCCCGCCAGCCTGGACTGGGAATCGGACCAACCACGCTTCCCCGAGGTGCACCCACGGCTGGTTGGCCAGGCGTCCCCTTGTCCTGTTGTGCATCTGCTGCCCTTTCTCTCAGTCCCCGCCCTCTAAATTGTCAGTGGCAGGACCTGTGGACCTGAAACCAAGCAAACTGTGAACACAACTCAACCCCCCATAGGCATCTCAGGAACACAGCAGAATAAGCAAGGCTCTGGGCGGCCGTGACCATGAACCGACCCTGTTGGACCCTCCTCGGGAGTCTCCTCCTCGGGAATACAAGTGCAGGACAGGGACTGGCCTCTCGTGGTTGAGGTCGCCGTCAAAGCTTCTGCTGCTGCTTCTCTTCTTTCCTGCCAGGGGAGCCTACTTTCTGCCTTCGCTTCGGGACCAGAGTCACTCCCGCCCCCGTGGGCAGTGCTGGGCATCTTCCCTCCTCCCAGATAGTAACATGGTGCAGAAGACGTTCTGTGCCCTAGACCCAGCTTCCAGTGTGTGAGAACCATGGCTCTGGGGCGTCTATGGAAATTCAAATTCCTCTTCCCCTGGCCTTTGCTTCTTGGTGATCATCAGCAAGAGAAGACTTGAAAGCAGCCCTTTTCTCCCTGGAAAATACTCCCTGATGGAATATGAAGGAGGTGACCCCCAAGCAGGGCCCCACATGGGTTCCAGGGAGTCCATGGCTCCGAGCCCAGGGGTCCCCTGGCTACTCCTGGCTTAAGGCAAAGTCCACAGAAGAGAAAAGGATAAGGGATGGTGATGGTCATCAGTTCTCATTTCCAGCCCCATGTTCTGGTCCGTGTGACTGGAGAGGGGTTCAGGCACACGTAGGATTTGCCTTCTCACCCATGCACAGTGGCCTGTAGTCCTTCTCCAGCATGTGCCACTTGGTGGTCTAGACATCGTGGTGCCCCAGTTGGTGGGCCAGGTACTGGCCAGAGCCCTGGAAGAGTAGGAGGGGGAGTCCCTGACCATGAGATGTGGGGCAGGCGTGGAGGTGACTGGGCGGGTCTCTGGGGGGCTGCCTGAGTGCTGATTGCCTGAGTGCTGATAGCACTGACCAGGAGCCCAGGCCATGCCACAGGGAGGCCAGGGCTATAGTGAGCCACCCACACGCTACAGCTTGGACGGCATGCAAGTTTGCTGTCAGGTTTTGCAAGGGTCTCATTGTGGAAGATCCTCCTTCTGCTCCTAGTGGAGAAAGAATCTGGATTGTGAATAGGCATTTGAGCTGTCAGACTTGGGGCTTTTCTTCTCAAATTAGTTAACTTAAATGAATTGCATTATTTTATGATATCAAAACAACCACATAGTCTTAAAATAACCCGTTAGAGAGCCTGTAGATTTCCGTGTGGTGGGGCTCCTTTGGAATTGTTTGGGTCCATCAGTCGGCCTCTCAGTAAACTAACCTGCACCCCCTCCCCTGTTACCCCTCTCTGCTTATGGTGTTGGGGTATGGGGAGTCCCAGAATCAAGGCAGGCATCCGCTTCTCTCCTGACCTCTGGATAAGCTGGTAGGGGGTCTGTTTTGTGAGTGGCCATGGGTTGCTGTTTTCTCCTGCAACAGGTGTTTTCTCTGCAAGGAAGGCTTGATTTTCTTCTTGGACTGATACAGGTTTCTGGATTTTTTGGCGGGGGGTGGTAAGTTGCCTTTTTCTAAGAATGTGTCTCTGGGCATAAAAACCTTTAAGATATTTTCTTTCTTTTTTTTTTTTTTAAGATTTTATTTATTTATTTGAGAGAAAGACAGTGAGAGAGAGCATGAAGGGGAGAAGATCAGAGGGAGAAGCAGACTCCCCATGGAGCTGGGAGCCCAATGCGGGACTTGATTCTGGGACTCCAGGATCATGACTTGAGCTGAAGGCAGTTGCTTAACTAACTGAGCCACCCAGGCGCCTAAGATATTTTTAATACTACCCCTCTTTTAGTTGTTTGAAATGACTATGTAGACTCTACTGTATTTACAAAACTGTCCCATTTTTTATTCCTGATCAGTCTTATCTTTGTTGATCTTTAAAAATCTTTTTTTCTATCATGAAGAGTCTCTTATGGTTTGAAAGAAAAAGAAAAAAAAGCAACAAAATAAAAAAGACCAAAAAAATCCTTTTCTTTTTCATCATTTCTGTTCTGATATTTCCTTTCCTTCCTCCCGTGTTTTCTGGGGCTTGGTCTGTTGGTCTCACTTGAACTGGGTATGGAACCCACTTGTTCTCTCTGCCAGCCAACCCCCAGTGGCAGCTGCAGCCTCTCTGCAGCCCTCTAGCTGCATTCCACGTTGGGAGATGTCACTGTCTTCATTCTGTGGGGGGGACCCAATTTTTGTTTGTTCTCTGACTGCCGAGCTGATCAGAGTGTTTTTATGTTTCCAAATGTTTGATTTTTTTCTTTCTCCACAGTATTTTTTTTTTTTTTTTAATTTTTGGATTTCTAACTCAATGCCGTTGTGGTCGGAGAATAAGGTCTGAATGATATCAGCTCTCTGAAATGTGGAGGCCAGTCCCGTTGACATAAGTATTCCACATGTGTGTGGGAAGGAAGTGCTTCTTGTTGCTGGGTGCATGGCCGTCCTGCATGCGCTCAGGCAGTCGTGGGGGCCGTGCAGTCCGACACCATCCATGTGACTAGGCGCCTTGGGAAGGGGCAGGGAGACCCCGGCCCCAGGACACATCTTGGCAACTTCTCTGGCATCCTGTGTGTTCTTCTGCATTTTGGAAGCTGGCTTAGGAACATCCGGGTTTAGCACGGTCACCTTCCTGGGGAATTGAACCTTTATACTTTTGTGACTCTTGTTATCCCTGAGAAGAATTTTTGCCTAAAAGCCTGTTTTGCCAACTCTTAATGTGGTCCATGCCAGGTTTCTTCTGATTATAATACTTACTGTATTATAGCTTTAATATAGCTTAAAAAATATATAGCTTTAAAAAATAATTAATATAGCTTTTAAAAAAATCTTTTGCCTTCAACTTGTCTTCAGATATAGATATCTCTCTCGCAGAGTTGGCTTTGCCCACGAATTGGGTCTCATTGCTGCTCTTTTATACTGTAAACGTTGCCCGGGCATTCTTATTCCTCAGGCACTCCTTCCAGAGGCCGAGAGAGCTGCCTGTTATGGAACATCTAGTGGGGACCTCCGACTGTGTGAATCTGCCCGTTGATGGTACCCACAGTTCTAGGTACTTCTCTGGGTTTGTCCTGGCTCCCCACTGGACTGTGGGGGAGCCCACTCCCAGCCAACTCACCAGCCTTTGGGGTCTGGCCCTCAAATTTTGATTTCTGTGTCTTCATTTTTGTTCAGTTCGAAATACTTTCTATTGTCCCTGATGATTAATTCTTTGATCCAGTTGTTCCTTAGAAGTAAATTACTTAGTTTCCAAATATTTGTTGATTTTGTAGATATCTTTCGTCTAGCTTCATTCTGCTGTCAGTGAAGGAACCTGCACAATGTCAGCATTTAGCTATTTATTGAGGTTTGTGTTTGGCCCAGCACACGCTGCATTACGTCTTGGTGAGCGCGGGTGTTACGCATTTGTTGGGCGGAGCATTCGTCAGCACGACCTTGGTCAAGGTGGTTGGTAGCCTTAGCGTCTACCATATCCCTGCCAATTGTTTCATCTAGTTTTTCACTAGTTACTGAGCGAGGTCTTTGGATCTTTGAGTGTGATCGTGAATGTGCCTATTTCCCCCTTTCTGTCTGCTTTGCTTCATGAATTTTGAAGCGCTGTCATACATGCATTAAGGTGGTGACCACATCCGGCTGAATGGTCATCATGAAATATCCTTCTGTAGCTCTTGTCATGTCTTTTTATTTTTTTAATAGTAATTTAATTTTTTTTTTTAAAGATTTTATTTATTTATTTGTCAGAGAGAGAGAGAGAGAAAGAGAGCACAGACAGACAGAGTGGCAGAGGGAGAAGCAGGCTCCCCACGGAACAAGGAGCCCAATGTGGGACTCGATCCCAGGACGCTGGGATCATGACCTGAGCCTAAGGCAGCCACTTAACGAACTGAGCCACTCAGGCGTCCCTTAATTTTTTTTTTTAATGGAAGTGTAGTTGACACCCAACAAATGTTACCTTAGTTTCCGGTGTAACACATTCTTTATCTTGGGGTCGATTTAGTCTGAAGCTAATGCAGCAGCACCAACTTCCTCAGGTTTCCTCTTTTTGAGGCATGTCTCCCTTATTTTCAACCTAGGTCCGTCTCTTTATATTTAAAATGGATCTTTGGCTGTCTTGCTTTTCAGTCCTTCCTGATAATCTCTGCCTTCTGATTGGAGCACTCAGTCTGTTTGTACTTAATGGAATTAGTGGTGTGCCTGGCCTTAAGCCTGCCATCTTGATACTGGTTTTCCAGTTGTCACTTCTGTTTTTGACCCTCTTTTACTCCTTTCCTGCCTTCCTGTGTGTTAATCAAATATTCACTTTTTCGTCTTCCATTTTATTTCCTCTCTTGGTTTCTTTGCTATCACTCTTATCATTTTCTTCTGAGCGGCTCCTTGCAGGTTCACAGTACCCATTGTCGATGTACCCAGCCCTACTCAGTCAGTGCTGCTGCGCCACTCCCCCAACGTGTGTCATATCCCGTGCTAGAAGGATTCCGTTTACCACCCTCCCATCCTTTCTCCTGCTACGGTTATACCTTTTAATTCTGCATGCCTTATAAACTTTTCAATGTTATCGGCTTTACGTTCAACTATCAGTTATTAAACCTGAGAACAAGCCCTGAGCTGAAATCAAGAACCAGGAGCGTAACCAACTGGGCCACCCAGGCACCCCCAGGTTTTTTTTTTATATAAACAAGGAATAGTACTATAAATGTGTTTTCTCTTCCTTAAGATTTTATTAATGTTTTCTTATCTCTGGCTTATTGCAAGAATATGCAGGATATAATACATATAGCATACCAAATACATGTTAACTCTTCATGTCATCAGTAAGGCTTCCAGTCACCAGAAGGCTGTTGGTAGTTTTGGGGGAGTCAGAAGTGGTAAGTGGGTTTCCAGCTGCATGGGGAGTCAGCACCCCTAACCTGCGTGTTGTACAAGGGTCAACTGGAGTTTATATTTACCCATCTTTTACCATTTCTGGTGCTCTTCCTGTAGTTCCCAGTTGTTGTCTGGTTTTATTTCCCTTTATGTGGAAGAATATCCTTTGGCATTTCTTGAAGTGTAGTTCTTCTGACAAAAGATTCAAGATTCTCTAGCTTCGGTTTATGAACAATGTCTATTTCATCCTCTTTTGTTGGGGGGGTACAGTATGTATACTTTATTGATGGTACATGACAAGGTAGGACTCCCCAAGCTCCTCCCCTTCTTCAGGGGGTCTGGGATGGAAATAGTGGAGGTTAGGAGATTCTCAGTGTTTTGGGGGATAAGTTGGGGCAGGGATTCCCCAGCAGCTGAGGGCCTCTCTCTTCCTCTTGCTCTGGCTGGGGCTGGTGGTCCAGGGGGCTCTTACTCCTTAGAGGCCATGTGGACCATGTGGTCCACCACCCGATTGCTGTAACCAAATTCATTGTCATACCAGGAAATGAGCTTGACAAAGTGGTCATTGAGAGCAATGCCAGCTCCAGCATCGAAGGTAGAGGAGTGGGTGTCACTGTTGAAGTCACAGGAGACAACCTGGTCCTCAGTGTACCCCAGGATGCCCTTGAGGGGGCCCTCTGATGCCTGCTTCACCTCCTTCTTGACGTCATCATATTTGGCAGCTTTCTCCAGGCGGTAGGTCAGATCCACGACAGACACATTGGGGGTGGGGACACAGAAGGCCATGCCAGTGAGCTTCCCATTCAGCTCAGGGATGACCTTGCCTACAGCCTTGGCCGCACCAGTGGAAGCAGGGATGATGTTCTGGGCAGCCCCTCAGCCGTCACGCCACAGCTTCCCAGAGGGGCCATCCATAGTCTTCTGGGTGGCAGTGATGGCATGGACGGTGGTCATGAGTCCTTCCACAATGCCGAAGTTGTCATGGATGACCTTGGCCAGAGGAGCCAAGCAGTTGGTGGTACAGGAGGCATTGCTGACAATCTTGAGGGAGTTGTCATACTTCTCATGGTTCACACCCATCATGAACATGGGGGCGTCAGCAGAAGAAGTGGAGATGATGGCCCTCTTGGCCCCGCCCTTCAAGTGAGCCCCAGCCTTCTCCATGGTGGTGAAGACCCCACTGGACTCCACAACATACTCAGCACCAGCATCGCCCCATTTGATGTTGGTGGGATCTCGTTCCTGGAAGATGGAGATGGACTTCCCATTGATGACAAGCTTCCCGTTCTCAGCCTTGACTGTGCCGTGGAATTTACCATGGGTAGAATCATACTGGAACATGTAGACCATGTAGTTGAGATCAATGAAAGGGTCATTGATGGTGACAATATCCACTTTACCAGAGTTAAAAGCAGCCCTGGTGACCAGGTACCCAGTATAGCCAAATCCATTCACTCCGACCTTCACCATCATGTCTCAGGCAAGTGGCTGGCACTGCACCTGAAGATGTGGCTGTCTGTCAAACGGGGAAGAGCAGAGAGCCTATTTCATCCTCTTTTTTAAAAAAAACAATCTAGGGATAATGGTTTTGTTTTCCTTCATGCGCTTTAGAGGTGTTGTTCCATTGTCATCTGGTGTCCATAGTTTCGAATAAGAATTCATTGTATCTCATCATTATTCCTAAACACACCATGCCTCTCACTTCATGGTGGCTTTCAAGGTTTTGTTCATCTGTGGTTTTCAGTAGTCTCACTCTCCTGGAACTCCCATAAATTAGACAGTTGGGTATCATTCCATACTCCCTGAGGCTCTGTTCAGTTTTCTTCAATCATTTTCCTCTCTCTGTTCTTCAGATTGAATAATGTTTATTGATATGTCCTCTAGTTAACTGACTTTTCAAAATTATTTACAATCTGCAACTAAGCCTCTCCCACAAGTTTTTCATTTCAGTTACTGAGCTGCTTCATTCTCCATTTTCTATTGTGGTTCTTTTTTTTTTTTTTTAAAGATTTTATTTATTTATTTGAGAGAGTGAGACAGAGAGGGAGGGAGAGCAGACACGAGCAGGATGAGGGGCAGAGGGAGAAGCAGGCTCTCTGCTGAGCAGGGAGCCTGATGCGGGGCTCAATCCCAGGACTCCAGGATCATGACCTGAGCTGAAGGTAGAACTTAAAGCAACTAAGCCACCCAGGTGCCCCTCTTCTTCTTTTGTTTAAATAAAAGACTGTTTTTTTTCAGAACAGTTTTAGGTTCACAGCAAAATTGAGAGGAAGGTACAGACATATCCCGCATGCCCCTTGCCCCTCACCCCTGTGCGTGCACGGCCTCCTCCATTATGGACAGCACACCAAAGTGGGACAACTGGTACAACAGACAGATATCCACTGACACATTATCACCCCGAGTCTACAGTTCACAGTAAGTTCACTTTTAGTGGTGTGCATTCTGTGGGTTTAGACAAATGTATAATGATGTATATCCACCATTACAGTATCACACACCGTGTTTTCACTGCCCTAAAAATCCTCTGTGTTCTACCTGGTCATGCCTCCTCCCACACTGACCCTTGACAACCACTGATTTCTCTTGCTGTCTTTGTGGTTTGGTTTTGCCTTTTCCAGAACATTATAAGGCTGGAATCATACAGTCTGTTGCCTTTTTGGATTGGCCTCTTTCAGTGAGTAATACACATTTAAAGGTCCTCTGTGTCTTTTATAGTTTGACGACTCATTTCTTTTTAGCACTGAAATTCCATTGTCTGGATGCATCATAGTTTATCTACCTGTTCACCTATTAAAGGACATCTTGGTTGCTTCCAGGTTTTAGCAGTTACGAGTAAAGCTGCTGTAGACACTGATGTATGGTATTTGGCATGGTGGGGACCAGAGTGGGGGGAGAAGAGAGACTCTTAAGCAGGCTCCACACCCAGCACAGAGATTAACTCCGGGCTCGATCTCATGAGCCTGAGATCATGAGCTGAGCTGAAAGCAAGGGTCGGAAGCTTAACTGAGCCATCCAGGCACCCCACAGGTTTTTGTATGGATATAAATTTTTAGCTCCTTTGGGTAAATACCAAAGCATGCCGTTTCGGATCACCTGGTGAGAGTATGTTTAGTTTTGTTAAGATACCATCAAGCTGCCTTCCAAAGTGGCTGTAGCATTTTGCATTCCCACCAGCAGTGAAGGAGAGTTCCTGTAGCTCTACATCCTCATGAACATTTGGTATTGTCAGTGTTCTGGACTTGGGCCATTCTAACAAGTGTATAGTGGTATCTGGTTTTTTTCCTTGTCACTACTACTGAAATACAGTTGAGGTACAGTGTTATATTAGTTGTTATTCTATTGTGCATTTCCCTGATAATGTATGACAGAAGCACATTTCATGTGCTTACTGCCATGTATTGATCTTCTTTGGAGAAGTGTGTGTTAAGGTCATTTGCCCATATTTTAGTCAGGTCGTTTGTTTTCTTATTGTTGAATCTTAAGGGTTCTTTGTACATTTGGGTTAATAGTCCTTTATCAGATGTGTCTTATGCAAACATTTTCTCCTGTTCTGTAGCTTGTCTTTTCATTATCTTGCCAATATCTTTCACGGAGCAGAAAATTACAATTTTAGTGAAGCTTCGCATATCAGTTCTTTCTTTCATGGATCGTGCCTTTTGGTATTGTGTCTAAAATGTTATTGCTGGGTCCCTGAGTGGCTCAGTCGGTTAAGCACCTGACTTCAGCTTAGGTCATGATCCCAGAGTCCTGGGATCAAGTCCAGCATCAGGCTCCCTGTTCAGTGAGGAGTCTGCTTCTCCCTCTGCCCATCCCACTGCTCCTGCTCAAAGGTAACGTGCTGCCTCTCTCTCACACACACAAAAATAAATAAAATCTTTAAAAAAAAAACCCTAAAACTAAAATAAAATGTCATTGCCAAGCCCAAGGTCGTCTAGGTTTTTGTCCTTTGTTATCTTTTATGATTTTAATAGTGTGTTTTATTTTCAGGTCTGTGATTCATTTCAAGTTACTTTTTGTGAATTAGAGGAGTGAGGTCTTTGTCTGGACTCCTATTTTTGCACGTGGATGTCCAGTTTTTCCTGCACTGCTTGTTAAAAAGAGTATCTTTCCCTTCGTTATGTTTCTTTTGCTCCTTTGTCCAGGATGACTTGACTCTGTTTATGTGGGTCTGTTTCTGGGCTCTCTGTGCTGCTTCTTTGATCTGTCTCTTCTTTCATCAGTACCACACTGTCTTGACCACTACAGCTTTATAGTAAGTCCTGAAGTCAGGTAGAGTCAGGCCTCTGACTTTGTTCTTCTCCTTTAACATAATATGTTGGCTGTTCTGAGTTGGTTCTTTTCTATAATCTTTATTTTTCTGCTAATAATTCCTGTCTGTTCACTCATCAGGGAAATTATTCTTTATAATTACTTGAATGCATTTTCTTTCATTTTTTTTTTTGAACATACTTAAATAGCTGCTTTAAAGTTTTTGTCTGATATGTTCAACATCTGTGCCATTCTGGGCCAGTTTCTATTAACCGCTTTTTTTTTTCCAGTTGACTGTGGGACATATATTCTTGCTTCTTTGCATGTCCAATAATTTTTCTGTTTGTGTGCTCAACACTGTAAGTGATACGTGGTGGAGACTCCGAACTCTAATCTTTTGCTCTGAAGGATATTTACTTTTGTTCTTGCAGGCAGGTAGTTCAGTTACTGGCTGTTCACCTTGAATTTGTGGCAGTTTGGCTTTATGTTCTGTCAGGGAAGATACGTGGAAAGCCCAGGGTCCTTCCCAGGCTCCTCTGATGTGGTAGGACTCACCTTCTGAACTCTGCCTCTCCTTTAGGCCACGGAGAGCTCCGTCTCTAGCATTGTTCCAGTGTGGGCCCTACCCGAACATGTGACCCTTATTCCTGAAGCAAGACCACTGTGGCGTCCCAACCAGTGCTGGGTTGTCAGGTGGTATATTTGCTTGGGCTGGCTGGACCCAGGGTCACAACTGATCTCCTGTATCTGTTCCATCTCACCCTGTTGTAGTCCCTGTCTGGGAAACCTCATGTGGTGTCCTGAGCAGGCACAGCCCAGCTCTCACACAAGGACTGATGGGGAACCCAGATGCGGGTTTCAATCCCTTCCCCAGTTCCCTCCATGCTACTGGCTCACCCCACAAATCTAGCCACTCCAGCTGCCTCCACACTCTGGTCTCTGCCTCTTCAGCTTCATGTGGCCTCTGTGCACACCTAGATTTCATGGCTGGGACATGTCCCTGGGCAGGTTGCTGCCAGAGTGTTTGTGAGGCTCACCCCATCAGCTGCCCCTCCCCTCCTGCTGTCCATGAAGTTGCTTGGTATCTTTTGTCCAGTTTGATGCTGGTCTATAGCATGAGGACTGGTCTGGTACCAGTTACTCCATCATAGCCACATTCCTGTTGCTCTTGGTTCGCGAATGATATGCCCGTTTGTCTCTAGAACGGAGAGTCATAGCTCTTAATTGCGAATTGTACCCTTTGTCATTGGTAAGTATTACCATACTTACCAATGTCTGTCTTCTCGCTTTTTCCTCTGTATTTAGTGTGTCCTGTTACTGACACTGGACTCCTGTCTCTGTTGTCAACACTCTTCTGGTACATCTTTGCCAGTCAAGTCAGTCTTTCTGTGTCTCTCTTACACGTAGCACAGATCTGGATTTAACTTTGGAATCTAATTATAAATCTGTTGAGTATATTTATGGAAAAATACAAGGGCAGATACTAGGAAAACATGGCATCTAGTGTCAGGGTTGGGGAAGAAAGTCATGTTGTTTTTGTCATTACTCACAGTGGATTGTCAGATAATCTCTCAAGTATGAAGTTGACTATTGTATGTTATGCCCCAAATGACAAAAGATGAGCAAATCAGTGAATTTAACAAACAGCCTATCTCACTATGCTCCCATATTTTGGTTATTTACATAACTGGTTCTGTAGCCATAATCCATGTATTGTTTTAGACCTAATCCCACTGGTAAATAGATTCCTTGCTTTTAACAGATCATCTACTAAAGTTCTCTGGTTATCTCTCATGACACTGGAGTTAATCTTCCAGTCCTTCAAGAAGAGCTTACTGGAGCAGATTCTTTAAGTTCTTACATGTTCAAAAATGCTTGTCCATTGTTTTTATACTTGAGCAGCAGTTTGGCTGGATATACAATTCTTGGACCATGCCTGCCTTTGCAGCCTCTGCTGTCTTCTGCCACAGATGTGGCTGTGGAACATTTTGAGGACAGCCAAACCCTACCTCACAATTGACATGCTCTTTTTCTGACTATCAAAAGGACTTTTTAAGCTGTCAAGTCCAGTGATTTCCTAAGGTGTATCTTAAAATTGACCATCCTGTAACCTGTCTTTGGATCTGGATCATAAGGCTTCAGTTTTTCTAGAAATTAACAATTGATTTTCTAAACTACTGAATGTTAGAGCACCGCTGCCTTTCTTCCATGTCTGCTGTTTTCTCTCTAGTCCATTGTAACTCTGTTTTCCCTTTCACTTTGCTCACTTTGTATCATTCCTCTTTTTACTGTCTTGTTCCAGTCTCCTTCTGCCATTTCCCGATCCCCTCCATTTCTTTGAGGTCTTCCTGTTCTTGCCTGAACTCTGTCAGTTCAGTTTTCTTCCTCTATGTTTTGCTTCATGTTCTTGTCTTATGGAGATAACTGATTCATGAGGTTTTATTTTATTAAATCATGGCAAAAGAAATCCTTGGTGACAATTTCTGTTGCTTCCAAGGAATATCGCAAATGGCTTTTCTGTGTTTCTCCCTTTTCCCCTGTTTGCAGGAGCTCCTGCTGGGGAAGTGAACTAGGAGAAAACGGTATGCTGGTAAGGGACAGCAAAGGCAACTTGAGGTCAATAAGAGCTTGTGGTACACCCAGAATCAGTAGAAGGAAGTGGCTACTGTGTATTGTCACAATGATGGCAAAGTGCCTTTGTCATTTAGTGTTCATCGCAATGGACGCAATGGAGATGCCAGATTGCAATGCATGAGACAGTGCCATGTAATCATGAATAGCTGTGACCACAAAGGCAGCTCTGATTCCATACCTGCTGGCAGGGAGGCATGTGTCGGTAAGGGGTCATCACCCAGCACTGACTATGGGAGCACTCAGTGTCCAGAAAGAGGTTGGCTCCCAGTGTCTCCGTGCAGATAGAACACGCCTGTGTACCTCCATGTTTTGTTTTGCCTGCCCTCCACTCAGAACCAAGCTAGGGACTAAGGTTTTGGCTATGGCCAGTGTGGCAGGCCCTGCAGGAGCTCCTGCATTCTGCACCTTCACTGTTGGTCCTGCCTGTGCCCACTGGCTCTCCGCTTGGTGGCCCGTCAGCCCTGTCGCTAAAGATGGACTTGGTGTCTCTCATCCTCCTCATGCTGTGGGTAGGCATGAGTTTATGCTGCTCTCAAGCTGGAGATGCATCTTGCTTAGACGCCAAAGCGCAGTGTATTTCTGTGATGAGCAAACCTAGGACCCAGCCCACTGAGGTCTTTCCTGAAGGCCTGACAGGCAGAGAAATAGATCAGCCCTTGAGTTCCTCTCAGGCCTTGTGTAGGGGAGCAGCTCTGCGGGACCTCGGGGGCTCTCTGAGGGAAGGGCCTGAAGTCTTATGCAAGGGCTCGGCCAAGGGCAGCAGTTAGGCTGCTTCCCTCAGTGGGTCTGTGCCTGGCTCTTGGGATGTAGGGGGTAAGTTTGCAGGAGCTTACGGCCATCTTGGCAGCCTGCATTTTCCCTCCTTGTTCTGCCTGCCAGACCAGAACTGCCCACAGGTGGGAGCCCCTGGGACAAGTCTTAAAAGCCATTTTGTGGTTCTCTCTGCTGCTCTTGATCTTCTAGGTGTGCAGAACTCATGAACTCACGAATCCTGGGATCGCTGATGTCAAGATCCGGCCAGACTGCAAGATCCTGGCCACTGCGGGCTGGGACCACCGGGTCCGAGTGTTTCACTGGCGGACGATGAAGCCACTGGCTGTACTACGCTTCCACAGTGCCACAGTCCACTGTGTGGCCTTTGCCGCAGATGGCTTGCTGGCCGCAGGATCTGGGGATCAGCGGATCAGCATCTGGTCCCTCTACCCGACCCACAGTGACATGTCTGCTCCATTGTTGGGCCACGCAGAGGGCAGGGAGGTGGGTGCCCATGCTGTGGCCTGACCCAGGCGTGTGGAACCTCAGGACCCCTGCAACAGCCAGCCGCAGTTCCCCTCCTCCAGTTACAAGAGGTACTTGGTCTGTGGAGTCTTTGTTTTCCACCCAAGGTGCGTGTTTCCTTTTGTGAAATGCAGCACCTGTATGACAGTGACTTTACAGCTTACAAGAGTAACTGGGCCAGACGCCTGGCTAGCTATGGCCCAGGTGAGAGGCCAGCTTGGGCCTGCTTTACAATAAACCTCTAGATGCAAACCCCTGGGCTCCAAGGTGACACCCTGGATTCTCCCTTCGGGTCAGCTCTGAGAGCTCTCCTCAGACCTTCTGCTGGGCAGGGCAATTGACCCCTGGCCACTGGGGGACAGTGAATGCGGCCCCCAGGTCCTGCGGACTCCGTTGGCTCCTCACTCTGAGGCAGGCCAGGAGCTCCCGATGCTCAGGGCTGAAGCCAGAACCAGTAGAAAGAAGTGACCAGACCCCTTGGGGGAGCAAGGCAGGAAGAGTGTGGGCTGTGGGTGAGGGCAGAGGCAGGGAGACCTTGTGGCTCAGGGGCAGGCCAAGTGTGGGATCCATGGGAGGAAGCACCGCCCCCAAAAGAGAAAGACCAAAGACGGCAAGGTGCCGTGGGTGGAAAGTATGGCAGAATTAAGTGCGGCCAACACGGCTACCAACGACACAGAGCTAGCACTGTGCACCTGGGGCAACGGGATGAACAGCCAAAGCAGCTGGTGCGTCCATAGTCTCCTTACCAGGCCCTGCCGTCAGGGCATCTTTTTTTTTTTTTTTTTTTTAAAGATTTTATTTATTTATTTGACAAAGAGAGATCACAAGTAGGCAGAGAGGGAAGCAGGCTCCCTGCCGAGCAGAGAGCCCAATGAGATCCCAGGACCCTGAGATCATGACCTGAGCTGAAGGCAGCGGCTTAACCCACTGAGCCACCCAGGCGCCCCCGTCAAGGCATCTTTTAAAGCTGGGCTGTTGGTTGGGAAGGAATAGGACCCTGGAAATTGGGTAGGGGGCTGTGGGCAGTCACTGAGGAAGCTGGGCCGCCTCCAACCCCTTTGTTCCACTGCCTTTTTTGCCAGAAGAGCCCCCCTTCGGTCTCTGCCTGAAGAGGTCAGTCTTCCTTTACCTGAAGGACCGGAATGGAACCTCCGGGGGCAGGGCCCCTGTGAGACACTCCTGACCACCTTCCCCCACACTGGCTTTGCTTATAACTAGACTCAGGCCCCAGGAGGGCTCCAAAGGGTGAGGTACGAAGTGTGGCCCGTGATGAGGTGGCTACGCTCCAGAAGAACTTCATGCAGATAGAAATCTGGAGAACACGTGTGGGATCCAGGTGGCGGGGATATGAAACGCATGAGGCCAGATCCATGGAAACAGGACCACTCACAGAGGGTCTGGGCTTGCTGCAGCCTGAGGACTAAGAAAGGGCCCCAGGGTGTGGTTGCTGGGTTGAAACCTGGACCACAGGGTGGGTTCTCTGAGGACTGTTAACTGCCAGAGCCACCTCAGCATGCTGCAGAGGGAGTGAGCCACGGGGTTCGGGGGGATTGTGGTATTTGAGGGGACTCAACAAATGAGCACTGCCAGCCCTCCACAGAAGCCTTTCCCCATGACCTTGAGGAGTACATCTGCAAGGGGAGCCCAGTATCCGTGGAGAGCTCTTGTGATTTCTCCTCTCTGCAGGTCGGCTGGAGCCACTGCCACAGAACGAGGATCTCGAAACGCAGTGGAGTCACTGGGTCTCCGAGTGGCAAGGCCTAGCAGTGGCCTTAACTGCCCAAGAGGGAGTAGACGTGGTTGGGTGGTGAGCAGCCACAGACACCAGCAGCCAGACTGGCAGAGGTGCGGGCGTGGGCTGGTGGCCTTAGGGCCCTAGGAGTGCAAGTGACAGCCCGATCAGGTTTAGCTTGAGCGGAAGTATTCTGGATTGAGCCAATAGATACGTGACCCAGGCCACCAAAAGAGTCACAACCCCTTCAGTCACCACCCAGGCCCCTTGAGGAAAGACCCCACCATACTGCTGATCTTCTGCCCAGCCTCCCCAGGGACAAGGCCACTCCCTAGGGGACAGTATACCGTTGGAGCTCCCAGAGGCCCATCCTGGGGACTGGCCCACATGGACCCCATTGGCTGGAGGTGCTGGCGAGTGTCCTCCAACACCCCTGGGAGGGGCCACACTGGCCCCCGAGTATCCTGTGGCCACATCACTGGATGTTGGGAGGACACATCCAGAAGGATCTGCGCACGACAAATGTCAGAAGGAAGGGCTTTGTTTAGGCTGCAGGCTCTCGAACCTCATGGATGTGAGGAAAACTGCCAAGTCAGCCACATTTGGGGTGCTCCTCACAGGGAGGCTGTAGGGTCAGAGAGAGTGAAGAGGGGCCTCACCAAGCCAGAGCCCCGCATGGCTCCCCCAAGAGGCCACGTGCTGAGGGTGTTCTGGAACCTGGCTATAGTTGGCTCAGTCCCTTTTCTCATCTTCCTCTTTTCTCTGTTTACCCCACCAAAGTTAGTTGGGGTGCTGGTTGTGGGGGCTTATTTTGAAAGGTGAGCCTCTGCAAATCCCTTCTGTGGCGGGGCAGCCACGGGCTGGTGCCCAATGGCAAAGAATGGTCTGAAGAGTCTCCGAGCATCCCTGGCCTCCTTGTTAGAGCACAGCTGTGAGCACGGAGTGAGTGGTGACAGCATGCAGTGCTCGAGAGCACTTTCTGAAGAGTGTGCTGTGCTGCACAGAGGGGGAGGGGCACACCTGTCTGCCTGTGGGGCGGGAGGGGAGATGTGAGTCTCCTCAGTTACTTTGCACGCCCTCCCAGCAGCCCTGCTACAACCCACTGCCGAGGCTGGGAGGCCCCTGTGGGGGTGCCAGCCCCCTGCGTCAGCTCTGACTCCGAGGCGCTGGGCACGGGTCTGGTGCCACCTCGAGAGGCTTTGAAACCCAATGGCTGAGAAAGTGGTGCCCCCACCCCTACGTAGGCCTGTGTCATCAGCTCATCAAGAATCTTGGTGACTAACCCTCTGGTAGAATCACCGCATTTACAAAAACAGCCACAGAGGTGTGTGTTCCAGACAAAGGGACAGGGCACTGCAAGTCGGCATGAGATTTATTAAACCCAGAGATGCTTCCAGAATGTCTGAGGTGAGACTTTGGGTGCCTTGCCCCTGGAGATGGTAGGGAGGTGGTGTTGGCAGACGCGGACCCAGAGTCCCTACCTGGCCCTCACCTTCATGTTGAAGGCACAAGCAGAGCTGTGTGGAGGATCACAAGTGAATGACTCCTTACAGAGGTCATGTGCTGGTGAGCAGTGTCTCAGGGACATCTTGTGGCCAAATCGTGGCGTACGGGGGGCCAAATTGGGCCGGCAGAGCCTTACTAGTCCTGTGTGCCTGATGGGGCTGTGTGGCTAAGGCAAGTAGTTTCCAAGGCCATGCAGGCCTTCTGGATGTCGTGTGAAAAGACTAGTGGCCAGGATTTGGATCTGCTCAGCCGAGCCCCCTGGAATTGCAGCAGCACCGACTTCCTAGAAACACTACTGTGTGTTGGGAGCCCTCTTCTGTGCCCGCTGTGGGGCCCACAGTTTTGCACAACATGGCCTCCATCAGCAGGATCTGATTAGCAAATCACCACAGACCCGACCAGTCTCAAACTCCCGGGGCGTAAAGGAGAAACAGGGGCCCAGCTCGGACACCCAGCCTGGGGAGGGTACTTCCTGTTTGCAAAGCTTCAGATGGTTCTTGTCATGTTCCCCAGGCTGAGTCATTCCTCAGACCTGACCCAGTGTTGGGGGCTGGCTGTGCCACGAGGCTCAGGTGTGCAGGGGGGCTCTGCCATCTTCCAAGAGCTGTGTGAGCCCCTTGCTGGAAGGGCTTAAGCCGATCTCCCTGAGCTTCCAGGATGGGCTGCAGAGTGGGCAGAGCACTGTGCCTGTGGCCGTCCCACAGTACAGGCAGGTGCTCTACGAGGAGGAGCCTCTGTGTGGATCCAAGGTTGCCCTTTACCAGAAGGATGCATGCACTCTCAGGGTCGGTCCCTTTGATGTAAATTTAGGGCCCTGAATGTTCTGGGATTGGCTTTTTTTTTCCTTTGTGTGGATGCTCATAGTGGCTTTATTCCTAAGAGTGCCAAACCAGAAACAACCCAAATGGGTTGACAGGAGAATGGACAGAGAAGCAAACCATGGTAAATACGTACGGTGTAGTCCCGCCAGCCAGGAAGAGGAGCCTGGATGGATCCGGAAGAACCGGGGTGAGGGGAAGCCATAGTCTTGCCATGGTCCTTACAGGCCAGAAAGCTCAGCGTAGCCCAGATCTCCCGCAGGCCGCAGGCCGTGTGAGGTGTCTGTACAGGTGGGGCTCCATGAGGTGAAGGCTGCTCTGGGCATGGCCTCAGGCAGAGGTGGTAAGAGGGCCTCCCACACCCCCTGATAGAGTTTTCTCCACTTTTCACTTCACCATTATTCAAAAAGTCCTGCTTTTCCTTAAAGATCTTTCCACATGCCTCCTGCCCGTCAGTAAAACTTGTCCTTGGAAGTCCAGTTACTGCTGGTGTTCCTCAACCTGTTAAACAGACAAAAGAATGAGAGCAGAGCTTGGGCCAGGCCTCCTGGCCTTCCCTTCAGGCCGTGTGGGAATCCCCACTCCCTCCTGGTCAACCCTCTGCAGGCCAACAGCAATCACGGTTGCTGACAGGCAGGGTCTGCCTGTCCCCATGGTACCTCGGGGGCTGGGCCAAGGGTGGGGAGGCAGCATCTGAGCATCTCAAGCATCTCAGGCCACACAAGTCAGATTCTTTCAGCAAGACCCCCACCCCCCACCCCAGGCCCAGCAGCCCAGCGCACTCCCTGCCACTTCTGTCGGTGGCAGCTGGATGGTTTTGCGAAATCAGCCCTCGGATTTTCTGCCCAGTTCCTAAGTGCCTTTCCTAGCTACTTGCGCTGTTCACTGGGCAACCTTCTTTGGGACTTACACTCAAGCCCCATTTCATTCAGGAGCCACTTGAATTTAGCACAATCCACAGTGGCCAAACCGTGGTGAATCTGCAGCACTGACATCGATGTTAACATCCAGGGCGATGGGGAAGGCTGTGGCTCAGGTGCCCAGGAGGCAGGAAATGCGCCAAGCAGAGACCTGAGGTTCCCCAGGTGAGTGATGGGGGACCCATTGGCCAAGCATCACTCATCAGGTGTCCTCCCCCTCAGCAAGATGCTTTCTAGTCCAAACTATCCATGGAGAGAGGCTCACCAGTCTCGAAGAATTCTTTGTTAATACTCTTAGTGGAGGAGTGCCTGGGTGGCTCAGTCGGTTGAGCGTCTGCCTTCAGCTCAGGTCATGATGCCAGCGTCCTGGCATCGAGTCCCACATCAGGTCCCTGGCTCAGCGGGAACCTGGTTCTCCCTCTCCTGCTCCCCATGCTTGTGCGCGCTCTCTCTCTCTCTCTCTGTGTGTGTGTCACATAAATAAAATCTTTAAAAAAAAAAAAAAAGGCAAAACAAGACCCTCTCTTAGTGAAGAGGCTGCTCACAACCAGAGAAAACTCGTTCGGAGTAGCGATGCAATTTCTTTCTTTCTTTCTTTCTTTTTTTTTTTTTTTTTTAAGATTTTATTTATTTGACAGAGAGATCACAAGTAGGCAGAGAGGCAGGCAGAGAGAGGGGGAAGCAGGATCACTGCTGAGCAGAGAGCCCGATGTGGGGCTCGATCCCAGGACCCTGAAATCATGACCTGAGCCGAAGGCAGAGGCTTTAACCCACTGAGCCACCCAAGCGCTCCGCGATGCAATTTCTTATGTGCGGTTCTGGCTCTGCTAAATGTGTTCTGCCATTCTATCCTCATTGGAAGAGCTTCCATGGGTCAGGAGTGTGGGCATCGTGTGGCCAGGGCCCCTGGTTGGAGCCTCACAGGCTATAGTTAGGGGTCAGTAGGAGTAGGCACCTCTTTCAGCCCTCCTGGTTGTTAGAAGAATCCAGAGCCTCATGCTCTAGGACTGAAGCTCTCAGCTCCTGGGGTCTACCCAGCCTCTTCAGGGCCAGCAGGAGTGGCCTTGGGGTACTCTTTGCGGAGCCTTTCATGGCCCAGGGTGGGAATTGATGTTCTACTGGGGAGACAAAGCACCCCCAGTCACCGCCTCTGGGGCCAAGTGTGCCTCTCATCAGCAGGACAGACTGGGCTGCAGCAGGTCCTCTCTCCAGGTCACCTCCCCGGCAAGGCAAGCAGCTATGCCATTCCGACTAGCCAGCCCAGGCAAGTGAACAGCCCACCGTGTACCTCTGGTGAGAGCCCGCCTCGGGAATCTTCCACCCATCCTCTTCCAGGCCCATGGTTACCATAGGCAGGGGGTACAGCGCTTACCCAGCATCCCCTGCAGGCCGGGTCCCTCTCAGGCAAGCTGGAGGCTGGGGACAGACCAGGACATGGACAGGGGCGGCCGTGGGGACACTGAGAATTCTCCACCTTTTCTTGTGCTTTCTCCGTTTCACAGGTGGGACGACGTCAGGCCGCCATGCCTTTGGGAAATACGCAGACCAGGCTTGGTGTGTGACAGGGGGGCGAGCCCTGGGAAGCCGGACGGGGCGCTCTGACACTGAGGCTTCACTGATGAAGGGCTTGCTGAGGCGCAGTGTCCCGGGAGACCTTGGCATGCCCGCTCGGCCGGCTGGCTTGGTGCTGACGTGCCGTGCGTGTCTTTACGCTCCCGAGTGAGTGATGTTCAATCAGGTGTTACCCACCTGTGTCTGTGCCAAGAAGCCGCAGAACACCCTCTGCACAAAAGGACTGTTTGCACAAAGAAAAAAACATTCCTTCAGGGGGTTCTTTAGAAATGCTTGATACTCAACTAGCTAGAACTTCATGGCAAAGCCTGGTTTCAAAGACGAGCTGGCACAGAGGGGAACCTTACAGCTGAGCTGGTTGTGCACCTGTGCTTCGGGGCGACTCCTCCCCCAGTCTGTGGCTCAAGAGCGGGGGAGGGTGGCAGTGCTGTGGGGGGAACCCCCCGCATCCCCACATCTGGCCCACTCCTATCCCTCAGCATCACCAAGCTCACTCCTGCCTCGACTCAGCTCCCCCTGGGGCCAAGCTCTCCAGCTTGGGAGCCCGGCGAGAAGGAAGCACCTGGGCCGGACAGAGTGGAGCAAGAGGCTGAGAGCCAGGCAGTGGCTGGTGAGTGGAGCAGACATACGCCCAACCCGCCCAGAGACGTGCCCCCCAAGTACAGGACTGTCAGTTCTGCAGAGGCAGTCCTAAACCTGAGCTTAAGGAATCCCTGCGGGAAAAAAAAATCCAAGCAGGAGATGGAGCCCCAGACCGGAGGAAGTAGGGCTCAGCTGAGAAAAGGTGCTCAGGGCCTGCCGAGGAAATGCTTTGGCCTCCATCCCTGCCAGGAGTGGGCCCAGAGCTGCTCCACCCGTCCACCCAGCACCCATGGTGGGCTCTCAGATCTCGGAGCAGGTTCAGTAAAGTATATCCCATGTGCCACCAATAGACACCCTTGGGCCTCAACCTCTGGGACCTCGGGCCCAAAGAGCCAGGAGTATTCATGGGTGCTGGCCCCTAGGGGCAGATGTGGGGAATCTTGTTACTGCCGCCAAACCAGGAGGCATTCAGAGGGGCCAAGAGCAGTGCTGAGGGCCAAGGGGCCTTGCACACGGGCCTGGGATGCGTCAGGCAGCAAGACTATGGTCACCGTCATCTATTCAAACACACAAGATTCTGATGGGCGAAGAAGTCTCATTGACACTCAAATGGTACAAGGTAACAGGAAGTAGACCAGAAAAGTATTGTAATAGTGAAGTAGGCCAAGCGTGCCTGAAGATTGCTGTGGGCTGCATGTCTGTGTCCTCCCAGAAGTTCATAGGTTGAGACCTAACCCCGCAGGTGATGGTACTAGGATGGGGCCTCTAGAAGGTGCTTAGGTTACGGGGTGGAGCCTTTGTGAATGGGATTAGCGCCTTATAAGAGACCCCAGGAGCCCCCCTGCCCTTCCACCACATGAGGATCCAGGAATTGGGCTCTCACCAGACACTGGCTCTGCCTTAATCTTGGACGTCTAGTCTCCAGAACAGTGAGAAATGAATTTCTGTTACTCATAAGCCACCCGTCTGTGGTATTTTGTTAGAGCAGCCTGAACGGACTGAGACAAGATGCTGTGTTTAAAGATTTTTTTAAAATTTATTTGACAGATCACAAGTAGGCAGAGAGGCAGTCAGAGAGAGAGAGAGGGAAATAGGCTGCCTGCTGAGCAGAGAGCCCGATGTGGGCCTCGATCTCAGGACCCTGAGATCATGACCTGAGCTGAGGCAGCGGCTTAACCCACTGAGCCACCCTGGCGCCCCAAGGTGCTGTAATTTATTGTGTGTGTGTGTGGTTTTTTTTTTTTTTTAGTATGTGGAATGATAGTGGGGGGGCCTGGGGACCCGCTCAGCGGTCAAGCATCCAACTCTTTTTTTTTTTTTTTTTAAAGATTTTATTTATTTATTTGACAGAGAGAAATCACAAGTAGATGGAGAGGCAGGCAGAGAGAGAGAGAGGGAAGCAGGCTCTCTGCTCAGCAGAGAGCCCGATGCGGGACTCGATCCCAGGACTCTGAGATCATGACCTGAGCCGAAGGCAGCAGCTTAACCCACTGAGCCACCCAGGCGCCCAAGCATCCAACTCTTGATTTCAAATCAAGCCATGATCTCTGGGTTGTGAGATCAGACCCTGCATCAGGCTCTGCACTGGGCATGGAACCTTCTTAAGATTCTCTCTCCCTCTCCCTCTGCCCCTCCCTGCCTCTTAAAAAAAAAAAAAAATGGAGGGGCACCTGGTCATGATCCCACGGTCCTGGGATGGAGCCCAGTATCCAGCTCTCTGCTCAGCGGGGAGCCTGCTTCCTCTTCTCTCTCTGCCTGCTTCTCTGCCTACTTGTGATCTCTGTCTGTCAAATAAATAAATAAAATCTTTTTAAAAAAAAGTGGAATGTTAGGAAATCAAGTCATTTGGTTTCATCCTATTGCAATGATCTGTCGCGGCATTAATAAACCAGCCCAAACTTAGCAGTGTATAGTAGCCTTCCATGCATGTGGCATCCAGGGGTCAGGAAGCTGGGAAGCTTGGTGGGCCGGCAGAGCCTGGGGAGGGCTAGACACAGCAGGCACTATCGACGGGAGCACCTTTGCGTGACCTCTCAGCATGACGGTCTCAGGAGAATCAGGCTTTTTACAACAGCCCTCCAAGAGCTCATCCAACAAACCAGCAGGCCATGGTATCAGAAAAGGGACACGGACCCCACTGGGTGAGGGAGGAAAGTCCAAATATTTTCATCCTTTACAAAATAAGACTCATCCTTGTTTTTCTCTGTGTAGCAAGAAAGAGCACAGAAAACTGAGGCCCCAGGACTTGGGGGAAGGAGCCTGGGGCAGGACCTGGGCCTCTTGCCATGGCCAGGAGGGAGCAACCAGCCACAACTCCCTCCAGTCCTGCACAGGGCTCCCCAAATTTGCAAGGTGTGATGAGATGCTCACGAAGAAGCTTATTCATCCTGACACACCAGGCCCTATTTCCAAATAAATGGACAGCAGATCTGGACCTCCCATCCACATGAAAGCCAAAGAATCCTTCATCTCAGGGAATATGAGAGACGGGGTTCTGATCAAGAGTGATGGAGAAGAGTTGTCACCGAGTAGGCCAGGGTTGGCCAGCCTTACTCAGTGACTGCGTTGGGCCCTCCTGCAGTGCCCAGCCCAGAGCTGAGCTGCCTGCTGGCCTCGTAGGTAGTCTGAGCCGTCGGGGTGCTGAGAACACACCTAAGCAAAAATAAGCAGCAGCCCAGGGAGAAATGAAACAGATCAGCACTTTTAGTATCAGCTTTAGTGAATCTCATATCGTGTGTATGCGTGTGTGTGTCTTTCCTAAGATGTTAAGATATTTTCAGATCCCTACGTTAGGCTTGTCATTCTTGTTAAATATTTAGAAGTGTTTTTATTGCATTTGCAACCAGTGTTTAAATGTCGGGAGGATTTTATTCTATTATAGCCTTACATTTTGCTGTATCAACCAAGTTTAGGTGCGGCTATTGTGAGAATTCTTTATTCTGCAACATAACAATTTATAAATCTTGAGAATTTATCAAACCATTGGTGTGGTTTTCTATTTTGGAGATTTTTTTTTTTTAAGATTTTATTTATTTATTTGACAGGCAGATCACAAGGAGGCAGAGAGGCAGGCAGAGAGAGAGGAAGGGAAGCAGGCTCCCTGCTGAGCAGAGAGCCCGATGCGGGGCTCCATCCCAGGACCCTGGGATCACGACCTGAACTGAAGGCAGAGGCTTTAACGCACTGGGCCACTCAGGCGTCTGAGATTTCATTTTTTTAAAAAAAGATTTCATGTATTTATTTGACAGAGACACAGCGAGAGAGGGAACACAAGCAGGGGGAGTGGGAGAGGGAGAAGCAGGCTTCCTACTGAGCAAGAAGCCCAAAGAGGTGCTTGATCCCAGGAGCCTGGAATCATGACCTGAGCTGAAGGCAGACACTTAAGGACTGAACCACCCAGGCACCCCCTATTTTGGAGATTTCAAACAGAGGCCACAATGAGGGGAGGCACAGCAACCCCCAGGGAGCCAGTGCTCAGCTTAAACGTTAAACTAAGATTTCCCTGGCTGCCACCAGGGTTGAAGGGTAGGCACTTGGCACCTTCCTCTGGGAAGCGAAGGCTCCCAGGATCTGAGGTGAATTCTGAGACATCCGGAGCTTGTAACTTTCTTATCTAGAACATGGGAGTGACCACTCCAGCAGATGGGGAGGGCAACAATTCCTCATGAAATGCTCCTCCTTCTCCTTGTAGACTAGACAGATGTCAGGTGTCCGATGGGCAGACAGTGGCGGGGGGGGGACTGGATTCTGCCCAAGTCCGCAGCCACAGGGGAGAAGCCCACAGTGGCACACACCTTTCCCATCCATAACCTGCGAACCCGACTTCCCCCTTCCCTCGCTGGAGAAGTAAAGAACAAGAACCTGCTGTTTGCTAATCAGGAATAATAAATCCGATGGTCATTCCTCCACACGCTGCTCGGGTCAGTTCCAGGGGCAGAGAGCAAAGAGAGTGGAAGGGGGCAAGAGGAGAAAGGACACTAGAGTGGGCTCAGAAGAAAGGGGCTGGCAGGTTCTTTATATGTCGTAGGAGAACTTACATCCAGTAATAGTCACCCTCCTTCGGAGATGGTTGTGTGAACCGTGACAAAATTCCACCCCCGGAAACACCCTCCTACCTCTTGGCCAGCACCCCCTGCCACAGCCCCAGCACCCAGCGGTCTGTTCTCTTGTTCTGCAGCCTCGCTTCTTCCAGAACATGTGGAGACGGACTTCCACAGTATGGTGCCTCCCCTCTGGTCACCTGCAATTCTGCATTTGGGGTCCAGGGGATGGCTGCCCTGCTGAGAAATGGCTGCTTTCTCCCAGAGTGACCCTTGGGCCTGGGAGACCTGGTTCCTGAGTGGGGTATAGGCATCTGGACCCACCATCAGGGTGGTTTGCCTTTGTGGAGCCTGTCTCAAGCCCCTCGGCCCCCCAACCCTGGTAAATCCTGCCAAGACCCTGGCCAGCAGAGTGACCGACATCTGTGGGAACATGCATTCTCCTAGAGCAGAAGCTGTATCTCAACCAATACTGTGTGGCCGCCACTTTGACAGGTGACCGGGTGAACATGTCACTCCATGCTCCCTACCTCACACCACAACTTTGCCTCCTCCAAAAGAGAGAGGGGGCTGGTGGGGGCCCTCCCAGAGCTAAGTGGCCCTCCTGGAGAGTCGGGACACCTAAATAAAGCTATACCAACAAAAGAGGGGCACAGGAACTAGCTGGACTGGCCAGGGCTCAAGTGCTTGGAGAAGCATCTTCCAGGGGTCCTAAACCCCAGACCCAGGGCAGTCACCAGCAATCCCCAGGGTTTAAGACACACTGCTCAGGCTGGTGGGCTGGACAGCCTGCCTCATGGCTGAGTCTGGGTCCCTGGACACCAGAGAAGCTTGTAGAAAGAGCCTGGGGTGGACTCAGTCTGGGGCAAGAAGCACCAAGAGAGCAGCTCCAACCAGGAAGAACGCTCACTGGTCTAGCTGCTGCACAGCTATGTGGGGCTCCAAATACTTGGGGCTTGTGACTCTGTGATGTCTGGGCACAATCATTCTGTGCTGGGACTGTCCTTTGCACCAGAAAGTGCCTCCAAAGGAGACATCCAGAGTGTCTCTGGGCAGGCACTGCCCAATGGCCCCGCAGAATGAAATTTCCATGTTAAAAAACCCTGGTTTAGAGACAGGTTGGGACTCAGTCAATCCTAGATTAACAGAACAGCTCTTGTGGATTATGGATAGTCCAGGCTTTCTTTGTTTTTGTTTTTGTTTTTTAAGATTTTATTTATTTATTTGACAGAGAGCATAAGCAGGGGGAGTGGCACGTGGACAGAGAGGGAGAAGCAGACTCCCCACTGAGCAGGGAGAACCATCCAGGACTTGATCCTGGGACCGTGGGATTGTGAGCTGAGCCAAAGGCAGACGTTTGACTGACTGAGCCACCCAGGTACCCCAGCCTTTCTTTAATTGTTAAATACGTATAAGCATACGTGAAAGATACAAATTCGCCATTTTAGCCATTTCAAGTGTCCAGTTCAGTGGCATTTAACACATTCAAGGTGTTGAACAACCATCCCCAGCATCCACCTCCAGAGCGTTGTTATCTAAATACAACTCTGTCCCCACTAAACATGACCCCTCCATTTCCTCCTCCCCCAGCCCCTTGCATCCCCCTCTGATACCTTCTGTCTCCATAGATCTGACTCTTCTAGGGTATCTCATGTCAGTGGACTCCTATAGTTTGTGTCTGTCTTGTTTCACCAAGCATAATGTCCCCAAGGTCCATCCTCGTCGTAAAGCACGTCAGAATCTCCTTCCTTTTTATGACCCCATAGGGTGCCACTGTATGGCCATCCCATATTTTTGTATGGCCATCCCATATTTTTGTCCATTCATCAGTCCATTGTTTTAAATTATTTTGGGGGGGCGCCTGGGTGGCTCAGTGGGTTAAAGCCTCTGCCTTCGGCTCAGGTCATGATCCCAGGGTCCTGGGATTGAGCCCCGCATCAGGCTCTCTGCTCAGTGGGAAGCCTGCTTCCTTCCCTCTCTCTCTCTGCCTGCCTCTTTGCCTACTTGTGATCTCTGTCAAATAAATAAATAAAATCTTTAAAAATAAAAAATAATAATTTAAAATATTTTATTTATTTATTTGATAGAGAGAGATCACAAGTAGGCAGAGAGGCAGGCAGAGAGAGAGGGAAGAAGCAGCCTCCCTGCCGAGCAGAGAGCCCGATGTGGGGCTCGATCCCATGACCCTGAGATCATGACCCTGAGATCATGACCTGAGCTGAAGGCAGAGGCTTTAACCCACTGAGCCACCCAGGTGCCCCCATCAGTCTGTTTTTATCCATGAGTTAGCTGATGACCCTTGGTCTGCTTGTACCCTGCTCTTGTGACTGATACGGCTACGGACACAGGTGTAAAGTGTGTAAGTAAAGTCCCTGCTTTCAGTTCTGCGGGAATCTACACCCAGAGTGGAACTACTGGGTCCTACGTAGTTTTAGGCTTACTTTTTTGAGGGACCTCCATTCTGTTTTCCACAGCAGCTGCACCGTTTTACACTCCCACCAACAACGCACGAGGGTCCCAAATTCTCTGCATCTTCACCCACATGTGTTCTGTTATCTGTGTGTGTGTGAGTGTGTGTTCATAGCAGCCATCTTAATGGGTACGAAGTCTCTCGTGGTTGATTTATTTATTTATTTATTTTTAAAATTTGTTTATTTGAGAGAGACAGAGCATGAGCAAGGGTGAGGAGGGAGAGGGAGAAGCAGACTCCCCGAGGAGTAGGGAGCCTGACATGGGCTCAATCCCGGGAGCATGAGATCACGACCCAAGCCGAAGGCAGACACCCAACCGACTGAGCCACCCAGGTGCCCCTCTCTTGTGGTTTCAACAAGTTTTTCATTCATCATAAATTATTTTCTGGGTGCGCATGTGATAGGATCTCGTTCTTCTGGAAACTTAAATTCTCACTGGGATGAGACAGCTGTGTGAGCAAGAGCTGGAAACTGGAGGGCACCCCAGCAGCAGGAGAAAGTCAGGATGGTGTTTCTGTCGAAGGGGGTCACAAACTGATGAGAAGGCCTTTTCCTTGGTGGCACAACCAGGAGCGGGGGCCCAGACCCTCACGTGTCCCCAGCACAGATCTTAGCGGTTAGGGCTGCTCTGTGAGCTGGGGGCAACACACGGGTGGCGGCCGCAGAGGCAGAGGGTTAGGCTCTGACTTGACGCAGCTGAAAGCTGAGAGATAAAGGATGTAGGCAATGTCATTCCTCTTTATAATTAAGAAGATAACTTAATTACCGGTATGAAGACCCAAGCTTCTCCCCCATGCGGGCTGCTTTTCCCAATACACCTTCAGTTCTGTTCCCAACACACAGACCCGGCGAGGGTAAAGCAGAAGTGCCTAGACTGCAAAGTCTCAGCTTGTGAACCCATCTGGTTTGAAGGAGCACAACAAGCAGCATAGGGAATCGAATTGAAGACGAGATTTGTGTGTTTTTTCAAATACAGAAAACGTGTGGGGCAGCCCAAGGAATTACCCCAGCCTCCCCTCCCAGGGCCAGGTTGCATGTGCGGCCATGTCATGCCTCTCCCCATCCCGCTCATGTCACGGTACAGAGGCAGGCTTGGGGGTGAGGGAGGCACGTGGGGATCAGGTTTGTACAGAGGCATCAGACGCGCCCAAATGGAGAAGCCTGGCCCTGCCCTCACCCGGGGACCTGTGAGACGGCACAGCCTCATTGGAACCCACACAGAGGATGAGAGGCTTGTCTCCGCTGCTTACACGGGCCTCTGAGACTTAACACTGCTCCCACGGGGCAGGGGGCAGTGCCCAGCATGAAGGGAAAACAGGCACAAGGCCTGTGGCCGCTGGGAGGTAGGGTCTCCCTGGCACCCAGCTCCAGGGGAGGCCACACTCCTGCTGCCACTGAAGGGGTTCCTTTTGTCCTAGAAGGAGCACCACGGGCCCCCATCCTCCCTCCATCTGCCTGCACGTGGCTCCCCGGGGCTGTGCCGGCTTTGCACTGCACCCCCTAGCAACTGTGGCCCCATGGAATTCTCTAGCGTGCACAACTGCTTTGATCTACAGCACACCTAGAGAGCAGTGCCTCGCGCTCACCCACCCTTCGTCATACGGGTCCCACACACTCTGTGGACTTCCCCCGCCAGAGGGAGAGGGGTGGCTGAGGCACCCCTCCCTGCCCCCCAACCAGGCTTTCTTTTCCTCTGCAACTCCTGGCTTGAGGTTCCACCAAACAGACTCCCCTCATCCCACGGCAGAATCTCAGTGTACTGCTCTGCCCCCCAGATGCTTCCCTGCGCAGGACATCATGTCACCAGCCCCTCCAGGAGGCCTCTCATCGGGGACCTGTGCCCACAACTGCCTGTGCCCTACAGCTCACCCGACATGCTTGTCTGGGACACTATCTCCTGGTCTCAGGAGAGCTGCATGGTGCTGCCAGCTTTACTTAGTGGCGGTATGGACGGGGGGCCTCCCATCCCAGAGCACCCCTGCCCTGGCCGTGAGCCTGCGGAAGAGACCCTGTGGGGGGTGGGTTTGTCAGAGGCTGCATGTCCCAAGCCTTCCTAGGAGCTGGAGTGTTTACATCGAAGACAGAGGCTCTGGACTGGAGGAAGGCAGCACCTGTGGCTCCGGTTTGGTCTTCCTCCTCTCACAAGAGCAAGCTGGGCTGCTGGTTGGGGGGGGGGATCCTGCACCACACTCCAGGGTCCTTGGCTTCCCTAGGTCCCTTATAGGGCACCCAGAGGGATGAAGAGGGGAATAGACAGGCTCCACCCCTCCTCTACTTAGTCAAGAGTTAACCTGTTTCCCTTGTGGGACAGCCATTGTTTTTTGAAGGGCTTCGAGGGTTAAGGAGTCGAGGGTCCCTGGACCCATCTCCGGGGTCCCTTCTAATCCAAGCTCTTGTCCTCTTGAGTCCTAGTAACTGGACACCTGGAGACAGGTGAAGGGAGCAGAATGGGACCTCTGGGCCAACTGAGGAATCCAGAGCAAGACTCTGAGGGGAGAGCCCACAAGGAAGCAGGTCGGAGGGGCCCAGAGCCCCCACACAGCGCAGCACGGCGCCTCATGGAAGTGGCAGGCCAGGTGCATCCACAGAGGAGCCCAAAGCAAGGACATAGAAGCTGCCAGGACAGTGGCTTTACAGGGAAGTCAAGGACAGTCTGGGGTAGTTGCCCCAGGGAATGTAAGCCCCACACAGCAGGCAGTGGCGACAGCCCTGGGAGAGCTCCCATGTCAGGAATGAGTGACTGAAAGTGGCCCTAGTGCCTTTCTGAAATGAGGGGCCCGAGCCACCCTTTCCTCACCGCCTCCCCAGGATGGAAGGTGGATGACGCAGCCTACTGAGCTGTTGCATGGCTGCCCGGAGGGACCAGTCCCACCTGTAGCACCGAGTCTTACAGCATCCAACTTAAAGCCACCAAGTGTCCCTCGCAGGAAACTGGACGCTGGTCAGCAGTAAGAACCGCTGGGTGGGCGGCAGCGTGGTGAGCCTTGCAACACCCCAGAGAGGAAAGCAACCAGCCTGGGTGTCCTGTGGCACAATCTCATCTATGGGCAGTTCTTAAGGAAGGCAAACTCATCTATGGGGGCAGAGGAGAGAAAACCATGCCTGCATGAGGGGCTGTTCCCCAGTGTAGGGGAGCCCTCACCTGTAGCGTCGAGAGAGCTGACCTGCCGCTTCTGTGCTGTCTAGCACTCAGAATGCACCCAGGGAGGAACTGAATGTTTCATTTTATTCTATTTTTGTTCATTAACATGGAAGCAGCCTGCCACAGCCAGCAGCCACCGTGTTGGACAGCAGCAGCAGCAGCTTTCCATCTCGAGTGGGTGATGACTTGGAGCGGGTGCATAAGCGGGAGCTGGCAAGCCGCACACCGTGTGCTCAGCCGCACCCTCCCGCTGCAAATGCCCGGCCCCATTGTCAGTTCAGATGGGAGCTTCCGCTCCCTATAGCTTTAAACAGAACCAAAACAGAGACCTTTCCAACTGTGGTTCTCAATCCCTGACCCTCTCTGTGGCAGAATGTAAAGTATAAAGAGGAAGAGGGTGCCTGGGAGTGGAGGCCAGCCCCTGCAGGGGAGACTAGCTCTGTGGGCCACAGCCCATCATTCCTGCAGGCTTCCCCAGACAAGAATGCAGGGTGCATTTGTGGTACAAATGGGAAACAGGCTGCACGAGTGGGGAGCCCAATGGTGCGTGTGTGGCTCACCCAGGGGGAGGTCTGCAGTGAGGGGTTATGCCCATAGGGGATAGACGTCCAGAGCTGTCCCTACGAGTCCCTGAAGCCATGTCTACAGACCACTGGCCGCTGGCCAGCCCACTGGCCACCCAAACAAGTCTTCACACCCTGGCACTAGATGGACTCTGAAGCTTTGGCGGACCCTGGCTCCAGGGCTCACTCCTCAGCAGCCTAGTCACCCCCCTCCCTTCATAGACCTGCCTCATGGAAATGCTTCCTGCTGTCCAACTCCTAAGTCTTGGGTCACCTCATGCCACCGGGGTGAACACATTCAGGGAAGAAAGTGTCCCATCTAGGATAGACATGGGGAAATGCTTGGCCGGGCTGCGGAGAGGTGGCCACTGTCATGTGGCAGCAACTGCCACAGACATCCTGGGACAGACACAGAAAGGGGATAGAACCTCAGCCACTTGTATTTCCCGTCCATCTTGTGTCCAAATTAGCAGCCTTGACGTTGACCGGTTGTCAGCTTTTCCTGCCTGGACTCAGGAAGGGAGGGATCAAAGGGTTCCTCTGGCCCCATCCCTGGTGTTGAGTTAATGGGGAGCGGTCCCTCACCACCTGGCCTGGGAAAAATGCTTCATAGACAGGTTTCAAGATGACTCATGACCACTGTCATTGTGCCCCCTGCCCAGGTCACTCCGTGGGGACATTCACAGGGAGCAAAGTCAATAAACAGGGGAAAACGCGGGCCTGGGCTAGGGCCAGCCAGGGGAAATGCTAGAACAGCAGAACTGCCTGTTTTTGTCTTTCTGCCATCAGTCAGAACTTCTCCCCTTCCCAGCCCCCAACGGACAGTGTCCTGCCGCGATGGTTATTTCCCGCTCCGGTGGAAAAGCCCCCAGGACAGACATTGGTTCTGAAAACAGGCCAGGGCTGCCCGCCTAAATCCCAGAGGAGGGACAACTGCCTGCCTGTCAGAGTTAAGCAAAAGGGCCCTCTGCGCACCTGGGGCTGGGGCGGAGCCCCAGTCCGTTTGGCCTCGGGGAGGATGGGATGAAGCTGCAAGGTGGCAGTGGGGGCGGGGAGCGGGCGGGCAGGGCTGAAGGAGACCCTGGGAACGAACCCGGATGGGGCCACGGCAGAGGGGGCGGGGAGAGCACGGAGAGAGGCGTGGCCGGGAAGAGGCTCTGGAGCGGGCCGGGAGGAGGCGCTCGGAAGGCACTGTAGGGACACCCGCTTCGCTTCGGCTTGTGGGACTGGAGCTGGGGAGACCCCGAAGCCCCCGAGTCGACCGGAGACGCTCTCCCCGACATCCTCCGTGAGGTCTAACTGGACACAAATAAATGGACACGCAGGCAACTTCCAAAAGAGGCGAAACCTTTATCAAGTCGGCGCCGGCGCGGTATCTACAGTATCTACAAATATCTACACGTATCTACACCGCCTGCAGACGGGCTCTCGGGTCGTCTACACTGCAACTGCCGGCCGGGCCGGGGGTTGGGGGTAGGGGGCGACGCGGTCTCGCGGAGAACAATAAATATCACTTCCTTCCGCCGCTGACCGGGCGCTTTGGCACTGGCGGGCGCGGACCCCGTGGCCCTCCGGGCTGGGGAGAGACCCGCGGTGGTTCCCAGGACTGGAGAACCAGATCCTTCGACAGCCTTGGGGCTAGAGAGTGGAGGACCCCGATGGCTTCGAGGCTGGGGAAGGGGAGACCCGCACTGGCTCCCGGGGCTGAAGGAACATGTTCTTGGACGGCCCTTGGGGCTGGGTGGACCGGGACCCCGACGGCCCTCGGGGCTGTGCGGGGACCCCGGGCAAGGAAGCAGCCGGCGGACGCCCGCATTATCTGGGGCAGTAGTCGTAGGAGCCGGGTGGCGCGGCCCCGGCCGACGAGTACATGTTGGCGGCGGCGGCGGCGGCAGCGGCGGCAGCGGCAGCGGCGGCGGCCGCCGGGCTCACGGCAGGGTGGTGGTGGTGCGGGTGCGCGTGCGCGTGCGGGTGGTAGCCGTGGCCCCGCAGGCCTGGCAGCGGGTAGGGCGTCGGCCGACTCTTGGCCCCGAGGTAATGGTCGTAGGCGGCGGCCGGGTACTTATAGGGGTGGTGGTGCAGCGGCTCGGACGCGCCGGGCGCCTCCAGGCGCAGCTCCGGGTGCGGAGGGCTGGGTCGGCCTCCGGGCGCACCGGGCAGCGGGACGAGGCCGCCGGCGCCGCCGGCCCCGGGCAGTGCGGGGCTCAGCACCCGTGCCAGCAGCTGCGGCGGGTGCGCCGGGTCCCCAAGGACGGCCGGTCCGCCCGCGTCGCGCTCGAATTCTCGCCGTGCCTCGGCCGCGTCTGCGGAGAGGGCCGAGGGGTGAGCGCGCCGGGTCAGGACTGCAGAGGGGACCCGCGAGCTCCCCGCCGCTCCTGGCGGGGAGGAGACGCCAGCCCGCACTCCGGAGCTCCCCACCCCTTCTCGCCGAATCTGCGGGAGACCCGGGCCCTCCCAGGGGCCCGCGCCCCTCCGCGGGCGGCAGGCGGGGCGGGCGGGGCGCAGCCGTCGGGCCGGGCGGGCGAGTGCGCGCTTGCCCGCCGCCACCGCCGTTGTGCAACCGGCGCGAAGGCCGCGAGCGCCCCTGCGGCGCGGGCGAGACCAGGCTCGGCCGTCTACCCGGGGCGGAGCGCGCGCAGGGCCACGGCCCGGATCCCCCGACCCTGGCCCTACCTTTCTCTGCGCCGTTGGGCTGCGTGGGGGAGGCCACCGGGTTCCGCGAGCGCGCGAAGGCGCTCATAAGCGGCAGCGCGCCGGGCCGGTGGTTCCGGGGCCTGCGGAGAGGGAGAAGGGCAGCGGGTCAGGAGGGCGCCCCCGCTGGGCTCCGGAGCAGTTACCCGCTCCTCAGAGGACACTCACCAGTCCTCCGGATCGCAATCTCGGAAGCCTTTGGCGAAAGGGTTGCTGGCGATCTTGAGCTGCGTGATCTGCAGGGCGGGAGATGGGGCGAGGGGCCGGCGGGCATTGAGCAAGTGGCTAGAGCCCCTGCGCTAGGGGTGGGGGCACCCCGGTAGGGTAGCTTGGAGGAGCCCCCCCCCCCACAAGGGCCCTTTTATCCTCCCGGGACGAGAACCTCCCCACAATTAAATCCCTCACTGAGGTTGTCCCTCTGTCCTGCCAAATGGGGAAGCTCCTTTCTCGCTAAAGAACCCCTTTGTGGCCCCAAGTGATTAGGATGTAGACCCCTGTGTTCCTGGCTGGGATGAGAATGTGGTCACCTCCACCGCCCACCCTTCAATGTGTGTGTGTGTGGGGGGTGCCCTAGGAATTTGGGTAAACCGTGGATCAGGCCCCTGATGGGGAGTTTCCGGAATGGTTTGGAAAACAAACTTTCAGGCCGCAGTGACAGTTGCTGCTGGAGAGGTCAAGCTGATAGGAGGCTGGGCCAGCGGGCGGCAGAGGGGAGGACGCTGTCTGAGGCCCTTAAGGGTGGGAATCCATGGGTGTTGGGTTCCACCAGGACCTACAACCTTTGGGTCCAAACCTCTGTCCCCCAGGCAACTGGAAATTGCGACCCAAAACTATTGAATGTGCCCATCCCCAGGGCCTCACCCGATGGTTCTGGTAGGCAGTGACCGCAGTGAAGCGAGTCTCCTCAAACACAAAGGTTTTAAAGTTCTCCTCAGCATATTTTTCACTGTCTTTGCGTGGGTCCACATAGACAACATGAAAGCGGGGCTGGTATCTGTGCATGGAGTTGAGAATAATCTGGAAGATAAGGTGGCAGGTTTGGAACTAGGAAATGGGCGAAAGTTCATAGGCCACGAACTCCCCAGAGAACCTGGACAAAACTCTGAACTCCCCAGATGAGGTCGGGCCATGGGGCTCAAGCGGAGACTGCAATCAGCTGGGACCACCAGGAAAGACACTCCAAATGGCCAAAGATCAGGGTTTCGATCTTCTTTGCCTAGGTCCCAGAGAGAACTACTTCTGGCCTAAGGTGGGTAGGTGGGTGGGTGGATGGTAGGCGGCTGCAGGCCAGAGCTCAGCCCAGCAGGCAAGCAGCATCATCTGCCTGGATTCTGCAAAGCCACCGGCCACTACCCCTACACACAGCCCCATCCTTTCCAGTTAAAAAACTTCCAGCAAAACATCAGGAGTAGAGCGAAGGAAGCAAGGTGACACCCTCTCCCAGGCCTGAGGGCCACCAGACCTGTGAGCCCCTGACCCAGAAGGGCCTACTCTCCTCAGCCTGTCCCTCATTCACACCCCAACCTGCCCAAGCTCTGGCCAACAGGGACTCTGGAGGCCCCCCACTGGGGGAGAGCACGAGCGCCGTAGCCTGGGGAGGTGCAGGGGGACCGCTCACATGGCCGTTGTCATCCAGCAGGTTGTTGGTCAGCTTGAGCTTGTCGAAGGACACAATTTGCTTCATCCACTGGGCACCTTTGGCAGGCGAGTCAGGGTGGTAGTGTACGCGGCCTGGTGTGGCAGGGTCCGCCTTCCCGGCCACCAGCCAGGAGGAGCTGTGGAAGGCATACCTGGGGCAGCACCGGAACAGGGGGTCATGCTACGTGGGCTCAACCAAGAGGGCCTTGCTGAGTGAACCCCAAAAGTGCCTCTGATGAGTTTCCCCATTGTCAGTGAAATGGAGCCTTCAGCTGCCACACGGACTGGGAGCATTTCCGAGGGGTTTGTGAAGAAAACCGAAAACTCCCTCCGTCCCAACACACGAAAGGCTGCAGGAAGCCCGGCACCGAAGGAGGCGGCTGGGCTCTGGGCGCCACATTTCCACATTTCGCTGCATGCGGGTCTGCCCGCTCTGGACCTCCTGGAGGTCTCCGAGTGGCCCCTGCACGGCCCGGATTTGGCGGCGCCGGCGGCCTCGGGCATAGGGCGGACCACAGTCTTTTTATTAATTGCTGTTAATTGTCCGGGCAGCTGAGGCCCGCCCTGCATAATCTCTGGCGGCCACCCCACCTTTCCTGCTCGGCTCCAGGGCCCAGCGTTCCCGGGGGATGGGGGAAGGGGACAAGGTACCCCAAGCTCACCTCGTGGGAGAAGATGAGAAAAAGGGCAGGGGCTGTGTGCGAGGGGCCTACTGGCCAGGGGCGGGGAAGCTGTCTCAGGCTGTAGGCCCCGTGGAGGAGCCCAGCCCTGGGGACCTCCTGAGGGGAGTTCCCAAGAGCCACTGGGAGTGGGGCATTCAGGTCGAGGGTCTGACAGGGCTGGGGAAGAAGCAGGTCAAGGGGAGCCGGTGGGACAGCCGGGCAGGTGCCGAGACTCCTTGGTCCCTTATGTCCTCATGGGCCGCCCTCAGAGGCAACAGCAGGCAGGCAGCAGCCGCTTCCCAGGGCACCCTCCCAGGTCCTGCTGGGCGCTCACCGGTAGCGCTTGTCGTCCACTGGAACGAAGTCCATGAGGAGCATGTAGTCGGCCATGGGGTCCATGCCAAAGAGCTTCACTTGAAACGTGGGGAACATGCGCCTGGGGGGCAGCGAGGCCTCCGGTCACCTCGGGTGGGGGAAGGCAGGGCTGCCCCACCTTGACCAACCCTGGATCGGTAGCTTCCTGCTGGCCGCTGAGTTCAGCGGCCGGACCTGTCCACCTCCTCTCCTCTCCCTCAGCTACTCTAACCCAGCTAGGCCCCCTGCCCAGCCAAGGGCAAGCGGAGTGGCAGGGCAGCCCCCTGCCCCCTTTTTAGAGACCCAAAAATGGCTCACGAAGCACTAGAGCTGAGTCTCCGCGGCGCCCAAGCATGGTCTATGGCTGCTTCTGCCACATTTGCCTGCACAGAGCCGGCCTCTCATTTTCTAATTCTCGGCTGTCCGGTCTAGAGCTAGCCGCAGTCGGCAGTACCTGCTCAGCAAGACTCCCCAGACTCGGTCCCAGAGAGTCTCAATCCTCCACAGAGCCTCCCCCAGCTCTATCTAAGCGATGGATGTAAGCTCCCGGCTGGAACAAAGTGAAACCGGGGCCCTCTGTGTGGCTCCCAGGAGTCCCAGTCGCCCTTTCGGCTGGGTCTGCGGCTGCTCCCCAGTCCCTCCAGCAAGGCTGAGGCCTCAAAGCCCGCAGCCCCAACTCTTAGGCCCTGTCTCTGGCCCAGTGGTGGAGTCTCCCTACTTTCCTCAGGTATACACACAAATCCCAACCCCCCACTATAACCCCCCCACCCCGACTCAGCTACTCTGGGAGAATTTGGGCTTGTGCCCTTGTGGTCACCTAACTCTCCCCTCCCCTGGACTCTGACTCTATGACCCATCCAGGCTCTTGAAAGGACATTCCACAGCTCCTGGATGGGCCACGGCTATAGGCCAGCCCCTGGGCCCTGGAGGACAGCATGAGGCTTGGCTCCTGCCTCCCCTTCCTACGACTTCCCTTCATAGGTAACTCATGCAGGCAGTGGGCAGAAAACAGAGGCCATGGAGCTGGGCCTCCTAGTCAGGCCTACGACCCTCTACTCTGCAGGCTGGTGGGTGCTACAGAATGCTGGTTTCTGGGATGAAGCCTGGCCACCACCACGGCCCTTGCTGGGCTGGACCGGGCCAGAGGCTGGGGTGCCATCCTCATGGGACAGTAAGGAGGGCCTGCAGAAGACCCACAGAGCTGAAGCTGAGCACAGGCCCCAGGATCCCCAGGGAGGACAGCCTCGGGAGGGAAACAGAAACCATGAGAAGGCTCTGCAAACAGGCCCTGAGCTCCCCTTGGCTGTGTGTTCGAAGAGCTGGTGTCTCCGTGTGTACATTAGACACAGCCCGGCACCCGCCTTTGTCTGCTGGTCAAATAGGTTGCATCGCAAAACTTGTTCCCCTTCTCTCTGGGCGCTTAGAGCAAATACAGGCCAATTGGAAGGCGGTGAGCCCCAGCAGCAGAGCCAGGCCCCACAATCACCCGAAATTTAGGCCCGAGAAAACTGGGTGAGGAAACTGGGTAGCAACTTCCAGGGGAGGGACCCTACTGTTTTTAAGGGTCTTAACTTTCTCCTAAACCTTTGCAGACAATTGTCCAGCTGCTCCGCTTTATCTAACCCGTGTAGACTGAACTGGGGAACTAAAGACGTGAATTTCCTTTGAGGTGGGATCCGCTGGAAGCCGGCTGGCTGGCGAGGCCGCTCAGGGGCAGCTGCCTAACCCTCTAGCCCCGTGTGCTCCGAGCCGGCCCTGGGCTTCCGGCTGCGGGCGCCTTGGGGCTGCGTGAGGAGCAAGCCGGTCCGCTGGGCTTCTCTCCACCGGCCTTCCGAGGCTGCCCGCGCCGTCCCCTGGCCCAGCTCCGTACGCCGGGCGGCTGTCGCCGGAGCTGGGACCGCAGAGAACCGAGAGCCAGCTCGCGCCTAGAGGGGTCCGCAGGTGGCGGGGCCGCGCCCCCACCCCGCTTGTCGGCCCCACTCGCGTGGATCGGACCGAGGCGCGCTGCCCGAGCCCGGGACCACGTGGGGAGGGTCGCGGGCAGTGAGGGGGGCACCCTGACCTGCCGGCCTTGGTGACGATCATCTCGGTGCCCAGCTGATTGAATTCGTCCCACAGCGCCTTCATCTCCAGCTGCACACTCACGCTGGCCACCTTCGCGTTCTTCTTCACTGGCGCCTTGGCGGCGGCCGCGCAGCTGGCCCCGGGGCCCTCGGGCTCGGCGGCGGCGCTGGTGGCGGCCCCGGCGGCCGGCGCGAACGGGTAGGCGTGCGGCGGCGGGCCCGGGGCGCCGGGGGCGGCGGCGGCGCACGGGTCGTAGCGCGGCGGCGGGGGCTCGCGCGGGCCGTACGGGTCGGCGCCCGGCGACGCGGCGCCCGGGAAGCCCCCCGCGGCCCCCAGGCTGCTCAGGCTGCTGGCCGTGAAGGCTGCAACGTCGCAGAAGTGCGAGAGCTGAGTGAGCCACGGGCTGGACACGGCGGAGATCATGACCCGCGGGCCGCCGCCGCCGCCGCCGCCGCCCCGCCGCCGCCGAGGTGAGCGCTGCCCCGCGCCCCGGGCCGAGTGGCGGGCGCTGCGCTGCGCTGCGCCCCGGGCCGCGCCGCCCTACACCGCGGGCCGGCCCCGAGGAGGCGCCCCGCCCCGCCCCGCCCCGCGCCCCCCCCAGCGCCGAGACAATGGCCTCCCTCCCCTCCCCCGTCTCTCGCCCCTCCCCCGCTCCTTCCCCCCTCCCCGGCCCCCAGCCCGCCCGCCGCGGCTCGCTCGGCCCGGGCCCCCCGACCGCCCGGACCGGCTCCCCAGAGCGCCGGGCCGTCCGCCGCCCCTCGCTCTGCCGCCCTCCCGCGTTGCATTTCTCCTTTCTCTCTCCAGGCTCTTTTTCCAATTTGTTATTTCTTTACCTTTGTCTTCCTCGATGAAAATTTCCCTCCTAATCCTCTTTCCTTCTTCTACTATCTCTTTCGTTTCTCTTTATTTCTGTTTTATTTTTTGCCTCTTTCTTTCTCCAATTCTGCCCTTCTCCTTTCTTTCCACTTCATTTTTCATCACTTCGTCTTTCTTTCCAGTCAGCCTTTTGCCTCTTATTTCTGTAGGTCTTTTCCTGTTATTCAGGGGTTTTTTCCTCTTTTTTTTTTTTTAACAAAATAAAAACTGGAGATTTTCTCAAGCTTTCCCCCCTCTTTTATGACTTTATTTTCTACCTTAAATTTCCCTTCACTTTCTTCTTTTTCGTTCTCACTCTGTTTCTTTTTCACCTTTCTCACTTTTCCGACCTTCCTTTGGAGTTTTCTCTCTTCTCAATTTCTTCTCCTCCCGCTGTCCTCACCACTTTCTCTCTCTCGTTTTCCCCCGTTCCCAGACTCTATGACATTCTCCTCTCCTGCCACCTTTCCTCTGCCTCTCCCAGCTTGCG
This sequence comes from Mustela putorius furo, assembly GCF_011764305.1. Classification (NCBI taxonomy): domain Eukaryota; kingdom Metazoa; phylum Chordata; class Mammalia; order Carnivora; family Mustelidae; genus Mustela; species Mustela putorius. The sequence goes on along the minus strand of NW_025422010.1, from coordinate 4,481,035 downwards.
GCCCCTGCTGCCACCTTTCTCCCGTCCTCCTCTCCTGTCCCTCTTGTCTTCCACTAAGTCCTATTCTGGGCCTGAGTCTCCTGCTTGTGGGGCTCTACAGCTGGGACCCCAGGCTGGAGGGTGCACAGGCTTTGGGCAGGATGCCTGCCCTTCTTCTCTGCTCCAGAGTTGCTGGAAGTCTGGAGCCCCCTCTGCCAGGGCTCCCTCCACCTACTCTGTGTTCGGGCCCTGCCAACACTCTTTGCTTTGGCCCCACGGCAGCAGTGGCAGGGGGTCTGGCGGGCGGGTCCCTACAGACACAGCGGGGCGGCTCACCTTCCATATCTCTGGTGACGGTGCTGAAGTGCATCCCGGCCGGGGATCCCAACAGCCGGCGAAGCTTCGCCTGGTCGGAGGACCGGGGGCCCAGGCGAACGGTGCGCTCTGCGGCCTCTGCTGCAACCAGAGAGGCGATGCTGAACGCGCTGGCCCGGGGAGACAGCGGGCTCCGCGCGTCCATAGGCGCCCGGGCGGCCTGGCCGGCGCCGCCTCCGACTGCGTGCACCCAGGCGCACCGAGGCCGGCCCAGCCCACGGGACCCGGGGGCGGGGGCCTGCGGTGCCACTCACAGCCTCCGGCCCTGGGCCCAGGGGATTATGGCGTCACGGCCCCCCACTCCGGGATGGTGGCAGTGGAGGGGCCCAGATGGGTGGAGCGCCCTGGGAGCCTGGGGCCCTTCTGTTTTTCAAGCTCCCTGCCCCTGGCCTCTGCTCCCAGGGACCGCCGTGACCAGCGCCCTTCAAACAACCCACTGTTCCCACCGATGCCAGTGCTCCCTCTGTCCGGCGAAGCCACTGTCGAGTTCCACAGACCCTGAGTGGAAGCAGCTACACGGGGAGCGCCCAGCCTCAGCCAGTGTCAGGGAGACACGGATGGATCACCGTGGGGCCGCCTGGTTTCAGCCATGCTCCTGCCCTCCGCCCCTCCCGCCTCCTCCTCCCTGGTTGCCCCTGCACCTGGGTGGGGAGAGGGCAGTTCGGGCTCCCAGCACTGGCCACGGGCGGACAACCCCAGAGCTGTGGCGTCGTCCGTCCCTCAGCGCGGCGGAATAGGACCCAGCCCAGCGAACGCCCCCCCAACCCCCTTCAGCCGGCTCACTGTTGTGGTTGGGGACCCCGAGCAGAGGGACGCCGCCCAGGCCGCGCAGCCCGGGAGCCCGAGTGTCACGCGCACCCGCGCGCGCACCACCCGCCTCTGGCCAGGACGCTTATACATCCGGAGGGTGGGCAGTGCCCGCTCCTCCGACCTCCCCGCGCACCGGCCGGGCGCAGGGAGGGCCGGGGGCGGGGCCTGCACCGGCCAAGGGAGCCGAGGACACGTCGGAGGACTTCAGGCCACTGGGTCCGGGTTATATGCTGAACCCTGCCACCTACCCTGCCCACCTGGAAAGGCCCTGCTGGCTTGGTGTCCAGCCAGGCCCAGCAGAGTGAGGCAAGGCCCACCCTAAGGCCTCAAGGCTTCTAGGCCCAGGCATTCAGGACACTAAGGGCCTAATTGGCCTGCGTCTTCCCTCACCTACTGCCCCGAGGCCTTTGCTGACGAGTTCAAGGCATCCACGGCTTCGTAGCCCAGAGTGTCCCCAGCAAAGCATTAAGTCTCTCAGCCTCCCAGGAGCCTCTCTGGCCCTTCACTGAGGCTCTGGCAGTCCGGGGGCCTCTGTTTCTAAAGCTTCTCAGCCTGCAACCATGTTGTAGGCCTTTGCACCTCCCTTGCCTAGGATGGGGGTAGGAGGCAGGGGCCCTCTTCCAGGGCTTTTATAATGCCCAAGCCTCGGACCCCAGGCTGGAGAGGGTGCTGGGTAGAAGTGGGGAAGGCTCAGGAACCCAGGACTGGGGAGTACGCTCCAGTAGGAAGGGACTGGCCTCTGGGCCTGAGGACCAGGAAAGAGCATGAGGCAGTGAGTGCCACGCGTGCGGGAGCATGTGGGTATATGACTGGGGTGTGGTATGTGTGACTTCCTGTGCCATGAGTTCCCCTACCTGCCTCCTTGGTTGCGGCTGTAGTTGTGGAGTGTGGAAGGAAAGGGAAGCTGTTGCCAGAGCGTACCTTCAGCCCTGAGTGGCTATTTGGGGGCTGTGACAGTGACACTGACCTATGGGACCTATGGGTAGGGCCGGAGGGGAGTGAGATGTGGAACCAGCAGGGCTTAAAGTCCCTCTTCCTCTTCCCGGAGAAGGGCAGCCCACTGCCTTCACGACCCCAGGAAAAGCTGTGGGAGGGGAAAGCCCAGCTGGGAGGGGACATCAGTGTGGCCAGGTCGTGGCAGTGTCCCACGAGACGTGCCCACTGCTGGCAGTTAACACCCAGAAAGGCACACGGGGCAGTGTCACCAGGAGTACCTCATGCTGGCAGTCCAAGCCCAAAGAGGCCATGGGTAGCGCTGGCTGAGTGTGCGGGCCCATGTGTGTGTGTGTGTGTGTGTGTGTGTGTGTGTGTGTAGGGGCGTCTGGGAGGTGCTCCTGTGTGTGGTTGTGCATTATCTGGGATGCAAGCTGCCCCAGCATGGGGGATGCTAGTGATTGTGTCCTGTGCACCCGGGAAGCCTCCCGTGTGTATCTGGGCACATACCTAAGGGCAATGGCCAGATGTGGAGTGGAAGGGGTGACACCAATACTGAGAAGGGAGAAGTGAAAGTGAAAAGCCCTGGGGCTTCCTGGCTGGGCCTCGAGGGCACCGTCCTGAGGCCCTTGGCCCTCCCGGACTGAGGTGGTGGAGGCTAGCGCATGATCCCCCCAACCCCTCATTAACCCCTTCCTGCCGGAACTGGAACCGGCCGGGCCGGGCTGGGAGGGTGAGAGTGCAGGAGCAGATGACTCTGTGGGGTGGGCAAACCCTGGTCAAGGAAAAGGGCGCCGGGAAGAGGTGAGGGGTCTCACCCGGGCCGCTCCGTCGTCGCGTGGTCGACCCCTTTCCACCCGCGACGGATACTCACCCGCGCGACTGCAGAACCCCCGACCCCGCTGCTCAGTGCCCGGACCCTCCTGGAGCCCTCAACTTGGAGGGGACCGAAGCGCTCGAAGCGCCAGGCCTCCCGAGCCTCCAGCCCGCGGCGGAGTCGCTGCCTCCCCCGCCCACCCCGGCTGCGCCTCTCGGAACCACCCTCCGTCCCTCCTGGGGCGCGCACCGCCCTCTCTCGCGCTGCGCTCCACCGCCCCGCAACCCGCCCGCGCGCTCGCCGCCGCCCCGGCTCCGGCCCCCGCCCCGGCCCCGGCAGCCCGGAGGAGCGCGCCGGCCCGCCGGCCCGCGCTCCGCACACCCGGTCCCGCACGCGCACGCCGCGCCGCCGCCCGCGGGAAGCCTTTCTCCCTCACCTGGCCGGCCACGGTTCCCTTCCGCCTCGCTCCCCCTGCCGGCCGCGCCTCCATGACCGCGAGGTAAGAGGCCTGGCGGGGCGCCGGCCTGCGCGGGACCGGGAGGGCCGAAGGTCCGGCCGTCGGGAGCAGCCCGGGGTCCGCCTTCTCGGGGGCGACGTCCTCACCTCTGCCTGGGGAGCAAAGAAAAGACCAGAGCCGCATTTTGAGGCCCGGCTGGCTGCGAAGTCAGGGTTACTATGAGACCATTTTACAGGCCCTAAAACCGAGGCTGGCCGTTGCTGGGGCGCTGGTAGGTACGGGGTGGTGACCAGAAGTCCGGCTGAGGACGGGAGAGGGGAGGAGGCTGACCCCGCGGCGTTCCCTCGGCACCGGGACAGCTGCAGTCTTTGCTTCCCTCTAGGCCCTGCACGGGGTCCCACGTGGGCGCTCGGCTGCGCCCCAGCGCTACCCTGGAAGGCTCAGCCACCCACCCCCCACCCCCAGCAACTTTGGAGTTTTGCCTGAAGCAAGCCCTGTGTCGGAGGTTTTCTCCCCAGTGTGAAGGAGGTGGCCCCCTGGAGAGTCTTGACTAGCGGGCTGCCCGCCTGGCTCCGCCTCTGGAGAGTGCACGTGTCTCCCCCAGGGGAGCTGTCACCACTGGCACCTTAACTCTCTTTTGGCAGGACCCCACTTCTCACCCTGTGTCCATTGGTAAAGGCACACCTAAAGCGCTGGGAAGGCTGCTTCTAATTCCCTCCAAGGTCTCTGCTCCTAGCCCTGGATGGACCTGCGCACCCTTGTGCCCCTCTGGCCCACGCAAAGCCCTCAATGCGTGCGCTCAGCTGCTCCTGAAGACTAGGGGCACGACACCACGGTCCCCAGCGTGGGTCTCCCGCTCTCAGGGAGCAAATGCATATGCAGAAGGATCCAGGCAGGAACCCACAGGATGTGGGTGCAGGGAGCCCTGGAGACCCCCCTCCTCCTAGAAACAGAGTTTGGATCAGGGCAGAACTAGGCTGCGCTGCCCAGGGCACAGACAGAGAAGAGCCGGCTTTACCTGATCCCATTATGTTTCGGGATGGATCCGCTGGGAATTGCCTCAAGTGTCCGCTTAGAGTTGGCCTCAGGGGTCTCAAAGAAAAGTCCTGCCCCAGGAGCATCCTGTACCCTGCCTTTCTGCCTCAGTCGGCGCCTCCACCCCAGGATGAGCCTTGAGCCTTCGGAGGAGCCAAGTCTCCACAGAGAAACAGCGAGAGTGAGAAGGAGGCGAGGTTCGCTGGAGCCCCAGGGAGGCGGACGCTGGAGCCCCGGGGGAGGCGGGCACACTGGGTGGCTCTGTCCTCCCTTCCCAGCCCTGTCCTCATCTTGACACTTGGGGCATGCCTCATCATTTCTCCATTCAGCGAAAATGCTTTGGCCCCAACGCTGCCAACTTAGCTTTCAAGGTGGCACTGGTGTGGCTAGGTAGGGACCCCAAGCTCTGAAGGCAGATGGATGGGGCTGCCATGCCCACACTGAGCAGTAGCTGGGCTGTGGCCTCCTTACCCTCGGTCTCCAGCCACGAGCAGGGAGAACTTCCAGCTTCCTGCAGTGGGGAATCAGGCTTAGTCTTCAGTAACACCCCCCACCCCCCCACCCCCCCACCCCCCGCCAGGAGCCCAGGCTGTGCAGTCAGCAGGCGCCCTGCATGGGGTACTGCTTGCCTGAGCACCATCAGATCACATGTCTTGGGTTTACAGACCCTCCAGGTGCTGGGGTGGCATGGGGTGGGGGTGGGGGGTGGGGGGGCGTGTTCAGGGGCTATGTTGCAGTCGGGGGCTGGGGCCAGAATGGGGGGCAAGCACACATCTGATCGCTGGTGACACTGCCTTGCAAGGTTGGAGGAGGGGAATCCCTCTCTCCAGCTTGAGGACTCCATGTGTGCAGAAAGCAGTGGCTCCGTTGACCTCTAAGGGCTCCCTGGCCCTCCCTTCCTCATGGCCGTCCCCCTACGGAAGCAGAAGCCCCTGTGAACCCACTTCTAGGTTTCCTCCTTGATGTTGAGTTTATTTGTTTATTTATTTGACAGAGATCACAAGTAGGCAGAGAGGCAGGCAGAGAGAGAGAGAGAGGAAGAAGCAGGCTCCCTGCTGAGCAGAGAGCCCTATGTGAGCTTAATCCCAGGACCCTAGGATCATGACCCGAGAGGCTTTAACCCACTGAGCCACCAAGGCACCCCTGGTGTTGGGCTCTAACCTAAACTTGGTGCACTGGGATGTGTATCTGCCCAGCCAGATGGCAGGCAGAAGGCCTGCCTGGGGCCCCCAGGTCCACAGTAGGGTTCACACCAGGGGGACTGAGGACTCTGAGGGGATACCAAAGGTCCAGGAGTTAGAAACAGCTTGGTGTGTGCACTCTGGTGGCTCAGAGAGGGCATGGGTGGGCTGAATTGAAGGACGGCTGGAGAAGGGGCTGGGCCTCTCACCCCTCCTGTGACATCCCTAGGATTCTTTTTGGACCCCAGTGTCACCTGCCTCCTGGTCCGAGAGCAGGGCTTGCTACCTCTCTGGAGGGTTGGGGCCTGACTGCGGGATGAGCAAATAGGGAAATTGAGAGTCCATGGGTAGATGCCAGAGGGGACAGCAGTAGTGGGGAGAAGAGAAGACAGGACAGGGAGACACATGGGCCATATGTAGCTGGGTCACAGTCTCCCCTCTGCCCCGGGCCCAGCTGCACCCCTCCACTGGGGGAGCTGTCTTCTAGGGGGACAGGATGGAGAGATAAGGAGAGGGATGACCAGCCGGATGGGGCTGTCAGCTAGGCCTGGGTGATGGCAGCCACCCCCCGCCCCCCCTCCGGCCCAAGCACCATGGCCTCCTGCAGTCTGGAAGTTCCCACAACTCCAGAACAAACAAACAAACAGCCGATGCATAGCCAAGCCCTGCACCCCTCTCCAATTTCTGGGCCTGTTGATTTAGCTGCCCACTTGGTGGGCGGACCCAGCCACATGGGGAGCCGGCTGTCCATCTGTCTGTCCATCTACCGGTCATGCTAGCCTCTCCAGCCCAGGTGCTGTCAGGCAGAGGTGGGGCTCAGAAACCCAGGTGACAGAGACAGGTGTGCCACTGACAGGACTGAAAAGACCAGCCCCACCAGCACCCCCAGCGTGGCCTCTCTGATCAGGAGAGGACTGACACTTTCCAGGGAAAGGGGCACGTACCCAGAGTTCCTGGGGTGTACTGGCTGAAGGTGAATGGCCAGAAAACTGAGAGCTGCTAAGGTGCCTGGTTAGCGGGGAACCCTGGTGGGGAGCACAGCACTCCCTTCTCAGGCACTGACATGACCTTGACATCACCGCACCCCCACACTCATGAGCATATGCGCACACACATGAACACACCCACAGGGGTACACACATGCACATTGTACACACAGGAACGTGGACACACATACACGTGCACACACTGGACATGCACACATACCTGTGAGTATGGACGTGCATGCACATGTGAGCAGGAGCACACCCATGCATGCACTTCAAACACACAGACACTGATAGGGACTAAAATGCCCACACCAGTTGGTACAGAACACACGCACAGGTGTGCACGTGTGCGCAGGGGAGTCCTTCACAGGCAGCCACCTTGGTGAGTCTTTGGCATCCCCGATGCTCATTTCACTAACTCAAGGGAAGCTGAGTTTTCCTTGACTTGGATGAGGTCCTGGGGAGCTGCAGGTACCACATGATGAAGGAAGAAGGAAATGCAGGTTCCTGAAAACACTCGGATGATGCCCAGGGTCAGGGAGGTCGGACGGCTAGGTTGATGTCCTGGGCCTCAGGGACAGAAGACTCTCCCAACGGAGAGTAGGGATCCTTCTGGGTGGAGTCACCTGGGAGGATTGTCTCCACACTCAGGCCCCAGGCCTGAATCGGGCTTGGAGTCCAACATGAGCCCGTGGAGGCCCCAAAAAGAAAGAAACCAGGGATGGTGACGGAGGCAATGAAGAATGGCCTCGAAGCCAGTTAATGTCAGCACCCATGTTAATAGGTGCTTGTGAGGGCCTGCTCCCTTGTAGCGTTTGGATCTATTATGTCTCCCCTTACAGATGCTTTGGACATGTACAATAGTTGCATATATCTAACTTATAATTTTTGCTAAGTGTTAAATTAGCAGCTAAATTCAAGCTGTCCACATATTCGCTGTGATGACAAAGCAGGACTCCTGGGAGAAGCTCTGTGTTAAAATCTGGTCCAAGGGCAGGGGAGAATTGGTTCTGCACCTGGGCTCCTCTTCATGTACTCTGCTCCCTGGCTCAGCCCCCAGGGCTGCTGCATTGTCCCCAGTGGCCCAGGGCCATTCCCAGGTGCCTGGCAGCCAGACCCTTTGCACCCACTGCCCTAAGCAGTCCCACCCTGGTTCTGTCTGCCCACCAACCTGGCTGAAGGCAGGAGGCCTGTGGACTGTACAGCTGGAGCAGGTGGCACGTGCGTTGCTGTCACACAGGGTTAGTGTGAGGACACTGAGGCCTGACGGGCAAGGCTGTAGAATGGGAGCTTCTCTTACCAAGGACTGGCACCCCAACGGGTAGATGGGAGACTAAGGCCCCCCAGAGATCTGGGGAGGCAGCCAGACCTCCATGGTATGCCAATCCCCAGTACCTCTTCCAGCCCTGCCCAGTCTCCTGCTTTTCTAGAGAAGGCTGTGTGCATTGCAGGGAAATTGCTGGGGAAAAAGCCGGGGGTAACATCTTGGAGAACTGATTCCTTTAGGGAAGGGCTCTCTGTCCTCTCGGCCCTTCAGGGCAAGTGGGGAAACAGGGGTGGCTCAGTCATCATGAGCTGGGGCCAGGTGTGACCCTTGCTCTGTGGTGTTCCATGTCTGGGGTACAACCTTGGCCTCTCCAAACTTCAGTGTTCCTGTCTGAGAAATGGGGAGAAATCTCCAAGGCCCCATGTCAGCTCTAGAACACGGCTCCTCTGCTGGCATCCTCATGGAAGCTGTCCTGGTCTCCTTGGGCCACCCCCCACCCCAGTCTCAACTAGTCCCCCAGGACTGGGTAGGGCAGCTCTTGCTTCTGTGATTCTCTGGGGCTGCCAGGCCTGGCTTGGAAGTCAGTGGCCCCGTGGGGTGTGGTCCTTGCTGTATCCCCGAGAAGCCCAGTTATACTCTGCCCAGCTTCTACACCTGGCCCAGGGGCCTAGACTCAGCCTCAGTTTCCCCATGTTCATGAGCACGGCTCCACCCCACCCCAGCCAGACAAATCCCTTCCCTCCTCCAAGACTCCACTGAACCAGGTTGGAATTTCTCAAAAGCAAACAAACAGGCGAGCTCAGAGTTGCGGTTTTCAGAGTCAGATTCCGCCCCGTCTGTCTGAGCCAGCATCAAGCACGGCCAGCGGCCCCCTGGCAGGCCGGACGGGGCCCACAGCTGAGCCCCCCAGGTCGCTGGCTGTTAGACCAGAGTTGGGGCACCAGGCTCAGAGTGGATCTGAAGCACTGGGCTGCCCCATTTCCCTCCTGAGAACCAGCAAGCATGGCAGGGGGCTGCAGACTGCACCGAACAGAAAGGACACCTGGCCTGGTGGGGACATGGCTGGAGGTGAACAGGAATCTGCTGTGGGGACAGCGACAGCGGCTGGGGGATGGTGCCCCGCTGATGTCAGGCAGAGCTGTTGGAGCAGGGCTAGTGAGGACTGGAAGGGTTGGGGGCTCCGAGGATCCAGGCACTGGGGGGTTGACCCTAAGCGGCCGGCAGAGGGGGTGGTGGCATGGAGGCTCAGACAGCAGGGCCATGGTGGCTGTGTGGGAACGCGGGGGTGGGGAGGCAGGCCAAGGGCGGGAAGGCACCTCAAGGGGCCGAAGGGGCTAGGAGGGAGGGCTGGGGTGAGGGGAGGGGCGGAGGGGGCTCTCGCCAGGTGGTCTTAATCTCCTCAGTGAAATAGGAGTCCTGGGGGTGGGCGGGGGAGGTGGGAGCCTGAGACAGCTGCGGGGAGGGGACAGCCTGACAGCCCTGAGGCCCCCCAGACTGGGAGCCCCTGCCTGCCAGACCTACTCCCTGAGTCAGTCCTGGGATGGGTCCCTGGGCCGAGACTTGGAGCTGGTTCTTCTACCCCCCACCCCGGCCTCTTTTGCCTTCATGGCCCAGAGGGTCTGGCCTGTGTCTGAGCTGTGTGTAGAGGGTGGCCTGGCCTTTGCTGCTGTCTAAACAGCCTTCAGTGACTGGGCGGGGCAGGGGCTGGGTCACTTTTACCTCTATTGAAGCCCCCCAACTTGAATCCCCACTAGCCCACTAAACTATCAAAGGCCCTGAGGTAACACCCATGGGGGGCAGGGGAAGGAAGTAGGGGCCCCTGGCCAGGCCTGAACCCTCAATTTCCCCTGGCCAGCCCTCCACAGTGACCAGGACAGAAGGCAGGGTCAGGTCCCACAAGGGACGTGCCACAGGCAGGGAAACTGAGGCTGGGAGGAGGGTGGAATTGGTCTTGGCCACTAGGCGTGGGGAACAGGAGGGCGTGGGCAGTGTGGAGGCGCCGGTTGCCCCATTCTGCTAAGTGGGTGCTTGGCACCAGCTGTGATGGGCGGACAGACAGACAGATGCGAGCTTTCACTGATGTCCCAAGCCAACCCAGCCCCTCCTTCCAGGGCATTTGCCAGGACGTAATGCACCCAGGCCGCCCCATGCTGGGCGGGGTATGGGCGGCGCCAAGCTGTCTCAGGCCTCCCTGGGAAGGGCCAGGCCCCGGGGCAGATGCAAGTGTTTGAGGTGCCCACCAGAGAAACGGAGGTGGCCCTCCCACAAGGGCGATGTGAAGCGGGAGCCCCTGGAGCTTCCCAGGCCTGGCTTTCCTCCCCATTCTACAGCAGGCTCCTCACTGAATTGCCTGGATCCTGGCTCCCGTCTGGGTGCCTCACCATGTGTCCCCTCCTTCTTGGTTCTGTGCTACGGTTCTGCCCCCAGTGACAATTAAACCCATCTTAGGACTGTACCCCTTTGCACCTGCTGGGCCCTGCACTCTTGGGGAGGCGGGTAGGGGAGCTCTTACTTCAGAGCATTTGTCAAAAGTGTCCCTGTTCCCTTCCAGGCCAGGAACTGGGGGGCCAAGAAAGGAATCAAGAGAAAAAGCTGGCCCACCTGTGGATAGCAGCAATAAGCAGCAAGGCAGACCCAGTCTGTTTTGGTGGGTGACCTCAAGTGTTGCCAGTAGAAGATGGCACATGAATGGGGGCTAAGCAACCCCTGATGAGCTGAACCAGGGCTGAGGCCTGGGGAGTCAGTCTGCACTGGTGGGGGAAAGGTGGACAGGTCCCTGAGCTTTCCTCTCCCCAGGGCCCCTTCAGTGTAGCACCCAGAGAGTTCCCTGACAGGGTCTCAGATGTCGCTGTGCCCCCGAGCACCTCCCATCGTCCCCGACAAGATGACTGTTCATCACTTTATTTATTTATTTTTAAAGATTTTATTTATTTATTTGACAGAGAGAGCGAGAGATCACAAGTAGGCAGAGAGGTAGGCAGGGTGGGGGAGGGGGAGCAGGCTCCCCGCTAAGCAGAGAGCCTGATGCGGAGCTCGATCCCAGGACCCTGGGATCATGACCTGAGCCAAAGGCAGAGGCTTAACCCACTGGGCCACCCAGGCGCCCCCGTTCATCACTTTAGAGGAAACTTTTACAGATTCTTTCCTACATCAGGGGAGAGCACCTTTCAGCCTGGGAAGGTGGAATGGGGTGATACCCTGTAAAGGTCTGCAGGGCTGTCCTTGGGCAAAGGAAGCAGCCCAGGTCTTAGGAAAGAAAGTTCTGGAAGGAAGTTTGTTGCTCCCAGATGAGGAGCGGTGACATTTTGCAGAGTATCTGGGAGGCAAGCAAAGGAGGTGGTCATTGGGAAGAGAGGAGGACAGTTGGGGTGGCACAGGCCGCAGGGGCCAGGGGACACAGAGCCCCGGGACTGAAGGACATTTTCCTGACTCCAGCTTTGGGCTTCTGGCCTTGCTTCCTGGGACACTCTGTAAATCTGTTCTCTGCACGTCATCTGCTCTGGGAGCAGGGGCTGATGACCTGTGGCTTTGGAGCTCACTTTCCTTGTCCACAGGCCCAGTGGGAGCCAGGGACCCTCCTTCCTAGCCCAGCACTGGGGCAGTGAGGACTAACCACATTATGGATCGGGGGCTAAGGGCAGAGGTCTGAGGCTGAAGGACATCTCCCAGATCTGCCCATGGGGGCCTTAGGGGTTATTGTTGTGAGAAGCAGTCATCGACTGGTGGGTGCCTAGCGTTGTGTCAGCAAATTATACCTGTTGTGTCCACACTTCACAGGGTAGCAGTGGTCATGGTATAGGTGCCGAGGACACTGCTCTAGGGTCTGGACACTGGCCCCTTGGTCTAACATGTCACCGCCTCCATTCTACATGTGCTGTATTTCTTGTGTGACCCCAAGTGTCCCTGGTTCTGATCTTGAAGCTGGACATGTCCAAAGAGGTGCTCACCTCCTGACAGCACCCCCCCGCTCACACCCCACCAGTTGGTCTACTGTCTGGACCTTGTCCCAGAGCAGCTCATTGCAGCCTTACGACAGCCAGCATCAAGCATCTTGGATTTCTGAAAAAGGGACCCCCCACCTGGTGGCAGATGACACCTGAGCTCACCCCACCCAGTGGCAAGGGGCAGGGGTGAATGACCTGACTGGAGACAGCTGCTGTGGAAATAGTCAGAAAACCCCAATGTCACTTGCCCTGGTTCCAGAGGGGAGACTGAGGCACAGAGCAAAGCAAGGCCTCTGGCATCCTTGAGGGGTCTCATCCAGCCAGGGGTTCTGCCACAATCCATCCCGGCCCTGCCCCTGGTGCCCTGTACACCTCTGCTGTCCACCCGCCCGCCCAGGCAGAAAATGGCCATTTCCTCCGGCCCCTGCCCCAGGGAGCGACACGGAGCTGGCAAAACAAACAGGCCGTTCCTCCTGTGGCCGCCGGCTGGTGATGGATGGCCAGAGGGGCTGGCCTCGCTGATGGACGACCGCCCATCATGTGTGGGCTGGAGGCGGGGGCCCAGAGAAGCTTTGGCCAGCCACAGGCACAGAAACATGTTCATGAGCCGTGATGCTGGCTTCACTCTACCTGGAGACATTCCCCAATCCAGAGACCCAGGTGGACCAAGACCCGGCCATACCATTTCCCTTAGCCTCAGTCTCCCTAATGGCGTGTGTGTGGGGGGGATCGTAGTCTAGGCCCCCGTCATGGGTAGGGTTTGAGCCAACATACCCGAGGGAGAGGTTCTCCATAGCACCTCTGAGGCTCCCACCTGTCTCGTAAAGTTCTAGCATCCCTTCCTCGCCCTGTACTCTAGACCCAGCCAGGCTGGAATCCTTTGAAGCCTTTATCAGCACTTTTATGTGTCTGTTTGGGCTCACAGGGCCTACGCAGCCTGGGACCCCCACCAGCAGAGTCCACCTAAGCAGGTTGTGGAGGGCATGGCACCTGGCTGAGATTGGGTCCCTGAGCTCAAGGCAGTGTCAAGCAGGCGCACTGGGCGTGTCTCGGGTATGAACGAAGGCTGGGCAGTGGGACCCCAATTCTCGGAGCTCAGACAAGGCTGGATCCCCTGCACTGACCCTCTGGCTGGAGGGGGCATAGGCCTGGGCTGAGGTGGGCCCCACTGGGTGCCCCTGAGTCCTCCATCACCCAGTGATGGCAACTCCCACCAGGCAGGGCTGGATGCTCTGATGATGCTGATGGCCCCACGGAGGCCACAGCGGACAAGCCCAGAGCATTGGAAGGCTTCGAGAACTTCCGGCCCTGACCATCGGCCACCTGCAGGGCCCGAGGGATACCCAGCTACCCAGCCTGAGACCGGCAGCAGCACAGGCCACCCAGCTGGTGACCGGCTGGAGAGGAAGGGGCAGCTGTGGCCAGGCCTCTGACCCACCCCCCCCCGAACTGCCCAGCCCCACCGGGAGCACGTCTGGCCAAGAGGAAGCTTCTGAGACCCCCACTTCCTGAACCTCAGAGCAGGCTGGGCTGGGGCCGCCCACTTCCCTCCAGAGCCCCCAGCCCGGCCCTCGGCAACTCCAACTCAGTCCTATAGCTCCACGCCCCTCAGCTCTGTGTCTTCCGGGGCGGAGGGCAGAGGGGGCGGCAGGACTGGCCCTGATCTGGGGTCAGCAGGGGCAGGAAGTCATGTTGAGTGGGGTATGAAGACCTGGTGGGTGAGGGGCCTGGGCAGAGGGGGAGGGCTGCCCAAGGAGGGACCTTGCCTGGAGATAAGGCTGCCCAGAGAGCAGGGTGATGATTTCTTCCCAAGGGCCCTTCGGGGGCAGGCTAGCCCACTGCTTCAACCTTGTGGGTGTCAGTTGGGTCCATGTCTGCCATGGCCAGGGTAATGCCCTGATTCAGCCATCAGCTTCTAGAGCCGGACTGGTTACGGCTGAGGTCATGGTCCCCCACTGAAATGAATGGTGGGAGCAGCAGGTGATGTCAGAGCTGGAGTGTTTGAAGGAAGTCCTATGGGCAATGAACTGGGGTCCTAGGGGGAAGCCATTGGGCCCTCCACTCTGGTGGGTTTGGATTGTGCCTGTGGGGCTGGACCAGGCAGAGATGTCTTGGTCCCTCCATACTGCTGGGGGCAGGAAGTCTGGGTCTGGCGTGGGCTGGCAGACTTGGGGGCAGGACCAAGGCCCAGGCAGGGCAGGAAGTGGCCCTGGACTCCAGCAGGGATGGGGTGGCCTCTGAGAGGCCATTTCCTCCCTGGGAACATCCTGCCCAAGCAGCAGCAGGGAAGAGGGCTCCAGTCCGGGAGGGCAGGAAGGGACTGAGGCTCAGTGTCCCCTAAGGCAGGGCCCTGGGAGGTCCCAGGAGGGAATGACCTCATGGATGTCTGAGCCTCAGGAGCTAAAAGGCCGGTTAGGGCTCTCCCTAACCCCTGACTTGGAGCTCCTGAGCTCCCACCTTGGGTGAGTTCCTGGAGTTTCCAGTAGCCAACTTGTTTTGCCGCGGCCAGGTGCTCAGACTCCCGCCCAGTCTCAGCTTCCCATGTGAGCCCTGACCAGAACCTGTGCCTCCCAGCCTATGTACAGCTATGAACAGAGGGCCGGGAGCCCAGGGAAAGGCCCCATAGGCAGCAACCTGTGCCTCAGAGCTCAACTCAAGCCATCGGGCTGGGCCTGGGCAGACAGCCCAGGCCCAGCTGCCCCTGCTCCAGGCCCAGGGAGGGGGTCAGCAGCCCAGCAGCAACCCCCTTACCCGCCCCCCCCGCGCCCCAATCATGTCCTAAATATAACCAGAGCAGGCGCCTGGCCGGGAATAGAGACCTCTGTCAGCCCCCAGCAGGTGCCAGTGGGAGGAAGGTCAGTGTGATTGGCAGGGGTGCTGGCCGGGCAGGCAGCCAGATGTGGGTCATGTGAATGTCCAGTGGCAAGGCCCAAGGGTGGGCCGGTGTGTCCTCACAGGACAGCTGGGTGCCCCGCCTGCCCCGTTTAGGGTAACCCTGGACCTGGCCCTTGCCTGCGCTCCACTTCTGAGGCTGCTGCCACGTCCCCAGAAAGGGCAGGGATGCCCAGCCCTGGCCATGTCCTGAACCCTCAGTACCGTCCCACGCTGCCACTCTGGCCACCACAGCCTGAGCCCTCGACCTCTGCAGCCCCATACGGTGACCAATCATCCAACTGACTATGTGGGTGTCCCTGAGCAGATGCTCAGAATGCTGCCGGCACTGCTCAACATCCCTCCGTCCCTCACCCCTACAGAGTTCTGCTGTCCCTTCCACGCTTAGGCCTCTTTCTGCCCTGGGGGCTCATCATTGGCACTACCCCCAAACCTCAACTCTAGGCTGTTTGGAGCTGACCACCAGCCTGGCTGATGGGGCTAGTCTCCAGGTCCTCCAGAGTCTCCCCACTACCCACAGACCTCACCTCCTGTCACCACCATCAAGCTGCTCCCCCGAACCTGACAGTCAGGTGAGGCCCTCCCGAGCCCCACATCACTGGGGTCAGGGCTCGGAAGAAGGCAGGTGGGGCCCATCTGCCCTCCCAGCTCCCTCAGGCAGCATCCTGGGCTCCAGGCCAGGTCTCTCCCTGGCCTGTCTCCTGAGCCCAGTGCTGCATCCCCCTCTGCTGGGCAAGTCCTGGACGCCCTTGGACATGGCTCTTGCCAGCCAACTTGCTCTGCTCTTCACTTAAAGCCTTCTCCTTCACTCCTTCCTGTTGAGAGGAGACTGTCTAGCTAAGAATCTCTAAGTATACTAAAAAGGCCAAACAGCCCAAAACTCTAGTTTTCTACCAGAGTCATCCCAGTTACTTAAATACAACAGTGTCTCCCCTCTTGACTAAAGTCAGGGGCAAGGGGAAGTGGGGCAGGAGTGGCGGGTGCTGGGGTAGGGAGGCCTGTCCGAGGCACCACAGGGATCCAGTGGTCTGGCCTGACCCTCGGAAGTGACATGGAAGGGCAGGGCTGGTCAAGAACCCAGCTGCCCCTGGACCCCACTGGGGTGTTTGTTGATGGAATAAACGAGTATATGTCCAGTGCCCAGCACTGCGCTGGCCACATGACGCCGCCATTGCGAGGTCAGAATTCTGGAACCTGGGGCTCTAGGAGGGAGTCTGGGGTCCAGAGACTCTTGTCTGAAAAGGACCTAGGGGAACTGGCCATACCCTCCATCCCATAATCCCCCTCCATAGCCCCCTGGCTACAGTCTTCCGGCCCTCCTCATGCACCCTAGAGCTCCACAAGCAGCCCACTGCACCCAGGACAGTGAGCTTTGCAATTCTCGCTTTGCAGGTTTTTGAGGAGAAAGCCTACGCCAGGGAAAGTGCGCGGGTTGGGGGTTGCAGTGCGGAGGGTGCACAGGGGGCGGTGACCCATATGGGAGGGGTTGGGTCGGGATGCTGGAGGGGGCAGACTAGGGAAGCTGGGTTCTGGTGCCAGCTGGAGAGTGTGGACTGCAATCTGCAGCCCCTGTCCCCCACCCCTCCTGGCCTGACTCTCAGGCTCCCAGAAAGGCGAGTCTCAGCCCCACGGCCCTGCTGTACTGGACATGGGGGCGGCTGCAATGTGGGCTTGTTTGTTCTTCATCTAGTTTTTCTGGTTTGGAACCTGGATGCCCCGGCAGGGCTAGGGGCCTGGGAATGGGTGGGGGTGGGGAGTACAGAGAGGAGCAGGGGGCCCTGGCAGAGGTGCAGCTGAGTGAAGGGATCAGGCCTGAGTGCAAGGCCATCCCTCGACCCACCTTGCTGTCACTTTGCTGTCCTTACCTGCTCTCATCCGCAGACAGGTGGCTGAGCTCCACTCTGAGCTGTGGGGTTACCCACATGGGCTTCCAGGAGGAGGTCTGTCATGAACCCATCTGCCTTCAGCCTCTGGCCTGGCTGCAAGCTAAGGAGCAGACCCACAGTGCAGCCCCAATGAGGCTTTTGCAGTCAGAGGGTCAGGGGTGGGAGAAGGTTCCCACTGACAACCTAGCTTTGGTTCTTGGCCCCCTCAGCCTTCCTTGGAGAGACCTGAGTAATGCATTCTGTGTGTGGGGACAGTGGGGACAGGGGACAGTGGGCAGTGGCTCGAGGCCCCGGAGTGTGGAGGGGCCTCTTAGGGAAGGCAAGTCCCACCCCCAGGACACCTACCTGACTTCAGTTTAAATCCAGGCTCCTTGGCTTCCTGCAAGGCGGGCCCTAGGCCTCTCTGTACCTCTGGAGAGGACTGATGGGGGTCTTCCTCCTTTCTCCTGCCTCCTGGCTCCCCGTGGCTCATGGGGGGCCTCTAACCCCTTCCTCTAACCCCAGCAGCCCCAAATGCCTGGGATGCCCTATCTTCTTCCCAATTCAAGTCTGTCCACCTGCTCTTCTCCCAGATCAATGTGGAGAAACTGAGGCCCAAGGAATGGAAGGAAGGGCTGAGAGGCAGCACTGTTGAGTGGTGTGGCCAGAACTCTAATGGGGGGTGATGGTGGCAGTGGTGGTCAGGTGCTGGCCGGGACCCCCAGAGTCAGAGCCTTCTGGGAAGCCTGGCTTCCTGGAAGGGGCTGCTCTATGAGCTTCAGCTCCCAGTGGGCACAGCTCCCCAGTCCCCAAGCCTGGCAGGGCCATCATTAGTCAGGTGTCTTCTCGCAGACAGCAGGGACCTGGAGAGAGCAGCTGGCCAGACAAGGGAACTATGGAGAGCATCTGCGTCCCACTGTGGGCACCGTTCTCAGACACTCCCAGCAGCTGCCCTTCCTCTGGGCAGCCCACCCTGATCTCTCTCTGATCATTCAGTCAGGTTACGCATGGCTCATCACCCACTAGACACTCACCATCTCCAGTTTGGAGTTGGGGAAATGGAAGTATGGTGACCTAGGATGTCTGTCCTCAGAGCATGAATCCAGGCCTAGCAATGAGGGTGGCCTATCCAGTGAGGTGAGGGGTAGGGGCAAGACTGGGACTGCCAGGGGCACCTGGGTGGCTCAGTGGGTTGAAGCCTCTGCCTTTGGCTTAGGTCATGGTCCCAGGGGCCTTGGATCGAGCCCCCGCATCAAGCTCTCTGCTCAGCAGGGAGCCTGCTTCCCTTCCTGTCTTTCTGCCTGCCTCTCTGTCTCCTTGTGATCTCTGTCTGTCAAATAAATAAATAAATAGTCTTTAAAAGAAAAAAAATAAAATAAAATAAAAAGACTGGGACAGCCAAAGAGGGGGACTAGTGGGCTCCCAGTGGGGCATGAGGCACAGATTTTCCACCAGGAGAGGGAAGATGGGGCTGGGAGTATGTGTGCCATTCGGGGCTTAGGGTTCAAACGCCCGTGGGTTCTGAGGGTGCATAGGAGTTCACCAGGGCAGAAGGGCAAGTGTGAGAAGTAGAGTCTAATGAGGCCCACCAAGGCCCTGTGGGGAAACTGGGACTCAGGGTGAGCAAGCAGCCCCCAGGCCCTCGAGGCAGGACCTGGGGATTTACTCAGGTCTATCCTGTATACCCAGCCGGCCAGAACTCTGTCTCTCCTGTGGGCAGAGATTAAAGGGCTTCAGGGGCTGGGACAGACTCGGGGGAAGGAGTCTATACAGCAGGGCTGGTTGGAGGCTTTCCCTCTGACCCTGGACATGCTGTCCCCTCCCTGGGACTCAGTTTCCCCATCTGTAAAATGGTGACTATGAACCCCGGGGAGGCTCGTGGCTCTGAATTGGCTTGCTGGCTCAGGGATGGGGGTGTGGCCAAGCCCTCCCAACTGAGACCAGATCAGGCACTCAGCCGCAGGTGCTTTGAGGGCTGGGGGCCCCTCTGGCTGGGCTTGATATGATGGCCTACCCTGAAGAAATCATCAGAACAACTGTCCCCTTGCTCCCCCACATTCCCAGTCAGGTCTGGGCTGGCCCAGCCCCCAAACATTTCTTAGAGATTAGGCCCTAATCCTTGTCAGCCCCCAGGGGGACCCCAGCCTCCATTTGCTGTCACTCACCCACCCAGCCCCTCTACCCATAGTGCTCCAGGCCTCAGGGCCCTGGGAAGCTTCCAGAAGGAAGATGGCTCTGCTGAATCCCCAGGTGGGGCCTGGAGCCTGGCCCTCCTTGCCAGGGCCAGCTCTACTCAGCCCAAGGCATGCTTCTGGCCTCTCTGTGGTTCAGGTCTGGTGAGGAGTCTCTTCTGATGTCGAAATGAAGAAACTCTGTCCTGTTGCTTTTTTAAGCCAGTTCCAAGGCACAAATCCCCGCTCTCCCTCCCACACCACAGGCAGGCATTGCCAATCCATCCCAGATATCCTGCTCTGTGCTCAGGTTTCTGGCAGCACTGAGCTCCAGGTGGCTCTGCCCCAGGGGGTCTAAAGTAGTGGATCAGCTAGCCTAGCCCTGCTGGTGGCAGGGAAGGGCCATTTGGTGGTCTTCCTGGGGCTCCCAGACCAGGGAAAGCCGGCCCTGGAGGAGTTCAGGGCTTCCTACCGGCTTCACATGGTGCTGGAGACCCAAGAGAGAGGGACTAGCAGAGCGGGGAGCTGATACCGGGCCCCCCACCCTTTGCACTGAAGTCGCCCTGGCTCTGACCCCTCATGGGAGTTCCCACCTCATCACCACCCCCCCATCCCCAGAAACCTGGGTCCAGGGAGGGGTGGGTGGTTTTATGGGTAAGAGTAGGGGGGCTGGCCCTGCCCCCACAAGGCCTGGGCGGGCACCTTGACACAGCTCAGGCTCCAGAAACATTTGCTTTAAGTCTTAAAATATCAGGTTCCTGCTTCACAAGGCTTCCCTGGGGGCCACCAGGCAGGCGGGAGGGATTTCAGGAGTAAGAAGATTCCCCCACTGGCCCCCACCCCATAGCTGCTCCGCCCGCCCCTTGGCCTCAGCTGAAGCCAGCCTTAGTGTTTGGTGGCTGCCAGCTGGGGCCCTCCTCTCCTGCTCTAGGGGAACCCCCAGTTGGCCACCTCAAACCCCACCTCTTCAGAGCCCCCAACCCACCCCAGGGGTCTGTGGACCCAGCAATTTGTCTTCCCCTGGAGCTCCAACTTGCTTCAGTGGACCCCTTGGTGCTTTCTGCCAAGGACAGTTCAGATGGGGAAACTGAGGCCCAGGGGAAGCAAGGCTTCCTTAAAGCCACAAATGAGCCTCTCACTCATGGCAGCGGGGCTATGCACCCCACCCTTGTGTCCAGCCCTGTGGCAGAGGCAGGATTGCTAGAGAGAAGTCTTTTATTTTTTTTTTTAAAGTAATTTCTACACCAAGTGTGGGGCTCAAACTCACAACCCTCTGATTGAGAGTTGCATGTTCTACGGGTCCCCCAGGGGAGGTCTTGAAGAGGTGATGACACCACCTGGGTGCTGGGCCCAGCATTCAAGGTGGCTTCCCAGGGTCAGAAGTGGACCCTTTGTGTGGGGTCTTGAAGGGTGGGTAGTTTTCTGATGATGCTGGTGGGCAGTTTCCCTGGACTTACAGGCCAGCTTTAGAAGAAGGACCAGCCTGGGGAGCACAGGCTGGTGGCAGATCCATGGTGTCCATAGAACCGATGGCTCTGAGAGCACGGGCCCTGAAAGGCTTCCAGCATAGGCCCAGGTACTTGATTAGGTGAGGGTGCGATGGGGACCTGGGCAAGCCTGGTGCTCAGAGGGTCTGGGACCTGTTGCTTGTGGGGACAGAAGAGTCCTCCTGGACGGCCAGTTCTGCCACTCAGCACGAAGGTAGGGCCCTCCCACCTCTGCTACCCCTGGGACCACCGTCCAGAGGAAGGCATAGCCTCCATAGCCCGCCCACCCCCTCCCAGGCAGACCACCAGCCTTGGCCCGGGGGGACCAGCCTAGCACAGAGCGGGAATTGGAGCCAGGCAGCAACAGCTGGCCCCACTCGAGCATCCCCAAGGGGCCACCGCCTTTTTCCCAGGCCCCCATCTCAGCCTGTTCCCAGGCTGCACCCCACCCCCCCAAAACCACACTGCTAGGGACATGGTTGGGCGAGGCTGTGAAGGGACCACCGGCTGGGAAATCTCCTATTCCCTGGCTACTGGGATGCAGGGCCTCACCAGCAGGCTGTGGGGACGCCCAGCATGGCCCCTACCCCATGGGACCCCTGCCTCATTCTACTGCTTATGTTCATGGGCTCAGTTTCCCTGCAGGAATACACACACTTCAGATGATGGGAAGACTCCAGGGGGACCTCACCAGCCACAGGGGACCGTGGGGGTGGGCAGCGAGACCCCCCACCTCCCACCAGCTCTCGAAGCAGATGCACAGATCTCTGTAGGTGCCAAAAGACACCGTTTTGGTGGCTGCCGTCCTTTTTGGTAGCATGAGTAGGATGAGCGTCTACTTGCTTCCCTGGAAGTTCCAGGGGGTCTCAAGAGAGCTCTGGGTGGGGCCCACAGACCTTGGGTCTCTGTCCTCACCCCTCCCCTCCCATGCATACCCTGGGGTGCCGATCTTCATCAGTGGCTGAGGCCCTGATTGCCTGTGCACCAGCCATACCTTTCAGAGAATTCCAGACACACTGGGCATCCCCTCTCAGAGGGGTCCCCGCTGCACTGTTAGTCGGCTGCTGCTGAGTATCTGACCACCCGGCCCCCCTATCTGTTCACAGGGCCTCCCACACCTTGGCTGGGGCAAGTGTCCGATTTTGCAGGTGGGGGAAACTGAGGTCCCAAAAGGCTGTGAGGCTCAGCTCACAGAGGTGGAGTTGTCCTGAAGATTGTCAACTGTGACTGCCAAGTGACACGGTGAGGTGTTGGAGGGACTGGAGGCAGAGTCGTGGAGGTGGGGTGGGGGGGGATGGGGACCAGGGACAGATCCCCCATGTCCACAGTGTCCTGCTTCATGGCTGGGGCCACAAGAGGGCAGGGGCCAGAGCAGCTTCCCCAAAACCCTGAGGAACTCGGTGTTGTGTCCCCGAAGGATGGAGAGTTACAGCCAGGAGGATTAGTAGGTCGTTGGCACCCCTGAAACCCAAGCTGGCTGCTGGTTCTGGGAATGGGCGTCTGACCCCTCTGCGGCCTCTGGGATCCCGGAGAAAATCCTCGAGGCCGAGTTAATACCAAGACCAATTTTTATTTCAACAAAGTTAATTCTCAACAATGTGACACTGAGGGAGAGGGATTTTCCTGCTACAGGGGAAGGGGGGGCTGGGGTCCTGACATGGCGCCGCCCCTCTTCTCCCCCAGCTGTCCCCACCACATGGGCAGGGACTGAGCTGCCCTGAGGATGACGTTCTGGGACAGAGCAGTTCAGACTGCCCCTTTTCGGGGGGATCCCGCCACTTTCCCCTCTTCTTCCTCAGGCCCGCAGACTCTCTGGGTCTGGAATGCCGGCCCCATCTCTCTCTGCCCTCCCAGGCCCTTGAGGTGAGTGAGGGGACTTCCAAGCCCACTGTGTCCCTTATCTTCTTGAGGAGAGTGCGGTCTGTCTGCGACCTGGGCAGACAGGGCTCTGGAAGGTCCACTGAGTAACACATGGGTCTGGGTCCCTTGGGTCACACCCTTGGGTCACCCCATTGAACGGCCACATGTCCTCCCACTTCCAAGGGCGCAGCTGGCCCAGACTCGGACCTGGACCAGGACATCCACTGGGAGAGCTAGAGGAGAGAACAGGGGCTCTGGCGGCAGAGGGTGTTCCCCTCAGCAGCCCATCCGCCCACCCCAGAATCCCTGAGCGGAGAAGGTGGGAGGGGCTGGGAACCAGGGCGCTGGGACTCGACCCCACTGCCTCCCAGCCAGGCCTGGGGCTGGACCCGGAAGCTGCTCTCCGACCAGATAATCGATGGTCTGGGGGCTATAGCGGCTGCGGAAAGGTTGGGAGCCTTGTCAGAAATTGCTTCTGACGATGACCACATGCGCTGCCCGAAGGGACAGGCTCGGCCAGGCCCCACCCCGCTGCCCTGCCTTCCCTCCGCAGCGGCCACTCCATCACTCTCGCCCCAGGCACAGTGGCCACTACTCCCCTTCTATGGAGGGGAAGCGGGCCTGCCTGGGCCATGACCTCTACAGAGACCCCAGCCAGCAGAAGTGCTTGTAGACCCCCAGGTGCTCTAGGGGAGCCCCAAGTGGACACAGCTACCGGAGGCCTGTGATGGTGGGGGGGAGACACTCACTGGGGGATAGAGGGACCAGTGCGGGCCATGGTCAGACATCCGCTGGGGCAGCCCAGGGCTGTCCACACGAGCCCCCCAGCTTTACTCTGAGGGTGCTACCCCGGTAGGGGCCCAAGGGCACCCTACGACAGGCCAAAGTCAAACCAGATGGGCTAGGGGCCCTGTGGGGCAGGCGGGCCATTCGTCACCGTTATCTGCTCCGCCGCCGAAATCACAAACACATTTTTAAGTGAAGGACTTAGCTGCCACCGGCCTGTGGACCCTGATGCCGCCCAGCTGTGGCCACACCAGGCCAGGGCTGCGGAGGGGGTAGAGTTGAGAGAGGGAGTGTGGGGGGCCACCAATCTGCCTGAGGAAGGAGTGCCGGCAGCCCCCAACGTGCCCACGAGGTTGCTCTGGCAGCTGAGCCAGTGCCAAAACCCCCAACCCCAGTCTGACATCTGCTTGGACCCCTCCAGAGCTGGGGAAATGGGCCCAGGGAGCCCCATCATCTCTGCTCTGGGCGTTTCTGCCTCCTGTCTTCCTCCCACCACCTTGGCATCACAGAATTACTCTCCGACCCATATGCTGAGCCGGGCTGTGCATCAGGGCTGCTCGTGAGGACAGAGGGACTCCAGGTCAGGGTTGTGCCTTCTGCACAGGGCGGGCGGCTCAAGGGTTATACCACTGGAGACACTGGTTCCAAGACCCACAGAGACCAGGAAAGGAAGAGAGACAAGAGCTAGAGAAGTGGGACAGTGAACCTGGCTCCTGTCCTCGGAGACCCTCCCTGTGTGGCACTGCAAAGCCAACTGGTCTCGGTGGCGTGGCCCAGTCCCGCTTATGCTGCAGCCTGGCTTTGTGACTCGGCGGAACAAGTCCTCTAGGGTGTGCAGGCGAGGATGGGCTGGGCTCCTTCTGGCCACCACTCTGGGAGCTGAATGCAGGTCCTGCCCAGCACCCTGGACCCCCGGGCAGGCCCATGGGGGTGGGGGGCGCCGGGAGAAATGGCCTGTGACGGGGGTGGGCGTCCCGGGCGGGAAAGCAAACACTGTCAGCGGCTAATGAGCGGGAACCGGGCCTGGGGCCGAGGGCCCAGGGAGGGGCATGGCCATCGCTCATCCTGACAGGCGGGCAGCAAGGGGGGGCTGGGGACTAGAAGTGGGGGGGGGAGCATGAGAGCCGACAGAGGGTACCCTGGAGACCCGACCCCACACACAGACAGACAGACGGACACAGTGTAGGCAGCCAGGCCTCTCACTCCTGGCTGGCTCCCATCCCCAGCTGTGGCCCCGATGGCCCTTCCCTTGCTCCATCATCTCCCCTGTCTGACCCGGTGGGCCGTCCCCCTCCCCCACACAGAGTCTTTCATGGGACAAAGGAAACCGCCCCAGGAGGGGGTGCTGAAACTGGGACCCTCTCATTGCACACTGGAGAGTAAGAACTGGAGTTTTGAGGCTCTGCCTCTCTCTGGGCCTCGGTTTCCCAATCTTTACAAGGCTGAGGGAGGAAGGCACGCTCTGAGAAGTCCTCCCTGCCCTGACTTTCCATGGTCACTGTGCTCTTCCTTACATGCAGCCTCCGCTGTCCTCAAGCTGCCCACCCTTACACACAGTCCTCCCCAAACCTCAATGCCATAGAGACCCCATAATAGTGGGTGGGCTGACTCCACCCCCGGGGGGAGCAGCCCCTCCAGTCCTGCCATCCCACTTCATAGGCGGGAAGACTGAGGTGCAGAGTAGGAGGGCAGATGGACAGGTCAGACATCAGGCCCAGCACTTGGCCCCCCTGCCTCTGGCAGGTTAGAAATGCCTACGCTGAACTGACCCAACCTCTTAGCTTCTCGTCTGCCTTGAGCGCCCTGAAACTGTAGGGTCTCTGAGTAGGCAAGACCTCGAGAGGGCTCCTGAGTTCCTCCTGGCCAGACCCCCGTCCCAATGGCCCCATGACAGCTTGGTTGGCCAAGTGGCCTGTAGGTGCTTGCCTACGGGGGTGTCCAGGCCCCTGTCCTGCCTCAGCTGGGAGGGAGGGGCAGCCATAAATTCACACCGCCAGCCGCCCGAGGGATAAATGTGTCATCGACTGCACGATTTACGAGCACACCCCTGGCCCGCAAGGCAGAGAAAACAAGCCTCTGTGTACACATGGCGCGGCGGGCAGGGACGGGCGGCTGCTGCCAGGGGGGCGTGTGGGGGCATGGCCGGCCGGCTGGACACGTGCATGCGAGAGATGAGGGGGCACGGGTGTGGGGGGGGTGACACAGGTGTGGGGGGATGTGGACACACTCGTACAGGGAGGAGGGACCATACACGACCGATATCCCCACCCGCGCACAGCCGTGTGATTACACAGACACTTATATCAGAAGGTGACACAGCATGCTCGGGGACACCCAGGTGGCACCCACCCCGGAGGTGCGCTCTCTCCCACCTCCATGGAGGAGTCAGACCCAAGGAAGGGAAGAAAGGGAAGGCTCTCTGGATGCTTGTGAGCACATGTGTGTTTGTGCATGTGTGTGTGCTTTATAAGATGTGTGTGTGTGTATGTGTGTGTGTGTGCGCGTGCGCAGGGTCTCTCCCATCTGCACACAGCCACCGTGGAAGGGCCACTGCATGACGGTGTACATGCAGAGTGGGACCAGCGGGCCCAAGGCAACCACAGGGCAGGCAATTCGTCGGGAGATAAGGATGCATGGGAACCAGGGCTGGATGGTGGCGCCTCAGGCCTATTTGGGTCCCACCTGCTTTGAAGTAGCCCAGGGGCACCAGGCAGCCCTGACCCCATGGGGCCAGCTCCCGAGCACAGCCCAGGCAGCAGTGCTAAGGAGTGAGGCCATGACTCAGCCTTGACTCTTCACAGTCCCTTTGCTGGGCCTGCCGACTGCACACCCTTGACCCACTTTGTCCACAAGGACCCCGTGGGACAGTTCCAGGCTTGAGGCTCTACCGGTGCTGACTGAAGTCACCTGCTGGCTGGGACCAATCCCGGTGCAGTCCCCCGGGGTCCTGAAGGTGTGGGGGTTGGAGGTCGGAACTGCGGGGCCATGCTCCAGGGAACACTTGGAGGATTCTGGGATGACTCCGTGGACCCGTAATGGCGTCTTTGAAGTCTGGGACTCGGGAGCTTTGTGGAACTAGGCTGTGGGTCAGCCTTAGCTAACAACATCCTTCCATGGATGGTATGGGGGCACGCTCTAGCCACTCATCCTGCTGGCCTTGCCATGAGAGAGTCAGTAGTGTGGCCCCCCCAGGAAGATTTCTGGAACTGTGGATCCCCAGTGCAGGGAGAAGGGGCTGACCGGTGTCCTGGAAACCACTGTGGCAGAACCACGGTATCCCAAATGCAGAGAGAGAGCATCACTCACCTCCACACTGGGGACGCCCAGAGGCAGAGCAGGCATCTGGAGAGCTGATCAGGGACCTCTAAGGACAGAGACCCACCAAACAGGGATCTCAGACCAGGGATCTCCAGAACAGAGACCCCCATACAGTAGACCCCTACACCAGAAATTCCCATAGCAGGGATCCACCGAGAAGAAACCTATAGAGCAGGAGCTGCTGATAAAGGATAAAGGATTATCAGCAGAGAGACATATAAAATAAGGGGACTCCCCCAGAGCAAAGGGTACACAGATGAAGCATTTTTTGCCAGGAGAGACCCAGAGTTCACCAAAACCAGTCTGTTCCCATTTTTCCCATAAAGAGAACCAATGGTCTCCCCCACTCTCCCTTATCATGACTATTTCAGGATTGTGGTCATGTCCACGGGCTCTGGCTCGGCTCTGGGTCTGTGTCGATGGTCCTGTTCCGGGACGGGGTGCCCAGGCTGCACTCCTACAGGAGACGAGGCAACCTGGACATGGTGAGCACCTTCAGTGGGCACACAGGGGCGCGGGCAAGCGTGTTTGGACAGGCGGCTGTCAGGGGCGCCCGCCCCTCCCCAGCCCGGCCCTGACAGAAGCCCTTCCCTCGGTATCTGCAAAGACTCACGGGAATCCCTCAAGAGCATCTTTAAATAAACAAAGCACAGAGAAAAGTGAGCTCCTAAATACAAGTCACAGCAACACAGATTTCAACGTGGACGTATAGCCGAGCATGGCCTTTAGGGCACCCTTCCGAGGGCACCTCCTCAGAGCCCCGCTCAGGCCTGAGAGTGCTTCAGGGGCCGAGGGTACAACCCCCTGGTGATGCCAAGGCTGTCCCAGGAACTTCACTCCCACCTTCCAGACCCCCAGCTCCAGGCTGCAGACTCCCTCTTGGGGATGGGCCTACCAGGCCTATCCACATGGAGAAGGTAAAGAAAAGTGGCTACCACGGGAACCCTGTACTTCCCCTGGGGTCTGTACCCCCACACCCCAGCATCCCCATCAGGCGAAGTTTAAAGGATTCCCCCCACCAGCCCCTCATAATTCTGAAAGTTCCTTTACCTCACTGGGAACACAGTGACCTTGTGGGGATGATTTCAGGGTCCCTTGTGCCTGGGACAGAGGCAGTACTGAGAGGGTGGGGAAGGCCAGGCAGGCTGGAGCCCTCCCCTTCCCCACTCCTTGCCACGTGAGGGTCCATCTGGTCTGGAGCCCCTCTGTTTGTCTGACACACTTAAACAGGGTGAGGTAAGACCCCCCTTCCTGCCACGCAGGACGCCAGTAGTAGAAGGGGTGGAGAGAAGGGTTGGGGGGCTTCTCCTGGGTGAAGGTTGGGGACCAAGAGACCTGCACCCCAAAGCCCTCCCCCACGCAGCCAGTGGCCTCCAGGCAGGGCTGCACACTGCTGGGAACAATGTTTGAGAACCAATGAAGAACTGGACAGGCAGCTCCCCCTGCACACTTGGGGGCCCATTGGCCCTCTCCCTCCCACAGCCTGAGCCTAGCACCCCTCTGGGCTCTGCATGCCCTGTACCTCAGCCTGAACATCCCCAGGAGTCTCCACTCCCCAAACACATACACACACACACAGGTCACTGCTTTTGATGTCCCAAGGCTGGGGCACTCAGGCTTATACTGAGAGTTAGAGGGTGGTTCCCCCCACCCCACCAGGGCTTCTTGGGCACCACATTCCCAGAGCTTTGAAGGAAGTCACTGTCCTTGCTCCCGCTGCTCTTTGACAGATTTCATAGTGGACATTTGTTTGCCCATATACAAGTGGTCTTATTTCTGCGACATGAGCCCTGAGGGGTAGTCAACTTGATGGACCCCAGGAGCTGGAACTGGGGGCCTGGGGAGTGGGGTTCCTGAACACACCCCACAGGTCTTGGGAGCACTCCCATGGGCTCTCTCAGGTTTTGCCCACTGAACACTGACCGCCCTGGGGGGTGTTCATACCCATCGAGTCCCCACCTTGTCCATCTCTCAGCACCCTTTGTCCAACTGGCCCTTGGCACCCTGTGGGGGTGGTGGTGACAGAAAAGCAGGACAAAAGAAGGGGCAGACAGTGCTTCCTCTGGGACAGAGCAAATCTCCAGGAGGGCTTCTCTGGGGAGGACTGCTGACCCCCAGGTCCTGCAGGGCCAGCCGAAGGGCTCTGCTGACAGGACAGGATGTCATTCCCCGAAGAGGTCTCCTGATGCGCACGGTGAGAGTGCTTTCCCTGGAGACAGCACTGGGTGTAGATGGTTCTGGGCATGAGACTGCACTGGGGAAAAACAGAAATGGGCCTGGGGGATTCCCCCAGGGGCCGTTTAAGGAAGGAGGGACACAACAGCTAAGGCCAGGCCCAGTCACCAGGCCCAGTGACCCCAAAGACCCCCCTCAGCCAAGGGGGGAGTGCTTCCCGAGAGCCCCCTGCTGATTTATGGTTCACCAGGGTGGACAGAGTTATGGCTGCTAAGGCCTTGCTCCCTCCCTCCTCCTCCTCCCCGTTGGGGGTCGGCTGGGGTGGGGTAGCTCTCAGCTGGTTTCCAGATGGGACTGGTGGAGGGGGCTCCTGGGGGTGGGAGGCCAGACACCCTGAGCAAAGGGACCTGGTCCGTGTCAGCTGGCCAGGTCTAGCTGCCTCTCTTGCTGTGGTTGTCTCTCTGTCTCTGTCTCAGGCTGTCTCTGTCACATGCAGCTCCCCCTTCCCCAAGGCAGCCTGGGTGGGTGGGAGTGGGAGCCGGTGATTTATCACCTGCTGCCTGTCTTCCATCGGAAACGCCAGGGGTGGGCGCAGACGGTGCGGTGAGCTATGGGCCCCCAGGGCCCCGCCACCCACCCCAATGTTGTTGCTCTGTCTGGGCGGCGGGTGCACCCCCCCCCCCAACAACGTGGCCAGAGCTTAGACCCCTCCAGACCTTCCCAGGGCCTCGTCCACGCGGGCCCCACTCAAGTCTCCGCCCAATGTGGGGCCGCCCGCTCCCCAGGCTCCCCTTCAACTCCCTAGGATGGAGGGGGCCCACGGAAGACCCGCGCGCGCACACACACCCCCGCCCTCAGGTTGGTTGGGAGGTGGCGCAGCGTCTGTTCCACTCCCCTGGGGGAGCTCCCTCTACCGTCCCCACCGGGTATCCTCAGCAGAAGCGGCTAAGGCCAGCTCCTCACAGTCGCCCTCCACGCTCGCCACTGCAGCTTCTTCCAGCCCCGCCCCGGTGCACACAGCAGGGACTCAATAAGTGTTTACGGAGCAAACAGGCGGCGGGAGGGCGGTTGGTGCACCTGGGATGACACCCCCTCCGCTTGGCGGAAGAGGTCCCTTATCTTCCCTGTTGACGGGCTGTCAGCGATCCGAGGGAGGAGAGGAGAGGGGAGCCGGAGGAAAGGGGAGGGGGAGGAGGGAAAGAAGGCAGAACTGGCGCGCTCACCCCTCCCTGTCTGTTAGCGGCCGGGGGGGGGGGGGGGGGCGCACCCTTCCCTGTTCCCATGGGGGTTGGGGGTGCGACCTATCAGCCTTCTCGACGTTCAAGCCACCGGCCTGGGCAAACCCTCCCTCTCCTGGCCTCTGTTTCTCCGCGGACCCGGGTTGCCTGCCCAGTGCCCACCTCGGCCGCCTCGGCCACACTCGGGCTATTTCCGCAGACCGCGAGCGCCCTCTGGTGGTCTTACGGGGTCGTGGCGAGTGAGGGGGGAACTGGATGCGGTTTGCGGCGGGAAGTTATCACCCACGCATTTCACGGGCAAGGATACGAAGGCTACCAGAGGGAGATCACGGCTGTGTCTGCCCCAGGGATGCCGTCTGGCCCTTCTCAGGGGTGGGCAGTACTGTGGTCAGAGGACCCTTGGGCTGCAGGGCAAAGAAAGGATCCGTCTGAATCAGCCAGCTTGGGGACTAGAGGTGTGGGGGATGGGTAGCACCTTGAGTTGTCACTGCCTTGTTCTCATCTGGAAGGAGTCTGAAGTCACAGAGAGGACCAGACTGTCAATGGGGAACAGAGCCTGGGGCAGGTATGTTGTCCATTAGATGGAGGACAACGGCTGGGGGGAAGGGCAGGATAGCCTGTTGGGCCAAGTGGTAGAGGTCTGCACTCCTCCTTCCAGCACCCGCCCATTCAGGGGCGCTGAGCTGAGACCATCCTCTTCTCCACACTCCTTGGAAGCTGAGGCCCCAGGGTCAGTGCATGGAGGGTCAGCTCGGGGTCAGAAGTTGGGATGGGAGAGCAGCCAGGCGGCCTGGAAAAGGTTAGCCATTGAGGCCAGGCCAGCACCCTCTGTGCTCAGTACCTTGGCAGAAGCCAATCTAAATCATGCCCAACTGGCAAAAAAAAAAAAAAAAAAAAAAAAGGAGAAACCATGGAATTTAGCTGCCATATCTACCAGGGGGTAAGGAAGTTCTTCTTTAGGTCTGACCACATGGTGATGCCAGCCTCCTTCTTCCAACAGAGAAGCTCCAGCTGCTTCGGCTCCAGGCTCTCAGGGCTGTATGCCTACTCTCTCAGCTGGACACTGGCCCAGAAGCCCTCAAGGTTGTGGGCAGTGGGCATTGGACCTGGGCTCTTACTGACACTTCCTCATAGTTCCTGCTGGAATCTTGGCTCACAGCCCAGGGGGGCCTCCTTCTTTTAGCTCAGGGTCATCTAGGACCCCCGGGTCATTTTCTCCTGGGCCCTGCATTTGCTCCCTGAAGGCCTCAGGGAGGAGGAAGAGAGGGGGAACCTAGGGGTCTGGTCTTAGCTCTGCTCTGGCTCAGCCAGGGATCCCTCCCTGGCATCTGGTTTCCTCCTCTGGAAAGTAAGGGGAACACTGTCTCCTTGTACCATGTTGGGAGTGAGTTAGGAGGTTGCTGTGTACATTGCTGTGACAACGATTATTACCTCTGACCCCTACCAGGGACTCTGAGTGTGCTGGGCCACCCCTGGGGGCTGGGAGGGTGGCAGTTCATTTGTACAAAAGGGGCCACCATCCCTGATGTGGTGATAAGGCCGGATGGACCATCGGGCAGTCGGCCACAGCCCACAATGGGCCGGATGGCTCGCACCTGTCCACAAAGGAGGGGGTGGCTCCTGGCTCATGTCTGACCGGCAGCCCCGAGATAGCATCAGCCCAACCGGAGGGTCATCCATCTTATGCCACAAAGACTGGGACAAAGGCCGTGTCAGCGGCAGCCTCCCCGACCTGGTCAGTGGGGGCCGGAGCCTTCCTGTGCCAGGCATCCCGGGCCCAGGCCTGAGGCTTCTTGTTGGGGTCCATGGGGAGCAGCCTTCATTGTTTACATGGGCTGACAGGTGGGGGCCACACG
Organism: Mustela putorius furo; assembly: GCF_011764305.1. Classification (NCBI taxonomy): domain Eukaryota; kingdom Metazoa; phylum Chordata; class Mammalia; order Carnivora; family Mustelidae; genus Mustela; species Mustela putorius. Next base: position 4,449,600 of record NW_025422010.1, on the reverse strand, counting down.
GGGGTGGGAGGCGGACGCCAGTAGTGAGGAGGGCATCAGGTCTCCTTTGGGCACCCCAAGCCCCTGGTTAGCAGCTTGTGCTTTGCTGGGCTAAACCCCCAGGAAGCGCCAGGCCCTGGCTGCTCAGCTCGGGGTTCAGGGACTAGGGCTGGTCTGGGCAATCAGGGAGACCTGCCTGTGGGGAGTGGCAGCCAAGTGCAGGACATGATCCCAGATACCAAGCAACCCCCTGGTACCCACTCGCCCCCGCAGGGAGCTGCCTCACAGGATGAGCTTCATAATTCAGATGCCCAGGGAGCTCCAGGGGGGCCATCAGACCATCCTCACCACCTCAGACCCAGCCCTGGCCATCCTCAAAGCTGTTCACAGGTCATGGTCATTGCCACTCACATTCCGAACAGTCCTCAGAGCCTTCTCACGGCTCCTCATTGACCCCCCAGATGCTGCCACTGCAAACATCCATTCTCTCTTTCTCCCAACTACACTGCCCTGCAGGGACCTCAATGTCCCCACTGTCTTCACTGTCCCATGTCCTCACTGTTGCTGCGTCCTCACTGTTCCCATGGAGTCCTCACTGTCCACAGAGTCCTCACTGCACTCAGTGTCCTCACTGTCCCTGTGTCCTCACTGTCCCCAGTGTCTTCAGTGTCCCAAGTGTCCTGTCCTCAGTGTCCTCATTGTTCCCAGTGTCCCTGCTTGTCCCCACTATCCACTGTCTTCACTGTCCCCACAGTGTCCTCACTGTCTTGTGTCCTCATCACCCTCAGTGTCCCTGCTTGTCCCCACTATCCACTGTCTTCACTGTCCTATCCTCAGTGTCCTCATCCCCAGTGTCCTTGCTGTCCCTAGTGTCCTCATTCCCCAGTGTCCTCACTGTTCACCCTGTCTTGTCGCCACAGTGTCTTTGCTCCCCAAAGTGTCCTCACCGTTCCCACACTGTCCTCACTCCCCGCAGTGTCCCCTACAATGTGGTCACTGTCTGAGTTCTTCCATGCTTTCCACTTGAACTTCTGCGAGAGTGAGTGGTCTGGGAGAGGTCACTCACTAACCCGGTGTTTGGCTGGCAGTTACTCTGGGTAGGCGAAGAAGGGATGCGTCCCCTTGAGAAGCCTCCCAAGGCTGTTCCTGCGGTTTGCGGAGGGGAATTTCCGGGTGGCGGGGCACAGAGACCAGTCAGATAGGGAAAAGGGTTTATTCTGCGCTGGAGTTTAGCGTGGGGGACCTCGCCAGCGGCTGGACTGCAGCTTCTCCCCTGCCCTTGACCTGGCATCCGGGCTAGCGGCGGGCACGCGGCGGTAGGGCGCGCGCTTGGCTCGCGGCCTGCAGGGGTTGGCGTGGTCTTGGAATTCGTGCCCAGGCGGAGGACGAGACTCGTCCGGGTCAGAGCGAGGGCCCCCAGGGATGGACTCTGTCGGGTCGGCGGGCCCGCGTCGCTCAGCGCTTCTCGGGCTCCTCTCAGGACTCGCGGGCTCCCGCGGGCTCCACCACCAGCGGGGTGGTCAGCGACAACGGGTGCGCGGCGCGGGCGCGCAGCCGGCGCAGACGGCACAGCAGCAGCAGCAGCAGCAGTGCGTGCAGCAGCCCGAGGCCGAGCAGCAGGAGCTGCGCCCCCAGCGCCCCCCGGCAGAGCGCGCCCAGCGCACAGGCGGCGCGCAGCTCGTCCTCCGTCAGGTAGGGCAGCAGACGGCCGCGCAGAGCCGGGGGCGCGGCGCAGCGCAGGTCCCGGTAGGGCGCGCGCTCGGGTCGGCCGGCCAGCCAGGCGCGCAGCGGCACCAGGTGGCAATCGCAGCGCCAGGGGTTGGCCCCCAGGTGCGCGAGACGCAGCACGGGCAGCGCGTCCAGCAGTCCCGGCGGCAGCGCCGTCAGATTGTTGCCCGTCAGCACCAGTTCGGTCGTGTCCAGCGGGAAGGCGGCGGGCAGCGAGGCCCACGTCAGCCCGCGGCGCCCGCAATCCACACGAGTCCCCGCGCAGTCACACGGCGCGGGGCAGCCCGCGGCCAGGCGGCTGGGCGGCGCTAGCAGCAGGAGCAGCAGGCTCAGCGCCCCGCGCGGCCCTAGAAGGGAAGCGCCATAGTGAGCCTGGATGCCTGTGGGGCTCTGGGGCGTCCCTGTGCACCCCGGGGTGCCGGGCCAAGCTCCAGTCCCCGAGGTCCCGAGAGCCTTGCCCGCAAGCCTCTCCACCCCCATCATCTCGTGCGCTGGCTAGAGGTCCCCTCATAGTCCCACTCAAATCTCCCTACGGCAGCGCCTCCCAGCCTGACTCTGCTCAAGGAGCGCAGCCGGGGCCCTGCCTGACCCCAGACTCACCGAAGCCCATGGCGAGAGGATGGTGACCCGGCTTGCTCTGGACCCCGAAGCCTGGGCTGGAGAGCCAGGCGATAAGGCTGCCCCGCCCCTGCCAGGCCCCAGATCCCCCACCAAACCGACCACAGCGCAGCCATCCGCCAGAAATAACCTGGAGGCCGAGGGGACAGGCCTGTGGCCCCAGATAGAGCACTATCACCAGGGCCCGCAGGCCGCCAGGGCTTCCGCCCCCCTCACAACCTCCCAGGGACACATGGATCACTCTGACACCGCTGGGACTTCACCAACATTGTTTTCCTGTCACCAGGACGGGACGTGGCATTCACAATTGAACAAAACTGGAGAATGGGGTTTGGGGGGAAGGTATCATGCTGGGGATTGGTGGTTGGGAGGGGTGGGCTAGGGAACTCAGGGCAACAGTGCTGCTGGGGAGAAGGGACCTCCGGCCACAGGCAGGCAATGGCAGTCTAGGCAGGCATAGGGGGTTATTGGGTCACCCACCACCACCCACTACTCCTAGAGCCCTCAGGCCAGGCTATAGCCATGGGTGAGGAATATGGGTGATCACGGGTGTCCCAGCCCCACCAGGCCCATGAAATCCTTGCCTGCAGCCAGCTGCCCTCCTTTGGTCTGGAGGGATCATGAGTGCTTCTGTTGCCCAGCCCGCCCACTGAGTTACCCGGTGAGGGGGTGAGGAGGTAAGGAAAGACCTGGTCCGCCTCGGCACGAAGTGAGGTCTCAGCTTAAGCTGGGTGGCCCAAGGGAGTGGGCACAGGAGGGCTCCCGCATCCACTCTGTGGCACTGGGGTGGGGAATTAGGCCCCGGGATGCTGGGGATCTGCTCCCCTCTTCTGCCTTGTTTTACCCACCCACCTGAGTAGGGCCTGGAGTTGGAGTTCATGGCCTTCTAGGGCAGGGGTAGATCTTAAAAGCCATGCCCCAACCTAGCAGCTTCTCCCCCAAGGCCACAGGGGGCCAGCTGTGGTGAGGGGCTGCTTTCAGGCCTCTTGGAAGCAGATACAAATGAGGGGAGGGACTGATGCTGAGAATAAATTAGGGTTGGCTGGGGGCTGTGACCCCGCGTCTCTGGGTCAGGTCAGTAACAGCTGGGAACAGTCCTGGTCTAGGTCACTCTGGGACTGGGGTTGTGCCCAGGTCTGTTGCAGCTCCAGATGATTCCAGGGTTGAGTCCAGGCCAGTTGGGGTCCAGGAATGGGAAGAGCCAGCCTGGAAACTGGCAGTCTATCCATGGCGATGTGGGGCTGGGCTGGGGTCACTGGTCCTGCATTTGCTGCTTCATTTTCTGCAGCATCTCCTGCATGCGCCTGAGCTGGAGGGGAGACAGGAAAAGGGGAGGATGGAGTGAGAAACGAGGAGGAGGGGCCTGACCCTGCCCCACCCCACCCCCAGCCCCTGCTCCTCCCCTGGGGCCCTCCTCACCTCCTCATCCTTCATCCTGATGAGCTTTTCTGTCTCTGCGTCAGGTGTAGGCAGTGGCAGGATGGGGATGGGGCTCTCCATGCGGCTGTCCTGGGTCAGTTTGCTGTGGGGTAGACCAGAGGGCGGGAATTTGTCTGACACCCAGCACTCGGAAGGCCCTCCCCCTCTGAGCTCCCATTGGCTCTGGGAGGACAAGATGCATGGTGGGCGGAGGGAGCTATCAGGGAGCCGGGGCCAAGAGCAGGTCTGGGTGGGCAGCAGGGACCAGCCCTCTGGTAGGGAAAGGCTGGGGGTCGTGGGGCGCATGATGCGGTCGGGGGTCAGGGCTGCGCACCTGGTCATCTGCTGGATGCAGTGTGCGCGATAGTTCTCATAGTGCACGTCGCATGTCACATCCTTGAGGTCATGCATGTGCGTGCGGATAAGCATGTTACGCAGCTTCACGAAGTCGCAATGCGCCTGGTTTTCCACTGTGGGGCGGGAGTGGGTAGCGGGGATGGGTGCAGGCCCTGGTGGTGGTGGGGGGAGCCTTCCCACCCCCTAGGCGGTGCCCCACTCCTGAACTCACCCTCCACGATCCCCCAGGGGTACAGTCGCCCCCGGACCCGCTGCCCCTTGGCCTCCACCACTGTGTTGCTGCCGATAACCGCGAAGGGCGCACTCTCCTGGGGAGGGCAGGCACACGGGCTCACGCCCAGTTAGTGTGAGTGTGGGGTTAGTGGCTGAAGATGGACCTGGGCATGCCGTACCTTGTTGGCACCTCCAGCATTACCAACAGGCTCTCTCCAAAGAGATCCTGGAGTTGCCCACCTCTTTTGGCTTCTCGGAAGCCAGAGCCTGGCACCACTTCTACCCCAGGGGCCCTTGCCAGGCGTGTGCCACCAGGCACATCGTCCCCTTCTGACTCCACCCCCCATCTGCTCCATCTAGCTACCTTTGCCATCCCTCCCCAGAGCTAAGCCCCGGCCTCCTGTTGGTGCTGCTGACTTTGGCTGGGGCCAAGAGGCCCACTCTGCTCCTGGCCCAGTGGCCGACTATCCTATGTCTTGTCTCGCCACTCTAGGTCCTGGGTCACCCAAAGCTATAGCCACCTCTGGAGCTCAGAATTCTGGCGGCCAGGGCATGAGTAGGCTTGGGACCACAGGGCCTTGGGCCAGACCCTTATGCTGGTGACCCCTTGGAAGAAGACTGAAGAGTAGGGTCAGAGTGGAGCCCTGGCCAGCACTGTGCCTTTGGGTCCTGGCAAGTGCCCCAGGACACATGAACCACATGGGGCCCAAAACACACAAGCCAGTGGGGACATGGGGGACTGTACCTATCCCAGCCTCAGGTGAAGGGGCTCTATTGCCCAGACAAACGACTCTTGTCCACTGGGTTGGAACTGGATGCTTGCCTCCATGTAAACTGACCTTCGGTTCCCTCCTCTGCCACCCCAGGGTGCTCACCTTCAGTTCCCGATCTTGCTGCTTAAAGTCCTCGTCCTCATCGGAGTCACACTCGGGGAACTGGTACACGTGGATGCCGAACTTGTCAATCTCCTCCCGGATCTGTGGCGGGGCAAGGGCTGTCAGACCCGGTACCCAGGGCCAGCTACGTTGGTACCCACGATCAGCGCGGTGGCTGGTGTCCATCCCAGAGACCTAGTCCAAGGCTCACCCGCTCCTTCAGCTTCCGGATCTCACCAGGGACCAGGCAGTCAGCTTTGGCGATGAGGGGCACAATGTTCACCTTCTCGTGCAGGGCCTTCATGAAACCCACATCCACGGGCCGCAGGCTGCAGAGAGTAGCCAGGGCTGGTGAGGGGGGGGCCTGGGGAGAGGCTGGGATGGGCTCAGGGTGGGCAGGCTGTGAGCACACAGCCAGGGGACAGGCAGTGGCCGGTAGAGCCGTGGCGCTCTGTGGAGGTTGGAGCCCATTCCAAGGCTGCTCACGCACCCATGGCCGAAAGGGGAGATGAAGTACAGACAGCAGTGCACGCGGTTGTCTTGGATGTTCTTGCGGTTGAGGCCGCTCTCGTCGCGGAAATACTGCTCGAACTGCTGGTCCACATAGTCAGTGATGGGCTTCCAGCTGCAGAGGGACAGGAGGGTCTGTGAGTCCAGAGGGGAGGCTGGGCCAGCCTAGGCAGAGACTGTGCCCCGGCCAGGCTCTGCTCACCATTCCGAGTTGTTGACAGCATCCCCGAAGCCGGGCGTGTCCACAATGGTGAGCTTCAACTTCACGCCCTTCTCCTCGATGTCCACTGTGTGCTTCAGGATCTCTACAGTCTGGCTGATGCGCTCTGCGGGGGTCGGGGCATGGTCTGGAGGGTGTCTTTCCATCTCCCAGTCCCCACCCCCACTGGGCAGCCAGGACTCTTGTTCTCATTCATTCTCATATTTGCGCCTTGGCCTGACTGTGATCTGGGCCACTCCTCCTGGACCCTGAACAGGAGATCCATGCTGTGAGAAGGGAGGAGGAGGGTCTGGATCTGGGAGGGAACCCTCTGAGGGGTCAGGCAGCAGGGGATGGGGAAGCAGGGCCCACTCACCCTCGGCACTGAGCAGCTTCCGGTCCTTGTACAAGTCGGTCAGGAAGAGGCTGTGGACCAGTGTGGACTTCCCCAGGCCCGACTCACCTGCCAGCAGGTGTAGTGGAAGAGTCGGGTTAAGTCTGAGGCCCCTATGACAGAGCCTAGCTGGCTAATGGCCCAAGCCCCCCTGCATGGGAGTCCAGCCTACTCACCGGCCACCATGAGCGTGAAATCAAAGCCCTTCTTCACAGACTTCCGGTGCACCTGATTGGGCAGTGTGGCGAAGCCCACGTACTGCTTGTCGATATCCTGGGGGCCGGGCAGGGCAGGTCAAGGGCATGCTAGAGTGCCTGGGGCAGTCTGATGCCCCATTCCCTATCTGGCTCAGACATGGAGGCAGCAGAGGGCAGAGTCCCCTGGGTGGGGAGTTTCAATGGCACAAATGGGGTGAGGGCCTGTGGGCAAAGGTCTGGTGGTGGCATCCTTGACCAGCCTCAGCGAGGTGCTCTGCAGGGACCTGACAATGTGTCTGTGTGTGTGGAGTTTAGGACGTCTGGCTGCAGCAGGCCCAGGCTGTGCCCTCCCTTGGGTGGTGGGAAGAGGGCGCCAGGACCAAGACCCCTCAGACACAACCATGTTCCTTCACAGACCGGAGAAGCCCCCTGGCCTCAATACTCACCGTCCTGAGTGTATCGGGGGTGGGAGGCCCCATTTGGCCTTGATCCAGCCGCGGGGGTGGCTGGCTGCTGCTACCAAGGCGGAGCAAGGGCTATTTATAGACAGCGGCAAGGAGACGCCCCCGCCCGCGGGGTCCCAGTGCCCACCCCGGCGGACCCTGGCCCTGCCGGGCCCTGTCACGTCCCAGAGCTCTCGGGACGGGCCCTGGAGGGCGCACACACGTTGACCCACATTCCGTTCCCCTCTCCACACACACCTTGAGCCGCCTCTGGGCCTGGGTCCGCGGCGACAACAGCTGCTCCACCAGGCGGTCCTGGGGCGCTGCCAGCGAGTCCATCGCGGCGTCCGCACCTCAGACCCGGTCAGGCCCCCGGGGGCCGGGCTTACAGGAGGGACTTACGCGCGGTACTGCCTTGAAGGCCGGTTCTCGCCCCCGTTTTACCGACGCGGGAAGTGAGGCCCAGAGAAGAGACGTGGCCCACCCGGGGTGCCGCCGACCCCGGAGGCCGTGCGTGCCATGCCTGTGCCACTGTCGACCACTCCGAGCCGCCCGCGGCGTCGCAGCCACAGGCAGGCCCCGCTCCCGCACCCGAACCAGAGGCGGGGCCTCGCCGGCGCTGGCGGGGGGTGGGGGGACAGGACCGCCCCACCCGTGCGGTCGCTGGGAAACAGTCGCCTGGAAATTGGGCCGCAGGCGGAGCCACCAGTAAGCTGCTGCCGAGGGCAGGGCCGAGCACAGGCGCGCATAGGCGCGGGGGCGGAGTCCCGCTGTCGGACCTGAGGCCTCTGTCCCAGCGTGGCGACCACCCGAGTGGGAGGGTGGGGGAAGCCGGGGCCCACCCAAGGGCCCTGGGGGGCGCGGTTGTGGCCGCCCCGCATCCGGGACCCCCCCAGGTGCAGCGCGGCTTCTGCCCGCCAGAGGGCGCCGGGGGTGGGGGAATCGCTCCCGGTACCCAGGCTCACCCCACGCGGGAACCGGCCCCCTCATTCCTTCTCTCCTCGCAGAATTGGCCCGGAAACCTCCTGGCGGTGTCACGGCGCCGCAAATACCCACAGCTACACCCCTCCCTGCACCGCTCCTTCCTTCCTCCCGTGTGTGTGTGTGTGTGTGTGTGTGTGCGCGCGCGCGCGCGCGGGGGGGGGGCGTGGGGGGCAGGGGTGTTCTTAACTGGCATGGCCTTCCCAGACTCGTGGGAACTTGGAGGGGGCAGAGCCCACTTCCCCAGCCTGGACAACAATCCCCCAACCCCCCCATCCCCTTTGCAGAAGCTTAAAGCAGGGGATGGGGGTTAGTTAGAGCACTAGAGGCCTACCCACCCTATCTCTGGAAACTTGGAAGCTGCAGCCAGCACTGGCCACAACTGCCCCCAGACCACTCCTGTGAGCAAAGGTGGGGGTGTAAGTGGAGTAAACTTACCCCCTGCCCGGTATGCGGCTCCCTCTGAGCTTCCTTGCCTGCTCTGACCCACAGGACAAGGCCTAGGGGGACTGGAGAGCTCCAGACAGTGTAACTCTTGCCTTCTGTGACCACCGCAGAGACCACAGGCATCTCCCGAACTACCAGACCCTTTCTCACCCTTTCCTCCAGGACCCCACCAGAATCTGAACCAGCCAGTGCCAGCTGGGCAGAGGGAGGCTTGGAAAGGAGCTGCAACACGAAAAGACATACTCCTTGGGTTGTGAGTCAGTGGGGAGAAGCCCTCCGCCCCAGCTCTTCTTCCCCACCCTGGTCCTCCCTTCTTGGCAACCCTGGTTGAGGGGCCTTTGTCCATCTGTCTAAGCTCATGACGCTGCTGTGGGGCCTGGCACCTGGGGAGGAGGGATGGGTCCACAGCTGGGAACAGGAGAGTCTTTCATGCAGAGGAGAGTAGAGGGGAAGCCACAGGGAACCTCCTTCAGCTCTCTCGGAGGGGCCCTCAGTCCTTGCCCTGAGAGAGCCTCCAAACTGGCCCCAGGCCTCTGCCACGCTAACCTGCAGGAGGGGTCTGGCCCAAGACCCACCCAGCCTCCACCAGCAGGCCCACTGTAGACACAGCCCCTCAGCTTAGCCCCCACCCAGACAGGTTGGCATCTCAGGCTCAGGGCATCTCCAAGGTAGACACCCCTGGGTATGGGCCTCAGGCTGAGAAGGAACCTCAGCATCCCACAGCCCCATGGCTAATGGAGCTTGTTACTTTCAGATTGCCTCAATTTCCCCACTGGTGAGGCAGAGCCTCTGGGGAGGCCCAAGTCAGGAGGGTAAGAGTCTCACTCCCAGCTCCCAGCCTGCCTGCCCCAACACCTAAACTCACCCCAGTAGGGCCTGTGGACTCCCTGGGGAAGCTCAAAGGAAGGGACCCTGCCACCCGCTCTCTCTGGCCCATGAAGTACAACAAATACTCCTCAGGGCTTCCTGAGCCATAGACACAGCTGCGCCCACCTCCTCCTGGTGCCTGAGACTCTCGAGGCATTTCCATTCTTAGAATCACTGGAGTCATCTCTGGAAGCAGCCGCCAGAGCCAACAGAGCACCATCGCTGCCTGAGAGCCGGTGGGGGTCAAAGGATGGGGGCAGAGGGCCACCAGAACTCCCCCCAACCCTCTTTCCCAATACAGATAGTCTATGGCTCAGTAGCACCAATAATGCTAACAGTGTAACAGCCACATGCTTCCAGCTCCCTCCAGATCCTCAGAGAGCCCGCCCCAACACCTGGCTCCCTGGCTTTGTTCCCGGGGCTCCCTCTTCCACCTGCATGGTGCCCTCTCTCTTGGGTCCTAGAGGATGGGCGAGGCTGCCTCCTAACTGACCACATAGGATGGGCATACACAGGCCTGAAGGGGTTCATGCCTCTGCAGGAGGGGGTCCCTGTGTGGTACTGGGCAGCAGCTGCTGGGCCCAGTGACTCCAAGTGCCTGCAGGCCCCCAAAAAGGTGTGGGGGCTCATCTTCCAGTCCTTGTCTCTTTCTCCCTCAAACAATAGCCTGGCAGCATGTGTCCCTGCATCTCAGGCATTGTCTAACCTGCCTTGATAGGAAGGCAGCTCCTGGCTCCGGCTCCCTGAAGCAGCCCTTGCCAACAGGGTGAGGTTGAAGGGCCCCTCCCCAAGAGCCTCACCTCTCCTGGGGTTGGGTTCGTCCCAGCCAGGAGACTGGGGCTGGTAGCCGGTGACTCTTGGCCCTCACCCCACCTGCTGGGTCTCTCCCGGGGCTGTCACCGCACCCTGGGCCAAGACTCCAGGGTTCCACCCAGCATCTACCCACTGTGTAAATCCCTATCCCTGACGAGGGCAGCCAAGGCTACCGGGGGGGCAGAGTTGGGTCCAGAAAATCCCCCAAATGTGACTGAGCTCAAGCCAGACAGGTCCCAGCAGGGCTGCCCCAGAGCCCCCTGCCCACCTGGTTACCCCACCCCTACCCCACTCTCAGGGTATCCCAGCTCTGTTGAACCCCAGCCTCTGCTGGATTTCACAGTAGGTGCCCAGGTCAGCCTCCTGTTGGGCCCTGTGTTCTCATAGGACAGGGACCAGGCCAGCCCCTTTGGAAAGCCACAAGCCTATTTGTACCCACTAGGTTGGAAGACCCGTGCTGGACACAGGCATGACTCAGACCAGGCCCTGGAGGCTCCCAGTCTGGGGAGGAGGCCTGACCACAGATCAGCCCACTCAAATTGGTGTGTGGGGAAGAAAAGGCAAAAGATGCAGAAGAGTGGGGTGGGGCTGCTTAGGTTCTAGGTGCTGGCTGATGGACAAAGACCCCTCCCCAAGCCTGTGGCCTGCTGTGTCTGTGCCGTCACTCAGGACCCCCAGCACGAGGCCCAAGGCCAGGTCAGGGAGGATATGCTGGAGCTAGATCAGTGGAAGAGGGACACCCGGCCCATCCCCCCAGGCTGGGAGGGGCGTCCATGCTATAAGGGTCAAGGGCCAGTCCCCCAGCGGCCTGGCGCCCAATGCTCCCCTTCCTATCCCCGGGCGCGGCGGCACTGCTCCAGCTGACCATCGGTTATCGGTTATCGCGACAAGGAGGGATGACGGCCGGCGGGGGCGGGGTCGTGCCTGGGCGCCGGCAGCGTCGGTGCTACAATGGGTGACAGTAGGCCGGGGGCGGGGGGAAGGGGGGTGCGGCGGCGCGCACGTACCTGCTTGTCCTCTGCAGGGTCGGGGTCGGGTCAGGGTCCGCGTCCCGGCCGGCGGGCGGAAGAGAGAGGAAAGACACCGTGAGAGGCAGGCGGGCGGGCGGTGGGGACAAAGGCGCGCGCGGGTGCGCGGGCAGGCGCCGGGCTCACCTGGGGTCGCCAGCTTGCTCTTGTACCGCAGGCCTGTGCTCATGGTGGCCGCCGGCGGGGGGGACGGGGCGGCGGCGGGCGCGCGGGCGGGGCGCGGCGATGAGCGGCGGAGGCCGAGGCCAGGCTGCGGGGTGACCGGCCCCTCCGCGCCGCCGCCGCCCGCCCCGCCCGCGCGCCCGCCAGCCAATCGGCGCCCGCCGCGCCCACGCGCGACCCGGCTCGGCCGGCGGGGGCGGGGACCCAGGCGCCCCCCAAAGGCCCTGAGCCCGCCGTCTCCCGGCTACGCCCTCGCCTCCAGCCGCCCGCCAGCGCCCCGGGAACCCGGAGACGCCCGCGCTGCCCCCGCCCACCGCGTGGCGGCTGCCCGACTCCCGCCCCACCTCGCGTTTCCCGTGCACAGGCCTGGACGCCGCCTGCTTCGTTCTCCAGGGACCCTGGTCCTCGCCTCGGCCTCTGACCTAACCTCCGTGTGGCCCTTCCACAACGCCTGCCCTCCCCCTCCCCCACCCCGGGTGCTGCAGCCTCCTGCCAGCCCCTCCTCACCTCACCATGGGCGTGGGAGATGCTGTCCAGGGGAGTCCTGCTCCTGGCCGCAGCAGGAAAAGGTGATGGTCACCGCATGGAAGGTCGGATGCCCGGCCAGCGCCCCAGCTGCCCTGCTGCACTCAGCGCTGGACACACCTGCTCTGGAAGGAGACATACCTGGGCAAGCTGCAAAGGCCAAGCCTCTGGACAGTGGTCCCTCCTTTCTTTTCCTGGCTTATTTTCTGGGATTATTTCTGAAGAGTGACTGAGCTGACATCTGGGACAGGACATGGCCTGACCTCCAGCATGCCTGCCTTCCCACTTCTCTCCCCAGCCCTGTACCCTCTGCTCTGCAGATCCACAGCCAGACCTGCCCCCCCCCCCCCCCCGCCCCGAGAAAGGGGGACAGGGAGATCCCAGACTTCTGTGCTAGAGGGCAGTTAGGGGAATTGAAGGCAGGGTCAGGGCCTGCATCCCATTTGCAGATGAGGAAGCTGAGGTCCCAGAAGTTTGCTGACTTAGCAGGATTCACAAGCATGAGTGCCTCCTGTCTTCTGATACTATCACACTCCCAAGTACCTTTAGCTTCCCTGAAATGCCACCAAGTGGCACATCTGGAGCATTCAGTCCCATAGAAGGACACAGCTTGGCCTGTGGTCACCATCTCCCTTGGCAAAGGCCCCCCTTAGAAGGAGGTGGCTGCTGCACCTTCTACATGCAGGAAGCCTTCCTCTCTTCCCAGCTCCTTGTGTGCCCCTTGGTTGGTCTGCTGGTCCTTGGGCTCCTCCATCTCAGAACCCCCGGCACCTAGCACAGAGCTCTTTGCCCAGTAAATGAAAAAGCCATCATTGTTCAGCCAGATTCTGTGGCAAAAGCCCATTTCCCCTCTACTGGGACACCCACCTGCTCCAGAACTTGACCTGTGTGGAGACACTCCACCAATCCGAGCCCTCATCCAAAGCCTCAGGGCCAGATGTGCTTGGAATTCAGAATTTGTCATATATCTTGTACATTACATGAGATCTCATTGGAACCTGTGACTACACCTCAAAAACACATTAAGGCATTTGTAGTAAACCGTGGCCATTCACACAAACTGGAGTAAGCAAAGGCCATAATACAGTGCTGCACATCAGCTCAAGGCTGGCTTTGTCACAGAGTTTTGAACACCTTTAAGTTTCAGAGCTTTGGGGGAATTTGGAATCGTGGATAAAGGAATGGGATGGGGAGGGGGGCACTCCAAGTGATAGGACTTCTGAGGCTTCATCAGCTCTGACAAGCTTAGTGGGAACCCCATCTCAGGGGGTGTGGAGCTTTGCAAAAATGGTTCAGTTGGTGAAAACTGACACTTGGACATTTAGCATGACCTGACCCATACAAGCCTGGGCATTTGAGTACAGAGGAGGCAGGGACCTGTCCTCGATAAGGCAGATGTGTCTCTGCAAAGGGCCCCCTCGGGGCTCCAGACAGCCCTGGGTCAGGCCTTGAGGGGGAGTGGGCTGCAGGTCAAGGGCATAGCTCGGGCAGAGGGTGGGAGGTGCACATGTAGAAGAATCATGGGCTTTGCAACAGTTCTGGAGATGGAAGACAACAAGGACAAGGAGTACTGCCTAAACATGTCTTAAGGTAAGTGCACTCTAAAAGCATCCATGTAGAAATGCTGCGGGGTTGGAGACCAATGTCTTTGGTCTGGAGTGGAGCCATGGAGCAGTGTGTAGCTGATGGAAAGGAGACCAGACCCATTCCCTGGAAGCAAAATGTGTCAAGGGCAGGCCTGGGTCAATGCCTTCTGTGAAATGCCTACCAGAAGCTGCTGGCCTGGAAGGGGGAGAGGGAAGCTTCACTCCTTGCTCTGGGGCTGTGGTCACCCGGGACCGAGTCCAGCAGATAGCCCCAAACAGACATACTGGAGCTGTCCCTGTCTAGTTGAGAGACCCCCGGGTGGCAGCACCCATTGACTGAAAGGCAGAATATCTGCCTGGGACATTTCGGAGGCCAGGACTAGAAGGTGCTGTGGGGTGTGGCTCCAGCTCTCCTAGATGGGACCGCGTAAGTCCTCCTTCCATTTCTCTAGCCTGGATACTGCCAATGCGAGGGCCTGAGCGAAACCCTCACCCAACTCCTGCTGATCAATCAGTGCAGCCCTGAGGGGGATGGGTGACATGGGAGGGGGCAGGAGTAAGAGGGGCTGGCTTGGACCCACTGCATTAACCTAGGTAAGGGGCTGTGGCCTTCCTGAGTAGGCTCTGAGCTTGCTTCTCCAACAGGCGGAAAAAGTGCTGGCTGTGGTTCAAAGAGAAGTAAATAAGACACTCCTGGGTGGGGGGGAAAATGCTACTTTTTAATTCATAAGGAAAAGAAGTTAATGAGTGAAAAAACAAGTCACATCCAGAAAAATCTGTTCAACCAACTTGGGCTACAAATAGCTTGATGCTTTCCAGAAAAAAAATTTATTCTTTTAGTTAAGAGGCTGCGTTCAACCCCATGCTGTTTCCCTCCTCCTTTCCACAAACTTGTGGGCGTCAGTGTGGTCACACGGGATGCAAGATGGCCTCACAGTAGACCTCGAGGATAGTGACAGCCACGCAAAGACAAGTGGGTGGCGAGCAAAGAAGTTGCCAGGGTTCCGAGGTTTGCTTCAGGTGACACACTCCCAAGTCACTCCCAAGGATTTGTCGCTGAGTATGGGAGCAGTGTGCCTAGGAAGGCAAGATCAAGTTAAGTAAAAACTGCTTAAGGACCTTCTGCTCTGGCCAATGGGTGGTGCTCTGCTCAGGGCACTTCCCACCTCATCTCGCTGCCTCTTCTCCCACCTGCTCTGCCAGCTTCCACATCCAGTCCCGCCCGCCCCCTTCCCTCCGGCCACACTGTCCTGGACACTTATGTGCAGTATCCTCCAGCTTTGACTTGGGGAACTGTACCCCAACGTCCCATGTTGCTTTCTTGAGATGCCTGCTCCTCTCTGTGCAATGCTGGGACCTTGAACCTGGCTTCAGGCCAAGGTCAAACAAGGGCTTCCTCCCCTCCTGAGGCAGTCTGAGCGTCCTGGTTTCAGAGGATGGTTCCCTGATCTGCTGGAAGGTGAGTTCATTCTCCCTTCCCTGACTCTGGTCCCCCCCCCCCACACCTACATGGCTCTCTTTTGGGGCACCCCGATGCCTGATAGGGAGGGGTGTTGTGGCCCCCCACACAGACCGGAAGCAGAGGTTCACAATGTGGTGAGACCACACAGCTGGACCTCCTGGTCCAGGCCTCATTCCAGTAAAGAGGGGTGACCTGCCTCCAGCCCTGCCCCTTGACCAGCCCCAGTCTGACCCTAAACTCTACCAGCTTGGTGACCAGATGCCCTCCTGCCCCCTGCCTCTGTCTGCTGGTGGGCGTTGCCTCCACACCCTGGTCCGTGCTGGTCCCACTGCTCTGGCTCAGCCAGCTCCATGAGAAGACTGGAAACTACCCCAGCCCCGGGACTCTCCATCAGAAGTGTCGCCCCACTCTTGCGTGTGCATCCCACAGCTTGGTGGTTCTGTGCATCTGCTGCTTGGACAGCTCATCCCCTGCCCCGACCCTGGGGGGGCCCAGGCCTCAGAGCCTCATGCATTGTCCCCAGCCCCTCCCGCCTGCCTGAGTGGGGTGCGTGGGCCCCTGGAGTTCTGGGGGCGGCCTGTCTCACAGGGAAATGTGTGTGCAGTGAGGAGCTGCTGGAGAACGCTTTCTTGATCTCCTTGTTAAGAAAACTGTAAGAGGGTCACGACACACGCCCGTCTTCCTCGCCAATCAGAGCCGAGTCCACAGCAGCTGCCCCTTCTAGCAGGGTGCTGCCCAGCCTCATTAAAGCGGCTTGTGTGTGGCAGGGGACAGAGCAGAGTTCCAAGTGGGGCAGAGCCACGGTCCACACCAAGTTACCCATTCACTGGGCAGCTGGAGGAGGGCTACAAAGGGCGCCTGTGCTCTGAGGCAGTGAGCCAGCATGGGGACCTGGGGACCCAGAGCAGCAGGTGACGGGCTCTCCCCCTGGCAAGGGTCAGTGGGGGGCGGTGTGGACTTCCAGCCACATCTGATGAAACATAGTCCCCTGAAGTGTTCCGGGGGAGGTTGTGGAGCGCAGCTCAGGGCAGGAACAGGACCAACAGGACCGAGAGTGCAGTGTGACTCAGTACAGAAGAGATGTCTGACCATGTCCTCTAAAGGGGTCCTCCAAGGGCATAAAAGCAGGGGTCAAGGGAAGACGAGACCTCCTCCAAAGCTTCTTAGCATCTCTGAGGTTCTGTCCTTGCTCTCGCCCTGAGATCTTGGGAGAAGCACAAGGTAGAGATGTGAAATGTGCCAATATGGAGACTCTCCCAGAGGCATCCAAGCATTGTTAAGATCCCTTGTGAAAGACAGAGTGTGGGGCCGGAGCGTGGGTACCCGGAGCAGCCTGGTAAATTAGGGAAGCTTCCCGCCCTTTCCCTGTGACCTGCTTTTCCTGCCAGAGAAGGCCAAGGGTTGGGATTCCAAAGGCTGGCTCCGGCTCCCCCAACCCCTGCCCTGCACCCAGCTCCTGGATCTGCCATGTGAGCATCTGGCCGAGACAGATCAGGAAATCCCCCCAGGATAAACAGGATGCATGGAGGACTTCGGACCCTGCCACCCAGCCATGCAGGCCATGTCCCCAGGCCTTGGCACACGCCTGGTTCATAGCACCTACACCATGCACACTGGCCACAGGGCCATGGCACCCCCTGCCCTCCCAGGGAGGGTGTGGCTGGTCAGTGGTGCAGGTACACTGCCTATCACACCCAGGCGAGAAAGCAGACAATAGGGCCCTCAGAACGGGAGTCAGTCACCTGGTTTCCAAGGTCTCTGGTGACTGGACGTAGCTGGGCGAAGACAAGGATTCAGGTTCTCCTCCCCACCCCTTGTGCTGGTCGCAGGCTGTGGAGGATCTCGCTGCCTATGCTAGCTTACCATTGGGAGCCAGGGTTGAGCATTGGTAGGGAGTTAAAGGAGCTGTCATCCCTGAGGCCTGGCTGGGCACCTGCTCCTTCCTCCAGGGTGAAGACAAGGCCTCTCCCTGCCTCCTCACCTGCTTCCAGGTGGCCAGTCCCCACTGGATATTCTTTGCACACCCACGGTAGGCCAGAGCCTTGTGTTGCCCTCAAGGGGGCTCTTGGTGGATGGGAGACAGACCAGCCGCCATACACTAGGAGGCCTCTACACTCCTTCCACTGGATGAGGCCAAATGTCTAAGGTTTGTGGCCGGCTAGAGATAGCCTTGATAATGCGTGAGGGAAGGTCTATGTTCCCCAGCAGGATGTTCTGTGCTGAAATTGATGTCTGCCTCTTCCCCGTTCCAAAAGTTCTTTCTTTTCTTTTCCTTTATTTTTTAAGGTTTTATTTATTTATTTGACAGAGATAGTGCGACAGAGAGAGCATACAAGCAGTAGGGAGGTACAGAGGGAGGGGGAGAAGCAGGCTCCAAGAAGCCCGACACAGGGGCCGATCCCAGGACTCTGGGATCATGACCTGAGCCGAAGGCAGGTGCTTAACCAACTGAGCCACCGAGGCGCCCCTCCAAATATTCTTTAAAGTGAAGCCCAGGAGCTCCTCCAAGGCGGATGGGAAACACCATCAGGGTCTTCTTGAGATGGTAGAGCAGCGAGAGATGGAGCCCCTGAACCTGGGCAGCTTTTGTAAGAAAGAAGACCCCCAAGACATCACCAACGGCTCTGAATGGCACTTGGGAAGCACCAGGCTTGACCACCAAGCATCAGTGCTTCTGGCCGGGGTTCAGACCAAAGAAGCATCACCAGGGTGCGTTTCAGTGTTGGATCTGGGAAGTGGGACCCCTAGGAAAAAGGAATCACTCGGACTCACTCCCCTCCCTCGAGCTCTTGCCAAAGGCTCATTTTTGCAGTCATGATACTTTCCAACCACCCACAGGTGCTGGCATGTCCTGGAGTGAGTCCTGCCTCATGCTGTTGCCTGGTGAGAAGGCACAAGTGGCCTCCTTGGCAGGACACACTGCTGATGTGTTAAACTGGTCCTCCCTCTGGAACTTCCCAGGCAACTGTGGGCTGTGGGTAGAGGGTGCCTCTTGCCTCCACAGTAGCCACCAGCCCTGCCCGGCTGTATGGCACAGATAGGACAAAGTGGTGGCTGCCAGCCTCCTTCTCTGGGGTTTCATAATGCAGGGGTCAACACACCAGAGGCCCCCAGAGGATGCTACCCACAGGCCAGGGGGTAGGCCATGGGCCATGAAGGTTGAGCACAAAGTCCCGAGGGCCACCTGGAACAGGGCTGAGGGGTCCTGGGCAGATGCTGGCCAAATCAGGGTCAAGGAGAGCAGGGACATCTGTAGAGCTGGGGATGAAAACATGCATTTGCAAGGGTGTTGCTGGGCTGGTCTCCCCACCTGCATGCTTCCGGGAGCAGGACCTGCATGCTGGGGGTGGACCCTGCTGCCAAGGCAGTATGAAAAGCTCTGCCAGAGCCCCTGCCCAGGGTGGGGGTCCACGACTCCCATAACAGACACTGGCCTAACCAGGGGTCCAACTAGAGCACCTCTGAGGCCTCAGAAGCCCAGCCCCAGGCCGCAGGACCAGCCATCCTGAGGTCTGGAGCAGGCCTGCCTCAAGTTCCATACATCAGGGGACTGGAGATGGTGGACAAATCTGGTGTGGTGAGGGTTCGAGAGGGTGATGATGATAAGAAGAACCCTGTGGAGGAGGGGCTGGTTCTGTTCATGTTCGTGGGCACCCAGAAGAGTATCAGCCACACCCAGGTCCTGCTGGAATGCCATCTCTCAGGTCCTAGCAGGAGGTGGAGCAGCTTAGACTGGGCTGGGCTTTGGCCCTCTGGGGAGTGGGCGGGGCTCCTCCTCCTCCCTCCACACTACAGGAAACTGTGGGGGAGGCTTTGGGTGGGGGGGCAGGGCAGGGAGCTCAGACCCATCCATAGCTTCTGAAACAAATCAGAGAAGAGGGAGGAGCCCAGATCCCAACCCCGGGGGAAGTAAACTGGAGGCAGCTGACTGGGGGCTGAGATAGGGGACCCCCACCAGCCCCCTGGCCCACCTATCAGCTCAGTGCTGGAAAGATCCAGACAGTAATCTCTACAGCCTGCTAGACACATCTGAGCCAGAGCCCCCAGCTGATTCAGACCCTGGGGGACCCCCCCCCCCGCCCCATCAAGTGCCAGACGCCGCACAGATGAGGACAGGACTGTCGTGGATGGAGGCCTGGAATCTGATGGGCCCAGCATGACAAAGAATGGCCTGGAAGATGAGTCAAGACCCCCGCATCCAAAAACAGAGCCACTGCAGCTGTAACCGTGGGAACTGGACTGATGGTTCCATTCGTGGAGACCGCCAGCCAGTGACTGTGGCTGACCCTATCTCCCGAGCAGAGTCTCAGAGCTGCCAGCAGTCCTCCCCACTCCCCAGCCCCGGAATGCACCAAACCCTCAGAGGACTCTCTTTCAGGACAGAAGGGCGACTGTCAGCAAGCTTCCTAAGGGCCCCACAGAGAATGGGGAGCTCTCCACCCCCGCCTGGAGTTGGGTAGTTTGGTGAACGGGGTTTCACAAAACCTCTAGCCCACATCCTTCCCTTCCCAATCTTGCTTGCTGCCCAACACCATGGCCCTCACAGTCTCTGACTTGTGCTGGAGCTGCTCTCATCTGGGGGGGGGGGGAGGTGGCACAGAACCTTGGGTCCCCCCTCAACCTCAAGGAGGTAATGGAACGGTGGTTAAAGGGTCCTACCCCCTCCCTCTTGTCCGCCCAGGGTGAGGGGAGTCTCTCTCCTTCCCATCAGACGAGGTGTGCTTTTACCCTCTAAATGCCCCGATCTCTCTGAACACCCATCCTCCGCCTGCTGGTGTGGGGTGCTCCTTGACCCACCCAGGTTTGACAGTTCAGGGGGCTCCCCTGCTATCCCTCCTCCCATCCTGCACCCCCCATTTCTGGGTCCTCGTCACTGTGGAAGATGGGGATAGTAAGGGTATAAGAGGGTAGGAGACATGGGGAAGGTTTTGGAGAAGACCGTGGGGTGCATATGAAGGGGGGGTGACAAGGTCCCTCAAGGGAGGGGAAACCAACCTTCTCTGGTGGATGAGCAGGCATATTTATTTTTCACTGTACAGTATTTAAAAAGATAATTTTAAAAAATCCAAATGTCAAAAACCCCCACAAAAACACAAAAACCAAAAAATCCAGAAACTGACAGAAACAAAAAGGCAACGTAATTCGAAAATGGGCAAAGAACCGAACTGATGTTTCTCCCAAGAGGACCCAGCCAGAGACAGGAGCTGGAGATTCCTAAGACCCATCTCATCCCAGGCTTGCCACCCTGGTCCACACGCTCAGCTTTCTGGGGACCTTCCTTCCTGTGTCCAGCATGGACCTGGGGCCACTTTCAAAGACATTTCTGAGGACCACGACAACCTGGCTTCTATCCATATGGCCTAATGTCAGGCCACACCCCTCCTGCCATGCTGAGCCCAGGCACTGTCTCTGGCCTTCTTCCTCTCCCCTCATTTGGCAAGAGACTTTCCATGCCTCTTTCCTGGACATTCATCTTGGCACCCCCAGTCTTAACTGGGAGCCCCTCCTCTGTTCCCTCTTGTATTCCCAGCACTCCCAGGAGTTAGCACACAGCAAATGTCCTCAGCAAGATCTGAGTGGGAGAGTCAGGGAAAGGGACATTCACAGACAGAGAGGCCTGGGCTGCGGATTTTGTCAGACACCAGGACGTGACAAGGGACCCTGTTTGGGGGATGGATGTGGGCAGGGCCTCCTGGAACCCCAGAGAAGAGACAACTGTGACAAGGAGTGGGGGAACACCAAAAATGGAAAGAGGCCGACAGCAGTGATCTTGATGCCAGAGTGGTGACGGGTGGTGTTCTAGATTTTTCCATATATTGCCTATAGCTCAGGGTGATTCCAGAGGGGGGGGGGCAGAGAATGGGACAGTGGTGCCAGCTCGCTCACAGGACTATAGCTGCGTGGCTGTCTGGCCTTGTCCCTGGCTTAGAGAATGTCCTTGATAGCTGATGCTTTTTTAGACTCCGATGAAAGACAGAGGCACATGGATGCCGTGGATATGGGGTATGGGACAGACAAAGGCTGTCTGCAGGATGTCTCAGCCTTGGGTCTCTCTCTTGCAGGGTTAGGGTTAGGGTTAGGGACCCTAGGGCACACTGGGGGCCCAGGGGAGTCTCAGGCAGCACTGGCCATGTGTATGTCCTCACGGATTTGCTCTGCGCTCCCCTGCCTCCCAGGATGGCCATATGAGTAAGCCAGTCATCAGAATTTATACATTTTCCTAAATTAAACTTGTTATTTTGAGATGGGATTGGAAGAAATAATACAGCAAGATCTCATTCACCTAGTTTCCCTAATT
Organism: Mustela putorius furo; assembly: GCF_011764305.1. Classification (NCBI taxonomy): domain Eukaryota; kingdom Metazoa; phylum Chordata; class Mammalia; order Carnivora; family Mustelidae; genus Mustela; species Mustela putorius. Next base: position 4,428,499 of record NW_025422010.1, on the reverse strand, counting down.
GTAACATCTTGCAAAACAATATTATATATCACAGTGCACTCCCTTTAATCCCTGGGAAACCCCATCTGTATAACATCATTTCATGAAAGTCATATTAATGGGATCACGTAGTATTTGGCATTTGAACATTGGCTTTTCTCACTTGGCATAATTATCTGGGGACTAATCCGGGTTACTGTGTATATAAGTAGCTCCTTCCTTTTTTACTGCTGAGTAGTAGTCCACGGTATGGACATACCAAGTTTTGTTGAGCCGTTCACCTGTTGAAGGATGTCAGAGTTGTTTCAGTTTCTAGTTATTACAAATACTGGGGACATTCTTGCATAGGTCTTTGTGTGAATAGAGTTTTCATTTCTCTGAGAGAAATGCCCAGGAGGGCAGTCCTAGGATAACTGCATATTTAGGTTTTTAAGAAACTGCCAAACTGTTTCCTAGAGTGGTCAAACCATTTTCCATTTCCACCAATCATGTAGGAATGATTCCGTTTCTCTGCATTCTCACCAGCACTTGGAACTGTCACTTTCCCCCCCTTTTTTTTTTTCCTTAACAGTGTAATGACATCTCACTGTGGTTTTACTTTGCATTTCCCTCATGGCTAATGATGTGCTTTTTTGTGGGCTTATTTGCCATTTGCATATCTTCCTTAGTGAAATGTCTATTCATGTCTTTTGCCCATGTTCTAATCAGATTGGCTTTTTTTTTTAAACTGTTGAATTTTGAGAATTCTTTATACTAGTCCTTCATTGGATATGTCATTTGTGAATATTTTCTCCCCATCTATATAGCTTGTCTTTTCATTTTTTTTATATAAAAGACTTTATTTATTTATTTGACAGAGAGAGACATGGTGAGAGCAGGAGCACAAGCAGGGGGAGTGGGAGAGGGAGAAGCAGGCTTCCTGCTGAGCAGGGAGCTCGATATGGGGCTTGATCCCAGAACCCTGGAATCATGACCTGAGCCAAAGGCAGAGGCTTAAGGACTGAGCAATCTAGGTGCCCTCCACTTTCCATCTTTTAACAAGCGGTCTTTTGCAGAGCAAAGGTTTTTAATTTTGATGGAGTCCAATTAACAATTTTTTTCTTTTTATGGCTTGCGCTTTTGGGGTCAAACCTAAGAATTTGTTGTCTGGTCATAGATCCAAAGATTTTCTCCTGTTTTATTTTTTTCTAACAATTTTATAGTTTTAATTTTTTAAACTTAAGCTCAAAATTTTATTTTGAAGTATTTTTTATATAAGGTGCAAGATTCAGGTTGAGTGTCTTATTTACCTATGGATGTCCAATTGCTCCAACAATGTTTGCTTCATCCTTTCTTCATTGAGTTGCTTTTGAGCTTTTGTTCAAAATCAGTTTGGGTTATGTGGATCTATTTCTGGGGTGTATCCTACCCTGTTTCACTGATATATGTGTCTATCCCTCTGCTAATACATAGTTTCAATAACTGTAGCCATAGAATACACACACACACACACACACACACATACACACACTGTATGTTATATATTAATAAGGTAGATTGTTTATTCTCATTTCAGCAAGGTTGCATAGTACAAGATCAATATATAAAAATCAATTGTACTTCTATATACCAGCAATGAACACATGGAAATCAAGATTATAAATACAATACCATGAACAATATTCCAAAAAAATGAAATAATTATGTTTAAATTTACATGTGAAGACAACAGAATGCTGATGAAAGAAATTAAAGAAGATCTAAATAGAAGGAGTGACATACCATGTTCATGGATTGGAGAACTCAATATTGTAAAGATGTCAGTTCTCCTTATCTCAATATATAGTTGTTCTTCCTATCAATATATATAAAATTTTAAAAAAATCAAAATTCTTACAAAATTTTTTGTAGATATGGGCAAGGTTATTCTAAAGTTTATGTGGAAAGGCAAAGGAACTAGAATTGTTATTTTAATCCAGTTAACACAGATTGGGCATTTCATTTTTTTGTTTTGTTTGTTCTAAATTATTTTATTGAGGTATATGCAGTGAAATGCCCAGATCTTAAACACTCAATTAAAAAAATATTGTCAAATATATAGAACCATGTTACCAAAACCCCAATCAAGACCCCATTTTCATTATCCAATAAAGTTTTCTGTGCCTCTTTGCAATTAACTTCCACCACCATCACACAGGCCCCAGTCCTATATAACTGGTGATTTGCTTTCTATCACTGCAGACTAATTTTGCCTATTTTAGAACTTCATGTATATATACAACATGTACTATTGAAAACTCTGACTTTTAACTCAGCATAATTATTTTGGGATTCGTCCATGTTCCTAAGTGTATCAATAGGTCATCGTTTTTTACTGCTGAGTAATATTCCCTCGTATAAGTATGCCACAACTTGTTTATTCACTCACTGCTGATGGGCATTTGGGTTGTTTCCTGTTTTAGGCTATTGCAAATACAGCTGCTATGAACGTATGTGTTTGGACATATATTTTGCTTCCTCTTGGATACATAGTTAGGAGTAGAATGGCTGAATCACATAGGTATATGTATATGTATAATATTATAAGAAACTGTCAGCTGCTTCCACAAGGTGGTACCATTTTACTTCCACCAGTAGTATAGGAGAATTCTAGTTGTTCTGTATCCTAGATATTCTAGTTGTTCTGTATCCTAGTCGACACGTATAAAGGTCAGTCTTTTATCTTGGCTATTCATTTTTTTTTAAGAGTTTATTTATTTGACAGAGAAAGAGATCACAAGTAGGCAGAGAGGCAGGTAGAGAGAGAGGGGGGAAGCAGGCTCCCTGCCGAGCAGAGAGCCTGATATGGGACTTGATCCCAGGACCCTGAGATCATGACGAGCCGAAGGCAGAGGCTTAACCCACTGAGCCACCCAGGCGCCCCTATCTCAGCTATTCTAATGGCTTTATAGGGGTATCTCATTGCAGTTTTCATTTGTATTTCCTTGCTGGCTAATGCTTCTGAGTGTTTCTTCAGTGCTTATTTGCCATTTATTGGTCTTCTTTTGTGAAGTGTTTATTCAAATCTTTTGCCCATTTTAAAATTGGATTATCTTTTTATTATTGATTTGTAGGTTTTAAAAAAATCTATCAGGCTACAAGTTTAGTGTCAGATAGGTTCACTGCAAATATTTTTTCCCAGACAATGACATGATTTTCATCTTCTTAATGGTGTTTTGAGAAATAAATGTCTATAATTTTAATAGAGTTTAATCTATCCATTTTTTAGTGTTTCATGCTTTTTTTTTGGTTCTCTCCAGGGAAATCTTTGCCTGCTTATTCCAAGGTGACAAATATATTCTCTTCTGTTTCTTCTAGAAATTTTATGGTTTCACTGTTATGTTTAAGACTATAATCCATCCTGAATTAATTTTTGTGTATAGTGTTAGGTGGGGGTCAAAGTTCATTCTGTACCCTCCCCCTCAGCTTATCTAATAGTCCTAGCACAATTTACTGAAAAACCTTGGCATTCCCTACTGAATTGCCATGGCACCATTGATGAAAATCAAGATTTTGGACATATGTTGGAGATCCTTTTCTGGATTCTTGATCCTATTCTGATATGATTATCTGTAACTGTGTACCAATTCAAAACTTAGTGACTTAAAACATCAGTTTAGACATTTTGTTATCTACCATGGATTCTATGGGTCAGAAATTCAGGAGGGTTTAGTTCCTATGATTTCAGGCAGAGAATGTCTGGAGTTAGTGCAGCTGGCTGAACATCTCCCTTTCTATGAAATCTGGGCTTCTTTACATCAATCTCTGCAGGAGTACTAGCCTGGATCCTGAAAACATGGTGGCCTCAAGGCTCTAAGCACAAGTACTCTGGCACCAAGGCAGATGCTGCCTTGTCTTTTACGAACCAGCCTCAGAAGCTGTGCAGCATCACTTCTCTTGTAATCTATTGTCTGTAGGACAGTATAAGACCACTTACATTCAAGAGGGGGGGTGTCTCAAGGGTCCAGAAGCACATGGAGGATGGAAGACATTGTCATGGTCATTTTTGAAAAATACAATCAGTAAAATCTCATCCTGTTTGTGGATCAATCTTTTCGCTCTCTGTTCTACAGACTGGATAATCTATATTGATCTGTCTCCGGTCCGCAGTGTGGGGATGGACTGAAGCGGGCGGCAGGGAGACGCGTCTGTCCAGGTGTGTTACAATGGAGACCCACAGGACAAGGGCAGGACAGTGAAAAGGAGTGACCCATCCAAGCTGTGCAGTCAGGGACGGCGGCCACAGAAGTGGTGGGAGAGGAGACGTGGGAGAAAGTGTGTCCCTGATGTGCCTCTGAGACAGCGTGCTGAGTATGGGGGTCTGGACCCCATGAGGGATGTGTTCCAGGAGCAGAGAGCCCCAGGGTGGGTGGGAGACAGGACTCAGGACAGAGCAGGGAAGCTGGGGTGGCGGGCGGCCAGGTGGGTCTCGGGGCGGTGCTAAAACCCCAGCCTGAGGCTGCACTACCCTGACTCAGGCAGAAACCCCACACCCACGTGTTTGCATTGGCCAGGGTTCACATGGAGGACGGCGAAGCTGAATGCCGCTGTCTCGGGCTCCAGGAGAGGCGCTGAGTGAGAGGGCACATTCCGTGCTGGCAGCCGCCTTCTCGATGACCGCCGAGGACAGGCCTGGCGCTGTCCTGGCTGGCCAGGGGGAGGACACCAGGCTAGGTTCCGCTGGCTCTCTCTAAGGCGTCGACACCCCCGGGGCCCGAAGAGTCTCAGACCATCTCAGTTTTTTTCCTGCACAGACGAGCCCCCTTCCCAGCTCACAGATCCAAGGGGATCCCTAACAAACCACTGTTGACAGAAGTTCAAGCAGCGTAACCCACCCCAAAGTGTCTGCACTCCCTTCAGCAAACACCCCAGCTTCTTGGGTCTAATCCAGGGGTAAGGGGGACAGTCTGGGGACCACCCCCACCCCACCCCCTCACGCTGTCTTCCTGGCTCCACCATTTCCCCCCCTTTCCTCAGGCTGAGTTCCATCCCATCTCAGGGCCTTTGCTCATTCTTGTCTCCTGGGAGGTGGCTCTCTTCACTGCCATCTCAGCCCACTGGCCTTGCCTGATGGACGGCTCCGCTTTGGCACCCCACTCTTTCTCTCTCTCAGGCACACATGGTTTTTCATTTATGTGTTAGTATCCCTCTCACATGAACCAAACTCCTGAGAGCAGGCCCTCCTGCCCATCTGGTTCACAGGCTTCCCTGTGTCACATAACAGGCGCAGTGCACAGAACTGATGGGGGAGGGAAGCGACCCATCTCAGGGGACCTCTCTGAGGGCTGCCCCTCAGGAAAGGTGCCTGTGGAAGAGGCTGTGGACCCCGAGTTCAGGTGAGGGCTAGTGCTCCTGGGCTCTGGGTCCAGAACTCTAGCTCCCCAGGCCAACTGTCCCCCATGGGGGGAGGCATGTCCCCCTCATGCCCGTGTTGTGTCATGGTGCATTCGACGGGACCCACAGCAGACTGTCTGTGCTCCTGCCTTGGGGTTCCCCGTCTGACTCCACGAACCACTTGCCGACCAGGTGCTCAAAGAAGAATCTTAAAGTCACATTGCTCATTCCTCTCCCTCATCCTCCCCATGGGTCAGCAAGTCCCAAACATTCAGAATTACTGTCTCCACTCTATCTCCATGGGGACTGGCCTGCTCCAGCTCCCGTATCGAAGACCATGGAGCTGGCAGCTTAAACCATAGAATGGGTTTCCTCACCGTTCTGGAAGGTGGAAGTCTGAGCTCAAGTGTTGGCAGGGTGGGTCTCTCCTGAGGCCTCTGTCCTTGGGTTCACGGTGGTCATTTCCTTGTGTTCTCACATGACCATGCCTTTGTGAGTGTGTGTGTCCTAATCCCCTCTTCTTGCGAAGACGCCAGTCATGTTGGATCAGGGTCCACGTAAAGAACCTTATTTAGCCCGGAAGACCTTATCTCTAAATACGGTTGCATTGGGAGGCTCCGGGGCTAGGGGTTCAGCCTATGAAATTTGGGGGACACAACTCAGCCCATCACACACCACCTAACTGCACCTTCTACTTCACTTCCTCGACTTGAGCTTTGGGCACTCCATTCAGCAGTGGGGATTCTTTGAGAATTGTCCTTTTGGGTCATAGGCCCCAACCCTCACCAAGAACAGGGCCCACGTGAGAAGCCTGAGCCCACTCTCCTGCCTTCCTTTCTCCATTTACCTTGAGGGCTCTGGCCAATAGGCCTCATCATCTTTTTTCAAACACATCAAGCTCATGGCAGTTCCTCAGGGCCTTTGCTCTACCTGGAGTCAAGGACGAGGGCACCCGAGACTTCCCACACAGCTCTGGTTATGTGTCTGTATTAATTTATTCATTTGTAAAAAGATTTTATTTATTTATTTGAGATAGAGAGAGAGCATGGGCAGAGGCAGAAGGAAAGAGAGAAGCAGACTTCCCAATGAGCAGAGAGCCTGACTCGGGACTCGATCTTGGGACCCTGAGATCATGACCTGAGCCAAAGTGTGTCCCTGTATTTATTTATTTATTTTTAAGATTTTATTTATTTATTTGACAGAAAGAGAGAGAGATCGCAAGTAGGCAGAGAGGCAAGGGGAAGCAGGCTCCCCGCTGAGCAGAGCAGACCCTGAGAGCTCAATCCCAGGACCCCGAGACCATGAACTGAGCCGAAGGCAGAGGCTTAACCCACTGAGCCATCCAGGTGCCCCCTGTATTTATTTTTTAACAAGCTTTATTGAGACCACATGCCATACAATTCTCATACCATATAATCCACCCATTTAAAGTGTGCCTTTCAAAAGTTCCTAGTATGTTCAGAGTTGTACGACCATCGCCCAAATCAAATTTAGAACTTTCTATGGAAATACAATTGGCATGCCATAAAATCCACCCTCATAAAATGTGTAATTCAGTGGATTTTAGTCCATTCACAAAGTCGGGCCTCAGTTAACACTCTCTAATGTTTGAACATTCCCATCATCCAAAAAAGAAGGGCCCTAGCAGTCACTCCTTGTGCCCCTCCCCCAGCCCCCAGTGACCACTGATCTACTTGCCCTCTGCATGGACTTGCCTATTCTAAACATTTCCTATAAATGCAATCGGGCGAAGGTGGCCTTCTTTGTTTGGCTCATTTTGCTTACCACCCAGGTTTCAGGGCTCATCCATGTGGGAGTGTGGGTCAGAACTCCATTCCTATTTATGACTAAATAATGTTCTGCTGTGTGGCTGGAACTCATCTGGTTCATTTGTGTACACATCTTTGTGTGGACATGTTTTTGTCTCTTTGGGGCAGATCAAATGGAGGTACTGAATGCCAAGGTCATAAGGTTCCATGTTCTCTTGACTGCCTGGATTTGCTCTCCATTTCCTCCATTTGGGAGGAAGGAGGCATGAGCATGCACCTGTGTCCCCTGTGTGTGGAATGCGGATCATGCCCCGAGCTGCCAGGGCCAGGTTGGAGCCAGGGAGAGAATGGCTGAGGCTTACCCCTGTGCCACCAAGATCCCATGTCCTCCAGCTCCTGCGGCCCTCAAGCTGCTCCCAGCCGGATTCCCTGCTCCCTCTTCATCACCCCCACATTCCTGACAGGAAGAGTTCATCAGGGCCCAGAGCACCCTAACTTGCCGCCAGGAGTCTTTGTGCTAAGTTGTCATGTATGTGCAGGATTTCAGCTTTTCTAGAAAACCTGAATGATCCACCACCTGGAAGATGAGTGCCACCCACACTTGCCTTGTTGGGTGACAACTGTTGGATCCCACCGGGTGACTTTTCCCATCAGAGAGTCATAGGACTGAGATTTGGGGGTCTGGGTTTGGAGTCCTGGGGTGGGATCTGGGGTCTAGGACCAGAGACTGGAGGCTGGATTCTGGGTTGGGTCTGGGGTCTGGGTCTGGGGGCTAGAGTCTAGAGCTGGGCTTGGGTTCTGGGTCAGAGGATTGAAATCTGGGGCTAGTTCTGAGGGCTGAGATTGGGAGTAGTGTCTGGGTTTAGAAGCTGGGTCTGGAGTCAGTCTGGTGTCTGGGTCTAGGTCTGGGTCTGGAGTCTGTGGGTGGAGCTGGGTCTGGAGTCAGCCTGGAGTCTGGGTCTGAGTCTGTGGTCTGGGGCTGGGGTCTGGGGCTGGGGACGGGGTCTGGGGTCTGGGTCTGTGTCTGGAGCCTGGGGCTGGGGTCTTGGTCTAAGGCTGGGGTTGGGTCTAGGGTTTCGGGTTGGGGTTTGGCTCTGGCTCTGGGATTGGAGTCTCAGACTGTGGTCTGGGTCTAGGGGCCATGTTGAGGTCTGAGGCATCTAGGCCAAGTGGAGCCCAGAGCTCCTTTCCTTATACCCAGTTAAGGACAGCCAGGTCTGTATGCCATCCACGACCCCTCACTTGGGTGCAGCCCCCAGCCCTGCTGCTCTGGGGTTCTGAGTCTGGGGTTGAAAGTGTGTGCTGCACAGCGGGCTGCACCCCATGGGGACAGGTTCAGTTTGGGGAAGGACACAGCCGCCATTGCAGACATGCAAGGATGTCTCCTCGAGCACTTTTTAGAAGGGTCCTGAGATTCACTCTCTGAACACATCTGTGTGTGTATGAGTGTGTGTGCATAACAAATTGGCCCTTTTGCATGTCCAGCTCACTGGTATTAAGCACATTCACCCTGTGTGCAACCCTCACCACCATCCATCTTCAGAACTTCATCATCTTCCCGAACGGAAATTCCACCCCCCCTTAAACACCTCCCCATTCCCCCTCCCCAGCGTCTGGCAACCTTTGTTCTACTTTCTGTCTCTAGAAATCGGACTACTCCAGGCACATCATGTAAGTGGAATCCTACAGTATTTCTCCTTTCGTGTCTGGCTTAGTTTACTTAGCACGATGTTCTCAAGGTTCATCGATGTTGTAGCCCGTGTCGGGATTTCCTGCCCTTTTTTTTTTTTTAAAGATTTTATTTATTTATTGACAGAGAGAGACATAGCGAAAGAGGGAACATAAGCAGGGGGAGTGGGAGAGGGAGAAGCAGGCTTTCCGCCAAGCAGGGAGACTGACGTGGGGCTCCATCCCAGGACCCTGGGATCATGACTTGAACCAAAGGCAGACACTCAACAGCTGAGCCACTCAGGTGCCCCTCCTGCCTTTTTAAAGGTTGAATGATTGTTCTGATGTGTGTACGTAGCACATTTGTTAGCCCATTCATGCTCGAATGGTGCTGTTAGAATCCTGGCTGGGTCAGGCTGCGACCCAGAGAGGGGACGGGCATGGAGGGGGCAGTCTCCGGGCGGCAGAGGGGGTGAGAACTCCATTTTTTTTTTGCCCTGGATGAACCCCTGGGGCATTCTGAGGCGGGAAGGGGATGTGTTCTTCATTCTTAGCAATAATATCATTCAGGCTTAAGAGGAAGGAAACCCTGACGCCTACTCCGACATGAATAAACCTTGAAGACATCGGGGTAAGGGAAACATGTCAGCCACGAAGGACGCATACTACATGGTTCCAGGGACGTGAATGAGGTTCCTAGAAGAGTCACACAGTAGTGTGAACACACTGAATGCCATAGAACCAGACACCTAAAAGTAGTTAAAAGTAGTTAAAATGGCAAACTTCGTTGTGTACATTTTACTACAATTTTTAAAAAACATAAGGGGCACTTGGGTGGCTCAGTGGGTTAAGCCTCTGCCTTCAGCTCGGGTCATGATCTCAGGGTCCTGGGATTGAGCCCCGCATCGGACTCTCTGCTCAGTGGGGAGCCTGCTTCTCCCTCTCTCTCTGCCTGCCTCTCTGCCTACTTGTGATCTCTGTCTGTCAAATAAATAAATAAAATCTTAAAAAATTTTTTAAAAAATTAAAAATAAAAAAAGAAAAATATAAAAGACAAAATAACATAAAAAGATAAACAATAAAAACCAGTTCAATGGGTATAGAGTTTCAGGGATGTAAAATGATACTCTAGGGGTGTGCAGCACACCTATGGTTAGTTCAGAAGAAGAATCCACTAAGAGGGAAGAGCTCACAATAAGTGCTCTCACCACAATTAAAAAAAAAAAGTTGCAGGCTGGTGGGCATAGTGTGCTGCCCTGTGTATGAGAAAAGGAGCGGGAGCAAAGATATGTGCTCACACATGCATCGGCGTCCTGGGAGGCTACCAAGAAGTAGCCCCAGCAGTGGGCGACAGGAAGGGCGTTGGCGGGCAGGCGGGAGCGGCGGGCAGAATTCCCCATGTGTGCATCTTTTTCTGGTTCTGGAATCTTGAGTGTTGAGACTCTGTTACCTACTGGAAAAAAAGTTAAAAAATAGATTGCTGAAGGAAGCCAAGCAGAGGAAAACAGGCAAAGACCCAGGACCAGGCCGCCCCACCCCACCGCAGTGCGGGGTGCTTGCTGGGCAAGGAAGAGCCAGCCAGCCCTAGAAGCAAAGCCGGCGGCTTCTGCAGACACAGCAACCCTGCCCCGTGCACAGTTCTCCAGATGAAAACTTGAAGCTCCCGTTCTGTAAGGCGCTGAGTAATGGTGACGAGTGTCTGCATACCAAGCCAGGTCAGCAGGGAGGGAGGCGATTTTGTGTATCGTCCCCCATGGCTAACCTCGCACGTCTTCAGCTCAGAAGTCCAGCGGTGTGGTCGGCTCGGCCCCAGTGGCTAGACCAAAGAGACCAAACATATTTGCTTAGGCTGTGGAATTCTGAGCAGCAGGCAGGGCAGAAAGAACTCGGATGTTCTCCAAGGCGATGCTCAAACCGGGAGCACAAACTCCCTGAAGAAAACTGCCTTGGGACCTCCACTGGGTCTGGTTGAGAACCTTACACAGGGAAGGATTATCTACAGCAGAAGGAGTGAAATGGAAAAAACAGGAAGAGCCCAGGTTTGCGGAAAGGCAATTAAAATCTACTTAGCGTAAAGTCAGGGAGGTTAGCACAGACACATGTCTTTAAAAAAAAAAAAAAAAAAAACCAAACCAGAAAACCAAAGTCCGTTTTATTCAGAATGATATCCCAGCAGCCCAAGACGTCAGGCACTTATGTAATTAAGGAACAATGTAGTAAGGTATATAATAAGGCTTCTATTTTTATTTTCACGTTCCCCAAAATTTCCAAGTAACTTACTACCCAGTTGGTTTGAGGTTTGAGAATCGGAAGAAAATTAAGTATTTAGGAGTCATTTTACAGCATCCAACAGATGAACAGCTCTCCATTAGCAAAATGAAGGAGAGATGTATTTTCCCAGCCTGAGCTCCCCCCGAAAGAGAAAGTTCTCATGCTTTCTCACCAAAATGTCAGCTGCCCCCAATGCTTTGAGAAGACAAGTCCTTCTGGAGAATGAGAATATTCTCTGGGGGAGAGAGCAAAGTTAGGGTCCAGTGGAAAGAACAAGGACTCTTCGAGACTTGCAAACACCCTCTATACCCTTCTAACTACCGCAGTACAGGGCTGTCCCCAAGCAGAAGGGCAGGAGGCACAGGCTGGGACAGCCCTCCTTGTCCAGGAGTAGCCGCCAAGCCCCTGGGATGTGGCTGGTCCTTATGGAGGTCAGTTTCAAGAGCAACACAGACAGCCCTGTGAGCCCAAAACTTCAGGTTACCTCATCACCCATTAGCTTATGCTCACTGCATGTTGAAATGACATTCTGGCTACATTAAGTAAAAAAATATTAAAATTTATCTCTACCTGTTTCTTGTTATTTTTTTTTAATGAGGTTGCTAGACAATTTAAAATTATACACGTGCCTGGCATTCTATTTCTGGAATGCCAGGACGGCACTGGTATAGAAAATTCAGGAATATTCGGAGAATTGGTATTTAAAGCAAATGACACTGAAGACATTTATAAAACGACAAAATTGGGTGCACACTTCACTGTCACAAAGTTAAACTGGGAGCAATAAGAAGTTCTCAATGTAACAGTGAAAACATACAGGGATCAGGGGGAAACATGGCTGAATTCTTCTGTACGCAGACTCAGAATGCCACAGGATAGAAGACAAGATTAAAAAGTTCAATGATGTGGGGGGAAAACCCCACTGGTGAAAGGTGACAGAAGGAGAGATGGATGAAACATGACAAATGGAGAGTTCCTGTGGGCCAGGTGCCAACATCCCTCCTAGATAAAGAACTAACAATCAAGGATGGCAACAGAAAGGATAATGGGCAAAAGATACAGACAACAGGCAACACACCATACAAACATGGTCATAAACATCCAAAGAGATGCTCAAGTTCATTTATAAAGAGGCAGGTGCTCACTGACCCACATCTGAGATCGCTCCCCTGCAGCCGGACAGCTCACTACCAGTAGGTACATCTCATGAACCCAGGCTGCAAATCAAATGTCTCAGTGCCAAGGGGCATCTAGGGGTATCTAGTGAGACTGCTTATGCCTTTACTCTTGGATCTGTGACCCTACTTCTGGGAATTCACCCTGAAGTTACTCCTCCAACAGTGTGAAATTCATGGGAACAAATGTACTCATTACTGGGCATTATGAGTATGAGAACAATCTAGAACCACAGACCAGCAGCCATGCAGGGAAATTTCTCAGGGAGTGACCTCCTGGACCATAGGGACAGTTCCAGTCTACATTTACAAGCACAACTAATCGGTTGCCTTTGGTTGAGAAAGAAGAGTAAGAACACATGTGAATGTACTATCTCTTGATATGTGCAAAAGAAACCATATCTGGGGCACCTCGGTGGTTCAGTTGTTAAGTGACTGCCTATGGCTCAGGTCATGATCCCTGAGCCCTGGGATTGAGCCCCATATTGGGAAGAAAAGCCACAGGGAAGAAAACAAAAAACAAACCCAGTTAACTTCTGAACTCAAAAGTCTTACTCTAAGACTCAGTCTAAGACAAGAAGTGCAGACAAAGCTTTGTAGGTTTGCCATTTACAGTGGTGGGTACAGTGATTCTGGAACCGTCTTGTATGCTCAGGGGAGAAACTAGACAAGAAATCCGGCGATGCTGTCAGTGGTTAACACGAGTTTGCAGATGTGGGCTGGTGACAGACTCCAGGACTGGGGCAGTGAACGTGTCAGCTGGTTTTGGAGCAAGGAAGTGCTCAGAGTGGATGGGGACATGTTGGAGGGTGACGTGGGAGCCAGGCTGACAGCATCAGTGTGAGCAATGACAGTCTCGGATTATAACTTCCTGAATAAAGCAAAAACCTGCAAGCCCATACTTGCAATGGACAAACGAGACCAGAAACTGACTGTTCTTCCTTGCAGTAGAATGCCAACCAATAAATGGAGAGCAGGTGAGGGAGCTCAAAAATCATTACCCAGCAATCACCATAGTAATAACTGACTCAGGCAAGACTTGCCAACAGGTGCTAGAAAACGGTTGGGGGAGAGGTCCTGGGGAGGTGTTTACTCAGCCCCAGAGGTTCTCCTGTGGGATCCCTTATCACTGACACAGGTGAGGACATCTGGAAGGAATTACCTTCACCAGGGAGTGGTATGGACCTTTGGAGAAGGACCCAACGTCACTCATAATGTGTGGCCATGGATATGTGATCTGGAAGAAATGGTCAGGCATGCCAGGCAAGGGATATGCTGTAGACAGGTGCCCTGTACCAAGGTCAGGGATGCAGGCAGGGCCAGGGGGCCACTCCAGATCCCGGACAGCAAAATTCAGGGCATGGTCCAGTATGGGAGAACATAGGTGGAGAGAATATTATTGGTCCAACAAGCAAGTTTTGCATATGGACTGTGTATTCGTAGCAGTGTTGCATCAGCCTTAAATTTCCTGAATCAAATACTTGACAAAACATGAGATATCAGCTCACACCTGTTAGAATGCTGTTATCAAAAAAGATAAGAAATAACAGGTGTTGTTGAGGATGAGGGGGAATGGGACCCCTTCTGCACTGTTGGTGGGAGTGTGAATTCGTTCAGTTTTATGGAAAACAACATGGAGGTTTCTCAAAAAGTTAAAATAACCACCCTAGGATCCAGCCAGGCTGCTTTTGGATATTTATCTGAAGAAAATGAAAACACTCGCTCAAAGAGATATCTACAACCCCCCACTCCATGTTCACTGCAACATTATTTATGATATCCAATATATGGAAGCGACCTAAGTGTCCTTTGATGGATGGATAGATTAAAAAAAAAAATTGTGGTACAGGTCCCAATAGAATATTATTTAGCCAAGAAAAAGAAGGAAATCATGCCATTTGAGACAACACAGATGGAGCCTGAGAATGTTATGCAAAGTGAAATAAGTCAGGCGGGGAAAGAAAAATACCATATGATCTCTCTTATACGTGGCATACAAAACAAAAAAACAATGAACTCATAAATACAGAGAACAGATGGGTGTTTCCCAGAGGTGGGGAGAAGGGAGGGCAGTGGGTGAAATGGGGGGGGGGGATATATTTGAGCTGACTGTTCTTTTCTTGCTCTTAAATGAAATATGCTGTAGTTTTAGGGCTAAAAGACAAGACCCCCCCCGCCAATTGTCCCAGAATAATACTCATCACAGCTATGTGGCTGTGATGGGGCCATGCATATTTATATGGAAAGTGAGAAAGAAAATGAGACAGAACAGAACAGCTGGCAAATGAGGTGAAGGATTAAGGAGCTCATCTTACTTTTCTGTACATTCTGAAACACCCCAGAGAGAGACTGTGGGCCACCGGGGGCGTCTGGTCACTCAGAGGGGAGGCCGTGGCTCCATGGATCCACCACACCATCTGAGGTCGTTCACAGGAGACAGCCAGCCCTCTATATACAGGCACAGATCAGGAAGAAGGTGAGCTGACCCTATAGGACCCCAAGCTCAGGGAGGGATCAGGGATGAGACTCTGGTTAGAGCTCAACTCCATGCTGCTTTGCAGAGGTCACCTGCCCCAGGCACTGGTCCCCTGGTCCCGGGTCTGCAACACAGAAGGATCAATTTGGCACCCTGACACATGAAGACTCAGTCCCTTGAGCTCTGAACATTGTACTTAATTAAGGACCCGGCTATGATTTGGCCTCACCAGACAGCACTGACTGCAACAAGCTTCCAAGAATACATGGTGGGCAGTGCTCAGTTGGGAATGTGTGATTAAGTAGGAATAGCCCTTGTGACAGGGCAAGGGGGTCCCATCAGAATCGGAGCCACATCTGCACCATGAATTCCTATATCTGGAGCAGCTGGGGAGGGGAGAGGAACACATGGGAGGGGAACCAGGGAGAAAGGACCCCATCTGATGTCACTGAGGAAGAGGGGAACACATGCAAGGCATGTGACCACGTGATCTTCCCCCAACCCAGGGAGACAGGACCCTGACGTCACACACTGCCATGGCAACCCATGACCCCCTCCCCCCACCCAATGGAGAAACATTGACCACTTTCAGCACCTGGAGCTTCCTCTTTCTGCAAGCTAGTCCCTGGCTGCCTGTGAGCAGAGGGCGGCCGGATGAAGACGAGTTGGCAAAGGAAGCCACAGAGAACCCAGGGGGCACAGAGACAAAATCAAAGTGTGGGCCACTCTGGGAGGTCTGGAGATAAGCAGTTCTGGGGAGCTGGGAGGGAGTCAAGCATGTGGCCAGGCGGATGAGGGCAGGGCTCCCAAACCCCAACCCAGCACATCCAGCCTGCCTCTGACCCTGAAGGCACTGGTGGGGATAAGACACACCATCCAGCCCCTACATCAACCACAAATCCCAGGAGTCCAGCAAACCCTGTCTCAGAGCAGTCAGAGCACCGGGGGAAGGGCTCTGGATTCAGTCCTTGAGCCTAGAAGAGGGGAGGTTTGAGAAGCTGCTGCTGAGACCAGGGCTAGTGGGGCTGGGGACGCCAAAGCAGTGTGTAGGGCCCAGGCCAAGGGGGTGTAACATGGCGACAGAGACCAGGATGGTTCTGAGAGGGAGTGGCATGAGCCAACCAAGGTTTTAGGGGGGATAACATAGTTGTGGCAGCAGCTCCCCATATCCCTGGGAGGCAGGGTGATGTCTTGCACCTGTAGGCTGCTCATGGCTGAGGCTGAGAGGCCAGTTAGAGACAGAGCAGGGCTGGGAGGGGGAGCAATGAGGCTGGCAGGAGGGCAGGACAGGCCAGGAATGGATAGTTAAACTCAGAGTGAGGACACGGTGTGAAGCAACCCCAGCGGCTGGCTCGAGAGAGGCCGGTCCTGCTGTGGTTTCCACACATGCTGGCCGTGACCACAAATTCAAAAGCCAACAGCAGACTCAAGGACTCTTTATTGAGGGTGCTCCATGCCTTGCATCTCTGGTCGGATGCTGGTCCACCTAGCGGGTTCCTGCTCCCATGTGCATGGCCCACCCATTGCCACGGGCAGGTGGCAGGCAGGGTCGCCCTGCCCAGGGTGTGACTATGATTCCCCACAGGCGTGGGAAGGGGAGCCAAGAGAAGCAAGCTGGCTGCACTGTGTGCAGGACCGGGACGCAAAGAGGCACCTTCCAGCCTCCCCCGACAGGTTCCTGCGGCGGAAGGCCAGCCCCCTCCCCAGACGTGTGGAAACAGGCAGGGCTATGTTGCAACCCCATTTCTTTAGCAAGTATGACCCAAGAGGGAGTCTGACCTGAATAGAGGGTGGTGATAAACAGGCTTCTTGAATAGGGTGTCCTTGTCACAGGGACAGGGAGATGCAGCGGCTCCCCCCCGCCCCACCGGGTGCAAGGCAAGGAGCCTCTGTGGGGAACCCATGTGCCATGCCATTGCTTGGGGTGCTGTGGGCCCCAAGGAGAAGCCAGACGCCTTCTTTGTGAGGGGAACCGGAGGGGAGCGGAGATGCACGTTTTGCAGGGGCATGGAGGTCGTGGGCAAGGAGGATGCAGAGAGCAGAGCCTGGGGGCGCCACAGCAGGGTGCTGACAGTTTGAGAGGAGCAAGGACTAAGCACAAAGGAATATAGAGTTATGGTTCCTTCCCCAAAGTGAAGCTTGAAAAGCTTTAAAAATGCAATGTCTGGGTTCTGTGATAGAGCTCCTGATGGGTCTGGGGTATGCTAGTTTATTGCGAGGTGTGTTGTTATAGCAAACCCCAGCCTCACAGTCTGCATGCTTGGGATTCGTTCTGCGTGGTCCAAATTACCCATTCTTACCTGTTCTGTACTTAAAAAAACATTTCAACTGAACATTTTATTTTTTGACATAATTACAGATGCACATTCAGTTGTAAAAAACAGCACAGAGAGGTCCCTTTGCCCCCTTTCCCCAGTTCCTTCCCATGGTAACATCTTGCAAAACCATAGTACAATATAGCCCGGATACCCACATCGGTAGGGTCAGGTCGCAGGAGAGATCTGTCACCATAGACTCCCTCCTGTGGCCCTTTTATAACCATACCTACCCTCCTTCTGCGCCTAACTCCTGGAAACCACTAATCCATTCTCCATTCTTGTGATTTTGCCATTTCAATAATGTCATAGCGGTGCATACAAATGGCTTGGTTCTTTTTCTCTCAATGTTGTGCACTCTTCTGTGTCCAAATTCTGTATATGTTTTGCTAGATTGACATCTAGGTTTTTACTTTGGGGGACATTTGAAATGGTGAAGTATTTTAATTTCAGGTTTTGTATTTATTGCCAGCATATACAAATAGAATTTTTTTTAAAATGTTTATGTTGGGTGACCTTGCTAGATTCACTTATTAGTTTCTTGAAGGGTTTTTTTGGGGAATTTCCCTATAGACAATTTATATCCTCTGCAATCGGCACTTTTCTTTTTTTCTTTCCTATATTAGTGACTTTTCTTGCCTTACTGCACTGGCCGGAACTTCTGGAACTATATTGAATAAGATTGGTGAGGGCAGACATCCTCGCCTTATTCCTGACCTTGGAGGAAGAATGTTTAGTCTTAAGGTCAACTGTACGTATTTCACAGATGCTCTTTATCAAGCTGAAGAAGTTCCCCCCTTTTTCCCCTATTTTTAGAATTTTTATCATCAATGAGAGTTAAATTTTTTCAAGTGCTTTTTCTGATCAGTTGATAGGATCATGTGTTTTCTTCTTTAGCATGTCAGCATGGTAGGATACTTTGGTTGAGTTTTGAATGCTGAACCAGCCTTGTAACCTGGGTAGAAACCCTACTTGTGCCTTGGCTTGCTCTGGCTGCCTCCTGAGGGATTAGCAGACACCTCAGAGATCCTCAGTCACTTAAACAACTGGGACAATAGAAAACTGCTTCTAGATCTGAGCTAAAAGTGTCTGCCAGGGCCTTGGGGATGGTCTGCCAAAGGGGCTCCCTCCAGGCCTGGAACCATCTCTGGAGACAGTAGCTCCCTGTAGGGTACACTTCCCCCTGGTGGCAGGGCCTGACCAGAAATGAGCTGGGGCCTGATTAAGGCTTTGGGTCCCCAAGGCATTGAGTTGGATACTAGAGATGGGGATGTGTATGAAGAAAGGGCATGTACTTTCTAGAAATCCTCTCCAAGGTTTTGTGATGCACTGGCAACCCCACAGCTGTCTCAGAGATTAGTTGTCCTGGCGGTAAGACTCCAGATGGCCCAGATTTCAGAACACAGGGAGAAAGACCTGAGAGGAACTTGCTGGGCATTCAGTCCAGCTGGGGCCCAGAGAGGGGCAACTTGACCCTCAGAGGCCAGACACCTGGGCCCTGTGAACACCTTCTGGGTGCCAGGACTCTTATTAGAGAAGGGCTTCTCCTTAGCGTCCTGCCTCCAGCCCACTGGATTGTGACTCTGGGCCTGGGGAAGCTTGCTTCCTCCAGAGGGTTCCTCCCTCCCAACACTGCCCAGAAGCCTCTTCAGTTCCCACACAATCTCCCCTTCACTCCTCCATTGACCCCCTGGGACTCCACAAGGGGGCCTGAAGAAGGCCGGGTCAGGCCATTGCTCAGTATTGCTGAGATGACCCCTCCACTCATCCAGATAACTGGGAACTTAGGCATAAGTGAACATAAAGAGAAACTTACAAAAAAGGAAATAGGGTTGATTAATTAACATTGAAAGAAAGGTTCCTCTCACCGACTTTTTTTTTTTTTAACCTGTGGTAAAGTATACAAAAGATTTACAATTTTAGCCATTTTTAAAAAAGATATTATTTATTTGTCAGGGAGAGAGAGAGCACAAGCAGTGGGAAGTGGCAGGCAGAGCTCCCCGATGCGGGACTCAATCCCAGGACTCTGGGATCGTGACTTGAGCTGAAGGCAGACACAGAAGCAACTGAGCCACCCAGGGGTCCCCAATTTTAGCTATTTTTAAGTTTCTAGTTCAGCAGCAGTAATTACACTCACATTGTGGGTGCCCATCGCCACCACCCATCTCCAGAACCCTTTTCATCTGGCAAAAATGAAACTCTGTCCCTATTAAACAACATCCCTCCTTCCTTCCAGCCCCTGACACCTTCCGTGCCACTTTCTGCCTCTGTGAAATTGACCACTCCAGGAACCTCATGCAGTTGGGATCCTACAGTATTGGTCCTTCTGGGACTGGCTTATTTCACTTAGTATGGTGTCCTCAAACTTCATTCACCTGGCAACGTGTCGGGACTTCCTGTTTTAAGGCTAAGTAACATTCCGTTGTATGGATATATATTTTGCTTATCCACTCATCTGTCAATGAACACTTGGGTTGTTTCTGTCTTTTGGCGATTGTGAATAATGTTGCTGTGAACACTGGTGTACTAGTACCTGTCTGAGTTCTTCTTTTCAATTCCTTCAATTCAATTCCTTATTGAATTCCTTCAAGACTCAGAAGTAAGATTGCTGGATCGAATGGCAGCTTTATGTTTCACTTTTTAAGGACCTGCCATATGGTTCTGCACAGCAGCCACGCTGTTTTACATTCCCACCAGCAAAGCACAGGTTCCGATTTCTCCACGTCATTGTCAGCACTTGTTATGATCACCATCCTAATCCAATTTGACCCGTTTGTCACCCTCCAAATTTCAATTTATTCAAATCTACTGTCAGAGTTCTGTTGTTTACTAAATTCAGCATGAAAAAAAATAAGGAAAAAGTGTCCAATCAAAAGAAAAATTTGGGGGGTGCCTGGGTGGCTCAGTGGGTTAAAGCCTCTGCCTTCAGCTCAGGTCAAGATCCCAGGGTCCTGGGATCAAGCCCCGAGTCAGGCTCTGTGCTCCGCAGGGAGTCTGCTTCCTCCCCTCTCTCTCTCTGCCTGCCTCTCTGCCTACTTATGATCTCTTTCTCTCTGTCAAATAAATAAAATCTTTAAAAAAAAAAAAAGAGAGAATTTTGGCATGCCTCGGTGAATAATGAATACATCGTGTATATTTTGATCACTGTGTGCCTTCCATGTTAAAAAATACTCATATTCCTGCCCAAAGATTGACATAACAACTGTCTACAAAAACATTTTGTGTCTGGGCTTCAGTATGCTTTTCGATCGCTGATATTTGTCATTCATTTAAGGGAATAAATCAAAGACCGAGAGATTCCCTTCTATCTGGATAATGCCTAAATGACTCACTAGTTGTGTGGCGCCTCACTTGGGGATTCTCTGTTCTGATAAAGTGAGTGATTATAATAAATGAATCCGGGCCACGTGGTCTCACTGCTGATAGGGGTTTCTGCTTGTGACTCACATTCACCTTTATGCTCCTGCTGTACATGAAGGTCAGGAATTGATCCTGTGGAAAAGATGTCATAAAAAACTGTCCATTGGGAGCCTCAGTGGCTCAGTCAGTAAGTGTCTGCCTTTGGCTCAGGTCCTAATCCCAGGGTCCTGGGATAGAGCCCCTCGTCAGGTTCCCTGCTCAGTGGGAAGCCTGCTTCTCCCTCTCCCACTCTCCCTGTTTGTGTTCCCTCTCTCGCTGTGTTTCTGTAAAACAAAACAAAACAAAAACAAATAAAATCTTAAAAAAAAAAAAACCCAAACACCTGTCCATGTGGTCCATGAGCATAGGATGACATGAAGAATACCCCTGCCCCTGCTGGCGGGCTTCTCTGCATGTTTCTGTTCTTTATCTTGGCCATCACCCACCCTCTGCTGATTCTGGTAGGACATTTGCTAGCGGACACCCCTGTTCTTTAGTAATAGTGCTCTCAGGACCCTGACCCTTGACCATCACCAGGTACAGAATGAATTCTTCAAACTCCAACAGAGCTGAACAAACTATACCCCGATCAAAGGGTCATCTAAAAAAGATCCAAATCCATCATGGAACACGGGAAACAGGTTTCACGCACTCGTGAAAACCCTTGTCTCGGTGTTTCTCCTTGTAGCTGCTGCCAGGTGTGAGCCAGGTTCCAGAGTGCTGCTGTACGGCTGCCAGCCCCCCAACCCCACCTCCACATGATCCAACAAGAGAAACAAGGGACCTGGATATGAGAGGCATCAGAACGGAATTCCGTTTTGACTTGACATGCAAATGGACAGTGGTGTGAGTCTGGACTGATTGTGTGCCCAGAAGAGAACAGCCTGCTCTACGTCCCAGGATGACCAGGATAGTGACCAGGAGAAGGGCCCCTCCAGTCCCGCTAGCACCCAGGCTGTTGGGGAGCTGAGAATTAAAACAGAAGCCCCAGCTTGCAACATGCCCCAACTCACAAAACAGATAAACGTGCCAGAACAAGTCAAGACCATCACCCTTCAATGTCATTTCACTCTGAATCAGATGTTCTAAGATAAGCCTTTGCAATGGCCTGAATGCTTATGTCAAAATTCCCAAGTTGGATTCTTAATCCCTATTGTGGTGGTACTAGGAGGTGGCACCTTCGGGGGGTGATTAAGTCATGAGGGTGAAGCCCTCATAAGTGGCATTGGAGACAAAGGAGACCCCAGAAAGCTCCTTTGCCCCTTCTACTGTGTGAGAATATAATGGGAGGTCCCTGGCTATGAACCAGAAAACTGGCCCTCACCAGACACTGACTCTGCCAGGGTCTTGATCTTGGACCTCCAGCTCCTAAATTGTAAGAAATAAACTTCTGTTGTTTATAAGCTACCAAGTCTGTGGCATTCTGTTAGAGCAGCCCGAACAGACTGAGACAGCCCTGGACAAAATTGTCCAACGGTGACTCCACATGAACTCACATGTTCCAAAGACAGGACCACCCACCCACATGCTGTTCCAGCAATGCCTCAGTTTACAAACTCTGTCTAATCCCTGCCGAGGCATCCTAACGTCCCAACCCTGTAAATGCTCTTCCATACCCCAAGCCCCCATCCTTGGAGATGCCCTCCATCCCCATGGCCTGTAGACTCCCTCATTGCCCCAGAGCGATAAAACTGTGTTTGTTAAGTAGAGATGGGCCCTGGTGATCTTTGTCTACAGGATGTTGATGTTGGTGAGAGACGAAAGAAAAATAAGAAAACAGGAAAATCAGTTGATGAACAGAGAATAGGATAAACAAACCATAGCTCTGAGAAGCCATGATGAAGATACCGATAAACAGGACCATGTAAGCGTTTAGACTTCTCTATGACAAAAGACACCAAAACCAAAGTTACAAGAGAATGAAAAGATAGGCTTGGGGACAAAAAGATTTGGAATGCATATAACAGGCAAAGCTCTGGTAGCAGAATCCATAAGGAATCTTTCTTTGGCAACAAGAGGACTAAGTACAGAATAAAGACAGACAATTCACACACAACAAAGGAAACAAATAATCGATCAAATATATGGCAGCAGAGTCCAAACTCAGTGAAATATGGATTTCAAGCTATCCATCAGATTATTGGACATTAAAAATTTGAGAATATTGGGGCGTCTGGGTGGCTCAGTCGTTGAGCATCTGCTTTCGGTTCAGGTCATGATCCCAGAGTCCTGGGATCGAGTCCCGTGTCTGGCTCCCTGCTCAGCGGGAAGTCTGTTTCTCCCTCTCCCACTCTCCCTGCTTGTATTCTCTCTCTCCCTGTGTCTCTCTCTGTCAAATAAATACAATCTTTAAAAAAAAATTTTTTGAGAATATTGAGCCAGAGCAAGGAGGGTGAGAGATGATATTCAGACACACCGCTGGTGAGATGGTGGTTAATACAGATAGGACACCGGGCAATATGGCATTATTAGCATGACGGAAACTTGAAATATGCATCTCCTGGGACCCAGCCCCTTTGCTTCTTGACTTCCCGTGCAGTCACGTGCGTGTATGGAGGAGAACACTGATGGTGGCGGTGTGGTTTGTAAGAACCAAATCTCTCTGGGTGTAATCTGAAAGTTCATTCATGGAGAGAGGCAGATGGAACTCAGTGCGTCCATAGCTTGGAACATCATGAAGCAATGAAAAGAAGGTGCGTCAGCAACATGTCCAGTCACGGAAAGATACCAAGACATATCATTATCAAGTAGAAAACTGGTAAGCCACAGGATGCTGTGTGTGGCAGGATGCCATTTCTTTAAAAAAAAAAAATCCAAAACTGTATTGTTATTAAATACATAAGCACGGAAATGCAGAGAGAAAGGCCTAGAATGTCATGCCCCAATCTGATGACAGTGCCTCGTGTGGCAAGGGGTATGGGGGTGGTCAGAGTACTCCAAGCAACTGGAAAATGGTGTTGATGTAAGAGATGTGAGAGCGGACATAGAAAACCACCTCCCAGGCTCGGCGATGAGGCATCCATAGGGCTTTGTGATCAGGGTGCAAGTCAGAATCATCCATGAGCTGTCCCAGTCCCCTCCCGTCCAGCCCCGCCCTCTGAGGCTGCAGTGGGGCAGGTCTGGGTGGACCCTGTCTGTGCCCCAGGAGAGCTCACCCCATCCCACTAGTCTGACACACCTGGACCAGCATACTTTCTAACTCTTCTTCTAGAGTTCTGCCACCCATGAACAACACTTTCAAAATCAGATAAGCATTTTTTTTTTTTTTTAAGGAGAAGCCAGAAAAATGTGTCTATTCCTTCTTCATTTGGGCTATCCCTCCTCCTTTTCAGTAGTGAGTGCCAGCTGTTAGGCAACTTTATTCCCGAACATGAAAGGCCCAAGTCCAGGTTAGGGCCCCTCATCCGCCTATTCCCCAGGAGCTGGAGTGGTTTCAGAATCCAAACATTCTGAAGGAATCCTCATGTAGGTCTTGTTATCAAAGCCCCCAAACAGGACTTGCCCCCACTGTGTCAACAGGAAGCTCATTCATTCATTCATTCAGCAAGAATTTCTGGGTGCCTGCACTGAGTCAGCTGTTTTGACCAGCTCTTTAATCCTTACCACATTTAATCTAAAACTGTCGGGAAATGGCACAGCAGTTGCCATGATCCCCATTCTAAAGAGGAAGAGACTGGAAGGTCAGAGTAGTAAAGTGGATTGCTATAGAGTCCTGATTCAAGATCTTCTCCTTGGTGCTCCCTGTGAGATGGTGCTCCCCATGAGAGGCATACACGCACCAGAGCATGACCATTTTTACCTTCTGTGGTTGCGGATGGCATCTAAGATGGTCCCCTGAGTCCCGCTCCTGGAATGCATGGCCAGAGTGATCCTCGATCCTTGAGTAGCTCCCTTCTCACAACAGAATGTGGCCACGTTGAGGATGTCACTCTGGGATTAGATTACAAAAGACAGACTCTCCCTCTTGCTAGCTTTGATGAAGGAAATTAGTGTGTTAAGGAGGCTCTGTGTCAAGGCCCTGAGGATGGCCTCAGCCCGACAACCGACAGGAACTACTTCCTCATGTACAACCACGTGAATGAACTTGGAAGGGGATCCCACCCAGTCGAGCTTTCAGATGAGACCACAGAGCCGACACTTGATGGCAGCTTCCCAAGAGACCCCACACAGAGAACCTAACTAATGCCCAAATTCCTGACCCACAGAAATTGTGAGATCACAAACCTGTGATGTTTTGAGCTGCTAAATGTGTGCTAGGCTATTACGCAGCAGGAGATAACTAACACCCCTTCCTAACTTAGTGATCACGGATATATTTCGCTATCCTTTTGCCTGTTCCCAGCCACAGTGTGCAGTTAACTGATGAATGGGAGCACCAACGTCTGGCTGGGAGGGGCAGGGCCTCAGGCTCCCCCACTTGCCCTGCCTGGAACATCCCATAGTGTCCGGTCCTTTTTACCTTCTACTTTGGTTTCATAGATCGGGGGCAGGAGAAGGAAGAAAGGAGTGACAGCAGGGGAGTGTCAGTTTCCTCAGTTCTGTCCATGCTTCAGTCTGAAACTCTAAATGAACAAAAATAGACATCGCACTGAGCAACTGAGACTCTTTAGGGAGGAAGGTTGGGGGTGGGACAGGGCTGATTTGAGACTACAGACACGCCAGCAACTTCAGGATGTTCCCACGATACTGGCTGCATTTGTTAAAAATACCTTCAATTCCAAAAATTACAAAGAGTGTAACTAATCCTGTTCATTAAAGCCAAGAAAAACACACTGAGTCCAACACAATGTATGGCTGAAACGGATTTCCATGCAGAAGGGGAACGTGTGGCTGCCCTACTGGCCAGATTGGCCCTATAGGCCATGGGCTCTACCCCCGGGGCCCAGACAGTGGAGCCCAGCTCCTCTCCACAAGAAAGCAGGTTCTGCCCCCTCCTAGGCTTGGCCACCTCCAGGGGCCCCATACCCTTCATCCCTCAAACTCCAACCCAGACAGGCTTTTTCCATGCCTAGCAGAGTCCTTACCAGGCGCCAGGAATACCCCAGACACAGGATGGTTAAAGGAAATAGAATGTTCCCCAGAACAACCTGTGGACTGGGCATGACCTTCTGTGGGAAGTCAGGCAGTCCCACGGTGGTGGCTGGACCCTGAGTCAAGCCACTGTCCTCTGAGCACTGCCTCGCTGTGCCCTCCCTATCATTGCCCACAGCATCCCTCCCTTGACCCTAACAGGGTCTGCCCAGCCAAGGCTCCTGCTTCCCCCTGTGTTCTCCACCCAGCCAGCCTGGGTGGGTGGGGGGCACTGGCCAGCCTTGGCTCCTGAAGGCTCATATCCTTCCCCGCAGGAAAGGGGCAGGGCCTTTCAAAGGGGGAGCTTCCGCCTGGGCCTTCCTCATGCTAGCCACCTCCCGCCCCCCACCTTCAGGTCAGATCTGCTGCTGATCTGCAGCAAAGGATGCCTCCTGCTGGTGACTCGAGCTTGGGTGGGGCAGCAAAGAGCCCTTGGCACGCACAGGGACAAGCAGGGACAGCCTGCCCATCCCATTCTCAGAGGCGGTTCTCTGCACACTCCAACGGCCAGGTCCTCCCGCTCAGCAAAACTGCTTCTCACCATGAGTGGGGACAGCATGCACCAGCCAGCTCTGTTCCTAGGACCCACCTCGCTGAGCCTCATATTTCCTTTAAAAAAGTTTTAATAGATATTATTTATTTTTTAGAGCAGTTTTAGGGTCACAGGAAAATTGAGCAGAAAGCCCAGAGCTTTCCCGTATTCCCCCGGCCCCCCCACGTGTACTGCCTCCTCCGTGATCAACGACCCCCACCAGAGTGCCACGTTTGTCACAATTAATGAACATACAATAACACATCATCATCACCCGGAGTCCAGAGTTAATATTAGGGCTCCCTCTTCATGTCGTATATCCTATGGGTTTGTGCAAATGTGCAATGGGTTTGTCAATGTGGGTTTGTGCAAATGTGCAATGACACGTATGTTTCATTTTAATATACAGAGCAGTTTCAATGCCCGGAAAGTCCCCCCGCTACCCATGGCAACCATGGACCGTTGTATTGTCTCCATGGTTTTGCCTTTTCCAGAATGATCTATTGTTGGAATCATACAGTATGTAGCCTTTTCGCATTGGCTCCTTTCACTTAGTAATACGCATTTAAGTTTCCTCCAGGTCTTTTCACGGTTTGGTAGATCATTCCTTTATAGCGCCAAGTAACACTCTATTGTCTGGCTGAACCCCGGTTGATCTGTCCATTCATTTCCTGAAGGACGTCTTAGTGGCTTCCAAGTCCTGGCAGTTATGAATAAAACCGGCTTACACATCCCTGTGCTGGGTTTTGTGTGGACATACGTGCTCACCTCCTCTGGGGAAATACCAAGGTGTGTGATTGCTGGATCACAGGGTGAGAGTATGTTTTGTTTTGTAAGACACCACCACGTTGTCTTCCAAAGGGGCTGTAGCATTTGCATTCCCACCAGGAATGAATGAGAGTTCCTGTGGCTCCACACACATTTACTTTTTAAGGGAACATTTATGATTTTTTTTTTAGCATAAAATGTCTTTTTTATAGAAAATCTGAAAATCGGGGCATCTGGGTGGCTCTGTCGGTTAAGCCATTGCCTTCAGCTCAAGTCATGATCCTGGGGTCCTGGGATAAAAGCTCATTTAGGTCTTCTTGCTCAGTGGGGAGTCTGCTTCTCCCTCTGCTTCTCCCTCCCCCTGCTTCTCAAATATAAAATAAAATAAAATAAAATAAAATAAAATAAAATAAAAATAAACTCTTGAAAAAAATCTGAAAACCAAAAGGAAAACATAAAGAAGAAAATGAAAGTCACTATCGATTCCCTGGCCTTTCACTTACTCAGCAAATAAATGAGCATCTACCATGAGGTCCCTGTTCCAGGGCCAGGCTCCTCCATGACCTGCTGGATCTGTTTTCACATAGGGACGGCTGACTGTCCAAATGCCAGTAAGTCCTTACTGCATGCGGTGGAGGGAGCCTCAGATGGTGAGGAGGCCGGGAGGAAAGAAGGGAAGGGCCCAGCAGAGGACCCGCCAAGTCCCAGCAGGAGCTGCTCTGCACAGCACAAAATGCATTTTACCTAATTGCAAGTTAAGCAAATAGGCCTCCCCGCTCCAGGCTTGGGCTGATTGATCCCAGCCCATCGGGGCCGCCTGCTCCCTGCCAGGGGCATTGTGACTTTATACAGTGGCACAGCAGTCCCCGGAATTCAGCCAGCCCCCTTCTGAGAAGGCTTGGCTGCAAGTTTCCAAGATTGGGCCAACGGTAGATAATCCAACAGTGAGTCCCCTTGTTCACAACTGGATTATCAGCTCAGGCCACAAGAAGCTGAGGCATCTGGGGGTATGATTTTTTTTTTTTAAGATTTTATTTATTTATTTGACAGAGAGATTACAAGTAGGCAGAGAGGCAGGCAGAGAGAGAGAGGAGGAAGCAGGCTGCCCGCTGAGCAGAGAGCCCGATGCGGGACTCGATCCCAGGACCCTTAGATCATGACCCGAGCCAAGGCAGCAGCTTAACCCACTGAGCCACCCAGGCGCCCTGGGGGTATGATTTTATGTTCGTGTTCATCTTAAAAATCTATAGGGTTTCTAAATCTCTTTTCTATTTCATTTCTGAAGTGACCGGACCGTAGCATCCTGTATTTTTGTTCAAAGACCCTGGCTGGCTTGGTTGGTAGAACATGTGACCTGGGATTGTTAGTTCGAGCCCTGTGGGGGGTGTAGAGATTATTCAAAAATAAAATCGTTTTTCATTTTTTTAAATTTTATTTATTTATTTATTTATTTGACAGTGAGAGAGAAAGACAGCGAGAGAGGGAACACAAGCTGGTGGGTGGGAGAGGGAGAAGCAGGCTTCCCGCTGATCCCAGGACCCTGCGATCATGACCTGAGCTGAAGGCAGACACTCAACTAATGACTGAGCCACCCAGGTGCCCCAAAAATAAAATCTTAAAAAAAAAAAACAACAGCCCCACAACAACAGAGAGAGCAAAATCATTTAGAAGTTAAGTGGAAATACCTTTCTGGGAGGTGGGGGCACCTGGGTGGCTCAAATGGTTAGGAATCTGACTCTTGATTTTGCCTCGGGTCACAATCAGATGGTGAGATCAAGCCCGGCCTCCAGCTCCGGCTGGGCATGGAGCCTGCTTAAGATTCTTGCTCTTCCTCTCCTTCTGCCCCTCCCCCACTTGCTAAAAAAAGGGCAGAAAAAAACATCTTTGAATGTGCACTTTCATGCAGGTACTTTTTTAATGGAAAATCTTCATGTTCAAACAGATAGAGACAGATAGAGGTATAGATATATTTATTAATAAAATGTTAATACTTTTAAAATCCAACTGATGAGTATCCGGGGGTTCCATTTCTTATATAGATGGATAGAGATATTAGATATGGCACAGATACAAGTATATGAGAATTCCATTTAATATTTTCTCACATAGCTATAACATATATAGGTATATATATATATTCATATATATATAAAACATATATATAGGTATATATATATATCCATATATACCTATATGGACATAGATATTAGCCATATACAGAAGAGATATATAGAGACATACAGATATAACCCTATATCTGTCTATGAGAAAACATTAAACGCAACCCCATATACCCATTTTAAAAAGTTACTAATGTTTTGTTATATGTTTCATCTCTTTTTTCCCTTTGTTCAGGTGTTTTCTAGCATGGCCCGGACACATTTTATCCCTCAATATTCTGGGAGACATTAAAAGATAAGAGTTTTAAACTATTACCCCAATCCCATCAACCCATCAGACAGCAACAGAACAATAGAACCCAATTCCTTTCAATCATCTGACATCAGCTGTTACTGGCTGCTCCCCCAGGGTTCCACAGGCGCCCCTCTGGCATGGGGTGGGAACATTCTGAATCTTGCTCAGGGGCCAGGTCCCACGGCCAGCTCCTGAGCCGGGAATGGGGACAGCAGCGGCAGACACCGCCCCCGTGTGGCTCCTTCTGACCCTGAGAGAGGACGGGGTGGGGGTGGGGTGGGGAGACCTTCACCCGACCAGGAACAGATACACTCCAGCAAACTTATTCCAACCCAAAAAGACATTTACTTTATTTCGGGAGAGCTTAGAAAGAAATACAGAGCATTTCAACCAAATGGCTTTTTATGGTACTGAACTTTTATTTATGAGGAAAATGTCCATGTCTACTCATTAGGACTCTCACTCTGCAAGGCACATTCCATGTAGGGGCTCCCTGATGACCAGACTTCCCTCACTTCTCCAGCTGCACCCCCACCACACACCCACATCCTTCTAGTCCGATCAGGGCTCGCTCTCTCTCCCACTCTCTTTCTCTTCGATTTGGATTTCCACGTGTGTATTTTAATGGCATGTATTGCGTCTGCCATGAGTCATAGTTTTAAAGCGTATGATTCAGTGGTGGTTAGTATATTTTAAAAGTTGTGCAACATCATAAACTATCTGATTCCATCATCTTCTCATCACCTCCCCGAAAAGCTCCACAGACATCAGCAGTCACTCCCCGTTCTCTCTCCCCTGCCCCTGGCAACCACTAACCTATTTTCTGTCTCTATAGCTTCGCTTATTCTGGGCACTCGGTAAACAGACTCATACATATGTGGCCTTTTATGTCTGACTTCTTCCACTTCGCATGTTTTCAAGCTTCAGCCATAGTGGAGCACGAGTCAGGACCCAATTCTTTTTCATAGCCGAATAATATTCCATTGTATGCATATACAACATTTTATCCATACTTCAGTGGGTCGACATCTGGGTCATTTCCATCTTTTCGCTATTATGAAAACTGCTGCTATGAACAGCTGTGTACACGTTTTTACATGGGCACATGCTTTTGGTTCTCTTGTGTATATCCACAGGTATGGAACTGGTGTGTTTCATGGTTACCCTTATTTAACTTTTTGATTAACTGCCTGACTGTTTCCCACAGCAGCTTACATTCTCCCCAGAAATGTATGAAGGTTCTCATTTCCCCCGTCCTCATTTCCCCTTGCAGTCCTTGTTATGGCATACCTTTTGGATTACAGCCATCCTAGTGAGTATGAAGTCGTATCTATCTCATTCCGGCTTTGATTTACTTTTCCTTGATGGTTAATGATGTTGAGCATCTTTTATGTGCTTATTGCCCATTTTTTATATCTTCTTTGGAGAAATGTTTATTCAAGTCATTTGCCTATTTTTAAATTGGGTTGTCTGGCTTTTTGTTGTTGGATTATAAAAGCTATTTACATATTCTGGATACCAGTCTCTCATCAGATATAATTTGCAAGTATTTTCTCCCATCTTGTGGGGGTTGTCTTTTCACTTTCTTTTTTTTCTTTTTTTTTTTTTTTAGACAGAGGGAGGGGCAGAGGGAGATGGAGAGAGAGAACCTCAAGCAGGCTCCACACCCAGCAATGAGCCCAACACAGGGCTTCATCTCATGACCCTGAGATTGTGACACGAGCCGAAATCAGGAGTCAGACACTTACCCTACTGAACCACCCAGGTGCCCCGTCTTCTCATTTTCTTGATGGTGTCCTTTGAAACACAAAAGCATTAAAATTCTGACGAAGTCCAATTTATCTATATTCTTCTTTGGTTGCTGGTACTTTTGGTGTCAGTTATCTAGGAAACCATTGCAAAATTCAAAGTCATGAAGATTTATACTTGCATTGTCTTTGAACAGTTTTATAGTTTTAGTTCTTAGCCTAGTTCCAAGTTCTTACTTTAGTTCTTATAGTTTATTTCTTACTAACCCTGATCAATTTAGAGTCCATTTTTGTATATGGTGTGAGATGGTGGTGGCGGGGTCCAACTTCATTCTTCTGCATGTGGATATATCCAGTTCTTCCAGCATGATTTGGTGAAAACAGTCTTCTTTTCCCCCACTGAATGGTCTTCCCCCACTGAATGGTCTGGCACGCTTATCAAAAATTTGATTAACCATAAATGTGAGGGTTCGTTTGTGGACTCTACTCCATTGATCTAGGTGTCTATCTTTATGCCAATAGCACAGAGTCTTGATTATTGCCACTCTGTAATATGCTTTGACACCAGGAAGTATGAATCCTTCAAATTTGTTTCTCCATTTCATGATTATTTTGGTTATTCAGGGCCCCTTTAATTTCCATAAGAATGTTAGGTCAGCTTGTCAATTTCCTCAACAAAGTCAGATTGCACTAGACCTGTAAATCAGTTTGGGGAGTATTGCCATTGTTATAATATTATGTCTTCTAATCCATGAATACAAGATGTATTCCCGTGTACTTATGTCTTCTTTAATTTCTTCAAAAATGTTTTGTACAAGTGCAAGAGCACTTCTTTGGTTAAATGTATTCCCAGTATTTAATTATTTTCATGCTGTTGTACATGGAACTGTTTTCTTACTTTCATTTTCAAGTTGCTCATTGCTAGTGTGTAGACAAAGAATTGATTTTTGTATATTGATCTTATATCCTACAACCTTGCTGATGTATTATTATTAGCTCTAATAGTTTTTTAAAATTCCTGAGGATTTTCTAAATATGAGCTCATGTCATTTGCAAACAGTTTCACTTTTTCGTTTCTAATCTGTCTTGTATTTCATTTTCTTTCTTTTTTAAGATTTTATTTTTAAATAATCTCTACACCCAGTGTGGGGCTCGAACTCAACACCCTGAGATCAAGAGTCATATGCTCTACTGATTGAGCCAGACAGGTGCCCCTCATTTTCTTTCTTAATTGCCCTGACAAAACCTTTAGTACAATTTTGGATAGAGAAGCAAAAGGGAACATCCTTGTCTTGTTTCTGATCGTGGGGGGTGGAATCCGTTAGTCTTATGATGTATGCTGTAAAGTTTTTCATTAGATGCCGTCTATCAGGTTGAGGAAGTTCCTTTATAGTCCTACTTTCTTTGTTTGCTTTTAACATGTTTGTTTGTAACATGTTTGTTTTTAGCATTTTATTTGTTAGTTTTTAACATGTTTGTTAAAACATGTTTGTTTTGTTGGGTTTTTTGTTTGTAGTTGGCTTTTAACATGAAAGCTTGCTGGATTTTGTCAAATGGTTTTTTCTGCATTTATTGAGATGGTCATGCATTATTTTCCATTTTTTATTCCATTAATATGGTTATTGCTCTGGTTGATTATGGAATCAATATTTGCAATGCAAATACTACTTGGTCATGGGATATAGTCCTCTTTAGAGGTTCCTGGATTTGATTTACTAGTTTTTGTTGAAGATTTTGATATCTATATTCATAGGGGATATTGACTTGTAGTTTTCTTTTCTTGTCATACTTTTGTCTGGTTTTGCAATCAGGGTAATTCTGACCTCTTAGAATAATTTGGGAGGTGTCCCCTCCTCTTCAAGGATTGGTGGTAAACTTTCTTTAAGTATTTGGTAGTATTCACCAGTTTCGCCATCTGGCCCTGGGCTTTTCTTAAGGAAAATTTTTGAATGCCAATCGAATCTCTCTACTTGTAAGTGTACTCAGATTCTCTATTTTCTCTGGAATCAGTTTCAATAGTTTCTATCTTTCTAGGATTGTGTCTGTTTCATCTAGGTTATGTAATATGTTGACATGTATGCTCATTTCTTATTGCACTGAAACAAATGATCACAACTTCCCTGGCTTAAAATAACACAAATTTAATATCATAGAGCTCCTGAGGTTAGATGTCTGAAATGGATCTCATTGAGCTAAAATTAAGGTGTCAGCAAGGTTGCATACCTTCTGGGCTCCTGGGTGGCTCAGTTGGTTAAGCAGCTGCCTTCAGCTCAGGTCATGATCCCAAGGTCCTGGGATTGAGCCTCACATCCAGCTCCCTGCTCAGGGAGGAGCCTATTCTCCCTTTCCCTCTGGCTCCTGCTCTGCTTACTTGTGCTCTCTATTCCTCTGTCAAATAAATAAATAAAATCTTAAAAAAAAAAAGGCTGCATACCTTCTGACATCTCCAGGGGTATAGTATGTTCCCTTGCTTTTTCCAGCTTTTAAAGGCCACTTGTATTCTTTCAAAGGCAGCAATGTAGTATCTTCAGATCCCGGACTCTAATTCTTCTGCTTCCTTCTTTCTCTTATAAGGATCCTTGAGACTGCACTGGCCCACCCAGATCACCCAAGTTAAGATCCTCCATATTAAGAACCTTAACTTGGTCATATCTTCCAAATCTCATTTGCCAAGTAAGGTAACATATTCATGGGTCACAGAGGCTAAGGCGCTGACATTTTAGGGGGACGGTTATTCTGCCCACCATGTCATTCAAGTGTTCATAGCATTACTTCCCGGTCTTTTTTATTTCTGTAACATTGGTAGTAATGGCCGCCTTTTCATTCTTGATTTAAGTAGTTTGTGTCTTCCCTTTTTTCTTGGTCAGTCTAGCAAAAGATGATCAACTTTGTGAATCTCTTAGGAAACCAACTTCTGGTTTGGTTGATTTCTTTATTGTTTTTCTATTCTTTTTATTGTATTTTCATTTTAATCTTCATTATTTTCTTCCTTTGGCTTGCATTAGGGTTATTTTGCCCTTTCTTTCCCACTTTCTTTAGTTTCTTAAGGTAGGAATTTAGGTTATTGACTTGAAAATTTTCTTCTTTCCTCATGTAAGTGCTCAGAGCTTTACACTTCTCTCTGAGTGTCATTTTAGCCACATCGTGCAAGTGTTAGTAAGTTGGATTTTTATTTTCATACATTTTAAAGTATTTTCTAATTTCCTTTATGATTTCTTCTTCGACCCCATGTTTACTTAGTTCAACATTGTTTAATTTCCACATGCTTATGAATTTCTCAAATTTCTTTCTGAAATTTTATTCCATTGTGGTTGGAGACGATAACTTGTGTGATTTCAGTCCTTTAAGATTTATTGAAGCCTGTCCTATGGCCTTATCAAGGATCTATCCTGGAGAATGTTCTATGTGGACTTGAGAAGAATGGAATCACCCCTTTAAAAGTTCCTCCTCCAGAGGCACCTGGCTGGCTCAGTCGGAAAAGCCTGTGACTTTTGATCTCAGGGTCATGAGTTCAAGCCCCACACTGGGTGTAGAGATTACTTTAATAAATAAAGCTTAAAAAAAAAAAAATAAAGGTCCGATCTCCCAATAAAGTCACATTCTGAGGTACTGGGGTTAGGACTTTTTAGAGGACACAACTCAGCCTGTAACCATGTGTAATTCATCTCATATGCCCATAGCACCTGACACAACGTGTACAAACTTAGGCATATACTGAAAGCGTGTGGGAGATAAGGATCACAGTGTTATGCCTGGCGTCCCTCAGCAGCCAGAGCCTTCAACTGGTGAACGCGGTCTGAAACACAGCATGTCCTGCCTCCATTTTACCACTAGAGGGCAGTGAGTGCCCACAAACGCAGAGCCCAGGACGCTGGTTGGGGGACGGTGGCGGGGGTGGGGGGGCGGAATTCTGAACTGTGTGTGCCCTTATCAAGTGAAGGCCAGGACGTTCTGCGTTCTCTTCCTTCACTGCGTCCTGATGACCCAGCCTCGCAAGGAGGGGCCCGTGCTCCTCTTGTCCTCAGCGAGGGGAGAAAACCATTTGTCCCCAGGCCCCTTCTGTGTAAGATCGCCTTCTGTACACGCATCCTACAGGACCGTCACCACGTCCCAGAGCTGGATTGCAGGGACCTGAGACTCAGGACAGATTCTAGAAGGATTCAGAGAAGTCAGTGAGTTCAAGGGGTGGTATTACTGACTACTAATCTCCAGCAGGAGGGCAGGGAAAGGGACCTCTCTCACTTCTCTTGAACCTCTAGTTCCAACTCCCTGGTGCCCCCAGGCATCCTTCCTCTCTAATCAAGGCTCCTAGGTACCACCTCTCAATAACCCCACTGTCCAAATGGTGGAGCCCTTAACTAGCTGTCTGAGGTACAGTCAAGGGCCAGTGTCCATTGATGACTTGGGGGCTGGGTGGAGTTGCGTCTGATCTCTGTTCCACCCTGAGCTGTCAAAGGAGCACACGCGTCTCATAAGATAAGAGAGCATCTGGCCAATTTTTACTTCCAGGGTCTGGGATTTAAGACCTCCATGGCCCCTTGATCTGGCTGGCCTCTGCCTGGTGAGCCGGTGGGAACACTGGCAGCTTATGGAGCCCCAGCCCAAGTCAGTCCACAAGTCACCTCCTCCTCATTCCCCCAGGCAGGCAAGGGCATGGGGAGCACAAGGAAAACTAAACGGAACCACGGAGCTAAAAAGACCCAGGGTCACTGCCAACTCCCTTCCAAGGGTCAAAAAAAAAAAACCCCAAACCCTAAAATGTTAACACTCATAAAAGCAGGAACTTTTCAAACTTCTAGAAGCACCCCTCCTTCCCCCCATGTTCACGGCAACAATATTCACCACGACCAAAAGGTGGAAGCCACCCAGCTCTCCACCCACAGAAGACTGGGAGTAGTCTCTTCCCACACTGGAACGGTATTTCGCCTTAAATAGAATGCCCAGTGGAAAAAAGACAGTCTCTTCAACAAATGGTGTTGGGAAAATTGGACAGCCTCATGCAGAAGAACGAAACCGGACCATTGCCTTACGCCACACACAAAAATAGACTCAACATGGATGATAGACCTCAATGTGAGACAGGAATCCATCAAAATCCTTGAGGAGGGATGCCTGGGTGGCTCAGTTGGTTGGACGACTGCCTTCGGCTCGGGTCATGGTCCCAGAGTCCTGGGATCGAATCCCACATCCGGCTCCATGGGGAGTCTGCTTCTCCTTCTGACCTTCTCCTCGCTCATGCTCTCTCTCACTGTCTCTCTCTCTTAAATAAATAAAATCTTTTTGTTCTTGAGGAGAACACAGGCAGCAACTCTTGGACCTCAGCCGCAGCAACTTCTTTCTAGAAAGATCACCAAAGGCAAGGGAAGCAAGGGCAAAAAAGGAAGGACATTCTGACACGGGCTTAAAAGGAGGCTGAACCTTGAGGACATTCTGCTCGGCGAAACCAGCCGGACAGAAAAGGACAAATACTGTTGGGTTTCCTCTGTATGAGGTGCCCTAGAGGAGTCAGATTCATGGAGTCAGGAAGTAGGAGGGTGGTTGTCAGGGGCTGGAGGGAGAATAGGGTGTGAGCGCTTTCTGGGACAGAGTTTCAGTTTTGCAAGCTGAAAGAGCTCTGGGGATGGATGGTGCTGAGGATCTCTCGCTGGGAATGTACTTAACGCCACTGAATTGTTTGCTTAAAAATGGTTACAGTGATCAGTTTTGTGTTATGTATTTTTTTTTTTTAACCATAGTCAGAAGACAACTGTATATAGTTGTATACCCCTCTTAAGACGGTGCTCCATCAGAAAGGAACTATGAGATCTAGGGGCTGACCTTTTCCCAATTTGGAAAGTTTCCCAGGTTGGAAAGATGTTCTGCAGGTTGGGGGGAAGCCAAACGATCAGAAGCAGAGGTCCCCAAGATTTATGCACAACCTTGGAGAGACCCCACACCCACCGCACAAGAGTCTTCTCATCTCCAGGCCAGAACCTTCCACAGAGGCGGGGTGAAGACTGGTCTGGAGCCCAACTGGGGTGTGCTCCTTGCTGCCATGGTGCTCATGTGCCTTCCTTCCACAGGTTAGGCTCCCTGGCCCTCTGCCCCTCTCAGCCTAGCCCCTGCTTTGCTCCTCTTCCACCAAAGGCTCTACAGCTGACATGGGCTAGAATCCTGGCCAAACACGAAACCCCAGCCCAAAGCACGTCATGCCTTCCAGGCCTGTCCCACTTCTGAGCAGAGGCAAAGTTTGGAGCAAAGTGGAACAGGAGGTGAGTCTGGGAGATAGAGGGAGCTAGGCCCTGTTTGCAGAGCCCACACTTTGCAAATGCCTCTCCCAGGGGACTGTGTATACCTCTGGAGCCACAACAGGTTTGTACATCCCCATCCCAGGGCTTTCTGGCTGGGCCCATGGTCTCCTAAGTGCCCCACGGAGAGCGATCAAGATGGCCACAGACTTGTGTCTTTATTTTCACTGACCTCGAACTAAGATTTAGCAGTTCTTCCATCTATGAATGTGGGTCACTGATGACCACTTTCAGGGGTTCTATAGGGCTCACCAAGTTACCTAAGGAGTTTTTCCCCCACCCCACCCCTGCTGCCAAAAAGATTAAGAACTGCTTTGTCCTATATCATTTATAGGGAGCAGGGAAGCTGGAAAAGGAATGATCCTCCCAGGAGCCCGGACTGGGAGGTCAGCTGTGTGCACACGCCCGCGGTGACATTTAGTAGGATGGCAAACCCCAGGGAGGGGGATCCTGCATGCCAGGTGGGATAGTGTCCCAGGTTGGAAAGCCCCCTCCTCCTATACTCCTGGCTTAGACCACGGGGCCAGGACAAGGTGGCAGGAATGGGAACGAATGCGAGGGCTCCACTGTCTTGAGTTTGTGGGCAAGGGCCATGTGCCAGGCATGGGAGAAGGAGGTGACCCTCAGCCAAGGAAACTGCTGCTGGTTTTTCTGGAACCCCAGTGGCTGCACGGAGCTTCCCTCTGAGACTCTCAGCCCTGGCCCACTTGCCAGGAGGAGAGCCGGGGGGTAAAGAAACAGGTGAGCAGGGAAGAGATGTGGCCCCTTCTGGGGCCGGTTCTCCTGGACAGCCCCAGAAGGTCACGGCCAGATCCCAGGGTGCTCGCACCCCAGCAGGGTCCTAGAGGGTACAAGCCCCTACGTGCACTGTATCTTTAGAAGGAAAATAGAAGCGGCTGTCAGACCAAAACCATCCCTCCTGGACCCTGCTCCACTGCCCCCCAGTGTCACCTGGACTGGGGAAAACAGGAAAAGCAGCCACACCCTTGTTGGGAGGTGCTTCCGCCAAGCCCAGGCCAGTGGGTGTGACATTCAGGCTCTCAGATACTAGATCAGGAGGCTGTGTGCCACGGGGGTGCGCCAGGGCCTCAGGAACGCTGCCTGGGGACCCTCCTCACATACCTGGGAGCCTGCTGGCACCCATCTGTGTGACTGGGAGGGGGTGCGTGGGCAACCCCATGGGCACTTGCTGCTGCCTTGTTTGACCTCAGGCAGTCAACCTGCTGTCTCTACTTTACAGGTGTATCTGTATCTGGTGTTCTAGGCACGAGAAGCCTGGAATGAGCCATATGGAGAAAATATATGTTAGATGAGCCTCATTCAAGCTTAAGTTAGCCCTCATGGCTGTGAATTGAATGTCAAAGAATTAACAATATATATTCGATATAGTGTCTTTAACACAAATGTTATTTATGTTATATATTGATGGTGAATGGAATGTTGTGACCAGAGGCTCATAGGGAGCTGTGCTTTCCCTGGGAGCAGTGTTTCAGTATTTGCAGGTTAAAGGTTTGGATAAGCAAGCACCGTGGCCTCACTCCCCCAAGTACAGCACTCCGCTCAGCGCTCCCAGACCCCCCAACTCCCAGGAGCCCCAAGTGACAGGGGTGATGCCGCAGCAGGCCTGTGCCCCAGCTCACCAGCTGAGGAGGATGGGAAAATCCCATTATAACAAAAGGCAATCTCGTTTTAACAAAAGCAGAGCATCACTGACAACCATGACCCCTACAAACATTTTCATGGGATCAGTGCTCCTTCTAGATGAATTTAACTTTCCACACGGTTTGGAGAGCATGTTAGAGTTGACCCTGGGACAGGTGGTGGGTGGGGCTGCCAAGAGCTATCTCAGGAGGTCTGGGGGTGAGGCGCACACACAGGGTCAGACTGAGGGGGGTCAGGCAGACCCAGGAGGGGATTTTCTGGCTCCCTGTCAGTGGAGGGCTGGGCACTCCTGGATGACCCATTTCTGGGCAGTTACAGAGGGATTTAAATGCGGAGACCCCAAATTCTTCATCTAGGCATCTGTTTCTGATGTCACTATCCTCCAATTCAGAATCAGATCTTCCGAGGCTTCCACAAGCAGGAGAGGAGGCCCCCTCCACGAGCCCTGCAAATAAACGCCAGGGTGAAGGGCTTGGGATTGGTCCCTGCTCCCTCCAGTTAACTGGATAGCTCCATCTAGGAGCTACTGAGGTAGAAAGGGGACCCCACACCTCCTGACTCCCATCCCCTTTCCTTGCCTAAATCTCTCCACTGTTGAACTTCACCTAATTCCCACCCATTTTACTGTCCTCTTGCCCATGAAAGCATTTCAGCTGTATGGGTGAGGCTCTTGGTCCCCTTTTTCCATCTTGACATTCAAGGTCAGTGCCCCAAGCCCGCGATGCTCTGTGATTTCTGCCTCTGGTTGCTTGTTTCTATACAATAAATGCCTTCTCATGACCAGATGCACAGGGCAGCCCAGGTGCTCACACTCAGCAAGCCGGACCTCGCAGAACCCCACCCCAAGGCACCCACAAGTGCAAAGATGCCAGGCTGGGAAATGCCTAACGAACTTCGTTCTCAGAGACGCTGCCATCCTGCCAACAACCCTCCTGCCCTGGCGGCAACCCCCCGGCCCCCCCCGCCGAGCTGGTTCCAGGGCCACTCAAGGCCATTTGCAGCATGAAAGGGTGGTGATGGGACCACACACCATTACCCTTGGGGACCCCAGGGCCTGGCCGAGGTGGGCAGCCCAGGGGCGGGGAACAAGTACATGAAACAAGAACGGCATTGAACTCGACACAGATCTCGGTGATAAAAAGGCAGCTGGAACAATGGGGGGAAAACCAGAACCAGGGGGTACAAGAAAAATCTATCAGGGCTCTTAACCCAGCGTTTTCCTGAAGGGAAAAAAGAAAAGCAACGAAAACAAACTCAAGTTCACAGTGGCAACAATGAAACAATCTCACTTCTCTTCCAGCTCCATTTTATTGGCCTCCAGAGGTTCTGTGTTGCTACAGATTAGCCTTCCCCTGGGAAATGAGAAAACCAAGAAGAAACAGCAAATATTAGTTCTCCTCTCATGAAGTCATTCTTTTGAGCAGGTTTCCTCAAGTGTTCTGTGTGGCACAGCGCGTGAGACTGGCCCAGGCCCTCTCCACTCAAGTGGGGGAAAAGGCTTGAAACGTATCTTTGAATTCCAGCAAGACAAAACAGGAACGGCCCCAAGCCGCGCTTCCTTCTGAGGCATTGCATGAGCTCCTGGGGCCCAGTCTAAAGAATGGACCCCAGAGCGCCCGCCCCGGACGAGCCACCGCTCCCCAGCACTATCTCCCAGGAGCGGAGGGTCCAGCTGGGTCAGCAGGACAAATGCTGATTCTTACCCCTGATTAGTAATTGTGCGCGAGAGATGTTTTCAGCTGAAATAATATACAAGAGTTTCCCTAGAGAAAATATACACGCTCGTTTTTTGGAACCACTTAACACAACCCGGTAGCAAGCAAACGTACATTTGGAACAACATAACACGTTTCTTGACTTGGAAGAACTGCCTGGTACAAATTGATGTCATCACAATAGAGATTAATGTGCCCGTTTTATTAGCCTCCCAGACCGCAGGTGAATGGTGAGCTATTGTTATTCAACTGGTTGATATTATTTTTGCATAAATCAAGGTAACGCCTAACAACGTCTTAAGTCTTTAAATCAACCCGCCTTTTCCTATTTGGAACATGAAGTTGGGCTCTTGCCAAGGGCGCCGGGAAACAGAGGGCTGAAAGTGGCATTTCAATAAGGAACATACCCATTCACGACAGGATGCTGGGCTCACGGCCACTTGCCAATATTACAAGCAAGTCTTGGGAGAATTTCACATTCACACTGACAGTGGTCTACAACTGCTAGAGGTCATCATTGACTCATGCAATTATATTAGGAGCAAGCAGGGGTTGTGGGTGGGTATACTAGCTTGCAGGGGCTGCCGGAATGAAGTACCACAGGCTGCCTGGCTTGAACAACAGAAACATATTTGACTCATGTCTGGAGGCTGGAAGCCCCAGATCATGATGGCGGCAGGCTGGTTTCTCAGGAGGCCTCTCTCCTTGGCTTGTAATGGCCATCACTCTCCTGTGTCCCCTCACAATGGTCTTTCCTCTGCGTCTGTGTCCTAATCTTTTAGGAGGACCCCAGTCAGAATGAATTTGGGCCCACCCCTATGATCTTATTTTAACTTAACCCCATCTTTGAAGACCCATGTCCAAATACAGTCACGTTATGAGGCATTGGGTGTTACATATCAACACAAGGGTTTGGGGGAGGGAAGCACAATTCACTTCATAGGAAGGGGACACCGAAGAAATTGGCCATCTTTTTGCTGTCGTAGAAGGGAATGGAAAGGAAGAAAGGAATAGATAAGACCCAGTTCCCTGCTGTGGTTTCCACCAAGGCTCAGTTGGCATGGCCAGGCTTGGATGAACAGATGAGGGGGAGCACTGGGGAGGGAGGTCTGCCTTCCAGACCCCCACAGAGGCCCTCTAACGCCAGCCAAATGAGCTAGACATGGGCTGTTTATGGTTTATGTTTGCGGTATTTTCGCAGAGACAGAAGAGGGGGCTGGAGCGGTGAGGCCAGCCCCACGTGTGGCAGGGGAGGGGGTTGGCTTGCTGTAACATGCAAAGACAGCAACATGTTCTCCCCAACCCCCAGCTTCTCAGAGCTCCTGGCCCAGGACCCAGAACAGAGCGGGAGCTCCAAATGCCCTTTGATAACTGAACTGAGATGGTCGGCAACCTCTGGAGACATTTTCTCATACTAGTCCAAATTTTCTGTCTTCATCTTTCTGCATTGCCTACATGGATCCCAAAGAAAGACATCTAGGACCGGCTGCCAACCCCAGCCTTCTTTGAGTGAGGGTATCTGCTTGGGAAAATCTCAGGAACAACACTGATTCTGCCAAGAAGAACTTTCATGAATTCCAAGTCTAGGAGCTTCAGGCTGGAAGGAAATCAAGAAAAGTCGATCAAATATGATCAGAGAATACCCCAGCTTGACAATGCATCCCAGAAATAAGAGAATCTCTAGGATTTGGGGTCCACACAGGCATATCGTTAACGAAAACCAAGGCATGCAGGACCACATCAAACTTCAAAACTTTTGTTCACTAAAGGATGCATTCAACACAGTGAAAAGGAGTAAGAGAAAACATTTACAAATATGTAATAAGGGGTTAATATCCAGACTATATTAAGAACTCCTACAACTTGGGGTGCCTGCGTGGCTCAGTTGTTAAGTGTCTGTCTTCAGCTCAGGTCATGAGCCCAGGGTCCTGGGATCAAGCCCTGCATCGGACTCCCTGCTCAGCAGGAAGCCTGCTTCTCCTTCTCCCACTCCTGCTTGTGTTCCCTCTCTGTCTCTCTC
This sequence comes from Mustela putorius furo, assembly GCF_011764305.1. Classification (NCBI taxonomy): domain Eukaryota; kingdom Metazoa; phylum Chordata; class Mammalia; order Carnivora; family Mustelidae; genus Mustela; species Mustela putorius. Next base: position 4,385,878 of record NW_025422010.1, on the reverse strand, counting down.
TCTGTCAAAAAGAATTCCTACAACTCAACGACAAAAAAATCAAATAGCCCAGTTAAAAAATAGGTAAAGCAACAGTTGCACTACTGGGCATTTACCCAAAGATACAGATATCGTGAAAAGAAGGGCCATATGCACCCCAGTGTTCATAGCAGCAATGGCCACAAGAGCCAAACTGTGGAAGGAGACGAGATGCCCTTCAACAGATGAATGCATAAAGATATGGTTCATATGTACAATAGAATACTATGCCTCCATCAGAAAGGATGAATACCCAACTTTTGTGTCAACATGGATGGGACTGGAGGAGATTATGCTGAGTGAAATAAGTCAAACAGAGAGAGTCAATTACTATATGGTTTCACTTATATGTGGAACACATCGTATAGAAAGGAGGACGTTAGGAGAAGGAAGGAAAAAATGGAGGGGAAATCGGAGTGGGAGACTGAACCATGAGAGGCTCTTGACTCTGGGAAACAAACTGAGTGTTTTAGAAGGGGGGGATGGGTTGGCCCGGTGATGGGTATTAAGGAGGGCACGTACTGCATGGAGCACTGGGAGTCATACGCAAACAATGAATCATGGAACACTATATCAAAAACCAATGATGTACTGTGTGGGGACTAACATAACATAATAAATAAATAAATAATAAAGATAGAGATGACACGAAAGGGGAAAGGATGCTCCCCATTTTCTCCAAATTTCCAGCTTAAAAAAGTTAAAAAACAAAAAAGGGGTAAAGGACTTGAATAGACATTACTCTAAAGATGATATGCAAATGACCAGCAGACGCATGAAGAGACGCTCAGCATCACTAACCTTCAGAGAAGTGCGAATCAAAATGACAAGGAGGCTTTGCAATACCCATTAGGATGGCTTCCATGAAAAACCAGAAAATAACAAGTGTTAGCAAACATAGGGAGAAATTGGGACTTTTGTGCGTCACTGGTGGGAACGCAAATCAGTGTAGTTGCTATAGAAAACGGTATGAAGTTTCCTAAAAATACAAAAAATAGAACTAGTGTCTGGTCCAGCAATCCTACTTCTGGTTATACCCCCCAAAAAACTGGAAGCACAGTCTTCAAGAGATATTTGTACACTCACTTTCATAGTGGCATTTTCCCATAATAGCCAAGAAGTGGAATCAGTCCAAGCCTCCAGATATAGGTGAATAGATGAGAAAACTAAAGGGAATCCCTGCAATGGAACAGTATTTGCCTTAAAAAGGCAGAAAACTGTGGCACATGCTCCAGCATGGGTGACCCTGGACAAAAACGTCAGGCTCAGTGAAATAAGCCAGTCATAAAAGGACACACGCTCTGTGATTTCCTCCCCAGCCGCGGGTCGGTCATCCAGGATGTGGCTCGGGCGAGCTCTCGACCAAGGTAGGCTAACACCGCCCCTGACACATGGAAGGATGCTTCTGGGGCAGCGGAGGGAGGAGACGTGTGGTTTGCACCCTCTGCCTATCTCAGCACAGAGAGCAGGGAAGAGAAAAGAAGTCAACAGTAATAAGAAATTGCGTTTCAAAAAAGTAAGAAAAAGAAATTTTGCTTAAGCCAACAGCTAGGTAAACTGCAAGGATTAACTTTCTGGGATGAACACACACCCTCTCGTCTTGTTAAATGATATTGTCCGACTCAGACCAGAGTGCAAAGAGACAGCAAGAGGGACACGATTGTTTAGAATTTAGAGCCTGGATGCCTTTCTGTTATCCATACTGTGGCCACGAGGCTGGCAAACTGGCTTAGGCTGTAACTGGAGGTGCAGGGGGAAACCCTACTACCCTACAATATTTTCCCTTATGAGAGGGGAAAGGTATCATGAAAATAATTGTAAGAAATACAGCAAAGGAGCAATAAAAAGTATGCCTGTTTATTTTAGATCCAGATTTTGAAAATTTTATTTTTTTCCTGGGAAACCGTCCATTTCAATGAAATGCTCAAATATAACAGCAGAGGGGCGCCTGGTGGTGGAGTCAGTTAAGCATCAGACTCTGGTTTCGGCTCAGGCGGTGATCTCAGGGTCATGGGATCGAGGCTGGCTTTGGGCTCTGAGCTAGGGGCAGAGTCTGCTTGAGATTTTCTCTCCCTGGCCCTCCCATTCATGCCCTCTCTCTCTAAAATAAATAAATAAGTATCTTTAAAAAATTTATTAGCATATAGTTGGGCATCGCATCCTCTTATTATTTTAAATTTTCTGTGTATCATGCCTGCCACTGCCCCCTACTTCTCAACATGGCGGTGAAGATCCTAGGTCACGTCAAATGTCAGCGAGAAGGTGTGAGTGTCAGAAAGGGACAAGCAGGTGGACTTGCGTGGCAGGTCATGACTGAGTGATTGTCAAGGGAGCAAAAGAGCTGCATGATCGGTACTGAAAACTCAGCCTCCTCTATACCCACTAGCACAACGATTAGGAAATGTGGTTTTAAAAACTATCCTTTACATAGCAACACATTTAAATGGTACTTAAGGATAAATCTAATAAATTCAAGGCCTTTACAAATAAAATAATAAAATTTCAGGGCACCTGGGTGGCTTAGTTGGTTAAGCATTTGTCTTTGGCTCAGATCATGATCCCACGGTCCTGGGATCGAGCCCCAGGTCTTGGGCTCCCTGCTCAGTGGGGAGCCTGCTTCTCCCTTTCCCTCTGCCCCTCTGCCCTGCTCATGTTCTCTCTCTCTCTCTCAAATAAATAAATAAAATATTTTTTAAAAATCAAATTAAAAATTTAAAAAGTCCTAAAACTTCACTGGAAGCATAGATTCCCTAATAATATTAAAAAATAATAAGACTCAATATTATAATCATGTCTGTTCTGCAGAAATTACTTCTAATTTAGAAGCAACTGCCATCAAAACCCTGATAAGATTTTCACTGGAATCTCATAGGCTGATTCCAAAATGTGTGGTAAGAGAGCAAATTGCCCAGAAGAACCTTGCCTAATTCTGAAGAGCAAGGCGGGGGCCCCCACCTCTGGTTATAAAGATGAATCAGAAAGCTGAACCAGCTGAAGGCTTTCCTGGATTAGGAGAGAAGAGCTGAGAACAGAGTCTAGGACCAGACCTGGGGAAATGTAGAGATATGACGGATGGCCACGAGGCATCACCCTGTGCAGGGGAGGGATGCGGTTTCAATTCATGTTCTGGGGCAGTGGGTTATCCACATGAAGAAAAAAATAGAACTGAATCTCTACCTCACACCTAAAGATAAAACACCTAAAGATAAAACCTTACACTCTGAAGAGTGATGAATCACAGACCTGAACCCCTGAAACAAATAATACATTATATGTTATTAAAAAAAAAAAAACTTACACCCTGCAGAATGAAATCCAGAAAGCAATCTTTATGACCCGGAGTATGGAATAGAACCTCTTTTCTTTTCTTTAAAAGATTTATTTACTTATTTATTTGGGGGAGAGAGAGAGGAAGAGAGGGAAAAACTTTAGCAGACTCTGGAGGACTCGATCTCATGACCCTGAAATCATGATCTGAGCCCAAACCAAGAGTCAGATGCTTAACTGGCTGTGCACCAGGCACCCCTGGAGTAAAACTTCTGAATTCAAACACTAGAAGTACGAAGAAGGCTGATAAAGAGGTCTATACTCAAATTTAAAGTTCCCTAAATTAAACGACACTACAAAGTAATAAGATTAGCCACAGATGGGGAGAAAATATTTGCAGGGGGGCAGAGCCCACAACCCATTAGGATCTGGCAGAGCCAAAGGATCCTTACAAATGAGTCAGTAAAAGACCAATAACCCAACAGGAAAAAGGGAGAGTGTGAAGCAGCATTCCATCATCTGGAAACAGATTAGCCCATAAATGCAGGGAAAAGGTATCGCTCACACCAGAGTGTGGGAGGTGACCTGGAGCAGCTTCCATGGCATCCGGCAGGATGGAAGACATCCATACTGTACATCATGGCAAGTCTCTCTTTCTTTTTATTTCATTTCTTATTTTTTTCTCCAAGTTTTTCCTTAAATTCCAGCTATTTAACATATAGTGCAATATTCGTTTCAGGTGTAGAATTTAGTGATTCATCACTTACATACAACACTGGGTGGTCAACACAAGTGCCCTCCTTAATACCCATCACCTGTTTAATCCATCCCCCACCTTCCCCCCAGCAACCCTCAGACCCTGAGGACTGGAGATATTCCAGCCAGCACCTGGGACAGCACCTGGCACACAGGTGGAAGCCAGTCCTGCTGCATCTCCTGGGGTAACGCTGAGGGGCGGGGAGCCTAGCCTCACGCCCTAGCATCTTCCCTATCTCTACCTGGCTGCCAGTTTTTGAAGTTGGAGAGCTACTGTCTGATTCTGTTAGCGGCTGCTGCTGAATTTTTGGAAAGTTCATTTTACTAGTTTTTATTCATTTTATTAGATATTAGGAAAGAGATTCTATACACTTGACTGTTGAACAATAAAGGGCTAAGGGCGCCACTTCCCTCCCCAAAGTTGAAAATTCATGTGTAACTCTTGACTCCTTGAGAACACCTACTACTAGCTTACGGCCAACTGGAAACCGATAACATAAATAGTCGATTAGCACACATTTTGTGTTATATCCCTAATGTTTTCAGTATCCCTAGGCTATGAGATTTGTCTGCAAGTTTTCTCAAATTATCGAAAACCTCTGAAAAATTTTCCAACATATATACTGAAAAACTTAAGGGGACCTGGGCTATTCAAACATGTGTAGTTCAAGTCACTGGACTTCCCTCCACCACCCTAACTGGAAAGTCTTTTTCCCCCTTGATGTATGGGTAATGCATACCCTTCTCCCTCTGCCTGGCAAGCACCTCCTTCCTTCAAATGTTAAGTGGTGTCACCTCCCCCCCCCCAGCTTCTGGGGTGCCTATCTGGACTCTTGTGTGTGTGTGTGTGTGTGCTCACCTCACGGGACACTTGACATCAGCAGGGTGGGGGCCCCCCGAGAAACATCTGTGTAGTTCAGAAGGGGTTTGACACGGGGCTGGGTGGATCCGAGGAGGAGCCTCAAGGGGTGGAGGGTGCCCCAGCACAAGGAAGCACCCCAGTCCCCTCAACCAGAGACTGTTGCCTGGTTTCTCCTATGACACCATTGCCAGGAATGATTTCACATAAAGAAAGGGTTTTACTATCAAATATCAAAACAAACCAAAGTTCCTGGTTCACTGCCTTTTTTCCTCTTGTTGGACAATGAGTGAAAAACAAAAAACAAAAAACAAAAGTATCAATATCACCCAGAAACACAGATCTCAAATCTTCCAGCTTGCCAGCCTAAATTGACCATTCGGCCCCCTGTGAAGCTGAGTGTGGAATTGAAGATGTGTTAAGGACCAGAAGTGGGGGGTTCTGCTAGCGGTAGTGGGGGGAGGGCCCCCACACTCTGATCTTTGCCAAAATGCTAGTGTCCACTGTATCCACGAGTCCCTCCTGTTACCCTAGCTTTATAAGAGTTCTGGGGTCGCCAACGATGTACTCAGAAGCACGCAGGTAACGGGGAACAGCCCCTGAATGCATTGACCTAGTCAGCAATGGCTGGGCCGTGCTCCTGTCCCCACAAAGGCCCCAGGGCCATGGCAGACCACCATGGTGCACAAAGGGAGGGGCAGGGAGGCAACGACCGAAGAAGTACACGCTGGCTCCTGGCAGCTGATTTTTGAAGAGAGCACTGCTCTGTTTATTTTATTCCATTTTATCTTATTTTTAAAAAATTTTTATTTATTTGACAGAGAGAGATCACAAGTAGGCAGAGCAGCAGGCAGAGAGAGCGGGGGAAGCAGGCTTCCTGCTGAGCAGAAAGCCCGATTCGGGGTTGGATCCCAGGACCCTGAGATCATGACCTGAGCTGAAGGCAGAGGCTTTAACCCACTGAGCCACCCAGGAACCCCTTATCTTATTTTTTTTTTAAAGATTTAAACATTCATGCAAGAAGAAAAGGGTTCCTGAGATAGATTGTACAACAATGCAAGTATCCCACTGGGTATTTACCCTAAGGATACAAACGTAGTGATCTGAATGTTTATAGCAGCAAAGTCCACAATAGCCAAACTATGGAAAGAGTCTAGATATTCATCAACAGATGAATGGATAAAGAAGATGTGGTGTGTATATATATATATATATATATATATATATATATATATACACAATGGAATACTATGCAGCCATCAAAAAACCTGGAATCTTGCCATTTGCGACAATGTGGATGGAACTAGAGGGTATTATGCTGAGCAAAATAAGTCAATCAGAGAAAGACAATTATCGTATGATCTCTCTGATATGAGGGATTTGAGAGGCAGGGGGAGGGTCGTGGGGGGTAGGGACAGAAAAAGATGAAACAAGATGGGATTGGGAAGGAGACAAACTATAAGAGATTCTTAATCTCAGGAAACAGACTGAGGGTTGCTGGAGGGGAGGGGGGTGGGAGGGTTGGGGTGGCTGGGGGATGGACATTGGGGAGTGTACGTGCTGTGGTGAGCGCTGTGAATTGTGTAAGACTGATGATTCACAGACCTGTACCCCTGAAGCAAATAATACATTATATGTTAATTAAAAAAACAAAAAACAAACCAAAAAAATGCAAGTATCCTTAGTGCTGCTGAATTTTACACTTCAAAATGGTTAAGATGATAGATTTCGTGTTGTGTGGATTTCACCACAATTAGACAGAGGAAAGGGGGTGGGAGAAGCTCAAGATTTAAAGCGGAGCTCTGCAAATCCACGGTTTTCTGGATTCCACCCAATTTTCATGTGCTTTAGCATACATTGGTTTACTGACCTTCGCTTTGGAAATGGGATCTTTGAGGAATGCACGAAGTGGTCGCTAGCCACCAACTGGGGCCATGAGGTGACCACAGAGCCAGGCTGAGAGGCGCCTATGTACAGAGGGGACGTGGATGTGCGTTTGACGGGGTAAAAGGGGCAGTGTGTCCCTGTGAAGCCGGCAAGTGCAAACAAATTTCACTAACAAGTCCCGCTGCCGCCTTGGATCTTGGCACCATGTAGACACTGTGTGTCTGGCAGCCCCCCACCCCACCCCCAGCTTGCTGTCCCAGTGCTGTCCCTGAGCTGTCCCTGAGCTGGCCGGTGACTGTGCAGAGAGGTCTGCCGGCCCAACGCTTCCTCCCGCATCAGCCTGGAGATGGCTGCGTCCTGAGCCCCAAGACTCCGACACCTCCGTTCCTTAGGTGTGACTCCTGTGTCCCTCCCAGAGACTTTCCCTGACCACCCCCAATCTGAATGCGCCCCTGTCACCATACTTGCATTGTTATTTAGAAAACGTGCTCTCTCACCCCCATTTCTGTCCTGCTCAGTTCCGTGGCACAAGCGCCTGCCAGAAACAATATCTTGTTGAAAAATCCACGAAAACTCAAAGTTCTGAAAGAGCAAAAGGCTTTTCACGGTCACTCGGCAAACCCATGGTGAAACCCGCTCCCCCCAGCTAGTGGGCTGGACTCACGGGATGGCAGCCTTTCAGGAACCTACTTCTCATAAAGACTGCACCGTTTTGAAATGGAACATATTTGGGGAAAAGCTATTGTAAGCATTGCTGACATGCTGTGGGCTCAGGGTCCCAGCCCTGTCTTCGGGAACCTTCCCCTCCCCCTCCCCAGCCCTGCCGGGAAGCACCTGGGCTGACATCACTCTCCTGTCATCCAGCAGAGGACAGGGCATCCTGTGCTGAGTCCTCCAAAAGCAAACACAGCTTTGCTCCGGGAGAGGCCAGGAGCGGGACGCTGCCTTATGCTGAAGGAAACTTTGCAAGCTGCAAACAAAGACCCTCTCCTGGTTCCTGATGGCACCATGGCATCTTCTTCCCCAGTAGGGAGAGCCACTCTGACCTCACCAGGCACAGGAAGGCGTATTTGGGTCAACAAAATGCCCCACAGTCCCCAGTGTGTGAGTCCAGCTACATCAAGCCCAAAGAGGGGCACAACCCTTCCATGGCGATGGCTCTCTGTGGGCGGGGCGGGAGGGGCAGACGGGAAAGGTGGAGAGGGAATTTTCCAGAGTGCTGGAAATGTGCTGTCTCTTGATGGGATGTGGGTTTCACGAGGGTGTTCACCTGCTCAGGCTCCTCTAATGAGAAACAAGATCGCATTTCATTGGAGAAAATTATGCCTTGTTGAAAAACAAAACAAAACAAATCTACCCCACACCCGTTAGGACGGCTACCAAAAAAAAAAAAAAAAAAAAAAAAATACTGCAACAACAGAAATAGCAAGTATTGGGGAGGGTTTGGAGAAAGCGTTACCCTGGAGGACTGTTGGGGGGGATGTGAAATGGTGCAGCTTCTGTGGAAAACAGTATGGAGCATCCTCAGAAATTAAAAATAGAGCTACCCTAGGAGCCAGTAATCATTGTGCTTGATGTAAACCCCAAAGAATTGAAAGCAGGGTCTCCAAGAGCTATTTGCATGCCCATGTTTATAGCATCGTTATTCACAATAGCCAAGAGGAGGAAGTGACCCAAGCGCGCATCAATGGACGAATGAAGAAGCAACATGTGGCTATATGACCAGCAAGATGTACATATGATGACATATTATTCAGCCTTAAAAGGGAAGGCTCTGTACACGGGCCTGAGCTGCCTGCCAGGGGCCTGCAGCAGAGCCCCGTCCTCTCAGTGAAGGACAGGTGACCCCTGATTGGTCTCCGGCCCCACGCAGCCAGAGGTAGGGACGCATGGGCCCTGCTCTGTCTCTGAGAATCACACGGGTTGACTCTCCATGCACTTTCCTTTCCGATTAGGAGCTAGAGGTTTGAGCTGACCATGTGAAATGCTACTACCAACTCAACTGCTATCATCACAGGAAGGAGGACTCTGCCTGGGCTTGGAACACTTTGGAAAAGGCCAGAGAGGAAATATTTTTGGCTCTTCAGGCCACACAGTCCCTAATCAGACTGCGAAAGCAGTCACAGACAATTCCTAAACAAATGTGTGACTGTGTTTATTAAGCTTCATTGTGGACACGGATGTTGCAATTTCATATAATTTGCAGGGGTTGTGAGATCTCCTTCTAATTTTTTCCAACCGTTTAACAATGTGGTGACCATTTTGAGCTCCTGAACCACTGGAGAGTGGGCGGGTGGAGGGGCAAGAGGGGGTGGGCTTCAGCGGGTAGGTGTCCTGCAGGTGGCCCTCATCAGCTGAGGGCAAAATATGAAGTCACAATGACATCAGTTGCAGAGGAAGCAGACTGGGTAAACACAGAGACAACAGGGCCAGGGGGTCAAAGCCCACGCACGCTGTGGCCTGGACTTGTGCCCAGAGCTGACGTTGTCACTCAGTCACTCAGAGAGTCAGCTGCTCTGACCCCGCCCAAGATCTTCAGAATCACCCTTTCCCTTTCCCGAAGCTGTTTGCAAAACACACGTACTGATTCGTGTCCCTGAAGGCCTGCAGTGGACCTTTGCACTAGAAAGTTAAGCCAGAAATGACATAGGCTAGTCACTCTCTCCCAGGAGGGGAAGCTGCTCTGAGCACACACTCTGGGCCTTGATGCAGCTGGCATCCCAGCCCTGATGACACAGTGGGAACGAAGGCCTAGAGAGACTCCTGCACCATCCTCCGACCGGGGCTTGAGGAGCATGGACGCTTCTGGTCTGGAAGAAACACACCCTTCGATTAGATTTAATCTAATCTGGGATTTTAATTTTCATTAGATTTAATTTCTCTATGCCTGTTTTCTTGGATACAAAATGCCAGTGAAATATCTACAGCCCTCGTGGGTCGTTGTGGGGATCGGGACTAACACAGAAAAAAAATAAAACCCCAGTCCAGCCTCAGAGAGCCTCTCCCTCTCCTTCACCCTGCAGTCAAGGATGTGGGTTAATGAAACTGCTTCCTGTTGCATCTGTTCAGTAAAGACGAGACCAAAGGCAGCTGAAGGACTAGAACTGCATGCAGTGGGTTTAGGACGGTGCCTGGCGATGCCTGTGCTCTGCACAGGTTGGCTGTGACCACTATAAACATGATTAATGGGGCTCCTGTCTGGCTCAGTCGGTTAACGGCCTGCCTTTGGCTCAGGTCATGATCTTGGGGTTCTGGGATCAAGCCCTGTGTTGGGCTCCCCTCCCAGCAGGGAGTCTGCTTGTCCCTCTCCTTCTGCTGTGCCCCCTGCTTGTGCTCTCCCTCTCAAAAAAAAAAAAAAAAAACTTTAAAAAGAAAAAGATGACAGACGTCTGACAGAACCCCTTCTTTACAACGAGAACAGTTGTGCCCAGTGCTCTCAGCTCTGCCCAGGGCCAGCCCACACCAGGAGTAGTTTGGGGCCAGGACATGCATGCCTGCAGAGAGGACACCTTGGCTGTAGTTCCTGGGTGCCTGGGTAGCTGGGTAGGGGGAAGCATGGAATCAGGGAGTTCATGTGTAAGGGGGCAGCGGTTCTGATGGGGAGGGTGCAAAACGAGATGGCTGGTGGGGATGGCTGCGCGGCTATGTGAATGTGCTTAATGCCACTGAATTGTGCCTTTAGAGATGGTGAACATGGTCAGTTTTAGGTTACGTATATTTTACCACAATAAAAAACAAGAAGGAAAATCAACTTGGGAGGAAAAAAAAAAAATACCGTCTGGGAGCATTTCCAAGGTTATGCTTAGTTTTTCTTCCTAAGCCAGGAAACATGTAACTTGGCGTTTGATTTATTCTGTTCCCATCTTATCAGCACTTCCAAAGAAGTGAAAAACGGAATTGGAGCGTTCACAGCCTCTCAGTGAAGACAGGCAAGAGATTAAAGTGCCCAGCGCCCATCGCAGCCTGCCAAGCTGCTTCCTGTCAGGACTGCCCCTGCCCGGTCCTGGGAGCAGGACAGGGCCAGCCCCTTAGGTCCCTGATCAGAGCACTGGGCTTGCAACTTTCACCCGGAGTCCTCATGGCCTCCCTCCAGTGCACGTTAGTTTAGATGGCAACCCCCCTCCCCGCCTCGAAAGATGCTGTCTAAGCCTTGCTCCCGAGTGGCGTGTGACCCACATATTTTGCTGAGCCTGCACATCCGGGAGCTCTTGGTGGGAGGCCCATCGATGGCTACCCCAGACCGTGATGCTGGGCTGGGCAAGACCTGTGTGTGCGCTGTACCGCCAGCACTGATTAGCATCTGTCTGGCCCTGAGTGACCCCACCCCCAGACTCTCACCCATGCTCCTCCCAGCAGGAGAGAAGAGCTTCTCACACAGAGGCCACCCAGCACTGTGATGGCCATGTGCCTGGCCTGGCCCATCACGCCAACCAGCAGCAGAATGTACAAATGGCCGTGATTGTCCAGAGCAGAGGGGACAGCAACACAGACTGGACAGGGAGGCTGAGCAGCCCCAACAGAGCCTTGGCGAACTGTTGTTTTGTTTTGTTTTGTTTTAATTAACATGTAATGTATTATTTGTTTCAGCGGTACAGGTCTGTGATTCATCAGTCTTATACAATTCACAGCCTTCACCATAGCACATACCCTCCCCAGTGTCCATCCCCTGGCTACCCCATCCCTCTCACCCCCCTCCACTCCAGCAACCCTCAGTTTATTTCCTGAGATTAAGTCTCTTATGGTTTGTCTCCCTCTCTGGTTCTGTCTTATTTATTTTCCCCTCCCTTCCCCTATGATCCTCAGTCTTGTTTCTCAAATTCCTCATATCAGTGAGATCATAGGATAATTGCCTTTCTCTGATTGACTTATTTTGCTTAGCATAATACCATCTAGTTCCATCCATGCCATTGCAATGGCAAGATTTTGGGGTTTTTTGATGGCTGTGTAATATTCCATTGTATATATACACCACATCTTCTTTATGCATTCATCTCTCAGTGAACATCTGTGCTCTTTCCATGGTTTGGCTATTGTAGATGTTGCTGCTATAAACATAGGGGTGCACGTGTCCCTTCGGATCACATTTGTGTCTTTGGGGTAAATACCCAGTAGTGCAATTGCTGGGTCATAGGGTAGATCTATTTTCAACTTTTTGTGGAACCTCCATAACGTTTTTCAGAGTGGCTGCACCAGCTTGAATTCTGGTTTTTGTTTGTTTGTTTGTTTTTAAATAAGTGAACTTGCAGGGGTGCCTGTGTGGCTCAGTCAGTTAAGCATCTGCTTTTGGCTCAAGCCATGATCCCAGGGTCCTGGAATTGAGCCCTGCATTGGGCTCCCTGCTCAGCAGAGACCCTGCTTCTCCCTCTCCCTCTGCCTACTACTCTGCCTACTTGTGCTATCTCTCTGTCAAATAAATAAACAAAATCCTTAAAAAATAATTTAAAAAAAAGTGAACTTGCTTTGGAATCGAGGTATGGTAACATCTTTGCCCTAACAACCGGTGTGAGGGGAACATGCCCTGTGCGGCCCTGGGATCGCTGGATTCTGAAACCCACACACCCAAAGGCCTGGGGATTTGATTCTGGGGAGAGGCCCCCACTGAAGCAAGCTGCTCACCTAGGTAGAGTTTCCTAAACCCAATGAACCTGCAGAAAACCAAGTGATGAGTAAGTATTTAGTTTTCTTTCTACTGCTCTTTGGGACAACCTGCCATTTGCGATAAACATTTCAGAGAACAAGTTAAGCAGTGTTAGAGAAAACAGGAAAAATAAACTCTGAGTCTTTATGTAAATATATATTCTACCCAAATCTAAATTTAATCTATGAACTAGCACAAGACAAATGTAAAGGTCACTCAGAGTTCTCTGCTGCTGCTCACACAGAAAATAATATCTCCATGTTGTACCAGTTGCTCCTATGCAATGCAAAACTTTGAACTGTTTATAAAATAATACAACAGACGCCCAATCACTCAAGAACATAGTTACTCTGCCCTTTGAAGCCTGCAGCTCAAGTATTACACAGGCAGGAAGTAGAAATCAGTGCTTTGATTTGTTTAAAATAAATTAAACACAAATGGCAACCATATTTCCTCTTATTCAGAGGAAGTTACAAAAGGTACAGAAGACCAAAAATACCAGGTGACTTTGAAATGAAGAGCCAGCAAAAAACCCCAAGTCCTTGCTGTTCGCTTACACTGGAAAACTTTTCACGCACAAATTTTAAAGGGTTATTGCCATTCAAAATAATTTGGAAGTAACTCTGGGTTTCTCTCAGTTTGAAGAGTAAACCATTGAAATAAGTGTGCCTCAACATTTTAGAATCAAGTTTTTGTTTTCTTTTTTTAAATTCAAACCTATTCTTCATTTTGTTGAGCCACTCCGCTGGGCCTGGCTGCTTCAAAACCCGTCCTTGAAGGGAAACCATGTGAATTTGGTGCTAGAGCGAGAGTGCAGAGGCAGAACACGGTGCCTTGGTCCAGTCTCCAAGAACTGTTCTCCAGCAACACTGGGGGAGGGGGGCAATCTGCATTTGAGCAGAGAGAAACAGGCAGCTTGGAACAAGGGCCAGAAATCTGAGACCAGGATTCAATAGCCCTTCCCCTACTCCACCTGGGGGAACAAGATGGATCCATTCATGCTGGGTGTGAGCAGCATGACAAGGCTCTCCCAGACCCAGCCCTGAACCTGCCTGTACCAGGTGTGTGGTCTTGCTGGGTGTCATAAGAAGCAGGGACAAGGTGCAAACCTTCAGAGGCCTCCTGAGTCATTGTTTTCATCATCCCAAGAGCAGCAAGCATAGTATGGAATGGCATGGGCTCAAAGTTCCCTCTTCTGCAGAATGGGGATAATTGTATCTACTTCAGAGAGGTGTGAGGGTGAAGTGATTCAATATTCATGAAGCTTTTAGAGTACTGATTGGCACCCAGAAATCCCTCTGGATGGTAGCTGGTTTTCTTAAAGGCCACTAGTAATGAAAAGCCCGTGGCTCTTAGTTCTTCCATGCAGAGCAGAAGGTGACACCAGGTTCATGTGCAGCAGGCACGGTTCGTACGCACACACTCACATTGCTCAGACGGTTCCGCCTTTGCTCACCCATTTTCCCTTTCTTCATCTCTGGGGCATCTGCTTCTGTCCCCCACTGCTCTGATCCTTCCTGTGCTTCTGGGCAGCGGTCCCCCCTTCCCATATGTTCAGCATTAAATAAAGGCCTGTGTGTCTCTGCCTTGGGTGTCTCATGGTCCTGTCGCTGTCCTATCCTAGACTCAAAAAGCTATCCCTCGGCATTCTCCTCCATCTCCCTACCCACTTGGGGCAGTTCCTGCCTTCCCAAAACTTTCACTTCCACCTCTAACTCAAGGACTCCCAAACTATGTCTCCGGAGCCCAGAAGCCCTCCCTGAGTTTCATCTATCCTTCTAACTGCCCTTTAGATGACCTGCAAGGACTTTCAAACCAAAATGATCCATTCTCCGCTACTGAACTTTTTAAAGAACTGACTTTATGCTTTGTCAAAAATCAATTGACCACATCTGTATTGGGCTACTTCTGGACTCTGTCTTCTGTTCCATTGGTGTGTGCCCATCCCTTGTGCAGTGCTGTCCAGCCTTAATGACTGTAGCTTTGTAGTAAGTCTCGAGATCAGATGGTGTGTGTCCTTGTAAAGACCCAGGCAAACCCATGAAAGAGTTGTTCTTCTCCTCTGACATTGTCTTTCAGTGTGAATTTTAGAATTGGCTTGCCAATTTCTACAAAAAATCCTGCTAAGATTTTGATTCGGACTGAGTTTAGTCTCTATACCAGTTTGGGAGAACAGAGCTTTCCAACCCACGAACACAATGTATCGTTCCATGTATTCAAGGAATTCTTTGATTTCTTTCACCAGTATTTTGCAGTTTGCAGCAAAAAGTTTTTGCACCTATGTTGTGGGATTTCTTCCTAAGTATTTCATGTTTTCTGGTGCTATTATACATTGAAACATTTTTAATTTCAACTTTTGATGGTTCTTTGCTAGTACACAGCTAAATTCACTTGTTAGTTTTAGCTTTTGTATAGATTTCATTGGGTTTTCTGCATAGAAAATCATGTCATATACAAGCCAAGATGTTTTTATTTCTTCCTTTCCAATCTTTGTGCCTTTGATTTATTTTTCTTGCCTTTGCACTTGCTAGGACCTGCAGTACAATGGTGAATAGAAGCAGTGAGGTCAGACATCCTTGCCTTGTTCCTGAGCGTGAGGAAAAGCATTCAGTCTTTCACCTTTAAACATGGGGCTAGCTGTAGGGGCTTCCTAGATGCTTTTACCAGATTAAGGAATATCTCTTTTAATCCTGGTTTGCTGAGTTGTTTTTGTTGTTGTTGTTGTTGTGTTTTTTTTTATCATAAATGGGGGGTGCCTCGGTGGCTCAGTGGTTAAGCCTCCGCCTTGGGCTCAGGTCATGATCTCAGGGTCCTGAGATCGAGCCCTGCATTGGGCTCTCTGCTCCACAGGGAGCCTGCTTCTCCGTCTCTCTCTGTCCGCCTCTCTGCCTACTTGTGATCTCTCTCTGTCAAATAAATAACATCTCTAAAAATAAATAAATAAAATAAAATCACAAATGGATGTTGAATTTTGTTAAATGCTGTTTCTAGATTGATTGAGATGATCATAAAATTTTCCTTCTTGAGTCTGTTGATATGAAGAATTATGTTGATTGACTTTCAAATGTTGAGCCAACCTTTTGTTCCTGGGATAAACTTTACTGACTGTGATGTATTATCATTTGTATACATGGCTGAGTTAAGACTTGATAATATCTTATTGAGGATTTCACATCTGTGTTCACAAAGGACCTTGATCTATACTTTTCCTTTCTTCTGTTTCTCTCTCTCTTTTTTAAGATCTTATTTATTTGTCAGAGAGAGAGCATGCAAAAGCAGGCAGAGGCAGAGAGAAGCAGGCTCCCTGGAGAGCAGGGAGCCTGATGCAGGACTCGATCCCAGGACCCTGGGATCATGGCCTGAGCTGAAGGCAGCGGCTTAACCGAGCCACCCAGGCATCCCTCTTCTGTGTCTCTTTAAGCAGGCATTTAAGTCCTTTACAGATTATTAGCCTGACCCTTTCAAGGCTTATTTTTAAGCTTTGTTGGGGAAGTTCAATGTACACTCACTCTAGGGCTTGTGTAGCCCACTACTAAGGTGGAACCCTTTGGGAATCTCTACAGTGTGTCTGTGGGTCACTGAGAGTTGTCCACTGTGGCTGAGCTCCTGGGATTGGCCTCTTCACAGCTCTCTGGCATTTGCTCTTGGTCCATCTCCATGGCATCCCCCATGGCTCTGTAACTCACAAATGCTCAGGGCACCCTGTGAGGATTTCTGGAGCTCCTTCCCTGAAGAATTCCTTTCTCTCCAGGACTCTGTCCCACAAATCACAACTAAGTCCCTGCACTCCCGTCTCCGATCTTCAAGGCAGCTAAGCCACCAGATACTACATACTGAGGTCCTTGTTTCCCAAGCTGTGGTCCATGAAGTAGCCCCAGGCAGAAATCCAGGGCAATGTTAGCACTTACCTTTCTTCGTTTTCTTTTCTCAGGGATCACAGCTCTGTGCTACCTGCTGTGCAATGTCCGAAAATATCTGATTCATGAATTTTGTCAGGGTTTCCAGTTGCTTTGGGTGGCAGAATACATGTACTGCAGTTACCCCCTCCTGTTGACTTGACTTCAGTATGGCCCCCAACAGGACAGCCGTCATTCACCTGTGCTTGATCAGCCTTGTGGCAGACACTGCCCCAGAGAGCCGTGTGTCCTGAGAGTGGCTCTCACTAAAAGGGTGCTGTCTTTCCAAAATGCTGCTCCACTGGGGAGGCATCCTTTGCTGGTGGCTCTCTAAAAGTCTGATATAAGAGGGATAAAGGAGGGTAGCAACACCCAGGCTCAAATTCTGTGACCTGACCTACTCAGAAAAGTTCCAGGGGGCTCCTGGGTGGCTCAGTTGGTTGGGAGTCCAACTCTTGATCTCAGCTCACTCAGGTTTTGATCCCAGGGTCATGAGTTCCAGCCCCACCTTGGGTTCCACAGTGGGCATGGAACCTACTTTAAAAATAAATAAATAAAATTAAAAAATAAAAGCTCCAAAGAATAAATTATGTAAGTTATTATTCACAATAAATAGTGAGTGGTTTTCACTATTCAGAATAGATGTCAATAGAATCATGTCAGTCATTTGAATGCAACTGAGTCTAGGGGCTCATTTTATTACAGTTTTAACAATTTAAATCTTAAGCCTAATTTTTTTACACACTGTATAAAACCAAGGATAGGTAAATAAAATTTGTTATCAGGGAAGACTGGAGAAAACTGAATGCCAGTTGTAGAGGCATGTCTAAATAAATGATATACGAACCCAACAGATTATCATACAGTTATTAAAATTAAATAAAGTGACATGAAAACACTTGTTTATGAGCAAAGCTGAGGAGAGAGCACCTTAATTTTCCACACATGGTGATTACAACAAGTAAAATATGGGTCAATAAGAGAAAAGACTAGAAGAAAGTCTGGAGAGATGAAGGCAGCTATTTTGCTATGCTGGGGGGGAATATGTGTGACACGATCTTTTTTCATTCTTCTCAGGTGTTGTAACAAACTCTATTAAAAAGGTTTTAGAAAAACTACCTAATGTCTAGTCATCAGCCCTATTCAAACTTAACAATCATAATAGGAAAGAACCAGGAAGTGACCCACCGTTCTTCACAAGGGTGAGAGCAAAGCCCTTCTTGGCAGACTTCCCGTGTACCCAGTGGGGCAAAGACTGTGTTGCCCATGGCTTCAGGGGGAGATGAATGCATAGCAGATGCATTAGGAGAGAAGGGTTGCAGAAGTATTGGTCAGACCCCCCACAACATATCACACATATCTTCTCCTTGTAAATGCCAATTTTTTTAAAAGTGAAAATTTACACTGCTATGGAGTTGGAAGTTTGCCATTCGAAGGATACAGATCTTCACTGTAGACAAGCCTGTGGGATTAGCAGTAACAGTTGGGTGATGGCACCAAGTCACATAGAGTATTCACGCTGGGCCACTCTCTTGTTCAAGAGATCTTGAGAGAATATGCCTATATTGTGACCACAGTCACCAAATTGCTGGAAAGAATCCTGAGGAAAACCAGGTGTGTGAACACCATGCTTGGGTCACAGTCAGGGACACCTGCAGCATCATCTTGGGCTTGTTCTTGCTATTGAGGTAATTCCATCAGGCTCTTTGCACACACCTGACATGCATGAGAAGCAATACACTTTACTTTCTGCTCTGCTTCCTAAAGCATGCGTGAAAAGAAAAGGGCAGGAGCCAAGACCACTCAGCCTCTGTGAGCCTCTCCTTCCTGCTGCATGAAAGGAAGGGATATGCTGCCACTCCCCTGTGCTACGTGGCCCCTTCCATGAGGTCTGTTCATTGTGCACATCTCCAGGGGTTCGTCTGACTCAACTCCAGCTTCCGGCCCCTGGCCCACTCTGCTGCCCTAGGAGACCCAGGGAAGCGGTGTGGATTTCAAAGTTTGCAGATTTCAGGCAGTCTGATCCTCACTAGTAGTGACAGTGGCGATGATACCAGCTAGCATTTATTATAGCACTCATGTTTGCAAGACCTAAGTCATTTACATACATTTGTTCATTTAAATTTCACAACCACAGTAGAGTAATATCATTTTCTGCGTTTTAGAATTGGGGAAACTGATGCACAGAGTGTTTAAGTTTACTGAAATTGTTTTCACCCAATCAGAAACTTTGGAGAGATTGGAACCCTCCTGGACTACTGGTGGGAATGTAAAATATTTCAACCGCTGTGGAAAATAGCTTGGTGGTTCCTCAAAAAGTCAAACACAGTATTTACCACATGACCCAGCAATTCTGCTCCTAGGTGTACATGCGAAAGAATTTAAAGTAAGGACTCAAACAAATGCTTGTACCCCAATATTCATAGCAGCATTATTTGCAATAACCAAAAGGTGGAAATAACTAAAGTGTCCATCAGTAGATACAGGGATTAACAAAATAGATCTCAAAGATAAATCTAATGCCCAGTGTCACAAATTTGATCACAAGTGTTCGCCTGGGGCTGTGAATGTGGAGGCTGAGGGACACTGGGGCACTGGGAAACTTTCTAAGGTAACGGGAATGTTGCAGATTTTGATGGTGTTGGTGGTTACAATGACCAGTTCATTGAAAACAAATGCATTTTATTGTATGTGAATTGTACATCAATAAATCTGATCTGAACTTGTTTTAAAAGTCAGAAATTTAGGTAAATGTATGCTTTTCCTTTGGAACAGGGATTATCCTAGAGAAGGTCATGGACTTAAACTAGTCACAAAGCTTTAAAGTCACATGCATTTCTACTTCTTGAACCTATTACTTGATAAGTTTAAGGTTTAAAAAAACACATATATGTGGTTCTAAATCTGTGAGCTTTGCCTTACATCCCCTTCACTAAAATAAATTCAATCATATTCTTGAAGTTACCAAAATTTCATTTCTTGGATAATGGTTATTTTAGATTTTACCAAGTGACCATACACTGGGATTATTGCATTGTAGCCAGCAATGTAAAGGGACAAATGGAGCATCTTGCTTTAGGATGCACACAGCCTCTGCTTATATGAACACTCTTATGTTTAACACTCATCTTCAAACACATTGGAATTTTGCTCTGACTTGGGTGTGTTTCAGAAAGTGTGGATGGGAGCCACAAAGCGTCGGCTAGGGCCAAAGAGCCTGTTGGTGGCAGTGCCAGGATACACACTGCCCCTGGCTCTCAGGGGCACAGGAGGCCATTCCTGGGAAGACTCCCCTTCATCACTCAGACTAGAAGTCTAGGACTGCACTTCCCAGCCCTTTGGTTTTCTTAATATTATTTCCAGGTCATTTATTTGCCATTCCCAGTCTGAAAGGCACCTTTTTTAGTGTTATCAATTATAGATTTTTGGTTTCTGTTAAGAAACAGATGCACAGGGCGCCTGGGTGGCTCAGTGGGTTAAGCCGCTGCCTTCGGCTCAGGTCATGATCTCAGGGTGCTGGGATCGAGTCCCGCATCGGGCTCTTTGCTCAGCAGGGAGCCTGCTTCCCTTCCTCTCTCTCTGCCTGCTTCTCTGCCTACTTGTGATCTCTTTCTGTCAAATAAATAAAATAAAATAAAAATTAAAAAAAAAAAGAAACAGATGCACATGATGAAAAATTCAAGTGGGCAACTGTAGATCTTTACAAGATTGTGTGCACAGGCTGACATTGACAAGTGCATGGACAAATAGATCCTTTAAAAACAGTGGCAATCCTTATGTGCCATTCTGCTTCTCCATTCTTTTTTTGATATAAACTGTGGTTATTTTAGAAAATTCAGGGTGGGGGGGCACCTGGGTGATTCAGTCAGTTATGTGTCTGC
This sequence comes from Mustela putorius furo, assembly GCF_011764305.1. Taxonomy (NCBI): domain Eukaryota; kingdom Metazoa; phylum Chordata; class Mammalia; order Carnivora; family Mustelidae; genus Mustela; species Mustela putorius. The sequence continues at coordinate 4,365,676 of NW_025422010.1, read as the reverse complement.
CTTTGGCTCAGGTCATGATCCCTGGGTACTGGGATCAAGCCCCTCATCAGGCTGTCTGCTCAATGGGGGGCCTGCTTCTCCTTCTCCCTCTGTCTGCTGCTCTGCCTACTTGTGATCTCTCTGTCAAATAAATAAAATGTTAAAAAAAAAAAACAGGGTATACTGCACATCAGGGTTTTTTTTTTTTTTAAGATTTTATTTATTTATTTATTTTTTGACAGAGACAGAGATCACAAGTAGGCAGAGAGGCAGAGAGGAAGAGAAGCAGGTTCCCTGCTGAGCAGAGAGCCCGATGCGGGGCTCAATCCTAGCACCCTGGGATCATGACCTGAGCAGAAGGCAGAGGCCTTAACCCACTGAGCCAGCCAGGCACCCCCATGTTTTTGTACAAAGAAAGGTGGAATGCAGAAAACAGTTAGGAATTCATCTTTAACATTGTGTCACAGGAAAAGTTCTCTAACTAGTCAGGCCATAGATCCTTTTCCTCTACTCTGCCTCAAAGAGCCCTTTAGAAAAAGGAGGTCTGTTCCTACTGTGGGTATATGAACCACTGTATTCCTTAGACTGAAGAGTCTAGTGCTGGAAAGAAGTAGGGAGCCAATACCATGCTGGTGGCTTTGTGTAGGTATACTACCATATTTCATCAACTCTGTGGCGCATCTCTACAGAAGGAAACATGGTGCCCATTACCACCGTCACGCCTTTCACCAAAGCATATTGTGATCTCAGAAATGTTCACATGGATGTCTAGTGCTGCCTCATTATCATTTTAATTTGCATTTCTCTTATAACTAGAGATATTAAACATCTTTTCATGTGCTCATTGGCCACTGGTGTATCTTCTGTAAAACATCTGCTCAAATCTTTTAATTCATAATGAAGTTTCATTTGTTTTCTGACTTTTGTGTTGCAAGTTCCTTACGTATTCTGCCTAAAAGCCTTTTGTCAAATATACAGTTTTTGGCCCATCTTTTCCTTAGGAGTGCTTTTAAAGAAGTTTTTCATTTTGATAAAGTTTAACTAATCATTCGTTTTTCCTTTATGGTTTACATTTTTTCATTTCCTAAGAAATCTGCCAAGGTGGCAAATATCTTCCATGTGTTCTTCTTCAAGTTTTTCAATGTTAACTTTTACATTTAGGTTTACAATCCATTTCAGGTTAATTTTTGTATATTTTATCAGATAAGGATCAAGGTTCATTTCTTCCCATGTGGATACCCAACAGTTCCAGCACAAATTGTTGGGGAAAAACTATCCTTTCCCCCACTGAACTCCCTTGGCAATTTTGTCAAAATCAATTGACTATATATCTGTGCATTTGTTTCTGGACTCTCTTCTGTTTCACTGATGTATATGTCTACGTTTATGCTGTACCAACTGCCTTGATGATTATAACTTTGCCGTGAGTTTTGAAATAAGATATTGTAAGTTGTACAACTTTGTTTTTAATTTTCAAAATTGCTTCTATTTAAAAAATTTGGCTTCAGTTCTTTGCATTTCCATATACATTTTAAGATTTTATTTATTTATTTGACAGAGAGAGAGATCACAGGTAGGCACAGAGGCAGGCAGAGAGAGAGAGAGAGAGAGAGAGAGAGAGAAGGAAGCAGGCTCCCTACTGAGCAGAGAGGCCAATGCAGGGCTCAATCCCAGGACCCTGCGATCTGACCTGAGCCGAAGGCAGAGGCTTTAACCCACTGAGCCACCCAGATGCCTCCATATACATTTTAGAATGAACTTAACATTCTTTATAAAAGCTGCTGGGATTTTTATTTTGGATTGCATTGAATCTATAGATTAATATGAGGGATTTGGAAATTTAACAATATTAAGTCTTCTGATTCATGAACTTGGCATATATTTCCATTTATTTCTTTTTAAATTTCTCTCAGCAATGTTTCATAATTTGTAGTGTACCTCTCTTATATACATTGTTATATTTCTCCCTAAATGTTTTGTGGGTTTTGATGGTATTGTAAATGGCATTTCTTAAAATTTCAAACTTCAATTGCTTATTGTCAGCATTTGAAGAAACTTACTGATTCTTAGATGTTAATTCTGTATCCTGTGATTATGCTATATTTACTTACTAGTTCTAGTAGATTTTTGGGTAGAGTCCCTAGAGTTTTCATGGTACCCAATCATGTCCTACTTAAGATGGACATGTCTGTGAATATATTTTCACTTCTTTCCAGTTTACATGATTTTCTTTTTCTTGCCTTATTTAGCTGGCTAGGATTGCCATTAAAATGTTGAATAAAATAGCAAGAAAAGACATCCTTGTCTTGTTACTGACTTCAGGAGGAAGTACTCCTTCTGTCCTATGATATTAGCTCTAGGTTTTTAGCATTTGCCCTGTATAAGTTTATGGAAATTCTCTTCACTTCTTAGTTTGCTGAGACATTTTGTTTTGTTTTGAATTATGAACAGGTATTGGGTTCTGTCAATGCTCTTTCTTTTCTTTTTTTTTTTTTTGCCAACTATTGAGATGATCACTTTTTTTTTTTTTTTTGGTCTGTTAATATTGTAAATTATATTGATTTTTAAATGTTAAGTCAGTCTTGCATTACTGGGATAAACTCTACTTGTCCATGCTTTATTGTCTTTTTTATGTGTTCCTGGACTCAATTGGCTTATATTTTGAAAGCATTTTAATGCCTATTTACTGAGAGATACCAGCCTGTAGATTTCTTCCAACATCTTTATCAGTTCTTGGCAGTAGGGTGATACTGGCTTCACAGAATGAGTTGAGAAATATTCCCTCCTCCTTTGTTCTCTCAAAGATTTTGTGTAAGATTGGCACTATTTCTTCCATAAATGTTGGGTAAAATTTACTATTGAAGCCACAAGGATTTGGAGTTTTCTTTGTGGGAAGGTTTTTTAAATACAAATTTAATTTCCTTAGTTCATGTAGAGCTACTCAGATTATCTCTTTCCTCTTGAGTCCATTTTGGTAATTGGAGTATTGGGGCACCTGGGTGGCTCAGTGGGTTAAAGCCTCTGCCTTTGGCTCAGGTCATGATCCCAGGGTCCTGGGATCAAGCCCTGTGTCGAAAGCCTAATGGGGAGCCTGCTTCCTCCTCTCTTTCTCTGCCTGCCTCTCTGCCTACTTGTGATCTCTGTCAAATAAATAAATAAAATCTTTTTTTTTTTTAAAAAGGTAGTTTATTTTATCCAAGTTTTTGTATAGGTTGTTTATAATGTTCTCCTATTTCCCTTTTAATCTTTTTTTTCCTGTGGCATTGCCTATACTGGTAACTTGTGTTTCTTTTTTCTTAATCAATCTAACTAGAGATTTATCAGTTGTATTGTTCTTTTAAAGAACCAGCTATTGATTTTCTTGATTTTTACCAACTGTTTGTCTGTTTTGTTTCATTGATTTTGGTTCTTTACTATTTTCTTCTATTTGGGGTTTAATTTGCTCTTTCTCTTTCTTTTTAAGCTTCTTAAAATGTGAGGCTTAGATCATGGTTCCTAAGACCTTTCTTTCTGGGGTGCCTGGGTGGCTCAGTGGGTTAAAGCCTCTGCCTTCAGCTAAGGTCATATTGGGCTCTCTGCTCAATGGAGAGCCTGCTTCCCCTCCTCTCTCTGCCTGCCTCTCTGCCTACTTGTGATGTCTGTCAAATAAATAAATAAAATCTTTAAAAAAAAAAAGACCTTTTTTTCTATGCAATACAGAAGTTTAAAGATAAGTTTCCCTCTAAATATTGCTTTCGCTGCACAAATTTTATATTTTCATCATCAATGAACTCAAAATATCTTCTAATTTACTTTGTGACTTCTTTAACTTATGGGTTATTTGAAAATGTATTAATTTATAGATATTTAGGGTTTGATGTCCTTCTGTTATTGATCTCTAATTTTTGTTGTGGTCAGAGAACATACTATGCCAATTAGGTCAAACTATTTGATATGGTTGCTCAGGTATTCTGTATTCTGTATCCTTAAACTGATTTTCTCCCTACTTGTTCTTTCATTTACTGAAAGTGTTGAAATCTAACCACAAGTGTGTACTTATCTACTCATCCTTTTAGTTTTGTCAGTTTTTGCTTCATGTATTTTGAAGCTCTGTACTGGGTATATATAGAATAATTATGTCTTCTTGGTGAGTTGATTCCTTTATCAGTATGAAATCTCTCTTCTCTAGAAAGGGTCCTTGATCTGAAATTTACTTTGTCAGATATTAATATAGCCACTCCAGTATTCCTATAATTCACATCTGTATGATCTTACTCCACCACTTTACCTTTGTCAGTATTTTTTAAAGTGTAAAGTCCAGTGGCATTAAATAAATATATATATATATATTTATTTATATATATATATATATATTCTTGCTATTGGACAACTGTCACCACCGTCCATATCCAGAAGTTTTCATCTTCCCAAACTGAAACTCTGTACCCTTTAAACAATAAAGCCCCATCGCCTCTTCCCCCAGCCCCTGGCAACCACCACTCCACTTCTGTCTCTATGAATTTGATTACTCTAGTTCACTTAGCATAATGCTGTCAAGTTTCATCCATGTTGCAGCATGTGTCAGAATTTCCTTCCTTTTTTATGGTTGAATTCCATCATATGTATAAACCACATTTTGTTCTCCATTCATCTGCTGATGGATATTTGGGTTGTTTCCACCTTTTGGCTATTGTAAATGATGCTGCTATTAACGTGTGTGTGAGTATCTATTTGAGTCCTGCTTTCAATTCTTTTCAGTACATACCTAAGGGTGGAATAGTTGGGTCATATGGTAATCCTATGTCTAAATTTTCAAGGAACTGCAAACTGTTTTCCACTGCTGCACCGCATTACATTTCCACCAACAATGCACAAGGGTTCCAATTTCTCCACATCTTCTGACCACTTGTTATTCTTGGTTATGACAGTAGCCATTCTAAAGGGGTGTGAGGTGATACCTCATCATAGTTTTGATTTGCATTTCCCTAGTGACAAATGATGTTAAGCATTTTCCATGTGCTTATTGGCGACTTGTATGTCTTCTTCGGAGGGATGCCTTTCCAAGTACTTTATCTATTTTTCAATTGGGCTGCTTGGTTTTTTTGTTGTTGAGTAACATTTTGTTTTGTTTTTTTCTAACATTTTATCTAGGTTTTGCTGACTGAGAGATGCTTTATTTTGAGCATCAGAAGCCAAAAGAAAAAAATGATGTCATATTTAAAGCCAAATTTTTTCTTCCATTCAGCACAATTTTGAACAATTATTGACATTCCACTGAAGTGACTCAATGTGTAGAAATACGAGTTACATTCCACTCCATAATTCATGTAAGAATCCACATCTAGCAATGTGGCAGAATACAAGTTGTACACTACCTAAAAATAAAGTCTGTTTCTTCCTATCCTACCAGAACATTAACATTCCTCAAATTAATGATATTCAAGACTTTGACCACACTTTCTTATAAATATGTGGCACCAACTCTCATAGTAATTGAACAGTTATCAGATCAAGCTACCACTTTTCCTGTTTCAAAACCATGAAAGGAAGTGGAAAAGAGGATAACTCCTCAGAGTTTCTGAGCTGGTGATGGTGTCCCTGACCAGCACAGGAAGGAAATGACCATGGAGACACCTGTGCAGTGGCTAGAGCCAGGCTTGACTCTTTTGGATGTCATATAAACAGCACACACACCCACTCAGCATGGGTCACACAGCAAGCTGGGCACCATCCCACTGGGCCTGCAGAATATGGGAATTAGCAGTTCATCTCTCCCTTAGGCTTTCCTTCTAGAAGCCTCATTTTGGATACAAAGTGAAATACTTAAGGATGGCATATCTGTGGTTTGTTCCTAATTAATCCAGGGGTGAGGACAGGGGGCTGGATAAAACAGGATGGGTATGAACTGGGACCTATTAGGGCTGGGGCTGGGTCATGGGTAGTCAATATGCTATTCTGCCTGTGGACACATTTACATTTTTCTGTAACAAAGTTGTTTTTAAAAAAAAAGCTTCCTATCTTTTTCCCTCCTTGGAGGAAATATCAAAATATTTTTAAATATCCAGAAGTTAATAATGCTCTCTAGATAAAAACTAAAAAGAGTGATCATCTCAGCAGAAATGACTCAATCCTAATCTAGTTTAACTCAGCCAGATGTCTTACAAATGAACTCTATATATTTGTTCACTTGATGTGCATTTCTTGGGAAACTACACTGTATCAGGTCCTCTTCTGTCACTGAGGAGCAGTGGGGAGCAGGTGTCCTATGAGTGGTGGGTAGTGGGGAGCACAAAATGTAGGCAGAGTTGAAAGCAGAGCTGAGTGAGGGTGGTCCCTGGTGGCTAAGTGTTCTGTTTGGAGGTTCTAGCAGGGGAGCGCAGCTACTCGTATATTTCCCTTGACTGAAGAACGGTCCTCTCCTCTATCGGGGAAGGTCGTCCTCTTCGACCGAGCGCGCAGCTTCGGGAGGGACGCACATGGAGCGGTGAGGGAGGAAGGGGACACCCGCCTAGCCAGCCAGATCAGCTGAATCAACCCTGGCGATCAATGGGGTGACAGATGTCGCAGCCAGATCGCCCTCACATCCGCTAAGTGTTCTGTGAGGCCACAGTATGGCTGGGCCAGCCTGGGCTGGGTGGGTGAAACTGCAGGCCCTGAACAGACTGTGGCTTGCATCTAAGAGACATGGACATCTGCCTTTACACAGGCCTGACTAATCACTAACTACATCCTAACCACAGTTTATTATTTTCCCAAGGGATAAAGAGGGACTCCACCCAACTGGGACCTTGGAGCTCTAGGTAGAAAACAGGACAAATCTAGCTCTGGCCCTCTCCATATATAGCCTGGTAGCCAATAGATGCCAAGCAACCAACCCAAAGAAAGCAATGACACAGGCCATCCTTGGGGTACTCCTACACAGGTTCATACCCTCTGAGAAGCCCCAGCGGGCAGAGGCTGATTCTCAGGGCCCCATTTCTCTTGGACTCCAGTAACATCAGAACAGCCAAATGCATGAAGGAGCCAAATAGTCCTCTTGATGACAGAAACCTGAGGCCCAGTGAGACCAGGGACTCTTCCAATGGGGCCCTGACTTTTCACACTCATTCTAGAGCTGTTCACTTCTTCCACTAGATACTTACTGTGTACCTACTGATCACCAGGCCCTGTGCTAGGAACTGAGAAAGGAGCAGTGAGTGGGGGACAGGGTGTCCTATCCCATTCCAGATAGCAGGGAGAAGTGAGTGGGGGACAGGGCCCATTCCAGATAGCAGGGAGAGTCCATGCAAAGGCCCCGAGGCAGGAATACACTAGTTTTCTGGAGATAAAGAGGCCAGTAGGTGTGGAGGAGTGGCAGGTCACATAGACTATGGTCACTATCACTGAGGAGGCCACAGAAGGTAGTGTGTGCAGAGGCAGCAAGATCTGTACAGTTATATCTTTATATGTCTTATCTTGAATACAACTGGAGAGAAAGGCCTTGGACAACAGATCTGTCTGACCCTGCTCATATTTCCAACAGGGCTTCCCAAGCACCTCACCTGACATGTCAGGGAATCTGGGTTCTCAGTACATTCTAAAGCCAATTACCAAAACTAAGGTGACTGGGGACTTCCAAGCACATTAAATAGGTTTCTTCAAGGTGTTAAGAAGAAAGTGCCTGAAATAAAATAATTCACCCTAAGATGTGAGTGAATGAAAATGAGTGTCAAACCTTCCAGAAAAGCTTGAGAGCAAACACAATCAAAATCTCTTGAATCCTGATCTCCCTTCTGTGGAACCAACAAATACAACACCCCACACTAAGAAGCTTCTAGCAATGACTCACACCCTCCTGAAATCAAACTACACAACCTGCATCTGATCAGAATGAACTGACCAGGGGCCCATAGCACCAAGCCGTGGGAGCATTCCTGAGAACCGCGTTCTAAATTTTCAAACTGAACACCTTTATGACATGTGGATAGTCACTCTTTTCCCCACCTGGAAAACTCAACCAACAGCACAAGCAGAGGTGAAGCTTGTGACAGCAATGTAGAAGGGTCCTGAGATGCTCACCCATGAAGGCGAAGTTAGGTGAAGTCTGACCTGGGAGGCCTTCTGGGCCCGATACCCACCATCCCATCATCCAAAAGCTGCTGTAGAAGCAGAGATCTGGGCTCTATCCTCGGCATGAGCCCCTAAGCAGGTTGCCTTATCCCATGGGTACACTGCAGGGGATGCTCTGTATTACATCAGGTCCTCTTGGTCCCCAAATTTAAGGGACCAAGAACAGAGTTGTCCATGAACCTTCAGAGGAGAGCAAGCAGGGCCTCGTGACAGCTGACCCAGGGTGCTGGACACAGAAGAAGGGGAATTTCTCAGACTGCTGTTAAGTTAGGTGCATCCTTAGACTCAAACTGTTAAGAATTAATATCCGTATCACATAAGATAAAGAACTGTTGCAGCTCACTAAAAAAAGGAAAGTAACCCCAAAGAAAAATAGGCGAAAGATACGTTTTTTTTTAAAAGATTTTATTTATTTATTTGACAGAGAGAGATCACAAGCAGGCAGAGAAGCAGGCAGAGAGAGAGAGGATGAAGCAGGCTCCCTGCTGAGCAGAGAGTCTGATGCGGGGCTCGATCCCAGGACCCTGAGATCATGACCTGAGCCGAAGGCAGCGGCTTAACCCACTGAGCCACCCAGGCACCCGCAGCATTGTTTTTAATAGCAGGAAATCTATAGACAACCTAAGTGTTCTTCAACAGAGGAACAATTAAATAAATAATGATGCATCTGTATAATAAGATACTACACAGGCATAAGAGAAAAAGTGGAAAGAATATGTTAACAGCAATGCCTTCTACAAGACAGGGTTTTAGAAAGAGACTATAATACAGAAAAATCAGGAAAAAAAACTTCAAAGCAAACAAGCTGCTGATGGGTAAATAGGTAAAATAGGAAGTCATATGTGCTCAGACATATGTACGATGTATAACTGTACAGGGTCTGTAAGGGTATGTATCTGGAGGCACTTCCTGTGGTTTAACATTTTCATGGCAAGGAGGGGAAAATACCCAAGCTGGGCTGCAGATGGCCACTCCTGTCCTGTCCTGGTTTCCTGCCACTGGGGCCTCTTCCCAAGCAGCTTTGGCTCCCAGGACCACATACATGTGAGGAGTCACCAGCTTCTTCCCTCTGCCACATCTGGGCCCTGAATTCCAACTCCATGTGACCAACTGCCTTAGCAATATCTCCTTCCACTGACACCAGACCAAATGCAGGACTTCTCACATCAGGTCTTCTCTTCTGGTGTCCCATCTCAGCACATGACAGGCTGCCACCATCACACGAACCCTCCCCCTCCCTGACCCGCATCAGCTTAGACTCTAGCTGGTAGGACACACTTTTGTCCCTACCTCCGCCTCCACCATAGACAGCCTCAGTGTCTCACCTGCACATCAGATCCTGCCTTCCACTCACCCTCTGTGTTGCAGCCAAAATGGCATCTGAGAAGGGGAGGTGGAGCCACAGCTGTGGAGCTTCATCTCTTCTCTGGCTATCCATCACTCCCAGGACCAAGGCAATTCCTTAAGCAGGCCAAGCAACATGTCCCGGCCCACCTCCCAGCCACAACACCCTCTCTCTGGGCTCCATCACCCTGACTTGCCTCACATCCCCGGCCAGTCCCACCTTCTAGAACTTTCTTCTCCCTTTCTCCTTGGCATTTGATTGGTTCCTAGTCATACTTCAGACCTCGGTTTGGTCGATCCTTTTGTGAAGGAATCCTCCCTCCACTTAGCGGTTTCCACTATTCAAGGCTTTCCTAATACCCCCATCTCTGTGCTTCAAAGAATGCCTCTCTGTTTGCTATTCAGTATTTGTGTGCTGTTAGTCACATCTGTCCCCGATAGGCTTTGAGCACCACAAAAGCAAAGAATTCTCACTGTATCCAAACATCCAGCACAGCATTTGCACCAAAACCAGGGTGCAATGAGTACTGTATGGACCAAACATCTACACAAATGTCTGCATACTGCACATGTTTTTCAACTTTTTAGCTTGGAACTTTCAAATACCTACAAAAGAGAAGAGTATAGGAATCGCCATGTGGCCACCATCCAGTTTCACTAACCATCAACGTGCTGCCACTTCTCTCTCCACTCCTCGCACCTTTTTGCTTCTTTGCTCCTTTTTCTTGTCCTATTCACAAAACATCGACACTTTGACCCATGCTCCCGCATGTAGAGCAGCCCCGTGTACCTGCTCAGAGCACACATGGTGAGAAGCCACCATGAGGTATGAAGGGAGCACCACACAGGGCTGTTTGCTTCCCACATGCTCAGTTTCTCAAGCAGCAGATGCCGGACCCCTCGGAAGGGCTGACTCGTACCTCAGGTGGAAAAGTTATTTGGCTGTGAGCCGAATATCTCCCAGTGCGCTGTCACACCCCTTCCCGGCCCGAACAAACACAAAGAGACGCGTCCCATCGAGTCACCTACTTGGCTGAACTGTGCACCTGGTCACCCTCGGAGAAGCTTCCTTCACGGGTATTTTTCTTCCCCACACAAAGCATGCCTACGAAGTAAACTGAGAATGACAAAAACAGGAAAGTCCAATCTCACCGAGAATGAGGAGCCAAGGCCTGCCTGATAATGGGGCCCAAACTCCTAATGCAGATCCCAAAGAAAACAAACGATGCCATGGTTTCTGTGTCCACTTCCAAACTAAGAAATACACTGGGGAGAATAAATCACGGTTTGACAGATAGGAACTGCTAGAACTTACTGATCATATAATGAACAGGGACAAATATGTTTATCCTCAACGGTCACAAATAATTTCACAGCTGTTAGTTTTGGCAGCTGTCACTTCGGAGGCAGTACGGGCTCATGGCACACATTTTCATCATCATCAGCTCAGGTGAAAATCCCATATGCCAAAGGCATGTCATTGTTTGAAAGAAAAAGAGACCTAAATAATAAAAATTTTTTTAAAGATTTTATTTATTTAAGAGAGATCATGAGTGGGAGAGGGGCAGAGGGGCAGAGAGATGCAGACTCTCCACTGGGCGGGGCCTGCCGCTGGGCTCCATCCCAGGACCACAGGATCATGATCTGAGCCGAAGGCAGGAGCTTAACTGAGCCCCCCAGGTGCTGCAGTAACAAGATTTTTAAAAATAGTCAATATTTAAAGGCATGTGAAAGTGGTTTGAAGTGGTTTTTTAAGTCCAATAATAAATTCAGAGCTGTGGGCTGCCTGGGTGGCTCAGTCGGTTAAACATCTGCCTTCAGCTCGGGTCATGATCTCAGGATCCTGGAAGCGAGTCCCTCATGGGCTCCCTGCTCAGTGGGGAGCTTGCTTCTCCCTCTCCCTCTGCCTGCTGCTCCCCCTGCTAGTGCTCTTTCTCTATCTGCATCAAATAAATAAATAAAATCTTTAAAAAAAAAATAAAAATAAGGTGAACCTGGGTGGCTCAGCTGGTTAAGGGTCTGCCTTCAGCTCAGGTCATGATCTTGGAGTCCCAGAATCAAGACCTACATCAGGCTCCCTGCTCGCCGGGGAGTCTTTCTCCCTCTGACTTTCCCCCTCTTAGACTCTTTCTCTTCTCTCTCTCATTCTCTCCCTCTCAAATAAAGTCTTCAAATAAATAAATAAATAAATAAATAAATAAATAAATAAAAAATAAATTCAGAGATGTATTAGCACCAACACTTTATCCACTTACCAATCCAGATTACATGGCTGCATCCCACTGAATCCGTTGGCCAGATATACTGAGCAGGACACTACCCAGAACACCACAAAGAAGCCCAGTTTAACAGCGTCTGTGCTTCTCCCACCACCCTGCCACCACCTCCCAACCCCACTGAGCCCCTGTCCCAGCTGACCTCCAACCCTTCACTCCCTCAACACCCTGCTCTGTCTGAGTGCTGCCCCCAGACCCCACGTGCCCAGCTGCCCCTGGGCTCCATCTCTGCCACCATTATACTTTAGAGTCTGGAAGACCAGACACTGGCAAGTGACAGGCACAGGATCAGAGAGGATAATGAAGGCAGGTGGCCCTCAGCCTTCCCAGATTAAGCCGGTAGCTAAGAATCTCAGAGGTGTTCAAGTCACTGGATCTTGTTTTTCAGAAAACAACAACAACAACAAAATGGAATCTGAGAAAGTTATCTTCTATGCACATACCAAATCTTTGTTAGTTCTCACACTAACACCATTTGTTGAGCCGACCACGGGGCCCACCTTGTAAGGCCATCTCCACTGTGTTTCCCTCCCATGGGCAGAGGCCAATGCTACTTACTGCCTCAGTTTCAGCAAACCCAAAGCTGCACAATTTGTGCACACCCTCAAGTCCTCCAGCAAACTCCCATTTCAGTTGCGGAAAAAAGCTGCCCTTATTCAGCTTGAACAACAAAGATGGGTAAGAAGGTGTACAAAGATCTTGCAAAAAAAAATTTTTTTTTTTGGCTATTGAATTACCACTGTTTCTGGTAAGATCTCAAAGACAAATCACATCAGGAGAGATATGCCTAGTGGTCAAGAGCTGAGGTTCTAGGCCCAACATCCTGAGTTCAATAGCTGGTTCTCACTGACCAAATGCCTTGGGGTAGCTACCCTACCTCCTCCTACCTCACTCTATTATCCCATCTCACTTCGACCTTATCCTACCTTACTCCAACTGTACTCCGCCTCACTCTATCTCATTCCAACCTTATTGTAACCTTTCTCCACTTCATTCCAGCCTTGCTCCATCTCGCTCCGACTTACTCTACCTTACTCCAACCTTACTCTGCCTTACTGTCTAGCCTTACTGTCTACCCACTCCACCTTACTCTAACCTTACTATATACCCTACTCCACCTTACTCTAACCCTACTGTATACCCTACTCTACCTTTCTCTAACCCTACTGTATTCCCTACTCCATCTTTCTCTAACCTTACTGTATACCCTACTCCACCTTACTCTAACCTTACTGTATACTCTACTCCACCTTGCTCCAACCTTACCCTATCTCATTCCAACATTACTATACCTCACTCCATCTTCATTCCACCTCCTACCAACCCCACTCCAAACTTACTCCACCTCACTCCAATCTTACTCTGCTTTACTCCACCTCAACTCCAACTTTAATCCATCTTAATCCAACCTTATTCCACCTCTCTCCACCTTCCTTCAACCTTATTTCACTTCACCCCAACCTTAAGAACCCCACTCCAACCTTATTCCAACCATACTCCACCTTACTCTGCCTCACTCTAACCTTAATGTAACCTTGCTCCTCTTGTTCCAACCTTACTCCAACTTTACTCCACATCACTCCAACCTTACTCCAACTTTACTGTCAGTAAAAATGGTGGTAATGATTACCAATTAGCTCATGAGGACGTTGTGAAGATTACATGAGAAAATACATATGAAACATCCATGTCCATATGACCCAGGACAGCCCAAGTTTGAACTGCATAGGTCCATTTACAATAAATTTTTTGTATAATGTAGGATTTTTTCAATAAATGTAGGAAAGTACTGTAAATGTATTTTCTCTTTCTTATGCTTTTAAAAAAATGTTTATTTATTTGAGAGATGGAGATAGAGAGAGAGAGAGAGAGAATGAATGAGCAGCGGGGGCAGGGGAAGACGGAGAAGCAGATTCCCTGGCAAGCAGGGAGCTTGATGTGGGGCTCGATCCTTAGACTCTGGGATCATGACCCAAACTGAAGGCAGACCCTTAACCCAGGCACCCCTTCCTTATGCTTTTCTTAACATTTTAATTTTGCTAGCTTATTTAAAAAATATAGTATATAAATACATATGACATACAAAACCTGTGTTAATTATTCATGTTGTCAGTATGGCTTCCAGTCAACACTAGGCTATTAGTGGTTATGTTTTGGGAGAGTCTGAAGTTATACACAGATCTTCAGCTGTGGGGGAGTTGGTGTCCCTACCCCCTGCATTGTTAAAGGGTCAACTGCACCATGTTTATGAGCACTCAATAAATACTAACCACTATTTTATTAGCCTTTGAAGATTTTAAATTTGGTTTAAAATTATAAATAAAAATTCCAACTTTGTTTATAAATTAACATAGGAAAAATTATTATTGCTACTCCATTTTCAACATCACATTGATGTGTACTTATACTGACATGACCAGAGGTTTGAAATACTTCTGGGACACACCTCAGATAGTCAAAGAAAAGTCCTTCAGATAACTGTGTAGCCTCTAACAGCCTACCTAATCTCTTTATGCCTTTATTTTCTCAACTATAAAGCAGAACAAAAATTAGCCTACTCTGAAGAGTGGTGATAAAAGTCAATAGTCTCCTCCTAAGCACCTAGCAAATACATGATCCTTGGAAAACACTCAATATATTTTGAGAGAAAGGCAGGCCCCTGGAAGAGCTCCACAGGCCCAGAGTCCTCCCAGGAGACCTCTACGATCTTAGTTCCATGTAGCTAAGCTCAGAGTCAGCTCCTCCACACACAGAAATGGAGGCACACAGGTGATCACCAGCAGTTATGACACAAGGCAAGAGCTCAGAGATCATCCAGTCACAAACCATCCTTTTAAAGTTGGCCTTGCCAACACCATTCAGATATAGACCAGCACTCAGTTTCTCCTGGGGGCCAGCCTCCATCTTGCCCTGCAACTGGGGGAATCTTGTTCACTCTGGGCTCATCTGCCTCTTTTCTGGGAGCTAAATGTGGATCATAACCAAATCTGCACCTCTAGGTGTGCTCTCTCTTTTGAACTTAATCTGTATGTATTTCCTGTGTATTTTACATTGTAGCAGGCCAGCTGTTTCCTGGGCACCAAGAACACTGGCAAGTACTAAGTAAATATCTGTCAAGTGAATCACCCCAATATCATGAGGTGGGTACTACCATCCCCATGTGGCATATGAGAAGACAAGCTTAGTGAGGTTAACTGAACTGCCATTCCACTAATCTAGTAAACAGTCATTAGGTATCTCTAGTCCTCCTTCCCAGGGCTTCATGTGCCACCCCCAACCTCCAGTTCCCACTCTACTGGCCCCATACCAGTATTCTCCCCCTGCATGCCCCACCACGCCCAGCTTCAGCCCCCACTCTAACTCATCAGCACGTCCTGCAACAGCCCCTCCCCACAAGCTTTTCCCTTTACAGCTGTTCTCCACAATGCACCCAGGGCAAGCCATCCCAAGAGAATCTGAACAAGCCCTCCTCGGCATGAGGCCGTGTGATGGCTTGCCAGTCTACAGAGAATAAAACTCAAGCTTTACTTCCCATTTCACATTCCAGCACCTAGATCCACTATTTTATCTAGTTTTATGTTCCAGCGTAAAGTGCTCTAAGCATATCACAGATGGCCTGGCCTTTCCACCCATGCATCTTCTGTACCTTGGATGTCCACACTGCTTAGGAACTCCTGTTTCCCTGAATTGCAGGCCTCCCTCCTCGAAGAAGCCCTCCCTGCCCTCACCCCCACCCCAGGCTCTGGTAGGGACACTTGTAATGCTCTACACCACAAGGATAAAGATATAGTCAGTTAGTTATATGTCCATCTTCTCTATTCAACTACGAGCATCTAGAAGGCAGAGACCAGTTTTTTGTTTTTCGGGTTTTTAAAAATCTTGGATGCTGAGTACCTGGCAAAAGGTCTGCAGAAACCCAGATATCTTAATGACTCATTCCTCCCTGGTTTTCCAGACCATGGAGTTATCCTACAGGAGGCTGTAACACGGAGCCACTGAAGCCTGTCAATTACTATCTTCAAAATCTCCCTGATATCCTGCTTCTGTCTCCATCCCCACTGCGCTCCCAGGCTCAGGCCCTCATTACTCCCAGGACTATGAGATTAACTTCCTTCCTCCAACATCCCCTTTGTATAATTACAATTCCTGTCTAGTTCCTGCCAGAATGACTTTACTGAAACACACATCTGATGTCAGTTCCATGCGTAAAGACATTCTGTAGTCCTCCCCCTCCCCAGGCCTGCAGGGGCTTTAAAGGCCCTCCACAGGTTTTCCCCACTTCTCCCCTTCCAGCCCACCTACTGACTCCCCACCAACTCAGCACTTACCTCACAGCTATCCCAGAACTCTCTAGACACATCAACAGCCTGCCTATGCAGACTGTCAGGCACGCCCCCCACCCCAATGCCAGGAGCATCCGACTCATCCTTCAAGGCTCCGTTCAGAGGTAACCTCCTGGGTGAAACCTGCTCTGGCTCTCCCCCTCTCACACGTAACTCACACCAGGCCTCCACCCTGTCTTCTACTGCATTTTCAACATTACTCATGTCACCACAAATTCCGGGTTATTCCATCCCTCACGGGATCTCTGCAGGTGAGCCAGGCCAGGTTTGACATCCAAAGCAAGCGCGTGCATGAGTCAGTCAAGCGGCCGTCCCGTTTCCTTCAATTTAATAACTTGCGATGTTGAAGAGCGGCGCACCCTACTCATTTTAACAATGGGAATAAAGAGCTCAGGAATATGACGTGCCTGGCCCAAAGCCACGGTGCCGGTGTCGGGAAGAGCTGGGCCCTAGACCCTCTGATCAGAAGTCTTATTTACCAACAGTTAAACGACGGAGGGCGGTGAGAAACCGCGGGCGGCTTACGAGTGGGCCCTAGATGTTCCGCACGGAGGCCACTGGCGCTCGTGGAGACTCAAGTCCGCCCCTTTGCGGTTCCTTCGCCGCGGAGCCCGGTGTTCGGTTCTGACACTCGACTGCCTGGAACTAGTCTCTGCCAGAACTTGGGGGAAAATTGCTGTCTACTGTCCCGCACCCGCAAGGACAAACCCCCGCCGAGCTCACCGCGCTACACCTCATCTGGGGATACCTCCAGCCTCTGGCCGCGCCCCGCGCGCATGCGCTGCTCCCCGCCGCCTGCCGCGCGTCCGTGCACGCGCCGCCACGCACGCCTTGCGCATGCGCAGTCGCCCCTCTGGCACGAGCCCCGGGCTCTGCGGCGGGGGCCTGTTGGCTTTTGCGACCGACGTCGTCGGGAACTGGCCCCCG
Source organism: Mustela putorius furo (assembly GCF_011764305.1). Taxonomy (NCBI): domain Eukaryota; kingdom Metazoa; phylum Chordata; class Mammalia; order Carnivora; family Mustelidae; genus Mustela; species Mustela putorius. The sequence continues at coordinate 4,348,719 of NW_025422010.1, read as the reverse complement.
GTCCGGGAAACACCGGGGTTCCAGGAGGCGGGAGAGGCCGGCGCGGTCGCTGTGCTCTCCTCCTCTACCCGGCAGGGGAAGGCTGTGGATCTGCGGGGGTGGGGCAGGCGAGGGCGCCGTAAGCGCCCGCCGGATTGGGGTACTGGACAGAGGGCGGGAGGTGAGCGTGCTGCGGAGCGGGAAGTGGGCTGAGCTCCTGGGGGTCACGCTGCTCAGGGCTCCTCCTCCTTCGCCGCCGCCAAAGCAGAGAGACCAGCTGAGATGTGTACCTTCTGGCGGAAACGTCAGCTTTGCCTCTCCGATGTGGAAGGCAGCACAGGTGGCGCCTGGCATTGTGCATTTGAGCCAGACTCCCTGAGTCTGATTGCAGTTCTGTGGCTCACTAGCCCTGAGAGATTGGCCAGTCTACCTTATCTCTTCTGTGCCTCGGTTTCCTCAGCTGGGAAAGGGGGTTAAGGATCGAATTCACAGTGTAGTTTATTGTAAAGATCTAGTGAATTCGTAAAAGACAAAGAGAGTGGTGCCTAGCAAGCAGTATATGAGCATGTGGGTGTTATTATTACTGTTTTTTATTAGAGTTGTGTGTAACAGGATGTTTAATGGACCTTTTCCTGTTACCCTAGAATTTATGAGTCAGGGCACAAAGATGACCCAGAGGTGTTGAGTATCCCACACAGTAAAGACAATACCGGACATATAAGCAGAATTTATTAAAGGGCTGTAGAACCAGACCTACCGGAAGAGAGTACAGGGGAGTTTGGGGAAAGTGATGGGAATATTCTGTATCTTGATCGTCTTGGTAGATTTTGTAGAAATGTTAACCTAAAAAGGGTGAGTGTTACTTATGAAAATTAAACATCAATAAACCTGAAGAAAATTAAGTTTTTAAAAGACCCATTAAAACGAAAGGCAAGCTACAGACTCAGGAAATCAAAACAAAAATCAGTGGATTCTATACAGAAGACATGAAAAACTCACTCAACCTTGTAATAAAACTATAAATAGAACAGATAGGCCGACAAAGAAGTTGTACAGATGGCAAACACATGAAGGATCATTAGGGAAACACAAAGGCACAGTGAGACACCACTCACTAAATCTCTACACATCTATTCAAATGCCCACAATTAAAAATGACTGGGAACATCAAGTGTTGATGAGGTTTTTGAGCAACAAGAATTCTAGTACATTGTTGGTAAGAGTGCAAAATGGTAAAATCAGTTTGGAAACATTTTGGTGGTTTCTTATAAAGTTGGCATACATTTAACCATTCAACCCAGCAAAACTCCTACCCCTCCTTTACCCAATAGAGATGAAAACATCCACGCTAGACTTGTTCTAAGCTCTTCACGGAAGCAATATTACTACTGAAAAGCTAGAAACAACCTAAATGTTATCAATTAGTGAATACGTAAGCGCATTGTGAGAGATCCACACAATGGGATATTCTTCAAAAACAGAACTACTGATACATGCAAGAACATGCATGATTCTGAAATTTGATAGGCTAGGTGGAAGAAGCCAGACACCAAAAGGCTACATACCTTCATTATCAATGAAGTTCCAAAGACAAAACTAAAGTGACAAAAAGCAGAGCAGCTGTTAGGGGTTGTGAACTGGGTGAGAATTCTCTACAAAGGAACACAAGGTGAACTCTGCGGGTGATGGGAATGTTCTATATCATAATTGTGGTGGATATGGGACTTCTTCCGTCAAAACTCGTTGAATTATATTCTTAAAATGGGTGGACTTTGTTACAAAGTATACCTGAATTAAAAAAAAAAAAAAAAAAAAAAAAAAGGCCGGTTAGTGTTGGCCAGAGAGGAAACTATAACCAGTGGGCCCTTTAGGTAGAGAGATATTTACTCTTTTCCCTACTTCATTCTCCATAACCTAATATCAGAGAAGTAAGATCCTAAGGTGGGGGGGATGGGTAATCAAGAGAGAGCCACATCCCACCCTTCCTCTTAAGGTCCTAAAGCCATAAACCCAACTGGCAATGAGGGTGGGCAAAGGTTTAACTTGCATTTGAGGTTGAACTGGCTGGACTTTGAATAATTGCTAGGCATTGGGAAGTTATATTTTCTGCCCAAAATATGATTAAGAAGCAATGTAGGAAATTTGACAAGGATTGATTGAAGGCAACAACCAAAGAAAGCAACTTTATATACCTCCTGTGATGAGATATTTCAGTCATTTGATTGCACATGTTGTTAATAAACCTACAGAACATATGATGTGTGACTCATGTTAACTGTATTGTTAAACCAGATTCACTGGAGTAGATTTTAAAGATCTAATTGGCTTTATTAAATGATTCATTAATTGAGCAGCATCTAATCTAGCAAGTAGAGGGACTCCAAAGGGCCACAGAAAGGGAAAGGTTTTTAAAGTCAGGACAAGGAAGTCATAAACAGAAAATAGGATTATTTTGAGTGAGGTCACCTTCCTTTAGGGAAAATAGGGTCTTAGTTGGATAACCTCATCTTCCTTTGAGGAATGGATAGAGCCCAAGGGACTGGTTTCCTTATTGGTACTGACCAGAAAATTCCTGAAGAGACTAGTTAAGACTAAGACTAGTCCTCTTCGGGGGGAAGTTGAAACTGCAATTAGATTAGGTATTTAAGTCTGGGTTTGGTGACATGGTCTAGCATAAGTGACTCCATTTTAGGCCTGTAGTTTTCTTTTTGATGGTATTTTTCAAGTGTATGTAGCTGCTATTGCTGCTCATAAAATACAAAATCACTTAAAATATTACTTTGTCATTATGTATTTTCTTTTTTGTTTTGTTTTGTTTTTAAGATTTTATTTATTCACTTGACAGAGAGAGACACAGGGAGAGAGGAAACACAAGCAGGAGGAGTGGGAGAGGGAGAAGCAGGCTCCCCACTGAGCAGGGAGCCTGATGTAGGGCTTGATCCCAGGACTCTGGGACCACAACCTGGGCCAAAGGCAGAGGCTCAACGACTGAGCCACCCAGTTGCCCCGTCATTATGTATTTTCTTGATCAGCAGGTACTGAAAATGTAACTGCTATAACAGGGAGCACTCTCCCAAATGTTGTCTGTAAAAGAGCCCTTGTCCTTGGGAGCACTGGTACATGAGAACCATCATAGTCCTTTGGGAACAAGAATGGGAATGGATACTTCTGGGGATTGGAGACGTCAAGCTGGAGAGAAGAACCAGGAGAGTGCCGTGTTCTGGACATTACAAGTGAAGAGTTTTTCAAGAAATCAGGAGTTTGGGAGCCTGATTCTGAGCACAGTCTGACCTGCTGTGCTACCAGTGGGCCCTAGACAGGCTGACCAGTCACACTGGCTGTCCGGCTGTATCCCCTGTACCTAGAACACTGGAACGTTCTTAGTAAATATTTGCAAGTAAATAAATCCTTAAAGGTTATGAGGTGGGTACTGCCATCCCCATTTCATGGGTGAGGAGACAAGCTCACTAGGGTTAAGAGATTGTACTTAGTAAATAGTAGACTTGGGGGTGGAGTTGAACCTAGGCCTCTTGAACTCAAGAGCCCAAGTTCATAACTACGGTGCTAGAGGCCTCTGAAATATGCACGGTAACCAAGATGAGAGTGTGGCTGATGCTGTGGTGTTGAACGAGGATATGATTAATGCAGAAATGGTAGGGGCCCAGGGCAATGGGAGGGTGCCCTTAGAGCTAGACTCCTAGTGGGAAGCCATGTGGCCAGGAGACAGAAAAGGGCCATCACCTGGGCCACACACAAGCTTGGAGAAGTATGCACCTGTCAGTGTTTCTGGGCCAAGCAGCAGCAGCAGGCCAGGCCCTGCAAGAACTCTAAAGATACATCAAAGCTGTATACCCATCCATCCAAACACAGAAGCTGGCTCCTTCTGTACACCCAAAGGACCACTTTCCAGTCAGTCTTTGGCCTCCCTGAAGTCCATGTGGCCAGGTTTCCTATTTGGAGGCCACTGTGAGACCCCACAGATGAGCACACATCCCACTTCTTTAATGCAGTGAAAAAGTCGGCCATGACTTTGGGTGTGCTTACCCATAACGGTTTACTCTAAATGTCCCAGGGACGCTCTTTGAGTTATACAGATGACCTTTGAGCAACACAGGTTTGAACTGCGTGGGTCCATTTAAATATTTTTCTACAGTGCAGTGCAGTAAATGTATTTTCTCTTCCTTAGGAATTTCTTCATAACATTTCTTTTGTCTCACTTTACTGTAAGAATGCAGTATACCATATGTATAACATACACAATATGTGTCCATCAACTGTGTTCTCAGGAAGGCTTCCAGTCAACAGTAGGCTGTTAGTAGTTAAGTTTTGGAGGGGAAGTCAAAATTATATGTGGATTTTCAACTGTATGGGGGTCAGTACCCCTAACCCCAGCCTTGTTTAGAGCCCACTGCATTTAAGAAGCAAAAATAAGCAATTATAAAAATATGTTTTTGCATCCATTTCCTTTGCTAATTAATTCCCCAGAACACGGACCGCCAAAATGGATTTATTTTCTGAAATTTAAAACTTTTATTTTTTTTATCCCCGCCCCCCTGAAATTTAAAACTTTTAAAATGAAGGCTTCAAAATCTGATACAGTAAAGACTAAAAACCTTGAATCTGAGAGCACCCCTTTCTTTTGCCTTCAATTTTCTATGGCTTCCCCATTCCTCTTTGTCTTGGATGCTCTTCTGCTCCCTCACCTTCAGAAGGCAGCCCTTCAGGCGTGTTTCTCCTCTCTTACTGCTCAGATGAAGCTCCCTCTGTCTTAACAAAGGCAGTGATGTTGGAAGCTGCAGCCAGGCCCCGCTGCCACACTTCCAGATCACCCACCACTCAGAATACCCTGCTCTTTCCCATCATTAGGAAAGACTCATGCCAGACTCATTGTTAGGAAAGACATTGTGGCCAGTGGTGGGCTTCTTTTTTGGGTGGGCAGCAGCACCTTTCGTGCTGACAGCTCTCTCTGCATTGGTTAGTTTCAATCACTCCTTTGTGTGGTCTTTGGGTTCAGTTTCCCAAAGACCTAACATGGCAGGCAGAAGCTCAGAAGGTAGACCCCACAAGATTCCCTTCCCTGAGGTGTACAATTGAATAGTACTCCTGGTACTACCATGAAGGGCCTCCTCAATGGAATGAAGGTTATAATCAGCTGACCTTAAATGAGAGTGCTCATCCTTGATGGTTTGGGGCACAATGGAATCACAAGAACCCCTAGAAGTAGCATCAGAGGGCAGAAGTTTGAGTGTTGAGGGGGGACAGAATATGCCATCCCCAAATGGGTCACTTTGGTGTGCGGATTCTTTTAAGCTGAAGTCAATCAAGACCTAGCAGACTCAAAAAAAACTTTGACCTTGCTCTTAATTACTTAAAAGAACTTAGATGGGAGCCTGGCCCAGAAATAGAGCTATTACCAAAGATAACTTTTTATCTGAAAGATTGATTTGCTTGGCAGGGCACACATCTAATTACCAAATGTCTGCTCTTTGTACAGTGCTGTGAATTACCCTCCTCTCTTTTGCAGCCAGGCCCCTATCCCATTCTTCAGCTCATGGTGGCAAATAAGCCTCAACCATGCAACTTGCCCTTGAGTCTCATGCTTTTGGAGGTCCTGTATGTATGAAATTAAGTTGGTTTTTCTTCTGTGAATCTGTCTTATATCAGCTTAATTAGTAGACCAGCCAATGAACCTAGAATGGAAAAAGTGAAAAATTTTCCCAGCTCTACAGAGTACACACTGTTTGCAAATCTTTATGCAATCCTCCACTTATGATATGAAGGTTGTAGCTGGTCACCTGGATTCCAGCACTTGTCACCATTTGTTTTATTGTGGCTCTGGAGGATATGTTGATATCCTTCTGTTAATTTTACTTACATCCCTTGCCATTATAGTAACAGTCTATTTTATGTAGGTTTGTGGAAACTCATTTCCACTCTTCAGTCTAGCAAACACTGGGTTAAGTGTCTGGTGTTTTGTGGGGCCTCATGGCTATAGAGATGAGCAGTCATGTTCTCGTGGACTCATGAAGGGGCAGAATAGCAAGTGGCCAAGAGTGATGGCCTGATTAGATCCCGACTGTGCCAGTCCCTGTGCCACTGTGTCTTCCTCTCGGTGGGTGTACTGACAGCTGCACGCAAGGGTTAGAGTCTGTGATATTGTGATTGATAATAAATATTTATTTGGTATTTGTTCTGCTCCTGGTACAGAGCTTCTAAGGCTCTTGGAATTTCATAAATGAGAAGAGTAGTAAAGGTGTCTTTTCTTATGTTATTGAGTTGACTTTTGGAAGCACCTAGGGTTGGGAGCTGGTTGCCAGGGGAACCAAGCTTGTAATTAGAGGTTTGGAAATTTCAGCTCCATGCCCCTGCCCTCTGGGTAGGGTAGCAGGGCTAGAGACTGAGTTCAGTCACCAATAGGCAATGATTTCATCAGTTGTGTCTATGAAATAAAACTACCACAAAACCCCTGAAAGAGGATTCGATAAGCTTTGGGGTTGGTGAACACAAGGAGATTTGGGGAACATCGTGTGTTCAGAGGGCATGGAAACTCCACACCCTTCCCCCAGACTGTGTTCTGTGCATCTCTTCCATCTAGCTGTTCCTGATTTATATCCTTTTATATTAAACTGGTAATCTAGTAAGTATAATGTTTCTTTGAGTTCAGTGAGCCACTCCAGTGAAATTATCAAATCTCAGGATAAGAGTCATGGGAAGTTCTGATTTATAGCCAGTGGGTCAAGAAGCACAGGTGACCACCTGGACTTGGGACTGGCATCTAAGGTGAGGGCAGTCTTATGGGACTGAGCCCCCAGTCTGTGGAAGGCTATCCCCAGGTAGATAGTGTCAGAATTGAGTTAAATTGTAGGACATCCAGGAGAATTGCTTAGTGGTGGGGAAAGTCCTACATGTCAAAATTGGGAGCAGAATCAGAGAAACATGTAGATCCATCACTTGGAACAGTCCCTGGCACACAGCAGTGCAAGGTGAGTGTGCTGGTGGCTATTGTCATCAGTAAGTCACTAGCCAGTCAGCTCAGATGGGTTTTGGCATTGTGCTGACGACACCCTGGACACACCTGTAGGTCCATATGGCAGGTAGGTAAAGAAGTAGAAGGTAGAAGATGCCAACCACAACTGGCCAAGAACTGAGGAAGAGCCAGAGCTGGTTCTCACCATCCTCAAAGTCAAGACTGAGAGGAGGAAAAATAACACCAACATAAACATGAATTCTTTTCAAAAAGCATAGTGTTCAGGGCACCCGGCTGGCTCAGTGAGTAGAGCTTATGATTCATGATCTCAGAGTCATGCATTCAAGATCCACACTGGGCACATAGCCTACCTTAAACACACACACACACACACACACACACACACACACACACAGTGGAGGGGTGGTGTAGTGCCTGGCTGGCTCAGTTAGAAGAGCATGCAACTCTTGACCTCAGGATCTTGAGAGTTCAAGCCCCATGTTGGGTGTAGAAATTACTTAAATAAACTATAATTTTTAAACAAGATTTTATTTATTTATTTGAGAGAGAGAGAGAATGTGAGAAAGAGCATGAGCCGGGGCAGGTGCAGAGGGAGAGGGAGAGGGAGAAGCTGACTGACTCCCTGCTGATCAGGGAGCCCAATGTGGGACTTGATCCCAGGACCCTGGGACCATGACCTGAGCTGAAGGCACTTAACTGACTAAGTCACCCAAGTGCCCTAAATAAATTTTTAAAAAATTTTTTAGAGTTTAATTCTTTAAAAAAAAAATAGTGTTAATAAATAAATAAAATCTTTAAAAAAAAAAAAAAAAGGGACGCCTGGGTGGCTCAGCTGGTTAAGCGGCTGCCTTCGGCACAGGTCATGATCCCAGCATCCTGGGATCGAGTCCCACATCAGGCTCCTTGCTCAGCAGGGAGCCTGCTTCTCCCTCTGCCTCTGCCTGCCACTCTGTCTGCCTGTGCTCGCTCTCGCTCCTCTCTCTCTCTGACAAATAAATAAATAAAATCTTTAAAAAAAAATAGTGTTTACCTTGTGGACTGGAAGGTGTCAGGGACTTCTTAGGTGGGGTCATATATGGTGATGCATCTAGGGTTCCCCCAGCTTCCCTGAGCTCATTTCAAGAGGCCTGTAGAGCAAGAGTCAATGTTGGTCTGAGTGGGAAGCCACATTATGTCACTGCACCTTCCTGCCCCTTAAAGTAGGAATGCTCCTCTGCCTTCCTTCACCCGGAGCTTGCCCGGCTGCTAGGCTTAGCTCACGTTCTGCTGCTTCTCTTCTACAGGGATTCTGCCTAACTTCTCATGGCACTGTGGGAAACCCCAAACACTAAATCCTCAAGTCTGTTGCTTACCTCCTCAGAGCATAGCATCACCCTGGCTGAGGGGTTTCAGAAGGCTCTGAGCCCAGTCACACCTTCTATCAATCCTTCCCTCCCCATCTCTGCTCCTGAATGGACCGCCGACTCCATCAAAAAGAGAAGCTTTTTGACGTTTCTGTTTGGAGGTGTTTCCCACGCTAGCACAGGATGTTTGGGAAGGGAGAAATACCTCCACCGTGGAAAGGACAGCGAGTCTCTGGCATTTGCTTTGGACCGGAGGGCTTTCGGCTGGACAGTCTAGATAACCTTCACCCTGAAAACAGCCCTGCAGAGCAAGGGCGCTGGGGGAGCCACATCCCTCCACTGTGCAGGGGAACGGCTGTCATCGCCCATCCCTTCCCCAGAAGCAACCATCCCTGCTTGGCTCCCCAGCATATCCTGTCAGGTGGCCCCCTGCCCAGGCCTCTCAAACAGTTGGCTGGTAAACCCATGGTGTAAGCTAAGCCAACTGCCCATGGCAGCTTCCAGGCAAAGTTTGTTTTTGATTTCATGCTTATGTTTTTAAGCCCCAAAAGACTACTGTTTCTGGGAAGGATTGGGTCACAGTGTGACCTTGGGTTGGCCCTTTGCAGCATCTATGACTCCAGGTCGTAACTCAGGCTTCCTTGGATTACAGCCTTCTCCTCAACTTGTTGCCACACTGTTGCCAGCACCTTCTTTTCTGGAGAACCAGCAGTGAGGGCGTGGTCCACGCTAAAAGAGAGGAGCCCTACTTTGGGGCACTCTGCTCAAGGTGCCAGGCTGCACAGTGCAGCCACAGCCATTGGCCAAGAGGTGGTGGGAAGGACTGGGCAGCCGGGGTATCAAGAAGCCAACCCTGAGTTGTTGGCCAGTAGCCCCCTTCTACTGATTTCCCTGTAGCTTTTGTTTTCATCTGTTTTATTATAAAGATCACAGGTGCATTTGAAAAAGGAAGTTCAAACTATAAAGAAAAAAGTCAAACTTGCTCTGTCTCACTCCAGTCCCCTCCCTGAAGTCCACCTCCCTTCAGCATTTCTGTCTCCAGTTCTTACTTTGGTTACCTCCCTAACTCTACCATGTACACCCATGTCTTCATTTCTCAACTGTATACAGTTTCTCTTGGCTGTGATCTATGAAAAAAAAAGTGAAATGAACATATTTAAATGACCTCTGCTTATTATTACTTTTCATTTTTCAAATCCAGTGCTGCCAAAGGGTCCACTGAGTGCCTGCCAAAAGTGCAAACTCCCAAGCCCCTGGAGAAAATTATTTGAGTGTGTGATGGGACCTAGGAATGTGCGTTTTTATCATCATCATCTCTACTTAATTCTTCTGTACATTACAGTTTGAGAACCATCATTCTAATGCCTACCTCTATAACTAAAAACATCTCATCGATTGGGATGCTTTTGTCTATCAGATACCCAACTAAGGAGTGACATCTGCAAAAATGGAGAAATAAGGAACTCTCCACTCCACTCCATTATAAAACAATGAGAACATGGGCAGAAAATTTCAGGATCAACTTTTTTTTTTTTTAAACTTCAGAACATTAACCAAAGACTTGCAGCAACCTGGGAAAAACTTATTCCAGAAAAATGACGGATGGGATGAATAAGTCACAGGGATGAAAGGTACAGCATAGGGAATACAGTCAATGGTGTTGTAATAGTACTGGTGACTGATGGTGACAGATGGTCACTACACTTATGATCACAGCATAACATACAGAGAAGTTGAATCACTATGCTATGCCCCTGGAACTAATGTAACATCATGTGTTAACTATACTTCAATGAGGGGCACCTGGTGGCTCAGTCGGTTAGACATCAGTCTTCGGCTCAGTTCATGATTCCAGGTTCCTGGGATTAGAGCCCCACATTGGACTCTCTGCTCAACAGAAAGCAGGGAACCTTCTTCTCCCTCTGCCCCTTCCCCTGCTTGTGTTCTCTCTCACACTCACGTTCTCTCAAAATCTTTAAAAAATAAAAAAAAAAATACTTCTATGAAAAAAAACTTAAATTAGAAATGTAAAGTGAATGTAAAGTGTTATATATCAAAAAGAAAAAAGGCTGATTCTCCTAAAACATCAAGACTGAACTCTTCCCAAATTTGATGAATTTTAGTTAGTAATCAAGAAATGTCTAACAGAGAAAAGCTCGGGGTCAGATGATTCCTCTAATGAATTCTATCAAATGTTTAAAGAAAAATTAACATCAATCCAAAAAATAGAAGAGGAAACACTTCCTAACTCATTCTATGAAATTGTGTTATCCTGACACCAAAGACACCACAAGAAAAATACAGATTGGTACTTCTTATGAATGTAGATGCAAAAATCCTCAACAAAATACTAGCAAACTGAATCCAACAGCATATTAACATGGATTACACACCACAAACAAGTGGGATTCATCCCAGCAATTAAAATTTGGTTTAACATACAAAAACCAGTCAATACAATATACCAAGGGGGAAAAACACATGATCATCTCAATAGACACAGAGAAAACATTTACAAAGCCAAAACCCTTCCATGACAAAAACATGTAACAAACCAGGACAAGAAGAAAAACTTCTCAATCTGATAAGGGGTATCTATGAAAAATCCAGAGCTAACATTATATTTAATGGTGAAAGACTAAACACTTTCCCCCTAAGATCAGGAGTAAGACAAGGATGCCCACTCTCCTACCTCTGTTTAACACTGTACTGGGGATTGTAGGCAGGACAATTAGACAGCAAAAGAAATACAGGCATCCAGATCGGAAAGGAAGAGGTAGAAGTATATTTACAGATGACATTATCTTGTATATAGAACATCCTGAGAAGCTTCAAAATTTATTTTTTTCCTGTAAAGTTGCAGGATACAAGATCAATATACAAAATCAGTTACACTTTTATACACTAGCAATGAGCAATCTGAAAATGAAATTAAGAAAACAATTCCACACTGTTGATGGGAATGCAAGCTGGTGCAGCCACTCTGGAAAATAGCATGGAGGTTCCTCAAAAAGTTGAAAATAGAGCTACCCTACGACCCAGCAATTGCTCTACTGGGTATTTACCCTAAAGATACAAATGTAGTGATCTGAAGGGGCATGTGCACCTGAATGTTTATAGCAGCAATGTCCACAATAGCCAAACTGTGGGAAGAACTTAGATGTTCATCAACAGGTGAATGGATAAAGAAGATGTGAGATATATATATATATATATATATATATATATATATATATATATATATATAAAAACAGGATACAATGCAGCCATCAAAAGAAATGAAATTTTGCCATTTGTGATGACGTAGATGGAACTAAGGGCATTATGCTTAGCAAAATAAGTCAATCAGAGAAAGACAATTATCATACAATCTCCCTGATATGAGGAAGTTGAGAGGCAACGTGGGGGTGTGGGGGGTAGGAAAAGAATAAATGAAACAAGATGGTATTGGGAGGGAGATATACCATAGGAGACTCTTAATCTCACAAAACAAACTGAGGGTTGTTGGGGAGAGGGAGGGAGGGAGAGGATGGTGGGGTTATGAACATTGGGGAAGGTATGTGCTATGGTGAGTGCTGTGAAGTGTGTAAACCTGGAGATCCACAGACCTGTACCCCTGGGGCTAATAATACATCATATGTTAATTAAAAAATAAAAGAATATTTAAATAAAAGAAAGATAACAATTCCAGGGATGCTTGGGTGGCTCAGTCAGTTAAGCATTTACCTTTGGCTCAGGTCATGATCCCAGGGTCCTAGGATCGAGACCCACATCAGACTCCTTGCTCAGTAGGGAGCCTGCTTCTCCCTCTGCTTGCTGCTCTCCCTGCCTGTGTTCTCCCTCTCTCTTTCTCTGACAAATAAATAAATAAAATATTTTTTTAAAGAAAACAATTCCATTTACAATAGTGTTGAAAAGAATAAAAATACTTAGGAATGAATTCAACCAAAAAAGTGCAAATGTTATACACCGAAAAGTATAAAATGTTGTTGACAGAAAATGGAAAGATCTGTGTTCATAGACTAGAAGACCATATCAAGATGGCAGTACTCTCCAAATTGATCTTGAGATTCAGTGCACTCCTATCCAAACTCTGCCTTAAAAAAAAAAAAAAAAGGCTGATTTTAAAAATTCATTCAGAATTTCAAGGCTGATTCTAAAAATTCATTCAGAATTTCAAGGGATACACAAAAGCCAAAACAATCATGAACAATGTTAGAAGACTCACACTTTGTGATTCCAAAACTTAATAAAAAACTACAGTAATCAGGGCTGTGTGGTACTGGCATTTAGACATATAGACCAATGGAACAGAGTTGAAAATACAAAAATAGATTCATATATTTATGGTCAATTGGTTTTTGACAAGGCTTGCAATGGGGGAAAGAAGAGACTTCTTAACAAGTGATGCTGAAACAACTGGATATCCACATACCAAAGGATGAACTTGGACCCCACCTCATATCATATATGCAAACTAACCAAAAATAGACTACATACCTAATGTAAAAGCTAAAAACAAAAAACCCTTGAATGAAAACATGGGTGAAAATCTGTGTGTTAGGGTAGACAATAGCTTCTTAGATATGACACCAAAAACACAATCAAAGCAATCAAAGAAAAAAATACATAAATTACACTTCACCAAAGTTAAAAGCTTTTGTGCACCAAAGGACATTGTCTGAGGCACCTGACTATCTCGGTCAGTGGAGCATGCAATGCTTAATCTCGGGGTTATGAGTTCGAGCCCTATATTGGGTGTAGAGATTACTTAAAAAAATTTTTTTTCTAATCTTAAAAGAAAAAGAGCATTATAAAAAAAAAGTAAAAGGACAACTCACAGAATAGGAAAAAATATTTCTAAATCCTCTATCTGCTAAGTATTGAGTATATAGAATATATATACTCTTAGTATATAGAATAAATTTACTCTTACAATTCAGCACACACACAAAAAAGAAAACTCAAATTGTAAATGCGCAAGGGATTTGAACTGACAGTTCTCCAAAAAAGATATACATATGGCCAATAAGCACATGAAAAGATGCTCAAAATCATCAGTCATCAGGGAAATGCAAGTCAAAGCCATGAGATACCACTTCACACACTTGACTGGGTTTAATAAAAAAGTAACGACAGTAACAAGAGTTGGTGAGGATGTAGAGCAATTGAATACATAGCTGGTGAGAGTGCCAAATGGTACAGCTGCTATGGAAGTTTAGCAGTTCCTTAAAAAGTTAAACATATAAGTACCATACAGCCCAACAATTTCTTGTCTAGTTATTTGAGAGAAATGAAAATCTATGTCCACACAAAAATACTTGTACATAAATGTTCATAGTAGTTTTATTAAAAACAGCTTAGGGGTGCCTGGGTAGCTCAGTGGGTTAAGCCTCTGCCTTCGGCTCAGGTCATGATCCCAGGGTCCTGGGTTCGAGCCCTGCATCGGGCTTTCTGCTCAGCGGGGAGCCTGCTTCCTCCTCTCTCTCTGCCTACTTGTGATCTTTGTCTGTCAAATAAATAAATAAAATCTTCAAATAAATAAATAAAATCTTAAAAATCTTTAAAAAGATAAAATAAAAATAAAAACAGCTTAGAAGTGTAAATAAACCAAATGTCCCTCAATGGATGAATGGGTAACAAAATGCAGTATAGTAGTTAGTTCTCCATTATCTGTGGTTTCAGTTACCATGGTCACGTGCAGTCTGGAAACAATAGTGTCAGAAGGTTAGTAGTAGCCTAACATTACATCACAATGACTACGTCATTCACTTCCCTTCATCTCGTCACATAGGCATTTTCTCATCTCACATCATCACAAGAAGAGAAAGGGTGAGCATAGTCCAATATTTGGAAAGAGAGACCACATTCACATAAACTTTATTATAGTATATTGTTAGAATTGTTATATTTTTAGTTACTGTTGTTAATCTCTCACTGTACCTAATTTATAAATTAAACTCTATCATAGGTAGGTAGGTAACATAGTATATATAGGATTCTGTATTTTCCACAGTTTCAGGCATCCACAGCGGGTCTGGGAACATATCCCCCCAGAGAAGGAAGAACTTTATATCCATATGGTAGACTGTTTTTCAGCCATAAAAAGAAATAAAGTACTGACGTAGTACGCTACGTGAACTAAGCCAGTCACAAAAGGCCAAATACTGTCAGACTCCATGTATATGAGGGACCTGGAGTAGACGTATTCATAGAGACAGAAGAGAGGGGCGGGAATGGGGAGTCATGTTTTATAGATATAGAGTTTCAGTTTGAGAAGATGAAATAAAGGCTACAATGTGGATGAACCTAGAAAAACACAATGCTAAGTGAAAGAAGCCAGACACCAAAGGCCACATATTAAATGATACCACTTACATGAAATGTCCATAACTGACTAATTCATAGAGATTGCAAGTAGATTAGTGACTTTACCATATTTCATGTTGTCAAGGTTTCCAATGTTTGCCTTTGTTCTCTCATTAGCTGGCTTCCATCAGAGACTTCCCGATTGGCCGTACAGTCATTGCAGTGGCTGGCATGGGTTTCCCTCATGATCATGCTGGTCTGCTGCTCCCAAGGGCTTGCATCCATGTGGGAGGGTGGCTGTGGGGTGCAGGGGTCCTGTCCAGGGCCAAGCTGTTCTGTAAGATGTGTGGTGGGGGCTACTGGAGGGGTCTATGCCCCACATCATCCAAGCCCAGAGAATCTTACTTTCTTTTTGCCTTTCTTTAAAAAATTTTGCTTTTTTATTGTGAAAGAAAACCTTCAACATAAACAGCTTCACAAATTATTATTAGAAAGCAAACATTCATGTAGTCACTCCCTAGATCTCTGTAAGTCCTTCTACTCACCTTTCCCCAGAAGTAAAGACTATCCTCACTTTCATGGTAACTGTTTCTTTGTTCCTTATAGTTTCACCACACACATATGTATTCCTATACAATGTGGTTTAATTCTGCCTGCTTTTAAATTTATAGAAGTAAAATCTGGTTATCTATTCCTGCAGAGCAAATTCCCCAAACCTTAGGGACTTGAAACAAGGATAATTCTATTATTTTCTCTCAAGAGCTTGTGCTGGTTGGGCTCAGGGTGGGCGATTCCTGCTCAAGGCCTTGTATATGGCCATGGGGGCAAGGGGCACATTTGGAACTCCTCTGCTCTGTCTCTGGTAGTCAATGCTAGCTGCTGGCTGGACCATCCACACGTGGCCTCTTTGTCCAGTCTAAGCTTGCTCACTACACAGTGCCTGGGCTCCAAGAAGGGGCTGCTGAAGGGGACTGGGAGGGAGCTGTATAACCCTTTAGGACCTAGCCTGGAAGGCATACAGCATCATTCTTGTTATGCCCCTCCCAGATCCTAGGGGAAGAAACACAGACCCCCATGTTACAATGGCAAGGCTTGGGGGAGGGAAATCAACAACCTGCAAGATGATCATGTTCATGTACATGCATGTGCATAGTGGTATATTGAATAGCCAAAAGATGGAGGCAACCCAAGTGTCCATTGATGGATGAATGGATGAACAAAAAAGAGTCCCTCTATACACTGGAATATTATCCATCTGTAAAGAGGAAGGAAATTCTGACATGGGCTACAGCATGGATGAACCTTGAAGACATTATGCTACATGAACTAAGCCAGTCACAAAAGGCCAAATACTGTCAGACTCCATGTATATGAGGGATCTGGAGTAGACATATTCATAGAGACAGAAGAGAGGGGTGGGAATGGGGAGTCATGTTTTATAGGTATAGAGTTTCAGTTTGAGAAGATGAAAAAGTTCTGGAAATGGATGGTGGTGATGGTGGTGAATATACTTAACTTTGCTGAAATGCACACCCCAAAATTTAAGATGGTAAATTTTGTGTTTTTTTTACCACAATATTTTAAAAAATTAACCTAAATTTTAAAAAGAACAGAACATATAAACAACGTCTTTGGATAGCTCTGCGTTTATGGCATCTTTGGAAAATACAGTCTGCTACCAAATCATACAACTTATAGTTTGGGGGTCTTTTATCTCTTACCCACCGTTGCCACAAGTTGAGTGTTGCTAAGTTTTCAGGGCTGCATACTGTTCGCCCCGGTGCATATGCCACCATATTTATCCCTCCTGTGAATGGACATCTAGGGACACTCCAGTGTGGGGCTAATAAAAACAATGTTGCTAAGGACATTCTTGTGCTTGTACCCCAGTGTCCATGAGCACTTCTTTCTCTGCTAATGGGAGAGATGCTCAGTCAACTTTCTGAGAGAACAGCAAACTCTTTTCTGAAGTGGTTATACCAGCTCGCAACCCCATCAAGTGTGTGAGAGCTCCTGTTTCTTCACCTCCTCTCTGACACCCCAAGGGGGCCAGGAGACATTTAACTGACCCCACTTGTTTTTTTGTTTTGTTTATTTGTTTGTTTTCCTGGCAGCTGCTCAGGGTGGCTGGCGTTTGCACAGGTGCAGGCCTACATCTTCCCAGGCCACCTGGGGAGGCCCTTCCAGGACAAAGTGGCTCCCAGGGATACACCTGGAAGCTGCAGCCCTCTCTCCTGGCTCATGGCTCCTCGTCTGCCCGTAGGGTTCATACTTACCTCCATTGCAGTTAATCCCTCCATCTGATCCTATCTCCTTCCTGTCTTCCAAAAATTCTTCAAAGTCTCTCAAAATTTCTGGTCCAATGATGGAATTTTATTTTATTTTATTTTTTTATTTTTTTAAGATTTTATTTATTTGACAGAGAGAGATCACAAGTAGGCAGAGAGGCAAGCAGTGAGGGGTGGGGGGAGGAGGAAGCAGGCTCCCTGCCTAGCAGAGAGCCTGACATGGGACTCGATTCCAAGACCCTGAGATCATGACCTGAGCCGAAGGCGGAGGCTCAACCCACTGAGCCACCCAGGCAGCCCCCAATGATGGAATTTTAAATTATTTTCCATGGGTTTGTTTATCAGCCCTCAATATGGTTAGTGTAGTGCACAATGAGATATTCTATAATGGGAGAGAGGGGAGTCTGTGGGTGGGTTCTGGCTGCTGTCTTGAACCCCATCCTCAGCCCAGGGTCTCTGACTTACTCTTGTCCTGAGCTTGGTGAGCCCTGAGAGCCCACCATGAACTGGGGGCAGTCCCTGCCCCCTGGAAATAAGAGGCCTGCTGAGTTTGCGTCCACCCAGCTGAAAGACTACATTTCACCTTTCCTGGCATCTAGATGTGGCCATGTGACTACTGTAGAACGGCAGCTTCTGGAAAGGTGGAACCTCGATTTTGCTCCTTTGAGCTCTCTTCCAGGCACCACCCAGGCCAAGCCCAGCACACTGGTTCTTCCATTGTCCTACTACTGTTTCCCCTAGCCCATCCTACTGGTGCTTGTCACTTTTCTGTCCCAGGGTCTCCCCTTTCTCAGAAAGCCTGTTCCCTTCTCCACCCTGGAGAACTCCTACTCATTCCTCTAAACCCATGTAGAGAGCAATTTTTCTCTACAACCTCCCAGCCTCTCAGACAGGTGGTTGGTCTCCTCGGCCTAGCACTTCTGCACCCACTGTCACTCTGTCTATGGGATCTGGAATGAGAGCAGGAGAAGTCCTAGTCTGAGTTCAGCCAGCAAGTGCTACAGGGATCAGGCCCAGCCGAGGTCAATCTCCAGCTCTACCTCTTTGGTGAGAGTGTGAAGAGAAAGGGGGTGTCTCCAGGGGGCAAGCAAGGGCAGATAAGGGATGAGTTTGCATGCTCCAGGCCCTGCTAGTCTCCTTAGGAAGGCAGGCAAGTGGGCAGGCTGGGAGGCACCATATCCTCTCCAGTCCTGGGAAGGCGGCAGGCTGGGAGAGTGTCCCCATGTCCTTGGCATGGTCAGCCTGGCCCTGGATATCCAGTTCTGACTCACTCCTTGTTTGGGCAAAATGCTGGCCTAGATGCCAAGTCCTGGGAGCTTGACAAAGGCAAAGGGAGTAACGAGATAGGATCTGAGAGCCAGCTCCTGGGAACAGCGTGGGTACCCAGCCTGTGTTTACAGCTGCTTCCTGCTCTGGCTCTCCGTCTGGTGAGCTGGGTGCGGCCACTGTCTGAGGAGGTGGGGGGGATCCTCTCCCAGCCCTTCGGGTGGACCCTGCATACCAGTCCTGAGTGTATGAAACAATCACAGGGCAGCAGGGACAATAGCATGAGAGCTGGTAGCAGGTAAATGGGTTGAAACCTTCTAAGGTTTTGGTGTTGGTGGGAGGAGAACAGAGATATTAATGTTGGAGGTTATTTGATTTAGAAGGTGACCTCTGAAACAGGCAAGGAAGGTCCATTTGCAAACAAGCACAAGGGAAAAAAATAAGAAAAATACAAAAACAATCCCAAAGAAGACAGAAAGGAGGAGTAGAGAGGGGGATGTGGACATAAGTTGTTACAAATAAATCTAAATATACCTGTAATCACAAAAAATGTAAAAGGACCTAATGCTCCAGATACAGAAAAAGATTGCCACATTATATGAAAAACAATCCAGGTTTCTGAAATTATAGGAGATCCTCCTGAAACAAATAGAATATTGAAGGTCAAGGGAGAGAAAGATACACCATGCAAAGACTAGCCAAGAGTGAACTTGAGCTGTGTCAGTATCAGATGAAATGCAATTTAAGACAGCAAAGCCCAAAGTTGATTTGTTAGGAATACAAATATAAAGCCAAGCTTCTGGTAATATTAACAAGAAGAAGAAAAAGTGCAAATAACAACAACAACAAAACACAATAGAAAAGAAAGGAGACTTAGGGGCGCCTGGGTGGCTCAGTCGGTTAAGCAACGGCCCTTGTCTCAGGTCATGATCCCAGGGTCCTGGGATGAAGCCCTGCATCAGGCTCGCTGCTCAGCGGAATGCCTGCTTCTTCCTATTCCCCTCCACCTGCTTATGATCCCTCTCTCAATGTCTCTCTCTGTTAAATAAATAAATAAAATCTTTTTTAAAAAGGAAGAAAGAAAGGAAGGAAGGAAGAAAGAAAGAGAGGGAGACTTAACCATAAATGCTTCCAACAAGTAAACAGAAATATAAGGAGCTATTTGTCAAGTGTATGGAAACAAATTTGAAAACATGAACCGAGTAATTTCTTGGAAAATAGCTTTCCAGAATGGAATCCAAAAGAAATAAAAAACCTGATTGGTCCTACAATTAATGAAATGTAATCAGTAACTTAAAAACTACCCCTTGTGGCTCAGTCATTAGGCGTCTGTCTTTGGCTGGGGTCATGATCCTGGGGTCCTGGGATCAAGCCCTGCATCGGGCTCCCTGCTTGTCGGGAAGCCTGTTCTTCCGTCTCCTGCTCCCCCTGCTTGTATTCCCTCTCTTGTTGTCTCTCTCTTTATCAAATAAATTAATTAAATCTTTACAAATAAATAAATAAAACTACTCCTCTTCCCTAAATGTTTCAGTAGCTTTACATGCAAATTCTAACTTTCAAGAAACAGATAATTTTAATCTTGTACAAACTATTTCAGAGAATAGCAAAATAAGAAATGTTTTTAACTCATTTTTATAAGATGAATATAGCCCTAGTATACAAACTTAGCAAGAATAGGACAAGGAAAAAAAATTAATGGTAAACCTGAGCCACCTAGGTGCTGCACAATGAGGACTTCTCTAGATGAGCTATTGGACATCCTAACCAGGGGCGTAAAACAAGATAAAGAAATAAAAGGGACTGGATTTACCAAGATAATTACAGGGGCACTTGAGTGGCTCAGCTGGCTAAGTGTCCAGCTCGTGATGTCAGCTCAGGTCATGATCTCAGGGCTGTGAGATCAAGCCCCGTGTCTTGTGCCCAGCATGGAGCCTGCTTACGATTCTCTCTCTCTCTCTCTGCCCCTTCCCCCACCCTGCCTGCACACACTCTCTCTCTTTCAAAAACAAAACCAAAAAAAAGAAGAAAAACACAAAACTTATTTACAGATGTGATTATATGGAAACCCCAAAACATCTGCAAGTAAGTTTTTGGAATTAAATAAGTTTGTTGGATTAGAGGCAAAATTCTTTTGCATTTCTATATATTGGCAAAAATCTCTTAGAAAATACAATTTTTAAAAGATACAATCTAAAATAGTGGCAAAAATATTTAAAAATCCAGAAATGAGGGTACCTGGGTGGCTCAGTTGGTCCAAGCATCCAACTCTTGATTTTGGCTCAGATCATGATCTCAGGGCTGTGGGCTCAAGCTCCGTGCTCAGCTCAGAGTCTGCTTGTCCCTGTCCCTCTGCTCCTCCCCCCACTCACACATGCTCTCTCTCTCTCTCTCTCTCTCTCTCTCAAATAAATATATAAAAATATTGGGGTGGGACGCCTGGGTGGCTCAGTTGGTTGGACGACTGCCTTCGGCTCAGGTCATGATCCCGGAGTCCTGGGATCGAGTCCCACATCGGGCTCTCAGCTCCATGGGGAGTCTGCTTCTCCCTCTGACCTTCTCCTCGCTGATGCTCTCTCTCACTCTCTCTCTCAAATAAATAAATAAATAAAATCTTAAAAAAATATATTGGGGTGCCTGGGTGGCTCAGTCATTAAGCATCTGCCTTTGGCTCAGGTCATGATCCCAGGGTCCTTGGATGAAGCCCCGCCTTAGGCTCCCTGCTCAGCAGAAAGCCTGCTTCTCCCTTTCCCTCTGCTTGTGTTCCCTCTCTCACTATGTCTCTCTCTGCCAAATGTAAATAAATAAATAAATAAATCCTTAAAAACTTTTAAAAAATAATAAAGAATCCAGGAATGAATCTAGTGAAAAAAAAATTGTAACCCTAAAATGTAGGCACTTCTTATGGGCCATTACTGCTCTAAGCACTTTAATCCATGAGCTGATTTAATCCTTACCATATCCCAAGAGGAAGCTGTCCTTACTTTTCCACCTTGTAGCTGAGTGAACTGGTACACCCACCTAGCATGCAGTTACCTAGTGGGAGGATTTAGGTGCAGACAGCCCAGCCACAGAACCTGGACTCTAACCATGGGCTTCCCCACCTCTTGTTGGTATTCATTGCCTCAGTGTACACATATTTCACATGGATCCTAGAAAATTTAACAGAAGAGACAAAATTAAAGAAAATAAAATCAGCTCTGTTGATTACCTTGCTACCTTGTTCGTGTACATTCCCCCTGGCTTCCATTCCAGTTCATTCCTATATGGTGTGGGTCACTCCAACTCTGGGGCCCACAACCCCTTCTCAGAGCCCAGGCAGCCTTCCTCCTAAATTCTCTCAAGTCTGATCATTGTACAGTGAGATTCGGAGAGGGGTGGTGTGTGGAGCGTAAGACTTTTTCTTTGGCTTGGTGTTGCTTTAAATAAATGAATTCAAAATCAGAGATTTTCTCCCCTGTGCCACTATAAGACATACTCAAAGATGCTTCCCAGGCCAGGCCACTTGTTGTGGCAGAGTCACTCTTGCCAGTGACCCCCAGGTACCCTGTGTCTTTTGGCAGAGAAAGAGAGCTCTCCCCATGGCCTCTTCTCTTTGATGGTGCTGTGAGTGTGCTAGGTGTTGTCAGAGAGCCTCCCATTACCTCCAGGGAAGTGAGCAGGCCTTGAGTGTCTTCTGTTGCTATGTTGGGTGTTGGGAGACACCAGATGTGTGTCACCTTCTCCTGGTGGGTGGAAGACTTACAGTCTCTTACCATTATGTTGGTCTTTCAGCTCTGGAGCCCCAAACCAGTTCACTTTCTTCTTACCACCTTTCAGAGCTCTTCTTTGACTGACTCTTGAATTATTTCCACGGTTTGTCATTGTACTTGGTGGAAAGGAGTGGGGAGAGATGAGTCTATGCCATCTTGTTCAGACCCAAAGCATCCTTGTACTTTGACCTATTTGTATCTTTCTATTTAGAATGAATTTCTTGTAGGCAGGCATATAGTTGGATGTGGCTTTTAAAATCCAATCAGACAATCTTTGTCTTTTAATTGGGATATTTAGACCATTAATATTAAATGTGATTATTAAGATGGTTGGGTTTAAATCCATCAGCTTGCTATTTTTTTTTAATTCATCTCATCTCTTACTTGTTCTCCTTTTCCTAATTTTTTTGTCTTTTTGGGTTAAGTATCTTTTAAGATTCCATTTTATCTCCTTTGCTTATTAAGTATATCTCTTTGGTCTGTTTCATTTTTTTTTTTAGTGGTTGCTTTTATTATTTCTAGTAGAGATTTTTAACCTATCACATAATAGCATATGATTTCACGTATACTTTATAGACCTTACAATAATATATTCAGCTTGTATGGTGACAGATGGTAGCTACACTTGTGGGGGCATAGCATAATATACAGACTTGTCAAATCACTACACAGTACCCCTGAAACTAATGTAACATTGTATGTCAACTATACTTTAATCATCATCATTCTCATCATCATCATAAGTGCTCAGCATTTGTGCAAATATTGCCATCCATTTAACCAGTCCATCCTCACAATACATTGTTATAAATTTTGTGTTAAAAAATTAAGTATTTTAAAAGAGGTTTTAAAAATAATTTAAAATTTGTTAAATTGACTCCCATATTTACCATTTCTGGAGCTCTTTATTCTGTGTATGTTCTCATTCCTATCTGGTATCATTTACTTTGTGCCTAAAGGACTTCCTTTAATATCTTTTGTAGTGCTGGTCTGTTGGTGATGAATTCTGTCAGTTCTTCTATGCTTGAAAAAAAAAAATCTTCATTTTGTTTTTTAAAAAATTTTATTTTGAACGAATTACAGATTCACAAGAAACTACAAGTATAATATAAAAACGTCCTATGTTCCCTTCACCCAGTTATTCTTGGTGATTACATTTTGCATAATTATAATGCAGTATCGAAATCAGGAATTTGACATTAGGGGTGCCTGAGTGGCTCAGTGGCTAAGTGTTACCCTTCGGCTCAGGTCACGATCCCAGGATCCTGGGATTGAGTCCTATACTGGGGTCCCCTGCTCAGTGGGGAGCCTGCTTCTACCTCTCCCACTCCCCCTGCTTGTGTTCCCTCTTTTGCTGTCTCTTTGTCAAATAAATAAATAAATAATTTTTAAAGGAATTTGACACTGGTACAATGTGTGTGTCTAATTCTATATCACTAGGTTTACATGATGTGTATATGTAATTCTACACATGTAATTTCTCAAAAGTGTAGATTCATGTAACCACTGCTATAATCAAATATAGACTACTCCACCACCACGAAGATCTGCCTTGTACTATCCCTTTATAACCATATCCACCTTCTTCCTCTGCCACAATTCCTAACCCCTAGGAAACACAAATCTGTTTCTATCTCCATAATTCTGCCATTTTATAGAAATGGAATCATAGAGATGTAGCCAATTGGCGTTGGCTTTCTTCACTTAATACCCTTGAGATCCATCCAAGTCCATCCAAGTTATTGGATTGTATTTCAATGGTTCTTTTGGTCTCTTTTTATTGCTGAGTACCGTTCCATACTATGAATGTGCCACAGTTTGTTTAATCACAAACCTATTAAGGGACATTTGGGTTATTTCCAGTTTGGGGCTATTACAAACAAAGCTTCTATGAACAATCATGCACAGGTTTTCATGCACTCATAAAATTTTATTTCTCTGTAATTAATGCCCAGAAGTGCAATTGCTGGCCTATATGATAGTATGTGCTTAGTGTTTTAGGAAACTGCCAAACTGTTTGCCAGGGTAGCTGTATCATTTTACATTCCCACCAGCAATGTATCAGAGATTCAGATTCTCTACATCCTCACTCGCATTTGGTGTTGTCATTATTTTTTTATTTTGGCTCTTTTCTTTCTTTCTTTTTAAGATTTTTTGTTCATTTTTGGGGGGAGGGACAGAGGGAAAAGGAGAGAGAGAAAATCTCAAGCAGACTCCCCGCTTAGTGTGGAGTCCAATGTGGGGCTCAATCTCACCACCCTGAGATCATGACCTGAGCTGAAACCAAGAGTGAAACGCTCAACTGACTAAGCCATCCAGGTGTCCTTATTTGGGCTGTTTTAATAAATGTAATAATATCTCATACTTAAATATGTTATGATCATGCCATCCTTAAAATGTTGATTTTAATTTCTCTAGTGGATAGTGATTTGAACATCTTTTCATTTGCTCACTTGCCATCTTTTTGATAAAATGTTTCTGCGTGGTTTTGCCCCATTTCTAATTGGATTGCTTGTTTTTTTAATGCTGTATTTTTAGAGTTCTTCTATGTTATGGGTATTAGTCTTTTGTTGAATATGTGGAATGCAAATATTTTCTCCCAGTATGTAGCTTGTTTTCTCATTCTTTTAAAAGTATCTCATGAAGAAAAAATTAACTTTGGTAAAGTTAATTGATCATTTTCTCCATTTATGAGCATGTTTTTTGTATCATGGCTATGTCTCAAAGACTTTCTCCTGAGTTACCTTCTAAAAGTTCTTGAGTTTTACATTTTACAATTAAAACAGGATTCATTTTTATATTTTTTTAATACTGTGAGGTTTAGATTAAGGGGTTTTTTCCGCCCTATTGATATCCAATTGCTTTAGCATATTGTTGAAAAGATTATCCTTCCCCCATTGCGTTGCTTTTTATTTTATTGTGGTAAAGCTTATATCACATAAAACTTCTTGTTTTAACAGTGTTTGCATTTCAGTGATATTAAGTGCACTCACATTGTTTTTTTTATTATTTTATTTATTTACTTGAGAGAGAGAGAGCATGAGAGGCAAGAGGGTCAGAGGGAGAAGCAGACTGCCTGCTGAGCAGGGACCCCAATGTTGGACTCAATCCCAGGACTCAAGGATCATGACCCAGGCTGAAGGCAGTCGCTTAACCAACTGATCCATGCAGGAGCCCTACATGCACATTTTTGACAACCATCACCACCATCCATCTCCAGAACTTGTCATCTTCCCAAACTGAAACTTTGTCCCCATTAAACCACAACTCTCCATTCCCTCCTCCCCCAGCCCATGGCAACCACCATTCTACTTTGTCTCTATGAATTTGATTATTATAGGTACCTCATGTTAATGGAATCATACAATATTCTTCCTTGCGTGTCTAGCTTGGTTCACTTAGCATAATAACCTCAAGGTCCATCCATGTTGTGGCATGTGTCAGAATTTTCTTCCATTTAAAAAACTATACTATATTATTTAAAAATAATACTCCATTTTATGGATAAATGACTTTCATTTGTTTATCCATTCATCGATTAGTGGACATTTGGGTTGTCTCCACCTTTTGACTGTTGTGAATAATGCTGCTATGAGTATTAGTGTACAAATATCTGTTCAAGGCTCTGCTTTCAATTCTTTTGGGCCATTACTTTTGCATGCTTGTCAAAAATCAGTTGACTGTACTTGTGTGAGGCTATTTCTGGGTTCTCTATTCTGTTCCATTGAACAATGTCTCTGTCCTCTAATAAGCAATACATTAACATCTATATAGTAAGCCTTGAAATGAAATAGTGTGATTCTTCTCACTTTATTCTTATTTTTCAGATTTTTAAAGCTATTTTAATTTCTTTTCCTTTCAGGTTTTAGAAGAATCTTGTCTATAGCCATAAGAAATCTTGCTGAGATTTTGAAGGGAATTGCACTATAAACATCTTTACCACATAGAGCCTTCCCATCTATGAACACAGAATGCCTCTCCATTTATTTAGATCTTTGATTCTTTTCATCTGTGCTTTGCAGTTTCCAGCATAAAGCTTTTGTACATATTTTATTGGATTTACATCTAGGTATTCTGTTTTTGAGAGCAAATGATGTTGTATTTTTAATTTTGGTTTTCACAGCTTCATTGCTAGTATATAGATATGGAAATTGATTTTTTGTACCTTGATCTTAAATCTTTGGATCTTGCTGAATTCATTAATTAGTTCTAAGGCCTTTTAAAAAAGATTCCATGATAAAGATGATGTGATATATATATATATATATAGAGAGAGAGAGAGAGAGAGAGAGAGACATATATATATGCACATGTATATATATATATATATGTCTATACATACACACATACACACACATATTCATTTTGAGATTATATTTTGAGGTATATATATTTGTGTGTGTGCGTGTATACACACACACACATATACATACACAATGGAATACTATGTAGCCATCAAAAGAAACGAAATCTTGTCATTTGGGACGATGTGGATGGAACTAGAGGATGTTATGCTGAGCAAAATAAGTCAATCAGAGAAAGACAATTATCATATGATCTCTCTGATATGAGGAATCTGAGAGGCAGGGCAGGGGGTCGTGGGGGGTAGGGAAGGGAAAAATGAGACACAACGGGATCTGAAAGGAGTCAAACCATAAGAGACTCTTAATGTCATGAAACAAACCGAGGGTTGCTATGGGGTGGAAGGGTAGGGAGAGGGAGGTTGGGTTGTGGACATTGGGGAGGGTATGGGTTATGGTAAGTGCTGTGGAATGTGTAAGCTTGAACGATTCACAGACCTGTACCCCTGGGGCAAATAATACATTATATATTAATTTTAAAAATCCCACCCAACTAAACTACCCGCAAATTCTGAACACAAAGAAACTATATTAATAAACACTCATTGTTGTTCTAAATAAATAAAAAAGATGCCATGAAATTACTATATTGACAATTACATCAAGAGCAAAAAGGGACAGTTTCCCCCCAGCTTTATTGAGATATAATTGATATATAACACTGTATGTAGAATTTTAAGGTGTATAACATAATGATTTGATACATACATTGCAAAATGATTACCACAATAAATTGCCTTAACACACCCATGCCTCACATAGTTACAATTTTTTTGTGTGTGATGAGAACTTTTAAGACATTCTCTCTTGGAAACTTACAAATACACAAAAAAAGACTTCTTAACCTTAGTCACCGTGTTGTACAATACATCCCTAAAACCTATTTAGCTTGCAACTGGATAGGGACAATTTTAGTTCTTTTCTGATGTGTATCTCTTCTATTTTCTTCCAGCACTATATTCAATAAGAGTGGTGAAAGCAGAGTTCTTGCATTGTCTTGTCTTTGTAGTAAGTTTTGAAATCAGTTTGGAGTCCTTCAACTTTGTTCTTTTTTCAAGATCATTCTGGCTATTTTGGATGATTTGCATTTCACTATGAATTTTGGGGCCAGCTGGTCAATTCTGCCATCTGGGATGTTGATAAGGGTTTTGTTGAATCTGTAGATCAATTTAGGGAGTGTTGGCATCTTAAAATTGTAAGTATTGTCACTATGAACATAAAATACCTTTCTTTTTTTTTTATTTTTTTTTAATACCTTTCTTTTTATCTAGGTCTTCTTTAATTTCTTCCAACAATGTTTGTAGTTTTCAGAATGTAAGTTCATCACTTCTTTTGTTAAATTCGTAATTATTTTATTTAAGTATTTTATTCTTTTCTACACCATTGCAAATTGAATCATTTTTTAAACTTCCAGATTGTTCATTGTTAGTGTATAGAAATACAGTTGTTTTTGTATTTTGATTTTGTACCCTGTATCCTTGATAAACTTGTTTGTTAATTCTAATAATTTTTTAGTGAGTTATTTAGGATTTCCTATATACAATACCATGTCATCTATAAACAGTGATAGTTTTACTTCTTCCTTTCCAGTCTTGGCCTTCTAATTTTTACTTGCCTCATTGCCTAGTTTGAAATCTCCCATACAATATTAAATAGAAGTTGTGAGGATAAACATCTCTGTTTTATTCCTGATCCCAGAGGGGAAAGTATTCATTCTTTCATCATTAATATGATATTAGCTGTGGGTTTTTCACAGATGCCCTTTATCAGAGGGAGGAGTAGCCCTTTCATTCCTAGCTTGCTATGTTTTTATGAAGAAAGTATATTAGTTTGTTAAAAGCTTTTTCTGTGTGTGTATACACACACACATATAATATATATAATATTATATATACATATAATATATATGTACACATACATATATACACACATACATGTTACTGGATTTAGTTTTGACTTTGGAGCAGGGCAATGCTGGTCTCATAGAGTGACTTAGGAAGTTTTCCCACCTCTTCTGCTTTTTGGCAAAGTTAGAGATTGTTTGGCGTTAGTTCTTTAAATATTTGATAGAGAGGCACCTGGATGGCTCAGTGGGTTAAAGCCTCTGCCTTCAGCTCAGGTCATGATCCCAGGGTCCTGGGATTGAGCCCTACATCAGGCTCTCTGCTCAGCAGGAAGCCTGCGTCCCCCTCTCTCTGCTTGCCTCTCTGCCTACTTGGGATCTCTCTCTCTGTTAAATAAATAAATAAAATCTTATAAATAAATAAATATTTGGTAGGATTTACTAGTGAGTCCATCTGGTCCAGTACTTCTCATTGTTGGCAGTTTTCAGTTTGTTTGTCTTTTACTAAATCAACCTCTTGTTACAGATTTATTCAGATTTCCTATTTCTTCTTGAGTCAGGTTTGGTAGTTTGTGTTTCTAGAAATCGTCCGTTTCACCTAGTTATCTACTTTGTTGGCAGACAATTGTTCATAGTGCTCCCTTATAATCAGTTTCTATTTCTGTAAGGTCATTCATTAGTGGTATCTCACCTTTCTTTCCTGATTTTAGTAATTTGAGTCTTCTCCCCCTTTTTAGGTCAATTTGAGTAAAGTTTTGTTAATTTTATTAACTTCAAAGAATCACCTTTCGTTTTCACTTAATTTTGAGGTTTTTTGTTTGCTTGTTTCTTTTTTATGGCCCAGGATATGGTCTGTCTTGGAGTAGGTTCTCTGGGCCTTGAAAAGAATGTGTATTCTGCTTCGTTGGGTAGTGCTATATGAGTGTTCTTCTATCTTCCTGATTCTCTGTTCAGTTGTTCTATCAATTGTTGAGAGAGGAGTATTGAAGCTTCAACTATAATTGTCAATTTGTGTAATTCTCCACTCAGTTTTATCGTTTCACATTACTTTCCAGCTCTTTTGTTTAGTGTATATGCATTTGTGATTGCTATGTCTTCGTGACGGATTGACCCTTTTTATGACTAAATAATGTTTTCTTCTGTTCCTAGTAATTTTCCTAGGAAGTCTACTTTATGTGACACTAATACAGCCACTCTACTTAGTACATCTTAATACTCAGTGCATCTTTTTCAACTTATGCATGGCATTGTATTTAAAGTGATCTAGTTTTAAGTATCATATATTTAGGTTATATATTTTTGTCTACTCTACCATTATCTGTTGTTTGTTATTAGACCATATATATCTAAAATAATGTAATCATTGATATGGTAAAGCTTAAGTCTGCCACTTGATTTTTGTTCCTGTTTGCACTCTTTCTTTG
Source organism: Mustela putorius furo (assembly GCF_011764305.1). Taxonomy (NCBI): domain Eukaryota; kingdom Metazoa; phylum Chordata; class Mammalia; order Carnivora; family Mustelidae; genus Mustela; species Mustela putorius. Next base: position 4,319,169 of record NW_025422010.1, on the reverse strand, counting down.
TTTCTCTGTTTATTTTTTCCTGCCTTCCTGTGGTTTACTTAAACATCTTTTTGAATTCCATTTTGAATTACCTTAGTAGTTTTGAGTGTATCTTTTTGTATAGCTTTTTAATGGTTGACCTAGGATTACATTAACTACACATAACTCATCAAAGTCTACTGGTGTCAATATTTACCAGTTAGAATGAAGTGTAGAAACCTACCTCCCTTTAGGTCCCTTTACCCTTCCCCAGTTATAGTATAATTATCTTAGATATGTCCTCTACATAGACTGAGAACCATTTTAGGGAGTGCTTCAAGCATCAAATATCACTTAGCAAACTCAAGAGGAGAGGGAATCTGTTATATTCATCAGGATTTTGTTTACCATGTTCTTCTTTCTTGCTATTTCAAGACTCCTCCTTTTATCATTTCCTTTCTGCCTAAAGAACATCCTTTAGTCATTCTTTTAGGGTACATCTGCTGGTGATAAATTTCTTAGTTTTCCCTCATCTGAGAATATATTTATTTTCCTTCTATTCTTGAAGAATCTATTCAGATATAGAATTTTGCATTGACATTTTTTTTCTTCCAACACTTAAAAAAAGAAGAAGTGCTACTTCCTCTGTTTTCCATGCTTCTGATGAGAAATTTTGTCATTTGACTTGTTTTTCCCCTAGAGGTGAGGTGTTCTTTTTCTCTGCTTCACAATATTTTTCTTTGACTTTTTAGTTTTCAGAAAATTAATTATGATGGGTCTTGGGTCAGTTTCTTTGGATTTATCCTATTTGGGATTCAGGCAACATCTTGAATCTCCAAGATTTTTGGTTTTTGCTTTGTCTGCTAAATTTAGGAAATTTTCAGTTTTTAATTCTTTGAATGCTTTTTTTAATCCCTGCCCTCTTTCTTTTCCTTTTGGGACTACAATAACATGGATGTTAAATCTTCAGTTATCATATAACATTTCCCCAAGGCTTTGTTCTTTTCTTTTCTTCTTTTAATTTTTCCACATTCCATATGTTTCTAACATATAAAGTGAGAAAAACATCAATGCTCTATATTTATGCAGGTACACAGACAATTCACCAAAGAGGAAATAAAATTAGACAATATAAGTTGAAAACAATTTTAACCACATTACTGTTCAGAGAAATGAGAGTCAAAGATACTATTTTCTACCTACTCAAAAAGTATAGTTTTAAAACTGTGACTATCCAATGCTGGTGACAGGCAATGAAAACACATACTCAGATAAGAAGTCTCTGTGATATAACCTTCTGGATGTGAGCTGAAATTCTTTAAGGAATTTTTCCTGAGGAAATCATCCAAAATACCAAGGGTTACTTTGGTAGCAGTGTTATTGATAACAGAAAAATCATCTTTCATCAAAGTATGTCTTGAAGGATGGTTTTATAATTAATCATCATCATTAATGTTAATTCATCATTCACCTTGAGCCAGAGAATGCTATCTACTAAGTTCCTTGACAACCCTTTGGTGTTAAGTCCATTATCATCCCCATTTTACAGAATCTCAGAATACATTGCCCTAGTCACATCCCACCCCTGTGAATGGTGGAGGTAGATTCCATTTTACCTCCATCCAACCCCTGAGGCCATCTTCCAGGCAATTAGAAACAATAGTAATTATGAGGGTGTTTTGTTTTGTTTAAGTAGGCTCCATGCTCAGCATGGAGTCCAATGAGGGGCTCAAACCCACCACCTTGAGATCTAAACCTGAGCTGAGATCAAGAGTCAAAGGCTCAAATTACTGAGTTGCCCAGGTGTCCCCGTGAGAGTGTTTTTAACAAGAGGAGACATGTTTATAATATGATGCTAAATGAAAAAAGAGAATCTAGAATCACTTTATGGTTTTAAGTGGAAAGAATCTAAAATTGTTGCAAAGTGCAGCATGCAAAGAAGGAAATAATCAGAGAAGGAAGGGGTTTAGAGAGAGAAGGTAGACACAGAGGCCATGGAATCAAGGCAGATATGAGGGGTGAGGAGTGGGAGTGGGATGGAGGGCCACTTTTTGCCCCTGAGGACACTATTGCCATTGGCTGATCTCCTCCAGACTCCCAAAGGTGTCCTGGATTATGCAGTGACTACCATCTGTTATAGTCCTTGAAGGTGTGAGGGACCTACAAGACCCTAGGTCTCTGTCAACCAGAGCTCCATGCCCCTCACTCCTCTACCCACTGGAGAAGTTTAAGGCACAATGTCTTCCAATTTGGACAAACAACCAGTGGCACCTGCTCTGAGGATTGAAGTCAGATGAGCTGCAAAGGTCAAGGGAGTCAGAGAGAACATCTCAGGACCCCATAGTGTGCTCAGGAATGGTAGCAGAGGGCCAGGGACGGGTGATGGCCCCCACTCCAAACTTGCAGCCTCCATTGTGGAGGGCTTTGTTACCAATGCGGAAACTAAGGCAAGGAGAGATCAATTCACTAGTCTGAATTGTGAATTCACTGGCTGTTTGTCAAAAGGTGTTTTGCACATCATCGCAAGCCCCTGTTCCCCTTCTAGGCCCCCAGAGCAGGGCCAAGTGATCTGAGGATTCATGCTGCCTCCGGGCAGCTACCAAGAAAGGGCACCGGTGGGGGAGTTGTGTGATCAGAGACTCCACAGACTTCTGCTCCACTGGAGGAAAACATCCTTAACTGTTTTGAAGCCAAAAGATAGAAGGAACGTTGTTTTTCACTTCCTCTGAATTGAAATTGGCTACTAGGAGCTTCCCTAACCCCAATCCCCAGGAATCTGGAGCTTAAATTTAGATTGTCCTTGGAAGGTCACTGGATCACCCTGGCACAGGGTCAGTCGGCAGCTGCTCAAGATAAACTTGGCTTTTCTGCTGATTCAGGCCTTTCCCTCACACAATTAATGAGATCCTGCTGCACTTCCCCTGGGAAAGCAGAACAATAGCGGCAGATGAGCAGGTGGCCTTGGCTGGCTTGCTGGCCTGGGAGCCTCTCTCCAGAGATCAAGGAGTCATGACCCTGCCTAGCCCTAGACCCCTCTGACCTCACCGGCAGACCCTTGCCCACTTTTTTGTCCTTGTCTCATGGAGCTTCATGGGTCCCCCAATCACCGTGCCCCTTCCCACCTCTGGACTCTCGAATGGAACTTCTTTCCTAGATCTTGGCTGAACTCTTAACTCCTTAGAGAGGACTCTATCCCTCTGCATGACACTGCCATCTCTCTAGCCCATGGCCATGGACACACCTGAAAGGGCCCTACCCAATTACAGGTTGAGGGCAGGAGCTTGCTGAGTGTGTCCTCCACCCAGAGACAGAGCTCAGGTGATGCAGGTGGTCAGGAGACCACCATGAATAGAAGGGAGGGCAGGCACATCTCATGCCCTTCCTAGGTCTGGGCTGGGCCTCTCTGAGGGGACTCTGGTTCCATGGCAGGCCTGGCCACAACCAATACAATTGTGTTGGGACAGAAATCTGATGGGGATAAGTGGAAACGGAGGCCTTTCCATCAAGTCCCCAAAATACTGTGAAGCTGTCTGCAAACCCTGGGGTGCCAGGCTGGGGGTGAGCCCTAGGATAGGCCCAAGGTGGTGGAGAGGGAGGGGCAGGTAGGCAGGCAAAGGGGGAGATCCTTGTGCTGGCTGCAGCTCCAAGCTGACTAGAAGGGGTGGCATGGCCAGAGGTCGGCCATGAATCACAGGAAGCCCCTCACCAGAGAGAGATGTATAAAGAGGGCCCCTGTAAGGAAGCTCAATCCTGGGTAGTGATGGGGAAATCCAGTAAGTGGATGGACACTTCCAACTTGGGCCTCAGGAAGCAAGGCTGGGAGACAGGGGCAGAAAGGCTTCCAAGAGCAACTGATCTCAGCAGCACAACTTACAAGAGCAGCCTCTACCTGAGGGACACACTGCAGGCCTAAGAGGCCGTGGTGAGAGCCAGACCAGCCTGAGGGCCCAAAGAAAGGCAAGTCTAAATAGAGCACAGAGAGTGTGCTCTTGGACAGGTCAGGCCCAAGGCAGACAGGCAGGCAGGCAGGTGGACGTCACCCTGGGCAGCTCCCAGGACCCAGCACTTTGTCCATGGGCAATGTGAGCCATGATGTGGGTTTCGGGCAGAAGGGCCTCAGGAGAGGGGCCTGCCAGCATGGCCTCCCTGCCTTGAGGAGAACAGCCTGAGTGGGCAAGGATGGGGCCCAGCTGGCCTGAGGAGGCTATAGGGGTCAACCCAGGAAGAGAGCAGTGTGGAGTTTAATGGAGACCTTGGGCAAGGTCCCTGGACTTGGGCCAGGAGGGAGTAGTATTGGGAGGGTGGGGTGCGTGGTACAGCTGAGCTCCCTGGAGAGGACAGGAGGAGGTGAAATCGGGAATGTGGAGGGAGACTGGCCGAGGAGTTTGCAGCAGGAGGGAAGCAGTGAGGGGATGGCTGGGAAGAGCCAGTGGCCCACAGAGCCGTAACCCATGCAGGGACCAAGGAGGCTGGAGGGTGAGGAAAGCAGACCTTCACACTCCCCTGACCTTCACACTCACGGACCTGCAGACTTGCCTTGGGTACTTCCCCATGCGGGATGAACAGGGTATTGGCCTTATCTCAGAGCTATATGCAGAGGGAGAAGGAAGAGTGCCAGATTTAGCAAAACTCCTAGGCTGTGGCTGACCTCGATGTCCAGGCTTTCTCTGTGGAGGGCCCTGTCCGGCTGAGTGAGCCAAGCACCCTGGACCAGAAGAAAGAACCAGGGTTCCAGCCACCTCAGTCCAAGACCAAGTACAGACGTTGCTGGAAACAAAATGGCTGATGGGGAGTGGGGAGGGAGCTGCCAGAACAGGGCTGGTGCCCCCATGGGGTTCTGGGCTGCAGGGTCTGGTGCCCCCACCTGAGTCTCAGGGGGGCCCAATGTCCATCCCAGCGGGCCTTTCGAGAAACGGCTGGGCCATTGTGCAGAAGAATGCCCGGAAATCCCGAGCCTCCCGCCTCTAGCGAGGATGGGGGCTCTTCCTCCTGGCCAGGAAACTCCAAGTTGCCTTCCGGAGGGTGGCCTGGGGCCTGGGGTGCCAGGGCACCTCCACCAGTGGGAGGGCAGAGCACAGGACCTCTGTGTCCCTTTGGGTTTCTCCTCTCTGAGGGCACGGGTAGCCTGGGGCCACGGGCTGCTCCTAGGAGGACAGCCTGCTTGTAGAGTGACTGGAGAACACTGGGGACTTCCCGAAGTGGTGTCGCCTGAGCTGGGCCTCAAAGGATGGGGGATGGGAAGCATCTCAGGAAGAGGAGCGACCAGTGCAGAGGTTGAGAGGTCTGGGAAATCCCGGCGGCAGGGGCAGAGTGAGGGTCTCCGGAGGTGGTGGTAAGATCCCTGTTCCACCTGCTTCCTGTTGGGGCCTCAGGCCCCAGCTAGGCGGCGACCTGCTGGGCACTAGCGCTGGTCAGGACCTAGGGCTGGAGATTCCAGCCTGACCCAAACAGCCGGCCCCTTGGTCTCTGCGAGACACAATGCCAGGACTGAGGGGGAAACCGCGCAGTAAGAGCGTGGTGAAAGGGTCAGGGATGGGATTGGACCCCAGGGCGAGATTCCTGTAGTAACAGGCCGAGCTGCGCTAGGCTAACCCAGGAAAAGGGGCCCAAGAGTCCCTCACGCAAACCTCTGCGCGACGGTGATGGTGGAGCCTCCCGCAGACCTTGGCCAGGCAAGAGCGGAGCTGGCCTGGGCGGTAGAGACCTTCACTCACTCCGGGAGGTAGCGGGGGAAGCTGGTACAGTCAGTCATGAGGCTCCTGAAATGGAGAGGTTGGGACACAGGAAGGTGGCCCGGGGAGCGCGCGCTTAGCAACCCCAAGTCAGTCTGGAACGAGCTCTGGACAACAGCGGGTGAAGGGATCGCGGGCGGCGGCCGGGCAGGGAGCTGCCCCGGCTCCCTCCGTTACCCCCCGAGGGCAATGGTTTCCCTAACTCTAGCTGCCGGGGGCGCCTGTGATTGGTTAAGGGCCGACGGCCGGCGCGCGGATTGGCTGCTCGGGGACCAGGGGCCGGGCCGCGGGACAGAGTCCGCCCCCGAACCTTCAAATGGGAAGCCCCCCACAAGCATCCGCAGATCCGAGGCTGTGCGGCAGACTCTCCCGGATCGTGGATAGGAGGCGGTGAGCCGAGCGCCCGGGCGCAAAGGCACCAGAGCCGGTTCAGGGCGCCAGGCCGCTCCACCGAGGAACCGCTGCGCCCTGCCCGGAGGCCCGGGGGCCGTCGGGCGCCCGTCTCGCCTCCAGCCATGGGGTCGGCGGCGCTGGAGATCCTCGGCCTGGTGCTGTGCCTGGTGGGCTGGGTGGGCCTGATCCTGGCGTGCGGGCTCCCCATGTGGCAGGTGACTGCCTTCCTGGACCACAACATCGTGACGGCGCAGACCACCTGGAAGGGGCTGTGGATGTCGTGCGTGGTGCAGAGCACCGGGCACATGCAGTGCAAGGTGTACGACTCGGTGCTGGCACTGAACACCGAGGTGCAGGCGGCGCGGGCACTCACCGTGGGCGCGGTGCTGCTGGCGCTCGTCGCGCTCTTCGTGACCCTGGCGGGCGCGCAGTGCACCACCTGCGTGGCCCCCGGGCCGGCCAAGGCGCGGGTGGCCCTCACGGGCGGCGCGCTCTACGCGCTCTGCGGGCTACTGGCGCTCGTGCCGCTCTGCTGGTTCGCCAACATCGTGGTCCGCGAGTTCTACGACCCGGCGGTGCCCATGTCGCAGAAGTACGAGTTGGGCGCGGCGCTGTACATCGGCTGGGCGGCTTCCGCGCTGCTCATGTGTGGCGGCGGCCTCGTGTGCTGCGGTGCATGGGTCTGCGCCGGCCGCCCCGACTTCAGCTTCCCGGTCAAGTACTCCGCGTCGCGGCGGCCCACGGCCACCGGCGACTATGACAAGAAGAACTACGTCTGAGGGCGCCGGACTCGGCGGGGCCCCTCGCACGAGCCGGACAACTGGCTAGGGGAGCCCCGCATGGACGGCATCCGAGGCGAGGCCGCCCCGCGCGGTCTCCGCGGAATGGCCGGTTCTGCGCCTGGACGTGGCACACCGACCGACAGAGACCCTGCTCCCGCCCGCAGCCCGTTCTCTCCAATACCAACTAGCCGGGTCCTGGGCCGCGCCCTGCTCTGAACAGGAGCCACACACTTGAGAGGACTTGCTCGGTTTCTTTTTCTGTGCGCAGAGCTTACTCCGATGTGGGTGGGGCGCGGGTCCCTTTGGCTGAGTGGACAATGGACTGAAATGCCAGTTCCCTCCCAGACCCTCAGGGTCTTGGATGCCGTCATCCTTACCAGCAGCTCCTGCGGATTCCAGGAGGGCAGACCGAGAGCGCAGGGACCCCAGCCTGGGCTGCCGGAGGGATGTATACAACTCGCCTCTGCCCCAACAGTGGGGGCCTGAACCCAGGAGGACTAAAAGACTTGGCTTGGACCTCCCTGCCTCACCCCGGCAGCTCCCCAGGAGATGCTTATGGGCACCAGATCCTGAGTGTGTAGCTGGGGCCCTACCCTCCTTTGCGGCTTGTGGGGAGGGTAAGAATTTGCTTAGTAAATGGTTTGAATACCCTCCCACCTGTGTCCTGTTCTCTTTCCAGTCACTACTCATGCCCAGCAGCTCCCTTCATCCACCCGCCCACCAACTGCTCCCTGAAAGGCCTTTTCTGAGACCTCCCAGCACTGCCCGTGTTCCAGAAGATCCGTGGCCTGACCCATCCCTCCCTGCCACCCAGGCACCTTTCTACTGGGTGGGAAACACAGCGACAGTCTTCGGCAACCCAGGAAGGGGAGATCTGTAGTCAGAAGAGCCTGGGGAGAGGACGATGCAGACCCCGGGAGAGGATGCAGCTTGGAAATCCACTCTCCACCCTCCAGCCAGTGTGGGGTCTTTGGATGCAGGAAGAGTCGAGGGTGGGCTGCCAGGCTGCTGGTTTTAAGAGGCTGGCTCCATGCCCCACAGGTTGGGTGTTTTCCCACTGCCCTCTCAGGGCTTGCCAATCAGTGGATCGCACCAAATGGCCAGACAGCTGTAAAGCACTGACTGGGCCCTTCCGGCCAACAGTGCAGCAGGAACAGGGGCGAATCCAGGATGTGTGTTGGGCTCCACCGGAGCTAGCGGCAAGACTGCAAGCGTGTTGCTATGGGAAAGAGGCACTTGTGCAGGTTGCTTAGAGTGCCCGGGCAGGGTTCCAGCCCCTTGGTCCTGTCTCTTCTGCCAGTCTCAGCACAGCTCTGTGCGGGGCCTGTGCTCATTCTGCTGGCCTGGCGGCCAGCCCAGACTTGTGCTGACCATTAGCACCTCTTCTGTGCCAGCCCCTGCTGGAAGTGCCCTGTGTAACCTTTCTCCTGTGAGTGGCGACCCCAGGGAGCCGGTGCTGGCCTGGGCCTGTAGGGAGGAGCTCCAAGCCCAGCCAGCAGGGCTTGGCATCTGCCCCCAAACCTGGCCTTGGGGGCTCTGTCCAGAAATGCTTGGGTCAAATCCAGTGGCAAGGAGTCACCCAGGGCTGGCCAGGTTCCCCACTGTGAGGAAGGGGAAGAACCCAAATGCTGCCCTGAATCCCAGAAGTTGCTGCAGAGCCAGGGGGCTGGACTTCAAGGGAGGCCGAACTATCTGGTAGCCTGAGCTCCTTGCAGTGGGATGCAGCTCCCTGCATCATCTTGCAGTGGGATGAGCTGCAGCAGGATGGGTCTCATTGCCCAGAGGCCCTCAGCTGCCCCCCATGGCAGCCCCCCTTGTGCCTGTGCAACAAGGCCCACAAACAGTCCTCAAGTGCAAAAGTGTGTGATCCTGGGGCCTTGGTGGGGCTGCTGGAACAAAGGCCCTGGGGCCAGCCAGGCTAGTGTTTGGACAGGAGCACAGACCCAAGGCTGCATCCCACACAAGCCCAGAGGTCTCCAATTCCTTCAGGCCCCAGGAATCAGCAGGATTCTGAAGGGAAGCTGTACAGTCCCAATGATGCAAATGCTCAAGGTGGGCAGCTTAAGGGCCTGGGGAGTTCAGCTGATGCTGCCTGACTCATGTCAGGAAGGCCAGGAGCACATTACATTTGCAAGAGGTCAGGCAAGAGGAGCTGGTCTCCAGTGCAGCCAATCCCTCTGTGCCCACTACCCCTTCCCAAGGACCACCCTGTGACCTGTCTCCACCAATCTGTCATCTCAGTTCCACTCAGGCCACTATTTCTGGGATTTTTACCAGCTTAAAGCCTACCCAAACCATTCTGCCTCCTCCTGCCTAAGGCCCCAGGTGCCACACCCAGGTGGCCATGTCGCTCCAGCCTGCCTGCTTCGCCAGCACCCTTCTCCCTGGCAAAGTAGCCAGATGGCCTCTGCCACTTATGTGAACAGCTCCCTCCTCCCCAAAGGGCAGGAATGGCATCCTCTTTGCCTCCAGACCCCCTCAACTCTCGCAGGGCCTCTGGGGACGTGTCAGAGAGTGGATCCAGCTGATGGCACAGCTCCCCTAAGAACTCTTGCTATTCTGAAGACTCTGCCGTGGTTCTGTCCAGTTTGAACTTTCTATGATCAGGATGTGGTGAAGCTATCTCTGTCCGGGGCCCCTCAGTCAGGAAGGGTGGGGACCTTGCACTTGTTATCTGCCCAACTGTCCCATTAGCCTGGGGGGGGGGCATGTACCTGTGGGGATTATGGGGGTGGGGTACTGGGACAGGAGATGAGGAAGGGTGAGATGATGGCCGTGAAGTAGGGCCTGGGAAGCAGGCACAGTCAGGAGGGTGGGCCTGAGCTGCTGCCAGGGCCAGGAGGACAGGAAAAGGTGGTGGGAGGGCAGAGCCAGGCCCCGGCTGGCATGGCTGGGTAGTGGCTGGTGCAGGAACCGTGTGGAGCTTCGGTGTTGAGCTGCCCGGCCTCCATTTGCTGCTTTCCAGGGAGCCTGGAAGCCATCCCCCATGCTGATTTACTGCTGGGCCTCGAGGTCTCCCAGGCACAGGAAAAGGCTCCTCTGTACCCATAGAAACCTCAGGACAAAAACAAGTGCTGGCCCTATGACCACAGCCCAGACTGAGGCACCAAAACTAAAATGAACATTTTATTCCATTAAAAACCAGCTGTCCCTGCATCTAAAACTATGTCCATAACTTAGAGTCTAAATAAAATCCAGTTAATATAAATAAGGAGGAAGTCGTGTCTGCAGAGATCAAACTCTAGAGAAGAAAAAAAAGAAAAAATAAGTATATTTTCAACAATTCTGATGGCCCTATGAATTAAACAAATGGCCCAGGCCTTCCCTCTGTCCTGATGGGCTTGCTTCTGGGTAGCTTCCACCACTCACAGGGGAGAAAGGTGGTGACCCTGGGAGGAGAGCCACCCTAGAGCCAAAGAGGTGCCCACTGGCCTCACATCACCCCTCCAGCTGGGTCCAGGCTGTCACGTGCTCGAGAACCCTCAGGGCCTCATGGCCCTGCACCACCCTATCATCCTTGCAGACCTGCCTCAGCCCCAGGGGGCCCTCACAAGCCTTCTCCCCCTGCCCGGCTGGCCCATCCTGCACCCAGTCTTGGTGACAGGACACATAGCAGTGCTGGTGTCATCACTAAGCAGCCTACAGGGAAGGGCGAAGCCAGAGGCACCAGCCACCTCCCTGAGAGCCCCTGCCAGTAACCTTTGATGTGGGTCATAAACTTATTCCCTGCCCCCATCCTAAAGCTTGGCTCTCATTGTCCATGGGGTGTTGGCCCCCTTTCAGTTGAGGAAACAGCCAGAGCCCAGTTAGGTACCCAGCACACCTTGCTAAAGACCCAATGGGTCTGAGCCCAAAGCCCTACCCGAAGCCCTATACACCCTTGCAGACCCTGAAAGAGGGACTGTGGGTCCCTGAGGTCCCCTCTACCATCCTGAGCAGAGCCAAATGATGCCCCAGCAGGAGAAGGGTATCTGCCCCCCACAGCTTCCAGCTCACAGGGGATGGTGGGGGAGCAGGAGGGGACCCTCTACATTAGGGCCTTGACAGGCCCATCTGCCTCAGCGGTGAGTCCAGCCCGGGGCTTCAGGGAGAGGTAGGGCTGGGTATGGGCATCCGCAGTGTGGGGGGCCCTGGGCTGAGAAGTGGGCCCTAGGGACGGAGCAGTTGCCTGGCCCATTTGCTAAGAAGTTCTTCAAGAAAGAGCTGGCATGTGTGGCACTGGGAAGAGCCCTGGCTGGGGAGCATCGTCATGGACTGTCTAGTGACAGCATCATGCTCATGCAAGGCCCACAGAGACAACATTTCCTAGTTATCAGCTGTGTGGCTGCCAACAGCTTTGTTTTCACCCAAGTTGAGCATGCAAGAGCCTGGGTAGAAGCCTCTGTGGGCCCTAGCCCAGGGCCTGATCTAAGGCTGCCAAGGGCATCAAGTTCCAGGAGACTCCCCACCCCTAAGGGTCACCTTCTCCCCCAGCAGTGCCAGGAGGCCTTCATGTCCCTCACTGATGCCCAGACCATGGTGCGGTCAGGAGAGGGTAAATGCCAGCTCTTGCTGAAGGCGTCCAAAGAGCTTAATGAAATTAGCTCCCTTAGTAATATCCCATTGTGACACTGCCACCAGCCCAGGGACAGACATCCTTGGGAAAAAGGTGTTGCCCCCATTATCTCCTCAGAAACCCTGCTTGGGTCTGAAACACAAGAAGAAGCCTTGGCTTGAGGAAGGAAAAAGGAGGGAGTGGGGGGCTCTCTTTACACTTTAACAAGGCCAGCTGTGCAGCAGGACTCCCCTCCACCAGAACCCTCCAGCATCCCACCCCTCCCCCACATCTCACCCTCAGGACAGGAGGGAAACAAGTGCATCCAGAAACTTGCTCCGATCTTCAGCTTTCAGTTCAATTACTGAAGTAATGAAAGAAAAACAGCTCGTGAGGGGGAGGAGTAGGGCTGAGAGTGAGGCACTGTAGGAAAAACAAGGCAGGGTATATTAACTCCCTCTTTCCGGTTATCCAAGATGGGAACTACCCTCTGGTGCATTCCAAAATGTACTCAGCCCCTTAGTGGCCTGGAATATTCTGAGTTCAGAGGTTATATTTCTCTGTCCTCTGTATTTAGTCCTCAGAAATGGCTGGTTGCCCAGTTGGTGAGGCTGGCTGGGGTTATAGTCTGTGGGGAGGGCCCTCCAGGGTGCTAGGGGACCAGCAGTGACAGTCAATGGAGACACAGGGATGTGATGGTTTAGAACAGGTCCAGGCAGAGACAGGCCTTCCCGCCCTGCTGGACACAATTCCCTGCCCCATTGTGCGTTGCAGGAGGCCCTGAGGTCCGGCAGGAGGTTAGCCTGCAGCTTTGCTCTGGTCAGTCTCTCTGCTTCAGTATCCTCTTCTGTAGAAGGGAAACACGACACGAAATGCCCCCATTTCCGGGGGCCCTCTCGAACAGCGCAAAACCAGGCCAGCCTAGTCCTATGAGCCACTTGTGTCACAGGCCATGGCTCCAGCAAACCTAGGCCCAGCCCACCCAGGAGGGTGCTTGCCTGCCCTCTGCTATGCAGTCCCCTCTCCCCCAGCTCTCCTCCCCCACGGGAAGCCAAGCGACTGCCAGCCCACAAATTCTCCCTGTGAGAAGCTGGGACATCCTCTAGGTCAGCCAGCACCAGCTTCTCCCACATCTCGGGCATGAAGTAGGAATGGAGGTGTTGCCGCAGGGGTGAACCCACCCAACACAAAGCTGCAGCCTGAGTGGACCTGGCATGAAGGAGCAGCTCTAGGTGCCGAGGCAGCTGGGGTGAACATGGGGTCTCTGATGCCAGGGGCTCACTGTAACAGATCGGTCGATGTGACGTAAGAAACTGTCCTTTCTGACAGGTGGGAATTATGGGCCGAGGTATATTCTCCTGAAATTCATGTGTAGAAGGCCTAACCCCCAGCACCTCAGGCCGTACATGCTGGATTTGGAGATGAGGCTTTTGAAGATCTTTAAACAAAATCATAGGGATGTGCCCTAATCCAATCTGACTGGGGCTCTTTTTTTTTTTTTTTTTAAATAAGATTTTTTTTTTTTTGACAGACAGAGATCACAAATAGGTAGAGAGGCAGGCAGAGAGAGAGAGAGGAGGAAGCAGGCTCCCTGCCGAGCAGAGAGCCCGATGTGGGACTCAATCCCAGAACCCTGAGATCATGACCTGAGCTGAAGGCAGAGGCTTAACCCACTGAGCCACCCAGGCGCCCCTGACTGGGGTTCTTATAAGAAGAGATTAGGACACAGACACAGAGGGACAACCATGGGAAAACACAGCCAGAAGATGGCCATCTATAAGCTTAAGGAGAGGCCTCAGGCCTCAGAAGAATCAGCCACTGTATACACCTTGATCTCGGACTTCAAGCCTCCAGATGGTGAGAAAGAGATTTCTATTGTTTAAACCCCCTAATCTATTGGTATGTTGTTAGGGCAGCCCAAGCACACCAATACAAAGTGGTGATGGGTCTTAAAAATCTATCAGCTGGGGCATCTCGGTAGCTAAGCCGTTAAGTCTCTGCCTTGGGCTCCTGTCATGATCCCAGGGTCCTAGGATAGAGCCCTGCATTGGGCTCTCTGCTGGGCAGGAAGCCTGCCTCTCCCTCTCCCACTCCCTCTGCTTGTGTTCCCTCTCCTCTGTGTCTCTTTCTGTCAAATAAATAAAATCTTTTAAAAAATATCTATCAGCTAGAAGAAAAAGCATATGTGGCCCCGTATAACCCATGTTCCACAATGGGCTATGGAGAAGCTGTGGGGTGTCGTGGGGAGCACTGGCCAGCCTGCACAGCCACCACCTGGACTGGGCTCTTCCATTCCCTGGACTCATGCAACATTAGGTCAGGGCCAGTGCCCAGATGGTCACACAGGACCACATGGCAGCCTGATGCTGGACCCTTCACGACCACACAGACAGGAGCTGCTGGTCTGCAGTGGCGACCAGCACATCCTTGGAGGGAATGGTGACCCTGACGCGTGAGGCTGGCCCAGAGGGCTCTAGTGACAGTCCTCCAGACTCCTCCAGGAAGTGTTCTCAAGGACTAGACTATAAGGTCAAAACCAGGCCATGGCTCTATGGACAACACCTGTTCCCCCTGGCTGCCCATCAGGGCCCATAGAGGAGGCACAGGGCCCTGCGCATCCCAGAGCTCCCTGAGCCGCCTGAAGCAGCCAGGCCCAGGGCTGCCTCCAGGAAAGCGAGAGTGGTGCTGACATGGTATTTCTGTCAATGCCAGCTTCCCTGATTCAAGGCCAGCACTGACCTTGTAAGGGCCCCAGTTCCCTAGACTCTTACCTGAGAGGTCGAAATGGTTGTGTAGCGTCCGGGAGTTGGTGCTCTCTGCTGCCTTCTCAAACGCCCGCCCAAAAAAGCTGTAGACACATAAGAGGGATGTTGGGGGCCCTCCCACTGTGAGGAACCTTCCTAAATTGCTGGGACAGACAACAGAAGTTGGCCCAGACTCCTCCCTGGCCACCAGTTCTGCCTGTTGGGCTGCTGAGTGCAAAGGTGTGGGGCAGGGAGCCGGCCAGGAGCACACACCCACCCAGGGGGTGCTCAGGACTGTGCAGGCAGTAAGGGCTGGCCATGGAGGAAGTGCATCATGGGGAAAGGACTCTTGTGGCTGTGGTCAGGGAGGATGGGCAGAGGAGGGGCATGTGCTCCCAGCCCCCACAGTCCCCACAGTAGCTCTCACATGGGACTGGGCACAGCAGGCAGAGCTAACCACTGACTGGCACAGCCACATACAGCAACAAATCGATGGCTAGATAGAGGACGCAGGTGGCCATGGTGGCCCGTGGGGGAAGGGCTTGCTGGCTGCCTTGAGAACCCAGCCCAAGAGCCCCTGGCCAGCTCCGCCTGGTGTGACTATGAATCCAAGACCCACGGCATGGCTTTGGAAAGCAGCCCAGCAACATGCAAGTACTTATCTTAAAAAAGTCCATTGTCTCTCCCAACTTGCTACTAAATGGCCTTTGCAGACACAGAAGGAGGTCAAAGCTCACAAGAGCAGGGCTAGGGCTGATCCGGATCCAAGACCAGTGTCTTCCACAGCAGAGGCCAGGAAGAGCTAACTGGGAAAACTGAGAGGCACAGGACACTGAGTGGTCCTTGGCTCCCTAAGCCACCGCTCCAGGGAGCTGGATGGGGGTGTCTTGCTGCCAGCTGTCAGTATCTTACCAAGGTCACCTCTTGGGATGTGCTGGGGAGCACCAGGCCTGGGGTACTGACTCTGCCAGGGACACAAAGACCCCCAAGGATGGTGACATTAGCCCCTGGGATAAGTCACAAGGCCACAGAGCATGAAGGGAGCCACAGGGAAAACCAGGGAACCCCCAGGGTCCAGCCTGTAGGTCAAAACCAGGTGTGGATAAGAGGGGGGCAGGAGAAAACCTGACCTTGCTACAGAAGGATGCAAAGAACCTAGGCCAGCAGATGTAGGGGAAACATTGAGAAGACAGTGAGAAAAGCTTCTCAAAAGCGCAAGAAGATGAGCCTACGCATTAACAAACCCACCGGTATGTTGTCTATAACAAAAAGTTGGAAACAGCCTGAACATCCAATAGGTGATGACATGTAAACTGTCATCCACTTAACAGGCTTCCTATGGTTAGAAATCACTTTTGTAAAAATGTGCACAGAGGGCTGATGCTTGGCGAGAAAACAAAACAGAACTACACCACTGACGGAAATCCAAAATGTTTCCTAGATGCTAAATAAAGAAAAGGCTGAGGGAGGACAAGCAGCCACAACCCCATGGTCTGAGTGACTAAGCTGTTGTGTTAGCTTCTGCTGGGGCTGGAGCTGGACCCTCTACCCGCCACCCAAACCATCGGGGGGCACAAGTGAGCTCAGCTTCCAACGGGGTAGCAAACTCTGGCAGGCAGGTCTTCTGGGGGTGCACATCCCCCACATACCACTAAACAGTTTCTCATATTCCAGCTCTTATAACTGAACTTTTAAATGTGTTTGGCAGGGATGCCTGGGTGCCTCTGTCAGTTGAGTGTCTGCCTTCGGCTCAGGTCATGACCCCAGGGTCCTGGGATTGAGTCCCACATCAGGCTCCCTGCTCAGCGGGGAGCCTGCTTCTCCCACTCCCTATGTGCCTCCTCCAGTTTGTACTGTCTCTCTCTCTCTCTAACTCACTCTGTGTCTCAAATAAATAAATAGAATCTTTAAAAAATAAAAATTTTTAAAAAAAATGTGTTCAGCAAATGCCTAGATTTGGGATTCACTGAGCAATGAATCTGACTCACCCAGGTGGTGGGGCTAGGGATGGGAGACACTGCCCAGCTCTCCTCAAGGGTTAGTGTGAGGCCCAAACAACACTCTTAGTGAATGATCATTCATGAGGGTTTTGAAGGCGTTGCACAGAGCTGTTCTCGAGGAACTTTGCCCGTGTAGCCTAATTTCTGGGGTGGGTGACCTGAAACCTCTCAGATTTTCAGTATAAGCTGCTCCTCAGAGAAAAGGGTTGAGGACCAGAGAGGGTTGGGGTTCCTACCCACGTCCACACAGAGCTGGGACACCTAATCACACCTCACTGTAGGTGTGTAGCCTTTCCTGGGGGTGGTCTGACATTGGTCCTCCTCCGGGAGCCAGACACCGCTGCCTGGGAGGGAGGCCGTGAACAAACTAGAAGCATTCCAAAGTCCAGTCAAGGGGTAAGGTAGAAGTTCAATGGCTAACTCTGCGGCCCACATAGCTAAACCCCCAAGTCCTGCCACATGATGGAAGAGGCTGTCCTCACTTTGGCATTGAGGGCAAAGATCCCCTAACTCCACAGAGCCCACAGGCCAGTGACACCCCTGGGGCTCCCAATGCCCAAGAGATGCAAAACCCAGCTCACTTCTTTCTGTCAGAGCCGTCGGTCTCTGGGGGGATGCCCACCACAGTCACAGTGCCCTGCTCCACACTTAGGGGTGCAGCCATCACCAAGGGCAGCAGCTTGCAACGCCGGTTCTTTGTCTGTGGAGGCAAAGTGCACCCTTAATCACGGCCTCACAGAGCGATCACTCCACTCAGCACCTAGGAGCCCTAACAGTGCCAGCCACACGCTCCCCAAAAGCCTCCAGGGGCTTTCTCTCATCAGAGAGTCTCAAGTTCCCATGCAGCCACCTCCAGGCTTTGACACCCTGTTCCCTGCATTCTTCTGTGACAACACCCCTTGGCGGTTCCCTCCCTCATCTCCTTTAGGTCCTGACCCAGTTGTCACCTCCTCCAGAGGCCTTCCCCAACCAACCTCCCTCTCATCCTGCTTCAGCTTGTCTATGGTGTGTGCCACCATCTGACACTGCACAAAATCCTTCCTCATTTATCCCCTCTGCCGGCATGTATACTCCCTTGACACGGAGACTCAAGTGTTTCCTTCACTGCTGTACCCACTGCACCCACATGCTACAACAAAGGTGACCAGTTATCCTGGTCTGTGCAGGACTGAAGAGGCATCCCAGGGCATGAACCAGGATAGTTGGTCATCCTATGACATCAGAGCCTGGGTGGTGGGGGTTGCTCAAGAAATGTCTGAAGGGTGGTGGGGTGGGGTTAAGCATCTGCCTTTAGCTCAGGTCATGATCGCAGAGTCCTGGAATCAGCCCTGTGTCTGGCTCCCTGCTCAGCATGCAGTCTGCTTCTACCTCAGCTCCTCCCTGCCGCTTATGCTCTCTCTCTCAAATAAAGAAATAAATAACACCTTAAAAAAAAAAGTTTGATAAGTGATGCGTCCTGTGGGAAAATTCGCCCATTTTCCAGATGAGGAAACTGAGGCTCAGAGATCAAATAATTGACCTCGTGTCACCCAACTGTTAAAGGAGGAGGCTGAGATTTGAACAGAGCCTAGAGGACTCTCGAGCTCGTGTTTTGTCCCTAGTCCATCTTTTGTCATCATTTGATTGTCTTCACATAATCATCAGCTAATTGTTTTAGAGGTCAGTTCAGCCATAGGAGATGTCAACCTCCTATTAAACATTTTGTTTAAAGTAGCCCCCAGCATAAACCCTCACCCAGGAAGCGGAGTGAGGCCCTGATGTTAGCTGGGCCGGGGGAGAGGGGTGTCCCTGGCCAAGAAAGGAAGGATGTTAGGCCATACAGAAGATGGAACTGCACATGGAAAAGGGAAAGCCAGGCCAGAAAACAAACTTTTGCTGGGAAGCGAGTCTGTGCTACTGCCAACTTCATCTTTCCTTGATCTGGCAGAGCTGAACATAGCCCTAGCCCCACACCCTCCGCGAGGTCCCTTCGTACTTGTCCCGGGGACGGGGAGGTCAAGAGCTCTGAGTCTCTACCTTCTGGCATCCATCCACCCAGCTCCTCACCGAAAACACGAAGGACTTGAGCAGGTGTCTGCTGAGCAGGGTCAGGGATGCCGGTTTGGAAAACAGCGCAATGTCCGGAGTGCCCTGTACGGGGAGGACACAGAGACAGTCAGAGCGGGCTGTTGGTAGGCATGTGCTGGGACCCATCTGTCCTTGGGAAGTCTGACCTCCATGAGGGAGCAGTAGAGGAAAGGCCCCTGGGAGATGACAAGGTTGGTGCAAAGGCAGCTGGCAATGGTCTGCTGCGTGGCTTGCAGCTGCTTCTTGGCAAGTTCCAGGCCATGGTAGAGCTTGTCCAGGTTACTCCTATAACAGGGCAGACACACAACTTTGGCACAGAGTCACAAACAGAACACTTGGTTCCTAAGAGTGTGGGCGGGGATGAGTTTCACTCTTTTCCTCCTGCCTTCCCTAGCATATGAAAGGAAGGATTAGGGGTGCCTGGATGGTTTAGTATCTGACTCTTGGTTTTGGTTGTGAGACTGAGCCCCACACTGGGCTCCATGCTGGGCATGAAGCCTGCTGAAGATTTTCTCTGCTTCTCCCTCTGCCCAACCACCCCCTAAGCCCCACTCATGTTCAATCTCTCTCTCTAGAAAGAAAGAAAAAGGAAGGAAGGAAGGAAGGAAGGAAGGAAGGAAGGAAGGAAAGAAGGATTAAAACATGTATAAACCCACAGTGACCAATATAAAAGGTGGGAAGGGGTTCTTGGCATCAGAAGACAGGAAACCGAAAGCCAACAGAGGGAAGACACTGTGCAGGAGGTTCTGGAAAGCCCGGAAGACTTTGACAGAGGTGGGGCTAGGGTAAGGGCTAAATGGAGGACCAGTGCCCTACCACCTGATGGGTGGATTTTTATCTTTCCCAGAAAGGAGGGTTCTTCTCTAAATACATTAAAATGAACTCTCTGTGGAGAAGTGTATCCAGAAGTTAAGAGCCCCAAAGTGTCATAATGACACCCTACCCACCAAGATGAAGCAATGCCTTGTAGCCAGCAGGCTATGCCAAAGACCAGGGGCCTCACCAGGCTTCTACACCCACCCTCTTGAAAGTGAGGACCAACAGATATTTCAGAAATGTCTGTGCCCTAAATAAATGACTCTAGATGAATCACATAATTTGGAAAACAAAAGAAAACTTAAAATGAACTCTAATTAATATCTTCAAAGAGACTGGGCAACAAATAAATTCAAAAATCACTAACAGGATGCCATGAAAAAGGAACAATCAGAAACTGGAAGTATTTTTGGAAAGTAAAATGACTGCAAAAAAAATTAAAAATTCACTCAAAGACTAGAGAATACAGTCAAGAAGCTTCCTTCACATTGATAACAAGACAGACATGGAAAACATAAGGCACAAGTGAGAGGCAGAGCATTGTTCCAGGAAGCCAGGAAAGAACGAATTAAATGTATGTGATGTATGTATGTGTGGGAGGAGTAGTAAAGAAATAGTACAAAAACATTCCTAAGCTGAAAGATCCAGGACTTTGGATGGAAAGGGCTCGCCTGAGAACCCAGTACGATCCATGAAGCAAGATCCATCTTAGGCATGTCATGATGAAATCACAGAACACTGAAAAGAAAAGAAAAAAATCCCTCAAGCTTCTTTTGGTGGGATGGGAATGCATTTACAAAGAAACAAGAACCAAGAAGGTTCAGATTTCAATTAGCAATACTTCCTGCTAGAAGGAAGGGAGCAATGGAATTCACATTTACCTGGAAATTACCTTCAGCATTGAATTGTAAATAAGCTACACCAGGTACCAGAGGAGGGAAGAATGAAGATATTGTCAGATATGCAAGAACTAGAACGCTTACTGCACATGTGCTGTCTTTAAAAAGTTACTTGAGAATTGTGTTCTCAAATGAAAGAGTGAAAAAACCAAAGATAAGGATCCTAAGAAACACTGGCTCTAACCCACGGCACAGTCAAGGGCCAACAGTGGTGGCAGCAAACAGCAGGCCTAGAGAGCTGCAGGTCCAGGCTGATGTCAGAAGACAGAACCCCAGGCCTTCCTGGACAAAAAGGATTCAGGGATATCTCCTGGAAGGAGAGCTGGGGGAAACGGGATATAGAAAAGAAAGCAATTAAAATCTCCAGGAAAAACAAAGAGCAGTACCAGAAAGTACTATAATCACTGCATGAGGGACTCTGTTATATTTTATTAGCACAATGAAGTAATACTATTGATTTTCATCGTCTAGAATCTACCTATAGCCAAGGGTGAGATAACTTGCATTCTATTCTGTAACCCAAGATTAAGTGTTATTAACCCTGAAAATGTAAAAGTATAAATTTTACAAAGCGAAAGTTATGGGGAAAGAGAAAAGTAAGAATGCTAATATCCTCTTCTTACAAAGTAGGGAGACAAGAGACAATGGTGATAGAACAAGATGTAGGCGTGTTACAGTTACAAAGGAGCTACAAATAGTGGCATAACTGTACCCACAGGAGGGGAAAAGAGCGCAAAAGAGGAATAAATGTCCTCTCATAGCAAGAAGTCAGTAGACAATGTCTAAAATGCTCCATCAACTCTGGTTATACTATGGTTATGGCATTTCCTCAAATTTCTAGATAAACATAGGTAGAGCAACCACTCTGTAAACCAAAAATCTAGGACTCTCACAACAAAACAAGAGAATAAAGGAACACTACAGATCTCAAAATAAATATAAGCAGGGGGAATAGACCATTAACTGGCCACAAGACTGTTGTATTGCTGGAGTCAGTGTGGGAGGGAGCAGGGAAGTGGCAGGACCTAAGAATAATGAAAATTCCAGGCAACTGGGGAATAGCAGGCCAAAGCAAGAGTTTTGCCCTGTCCAAGAACAGGTGAGTGCAAGGAGCTGTGGTGAAGTGCAATGGGCTATGGTAGAGACTAGGGGGGCCAGAGTGAGCTAGCTCCGGAGTCAGAGCTGCTTTCCACATGAGGAGAAAGTGCTGAGAATGGAATAAAAATTGAGTAAGACAGAGACAATATAAAAAGAGAAAAAGGAGGTATAGATAAAAACGCACAGGGATAGTAATGGAAGCTCGAGGAGCTAGATTGGAAAGGAGGAAGTAAACCATTTTGTGCAGATTTTGTGCAGATAACAAAATCTTGTATATATGAAATCCTAAGGAATACACTAAAACACCATTAGAGCTATTACACAAATTCAATAACGTTGCAGGGTACTAGATCAATCTGCAAAGATCAACTGTATTTCTATGTAATAGAAATGACCAGGCAAAAATTAAGACAGCAAGTTCGTTTACAATAGCATCAAAAAGAATAAAATATTTAAGAATAAATTTAACACAGAAGTACAAGAAGAATTCATTCTCTGAAAACTACAAAACATCGTTGAGAGAAATTAACAAGGATCTGAGTTAATGGGAAAATATTCCATGTTCATGGACTAGAAGACTTAATATTGTTAAGATAGCAATACTCCTCAAATTTATCTATAGGTTCAATGCAATCTGACTTCTTTGCAGAAATTAACAAGCTGATCCTAAAATGCATATGGAAATTCAAGGAACACAGATTAATCAAAACTTAGTATAAAGTGATAGTAATCAAAACAGTGTGGTATTACCACAAGGGTAGATATACTTACTGATTGATGGCACAGAATTGAGAGTCTGGAAATAAATTCCCACACTTACAATTTTCAACATGTTGCCAAAATGATTCCATGGCGGAAAGAAGTCTTTTCAACAAATGGTGTTAGAACAATTTGGATGGCCACATGCGAAAGAATTAAGTTGAATCCGTTCCTTGCACCCGACACAAAAATATACCTCAACTGAATCATATCTAATGTAAAGGCCCAAATTATAAAACTCTTAAATGGTTTCTTAGATATGACCTCAAAATCATAAGAAACAAAAGAATAAACATAACTTGAACATGATTAAGATTAAAAGCGTGGGCTTCGAAGAACAGCATCAACAAAGTTGAAAAGATAACCCACAGGATGGGAGGAACTATTTGCAAATCATAGGTTCAAAAAGGGATTTGTTTTTAGAATATGTGAAGCAATTCTTATAACTCAGAAATAAAAAGACAACTCAATTTAAAAACGGACAAAGGGCTTGAAAAGACAATTCTCCAAATGAGTCCTACAAATGGCCAATAAGTACCTGAAAAGCTACTTAACATCATTAGCCATGAGGGAAACACAGATGAAAACCACAAGATCTCACTTTACAGCACTTCATACCACTTCACACCAGGATGGCTATCAATGAAAAAAACTGACAATAACAAGTGTTGTCAAGGATCTGGAGAAATTCAAACTCTCATACACCGTTGAAGGGAATGTAAAATGATGCAGTTACTTTGGAAAACAGTTTCGCTATTATTCAAAAGCTTAAACAGACTCATCATATGACCCAGCAATTAAGCATATGCCCAAGAGCAGTGAAAATAAATGTCCACACAATGTATCTATGTGTATTTCTGACAGCAGTATTCTTAACAGTCAAAAGGTAGAAATTATCAGATGTCTGTCAACTGATCATATGATGAATGAAATATGGTATATCCAGATAAGAGCCTTATTTGCAGTAAAAAGGAAAGAAATTCCTTCATATTATAACATGGATGAACCTTGAGAACATTAGTCTGAGGGAAAGGAGCCTCAAATTTATGATTATAAAGGACCATGTATTGTCCATTTATATTCCATTTATATGAAATATCCAAAATAGGAAATCTGTTAAGACAGAAAGTTGATATGTGGTTGCCTTGGGCTGGGAGAGATGGAGGATTTAGGAGGAGACGGCTAAGGGGAACAGGGTTTTTTTCTGAGAGAATGAAAGTGTTCTAAAGTTAGGTAGTGGTGGTATTTCACAACTCTGTAAACATACTAAAAGCCATTGAACTGAACACTTTAAATGGGCGAATTATATAGTGCATGAATTATAGCCCAGTAAAGCTGCTTTTAAAAAGTATGTTAGATAACAGGGCCAGGAAACCTCAGAAAGCAGACCCTTACATTTTTTTAACACTGCACAAAAGCAACAGAAGTGGCAGTTCTCTCATGTTAGAAAAGCTGTCTGAATCATGCCTCTTCTGAAAAAGTCAAGGAAGTGAAATTCACACAAAAAAACGAGCAGCAGGCAAGGACCGAGGTCAAATCCTCTCAAAGTTACTATCAGAACAAAGGAGCAGAACAGCATCCCTATCAACAATGAAAGTGCTCTAGAAAGATATGCTCCCAAAAGATCAACATTGTATTTTTCAAAGCAAGCTAAGAGATGTTAAAAAAAATAAAATAAGACATCTCAGGAAATGAGATAAGAGAAAATCAGAAATAAAAGGAAAATAACTGATGAATGAAAATCATAAAAATCACAAGATTGGGGGTGCCTGGGTGGCTCAGTGTGTTAAGCCTCTGCCTTTGGCTCAGGTCATGATCTCAGGGTCCTGGGATCGAGCCCCGCATCAGGCTCTCTGCTCAGCAGGGAGCCTGCTTACTCCCCCTTCTCTCCCTCTGCCTGCTTCTCTGCGTACTTGTGATCTCTGTCTGTCAAATAAATAAATAAAATCTTAAAAAAAAAAATTACAAGATTGAATAAATACCACAAATAATGTCTGAAGAGGGAAAAGAAGGTGAAAACAAAATTTTTTTTTAAATCAAAAGGAAGGAGATTAAAAGGATTCAAGAGGAAATGACACATATTGTAGATGGGAAATGTATCACATGCACTCCTAGTTCTGATAGACTGTGATTCAGTTTCTGCAGAACATAGTCACCACCACACCCTGGGGTCCCTGTGACCTGCCTCCCTGAAGTGTTAGGTTGAGGGCTAGAGGTGGCCTGTAGGGAGAGTGGAGGGGGACAGTGCCCCACAGTCACACCCACTACCTGGAGAGACTGTCCAGAGCCTGGATGAAGTTATCTGTCCCCGAGCTGTCCTTCTCGGGGCTCTCCATCAGCGACATGGTGGCAAAGACCACATCACTGGCCAGGAACTTATGCTTGAAGCCAAAGTGAATGCTGAAAGTCTGCACGCGCATGTCCTTCATCCTGCAGTGGGAGAAAGCAACACGGCTGTCATCCCTGTGTGCGTGCGGGAGTACTGAGTTGTGGGTGAGCTCTCACTGCCAGGCCAGGCCAGCAGATGTACTACTGGCCCTCCCTGGCCTCTGCTAATGCTCATGGCAAGACCATTCTGGTCCTGGAATGCAGGGGGTCAGAAGACCTGATGTCCTAGTCCTGTAACCCAGGGTGCTGAGTGCCTTGTCCAAAGCTGTTTCACTGGTTGGGGGGCAGAGCCCGGATGTGTGTAGCCCCCTCCTACATCCAAGGTTGCTAGGAGTAGCCACAGAACTCTCTAGGCAGAGCTTGCCGGAACTTGGCCCCAGTGGGCCCTTCCCAGGGCTATTTCCTGTGTTCAGTGAGGGCTAGACCAGGTCAAACTAGAGCTCTGTACCTTGGCCCTAGGATTTAAGGACCTGGACTTCTCTAGCTCTGGACCTACTTTTAACCCAAAGAGAACTCAAAACTCTGGGAAAGGCTAAACAGGTCACACTCATATTGGGCCATCGTGCTTTTGCATTATCTTAGGAATGTGGTTATAGTTGAAGCCTGAAGGAAAGTTTAATACAGAAAAACATGTGTTTACCCAAATTTATTTGCAGACTCTTCGATCATCTCCCGCAAATTCTCCTTCAAGGAGATGTCCATGGATTGGAACTTCTGCTTCACCTGTTTCAAGGGGAGGCTGGAAAGATGATGAACATTGGTCATATAAGTGACTTGGCTTCAGACGGGAGATCACTAGACATCAGAGGACAGAAAGCACCCTGTGAGGAGTCCCAGAACGTGCAAACAAGGGATGATATTCGGATGATATCCAGGTGAGGTGCTTCCGGTAGAAACAGGCAGGCTCTGGATGTTGGTCACAATGAAAGGGAGAGAACTTTCCCTTGGGGGCTGAGGGAAGGGGGCCTCTGGGCCAAGCTGGTCACTCACCCCACGTCAGCGAGGAACTCCTGGAGCCGCTTCTGCCCGTGCACAGACCAGAGCTTGAACCTGGCTGCGGTGTAACACGTGTTACACAGGCTGTCATGAAGGGACCAGTGCTGGTAGAGCGCCAGGCGGAGGCTGGGGCAGTCAAGGAGGCTGTGGCTTTGGCTGCACATGGCCCCACCCATCCTGGGAGAGCCTGTCCGCACAGCCTGTTGCTACATGGGCAACTTGGCGCTCTTTGAACTTCTTGACTTAGCCTGACCCATACAGAGGGTGTGTAAGGGGGTGGGCACACACCATTACCACCCTTGAGCTGACAGGGAAACTGAGGCATGGGGGTTCTGACAGTCTGTGTCCTGTGGTGACAGAGAGAGTCCTTGTGGCCACACAAGGCATCCAGACTGTCATCCCATCTGCTCCCTGTGCTACACCTAGCTCGGGCCTCCCCCACACCTGTCTCTCTGCTGGGACCCCCATTCTCACCCTTCTTCTTAAACATGCTCTTTACTGCTGGTGGGGCTGTGAGAGTGTGTGTAAGGCCGATCCTGTCTGCCCGTACACCTCTCGTGCCCTCCTCCAAGGGCCTCAGCAGGATGCCAGTCATGTTGACGCTCTGACGTATGCCAACGCACATGTCCCTAGAGGCCTGGCCTCTGTGGGCATGTGGTGGGCTCTGTCCCTTGTGCTGCCCCTCCTGATGGCTGGGCCCTGATCCCCAGACGTCATATGTCAGGTCCTGGGTGGCTCCCCTTCCTGGGATCTCTGCTGCCTCACATCTGGCCCCTCTTCCTAGACATGTTCTGTCCACCTCCTACTTGACCTATCTAGACCCATGTTTATTGGTCCCCATCCATTGCAGTAGGCACAGGGCAGCATCATTCCTGCCATCATCACCCACCACCAAAGCAGCTAGGCTCCCAGCCACGCCTTGTACCTGTGGCTGCCACAGTCTGTCTCTCCACAACCAGCAGCCCAGGGACCTCTGAAGCACAAAGAACTGAACTCCCCAAGCCCCTCAAACTCCCACTGCCCTAGGCCCTCTGACCTTCAGACCCCACCCATCTTTCCAGCCCCTTCCTCAGGCTCACCTCAGGGTCTTTGCATGGTCACAGCCCTGGTCCAGGTTATCCTCCATCCCATGGAGTATGGCTTGGCAAGAGTCTGTGCTCATTGCTAAACCACCCATGCTGCACAGGTGGGCCCTGCAAGGCACCTGTCCACACACACCAGGCCAACAATAAACCCTAAAGAAATAGATGATGCTGCCAAACACAGTACTGGCTGGCATTTCAGAGCCAAAGTTACCCAGAAGCACCAGGACAGTGTCCTCTCCCCTGTCCCTGGTGCTCTGCCTGGCCTGGAGAGCACACTAGGGCCCCTCTCTCCTGGCAGCACAATCCACACTTGCCACTCCGCAGCCCCAACCACACCACCCACAGGCTGGGCCCCCACAGATGTGACACAACCAGCGGTGTGGAGCTGAGCGAGCCTGAGCTGCAAGGATACTCATACTCGAAGGAGATCCGTGTACAGTCCACAGAAAGGGCGTTCTCCTCGTCCTCATTCCGGTGGTTGTGCCGGGACACGTGGCGCTGCAGGACGCCGACGTCGGTCACGTACTTCATCCTGGAAAGAAAGCCCCGCCAGCCGCCTGGGTGGGCGCCTTCCTCTCACACACGGCCAGGCCACGCGGCTTCCCTTCTTCCTTCTTCCCTCGGGAAGCACCCCCCCGCCCCAGGCTCAGGCGCTGGCCCACCACACGGGCTGTTCCAGCCAGCACTGATGGAGCTCCGCCACCACTGCAGAGAAGCCAAGTGTGGCTCCAGCACCAGGGCCTGGCGGCCGTGGCTGTGAGGAGGCTGGGAGAGGTGTGCTCTGGCTGGGCCCCTGTCCCCCTTCCACTCTCCTCTGGGTGGCGGCTGTCCGGCCCTTTCTTTTTTGAGACCTCCTGAGGGTGGGCACGGTGAGAAGCCACAATCCCATCCACCAGCCACAGTCAAGTGGACGGACACATAGTGTCAGTAATCCCAGCAGAGGGTGTGGATCCCACACAGGAAGTGCTCCTGAGCACAGCAGGGGAGGGCAGACCCCAGTCCAGGTCCCTCTGCTGGTGGCCACTGAGCAGGACACGGACAGCAGAGCCTCACCAGAGGGGCTGCCACAGGTAAGGGACAGTACCTGGAAGTGCACGTGCCCCATGCCATCCTGAACACAAAAAAGAGGGAGCAAGGCCCAGCAAGGTGTCCAGGCTTATGAGACTCAGAACCCTCCTGGTCCCTGGACTATACTGCAGGACTCTGGTGGGCAGAGTGGGGTGGGAGGCAGGAAAAGGGGGCACAGGGATCTCTGCAAAATGCATAAGGGGTCCAGTATGCACAAAAGCTGTGCCACCTGATAGGCAAGGGTGCCCTTGGACAAGGTTAGGGTATGGGACTCTGTTGATTCCCTTGGAGCTCCCATTTGATGGTCACCAGAATGGGGATGAGAGTGGGTGCCAGTACCCCATGCCTCCCTGGTGTCTACATTCTGGGGTAGCCCTTTAGCTCTCCATCAGGAGGGATGGGGAGCACCAAAGCTTGCCCACCGAGAGGCAAAAGAGGACTCGGCTCCATGCCAGTCCTCCTGGCAGTCTTTGCCAGCCTTCTCCATGTCTTTGAGATCACATCCACCCTTCCTGGCAGGATTCTTGGGGCCCTCACCTCCTCCTCCCAGCTCCCCACTACAATGACATGTGGAGAGCAGGGAGACTGAGCTCCCTCCCTCACCTCTGGCTCCATCTGCTGGGCTCCCCAAGGGTGGACACAGCATCCACACCAGGTCACACACCACTCCACCACAGGTCCTAGTCCTAAGCCCTTCCTCAGTGAGGAGGATCCAGGCCCAAGGCCCACTCCTTCCTCCATAGGGCTCTGCCACCCAACTTCCCACTGCCACATGGGGCTGCAACCAGACCAGGCCCAAGGCCACAGCACAGGCCAACCTCAGACAATCTGAGGGAGCACA
This sequence comes from Mustela putorius furo, assembly GCF_011764305.1. Taxonomy (NCBI): domain Eukaryota; kingdom Metazoa; phylum Chordata; class Mammalia; order Carnivora; family Mustelidae; genus Mustela; species Mustela putorius. The sequence goes on along the minus strand of NW_025422010.1, from coordinate 4,291,009 downwards.
TCCTTACTGGGTAATCTTGTCTTGTACCCACTGGTCTGTTAGTCCAACGATGGCCCACCTGGAAGAGAAAAGGGCAACAAAGCTCACAGAAGCGTCCTGCCAACATGGCCTGGCCTGGGTCCACCATCAGACAGGCAGTATCTCCGCTGCAGGGTAGAAAGGTTATGGGGCCAACTCAGAGCTCCTGGCCCAGTGTAACTGCCGTGGGAACTTTGGGGACCCAGGAGAAAGATCTCCCAGGGCAAGGATGGCAGGCCTGACACTGTCTCTGTGTCCTGGCTGACCCACCACTCTCTACTCTCATCCTGCTGGAGTGGGACTACAGCAAACACCGCATTCAGGTGCTAGTGGATCCTGGCGCATGGTTCCCCCTCCTAGCCCCTTGTGCCACCCGCCCCCTATGCAATATACCCTGTAGGATAGCAGACCCTCAACACGCCCATGTCTCCCTGTCTTAAAATGGTGGGACATGGAGCAATAGCATTTAGGCCTCTTAAGAGCCTTCCAAAGTCCTGTCTCTTAGCTCATCTTTTGTGGATGAGATGATCATGGAGACCCAGTTGGCCTGACCTCCCCAGGGTTGTGCCCAGCCCCTGGCAAGAGGGACAAGGACCTCAGGTGTGTACCCTCGGTCAGTTTCCAGGCTGCATCCTTCAACACCCTCCTCTGGGGTGAGAGCCTAGAATAGCCAGAGATGCTGGGTATAGGTAAGGCAGAGGATGCCCTGGAAGGTTCACCTGGGGGCAGGGTATTTGAGCACCCTATCTCAGTACAGCAAGCATCTCTTCAGAAGGTCTTCTTCAAAAAAAGGCCACCCTGCTATGTCTTCCCTGATCTACCCTTCCTCCTTCCAACCGTTCCACACATGCATTTCATTGTCCTTGTGCTGTTTCTGGAGTTTTCTGAAGGCATTTCACAGGGCCACATACTGACATCAGTGCTCAGCTGGGGTGCTTGTCCTGAGTGGGCTGTCAAGGGTACTTCTGAGTATACAGCAGGTGCTCAACAAAGGCTCCACAGTGCTGACATGGCAGTCACCCACTGTGGCTACAGGGCAAGGTAGAGGGCTCCCACCTGACCTTGCTGCAAGATCTCTTGATTTACAAGCTGGCCCCTGTGCCAAGGTATGGGATTGTCAGGCCACACCATGGACGAGGACCTGAGGCAAAGAGAACTGAGCAAGGTGTCTGTGGATTACAGCTGGTCACCAGCTCAGGGTGATGACACAGCAACTCTGGGCTTCAGTGTGGCCAGTGCCTTGGTCCTGCCCCAGCCCTTGGCTGTCCTAAAACCCTGATTCAGCAAAGATCATTATAGTCCCCACTATGGGCTCAGGGCCAGGAAGGGCCTCCCCCCCTCATCTCATGGAGGAGAAAACCAGGACCCGAGCAGAGGGCTGAGGGAGGTGGAGCAGACCAGATCCAGACTTTCTTTGCTCAGACTCTGGGTTTAGTTTCTAAACCAGCCTAAGTTGTGTTGAGCACTCATGCTTATGGCCTGTGTCGCAAACTCAGAGGTGGGCTAATGGGTATTCCTGTGCTGGATTCCACTGCACATTAGGGATGCAAACATGTCTAGCAAGGCCTGTTTTGTTCAAATTCCATGCTCCTTCTGTTACAAATTGACCAGGCATCAAAGCTGAATGATAGGGTGGGAAAGGCAGAGCTATAGTCAGGCCCCACCCTCGACCCTCTGCATCCAACAGTGTCCCCTCCATTTCCCCCAGAACTTTATAGGCAGGCAAGAGTCTCAGGAAGAAAAGCAGGTCTATGAAAATTCCCGGAAAGGGGCTGTGTCTGATATTCCTGGTGGGAAACCCCACAGAGATGTCTTCCTCCAGACCCTGTTCTCACTGTGGGAGGACAGCTGCTTGGAGAGAAGGAAGCCCCACACAGCACTGATCTTGGTGGGGCCTACCTACCACAGCATATCGTTCAAGTCCTTGGACATCATCCACGCCAAGTCGAACATCACCATGGCTGACTGCAAGAAAAAAAGAAGGCTGAGATCTAAGGCAGCTGTGCTCAAAAGAAGGGTACACATTGGGGCTGGGCTGCACACCTGGGCCAGACCTGAGCTATCTAGGGTCCCAGCCAAGCCCCTGAAGATTGAAGGTCTTCCCAGCTAGGGAAGGAAGCATGGGTGGATTCTTGGTCAAACTGAGGGAAGAAGACAGTAACTCAAGTGACTTACAGGGGGTCCTCTGTTAATTCACCATTCCTGTGGTGCACACTTTGTCATGCAAAGGAAAAGATCTGGGTACAGCATCGTGCTGGGCCTCTACGCATCTCACTGGTGCCTTGGTGATACCCAGGGAGGCACTGAAGCCCCCATGGGTTGAGGCCCATGTCCACATGCTCTTCCCGGAAGGCTGGCGGCCTTACACACACACACACTACCAGGAAGGCTGGGTGAGGCAGGGCCTTTGTTACCGTTACCTGGACGTTAAAGAGGGAGGGTGCCTCAGGACCTCTGTGGGGAGCTCTTTCTAACAGGGCTGTCTGCAGACAGAAGCATCTGCTCCCTGTGAGCAGAGTCTGGGTTTTGTTGGGAGACAACAAGAGGCATCAGTGTCCAACCAGAAGACTTTGAAGTCCCATTAGCTGTGACACTGGGCTGCCCACCAGAATTTCCAAGGGAATGGTTTACACATGTGAAAGGAGCCAGACCTCTGCCTCCCAACCCACCTCACTCACTGCTTAGAATTTTCCATGTCTTTGGGCAGAGCCAAAAGGACAAAATATGATCCTTCAAAGGACAATGGGACCTTGACAGGAAAAGGGATACTAGAAATATGGTGTTCAGAGTTCAAGGTCCCAGGGCCAAATGCTAAAACTGAACACAAGATATTTTACTGGAAACTTATATTGAAGGGCTCCTTAAAGCCCTGGGCTCTGCTCTACACTTCCAGAGTCAACACAGTATGTTTTCAATGTGAAATTCTGTTCCGTAACATACACCATAATATGCAATTCTCTGAAATTCTCGAGGCCTCTGAAATTCTCGAGGTTTCTCTTCTTAGAGACTGAAACAGACTTGTTCTGTATTTTTGATGATGAACACAAATAAAAGCAGCTGTCCTAGGGGCACCTATTAGTGTGCAGGACCAACCTAAGAACTGCCTCAGAAATGAAGGCAGTACTCTTCCTTTTATGGAGAAGAAGCTTAAGCCTCAGAGGGGCTGCCCCAGGTTCAAACCAGGCTTTTGTGGCTTTAAAGCCTATGCTCATTCCTCCTCATGTTTTAGGACACTGAGCCCTAGAATCAGAACTCTATGCTGAAGTACACCCATCCATACATACCGACGTCCCATGATATTCATACTGTTCATAGTCAAAGAGGATATCTCTTCTGAAACGACATAAAATGCAGGCCCTCAGCAGGAAGCAGTGCAAGGAAGACCAACATTTGGAAAATGCTGAAACTTGACAGTATTCGGAGAAACACTGATTAAGTCAGCCACTTATGGACCCTTTCACAGGGTATACATGTACAGGGCAGGGAAGGGAGTGACGTTGACAGAAAAGGCTTGTGGCAACAAAAAATGTAAAATGGCATAGACTAGTCCCAGAATCCCACTTCTAAGAAATTACTCTCACACAACAGTTCAAAGGAACAAGCAAACAGCACCGTGTGCCCAAGGCTGTTCATCGTCTCCCTACTTGTTGTGGCAAAATACTGGAAGTAACCTCCGGTTCAAAAAAGAAGGGGACTGGCCAAGTTAAGTACAGTGCATGTTATAAAAGCTGCTTGGAACTATCGAAACTGGTTATATTAAGTGAAAAAATGCAAAATGGTGTGCATATTATGATTATATAAAATATGCACAAGTATGGAAGATTGACCCAAAGTCAGAAACTCTTCCGATCAGTGAATAGGATTCTATTCATTCTTCTTTCCTTATGGTTTTTCCACAATGGTTTTTCAATGTCCTTCCACGAGGGTGTAGCTGAGAACAATACTTGTTTACAAATCAAGGATTGGGTCTAGCAAAGAATTCTCAGCTCAACAGCACCTCGAGCTATACACACCTTTCCAGGTTTGTTTGTTTTTTTTTTTTTTAGAGCATTTCACTTTTTTTTTTTTCCAAGATTTTATTTATTCATTTGAAAAAGAGTGAGCAGGAGGGAGAGGCAGAGAGAATCTGAAGCAGACTCCACACCGAGTGCAGAGCCCAATATGGCGCTTGATCCATGACTGCGAGATCATGACCTGAGCTGAAACCAAGAGATGGCTGCTGAACCGACTGAGCTGTCCCTGCATCCCTAGAGCCCTTCACTTTTTAAAATTGATAATATGGAGAGGAATTAGAAATAATTCTGTTTCCTTTGCACACCCTTTTATTCTATGGAAACCTTTACACAATTAGCATCTATCTCGTTTAGAAAGAACTTAACAAATAAAAGTACATCTGGAAAACTACAAAAATAAAAGACAAGGGACTGTTGCCTCTAACAGCATGTATCTGAGAGACCTCTGGGCCCAGTCCTGCCACTCGTGAGTGATATAGAGACCCAGAGCTCTTCTCCAATGCAGGGGCCACATGCTCACTCCTGGAGCCACCGACCCAGAATTTCTAAATTAAATGAACTGCTCTCAAGTGGGAAAAAAAAAATGTATCCAGGCCCCATGGAAAACACAAGTATTCCACAGAGATTACGGGTTCCATGGCACAGCATACTGCTTCAAATGTATACTCACCTCTGGGCCTCCCACTCTCTTCGCTGCCTCCTCTTCATGGTTCGTGCCACTATCTCCTGATGCGGGGACAAAGAGAACAAAGGGCTGAACAAAGAAGCCAGGAATTTATCCCTGTAGCCCAAGAAGGTTCTGATGAGGCACAAGCCACCAGGCATGGGCCCCCATCCCCCATAGGGAAAACATGGGTCATTCATTCCCATGTTCTGAGTTCAAGCTGGTCCTGGAGGAGAGAGAAACTGAGATGGGGAATAGCCAGGACTCCTCTGGCCCACTGGCACTGAGGATACCAGATTGTGGACAGGAGCAGATGCTTCTCCAGTGCCTGGTCCTGCTACACTGGCCATGCGCTCCGTCGGTCCATTCCAGCCTTCAATTCTCCCCACCACTGTGTGATCCAGGATAAGTACATGGCCAGTTCATACTGGCTTCCCCACCAGATTAATAAGCACTAATGTTTCCTATATCCTTCCATGTGCCAGCCACTCTTCTAATTTGATAGACATGACCCCTTCAGTTCCTACAGCAAAGGCATGAGGTAGCGTGGCAGGTTTATAAATCTATGGTCCCAAGGCTCCTGCTTCCAGAAAGATGGAAATTTTCCATCTAATTTTCCCTATATATCTGAAATGTAAATATATCTGAAAACCCTGTCAATATACATAGAAAGCAAACAAAAGACTCTGAAAGGTGGAGAGGAAGGCCAACAAGCTGGGGGTCCTAGGACCTGAGGAGTGAGGTACAGATGAGTTCCCCAGGTTTTCGTATGGGCTTATATATCCTAGACTTGAAGCTGAAGAAGCTGGCAATCTGGAAACACCAACAGGCACAGAGGAAAAAGTCCCAACAAAAGCCAAGGACTCAGAGGAGCAGCCTCTATAAAGACAGAAAGCTTTGAGATAATAACCAGCCCACTCAAGCCACCACACCAAAAACACTGTGGCCCCACCCTTATCCAGCCAGCAAAGATCAAGTGGGAGCCTAGACTGCCACCCTGATAAACATCTCCCACCTGTAACACCTCCACCTTTCACTTGCAACACCTCCCAACATGCTCACTGGGGTGGTATCAGAGGAGGCCAAATAGTGAGCCTGGACCTTCCTTACCCAGTGGTAACAAAGAGCAACTCCTCTCATGGCTAATAGAGGTTAAGTGGGAAACCTTGAAATTCTACCTCCACCTGGCTATAAAGGGATCATGCTGCCCGCCCCCTGCTTTGCCAGTGTGATGTCAGAGAAAGCAGATAAAATGGAAGGCTTAAATAAGACCCAGAATCTCAAAATGTAATATAAAAATGTCCAGGTTTCATGTGAAAAGCACTCATCACACTAGGAACCAGGAATATCTAAAACTGAGCACACGAAAAAAGAAACCCATAAATGCCAACACCAAAATGACAAAGATGTTAGAAGTATCTGACAAAGATTTTAAAGCAGCCACCACAAAAATTCTTTAATGGGCAATTAGAAACATAGTTGAAACGCATGAAAAAAAAAAAAAAAACAACCCAGGAAGCTTTTACGAATAAGTAGAAAAATAGAGAAGAATCAAAGAGAAATTTATAACTGCAAAGTATAATAACTGAAATAGAAACTCAGTGGTTGGGCTCAAGAGCAGAATGGAGAAACAGAGGAAAGAACCAGCAGGTACAATGATAAAAATTATCCTGTCTGATCAAGAGAGGAAAACAGACTGGAAGAACAAACCAACAGAACCTCACTAACATGTGAACCTACAACAAAAGACCTATCCTTCATGTCATTGGTGTCCTGGAAGGAGAGGAGAAAAAGGATTGGCTGAAAACCCACTTGAAGAAATAATGGCTGAAAAATGAAGAAATATGGCTCAAAATTTGGCAAGAGACATAAACCTACAGATTTAAGAAGCTGACGGAGTCCTGATAGGTTAAACCCAAAGAAATCCACACCAAGACCCATTGTAATTAAACTTCTGACCATTAGAGCCCCCAATTTTTTTTTTTTTAAATCTCACAAACAAAAGGAAAGTGACATTTTACCTATAGGATAAAACAGTTTGAAAGGCAGCAGATTTCTCACCAGAAACCACGCAGGCTGGAAGAAGGAGCATAACTTTCAAGTGCTGACAGAAAAGAACTGCTAACCCCGAATCCCACACAGAGTGAAAATATCTTTCAGGAACGAAGAGAAAAAAATTAAGAAAGTCTCAGAAAAAGGAAAACTAAGAGAATTTACTGCCAGCAGATTGCCTCTAAAAAAAAAAGAAAAAAATATATGGTTAAGGGCGTTTCTATAAACAGAAGAAAATGAGAAAAGAAAAAACCCTGGGATGTCAGGATGGAAGAAAGAACATGCTGAGTAGAAACTAGATAAATACAATAGGCTTCCCTTATCCACTTGAGTTTTATAATCATGCTCTGTCATTGAAGCAAAATTTATCCCACTGGGACAGCCCATGTGGATCTAAATGTACACAGAGGCTGGTTTTTTTTAGAAACTTACATTATAAATAGAGGAAAGTAAGGGAAGTAAAGGAATCTAAGATTTCTACATTTATAGCCTGTTTTCTCTAAATCTCTTTGAGTATGCACCTTTATAAATAAAAATATTTCTGAGAATATATCTTGGATATAAGTGTATTTACAAATCATGAGGATTTAATTACATTTGAAGTATTCTCAAAAGTGTTTTGGTGCCTGGGTGGCTCAGTTGGTTAAGCATCTGCCTTAGGCTCAGGTCATGATCTCAGGGTCCTGGGATGGAGCCCCACACTGGGCTCACTTCTCTGTGAGGAGTCTGCTTCCCCCTCTCACTCTCCCTTTGCTCTCTCTCTCTCAAATAAATTAAAAAAATCCTTTTAAAAAAAGTGTTAATTTTTATTAAAATCAGGTACGTAGGCCTAAACTTGAAAGAGAGCAAATACAAATTTAGAGCAGCAAGAAAAATACTCCATGAACAAGTGATAAATATAGAAAATTGGACTGGTTTCCAATGTCATTCAAAATAAAACAAAAAAAAAGAGATGGGATCCCGGTTTAGGTTAATAGATGATTAAAGAGAATAGTTAGTTACAACTGTGTCAACTCTGGCTGGATGATTCAGACACAAAAACAGCTAAAAAATCTACTTTTGGAGGGGCGCCTGGGTGGCTCAGTGGGTTAAGCCTCTGCCTTCAGCTCAGGTCATGATCCCAGGGTCCTGGGATCGAGTCCCGCATCGGGCTCTCTGCTAGGTGGGGAGCCTGCTTCCTCCTCTCTCTCTGCCTGTCTCTCTGCCTACTTGTGATCTGTCAAATCAATCAATAAATAAAATCTTTTAAAAAAAATCTACTTTGGGGGCAATTAAAGAAATTGGAATATGGGTTGAATAGATGATATTACTAATTTCTTATGTATGATGATGGTACTGTGTTTATAGAAGAGAATGTTCTTAGGAGATGAATATGGAAGTATTTGTCAGGGAACATCATGGTGTCCACAACTCATTCTCAAATGAACCGGGGGGAAAAAAAAAGCATATGTAGAAAGGCGGCAAACTGGAAAAAAAGGAAAATGTGAAAAATTGCTGAATCCAGATGAAAGGTATATGGGTATTCATTGTACTGTCTTTTTAACTGTTGTACACATTAGAAAAATATCAAAACAAAAACTTTGGAAAACAGTATGGAGGTTCCTCAAAAGTTAAAAATAGAGCCACCCTATGACCCAGGAACTGCTCTACTGGGTATTTATTCAAAGGATACAGACACAGTGATTCAAAGGTGCATGTGCACCCCAATGCTTATAGCACCAATGTCTACAGCAGCCATAATGTGCAAAGAGCCCAGATGTCCATCAACAGATAAATGGATAAAGATGATGTGATATATATATACATATATATATATATATATATATATATATAAAAATACACAATGGAATTATTATTCAAAAATGAAATCTTGCCATTTTGCAATGACATGGATGGAACTAGAGGGCATAATGTTAAGCGAAATGAGTGAAAGACAAATGCCATACAAGTTCACTCATATGTGGAATTTAAGAAATAAAACAGATGAACATAGGAGAAAGAAAGAAAAAATAAAATAAGATGAAAGTAGAGTGGAAAACAAACCATAAGAGACATGGATATCTAGGAAATAAACTGAGGTTTGCTGGAGGGGAGGTGGGTGGGGGCTGGGTAACTGGGTGATGGGCATTAAGGAGGGCACTTGAAGCAATGAACACTGGGTGTTATATGCAAATGATGAGTCACTAAATTCTACCCCTGAAACTAATACAGTATATGTTCACTAAATTGAATTTAAATAAAGAATTAAAAAAACACTAAAATTATAAAACTTCTAAAAGAAATAAAAATGCCAGTGGAAAATTATGTATATAATTATGAGTATCATAGAAAGCATTCACAAACTCAGATTCCAAATAGATGCACTAAGAAAGTTAATGGAAGTTCTGATGGGTTCTGACATTAGGAACCATCGACATTCTCTTTAACGCCAAAGCCACTGGTCAGTTCTGCTTGCCTATCCCCCCCACAGAGCCCTTGTATCTGTGGACATGCTACACTGAATGCTGGAAGATCCTAGGGATTTCCCTGGCTCCTTCCTTCCTCATTCAGGTCAAGTGTCCATGTCCACCTTCATGAAAGCTGCCCATTCCCTGTCCAGCCCCTTATCTTGTTTTAGTTTTCCTCAAGCAACACAGCTCTCCCCTGGAAACCATCCTTGAACTATGTTCATTTATACATTCCATATGTCTCCCCCACTGCAAAGGAAGCTTTGTGAAGACAGGAATTTGTTCTCCCTGGGGACCCTAGAGCCTAACCGATATCTGGCACATATTAGGTGTTGATATACTTGTTAGTCAGGATGTAGAATTCCAAGATTCTAATCTGTAGAACGTGAATGTTCCCAGGAACAATCCCACCAGATACTGATAAGTGGGGCCCGATGGAAAGCAACTCATTAACAGAGAAAAGAATGTTATAAATAAAGGAGCATCAGATCACAAAAGAAGAGCTCTTAGAAATCAAAGCTTAGAAGATGAAGACCATAAGTTGGCCAGAGAGTGGAACAGAAAAAGAGTTGATCAAGAGGAAAGAGAATCAGAATGTGCCTGAGGTCCCTGATCAGACCACCCAAAACTCTACAGAAGGGACTGGTCAAAGGCGGGGAAGGCAAGGAGAAAACATTCCTACCTTTGCAGAACATGCCCCCTAGATGGACAGAATGTCCTGAATGTCCCCAAAATGGCTCAAAAGAGCTCTGCTCAAGCACCTTATTAGGAAGTGTCAGGCCAAGGATGAAGGGAAGAGCCCAAAACATTTCAGACGCAAGTTTCAGCATGCACGCCAAGGATTGGGAGCCAAAAGGCCTCAGCTTCTTCCATAACACTTGAAAACTAGAATAAAACATGGCCCAAGGCACCTGGGTGGCTCAGTGGGTTAAAGTCTCTGCCTTCGGCTCAGGTCATGATCTCAAGGTCCTGGCATCGAGCCCCACATCAGGCTCTAGGCTCAGCAGGGAGCCTGCCTCCCTCCCCCGCCCCCACTCTGCCTGCTGCTCTGCCTACTTGTGATCTCTCTCTCTCTCTGTCAAATAAATAAATAATATCTTTGGGGCACCTGGGTGGTTCAGTGGGTTAAGCCTCTGCCTTCAGCTCAGGTCATGATCTCAGGGTCCTGGGATCAAGTCCCGCATCGGGCTCTCTGCTCAGCAGGGAGCCTGCTTCCCTCTCTCTCTCTCTGCCTGCCTGCCTTTCTGTCTACTGTGATCTCTCTCTGTCAAATAAATAAATAAAATCTTTAAGAAATAAATAAATAAATAAATAAATAATATCTTAAAAAAAAATAAAATAAAACATGGCTGTTAAAGGAAAACATTCCTGTTAAAGGAATAATCACCTGCCATCTTTAATTTCCCAGGTAGCAGAAGCCACCATATTGGGTAGGCGACTTCTGTTGGCCAGGCCCCAGATCAGGTAAGCACCCCGGACCCAAAAGTCACGAGGCTCAAACTACTCTTATCTTTGCATGCAAGAGGCTTACCCTGGAGTGACCACTGGGGACTGAACCTAGCTGAGAGCTACAGACCCATGCTGTTCCTCATGGTGACTGCAGAGAGCAAGTCTTGAGAAAATGAGGGAGTTGATGTTTATGCTATTTATTGTTTTTCTTTATCACTTTTTTGGTAGATTTTATTTTTTATTTGAGAGAGAAAGCAAGGGGAGGAGCAGAGTGGAAGGAGAGGGAGAGAGAATCTTGAGCAGACTTTGCATTGCATGTGGAGCTCGACATGGGTCTTGACCTCAAGACCCTGAGGTCATGACCTGAGCCAAAACCAAGAGTAGAGCGCTTAACTGGCTGAGCCACCAAGCCATCCCTCTGTATCACTTTTTTAAAAAGTATGTTCTCTAAGTGAAGAGCTGAGCCATTCTAAGTTTCATCTCATCTGATGAAATTCTACTGTAAGGACAAGGATGTCAAAGGTCAGAGAAGTTCAGTAACCTGCCTGAGGCCACATAGACAGGGGATGGCAGAGCTCAGGGTCAAGACCCATGCCTGCTGAGTCCCAGATAACTTTGGGCCCCACAGGCTCCAGTCTGACCTCTGACCTATGGGAATAACAAGTTCCTCAAAACTATGGGAAGTTCCAAACTCACCTCTTCCAACCGTGTGCGCTTCTCAGAAGGCTCTGACCCATTGTCACTTTCACTTCCTGAATGTTCTTCATCCTCTTCTTCATCCCTAAAGATATCATCATAGGCAGGAACTTCAAGGTCATCATCTTGTTTAATGAGTAGTTTGATCTAAGGTTAAAACAAAAAGCAATCAAGGCTCCCCTCTCTCATTGACAGAAAATTCTCCATCACATGTTTTTCTCCTGGAGAATCTTATTTCCCAATGAGCTGACTCGTTCAGTTTTCTGTACAAAGAGTTCCCTGTTTGAGAGAAGAATTTCCGACTTCTCAAGCATTTTCCTGTTTTCATTTCCGCTCCCCAAGGCACTGGAGTTGTACCACACAATAAGAGAAAATTCCAAAGATTTAAAACTATCCCCAGTCATTGAAGTCTGAGAAAAAAGCTCCCTCTTACGCCACACACTAAGCAAAGAAAATGAATATCCTTCAACTTGGACTCTGATGGAAAACCTGAAGATGTGTGACACTTCGGTGCGTACAACTGCTGCCTCTAGAAGCAGGGCCAAGCTGATTTTGCTTCGAGAGAGAACTTCAGGGCCAACCGTTTGATAACAAGGCTGGGGATTGGGGAGGGTCAACTCAGAGAATGGTTAGGTGGCCGCCCTGTGCCAGGCTCCATGCTTGTTGCTGGGGCTCAAAGAGGAAGCACAGCATGGCCATTTTAGGCTAATAGTGGCCTCTTACGTTATTGTCTTCTGGTCCTCACACCACCCTTTGGCTGGACAGAGAAAGTGCTAGCCCCACTTGTAGGGCTAATGCCTCTAGATACTTTTATTCAATGAGGTCAGCTGGGCCTGAGCTCGGAGGGCAGGCTCAGTGCAGACTTCTGATCCCTACACTTCAAAGGTGAAGTGAATTCCAAAATACATTCTGAGCGCTTCCAAGGCTTAGGCACCATGTTTCTCACCAGAGAAAAGCAAAACCAGGTTCTTGCCCCTCAGGCTGTTCCAACTCCTATAGCAGAGGTGGATACGTGCCTTGCTTAGATCACCAGATGCAATGTTGTCCATAATATAAGAGGTACAGAAAGATGGACAGGAGAACTCAGGGAAGACATGTGCCCCAAAGGTCGAGTTACCTGGGCATCATTGTACACATTCACGACGTTGACTGGTCTGTGGGTGTCACACACAAAAAATATGGCATCTTCGTCAGGCTGGAGGATATCCAACAGGTCTATATTAGCGCCACAGTTTATGAGGATAAAATAATGGAACTGGAAAGGGGAGAGAGGAGAGGACGTTGTGAAGTAAGTGCCTTGAGGAGGTTCTTCACTTCAGCCTACTAGGCCCCTAAGTCCTTCTTCTGAGACACATCAAGCCCCTGGCACTGGTCAAGGCCTGGACCTGGACCAAAAATGGCAAGCGCTGGTCCTGGACTAAAAATGGCAAGCGCTGGTCTGTGTTAGTGCTTTAACATACTCCACATGCTATTTCATTTCCATGATGACACCATGAAACAGGCCCCATGGCTAGCCCTGTGACTGTCTCTGCTTCGCAGAGCAGCACGTGGAGGCTCAGCATGACCCGGTTTGATGCACAGGACCAAGAAGTTGATAAGCAACAGACCAAGACTTTAAAGGCATAACAGAGCCTCTGCAGATCTCAGTCACCCTACCGGACTGTGCTGCCTCTCTGTACTAACAACGTCACACAGGTCTAAATTTGTAGCAAGTCTTGGGCAGCCCATACTCAATGGGCACATAATATTAAATTAAGTCTTATTACGTCCTATCACTATAGAGAATCCCTTCCTTATAAACACCAAGTTGGCACCAGTATGCTCCTTCCGTGATGACAGGAGCTCCAGGCAAGGATTTATCTCTGCTAGACAGTCCAAAATGTGGCCACAGACCCCAAAGATCCTCTTCCCTACCACAGCTCTACCCTGTGGGATCTAAAATGTTCCATCTTTCAGTATAGCCCCATGCAGAGGTACCAGGAGTCCTGGCCTCTACTGTTTAAATTGCAAAGTGAGAAGACATATTCCTGGATTAACATTTGGAAGCTGGGATACTTCTTCTTGGAGAGAGAATGTAAACTAGTGGTGTAGTGGAACATAATTTTAACTAGGCCATATCAAAAACTAACTGCTAAACTCTAAGCAGCTTACAATGAAAATGTCTGCAACACAAATTCAAAGGCAGAGGGTGTCTGCCGTCACTATCTTTTTTTTTTTTTTGGTTGTCAATTTTGTCTCTACAACTTGAGGGTAAGTCACCCTGTATAGCTCATTTTTTCCTTCCGTGTTGTCTAATATAGCTGATAGTTAAATATACATACAATCTATTGTGGACATAGAAAGAATGCTATGTAGTACGAAATTGCAACTGAGTAAAATAAGACTAATTATTCCAAAATACTTCTTCCATACCTGTTCTTTATGCTCAAGAAATCCAGTTTCAAGTTCTTGCCACCCAGAAACTGGAACCAGGGTATACTGCACGTGATCGCACTGGAACAGGGCCTGAGAGATAATTAATTTCAAACCTATCAAATTTAGGACATCTACAATTAACTTTGAAAACCACTTAAAAAAAAAAAAGATGGATTGAGAAATGAATGACATGTGATAAAGTAAGAATGGTAAAATGTTAATGGGGAAAACTAGGTTATGGGGATATGACTGACTGTTCACTTTATCATTCTATCAACTTTGCCTAATTTTTGAAAATTAGGAAAGGAAAACATTGGGGGAGAAAGTTGATCTTATTTCCAGCTCTTCTGAGAAGCAGTGCCTCACCCAAGGGCCTGAGCGAAGGTCATGTAAACATTGGATCATATACAAAACAGAACCAATGATCTTCCCTAATAGACGAAGGAATCTGAATTTCTGGTATTGTGTATGAAACCACGGTGCCCTCAGTTATCACAGAGTCCTCGGTCTGAAACCCCACATTCGCGAAGACACGCGGGGTCTAAGGGTCTCTCCAATGCAACCATTTTTTTGTCCCACGTTATTGCAAAATACTAACTAGTATTCCTGCTTTTTGCAGAATCCTTCCCTAACCCACGCAATACTCCTGCCAGCGAGGAGTGCCCCTCCCTAGGTTTCCTTTGCTGCAGCCCCTCTGGTAGCCTGAGCTCTCATCATGGGGGCAGGGGTGAAGAGAGGTTCCCTACTCTGCTCCTCACCTCCAGCCCCGACTTCCAGCCCACCCGGCACCAAACTCCTCCTGGGGCCCCGCCTGCATCCTCACCTTTCGCCCTGGCCCTTCCCTTCCAAAGTACGCAAGGCTTACCTGGAGGATCTTGCAAGCGCACAAAGCGTCCACGTCCGAAGCCACGAAGAGAAGGACCCTCTGTCGGTAGAAGAGCGCAGTTGAACGCAGAGACCCGAACACTGGCCCCTAGTGCCCTCCCGCGACCGCTCCCTCTCATCCCTTCCCCCCGACAAGGCCACGAAGTTCAAGAAAAGGGGTCACCTGGCTCTGGACCACCTCGTAGAACTCCTTGCGGAAATCGGACACGAACATGGCCACGGCGGCCGGACACCAAGAGTTAGTGCAGAAACTCCTGAGAGTTGCCGGGGTGGTCAAGACTCCCGCCAAATCAGGACTCGTCCGATTGGCCCAGGATCCAACCAATCGCTACTTAGTTCCCTGCCTTTCCCTCTTTCTCATTGGGTCATATTGGAGGCGGGCACTAGCACTCCGCCATTCAGGCTGGAAAAGTCAGGCCGGCTCCTAAAGGAGCGTCATCCACAGGCAGGACGCAAGCACGGTTGCCCACTTCAATCCTGACTCCCATTTACCCACAAATCTGACCCTTGGTGGACATCTTTAGTTTGGGAAGAGAAGCTTATTGTCTCCCACTGGGAACTCCAGGAAAAAGAAACCTCGCCATAAAATAAATTCACTTATACATCGAACGGAGTCGTCAGTTTACTACTTCAAAAAGCTCTCGGCTTAGTTCGAAAGCTGATGTGTAGCTTACTTCCGCCAGCATTCTAGATGGCTGCAGCAAAAGCCGGGAAGTCTACGTGCATTCTGGGTAGTGTAGTCGACAAGGAGAGCGGACCTCAATAAATTCGTCTAGAGGGGAGTACTATTAAAATGTAATTTAAAATAATGATAAAAATTACCTTAGAGCAACAAAAAATAGGAATTTGTATTTTAGTATATACTCCAGAGAAGTTTTAGACCCTAGCGCCTTTGCCCGGCTTCTTTTCATTTGCAGCCGACCCCTGTCCTCCTCATCTCCCCCCAGGTCTCAGGTCCGGCACTTCCGGTGAGCCTCCCAGGGCGTCCGAGCGGAAGCGGCGGCAGCGGCTGCTGCGAGCAGAGAGGGTCGGCGGGCTCTCATCATAACGTTCTCTGGGCGAAGCGGCATCTTCGAGGCAGGGTTGTCCATCATGGTGAGCGCGGCCTGGCGGGGGCTGGGAGCTGGGGCTGGACTGGAGCCAGGGGCCGAGGCAGAGTCCGGCAGGGCTGACAGGACGGCCGCGGAGATGCCGAGTCACCCCGGCCGGGCAAGAGCCGGACCCTTGACCACGAACGGCCTTGGCTCATCTTCGTTGGTCCCGGGCACAGTTCGAATTTCCTCTCAGTTGGGCTTAAACTCTTTTATGATGAAAAGGAATTTTCTACGTTTGGGTCCACCCATGGGTCTCACAAGTGCTAGGCATGTAACAGGTTTCCATAACACCAAATTAATGGAAAAGTTGCTGGGGGTGAGGAGCCGAGTCGGGGGACCCCCCCAGGGAGAATGCTTGGGGGCCATTTCCATGGGCGGGAACACTCAGCCCTTGCCCCAGTTCTCCTCCAGCGCGGTACTTCTGGGTCATGCCTCGGTTGTAATGACGTCTTTGGCTATTTAAGCGATTCAGTAAAGATAACAGTAGTAGCTAGTTTTTGCTGGCGCTCTTTCTTTTACACAGTTTTTAACACCCACAGTCCCTCATTACTCCTCATCCCATTTAATCCCTACAGTGCCTTTGGAGGTAAGGATGATTATCATCATTTTAACCGTGAAAACACCCAAGGTTTAAAAAAGTAGTTTAGATCAGGGAAGTGGGAGTGGAAATTTGAAGCCAAGTGTGTCTGGCCACAAGATTAGTCCTGTTGCCATCGTACGGCATTGCCTCAATGTCACTTGTTTATTTTAGCAAAAAGAAGTAATGGTTATTAGGTTTTATCCGAAGTATGTCATTGTTGAATCATGCTTCCATTCTCAAGTTCATCCACTTAAACACGTTGAATACCTGAGAGGTCTAGGCCATATGCTAGGTATTGGGATTATAAAGGAAAGTAGGACTTGGGGTTGGGAGCAGCAGGGAGAGGCAGAAGGTCAGGTTCATGGGTGGATTGAAGGCAAGTTGTTAGGGGTGTTAAATACTTTGTGGGGATTTTCTAATTTAAGAAGGAATGAAAGCAAAGAGAAAAAATGGCTTAGATGGGGTGGTGTAGTGAAAGGCTACGGGAATCCCCCACTGGTTTGGTCTGCCTTCACATTTGTTACCCTTCTGGCCAAGACTGTGGAACAGAGTTGTGCTTAAAAGAAGAGATAAACCCTTGAAAACTACTATGCTAAAGCTCCCAGGGATTGAAGAGCCATTTGAAATTCTAAGCAGGAACATACCGTGTTTGTATTTCAGGAAGATCACAGATTCATCTTGCTAATTTTGGAATTGCTAGTAATAGACCTTATCAGTAGATGGCTTTCCCTCTATTTAATGTGTAATTGGAATCCAGTCAAGAAATAGTTGTTCAGGGGTGCCTGGGTGGCTTAGTGGGTTAAAGCCTCTGCCTTCAGCTCAGGTCATGATCTCAGGGTCCTGGGATCGAGCCCCACATCGGGAATCCCTGCTCAGCAGGGGGCCTGCTCCCCCCCCCCCTCTGCCTGCCTCTCTAACTACTTGTGATCTCTCTCAAATAAATAAATAAAATATTTTTTTTAAAAAGGGAAATAGTTGTTCATTATGAGATGTTTTTTAAAACTTGTAAAAAACACATAAGTTTACCATCTTAACCATTTTTAAGCATAGATTCTGTAATGTTAAGTATATTCATGTTGTGTATATTGGATGTCCAGAATTTTTTAATCCTGTAAAACCGAAACTCTGTACCCATTAAACAACAATTCCCACATTTTCCCCTCACCTGTTCCCTGGCAACCAACATTTTACTTTTTGTCTCTATAAATTTGACAACTCTAGGGATCTCATATAAATGAAATCAAATAGTATTTGTCTTTTTGTGACTGGTTTTTTTCACTGAGCATAATGTCCTCAAGTTTCATCCATGTTGTAATATGTGATAAGATTTTCCTCCCTTTTAAAGGCTGAATAATATTCCATTGTGTGTGGGTAGACCACTTTTTTTTTTTTAAGAATTTATTTATTTGACAGAGAGAGATCACAAGTAGGCAGAGAGAGAGAGAGAGAGAGAGGAGGAAGCAGGCTCCCCACTGAGCAGAGATCTCGATGCAGGACTCGATCCCAGGACCCTGAGATCATAACCTGAGCTAAAGGCAGGGTCCAGGTGCCCCTAGACCACATTTTTTTAGCCTTTCGTCTGTTGATGGGCACTTGGATTGTTTCCACCTCTTAGCTATTAGTAATAGTGTTGCTATGAATATTTGAACATGAGATAAATATCTTTTCAAGAGCCTGCTTTCAGTTGTTTTGGATATGTACCCTGTTGTGTAATTTTACATTAGTGGGGTTTGGGAGGAGGGACATCATGGTAATGGCAATACTTTGAGAAGACTCCAGATTGCTGTATAACACGTTTTCTAAGCCTCACCTTAATCTACATGTTAAGACCTGGGATAGTACCTTTTTGGTGGCGCTATGCCTTGAATTTACTTATTAACATGACGGTGTACCACAGTGTTACAACATGAGAGCACCTTGAAGGGGCACCAGTCCAAACCCTGGGCAAAGCAGGGAAGGTTCCTGGAGCAAGGAAAGGATGGTCATGGAAGCCAGGGGAAGGAGTGCAAACACCTCATGCCTGTTCTTCCTCTTGTCTGGAATGCTGTTTCCTGTTTTTGTTTTTGTTTGTTTTTGCCTGGCTCCCTCCTGGCATTCAAGTCTCTGCAGAGTCCCTTCCTGACCACCCACTTAAAATAGCATTTCCAGGCACCTGGGTGGCTCATTCAGTTAAGCATCCACCTTCAGGTCTGAGTCCCATGTTGGGCTCCCTGCTCCATGGGAAGTCTGCTCCTCCCTCCCTCTTTCCTTCCTCCAGCTAGTGCTCTGCTCTCTCCCTCACTCTCTCAAAGAAATAAATAAAATCTTAAAAAAAAAAAAAAATAGCATTCCCAGGAGCTCTCTGTCCCTTACCCCGTCTTGCCCTCAGAGCATTGATCAGCACCAGACACAGCAGGCATTTACTCTTGTTTCCTTTGTCTTAAATGCCAGCTCCTACAGGGTGGATGTTGTACCTGTTTTGTCAATGAGCAAACAGCCTAGACTGATGTTCTGCTAGTGATTAGATTAGAGCCTAGCAGATAGTGGGCACTCAAATTTTAAAAAATAGATTTTTTTTTTTAATTGTTGAAGAGGGAAAGTGTTCCAGTTGGAGGAACCAGGTGTGGCAGGTGTAGGAGATTGTGGACCATAGTAACGAGTCCCTGAGGTACATGTGAGGTCTGGCCTGGATCCTTGCGTGAGGGGCGAGAGACTAAGAAAGGTTAATGACAGGCCTGACGTGACCAATTGTATATTTTAATAAGATTGAACCTTCTAAAAGCAGTGGGATCGAGACGGGAGGGACGAGATTGGGCAGGGCTGAATGTGTAGAAAGATCTGAGATTCCCATCTTCCGGGGAAGTAAGTGCTTCCAGCAGACTGCTGTGCTCCATCAGGATTTTGGTGCATCTTGTTCTTCTAGAACATTTGGTCGTATTAACTGCCCTGACTTGTTTGGGCTTTCGACATGAAGAAATGTACCTTTGTTCTGTTCTAACTCCAACGTCTCTTTCCTTCCTTGTAGTTCTCCTTCAACATGTTTGACCACCCGATTCCCCGGGTCTTCCAGAACCGCTTCTCCACACAGTACCGCTGCTTCTCCGTGTCCATGCTTGCAGGGCCTAATGACAGGTCAGATGTGGAGAAAGGAGGGAAGAGTATGTGCTCGTTTTTATTTTGAATAGTAACCTTTCCTGCCCTCAACCTGCAGTGCTTATAGTCTTCAGTAGCCCTTGTTTTGCATGTGTAACCAGAAGCTAGTTACAGCAATACTCTTACTTGCCCTAGACTTGCTAAGGGGGCCTAGGGTGGGAGGGAGAGTCCTAATTATAGCTAATAGCTATTGGGTTCCCCAATAGCTGAATTACAGCGAGTAAAATTCTTCATGAAAGACCATGATGAAATGCTGGCTACCTCACAAGTATCATATCATATGTTTTAAAGATATGACAGAAACTAAATTTTGGCTTTTGTTCTGCCTTTTTAATTTTATTTTCTTAATGTTTTTAAAATATTCTTTCCACAGTAATTATGCCGCCCTCAGCTCTCGATCAACTCAGTAAGTATTTTCTCCATGGCTGGGGAATCGAGGTTGTTTAAGTGTGTACATCAGAAACTTGGCACATGCTCTTCAGTATGTCCGGACATAGGCGACCTTCATCATTTCTGGTTGGGAATTGCCCGTGGAGGGCGCACGCTGGACCTGAGAGCTGGGCCTGCAGATGCCCTGGCAAGGCAGTGGCCAGCTGTCCAAGGGCCAGCAAGTACTCAGTTCTAGGTCCCTCCCCTGTGAAGGGGGTTCTACTCTTGTGAAATACTCCACTCCCCCCACAACCCACATATACACCTTATTCGGATCCCATCAGGACTAAAGGAAAGTTGGAGCACCAGTGCTTTTTTTTCCACCCTGCTGAGGCATCATCCTGATGCTACTGGCTGGGTTCACTAGGTTTTTTCCTAAAGGAGGCAGTGGGCTCCCAGGAGGGTGCTGTGCAGCAGACTTCTCATCTCTCCCCCAGCTCCAGGCCCAAATTCCTAGCCCTGTCTGTTCCTCTGCATTGAAAACATAAAAAACTGAACTCTTGTCTGCTGCCACTCTCATCCGGTCCTTTCTCTCATAGCAGGAGTGAGAAAGTCCCATGGGTGTGAGAGCGGCTATACTTCCTCTTTCCTCAACCCTTCATCTTGTGAGAACAACCCATGGAGACCTCAAGCCCCCCAGCCATGGGCGCAGTCAGTTCCTTTTGAGATTCACTGGTGTTTTTTGGTGTGAATTTCTCTTATCTGAGGCAGGAGACGGTGGAGGCCACCAGAGGGCAGGTCCACACTCAGTGTCTGGTATAGTGGTGGGGGGTGGGCAGCACCATTGAGAAGGGGTGTGGGTCTGGTGCATTCCAGCTTGGGCTTTGCACCTGGCCTATAGACTAGTGACTTGGCCTCTGAACTTCAGTATTCTCATCTTTAAACAGGGACACACAGCAGCCACCTGTCAAAGCTTCTGTATGGCAAGAGTTCCTCCTCCCAAGAGGGTGCCCAGTGGGAGGTGTGTAAATAGCCCAAGCCCATGTGACACCAGTCAAGGCTGGAGGTCGCCTTTAGCCGGCAGAGCTAAATCAGTGCTGGCAGCGGCAGTGGCCACACCCGGCGGAGGCCTGTAATTCTGGCCTCTGCACAGCCAACGGGTTAACAGACCCATGGGGTTCATAGCCCCATCACAGAAATGGAAACAAGGTCCCCCAGAGAGCCTGCCTTTCCATTTGAGCTGAGCCAGGCACTGAGTGCCAGGTGTGACCCTTGGTACAGGTGTCTGAGAAGAGACTCGGATTGGGACAGGGGGCTTAGATCAGCGTTTGGATCTCTTAAGTCATGGAAGAAATTTTGTACAAACGAAATCTTACAGAGAGTCTTCATTTATAAAAGGGTCACTGCTCAGTTTGGAGGAGGTGAGATGGGCAGAGGGCTCAGGAGCCCCAACGCACTTCTCTAAATCAGAAAATGTGGTGTAAAAACCACCAGACTGAGGAGCACAGGGGTTTCTTCCAACCACAAGAATCTTAGCTCCTTGGCTGGAGCCTGATCTGCTTCACAAACCTGACTGACCACTGTTCTGCTTCACAACTCCGCAGCTGACAGGTGCACTGGGGACAGAAGCCCTGGCCTCTGGGCCCTTGGCCACTGTACTCCAGCCTCCAAGTCACCCTTGGTGATGGGGCAAGAATACCCATGCCCACTGCTGCCACTTCTGGAGGCTCTTCTCCCCCATCTCTGGCTTCCTGTCCAAGCTTCTTACTTGATCTGCATCACCATAATTTTCAGGGAGATCCCAGGTGGAGTCTGCCATACCTCCTGCCACTGAATGGAGTTTTTGTGGCCACATCTGCTTAAGCTGACAGGCTAAAGTGAGCTTCGGTGGTTAAGCCTCAGACCTGGGCCTGCAGCCTGGGTTGAATTCCAGCACTGTTGCTCCTGGGCTTCTTGCTGACTGGGCATGTTAGTTCCCCATAGATAAAAGGAGTAACGGTCATTCATACCTCACTGGTCTGGAAAGAGTAAGCGAGAGTCTGGAATGTAGCAAACACTTGTTACTTGTCACTGCATCAGTCTGTGCCAGACCCATCCCCAGATCCCTGACTCTTTTGGGTGTCCTGCTTCACACTGCCTCCCCCTCCTGCCCTCTTGGGTTTGCCTGCCTCTGGCTGTCCGTGCAGCCTGGTCTCCGGACCACTAGAGCAAGGGCACGTACTGTGTCATGACCTTGCTGAGAGCACACTTTGACGAATGCTTCCACCCAGCCGAGTGCCTGGCCCAGCCTCCCTCTCCTCCCGACCACACTCACCCGAGTTTCACCTGATGGCCAGCCATTCACAAACTGCATGGGCTCCCCTTCTTCCATGCCTTTGTTCAGGCTGCTTCCTCTCTGGCCTTCCCCCCCCAGCTGGTCTGCCCAGGACTCACCTGGAGACCTGACTGCAGGAGTGCTGACTCCCCCATGCCACCCTTCCCACTGCACTGCAGCATCTCGGTGCACGTGTTTCTTTCCTACCCACCTTTCTAAGTAGAAACCTCTGCAGGTGGGGTTTTTGTCCAACATGTTGGACAATTATTAACAATTAATTAATTGGCAATTAAATTATTTACGAACACACGAGTTACCATATTACTTTTTAAAGTTGGGATTTCTGAAAACCTCAAGCGTAAGCCAGTACTGTTTCCCCAGGTGACCAAACGTTCCTGCGCTCTGGGCCAGGTGACGTGCATGGGAGGAGTGTGGGCAGGCACCCAGGGGCCTGAGCGCCTTGTGGGTCTGCCTGCTCTGGGCAACTAGGCCCTGTGGAGCCATGAGGGGCATCCAGGGAGGCTGATTTTCAGAGGAGCACCTTTGGGGAGTAGAACTTCTCCCTCATAGAAGCTGTGCCTCAGCCTCTCTCTCCTTTTCAGGCCGACTCAACATTACCTACCCCATGCTGTTCAAACTGACCAACAAGAACTCCGACCGCATGACGCACTGCGGTGTGCTGGAGTTCGTGGCCGACGAGGGCATCTGCTACCTCCCGCACTGGGTGAGTGGGGCTGTGCTGGTCTCTGAGAATCTATGGCCTATCTCAGGATTGGGGCCCCTTAGGAGGGCAGCCCCCAGTGTGTGTCAGGACTACAAGGATGGGATGCAGAGCAAGGCTTTGTGTGCTGAGGGGTGGTCTTTTCTTTGACAGTTGATCTGCCGATAGCCCAGAAACCTCAGCCATGCTCTTTACCTGCCATTTCCTGTGTAAGGCTTTTGTAAAAATAATAGAGCAGGAGTGTTTTTGAAGTGGTCTGAGTACCGAGTTCTACGTTTTAATACATCTGCTCCCACTTCTACTAATTTCTCCCCAGTTCTGTCACGTGTGGGTATGTACACGCTCGTGTGCTTCCATGCTGTCTGTAACTGAGTCCTTCCAGAGCACATCAGTTCCTTGCCATAGAAACAAAGCCTCTCTTTTTTGCCTTTAGACTTTCTCTTGAGCCTGGGTTCTTCCTGAGTGCCAGGCCTGGCCAGCCCCCTCCCTACCAGGAACCCTACGCTCACATCTCACTTGCTGCCTTACCTCTCCTATGTTGTTTTCCTAGCCTCAGTCCCCCAAGGAGCTCTTACTCATGCCTCAAAGCCCAGACTTAACTTGCTTCCCTGTTCACTTGCTCTCCCAGCACTTGCCACTCAAAACCTTGCCTTATTGTTCTGTGGGTTTACAGGTGCTCCTCATGGGCATGAGGCCTTGTCCTACTCATCAGATAGAGTGCTGTAGGTGGCTGAAGTGTTGGGCACTGACAACTTCCCCAGGTCATTCTCGATCCTCAGAGCCCCTTTGTGACTCTTATGAAGAGGTAAAAGAGGAGACAGTAACCCAGGGAAAACCATACAGATATAGCGTTTGGGTGGCCCCTTGTCCAGGTTCTCAGACCGTTTTGGATCAGAAAACTGGTCGGATCACTTTTGTTGAGGAATTTTGTATCCCCTGGGAGGCTTCTTTAGATAATGTGGACCTGCTTCTATCTGGGCTGGTCTTCCAGCTCTTGGCCAGCATGGGTGGTTGGCCTGGGGTTTCCCAGCTACTGCTGGGATCAGAGCTAGCCTGAGGATCTTTCCACCTTCAGTGGGTATGTGAACAGGGGCCTTCTGTTAGCTGCTTGGTGGCCTCCATCCCACCTGGAGCTCCCAGGTTTCTTGAGGGCAAGTCAGCCTGGAACAGACTTTCTTCTAGCACCTGAGCCCTCATCTATTGGCCTAGACCAAGATCCTGCCCAGGACACAGGGAGCGTGTGGATGGATGCCTACTGCAAGGTGCCTGTCATACTGCCTGTGCCCCATGGTGACCAGTGCCTTCCAGCGGCTTGTGCACACAAGGAGCAGGCCAGCCCTGGAGCAAGCCTCCTCCCTGCTGTCGGGGTCTTCCATCAACTACTTCCCCCCCCCCAAAAGTCCTGTCTGAGCCTGCTGATTCAACCACCAGCAGGGCACCCAGGCTCCTGCCTTTCCTCCTTAAGCTGCCAATGGCTGTGTCCTTCCTCCAGCCATTGGTTAACCTCTGTCTTCAGTGGCAGATTTCCCTGTGAGCTTGGGCTGCAACAGACTGACTGCCAGTCCTTATAGCACTTCCCAGGAAAACGTCCCTCTCCAAGGTCACCAAATGTCCCAGTTACCAGGTCTGTTGCCTCTCCAGCCTGGTGAGCACCCTTCCAACGAGAGTTTGTGGAAACCTCAGCAGGCTCATCTGCGGGGCCCTACTCATTCTCCAGCTTTGCTCATGACATCTGCCCACCTTGGCCCTGGCCTTCCTTCCTCTTATGTACATCTTGTCCTTGGACCTTTAGAGTCTTCTCCTCTAACTACCTCTGTGGAGCCTCTGTGGTCAGCAGTGCTGTTTGACAGTGCCGTCTGGGTTAAGTGTTCTTGAGGGGTATGATGCCCAGGACCAGCTCCAGGGCAGCCCAGTGTGGGATGGGGCTGGGAAGTGGGGCAGTGACTGAGGAACCAAGGTCAACTGACCTGATCACTGTTGAAGCCAGGGGTGGGTGTGTAGATGCTGGCACATGCAGTTCTGCATTTTCTTCTATTTATTTATTTTTAATCTACAACCCACTTTGGGGCTCGAACTTACAACCTGTGGATCGAGAGTCTCATGCCCTACTGACTGAGCAAGCGAGACACCATCCCCATTTTCTGCTTTTATATGTTTGAAGTTCTCTGTAAGAAACTCTAAGAGGTGCCTGGGTGACTTAGTCGGTTAAGAGGTCAACTCTTGGTTTCAGCTCAGGTCATGATCTCAGGGTTGTAGGATTGAGCCCCACGTCAGGCTCTGTGCTCACACACAGCCTGCTTGAGATTCTCTCTCCCTTTCCCCTTGCCCTTACCCCTGCTCAAACTCATATGTGCAAACGCGATCTCTCTCTCTCTCTCTCAAATAAATCTTGGGGGAAAAAAACCCTCTAAGATAAGAAAAGCAAAAAAAGCATTCCAAGACATGCAGGGTTTCTCATTTCTGGCCTACCCTCATTGACCCCCCCAAGTGTCAGCCTGGTTGTGGTGTCTTGATTTCCTGCCCACCAGGTACTCACAGGCCTATGTTCTTCTCTCTCCACCTTGTTTCTCAGCCAGAATCCACCACACAGGACAATTACATAGAGGTGTGGGTTGACTTGTCAGTTTTATATGACCCCCTGTAGCAGATGCCTCTGAGGACTCGTCACTACCTTGTGCCCTAGCTCGGGGGCCATTCCATGTGAGGTGAGCCCACTGGATGTCATCACTGTCCTGCCTCCATTGCAGCTGTTTACCCCAAGGCCTTGTAAGCTGGGTCTGGGATAGCTCAAGGAGTAGGGGCGGTGAGCTTCCATGGGGAAACACTTTGCTTGTAAGAGACCTAACACTGGTAGCTGTCCCTTCTAGGTGACCCTTCCAGTGGACCATCTTTTTTTCAAAGGCTGGCAGAGACACCCACACTGCCAGCGGCAGCCTCCTGGTAGCACCCCAAGACCTTCCTTTCATGTCCTTGACTTGTGTCCTGGCTTGCTTTGTCCTCTTTCCTAATGTCAGATTACGGTTAAAATTACCTGTCCTCAAGTCCTCATCTCAGACTCCTCTTCCAGCAACCCAAGAATGAGGCCGTCTGAATGTCGGACTTGGGCCTGCTGTATGTGTGGTTAGATGGCGCTGATGCTGGCCATTTCCAAGAGCCTCATGTAGCTTTCTTCTTCCTTCAGATGATGCAGAATTTGCTGTTGGAAGAAGGGGGCTTGGTTCAGGTGGAGAGTGTCAACCTTCAAGTGGCCACGTACTCCAAATTCCAGCCTCAGAGCCCTGACTTCCTGGACATCACCAACCCCAAAGCAGTGTATCCTTTTGCGATAAGAAGGGTTCTGGACAAAGGAGGGGTGTGTCAGCAGTCTATATATAAACAGCGAGCTTTTTGATGACCATGTGCCGGCTTTGAGGACCACAAATTCATTTGTGATTGAAGTTGTGGTTTGAGAAGAAGGGTATTTGGCTAGCATGTCCACCCTGGCCTTGCCCTGGACAGTTGTGCCAGGAGCTCTACAGGCAGGCCTCTTCCAGACACTTCTTTGAGGGCAAAATGGAGCCCTTCCTCCAGGTGGACTAGGGTACCTGGCACAAAGCTCACTGTGCTCTGGTAGAAGGAGACTGGCTGTTCTCCCTCCAGACCCTACCCCAGTGGGCCCCCGGTGCCCCACCTCAGCCATGAGCACTTCTCAGCCTTACCTTTTACCCAGGGTTAGCACTTTGCACTCCAACCCGGTGGGAGCATTGACAGAGTACATTTTCTGTCAGCAAGAAGAAAGAAAAGATTATAGGTTTTAGTGGTTTTTGGTATAGTCTCTGAATGTAAGCCAGATATGTATGTTGCTAATGAAAGGAGTAACAGGTGTGGGCAAGGAGCATGCTGTGAGTCCTCTATGGTCTAGACCTCTGGCTTAGAGGCCCCACCTTGGCTTATTCACATCATGTTACAGAGCGGTCACTCCGTTGCCTGTTTTTAAAAGGCTTGGAAAAAAAACCACAATTTAACAATACAGATAGGTAGACAGTTTTTAAAAAAAAGTCTCTTTCCACCGTCTCCCCCCGGTTGCACATCCCCATCACCACCCCAAACCCAGGAGCGAGCCTGCTGCTGGCCATGTCCTGGATGTGGGTGCACTGTGTTGTCTTCTGCTGACCGTGTCTGTGACAAGCCTGTCAAGTCCCCTATGACAGGGACCTGGACATGGTGGGGGTCTGGGGAGCTGTGCTCACTGGCAGTCACTGTTGAATGCTTCCGGACTTATAGGCAGGATGACATCCTGTGGCAAGATCTGCTTGCCCGGGTCCCTCAGAGTTCCACCTTGGATGTACTCACCTGCCTGGCAGGGCCCGGAAGTGTCTGCCTCCGTGACTGCAGCCCCTTACGGTTTTTCTCTGGTTTTCATGTGTGTTTTGATATAGACTTACCACATGGTTTTCAGAGGCTCTTTCTAGAGCCATGTTTTCAGAGGCTCTTTCTAGAGCCTCATGGTTAACTTTTTTAGCCCGTAGGGAAAAAGTGTCCGCCTTGTCAGCTGAGAGGAAGTGTGGTGCTCCCTAGGCTGGCTGACAGGATAAAGACACTCATAGTAAAAGCCAGACTCAGCCCAGAGGCCGAGGGCACACAGAGCTGTGAGGCAGAGGACAGCTCTGCCCCTAGAGGCCCGGAGGGCTGGCTGTGACAGCTCAGTGCCTCTCGCCTTACCAGGGGAGTTAGGGCAGGGCACCCCAACAGCGTGGCATTTTATGCAAGGGGACAAAGACAGTATGCACAGAATACCCTTTACACAAAGCTGTTCTCATCTTGGAAGGCTGTCTGAGTAAGAAACAGGGTGAGAGGAAGAGTAGGGATTCTAGTCAGGCTGAATCTTGTACCCTCTGTGAGACTCTGAGAGCCTCACATGCTGTCCCATGTCCCAATGCTGGGTTCTGGAGCCACAGTGTATGTGTGACCATTCTGTTTAAAATAATCCTCCGAATTGATGAGGATGACGTGGTAAAAATATTCTGTGTGAATAGGCATTACTCCCTCGCCTGGGCATTTGGACTATTCAGTTTCTAAGACATTTTTATTAATTATTATTAGAAAAAAGTTTATAGGTTACTTTTTCCTTCCTAATTTTTATTATTTTTTTAGTTTTCCTCTTTAAACATACCCCTAAAGTTGGGTTACCACCCAAAAGATAGAAACAACAAAAGTGTCAGAGAACATTTTTGATTTTTGAGGGGGCCTGTTTATCATACACTCTTTTTTTCTTTTAAGATCAACTTGTTCAGGTATAGTTTACATAGAGTAAAATGCACAGTTTGATGGATTGATGAATGGGAACACTTGTATATCTGGAACGTTTCCATCTTTCCAAGAGGGCCTCTGTGCCCTTCCCCGCCCATCCTCACCCGACCTCCAGCCCTGGGAACTTCCCACTGCCTCCTGGCCCTCAGAGAGCTGCCTTTCTCGAGGGAACGCTTTGTGGCAGGTTCTTTCCCTCAGTGGCATTTGCGAGATTCGTCCGTGCTAGGAGCTTACCCTTCCATAATTATTGCTGAGTCATATCCCACTGTCGGTGTGGTAGAAATTAATGACAGTGATTATCTAAACCTCTCACGGAACTTGTTTCAGATTTGAGGTACCCGTGTTGCCATGTTACCTTGACAGTGTGTGTCTACAGATTAGAGAACGCCTTGAGAAACTTTGCCTGTCTGACCACGGGGGACGTGATTGCCATCAACTACAATGAGAAGGTGAGTGTCTCCACCATGGGGCCAGCAGGGCCTGGAGTCCCGGTCAGCAGAGGTCACAGCCGGTGAGGACCAACAGTGTCCATTCTGGGGTTTGAATGGGGGTTCTTTTTAAGCAGAGTATGCCTGGCTTTTATCATGATGGTTGCCTGCTCTTTGTTTGTTTAAGTCCCCATGAGTTCATGTTTAGAGTCCTGTAGTAATTCATTCATCAGCTCTATTTGATTGATTTGATTGAGAATTGATGTATTGCGTTTTCAGGTGCCTGAGCTTCACGTTATTAGTTATATGTCTGCGTCCCATGATGCCAACAGTGTTGATTGTGTCTCTGTTAGGAAGCTCTTCACTGCACCCATAATCTGAGCTAATCCCTTTGCTGGTCTGGGGACACAGAAACAAAGCAGCCTGGGTCCTCATCCTTGTGATTTGAGGAGCTGGCCCTACAACGTGCCCCAAGTCCTGTGGGGCACAGGAAAAGCAGAGCCTGGCTCTGTCTATGGACAGTGTCGCCTGAGGTCACCTCTCCTTCTCATGGGACCACATGTCCTCTTCCTCTTGTTTTCTTCAGCTCTGGTTTTCCCTTGGAAGCTCCCCTGGCACATGAATCTTTTGGGTCTGAATACCATATATGTTCGTCTGTGATTCAGTGCTTCCTAGCTCTCTAGATCTAGACAATGTTGCCATAAAGTAAAATGCTGTCTCTCGTCCTCCCGTTTCTCATTTGTATCCTGTATAAGTGACACAAAATTCAAGACGCTATCCACTTCCCCATTATCTGTGGCAACAGGTGGAGGAGAGCTGTCATAGTTGGCAAGCCTGCCCCTTTCCCATCTTGCCACAGGCATGGAGCACAGCCATGTGGACACCCTCACCCGCTGTGACAGTGGATGGTGACCCTCGTGGAGTTGCTGCCAGAGCAGACCTCCTGGTGCTGGAGAGAGAGCACAGCCCCTGCTCGGCTTTGCCCAAGGCCAGCTCCCTGCCCCTTAACACACTCTCCCGTCCCGTCATGGACTCAGGCTCTCACAACTGAGAACAGGTGCCCGTGGTCAGCTGCTTGCTCCCTTCATGTCAATGTAGGGATCCAGAGTGTTCTCAGTTTCCTTCTGTTTGAGGCATCCATTGCTGAAAATCCTTATTTTTCAGTTTTGTGGGTTTTGAATTACACTTTGATGTTTTCACGTAAACTAAAAAATAATCTTGTTCCCTTTAGCTAGTGGGGAACAATTTAGGTGCTCTCTACCTTAACTGAATACTTGAAGCTTTCATAATTAATTATGGGCCGCTTTAATATAAACACTCTTAGTATGAAGGTAGTAATGCTAATTATAATCCGAATTGATGATAAAGGAGAATACTGAAATTTTTGCACAAAGAGGGAAGGTGAGTGGCATAGAAATGAAATGCTTGTTTGGACCTCTACTTTTGGAAGTAGGGAAGGGCCTTTCTGATAAAACCCAATTTACTTTAGGATAAAGTCTAGATTGTGACTGTCTTCTTGGTCTTGCTTAGAACATAGGAGGTTTTTAAGAATCTCTCTCAGTGTTGTCCTGTGTGCAGATGGCCATGCCAGTGTGTCAGTGAGCTATCAGAACTGGAAGCTTTCACATTAAAGTAAGGCCTTTAAGGGGCTTAAACAGATCCAGAGATGGATGTTGTCCTCATCCCAGGAGAAGGAACCCAGATACTAGTTAAACCCTCAGGATTACTGTAGATGGAGCAAGCAAACAGGAGTTCATAATAAAACCACCAGATTCCCAAGCAGAGACAAGAAAAGCAGACAGACCCTTAGCGAAATCAGTATCGGCATTTTCGGTTTTTGTTGTCTTTTGTGGGTTTTGTAGTTTTTTGGGAAGATTTTATTTATCTGAGGGAGATCATGAACTGGGAGGGGGCGAAAGGGCAGAGGGAAAGGGAGAACCCACTGAGCAGGGAGCCAGACACGGGGCGCGATCCCAGGACCCTGAGATCATGACCTGAGCCAAAGGCAGACGCTTAACCAACTGAGCCACTCAGGCGACCCAGTATTGGCATTTTCAGATGCAAACATCAAGTAATTACGTATAAAATGTTCAAAGAAATTTTTGTAAATGGAATCATAAAATTTAGCAATCAGCAAAAGACTACCAAAAATAACTAGGCACATTTGAAAAAACAGTCAAAGAGTTAAATAACAGCTGATAGAGAATTCATGAAGGGCCTTAGAATTCTACACAGAGAGTCAAAGCCATGAGCGCAGGGGAAACTAGGGTACTGGGGATCCTGAGAAAGTCACACGTACTCAGTGAAAATGCCAGCAGGAGAGGACGGAAGAGTGTCGCTGTTGTGAAGAGGCAGTAAGGGAAATTGCTTTAGAGCTGGCCTTCACCCCACATTTACAGGGAGTATAGTGTATATCCCATAGGGTGAGTTGCAGACACCGAATAGGATATGGAGAGGTAGGCAGAGAGAAGGTACTTAAAAAGAATGGTAGCTATTATAGCCTAAAATAACAGAAAACAGTTGACCCTTGCAGAATATGGGGTTAGGCCACCCAGCCCCGCACAGTGAAAAATCTGTGTATAACTTCACACTCCCCAAAACTTCACTACTAATAGCCTACTGTAGACCGGGAGCCTTACCATAAACAGGAACAGCAAATTAACACACGTAGTGTAGGGTTGTGTGTCTTAAACTGGGCTGTTGTAGTAGAGTAAAGCAGAGAAAAGAAAATGTTACTAAGTGTCACAAGTGAGAGAAAACAGGTTTAAGGGACTGGACTGTGAAAACTCCCCGGGTTAAGTGGACCAGTGCAGTTCAAACCCATTGTTCAAGGATCGACTGTATCTCCAAAGGAGGACGGAAAGGAACTGTCACCAGTCATCTTCATCTTTAAAGAATGAAAGCAATATCAAAATAATTCCAGATTAATAAAATCCAAGAGAGTTTATTTACCTGTGGAACTTGAAAAGCATGAGCTTCAGGAGTAAGCAGTATCCTAGAAGGAAAGACCAGTGTGCCAGAAGGAATGGCAAACAAATAAACTAGCAAATATGAAGTAAATTTGGTAAACATCCCACTTAAAGCAGAAATAATATTTAACATGTGAACCTGAAACAAGGACATCCCAAATACTGGAAAAGATGAATGAAAGTGTTCTCTATTTGCACTCCAAGAGAATATTCAATCAATAAAAATACCTAGAAACTCTCTGTACATGTTGAAGGTTTAAAAACATTTTCAAGTGACTGTTTTAGGGCACCTGGGTGGTTCAGTGGGTTAAAGCCTCTGCCTTCAGCTCAGGTTATGATCCTAGAGAGTCCTTAAATCGAGCCCCCGCATTGGGCTCTCTGCTTGGCAGGGAGCCTGCTTCCTCCTCTCTCTGCCTGCCTCTCTGCCTACATATGATCTCTCTCTCTGTCAGATAAATAAATAAAATCTTTAAAAATAAATAAATAAATAAATAAATAATAAAATGACTGTTTTAGAGGCAGCATGACCACACAAAAAACTAAAAAAAGTCACAAGAATTTCTCTTTACTGCGTGCAACGTAGTCTAGTGTTTCTGTTGTGCTCCTTGCAAGATTTTTCTTTCCCAGCTCTGGTTATGACACAGTTGGCTTTATGGCCCACTAATCAGCTGTGACCTTCAGTTTGAAAGCACGACTGTAACAAAATGAGAACCTGTGGTCCCAGCGTTGACAGATATCTTGGCAGTATTGGTGGTAGTGTAGACGGGATGGCCAAACCGGTGGACCTAGCCCAGGTATTGAGTGGAGAAACCGGGTTATATCCACACAGTGGCACGTATGCCTTGCTGCTTATCTTCAATAAATAATGAGGACACTTTATTTTTTAAAAAGGTTTTATTTATTCAGAGAGAGATCAAGCACGCACAAGCAGTAAGGGAGGGGCAGAGGGAGAAGCAGTCTCCCCTCCGAGCAAGGAGCCGGACCTG
Source organism: Mustela putorius furo (assembly GCF_011764305.1). Taxonomy (NCBI): domain Eukaryota; kingdom Metazoa; phylum Chordata; class Mammalia; order Carnivora; family Mustelidae; genus Mustela; species Mustela putorius. The sequence goes on along the minus strand of NW_025422010.1, from coordinate 4,258,488 downwards.
GGACTCAGTCACTGGACCCTAGGATCATGACCTGAGCCAAAGGCAGATGCTTAACTGGCTGAACCACCCAGGGGCCTCGTGAGGAAATTTTAGAAAACAGGCTGGGGACACAAAGCCCTCTCACTTCATTAATGTTTAGGGTTTTTTTTAATGCTGGGACTCTCCAGACTGTTCTTTAGAAAAGCAAGGCATACCCTAGCTAAAAAACCAAAAACAATGCAGGAAAAAGCAGATTCTGCCACTTTCAACTCTTGCCCTTCAGGGCTTTTTTATGTTTGTTACATACTTGAGATCGACTCAGACACACAGCAGTGTGACTGGTCTTTAAACTTCTTTTCCTGTTGGCTGCATAGTATTCCACTGGTGACTTAATTTCTTTATATATGAACAAATAACACTCATTTAACTGATTTATCGGTAGGTATTTTGAGCATGCACTCTCATTAGTCATAATGGAGAGAGCTGTCTCAGAATTTTCTCTTGGGATGTTTAGCTAATTACTTACTCAGAATAAATTCCTAGATGTGAACTTTCTGGGATAAAGGTTGTGCCTTTTGCAATTTGATGCATAACTACCCTGCCTGATTTGAACCACTTATAGGGAACAGCCTCTTTTGAGTGATGGGAAGGCATCCAAGCAGGCAGCCAGCCCCCTCGTCACAGCAAGAGGTGGCGGCTGGGGGATGGTGTCAGGGAGGTGAACAGCATGTCCACAGGAGCTAGGCAGGGAGCCGCAGTAACATGAGTGGGGACAGCCCACGAAACCACACACCTGATTTTTGTGTTTTGCCCACAGATCTATGAGCTGCGGGTGATGGAGACGAAGCCTGACAAGGCCGTGTCTATCATTGAGTGTGATATGAACGTGAGTACCTCTGCTGCCTGCAGTATGCTTGGGCCAGGGGAAGATAGGCAGTCAGTGCCCCACCAGGGTGTCATGCAGCCCCTGGGACTGTGTGTGTGACAGAGGCAGAAGAAGGTGATACCAGAACACTGAGAGGAGGCTGCGCACCTGGCGACCTACCTGCAGCCAAGAGAGGTGGCAAAGCTGTAGCTACTTCTGAGGTGGCCACACCCCAAGGTGGCACTGCAGACATGCCATAGCGTGGATATTTTGGAAAGCCAAGGAAGCTTATTCAGCTTCTGTGTAGGAAGCAGCTACTGGTACCCACAGTAGGCTAATGGGTCTCCAGGGAACGCTGCCGAGCAGGAGGGGACAAGACAATCTCAAGAGGTTATATTCTCTCTGGTTCCATTTGTCAGCTACGTTCTTGAAATCAGCAGGACTTTAGAAATGGAAGACATAGTGGTGGTTGCCAGGCATCAGGAGCAGGCCAAGAGAGAGGCAGGTGTGGTTATAATGGGACAACTTGAGGGGTCCCTTTGAGGTCGGAACGATCCAGTGTCTCAACTGTGGCATTGGAGACACTGACCTATACTTGTGATAAAACTGTGAGAACTTAAGTGGGAAATCTGAATGGGAGGGCAGGACAGTGCCACTATGGCCATTCAGGCAGTGATCCTCTGTGATTTTATAAAATGTTACCATTGGGGAAATCTGGGCAAAGTATACAGGGGCAGCTTTCTGTCGCATTGCTACCACATGTGAACCTATGGTTGTCTCAAGTGAAAACACAAATGCTAAGGAAGCCTCAGTGCCCCCATATCTCAAAATTGTACTCTTCCCTTTGGGACCACAGGTGGACTTCGATGCCCCACTGGGCTATAAGGAGCCAGAAAGACAAGTCCAGCATGAGGAGTCTACTGTAAGTCGTTTGTCCGGCGTCCCCCCGCAGCCCTGGCACTGTTTGCCCACTTCAGTGATGGGGCTTCTGTGGGAGGGCATCCCGCGCATGTTGTGGCAACAGACACGTCGTGATTGGCCTCTGCTGATGCTGACACGGCCATGTGCCCTGCTCCCAGAGGACAGCATGTCCCAGCTGTTGGGGGTGCAGGGATAGCAGTAGCAGTGAGAGGCTCATCACCCGTCTTTCTGTCCCCGTCAGGAGGGCGAAGCTGACCACAGCGGCTATGCCGGAGAGCTGGGCTTCCGTGTGAGTACCAGGCCACAGTTTCACTTTCTGTGCTTCCGCCGTGCCATCTGGGTTCCTCTGCAGGGATGCGGTTTTTGTGCACGCACGTATCTGGTGCTTTCTCGGTGACATGGTCCTTCACATCCACTTTGTCCTGGAATCCTCCAAACAATTCTATAAGGCAGGCCCCAATTTTTCTTCTTTTTGAAGATTTCTAACCTACCAAAAAGTTAAAATAGGACACCCTTCTCTTATATTCACCAGAGGGGACCACATTCTGCTTTATCTCTGAGAACATGACTCTTTGAAGGGAAGTTGCAGCTGACCTCCCAGCACTGTGGCCAGCCAGCCTCCCTGGGAAGCAGGTGGAGATAACCAGGGCTCTGGCACCAGGGTATTGGGAGGCGGCAGAGGAGTCAGGCCTGGAAAGCGGAGCTGAGCTGTTGCAACAGAGGCCTTAGCCCACCCTTAGGGCACCGAACTCGGTGGTCCTGCAGAGGCTAGGGCCAGAACCTTCAACCTGTCCTTAGCTACTGGCTGCCTGTGTAGGGAGGCTGTGTTTGAGCAGTAGGCTCCTTTCATCTCAGCAATCCCCTGAGCGGCTGTTGGAAAGTTCTTGGCCTACCGTACTCCAGCAGCTGGGGAGTGAGGGCTTCAGTCCCTAAGGGTTCTGGGCAGCACCTCCCCCATACATCCTGGCAGCAATCTCTGGCCACAGGATGTGTGTGTGCTCATCAGCTCTTTCGCACTCTCCTGCTCCCTCATCTAGGCCTTCTCTGGCTCCGGGAATAGACTGGATGGGAAGAAGAAAGGTGTAGAACCCAGCCCCTCCCCAGTCAAGCCTGGAGACATCAAAAGGTGGGTTTTTTGTCATCCTCTAGGGAGACTCTGTGCCACGTTCCTGGGCTGGGGCTGCCTAATTCAAGCTCCGGAGACAAAGCCTGGACCAAGGAGGCTGGTGGTATGGACGACTGGCCCCTGCCTGCTCTCCTCAGTGGGCCGGAGGACCACCTGAGCCTGTGTTTCCCCAAGGGGTTTCAGTGGGGAGGAGATTGGTGCCCTGCCTCATCCACCAAGCCTCTCCCACTGTGGTCCAACCTCCGCCCACCTCCAAGTGGTTCCTGATCAGCTTGCCCTGCTGTTTCAGGTCTTTCTGGTTCCTGTTTAGTCATCTCTCTATTTTCCTGTTTTGTGACTTCCAATAATTGATCAAGTCCCATTATGTCAACTTCCCTCGAACAGGAGGCCGGAGCTGCCTTAATGTGTTTTTTGTCATTTGGCTCAGGGACTCTCAGAACAGGTTTCCTGCTCTGGCGGTTGTCATGGAGGTGGTGGGGATGACATATGTCACCTGTCTACCTCGTGTATTAGAGCAGAAGGAGAATGCTGGGTGTGTGGTTTTTTTTGTGTGTTGTTTTGTTTTTTTATTATTTATTTGTTTATTTTGAGAGAGAGAGAACACAAGCTAGGTGGAGAGGGAGAAGCAGGCTCCCCGCTGAACAGAAAGCACAACATGGGGCTCGATCCCAGGACTTTGGGATCGTGACCTGAGCTGAAGGCAGATGCCTGACTCACTGAGCCAGTGAGGCTCCCCTGGAAGTGTGGGTTTTTACCCAGTCTCTTAAGAGAGCATAAAGAGTTTAATGAGAATATAGCCCTTGTAGGGTCTGTGAGACTAGAGAACAGAGATGGTAAAGGCCCACCAAGCCTCCACAGCAGGCCATGCATCAGGTCCACAGGCCTCTGCCCCAGTTGCCTTCTGGTTACTTCAGAAAGGAGGCTGGGAAGCACCAGAGGGCTGGCCAAGCCCAGAATGGGTACAGTGCTATAGCCCAGAGTGAGTCGCCGGGATGACACTTGCCTCTTTCTGCTTGATTTTCTCTCGATGGTCAGGAACGAACTTCAATTCTTTTCTCCCACAACTAACATTTTTCCATTTTTTTTTCTTCTTCTCCTTCACAGAGGAATTCCCAATTATGAATTTAAACTGGGTAAGATCACTTTCATCAGAAATTCACGTCCACTGGTCAAAAAGGTTGAAGAGGTAAGTTTATTTCACTGGTAATGAGCAGTTTGGTTTGTTAGCGATGACTGGAGAGTTCTTCCCATTCTGAATGAGGCCTGTCATATCCGCCCCCCCCCCCCCCGCCCCGTGCCTTGGGCTCCCCTCTCCCTGGTACCCTGATTGTCCTGTTAAGGCTGTGTTAGGGGTGTGCATAGGCCATAGCTCTGGTGACACCTGGTAGTGCTGATCAGTGTCATACCAGCTCACAGAGTTCTGACCCAAGTGCCAGGCCCCATGCTGGTGCTTTGTACTTAACTGTTTAATCCCCAGCACCATGGTATGTGGAGGTGAGGGCACCCAGGCCACAGAGACAAGCTCCTGACCACTACATGGCTGCTTCTGTGCCACCACCCTCCAGACTTGGCCTCCCCTGGCCCAGAAATTCCCTGTTACAGGAAGGGAAGGCTGCAGATTGGGGCAGGTGTTGGCAAAGGGTATGTTCCCAACTTGTGGGCACTTCTTCTGAGTGTTGGAAACCAGCTCAGAAAACCCAACACACCCTACTGCAGATGCCCCACACTACCCAGCAGCCATGGCCATTGTGCTATGTATTTCTAGAACACCAACACTTTAGATCCACCACTCTCCTGGTTCCTCTTCTCAAAGGCTCAGTCTCTTGGGCATCTAGGGTAGGCTAGAGGGCAGATGTTCTGTGAGACTATTCAGGATGGGCGGCTAAACAGGACCAGTTACTGGCTAGCTCCTGCCTGCTGGGCCTTCACCAGCCTCTTGACCACTGAACTCTTTCCCTCTACCTGGGGGTGATTGGGGAACGTCCAGGCTCAGGGGAGCAAGTGTGATCCTCAATGAGACCTCAGCCTCTGATTCCTCCTTGAGTGCCTTTCCAGGCCTTTGCCAGCCACAGGCTGGGGCTTGCTACCTCAGGCCTAGAGGCCTCAGCAGGGGCTTCCTGCAGGCTGACTTGTGACCTGACTGTGGGAGATGAGGGGAAGGGAGACCAAGGCTGGCAGGCATAGCTGGAGCTGTTTAATCCAGAAGTCCAGTCCAGAAGGAATGGACGGCTGATGATGGGATTGAAGGCACACACTTAGATCTACCCCATCCTGAACCCCCACTAAAGCTGTGGCACAAGGTAATAAGGTAATAAAGACATTGATGAGAAGAGGAGGCAACTGCTACAAAACTTGAAAGCCCCAGAACAAAAAGACAAAGAGATAACAGACCACAAGCCATGGAAGCTGCATCCTGAGCTGCCTGTGGAGAAAGCCAAAAGGCCGATTGGTTTAGATAGTAGAGCCTGAAAGGTACCTCTGGAAATGGGGGGCTAAAGATGGAATGTGTGTCACAAAGAACTTAGAACCGCAGCACTCCTCCCCACCGTGGGGCTGTACCTGCCTGACCCCAGGAGAAGGCTGGAGGCTTATCTTCCGGAAGAGGCATTATGGTAGGTCCCTAGATAGGGGCCATCAACACAGTGGATAGCAGGACAGAATTAAAAGAATGAGTGACAGTTTGCATTCTGAATTGTTGTTGCCCTCGGTGTCCTTCCCTTGCTTGCCTCCCATGCTGGCTACCAGGGTTGCTCATTGCAGTTGGAGGAGTTTTCTCTGGATAGTCTGGCAACCCCCGAGGAATGTCCCAGCCAACTTCCCCAGTGTGGAGACTGCAGTCAGAAAGTTTTTACTTTCTTTTTTTAAGCACAACATTTTTTTTTTTAATTTTAAAGATTTTTTATTTATTTATTAGACTGACAGAGATCTCACGTAGGCAGAGAGCCCGATGCGGGGCTCGATCCCAGGACCCTGGGATCATGACCTGAGCTGAAGGCAAAGGTTTTAACCCAATGAGCCACCCAGGCGCCCCGGGAAAGTTTTTACTTTTTGAAGAGTTCTGAAAAGAGATTAGAGAAACCAAAGGGTCAGGAACCATTAGGAAAATAATTTTTCCCAATGCAAGGGCATTAGTTTGCAGCCAGGAGGACCTTCTGAGTGTCCAGCCCATGAATGAAAATAGCCCCCTATCAAGGCAAAGATCTAAAGCTTCCAGAAGGAGGAAAGAGGTTATACCACTGATTAAGAACAGCATCATTTTAGTGCAGGATACAGGAAGCTAGGAGATAATGGAGTAGCTTCTCCAAAATTCTGAGAGGAAACTTTTCCAAAACATTCTGTACCCAGCTCTTACAGGCTGGATTGTGTTCCCCCAAATCTTTTGTTGAAGCTCTGACCCCCAGCACCTCAGTATGTGATCTGTATTTGGAGATAAGGCCTTTACAGAGGCAATTAAGTTAAAATGAGGCCAGTAGAGTGGCCCCTAACGCAGTCTGACTCTTCCTATAAAAAGAAAGTTGGATGTGCAACGGAAAGACCATGCAAGAACATCACAAGAAGGCAGCCATCTGCAAGCCAAAGAGCAAGGCCTCAGAAGAAACCAGCCCTGTCAGCACCTTGATCTTAGGCTTCCATTCTCCAGAACTATGAAAAACTAAATGTCTCTTGTCTCAGCCGCCCAGTCTGTGGTATTCTGTTACGGCAGCCCTAGCATGGTAACACCAGTCAACCTGTCAGGTAAAGTGAGAGGAGAAAAAGCAATCTTCAGCCATGTAGGATCTCACAAAAGGATATTCCTGAAGCACCCTTTCTCAGGAAGTGTTTGGAGGATGTACCCTACTAAAATGAGGGCATAAAGTAGAAATAAGAAAGACCTAGATCCAGGAAACAGGGAGCCGTGAAGCTGTTTGCAGCACCAAGAGGATGGCCACAGAGATACACCTTCAAACAGACATAACCGGGGCGCCTGGGTGGCTCAGTGGGTTAAGCCTCTGCCTTCGGCTCAGGTCATGATCCCAGGGGCCTGGGATCGAGTCCCGCATTGGGCTCTCTGCTCAGCAGGGAGCCTGCTTCTCTCTCTGCCTATTTGTGATCTCTCTCCCTGTCAAATAAATAGATAAAATCTTAAAAAAAAAAAAAAAAAAACAGTTTACCAAACAGACATAACCAGCAGGATGCCTGCTGTGAGGAAATGTATGCAGAAGAGAGAAATCAGACACAGGGACAGCGGGACAAACAGAAGGCTCTGCAGGAAAGGAAGAATGAATGGCACAGCTATGACTCAGATGTACATGGTCACCACCACATAAAACCGTGTGCAAGCCCTGCCAGCGATGCACTCCTGTGTGGGGGTGGGACAGGGCAGGTGCAGGGCTGTGTATCAGGGAGTACAAAATCCTCTCCTTCCATGGAGAATGCCTCTCACTGACTAACAGTATAAGCTCCTTAAAGGTACCTGCTATTCTCAGTTGCAAAAAACCAGGCCCTGTTGCTGTTGGTGGGAAAATAGCTTAATAGAATGTTTCTGAGGGCCTGTTAGTGACCGTATTATTGAGAGCCTTAAAAATACGTGCAACACCCCCCCCCAAAAAAAAAGGAAAGAAAAAATTTAATTGTGCAGGCCTTTTATGGTAGAATAACACTTCCAAGAAAAAAATCAGAGTTGTGTGCAAACACATGAAGCTGCTCACTGCCGCTTCCAGTCGGCAACAGGAGAAGAATTAGGCACAAACAGGTCAGCTGCAAGAGATTGGGAGCAGGGGACAACAGTCGAAAAGGACTGCTACCAGGAGCAACTCCACTGTCTCACTTTTATTGGATAGAAAACGATAGCCAACAGAAGGATCGATGAAGGTCAAACGTTTGTCAAGTCTTGCAGGCAAGCAAGGAGGAGGATAAAGTTTATAGTTAACCAAGCACATTCAAAGGACTCATCTAACAACGGGCGCTTCTGGGAAGAGAAAGGAGCGATAACGGAAAAAGGAAGCAGGTGGTTTTCGTTCCACCTTGAGCTGACGGGGCATTCCCGGGTGCTCAGCTTTCCTGAAGTAGGCAGCGTTCTGCCCTGGGTGGGCCGGGCTTTCCCGGCTACCCGGCTTCTGTGAAGGGGTGGCCTTCCGCCCTGAGCGAGCCGGGCATCCCCAGCTGCCCAGCTTCACGGTGGTATATCGTCCTTCTCCTCAAAGACCCGTTGCCAGTGTATGTTTTTCTTAAGGCCATATCTAAATGCGCTTGGCAACTAGTAAAATCCTCCGGGGGTTACAGTTTAAGTAACAAATTGTTCCGAGGGGCAGCAGCACTCACCACAGCAATTTAAAATACCCCAATCTGGAAGTAATATCCAATGATGAAAGCCTTCCTCTCCTGGATGATGGAATTCTCTGTAGCCTTTAGAGTGTACTAGAAAAGAAATTCATCAACTTGAGCCTGGGGAAGTATGGGAATAATTTACATAAGCATATATAGTAAAGTGGCCGGAAATATTTTTGAGTGGTGGAGTTATCGATGATTTTTCTTTTGGGGGTGTGTTTTGCATTTTTTACATCTTGAAAATAGCGGTGCTTCTGCAGAAGGATGTACATTCAACCTGAGAATAAAGGATGTGGTCGAGGCATAGTTATAATTCTCTGGTTTCGTTTCTTAATTGAGTAGATTATGATTTCTATTTCAAAGCCATTATTCAAAGTATTATGAATAACAGGGAAGTAAGGGACACGGGTGGCTGGCACATGAGTCAACAAAATCAAGTGTTTATTCTAAGCCTCCAAGGAGTTTCTGAAAATAGTATTTTATCTTCACACTCAGGATGAAGCTGGAGGCAGATTCGTCGCTTTCTCTGGAGAAGGACAGTCGTTGCGTAAAAAGGGAAGAAAGCCATAAGTTGGGACTCTTGGCTGACTGGAAAATAAAATAATCAATTGCAACATAATGGCTTTTAGTTACTGGCTCTGATGGGGATGAGACTGTTGCAGAAGATGCTCTGTCACTTTAGGTTTTGTTTAGAGTTACCTAAGAATTACTGCGTGTGACCTGGAAGTGGAACAGTCAGACTCGGTGGATGATTTGGGGAAGGAGAAATCTCACTCTGAGGTCTGGCAGGCAGCCTCCTCCTTGCCCCTTCTTGCTTTCAGCCCTTGAGGGGTTGCTCCCACTGCCTTAGCCAAAGCAGAGTTCCCTAATTCCTGATGCAAGTCAATGGAGGGGATTGAACTGCTCTAACTTGAGGTGTTGTTTCTCTTTTTTTCACTTATTCCTTGTTTTTCCAGGTCGATAGCTTAGAGCATTGCCTTTGGCCTAGAAAAAAAGTGGCTTAAATAGATACAGGCTCTATAAATAGTGGTTATCCCATTACTCTGGCTGCAATTGTATGAGGAAGGGTGTTTCTATTTTTATTTTACATCTTGATAATTCTCCCCACCCTCAAAGAACCATTCTTCAGAAGGCGGATTCCTGATCTGAATACATTTCATCTTGTAATTTGATTTCATATGGAAATAATTAGCTCCTTAATGAATCTGTTCTAAGGTAAAACAGCTTCATGATGTAGCACAAATATGAATATTAGGATAAATAAGTGCTAAAGATACAGTCCTCTTTCTCCTTCCCTACCCCCTACTCCCGGTTTTAATGTATTAAATTATCCAAGGTTCTGCTGGCCTACCTTTTTTATTAGCATTAATTTGGTCTCGGATCACTTTCTATAATGTGAGCTCTTTTGACATGTTACTCTAATTTAATCTCTTTTGTTCCTTGAAAAGAGTTTTACATCAAGAATTTCAAATAAAAACAGGCAATGATTAAACCTGGATTGCCTCTAAATGTTTAATTAGGTATCAACATGGATTGGTTGGGCCACCAACCAGGAGATGGAGGAAGACTTGCTTGCAGGTGTCCCTTGTTCCATCCTGTCATTAGAAAAGAGCTCCTCTGGGAGTCTTCTGGAGAATGTATGGAGAGATGAGGCTCTCTGACCCCTGTGTTGGGGATCGTCAGCCCGAACAGGGTCTCCTTTTGTAGGAGGACTCCTGCTTGAAGGTAGAGGGGTCTGTCTCTGGATAGAACTCCCTCAACACTCAAGAGAGGAGTTCCCTTCAGGATGGTGGCCCAGGGTCCACCCACATGTCATCAGATCAAGAGCGTAGGTGATTGTCATGAAGATGAGGGCTGGGCTATGGCTCAAAGGGTCACCACTGACATGGACAAGGTTTCAACAGGCATGAAGCACTGCTGTGACTTCCCTGACCCTCCCCTTAATGGGTCTGTGTTTCACTAGCCGAGGTGGAAGCGCCCCTGGTGGGTAGGCAGCCATTTGCAGGATCACATTGGCTAATGTGTCATTTGATGCATAATGAATTTTACGGTAAGATGCTGATTGGCCTTGGGTTTTTGTCTTCCCTAAGCAACATCTTCTGTGTAAGCAATGAAAACACTCCTGGTCCTTTGCTTGAGCCACACTTTCCTGCCTGGGCCAGGGGTGGATCCTGTTGGTGAATTTCTGGTAACAGAGGGGAGGGGTCACCCAGAGCAAAAATCCTGGTCATTACTGCTGCACCCTGGCCTGCAGCCTTCTGTCTTCAGGCTTGGTCTGTGAGCCAGCTTGCAGGACCCCTGGTTAAATTGCAGCTTTCTGGTCCACCCTCAGGCAGTCTTGACCCAGTCTGGATACTGGGGTGGGCCCAGCAGCTTCGTTGTCCCCCGCTTTGGATTAAGTCTGTGGAAGTTGGAGAACCCCTGTGTAGGTACTGCAGGGCTCCTCCGCAGATCACGAGCCTCTTTGCTTTTATTGTCTCTTGTCACCTCCTTTTTATAAAGGCTCCATGTCTTCCCACGCCCCAGAGTAAAGCCTTCACTCCTAATCAGACATGCAAGGCGCCCCACACTTAGCAAGGTTCTCCCCTCTACTCTGTGTCACACACAGCCTCCACGCCTTTGACCAGCTCACCACTGTGCTCAGAACACCCTTCGCTCGCCTCCACTACCAGCCTGCGTTCCCTCGGGAGATCATCCGGCGCCCTAGAACCCCAACTCCCAACAGTCACAGCGGACCACCCTCACTGAGTCCCCTGCATCCAAAGACTTGACAGCTTTGCCACAAGGAGCCAATGCTCAGTATGTGCTTATGAAAACGAACCCTATCTTTTGAGATTTAATAAAATTGCTGAAAACCGGCGTGGACCCCGTAGTTTCAGAAATAGCTAACAAGGTGGCTGTGCATCCCGGGAGGCCCGCCAGGCACCTGAGGAAGGGCCACTGTCATCTCTCGAGCCTCGCAGCCCGCGCGCCTCAAAGCTTTCTACCCCGTGGCAACCCCCTCCCGCTCCGCCCCTTGGCCATGCTGAGCGCCTCCTCCGCTCGTCACCGCCCCCCGGCTGTTATTGGCGGCTCAGTCCGGAAGTCTTGTTTATTGGAGCGTGTCACGGAGGCGGGGGAGGAGCCCAGCGTCACAGCGCAGAGTTCATTGGTTCCTATCCGTCTATCACACGGTACGGCTTGTCTTCAATCTTCATTGGCTAGCGAGCTCAGAGGCGGGGTTCCGCAGTCGCCCGGACATGGCGGACGGTGGAGGCTGGCGGGTGAGTGCTAGGGGCGTCCTAGACGTGCAGGGACCTCCTTGGGCCGAACGACCGGATTACCCGAGGCTTCTCCCAAGTAAGGGGTGGGATGGAGGTCCCTAGGCGGGTAGTGCAGCGGCTTCTGGCTCAGGCGTGCTTCTCGCTGCAGCCGCCGCGCCCCTGCGAAGTCTACCGCGCGGAGTGGAAGCTCTGCCGCAGCGCCAGACACTTCCTGCACCACTACTACGTCCACGGCGAACGGCCGGCCTGCGAGCAGTGGCGGCGCGACCTGGCCAGCTGCCGGGAGTGGGAGGAGCGCCGGAGCGCGGAGGCCCAGGTGCACTGGGGAGCTGGGGGTGGCGCTGGGCCGTGGGGGTGCATTGCCCCGGCGTCCGAGTGCACGGACCACACCCTCCCCACATTCCAGGCCCGGGGGCGCTGGAGAGGAGTACAGTCTGGGTCCCCCTTTGGTTGTGCTTCCTTCCCTTTGAGAAATAACAAATATTAGTATATCAACGGGGGGTTCAGACACTGAGGAACAAAGAAAGGAAGAGAATGTAGAGGGGTTTGGAGAGAGAGGAGGGATCCCCTAATAGCGTTAGTGTCCTCAGCAGGCCTGCAGAGGAGTTGATAATGCTGAGGCCTGAAAGACCGGGAACCAGCCTTAACAGCCTTCACCCAGCCCAGGTGAGGAGCACAAAGAAGGATCAGGTGCTTGGAGCCTAAGGACGGTGGGCTATAGAGGGGTAGAGGATGAGGCTAGGGAAGTACCAGGGACCTGGTGGGGCGTAAAGATGGGTTTACAGATCATGGGAAGCATGATCTGATTTATATCTTGAAAAGATCAGTCTGAAGGCCCTGGGTAGCTCACTTGGTTAAGCGTCTGACTGTTGACATCAGCTCAGGTATTGATCTCGGGGTCAGGAGCACTGGACATCAGGTTAGGCATGGAGCCTACTTAAAAAGGGGGATGGGGGCAGGGAGTTCCTGAGTGGCTATGTTGGTTGGGTGACAGACTCTTGATTTACGCTCAGGTCGTGATCTCTGGATTGTGGAATCAGGCTCCACGCTGGTCAGGGAGTGTGCTTGGGTTTCTCTCTCTCTCTCTCTGTCTCTCTGTCTCCCCTGTCCCCCCTCCCTCCCCTTCCCTTTCTTTAAAAAAAAAAATATATATATATATATATATATACACACACACACAGATATAGATATTATCAGTCTGACTGCCAGGGTGGGAGAGTGTATTATGGTGGGCCAAAGAGACCAGTGAGGAGGTGGTTCTGGTTTTCTATTCATTCAGTGAATATTTATCATGTTGGGAGCTCTTAAAGATGGAGGAGTGATGAGAACAGAGCCCCTTCCCTTCTGGCACTTTCATTCCATTCTAGAATAGGTAGTGGTGCCTTGGAACTATTTTGGATGGGGACATGAAGAGAAGCTTGAGAGTGCAGTGCTCATGGTGAAGGGGGAAGAAGATCCAGCAGGGCTGGCAGCTGCTTCAGCATGCTTAAATGTATATGATTATTGAAACAGACAAATAGATGCTTCTATATAAAAGAAAATGATGACCGTCTAATATAAGTGGAAATCAAAAAATTGGGAAAGATAGCTTGTCTGTATGGCAAGAAATTAATAACTTTTTTAGGGAGAGTTCAGTAAGAGCTTTTCTTACCACAAAAATGGGAATGATTTCAGGATAGAAAAGTGGGGAGAGGGGGTGCCTGGGTGGCTCAATCGGTTAAGCATCTGCCTTCAGCTCAGGTCATGATCCTAGGGTCCTGAGATGGAGCTCTGTGTCCGTCTCCCTGCTGAGCAGGCTCCCTAATTTTCCCTCTGCCCCTCCCCCAGCTCCTGCTTTCTCTCTCCCCCTCTCTCTCTCTCAAATAATTACGTTTTTTTTTTTTAATTCTTTTTTAAAAATGGCAAAGGGCACAAAGAAGGAATTCATTCAAAAAGAAAATTAAATGACCTGGTATACAAGGTCAGATGACAAGTGATTTCTGCCCAGTGAAATGTTAGAAGTGTTGATAAGGGTTTGGAGAGTCAGGGGCCCTTGTGCAGTGTTGACGGAGTGTTGACTTATTCTGATTATCTTATCTGTCAAAAGGATACCTTTTGACCTCCTTATTTTACTTCTGAAAGTCCATCCTTGGGAAGTAACTGGGTAACAGTGCATTTAAAACTAAAAAATACCTGGGGTGCCTGGGTAGCTCAGTAAGTTAAGTGTCTGCCATTAGCTCAAGTCATGATCCCAGGGTCGTGGGATCAAGCCCCACGTAGGGCTCTCTGCTCAGGAGGAAGTCTGTTTCTCCCTCTCCCTCTGCTTGATGCTCCCCCTACTTGTGTGCTCTCTCTGTCAAATAAATAAAATCTTTTTTAAAAAAGTTAAAAATACCTGCTGCATCACTATGATAGTACAAACACTGAAAGCATCCTAAATGCTGCTAGCAGACATGTAATCAAGTAACTTCATCCACACAGTGGGGTACAACTTAGCCATTAAAAAAAATAGATAGCAATCTATCTGGGCAGGGAAAGGTACCCGTAGTATACCTAGTGATAAACCATGGAAGTACACTAGGCAGTAGATTATTCCATCTTTAGGGAAACACTATTAGCACTAAAATTTGAGTCTAAAATTGTGTTGGGGAAGCTGTTAGTTTCACCACAGGACGGAAGTCTGGGGGTTTTTCATATCCTTTGCATTTCTGATTGCTTTTTAAGTTAAGAACAAAAACATTCTGTTTAAGACAGTAGAGCTTGAGCAAAGACAGACAATGAGATAGAGAAGGTGAAATTATATCTGTAAAAAGGCCAACATAGTGCTTGGCACCTACCAAGTGCACTTTTCATGGTTATAAGGTACTGCCCCGTGTTTATTTTGGGAAGAGAGTAGCAGAGAAAAGCCCACTGGTTGAGTGGTACCTATTGTCTTTTGTCTGGATTCCTCCTCCCCTGTCCAGAGCTCCCTGGGCATGTGTCTCTTACCTCATCCTCCCCACTGAGGCCACTTTTTCAGACTCTTGTGCTCCTCTCAGCTTGGCCTGATGCTGGTCTCAGCAGGTAAATATGATTAGGTCGAACTGAAGGCATCAAGTCCTGAGGCCCAGAACAAGACATTTTAAACTTTACTCAAATGATGGTGATCTGTACAATAGTTTTCACAGTAGCTTAGGAGAAGGAATGATCTAGATCTTTGTGTTTTAGTATGAAATCATCGCCAAGGTTTATTAGGTAGAAGCAGCCAAGTTCTGGAGTGGTATGTGCCTCACACTTCATTTTTCCAGCTTTTTCGGAAGGGGCCTGAGGAGAAGGGAGTTACAGGGGCGACGAGCTGGAAGTGACTGGGGGTCTCCTTTGCACAGCGGTCCCTCTGTGAGAGCGAACGTGCAAGAGTCCAGGCTACACGGAAGCACACCCTGGTGTGGGCCTTGAGGCAGAGCCCTCCTGCAGACTGGCACCTCCCTCTACCACAGGAGGAGAAAGACCAGTGATGAACACTCCGGAATGGCTTCCTCTCATCTGTTTCAAGTGGGGCTGTCGCAGGACCCTAAGGACAGTGACCAGCTCAGTCTAGTGAGTCCCTGAATTTTCCACTTGGCTTAGAACACAGAGCCTGGGGTCTCCAGCCCTCCTTGCCCACCCCCGCTGCTGCCTTGCTCTGGCAAACAATCTCGCCCACTGCACAGCTCCCAGGATGCCAAACACCACCGCAGATCCCAGTAAGCAGCCAGGTCAGGCCAATTCATGCTCCACTCCCGGACAACAGCATTCTCAGGTAAACTCTTGAGCAGTAGACCTGACCCAAGTGGACACATGAGGTAACTAAATGGTCGTGCTGTGGGGAATACCTTTCCTGGTCTTGGCTTGGTGACAGTGTGCATTGCCAACCCCTGGTGCTTACACGGAGTTATTAGCCCACTCACTAAGTTCATCTGCGGCATTGCTCTTCGTAGGAGATAGGCCTCTTGGTTTTTAAGAAACGAACACAGCTACAGAATACACAGTCTCGCATTAAACAGGATCATAGACTCTTGGCTCAAGAAACCCAAGCCCAGGGTGTGTGGAATTTTAGTCTCCTTTAAAATTTCCTTTGGTTGGTTTTAGAAAATGTAGATTATCTCAAATGCCATTTTACACATGTGATTTCAGACAGACTGAAAATTAAATCCACAATTTAATAGTTGAGATTGTTAAATTTAGCATCTGATATTATTGTGCTCAGAGAGTATGGGAATTTTATATACTTACACCCCCGTAGGTGTTTTTAAAATATATGCATATGAGCCAACAAGAACTTGAGTTTTTGAAGAGGTCTTTTTATCACTAACGAAATGATTTAGCATCTCGTGGCTGCAGAGCAGGTCCCATGGCATGGTGCCAAGGGCGAGGTTGGCTGTGTGCTCTGCAGCCTCTCTGCTTCTGCCTGGCCAAGCTGCCACTTTAGTTCCCCCGCCCCCCTCCCCCACGACTGGGCCTCAGCCTGGCTACAGGCAGTGAGTAGGTCAGACATCTTTTAACTCATTTTTGGGGGCAAAATAATCCCATCACTTCGGAAAGGCACAAATTAAAAATTAGATTTTGCCTTGTCATCCTGTATTACCCCAAGAGTCCCTGTGACTGCACATACCTGTAAGTTTGGGGGGATCTGCACATAGGGCCCCAATAACCTCTCCCTGTGTATGTACCTGTGAGCGGTAGGGATGTGTGCACACAAGTCCCCAGTGATCCTTCCCTGTGACTCTGTGTACCAGGGTATGTGTGTTGGGGGGGGGGGTTACACATAGGTCCCCAGCAGCCTCTCCCTCTGTGTGTGTGTGTGTGTGTGTGTACCCGTTGAGTGGTAGGGGCGTTTGCACACAGGCCCCCGACGGTCCTTCCCTGTGACTGCATGTACCTGTGAGTGGGTGGGGGGTGTGCTCATAGGAGCCCAGGAGCAGAGGGGTGAGTATAAAGAAGAGCCTGTCTCAGCGTGGGTGTTTTGATATCTGAGTCAGCCAGGGTATCTGTCTTGTGTCTGTGGCTACTTTCTGGAGCATTTCCAGCCAAGGAGGAGAGTGGGAAGCTGGGGAGCTACAGGCATTCTCTTCACTCTGAAACAGAAGAAGGGACATTGGAATTTTGCAATCTGTGTATGATCCCTTGGGGTTCCTGGGGCGGGCAGGCGGGGGCGGGGGTTGCTGCAGTGGCAGCCAGCACAGCAGTCCTGAGGGCTCACCACAAGGGATCCACATTCTCTATGTGATTGTTTAGGGCTGGAGGCTGCCCGGCACTGAATGCGCTCTCTGTGAGTCTTACTGACAGATAATCATTGCTGCACAGAATGTTCCTACGTTTGCTCCTGTTTTAACTTTTTAATTCCCAACATCTGAGCACCTACTACACTGCCCGGTGGGGCCTTTGGCTTTGGGATTGCACTCTTGAAATGGGCAAGTTGCCTTCAAAGAGCTCCAGTTGAGTTTAGGGGCCTGAGATAAACATTTAAACATAATTAAAATAAGTCTAAAATAATCTTAAGTGTTGTGAAGAAAATGGGCAGGGAGAAGATAGAGCAGCCCTCAAATTTTTTGCATGAAACCCATATCAAGTTCTGTGATCTGGTACATACTTTATATACTGCATATATGATTGAAATAAGCCTCACAAAACAATCCTTACCTGTACAAGGTGTGATGCACTGACATTTGCAGTTCTGTGCCACTGAAAAGAAACTGCTGTATGTGCAGCAACTTGGGTAAAGCTCAAGTAAATTATACCGAGCTAAAAAATCTTAAATGGGTGCATATGACATAGTTGCATTTATGTAACATTGGTGAGATGATGTAATAATAGGGATAGAGAATGGCTAATGGTGCCAAGGGTTAGTGATGGAAGGAGGGTGTGGATGTGGCTAGGGTATATAAGGGGATCCTGTGGTTATGGAACCTTGACTCCTACAGAGCTGCATGTGTGATGGAATTGTGCAATGCTAGACATACACACAGGTGAGTGCAGACACAGTGGGAAACCTGAATGCATTCTGGACTCTGCCTATGTCAGTCTCTTTCTTACACACTGTATGTGGCATGTAAGATGTTAACTCTTGGGGAGGCTGGGAGAACCACACACAGCCTCTCCTTGCATCTTTATTTCCAGCCTCCTGTAAATCTGTAACTACTTCAAAATAAAAAGTTATAACTGCTGACCCTGACCCCATGAATTGATTATATAACCTAATGGATGAAACCTATTTTTTGAAAAGCACTACAACAAAGCAACTGCAGGGGTGCCTGGGTGTCTCACTCAGTTAAGTATCTGCCTTCAGCTCAGGTCGATTCCAGGGACCTGGAGTCCTACATTAGGCTCCTTGCTCAGCAGGGAGCCTGCTTCTGCCTGCCTGCCACTCCTGCTATTTGTGCTCTATCTGATAAATAAAACTAAAAACAAAACCAACAGGGAGGTGGGGAAGGCCTCAGTATCTAAGTCGAGACCAGGATGAAGAGGCCTGAGCCTTACAGGGGAAGCAGCCCACAGTCCACAAGGAACACTGGGTGCCATGTGCTGATGGGGGGGAAGGTGGATGGGGGTCTGTAAGTTATGATCATGGGTGGTGAGTAGCCAGATGCCTGCCCTGGCTTGTGCTTTACAGGGCCCTCTGGTTGTTGTGCAGAGCAGCTTACAGGGGGTTAGGGGAGGGCAGGGTGGGGGAAGTGGCCACATGGAGGCATCAGTTGGCTGCTGCAGCAGTGGAATAGACAAAATGTGGCAGTGGTATGGACCTTAAGGGAGCAGTGAGGTTGTGAAAAGTGGCCATATTCACATCTCAAAGATAGAACTAACAAACTTAGAATCCTTAGGCAGTGTTTTTATCCAGTAAAAATGTTTAGTAAGTTTTTAAACCAAAAATGAACCCCATACCAGAAGAAAATAATTTGAATTCTTCCTCAAATGAAATGTTTTCTTGGTTTATCTGCACTAAGGCGGTGAAAAAACCCAAACACTTTGTGAGGTAGCAGTGCAAGTCACTGGGAGAAATGGCTCTATTTGCTCACTGGACCTTCACTATTTCTGGCTGAATTGTGTTGTTACCCACCCCATGCCACCAAATTCCTGTGTTGAAGCTCTAACCACTAGTACCTCTGAATGGGACTATTTAGAGATAGAGTACTTAAGGAGGTAATTAATTTAAAAGGAGGTCATAATACTGGGCCGTAATCCAATCTGACTAGTATCCTTATTACATGAGACAGGCAGAGAGGGAGGACCCTACAAGGACCCAGGGAGAAGGTGGCTCTCTGCAAGCAAAGGAGAACAGCTTCAGAAAAAACCAGTCCTGCCAACACCTTGATCTTGGGAATTCTGGCCTCAAGAGCTATGAGAAATTTCTGTGATTTAAGCCCCTGGTCTGTGGTACTGTGCTCTTGCAGCCCTGGCACACATTGACTATCTCAGACTAACACTTGAATCGAGAGTCCCCTCCTAGGGGACTTTAAGTAGTGGGTGCCAGACTTGCTCTACTCTCTTCCTCTTCCCTCCCCAGCTTAAAACCCAAAGATGGCCCTGCCAGGGATGTGGGGAAGGTCCCATGTTCCATTTCCCCAGTGGGAAGGCCCAGCCTCTCCTGTCTGCACAGGTACACAGACAGCGCACAGCACACAGTCTACACATCCTTCTCCTCTGCTCTTGAGGTACATAGCTGCCTCTTGCTGGTGGTGTCTGCCCCACACAACTGGAATCTTCATTTTTACTGGGGAGCAGCGGTAAATGTCTTGGTCATTCTCTCCCAGTACCAGACAAGGGCACCATCTCTCACCTCTATCAGTCTTCAGGTCAATTAATTTTGACTCACGCATAAGACAGAGACACTTGATTAAACATATTTATTCACAGCATCCCTGGTTCTGTGACAAGCAAGCTTGAGCCCTCATCCTCCTGGCTCTAAAGGGCAGAGTGTTCTGCGGGCAGGTGCCTGTAGCTCTACCTCTTAAACTCCACCTGTGTGTATACCTTGGTGATATCATGGTACCTGCCTTCAGGGGGCTGGTAGTTGGAGACTGGTGGCGTGTAATCTGGTCCTTCTCTTTCAAAGGGGAACAAACTGAGGTCCCGCTTGGTGGCCTCTGCATGTAGCTCTGGGGACATGAGTTGCAGCTCCTGCAGAGCTTCCTGCTGGGACTTGAGCATGGTCCTAATGGCATCCCTCTCCTTCTCGTGCTCTTGATGCTTGTACAGAGACCACTTCTTCAGAAGCAGAGCTCTCCTCTCACTCTCCTCAAAGGGAAGCTCCACAGGAGGCCGCTGTCTGGGAACACACAAATCCAAAGGTGTAAAGCTGGGAAGCACCGATCTCACTGGCAAGGTAGGCTGGGTGACTGCCTATGACCAAAACGTCTCCACTGCCAGACAGAGATGGGACTTGGGGGAAAACATGAAGTTAGGGATAAATAACAGAATGGTCAAAAATAAATAAATAAATAACAGAATGGTCATGTGGCAGCGGATGCAACTGATGCTGGAAGCCAGTGCCATCTGCTTTACATGGATACAAGAGACAGTGAGCCTCTAAGAAGACTGGCAGCCCTTCCCTTACCCCAGGCTGACACTACGTTTGGTGAGTATGGAAATGTTAGGTGGTGTCATGAAATGGGACACCCAAGTCCCAAGGAGATCAGAGCCCAGATCAGCCACAGAACACCAAAAAAGCACTTGTTCTGTTCCACCTGTATGGCAAGCTGTTACTTTATAAATGGTACACGCTTTTTACAAGGCAGCAACCCTGCCAGACCTGTACACATCACATTACAACTGTGAATATTTGTACCATAAAGCTAGAGGCTAAGGGGTTTCTACCATCAAAATGAGGCAAGGGCTGCAGACCCAAGGCTCAAGTTATCAGTCACAGCTAAAACTCAGCTTGCAAAAAAGCAACAACATGAACTGGGTTATCAAACAGTTATTCTGATTTCCTTCCCATGTCAGCCATTCAGAAGCACCACCCAGGAATGCTTTCACCACCTCCCACAAAACACAGTCAAGGAGAAGAGGACTCAGACTGGGACCTAGTCAGCCCATGCCCACTCACCTCATGGGTGTGAAATGCAGATACAACTACCTGAAGATGATGGAACTCTGTCCTGAGAACCTCGACCCTAGAGAACTCTTACCTTGCTTTATCCAAGAGCCTCACAGGTGTAATAAAATCTTCAATGGGAATTAGCTCCTGGCTAGCTTTCTCCAGTCGTCTGATCCTCTTTTTCAGACGATCCTTTACTGCTTGGTCTTTTTTAGGATCTACCTTTTTCTTCTTTCGCAGAGGTTCTGCTCTAATGGATAAAGCAAACATTAGACATTTTCCTCTTCAGCCTTGCAAACCTGCTGAGAGACATGGTGCTGGGTGAGGTGCCCAGAACTTGTACTGTGCTCTCCACTGGGGAAGGAACTATACGTGGGTCTAACCTCATGAGCTGAGTGTGAAGGGGGTCGGCCTCCAACCCAGGATCCTTGTCAGAACTGCGTGGGCACTGGCAACCCAGGAAGGGCTAGAAAAACTTCATGGGCCATCAGGGTATAAATTAAAAATAAGTACTCATCTTTCATGTTGGGTTCAGGTGTGTCTTAGGATTGCAGTGGAAACTAAAAACACCAAACTGATGAATTAGAAAATCATTACTCACAAAATTTTAAATGGATTTGTGATTTTTTAAAAAAAGATTTTGAGATAGAGAGTGAGAGAGACAGCATGAGCAAGGGGGAGTGAGAAGGACAAGCAGACTCTCCTCTCAGTAAGGAGCCCAATGCAATGCAGGGCTCAATCCCAGGACCCTGGGACCATGACCTGAGCTGAAGACAGATCCTTGACCAACTGAGCCACCCAGGACCCCTGAATTTGTGATTTGTAAAAGTCATTTGAGTAATAAAAGTGACTGCTAGGTCTCTCAACTTTTTGGGATTTCTTAACAAATTTCCCATCCTAGAGCATTCACAAAAGTCCAATGTACACTCAGGAACAGATCTCCTATGGGGATAATATACTATTAAAAATAAGTAAATCCTCTGGGTCCCCTGGGTGGTTCAGTAGGTTAACCATCTGCCTTCCACTCAGGTCATGATCCCCAGGTTCTGGGCTCCAGCCTCACAGCCAGCCAGGGGACCCTTCCTGCTCAGTAGGGTGTCTGCTTCTCCCTCTTCCTCAGCCCCTCCCCCGGTTTGGGCTCACTCGCTCTCTCAGATAAAATCTTAAGAAAGAAAATAAGTAAATCCTCTAGCATCAAGACTGAGCCTTGTGAATCAAGTCCCTAGAAAGCATCCAGACTCCTAGGTGGAAAAGCTAATCCTCATGCCTCCCTAGACCTCCCTGGGAAATCAGATATCTGTGCTGTGTCTTTTAAAACGTACAACAATCCCTTTAAAACTAATTTTTATTTAATCCATTTTTATATTTAATTTTTGTTTTCTGATTACAGGCAGCAGTATTCCACATACAGAATGCTGAAAAACAGAAAAGCATCTACCTATATTTAGCCAAGAGAGGCACGTAGGTGGCTCAGTCGTTAAGCATCTGCCTTCAGCTCAGGTCATGATCCCAGGGTCCTGGGATTGAGCCCAGCATTAGGCTCCCTGGTCAGGGGAAGCGCCTCTCCCTCTCTCACTCCCCCTGCTTGTGTTCCCTCTCTCGCTGTGTCTCTCTCTGTCAAATAAACAAAATCTTTAAAAAATAGTAAATTTAACCAAGATATTTTCCAGGCAAATAATTTTGCAAACCAAATGCCCTGTAGTCTTGTTCTGCTCATATGCACATCAGTCTCCTGCAGACACCCCCAAAGGGTCGGGCCCAGGGTAATTTACCTCATGGGAATTAGTTCCCAGAAGGATAATAAAGAAGCTCGCTGGTGGGTATCTCTAATCTGTGTCTGCCAAGTTCCCAGGAGCCTGAAAAAGACAAAAGGATATATAAATATCTGACTCTCCTCACTAAACAGGAAAAGAGCAAAAAAAAATATGCTACCCTTAAAACCTGGGGCCCTGGTAACTGCTGGATGTGACAAGTCAACGTGGGAGACTTGCCAAAATCCCCCGTTCACACCAGAGAGCACTTGGGCAGAGTCCCTGCTCGCCAGGGTCCTTGGATTTTCATCTACAGGAAGAAGCGCGATCAGCTAGCCCTCCCTGAGATAAAGTGGTCAACGGCGGTCGGCGAGAGAGCACAGGCGAGGGACCCCACTACCCTGCTGTGGTCCGCACTCACCAACTCCGTGAGCGCAGAGCGCGAGCGGAAACCCCTAGCGCCGCGAGTGCCATCGCCCCTCTGGCAGTCAACCCGCTGCTTCCGGGCGCGCGCCCCTTGGAGGTCCGGCCCGCAGTGCCCCTCTCAAAGTTCCGGCCTTCCCGTCGCTCCGCGTTCCCGCGTTCCGGCTACTGAGGGCTGGGCTGAACCTGGAACGCCCCCGACGTGGCCCCGCCCAGTACGCCCCGGCGCCGCGCGGGCACGCCCCGAGCTCCTTGCACGTAGCTCTGCGTCCTCCCTTCCGTGTCTGCGGGTGGCTGCGAGCTCTTCCCTGCTGAGAGTACAACTGCATTAGCGGTTGCTCTAGGTCGTCGGCTTGTGTCCCTGCGAGGGCTAAGACCCCGCAGTGCAGCCAGAGTGACCGAGAGGGCGTCTTTCCGGGTACAAGTGCCTACGTCTCTGAATGGTCCCGATCTTCCTAAACGCACTCGTCTCGGTTCTCCCCCTTGATCAGCCCCCCGTCCCAGCCCTCAGGGCTAGCTCCCTCCCGGCATTCGTCCGAACTGCGGGGCCCCGGCCACTGCCGGCCACAGCATCCCGGCTCCGGCACGTGGCCTGGCGCTCGCGAGATGCCCAACACACGCGTATTGATGAATGACGGAAGCTAGCTAATTAGTCGGACTCGGCACCAGCGAGGTAGAGCTGGTGAGAGGGCCGTTCACGCCATCCCGACCCTTCCTGGCTTCGCTGGCCCGGGCTGCAACTCGAGGCCCAGCTCGCCAGCCGCCCTCCTAGTCGAGCCCCTCGTCGGCGACCGCGCCCCAGGCGGGCTCCAAGTGGGGTCACACTGCCCTGCCCCTGCCCGCGAAGAAGCCCGGCCGGCCCCGTCCGCGTGGGGAGCGGTTTCCCGCCGGGGCGATTTGGCAGGTGCGCGCCGTGACTTCCGGCGTTGCCCGGGAGCCGCCGGAGGAGGAGCGGCGCAGGGGATGCGGCTGTGGCGGCGGCGGCGGCGGCCGAGCGCGGGGGGCGGCTGTGGCGGCGGAGGGGGGCGCGGGCCGGCAATGGCGCGGCGGCGCTGAGGGCGCGGGGCGGGCAGCGGCCGGAGGGCGGCGCGGGAGGAAGCAGCGGCGGTGGCTCCATGGCCCGGGCGCGCTGAGGGACGCGGCTCTCGCCTCAGCCCGGCGGCGGCGGCGGCGGCGGCCGAACAATGAAGCTCCTGAAGCCGACCTGGGTCAACCACAATGGTGAGTGCGCGCCGGGTTCGCGAAAGGCCGAGTCGGGGGTCGAGGCGGGGTCTGGAGCGGGGTCTGAGCCGCGCGCAGGCCCTGCCCTTCTCGCCCCCGACGCGCCCGGCGCCCGGTGCCCGGTGCCCAAACTGCAGGGTCGGCGGGCGCGGACTTTGTCCTCCGCCCGAGGAAGCCGGCGAGCACGGGCACGTGCTCCGCTTGTCCTCAGCGAATCCGCCCTCACTCCCGGCGCTTGCACTGAGCCCTCGGTCGCCCACCCGTGGTCCGTGGAGGAGCCGCGCCTGCCTCCGGGGAGCGGCCCTGGTCGCCAGCCAGCTCCTGCCACTCGTCTACAGCAGCCAGGATGTGCTCAGATGGTCCAGTGTGTGAAACTGGGGCCCAGTCCCCTCTGTGGCTTTTCAGTGGCGGGGTGAACACCTGCAATCTGCATGTTTCTGCCCAGCTGGTGGGACTGTTACTGCTCCTGCCAGAGACCTGAATCTGGTGACAGTGCCCCCATTTGGGGGACTATGGCTTGGTCCCCAAGGTCCCCCAGCTGAACGAACCACGTTTATGCTGAGCTGAGACATCAGGGTGGCTTGGGTTGGAGCCTGTAGGGCAAGCGGTGATCTAGGATAGGGCCTTCCTTAACCCCGTGGCGGTGGTCCCAAAGCGCACCCTGGGGGAACAGACTCTCCTAGTCCTCTGGTTGAGTGCAGATAAGCCCCCAAAACTGGTAGAGCAGTTTGTCATAATTGTACTCTGTTGGCACAAGTGCTGCAGGAGTTGGTCTTTGTTCCCGGGAGAGGTGAGCGGGGAGAGACCCCCATCCTCTTGCTGACAGCACTGAAGCCCAAGGAGCACTCCTCCAGCCTAGGGCCTGTATCCCTGATTCCAGCCTGTCTGTGCTGACAGGAAAAGGGTCACCCTGATTCTGTCTTGTTCCTCATATCTGCTTTGCAAGGCGACTAGAGGGAGCTAGTAAGGCCCCTTTTTTATACATGTGGAGCTTTTTAGTTTTGAACTTAAGCCCGTGATGCTGTAGACTACCACAACTGAACTGAACATCTATGTTCTTTCAGTCAGAAGTATTTTCTCCTTCTGTCTTCTTATTTGACATCTCTCTCATTTTTCAGGGTCCAGATGAGGTTACCTTATTCGTTGTTGTTGACATTCTTCCTGTTTTATTCCACTAGATGTGCCCAGTCCCTGTGTGTGTACTTTCCATGTGATCTCTCAGGGCAGGGGACTGCCACAGTCCCCTCTGTATTCCCTACCACATTCAACAGTACCTTCACACAAAGGGTATATGGTAAATACTGGTTGCAACAGGTAAGCTGAGGTTTGCATAATTTACAAAGACACAACTAGACTTACTGTGCATGAAAGCAAAAGTGGTGAACTTTAGTTGGGTTTTTCCAAGTGCTGATCTCCAAGAGCATTCCCTGATGTGTAGTTTGTAGATCTTTCCCTGGAGAATTGAGCAGATGTTCAGTGATTATAAATTATGGTGCTCATGAGTCAGGAAGGGAAAAATTTTGCTGTGTAAGTGAAGATCTAAAGGAATTTTTGTTTTAAAATGCTTTGTCTGGATTATTTATTTGTTTTAAAAAGATTTTATTTATTTGTTTATTTGACAGAGAGATCATAAGTTGGTAGAGAGGCAGGCAGAGATAGAGGAGGAAGCAGGTTCCCTGCTGAGCAGAGAGCCTGATGCAGGGCTCCATCCCAGGACCCTGAGATCATGACCTGAGCTGAAGGCAGAGGCTTAACCCACTGAGCCACCCAGGCGTCCCTGGATCATTTTTTAAAAGATTTACTTATTTATTTTAGAGCAGGAGTGAGAGAGGCCAAGCTGGGGTAGGCGGGCACCCAGAGGGAGAGAGGATCTTCCAGCAGACTCCCTGCTGAGCACAGAGCCCAAGAAGGGGCGTGATCCCAGGACCCCGAGATCACCCCATAGATCAATTTTTGTGTATAATCTACCCTTCTTTAGTCTTTCTTCTGTTTCTTGCCATATAATTTCTAACTTTATGATAAACTCCTTTGTAGGACACAAGTTTTATGCTGTGTAAGCATTATGTGTGTCAAGATGCTTAAGCGATTATCTAGGTACAAATGAGCGAGAGTCTGCAACCAGGCCAGCAGCCAAACATTCCAACCTGGCAGAGTGGACAGAGCACCGGGCCCTGGCCTCTTGCTGCAGTATCTCCCTCCATGGTCCTAGAATGGAATAGGATAATAATTTGCTCTGGTTTCTTCACAGTACAGTTGTGATCTTTGGTTGCATAGGTAGACACAGAAATGCTCCCCAGGCTATAAAGTGCTCTAGAAATCTAAAAGGTAGTAATAAAAGGAATTGAAACTCTGGCAGGATAGGAATTAAGTTTCCTTTCTTTTAAAATCTCCTGAAATCAGTCTCTGTCTTTTCAAGTGTTCAGAAGGACTGTCGGGGTTAATTACCACTGTCCTGAAGGACATGTTAATAATCTGGATCACTACTGAGTGGTCTTTTAAAGACTGGTAAATAGTAGGAGCTGCTGGGAGCAGGAGCTGCTTAGCCAGAAACCAGAGTTGTGGGTGGTGGCCAGTAAAATCATGCTTACTTTGGACTAACAAACCCAGAAGACCATGGTGCTGTGGAGAGTGCATCATTGCACTTCCTGGCTTCCTGACTCTGCATTCATATCTCCTGACTTGTTATGTGGCTTGAACATGCTTTTTCTGGTGTCTGGGAGTCCAAAGAGGGAAGGAGCAGAGAGCCTAGTATTTTCCCTGTGGTAGCAGTGTCCATTCAGCCATGGTGGAGAGGACAGCTAGAATAAAGCAGGTTAAAGGCAAAGGAAGAAATATCTGTTGGGATGTAAGCATACTTTCGGTCTCCATTTTCCTGGCTAATAATAGTGGTAAGACCTTTCCTCTAAGGTAGGGTTTCTCAACCTTAGCACTTGACATTTTGAACCACCTAATTGTTGTGGGGACCATACTGTGTGTTGTAGGATCTTTTGGCCTTAACCCATTGGGATGCCATTATCACCAACCCCACACACACACCCAGCTGTGACAACCAAATAGACCATCATAGTAATGGACTCCAGATCTGCTGCATCATCCATCAGAGGGTCCTGCATAGAGGGGCACTCAGTGAATTCTTCCATTCAACAAATAATGAGTACAGATTGTGTGCCAGGGGCTGAGTGCTGGAAATATACCAGTGAACCAAATGTAGCAGAGCCCCGGTGGCCAGAATCAGCCCCAGTTGAGAATCACTGCTCTAAGGTGATCCCGTAAGTTAACAAATTTTGAAGTTGTTGTATAACAGTGAAATGAGCCTTGAACATGGAATCAAACTGGATTCAAGATGCTATCATGTATTAGCTGTAAATTCTTAGGCTTGTGATTCCACTTCTAGGTAAAGTTGAGGAAATATAAAGATTTGTTCCTGTGTTTTCACCCTGTACCCAAATATAAGAAAGCTATCTGAATATATACAATAAGAGATACATGATAATATTTATCATGTATATGGAAGTATGTGCCAGCCACTGTTAACACCTACACCTATTTTACTCTGTGTTCTTGGATACAGTATTTCTTATATATTTGATTTTATTTTAGGCTTGGAGGTTCTTTTCTAAGTTAGGTTATAGCCACATATTGGTCGGAAAGTGGATGATTAGGTTTTGGGTTGTAGAAAAATGTAATTTATATGTTTAGAAAACTTCATTGAGACTCGTGGTTCTTCCCATCCCTGGGCCTTTGCTCCTGAGAGTTTCTGGAAGTCTTCACTCCTGGGCAGTGTTCATGCTCAGCTCTTCAGGGAAACCCATTCTAACCAAAAGAGACAGAACTGAAAGAATTCTTGTCCTCCCTTGGCCTCTGGCTCACACTTTGATGGCATTGTTGTATAAAGGCATTTGGCAAATTTTCAGTACTGGGGTAATTTGTCAGTTAATCATATTTGCTTTATGATTTGTGTTTTTCCTCCTGCCCTGTAATTGGATTATATTTCCCCCTACCCTGTGTCCTTCCAGAAAGGATTTCAAGACATCGTCTGAGACATACACTGATGAAAATAAATAAGTATGCTTGAAGGGGAAATGCAGGCAGGGTGGTAGAATAATGAAGTCAGCAGCCGGTGTGGAAAGGCCCTGCACAGCTGCTAAAGGGGCCCTGCAGACCTATCTCTGAGAACAGGCTAGCAGGATCCTAATAGTGATATTTTATGATTGCGTTGGTCATTAAGATAAGCCTTGCAATGTGTCTACATCAAAGGTTCTCTAACAGGCCAGTGTCTGGAAACACATTTTGTTTTCACAACTGAAGGGGGGACACTAACTGGCAGCTAGTAGGTAGAGGGCAGGACTGCTGCTGAACACTGGAGCACACAGGACATTCCCTCACAGTAAAGAATCATCTGGCCCAAAAGGCCAGTGGTGTTGAGGTTAAGAAACCCTGCTGTATGTAAGAACATCTTTACCGTTATTTGCCTTTTTTCATTTATTTGTCTCATGGTTCCAACTAGATTATAAACTTCTTGAGGACGAGAATTAGTGCTGTTTATTTGGGAGTCAGATAGTCTTATTCTTGAATTTCCGTCCTCTGCTGCTCACCAAATATGTGTTACAGAAGGGTTTTTTTTTTGGTTTTTGTTTGTTTGTTTGTTTGTTTAATCTCATTTCCTGATTTGTTAAATGAAGCCAGTAATGCCTGCTGCTGCATCTGCTACCTGTGAAGGCTCAGGGAATCTGAGCTCTCTCCAGGCTGTCTCTCACTGAGTGAGGCCTAAAGACAGTAGGTTGATTGTTTAATAAATTAATAAATAAATAAATAACCAGAATGCATCTGAAGATTCAGAAGAAAACGGGTGGGATTTTGCCTTAGATAATACACATGTGGGTCTTTCACCTATTTATGGACAAAACTTTGAACCCTTTTGGAGAGAAGGTCTGTGCTGATCATAGGTAAATAAGGCTACTCCTTTGTGTGTAGGTGGGAGAGGACCTATAGACCACATTCTAGAATACAGGGCAGGTGGAAACCAGGGCTACACAAGTGAGCCAGTATAGCCGTAGGGACAAAAGTCTGGTTTGTGGGTGTACCCTGGGGCTGAGCCTTGATGGGAAGTGGATTGTGGTAGTAGAGAAGGTGCTGCCACTGTGGAAGTGTCCGAAGCAAAGGCCTGGGGAGGGTTGGGAGCATTTTAGGAAAGGGAGTAGATGAAACAAACAGCAGGTGTTTTAGAACACCTCTGGCAAAAGGAAAACCCATTTAGGTCAAAACTTGTTGTTTTTTATATTAACCCACCTAGGACAGACCAAGTCACAGGGACGTTGCCCTGGTCAGAGCCACCATAATGAGGGACAGATAGAAGAGGCAGTGAATCTCATTTGAGGGCCAGGAATAGACCATCATAGGAACAGACTCCAGGTCTGCTGCATCGTCCGTCAGATAGAGGGTCTTGCACAGAGGCACTCAGTGATTCATCCAATCAACAAATAATGAGTACAAATTGTGTGCCAGGGGCTGAATGCTAGAAATGTGAATGAAGTAGCATAGCAGAATCTTTTGAGGAGCAGCATGTGATGCATTCTAGCCAGTAAGACTGGGAGGGCTGTCTGCTGGGGGTGTCCTGTCCAAGCAGACAGGGAGATGGAGGAAGAAAGAATTATCAGGGAGTGCTGGAAACAGGGCTGGACGGGAAGAAGTTGAGCTGTAGTACAGTGCAACAGAAGCTGCTGCCCACCCTGTCAGGGGCTCTGCAGCTAGTCCTTATGAATTGTTCGGAATTGGGGTGAAGAACCAGGGCTTTCTAATGCACATCTACAATCATTGGGTGCAGGCTGTCCTGGGGAGGGGACCTGATCTTAGTCAAAGCAGTTCTTCCACTAAGGGTAGGTCCTCTGTGGAGAAGACCTCAGCTGGAAGTTTACACAGGCTGCCAATACTCCCACAGTTGGAGGCAGGAGCTTCATTCCTGGAGGGAGGGGACCTGGCCTGGTACCACAGCATCCATGACAGGCGTGGTGGAGAAAGGCAGCTGTCTGAGGGAGTTGCATTACAGGCAGAGAGAACAGCCAGAACTTGCCTGGCGGGTTTGAGGAATAGGACCAATATCTTGTGATTGGAGTGAGGCTGGAGCAGCAGATGGACAAGAGCACTAAGAGGTGAGGCTGGAGAGAGCTGTGGATGGACTGGGAGGACCTTTTGGCTGCAGGACTTCTGTTCCTAGTGCCACGTGAGCAGAGGAGTAACAGTGTTCTGATGTGACTGCTAAAGATCTTCCTGACTTCTGCACTGGGACTAGGATGG
This sequence comes from Mustela putorius furo, assembly GCF_011764305.1. Classification (NCBI taxonomy): domain Eukaryota; kingdom Metazoa; phylum Chordata; class Mammalia; order Carnivora; family Mustelidae; genus Mustela; species Mustela putorius. The sequence continues at coordinate 4,228,307 of NW_025422010.1, read as the reverse complement.
GTTTGGGGGCAAGGGAGAGATTTGGGAGACCCATTAAAAGGCAGTCACAGTGATCCAGGTAAGAGATGACTGTGGTTTGGACCAGGGTAGTGATGGAGGTAATAGTGCTGATGAGAAATGACTGGACTCTATGTGAGGGTACACATATTATTTTTTTAGATATAACTTACGTATGTTATTTTATACAGTAATTGTATATTATAATTATATAAAATATGTAAATTATAAACATATTTAAGTATAATTTACATAGCAATATGCACAGTTTGTATACAATTTAATGAATTTCAGCAAACAGATACACACTCTTATTCATTCCCAACTCAAAATACAAACATTCGCACCTCTCTAGGAAGTGTGAGTTACAGACATACTGTGAAGGTAGAGTCACCAGGGTAGAATGTGGGGTGTAAGATGGGGTGGCTCCCATGGGGGTGAAGGGCAGGGTTGTTGTCCACTGAGATCAGTAAGAGAATAGAGTAGACGGAGCAGAAGAGCCAGGATTCAATTAGACGAAGTTGCCTAAATGAGGCCACCACACAGGGCTTCCCCCAGGGTCCCATTTGATAAATGGCTTCTTCACCTTCTCCCTTTTGAAAATACTAGAACTCCATTCTAGAGCTATTTTTAAGGAATAGGACAAACACCTACATTTTGGCCAGAGACCATTGCCATATATAATTATACTAGGATACATCTGTCTAATGGTGTATGAGTGGATATGGATAATGAAGCATTTTGTGATTAGGAACTTAAAATTATTTCTCATATTATAGGAATACCTGTTCAATTTAGGGAAAATTAGAAAATGCTAAAACTTTCCTTATATAGTCTTTGAGACCATTTGGAAAAAAATAAATGGATAACGTGGTGCTTTTAAAAACACATTTTGTTTAGTGTACATATTACAATGTAAAAGTATCTACGTTCTTTTTTTTTTTTAAAGATTTTATTTATTTATTTGACAGAGAGAAATCACAATTAGATGGAGAGGCAGGCAGAAAGAGAGAGAGAGAGGGAAGCAGGCTCCTCGCCGAGCAGAGAGCCCGATGCGGGACTCGATCCCAGGACCCTGAGATCATGACCTGAGCCGAAGGCAGCGGCTTAACCCACTGAGCCACCCAGGCGCCCCAAAAGTATCTACGTTCTTTAAGACCTTAGCCAAATCCCTAATACTGTAGCACATTCAGTGGTTTTATTGTATAGCCTCCCTCCAGACTTCGCATTGCACATATAACAAATGGGTAAAATGTTGCTTTGTATTTTCTACTTAAATAAGACTGTACGTTATTTTCTCCATCACCCCCCCCTTTTTTAAATTGAGGTATAATATATAGCATTAATGTTTCAGGTGTATAGCATAATGATTGCATATTTGTATGTATCACAAAATAATCACCATAGTAAGTCTAATTAACATCTGTCACTGTACATAGTTACAGGTTTTTTTTTTTTCTTGAGAGGAAAGCTTTTAAAATTTACTCTCTTAGTAACTTTCAAGTATGGGATACAGTGTTATTAACTGTAGTGTTATTTTCTTAATTGTTAAACAGATAACTAACATTCCCTGCCCGCAAAGAAATGTTTTTAATTGCTCTTAATTTTCGAGTGGAGCTGTATAGAAGAGATGATGATGTTTGGAGAAATCCATTTTGCAGATAACTTGTAAAGAATATCTCTGTTCTGTAAAAGTAAAGGGGAAGAGACGCCAGGGTGGCTCAGTCATTTAAGCTGCTGCCTCAGCTCAGGTCATGATCTCAGGGTCCTGGGATCAAGTCCCACGTTGGGCTCTTTGCTCAACGGGGAGCCTGCTTCTCTCTCTGCCTCTGTCTGACACTCTGCCTGCTTGTGCTCTCTCTCTCCCTCTGACAAATAAATAAATAAAATCTTTTTTAAAAAAAAGTATGAAGAAATAGTGACTGTTACCAAAACTTTCTAGGTTACACATTGGCACATGCTGCAAGAGAAGTGATTAAGATTCATAAATGATATACCTGTGACTTTCTTTTACTTTAGTTTGTGGCAGCACACACATGCACATCCACACACACACATACACACACACAGAACAAAACAAAACAAAATAATTGCATGATTGCTACAGCTTCCTTCCTGTGCTGTGTTTTGAATCTTTCAGCCACCTTATATCTATGAGATGTCATCCTGGTAGGGCTTGCTTAAGAAGTCTTTGTGGTTGAAATTGGTAGAGATACCAGCAGCAAATGGCTTTGTGACAGGCCAGGGCCATGCCTCCCACTTGCAGGTGTTTGGAAATATCTGAGTCCTCACTTCAGGAGATGAGGAGCCTGTCTTTCAAAGATTGGGATCCTAGTGACAATGAAGGTGTTTTGAATTTTAGGTCTCTGCTGCAGTCTTTCTCCAGCCATTAATAATAAGTATTTATTGAGTGCCTACTGTTTGCCAAGCCACAGCTCTAGGTACCACGGTGACTCTGTGACTAAAACAGGCAAAAATTCCTGAGCTCCTGGAGTTTACATTCTGATGGTTGGGGTAGACAGACATGCAATAAAGGAAATTATACAGTGTGTAAGAGATTGCTAAGACAAAAGTAGATGAGAATTAGGATTGGTTGTGCCAAGTTGAGGAAGTAGTACTTTCAGGTAGGGTTGTTAGGGCAGGCCTCAGTGAGAGGGCGACATTTGAGCAAAGACTGAAAGGAGGTGAGAAAAGAATGTGTATCTGGGAAGGAACCAGTGCAAGGCACAGGATAGAAACACTCCTGTGCAGTCTAGGAACAGAGGGAAGGCAGGGCATGGGGCCAGTGTTTGGGGGAGGAGGCAGAAAATGAGGCCGGAAAAGTCATGGGGAGTGGGGCTTTTATGTTGGGCCTCTTGGCTTCCCCTGTACCCAGTATGATCTTTGCTGGTGGGGAGATGATGGGTGGAGCAGGTTTAGGCCAGAAGATCAGGAGTTCCATTGTAAAGAAATTGAAGGTGAAATGTCTACACATGGCTGGATAGAGAAGTGAGCTGCTCGTTAAGAGTGCTTAGGTGCAAATCTCTCCAGAGAGATGGCTAGTTGCAGATTTGCATGTTACCACCTGCATAAGGAGTCAGTTTTATAGACAGCCACTGATGTTTTGATATTTGCTTTTATTATATATTACTATACAGAGACATAGTTAGACCATGTATATGTGTGTAGTTATTTATTTATTATTGAGATAGTTGTAGATTACACATAGTGGAATGAAACAATACTAAGAGGTTCTTTGTACTCTTTTCCCAGTTTCTCCCACTGGTAACATTTTATAAAACAGCAACATAATATTACATTGACATTGATATTGAAACAATCCATCTGTCTTACTCAGACTTCTCCACTTGTATTTATACTCATTTGTGTTTGGGTACGTGTTTAGGGTTTGTTTGGGTTTCTGGGTTTTTTGTTTGGTTGGTTGGTTTTAGATTTTATTTATTTGGGAGAGCAGGAGAAGGAGCAGTGGTTTCATGCTGAGCACGGAGCCTGACACAGGGCTTGATTGGAGGATCCTAAGATCGGGACCTAAGCCAAAATCAAGAGTCAGTGGCTTAACTGACTAAGCCACACAGGCGCCCCCCTGGTGTTTAGTTCTATACAATTTTTCACTTGTATAGGTTCATGTATCCACCACCATAGTCAAGACACCGAGCAGTTCTAATTAATCCTTTTATAACCCTTCCACGCCTCTGTACCTTATAGATAGGTAGGTAGGTAGGTTGGTAGGTGAGTAGAGTTATATAGATATATATAGATATATTGGTTAGGTTTGGTTTTAGTTAGCATTCTTTTAAGTTTTTTAAGTTATGTTAAAATATACAAATACACAAAATTGACCATTTTAACTGTCTCTCAAGTGTATAAATCAGTAGTGTTATGAGTGTATCCGCATACTGAGAAGTCACTATTGTGGAACCAGTCTTCAGAACTTAGTCATTTTGTGAAACTAAACTATATACACCTTAAGCAACAACTCTTCATTCTCCCTACCACCACTCTACTTTCTGTCTTCATAAATTTGACTGCTCTACAGACCTCATTTAAGTGGCACCATGTATTATTTGTGACTAGCTTATGTTAATTACAACATTTTCAGGGTTCATCCATGTTGTAGAATGCATCAGAGTCTCTTTCCTTTCTAAGGCTGAATGATATTCTGTTGTATATATTATATATATACCACAGTTTGCTTATCCATGCATCCGTCAGTGGACACTTATATTGCTTCTACTCTTGGCTGTTGTGACTAATGCGGCTATAACATGGGTGTACAATATCTCTTCAAGACCTTGCTTTCAGTTCTTTTGGATAGATGCCTGGAAGTGGAATTGCTGGACCACGGGAAATTCTGTTTTTCATTTTTTTAAGGAATGCCCATACTGTTTTTGATAGCAGCTGTGACATTTTACCCTCCCACCATTGGTGCACAAGATTCCATTTTCTCCACATCCTCACCAGCACTTGTTTCTCTGTCTCTCTCTAATGGTAGCCAACCTAACAGATGTAAGGTCATAATCTCATTCTGGTTTTGGTTTGCATTTTTGTGGTAGCTAATGATGTTGAGCATCTTTTTACAGGCTTATTGGCCATTTGTATATCTTCTTTGGAGAAATGTCTGTTTCTGTGCTCTCTATTCTGCTATGCTGGTCTATATGTCTGTCTTACGCCAGTACACACTGTTTTGATTACTGTAGTTTTGTAGTTAGTTTTGAGATCAGGAAGTGTAAGACTTCAACTTTGTTACTTTTCAAGATTCTTTTAGCTATTCAGTGTCCCATGAGATTCCATAAGAAATTATAGGATGGGTTTTCTATTTCTGCAAAAAATGCCATTGCTGGTTTTTGTTTTGTTTTGTTTTGTTTTGTTTTGTTTCAAGTGAACTCTACCCCCAACACAGTGCTGGAACTCAGAACCCTGAGATCAAGATTTGCGCGCTTGGTACTGACTGAGCCAGCCAAGCATCCAATCACTGTAGTTTTGATAGGGATTGCATTAAATCTGTAGAGCTTTGGATATTGTTGACATCTTAACAGTATTAAGTTTTCCAGTTTATGAAGACAAGACTTTTTCCTTTTATTTGTGTCTTTAATTTCTTTCAGCACTGTTTTCTAGTCTTTAGTGTCTTTAGCCTTCTTGGTTACGTTTATTATTTCTAAGTATTTTTTTATTCTATTTTAAATGGAATTGTTTTCTTGGTTTCTTTTTTAGATTTTTCACTTGATGTACAGAAATGCAACTAATGTTTGCTGATTTTGTGTCATTCAATTTTACTAAATTTATCTTCTGGACTCTTTAAGGTTTTCTGCATAGAAGATCATGTCCTTTGCACCCACCTTATATTTTAATATTCTTTTGTAATTTTTTTCACTTAATAAATGTTTTAAACATTTTCCCATGTTTCATATTTTGTTACAAGTTCACCAACATTTGTTAAAAGTGAGTGTTAATGGGGTGTATAGGATAAGCCCTTCCAGGAACAATGTACAGTGGGCAAAGGGCTCAGGTTCCCCTGAGCTTCCATTCCAGCAGTATGTACTCACAGATGTTCAGTTGGATCTGCCCAGTGAGCTTTCAGGAGCATAAAGACTCAAAGACAGGAGCACAAACCAAAGATCTGAAGGCCACTGAGAGTGCTAGCCATTCTTGTTTGGGCCCTCCCTGCTTCTCTTTGGCCAGTCTTCTCTGTTCAGACTAAGTTCCACATTTGGGCCTCCTCCAGGAGTCTTTTACCCAGATACCAAGGAGGAGGATGCTGTCTGACCACGCCCTGTCAAAATTCAGCTTCTGTACCTTAATTTTTATTCCTGCCAGAGAGAGCATTCATGCTGCAGTTGTCAGATCAGCAACCCCCAGGCAGGGAATATGGCCAACTATCACAGTTCCGGGGAGAGAGTGACAGGAGGGTGTTCTGTGTGGTCTGAGGAGGGGTGCAAGAAGGTGTCCAAGAGGGGTCACCTAAAAGCAGGTCCCCAAGGAGAATGGGCTTTGGTAGGTGTGCAGGGAAAACATGCCACTTCATTCGAGGATGTGAAATTGCCTGGTGGCTCTAGGGCCCAGGGAGTGGATTAATTTTTCTTTTGTCTCTATTTTTAAAAAACAAAAATTAAGATTTTATTTATTTATTTGACAGAGAAACAACAGAAGCAGAGGAAGGGTCAGAGGGAGGAGAAGCAGGCTCCACACTGAGCAGGAATCCTAATGCAGGCCTCGATCCCAGGACCCTGAGATCGTGACTGGAGCCACCCAGGCACCCTTGTCTTTGTTTTTGTACAAAGAAAGGTGGAATGCAGGAAGCAGTTAGGAATTCATCTTTAACATTGTGCCACAGGAAAAGTTCTCTAACTAATCAGACCATAGATCCTTTTCCTCTACTCTGCCTCAAAGAGCCCTTTAGAAAAAAGAGGTCTGTTCCTACTGTGGGTATGTGAACCGCTATATTCCTTAGACTGAAGAGTCTAGTGCTGGAAAGAAGTAGAGAGTCAATACCATGCTGGTGGCTTTGAGTAGCCATATTTCATCAACTCTGTGGCGCATCTCTACAGAAGGAAACATTACCCCAGTCACACCTTTCACCAAAGTAAGTACATTGTGATCTTAGAAATGTTCACATGTGAAATGTGTGCATCTTCGAGGCAATGTGGCACAGCATCTTAATCTCTCTGAGAAGGTACTTGTAAGGGTGACTGTGTCTTCCACACCATTCAGATTGGAAAACTGGTATTTGGAGGCATTCAGTAACTTACTCAAGGCTGCATAGTTGTTGAGTGGCATGGCTAAGAATTCTACCGAGGCATGTTCATTGTTCACACCCAGGACTGTTCCCTGCCCTTGTTTCTGCCTTCTTCTGGAGCCTTGAGGCCCCCTCTGGTCTTACCAAAAGCCCATGCTCCACGCAGCTATGTGGTGCTGAAATGTGAATTTAACCTTAGCATTCCCTTGCTTCAGAGGTAGCTGTAAAGGAAGGTCTGTGTTCCTCAGCAGTGTCTTGCTAGGCCCTACCCATCCTCCAAGCCTCCTCTCCCCCACATTCTGCAGCAGCTTGTCACAATTATTCTATATTCTATGCCATGTCCCCTCTGCCTGGAATTCCCTTCCCTACTCTTCTGGCTGACTCCTCCTCAGACTTTGGGACTCCCTTCAGTTGTGATTTTTGTAGAAAGCCCAGGGTGAGTTAGGTAGCTTTCCACCTGTGCAGACACCCATCCCTGGGAGCTTCCTGAGGGCAGGGCTGAACCTTTATTGGCTTTACCTTTCCTCAGCTTAGTCCCATAGCAGGCTCATAGACAACCACAAAGGTGGATGGATGAGAAAAGATCCCATCGATGCTATGAGTGGGTGTGGTGGGGAAGACTTGGGCTGTGATGGCTACCTGTGCAGCAATGCTTCTCTGCTTACCTAGGCTCTGCTTTGTGTGCTCTTGTGGAGTCAGGTTTGTTTCTGACTTGCATATAAGTCATTTCGATGTGCTTCTTGAGGGGCATATAATACAATGTCTCACAGACTTACGGAACTGAAAAGCTCTCCTGTGGCCAGGTGCCTGCTCCCCACTGATGGATGGCCTTCTCAAGACTCTAGCTGAGTCAGCTAGAACCTTTTTGGTGAAAATGACAAATATGTAGCTCCAGTTGCCCTAGGCAGGAAACTGAATTAATTAGCATAACAAACTACCCCTAACCTTGCTGGCTTAAAACAATAGCTATTTTATTATTTGTTTGTGATTGTGAAACCTGGCCAGGCTCAGCAGGGACATCTCATCTTAGTTTTGCACTGTATCTGCTGGGATGGCTGGAATAGTTTGGGGCCAGAACAGTTCACCCTGGGTCCTGTTTCAGGGCTCTCATTCTCACTGTTGTCTGGGTTCTTTGACCCTTTGACCCTGGATTCTTTGGCCAGCTTGGGGGGGTCTCAGCACAGTGACCTCAGGGTACGTGGACTTCTTATATGGCAACCACCTGATCACTGGAGCCAGACAAATGCCATAGGGCTCTGGCTTCCTCCAGAGGGCAAAAGTTGAACTGCTGGACCTTCTTTAGGCTTAATCTCAGAAGTGGAGCAGCATCACTTCAGTCACATTTTCTTAGTTAAAACAGATCACAGAGCCAATCCAAATTCAAGGAAAGGGAAGCTTGCAAAGGCAGGAGTCCTGAGAGATGTGTTTCACCAGAGCCTAGCCAGGCAGCAGTCTCCCCAGGCCTTGGGACTGAGGTGTCCGGGGTGATCGAAGCTCAGTATAGCAAGTCCAAGGCCATGTCCAGGTCATCAGGACAAGTTGCACATGTGTGCACAGCTCTCACTCTTCCTCTGACTCCCTACTTCACCTTTCACCTGTGGGCTTTGAATCTTTTCCCTCCAGGCAGTGTCATCAAAGGCCTCCCAGCATGTCCAGGCATGTCCCTTCCCAGCTTCATCTGAAGGGGCAGCACATTATATACTTAAAGCTGAGCATCCAGTGTGCCCCCTCAAGCTGCATGACCTTGGGCAACTTCCCTAAGTTTTGTGCCTTGGTTTCCCCCTCTGTCAAATCAGGATGTCAGAACCATCCATTTCACCAGGTGGTGTGAGATTTAGAGAATACCCGGGACTGTGCTGCCTGCATGGCTTGAGGGGCCACATCAGACGCTTAGTAGAGTGTGTCATGAACTGGGAAGGAGAGCTCCACAGGGCTTACCCCACTGTGGCTCTGCCTCTCCCGGAAGGAGTAGCTGGCTGGCACCTACGGGGGCTGTCCCAACTCATTCTCAGCACTAGACGCCATGGTCTGCACAGCTCATAGCCCTAATTGTCCTTTATTTTTTCTTGAGGCTTCCTTGTCAGGCACTTGTCGTGCCCCAGATGGTCAAGAAACCCACTTTCTTGCTACTGCTTCCCTCCTAGGACCTCAGCCTCTGGGAAAGTATGGCACATTCTCAGCAGCAGTGTGTCAGGCTCTCTGGCTTAACACACGAGACAACCACCTGACCCAGCAAGGGCATGGTGTGCCAGTGTAAGTCTGAGTGCATAGGCATAGGAACACCAGTGTTAACACTTCCAGTCTTTCTTACCCGTATTCTCAGTCCCTACCTTCTTTTTACCTACTGTACATAGTTTTCTGTATTCTTATCTTGAAGGCGAAGATGGGGCTAATTAGGGTCTGCCCATCTGGACTGTGGAAGAATAGCAATAGCTCTCTCTCCTCGGGTCCTTGTAAGTGTGCTCCACTGCTGGTTCTGGCTCCTTCCAGGCTATATAGAGTTCCAAGCTGTGTTGGGGCTTGTCTTGGGAATCCTCGGAGTGAATGCTCAGGGCAGACCAGGGCTGAATTTCCCGTATGTTTGTGCTCCTTTTTTTTAATTTTTTTTTGCACTAGTTGTCATTTATTTTTGATCTACTAAAAAACAGTGAAATGTTTGACATGTCCACCAGAAACAACACATTCAAATAACATGGAAGAAAATGTCTGTGAATGTCTTTTTTCTATTTAATCGTCTTACATACTGTGCTCGCTTCGGCAGCACATATACTAAAATTGGAACGATAATCGTCTTACATACTTATCTAACTGGCAATTTTGTAAACATATACTTTAATGTCAAGATTCAGGTTGAAACATCATTTTCTTACAAAGATTGTGAATTGAAATGTCGTCATTGGGTTTGCAAGTTGCCACACCAGTCCCTCTCAGCCTTTCCTGCCTGCTTCTACAGTAAAGGAGTTCTGGTTCACAAAATAAGTCAGTCTTGGCTCCCCAGCAATTACATTTTCACTTTTCCAACACAAATAAGTTTTTGAAAACTAACTTGCTAACAGGGCTACTGGTGCAAATTTATTCATAACCAAAGAGAACAAAAGACCAAAGCGGTTTTGTTCCTATTCAACACGTCATAGAGCAGACGGACTACCTATGGGGGGACAGAGTCCTGGAGGAAGGCAATCAGTAGCAGTTTGGCTAAACTTGATCTGTCACTGTAGAGCTCTGGCTCTTAGGTGTGGACCTGGAGGTGACTGAGGTTCTGGGGAACCTGGCTAGAGCTGCCAGCATGGCAGGGTCCTGCTATAGTAGCCTTTGTTGTTTTGAATTTCAGTAAGTAATAGAGATGAAATAGTATGTGATGCAATTTCCAACTTTGTTTGGGTTTCTACTTGTTCTCTGAGACAAAATAGGGCCCTTGCATTTGGGACACCTGCTTGCTAGTGTCCTTACACAGCTGTTTCACCCTACTGTGTAATGACAGGAAGGAGAGCACACTTCTTGTCTGTGGAAGCTCAGGCTCGGTTTGCCTGTTAGGGGTTTGGCTCTGTGGAAGAAGATAAAGTGAGCTTCTATTCCTTGGGGCCTACACTGGCCATTGCCTTTTTGGGTACCAGTATTTGATTTTCCGTATTTGGACAGTAACCCTGGCAAGACATTCAGCTTTTAGGCGCCATCGCCTGCTCCTGCCCCACCCTGCCCTGTCTCCACTTGCCATCATGTGATTCTAGAGCTGGTAGCCCTCCTTCTGGTGTCCATGCCAACTCCTTGGGTAACGGAGACAGCATCCTCAACCAAGAGATTCCTTGGCAGCAGCACCTTGTCTGTATTAGTGATTGCTGACGTTCAGTCTATTGTCATGCATCTGATTTGTCACTGAATAAATGTTACTGAGCCACCACTTATCAGGCCTTTGCTAGAAGCTGAGGTTATGGTGATAAATTTGACAACAATTGACATGCCACTCTTAGCATGGAAGCAGACTGGTTAGCCCGACAAATGCCACAGGGACCAGGCCCCAGCAACACTTCAGTCTGCTGGGTTTCAAGCTGTCATGACGCCTTATCAGTCTGGTCCACCAAGCTAGCCACACCACTTCATGGGCCCTTGGTGTGGGTCTGCACCCTGTGGGGACTCCAGGAAATAGTAGCTACAGTTCTTCCCCCTGGAGGGACTGAGCCTCCAGTTGAACAGAGCACATCCTATAAAGGAAGTTCAGCCATAGGAGAGGCCAAGAAAGCTGACTCTCCACAGACTTCGATGCAACACAAATATATAGGAGGGCTTTTGGAAGCAGAAGGATGAGGGAAGTGATAACTGTGGCCTTGGTCAGCTACTGGTCCTACCCAGCTGTCAGCAAGGCAGAAATGCCAGGGTTCTTGTGTCTAGGCTGCCAGCCAAGTGCAGGTCCATGGGATGGAGAGGTAGCTGAAGATGTAGCTCTGTAAGTCAGAGCTGCTGTCATAAACAGATCATAGCTTTAACAAATGTGTGTCCCCAGAATGTGGCCAGCTACTGTCTATTGGACCTCTGTGCAAATGCTCAAGCAATCTTTGGACTCAGTTCTAATGACAGAACACTTTGTTCCCCTTTGAGACTCAGCTATTTAATGTCACTTGGAGAGTCTTCCTGCAGTTTCTACTTTAACTAAAACTGTTAGATCATTCCACTCTTAGAAGGAATTTATCGGCAGCCTATTATTTTTTCCTAGGAGCAGCGATTAGAGATATTACTCAAATAACCACTGTTTCAAACATTTTGACTTTGTTGCTATTCTCCAGTGGATACAAGCCAAGATAGATGTTGTGTGTGTGTTTTTTCCCTTTGTTTCCAGGAAAGCCAATTTTTTCAGTTGATATTCACCCTGACGGGACCAAATTCGCAACTGGAGGACAAGGTACGTTCACAGAGTAACAGAAGGAGCACACACGGTCCTGACACCTTGCTCTGCTTCTCCTGGTTGCCCACTGAGCTGAAGATAGAATACTTTCTTTTTTTAGATATAGATAGGACTCCATTTAAAATATACAATTATAATCTGTTATCTCAAAACCCTTATTTTTTGCTCTAGTGTGCTTGCTCCATATAAATATTTCAGTAGTGGGTGTATCTTTCTAATTCCTGTTTATTGGGTTAATATTCAAGTCATTTTGAATCCCCAAATCCCAGTTTATTAAAGGTGGCAAGTGGCAGGTGGTCCCATGGATAGATCCCCAGCCCCTGAGGCCAAGGTTAGGTCCTCATCTTTGTTCTGGCAGTACTTTCTCATCTGAAAAAGGGGAAGAAGTGGTTAAACTAAAACTACTGAGTTAGTCATGTAGTTATAAGGCCTTTTCTGGGCTCAGAGGAATTCAGCTAAGTTAGAGAAGAAGTATGCTGTGGGCAAGTAAAAACACCTGCGCCATTTGAAAATACAGCCCATAGTATTATTAGCATGCTTCATCGGTGTTACAGTGTCACAGTAACAGTGCTGCTTGGAAAGACAGTCATTTTTCAGGCCAGGACACCAAGATGTATATATGATGGAACAAGGTGGCATTCCCACAGATCTTAGCCCCTGACAGCTTCACTGTAGAGCAGTGTCTTCCTCTGGCCAAGGCCTTCCTAGACAGCACCCGAAGAGTGCTTCTGTGAGTTCTAGGCCCTTGGGCCAGGTGCTACAGGGTGGGTTGTCTATGAGCTTCCTGCTGCAAGGGTATGCAGGGGACCCTTGATCTCCTTCCGGCACATTACGGACTGTACCTGGAAGGTACCCACTGATGTCATCTATGACTACTGCATTAAGCTGGGGGACAGGGTTTTTTTCCTCATCCATAGGAAGAGACATACCTTCCTACCCTTCTCAGTATGTAGTATCAAGAAGAGCTGTTTAGGAAATATTTTTATATACTGGCCAATAGGCAGTTTCAGGTATGCCTTATGACAATTCTGACATGTCCATTTGTAGGCATTTATTGGTGTTTCTTCCTCTGTAGTAGTTAAATGAGGGGCCAGACTTTCATCAGTTATCAGTAGGTGAAAAGCTTAGAAAGAAAAATCATTGTAAAAGAAAAGAAAAAATCATTGCCAAAATGCATAGATTTTTTTTTATTTTTTTTTAAGATTTCTATTTTATTTATTTGACAAACAGAGATCACAAGTAGGCAGAAAGGCAGGCAGAGAGAGAGGAAAGGAAGCAGGCTCCCTGCCGAGCAGAGAGCCCAATGTGGGGCTCAATCCCAGGACCCTGGGATCATGAACTGAGCCAAAGGCAGAGGCTTTAACCCACTGAACCACCCAGGCACCCCCATAGATAAAAATTTTTTAGCTGGGTTTTATATCACCTTATGATCCAGGATCCATAAATGCCCTCTTTTGGTTGCTCTCCCATCTATAGGTGACAGCAAAGGGCAGATAAGAAGATAATGAGCCTTTTTCCTGTATACAGGGCACATTTCATTCAGACGTGGGTCTCAAAGCATCCAGTCAGCTCTAGGAGCGGCCCTTGACTCCAGGCAGCACCTGAAAAGGGATCAAAGTACTGGCAGGAATGTGCTGTTGCCCTTGGTTGCTAGGGTTCCCATGCACAAACCTGAAAGGGTCCTGGGACATCAGTTTTTCCAGCTCTTCAACTTACAGATGAGAAGTCTGGTTCGTGGGCAGGGATGAGGACCTTCTAGGGGCTCCTGAGGGATCTGTTGTAGAGGACAGAGTAGAGCTCAGTCCCCTCCTAATTTCTAGTCCAGAGTTCTTTTCAAAGTCAGGTTGGCTTCCCGCTACTACTAAATCCATATGCTTTTTGACCCCCTTCAGCACTTAATCTTTCTTCATTTCTTTTCTGTAACTTAAATTAATGATGCAAATTTAGTCTCCTCCAATCTTGTCCATTATGATTTATGAAAGCTAAGTAAAGACTGTGTCTCAGAGTTAATATCAAATTTCTACTTCTACTTCTTGCACATTGAATTTTTTCTGCTCCTTCATTCCAGGACAGGATTCTGGGAAGGTTGTGATCTGGAATATGTCTCCAGTCCTCCAGGAGGATGACGAGAAGGATGAAAATATTCCCAAGATGCTTTGCCAGATGGACAATCACTTAGGTATTACAGAGTGGCCCTTTGCAGGCTTTGCGTGTTGGCAGAGTGCCCAAGGTTAGCACATGTGTTTGTAATTAGAAAGATAAGGCCCCGTGCGGCGGTAACTCCCCTCGGCCTGCTGTCTGAAGGCACAGATGTTGGCTGCACACCTGGGTGAGTTATTCGGCAGAAGACTCGGCCCGCCCACAGAACCATCTTTGGACAGTCTGCAGGTACCTCTGGTGATTTCCTGCTCATGAGTCGTTACTGCCTGATTCCATGGGGCTTTGGGGCCAGCGACCTGGAAGCAGTAGGGTTCTGGGGAAGGGTATCTTAAAGACAACTCACCAAAATGTCTCAGATTGCCACAGTGTCACTCTGAGACCCTCTGCCAGGATCCTTTTGATGGTTGGACAGTGTTGTGGTTTCCTTTCCTATATTTAGTGCCGTAGTTTCCTGCTTCTGAGCATCAGGGTGACTGTATCTGGCTCTGATTTCCAACCTAGCTGCCTTCCCTGAGATGCTCCATTAACAACTATGTCCCCTTCCTTAGCTCTTTGTGTTCTTGCTCTCCCAACGTGCCTCAGTGCCCTCTGACTTGGAGCATAAGTCATTCGCAGGCCATGTGTGGGCTACAACTTGGATAGTGTTCCTTGTATTGCAGGGTTCCCAAAGGCCGAGCTGTGAGTGCTCCCAGACGCTCTCACCCATCAGGGGCCTAGGAGGCATTTCTCCTGGTCTTAATTTATAAGTGCAGAACCAGTCAACCTGCAGTGCTGACAAGTTTGGAAAATCCAAATTTAAAAAGGCCACAGATGGGATGAAGTCAGAGTTTTATGCTCTAACAAGCTGCTCCCCTGAAAGTTTTGTGAAGGGCCTCTCAGCCTTTTTAGTACATGCCCTCATTTCAGGAATTCTCCCTGCTCAGGAACACATCTCATCATGAGATAGCCCTTTTGAAATAGAGATTTAGTTATAAGTTTTCATGGAAATCCACCTCCTGTTGATTGTTTCATCCAGCACTAACACATCTCAGGTTATGTAGACTTCCCCTCGCCAAACTCTGTTCTGATCATTTGTTATTACAGTACAAGTACAGTACAAGTAGGATAGTATTTAATCTGGATTGTTCTTCTGGGACTCACCCACAGTGGATGCCTTGAATAGTTGAGAGAGAATAGGTTTTATAAACCCTTTGCATCTTGCCAGACTCTGCATAAAGCAAATTGGGCATGACTATTGGATTTTCATCACCCTATTTTTTTTTCTTCCCAGCATGTGTGAACTGTGTGCGGTGGTCAAACAGTGGGATGTATTTAGCTTCTGGGGGAGATGACAAACTGATTATGGTGTGGAAGCGGGCTACGTAAGCATCATTTTCCTTTCTTCACATTTTATTTTTAGAAGCTTCTTTGCTGGTCTTAATCACAGTCACCTTTCCCCATTCTGGCACTGAAGTCCCTAGAGCTCC
Source organism: Mustela putorius furo (assembly GCF_011764305.1). Taxonomy (NCBI): domain Eukaryota; kingdom Metazoa; phylum Chordata; class Mammalia; order Carnivora; family Mustelidae; genus Mustela; species Mustela putorius. Next base: position 4,213,054 of record NW_025422010.1, on the reverse strand, counting down.
AAACTTCCTGAGTAGCAGGAAGCACACATAGGCCTGGAGCCTCTGGGGCCTGACTAGGGCTTTGAGAAGCCACCCACCTGCCTGGAGACCTATTCAGTCGCCCCCTCCCAGGCCTGCAGCATTTCCACCTGAAAAGGAATATTTAATCCTTTCCATTGCTGACATTGGTAACTTTGTTTATTTTGCTCTTCAAATGAAATTTCCCAACATACAGAATAGGTTAAAGTCAAAGTGCTCTGATGGAATGGGGGGGGTGGTATCTGGAGCCTGCCCTTTTTGCCACTCACCTCATTCTCTATCTGCCCCACCCTGGGACTCTAAGGAGCCCCCTTTGAAAGTGCCTGCTCTGTACCCATAATGAACTAACCATCACGTAGAAAACTTTTTCTTTAAACCTAGGCAGAGTGTCTCGGGGTGCGTCTTGGGACTCTGTTCCATAACCAGCTCCCCAGGTGACTCTGGAAGCTAGTCAGACTAGGGAACCAGACCCTACCCCACTGCTTAGCCAGAGTGGCCCTTTGGCCGTGGCCATGAGAGCAGAGGCGTGCTATTTCCTTTGGCCCACTTAGTGAGCTCCTTCTGTGAGTTGATAAAGAGTTCTGTGGGAGCAGAGTGTGTTAACAGAGGCTCTGTGCATCAGTGGTATCAGCACCACCTCCATGGGGACCTACCTGACTGCTTGCATGGCAAGCAGTTAGTACCCGGGCTTTGACTGCTTTGCAAGAGAGTTTTAAAAAGACTGTTGGCTTTGCTGCTTTAGTCAATGTAAATAATGAATTTAGCAGATAATTTGGGAATCTGAATAAGTATGTGAAAATCACCATCCAAAAAAGCCATGATTAATATTTTGGTATTTTTCATGTGTGTCTTTCTGATCCATTTTCCATGCATAGATGATATCGATATTACATGTATTTTTTTTCTTTATATAGTGATATTTTCATATTGTATAGGATGTCCTGTGGCCTGCTTCTTTCATTTAATTATATTTGGTGAACATTTCCCCATACAGTGGATAGTCTCTTACCACAAGATTTGTGATGGCTATGTAGTATTTCATTAAGTGCATGGAACATAACTTACCTAATCAGTCCCTTTTGTTCAACAATTTGATGCTTTCTAGCCATTGTCTGGTTTGCTTTGTTCTGTCTGCCATGATAAGCCATGCTGCAGTGACATCTCTGTGCCGTGCCTCGAGTATGCTTGGAGTGCCTTTCTGACTCCTCTTTCACACAGGTACATCGGCCCCAGCACCGTGTTCGGCTCCAGTGGTAAGCTTGCCAATGTGGAGCAGTGGCGATGTGTCTCTATCCTCCGGAGTCACTCAGGCGGTGAGTGGGGCTGCCTTTTGGGATGGGCAGCCCTGGCAGCTGTCTGCAGTCAGCAGCAGCACCTCCATGGCCTGGTGGACTGTTTCGGTCCTTATAGCAGCCTTGCATCTGGGTCATCCCTCCCCATCACCATCGGTCACACCCTGCCTGTCCCTCAAGGTCTGTGCAGTCACTGTCCCTCTGCCTGCCTCCAGCTGCATTCAGTGTCCCCACTCCTGCCCTCATTGGGTATATGTTTATATCTTCAATGTAGAACTCCCCACGTTCTGCCGTTTATCCTGGTGAACTGAATCACTACCTTCATCAATGGATCACTAAGTCTGTAAGCACACTTTATTTATTCCACAGAAACCAGCACACATGAAAAGGGGCCTGATGAAAAGTTTTTTACCTGACCTTGAGTATATTTGAAAAGTGTTTAATGGACTTGAAATGGAAAGGGACACATTTTACAAATTTGAACTGAAGAAGAGGAATGTCATTCAAGAGTAGTTAAAAGCCATGTGCTGTACATTCAGATGCCAGGATGCTAGAGTGACTATACCTTGGAAAGCCTGTGGTCTAGCCCAAGAATGGCCTGAAGCATTTCCCAGACAGGGAGAGCAGAAGCCAGAAAGGCCTGGTGCACATGGTGGGTCAGTAGCATTTCACCACAGCTAGATCTTTACATACAAAGTAAGGAGCAGTACAGAGTGGAGCTGGCTAAGTTCAGGGGCCAGGTCATAGAAGGTTTGTGTTCCCTGTTAATGAAGGTGGCCTTTATTGTGGAAGAGATAGGGAGCCTTTAAAAGATTTGAGGTGTGAGAGGGAGATCATTCTGATAGGTGTGTAGAAAAGGAGCTTGTTTCAGTGGTTCAGATGAAAACTGTAAGGGCCTGAACCAGGCCTGGGATAATTGGGATGGAGGGGGAGACTGACTTGGGAAATTCTTAGGACAAAGCAGGGGAGGGATGAAGGAGATTCCTAGCTGGTGTCTGCATAGCCGGTGTTGTCCTCTCTCACACTGTATGGATAGTGGGCTTATGAGGATGGACACCAATTCAGTGTGAGATGTGCTGAGTCTGGGGAGTGGAGGCAGGGAAGAATGTCACAAGATTTGGAATTGAGCCTGGAGCTCTGGGAGAAGATGGGGCAAGAGTGAGTGGTTTGGAAGGCATCAACTTACAGTATATGCTCTGCAAATACTCTACACACACTTTAAAGGTGAACAGACCCACCTCTTAGTGACCATAGATTAAGTCCACATTTTTGAAAGCTGGCAGAGTAGTATTGTATACTTGTTGATTACCATAAAAATGTGTAACTTAACCTTGCTTACTCACAGTTACTCAAAGCAGAGTCTAAGTGGACTCCTCTGGAACTTGGAGAAAGTATCCATGCAGGTGTTCAAGTGTGGGATGGGGCCTCAGTGAGGCCTTTGTTGGGTTCCCTACCCTGAGACTTGGGCTGAACTATAACTTCAACTTCTCTCCATACCCACCATCCCAGGGTTCTCCTTTATCAGGAAGTAGGGTTGCCCACTTTCAGCAGGGACATCCATTTCTTATTCAGTGGTCCTTATAGCAGTTATGGGCAGAACTCTTAAAGAAGAAAAATCAGTGAAAATGCAAAAATAAATAAATAAATAGAAATCACTGGGTCTTTGAAAGCAGTGTGTGAAAAACATATACGTTGGCATATTTAATTGGGGAGTGAGGGTAGGAAGAAAAAAACCTAGAAGAAATTAGAGGTAATGGGGCTAGAAAAACGTTTAACCTAGAGGGAAAAGTTACCACGGAGTACAACGTAATATTCATTAAACTAAAAAAAAAAAAAAAATGCTAAGGGAAGTAAAATTTTCTAGAAAATGCAAATTTTCAGAATTGATACCATAAGTTAGGAAAACTTAAAGTAGTAACTACTGAAAAAATTGGAGTCCTCATAAATGCTTCCTGATCCTAATTTATTTTTTGATTTGTTGATGCGGGTTTTTTGTTTTTTTTTTTCAAGTTTTTAAGAAAAATTATTCTGGGTTGTAGAAATATTTATTCTTTTTTTTTTTTTTTTTTTTTTTTTTTTTTAAGAATTTTTTTAGGTACTTCATTCTTCTTAAGATTTTATTTATTTGTTGGGGGGAGAGAGAGACAGAGAGAAAGCACAAGTAGGAGGAGTGGGAAGCAGAGGGAATTACAGGCTCCCTGATACAGGAAGCCTGATGCGGGACTCGATCCCAGGACCCTGAGATCACGACCTGAGTTGAAGACAGACCCCTAACAACCAAGCCACTCAGGCGCCCCTGGAAATATTTATTCTTCAAAGGAAGCTGTCACCCTGGGTTCTAAAAACCTAAAAAAAAAAAAAATAGTAAAACAAAAGCTTAGACGAATATGAAAAAAAGAAAAATCCGAAACATAATGCTTGTGAATTTGATAACTTTTGAAAACACTAATTCATTTTGACGAAATATGATTTATAATGGAAGAATTTTGTGTATTACTATAACAACATACTAGGAGGTTAAATGAGAAAAGACTCTTGGAGCGCCTGGTTGGCTCAGTTGGTAGAGCATATGACTCAGTCTCAGGATCCTGAGTTCAAGCCCCAAGTTGAACATGGAGCCTACTTTAAGAAACAAAAACAAAAACAGTCATCTAAGGAGGTTTTCTGAAAGGGATATTAGATAATTTAGCATAAATTTGTAATAAAAATATGTTTTAAATAGCCATAGGAAGCTATTTCCTTAACATGAAATGTCTTTTTCAAACCAATGACAAATATTGTAGCACGCAGCTATTAGAGCTTAAAAAGCATTGAAATTACTTGAGCTAATAATGAGTCATTGAGTTGGTCTCATGTAAGAAAACTTTAAATTATTTACCTTTCGTTAGTAATAGCCGATTAGAATATCCAGTGATACAAAGAGAACTCTTAAACAACAGGAAGAAAAATTGTAAATATTCAGGAATATTTTTACCAAGAAATGTGTGAGATCTGTAAATCTTACAACACAAACCTTTTTTGAGAGGGCTAAAATGGCCACTTCATAAGTGGAAAGATCAAAAAAAAATAAAGACAGTATTTTTTTCCCAAATTCATTTAACAAATATTTATTAAGCACCTGCCACGTTCTGGGTGCTGTTCTACCCTCAGGATGTTTACATTCTTATAAGAGAGACAGACAACTAGTCACATCAGCAACTGGAAGATAAGTGCCGAGAAGCAAAATGAGATGGGTTTTCCAGGAGGCCTCACTGAGAAGGTGACATCCAACAGGAGACCAGGTGGAGGTGAGGGGACCACTGAGTACACATCCAAAGAGCCTTCCAGGCTAAAGGAATAGCTAGGACATGGCCACTGTGAGGGGCTCTTCTCTGAGTGAAATGGGAAAACTCAGTAGGATTTTGAATAGAGGAGTGAGGAGGCCTGTGGCAGCTGCATGGACTACAGGCAGCACTGGAGAGATCACTGAGGAGGCTGCTGGCGTAATCTCAGTGGACCCGGGTCATAGCAGTGGAGGTCAGGAGGAGTGATGGTCAGATGGAGAGAGTTCCTGGTGGATGGGATATGGGGTGTGAGATAAGCAAAGGAAATCAGGACAGTTTACCAGACTGTGGTCTGGAGGGTGTCAAGAATGCAGTTGCCATTACATGATGGCAGGTGTGTAGGTGGGACAGAATATTTGCTGAGGGAAATGTTTAAGAATTGGCTTTGGGGCATGTTCAGTTTGCATTGCCTAGCAGGGATGTAATTAGCCCTGCTGCATAGGCATTTTGATATGTGAGAGTTGAGTATAGGGGACAAGTATATGTGGGACTGGAGGCCAAGGGTGGAGGCTGGGGTGATGGGGTGATTTGGAGGTGATAAGGAACCAGTCAGTGAAAAGTGGCTGAGATGGAGAGGAGGCCAATTAAGATAGAGCATTTGAAGGAGAAGCAATCCAGCAGTGCATCCAATGTTGTCTTGAGGTCAGGTGAGAACTGAGGATACTGACCATTGGACTTGATGACATGGAGACCACCCATGGCCTTGGCTAGTGCTGTTCAGGCTGTGCAATTCAGTGGAAGCCTCATAGAGGGTCCTCAAGAAAGACCCAAGGGAGGACAGAGCTAGACTGAACCAGGCTGGGTTTTGGGCACCTGTGAAAACACAGAAGAGTGGAGGGTATGATAGACTCTAAGCCAAATAGGGAGATAGCAGAAGGCCCATAGCACCTGGAAACTCTGTTGGAGTTGAGAGGGAGCCGGAAGCACCAGTTGATGGTAGGAGTATGGGAGGGTTGGCATTCAAACCAAGGAGGAATTACAGTGTGTTGTTTGGGAGAATCTCTGGGCATGACTGGGAATGAATGCCTGGGGTAGCAGAAGCCAAGGTTACTGGAGGAGGAAGCAGAGTTTAAGGATCCAGGAGCTTTGGATATTAAACAGATCATCCTCCTAGAATCACCAAGAATGATGATGAGAGTATCCGGAATGAGAGTGACCAGAAAACACTTCAAATGCAGGAGAGTTTCAGATGTATGTAGATGTGCAAAGAGAAAGAGTGGGAATGGTATGGTCTGAAGACAGAAGCTCCAAAACTGGGGTTAAGGGAGAAAATTAGTGGAAAATGTGTCCATAAGTGGCTTTTTTATGTAACTCACCAGTGACTCCAAAGGGCACTTGGAAGAGTAAGGAAGGTTACAGAAGAAATCATTCAAAGCTGCAATGATTAAAATGTCATGAGTTTGGGGGCAAAACTAACAACATTGAAGTAGACTACATGTACCTAGGACCTTGGTGTATTATTGTGAAGGAGGCACCAATTATCAGTTATGGGAAGAAAGAATTGTTCCCCACTTGTGATAGAATAACCATTATATGGTTTGTAGATGAGGAAAGAGTAAAGTAGAGCCTCCCTAAATACAGCATGTACTGAAATAAATTCCATATGTTAAAGAGAGAAACATTCTAAATAGTTAAAGCAGAAGAAAACAGAACTGAATAGTCATCAGACCGCTACCAGAGGGAATGTTTTTTAAGGTTAATAGGCAATAAAAGACATCACAAAGGAGAATCACAGACTTTACTATATCAATCTCTTACAGTATAGGAAGATAAACTGTTAGAATTTGCAGCTAATGCCTGTATTATCAATAGTCCATGGAAATTGCTAGGCAAATCACATCTCCCTTCCGGAATTCCCTCCCAGCTGACCACTTCTCGGCTCTAGGACTTAGGTACCATGGTGAAATTCTGATGTTTACATGTCTGCCCCTCTTGGCCTCTAAGCTCTTAGAGGAGGTTTTTATTCTTCATTTTTGTAGGCATTGCATTGGTGTTTGTTAGACCCGCTGCATAAAAGGCCTCCCAACAGACAGAAGATGGGAGCAAAGTAGCCCAAGAAGACAACCCTAGACAGATAGAAAAAATCTTCACTTTTATTAGTAAAGTTTTTTAACTTTATATTTTTATAAAAAATGTGCTTAATAAGTTAGAAGGGAAAATCGTAATCCTCAAGATAATAAGAGGATTTTGAAATGGACATTTCTGCTTATAAAAGTGTAAAGTCATAGAGGTTTCTGAAAAGCTGTCTACAGGGTTAAGAGAGTCCAGACTTAGGAAAGTCTTCAGGCATTCTGCCTAGAGTCCACTTTGGGCTGGCAGGCACAAGAAATAAACCAGAGTGTGGAGAATGGCGTACACCCATGTGCTCATTAGCATGAAACCTGGGACTCAGTTAATAGTTCATTAGTTGATAGTCAGTAGTTGAATCAGGTCTGTTTATGATAGTGAATACTCTCAAAGACATGGAATGTAGAACTAAACAAGAGGAGCCCTTAGGATCACATAGGCTGTGAGGATACTAAATGCAGTACACTAATGCATATGCAGTGTGAAATACAAATTGCAGTACCTTGTGGAAAAAATTCGTAAAGCTGTCCCTGAAGACTGTAAAAAATAGAAAAAAAAAAATAGAAGTTTTGAGTATTTTGCTTACACCTTTTTAAAAATCCTATGAGGAGAGGACTAGATAGCTATTAACTTGCTGCTGTGTTTCTGTTTCTTCACCTCACCAGCCATTCTTCTGTACACCTAGCACTGCACCAGGCACAGAGGTTAGAAAAATCATACCTGCACGGCGAGATGGGCCCGGTCATCGTCACCGTCACAGCTGACCTTTATCGATGCCTTGGTGTGTGCCTGGCACCGTGCTACAGCAATTTCCCACATTTAATCCTCATAATAACCCTCTGAGCATAGGGTTGTGGTTTTTTTTTTTTTTTTTTAAATCTGCATTTTATAGATAGGAAAACAGTCACAAAGAATTAACATGAGTGATTGTGTTTAGGGGTTCTCTAGGGAAGGGATATTCTGGTGGGGTCTTGGAGATGAGATCCAGTTTGTGAGGAGAAGGGCCTGAAGATGGCCTCCCACTTATTGGGCAGCTATTGTACTCTGGCTCTGTGCTAGCCATTATGCCAGGTGCAGTGCCTGTAGAGCTCAAAGGGCTCTCAGAAAGGCCCAGTTGGGATCAGAGAAGCAAGCTTAGCGAGCCTGAGGCCACAGTCCCAGCAGGTGTCAGAGCCAGAGTTCTTATACGTGGCCCCAAGTTGTCAGCCATGTCCTCAGTTATCTCCTTTGTGAGGGGTGAGGGAGGTCACTCAGATGCCTCAAATGTCATGACCAGTTCATAAACCTTAGTGGGGAAGTTTTACAGACTGGTTTTTAAGAAGGAGTTTAGTTATGATGATTGCAAGTCAAGTTTCCTCAAACATGAGAGGCTAGGGGCTGCCGGCCAACCTGGCAGACAGGTGTTGCCGAGTGCCCCCCTCGCTGAGTCTGCACATCACATAAGAGGCTCACCGCCAGCCCTCTGTCTTCCAGATGTGATGGATGTAGCATGGTCTCCCCATGACGCGTGGCTGGCCTCATGCAGCGTGGATAACACTGTCGTCATCTGGAATGCTGTGAAGTTCCCAGGTCTGGACCTCTGACTGGGTGGCAGCATAAATGGGCTGATCATCTGGAGCAGGGTGGGCTCTCTGTCTCCTAAGGCTGGCAGTGACAAGTATGTTGCAGTGAATGGGGATTGATGCATCTCGTCAGCAACTCCGTTCTTTTTCTCTTCATCAGTGACATTTGTTTAAGGTTTTAAAAGAGGTTTATGTTAAAGAAAAATAGTAACTGAGGGCTAGCGTGGATGTGCCACAGATCACGAGGGTGATAGGGTGGCGTTGCATGTGCTTGGTACCTGGCATTCCCCACTACACACATGCTCTTGAGGGCATGCCTCCCTACCCTCCCCACCCCACTGGGCTCTGGCCTCCACTCAGTTGCCATCTCCTCTCTGAAGCTCTTAAACAGAGATAGGCTAACAAATCCAGTTTTGCAAAAGATTGGTATTTCTTATTAATGTGTGTAAAGTCAAAACAGATGGCATAACCTAGCATATCACTGTAGTTGATAACTAGTAAGATACTTTTATTCCTCTTTGGTATCTAGAATATGTTTTGTTCATGGGCTAAAAAGCATCCTCCATGAACTTGTAAGTCATTTTCTCTATAAGCCACCAAGATGTGGGCAGGATGGGGGAAGGGCATTTTCATTGTGGTCACAGAGGGCCAGATTGAGAGTTGGGGTGGCATTTAGATTACAGATCTCTAGGACATGCTATCTCATACCCCTTTGTCCTTTGTGATGACTTACAAAGAACTTTCACCACAGTGCTCCATCCCCTGAGCTGTTAGGCCTGCTTTTAGCTGCCAGGAAGGTTCAAATCACAAATATTGATGTTAAAGCACAGGTGGGCATGGCCTCCAGATGGAGAAACCACTGGTAGAGCTGCCAACCACAGACAAGTCAAAGGGGCAGAATTTGACTCTGGCCAAACCTGGATCCCTGCTTGCCTGCCCTTTAGGGGGCTTATGCAGGCTCAGTATTAACTGTGGCTAAAGGGAAATCATAATGCTTGCTCCTGGGTGTAGTCCTTCTTTCAAGTTGCGTTTGGCTTGATAGGGATCAGATTAGGGGCCTCTTTGCTTGTGCCCAGGGATGGGAGCTGGCCAAGGTGGACTCCTGAGATCCCTTCTCTTGGCTAGCCATTCCATAGCCCATGGATTGCAGCTCATGTTTCTATATAGACTCATCATTTTCCCTTAGCTAATGCTTTCCCAATCTCCTCTTTACCTCCACAGAAATTCTAGCTACGCTGAGAGGCCATTCTGGCTTGGTAAAGGGGTTGACTTGGGATCCTGTTGGTAAATACATTGCCTCTCAAGCTGATGACCGTAGCCTAAAGGTGTGGAGAACGCTGGACTGGCAGTTGGAGACCAGCATCACCAAGCCTTTTGATGAGGTAAGAAGACATCTCAGGGAGTTTGGTCCAGCAGCCTCCCTGGCCTCCATGCACAGACGAGAAGCTGGCTGGGGTCCATACATTGTGATTGAACCAACAAAGTTCTCTGGGGTGGGCACTTGGCCCAAAGAGTCAGATGATGAAAATCTTTCACTTCTCAGACAGTATGAAATGTCCAACTTTGAAGTGAGAAAAAGCTGAAGAGAACTTTAGTGATGCCTCCATAGCATTGTGCAACACAGGTAGAGGAGGCCTTCTCTTTTATTTCTTCCTGACTGTGCTGTGGCTTTACTCACTGACTTGTACTCTGCAGGCCAGCCCACTTCTCTCTCGGGTAGTGAAGCAGTGCCTCATGCAGAATGTCTGGATGTCAGACTGCAGTGACTTGGGTAGTATTTTCCTACCTTTTATTTGAGTTCTTGTTTCATGTGGAATCAGAGTTCAGGGTCTCCCTTATTTGTTAGATATTTCTTAAGTGCCTGCTATAAGAAGGGTAGTACTGGATAAAGGAAATGAAAGTGGACTGAGATAGAGTCTCTCCCTTGAAGCTTAGAACCTGGTGGGAAAGATAGACTTTCACATTCATTGTGAGTATGTTGATGGAGTTGTCCAGAATGCACAGGAACAGCCAAGGAGTACTGATTGCATCAGAGGAAGGGCTATGAGCAAAGTTTTGCAGGAGGTCTAGACATTTGCCCATAAGTTAAGGCTGGCTGCAGAAGGAAAGTGGAAATCATGAATGCAGTTTTCCCCAAACCAGCAGTACCACATGAGCACTGGTATTAACCCTGCTGAGTCCTACCCTCCTTAGGAGTACGTGCCCTCCATGTCAGAGGACGTGGGCCCTAATGCCTTCTTGAGCTCCTCCTCAGGGATCCGGCAACCAGGCAGCAGTATCCCACTAGCAGGGTTCCTGGGGCAGCTATGGAGATGGACAGGAATGTTTGGAATCCCAGTTGGGAGCTGGTGGGACTCCTTAGCCTCAGGTGGGCCTGCATGGGCTTGAGGCAGCTGTGTCACTGTACTCAAGGCCATGCATCATCCTACCCTCCTCTAGGGTTGTGAGGCCAAGATCATAATTCCTAAGTCATTCAGGCTGCCCTGGACTGACCTTGAGCTTTAGAAGGCTGTTTTCTGGCCCATATCATCTCACTTTGCAGGAATAATAATATGGAGGGATGCCTTGCTTCAGGCCTAGTCCAGATCAGGGGAACAATATCTTTCTGCTATGGATTTAATGGTTTATATGGGCTTTACAAAGCTCTTCTCATTTGCTAGTTAGTAGCACCACCAGTCTTCAGCTGAGGCAGGCTGGAGAAAGCATGTAGCGGCTCATGGTCACTGAATGCATCACAGAGACAGGGTCCTGAAGGTCCACAGAGCTCTTTCTCCACTGAAGTGAATGCTCAGCAGATCTCATGTGGTAAGGTTAACATGCTAGGCAGAAGAAAGAGGTCAGTGGCCAGACAGATTTGGCCCAAACAGAACTGACAGAAGAAGTGGCTATTGATCGTCTAGATGCCACTATGTTGTGCTTAGCTCCCAGAGGGGAGTATAGGGTGCTGCAGCTCCCAGTCTCACCTAACAGCCTTTTTTGTCAAACACCTAGAGGGACTGGAGCGTTAGAGCTGTTAGCATAGCCAAAAGCTGGTGTACATGCTCTGCCATCATACATTTATAAATCAGAATTCGACTCTATTCTTGAGGACAGAGTTTTGGTCACACAGTTGGTCTTGAGCTCCTTCCAAATGCACATGTTTCTTTCAGTGTGGAGGGACAACCCATGTGTTGCGGCTCAGCTGGTCACCTGATGGGCACTACCTGGTGTCTGCCCACGCCATGAACAATTCTGGCCCCACTGCCCAGATCATTGAACGAGAGGGCTGGAAGACCAACATGGACTTTGTCGGGCACCGGAAAGCTGTGACTGTTGTGGTGAGTGTACTTAGCCTCCACCTGGGTTCTGTCTTGCTCCGAGGCTGGGTCACATGTGGGGCTTAGGTGGTGGGCTTTGAGAGTCAGCACATGCCACATTTTTGTTTCATTTTGATTACTTATGTTTCATAATTTTTAAACACATTTTACAAAACAGAATACATACTCACATATTTTAATGAGTTTCACCAAAATCAGTCTTTGATTGGGAACATTGTAGCTCCACACTAGCCTTTTTCCATATTTGGGTCAGGTCCTGTGTACTCAAGCATGGTGGTCCTGACAAGTGCTCCAGTAGCATGTGCCTGCTAAGCATGTGTGCCTATACCCCAGCCATGGCCAGGTGTGGCTGTGAGGCCATGCTGTGGATCACCTGAGTCTGGGGCTGCCCTGCCCAATCTTGATATGGAGGATGAAGGGTATTGGAAGATACGGGCTACTTTTAGTGACGGTTTTCTCAGCACTGGGCAACCAAAACAAAGTAAATAGGTTGGTGGACTAGGGTTGACAAAAGTGAAGGATCAGGGGCGCCTGGGTGGCTCAATGGGTTTAAGCCTCTGCCTTCGGCTCAGGCCATGATCCCAGGGTCTTGGGATTGAGCCCGGAATCAGGCTCTCTGCTCAGGAGGGAGCCTGCTACTCCCCGTTCCGTCTCTCTGCCTGCCTGTCTGCCTACTTATGATCTTTGTCTGTCAAATAAATAAGAATAAAAATATTAAAAAAAAAAAAAAAAAAGTAAAGGATCAGGGGCACCTGTGGCTCTGTCGTTAAGTGTCTGCCTTTGGCTCAGGTCATGACCCCAGGGTCCTAGGATCGATCCCCACATCGGGCTCCCTGCTCAGCAGGAAGCCTGCTTCTTCCTCTCCCACTCCCCCTGCTTGTGTTCCCTCTCTCGCTGTGTCTCTCTGTCAAATAAATAAATAAAATCTTTTAAAAAAAGAAAAGAAAAGATGAAGAATCAGCCAGGACCCTGATCTCAGTTTTGTGTTACTTAAAATGGGCTAATCTTTCCAATTGTTTAAATTAATAATAAATATTATAGTGGTGCATGGGTGGTTCAGTCAGTTAAGCATCTAACTTGTGATTTCAGTTCAAGTCATGATCTCATGGGTTGTGGGATCAAGCCCATCATTAGGCTCTGTGATCAATGGGAAGTCTGCTGGAGATTCTCTCCCTCTCCCCCTGCCCCTTCCCCCTACACACTGGCTCACTCTTTTTTTTTCTCTCTCAAATAAATAAATTTTTAATAATAATAAATATTATATGTTGTGACTTAGAATATATGTTTTATACTAATAAAATACTGCTGCTTTAATTTTTTTTGTATTGGAACCCATGTAGGACTTTGTTTGAGCCCAGGTCCTTGTTATGAAAATGTTTGAAAATCACTGCTTCAGCATAGTACTATGCTTCCGCATGACTGTCAGGTGGTCCTCATAGGCACTGTAAGAGTGGCTCTGTGAGATCATGGTATTGATGCCTCTCAGTCAACTCAGGGTAAGACTCAAGACCATGGTACACACCTCCAGGTTCTATATTGTCTGGTCTTTATGCCTACCCTCTGGAATTAGAACCCGTATGGGCCAGGCCAGCTGATACCAGGCTTCAGGGAGCCACCCTTCTCCTCAGTTGTCCTGGCTTGGGGTCTCCAGTTCTGAGTCTAGAGTTCTTATCCCTTTCAGTCCAGGAATGTGGCAGGAGCTCTTAGTGTACTTGCCAAAAGCAGCACCCAGGTTACACTGAGGATAGCCCCCGGTACAGACTTTAGCATGACTTAGCTGTCATCCCTGGCCAAGTAAGGTTATCCAGGGTTAATCAGTATCTGCTAGATAGTTTTGACTAAGCATCACCTATAGTGAAGGGAGAGGATTAATGGGGTAGATATCTGACAATCCCACCGACCTCTGTCAAGACTTTGTACCGAAAGCCAGGTCCTGGAGCTGGCCTTTCTCAGGCCAGAAGGAATTCACAGAGCCAATTTCAGTAGCTCCCATGCCATCAACCTGGCTACAGGCCCAGAAATGGAGATTTGGTGGAGCCAGCTTCAAATCCTTGTCCCACCACTTACTTATTGGGTAACTTGGCCCACATTTCCTGGCCTCCCTAAAACTCCATTTCAACCTCAGCAAAATGCCTTCTGGGTAGTGATGAAGATGAAGTAAAGCATGCTGAGTGCCTGGGGCTGGGAGAATGTCATTGTGGGTTTCCCGCAGACAGGATGGTATTGTGGTATATTTCTGAACCTGGCATGGGGTGTATGCTTGATGCTTAATTACTTTAACATTTGTTATTTGGCTTTAGAAATTCAACCCAAAAATCTTCAAAAAGAAGCAGAAGAACGGGAGTTCTGCAAAGCCCAGCTGCCCGTATTGCTGCTGTGCTGTTGGCAGCAAGGACCGTTCTCTCTCCGTCTGGGTGAGCCCCGACTCCCTCCCCCCAACCCCCCAACCCTCGCCTAAGAGCTTTTGTGGCTCTTACAGGGAGAATGAGAAGGGCCTGTTGAAGGAGGTGGAGCCCCGAGGCCTGGAAGAGTCACTTTTAGTGGTGCTCAGTATGTGCTTCCACCCTACACCTGGGATCAGGCCTCCTGGTTACCCCAAGAAGAAGGGAGGACTAAAGACTAGGCTTGGGCCCAGGTAGAAAAGGTTACCCAGAGCCCCAGTCTGAGCAACTCCGTGTCCAGACTCTGGGATACGCTCAGTTGGTATGTTGTGTTTGCTTCCTTTTGGAAAACCTTTCTGTCTATATATAAAACTTAAAGCCAAATAAATAAATAACTAAAATTTAAAAAATAACCTACAGCAAAAGTATTCACCTAAAGTATATACCTCAGTGTGTTGTCATACACGTATGACATACATATATACAGTCTAACCACGAACCTGTAACCCCTCATCCCTGCCCCCACTTGCCCCCAGTCAAGACCCCACTTCCCAACCCCCTTTGGCCAAGGCAACCACTCCAGTGATGTCTGCACATCAACGAGTTGTGTAGTTGTATTGCTTTCACTTGATTTAATGTTGTTGAGATTTGTGTTTGTTGTTGGATTTAGCAATCAATAGTTTGTTCCTAACTGATTTCCCCATAAGCAGAATGGACTTATAGTTGTGGAGCTGAAGGTTGTCCTCAGGCTGCCTTTATTACAGTTGTTTGTCACACAGAAATGGATTTCTGTGTACCCTGTGGCTCTTTTTCACATGACATTCTTATCGACGTTCTTATTCACATGACATTTCAGAACCTGAACCTTAGTGCTATCAGAGGCACTTCCAGGCATGTTCTTCCTGGGGTCCTGCTGGCCTGCTTTGACCAAAACATTCCTGATCCCATTTTCTTGGAATGCTAAGGTCAGGTGTTCACATGGGTTCCAGATTTCTGAGTGGTCTGTAGGCACATTTTTGAGAGAAGAGACAGGGCTATTTTTTTTCTGAAAATGGAATTAGGGGAGGGGCAAGATTCTTCTTGTGGATTCCAGGTAGCTCAGATTTCCTCTCCTCAGGACTAGGGTAGCTGTAGCAGCTCTTCCCCCACAAAAGCAGCACCTGATGGGAGCCATGTGGAAGGTGCATGGGAGCCATGCAGAAGAAGCCTACCACTCTGTGGCCCCTAGACCTGTCAGCAGGGTGGTCAGACATTAGCATGTGAGCTGTAGGGATGTGGAGATGACACACAGCCCAGCCTTTGAGTGACTAGATACAAGTATGCATGTGGTGAATGTTGTGCAGTCATCAAAGAGAGGTTTTTATGGTGTTTGATGACATACTAATTATGTATTAAATGAAAAGCAAGCACAGTCATCTGCCAAAGAATAAAATATTTGCACAAGATAGACCAGGAGAAAATAACTCAAGTGTTATAGTGGTTAACTGTGGGTCTGGATTCAAGGCAACTTAAACTGTTTTGGTGTTGGTGGACTATCCGCACACAGTTTTTAGAATGAGCCCATGTGATGTATGTAGCCAGTTACAGTGAGCTTTGCATTAATACATACCAAACTCCTTGGGCTGAGATGTCCTGGCTTTTCTCCGAGGCTCTTTTCCTCTCCTGGGTGCTACTTTTGCTGCCTCATTTTCAGCCCAGGCCTTGACATCTACCCCTGCTTGTAGACCTCTGCACAGGTCATGGCCTTTTTAGAACCACCTTCTCCATTCTTAGTTGTCTATGTATAAATCCATCTCCCCTGGCAGACCACAGTGAGCCCTTCAGACAGGGGCCATACTGAAATGTCTGTTTTGGCAAGTTTTGGGTTCCATGGCTTGGGATCTTGCTGGTCGCTGTTTGAATAGAGTCCAGTATGCCCTGTATGTCAACAAAAACTCAGACCAAGGCTTCTAGGACTATTGATGAGCTGAGTGGACAGAAAGCAGTGTTCATTCATTTCATTAACCTCTCCTCCTCCTTTTTTTCTAGCTCACATGTCTGAAACGGCCTTTGGTTGTCATCCATGAACTATTTGACAAATCCATCATGGATATTTCCTGGTAAGATAGATTCTTTTTAAAATGCACAGGCTAGGAAAAGAGAAGCCATATGTTGGAACATGAGGCTTCTGGATGTGATTAGGGTCAGGTAGCCAGGGACTCTCCCCACCCCTCAACCCTCCAAGGTGTGGGAGCCGGACCAGACCCCTGGGGTGCTGTTTGCATATGATTCAGAAAAGGGCAACCTGCCCCTGCCATTGGGAGAATGTCTACTGCTGTGCTCCTTGCTTTGTTGGCATTTGCCTATAGAAAATACTTCTTAGGCAAACTGGTATTTGGAAAACAGAGAGTGCTATGATTCTGGTTTTGCTTCACTTTGTCATTGCATGAACCAGATTAGCACAAATGTGGAGACACATTTTTTGCTTTTCAACGACCTCATCTAGATACATACTTAATGTTTTTTTTTAAGTGATTTCAAAAACAAAAATGAAATTCTTACAAAAGAAGAAGTATACTTTGCACATATGCTTAGAATTAGAACTAAAAGATACCAGAACCTGCTAGGGCGTGATTGTCTTTCCTGTCCTCGCCCTACCAGGGAATGCCACAGAAGGTAATGAAGGGTTTCTGGCATCTGCATAAAGTCCTGCATGTCATCCTCCCGGTCCACCCTTGGGGGTGTCGGTAAGCCCCATAGGCACTTGCTCTCCAGGCTGCTAATGGCCATCTCTTTCAGGACTCTGAACGGGCTGGGCATCTTGGTGTGCTCCATGGACGGCTCTGTGGCATTCTTAGATTTCTCCCAGGATGAGCTTGGAGACCCCTTGAGTGAGGAGGAGAAGGTAAGAGAACATTATACCTTCAGCTAGTGGCCTGAGTGCTGCACTTGCTCTCGGGCCATGGAAATAGCTCTGAGAGGCCCCTTCAGTTGGACCCTCCTTTTAGGATATACACAGACACATTGTTTCTTAAAATATTGTTGGGTATTTGTCTTTTATAGTTCATAATGCTTATCTTCTTTACAGAATAGATTAAACATGAGACTCTTATTCATGTCAGAAATCAGTTCTAGAACTAAGAATAAGTTGGCATTTTTTCTTGAGCTTATAATTAGCTCCACACTGAAAAGTTTTCACCCTGGGAGATAGCAGGAGTGACACCCAAGGGTGCCTGCTCATGTCACTTTCCCCGTTGTCTTATAGACACCTAGTTGCCAAGGAGTATCAACTATAACAGTAATATTAGTCATTTCTTAGCACTTACTGCATTCCAGACTCTGGGCCATGCATTTTGCATGTATTATTTTGTATGAATTATACAAAAACCTTCAAGGAAGGGCTCATTTTATCAATGAGGTAACTAAGCCTTAGAAAATAGTTTGGCTCTTTGCAGAGACCACACATGATCCTAAGATTTGAGAACAGAACCGTAACTCATGCCCATAGGCCTTCTTCCCTCTGTGCTTTGCCCAGGACAGGGAGGCCAATGCGCTCTTTAGGGACTTTGGGACAGGCCCTGCTTAATGGACCGTAGATTTAGAAAACAGACATTTTTATAGATGGATCTTTGATGACACTTAGTGAAATGTATTCGTTTGTCTGAAAGAAGCCTTATAAAAGCCCAAAGCAGATGGGTGGCTCTCCCCTTCAAAGTTCAATTACTGGTATAGGCTCCCTCATAAGCTACTATGTGGACCTCCCACTATGATGTAAACCCTTTGGGGGTAGAACTAAAAGATACAAAAAAAAGACATACCTAAAATGGTATTTGACCACTGCCCAGGACCCTTTCCAGTCTAAGAATCAGGAGACCTAACATGCCGCTCACCGACTGGTATGCACTAGCCACCACTTTGCTGCCCACAACTAGTCTATTGCACTTCTCTCTGCTTCCCCTAGAGCCGCATTCACCAGTCCACGTATGGCAAGAGCTTGGCCATCATGACTGAGGCCCAGCTCTCCACAGCCGTCATTGAGAACCCAGAGATGCTCAAATACCAACGCAGGCAGCAGCAACAGCAGCTGGACCAGAAGAGTGCCTCGGCCAGAGAGACGAGCTCAGCTGCCTCAGTTGCTGGTGTCGTCAACGGGGAAAGTCTGGAAGACATTAGGAAGGTGGGGTCTCAGCCCCATAGCACTGATGACGTGGGTCCGTGGGTCCAGACCCGGGGACAGGGGAAGAGGCGCATGCAGTCCATTGAACAGAGCACAGATGCAGGTGGTGGGGAAGCAAGTGTATGCTGTGCCTAGAACAGGACCTAGGGGTTAGCCAGCTTGGGGCTACTTAGCCCTATTGCCATCAGCTCCATGAGGTAGTAATGAAGCCTAAGGCACTTTGTCAAAAGCTTCTTTGTCCCAAGGAGCTCTAAAGGAGGTCATCTCTTGCTGGAACTGACAAAACCTCACTTTTAGCTTTCTAGGAAATTCTCAATCATGAGAACGGTAGGTTTCAGGTTCTGTCATGAGGAGATGTCTTTGGTTTCCCCCCTTCTTTCTCTGGAAGCCCATGTCTCACTGTGGAGTGGGGGTGAACATGGGGCAGGAACAGAGCAGGAAATGTCGGGATCCCTTGGGGAGCTTAAACCATCTTCATGAGCTTGTGCAGGGTAACAAACCTCCCTAGGTAGTTGAGACACAATGTGTGACTGGGAACCTTTGATTTTATGAGCCTTCAGTGGAAGAAATGACTCTGATGAGAGAAGATCTGCAGATCACAGCTTAGAGACAAGAGTGGCTTACAGATGCAGGTTTCCTTCATCCCTTCAGTGAGCCCCATGGCTGCTGGGCTGAAGGGGCCTGCTCACTGCCCAGAAAGCCTGGCCAGCCTGCAGTGCTGGTGACGGAGAGCAAAGTGTTGCAGCCAGTTCAACTGGGAGCTTTTCTATCCTTGCTGATTTACTGTGCAGGAAGTTGAACACACACCTGACAAAAATGCTTGGTTTTTGATTCAGCAGCTTAGTTTAGTTGAACCAGAAAGGCCATAGAAAGAGAAGTTAAAATTCATTTCCTTGGAAGCCTTATTTTTTGATACGTGGAGATACTTAGCAGAAACTTTTCTATTCATATGTCACTCTCCTTTGCCAGAATCTTTTGAAGAAACAAGTTGAGACTCGGACAGCAGATGGTCGCAGAAGAATCACGCCTCTCTGCATAGCACAGCTGGACACCGGGTACTTGTTCACTCACCGAGCTTTCTGTGGCCTTATCTGGGGAGGTCTTCCTCTCTACTTTCAGCAGTTAACACTTTCATAATCAGGGTCTTCACGGGCTCTTGGTCCAGTCTGGAAATGGGGGAGTTGAGCCCAGCTTCCCACCAGCCTCAAAGCCCTGTGCTTCCTCCAGAGCCCTTAGGCACATTTGACTCATCAGAAGGTGGGCAGGGAGGAGCCCGTGATAAGTCAGAGGGCAAAGGCGCCTTTGAAGGGCCAGTGTGTCCATATGGGCAGCTCTGCCTCGTTGGTGGGGCATTGAAGACACCAGGGAGAGAAGTCGGACTGATTTTTTTCTGTTTCATTTTTCCCTTTTATAGCCTTCTGTATACACTCTGTTGAATAGTAAAAACCCAAAGAAGGACATAAACATTACCCGTAATCCAGTTTCTGAGATATAATCATGTTAACATTTTGGCATCTGTATCTCTGGTCTTCTTTTCCCCACTTGTTCCTGTATCTTGACCTTGCATCCTTTTTAATAAATAGTCCTCTGAAGCATTGGCTTGCTGATTGTCCAGGTTCCCAGGCTGTGAATGCACCATGATTTACTTGACCAGCCCCTTAACTGTGGACTTACAGTTTATGTCCAGTGTTTTGTGATTATAAATGAATCTTTGAGCACACCTGTGACTGTCACCTCAGGATACTTCCCAGAAGTGGAATTGCTGGACAGAGAATAGGGCTCTAAGGCACATTTCCCTGGAGGGGGCAAAGAAGGGAGAAGTGGACCCAGTCACCATTTGCTGTTGTCTCAACATCTGTAGTCAGGCTTGCTTTTATATTGGTCATTCTCCCCAAAACAATGTATATTGATTGAAAGGATAATAAGGTCCTGCATGAAAGAAATAGACCCCCACTGTTAAGGTGATTCATTCTGGTTTTCTATTCAACCAGTCTGCTCAGGACATCACATATATACTAGTCCTCTGCACTTTGCAGTTGTTCGTCTGTGAGGTGTCCTAGATCTTCTTTGAAGTCTGAAAAGACCTTCAGTCATATGGTATGCTGATATGACTTCCTCATGTTAAGGGTGTGCAGGTTCTGAGGCCCTGGAGAGCAGAGACCTGACCAGATAGAGCCAGTACCAGGTCTCCTGACTCCTCCCAGAGAGTAGTTTTCCTTTGATCAAGCCTTTTTCCATTGTTAACCTACTAGTGGGTAATGCCATATGCTTACTTTTTATTAGAACAAAATCAGACAGGTATGTGACTATGCCTTGAACACTGAAGGGTTTGTGGGAGTGAAGGTCCTGGAGGTGGTGGTGATGGTGGCACTTTTCTTCTATGGATCCTTTCAGGCCTTACTTGATGAGGAGACAAAGGTGGTAGGTGGCTTTCTATCTGTGCTACAGGGTGTATATTTCTGACACCAGAACTTGATTCTTTTGGTTTTGAAGGCTTTGTTGCCCTCTTGATTCCCAACAGAATAGGTAATGATTAGCTTAGCTAATCAAGCCAGAAAAGTATTTTAAATGGAAATAATCACAGATAAAGAATGAATCAAAAGTTTGAAAGACTTCTTTACTGAATTCTATGCAAATAAGTTTGAGAATAGATGATTTTGAGGAAATAAAATTATAAAAACAATAAAATCTATACAGCTAAATTATTATAGAAGAAATAAAGGATGCTGTCACAGAGCTAACGTACCAAAAGCCACCAGGTATCACAGGGAAATTCTAATAAAGTTTTCATTCTAATCATTCTAATGATTAGAGGGACAGATCATTGTAATACTCTTAAAAATACTCCAGTGCACAGAAAAAGGAAAACTTCCCAAACCTTTTTTGAAATGAACATAATATTTACATCAAAAACATGACAAAGATAGAACATAATAAATGCCTGATCAATCTCATTTCTGAATGTCAGTTCAAAAATGCTAAAGAAAATAGTAACAGAAACTTACAGTGTATTACATTGCTAATACAATATGACATGGTAAGGTTTATATTTCAGGGAAGCAAGGCAGTTCAAATTTTGGGAAACTTAATTTGATTCTATATGTCAAAAGATCGAAGGAAATACGTGATCATCTCCACAAATGCATAGGAGACATTTTTACTAATGTTCTGATTTAAAATTTAGTTAAGTATGAATAGATGGATATTTCCTTAATTTGATTAAAAACTACCTTATTTTAAAGTAAATTCAGAAACTAAACAAATAAGTGTCCTTTCTTGTTGACTATACTTTAACATTGTTCTGGAGGTCCTAGCTCATACTGTCATCAGGAGAAAATAAATTGAAGAGAAGGTGGTAAAATGTGTCATTATTTAAAGACGGTCTGATGCACAAAAGAGGCAACTGGGAAAACTGTCATAGATAGTACAATAGGACAAAAAAATGACTGGATGCAACCGATGAAGAAGATCTATACCTTTAGAAGATATAAAGGGAGAAATCACTTTCACAAATGCAGTACCTAGAATGTAGCAAGAAATGTAGCTCTTTATGAAGAAAAAAATTCAATACTGAGAGAACTAAAAGAAAATTCAAAGAAATAACTGAAAATGCATACCATTTATTCTGTAGGATAACTCAACATCATAAGATGATCTCTCTCAACATAAGCCCATACAAATAACTAACAGCAGTTTTCAGAATTAGGCTGATTCTAAATTAATGGAAAAATATGGTGAAGACTGGCTCCACCAGAAATTAAAACTTATGAACTATAATAAAATAGATACTAACACATGACTAGAGCAGTGAAATACAATGGAAAACCCACAAGTAAGCCCAAATATTTACGGGAATTTTAAAGGTAGCATTTTGCATCAGTGATGAAGCATCAGGTAATCTAATAAATGAGAGGACTACCTACCCTCTAGAAACAACCTCCCTACCTCACAACTTAAAATTAGATACTTTCTGAACAGCTCATAGATTTTTTTTTTAATATTTAGCTTTTTTGTTGTTTAAAATTTTTAGAAGATTCCCTAAGAGAATATTTTTAGGATCTCAGAGATTTAAAAAAAAAAAAAAAGACATTTTTTTAAATGACATAAAATTTAGATCACACAAAAATAACATTTTGGGGGCAAGGAAAATTGCACCATAAAAAGTCAAAACACAGCATCTTGGGAACACCTGGCTGGCTAAGTCAGAAGACCACACAGCTCTTAATCTAGGGATTGTGAGCCAAGCTCCACAATGGTTGTAGAGATTATTTACAAATAAAATCTTTTTAAAAATCCTAGGGAAAATACTAATTCTTCATATAAGGAATATTTTAGTTCTATAAATAGGTCTTATAATCAATAATAAAGACCAGTACCAGATAGAACAATATACAAAGGATATAAACAGATCACCAAAAAAGGAAATCAGATGCTTCTATATTTAAAAATTCCAATCTCACATCAAAATAATTGCAAATTAAAATGATAGTAAGTTACTGTTTTTTACCAGATTGTCAAGTATCAAAAAATTTGGCAAGACTGTTGGTGAGGGTTTGGGGAAATAAGCACTCTCGTGCGCAGCTGGAATTTAAACCTCCATGGAAGGCACTTTAGAACTATTAATCAGAACTCATTAGTGAACATTCCATCTGCTGCTGCAATTCCACTTCTAGGAATTTATCCTATGTAATATGTGAAACAACTAGTGCAAGGATGATTATGATAGGGAGCAACTTTGAGCAGCTACTATGTGTTCTAAGTATGTGCTACACTGACCACAGTCCTGAAGTCATGGGGAGGGGCCTGTCACTTTCCGTTTTGCAGATAGGAACCTGAAGCACAGAGTGGTTGAAGTGCCTAAGATCCCAGAGCTTCTATATGGCAAAGGAATGAGAACTGGCTGGATCGGCCCAGGGCCCTTAGCCTTAGCACTGCAGTGTCTTGCCTCCTGTTACAGCAGTGTCTGTTACAGGAAAAGCTGGGAGAAAGCCCTGGCATTCTTCATTAGAGGCTGGTTAGGTAAATTATGGTATATCCATACAGCCCATAATGAAAGGGAGTTTTGCTCTGTATGCTGCATTTCCTGAGTTCTGAGACACATGTTTGCACATTTTACTATCTCTGAAATCAGGGTACATTTTATAATCAGTGGCATCTAACAATTACATTTGGTAGTAATTTTTTCTTTATTAGTGGTACATAAAGTACCAGTTCATGTTAGCTTCAATTACACATAGTGTAAGACGTAAGTCTAGTTTTCTTTTTACTTTTCTGTAATTTTGCACATTTTCTTCCACAAAAATACTTCATCTGTGGACCCAGAAAAAAATTACTTCAAACACAGAAAGTACTTGATGTGGTGTCTGATTTCCCAGGCTGATTTTTGTTCTTGACAACAGGGACTTCTCCACGGCATTCTTTAACAGCATCCCACTCTCAGGCTCCCTGGCGGGCACCATGCTCTCCTCTCATAGCAATCCACAGCTACTGCCACTGGATTCCAGTACCCCCAACTCCTTTGGCGCCTCGAAGCCCTCCACAGAGCCTGTGGCTACAACTGGCGCCAGGCCGGCTGGTGATACTGTCAGTAAGGACAGGTGAGTGGGCATGCCAAGGTTTGCTTCTGTCTCTGGGGAAAGTTCAGATTTGGACACAGTTTCACTGACACTTCATGGCTCCTTCAATAAAAAAAGAAAGAGATGCTTGATTTTTGTTTGTTTGTTTGTTTATAAGGGCCTGCTTGGGAGGGAGACCTTGTTCAGGTGAGTCTCTGATGCACAGGGCCATAAGGACTTTACCTCCTGGGACAAGATGGAGTCCCAAGATGTGTTCCTGAGGGTGGGACCTGGCCAGGGACAGATCACCTGCCTCAGAGTCAGCCCCAGCTGTCAGCAGTTCTACACTGGAAGTGGCTTAGGTCATTGCACAGTCAGGAGCATTGCCACACCAGTCATCTCAGAAAGGGTATCTGGGGAAGGACAGCTCCAGATCTGTAAGACATTTTTAACAGTTGGCCCTACAGATCTTGGGTAAGGAGGGGGGCTCCCAGATACCAGCCAGGTGCCTGGTGCGGGATCCAGGCAGGTGGATGTGGTCAATAGGAGGCCCAATGGCTTTGGGACTCAGCTTATGTGACCTGCTTGGGCATGGGGGAAAACCTGCAGGCTCAAGCCTGGGCCCCTCCTGTGGAGAACACAAGGGCTATGGGGTGTGCACTTGGACGAGTGTATGAAGAATGCATAATTGCCAAGGTAAGATGAGAGGGGCCACCCAGGCCACAGTCTTTGGCTGAGGTTGAAGGGCAGGTATAGACAGTGGCTTTAGGATGCTGGTGGGGACTTCTCTCAGACCATTTGTTGAAGCAGGAAAAGCTGGTGGGTTTGGATTTGGTTTGGGGTGGAGGTGCTATATTCAGGTTGTGGAGATAAGGCTGTATGGTGAGAAAAAAAGGTTATAAGAGCCACTTTCTAGGCCTCATACTACCCCCAGAAGCTGTCAACATGCAGTGGGGAAATATGAGTACATTTGCTCATAACCTTCTCAGATAGACAGACTTCCAGATTTTAACACATGAAACTATTGAAGAAATAGTCAGTAGTATTAGATTACATCTTGAAGTTGGGTCTATGTAACTTTGATATTCATGCCCCTGTTAGTTGGCTCCAAGTAACACAAATCTAGGACTCCCAGATATTTGATGAATTGTGCTTGACATGTTCCCCTTTTTACCCCTCGACCCCCAGTGTGAATGCTACCTCTACTCCTGCTGTATCATCACCCTCCATGTTAACAACCCCGTCCAAGATTGAACCCATGAAAGCATTTGACTCCCGATTCACGGAGCGGTCCAAAGCCACGCCAGGTGCTCCTTCCTTGACCAGTGTGACTCCAACAGCCGTGGAAAGGTAGGTGGTGGCTGTGTGGGGCCTCAAGAGACCTGGGAAGGAAGAGAAAGGAGCATCTTCTTTTAGTGGGAAAATGGTTGCAGGGAGCCATGGGGACACAGAACAGGCATAAAGGACAATGAAGACAATGACACCAGGGCTGGTCGGTGCAGAGATTATGCTGATGATAAGGTTGTCATTTGAATAGAGCCCAAAGTTTGCCTAAAGTGGAGCAGGAGATTGGCTCTGATATTGTTGTACCATGGAAGTAATAGCCTGCTTAGACACCAGGCATTTGGGAGCTTGAGATAAAAGTGATAAGAGGTTTTTATGAAATGAGCTTCTGCGCGTTTTCAGGCTCTATGCTACTCGCCCATTCTCTGCACCTCCCTTAGCACACAGCAACCAAACCATCTAGGATGTCTATTTATTAGAATTACAGGAGTCCTCTTGAGGTGACCAGAGCAGGTGTGTTTGTTGGCACAGAACTTTTCTGATTCCTAGGGAGCGTATCTCCACCCCCATGACCATGAACCCACCACGAGACAGAGCTCAGTGAGGTTGGGGCTGAGGGGGTTAGAGGTGGGCTGGGCTAGCTTCCTACAGAGGGACAAAGGACTTAAAGACTTGGGGTTGCACTCTACCTTGAGGTGATAGGGGCTCAGCAGCCCTTTGCCGCTATCAGCCAAATTCAGGGACATTGGTCATAGACTCACAGTAGCCACACAACAGGTAGGTACTTAATGAAGGGAGCATTTGTGATAAGATCTGACATTGGCAGTAGGTAATGTCTTAGAGCTAAAGCTGTGGGACACTGTCCCTAGGACTGGACTCATGATCTCAAAATCGCTTGTCTGATCAGGATTTGTTCTCCTTGGAGAATAGCCTCTGGAAATGAGCATGGGAGGACTCTCCCTTCAAATCATCAGCTGCGTCTATGACTTTGGCGCGGGACCTGTATTCTTCTCTATTGTGATCATGCCTATTTACATATAAAGATATTCTATGGGATCTCTTTATGTAGCAGTTCCTCTGTCCAGCAGTATGGATGATCTGAGAACCTTCCTGCTGCTGCTCAGTACTTTGAAACGATGGATGAACTGCAACACATATGCCTAAAACATGTAACCAGTTTGTGAGAAAGTAAGGGAAGGCCCCAGGAGCCGAAATCTAAGGATGATAAGACAGCCAGAACAGTGGGCAGGACCACACTGTGGGTGTTGGGCTGGGGGTTACTGACATGGTAACCTTGAGTTTTAATGGCCACACAGATTCAAAACAGGGCCTTGGGCCTGAGCCATGTAGGGGGTTGGAACTAAGACACTACCATTAAGTCAAGCTGCTTGAGAAAGTACACCACCAGTGAAGGAGAGGATAGAAAAAACCTGAAGGGCAGGATGGCCAAAAAGTTGAAATATCTCAGTCAGTCCTCTGGGTTAGGAAAACAGACTATACAGCCACAGACCTGCCCTCCTGTGGATTGGGGATGTTTAATGCTACCTAGGTCATCTGGAAACCAAGAAAAGAAATGAACACAAAAGGAGATTTAGGCCTAATTAACACCCAGAGGCACTTGGCAAAACTGACGCAAACTGCCCCCCGCCCCTGCCCCATCCCAGTGATGTTTCTCTGACCCCAAGAAGTCCAGCATTCCCACTGAGAAGCACTGCCAAAAAGGGACACTCAAAATCCAAAGTAACAAAAAACATGCAGGGACCGTGCATTACACACAAATATCTGAAGACATAATGAGTGAGTTTAGACCTTTTTATAAATTTGATCATAGAGAATTGCCAGATAAAGACTATAAAATAAATATGCTTAAATGAAGACATGAAAGATAAAATGTGAGGAAACTCTAATCTGCCATCTCATGTAAAAAGTTAACTCAAAATCTGCTAAAGAAC
This sequence comes from Mustela putorius furo, assembly GCF_011764305.1. Taxonomy (NCBI): domain Eukaryota; kingdom Metazoa; phylum Chordata; class Mammalia; order Carnivora; family Mustelidae; genus Mustela; species Mustela putorius. The sequence goes on along the minus strand of NW_025422010.1, from coordinate 4,186,147 downwards.
TAAATGTAAGAGCTAAAACTTTAAAACTGTTTTAAGAAAACAGATGTAGATCTATATGACCCTGGATTAAAAAACTGTTTCTTAGATATGATACCTAAAGCACAAGCAACTAAAGAACTAAACAACTAAAATCAACTAAAAGACTTAGGATCCAAAATGTATAAAGAACTTACAATTCAACAATAAAAGGATTAATAACCCAATTTGAAAATGAACAAAGGATTTGAATAGAAATTTCTCCAAAAATATACAAATGACCAATAAACACATAAAAGACTGTTACTGTCAATAGTCATTAGGGAAATGCAAACTGGAAACCACAATGAGATACCACTAGCCTGGCTGTACTCAAAAAGTCATAATATCGGTCATTAAGCGTCTGCCTTTGCCTCAGGTCATGATCCCAGGGTCCTGAGATGGAACCCTGCATTGGGTCCTTGCTCAGCAGGAAGCCTGCTTCTTCTTCTTCCACTCCCCCTGCCTATGTTCACTCTGGCTGTGTCTCTCCCTGTCAAATAAATAAAATCTTGAAAAAAAAAAGAAGAAGGAGGAGGAGGAGGAGAAGTGATATGAGGGGGTACCTGGATAGTTCAGTCAGGTAAGCATCTGCCTTCGGCTCAGGTCATGAGCCACACAGGCGCCCCAAAATGCAGCTTTCTTGATATGGCTGTTTCTTGTAATCCTTTAAATCACCCATCAGTAGAGGTCTTCCTTTGGGGTCACAGTGTCATGCATAGTTAAGAGCAGCACTCAGAGCCATACACTCTGAGGTTGTCCTACCTCCCCACTCTATGGTGGGGTGATCTTAAGTAAGACACACAGTCTTTCTCAGCCCATCTCCCTACTAGCCAGAACAGCTCTATGAGGAACACCTAACTCATAGGAGATCCATCTTGAGGGTTGAAGAGGAAGGCAGTGCCTGTAAAACCATATCCTGATCCTGGTCTCCTGCTGTTACTCCTTCATTATACCTCCTAGTGGTTTGGCAATTTGGTCTCTGCAACCTGACTGGTACTTCTTTGCCAAGAGTGTTAGATGAGTCTGGAAGCCTAATGCTAGCCTCCCAGGTGCAGGGTGGCCATCCTAGTTGAACCTGTGGGTGGGTCCTCCACTCCACCCTGCCTTAGGGCTGTGTGTCAGTGAAAGGCACAGATTAGGGTTCCAAGTTGGCCTGTGCAGGCAGAACTAGGATGGAGCCCATTTGTAAGTGTGGCATCTCTGACCAGGTGTGCTCTTCCTCAGCAGATACCTGGATCTAAGAGACAGCTGCTATAGATCCATAGCTTGGTTCTCCTAGGGGTACTGGGTGATCTCTGGTACAGGCCCACACAGGCTGGGAAGTGCAGTTTTCAGTGGGTCCCTAGCCTTAGAGCCCTGAATGGGATGTCAGGGAGAGGTAAAAGGGAGAAACTCCTGAGGGCTCTCAAAGAAGTCTCAGCCATAGAGTGATACAGCCTGAGCTAGGGCAGTGCTAAGCAAAGTGAGGTTCATGCACTGGTGTTGAGTTTAGAAAGTGATCAGATAATTTAGAAGCTTATATGAGTTGGACATTGCTATGACATTCTTACTGTATTTTCTAAAACCATAATTACACAAAAGTCTACAAATTCTAGAAAGGATTTTTGAAAGGATTTTGGGAAACACTAACTTAGGGTGTCTAAACCATCAAGTTACATCCAAAGGTGGATGCTTTGCTCTGCTGTAGGGCATCAGAAGAATGGGGAGCAGGCTTTCTGGTTTCATGGAGTAGAACTAGGAATTTCTGGGTTTTCCCAGTTCTTTACATGGGTACATATTGGAAAGAGTTCAGGATTTGTAGACCCTAGTGCGCCTGTCTACCTTTCTATAACCTAGGGCTACCGGTAGGAAGAACAGCAGAAGACATCCTCAAAAATACAACTTTTTTTTTTTTTTTTAATCATACACAATAACTAAGTGGGATTTATCCCAGAAATACAAGGTTGGTTCAACATATGAAAATCAGCTGATGTAATATACGATATCAATAGAATAAAAACAGACACCCCATTGATTGAATCTAGCACCCATTCATGACCTAAACAAATAACAAACTAGGAAGAGAATGAAACTCCCTCAGCATGATCAAAGGACATCTTTGAAAAACCCACACAACTAAGATCATACTTAATGGTGAAAGACTGGATGTTTTCCCCCTAAGGAAAATGAACAGGAGCAAGACAAGGATGTCAGCTCTTGCCATTTCTTTTCAATACTGTACTAGAGTTTCTAGACTAAATGACTTCAAGATTGCAAGATACAAGATCTGTATACAAAAATCAGTTGTATTTCTATACGCTTGTAAAGAACAATCCAAAAAAGAACTTAAGATAATAGTTCTATTTATAATGGCACATAAAAGAATAAAATTGTTTAGGAATAAATTTAGCAATACAAATATAGCATAAAAATTATACTTTGGAAAGTACAACACATTGTTGAAAGAAACTAAAGACCTGAATAAATGGAAAGACATTCCTTTGGTTATCTTAATATTGTTAAGATGGTAGTAGCTCCCAAATTGATTTACAGATTCAGTGCAGTCCTTTGCAAAATTCTGTCTTCCTTTTAGAAATCGACAAGCTGATCCCAAAGGTCATGTAGAAACACAGGGGCCCGCGAACAGCCAAAATAGTCTTGGAGAAAAGGAGCAAAGTTGGAGAACTCACACTTCCTGAGTTCAAACTTTAGTACAGAACAATAATAAGACAGTGTGGTACTAACACAAGGATAGACATGTAGATCAAAAGAGTAGAACTGAAATCCCGGAAATAAGCTGAAGTCTGCGATCAGTTTATTTTCAACAAGGGTGCCAAGACCATTCAATGGTTAAAGAAAGAAGAGTCTTAACAACAGTTGTTAACTGGGACAGCAGGATATCCATATATGCAAAAATATAAAGTCGATCCTTACTTCAGTTTACATACAAAATTATCTCAAAATTAATCAAAGAACTTAATTTTAAGAGCCAAACTAGAAAACTCTGTTACTTTGGATTTGTTAATGCATTTTTCGATAATCTGTGACAACAAAATCACAAGTAATCAAAGAAAAAATAGATAAAGGGGGTTTCATTAAAATTTAAAACTTTCGTGCCTTTTTTTTTTTAAGATTTTATTTATTTATTTGACAGATCACAAGTAGGCAGAGCAGCAGGCAGAGAGAAAGGGAAGCAGGCTCCCCACTGAGCAGAGAGCCCGACATGGGGCTCAGTCCCAAGACCCCAAGATCATGACCCAAGCGAAAGGCAGAGGCTCAATCCACCCAGACGCCCCTAAAACTTTTGTGCTTTAAAGGGGACCATCACAGGGCACCTGGGTGGCTCAGTGGGTTAAAGCCTCTGCCTTTGGGTCAGATCATGATCCCATGGTCCTGGAATCGAGCCCCGCATGTGGCTCTCTGCTCCGCGGGGAGCCTGCTTCCCTGCTTCCTCCTCTCTCTCTCTCTGCCTACTTGTGATCTCTCTCTGTCAAATAAATAAATAAAATCTTTAAAAAAAAAAAAAAAAAGGAGACCATCATGATGATGGGGGAAAAAACTGTAGAACTGGAGAAAATATTTACTAATCCTATAATAAAAGACTTGTGTCTAGAATACAAGTATTCTTACAACTCAGTAGTAGACTAATGACGCAATTTTTAAGCAGTCCAAGGATTTGAATAGGCATCGTTTTTTTAGGTTATTTATTTATTTGACAGAGATCACAAGTAGGCTGAGAGGCAATGGTGTGGGGGGAGCAGGCTCCCCGCTGAGCAGAGAGGCGGGTGTGGGGCTTGATCCCAGGACCCTGGGATCATGACCCGAGCCAAAGGCAGAGAGGCTTTAACCCACTGAGCCACCCAGGCGCCCCGGCATTTTTAAGATACAGTATATGAGGGGTGCCTGGGTGGCTCAGTCAGTTGAGCATTGACTCTTGATTTCAGTTCATGTCATGATCTCAGGTTTCTGGGATTAAACCCCACATCAGGTTCCACGCTCAGTGGGGAGTCTGCTTGGGATTCTCGTTTTCCTTCTGTCCGTCTTGCCGCTCACAATCTCTCTTTCTCTAAAATAAATAAATAAAAATCTTCTTTAAAAATATGATATAGGGGCACCTGGGTAGCTCAGTCATTAAGCATCTGCCTTCAGTTCAGGTCACAATCCCAGGGTCCTGGGATCGAGCTCTGCACTGGCTCCCTGCTCAGCCGGAAGCCTGTCCTCCTCCTTCTTTCCCTCCCCCTGCTTTTTTTCCCCCTCTTGCTGTCTCTGTCTCTTTGTCAAATAAATAAAATCTTAATATATATGATATACAAATAATAAGCAGATGAAAAGATATTCAACCTTATTAGCTATTGGGGAAATACAAGTAAAACCACAAGATTCTACTTTGTACTGCTAGGAAATCAAAAGATAAATAATAAGTGTTGGCATCAATGTGAGGAAATTGAGACTTTCATACGCTGCTGGTGGTTATATAAAATGGTACAGGCACTTTGGAAAATAGTTCGGCAGTTCCTTTAAAAGTTAGATGTAGACCTAACATTTGACACAGGAATTTTAGTCCTAGGTAAAACCACCCAAGAAAAATGAAAACATGCCTACACAAATAACTTATACATGAATGTTCATATCAGCATTCTTTCAATAGCCAAAAGCTTGAAACCAACCAAATGTCTGTTACCTGAAGTATGGATAAGCAAGGTGTGGTTGTGCATACAATGAAATATTATTCAATCATAAAAAAAGAAGTAAAGTACAATACAGTCTACAGCACAAATGAACCTTGAAAACATGCTAAGTAAAAGAAGCCAATTCTGGATATTTCCTATTCTGTGATTCCATTTATAGAAAATGTCCAGAATGGGGACATCTATGGGAATAGAAAGTAGATTAGTGGCTTCCCAAGCTGTGGTGAATAGGAGAATTTGTTGGGGGAGGGAAGGGGTTATAACCTAGAGGTATAGGATTTCTTTTTCAGATGATGAAAATATTCTGAAATTGCTATTGTGATTGTTGCACAACTTTGTGAAGACAGCATGAACTATTGGATTGTATACTTTAAATTCATGAATTGTGTGTGGGTTACATCTCAGTAAAGCTATTACCAAAAATAAACACATTAGACACATAACATACACACACATACATGTACACATACACAGATTCCAGTGGAGAAGTGCAATAAAATGCATGAGATACCATGTTTCTATGTCAGCAGTACCTAGGACTTCTAAGTGGAGTTTTTTATAGGCTTCTGTTTTGAAAACTTCCATACCTTCAGCAACATCAAACATCTTTCTTTGTATCCTTCACCTGGATTCAGCAGTCTTTATCACTTTTGCCCGTTTTTATTTTTCTTTTACTCTACAGCACACATGACAGAAACAAAACACTTCTGTCCTTCCTGCTGTGAGTCATTTCCTAAGCAAGGATGTTCTCCTACATAATCACATTCCATTATCATACTCCAGTAGGTATTTAGTCCTACACTTGAAAATGTTTTTTAAAAATATTTATAAAGTACTGTCCATCATTTAGAGTTTTCTCTTTGTGTTGTACAGTTGTATCTGTTCTGACGAATGTATGTCTTGTATCCAGCATTATAGCATCATGCACAGTAACTTCACCTCCCTAAATATCCCTTGTACTTTGCTATTAATCCTTCCCTTCTTCCCTGAACACCTGACTTCCTATCATGCTTCTTCTAAGTTCTCCTTTTATAGTTTTACATTTTACACTTAGATCTATGATCCATTTTGAGTTAATTTTTGTGGGAGATGTAAGGAATGAGTCTAGATCTCATTTTTGCATGAGGTTGTCCGGTTGTTTCAGCATCATTTGTTGAAAAGAGTGTCCTTTCTGTGCCTTTGCCTTAATCAGATCACTTGAGTATATTTGCATGGATCTATTTCTAGGTCTTTTTATCTTTCCATATAAACTTTAGAATCAGTTTGTCAGTATATACAGTATAATTTCCTGGGACTTTTATTGGGATTCCATTTAATCTCTAGATCAAGTTATGAAAAATTGACATCTTAACAATATTGAGTCTTCTGGGGCATCTGGGGCTCAGTTGGTTAAGAGTCTACCTTCAATTCAGGTCGTGATTCTCAGGGTCCCGGGATTGAGCCTCACTTCAGGCTCCCTGTTTAGCACAGAGCCTGCTTCTTCCTCTGCCTCTGCTTCTCCTCCTCCTTGTGTGCACACTCACTCTCTCAAATAAATAAATAAATAAAATCTTGAAGAAAAAAAAAACTTTTTAAAAAATACATATTGAGTCGTCTTATCCATAAATGTAGTATATCTCCATTTATGTAGATCTTTGATTTCTTTCATCGAGTCTTGTAGTTTTCTTCATATGGAATTTAGACATATTTTGTTAGATTTATATCTAATTATTTCATTTTTTATGCTAATGTAAAAAGTATTGTGTTTAGAATTTCAAGTACCACTTGTTCCTTACTGATATGTAGAAAAGCAGTTGACTTTTGTATCTTAACTTTATATCCTATAGCCTTGCCATAATTGCTTATTAGTTCCATTTTTTGTTGTCTTTGATTCTTTGAGATTTTCTACAAAGAGAATTATGTCATCTGCAAATAAAGATAATTTTATTTCTCCTTCCTAATCTTAATGCCTTTGATTTCTTTCTCTTATCTTACTGCATCAGCTAGGATTTCTAGTACCATAATATATTAAATAGAAGCAGTGAGAGGGGACATCCTTGCCTTCTCATTTAGTGTCTCACAATTAAAAATGATGTTAGCTATAGGTGTTTTTATGAATATCCTTTATCAAATCGAGGGAATTCTCTAATCTTGGTTTGCTAAGAGTTTTTTTACTGCTAAGAGGGGTGGGTTTGTTGTTGTTTTTTATCATGAATGGATGTTGGGTTTTGTCAAATGCCCTTTCTGCATCTGTTTATAAGACAATAATATTTTTCTTCTTTAGCTTTATTAGATGTGATGGATTACATTAATCATTTTGAATGTTGAGTAGTATGTGTATCTGGTGTAAATACCATTTGATTGTTGTATATAATTCTTATACATTGTTGGATCTAGTTTGCCAGTATTTTGTTGAAGATTTTTACATCTATCTTCATGAGAGATACTGGCCTATAGTTGTTCTTCCTTGTAATATCAGTATCTGGTTTTTATTTGGGTAATGCTTGCATCATGGGTGTTAGAATTTATTTTCCTCTGCTTCTCTTTTGTAGAACATATTGTAGAGCATTGTTATAATTTCTTCCTTAAATATTTGGTAGAACTGACAGGTAAAACTCTCTGGGCCTGGTACTTTTTTTCTTAGAAGGTTATTAATTGATTCATTTTCTTTAATACAACTATTCAGATTAGTTATTTTTCCTTGTGTGAGTTTAAGTTGATTGTTTTTTGTTTTTTTCAGGAACTGGCCCATTTCCTCAAAGTTACCCGATCTTTGGGTTTAGAATTATTCATAATATTCCTCTGTGTTCCTTTTATTATTGTCTATGGGAGCAGTAGTAAAGGCCCCTTTTGCATTTCTGACATTAGTGATTTGTGTCCTCTCTTTTCTTTTTCTTTCTTTCTTTTTTTTTTTTTTATTTGACACAGAGATCACAAGTAGGCAGAGAGGCAGGCAGAGAGAGAGAGAGAGACAGAGACAGAGAGAGAGGAGGAAGCAGGCTCACTGCCGAGCAGAGAGCCCGATGCGGGACTCGATCCCAGGACCCTGAGATCATGACCTGAGCCGAAGGCAGCAGCTTAATCCACTGAGCCACCCAGGCGCCCGAGTGTCCTCTCTTTTCTTAATTAGCCTGGCTACAAGTTCATTAATTTTATTGCTCTTTTCAAAGAACGAGCTTTTTATTTCATTGATTTTTCTCTGTCATTTTCTTGTTTTAAATTTCATGGATATCTGCTCTAATTTTTATGATTTATTGTCTTCTCCTTGCTTTGTATTATTTTACTTATTACTGCCTTATTATTATATTATTGTATTGCTATTTATTATTTATTTGCATCTGCTTTCTCATCTTTTTCTAGTTCCTGAAGGTAAAGTTTAAGTTTTTTATTTCAGGTCTTTCTTCTTTTCTAAAATATGCACTCTTGGGGCACCTGGGTGGCTCAGTTGGGTAAGCTGCAGACTCTTGATTGTGGCTCACATCATGATCCTGGGACAGGAGATTGAGCCCCACATCAGGGTCCATGCTCATCAGGGAGTCTGCTTGAAGATTCCTCTACCTTTCCCCCCACCCTCACTCTTGTTCTCTCTCTCAAATAAATAAATATGTAAGAAAAAGCAAAGGGAGGGGGCGCATGGGTGGCTCAGTTGGTTGGGAGCCTGCCTTTGGCTTGGGTCATGACCTAGGGCCTTGGGATCGAGCCCTGCATTAGAGCCCTCCCCCAGCAGGGAGCCTGTTTCTCCCTCTTTCTCTGCCTGCTGCTCTGCCTACTTGTGCTCTCTCTCTCTCAAATAAGTAAAATCTTTTAAAAAAGGGGTGTCTGGGTGGCAGTCTGTTAAGTGTCTGACTCTTGGTTTTGACTCAGGTAATGAATCTCAGGATCCTGAGATCAAGCCCTGTGTTTGGACTCCACTTTCAGTGCAGAGTCTGCTTAAGACTCTCACCCTCTGCCCCTCTCCCAAAAAAATAAACAAATTAATCTCTTTTTAGATTTTATTTACTTATTTGAATGGGGAGAGGCACGAGAGGGGAGAAGATCAGAGGGAGAAGCAGACTATCTGCGCAGGAGCCCAATGCAGGACTCAGTCATGGGACTCCAGGATCATGACCTGAGCCAAAGATAGGCACTTAACCAACTGAGCCACCCAGGTGCCCCAATAAATAAATCTTTTTAAAAATCATAGGAGTAAAATAAAATATATTCTCTGCTATAAATTTCCTTCTAAGCACTGTTTCTACTGCATCCCACAAATTTTTATAAATTACATTTTTGTTTTAATTTAATTAAATATTTTTGTAAGTCTCTTGTGACTTTTTCTCTGACCATATGTTGTTTAGAAGTGTGTGCTTCAGTCTCTGTTTGGGAGTTTTTCAGGTATATTTTTGTTGTTGTTGTCTATCGAACATTCAGGATTCAATGTTGTGGGCTTAAAGCATACTTTGTATGCTTTTTATCCTTTTAAATTTGTTAGAGTATGTTTTATGGCCCAGAATGTGGTCTTAGTGAATATTCTGTGTGATCTTGAGAAGAATGTGTATTCTGCTATTGTTATATTAAGTATCTTATAAATATCAACCAAATTCAAATGAATGATAGTACTGTTCGTTTGAGTAATTTGTTAACTGATTTTCTGTCAGCTGGATATGTCGGTTACTAATAGAGGTAAATTGAAATCTCCACTTATGGTTGTGGAGTTGTGGAGTTGTGTAGTTCTCCTTGTGGTTCTATCAGGTTTTGCCACATGTGTTTTATGCTTTTTTGTTAGGCATGTACATTAAGGAGTGCTATGTCTTCTTGGAAAATTGATCCTTTTATCATTATGTAATGTTCCTCTTTATTCTTAATACTTTTCCTTACAATGGTGTCCACTTTGTCTGAAAGTAATATAACTACTCCAATTTTCTTTTAGTTAGAGTTAGCATGGCATGTAGGCATATGCTGGAGAGTTGCAAGTTTGGTTCCAGACCACCACAATAAATTTAATATTGCAATAAAGCAAGTCAAATGAATTTTTTCGTTTCCCAGTACATGTAAAAGTTGTTGACAACTACTGTAGCCTGTTAAGTGTCCAATAACAGCATTGTATCTAAGAAAAACAATATATATACCCTAATGGAAAAAATACTTCATTGTTACAAAATGCTAACCATCATCTGAGCTTTCAGCAAGTCATAATTTTTGCAAATGGAGGGTCTTGCCTCAATGCTAATGGTTTCTAACTGTTCTGGGTGGTGGTTGCTGGAGGTTGGGGTGGCTGTGGCGGCTGTGGCAATTTTAAGACAATGAAGTTTGCTACATCGGTTGACTCTTCCTTTTATGAACAATTTCTCTGTAGCAATGCCGTTTGCCAACATTTATACACAACACTTCTTTCAAAATTGAAGTCAATCCTTTCAAAACATGCCACTGTTTTATCAGCTAAGTTATGTAGTATTCTAAATCCTTTATTGTCTTTTCAACAACCTTTACAGCATCTTCTCTGGGAGTAGATTTCATTTCAAGAAACTTTCTCTGCTCCTCCATGAGAAGCAACTTCTCATCCATTAAGGTTTTCTCATGAGATTGCAGGAATTCAGGCACATCTTTAGGTTTCACTTCTAATTCTAGGTCTCTTGCTGTTTCCACCACATCTGCAGTTGCTTCCTCCACTGAAGTCTTGAACTGCTGAAAGTCATCCATGAGAATTGGAATCTACTTCTTCAAAACTCCTGTTCATGTTGCTATTTTGACCCTGTGAATCTTGAATGTTCCTATTGACATCTAGATGATGAATCCTTTTCAGAAAGTTTTCCATTTACTTTGTACAGATCCGTCACAGGAATCACTCTCATTGGCAGCTAGAGCCTTACAAAAAGTATTTCTTTAATAAAAAGAATTGAAAGTCAAAACTACTCTTGATCCATGGCCTGCATAACAGATGTTATGTTATCAGGCATGAAAGCAACATTAATTTCATATATCCGTATGAGAGCTCTTGGGTAACTGGGGGTATTGGCAATGAATAGTAATTTTTTTTTTTTAAGGTTTTTACTTATTTGACACAGAGATAGAGATCACAAGTAGGCAGAGCAGCAGGCAGAGGCAGAGGGAGAAGCAGGCTCTCCGCTGAGCAGAGAGCCTGATGTGGGGCTCAATCGCAGGCCCCTGGGAACAGGACCTGAGCTGAAGGCAGCTGCTTAACTGACTGAGCCACCCAGGTGCCCCTGAACAGTAATATTTTTAAAGGAATCTTTTTCAGAGCAGTAGGTCTCAACAATGAGCTTGAAATACTTAAAATATTTAGTAAACCATGCTATAAGCAGATATGCTCTCATCTAGGCTTTGTTGTTCCACTCATATAGGGTAAGGCAGAGTAGATTTAGCATAATTCTTAAGACCCTAGGATTTGGGGGTGGTAAATGAGCATTGGCTTCCACTGAAAGTCACTAGCTGCATTGGCCCCTAACAAGAGAGTTAGCCTGTTCTTTGAAGCCAGGCATGACTTCTCTCCAACTGTGAAAATCCTAGATAGCTTCTACTTTTTATTTTTTATTTTTTTAAGATTTTATTTATTTATTTGACTGAGATCACAAGTAGGCAGAGAGGGAAGCAGGCTTCCTGCGGAGCAGGGAGCCCGATGCGGGGCTCGATCCCAGGACCCTGAGATCATGACCCGAACCAAAGGCAGCAGCCCAAACCACTGAGCCACCCAGGCGCCCCAGCTTCTACTTTTTAAAACAAGGCTGTTTCATGTATATTGAAAATCTGCTGTTTAGTGTAGCCGCCTTCACTAATTATCTTAGCTAGATCTTCTCGACAACTTCCTGCCCCTTCTGCATTAGCACTTGAAGCTTCTCCTTGCACTTTTAGTTATGAAACCAGCTTCTTTCCTTCAAACTCATGAACCACCCTATGCTAGCTTCAAACTAGTTATTCTACTCCTGTTATACAAGAGCCATGTTGAACTGGTGGTAAGGTTTCGGGGAGGAGAGGCATTCTGTTATCACGTGAAAAATCTTTTTCAGTTGTTTTTGTACTGGTGACCCTGAGCTATGACCTTCAGAAGAATTCTGTAGTCTATGTAGGGTGGGGGTGTGGATGGGGGGGCTAGGCTATAGTTGGTTAATTTCCCTGCCACTAAGTCACATGGGGTCTAGTAAAGTAGTTTCACTTGAAGGCAGACTTTTGTTAAGGAGAAGGGAACTCTGACTATGTTTCAATGGTTCTTTTTCCCCTCCACTAGCCCAAAGCACAGAGGGGATTTTTTTCATCCCTGATCTTCACCCGTGAAAGCCTGTTAGAGCTCCTGGAGGTAAAACCAACATAAGTGTGGGGACCCTCCTGCCACCAGACCCCCAAGAGTTTTGATTTACAAGCCAGCCCACACTCAGCCTCCAGCAGTGTACCAGTTACTTTAAGTCTTCCTTCCAGTTAGGGCTCCAGGGGCTTAGCTCCAGGTGCGTTCCGACTTTCTGTCTTCACCTGGCATCTCCAGTTTCCAGGGTGGTAGTTTGCCTTGTGATCTTACTTCTCTGATGAATCCAAGAAAAGTTGTTGATTTTCACTTTTTCAGCTTTCCTCATTAAGAATGAGAGTAATTGTGGCACCTGGGTGGCTCAATGGATTAAAGCCTCTGCCTTCGGCTCAGGTCATGATCCCAGGGTCCTGGGATCGAGCCCTGCATCGGGCTCTCTGCTCAGCAGGGAACCTGCTTCCTCCTGTCTCTCTGCCTGCCTGTCTGCCTGCTTGTGATCTCTTTCTGTCAAATAAATAAACAAATAAATCTTTAAAAAAATAAAAAAAAAGAATGAGAGTAATGACTTCCAAGCTCTTCACATGTTGGGGCAGAAACAAGAAGTTCTTTTTTACTATTTTTATTTATTAATTTTTGGTGATGAGTATGGATTTTATTAATTATTATAAACTTAGTAGTCATATGGAGTAGGCCATGGATGTCTGTGTTTGTGCAGGTTGAAAGAGCAAAACCTTGTGAAGGAGCTGAGGCCGCGGGACCTCCTGGAGAGCAGCAGTGACAGCGACGAAAAGGTCCCTGTGGCCAAGCCATCCTCGCTGTCCAAGCGAAAACTGGAGCTTGAGGTGGAAACAGTGGAAAAGAAGAAAAAAGGGCGGCCTCGGAAGGACTCTCGGCTCATGCCTGTGTCTCTGTCTGTCCAGGTGAGGCCAGTGGGCCCATGCAGTCTCCCCCAGCCCACCTTGGGAGCTCAGTGCTGGAATCTGCACGTGCCCGAGTGGGATAGGAGAGGTGGTGCATGCCACTGTGTGCCTCATCAGTGTGGGAACAATCGGCAGAAACTTGCAGGCCCCCACATCTGCCCTCAGCCCATTCAGAGTCCTTGACCAGTTCCCTGGGGTCAACTACTCATCTGGAAAGTGGGGGTCTTTATAGCATTCATCTGCACTTTCACCCTCACAGAGTAGGAGGAAACGCCTGGGGAACTTGCCTGGCTTCACCATTGGGTGACTCACCTTTACCTGACTTTGCCCTACGGTGCTGGGGCAGGGCTCAGAGACATTTCTCCTCTTGCAGTCCCCAGCTGCCCTGAATGCAGAGAAGGACGCCGTGTGTTTGTCTGTACCAGCACCTGCACTGAAACTACCCATGCCAGGCCCCCAGAGAGCATTCACCCTCCAGGTGAGCAGGCTTCCTACCCCTGCACACTCTGTCCACCATCCCCCTCTGTAAAACCTGCTTTTCAATGGTTCTCCATCACTTTCTGGGGGAAGTTATAGTTAATCAGAGCCAGATCAACGAGCCTCTTCCCCAGGGGCTTCCTTGCTGCCCCCACCTTGAATTTCTCTCCTCTATGCTTTGCTCTTATAGTCCTGCTGCCATCTTCTGGATGGCCAGCTCCTTCAAAACTTGTCTCAGGTATTCTTCTGGAAGCCTCCTTGAGCTCCACACTCCACCCTGGGCAGCCTTGGGCTTGGTACGGTTGGACTGCATGGTAATGGCCTACCTCCCCGTCATCCTCCCTTGCTGGCCCTGTCCCTGTCATCGTCGGGGCTATTTGAGTTCTTGAAGTAGAAGCTTATGACTGTGTGCTTATTCAAAACACACCTCTGAAACAAAGAATCCTTTATGTCCAGAAGCCTTCCATTCATTCCATCTAGCACCTGACCTTAGACATGCCTTAGGTTCATGCCTGTTATTCCTCAGCTCAGGTGCATGTCCTCAGAACACCTTCTAGGACCCCACATGGAGGTCACTTTCCACTGGGCACAACTGTCCCATGCATGCTGGTCTTCCTGGGACACCTGAGAGCTGATGTCAGCCCTTCCCACTACAGGTCTTCTGGGCCTAAGGATAAGGACCCACGTGGTTTGTTCCTGTTGCTGTTGTGCATGGAAATAGGACACACAAACCCCCTTCCAAACCCTAGCCACCGCCCCCGCAACCCCCATCCAGGGCCTTTACCACTGAGTGCTGCATGGGGCTATTCTTGGTTTCCAGGAGTCTATAAACGGGTCTTTCCCAGTCACCCACTTTTGTGCCCACATGAGTACAAACTATTCAGCCATTCTGCCTGGGTTTTCCATATAGGCGTATCTAGTCCATGAGCTCCTTGGGCATAAGAGATGAGACCAAGCAAGCTCCCAGCCCTTGCCCTGCCCTAGGGGCCACACATCCAAATATCTAGCCTTCTTGTCCCACCCTGTTACTGCACACACTGCCACCCTCCTACTTACCAGCCAGTTCTGTCTGCCTCTCTGTCTTTCTCCTACTTTGGGCTCTCTGATCATCTCACCTGTCACATGACCCAAGTCTCAGTGGGCCCACCATCACCTGAAAAGACATTGTGTTTGCTTTCCTCCACCCAGGTGAGCTCCGATCCCTCCATGTACATTGAAGTGGAGAATGAAGTGACTGCCGTGGGGGGTGTGAAGCTAAGTCGTTTGAAGTGTAACCGGGAAGGGAAGGAGTGGGAGACAGTACTCACCAGCCGAATCCTCACTGCTGCCGGCAGCTGGTAAGGGCGAGGGTCTTTACCCAAACCAGCTTTTAATGTCAGACAAGCACCATGTGCTATGCTGTGTGGCCCTGTTACTGTCTGAGGCAGGAGGCATTGCCCTACATGCTAGCTTCCACAATGGCCTGTGCCATGCCTTGCCCTAGGCTAAGCATGTCTTCTCATCCCCCACAAAACCTAATACAGTCAGTATCATTATCACCATGTTATAGGTGGGGAAACTGTCTTTGAGGGTCAACCAAGGCAGGATTTCTACCCAGATGTTCTGATTCCCTTATCTGGCCATATTCCTAAAGTCTCAGGTTCCAGGCTGAACTCTGCCTGGCTCTCTCTAACATGGGATGATTCTTCCTCTTGTCCCCAGATTTTCATCTAAAGAAGTCACGATGGATTTCTGATTGTCCTGTGAGTCCGTAGCCCAGCCCTCTCCATATTCTGCACTTTGAGGGGAACCTTAACTCAGTGGTTAGTGTCCTAATGTCTTCCCATGGACTTCCAGGCCATGATGCCCTAGCGCTGTTTCACATGTGCTTGATCTGGAAAGAGGACCAGCATTTTCCTCAGGTGCCTGTTGAGGTGTAGGGTCTCTAGTCAGTACCGTGTCTTTGACTCTTAAAAGGATTTTACAAAGATAATTGGCTTAGATACAGTAACTTTAACTAAGCCCTTAGTCAGTTATCATAAGGCTGCACGTACAATGCTTTCAAAATGTCTGTGAGTACTTGACCTTCGATCTTAGGTCAGGTTCCCATGGACCCTGAGTGAGTGCATGGTGTTGCACTTAAAAGAAACCATAATTCTGTACCTCTTTTTCATTCTTTGCCAAGATAAGCAAACTGAGCTTCCTGATCCCAGGCACTCACAATGGGCAAATGGGCCTGTGTCCTGGGCCTTGCTGTGGGCTCTCCTTGGATTAGCATTAGTATGAGCTCAGTAAAGCTCAAGCAGCCCCTGAAAGAAAGAGAACACATTCTTCTTAATCAGAGGTTTCATTGAGACTAGGCTGCATCAGCCCTGCTGCCCCAGTCCTTGGACAAGGCCTCACCCACCTCTTACTTTGCTGCACCTGCTCAGAGGAAGGCCACAGCAGGCACGGGTCAAACACAGACAGAGGGAAGGCTCTGCATTTCAGGGCTGCTGCCTCTGCCACAGCTCCTGATGATCATGACACCTGTCCCCTCTCTGCCTTTTCAGTGATGTGGTATGTGTCGCCTGTGAAAAGAGGATGCTGTCCGTGTTCTCCGCCTGTGGTCGCCGCCTCCTCCCTCCCATCCTCCTGCCATCCCCAATCTCCACTTTGCACTGCACGGGCTCCTACGTCATGGCGCTCACTGCTGCAGCCACGTTATCTGTCTGGTGAGAGGCAGGCCCAAGATGGGGTGGGCTCTAAGCAGGATGGGAGGGGGCTGTGCAGGTCCCCTCTCACTGCAGGGTAAGGAAGCAGCAAAGGCGGCTACTCGGCAGACATGTCTTGGGGCCCTGCTGACCTGGGCATCTTAATGCCTGAGGAGCCCTGAGCAGTCAGTCACACATTGCTTGTGATAGCCACCCCGCACTGGAGGAGGAAGAGTGTGCAATGGAAGTGGCGCGAGCTGCCTGGCCCTGCTGCCATCGTTAGAGCATCCTGAAACCTCACGACAAATCACAATGCCCAATTGCATGTGCCAGGGTCCAGAAAGGGGATCTCGGCTGCCAGAGCATGGCCACGCTTCTCCCAGAGTTGGCATAGTGTTGGTGGCGGGACCCACAGCTGTTTCCTAGGCCCTCTGCTATAGACTTGTGCAGAGGTAGTGTAGTGACACATGGGAAGTAGAAGCCACTTCTAGTACAGAGCCCCTCTCCTCGAAGCAAGGGCTGGGTATGTACCAGGGACCATGGAGTGGGGTCTGATCATTGGGGCACATTGTGATGCTTTTACCCCTGCTGCAGAGTAAGCTATTCCCTTTCTCCCTCCTAGGGATGTTCACAGACAGGTGGTTGTGGTGAAAGAAGAATCTCTACACTCCATCTTGGCAGGTAACCTCAGCAGTGGACCTCCCCTTGTATGTTGGAGTTGGGGGAGGGCTTGGCAGCTTGGGTTCCTGACATGGAAGCACCCTGTTCAGTCTAGATGGAGAGCCAAGCTCTGGGCCCAGCCTGAGGCATTTCGTATTGTAGGGGATGTCAGTACGTTGTAGGACAATGCATTCTCTCCAGGGACATGTTTTAATGGGTCCCTGAGAGGTGACGAATAGCGTATGGATAGCAGCGAGACCAGCATGTGCAGAGTAGAGCAGTGACTGACTAGTTATGTATAAGAGTTAAGACACCTGTTGCTAGGACTGTGGGAGCTGTGCTTTGCATTTCTCCTTAGGTGTGTATGCAGGCACCTGCTGATCAGAACACACCCAAGAACCCATTCTTGTGCTGTCTCCCCAGGAAGTGACATGACAGTGTCACAAATCTTGCTGACACAGCATGGAATCCCAGTGATGAATCTGTCTGATGGGAAGGCATACTGCTTTAATCCATCACTTTCTACATGGTAAGTAAGCCAGCTCCTGGCCCTACCCTTCTGGGAGAGTGTCCATCTGAGCTGGAACAAAAACAGTCAGGCCTGCCTGACTCGGCTTCTGACAGTCAAGCCCTGGAGTGGGTGCCATGGTGGCAGCCCTGCTGGACTCTGTCTGCTAGAGAAGAGAGAGAGTTCAAACTTGCCAGTACAGGCCCCACTGTCCCTGTAGGCAGGGATGCTTTCCTTCTACATTGTTTCCTGAGGTCACTTTGTTTGGAACAGGCATTTGAAAATTCTTAAGGTTGTCAATACACATTTCCAGCCTCACTTCCTTAGCCATTGTCAGCATAAGTGAGTCGGCTTCATAACAACTTCACCATCATTCCTCACTTCTTGTAGCTTAGCAGGAGCTAAGTAGTACTTCTGGATGACTTTGTAAATTAATGAGGTTGCATAGTCACTCACCGTGTGTCATGGTCTGTCTTTCCTCGGCCCATTTTGGAGTTTGGAGGCCTTTTCTGTATTTGCAAAATCTTTATTCCTCCAAGATTTTAATCCAGATTTGTGAAGTGTGTACATTGTGTACCAGCCAATCAGAAATTCTTTTCTTCTGCCTGCACCTTTGGTCCATCATACCCAAACCAGCTGCCTTCCAGCCCTCTTCTGTTAAGAGTTGCCAGGCACAAGTTTATCCTCCCACTGAGATTTCTTTCTTGAGTTTAAAAAAGAAGGGTGAGGGGATGGGGAGCCGCTGCCCCTGGCTGGTTCAGTCATTAAAGTAAGCAACTCTTGATCTTACAGTTTTAAGTTCGAGCACTATGTTGGGTGTAGAGACTACTTAAAAATAAAATCTTAAGGGGTGCCCAGGTGGCTTAGTCAGTTAAGTGGCTGCCTTCGGCTCAGGTCATCATCCCAAGGTCCTGGAATTGAGTCCCACATTGGACTCCCTGCTCAGTGGAGAGCCTGCTTCTCCTTCTCCTCTGCCTGCCACTCTGCCTGCTTGAGTTCTCTCTCAATTAAATAAATTCTTTAAAAACAAAATTAAAATTTTAAAAAAGTAAAATTTAATCTTTAAAAAAAAGCCTCCCCATTCCCAGCTCTCCCAAATTGCAAACTTGTGTATTTTATGTGATTACTATAATAGTGGAAACAGACTGGAAACTTATAAGTTAAACTTAAATAAGTGGAAACTTATTTAAGAAGGGAAACGTTGGCCTGGTATTTTACAAATTCACCCAACTGTTTTTAAAGTGTGGCTGGAATGTTTTCAACAAAGATGTGAAAGGTCCCAAGAAGGTGAAAACTATCTGCTTGGGATGCTAGAGAGGCTCGGGAAGGCTAGCACCTGGCATTCCTGGACGCTTCCAAGGACCAGGCCGTATGGGCCCCCAGCAAGTGGGCATCCTGTGTACACTTCATACACAGGTTCCTGTCCTCAAGTTCTGAGACTATGGTACTAAGGTGGCCCCAGCAAGAACCCTGTTGATGACCTTCACCGTCATTGATTTTGCCTCATGAAACCTGTCCCTAAGGGCCCTGTGGGGAGAATGCAGTGCTACTTGGCCTCTGCTGACACTCTGGCAGAGAGTCATGTGGTACCTGCTCCTTGGCGGCCTCACCCCCAGCCTTTCTGGTGGACCTCCTGGTTTTTCTGACCTCTGCTCCTGCTGTTGCCTCCCCAGGAACCTGGTTTCTGACAAGCAGGACTCCCTGGCCCAGTGTGCGGACTTCAGGAGCAGCCTGCCTCCCCAGGATGCCATGCTATGCTCCGGACCTTTAGCCATAGTCCAGGGCCGTGCCTCCACGTAGGTGACTCAAGTGTGGGGGAGGTGGCTGGGTCATGCAAGCACAGTCCCACCCAGGCCTGCTCTCTGACTGCCCAGCCCTCTGCCTAACTGCTGCTTAGCACAAGTCGGCTCAAGGTGCCAAGGGTTGTGGGCCCAAGTTGGGTAATATCTCAGGGTGCTAGGTCACAAGCCCTGTCACTTCAGGGCATAGATGGCGGTCTGAGGTGCTCTGAGTCATGGACACCGTGATGGGCAGTATTTGGGGTGGGGAGAAATGAGCTGCTGACCTGTCACCTCAGGCCTAGATATAGAAAGGACAGGTGGGATACACCTGGGGTGCTAGAGTGACCAGGAGGCCTGTCGCGGGACATGGGGACAGGTTAGCCAGCATGGTGTCGGACACCTGCCCCTTTACTGGCTCCTCACTGGGGCCCATGGGCTCGAGGTAGCAGCCTCCTGACCCATGCAGTACCCACTGCCTCATGATGCTTGCTCTGCCGGTCTCTGCAGTTCAGGAAGACAGGCAGCCCGGCTCTTCTCCGTGCCTCATGTAGTGCAGCAGGAGACCACCCTGGCCTATCTGGAGAATCAGGTTGCGGCGGCACTCACCCTGCAGTCCAGCCATGAGTACCGCCATTGGCTCCTCCTCTACGCTCGGTACCTTGTGAATGAAGGTGAGGTTTCTTGCGGCCCTTCCATCTTCCTGGGACTGACTCAATTTCTGTCCCAACATGACCCTCCTGAAAGCCTGTGAATCAAGGCAAAGATGGCCCTCGCCCCATCTCTTAGCCTGAGCTATAATCAAGGCAGCTCAGCAGGCATCCAGCATTAGAGGCTCTGAGGCTCTGAATCAGGTAGGCCCTGAGGGCCAGAAGGTTTGAAGGTAGGAGGGGGTGGGGGCACAGGATGCTCAGATAGACATTCTCCAAAGGAGCAGATGAGATGCTCACACTCCTGCCCTCCCTCACACCCTGCATCCTCAGTGGTCAGCCGGTCACACCAGGGAAGGGCATCTTCTGGCAGCATCCAGTGAGCCTGTATTTCTCTTCCCCCAAGCCCCTCCTGGCCTGGAAGGGCCAGCCCATCCAGTGCCTTCCCATGGCCTTCCAGCCCAGCTTTCCCTGCCAGCACTTCCCTTCCCCAGTATCTTCCCCACCACCTCCTTTTGCCCATTTTGGCCAACAGAAAGCTAGGTTTGTTGAAAGAGGTGGCCATCCTGCTTTCAGGGCGACCTCCAATAAATAGCCTTTCATCTGTTTGCTAGGCATGTGTGGTGTTTTTCTTACCAGTCTTCCTCTTCCCTGAGCTTGGCCTCCAGGGTTGTGGCTTGGGAACCAGCCCTCCCAAAGCTCCCTGTGTTACCGCACAGCTCCAGGCCTGGTCACAGAGCAAGCAGCCTTCCCCACAGCCTTTCCTGGCCTTCCTGCTTTGCTTTTGACGACACCCTCCCTATTTTGTTTAAAATTTAGAGTACAGAAAAAGAGAAAAACATGCCAAACCCCTAAAAATGTTATTCCCAGAACTCAGACATGCCACATTGCCCCTGATAACATGTATATATACACCTCTGGTGACAACAGCCATGGCCGACCAACTCGAAGTCCCTTGTACCTCCCCAGCAGACTCCGTACAGGAGTTTAATTTTTCTCTTCCTGCCCAGTCTGTGTGTTTGCCCAGCCTGTGTGGTCACTGACTCTTCTGAATAATCAGTCTTCCCAAACCCATACCTTTGCTGGGATGCTCCTGTCCCATCTGGGCTTCATACCCCATTCCACTGGGGAGACTGCTCCCCTGGCCTCTCTAATTTTCTTCATCCTGGGGACTGATCAGGACTCATCCTGATGCCCTGTACGAGGTCGCTGCCTCCTCGAGGGCCTGCACCAGTTGTGGGATCACTTCTACCACTTGCTTCTCTTTGTCCATCTTCCACACGTCTGTTCCTCCGTCCATACACAAGTCACCTCCACTCTATCTCTTGCTTCCTTGACAATAAAAGGACTCAAATTGTAAAGGAAGACCCCTCTCACTTCTAAAATTCCTCAGATTCCAGCATCACCCTCTTACTCTCTACCCTCATCTTGGGGTGATTTCATCATTCCCTGTGGCTTCAGCTGCCGCCAGTGCTGACAGGCCCCCACATTCTGCCACCAGCACTTCTGGCACTCCACATACCTGTGCCATAACCCATAAGTTGACAGGCCTGTGACTGTTTCTCCTGTCTTCTCCACTCTGTCACCACCTCCTCAGCCTAAATTCATACCCTTGCCATCTCCTGCAGGCTGCCTCCTGACCCTGCTGATCTCCTCTCACTACAACATGTCTTCTCTGAAGCAAATCTAACTAGCCCACTCCCCTCCTTCCACAATTCCTGCATTTTCCCATCACCTTGGGGAGTTTTTCCCAGAGCTGGCCACATTTATTTTTCCCATGGGCCCAGCACACAGAGGGGCTGCTCTTTATGCTGTCAAGGGAGTGGGTTCCTGAGTGAGAGTCTGTCATTATGAATCTCAGTGCCCCAAACTGAGAGACATGCAAGAGGCATTTTGCTCTAAGCAGGCAATAAAATAAACATTTGTTCAATCTGGTTTGCTATACACAACAACTTAGCATATTCTTGATTTTTTTGTTTCTTTTTGTAATGTGTTCCTATTTCTGTTTTGTTGTTTTGTTTTGTTTTGTTTTGTTTTGTTTTTTTCCGTAATTAGGGTTTGAATACCGGCTCCGAGAAATATGCAAGGACTTACTGGGTCCGGTTCACTACTCCACTGGAAGCCAGTGGGAGTCAACGGTAGTGGTAGGTGCTGCTTTCGTTCTTGCCACAAGAATTCTGTCTTGAAAAGTGAAAGTGGAGATGAAAAATAAGCCAAAGTGCTTTGGAATTCTTCCCCATTAGTCTTCTTGAGCACACTGCCACAGGCCCCAGGATCAGTGGGAGGGTGAAATGCCAGCACTGCACTGCCAGGCAGCAGCTGGGCCCTCAGCATCAGGGGCCTAGAGAGTGCTCAGCCTGAGGAGAGTTGCCTGCTGGGGTTATGGGTTTGTTCGGTAGAGAAGATGAAAGATCCTTCCCTGCCTTCGTGGAGCTCCCAGTCTAATAGGAAGGCAGACAAAAGCAAGGAAGCAATTCAGTCAACAAGATAGTTTTAGACTGTGGATTATACTATGCCCAGAAATAAGCAGAGCAATCAGACAAGGGGGCCTGGGAACGCATGGCCAGGGAAGACATGAGAGGGAGGGGTCTTTTAGGATGAAACCCAGGGATGAAAATGCACCAGCTCTACCAGGACCTGGGAGTCTCCTGGTAGAGGTGATAGTGAATGCAAACCTGGCTGCAGCATAGTAGGCAAAGGACAGGGTGGTAGGAGATGAGGTAAGACAGAGGAGCAGGAAAGAAGATCACTGAGATCTTGTGAGGAGCTGGAGCTTTGGAGGAGCTGGTGGCAAGAGATCGATTAGCAGGGGTGGTAATGCGAACTGACATAGGAGAGCAGTCAGAACTTGTTTTTGTAGCGGTTCAGGCAATAGACAAAGGTGACTTGGATCAGTGTGAGGGCCATGGAGAGGGGAAAGGAGACAGATTGAAGTTGTATTTTAGAGGCAGACCCAACAAGACTTAGTGGGTGGATGGGTAGAATAGATTAAGAGACAGAGAATAATGAACATGCATATAGTCACCTCCAAATTTTTTGGCTTGCACGTGTGCCTGCTAGTGCCTTGAAAGGACCAGGTTGGTGAGGGATTGGGGGTTGTGGATATAAGTTAGCTCCCCTGCTTCATGCAGTCACTGAGCAAATACTGATGGAGCACCTGCTCTGGCTCGGCACGGGACAGTGAGCAGTGAACAAAGCTAACGGCCCCCACCTTCCTAGGTCTCCATTCTTGTGCAGAGAGGCAGATTCTAAACAGCTGAGCAAGTACATGTATTGTGTTGGGTGGGGGTAGGTGCTGAGAACAAACATCAAGTGGCCAGGGGCATACTGGCAGGATGCTATTTTATAATGAGTAATCAAGGAAGTCTTAACTAATTGAGCAGAGACCAGAAAAGGTGAAGGGCAAAGCCCCACAAATGTTTGGGGGAAGAACATACAGGCAGCGGGAACAGCAAGTCTAAAGGCCCAAGGTGGAAGGGCCTGCCGTGTGGAAGGAATAGCCAAGCAGAATGGCAGTGGGAGGGTGAAATGGGTTGCAGTCAGAAAGGCTGGAGGGTCAGACCTCACAGGCTCTACAGGCCTTGGTGTGTGAATGGCCTGTGTGTTTTATTTGATTTTTATTTTGTAGCAGTAGATCTTAATTTGGTTGGTTACTAGAATCCTAACTTCAAAGTCCAGTTCCCCTTCCTTACATCTTTGAGGGTGTGGCACCACAGACTTTTAACATCCACTGTTGTTGCTAAAATCTCTGCTGCAAATCTGATTTCCATTGCTGTGTAAGTTCTTTTGGCTCCATCTCTTGTTTTGAAGTTCCACAAACCTGAAAGTCTGTTTCTTTCATTCATTCTGTGGATCTGCCTTGGTTCTCTTCCTCAGTGATATCTTCCCTTCCATTTTCCACATCTTCAGAGAGATGTAATGCCCTCTCTTTTTAAAATCTGCTGTATCATTTTTTATGGTTGCAGTTCTCCCCCCATATTTTCAATTTAGTCTTTTATCTGCTTGAGCATAGTAACCTTAGTTGTTTTAAAGTTGTATGTCTGATAGTTCTACTATTGGGAGCCCTCTTGGATCTGTTTCAATTGCCTATAAATGTCTCTGCCGGGTCTCATTTATATTATCTTGTTTCCTTACGTGCCTGATCATTTCTATCTGCTGGACATGTTTGAAAAATTATTTGTAGAAATGGTTTGAGGCCTCAGGTGATGTTATCTTCTTTTACAGAGTGCTTTTATTTGCTGTTGCCAGTTCTTGAGGCACCAGCAGCACTGCAGACTCCCCTCAGCCCAGTTCTGGGATTGAGGTTTTCCGGGCTGTCTCATGATTCAAAGCCAGACACTCATTTGTGTAGGGGCGGATTTACTTCTGGTTTACCTTTATTCTGGGTTACATCCCTTTGGGGTGTCACAAAGAGGAATGACTTAACAGGAATCCCCACTTTTCATTTTGGCCCCTGCTTTTGTCTCCCTAGGCCCTCAAGTCTGACAGAAGCTCGCTCAGCCTCTTTCTCATCAATAAACATTCCCAAGGCAAAGGCATCCCTCTCTGAATTTCTACCTTCCCCACATCCCTGCTCAACCCTAGGTCATTAGCACATTAGCTCCCTGAGGTCCATTTCTATTTGTGTACCTCCGTGTACCTCAAGATACTTGTGTAGGTATTTGTGTACCTCAATAGGAAGGGTGGTTCCAAATTACCAGTAATTCCCTACCACACGTCAGCTCTGGGGTACCCTGACAGTATGTCTTCTTGAGTGGGAGATAGGTCAGCATGTGCCTGACCAACCTCTTCCCTGGCCAGGTTGTAGAGCCTCATTCTGTGATTTAGCTGCCACTCTGGGAGCATTAGCCCAAGACGTGAGCTGGAGCTCTACATAACAGCTTTCTGTCTCAGACTGAAGGCAGGGGTACTAGGCCAATAAGGTGCCGATGGAAGGAGGCACAGACAGGCCACCATTTATTAGCCATGTGCTCTTTTCTCCCTCTCCTTCCTGCCACTTATTCTTACCAGCTCTGAGCAGGACACCTTATTGGAGCTTTGCCCAGAAGAGCCTGACACTCCCTTTCCGTCCCATCTGCTTTTCATCTTCTGTAAACTGCCTAACACAGCTAGTCTGCTCATGGTCCCTGGTATCTATGACAAATGCTCTCAGCTGCAGGTAAGTGGTACTCCCAAAAGTGACTGAAATATTGTTGTTGTTTTCTGTCCTCCAAATAAGTCAGTCGGAGGATGGGGAAACCAGTACCAATAGCATCTACAATTCTTACCAGAAAAAGAAAAGCTCTGGCACTTGGGTGGCTCAGTGGGTTAAGCCTCTGCCTTTGGCTCAGGTCATGGTCTCAGAATCCTGGGATAGAGCCCTGCATTGGGCTCTCTGCTAGCGGGGAGCCTGCTCCCCCATCTCTCTCTCCCTGCCTCTCTGCCTACTTGTGATCTCTGTCAAATAAATAAATAAATAAAATCTAAAATAAACAAATAAATAAAATCTTTTAAAAAAAAGGAAAAAGAAAAAGAAAAGCTCTCCCAAAAGCTAGTCTGTGCCTCACAGGCAACCAGCAAGTCATTTGAACACCCTCATTGCAAGAGAGTCTGGGGAAGTGACCAGTAAAGCATATGTAGGAGAGGTTTTAGAGCAGGTATGGACACAGCCAACTCTTGATGTCTGCCACATTTCCTCCTGACTTCAGCACTATGCTGAATTTATTCCTTTTTTACAAAACCTTTTTTACTATCTCTTTATCTAGATATTAAGGGCAAGTTTGTGGAGTATGAGCACTCTGCTCTCTTGTTGAGTTTCTCCATAAACACTTTAACAGTAAGAATGGATCATTCCAATGTAACTGATCCTCAGAGTTACGGGGAAAAAGGATCAGTAGATGGAAGATGGACTTAAAACCAGCAGTGCTTTAGGGGTGCCTGGGTGGCTCAGTGGGTTAAAGCCTCTGCCTTCAGCTCAGGTCATGATCTCAGGGTCCTGGGATCGAGCCCCGACTCAGGCTCTCTGCTCAGCAGGGAGCCTGCTTCCTCTTCTCTCTCTCTCTGCCTGCCTCTCTGCCTACTTGTGATCTCTGTCTGTCAAATAAATAGATTTTTTTTAAAAAGCCAGCAATGCTTTTAAAAAACAAAAAACAACCAACCAGCAATGCTGACTCAGCAGCCCTCCCAAGAGGCGTATTAGGAAGCATCATTTAGTATATTTAAGAGCCACTTACACTTCCTTTTGTTTTTTTAACTATCTATTGAAATACTTCATTGTTATATTTTTTTTATTGGTTCATAGGAATTCTTCATATATTGGGAAATTACTCTTTGTGATATGAATTACCAGTTTGCTTCAGGAGACCCCAAAGGTCCAGGCTTCTTTCCCTCAAAGATCATGGCTCAGTCTGCACAGGAGGGAGACTGAAAACCAAGGGCTGGGTCACTAAACAGTTATCCTTCAGGCGCCAGAGCTCTTTGCTGGCCATTGTCTTCCCAGCCAGATCCTGGTTTTGGAAGCCTCCCTCTGCCAGTCTTCACGGTAGGACCTGTGACAATGGCCAAAAATGTGGTGATGAGCAATGTCTCCGGCTGCTGCTTTAAACAGTAGAGAGACATACTGAGAGCCCATTTTGGGAGATGGTACTCTGTGGCAGTTGGTTTTTACACCAACCTTCAGGTCGGATCCTCATGCAGCTTTCCTCTGTTGCCAGAGGCAGACAGAGTATTCTGCTTTGTTTCTAACAGTTTACTTCACCCCCTTTGATTTTTTAATTAAATGTTTGAGTTTTATTTTATTTTAAATTTTATTTTGTGGGCGCCTGGGTGGCTCAGTCATTAAGCATCTTTCCTTCAGCTCAGGTCATGATCCTGGGGTCCTGGGATTAAGCCCCACCTCCCTGATTCTCCCTCTCCCACTCCCCCTGCTTATGTTCCCTTTCTCACTGTGCCTCTCTCTGTCAAATAAATAAATAAAATATTTTTAAATAAATAAATTAATTTAATTTTGGATGGTAATATAGTCACATAGTTCAAAACTAAAAGGTATAATGGTTTTGAAGTAAGTTTGGGGGGGTTGGTTTTGGGTGTTTTTCTATTGGTTTTTTGTTTTGGGTGTTTTTCTATTTACATTTATTTTATGCAGAATTTATTCTCAGACCATTAAGTTTTGTTTTGTTTTTTTAAGTTTATTTTTTACTTATTTTCAACATAACAGTATTCATTATTTTTTCACCACACCCAATGCTCCATGCAATCCATGCCCTCTATAATACCCACCACCTGGTACCCCAACCAGACTGTTAAGTTTTTGTCTCCTCATTTTCTTGGGGATATCTTTTTCTTCTTTGCAACCACCTCTTCCGGTTTAGAAACCATCTGCTCTTTTTCAGTAAAGGGTCATCTCTGTGGCAGGGAGAGCTCATGTACAGGTTAATCCAAACATGCCTTCTGTAAGTTCTCACCACATCTCGGGGGGTTTGTTCACCTGGATATCCTCAATCACCAGAGAATCTACATCTAAACCCTTAAGTTCATTGTTATGCAATTTTAAGCATGTGCAGTAAAAATTCAGCACCCTTTTCGGGTCACTGACACTGTGCCCACCCCCAGTGTTTGACCTGAGCATGCCTACCAACTCCACAATTATAGCAACAGAATGGCACACATTGCTTCTATATAATGACATCCTTCAGATACGTGGTGGCTTCTCAGATATGCAAACTTTTGGTGCATTCATAAAGTGAACACAAAGCTTTGAACCTCTTGATTTGCATGATTTTGTAGGGCTTTCTGGGTCAAGTAAATAGTGAACCATTTTCAGAGGTCACCTCAGGCCACTTATGGGAAGAGCAGAAATAAGTTTTGAAGTCAGAAACAGGCCTCCACCTTTCATCTTCTTTTTCAAGATTCTTGTGGCTCTTCAGGATCCCTTGAGATTCCATTTGAATTTTAGGATGAATTATTCTATTTCTGTAGAAAAACACCATTAGGGTTTTGATAGGGAGTACATTAAATCTATAGATTGTTTTTGATGATATTGACGTCTTAGCAATATTAAGTCTTCTAATCCATGAACAGGGGCTGTCTTTCCATTTAGTTGTGTCTTCTTTAATTTCTTTCAGGAACATTTTGTAGTTTTCAGTGTACTAGTCTTTCACCTCCTTGGTTAAGTTTTTTTATTCCTAAGTATTTTATGCTTCAGGAGCTATTGTAAACGGAACTGTTTTCTTAGTTTTCTTTTCAGAATGTTTGTTGTTGGTATATAAAAATGTAGCTGATTTTGGTGACCTGATTTCTTATTCTGCAAATTTGCTGAATTCACTTGTTCTACCAAGTTTTTTGTAGAGTCTTTAGGGTTTTCTACATATAAAATGATGTCTACAAACAAAAAAATTTACTTCTTCCTTTCCAATATTGATGCCTTTTATTTTTTTCTTGCCTCTTTGCTCTGGCTAGAACTTCCAGTACTAAGGTGAGTAGAAGTGTGAAAGCTGGCATCCTCACCTTTCTCCTGATCTTAGAGCAAAAGCTTTCAGTTTTTTAAACATTGAGTGTGATGTTTTCATATATGGTCTGTATCATATTGAGGTAGTTGACTTCTATTACTAGTTTGCTGGGTGTTTTTGTAATGAAGAGTGTTGAACTTGATCAAAAAAATTTTTTTGCATCAATTGAAGATTCTTATTAATTCTTCTTTAAATAATTGGTGAAATACACCAGTGAAGCCATTTGGTAAGTCATGGGCTCTTTTTTTTTAGGAAGTTGGTGATTATTGATGCAGTCTCCTTACTAGTTAGAGATCCATTCAGATTTTGTATTTCTTCATGATTCGGTCTTAGTAGGCTATATGTCTCTAGGATTGTGTCCATTTTATCTAAGTTGTCTAATTTGCTGGTGAACAATTACTTATAGTAACCCCATATTTATAATTTTTACTTTTGTGACATCAGTTGTAATGTCCCTGTGTCATTTCTGATTGTCATTCCAGTCTTCGCTCTGTTTTTCTTAGTCCAGCTAGTTATGAGTTTATCAGTTTGGATGATCCTTTCTAGTAGTACATTTTGGTTTCATTTATTTTCTCGATCTTTCTATTCTCCATTTTATTTTCTCTGAAATAATGATTTTCTAGCATCTGATTTGGGTTTAGCTTGCTTTTATTTTCTAGTTTCAAAGGATGGAAAGCTATGGTATTTATTTGAGGCCTTTCTTTGTAGATTCTTACAGCTATAAATTTCTAACAAGTGCATTTACTGGATCCTATATTTCTTCGTATGTTGTTTTCATTTTCATTTGTCTCAGGATATTCTCTAATTTCCCTTGAGATTTCTTCTTGAATCATTGCTTAACAATGTGTTATTTAGGGGTGCCTGGGTGGCTCAGTGGGTTAAGCCTCTGCCTTCGGCTCAGGTCATGATCTCAGGTCCTAGGACGGAGTCCTGCATCAGGTCTTTCTACTCAGCAGGGGGCCTGCTTCTCCCCCCCCCCACCCCCAACCCCTGCCTGCCTTTCTGCCTACTTGTAATCTCTCTCTCTCTGTGAAATAAATAAATAAAATCTTTAAAAAAAAAAAAAAGGCAATGTGTTGTTTCATTTCCACATATGTGTGGATTGTCCAGTTTTCCTTTAACTTTTGATTTCTGGTTTCATCCCATTGTGATTGGAAAAGATAGTTTTATGATGTCAGTCTTTTTAACCTATTGAGATTTGTTTTCTGACCTAACATGTGGTCTCTCCTAGAGAGTGTTTAATGTGCATTTGAGAAAAGTGGACTCTGCTGTTGTTGAGTGGAATGTCCTATATATGTACATAATGTACAATTGTTCTATATTGTTTTTCAGGACTTCTGGTTCCTTATTGATCTTCTTTCTGGTTGTTCTATCCATTATCAAAAATGGGATATTGAAGTCTACTACAATTATTGTAGAATTATTTTTCCTTTCAACTCAATGTTTTCATCATATATTTAGGAGCTCTGATGTTTGGTGCATATGTTTATAATTGTTACATCATCTTTGGTGAATTGACCCTTTTATCATTATACAATGTCCTTCTTTGTCTCTTAACAGTTTTTGAAATAACATCTATTTCGTATGATACAAGTATAGCCAACTCTTCTATGTTTTGGTTACTATTTCCATGGACTCTCTTTTTTATCCTTTATATTCAACCTGTATGTGTTCTCAGCTCTGAAGTGAGTTCCTTATAGGTAGCATATAGTTTGATTCTGGTTTTTTACCCATTGTTTTCTTTTCTTTTTTAATTGGGGAGTTTAATACATTTACATTTGAAGTAATTATTGCAGGGGTACCTGGTGGCTCAGTCGGTTAAGCATCCAACTCTTGATTTTGGCTCAGGTCATGATCTGAGTTGGGAGACTGAGTCCGATGTCAGGCTCCACACCAAGCATGTAGCCTGCTCAAAATTCTCTTTCTCTCCTTTTCCTTTTGCCTTTCCTCTCCCTCTCTCTAAATAATAATAATAATAATAATAATAATTACTGACAAAAAATAATTACTGACAGATACTTAATATTGCCATTTTGTTATTTATTTTCTGTATGTTTTATAGTTTTTGTTCCTCATTTCCTCCTTTACTATTTTACTTTGCATTTTAGTTGATTTTTTTAGAGACATGTTTTGATTCTCTTCTTTTCCTTTTATGTATGTTCTATAGATATTTTCTTTTTAGTAACTATAGGGATAACAAAAACATTCTGAAGTTATAACAATCTATTTTAAACTAATAACAGTTTAATTTCAATTGTATACAGAAAAATTGCCCACTCCCTTACAGTTCCACTCCACCCACTTTGTTATTGAAATCACAAATTATATCTTTATATATTCTATAGCCTTTAACATAGACTTATAGTTTCTTATGCTTTTGTCTTTTAAATCTTATAGAATAAAAAAATGGAATTACCAAATAAAATTACAAAATATGGGTTATTTTATTTGTCCTTACTTTTACTTTTACCAGAGAACTTTCTGTTTTATTGTCTAGTATCCTTTCATTTCAACTTGGACTCCGTTTAGCATTTCTTGTAGGGTAGATCTAATAGTAATGAATTCCATCAGTTTTCATTTATCTGGAAATGTGTTTTTCCCTTATTTTTCAAGAGTAGTTTCACTGACTATGGTATTCTCAGATGTTAGTTTTTCTTTTAGCAGCTTAAATATGTCATTCCACTGCCCTGTGGCCTTCAGTGTTTCTGCTGAGAAATATGCTTATTGAGTATGCGTTTTACACAATGAGCCAAGTTTCTGTTTTCTAGATTGTCTCTTTATCTTTGATGTTCCATAGTTCAAGTAAAATCTATCATGGTATGGGTTCCTTTGGGTTTTCCTACATAGAGTATTTGTTGAGCTTGGATTTGTAAATTCATGTTTTTCCTCAACCCTGGGAACTTTTCAGCCATTATTTCTCCAAATAAGCTCTTTTCCCCTTTCTTTTTCTATTATTCTTTTGGGACTTGCATAATGCATATATTGGTCTGCTTGATGGTGTCCTATAAGTCCCTTAGACTATTTTCATTTTTCTTCATTTTCAAGTTCATTGATTCTTTGTCTGTTCATGTCTACTGTTGAACCACTTGACTGAATTTTTCTATTTAGTTACTATGTTTTTAAGTTCTAGAATTTTGGTTTGGATCTTTTTTTATAATTTCTACCTCTTTGTTGATACTCTCATTCTGTTCACATACCATTTTCCTGATATGTCCATCTGTTCATGTTCTCTTTGAGAATATTTAAGGCAATTGTTTTAATGTCTTTGTCACATAAGTTCTAGGCCTGTTTCTTTAGGGTCAGTTTTCTGGATGTTTATTTTGTGATTTTGAATGGGCCAATACCATATCCAATCATTTCCATGTTTCTCTGTTTTTTTGTATGCCCCGTGGTCTTTTGTTGAATATTGGGCATTTGAAAAAATGGCCACCTTTCCCAGTCTTGGCAGACTGGATTCACTACTCAGCCAGTTATGAGGCTCATTTTTAATATATATTTTCTGATATCTTCTTCTTTCCTTCCCTCCCTCTCTCTTTGCCTCCCTCACTTCCTCCCTTCTTTCCTACCTTAGTTCAGACTCAGGTAATTGGTTGTCATTCTTTTATGTTCTCTAATAGAAGATGTTTTATGTTTGTAAGGATCCTTATAAAGCCCCATTTCTGTGGCATTTCTACAACAGTTTTGCAACAGTTAGTGTTTTTATTACCATTTACTTGTAAATCATTTTTAAATATCAGTTAACTAAGTTAATTAACTTAATCGATTAATCAGTCATGAGTTCTACTCAATTGTATTTTGGTTAAAGAAGATGATTTATATCCGGGGTTGGTAAACTTTTTCTGTCAGGGAAGAGAGTTAATATTTCAGGCTTTGCAAAGCCATACAGTCTGCTGCAACTACTCCACTCTGCTGTTGTAGCGTGATAGACCAACAAATAGGCAGGGGTGGCTACATTTTGATAAAACTATTTACAAAAATAAATAATAGGCTATATTTGGCTGTGCCAGTCTGCTGTGTACATGATACCTGCTATTTTGTGGAGGTTTGCTTTATGTCCACATGTGCCAAAGACTGTTTGTTTTCATTTTATACATACCCATTTAGTTATGTTTACTAACTGGTCAGTTCGGATTACCTGAATCTGCAGATTTTTGCCTTTCTATGACCCATCACTAGTTGAGTGTGTATTAAAATCTCCCTGAGGGTAGTTTTGTCCCTTTCTTTTGATTTGCTCTTTCCCCAGTGATGTTTTTGTAACAAAATCTACTTTGGTAATTTAAAAATACTAGCTCTCTTTTCATTCTTTACTAACATATCTTTCTGTCTTTAATTTTTAACCCTTCTTCATCCATGTTTAAACATTCCTTACTAAAATCAGATGGCTGACTTTTTATGTTATCCAGTCTGACAGATTTTTTTTTTTTAAATCACCAAGCTCAAACCATCCATATTCTTTGTTTTCTTGGTTTTCTCAAGGCCAACATAAACTTTAGCCTGAGTTATCCACATTTCTTTTTATATCTCTTGTAGCATTATCTAGATTTATCTCTTCTTACTTTGAGTATTTCCTCTAAAACATTTTCATGGTAGATCTTTATTGTAGCAAGCCTTTTGAGGTCTTAAAAGCCTAAGAATATTATTTTAATATTTTTTATTATACTCTATTGTTTGAATAACTGGGTAAAAAGGTTTAGGTTGTGGGCGCCTGGGTGGCTCAGTGGGTTAAGCCGCTGCCTTCGGCTCAGGTCATGATCTCAGGGTCCTGGGATCGAGTCCCGCATCGGGCTCTCTGCTCAGCAGGGAGCCTGCTTCCCTTCCTCTCTCTCTACCTGCCTCTCCGTCTACTTGTGATTTCTCTCTGTCAAATAAATAAATAAAATCTTAAAAAAAAAAAAAAGGTTTAGGTTGTGAGGGTTTTTTCTAATATATTAAAAATATTACTTCATTGTGTACCTTGGTCTCTCCTTTTTTGTAGGAGATATGATCCTGTTTTTTTAGAAACTTTCAGAATTTTTCTATCTTTGATACTCTCAAATTCTATATATTTCATTCTACATGTCTAGATATCTGTTTTTCCATATCTTACTTTTTCTTCCCTAGTTCTTTTATTTTTCTTTTTAAGATTTATTTATTAATTTATTTACAGACAGAGATCACAAATAGGCAGAGAGGCAGGCCCGGCGGGGGCGGGGAGCAGGCTCCCCTCTGAGCAGAGAGCCCAATATGGGGCTCACTCCCAGGACCCTGAGATCATGACCTGAGCCAAAGTCAGAGGCTTTAACCCACTGAGCCACCCAGGCGCCCCTTTTTTCCTAGTTCTATGAAAAATGTTGTTGGTATTTTGGTAAGTAGATTGCATTAAGTCTGTAGATTGCTTGGGTGATACAGATACTTTCACGATATTGGCTGTTCTAACCCATGACCATGGAATAGCTTTCCATTTATTTGTGTCATCTTTAATTTCTTTCATCAGTGTTTTATAGTTTTTGGAGTACAGTTTCACCTCCTTGGTTAGATTTATTCCTAGGTATTTTATTACACTTGGTGCAATTATAAATGGGATTGTTTTCTTAATTTCTCTTCTGCTATTTCATTATTAGTGTAAAGAAATGCAACAGATTTCTGTATACTAACTTTGTATCCTGTTATTTGGCTGAATTCATTTATTCATTTATCTAGTAGTTTTTTGGAGTCCTTTAGGGTTTTCTATATAGTATGGTATAGTAGAATCATGTCATCTGCAAATAGTGAATGTTACTTACTCCTTACCAATTTAGATTCCTATTTCTTTTTCTTATCTGACTGCTGTGGCTAGGACTCCCAGTACTGTGTTGAAAAAAAAAGCAGTGAGAGTGGGCACCCCTGTCTTATTCCTGATCTTAGAGGAAAAGCTCTCAGTTTTTCACTGAGTATGATGTTAGCTGTGGGCTTTTCATATATGGCCTTTATTTTGTTTCCATATCTTACATGATCAGCACTCAGGGAGGCTTTCAACTTAAGGCCATTTGACTTTCTTTAATTGCGTGAAATCTACCTGTATTATTTCCTTAAATATTTCCTTCTTTCTTCTTTCTCTCTCTCCTGTGGGACCCATTATATAAGTATTGGGCCCTTCCGTCCTTCTCCATCTGCCTTAACTTATCCTGTATGGCTTCTCCTTTTGCATTTTCCTCTCTGTGTACCTCCCTTCTCAAGCATGGTCTGGTCCTCCATTTGTCTCCACTCTGACTTGGTCTTTAGCAGTGTCCATTCCTCTGCAGATTCTATCCCTTCAACCATTGTGTTTCTCAAACTTAATATCTACACTCGGTTCTTTTCTATAATTCCTTGTCTTTCTGCCATTCTTATTTTAACATCCTGGACCTTCCTTCTCTTCCAGTGGTCAGAGTTATCGTTTGGTGTTTTTTTCTTTGCAGTGGCTAGGCTCCTCAGGGTTCTGTGCATTGGAGACCCCTCCTTGCAGTGCATCTAGCAAAAGAGCCCAGGCAGACCATGGTACCAGTACACCCAGGCATGAAAGAGCCCTGGGCAAGGCCCAAGAGCAGAGGCCCCAGGATTATAAGAGGCCAGCCACTGCCTCCCAGGTGCCTCTTCACCCCTAGACTTGACCTCAGGCCCCCAGAGAGCATTCACATTAGGGAACAACTCCTCCTGGATGGCCATCCACATGCCCTTTTACCCTAATATCCTACTCCCATCCTGTTCTGGAGGCTAAGTTACTATAGCCACTAATCAGTGCAGTTGAAGGCCAGCAGTGACTGTGCGAGCAGACTTAGGGGACACAGAGGAGCAGAACCTACTCTGGTATTCTTTGCTGTAACCTTGCACTGTGTCTCTCCCCTGCTCCCTGCCACTCGTATGCTCCAGCTCAGACTTTTAGCTTGCCTGGAGCTTCCCAGCATGTAGAGAAATTGTTCTCATCCATCCCTGTTTTCTCCAGGAGGTGTCTGGGGGTCAAATGGGCAGACACAGGGTCTCTGCCAGGCCAGGGAAACCTAGCACCATCCAGGTCTCCTCACTGACACTTGCACTCAGTTGTCATTCTTCATGTCCACAGGGTCTGCGGAAGAGGGAGCTGCTGAAGGAGCTGCTGCCAGTCATCGGGCAGAATCTCCGCTTTCAGCGCCTCTTTACCGAGTGTCAGGAGCAGCTCGACATCCTGAGGGACAAGTAGCCTGCCCACACCTTCCCTCGCTGCAGCAAGGGCAAGGCCACCCTCACGCTGCTGATAATGCACAGGGCCCCCTCTCACCTCGTCAGACTACAGAAGGACGAGGAGACACTGGCAGGAGGCGGGCTGTCCTGTGCCAGCGCTGGCCCAGCTACCTGGGCGGACTTCCCCTATATCCTGGGCCTGTTGCTCCCTCAGAAGGGGGCAGCTCTGCCCGCCACTCATCCCTCCCTCCAGGACCCCTGTGCGGAGCTGGGGCTGGGGCCCTGCCCTGCTGCCCTGGGGTCAGTGAGGCACTCCCAGGCCTGCCGTTTCCAGCACGGTCCCAAGGTGGACACTAGTCCCTGCCACTGCAGGCATCGTGCTGCTTCAGCTATGACGAATGAGCCATTTGTGAAAGAGAGAACCCTGAAATGTTAGTGTATTATGCAGTCAGTAGACTGACCCGAGACCTATGTAAAAGGAAAGGCTATTCCAACACGGACTATTTTTGTACTAGAATTTGCTAACTTGTAATACGGAATTTTCCTTTTGGCCAATAATCAGGATTTCCCTATAAGTCACTTGGACATTGGTCACTTGTAGGAAATTTAAACTCTAATTATGACAGCGACATTGAAAAATAATTGTACTGAAATTAACTTGTCTATCTTCATTTGGTTTTAATTTTTAAATGTTTGTAAAAAGAGACTGTTTTTTGGGGAATGGGGCAGAGGGGTGGGCGATTTCTTTTGTAAGTGTAAAATAAATGAACACGCATTGGATACCAAATCATCCTGGCTTCCCCTGCCTTTTCCTTCTAACTTCCACCTTCTTCCCCTGTTATTGATCCCTCTCCAGAAATGGGTAGTTATGAAACATCGGAACCGGAAGGAATCTTTGATGTCATTTAATGGCCCCAGCTTCTCCATGCAGAAATTCATTTCCCAGCACAGAGGTCACTTTCTTGACTATGAAGCATCTGAGGCTTCTGCAGCTAGCAGGCCACCTCACATGAGTCTCCTTCCAAGCGAGTCATCAAGGTCCTTCTGGCTGTGCTAGGCACCAAGGGCTATAGCTGGCTTTCCAATTTCATGGAAGGAAATCAGTAAATACAGATTTGAGTTTTCTGAAGAATTATCTGAAAGCTATGATTTTCCTAGAAAGTTGTCCAGAAGCTGACGTTCAGGAGAGGAAATAGCTAGAATCACAGAATCTTCAAGCATGGTGAGAATGGAGCACCTTTACTTCTGTGTCATGCATCTCAATGTTGCCTTCCTGCCAGCTGTGTGGGATCCTGAGTCTCGTGGAAGAGGCATGGATTTGGAATTAGTAGAAGACATGGGTGACTCTGGCCACTGATATCCCATCTCTGGATGCTTTCCTACCTTCTTACTGCCTTCTCATTCATATCAAGTAACTGGATGAGACACAGGCATACATGCATGCCTGACAAAGCCAGAGCACAGAGTGCATGTGGGTATGAACACCTCAAAAGCCAGGCTGCAAGTATGAGCTTTTCTCTAAGGAATGAGGAGCCAGGGATGCTATGCAGGTCAGGCAGCTTCCCTGGCAATTCTGTAGCAAGGCATGGAGAACTTTGTGGAGCCACAGGATCACACAACCTTGGGACTGACAGACTTGTCCAGAGTCCAAATCAGCAAAAATCTGGGCTGCCTTTTCAGCTGTCAAATGGAGATGAGGTTAAGAAAACC
This sequence comes from Mustela putorius furo, assembly GCF_011764305.1. Classification (NCBI taxonomy): domain Eukaryota; kingdom Metazoa; phylum Chordata; class Mammalia; order Carnivora; family Mustelidae; genus Mustela; species Mustela putorius. The sequence goes on along the minus strand of NW_025422010.1, from coordinate 4,149,233 downwards.
TATATGGTTGTAAAGACTAACCAGAATCACACAGGCAAAGTCCTGGAGCTTAACAAATGCCTCCTTGAAGAAAACTAACAATCAGTATTTTTCACTTTATTTGTGGGGGTTTTGTTTGTTTGTTTTTTAAGTTGGCTTCACGCCCAGCTCAGAAACCAATATAGGGCCTGAACTCAAAACCCTTAGATCAGGACCTGAGCCAAGATTAAGAGTCAGACGACCAACAACTGAGCAGCCTGACACTATTATTTGGAGAAGAGAGGAAAATAAGCAGAAAGATGTTAGGGACTTCTACTTCCAGCCAAGATGGACTAACAGGGACCAAATTGACCCTCCTACCTGAACCAACCAAAAAAGCCAGTCAACATACATGAAACAATGATCTCAAGACACTGAATATCAGAAAACAAAGGACAATAATCCAGGGAGATGGGAAAAAGCAAACAAGATAACCTCCATGACTGTCTCAACTTACCCAGAGGGTTTCCAGGCTGCAGCAAAGGGAGGAGAAGCTGAGGTAGAGTCCTACAACTACTTGAATTAAAGGAATAAAGCTGAGAACCCAGGGAGACCAGGGCAGCTAGAACTCACAGGACAATACCAGAAAGGAAAAGCTCCATAGAGAACCCTACTCTCAATAGAGGGAGCCCTACCCTATCAGTGCATATTTAACTGAGCACTGATCAGGGTGTGGAAATGGGACTGCCAAGGGTAGGCAGAGAACCAACCACCTGAAAGGATTAGAGTGAAAATTGCCTAGGTATCACTTAGGGCTAATAACAGTACCTATTCCTACCAACCAGATTAGAAAACCTTGTAACTCACGGGCTTAGAGTACTCAGGAAGTATTGCCTAAATATTGAAGAATAATTACTACTCCAGATTCATCTAACAAAAATAAAAGCAAGACCCAAAAGTATCAAACGGTTTCCAACTAATTAATTACATTGCAAAGCAAATTTCAAGAGGCTTTAAAACAGGGACACCTGGGTGGCTCAGTCAGTTAAGCTGCTGCCTTTGGCTCAGGTCACCATCCCAGGGTCCTAGGATCAAGTCCTGCATCAGGCTCCTTGCTCAGTGGGGAGGATCCTTTCTCTGACTGCTCTGCCTGCTGCCCCCAACCCCACTTGGGTTTTCTCTCTCTGACAAATAAATAAATCTTTTAAAAAAATTTAAAAATGGACTTTGGGGTGCCTAGGTGGCTCAGTGAGTTAAGCTTCTGCCCTCAGCTCAGGTCATGATCTCAGGATCCTGGGATTAAGCCCCAAATTGGGCTCTCTGCTCAGCAGGGAGCCTGCCTCTCCCTCTTACTGCCTGCCTCTCTGTCTGCTCTCTATCTCTCTCTCTCTCTCTATCTCTCTCTATCTCTCTCTGTCAAATAAATAAAACCTTAAAAAAAAAAGAAAAAACAGGCTTTATAACAAAACTAAAGTATGCAACATCCAACAAAGTGAAGTTTACAATGTCTAGCATCCAAAGACTACCAGGCACACAAAGCAGGGACATGATCCAAAATGAGAAAAGTCAATCTTGACTGATCTATCAAAATTGACCCTGAATTTATACAGATATTAAAATTAGCAAAAGACAGTAAAATGGTTGTTATAACACTCTGCATTAAAAAAAAAATTGAGTGCAAACATAGAAGACCATAAGAAAATCACAAACTTCTAAAGATGAAACATTGCAGAAGAAAAAATCTGTGAGTGTAAAGCCATAGCAATAAAAATGGTCCAAAACAGAAAAAAAAATTCATAAGAGGAAAGAAAAAAAATAGTGTCATACACCATGGGACACTGCCAAGTAATGCAAAATACAAGCAATTGAAATCCTCAAAGGGCAAAGGAGAAGAGAAAAGGAGGTGACAGAAAAACGTATTTGGAGAAACAATGGCAAAAACTTGACTCTCTCTTATTCTTTGTGCTTCTGCTTGTGACCCCTCTGCCACTGTCCTTTTCTCCTCACCCCTACCCTAAGGCCTGCTGACCTCCCTACTCTGTCCACTGATGCCCACACCTTCCCACTACCTCTGCCCACTGACCTCTTGCTAGCAGAACACTGGAGGCCTGTGTCTTCCAGGGCTGGGACTCCTTGCTTCTCAGAGTTCTGACCTGATCATCTTGGGCATCTCCAGCTTTAGCCTTCAGATCACATGTAAGGAGTCAGAACCCTTTACAAATTAGGTTGGTGCAGTGAGAAGTATATACACATAGGTACACTCAAGAGAAAGAACAAAAACCCATCACCTCTTCCCATATCAGAGCCCTTATCCCTGTCCTTTCATATACATGGCAAATATTTTCTCTAGATGGTTTTTCACCTTTAAATGTTATTGGTATTTTGGTTTTAAGTTTAAAATTTTTGTGAAATTTAATTATTGTTCTTTTGTATCTTAAATTTCATCAAAATTTAATTACTTTTGTAACTAATTATTTTGAACTTAGGACACTTCACCAAAGATACATGGATGGCAACTAAAAGAAGTACATGAGAGTTAAGCCTCTGCCTTCGGCTCAGGTCATGATCTCAGGGTCCTGGGATCGAGCCCCACATCAGGCTCTCTGCTCACTAGGGAGCCTGCTTCCTCCTCTCTCTCTGCCTGCTTGTGATCTCTGTGTGTCAAATAAATAAATAAAAATTTTTTTAAAGTACATGAAAAGATGTTCAACATCATTAGTCATTCAGAAAATACAAATGATAAATGATAAAACCACAATGATATAACAAGACATATCTATTTGAATGACTTAAATTTTTTTTAGATCAGCTCCTTCTATTTATCTCCTGGAATTTCCATTTTTTTTAAATCAACTTCACCACACATTTAAGTAGCTCTCTTTATTAACTTTCTGCTCTAATATACAGATAGTTTCTCCTTTGTCCATATCCTATTTTTTTCTTTTTTAAAATTTAAATTCAATTAACCAACATAATAGTACACCATTACTTTTTGATGTAGTGTTCAATGATTCATTAGTTGCACATAACACACACCATATATACTAGTGAATATTGATAAGAATGTGCAACAACTGGAACTTTTATACATTGCTAGCAGGAAGACAAAATAGCCACTTTGATCAAGTTTGACAGTGCCTTATAAAGTTAAAAATACACACCATAGGACCCATTCCTAGGTTTTTGGTTTTGTTTTATTTTTAAAGATATAAAATATTTTCATCAACACAAGAATGCCTCATGATGCCCTTTGAAAAAATTATTGAAATATAATTCACATAACATGCAGTTCACCTATTTAAAGTGTACAATTCAGTGGTTTTTCAGAGTTACACATATGTGCAACCATCACCACAGTCACTATTAGAACATTCTGATCACCTCAGAAACAAACTCCACAGCCTTTATTATGATCCATTCCTGTCATTCCTAAGCAATTATCAATCTACTTTCTGTCTCTATAATTTGCCTATTCTGGATATTTCATATAAATGGAATCATAGAATATGTAGTATTTTGTGACTGCTTTATTTCACTTAGCATGTTTTGAAGGTTCAACCATGTTGTAACGTGTATTAGTACTTCATTCCTTCTTATGGTCAGATAATATTCAATTGTTTGGAATACCACATTTGGCTTATCCATCTGTTAATGGACATGTGGGTTGATTTCACCTTTTTGATGATTATGCATAATGCTGCCATCAACATTTGTGTTCACATTTTTGTATGGACATGTTTTCATTTCTCGTGAATATATACATAGGAGTAGAATTGCTAGGTCATATGGTGACTCTATAATTAACTGTTTGAGGAACTTCTAGACTACCTTCCAAATGGGTGCATCATTGTACATTTGTTTTTTTGTTTTGTTTAAGATTTTATTTAATTATTTGACAGACAGAGATCACAAGTAGGCAGAAAGGCAGGCAGAGGTGGAGGGGGAAATATGTTCCCTGCTCAGCAGAGAGCCAGATGCAGGGCTCAATCCCAGGACCCTGAGATCATGACCTGAGCTCAGGCTTTAACTTACTGAGCCACCCAGGTGCCCCACATTTTACATTTGTTATCAGCAATATATGAGGGTTCTGATTCTTGTTATCTAACTTTTTTATTATAGCCCTCTGAGTGTGAAAAAGTATCTCCACTTGCATTTCCCAAATGACTAAATATGGTGAGCATCTTCTAATGTACTTATCAGTCGTTTAAATATCTTATTTAGAGAATGTCTTTTCAGATCCTTTGCCAATTTTTAAATTGGATTATGTCTTTATTAATGAGTTTTAAGAGTATTTTATACATTCTAATACAAGTTCCTTCTTGGATATATGATTTACAAACATTTCCTCCCATTCTGCAGGTTGTACATTTACTTTCTTAATAGTGTCTTGAAGCATAGAAGTCCTCAGTTTTGGTGAAGTCCAATTTATTTTTCCATTTGTTGCTTATTCTTCTCATCTCGTACCTAAGAAACTGTTGATAAATCTGAGGTTATATAAATTTATCCCTGTGTTTTCTACTAAGAGTTTTATAGCTTTGGCTCTAATATTTAAGACTTTGATCCATTTTTTATATTATCCATTCTGTGACATTTTTATTTAAATTCAATTAGTTAACCTGTGGTGTATTACTAGTTTCAGAGATAGAGTTCAGTGATTCGCCAGTGATATTACCCAGTGCTCATGACACATCATGTGTCCTCCTTAATACCCATCACCCAGATACCCCATTCCATCACCCACCTCCCTCCAGCAACCCTCAGTTTTATTTCCTATGATTAAGAGTTTATATGGTTTGTCTCCCTCTCTGAATTCATCTTGTTTTATTTTTCCCTCCCTTCCCTATGATCCTGTTTTGTTTCTTAAATTCCACATATGATAATTCTATTTCTCTGATTGAATATTTTCACTTAGCCTAATACCCTTTAGTTCCATCCACATCATTGCAAATGGACCAGATTTCATTTTTCTTGATGCCTGAGTAGTAGTCCATTGTATATCTATACCACATCTTCTTTAGCCATTCATCTGTCAATGGACATATGGGCTCTTTCCATAGTTTTTCTACTGTGGACATTGCTGCTAGAAATATTACGGTGCAGGTGCCCCTTCAGATAATTGCATTAGTATCTTTGGAGTAAATCCCTAGTAGTGCAATTGCTGGGTCATAGGGTAGCTCCATTTTCAACTTTTTTGTGGAAGCTCCACACTGTTTTCCAGAGTGGCTACACCAGGTTGCATTCCCACCAACAGTGTAAGAGGGTTCCCCTGGGACACCTGGCTGGCTCAGTTGGTTAAGTATCTGCCTTCAACTCAGGTCATGATCCCAGGGTCCTGGGATCAAGACTTGCATTGGGCTCCGTGCTCAACAGAGAGTCTGCTTCTCCTGTCTGCCCGCCCCACGGCCTGCTTGTTCTCTCTCTCTCTATCAATCACACTCTCTCTCTCTCCCCCCACTCAAATAAATAAATAAATAAAATCTTTAAAAAATTATTTTCAACAAAGTAGTCAAAATAACTCAGTAAAGAAAAATAATATTTTCAACAAGTGTTGCTGGAAAAATTTGACATCCATTTGTTTAAATAATGAACTTCAGTTCATACAACATATATTTTTTTAAAATCTCAAAATGGAGTAAAGACCTAAATGTAAGAGCTAAAACTATAAATTTTCTAAGAGAAAACATATGAGGAAATCTGAGTAACTGAGGGTTCTTAGCAATAACACAAAAGCATGAAATATGACAAGAAATCTAAAACATATGTCATTAACATTAAAACATTGGAGTGAAGTAAAGGAAGATAAAGAGTAAGAAGAATCAGGAACCTATCTTTCCACCTAGATAAAAATTGTACTGGCAGAAACTGTCTGATAATTATACTGGAATTCAAGTTTATTTGAATGATTGCCACTACCAAGGGAAAGCTTGGCTGGTAAATTGCAGTTCATTTTTATTAATTTCCATTTCAGCACAGTAATGGATACGCATCTTCTTTCCACCAAGCCTATGGCAAGCCATAATCTTGGTTCCTGGTGTGGTGTTCTGGAAGCAGCGTGGGCAAGAAAGACCTTGTCCCCAAATATTAGTGATTGTTATTGCCACTGTGAGCAATAAGGACTTTGTCTCAAATACTGGTATTTGGTATTCTAATTTTTTTATTTTATTTTTTCAGTGTTCCGAGATTCATTGTTTATGCATCACACCCAATGCTCCATGCAATATGTGCCTTCCTTAATACCCACCACCAGGGACGCCTGGGTGGCTCAGTTGGTTGGACGACTGCCTTCGGCTCAGGTCATGATCCCGGAGTCCTGGGATTGAGTCCCGCATCGGGCTCCCAGCTCTGCGGGGAGTCTGCTTCTCTCTCTGACCTTCTCCTCGCTCATGTTCTCTCTCACTGTCTCTCTCTCAAATAAATAAATAAAATCTTAAAAAAAAAAATACCCACCACCAGACTAACCCATCCTCCTTCTACCCTTCTTTCCAAATCCCTCAGTTTGTTTCTCTGATTTTTGACTGATTTTGACCACTGAGATGCAGGTTGCAGGTCCAGAGGCTGACCACTATTGCTTTAACTTGCACCAGTTGAAATTCCTTCCAGGGGATTTAAAGGAACATCCCTTGGGGTATTTTTTCTGTTTTTCTTTTTACAAAACTTTTCCCCCTTTGAGAGTCAGACATTTAAGGATGATGACGTTCAAAATCTAACATGTGTACAGGGGAATTTAGAAAACCTCTATACATGCCCAAGGAAACAAAGTCTCAGAAAAGACAAGAGAAAATCTCAGGTTTTCATCTCAAGTTGATCTCAAGCAAAGACACCCTTGAACAACTGAAAAAAAAAAAAAAAGAAGATTCTAGGGAAGGGAAACAATCTGATTCCAGAGTTACCACATTATGAAATTCAAATGTCCAGTTTTGAACAACAACAAAATATCACAAACATACAAAAGCAAACAAACATTTGTCCCATTTAAAGGAACAAAATAAATTGCAATGAACTGTCCTTGAGGAACCCCAGACATCAGACTTACTAGATAAAACATTAAAAAGCAACTTTCTTAAAGATGCTTAAAGAGTTAAAGGAAAGCATGGGAAAAGACAAGAAAATGATGAACAAAATAAGAATATCAATAAAGAGGTAGAATTTAATTTTTTTTAAGATTTTTTTATTTATTTGTGAGAAAGAGACAGAGACAGAGATAGCAAGAGAGAGGATAAGCAGGGAGGAGAGGGAGAAGCAGCCTCCCACGCTGAGCAGGGAGCCCGATGCGGGACTCGATCTCAGGACCCTGAGATCATGACCTGAGCTGAAGGCAGATGCTTATCTAACTGCGCCACCCCAGCATCCCTAGAATTTATTTTTTTAAAGAAACCAAAAAGAAATTCTTGAACTGAAAAGTACAATAAGTGAAATAAAAATTCACTAGAATGCTTTAAAAGAATATTGGGCAAGCAGAAGAAAGAACTGGAAAATTTTAAGTTAATACCATTGACATTATAAAGTCTGAGGAACAAAAAGATAAAGAAATGGAGAAAAGTGAACAGAACCTAAATGACCTGTAGGACACTATTAAACAGTCCAACATGAATACGTCTTGTGGGAATTGCATAAGTAGAAAATAGTGAGTAGAAAGAACATGTGAGGAAGTAATGGCTGAAAATTCCCCAAATTTGATGTAAGATACAAATCTATAAATCCAAGAAACTCAACAAATTCCAACGAGGATAAACAAACCAACAAGAAACCCACACCAATACACATTATAGTCAAACTATGAAAAGCCAAAGACAATCTTGAAAGCAGCAACAGAAAAGCAGCACCTCACAAGAAGGGATCCTCAATAAGATTATCAACTGATTTCTCATGAGAAATCTTGGAGGCCAGAATGCACTGGGCTGATATATTCAAAGTGTTTAAAAGGGGAAAAAAAAAATCCACTCTGATTTCTATATCCAGCCAAACTATCCTCCAAAAATAAGGGAGAAATTAAGACATTCTCAGATAAACAAAAACAGACAGACTGTTTTACCACAAGAGCTGTTCCACAAGAAATGCTAAAGGGAATCCTTCAAATTGAAATGAAAGGATGCTATAGAGAAAATCAAAACTCTATGTGTTAGTTCAATTTTACCTTGTAATTCCATTTCTTCATTTTCCACATTATTTAAAGGACAAGTGCATAAAAATTACTAATCTATGGCATTGAGCACCAAAAATATAAATATGTTATTTGTGACATCAGAAACTGAAAAAAGGGAGAATTAGCTGTATAGGAAGAGAGTTTTTGTATGACACTGAGTTTAAGTTAGTATAAATTCAAATTAGATTGTTTTAACTTTAGGATATTAAATTTAATCCTCATGGTTATTACAAAAAAATATACAACATACACAAAAGGAAATAAGGGAATAAAAACTTTTTAATTATTATGTTATGTTAGTCACTATACAGTACATCATTAGTTTTTGATGTAGTGTTCCAAGATTCATAGTTTGCATATAACATCCAGTGCTCCATGCAATATATGCCCTCCTCAATACTCATCCCTGGGCTAACCAAAAACTTTACTACAGAAATTATTAACTAAACACAAAAAGACAGTAATGGAGAGAATGAGGTATACAAAAAGTCTATGAGGAATATAAGAAAGCAATAGCACAATAGTAGAATTCCTTTCTTATTATTACTACTTTATGTAACTAAATTAAACCCACTAGTCACATGACAGTCATTAAGAATGGATTAAAACACATGATATAACTATATGCTTCCTATAAGTGTTCACTTTCAATCCAAAAACTCAAATAGGTTGAAAGTGAAAGGACAGAAAAGGAAATTCCATGCAAATAATAAATAAAAGAGAGCTACAATGATTATACTAATATCAGACAAATAGATTTTAAATTAAAAAAATTATAATAGGGGTGCCTGGGTGGCTCAGTGGGTTAAAGCCTCAGCCTTTGGCTCAGGTCATGATCCCAGGGTCCTGGAATCAAGCCCTGTATCGGGCTCTCTGCTCAGCAGGGATCCTGCTTCCTCCTCTCTTTCTGCCTGCTTCTCTGTCTGCTTCTCTGCCTACTTCTCTGCCTACTTGTGATCTCTGTCTGTCAAATAAATAAATAAAATCTTTTAAAAAAATTATAATAAAGATATTATATGTTAATAAAAGGTTTATAGAAAGAAGATATACCATTTACAAACCTAATAACAAACCCTCATGAAATTGGGTGAAACAAAATTGTTTCAAATACATGAAACAAAATTGACAGTATTGAAGGGGGACATAGTTCTACAGTCATGGTTGGGGACTTCAATAGCTAACTTTACAATAATACATAGAACTACCAGACAGATTGTAATAAGGAAATAAAACAGTTGAACAACACAAGAACCAACTAAACCTAACAGACATTCTTCTCAAGAGCACATGGGAAATTCTCTAGGATAGACCATAAATTATATCATAAAACATATCTCAATAGATCTCTTAAAACAGATATCATACTAAGTATTTTCACTTACAAGAGGATGCAGTTTCAAACCAATGACAAAAAGAGAAAATGTTCACATATATGTGGAAATTAAACAATACATTCTTAAACAACAAATCATGAGGGAATTAAAAAATTCTTAGAGTCAACTGAAAAAGAAAAAACAACATACCAAAACATATGAAATGCCACAAAAGCAGTCCTCAAAGGAAATTTGTAGTTCTAAATGTCTACTTCAAAAAGGAAGAAAGATCTCAAATCAATAACCTAACTTCTCAACTTAAGGTATTGGTAAAAGCAGCGTAAGATGAATCCAAAGCTAATAGAAGAAATGAAATAATAAAGATTAGAATGAATTTTAAATAGAGAATAGGAAAACAATAGAGAAAACTAATGAAACCAAAAGGTGGTTATTCGAAAAGTTCAACAAAACTGACAAAACTTTAGGGTGAAGGTAAGATCCAGTCATTAAACCTTACCAACCTTAAAGAGACTTAAAAAATTATAAGTATGTAACTATAAACAATTGTATGCCAACAGATTATATAAGCTGTTTATATATCTGATTATATAATCTGATTATATATCTGTTAGATAACCTGACTCAAGAAGAAATGGAAAATCTCAACAGACCTATAATAAGTAAAGATTTAAGTAATACTAAAACCTCCCAAATTCCACAATGAGTGAAATCATATGGTTTTTGTCTTTCTCTGATTAATTTTGTTTACCGTGATACTCTCTAGCTCCATCCATGTCATTGCAAATGACAAGATTTTATTCTTTTTTTATGGCAGGTAATATTCCATTGTGTATGTATACTGTATCTTTCTTATCCATTCATCAGTTCATGGACACTTGGGCTGTTTCCATTATATGGCTATTGTAGCTAATGCTGTTATATACAACATGGTGAATATATCCCTTCAAATTAGTATTTTTGTATTCTTTGGGTAAATACCTAGCAGTACAATTGCTGGAATCATACAGCAGATCTATTTTTAACTCCCTGAGGAACCTCTATACTGTTTTCCAGAATAACTACACCAGTTTGAATTCCCACCAACAGTGCAAGAGGGTTCCCCTCTTTCTGCATTCTCACCAACATTTGTTGTTTCCCCTCTTGTTAATTTTAGCCATTCTGACAGGTGTGAAGTGATATCTCATTCTAGTTTTAACTTGTATTTCCCTGGTGGTGAACGATGTTGAGCATCTTTTCATGTGTCTGCTGGCCATCTGTACATCTTCTTTGGGAAAATGTCTATTCGTGTCATCTACCCGTTTTTGAATTGAATTATTTGATTTTTAGTTGTTGAGTTTTATAAGTTTTTTATATATTTTGGATACTAGTCCTTATCAGGTATGTCATTTACAACTTTCTTCTCCCATTCTGTAGGTTGCCTTTTAGTTTTGTTGATTGTTTCCTTCACTGTGCAGAAGCTTTTAATTTTGATGAAGTTCCAATACTTTAGATTTGCTTTTGTTTCCCTTGCCTCAGGAGACATATCTAGCAAGAAGTTGCTATGGCTGATGTCAAAGAGGTTACTGCCTGTGTTCTTCTCTAGGATTTTAATGGTTTCCTGTCTCACAATTAAATGTTTAATCCATTTTGAATTTATTTTCTGTATGAGGTGAGAAAGTGGCCCAGTTTCATTCTTTTGCTTGTTGCTGTCCAGTTTTCCCAACACTATTGGTTGTAGAGGCTGTCTTTTTTTCATTGGATATTCTCTTCTTCTTTATCGAAGACTACTTGATATAGTTTTGGGTTCATTGCTGGCTTTTTCTATTCTGTTCCATTGATCTGTGTGTCTACTTTTTTTGCTGGTACCATACTGACTTGATCACTACAACTCTGTAATATAACTTAAAGTTTGGAATTGCAATGCTTCAAGATTTTTTTTTCTTTCTTCTTTTTTTAAATTTCAAGGGTTTTTGTAAAGATTTTTATGTATTTATTTGTCAGAGAGAGAGAGATACCACAAGCAGTGGGAGACACAGACAGAGCAGGCAGAGGGAAAAGCAAGCTCCCTGCTGAGCAAGGAGCTGGATGCTGGACTCAATCCCAGGACCCTGGGATCATGACCTGAGCCAAAGGCAGATGCTCAGCTGACCGAGCCACCCAGACATCCTGAGTTTCAAGTTTTTATTTAAATTCTATTTAAATTCTATTTCTATTCGATTAGTTAACATATAGTGTAAAATTAGTTTCAGGTATAGAATTTAGTGACTCATCACGTATATACTCAATGCTCATGAAAAGTGCTCTCCTTAATACCCATCACCTGTCCAACCCAGCCCCACATCCACCTCCCCTCCAGCAACCCTCAGTTTTTTCTCTATAATTAAGAGTCTGTTTTACGGGGGCTCCTGGGTAGCTCAGTGTATTGAGCCTCTACCTTTAGCTCAGGTTGTGGTCTCAGGGTCCTGGGATTGAGCCCTGCATTGGGCTCTCTGCTCATCAGGGAGTCTGCTTCCCCCTCTCTCTCTGCCTGTCTCTCTCTGCGATCGATCTCTCTGTCAAATAAACAAATAAAATTTTTTTTAAAAAGAGTCTGTTTTATGGTTTGCCTCTTCCTCCCCATGTTCATTTGTTTTGTTTCTTAAATTTCACATATGAGTGAAATCATGTGGTATTTTTCTTTCTCTGATTTATTTTGCTTAGCATTATACTCTCTAGCTCCAGCCACATCTTTGCAAAGGCAAGGTTTCTTTCCTTTTTTATGGCTAAGTAAATACATAAAATATATATCTTTTATATATATTATAATAAAATTAAAAGTTTTATATATACCACATATTTATCTATTCATTAGTTGATGGACATTTGGGCTCTTTCCATAATTTGCTATTGTTGATAATCCTGCTATAAATATTGAGGTACATGTATCCCTTCAAGTCAGTATTTTTGTATCCTTTGGGTAAATACTTAATACTGCAATTGCTGGATTGTAAGATAGTTCTATTTTTAATTTTTTGAGAAACCTCCATACCGTTTTCCAGAATGGCTGCACCAGTTTGCATTCCCACCAACAGTATAAGGGAATTTCCCTTTCTCTGCATCCTCTCCAACATCATAGGGGAAAAAAGAGAAGGGCAAACCGAGAAACACACTCTTCACGCTAGAGAACAAACTCCTGGTTACCAGAGCGGCAGATGGATTAAATAGGTGATAGGGATTAATTAAGGAGCGCACTTGTGATGAGCAACAGGTTTTGTATGTAAGTGTTGAATCACTAAATTGTACACCTGAAAATAACTTACATTTTATGTTAACTAATTCAAATAAAAACTGAAAAAGAAAAAATAACAGTAATTTAAAACCTCCTAACAAAGAAAAGTACTGGACCAGATGGCCTTCTAGTGAATTCTACCAAACATTTTACAAAGAATTAACAAAAATCTTAAGGGGCACTTGGGAGGCTCAGTCGTTAAGCAGCTGCCTTCAGCTCAGGTCATGATCCTAGGGTCCTAGGATTGAGACCCCACACTGGGCTCCCTACTCAGTGGGAAGCCTGCTTCTCCCTCTCCCTTCCCCCTGCTTGTGTTCTTTCTCTCACTGTGTCTCTCTGTGTCATATAAATAAAATCTTTTAAAAAAATCTTATTTAAAATTTTCCAAAAAAATTGGGGTGCCCAGGTAGCTCAGTCAGTTGGGGGTCTGCCTTTGGCTTGCATCGTGGTCTCAGGATCCTGGGATCAAGCCCCCTGTCGGCTCCCTGCTCAGTGAGAAGCCTGTTTCTCCTTCTCCCTCTCCCTCTGCCACTCCCCATACCTGTGTGCTCTTGCTCTCTGTCAAATAAATAAATAAAATCTTTTAAAAAATTAATTAATTAATTTAAAAATTTCCCCAAAATGGAAGAAGCAGTACCACTTCCTAACTCAGTCTTTGAGGCTAGCCTTCCCTTGATACCATACCCAAATAAATATATCACAAGAAAAGAAAATTACAGACCAATATTCATTGCTCATATAGACGCAAGAACCCTCAACAAAATATTACCAAATCAAGTCCAGCAGCATGATCAAGTGGAATTTATTCAAGGAAAACAAGAGTGGGTCAAGATAAAATCTATCAATATAATATATACTTTAATAGAAAAAGGGGAAAAGCCCTAGCTGATGCAGAGAGAAAATGTATTTGACAAAATCCAACACTCTTTTAGGATTAAAAAAAAAAAACTTAGAAAACTAAGAATAGAGGGAAAATTACTCAATATGATACAGGGTATTCATTAAAAACCCATAATTAATGTAATACTCAATGGAAACTGAAAGATTTCCCCCCTAAATCAGAAACAAGTTCAGGATGTCTGCTTCCACCACTGTTAGGGACGTTCTAGCCAGTGCTATTAAACAAGAAAAATAAATGAAAACATCCAAACTGAAAGGAAAGGGTACCACTATATTTGCACATGACATAATCCTATATATAGAAAATACCAAGTAATCCACAAGAAAGCTACTAAAGCAAATAAATTTAGTAAAGCTGCAGGGCATGAAACCAACTCTGAAAAACCTGTTGTGTTTATAGTACACCAGGAATAAACAATCCAAAAAGATACTATTTCTAATAGCATCCCCCAAATTAATATTTAGGAATAAATCTAATTAAGGAGGTGACAAATTTGTATGCTGAAAAACACAAAATGTGCTGAATCTGTAAAAACACTTTAACTAGCATTGACATCATAACAATATTAAGATTTTTCATCTATGAACATGGGTTTTTTTCCTAATTATTTATGTGTTCTTTAATTTCCTTTAGCAATGTTCTTATAGTATTCAATGCACCAGTCTATTACCTCCTTTGTTATTCTTCAGTGTTTTTTTTTCTTGTTGATATTATTATAAGTGGAATTATTTTCTCTCTTTTAAAAAAATATTTATTAATTTGAGAGAGAGAAAGAGAGAGAATGGGGGTGAGGGACAAAGGGAGAGGGAGGGAGAGAATCTCAAGCAGACTCACCACTAAGCACAGAGCCTGATGCAGGGCCTGATCCCACAACCCTGAGATCATGACCCAACCGAAAATCAAGAGACAGACCAACTGAGCCATGCAGTTGCCTCTGGAACTCTTTTCTTTTCTTTTCTTTTCTTTCTTTTTTTTTTAAAAAAGGTTTGATTTATGTATTTGTTAGAGACAGAGAGAGAGAGTCAGCAAAAGCTGGGAGAGTGGAAGGCAGAGGGAGAAGCAGGCTCCCCACAGAGCAAGGAGCCCACCGTGGGACTCCATCCCAGGACCCTGGGATCATGACATGAACAGAAGGTATCAGATGCTTAACCAACTGAGCCACCCAGGCATCCCTGAAATGGTCTTTTTAGTTCTTTTTCAGATTTTTCAGTGTTAGTGGGTAGAAATATAATTAATTTGTTTACTGATTTTGTATGCTGCTATTTTGATGAATTTATTTATTAGTTATGATAGTTTTTGTCCAATCTTTAGGGTTTTCTACATACAAGATCATGTCACCTACAGAGATACTTTTCTTTCTTTCTCTATAAATTGGGTACAATAGAATATCATTCAATGAAAGGAATGAAACTTTGAAATATGCTATAACATGGATGGACCTCCAAACACTATGCTAAATTTATTATTATTTTTAAAGATTTATTTAGTTACTTGAGAGAGAAAGAGAGAGAGAAGAGTGTGTATAAGCACAGGGGTGGGGAGAGAGAGAGAGAATCCCAAGCGGACTCCTCATTGAGCACAATGTGGGGCTCAATCTCTCAACCCTGAGATCATTACCTGACCTGAAACCAAGAGTCAGAGGCTTAACTGACTGAGCCACCCAGGCTGTTAGCCCCAATCTTCATAGCAGTGATTTCCACAATAGCCAAACAGTGGAAAGAGCCAAGATGTCCAACAACAGATGAAGGGGTACAGAAGATATGATACATACACACACACACGTGTGTGTACATATATGTATGTGTATGTATATATGTATGCACACACATGTACATATATACATACATGTGTATGATGTATATGCATATGTGTACATGTATGTATATATGTATATACATCATACATATGTGTGTATACATATACCTGTGTGTGTGTGTGTATATATATCACATCCTCTGTACCCCTTCATCTGTTGTTGGACATCTTGGCTCTTTCCACTGTTTGGCTATTGTGGAAATCTATATATATATAATGATGGAATATTACTCAGCTATCAGAAAGGATAAATATTTACATTGACATGGATGGAACTAGAGAGTATTATGCCGAGCAAAATAAGTCAATCAGATTAAGATAATTATCATACGGTTTCACTCATGTGTGGAATGTAAGAAACAAGGCAGAGGACCATAGGGGAAGGGAGGGAACAGAATGAGAAGTCACCAGAGAGGGAGAAAAACTATGAGAGACTCTTAACTATAGGAAACAAACTGAGGTTTGCTGGAGGGGAGGTGGGCAGGGGAACGGGGTAATCGGGTGATGGGCATTAAGGAGGGCACATGATGTGATGAGCACTGGGTGTTATATGCAACTGATAAACTGTTGAACACTACATCTAAACTAATGATGTACTGTAAGTTGGCGAATTGAATGTAAGAAAAAAAAACTTCAGGGTTTTTCTCCTCCCTCCCTTCCCCCTCCTCCTCTCCTTCACCTTCTCCCTCTCATCATTCACTCTGGGGCAAAAGAGCTACCAAGTCACGGGGACACTCCGACACTCTATGGAGGGGCCCATGTGGAGAAACTGAGGCTTCCAGCCAACAGCCAGTGAGGAACTGAGGCCTGCTAACACCCACGTGAATTAACCTTGGGCTCCTGATGATCCTTCCAATCATTGTGATGTGAAAATGTTGGGGTCCAGGAGCAAACGGTCAAGAAAGAATTCTTGAGGCATCTTTGGTGCAAAAAGTGTGGTTTAATTAAAGCACAGGGACAGGACCCACCCATGGGCAGAAAGAGCTGCCCTGGGATTGTGATGAGTGGCTGATTATATAATTCCAAGTTGGGTGGGGGTTAGGGATAAGTCTCTGAGGAATTTGGAAGCAAGGTTTCCAAGACCTTGAGGGGCTAGCTCTTGTTAGGATGAGGTCATTTAAGGTCTAGTTAAACTTTAGTCATGAGACCCTTCAGATGTGTATCCGTGGGCCAGATGCTTAGAGGATGACTGCCAACATGTATTGGGTCAGGAGATGGGGAGGTGGGTAAAGATAAACGAAATTTCCAAAGGAATTTTCGTATGTTAAAGTAGACTTACAGGATCCTGGAGGTCAGGCTAACGTCAAGCCTAAGGTTGTTTTTTTGCCTTTAGCAAAGCATTAACATTGAGGCAGTTGAGTTCCTGGAGAAAGGCAGTTGAGTTCCTACCTGTCCCAAGTACTTGTCAATGGGCTGTAAGATATAAGGAAGTTTAATTTTTTTCTTTGTTTTCCACATCAGTTGCAGCTCCTGCTGACAACTAGACTACAACTTCATGAGAGATCCTGAGGCAATCTCACTCAGATTCTTAAAAAAAAAATTCAAGATTTTTGTACGGATTTTGCTATAAAAATTGTATGCGGTAATAAATATTTGTTGTTTTAAAGTGCAAAGTTGGGTAAATTTTTTATGCAGCCATACAAAATACAATTGAATACTCACTGAATTTTCACAAAAGGAAAACACTCATATAATCAACACTCAGAATAAGAAGCAGAACAGTAACATCATGACTGATGTACCCTGCCTTCTCTCTCCAGTCACAAAATCCACCTGAACTACAAACAACAACAACATAAATCCCAAAAGTACCAATTTTTTTTTTTTTAAGATTTTATTTATTTATTTGACAGAGAGATCACAAGTAGATGGAGAGGCAGGCAGAGAAAGAGAGAGGGAAGCAGACTCCCTGCTGAGCAGAGAGCCCAATGCGGGACTTGATCCCAGGACCCTGAGATCATGACCTGAGTCGAAGGCAGCAGCTTAACCCACTGAGCCACCCAGACGCCCCCCAAGTTTTTTTTTGTTGTTAAGATTTATTTATTTATTTATTTATTTGACAAAGAGAGATAGATCACAAGTAGGCAGAGTGGCACGCAGAGGCAGAGGGAGAAGTAGGCTCCCCGCCAAGCAAGGAACCCAATGTAGGACTTGATCCCAGGACACTGGGATCAGGACCTGAGCTGAAGGCAGCCGCTCAACCAACTGAGCCACCCAGGCGTCCCAGTACCAAGTTACTTTTTATACATAAATTAGTTTCGACTATTTTTGTTCCTTAAATGAATGACATCATAAATATGTCCTCTTTTGCGTCTGATTTCTTTTACCCAACATTATGTCTGCGAGCTTCTGCCATAACATTGTGTGTGTTTTAGATCATCTATTCTCATTGCTTTATAACATTCCATTGTGTGATCACACTACAATTTATTCATATCCATTCTGCTATTAGTGGGCATTTGGGTGGTTTCAATTTGGGGGGTGTTGTAAATAGTACTGCAGTGAATGTTCTCTTTGTTTTTTTAAAGATTTTATTTTATTTATTTGACAGACAGAGATCACAAGTAGGCAGAGAGGCAGGCGGGGGTGGGGGGATGTTCTGGTTTTAACACATGTCTTCTGATGAATATATTTATGTATTTTTGTGGGCATACACCCGGAAGTAGAATTACTAGATCACCATGTAGTCTTTCTTTTTTAATACTTGAGATACTGTAATTTTTTTTTCCCATCTGAACAATCGCTCCAATACATGAATTATTTGTGGGACTATTTCTGCTGTCTTTATTTCTTCTTGTTCTACCCCACTGTATCTTATTTCCTTCTATAATCATAGTTGATTGTGCACTACTAATTTCCTTGGAATAGTATTGGTCAGACACTTTTGAGGTGTAAGATGAAGGTACCTTTTTCTGAAGGTCACTAGAATTGCTTCATCTAGGCCCCTAGGTGGCACTACCAGGCTAGGAGCACCACAGACTAAATTCATGGCTTGGGGTTTTAGGGACAAACAAAAAGATACAAATCTGGCCTGCCAGTGTGTACAAGGCCTGGCTTATGGTTACATCTTAGAGAGAGGTCTGCCTCCCCACCTTGCTCTGTTAAACCACCCAGGCAACTTTCTTTGATGTCCCCTCCAAGTGGAGCTGGGTTGCTGCTGAGTCATCTGGGGTCCCACTGTATGTGAGGAAGGTCTATTAGATTCCTTGAGCAGACTCTGTGTTTTGTCTTTTGTCCATGCACCTCTTTGGGGGGCTCAGACAGGAGACACATTCACCACTTGGGGCATGTTTTGCTCATGCCTGGACAGGAAACTCTCAGAAGAGTAACTGACATCTTGAAAGGATGGGATGTAGAACTCACGCCATGTCATTTCCATCTACATTACATTGGCCCAAACAAGTCATATGGTTAAGCCTAAAAGTACCGTAGGAAAATACGCTTCATCTCAATAGTGGAAATAGTAGAATAGTAAAAAGTAAGTATTACTTGAATTATAATCCAAACTATCTCAACCCACAATTTTGTTCATGAATACTCGTTATAATTCCGCATGAAAAATGTTCTCATCCCATCCCGAGGCCTCAAAACCCCCCTTAATCACAGCATCGGGCTTGAAGTCTGAGATTTCAAGATCTGTATCAGCTGGGATATAGATGTACACACTAAACATACAAATTACTTGCCCCCTCTCCCTGTCCCAACCCCACCTCACATACAGTGGTGGAAAGGGACAGGAAAATACAATAAAATACTCCCAGTGGCAAAGAATGGGAGTGGTAAAGTGGAGAAATGAGAGGCACACCGAAATCACCAGCCCTTAGTAATTATAAAGTTCTGGGCACAAGTTGCCAGGCATCCCTAGCCTGTGGGGAGGAAATTGTCCTTGTGAATGTTCCCCAGTTCACCATTGTCCACTGTTCTTGGCTCCACTCTCTGGGAGATCGTTGCTTTTCCATCAATCTCCTTGGCCACTTCTGAAGAATACATCAAAGAAGATACCTTTATGGTGATTGATGATTGATAGGTTTCTCAACATGCTCAACCTGCAGAAAGTTCAGTGCCCAGAAGTCTTTTTATCTCAAACAGAGTCACTGTCTTTTAGTCTATTGTGATGATGCCTTTACCAATATCACTCACAAAATCTTCGTGGATGTCTCAGTCCTTCGAGCTGTTCTAACAGAATACCACAGACTGGGCGGCTTACAAACAACAGAAATTTATTCCCACCATTCTGGAGGCTGGAAATCCAACATGGTTGGGTTCTGGTGATGGCTCCCTTTCAGGTTATAGGCTGCCAGCTTCTCATGCATCCTCACAAGGTAGAAAGGGGAAGGGAGATTTCTCAGGCCTCTTTTATAAGAGCACTGATCTTACTATTCATGAATGTTCCACCCTCATGACCTAATCATCCCCAAAGAGCTACCTCTGAATACCATCATCTTGGGATTAAGGTTTCAACATATGAATTTGGTTGTGGGGTCGGGGGGAAGATACCAACATTCACCGCTTAGCAATGGGCTTTCCAAGTATTTGATTCCATGGGCCAAAGTCATGAGTCAACTCCATGTGCCAAAAACCACACCAACGTTATTTTCAAGACATGCCTCTGAATTTATTTTGAGCACATTAGGCTTCTACAGAAACATACTCTTAACCTTTATAGGAGCACCCTTATCCAGCTGAAAGGATCTACTTAGTACCACCCTAACAAAGTGGGTCACACCTACATCTTCAATGGATATTTACCCTGAGTCCATGTCTTACTGGCCAAGTTGTATTTTATTTTATTTTTTGTTGTGTTATGTTAGTCATCATAAAATATACCATTAGATTTTCATGCAGTGTTTCAAGATTCATTGTTTATGTACAGCACCCAATGTCCCATGCAATATATGCCCTCCTTAATACCCACCACTAGGCTCACCCATTCCCCTACCCCCTCCCCTCTAAAACCATCAGTTTTGGGGCACCTGGGTGGCTCAGTTGGTTAAGCCACTGCCTTCGGCTCAGGTCATGATCCCAGAGTCCTGGGATTGAGCCGCATATGGGGCTTCTCCTGCTCTACTTCTTCCTCTCCCTCTACCTCTCCCCCTGCTTGTGCTCTTTCTGTCAAATAAATAAATAAACTCTTAAAAAAATAAAACCCTCAGTCGGTTTTTCAGAGTCCACAGTCTCTCATGGTTGTCTCCACCTCCAATTTGCCCCCAATTCACTTTTCCTTTCCTTCTCCTACTTTCCTCCATTTTATTCCTTATGTTCCACAAGTAAGTGAAACCATATGATAATTGGCTTTCTCTGCTTGACTTATTTCACTCAGCATAATCTTCTCCAGTCCCATCCATGTTGATGCAAAAAGTTGGGTATTCATCCTTTCTGATGGCTGAGTAATAATCCATTGCATATATGCCCCACATCTTCTTTATCCATTCGTCTGTTGAAGGGCATCTTGGCTCTTTCCACAGTTTGGTTATTGTGGACTCTGCTGCTATGAACATTGGAGTACATATGGCCCTTCTTTTCACTATATCTGTATCTTTGGGCTAAATACCGAATAGTGTAATTGCCAGGTCATACGGCAGATCTATTTTTAATTTTTTGAGGAATCTCCACACTGTTTTCCAAAGTGGCTGCACCAGCTTGCATCCCTACCAAGAGTGTAAGAGGGTTCCCCTTTCTCCACATCCTTGCCAACATTTGTTGTTTCCTGCCTTGTTAATCTTTACTGGCCAAGTTTTAGATACAGACTTCTTCCTAAGGTTGTGTGGGTAATGGTCTCACATTTGGTTTAGGAACAGTCTCATCTTCCAATGCTGCAACTTTTGCACTCTTGCCATTGCTTCTAAATTCAACTTGCAAATTGGTAATTTTCTTTAAAAAAAATTTTTTTTTATTTGAGAGAGAGAGTGAGTATACAAGTGTGCCCCAGTGTGGGGAAGGGGCAGTAGGATGGGGGAAGGAGGCTTCCTGGCCAAGCAGGGAGCCCAACGTGGAGCTCAATCCCACGATCCTGACACCATGACCTGAGCTGAAGGTAGACCCTTAACTAACTGAGCCACCCAAGTGCCCCACAAATTGGTCATTTTCTGAGTGCATTTTTGTGTGTGTGGTAGAACCCTATCAAGTGAAAACAGAAGCAACCAGCCCATGTTTTCAACATTTGCCTTATTCGTTCTACCCAACTGGTACACTTTCTTTCCCATAAATTACTTATAAGTTTACTAAGGTTGTCATAACAAAGTACCAAAGACTGGGAGGCTCAGGCATCAGAAATTTATTTTCTCAAAGTTCTGGAGGCCAGACATTAAGGAAAAAAAAAAAAGCAAAAACACTGTCAGCAGGGTTGTTTCTCCTCAGGTCACTCTCCTTGGCTTGTAAATGGCCTTCATTTCCCTGTGTCCTCAGATGGCCATTTCTGTGTCTTTTTCTAATCTCTTTTCATAGGGACCAGTCAGATTGGATTAGGCCCACCCATACAACATCATCTAACTTAATCACCTCTTTTCAAGACCCTGTGTTCAAATACAGACACATTCTGAGACACTGGAGTTTAGGACTTCAACATGACTTTTGGAGGAACATAATTTAACCCATAACATTTACCAGAAACAATTTTGTCAATTAATAATACAGAACTCCAATTTTTCAGCTTTGTTAAGCTGGTACCAAAGCAATGCCATATATTTCTGGGTTTTGTTATGTAAGTACATCATTTCTAGGTACCAATTTCTGTATCCATCAATATTACCACAATAATGTAATTACCACATTGCCACAATAATGTCACAACCTCAACCTCTCTGTGACTTATGCTTATAACCACATTTACTTCATTTAAAAAAAGATTTTATTTATTTGACAGCGAGAGAGGGAACACAAGCAGGGAGAGCAGGAGAGGGAGAAGCAGGCTCTCCGTGGAGCAGGGAGACTGATACTCAATCTCAGCACCCTGGGATCATGACCCGAGCTGAAGGCAGATGCTTAATGACTGAGACACCCAGGCGCCCCTACTTTTTTTTTTTTTTTTTTTAAAGATTACATCTCACTCTAGGTCTGTGGGTTGGTTGGGGTTTGGATGATTTGGGCTAAATCTGCATCTAGGCTTCAGATTGGGATTGGCTCTTGTCTGCATGCACCATTCTGATCTTCAAGCTGAAAAGGCTGGGACTCCTGTGGACATATTATACTCCTAGTTGCAGCAGAACTATAAGACTGCAGGTGTAACAACGGAGGATGTTTAAACCTCTGCTGGCCAATCAGCCAAAGAAAGTCACAGAGCCAAGTCTGAAACCAAGGGGTGAAGAGGCATCTTTAGTTCATGACAAATCCACGGCAGGGATGTGGATGAATCCTACTGCAAAGAATTAAGACAGGGGTGCCTGGGTGGCTCAGTGGGTTAAAGCCTCTGCCTTCAGCTCAGGCCCTGGTCCCAGGGTTCTGGGATCAAGCCCCGCATCGGGCTCTCTGCTCAGCGGGGAGCCTGCTTCCTCCTCTCTCTCTCTGCCTGCCTGACTACTTGTGATCTCTGTCTGTCAAATAAATAAATTTTTTAAAAAAATCTAAAAAAAAAAAAAAGAATTAAGGCATGGGACCAACCATTCAATCTACTACAAACCTAACTTCTCTCTATACTTTTCTCAGATGATGCTTGGATCTTGGTCTGAAGATACCTTGAATCCCTTCACTCTACTCCTGAGTTACAGACTATGATTCTCATACATTTTAAATCTGATATATTTTTTTTTATCCCAGAAGGTGTTATTATTTTGTGCTATATAGTCAACTTTCATTTAGATTTACCAACGTATTTTTCTTGAATTTTAATTTTCCGCTATCTCTGATTCACCATTTGAGATAATTTCTTTTTTCCTGAAGACAATCTAGTACTGCTTTTGGTTGGGGTCTACTGGTAATGAATTTCCTTAGACCTCATTTGTCTGCAAATATAATTTCCCTTACATTCCTAAAGGATACCCCCTCCCCCCAAATATAAAACTAGGTTAGCAGGCTTCCCCCCCACACACTTTGAAAGTATGATTCTTCTGTATTCTGGTTTCTACTGTTTAAGAAGTCAGTTCTTAGCTTAATTACTGCTCCTTAGAAAGTCTATTCACCCTGGCTGGTCTTAAGGTTTATTTGTTTTTTAAATTTTCAGCCATTTTTAGTCTGACATGCCTAAGTGTGATTTGCTTTTTACGAATTCTGATTTAAGTCTGTAATGGTTCTGGAACTTGAGGCTTGATCCATTGCAGCAATTTTCAAAATAAACTCTAAGCCATTATTTCTTCAGACATTGCTTCTGCCTCATCCTCTCCACTTCAAGGATTTCAGTTACATGTATGTTAGCCTTGGTACTGTATCCTCTATATTTATCTATATTCTGTGTTTTCTACCCTATTCTGTCTGTGCTTTAATTTGGAAATATTCCTCTGACCTAGCTCTAGCTTTATTGGTTTCCTCTTTTCAGCTACATATAACTTGCTAACAAACACTATCCATCGAATTTTTTACTTGTTATACTTTTCAGTGATAGGATTTCCACTTGGTTTTTTCTTTATAATTCCCAGGTCTTATAAAATTCTCAATCTTGTCTTTAATTCTCTTAACCATATTAAGCATAGCCCTTGAAAAGTCTTTGGGAAAACGGCATTACCTCAATTCTCTATAGACGTGGGGTGGGGTTTTTTTCTGTTATTTATCTTGTTTTGCAATCATTTACCTTCTCTCCTTGGATGCCTATGTTTGATTGAGCATAACAACTGCATACGAACAATGGTAGAAACGATGTGAGGCCCATCATGAAGTTAACTCTCTCCCTAGAGAATTTATGTTTGCTGCTGGCAAGGACTGAAATGATTTGAATTGTATCCCAAACAATTTGTGGTACCCAAACAATACATTAGGGTAACTCCTTGGTGGTTCCCAGACTTAAACTTTGTCTACCTAGGGCATGAGTGTGATAAAAATAATGTCAGAGTCCTACCTTCTCAGCCCTTCCTCTGGACTTGGCAGATGCCTCTCAGGAAAAAGCATCTTGAATGCCAGGCCAACCTCTCATTTCCTTTTTCTCTTGGATATTGGCTTCATCATTATTCATTCCCTTGTTAGCTCTCTGATACTTTCTGGAAACAGAAATCCTCCATGGGCTTTTTAATTTCACTTATCTGAAAGCCACATGGGAATTTTAATTTGGATATAAGAGGTTTTCTGTAGCAGCTATTAAGTTTTGTCTTTCAGCTCTATCTTCCCTTCTCCTTATATAAACTGCCTTGTGGTGCAAGGGCTGACTCTGGAAACAAGTATTTCTGTGCTGGCAGATTCTCCATTAGACTCTGCCCTGAAGGACACGGGAGAGTGACTACAGAATTTGTTCCTGTGAGCACTACCTCAACTCAGCAGATTCTTCCCACAGAAGAGCACCTCCTTCTCAGAACTCTGGCTGCCAGCTCCACTGCCCCTCCCTAGCAGTGTACATACAAGTCCTATGTAGACCCCTCCTCTAGGCTTAGAGACCATGGCCCTAGCTGGGCAATCAATCCCTCTCCCCAGAGGCCTTCCTCGAAGCTGGAATATTTTCAGGTCCTATTTATCCATGAGCTCTATGAATGGTAGCTAATTCCTGCACTTATACCTCCATGATAACTTGGGTTCTTGTTTTACCCTTCCAGCTATTTGGTTAGTAACGTAATTTCACGTTAACTATTTTTTTAAATTAAATTCCCTTTGTTCAAATAACTAGTGCGATGTCTGTCTCCTGACTGGTTCCTCACTGATAGTTTCCACCCCTGTCCTCCTTCTATTCTCATTTTATTTACCTCACGGCATGATTAGATCATTTCGAGCCCACTTACAATGTTGTGCCAAAGCTTTACTGTATGTACTCTTATTACATTTTGCATTTCTAGAATTTCCATTTGGTTCTTTTTCAAAAATCTGTTAGGGTTATTCTTTAAAGTTTCAGGTTTCCTGCATGTATTTTCCCACATGTATTTTTACGCTGTTGCTTAACTCTCTTAAATATAGGAATTTAGAAGTTGTTTGTAATAATCTCATTTTCTCAACCTTTGTGAGTCTGTATCTGCTTCTTGGTCTTCCTGGTTGCTTCTTGTGGTGGCTTGTTTCCCTGAGTGGTCATGTGGCTGGCTATCTATCTGTCTATCTATCTATCTATTTTTACCATGAGTTGCTAATTTCCCTTGGAATTTTATTTGTAGGATGGTCTGCAAGAACAACTGCAGAGTAGATACCCTAGGCAGAAGAGAAAATGCATAAGTATCACCAAATTGCCTTCCTCACACCGCTATGCCACAGCATTATCCAAGTTTTTGATCTGCTAATAGGTACACAATGCATATACAAAAAGTATATAGAATATATAAATTTGTAAATATATGTATGCAGGTCACTGACCAGTGGTCAATACTAGAATCCTTCTCAAATCAGAACGTTCATTTCCTTTACAAGTACAGACACACAGTGAGGTCTAGACTTATTAAGAATCCTATCATTTTGCTTAACCACAATTTTCTTGAAATTCTTTCTTCTAGGATGTAAATTTTTAGTTTTGACCCCTCAAAAGGCCCCTCTTTGTGTGTGGGGGGGAATGGTAATTTAGGGTGTGATAAGAATTAATACGAAAGGATTTACATGTTTGGTGTGAAGTGTACTTGGGAGTCACAGGCATAACTGCCAAAATGGAGAGATTTGGGTGGTACTACCCACAGCAGAAGCCAGATCTATTGTTAGATGGTGAGGCTACCCAGATGTTGAAAGGGCACTCTGCGAAAGGTTCTTGGCTAACACTGAAAAAGTGATTTCATTTGAAAAGTGGGCAGACTTTCTTCTTTAACATATTTTTGGATGATACTAGATTGTGAAGCTACTGTGCAAATAATTGCACAATCACTGTGTTATTCACGGTGGACTATTAATTTCTTAAAATTATCAGTGAGCAAAGGGAAGCATACAGGGTATCGATTACACTGTGGGAACGCTTACACAGAATGCCAAAGGCTTTCCCTTCCCTGACAAACCTCTTTTATGCAGCTGAGCCATCTGCATGCAAAACACATCTTCAAATGGTGCCTCAGAAAACAACTGACCGCTGGGCAAAGCAGGTGTGGGCTCTCGTTCCGGAACTGCTCCCACTATTGTGAGACCACAGTCAATCCAGGTGACCCTCCGTGGCCCCTCGTTAGTCATCTGCTGCTAGATGTGATCTTTGCAGGCTCTTCGGCCTGATGTACTGATAAAGCACACTCTGTACAATTTGCACGAGCCAGGAAAGACGCTCCCTACAAGAGGGCTGAGCCTCGTGCAGACACTTATCTGCGCACATACTTCCCGCACTCCTTTCACTGTTTTGGCACATCTGTGCCTGACTGAAAAAGAATGTCCCTTTTGTTTGTCCCTCAAACTGCCCAGAGTTTGAGGTAGAACTTCCCCCACTGCCCGCTACCCCCCAACACATGCAAGCCTCTAGACAAGGGCAGTCCGGGAACTTGATTTACCTCTTCTGAAAACCCTATTCCCCAGGAAACTTGCTGAGGACAGTCCACGCCTAGTCCCCGTCCGCGCACACTTGTCCTGAGCGCAGCGGCCAGAGACTCGGTCCATCTTCCCGCGTACACTGGACCCGAGTATCGGCGGGGAGCAGCCCCCGACGCGTTCGTACACCTGCCCCATTCACTGGCTAGGAATCTGGCCCGGAACCCCCCTTCCCTTCCCTTGCACACCTGCCCCGAGCACAGGCTGGGGTTTAGCCCGGGAGCCCGCCACCTTCCCGCGCACGCCTGCCCGGGATACGTCCCCAGGGCAGCGCAGACTGATTCCAGCTCCCGGGTGCCGGAAGTGCGGCTACGCGCGGGACTACTTTTCGCGGACCCTCAGGCGAAGGGGCGGAGGGATCCCGCGCAGGGTTGGTGCGGCGAGAGAGAAAGCGTGCGGGACGGGGCCCGGAGCAGTGCGCCTGCGCGGCCGGCGCCGCCACCACCGCTGCTGCCGCCGCCCGTCCGCCCGCGTGAGGGGAGCTGCCGCCACGGCCACCACAGCCTCCGTCTCCGCTGCCGCCTCGGCCCCGCACCCACCATGGCGCAGATCCTCCCCATCCGTTTCCAGGAGCACTTCCAGGTGAGATCAGGGCTCCGGCACCGAGACCCGGACGGCTACAGGGCGGGTCGCGCGCTTCGTCCTGTCAGCCGCGCCCCCCGCCGCCCCGCCTCCCGGGAGACCGGGCGGGAGCCGCTTACTGGCCGGCCGGCGGGACCTCCGGCTCCTGGCCCTGGACCCCGACTCCAGTGGACGCGGCGGGGCGCACATACCCGGGCCGGCCTGGGTGGGCGGGCTAGTGTCTAGGCGCGCCGGTCGGTGTAGTGGGAGGGCGTGGTGGCCCGCACGTGCCGCCCCGCCAGGTGTGCTGATCGCTGAAACCCGTTATCCAGTAGCGACGGTGATCCTTCTCGGACCGCTCAGATCTCGGTGGCATGCTAAGAGCGCCGGGTGACGGAAACTGAAGATGTCCCGAAATGTCTTTCAGTGCTTTTGGGAGCTGGAACCAGACTGACGAGCGGTGCGCTCGGATTCCACTCGCAAGCTTTACAACTCTGAAATCTAAATCTGAGTCTCATTTCCCTTTTGCGTCTCTCGATTCTTACATCTGAGTTTGTGTCTGTTGGCTTCCGAAGTCACTGGAGTGGTTTCGTGGGAGGAAGGATCGTCAAATCCTTTGACCAAAGAGCGAGAGGGATCATGGTGTGTTTTAATAAGACCCTTTCAATGCAGTAACACCCACTCCCCAAAGTTTAGCTTTTTAATGAGGTCCCAGTTTGTTCTATCTCCAACTCTCCTAATAGAGTTGTGCTTCAGGGAAATAAAGATTGGTTGTTTGTGTTTGACTGGGGGTTGTGTCCTGGCACGATGTACAGTGCTTCACTCACATCACACGCATGTGTCACACCTGTGAAGGGTGATAACGATTCTCATTTTACAAGTGAGGAGGTGGCGTAGGTATATAGTTGCCATTGGCTCTGTGCTTTTGTTAAATCATCACAGTTCTGGGGCGCCTGGGTGCCTAAGTCCGTTAAACCTTTGACTCTTGATCTCCGCTCAGGTCTGGATCTCACAGTTTTGAGTTGGAGCGCCCCCCACCCACCGTGGTCTCCACGCTGGGTATGGAGCCTCCTTTAAGAAAAAATCATCACAATCCCATAAGATCCATATGATTTTCCCCGTTTTCTGGGTGAGGAAACCGGGGCACAGAGACATTAAATAAGTTGTCCAGTCATTCAGCAAGTAAGAGCCGGAATCAGACTCAGGTCATTGTAACTACACTGCAGGATTGCAAGGAATGTTGTCGATTGGAATATCTTTTTTTTCCCCCATAGCACAGAACACTTCTAACTCTATATCCAGATGGGAGAAGCCCTGGGAGTATAGTGAGGGGTCAGATCCTCTTATTATGCAGATTGGAAACTCGATCCCTTGAGTATTCTTCTGTGGTCCCTTAGTGATAGAGCTGTGGTTGGTGGAGGTAGCAGTCTCCTGAACACCCATCTCTTGACAGTAATGTGAAATAGGAAAATACTACTGCTGCTGCTAATTAGAACAACACAATAATGTGATCCATTTTATTGAGCCCTTTCTCTTGCTAATCACTATGCTATGTATTTTATAAATCTCATTTAATTTAGTCTTTATCGTAACTGAGGCACAGAGTTATAAATAACTAAGGCACAGAGAGAGTGAGCAATAAAGGTAAAATTACACAACTAGTAAGTGACAGCTTGGGTTCTAACTCTGATCACTAACTCCAAAGCCTGTGCTTTAGCCACTAAATATGTTCTCTTCAGAAGGCAAGGAAGCAGTAAGACATTTTAAATTCCTATGGAAGTTCATAATGTCTTGAAAAAATATATTCTATTACCTGGAAAATACTTATGACTTGTTAACACATAGGCCATGTAAATGTGGTTTGTGGTCTCCAGCATTAACCAGCTGTTGAGATTTCTCTGTACTCATTTTTCTAGTCTGTACACTCTCCCTTAGCTGCAGACATTTAAAAATTTCCGCTTGTTTTTTTAAATCCCTAATCCTGCCGTTCCCTGTTGTTGGCAACAGATGATTGGAGAAGCAGAAGCCATACGCTGGGATATTTCTCACCTTCATGCCTGCAGCCTTACAAACTTGTCTGCAGTTGCCCTTTTCTGCCTTCCTGTTATCTCAAAAGTGGGTGTTTTTTTTTTCCCACTTGTGTGTGTTCTGGATCCCACCTCCTTCCCTCTTTTAACAAGGCCTTCTCTTTCCCGTGTTTTCATCCATTCCCTCTTGGTGTCTTCTTCCATGTTTGTGTTTAACCATGCTCATATCTCTTCTGTCTTTACACAAACTTCTCCCTCTCCCCGTTCCCTTGAAGCTCTTATCTTACAGCTAGACATCATGAAAGAATTACCTTATCCCTCCATCACTTCTCTTATATTCCTTAGTAACCTGCAGTCTGGTTTTTGCCCCCACTGTTCCTGTGCATCTGTTCTTGCCAAGTTTACAAGTTGTCATATAGACTTTTTTGTAAAGACCAGTTAGTATATAGGTTAGGCCTTTGAGAGCCATGTATTGTCTCTTGAAACATAGTCTCCCACTCCCTCTTTTTAAAATTTTGTAAAAAGTATAAAACTCACTTTTAGTTGGGCTATACAGAGTCTGTAATTTGCTGGCCCCTGCTCCAAAAAAAAAAAAGAATTAAAACTCCAAAACATCTTCTATAGTTGACACCGTACTTTACTGCCTCCTCATAACCCTTTCTCTGTTGCTTTTGGTCATACCACAGTTTCCCAGGGTTTCTCCTATCTCTCTGCTCACATCCCAGTTTCCTTTGTGGGCTCCTCTTGGGAATAAGCCTGGGGTCTGTCTTGAGCTCTTCTGTCTTTTCATTTTGTATGCTCTACTGGGTGGTTTGTATGTATTCCCATATGCTCAGTGTTCCCAGGCAGGCTGCATATTTTTGCTGAGCCTCATAGGTATATGTAGGGGAGACAATAGTAGGCCCTGGTTAAGAGCACAGACTGAGTACAAATGGAAGGGTTTGACTCTGGGCTTGGGCACTTACTGGCCAAGTGAATTTGGGCAATTTTTGTAACGTTTTTGTGTGTCCATCTCTATATCTATAATACAGAGATAAAGGGTATAGTTTTTACTTCATAGAGCTATTGTGACATTTTGAGTTAATAAATGTGATAAATGTAAGATGTGGGACAGTGTCTAGTACATAACAAAATGCTCTATTCTTGTCAGTTGTTACTGCCACTATGACAGCTGGCCCCTGCAGAAGGCCATTGGATGGTCCATACGTTCTTCAAACAACACATCATGTTCCAAAATAGGGTTCTTCTTTCTCTCCAAATGTGTATCTTCTCCAGTTTCCAGCCAAGAACCTAGGAGACAGCCATGACTTCTCCCTAACCCGTTGGTTCTTTCTCCTATGTATTTTGGGCATTATTCTGCTACTCTTAGCTTGGACATGACCCTGAACTATGACCCTGGACTATGACAATATTGCTCACCTAAATGGCTGCACTAACTTTGTCTCTGGTCATCTACCTCTAGTCTTGCCTTCCCTTCTCTAACACACAGGCAAAGAGATTTTCTCAAAAGCTTAAAGTTCATCAGTGAATGCTTCCCTTTTGCTTCCAGGATGAAAATGCCAGACTCCTCAATGCCTTATAAAGCCCTGCCTAATCCAGCACCTGCTCAGCTTTCTTGCTTATCACCGTCTGGTCCTTCAGGACCTTCTCTGGAGCCCAACACTCTTACCTGTGGGCTTATTGCCTCTTTCCAGAACATTCTCCCCCCCCCCCCCTTTTTAATTTCACTTACTTTTATTTATTTGAGAGCAAGAATGAGAGGAAGAGTGCACAGAAGCAGGGGGTAGGGGCAAAGGGAGAAGCAGACTTCCCTCAGAGCAGGGAGCCCAATGTGGGACCTGATCCCAGGACCCTGGGCTCATGACCTGAGCTGAAGGCAGATGCTTAACTGACTGAGCCACCCAGGTGCCCTCTTCTCCTCATTCTTATTACCCAGCCAAGGCCTACTTAGCCTTCTGCTTAAGTGACAGGAAGCTATCCCTGATATGTCAGAATTAGGAGCCCTTCCTGTGTGCCCCCAGAGTTTTGGGGCTTCTCTCATGATGGCCCTAACCATATGGTGTATAGGTGATCACTTCCCCTACTGGACTGCAATCTCAGGATCTCCTCTCTGCAGTTGTATTACCACTGCCTAGTACATAATGGGCCCTGATATCTTAGAAGGAATGAAACCAGTTCCATATTGAAATGTTTGTATAATCAATGACTGACTAGTTGTAATGTAGATTCTAGGCCCTCCATATAGCTCACCTGTGAGCAGTTTACTGTAAGTCTACTTTATTAAGAATACTCCTACTTATCTCACATTTTGTTTCTGTCACACAACCCCTGCCTGTTTTGTCTACCATATCACTTTATATTTTGTGAATCTAGTTATCTTTTTTCTGTTTTTAATTTTGGTTGGTTTCATATGAAAAATTGTGGGCCAGATTTTCCCCAAAGGTTAAAACAATCATTTTATAATGGTCACTGGGAAAATAGAAATCAGCATATGGGCAGGTGGCTCCTGTGTGGCTCAGTTGGTTGGGCCTCCAACTCTTGATTTTGGGTGGGGTCATGATCTGGGGTCATGGGATTGAGCCCCAGGGTTGGGGGGGTACTTCGTGCCCAGCAGGAGGTTCTTCTTGGGATCCTCCTTCTCCCCCTTCCTTTGCCCCTCCCCGAGATAAATAAATCTTAAAATAAAAAAAAAACCAAATTAGTGTATAGGAACTTTTTTTTTTTTTTTTGTATAGGAACTTTTATTCTACAATCATCTTTTCAGGAATGTACCCAGAGCAGAAGCTGTACTTCTATATCTAATGCGTTATAATAAAGCATTCTTCCACTTCAGCTTGAGATTGTAGCAATTTATTTAATTTTACTTATCCTGCCATCCTCCTGTTGAGTGGAGGACTAGTTCTGCAGAAATATTTTTCTTCAGTGTACTATTTGAACTTTTTTATATTCAGATATCTAAGTTTGAAGGTTGTTGCTTTTTAAGCTGAGAATGGAAAAAAGCTAGAGGGCTAAAAACCAGTGACCTTGATTCAGAAGAGGAATAGTTTGTAAGAGTTTTGAAATGTGACACAGCTCAGTACACAGAGAACATATAAATGCATTCCCTAAAGGTTTTGATATGTAGCATATCTCTGAGGTGATGTTTTTAACAGATACAGAGTCTGCCAAGAGGATCTGTGTAAATTATAGGATGAGGGGGTCAGTAGTCGAGCCCTGCATCTGGCTCCCTGCTCCATGGGGAGTCTGCTCCTCCCTCTTCCACTCCCCCTGCTTGTGTTCCCTCTCTTGCTGTGTCTCTCTTTGTCAAATGAATGAATAAAATCTTAAAAAAAAAAAAGAAAACAGTCATGGGCACCTGTATCTGCTGGAGATGCCCCAGGGAATCACTCTGAAAAGAGATGCTGTATTCGTGGCACCTGGGTGGCTCAGTGGGTTAAAGCCTCTGCCTTCCTCTCAGGTCATGATCCTGGGGTCCTGGGATGGAGCCCCGCATTGAGCTCTCTGCTCAGCCTGCCCCCCACCCCGCCTGCCTCTCTGCCTATTTGTGATCTCTGTCAAATAAATAAATAAAATCTTAAAAAAAAAAAAAAAGATGCTGTACTCACAGCCTAGTACATGTTTGGTTTATGTTACCATTACATTGCCATCATATTTTGTGAAATGGTTTTTGGTATACTAAGACAATGCTAGGCTCCTTCTGCCCTGAAATTGTTGTGCACCCATGTAAAATGTTTTTAAGGTCTTGTGTAAACTGTTAAATTTTACCCTGGGTGGACTTGTTTTGGAAGTAGATAGTGGGCCAGCCATTTACCTTCTGCCTTTGTTATTTATGAAGTGAAGAAAGTAACAACCCAGTCACCCAGGGTGTGTGGAAGGGTCAGCCTTTTCGAGAGAATCCCAACAGTGGCATAGTAATTGAGCAAATATTAAGTGAATTTGGACAGGTCCTCCTTAGAAGAATCAGTTATCACCATAGAACATATTTAAATGTTCAAAATCCCCAAACTACACAAGTACTTTTTGAATTTATTGGGTTAAAATAGTTACCGTGTGCTAGGAGGATCTTAGTCAAGGTCCCTTTCCACCAGGTTCTTGAGCAAAGTCTGTAGCTAGGGCAAAGTGTGTGTGGAACAAGCTTTGAAGTCATACATATACATGGGAAGAATAACCCCAGATAGAACATATAAATGGAAATTAAACTTTTCTGGATGCCTAGGTGGCTCAGTCGGTTAAGCGTCTTCCTTCAGCTCAGTTCATGATCCCAGGGTCCTGGGATGGAGTCCCACATCAGGCTCCTTGCTCAGTGGGGAACCTCCTTCTCCCTCTGCCTACCACTCCACCTGCTTATGCACTTGCTCTCTCTCTTTCTGATAAATATATAAAATCTTTTTAAAAAAGAAAAGAAAATTAAACCTTTCTTTTCAAAAACTAGGTCTATTTTCCCAGATGAAACTACTATTAAGAAAACCATTATATCTTTCAAAAAATGATTAAAAGAATTCTGTTATAAAATTCCCCTCCTTTTGCTTTTGTAACTTAACAGAGTTTGAAAATCTTTCTTTGAAGATTACATATAGATTGCAGCATGCATTCGACAGTGTTGCTTACTAATATCCTTCTGGGGCAGTAGTTGTTGACACCAGTCACCCCATCCTATAAATATTTCTTTGCTTTCCCTTGCTGTTTGCCCGAATCTATTCCTTTCAGTCTGTTCTTTATTTTCTTCTTTTGCATCTCTTGCCTGAGGCCTGCTGGTGGCCTCCATGCCAGGGGGAGATTACGATCTCTTTCAGCTGGCTAAAGAAGGATGCCGCAGAGCTGGGCTGGCAAAGTTCAATGACAAAATTAGAATCCAAGCAGATCTTGACAGGCTGGAATCCAACTAGTTGACATTTAACAGGTATAAATATAGGGTCTTATGCATTGGTTTTAAAATACAGAAAACGTACGTTGATGTAATTTGAGAGAAGTTCTGTAAAGCATAATAAAAATGTAATTTTTAAAGTACCCTGAACTAACCTAGTCCTAGAATTTTAGGTTAGTTCTAGAAAAGACCTTCATAGGTCCTCATTTACAGAGCTCCCTCTTTAAGCTAGGAAAAAACTTGCTGATAAGTTTAACATATAAAATCTATATTTTTAAGTTACTTTAAAGATTTTTTTAAAAATTTATTTGACAGAGATCACAAGTAGGCAGAGAGGCAGGCAGAAAGTGAGAAGGGGAAGGAGGCTCCCCGCTAAGCAGAGAGCCTGATGTGGGGCTCAATCCCAAAACCTTGGGATCATGACCTCAGCTGAAGGCAGAGGCTTTAACCCACTGAGCCACCCAGGCGCCCCATGTTACTTTAAATTATTTTCTTAACTGCCTAAAACTTGTAACTTCTTCACTAATTAATTATTGAACATCCATGTGCTGGGCACAGTGATAAGGCAGTGAATGAGTCTGAGGAGACATAAACAGAGGGAGAAAGGACTAGCATCTTCAAAGACAAGAGGCATGAAAACCTGGGATGTTCAGTGCAACTGGAACGTTTTGGCTCTTTGATATGGGCAATTGGTGTTTTCACCAACGTCCCTGTATAAACACAGCTGCAACCCTCCCCATTCAGACTACTGTCCCTAAATCCCTTAAATATAGAAACAACAGGACTGTTGGATGAGTAATTTCTTTTTATGTTTTCCCCAGTGTCAAATTTGAATTTGGATTCATTTAATTGCAGGTCTTGAGAACAGAAAAGGATTATTAGATAGTGTCTTGTGTACTTTTGCTTAACTCGTATATGGACTGTTTTAAATGTGTATCTAGGTTACCTTTCAGAGTAATTATTGTAGGAATCAGGAGTCCTTAGTTACAGCTTCTAACTAATGAGAAAAAATCACTTTGAGTACACCACTTCTTTGGAATTCTGTTTCTGCATATGGAGTAAAGCTTAGTGGTATTTGATATTTTATTTTTTTACTTTTTAATTTATGATTTATTTATATATATACAGAGAGAGAGAGTCATGCATGCACAGTGGGGAGAGCAAGAGGGAGAATCCAAAGCAGAACCCTTCCCTTGTTGAGCGTGGAGCCCACCGCAGGGCTTGATCCCACGACCTGAGATCATGACCTGAGGTGAAATCAGGAGTTGGAGGCTCAACTGACTGATCAGCCAGGCGCCCCGGTATCTGATATTTTGGATGTAAAAGTTATTTTGGTGGGATTGTCCTGTGTTTGGCTGGACTCAGTCACTAATATTTAAGAACGTACTGTGCTCAAGAGATTGGGTATAGATATTTCTTGATATTTGGAGTTGAAATCAGAATGTTGCCATATTAATTCAAAATGATCCCCAAACTAAGAATAAAGTGAAAATTTAGAAAATCTGGGCCCACTTAAGTGTATGGCTCTGCTATGTAAAGATTTGACAGTGTTGGGTGTTGGGTGCTCTCTAAATTTACTATATGCTTATATAGTACAATGTTTACAATAATACATAATAAAAAATAAAGGAGACCGTGTAGGTCTCTTGGGAACTTACTTCACCCTGTTTACTTCCCCTTCCTCCCCACTTCCCACCTCTGCTCCCAATGGAACTTTTCATTGCCCTCTTATCAGCAACTTCATATAGTTTAGCCTAATAGTAATGGTTAGTCTCCACAGTCTGTGGGCTCTGAATAGTGTGACTGTATCTTATGTATCTTACTGTTTTCAGAGTCTAGTTAGTGGCTAATAGATAGTATGTTTTCAGTACTTATTTATGGAATGAATGTGTGAAAATTACTTGCTATGAAAAAGTCTCAACTTTCATTCACTGCATTTACTGCATTAAGCTGCTACTTCAGATGTGTGAAAATAAAATGTGAATTTCAAACAACTCAGTATTGTGGTTCAGAGCACAAGCTTTATTCACAACTGTCCCCATCATTAATCAGCATTGTGATTCTGGGAAGAGGTCTTAATCTAAAAACTGTGTGTTGCATTAGTGTAAATTGTGTGTGGCATAACTTGCCTCCTGAGTTAGCAGAAAGGTCAGATGAGGTCACCTTTTGGCCTCCAGCCTGTTCTGCTCAGCAGCTGGAATACTCAGTATATGCTAGACTCTGTATCACAAGAAACAATTAAGATATAGTCCCTGCTTTTGAGGAGTTCATGGGGGAAAAATATGATAGGATTAAGAATTATACTAGCAGTATGAACAGTCTCATTTGTGCTTCTTCCAAAGGCTGGTAGTTATTTTTAACAAGTCGCCCCTAATCTTTTGTTGTTAGCATAAACTTTATACAAATTCACACAGGGTAACAGTTACTAAAGGGTTAAGTCAGGAGCAGTAGGGTTTGAGTTGAGCAGAACAATGTTTAGAAACAAAGATACTTGTAGGTAAATGGGGGCAAGAGAATTTTATAGAAATAAGTATGGTTCTTCATAGGGGTGATAGAAATTTCCCGAGTCTGTGTTTTCCCCAGGGTTTTTCATTGAAGCTTATCTCATTAATAGGTTTTTATTTAAACCAGGCACTATCTATGAAGTGGTCTTTGGAGAAAGGTGCCTGATTTAAGTTGTACATGAGTTCAAGCAATCTGTCTACCTCCAAAATGTACTAGACCTTTTGACTTTTTTATTAACCTTAGACTCACCAAGAAATATTTAAACTGACTGAGAAATCAGACTTTATGATTTGTGGGGTTGCTTTAAGGAAAAACTCTTGGCTAGTTCTTTGTTACTGCTTGCTTTTGGAGAAACCAGTTTTTGTTTTCTTCCTTTCTGCTCTCTTTACCTGCCTTCACCTCTCCAAGACCCTCTTCCTGCTGAGGCTCTCCTTATTTGTGAGGTATTCTTTGTGGGCTTCTCCACCCCCTCCCAGGTGGTATCTTCCTGTCTCTGGCTCTGATGGCATCCTTCCCTCTTCCTGGTTTTATTCTTATTCTTGTGTGTTCTCATCAGCCTGTGGGATTGTAGGCTCCTTGAGAGTTGATTCATGGCCTGCTGTTGATGCATTGCCCGTACTTACTAAAGGTATAGAAAAACAAGTCAGTGTTTGCCTTGAATAATCACTTGATGTTAAGTTTTTTCTAAATTCTTATTTAACTTTTCCTCTTCCTTCTGTTAAACTTCCCTAAATAATGGGCTAGATTTAATCTGTTTCAGAGAGGAGAGACTTACTTTTAAATCAAATGTTTCTTTTCTCTTTAGCTCCAAAACCTGGGAATTAATCCAGCCAATATTGGATTCAGTACACTGACCATGGAATCTGATAAGTTTATATGTGTCCGAGAGAAGGTTGGTGAACAGGCTCAGGTAGTGATTATTGACATGAACGATCCAATGGCGCCTATCAGGCGGCCCATCTCTGCTGAAAGTGCCATCATGAATCCAGCCTCTAAGGTGATAGCTCTGAAAGGTAAGCTTTGAGGAATTTTGCCTCACTTTACCTGCTTTGTTACTTTAAATAGCAGACAACTGTCAGTAAACTCACAGGAAAATGTCATCAATAATATTAAACTTAATTCCAAAAGTTTTAGCCAAAGCTATGTTTTACATACCTTATTTAATGAGAGGTTCCTGAGCACCTGAGTTTTTTGTGACGTCATGTGTATAGCCAAATACAGGAGGGAGCAAATGCCCAGGGCCTCATCCTTATGACTGCTACATCTGGAAGGGCCAACCCCACACTGCACATGTTCACCAGGAGGACCATGTGGTGCCCTGGACCTCATGATGGGCTGCTTTACACGGGGCTCCAAACATCCTAGAGTATGAGCCAAGGTACTACTTCTCTTGTGAAACTCATCGATAACAGTATAGCTGTTGTTTAATAGAATTTTGCTTCCTTGAACTCGGGATATTGGGTACTTGAAACCTTGTAGTTATTTGAGAATATAGAATCTTTTCATATTGCCGTGATTTGGGAAATTTAAAGGGTTGTGTATATACTGGACTTGTTAATATTTTATGCAAGGTGTATTATGACTTACCTTGAAAAGTGAAAGTTCTTTCTGGAGCTAAATTTAGTAAATGCCGAATATTAGCTTTGCCTGTGCTCCTATTTTGTTACAGAAATAGGGTCTACTTTGTCCTTTCATAGGTAAATGGACATCTGGAAGTTATGAACTTTCTATTTAAAAAAAAAAAAAGCTGATTTAAAAAAAATTTTTTAATGATCTTTTCTTCTATCAACTCTGTTTCTTGTCAGAATATTTTTGGGGGCGCCTGGGTGGTTTAGTGGGTTAAGCCTCTGCCTTTGGCTTGGGCCATGATCTCAGGGTCCTGGGATGGAGCCCCACATTGGCTCTCTGCTCAGCAGGGAGCCTGCTTCCCCCTCCCCGTCTGCCTGCGTCGCTGCCTACTTGTGATCTCTCTCTCTCTCTGTCAAATAAGTAAATAAATAAATATTTTAAAAAATATTTTTTGAACATGTAGTGTAAATGGTATAAACTAATTTTAGTTGAAAAAAATGGCCAACCTTTATGGATTCTTCATGATTCTTTTGGCTTTTCTGTATTTTCTAGTTTGCAATATTTTTGAGAGATCTTATCTATCATGTTATTTGGTGTTTGGTATATTCTCTGTGGGTCTCAGAGATGGCCAGCATTTTAGTCTTCGTGGTCCTCTGATACAGTTCTCTTTACTGGTGTGCACCGTGCATCTCCTGGAGGTGGTTTTTGAAGTGTGGTAGGGGAATGGAGAGAACTCACGATTTAATACTATCAGTCCCCTCCTACCAAAGGCCACTGGCAACACATCTGAAGTTGAACAAGTTGGGTTTATTACTTGTTCCAGAAAGGGCAAAACCACACCATGGGGAGCTTGGACGTATCACACTATTATTAGAAGGTGTTAGAAGAACCTTTTGTAGGATTTGGGATTTCATTGGGTGATTTGGGGATGGTCTAAGGAAACACGAGTTTGCTGTAGATTGGGTGCTGTTAGAAAGTGGGACTAATTTTATACTTAGGTTATCGCAATGAATCTTAGCTATAAGGAAGTACATAGAGTGAAGATAAAGTTGGCATTGGTTAAAGAAGTAGTAGCCATGAGAGGGGCTGTTTGGTATTTTGTGCGTTGCACATTTACCTTGTTTTTGTCTGTACTTAGTAAAATTCTGAAGTGACATTTACTTGTTTTTGTCTGTAGTTGGTAAAATTGTTTTGTCTCACTTTATCATGGTCTTAAAGGGACTTGTCTGAAGTTGGTGTTCTCTGAGATGGTTTATGTCCACTAGGAGAGCAACATGGCCTGGATGTGAGGACCAGGGGCTGCTCCTATTTTTTTCCATTCTCGGTGTTCATATGAATTTTTTTCAGCTATAGTAATTGAGTGCTGTGTTCTTTTGCATGAGGAAGTGTGAGCTGTGGAACCAAATTGATAAAATTTTAAGTATCCTATTTTTACTGCAATCTTGTGGCCATTAGGATGATCTTGTATAAATTGTGAGCAAGGGTGGCACTGTGTTTCAAAGACCCTAGACCAAAATGAAGAAAACTGTTTTTTTTTTAAAGGTATTTGTACAGTGGCTGAATTACAGAGATAGTTTAATTATACTTTTATTGCTTCATATGACTTAGCTGCTGCATAGGTCCCAGTGTGAAAGCATGAAAGTGAAGTCAAAGGTACTGACTGGTCTTGAATCTCACAGACCTCATTTTGACTGGTGATGTCTTGTGATTGGAAAGGGGCTCGTGATGAGAAGGACCTCTTTTTAAAAAAGGTCTGCCTCCACGGTTTGTCCTTTTATTTCGCTGAGAGCTCCTGAGATGCTCAGCCCATATCACTGCCCATCCTTCTGGAGAAACTTAGAGCAGATTCACTCACCCCAGTCTCTCTTCAAACTGTCTCTACTGGTGCTTTTGTGGTGAACATTTTAAAACCAGAGATACAATTTTACCCTTGACTAAAGATCAGGAAGCAGTAGGGGCTGGGGGTTAGAATTCATCAGCAGTTGCTCATCATCCTAATGGAACATTAATACTCTAAGTGAGGGATCAGTAAACTGTTCAGTTTTGTACAGTCCCAAATAAGAATGGTTTTTATATTTTTATTTATTTATTTTTAGAAGATTTTATCTATTTATTTGCTAGAGAGAGACAGACAATGAGAGAGGGAACACAAGCAGGGGATGTGGGAAAGGGAGAAGGAGACTCTCTGCTGAGAGCCTGATGTGGGGCTTGGTCCCAGGACCTCGGGATCATGACCCAAGCCAAAAGCAGATGCTTAATGACTGAGCCAGCCAGGCGCCCCAGTTTTTATATTTTTAAAGAGTGGTAAAAACAGTTACAAGTCAAAGATCCTATATATCCCTAAATAGAAAAAGTTGACTGACTACTTGCATTACTGGTCCAAGTATATTTTTTACTTTTATTATGAATCGTAGCACTTTGAGTAGTCACATGTGTTTCTTTTGCAAACTCTACCTTTCCCCCTTAATTTTTAGTGGTAGATTGCATAAAGGCTTATAATAATAGTGCCAGCCTAGCAATTAGCTCTTGGCCCCAGTAAGGAGGGGAGAGGTGGTGAGATGGAGCCCCCTTGTGGTAGCACATTCTTTACCCTGGCAACTGGAATCTGACCGCAGATTGATTCCCAAAGGAGATTTGGTAGGGTTTTCTTGTTTTGTTTTATTCTTTGTGATGCTAAATATTTGGCACATCATGTAAAACAAGTTCTTTTTAACCAGTCAAAGGAGAGCTTGACAAGTTTTCGAACTAGAGGAAATTTCCTCTGTGATCCCAGGCTATTTGAAACTAAAAGGTACTCCCATCCTACAGTTGAACTTCTAGTCTAGTTTTTTTCTTTCTTAACCATTTTATTCAGGTATAATGCCATAAAATGCCATTTAAATGCCATAAAATTCACTTACTCTAAGCGTAGAGTTCAATGTTTTTAGTAAATTTATTGAGCTATGGAACCACCACCATGCTCTGGTTTTAGAACATTTCTACTACCCCCAAAAGTTCCTTTATTCCTCTTTGCAGTCATTTTCCACTTCCTCCCTCAGCCCTAGGCAGCTACTGATCTGTTTTCTGGCTTTATAGATTTGCCATTTCTGGACACTTCAAATAAATCTTACAACTTACAGTCTTTTATACCTGGCTTCCTTCAGTTAGCATAGTATGTTTGAGGTTCATCCACACTGTAGCTTAAATCAGTAGTTAGTTCTTTTTTATGTGTGAGTAAGATTCCTGTACTCCACTATTCCATGGATATATCACATTTTGTTTCTCTGTTTACCACTTTACCAGGTACCATTTGGATTGGTACCAGTTTTTGGCCATTAAGGATATTGCTGCTATGCATACTTGCCTTCAAGTCTTTGTGTGAATGTATATTTCCATTTTTCTTGGGTAAATGCCTAGGAGTGGAATTGTTGGATCATATGATAATTTTTTTTTAGCTTTTTTAAGATACCACCAAACTATTTTCCAGAATGACTACCATTTTACATTCTTGCCAACAAGGTATGAGCATTCTAGTTTTGTTGTTGTTTTTTTTTTAAGATTATTTATTTATTTGACAGGGAGACATCACAAGTAGGCAAAGAGGCAGGCAGAGAGAGAGAGAGGAGGAAGCAGGCTCCCCGCCGAGCAGAGAGCCCGATGCGGGACTCGATCCCAGGACCCTGAGATCATGACCCCAGCCCAAGGCAGCAGTTAACCCACTGAGCCACCCAGGCGCCCGCATTCTAGTTTTTTTAAACATATATGCAAACTTGATACTGATATGGTCTTTTTTTATTATAGCAGTTCCATTTGTATATCTTTTTTACCTTACTTTTTTAGCCACTCATGTATCTTTTTTTTTTTTAAAGATTTTATTTATTTATTTGACAGACAGAGATCACAAGTAGGCAGAGACAGGCAGAGAGAGAGGAGGAATCAGGCTCCCCGCGGAGCAGAGAGCCCAATGCGGGGCTCGATCCCATGGACGGCAGAGGCTTTAACCCACTGAGCCACCCAGGCGCCCCAGCCACTCATGTATCTTGTTAGAGAAATGTCTGTTTAAATCTTTTGTCTATTTCTTAGCTGGCTTATTTGTCTTATTGAATGTTGAGGGTTCTTTATATATTCTGGATATAAATTACTTACCAACTATGTGATTTACATATTTTCTCCCAATTTTTGTCTTATTTTTTTATTTTCCTAGTGTATCTTTTAAGGAAAAAAGTTTAAATTTGATAAACTGCAGTTTACCAGGTTTTTCTTTAATGGATCTTGATTTTGGAGTCCTACTTGTGAGTGTTTAGCCTAACCCAAGATCATGATTTTCTATTTTTTCTTCTAGTGGTTTTTTAGTTTTAATTCTTGCATTTAGGTCCATAGTCTGTTTTGAGTTAATTTTTGTGTATGGTGTGTGGTAAGCTGCTGCTGCTACTGCTGCTTCTTCCTCTTCTTCCTCATCTCCTTCCTCTTTGACTTCTTCTTCTTCCTTATCACCTCTGTCGCTGCCTCCTTCCTTTTCCCCTCCTCCTCCCTTCTTTTTTGGTGGAATAAGGGCATTCAGTTGTCCCACCCAGAACCATTTGTTGAAAACTCTGTTCTTCCCAAATGAATTATCTAGGCATCTTTGATAGAAGTCAATTGACCATGAATAGAAAGATCTATTTCTGGGCTCTCATTTCTATTTCATTGATCCATATGCCCAGCCTTGTGCCATTACTTG
The DNA here is from genome assembly GCF_011764305.1 of Mustela putorius furo. Taxonomy (NCBI): domain Eukaryota; kingdom Metazoa; phylum Chordata; class Mammalia; order Carnivora; family Mustelidae; genus Mustela; species Mustela putorius. The sequence goes on along the minus strand of NW_025422010.1, from coordinate 4,106,063 downwards.
ATGACCGTGGCTTTATGGTAAGTTTGAAACAAGATAGTATTGGTAATTCAACTTCATATTTTTCAAAATAGTTTTTTTTTTTAAATTTTGTTTATTTATTTATTTAAAAAGATTTTATTTATTCATTTGACAGAGAGAGATCACAAAGTAGGCAGAGAGGCAGGCAGAGAGAGAGTGGGAAGAAAGCTCCCTGCTGAGCAGAGAGCCCGATGAGGGCCTCGATCCCAGGACCCTGAGACCATGACCTGAGCTGAAGGCAGAGTTTTTAACCCACTGAGCCACCCAGGCGCCCTTTTATTTATTTATTATTAAGATTTTATTTATTTGTCAGAGAGAGTACAAGCAGGGGAAGCAGTAGGCAGAGGGAGAAGCAGGCTCCTCACTGGGTAAGGAGACCAGTGCAGGACTCAGTCCCAGGGTGCTGGGAGCATGACCTGACCTAAAGGCAGGCACTTAACTGAGCCTCCCAAGCATCCCATTTTCTTGATTGTTGTGAAAAGCCAACTTTTTGTTTTATTGATTTTCTTTTATTATTTATCTGTTTTCTTTCCTTGATTTTTGTTCTACTCTTAATTTTTATTTTTTTGTTGCATTGGGTTTAGTTTGTTCTTTTTGTAGTTTATTAAGGTAGAAACTTACTTTATTGATTTGAGATACTCTTTTCTGATCTTGACATTTAAGATTATGTATTTTTCTTTACGTACTGCCTTAGCTGCAACCCCAAAATTTATATGTTGTGCTTTTTATTTCATTCATTTCAACATATTTTCTAATTTTCTTTGTAATTTATTCTTTGACCCATGAGTTATTTAGAGGTGTGTTGTTGTGTTGTTGATGGGGCGCCCAGGTGGCTCAGTGGGTTAAAGCCTCTGCTTTGGGCTCAGGTCATGATCTCAGGGTCTTGGGATCAAGCCCTGCATTGGGCTCTCTGCTCAGCGGGGAGCCTGATTTCCCCTCTCTCTCTGCCTGCCTCTCTGCCTGCTTGTGATCTCTCTCTCTCTCTCTCTCTGTCAAATAAATAAATAAAATCTTTAAAAAAAAAAAAAAGAGTTGTGGGATGCCTGGGTGGCTCGGTGGGTTAAAGCCTCTACCTTTGGCTCAGGTCATGATCTCAGGGTCCTGGGATCGAGCCCCACATCGGACTCTATGCTCAGCAGGGAGCCTGCTTCCTCCTCTCTCTCTGCCTACTTGTGATCTCTGTCTGTCAAATAAGTAAATAAAATGTTTTAAAAAAAAAAGAGTTGTGGCTAAATATAATAAAATTTATTATCTTAACTATTTTTTAGTGTATAGTTCAGTGGTATTAAATACATTCATATTGTTGTACATCCATTAAGATCAGAACTATTTTCCTTTTGCAAAACTGGAACACTGTACTCATTAAACAGTAACTGCTCATTCCTTCCTCTTCCAGTCCCTAGAACCACCATTCTACTTTCTGTCTCTATGATTTTGGCTAGTCTACCTACCTAATATATGTAGAATCATGCAGTATTTGGTTTTTTATGATTGGATTATTTCACTTAGCATGATGTATTTCTTTGTTGCTTGCAATCTTCTTTGATTCAAAGTTTATTTTGTCTGAAATTAACCATCCCTGCTCTCTTTTGATTACAATTTACGTGGAATTATCTTTTTTCATCCTTTCATTTTGACCTCTTTGTGACTTTGGATCTAAAGTGAGTCTTCGTAGACAGCATATAGTTGGATCATGTTTTTATACCTGTTCTGCCTGTCTGTGTCTTTTGATCCATTTACAGTTAATGTCTTAATGATGAGGAAGGACTTCTATCATTTCACTATTTGTTTTTCATATAGTTTATGCTTTTTTGTCCTTCATTTTCTGTATTACTATCTTTGCTTATGTTTAGTTGATTTTTTTTTCAGTGAAAACATTTAAATTTCTTCTTGTTTCTTTTGTGTACATTCTATAGCTGTTTTTTGTTTTTTGTTTTTTGTTTTTGCTGTGGGGACTGTGTTTAACATCCTGAAGTTGTAACAGTTTAATTTGAAATTTTGCCAGTTTAACATCAATAACATACAAAAAGTCTGTACTTTTACATCTCCATTCCCACCTCTTTTATTGTTACTGTCACAGAATTACATCTTTATACATAATTTGTCCAAAAGCATACATTAATTTTTTCTAATGCATTCATTTCTTGAGTTATATAGAAAACCAAAAGTGTAGTTACAAACCAGTTGTAATACTAGATTTACTCAGCCTACTCAGTGATTTTTGTAATGTTTTAGTCTATTAAATCATGTTGAAAACAAAAAGTAGAGTTATAAGCCAAAGTTACAAAAGTACAAGTTTTTATAATCACCCACGTATTTACCTTTATTGGGATCTTTATTTCTTCATATGGCTTTAAATTACTATATAATGTCCTTTCATTTCAATCTGCAGGACTTCCTTTAGTGCTGTGGTTACAAACTCCCTTAGCTTCTCTTTATCTTAGAATGTCTTGATTTCTCCCTCGTATTTGAAAGACAGATTTGCTGGATATAGGATTCTTGGTTGGCAGAGACTTTGTTTTCCTTTTAGTGATATTACAGTTCTTTTAAAAATTTTATTTCCAAATTGTTTGCTGCTGGCATCTGGGAATTCAATTGGTATTTTTGTATATTGACCTCATACCCTGCAGTATTGTTAATAGTCGCCTATTCGTTCTGATAATGGCTTTGTAGATTTGTAAATTCCTTAGGATTTTCTTTGTAAAAGTTGTTTGTGAATAAAGGCGGTTTTATTTCCTCCTTCATCTTTATGCCTTTCACTTTTCTCGTGTTATTACAGTAGCTAGGATATCCAATACAGTGCCAGGTAGAAGTGGTCAGAGAAGTAATCCTTGTGTTGGTCCTGATTTGGGAGGAAGCAGTATTTCATGTTAGCTCTGAGTTTTGCATAGATACAAAGATCAGAACTTAGCTTTTTATCAGAGGTGGAAACAACAGGAGTCTCTTGCCAGAGGATGGATGCTAAAGTCTTTTTCTAGAACCTAGCTGCCCCATTGGATGCTAGCCATGTGAAGCTATTTCAATTTAAATTAATTAAACTTAAATTAAAGTAAAAGTTCAGTTTCCTTAAATGTGTCTTAGCAGACACATTTCAAGTACCTAATAGCCATGTGTAGCTAGGGTCTTCCATACTAGAAGTGCAAGTGCAAAACGTTTCCAACGTTGTAGAAAATTCTGTTTGACATCACTAGTCTAAAATTTAAGACAAAATGACCCTGTTTTCTGGAGAAGTTGTTTAATTTGAAGGGATGATGGTATTCTTTCCTGAAAGTTGGAGGCACCAGACAAAGAATGTCTTGTTTTTGCTAACTTACCCAGGAAAGTATTTTAAAACTAGAAGATACCAATTTAAAATTGATTCTTTTGATAGTTGCTTCAAAAGAACTAATTTCTGATTGTTATTCATACACTTTTACATTCTTCTGAGGAAGGCTTTTCTCAATATTAAGACATCAAAGTGTGGTTAATTGCACTCAGGCAGCTCTTTTCCCTTCTTAATCAAATTACCTATAAGTAGTACAACTTTAAAAAGTAATATTAAAAGGATTCAGATTAAGAGTGTAATAATTTGTCTTTTAGATTTTTAATTTATCTTTCTCTAATCTTCATCACATCAAATACTAGCTGGGAAGACACTTCAAATCTTTAATATTGAGATGAAGAGTAAAATGAAGTCTCATACAATGGCAGAAGAGGTGATATTCTGGAAATGGGTCTCTGTAAACACTGTTGCCCTGGTGACTGAGACCACAGTCTACCACTGGAGCATGGAAGGTGACTCTCAACCCATGAAGATGTTTGATAGACATGCCAGTCTGGCAGGGTGCCAGATGATCCACTACCGGACTGATGAGTACCAGAAGTGGCTGCTCCTCATTGGCATCTCAGCTCAGGTAAGGTTTTGGCTGCCTTCAAGAAGGTCTGATGCAATGTAGAGGTGTAATACTGAAGTTGGTACAGGTGTGAGGGAGAAGAAATAGGCCCAGACCTAAAAGAAATAGAGGTAACAAGAAATCCAAACGTTGGGTAACATAAGAATTTTAGATTAACTTTGGCCCATTGACTACACTGCATTTCATCAGATTACTGATATTCATCCTGAAAACTATTTCTGGCACAGTTTTGAGAAGTGACTTGCTGAGGAATTTTGTAGAGTGACTTGGAACCTATAGGTTTATGGGAGGTAGTTTTAGGGCTCTATTTTAAGGGCTTTAATGGAATATTACTAATTCATACACTTTTTTAAAGATTTATTGAAGAGAAAGCAAGTGAGCACAGGAGGGAGAGGCAGCGGGAGGAGAGGGAAAGTCTTAAGCAGACTCCTTGCTGAGAGCCTGATGTGGGGCTTGATCTCACAACCTTGAGATCATGACCTGAGCCAAAACCAAGAGTTAGACACTTAATACTGACTGTACCACCCAGGGGTTCCTACTAATTCATAAACTTTTATGATGAAAGGGGTAACTTTCTGCTGTGCTTCCTTTTTTCGTTCTTGGTGTCTAATCTAGTCACCAGATACTTGACTACAGGATGTATGACTTTGGATCTTTATTAGCTAATGCTGGCCATTAAATAATCTTCCGTAGCCTAGTGGGAAAAGTATAAATGTGGGATTCTAGCACCTAGAAAACTGTCAGACATTTGAAGAGAGTGCTGTGTGAGAATACCTTAAGTCAGAGAGGCCCCATGACAGAGGGGGCCTCTAAGCTGTGTTTTGCCACCTTTAAGAGTGCACTTGGAAAGGAAACTGTGTGAATGGCTCTTTCTGGGAGTCTGGGGTCATCACTTTGGCTAATACTTATCAGATGCTTAAGAGGCAGCTAGAGAGGCAAGGGTAAGAGATGGGTAGAGACAAGACTGAGGTGCATGCTGCTGGCAGTTGGAATTCTGCAGCAGATTTTAAAGTGAGAGTGATACGATTTATTTTCCTTCTCCGCAGCATAATGGGGTCAGAATAATGCTATCAGTGATGTTGAAGAGGGCCCACCATGAAGACTGGAGGCTGGGAAGCTAGTTGACAGGCAGATACAGGAAGAAAGTCTTATAGTGTGTTCTGAAGTAAAGATATATATGAGAAAGGTGAAGAGTGAGCGAAGATGGAACAGATACTTCTCTCCACTTTGGGAGTCTCCTCTACTCTGTAACTCCCAGGAGAAGTGAGCCATGAGTGATTTAGATGGAAGCACTGGCATTGGAGATGAACAGGAGAGGCAAGGCTTGAGATTTTATATCTCAACACTTAATGTGGGGCTCAAACTCATGACCCTAAGATCAAGAGTCATGCTCGGGGTGCTTGGGTGGCTCAGTTGTTTGGTCTCTGCCTTCAGCTCAGATCATGATGCCAGGGTCCTGGGACTGAGTCCCACATCGGGCTCCCTGCTTGGCAGGAAACCTGCTTATCCCTCTCCCATTCCCCCTGCTTGTGTTCCCTCTCTCTTGTTGTGTCTTCCTCTGTCAAATAAATAAATAAAATCTTAAAAAAAAAAAAGGGTCATATACTATATCGACTCAGCCAGCCAAGTGCCACAAGGCAAGGCTTGAGATTTTAGAGGTGAAGTGGCTAGAACTTGGTGATGCATGGGATGCATCTCAGGGAGAGGAGAGTTCGAAGATGGCCTAACATTTGTCTCAGAATTCTGAGGCATAGATGAGGTCAGAGTTGAAGTACCTCTGCTCTAACCCTTCATCTTTGTATTACACTGATGAGTTTGTCTCCTCAGGTGACCTGGTAGTTATTTGGTGTAACTTAAGGGAACTTACTTAATCACAGAGCCTTTTAGTGATAGGCCCATGGCTTCCTTTCAGCCCCAGTTACTTCTTATTGTCAGGTTAAGCTGGAATGAGAATATATTTGTAGGAAACCACATATCGTATCTAGAATAATGGGCATTCCCATTGCTCCTGCACATGATAATAACATTATAATGATTCACCCATGACATCTTGTTTGAGTCTGATTGCCCAGGCTTCCATAAAAGGAATAATTTTACACCTAGGACATTTTCTGTGATGTAGCATTTGTTATCTGGAATAATTTCCTCTTGCGGAGTTACTAACCCTAGATAGATGCTGTGTATGGAGTGTTTCTCATGTGGAAACTCTACCTTTGGTTTCCTATTGAAAGGAATTAGATGTTGCTGGCTCTTATGATAGGCAGAGATTGCACACAGTTCTAGTGTTGCTAATGGAAATGACATCAGTGAAGTATTTGTGATGTGAGGGGTGAGGAGTGTACCTTACATAGAGCCTGCAGATGCTGGGATGAATGAATCATGAGAGAGTCACAAACAGGTAAAATCTATATGACAAATGCTGTCTTGGTGAATTTTCAAGGTGGTATGGACACAAAAAGAAAAAATTGATTCACTCTACCTTTGTGAAGCCAGGAGGGGAGCTGGAAGATCCCTCTTCCCTAGCCCTTCATGCTATTCAAGAATCAATGAGAAAGCTGTGCTTTTTGAGCCTTTATGTTGCTTTCAGAAAGAAGGCCCTCGATATATAGGACCCTCAACCAAGGAACAAAATTAGTCACAGTTTAGCGTTTATCACTCTTCCCAAATACTTGCCCAAAATACTTTTTGTTTTTGAATTTCCTCTTTATTTCATGAAGCTCAGTTTTTGTACTGAATCTGGTCTGGAAATAAATTTGTTCCCCCAGTAATGATGAGGTCTCAGGGGTTGGAATGAAGCTTTAAGCTGATACTTACAAAACTAGATCATAGTTAATTCATTCCACTTTTTAACTGCCTCTAATACTTTCTCAAAAGCCCTTTGCTCCAGTTTGACCTGAGTACTTCAAGTATTTTATTATTCTTAGCCAGAGGTCAGCATATTTTTTCTATAAGGGCTTAGATAATAAATGTTTTTTGCTTTGTGGGTCCAAAATATTTGGTCTCTGTCACAACTACTCAGCTGTGAAGTTTTAATACAGGCAGACTTAGACAGTATGTAAATGAATAGCCATGGCTTCATGCCAGTACAACTTTATTTACTGAAACAGTTGGAACAAACCATATTGAAATTAAAAGGATTAGTAGAGACTACAAGAATATTGTATATCAGTAAATTAAATAACTTAGATGAAAGGACTAGTTCCCGGGAAGACATAGATTACTGAAAATGACTCAAGAAGAAGTAGAAATTCTGAATAGGCCTATACAATAAATTAAGACACTCAATTAGTAATGGAAAAACTACCCACAAAGAAGAACTCTGACCCAGATGGTTTCAGTGGTTAATTCTACCAAATATTCAAAGAAAAATTAGTACTAATCCTTCACAAACTTTTCCAAAACATAGAAGAGGAGGGAGTACCTCTCAGTTCATTCTTGAGGCCCATTAGTACCCAGATACCAAAAACAAAGATATCACAAGAAAATTGTAGGCCACTCTCTCCTCTGATTGTAGATGCAGAAATCTTCAACAATATACTAGTGAACTGTATCCAGCAACATATAAAAAGAATTGTATATCATGACCAAGTGGGACTTATCTGGGAGTACCAGGTAGGTTTAATATCCAAAAATCAATTCAAATAATGAACAATATTAATAGAATAAAAGACAAAAACCTTTTGGTCATCTCAGCAGATGCAGAAAAAGCACATGATAAAACCCAACACATTTCATGATAAAAATGCTCAACAAACTAGGAATAGAAAGGAACTTCCTTAACCTGATAAAAGGCTTCAGAGAAAAACAACTAGCATTGTACTTAATAGTGAAAGACTGAAATTTTTCCCAAGATCAGAACAAGACAGAGATACCTACTTTTGCCACTTCTGTTCAACATCAGACTAGAGGTCTAGTTAGAGCAATCAGAAAAGAATACAAGACATCCTGGTTTGAAAGGAAGAATTATAGCTATCTCTGTTTGCAGATGACATGATTTTATATATTGACAATATTAAGGTATCTAATGAAAAATTCTAGAACTAACAAGTACTAGGTTGTAGAGTACAGAATCAGTATACAGAAATCAGTTGTGTTCCTACACACTTGCAATGAACAATTCAGAAAGGAAATTTCATTTACAGTAGCATCAAAAAGAATAAGATACTTAGGGATAAATTTAACGAAAGAAGTATTTAACTTATATCCTGAAAACTATGAAACACTGATGAAAGTAATTAAAGAAGATCTAAATAGATGGGAAAACATCTCATGCTCATGGATCATAATAGTTAATATTTTTAAGATGTTAGTACTCCCCAGCCTGATCTGCAAATTCACTGGAATCCCTATCAGAATATCAGCTAAGTTCTTAGAAATTGATAAGCTAACCCTAAAATCATGTGGAATTGCAGGAAACTCAAAATAGCCAAAACAGTCTTGATGAAAACAACAAAATAAGAGTACTCATACTTCCCAATTTCAAAGCTTACTACAAACCTACAATGATCAAGACAGTTGGGGTGCCTGGGTGGCTCAGTGGGTTGGGCCTCTGCCTTTGGCGTGGGTCGTGGTCTCAGGGTTCTGGGATTGAGCCCCATATTGGGTTCTCTGCTCAGTGGGAGCCTGCTTCCCCCTCTCCCTCTGCCTGTCTCTCTGCCTACTTGTGATCTCTTTCTCTCTGTCAAATAAATAAGTAAAATCTCAAAAAAAATCAAGACAGTATGGTACTAAAATAGAAATAGACACATAGATCAATAAGGTAGAATTGAGAGTCCGTAAATAATACTCTTACGTTTATAGTCTGTTGGGTTTTTTAATAAGGATGCCAAGACCGTTCAACTGAGGTAAGAATAGTTTGTTCAACAAATGGTTTGGGATTACTGGCTATCCATATATACAAAAGCATGAAGCTAAACCCCTACCTCTCATCATACTAAAAATTAACTCAAAATGGATCTGACCCAAATGTAAAAGCTGAAGCTGTAAAGCTCTTAGAAGATAACATAGGAGCAAATCTTAGTGACCTTGAGTTAAGCAGAACCTTTGTAAATGCAGCATCTAAAGCATGAGCAACAAAAGAAAAACATATAAAAGCAAAATTAAAATCTTTTGTGCTACAAATGATACCATCAAGAAAGTGAAAAAATAGGGGCGCCTGGGTGGCTCAGTGGGTTAAGCCGCTGCCTTCGGCTCAGGTCATGATCTCAGGGTCCTGGGATCGAGTCCCGCATCGGGCTCTCTGCTCAGCGGGGAGCCTGCTTCCTCCTCTCTCTCTCTCTCTGCCTGCCTCTCCATCTACTTGTGATTTCTCTCTGTCAAATAAATAAATAAAATCTTTAAAAAAAAAAAAAAAGAAAGTGAAAAAATAACCTGCCATTTGGAGAAAATATTTCAAGATCATATATCTGATAAGGGACTTGTATCCAGAATATTTAAAGACTCTTACAACTCAGTAATTAAAAAGGCAAAATAAAATATACAAATTTTTTTATAAAATATGATTTGAGGAGTGCCTGGGTGGCTCAGTGGGTTCAGCCTCTGCCTTTGGCTCAGGTCATGATCTCAGTGTCTTGGGATTGAGCCCCTCATCATGTTACCTCCTCTGCTCAGCAGGGAGCCTGCTTCTCCCTCTCTCTGTCTGCCTCTCTGGCTACTAGTGATCTCTCTCTGTCAAATAAATAAATAAAATCTTTTAAAAATATATAAATTAAAATCTTTTGTGCTATAAATGATACCATCAAGAAAGTGAAAAAATAACCTGCCATTTGGAGAAAATATTTCAAGATCGTATATCTGATAAGGGACTTGTATCCAGAATATTTAAAGAATCTTACAACTCAGTAATAAAAAAGGCAAAATAAAATATACACTTTTTTTTTTTAATAAAATACGATTTGAGGGGTGCTTGGGTGGCTCAGTGGGTTAAAGCCTCTGCCTTTGGCTCAGGAATCGAGCCCTGCATCAGGCTCTCTGCTCAGCAGGGAGCCTGCTTCCCTTCCTCTCTCTACTTGCCTCTCTGACTACTTGTGATGTGTCTGTCAAATAAATAAATAAAATCTTAAAAAAAAAAAGATTTGAACAGATATTTCTCCAAAAAGTTATCTACATGCCCAATAACACATGAAAAGATGTTCAACATCATTAGTCCGTGTGGAAATATAAATTGAAAACATAGTGTGAGGGGCCGCTGACTGGCTCAGTCAGTAGAGCATGCCACTCTTGATCTCAGATCATGAGTTCAAATCCTACTGTGGGTGAAGAGCTTACTTAACAAAACAGAAACCCTCCCACAAAATGTGGTGTCACTTCACTGAACCTACTAGGATGGCTATAATCAAAAAGATCAGTAACAAATGTTGCCAAGGGTGTAGAGAAATTGGAACCCTCATACATTGCTGGTAGGAATGTAAAACACATAGCCATGAGGGAAAATAGTTTAGCAGTTCCTCCAAAAGTTGAATGTAGAGTTACCATGTGATGTAGAAATTCCACTTATATACCCCAGAGAAATGTAAAATATGTAAAACATAAAATATTACACACAGGACATCAGCAGGAATGGTGAAGTGAGGACCTTTGAAAATCTCCATAAAAGTAGTGCCGGCAAAATTCTCAAAATCAGCTTTCTCAGGGACATCCAGGTGGCCCAGTCAATTAAGCATCTGCCTTCGGCTCTGGTCATGATCCCAGGGTCCTGGGATTGAGCCCCACATTGGGCTCCCTGCTCAGTGGAGAACCGGCTTCTCCCTTTCCCTGTCTACTACTCTGCCTATTTGTGCTCTCTCTCTCTCTCTCTCAAATAAGTAAATAAAATATATATATATTTTTAGAAAAAACAGTTTTTTTCAGATGTCTGGAAATTAATAGGTTTACAAAAATCCGAAGAACTTTTATTTAAGAAAATTTGCTACATCTCAGAATAACAAGCTTGGCGACATTTTAACCTGTGCTGTTCCCATCCCTCTTTGTATAGTTTTTTGATGGCCTTGATAACCAAAGTTCCACCAGCTGGTAAAATACAGCAACCTTACAGCCTCTGAAGGAGGCTAGGAATGTTTAGAGCTCCCCCCAAAACACCTTTCCTAGAGAAATGTCATTATTTCACCTACCTATTAGTTCTTTGGAAATCTCCATTCACAAGCCTTACCTTTTATTTGACTTGATTCACTCTTGCTTGGTGCAGATGGCCTTATCTCTTGGGACACTTGTGATACACCATCAGCAGCAGTTGTTTAACATCACAGCTGCCTGTGGGGATCTTAGTAGTTGAGAAAAATAAGAAGCCGGCTTTAAAAAAAATTTTTTTTTTTTAAAGATTTTATTTATTTATTTGACAGAGATCACAAGTAGGCAGAGAGGCAGGCAGAGGCGGGGAGGAAGCCGGCTCCCTGCTGAGCAGAGAACCCAATGCGATGCGGGGCTCCATCCCAGGACTCTGGGATCATGACCTGAGCTGAAGGCAGAGACTTTAACCCACTGAGCCACCCAGGCACCCCCGGCTTTAAAAATTTAAAAATGAAAAGCTGTGGAATGAGATGTTCGCAGGGGCTTTCAAAAGTTTCAGCATATTCTTGGGAAACTAGACAACTATGTACATGCACAGAGCTCTACACCTGCCCAAGAAAGAATTGACAGGGTCTTAAGCCCTGACTGATCTTAAGGCTCTGTACAAGCAGGATATGAAGGCCGAAGGCCAATGCAGTATTGTAAGCTGTCTGCCAGAGTATTGAAGGCATGTCTCAACATACATATACTCTCTCGGCAAAGGCTGAGATTCAAGGCATTTAAGGAATCTCTTTCAAATTATTAACTGACCACTAAGCTCAGAATAGACCTCAGTGAACACATACGACAAAGAATACAGACTTTACAGAATTAGTTCAGGAAATTTGTTAAACAGCTACAATAAACCCAGGAAGTTGTGGTGGGGGGAGGATCTGATTTCCAGAGTTGTCACTTTATGTTATTTAAAGTTTCCAGCTTTCCACAATAGCAGCAAAAATGAAATACGCAAAAAAACAAAGTATAGCCTATACTCAAAGGGAGAAAAAGTAGTCAGTAGAGACTATTCTGAGGAAGCCCAGACATTGGAGTAGCTTTCAAAAAGACTGTAAGTCAGCTATTTTAAATATTTTCAAAGAACTGAAGGAAAGCATGCCCAAAAAACTAAAGAAAGTATAAGAACACTGTCTTTCCATATAAACCGTAACAATAAAGAACTAGGAGGTATTTAAAACAACAGCAACCACTTGTGGGATGCCTGGCTGGCTCAGTTGAGTGTGCCTTGGCCTCAGGATTGAGCCCAGGCCCCATGTTGGGCACAGAGCCTACTTCAAACAAAAAACAAAAACCAAAAAAAAAAAACCCTCATAGATTTGTAGAATACCATTCAAGTGGGCCAGTACACATACTGAAAGTCACACAAGAAGGAGAGAAAGAAAGGGGAAGAAAGAATATTTGAAGAAATAATGGCCCTGAACATAGCAAATTTGATGAAAACCATTAATCTGCATAACCAGGAACCTCAAAGAGATCCACACCCAGATGTATCATAACTAAACTATCAAAAGACAAAGAATCTTGACAACAGTAAGAAAGAAGCAAACTAATCTTGTACAGTGGACTCTCAATAAGATTAACAACTGATTTCTTATGAGAAACCATCCAGGCCAGAAGGCAGTGGTATGATATAATCAAAGTGCTTTAAAAAAATTAAAAGATCAGGGTGCCTGGGTGGCTCAGTGGGTTAAAGCCTCTGCTTTCGGCTCAGGTCATGATCCCAGGGTCCTGGGATCAAGCCCCGCATCAGGCTCTCTGCTCAGCAGGGAGCCTGCTTCCTCCTCTCTCTCTGCTAGCCTCTCTGCCTACTTGTGATCTCTGTCTGTCAAATAAATTAAAAAAAAAATTAAAAGATTGTCAATAAGAATTCTATTTCCCGCAAAATTCTTCCAACTAATGAAGGGGAGATTAAGACATTACCAGGTAACAAAAGCTGAGAGGATTTGTCTCTAATAGATCTGCCCTATAAGAAATACTGAAGAAAGGATGAATACCCAACATTTGCTTCAACATGGATGGGACTGGAGGAGATTATGCTAAGTGAAATAAGTTAAACAGAGAAAGACGATTATCATGTGGTCTCACATATTTGTGGAACATAAGGAATAGCATGGAGAACATTAGGAGAAGGAAGGGAAAATGAAGGGAGGAAAGTCAGAGGGGAAACAAACCATGAGTGACTGTGGACTCCAGGAATCAAACTGAGGGTTTTAGAGGGGAGGGAGTTGATGGGGGGTGGTGAGCCTGGTGATGGGTATTAAGGAGGGCACATACTGCATGGAGACCTGGGTGTTACATGCAAACCAATGAGTCATGGAACACTACGTCAAAAACTAATGATGCACTGTATGGAGACTAGCATAATAAAATTAATTAATTAATTTAGAAAAAAAAGATATACTCAAGAGAATCTTTCAGGTGGAAATGAAGGGACCCAAGTCAGTAACCCAAACCCACATGAAGAAATAAAGAACACTGGTATGAGCAACTTTATAGGTAAATATAAAATACTATATAAAGGTAGTTTTGTTTATGACTCTTTTCTTGTGAATTAAAAGATGACTACTGAAGCAATATTTATAAATCTGTGTTAATAGGTATATAAAATAGATAAATATGCACTTTTATGACAATAGAACAAAGGCAAGGAAGGAATGGAGCTATAAAGGAACAAAGTTTTTGTATAGTATAGAAATTATATTGATACAAATCCAAATTAGATTTGGACATTATTATATATAATAATATATATAATATATTATATATAAATATATATAAAATACATATTATATACTTATATATATAATATAATATATATTATATATAATAATGAGGACATTAATTGTAATTCTGAGGCAACCACAAAGAAAATGACGTTTTAAAAAAAATCACAAAAGGAATAACAAGATAATCGAAGTGACACACTAGAAAATATCTAACATAAAACAAGGTGGTAATGAAATAATAGAGGAGCAAAGAAGACATGAGACATAGAGGGGAAAAAATTGTTAACTGACAGAAGTAAATCTTACCCTATCGTAGTTGCATCAAGTGGATTGAACACTTAAAAGGCAGAAATTGGCAGAATATTAAAAAAAAAACCCATAATCCAACTATATATGCTGTCTACTGGAGAGACACTTTAAATTCAAAGATAGAGTGGGTTGAAAAAAGGATGGGAAAGATATACCAGGCAAATTGTATCCAAAAGAGAGCTGGGTTGGCTATCTTAATATCAGATAAAATGGACTTTAAGATAAAAATTGTTACTGGGGTGGCTAGGTGGCTCTGTTATGTGTCTGCCTTCTTCAGTTCAGGTCATGGTCTCAGGATCCTGGGATTGAGCCTTGCATCAGGCTCTCTGCTCAGCAGTGAGTCGGCTTCTCCCTCTCCCTCTATGATTCCTCTGGCTCTTATTCTCTCTCAAATAAATAAAATCTTTAAAAAATATATTAAAAATGTTACTGAAAACTTAAATAAAATGTTCATAGCAGTATTATGTATATTTTTTTAAGTTTTATTTATTTTTATTTTTTAGAGAACGAGTGGGAAGGAGCAAAGGGAGAGAGAGAATCTTAAGTAGGCTCCATGCCCAGTGCAGAGCCCAGTGCTGGTCTAGATCTGGCAAGCTTGAGATCATGACCTGAACCAAAATCAAGAGTTGGATGCTTAACTGAGCCATCTAATAACCCCTTAAGTATTTAAATTTTTAAGATTTATTTATTTATATTAGAGCACGAGTGGGGGAGGGGCAGAAGGAGAGGGAAACCATCTTAAGCAGTTCTGCACTGAGTCCAACAAAGACCTTGGTCCCACGACCCTGACATAATGATGTGAACCCAAATCAAGAGTGGAACATGTAACTGAAACTGAGGTACACCCAGGTATACCACCCACCTTGAGTTTTTATTTAAATTCCAGTTAGTTAACATACAGTGTAATATTGGTTTCAGGTATGCTATATAGTGATTCAGCACTTTCAGTAAAACACCTGGTCCTCATCACAAGTGCACTCCTTAATTTGCACCACTTATTTAACCCCCATCCCCCTGCCCATCTCCTCTCTGGTAACCATCAGTTACAAGGTTATTTATTGTAGCCAAAAGGTAGGAAACATTCCAAATGTCCATCAGCTGATAAATGCATAAATAAAATGTATATCCATACAGTGGAATATTTATTTGACAATAAATAGTGGTACAGCTGATCCCTTTTTTTTTTTTAAGATTTTATTTATTTATTTGACAGAGAGAGATTACAAGTAGGCAGAGAGGCAGGCAGAGAGAGAGAGGAGGAAGCAGGCTCCCTGCTGAGCAGAGAGCCCGATGTGGGACTCGATCCCAGGACCCTGAGATCATGACCTGAGCCGAAGGCAGCGGCTTAACCTACTGAGCTACCCAGGCACCCCCGGTACAGCTGATCCTTGAACAACGTGGGTTTGAACTGCATGGGTTTACTTAGACACAAATTGTTTTCAGTAAATACAGTATAGTACTGTAAATCTATTTTCTCAGCATTTCCTTTTCTATAGCTTTATTGTTAAGAATGCAGTATATAATACATATAAGATACAAAATATATGTTATTTGACTATATGTTATTGGTAAGGTTTCTGGTCAAGGGTAAGCTATTAGTAATTAAGTTTTTGGAGAATCAGAAGTTATACATGGATTTGCCCATGTCAGGGGTCCATGACCCTAAATTTCGCATTGCTCAAGAGTCACCTGTACTGATATATGCTGTATACCATGGCCATTCTTAATCTTGGATATATTAAGTAAGTGAAATATGTCAGCACAAAAACCCACATATTGTATGATTCCATTTTTATGAGGCATTCGGAATAGTTTTCCACAGAGATAGAAAATGGATAAGTAGTTGCTTTGACTGGGGGTGGAACGTGGGAGGTGGGAATGGGGATTGGCTGCTAAAGAGGTTTCTCTTAAGGGAGGAAAGTGTTTTAAAAAGTACATTGTGGGGCGCCTGGGTGGCTCAGTGGGTTAAGCCGCTGCCTTCGGCTCAGGTCATGATCTCAGGGTCCTGGGATCGAGTCCCGCATCGGGCTCTCTGCTCAGCAGGGAGCCTGCTTCCTCCTCTCTCTCTGCCTTCCTCTCTGCCTACTTGTGATCTCTCTCTGTCGAATAAATAAATAAAATCTTTAAAAAAAAAAGTACATTGTGGTGATGGTTGTACAATCCTATGAATAAACTAAAAAACATTGGATTGTATATTTCAAATGAATTATATGGTAAATGAATTCTATATCAATAAAGTTGTTAAAAAATACCTTTAAGAATCATGCTCATTTATAAGGAAATCATCATGTTTGAAAAATAATTTAAAAGAAAAGATTATAAATCACAGTGTTACTTATTTGTGGTTTAGACAAAAAGAAAAACCAACAAAATAAATCCAAGCTAAAAGTTTTTTACTCACTATACTTTTGACACTAAAGCTGTTGGCTTTTCTTTTTTTTTTTTTTTAAAGATTTTATTTATTTATTTGACAGAGAGAGTTCACAGTAGACAGGCAGGCAGAGAGAGAGAGAGAGGGAAGCAGGCTTCCTGCTGAGCAGAGATCCCGATGCGGGACTCGATCCCAGGATCCCGAGATCATGACCCGAGCCAAAGGCACGGCTTAACCCACTGAGCCACCCAGGCACCCTAGCTGTTGGCTTTTCTATACCAAACAGTTCTCTGATTCTCTGTGGACACTAACTGGATGTCCAAGAATTAGTGTAGACCTCACAAGTTAAGGGTTCAATCCCACGAGACTGCCCCCATGCCTTCATGATAATGACCTGAGGCCAGTCTCAAGTCCCAGGCTCCTAGCAGCTCTGACCAACAAGCTATAAATTAAGGGTTCCCATGACCTCCTTCTCTGGTTTGATAATTTGCTAGAATGGCTCCTATAACTCAGGAAGGCACTTTACTTACTGTTACTGGTTCATTAAAAAGGATACAACTTAGGAACAACCAAATGGAAGAGATGCATAAGGCAAGGCATGGAGGAAGGGGGTATGCATGGAGCTTCCATGCCCTGTACAGGCCTTCCACCCTCCCAGCACCTTGGCGCTAGGAGCTCTCTGAATTCTGTAATTCAGGGGTTTCTATATATTTTTTTTCTTTTTTTTTCCTATATATATTTTCATTGGTCATTGGTGATTAACTCTGCCTCCAGTCCCCGTTCCCTTCCCTAGAGGTCAGGATGTGGTGGGACTTAAAGTTCCAAACCAGAAGCTGTCTAAGCCCCCCCCCCATAAGTTTTTGTGTCATGAAGATGCACCTCTCACTCATATCACTTAGGAAATTGCAAGGGTTTTAGGAGTTCTGTGCCAGGAACAAGGAACAAAGACTGGATATGCATTTCTTATTTTTATCATACTATCACACAAGTATTTAGCAACAACAAAAACCCATGGGCATAAGGATAGACATGTAAACCAATGGAATAGAACTGAAAGTTCAGGAATAAAGCATACATCTGTGGCCAATTGATTTTTTTTTAAATTTCATTTATTTAGAGAGAGAGAGACAGCATGAGGGAGAGGGACAGAGAGAGAACCTAAAGCAGACTCCACACCAATGTGGGGCTCAGTTCCAGGACCCTGAGATCACGACCTGAGCTAAAACCGAGAGTCAAACACTTAACCAGCTGCACCACGCAGCTGATCTTGGCCAGTTGATTTTTGACAATGGTGGTAAGACCAATCAATGGGAAAAGACTATTCTCTTCAACAGGTAGTGCTGGCACACCACGGTATTCAAATGCAGAATAATGGAGTGGATTCCTAATTTTTATAGATGGTACATCTATAAAAATTAACTCAGGGCTCTTGGGTAGCTCAGTTGGTTGAGCGTCCAACTCTTGATTTCGGCTTAGGTCATTATCTCAGAGTTGTGAGGTTGAGCTGGGTCTGGATCCTGCTTAAGATTCTCTCTTTCTCTCCCCCTCTGCCCCTCCTCCAGTTGACACTCACTCTCTCTTTCTCAAAATAAATAAATCTTTAAAAATTAATTCAAAATGGATCAAATACCTAAATATAAGAGGCAAAACTGATGACATGAAGAATATTCATGACTTTGTATTCGGCTATGGAGTTTTAGACATAAAACCCAAAGCATGAGCAATAAAAGAAAAAATAGGTAAATTGGACTTCATCAAAATTAAAAACATTTGTGAATCAAAAGACATGGTCAAGAAAGTGAAAAGACAGCCTAAAGAATGGAAGTGTTTGTACATCATTTATCTGAGAAGAGTCTAGTATCTAGAATATTTAGAGAACACTTATAACTCAACAACAAAAAGATGTCTCAGTTAGAAAATGGGCCAAAAAACTTGAACAGACATTTGTCCAGAGATATACAAATAGTCAACAAGCACATTAAAAGGTGTTCAAAATCCTTAGTAACTGGGGAATTGCAAATCAAAACCACAGTGAGATACCACCCATTAGGATGGTTGTAATTTTTTTTTTAATTTTTAAAAAGATTTTATTTATTTATTTGACAGAGATCACAAGTAGGCAGAGAGAGGAAGGGAAGCAGGCTCCCTGCTGAGCAGAGAGCCGGATGCAGGGCTTGATCCTAGGACCCTGGGATCATGACCTGAGCTGAAGGTAGAGGCTTTAACCCACTGAATCACCCAGGCACCCCTAATTTTTTAATTGAGCTGTAAATCAAGCTCAATTTTAAATTAAGCTATAATTTTTTGGCAAGGATGCAGAGTTACTGGAATCCTTGTATGTCAGTAGTGGGAATGTTAAATGGTTCAGCTCCAGTGGAAAACAGATTGATGATTCCTCAGAAAATTTAACATAAAGTTCCTATTTGACCTAGCAATTCCACTCCTAGGTAGCTATCCAAGAAAAATGAGGAAAACACTCCCATACAAAAACTTGTGCACAAATATTCATAGCAGCATTATTTATAATAGCTAAAAGATGAAGACAACCCAAATATTTACCACTGGATGAATGGATAAACAAAATGTGATTTATACGTAAAATGGAGGATCACTTAGCCCTAAAAAGGAATAAAGTACTGATACAGGCTACACCATAGATAAACCTAGAAAAACTCACTGAGTGAAACAAGTCAGACACAATAGGGCACGTATTTTGATTCCATTTATATGAAATCTTTAGGTAAATCTGTAGAGACAAAAATTGGTGGTTTTCAGGGGTTGGGGAGCAGGGAGATGGGGACTTTTAATAGGCACAGGGATTTTTTTAGATGATGAAAATGTTTTGGAACTACACAGAGGTGATAGAGACACAACATTGTGAATGTTCTAAATGCCACCGAATTGAATCCTTTAAAATGGGTAGTTATAGGTTATTTAGTGAATGTCATCTCAACAAAAAGGAGGCAGGAGGAGAATGTGGAGGGTAGATTTTGGCCTTCAGGCTGCAGTTTGCAACCTCCTGTCTAAGCATTTGCAAACGTTTCCCCTTTGTTAGAAACAGCTTTTGCTTTTCATCTTGTGACCTCTTACTCCAGCTTACTTGTCACCAAGGAAGCCTTTCCTGACCCACCAGACTGAGTGAGCGGAATTGTAGCATCTCACTCTATCCTGGGCCATAGCAGTTAGCATCCCGTGTTGCTGTTGCTTGCTTCCATGCCAGAAACCCTTATCATGTGTTCTTAAGGGAAGGGTCTGTGTTACATTCACTTTCCTTATCCTTAGCTCCTTGCATGGTGCCTGGCGCAAAAGGAAGCATTTTTGCTTTGAGTCTTTGTCAGCTGCAGTCCTCAATATGCACTTTCCCGAAGCACACGCAACACCCCTGCAAGGTGGTCTTTACTAGCCAGGAGACTTAAGGCTCACAAGCAGGTCACTGGCTCAGGGCCACATGTGTAGCCTCTGGGTGGGTCCATGAAGACAGCCAGTGCAGGAGTCCAGGTCTCAGTCTTGATCTCAGGTGTTCTCTCTGCTCCACCTCTTCTTGGCTTTAGACTTTTCTAGCATTGGGCCTCAAAAATACTGTCTCCATATTGTCTCCAATTTTCCCATCCTCACCTGGGAGGGTGAGTCTTGTCTTATCCTTACTGTTACTTAAGAATTCTTTTGCTCATTCTTCTGCTAGAGCACCCACACTAGTTTACCAGTTGCTCCCCTGTTCTTCCCTCCTTCCAGCCCTTGGCAACCATTCGTCTGCTCTGTCTCTCTGGATTTCCCTATTTTGGATGTTTCATATGGGTCTTTGTGAATGGCTTCTTTTGCTTTGCCTGTTTTCAAGGTTCATCATGTTGTAACATGAATTGGTACTTTGCATAGTACTTCAGCATAAGTGTCTTCAGTAGAAAAGTACAAAGGAAAGGTTCTTTTTTTTTTTTTTAAGATTTTATTTATTTATTTGACAGACAGAGATTACAAGTAGGCAGAGGGGAGTCAGAGAGAGGAGGAAGCAGGCTCCCTGCTGAGCAGAGAGTCCAATGTGGGGCTCGATCCCAGGACCTTGGGATCATGACCTGAGCTGAAAGCAGAGGCTTTAACCCACTGAGCCACCCAGGCGCCCCAAGGAAAGGTTCTTTAAAAAGAAAAATGTTGAAGCCATTTTTTGCCTTTTTATGGAGTGAGGGTAGGTGGCAGATACACTGGGGATCTGAATTTACGCACAGATTGTAGAGGGGCTCATTCGACTGTGATAGCTATTCGAATGTTGGATTCTAGGGGCTTGAGCTGTGATGCTGTCATGTCTCATTTACTTACATCTCCTTACTTTGCTTCTTGAGCATTTAACGTTGGATATAAATATATAGAAATTCTTTTCTAGAAAATAGAAGTTCTAAGTTTTATAAAAGATATTAGCCTAATTAATTTTTAAAAAAGATATTAGCCTTATTGGAGTTTACTAAATATAGTTTTTGCTATTTATAAATTTCAGAAAACCCAATTTTCAAAATTATCCCATAATCTCCTCCTCCTGATTAAACTACTCTTCAAACATTTTAGTTTTTCTTCCCAAGACTTACTTTATATGAGCATTTATGAGTATGCATAGAATGTACGTATATATAGATTTACATGTACAAACATTGAATGTACACTTACACACATCCACAAACATGTATAAATGCGTACCTACGTGTATACACACATTTTACGTTTAACAAATTGGGACCACTATTTTACTGTTTTTGTAGTCTTATTTTCTCCCTGGTGTTTGTGACCATCTTTCCACATCAAATGTAGAGTTGTATCATGTCTTTAATATCTAATAGTCTTGATTTTTATTAGAGAAACTATTATCAACATATGAGACTTTCATTTTAGGAACATTTGTTTTAACAATTTATATCCTCTCTTTTCTCTCCCTTTCATTGCAAAATGTCTTGTCTTAGCAAAACCGTGTCGTTGGGGCAATGCAGCTCTACTCTGTGGATAGGAAGGTTTCACAACCCATAGAAGGCCATGTTGCTGCTTTTGCAGAGTTCAAGAGTGAGGGGAATGCCAAGCCTGCCACCCTTTTCTGCTTTGCTGTACGTAGTCCCGCAGGGGGCAAGGTAAGCACTCCACTTTGTCTTCACCCTCAGAAAAGTGTCCTGAGTGAGTGTTGGGAGTCTCTGTCCAAGTGTAAACGTTTAGCCAACGTGTCAAAATCAGTTTATAGTTGGGAGTGGGGAACAGCCTGCAGGTGCTTCATGGATATGAAAGTTCTTAGAGTATTTAGAGCAACTCCCTGTTGTACGCATTGATGGTTTCACAGCCAGTCTTTGTAAAGTCAGTAATGTGACATCAGCTCTACCAATTAATCGGTCCCTTTGCCCTAAAAAAAAGTCCTCTTTGACAAAGTCTCTTGAGCGTGGGCTATGCACATGTGGTTTCTGTTCTCACACAGCAGGCTCATGGAGGCAACAGCTGTGAAAGAACCAATGCACAGTATCCTAACGTAAAGCGTGGGTCCTGTGTGCTTCTGGCCAGGTGGTGGGAGCTGCAGAGTGGAGGCCATGCTCTGGGAGCAGGTTGAGTTTTATTAGGGCTCAAGCACATGGCTGGCATCTGTTCACTGGGGTTGCTGTGATATGAGGTGTAAGAATTCAGGATGTTGGATAGACCTGCGGTTCCATAGTTGCGTCACTCACCTCGAGAGTGGCCTTAAAACAGTGTCCTTATCTCAGTATTCTCTTGTCAGAAATACTTCCTGAAGTCATTATTTTGAGTTGGTCACTAGCCCTCAAATGTTCTCCAAAGAAGACTGCTAAATCAGTATGTGGTCCCAAATTTCATTATCTTAAATATTCTTCATTGGATACTTTGGTCTCCTGTGTAATATATATCATGCCGTCCTTAGCTGAGAACCAGTAGAAAAATAGGAGTCAGACAAAAATGTCTTATACTGAGGCTTTCCACCTTGTCACAGACAGAGCTAGGCAGCCACAGGCACCCTTGCAAAGGCAGAACTTGTCCCGCCAAGCTCCCGGTGAAGAAGAACACACCAGAACAAGCCTCCTGTAAGACAGGTGTGCCCATTTATCTCCTGGACTCAGTTGTAAGGCAGGCAGTTCCCCTCAGGACAAAGCTGCGGCTAGGAACAGTCTTCCATGGTGGGGACCCCCCCATAGCAGCCATCCCAAGAGCCACCTCATTTTGTGGTTGAATCTCACTTTCCCTACCGCAGTGGCAGGTGTGGGTCCCTTCAGAGACCTCTCAGCCTTTGCCCCCTGCGCACACCCCTTCTAGTCCAGCCCAGCTGCACTTACGGGAATGGCTCGGTAGTCTTCTCATATGGATCTGAGTTTTGTCTGGACTCCAGTTCCTTGTTTTTTTCTTTTCTTTTTTTTTTTTCTTCCTTGTTCCTTTCTTATAGGAAAGTACCACTTGCCGATAGTTGTGCCCTTCTCCTGCCACCTCCCAAAGAAGCCTGGCTTTCTTACTCATGCCCCTGCTTCTGTTGACGGTGTCCTTATCCTTCCCAACTCCCAAGCAAGAAACATGGCCCTCGAGCTCCATTCTATTCCTATTACCACTGTCCATCCTCTAGCAAGTCTCACTTCGATGGCAGATGAAGCCCTTGTTACCCATATTTGGGTTAAAGAATAGTCATTTATTAGGTCCTCAGACCCATCCCACCCCTCAAAAAGAATTTTCCCAAGCTACCATTTCTTTTAAGTGCCTGTATGCTAAGAGTTTAGTCTCCCTTCATCTTAACTTGCAGTGGCCCCTGCTCACTTGCTACATCAGCCCTCCCCTTTTAGCCCGTCTCACTGCTTACCTCAAGCCTCTTTGGTGTTTCCCCCTCCTCTCTGCCAGGCCAAATCCACACTATTCTCTAAGTTTACACTCATCAGTTTCTTCTGCTGGGCACCCCCTCCAACCCTTGTCGCTTTGTGTCTTTGACCACCCTTACTTGGGATTTTTTCCAGACTTGTTTTAGCTTTGGTACCTTTCCATTAGATGAGAGGAACTTAAAGCTCTTCTGATAAAAGCAGGGATGGAGCCCCTTATCCACTCTCATTCTTCCTGATTCTCCAAAGATTCTTATGAACCCCCCTCCCCAAGCAAAACCTTGAGAAGCTCTCAGGCCTTTGGTACAATCAACTGTCTTGTGAGTTTAGCATTCAGTTATAAGATCTTGTCTACTAACTGATTTGTCTTAGTCTGAGCCATGTCCAGCAGAGCCCCTTGTTTCATGAGCTTCTACACTAAAGCCCAGAGAGGGGAGAAGCAATTCGGCCAACATGCTGGAACTAAATGTTGCTCAGGTTTCCAGTGTTGTTTTTTCCTGTATCCTTGATGGTGGGCAGCAGGTTAGTGAGTAGCATGAGCACTCCAACCGAGAGACTGTCTTTTTTCTTTGTAAGTTTTATCATTAGTCCTACAAAGTGTGTGCTGTGGCTCTGCTTACCAGTGGGCATTGGTTAGCATCAGTCTGCCACCAATATGTTTACTTGAATTGACTTAAATTTCTTCTCCAGTTGCACATAATTGAAGTCGGACAGCCTGCAGCAGGAAACCAGCCTTTTGTAAAGAAAGCTGTGGATGTCTTTTTCCCTCCAGAGGCTCAGACTGATTTCCCAGTGGCTATGCAGGTATGAATGTGCTGCCCACTACATGAGTTAGAACAAATATGGATCTGGGGGTGGGAGGAACAGCAGGTAGCAGGTTCCTGTGCTTCAGAAGATGCCTGAATAGATACAGTAGAACATGAAGAGGATAACTTTAATGTCCATGTTCTAGCTCATGCTGTGTTAACATTCTCTGGAAAGGAGCACTCTTTTTCTGCAAACAGGGACTTTGTCCAACTCACATACCAAAGTCCCAGGCCTTTTCCTTTTTATTACAAAGATTAGATGTTCTCTGTAATACAGAAATATAAAGAGGAAAACAATCTTTATAGCTGAACCAATTGGATGTTTACCACTGGTTGAATGATCAGAGATCTCACTATTTGTCATATTTAAAAAGTTAGATACACTTTCTCAACAAAATTTGGATCGTGTTTATATATGTAAGATCATACAATCTACTCTCCCTTTTTATTTTTTTGCCCAGTACATCATAGGCATTTGGTATGACATTCTTTGTTAATATTTTGAGAAGTAAACATTTATTTTTAGGCATGTACCATAATTGTAGGATGGTTTAGCTGTGGCTTTTTTTCTGTTCTCACATATTTGACAATACTTAATGATGATTTCTTTTTAAATTTTTTTAAATGTTATTTTTTTAAGCTTGATTTCTGGAAATAGATATGTAATCAAATACATTTTTTCCCCACAAAGAGAATTTGACCTTTTTTCTGTTTTAGAGAAACATATATTGTCCATAAATTTCCAACAATATCAATAAACATAACAATAGAATTAAATAGCAACTGAAATCCTACCCCACTGCTAACTGTGACTGCCCCTTTGGAAATTTTTTCATATGCATGCATTTGTGAAGATATACAAATAGAGTCTTTTTTTTTTTAAGATTTTATTTATTTGTCAGAGAGAGAGAGAAAAAGCAGGGGAAGCAGCTGGCAGAGGGAGAAACAGGCTCCCTTCTAAGCAGGAGCCTGATGTAGGACTCAATCCCTGGACCCTAGACCCATGATCTGAGCCAAAAGCAGACTCTTAACCGACTGAGCCACCGACATGTCCCTACAAATAGTCTTATGAAAAATGGCTTGGCACTGGTCTTCAGCTTTATGACCTTCTCTATGTCATAGACCATCCCACACCAACTAAATATATATAATATTTTAATGTCTGTACTTCTGTTCTGTGGATATCTCTAACTCATTTAGACAGTCCCCCATTGGGTATTTATGTTTACAGTAAACACTTCTAGGAGTATTGTTAATCCAATGCTCAGTCCAAGGATAAACTACAGATGAAACTACTGGGTTAGGGATGTGTGCACGACCATGCTGGACAATGTCTAGTGATGTTCATGCCTTCCCTGTGATTGTTGTCAAGATGGGGTGGGTTTACCACTCGTACGCATCTTGTTAATTGTCTCTTCTTGATCTTGGCACTTTTTCTCTTGGGGTCTTTATCTTGTAAGAACTCTGTAGTTTTCGGATACTAAGTGCCTGTTGTGTTTCAAATAAATATTTCTCTCTAGTCATAGCAAAAGTTTATTTGTGGTGTGTTCCAGCTTGTGGAAGATATGCATTTTTGTGTGGCTTGGTATCATGTTTTGAAAAGAATTCTACACGCCAAAGTGATTAAAATATTCACCCATATTTGCTTCTTTTACTTTCTTAGTTTTATTTACTTTTTATGTAAAAATCTTTGACCCACCTGGAATTTATTTTGATCTAAAAAATAAGATGAAGAGCCAGTTCTTTTTTTTTTTTTAAGATTTTATTTATTCATTTGACAGAGAGTGAGCACAGCAGGGGGAGCAGTATGCAGAGAGAGAGGGAAAAGCAGGTTTCCCTGCTGAGCAGGGAGGGTCCTGAGATCACGATCTGTGCCGAAAGCAGACGCTTAATCACTGAGCCACCCAGGCGCCCAGAGAACCAGTTATTTACACTCATCTCCCATCCCCATATAGCCAGCTGGCTATATCAGCATTGTATACTGGTTAAAGTCTGTTTTCTACTACTACTCATTCATGTTAAATTCTTATATATGTTTGATTCTATTTCAGGGTTCTCAGTTAAGTTTTGTTTGTTTTTGTTTCTTCCTATTCCGGTACTGTTTTTTTGTACCATACTTTCAAAATTACTATAGGTTTGGGATGCCTGGTTAAGTTGGAGGAGTATGTGACTCTTGATCTTGGGGTCATGAGTTCAAGCCTCACTTGGGGTGGTGAGATGATGTAAATAAATAAACTTGTTAAAAAATAAAGTGCTTTAGGTTTTATAATTTTTTTAAGTTTATCCAGAACTTTCTCCTTATTTTATGAACTCACAGCTTTTTCTGAAGGGATTTGGTAAGAAAGTTAGGGAGAGGATAGTTAGATCTGAAAGACAAATGGAATAGCCTGACTTATTGGACCTTTATTTGAGAGGAGTCAGGGAAAGTATTAGCTTTAAAACTAGTTCTCAAGTGGGCATGACTAGAATCAACTTGGGATCCACGTCTCAGTAGCACACTGCTCTTGCCAGTGATAAATGACCTATTGGGCTAAGGAACTCAAGATCCTCTTTCATCATTTGTAACCCTTTTGCCCTATTTGGCATCTCCTTACTTTTCTACTTGTTGTTCTCTTTCTATAGATTGGAGCTAAACATGGTATTATTTACTTAATCACAAAGTATGGCTATCTTCACCTGTACGACTTGGAGTCTGGCGTGTGCATCTACATGAACCGTATTAGTGCTGACACTATCTTTGTCACTGCTCCACATGAACCTACTTCTGGAATTATCGGTGTCAACAAAAAGGGACAGGTATGGAACTTTAAGAGTTCATCTTGCATCTTTTCCATTCACTGGGGACTGCAGCTTAACTTTTCCTTCTCCTTCAGGAAAGTGATCAAATATAGTTAGCTCCTGTTATTCAACTTACACCCGTGTCTCCCTTTTCCTTCCTACCATCGCTTTGCCTCTCAGATAGCACCATTCTTAACATAGGATTGATTCTGAGAAGAGTAGCTCCCTGCACAAAGCTTCTACCAGTGGAGTAGTGGTTCTGATACATACCACTAACATGTTCAGGCCAGGCACATGTTAACTGGGGAGGGCTGAAAAGCAGGTACTATTCTACCTAAATCACCTTTCTCAACTAAAGTTAAAAAGACAGTTAAAAGAAGGAAATCTGTGCTATTGAAAAAAAAAAAAGAACATTGAGATGAAAAACTGTCACTTCCACCTACCCAAATAGGTCATTTTGGCAGAGTCATCTTGGATGCATCAATAGTAAATGTCCATGCAACTTGATGTGTTTCTCATTTGACCATGCTGTTGCTCTACCATGGTATTTTCTGCTGCCATTAGATATTTGGCTTCTGTGCATCTTGTCACTATTGGACCCAACGTTCTAGACATACCCAGCCTGAGCCTTAGAACTTTGCTGATACTGCAGTGCGTGCGAGTGGGATGTTGGCAGTGTGTGTATGTCCTGGGTTAGGCCAGTTTCACTTGTTGGTTCTTGACAGGTGCTGTCCATTTGTGTCGAGGAAGATAACATTGTGAATTATGCAACCAATGTGCTTCAGAATCCAGACCTTGGTCTGCGTTTGGCCATTCGTAGCAACCTGGCTGGGGCGGAGGAGTTATTTGTGAGAAAATTCAGTACTCTTTTTGCACAGGGGAGCTATGCTGAAGCCGCCAAAGTAGCAGCATCTGCACCAAAGGTAATGGCCCTCGAATGCTGTGTGCCAGCCTGAGAGTAAAATAAATTATAAAAACATTCACTACTGATGTTGGAGTTTTTTAACTGTTTTTTTAGTTGTTTTAGCTTTAAAATTTTGCACCAGTGGCCTGACGACAACGAGACAAATCAATGAAAAGCATATTCCTGCTGCAACATTTTTTAAAAAAATTCTTTCAGTTCTTATTTATGTGCATATGTATTTCACACCCAGGTTCTTAGCATAGAAAATGCAGAGCTATATTATACATCAAGTGGTTGTACCACATTTTATTCGCATTTACTCACATTCTACTCTTGACTTTCTTTACCCATCGAGAGTGTAACAGTACTGCCTAGGGCATATTCTTTTATTTATTTCATTAGGATAAATTGTCCTGGCCCTAGTTCTGCATCTGAGCAGATAAAAGGTTTTGAGTTGCTTCTCCTTGAAAGGGATTTTTCTGTCTTTCAAGTGATGCTTATGAGCAAACCATTTCTAATCTTCACCCAGGACTTTGAGTATTTTGAATTAGAATGTAATGGTGGTAGTACTTTGCTACTGCAAGGGTGATTTAGAAGCCTAATTCTCACCTTTGTTAGAAGTCACTTGTGGGACTGACATCCATTGTGTTTCTGGGCTTTTTTTTTTTTCCCCAAGATTTTATTTATTTATTTGTCAGAATGAGAGAAAGAGCGCACAAGCAAGGGGAGCAGCAAACAGGGAGAAGCAGGCTCCTCACTGAGCAGGGAGCCCAATGTGGGACTCGATCCCAGGACCCTGGGATCATGACCTGAGCCAAAGGCAGATGCTCAACTGACTGAGCCAATCAGGCGTCCCTGTGTTTGTGATTTTTGCTGAAGGTGGAAGCCATTGCCTTGGTAGAGGACTTTCTGTCCCTGACAATTAATTCCGGGTAGATTTTCCATTGGCAGATATTTTATTTATTTGAGAACGAGAAATAGTGAGAGATAGCACAAGCAGGGAGTTGAGAGAGAAACGGGTTCACTGTGAGCAGGGAGCCCAATGTGGGGCTCAATCCTAGATCATGATCTGACCTGAAGGCAGACACTTAATGGCCTGAGCCACCCAGGTGTCCTGGATTTTTTTAAAATACAGGCCAGTTAAGTAAAGGGACAACTTGTGATTATAACGTAACAATGTACATATCCATTTGTCGTCAGGGAGTCCTACGTACCAGTGACACTGTTCGAAAGTTCCAGAGTATTCCTGCCCAGCCGGGACAGGCCTCTCCTTTGCTCCAGTACTTTGGAATCCTGCTTGATCAGGGTCAACTCAATAAACTTGAATCCTTAGAACTTTGCCGTCCAGTGCTTCAGCAGGGACGCAAGCAACTCTTAGAAAAGTGGCTGAAAGAAGATAAGGTACAAACACGAAATCGCAACCCTCAGTACCATTTGAAAATGAAATCACAGGTTCCTCTGGTCCTAATCTTGCCCTGTCTCTTTGGCACAACACAGCTGGAGTGTTCAGAAGAGCTTGGAGATTTGGTCAAAACTGCTGACCCTACACTTGCTCTGAGTGTGTATCTTCGGGCGAATGTGCCGAGCAAAGTTATCCAGTGTTTTGCAGAAACCGGCCAATTCCAAAAAATTGTCCTCTATGCCAAAAAGGTAATTAGCATTTCACAGATACTTAATTTTTGGTGGGTGATTGCTGATTCTTAGGTTTACGAAATACCCTTCCTTCTATGGCAGTGCTCTGGTGTGAGTTGTCGGTGTTGCTGCTAGCATCTGTCACTCAGTGATAATGATCCTATTTTATTCTCTTCAGTTTTTTGTTTTCCTGTCTTGTGCTTATAGTCCTTCCAGTTCCCTTCCAGTTGGGGGCTTTCTGATAATTTTTTAAGGTTTTATTTACTTATTTGAGAACAAGAGATAGAGAGCGAGAAAGAGCAGAGGAGGAGCGGCAGAGAGAGGAAAAAGCAGACTCTCCACTGAGCAGGGAGCCCAAAGTGGGGCTCGATCCTGGGACCCTGGGATCATGACCTGAACCGAAGGCAGACGCTTAACCTACTTAGCCGCCCAGGTGCCCCTTCTGTAATTTTATCTTGTTCTTTTTCTCCCTTTTCCCTCATACCCCTCAGCACCAACTGTGTGTTAAACCCATGTTTCACTGGGGGTCCACTGCAGCTTGTCTATGAAGCAAACTGGCCTGTGTGCTGGGTGTTGGTCAGAGCTGGCACACTTGTCAGGGTGACTTCTTTGTGGTCCAGGCTGTTTGTGTAGTCGATTGATTGTACCTCCACATACATGGCATCATCACATAAGTGGGTGTTGTGTTTGGCATAGGTGCAGCATGTACACATGCTAATATCATTTCTCATTTCTTTGTAAACACAAGTTCGAAACAAAGGATGGGAGCTTTTTTTTTTTTTTCTGTAAGCACTCAGAGTGTTTTGTTTATTTTTCTGATGGGTGTCCCCTTGCCTCTAGGTTGGCTATGTCCCAGACTGGATCTTTTTGCTGAGGAGTGTGATGAGGATCAGTCCAGACCAGGGCCTGCAATTTTCTCAAATGCTAGTGCGAGAGGAAGAGCCATTGGCCAACATTGACCAGGTGAGCATCAGCGGTTGTTTGAGACAGCTTTTTGTGGCTTGTATAACTGTCAAGAAGATCTCTTTTGCTTTTCTCTTACCAATGTCTTGATTCTTTTCTTTGTCTGCTATTAATCTTCCAGTTTTAAAAATCTGATATACCAGGGAAGCTTGTCTTCTACTCTTTTATTGTTTGAATGCCTGTCATTTACTTTTGTTTTGAAGTGTTTTAGAGGATTTAGGTGTCCAATTGTGAGAATCTTATTTCTTTGTGTGGTGGTTGGGGGTGGGGAGTGAGGATGTTTCTTGACAGCAGTAGCCCCACCTGAGCCCCACCTCAGTATCCTCTGCTGACTGAGGCCACCTGAATTCTGCCTGCGTACCTGGTTATGGTGAGTGCTGTTGAGTCTGCAGACTTTCATCTTGTGGGTGTCTGGCTAACCTGGAGTTAAGTGAATGTGAGACTATTATTTTAGCATAACGTAGTTAGTGTTTAGATATAAACACATGTCTAGTTGCCTTCAGTAAGCTGTATGCAAAGGGCTCTGGGTAATACAGAAATATGTAACAAAGTTTGAAGCAAGGCAAAACCAGCAACCTGTATAAATGTAAGTGTAGTTATACTGGGTTTATACATCATGGAATTTGCAGGATTTTGGAGATCATGATTAAGGGGTTTGAGCCAAATTTATATAGATCTCAAGGGGAAAGAAAACTCCAGATTACATCTGGATTGTATTTCATAGTTCTGAGGTATTTTTTTTTTAAAATTTATTTGAAAGAGAGTGAGAGAGAGGGAAAGAGCAAGCACAAGCAGAGGGAGCAGCTGGCAGAGGGAGGGAGAAGCAGACTCACCACTGAGCAGAGAGCTCGATGCAGTTCTCTAACCCAGGACCTTGGGATCATGTCCCGAGCTAAAGGACACTTAATTAACTGAGCCACCCAGGTGCCCTCTAGAGTATTTTTAATACAAACTTTTTTCTTGTACTTAAACATGGAAACAATTACACAATCAGTAAGTTCATTATCTATATTTCATTTTATATTAAAGCTTATTCTTTGATATCTATTTAACTCTGATGATTGTATCTAAGTCAATGTTTGCGTTTTCCTAACTTGCCTGAATAATTAGAGTGTAAGGGCTAGATAGCAGGTGTTGACTGCCTCTAGAATTTGATTAAGTAATGGATTGTTAAGATTACTTGAATCACTTCAGAGAATTTGGGGGATTCACACTGATAAAAGTACTTCCTTTGATATACTTGAATAAAATACCTTGTTGGTGAATATGACATGGGTGATATAATTTCACAAAATTTCCTAAAAATTAAGGCCATGAATTACTTGAATTTTGTAATACAAGAAAATGCAGGAACGCCTTGCTGGCTTATTCAGAAGACCCTTAATCTCAGGGTTGAGTTTGAGCCCCATGTTGGATGTAGAGATTACTAAAAGAAATAAATAAAAACTTTTAAAAAGGCAAGGGAAGGAACTAATTATTGAATTTCTAATTCTAGATTCAATTTCAGGAATTATTTGAATAGGAAAATAAAACCCATTTCCTTTGGTAAAAATGTGTTTTGCTATCTGTTTCAGATTGTAGATGTTTTCATGGAAAATAGTTTAATTCAGCAGTGTACTTCCTTCTTGTTGGATGCCTTGAAGAATAATTGCCCAGCTGAGGGGCATCTCCAGACTCGCCTGTTGGAGATGAATCTGATTCATGCACCCCAGGCAAGTGCCATATCTAGATTGAAACCAAGGGACAAAGGACCTGTTTCATTTCTGTGTTGGACTTGCACACCTAAACACAGTGCCTTTGGGCTGGGATGTGCTAATGCCTCAGTGGACATTCTCTAGGACCTTCCTACAAGAGATTTCCAGAATCCGTGGTACAAAACTTTCATAGAAACAATGACAACTTTCAGAGAAATAATTACAAGAACAAAATCTTTTCTTTTCTTTTTTTCTTTTATTTTCTTCACTGTGGTAAAGTATCCATAACGGAATTTACTATTTGAACCATTTTTTAAAAATATTTTATTTATTTATTTGACAGATAGAGACACAGCAAGAGAGGGAACACAAGCAGGGGGAATGGGAGAGGGGGAAGCAGGCTTCCCGCCAAGCCCGATGCAGGGCTTCATGCAGGGCTCGATCCCAGGATCCTGAGATCATGATCTGAGCTGAAGGCAAATGCTTAACAACTGAGCCATCCGGGTGACCCTATCTGAACGATTTTTTTTTTTAAGATTTTATTTATTAATTTGACAGAAATCACAAGTAGACAGAGAGGCAGCCAGAGAAAGAGAGAGAGAGGGAAGCAGGCTCCCTGCTGAGCAGAGAGCCCGATGCGGGACTTGATCCCAGGACGCTGAGATCACGACCTGAGCCGAAGGCAGCGGCTTAACCCACTGAGCCACACAGGCGCCCCTATCTGAACGATTTTTAAGTGCACATTTAAGTGGCATTAAGTACATTCACATTGTTGTGCAACCGTTAACCACTATATATTTCCAGAACTTTTATCATTATCACAAATAGAAAATCCATATCCATTAACTCCCCTTTCCCTCCCCCAGCCCATGGTAACACCCTATTCTACTTACCTTTTCAATGAATTTACTTGTTCTAGATACTTCATGTAAGTAGATTCATATGATATTTGTCCTTTAGTTTCGCTTGTTTATTTTACATTATTTTCAGGATTCATCCATGTGGTAGCATGAATTCATGAATTTCATTCCTTTTTATGTCTGAATAATAGTCCATTGTATGTGTATACCACATTTTGTTTATCTGTTTATTTGTTGATGGACATTGGGTTACTCTCACCTTATAGCTGTTGCAAATAGTGCTGCTGTAGATATTGGTGTGCAGGTATAAGTTTCAGTTCCTGTTTTCAGCTCTCTGGGGCACACATCAGAAGGAGACTTGCCAGATCGTGTGGTAATTCTGCATGTCACTTGTTGAGGTGCCACCAAACTGTATTCCAAGCAGTTACACCATTTTCTGTTCCTGCCACAATATATGAGGGTTCCAATTTCTTCATATGTTTGCCAGTGCTTATTATTTTTTGGGTTTGTTTTTAAAAAAATAGAGACACCTGGGTGGCTCAGTGGGTTAAAGCCTCTGCCTTCAGCTTGGGTTATGATCTCGAGGTACTGGGATTAAGCCCCGCATCAGGCTCTCTGCTCAGTGGGGAGCCTGCTTCCTCTTCTCTCTCTGCCTGCCTCTCTGCCTACTTGTGATCTCTGTCAAATAAATAAAATCTTAAAAAATAAAAATAAATAAAAATTAAAAAAAAAATAATAGCTATCCTAAATGGGTGTGAAGTGGTAGCTCATTGTGGTGGGGCATTTCTTGAACTGAAAGTTGGGGGGATGTTAAGTCACATGTATATGCTTTTTTTTTTTTTTTTTTTTTTTTTTTTTTTTTTTTAAAGATTTTATTTATTAATTTGACAGAGAGAAATCACAAGTAGACAGAGAGGCAGCCAGAGAGAGAGAGAGAGGGAAGCAGGCTCTCTGCCGAGCAGAGAGCCCGATGCGGGACTCGATCCCAGGACTCTGAGATCATGACCTGAGCCGAAGGCAGCGGCTTAACCCACTGAGCCACCCAGGCGCCCCTGTATATGCTTTTTTAAATTAATTTTGCATAACATATGTATGAAAGGAGTTTGGAGAAATTTACATCAAGCTTTTAGCTTGATGGTTGTCTGAGTGGACAGGATCGTAGTTCACTTTGTTCTTTACTTATTTGTCTTCTAGTTTTTTTTTCTTTATAGTCATCTATTGTTGTTGTGATTAGGAAACACTGTGTTAATTATACTGTTCTGTGATTTCAGGTTATTCCAATCCACAAGTTAGCTACTCTTGTGTGGGTCATGTCTCACCTCTAGGAAACAAAAGTGCTATTAATTTGGTGTTTGGTGTTCTGTTGAACTCCTGTGAGTTGGTGATCATGTATGACAGCTTTTATTAAATGAGCTTTGAAGCAGAAACTAGACACCACTCAGTAATTGAGCAGATAGACCCTAAGAAGAGCCCAAATCTGAAACAGGGGCAGCCTGGATGGGTACACAGCTGGATACAATACCCAGAACATTGGGACAGTCTTCTCTGGATGTCAGAGGCTGGATGCTATTTTCCTTCTTGGCTCATCTTATATTTTCTGAGTTCTTTAAATGACACTATTGCTATAATAAGGAGGAAATTTCTTTTTCTAAAGAAGATAGTAAGGATAGGTCTGAAGAAAAAGGGTGGGGAGCATCCGGTAAGTTCCCGATGTTACAAAACTGTGCTCTCAGCACTTGGTTGGGATTGTTAGGAAGCCCAGAGTGTGCATTACCCTGGAGCAGCATAATGTTAACTAGGTCTGTGGTCACTGTATGGTTGGTACTCCATATCCAGGAAGGAACAGGAAAGAGTGTGCTGGGTGACACCCAGGAGCATGTCTCATCAAGACTCACTCGTAGTTAGATACTGAGGGTCAGATCACTTAACAAGGCAGAGAGGTTGATCGTTGACTCACTCATTCTTAGTCCAGAGGTTGCTTATTTAAAGATGGAATTAAGCTTCATCAAAATTCTTTCCAGGACTGTTAGTTGTTTTTCAAACATAACCCCCTGCACGTGCACACACACACACGCACACACACACACACATCCCTTCTCTCCCCAATTCTGCCTTCAACCAAATTGAGAAGCTTAATGAATACCAGTAGGATTTGTTACTTCCAGGTCTAATTGTAACTGTTGCTAGTCCAAGGATTGAGCTCATTAAAGACTCATGCTCTCATATTGACCTTGACTTGCCATGGAAAACTGTACAAATACGATGGCTGAAAAGCCAGAACAGTAGCCTCGCCTGATCCCAGTAATACGCTTTAGGGCAGAGCCTTGGCCTTTTATACACACCTGGCCCTGCACCCTAGGAGATCAGCGCCTAGTTCAAAGAGCCTCAGGTCACTTGCAAGGTTGTCTAGGGCTCTGCTTGGAGGTGGGGAAGAGCCTGGACCTGGTATAGCCTCTCTCTCCTATGATTACATTCTGGAGCTGTGCCCTGGGAGACATGGTTTGAGCAGCTACTGTTAAAAAATTATTGCCACAATTCAGGTTTCTTCCTGACCTCTCCATTTCATAGGTTGCAGATGCCATTCTTGGAAATCAGATGTTTACTCATTATGATCGGTCCCACATTGCCCAGCTCTGTGAGAAGGCGGGCCTCCTGCAGCGTGCACTGGAGCACTACACAGACCTCTACGACATCAAGAGGGCTGTGGTCCACACTCACCTCCTCAATCCCGAGGTATTGGTGCGCCGTTGGGGCACTTCTGTTGTGGATGACACCCACATGTCATTAGGGTCACATGCTCCCAAAATTTCCCTATGTCTGTGGTTGTGGGAGTGTGGCATGTGTCTTCCTTGTGCATGAGCCTTGTCACTGCTATATACAATTCTCATTCAGCCAACACACAAATTCCCCTTGCTCATCCACGCAACTCGGTTCTCATTACCTCTTTCTTCCCATAGTCTATCTCTGACTTAACCCAAAAGAGAGAACCTATTAACATTGACAGCTCTAGCAGAGTTGTGTAAAAATATTAGCAGAAGCTAATTGGTATTGCATTCCATTTATATAATAGGTTTTTGTATCATTTGTGGGGCGTTGCAGGTTCTGGACAGCTTGATGAATAGTTGAGGTTAGTGTCTCATCTGAAGTTAACTCCTGGCTTCCACTTTTTGCCACAAGGGATAGTTGCTTTTCAATCCTTTTAAGTGAAGATTCTTTATATTTTTCACACTCAGTGGGAAAAACTGATCCAGTGATGTTGCCAGTGTTGGCAACATCGAGGATGGTACTTAGCTGTGGACAAACTCTTCCTTGCTTCCCAGTGGCTCGTCAGCTTCTTTGGCTCCTTGTCAGTGGAGGATTCTTTGGCGTGTCTTCATGCTCTGCTGTCTGCCAGCATCAGA
The DNA here is from genome assembly GCF_011764305.1 of Mustela putorius furo. Lineage (NCBI taxonomy): Eukaryota > Metazoa > Chordata > Mammalia > Carnivora > Mustelidae > Mustela > Mustela putorius. The sequence goes on along the minus strand of NW_025422010.1, from coordinate 4,069,825 downwards.
CAGAACCTTCAGCTGTGTGTGCAGGTGGCCTCCAAGTACCACGAGCAGCTGGGCACACAGTCCCTGGTGGAGCTCTTTGAATCCTTCAAGAGTTACGAAGGTAAATTCCACAGCCTGTAGTCACCTGCATCTCCTCGTCAGGTGTTCGTGTCTGCCTGCCCAACCTGAGTCTTCCTTCAGGCCAGGCCAATGTGTTGGTCAGTGGCAGAAGATTTCTGCTGTCTGGTGTGTGTTACCCAGTGTAGGTCGCTTTTTTGGCATTTGCAAATGAAGAAATTGGTTGGTGTTGGGGTGGGGATGCTTAGAATCCCCCTTGTGTCCCTGGAGCCTCTATGGAACTGAGCATCTTTGTGTCACACACTCCTTTTTTCTGCTGAATGTTCACCAAAAAACTTTGGCCAGTAGTGCTGGAGTACATGGCTCTGAGGGGGCGGCCCCTTTGGCTTCCTCTGAGTAAGAGCCCCATGGAGACTCAGCCCTGTGTAGTTTTGGGGCTGGCAGGCTTGACTATGGTTGGCTTCCTCTGCCCTGTTGTGGGCATCACACCGAGAATGTGCTGGTTGGGGGATGGCTTTCCCAGGTGAGTGTCTGCTGGGGACAGGCTGAGGCAGGGATAGAAACTGAGCATTTGTCCAGCAAGGTGTTAAGCCACTGTTCTTGGCCTAGAATGTTGGAATGTTGGAGGAGTGAAGGCAAGACCTCCCTTTAGGGAGCTGCCCCTCTTGTCAAAAGACGCCATTGCAGGAAAGGCTGCAGCAGCAATTAGGTTACATGGGTGGGGAGATGGCAGTAGAGTAGGGTTGGTGGAAGCTGTCTGCCTTCAGGGTTCTGGTTCCTTCCTCCAGGTTACAGCCAAAGACCTTCTCAGGGAAGGTGGTTTTCTCTGAGTATCCTGTCCTGGTCTTGTCACCAGTACCTCCTGGCTGGCTCCTATGAGAGTCAGGAGGTAGTCAGCCTCTGAGGAGTAACAGTGCTCTGTGACTCACCTTGCACCCCCGTCCACAGTGGCTCCATGTGTGCCAACAGCTCAGTGTCACAGAACAGACTCTGGAGGCTCCCAGTGAAAGCCTCTGCTTTCCTCTTCCTGGTTTGTCTTTTTTCTTTTTAAAGATTTTATTTATTTATTTGTCAGAGAGAGAGCGAGAGCGAGCACAGGCAGATAGAGTGGAAGGCAGAGTCAGAGGGAGAAGCAGGCTCCCTGCAGAGCAAGGAGCCCGATGTGGGACTCTATCCCAGGACGCTGGGATCATGACCTGAGCCGAAGGCAGCTGCTTAACCAACTGAGCCACCCAGGCATCCCCTGGTTTGTCTTTTTAGAGTAGCAGCCACACAGCCCTCTTAGGCTACCTCAGTTTAAATTATTCTTGAAGATGACCGTAGGATGTGCCTGGGTCCCCAGAAGGATTCCACATACACACACATGAGGTATTTCACATCAGAACATCTCAGGTGTACCTCCCAAGTTTCATGGAAATCTGACTAGCTCCTTGAGGGAGAGGCCAAAGCAGAAGAACTTCACATAGATTTTGTAAGTTGTGAGTGGGCTGTGTGAGCTGGGAGAGTGGAGCATTGTTGTTGTGGGTTGGGCCATCAAGGGCAGGTGGAGTACGACTGTGGAAAAGCCAGGTAGATAGTATGAGGGCATAAGATGGAACAGTCTCTCTTTGTAGGCCTCTTCTACTTCTTGGGCTCAATTGTAAACTTCAGCCAAGATCCAGATGTGCACTTGAAATATATTCAGGCTGCCTGTAAGACGGGGCAGATCAAGGAGGTGGAGAGGATATGCCGGGAGAGTAATTGCTACAACCCAGAGCGGGTGAAGAACTTCCTGAAGGTAAGTGTGACCAGGTTATCACCTCCTTCCTTGAGCAAACCATCAGGCAGAGTTAGAAATCTGGCTTTTTCCTCCATCAGTGTCCCCTGGGTCCTTAGTGCAGAGCTCTACCTTGTGGCCTAAAGTTCTTGGAGGAGGCCACTGCTCATTTTATAAGCCTTGAGGCTGGATTCTTAATTATCTGATGTGTGAGTGGAGGGAGTTAGTTTATTTCTGCATTATGTTTCAGCAACATCCCAACTGTTCCTCTGTTAATTAGTCTGGGAAAGTCTATGGAGCAAATAAGCTACTCAGTGCTAGGGGCGAAAAAGCAAGTGTCTTTCTTCCTCATGCACAGACAGGGGTGGATGTGGAGCTAAGTGGGGTAGCCTTTCCAACCATCTTTCAAGGGCCAGGCTGTGGCTGCTTTGCCATCTTCAGCATACCACCTTGAATGTTGCCTTCCTGGTCAACTGGAAGAAGGAAAGAGAGGAGGAGCCAGCTCCGGTGGTTTTTGTGGGTGAAGTTGCAGGTCTCATGTGGCATTTTGATTCTCATTCCATTAGAGGAGACTAGGTCACGTGGCCACACCCAGAACTACAAGGGTGCAAGGACACCTGAGAAGTGTTGTGTAGGTATGTCCAAATGAGGGATGGGGAAGACATTATTGTGGTGGACTGCAGAGTTGGGGGAAGCCCCCTGCACTGATGGCTGATGTTCCATGAAGTATGGTTGCATGTCCGGAAAGGCAACCCTTATTGGCAGATGTTCTTGAAAGTAGTCTATCTCTTTGCTGCTGGGTCTCGGTCAGATTTATACATAATGATCTGCTTGTCTTAACCCAGGAGATACTTGCTTTTAGACCAATTTGCAGTGTTATTGCCAGATTTAGCGGAGTTCTTTTCTTCTTTAACCAAATAGTATTATTATCTTTCCCAAGGCAAACACTATATCCCCAAAAGCAAATGCCTTAAACAACAGCATATCTAGAACAGTTTCATCCTGAGTCTCCTTGGAGCCACTCTGCTACAGAAGCAGAGCCATCTCTGTGTTGATTCATCGTCCCTGTGGTCTGGCTCTTTGGGGTCTTCACTGCCTGCATTATTTCTGTGCTTTCCCAATACACAGGAGGCCAAGCTCACAGACCAGCTTCCCCTCATCATCGTGTGTGATCGGTTTGACTTTGTCCATGACCTGGTCCTATACTTGTACCGCAACAACCTGCAAAAGTACATTGAGATCTACGTTCAGAAGGTACTACTGGGAGCATCACTGGGACCATCACTCCCAGGTGACACCCAGCTGCTTTTGTGCCTTGCTTGGTGGTAATAGCTTACACCTGAGAGATTACCTCTGATCCTGAATGTATCTGAGACTGGTGGTATCATAGCTTGGGCTGCCATAGCGGAATACCACAGGCTGCATGACTTAAGCAGTTGACATTTTCTAGAGGCTGAAAGTCCAAGATCAAGGCACTGACCCCACCACCTTGGGTTGGTTCTTTCTGAGGCCACTCTCCTTAGCTTACAGATGGCACCTTCTCACTGTGCCTTTATATGGCTTTATCTCTGATTAGGGCCCCATCCTTATGCCCTCAAGGAACCATAATTATGTCCTTCAAGGCCCATCTTCAAATACAGTCACATTAGGGGTTGGAGCTTCAAATATGCATTCTGTCCACCACAGGAGCCCTTTCAGACAGCCATACTGTCCAGGCCTTGGGGGACTTGTAGCAGTGACCTGTGCCTGCAGCACTGAAGTCACCACCTTGACCATTCTAGGTCAACCCTAGCCGGATCCCTGCTGTGGTTGGAGGGCTGCTTGATGTGGATTGTTCTGAGGAAGTAATTAAAAACTTAATCATGGTGGTGAGAGGACAATTCTCTACTGATGAGCTGGTGGCTGAAGTAGAAAAAAGAAACAGGTAAGGGATCCTAGCTTGGTATCTTCTCTTGCCCCCGGGTTCTAGTGTTTGTTGTTAGGTCTATGACTAATTCTCCAAAGTCCCTTTTCAGTCAGCCTCTAGGCCCCAGGACCACCTGTCTCTGTGGCTGGTCTTTAATGCAACAGATCTTAGATCTAATAGTGAGTTGTTTGCTATTGGTAGTACAGATCTTTGAGAAAAACTTAGCAATTGAAATCAATTTGGAACTCAAGTCTGTTTTGGTCTCTAAAACAACCTGAGGTTAACGGAGTGAGATTTTTGTTTCTAGAAGCAAGCTTCAAAGTTCAGGGTCTGCCCTGGAGGTTTCGGTTGTTAGTTTTGAGACTTTTACGGTGCTCTTCCTTCTTTCAAAGGCTAAAGCTGCTGCTTCCCTGGCTGGAGTCCCGGAGTCACGAAGGCTGTGAAGAGCCTGCCACTCACAATGCACTTGCCAAGATCTACATCGACAGCAACAATAGTCCCGAGCGCTTCCTGAGAGAGAACACTTACTATGACAGCCGTGTGGTGGGCCGCTACTGTGAGAAGCGGGACCCACATCTGGCCTGTGTTGCCTATGAGCGGGGGCAGTGTGACCTTGAGCTCATCAAGGTGGGCAGCAAATATACTACGCTGCCAGCTATTGCTCTGGCTTCCTGGGGCAGGGCTTCCTCAGTGGGGGCCGAGGAGGGCTTCTTCTGAGCCCCACAATTGCAGATCATGTGGTTACATTATCACCAACTTGGTTTCCTCTTGATTCAGACTCTTTGTTTCCTATCTGCTTATGCCCTGTTGGTATATATTGTACCTGTAAATCTGGCTGGCCCAAGTCTGACCTTTCAGCCTTCTGCCTCCAGTCTTCAGTGTTACTTTGGGTCCTGAGAGCAAAATTGAACTCCTTGGCCTTACTCAGGAGGTTTTCTGTGAACCACAACCCTGCCTCACCAGCCTGACTGCCTCTCCTCTTGCCTCTCTACCCTGGATACTTATGTCCTGTGTGTGCTTGCACTTTTTCCTCTTTTTTTTTTTTTTAAGATTATTTATTTATTTATTTGACAGACAGAGATCACAAGTAGGCAGAGAGGCAGGCAAAGAGAGAGGGGGGGAAGCAGGCTCTCCGCTGAGCAGAGAGCCAGATGTGGGGCTGGATCCCAGGACCCCGGGATCATGACCTGAGCTGAAGGCAGAGACTTTAACCCACTGAGCCCCCCAGGTGCCCCACACTTCCTGCTTTTCTGAGGGCAGCTTCTTTTTTTTTTTTTTTTAAAGATTTTATTTATTTGTTAGAGCAAGAGAGAGAGTGCGCAAATGCACAAGCAGGCAAGAGTGGCAAGCAGAGGCAGAGAGAGAAGCAGGCTCCCTGCCGAGCAAGGATCCCAATGCAGGACTCGATCCCAGGACCCTGGGATCATGACTTGAGCTGAAGGCAGCAGCTTAACCGACTGAGCCACCCAGGTGTCTCCTGAGGGCAGCTTCTTACACGTACCCTATGCCAGCTGTTGCCGACCACTGTTGCTGAAGGCCCCTTCTTGGGACATCCACCCTCGGTCTGCTTACTGCTGCCCTGGCTTGGATCTACATGTTTTATTACTTACGTATCAAATAGTTTGAAACTTAATCTTGTGACTTAAAACTTCAGAAATCTCATGTGGGTTCACCTGATGTTTGACTATAGGCAATTGGTCTGTTTGCCCTGGGTGCCTCAGAATGTTTGACAATATGGTAAAAACTCAGCAGCCAGGGAAGAATCTCTTAGGGTATCAAACATACAGAGCCAAAGCTCAAGAGCCAGGCACCAGTTTCTCATCCTACTTTAGCTTTGGACACTGACCATGCATGTGACAGGCCGGGTCTACATAACACCTTGCCTTGCAGTCTCTAGGGAACCAGTTTTTGTGAAGTTGGGACTTAAGTTAGTTTCATACCATAAGCCACCTTTTGGCTGAACTTGCTACTTTTTTATCAAAACTCAGTTCAGTGACCGATTAGGGATCTTTGCACCCATCTGTCCTACCGGGTGATGTATGATTGACATTCCCTTTTTTTTTTTTTTTAAGATTTTATTTATTTATTTGACAGAGAGAGATCACAGTACGAGAGAGGAAGGGAAGAGATCACAGAGAGAGGAAGGGAAGCAGGCCCCCTGCTGAGCAGAGAGCCCGATGTGGAACTCGATCCCAGGACCCTGAGATCATGACCTAAGCCGAAGGCAGCGGCTTAACCCACTGAGCCACTCAGGTGCCCCTTGACATTCCCTTTTAATGAAGCAGTATTGAGACGAGGAAAAAAAAAAAGTGCTTGTTACAATCGGCTGTGTCAGAAGGAGAAGCTGCAGTGAAATTTCGGGGCAGGCCAGACCAAGCCTGCTCCTGGCCTCATGCCATGAACACATGAGCAGCCGTTGGACACATACGCAGCATTTAGTCTTTGCCCAGCATAGCACAGATCTCGAACATTTTCTTTGTTTCAGAGCATTCTGGGTAGTGCCACTTTAGAAGGTAACAGTTAGGTTCATGTGGAGAGGAGCTACCACACAGCCATACCCATTCTGAGTTGTTATAAACTACGAAACTTGTGTTTTGAGGTAATCTGTCACCTGAGAAGTACATTGTCATCCCTTTGGGATGCTGCTCCTCCCATGTCAAAGTACTGTTTCTCATTTGGGCTCTGGCTGAACTAGATAAGTTCAGGGGTCCCCCAAATAGTTTTCACTGATTGGCTCTGTTATACACACTAGTGTACTCATTTCAGGTTTGCAACGAGAATTCTTTGTTCAAAAGTGAGGCCCGCTACCTGGTGCGCAGGAAGGATCCAGAGCTCTGGGCTCACGTCCTTGAGGAGACCAACCCATCCAGGAGACAGCTGATCGACCAGGTGAGGAATGGAAATGGGAGTATGTGTATGCATGCCTGCTTTTTGCCCACTCACCATCTTGTGCCAGAGTGACTAGTTGAATTGTTATGTTTAACATAACATCTTCAGACATGTGACCAGACTATCTTGTGAATTTCTCTGGAGTTGTTTATTGGTTAAAGGCACAGAGTTGGCCCTGATCTCCTAAGCTGGGATGTGCTACCCCAGTAAAAGGAATATCTGATGACCTGCTTGCTTGCTGGATCCTTAGTGTTTTTTTTTTTCAGCTCAGCCCCCAATGACACAAGGTAAGTAGATCTTAAGGTTTTGTCAGCTGAACCTGCCTTTGTTGAGGAACCCCTTGCACCCTTGTGACTATCCAGTGCCTACTCAGAGCTGGGGCACAGTGCCAAGACCAGGATTCCTCTTATGTGCTGCCTGATGGATGGTTGTTGACCTCAGCCACTCACTGGGCTTTCTGTACTCTTAGGCAGCAGATGATACTTTACCATTCCCACTGTCTCCTAGGCTTCTGGGGACACTGTTCAGGGATGGGCTGAGAGCCAGGTGGGAGCAAGATCCTGGCCCAACAAGTGGCCTTCAGGCCTGAGCAGATCAGCTAAAGTGCCCTCCTCCAACTGCTTTGTGTGCAAAGCCCACTAGGTGGGCTTGTTGGGTTTTCTCTTCTGATATCAGTCCGACGTTCCCACTCCGCTTTACCTGCCCACTGGCGTCTTCTGCCCCTGTAGAGATCCAGACATGTATAATTCTGATCTCAGGCTGATTTCATGGGTGATTGGAGTTCTTTGGTAGGTAATCAGCTGACTTTAGGGTACAGGTTGAAATGGTGTCTCCTCCTACTTCCCCCCATCTTGTCTCCCCCTATCTCTTCTGAATTTCACCTTCTTGTTTGCTGTCCACTGTTCCTCATGTCTGTGCCATTATCTTATTCTTAATAAACTTTACTTTGGAATACTTTTAGATGGCTAGAAGCCTGAGTTATTTTGGACCTCATTATATCAGCTTTGGAGTTACCCATCTCTAAGATTTGTCCAAAGATTGATCTGGACTTGACAAAGACATTGAGCAACAAAGGCCTTGGGCCAGAGTAGATTTAGATTCCGCTAGAGATCTCTCTCCAAATTTGCAGACAACTGGTACTTCTCCAGGTGTGGTCCAGTTGCCTGGCACATCTTACAGGTCTCGTTGCATTGGCACTGGGATGAGCAGCTCTAATGCTGCACTGGGCTGAAGCCAGCAGGTGCCTCTTAGTCTTCCTGTGTCTGTGTGAAGCTCCTGATCCTGTCATTATGTCTGCTAGGACTGAATATTCATAGCCGCCTCCTGAGGGGCATTCACCTCCCGTGCCCCTCTAATTAGAGGGACTGCATGATGGCAGCAGGCGGCTTTTAGGTCTACAGGAGAAGCTCATCATGGAAAGTTTACTTAGAGGAAGCAGCTTCCTGAGGTAACCTTAGATTAGGCATCCTGTTGACTCAAATAGATTGTGGAAATTTATTTTTGCCCTTAAAATAACCAGTGTGTATTTAAAGTGCTCTAAGGTTTTCCAAGAATGGACAGATGTCATGATGGCAGGAAATAAACCTCCTACTTTGGATGGATTCTGTGTGCTGTCACAGTTCTCCTTTCCCTTAAGTACACCCTTTTTGTTACTATCTTCTGTGATAGCCCCTTTCCTCACATACCTTTGTATAACCTTTAGGGTTGTTATAAACGCCTCAGAAGAACTTTTGTATCCCATGGTGCCATTGAGTATACAGTGGTCACTTGTGAGGTGGACTGCGCTGATTTTGATTCCAGGTCCTTTGCAGCCCCTCCTGTTCATAGGATGAAAGTTCATGGCCAGAGCTCTATATTATCTATGTTATACCTCCTCTGAGCAATCTGTTCTTTCTCATTAATGCATTGCCATTGCCCATCCCTGATGAAACCTGGCAAAACTGATAGATCCTAAAGTCACCAAAGGTCCCTGGAAGAAAGTGCAAAGAGAACAATGCTGGCCTTCCAGCCTGATGTTATCTGGGAAGCGTACTCTTTGGAAAAATGTCTTTTTCCCCACTTGTGAGTTCTTTTGTAGTTGAGACACCTATAACTAAATGAGGGGTGGTGTGGCCAGTTTTTTGTCAGACCCCTTGCCATGGGTCTGAGGCTGTGGAACTCAGGGTGTACTCAGTTGCATCCCTGGAAGTGGGTTGGGCCAGAGTAGCTGTGATGCTCTAGGCTAGCAAGAGCTTCCCTGGAGTGGTGTCTTCATAAGAGAAATGGGGCCATATTTGTTATGAACAGTGACCTAAAAAAAAAAAAGATAAAAGCAAACATGTATTTCAGCCGCCTGTTTAAGTGCACTGTGTTACTGGCTTTGGAGTAAATTTGTAGTATGGTTACTGGGGCAGAGATGAGTCTGCAGCCCTTTTGATGTGAGAGAGAAACTAATTGTCAAATAGAGCAGGCTGAAGTCTCTGAAATTGACTTCTTTAGACAACCTTCCCTTTTTGCCTTGAGAAATCTTCTGTTTTCTCTGTGTCTATTTCAGACTGCCATGGGGTAATCCTTCCTTTCTGTTTAGCGTCAAAGATAGTCTTGAATTGACTTTATCTAACCAAATTCTTTCAAATGATACTTCAAACCAGGTGGTACAGACAGCATTGTCAGAAACACAGGATCCTGAAGAGGTCTCAGTCACGGTCAAGGCCTTCATGACAGCTGATCTGCCTAATGAACTGATTGAACTGTTGGAGAAGATTGTTCTGGATAACTCCGTCTTCAGTGAGCACAGGTGAGAGTATGCTGAGGGTAGCTGCTCAATCAGTCAGGTTCAAGCCACCCGCCTCATGCTCACTTTCTGTCACAGTTTTGTCTTACCTCACCTGCCCAGCCTCACTGGTTGCTCCCCAGTGTCTTCTTACTGCGTTCTGTATCTTTAGTCCTACCTATCTCTTCTAGCCCAACCTAAATTCTACTTTTTCCAGGAATTTGTCCTTCTTGCTTCTCTGGCCTGCACTGTTCTTCTTTAACCACAGTGTTCAGAGGGAGCTAATATTCTTTAGTACCTACTGTGTCCCAAGCATGTTAAACTCTTGAAATCATGGTGAACAAAGCTTGGAAACAGATGCCAAGAAAACTAAATCTGGGCATATATCAGGCATGACTTGCTAGAGATGTAATGTAGAACCATGATGAGTAGGAGCTTGGATAGGAAGAACATTCTAGGCAGAAACAATAGCATGAGCAGACTCTCCGGAAATAATAATAGAGCATGCTTCAGTGTGGTTGCACCCAGCATTTATTTCCACTTTAAAATTCATTATCAGAAAAAAAAATTCATTATCAGAGATTCTGCATCAAACAGACTAGTGTATTTGCATCCTGCTATAAAGACTTAATTATAAGGTATATTTTGTAGGTTGAACTATTTTATAGGGTTTTTTTTTTCAAAATTAACTGTTTCATAAGCCTTTTTGATCTTCAACTTTGTATTGTTTATTTTGAAATCCAGAAGGGTTTTCAAGGTCTGTGGCATTGTGTTAAAGAGTACTTGTGAGGATATGTTTGGACTTTGTTTATTTGTTGTTTTTTAAGTGCTGCATGATTCATTACTTATGAACAACACCCAGTGCTCATTACAACACGTGCCCTCCTTAATACCCATCACCAGGCTACTCTATCCCCCCACTCCCTTCTGAAGCCCTCAGATTGTTTCCCAGAGTCCATAGTCTCTCATAGTTCGTCTGCCATTCTGATTTCCCCCACCTCAGTTTTCCCTCCCTTCCCCTATGGTCCTCCCTGCTATTCCTTCTGTTCCACATATGAGTGAAACCATATGATAATTGTCTTTCTCTGCTTGACTTATTTCACTCTGCATAATCTCCTCCAGTCCCTCCAGCTTTTGTTGATACAAAAGTTGGGTGTTCACCCTTTCTGATGGCTGAGTAATATTCCATTGTATATATGAACCATATCTTCTTTATTCATTCATTTTTTGAAGGGCATCTTGGCTTATTTCATAGTTTGGCTATTGTGGACTGTGCTGCTATGAATGTTGGGATGGATGTTCCCCTTCCTTTCACTACATCTGTACCTTTGGGGTAAATACCCAGTTGTGCAATTGCTGGGTCATAAGGTAGCTCTATTTTTAACTTTTTGAGGACCCTCCATACTGTTTTCCAAAGTGGTTGTACCAACTTGCATTTCTACCACCTCTGTAAGAGGGTTCCCCTTTCTCCACATTCTCAACATTTGTTGTTTCCAGCCTTGTTTAAGGAGGTATCTCAATGTCGTTTTGATTTGAACTGATGGCTAATGATGTTGAACATTTTTTCATGTGTCTGTTAGCCATTTGTATGTCTTCTTTGAAGAAGTATCTGTTCTTGTGTTCTGCCCATTTTTTGGCTTGATTATTTGTTTTTTGAGTGTTGAGTTTGAGAAGTTCTTTATAGATCTTGGATACCAGCCCTTTATCTGTCATGTCATTTGCAAATATCTTCTCCCATTCCATGGGTTGCCTCTTCATTTTGCTGACTGTTTCCTTTGCTGTGCAGAAGATTTTTATCTTGATGAAGTCCCAAAAGTTCATTTTTGCTTTTGTTTCCTTTACCTTTGGAGACATGTCCTGAAAGAAGTTGCTGTGGCTGATGTCAAAGGGTTATTGCCTATGTTCTCCTCTAGAATTTTAATAGATTCTTGTCCCACATTGCAGTCTTTCATCCATTTAGAGTTTATCTTTATGTATGGTGTAAGAGAATGGTCAAATGTCATTATTCTGTATATTGCTGTCCAACTTTCCCAGCACCATTTATTGAAGAGACTGTCTTTTCTCCATTGGATATTTTTTCCTTATTTGTCGAAGATTAGTTGACCGTAGAGTTGAGGGCCCATTTCTGGAGACACTATTCTGTTCCATTGATCTATGTGTTTGTTTTTGTGCCAATACTGTGCTGTCTTGGTAATCACAGCTTTGTAATATAGCATGAAATGAGGCAACATAATGCCCCCAGCTTTGTTCTTCTCTTTCAACATTTCCTTGCCAATTCAGGGTCTTTTCTGGCTCCATACAAATTTTAGGACTGTTTGTTCCAAATCTTTGAAAAATGCCAATGGGATTTTTTTAAATTAACATATAATGTACAGGTCTGTGAATCATCAGTCTTACACACTTCACAACACTCACTATAGCACATACGCTCCCCAATGTCCATCACCCAGCTACCCCATCCCTCCCACCCTGCTCTCCTCCAGCAACCCTCAGTTTATTTCCTGCAGTTAAGAGTCTCTTATGGTTTGTCTCCCTCCCTGGTCCCACCATGTTTCTTTTTTCCCTCCCTTTCCCCCACAGCCCCCTGCCCTGCCTCTCAAATTATTCATATCAGAGAAATCATATGATAATTGTCTTTCTCTGATTGACTTACTCACTTAGCGTAATACTCTCTAGTTCCATCCATGTCGCTGCAAATGGCAAGATTTCGGGGGTTTTGATGGCTGCATAGTATTCCACCAATGGGATTTTGATAGGGTTGGCATGGAAAGTATAGATTGTTCTAGGCAACATAGACATTTAAACAATGTTTATTCTTCCAGTATGTGAGCATGGAATGTTTTTCCATCTTTTTGTGTCTTCTTCAGTTTCTTTCATAAGTGTTCTGTAGTTTCTAGAGTACAGATCTTTACCTCTTTGGTTAGGTTTATTCCTAGCTATCTTACGGTTTTTGGTGCTATTGTAAATGGAATCGATTCCCTAATTTCTCTTTCTCCAGTGACAATTTTAGTGTATAGAAAAGCAACTGATTTCTTTTTTTTTAAGATTTTATTTATTTATTTGACAGAGAGAGATCACAAGTAGGCAGAGAGGCAGTCAGAGAGAGAGAAAGGGAAGCAGGCTCCCTGCTGAGCAGAGAGCCCAACTTGGGGCTCGATCCCAGGACCCTGAGACCATGAACTGAGCTGAAGGCAGAGGTTTAACCCACTGAACCACCCAGCCACCCCGAAAAGCAACTGATTTCTGTGCGTTGATTTTATATCTTGCCACATTACCAAATTACTGTATGAGTTCTAGTAATTTGGAGGTGGAATCTTCTGGGTTTTCCACATAAAGTATCATGTCATCTGCAAAGAGAGAAAGTCTGACTACTTCTTTGCCAATTTGAATGCCTTTTATTTCTTTTTGGTGTCTGATTCCTGATGTTAGGACTTCTAGTACTATGTTGAACGATAGTGGCGAGGGTAGGCATCCCTGTTGTGTTCCTGATCTTATGGGAAAAGCTCTCAGCTTTTCCCCATTGAGAATGATACTCACTGTGGGCTTTTCATAGATGGTTTTAACGAAATCAAGGAATGTGCCCTCTGTCCCTGCATTCTGAAGAGTTTTAATGAGGATGCTGTATTTTGTCCAACACTTTTTCTGCATCAATTAAGAGATCATATGGTTCTTGTCTTTTATTAATGTGTTGTTCTATCACATTAATTTGTGAATGTTGAACCACTCTTGCATCCCAGGGTTAAATCCAACCTGGTCATGATGGATAAGACTTTTAATGTACTGTGGGATCCTATTAGCTAGGATCTTGTTGAGAATCTTGGCATCCATATTCATCAGGGATATTGGTCTGTAATTCTCCTTTTTGATGGGTCTTTGCCTGGTTTTGGGATCAAGGTAATGCTGGCCTCATAGAATGAGTTTGGAAGTTTTCTTTCTGTTTCGATTTTTTGAAACAGCTTCAGAAGAATAGGCATTATTTCTTTAAATGTTTGGTAGAATTCTCCTGCGAAGCCATCTGGCCCTGGACTCTTGTTTTTTGGGAGGTTTGGAGTACTGCTTCAATTTTGTTACTGGTTATTGTTTGTTTTTAAACTGAGAAATGCTAAATGATAAATTATGGAATGTGAAATTGTATTTTAATGGAATCCTATGCCCTTATTGATTACAGGATTCTAGAGGTAAGGTACCTGAGGTGGCTAGGGTATACTGTCTTGTCAGGCCACCCTCCTTTGCTAGATCTTAGCCTGTTGGTACTTCCCACAGAAAAACACTTAAAGGTGGTTCTGACTCTGTGTGCTGACTCCTTGGACACTTTTTTTCTCTCACATGCAATGGGACCTTCAAGTTCTTGCCCTTCTTTCTGTGACTTAAGTGCTTCACCAGACATAGTTTTCCATGCAGGTGAAAGTAGCCTGAATTAGCAGTGTGGCAGACTAGATACTATATACTTACACAGATCCTGTATAAGTAGAAAATCTGAAGATGTAGGATGAAATACACAAATGATCCTTTAAAATGAGTCCATGAGCCAGTGACTTCTGCCAAACTCTGTTAAACGTGAGTTGTGTGTCCCTATAGGACACAGAGGACAGGAGATAAGACGCAAGGGCCTACAAAAGGTATGAAGTGTGCAGTGAAGCCCCTCCTCAGTGCCAGGATCAACCACCAATATCAGCCAGCCCTCTGCTGAGAGACTAAATAAAACAAAATAAAATAAAATAAAATAAAAAAGAGCTCTTTGAAACCATGGTACTAGACTGTGAGGACAAAACTGGCCCCGAGAAGCTGGCCTTCTAACAGGTTTTAGAACAAATTTTGTGAACTGGCATGGGATTAAAAATCCTCAAGTGAGGAATTTAATTTTAAAACGATTGCCATCAGGTAGTGCCTTCAGATCTCTGCCAAAGACAAACACAAATCCTTTTAAGAGGAGCCTACCCTCTAGCAAGGCTTCAGAGAATTCTGATATAACATTCCAAGAAATAATGAGCTTATAGTAAAATATGGACAAAATGCATAAGGCAACAAGGCTGCATTAGTAAGAGCCAGCAGTAAAACAGAGTAGACTCAGATCTGCTAGAGGGACTGTGGCTATTGGAATTATCAGGCATGGAATGTAAAATTACATGTAATGTGTTTACATACCCCCAAAAAGATCAAGCAGATTATTTTTTAGAGGTTTTAGTTATTTGAGAGAGAGAAAGAGACCCAAGAAAGCACAAGCAGGAGTAGAAAGGGAGGGACAAGCAGACTCCCCGTTGAGTGGGGGGCCAGACATGGGGGTTGATCCCAAGACCCTGAGATCATGACCTGAGCCAAAGTCAGATACTTAACCAACTGAGTCATCCAGGAGCCCCTCAAGCAGATTTTTAAAAATACCAAATACCTGATAAATAAAAAATGAAGTTCTATAATTGGATTTGAAGTAAACTCCAAATGGGTTTAGGGGCATTAGAGAATAAGAATTGAAAGATGCATGTGAAGAAATTGCAAGAATGTAGCCAAGACAGGTGAAAACGGTGAAAGAGTTTAAGATCTCTACAGGTTGAAGGTAGACCTAATCAGAGCCTCAGAGAGAGCAGGGAATGGGACATTATTTGGAGGGGAAACGATGGAGATTTTAGCAGAACTGATGGTATTCTAGTTCTAAAATCTAGGAAACCCAGCAAATCCCAAGTAGGATGAATTTTTTAAAACCACCTTTACCCACATTATAGCAAAACTGTGGAACATTTAAAAAAATGTTTAAATACTCAGAAGATAGATTACCTATAATGAATATAAATTAGACTGACAGCAGACTTTTCAGCCTCAGTAGAAGCCAAAGGATATGGGATGATATGACTTCAGAGTATATTAATGAGAAGTTGGAAATAAAAGAATTTTTTTTAAAGATTTTATTTGTTTATTTGACAGACAGAGATTACAAGTAGACAGAGAGGCAGGCAGAGAGAGAGAGAGGGAAGCAGGCTCCCTGCTGAGCAGAGAGCCTGATGCGGGACTCGATTCCAGGACCCTGGGATCATGACCTGAGCCGAAGGCAGCAGCTTAACCCACTGAGCCACCCAGGCGCCCGGAAATAAAAGAATTTTTAAAAATTAGACAAATGTAAACCTAAAGGTGCTGGTATTATATTGATATTATATGTTAATATAGTTTGACATTTTATGTTTTTATATATATTTTCTATATTTAAAGCATGCAAAATAGACTTTGATATAAAAACTGAGGGATACCTAGTTGTCTCAGTCAGTTAAGCTTCTGCCTTCTGCTCAGGTCATGTTTCAAGGGTCTTGGAATTGGGTCCCGCATCGAGCTCCTTGCTCAGTGGGGAGCCTGCTTCTCCATCTACCTGCCACTCCCCCTGCTTGTGCATGCACACGCTCATACTCTCTCTGACAAATAAGTAAATACAATCTTTAAAAAAAAAAAAACTATTGAAGTAGAAATGGCCAGTAAGTAATCCCTACTTATCCTTGATTTCATGTCCTATGGTTTCAGGTGTCATGGTTAACTATGGTTTGTCTGAAAGTAGATAATGTGTCAGAAGCTCAGTTATAGCCTAACACTATGTCTCAATGCCTACATCATTCACCTCACTTCTTATTATATAGGCATTTTAGCATCTCACATCATCACAGGAAGGGTGAGTATGGTACAATAAGATATTTTAAGAACAAGAAACCACATTCACATAAATTTTATTTACAATATATTGTTGTAATTGTTCTGTGTTGTCATTAGTTATTGTTAATCTCTTACTGTGCTTGATTAATAAAATAAAGTTTATCATAACTGTGTATGTACAAGAAAAATATATAGGACTTGGAACTATCTGTGGTTTCAAACCCCGACTTGGGGTCTTGAAATGTATTACCTGATGATGAAATATTCAGCTCACTAGAAAGATAATTCTTAACCTGTATATACCTGTAATACAGTGTCAAAATATGTAAGGCAACAGTTGACAAAACTACAAGAAAACACAGGTAAATTCTCCATCTTGGGAGATCTTAACATACCTCTCCAGGTAATTGATAGAACAATTAGCTTAAAAATGACAATATTGAATAATTTTTAAAATGAGCATATTAAAAAGTATTCATAAAGATAGTAATAAATATATTTTTAAAAGTAAATAAAAACATAACATGTTGACAGTTAATGTGAATTTTATAAGCTTACTGAAATGAATTTACATATATTGAACAAGTAGATGTGGTTCTTAAAGAAGAAAAACAAATCAGGAGACAAATAAATGAAAAGGTAAACTGCTATAGTCCTATCCACTCAACCATGATAAATGCTTGATGTAAATTCATGAATGATCACATCATATTGAAAGACATTGGGGTACCTGGATGGCTCAGTCAGTTAAGCATCTGCTTGCAGCTCAGGTCATGATCCCAGGTCCTGGGGTTGAGCCCATTTTGAGCTCCCTATTCAGCACAGAGCCTACTTCTCCATCTGCTGCTCCCCCTGCTCATGTGTTCTCTCTCTCTCATAAATAAATAAAATCTTCAAAAAAAAAAAAAAAGAAAGAAAGAAAAAGAAAGAGATCAGTTTTACCCACTTCACTCAAATATACTGCAGTACCAGTAAAATTCTGTTTGTTTACATATGAAACTTGACAGGAAGATTTTAAGTTTTAAATCAAAAAGATAAAAGCCAAGATTAGTCAGTGCTAACACAAATAATAAATCACTCAAGAGGTAAGAATAGGTTTTAGGATGGCAAGGTACTTACTCTGACTAGAATTATCATAAAATTAAATCAAGTCATTATGGTTTGGGCAAGGAATAGAGAAATGGACCATTATAGTAGAGGAAAAAACCCTAAAATATACCCACACAAATGTAAAATACTTATTTATGACAGAGTGGCTATGCAGATGGAAATAATAGACTTGAGTAAAATGATGTTGGGACAAATGATTATATGGGTAAAAATTAAAATTGGATCTCTATGACACACAATGTGAAGATTTAAATATAAAGTCAAAACTATCATGTTTTTAGAGTTTATGTTTAAAAGAAAAATATAGGGGCACCTGGGTGGCTCAGTGGGTTAAGCCTCTGCCTTCAGCTCAGGTCATGATCTCAGGGTCCTGGGATCAAGCCCTGCTTCCCCCTCTCTCTCTGCCTGCTGCTCTGCCTACTTGTAATCTCTCTGTCAAATAAATAAATAAAAATCTTTTTTAAAAAATAAAATAAAATATATTTGTGGTCTAATAAATACATAAGCCAGTTGCAAAAAATATATAACCATTTGAAAAACTAGTAAATAGGACTATGTTAAACTTAAGAACTTTATCATAATAAGATGAGAAAAGGTGAGGAAAAGATGAGAAGCTACAAACAGATGTTTGCAACATAGATAACCAACAAAAAGCTAGCATGGAGAACATATAATGAAAGAAGAACTCAAATAACCTGATAGGAAACTCAGCAAAGCACTTTAGCAGTCCTTCAGCAAGAGGAGAGACAGCTGCAAGTCTAAGGCAAGCGTGCAGCCTCATCCACCATCAAGGAAGCACAGTCTGGCCATTGTGTACCATCCCTTTCCTCCTGCAGAGTCAAGGCCATCTAGCTCTCCTAATCAGCCTTGATGAGTGTAGAGCAGCTGGGCCTCTTACGTGCCCTGTTGGGAGTGTGTGTTCCTTTTGGGAAGCAGTGCCTGTTAGAAAGTGTTTCCACTCTTTTTTTTTTTTTTTAATTTATTTTTTTCAGCGTAACAGTATTCATTGTTTTTGCACCACACCCAGTGCTCCATGCAATCCGTGCCCTCTCTAATACCCACCACTTGGTTCCCCCAACCTCCCACCCCCCCTCCCCTTCAAAACCCTCAGACTGCTTTTCAGAGTCCATAGTCTCTCATGGTTCACCTCCCCTTCCAATTTCCCCCAACTCCCTTCTCCTAACTCCCCATGTCCACCATGCTATTTGTTATGCTCCACAAATAAGTGAAACCATATGATAATTGACTCTCTCTGCTTGACTTATTTCACTCAGCATAATCTCCTCCAGTCCCGTCCATGTTGCTACAAAAGTTGGGTATTCATCCTTTCTGATGGAGGCATAATACTCCATAGTGTATATGGACCACATCTTCCTTATCCATTCGTCCATTGAAGGGCATCTTGGTTCTTTCCACAGTTTGGCAATCGTGGCCATTGCTGCTATAAACATTGGGGTACAGATGTCCCTTCTTTTCACTACATCTGTGTCTTTGGGGTAAATAACCAGTAGTGCAATTGCAGGGTCATTGGGAAGTTCTGTTTCTGAATCTTGAAGAAACTCGTCTCACGTTTATCAGGAGACACGTGCAAGAATGCACAAAGCGGCACTATTTCCAATAGTAAAGATCTGAGAGCAATGTAGATTCCCATCTGTAAAAGGGCTGTGGTACAGTCATCCAGCAGAGTACCATGTCACGGTGGGAAGGAATGCTACACAACAACATGGGTGAATCTTGGACCTAATTTTTTAATACTTGTTTCCCCTTCTTTTTAATTTTACAGTTAAATTGGTCTTTTGTGGGGGACGTACAAAACTAGGAATTTCAACACATACCTAGATTCATGTACATAACCACCACAGTCTGCGTATAGAACAGTTCCCTAACTATGAAACTCCCTCGTGTGAGCTACCCTTTACAGTTACATTCCCTGTACCCCTGACAGTCACCCATCTCTGATTCATCACCATCAATCCAGTTGTGCCTTTTCAAGAATGTCATGTAAGGGGAATCACATAGTATGCAGTCTTTTGAGGCTTGGCCTCTTTCACACAGTGTAATTCCTTTGAGATCCATCTAAGCTGGGTGCATCAATAATTCTCTTCTATTGCTGTATAGTGTTCTGTGTTGTGAATGTACAACGGTTTGTTTATCCACTTGCTCATTGAAGGACAGTTGGATTGCTTTCAGTTTGGGGTTCTGTGAATACAGCTGCTGTAAGTGTTTGTGTCCATATTTTTGTTTGAACACACCTAGCAGTTGCTGAGCCATATGGTATATGTATGTTTAACTGTTTAAGAAGCTGCCAACCTGTTGTTTTCTGAAATGACTGTACCATTTTGCATTCCCACCAACAATGTGTGAGAATTCCAGTTTCTCTACATCTTCACCAGCACTTGGTATTATTGGTATTTTTTATTTTAGCCGTTCTAATAAGCATATAGTGTCCCATCATTGTAGTTTTAATTTGCACTTCCCTAATGGCTAGATGTTAAACAACTTTTCCTGTGCTCACTTGCCCTTCGTATATCCTCTTGGGTGAAGAGTCTCTCAAATCTTTTGCCCTTTTTTTAAATTGGCTTATTTGGTTTTTCACTGTTGAGTTTTGAGAGTTCTTTATACATTCTGGATATAAGTCTTTGTGGCTTTTTTTTTTTTAAGATGTTATTTATGTATTTGAGAGAGAGAGCATGAGAAGGGGGAGGGTCAGAGGGAATAGCAGACTCCCTGTGGAGTAGAGAGCCCAATGCGGGACTCCAGGATCATGACCTGAGCTGAAGGCAGTTGCTTCACCAACTGAGCCACCTAGGTACCCCACAAGTCTTTTGTTTTATATGGGATTTGCAAATATTTTTTTTCCCAGTGTGGAGTTTGTCTTTTTATTCTCCTAGTGGTATCATTTGCTTATCAAAAGTTTTCATTTGGGTCAACTCCAAGTCAAACATCTCTCTTGTGGATTGTGTTTTGGTGATAAGAACTCTGTGCCTAATCCCAGGTCAAAGATTCTCACTGAATTCCTTTAAGAGTCTTGCAGTTTTACATTTTACATTTAGATATGTGGTCCAGTGTCCAACAATATGTGAAGTTTAGGTTCATTTTTTGGCATGTGGTTGTATAGTCATTCCAGTGTTATTTGTTGGATCCATTCTGCATTGGATTCCTTTTGCATCTTTGCCAGAATCACTTGGCCAGGTAGTGTGATTCCTCCAACTCTATTCTTGTTCAAGATTTAGAATCAGCTTTGTCTATCAACCGGGAAACCTTCTGGAATTTTGATTGGAATTGCTTGATATCTGTAGACCAGTTTGGGGACAGTTGGTATCTACTGTGTTCAGTATACAATATGTCTCTCCATTTATTTAGATCTTTAATTTTTCTCACGAGCTTTTTATATTTTTCATCATATAGATCATGCACATGTCTTACTAGGTTTACACCTAAATATTTCATGTTTTGGGAGCTATTGTAAATAGGTAGAAGGGGTTTTTTTTGTTTGTTTTAAGTGTACATTGCTAGTATACAGAACTATCACAATGGTTAACCTTGTATCTTGATATCTTGCTAAGTTTACTTATTTATCCTAGGATTTTTTTTCAAAGATTCCTTGGAACTTTCTGTCAGTCATTTTGCCTGCAAATAGTAACAGTTTTCTTTTTTCCTTTCTAATCTAGATGCTTTTTATTTATTTTTCTTGCCTAACTGCCTTGACTAGAGCCTCCAGTAGAATGTTGAATAAAAGTGGGGAAAGAAGACATTATCTTGTTCCTGATCCTGAGGGGAAGCATTCAGTCTCTCACCATTGAGACCTGTGGATATTTTGTAGATAGCCTTCATCAGATTGAAGAAGTTGCTTTCTATTTCTAGTTTGCTCAGAGTCTTTAACATTAATGGGTGTTGGATTTTGTCAGATGCTTTTTCTGAATCAACAGTATGATCATGTTGTTTTCTTTTTTAAATTCTTAATATGGTACATTAAATCGATTCCCCCCCCCCCGATCTTTAAATGAGACAAAAGAAAACAAATTTTGTAAGATGTATCTGGTATGATTAAAGGAAAGTTCAGAAACATGCAAAACTATCTATATTGCTTAGATATAGTTTTTTAAAGATTATTTATTTATTTATTCGACAGACAGAGATCACAAGTAGGCAGAGAGGCAGGCAGAGAAAGATGGGGAAACAGGCTCCCTGCTCAGCAGAGAGCCCAATGTGGGGCTCGATCTTAGGACCCTGAGATCATGACCTGAGCCAAAGTCAGGGGCTTAACCCACTGAGCCACCCAGGTACCCCTAGATATAGTTTTTTAAAAGACTATTTTTTGACAGAGAGCAGAAGAAGGGGGAGCAGGAGAGGGAGAAGCAGACTCCCCACTGAGCAAGGAGCCCAGTATTGGGCTCGATCCCAGGATCCAAAAACAGATGCTCAACTGACTGAGTCACCCAGGCACCCCTAGTTACACAATTTATATGGTCGAGCTATAAAGAACCACAAAGAGCTAATAGAAGTACAGTTCAGGAAAATAGATACCTGTGAATTGGGAGTGAAGGCAGCTCCTGGAGAAGCTGTAGCAGCCCTCCAGGGATTGGTGGTTTTCTGATTTCTCCTACTTGTTGCTTTCTCAAGACTTTGGACCATATATACTTCATAAATACTCTGTTGTATCTATTCATCAGTCATATGTGTGTGTGTTTTAAATATCTTTAAATCGGGGACCTTGGGCTGGTCAACCTGCTGAAGAGTGTTATGTATAGCTTTCATTCCTGTGACACTGTGCTGACCATCACCTCTCCTAAGGAATCTCCAGAATCTGCTGATCCTGACTGCCATCAAGGCGGACCGCACCCGGGTCATGGAATACATCAGCCGCCTGGACAACTATGATGCCCCAGACATTGCAAATATCGCCATCAGCAGTGCACTGTATGAGGAGGCCTTTGCCATCTTCCGCAAGTTTGATGTGAACGCCTCAGCAATCCAGGTGAGCTTCTGAGTGCTTTCATGGTAGACCTAGGGACCTCTGCCACACTGTGTCCTCATCATCACCAAGGGTGTCACACCCTCTGGTTGTTCAGTGTGTCTCTCTGATCCTTGTGCTCTTTTCTATTCATCAGTAACCCATCTTTCTAGGCTGTTGCCTCCTACTCTGCTGGTGTTCCTGCTGTGTGGCAGTCACCCTCACTTGCTGGTTATTCCTCTAGACTTGGGTGCCTGAATCAAGGTCATGTGACTGAGGTGTCTGATTCTCAGAGACCCTCACACATGTCGACTATTTCAGCCCTTCACCGTCTGCTGCCTCAATTCCCCAGAGCAGTCCCAGCAGCCCTCCTGCCTACCTTCAGCCCCACCAAGAGCCCTTCCCTTAGCCCTCCTCCCTTTCCTACCAGCCTGTTGACTTTTTCTGGTTTTATTTCCAAAAATTATAAACCATGGGACATAACACAATAAAAAAAATTATAAATGAAAGTAAGAAATTTTAGGGTTAAGTATAAAAAAATGTTTCCCAATTTTTACATAATGTGTTTATATTACTTTATAATGAAAACCATAAATATAATAAACAGTTAAGATGAAATAAAATAAACCATGGGACAGATCACTTTAACTGCTGTCTTTCTAGATTCTTTATGTCCTTGCCTCTTTCTCTTACCATTTTTATCATTTTTCTGTATCTGCCTGTGAAATCCCACATCTCCTCTTTTTGCTTCATACCTAGTCTAGGGCCTTGCTCTGAGATCAAACTGTATTAGGGGCAGCTGCTGCACCTGAGCCCTTCAGACTCCTTGAAGCCTGCTTTCTGTCTGCTGAGCTATCTTATTCCCCACAGTAGCTCCTTTTTACACCCTCTATGCCAGGCAACTCCCATGTCACTCTCCTGGCCCAAAAAGCTAAGCTTGACTGTCTCTCATTTCCTTATGCCCTGTGTTGGGAGTGTCTCTTCTTCACTTGGCATCTTCCACCTGTGTGGCATAGATCTCATCCTTTTCCTCCATTCATCATCTGAGAAATTCTTAATGTCCAGTTGCTTTGGACTGAATTGAAATGGTCATGCAACTTTAGGCAAAATGTAGAACCGAACAAAAATCTGTCTGCTCCTTGGAGCTGACTTGGTGTTGTGGAGAATGAGAGCCCTCTTGTAACCCCTAGGTCCTGATCGAGCACATTGGAAACCTAGACCGAGCATACGAGTTTGCAGAGAGATGCAATGAGCCTGCTGTGTGGAGTCAGCTGGCCCGCGCCCAGCTCCAGAAAGACTTGGTGAAAGAAGCCATCGACTCCTACATTAGAGCTGATGACCCTTCCTCTTACCTCGAGGTCGTTCAGGCAGCCAGCAGGAGCAGTAAGCTAACCTCCTCTCCCCAGGGCTCTGCTTCTCACTGGTGTGAAGCCTGGCTGGAGAAGGGTGTGGCTTTCCAGGCATCTGCATGTGTTACTCATCCAGAGATACTGGGGACACGGCTAAGTCAAAGTTTTCCAAAAGAATCTATTACTCTTATTCTGTTAATGACACTAACTCTTCAGCTGACTGTTAACTAGACACTAGCTCTTTTGTTGACAAGATAGATTAAGCACAATGGATAACACTATCATGATAATTTTAAGGTCAGAAACTTAGACACAGAGCTTCTTCTGGCCTTTCCAGTTAACTGTGGTACTCCCTTTTCCTGGGGCTACAATAATCATCCTGTCTCCTGGTGAGGTCTTTACTTGGTGACATGGAACTTTCCATCCCTGGGATCAGCCTCCATGTGGTTCTGCCCTTTCCATCTCTCCCACCTAGGATATGGCTCTGCGTAGCAGCCAAACAAGTCCTTCTAGACTTTACCTGGAGTCCAAGCCCTCACTGAAGTAGAGTGGGAGATTAAACATCTTAACTAGGGACAAAATGGGAGGAGCTGCACCTCCTGTTTAAACTTAGCAGCTCTGGATTAACCTATTTTTGTTTTCTGTTTCAGACAATTGGGAGGATCTAGTTAAATTTCTACAGATGGCCAGGAAAAAGGGCCGTGAAACCTATATAGAGACTGAACTTATTTTCGCCCTGGCTAAAACCGGCCGTCTGTC
Source organism: Mustela putorius furo (assembly GCF_011764305.1). Classification (NCBI taxonomy): domain Eukaryota; kingdom Metazoa; phylum Chordata; class Mammalia; order Carnivora; family Mustelidae; genus Mustela; species Mustela putorius. The sequence goes on along the minus strand of NW_025422010.1, from coordinate 4,045,666 downwards.
TGAGCTAGAAGATTGTATTAATGGACCCAACAATGCTCACATCCAGCAGGTAGGCCATGCCCTGGGAACCACAGACTGCTCCAGGTAGGTTCAGGGATCACTCCCTAGAGTGGTGCAGATCTTTGACACTGAGAAGCAAGCCACACCGTGACTTAAGTCCTGTGTTAGTGTCACTGGTATGGAAATTAAGGCCCCTGGCTGTGTATACCAGAGTGAATCTTCTAGAAAAAAGGTGTCAGGACCATGTGCCAGTGTTCTGGCTGTTATCACTGAAGAGTAAAGTGAACTGAGTAACTGGCCATAGAATAGGTATGTTGGAAATCAATAGCTTTTCCATATATCAGGAATTACCAGATAACATAATGGGAAGAATATTTTTTAAAGTAGGAATAACACCAAAATGTTTAACCCCTAGAAAAATTGATGGAGATGAAAGATAATGGACTATATTCTAACCCCACCTGAAAGAATATACACATTTTACTGAAGTAAATAACACAAAAGTGGACTTTGGATTCTTTATTTCAAAGTAAGATCCAGTTAACTGTTGGAAATTGATTGGAGTTTTGAAAGGGCTTGAAAGCTCATCAGGAGAATTCTGTTATGAATTCAGAGGGAGATTTTAGACAAGGCTTCATTTTCTAACACCTCTATTAGTTTTCTGATTATAAAGGCAATTTTAAAAGTTATGGTCACTGATTAAAACAAGACTTGGTAAATACAGGCAAGTGAAAGGAAAGGGAATAGTACTGCCCAATCCTTATCTCTGAGTCCTTAACCACGTAGGAGTGATTTAGTACAGAGAACAAAATCACTGCTAGGCTTGCTGGGCTGCTGACATGGAGCAGGGGAGGCTAAGTGAGGCTAAGTGAGGCCACAGATGCAGCAAGGGGGCAGACTCCGTCCCAGTGCTTATGGAAGGACTCTTCTGGTTGTGTCTGTCTCCTCAGGTTTTGGGAAGCCAGGCACTCAGCTTGAGCTGCTGGAGATTTGAGGAGAGAAGACAGGAAATGAATGATGGACAAGGAACAAGTACCTGGGCTGAGGGAGTAGGGTTGCTAGTGTTGCGAGTTCTTCTAGGGTCACCATCATGAAGTTCAAGAGAGCCCAGGTGGCACTTTGGGTTTCAGCTATCTGAATTTAGCTCTGCAGTCTTGGGTGTAGAGTTGGCAGAGAACATCTCTGGGTAGGACTGGGATTTGGCCGAGTGAGTACAGCCAAGTACAACCAAGAGAGTGAGTGTAGAGCCCCATGGCTTACCAACACCAGCAAGCCAGGAGGAGAGTTAGCTGGGCACAGATGGGGATGGTGGGCAGGAGTTGGGGTGCCTGGAGGTCCGTGAGCTGGAAAGGAGGGGAGGCAGCAGGCAGAGAGTAGGTTCTTATGCCAGGTTTCCCAGGGTTGGCAGCTGACAGTGACTGGCTGTTGTCATGAGAGACACCAGGTCCTCAGAGCTAAAGCCGTCAGGAAATGAGGGAGATCTGTGGATGGCAGCAAGAACCAGGGCTGGCATGTGGTCTGCAGGCTGTCCTCTGGTAGGTAGTTGTGAGTGGGGAGGAAGGGACCGGCCTGGAAGCAGCAAGGAGCACACCTCTGAGGCCAGGCCCACTGGGGAGCAATCTGGGAGATGACAGACAGCAGACATAAGAACAGGCGATGGAGAGTGGGTCCAGGGCCTGAGGGGTACACTTCATCCTTCAGTAGTTCTGTGGTGGCCCAGGCTGCTTTGTGATCAGAAAGATACTCACCTTCTTTGAAAACAGAAACACCCCTTCCACTTACGAACTTTAGACCATCTCTGAGGAACCTTCCCATTTAAGAAGGTCTCAGCAAAGCTGTCCGGTTGTTCATAGGTTGGAGACCGCTGTTACGAGGAGGGAATGTATGAGGCCGCCAAGCTGCTGTACAGCAGTGTTTCTAACTTTGCCCGCCTGGCTTCCACCCTCGTACACCTTGGGGAGTATCAGGCAGCGGTGGACAGCAGCCGCAAGGCCAACAGCACGCGGACATGGAAGGAGGTAAGCATAGAAAGTCTCCAGGTGACCACTGGTCTCTCAATCCTTTCCTCCTTGTCCTTCCTCCCTCCACACCCTTGTGTCACATGGGATGCATCTGGATGCCTGCCTTGTCTAGGCAGGGTTCTGAGTCTTCTGGGAACGCTCAGAGAACCTTATAAGCTAGCATTTGTGGTTGAAGCAAAGGCCCTGGAGAGTTCTGTGTTGGACCAGTCAGTTGCCAGAAGCTATCTTAATAGCATGGAATTAATCAGCATGAGAAGTACTGTCCTAATTTAAGATATTTTTAAAAACCACCTTATTAGTGGTATTATCAGTGTAATTTGACACTTTAGTCTTTTGTAGTAAATTGGAAGGGCACGTCTTTTTTTTTTTTTTTAAAGATTTTATTTATTTATTTGACAGAGATCAGAAGTAGGCAGAGAGGCAGGCAGAGAGAGAGAGGAGGAAGCAGGCTCCCTGCTGAGCAGAGAACCCGAGGTGGGGCTCAATCCCAGGACCCTGAGATCATGACCTGAGCCGAAGGCAGAGGCTTTAACCCACTGAGCTACCCAGGTGCCCCTGGAAGGGCACGTCTTATAGCTCTCTGATAATAACGGAATTATCTGCAAGTAGAGAAAATATTGTAAAGAGAGGTGCAGAACATTTGGCTTCAGTGAATCTCTGAAGTACTGTTTGATAAAAGATTAAAACCAACATAAATGTACAAAATCAAGGGCAGGGTTAAATAGTGTACATATTGCAACTCCACCAAAATGAATAGGCAGGGTTTGGGAAGGGAGGTTTCAAGTATTCCATGAGAAAAATAAGTAGCATGTCCAGGGTAATTCTATCCTGGGTGTGAGTATGGGAGAGAGAGATTTCACAAGAAAAACAGCAGGTAACAATTGTGTCCTGAAGTAGTGACCAGTTATCTCTGGGTTGTGGAGTTATTTTTGTTTATTTGGGTTTTCTGCCTTGTCTATCAGGAAAACACATGCATGTATATTTAGAAGATGGGGAGGTAGGGAAACTTCAAGAGAAGCCAGCTTTGCCTGTGGGTATGAGGTCCATCTTCAGCCATTAAAAGAAGAGCAACTTAGGGATGCCTGAGTGGCATCTGACTTTGGCTCAGGTCATGATCTCAGAGTCCTGGGATTGAGCCCCAAGTGGGGCTCCTGCTGAGCGGGGAATCTGTTTCTCCTCTGCCCCTTCCTCTGCTCGTGTGTTTTTCTCTTTCTCTGTGTGTGTGTGTGTGTGTGTGTCTCTCTCTCTCAATAAATAAATAAATAAATAAATAATAAAATCAAAGGGAGGGAGGGATGAAGGGAAGGAAGGGAAAAAAGAGCAACTCAGAGGCCCCTTATGAGTCTTTTTGAGCAGAAGCTCAGGAGGCTTCTTTTACTTCCTAGAACTTGTTATCATTAAGTGTACATACCACAGAGTGCCTAAAACAAATGCTCAGTTTAAAAAGTATTTATTAAAGTAAGCTCCTCCCACATAAACAGCACTCAGATGATCCATGCTCCCTTTACCATTATTCTTGAACTTCGTTAAACCATTTTCAAACCCTGAACCTGCAATTCCAGCATTGCTTTTGTGTCACCTAAAGAAATCATCATGCCTCAGGGCTTAGAAGTAATGCATGATCCCTTTTCTCTCCACGGTCTCAAATACCCCCATGGCCTGCACATTAAAAATGTCATTATTTTTTCTCCCAGTCTCACACAGCTCACCTTCCAATTATTTACTTGTTCAGAATCTAACTTTAAAAACCCTGTTTGCTGGTATTTCTGCATTTACAGTTGCATCCCTGGCTTGTGGCACTGTGCCCTGTCTGGGGGACACTCACACTGTCTGGCCTTCCCTCCCATAGGTGTGCTTTGCCTGCGTGGATGGGCAGGAGTTCCGCCTTGCACAGCTGTGTGGTCTTCACATTGTCATTCACGCAGATGAGCTGGAGGAGCTGATACGATTTTACCAGGTAACTAGTCTTTGGCCAGAGATGATCTCTGCTGGCAGTGGAGATGACAAGTGATCCCTAAGCACTCCACATAAAGGGACCCTTATCCCCTCAGTATGCGTCACTTCCACAGGTAGGCATATGAAGCACTATCTCTATGGGAAAGTCTTTCCATGTACTAGACAACCCATCCACAAATCAGATTGGTTGTTAGATATCCTGGACCTCACTGCTGGCTGGTATTTGTGTTTTTAAGAGTACTCCCCCCTCTTCTTGTGTCCTTGGGCCTTCAGAAGCCTAGCCAGTGGCTTACATGTGTGAATAACCCTTAGGTAACTTTTTGGGAACACTGGACCAGTCATAGCCAAGACACAGCCCATACCCCAGAGTGTGTGGCCCACAGAGGGTGTGATTATCAGGTACCATAGAGACAGAGGATATGCACTAGTCTGGGGTAGGGAACCCCAGGGGGCCTTTGAAGAGTGGGAGCTGTCTGTGTTGGTGTCATAGTTCCTCTCTGCTGTCAAGTGTTTGGAGTCAGACGCGCTACCATTGCGCCACGAGGTCACTTGCTGTCAAGTGTTTGATAGACATCAGTGTGTTCAGGGCCTGGACTTCTGTCTGTGGGAGTCCTGGAACTGCGTGTGTGAAAGTGTGGGATCTGCAAGGCAGACTGCAAATCGGATTTTGCTCAGCAGTGTTACTCTTCCCATAGAATTCAATCCCCAGCCCCCCGTCACTGAGAGGATAGTAAGGGCTATGGGGGGACTTAGTGAGTCGCAGGGTTCAAGGGCTTGTGAACTTCTGAAAGTGAGGGCCACTGGAGTCTAAAATGTCAAGCTAGGCTGGATGACTTCTCAGTGATATATGCTTTCCTATTCCACAGAAGTTCAAGAAATAAAACTGTAAAGTAAACAGGGAAAGTAGTAAAGCAGTCTGGTGGCTGACAGTATTTCATTTGTTCATCAAGTGTTGGAGTACCTGCTATACGCTGGGTGTTATTCTAGATAATGCTATCAGTAAACAAAACAGAAAAACCCTCATTCAGTTTAATTTATATTCAGTGAGGCTGACAGACAGGCAACAAACATCACGTTTAGAAGTGATGAGTTACAGGGGCTTTGGAGCCTGTTTGGGGACAGGAGTGCCTGACTCAGACTTCATGAAGGGACCATCAAGGTCACACTAATTGAGAGGGGGACCCTGAACAGAGACCTGGAGAAACTGAGGGGCCTGGTCATGGGGATGTTTGAAGGAAGGGTCAGCAGACAGGGCAGGTCCAGAGGCGAAACATGCCAAAGAATTGGGGAACGGCCCCGGAAGGAATGAGAGGGAACACAGGCCATCATGAAGGACTCACAGCAGGACATGGGACCTGAAGGTAAGGGGCCATTCTGGCTTGCATGCTGAGAACAGCCTCTTCTAGGAACAGGCCAACAGGTGGCAACCAGGAGAGCCCTGGGGCGAGTGATCTAAGGTAAGAAGTGATCAGGCAGTCAGGTTTGAGGGGTTTTGAGTGTGCAGCTGAGTCAGTATGCAAGTGGATTGTGTGTGGGTGAGAGAAAAAAGTCAAGGATGATTCCATTTATTTTGGGCCTGAACAATTAGAGCTAGAGTTTTCACCAGTGGACATGGGGAAGACTAAAGGCAGAGACTGGTGGAAGGGAAGGATGGGGATTAAATTTTGGACATACCAAGTTTGAGCTGCCAGTTGGATGTTCACATAGAGGTGTCAGGAGAGGCAGAGGGAAAACAGGGCCTGGAGCTCAGAGAAGAAACTCAGCTAGAGAAATGAAATAGGAGTCATTGGTTGACATACAGATGGGGCATAAAGACAGACCACTTGAGTGAGGTCGTGTGGTGTTGAGGGGAGCAGATAAAGAATAGCAGGAAGTGAGCCTACAGCTCTCCAATGTGGGTTGGGGTAGAGTAAGAAGAAAGTCCAGAAAACAAGGTGTCTGTGCCCAGCGGGTAGAGACAGTCAGCCAGGCAGGGTGCTGCTGAGGGGTTTTGCTGCAAAGAGTAGAAAAATAGGATGGCTATGTAGAGGCCATGGAGTCAAGAAAGAGCATTTCAGGATGGGAGGATAAGCAGGATGTTTGCTAAAGGCAAGCTGTGGAGGGAGAAGCTGATGCCCAAAGAGAGAGGGACAGTTACTGGCCCAGCAGCCTCAGTAGGTAACACATGCTGGCAGGGTCAACACAGGCATTTGCTTCTAATGGCGTCCTTTTCTCAGTGAAGCAGGAGTGAAGTTATCTACACCGTGCAGACAGGGAGTGAGGAGGGTGTGAAATTGTCCTCTGAGGGTGAACCCTGAGGTTTTCAGGCAATAATGTGACAGCAACCAGTCAGACTCAGTTCGGGCATGTCAGGCAGGCTGGAACCAGAGTGAGTAACTGAGAGGGAGCAGGGCTGGCCACCCCAGCCGTGTTTACCCCTACATCAAGCCTGTTTGTCGGTCTGTCAGGATCGGGGCTACTTTGAGGAACTGATCTCTCTGCTGGAGGCGGCCCTGGGCCTGGAGCGGGCCCACATGGGCATGTTCACAGAGCTGGCCATCCTCTACTCCAAATTCAAGCCTCAGAAGATGCCAGAGCACCTGGAGCTCTTCTGGTCAAGAGTCAACATCCCAAAGGTAATCTCTCCCTCTTTGAGGTTCTAGCTGCTATTTGCATGTGTGGCACAAGCCCAGCCCTTGGCCATGGCTGTCCCCACAGGTGCTGAGAGCTGCAGAGCAGGCGCACCTCTGGGCAGAGCTGGTGTTCCTCTATGACAAATACGAAGAGTACGACAATGCCGTCCTTACCATGATCAATCACCCTACTGACGCCTGGAGGGAAGGACAGTTCAAGGATGTCATTGCCAAGGTAAGAGGGTGCCTGAGCACCAGCTCCTGTCTGCTTCTGGCTAGCCTGTCCTAGGGGCGGGCAGAATGAAGGCCAACGTGTGCTCCCTACGGTGTATTGGTATTTGCCTTCATCTTGTGAGTCTCACTGCCCTCTGTGCAGGTGGTGGTGATTCCATAAACACAGAGGGAACAGATGCTTAGGAAGGGTAGTGACTGGCCTAGGCCCCAAAGCTAAGCTACAGGCAGGGCAGGATCTAGGACCACTCTCCCAACCTCACTCCCACACAGGGTCCTGAACAGCCAAACCCTGGTGTTTGCTCTTCCTTCTTCTCTGTCAGATTGGGACCCACTTCCACACCCCATCTATACCATTTCCTGTTGTATTGTTTCATATTTTCTATCGCCTGGCATATTTTTTCTGCATGTCTCTCCCCTAAAACTGCTAGCCCCAGAGCAGCAGGCGCACCTGTGGAGGTGGAGTCATGAGCCCGGATCTGCTGGCCTCTGGGTCCCTGCTCTTCCTTGGAGCCTCCACCCTCCAGTAGTCTAGTTGGGCTAAACCAGGGTGCTACACTGTTCCACCAGCTGCCAAATACTGTAGGAAGGTGTCAGGTCTGGGTGCAAGCACTGAGCAGGCCTCTGCTGTTTTATTTCCAGGCTCAGAGTGGGCCCAGCTTCCAGTTTTCTCCTTCTCTGTGAGATCTGTGTATTTGAAGGAAGGGGATGAAGCTTTCTGTCATCAGTCTCAGACCTTTTGCCTTTGTTTTATCCCAGTGGCCTTACATGAATAAATTGCCCACAGGTCTCTCCCATTTGCTGTCTGTCAGTGAAAGACAGCATTTTGACTATGTGTCAGTCCTGTTTCTCCTGGTAGGGTTTGATGGGGCAGGCATGGGCTCCTCACCATCTGGGTCAGGAACTTGTCTGCCTTTGTTCCACATATGGCTGCTTAGGGCAGGTGTGGGTGACAGGTGGGGTACCTAGCCAGGTCTCAGCCCCGGAGGTCACACAACGGCAGTGCTGTTCAGTGTGGTGGTATGTGAAATCAGTGGCCTTCTGTACATGTCCCATCCTATACAGGTCTGCAGGTTGCTAATGGAAGGGTAGGCAGATTTCACATTCCTGTGACCCCAGCACACATGAAAAACATGCTAGAAAACCTATACCTGATCAATTCTAGGCGTGCTTTTTTCACATGGAACTCAAATGATATCAGGGTACATTTTTTAAAAATATTTTATTTATTTGACAGAGACACAGTGAGAGAGGGAACACAAGCAGTGGGAGAGGGAAAGGGAGAAGCAGGCTTCCCAGTGAGTAAGGAGCCCAACTCGGGGCTTGATCCCAGGAGCCTGGAATCACGACCTGAGCTGAAGGCAGACACCTAATGACTGAGCCACTCAGGCACCCCTCAGGGTGCATTTTAAAGTTGATGACGTGCCATGGTTGAGGCAGCGGTGCTTTTTGTTTCTTAGCGGTATCTGGAGTGCTATAAGCTGTCCAGGCAGCTGCTATGGCCCATGACCCGAGTGCAGTCTACCTTGATGGTTGTCAGGATCAGAAGATTCTTTTTTTTTTTTTTTTTAAGATTTTTTTTTTAATTTATTTGACAGGCAGAGATCACAAGTAGGCAGAGAGGCAGGCAGAGAGAGAGGAATGGAAGCAGGCTTCCCACTGAGGAGAGAGCCTGATGCGGGGCTCGATCCCAGGACCCTGGGATCATGACCTGAGCTGAAGGCAGAGGCTTTAACCCACTGAGCAACCCAGGCGCCCCAGGATCAGAAAATTCTTGAGGAAAGATGGAAGTCAGCATGACATCTTGGGTCTGAGGTCACATGCTTGCAGACAAGAACACTTTTTTTTTAAGATTTTATTTATTTGAGAGAGAGCGTGTATAAGAGAGCGCAAGCCGGGGAGGAGAAGGGACAGAGAGTAGACTCCCCACTGAGCAGGAAACCCGACATGGAGCTCAATCTCAGGACCCTGGGATCATGACCTGAGCCGAAGGCAGATACTTCACCGACTGAGCCACTCAGGTGCCCTGACAAGACCATATCTTGTGGCAGAACAGTGTTTACACAACTGACAGCTGAGTTCTGTTCTTGGTGCAATGCATTGATGACTGTGCCTCTCTGCCACGTGAGAGACTTGTCAATTCGAGTTTGGAGGAGAGAGGGGGGTCGAGGACACCAACTGGTGTGGTGGCCTGGCAGGGAGGACATTGTGGGCACATAACAGGAGAGTTTCAGAATCACTTGACCATAGGACTGAGTGGTGGAGGGCCAGGCAGGGGTGACACAGACCTGGTTGCATCTCAGCCATTTGCCATCTCTGTCACTTTGAGCTAGTGTCATCCCTGTGAACTCACTGACCCCATCCATAAAATGGACATGTTTCCTGCATGCCAGGTGATCAGCAACAAGTGCCTGGCTCACAGTAGGTGCTTCTCACAGGTAGCACAGTAAGTGTCAGGACCAGAGCACCCTCACTGGTCACCCTTGAGCTCATGACAGAATCTTTGAGCCTGATTTTCTTCTTCAAAACAGGAATAATGCCCTGTCCCTAGTCCAGGGGCAGCGGGGGCTGTCCTTATTAACTGCACAAATGGGTATGACCTTGTTGGTGCTCCCCTCCGGTGCATGGCTCCAGAAGAGGGTGCCACACAGATGCCAGTGTCCTAGATGGGAGCAGTGGGTGCTTCAGAGTGCCACATGTCACCGAACTGGTGTCTCAGCCCAAAACCACACCCACCCAGAGTGGCTGCGCCAGGTCTTGTCCAGCTTCTCAGACACTGTAGTGGGGGAATGGAGCATGGCCAGTTGTGCTTTGCTTTCTGCTGTTTAAGCAGAGGGATGTGGAGCACTCTGGCTATGCTTTAGTGAAGGCTGCAATGACTTGTTCAGAAGGCAGGGACAGTGTGCCCTTCCCCTTCCATCCCACCTTAAATCCCCATTCCCTTTCTGCTTGTTAGACATCTAGTCTGGCTGGAGACCTTTGATTGGATCCAGATACCATTGAGTAAAAGAGCCTGGCTAGAAAATTAGCAGGTTCCAGGGCTCTAATGCAAGTGGATCACTGACAGGGGCAGCACCAGGGACCCCGGGGCCAGTCTAGGTCAGAATCTGTGGTGACAGTGAGTGCTCTGCTCTGAGAGGGGCACATCCAAGTCAGGGGGTGGAGAGGAGGATAAAGTCAGTAACCATCGAGCATACCAGTAATGAGCGGGGCTGTAGATAGTCCTCTTCCATGTGGTCTGCACATGTCACTGGGCCCACATTGTTGCTGGCTCACCTGGACCTAGTGTTGCTAGAAAGCTCCCATGGTGCCTACCCCCTCTGCCCAGCATGACTGATGTTTCTACACTTTGTGTGTACCCTTGGACCTCTGCATGTTCCCTTGGACATGCTGATCACCACAGACCTGGCATACATCCTTTTGGAGGCAGGAAGCACCTTGCTGTCCTCTGAGCACCAGGCCCCACTGTCAGCAGGCTTGGGAGGGTGGCTTTCCTAGGGGCACAGGGTCACCCTGAAGCAACTCAATCCTCTGCATAACAGGGTTCCCAGTATGAACACCATGGTGTCTTGTCTGAGAGCAGTGACACATAATACTATGCATTACAAATTTGCTTACAGCTCAGGCTGAGCTTTGCGGGGAGGCTTGGGGGAATCTTTCTTGGATAAAACCATGTTTTAGTGTTTGGGTTTATCCTGGCCTGTTACCCCTCATTCATTCACTCAACATATATGAGCTGAGCATCAACCCTGCAACAAACAGATAGTAGGGTGAGGCAGGAAACAAAGGTCTGCCTCTTAGATCATTGAGGGGCAAGTGCTGAGGAGAAAAATGTCAGAGGTGGGAAAGGAGGCATGTTGGGAGGGAGAGGGAGCATTTGGTCTTAAAGAGAGCAGTCACAACAACCCTCACTGATAAAGTTCATGTGGCCACAAACTGGAAGGAGTTACGGTGGAGTGTGCTGCATCTGAGACATGTGGGTGGCAGCCTGGGGATTGACAGGGGCCAATCCTGTCTCCACTGTGGCTCTGTCTCGACCCACAGGTTGCCAATGTGGAGCTCTACTATAAAGCCTTGCAGTTCTATTTGGATTACAAACCTCTGCTCATCAATGACCTGTTGCAAGTGCTGACACCCCGGCTAGACCACACTCGGACTGTTGGCTTCTTTTCAAAGGTGAGTGACCAGCATCCCAGAGCCAGAGAAGGCTGTGTACGGCCAAGGTCATCTAGGTCATCTGAATGGTAGTTCCTTAGTAAATAGTTTATTTTTATTTTTGTTAAAAGATTTTATGCATTTTGGGGGGCACCTGAGTGGCTCAGTAGGTTAAAGCCTCAGGTCATGATCCCAGGGTCCTAGATCGAGTCCCACATCAGGCTCTCTGCCCAGCGGTGAACCTGCTTCCCCCTCTCTCACTCTGCCTGCCTCTCTGCCTACTTGTGATCTCTTCCTGTCAAATAAATGAATAAAATCTTTAAAATAAAGATTTTACTCATTTTTTAAAAGATTTCATTTATTAGAGAGAGCAAGAGAACACAAACAGGAGGAGCAGCAGAGGGAGAGAGAGAAGCAGACTCTCTGCTGAGCAGAGAACCCAATGTGGGGCTCTAGCCCAGGACCCCAGGATCATGACCTGAGCCAAAGGCAGACACTTAATCCATTGAGCCACCCAGGCGCCCTGTTCCTTAATAAGTAGTTTTTTTTAAATTGATCCCTAGAAAATACAAAGATTAAATGTATCAAACTGCTTCAGGTTTCAGATATAGCTTTGTATTTCAGCCAAAATATCCACAGATGAAACGTATTTACTCAGTAACCCAGGCAGTCCTTCACGTGCTCATATGTGTAGGGCATTTCAGTTGTGGGTGTCCAGAAGGAGATGTGGCTGGCTCATCAGTGTGTCACAGGGACCCCAACTCAGTGCCCTGATGACTTGCCTGAGTGCCCTAACCATTCTCTTGACTTGTCAGGCAGGCCAGTTGCCCCTAGTGAAGCCTTACCTACGGTCAGTCCAGAGCCACAACAACAAGAGTGTGAATGAAGCCCTCAACCACCTACTGACGGAAGAGGAGGATTACCAGGTGGGTGTGGGGAAAGGAGCCCTCTTGGAGGGCAGTGGCTTCCCTCTGCCACAGGGTCCCCTGCAGCCAGTGTTGGGCACCCAGGGACTGCAGAGCCCCTCCTCACCCCAGCCCTCTTCTCCAAGGGCTGACCTGGCACAGGAGGGGTTGTAGGCCCCACAGGGTGCCAGAGGTGGGTTGGGAGAGGCCTTGCTGAGACCATGGTGGCAGCAACCGGCAATGAGTAATTCCTGGTTGTCCACTCCACTGTGTCCCTCACCCACGGAACGGCCGGGTCTTCCTAGGGTTTGAGGGCATCTATCGATGCCTATGACAACTTTGACAACATCGCCCTGGCACAGAGGTTGGAGAAGCACCAGCTGATTGAGTTCAGGCGCATTGCAGCTTATCTATACAAGGGCAACAACCGGTGGACCCAGAGTGTGGAGCTCTGCAAGAAGGACCGTCTCTACAAGGTTGGTTCCCAGTGCCCCACCTGCTCATGTGTGCCTCCTGGTGTTTGGGGGGGACAGGTGGTGAGATGGCCACAATCCCCTATCAGGAGATGCTTGTGGTGGGGACACGGAGGATAAAGTTAAGGGGGACGTGTTTGTAGAATGCAGGGTGAAGATTATTATCTGTCATTAACATAGAGCCTCTTCACAGTTATTTAGATCAGAAGACTAGCTTCTGTGGCGCTAAATCTTTCCCAGCAGGCATTTGTGAGTCTCACTCTATCCACACCACGTGTGGCAGCATTCACTTGACACTGACTTTCCTTTCTGTCGATCAATGATATGGGGAACAAAAACACCAACGTGAAAATTACATTCATAATACTTGTTCTGCCATTGAGCAGTGGCTCGGTACTGGTCTGGACCTGGATCCAGGCATCTGACAGCCACGGTGGGCTGCTTGGAGAGATCCCAGGCCCTTGAAGGCATTGCCTTCGCTCCACCTGGCCTCAGCATCGCCCCAGTGGGGTAAACTGCACTTGCATGAGAGGGCCATTGTTGCCCTGTGCTGTGTGGCTAAGCTGATTTCCAGGGGTTCCTCATGCCACGAGCCTCTGGGGAGCCTTTTCTCAGGCCATGAGCTTGACCTAAACATGTTACTTCCAGAACTGTCCTTGGCATTCCAGAGTTCCTTTCTAGGATGAAGACAGGCATCTCTCAACAGCACATGGACCAACGCCACAGAACCCTGGACATCAGGGACACGTCAAGCTTCATCCTAACTGTTACCTCCAGTTTGGGATTGTTATGTGACTTGTCCTCCGTTATAGTGGCAGTGCTCATGGTCCTTCCTTGGGTGCTGACAGAGGAACTCTGAGATAATCTGTTGGGGGTACTCAGGCACTGGCACCAGGGGGAGGCAGTGGGGCTGCATGCAACACACCAGTGGGAAACTGCCCCTGACTAGGAGTTCCCAGCTGTCCCCTCCTGCCAGTGTACACACCAGGGTCTTGAGTGCATGGCCTCTCGTCACTCATGCAGTGAGTGAGTGAGCGAGCAGTGCTGTAGGAGCTGCCAGCCGGACATCTGGCCCCTTCTAACCAGCAATTCCACTCGGAGCAACATGTGCCAGGAGGAGAACCCACTAGGACAAAGCCACAGGCAGAAAGTTGTGGGCATACTTTACAGTGCCCCGATTTTCAGTGAGGGTGACTGACCCCCAGGGAATGTTTGGTTGTCACATCTGGAGGAGTGGTGCTACATCTAGTAAGTGGAGGCCAGGGTGGTGGTAGAGAGCCCATGATACACGGGCTATCCCCCACCACACACACACAAGTGTCAGCCAGGCCTTGGCAGCAGAACCAGCCATGCGTTGAAGTCCTGGGAGAGTGGGTCACGGTGTGCCACCTGGAGGGCTTGGTGAGTAGCCACTGCAGGCTTCTAGGACAGTCATAAAGCAATAAGAAGCATGTTTCCAGATTGCAGAGGTTGGTTGTAAAAGCACAGTCGGTGCTTGGCTGTCGGGTAAGCACTTTTAAGGAGCCAGTGGAGTTGGGGGAAGGGTGGTGACTGCATGTGGGAAGCTGGGATTGTTAGAACCAGTGGGGCAGGTGGAGCATGAGGGGATGTGTTAGGACATGGGGAAGTCCAGGCTAGGGGCCCACACATAGGCGTGTGGGTTCATGGACCCCCTCGTGCCCATGACTGAAGGACAGGAGATTGCAGAGGTGTAGTCACAGGCTGGGGACAGTGAAGAACAGGGTGAGAGCTTGGAGCAGACCCTTGGCAAGTGCTGACCAAACCAAGTGGTTTGGGAGGGAGGTTGAGGAATGGGGGACGAGGTAGAGAGGTGCGCCAGTAATGACATGGGTCAGGTATGGTGATAAGAAGTGGGAAGGTGTGGGAAAATCTGAGATTCAAGCTTAGCTTCAGGATGCAGGGAGAGGGCACAGACTGAGAGATCATCTGTGGGGCTCATTCCCCCTGAATCCTCTAGGAAACTGCCATTGGACAGTTGGAGCACAAGGGTTCCGGAAATGTCCACTTTCTGATGATGGCGGTTGATGCTATGAGAGTTCGTGAGACAGTCCCCGGGCCTGTGGAGGAAGAGAAGTGCCCACTTTTGGGTGCACATTAAAGATGAGCCAACCACGGGTGGGCCCTGCTGGACTGGAAGACATGTGGGTAGAGTGCCGAGCAATGATGGTATTGGTGTCAGAGGCCCAGGGAGACCTGAAGGCATCCTGGAGCTGTCACTTAAGCTGCCCCTGACTTTGCCCCCCACCATAAAAAGGCCAGGTGACTTTGTAGGAACAGTGTGGGGATGAGGCAGGACTCAGCAGAGGCAACAAGCAGGTGGGAGAGGATCCTTTCAGGAGCAGGGACAAGAGGGCCCTCCACTGAGCTGGCTTAGAGGACTTTGGGTCCCATGTGGGAGTCTCATGTCGGAAGACTGAGCAGGCAGGGAGCTGGGACTGCCACAGCAGGCAGCGGTTGGTGGGCAAGCAGAATGCCTTTGAGACCCGTTGTGGCTCCCAACTGAGAGGGCTCCCCTGCGGCCTTCAGTCTCGTGTCTGGAAGGGCACTGTGGGAACACCTGCTGCAGAGGCCTGGTGGAGGGTCCAGGAGAGTTTAGGCCATTCAGTTCTCACCATTGTGGCTAGAAAATCGAAATCACTAATTTACTGATGACTACTCACTGGGTGGATATGGTTCTTTATGTTTTAGACAAATATGCAAGTAGTGATTAGGGATTTTTGAGAGGACTTTTTTGTCAGGAAGAACAGGCAGATTTCTGTTTCTTGAGGACTGGTTGTCCCTTGCAGCTGCTGCAAGGATACTGCTGGTTGTTGAGCCGAGCACAGCGACTCTGACCTTTACATCTCGCCCTGCTAGCTCTGTTACCATCCCTCTTCAGCCCTACCCCCGAGCAATCCCATGCACTCCTTTGCATGCCAGTCCAGCTACGAGACCAGAGCCCGTCTCCCAGGGTGCCTGCACCCATGCATGTCACCTCCCTCTGGCATCTCAGCAGGTCTGAGAGCCTGCTGCCAGGAGCACACTTGGTGCCCTCCACAGCCCTCCTGGAACTGATACTCCTTCCTACCGGAGGGCATCTGAGTCACAGAGACCCCTCTGCAGGCGAGGATGGCCTTCACAGAGCCTGGCACTGTTCCGTATCCTTCTGACCCAAAAAGGAACTCAAGGCAGCGCCAGGCAGGGCAGACCTGAGGTGTGCATCTGCCTTGGTTGCAGGACGCTATGCAGCATGCCGCAGAGTCCAGAGATGCCGAGCTGGCTGAGAAGCTGCTGCAGTGGTTCCTGGATGAGGGCAAGCGGGAGTGCTTCGCGGCTTCTCTCTTCACCTGCTACGACCTGCTTCCCCCGGATGTGGTGCTGGAGCTGGCCTGGAGACACAACCTCATGGACCTGGCCATGCCCTACTTCATCCAGGTGATGAGGGAGTACCTTAGCAAAGTAAGTACAGCCTCTGTACTGGCTTCCTGGCTGCCATGTAGCACAGCTGTGACTCTAGCCCAGGTCTGTGGAGGCCCTGAGGTGGCTGGTGGCCTGTGGGAGTCAGCCCAGGTGGCCCAGCCAGCCCTGTCCACCTTGGAGAGTGGCTTAATGCCTTCACAGTTGAGTGGTTTTCTGCCCAGCATTAACGCATTCTAGAAAATCACTTCAGGGAGCTCTGCATAGAAATGAGCACTTCCGGGGCACCTGGGTGGCTCAGTGGGTTGAGCCTCTGCCTTCAGCTCAGGTCATGATCTCAGTGTCCTGGGATCGAGCCGCGCATCGGGCTCTCTGCTCGGCGGTGAGCCTGCTTCCTCCTCTTTCTGCCTGCCTCTCTGCCTGCCTCTCTGCCTACTTGTGATCTCTCTCTCTGTCAAATAAATAAATAAAATCTTAAAAAAAAAAAAAAGAAATGAGCACTTCCTCTTGCATCAGCTCTCCCACACACTGCTAGGAGACACAACGGGTGAGCTTGCCCGCAGCCAAGGTCTTCTGTGGTGAGAGGACAGCGAGGCACTAGGTGGCAGAGCTCCCCCGCACAGCCCGTGGGCTCCATCCCCATATGGTCAGTTCACCTCTCAATGTGCCTCCGGTGGAGTTCGGGTGCATCTGTTGGCAGACCTGTCGTGGTAACCCCCTTTTGCTGAGCACTTAGTAGGAATGGTAACACCTTGGTAGGTAGGTAGTCATCCCCTCTACAGCTGTAGGCACAGGTTTGGGTCCAAAGCTGATGTGGGCTCAGATGCATATCTCCCTGCCCTTCCAGGCCATACTCATTCTCAGTAAGTTGCTTCTACCACTTGGTGGCCCTAGCCTCCTACTCTGGCTTTCTTTGCCAGTTGATGAGCTGTTTAACAAGGTAGGAGTATCTGATTTTAACTCTCCTTGTGTGGAAGCTCTAGGCATTCCGGTCTGGGGCCTAGTTGAGGCACCATCCAGAGACCCTTGTCACCTAGTCTGGTTTATTTCTAAGGCTGCATAAAAGCTGCCACAGTAGCACCTACTGGCCAATCCAGCCATACACCTAACATTCTTCCAGCCACATGGAGGCCCCACAATGCTAAGAGGCCACTAGGTTGAGGTCTTTTTCAGTGGTGTGAGGAAAGGGAGGGGGCTTTCAGGGGGGTTAGTGCGGGGTTAGGGAGGAAACAAGAAGTGCAGGGGCAGAGGGTATCTGGCACTGCCAGCTTCAGCCTGAGACGGCTTGCTCTTTCTGCCACTTGCAGAGCCTCCTGGGAGCTGCCCAGCCTCTGGCAAGGACTGCCCCATGGGTCATTCAAGACCATCTCCCTGCTACAGGAGGAGAGACTGCCAGAGTGTGTCCTAGTCCCATTCGCACAGCACATCTGAGCAGGAGGGCTCCCAAGACTCTTCAGGGGATAGGAGAGGGGCAGTCCTGTGGTGATGTGGGCTGATCTCCAGGCTACTAAGTACACAGACTGGTAGGATTTGCAAGAGTCCCGGTTCCTCCACCACAGTGGATGGCAGCTCCCTAAAGGAAGTTTCTGTGCTGTGTGGAGCTTATCTTCAGAAACTGTTCCACTCTTTCTGCTTTTCCCATCCCTAAATTGTCTTAGCCACAGTCTATCTGCTCTGCCCCTACATAAATAAGGCTTGAATCTCTTCCCAGAGTCAAGGTCCATGGGTTAACTTAAGAGGAACTCAAATCACTTGGACCTTCTTTGCCTCAGGGGTTGGGCCCTCTAAGGGACCTCAAGGGCGAGACAGGAGCAGACTCCCTCTCTGTGATGGATGATGGAGCTCATCCTGGTGGCCACATCACCTTGGTCGACACTGCAGCTGCATGGCTACCTCAGAGTGGAGCAGTGTGCTTGGGCTACAGCTGCTTTCCTACTGGAAGGACTTGCTCCCTCGCCCTGGGTCCCCAGATACCTCCCGTAGCCTGGGAGGAAGGCAGGCTGCTGTCCCACATTCCTTCACCAGCACCACACCTCATGCCTGTCATGTTGGGGATAGGGATAAAGGTTTCTTAGGCAGTGGTGGGATGTGGGCTGGGGCCTAACAGACTAGACTGCTGTGAGGTGGAAGGGCCCAGACAAGGAGGCCCCAGGCCCTTCCTCCCTAGAGAACCAGGCCCAGGGCCTCTTGATTAATTTGGGAAGCATGAGGACCATCCCTCTCTCTGAGAAAAACCCACATCCCTGAACCCCCTGGCTCTCGCAGTGGAGGATACAGGCCTCGCTTAGAACTCTGCCTGGGTGGGAGCCAGCTGAAGGAAGAGAGTATGGATTGCAAGTCCTCTGCACTGTCTTGCTCCTTCCTCACCTCAGCTCTGGTCCCAAGGAGGGAAGGGGAAGGGTACACAGGACCAATAACAAGGCTGCTTCTGCTACGGTTCTGGTGCCTGGCCTGCTCTCTCCCAGGCCCGAGTACACACAGGGCACATAATTTTTTCTTCTTTCTGATTCAAGTGCTTGTTTTGGTGGGGGCAGGGGATTCCCAGAAACACAGTTGCTGTCACCTCCGCTAGCTAGCACAGTGCGGTCTGCCCCTCAGGCCTCTGGCACCGCCTTGCTCTGTTCCCTCCCCCTCAGTGTGTCTACTCCAGCCCATGGGTACTGCATGGGGTAGCCTATGGTAAAGGCTTGAGGAAGAGCAAGGAGGCAGCCTGTCCTCAGATGGCTGCCACTGCCCCCATTTCTGAAGTGGCTCATCCGCCTTGCCAGGTGGGATGTCCCAGATGTCAAGTGACTGGTCTCCTCAGGAGGGGTGGGCAGCCTGGACTAGCTAGATGTAGGAAGTGTTATGTCGTCCTGGAGGTGCCCCTGTATGCAGAGGAGGGCCCAGCCCTGTGAGCTATAATGCATGTGCACCCTGTAGTCAGCGGCCACAGTCAGTGGCCACTGCTGTGGTGGAACAGCCGTGGGGGGGGGGGGGTATTAGGGCCCCCTGAGCACTCCATGTCCCCCCAGTTATAGAGGCTTCACCTTCCTGCAGAGCAGGGCAGTAGTCACTGTGGGTATAGTGTCTGCCCTCCAGCCATCCCCACTTGACTTTCCTGGAGGCTGTGCTGCCTCCTGGCCCCACACTCACCTCCTGGCCCAGACTGAACGCAGCCTGTCAGGTGGGTACTCGAGCGCTGGCACCTCTTTGCAGGTAGACAGACTGGATGCTTCGGAGAGCCTGCGCAAGCAAGAGGAGCATGTGGCGGAGCCCGCCCCTCTCTTGTTCGGTAGGTGGCACCCCACTGCCCCTAGCAAGGGGAGTCCTTCCTTGGCTGGGCTTCAGATCAGAGAGAGAATGGGCAGGGTGGGAGACAGGAGAGCCACAATGGCTGCCGGGTATAGAGAAGGTCAGTATCTAAGAATGTTGAGGCGCGGCCATTGTCCTCCCTTTTCTGAGGGTCCCTGCCTTCTGTGAGGGCACCCCTGCCTGCTCCGTGTGCCTAGCCACTGCCCAACTCTGTGCTGCTGCTGTGTGCTGCTCTGCCTGCACTTAGGCAGCGAGGCTGCTGCTGACTTGGACTTGAGAGCCTGCCTGAATGGCCTGGCGGTTGAACAGATTAGCTGGTGTCCTCTGCACCGAAAGGCTGTTGGGTTCTGGAGTGTGTTGCGGTACTAACAAAGGCCTGAGGGTGTGGTGTGAGCACGCAGCATGTCTCCCACCACTGTGTCCTCTTCAGGGTCATTGTGTCCTTCCTACCACCACCATTAATGTCAATCTGGTTTTTTTAGATTTTGATGGGCATGATTGAGACCCAGCCAGTTGAGCTAAGTAAGTGTCCCATTTTGGGACTAGCTTACCCCCTAGCCTGGCCAGCCTCTGTAGCTGGCCCCACAGCAGCAACTCCCACTGTCCTTGTCCCCAGGCCCCTCTTCAGTGCCTGAGCTTTGGGTGGTCAGGGCTGGTTTTCGACCCTGCTCCTTGGGCCCCTGGCCACTCGGAGGCAGCAGGAACTCTGCTCACCCTCCTTCTGCTTCTCCCTTTGCAGGCCAGCAGCTGATGCTGACAGCCGGCCCGGGGGCAGGCCCTGCCCCTGCTGGCTTCCCCTATGGATATGCTGCTGCACCTGCCTTCGCCCAGCCTCCTGTGTATGGCTTCAGCGTGTAGTGAGCGCGCAGTGGCAACACACCTCTATGGGGATAACCTCAAGAAGTGTGTCACCCCGAAAGCACAGAGGACCCTGATGGGAGGCAAGGACACCTGGACATTATTTATTTTGGCTGAGGCCCGGTGATGGCTGCCTCTAAGCCATCCCCAAACCAGGGGAGGCCAGGGTGGCCACTGACTGCCCAAGAAGAACAGCTTTGGTGGACTTCTTCCTCCAGGCTCTCTGGCTGGAGCCAGGCATTCCTGGGGAGTTCTGGCAGGGATTCCCGCCCTTGGTGGGTGGTGGCGACGAGCTTTCCCTCCGCACTGGCAGAGCTGCCCCCTCCAGGCCACTTCGCAGACGCAACTGTTAAGGACCTTCTAACCTGGCCCTGAGCCTCCTACCGATCATGAATATTAAAGTCGGTTTATCAAGGCAAAGCTTCCCTGCTTGATGCTGGTGTGGGTAGCAGGGGACAAAAGATTTGCTGGGGCCTCTTTGGGATGTGGGTCCAGGGAGGAAGCTGCCTAGGGGCAGATAGCCACGGTGTATTGGGAATCTTTTCCTGCGTGCTCTGCATGGAGCTCTAAATACCTAGCTGGGAATGGTAGCCGCACAACCCGTTGGGTTTCGGAATGCCAAACCCTCAAACATCAGGGATGGGACTAGCCCCATGTGCCCCATGGGGGAGGGAGTGGTCTGCACATCTCTCCAACCCCGATCTACGGGGCTCCGGTCGCTCAGGCAGACTCCACGACCACGAGAGCCGCTCCTTCCCCAGCCGGATTCTGCCTGATGCCGGGGCGGGTTTTAGAAACTGCACCTTGACCCACAGATCCAGGCCCGGGCACAGCACCGCCTCCCAAGGACCCTGGGCTCGGTCATTGGCTGGGCTGTCGGCCCCGCCCCGACGCCTGCCTCGCTTGCCCCGCCCCGGCCTCAGTTTCCCGGCCGGCGCGGGGCGGGCCGGGGGCGGGGCCCGCCTCGGACCACGCGGGGCGGAGCCCGGGAGCTGACGCGACCGCCCCGCCCCCCCGGGCCATAACCGGCCGCCGCCGCCGCCGCCGCCGTCGCAGCGGACCGAGCGCGGAGAGCAGGAGGCTCGGACCCGAGGTCGACGCCGGGCGCCCCGCCTCCTCGCCTGCCATGGCCGCTCCCCGCGCTCTGGCGGCCGCCGCGCCCGCGTCCGGAAAGGCCAAGCTGACGCACCCGGGGAAGGCGATCCTGGCAGGTGGGCCCCTCCGGGACATGGACCCCCTGTCTGCCCCCTCCGTTGGCCCCACTGCGCTTCCGTGTGGGCCCGGGACGCCGAGGCCCCGCCCCACTTCCGGGTCGGACCGGGGGGCGCGGCCCTGGTCCCTAGCCAGCGCGTGGGGGATCGCCCGGCTCGTAGCCCCTCCGCGCCTAGCCAGGACTACGTGGGCGGGGCAGGGGAAGCTGCCCGGCCTCCCCTACACCAATGGAGTGGGACAAAGTCCGGGGCGGGGGAGGGGCCGGTGCACCAGCAGCGGCCGGCGGAACAACCCGGCCGCGGGGCGGTGGTCTCAGGGTCCCGGTCCCTGGTCCCCTCAGGCGGCCTGGCGGGCGGCATCGAAATTTGCATCACCTTCCCCACCGAGTACGTGAAGACACAGTTGCAGCTGGACGAGCGCTCACACCCTCCGCGGTACCGAGGCATTGGTGAGTAGGGGGCTGCCCTTGGCGGGGCGGCTCGCCATAGAGACGGCCGGCACCCAGAGGACACGGCCGGACCCTGCGCTCGGGGAGCAGCCTTGGCGGGCTGCGGGGAACTGCGCGGGGGGCGGGTCTCTAGGGCGGCTGGGGTCGCTGAACACCCCTTCATCCAGGGGACTGCGTGCGGCAGACGGTCCGCAGCCATGGCGTCCTGGGCCTGTACCGAGGCCTCAGCTCCCTGCTCTACGGCTCCATCCCTAAAGCGGCAGTCAGGTGAGGTGGGCTTGGGTGGGTGGCCGCGGGAGGGAATCCCCGGGGGCTGCAGCCCCTCTCACCCCACTGCCTGGCTTTCCCAGGTTCGGGATGTTTGAGTTCCTCAGCAACCACATGCGAGATCCCCAGGGACGCCTGGACAGCACTCGGGGACTGCTGTGTGGCCTGGGTGCTGGCGTGGCAGAAGCGGTGGTCGTCGTGTGCCCCATGGAGACCATAAAGGTGGGGAAGGTCCAGTTGGGGGAGGCTGTGCAGAGGGGTGCTAGGGTGGCTGGGGTCATCCTGCTTTTGTGCTCCATGGAGACCAGGGAGATGGAGAGGGTCCTGCTGGAACAGGACAGGGTGTGCAGGGGGAACTGCCTGGGGGGCTGGGCACAGGAAGTGTGCAGAAAGGACCTCCTTTGGAGACTGGACTCTGTCCTAAAGGCATGGGACAACTGACTGTTGGGGTTTTTTTAAAAAACCCTTTTATAAACAGAAAATATAAGATAACATGTTCCTTGCCTAAGCTGTGGGAAATAACTAGCAAACATAACTGCAGCGACTCTTTGGTAAGGCCAGCCCTCTTGCTTGCTGGGGCCTTGTGTCTCATGGTGGCCTTGAGTAGCCCTGTTTCCAGGTGAAGAGCTGCATCTCCAACCCTGATCTGATCTTTGTGAGCCCTGGGGCTGGGAGCCAAAGGGCCAAGTGCCCTTCCAGGGGCACCCTGGGAGCTAGGGCCTTTGCGTTCCTTTCACAGGTGAAGTTCATCCATGACCAGACCTCCCCCAACCCCAAGTATAGAGGATTCTTCCACGGGGTCAGAGAGATTGTGCGAGAACAAGGTAAGCCATAATACTTCTTTCTAAGGTAGGGCCAGGGACCTAGGCCAGGCTGGCCTGAACTTCCGCTTCCTGCTTTGGTGCTCTGGTGTGCCACTTGCCCTGCTCGCCATTCCCCAGCTGAGGCCTGGAAGGCAACAGTATGACTCCCATGCCTGCTGACTCCCCAGGGCTGAAGGGGACCTACCAGGGCCTCACAGCCACGGTACTGAAGCAGGGATCTAACCAGGCCATCCGCTTCTTCGTCATGACCTCCCTGAGAAACTGGTACAGGGGTATGTATCTGTTGGGTCTGCAGCCCCAAGACCCTACCTCCAACCACTCTGGCAGTCTTCCCTGCCAGGACCTGGCCTCCTGGGGCCCCCACATTCCTAGGCTCTGGTCCATGCTCCTCCCCAGCCCTGAAGAGCCCTCCCCTTTGCCTTCCCATCATTTTCTGATTGCAACTCCCACCCACATCCAGGGGACAACCCCAACAAGCCCATGAACCCACTGATCACTGGAGTGTTTGGAGCTGTCGCTGGTGCAGCCAGTGTCTTCGGGAACACTCCTCTGGATGTGATCAAGACCCGGATGCAGGTGGGGCTGGGGCCAGGAAGGGGGTAGGAAGTCTGTGACAGGGGCTAGCTGCTGAACCCTGTGGCATGATGCTGTCCTGCAGGGCTTGGAGGCGCACAAATACCGGAATACGTGGGACTGTGGCTTGCAGATCCTGAGGAATGAGGGGCTCAAGGCGTGAGTGGGGGAGGGGCAGGGCTGTGGTCCCCACCCTAGGCCCTCCCTAGCCTTCTACCTGGGCCTCACCCCATACCCACCGCCAGCCCCAGGCTATCCCTCAGTGAGCCCTTACCTTTAGGTTCCTGTCCTCTGTTCCTCCGATCCCTGGACCCACTCTCACTGTCCAAGGACACTGTTCTTCATCTGCCTTCTCTCCTCCTACCTCTCCCCCCCCAACCCCAGATTCTACAAGGGCACCATCCCCCGCCTGGGCCGGGTCTGCCTGGATGTGGCCATCGTATTTGTCATCTACGATGAAGTGGTGAAGCTACTCAACAAAGTGTGGAAGACAGACTGAGTCCCCGAGGGGTTCTGCATGGGGGTTGCTCCCAGGTGCCTCCAGACCAGTCCCCACTGCCCTCTTCTCACGATTCCAGTGCAGTCGTGCCAAAAGGCCCCTTTTCCCTGTCCTTGCACTCCATGGCCTGGGTCTGTCCCCTGTAGCCATTGAGTCCACATGTCCCTTAGTGCCGTGTGTCCCGTGGTGTGTGACACCACCATTGTGTCCATGTGTCCGGCCAAGGCTGGGTGTCCCTCTGGCCTGTGAATCTGTGCCCACTTGTCCATGTGCTTACTCATGAGCCGTGTGCCTGTGTTTCATGTTCCGTGTCATGTGACCTTGTGCCCCACTTCCCGGGGTGCCCATGTGGCTTGGGTCCACGGCCCTGTAGCCATGGCCCGGTCCCAGCCCGGTGCCTTCCACCCTGGGCAGCAGGGGCACTGGCCCCGGCCTACCACAGCTGCCTCCGGGCCTCAGCCTGGCCTCACCGCATTCCAGGGGCTACGTGCCCCCTGCTTCTCCCGCCACTGGCCTTAACTGGCCCTTGGGCCCTCCCTCCGCCCGGGACAGGGTGGCACCCGCCACTCTCAGGACCACCCTCCCATGGCAGAATAAACCGGATCCTGTCGCAGTCTCCTGTCCCTGTGTGGGCCCATGTGTGAGTGTATAATGAGTGTCCATGCCTCTGCAAAGAGTAGGCCCACCCCCTCACCAGAGGATACTGGCAGGGGAATGAGGAAGCAGAGCACTAAGCAGGCTGGTGGGTGAGCCAGCTGTGACCACAGCATCAGCCCCCAAGAGGCCTGGCACCATTACACCAAGGAACATCTGGACTTTGTCCAGGCCATGCTCTTATCCTGTGAGCAAGATTCTGCAGGGTCAGCTGGTGGACATGCTTTCAGGGTCACCTGGCAGGCAGCACTGAGTGGACAAAGTGTAGAACTGCCCCATCCCAGGAGTTGGGCCTGGGAGACAGTGCTCCAGAGCCTTGACTGACCCTCCGCCTATGGCCCAGCTTAACTTCTTACTCCTCACAGTTTCTCTGTGGTCTAATATGGGGAAGGGCTGTGGGGCATCCAATTTCTGAGGCTCTGAGCAGGGGCCCTTTGCTCCCTCCTTTACCCTGGTCGAGAGGCAGCTTTCCTGCTAGACAAGGTAGAAGTGCCTGTTTGCCCCCCCCCCCCGCCCAGATCAGGAGCTGGGAACCACAACCTGGGCCAAAGTGGAAGAGTCCTGAGAGCAGGATGGGATAAACCAGGCCCCTGGCTGAGCGGGGGCAGAAGGCACTTTGCTGTCCAAGTGATCCATGGGTAAGAGTCATGCAAGGGTTTGGCTCAGATTGGGAAATAACTTGCCAACAGAAGCCTTCCAGTAAGCAGGTCTGGTCCCTAAAAGCTGGTCCTTTTAGGGGAGATTGCCTTACCAGTGCAAGCTCCCACAACATCCAGATCTGGGGCATTTAGGGATCAGGGGCAGATCTGAGTGACAATTGTGAGCTTAGGGGTACAAGGAAAATGCTCTTGAAGGACTGGGCAGTGCACACTCACTGCTCTTGGGAGGTAACCAGTCTTAGTCACAACTGAGGAGAGAGGGCCCCACAGCAAAGCTTGCCTGCCCGCAGGGGCCAGGGGCTGTCTCCCACACACACATTCCACAGCTTGCAGGCCCAGACACAGGCCACTGGCTCTGGGCCTCACGAGCTTCACTGTGGTGACAGGCATTGCTGGCCCATGGCACAGGCCACTGAGACTAGGGAAGAAGAGAGCATCTGTGGTCAGTGGTGGGGAACAGAACCCTGGCTTCTCATTTGTTCACTGTATGACCTTGAACCAGTCACCTAGCATCAGTTTCTCAATCTGCGAAATGGTGACAGAAGAACACAGCCCATCCATATAAAGTGCTTAGAACAGGAAGCCTTTCTATGCATAGCTTTTTTCTTTGGGTTGCAGGTTATTTACAGTCTGCCAGAGTTCCAGGTAATTCCTAGAGCAGGCAAAGCCCCACAGCTGACCCCTGAGGGGAATCAATGCCCCCCGCCCATACTGACCTCCAGGAATGGTAACCATTCACTGACTACACACCAGCAACCCAGAAGCCTGTCCCCTTCACCCTTCACTGGGAGGATGGGGCTGAAGCTGCACTGGTCTGAGAGTAGGACATGAGGATCCCCCACCCAGGAGCAACCTATTCCCCATTCTCTCTCCAGGGGGGTCAGGAGCCCTACCATAGCCCAGGTCCCCTTTCCTGTGCCTCACAGCAGGGTGTGGACAGCAGTTAGCCCAGCCACAAAAGACTGAGCTGGATTGAGTCCCCAGGGGCTATGGTTAGAGAAAAGCCACCCACTCTGGTGGAGGTAACCCCACCCCCTTCACACATTACTTGAATTAGTAGGCAGCCTCAGATCTTGGAGCTGAGACCCTGAGGGAAGGGGACCAAGAGGGGGGTGGTATCCTGTGTGCCGTAAAGGGCTTGTGGTGTCCAGGCAGAGGGAAGGTCAACAAGGCTGGCGGGAAGTGAGCAGGCAGAGACCTGGAGGGAGGGAACCCAAAGGCTGTGGAGAGGAGGACGATGGCAGGAGACCCTTGCCCTTGTGGCAGTGGTGGAGACATAGTGGCAGAGGTGTGTGCATATCTTCAAGGACTTGGGAGGTAGAATAGACTCAACTTCCAGCCTGGTCCACCACAAACCTGGACACGACCAGTGGGTGAATCTGCATATCCGAGGAGGGTGGAGATTCCACGTCACCATATCCGGAACCTCTGTGCTGGGCTGGAAGCCACAGCTAGCCTGCACTCAGCCTCAGGCAGCCTTCACCATCTAGCATGGCCTTGAGCCTAGAATCCTAACGTAATATAGCCAAAAGGGACAATGGCCTCAGAGACAGGGCAAGGGAGCAGAGGGTGAGGTGGTGGCTACTCCCGGGGCAGGGCTTGGCCAGCTTCCAGCCCTGTCATCACTGCTGTGGGGCTGAAGATGGGGGTCCTACTCCCCCTTGGGCAGAGGCCTCAAGCAGCTGTCCTCCAGCTCCAGTTTCCTTGAACCCACCTCCTGCCCCTGCCACTACTGTATGGGCATCCCCTGGATTTTTCCATGTCCTTGTGTAGGTGATGAATGCCAGTCAAAGCTTAGTACACCAAAAACAAACAAACAAACAAACAAAAACAGTCACTCCTGACAAATGGGTCTGTCTCCTTTTACCCAACAAAGAGAATTCTGTTTTTTGGGTTGTGCCCTTAGCCTTTATAGCAAACAGAATCTCAGTTGAGGATGCCAGAGTATTTTCCTTTCTTTTTACTTCCTGCAAGTTTTCAGATTCCCTGGAGAAGGGTCTTTAGTAAGGGGCACAGAATCACAGGGTCTAGAGGAGTTCCTGCCCCATCAAGATCTGGGAAGAGGACTGGACACCCCAGGGACAAGGACAGAGATGCACGCACAGTGAATAGCTGGCCTGAAAGGACAACTGGGGGGCCACAGACAACACTCAGGATCATGGGTGAACTGGACCTAGGCCAACGATGTGGGGTGAATCATGGAAAACAAGGTGCTCCCTGTTGTGTGGTCTGGTATCTCCCCTCCTTCCACACCCACCTCCCTAAGGGCAAACTCCCCTTCTCTCCTGCCCCCACTCAGTTTAGGTCAAACCCTGACCCTCTCCATCTGTTGTCACTTTTGACTCCTGGCAGGCCACGCCCACCTCCCACTTAACTCCTCCGCTGACTAGGCCTGACCTAGGAGGCTCCGCTGCTGGCAGGGTGGCCATCTCCTGACGCGACCTCATGGGATAAACTAACTCACTCCCTTGGCCCCTAAGCAGCGCTCAGATTTCTACAGCGGCCTGCCGCTCAGGCCCTGGCCGAAAAGCACTGAAAACGCTGGGGTCTTGGGCAGTTTCACCACTCTGACGGGATCGGTGCGGCTGAAGCTCTCCGGCCAGCCTGTTTATCCGCCCCTGGGTGCCCCACACAGGCTGACCGAAATCCGCAGCGTCCTCCCCACCCGCGCTGCCCAACAGCCTGACGAAGAACGCCCAGCGCCGGTTGTCTGGAAGACTGCCCCCAGGGCGGTGATGGGGGCAAGGTAAATAAACTGCCCGCGATTGTGACCTGGAGGCTGATCAGAACACGTCATGGGAAAGATGCTGCGCTTGCCAGGGCCGAGAGACGAAGGGTCCACCCTCATGGTCACCCGTTTGCGCCCCCAGGCTGTCCGCTAAAGGTCAAAGACCACCAGGGCCTCTCTCAGCACTTGCCATTGGAGGTCCGGGGACGCGGGCCTATGGGCGCAGAAAGCACCCAGGGGGCTTCCCGGGTCCATCCGTGAAGAAGGAGCCAGATTTTCCCGGCCTTGGGGACACGCAGGGAGAGCAGGGTACGAAGTGGGCAAGCTGCCCACGCCTGAGAGGTAACGGCAGCTCCCCGAGGTGGGGACACGCGCCTAGACATCCGGGGCGGCTCGTACTGATGACGTCACGTGCGCGCTCCCGGGCGGCATAGGCTCGCTCCCGCGCCTTGGTCTGTGGGTCTGGGGTGCCGTTATGCCGGTCGCGGCCACCAGTCCCCGGCCCTCGTATTTCACCGCCAGTGGCCGACCTCGCCTGCAGGCCCCCACCACTCGGCGTGCGGCCAACCCAACCACCGTCTCCACTCTCCCAAGTCTGAGGCGGACGCTGCCAGCAGCCTCTCCGGACTCGCCGGCCCGAGGGAACACCCCCCTTCCCCGAGCCCGGCCTGCTGTTGGCTGTTTCCCTGGCTTGGACCTCTCCCGCGCTCTGCCTCACCCCCGGACGGGCAGCACGCGCTGTTCCTCGTCCTCGAACACTCTTCCTCACCCCCGACCTCTACCTTGTGATTCACACTGTTCTCCGGCCCTGCCTAACCTATGTACAGGTAGAGGGACTGCTCCCCTTTTCCAGCACAAACCCCCTCACCTGGTTACCTTCCTGTGTACTCAGACCCGAGCTCGGGGGCGGGGGGCGGTGGTAGTTGCGGGGAGCAGAGCCTGGGCCTGAGCCTCACCCGTGTCCACTCCACAGAGCCTGGGCTCCGGAGATGTTTGCCAAGTGAAGGAAGGACTTTGGATTGTGTCTTTTCCTCCTCCTGCAGATTTTTACTTCAGTAACCCCAACCTCAGCCTTGAGAAAGCAGATAGGGTCGCGGGATGGGACCAAAGGGGCTCCACCAGCCTCTCCACTGCTCCCCCCCCACCCCCCCCCACCCCACCACCCCACCTCCACCCCCCGCCTTCCGGTCCTGCCTGCCTGCCTGGCCAGCTCCTTCCAGCTGTGGTTCATGTAAGGTGTAGTGGCCTTGCTACATCCCCGTGGAAGAGGAGCCCTAGGTGGTGCAGAGACACCCCTCTGAGTCTCCCACTCCAGGGGCCTGTCATTAGCAAGCCAGGAAGAGGCTTAGGGGCTGGGGGTGTCCCTACAGAAGGCAGCAGTGAGCACAGGCTGCACAACTGGACAGCAATGCCTCCTGGCTGGACCTTTACCCTCAGCCAGCCCTGTTTCCCAGATGGGAAAACCCCCGGCAGAGACAAATGACCCATCTAGGACTATGAAGGCCCCTGCCTGCACAGCCCCACTGTGCCTCAGAGAGGGAGCAAGGGCTGGAGATAAGCGGGGCGGGGGGGGGGGGCATCACATCGGTCCTGACTGAACAGAGCAGCAAATATGCCCCTTCGCGGTCCAGACCCTTAAAAGGGACTCCAAGGGAAAGATGGGTGGCCTATAAGTGGTGGCTCCTTGCCAATCTCCATTAGCATCCCCCAGCCTGTGACCTGCTTCCTGGTCATGATAGGGATGGCCTGTGCTTTACTGAGGAAGCCGAGTTCAGTGGGGAAGCTGATGCCCAGGGCTCCGAGGGGTGATCAAGACCAGAGGTGGAATTGGAGGAGGAGGAGATGGGGAGGACAGACGAGAAGAATGTCCACAAGGATGGGCAGGGACTGTGTTCCCCAATCTCCAAAAAAAAGGCTGGCAAAGGTGGAGGATGGAGCCAAGAGCCTGGCTCCTTTCATACCTAGCAGGCCAGGTCCATGCACCAGCCCTTTGGCCTGATGAAACGGGATGTGCGTGGACCAGGCTTGGTCCAGTCAGCTGGGGAAACCGAGACCAGCCTCGGGGCCACTGGGGCCAGAGGTGTCCTCCACCGCTTGCACACTCCCTGCTGACAATTGAGCAGCCAAAGCAGATTAACCCGGGTGCTAATCCCCCCTAATGGCTTCAGAATCCCCGGCGCTGAGCAGCTAAGCCGGCCTTTCTCCGCAGCCGTGGCCGGGCCCTCCCCGGCAGCTTCAGCCCAGCGACCGAGCCGATACTATCTCAGACCGGCCGGACCGCGGGTCCTGCGCTAATCCCCGGCGCTCGCTTTCTTCCCCGTCCCGCTCAAGATCGGGCGATTGGCGTTTGATTATGGCTGCTATCGAGGGCCTCTTTGTGCTATCGGCCCCAAATCCCCTAATTCCGTGATAAAGGAGGCATTAGCGCCGTTTGCTGCAGAGAAAGGCACCGGGATGAAAGAAAGCAATCAGGGGAATCCTGATGGCCTCGACTGCCGGGCCTGGGAGGGAGGCAAGAAAGGGGGTCCGGGAAGAGGAGGGGATGTAGGAGGAGGGGCTGGAGAAAGAAGGAGGGGGTGCTGCTCAAGGGGCCTGACTCCCTACCTCCATCCTGAGTCTGCCTTCTGCAGCCCTGAACTGTGCTGAGGACCTCCTCCCCACTTCCACCCTAGCTGCCATCTTTGCTGGATGCTGAGGAACCACAGGCACCCCGCCCCCTCTGGATCCATCTTTGCACTTGCTGAGACCTAGTCCCCAAACCCGCCCTGGATCTTGCTGGGTCTGCCTTGCACTCCAGTCTGACTGTCCAAAGCCAGTGATCTCTTAGGGTTCATCGGCAGATCCATTCTGTCCATGACCCTTGATGCTCCTCCAACCTCTCCCAATCCCCAGAGGCCCTGCTCCACCCAACCCCATCTGTCCCTCTCTTTTGATACTGACCAGCTTTGACCAGTCCTGGAAGCAGCCAGGTCTGCTCTTCTGAATGGGAAACAGATGGGAGGGCATCCGGTGTTGACTAGGGTTGTTGACGAAGTAGGTGCAGAGGAAGGCACCCTGAGATCTCCAGTGTTGCAGTGGACTGAGTCAGAAGGGCCCCTCTGCAAAGGCCACAATGAGCCCCAGGACGGGGCCAAGATGAGCCAGGCTGGCTGTGCCCTGGGCTTGTTGGAGGGGCTGACCAGGAGTGTGGGCAGCAGGAGAGCAGGCAGAGGCCAACAGGGTAGATGGACAGAAGGGGCAGAGTCCGGGGGCTGGAGGACCACAGAGACAAGGGGACTAATCCTCAGGATCCTCTTATCCTGCGAATTTGAACCGGAGGAACACTCTGATTGGATTTGTGTTTCCAGGATCACTGCTGTCTCTGTGGGCAGGCTCACTCCCTTGGAGGCTTGGAGGTTTGGATGGCTCTGTGGCAGGTGCGAACTTGACAAGGCACGCAGGTCAGTGGGTGGGCCACTAAACCTGAATGGACAGGTGTGCATTTATCAAGGTGAACAAGAGTCTAGGTGTGCATTTATCCAGGTGGCTAGGTAGAAAAGTGGGCCATTTACCAAGAGAGACAAGTAGATGGATGAATGTGCAGCCCTGGGAAACAAGCATCATGAAGGCCACTGGGGCTCTGTTCAGATCCCCTCTGTGGCCAACCCACCTGTCCTGTTTTTGAGTGTTGGCAGCTAATGGAGCACAGCTGCCTCCATCTTGGTGAAGGAGGCTCCCATACTCCCTCTGCTTGGGGCAGAGCTCAGCCAAGGACTGGCCCCCATTGGGTACAAAAAGCCCCTCTTTATTTTGCCTCAAGGCAGTTCAGATCTGTGAAGCCACCAGGGCTTCCATATGGGATTATAGGAAACTGACTCCAACCAAGACCACCTTCTTGCTTAGCATCCTCCATTCCTCACTTTGCTCGGTCCTGCTTCCAGGGTAATGAACCATCTTAGTCTCCAGAGATTAAAGAGTTTCCCAGAAGGTAAATTTCATTGCTCAAACCAGAATGGTTACTCACCCTATACTTCTGTTGTGTTCCCCCAGAAGAGATGTTGAGGTTCCAAACCCTGGTACCTGCAAATGTGAACTCAACTGGAAATAGGGTCTTTGTAGCTCTCATTACGATGTAAATTAAGATGAGGTCATAGTGGAATAGGGTGGGCCCTTAATCCAGTACGACTGCCATCCTGATAGCAAGTAGGAAGAGACACAGAGACAGACACACAGAGAGAGGGGAAAGCCACATGAAGACGCGCGTGCACGCGCAAACACACACACACACACGCACGCACGGAGAACATGGTGTGATGACAGACATAGAATTGAACAATGCATCTACAGGCTGAGGGGCACCAAGGATTGCCAGAAACACCAGAAGGTAAGGAAAAGGCATGGAACAGATATTCACCAGGAGGGCTAACCTTTGGACCCCTTGATTTTGGACCTCTGGGCTCTAGAACTGTGAGAATATAAATTTCTGTTGTTGTAAGCCACACAGAATATAAATTTCTGTTGTTGTAAGCCAGGAAACTGACCCTAAGGATGGCACTCTGAAATTGGATCCCTAGCCAGGTGGGTGGCAGTGAGAGACCATCACTGATGGCAAGTGGCATAGTAGCAATGTGACAGCTAAAACCATCACCTGGGAGAACCAGGATGCAAAACAAGTAGAGCAGGAAACAGTAGTGGATACACTTCTCAGGCACTTGAAAAGTGGAGGGAATGGTAATTATAAGAGCAATGGAACTAGGGCACCTGGGTGGCTCGGTGGGTTAAGCCTCTACTTTTGGTTCGGGTCATGATCTCAGGGTCCTGTGATCGAGCCCCACGTCGGGCTCTCTGCTTCCCCCCACCCTCTGCCTGCTGCTCTGCCTACTTGTGATCTCTCTGTAAGATAAATAAAATCTTTTTTTTTTTTTAAGAGCAATGGAACTAAGTGGCTGTTGCAAAGTATTATTGGTTCCTTGAAGAGAAACGTGGGAAATTCAGAGATATTAATCAACAGTGGGAGTTAGAGGCCACCTCACACATGTCAAGAGCCCCAGCAGCCTGAGGAAGATGAAGATGAGACACTGCCAAGTAGGGATCTTAACCTAGACAAGCCTCTTTGCATCGGTGTCAGGACTCTGATGGCGAAGAAGGAGGACCCTGAAACATGGAGTGAGGATATCTGGGTGGATGAGCGCTTTGAACCCCAGACTCCCCTGAATCCTCTAGGATTCTTCTGTGATAAACAGAAGTGGCCCCACCTTACACAAGAACTCTGCACACACCTCAAAAGAGGCAGGCTTCTTATCAGACAGTTTTTGCTTCTGGGCCACTCCAACCTCCCCTACAGGCCACCACACCCCAAACTAGGATCATATCTCAGTGTAGACTAACTGAAATTCTGGGCCCACTGGGAGGGCATGGGTGGTGTCCAAGGGAACTATGGGTTTGTCTGAGCAGACCCGGCAAGAACCTAAGGGCAATGGATCAAGGAAATGGAATGAAAGATGGATAAGGAAGAGCAGGTCAACATAGGGATATTCTCCTGTGACACACAAGACTCTGGCAGGAACCCTCAAGAAATTATTCTAATATGCTTTGGGGGGGGCATGGAAAAAGTCATGGTCTACAGCAAACAAAATAGAGATGCTAGAATAGCCATGGAAAGGAAGAGATCAGGAGACTCAAAAAAGGAACATATTGATTAGGATTATGATTAGAAGACAAGCTGCCAGGGAGCTCCCCCAGATTTTCAGGAGGGCCTGGAGGACACTAAGGAGTGCACTTGTGAGAAGCTGCTGCTACTCTCTGGAGGTGAGAAAGAAGATGCCATTATAGAACTGGCTTCCTAGTAGGAAAGGAGATGACAGGATCCCAGAGTAGCAGGTGCTGGGTGGTGTATTCACCACTAGGAGCGAGGTAGAAGTGATTATTCTATTGATTGACAGAGAGAGTAATAGCCAAGGAGCCCTACACTATAGGATCTATAGGGATGGCTTAAAGAATAGTATCTAGAACTTAGGTAAGCTTCAAAAGATATTTTAAATGAATGACAAGAGTTCCACTTCTGGTAAGTATGGAGTCACTACCAGAGTGACAAATTTTGCAGTTTTCATTCAGGATTAACTGGCTGCACCAAAACAAAAAATCAACACTCTTCAGAGGAACATAACAGAAACTATAGTCTTTATGATAGATCACACACAATGTCCAGGATACAACCCAAAATTACTAGACATACGGAGAAACAGGAAATAATGACCTACGCATAAGAGGAAAGGCAATCAGTGAAGATCAGCCCCAGGATGATCCTAGATTTTGGAATTAGCAAGTAGCATTTTTTAATGATTTTACTGAGACACAATTTTACTGAGGCACAAACTACTATAAACCACATACATTTAAAGTGTGTAGGTTGCTGAGTTTTGTCATATGTATACAGCCATGAAATCATCACCCCCAATAGTTTCTAGCTTTTTTTTTTAAGATTTTATTTATTTGACAGACAGAGATCACAATTAGGCAGAGAGTTAGACAGAGAGAGAGGAAGGGAAGCAGGCTCCCTGCAGAGCAGAGAGCCCAGTGTGGGGCTCGATCCCAGGACCTCGGGATCATGACCTGAGCCGAAGGCAGAGGCTTTAACCCACTGAGCTACTCAGGTGCCCCTACCTTCCCCTTTTTGGTCTTTATACATTTTATGTCTTTTTTTCCCCTTTATCCCACTGGCTAGAACTTTTTTCTTTTTAAGATTTTATTTATTTGACAGAGAGAGACAGCACAAGCAGGCAGAACACAGGCAGAAGGAGAGGGAGAATCAGGCTCCCCACTGAGGAGGGAGACTGATGTGGGGCTCCATCCCAGGCCCCTGGGATTATGATCTGAGCTGAAGGCAGACGCTTAGCCAACTGAGCCATCCAGGCACCCCAAGAACTTTTAAGACCATGTTGAGTAGAAGTGATGAGCATAGATATCCTTGCCTTATTCCTGATCTTAGGAAAAATTATCCAGTATTTTACCATAAAGTATATTAATTAATTCTAGGTTATTAATGAAGTTGTTTATACTATTTCTTTATTATCTTTTTAATGTTTGCACAACCTGCAATGATACCCCCTTTTTTGTCCCTGATACAGGGCAATTGGTTTTATTTTTTCTCTTTGAGTATAGTTTATCAATTTTGTTGATCTTTTTAAAAGACAGGTATTGGCTTTTTTTTTTAAGATTTTATGAATTTATTTTACACAGAGAGAGAGAGAGACAGGGAGAGAGGGAATACAAACAGGGAGAGTGGGAGAGGAAGAAGCAGGCTTCCCACCAAGCAGGGAGCCCAACGCATGGCTCTCTTGATCCTGGACTCTAGGATCATGACCTGAGCTAAAGGCAGACGCTTAACAACTGAGCTACCCAGGCACCCCGACAGGTATTGGCTTTTAATTTTCTATATTGTTTCCTTATTTTATATATTATTAGCTACTGCTTTTTATTATTTTCTCCTTTCTACTTTATTTTTAATCTTAAAATAATAACCTTTAAAAAAAGATTTTATTTATTTATTTGACAGATGGAGATCACATGTAGAAAGAGAGGCAGGCAGAGGGGGGTGGGGGAAGCATGTTCCCAGCTAAGCAGAGAGGCTTGATCCCAGGACCCTGAGATCATCACCTGAGCTGAAGGCAGAGGTCACTGAGCCACCCAGGTGCCCCTTTTTAATCTTCTTTTACTGGCACTTAACACAGAACTTTATGTCATTGGTTTTATATCTCCTTTTCTAAAGCTTTTCAACAGCTCCTATTAAAGCTGTTTTTCCCCCAAAGCTAATGTCCCCCTAAACATTACTTCACTTGCATATTGCAAATTTTGATATATTGTACTTTATCACAAAATTTGAAATATCTCCTTATTTTTCTGTTTCTTTTTTGACATGAATTACTTAAATATATATTGTTTAGTGTCCAAATATCTGGAGCTTTTCTACATATTTTTGGTTTTCTTATCTCTTTCCAACTTAATCCCATTGTTGGGCAGACTATATACTCTGTAAGATTTCAAACTTTTGGAATTTATTGAGACTTGTTTTGTGGCCCGTATATGATCTATCTTCATGACTGTACCACATGTACTTGGAAAGAATGTGTTCTTCCATTGTTGGGTGGAATGTTCTGTCAATGTCAGTTAGGTCAAGGTGGTTAGTGGTGGTGGTCAGATCATGAATGACCTTACTAATTTATTCTACTTGTTCTATTAACTAATGTAAGAGAGATGTTAGAACTCTAACGCTGCTTATCAATTTGTCTATTTATCCCATGAATTCCATTACTTCTGGCTTAATGTTTTGTGAAAATCAATTAGACACATAGACATTTAGGATTGCATATCCACCTGATTAAAAACGCTTTTTGTTTCTCATAATAGTCTTTGTTTGTTTGTTTTTAAGATTTTATTTATTTATTTGACAGAGAAAGACACAGTGAGAGAGGGAACACAAGAAGGGAGAGTGGAAGAGGGAGAAGCAAGCTCCCCACTGAGCAGGAAGCTTGATGTGGGACTCCATTATGATAGCAGGACTCTGCTATCATAACGTGAGCTGAAGGCAGACACTTAACGAGTGAGCCACCCAGGCACCCCTCATTACAGTCTTTGTCTTGAAGTGTAATTTTTCTTATGTGAACATAGTTGCTCCAGCTCTCCTAGGTTTACTGTTTCTATGGTATATCTTTTTCCCCATGATTTTACTTTTAGTCCATCAGTGTCTACATTTGAAGTACATTTCTTGTAAGCAGCATGTAGTTAAGTCCTGGCTGCTTTTAAAAACTTTGGTTTAAGTAGGCTCTGTGCCCAGCATGAAGCACAACTCAGGGCCCAAACTCACAATGTTGAGGGACGCCTTGGTGGCTCAGTCAGTTGAGCGTCTGCCTTTGGCTCAGGTCATGATCCCAGAGTCCTGGGATTGAGCCTCACATCACATTGGCGGTCTCCCTGCTCAATGGGAGTCTGCTTCTCCCTCTTCCCTTGTCCCTCCCCAAGTTGTGCTGTCTCTCACTATCTCTCTCTGAAATAAATAAATAAATAAAATCTTAAAAAAAAAAAAGAAAAACATAAACCTCACAACACTGAGATCAAAAAATGAAACAAAAACCTCACAACACTAAGATCAAGACCCAAGCTGAGATCAAGTGTTGGATGCTTAATTGACTGAGCCACCCAGGCACCCTTTAAAATTTATTTATTATAATTATTTTTTCTTTCAGAGAGAGTGGGAGAGGGAGTGTGTGATCATGCATTAGTAGGGGGGAGAGGGGAAAGAGAGTGAAATAATCTCAAGCAAACTCCCTGTTGAGCTTGGAGCCCAACGTGGGGCTCTATTTCACAACCCTGAGGTCATGACCTGAGCTGAAACCAAGAGTCAGGCACTCAACAGGAGCCCCACCCTTTAAATTATTTCTCAAGTTTTTTTTTAAAGTAATCTCTAAACACAACAGGGGCTCAAACTTACAACCCAGAGATCAAGGCTCACAGTCTCCTCCACCTGAGCCAGCCATGCACCCCTAAGTCTTGATTTTTTTTAAAAATTCAGTCTGAGTCTGACAATGTCTTCCTTTTAGTTGGAGTGTTTGTTTTCCTTAAATTTAATGTAATTATTAATGTAGTTAAATCTAAGTCTGTTGTTTTGCTGTTTGTTTTCTGTTTGCTCCACCTATATTTAGTCCTGTATTCTTCCTTTCCTGTCTTCTCTTGACTCACTTTAACACTTTAACTTTTTTAGAAGTCCATTTTAATTTTTTATTAGCTTTTTAGCTATACCACTTTGCCCTTTTTACTGGTAGCTATAGGAATTACAATATATCATCTTAACTTTTTGCAGTCTAATTACAGTTAATATTGTACTACTTCATGTAAAATGTAAGAACATTGAAAAACTGTTTGGTTCTATTTGCTGCCTCATCCTTTGTCTTTTTGAGATGGTGATTATATGTTATAAATACAAAGATGATAATTTATAGTATTTGTTTTATAGCCATCCATTTTTTATACTTTTTTTTAAAGATTTTATTTATTTGACAGACAGAGATCACAAGTAAGCAGAGAGGCAGGCAGAGAGATGGGGGGAAGATGCTCAGCAGAGAGCCTGATGTGGGGCTCAATTTCAGGACCCTGAAACCATGACCTAGGCCGAAGGCAGAGGCTCAACCCACTGAACTACCCAGGCGCCCCTATAGCCATCCACTGTTTAAAAGATTTTATTTATTTATTTATTTGATAGAGTGTGTGCATGAGCTGGGGGAGGGGCAGAGGGAAAGGAAGAAGCAGACTGCACATTGAGCGTCAAGCCCAATGCAGAGCTCGATCCCAGGACCCCAAGATCATGACCCAAGCCAAAGTCAGACCCTTAATTGACTGAGCCACCCAGGTGCTTTTAGTCATCTATTTTTTTAAAGATAAGAAGAAAAAAGATAGTCTTTTATAGTTACCCACATTTTTAGAATTTCTGATGTTCTCCTTTTCTTCATGGAGATCTGAGTTTCCAGCTCGTGTAATTTCCCTTCAGCCTAAAGAACTTCCTTTATATTTCTTGCAGTGCAGGTCTGTGAGTAACAAATCACCTCAGTGTTTGTTTTCTTTACTTCACCCTCACGCTTGAAGAATATTTTCTGCTGGACATAGAATTCTGGATGTGTGAGACCCTTCTCTACACCCAGCACATTAAAGATGCTATTCCATTTTTGTCTTTAAATTATCTTTTTTAAGATTTTATTTATTTATTTGAGAGAGACAGTGAGTGAGAGAGAGCAAGAGCAAGCACAGGACAGAGAGAGAGGAAGAAGCAGACTCCTTGCTGAGCAAGGAGCCTGATGTGGGGCTCAATCCCAGAGCCCTGAGATCACGACCTCAGCCAAAGGGAAACACTTAAACAACTGAGCCACCCAGGTGCCCCTCAATAATTTTTCTTAAGATTTATTTATTTATTTACTTGAGAGAGAGAGAGAGAGAGAGCACATGTGCAAGGTGAGGTGGGGAGCAGAGGGACAGAATCTTCAAGCAGACTTTCTGCTCAATACCTTATAAGATCATGATCAGAGTTGAAACCAAGAATCCTCCCCAACCAACTGAGCCACCCAGGCACCCCTGACTTTCGATCATTTTTGATGAAAACTCAGCTAACAGTTGTATCCTTTCCCTTTGTATAATGTGTGATGTTTCCCTGGTTATTTTTAGTATTTATTCTTTATTTTCAGCTTTCAGTTGACTAGGATGTGTCTAGCCATTGTTTTCTGTTTTTACATTGTTTAGGTGATGCCAATCTTAATGAATCTGTCAATGCATATCTTTCATTAAATTTTTTTAAAAGGCTTTGGGGCACCTGGGTGGTTCAGTCGGTTAAGCATCTGCCCTTGGCTCAGGTCATGATTCCAGGGTCCTG
The DNA here is from genome assembly GCF_011764305.1 of Mustela putorius furo. Taxonomy (NCBI): domain Eukaryota; kingdom Metazoa; phylum Chordata; class Mammalia; order Carnivora; family Mustelidae; genus Mustela; species Mustela putorius. The sequence continues at coordinate 4,006,488 of NW_025422010.1, read as the reverse complement.
AGATTCAGCCCTGCATCAGGCTCCCTGCTCAGGGGGAGTCTGATTCTCCCTCTTCCTCTGCCTACTTGTGCTCTCTCTGTCAAATAAACAAATAAAACCTTTAAAAAAAATTTAAGACTAAATCATTATCTCTTCAAATATTTTTCTCTTCCCTGTGGTAGGAAGAATAATTATCCTTTTGGTAGGAAGAACAATGATCCTCTCAAAGATGTCTACATCCTTAATCCCCAGAACCTATAAATATGGTTTTTTTACATGGCAGCTGTGACTAGGTTTAGAACCTTGAGATAAGGAGATTCTCCTGGAGTATTCCAGGGAGTCCAGTGTAATTCCAAGAGCCCTTAAAGGTTAAAGAGGGGACAGAAGAAGTAAGAGTGATGCAATTGTGAGAAAGAAGAGACCTAGTATTGCTGTCTTGGAAAATGAGGAATGACATGTGAGCCAAAGCAACCTGTAAAAGCTGGAAAAGGCAAAGGAATGGATTTTCTTTCAGAAAGAAATGGTGCCCAGCTGATACCTTGCTTTTAGCCACATGATGGCCTATGTCAAACTTCTAACCTACAAAACTGGAAGTCAATATATTTGTATTATTTTAAATCATCAAGTTTGTGACAACTTGTTACAACTGTGATAGCAAACTAATACATGCCTCCATTCTCCCTCTAATTTTTCTGGGATTCCAGTAACACATATGCTAGGTCTTACAAACTACTGCAGGGTCTCTCAGATTCCTGAGATTTTGTTCATTTATTTAATCAACCATTTTTATCTCCATTGTCCAGGTTGGATAACTTACATTGGTCTATCTTGATTTCATTGACTTTTCTGTCACCTGTCTTCTACTGTTAAAGCCCGTCTCATAAATTTTTTATTTTTAATACTGTATTTTTCAATTCTAGAATTTCCACTTGGTTTTTTTTTAAGTTTCTTTTTCTCTGCTGAGACTTCCCATCTTATTTATTATGAGCATATTTTCTTTTATATTCTTGAACATAGTTCTAATAGTTGCTTCAAAATCTTTGCTGCGTCTCTGAAAAACCTGCTATCATAAGACTTAATGCTTAAACACTGTGCTATTTCCTTCTAAGATTGGGAACAAGGTAAAGAAGTTTGACTTCACCATTTTTATTCAACATTGTACTGGAGGTCTAGATAATTCTATAAGGAATGGAAGTTATAATATTGTAAAATAAGCAAAATTAGACATGGTATTTTAGATGGTATAATCATTTATATAGAGAACCTCTATGTATCTACAAAAGCAAATTATAGAGGTCTATAAGTTAATGCATGAAATCAGCAAGGTTGGATTAAGTCTCTTTCCAATATATGTAGAAGTCCTAATACCCAGTACTTCAAAATGTGACTTTATTTTGGAAATAAGTTCACTACATTTGTAATTAGTTAGGATGAGGTCTTACCAGAGTAGGATGGACCTCTAATCCAGCAAGACTGGTGTCTTCATAAGAATACATCCATGTGTGGGCACCTGGGTGGCTCAGTTGGTTAAGCAACTGCCTTCGGCTCAGGCCATGATCCCAGAATCCTGGGGTTGAGTCCACATGGGGCTCCCAGCTCCACATGGAGTCTACTTCTCCCTCTGACCTTCTCCCTTCTCATACTTTCTCTCATTCTCTCTCTCTCAGATGGATAAATAAATTTAAAAATAAATCCATGTGAAAACAGACACATGGGAAGAATGCAATGTGACAACAAAAGCAAAGATTGGAGCTATGTAGCTAGAAGCCAAGGACTGCCAATTACTGCCAGCAAAGCTCCAGAAGCTATGAAGAGGTAAGGAAAGAATTCTCTTCAGGCTTCAGAGAAAGCCTAGCCCTGTTAACACCCCTTTTTCAGACTTCTAGCTCCCAGAAATGTGAGACAATAAATTTCTGTTGTTTTACATAATGCAGTTTGTGGTATTTAGTTACAGCAGCTCTAGCAAACTAATACAGTCATGATATGTGATTAATACACAAACATGAACGATATTTCCATATAGTAGTAACAAATAATTGAAAACTTAAAAACAATTCCATTTGCAATAGCATCAAGAAACGTAAAATATTTAGAAATTAATCTAACAACAAACCTCTAAGACATCTACATTGCAACCTACAAATATTGCTGCACGAACTCAAAGGAGATCTAAATAAATGGAGTGCAAGATACCAAGTTCACAGATTTGGAGGGTCAATTTCTTTAAGGTAGCAGTTCTCCCAAAATTAATCTATGGTTTCCGTCCAATTCTCAACACAATCCTGGTCTGCTTTTCCTGAAGAAATGAACAAGGCAACTCTAATATTTTATAGGAATACAAAGGACCTGAAATAGCAGGTCCAAAACAATCTTGAAAAGGAATAACAAGTTTAGAGAACCTATGGAGGTTTCTCAGAACTTTCCGTGAAGCTACAGCAATCCACTATGCTACTGGTCAATAAGTAGATCAGTGGGATAGAACAGAGAGCCGAGAAAGAGACCCACCAGCGATTCACTCCTAAACAAGGCGCCAGTGAAATGTAACAGGGAAGGGACAGTTATTTCAATAAGTGGTGCTGTAACAACAAAATATCTCTATAGAAAACAAAAAATTAGCTTCAACTCCTGCCTCAGACCATACACGAAAATTAATTTGAGAGCTATTGTGGATCTAAACACAAAATAAAAAATTATAACATTTTAGAAGAAACTGGAAAATATCTTCACAGCAAAGGCATACTAGTCAGTGATAAGAAGAAAACATTTCTGATTCACACATATAGTGTAAGCCCTAAAGGCTGGATTTCTTTTTTTTGTCGTCCAAGTGCCTGGTGTAAGCTCTGATCAAGGGGGCATCTCCTTCAGAGATGGTTATCTCCAATAAACACATTATCAGCCATACAACTAGGTTAAGAACCAGGCCACCTCCCTCCAGGAAGGCTCCTTTGTTTTAGAGATCTTGGTTGATTTTGATAAATGACCGTTGCACCTTTTGTCTTTTTCTCTTGCCATGCTTTATATTCCTGCTCTTAGATTTTAAATTCACCAATAAAGGGGTGCCTGGGTGGCTCAGTGGGTTAAGCCTCTGCCTTCGGCTCTGGTTGTGATCTCAGGGTCCAGGGATCGAGTCCCACATTGGGCTCTCTGCTGTGCAGGGAGTCCGCTTTCTCCTCTCTCTCTCTCTGCCTGCCTCTCTGCCTACTTTTGATCTCTGTCTGTCAAATAAATAAATAAAATCTTTTTAAAAAATAAATGCAACAATAAAGGTTGAGCTCCTGAGGACATCTGGGTGGCTCAGCTGGTTAAGCACCTGCCTTCAGCTCAGGTCAGGATCTTGGGATAGAGTCCTGCATCATTGGGCTCCCTGCTCAGCAGGGAGTCAGCTTCTCCCTCTCCTTCTGCTTCTCCTCCCTCTCATGAGATCTCTCTCTTGCTATCTGTCTCAAATAAATGAATAAAATCTTTTTTTTTTAATGCCTGAGGCCCTGAAACCTAAGGCTTCCACCCTTAACCCCAGTAAAAGTAAAACCCCAGGTCTGTGCTCTCTCTCTCTCTCTACCTATGACCTTGCTGTGTTGCCCCGGGTGTGCTGTGTAAATTTCAGGTCCTGTAAGTAATACATTTTTATTTTTCAAAGCTTCCTGATGTTTACTGCTGAAAAGTGTCTTATGATCACAATAAAAACCATAAAAGGCTGGGTGCCTGGGGGGCTCAGTCAGTTGGGCAACTGCCTTTGGCTCAGATCATGGTCCTGGAGTCCCAGGATTGAGTCCTGTGTCTGACTCCCTGCTTGGTGGGGTGTCTGCTTTGCCCACTGACACTCCCCATTCTCATGCTCTCTTTCAAATACTAAATAAAATCTAAAAAAAAAAAAAAAAAAGGAACCATAAGGGCTAGTTCAACTACAACATTCATTATTGATAGACTAACACTGGCACAAAACAACACAATGAAATTGAGGAATTCTTTTTGGAAGATTTTTACATATTTGTCAGAGAGAGAGAGAGAGTGAGTGCACAAGCAGAGGGAGCAGCAGGCAGGGAGCCTGATGTGGGACTTGATCCCAGGACCCTGGGATCATGATCTGAGCTGAAGGGAGATGCTTAACTGACTGAGCCACCCAGACATCTAGAGATGGATGAATCTTAAGAATATCCTGAATTCTTCTGAGATGATCTCTGAAAATGGTTCACTATTCACTTGACCCAGAAAACTCTACAAAATCATGCAAATCAAGAGGTTCAAGTCTTCGTGTTCACTTAAAGAACAAACTGCCCAGGCCATCAGGGGTAAGCATATCTGAAAAAACACCCAGTATCTGAAGGATGTCACTTTGCAGAAGCAACGTGGGCCATTCCGTGGCTCCAATGGTGCAGCGCATAGGCATGCCCAGTGGGGCTGGCCATAGCGTCAGGGCCCAAGGAGAGTGCTGGATTTCTCCTGCACATGCTTAAAAAGGCAGAAAGTAATGCTGAATCTAAGGGTTTAGACGTAATTTGGGGGTCATTGAACACATGCAGATGAGCAAAGCCCCCAAGATGTGGTGAGAACTCACAGGGCTCATGGTCAGATTAAACCCATCTGTGTGCTCTCCCTTCCACACTCAGACGCTCCTTACTGCAAAAGACCAGACTTTTTTTAAACCAAAGGAGTTTGCACAGAAGAAAAAGATATCTCAGAAGAAACAGAATCACGGCCCAGGGGTAAATTCTGCATAAAATAAATGCAAATAAAAGTAAACAAATATAGGGCGCCTGGGTGGCTCAGTTGGTTCTGCGTCAGCCTTTGGCTCAGTTCATATCCCGGGGTCCTGGAATGGAGCCCCGCATCGTGCTTCCTGCTCAGTGGTGAGTCTGTTTCTCCCTCTCCCTCTCCCCTCAACTCGTGTTCTCACTCACTCTGTGCTCTGTCTCTCTCTCCCCCTTAAATAAATAAATAGTTTTTTAAAAAGTAAACAAATATATATTATGCTGAACAAAAGAAGCCTTGTACAAGAGTAGGTCATACGGTAGGAGTTCATTTCAGTGAACTCTCAGAGCAGGCAAAATTAATCTGTTTCAAAAAACAGAGCAGTGTTTTCCTCTTGAGGATGGTGATTATCTGACAAGGAACATGAGGAAACTTTCCAGGGTGATGGGAATATCCTATATCTTGATAAAGGTTTGAATAGTACAGCTGTTTTTAAAAAAAAACAAAACTCACAAAATGGCACATTCAAGGTTTGTATAATTCTCTACATGTAAATGTTAACCTTTAATTTGTAAATATTGTAAATATTGAGTTAATGATATGCATGCTGAAGATTTTCGATGTGAAGTGTACTGATGTCTCTGACTTGTTTTGGAATGCATAAAAAATCAGATGGACTAATGGAGATAGGTGATAAAGCAAAATGCTAATCAAAGAATTTAGGTAGTAGGGCGCTGGGGTGGCTCAGTCATTAAGTGTCTGCCTTCAGCCCAGGTTATGATCACAGGGTTTTGGGATGGAGTCCCACGTCTGGCTCTCTGCTCCACGAGAAGCCTGCTTCTCCCTCTCCTACTCTCCCTGTGTGTATTCTCTCTCTCACATTCTCTCTCTCTGTCAAACAAATAAAATAAAATATTTTTTTAAAAAAAGAATCTAGGGGTGCCTGCATGGCTCAGTGTGTTAAAGCCTCTGCCTTCGGCTTGGGTCACGATCCCCCGCATCAGGCTCTGTTTCACGGGGAGCCTGCTTCCTCTTCTCTCTCACTGCCTGCCTCTGCCTACTTGTGATCTCTTCTGTCAAATAAATAAATAATAAATAAAATCTTTAAAAAAAGAAAAGAATCTAGGTAGTGAGGGTATGGATGTTCACTGTACTGACCTTTCAAATTTTCTGAATGTTTGAATCTTTTCATAATGAAATGTTGGGTAAAAGAATAATAACAACAACAAAAACAAAACAACCTAATTCCAACATGAACACAGGGAGAACCTGGGTAGCTCAGTCAGCTAAAGGTCTACCTTCGGCTCAGGTCATGATCCTGGGGTCCTGGGATCATGCCCCACATCTGGTTCCTGCTCTGGGGGAGCCTACTTCTCTCACTCCCTCTGCAGCTCCCCCTGCTTGTGTTCCCTCGCTCTCTTGCTCTCTCTCAAACAAAGAAATAAAATCTTAAAAAAAAAAAAAAGAAAAGAACAAGACTTGAATTGACATTTCTCCAAAGGAGACATACAAATGGCCAAAAAGCACTTGAAAAGACATTCAGCATCATTAATCACTAGGGAAATGCAATTCAGAACCACAGGATACCACTCCATCATGATGACTATAAATTTTAAAAACAGAAAATAACAAAGGTTGGCAAAGATGTAGAGAAATTGGACCCCTTGTGCTTTGCTGGTGGGGTGTAAGATGGGGCTGCTATTGTGAAAAAACAATTTAGTGGTCTCTTGGAAAGCTAAACGGAATTACCGTATGACTCAGCAATTCCACTTCTAGTTATTTACCCAAAAGAATTGAAGGTGGGAACTCAAGTAGATACTTGTATACCCACCGTCACAGCAACAATATTTAAAATAGTCAAGGTGGGGGCGCCTGGGTGGCTCAGTGGGTTAAGCCTGTGCCTTCGGCTCAGGTCATGATCTCAAGGTCCTGGGATCGAGCCCCACATGGGGCTCTCTGCTCAGCAGGGAGCCTACTTCCCCCTCTCTCTCGGCCTGCCTCTCTGCCTACTTGTGATCTCTCTCTATCTCTCTCTGTCAAATAAATAAATAAAATATTTTAAAATAAAATAGTCAAGGTGGAAGCAACCCGCATATCAACCTACAGATGAATGGATTTTAAAATGTGGTATATCCATTCAATGGAACTCAGCTAACCAACGAACTCTCAATTGGCAGCACCAGGAGTAGGAGGGAAGGGGGAGTTATTGTTTGATGAGTGTAAGTTTCTGTTTGGGCTGATGGAAAGAGCCAGAAATGACAGTGATGATGGTTACACAAAATTATGAATATACTTAATGTCACAGAATTGTGCACTTGAAAATGATTACAATGATCAATTCTATGCTATGGACATTTTACCACGTTAAAAAAATAAAAACAAAAACAATAAAAGAACAGGGGCGCCTGGGTGGCTCAGTGGGTTAAAGCCTCTGCCTTCGGCTTAGGTCATGATCCCAGGGTCCTGGGATCGAGCCCCGCGTCGGGCTCTCTGCTCAGCAGGGAGCCTGCTTCCCTTCCTCTCTCTGCCTGTCTCTCTTGTCTACTTGCGGTCTCTGTCTGTCAAATAAATAAATAAAATCTTTAAAAAAACAACAACAACAATAAAAGAACAAAAGGCGGAGATCACTGAACCCAAGGGACTGTCACAATCTATCGCCCAATTTCCAGCCAGTTCTCAGGCCTGGACCTCATCTACTGAAGTCTCCTTCACGTGGGGAAGGATCCAGCAACACCATGAACAACGTACATAGGAGTGATGTCCTAACCCTTCCGTGAAAGGACCTGTGTCCATTTACTCAAGCGGTTGCATTCTGGAGAAAGGGAAAACCCAGGTCACTTTATAACGAGCTCCACACTGAAACTGGGAACCCAAAATACCATCACAGCCTCCCTGTTAGAGCTGGGTGTTGAGGATTTGGGTTACAAATGGCCAGGTTCCTAACCTACCTACCGGTTATGTCTCCAGTTTTGGGTTTTTTTAAGATTTAGTTAATTAATTTATTTGAGAGTGAGAGAGAGACAGAACACAATCAGGGGGAAGAGAGGGAGAGGCAGACTTCTCACTGTGCGGAGAGCCCAATGACTCCATGCGGGGCTAGATCCCAGGACCCTGAGATCAGGACCTGAGCCGAAGGCAGACGCTTAACCAACTGAGCCACCCAGGCGCCCTGACTTCTCCAGTTTTTGAATGTATAATTGTAATACATATGTTTAGCATGTCACAGAACTTCCCCCAGTGGTTCTGACCTTTAGAATAAGACCTATTTTGTGAGAGAGAGCTCCTGAACTTGCCCCCTTCAAAAAGGAAAAAAAAAAAAAATAGTGCTGCTTTACAGGAAGAACAGCAGAGGTCAATGTCATGGCTAATGACTTAAAGGATGCAGGGTGCTGATTCATAGTAAAACCCAATTTAATTCATTAGTCTGACCCCCCACAAAAACCAGATGGACCAGAAGCACCCCTTCATGATAAAACAGAAAGAGAGAGAGAGAGAGAGAGAGAGAGAGAGAGATAGGAAAGAGGGAGGGAGAGAAGGGAGAAAGAAAAGTGATTTTTCTTGGGGCACCTGAGTGGCTCAGTCGGTTAAGTGCCAGCAATTGATTTCAGTTCGGGCCATGATCTCCGGGTTCTGGGATGGATCCCCACTATGTGTGGGGTTCCGTCCACCTCATTCTGCTTGAGACTCTCTCTCTCTCTCTCGCTCCTTCTGCTTCTCCTGCCCCTCTCTAAAGTAAATAAATCTTCCTTAAAAATTGAACTTTCTCTGGGGCACGTGGGTGGCTCGGTCATTTAAGCATCTGACTCCTGATTTTTGGCTCAGGTCATGATCCAGGGTCATGAGATCCAGTTCCATGCCTGGCTCCCTGCTGGCCATGGAGCCTGTTCAGGATCCTCTCTCTCTTTCTCTCCCTCCCCCCCTCAAAAAATCAATTGTATTTTTATAGTCCTGCAGTGAGCAATTGGAAAATGAAATTAAGACAATTATTCCATAATGCCAAAAAGAATAAAATACTTAGGAAAATTAACAAAGAAGTGAAAAATGGATACTCTGAAAATTATAAAACATTGTGGAAATAAGTTAAAGAAGATCTAAATAAATCAAGACGTCCAATGTCTGTGGATCGGAAGGATTAATGTTAAGATAGTAATAATCCCCAAATTGTAGATTCAGCTTCAACACCATCCTTGTCAAAATTCTACCTGGTCTGTTTGCCAAAACTGATAAAGCTCGTTCTAAAATTCACATGGAAATTCATGGGAACCAGAATAACCAAACCAATGTTGAGAAAGAACAAAGTTAGAGAGCGCACACTCCCCGAACTCAAAACTGACTGCAAAGCTATAGTTCTCAAGACTGTAGAATATTGCCATAGGATAGACATGTAGATGAATGGGGCAGAATTCAGAATTCAGGAATAAGTCCTCACATTTATAGTCAATTTATTTTCAACCGGGGGGCAAAACAATGTAATGGACAAAAGAATAAGCTTTTCAACAAATGATTCTGGGACGACGAGGTATCCACATGGAAAAGAATGAACTTAATTAACCTTTACCTCCCACCATCCATATATGAGAAGTCACTCGAGGGGGGGCTGGCTGGCTCAGTTGGAAGAGCCTCTTGATCTCAGGGTCATGAGTTCAAGCTCCACATTGGGGATAAAGATTACTTAAAAGGGGGCACCTGGGCGGCGCAGTAGTTAAGTGTCTGCCTTCAGCTCAGGTCATGATCCCAGGGTCCTGGGATCGAGCCTCACATCAGGCTCACTGCTCAGCCAGGAGCCTGCTTCTCCTTCTGCTGTTCCCTCTGCTTGTGTTCCCTCTCTCACTGTGTCTCACTCTGTCAAATAAATAAATAAAATCTTAAAAGAAAAAAAATTGGACTTATTCAAATTTTAAATTTTTTTGCTTCAAAGAACACCATCAAGAAAATGGAAAACTACCTATAGAATGGGAGATTTTGCACATTGTGTGTCTGATAAGGACTCATATCTTAAATATATGAAGAATGCTTACAACCCAATAATGAAAAGATAAACGAAGTTTCTAGGACTCCAGTGGTCTGATCCTAGATGTTCCCTGCTAGAACATTCCCTCAAAGTAAAAGACAAGTAATTGTGCCCTGCCCCTCCTACTACTAAGAAAGAATACACTGCAGGACTCTTCTTTGGGTCTTGGAGGCCATGTCTTTGCACTTGGGAATACCGCCATGAGCAGTCTATTGGCTGATATTGAGCATGACAACTGTATGTAGAACCCAGAATAGAAAGGGGTCTGCAGCAGGTCTAGGCTTTGGTACAAGCAGCTCTGCTCCTGGCCTTGTGATCTGGCAGAGCCCATGGAAAATGCCAGGGCACAGAAAGATTTCGAGTGGGGGCTCTGGTAGGTTCCAGTGGGAGAGCTGCCCTAGGACTCTCAGTGTTCTAGAACGAGGCCAATGCTACACACCATTCACAAAACAGCTCCTGGCATGTTACTGGGCCCCAGCAAGAACTGAGCATCTGACCCTGAGCTATTCAGTGATCACGTGGCCAGAATGACTCATCAGAGCGGGACCTGGTCAGAGCCACGAAGAAGACTTACGGTAACGGTAACATCCTACAATGCATGTGGGATTGCCAGGATCAGCTCTGAGCCAATCTAGACCCAGGCAGGCTGACTAAGGAAGTGACTGCCACCCGCAGGTGGCCTCACTCACTGCACTGTGGGTGGCCCTGAATGCCAGCAGTGAGGGGAAAGCCCTCTAAGGGGTGAAGTTCCTACAGAGCACTGCGTCACCCATGTTATATGGAGGGAAAAGTGCCCGGGGAAAAGAAGACGTGCACCCCTGTCTGCCATCGCAAACAGTTGAGCGAGGGGCCTCCGGACACAGCAAGAGTAGAAGTTTAGAGACAAGGAAGTCAGGAGAGGATGCACCTAGAGATCCAGTGTGACATGAGGGACCCAGGGGTCCTGGTGGGACACTCTGCTCCCCAATACTCCCAGTGTCCTCATTCTTGCAACTTTAGGTTCTGGGTCTCAGAGGGGGGTAATTTCACCAGGAGCACAGTAAGAATGGCACAAGATATAAGCCAGGACATCTGCCCGGTCACTCTGAGCTCTTTATGCCACCAAGCAAAGGGGTATCCCTACAGGCAGGGGTACCGGATCCAGATCCTGGGAACAAGGGTGTTTGCTATTCGCACCCACTGGATGTCCTGTGGTGCTCCCTTGCCCAGATGTCACTGTGAATGGCCCATGACAGCCAGCACAGACTGAGGAGGGGATGGGACCCAGGGGCTCATGTCCCCAGGGAGGAGCATCTGGGCCAGCCCATCAGGGCCAACCCATCAGGCAAGGCACCCAGACCTTCAGAAGTGTTAGGAGTGGGGGATTTAGAAAAGGCTGGGGAAGAAGGAGCAGACGGTGCCTGGTTACCGGCCCGGGACCAACTTAAGCAACAGGGGCCACAGTCCATCCCACTAGCTTTCCTTTCCCATGTACGTCCAGAAATTGTGCCCAACCAGAATCTGGAGGATCTGAAAGCAATGGACTTAATGTGGGACTGAGTGTGGCAGGGGTGGAGTAAGCGTCCCTGGGGTGAGCTGGTGATTTGCCACTGACCATTTATCTGGAGCCTGGACTGGATGGGAGCCACCTCCACAAGAGAGGCTATGCCCCCTGACCTCACTGAAGGTGGCCCTGACGCCCCCCCCCCCCCGGGCTGGAGAAGAGACAGCATCCCCCTTAGCATTTCTTCCTCCTCTCCCCTTCCCTCAGGGACTCCCCCCCAAAACCCCCTCTTTCTCCTCCCCCACCCCAACCAGTGATCTGTTCCCCAGATCGGTTGCCATTTTCAAAGTGTCACATACATGGCCTCAACACAGTACGGAGTCTTCTGAGACCGATTTCTTTCACTCAGTCCAATCTTCTGAGTTGCTCTGAGCTCCTGCGTATGTCTTTGGCGCCCTGGGCTCTCCCTTGGGGGGTGGACCATGGCGTGTTGGTCTACTCAACAGCTGATGGCCATCCGGGTCGCTTCCAAGCTTTGGTGATGATTAGGAGAACTTCTCTAAACATGCAGGGGCAGCATTTTGTGAGAACAGAAGTTTTCATTTCTCTAGGGCAGCTCCCAGGAACGGAACCAGTCATCCATGCAGCAGATGTTATAGTTAACTTGTCAGCTGGCTTCTAGGTATGAACGTCTCCTTCTTTCAGAGCGTCTTTCCCCTCTCTTCACTGTCGGTAGCCGAAGGCTGGCAGGCAGCTGCTTCTGTGGCCCCGCAGGGCATCTCCTCAGCTGGACCATCTTCCTCACAGGAGACATATTCTATCTCCCGTCTTGCTACAGATGACAGTGTCGCCATGTTTCTCGCCGCTCTGCACCAAGGCTCTCCTGTCTCCATCTTCAAGGAAGACTTTTCTCATTTCTCTCTAAGACCCCACTGGCAGTCTCAGTAGAGTCCTTCCAGCTCGCACTCGCTGTTGGGTCCCAAAGCCAAAGCCACTTGACTTAGGGCTCATACCGGCAACATCCCATTCCGCTACCCAAACCCATCTATTGTCTAGAGCTACATAACGAACCCCCCTCAAACGTAGTGCAATGATCACCTACACAATCACCTCTATTGTTACCTCTCACAGGTGCCAGTCTGGTCTGTCCTGTGGTCACAGTTGATGACAGCTGGGACAGAAGCCACCCAAAGACATCCTTGCTCAACCTGCTGCCTGTTGGCTGGACCTTCAGCTGGAGCTTCAGGCTGGGACACCACTGCACATGCCTCTTCCTGTGGGTGCTGGTGGGTCCTCGCAGTGTGCTGGTTGGTTCGAAGAGCAAACATCTCAAGATGAAAGAGAGAGGAGCTGTATCTCCAAACTGTCTGAGCTGGCTCCAAACATCAGTGTCACTTGGGACGCCCAGGTGGCTCAGTTGGTTGGGTGTCCAACTCTTGATTTTGGCTCAGGTCATGAGCTCAGCATTGTGAGATGGAGCCCAGCCTCCCGATCTGTGCTCTGTGGGGAGTCTGCTTGAGATTCTCTCTCTCCCTCTCCCTCTGACCCCCCCCCTCCCCTGCCCATGCTCTCTCTCAAAGAATAAATTTTATAAAATCAGGGTCACTTCTTCTCCATTCTGGAGGTGAGAAGCAAGTCATCAGGACAGGCCATGTTCAAGGGGAAGGGAATTGGATGCCACCTCTCAGAGGGCAAGGGGTCAAGGAATTCCCTGACATGTTTGGAAAGCACTAGAGTGGGCCTCTTACCACTCCCACTTTGATGGGTAGTCGGTCCCCATATGCCTCTCTGATCTAATGGTGAGCACACAGTTCTATGAGGTTCTGTGCTGGAAGAGGTTTCCACAGTCACCCAAGGGGACATACGGGAAGAGATGGGAGATACAGGGCTGTGGCAGCCATCTTGCAACCATGAGGCAGGCTGAGAGTGCCCAAGCCAATCACAGAAGTAATGGTTCCTTCACTAAGCAAGCATTCAGATTAAGTTCAGGGTACCTTTATTAGGACTCTTGCAACAGGGATTGAGTTGGGAAGTTCCGTCACCTGAAGTCCAAAGTCTCCTCACTGATGTGTGGATAGAACAAAGGAGTCTGAACAAGGGTGTGTGAGGTGGGAGGAGAAGAAGGGGGGAGTGAGTTTGCTGCCTTACAATGACACCTACCATTCATGGAGCTCCCACATGCCCAGGCCAGTTCTAATATCTCACACACAGTAACTGGTTGTGTCCTCTTGAGTTAGGTTGCTATTATTATGTTATAGATTGGGAAACCAAGCCACAGGAGGCTGAGAGAAAATATGGAAGGTCCCGTGGCCAGAAATTGACAACTGGGGGGGTGGGGGCGGGCACCAGTGGGTTAGGTCTCTGCCTTCTGCTTGGATCATGGTCTCAGGGTCCTGGGATTGAGCCCTGCATCAGGCTCTCTGCTTGGCGGGGAGCCTGCTTTCCCCCCTCTCTCTGCCTGCCTCTCTGCCTACTTGTGATCTCTCTGTCAAATAAATAAATAAAATATTTAATACATATATATATGAATATACATAATATATATTAAAATATATTTAAAAAAATACTGTCTGGGACATAAGCCAGACAGTCTTCTGCTCTTTCCTGTGAGCCAATGACATCCTTTTCAGAGGTGCAGATAAGAGGGTCTTGAGCTGAAATGACTGACTGGCCCTTCAGTACTACTTGCTTGAGTCTTCATTGAATTTGGCAAAGTACCGGTCATCAGCAATATTGGGCAGCGTGGCCTATGTGGGAAGAGTGTAGCCAGTGGGACTGGCCTGAAGAGAGTGGAGAGCCCATACAAGTCAGCTCCTGAGAAGCTTGGCTATGGTGAGGATAGAGGAGAGGTGTTTCATGGGTTTTGTTGGGGTGGGTTGTGTTTTGTTTTGAGGGGATTTGGGGACATATAGGAAGCAGGAAGAGGGGTCCCTCCAGAGCACTTGGGTGGGGCCTTGGATGGGGTCTGGAAGGCTCCCCTGTAGATCCAGTAGCGAAGGTAGAGACTTGGGGGCACAAGGCAATGCATGGGATTTCAGGTTTGGTGATGAGCAGAGGCAGCGTCCTGCTTCTGCCATTTTCCTCCAGGAGGCTGAGAACCCCCTGCTCTGAAATGGGTGGGAGATTTGCGGCCAAAGAACGGCGCGGTTGTTGGGGGTGCCAATGGAGTTGGGTCCCATTTGAGGTCGAAGCCCAGCAATTTGGGGGCCAAGAGATTGTCAGTTTGGGTGGCTTTCTTTAGACTTGCCCATCCACCTGTGTGGGGCCCCACGGGGACGAGGAGCCAGGCCTGGTTGCGGTGGCTTCAAGAGAAGGTACCCAGGGGCTGGGCAGGGAGGCGCCAGGGGGGCTGAAAAGTTGGGGTGGTCCCCGGCCACTGCCCCCAAAAGCCGGGTGAGGCGGCCCTCCATGCCTTCCCAGTGGCATCTTCTTGCCCGCGAGTCCTGCCAGCTCTTGGGGGACAGGAAGACCAACGTGGGGCGGAGGGCTTCCTACGGGGGGGCCCCCTCCTCCCCCCGGCCCAGCCGGCCCCCGCGCGCCGATGCGGAGCAGGATTTCCCGCCGCCGCAGTTGGGGATTAGCGCGCGGGATTAGCCCGCGTGGACTCCGCGCTCGGCCCGGGGATTACAGCGCGCTCCCCCCCGACGTATATATTCCCGCGGCGGCGGCGGCCGGGCCCGGGCGGGCATGGCGGCGGCGGGGGGCGCAGCGAGCCGCAGGGGCCCCGGGCGGCCCTGCCCCTTCTCCATTGAGCACATCCTCTCCAGCCTGCCCGAGCGGAGCCCACCGGCACGGGCCGCCCGCGCGCCGCCGCCCGGCGGCCGCCAGAGCCCCGCGGAGCCCGGGGAGCCCGGGGCGCCCGAGGCCGCTCCCTGCGCCTGTTGCTGCTGCTGCGGGCCCCGCGCGGCGCCCCGAGGGCCCCCGGAGCGGGCCGCCGGACTGGGTGAGTGGGAGCCGGACGCGGGCGGGGGCTGGGGGGTGGTCCTACGGGGCGCGGCGCGGCTGGGGCGGAGCTCGGCCCCCGCCCCGCGCCTCACCGCGTCCTCGCCCCGCAGGCGCGCGGCTGCCGTGGCCGCTGAGGCTGGGCCCCGCCGCGCCCTTGCCCTTGTCCGCGCCCACTGGAGGTTCGGGGGCGCTGCCGGGCGCGGGCGGCCCCGGGCCGCAGCGGCGCACGCGGCGCCACCGCACCATCTTCAGCGAGGAGCAGCTGCAGGCGCTGGAGGCGCTCTTCGTGCAGAACCAGTACCCCGACGTGGGCACGCGCGAGCGCCTGGCCGGCCGCATCCGCCTGCGCGAGGAGCGCGTGGAGGTGGGTTCCCGCCCGCCGCACGGCTATGCGGGGCCGAGCGGGCTGGCTTCCTTCCTCCTTCTTTTTTGAAAAGATCGTCCTGGCGCCCTGTCCCCAGAGGGTCAAGGACCGATGTGGGGCGCAGGGCTGGTTCCGGGGAGCGGGCGGGAACAGGCACGTGCGGGAAAGTGTCACTGGAACGGGAGGGGAGGCTAGTTTTCCTTTGGTTTACACTTTTTAAGTTTTCCCTGATACCGGAGGCGCGCATTCATGCGCCAGACTTTAGGAAACTCGGAGAGCACGAAGCTGCAGAAGGGGCATCTGGAGCACCGCGGGGCGCAGGTTGGGGGCTGGAAGGGGTGAAGAGAGATGGCTGGGCCGGGGGGGGGGGGTGTGGTTCTCGTCCCGCGGCCGGAGCCACAGTCCCCCTTCGCAGCGGTTCAGAGATGATGGGTGCCGCTGCCGCGTACCTGCCCCGCAGCCCTTGTCTGCCCGCATCCCCACTGGGAAGCTACCGCCTGCTCCACCTATGGGGGTCGCGGGGGACGCGGGTCCTGGGGCTGGACCTGAGCGGCCCCTCCTGCTCCTTAGGTCTGGTTCAAGAACCGCCGGGCCAAGTGGCGACACCAGAAACGCACGTCAGCGACCTCGAGGCTCCTCCCCGGAGCCAAGAAGGCCCCAAAGGACAGCTCCTGATGGCCCTGGTAGCCATTCCTGGTCTTGGCGTCTTCGGGGAGCCGACTAGGAGAGAGGACAGATCTACCCGAGATGGAGCTGAGAGAGGACACCAGCCTCTTCCCGTCTGTCTGCAGGACTTCCGGCTTCTGGAGCTAGTGCTCAAGGCAGGAGCGGGCTGCTGAAGTGTGTGTCCCCCCACTCCCCATCTGCCTTGTCACTTGCCCCGGGGAAAGGAGGGAACACTGAGCATCTCCAGGTGCTCTCCTCTGCAGTGACTAGGGCCAGGAAGATTCCCTGGGGGGTGGGGGGGTGGGGCTGGGAGGAGGGCACAGAGCAGGTCGCTTCCTCAAGTCCCCACCAACTCCAGGACAGGAACCACCCCTTGTCGGAGGGAGGAGGGCAGAATCTTCCTTTCCCTACCTGGGGTATGCTGGCCTCCCTCCTCTCCTTTCCCTGCCTGGGCCATGGGAGGTTTCTGTGCATCCTGGACTTGCCAGCTTGTGCGCCCGGGCACAGGGCCTTGGCGTCCAGAGCTATAAGGTAAAAATGCCGGGTGAGGTCACCTCCAGAAGCCCCTGCCGGGCCCCTTAATTCTGTGAGCCTTGTCTGGGTCCTGGGAAATAAACATGCAACTGCAAAAAGAGCACAAAAGCCAGCCAGAGTTCAAAGCCCGCCATGGCCCCATTCCCCTCACCCAAGGGCCATCTCACCTTGAAGAGCACAGCCTAGTGAGTCCTCTGTGTTCCCCAGCCACAGCAGACTACCCCACGGATCATGGCCTGGCACCCTGGGAAGTCTGCACTGGCTTCGAAGTACTGCTCATGGGTGGGGATTTCCATGTTGCCTGTCTGCCTTGCTCTCTGCCATCTTGTAGGGGCAAGAGGAAGTTTGATGGGGCCAATGCACCACGCCCCCCTGCCATTGCCTGGGATGATATCTATTTTCCTCTCCATCATCCTGGCCCCAGGGTGAAAGATGGTGAGAAAACAAGGCTTTGATTCCTCCAATAGGGCCGTATGGTGGGCTCAAGGCATCGAACACCATCATCTGGCTTGGGAATCATGTTCTGTCTCCGTGTGGGTCCTGGAGGAGATGGGCCCCGGAGGCATCTCAAAGGAGACACAGCCCATTCACCAAAGGCACATCTACTGCCCACCAGGACTCTCCAAGGCTGGCTAGCTCAGATAACACAGAGAAGGCATCTTGTCTCCAGCCAGGGCTGCTCTCACAATGCTGGGGGCCTCCAGGAGAGCGGCACCCCCCTCCACCCTTCAGGATGCACACTTCTAGAGGTCATAAAGCTCTTTGCCCTCGGATACTGCACAGTCTGTGTGCAGAGCGTCTCTGCAGCCCGGGATGCCCTCATCTTGCTGGGCTCTGGGACCCTAGCCGCGGGCTGGCTCTTTGTCCTTGTAGGCAGCCACAGTCAGAGCCTCACCTTCAAGGGACCAGTGGGCATACCGTCCTCCTTTCTCTCCTTTCTCTCTAGCTGCTCCTTGGCAGGCTCACCCCTACCAGCTGCCCATTGGCAAAGCTGTCCTGCAGGCTGGGGCCCAGGCATGCCCCCTCTCTTCTCCATTCTCCCCTTTATCATTTCCACCTTCGGGCTCCAATGCCTAGCTCTCTGCCACATTTACATCTCCAGCCCAGACCTCTTCCCTGAACTAGATATTACATCCAATTTGTCCCCTTGACGACTCCTCCTGGAAGCCCACAGCATCTCAACATCACCTTGTCGGTTGCAAACTCTTCCACCATGCAAACCTCCCTCCTCCTATCCCCCACCCACTGTACCCAGGCCAACAGTAAATCAATTTTTTTGTTTTATTTAAATTCAAGTTAGTTAACATATAACAAATCAAATTTACCTTCAAAAACCATCCTAGAAGCTATCTTCTTCCCAGGTTCAACCTGAGGAAAAGGCTGCCCCCCCTCACCTTGACCACTGCAGTTGCCTCCAGTCTTGTCCACATGCAGCTACTTTGGTTCCTCTGCAATTTCCTCCCCAGAAAAGGCAGGGTACAAGAGTGAACCTGCCTCTCTAAGGGCTTCTCATTGTTCCCAAAGACAAAACTCCTGGCTGTGACCCATGAGGCCCCTGCCCCTCTGGTGTCATCTCCCACCTCACCACTCCTTGAACTCTGTATATCCAAAGGTCTTCTCCCTCCTGCTGCAATGCCTGTGCACCTGCTCTTTCCCTCCACTTGATCAATGTCCATTCTCGATCTGCAACCACTTCCTAACCCTGGGGAAATTTCCCCTGACTGCCCCCGAGTACAAACTCTTTCTTTGTACCCGTTCACTGCAGTTTTATGTTTGTGGGATGATCTGACTAGTGCCTGTCTTCCCCACTCGACAGGACGTGGAGCTGTCAGCTCCACAGGGCAAGAACCATCATTGTGGAGTTCCCCACTGAATGAAAGAATGACTGGTCTATTGTACTAAATTGTTCGGGGGCAGAACTTGTTTGACATAATTCACAGCCTCTTTTAGGGAAGAAATGATCATGCCTGAAAAATGGTTGGGCAATTTTCTGGTCCATTTCAATGAGGCTCCTCTTCTGGGAAACCCACTGTGATGTCCAGAGACCGAATAATTTTTTGTTGTTGTTTTTAACCATTTTATTGAGGAGCTTCGGGGAAAGGTCGAAGGGCAGGAGGGCAGGGAGATCCGACGTCCTCGGCCTGGCCGGAATCTTTCCGGCCTCACAGTCGTCGAAAGGGACCGAATAATTTTTAACCAGACATTTCTAAATTAGACCTCATATTTTTTTTTCTTTTATTAGGTAACTATCAAAAAGAAATTGTCTTAGGGTTTTTTCCTTGCATAAAAGTTTGAATAAAAATATTGAAACCGCGTATATAGCTAAAATGTGTTTTTGTTAATAACACGAAGCACACGCAATGATTCGCGAGAAACTGTAATCCCAAGGCCTTTAAATTTCGCAGTGCTAAAATTTTTCACGTTGAGCGTGAACGACACGCCCCTTAGTCTCGCCCAACACAGCGCCCCCTGGTGCCTGTAGTCCAGATTCGCAGGACCAGAGAGGGGAGGGATGAAGACTACAAATCCCATAAGGGCGAGGGACGGTAGTGACGCCACTACGGAGCGCGGGCTGGACTCCAAAGGCGCGGCTCTCCCATTGGTGAACTTTGCAAGCGCCTGCGCATTTGGTACAGTTCCGCCCCTACTGCCTCCCGACGCTATTACGTACCTGGGCAGCCCGAGCGATCCTGGGATAGCGATGGAGACGCCCGGCGCATCAACCCGGGCTCTCTTGCTCCCTGCCGCGTCTGGGCCCGGTAGGAAGCGCGCGGCAGGAGAGGTACGGGCTGCGACAAGCAAGCAGCGGGTCCTGGACGAAGAAGAGTACATCGAGGTAAGATCTAGATGCGACGGTAGCGAATTCTGGGTCTCTCCCCCGCTTTGCGCTCTTCTTGGGTCCTTCCTCCCGGGTCGTGGCATTCGTACTCTTGCGGAGGTGGAGCAACCGGAGTCCGTGATCTTGGGGTGTGGACAGTAGGAGAGCCAAACTAATACAGTGCACAGAGAGGTGTCCTTGATGGTGGAGGCAGAATCAGTGTTGTTAGGGGCAAGAGAGGACGGCTTTGTTCTTCGGAGAGGGGGGTTTCAGGGAAACAAGGTATTTTATTAAAGCATGAATGGGCATGTGGGAGGAGAGTGGGAAAGAGGACTTTCTGGAGAGTAGTAACAGCAAGTGCAGAGGCTGGAGGACTTGGAAACTGTGTTGCTGCGTAAGCACCATTGAATTAGTGGGCGTCGGAGGATCCTTGAAGTTGGTCTTAATACTGTAGCAGACATGCAGAAAGAGGAGCTGGCAGGGAGATTGGAGGAAATCAGTTTGGTTTTGGACTTGTTGAGTATGGCAGGCCTCTGGGATAGAGAGGCAGATGGCATTAGTGGATAGCTGGGTGCACGAATGTGCAGCTTAGGAGCAAGGTCTGGCTGAAGGTAGATTTGGGAGTCTCAGCCAGTGCTGCTGGTGGGGGTGACAGGCTGAAATCATCCAGGTAAAGGGTGCGCATTGGAAATAGGAGGCCCTGGATGAAATGAAGGGGCAACACCCACCTTGGTCCAGCTGGTATGGAGATGGAGCCAGCAGAGGAGATGAGAGTGACCAATTGTGGGAGAGAGAAAAGTTTCGTGGAAACCAGATGAACGTTATTTAGATGTTGCAGCAAGACTACAGAGGTTGCTCATCCTCATTAGAAAGTGCGGCTAAGCTCAGGGTATTCCTGGGTTGGACAGAGGTTGGGAGCCCGGCAAGGACCATAGCATGTACATTGGTAGACTGAGAGGCAGATGTGAACTCTGACATTTATTGACATCTGACAGGGGCTCCAGACAGTCATCCAGAGGGACTTCTTTCCTGATGTGGAGAAGCTGCAGGCTCAGAAGGAGTACCTGGAGGCTGAGGAGAATGGAGACCTGGAACGGATGCGTCAGATCGCCATCAAGTTTGGCTCTGCCCTGGGCAAGATGTCCCGAGAGCCCCCACCGCCCTGTAAGGGTGACAGTGGTTGGCTGAGAGGGGAACTCCTGCTGAACTGATGCCTTAGGCTGGCTCTAATCCCCACTCCCTTCCTCCTTCTAGATGTGACTCCAGCCACATTTGAAACCCCTGATGTGCACACAGGTACTGGAGTGGTGGGCAACAAGGCCCGGGGCCGGGGCCGAGGCCTGGAAGAGGGTGATGGTGAGTGAGTGAGTGGTTGGGTTTACCTATGAGTCTCATCCTTTGTGGCCCTGAGGGTCTTGCCCAGAGGCAGATCACATCTTGTCCCAGAGAGCTTTGTTGGCCTGAATGGCAGCCCATGGGGTCAAAGAGCACCAGTCTGAGAGGCAGGCATGGGGCAGTTCTCTGAGCCTCCAGCCCTTCTTGTGGAATGGAAATCTCGCCACCTCTCTCACCGGCCTGCTCACTGTGTGCCAGCCCCTGCCCAGTAGGCTTCATATGGCTTGCAGGGCCCCTCTCCCGCTGTCATCTTAGGGCTTCCGGACCTCTGCCCTTGTTTCTTCTGAGTTAGTCACTTACCCTGGATAGCTGCATGCCTCACACCTTCTCTCCCCTCAGACCTCTGCTCAGATGTTACCATTCAGGAACCCCTTTCATGACCCCTCCCTCCCCCACCAGCATGCCTTCCTGCCTCCCTGTAGGACATGGCCTCCTCACCATGAGAGCTTCTTTGTCTTGCCTCTGTGTGTATATTCCGCACCTAGGACAGCACGTGACATGTTGGGGAGTAGCACAAACAAGTTGTCTTTCACATGTATATTGGAGTGTCGTGACACGAGCCAGCTTTATGAAAGACTTTTCCTAGGGAAGAGCATTTAGAGCCCTGTTGGACATAAGTGTGCTATACACTATGGGACTTTCTCATGATCAGTAGTCCATCTTGTCAGTAGAACATCAGTGCCCAGACAGACAAGATGCTTGTTGTTCTCTACTGGGTTCTAGTCTATTGCATGCTCATGCAGATGCCCTGTGCGCTCATGCAGATGAGATATTTTCTGCTTCAGAATCCAGCTTGTTTTGGCAATACTGTAGTCTGTCATGTTGTGTCCTTGAAGCTTGACCCAGTGGAGCTTGATCGCAGCTCCACTGCGTTGTGGCAGGTGAATCACAGGCAACTTACAGATTCTTGTTATTTATTCATCAAATTTTTACTCGTATTTATTTGAATGAGTAAGCGCAGGTGTGAGTGGGGAGGAGGGGAGGAGGGATGGAGAGAATCTCAAGCCAACTCTGTGTGGAGCGCAGAGCCCAATGTGGGGCTCGATCTTATGACCTTGAGACCATGACCTGAGCCAAAATCGAGAGTCAGATGTTTAATTGACTGAGTCACCCAGCCAACTCTCAGATTCTTTTTTTTTTTTTCGTTTTTTAAAAAAATGTGCTTGTTGGTAAATCTAGGAATCACTTCAGTAACCTCAGTGGTAGGTACCATCAGAACGGGGTTTGAGCCCTTATCTTTCTGACTCTGGGTCTTAAGTTTTTAGCCACTGTGCTTTGTGCAGTCTAGGAGGGAGTAGGAGGTCAAGACTGCCAGTGGAACGGAAGACAAGGCTATCCCCATGATAGCCCAGCTGGAGTGTGTCCCAACGTGCACAGTGCAGTGGCACCGCCTCAGTGGGGGTCCCCCTTTCTGTGGTGCTGGGTGCGACAGGTGGGGTTGTCGTGCCTGTGTGCCTCCATCTGGAGCACTGGATCCTCTGGGGTCCCTGCCCTCTGGGCCTGCTAGCAGGTCGGGAGGCTTAGGGGACAGCCATCCACCCGTAGCACAGGTGCCAGGAGGGGAGGAGCAGGTGGGGAACGAAAGCTCAGGGATGGTGGGAGAGTTTGGGCCGTTGGAGGCAGGTCCTACGGGACCAGCCCACTTGTGGCAGGGCAAGCATCACCATGGTCACCTGTCTCTGACTCCTAGATGTCCCTTTTCCTGCCTGAGTGAGACATATATTTCACTTGACATCCAAAAGGCAAGGAGAGCCCCTGAGTGTTCCCTGGGCAGTTGGTGGGGGGGTGATTCTGCCCCCAGGTAGGGAGTTGTCAGGTAGCGCGGGCTGTCACCCACGGATGCACAACTAGGGTGAGGGTTCCAATCCTGCTTACGGGGTAGCACGGTTCCTGGGACTGAGTGACTACAAAGTGTTCATTGCTGCTTGTGGTTCTGTGTCACCCCGCCTCTGAGCAGGAGAGGCCGGAGAGGAGGAGGAGAAGGAGCCTCTGCCCAGCCTGGATGTCTTCCTGAGCCGGTACACAAGTGAGGACAATGCCTCCTTCCAGGAGATCATGGAGGTGGCCAAGGAGAAGAGCCGGGCACGGCACACATGGCTCTACCAGGCCGAGGAGGAGTTTGAGAAGGTGTCCTTGGGTGCAGGGGTATGGGCATCCTCTGTCAGGGTGGAGGGAGTCCTGGGGCCCAGGCCACAGTGCCTGGGGGCCTCTCTGACCCTCACTTTCCCCCTGTGATGCAGAGGCAGAAAGATAACCTTGCACTTCCGTCGGCAGAGCACCAAGCCATCGAGAACAGCCAGGCCGGCGTGGAGACCTGGAAGTACAAGGCGAAAAACTCCCTCATGTACTACCCTGAGGGTGAGCAGGCGGGGCTGGCAGGCAGCATGGAGTGGGGCTGCATGTTTGTATCCGGCCTTCAGGGTGTGTGTGTCTGTGCTCCCTGGGCCTCAGAGGGGTCCTGCTCTGCCTCTGGGCAGAAGGGTCCATGTGTTGTCAGTGAGGGAGTGGGGCTGCCCAACGCTTTGCTTGGCTTCATGCTTCTGTTCACCGGAGCCTCTCTCTCAAGCCTTGAGTGTGGGGCAGTGATGGGGCACCCCTCAACCTCTGATACCCTGCCACCTCTCTTTGATCTGCCAGGTGTGCCTGATGAAGAACAGTTGTTTAAGAAGCCGAGGCAGGTGGTGCATAAGAACACTCGCTTCCTCAGGGATCCCTTTAGCCAGGCCCTGAGCAGGTCCCAGCTGCAGCAGGCTGCCGCCCTCAATGCCCAGGTGAGTGGCTGGGGCTGGCTGTGGGCAGCCTTAAATTGATACCGTTCTTGGGTTTGGGCAGAGCCTAGCAGCATGTGACTATTTGGGGGTCCTGTGTGGCAGGATCCTGAGTCTTTTCCTGTCCTATATGGGCTTCTGCTGGGGCACTCTCTTGGCCAGAGACATTCTGTAGGTCAGTTCAGTGCCAGCTTCCTGGGGGACGAGGATCTGAGAGAGGAGAGGCCACTGGGAGCCAGCCCAGGCCGGCCAGACCCACACCTGAGCACGGGTAGGGCAGGGGTAGATGCTGTGGGCAGGCTGGGGTAGGGTGAGGCTCAGTGGGGTGGACAGCAGAGATGTCTGAGCCAGGGAGTCATGGTGGACTGGCGATTCCAGTGGTCATGGGGTTGAAGTGGGAGAGTCAGGAGGTGGGGAGACTATTCTGGAGGCTTCAGCGGATGCCCTGTGGGAAAGGTCAGAGCATATATGCCAGTAATTAGTGTGGCTTCCTGTCAAGGCCTGAGTCAGTAGCTGCTGAAAGCAGCTTGTGTGTGTGTGTACTGAGGCCAAGGACCCTGGCCCTGCCCTGCGTGGAAGGAGGGGGAGCTTCCCTTGCTCTAATGCCTACTCTGACAGGTCCTCAAAGTCTTTGCAGGGGCTGAGGTTCTTCCTCTTTTTCTCCAAAGGGGGGTGTGCCAGCCCCTGAGCTCTAGGACTGCCCCAAGGAGGGGAAACATTGCCAGCATGTTCCTGTGCATTTTTCCATCAGCTAGCGGGGAAAAGTAGGCTTGGGCCTCCCTGACACTAGTCTCTCTTGTTTGTTCCAGCACAAACAGGGCAAGGTAGGCCCTGATGGCAAGGAGCTGATCCCTCAGGATTCCCCACGAGTGGGCGGATTCGGATTTGTTGCAACCCCCTCTCCTGCCCCTGGTAAGAATTGAACCCGCTGACAGGCCGGCCCCCTGATAGTCGTGATAGGACTGCCTGTGGGGAGGTGGGCTGCTCAGGTGGCTCTGGGCCCTGTTAACTCTTCTCCAAGTCTGACACGTGCTTCGTGTAACTCCGAGACCCTGTGACCCACCTGTGCAATGACAGGGCTGCACAGAGCTGTGGGTGGGCTGAACTCTCAGGTGAACTGACCTGAGATAGACAGGACCCAGTCCATTGAGCCTAGCGGTCTTCCTGCCTTGCCCTAAGCTTGGCAGGACAGACTGGTTTTGCTGGGAACCAGGGGTATTGGAGCTCTGCTGGACAGATAGGCTGTGGTGAGCATGCCAAAGGGCACAGGGGGAGGCTGGGCATAGGGGCATAGGGAAAAGGCTCCAGGCTCCAGCCCTGCATGTCTTCACACAGGAGGTTTATGAATCTTGGGGGACAATCTCACAGTGCATTGATGCACGTGGTGTCCTTTCCCACCCACCACTCCAAGCACTGGCCTCTGTGTTCTGGGCTGCTGGTTCCTGTGATGCAGGCCCGGGTATACGGGCACTATAGGTTTGCCCAGGGTCCTGGCAGATTTGGGTACTCTGAAAACCTTCAAGTGTCCCCTCCTTTGGGGGCGGGGGGTCCCATAGCAACCTCCAGGAGACCCTGGTGGCCATGTGCTAGGATGGGAGTCTAGCTGACCCAGCCCATCTTCTCTGGGGAGCCCCCTTCCCAAGCTAAGCCCTGCAGCTATTAGGGCCTGGGCCCATCTTGGGCCTAAAGTGGTCTTGGCGTTGTCCTCTCAGGGGGCAGAGGAGCTGGGGTTCCAGAGTTCCGGGGAAGGAGAGTGGGCCAACTGCCAGCCTTCATGTTGGTTAGCTGGGACATGCATGGTGGGAGCTGGCTCTCACAGGAAGGAGGGCCTGGCATTGCCTCCACCTATGTCCCCGGGCCTGAGGTAACCGAGCTCTCCATCTGCAGGTGTGAACGAGTCACCGCTGATGACCTGGGGGGAGGTTGAAAATACTCCCTTGAGAGTTGAGGGATCTGAAACCCCCTATGTGGACAGGACACCAGGGCCAGCCTTCAAGGTGGGTCACAGTGGGGTGCCCAGATGGGACCCTGGGTAGACACTCAGTCTTTGGAGCACTTGTGCCTTGATGCACAGAGGATGGTCTAGTTGCCACTGGTCAAAGCAGAAGCAACAGAAGGGCTGAGCTGTGCTCCAGGCTGCACACCTGTGTGTCATTGCACTTCTGAAGAAGACCAGGGCACTGAGGGCAGGTGTGGGGCGAGGGCACCAGAGCCACAACCCTGTGAGCCTGCAGGGTCGGGCCGGGAAGGGCCTCAGAACTACAGTGTTCGGTGGGCTGTGCTTTGTGTCCTCTGAAGGTTCACATGCTGGTAGAGGAAAGCCTCTGGTTACAGGAGGGCAAGCACCAAGAGGCAGCAGTCTTGTAGAATCATCAAGAGTGTGGGGTTGTGAGGCCTGGAGCAGGTAGGGCAGGGGAGCTGGGTGCCAGGTGGTTTGTGGAGATGGGGCGGCCTAGGATGGCCCCAGAGTGGCTTTGAGAAGGTAAGGCACTCTGGTTTGCACACAGCTTGTTGGGGAAACTGAGTGGCTGGCATAGTTTGGAACGAGATGGAAGAGAAGTTGCTGGACACTGGGAGCATGTGGTTCTGTTTTCGGGGTACTGGGCCAGCAGTCCCAACCTGGAATGCTAGGAGATGGCAGGAGGCAGAGGGCAGTGTTGTTGCAGAGAGCAAAGGGCGAGGGGGTTACGTCAGCTGCTCTGAAACCCCAAAGGGTCAGGCATGGAACCTGGAATTAACGTAGGTCTGCTGCTAAGGGAGCTGGGTTCGAGGCTGTCTTGAACCAGTCCTTCTAAACACTTGCATTGTGTAGTTTGAAATGCAACAGAAAAAGAGATCTCGCTGACTGTAGCAGCAGAAATTGAGAACAACCAGCAGTACCTTGGCTTTCATAAGGAAACTACAGGCTAGTGCTGTGGGCTCGCAGAAGGAAGGTCAGAGGGTATGGGCCACGCCACAGGGCCTCCCTGGTGTGGCACCACTCTCATTTCGAGAGGGAACACATGTCCACACAGAACATATGCAAATCATTTTGGCACGTTGGTTCTTATATTTGTCTTGGACACGAGAATAACCAAGAAAAACCAGAGAGAGGCGGTGCACCAGAGGCACAGGGCTGTCAGAAGGCCGCCCTGGTCCCGGTGCCTACCAGGCAGCAGGGAAGAGCTTCTGAACAAACGTCCGTCCAAATCCAAATTCAGGGTTTGTGACCAACGACAATTCAAATCGTGCTGAGTAGTAGACTGTAATCGGACACGAAGTGCGTGATACGTATTGCAGAACGAATTCCCCAAGTGGGAGAGTTAAGTGCAGAAAACAATACATGTGAACAACGAGCGGAAACTAGTCAATGCTTAATCTGGTGTGAAGGTAGGAGGGAGTAAACCAAAGAGGGGGGGTCACAAAGGAAGCGGGGCGGGGTGGGCAGATAGTACCATACACAGTGGTAGACTTAACTACAGCAAAAAAACCCCATCGTGAGTAAACGTGAAAGCGAGTAACAGAAGGCGTTTGTATGGCAGAACTTAACAGAACTGATGGGGGAAAACTGTGAGGAAACAAACAAGCACTCAAATAGAAAAATAGGACAAGATCAATTTTGGGAAGTTCTGGGAAGAAATACAGAAGGTCAGTGGGGGTTAAAGTCAGCAAGGGGTTTACTCCAGTAATCAGAGGGAAGCAGATTCAAACAAGATCCCCTTCTTTTCTAAAAGACCATCGGAGGTTCCTAAGTCTGCACCGCTGGCTTGCAGGGAACCGTGATGACAGGTGGGAGGCCTGGGCCTTTGGCGGGTGGACAGTGGAGGCAAGCTGGTCGGCAGCTTTCGGGGGCTTTTAGGGAGACAGCAGTTGTGAGGATCACAGGGCACCATGGGAAAGAGGCAGGTGCCCCAGCAGCAAGGGGCTGGCTGGCTTGACGGCAGGCCAGCCACACACTTGCTGCCTTGTAGATCCTGGAGCCCGGCCGCAGGGAACGGCTGGGGCTGAAGATGGCCAACGAGGCCGCTGCCAAGAACCGGGCCAAGAAGCAGGAGGCCTTGAGGAGAGTGACGGAGAACTTGGCCAGGTGAGGGGTGCCTGACCTGCATGGGGCGGGCAGGGTGGGGGGTCTCTCCCTATTCCCACTTGGCCACAGCCCCTCCCGTGTGGATGCATGGTGTGCAGGCAGGCCTGGGTGCTCTGGGGTGGGTCCTGTGGCAGCTCCGCTGGTACGGGCACGGCCTGCATGAGCCAGGATGCAGGGCCCCTCTTCGTCTTTTCCTTCTTCAGCTGCCGCCTCAGCACATCCCTAAGAGGCACCTTTGGGCTCCTTATCCCGCTGTGAGCTCCCGTCAGCCCTGTGGAAACAGGTGGATCGTTCTCCTTGGAGAGAGCTGGGGTCCATCGCAGTCCCACCTCCAAGGGCAGCACCACAACTTGACCTTAAATTTGGCTACATAGCTATGTGCCAGGCCATCGGGTGTCCTCAGCTCATAATGACCATGCATCTCCCATGAGTGTTTGTGGGGCCATGGGAAACCCTGCTGCTGGCAGTGCCTGGTGGGGCCTAATGATGCCTCTCTCCCCCTCCCTTTCCACCCCAGCCTCACCCCCAAAGGCCTGAGCCCAGCCATGTCCCCAGCCCTGCAGCGCCTTGTAAGCAGGACAGCCAGCAAGTATACAGACCGGGCCCTGCGGGCCAGCTATACCCCGTCTCCAGCACGCTCGAGCCACCTCAAGACCCCAGCTGGTGGGCCTCAGACCCCCACGAGCACACCGGCTCCTGGCTCTGCGGCACGCACCCCCCTCAGTCAGGACCCAGCCTCCATCACGGACAACCTGCTGCAGCTCCCTGCCCGGCGCAAGGCCTCAGACTTCTTCTAGAGCCAGGCCCGGGTCGGGCCTGTGGGAGATTCGTGGAGCCTGCGGGGCAGCTGCCCGCTCAGCAGAGGACTCCAGCCTTCTGGGGACCCGGGCCCGGGCCAGAAATGGTGACTGACTGTCCCAGGAGCCACTGAAAAGATGCCGTGCCTCAGACAGGCTGGCATGAGACTTGCCCCACGGCCTTGGGATGTATCCCAGGGTCTGGCAGATAACTATTTTCTATCAGACCCCTGCCTCTTTCTGTCTAGCCGTCATTAAAGAGCACCTAGCACAGTCTGGCAGGACCTGTCTCTCTGGCCCACTCTGTGTGGCCCTTAGGCCACCCTTCCCCCTATGCTGGAGACCCCCTGCAAGCCACCCTCACCCCTATGCTAGAGACCCCCTGTACCACATCGTGGTCTCAGGACTGCAGGCCTCCCTGGGAGGAAGCTTCTGGGTGAGGTGAACTCAGAAGTTCAGGGTCTCTGGCCTTTCCTGCCACTCCTTGCATTGCTGTGTCCCCTCTAGAGCTTGGAACCTACCTTCCGCACTGAGTTCACAGCTCGTTGGGCCATGCTCCCCAAGTTCTGTCCCCCTGAGGGAAGGAGAGAGTCCTTGAACGTTCGGCCCCTCAGGTTCCCCTGGGGCTTTGGGACCAGGTTCTCAGCCTCAGGTGGGCCTGGCCTGTGTGGTTTGCTAGTGACAGAGTTGCGTGGGTCCTACGTGTCATATCATGTGGTCACTTTGAAAGTGGCCTCAATGTCACCTTCTCCAAGCACTTGGTCTCCAGCTCAGGGGGTCAGGACTGTCTTCTCTTCCTGCCCTTCCCTGCCCTATTGCTCCAGGCACCACCTTCATATGCTGTTGAGTCACGAACAGGAGTTGTGGGTAATAGGAACCCAGGCCATACTGTCAAAGAGCAATGGGGCCAGGCTCCACGCAGACCCGAGAGTGCCATGTGCACCACAGGCCACAGGCCACACTTGCCTGTGACGTTGAGGGCTTTGGTGCCCCTAGGAGGCCTGGGCCAGCTGCTTCACATGGAGGTGATGGGTCTCTTCGGGCCTTAAGTGGGGTCAGGTCATGCTCTCTAAGGGGCTTGCACAGCTCAAGGAGCCAGCCTAGAATCTGCTCAGACCAGAGTCTTTCTTGTTTTGAGCATACCCAGCCCTGCCCGGGCCATGGTCTTGGGTTGTCCTGGGGGGTCCTTGCTGCCTTCATGAGTGGTGTGTTCCCTGGAGGTTCGTGTGGGGCCAGTCGCCTGCCTAGGCACCCACTAGTCTGCACTGGACTGTCAGCTCCTGCCAGTTTCCAGGGGGCCAAGCCCTGTAACTCACCAAGGGGGCTGGGACTGCACCAGGACCGCCCAGGGGGTCAGGAAAGTATGGCCGTTGGTGCTTTTACCACATAGGGAAGGGGAGGGCTGGGCCACAGCAGCATGGAGGCAGACAGGTCTGAGTGGGTGGAAGATGCAGAGGGAGATGCTGTCTAGGCAAGGCCACTTAAAGCCAAGCACTGGCCGCCTCTGAACACTGGCTGGTGTATGGGGTGGATAGGGAGGAGTAGGGAGGGTGTGGTTGAGATATCTGGGCTGGGACTTTTCTGGCAAATGAAAGGGCACTCAAGGGGCCAAGGGTACTGATCTCAACCACAGGAATGGAGGGAGCGGAATATAAGGAGAAAGGGTCAGTCCGAGGGAGTGGGATGGGGTTGAGGTCAGGGTGGGCTGTGCTGGGCCTGAGCCAGAGACACATGCAGCCGGCCAACCCTGGAGGTGCTGGGTCCGGGGTGGGTCAAAGGGAGATGGTGGGGGCCTGGCTGTGGGCTGCAGCTTAGGTCTTCTTGCCCACAGGGTCTCGCCATAGTCTGCCTGTGCCCGAGCACCAGGCCCTGCACCCCTGTGCTGGAGACCCCCACGCCGCAGGAGGGGTGGTTGGCTGAGTCCTAGAGAAAAAGACTCCTCACGGGGCACTCTTAATGCTTGTATACACTTTGCGGTTTATTTGGTGGTCAGTAATTAATGTCTTTGCTACTAAGTGGAAGAAAGCTAATAGAACGTAATCAAAATAGTGGTTTAATTGACGGATTTTACTTGTTCCTTGCACCTGTGCCTTCTTCAGCTCCTACTGCCTATTTAGTTTATGTGGGCGCGCACCACGCACCACGCCCCCCAGGCCCTCCGCACCGCTAGGTGCTCGCTTTCCCCACCTCAGCTCCGGTGCCATGATGATCTTTTGCCTTGGAGGACTCGGCCGGCCTGTCCTCCACTCTGTCCTCATTCTCAGGCACCACCAGCAGCCGGTGCTGGGTTTTGGCCCCCAGCTTATGGTCTGGCCGGTGCTCGGGCCGGTGCTCCGGCCGTGAGCCCGGCCGGGTGTCCAGTTTGCATTCGGCCCGGTACTTGCCCTCACCCTCCCTCTTGAAGGAGGCCGAAGACATGGCTTTGGGCTTGGGGGGCTGCAGCCAGGAGTGGCTGAGGATCTCGTCTATGTGCAGCCGCCGGTTGACGTCCGGCTGCAGGATGCGGTAGATGAGGTCCTTGCACTCGCCAGTCAGGTTCTTGGAGCGGGGGAAGTCCACGCGGTGCTCCTTCTGGATGCGCAGCATCTTCTTGATGTCGGAGTCGTCATAGGGCATGGAGCCGCAGACCATGATGTAGAGGATCACGCCCAGGCTCCAGATGTCATACACCTTGGGCTGGTAGGGGATGCCCTGCAGCACCTCGGGGGCCGCATACGCCGCCGACCCGCAGAAGGTCTTGCTGAGGATGATGCGGCCGCTGCCGTCCCGCAGGCAGCGCTTGGAGAAGCCGAAGTCGGACAGCTTGATGTTGAAGTCCTTGTCAAGGAGAAGGTTCTCACACTTGAGATCTCGGTGGACGACGTCCAGGTCGTGGCAGTACTTGACAGCTGAGGAGAGCTGGCGGAACATCTTACGAGCCACGTCCTCATGCAGGGCTCCCCGACACTTGATGAACTCCAGGAGGTCACCCTGGACCCCAAGCTCCATGACGATATAGATGCGCCCATCAGAGGTCTCAAAGATCTCGTAGGTCTTGATGATGGAGCGGTGGTTGACGGTTGCCAGGATGTCCATCTCCCGAGGAAGGAATCTCTCCACAAAGTCGGTAGGCGTCTTCTTGCGGTCGATGATCTTGACTGCCACGTTGAACTTGAGGCGCTCAGAGTAGGCAGATTTGACTTTCGCATACGACCCCTTGCCAAGATTGATGCCCACGATGTAACCCTTCTTCCTTAGGACCGCGGCATCGTCCATGGTGCCAGGAGCGGCTGGCGGCACTGCGCTCTACATCCCCTCCCCCCGTGGGCCAGCGGGCATTGTCCTCATTTACACTGTGGGGAGCCGTCTGGCAGGGCTGGGCCTGGACTTGGAGGGGTGGAACGCTCAGCATTGTCCCCGCGTGACTTCAGCATGTGAAGTCATAAAGCCAGCCTGCCAGGAGTAGGGACTGAGCTGGGGGAACCAGGGCCCCTGGAACCCTGGAAGCCAGGTTGGCCTACCAGGAGTGCCCACTCCCCGCCCGCTAGAAAGAAGGCGGCACCCAGGACTGCGGTAACCCTCCCTGCTCCCCCTTGCTGCTGTTTCCTTGTCACGAGTCAGGCCCAAGGAAGGGCCACTCAGGTCAAGCCAGAGTGCTGGCCCCATGCCTGTTTCCTTCTCCTGTCTGTGTGGACTGACCCTGCATTGGCCCATGTCCCACTAGGACTGATGGCCCGCAGCTGCTTTGGAGTGTGAAGAAAACCCTCTCTAGGACTTGTCTCCTTGGAACTGGTAGTGCCTGAGAGGAATGGCGCTGGTCTGGCCAGCCTTGTGAATGAGAACAGTTCCTATTCGGGGCGGAAGGCTGGGCAGAGCAGTGCCACTGTGGCGGGCAGGGCATGAGTGGGCTGGGAGGGCCAGCAGGGCCCTGGGCCCTAGACTGGCAGATGCGTGTTCCAAGGGCTGGGGCCTCCCTGGAGGCCAGGCCAGGCCTCAGTCAGGTAGAGAAGGTGGTGAGGCATCCAGGCAGGGAAGAGCCTGGGAGAGGTGATGGCTTGTTCTGAGAATTGGTCAGTCTTACTGTGTGGAGGGAGGGTGGAGGAGAAGAGAAGTGGCGAGCAGCCATTTCAGGGGGCCGGAAGAGCCAGGATCCAAGTCCCATTTTAAGATGGTCCCTGGCAGAGTGTCTAGAGAATGGGCTTCAGGGGGAGTGGAGGCCAGTGCCTTTGACCACAAGAGAGGAGGCTGGCCCAGGGTGGATCTGCAGGGACCGAGCGGCAGAGGGAGACAGAGGGTTTGGTGCGCTGACCCCTGAGTGGGCAGGGCCTTGGCCAGAGCTTTGGTGCTGGGGGTCCTCCGTAAGAGCAGGGTCGGGGATGGGGGGGGGCAGGGGTCCTAAATTATGTCACTCTGGACCTTTGTGAGGAGCGGGCATGTGGCCTGGTGGACCTTTGGGATTTACATCTCTCAAGCTATCTTTTGCACCAGAAAGCAACATGAAAACCCTTTTGTTTTTGCTTTGGGGAATGTGGCATCTTGGGTGTGTCTCCTTAGGTGCTTGGGAAGCCCTGCCGCTCCTTTGTTCTCCTTCACAGGCATCCTGTGGCCACACGTGGGCACGCCATGTGCTCTGTGTTCAGGGGAGAGGGGGAGGAGGAGGAGGCCTGCTTCTGTGTGGGTGGTCGGGAGAGGAGGGGATGGAGGGGCCAGTGTGCAGAGGATCTGTAGGGCCCTGCCAGGTTGATGAGGGGCAGAACATTCCAGGCAGACGCACAGACCCACCTGAGGCACACGGGGAGCTCCCTGCATCTGGACGTTCATGTGGAAGCTCTCCAGGGCAGGGTGGCCGGCGTCCAGCCCCCCAACAGCCACAGCCTCCCTAAGGCCTGCTCCCTGCTCTCTGGGGCTTCTGTTGCAGTGGCTTTGGCTTGATGCCTGCTCTCTCCTGGAATGTCTTTGGCAGCAATGACCAGAACCTTTGCCTCCTGGGAGGGGCTGGCTAGGAGGACTTGCAGGCCAGGACCCAGGAGCATGACAGTCTCCTCGGCCCTTCTCCTGCACTTCCGAATATTCTATCTGGGGCCCCCCCTGCATGTCGGCCTTTTTAGCTGACTCTGCTCACCCACCTGTTTCCCACTTTTTTTGTGGATTCTGCTTCCTCATATTCTGCCCTTGCCCAGGGCCGTGTGACTTCTTTGGCTCCCAGGGGCCTGGGGTGGGGGGGTGCGGGGGAGGAGGTACGAGCTGAGCCTCTGGGGCCGGGAGGCAGGCCCTCCTGGTGGGTTCCGGCGGGGAAGTGTTCCACTGGACCTGCGACTTCCAGGAGCTACTCCCAGCTTGTAGCCCTGTGCATGGGAGAACTCGGGACTCTGGCAAGGCCACTTCTCTCTGAGTTTCAGTTTCCTCCATTTCTCCACTCACCCTATAGGCATTTGAGGGTTGGTTCCAGATGCTGGGATTTGCTGATGAACTAGACAGGACCCGTGCCTTCCTGAAGCCCAGAGGACAGGGAGCTTCCATGTCACACCAACAGCTCAAATGCCCAGTGGTGGCAACCTTTGGCACGGGAACACGGGGCTGTGAGGGAAAAACTGGGCCTGGATTTAGGGAGGCTGGGAGGGCTGAGGTCTGAGGAGTTTGCCCCATGGAGGGGGACGAGGACCTGCTAGAACTCATGATGGCTTGAAAGGACACAGAATGGTGGGAATGTGCAGGGAAGGGAGGGAGCCCTGCAGACCCTGGAGGCCATGGTGAGGGTCTTGATCCTAAAGCCTTAGGGAGGATCATCGAAGGGGTCAGATCCAGGGCTGACCCTGGGAGTGGCCCGGAACATGAGGCCACCTGGGGAGGAGTGGGCTTTAGTCACCTGGGCCACTACTCTGTGCTGTGTGATCTCAGGCAGTTGCCCACCCTCTCTGAGCCTTCTCTCTACTTGTAAAGCACACAGTAGATGCTCCTTCGTGGGGCCCCTCCTGCCCAGGCTTGTGTTCTGGCTAGGCTGTAGTGAATTGCTCCCAGGCCCTCTTGCTGCTCATTGCCCACTACCCTGATGACCACAACAAGCCACAGACGACCAAGGCGAGGAGGTTCACAAGCTTGTCCTCAGGATGTCCTCACTCCAGCTAACCCTGTGTGCTCTGGAATTTTACTCTGCCAGTGGATAATCTGCTTGATGCTGGGTTCCTGGGGTCTCTGGGGGGAAATTGGGTGGCTCCCCCAGTATTGCCCAGGGTCGGTTCTGCGCCTGAACCTCAGCATTCACAGGCCTGCCCCAGAGGAGCTTAGAGTGATGGGCTGCCAAGCTCAGAAGGCTTTGTGGAGGCCACAGCCCCTCGGCTAATCGTGGAGACATGGGTAAGATCTACAGGGGAGCATCTACAGACACGATTATGGGACGTGTATCTGGGGGGGTGGGGATGAGGGAGGGGGGTGGGAGGTCAGGAGGAGGCCAGACCCAGGATGCCAAGGCCAGGCACTGAGATCCTTCCCGAGGGCCGTGGGATCTGGACTGTGTGCAGGAGGGAGGCGCTGGCCACTGGGGGAATCATGGGGCGGGTAGAGGCCTGGGAGGGCTCTGTGCTGTGGGTTCATGACAGACACCCAGGAGCATGGAGATGGGAAGATAGAATGTATGACGGAGGCTGTGGGGAGGGTGGGAGCCAAGCAGAGATGGGGAGTGGATGTGCACCGGGGCACAGAGAGAGTGGAGCCAGGGCACTCCCTGGACCCCGCTTCTCCTGGGGCCCGGGGTTGGGGACTTTCCAGGTCACCAACATGGGCAGAGGGTGGGTAAGTCTGAAGGCATTTGTCCTCTTGGTATGTCAAATCTGCAGGTCCACATGAGGTTGTCCAGAGTGAGTGCCGAGGAGGAAGAGAAAGGGGCTGCCACAGCTGAGGTGAGGGGTAACAGCCTAGGAATGATGGGGGTGGGCCGCGCAGGGCACAGCAGCCTGAGATGCTAAAGGCAGGGCTGTTCCCTCTAAAGGACAATGATGGCGGCAGGGCACAGGCATGCATTGTGAGCACACCTGTCCTCTCTCCTCGCCAATGTCCGCTTAGCCATTCTGGCATGGAGCATCACTGCTCGGGACAGACTGAGACCTAAGGGGAGAGGGATGTGGTCGAGATCATGCCCAGCTGGGTGGGGCTGGGCCATCCTGAAGCCCCTCCCCTAACCAGCGCCACTTCCAGGGTGGGGGGTGGGCCGCAGATATGACCACAGGCAGGATGACTCAGGAGGTGTCCAGAACCGGATGCTGGCTGGCCATGGGGGAGCCCTGGTGGACAGAATAAAAGAAATGAGTTGCCTACCAGGGTGGGGAGCCCAAGAGGGGCTGAGAGGTTGGTCTACTGGCCTCTGGCAGGCCGCCTCCCCACCGGCAGCCTTGGGGAGGCAGTGGCACTGATATGTTGAGGGCCCAGATCCTCAGCCCCAGCTCCAGAGGAGCCCCGCCTCCTTCCCCTCTGCTGCAGGCAGTCCCCTTGCCCCCTTGCCCTTCTTGGTCTTATCCTCTCCGTGCTCCCTTCCGCTCCCCAGCACCACACTCATGGCCTCCCTCTTGAAAGAGCATCTTCCTTGCTCAGCTTTCTGCTCTGGTCCAGGGCCTGAGGTCACAGTCAGGCTGGGCACATGGGGATGTATCTTCCCAAACTAGAGGTGAAATGAGGTGCCATCCGATCTGAGAGTGGGGGGCCGGGTTTGGGGAACGCAGGGAGTGCAGGATCCTCTCCCTGGATGACCACAGTCAGATAGGGAAAAGACATTCATCTTGGGGTCTGCACTAATATAGTGATTTATTGCTCCTTTAGCCATGTGGGTTACCAAGTTCAAAGAGGGGGAGAAGAAACTGACGAAAATAGTGGCTCATCCAGGACAATCTTCCTTCTCTGCTTTGTCCCTTGATTTCTCTGGAGCTCAGGCTTAAAGCCATGAACTCTGCTTCATTCCCAGATGGCCCCCTGGGCCAAGAGAGGCTCGCTAGGTGTGTGTCTGTCAGGGTTGTGGGAGGGCCTCTTCCTCTATCACTCTGCCGGGCAGCTCTCCGTTAAGGTCCATGTTGTCTGATTGCCTTGACACTGGCACTTGCAAAGTCTCCTCCTCATTGGGTTTTGGCTCAGACTGTGTCTCGGGCCCTGCCTCCTCCCGGGGCTCCAGCTTGGTGGCAGACTTTTTGTCAGGGGTCTCAGGGGTCCGTGAGGGCTCAGCGCCCCGGGAGCTCTCCCCTTCCTTGTGGATGGCTGCAGAGGACAGGCCCCGCACCTTGGGCTGCACCCAACAGTGGCTGAGGATCTCGTCGATGTGCAGGCGCCGGTTGACGTCTGGCTGTAGCATGCGGTAGATGAGGTCCTTGCACTCACCAGTCAGGTGCTTGGAGCGAGGGAAGTTGACACGGTGCTCCTTCTGGATGCGCAGCATCTTCTTGATGTTGGAGTCGTCATAGGGCATGGAGCCACAGACCATGATGTAGAGGATCACGCCCAGGCTCCAGATGTCATACACCTTGGGCTGGTAGGGGATGCCCTGCAGCACCTCGGGGGCCGCATACGCCGCCGACCCACAGAAGGTCTTGCTGAGGATGATGCGGCCGCTGTCGTCCCGCAGGCAGCGCTTGGAGAAGCCGAAGTCAGACAGCTTGATGTTGAAGTCCTTGTCGAGGAGAAGGTTCTCACACTTGAGATCTCGGTGGACGACGTCCAGGTCGTGGCAGTACTTGATGGCTGAGGAGAGCTGGTGGAACTTCTTGCGAGCATCGTCCTCGTGCAGGGCTCCCCGGGTTTTGATGAACTCCAGGAGGTCACCCTGGACCCCAAGCTCCATGACAATGTAGACCTTGCCATCTGATGTCTCGAAGATCTCATAGGTCTTGACAATGGAGCGGTGGTTTAGCATGGCCAGAATCTCAATTTCCCGGGGAAGGAATTTCTCCAAGAAGTCCGTGGGGGCTTTCTTGCGGTCGATGATCTTAACTGCCACGTTGAACTTCAGGCGCTCAGAGTAAGCGGATTTGACTTTTGCGTACGAGCCCTCTCCCAAATTTATCCCCATGATGTAGCCTCGTCGTTTGAGGACGGCAGCGTCATCCATGGTACCGGGAGTGCCCAGTGCCTCTGAGGCTGCCCTCTACATCCCTGCGGGACATGGGCCAGCTGCCCTCATTAAATGTCCTCATTTACACTGTGGACAGAGAGTCCTCTGGGCTGGCTGGGCCTGCTGTCCCTGCCTCCTAGAGGCCAAGACTCTGGGGTGGAACATTCAGCATTGTCCCCCAGGTGACTTCAGTGGGTGAAGTCATAAAGGAGGAGTGCCCTGGGGGAATGAGGCTCTGGCCTTAGCCACTTGGACTTGGAACCCTGGAAGGCCAGCCAGGGGGTTGGAGTGGACCAAAGGCCAGCGGAGAGTGGCCTTGCGCTTGGCTGAGACCTGAGGTAGGTGGGGGCTGTGGGGAACACATTGGTCTGTCGGTGCTTCCAAACAAGGAGCCAGGCCTCCTCGTGGGATTGATTATTGCAACATGGGGCATCTCAGGAAATCCGGGTTGGATGGTCATTCTGAGTCCCAGCAGGAAACAAAAGACATACTTAAGTTGGGGCAGTTTGAGGACAGTTTAATGAAGTCATCTTATTTACAAAGGTGGAAGTGGAGTTAACAGTAGGGGGTACCCTAAGGGTAGTTACAGACCCCTGGAAGAAGGGAAGGTTGGTCACTGGAAACTGGGAAGGTATAGAGGCAGTGACTCCACAGGGAGGGAACTGGGGCAAAATATCCCTGACCTCTTTTATCTCCCTTCAGCCCTAGAGGGTCTTGGTGGTGTCTACATAGGCAGTCTGCAGGCTGTGCAGGAGGGTCAAAGGTAGAGGTGTTTCAGGAGGGGCAAAGACTCTTGGCCCAGCAGTGACTGCAATTTCGGAAGCCAGGGCTTTGCCTTCTCCCTGCATGGTTGGGCTGGACTTCTCACGTTTCTCCCTCCCCATCTGAACCTTTGCTGGCCTGCTTCTTTAACAGTGGCTCTGCAAGGGGACAGCTGGTGGAGATATCTGCTCTTAGCTGTGACTTCCCTCCCTGGGGTCTGCCCAGCCTGTAACCTTGGCTGGGCTCCCTGGGCACATTGAAGGTTGGGCCTGGGTCTCTCTGAGTATAGCAGCTGCTCCAGGGAATGCTCCATAAGGACAATGCAAGCAGCCAGGGCAGTGTTGGACAGGGATGACTGTTTCTGCTAGTAGGGGGGCCCCTCTGCTGTGATAGGCCCTTTGTCTAACACCTGCCACAGGGCACGCCTGGAGGGAGCAGGTGCAGGCAGGTCTGGCCTAGCCTTGGGTTTTATCTTGGCTATCTCCACTCAGTGGGAGTGGGTACCTCTCTCATGGACCCTGAGAATCCTGGGACATTCAGGAGGATTATGCCTTGAAGGGACTTGGGAGGACTGCTCCTGGGGAGTAAGTTGGTGGGGTGAGAGGTGTGCCAGGCTAAAATGGGCCCCCCCCTTTTCTCTGCTCCCATCTTCACTCTCTTCCCCAGCCTTGACATCCTGTACTAGGCCTTGTCTGTGTGGCTGGTGGTCCTTCCACTGGACAGCTTGCTCCTCTCCTAGTGGGACACTCCATCTGCTGTGTTCTCTTCCGCAGACAATCTGTTCCCTAACAGGTGTGAGGCCAGCACTGGGACCATGGTCTCCGGAGCCTTTCCTCCCTGCAGATGTGGCCTGCTGTGGCAGCAGCTGTGTCCAACATTCCTTCCCCCTCCTCCCACATTGTGTAGGCAGGGCTCTTCCTTCAGAGGCCAGCTTTGCTCCCCAGTCTAAGGTCTGGGTTTCCCTGTCAGCTCCTTTTGTACGAAACTCCTTTAAGGTATTTCCTTTTCAGTAGCGTGTGCTAGTGAAGCCACACCTGCCTGTTCCTTGCAGGGTGGATCCTCCATTCCCCCATCTTCCCACTTCCTCAAAGCTTGTCTGGGTTTTTCCCGTTTTCCTCGTCCCTTTCCCGCAGCGGTTCTGCCTTTAGAGGACCACTTTAGGGAGCACTCTTGGGCCGCTGACCGGACGTGGGTCTGCAGGTATGCAAGTTGTGACGATCTCTCGCGCCCCAGGGTCCTGCTTCACCCTGTCCACCTCGGGTCCCGGTCCTCCTTCTTTTCCTTCACGCTCCGCCCCCCCGGGCTGCTCCCCGCCTCTCCGCGCCCCGCCCCTTTCTGTATCCGTCTACTTGGCCTGGTTACCCCTCCTCCACCACCCCTGCCCTGCGCCTTGTGCCCTGGGATCCCGGCCCTCAGTAGGCCCTACCGCCCAGGCTCCACCCCCGAGTCCCACCTCTCCGCTTAACCAATGGCACACTTAACTCTTTATAGTCCCGCCCACCCGTTGGGCCCGCCTCTCTGTCCCCGCCCCACACCGTCCCAGCCTCGGGCCTCGCCCCTTTCGGGTTCAACCTCCCAGGCTCCGCCCTGCGCCCGGCCAAGAGTCCGTACGCATTGGGAGCGTGCAGGCCCCGCCCCCCGCCTCGGCAGTCATTGGCCGGCGCCGGCGGCGCGGGCGGGGGGCGGCGCGGAGCTGAGCAGGACGGCCGCCATCTTGCGCGGAGCTGGAGTCGGAACCCGAGACTGAGGCAGAGAGTGCGCGGGAGTCCGTGGTCCATTTTAGCCGCAGCTTAGTCAGAGACTTTTCCCGCCGCCCTTCCTCGCCCGGCCCCTAACCCTCAGCCCGGCCCGGTCCCCTGACCCTCATCCCGGCACGGTCCCCTGACCCTCAGTCCGGCCCGGTCCGGCCTCCCCGCGGGGTCACGCGGCCGCCCCGGGGACGATGAACGGAGGATAAATGGTGCCCAAGGCAGACAGCGGTGCCTTCTTGCTGCTCTTCCTGCTCGTGCTCACCGTCACCGAGCCGCTGCGGCCAGGTGCGCGGTGCGGTGGGCGCGGCGCGGTGGGGGCGGTTTGTGGGGGCGGGGCGGGGCCGGGCGGGCAATGTTCGGGGCCGGGGTCGCCCGGGAAGTCCCTCCACCCCGCGGGGCCGAGCCCCAGGAGGGCGCCGGCGAGGCCTGCCGCGAGCCGCCGTGCCCCCTGCCCGGGACCGTGCCCCTCGCCCGGGACTGTGCGGATAGTTTACCTGGGCTCAGGGCGCCTCGTACATCATTGGAACTTTGTTCTCGAGGGATGTTACCTTTGGATCCGTGTTCCGTGGAGCGCTGCGTGCTTCGAGAATGACGGAAGCGAGAGTGATGTCCGTGGCCCGACCTAACTTCTGGGGCCTGGGAGTTCTGTGGCCAAGGAGCTGCGCCCCTGGGGCGCTCCCACCTTGCCCAGCGGCTGGGGTCAGGCTGGAGTTCTGGGGTCGAGAGAGCAGCTCGTGGAAGCACCTGGTTTCCCACGTTTACCCTCAGCAGTGGTTTGGTCCCCGCGTCTCAGCCCTGGAAGCTCCTCGGCTGGAAAGCGGTAGCCGCGTTGCTTATTGTCACTCAGGGAGGTGTTGCAATTCAGAACTGCTCAGCTCAGAGACTGGCCCACCGTGGTACTAGGAGTCCGCCAAGCATCGCACGCAGGAAGCAAGCTTCCTGGGGCAGGGACTGGTGCTGCGGCCGGGTTTCCGCCGTCGGAGCTTGGACATTGTCAGGCACTTAGGAGTGTTCCTTCAATGTGATAATTAAATGCTTCTGGAACTCCCCTCGAAGCTTGTGTTTTCATAAGTAAGCTTGTGATGGGGTATCAGCAGCGTGGCCACTGGAAAGTCCGGGATAATTTTTATTTCTACCTGTTCTTGTGTACCCCCTCCTCCATTGCACAACCAAAAAATCAAATCCCCTTGTGCAGGGCGGGTTTATCCATCAGGCACAGGAGGCCTGGTGCTGGGGACCTATCATAGTGAATGCTTTTAGTGGTCTCCTTTTTAAAGTCAGCGAGGAAAAACCCCTGACCTTTTAGGTCAAAGAAAATGTTATAGTATACACATACAGATTTATTGTCTTTATACCGATGCATTTGAAAGTATGATTTTTAATATTCTCTTTTATGGAGGAAGGGGCCCATGAAAAGCAGAATTGTCCAGGGCCATTGTCTGTGAGCTCTGTCAGGTGTCTGTTAAAGGCCGGCTGGGGGACACAGTGGTGTGCCACTCTCCATATTGCCTCAGCGAGGGCTCTTACCGCAGATATGACACACCTCTCTGCCTTTGTCATCCTTACGGATTGCTGTCTTCTCCCCAGTATTTACTTGGTGGCCAAGGCCCTGGGCCCGTACTCAACCTGGAGTCACTCCAGTGATGCTCCTCTGGGCTCCCTGTAGAACTGGTTGCTTGTTGCTTCTGATGGTTCTCTGTGCAGCAGGGTGACTGGTTGTGGGGTAGCCTTAGTGGGAATGGAAGCCAAGAAAGGCCTACGTTTGGAGTATTGGAGTATTGAAGTATTGAATGGGCTCTTGAGGACCAGAGCCGATGGATTTATGTCTTGTTGTGATTAAAATATTTAGAAAACATGTCTGCATCTGTAGAGTGGTGGGAGGGACATTTTTCTGTTCTGGCTCTTGAGTCCCAGTTTTACCTCTCAGTCCCTCAGGTGGACTCTGTGGGACCAAGCCACACATCATGCTTGTGTTCCTTGGGGTGCCTCTGGTTACAGGTCCAGCATCTCCTGCTTGGATGATAAAGGTGACTGATGTCCCCAGCTCCCTTTCCTTTGCTGTCCATGTATCCTGCCAGCTGGCCAGCAACAGTTCAAAAAGTTTTCAGATGCTCACTGTCTGCTTGCCGCTAGGGATGCTCAAATGAACTGAATAAACCACTTTCTCTAGGAGTTCCCTTGAGGTATGGAATCAGAAACTAGATGTAAATCAGATCTTTGGGTATGGGGGCTTAGAGGCAGGCAGCAGAGGTAGTGGACCAGTCATTTGTAGCAGGGGAGGGCTTCCTAGGAGACCTCATATTGAGGTGTGAGTTGGGGCAGGGAGGAAGCAAAGTTATCCTTAGCATTCCATGACTTTTCAGATGAGAGCTTTGCAGTGGCTTCTGGTGGTATCTTGAGCTGCTCTTCGAAATCCTGGGGGACACCAGCTGGTTCCCTGATTTTGGCTGAGCAGCAAGGGCAGGTCTCACTTGGGGTCAGATGTTCTCCATGGGTGCTTGTATGTGCTCTGTGTCCTTCCAGGTAGAGGTCTGCTGGCTGGTTCTTGAGAAGGAGACCTTCCCTGTCTTAATGTGCATTCTTTCTGTGGGAGTCCCAGCTTTGACCTGTACTTGGGTGTGAGGAGGGCATCAGGCAGAACCTGCTTCCCAGGAGGGAGGGAGTCCTTGAGGACCAGGGCCAAGCCAGCTTTGGCTCTTCCCTGGTGTAGGCTGGGGTGTGAGGCCTTTCACAGAGTGGGGGCAACAGAGCTTTTGGCAAAGTTTCTTAATGCATGTTTGATCTAGATACATTAAGGATGTGTTACATGCCATGTGCTGTTCTGATGTGTACGGACATGTGCATTGCTTACCTCTCTGGTGGTCCCTGTGAGGTAAGATGACTGCTATTAGCCCCATTTTACAGACAGGAACACAATCACAGAGAGTTCACGGAACTAAGTGGCTGAGATGAGATTTCAGCCCAGATGTCTGGCCTGTGTTCCCATCACTGTGCCTTTGGTTGGGGCTTTGTTTATTCCAGCTGTGTGTGTCCTGCGCTGGCCATCCTTAACCCCAGCTGTGGAACTCTGGGCCACATCTTTTCCCATGACAGACCCAGTGGTTCTCCAGGTGAGGGCACAGACCCTTTTTTATCTAAATACTCTGATCTAAGGGATAGAACTAGCCATCCCATCAAATCCCTTTCATGGTTAGCCGTTAACGACCAGTGGTGGTGTGTGTGTATCTCCCTCCTTGGGCTGTGGTGAGACCTCTGCAGAGGGGCAACAAGCATGGCGGGGCTTCTGGGGAGCCAGTGGCCGTGGTATCTTCTCGTTGTCTCTTTCTCTGCAGGTAATGCAGCAGGAATTGCTGATTCAGAAAGTGTTTTTCTAGCTTCATTTATGATGGAAAATCATGTCATGGTGTTAGCCACAACTCAGTCTAGGGTGACCCCACCATACATAGCTGAGAAAACATTTGTCTCCTCCAAGTGAGCTCTGCCCCAGCCCTCTAAAAAGGCTTGTGTTCAGTGAGGCTGCCTGATGAGATGGTGGGACTGGAAGCTGTCTTCTTTTTGCTGTTGGGAGAGCTGGCTGGGAGAGGCAAATAACTTGCCTAAGGTCACACAGCTGGTGAGCAGCACAGCTGGGATTCAAAACCAGGTGAGTTGGTTCCGAATTAAGGGTTCTTAACCCTTTGTCATTAGGGACCCAGAGGGGCCTGTTCTCTGTGCTGAACTAGGAAATTGTCAGTGAACTGACTTGTGGCTGTAGCACCTTGCTTCTGGAGCAGCACTTGATAGGAGAGTGTGGCCGTTTTCCAAGCACATGTGGCTGAAACTCATAGGAGTAGCTGGGAAGTTGAACCTGCACCTGGGCTTGCCAGGCGCCTTCCCAGTTCTGAGCTCTTTCCTTCAGAGCCCGCCTTCCTGTAACACTGTAGAACTCGCTCTGCTGGCTGATTGTGCTTTTAGCTTAATGATTTCATTCTTTTTAGTTGGAATGTAGGGTTAACACACTTTCCAACCTCACTAGCTAGCTAATGAATTGTCTTTTTTTTTTTTTTAATATATAAAGAAAACTCGGAAATAATTTCAAAATTACAGAAAAGTTGCAGGAATAAAACTCAATGCAAAGAACACCTGCATATCCTCAGACTTACTTGTTAGCATTGTAGCTCCTCTGCCTTATCCCTCGTGTGCACGTGTGCACGTTTGCACATAATTTATCTTCCAAACAGTTTGAGAGTAAGTGGGCCTTTCCCCTTGCACACTTTGGCTACTGCAGAGAGGGCAGGAAGAAGCTCCTGGCACTTGGCAGCCCCGGGAGATGAATGGTGATGCCTCCCCACAGCCTTGTAACCAGCCCTCACCACAACCTGCTGTGTACTGGGCACTGTCGCCAGCTCCCACCTGCCGTGTGCCGGGCACCGTCACCATGGGAAAGTATTGAGGGCACAGGAAGCGCTGTGGTTAAAGCTCCGGTTGGCCCAGGTGGCAGGGAGTCAGGTCATTGTTTCAGTTGGCCGTTTCGGTCTTTGGAACAGAAAATGTGCTGCTGTCACACGCTTCGCCAGACAGGTCTGCACCTTCTTGCCGCTGTTCCTCTGGCCCAGATGGCTCTTGCCTGCAACCTTCCTTGGTCCTGTTTCT
Organism: Mustela putorius furo; assembly: GCF_011764305.1. Lineage (NCBI taxonomy): Eukaryota > Metazoa > Chordata > Mammalia > Carnivora > Mustelidae > Mustela > Mustela putorius. The sequence goes on along the minus strand of NW_025422010.1, from coordinate 3,961,761 downwards.
TAGGCCAGCTCACCAGCACTTACCTCACCGCTTCCCTTCCCTGGCCAGTTTGGCAGCACTGAGGCTTGTCCTCCTCTTAGCCATCATGGCAGGTGATCTAGTTCTCGGTCCTCCCTGCTGGATGATCTATTAACCTCTGTTCCTCTGCCTGCCTTGGTGCTTGGCGTAGGGAAACTGGTAGTCTCTTGACTCTGAGTGGAATGTACCAGTGACAGCATGTAGGACTAGTAGATAGCAAGGGACTGGTGTAATGTCTTTTGTCCACTTCCAGATTGTTCCCTTCATCCCATGTGCTTTTGTATTTGGGGTGCTGAGGAGTTGGTGAATTGTCCCTTCCTCCTCCAGTCTACAGAGTGGGTCAGTCATCCCGAGAACCCAATTTTGGGCCAACACTTTGCCAGAATGGTGGGTGGACCCCAGTATGGTTATTCCATGCTAGTTGTATTTTTGTTTCTGGTGTGATTTACCAGTTGATGGGGTGTTTAGTGAAAGTCAGTCACATCTTGTCCTGCTGCTGCAAGCTGGGCTATGTGTTACATCCGCGTGGACATGGTTGCCTTGACAGGGCAAGTCCAGGGGAGGGTGAATGGCCTGTGGGGCATGTTGGAGCGTTTGAGCTGCAGACCCAGAGTGTCCTGGGGCTTCTGGGCATCAACCTGGGAGGGAGGAAAGCCCAGGTCTGATATTGCTTCACCCAAGCTGTTTGGAAAAGGAATGACTGTGGTTTAGAACACAGTGAGTCCGGTGTGGTGGGTTAAGAGCATGGACCCTAGAGCTACATGGCTGGGCGTCAGGGCGCAGTGTGCTGCCCACTCTGACTGTGCTGAGCCTCAATTTCCTCATCTGTAACACAGACATAATAGAACATACTGGAGAGAGATGCTGTGAGAATTAAAATCAATGTGTATAGAGCTCTTAACACATCTGACAAAAAGGCCATTCATGTTAACTCCGAATGGACTTTAGAGAGTGTAGGGACTCCCTGCCCCCCCTGCCAAAAGTCTGGGTGCATGGGTGTATGGGCATAAGGGCATGTTTCTTGGGAGAGAGCCCCCACCTGGGAGGCAGCAGAGCAAAGTGGCTTTGAGCACTGTCTGACACACAGTGAGTGCTAAATGAGTCTAGCCATTCCCATGGTCTGAGAGGGGGTGTATGTGGCTTCCTAGAGCCCCCAAAACAGCCGCAGTGCTTTGGACAGGGCTAGGCTTGTTCATACTGACACGTTTTACTCTTTGTCACGTTCATGTTGTGTCCCCTGGGCCTAGTTTGGCACAGAGTGGGCACTCAGAAATCAGTTATTGAACAAATGCACAAATGGCTATTTATATTTTGACATAAAGAGCAGCAGCTCCCTTAGCCAGCGGGCCTCGCAGCTGCCCCTGGGGGGTGGTGAGGATGAGGGCCTTGTGGCTGCCTGCAAGAACGCCTTTGGTTGGACCCATGTGTTGGGGGGGGAGTGCTGCAGAGCCAGCTGGCCTGGGCCTCACGCTGGGGGGAGCTTGCTTCTGTGGGGGTGAGCTGGGCGGCGAGGTGAGAGTGGGTGAAGACTTCCTCACGGATCCTTGTTGAAGTTCAGCAGCCACCCAGCCTGGGGTGGGGGTGGGGGTTGGGCAGGAAGGCTTTGGGGTGGGTGGGTGGGGCCTCCTCTCTAATGGATTTGCTGGGCACGGAGGCTTGGGAACCAACTTCCCCCTGCAGGAGGACATGGCTTGCCCTTCCCTGGGCCATTGCACAGCACAAGTCTTTTTTGACAGCTGGTGGGTGCAAGAACTGCCATACTTGCCCTTTGGCTTTCTCGGCCTTCTCTGTTTGGTGTGGCATTTGTTTCAGCCAGCTTGGCCTGGTCGTTGTCCCTAGTCTGTGCCCCTGATCCCTTCCAGTCTCTGTAGGCTGTCTTCCAGATCCCTCCAAGCCAGCCATCAGTTTGATCACCTGGTTGTCTGTCTGCCTGCCCTCAGCTGATGACTACTCTGTGTTGGACAGGGCTGAGAGCAGAGCCCCGGACTAACAGAGCCTTCAGGTGTCCACCCTATTCTTCCCTGTCTTGTAAGCTTTGTTTCCACAAGACCTTCCATAGGAGTTTATGGCTATGGAGAGGATTGCTTGGGGTTCCCTGGGGCGCTGGATAAGGGGCAAGAGCCACTGCAGAGGGCATCCCGAGAGGATCAGCTGGGAGATGGGAGGTTCCAGGACCTTCATTGCTTAGACTGACATCAGGTCCTCTGATGCAGAGGCCTTTTTTTTTTTTTTTTTAAGATTTTATTTATTCATATGACAGAGATCACAAGTAGGCAGAGGCAGGCAGAGAGAGATGGTGGGAAGCAGGCTCCCTGCTGAGCAGAGATCCCAGGACCTGGAGACCATGACCTAAGCCACCCAGGCGCCCCATGCAGAGGCCTTTTGAGTGCTACTGGCTGCTTCCTAGGGTCTCTGGGTCTGTTAATTTATCCCTGGCTTTGTGGTTTTACAAGGCAGAGTGAGAGGCCTGGAATTACCTGAAAGGGATGAGGTTCATTTAGGGCCAAGGCAGGCTTGTGCGGCAACACTCAGTGGTTTGTGAGCCACTCCTTCAGATGCTCCCTCCACCCTATTAGTGCGGGTGGGATGCACATACAGAATGAGCTACAGTGAAAAATGATGTTGATTTTCTTTTTAATGTTTACAGAAATTTCATACATGGACTATTTTATACAAATGGAATTAGATAATTTCTTGAGTTTTTCAGTGGACAGTGTTCTGGAGATCTTTGTAGGCTAGCGCACGTAGCTGTACTTCTTTTTTTTTTTAAACAAGGTTTTGTGAGAATTTTCCTTGGTCCTACTTTGTTTTGTCTGTAAGGTCTGGTTCTCAGAGAGGCCTCTTAACCTAAACTTTTCATCAACCAGAAGCTTTAGTTTAGTGAGATTTACAATTAGAGGTGGCATGGCTGATAGGTTGGGGTTCCTATCTCCTAAAATACATAGGTAGTACTTCCAAGGCTGTTCCCCGACCCTCATGTCTTTGTCTCAGTCTAAACCTAGATCTGCAACAATTCCAGATTGGGCTTCCGGTTTTCACATGTATTTATACTATAACTCAAATTTATCTAAATGGCATGCTTTCACCACAGATAATTTAGAATTAGCGTGACCTTTTAGAGGATCACTGACATGAGCAAATCATTCAATTGAGAGGTCCCTTAAGAGCAAAAATGAAACTAAATCCCAAAAACCCAATGGTCAGCATTTTTTTATTGGTATAAGGAAGCTTAATTCCAAAAAGAATTAAGATGTCAGAATATCTTCCTTCAAAGGGAGGCAGAGGGATACTTCATTCTTTAAAAAAACAAAAACGAAAACAAAACTTTCTACTTTGGGAACATGCATACATACAGAAAAGTTGTAAAGTTCACCTAGATTCACCAATTAACATTCGACTCATCACGCATTTGTGTGCACGGGCATGTGTATACAGATGTATTTTGTACTTACGGGGGAAACTACTTGAAACTAAGTTGTAGGCATCATGACCCATCATTTCTAAGTCCCTCAGTGTGTATTTCCTAAGAAGAAGGCCATTCTTTTATCAGCACAGTGTAGTTGTCAAATTTAGGAAGTTTAACGTTGATGTAGTACTGTTAGCCATGTTCCCATTTTGCCAGTTGTCCCATTACGGCATATTTTCCCAAGCCAGGATCCAACCAGGGGGGTCATGTATTGCATTTAATCTTGATGTCTGTTTCATATTTTAAAATCTGGAACATCTTCCTGTCTTCTTTCATGTTACCAACTTATGAAAAAGTATAGTCAGTCATTTTATGGACTGTTCCTCATTTTGGGTTTATCAGATTGTTATGATCAGATTTAGCTGATGCATTTTTGGCAGATATAGTCCCCCAGATCATTGAGTCCTCCTCGGTGCATGCGTCTGGAAGCAGCACAGCCCATCAGTTTGTCGCAGGAATGGCGATACTAACATTCATCATGTGGTAGGGTGGCATTGGCTACATTTCTTTGGGAAAAGTGCCTTTCCACCTTTGTGATTGGCAGGTAATTTGTACGGAGATAGGCTTACCCATTGTTTTTCACATCTGTTAATGATTCTTGCCTGCATCAGTTAACCACTGTGATAATTGCTAAATAGTGATGATTTTCTCTTTTTCTTTTAGTAGTCTACTATAAAAGAGGGCTTCTGGTTTTCATTTTTTACTGTCAGTATGGATTCATGGATTCTTTCTATTCAATTGTTATAGTCTGTTATTGTCATGGTTCATTTTGATACTTATATTGTAATTGATATATTAAAAGGGAAACCCCTTCAGGCTGATTTCTGCATCCTTCTGACATGTCTTCATTTATTTTGAACATCCCTTATTACCAGGCTCATCTTGTGTCTTTCCTGCTGCAGGCATTTTTCCATGGAACTCTGGTTCCTTTTAATGGAAGATGGTATTTAGAAGCCAAGATATTGGTGCTGGGTGTGTTCATTGCTACTGGGATATTGCTGCTGCCAGACCTTTCAGTCCAGCTGGGGGGTGCGTGCGTGTATGTTCGTCTGTCTCTGTGCATGTGTGTGTATGGATGTGTCTGTGTGTGTCTCTTTTTATGTGAGTTCGTACTGTTTGTTTTTGTTCCAACCCAACATTATGGGATCTTGCTTCCTTTTCTTGTTTCATATTTGTATCTCTCTTTTTCTGTAGTGAGAACTCTGGCTTCCAACATCAGTAGATTTACTTGTTTGCTTATTCCTGCCCTGTGCATAGAATAGTTTGAGAAGTGCTACACCCATTACCACTACAGTAGCAAACCAACTCAGTACAATTTTGGATTTTTTTTTTTCCTTTTTGTAGCTCTTTTTGTCTTTAAACTGGTAGTATATGTACAATGTACTGAGTCCAAAAGCTACTTGGATTAATTTTTTCTCTCTTTCTTCCTTGCGTTTGTTATACACTTAAGTTCAGAACCTTGTTGATTTGGGGGCACCTGGCAGGCTCAGTTAGCAGAGCGTGAGACTCTTGATCTCAGGGTCTTGAGTTCAAGCCCCGTGCTGGGCATGGAACCTACTTGAAATTAAAAAACAAAACAAAACAAAGAAACCCAACTGTTGATTTGAAACCACCTTTACTAAGTAAAGACTATTGAGAGAAGTAATTATTAGAATGTCATTATAATAAGCTTCTACTTCATCACACTAATTGGTAAGGAAACATTTCCTTTTTTTTTTTTTTTAAAGATTTTATTTATTTACTTGACAGACAGAGATCACAAGTAGGCAGAGAGGCAGGCAGAGAGAGGGAAGCAGGCTCCCCACTGAGCAGAGAGCCCGATGCGGGACTTGATCTCAGGACCCGGAGATCATGACCCGAGCCGAAGGCAGAGGCTTTAACCCACTGAGCCACCCAGGTACCCCGAAACATTTCCTTTTTGAATAGGTTGTGTTTTCCTGGCTAAGTTAAAAGTAATTTTTATGACTAGATTTTACACTTTTTTTTTTAAGACTTTATTTATTTATTTGACAGACAGAGATTACAAGTAGGCAGAGAAGCAGGCAGAGAGAGAGAGGAGGATGCATGCTCCCCGCTGAGCAGAGAGCCCAATGAAGGGCTTGATCCCAGGACCCTGGGATCATGACCTGAGCCGAAGTCAGAAGCTTTAACCCACTGAGCCACCCAGGCACCCCTAGATTTTACTCTTTTAACAAGTCAGCTCATTAGTGTAAATTGCTGTTTGCTTAAGATATTTTTTCCAATTTTGTTTCTCTGGTTTGAAGAGAGTTATGTATGTTGAATAAATTACCACTCAGCATCAGTAAAGAGAAAGGCCAAGTAAAACATAACAAAAATTATATTCCTTAGATTTTAACATTAATAAGTGCTATTAATTAGTTCTTTAAATTGGTTAATCTCAAATCTGATGGAGTGTATTAGAAATTACTTTATAGTACTAACTACAGTGCGGTGTCCAGGATTGGATCCTGGAACAGGAAAAGGACATAAGTGGGACAACCAGTGGAATTCCAATAGTCTGGAATTCAGTTCATAGAAAGGTACCAATGTTGGTTTCCAAATTATGCCAAATGGTAGTGTGTAGTGTAAGAGAATTAACAACCGGGGAAACTGGATGAGGGTGTATGGGAACTTTGTCTGTAAACCTTAAATTATAATATAGTGGAAAGTTCATTTGAAAAGTTACTTTGTAATAAGTGAGTATTTAAAAATGAGTTATTTTTCATTTCTAAGAGTCCCAAGACCTTGTCATCCTAGTTTTGTCAGTATAATTTTGGCAGTTCACTTTCTAATTTCAGCTGCTGCTTTGGGAAAATAAGTGGAGGGTTTAGATGTCTGGGATCATTTGAGCCCAAGTTTGTTTGAAAAGCTCCCAGTTCCGGGGCACCTGGTTGACTCAGTCTGTTAAGCATCTGCCTTTGGCCCGTCATGATCTCAGGATCCTGGAATCGAGCCTCATGTCAGGCTCCCTGCTCATTGGGGAGTCTGCTTCTCCCTCTGCCTCTTTCCCTGCTCATGCCTATTCACTGATTGTCTCTCTCAAATAAATAAAACCTTTAAAAAAAAAAAAAACCTCCCAGTTCCACCGTCCTCCCCATTGTGTGTGATGTGGGTGAGCTGTCTGAAGATAGGGTTGAGCTTGGCCCAGGAGTTTGGGCATAGTTGTGCATGCTTTATCTGACAGTCCTATTTGGGAGGGAGACAGTGAGGCAGGTGGTAAGTCCGTTTTAGAGATTGGGATGCTGAGGCTCAGAGAGGATAATTAACATTGCCTGGTGGCCAGTCACTCGGCTTTTAAGTAGAAGCAGTGGAAACCGGAAATTGAAGATTGCTATCTTGAGCCAGGTGCTCTACCTCTTGCACCATGCTTCCACAATAAGATGAAAGAGCTCCACAGCTGTGGGGGACTGAGTAGAGACAGATGCACCGCCATCTGGCGCCCACCTGCGAAGGAAGAGGCCCCCTCTTAGTGCTCGTGGCTTCCGGCTCCACCAGCATTTTGTGTGGACACTGATGCTGTGTCACAGCTCTTTGGACCTAGCTGACCAGTTCCAGGAGTTAGTGTTTTAGCAGCCTCCCCTGCTGATTTCAGCACCCTCTGATTGCAACCAAGAAAACACTGACATTTTAAGAAGCTTGGAAGTTTTGTTAATAATCTTACCTGTCACCTCCTTGTGGATTTTGAACCATAAGGCTCTATTATCTCTTAAGAAGCATTAATAGAAGATAATGATCAGAACAAGGTATTTAAAAAGATTTCATATAACTAAATGTAAAAGTGGTAATTCTTTTAAAAACCAGAAAGTAATGCCAAAAATGATTAGGACATACAGTAAAACAATATTAAAAAATTCTGTGTAGTTGCTGTTATGTGTTTCTCCTTTATAATTGCAGTTTGAGGTGTGGTGCTCTTTTTATAGAAAGCACGTACTCATATCAGCCTTATTTTACAGATGAAGAAACAGCTTGGAAGTGTAAGTGACTTGCTCAAGGTCACACAGCTTGTAAGTGGTGGAGCCAGTATGTAAAACCTGGGCAAGCTAGAGCTCACACTCCACTGTTGTGCATCTTCAGTAGGCACTTTGTTACCCCTAGCTCTTTGCCTTCTGCTCCCTCTCATCTCTTTGCTCCTGACTTTTCAACTTGGACTTCCTTGCCCACCCACTTTTCTTGTCGTCTTCCCATAGCCTAGGCCACCGGCGTCACAGTGCTCATCCCCCATCTCAGCTGTCCATGGCTGTGTCTTCACGGTTGTCCTTCAGGCAGCCTCACACTTGGCTTGTGGGGAGCCAGAAGCATCCCCTGTTGGCCTGGTCCTGTATTTTTGGCCTTGGTTCTTGGCTGCTGTTAGTATTATTGTCATTATCATCTCCACCATCCTTGTGCTACCCTCCCACCCATTTCTGAGCATCGTGCGCTCTGCTAAGCACTAGAAGTGCAGTAGTTTAGTGAATGGTAACCCAGCTTCTTGGATAGAGGTTTTTTTTTTTTTTTTTAAGATTTTATTTATTTATTTGACAGATCACAAGCAGGCAGAGAGAGAGGAGGAAGCAGGCTCCCTGCTGAGCAGAGAGTCCTATGCGAGGCTTGATCCCAGGACCCTGAGATCATGACCTGAGCCGAAGGCAGCGGCTTAACCCACTGAGCCACCCAGGCGCCCCGTTGGATAGAGTTTTTGATGTGTTGAGTCCTACTCTTTTGTGATTCGGAAATAAGTGTATAAAATGAAACTTTCAGGCTGTCATTGTAATCTTTGAGTATTCTTTAAAGAGGACCACTAGTGAAAAGCTGTGTGCTTTTGTGAGCTTTTCATGCAGGTGTTAACTTTGTCCCCACTGAGCTAACCTGAGGGGGGAGCTGGGGCCTTAGAGTCAGTGTCCTTTTAGAGTGTCTCAAGACTTATAGGCCTGTTTTCTTGCAGTTTATTCGGTGTTAATATTTCCCTCGTGGCTTTAAAATCCCTCTGTGTCTTGTCTGTGCTTGTGTCACTTCATTTTATGTATCAGAAACCGGCCCTGGGAGGGATATGAAGAGACCTCATCTTGTTTTCTCTAAGTGGGGTAGTAATAAAACTGATCTCAGAGGGTTGTTAACTGGGTCTAGGGAAACAAGGTTTAGGTTATTTGTTTTTTTGTTTTCAAGTTGTGGTAAAGAACATAATATAAAATATACCATCTTAAACATTTTTAAGTGGACAGTAGTATTAACAAAATACACCCTGTTGGGCAACAGATCTTGAACTTAGCAATTTTGTAAAACTGGAACTCATTAACCCACTGAACAACTTCCCTTTTCTTCTTTCCCCCTGCTCCTGGCATTCCAATTTTTAAGAGTTTGACTACTTTAGAAATCTCATGTAAGTGAAATTATGTAGTATTTGTCTTTTTGTAACTGGTTTATTTCACTTAGTAAAATGTCTTCAAGGCTCATCCATGTTGTAGCATGAGAGAATTTCCTTCTTTTCTTATGGTTGAATGGTATTCAGTGTATGAATATATCACATTTTCTTTATCCATTCATCTGTGAGTCATTTAGCTTGCCTCTGCCTCTTGACTATTGTAAATAATGCTGCAGTGAACATGAACATGCAAATATCTCTTTAAGATCCAGTTTTTGTTTCTTTTGGATATATATCCAGAGTTGGGATTGCTGGGTCATATGGTAATTCTATTTTTAATCTATCATGGAACATCCATACTGTTTTCCAGGTGACTACACCATTTTACATTCCTACCAGTAGTGCACAGGGGTTCCATTTTTTCTGTATTCTTATTATTATTTTCTGTTTTGTTTTTCTTTTTTAATAATGGCCGTCCTAAAGGGTATATAGTAATACCTTGTTAAGGTTTTGATTTGCATTCCTCTAGTGATTAATGATGTTGAACATCTTGTCATATTCTTGTTGGCCATTTGTATATTTGGAGATATGTCTAACTCACGTCCTTTGCCCATTTTTTTTATTTTTAAAATTTTTATTTATTTGAGAGAAAGAGGGTGTGCATGTGTGCATGTGTGCATGCACGGTGTGGGGGAGGGTCAGAGGGAGAGAGAAACTTAAGCAGACTCTGTGCTGAACATGGAGTCTGACACTGGACCTGATCTCACAACCATGAGATCATGAGCTAATCGGGAACCAGGAGTCAGACACTTAACCAACAGTACCACCTCGGTGTACCCCTTTGCCCATTTTTAAATTGGATTATTTATATTTTTGTTGTTAAATTGTAGGAGTTCTTTATATATGCTGGATACTAATCCCTGTTCAGATACATGGTTTATAAATTTTTTCTCATTCTGTAGATTGCCTTTTCGCTTTGTTATTTCTTTAAGTTTGATGTAGTTCTTTTGTCTCTTTTTGCTGTGCCTGTGCTGGTATCATATCCAAGAAATCACTTTTTTTTTTTTTTAAAGATTTTATTTATCCACTTGACACACAGAGAGAGAGGGGGGGGGGAAGGGAAGCAGGCCCCCTGCCGAGCAGAGAGCCTGATACGGGGCTTGATCCCAGGACCCTGGGATCACAACCCGCCCAGGCGCCCATCCAAGAAATCACTTCTAAATCCACTGTTGTCTTGTATTTTCTTCTAAGGTTTTATTGGTTTAGATATTAGGTTTATAAATCCTTGATCCATTTTGATTTAAATTTTTGTGTATGGTGTTGGGTAAGAGTCCAACTTCATTCTTTTGTATGCAGTTATTTTCCTAGCATTATTTGTTGAAAACGTTGCCGCGTCCAGTCGGCGATGGCGACGAGAGAAGAATTAGGCACAAACAAGTCAGCTGCAAAAGACTGGGAGCAGGGGACAACAGTCGAAAAGGACTGCTGCCACGAGCAACTCCACAGTCTCACTTTTATTAGATAGAAAACAATAGCCAACAGAAGGATTGATGAAGGTCACACGTTAGTCACTCAGTCTTGCAGGTCAGCAAGGAGGAGGGTAATGTTTATAGTTAACCAAGCACATTCAAAGGACTCATCTAACTAACAAGGAGCACTTCTGGGAAGAGAAAGGAGCGATCACGAAAAAGGGAAGCACCCAGCTTCATCACTGTCGTACATTGTCCTTCTCCCCAAAGACCTGTTGTCAGTATCAGTGTTTCTTAAGGCCATATCTAAATGTGCTTGGCAACTAGTAAAATCCTCCAGGGGTTACAGTTTAAGTAACAAATTGTTCCGAGGGGCAGCAGCACATTGTCCTGTCTTCATTGGTCGGTCTCAGAACCCTTGTCAAAAATCATTTGACCATATACGTGACAGTATATTTCAGGGCTCTTTATTCTGTTTCATTGGCCTATATAGCTGTGTTGTTGCCAGTAGCATGCTATTTTGATTACTATAGTTTTGTAATATGTTTCAAAATAAGGAAGTGTGAGGCCTCCAACTTTGTTTTTCTTTCTCAAGATTGTCTCAACTATTCCAGTTGATTTGAGATTCTGTATTAATCTTAGGATAGATTTTTCTATTTTGGCAAAAAAAAAAGTCATTGGCATTTTTTTTTTTTTTTTTTTTTCTAAAAGATTTTATTTATTTATTTGACAGAGAGAAATCACAAGTAGTCGGAGAGGCAGGCAGAGAGAGAGAGAGAGAGAGGAGGAAGCAGGCTCCCTGCTGAGCAGAGAGCCCGATGCGGGACTCGATCCCAGGACCCTGAGATCATGACCTGAGCCGAAGGCAGCGGCTTAACCACTGAGCCACCCAGGCGCCCGAAAAAAAGTCATTGGCATTTTGATAAAGGATTGCATTAAATCTATAGATTGCTTGGTTCATATTGACATCTTAAGTCTTCCATTCCATGAACATGGGATGTCTTTCCGTTATTTGTGTCCTTTTTAATTTTAGCAGTGTTTTGTAGTTTTTGGTATACTCATGTATCATCTCCTTCGGTTAAGTTTATTCCTAAGTATTTTGTTCTTTTTGATGCCCTAGTAAATAAAATTATTTTCTTAATTTCCTTTTCAAGTTGTTCGTTGTCAGTGAATAGAAATACAGCTGATTTTTTTGTGTGTTGATTTTTGTGTCCTATGACTGTTGAATTTATTCTAACACTGTCTTTTTGGGTGTGTGAAATCTGTAGATGTGACATATGACCATGTGTTCTGCAAACATGTAATTTTACTTTTTCCTTTCCAATTTGGATGTCTTTTTTGTTTCTTTTTCTTGCTTACTTGCAGAGTGGTTATGCTATTTTACATTCCCATCAATATTGCATAAGAGTTCCAATTGCTGCACAATCTCAGCAACATTTTATGTTGTCAGACTTGTAAAGTATAGCCTTTCTGTTGTGGAGTGGTACCTCTTAGTTTTAATTGCCTTTCCCTTGAATGATGTTGTTGAATACTTTTCCATGTCCTTGTTAGCCATTCATATATCTTCTTTTGAGCTCTGTTCAAATCTTTTGCCCATTTTTTATGAGCTGGTTTGCTTTTTTTTTTTTTTAAGATTTTATTTATTTATTTGACAGACAGAGATCACAAGTAGGCAGAGAGGCAGGTAGAGAGAAAGGAAGAAGCAGGCTCCCTGTCGAGCAGACAGCCCGATATGAGGCTCGATCCCAGAACCCTGGGATCATGACCTGAGCTGAAGGCAGAGGCTTTAACCCACTGAGCCACCCAGGCGCCCCAGGTTTGCTTTTTTATTATTTATATTTTTTATTGAATTATAGGAGTTCTTTGTATATTCCAGTTTTTAAAAATTTTTTATTTATTTGACAGAGAGATCATAAGTAGGCAGAGAGCCAGGCAGAAATGGGTTGTGGTGGGGAGAAGCAGGCTCTCTTCTGAGGGGCTTGATCCCAGGACCCAGAGATAATGACCCCAACCGAAGGCAGAGGCTTAACCCATTGAGCCACCCAGGTGCCCCAGATAAAAAAGTTTTTAGACAAATGTGTCGCGAATGTTTTCTCTTTTTTTTTTTAAGATTTTATTTATTTATTTGACAGAGATCACAAGTAGGTAGAGAGGCAGGCAGAGAGAGAGAGAGGAGGAAGCAGGCTCCCTGCAGAGCAGAGAGCCCGATGTGGGGCTCGATCCCAGGACCCTGGGATCATGACCTGAGCCACCCAGGTGCCCCGCAAATGTTTTCTCTTAGTGACTTAACCCTTCATTTGCTTAACTGTACTTTTTTCTTTTATATTGTTTATTTTTATTCTTAAGGAGACTTTTAAAAGTATCTTTTTTTTTTAATTTTAGTACACTAAAATTCCTTTTTGATGATGTATCCTTCTCTGAGCTTTGACAAGTGTGTAACCAGTCCCACAATGAAGATGCAGAGCATAGTTCCATCATGCCAAAATTCCCTCATGCTGCCACTTTGTAGTCAGCCCCTCTCCCTACCTTGTGGTTTCTACTTGGTAACCACTGGTCTTTTGATGAATTTCAGCTTATAACATTGTTTTCTTTTATAGATCATGCTTTGAGAGATGTATGTAAGCACTTTGCCTAATCCAGGTTCACACAAAGATTTTATTTTTTTTTCCTGCCAAAAGTTTTAAAGTGTTAGAGTTTAAATGTAAGTTTTTGGTCTGTTTTGAGTTAATTTCTGTATCCAGTAAGGCGAGGTATCCAGTATCCAGTAAGGTCGAAGTTCAGTTTTTGATAATGTGTATGTCTAGTTGTTTCACCACCACTTGCTGAGGGCTTTTTTCCACTGAATTGTTTTTGCACCTTTATAAAAAATCAGCCACATTTGTGTGGGTCTATTTCTGGGCTTTGTATTCTAATCCATTGATCTATGTATCTTTATCACACTTTTGATCAAAAAAGTTTTAAATTTTAAAGTTTATCTGTTTTTTCTTTTACATTTACACTTTCTGTTTTTTTTTTTTTAAAGATTTTATTTATTTTGAGAGAGAGAGAGCATACAAGCTGGGGAAGGAGCAAAGGGAGAGGAAGAGAATGTCAAGCAAAATCCATGCTGAGCATGGAGTCCGACGTGGAGCTCGATCTTACAACCCTGAGATCACGACCTGAGCTGAAATCAGGAGCCAGAGACTGAACTGACTGAGCCACCCAGGCGCCCAATTTCTGTGTTTCTCTAAGAACTCTTTGCTTCCCCAGGGTAGTGAAGATCTTCTGCTTCCTTACTAGACTTTGAGCTCTGTGAAGGCAAAGACTGTATTTATCATTCTGCTCTTGCTTTTATTTAGCACAGTGCCAGGCCTGCAGCAGGTACAAGGCTGTGCTAATGGGTTCTCTTAAGGATTTAAATATAATAATGTATTCGAGGCTTTTGATACACTGCCTGGCACATGCAAAATGAACATACAAGAATCTGATCTTGCTCCAGCTGTTTCTCTTGGAATGAACTGGTTACACTGTGTGATGGCCTTCATCAAAATGTGGTGTGAGTGGTGGATGAAACAGCCAGTGGATGTTACATGAGTTGTGAGATGATATTATTCCAGCTCTACCCCACCCTCTTGCCCTGGTCTTACTCCCACATTTGAACCCTCCCCCACCCCACTCTCTGTAAAATATAGACTAATCAATCTTTAAAATGTCATTCGTTTATTGATGCTTGGCAAATCTACCTCTGTTTCCTCTTTCATCTTGTCCAGTTACATCCTTTTCCTTTGAGCCTTCCCCTCCTCTTCTAAGATCACTTACTTGAAGCAGGGCCTTTTTCTCCAGACATCTACTTAAGGAGAAGCTAGAGGACAAGGCAAGGCACATGAGCCAGTGTCCCAGTTGGGCAGTGTCTGAGGATAGAAGATAAAGTAAGTGATGGTCACTTCATCTTCTGGTGTGGAAAATGCTTGTGACTTATAAAAAATAAATACTGAAGTTTGGGCCATGTCACTTTGTTCTCGTGTGGTGGTTTTTAGCCTCAACCTTGTGATTCCTTGGCTGATAGGAGAAAGTGGCTTCCCTGAGCATAGCAGCCCCACGCTACCCCCACCCCCTATCAGCTGTCACAGCAGCGCGGAGTCACCTGCCTGTCCCTGCCAGGCAGGTGGGTGACAGGGGAGCAGGGGATGTCCTTGCCCAGACTCAGGAGTCAGAGGAGCCCCCCCCCTCCTTTCCATGTGGAGGGCTGACTGAGGGTGATTCTCAGTGATTCTTCTCCTACCCCAAGGCTATTTGGAAAGGGGTTTGGTGGTCACAGTGACTGAGGAACAACTGACATTTGAGAAGGCATAGCAAAGAATTTTGGCTGTATTTCAAAACCGCAGCATTTTGGTACATGCCTGGCCCTACAGGTCCTGTCCAACAGTCAGACACTCCTCATCTCTGGGGATTTGTATTGCTGACCTCCATGGAGGTACTGCATGTCGTAAGTCCTGTGTTTTTTGTCTTAACAAAGAAAAAATGGGTCAGAATTGGAAAGTTTGGGTCTAGCCCTCTGAGGAAGGATGAGTTAGCCACGCCCCAAATCAGAATGCAGGGCATTCTGTTGGGGGTGGCTGTGATTCCCAACTTGAGTCCTGTTTCCCACTTAGCCAAGCTGGTTTTGGGATAGAGATCTGGACAAAAGAGTCAGATAGGGCCTGCCTTCTGGTTCCTGTGCTGCTCCTGTCCACTTGCCATAGGAATGGAGCAGGCAGGTCAGCCCTTTTGTGAAATGAGCTGATTGGACTAGATGGGTTTTCTGATAAATATAGCAGTCTCTGGCTTTCCTAATTTAAATTTTACTAGTAGAACTTCCATATAGTAGTCTTTATGAGCCACACACATCCCACTCCCCCTTGGATGCTAGGCCCTTGTGTGTGAATATCACGGGGCTAGCTGATCTCTGAGCTCCTTGTAGTGTGACATTCAGATACTCTGTCCTTCTGTTGTAACTCTGATGCCTCCCAGAGCCCATGAGGGTCTGGGCCTCCCATTAACAGCAGCCTTAACTGGGCTTCACTGCTGAGTCACGTGGCAGGGTGTGCTGTGCAGAAAAAGCCCTTGGACCCAGCTCTCTGCTCACATCTTCCTTTTCTCTAGGTGTGTTCCTTGGAGAGGATTTGCCTCTTCAGAGCGCCTCACAGAATTATTCCAAAGGGCAGAATACGTGAAACTGTTCAGCAACCAAGAGCCCCGCCACATTGTGCCAGGAAGCAGGGAGGTTATAGGCAATCTCTTTGGTGCCATGAAGTGACAGCCCCTGGGAGAGGACTGATGGGACTGCAAGAAGTCACCATAGGGACTGCTGAGCCAAGGGTCTCAAGAACCTTAATGGAGGGATCACGGGGGGAAGGCTGGATAGAGGTGGTCCTTTGCCTCATGAAAAGAAAAATGGCATTTAGAATACTGTAGAGAAGGCAACGACCTTATAATTTAATCACAGTTTATTCTAGAATGACTCCTGGGAACTGTCCCGAATGCCTGGTAATGCCCTCTTCATCTTCTTGTTCTGCCCTTCTGGAACCATTCCCTCCCTGTCCTGCTGCTGATGGGTGTTCTGCTGAAGGTTTTCACTGCCTGCAGCATCCAGTCCTGGAGCCATAACACATCCCCCAGTGCCTTTGGTCTTATCTTCTGCTGAGCCCTAGCCAAGCAGAGAGCTCCTTTCTAGCGTTAGTGGCCCTTGTCGAGGCTGCACCCTTGACCTTTAGGCCTTCGCTGTGGTCTCTGGTGGTGCATGTGCTGCCCATCCTGAGGTCTCATTCAAGCCCCTTATTCGTCTCCTCTTATCTGAGGACACAGCTAACTGTATTTCAGAAGGCCCTCTTAGCACGTATGCCCTGTGTTTTGTATTTTCATGACCTGTGTTATCAGCAGTGATCTCTGTCCCCTCCTAAAGCTGTCAGGGGCAGCGGGCCTGGCCCAAGTTCTAGCCAGGGAGCACCGAGTTCCTGACATGGTGCTGGACAGGGCCCAGCACCCCACGGGAACCATTCTCCTGGACCTTTCCTGTCACACAGCAGAGCCTTATTTTCAGATCTCTCCCCTCTGCGCTGGTGTATAGTGTGGGGCCAGATAGATATGCCTTTCGTAGTCCTTCCTTGGGTGGGGGTGGAGGTGGGGACGAGACCCAGGGAACAGCCCCTCTGGGAAGCAGCTCTTGCTCTTTCTAAGGGGGAATGTCTGAGCAGTCTGTCGGAGGCTGCACTGCCCACCTGGGAGCGGGTCTGCTGGGAGACTGGGGCCTCTTGGTCCCCTGGGTGGGCACTCCAGCAAGGCATGGAGGGCTGCGTCCAATGATGTACATCTGCTCTGTGCAGACCATCGGAGCCGGCTGGGGGCCGTGAGAGGGGATGGGATGTAGTTCTGTCTTGCATTTCCTGGCTGGAAGTTTTTGATTTCCTGAGCTTAGTGACTGTGGACTTGTGTGCTTCTGGTGTTCCTTGTCTTCCATTTCTCTGTGGGCAGATGTTAGGAGAAATCAATTCCAAACAATTAAGGCTTCATACTAAATTTCACACAGTAATTTGGGACAGCTCAGCTTACATAATTTAAAATGAGGCCAAGGCTTGCTGACAAAGAAGAAATTGAATCCAGAGAAAGAATCTGTATTGGAGAGGCTTCTAAGTTTCTACAGGGCCCGAATCCTCAAATTCCCAAACGTTGCATGTCTCTGGCAGCTCTGCGAGGTCAAAACCATATTCATAATAGTAGCAAGAGGTCATTAGCTGCATTCTCTCATTCTCTCACCAGTGCACAGTGGCATTACTGGAGGCCACTTGACATGTGATTGATGGCTAATGGGTTTCGTGCTTAGGATCCTCTCTCCCTCTGCCTCTTTTAAAGGATTTTTTTAAAAGCCATGGTAAAATCCACATAAGATTTAACATTTTAGCCATTTTTAAGTGTACATTTCAATGCCATTAAGTACATAGACACTGCTGTGCCACTGTCACCATCCCTCTCCAGAATTCTTTTCATCTTCCCAAACTGAAACTCTATCCTCATTAGACAACTCTCCATTCTCCCTCCCCCCAGCCCCTGGTAATCTCTGCGCTCCTTTCTTTGTCTGAATTTCACTCCTCTAGGGCACCTCATATAGGTGGAATCGTACAGCATTTGTTCTTTTGTGTCTGGCTTGTTTCACTGAGCATAATGTCCTCAAGGTCCATCCTTGTAGCAAGTGTCAGAATTTCCTTCCTTTTTAAAAAGACCTGCTAATATTCCATAGAAGAGATGCATCACATATTTCTTCATTCATCTGTTGGTGAATGCTTGGGTTGTTACCACCTCTTGGCTGTTGAGAGTAATGCTGCCGTGAGCATCAGTGTACAGGCATCTGAGTCCCTGCCTTCACCCCTTTTGGACAGATAGCTAGGAGTGGAATTGCTGGGTCATATGTTTTAACCCTTTGAGTCTATGTTTGAGAACCTAGTGTTCACAAAATTTCTTGATTTTAATTTCTAATACAATACATATTGGTAGATATAACCCACATAAACTGAAGATCTTTGGGTTCCTTAGAAATTTCAAGTGCATAAAGGATTTGGGAATGAAAACATTTGAGAACCTATTAGTCAGAAGTTCTCATTTTGGTTCTGTGGCCTTGCACTTCTGTAGTTAGGGCATAGATTACTTTGAAAAATGTCAACAGTCCCTTGGCTAGGAAGGGCCTGCCTGTGTCTCCCATTTGTTAGCCAGGGGATAGGCATCACAAGGGAAGGTTTGGGGCAGACCCTTGGCAAACCCAGTAGTGGGCAGAGGGGGTGACTGTTTTTGAACAGTTTTAGATGAGACAGAAATTGTGCTGGATGCTCTACAAAGGGACTTGGGAGGATAGTGAGGAAGAAAAGGAAAAGGAATGTTGATTTGTAGCTTGAGTTATTGTAGTGAGACCCATCAGAATTGCTGGGTGACCTGCAAGCGACTGACTGTGTGTCAGTTCCCTGCCACACGAGGCAAGCTCTGTCATATCCTAGGTCTGCCTACTTTGTTTACCACTCTGGCCCAGGAGAGTTGCCTGGCACGAAGTGGCGCTTCTAAATAGTCTTCGAATGAGTGATTCACATGTATTAACCAGTGACTCACAGGTTGGATTGCTGTCAGAAGAGCCCCAGCACTACAGGCCTACAGGCGAGCCAGGAAGTGAGAGAACCTTCCCTGCTGAGATCAGAGAACTGTTGACACTTTGTTACAGACTTAAAGAGAGGGAGATCTTTGAGCAGTTTGGTTCATCTAACATTTAGTAAGTGCCCCACTGTGCTGGGTGTTGGGTATGGGGTGGAGGATAAAGATTTATCCCTACACTTACACTCTGGGACAGGGTTTAGCAAAAACTCCGTAGCTGGCTTCTTTTTTAAAAAACATGTTTCTGCATGTATCAACAGTTCATTCCTTGTATGTATGTGAGTGAGTGAGAGAGAGAGAACACGAGTGGGGAGGGGGTAGGGGGAGAAGCAGACTCCCTGCGTAGGGAGCCTGACATGGGCCTGGATCCCAGGACCTGAGATCACTACCTGAGCTGAAGGCAGACACTTAACGGACTGAGCCACCCAGGTGCTCGGCTTGTTCCTTTTTATTGCTGAGTAAACAGTCCACTGTACTGCGATTTGTTTATCCATTCACTTTTTTGGACATTTGGGTTTCTAGCTTTTGGCTCTTAACAAAATCTAAAATTACTCTTTGTATGGACATGTAACTTTCATTTCTCTTGGGTAAATGCCTGGGAGTGGAATGACTGGGTCATATAATGGGTGTATATTCAGCTTTCTACAAACTGTCAAATTGTTTTTCAAAGTAATTTTACAATTTTACCTTCGCACTAGCAGTATAGCAAGTTTCCAGTTACTTTGCATACATGTCAATACTTGGTATCATCATTCTTTTTAATTTTAGCCATTCTAACAAGTATGTGATAGCATCTCATTGTGATTTTAATTTGCATTTCCTTAATGACTAATGTTGAGTATCTTTTATGTGCTTATGTGCCATCTGTGTTTCTTCTTTGGTTAAATGTCCTTTAAAATATTTTGCCACTTTGGGACGCCTGGGTGGCTCAGTTGGTTAAGCAGCTGCCTTCGGCTCAGGTCATGATCCCAGCATCCTGGGATCGAGTCCCACATCTGGCTCCTTGCTAGGCAGGGAACCTGCTTCTCCCTCTGCCTCTGCCTGCCTCTCTGTTTGCCTGTGCTTGCTCTCTGCCCCCCCCCCTCTCTGATAAATAAATAAATAAATATTTTAAAAAATATATTTTGCCACTTTAAAGTCATGTGGGTTGTTTTATTATTATTGAAATTTGAGGGTTCTTTATATATTTTGGGTACAAGCCCTTTATCAGATACTTGATTTACAAATGTTTTCTCGTAATATGTGACTTGTCTTTTCATTTTCTTTACAGTGTCTTTGAAGAAGAAAAATTCTCAATTTTGATGAAGTCCAGTTTATCAACTTTTTCTTTTATGGATCATACTTTGGCTCTACGTATAGTACTTTGGCTATACATATCTAAGAAATCTAGCCCGACATCACAAGATTTTCTCCTGTATTTTCTTATAAGTGTTATAGTTATAGGTCTGTGATCTGTTTTAAGTTAATTTTTTGGTATAGGGAATGGACCAAAATTTGTTCTTTCTTCTTTCTTTATTTTTTGATGGATATCCACAGTTGTCCCAGGACCATTTCTTTCTTCATGGAATTGCCTTTGTATCTTGATTGTAAATCACCATCACATATGTGGTCTTCTTTTAGACTCTGCTCTGGTTCCATTGATCTTGATGTCTGTCTTTGATGCTTATGGCATACTCCTTTTTTTTTTTCCCCCTTTTAAGATTTTATTTATTTGTTTAATTTATTTGAGACACAGTGAGAGAGGGAATACAAGCAGGCGGAGTGGGAGAGGGAGAAGCAGGCTTCCCGCTGAACAGGGAGCCCAATACGGGGCTTGATTCCAGGACCCTGGGATCATGACTTGAGCTGAAGGCAGATACTTAATGACGGAGCCACCCAGGCACCCCAGTAGCACACTGTCTTGATTACTGTACCTTTACAGTAATTCTTGAAGTCAAATAGTGTATATCCTCCAACTTTGTTCTTCCTTTCCAAAGTATTTTGGGTATTTTAAGTCCTTTGGATTTTCATTTGAATTTTAGAGTCAGTTTGTCAATTTGTACAAAGTCCTGCTGGAATATTGATGGGGATTGAATTGAATCTGTAGAAGGATGTGGGTAGAATTTGAGCAGGGGGAAGGGGAGAGAGAGATTGATTCCTCAAGCAGATTCTCCACTGAGTGGGGAGCTTAATGGGGGCAGTTGATTCCAGGACCCTGAGATCATGACCTGAGCTGAAACCCAGAGTTACTCAACCAACCTAGCCACCCTGGTGCCCCTTGAATTGGTATCTTAATGACGTTGGATCTGTTGATCCAGGAACATTTCATATAACCCCATAGGTTTAGATCTTTAAAAAATTTCTCTTAGCTATATTCTGTAATTTTAGGACTTGTACTAATAGGAATAATAGGACTTTAGGACTTGTACTAATAATATGTACAGTAGGACTTGCTTACATCTGTCATTAGATTTATCCCTAAGCATTTACCTTTTTTTGATGCTGTTGAGGTAATTTTAAATATCTTAATTTCTGGAGCAGTTTGTATAGAATTGATCTTATTTTGGGGCACCTGGGTTGCACAGTCGGTTGTGTGTCTGACTCTTGGTTTCAGCTCCGGTAGTGGTCTTAGGGTCATGTAATTGAGCCGCGTGATGGACTCCACACTCAGCTCGTGGGTTCTACTTGGGATTCTCCCCCTCTGTTCCTTCCCTTGTTCTCTCTCTCTCTCTCTCAAATAAATAAATCTTTTTTTTTTTTTTAAAGATTTTATTTATTTATTTGACAGACAGAGATCACAAGTAGGCAGAGAGGCAGGCAGAGAGAGAGGAGAGAAAGCAGGCTCCCTGCTGAGCAGAGAGCCCGATACGGGGCTTGATCCCAGGACCCTGGGATCACGACCCGAACCGAAGGCAGAGGCTTTAACCCACTGAGCCACCCAGGCGCCCCATCAAATAAATAAATCTTAAGAAAGAAAAGATTGGTCCTATTTCTTCCATAAATATGTGGTAGAATTTTCCAGTGAAGCCATCTGGGTCTGGAGTTTTCTTATGTTTAAACTAAAAATTCAGTTTCTGAAGTAACTATAAAGTTACTCAGGTGTCTGGGCTGCCTCTTTGAGTGAGCGCTGGTAGTTCATGCCTTTCAAGGAATTTATCTTACTGATATAAAGTTGTTCATACTATTACCTTATTATTCTCCCATCCTTTTTTATCCTTTTTAATATCCGAAATCCTAGTGGTTGACACCTCTCTTCTGACAGTAGTATTTTGTGTTCTTAATTTTTTCCTGACTAGTCTGTCTAGAGGTTTATTAATGTTATTAATCTTCTAGAAAAACACCTTTTGTTTTCATTATTTTCTCTAATATTCTGTTTTGTGTATTTCCACTCCGATCTTCATTTTTTCTTGTCTGCCATCTGCTTTGGGTTTCATTTGCTTTGCTTTTTTAATTTCTTAAAGAGGAAGCTGAGATTACTGATTCAAGACCTTTTCTGATACAGGAGTTTAATGCAGTCCATTTGTCTCTGGGAACTGTTTTAGTCTCATCCCACAAATTTTCATCAATTTAAAATGCTTTCTAATTTCCTTTTTCATTTCTTCTTTGACCCATAGGCTATTTGGAAGTGTGTCAGTTATTCCATATAGTCAGGGGATTTTCCAGATCTCTTTCTGCCATTGATTTTTAATTTAATTCCATTGTGGCCAACAACATACTCTGTATGCTTTGAATCATTATAAATTTATTAGTAATTTATTTTATGGATCATAATATTATTTATTATGGTAAATGTTATATACATGAAAAGAATGTGTAGTCTGCTGTTGTTGACTGGAGAGTTTTGGAATGTCTGTTGGTGTTGTTCAGTTTGTCTGTATCCTTGCTGATTTCCTGCCTGCTGCTTCTATCAGTTATTGAGAGAGGGGATGGAAATCAGTTGTGAATTTGTCTATGATAGCAGTTTTTCCTTCATATTTTAAAGCTCTGCTATAGATGCATAAACATTTTAGGATTATTTTGTCATTTGTCATTATTAAATGACCTTCTTTATTCCTGGTAATATTTGCTCTGAAGTCTACTTTGTGTAATACTGATTTGGCCACTCTAGCTTTCTTTTGATCGGTGTTATTAGCATGGTATATCTTTTTCCATTCTTTTATTTTTACCTATCTTAGTGTCCTTCTATAAAGTGGGTCTCTTTTAGACAACATGTAACTGGGTCTTGTTTTTTTCACCTGTGTGACAAGTTATGCTTTTTAACTGGGGTGTTTAGATCACCTCATCTGTTTATTGATAAGGCGCAATTAATTAAAATCTGCCATTTTGTCACTTGTTTTCTATTTGTACCATCTGTTTCCTTTTTCTTTCTGCTTTTTGCATTGAGTGTTTTTATTCCATTTTGTCATCTTCATTGGCTTATTTGTTAAAACTTTTGTGCTGGCTTTGTGGTATTCATCTTGAACATCCTGCAGTTGACCTTCACATGACAAGACTCCTTTACATGTAGTGTAAGAGGCTTGAAGTGGTATGCTGCTGCTGCTCCCTTCCCAGCTTTTGTGCTGGCATTGTCAAAGTTCTACTTCGCAATATGGGATCCATGTTTTTGCTTTAAATAATTCTAGGTTGACTGCTTTCTTTGTTTTCAGAAGTTAAAAATGTTGCTCCACCATCTTCTGGCTTGTATTGTTTCTAACTGCTGTCCTGTTTGTTTTCCTCTGCAGATTACGTCTTTTTTCTCTGGCCCTTCAGGCTCTTCTTTTTTTTTTTTTTTTTTTTTAATTTTTTTTTAATTTATTTTTTTTTTA
The DNA here is from genome assembly GCF_011764305.1 of Mustela putorius furo. Classification (NCBI taxonomy): domain Eukaryota; kingdom Metazoa; phylum Chordata; class Mammalia; order Carnivora; family Mustelidae; genus Mustela; species Mustela putorius. The sequence goes on along the minus strand of NW_025422010.1, from coordinate 3,938,538 downwards.
TTTTTTATTTTTTTTTAAAGATTTTATTTATTTATCAGAGAGAGAGAGGGGAGAGAGCGAGCACAGGCAGACAGAATGGCAGGCAGAGGCAGAGGGAGAAGCAGGCTCCCCGCCGAGCAAGGAGCCCAATGTGGGACTCGATCCCAGGACGCTGGGATCACGACCCGAGCCGAAGGCAGCTGCTCAACCAACTGAGCCACCCAGGCGTCCCTTTTTTTTTTTTTTAAGGATTTTATTTATTTATTTGACAGAGAGAAATCACAAGTAGTCGGAGAGGCAGGCAGAGAGAGAGAGAGGGAAGCAGGCTCCCCGCTGAGCAGAGAGCCCGATGCGGGACTCGATCCCAGGACCCTGAGATCATGACCTGAGCCGAAGGCAGCGGCTTAACCCACTGAGCCACCCAGGCGCCCCACCCTTCAGGCTCTTTTAAGATTTTCTCTTTATCACCGGTTTTAAGCAATTTGATTGTGATGTGCCTTGGAGTAGGTTGTTTGTTTGTTTGTTTTAATTTCTTATAGTTGGGGTTCATGTTGACTTGGATCTATGGGTTTTCATCAAATTGGGAAATGTTTTTGTCATTGTTTCTTCAAATACTTTGTCTCTTCGTCCCCCAAGTCTGTGTCACACAGCTCATAGTTTATGTTTTCTAGCCCTTTTTCGGTATTTTAGTTTCTTATGTTATCTTCACGTCATTCATCTTTTCTTCTGTGAAACTGAATCTGTTCGTACTACGCCTTGCAGTTTTCATCTCAAGGCAGTAGATTTGCTTTCTTAAAATCTTCTGTATCTACCGAACATGTTTGATTTTTCCTCTGTGTGAGGAAAAATGTGTGACACAAGTTTTCATTTTAATGTCCTTGTCTACTTTATCATTTGTACCTTTTCTGAGTCAGTTTTGATTGAATTTTTTTCATTTTGGTCATAATTTCCTGTTCCTTTGCAAGTCTGGCAGCTTTTTTTATTGAGTGCCACACTTTGTGAATTTTGCCTTTCTGGTTACTGTGTATTTTTGCATTCCTATAAATATTCTCGACCTTTGTTCTAGGATGTGACTTGGAAACAATGTGAACCTTTCAGATGCTTTTTTATTTATTTCATTTTTTATTATGTTATGTTAATCACCATGCAGTACTTCATTAGTTTTTGATGTAGTATTCCATGACTCATTGTTTGCATATAACACCGAGTGCTCATTGCAATACGTGCCCCCCTTAATACCCATCACTGGGCTAACCCATCCCCCCACCGCCTCCCCTCTGAAACCCTCAGTTTGTTTCCTAGAGCCCATAGGCTCTCATGGTTCGTCTCCCTCTCTGATTTCCCCCCACTTCATTTTTCCCTTCCTTCTCCTAATGTCCATGCTATTCCTTATGTTCCATGTATAAGTGAAACCTTAACCATAATTGTCTTTCTCTGCTTGACTTACTTCCCTTAGCATAATCCCCTCCATTTCCATCCATGTCGATCCAAATGATGGGCATTCATCATCTCTGATGGTTGAATGATATTCTGTTGTATATATGGACCACATCATCTTTATCCATTTATCTGTTGGAGGTCATCTCAGCTCCTCCTGCCATTTGGATATTGTGGACATAGCTGCTTTGAAATTGGGGTGCATGTGCCCCTTCTTTTCACTACATCTGTATTTTTGGGGTAAATACCCAGCAGAAAGACCCCAAAAGTAATAGGCCAGAAATTTACAGAGATAATCTATAGAAACAAGGACTTCACAGGCAAAATGATGGCAATAAAACCATGTCTTTCAACAGTCACTCTGAACACGAATGGCCCAAATGCTCCTGTGAAATAACACAGGGTTGGATAAAAAGACATGGCCCATCCGTATGTTGTCTACAAGAGACTCATTTTGAACCTGAAGATACATCCAGACCAAAAGCGAGAACCATTTTTCATGTCAGCGGACCTCAAAAGAAAGCTGGGGTAGCAATTCTCGTATCAGACAAATTTGATTTTAAGCTAAAGACTTCAGTAAGAGATACAGAAGGACACTTAATCATTCTTAAAGGTCTATCCAACAAGAAGATCTAACAGTTGTAACTTTCTGTGCCCCCAGCATGGGAGCAGCCAACTACATAAGCCAATTGTTAAAATAAGAAAAACATATGGATAATAATACTTAATAGTAGGACACCTCAACGCTCCAGTCTCAGCAACAAACAGATCATCTAAACAGAAGATCAGCAAAGAAACAAGAGTGTTGAATGTTGAATGACACAGTGGACCAGATAGACTTTATACATTCTGTTATATTCTAAATATATGTGGAACATTCCACCCTAAAACAACAGAATACTCATTCTTCTTGGATGCTCATGGAACTTTCTCCAGAATAGATTACATACTGTGTCACAAATCAGGTCTCAACTGATACCAAAAGATTGCGATTATCCTCAACTGTTGCTTTTAATTGCTGCATTTAGTCTGGAGTTTATTTTTCTCCACTAACAAGGCAGGACTCTTGTTTGTACTTAACTTGTACCCCACAAGTAATGAGTTTTTCCACACTGGCTCCTGAAAACAGGCATTGTTTGTGGTCCTGCTCAATTTCAGTTTCTGTTTTTCTATTACCCTTTAGGATGGCCTGGGATAGTTTCCTCACACCACTGATCAGTACTCTGCTTCAATCCCTGAGGGCTTCCTCCCTAGATCTCTGGAGTCTGTCTTTTGTGCCACTTTCTCTTTTCCAGGACTCTTTGGAGCCGCGCTGTGAGTGCTCCTTGCCTTGGTTTCCCCCAATTTTTAGCTGCATCCACTTACCTCCAAGAGTCTTCTCCCCTTGGAGTCCCTCTCCCTGCTTTGTAGCCTGGAAATGTGCTTGAGGCAGTAAGGCTTACCTCACATGTTCTGTGACTCAGGGATCACTGTTCTTTGTTGCTTGATGTCAGTGTCTGGAGAACTGGTGTTTTCTAGTATTTTGCCCCCCTTCTTTTTTTCTCCCATTGTTTCAGGTCGGCAGTTAAATCTATCCCTCTAACTCCATCTTGACTGGAAGACTTTATAAATTATGGAGCATTGTGACTCTTTTGTCCATGCCATATATGTAACAGAAGCTTTCCTTATGATTAGATTGATTGATTTACTGCAGTGCGCAGTGGCAGGTGGAGAAGAGTGAACACTGGATTCTGGGTTCCTTTCCCTGGCCCTTCTTTTCCCTGCTTCAGAGTGGAAGACTCTCAGACATATAACCCTGGCGGGGGATGAGGATTGTCTCCTTGCAGAGCGCTCTGAAGAGGCTCTCTTGTGAAGGTACCAAAGTTATGGTACACGATGCCATGCGTGGCCGTCCCAGGTGGGTGGGGAGGGAAGGGCTCAGGCCTTACATCTGTGTCCTACCTGATTTGGTGGGTTCATCTACCTTGGTTAATTAGAGTGATGATTGGCTCTGGTTACTTAGGCCAGTGATGGGACAGGACTCAGGGGTGGGAAGAGTTCCTGGATTTGAGTGGAACGATTCCAGGACAGGGAAGACCACAGAGGGAGCAGGACCATAGTAAGAGAGCTCTGTTTGTTTCTTCTTCCTGTGGTACCACATTAGCGTGTAGAACTTTATCCTTCACACCTCAGTGCTTTTCCTTGGCTCCACGTATGCCCACGTAGCAGCCATCGCCTCACTTCATAAGTCTGGTGGGAAGGACCAGAGGAAATACTTTGGCCTCTTCAGGTCATTTAATCTCTCTTAGTCATTAGTCTTCACTCTGCTGTTGTATCTCAAAAGCAGCCACACACGAATACATATTTGTGGCCGTGTTCTAATAAAACTTTACTTAAAAAACAAGTGGGAGGGGCAGGAGTTGACCCAAGGGCTATAATTTGCCAACCCCTGCCTCAATTCAAGTCCTCACTTTACTGGGTTATTTGATACTTTGTGTGGTTCCCCTGTTATGATTGCTTCCAGAAACCATCGCCAGTTCTACCTGTCTTAAAACACAGATCTCATCATGTTACTGACCGACTGACTAATTTCTGGCTTCCTTTAACATTCCCAGGAAAGGTCAGAATTATCTTACCCTCAAAGCCTCCATAGTCTGACCCTTTTTATATTTCTCGTCTTACCTCTAGTGATTCCCCATCTGTTGCATACCGTCTTCTCGGCATGTTTTCCTGCCCTGTGATTATCCATGAGCTTTACTTTTTCTGGTATGTTTTCTCCCTTCCTATTACATTATACGTGTTTATTGAAACCACCATCCTGCCTTGGGAACCCTGTTTATATCCCATCTTCTTTCAGAAGGATTCCAGAGCCCCTCAGGTGCAGGCCGTTTCTCCTTCTTCACGCTGTTTGAGCACTCCTGTGGTGCACTCTCCTGATTTGCTCTTCATCAGAAACGTGTGTGTGTGTGTGTGTGTGTGTTTCTTGTTGACCCATAGCTCCTCCTGCGGTGAGAGGTGTGCCCTCTTGTGACCTCTGTAGTCTAGCGCCAAGTCAGACTCTGAGCAGAAATGTGTCAGGTGTGTGTTTGAGGTGGCACATAAAGACCCATGTCTTGGGTGGGGGGCCTTGCCCCTAACCCTAACCCTAACCCTGTCGGGGCGCGCTCCTGGGCCCAGGCGGCGGCAGGCCTGGCTGTCCCATCTCCACTGCTGCCACCGCTTCCTCAATGGCCTCTTGCCCTTTGGTTCCACAGAGCTGCGGTGCAACCCTGGGCAGTTTGCCTGTCGCAGCGGCGCCATCCAGTGCATCCCCCTCCCCTGGCAGTGTGACGGCTGGGTGACTTGTGAGGATGAGAGCGACGAAGCCGACTGTCCAGGTGAGTGTGTAGGGCTGCCCTCGACCCCACCTCCATCACAGCTGTGTGACTGTGCTTCCGTCAGTGGGGGGACGGGGGGTGTCCACTGCAGCCCAGGTGGTAGCCATTCACTGGAAGCTTACATTGAGCTGAAACCCTCCCCTCTCAGCCTTCTCTCTCTCTCTAAGAATAACTGCTCAACACAGGCAGATCCCAGAATTTGCAAAGTTGCAGGGGCAGGGCTGGGGTGAGGCAAGAGAGGTGCCCAGGATGGTATGTTTCTGTTGGCACTGCTGGCCCCGAGAGCAGCGCCCCTGAAATGTGGTACCCTCTTACCGCCTCCTCACCTGCCTCTGGAGGTGGGTGCTCTTTGAGACTTGGCTAGAATCCTGATGAGGGTCATTAGACGGGCTTTGGCTCTACCAACCCGTCCTGCTCGCTCAGTCCCTAGTAAATTTCCACCTGGGGATTTTCTCCTGACAATGCTTGGGCTCCTAAAGATATATGCAGATGCCACAGAAAGTTTAAACTGTTGGTTCTTCACTTGGTTTCTGCCCCAGCACCCTCAGGGAGTGTAACACGCCCCATGAGAAATGGTGTTCACTGCATCCCTGGTTCTTTTGGGTTAGGATGGAATATGTAGTATCTTGGATTTGCCCATACATGTGTGTGTGACACACACACATACATGATCACACACACACACACGCACACACACTAATTTAAGACCCAGGTAGCACCAGTAAAGCCCCTAAGAAGATGTGTTTATTCTACCTTGAGAACCTCAGACCGAATAACTTTTCAGCCTAGCATTTTAATTTCTTGATATTCTAGTTTGGTTTTGCTTTACCAACCTGATTTATTGCTGTTTTCCCTTGAATGGGTAAGCTGGACTGTTTCTTATGCCCACTCTGTGATGAATTTTCTAGCCACATGCTTCATTCATGCCTTTTTCTTTTCCTGAGATCCTCTTGTTCTGTTTTCATGTGGACGGATCTTGCCTGTCCTTCAAGACTTGTCTCAGATGATACCACAACAAGCAGGCATCTCTGGGCCCTCGGGGTGGAGGTTAGCTTCTGCCAGCACCTCTTCTCTCTCTCTGACAACATCTAGAACCACCAGTAATTCTCACCATTACCTGTGCCCATGCTTGATCTCTCCTTCCAGACTGTGAGCTCCCCGAAAGCAGGAGACCTGTCCTCTTCCTAAGTGTGACCTGGCCTAGGACGGAGGTCCTTTTTAACATTTGGTAAATGGAAGGAGTGTTGTAATTCCTGTGGGTCAGGTACTGAAGAAAAACCAGTTACCTCAACCCTGGGTATCAGGTAGGGTATCAAATACAAGGCAACATTTGAGCTTGGGACAGTACTTTGAAGGGGGTTCCGAGTAAGAAGTGGAGGTAGTCTGGTCAGACTGTTTGCCTGAAAAGATGGCCTTTAGAAGGGATCGCAGTTACCCCTCAAGCCTGTTCATTGGATTACGCACGTCTCTAGTTGAGGTACTTGCCTTTGCAAATGAGTTTGAATGGTGGCCGCTGGGGCAGAAGCTTCTGGGACAGCCCTGTGTCTGGGAACCCACCTGCTCCTTCCTTAGGTCACAGCCTGGACGGCACGAGCTACCCTGTGCTTGGGCTGCTGGTGCTTCGTGTTGTGTCAGCTGTTGAGGACCGGCGGTTGTGATTGGGATCTTCCCTGGGTCTGCCTTATGGTATGAAACTTCATAGCCTCCTAGAGAATATTCTGAACAAAGAACCAAATGATTCTTGACTGGTTTTCGAGTGGGAGGACGACTTATTGCTGATCGCAAAGCGCTTTTTGGCTTTGCTTTTAGGGTTGTATGTAATAACTGTTCTGTTGTGTAGGTACAGAAAACAGTGGTTGGCATTCTAGTTCATCTTGTTCATTTCTCCATCCACTGTGGACTTGATAAAGGCAGGGACTAGATTTTATTTCTCTTCTGTCCCACAAGGTCTGGCACAGGAGGTCACAAGTCACTTAGCACAAGTGTTGATGTGAGATTATAGAGGTAGCCATATTTTCTCCCCAGACAGAAATAAAGTCTGTTTAACAGGAGCCTGGAGTTCAGCTTAGATAGTGTGCTCCAGGCCCTAGCCACTGAGGACACAATGATCATGGCAGTGTGTGGAAACTCATGGAGCCCTGATAGGGCCAAGGAGTGTTTGAGAAAGAGTGGGAGGGCTGAGGTGCTGTTGGACCTCCTGGCTCACTCCTGGCCTCCCCTTGTGTCTGGTACCCTGTCTGTCCCGTGATGTAGTGCCACACCATGATCCAGGTGGGCAGTAAGCTTTGATTTCTAATTAGTCTTAAAGCTGGGATTGTGAGGGGCGCCTGGGTGGCTCAGTGGGTTAAAGCCTCTGCTTTCGGCTCAGGTCATGATCCCAGGGTCCTGGGATCGAGCCCCGCATCAGGCTCTCTGCTCAGCAGGGAGCCTGCTTCCCTCTCTCTTCTCTCTGCCTGCCTCTCCATCTACTTGTGATTTCTCTCTGTCAAATAAATAAATAAAATCTTTAAAAAAAAATAAAAAATATTAAAAAAAAGCTGGGACTGTGAGAAATGTAAGTTATGAAAATGAACGAATAATAAATATAGTACTTGTTTCTCACGTCTCTGAATCAAAAATTGCTGAAATTTTGTCATATTTTCTGTTTTGTTGTTTTTTCTTTTTTTAGATTTTATTTATTTATTTGACACAGAGAAAGAGAGAGAGATCAGAAGTAGACAGAGAGGCAAGCAGAGAGAGAGGGAGAAGCAGGCTCCCCGCCAAGCAGAGGGCCCTATGTGGGGCTCGATCCCAGGACCCTGAGATCATGACCTGAGCCAAAGGCAGAGGCTTAACCCACCGAGCCACTCAGGAGCCCCTAAATTAATTTTTTTGAACATCAGGAATATGTTAAATTCTTATTAACATTCCTACCAACTCCCCTACCCCCCCCCCACACACACACAAAAAGAAGAAAGAAGAAAAATCTTTGTGTATGGGGAGGGGAGTGTGGACAGGGAGTTAGCTGATAACTGCCTTTGCTGTGGCCTTCCCGTCTATGGGGAGAGTTTAAATAAACCTGTGAGAAGCCCTGGCCATGCTTGGTTAGGCTTTTGAACATGGGCTTCAGGACTTCTGGAGGGACTGTAAGAGATTACGTTATTGTCCTCCTGAAAGCCTGTTAAATTATAGTAAAAGAGTATAGAAGATATGAAAGATGTAAAATGGAAAAAGATGGAACAGCAGGCCAGTAATTTCAGTATGTTTTTGGAAGATAGGAAATGGATGGTGCTAGATACAGTCTGGACATTCAGTACATTGCCTGCATTTCCAGGGCTGGAAGGCTGGAGCTCTCTTATTCAGACCCCACTGCCAGTGGGCTTTGGCTCTCACTTAGCCCAAGAGATCCTTCCCATGAAGTCTGGAAGGTAGAGGAAGGTGGACTCTCTTCCTCTGGCAGTGGTGTGGGGGTGCGCGGGTGAGGGAGCACATTGGCCTCCATAGCGGCCTCCTGTCTGCTGTCATAGGACTGTAGAGCAGCTGTGATGGGCGGAGGTTTCCTGCGGGTTCCTGTCCTGTGGATGGTGTCCCGAGTTGGGACTAAAGCCGCAGAGGCGGAGTGGAAGGCTAGAGGTGGCTCACTTTTGTGCACACTCCAGCCTCTGCAGTTGCTCTGAAAGTACCTGATACCCCGTATTAAACCCCTTGTTTTTGAAATACCTAGCATGGCTTCTGTTCTTCTGACTGAACCATCTTTGATGTAAATGGAAACTAAAATAAGATGCATAAAGTTCCTTAATGGAGAAAAATGTAGTGGAGACATTAAAGATTTGAATAAATAGAGACAGGATATTCTTGGCTAGGAAGACTCAGTGTGGCCTGTTCTTAGATTGATCTCCAAAGGGGTTTTTGGGAAATGTGACAAGTCAGTTTTAAAATGTGCAGAAGATAAAGTCCTAATATTGTAGGACACTCTGAAGAAGAGTAAGGTGTGAGCAGTTGCCTTACCTGTGCCAAGGCTTACGTTATCGTTGGCTCAGGGAAGCACAGATTGGCCCATGGAACAGAAGAGCTGCCAGAAACAGACCTGAGAAATGATATATGGCACAGGTGGAATTACATATCACTGGGCAGAGGCTAGGTTCCCCAATCGTAGCACTGTGACAGTTGGGAGAGCATGTATATAAAATGTACAGAAAAATTAGTTCCAGGTTAATTGAAGAAAACCTTCTAGAACACACACAATCTAGAAGAATATCTTTATGACCTTGGTAGGAAAGTTTGTTGTTGTTGTTGTTTTTTAAGTCACAAGGATAATCAATTCTAAAATAAAAATGACCAGTTTTACTAGATTAAAATTAAGATATTCCTTTTTCCAAAAGGTACCTGTAAAGAATGTGAACAGACAAGCCACAGAGTGGGAATAAATTTGCAATATGTATAACACATAAAGGATTATAGTCCAGCACACATAAAGAACTCCTACATGTGGACAAAAGACACATGGGCATGTCACGGAAAAATTAACAAGAACAGTGGTTAAACAGATAGAAAGATATACAGCCTCATTAGAATTCCAAGGCCACAGTGAGATTCCACTTTACAGTTACTTAAATAGGCAGAAATTAAGATGTCTCTTGGCAAAAATTAAGGTATTGACAAAACCAAGTGTTGGAGAGGATGTGAGTGACTCGGAAATCTTACCTGCTGCTGGTGAGGGGGATAAACTGATGTACCTGCTTTGGAAAACTGGCATTAACTTACGAAGTTGAACATTCTCATATTCTGTGGTCCAGGATTTTCATCTGGGGAGCTCTAGAGAGGTTCTTGCAGCACTCTTCATACTAATAAACATCTTGGAAACAGCCCAGATGTCTGTGTTCACATCATGGCGATTATGGACCAAACAACAGTGAGTGAATAGTAGGTCCTTGTGACAACATCACTGGATCTTAAGAGCAGCATGTAGGTGACAAAGGCAACTTGCCAAAAAACACAACACCATAAAGACAAGCAAAAGTGACCATTGTCTTATGTACATACATACAGGTGTGATAACAAAAAAGGCAAAATGGTGAAACAAAGTACAGGCTCTTGGTTCCTCCCTGGTGGGGAGACAGAGGAATAAGAAACAACCCTACAGCTCATGTCTGGATTCTGAAGTAGGGTGGGAATAGGGGTGGAGGGCTCACAGCTGTATTTTATTATTAGGCTTTATTTCTTACATTTGTGTTACATATGTTCTTTGGAATATGCCAGATACTATGTAGGCTTTTTTTTTTTTTTCCTTTAAGAAAAGCTAGTAGGAGGAGAGTGAACTTAGCACAGCAGAGAAACTGTAACTGTGAGCCTGGTTGAGGGAAAAATGATTAGGAAATGAACTGGTTTGACAGGCAGCACCACTGAAAGGCTTGGTGCTCTAAATACTGAGGCTGGTGGGCACCTGGCATGGGAATGGATCGGTTGGTGGGATTCTTTCACCATGGGTCTCCCTTCCTTGCTACACAGAGCTAGATGACCCCTCCCACCAGCAGCCAGGAACTTCATTTTGTAGACCAGCACTGCCCTATTAGTAGCCCCGAGTCACGTGTGGCTATTGAGCACTTGAAATGTGGCCATTTCGAGCAAGGACAGACTACAAGTGTAAAGTACACGCCAAATATCAGACTTGGTACAACAAAAAAGTAAAACACCCCATTAATACTTTTTTACATTGGTTATGTGTTGAAATGATAGTATTTTTAATATATTGGGTTAAATTACATTATTAAAATTAATTTCATTTCTTATTGAAATGTGGCTTGCATTTTATTTCTGTTGGATAGCACTTGTACTTAATTTTGGCAAAATAGGAGACACCAGGCCCAGTAGGCCAAGCAGAGGGCAACTGTGGAGCTTGAGAACAGAAGAATTTAGAGAAATTCTCTCTGGGGACAGGTGAGACCCTCAGCCATATCTTCAACCCAACTAAAAAGCTGACTCTCCCACTGTGCTCCCCCACCTTGAGGCTCATCTGAACCCCACTAGTGTTTACAGAGCCTCTGATAAGCTGAACCACTTTACTCTTAAACCTGAAAGAGAGCTGGTGCTTTCTAGACTCTGGAAGAAAACATCTGGGTGCTTACTGGACTCTGAACAAAGCATCCTAGACCAGAAGAGTCCAAACAAGGTGACCTGAGGTGGCTAATTCTGCTCTATGTAAAATGATGGTCAGATGTGGAGGTTCAGAACCAAGCTGCTGGGGCTGGAACCTTGTCTCCACCACTTAACTGGCTGTGGTCCTCTGAACAGGCCGGTTTTGAACTTCATTGTCTTCATCTGTAAGATGGCCAAAGTAACAGTACCTGCCTCTTAGGGTTCTTTGGAGGCTTTTTTTTTTTTTTTTTAAAGATTTTATTTATTTATTTGTCAGAGAGAGAGCGAGCACAGACAGAGTGGAAGGCAGAGTCAGAGGGAGAAGCAGGCTCCCTGTAGAGCAAGGATCCCGATGTGGGACTCGATCCCAGGACGCTGGGATCATGACCTGAGCTGAAGGCAGCTGCTTAACCAACTGAGCCACCCAGGCGTCCCTCTTTTGAGGCTTTTAAATAACTTGATAACTATAAATTGTTTAGACCAGAACATGGCACATAATAACCTCTCAATATATATTAGAAGTGGCTTATTTTATTAATTCAGGGAAGAATAAGCAAACTTTGAAAGTTTATTCTGACATCTTTTGAACTGTCAGTCTAAGAAACTCCAACCCCTCATCCTTACATTACCACTGCCAGCCCCCCACATACACATGGAAAAAAAAAAAAAAAAAACCAGAGAGTAGCTGGTTCTATAACTTTACAGAAGCTCCCAAAACAGTCACAGGTCTAAGGAACACCCAGTCAAAAAAAGCCTCACTGAAATGGTAGGAGATTTTGTGGCATGTTTACTCCTCTCTGCCCCACCCACTTCCCACCAGGCACAGGAGGTCTGAAGAAAGCAACAGCCCAGCTTGAAAATCTCTGTTTCTAACAGAATGGAGCCGGGCAGTCCTTAACTTGAAACACTCTAGCTTGTCTGGGGACTGTCTGAGGGACTGATCTCTTTTCTCTGACTGGAAGCTCAGATCTCAGGCTGTGAAAAGCTGTGGACAGTGGAAAAAAGGGCTCCTGAAAGCTGCAGGGGGACTGCAGAGCTGCAGTCCTGGGGCAGGGGAATAGGGGTGGAGGGATGCAATAGAATACTTAAGAATATTGAGAAGCTGGGTGACAAGTCTCTATGAAATTAAGATTTCTTAAACAGCCATCTATACTTAGGAATAAAAAAAGTTCACACACAGGCCTAGGCAAGATACATACCCAAGTGGTCCCAAGGTTCAGAACAAATCGTGCTAATTAGCGAAGGACTTTAATACCGAGCCAGTCTGCAAAGATTGGGAAAGGTGGCTGTATATTCAGATGATTAATTTTCAACAAAAACAAAATCACAAGTTATACAAAGGAAGAGGAAAATATGGCCCATTTAAAGGAATAAGATTAGGTGGCAGAAACTATCCTTGAGAACACAGACATTGGACATACTAGACAAATGTTTTAAAACTATCTTAAATGTGGGACGCCTGGGTGGCTCAGTTGGTTAAGCAGCTGCCTTCGGCTCAGGTCATGATCCCAGCGTCCTGGGATCGAGTCCCACATCGGGATCCTTGCTCCACAGGGAGCCTGCTTCTCCCTCTGACTCTGCCTTCCACTCTGTCTGCCTGTGCTCGCTCGCGCTCTATCTCTGACAAATAAATAAATAAAATCTTTAAAAAAAAAAAAAAAAAAAAAAACTATCTTAAATGTGCCCAAAGAGCTAAAGGAAAACACCAAGAACTGAAGGAACTCAGGATAACAATATGAACAAAATGAGAATACCAACAAAGAGAAAGAAATTATAAAGAAAAACACTGTAACTGAATTGAAAAATCCCTTAGAAAGGTTGAATAGTAGCCTCCACCAGTCAGAAGAAAGACTAAGTGAATTTGTAGGGCATTGAAACTACTGAGTCTTTGGAACAAATGAACAAAGAAAGGGGACTAGAGCCTTGGGCACTTACAGGATCACAGTAGCTATCAACAATAGCAGAATACACATGTTTTCTCCTCCAGTACACATATAATAATCTGCAGGATAGACCATATGTTAGGCACAAAAGTCAATACATTTAGAAGGTTGAAATTATACAAAGTATGTTTTCCAGTTAACAATGGAACAAAACTAGAAGTCCCCAGTAGAAGGAAAGGGGGAAAATTCACAAATATGTGGATATTCAGTAGCACATTCTTATTTAAACATGGTCAGTGTCAAGAAGACATCACGAAGGAAACTAGGAAATATTGAGACAAATGAAATGAAAACACAACATACCAAAACCACTGGGATGCAGTGGAAACAGTGCTACGGGGGAAATTACAGCTGTAAATGTTACATTAAAAAAGAGATCTTAAGTCAACAACCTAACTTCACAGGAAGAAAGGAACTTAAGGAACTAGGAAAATAAAGAACTAAAACCAAAGCTAACAGAATGAAGAAAATAAAGATTAGAACAGAGGTAAATAGAAAGTAGAAAATCTAGAAAAAAATCAGCAAAACCAAAGATCAAAAAAATTGACAAGCCTTTAGCTAGAAGGACTAAAGAGAGAACACCCAAATAAAGAGACGGAATTGACATTATTACCAATTTTACAGAAATAAAAAGGTTTATGAGAGAGTACCTGAAGAATTGTGTGCCAACAAATTGGGTGACCTAGATGAAATGGAAAATTCCCAGATACAAGCTTCCAGAAGCAAATTACAGACCAATATCCCATGAACACTGATGCAAAAATTCTGAGCCAAGTTAGGAAACAAAATCTAACAACACATTAAGATGATTATATGCTGTAACCAAATGGATTTACTCTTGGAATGCAAGGATGGTTCAACAAAGTAAATCAATGTAACATACCACACTAACAAAATGTAGAGGAGGAAATCACAGCATGTTGTAAAATTAACCATTCTTTCATGATACAAACACTCAACAAGCTAGGAATAGAAGAAAACTACTTAGAAATAATAAAGGCCTGTAGCTGTGGGCACACCCACAGCTGATATCCTACTCAGTAGTAAGGACTGAAAGCTTTTCCTCTAAGATCAGAAACAGGACAAGGATTTTACCATTTCTGTTCAACATGGGATTGGAAATTAATTCTAGCCAGAGCAATTAGATAAGAAAATAAAGGCAACAGAATTGGGAAGGAAGAAGTAAAATTATCCCTGTTCACAGGTGGCATAACTTTATATGTAGAAAATCCTAAAGATTACACACACACACACACACACACACACACACACACATTATTGGTACTAATAAAATTCTGCAAAGTTTAAGGACATAAAATCACAAAAAGTTATGTTTTTATACACTTAACAATGAACAAACAAAATGAAGGAGACTGGCCCATTTTCAATAGCATCAAAAAGAATAAAACACTTAGGAATAAATTTAACCAAAAAGATGAAAAACCTAGTACACTGAAAACTATGAAACATTGCTGAAAGAAATTAAAGAAGATATACATGAAAGACATCCCATGTTCGCAGACTGGAAGAGTTAGGAAGCTGTCAGTACTACCCAAGCAATGCACAGGTTTAGTACAATCTCCATCAAAATGCCAAAAACCGTATTTGCCAAAATAGGAAACTACATCCTAAAATTCGTATAGCCAAATCATTCTTGGAAAAGAATAAAGTTGGAAATCTCACACTTGTGATATTAAAACTTGCTACAAAGCTGCAGTAATCGCGACAGTGTGATTCTGGTATATAAGCCAATGGAATAGAATAGAGAACTCAGAAATAAACCATATATATCGTAAAATTATTTTCCACATGAGTATGGTTCATGGGTGGGGAGAATAGTAAATGGTGCTGGGAAAACTGGATAGCCACATACATGCCAGAGAACCTTCACTTAAACTGTGTACAAAAATCCAACATGGGTCAAAAACCCAAGCATAAGAGCTAAAACTACAAAACTTATAGAAGAAAACATAAGAAAAAAGCTTAATGACATTGGGCTTGGCAATGATTTCTTACAGGTAGCACCTATAACATAGCAAAGGAAACACGGATTGCATGGAGCACTGGGTGTGGTGAAAAAATAATGAATACTGTTTTTCTGAAAATAAATAAATTGAAAAAATTTAAAAAAAACATAGCAAAGGAAAAATAGAGGTAAATTGAGCTGCATCAAAATTTAAAACTGCCATAAAACATCCAACAGAGTGGATATCCATACGCAGCCTATGGATTGGGAGAAAATACTTGCAAATCATATCTGATGAAGGGCTAATACTGAGAATATATATTTTAAAAACCTACAACTCAACAACAACAAAAAAATCTGATTTTAAAAAATGAGCAAAGGAGGGACACCAGAGTGACTCAGTAGGTTAGTATCTACCTTCAGCTCAGGTCATAATCCCAGGGTCCTGGGACCAAGCCCTGCATCAGGCTCCCTGCTTAGCGGGGGCCTGCTTCTCCCTCTGCCTGCTGCTCTCCCTGCTTGTGCTCATGTGCATGTGCACTCTTTCTCTCTGACAAATAATTAAAAATCATTTTTAAAAATTTTAAAAATGGGCAGAAGACTGTCTCCATAGAAGATATGCAGATGGCCAACAAGCACATGAAAATGCACTCAACATCACTAATCATTAGGAAAGCTCAAATCAAAACCACCATGAGACACCACTCACACCCATAGGATGGCTGCTATCAAAACAAGTCATAGTGGAGATGATGGTGGGTTGTGGAGAAGTTGGAATGCTTTTGCACAATTGGTGGGAATGTGAAATGGTATGTCACTGTGGAAAACAGATTGTGGTTCCTCAGAAAATTAAAAATAGAACTACCATTAGATCCAGTAATTCCATTTTGAAAGAAAGGTATATGACCCATGTCCTTAAAAATGGTTAAATTTTTAAAATACTTAGTATTTGACAGAGAGAAAGCACAAGCAGAGGGAGCAGCAAAAGGAGAGGGAAAGGCAGACTCCCCACTGAGCAGGGAGCCCAGTGTGGGACTTGATCGAAGGACCCTGGGATCATGACCAGACCTGAAGGCAGCTGCTCAACCGACTGAGCCATCCAGGTGCCCCAGAAATGGCTAAAATTTTATATGTGTTTTGCCACAATGAAAATATGTACATATAAATACATACACAGTCTATTTTCTGAACACAAACAGAATGCTGTGAAAAGGCAAATTAAGAAAGAGCTCTTACCCATTGAAAAATTAGTCTGGAAAATCCAGTATCTGATTAGTATAAGTTCCTTTCTTTTTTTAAGATTTATTAATATTTTTGAGAGAGGAGGAGAGCAGCAAGAGGGACAGGGGAGAGGCAGAATCCCAAGGGGAGAGAGAATCCTAAGCAGGCTTGTGCAGAGTGCAGAGCCTGAGGCGGGGCTTGATCTCATGATCCTGAAATCACCACCCCAGCAGAAAGCAAGATTCTGATGCCCAACCGACTGAGCCACCCAGGTGCCCCCTCCTTTTAAAAGACTTTGTTTGAGAAAGCATGAGAGTGTGCATGAGTGGGGGTGGGAGAGGGAGAAGCAGACTCACTACTGAGCAGGGAACTTAATTTGGGCTCAGTCCCGGGACCCTGGGATTATGACCTGAGCAGAAGGCAGACACTTAACCAACTGAGCCACCCGGGCGCCCCATGGTTTTATTTTTAAGTAATCTCTACACCCAGTGTGGGGCTCAAATTCACAACAATGGAGACTAAGAGCCGCATGCTCAGGGCACCTGGGTGGTACAGTTTGCTAATAAGTTTATGACTCATGATTCTGGCTCCGGTTGTGATCTCTGGGAGTCGTGAAATCAGTCCCCATGTTGGGCTCCATGCTGGGTGTGGAGCCTACTTAAAATTCTCCCTCTCCCTCTCCACATGCTTGCTTGTGTACATGTGTTCTCCCACTAAAGAAATTTTTAAAAGGAGCTGCATGCCAACTGAGCCAGCCAGTTGGCCCAATAAGAGTTTTGGGGTTTTTTTGTGTGGTGGTGTTCTTTTTAAGATTTTATTTATTTATGGGGCGCATGGGTAGCTCAGTGAGTTAAGCCTTTGCCTTTGGCTCAGATCATGATCCCAGGGTCCTGGGATCGAGCCCCACATCAGGCTCTGTGCTTAGCAGAGAGCCTGCTTCTCCCTCTCTGTCTTCCTCTCTGCCTGCTTCTGCCTACTTGTGATCTGTCAAATTAAAAAAAAAAAATCTTTTAAAAAAAGTATTTATTTATTTATTTGAGAGTGAGAGAGCCTGCACAAGCAGGGGGTGGGACAGAAGGAGAGGGACAAGCAGACTCTATGCTGAGCGCAGAGCCCAATGTGGGGCTTCAACTCACAACCCTGAGATCATTAGCTGAGTTGAACTCGAGTTGGACGCTCAGTCAGCTGAGCCACCCAGCCACCCATCCCCCATAAGAATCTTTTATTTTTTTTAAGATTTTATTTATTAGGGAGTGAGAGCGAGCACAAGCAGGGCAAGTGGCATGGAGAAGGAGAAGCAGGCTCTCTGACAAGCAGGGAGCCTGATGTGAGCCACCAAAGGCAGACACTTAACCAACTGAGCCACTTAGGTGCCCCTATTTTTAATTATTTTTTTTTAAGATTTTATGTATTTATTTGAGAGAGAGACAGTGAGAGAGAACATGAGCGAGGAGAAGGTCAGAGGGAGAAGCAGACTCCCCATGGAGCTGGGAGCCTGATGTGGGACTCGATCCTGGGACTCCAGGATCATGACCCGAGCCAAAGGCAGTCGTCCAACCAACTGAGCCACCCAGGCGCCCCCCCTATTTTTAATTTTTAAAAAAATATTTTTTGATTTATTTGTCCTAGAAAGAGAGCACAAGCAGAGGAGCAGCAGGCAGAACAGCTAGAGGGAGAAGCAGGCTCCCTGCTGGGCAAGGAGTCTCATGGGGGACTCGATCCCAGGATCCTGGGATCATGATGTAAGTGGAACGCAGTTGCTTAGCCAACTGAGCCACCCAGGCATCCCAAGTTCTTTTTTAAAAATATAGGAGCAGGGGTCTTTTAGTCATGTAGCTTTGGAGTTAAGAGGGCATAATAATTTTTAGAAGACTTAGACAAGATACCTTGTATAATTGCAGTATGTCAGAAATACAGTCAACACCACACGTCCAAAAGAGTGAGAGCACAGGTCCTGGTGAAAAGAGTAGGAATCAGAATCGCATGAGATGTTCAGCAGCGGCACCGGCGTGGGAAAACAATGGGGCAAGGCCATCTGGATCTGAAGAGGAGCTGATTTTAATTGTCTAAATCAGAATTTTAGTTGGAGTTGTATTAGGGTTATTTGTACACACGATCTGAATATTCAGATAGTTTTATAAGCCTTTTTATTTTAGAACTTAACCCTGATGTCCCCTGCCCCATTTCCCACTTCTCAGAAGCAAATACTTGAAATTTCTTTAACTATTGATTCACTTAGCATTTATCTGTGGGTCTCTAAATGCCATGGTTTTAGGCATTTTCTGTTGATTTTTCCTGAACAAGGTGGCTGACACTTTCCCCTTTGTCTTCTCACTCCCAGAGTTCTTGCTCCATCTGTGCTGCTCTTGGCAGGGCATGGAGGGGGATTCCATTTCCTTTTTGCTGGTGAAACATTTTGTCTTAAGCCAGAATTGAACATTGTCATCATCATCTTTTTGTTTTGATAACTTTATTGAGGTATGATTCATATACCGTAGAATTTGCTTGGTAAGTACAGTTTTTGGTGGTTTTTAGAACATTTTCAGAATCATCGCCCCAAGTGTAGAACTTTGTCACCCCAGAATAAAACCCTGTGTCCATCAGCAGGCACTCTCCCATTTTCTCTCAAGCCTTAGCCCCTGGCAGCCACTCACTCACTTTCTGTTCCTGTGGATTTGACACTTCACATTTTATAGAAATGGAGTCATACAATATGCAGTATTTCGTGTCTAGCTTTTCTCAATTGGCATAATATTTTCAAGGTCCATCCATGTAGTTTTCTTTTTGTTTTACTTTTTAACAAAGTAAAACTTTTTAACAAAGTAAAACTTTTTAACAAAGTACTTTAAAGAAAACGTTTTATGTGTCTTAAGTAAGACTTTCAGGTTTTTAACACCTTTATTAAGATGCAGTTTTATGGGGGCGCCTGAGTGGCTCAGTGTGCCTTCCGCTCAGGTCATGATCCCAGGGTTCTGGGATCAAGTCCTGCATCAGGCTCTCTGCTCAGCAGGGAGCCTGCTTCCTCCTCTCTCTCTGACTGGCTCTCTGTGATCTCTGTCAAATAAATAAAAATCTCAAAAAAAAAAAAAAAAGATGTAGTTTTATGTACCATAACATTTCTGACTTTTAAAAGCATACAAGTCTATGATTTTTGTGAAATTTAAAGAGTTCTGCAACTTTAGAGCATGTCTCTTGCCCCCAAAGATCCCCTGTCCATTTGTAGTCATTCCTTGTTCCCTCCGCCAGTCCCAGGCAACCACTAATCTATTTTCTTCGTCTTACAGACTTGCGGACTTCTGGACATTTCCTATAAAGGGAATCATACCATATGCCGCCTTGTGTGTCTGGCTTCTTCCATGTGGCATCATGTCTTTGAGGCTCATCCATTTGCAGACTCTGTCAGTGGTTTGTTCCTTTTCACAGCAGATTTTCCATTCTGTGGCTTATGCCACATTTTGTTTACTCTTTCACTTTGATGAGCATTTGAGTTGCTTCCACTTTGTTAGTAAAGCTGCTATGAACTTTGCGAGTTTTCAAGGGGACATAGGCTTTCATTTGTCTTGGAAAGTACATAGGAGTGGGATTTCCGGGTCATATTGTAAATTTATGTTTCACTTTTTAAGAAATGGCCAAATGGTTTGTCAAAGTGGCTGTAGATTTACATTTAAAAAAAAAAAAAGTCCTTAGCAGGAATAGAGCTCTCCTGATTTCCCCTCAGTTGTACATCTCCCATTTTATTCTGCTGGAGTGATTTTGCAGTCTCCTTCCCCAGAGCCACCTGACTTCACCTGTTGGTTTAGTGCTGACAGGGCCTGCTGCCCACCTTCCCGGCTGCCCTCTTGGGTTTTCCCTTCACCATCAGCATGGGTGAATCAGCAGGTTTCTCCCTCATGTCTGTCCACACTTGTCTGCCTGTGTCTCTTTCTCTCTCTCTCATGTTAGATCCTTTGTTTTTCAGTTTCCTATTTTGTTTTTTTCCCTCATTTAAGTAATGTACTGCTGTCTTTAATAACTTCTGCAGAAAAGGAACATGGAGATAAAAGTTTTTAGTTCCTTGCTTACATGTTTGAAAATTCCTTTATTTCACCCTCACACATGATACAGATTTAGCCGAATTTAGAATTACTAGCTAGAAATAACTTTCCCTTACAATTTGGAAGATCTTTCTCCATTTTTATGAGTTTTCAACATTGCCGATGCTGTAATTCTGGTTCTTTGAATGAAACCTGTTTTTGTTCTGGAAATTTTGAGTATCTTTTGATACATTGTGCTAGCCACTTAGCAGATCTTTTCATCTTAGGAACTCATGCCTCTTGGTTTAGGGAAAGAAAACACTAGATTTTTTTTTTTTCCTCTTCCATTTATCTTGTCTCTTTTTAGATGTGTTACTGGAAGTTGAAGCTCTTGGACTGATCTCCAGTTTTTTCAGTCTCTAGTTCTCCACCTCTTTGTCATTTTGTTTTACTTTAAGGAAGTTTCATTTCAGGGCGCCTGGGTGGCTCAGTGCGTTAAAGCCTCTGCCTTCGGCTCAGGTCATGATCTCAGGCTCCTGGGATCGAGCCCTGCATCAGGTTCTCTGCTCAGCAGGGAGCCTGCTTTCCCCCCTCTCTCTGCCTGCCTCTGCCTACTTGTGATCTCTCTCTCTCTGTCAAATAAATAAATAAAATCTTTTTAAAAAAATAATATCTTACTTTAAGGAAGTTTCTACTTGCACCACATCTTTTAACAGATTTTCATTTTTGCCATCATGTTGCATTTCTAGTGGATATTTTTCTTTGGGTGGGAGGGGTTAATGGTGTCTGTATTATGTTCCTTTTTAATAGCATCCCATTCTTGTTTTATGGATACAGTATTGTCTCTCACTTTGAGTATGTTAATGGCGTGTTGTTTTTTTTTTTAAAGATTTTATTTATTTATTTGACAGAGAAAGAGATCACAAGTAGGCAGAGAGGCAGGCAGAGAGAGAGGAGGAAGCAAGCTCCCCACTGAGCAGAGAGCCCAATGCGGGCCTTGATCCCAGGACCCTGAAACTATGACCTGAGCTGAAGGCAGAGGCTTAACCCTCTGAGCCACCCAGGCTCCCATAATGGCATGTTTTTGTTAAGTGTCCTATAGACATTCCTTCTGTATTGTTTCCTCTGTGGTGTGGTGTTTTCATTTGTAGGCTCTCAGCAGAGGTTGGTGGGCCTTGCCTGTCTGCTGTGTGTAGCTGGAAGCTCTGTGCTTGTGGGCCTCCATGGACAGTGAACCAGCTGGATTGTTTCACTGGGAGTGTCCTCCCCTCGGGGACCTTTTTCTTGGGCTGGCCAGATTTTTTTTTTTAAGATTTTATTCATTTGATAGAGATCACAAGTAAGCAGAGAGGCAGGCAGAGAGGGGGGAGGGAAGCAGGCTCCCTGCTGTGCAGAGAGCAGGATGCGGGGCTTGATCCCAGGACCCCGAGATCATGACCCGAGCTGAAGGCAGAGCTTCAACCCACTGAGCCACCCAGGTGCCCCGCGCTGGCCAGATTTTTCCATAGAGGAATGTTCCGGGCTTCTCGGAGGCTGGGGTTCTGGAAGGAGGGACTTGAGACTCTGCCCTCCCCAGCTAAGTACAGAACCCTGACTTTCAGTTGAACTGGTGTCCCTCAACCAAGAGACACCTGTTTGACCCTGTCTTCAGTAAGTCACCCATCTTTGCAGGGGTGAAGGAGAGACAGGGTTGCCTGAGCAAACCAAGTACAGGGGATGAGATCTGGGTTTGTCAGCTCCCTTCTACCCCTTACCTTCAATATGAGAAATTTCAAGTCTGTAGAAAAGGTACATGAGTGTTTATATTGCCTTTAGCTGCATTCACCTATCCATAGCAGTTTGCTACAGTTGCTTTTTTTACGGTTTTTTCCTGAACCCTTGGAGAGTATATTAATGATACTATGACATTTTACCCCTAAGTACTTCATCTATCTTTTCTTTTTTTTAAGATCTTATTTATTTATTTGTTGGTGGGGGAGAGAGAGAGAGAGAGCATAGGCAGCGGGGAGGAGGCAGAGAGAGGAAGAAGCAGGCTCCCTCCTGAGCAGGGAGCCCAATGTGGGACTCCATCCCAGCACCCGGAGATCATGACCTGACCCGAAGGCAGATGCTTAACTGACTGAGCCACCCAGGCGCCCCGCTAAGCTCCTATTTATTCATACCTCCAATTCTATTCTATACTCAAGTTCTTCTTCTCTTACTCCCATCTCATATTTTTATCTTCTTTTTCCCATAGTAAGAACTGTGTTCCCAACACCTTGTATATTTGTGTCCATTTGGCCAGTCCTAAAATACTTGTAGTTTTGGAATTACTACTCCTGTACCACTACCAAGAACTCATCTACTAGGTAAATTCCAGGATGTTTTTGTACTTTGTTAAATGTTAGTAGGCTGTTTCCCACTGATGGGGTGTGAGGTCAGTTCTCAAGTCAAAAGTCAACTAGCATTCATTCCTTGTTTTCTTTGGGGTGACTGTGTTAACATTTCATCCAGTTTGTATTTAGTTTTAGGACTTTGCCTTCTCATTTTATTGATTTATTTTTAATGTTTTTGTTTTGAGATATAATTCGTGTGCCATAAAATTCACCACTTTAAAATACACAATTTCACATTTTTTAATATACTCACAAGGTTGTGTAACTGACTTACTTATTTTTAGGATATGTAAAATGTAAGTAAGATTCAGAAGTTGTAACTGTATAAAAACATATATTTAAAAGTTCTCAGCAGGGGCACCTGGCTGGCTCAGTTGGTAAACCTTGTGACTCTTGATGTTGGGGTCATGAGTTCAGGCCCCACGTTGGCATAGAGCCTACAAAAAAAAAAAGAAAATCTTGGGGTGCCTGGGTGGCTCAGTGGGTTAAAGCTTCTGCTTTCGGCTCGGGTCATGATCCCAGGGTCCTGGAACCAAGTCCCGCATCGGGCTCTCTGCTCAGTGGGGAGCCTGCTTCTTCCTCTCTCTCTGCCTGCCTCTGCCTACTTGTGGTTCCTGTCTGTCAAATAAATAAAATCTTAAAACAAAAACAAACAAAAAACTTCTCTTTCTTCTCCTTCTCTCTTTGCCCTGTTTTTACTCACATCCTATAGGTAAGTAATTTGATTAGTTTCTGGCTTATCTTTCTTGGGTTCTTGTTTTGTTTTGTTTGTCAGAGAGAGAAGACAAGGAGAGGGGGATACAGGCTCCCCACTGAGTAAGGAGCCTATGCTGGACTTGATCCAAAATCAAGAGTCAGATGCTTAATTGACTAAGCTGCCAAAGGCGCCCATTTTTCTCTCTTTTAATTTAACAGAATACCCATAAAGTCACTATATTTATTCATAAAGATCTTTTTCATTCTTTTTTACAACTGTGTTGTACTCCATCCTAGGACCATATCATGCTTGCATATATATATATTTTTTTTTTATGTTTTTTTTTTTTCAAGATTTTTTATTTATTTGACAGACAGATCACAAGCAGGCAGAGAGACAGGCAGAGAGAGAAAGGGAAGCAGGCTTCCTGCTGAGCAGAGAGCCCAATGTGGGGCTTGATCCCAGGACTCTGGGATCATGACCTGAGCCAAAGGCAGAGGCTTCAACTCACTGAGCCACGCAGGCGCCCTACCATACTTATGTTTAACTAGTCCTCCTATGGATGAGCCTTCAGGTTATTCTAATTAGTTTGCTATTAAATATAATGCCACAATAAATAACTTTATACATGTTTCCCCCCTTCGAATTGTTGAAGATGTACCTTCACTGTATATTCTTAAATACAGGATTGCTGAGTCAAAGGGTCAGTGTATATGTAGTTTTGCTAAATATTGCCAGATTCCTTTTTGTTCTTTTTAAAAATTTTAATGCAAGTATAGTTGATATGATATAGGTGCCTTACTTTTCATCTGTTACCCTAGGATTTAGCTTTCTGGGCTCAAATAAATTGAGTGATTTGCTTCTAAAATAAGTCAGTCTTAAGACTGACAAATGCTAATAAACTGGATAGAATACTGGGAAAACTGGCATAAACCAAGATCATCCCCAGGCAAATTATGATGTACCGTTACTGTACGGTGTCTGTATTATGTTCCTTTTTAATAGCATCCCATTCTTGTTTTATGGATACAGTATTGTCTCTCACTTTGAGTATGTTAATGGCGTGTTGTTTTTTTTTTTTTAAAGATTTTATTTATTTATTTGACAGAGAAAGAGATCACAAGTAGGCAGAGAGGCAGGCAGAGAGAGAGGAAGAAGCAAGCTCCCCACTGAGCAGAGAGCCCAATGCGGGCCTTAATCCCAGGACCCTGAGACTATGACCTGAGCTGAAGGCAGAGGCTTAACCCTCTGAGCCACCCAGGCTCCCATAATGGCATGTTTTTGTTAAGTGTCCTATAGGCATTCCTTCTGTATTGTTTCCTCTGTGGTGTGGTGTTTGACAGAGAGAGAAAGAGATCACAAGTAGGCAGAGAGAGGCAGGCAGAGAGAAAAGAGGAAGCAAGCTCCCCACTGAGCAGAGAGCCCAATGCGGGCCTTGATCCCAGGACCCTGTTCCTTTTGTTTTCCAGTTTTTACAACTTTGCCATCTTCTTTCCTGTTGTTTATCCCTGTGACTATGCCTTTTTAAAAATTCCATTATTTTTGTTTTAATTAGGAGTTTCAGGAAAGACTAGAGGTGGATGAATATGTTCGTTCAATTGGATATCTCTAATAGAAGCTCCAGAAATGTTATCAACCAGAGGAACCTATTGCATGAGAATGGAATAAAGACATTTTCAGATATGGACAGAATCAGAAAAGTCGCCCTGCCCTTTCTTAGGAAGATGTGTCTTGTAAAGGAGGCGGTAAAGTAGAAAAGAAGGTAGCCCAGTACAGCGGGCCCAGTACAGGAGGACAGCACATGGACCCCAGGATTACAGCCATGCCCCAGCCCAGACAGCAGCTTATTCAGCCTGTGCTAGAAGGTAGGAAGTAGGGGAGGACCTTCCCAGGGAGGAGTGGTGCCAGGAGATTCTGATATGATGTTTCAAGTGTTTAACATTTTTATGGCTAGGCATTGTTACTTGCTTTAGAACTGGGAGGAATAGCAGTAGATCTACCAAAAGCTAAGCAAATTTAAAAATTAATGCACATGTTAATTCCAGGAATTGAAATACCTAGTATGCTTTCTGGCTCACAAGTGAAGAACACTTGTACATTATTATATTATTCTACGAATTTTAATTACAAAATTCTGCTCTGTTAGGAAGGTGGGCGAGAGTGCATATGAGCTAAATCTGTACCCATCCTAACATTAAGTCAGTGGACAACATTCAAAATTGGTAAAACTGGAAATAGCTGGGTCAACCTATTATTTAGAAATATGGACGAACTATCAGAAAAAAATGAGTAAAAAAGATGTCTTTAGGAAATGGGGTTAGGAGCAGGGGGCTGGGAGGAGGGGAGACACGTTTCTATTTCATCTTGTGATATATGTACGTAAAAATGAAGAATCAATACATCACATAACTTGGGTGAGGATTCCTACCAGGTCATTCTGCTTCTGCCATATCTCTGCTCGCAGTTAAGACCCAAGGCCACATCTTGAGTGTGTCACAGGACTATCTGACAGCTTCAGCTTCTGTCACCAGCCTTAATGGAAGGTAAGGCATTTCCTCTGTGAACTTGTGCCTGAGACATTTGTGGACCCTCGAAGCAGGAGGCAAGCAGATTTTGAGCTTGGAACTGACATGGCTGTATCTTTACAGTTATTCTCTGTGGTGAGTTACATATTGCCCACATAGGTATAAAAGGGGAAAGCAAAAGTGCTGATTTCTTATTTCAGAAGATAGGTCTCAAAACCTTGGTAGAATGAAGACGAAGGTGGCAGTCCTGGGACTTGGCCGAACTAGCAAACCTTTAGCCACAGTGAGATTTTTTTTTTAGTATATATATAGAGATTTTACTTATTTATGTATTTATTTGACAGAGAGAGAGACAATGAGAGCAGGAACACAAGCAGGGGGAGTGGGAAAGGGAGAAACGGGCTTCCTGCTGAACAGGGAGCCCAATTTGGGGCTCGATCCCAGGACTCTGGGATCATGACCTGAGCCAAAGGCAGACAATGACTGAGCCACCCATGCACCCCTGGCCTCAGTGATACTCCTTTTTTTTAAAAAATATTTTTTATTTGAGAGAGAGAGAGAATGAGAGCGAGCACAAGCAGGTAGAAGAGCAGAGGGAGAGGGAGAAGCAGACTCCCTACTGAGCTGGGAGCCCAACTTGGGGCCTGATCCCAGGATGGTGGGATCATGACCTGAGCCACCCAGGCATCCCGCCTCATTGAGATTCTTAATAAGCTCCATGACCCTGGCTGTGACGGGCAGGGGTTGGGGGAGAATCAGGGTAAAGAATGTACAACATAATGGAAATACTACTCAAAATTTTTATTTTCAGGTTCTCACTTGTTAGAAATCCTCTTTTGGTAAGCAAGCGTTACTTACATCTGATTTTTGACCACGAGTCTAAGCCTGTTCTCGTGTACGGAAGGAAAGTGACATGCATTCTGACCACTTGGAGTGCTGAAGAAGTACCAGTCTGTCTTGCCCTTTATTTGGAGAGGTTACAAGCTCATCTGGACCCTGATACTGTATTTGGACAAGTTATACAATCTTAGAAGTTATACAATCTTAGAAACACAAATAAGAATCACTCGTATTTTGTCCTTTATTTGCAAATAATAAAGTGGGGAAGCAAGCATGCCGCTGTCTGACCTGACTCAGTTTCCTTGTTGGACTTAAGGCTCTCCTCTGCCTTATCCCCCCTCCCCGCAGCTCTGCCTATGAGGCCTGTGGTGTAAAAGCAGAAAACCTGGCATGCTGGGTGCCCCTCGTAGAGCAAGAGGTCACTGCCCTGAGCTCTAACCCTCCCCAGCACCCTCCCACCCCAGCCCCAGTACACAGCTTGGGAAGATGGCCGGAAATGGGCCTCTGGTGGACGTGCTGTGAGGTAGGAGGAGGCTCGGGTCCAGTGGACCTGGAGAAAATGGAAGGCTCATGTCTCCTGTTTTCCACTTGTTCATGAAGCAAGCCTTATAACACTTCAGAGCCTGCTTTCCCATCTGTAAGACATTTCCCCTTCCCTCTGTTTTTTTAGTACCAACTCAACCATGTTGGCTGCTCCTTGCTTCATGTCTCCTTCCATACACTCCATCCGTCTTTGGTGGCCAAAGTTATTCTGAAGTCTTGGCAAGGATACCCGAAGAGAGCAGAATACACAACAGCCTGTGGTGTCCACGCTCAGACTCTTCCCTTCCCAGTCACAGGGTGTAGGTGTGCCCACCCCCACTTGCTGGGTGGAAGAGAAGGCAGGCTGAGGGCCTCACTAAGGGAGGACAGGATTGTCTGCTGTTTCACTCACTATATTCCCCTGCCTAGAACAGTGCCTGGCACACTGAGATTGAACAGGAAAGGGAGGGAGAGGAACAGGAGAGTTGCTTTGGGGTGTCTGCATCCTGAAACCGGTTCTTGGGATATCAGCTCACACCCACCAACTGGCCCTAAGGGAAAATGCTGTGAGCTGCAGAAGGAGATTTGGTGTTGTCAGAGGTGCTCCTAAGGGGCCTGTAGGGGTGCTACGCCAGTGAACTCTCTCTCTCCTCCATTTGCACCCATTCCTGCTTCTCTTGGTCCCCAGGGCACTCGGAAGTCCCTGGTCTGTGCCAGTGGGTTCCCATGGTGGCGCTGAACAAATGAGTGATGAGGGGGAGGCATGGGTTGGGGCGTTTGGCCCTGAAGAGAAATCACGGAAAAGAGAAGGGCTCAGAATTGCCACCTGAGCCACCAGAGAAGCCTGCTCAGTGCAAAGTGGCTTCCCCCTTCACTGCTTGGCTTTCTGCTGTCTTCCCTGAGCAGTTCTGCCTTATTGCCCCATGTACCCTCCACAGTCAGCCGGCATCCAGACCCCGGTAGCACACACTCTTACCTTGTCTCTCTTGCAGATTTCATTTGTCTCTGTGAACAGCTGGGCCGGCCCTCTACCAGGTGCTGCTGTGCTGGGTCTGGGGCAGAGGCCAAGACCCAAAGTAGAATCACAGGTCTTGCTGGTTGGAGCAGACAGGGACATGTGAGGTTCAGGTGTAGGGAAACATGTTCACCACACCCAAACCTGTCCTCGAGCTTGTCCCAAATGTGTCTCCCTTTGGCCTTTGCCTAAGCTGTGCCCTCTGTTGGGAAGCCCTCCTTGTCTCTGGTCTGCCATCCCTCAGTGTGTGTGTCCCCACTCCTCAGCCTGCCTCCTCAGGATTGGGGTGGGAAGGGGATGCTCATTGTAACACTGCCCTGTGTCAGAGCTGCCAGTCTTCTGCCAGGAGTGGCAGTGCTCAGGCAGTGGGGATGGGGCACCTAAGTCCTGAAGAGAGCAGCTGCAGCACACACAGGTGACCGCAGTGAGGTCGTGTTGGTGGTGAGGTTGCACCGAAGGCCTTGAATGTGCTTCTCCTTTAAGGTCTTGCCTTGAATTGAGCTTCATTGGTAGCACATTTTATATTTTTAGAGGGGTTAGTAACCGGATGGCCCCTGAGCCACATCACCTGCCTGGGTGGGGGCTATGTTAATACTGTACTGAATAATGGAAGGAGCCAGAGTTGCTAGGGCTTGTGGCCTGCCCAGGGTCTCAGAAGGATACGAGGAGGAGCACACCCAGAGATGTTTGTACAGGTTGTTCTAAGCAGTCTTTTATAGGTAATGACAAAATGCAAACAACCTAAAGTTCTAACCATAGGGGATTATGATAACTAAATCCATTCACAAAATGTTCTGTGGCCAGTAAAAGTGGTGTTCTTAAGCGCATTTGAGAATATGGAAGGCCGCTTCTGTTCAAGCTTACAAAGCATATCATAAAATAGAGTGATGTGATCCCAGTACTTTTAGGGATTTGTACAGAAAAAAAGAATGGAAGGGCGGCAGACTGAGCATAGTAGTGGTTTATGTTTTGGCTTTTCAGACTTCTGTGTTTCTATTATTTCACGTGCATGATTTGTTATTTTACAATGAGGGAAAATACAGATTATTTATGAAATGAAAACAGTGTTAGAGTCTGCGACACGAGCAGGATCAGATAGCTGGTGAAGCTTCCATCAAGCGGAGCACCGTGGAGCCAGGTCTCCCACAAACCCACCCGCCATGCCATGTGCCCATATCATCTGCCTCAGGCCTGCTGGACATGGCCTTGGGGAAGCAGAGCCGCCTCCTTCTGTTTGCTGCTCTGCAGACCAAGGTCACCGCTGTCTGGCATGACTTTGTACCAGGTGTCCTCACTGTGCACTGAGATGCTCCCATGCAGGCAGAGGAGGGAGGAGGGCGGTCTGGATGGGACATTGCCCCTGGCTGTGTCCTGTGCCTCGGGTACATTACATCACGTCCCCGCATCACCCCTCACCTTTGAGAGGGTGGATAGTGGTGCTCTCAGGGTTGGAGAACTCTACAGAGAGACTGTGGAAGCACTAGCTTAGGAATTGCTATCAGATCATGATCCATGAAACTAGAAGTCTGCCTCATCTTCAGCTTCCTGTTCACACTTCTAACTGTGCTGGAGGCCATCTGCACAGCGGGGCATGGGCCGGGTGCCCAAGAGCCATGCAGGAATGTCAGAAGGCCCTGGCCTTGGGGCACTGAGAGGAACCTGCAGGCAGGGCCTCAGCCATCAACTCAGGCCCAGTGCGGGTAGTGCAGAGGACGGTGTCACACAGTGCTTCCCCCTCCATGCTCACGGGAGGCTCCCAAGTTGGAGTACAAGGGGCGGCCTGGCCTTTGGAGAGACTTCCCCACCCCGCACCAGGGAACCAGGGCTGCTGAGGGATTTGCTGCGGGAATGACTAGCCCTGTGCTGTGCTTAGCAGCCCATTAGAAAACGCAATGAAGGAGAGACCTCTTTCCATAATAGTACTAAAAAAATGAAGACTAATTTCCGTAGGGAGCACATGTGATCCATTGGGCCTGAGCAGCAAGGTTTCTGAGACTTTAAACACCTGAGTAACTAGACTGTGTGCTGCCTTCCGCTCGACCTGGTTTTCCCAGCCCCGAGGAGGCTATGTTGTGCTTTTGTTTGGTACCGGCCACAGAGAGTCCCGTGCGGCCGTGTGCCTCACTGCTGCGTGAGCTGCGCTGACAGCCCACTTCTCTTCTTGCTTTCAGAAGTGACTGGGGAGTCCCGTCCTTACCATGGGAAGGAGGCTGTGGATCCGCGGCCGGGCCGGGCCCGAGGCAGCGACCCCAAGCACTTCCACGCGGTGAATGTGGCGCAGCCTGTGCGCTTCAGCAGTAAGTTGCAGACCTGCCCTGTCTGAGACTTACACCTTGTGGCCCTGTGCGGCCCGCCACACAGCCAGACGAGGGGTTGGCCTCCAGAAATGGCCCCTCAAGGCTGTCGGGCTGTCTGCCTCCTTTGATGACCGAGGCTGCACGGTGACCCATCCCAGGTCACCCCAGCCTCTGAGAGGTGAAGCCATGATGCGAACCCAGCTCTGGAACTGGGCTGCTTGTTTCCATAAGTCAGCTGCTTTTTGGTAGATGAAGTAATAGGCTCCCAGAGATCAGGTCCAGCTGACGGGGAGGGGAGGTTTTATCTAAACTGTTTTTGAAGAGACTAATTATCTAATGAACTCCCATGACATTAAGATTTTTAAAGGAGCATTACAAGATTAAAGAAGGTTGAAAGATCGAAAAGCCACACCAAAACCACCCCGTCGTAAGCAGACGGGTGTAGTGACATACATAGGTACAGTATACCAAGACAGGAGGAACTGCCGTGTGACATGTGTCTTGTGGGGCCTAGGAGGCTGTTGGCTATGTTAATACCAACCCTCCAACCTGCCACACACACACGGACACTCAGCACCTGGGGGTTATCTCAGAGCTCAGACCTGAGCACCTGGGTTGTCTGACCGGGCTTGAAAGAGCTGCAGAGCTGGTATCAGCCGCCCCCCGTACCCTGATGCTGTGCTTGGCCTTGATCCATAATAACTGTGAACTGCAAAGATTGTTGTAGTTGAAGGGACACTGGGCAAGCTTGGTAGGTGAAGAAACCAAGGCTCTGAGGTCAGCCCACCCAAGGTCATGTAGCCAATGGGGGACTCAGTCCTGTGGAGTCCCAGCCCACACATTGCCCTTTTCATTACTTAGCTGTTTTTTTGGAACAGGTACTGATGCTACTGAGGTTAATAATTCCACAGATTTCAAATGATTAAAAAAAGTTGAGCCAATAAAAAGTAATGTTCACTCCTTCTGTTGCTCCCCACTGTCAGCTGCCACCCCTGCTTCCCTCTAGACCCATCCCAGGGTGGTGGGTGAGGAGCCTGGGCTGGAAGCTGGGCCTCTGGCATCTTGGTGTCTCCACCTCTGCCTGGAGACAAGGCGGAACGTACCTGGAGGGGGTGTGGCAGGTGGGACACATCATGTGTGGGAGCTTCAGAACCATAATAAGCCTCCCCTGGGGATCCCCTGCTCCTCCAGCCCATGCCACACACTCAGCAGGGATATGCCATGCACCCCGTGCACCTTCCAAGCAGGGATGAGCTCAGGCCTGGCTCCTGGTCCCCAGTGACCGGCCTTCGTGCATGCACAGCAGTATGTGAGCGGGTCCTCCTCAGTGGGCAGGTGGCGCTGTCCCCCTCTTCACACTGCAGCATAGCTGTGGCTGGCCTCCTTGGCTCCAGGCCAGAGCTGCCATTTCCCCTCTTGGAATCTCTGTACCTTTGTTAATAAGTTACACGTATAGGCTCTGAACAGTAAAAACATGAGCATCCATCTTGCAGAAGTTTCACCAAGTCCACAGGACGTAGATTCATTAAAAAGTTGGGTTCTGTTAACAGCTGGCTTTGTTAAAAATTATTATTCATTAATGTGTGCTTAGGAGGTAGGTGCTGCAGCATTTGAAGGTTATAGATCCTGTGGAACAGGTCACAGAGCTTACATGAGGCCAGCCACACAGTCTAACAGGAGTCTTCCCGGCCGGGGGGGTGGGCCCACCTGGTGAGGAGACATCTGGGCTGGGCTGCCCCCCCTCAGGGAGATGCAGGCCCCACTGGCTACTCTGCTTTTGCCTGCTGCATAAATACTGGGCCTCGGTTTCTTGTCTGTGGGTGGCAGGGGCTGGTCCTTTGATCCCAGTGGCACTTCCAGCGCTCATCCCCTACATTTCTATTTTAGGGGAGTGCTGGCCAATACCCTTGTGAAGAGAAAATGAGGGCCAAGGACTGGGCTCGGGAGGCAGTGGGCTTGCTGGCAGAGTGGCCAGAGAGCCAGGTGTTGGGGTAGTGGGAGCAGTGTGGGCAGGGAGCCTTTCTGCTCGCCCCCGCCAGGCTTGCAGTGAGCAGGCATGGGGAGCTGGTCATCTTGTCAACCACATTTCACCCGAGAATGAAATCTACTTTACTGAACTGCACTGGACAGCCAGTATTTCCTGCCAAGTAAATCAAAGGCCTTACAGAAATCAGTTGAGTCCCTGCATGTGCTTGTGCCTTGGGCTGAATCTGTGTCTTTGAGAAACTTGCATTTCATAGCAGAGCTTGCTTCTCGAGCCTCATTTACCCTGGGGTGATTTCTGACCTCAGATGCAGCGTGTCTCATTGCATTTTGGAGTGAGGATCCTAATTTAGGGGACAACTCCCCTCCCGTCCTTCATGTTTCCTAGGGAAGTGCCCGACAGGGTGGCACCACTATGAGGGCACAGCGAGCTGCTATCGGGTCTACCTGAGCGGAGAGAATTACTGGGACGCGGCGCAGACCTGCCAGCGCGTGAACGGCTCCCTTGCCACCTTCTCCACCGACCAGGAGCTGCGCTTCGTCCTGGCCCAGGAATGGGACCAGCCAGAGCGGAGCTTCGCGTGGCAGGACCAGCACAAGTGAGTCCTGGGTTGGAGACCCAAGGCCTGAGATCAGGCTGCTTCCCCGCAAGCAGGATGCTCACTAAGGATGTAGCCTCTGGCCACCCATGATACCCCTCAAGCTTAGCTGGCCGGCATCTAGGGAATGGCAGCTCTATCCACTGGAAACAAATAGAGATCTGGGGTTTGGATCAGGCATCAGGATGATGCTGGGAGCTCTTAGAGGGGCAGGGATGAGCTGCCATGTTGTGCCCCCTTGGGCTGGTCCCTATTGGCTCCCATCTGGGTCCAGTTGCAGCTGTGTTGGGATGGGCTGTTTGATGGGGCTTCATGGGCTTGCCAGAAGGGCCATACAAGTGAGTGTGGGTTTCTTCCGAGGAAGATGGTTCTGTCAGGCCCTGTGCTCAGTGCTTTCCATCGGCACACTTGTGTACAGTCTTCCCAGAAACCACGGGAGGCTGGTGGGTGAGAAGACAGGTCCAGGGTGGGTGAACATATAACCACAGGCACACGTTAGCTGGTAATGCCCAGGCAGCCTGGCTCCAGAGCCTGGCTCTTGACCCCAAGGCCCTGTGACGTTGTAGAGAAAATGTGGGAATAGCCAGCCGCCAGCATCTCCAAGCCCAGAGTTTTGAGGGTCTTGTTGGGGGGCAGGTGTGTGCTGAGGACTGTGGTAGTTCTTCTCTGGAGGTGGTGTCCTGCTGCCTCTTCCAAGCTGCTGGGGTGGGTGGGAGAGTGGAATGTAGGGGTTGCCAGATGGCCAGCACTCCCGTCTCAGGGATGCCACGCTGCTGAAGGAGCCCAACGACAGCCGCAGATGGAGAGTGAGCCTTCATTTCAAGACCCTGGCTGGGTTCAGGCTCTCCTGTTATATCCTGTGATGTTGGCAGTTCACAATTACCTTGCTGTTTCTCCTCCTACAGCTACAAAATAACTTCTAGATCACAGTGTGATTGTGAGTCCACGGAGAAGTGAGAGGGCTCAGCCCACTGGCTGGGGAAGCCCCCTATCTCACCAGGGTTGTTGTGTGCATGGCAGTAGGCTGAAGGGACAAGAGTGGCATCGGGCCAGCGCTCCCACGGTGGCTTTGGGCCTGCTGGCAGGCATCTCCAGGGCTGCAGCTAGAAGGCTGGGGTGAGAGGCACACACTCAGCAGGTGGTTGTGGCAGTCGGCCAGGTCCATGAGCATGGCCCCCTCAGTGCTGTGACGTGCGTGCTCAGAAGCACACTGCAGGTCTGGGGCGAGCTGGCTCTAAGCGGAGACCAACCTGGAGACCGTGAGCATGGTTTCACCCAGCACTACACTGTAGATGCTCACGGGTTTGTGCTTTATTGAGATGTAATTCACATACCATGAAAGTTACCCCTTCAGAGCACGCCAGTCTGTGGTTTTGGTAAATTCACGGAGTTGTATTCATGGGGCTCTGTATGCCCCAGTTATAAGATTGGTCTTGCATAGAATGTGAAAACTATTGAATCGGCCAATAAGAATGGGCTTGGCAGGAGTTAGCCAAGGTACAACCTTTTCTGCCCTGTGAATTTATTGTTTAGACTTCTAATGCATTTTATTAAAATTAAGTATCAGAACTTTAAAAAATCATTAATGCTTTACAACCTTGATATTGGAAAGGTCACTCTAAAGTGCATTCACACCCAGTCCATGGCTATCTCCCTGCTGTGCTGAGGCCTGCTACCTTTCCACCCTCCTGCAGGCTGTGGGTTGGCTACCAGTATGTCATCGCCAGCCGGAACCACTCCTTGGAAGGTCGCTGGGAGGTAGCGTTCAAGGGTAAGTCTTTCTGAAGAGTTGTTGGGTTTGCAGTTGGGCTGGGGTGGGGGGCATCATCCTAACTAGGAAGCTATTGCTGGGGGCTCCCCACTTCCCCCCACCCTCTCCCCAGCGATGCCTGGTGCAGGGCTCATGGAGAGGAACGGGCCCCAGGCTGTGGGGAGCATCATGATGATGGGTGGGCACCCCAAGGCCCTTGTTTCAGGCCCTGTGTGGGGCTAGAGCCTTTTCTGGAACTTGTGCTTCCTTCTCACTTGGCCAGATTTCTAGACTGTCCATTTTCCCTTTAAGAGAAGGCCTTTAATTGGGGTATAAAAATGAGCATACAGAGTGTGCAGCTCACGGAGAGGGAGGGATAAGCCTTCTAGGATAGAGATATCCAGAAGGAGACTCTAAACTGGTAGGAAAGTCATGAGGCAGATGGAATTAAAATAGAGAGTGTGTGTGTATACACGTGTGTTACTTTAAAGATTTTATGCTGAGCTACTTGGAAACACCAGCTTAACATAAAGGAAGCATGTCTGGTGTGGGCAACTGAGTCCTGCGCCCTGCCTGTCCCTGTCCCTCCCCTACTACCCCATCGCCCTGGTTACTGGCAGGTTTCACCCAGGCCCTGGCTATGGCCTCTCCAGTTGCTGCCTGAGCTATGTTCCCCTGCCCTGTCCCCTTGTCAGGCCTCATTTTTGGGGTGCTGTTTGAACCTGTGGTTTGAGCTTGGGTCCTGTTCTTTTTCCCCAAACATCCTGGTCCCGCTGCGGAATTCTTAAGTATCTCTGAGAAGGTCAGGTGAGGAAGGGTAGCGCCAGAGACCCCAGACATCTTACTCTGTGCACCTCACTGTAGAGAACGAAGGGGGACTGACCTTAGAGCCCACCTGTTTCCCAACCGGAGTGGCCTTGAGACAGGCTGTGTTTTTACATAGAGGGGGTGGAGGCACAGACAGGATTGGTATTCAAAAGCCCCAGGCAGCTAAATTCCCTGAAGAGGGACAGGGACTCACAGGGACAGAACAGGGTCTCGGCAGGCCTGGGACGCTGAGCCTGGCAGCTGGAAAGGGGCAGGGAGCAGAGACGGGGATGGCAGACCCCAGTAGAGGGACCACACCTACCAGTCTTTGCTCCCGCTTGGGAGGTCACCCCATTCTTGTGTCCTCCACGTATCCTATTGAAAACAGGTCCCAAATTCGCAAACTTGGTCTTTCAGAAGAGTTGTGAGTATAATGTGTAGATGTCCCACCAGAATAGTAGACAGGTAAATAGCTTTTGTGTTTCCAGGCCCGAGTGTCACCAGGTACCTTGGGAAAGCTAAATCTAGTAGTTCCTCATTGCCCTAATCACAGCCATGGGCAGTGATCCTAGGCCGAGGCCCACTGCCCTGACCCCAGCAGAGGTTGCTGGCCTTCAGGATAGTCTAGCCACTTCCTGGACATGGTTATCTTCTTGACACTGGTAAGCAGAGAATACCCAAGTCTGCAGGGCATGATAGCATGCTCTGCTCTGGGGGACATGGGGCTGTCCCCCTTGGCGAGAATAGCAAAGGCTCCAGGTGGGCTTTCATGGCCATACTTGTCTCTGTGGCTTCACTGGGCCATTTGGAGAGCAAACGTGAAATTTTAAAAAAAGTGTATCGACACTGGCAGCAGTGGCTCAGTGTGTGAGGGGCCCGAGGCAAGAGCGAGGCGCCCGCACGGGTGGTGCCAATGTCTAGCAGCTCTCCACGGGCATGGGTGCGGCGTGGTGTTGGCTGCTCGTGGTTTCCCAAGTGGGCTTGGTGGTTCTGGATTCCAGTAATAGCCACAAAATGAATATGTGGCTAAAGAAGATTCCTCCTGGCCTGAATACTCGACACGGCTCAACATCATTTGTCCTGTTTTTTCTGCTGTTTTTTCTCATTTTGTTGTTACTGTTGTTGTTTGGGGTTTTTTTGAGAAGGAGAGAGAGAAGGGCAGGGAAGCGATAGAGGGAAAGGGAGAAGCAGAATCTCAAGTAGGCTCTATGCCCAGCATAGAGCCCATCGCAGGGCTTAGTCCCATGGCCCTGAGATCATGACCTGAGCCAAAATCAAGAGTCAGATGCTTAACTCACTGAACTACTCAGGCACCCCTGCTTTGGGTTCAAAGAAATTAAAAGAAAAAAACAAAAACCCAAATGGAGTACATGAATTCCGAGGCATCCTGGATTGGGAGGGGAATCATAAAAACTTTAGGGCACAATAGGGAAGCAGAATCTGGATTTGTAGTAGAGGTTGACTTGTGGATTTTCAGAGGCGTGACCATAGTGCTGTGCTGTGGATGGACGGGCAGGGCGAGCTGCTGTGATGCAGGACAGAGCTTCGTGGGAGTTCATTGTGTTCTTCCTCTGCTTTTGTGTCTCTTTGAAAGTGTCCATCCCGAAAGCATCTTAAAAGGTTTCTGCTAAGAAACTCCAGCGCAAGACAACGCTGACAACACAGCCCCAGCGAAGGAGTTGGGGGCAGAGCCTGCCGCCTTTCCTTATAAAAAGAGCTGTTGGCAATGCGCCACCTGCTTCAGACCTGGGGATGCTCCAGGACCTGACAAGTGGGCCCTAGGTGATGCATCACAAAGGCAGTGGGAAGTAGATTTAAGTCTTGCCATTAATGGCAAACTTGCCCCGAAGAAAAGACTGTGCCCAAGAATATGAGTGAATGGTGGTAGGAAGCCATGGTGGTCAGAAGCCGCTGTGGGAAATGTTTAAAAATATTCACTTCATTTACATCCTGTCCAACGTTTTCCTGGGTGTTTTATAACCCATTGTGTATCAGCACAGCGGGGCCCACAGAGTATGATCCCCATATGCATACTGCTTAACCATGTCTGCAGGTACCCCACTCCCAGGTGCATGTGAGGTGTGGAGCTCTGTTGTGAGAGGGGCCTCCTCCCATGGCCTCCCCCCTCAGAGGAAGGCCCTGCCTCCAGCTTCTCTGAACAGCAGGTCAGTCTCACTCCAGGGTGCTGAAACCTGACACTGAGGCAGCACCCAGGGCCTGGGGTGCCATGCAAGGCCGAGAGCTGCTGCCACCAGGGAACATCGAGTGCTGTTTTATAACATTGGTGACCGAAGTTTGAAAAGAGATCTGTGTTCTCCAGAGGGAATCATCCCTGTTTTCCCACAAGCCATTCCACAGGGCCCCAGCATCATTGCTGCTAAAAGTATCATTTCAGTTTCTGGTTATTATATGTGATATTTATTTTAAAATACAAAAATGGAATCATACTGTGTGTTTGATGTGTCCACGTTGTGTGACTCGCTTATTTGAGACTTGCTCAGTCCGGCACCTTGGCCCCCGTTATTCCCCCACCTCAGCATGCCCACCTCTAGGGGCTCACTCCCGTCACTGGTGGGCTGAGGCCATGCGTGCCACTTAGGAGGCCCTTTGTGGTCTCAATTGTCTTGGCCCTGGTGCCCACACCCAGGGAGTGTGACCCTCTCATGTACCCTGACCCATCCTGATCTAGAATCTTCTGTCAGCAGGGAGGAAGGAGACAGTCGGGGGAGGACCAGGACTTGGGTGAGCCTTGAAGGCACAGTGCAGAGACCCTGCCCTCTGGTGACCATCAAGCTGGAGTAGAGTCAGCTGGGACCAGGCCACCATTCTGCTGAAGGAAGGCAGCCCTCCAGTAGAGGAGCATTTGGGAGGATCCCCACAGCCCCTTGTGGGCCCCAGGGCAGGCCCATTCTGTGGGGGCTCTGGTACTGTATGGGAAGATGAGGCCCTGCCT
Organism: Mustela putorius furo; assembly: GCF_011764305.1. Taxonomy (NCBI): domain Eukaryota; kingdom Metazoa; phylum Chordata; class Mammalia; order Carnivora; family Mustelidae; genus Mustela; species Mustela putorius. The sequence goes on along the minus strand of NW_025422010.1, from coordinate 3,900,146 downwards.
CAGGAGGTGGATAGCCCACTGTGGGGAAGCAGACAACACTCAGAGTAGAAAAGGAATGAAGGTCAGCCTACTGCAGGATGGGGGTGCCAGCAGAGGAAATTCAGTGTTGTTGCATACGGCCATGTGTGCCTGGCTAGGGACAGCTTATGCACAGAGGGAGTGGGTGTGTCTGGGAGCAGCTGCTGCCACTCAGCAGGCCCTCCTGCAGAGGCAGCAGTCAGGGGTGGTCTGAGGGGGGGGGTCTGCTGGTATGATCACATGACCTCATGCCTTTTTATTTTATGTTTTTAAAGATTTTATTTATTTATTTGTCAGAGCACAAGCAGGCAGAGTGGCAAGCAGAGAGAGAAACTGGCTCCCTGCTGAGCGAGTAACCCAATGTGGGACTTGATCCCAGGACCCTGGGATCATTGCCTGAGCCGAAGGCAGCAGCTTAACCAACTGAGCCACCTAGGTGTTCCTCTCATGCCCTTTTAGACTTGTCCAGAATCTCATCACTTGTCACCAGGTCACAGCCACCAGATCTAACATCACCCACCTAAATTCCCAAACACATCTCCAGCCTGATCTTCTTGCTGCCGACCTCACCCACCCCCATCTCCTCACACAGCTGTCTGAGGGTCCTCTACTCTTCCCCTTCTTTAGCCACATGCCTCCTTTGCTGCTGTTGTAAGCCCTCCCTGGGATGCTCCTTCCCAAGGTCCAGGCTCACTACGGTGCAGGAGAAGGTAGCACAGCTGGCCTGGTCCTGGCTGGTGCCTGGGACAGGTTGGGGCTTAGGTGGAGCCTACTATATCAGGCCACCTGGAACACATGAACAATGGTGAGCCTGGAATCAAGGTTCCCCAGGGGCTCTTCTGGGCATAAATGCCACATCCGTGTTGCTGAAGCTTGCTGCTGGCAAAGCCCACACACTCCTGCTAGATGGGAGAGTGCTCGGGAAGTCTGGCCTGGATGCCCTCAGACCCCGCCCAAGCTGTCCCCTTCTCTTGCTGCTGCAGTACCATGCTGTGTTGCTGTAATACGACTGCCACTAGAAGCTGGGCCCCTTGAATCCTTCTAGCAAAGCAGTGAGCTTGTATGTGGTATGGGACTCCCAGCACAAGCCTGGTCACCCCTCCCCTTCATTCTCTGCTCCCATGGCACTGCTCTGAGGCCTGCATTCATCTCTGCACTCCAGATTTCTTTTGACCTAGAGCAGTTGTGACCTTCCAACATCACATATACTTCATTCATTGGGTCTCTTAGTCATCTGTTTCTGGCCTTTACAACGCCCCCCCCCCCCAACCTGGTGTGAGCTCTGGAAGACAAGGATCTCTGCCTGCTGCTGTCGCCCGGTGTACCCCAAGTGCCTCTTCACAGTCTGGGGCCTGCGGGCATTTGTTAAATCAGCCGGGGAGATGATTAGGAGGCTGTGTTAGATGGCTTGGGCTGCTCTGACAGAGTACCACGCACTTCTGGCTTAACCTAAGTTTACTTTCTCACAGTTCTGGGGACAGATCCAAAATCAAGGTGTCGGCAGGGCCGACCTCCTTCCAGAGGCTGAGGGAGTTCCTCCTTTGCCAGTGCATAGTGGCTTCTGGCGTTCCTTGGCTTGTGACAGCCACATTCTGGGCTCTGCTCTGTCTGTGACCTTTTCCCACATGTTTCTCTGTTTCTTCTCCCTTGGTGTAAGGACACTGGTCCTTTGATTTAGGACCCACTCCAGATCCCAGATGATTTAACCTTGAGAGCCAAATAAGGTCCACATATTTTTTCCAGGTGGCCATGAATTTTGGGGGGATGCTAAGTGAAGTGATGCTAAGTGAAGACCACACTGGGTGTATTGGGATTAGCCTCATTTAGCTCCTGGCAGAGAAAAGATGGAGAGGGCACATAAAATGAAGACCCGAAAGGAACGAGGTTTGGCAAAGAGGAAGTGATCTTCTAAGTTACTGGTTTCAAGAAACTGCAGCTTACATGACCTCAGGGTAAACAGGGCTTATGACCAGCACAGAGCGAGGAGACCCAAGTAGTCCGATGTCTACCTGGGAGGTGGGAGGTGCTCGCTCCACTTTGCCCTCCCTGTGCGCTCCGTCCGTGCATGGCCTGCTGGCACTGGGGCCGCCCTCATCCACCACACCGTCCACACTCAGCTTGACTCAGGCAGGTTCCAGGCAGTCAAGGGCAGGACAGGTGGTGGGGGCCAGGCCCCTGGACTCTACCCTGAGAGGTCATCTGTGGCCTTGATCAGAGCTTTGTAGTCACATGCTGACATTGTGCCCTGGGCTGGTGACTAGACTCAACTTTTTTTTTTTTTTTTTTTTTTTTTCTTTAAGAACATGAGCCAGGGGGCACCTGGGTGGCTCAGTGGGTTAAAGCCTCTGCCTTTGGCTCAGGTCATGGTCTCAGGGTCCTGGGATTGAGCCCCGCATTGGGCTCTCAGCTCAGCGGGGAGCCTGCTTCGTCCTCTCTCTCTCTCTGCTTGCCTCTCTGTCTACTTGTGATCTCTGTATGTCAAATTTAAAAAAAAAAGAAAGAAAGAACATGAGCTGGAGGGGCAGAGGGAGAGAGCGAGAGAATCTCAAGCAGACTCCATGCTGAGTGCAGAGCCTGATGTGTGGGACTCAATTCCAGTCCCCTGAGATCATGACCTGAGCCAAAACTAAGAGTTCGATACCCAACTAACTGTGCCACCCAGGTGCCCCTGAAGACTATTTTTTTTCTTTTTTAAATAAAGGACAGGATGAATCTATTCCATTTTCAGCCTATGAGACAAGAAGTCAAATAGTGAAGAAAACAGTTTTTAAGAAGGGAGGCTTCTGCCAAGTGAAGGGACATCTGAAGGAGAAGAAGAGGGCACACGAGGGTTACAGGAGACCTCGTTGGGAAGCAGGGAGCTAAGAGTGGCAGCACCCACTCTTAGCATTGGAGGCAGTCTCCCCAAATGGTGTGAGAAACCCCCCTCTCCTACCCTCCTTCCGTGGTCCTTTTGTGATCATGGATCCCCAATATCCCCTAGCAGGGGTGCAATGACATTGTGCCTGTCATTTGGGGAGTGGGCCTCTATCCCATCAGCTTCCCCAAAGTCCATCTTCCTGCCCTTGTCAGGGAGCTGGGAGGCCACGTTCCCAGTGTCTACAGGATGAGGGCCCATGTCCAAACTCGCTAGCTCTTCCAAACTGACCTCCATGCTTAGTTTTGGGAGCAAATAGAGTTCAGAAGGCATGCGTGGGAACACCTTGTTGCTGTCCAAGGGTAAACCGCCTTGCTGTCACAGTAAAATGAGGGTATCCAGTGACCCACATCTGGGTTAGCCTCAAGGCATCTTTTGGTGGTCCAGTGTTGAAGGGTTCTCTGAGTTAGAGAGTGGGCTCTGGGAGCTGGCTATGCTGTGCCCCAGATATGGCCAGAGTCCCACCTCCTGGGACATTGCAAATGAGAAGCATAGAGGTTCCTGGCCCCCTCTCCTGCACTCCGACACCCCCACTCTGGGCTGCCAGGGCAGCACGCTCTATGATTGCCTGGTCCCCAGCTTGGAAAGCAGAAGTTAAGGTAGTGACAGAGCCTCCCTGGAGCTGGGAGGGGTTCCCAGGGAGCTGGCGCTTTCCAGTTCACCTGGCCAGCTGATAGCCCTGCTGGGTCATCAGAGCCACGGTTCTGAATTGTGTGTCCTGGCACGTGCAGTGGGTGCCATTTTGAGCCCTTCTTCATTTACTAGTTGATAACCCCGTTGGGATGGGTCCCTCCGCTCCTGTTTATTTGTTGTTTATCCTTATGAGGGCGAACATTTTAAGCTACTGTGTTCTAGCCCGTTACTTTATTCATCCCGTTGCCCAGAGCTATGCTCGTGGGAACTAGGGGAGGCCGTGAATGCTGTACCTGCAGTGTACCTAGCACGGGGCGGCCCACAAGCCCTCTGACTTGTGGTCCAGCTTGAGGGGGAGCCTTGGTCCCCACAAGGACTGCATGCGATTGGTCTGTTGACACCATGTTATTTTCCCCCCAGGTTCCTCAGAGGTGTTCCTGCCCCCAGACCCCATCTTTGCCTCAGCCATGTCGGAAAGCGACAACGTGTTCTGCGCCCAACTCCAGTGCTTCCACTTCCCCACCCTCCGCCACCACGACCTGCACAGCTGGCATGCAGAGAACTGCTATGAGAAGTCTTCGTTTCTCTGTAAAAGAAGTAAGCCCCCTTGGCCATGATTCTAGGGAACTGTAAGGAAGTGCTTTTCATGAATACAGGAGTATGGATTTCTGGACCTTGGTGTCAACCTTGACTAGACTTTGACCTCCCAATGCACTAAGGCAGACCCCTGTGTCACAGCAGGGCGGCAGGAGCTCCTTGCCTGGCTTACCCCCCTCTTTGAACATACACCACTGCTGTTGGGGGAGGGCGAGAACCTGGGAAGCAGGCCATGTCTGTGAGCCCTCGTTTCTCTTTCCCAGGATAGAAGTGATAATTCCTGCCCTCCACACCACGTTGTTCAGAGATTAAATAAGAACGGTGACAGAGGACTTGCCACATCTCGTGGTGGTTTGGAGCCACTGACTCCCCTGGTCACCCACCTGCACTCTCCTTGGGTCTTTCCAAGACTGCCCATGCTGGGTCTGGACCACTCCCCCACCTTCGTCTGTGATCCTCCCCTGTCCCTCTGTCTGCTCACTCACCCATATTCCACATCGAGGTCTCTTCTGGCTTCAGGGACACACAGTGTGTTGTGCTTACTAAGGGCAGGGCCCCCTACCCAGGCCCCTCTGTGGTGGGAGGAGGGACGAATCTCACCCAGAGGCAGCATGTTGGCCGTCTGGGGGGGCAACTGATGGTCTCAGCACCATTGTTTTGGACTATCATTCCCTTCCACACTGATTTATCATTCATCAGGGGTTCGTAGATGTCTGAGCCTATTTCTGGACTCCATTCTGACCCTTGCCTGTTTGTCAGTCCTGTGCTGATACCATACTGTCTTTATAGGAGCCTTGGGATACATCCTCCTGGCCAGTGCTGGGCTTCCCTGCCTCGCTCTTGTCCTTTCTGTTGCTGACTCTCAGCATTTTCCTTCTTCACCTGAATTTTAGGATTCATTTTTGAACTCCATTATTAGAACGCTTACCTGGTTGGATTCTGCTAGATTTTTCTATTTACGCATTTTCGTGTCTTCTTTCAAATCTTTGACTTTTTATTTCTTTGTTTTTTCCCTTGGTATTTCTTTACTTGCTAAGGACTCCAGTGTACTGTTGATTAGAAGTGCTGGTAGTGAGCATAAACTTATCTTCCCAGCCTCAAAGGGAAAGCTTCTCGTGTTTCAGTGTTAAATATGGAACTTTTGGGGCACCTGGGAGACTCAGTGGGTTAAATCTCTGCCTTTGGCTCAGGTCATGATCCCAGGGTCCTGGGATCGAGCCCCACTTCGGGCTCTCTGCTCTGCAGGGAGCCTGCTTCCTCCTCTCTCTCTCTGCCTACTTGTGATCTCTGTCTGTCAAATAAATAAAATCGTAAAAAAATAAATATGGAACTTTCTTCAGGATTGAGAAAATATGGGGGCGCCTGGGTGGCTCAGTTGTTAAGAGTCTGCCTTTGGCTCAGGTCATGATCCTGGGGTCCTGGAATTGAGGCCCATATCAGGTTCCCTGCTCGGCAGGAAGCCTTCTCCCTCTCCCCCTGCCCCCTGCTTGTGTTCCCTCTCCCTCTTTGTCTCTCTCTGTCAAAAAAATCAGAAAAAGAAAAAAAAAACTTTAAGAAAAAAAAACTTTAAAAAAAAAAAGATTGAGAAATTACGGAATGCCTGGGTGGCTCAGTCAGTTGAGTGTCTGCCTTCAGCTCAGGTCACGATCCCAGGGTCCCAGGATGGAGCCCCACATCAGACTCCTTGTTCAGCAAGGAGCCTGCTTCTCCCTCTGCCGGCTGCTCCCTCTGCTTGTGCTCTCCTTCTCTCAGTCTTTCTCTCTGACAAATAAAATAAATCTTAAAAGGAAAAAAAAAGATTAAGAAAATACCTTTTGAGGTTAAGAAAGTATACCTTTCCACTCCTGTAATTTGCTGGGAATTTCGACATTACAAAAATGCAAATGCCTTTTCTGCACTTACTGGGATCATGTGGCTTTTCTTCTTTACTGATTTATATTACTATTTAGTTTATATTATATGGCTTTATTTATCATTTACTTTTTTACGTTAGTAGATTTCTGATATTAAACCATCTTTGGGATTCTTTGTATGTGTATTACTGGCTTTGCTTAGCTGATATTTTATTTAGGATTTTTGAAACTCCTTTAAGAAGTGAGCTTGTCCTGTTAATGGTTCTTTTCTCTGTTCTCCTTGACTAGTTTTTGTATCACATTTATATTCAATTTATGAGATCAATTGGGAAGATTTCTTTCTTTCTTTTTTTAAAAGATTTTATTTATTTATTTGACAGAGAGATCACAAGTAGGCAGAGTGGCAGGCAGGTTGGGGGGGAAGCAGGCTCCCCACTGAGCAGAGAGCCCAATGCAGGGCGCAATCCCAGGACCCTGAGACCATGACCTGAGTTGAAGGCAGAAGCTTAACCCACTGAGCCACTGAGGTGCCCCGGGAAGCTTTCTTTTTTACGAGTTTCTAAGTCTGCAGTAGTTGGGAATGATCTTGTCCTTGAGTGTTTGGTAGGCCATACCCTATGGGACTATATGGGCCTGGGAAGTGGGGGACTTTATAACTTGTTATTTAAATATAGAGTTGGTACTTGAACAACATGGGTTTAAATCCACTTATATGTGGGGTTTTTTTTTTTGTTTTTTTTTTTTTTTCAGTAAATACAATATACTGTTGAAAATGTGTTTTCTGGGCGCCTGGGTGGCTCAGTGGGTTAAGCCGCTGCCTTTGGCTCAGGTCATGATCTCAGGGTCCTGGGATCGAGTCCCGCATCGGGCTCTCTGCTCAGCAGGGAGCCTGCTTCCTCCTCTCTCTCTGCCTGCCTCTCTGCCTACTTGTGATCTCTCTCTGTCGAATAAATAAAATCTTTAAAAAAAAAAAAAAAATGTGTTTTCTTTTTTTATGATTTTCTTAATACTTTTTTCTTTAGCTTATTGTAAGAGTAAAGTATATAATGCATATCATATACAAAATCTGTGTTAATTGTTCATGTTTATCTGTAAGACTTTGGGTCAGCAGTAGACTATTAGTAGTTACATTTTGGGGGGAGTCAGCAGGTACAGGTGGATTTTCAACTATGCAGAGGTCAGCACCCTTAATCAAGAGTCCACTAATTTCAAGCTTAGGGAAAAGTTGTGGGAATGGTACAAGGAACGTCCTCTCCTATACTGCCTATGCAGATTCATCAGTTAATTTGTTTTTTGCCATATTTGCTTATCATTTTTTCTCTGCATATTTATTCCAAACCATTTGAGAGTAAACCGAAGATACTGAACCTTCGAGGCCTAAATATTTGGTGTATTTCATAAGAACCAGGACACACACTTACATAACCATGACACAGTTATCAAAATCAGGACATTTAACATGGGATTAGTGCTAAACAGTAATCCACAATTTGTTATGGCAGTTTTGTCAGTTGTTTCAATAATACACCTTATAGCTACTTCTTTCCTGGTTCAAGATCCAGTCCAGAATCAGGCATTGCATTTAGTTGTAGTGTTTCTTTAATTTCTTTTTTGTCTTTCAGTTTGAGTAATTTCTGTTGACATGTTTTACTAATTCTTTCCTTAGCTTTGCTGAGTCTGCTTATGAGACCACTGATGGCATTTTTCACCTGTTCGTTTTTGACATTTTTTGTGTTTTTCATTTCTAGCTTTTCTATTAAAAAAAAAAAAGATTTTATTTATTTATTTGCGAGAAAGAGAGAGAGCACAAGGTGAGGGGCAAAGGGAAAGGAGAAGCAGACTCCCCACTGAGCAGAGGGACTTGATGCCAAGACCCCTGAGATCATGATCCACACCAGCCGCTTAACCAGCTGAACCACCCAGATGTTGCTGTTATATTCTTTCCTGAGTTTCCATCTCTGTGGAATTTTTCATCTCATATATTATCTGCATTTTCCATTAGAGCTTTTAACATATTCATCATAGTATTTGAAATTATCTGTGGGATGGTTCCTTTATTTGAGTGTAGTTTGATTGATATACTTGTCTCTGGAGTTTTTGTGGGTTATTTTTTTCCGGCTTTTTTATGCCTTGTAATATTTTGTCGAAGATCAGACTGCTTGTGTAGGACAGTAGAGATTGAGTTCACTAGGTGGTTTTGGTCCATGGGAAGAGGCTTGCCTTTCCTTCTGATAGGACTTGCGTGTAGGAAGGGTTTTTACTGCAGTGGTGGTGTAGGGGGCCAGTGTGGGCAGGTTTGGGGCTGGGCTGTAGGTATCCTCCATGCATCCCAGCTTTCATATTCAGTAGCTGCCTTGTGTCTAGAGTGGAGTTGATTTTCCACTTCTTTTTTTTTTTTCCACTTTATTTTATTTTTGTTATTGGCAAATGTATTGTTTGTTTTAGGGGTACAGGTCTGTGATTCATCAGTCTTACATAATTCACAGCTCTCACCATAGCACCTACCCTCCCAATGTCCATCACCCAGCCATCCCAACCCTCCCACCCGCTTCCCTCCAGCAACCCTCAGAGGATTGTCTCCTGAGAGTAAGATTCTCTTATGGTTTGTCTCCCTCTCTGGTTTTGTCTTGTTTCATTTTTCCCTCCTTTCTGCTATGATCCTCTGTCTTATTTCTCAGATTCCTCATATCAGTGAGATCACATGATAATTGTCTTTCTCTGATTGACTTATTTTGCTCAGTATAATACCCTCTAGTTCCATCTGCATCGTTGTAAATGGCAAGATTTTGGTGTGGGGGGGGTTGATGGCTGCATAATACTCCATTGTGTATATATATACACCACATCTTTCTTTTTTCTTTTTAAGATTATATTATTTATTTGAGAGAGCGAGCATGAGAGGAGAGAGGTCAGTGGGAGAAGCAGACTCCCCGCTGAGCAGAGAGCTTGATGCAGGACTCAATCCCAGGACTCCAGGATCATGGCCTGAGCCGAAGGCTGTCATTTAACCAGCTGAGCCACCCAGGCGCCCCATATCACATCTTCTTTATCCATTCCCCTATTGATGGTTATCTTGTTCCCCTGTTGATAGTTATCTAGGCTCTTTCCATAGTTTGGCTCTTGTGGACATTGCTGCTATAAACATTGGGGTGCAGGTGTTCCTTAGGATCACTACATTTGTATCTTTGGGGGTAAATACCCAGTAGTGCAATTGCTGGGTCGTAGGGTACCATTTTTTTCAACTTTTTGAGGAACTTCCATACTGTTTCTCAGAGATGCTGAACCAGCTTGCATTCCCACCAGCAGTGCAGGAGGGTTCCCCTTTCTCCACACCCTCGCCAACATCTGTCATTTCTCCAAAGGGCTCTTCTTAATGTCTGCTCTGCCCTCCGCTTGAGATTTTCCCTTTGGGCCACCCTTCAGGAAGACTGTCTCTTGCAGCTAGCTGTCTTAATGTGTGTGGCCTTCACAGCTCCAGCTGAAGTTGTGGATCAATCACAAGGATTTTTCACCAGTGCCCTGAAGGGTTCCAGTGCTCTGATTAGGAGCAGTTGGGTGGGAAGCTGGGAGCAGGCTAACGACAAGCTTGGCAATTGAGCCAATTCATTTGAGGCACATACTTGGCTTTCTCTGCTGAATCCTGCCTTGGAAGTGTGGGAAAAAATAGGCAAGCTCATAGTCATCGACTAAATCCTCAATGTTCTGGGCTGGTCGCTGCAGGAATGGTGTCAGAGCTGTGTTGTCATATGGCCTAACCATCGTCTATGTATTTAGTCTCTTAGATACATCATGAGGCATGTGGTGTCACTTTGCCCTGACATTGGTGACATTAGCTTTGATCCCTGGATTAAGGTTGTACCTCCCAGATTTCTGTACTATAAAGTCTTAGTTTTTCCCATTTTGAAATTAATAAGTAATATGTGAAGAGATCCTTTGAGGCCCTGTAAAATTCTTGTTCCTTATCAGACTCGTACCTGCTGATGCTGCCATGTACTGGCAATTTTTTAACTCTCATTCCTTCCATGTGTACTAGTGGGCATTCTTTTGTAAGGAAGAGCATTCCCTTCTCCCCCATTTATTAATCTCTTTATTTGTATTAGAATGCACTCTTGGATTTTTATTATATAAGATGGATTATAATTCATGAGTACCATTATTTATTTTTATGGTTAATTTGACCCATTTATGCTGGTATATATGTATGTGTGTGTATTTATTTATTTATTATTATTATTTTTTTTTTTGAAATTGACATTTTTATTGAGATCCTGTAAGTTCAGATGCATTTAAAGTAAATTAGAGCAATCCATTAATATATTTTCCCTATTCCCCCAAATGGGAGTGTTTTGCAAAACTGTAGTATATAATCACAACCAGGATTATTGACTTGGACATAATCCACTGATCTTATTCAGCTGTTTTCAGGTTTACTTGTATTCATTTATGCTTGTGCACGTGTGTATGTGTGTGTGAGAGAGAGAGAGAGGGATTTATAGAATTTTATTACTTGTGTAGGTTCCTTTTTTTTTTTTTAAGAGATTTTATTTATTTATTGGACAGATAGAGATCAAAAGTAGGCAGAGAGGCAGGCAGAGAGAAAGGAGGAAGCAGGCTCCCTGCGGAGCAGAGAGCCCAAAGTGGGGCTCAATCCCAGGACCCTGGGATCATGATCCAAGCCAAAGGCAGAGGCTTTAACCACTGAGCCAGCCATGCGCCCCTACGTGTGTAGGTTCCTTTAACGCAGTTGAGATATGAGTAGATCCAGCACCATAAAGAGCCTCCCTATTATTGCTTTATAACCCCACCCACTTGCAGCCACTGTCTGTAGTGGTCGAATTCTGCAGTGAATCCTCTTGGTCCTGAGATTTCTTTGGGGGCTAGTTTTTAAATTATGCATTCTACTTAGTTGTTGGTTACAGGACTGTTCAGATTGTCTGTTTCACATTGAGTGAATTTTTGATAATTTCTGGTTTGCAAAGAATTGATCCATTTCTTGGGGCGCCTGGGTGGCTCAGTGGGTTAAAGCCTCTGCCTTCGGCTCAGGTCTTGATCCCAGAGTCCTGGGATTGAGCCCCACATCGGGCTCTCTGCTCTGCAGGGAGCCTGCTTCCCTTCCTCTCTCTCTGCCTGCCTCTTTGTCTGCTTGTGATCTCTGTCTTTCAAATAAATAAATAAAATCTTAAAAAAAAAAAAAAGAATTGATCCATTTCTTGCAAGTACTCAGATTTATGGGCATAGAGTTGTTCATGGTGTTCTCTTATTAACCTTATGATGGCAGGATTTATGTGATGTCCCCTATTTCATTCCTGCCCTCGGTGATTTGAGTTTTTCCCAGTTTGATTTTGCTAGAGGTTTATCAGTTCTGTCAATTTTTCTTGAGAACCAGCTTTTTGTATCATTGATTATTCTCTTTCAGTTTCACTGATGATTGCTTTTTATTATTTCCTTCTGTTTGCTTTCTTTTTCTAGTTCATCTTGTACTCTCTGGACTCAGCCTTCCCCCAGAGTGCCTTGGAGGACCTGGGCATTAGTTATATTCATGGCTTTTACGCCCTTTCAGTGGACAGAGCTGAGACTGGTGTGTGTGCCTGCATATGTGTGTGTCTATGTGTGGATATCCTGGATATAGATTTTTCATACTAATTTAGTTGTTTTAATGATTATAGATGTACTCAAGTTTCCTGGCTCCTTTTCAGTCAGTTCAATAAGTCATATTTATTTAGGACATAACCTATATATCTAAATTTTCTGCTTCATTCTTGTACAATTTTCTAAGCATTCTCTTGTGATTTTTGGAAGCATTCGTATATATCACTTTGACCTTTTGATTCATAATATTATTTATACTTTCTTCTTTCTTGGTTAGTCTTCCTGAAGGTTTGACTCTTTGATTCATCTTTGTGAATATTCGGTTTTGGGTAGTAATGGATTCTCACTATTGTGTATCTGTTTTCTGTGCTGTTAATTTTGTTCTTTTTTTATTTTTTTAAGATTTTATTTATTTATTTGGCAGAGAGAGTTCACAATAGTCAGGCAGGCAGAGAGAGAGAAGGGGGAATAGGTTCCCTGCTGAGCAGAGTGCCTGATGCGGGGCTCCATCCCAGAATCCTGAGATCATGACCTGAGCCTCCTATCGTTTTGTAGTCGGTATATTTCCCCCTTCTAGGAAATCATTCTTACCATAGGTTATAGATCATATGATTATTTATTTATTGGACAGAGAGAGAGATTTCACAATAGGCAGAGAGGCAGGCAGAAAGAGAGGGGTAAGAAGGCTCCTTGCTGAGCAGAGAGCCCTATGCAGGGCTCGATCCCAGGACCCTGAGATCATGACCTGAGCCGAAGGCAGAGGTTTAACCCACTGAGCCACCCAGGTGCCCCTGGGCCATTAATTTCTACTGTCAGTTTCTATCCTTTTACTTTCATTAGATTTACCCTTTTCTTTTCTTTTTTAGGATTTTATTTATTTATTTGACAGAGGCAGATCACAAGTAGGCAGAGAAGCAGGCAGAGAGAGAGAGAGGAGGAAACAGGCTCCCCCCTTAGCGGGTCATGATCTCAGGGTCCTGGGATGGACAGTCCCTGTCACATAGAAAGCTCTCAACACATGTGAACTATTTTCATTTTTTTTCATTATTATTACATCTTTTTGTGCTAGCTTCCTTTCATTTTGCCTTTTTGTACTCTTTTAATTCAGTCTTCAAATTGATTTTGGCACCTTATTCTCTGCTGTTTATGCAGGATTTTTCTTCCTTTTATCTTTTCCAGACTTACATGAACTTAACTTTTCTCTAGTCTCTTTTTTTTCCTATACTGGTTCAGAAATTGTGTTATATATGCCTGTCATGTTAGTGGTTACCCTTACGTTTTTAAAAGGCATAATGGATTTATTTTTTTTTTATCTGAAGGCAGTCAGTGTCTCTAATTTCCTTCCTGTTAATACAAAGACCCTATGTTGTGAGGCCATTCTAAGATCTGAATTACAAATTTACAGAATTTGCTGCGCAGTAAGTAATTTCTTTTCTCCCTAATGAAGCCTGTAATTTGCAGTGGACCGGTGCCACTTCGCGTTCACTGATCAAGTGAGGAAGATCTAAACTGCAGGGGGCCTAATTTCTACTCACTGTGCGAACCAGCTTCTAAGAAGGCTTAAAAAGGGACATTGGGAGGATGCTTGTAACCAGCCCTTATCATCCAGTTCTGCAGAGCATGTGCCATGCGTCTGCAGCTTGGGTACACCTCCCCTTCCCTAGACAATGAATTCCCAAGGGACCTCACAGGCTGCTCAGGACAAGTGTGCTTTTGAATGAATTCTTTTATGGGTATCAGTCAAAAGGTCACTGTCAGCTGGAATTGGAAAGCAGAGGGGTTTTTTTGTTTTGTTTTTTCTCCAGTGGCAGCCATTTCAGCCCTAAAGCTCAATTCTTTGAAGGGCCAGTTGACATACTTCCCTGTGCACCTAAAAATAAAAAGTTTTAAATACAAAAAAACCCCACTCTATATATGGCTTTTGCTCCAGTTGTTCCACAGCTTCTGACTTACATGTACTTGTCCATTATTTTACGTTTACTTTGTTTTTATACTTCTGAGATGAATCACTTTCTGTTTTACGAAGTTAGCATTTGTGTACCTTTCCTCACATGTTCATCAGTTTCTTTATTATTTCTTCTCGCATCCCACTTCTTTCTGGGTTCAGCTTTTTACTTCTCAGATACATTCTTCAGGAGCTCTTTGAGACGTGGCTTTGGTGTTAGTGCTACACTCTTCTACTCTCTGAACGAAAGGTCTGTATTTTTTGCCCCCAGTCCTGAATGTTCGTTTAGCTGGGTCTAGATCTGTTGGTTAACAGTTACTTTTTCTCAAGACTTTGAGGATGGTATTTTATTGTTTCTGCCTGTTCCTTACTCTGAACTCTCATATGCCTTTCCTTGGTTTGTTAGGTATATTATAAATTTTAAAACTTCTTATCTTCTTGCTCCACGAGCAGACCGTGAGCACGCTGCCAAGGTGGCCAGGTGCCCCAGTGTGATAAGGTCAGCCTCTGCCATGAGTTCTCCTTCTTCCCTTCTGACTGTGACCTAGTGATGGTCAAGTGTTCCAGTGAAATCCCCCCATGCCTTTGTTTGTGTACTCGGCCCTGACCCCTAGTAAAGCACTTGCTGTGGCTCCTCACTCCTTCTCTGCTCCCCACCCCCACTTGGTTGAGTAGCACGCTTGGTGGTCTTCCTGTGTGATCCCTTCTTGGTGTGCAATGACTCTGTCCATCCAGAACCTATGAGTATAATGCACATTGTTTTCCCCTGCCTCCCCCGTACCCCGCCTTGTGGCCACACCTGACTGACCATTGCCCGGAGGTATACAGAACAGCAGGTAATCTTTCTCTCTTGTCGCTTTTGAGAGTTTCTTCGTTGATATGCTGAGGTTTCATCACACTGTGTCTAGTCGTTGATTTATTTTTAAATTTAATTAATTAATTTATTTGTTAGAGAGAGAGAGTGCACAAGCAGGCAGAATGGCAGGCAGAAGCAGAGAGAGAAGCAGGCCCCCAATGAGCAAGGTGCCTGATGCAGAACTCAGTCCCAGGACCCTGGGATCATGACCTGAGCCAAAGGCAGTGGCTTAACCAACTGAGCCACCCAGGCGTCCCAAGTTACTGATTTATTTTTATTGGTCCTTTTAGGACCCCTAGGGATTTATGTGTTTTATTAATAATGGGAAGATCTCAGCCATCATCTCTTTTTTTTTTTAACAGCTTTATTATGATATAATTCACATACTTGACAATTCACTCATTTAAAGTGTACCATTCAGTGCTTTTTAGTATAGTCAGAGGTAACTGTAACTATTAACACTAACTCCGTGTATATCTATATATACATTCTACGATATACATTTTATTCACATTCGCTTCAGATTGATACTAGGTTCATTTCAGTGATATGTGGAATGTTAACCTCTTAAAACCCAATTTCCTTTCTTTCGTTTTCTGGTATTATCATTATACACATTAGGTCTATTAGTGTTGCGAACAAACAAAACATTCTTAATTACCACCTCCAGTCATTTCTTTAGCCTGGAACAGCTTTGCTTCCACACACCTCCTTTGGGCTGTTATCAGCAAACACATACATTACATTTCTGTATGTTAGAGGCCCAATACTATATTATAAACACAATATCTTTTTTTAAGATTTTATTTATTTATTTCAAAGAGAGATAGAGAGCACAAGTAGGCAGAGTGGCAGGCAGAGGGAAGGGAGAAGCAGGCTCCCTGCTGAGCAGGGAGCCCATTGTGGGGCTCAATTCCAGGACCCTGAGATCATGACCTGAACCAGAGGCAGCCGCTTAACTGACTGAGCCACCAAGGAACCCCATAAACACAGTATCTCTTACAATTGCTTTTTCATTCAGTTAAGAGGGAAAAAATATTCATTTATGGAGCACCTGGGTGGCTCAGTTGTTAAGCGTCTGCCTTCAGCTCAAGTCATGATCCCAGGGTCCTGGGATTGAGCCCTACATTGGGCTACCTGCTCAGCGGGAAGCCTGCTTCTCCCTCTCCCACTCCCCCTGCCTGTGTTCCCTCTCTCGCTGTGTCTTTCTCTGTCAAATAAATCTTTAAGAAAAAAAAAAAAACTATATTGACTTTCATAATCACATGATTATCTTTTCTAGCACCTTTTGGTTTTTTGTATAGATCCAAATTGCTCTCGGGGGATCACTTTCTTTTAGCCTTAAGAACTTCCTTTGGGGTGGGGTGCCTGGGTGGCTCAGTCGGTTAAGTGTCCGACTCTTGGTCATGATCTCAGGGTTGTGAGATAGAGCTCTGTGTCTGACCCTGTGTCAGGCTCTGCACTTCATGTGGAGTCTGCTTAGGAGGCTCCCTTTCCCTCTCTCTGCCCCTCCCTCCCCTCATGCTCAATCTCTCTCCCTCAAAAAAAAAAAAAAAAAAAAAAAAGACCTTCCTTTGTTATTACTTATAAGGCATGTGTGAATGCGGCAAATTAGGTCTTGTCTGTTTGGGGAAAGTCTTTATGTTGCCTTCAGGTTTTGAAAGCTAGGTTTGCTGGGTGTAGGATTCTGATAGTTTTTTCTTTGAGCATCTTGAGTATGTTATCCCACTGCCTTCTCATCTCTCTTTTTTCTTCTGAGAAATCATTTGTTAGTTAGCCTTACGGGGTTCTCTTATAAGTAACGTGTCATTTCTGGCCTGCTGTTCTTAAGGTTTTCACATTTTCTTCGATGTTAGCACTTTTACTATGATGTGTGTGTCTGACGTGCTTAGGGCTCTTTGTATTTATCCAACTTGGAGTTTGTTACGCTTCCTACATGTATAGGTTTTGTTTTTCAATGAGTTTGGGAAGTTTTCAGCTGTTATTTCCTCAGATACTTTTTTCTGCTCCTTCTGCTCTCTTCTTCTGGTACTTCTGTTTTGTGTGTGATGGTGCACTCAGTGGTGTCCCATGTTTCTCTGAGGGCTGCTCATTTTTCTTCATTCTTTTTCTCCCTCTTCTAACAGAGATCACTTCTATGTGAGTTTCTTGCCCTGCATATTCCTGACCACATGAGCCGATGTAGATCTGACTCCAGTCCTTTCTTTTTTTTTTAATTTCATTTATTTGTTTATAATTTGCCAGAGGGAGAGAGACAGCAAAAGGGGGAACACAAGCAGGGAGAGTGGGAGAGAGAGAACAGGCTTCCCGCTGTGCAGGAAGCCTGATGTGGGGCTCGATCCCAGGACCCTAGGATCATGACCTGAACCACAGGCAGGTGCCTAACAACTGAGCCACCCAGGCACCCCAACCCCAGTCTTCAGTGAGGCTCAGACTCATGGTTGTGGGATTTGTGATGCGTGTTTTTAGATATCTTTACTCCATTTGGGGATGGAAACAAACATCTTCTCATGTCCCTTTGCCTTTCACTGAGCATGTGTCTTTTGCAGAGCTGCCCCTGCCTCATCCTTCATCCCTTCCTCCAGGCATCTGTTGTGTCTAGGGCTTGCTTAGGGCTCTGAGCTGTCAGCTTTCTCTCGTCTCTGGTGATGGCCATTTCTCTTCCTCCTGCCCCACAACAGCTCTGCACAGAGTTTACTATGTGTTTCTCAGGACTAGTGGACTGTGTTTTCAAGCGGAGCCAGCAGCTTCTTGGGAGAGTAATTGGAGACATTCTCAGATGTGTTATAAAATGGTTAACATGCATGACAGCTACATTTTAAAACTGAGGAAATTTCTAAGTAAACTGCTTAGGCAAATCCTTGAAAGCAAACACTTCTCCATGGGCTTTTCCCTGGCATCTAGCACTCTTCTCTCTCCCAGCTGTCTGGGCTCATGGCCAGGTGTGCCCTGATCAGGCTTTGTCCTAACAGCGAGTTGTAGTGACAACCTCTCTCGGATAGCCACTTCCTGTGGCTGTGGGCCAGACTCACACACTTCGGCACTGAGAGGGCTCTCTGGTTGATTTTGCTAACTCTTCTGTTGTCGTGTCTGCTGCCCAATGATGCATACGTATATGCATGTATGTGCATGTTGCAGGTCAAACATGCGTTGACATCAAGGACAATGTGGTGGATGAGGGGTTCTACTTCACCCCCAAAGGAGACGACCCATGCCTGAGCTGCACCTGCCATGGTGGGGAGCCTGAGATGTGTGTGGCTGCCCTCTGTGAGAGGCCCCAGGGCTGTCAGCAGTACCGCAAGGACCCCAAGGAATGCTGCAAGTTCATGTGCCTGGACCCAGGTGAGACTGATGGTGGGTCACAAGTCAGCCCCTGTGTTCTAAGCTGGAGCCCAGATGTTCCTTCGCTTTCTCAGTGGTGGGCACTCGTGAGAGCTCATGGCACATGGCATAGCAACATTTTGTTTATGGAGCTGTTCAGCCAGCTTTGATGGCCAACTACTCTTGAGAGGATGTGTGTGTCACATGACCCGGCCTTCTCTAACTGCCACCTCACAGGTTGGCTTGTGTCAGCTCTCAGGTAGGTAACCAGTATTGTACATCAGTGAACTTGAATTTGAATGAGGGTGCCTGTTCATGAATCAGCTGTAACTGATTGCTTTATATCTGACCTATCTTTCTCCTCTCAAGATTTATGTCCCCATTTTAGCTCTTTTCTGTGTTTGGTGAGTGGGGGGTAATGACAGTTTTTATTTGCTTATAGTCATCGATTTCTACCGCTAAAATCTTTCAGGAGAAAGTTTTGAGAAACTAACTCCATTCTACCAGGTGGTGTTTGTGATTAGACACTATGCAGGCATGTGGTCTCTAGATAGCCCTCTTCCTTTCCTTTCCAAAGGAAAAAGAAAAGAGCAGCAGGGAGCAGTGTACTCTGTATGACAGTTAGTGGGCATCACAGTCATACAACATGCTGGATTATTCTCCACACCAGTGCAGTTGGCATCTCTGAATTCATAATCTCAAGAGAACTGTAAATCAAAAGCATGAATTTGTTTTTTATCTTGGCAGTGTGAGACAGACGTGGACAGGGCCTTGTGGAAGTCCCTAAGCTCATGGACCCCGTAGAAGAGAAGCTTGGGCAGGGCGTGGTGGCCATCTCCATCCTTCAGGGCCCCTGTGGAGGAGAAACTGGTTTGCTTAGTGCTCGTGGGACAGGAGTTGGAACTGGTGTGTGAGAGCCACAACAACTAGAACTCTCGTTAAGTAGAGAGTTGTCAGTGTCCCTGCATGCCAGGAAGGGCGTCTGCGGGAGAGGGCAAAGCAGTGTCAGAGGGTGTCTGAGGTTTGGCTGAATCAGACACTTTGGCACAAGTCCTAGAGGTGCAGTCGGCTGTGAAGAGTACACAAGAGCCTACCAGGGAGAGTGGAACTCAGTCAGGGTACACTTGGGCCTCCCTGTCTCACAGAGTAAATCGTACCTGCTTGTATAAGATGCATTCCTATGGGATTCTGACAAGCACTAATTAGGTGCTTACCAGGTCTCCTGTGTCCTGGCCACATCACTCTGAACCCCCAGCTCACTTACCTTCCACAGGAGTCAAAGACTGGCTTTTACAAGCCACATCACATGTGTTTCTCATTCCATTTCTTAGGAATCTATCCATATTGCCTTACCCCTCCATCTAGGCTTTGTCAGAATGACCAGGCCTGTGTAAGACCTGTAGGGCCTGCCAAGCCCTGAGGACTTCTCAGCAGAACAGGGCTTTCAGGGCATCTGGTTGAGACCATAGCTGCTGCAGGCCATTCTCCTGTGCAGCCAGAGCAGCTTATCCAGGGCTTATTCCTGCCTCTTGTTTAGTGTTATGTTTGCAGGCTCCTGCCTGCTTCCCAAGCTGAGTGTTTTCTCCTGGGAAGTACCTGTATTCCAACAACGACAGAGAAACTGCCACCCAAACTGGGATGTTGGGAAAGTATCCCCTTCAACAAGGCAAGGATGTCTGCTCTCACCACTCTGTTTAGGGTTCTACAGGAGGTCAAGGGCAGTGCCAGAAAATGAAAAGGTATCCAGACTACAAGGGGAAATGAAATTATGTTTTTTTTAGTAGATGATATGATTGTCTGCATAGAAAATCGCAAAGGAGCTGCAAGAAAGTTACTAAAATTAATTAAGTGTGTTTAGCAGGGTCTCCACATACAAAGTCAATATACAAAATTCCATTGTTTTTATATATGCTACCTGTGAATAGTTGGAAATTTAAAGATCTAAAAAAAAAGTACCATTTATAGTAGCACCAAAAAACATGTCTTAGGCATAAGTCTTCCAAATATATGCACAAACCATAAAATACTGATGAAAGACATCAGAGGAGAGGTATACCATGTTCATGGACTCAATATCATTAGGCAGTTAATTACCCCTAAGTTATTTATGGATACAGTGCTGTCCTAACCCAAATTCCAGCAGACTTTTTACAGACATTGACAAGCTGATTCTAAAATTTATGTAGAGGAGTGCCTGGCTGGCTCAATCAGTGGAACACATAACTCATGATCTCAGGGTTGCAAGTTCATGTCCCACATTGGATGTAGAGATTACTTAGAAATTTAAAACAAAACAAAACTTAAAAAAATAAAAATTTATGTAGAAAGGCAAAGGAAATTAGACTAGCTAAAACAGTTTTTGAGAAGAAAAAGTTGGAGGACTCATGGTACCTGATTTAAAACCTACTGTCATAGTAGTATGGTCATAGTAATCAAAACAGTGTGGTATTATCAGAAGAAGAGACACGTAGATCACTGGAACAAAATAGTCTAGAAATAGTCCCACACTTATATGGTCAACTAATAATTGACAATAGTACAAAGGCAATTAAATGGGGAAAGGATATCTTACGATGTATAAAAATTAACTCAAAATGGTCATAGACCGAGTGCCTGGGTGGCTCAGTTGGTTAAGCAACTGCCTTCAGCTTAGGTCATGATCCCGGAGTCCTAGGATCAAGTTCCATATTGGGCTCCCAGCTCCATAGGGAGTCTGCTTCTCCCTCTGACCTTCTCGCCTCTCATGGTCTCTCTCACTCTCTCTCTCTCTCTCAAATAAATAAATAAAATCTTTAAAAAAAAAAAAAAATGGTGAAAGACCTAACTAGAAAACCTTACGTTGTAAGACTTCTAGAAGAAAAATATATACTCTAAAAAAAATTAAGTACATTAAAAGAAAATAGAGAACATAGAAAAATCTTTGTGACCTTGGGATAGGCAACATTTATAGCTGACCAGTCATGGTGTGAGTCCCCAAGGACCCAAGAACTGGCTTCTGTCTCCTAGGACAGTGCTGTCTTCTTTGTGTCTGACTGCAGGTGGCTTTCTTCTAGGGGATGCTTCCTCCTTCCTGGTAATCACCATGGAGGGATGGTCAGGGACCTTTACTGTGTCCTTGAGTTTATTTTGGAAGTGATTAGTAAGAGTCATTGCAAAGGGACTGTTGCTTAAGCAGGTGCCCCCTTGGGATCTCTGAGCTGGCCACCAATTAACAGACATGTCAGCAGCCCCCTGAGCTGACAGTCGTCCTCCCACAGACAGACAAAATGTTCCCTTAACACTGGAAGAGGATCAGAGGCACCAGAAAAGCAGCTAATTGGGGAGAGGATGTATCCTTTATACATGTTTACTTCCCAAGTTTTGTCAGCAATAAGTGCAGCTTTGAGGGAGGCTCCCTGGCCCTGTGGGAGGAGGGCAAGAGTGAGCTCAGACCATCTGCAATGGTGTGGAGCTGGCTGGGCCAGCAGAAGCAGTAGAAGGGCCCCGGGAGCCCGGCCTCTCACATGGAATCCTTGTTGGTCATGGAGTGTCTCCTTGGAGGGGATCTGCCTGCATGGCTGTCACAGAGTTGGAAGTCAACAGTCTGTGGCCTGCCTTCTGGGCCGTGGAGGCAGGTATTCTCGGGACCACTTCCTGGTCCTATTAGTCTGTGACTTGGTATGAGTGGCCCATCTCACCTCAGTGAGAGCCCATGGGGAAGTCTGTCCCCCTGTAGGCACTCAGCCAGCGCAAGTTCTCTTCCCTCACGTCTCCTCCAGTGTTCACCACGTGTGCTCCCCCCACAGCAAGCATCGGACAAGCACTGGTGGGCACCAGGGCAAGGCAGGCTCTCTCCGTGTGGGCATAGTCAACATTTGGGACTGAGCACTGTGACGTGGGCCCTTACTGTGCTTGGCAAGCTGCTGAGCAGCACCACAGGCTTCTACCCACCAGAGGCCAATAGTGCCTCCACCCTTGAGGGGTTGGTGGGGACCAAGAGTCTCTCCAGATGTTGTCACATGTTCCCTGGGAGTTACAGAGTCGCCCAGGTGAGCATCCCTGGTCTAGGGTCCAGGAACTTGGTCACATGTGCCTGATTTTGTCCTGTGTGGTTGGGGGTACAGGGTCCTATAGCAGAGCCTCTTAGGCAGAAGGGGCTCATTGAATGGAACTTAGTGCTAGGCTGGAAGGTAAGATATTATTCCTGGCCCACAATTTGTGTCTCTTCTTTGGTATTAGCGCAGTATTCATTACTTTGAGTTGTTTCATTTCTTCTGTCTCTCCCAAGATCAAGTGCAGGGAATCAGGAAGCACTTGCCTTTTCCACATACCTGCCTGGTGGTGAAAGGCTGTGGCCTTCCCGTACCACTAAGCACCTGGGGGTCAGTCTCCCCTCTTAGAGAACAGCCGGTTTCCTTCCTCTCCCTGTAACAGATGGCAACAGCCTATTCGACTCCATGGCCAGTGGGATGCGTCTGATCGTTAGCTGCATCTCCTCCTTCCTCATCCTGTCGCTGCTGCTTTTCATGGTCCACCGGCTTCGCCAGAGGCGGCGGGAACGCATTGAGTCCCTGATCGGAGCCAACTGTGAGTGCGGCTCGCCCTGCCAATGACAGCCCCAGTGGAGGCCCCACTCCAGGCTAGGTCCCCTTGAGAGACTGGGAGGGCACAGGAAGCAGGAAGGGGCAAGGAAGAAGGAGAAGATACTGATAGGGATGCCCCAGCTTGTCCCCAGCACCTGAGGAGCTGGAGGAGCTGTCCTGGGGACCTGAAATCAGGCCCTAGATATGTGAAGGGAGGGACACATTGTCAGTGCCAGCTGCCCCCAGGCTCCCCCGCCCCTCCAGGCCTTGAAACAGGACCCACAGCTGCTGTTGCATGTTCTGATCAGTGATGTTACCTTTTCTGGCACCCTGGACTGTGAGTGGGCCACCTGCGGGGTGGAGAGGGGGCAGAGCAGCAGATACCCAGAACTGTTAGGCAGCTTAGGGTGTGACTTGCCCTCTTCAGCCCAAGTTCTCTGCAGTGAGAGGCCTGTGCCCTCAGTAGAGCTGGAATTGCTCCTTGTCTCAGCAAGCAAGCCAGGCTCCCCAGCACCCAGTCCCCCAGTCCATGTGGGGAGCGGTGGGATGGTTACAGACCCCAAGGGCCCGAGGGCTCTTGAGTCAAGGTGGCAGGAATGCTGAGGGGCTGTGCCAGCTGCAGTTGGGGGCCTTAGGGCACTGAGAGCCAGCGTAGTCCTTCCTCAGACCCTCAGTTCCCACCAGGTCAGAGACCCTCAGGTGGGAGGGTGCGGTGATGGCTGGGCAGCAGAAGTGGCAGGAAGTAGTGAGGGGTTGCACATGGGTTAGGGCCAGGAATGGACTGAAGGAGGGGGTCCGGGTGGGCAAGCTGGGCATACGAGTGTGACAGTCAGGATACCTGACCCCTTGGGCCTGGGGTTGCAGGTCCAGCCTCGAGAGGAGGTGAGTGACTTGGGGACTGAGCTGCGTGCCTTTGAGTGACGTGGTTCTATTGCTTGTCTCCCTGTGGTTGTGCAGTGCACCACTTCAACCTTGGCCGGAGGATCCCTGGCTTTGATTACGGCCCAGACGGGTTCGGCACCGGCCTCACGCCACTACACCTTTCTGACGATGGGGAAGGCGGCACGTTCCACTTCCACGACCCTCCGCCTCCCTACACCGCATATAAGTACCCAGACATCGACCAGCCCGATGATCCGCCGCCGCCCTACGAGGCCTCCATCAACCCTGACAGCGTGTTCTACGACCCCGCAGGTGCTTCCCCCACAGGGAAAGGGAGCAGCACGTCACTAACCTTCCACCGTGTGCAGCCAGTGGTCCTCCCCCCCAGTCCGCAGGACCCTGAACCTCCACTTCCTCCTGGTCTTCTGCTTTTCCCTTGGGTTTCCATTTAAGGTGGAAGATATTGCCATGTGTCGGTAGGCGGGCTCTTCCCAGGGTTACCCATGCAGAGGACTGCTGGCAGTTGTCACACTGCCACTGGCCTTCCTCCTGTGAACACCTGTTAGCAAGCAGCCCTTGGGGCATACCCAGCTGGGCTTTGTGGAGAGCTGGGGAGCCAGGTGCTGGTCGTTGTGGGGACAGGGCGAACCCAGAGCTACAGGGGCCAACCCAGAGCCAACTGTTTGGCCCTAAAGACACGTGTATGTGTCATGAGCTCAAGAGACACCATCATGACGTTGCCTCCTGTCTGGAAGCAGTTCTTTGGAGAAAGCACTGGTTCTGTGATGTTCGCCCCAATGACTCAGATCTGTTATCCGTCTGATACCCTGAAAGCCCGTTCCTAACAGGGCCATGTTGCACAAAGGCCGTGCTGGCTTCCTCACCACTGCCTGGCTTGTCCCTGTGCCTGGTGTGCGACTCAGGTGTCCCATCCCATCTGCCGCTGTGTGAATACTGTCTCTTACACACGACCCCTTGCAGCGTACCAGCGGGCGGTGCCCTACCCCGAGGTGGCTGGTTCCCTGTGCACCCATGTACCACAGCAGGACAGGTGTCATGGGGCCGGCCATGCTGTGTTCACCGGGACCACTCCTCTGTGGTCTGTGGGCAGGACCTGGATGTGACCCCTGCACACACGGATTTTCCTACTGCTCTCGGGGGGGTCAGGGTACAACAGGCTTCCTGGCAGGGATGCCGCTGTGGGAGGGCAAGAGATCCAGCTGCCTGTGTGGAGTCTCCCCAGAGCAGGGTCACGGACTCCTGGGGCTGGGGGAGGCCAGCCAGCAAAAAGGGGCACGCTGGGCCCCCATGCCCAAGCTTTCAGAGAGGGACTGGCTAATAAGGAGCAGGCACACTGAATGGAGTGGCCTGCCATAAAGCTTCCCTCAAACCCCTGTGAGGTTTGCCGAGCTGCCTGCCCCAGCCCTGTCTCCTGCATTCCCATCCCCATGTTCCAGCAACAGCCTGGCCACTGCCAGCCCAGTAACTCCCTCATGTCAGGGATGCCCTGCTTTGACTCCCACCAAGTCTGAGAGGATGTTCCCTCTCCCCTAACTTCGTTCTGCTGACTGCTATGTCCCCCCACACCACACACCATGGCTTGCTCTTAGTTGTACCCCTGCACCTGGCCGCTTGTCAGGTGGGCAGAGGTGAGGGGTGATGGCAGGAGGAGCGTCCCCTGGTTCCCAGCCCACCCTCTTCCCCTGTGCCAGGCCCACCATCCTGCTGACACCCTTTTGTCTCCCTGCAGACGATGATGCCTTTGAGCCAGCAGAGGCCAGGCCGCCGAGCCCAGGGGATGGTGGCGGTGAAGGGGCGTCACCCCGGCGTCTGGAGCACCCTTTGCCCACTGCGGGGCCCTCTCTGGCCGACTTGGAGGACTCAGCTGACAGCAGCAGTGCCCTGCTGGTGCCCCCTGACCCTGGCCAGAGTGGGAGCACCCCAACCACAGAGGCACTGCCGGGGGGCGGCCGCCATAGCCGCAATTCCCTCAGTACCGTGGTGTAGAGGATGGCCCAGCCCAAGGCCCCGACGGGCGGAGAGCACCTTTTTGCTGTCAAGAAAATCCTGATCCCCGTGGGAGACTTAAAGGGCCCCTGAGTGAGCCTGGACCCAGCTGCACGGCCGCAAACCCACTGACCGCACGCATGTGCAGCACAGACCACACCGGCCTCCCAAGGGAGCAGACACCTGCACTGGGCCTCCTGGAGGGCTCTAGAAACATGCATAGCTGTTGGTCCCTGTCTGTTTCTTTTCAAATGGCAGAAGAATGACAGAGTTCGTTCAGACCACACGTTTCAGAAGTAGGGAACAAAGATGGCACCGTGGGCATGGGCCCCACACCACATCTGGTTTTGGTGGGCATGCTTGCTGTGGCATGCCGTCCAGAGGAGCCTGCCAGAAAGCCACACGGCCCCGGTGGCCAGGAGGCGGGAGGGGCGCTTCCAGGCACCACCATGTTTGTGGACTGTCAGTATTGTCTGGGTACTAGTCTGCCTGAGGGTAGACGGTCTTGAAGGTGACCACAATGACTGCTCTGAGGATCCCCTCCACTCCACCCCAGCTGTAAACATCAAGGGTGACCCTTCCCCAGGCTGGGGGATGGCCTGGGCCTCTGGTGCCCGAGGCCCTGAGGAAAGAGGGTCTTGGAAGGAGGTTGAACTCTCCACTCTGTCTAGCTGGGCTCATTGAAGCCCAATTCTGTGCCAGGAGGCCCTGGTCCCACTCTGCCATTTTTTCCCCAGCATTGCTGTGCATGGCTCCCCCAAGAGGCAGCCCTGGAGTTGGGCCAAGGCCCTTAGCCACGCATGAGTGTTCTGGCCCTGGATCCTCTGCTGGGGGTTGGGAGCTAAGCCAGCTCCTGTCTGCTAGCCTCTGGAGCCCCCACTCTTAATTGATTTCGCCTCTGGGCCTGGCCTGCCCCCCACCCCATCATGTTTGTGCCATAAAGGGTTGTTTCTTTGTGGGGAGGGGTGGCTGAAACGAATGCCCTGGGCTGTGTCCATCTCCTTGCACACTGTCACCGCTGGGGCTGAGTGCCCAGTGGCCGCATGCCACCTTCTCATGCTCCTCAGCAGCTCAGGGTGCAGGGTACCCTGCGCAGGGGCCTCTGGACCAAGGGACCCTGTTGCCTGCTCCTGGGCAGCGGTCCCATCTCCTGACATGGGGCTTTTAGCATTTCTGAGGTTTCGAGATTAAGCGGGTTCTGTGCGATTTTTAGCACATCCATATCTTTTCTACGTTGAATGTCTGGATCTTTTCTTTTTGTGTGTGTGCGTGTGTCTATATGTGTGTACATATGTGTCCAAGTTTTGCAGGTGGTAGTGGTACACCAGAGCTCGGGTATGGGGCCCCCATTTCCCAGGCCCGTTGTGATGTCTGGGGTGGCCCGGAGGCTCAGCGAGGTCTGTACCTCCGTCCTGTGGCTGAGCGCATGGAGCCCTGTGCTTGGTCCCCGGTGTGGCTTTTCCAGACCAGCATGCAGTGACTGGAGGGTTGACTAGAAGTGCTCTGTGGTGACAGACCTCAGTGGCACGTTCTCACACTCTCCCGATTGGAAACCCATTGTGTTCCTCCAGGACGGAGTGAGGTTTTTGAGTTGCCCCACAGAAACTGTCATGCCCTGAGCCGGCCAGAGGTGTGAAGTCTGAACTGCCTGTCCACACTTGCAGGACCCAGAGTGTGGGAGGCAGGTGGGCTGCATGCTGAGCAGGCCGGAGCTCCCCTTGCCAAAGGGCTGCCACTTTGAGAATGGCGTATTGGGCCCTCACGGCCCACACTGGCCGCTGAAGACCAAGCAGGAAGCGTGTTTTGCCTCCAGCCTGCTGGGCTCGGGGCAGCTGAGGGCTGGAGAACAGTCACGGGTCTTACTGGTGCCAGGTGAGTGTCCTGAGCGTGTCTGCTTTGGAGTGTCCGTCCCAGCAGAGCACAGAGGGCCTGACCTCTATAGCTGAGAGTCCTTCCCAGCTCCCGTGTCCCTGGCCCATACCTCGGAACCATGTGGGACTGGGAAGCTCCTGTGGGGACTGAAGGACTGCTGGGGCCAATCAGGCACACATGAGGTGCTGAGGAGGGAGTGAGCTGAAACGGCGAGCCTGCTTCTGGACTGGCCACAGGGCTCTGTCGTGCGCTGGGGTGCTCAGCCCACTTGCATCCATGGGCCGGGCAGAAGGCCCATGTGCGGGGCTACTCCAGACCCCCACCTGCTGTGTCTGCAGGAGTCGGTGCCCCGGAGCTGACCTCCGCTGGGGGGCGGTTGTGAGAGGAACGAGGGGAGCTGGTGTCAGCCTGGCTGTCCTCAGCCTCCTGTCCAGCTACCACCTTTTGTAAGATCTGACTGTGCTCCACGGTCCGATGAAGAATCCTGAGGCCAACCCTAGTAGCTGCGACTCTTGTGCTCCTGAGAGAGACTGGGCCCCCAGAGGTACAGGCCAAGCTCTTGGGAGGGGCCTCCTCCCCCAGGTGGAGGAGTATGGAAGGAGTCCATACTGTACATTGTCTCGATGCCTGTTTTTTATGTTTTCCTTTCACTAAGGGTTTTTAGTTTGGGTTTATTTTTGGTTGGGTTGGCACTAATCCTTTTCTTAAGATGCTGTGAGAACCATTTCATCCAAATGCCAAATAAATTTGTGTTCTGGAAGAGGTGTGGTCAGTCTTTGGTGTGACCCAAGTGGGGACGGGAGACTCCAGACACGTCGGGGCTGCATGACACGGTGGTGGGAATGGGTGGGTGGAGGGGTCAGAGCATCTGTACCAGCCGGGCCAGGTGCAGGGCTCCAGGAGGCCCTGTTCCTTCTGCTCTCTGACCATGGCCCTTTCAGGAATTCCCCAGTTTGTGATGAAGGAACAAAAGGGTACCCACAGGGACTCAACCTCAAGTGGGCCCTTGTGCTCACCTTCCTAACCCAGCCGCCTGGCATTTGGCTCCAGGCTGGGCACTGGGGGCCCACGGGCTGGGTGGGTGAGGGGCCAGGGTCAGGAAAGAACAGGGAGTCCCTTGATGGGGTTAGGAGCTTCGAGGACAGTTCCTTCATTCTTGAACACACCTGCTGGGGTGGTGAGGGGTCCTGAGTGCCATCAGCTTTGCTGACAGTGCCCCTTCCCCAAAGTGGGAAGATTCTGGCCCTCTGGAGATTGGAAAAAAGTATCACCCCACCCACCACCCTCCCTGCAACCTCCTGGCCCAGTTGTGCTTGCACCCACAGGCACACACATGCCCAGATACAGAGCTCTTTCCAAACTGTCACCTTCTTGGTTACACCAAGGGACAAAAGAGATCAGCCCCACTTTGCAGGACAGCAAATTGAGGGAACAGGCTCAGGCCACAGCCTGAGGCGGGGTCGGCCTCAGGAGCTGCTGCAGAAGCCTGAAGTACCCCCCCTGGGGGGGGGTGTGAATCAGTGGGAGAGCTGCAGCTTCCCAGATGGTGGGATGATCCCCCCCAAAGGAAGGCCTTGCCCTTGGTGTACAGCGGAGACACCTATACAAGAGAGGCTGTGGTCTTGGGGCAGATGGTGGTCTCGGACCCACAGCAGAAGGGAAGGACACCCTCCCACCCCAGCCTCAAGAGTCCAGAGCACTGGGATTCAAGGTGCCCTCCCCTTTCATCTTCTGTCCTTGCCTGGTGGCCTTGGCATGTCACTCCCGGCCCCCAGCCTCCATCTCCTTCCTCATCTTTAAATGGGCATCGTAGCGCCACCCCCATTAATTGAGAGATTCCGTTTAAAAGGCTTTGCTCCAGTGAATACCAGTGATTGTGGCTGGCACTCGGCCCTGGGATCAGAGCCTGTGCCTGGTGATCTCAGACCTCGGTCTTCCCTGCCAGGGGCCCTGCCTGGACACCACCCCCTCAGACCCTCTCTGCAGTGGCCTGCCAGTGAGCCCTCAAGACTTAGCCACTCCCTTCACCCTCCCCACTAACAAACAGCTGCCTTGCCTACCCCCACTGTCCTCTGGCACTTTCCAGTCAGTCCTCCGGAATCTGCAGCAGCTACACCATGCGTTCCCAAGGCTTTGCACTCACCTTCCTCATTGTTCCACTGTTGGTGTGCGGGGACTCGAGTGGTGAGCACCTGGGCCCGTGCATCCATTCTGGAATCTACACTCCCTTGTAGCTACCACCCCCCCCCCCCCGTTAAGCCCTACCACTGGGGGGTTTCTTTGGGAGGAGGAGATACTGGAGTCTGGGATGGACTCCTCTGGCCTTAGCCCTGCACCCCCATTCTTGGACCCTGGCTGGGATGGAGCGTGACGAGGACCCAGATGGCTGTCCCTCATCTCAGTACCCTGTCCCCTGTCCGCAGACACCTGGTGCTATGACTCCCAGGACCCGAAGTGCGGTGAGGACAGAGGATCGTGTGAAGCTGTGTGGGATGTCTGTCCTGTGATGGTCTGGTGC
Organism: Mustela putorius furo; assembly: GCF_011764305.1. Lineage (NCBI taxonomy): Eukaryota > Metazoa > Chordata > Mammalia > Carnivora > Mustelidae > Mustela > Mustela putorius. Next base: position 3,870,576 of record NW_025422010.1, on the reverse strand, counting down.
TAGCGTGACCCAAAAGCGGTGTGCATGCTGAGCTGCTGTGGTCCCTGCACATTTCTGTCTGGAGTCCTGGGTCACAGCAGCTGGCTGTGACTGTCCCCCTGCATGTGTGTCCAGGTCTGTTGCTGATGTGACCTCCAGTCCTGCACGTGTACCAAGCTGTTCGTATCGGTGGGGCCTATAAGCCTGTCAGTGTGGCCAGCCCATGTGTGAGCAGGTGTTTCAGGTGCCCCGTGTGGGCGTGGGGCTTTTGGGCCAGGGGACCCCTCCACCCCCATTTTCTGTGGGACAGTCTACCTGCAGGTGATTGCAGTATGGCCTGCCTGTTTGAGAGTTATAAACTTTGTGATCCAGCTAGGTTAGGGTGTGTGTTGCAGTTGTGATCTGTCCAGGTGTCTGGGGGTTGGGGGGGGGAGGCAGAGACAAGCTTCCTGAGGCTGGGCAATTCTCTGTGTATGTGTGAAGGACCACTGTCTTCCTCTTTGTACCCCCAAGTTGCCTCCATAACCCATCCGCAGATTCCTAGCCTTTTTCCTCAGGGCCCACCCACTGGAAGGAGATGGCCCCTGCCTGTGGGGGCCCAGCCCAGTCCCCCATCAACATTGACCTTCACTTAGTCCAGCGGGACCCCACCCTGGGACCTTTCATCTTCCAAGGCTACAACTCAGCACCTGCAAGCCCATGGACCCTGGAGAATAATGGCCATACAGGTCAGTACCTGGGACCAGGAACGGCCACCACCACCCCGCCCCGCCACCCAGACAGGAGCAGGAACCACCTGGGAGTGGGAACTACCTGCCCCTCCCCACCCTCGCACACACAAGGATCAAAATCTCCACAATCAGCACAGGAACATCCATACATGTTAGTAAAGACACCTCCAACAGGAAACCACCCTCCAACAATAGCAATCAGCCATTGCCCCCTAGGACTAGGAATCAGGACATTCCCAGAAGTCAGAGAGTGCCCTCCCCAGCATCAGGATGTCATCACAACCGCCCAATATCACACACAGCTGTGTTGGGTCAAAACTCCAGCCATAGGAGGGTCACCCTGTCCCCAGTCCTTGCAGGGTGGGTATTCCCCTGTTGTCTGACCCGCAGAGGGGCCTGGACCCCAAATGAGGTACCAATTCCGTGGAAGCCCAGCCAGGGAGCAGACTAGCCAAAGGGGACCTGTGTTGGCACCCTGGGCCCTAAAAGCACAAGGGTGGGGGGCAGGGTGGAAGAGAGAGTCACGTGCTTCCCTATCCTCAGTGGTGCTCCACGTGGACGCTGGCCCGCAGAGCCTCCTGGAGATTCGGGGCGCTGGGCTGCCCCTGCCTGCCTACCGCACGCTGCAGCTGCACTTCCACTGGGGAGGCCCTGGGCAAGCAGGCTCAGAGCACAGCCTGGATGGGCAGCGCCGCCCCATGGAGGTGGGCTTGGGCATGGGGTAGGGTGGCGGGAGTGGCCCGTGGAAGGGACAGCTGGTACCTCTCATGATCTCTGCCTCTCCAGATGCATGTGGTCCACATGAACACGAGGTACCAGAGCCTGGGGGAGGCGCGAAGTCACCCTGACGGGCTAGCCGTGCTGGCGGTGCAGTTGGCGGTGAGGGAGAGCCCTTGGTAGTAAGAGAGGGAGAGAGGGGCTTTGTGACTCCTTGTGCTTCCCAGAAAGGAGGTCTGCAAAGGGGGCAGAATGGGCCTGTCAAGCTGTGGGGGGAGTGCATAAGGTTTGTAGGAGGATGGGGCCAGCCAGAGATCCTGGGTCTGCAGGGTCAGTGGAGGGTGACCTTCCCCCAGATCTCCCAGCTGACCTCTACTGGGAGCATACCCTCTTGCCACTTACAGTCTCCCCTAGATCCCTTTGGAGTTCCCCCTTTGAGACCTGTCTACTTGGAGCCCATCTCACTTGGAGTCTCCTCCCCAGGAGCAGGACACTGACAATGCCAACTTTTCCACCCTTGTGTCGGGCCTGAAGAACGTGTCTCAGCGCGGTGAGGAGCCACAGGGTCACGGGCCGCGGGGGGGGGGGGGGGGGCGGTGGTGGTGTCTCAGGGGTGGGGACTGGCTGGGTACAGGGAGGCTGACTCCAATCCCACCTCCCCTCCCCTGCCCAGGGGCCTCAGTGAATCTGACATCCACTTTTCCACTGGCCTCGCTGCTGCCGGGTACCTCCAGCCTCTTGCGCTACTACCGCTACGCAGGGTCACTGACCACACCTGGCTGCCAACCTGCGGTTGTCTGGACGGTCTTCGAGGACCCGGTCCCCATCGGGCGCGCGCAGGTGGGGCCTCAACCTCTTCCCTGGGCAGTGCTGCCCTCCTCCTCCCTGCCTCCTGAAACCCCAGGCCACCCACGTCTTGATCTGTCTCTGCCCCAAAACCCCAGGTGGCCCAGTTCCAGACTGTGCCCCAGGCCGGGCTCCCTGGCTCAAGCCCCACACCGCTCAGGGAGAATTTCCGCCCGCAGCAGCCTCTAGGGGGGCGCAGGGTATTGGCCTCTTTCGGTGCCTCCATCCGTGCAGCAGCCTCGGTCCCCACTGCGTTCCTAGCCCATGTGCATGGGGCTCTGCTGAGCCTGGGCCTCAACTTGTGGCTCCAGCAGGACCCCTAGGAGCCAGATTCAACCCCTTCCCACAATAAACGATGCAGAGTGACCTTGCCCTCACGTACCTTGGGGGGGGGGGTAGGAGAGCACTGCCTCTCCCACGGACCCCTGCATTCCTACCCTAAGCCCACTGAGGCCTTGGTGTGCTGCACAACGGGGAGACCTCTCAATACCCCTCCTCTACCCCACCACAGCCAGTCCCAGCCGGCCACCCAGAACGTGGAGACCTCCTCTGATTCCTCTGAGAGGGAGAAGGTGCCCCCATTTCCATGGAGAAAAACTAGCAGGTCCTAGAAACACCACCTACTAAAGTCTTTAGACTACACATTTTATTTTAAAAAACAAGCTGGCTGACCGACCCCACTGTACGGGTTAAACAGTGACTTAAACGTACATTCTGCTGCAGACTGTGGTAGGTGAGTGGGTCCTGGTAACAAGGACAGCTAGTGAAACTGAGCCTAGCTGATAATGGGAGGTTAGGTTGTGGAGACTGAGTGTAGGGCGACACTTTCTGGAGAGCTGTGACTAGGTGAAGGGTTAAGTGTCCTTGGCATCACCATCCACAGCGAACCTAAGATGAGTCGCCACTGTGTCCAGGCACTACTGTGCAGTGACAAGCTGGGTACACCAGTAGAGTGAAGCTGGCCAGTAGTGAAGCATGGCTGCCCTCCAGCTCATGGCCTGTGGACTGCGGCTGCACATCTGCGCAGCATTGTCCTGAGTGAGGCTGTGTCCAGGTGATAATGTCCCAGCCACCCACGTGCCCCTAATGTCTGCTGAGTTAAGTGTGGGTCACACATTATCTCAGTGCTTGGAGGCCCAGCTTTGGGGCCAAGACCCTTAAGAAAAACAAAAAACAAAAACCCCAGAGCGGAAAAAACCGGCACCCTCCCCTGAGGCAGACCCTTCTGCAGGTTTAAGGCCAAAAGGGCCTCCGCCCCTCCTCCAGCCCGGACTGGGTCTCAGGCGCAAAGCCGTCTGCACTCCCCAGACCTGATCCCCGGGAGTCCCCAGGCTCTTCGCGTCCGGATAGCTACATCCCAAGGCCGGAGCTCTAGCAGACGGCGTCTGAGGCTCCTTCTCCATCCACGAGGTGGGTGGATCTGTCCCGGGTCCCGGTGACCCCCGGCGGGGTCCGCCCTCAATCCCCGCTGCCCTGCGCGGCCCCGGGCGGTACCGGCGTCTTCTTGAAGTTCTTCCTGGCCGGGGCCCTGTTCGCGCCGCCGTCCGCGGGGCCGTCCGGGATGTCGTCCGCGGGTCTCGCAGCCGCGGCCAAGGCATTCATGGTTCCGAGCGCCCGCAGCAGGGCTGGGCCGCGGGGCGCGGCGCGGGGGGCGGCGCGGGGCTCCCGGCGGGCCGGCGGCGGCGGGGGCGGCAGCAGCTCGCGCAGGGCGTCCAGCTCCGCACGCAGCTCCGCGCGCAGCGCCTCGAGCCCCGCGCCCAGTTCGGCGCGCACAGCCGCCAGGCCCTCCTGCAGCCGTCGCTCGCTCACCTCCAGGACCCCCGCCGGGTAGGTGGCCCCGCCGCGCGGCTCTCCGCACACCGAGCACACCGAGCCGCTGCTGCGCGCATCCGCTCGCCCCGCGGCCCCAGGCGCCCGGGCCTCCCCGGCCGCGGCCCCCGCGCGCTCCACCAGCCTCAGCAGCCGAGGCTCGTCGGCCCGCGCCGCCGCCTCGGCCCGGAGCTGGCCCCGCAGGCGAGCCAGGCGACCCGGGGCGCGGGTTTCTTCAGGGCCCGGTCCGTTGGCCTGCGGCCCGTGGTCCCGCCGGCGGCCAACGGCCCGTCGCAGCGCCTCGCTTGCGCCGTATGCGGTGCGCGCCTGGACCCACGGGCGCCCGGGTTCCGCCGCCATCTGCGCTGCAGCCGCCACCGCCAGCGGAGCCGGGCCTGGTCGGGAGCCCCAGCCCGCAGCCTAGCGACCGCTGGGGCCCCGGCGACGCTCCGTGGAGAGGGGCCCCCGGGGACGGCTGTGGGAACGACCGAGGCCTCGGGGGATCTGGCCTGGCCCGGGGAACTCCGGTAGGGCGGGGGTGGAGGAGGCGGGTGGATGGAGACCCAGGGGACCCCGGCGGGGCAATGCAGGCAGGCTTGAGAGTGCTGGCCTTGCTCACGGGGACTGCATTTCGCTGGGTTGAGCAGCTAGGACTGGTTTCTGGGCAGGGGGTGACAGGACGTGGAATGAGGCTGCAGAGAAGCCTAGGCTCTCAGACCATAGTCAGGAACCGGGCTCGCACCCTCTACTCCCAACTACTGACCCCAACGCACTCAGGGGAAGGCAGCAGCGGTTATGGACCCTCCCGCCCAGTCCTCCTCACTCACTAGAGTCCCACTTCCATAACTTAGTCCAGGCCGATATTATCCCTGTCACCGCCACACCCCCACAGCTGCAGGAACCCATCCTCCTCGAGGGCACCCCCACTCAAGCTCTTCAGGGGTTTGGGTGGCTCTCTGCTGTGCCCCAGTCCTCAGGAACCCGCTGGATATCCCACCCCACCCCCACTGTGTTCTGGCCATGTTGCCTTTTACCCAACAACCTCAACCCCTCTGGGCCTTTGCTCAGGCTGTTTCTCCTGCTGGGAATGTCCCTACTCCACACCATTTCCCTGGTGGCTCCCACTCATTCCCCCCCTTTGGGACAGCCTTCCTTGGCCACCCCAGCCCCCAGCAGGTGACTCAGGACCCTTGCCCCCAACTTTAAATGGCTCTGTTTTCTGTCCACCTGAATCCACAGTAGGGTCCCTGAGCACCGGGCGACTGGGTCACTGAGTTCTCAGAGGTACCAAACACACGGTATGTTGGATGCCAGAGGAGATGAGTGAATGAGCCTGGGTTGAGGGTCCTGGGTAGGGCCTGGCCTCTGCCCTTCACCCTAGTCAGCCCATGCACCTCCTCAGCCTGGCATTCAAGACCCTCGTAGCCATCCGTGCTGGCTTTCTTGTCTCTGCCACCTCCCCACCCCCCCCCCGGGCGGGCACTCCTCACTGCTGTACTCCGCCCTTCTTCACCCCAGTGCCTTCACCCCTGCACCTCCCTGGGTCCATCACAGGGTCATGGACAGGGTCATGGATACCGTGGGTGGTATCCCTCTGCCTAGCATGTTGTTCTCACCAAACCCTAGGGGCTAGTTAGCAAATTGTGGGCATGAATCCAGGCTGGGCTGGGAGGGTGATGGCAAGGCAACCACTGGGACCTGCGTCCCCAGAGCCCACAGGGGCCTCGCCACTATGTAGCTCTGTGCCCATGTGTGTGTGATTGAGGCAGCCAACCCTGTTCTTTTACAGCCCTGGCCCCAGGCCACCATGAAGACTTCTGGATCTCCTCTATTGATTCATTCATTCATTCATTCATTCATTCATTCATTGCAGCCTCTCTCGAAGGTACATATGGAGGTGAGAATGTGGCACTCCATCAAACCCCGCAGGACCCTCCTATTCCTGCTGAGTCACTTGATCCCCTGGGACCTCCAGCATCTGGTTCTGCTGGTCCCTAAAGCCTCATTAACCATGCTCCTGCTCCCCTCTCCTCAGTAATTAAAATACTGCAGACAAAAATGCCCTGGATTTCTTCCCCACGCCTGCTGGAGTTAGGCTGTGTGACCCAGGGGCTCTGCCTCCTCTGAGCCTCACTATGAAATGAAGGAGGCCCCCAGACCCGATCCGTGGTGGGGGCACAGCAGGGAGGCTGGGAAAGGCTGGGGCTGGCCGGTGGAGGGTGGGAGCTGGAGTGGTGGTCACGGACAGTCTTCAGATTTGTGATGGGGTGTGGAAGGGGTGTGAAGGCTGGGCCTGGGCTGCCAAGGCACACAGGGACCGCAAAGTTTTCTGACTGTTGAGGCTAGTGGAGGGATGTGATAGGAACAGAGCCTTTGCTGTGAAGAGCCGACGATCCTGCAGCTGGTCCAGATGTGAGGTCATGGCTGGTGGCAGAGTCTCCCAAAGTCACGGCTATGGGGCAAACAGATTGCACAGGAGCGAATGCAGACTGGAAAGGGAGGCCCCAGGGACCCTGACCAGGCCCTCAAGAGGGCTGCAGAGGTAGGTGTTGGTGAGGGGTGAACAGGCAGCTGTGGTCAACATGACCCTGAGCCCCTGAGGTCAAGTGCAGCAATAGTCAAGAAATGGGTTGCAGTGACCCTACCCTGAGCTTCACAGGTAGAGGGGAAGGGATAGCCTGGGGAGTCCTTGCCTAGGCTAGTTGGTCGGAACAGAAGCAGCTGCAGAAGGAATGGGGCAGGAAGCAGGAACAGAGCTACTGACTGGGCCAGGGGGACTGGCACACAGGCCTGCTTTCTGGTTCTTCTGCTTTCTAGAATATCTTCACAGCCCAGCCTGCCCAGCCCCCTGCACAGAGGAACTGAGTGGGGCCCAGGGCAGGGCCCAACTCCTTCCCCACTCCAGCCCCCTCTCTGTGCCCAAGGCCAGGGCCAGGTCTGCTGGGGGTGGGGAGGCTGGCTGTGACTGTGAGAAGCCACCACTCTGGGAGCTGTCCCCATCTGGGCTCTGTGCCTTCAGGTGGCCCCTCTGCACAGGCAGGGTTAGGCGATTAGCAGGCTTGACCACTGATTAACTCAGGGCCTGAGAGGAGGGAAAACCCTGGGGCTCTGCCTCTGTCTAGACAAGGAGGGGCAGCTGAACTGCCTCACCTTTGTCCTCTGTTGCCATTAAATCCTGGCAGCCACCCAGAGAGGGAGTCTTATTGTCTAAAGGGAGTCTTATTGTCTAAAGTGGGCTTTGTATGTTGGAGGGGGCCCTAGTGGCCTCGGAGGGGGCAGGGAAGCCTCACAGTCGTCATGGGAGCGTCTGGCAATGCAGATGCCCAGGTCACCCCCTCGCCAACCCTGCAGGATAGAACTGAGTGTGACCTTTCAGGGCATGGTGGTCTTTGTCTTCTTCCACGACTGTCTGCACACCAAATTCCGGCCCAGCCTCATTCTCAGTGAAGGGGGGCACATGGAGATGCAAATGGGGGTCCCCTCTGCATTGGCCCTGAGGGTCTCTGTGGAGAGGGGGACCCCCCAGGAGAGCGAGAAGTGTGTTCTTCCTGAGCCACCAGCCCCGCTGGGAGGAGAATGGGCTAGCCTTGGGACTGGGCCAGGAGTGGGCTGCCACTCGCCTTTCTGGTCACGGACCCTGGCCCTCGTCATGGACTCGAGAGCCTAGGTGCCCACCCGATCTCTGGGCCAGCTGGGCTGCTTGCTGTGGGAGCCTGACTGACAAGACCCCCCCCCCCATCTTGGCTGGGGTCTGGGCCTCAGCCCCAGGGCTCTTAGGAAGGGAAGGCTGTGATCCCTTTGGGGCCCTGAAGTGTGGGCCATGTGGTAGAGCTTCAGGAGACTAAGGCTGCAGCTCTGGCTTGGGTCGTTGCTCACGATACCATTCCGGGCTAGTTCGTTCTGCCTCTCAGAGCTCTGGTGGGCCCTGTTGCCTTGCTTCCATGTCCCCAGCCGTCAGCGCCCAGAAGCAGTCTTTGCTGGCCAAGAGATGGTGAGGGGGGCCGTGGTGACGGACCCTGGGAGGTGAGCAGGGTACATGGGACACCTGTGGCCTAAAGGGCAGGTCTGAGCTGTTGGTGGCTCCTCCTTTTAAGAAGGGGCCAGAGGGTCCAGGGCTTCCTGTGGAGACTGGATTTGGGCACACCTTGCCCCTGAATGCCCCTTGGCTACGAGGCACTGGATCTGTTCTCTGGCCTCCAGGTGTCTCTGGCTACCCAGGCGTTCCCTAGGAACGGTCTTGGGAGGCAAGGGGCTCTGCAGGGGACAGCACATTACCCAGTAATGACCTTGCCTGACCTCAGTAATGAGCTCATTACCTGATAATGACCTTGTTTGCCTCACCCTGGCGTCAGCAGCCATGGAGTGTCTGGCCTGGGGTGGCTCTGACCAGTCCAGACCGTGGCCTTCCACCTCCCAGCCCGCCCCAGATGGGGCGTCGGGCCTGCCAGCATCTGTGTGGCCTGCAGGCCCCGCCTGGGCTCCCAGTTGGACCAGTCTGGGTTCGTGACCATCCCCAGCTGCACAGCCTGGGCGAGTGAACCCTTTAACCTCTGTGCCTCACTGCCTCACTCACAGGTGGGACAAGAGGGTCTGTGCGGAACAGAGTGACGAGAGCCGCTCTGAGGGACACGGTTTTTCAGAGGCTGTCCTTCTGCCGGCTGGCTGGGTTCTCCACATCAGGACCATGTGAACAACCTCTGGTCCCTGGGATGGCCCTTTGTCTCATCATTCCTAGTAGAGAGGAGTATGAGGACATCTGAGGGCTGGGTCCCCTCACCTCCCTGTGGCCAGAGGGCATTTCTCTGTCCTCATATCTCTTCTCTTAGCAGCACTGAAACAGCCGGCTCTGCTCTCCTTCTCACGCTTCCTGGTGACCCCAGACCCTGGCAGACACTTCTCACTCCCATGCCCCCCCTCTCCAGACCCCCATACCCGCACTTGGCTCACTTCTCCAAGCCTAGGGTTTCGCCATTGTCTTCTCAGGGGGAACCTGATCAACTCAATTCTGATTAGGACCCACCTCTACCTGACATCCTCCCCGAACTCCCACCTCACTCCTGCAAGAGCCTGGGGTCCTGCGTGCCCCCAGGGTTTGGACCTGCCCCTTCAGTGACGTGCTTTTCCTTGCTCCCCATGCCAGCACCCCCTCTCCCCACCCCACCCTGGCCTGTGCACATCCAGCTCCCTCCGCCTCAGGGCAGAGTTTACACGGCCTCCTAGAAAGGCCTGTCCTGACCCAAGGTCCCTTCTCCATGCTCTCCTTGCAACTGCTTACCAGGCCCTCTGCAAGCTTTGCATTTCCTCCCAGAATGTGGGGTCTCTGGCCTCTGTCCTTCTTTGGGGTTGACTTCCAATAGGGCAGGGACACCCCTGCATCTTCCAGAAAAGTGCCTGGCAAATAGTAGGCACGGCGTAAATCTGCTCTCATTGAGTAAAGCTGTCTGCACTGGGTTTGGCACTGAGTAAGCACTGAGTGTGGGCCTGGTTGTTTCCAGGCCTGCAAGGCTGGGAGTGCTCATGGCAGGCCCAGCTGGCAGGGCTGGCTGTGTCCCTAGGGTCCTTTGCCTGGATGGCCTGAGGAAGAGCAGGGTTGTCGCTCAGCTCAATCCTAGGGTTTCCCCACCCCACCTGGAGTTGGCCCTGGCCAGGCTCTCTGCCCTCAAACTCGACGTGCCCCAATGTGGGGAGCTGGCAGGGGAGGGGATGAAGAGTATACAGGTGGTGGGGAGGCTGGTGTCAAGAAGCAGGCCTGGGCTGCATAGTGGGGATAAAGTTGGGGGTGATATCCATGCAGGGAGGGGGTGTCAGGACTAGGAGAGGATGGACTGGGGGCCCTAGGGGAGTGCCGCTGTCACAGGAGGGGAGGCCTTACCATTCCCCACCCACCCTCCTGAGCGCCCCTTTGAGTCCTTTCATGACTCTGGCATGAGGGAGGGAAAGAAGGGAATGTGAGTCTAGACCGCTTCCCAGGACTCAAACCAGGTCATGTCAGACATCTGTGTATACCTGTAACTAACACACACATCAAGGTCTTTCTCTTCCACCTTCCTGTCTCAACATTCAGTTTGAAGGAGATCAGTTTTCTCTTTATTATATGTGTGATGTCATGAACGATAACATACAAGATACCGTGTAACATGCGTGTCTGCTAAAGGCATCACAGCTGAACAGCCGTGAATCAACTACCCAACCCAGGAACTGCTCCAGTACCAATGACTCCTCTCCTTCTGTCCAAAGGCACCTGCTGGGCTGAATTGTGCGTTTCCCTGGCTTTTATTTATAGATCTATCTTTTCACGTATGTAGGTATCTCTACACAGTGTGTCATCTGGTTTCACTTATCTTCGAGGGCAGTAACAATGGCCTTATACTGCGTGTGCTCCTGTGGGTCTGGCCTTCTACACATAACATCACTTCTGACATTCATCAGTTTGCTGGGGTGGAGGTGATGGTCATTCTTTTTCACTGCTGTATAATACCCCACTTGGTTCATGCATTCTCCTGTCAGTGGCTATTTGGATCATTCATGTTTTTTGCTGTTACTAACCGCTTCTGGGCATATTTTTGTACCTGTCCCCTGGGGCCCATAGGCAAGAATGGCTCTGTGAAATGCTTGTTCATGGCTTTTGCCCATTTTCCTGTTAAGTTGTTTTGGCTTTTTTCTTATTGAATAGTAAGGGTCTTAATTTGTAGTATAGGGCACATATTTTATATGGACAGGTGGATTTTTATATTCGTGTTCACTCCTTGTCTTGGTCTCTTCAGGCTGCTATAACAAAATGCCATAGACTGGGTGGCTTATAAATAACGGAAATTTTTAAAAAATTATTTTTATTAATATATAATGTGTTATTTGCCCCAGGGGTACAGGTCTGTGAATCATCAGGCTTACACATTTCACAGCACTCACCATAGCCCATACCCTCCCCAGTGTCCATAACCCCACCACCCTCTCCCTACCTTCCCACCCCCAGCAAGCCTCAGTTTGTTTTGTGAGATTTAGAGTCTCTTATGGTTTGTCTCCTTCCCGATCCCATGCTGTATCATTCTTTGATTCCCTATCCCCCACAATCCTCCACCCTGCCTCTCAAACTCTTCATATCAGAGAGATTATATGATAATTGTCTTTCTCTGATTGACTTATTTCGCTCAGCGTAATACCCTCTAGTTCCATCCACATCATTACAAACGGCAAGATTTCATTTATTTTGGTGGCTGCATAGTATTCCATTGTATATATATATACCACGTCTTCTTTATACATTCATCTGTTGATGGACATCTAGGTTCTTTCCATAGTTTGGCTATTGTGGACATTGCTGCTATAAACTGTCAGGTGCACATGCCCCTTCGGATCATTACATTTGTATCTTTAGGGTAAATACCCAGTAGTGTGATTGCTGGGCCATAGGGTAGCTCTCTTTTCAACTTATTGAGTAACCTCCATGTTGTTTTCCAGGGTGCCTGCACCACCTTGCATTCCTACCAACAGTGTAGGAGGGTTCCCCTTTCTCTGCATCCTCACCAACCTCTGTCATTTCCTGACTTGTTAATTTTAGCCATTCTGACTGGTGTGAGGTGGTATCTCATTGTGATTTTGACTCGTATTTCCCTGATGCCAAGTGATGTGGAGCACTTTTTCATGTGTCTGTTGGCCATCTGAATATCTTCTTTGCAGAAATGTCTGTTCATGTTTTCTGCCCATTTCTTGATTGGATTATTTGTTCTTTGGGTGTTGAGTTTGATAAGTTCTTTATAAATTTTGGATATAGCCCTTTATCTGATATGTCATTTGCAAATATCTTCTCCTATTCTGTCAGTTGTCTTTTGGATTTGTTGACTGTTTCCTTTGCAAAAGCTTTTTATCATTATGAAGTTCCAATAGTTCAATTTTCCCTTGCTTTCTTTGCCTTTTGCGATGTTCCTAGAAAGAAGTTGCTGCAGCTGAGGTCGAAGAGGTTGCTGCCCATGTTCTCCTCAAGGATTTTGATGGATTCCTTTCTCACACTGAGGTCTTTCATGGATTTTGAGTCTATTTTTGTGTGTAATGTAAGGAAATGGTCCACTTTCATTCTTCTACACGGGGCTGTCCAATTTTCCCAACACCATTTGTTGAAGCGACTGTCTTTTTTCCATTGGACATTCTTTCCTGCTTTGTCAAAGATTAGTTGACCATAGAGTTGAGGGTCTATTTCTGGCTCTGTATTCTGTTCCCTTGATCTGTGTGTTTTTGTGCCGCTACCATACTGTCTTGATGATGACAGCTTTGTAATAGAGCTTGAAGTCTGGAATTTTGATGCCACCAACTTTGACTTTCTTTTTCAACATTCCTCTGGCTATTCAGGGTCTTTTCTGGTTCCATAAAAAATTTTAGGATTATTTGTTCCATTTCTTTGAAAAAAATTATGGTATTTTGATAGAGATTGTATTAAATGTGTAGATTGCTTTATGTAGCATAGACATTTTCACAATATTTGCTCTTCCAATCCATGAGCATGGAACGTTTTTCCACTTCTTTGTGTCTTCCTCAGTTTCCTTTGTGAGTACTTTCTAGTTTTCTGAGTACAGATTCTTTGCCTCTTTGGTTAGGTTTATTCCTAAGTATCTTATGGTTTTGGGTGCAATTGTGTATGGGATTAACTCCTTAATTTCTCTTTCTTCTGTCTTGCTGTTGGTATATAGAAATGCAACTGATTTCTGTGCATTAGTTTTATATCCTGGATTCCTGTATGAGTTCTAGGATTTTTAAAGTGGAGTCTTTTGGGTTTTCCACATAACATATCTGCAAAGAGTGAGAGTTTGATTCCTTCTTTGCCGATTCAGATACTTTTTATTTCTTTTTGTTGTCTGATTGCCGAGGCTCAGACTTCTAGTACTATGTTGAATAGCAGTGGTCATAGTGGAAAACCCTGCCATGTTCCTGACCTTAGGGGAAAAGCTCTCAGTTTTCCCCCATTCAGAATGGTATTCACTGTGGGATTTTCATAGATGGCTTTGATGATATTGAGGTATGTGCCCTCTATACCTACACTTTGAGGAGTTTTGATCAAGAAAGGATGCGGTACTTTGTTAAATGCTTCTTCAGCATCAATTGAGTTATCATATAGTTCTTATTCTTTCTTTTATTCATATATTGTATCACATTGATTGATTTGTGGATGTTGAACCAATCTTGCAGCCCAGGAATAAATCCCACTTGGTTGTGGTGAATAATCCTTTTAACGTACTGTTGGATCCTATTGGCTAGTATTTTGGTAAGAATTTTTGCATCCCTGTTCATCAAGGGTATTGGTCTGTAATTCTCCTTTATGATGGGATGTTTGTCTGGTTTTGGGATCAAGGTAATGCTGGCCTCATAAAATGAGTTTGGAAGTTTTCCTTCCATTTCTATTTTTTGGAACAATTTCAGGAGAATAGGTATTATTTAATTATTTAATTAAATTATTTAAAGAAGTTTAAATGATTGGTAGAATTCCCCTGGGAAGTTGTCTGGCCCTGGGCTCTTGTTTGTTGGGAGATTTTTGATGACTGCTTCAATCTCCTTACTGGTTATGGGTCTGTTCAGGTTTTCTATTTCTTCCTGCTTCAGTTTTGGTAGTCTATAGGTCTCTAGGAATGCATCCATTTCTTCCAGATTGTCAAATTTGTTGGTGTATAGTTGCTCATAATATGTTCTTATAATTGTATTTCTTTGGTGTCAGTTGTGATCTTTCCTCTTTCATTAATGATTTTATTGATTTGGGTCCTTTCCCTTTTCTTTTTGATAATTCTGGCCAGGGGTTCATCAGTCTTATTCTTTCAAAGAACCAGCTCCTAGTTTTGTTGATTTGTTCTACTGTTCTTTTGGTTTCTATTTTATTGATTTCTGCTCTGATCTTTATTATTTCTCTTCTCCTGTTGGGTTTAGGCTTTCTTTGCTCTTCTTTCTTCAGCTCCTTTAGGTGTAGGGTTAGATTGTGTACTTGAGACCTTTCTTGTTTCTTGAGAAAGTCTTGTATCACGATATACTTTCCTCTCAGGACTGCCTTTGCTGTGTCCCAAAGATTTTGAACAGTTGTTTTTTCATTTTCATTTGTTTCCAATAACTTTTTCAATTCTTCTTTAGTTTCCTGGTTTACCCATTCATTCTCTAGTAGGATGCTCTTTAGCCTCCATGTATTTGAGTCCTTTCCAACTTTCATCTTGTGATTGAGTTCTAGCTTCAGAGCATTGTGGTCTGAAAATATGCAGACAATTATCCCAATCTTTTGGTATCAGTTGAGACCTCATTTGTGACCCAGGATTTAATCTATTCTGGATTATGTTCCATGTGCACTAGAGAAGAATGTGTATTCTGCTGCTTTGGGATGAAATGTTCTGAATATATTTGTGATGTCCATCTGGTCCAGTGTATTATTCAAAGCTTTTATTTCCTTGTTGATCTTTTGCTTAGATGATCTGTCCATTTCAGTGAGAGGGGTGTTAAAGTTTCCTATTATTATTGTATTATTGTCAATGTTTTTCCTTGATTTTGATATTAATTGGTTTATATAATTGGCTGTTCCCATGTTAGGGGCATAGATATTTTAAATTGTTAGATCTTCTTGTTGGACAGATCCTTTAAGCATGATTTAGTGTCCTTCCTCATCTCTTCTTATAGTCTTTGGCTTAAAATCTAATTTATCTGATATGAGGTTTGCCACCCCAGCTTTATTTTGATGTCCATTAGCATGGTAAATTGTTTTCTACCTCCTCACTTTAAATCTGGAGGTGTCTTTGGGTCTATATGAGTTTCTTGTAGGCAACATATCGATGGGTCTTGTTTTTTTATCCATTCTGACATCCTATGTCTTTTGATTGGGGCATTTATCCCATTTACATTCAGGGTAACTATTGAAAGATATGAATTTAGTGCCATTGTATTGACTGTAAGGTGACTGTTACTGTATATTGTTTCTGCTCCTTTCTGGTCTATTACTTTTAGGCTCTCTCTTTGCTTAGATGATCCCTTTCAATATTTCCTGTAGTTTGGTTTGTAGTTGTGTGTTTGCACATTCTTTTAATTTTTGTTTGTCCTGGGAGCTTTTTATCTCTCCTTCTATTTTCAATGACAACCTAGCTGGATATAGTATTCTTGGCTACATATTTTTCTCATTTAGTGCTCTGAATATATCTTGTCAGTCCATTCTGGCCTACCAGGTCTCTGTGGATAAGTATGCTGCCAATCTAATATTTCTACTATTGTATGTTACAGACCTCTTGTCCCAAACTGCTTTAAGATTTTCTTTTTTTAATATTTTTTATTAACATATAATGTATTATTAGCCTCAAGGGTACAGGTCTGTGAATTTCCAGGTTTACACACTTCACAGCATTCACCATAGCACATACCCTCCCCAATGTCCATAACCCACCACCCTCTCCCTAACCCCCTACCCCCAGCAACCCTCAGTTTGTTTTGTGAGATTAAGATTCTCTTATGGTTTGTCTCCCTCCCAATCCCATCTTGTTTCATTTGTTTTTTTCCTACCCTCCAAGCCCCCCACGTTGCATCTCCACTTCCTCATATCAAGGAGATCATATGATAATTGTCTTTCTCCAATTGACTTATTTTGCTAAGCATAATACCCTCTAGTTCCATCCACGTAATCGCAAATGCAAGATTTCATTTCTTTTGATGGCTGCATAGTATTTCTTTTTCATTTCATTTCTTTTGATGGCTGCATAGTATTCCATTTTATATACATACACACACACACACACATATATATATATACACACATACATTTTATACACATACACACACACACACATATATATACACACATACATACCACGTCTTCTTTATCCATTCATCTGTTGATGGACATCTAGGTTCTTTCCATAGTTTGGCTATTGTGGACATTGCTACTATAAACATTCGGGTGCACAGGCCCCTTTGGATCACTACATTTGTATCTTTAGGGTAAATACCTGGTAGTGCAATTGCTGGGTCATAGGGTAGCTCTATTTTCAACTCTTTGAGGAACCTCCATGCTGTTTTCCGGAGTGGTTGCACCAGCTTTCGTTCCCACCAACAATGTAGGAGGGTTCCCCTTTCTCCGCATCCTCAGCAGCATCTGTCATTTTCTGACTTGTTAATTTTAGCCATTCTGACTGGTGTGAGGTGGTATCTTATTGTGGTTTTTATTTATATTTCCCTGATGCCAAGTGATGTGGAGCACTTTTTCATGTGTCTGTTTGCCACAGGATTTTCTTTTTGTCACTAAAACTTTTAAGTTTTACTATTAGATGATGGGGTGTGGACCTACTTTTATTGATTTTGAGGGGGATTCTCTGTGCCTCCTTTATTTTTGATGCTTGTTCCCTTTACCATATTAGGGAAATTCTCTACTATAATTTGCTCCAATATACCTTCTTCTCCTCTGTCTCTTTCTTCTTCTTCTGGGATCCCAATTATTCTAATATTGTTTCATCTTATGGTATCATTTATCTCTTGAATTCTCCCCCCTTGACGTCCAGTAGTTGTTTGTCTCTCTTTTGCTCAGCTTCTTTATTCTCTGTCATTTGGTCTTCTATATCACTAATTCTCTCTTCTGCCTCATTTATCCTAGCAGTAAGAGCCTCCATTTTTTATTGCACCTTATTAATAGCTTTTTAAATTTCAACTTGGTTAGATTTTAGTTCTTTTATTTCTCCAAAAGGGGATTCTGTTTCTCCAGAAAGGGATTCTCTAATATCTTCCATGCCTTTTTTTTTTTAAGATTTTATTTATTTATTTGACAGACAGAGATCACAATTAGGCAGAGAGGCAGGCAGAGAGAGAGGAAGGGAAGCAGGCTCTCTGCTCAGCAGGGATCCCGATGTGGGGTTTGACCCCAGGACCCTGGGATCATGACCTGAACCGAAGGCAGAGGCCTTAACCCACTGAGCCACCCAGGCACCCCATTCCATGCCTTTTTTGAGCCCAGCTAGCACCTTGATAATCATCATTCTGAACTCTAGTTCTGACATATTCCCAATGTCCATATTGATTAGGTTCCCCAGTCATCAGTACTGTCTCTTGTTCTTTTTTTTTTTTTTTTTTTGTGGTGTGTTTTTCCACCTTGTCATTTTATCCAGATAAGAATATATGAATGAGGGGCACCTGGGTGGCTCAGTGGGTTAAAGCATCTGCCTTCGGCTTGGGTCGTGATCCCAGGGTCCTGGGATTGAGCCCCGCATCAGGCTCTCTGCTCGGCGGGGAGCCTGCTTCTCCTCTCTCTCTGCCTCTCTCTCTGCCTGCCTCTCTGCCTGCCTCCCTGCCTACTTGTGATCGCTCTGTCAAATAAATAAATAAAATATTTTAAAAAAAGAATATATGAATGAGAGAATAAAATACTAAAAGGGTGGTAAAAACCCCAGAAAAATATATGCTAACCAAATCAAGAGACCCAAAACTGGGGGGAGAAGAATGGGGAAAGAAAATTTAAAAATAAAAAAATTTTTTTAACAGAATAAAACAGAGCCTCCCACTTGATTCTGCGTGTATTCTGGTCTCTCAGAAGAAACTACCCCCAGAATTTTAAAGAAAGAAAAATGAATGTATATACAAAAATAAGGGTAAACACGATGAAGGGATGGAATATGACTGCAACGATGAAAATTTTAAAAGATCCTAAAAAATGAATTGATAAGACAAGTTTGTTGGAAAAAGAAAAAGAGAGAATATGATCAGGCTGGAGACTAGAACAAAGCCATGCACTAGATTTAGGGTATATTTTGATCTATTACAAAAAATTGTATCCCAAGATTTTAAAGAAAAAAAACCTATATGTATATAAAAAATAAGGTTAAATACAATGAAGGGATAAAATATGATTATAACAATGAACATTTAAAAAGATTTTTTTTAAGTATTGTTAAGTTAAAATAGTTTTTAAAAACATTAAAAGAGGAAAAAGGAAAAGTTAAAAAAAAAAGAATAAGGAAAAAAAAATTTTGCAAGACTAAACGATCATGGGAAAAAAGCCATGAATTCTATGTGTTGCTTTCCGCTAGCTCTGGAGTTCCGCAGTTCTCACTAATCAGTGAACTTGGTCTTGGCTGGATGTTCTTTCTGATCTTCTGGGAGAGGGGCCTGTTTCTGTGATTCTCAAATATCTTTGCCTGAGGTGGAATTGCACCACCTTTGCCAGGGGCCGGGCTAAGAAATCTGCTCGGAGCTTTTGTTCCCTGAACACTTTCCATAGAGCTTTGGAGGCTGAGAGTGAAAATGGCGGCCTCCCAATCTCTGGCCCAGAGGAGCTGAGAGCTCAGGGCCCCAATCCTCAGTGTGCCCTCAGAGAAAAGTGCTCAATCACTCCCATCTCCCTGGTCTCTGGCCACACTCCATGCTCGCCTGGCCTGTGACCCAGAGTTTCTGTCTCTGGTGCACAGCCCCATTTGGAGTCTCCAAATCCAGCAGATTCCTGCCATGCACTTCCAGTCTGCTCCTCCCGAAGGAGGAAGGTGAGTCTCCCTGGATCTGTCACTTGTGACGTCCCTGCTCAAAGAGCAGTGGCCTGACTGTGCCGCAGATCATGGTTTAAGGTAACCCTGAGCTGAGAGCTTACTCCCCGGCTCCATTTATAGCCAGCTTCCCCACTCCGATACATGGCAGCTCTGCCACACTCAGACACCCCTGGTCTTTCTGTGACCTCGTGGGTCCTGAGACCACACTGTCCCCACGAGGGCTCCACCCCCACTTTGCCTCTGGAGCCTTGTCCCTCAGTGGAGCAGACTTCTAAAAATTCTGATTTTGTGCTCCTCTGCTCCACTGCTTCCCAGGAGCAGGCCCCTCCCCCTGCAGTTTATCTTCCTATTACTTCGGATTCATTTCTCCGCACATCCTACCTAGCAGAAAGTGGTCAATTTTCTGTTCTTAGAATTGCTGCTGCTATTCTTCTCTTTGATTTCCTGTTGAGTTTGTAGCTATTCAGAATGGTTTGATAACTATCTAGCTGAACTCCTGGGACCTAATGATACCTCCATCTCCTACTCCCCAGCCATCTTGTTTCCTTCCCAGTCACAACAGAAATTTTTTAAAAAAGATTTTGTTTATTTATTTGAGAGAGAGAGATCATGCAAGAGAGCAGAGAGAGACAGAGGGAGAAGCAGACTCCCTATTGAGCAAGGAACCTGATACAGGACTTGATCCTAGGTCCTGGAGACATCACAACCTGAGCCAGAGGCAGACATTCAACTGACTGAGATACCCTGATGCCCCTAAACAACAGAAATTTATTTCTCACAGTTCTAAGACTGGAAAATTTATGATCAGAGTGCCAGCATGGTCACCTTCCAATGAGGGCCCCCTTCTTGGCTCACAGCTTGTGCTTTCTGGCTGTATTGTCACTTGGTGGAAGGGGCTAGAGATCTCTCTGGAGCGTCTTTTATAAGGCAGTAGTCCCATTCATAAGGGCTCCTCCTTTACGACATAAGCACCCGCCACAGACCCCACCTCCTAATACCATTACATTGGACATATGTATTTGGAGGAACACAAACATTTAAACCATAGAACTGACACTCAGATCAAGATGTACAATATTTATAGCACCAAGAAGACTCCCTCCCAGTCAGTTCCCACAAAAATCAACTGCTACTTAAGTCAATAAACTTTAAACTTTTGGAATGACTTAAAAAAAAAAGAGAGATGTATTTATCCATGTGAAAGAGAGAGAAAGCATGCAGAGGGGAGGAGCAAAGAGAGAGAGAGAGAGAGATGAGACCGTATCTGCTGAGTGCAGAGTCTGACCTAGGGCTTGACCTCACAACCCTGAGATCACGACCCGAGCCAATCCAAGAGTTGGTCGCTCAACTGACTGTGCCACCCAAGTGCCCCACTGGAATGCTCTTTTCTCTATTATGTGTATACATGCAAATATCTTTTCTCAGTTTTTTATGGCAAATGATTTTGGAACTACCTTTACAGTGGTGTTTGATGAATAGAAGTTTTGAGCTTTAATGTAATTGAGTTTATCAACTATTACTTTTATCATTAGTATGTTTTGTGTCTTGCTTAATAAAATTTTTCCTATCCAACAGCAAAGAGGTAGCATTTTATATTTTCATTTAAAAACTGTAGTCTCATGTCTGTATAGAATTGATTTTTGTGCTTGGTGTGAGGTTGGGATTCAATCCTGTATTTTCCATTTAGATAATGGATTATACCAGTAGTATTTCTTTGATGTGCTACTTCTGTTATATGTGCTTAGGCCTGTTTTCAGCTCTCTGGTTTGTCTTTTGGTCATTTTGTCTATCCCCACATCACTATCAGAGTATCTTAATTATTATAATTCTATAAAATGTTTTGCTACCTGGTAAGACAAATCTTCCCATCCTATTTTTCTTCATGAGTGTCTTGGTTATTCTTGTCTGTTCACTTTTTAATATACATTTTTTAGTCAGCTCATCAAGTTATAACATGTACATACACACACACTTGAAATTTTTATTGGAATTTTTGAAGTTTTTCTTGGAACTATATTAAATCTGTAGACTAATTTGGGAAGAAGTGACAACCTTATAATAACCAATCCTCCAATCCACAAACATGGTAAATTATCTCTCTTTTTAGGTCTTTTTAAATATCTTTTTTTTTAAACGTAAGCTCCACACCCAGTATGGAGCCTAGCCAGCAGCATTGGGCTTGAATTCTCAACCCTGAGATCTGGACCTGAGCTGAGATGAAGAGTCAGCCACTTAACCAACTAAGCCACCCAAGTGCTCTTAAGTATCTTTAAGCCAAATTTTATAATTTTCCATGCAGGTTTTGCATAATTTTTGTTTGGTGTTTTAGTTACCTTTAGTTTCTGTTATTATTGTAAATGGTGTATTTTTTTTTCTTTTTCTTTTTTTTTTAACGATTTTATTTATTTATTTGACAGAGAGAAATTACAAGTACACTGAGAGGCAGGCAGAGAGAGAGAGAAGGAAGCAGGCTCCCCGCTGAGCAGAGAACCTGATGCGGGACTCGATCCCAGGACCCCGAGATCATGACAGTGGCCGAAGGCAGTGGCCTAACCCACTGAACCACACCTAAATGGTGTATTTTTAAATAGTTTTTCCTACCTGCTTTGTAATTAGTATAGAAAAGCATAGCATATTTTTATATCATGATCTTATAGAGTGCTGCTTTATTAAACTCTCCTATTACTTGTGGGAATATGTAAATTATTTTAGGTTTTGTAACAACAGTGTAAAGGAGAGAAAATGGAGCTATATAAAAGCAAAGTTTTTATATATTACTGAAATTAAATTGGTGCTATATGTACAAGATTGCTGTAAATTAAGATGTGAATTATAATCCCCAAGGAAATCACTAAGAAAATAACTAAAATATATGCATTTTTAAAAAGGACATTAGAAAATATCTATTTAACATTTAAAAAGGCAAGAATAGAGGAACTGAGGAACAAGTGAAGACATAATGCATATAGAAAACAAATGGCAAAATGGCAGATGTAAGTTCCTGTCGGCAATCTCATTAAATGTAAATGGGTCAAACACTTCCATTAGAAGGCAATGATTGGTAGAATGGATTAATTTTTTTAAAGATTTTATTTATTTTTTTATTTAGTTAGTTAGTTATTAGTTAGTTATTTATGAGACAGAGAACACACAGGCAGTGTGGAGGGCAGAATGAGAAGCAGACCTTCCCTCCCTTGAGCAGGGAGCTTGATGGGAAGCTTGATCCCAGGACCCTGAGATCAGGACCTGAGCTGAAGGCAGAGGTTTAACCAACTGAGCGACACAGGTGCCGTATGTAGAATGGATTTAAAAACACGATCCAACTATGAGTTGTCTATAAAGGACTCAATTTGAGTTCAAAGACACAAATAGGTTGCAAGGAAAAGTAGGGAAAAAGATATTCCCCTCAAGAGTATAACCAAAAGATAGCTATGTGACTATACTAACATCAGATAAAATATACCTGAAAACAAAAATTGTTACTAGAGACAGGACATTATATAGTGGTAAGAGAGTCAATCCATCAAAATTATGTAACAATTATAAACATATAGGCAATATATATATATACTCAAAATATATAGGGTCTCAAAATATATGAAGCAGGGACGCCTGGGTGGCTCAGTTAGTTGGATGACTGCCTTCGGCTCGGGTCATGATCCTGGAGTCCCGGGATCGAGTCCCGCATCAAACTCCCAGCTCCATGGGGAGTCTGCTTCTCTCTCTGACCTTCTCCTCATTCATGCTCTCTCTCACTGTCTCTCTCTCAAGTAAATAATATATATATATATATATATATATATTTATATATATGAAGCAAAAACTGACACAGTTGAAGGAAGAAATAGACAATTCAACAATAAGACTTGGAGGTTTCAACACCCCACTTTTAATAATGGGCAGAACAGGGGCACCTGGGTGGCTCGGTGGGTTAAAGCCTCTGCCTTCGGCTCAGGTCATGATCCCAGGGTCCTGGGATCAAGACCCACATCGGGTTCTCTGCTCAGCAGGGAGCCTACTTCCCTTCCTCTCACTCTGCCTGCTTCTCTGCTTCTGGCTGTCAAATAAATAAATAAACTCTTTAGAAAAAATAATGGGCAGAACAACTGGACAGAAGTTCAGCAATGAAATGGGACACTTGAAGAAGACTAGAAAGTAACTAACCCTCACAGAAAGCTATAGAATGCCCCGCTCAGTAACAAAGACCTGTCTTCTCATGTGGACATAGAACGGTTTCCAGGATAGACCATAAAACAAGGAAAACAAGGTTTCATACATTTAAAAGAAATGAAGTAATAGAAAGTGTGTTCTCTGAGCACAAAGAAATGGAATTAGAAATAATGGAAAACTTGGAAAATCCACAAATATGTGGAAACTAACCAACTGCTAAATACCCAGTTGTTCAGAGAAGAAATCACAAGGAAAAGTAGAAAATATTTTAAGGGGCGCCTGAGTGGCTCAGTTGGTTAAGCATCTGCCTTCAGCTCAGGTCGTGATCCCACCTCAGGCTCCCTGTTTGTCGGGGAGCCTGCTTCTCCCTCTCCTTTTTTTTTTTTTTTTTAAGATTTTATTTATTTATTTGACAGAGAGAGATCACAAGTAGGTAGAGAGGCAGGCAGAGAGAGAGAAGGAAGCAGGCTCCCCACTGAGCAGAGGGCCCAGTGCATGGCTCAATCCCAGGACCCTGGGATCATGACTCGAGCCAAAGGCAGAGACTTCAACCCACTGAGCCACCCAGGCACCCCTCTCCCTCTCCTTCTTGATAGTGCTTTCTCTCACTGTCTCTTTCTCTCATATAAATAATAACATTTTTAAAAAGGAATATTTTGAGGTTAATTAAAATGAAAGTTTGGGATGCCTGAGTGGCTCAGTCAAGTTTCTGCCTTCAGCTCAGGTGATGATCCCAGGGTCCTGGGATAGAGTCCCCTTTTGGGCTCCTTTCTCAACAGGGAGCTTCTTCTCCCTCTGCCTGCCACTTCCTCTGCTTGTGCTCACTCTCTCTCTCTCTGACAAATAAAATCTCTAAAAACATGAAAATTCAGGACACCTAGGTGGCTCAGTAGGTTGGGCCTCTGCTTTCAGCTTGGTTCATGATCTCGGGGTCTTGGGATCAAGCCC
Source organism: Mustela putorius furo (assembly GCF_011764305.1). NCBI lineage: Eukaryota > Metazoa > Chordata > Mammalia > Carnivora > Mustelidae > Mustela > Mustela putorius. The sequence continues at coordinate 3,846,905 of NW_025422010.1, read as the reverse complement.
CACATCGGGCTCTCTGCTCGGTGGGGAGCCTGCTTCCCCCTCTCTCTCTGCCTGCTTCTCTGCTTACTTGTGATCTCTGTCTGTCAAATAAAATCTTTAAAAAAAATAAATAAATGATAATTCAACATATCAAGATTTAATCAATGCACCAAAAGCACTGCTAGAGAGAAATTTATAGTTATAAGCACCTACACTAAAGCAGAAGAAAGCTCTTTTTTTAAAAAGATTTTATTTATTAATTTGACAGAGACACAGCGAGAGAGAGAACACAAATAAGGGGAGTGGGAGAGAGAGAAGCAGGCTCCCTGACCAGGGAGACTGATGCAGAGCTTGATCCCAAGACACCAGGATCATAACCTGAGCCAAAGGCAGACACTTAAGCCTGAGCCACCCAGGCACCCCTCTTTTCTGTGTTTTTTTTGTTTGTTTATTTGTTTGTTTTGTTTTGTTTTGTTTTGTTTTTAAGGAGTCTCCATGCACAGCATGGAGCCCAATGCGGGGCCTAACTCATGACTCAAGACCTGAGCTGAGATCCAGAGTTGGATGCTTAACCAACTGAGCTACTTAGGTGCTCCAAAAGCTCTTCCTTTTTAAGATTTTATTTTTTAAAAGATTTTCATTTATTTATTTGGCAGACAGAGATCACAGTAGGCAGAGAGCAGGGGGAGGGAAGCAGGCTCCCTACTGAGCAGAGAACCCAATGTGGGGCTCAATCCCAGGATCCTGGGATCCTGACCTGAGCCGAAGGCAGAGGCTTTAACCCACTGAGCCACCCAGGCGCCCCTAAGATTTTATTTTTAAGTAATCCCTACACCCAGAGTGGGGCTTAAATTTACAACTCTAAGATCAAGAGTCACATGCAGACTTTTAAATCAGCAGCATAAACTTCTATCTTATGAAACTAGAGAAATAAATGCCAACTAGAACCCAAAGCAAGCAAAAACAAGAAAATAATATGTATTATGGTGAAAATAAATGAAATAGATAATGGGAAAACAATAGAGAAATTAATGAACCCGAAACTGGGGTCTTTGAAAAGATCAACAGAATTGGCTAAGAAAAAAGAACACTCAAGTGACTAAAATCCTCAAAATGAAAAAGGGTACATTAATACTGGCCAATAATCAAATAACTTAAATGATATAGACTAATTCCTAGAAAGACACAAACTACCAGAACTGACTCAAGGAGAAATAGATAATCTGAATAGACCTAAAATAAGAGGTTGAGTTAGTGATCCAAAAACTTCTTCCAAAGAGTACACTTATCATCATGAGCACTGAGTAATGTAGAGAAATCTTGAATCATATTATACACTGATACTAATATAACACTGTATGTTAATTATACTGCAATACAAAAAAGTTAAAAAATTAAAAACTGGAGAAGAAAACGTGTCCTGCAAACATAAGCCCAAGACAAGATGACTTCACTGGTGAATTCTACCAAACGTTTAAAGCATTAATACCTACACAGGCTCTTCCAAGAAATACAGGGGAGGGAAACGTTTATCAATTCATTGTGTGAGACCAATATCATCCTGATCCCAAAGTCATCACAAAAAAGAAAACTATAGATCAGTATCTCTTAATGAGTATGACGAGGGGTGAGAGGAACAGGGCACTATCTTCCCAGAATGTCTCTTAGTTGATGGAGGGAGGGAGAGATGTTAAATAGTTTAACTGGTAAATGAGTATATTTGCATTAAGTAAGTATGGATGTGTTATATATTATAAGGAAATGTGTATGATTTTAAGAGGCAACAACACTGGAAAGAGGTTTTGAACTTGCAAGGACACATTGTCAATGGATCCGTAGAGGGCTTTGTGCAGCTTTCTTTGACAATAGGGATAAACAAGTGAGGAATCAACTTTCTCTTCGCTCTCCAAAACTTGAATACTGAAACCTTGAAGCCTCTGACTCCTGATACTGTATTTGGATGTCCAGAGGTCAGAGTCTCCTACTCCTTGGGGCCTATCCTCCTTCATTCATGTTGTAAAGGACCCAAGGGCAGAAGAATGGAGGCAGGGCCCTGGGCTTACACATGCCACCAGCCCTAACACTTAAGCCTCTTGTCTTTGCTGAGCAAGGTGTCAGGATTCCAGGCCTGATGTGATCACCTGGTTGGAGCAAGGCTGGTTGTCATGGATGGTATGAGGGACATCCATAGGGGACCCTCTCCAGGTGGGAAGGACTCCTGGCTCCTCACACACAAGGCTGTCCAGCAAGCCAGTGGCTTCTAGACATGTGGCCACAGAACCTTCTCCCAGGGGAAGTTGGGGCTGCTTCAGGAACACTGAATTGGCTCAGTCTTGCCTCTGGGTGCTGCTTTCATGAAGCTTCTCATGAAGCATGAAGCTTCTCATGCTCCTATTTTCTCTTGTTCTCCAGTGCACATCCTATGCTCCCTAATGGTGCCTCTTCTAGACTGCACGTTGCTTCTCTTGCATTTCTATCAAGTGCCTGCTGTCATACCTTTGCTCACTCATTTAACTATGCTCTCATCTCTTGGGTTTTGTGTTGAGTTGGGCTGTGCCATTCTCTGCCTTCTCTTAGTTCTTCCTCATACAATTCTCCTTTCCACTATCTCTTCAGTTTCCATGGCCCCAGTTGTCACCCTTCAATCCTCCATGAAGAACTGTTTGTTTGTTTTTTAAAAGATTTTATTTGTTTATTTGACAAAGAGAGATCACAAGTAGGAAGAGAAGCAGGCAGAGAGAGGGGGCAGGAAGCAGTCTCCCTGCTGAGGGCTCGATCCTAGGACCCTGGGATCATGACCTGAGCCAAAGGCAGAAACTTTAACCCACTGAACCACCAAGGCACCCCCATCAAGGACTGGTTTTAGTCTTTTCCCCCATCTAATAAACTTATTGGACCCTCTGTAACCACTTTTTATCCCTGGCTTACTCCTTGTGCATTTATCACAATGGCTTTCATTCTCTGTGGTCAAAGTTCCATAAGTAACTCATATAGATTATTATTTGAAAGCTGACAAGGCCCATTAAAGTCACACATTTTACAATTGCTTTATGCTTCAGTTTCTCCATAGAAGTTCCAGTACAGAGATTCTGCATTTATCATTTCTTTCAGACCAAGAAATAAGAACTCAAACCAAATATTCAAATCTGAAGCAAATTATTTCTGAAGATTTTCCCCCATGAGATAGCAAAAAAAAAAAAAAAACTCAAGTTAGATGGCACTTTGTATTCCCCACGTGAAATCTCAGATCTTAGTGACTACTTAGGGTGTTGCTGGAGATTTCACGTGGTAAGTGATTGTCATCCGTAAGTAAAAGCCTCATTCAGGAAAATGTACTTAAATGTAATGACTTTTGGGGGAGACTTTAGTTTGAACCCAAACCTTATTTCAGGGGAGCATATTCCTAAAGGTTACATGGTGCTTAACTGTAACATGACAGAATAACTTCATACAACCCAGAACCTAATTAATCAAAAGAGAAGCTATAGAAGTGAAAAGCCTTACAAATATAACAAATGTGGAAAACACCTCAGCCGCATCACATATCTTACTCAAATTCAGAGACATATTGGAACTTCAGAGACATACTGTCTCATAGCAGAGACAAAGTCTACAGTTGTAATGAATATAGGTAGACATTCAGTGATAGTACACCTATGTATATACATATACTTATGTATGTATGTATTTTGTTATTGAAGTATAATTAACATATAGTGTTACATTGGTTTCAGATGTACAACCTATGGACTCCACAATTCTATACATTACTCAGTGCTCACAATAAATGTAGTCCAATCGGTCTTAACCGTGTTATTACAGTATTACTGACTACATTCTCTATGTTGTACTTTTCATCTCCACGACTTATTTATTTTACAGCTGTGTTATCATGATATTACTGACTATATTCTCTATGCTGTGCTTTTCATCTCCATGACTTATTTGTTTCATAGCTGGAAGTTTGTATGTCTTAATCCCCTTCACCTACTTTGCCCATCCCCCTACATCCCATCTCTCTAGGAACCACCAGTTTATTTTCTATATTTATGAGTCTATTTCTGTTTTTTTTCTTTGTTTTGTTTTTAGGTTCTACATATAGACGAAATCATATGGTATTTATATCTCTTTGTCTGACTTATTTCACTTAGCTTAATACTCTCTAGGTCCATCCATGTTGTCTTAAATGGTAAGATCTCATTCTTTTTGATGGCTGAGTAATATTGCATCCTATATATATGTAATATATATATATATATTTCCTTCATCCATTCATCTGTTGTTTCCATGTCTTGGCTATTGTAAACAATGCTGTAATAAACATAGAGGTGTGTACATCTTTTTGAGTTACTGTTTTGTTTTTGTTTTAATTTTTTGAGTCTAGTCAACACATGACATTACATTAGTTTCAGGTGTAGGTGTGAAATCTTAAAGAATTAAAGTTAAAGAATGTGAGAAGGCCTTTAGTCATACCTTTACACCTAATTAACACGAGAGAATTTGCATTGGAAAAAAGTTCTACAAATGCAGAAATTGTGGGAGATCATTCATAAGGATCACACCTTATACAACACACATTCAGAGAGACACCATATGAGTATAATGTAAGTGAACATCATTCAGCTGGGACTTATCTCTCATCCTACTTCAGTGAGTCCTACTGGGGAGGAACCCTATGACTGTAATGAATGTGAAAAAGCTTATAGTCAAAGTACTTACATCATGTGACATCAGAAGATTCACACAGAATTGAAAGGCTATTATTATTATTATTTTTAAAGAGAGAGTGTGCACACTTGGATGCAAGTGGGTGGGGGGGCGCTAAGGAAGAGGAAAAGAGAGAGTCTTAGGTAGGCTCCATGCCCAGCATGGAGCCTGAGGTGGGGCTTGATCTCATGACCCTGAGATCATGCCCTGAGCCGAAATCAAGAGTCAGATGTCTAACCAACTGAGTCACCCAGGCACCCTGAAAGCTTATTAATATAATCAGTGTGGGAAGGCTCTTAACTAAAGTACATATCTCACTCTGCATCACAGAGTTCAGACTGGGGTAAAACTCTATCAGTGCCCTAAATGTGGCAAAGTCTATAATTGTAGATCATCCTTTATTCAACATAAGAGGATTCATAGTGGAGAAAAACTATTTGAATATAAAAAATATAGGAAAACTTTTACTCAGAGCATTCAGCTTATTTTTCATCTGAGAATAAATGTGGGAGAGAAATCTTATGACTGTACTGAATACAACTAAGCCTATAAACATAGGTCATAGCATCCTCAACTTAAGAGGATCCATACTGGAGAAAAACCCTTTGAATGTGATGAATGTGGGAAAATTTTCTGATAGAATACACATCTTACTCGACACCAAGAATTCATACCAAGAAAAACCTTATGAATGCAATTATGTGATATGTGGTAAACCTTTTAGTAGAAGTATACATCTTAATCAACATGAGAGAACTCATACTGAAGAGAAAACCTACAAATGTAATGTCTGTTGTAAATTCTTTGGTCAGAGCGCATATGTGACTCCACATCAGAGGATGCATGCCCAGGGTTGGGGGGACCCTATGAATGTATGAAATGTGGGAAAGACTTCATCATTAAGTGCTACCTTATTCAACACCAAGGATTCATAAAAGAGGAAGATGGGGGGGAATGGGATAACTAGGTGATGGGCATTAAGGAGGGCATGTGATGTGCTGAGTACTGGGTGTCATAAGCAACTAATGAATCATTGAACACTACATCAAAATCTAATGATGTACTATGTTAGCTAATTGAATTTAATTTTTTTAAAAGGGGGAAAACGGACTTGATATGAAAAAATATGAGAAAAAAGTCTTAATATGCCAAACATAAAGAAATTCAGACAAGAGAAATTCAATAAATACATTTAACATGAAAAATATTTCAGCTACAATGCAAACTTTTCAACATCAGTGGAAGATCAGTTCAAGAGAGATATTCTATGAATAACAATCATGAGAAATACTTTAGCCATAGTATGTTATTTACATGACATTATCTCTTTCTATAAATTTATAAAATATTGCAGTGAATGTTTATCTCTTACTAAATATTAGGTAATAAACACTGGAAGAAAGTACAAATAGCATATTTTCACCACAAAATTAATCAATAAAGTGAGCCCTCTCTCCCAATACTTGTAATTAACGTTCTAGAAAAATGTAAAAATAATGTATATGTACCTTGATATTATCTAGAAACAACATTACAAAGGAGGAGGTAGTTTAATGTTACAAATCTGATGCCCAACTTTTTCTAGAAGTAACTTTGGTAAATATTAAAACTGGCATGTCAGAGACCTATACCATACACCTCTCTAACATTAATCTAAAATTAGTTACTCTAGTCACTACAGTGATCAATCCAATTGTCTTGAATTTTCCTCAAAATTACAGTGTACTACATTAGGTTCTTTCCTATTCAGTAATTCCCAAATTATGCTGCAAAAATTAGAGAAGGGATTTTTTGAGACAATTTAATTTGGATATTTTTCTTTGAAAATTTTATGTGTCCTTTTGATTTGATACATCGGGAATTGCCTCTTCTGTTTTTAAATGTTTACTATTATGTTTAACAAACATAGGAATTAAAAATCAAACATCTGAGGCACCTGGGTGGCTCATTTGGTTAAGTGTGTGCTTTCAGCTCAGGTCATGATCTTGGAGTCCCAGGATAGAGCCCAACTCCGGGCTCCCAGCTTATTGGGGAGCCTGCTATTCCCTTTCCTTTTGGGTCTCCCCTTGCTCCTTCTCTCTTTTTCTCATAAATAAATAAATAAATCTTTAAAAAATAATAGAAATAAAACTTCCTCTTTCCCAGCTGTTTGAAGGATGGGATGAGTTTCTGTCTTTTTTTTTTTTTTTTTTTTTTTTTAGCTAATCAGGTTAGTATTAGTAAGTGAAGCTCCAAGAGATCATTATGCAAATTTAATGAGACTTAATAGCTAAGATTCCTTTATTGCCCTTATTGGTTCTCTTATTACTTGTTATTTAATAAAATCAAAACCCTTACATCTACATTCAGGAAAGACAGTTCTCTTACTCATCAGAGGACTTTTGTCTTTATTTTTCCCAAGATTTTATTTATTTATTTGACAGACAGAGAGAAAGAACAAGGAGGAGGAGCAGTAGAACAAGAGGGAGACGCAGGCTCCCCACAGAGCAGGAGCCCGACTCGATCCCAGGAACTCCCAGGACTCGATCCCAGGAACCCAGGATCATGTCCTGAGCTGAAGGCAGTCAGTTAACCAACTGAGCCACCCAGGCACCCCTGACTTTTATCTTAAAAGTAACATACTGCTACTATTTCTATAACATGGTTGTTTTTCCTTTATCAGCTTTTAAAAATTAATGACTATGAGTTACATGATAAGAGAAATTGGTAAGACCAATTTTCTTAACTCATACCCTGGATTTTATGCATCCAAATGGACGGTATCCTTCCAAATAGTCAACATTAAAGGTTCTGTGCTAAACCCTGGGTTATTTCCATCGTTCAAAATGCCTGAAATTCTCTTTATTTTGAAATATCCCTGAAGTAGTTTCCTGTCCATGCAGGAAAGCTAATGACACTTAGTGCTCTGGATGCTTTCCAGTGGTGCTTTCAGGCTTTACTCTGCATGAGTCTCCTACACTTTAGCTACTCAGCTGAAGACACTTGAAAAGTTTCATTTTTTTGGTATGAGTAACAAATGAATTCCCCCCAAAGAGTTAAGCATGACCCATGGTGAACCCCTAGTAGAGTTGCATCAGTCATCTCAGGCAGCCCTAACAAAATAACACAGATTGTGTGGCTTAAACAACAGAAATTGCTTTTTCTTACAGACTTGGAGGCTGGAAGTCCAGGATCAGGATGGCAGCACAGTCACATTCTGGTGAAAGAGCTCTTTCTGGCCTGCAGACAGCTGCCTTTGTGCCATGTCCTCACATATTGGAGAAAGAGAAAGCTTTGATGTTCCTTCCTCTACTAATAAAGGCACTAATCTCATCATAGAACCCCAATCCATGATTTCTTCTAAACCTAATTATCTCCCAAGGACGCCACTATCAAATGCCATCATACTGTTGGCTAGGCCTTTGACATAGGACTTTTGGAGAGGACACAAACACACAGTCCATAGCTGGAGTGCTTCATCTTGTCCATGTCAGAGATGATTAGCCCAGATACATAGATTCTTAGTGACTTGTTGACATCACAGGCACAGGTGGCTGGGCCCTGACGGTGTTCACCACCATAAATCAGATTGCCACGTGTCCTGAATAAATGAAAAACTAATGGACAAGATTTCACTAAGCCCACGTCTTCCAGGCACTGGATGCATATTGTCACTTCCTTTCGGCCATAAATTACAGGGCGACTATAGTCTTTTCCAAACAGCATGACATAGGGCTTATCATTTTACTATGAAAGTGTTTCTAAAATTTGATAAGTAAGTAGTGAGGGGAAATGGTGGTAGAGTAGGAGGACTTTAGGCTTACCTCATCCCACAAATACAACTGGATAACTACCAAGTCATCCTAAATACCCCCAGAAATCAACAAGAAGTCTGGCAGAACAAACTCCAGAACTAAAGGTGGAGAAGAGGCCACCTTGAAGAAGGCAAGAAGAAGTGCATAGTCATGGTTTGAGAGAAGAACAGATCATGACTCCGTGGTGGGGAGGGAGCTGTGGTCATGGAGAAGGGCGGAAGAGAGACTAGCACATGGGAACGCAGTGGGAAAATGAATCCCCATAACAATTGGCTTGGAAAGCAAGAGGAGCTGATTTCATGACTTCTAGCAAGCAGTGGGACTTAAAGTTTGGAGTTTTTAAAGATCCATGGGCTTGGCAGGGTTAGACCCTTGAAGGCATTGCATTGCTCTTGGGGAGAAGGCAAGCAGACAACACACAGATATACAGCATGGAAACAGTGATTGGAAGGGCACCTGGGGCACACAGTGGGAAGGTTAGTTCCTCATCTCAGAATGTGTCCCAGAGAGGCAATGTTCATAGAGAGACCCCTCTCGGAACAAAGGAACTGTCCCACACCAGTTTCCTCCCCTGCCTCGCAGCATAAACACAGGGCTACCTGCAGGAACCAGTGCATCACCAACACTTGCTACCTAACTTACTTACACCAAGCCCGCCCCCCCCCCCCCCAAGTGGAATCATACTTCCCAGTCATGTTTGCCTCAGTCCCAGTTTGGTGGGCCCCCTCCACCAGAAGACTGGCCCAAACCCCTGTCTACACCATTCCCAACCAGGGAGTTTTGTAAGGTCTCAGTTCTGGTGGCAGTGGCAATAGACCAGCACAAGCAGATCAGAACACACCTAGCTAAATGCACCATATTCAGGCCAGGGACAAAATACTGCCTACAACAGGCAAAGAGAACCTCTGTAGATGACTGGCTGAAGGAAAAATTGGCCAGGGCAAAAGAGCAGAGCACGCACAGCACACATTGGAGATACTGCCTAAAGTGCCAGACCCTGGAGAACAGGTGACATTACACAGCAGGGTACTACGGGACCTCTCCCTCTTCTTGTGTTCCCTCTCTTGCTGTCTCTCTCTCTCTCTCTCTGTGTCAAATAAATAAATAAATAAATAATCTTAAAAAAAAAAAAAGATATTGCCCTCAAGAACAGTAGCTATAACTGATTTTCCTAACACAGAGAAACAGGCACAGAGGTTAGACAAAAGAAAGACAGAAGAATTAGTCCCAAATGAAAGAACAGGACCAGAGATTTATGTGAAACAGACATAAGTAACATACCTGATAGAAAATTTAGAGTAATGATTATAAAGATATTCACTGGACTTCGAAAAAAAAGAGTGGAAGACACCAGTGAGACCCTTAACATAGAGTTAAGGAATAACATAGCAGAAATAAAGGGCTCAATAAGTGAAATAAGAAACACATTTTTTTAAAGAATTTTTTTAAGAGATTCTATTTATTTGTCAGAGAGAGCACAAGCAGGCAGAGTGGCAGGCAGAGGCAGAGAGAGAAGCAGGCTCCCTGCTGGACAAGGAGCCCGATGTGAGATTCAATCCCAGGACCCTGGGATCATGACCTGAGCAGAAGGCAGAGGCTTAACCTACTGAGCCACCAGGCGCCCCTAAGAAACACATCTGATGGCATGAACAACAGGCTGGGAGAAGCAGAGAAAGGACTTAATCACCTAGAAGACTGAGTAATGGAAGATAATGAAGCTGAACAAAAGAAAGGAGAATTATGCAAAACAAGAATAGTCTTAAAGAACTCAATGACTCCATCAAATATAATAACATTCACATTAGAGGAGTCCCAGAAGAAGAGAGAGAAAAGGAGGCAGAAAATTTATTTGAAGAGATAATAGCTAAAATATTCCCTAATTAAGGAAGGAAACATATCCAGATCCAGGGTGCACAGAGAACCCCCAACAATATCAGCAGAAGCAGATCCACACCAAGACATATTATAAATAAAAGGGCAAAATATACTCATAAAGAAAAAATTTTAAAGCAGCAAGATGAAAGAAGACATTACATACAAGGGAAATGCCATAAGGCTATCAGAGAATTTTTTAGCAGAAAATTTCCAAGTCCGAAGGGAGCCAGTCAAGGAACTCACAAAATAAAAGGATGTAAAACATGACACCATATACCTAAAATGTGGGGAAGAGTAAAGAATGGATTTGCACTCAAATGACCATCAGTTTAATATAGACTGTTATATGCAGAAAATGTTACATACAAAACTAATGGTAACCACAAATCAAAACCCACTAAAAATATGCAAAGAATAAAGAGAAAGAAATCCAAATATTTAACTAAAGAAAATGAGCAAACCATGAAAGAGAGAATGACAAGAAATGATTAGAGAAAATCTTCAGAAATAACCACAAAACAGGTAAGATAATGGCAACAAATACATATCTATCAATAATAACTTTGAATGTAAGTGGACTGAATACTCCAATCAAAACAAACAAACAAACAAACAAAAAAACACAGGGTGACAGAATGGATAAAAAAACCAAGACCCATCTATATGCTGCTTACAAGAGACCCATTTTAGACCTGAAGTCACCTGCAGGTTGAAAGTGAGGGGATGGAGAAATATTTATCATACAACTGGATATCAGAAGAAAGCTGGAATAGCAATGCTTATCTCAGACAAAATAGACTTTATTTTTTAAATATTATTTACTTATTTTAGAGAAAGAGAGCATGTGAGTTGAGGGAGGAGCAGAGAGAGAGGGAGAGAATCTCAAGTAGACTCCCTGCTGAGCACAGAGCCCAATGCAGGGCTCAATCCCACCACCCTGAGATCATGACCTGAGCTGAAGTCAAGATTCAGAATGGCTAAAATCAAAAACTCAAGAAAAAACAGGTGTTGGTAAGGATGTGGAGAATGCAAACTGTCGTAGCCCCTGTGGAGAATGGTATGGAGGTTCCTCAAAAACGTTAAAATAGAATTACCCTGGGCACCTGGGTGGCTCAGTGGGTTAAGCCTCTGTGTTTGGCTCAGGTCGTGATCTCAGGGTCCTGGGATCGAGCCCTGCATTGGGCTCTGTGCTCAGCGGGGCGCCTGCTTCCTTCTCTCTCTCTCTGCCTGCTTCTCTGCCTACTTGTGATTTCTGTCTGTCAAATAAATAAATAAAATCTTAAAAAAAAAAGATACACATTCTGTTAAAAAAAAAAAAAAAGAATTACCCTATGATCCAGCAATCCTGCTACTGGGTATTTACTCAAAGAATAAAAAAACATTAATTCAGCAGATACACGCAACCCTCTGTTTATAGCAGCATTATTTACAATAGCCAAGGTATGGAAGCAGCCCAAGTGTCCATGAATTGGCGAATGGTTAAAGAAGACGTAGTATATATACACAATGAGATATTATTCAGCCATTTGCAATGACAAGGATGTAGCTGGAGAGTATTATGATAAGCAAAATAAGTCGGAGAAAGACAAATACCATATGATTTCACTCATATGTGGAATTTAAGAAACAAAACAAATGAACAAAGGGGAAAAAGAGAGACAAACCAAGAAACAGACTCTTAGCTATAGAGAACAAACTGATGGTTATGGGGGTGGGGGTGTTTGGGAGGAATGGGTTAAACAGGTGATGGGGGTTAAGGAGTGCCCTTGTTGTGATGACTACCGGTGATGTGTAGAACTGTTGATTCACTCTATTGTACACTTGAAACTAATATAACACTGTACATTAACTAACTGGAATTAAAATAAAAAACTTAAGATAAAATTTAGTAAGAAAAATCACCAGTAGATAAATGGGAAATTCATAATGTGAGCAGAATTCACAAAAGGGACAACTTGAGTGGATATCAAACATGATTATGGGGCATTAGTGAGAGTGTTATAAAAGGGTCAAATAAACCGATATTCTCTATCCAAAAAGTGTTTCTCTGAAACGCAAAAATGATTTATGCAAAAGCTATTCATCAGAGCCCTATTTATGGTAGTTCAAAATTGGATCTAACAATTTGGATCGAACACTAACAGCACATCTAACTGTAAGAGAGTGGTTAATATATGTATTAAACGTTCGGACATACACATACTAGAATGTCCTAAGGCTGTCACTAGAAATTACATTTAGGGACCCCTGGATGGCTCAGTCATTAAGCATCTGCCTTCGACTCAGGTCATGATCCCAGGGTCCTGGGATGGAGCCCCGCATCGGGCTCCCTGCTTGTCGGGAAGCCAGCTTCTCCCTCTCGCACTCCCCGTGCTTGTGTTCCCTCTCTTACTGTCTGTCCCTTTCTCTGTCAAATAAATAAATAGAATCTTTAAAAAAAAAAAAAAGAAATTACATTTACTAAGAGTAGGAAATGACAAAAAAATGGCTTATAGGCCAAATTGAAAGATTATATCACTGGACTCTGTTTATCTCTTCAGTCTTCTGTCTGCCTTGCCAGACTGGCTTCCTTTTCCTAGAACGTGCCCCGCTCAGCCCCTGAGTATCCGCATCCCTCTCCTTCATTGTATTCAGGCCTCCGCTTTGCCCACCCTGACTAACGCCTCCTCCCTCCATCAACTCTGTTTAGTTCCTCTCTTAAGTTCCCCTTACCTTGTTTTTCTTTCCTTGATAGCACTTATTTAACCTGACGTTAAATTGTTATGTTTGTTTGTGTTTATTTGTTGTGTCTCCCAGGCAAGAAGCTAAGCACATGAAGACAGTTGACCAACTCGTGTCTGCCACGCACATCACAGGTGTTTGGCGGGTCCTTGTTCTGGGCCCTTTTCTTGCTGAGTTAGGAGTTCTTCACAGGTTCAGGATATTAATCTTTTCTCCTGTGCTGTGATATTCCCCAGTTTATCATTTGACTTTTAAATTTCTGTATGGTTCTTTTAGATCCGCATACATTTTAAGTTCAAAAGAGTCTTTTATTCAAGAAATTCCTGTTTCATCTGAAGATAACATATATAGAGGTGCCTGGGTGGCTCAGTCCTTAAGCATCTGACCCTGGCTCAGGGCATGATCCCAGCTCTGAGGGATGGAGCCTGGAGCCCTGCATTGTGCATCCCGCTCAGCGGGGATCCTGCTTCTCCCTCTCCAGCTCCCCTGTGTTTTTGTTCCGTCTCTATCTCTCTCTAAATCTTTTAAAAAATAAAGGTAACATAAATATTTGTCATTTGTCCATTTAACACATATACTTTCTTTTGTCCATTTAACTTTTTCATCCGTGTGTGCTTATAATGTCAGATACAGAGTTTTCCCCTGAAAATATAACACTTCTCATTTATGTTCTGTTTGAGAAATTCTTCCTGTCTGTTCACCCATCTATGCACCCATCCAGTGTGGCTCTTATTACCACTATCTTTTATGAATTAAAATACCACCATACTCTTTTCGTTTATTCTCAAAAATTTTAGAATCAAATTATGCATCATGACAAAAACATTCCTATGAATTTTATTGGAATTGCTTTATATTAAATTTTAAATTAGGAAGAATGATGACCTTTTCTACATATTTATTGCTACTGTTTATTTGGCTTCTCTTTAGAGTTTGTTAATAAGCTTTTGTAGTTTTCTTCCTATAGGTCTTGCTCGTTTTTTGGTTGAGATTTCTATTACTTTGCGTGATAAAGATGTCTGAAGATGTTATTTTCACTCCTCCTGTTATCGCTGTTTTTCTTGCTGTCTTTGGACTCGCTTGACCAATACAATGCGGTGGAAGTAATTGTTTTGGGACTTCAGAGATTAGGTTTTTAGAGGATTTGCGGGTGAGTCTTTTGGAATGTTCGCTCTTTGGCGCCCCCTCTTGGAAACCAGCCATCATGCGAGGAGCCGTGCCTCCCGGAGAAGCTCTGAGGTGATGAGCGGCCTGCCCCCAGTCTCCACGGAACTGCAAGCTGACAGCAGTATCAATCACCAGGACCGTAGAGGCGCCATCTCGGAGGTTCCAACCCAGTAGAAGCCCCAGAATCTGCGAGCTGACGTCGTGTAGAGCAGAGACCTGCACGGTCCACCACAATTTTGTCAGAAATAATGAATCGTCGTCTTGAGCTGCTAAGCTTTTGGCATGATTTGTTACACATTAGTAGAGTACTAATAGAGTTAGGGTTTTTTTTGTTGTTGTTTTTTACGTTTTTGGTGCTATCACAAATGAAAATACTTTTCTGCAATGTTTTACAACAGGCATTGCTGGAATATAGGTATTTTTAAAAACCTGTTGTTTTAGGTATTTCTTTACTAACTGGCAAACTCAAAGAGGTATCCAACTAGGCACGCCTGGGTGGATCAGTGGGTTAAAGCCTCTACCTTCGGCTGGGGTCATGATCCCAGGGTCCTGGGATCCAGCCCCATGTCGGGCTCTCTCCTCCGCGGGGAGCTTGCTTCCTTCTCTCTCTCTGCCTGCCTCTCTGCCTACTTGTGATCTGTCAAATAAATAAATAAAATCTTTAAAATTTTACAAATAAATTTTTAAAAATTATCTATATGTAATCATTTTAAGATCATCATCTTGGAGTTTCTAGTTACATAGTTACATATTTGAAAGCATAATTCTGCTTCCTTCTTTCCCAACATTAAACTTCATTGTTGTGTTTGAGTTTTATTGTGGGCATTTGAAACTTCCAAATAATAGAAAATGATAAGGATTTTATTCAGATTTTCTAATTTACAGCTTTCATGGAAATTCCTTTAGTGTTTTATCATTAGGATAATACTATCTGCTGGGTTTTTTTTTTTTTAAGCTCCTTGTTTTTTTTAAGATTTTATTTATTTATTTATTTGACAGAGAGAGACAGCAAGAGAGAGAACACAAGCAGGGGGAGCAGTAGAGGGAGAGGGAGAAGCAGGCTCTCCACTGAGCAGGGAGCCCAATGTGGGGCTCCATCCCAGGATCCTGGGATCATAACCTGAGACAAAGGCAAACGCTTAATGACTGAGCTGTCCAGGCGCCCCCAGCTGTTGGTTTAAAATAGATATTCTTGGGGTGCCTAGGTAACTCAGTTGGTTAAGGTTCTGACTCCTTTTTTTTTTTTTAAGATTTCTATTTATTTATTTGAGAGAGAGAGAGAAAGTGCATGGACAGGGGGAGGGGCAGAGGGAGAAGCAGCCTCCCCTCTGAGTGGGAGCTGGATATGGGCCTTGATCCCAGGACCCTGGGATCATGACCTGAGTCGAATGCAGCTGCTTAACCCACTGAGCCACCCAGATGCCCCATAAGCATCTGATTCTTGATTTTGGGGTCAGGTCATGATCTCAGGGTTGTGAGATTGAGCCCCAAGTCGGGCTCACATGCTAGGCATGGAGCCTGCTTAAGATTCTTTCTCCCTCTCCCTCTGCCCCTCTCACCCCTTCCAAAAAAAAATAGATATTCTTTTTCAAGTTAGTGAAACATCCTTCAATGCCTGGCTTACTAAGAGGTAGTCTCTTTTTTTTTCCTTTTTTTTTTTTTTTTTTTTTTTTAAGAGAAGCAGAGTGCAAACAGGATGGGGCAGAAGAAGAGTAAGAGAATCCCAAGCCGACCTGCACTGAGCACAGAGCCCAACCCAGGCTGATCCCAGGACACTGAGATCATGACTTGAGCCCAAATCAAGAACGAGATCAACCAACTGAGCCACCCAGGCGCCCCTACAAACCAGTCTTTTAAAATCAGGATTGGATGTTCAGTTTTATCAAATTCTTTTCTAGAATGTATTGAGATGATTTAGAAATCAAAATAGAGAAAACAGAATACCAAATGATGCTACACTATTTGAATTATCCAAACATTAGTGGCTGAACAGAGATGGCATTTTTTTTAAAGATTTTTATTATTTATTTATTTGACAGAGAGAGATCACAAATAGGCAGAGAGGCAGGCAGAGAGAAAGAGGAGGAAGCAGGCTCCCTGCCGAGCAGAGAGCCCGATGCGGGACTTGATCCCAGGACCCTGAGATCATGACCTGAGCCAAAGGCAGCGGCTTAACCCACTGAGCCACCCAGGTGCCCCGAGATGGCATTTTTTTAACCTATGAATCTGTGGGTCAGAAATTTGAGCAGGACTCGGCAGGAATGGTTTGGCTGCATTCAGCCAACAGGTGGGTAGAGATAGAAAGTCTAAGTCATCTCATTCACATGCTGGAGCCCAGACTAGTTATTGGCTAGGACTCTTAGTTCTCCATTGGCCTCTCTTTTTCCATGTTCTCTCTCTCTCTCTGTCTCTCTCCCTCCCTCCCCCCTCTCTCTTTTTAAGTGGTTTTTTAAAGATTTTATTTATTTATTTGACAGACAGAGATCACAAGTAGGCAGAGAGACGGGCAGCGAGAGAGGAGGGAGAAGCAGGCTCCCCGCCGAGCAGAGAGCCCGATGCGGGGCTCCATCCCAGGACCCTGAGATCATGACCTGAGCCGAAGGCAGATGCTTTAACCCACTGAGCCACCCAGGCGTCCCTGTACTCTCTCTCTTAATATGTGTTTTTTCTTGAGCAATATACCCTGCACTCTATAAATTTAGAGCTGAACATTCTGTTGATCAAAGGAAGTCACAAAGCCAACACAGGTTCAATAGAAAGAGGACATAGCCTGCACCTGTGTAGAAGTTTAAAGATGGCTACAAATTCTTTGAGACCATTCCCTTTGAGAGTTGGAGTCTCTGTGCCCTCCTTTTGCATCTGGAGGGCTTCAGTGCGTAGATATAGTGGAAGGGATGCTGTGTGATTTTGAAGGTGCCATGCACCTTCTGCCTTGTTCTTTTAGAATGTTCTCAGTTCTGATGCTTCCTGTCATGTTACTCCCTCTCACGCTGGGAGAAGCACAAGCCCAGGAAGAGATCCTGCATAAATTCTCAATTGGGAATTCCGGCTGAATCCAGCCATTGAGGCATTCCATTCCAGACTTCAGCTACATGCGTGAGGAAGCCTCCAGCCCTCCGCTCCTTCTGTGCTTGAGTCACTGCAGCCATCTGAGTCATGCTTACTGAAACTCCCGGAGTTGTGGGTGGAGACAAGCCAGCCTTCCCATGCTCAGTCCAAATTCCTGACGCAGAGAATTCATAAGTCTCTTTCATTGATGGTTTTACACCAAGAAATTGAGGGTGGAGTGTCCCTATCGCACAAGGAAGCAGAACAGGATTTGGTATCTGCAAGCAGAGTGCTCTCTCAACGCATGAGACAGAACACGTGACATTAAGCTGGGGATTGAGCAGTAGGCAGAAGCTCAGGACTTGAAGGAAAGCAAAGAATGTGTAATTGGAAGCTGGAGGAAAAGGTATCTTTATTATGTAGCGGTAGGACATGTAGGAAAACTGTCACCTTGGCAAAGTGGAAAATAGTAAATATACCGTTTTGTATAAAATGAAATAAAATAAAATGAACTCATGGATCTGGCTAAGGCAGTTTTCAGGAAGTGTTGGAGGTGCTGCCTGGCTTCTAGCTGTGCACAATAAAAGGAGAGAGGAGAGAGTTGGTAAAGGAGCTACTTGGTTTTCAAGTAGCCATTAAGAGGAGACATAAGTGTCCCAGCCAGTTTTTCCACATTAAAAGTGTCTCAAGGTAAGAAAGATCCTCAGATCAAATCCAGGGTATTGGGGCGCCTGGGTGTGGCAGTCACTAAGCGTCTGCTTTCGGGTCAGGTCATCATCCCAGGATCCTGGGTTAGAGCCTCACATCGGGCTCCCTGCTCCGCGGGGAGTCTGCGTCTCCCTCTCCCACTCCCCCTGCTTGTGTTCCCTCTCTTGCTGTGTCTCTCTCTGTCAAACTAAGTCTTAAAAAAAAAAAATCCAGGATACTGTCAGGAAAACAGTCTCATGGTGAAGATGGGCCGAGGTGGACTGTAAAACCGTTTGTTAAGAATTCAGTTGGAAGCCCACAAAAGGCCTTCCCAAGGATGTGCTTTGAATATCCTCCCCGTCGGGGCGCCTGGGTGGCTCAGTGGGTTAAGCCTCTGCCTTTGGCTCAGGTCATGATCCCAGGGTCCTGGCATCGAGCTCCGCATCGGCTCCCTGCTCTGCTGGAGGCCTGCTTCTCCCTCTCCCACTCCCCCTATTTGTGTTCCCTCTCTCACTGTATCTCTCTCTGTCAAATAAAACAAATATATTTATATTTATTTATAAATTAATATTAATATTAATATAGTAATGATATATTAATATAACATATAATTGTATAATATTAATATATTAAATATATTTATAGTATCTCTCTGCAAATAAATAAAATCTTTTTAAAAAAAAGGAGTCATGTTGAGATTTCTAGGTGTTTGGATTTTATCTAAAAAGTGGATTTAGGGGCACCGGGGTGGCTCAGTGGGTTAAAGCCTCTGCCTTCGGTTCAGGTCATGATCTCACGGTCCTGGGATCAAGCCCTGCATCGGGCTCTCTGCTCAGCAGAGAGCCTGCTTCCTCCTCTCTCTCTGCCTGCCTCTCTGCCTACTTTGTGATATCTCTCTCTCTCAAATAAATAAATAAAATTTTTTTTTAAAAGTGGATTTATTAGTTGATACATAAGACACCCATGAGGTTTTTTTCAAAAATGATGTAATTCTGATACTAGTTTGGACTTAACAGGACATAGAAAGAACAAAATGAAAAGATGTTTTTGGATCCCCAAACTTCTATGGATAGAAAGCAGGCTGAGAGAACCGCTGTGAACAGAGGCTATTTTCTATGGCAAAGGAAGGATGACTCAGGACAGAACCCAAGCTGCAGGGAATCAGTCCCAGGGAACAGGATTGGACCCTAATCAAGAAACGACAACATGTGTTCAGCTGGATGTTAGAATCCTTATGGTCCTCTGGTCACTATGGTGAGTGTCACGTCCCATTCTTTATCAGAATGGTACTGTTGACTGCATTAAATTGTTCCTCCATTAAATTGCATTAATTGTTCCTCCATCAAATGCTGGGTGGTACAGTACAGCTAATGCATCTCCTCCATTTGTAGGTCTTCAGATCAAGAGAAATCACAAAGTCAAACCAAGACCTGCACCTGAAGAACTTACTTGCCCCTGTACCTGATTTGGATACTGGATTTAGATTCTGGATCTTGAACCTGAGCCCAGTGCCATAATAGGATAAGACTTGAAGGGGGGGAGATTTGCAAGGCGCAGTGTGTATTTTGCATATGGGTAGAATGAGTGTAAATACTTCGGTCTGAGAGTAAACTGTGGTGGTTTTTACAAATGGCTATAGGCTTTCTGACAAACCTCACACTGAGAGGTGGATTCCATCATTCCCTTTGAATCTAGAATGGTTCATGACTGCTTTGACCAACAGAATATGGTGGGAGTGATGCTGGGTGGCTCCCAAGATTGAGTCATAAGAGTCTGTGTGGCTTCTTGGGACACTTGCTCTCTTTCAGGACACTCTCCAGAACCTGGCCACCATCCTGGGAGGAGCCCACACCACATGAAGAGACCATGATTAGATTCTCAGGTTGAGAACCCACACTGAGCCCCAACTTTGAGTCTTCCCACCAAGGTGCCAATCATGCCAGTGATAAAGCCTCCAGATAATTCCAACCCTCAACCATGAAGTCACCTCGAACTATGACCGTCTACCTGGCTGAGACCTCAGTCTGCTCACAGTGGAGCAGAGATGAGCCGCCAGGCACCAGCTTAATTCCTGGCTCACAGAATCCATGAACACAAGAAAATGGTAGTTGTTTTACATCACTGAATTTGGGGTGGTTTTCTTATAGCAACAGAACACCCTCCTGCAGGGGGGTGTAGCCTCTACATAAGGAGATAGGAGGAATTGTTGGGAGCCATCTTACTGATAATCACCCACAGAGCTCTTTGGGGCTCAGGCTAGTTTAAGACAGACACAGTTTACTGTGGGGGTTCAAGAGAGACTTGCAGAATTCAGAGGCAGGAAGTAGAGTCAAGGTGCTTGAGGGCTAGAGCTGAAAATGGGGGCCTGCAGGAATTCAGGCTGTGCTGACCTGCTCTCTCTGGCACTGTACAGGTCCTCCTTCTCCAAGTGCCCTCCTTGTGGGAGCCTCTAATACGTCCTGGCCCCACAGTCCTCTAGGACCCTCAGTCCAGCTGGGCACACTGGCCGCTCCCATCAGAATTCCCAGCCCATGGAGGATTAGCTTGGGAACCAGGCCTGGCTGCCTTTGGCTCCCAAAGACAAGGCCAGGCAAGGTGGGGGGGGGGGTGCTCTGGCGGGGCAGGCATCCTATAGAAGCGCTCTCTGTATCGGTCATCTGGATGGGTGGGGATATTTTTGATCAGGAAGAAATAAAAAATGGGCATTGTTGGCTGGTAATTACTTTTTTGAGCCTTTCCTGCATGTCTTAGACAACTAACCCTTTGTCCAGTCTTTATTCCTCCTCCCTCCCTTCCTTCCTTCCTTCCTTTCTTCCTTTCTTCTCCCCTCTCTCTCTTTCTTTGTTCTCAAGTTGCTCCCAGGGAGAAGGGGAGTAGAGGATGAGTTTCTGACACTTTCACTGGACTTCGATGGTCCTTGGTCAGCAAAGCACTGGTCACCATACTGGGAGGAGCCCACACCCAGCATCTGGAAGCACACAGCACCACTGGGAGGCCCACAGTCAGTCACACAGGCACACATGAACGCACACATTCACAGGTGCACACAGATGGTCACACACAGAGGCACACTTTCATACTTAGACATACACACACACACACACCTGCCATCCAGGCAGTTGCTTCTTTTTTTTTTTTTTTAAGATTTTATTTATTTATTTGCCAGAGAGAGAGAGAGAGCACAGGCAGGCCGGGTGGCAGCAGAGGCAGAGGGAGAAGTAGGCTCCCCGCTGAGCAAGGAGCCCGATGTGGGACTCGATCCCAGGATACTGGGATCATGACCTGAGCTGAAGGCAGCTGCTTAACCAACTGAGCCACCCAGGCGTCCCCAGGCAGTTGCTTCTGATGAACACTGGTTCTGCCCTTGGCAGGAGTATAAATCATCTATAGCCATGTAACAAATTAACTCCAAACTCAGCGACTTAAAACAATTAACAGTTATTATTTCACATAGTTTCTGTGAATCAGAAATTTGAGAGTGAATGATCCTGTGAGATCTTGGCTTTAGGCTTTTCTAAGGGAGTTCTATTTTGGTTTTTGCCCCTTGTCCTAACCCCTAAGCCCTGCACCCTCTGGGATTCCAATGGAAATTTCCAGGTATTTAATAAATTCCTTGGTGAGAATTAAATACCAGACTCTGTTGAACTCTTCACTCAGCTTTTTAGCCTTCCAAATGATGCTTAGAGGAAAGCATCCTGGGAATTGTATGCAGTTAAGGAGTCACTCAAGAATTTAAGGGGAATCTTTATGCAGATTTTGAGGTTTATCTCTATTTGGCTATCCCAAAATTTCTGGATTTTTTCCTCTCAATTTAGAACTATTCTCCAAGGCCTGAAGCTCTGGCCTCTGTATCATCAGCCCATTATCTGCCTGAGATCTATTCCTCTGTGCAATTTTTAATTATTACTGGCAAGAGGATTAGTCTGATACAAGCTACCTGTACAGATACTTGGAATAGGTATTTGGGTTCTAACATCAAACAGTAATATAATAAGACATTACCTTAATGTCTTTAATGTGTTTTGGTCTTTGAAATCTTCCAATTTTAAGTGCTTTTTATTTTTTGTTGAGGTATAATTGACATATAATAATAGATTAGTTCCAGGCATATAACATAGTAAGTCGACATTTGTACACACTGTGAGCTTTCTACTTTTAAAATGGTATATAGGAGCACCTGGTTGGATTAGTGGGTTAAAGTCTCTGCCTTCGGCTCAGGTCATGATCTCAGGGTCCTGGGATCCAGCCCTTAATCTGACTCTTTGCTCAGCAGGGAGCCTGCTTCCTCCCTCTCTCTCTGCCTGCCTCTCTGCCTACTTGTGATCTCTGTCGGTCAAATAAATAAATAAAATCTTTTTAAAAATGGTATGTATACCCATATTTCTCTGGAACTCCACATGGCCTCTGGAACTCAGGATTTTACATGGATGACCCTAAGGAGTCAGAAAGTAACCTAGGACATCTCTTTATCTAGTGAGAGTCTTACACTACCTATTCTCAATTAAATGCCTTTCACAGTTCCAGAATTCTGCCTGTACCCTGTCATCCACCTTCTTTTTTTTTTTTTTTTAAAAGATTTTATTTATTTATTTGACCGGCAGAGATCACAAGTAGGCAGAGAGAGGGGAAGGGAAGCAGACTCCCTGCTGAGCAGAGAACTCGACGTGGGGCTCCATCCCAGGACCCTGAGATCATGACCTGAGCTGAAGGCAGAGGCTTTAATCCACTGAGCCACCCAGGCGCCCCTTCTTATTTTAGTGGGGACACATCCATGTAGCTACTGTCTTGTTACTTTTCAGGACTGGTAGGCAGAGATATGGGTGGACAGAGCACTCAATACAGAGTTCCTGGGATTGTACTCATTTACATACATTCACCCAACCAGATCCATGAGACCCACAGTGACATAAAGATGTATACAGGGGCATAGACTCACAAATATGCACACACTGATGAGCACTGTGGGTACACACAAACACACTGAGTGACAGACAGTGGAACATACACAGTCATACTGGACCTGTGATACCCAAACACAAACCAGAACTGTGAAGAGAACAGACACACACACACACACACACACACAGGTTTTCAGATTCACCTGCACAAGACATGTACACACTGCCACACACAGATACAAACAAACACACCTAGATCTGTAAGACCCATAGAGACACAAATACATACACAGGTTCGCCTATACACAAGGTGTATACTCGCATATTATCCAGCCCCGTAGTGCAACAGCCACTCACGGCTACCTTCACAGATTCACAACCAGGTTTGTGAGATTGAGGTGCACACAATCCCACAACCACTCAGTTTCCTGCCCTGGGGTTGCTATTGAATGCCTTTCCTGCACTGGGCACAATTTGCTGGTGCTAAGCGAAAAACCTGTGGCCAAGCCTACGTTGGGTGTCAAGGTGGGGGTTTGAAAGTTGCCAGTCTGCATCCCCTCTGCCCCATCCCAAACTAGCTCTCAGTAAGAAACTGGTAATGAACTTTCTCCTTGAATTACTCGACGGGGTTCAAATCCCCGTTCCGCCCCACATAAACACACACACACTGAGATACAAGCGCCTTTTGCAGCAATAGGTGCGAAGGAGAGTGGGGCGCAGCCAGAGCCCTTGATAACTCTACCGGGAACTACATTTCCCAGAAGGCTCTGCCATGCGGCCATTTACGTCCGGGCGAAAGGGCTTCTCCGGGACCTCGCCCCCCTCTGGAAAATGGAATCTGCGCCTGCGCGACGCAAAGGCTACCGGAAGTTGTAGTTCGCATCCGGTCCGCGCAGACGCACTTTCCCGCGGCGTTCGCCTGGGTTATCCTTTGTGGCAATCGGTCGGCTTTTGTGGGAGGCGGGTCCGCTTGCTCGCTCATCCTTCCGACCGTCCGTCGGTCTGTCCGTCCGCCTCGGGGCCTGTCTGCCAGCCACCCTGTGCGGCCGCTGGCTCCTGATGGCTGAGTCTGAGGCCGGCCCGGGTCCCGGCCCACAGTGTCCCGGGCGGAGTGGGTTACGGGCTGCGTGGGGCGCGGGCGATGGGGCGTGAGCGCAGCCTGGAGTGTGGGGCGCTTGCTGAGCCTGCCTGACCCCGACCTTGGAGTGGGGGGCCGCGCGCGGTGACCGTGCAGCAGGGAGTGCGTGTGCGACCCCCCGGGACTCCCCTTCAGGCTGTCCCTGAGCCCCAGGAGCAGGACCCGCGCCTCTGGGCCTGGCCCGGGGCCCTGGAGGCTGCAGAGCTGACCACGCCTCCGGGGAATGCTTCCGAGGGGCGCCATGGAGACCTATGCCCCGAAGCCCCAGGAGACAGGTACAGTTGGCTCTTCTAGTCACTGGGCCTGTGGACTTGCACTTGAGACTGACAGTGAGGTCAGGCTGGTTTCCCTAGCCGAGTCAGGCCTCCTGCCTCTTCACCGTGCACACCCGCTTGTTTCCACTTCTCCAGCATGCTAAAGAGGAAGGGAATGGCAGTTTTTCCTTCAGATTGTGCCCGATATTGGGGCTCGCTTCCCACCCCACCTTGCGGGGGGGGGGCGGTTTCTGACTCCTCTCTGGTCCAAGCCAGGGGTGGAGTGGGCTTTAGCTCGGGCATGCACCTGGTGGCTATGGGCTATGGCTAACAGCCCCTGTGACTCAATTTCTCCTCCCCAGCTCTGTCCTCTCAGGAGCCTGCTCTTACCCACAGAAAAAATCTAGAGGATAAATTGGGTCAGGGTCTCCCGGAAGCCAGGTCCAAGGTGAGTGGTTGTCTTTTCTTCCTTCTGAACATCTCGTTCTTTATGAAGAGGGTTGGCATTTTCCCCCTGCCCGGGATCTTCAGTCATCCAAAGACCCCTTCGCCGGGGCTTCTAATCTGGGGGCCTGCTGTCCCTTGCTCAGGAAGTTCTGGGCATGGGAAGAGCTCCAACTGAAGAGAGTCCGGGTGTGCCCTTGAAGGGAGTGTCCCTTCCAGCCTCCTTCAGCCCAGTGGGTGGGTCATTTGCCCAGCACTATAGCAGGAGCTCTGAGGAGTGGTTTTAATGGAACCCAAGCACGTAGGTGACAGCTCACATGAAATCACTTCTGTCATCTCCCATGCAGACCTAGGCGATGGTCCTCATCTGGGGGAGTTTTCTGGGGTGGAATCAGGTAGGGGAGTGAAAGTGCTGAAGGAAGGCTGTGTTGCAGCACCAGGGTAAGAGCAATGGCAGGGGGTGCATCCCTGTGTCCTTTTCCTCTGTGCAGTGACCCTGTAATGGGGATGTCAAGGAAAAACCTGGAATTTTAGAGGATCTGGGAGCCCAGCAAGGGAAGTTGGCCCTGGGACCACTTCCACAGCTAAGTAGGGCCCAAATCCCTCTTTTCACAGACTTTGGGTTTTGTTTCTCATTTTGTTGACCACCTACACCATCCTCATCCCTCACAGTATTTAAAAGGATACAGATGATAAGAGGAGTTTACAGTATTGAAAAAGTCTGGAGGGTTGAGGGTCCTTTGACTCAAGATTTTGTGAGTCTGTTTACCGCCCATTTGAAACGGGTCTGATTACAGAAAAATAGAAATAACTATAAAACACATTATGAGATATGGCTAGTTTCTGTAATGTGTTAGAATGCTCTGTTGTTCTAGCAAACACTCAGGAGACATGACAGTCAGATGTGGAACATGATCTTTGACGGGCCATAGATCAAAAAACTCAAAGGCGGTTTGGGACAACTGAGGAAACTTGAAAATGGATTTATCTTAGATCATCACTAAATTTTTTGGGTGTGATGATCCCACTGTAACTGGGCAAAAGAATAAGGTATTCAAGGTGAAGCCCATAGTGTGAGATGTCATGATGTCTGCAACCTACCTTCAAATGGTTCAGCAAAAAGTGCATGTGCATGTGTCTGTGCATGTGCTTGTGAGTGACTACCTCAAGGTATTACCCTTCTTGTGCATAGGTGTTATTCCTGAAAGATCAGCTTCCTAGATCCTTGAGTAACTGGTCCTCCTCTCCTAAGTACTCTTCTCCCCTGGCAGTCCCACTCGGACTTACAGTCAAGTGCTTTGCTTTCCTGGGACATCCCACGCAATCTGTTCTGACTTCCCCACTAGTTTTATTTATTTATTTATTTATTTATTCATTTATTTTTAAAGATTTTATTTATTTATTCGACAGAGGGAGAGAGATCACAAGTAGGCAGAGAGGGTAGATGGGGGAAGCAGGCTCCCTGCTGAGCAGAGAGCCCCATGTGGGGCTCAATCCCAGGACCCTGAGACCATGTGACCTGAGCCAAAGGCAGTGGCTTAACCCACTGAGCCACCTAGGCGCCCCTTCCCCACTAGTTTTATTGCCACAGATCTGCATTTGATTCCCATACCTACCTGCCCCTGGGATTTCTTTCCTATCCTACAGAATGAAGATGCACGGGACATGGGCTTCTCACAGGGCGAATAACCCCCCCACAGGCCAGTGCAAGGCTTAGATCCTACCCCGCCCTTGCCACTTGACACCCCCCACACCGAAGCCATGTAACCTCTGATAGCCCCCTTTCTCCAACCACATTCCGACACCTCTGGAGCTTTTTCTGCCCATGTTTTTCCTTTCCTCTGCCAATGCCATGACCATGATGCTTCATTCTTGCATGCCTCAGTCATGGCATGTTCTCAGCATGGGTCATCACCCCCACCTCCTTATCTCCCTGAAATCCAGTGGGGTTTTTGGATCACATTTATTGAGGTATAATTTGTATACAGTAAAGTTCTCCGATTTTAAGTAGAGGATTTGATGAGTTTTGACAAATGTGTACAGTTGTGTAACCAGCACCACAATCATAACCTAGAATGTTTCCATCACCCAAAAAGTTCCCTCATGCCCCTTTGGAGTCAGCCCTCTCCCCCAACTCCTTGGCAACCACAATTTTGCCTTTTTAAGAATTTCTTATGGAAATATATCGTATGTAGTCTTTGGTTTCTTTCTTTCTTTCTTTTTAATTTTTTTAAATTTATTTTCAGCATAACAGTATTCATTATTTTTGCACCACACCCATTGCTCCATGCAATCCGTGCCCTCTCCAATACCCACCACCTGGTTCCCCCAACCTCCCACCCCCCACCCCTTCAAAACCCTCAGATTGTGTTTCTTTTTTTAAAGATTTTATGTTTAAGTAATCTCTACACCCAATGTGCAGCTCAAACCCATAACCCGGAGATCAAGAGTCACTTGCTTTTCTAACTGAACCAGCCAGGTGCCCCACGTGGTCTTTGGTTTCAAATTTCATTTAGTGTAATGCTTTTGAGTTCATGTCTTTATGTGAATCAGTAGTTTGTTCCTTCCTTTTTATTGGTGAGTAGTATACTACTTGTATTAAGTTTATTAAGGTTGCCTTGCCAAAGTCCTATAGATGGCTTAAACAACAGAAATTTATTGTCTGGAAGTTCAAGATCAAGATGTCAGCAGGTTTGGTTTCTTCTGAGGCCTCTCGTCTTGGTTTATGAAAGTACCTTCTCCCAGTGTCTTCACATGGTCTTTCTTTGTATATGTCTGGCTCCAAATTTCCTTTTTCTTAATAAGGACATCAGTCTTGCTGGTTGTTGGCTCATCATAATGACCTCATTTTACCTTAATTATCTCTTTGAAGACCCTGTCTCCAAGTATAGTCCTTTTTCTGAGGTCCTGTGGGCTAGGGCTTCAGCATATGAGTTTGGAGGGGTCACAGCTCAGCACAAAACACCACTGTAAATGGGTATTTACAGTTTGTTCATTAGGGGACATTAGGTTGTTTCCAAGTTTTGGCTATTACAAGTAAACCTGCTATAAATGTTTGAGTACGAGGATAGACATGTGTTTTAATTTCTCTTGAATGATTATCTAAGTGGAATTGCTGAGTCAAATAGTAAATGTATATTTAATTAGCGATTTTATTGATCATTTCCAAGAGCCATCTTTTGGTTTCATTGATTTTCTCTATTGCTTTTCTATTCCTATTTCATTTATTTCAGATCCTTATTATTTCTTTACTTTTTTTGGTTTCTTAAAGTTGAAACTCAGATACTGATCTTGATCTCAGATTTGTCTAAAGACACCTTTCTTCTTTTTTCATGTAGCATCCCGTGCTATAAATTTTCCTTCTAAGCACTGCCTTCTACATCCCACAAATTTTGTATTGTATTTTCATTTTTATTCAGTTCAAAATAGTTCCAGTTTCTGTTGTGATTTCTTCTTCAACCATGTATGTTTTAGGAATGTGTTGTTTGATTTCCAGATATTTGGAGGATATTTTCTAGGTATCTTTCTATTACAGATTTCTAATTTAATTCTGTTGTAGGTAGAGAAGGAATGTTCTCTGATTTGAATTTTTTCAAATCTGCTAAGATTTATTTTATTGCCCAGAATGTGGTTTATTTTTGTAAATGTTCTGTATGCACTTGAAAAGAATGTACCTTCTGCTTTTGTCAGCTAGAGTGTTCTGCAAATGTCAATTAAGTCAAGTTGAGTGATGTGTTAATCAATTGTTCTGTAACCTTACATATTTTTTGCTTATGTGTTGTATCAATTATTGAGAGAAATTACTGTTGAAATTACCAAGTATAATCATGGGTTTGTCTATTTCTCTTTAGTTCTATCAAGTTTTTGCCTTATGTATCTTGAAGCTCTGTTAGTAGGAACATCTATATTTAAGATTGTTGTGAGCTCTTAATGAATTGCTATTGTGATTATGACCGTCACATAACTATGTAATGATTGTTATATAACAGCTTTTTTTGTCCCTGATGATGTCCTTTGCTTTGAAATCTGTTTTGGCTAATGTTCATACTGTCACTTCAGCTTTCTTTTGATTAGTATTTGCAGAGTATATCTTTCCCCATTCTCCCACTTCTAATCTACCTTTCTCTTTGTTTTAAAAGTTGATTTCTGGGATGCCTGGGTGGCTCAGTTGGTTGGGCATCTTCCTTTGGCTTGGGTCGTGATCCCAGGATCCTGGGATTGAGTTCCACATCGGGCTCCTTGCTCGATGGGGAGCCTGCTTCTTCCTCTGCCTGCTCCACCACTGCTACCCTCCCTGCTCGTACTCTCTTTCTGACAAATAAATAAGTAAAATCCTAAAAAATTAATTTAAAGTAGGTTTCTGTACCTGATGTATGGTTGGGTGTTAATTTTTAAATTCAATTTGACAATCTCTAATTTCCAATTGGAGTATTAAGACCATTCATATTTAATATAATTACTGATATGGCTGGATTTACATCTGCAATTTTGTTATTTATTTTCTATATGTCTTGTGTCTCTTTTGTTCATTTCTCCCTTAATGCAATTCTTTTGAGGTAAACAAATACTATTTTTTTTTAAGATTTTATTTATTTATTTGACAGACAGAGATCACAAGTAGGCAGAGAGGCAGGCAGGGGGGTGGGGAAGCAGGCCTCCTGCTGAGCAGAGAGCCTGATGTGGGGCTCCATCCCAGCACCCTGGGATCACGACCTAAGCTGAAGGCAGAGTCTTTAACCCACTGAACCACCCAGGCGCCCCCACAAAAACTATTTTAGTATACTCTTAGTTTCTCTGATTTTATTAACTTGTTTTTTCCTTTTAGTTGCTTTATTAGATGCTGGAGTGAATTTTACTTTATTGGGGAATTTCTTAAATATTTCAGGAATTTGTTCTAGGATGCGGTGAAATTACTTAGTATCAATTGGATCCTTTCAAGGCTTGCTCTTTTTAGGTTTTGTTCAGGTAAGGCCAGAAGGGCCACCTGAGTGCATCAGTTGGTTAAGCGTTTGCCTTCGACTCAGGTCATGATCCCAGGGTCCTTGGATTGAGCCCCACATTGGGCTCTCTGCTCATGGGGAGCCTGCTTCTCCTTCTACCTGCTGCTCCCTCTGCTTGTGCTCTCTCCCTCTCTCTGTGTCAAATAAAATCTTTTTAAAAAGGTGGAGCCAGAGAAATCTTTAGTCTTGGGCTAATTTTGTCAGACCACTGATGCGCTCCTCTCCTGGGGACTTTACCAAAAAGCAGGAGGACGTTCCTCTCTGGCTGGTCCGAACATAAACTACTCCCATACTTGTGTGAGTTTTCATAGTTGTTTTGCCTACTTCTTTCTCGTCTTTCTTTTCCTGATTTGGGGTTGTTTCTTCCCAGGCACATGCCTGTCGGTCCTCAGTCTCAAGTGAATCCAGAGATCTGAGTCTGTGAAACTCCCTCTCCTCTGGCATGTTGCCCTAGAGATTTAATCGCCTGGACTCTCTGAACCCTGTTCTTCTTCAGCTTGGTGAGACCACAGGCTCCTCTGGGTTCCACCTGCTCACACAGCAGTCTGGAAACTGCTTTCGGGTAGGAAGGGGTTGGTTGTAGGGCGCATTTTGTTTCTCTTCTCTCAGCAGTCTGTGTTCTGAGCTGCAGCTTGTCCGGTGTCTTGAAATCAATCCTTGTTTTATACATTTGGCCCAGTTTACTAGTTGTTTGAGGTAAGAGGGCAAATGTGGTCCTTGTTACTATTTTGTGTCTGGAAGCGGAACAGGAAACCCAGTTTTGACCAGGCTGCTGCTTCAGTCCTCCGGCCCACACTCAGGAGCTACTGTCCCTCTCTCCCGCCTTCCCTCTGTCCATCCTGCTGCAGAATACAAGGATCCGGACCTTGGAGTACCTGTCTTCCCAGTCTGGCCCACAGCGGCACCCCCTACCGCTCCTCCTGGGACGCCAGAGCTCCGAGAGCATGAAGCCTCAGGACACACACCTCAGCCACCTCGGTTCACTGTACTGCTGAATCCCAACTCACCCCATTTCTGTGCCCTTGGCCTCTCTGCTGTGGTCCACCCCTCCTCGAATGCCTGAGACCATAGATATTCCTGTCACGATTCTGGACGCGGCCCAGTCTGCTCTTTGTTTTCTCCCTACTCATCGGGTGGGGCGGGTTTCCAGCTTCTTGGTGTGCGCAGCCAGTGGGTAGAAGATGGTAAAGTGCGGACTGACAGATGCTGGGTCCTTTCCTTGGTACCCAAGACTGGCATACCCAAGACTGGCATACCCCACTTCCTTTTCTTCTCGACCCCAGGGGGCCCCACTGCTCCCAGTCCTTTCGCTAGCTGGAGAAACTAAGGCTTGGGCAAATGAGGTGTCTAGACCAAAATGGTACAGCTAACTGCTGCTCTGCTTTTAATTCCTTCTAATTCGATAAGTAATTTTTAAAAAATTTATCAAGCCGGTATTTGCTTTGTAACAAAGTCCCACAGTACAGTCTATCACTAATCTCCTCTCTTCCCCGTACCTGTGGTCACAGTCCCCTGAGGCAACCAGTGTCCCCAGTTTTGACATTGACTCCCACACCTCTCCCCTTGTTCTCATACTCAGACTCCAGCGTACATAGGCTTAAGCATGTTGTCTTAAAAATGGGATCATACTGTATACATTCCAGTGCTGTCCTGTGTTCAAGTTGACGTGTAATTCACATACCATAAAATCCACCCTTGGCAAGCATCCTGTTCGGTGGTTTTGAGTGCACTCATGTAGAGCAGCTGTCACCACAGTCCATTTCCTTACCCAAAAAGAACCCCCGTGCCCATCAGCAACCACTCTAGCTCTCAGCAACCGCTCATTTGCTTTTTGTCTCTCTCTATTTGCTTATTCTGGGCATTGCACATAAATGAGATCATATAGTACGTGGCCGCCTTCTTCTGGCCTCCTTCACTTAGTGTAACAGACAACGCATGTCTTTGGCTTTGTTGGTTGGTTGGTTTGGGGTAAGTACAGTGCTGTGATATCATGCCTTGCATTTGCTTCCTTATGTGCAGGAACTTTTGTTTCTGTATTATAAGGACCCCAAAGAGTGTAACAGTTCCCACTCCTGGCAAAAATGCTTCCCCATGGCTGAGATCCCAGGTTTTAATTGGTGCTACTCTGATGGGAAAAACACATGACCTTATTTTTGTTTTGATTTCCATTTTCCTGACAAGAAATCATTAGTCTTTGTATAGTCTGTCGGAAATTTGCATTTCTTCCTCTTTGAGTGGCTTTTTCTTTTTTAAAAAATGTTGAAACATTTAAACAGAATAACAACTTTCTGTGCACCTGTTTTGCAAAATTAATGTCTGCCTTTTGTCATATTTGTTCCAAATCTTTTTAAAAAACAAAACATTGTGGGTGCCTGGGTAGCCCAGTGGGCCCCTGCCTTCAGCTCAGGTCATGATCTCAGGGTCCTGGGATCGAGCCCCGCATCGGACTCTCTGCTCAGCAGGAAGCCTGCTTCCCCCCACCCTCTCTGCCTGCCTCTCTGCCTACTTGTGATCTCTCTCTGTCAAATAAATAAAATCCTAAAACAAAACAAAACAAAACATTGCAGGTAAAGGCAGGATCTCCCTCCTCTCCCGCCCTCCTCAGTGTGTGACAGTTTCAGAGGATGGTGACTAACTGCAAATACCATAGGGCACCTGCTGTCTGCCAGGCCCTTGGATGAGCACTTCACATGTAGTAGTAATTCATTGAATCCTCACTGTGATGCAATGACATGGACGATTAGCAGATGAGGCAACTGAGGCATCCTCAACTCATAGCTAGTAAGAAAAAGATGGGGAGCCCACCTGGGCCACTAGGCTCAGAACCTGTGCCCTTGTCCAGCAGACAGCGGAACTAGATGCACATCGGAGTATTTGTAACCTCCACGCGGGACTGCTGGGCATCATGCCGGGCATGGTTCCCCTCAGGCTGCCTTTGTAACCACTCCTGTGCTCCCAAGAGCTCCCCATGGCCAGGTTCCTCTGCCGTGCTCATTTTCACTGCTGCACGGTGTCCTGTTGTATATTCATCCCTCCTGATGGACATTCAGCATGTTTCCAGTGTTTTCTCAACCACTCTAGGCTGGGTAGGAATCTCACAGTGGCCTTTCAAGGCGCAGGGAATACATACTGTCAGCTTTTGCTAGTGATAGTAGAATATGTTTTTCTTTCCAAAATGGATGTTCCCCTTACACCTGTCCAGAGGTGTAAGACCATCCCATCTCCCTGTGGACCAGCCCACACTTGGTATTTGCAGGCTTTAAACATTTTGCCTCTCTTCTGTATGCAGAACGGTATCTTTCTGTTTCATTCCGTATTTCGGGATGTCTGGTATGATTGTCGCCTCACGGGCTTAGTGATTTGCCGGTCTTCTGTGAATTGTCTGCTTATATGCTAGGCCCATTTTCTTTTTTTCTTCGTAGTGATTTGTCAGTGTTGCCTGCAGAAAACATGAGCTTTCAGGGCACTGGGGTGGTTCCATCAGTTAATAAGCAGCTGCCTTGGGCTCGGGTCATGATCCCAAGGTCCTGGGATCGAGTCCCACACTAGGCTCCGCGCTCAGTGAGGAGTCCACTTCTCCCTCTCACTCTGCCCCTCTGCTCACTCGTGCTTTCCCTCAAATAAATAAATAAAATCTTAAAGAAAAGAAAAGAAAATGTAAACTTTCATGGAGCAAATGTAAATCTTCTCCTCCTGGTTTCCAGGTTTGCTGTCATGCCAGCCGGGGACTTGGAATTGTCTCCCAGAAGCCTCCACGTTTAGATCCTTGCTGTAGCTGGAGAGTTGTATTTTGTGTGTAGTACAAAAAGGGGCTTTATCTTTCCTCCTGTTTTAGGTTGGCATTTGTCTTAGCTCGGGTTGCTCTAACAAAATGCCAGTGACTTGGCAGCTTCAACAACAGAAATTGATTTCCTCACAGTTTTGGGGGCCAGAAGTCTGAGATCAGGGGTCCAGTCGGGGTCCAGTTTGCTGCAGCTCAACACCTGGCTCTCACCGTGCTCTCAGGTGGTCTGTCCTCAGAACTTGCAGTGGGGAGAGAGATCTCCTTTGTCCTCTTCTCAGAGACCACCAGGCTTGTCAGATCAGGGCCCACCTTTATGACCCCACCTAGCCTCATTTACCTCCTAAAGACCCCGTCTCCAAACACAGTCACGCCGGAAGGGAGGGCTTCCACATAGGAATTTCAGGGGGACATAGTTTAGTCTGCGGCAACATTGAGAGCTATCTAAAAGAACACTTTTAGAGCTAAAGGTCAAAGCTCTTGTGACCCCAGAGGATGTCCCCTCTCTTCCCAAGACTGTCTGATAGCCATCTCAGGGCTTGAAATTCCACACCCCGGTGTATAACCACGGGTGCTGATGCAGACCCAGGGTTTCCAGAGAAATGTGGTGACCCCTGGGAGCTTGGCCGCATGCCAGTCACTCCCAACAAACAGGGAGATGGGAGCCAGGCCTCCCCTGTTTGATTTATTCTTCATTCTTATGTCTAATGTCGTGCCTTTTCTACGATTTATGCCAGACTCCCAGGGCACCCACATCTTTGAAGAGCGAACCACCCTTGCCACCTTAGGTCGGCACCCTGATGGGTTTTGAGAGCTTATTTGCTGGCAAGGGGGACCCAGGGTGGGATTGGAGTGTGGAGACCAAGAGGAGCATTGGGGATGGCAACCTGGGGACTCTAGAGTGGGTGAGGAGCCCTATCAGCAGAAGAGCCTGGGGTTCTAGAAGAGGAGTGCATGCAAGTGTCAGTGACCCCTGCCGGGGAAGGTGGAAGCAGGTCAGTACCTGGGTTCAGGGAGGACAGGGGAGCAGGGGCCCCGTGGGAAGGGTGGGAAGCAGACAAGAACCGAGAGTGGCTCCCTTGGTCTCTTGCTAACAGAACTTGCTGATAAGTATGGTTTCCTTCCTTAGGGTGTGATAATGGCTTCCTCTCCAGAGTAGGGTCCTCTTGCGATGGTGAGATTTCAAGAGGGCTTCTGGGTTCTTTGTACTATTCTTTCGGGTTATTAAGTTTGACATTCTTAACCATGGGAAGCATAACATTTTACCCAGAACTTAACAGCAGCCTCCAGCCCAACAGGCACCTGGACCCAGGCTGGCCAGGTCGCTTGGCCCTCCCAGTCCAGAAGGCCAGGTCTGCTTGGCGATTCCTGGCCCAGGCATGCTGTGTATGTGGGGCTATATGATAGATGGGGCCCCATAGCACCTTCCATCCTCAAGAGAGGGTCATCAGAGGTTAACCCTTCATCCCTAAGGTTCTCAATTGACATGTGGCTTGCTTGGAACCATGAACACAGTCCAAATCATTCCTGTCCTGGGTGAATGAGAATGTGCTTGTCCTTCCAGGAATCAGTGACTTTCAAGGATGTGGCTGTGGACTTCACCCAGGAGGAGTGGGGCCAGCTAGACTCCCCTCAGAGGGCCTTGTACCGTGACGTGATGCTGGAGAACTACCAGAACCTTCTTGCCCTGGGTAAGACAGTTCCTTGAAGCCCAGTGTGCAGTCTGGCCACTCTGCCATGCCACAGGTATTACCAAGCCTCCCTGTGGTACCAGCCCTGGTGCTAGCCCTGCAGGATGTGGGGGGTGTGGCCGCTACACTCGTGTTGGGGCTGGACAGTGCATGTCACTGTCAGCATCTTTGCCTGAGGTGGGGCTGGTCCCGGAGTGGGCCAGAAGAGAGGGAGGGGGCGGACAGGGGCCTGAGAGCCCAGCCTGCCTGGAACTTTCCAAGAGAGACTTGGCGGGGGGGTTTCAGTACCCATGGGGTCCTCAGAGCACACACGTGAGTTTGGATTCTGCGTGTTAGAGGCCCCCATCCCTGGGGATGGCACACACCTCGCGGTGCTGGGTCACGGACAGCCATGCTCTGGGGAGCTACAACACACCTCTTTCTCCCTGCAAGCAGGACCCCCAGTCTGCAAGCCGGATGTGATCTCCCACCTAGAACGAGGCGAGGAGCCTTGGTGGATGCCCAGAGAAGTCCCTGGAGGGTCTTGTCCAGGTGAGTGGGGGACACAGTGGAAGGATGTGCAGACTCCTGCCTCCCAGGACCACCCCCCAGCCCGCCTCCTTGTGGTCCTGCTTCCCTTCCTTCCTTCAACACACACAGAGGACCAACTGTGTTGGGAACCATGCTGGGAATACAGTAGTGAGCAAAACAGGCAAAGACATCTGCCTTCGACGGGTGGGAAACAGAAATCATGTCCATGTCTCTGGAATCATCTCCCAAGTGGCACTTGTTGGATGGACAGAGGTGGGGAGTCTGCTTGGACCTGGGGTTCAGGGCCTCCCTCACCAAGAAGAGGGCACAGTCAGCGTGGTGGTACGGGGAGGTGGGGATCACCATTCACAGAGGTGGCTCTGAGGGGGACGGCCCTCCAGGGATGTGAAGCTGACAAGAGACAATTGAGCTTTTAAAGAAACATACATCTGTGTCAGGGCCAGAGCACACACTTACAGTGGAAGCGTTCAAAGGAAAAACCAAAGAGAGACGGTCTGAGGGCATTCTTTTCCCTGCTGGCACCAGGGAGAACTTAGATGTAATTACCGTTTCTGGATTGTGTTTACCCCGTGTTCACGCCTAGCCCCAACCCGATTCCGACACACAGCAGTATCAGTCGATGTCTCAATAAGTGAGTTCTGTCCAACTGCCAGACCCCGTGCGCCCTGCTCTGTCCCTCGCCCCCTGGCTCGGTACGGAGCTCCCCGTCTCCTTTCCTCCTCCCCGCTCGTGGGCTTGTGGCCCATCGCACTCAAGATGCATGCCCCTGGGCTCTGCCTCTCAGGTTCTCATGCGCTCTGGCGGTGGCGTGCCCTCTTCTCTCTGTGTTTATCCAGACCCCCATCAGACCTCAGTCTGGACTCTAGTGCATCGCCTCCGCCAGCTTACAGAAGATTGCATTTCCCATTTCTTATAGAGGGGGAGCCCGGGCCTGGGGTGAAGGACAAGTCATGTCAACAGCAGGGTGTTTACAAGGAAGAGCCTTACCAGGAGCCGATCACCAAACCACTGGGGAGGTCCAGCGTCCTCAGCTCCAGCGGCAACGAGTGGGCCAGCGAGGGCCTGGCGGCTGCTCCAGGGAAAAGCAAGGCTGTGTTGCAGAGGCTAGCACCGGGCAGCTCGGGGGACATTCCCCCAGAGAGGCGCTGGCACAGCTGCAAGGCATCTGAGGATTTCCCCGCTGGGTGCACTCTCTTCACCCCTCAGACCATTCCTGCAGAAGGAGACCCTCCTGACAGGCCCACCGCGAGCTTCCAGTCTGGTGGACGGAGAGGGGGCCCGGGGAGAGACCCCAGCAAGTCCAGTGACCGCGGCGAACACCCACCCTCGAGCGGGCGGCGGGGAGTGGCGGCGGGGGACGGCCTGTTCGTGTGTGGCGAGTGTGGGAAGGCCTTCCGACAGAGCTCATCACTGACGCTGCACCGGCGGTGGCACGCCCGGGAGAAAGCCTACAAGTGCCACGAGTGCGGCAAGGCCTTCACGTGGAGCACCAACCTCATCGAGCACCAGCGCATTCACACCGGGGAGAAGCCATTCTTCTGCAGCGAGTGCGGCAAGGCCTTCAGCTGCCACTCGTCGCTGAACGTGCACCACCGGATCCACACGGGGGAGCGGCCCTACAAGTGCAGCGCCTGCGAGAAGGCCTTCAGCTGCAGCTCGCTGCTCAACATGCACCTGCGTGTGCACACGGGCGAGAAGCCCTACCAGTGCAGCGCCTGCGGTAAGGCCTTCAACCAGAGGACGCACCTGACGCGCCACCAGCGCATCCACACCGGCGAGAAGCCCTACCAGTGCGGTGCGTGCGGCAAAGCCTTCACCTGCCACTCGTCCCTGACCGTGCACGAGAAGATCCACAACGGGGACAAGCCGTTCAAGTGCGGCGAGTGCGGCAAGGCCTTCAGCAGCCGCTCACGCCTCACCCTGCACCAGCGCATCCACACGGGCGAGAAACCCTTCAAGTGTGGCGAGTGCGGCAAGGCCTTCAGCTGCCACTCCTACCTCGTCGTGCACCAGCGCATCCACAGTGGGGAGAAGCCCTTCAAGTGCAACGAGTGTGGCAAGGCCTTCAGCTCCCACTCCTACCTCATCGTGCACCAGCGCATCCACACTGGCGAGAAGCCCTTCGACTGCAGCCGATGCTGGAAGGCCTTCAGCTGCCACTCGTCGCTCATCGTGCACCAGCGCATCCACACCGGGGAGAAGCCCTACAAGTGCGGCGAGTGCGGCAAGGCCTTCAGCCAGAATCACTGTCTCATCAAACATCAGAAAGTCCACTCCGGGGAGAAGTCGTTCCGATGTAACGAGTGCGGGGAGATGTTCAGCTGGAGCACCCACCTTGCGGAACACCGGAGAAGACACAGTGAGGAGAAACCCTTCACCATTGAGTTTAACAAGCACTTACTGAGCACCTACTATGTGCCGGGAGGCCTGCTGGGCACAGGGGACGTGGGTGTGAGCAGTGTAGACGCAATGGATGCCCTAGACGTGGCAGAGCTCCTGTGTGCCGTGCAGCCCACAGCCGGCAGGACATCCCCGCTGGGCAGCAAGCCTGGAAATTAGTGTGGCATGCCCGCCCCTTGGCCTTGCTCCTTCCCCAGAAAGGGGAAAGCACAGCAGCTGAGATACATACAGCCTACTCATGCCTCTGGTTTAGAGACTGGCCCTGCTGCCTGTGTCGATGACCCACGCACTGGTACCACTCTCTCAGAAGTCATCACCACCCCAGGAAGTGCTCCACTGTAGGAAAGAAGAGCTGAGGGCCATCTGAGGGTGTCCCATCAGCCTGCTTTCCTTAATGGGCTTGCAAGACACTGGGTCTCTCCTGCAGGCAGAAAGAAGGTGTATTGATCATTGTGTCCTCGGACGGGCTCCTGGTAGGATCTCGATCAGGAATTTCCTTTGTATGTTATGTTTAGAAGGATAATGATAATAATAAAAACAAACAGAAGAATTATTAACAGTATTCCAAGTGAACATTAGTATATTCCAGGAGGGGAGAATGATCTCAAATTGTGGGGGTTTAGGAAAAGGCAGATTTCCTGGACTCACCTCCCTGCAGCAGCTCTACAACAGTCTTCTGGTAGCGACAGCTCTCCGTCTCAGGAGCACAGCCCAGCTTCAGAGCAGCCAGGTCCTGATGTGCCAGCATCGAGCCTGGCCATCTGGTCCCCACTGGGAAATGGTGAGCACACAGATGGATGCTCGGCGTCCATCCAGGGCCTGGTGCTGGGATAGATGTGTCTAGAAGCTCACCTTCTCCTCGAAGGGCTCTGCTCCAGGGAGTTCAACCCGCTGGCTCAGCCCTGTGGGAGGAAGCCCTCCACGGGACCTGTGCCCATGCTCTCTGCAGAGGTGGGTGGGCTTCATCTGGAATTAATGTTCCTTCCGCTCAGTCCTAAGCAAGTCTAAGCTGCTTTCTCAGTGATAATACTTTACATTTATATAGAGAGCTATAGTTTCTGAAGTGCTTTTTAGTATACTTTTTAAATTATGGCAGCAAAATAACCACATTTCAGGAAATGTGGAAGTCAGGAAAAAGGCCCCCCGTAATTCCTAATAAACTGCATTTCGCACTTTGATACATTACCTTCTGCTTCTTTCAAAGTGGATTTTTACATTACTGCAAACATAGTGTATACATCATTTTAATATTTTTTTTTCCACCTAGCTGCATAGCAGACTTTTTTCTCCACATCACTGAACTGTCTGGAGTTGTAATTCCCAATGGAGGCATAGGATTCTATTATATGTTCTTTTGTTGGATGTTGAAGTTATTTCCATGTTTTCACTATTATAGATCATTTCACTGTTACGAACCATTCTTCACAGAGCATCTTTTTGCATTATACTCCTTTAGCATTTTCTTAGATTTCTAAAAGCGAAAGTTTTGTGATAAGGAAATAACCTCAGGAACCATTTTTTATATGGTTTTGGTGGTGTGTAAAGTCATACCATTTCATTATGAAGAGATCAGCCAGCAATAGTGCTCAGGTGGGAGCATCCCCTGTGCCGGGGAGACTCCAGCTCAAAGCTGGGTGTCCAGACAGTCTTCATTCAGGTCACGGTGACCACACAGTGGTGCTCCCGGACCCCTGCCACTCCACCACAGCCCTCCAGAGTGTGCAAGCGGCCTCCCAGGGCTGCATCGTGGCCATCATAGACCCTACGTGACAAGTAGGAAAAGTCCTATTGCACAGCTGCATTTGTAAAAGACAAATACAATCAGGGCTTATTTCGTCATCATCACACTCTCCTTCTAATTTCAAAAGAACTTACAGTGAAAACATCTCTGCAGGGCCCCGGACACCGCAGCTGCCGTCAGCCCTGCAGTGAGGACTTCTGTGTGCTCGGCTAAGTGGCGGCTTATCATCTCCGTACTTTGCACCTTCAATGGTGACTGAGGCTGAATATTGAACATGCTGTGATTCTTGGTCTTTTGTCTTAAAAATGATTTGAAAATACCCTTCCCCCTCTTCATTGGAGACTTGATGTTTTTCTTTCATTTACATGTAAACTCTTTTTTTCCTGACTATAAAAGCAATATATATGTGCTGAAGAAATTTGGAAAAATAGAAAATAGTAAGAAAATACCCCTTGGTATCAGTTCATAGGCCACTGCCAGAGGTACACTTACTTCTGTTTTTTTTTTCTGTGCTCATATAATACACCTTTGCTTTTAAAGCAAAACTAGATTCATTCTTTGGGTGTTATTTCTGTCTTTTTCCATTTAATGTTTTATGATGAGCATTTTCCACAGTACAGAGTATTTTTCAGAAACATTGATGTTCCCATTATGGCATGATTGATCTATTCCTTTATTGTTGAACATCATTATCTGTACTTATAAATAATTCTGGAACATAAGCCCCTTTGGCCCTTCAATCATTTCCTCAGAATAAATTCTGAGAAGTGGAGTTCATGGGGAGAGTTCACAAACCTTGCAAAGCTGTTTCTAGGTCGAACCCAGCATGACATTCTTAATTCTCCCACATGGGCCCCAAGAGCATCCTTTTCCCTGCGCCCGTGTACACACTTGGCATCATGTCCACTTTTTATATTTACCATTTTGATACATCAAGAGTGTTATTGGTTCATTTTTTTTACCTTTTTCTTCTCTTCGTATGAATTGTCTAATTCCAGTCTTTGTTCTTTACACACACACACAAAGCACATTGGCACATACCTTTTTATCTTTGTTACCACATTTTTAATGCACAGAAATGTTCAGATCCTGTGCATTTGGTCTTTTTGTCTTTTTCTTTGTATTTTTTCCTTGGCCCTTAAAAAGCCCCTTCTTTTTTTTTTTTTTTTTTTTTTTTTAAGATTTTATTTATTTGTCAGAGAGAGAGAGGGAGAGCAAGCGAGCACAGGCAGACAGAATGGCAGACAGAGCCAGAGGGAGAAGCAGGCTCCCTGCTGAGCAAGGAGCCCGATGTGGGACTCGATCCCAGGACGCTGGGATCATGACCTGAGCCGAAGGCAGCTGCTTAACCAACTGAGCCACCCAGGCGTCCCAAAAGCCCCTTCTTTAAATCCTTTTTTGGTTTCATGTTTTACATTTAACTCTTAAGTCTGTCTGTTTGGGATGTAACTTCCAGGGTCCCTGCATCATTCTAGAATGGCGTTCTTCACTGTCCCTTAGACTTCTCTTTTCTGTTTGTAGCTTCATAGTTCACTTTATATGTAGTCAAATTGACCAGGACAGTATTTTCAGTATTTTTTTTTTTTTAAGTTTAAAAAAAGTCTGTTCTTCCAGATGACCCAGGATTCTTTTTCTCAGAGCTCAACCTCTTGTCCCTGCATAACTCACGGGGATCTTTTTTTTTTTTTTTATTGATTTTATTTATTTATTTGGCAGAAAGAGAGCAATCACAAGTAGGCAGAGAGGCAGGCAGAGGGCAGGGGGAAGCAGGCTCCCCGCTGAGCAGAGAGCCCGATGCGGGGCTCGATCCCAAGACCCTGAGACCATGACCTGAGCCAAAGGCAGAGGTTTAACCCACTGAGCCACCCAGGTGCCCCTCCTCACTGGGATATTGATTAGAATTAACTAATGTGAGCGCCTGAGTGGCTCAGTGGGTTAAGCCTCTGCCTTCGGCTAAGGTCAAGATCTCAGGGTCCTGGAATCGAGTCTCGCATTGGGTTCTGGGCTGGGCGGGGAGCCTGCTTCCCCCTCTCTCTGCCTGCCTCTCTGCCTACTTGTGATCTCTCTTTCTGCCAAATAAATAAATTTTTTTAAAAGAATTAACTAATGCGTGAAGAATTCTTAAGTTCTATGTAATACTCAATCTTCATATCAAAGCCCCAGTCATTCAAATCTGCCTCTAACCATCAGGAAGGCTGTATAGTTTTTTCTTCTTAGGTCTTCTTACATGCATATTCAATACATATGTTTATTCTTCAGTTCATTCTGATTTTGTGGGATTTCTAAGTGGAGTCTTTCTGTTTTATATAGGACAACTATTGATTGTATATATCTTTTTGTATATTTATTTTATATCTAGCAACTTCATTGAATTAATCTAGGTTTCTAACAACTTACTATTTTATTGGACTTAATCTGTCATATAACCTGGAAATAAAAAGCTTGCCTCTCCTTTTCATATAGATAGCCTTTTATTTTGTTTCTTTTTAAAACCTATGTTGGCTAGCACTTTCAGAGCAGCACTCAGTGCTGGTGGCAGTGGTCATCTGTGGCAGATTCTATTTGGGGTAGGGGCCAATGTGTGTCACCCCAAAACATGTTGGTCTCTAAAGACTCTGTTACAGCTGGGGTGACCACATGGCCCAATTCTGAAGAGCAAGGCTCAAGTGGAAATCTGCTAAGATTTGGGAAGAGCCTTTGCTTTGCATTCCTCCCTCTCCCCTGCTTCCTGCCTGGAACTTGGATACAATGCCTGGAGGTGTTGTAGCCATCTTGTAACCATGAGACAATTGAGGACAAAAGTCACATGTAGTGGAATGGAAAGATAGAAGGATTCTAGACCTTGGATGAAATTTTTGAGCAGCTGTTTCAACCCCCAACTTCCAACTTCCTAAATTCTTGTTGTATAAGAAAAAACTATTTCAGTCAATTTGTCATTCCTCACAGCTGTTTCATTCCTCACTGGCACGGCATCTGGGTCTTTATCTTGACTTGAAGGGAGACAGATCTCCTCTTTCACTATTAGGTGAAATGCCAACCGTTGGCTATGACTGCTTGTTTACCATGTTAATGAACTATCTTTATAGACCTGATCTGCTAAGACTTAAAAAAAAATCAGGACTGGATACTGATTTTTACCAAACA
Organism: Mustela putorius furo; assembly: GCF_011764305.1. Classification (NCBI taxonomy): domain Eukaryota; kingdom Metazoa; phylum Chordata; class Mammalia; order Carnivora; family Mustelidae; genus Mustela; species Mustela putorius. The sequence goes on along the minus strand of NW_025422010.1, from coordinate 3,803,905 downwards.
CCTTCTTGGCATACCTCAAAAATGATTATATGGGTTCCCTACCTTATTATGGAGATATAATTGGATTTATAAAAAAGACTTTTTAATGGGCGCCTGGGCGGCTCAGTTGGTTAAGCAACTGTCTTCGGCTCAGGTCATGATCCCAGAGTCCCGGGATCAAGTCCTACATCGGGCTACCAGCTCCACAGGAAGTCTGCTTCTCCCTCTGGCTTTCTTGCCTCTCATGCTCTCTCTCACTGTCTCTCTCTCTCTAATAGGTAAATAAAATCTTTTTTTTTTTTAAGGCTTTTAACATTCTATCTTCTCTACTAAAACCCTTTTCTCCAAGAGTGCATTACCATTTGCTACACATGAACTCACTTCTCTAGGGCTTTGGGTGCAACAAGCAGAATTGTTCAACAGGGAGCCCAAGATTTCTTTGACAGACAGAGATCACAAGTAGGCAGAGAGTTCAGGCAGAGAGAGAGAGGAGGAAGCAGGCTCCCTGCTGAGAGAGAGCCCGATGCGGGACTCGATCCTGGGACCCTGGGATCATGACCTGAGCTGAAGGCAGAGGATTTAACCCACTGAGCCAGCCACCCAGGCGTCCCCAAGATTTCATTCAGATCTTGCCTAGCAGTGAACAACCTGGGATAGGAATTCCTCCTGCCCTCAGCAGGAAGGGTTGCCCCAAAATTGAGCCCCTCTCAGTGGCTAGGCACCACTGCTAGGATTGTTCTCCTGCTTGCTCAAAAAAAGAAAAAAAAAGTGGAGATGGGGGTGCCTCCTGGAGAACATGGCATGGTGACTGGGATGGAACCCAGGAAAACTCCCAATTTACAGGGTGTCTGCAAGGAGATGCACCAGATACTATCAATTTGTGGATGATGTTAGGGCTTACTTTTAATCTGAATTCGTTAAAACAACAGATACTTATTTTGTAACTAGGACAATGAGCAATTTCCACTTTGAACAAGAAAATATAGGGTCCATAGCTCTTCATGTAGCTCCTCTCCAGAAAGACACTGTTGTTCCTATCCTGACCAAAGCTGTGACGTGACCAACAAAAACAGGAGGGAGAGCCCAGGAGCACCCATTTGGTCCCAGTGGAGCCCAGCCCTCCAACCCCGCGCTGGCAGCAAGCCTTGCTCCTTGCAGGTCTACCTCCAGGGAGGCAGTGCCAGTGGGAGCCCCAGGCAGAGACCACCAGCTAAGAAAGAGGGTAGTGGAACAAAAGACAGAGTCCGTCTTCGTGCCACAGTGGCACCAGAGGTCCAAGAGGCTGTGCTACTCAGGATGGAGGCCATGAAAGGTGACAGGAGACCCAGGTAGGGTTGTGGTTCAGGTTGCATTTGAGGGGTTGGGAATAGGATTAAGTTTAGGGCTGGGGAGGGAGTTGGGGATAGAATGAGGGTAGGCTGGGATGCCTGGGTGGCTCAGTCAGTTAAGTGGCTGCCTTCGGCTCAGGTCATGATCCCAGGGCCCTGGGAACAAGTCCCACATCAGGCTCCTTGCTCAGAGAGGAGTCTGCCTCTCCATCTGCTTGCCACTCCCTTTGCTTCTGCTCTCTCTTTCTCTGACAAATAAATAAATCTTAAAAAAAAAAAAAACTAGGGTAGGCTATTTTTCACGCCACAAATATGTTTTAGAACAAGAAAAAGGATGCCTTGCTCATGCCTCCGAGTGCGGGAGACCACTCAAATTGCACCACTGGGTCCGTAAGTCCCATGGACCCATAATTACTCATTTGAGGACTACAGATGTACAGGCCAATCAGCCCATCTCAGCAGAAGTTAAAGTTAATTCCAAGCCAGTATCACTTAGGCACAAAAGCCAACTGGCACCTTTTCATACTCTAATTGTGTACATTCTTTCAATAAAATTTTGAATTTCCAATTGAGTCAAGTCAGAAATGTCTGTTTCCATTTCAGTTTCCTCGCCTTACAGAATCATTTTGGGGTGGTTATGGGGCATGCTCTGGGTGCTCTCTCCCCTGCTGCTGGTAGGCTACAACCATCCTACAGAGAGTCTAATCAACATCACCAGTATTAGGGTGCGCCCAACGGCAATGATCACCCCATGGCTTTATTGGCCCCGGGGTGAACCTGGGAGCAGAGAAGCCCTTTCGCATGTTTATCTGCAGCTGTAAGAGGACTCATAGTCACTGTGCGTCCATTTGCAATGATCCCCATCAAGTTATGTCAGGGTCCCCAGGACCCGCTCAGGCTTGATGATATGAAAGAAGGATGCACGAGGCTCAAAAGCAGTTGCCATTGATTATCGTGGAAGGATACGGACTCAAATCCGCAAAGGAAAAATGCAGGTGGAGGCAACAGCTAGGAGAAACCAGGCACGCGGTGGAGTTGTGTCGGGGCCATGCTTCTTTCCCAGCAGCCCTGTGACCACATGGGCAAAGGCTGCCAACCAGGGAAGCACAACAAAGCCTTAGCGGCCAAGGGCACACAGCCGCCCACATGACTGACTCCAGCCTCTTGGACTCCAGCTCCTGCCTTCCCTTCCCGCTCCAGAGCAAAAACACACATTGACAATAAATTGCATTCTTGACGTAAACTTCTCTGGTCAAACCAGGACACGGAGCCCAAGGCCTCAGGCACACACGAACACTTTGACCCGCAGAAGAGTCTAAGGGCTCAGAGGTGATCTGAAGAGAGGCCTTTCTGTGGGATATGCAGGATCTGAGCAACCCAGGCCCGCGGGGTCAATGCTTTCCTGCCCAGGTATCCTCCGGCCCTGTAGGAAGGCCCAGTGGAAAACACATGGGTCCATTTCTCCTAAGAGTTTGTGCCCTGGAATGCCTTGCCCATTTTCACCTGTGGTGCTAAGAATCAGGATCTCCACACATAGAGCAAAGGCATTTTGACCTCAAAGCGTCACAATGAGCCAACTTCTCTTAAGACTGCGGCCCCTAGCACATCATCTGGGGACCGCTTGTCCTCACAGTGCCCTCTGTATGGTCCCAGGTGGCCCAGGGTATCAGCACCTTATGGGAACGGGAGTCACTGCCCCTTGAGTCACACACCCAATGCTCACAGAGGAAAAGACCTTCCCCTGACCCTTTCTACCAGAGGCAAAACCCTCCCCAACCCAATCCTACATGGAGGGCCCCAATCTTGTACCTTACCCCCAAATGTGACTCAGGTCATAAATCTATAATAAAGACTCTGTGGAAGGAACCCCTGGTGGAGCCACGTGCCACCAGCTGCGGTTTGTACTCCATGACCAAGAGCACGAGAAGAAGGATCTAAGAAGGTGCCAGCCACTCCAGCCTCAACCATCCCGGCCGTGAGGCAAATATTTCGGGGTCACCCACAAAAGCGTTGATGGACTGACCCGTGATCAATAGGCCAGATGTGGATACCGGTGATGTCACACACAACAGGAACATTTGAAAGAAAGCTTGTTCATCACGCAAGGGATTTGTGGAGAAGAGGTAGCAGGCATAAGCCCCTCCCACCGAGGGAGCATGGGACCTTCATATTGGCCGGGGCAGGGGCACTAGGGCAAGTTCCCAAGTGGGGGTGTGGGGGGTGGTCCCAAGGTTTAATGTTCCACAGGGACAGGAGGGAACAGGAGTGCCTTTGTATCAGCGGGCCCTGATGTAGGGCAGAAGGGAAGGTGAATCTTGACTGCTGTCAGCAGCAAGACATCAAAAATGGAGTCAGGCTCTATTTCAATTCACTTCTGATGATGATACTGTAATTTTTTTAAATGATTTATTTATTTGAGACAGAGTGTGTGAGCAAGGGGTGGGGAGGGACAGAGGGAGAGAGAGAGTCCTGAAGGTTCTCAGTTGAACTCAGAGCCCAAAGAGGGGCTCAATCGCAGGACCCCAAGATCATGACCTGGGCTGAAATCAAGAGTCAGCCACTTAACCCACTGAGCCACCCAAGCGCCACAAGTGATTTATAGTAAGAAATACATAGTCGGTCTTTGTTCCCTGTCCAGGTACAAGGGTCCTAAGGCTGTGTTTCTAGGAATTTCTTAAGAAATGAGAACCATAAAGGTGTCTTATGTTATTGAGGTGATCTAAAGATGAGGGCTGGTTGCCAGGGGAACCAACCATAAGACGGCAGGCCTGGAACTTTCCATTCCACCTCCCAGCCTTCTGGGAGGGAAGAGAACCTGGAGATTGAGTTCAATCACCAAAGGTCCATGATTTAATCAATCATGCTTAGGTAATAAAACCGTTATAAAAACCTCAAAGGACGGGATTCAGAGAGCTTCCAGCTGAGGAAGCCATAGAGATTCGGGAGAGAGCAGCACAGTCCAGAGAGCCTGGAGGCTCTGTGCCCTTTCCCCAGACCTCGCCCTGTGCATCTCTTCCATCTAGCTGTCCCCGAGTTATATCCATTTATAATAAACCAGTAATCTAGAAAAGATTTTCCTGAGTCCTATAAGCTGCTCTAGCAAATTGACCCAACCCAGGGAAGGGGCTGCAGCAACCTCGATCAGAAGTCCAGGTAATAACCGGATTCATGATTGGCATCTGAGATAAGGGCAGGGGGCAGTACTGAGCCCCCTGATAGGACTGAGCCCCTAATCTATGGGATCTGACACTACTTCCAGGGAGAGAGTGTCAGAACCAAGGTCATTGCTTGACAGAGTTGGAAAAAACACTCAGAAGCTTCATGTCTCATCAATGAATGCATATGCCATCTCTCGTTATTGACTGAGGCTGAATTTGTTCAAATATAAAGAGCCATAAGCTTATCCAGAAAGCTGGAGTGAGGATGAAAAGGCCTTGGAAGACTTTGTATATTCCCTCCCCGAGACCAGCAGCAGCAGCCAAGAGAAATGTCGGCGGGTGTTCTTGGCTCAAATATCTGAGTGATGTTATTAAAAATGTTTTTTAGGGTGCCTGGGTGGCTCAGTGGGTTAAGCCGCTGCCTTTGGTTCAGGTCATGATCTCAGGGTCCTGGGATCGAGTCCCACATCGGGCTCTCTGCTCAGCAGGGAGCCTGCTTCCTCCTCTCTCTCTCTTCTTGCCTCTCTGCCTACTTGTGATCTCTCTCTCTGTCAAATAAATAAATTAAAAAATCTTAAAAAAATATATTTTTAAAAGATTTTATTTATTCATTAGAGAGATGGCGCGTACACAAGCACGGGGAAAGGCAAAGGGAGAGGGAGAAGCAGACCTCCCACTGAGCCGGGACCCTGACGTGGAGCTCCATCCCAGGGCCTGGAGATCATGACCTGAGCCAAAGGCAGATGCTTAACCATCAGAGCCTCTCAGGCACCCCTAAAAATATTTGTTAAAAATGTATTTATTTATTTGAGAGAGAGAGAGAGCAGGGGGAGGGGCAGAGGGAGAGAATCTCAAGCAGCCTCCAAGCCAAGCACAGAGCCTGACCCAGAGTGGCCATGGGGCTCAATCTTACAACCCTGAGATCACGACATAAAATCTTTAATAAAATAAAATAAATTCTATTTTGGGGCACCTGAGTGGCTCAGTGGGTTAAAGCCTCTGCCTTCAGCTCAGGTCATGATCCTGGGATCCTGGGATCGAGCCCCGTATTGGGTGCTCTGCTCAGCGGGGAGCCTGCTTCTCCCTTTCTCTCTCTGCCTGCCTCTCTGCCTACTTGTGTTCTCTGTCAAATAAATAAAGAAAATATTTTTTAAAAATTCTATTTTTTAAAAAAACTTCACCTGAAGGCCTTTCTAAAGGGCCTGATGACACCATAACCCAATGGAGATCATTGTAAAATGGACCAACATTTATGAATCGGGCTAAAGGGCATCTCGGTTCCCAGGTTAGGCCTGGGCCCTTAAAGTCAACAAGGAAGGAATCCCCATTGGTGGAGGGAGTGCCCTGCCACTGGTGATACTGCCTGCAAGAGGCAGCCCACAACCATGAGCACATCCTAAGGGAACTGTAGAAGCTACAGGGTATGTCTTAAGTATATCCTAAGACCACACACACACTGTGCAAGGGGAGAAGTTTTGCCAGCAGGCTGGGTCCGAGAACCCACAGGGGGACCCTTGGACCAGCCACCGAGAGGGTCCTGGCTTCACGCAGGATGGAAATCAAATACAAGCCAGCAGGAGATAAGAGCCAAATTATTGAAGATAAAGAGAGCGCACATAGAGACGGAGCATCTGGGAGGCGAGGGACGGAAAGAAGCACAAGCCTCATCTTTCTTTGGGGTCTGGGGCCTTTTTTTTTTTTTTTTTTGGCAAATCATGGTCCGAAGTGTGAGTCTTCTCAGGCATCCAGGAACTTGTTAGAACAAACACAAGGGCCCGGGTGTTATTTCTCGGATCTAGGGGGTCTTGGCGACGAGATGTCGAGCACTGGTGGTCTGGAACGCACGGGTGATGGCTTTGTCTGATCATTCTCACCTGGTCCATCCTTAGACGTTATCTTTTCTGGAGAAATCGTGAACGCCTTGTCCCTTACAAGGACATACACTATTTGTATTCTGAGGCCTGTGTCAAGTGCGGTTGCAGGTCCCAGCAAGAATAGAAGCAGGAACTGGGAGCAAAAAGCAGGTTCTTGTGGAGTCCTTCAGTTTCCCTGTCACAGAAGGAAGAACTGAAACAGAGGTCTGTGATTGGATTCCATCCAATTTTCAACATTTAATAAACAATTTTGGATTTAGACCAAGAAAAGAGCACTGCCTGGCTTCTGCACTTGCTTTTTTTTTTTTTTAAAGATTTTATTTGTTTATTTGAGAGAGAATGAGCATGAGAGGGGGAAGGTCAGAGGGAGAAGCAGACCCCCTGCTCAGCAGGGAGCCTGATGCAGAGCTCAATCCCAGGACTCCAGGATCATGACCTGAGCTGAATGCAGCCACTCAACCAACTGAGCCACCCACGTGCCCAGCACCTGCATTTTATACTGGTAGTAACTTTAACCGCAGCCAAGGTGCCCTGACTGGCTAGCAAATCTCATGACCACCCGCCAAACTAGTAATTTATTATATGGGATCCACTAGACTCACAGAAACCGACGCGTCTTGGCCACCCTTCCCAGCGTTTGTGGCCATGACCTTGGCACTTCCCTTGCTTGATCGAATGGGTGCACCCCGGAAACCGGCCCACCCTACTGTTGCAACCATTGATGTGCGTGTCCTCACCCTGTGGGTACTTTGGGGAGGGGATGCCAATTATTGAAACAACCCAGCATATTTCAAGGGGTACATGATTTTACTGGGAGCCCAAGCACTGTTGAGCAGATACTGTGTGTGCATGTGTGCATGTGTGTGCATGTGTGTGTGCACGTGCTTACGCACATGTGCGTTCAGTCAACCTCTATTTTGAAAACATGCAACCAGCCCGATTCGGCCCCTGGACTGCAGCCTGACAAATCCCCCTCTGGACCAATGGCTTACATTTGGAGGTCAAGATGGGAAAGTATGGCGGATGAAATGGACCGATCCCAAAGATGCTGGAGAAGAAATGTTCTCAACACAGATGCCTAGCAGTTATTTCTCAAGGAAGGGTCTCAAAGGCCTCAGAGCTCATGTTGCTAAGTTGATGACCACTCCTAATGAGGCCCCAAGCAGCCTGGGGTCACTGAAGAATGCCCCAAGACTTGGTCTTCTCATCCCATGGCACCAAACCCTCCAACCAAGGAAAGAGTCCATTTCAGAATTTCTATGCCTGCCCCGAAGTACCACACCTGGTACTGGCAACTTTCCAACATAAGTTTCCCCAATAATCAGATTTCAGGCAAGACACCAGGATGGGGGGTGCCTGGCCGGCTCAGACAGTTAAGCATCCAACTCTCGATCTCTGTGCTCAGGTCTTGATCTCAGAGTCATGAGCTCAGGCCCTGAGCTGGGCTCCACTCGGGGCATGGAGCCTACTTTAAAAAAGAAAAGATCTTTATTTAAAAACAAAACAAAACAAACAAACAAACAAAAAAACACACAAGAAAAAGACCCCAGGAGCTCCAGGCTCTCTCTCTCTCTCTTTTTTTTTTTTTTTTCAGATTTTTTTCATTTATTTGACAGGCAGAGATCACAAGCAGGCAGAGAGGCAGGCAGAGACAGGAGGAAGCAGGCTCCCCGCTGAGCAGAGAGCCTAACTCGGGGCTCAATCTCAGGACCCTGGGAACATGACCTGAGCCGAAGGCAGAAGCTTTAACCCACTGAGCCACCCAGGTGCCCCCAGGTTCTCTCTCTCTCTTTTTTTTTTTTTTTAAGATTTTATTTATTTATTTGACAGAGAGAGATCACAAGTAGGCAGAGAGGCAGGCAGAGAGAGAGAGAGAGGAGGAAGCAGGCTCCCTGCTGAGCAGAGAGCCTGATGCGGGACTCGATCCCAGGACCCTGAGATCATGACCTGAGCCGAAGGCAGTGGCTTAACCCGCTGAGCCACCCAGGTGCCCCCCCCCAGGTTCTCTTAAAACAACTTATAAAAACATCTGTTTTACTCTCCCCAAACCCAAATCTTCAAGGAGTAGAACCTCCATTGTGGCCCCTGAATCAGGCAACCACGCCAGCCTTGTTAAGGACACAGCAAGCCCCTGGGCCCTGGCCACCACAGGAGACAATTGTGCCATACAAACATGGTGGCCTGTTGCTCTGCACGCACCAAGCAATTTTTTTGGTCTTAACTGCTACTGTTCCTGCAGATCCCACTGAATTTAAAGCCGAAATTCCTTATGTCCTCTAGGACATTATCACACATAAAACGGAAGGTGAACAAGCTACATTATTATTCCAGTGATTCCGGCTTCCTTTCCCCCAGGATTCCCCATTATGGGATGGAAGTTCTAATTGGAATAAAATAGAAAATTTGCCCCTTACTAGTAACCTTACCAGATTGGACCTGAGGATTTGCCTGGACCCTTAAAATTGCTTAATATGGCCCAATCTTCTTCAAAACAGGGACTTCAAGGATGAGACACATTACATAAGGTGTATTGAGAGAAAGTCCCGCTCTTTCTCCATTTAACAGCCCAATTTAGTAATAATCTGGGCCCAGGACACCGCATCTCTTTGTGGCGGCCCCACCTGGCAACACCACAGCAGCTGTGCTCAGTCAACCTGTTTGGGCTTATCACTGGGCTGCCACAATCAGCCACTAGGTGGCACCATCGGTCCATTTCCACCTCCACCCCTTAGCAGCCTGGAAGCTGGTCCCAATAGTTCTAAATTCACCTAGGAGTCCACCTGACAGAACATGGCAACACATGTCCTTGGAATGGCCATTGTTAGGTCTCTTGAATGAATGCCCCAGGCTCACACTTCGCCTCTCAAAATGCATGTCAGACCATTAAAAAAAAAAGCCATGAGAAGCAAACAAGATGTGCTCCAGTAGGAGAATGGGCAAGTAAACTGCTGCACCTCCGGCAATGGAATATTATTCAGCACTAAATTAAAAAAAAAGAAAGAGGAGCTATCAAGCCATGAAAAGACATGGAGGAATCTTAAATGCATATTACTAAGCGAAAGAAGACAACCTGAAAAGATTAACTAACTATAGGACATTCTGGAAAAGGCAAAACTGTGGAGACAGTTAAAAGACCAGTGGTTGCCAGGGGATAGGGGGAGGCAGGATGAAGAGCCGGAGCACAGAGGATTTTGAGGGCAGTGAAAAATACTCTATGTGATACTCTAGTGGCGAATATATGTCATTATATTTTTGTCCACAGCCATACAATGTGCAACATCAAGAGGGAGCCCAAGGGGCGCCTGGGGGCTCAGTCGTTAAGTGACTGCCTTCAGCGCAGGTCATGATCCCAGGGCTCAGCAGGACCCTGCTTTCCCTCTCCTCCCTGCTCGTGCTATCTCTTGCTATCTCTATCACTATCTCTCTCTCAAATAAATAAATAAAATCTTTAAAAATAAATAAATCTTAAAGAAAAAAAAAAAGAGGGGCACCTTGGTGGCTCAGTGGGTTAAAGCCTCTGCCTTCGGCTCAGGTCATGATCCCAGGGTCCTGGGATTGAGCCCCACATCGGGCTCTCTGCTCCACGGCGAGCCTGTCCCCCCCCCGCCCCCGCCTCTCTGACTGCCTCTCTGTCTACTTGTGATTTCTGTCTGTCAAATAAATAAATAATCTTAAAAAAAAAAATAGTGAGCCCTAACATAAAGCATGGTCTCTGGGTGTCAGTGTAGGTCTATCATTATAACACATGTCCTGTTTAGTGGGGGATGTTGCTATTGGGGGAGACTGTGGGGCAGGGAATATATGGGAAATCTCTGTACCTTCTGCTCAGTTTTGCTGTGAACCTAAAACTGCTCTAAAAATTAAAGTCTATTTTTAAAAGAAAGCAGATCAAGGTGGAAAGGAAAACCCTCTGAAATATTTGACCAATAAAATATTAATTTTAATCTATTATGGTATACAGAAAACTGAAGGACTAAGTCTGTACTTTGTCTATTATTAAACCATGTTCTACCACTTAGCTCTGAACTTGGTCTTGGAAGGCCAAAATGCTGAACATCTAATTCAACATAATTTCTGGCATCCTTGAATTCCTGACTGAATGAAATTTCCATGGCTGTAAGAAATTATCATTAACTCTAATCAGCTGAACTCTGTCAATAATATTCTTAAGCAAATGCATTGGCTTTTTTTGTTTGTTTGTTAATACTGGCATAATCACAAATAGATGAACATCGAAGTTTTAACTCGAAGTGGAACAGGGGCACGTGGCTGGCCCAGTCAGTGGAGTGTGTGACTCTTGATCTTGGGATTGTGGGTTTGAGACCCACATTGGGTGTGATTACTTAAAAATTTAAAAAAATATTTTTAAAAAATGAAGTGGAGTAAAAAGCCACTGGAAGGCACCTGGGAGGCTTAGTAGGTTAAGCATCTGCCTTCTGTGGAGGCCATGATCTTAGGGTTCCAGGGATGAAGCCCCACATCGTGTACCTGCTCAGCCAAGAGTCTGATTTTCCCTCTTCCGCTGCCCCTCCCCCTGCCCATGCTCTCTTTCACACATAAATAAATAAATAAATAAATAAATAAATAAATACCAAAAGAACTGTGGAACTCTGTCCCCACGAAACAACTCCTTATTCTCCCTTTCTCCGGCCCCTTCACCACCATATTCTATCTTTATGAATTTGACTACTCTTGGTGCCTCATATAGATTTTATTTATTTATTTGACAGACAGAGATCACAGTTAGGCGGAGAGGCAGTCAGAGAGAGAGGAAGGGAAGCAGGCTTTCTGCTGAGCAGAGAGCCCGATGCAGGGCTTGATCCCAGGACCCTGAGATCATGACCTAAGCCGAAGGCAGAGCCACCCAGGTGCCCTAGAACTTCCGTTTTTATTTACTTGTTTTTTATGAGGATTTTATTTATTTGACGGAGAGAGATCACAAGTAGGCAGAGAGACAGGCAAAGAGAGAGAGAGAGAGAAGCAGGCTCCCTGCTGAGCAGAGAGCCCAATGCAGGGCTCAATCCCAAGACCCTGAGATTATGACCTAGGCCAAAGGCAGAGGCCCAACCCACTGAGCCACCCAGGGGCCCCAAGAACTTCCGTTTTTAAAGCCAAATAACTTTCTGTTGTGTGGCTGGAACACGTTTTGTTTATTCACTTATCCATCGATGGACACTCGAGTTGTTCCCACATGTTAACTGTAGTGACACTGACCCCCTTCTTGACTAAACCAGGTGACCTCAGCTCTGCAGCTGCACTCCTCCTACACTGATGTCACCCAAAGATGGACTGTGCCTGATGATCACCCCAAATGTCCCATCCATGCTCCCCTGTGCCCCATCAGATGTCTCCTCCCCCTAAATGTTCTTCCTCCCCGCCCCTCCTCTGCATAGGCCCTGACCTCTGCAGACACCTTCACCTACTTTTCAACTCTTGCTGTGCCGCCAAGCCTCTACTCTCCTCACTCCACCCTGTCCACCTCTGACCTCTTGGGAGGCATTGCCAAGCATGTGGGCAAGCCTCCCGAAAGCACACTAGCTGCTGGGTGTGTCACAAGCACCTGTTCGCTTACCTCTTCTTATCACAGCCTCTCTGACTGCCCTTAAGAAAACCTTCAAGACAACTCTCTCCATCTACGACTGGCCACATCTCTAAATTGTCTTCCCAGCGGATACAAACTTTTAATGGACTTCGGCTCAAAACAAATAGACAAACAGGAAAGAGTAGCAGAAACAAAACCAACTGGTCAGATCATGAAACGGAAGGAATCTGGCACCCAAAATCAATGAAGTCCTCAAAAAGGAATCAAAATCAAATTCTTGGTGTGCTTCCAATGGACCTGAGCCCAGAGAGCGTGAGACCAGAGCGGGGGTCCCTTTGGCATTTGGACTGCTGGTCAACAGTGGCACACGAGGGATCCCAAGTCTCTCCAGTCTGCACCAGTCAGGGCACCAGAACCTTGAGGGTAGGGGGGGAATGTCTTAGACCATGAGAGAGACAATTTCATTCAAGCTACAGCAACAAGAAGAAAGTTCGCTGACGAGGAATGTCCACAGGGAATGGACGGGGCTTGGGTTTTTCTAGAAGCAGGTGGACGAGGAGTCATGAGGAAGAGTGGGAGGGTGTTGCATGTACAAGGGCAAAGTGGACTTTTAGAGTAAGCCAGTCTTGGAGTACAGAAGGATGGGATTTCTCAAACATCCTTGCTTTTCTGGAGCCGGGGCTCAGTCTGTCCTTGATGTTCTGTGTGTCTGATTGTGTGCTTGTGTGTTTGCCGGATGTGAGAGGGTCTCATATCTGTTTCTAGAGGAGCGGGTTTTTGTGCCTGAGTGTGTGTGTGTCTGTGTGTGTGGTGTCTAGTTGGGGCTGGGGGGCTATGGATGGCTGTTAGAGGCTCTCTGTCTACTCCCGTGTTTCTGTTTGCTGTCGGGTGTGCGTTTTTCTTGGTGGTTCTGTCTCTGTGTTTGCCGGTATCTAGTGATGTGTGTGTTTATAAGGTGTACCTCTCATTGGTTGTGTGAGTTGAGTGTGTGAATGCATGTGTGTTGCAATTTGTGTGTGTGTCACCGTGTTTCTGTTTGGTGGTGGTGGTGTGTGTATCTGTGTCTTGGCACGCGTCCCCCTGGGTGTTGCTGGTGGAGGGTGTATGCCATTGCTGAGGGAGTGTCTCTCAGTGCTTCTGTGGATCTGGCGGTGTGTGTCTCTCTCAACGCTTCCATAAGTTGGTGGCGAGTGTTTTGGTGTTACAGGGTTGTGTGCCTGGTAGTTTCTTAGGATGTATGTGTGAGTTGCGGTGTCTCTGTCTTGGTGCTCCCGTTTCTCATGGTGTATACATTGTGGACTGAGTCTCTTTCTACTTCTGTGCCTTGGCTGGATTTCATGGTTGGGACTTCCAGGGGGAGTGTGCTTTCTTGTCTTCCTGTGGGCTGTGTGTGTGTCTGTGTGTGTGTGTGTGTGTACTGGCAGATGAATGTCTGTTTCTTCAGGTCTTGCTGTGTGTGCATATGTGTCATGGTGCGCGTGTTTGTCTTGGTATTTGTGTGTGTGTGGCGGGGTATGTGTTTGTAGCTTGGTCTCTCTGTGATGTGAACTGCGTCCCCATCTGAAACCCAGCCTGGCTCGGGCCTTCTCCAGACCCACATTCCTCCCGCTCCTTTGTGCTCTGTGCTACAAAAAATATTTGCGTTTTCCACGACTCATAATTTTTCCTCCTCAATCGCTACCAGATGTGGGTCCTGTGGTCCCCATCCCCATGGCAACAGAGGTTCCAGCAGCCGCGGTTCCCTTCTGTGGCGCCTTCCTTGGAAGCTGGCACTGCCGGCAGGCCTGAGGGGGTGGGGAGGAAACGTCTGTGTGTGTGTGTGTGTGTGTGTGTGTGTGTGCGCGCGTTGGGGGGGGCAGTTTGTTGAGGGGTCCTGTCAGTTGTCTCCCCCAGCGGCTACCAGGATCATCCTGGTAACTTTCTTGGCCTGGTTCCTGCCTGGCCTCCAGGCCACAGCATCCTGCCCGCAGTGGGGGCGGGTGGCAGAGGCTGGCTGCTGTATGGGGGATGACCCTTCTCTGTGAGGCACCCACTCTGAGGGGCTCCCGTCTTGGGTCCCTGGAGGGTTCCTGGCCCCAGGAAAGACCCCATCTATGTGACCACTCAGGTCACCCCCACACTGTGCTGACCCAGACTGCTGGGAGGGGGAGGGCTAAGAGCTACGTTTTGGGGGGCAGGGAGTATCAACGTGGGATTCCCTGGGGAGTAGGGGGTACAGAGCCAGACTGTGGCCTCGACCACGGCACCACCCTCCCCCCCCCATCCTCGGTCACTGCTCTGCGTTTGCTGGGCCCAGCTGGGCATCAGTCCCTCCTGGGCAACCTTAAGCCCATGTTCTCAACCCCAGCAGCAGTAGAGGCAGCCAGCCACAGGGCCACGGCTGGGAGGGTGCCTGGCTGGCCAGAGGGAAGCCTGTGTTCCATGTGCAGCCCGACCAGGCCAAATGCCGGGACGATGTCCATGCAAGCCACATCAGATGTCCCGCCCATGGCATGAGGCCATCTCCACTCAGGGGGCTGAGCCACTGTATGGGTCACTGAAGTTGACATTAGTGTGGTATCTGGCCAGAAGTCAAGAGACTTGCAGGGCAAGATCCCTGAGCTGCCAGCGTGGTCAGACCCTATGCTACGCTGGGGGTTGCAGGGGAGGGGGCCAGGGGGGCTGGGGAGATGATTGGAGGATCTTAGCAGAATCTCCTGATTGAAACTGCTGGGCATCCAGATGGAAAGAGACCTGCTGGGCAGAGGCAGGGGGATGGGAGGACCCCAGATGGACAGAAGTCAATGGGTACCCTAGAAAGATAAGGCTTTGTAGCCCAGGAAGGTCACTTGGGAGACCTGCTGGAGGGCCAGAAGCCATGAAGACCCTGGGGGTGAGGGCGTGCAAATGGTCACAGATATAAGGCTGGGCCAGAGTAGGGACTGCCTGCCAGGCCAGCTAGGGCTCAGGGCCAGGCATGCTCCCTCCTCTCCCCCCCCCCACCCACCCCCTCAGCCTCCCGCAGCCCGGCGGGGAGGGCGGGTGAGAGTTTCCGGCTGAGGACAAGGAGCCCATTGAGGCAGACAGCGGGGCTCTGTGCAGGGCCAGACCATCTTGTTTGTGCCTGAGGAAACCGGCTGGAGCTGTGCCTGTGGCCCACTGCCCCCTGGCCCTAGCCTCTGACCTGCATCAGCCACACCAAACGCTCGGAGCCCCCAAGTGTAATAGCAGTGGCCCGCGGGAGAAACACAGGTCAGAAGCAGCCCCAGACACAATGTCTCTGTAGCCAAGGGACTCCACCCTGTCTGTTCTGGCCCATCCTTCATCCTGGGCTGCCGGTGGAGAATGGGCCGAGGTGGGTGCCTAGTAAAGCTGATAAATAAATGATGGGCCGATGGACACAACCCGCCTCCAGCGCGGTCCCAAGAGCCCCACACCTCGGCTTCCAGGTTCTGCTTAGGTAGAGGACTCTGGTATGTGAGCGCCCACTGGAAGAGGTGACAGGAATTCTTGGAGGGAAGATCCTTCCTTGCCCGTGAAAGGGCAGATTGGAAGCAAGCAAAGCACAGGAGGAAAAAAAAAAAAAAAAAAAAAAAAAAAAAAAAAAAAAAAAAGGCACTTTAATAAGAAAGCTTTGGCCAAGCCCCTGCCGGGAGGAGCCCATCCTGGGGCACCCGGATGGGGCCAGAGCAGCCCTACCGGGGGCCTATAAATACATCTCCTCAGACCACTGGAGTCGCCCCTCGGATTCCCGCGGCATGTGGGGCGGTGGGAGGCCATCAAAACCAGCTCGACAGCTGAGGGGCCAGGGCTAGGGAGGCTGGGGTTGGGGGCGCAGGGAGGGGAAGTGGGAAGGAGGACAGGCCGGGCCCAGGGGACGCTGAGCCCCCTGAGGAGCAGAGACCAGCCCTCCTCCCCAGGCTCCAGTCAACCAGATGCCCTGGGGCCTGGCCAGTGCAAGTAGCCTTCGGCTACTGTCAAGGAAAGAGGCCTCTGGCCAGTGGCACCAGGCCCTGGCCAATGAGAGGCAGCCGAGGAAGAAGTGCTTCTGGCCTCAACCAATGAGAAGGTACCCCAGCACAAGTGCACTCTGGGCCAGTTCTTACTGGTCTCTCGGCCTTCGAGACCCTGGGTAGTCGGAGCTCTCAGCCAGTGGGAAGGGAGTCGCCTGCTAAGCGCCTGTCAGGCCTCAAAGAATGGATGGAATGGGGTCTTCCCGCCAATTGAGGAGCCGCCGCTGGAGCCTGAGCCAATGAGACGCAGCCTCCCGCCAGGCTGCTCCCGGCGAGGTCCCGGGAGGCCGCCGTGGCCGGGGCGCCGCGGGGCTCGTCGGGCGGGCGCGGAACGCGGGGTGGCAAGCAGCGCTGCTAAGCCTGGGGGACCTGCGGGCGCGGCCGGGGCCGTCGCCTGCTACAGGGTGGGCGCGCCCGCCCTGCCCAGCTCGCCTGCCGCTTCCCGGCTCTTCTTACGCGGCGGCTTCTGGATGGGGGTCTTTTTACGGGGGGTGTCGGGCGCGGGCACGGCGGCCGCCACCTTCTCGGGCCCCGCGGCCTCGGGCGCAGGGGACGCGCGGGCCGGCGAGGCAGGCAGCACCGAGCGCTTGGCTTTCTGTGGCGGCGCCGGCTTCTCTCGCGGACCCTGCGCGCCGGGAGCCCCTTCGGCGCGGCCCAGGCTGCGAGTCTTGTCGCGCAGCTCCGCGGCGAGCATGGAGGCGGCCTCGGGCGCGCTGCGCGGGGGACTGCCAGCGTCCGTGGGCTCCGAGAGGCCAGGGCCGCGACCCCGCGCCCGAGCCCTAGGCGGCGAGGGGGAGGCGAGGGCTGGCCCCTCCTCCGCCAGCCCCGGGGGCCGTGGCGTGGGGTCGCGGGCCCTGGGGCTGCCGGGCTCCTCTGGCCGCGCTGACGTGTCACTGGGCGTCCGTTTCCTCTTGCTGGGACTGGGCGCGGCCTCGGGTCCCGAGAGTGGCGGTGAGGGCGCACGGGCAGCAGCAGCGGCGCCGTGCTTGCCGTGGATCCAGGACACCTTGGGCTTGGTGGCAGGGTCGGGTGGAGGCGGCTTCCTGCGCTCGGGAGACGGCGAAAGCGACAGGCCCCCCGCTTCGCCCCGGGCCCGGGCCGGCCGGGCCTCGCGCCGAGCCACCCGCGCATACAGCGCCCCGCCAGGCCCTTCCACGCTCGACGCTGACCGCTCGCTGTCAGAGGACGCGGGGAGGGGAGTCGCCTCCTCTGCGGACGTCGGTGTGGTCACCGGCGCCGGGGATGACGCCAGCGCCTCGGTAGGGCCCGTGGGGGCCTCCGCGTCCCGGCTCTCGGTTGTGGTCTCTGACAAAGGAAGAAGAGCTGACGGTCAGGGCCTCTTCAGGGAGCTCAAAGTCCAGCCTTAAGGCAAAACCCTCACCTTCCTCCTCCTCTTCCCCACCCCAAATGATGCTCGGTTGCCCTGGCATCTATACAAGCTTTCAAAAGTCATACCAACCACAAACTTAGTTCTGAGCCCCCAGGGTGTGCTGCTGAGTGCTGAGGGGTAAGGGGGAACATTCCTGGGGCTGAAGCCACAACCTTGGCCTGGCCTCATACCCCTCCCCCACCACATTCCCAACCTGGGGGCCGCATCATCAAATATGACCCTGGAACACCTCCAATGGGATTCATTATTCTTCATTAAGAGATAAGGGCTTTTAAGGTTCAGAGAGTTTAGTCACCTGCCCAAGGTCACCCAGAGGGATAGCCAGGGGAGAAGAGAAGCCACAGCCAGAAAACCAGCCAGTCAGGCTCCTTCCAGATGACTGTGGGCCAAAACTTCAGGCAAAAGTGTGCCCCATATCCCATAGGCCATCAGCTCCTATCACCTTTGCCATCTCTGACCCAGGCCCAGAAACTCCTCTAGGGATGGCCTCCCCAAGAAGTGACTCTGGGCTGTGGCTAGAGACAGGAGAGCCCACCCACCTCCCCAGACCCTAGCCCAGTCTAGCTCTGAGCAGCACAGAACCCCACTCAGTAGTCTCAGCCAGAGCACGGAGATCTTTTCAACTGGAACATTTCACTTGCCTGGAGGAAGGCCCAAGGAGAGCCGTACTCACCCTCATGGGGTACGCAGTACACCGGGCCCTCATCAGTGGTGTCAAAGGAGGAGAAGGAAGCCCGGGAGGACCATGATGGCGAGGGCTGCTCCAGCCCTGACGGTGGCTCCAAGAAGCTACAGTTGAGTGTATTATCCAGGTCGTGATGGGCCACTGGGAAAGGAGGGAGGCACAGCTGCCAGGGGTCCCCACCCTGTCCCAGCCTGCACCCTCACTAGCCCTGCAACAAATGCTGGAATAACTAAGATCAGCCCTACCCTAAGACTGGGGGTGGAACAGGCAATTCAACAGGCAGAGGGACACTAGACCAGGATGGGAGAATGGTGGAGGTGGGCTAGTAAAAAAAAAAAAGAAGGGGGAACAACGTAGTCAATGGTGCCAGGCTAGTGTGTGCAGCCAGGCAACTGAACAAGGATGGGCTGAAGTGTTGGAAATAGAGGGCCAGAGAGAAACCCTGCCTGGGACAGATCATCAGGGCCTCTGAGCCATGTTCAGACCCTGCCCTGTAGGACTCAGGGAACCTCAAAGCACTTTTTCAGCCCAAATGTGCAGTGGCAAGGCCCCCCTTGGCTCAGCCCATCTCAGCAGGCTGAACCCTCAGGCCTAGCCTCCATGAACACAGACCCCCACAAAGGAGGAATCTCAGAGGCTGGCTGGCCTGTCCCCTTTTATGGTTGGGATGTGGGGTCCAGCCCCCACACTTTTGTCCATAGATCCCACTCTGCTGAGTGGGCCAAGGAGTTTTCTCAGCTGTCTCCATCTTTTTTTTTCCCAACAGAGAGAGAGAGCACAAGCAGGGAGAGCAGCAGGCAGAGGGAAGGGAGAAGCAGGCTCCTTGTTGAGCAGAGAGCCAATGATTCCAGGACCCCAGGATCATGACCTGAGTGGAAAGCAGACACTTAACTGGCTCCCCAGCTAGTTCCATCTTTACCTCTCAGTAGATGAGACTCCCCTTCATCATCGGAAACAAGATGATCCTGGTATGGATCAGTGCAGAAAGAGGGAGAGAAGCACCTCCCTCCCATCTGGAGACCTGACCAGGGTACAGGAGCCAAGGAACCAGCCTGCCCACCATCCAGAAAGCACTGCAGGGGATCCAGGCGGCGGGGGTGGGGGGGTGCTCCTAGTAGCAGGGTTTCCATGTACAGGTCCCACCTACCACCGCCGAGGCCGCCGCCGCCGCCGCCCCCCACCCCCAGCCGGCGTTCTCCTGCAGCTACCCACCAGGATTTACAGTGCACTCCTACAGATCGAAGGGGCTTTGCCCACCAGGATGTCTCCACACTCCAGATGCAATCACTCCCACCCACGGAAACAGGCCCAAACCTTCTCCCCACACCTGCCTCTACACCTAGGACTCCCGCCTTCCTCCCCCGGCTCGCCGGCATCAGAAGCCCCTCTTTGCGTCCCTCCCCAGCCCACCCACATCAGCACCCAAGGCCCCGTATGTCCTGCATCGGGAGGTGCTCCCCCAGAGACCCCGTGCCGATATCCTTACCTACGACCTTGGGCAGCTTCTGCCTCCGGAGCGGGATCCGTGGCAGCTTCATGCTGATGCGGCTGAAGCGACCGCACAGTCGCTGCGGCGCCTTCTTCCTCCCGAGCGTGAGCTCCCTGCGGGAGCCGGGCCTGAGTAAGGGGGCGGGGCCAGGATGGGACTGTGGGACCTCCGCGGGAGCCCTGACTCAGGAAGGGCGGGGCCTGGGCTAAAGTTAGGCTTGCCACACTCCCCCGCGGGGTGGGGCGGGGTCCTGGAGGAGGGCGCGCGGCGCCACCCACAGGGTGCGGCCCGAACTCAGGAGAGCGGGACCGCTTCTGTCCTCACCGGCGCGCCGGGTCCTTGCCGCGGCAGGCGCAGCAGCAGCCGAGCAGCGAGAGCAGCAGGCCGAGGAGCAGAGCAAGCAACGCACCCGCTCCCATCACGCCCTTGCGCTGGTTGGTCTCTGTGGGAAGGCACTGGGGTCAGCGCGGTTGCCGACACCCCTGGCATCCCCCTCAACGGGATGCCCCCCACGACTCACCTAAACGGCAGGCACCAGTGACTGGGTCGCACGAGTCCTCGTGGCAACTGCAGGCCTGGGCGCAGTCCACGCCGTGAAGCCCAGGCGGGCATGTCAGGTTACAGCTATGGGGGCACGGGGTCAGGGAGGGCCACAGCAGCCCTCCGTGATGCCCCTCGCCCTCGCCCCTGCCGCCAGCCAGCCCCGGTCCCAGAACCGAGCTCTCCACCTCTATTCTCTAGGGTTCTCTAGGGTTTGATGCCCACCACCACCACCGAGCATATACTGGATGATAAGTGTTTTGGAAAAGAATGTGCAACAGCACAACCAGTAGGATGGGATCCGGGGGACAGGACCTGGGGTCACTCGGCCTCAGCGTCCATTTCTGGGGCTGACTCTTGGGTGGGTGAGAAGACAGGCTGCCAGACCACTCATGACTGTAAGTGGAGGTCTCTGCACTTTCTGCACTAGCTGGGGGTCACCTCAACCCTGCGGTCCTCCGAAGCCCACTGACCACAGGCTGAACTGATTGCCAGATCCCGCCAAACGAGCCGGCTCCACACCACGGCAAGAAACTGCCCCCAAAGAGCCTGAGGGCTCTCCCTTGCTGCGGTAAGAGGACCTGGGCTGAAGGGCAAGCCTGGGTCTCAACCAGTCGGCCACCATTAGCAGCACCTGGGGGTCTGGCTGGATCCCTGGGACGTGTACTAACTCCTAACACCCAAAGGGGTCTCTGGCACTCACTGGGGCCCGTGGACGCCGGGGCTGCACAGGCAACGCCCCGACTGGAAGTCGCAGTGGCCGCTGCCGCAGTCAGCGCACACAAATGCACAGTCCTCGCCGTAAGTGCCATTGCTGCACTTGGTCTCGCACCTCGGAAACGCGGAGGAGGGGGAATCAGCGGAAATGGGGGCAAACGAACCCAAAGCTCATAGTGCCCTCCGCGGACAGCATTCGGGGATTGGCCTGGCGTTCGGGGAAGGGGAGCTGCATGCCTGGGGCACATTCGGGCACGGGCGGGTTGCTCACCGGTCGCCGATCCAGCCCGCGTTGCAGCGCGTGCATTTGCCAGTGACGTGGTTGCAGGCATGCCCGTCGCGGCAGGGCGGGCAGCGGTGGTTGCAGCCCTCGCCATAGAAGCCGGTGGCGCACGGCTGGTCGCACTTGGTGCCGTTCCAGCCGGGCTCACAAGTCAGGCAGCGGCCCTCGGCCACCGTGCAAGGCTGCTGGCCTTTGCACTGGCCGCATCTGGGGAAGGGGCGGAAGGCTAGGCGGGGCCCAGAGCCGCCTCACCCGCCCTGCCCCCGCTTCGGCGCCTCTCCCCGCCCCCCTCGCTCCCCCCAGTCTTCCCAGGTCGGGGGCCCGCGCTTACCGGCGGCGGCAGCCCAGGCCGTAGAAGCCGGCTGGGCACGGCTCCCGGCAGTACTTGCCCCGGTAGCCCGGCTCGCAGGCGCACGTGCCGTCCACAGGGTGGCAGCGGCCGCGAAAGCACTGGCAGTAGCGCTCGCAGCGCGCGCCAAACGTGCGCTCGCGACACTGGCAGCGGCCGCTTTGTTGCTCGCACGGCGACGTGTTGCAGGCGCACTGATTGTTGCAGCTGCGGCCCCACCAGCCTGCGTGGCACAGGCACGCGCCCGTCTGTGGGTCACAGCGCGACGTGGCGCTGCAGTAGCATGCGCTGGCGCACTGCGCGCCCCACCAGCCGGGCTCACAGCGACACGCGCCACTCCGCGGGTGGCACACGCCATGCTGGCACTGGCACGCATGCTCGCAGCGTGCGCCCCAGCGCCGCGCGTGACACGTACACTGGCCTGTCACGTCCTCGCACTGCCCATGCGGGTGGCAGATACACAGCTCTTTGCAGTCGGGGCCCCAGAACTGGCGCGGGCACTCTGCAGGGGCGGGCAGAGAGGGGTGTCAGGCCAGGGTGCTGGCGAGGGAGAGAGAATCCCGTCAGAGCCTTTCCCCAGTCCTGCTCTCCGCCTTTTGGGGCCCCTCCCCCATGCTGGATCCCGTCTCCGGGTCAGATCCCTCCCCATTCAACGGCCCCGCCCCACTGCCCAGCCCCCACCCGGGTCCTCTGCTCACTCGTGTCGCAGTTGGCACCAAAGTAGCCATGGCGGCAGCGGCACTCGCCCGGGCGCACGCACACTTCGTTCTCCGAGCACGTGGAGTTGCCCTCGCACACCGCTGCGGGCAAGAGGGGCCTGAGCTGCCGCGTGCCCTGCCCCCACACTGTTCCCTCCTCTCCGTGTCCCTGCCCGCTGCCCAGGTCCCCAGGGTGCCCCACTCACCGACCCCACACTCGTCGCCCTGCTGCCTCCAGCCAGCGCAGCACGCAGGCTCCTGGGAGCTGCAGGCAGAGAAAGGACTCCTGAGCCCTAGCTCCAAGCCCCAGTCCCTGCTAGGACTCCCCGGCAGCCTCCTCCCGACCCCCCCCCCCCCGGAGGTGGTTATGGAGGCCCTTGGAGGCCCTTGGAGGCACTGATGGAAGTTCAGGTGACTCCCAGCAAAGAAGACTGACTCCAGCCCTGCGCAGCAGACACTGGGAGGCAGCAGAGGGCACACCACTGAGGGATCTAACCTCCAAGAACTTCTCAGCCCCCTCTAGGAGGGGTCTTCCCTCCCCATTCCACCAAACTCCTCTGTGACACCACCCCTCCCCAACTAGGCCTGAGGAAAGAGCCCAGGTGTCTCAGAAGGGACTGGGGAGAGATCCATGAGTCTCCAGGAGCTACTTAAAGGTGGCATTGATGGTGGGGGGGACCCTGCCAGATGGGTGTCAGGATCTAGATGTGACATGACCTGGCCAGCAGGGACAGGTAGAGCCAGAGGGCACATATGGGTACCCAGTTGGCACGATGGGCAGCCTCTGATAGAGGTGTCCATTCGGTGGAGGGGCAGGGCACACCCAGGGAGTCCTTCATGACAGCAAGGAAAGCAAAACGTGAGGGGTCCAGCGCACCAGGGCAAGACTTGGGATGGAGGGAGGAGATTAGAACACCCACTTATGTGTGTGAAAAATCTTGTTTTAATTTTATTTGGTTTTACAAGGTACGTCGTGTTACGTCGTGTTATCTCTGCAGGAGGTAAATAACTTATGACTCTTGCATTTCAGGGTAGTATTTGTGCCCAAATTCTGGGCACCAAAGTCTGCAGGCCCTGTCAGAGTGGTTGGTGCCTACCACTGGAGAGTGTGTGCGGGGCCAGGGGAGCCAGTGGTTTGAGATGGAGTGTGCCCGGATTTGGGGAGCAAAGGAGCCTGAGAAGGAAGAGACAGACACTCAGGCTGCAGATTCATGGATCCCGTCAGACCTAGAACTTCGCCCAGATCCTAAAGGCACATAGCAGCCATTCGTGGTTCAAAGGAAAAGGAATGTGTTCCTTCAGAAGGGTCTGATCTGAACACCTGAATGTGGTGTTGGAAGGATGTTGGAAAGAGGCCTGAGACCCTGGTGGGTGGAACTGACTGGGAAGGGAAAGACTGCAGGTGCCCCTCAAAATGCCGCCTGCCCGGCCCCCCAGGCCCCAGCAGAGAGCATCACCACACCCTGCATGGGCCCCACCCAAACAGTTTGATTCTCCTTCAGGCCAAAGATGAGGAACCTAGGGAACAGGACCCATGAAATTCTGAACTGCAAGAGGGTGGACCCATCTTCTTTTCTACAAATCAAACAGGAAACCAGGCGCGAGAACACAAAGCAGGCTTGGCCCCCACCGTGGATTCCAGCCACCGGACTCGTGGGTGCCGATCTGAGGGTAGAGCCAGATCTGCCAGCCTATCACCCTCCCGCCCTTTCTGCCTGTTCTGAACACAGGTCTCTGCGTGGAGAGCCTCTGCTGCTGTCCCTCCTGTAGGCAGTCTTGCCAGATGGCCAGCTGGGATGATCCTAGAAGCACTGACCACTTTCTGCCCTGGCCATATGGCTCTGTGGTTGGGCGTCTGCTTTTAGGGCCCCACAAAGTTGGATTTGATTCCTGTGTGACTTTGGGCCCAGAACTTAACCTCTTTGACTTTCAGACTCCTTGTTTGTAGAATGGGGTCCAAGGGTTTGGAGGGAGGATTAAGAAAGCGAAGATGTCAAGTGTTTGGCTCCAACTAAGAGCTCAGCCCAAGGCTGTACCCTGCTCTCCAGCCCATGCTGTGCACGTTCCCTGGTCCCACCTCCCCGCCAGCATGGCTGGCACCTACGCCCCACCCAGCAGAGCAAACACCCTCTACCCTGGGCAGGACGGAACACACGTGGGTTCAACAAGAACATGAGGATGAGACTGTGGGACGGCTGCCTTTCCTTCTGGGAGGGCTGGCAGAGGGGGCCAGGCTGGGGTCGCAAGCCTACCCTCTTAAGAGCTTACAGAAGTAGATGAGGAGAAAAATGGCCTGGCCCAGGGGACAGTTCCCACACTTGAGCTCTAAGTTAGCTCTAAGTTAGCAAGACCCAGGGGAGCCAAACCACAGGCTGGGCCAGGCCCCTTAGCAAGCATGCCTTGCTTTGGGCTGTCCCCTCTAGAGATCATTGTCATTGTGGACACAACTGCCCTGATTCAAACCGTGTGACCTTGAACCTGACCATGCCAATGCAGCAAAGCAGCCTGGGAGAACTGCTCACTGTGCCAAAGTCCCCATTCTCTCTCCGATCCAGCCCAGAGGCCCCCGGCCTACCATGCCACTTGGGATCCCATACTTCCCTGTTCTCCTCCTTCACCCCTGCCCCTGGACACCCCTCCTCTGGTTTCTGTCCCCCTCCTTGGCTCTGTCGTCTCCTCTCCTCTTGCCACTCCATCAGGAAGCTCCCCAGGGCCCATCTAAATGAGGTGCTGAAAATGCTCAGAGCCCCGCAGTGGGGCCCACCTCCTCAGCCTGAATGCCTAGCCTCCCCCACCTGTAGCCTTCCGCATCTCAGGGAATGCCATCCTTCCAGGCTGGGAGCCTGAAACCCCAGAGGCCTCAGCTCTGCCGTGACGGAGACAGCACACACCTGATTCGTGGAGAAACATGCACCCTGCCTTCCAAACTGGATCTAGGATGGGGCGAACCACTTCTTGGACTACTCTGCCCCAGCCTTGTGAGAGCCACCCTCATTCCGCCTGGTTTTCTCCTGACTGACTTCCTACCTCGTTCCTCCTTTTACCTTCCTGAGCCAAGTTCATCTGCCACCTGGCAGCCAAGCCTATTCAGATCCCACCCCTCCTCTGTGCATGGGTTCCCATGGCCCTCAGAGCAGTGGGCAGGCCGGCTCTCATTCTTTGGCCTCTCCTCCACCATCCCTCTCCCAGGCTCTGCCCAGGCCCCAGGGCTCTTTTCTGGGCTTCCAGAAGCCCTTGGCACTTAGAGCCTTGCCCCCAGACACCGAAGGGCTCCACCTTCCCTCCTTCAGATTTCTGCCCACTCACCACCCCTCAGTGGGTCTCCCCAGATCACTCTAAAGGATACAGCATTCCCCAACTGAACCCCTCCTCTGCAGCACTCGGAATGTCAGATGACTTGCTGTAAGTCTCTTCCATTGTGGGGACAGCAGTATTTATCTCAGCTGATGTTATGGCTGCACCAACTACAGGCCTGGCACACACAAAGGAGGTGCATGGGATTTCACGGGCTAAGTGTATGTTCCCCTCTTCGGTTCTCCTGCCATTGGGGAAAGGAACCCCTGGAGATGGCCTGGACCCTGGGTGGGCGGTGGCCAGAGGTGGCTGTCCTTCCCATAAACCAGCTCGCCACTCCATGAGTGGGGTGCCACAGCAACAACCCCATTTGACAGAGGCAGAGACAGGCCCAGAGAGATTAAGAGACTTGTCCTGGTCCGCACGGGTGGGGAGAAGTGACACCAGGATCGGAAACCCAAAGGCGGTGTCTGGGTTGCTGAAACAGGCCGCCTCGTGGGGAGGTGCCCGGGCAACCGGACGCGGGAGCGAAGGGTTCAGGCTCCCGACAGCTCGAGCCTGTTGCCACCGGATCCCCCAGCACGGAGCCCCATCGGGGAAGGAGGGCTGAGGCGGAGAGACAGGGCCCGCAGCGATCGCGCCCTCCCCCTCTCCAGGCACGGCCCCGCCCGCCACTGCCACTGCATTCCTGGGGCCGGGGAGGCCCGGGAGGCGGCGGCGGCGTCGATGTGAAGCAGATGGCTGGCCAGGCCGTCCCCCGCCCCGGAGGCGGGGCTCGCAGTGGGGAGGGGTCTGCGCGCCTCGGGATCCGAGCTCGGAAACCCCGCGCGGCCCCTCGCAGCCCCTTGTCTGCGGCGACCGCCAAGCCCCCGGACGCGGCCTCCCAGGGCCCTGCGGCTCAGGACGCCCCGACGGGACGCAGCCTGGGGCCCTGTGGCCGCCTCTCCAGCTTCCCGCCCGCCCGGCGCCCCGCCCGCCCCTACCGCCCGGGCTTGAGCCAAGGCACCCCCACAGGCCGGCTCCTTGGCCCCGGGTGGAGATGCCCGTGACCTCGCTGTGGCCTCTGACATCCGACCAAGTCCTCGGACTCCTGCGCCCACTCCTAGCGTCCTGTCTTCCACTCTTTTCCCTCCGCACAAGGTCTTCGGCCCGCCGCTCTCCGACCCAGTCTGCCTGCCCACTGCCTGTCCCACGCTGGCTTTCCCAGCCGGCACCTCGTGGAGTCCCACGTCTGCGCGGCCCCTCCGAGCACCCAGTATCCCCACTCGGGATTTCCATATCTGTCGGACCCCAGTGCACGTCATTGTCCTCTCGAATCCTGCTTCTGGTCCACTCTGAGCGCAGGCTCCTCAGTGCCCACCTCTATCACCACCCTCTTCCCACCCGCGCCTATCTCTAAGACACAAATTCTTCTTTCCGAGTCCCGCCAGCCTCAAGATTTGCCGGCTCCCACCTCTCAGGAGCTCTACTCCATCTCCACTTGACTCTCACCCTCCCTGCCGGCTGGAACCACACTCGCGCCCGGGGCCTTTGCAAATACCCTTCCATCAGCTTGGAATGCCCTTACCCAACTTCTCCCTACGCCTTCTCAACCAGCCCAAGCGTTCCTTTTTCTAGGTCTGAACTCTCAGACACGGTATGTCACCTCGGGGTGCCCACTGCACTCCGTTCTCTCCTCGGCTGACTTCGCGTCTGGGGTATCCTCGGATGCACCGTCGTGGCCCGGCGCCCAGGCTCGGCCTGGAGACGAATCGGCGAGGGCGGCGGAAAGGACTAGAGCGTTTAGCTTAGGAAAGCCCCGGACGCCCCCTTCCCTCGGCCCCTAACGTCCCCCTCGGCCCCTTCTCCCAGCCAGGCCGGGCTCCTACCCGGGCGCGCGGCACACGTTGCGGCCGCGCGGGTTCAGCTCCTGGGGTGCCGCGGAGCCGGGCAGCAGCCAGAGCAGCAGCAGCAGCAGCGGCGGCGGCAGCAGCGGCGACGGCAGCTTCCCGGCATCCCGGCGCCGCGCCGGCCCGGCCCCCCGGGGCCCTGCGCCCTCCATGAGGCGCGGGGCAGGCGCGGGGCAGGCGCGGGGCGGGCGCGGGCGCGGGTGCGGCCGCAGCAAGAGCGGCCGGAAGCGGAGTGCGCGGCCGGGCGGGGGGCGGCAGGAGGGGCGCCGGGCCGGGCAGGAAATTCCACATCGGCTCCCTGATCCCGGGCCAGCCGCGGCCGGCCAGGCGGCAGCGCCCGCCCCGCGCGCCAGACCCCACCCTCCGGCCCCGCCACCGCCCCTCCGCGCGGCCCCCGCCCCCACGCGGCCGCTAGCAAACTTGGGGGCGAACTTGGAGTAGGCCCGCGGAGTTTTGGGAGAGGGAGGGGCCGGGGCGAGAGGGAGGGGCCGCGGCGGTCCCGCCCAAGGAATCCCCTGCCCCCGAGCCTTTCCCCTGCCTTTCCAGACACCCACCAGAGAAGTCACCCCCGCGCGCTCAATGCGCGGCCAGGCCCGGGGCGGGAAAGAGGGTGGGGGACGAGAACGCGACGCCCCAAAGCTCCCCCGGCCCGCTGTGCCTCGGAACCGGCCGGGGAAGAGCGGTCCGAAGACGCCCCAGATCAAGGCCGCAAACCGGCCTCCGCTGCCCCCCGCGAAGCCCTCGCCCTTGTAGAGCTGGGCTGTGGTGTTGGCTCCTCAGGCTCACTTGGGTGCAGTTAAAGCCTGCAGAAGACACTCGAACAGAATGCTTGAGGGGTCGCCTCGGGCTGCACCTGAGACCTCGGCAAAGGGTGTCTCCGCAGAAGGTAGAATGGCCCAGCAGTGGGCTGTTCGTGGAGGGAAATGCAGATGGGGGCAAAGACAGAGGAGGCGGGAGTACTCCAGGACTGAGAGACCCTGCAATCCTCCTCCAGTGATGAAAGGGGAGTTTGGGAGAGACATTCTACTTGAGAAGGCTGTTGGATCACCAGAGGTAAAAGTCCAGAAGGTGGAGGCTTGGAGGATCCTGCCTCAGGAAGAGTGGGGTGACAGCATAGAGCAGCGCAGGGGCAGTGGGGGCAGGGGAGCAATGTGGAGAGGAACAGGGCAAAAGGGGACCGGGAGGAAGAACTCTGGGCCTGGGGAACCGAGGAGTTGGCAGTGGTCTGGGACACAGACCCGATCCCAGAGACCATGGAGCGGCAAAAGGTGGGCAGGCTGGGGTATGGAACAAAAGGGGGAGCATCCAGATCCCAGCAAAGATGAGCTTGTCTTTTGCAGACTTGGGAGTTGGTGGGAAGACCTTGCAGGGAGAGGGCACCTGCGCTCTCTAGGAGAACAGACTGCATACAGACTCCTCAGAGGAGGGAAAGGTGGTGTCCTTCCTCAGTCACGTGGAGGTGGTCAGAGTGGAAGAGGGGCTGAAGGAGGGACTTGGAATAACGGCCACTGAAAAGCCCAAGGCTGTGGACACCACCAGACTGGCTGGGCCAGAAGCCTGTCCAGAGTAGGCTGGTGGAGGAAAGGAGAACAGGGAACTTCAGAGGTGAGGGCCCCTCCGTCAGCCCTGCTGGTGCAGGAGGGAGGTCAGCGGCAGGCAACAGCTGGGTGGACTGGAAGGGGAAGTTGATGGGTGCCTGGGTGGCTCAGTGGGTTAAAGCCTCTGCCTTCGGCTCAGAAGGGGAAGTTGAACCCCTGAGATCACAAATGCAAACACTTCTGGGGGACAAGTAAACAGGCTAGCCACTTGTGGGCAGCTCTGCCTGGGCACAGCCCCGACACGGCCCAGGCTCTCTCAGCCTAGGGGGCCCCTTTCAAAAGCCCCCCACCCTTAGACTGCCACCAAGAGGGGCCAAATGAGGTCCATGTGGCTGCCCAGCTCCTAGCTTTAGAAGCACACCCCCCAGGGCTTTGGGCACTCACCCCAGCTGGACTGAGTTCATGGACAGGCACCTCAAACTCACCTTCTTTCCCTTCCTTCAGAACGGCTTGCCACCCCAAATTGCCTCCACTGTGAAGGGCACCAGCTGGATGATGCCCCCCAGTCCTTGCCAACACCAGGAGTGTCCCAAATCTCTACCTACCCCATTGGCGTATCCCCCAGAGCAGCCCTTCTAATCACATCTGGCTGCCCCCAACGGCTCGCAGGCCTGTCCCCAGCCTGATCTCACTCAAGATCCACAGTGGTCCTCCACCTGTGTCCCATCATAGCCACCTCCCAGGTGATGGGAAGTTCAGGGGTGAATGCAGGGCCCATGTCGGTCCCAGCCACTGTCACACCCCAATCAGGAGACTGAGAAGTGCGGGTGCATGACCGACCATTCAGGCAGCTGGCTAGGTGCCAGGTGAATACCATGATGAGGAAGCTGTGGGTTCACAGGCACCCACAGATGACTTAACAACCACACATATGCCCCATGCGGGTGTGGAGCCTGGGCCGACTGGTTCCAGCCACGATGGTTTCCCCAGGGGGCCTTGAGAGGGTGAGGATTTGCAGGCAGAAAGGAAGGAGTACCCAGCTGAGTGAAGGCACGAGACGCGGCCTCTCCGAGAGGCTGCAGGCTGGAGAGCCCGGGTTGCCCAGGTCCCAGACAGGTGTTGGGAGGGGAAGCCATGAAGGCCTCCAGGCTGCCTGGACAGCGGCAGGACTCCTTTCAGGGCTCGTGTCTAGTCCACCCCATGGTCCACAGGACCTCACAGACCCTTCTTCCCTACCTTCCAGAGCAGAACTCTTACAAAGCCGTGGCCGCACCTAGAAGGCTGCGGGTGGAGGGGGATGACACCAGCAAGCCTGGGACACACTGCGGGGGGGGGGGCATCTCTGGTGCTTCTCCTTCCCAGGGACTCTGGGGTCTGTAAGAACTCCTGCCCTGGCCTCAAGGTACTGTGAGCCCCCGAGCAGGGGAGAGGACACTGAAGAATGTGGCTACTCTGTCCTGCTGGAAGTGACCCACTAGGCTCAGCACTGGGATTGCCACCCAAGCTAGAAGTGCACGATGTCACATAGGGGTTAGGGAGTGGGTGCCTATTCTTGAGGGGTACCCGAACCCTGAGAGACAGGAAGATCATACGCATGGCCCTGAGGGGCAGGCAGCAACGTCCACTGTCTTTAGGGCATCTGGGCCCTACCTCTTCCTCCCATCAAGCAGCACACACTGTCCCTCTGCTCTCCTCCATCCACGACAGAGTGCCAGCTCCCACAGGCTCTGGGGCACAGAAAGAAGACGCCGATGTCCCGGCGCTCTGCCCAGGAGACTGGGAAGTGACGGTTCCTCTGCAGGTTGCCCCCTGCCGTTGGGAGTTCGCAAGAGCAGAGGCTGTGGCTGGAGGAGGGGAGGGGGTTCAGGTGGAAGGTCAGCTGCGCAGAAGCAAGGGAGGGGCTGGAGGCCCAGCCCACTCGAGGGTGGCCCCAGAGGTTGCCATCTGCTGTGCCACCACGACCCTTGAGACCACATGCTAAGAATTCAGCTAGTGAACCTATAGGAAAGGCAGCTCCCCTTCCCACCCCTGCCACACTCAGATCCAGCAAGCAGGGAAGAGCCTATGGTGAGCGGGTCTTCCTCTCAGGCTTGGGGCTGGGCTTTACTCAGGGCCACAAGGTTGCTCACCAAGCTGGACTGAGGTTTAGAGAAGAGCACCTCACCGCAGGTGGTGTTCCAGCAGGCTGGGTGACCACATCTCAGCAGACCAGGGCTGGTTTCCATGTTTCCCAGTAACAGCCTGGCTAGCTGGGGGGTGGGGGAGGGGCGGGGGGGCGGCGGTGGTTGAGAGGGGTACTGTGCTTTTCCCTCAGATGGGGGCTTCTGTCCTGCCACTGCCACTCAGCAGCTCTGGGCCCAGAAGGCCACAGGCACCCGCAGAGGACAGCCTTGCACTGGCTGTGAACAGATGGTGAGGCTGCAGCCACAGGAACACAATTCACACCTTTTGTAAGATGATTTATTTCATTTATCAACAACATGGGGTCAGAAAAGCCCAGCTGCAGGAGATCTTTTTATTACTGAACCAGTCTTGGGCAACTCTATGTATCTCCTTTCCCTTTCCAGGCCTTGGGAGCTTGCAGTAGCTCAAGCCTCTGAATGCTAGGCAGGCGACAGGCTCACTCCACCACCTCCCTGCCCACGGAAGGGGGTACAGTGTGCCTCGGCCGCCTCACCCACAGGGCCAGTCCCCGGGTCCCTTTGGAGAAGGGTGCCCTCTCAGCCCAGCAGGGAGTAGTACCAGGCACTGGGGAGTCCAAGACAGCTGTTGACGCCATGCCTCGTCCAAGCTGAGGAGGAGCGGGCTCAGTAAACTCTCCAGAGAACCAGAGCCCTCCACAAGCATTCCCATGGTAGGGCGATCACAGCCACGGATCTGCGGAGCTCCACAAATAACTGCTGTAGACTGGCAGGAAGGATGGGTAGCAGGAGCCAGCAAGCACGCAGAGCCAGCAGGAGGGGCCGCTGGGAGGCCCCAGATGCTCTCGGAGCTCCTGCCACCTTCCCTTCGGACACCAGGTACGGGAGCCCTAGTCCTCGCTCGAGTTGTCAAACTCCTCCCAGTCAGACACGCTCATCACCTCGGAGGCAAAGTCCGGGTCGGCCTGGCTGCGGTCGGGGGTCCCACGAGGCGGCTCGAGGAGCAGGGAGCGAGGCAGAGTGAGTACGCAGGCTGCCAGGCCCGAGATGGAGTTGTCGAGCTGCGGCCCCTCCTCCCAGCAGTCCTTCTCCACATCGTAGATGTGCACGTAGCCCATGCGGCTGCCCCGGTTGTGCGAGCGGCCACCCAGCACATAGATCCTGGTGTCCAGCACAGCAATGCCAGGCTCGCCATGCCCGGCTGGGAGCGGGCAGACAGATGACCACTGCCCAGACGTGCAGCTGTAGCAGGCCACCTGCAGAGCCAAGGTCAGAGTAAAGCGGGGCACCTGCTGGGACGGGGCTGCCAGGCTGCCCTGGACCAGCCGGGCAGGGCAGCACTCTCGGCCAGGCCCTGGATTCAGACCAAGACTAAGGGACACAGCCAGGCTGTGTGCAGACCCGGCTCCTCTGGAGGAAGAATCTGGGGCCAGCACCAAAACGTCCTGTCTCCCGGCCAGGCTGACCTCTGTCCTGCCTCCAGGGCCTTCAGCCAGCCGGCGGCCCCAGATGTGTCACACCTCCCCGTGGGCACGCTGTTCTTCTCTAAGGTCTGGGGTTCTCTCCCCTCCACAACACTGAAATTGACCAAAGGCACAGACCCCAGGGGGAAGTGCAGATAAAATGTGGAAGGAGTTAACTCACTGACTAGTGATGACTACCAACATTCTCACATCTCCAAACGTCCCCCGGACAGTAAACAAATACATGGGAAAATGTTCCACCTACTCATAATCCAAGAAATGTGAAAGACAGGTTAAATTTGTCCCTGACAACTAGCAGCCACTGGGGGAAGAAAAACCACAAGACCCATTGCTGATAACTACGTAAGGAAGCCACCCATCTGTGCATTTGTCTGATAATCTAGGAAAGCTATTTGACAGTAGCTTTAAGAGCCACAAAAAATCTTATCTTTTTGGCTTAATAAGCATCTTTGCTTCTCTATCTGTGGTCAGCAGAAAAATGACCCCCCCCCAAAGAAGTCCATGCCCTAGATCTCTAAACCCTGTGTTACTTTACATGGCAGAAGGGACTCTATAGACATGCTTTGGGGTACGGACCTCAAGGTGGGAAGGTGATTCTGGACTTGCCAGGTGGGCCCATCTACTTGCACAAGTCTCTGAGAGCAGAGGGGGAAAGTCTACCAGGAGGTAAGAGAAGTCAGAAGGACAACTTGCCGTTGCTGGCTAAGGATGAAGCGGCCCCATGCCAGGAATGCAGAGGCCTCGAGAAGCCAAGAAGGGCCTTTACCCAACAGCCAGCAAAGAAACAGGGACCTTAGCGCCACACATGCAGGGAACTGAATTCTGATAACCTGAGTGAACAAGGAGTCAGATTCTCCCATAGTGCCCCAAAAAGGACAGATGCCCTGAGAACACCTGGATTTTAGCCATGTGAGACCACATCACACTTAGGACCTACAAACTGTAAGAATACACTTATGTCGTTTCAAGTTATTAAGCTGGTGGTGATTTGTCATGGAAACAATAGGAAAGCGACCCACGAGAGCCCAAGGGTTCTCACTGCTCAAGGCTGTTAAAACAGATGGCTGAGTCCCAGACCTACAGGTTCCAATTCAGTGGGTCTGGGGTGGGACTCAAGAACCTGCATTTCTGGGGCACCTGAGTGGCTCAGTGGGTTAAAGCCTCTGCCTTCGGCTCAGGTCATGATCCCAGGGTCCTGGGATCGAGCCCCGCATCGGGCTGTCCGCTCCGCGGAGAGCCTGCTTCCTCCTCTCTCTCTTTCTACCGGCCTCTCTGCCTACTTGTGATCTCTGTCTGTCAAATAAATAAATAAAATCTTTAAAAAAAAAAAAAAAAAAAGAACCTGCATTTCTAACATGTTCCCGGGGATGCAGATGCTGCTGGTCTGGGACCACACTTGGGAGAAGCAGAGCTCTCACTTAAGAAAACAATCCAAAATGCCTGAAATGCACTACAGAGCATAACTTTTGTTACTCAGACCAAACCAAATGACACACCAAAGTGACGGAATTCTGCATGACCACTGAAGTGGGCAGTGGCTATGGAAACTGAATATTAAACTGGAACTATTCAAAGGATCTGCAATGCGGTCATAACTAACATTATAGTTAATGTTTTTAATAATGAAAACAAATGAAAGTACCCTGTCTGATACTATACTGGTCCAGAATCACCTTCCCACCTTGAGGTCCGTACCCCAAAGCATGTCTATAGAGTCCCTTCTGCCATGTAGAGTAACACAGGGTTTAGAGATCTAGGGCATGGACTTCTTTGGGGGGGGTCATTTTTCTACTGATACTATACTATACTGTCGATACATGTCATTGGTCCAAACCCAGAGAATGTACACCACCCAAGAGTGAACCCTTAAACTATGGGCTTGGGGTAAAACATGTCACGGTGGGTTCATGGGTTGGAACAAATGCCCCGCTGGTGGGGGATGATGATGGTGGGGGAGACCACGTGTGT
This sequence comes from Mustela putorius furo, assembly GCF_011764305.1. Lineage (NCBI taxonomy): Eukaryota > Metazoa > Chordata > Mammalia > Carnivora > Mustelidae > Mustela > Mustela putorius. Next base: position 3,769,567 of record NW_025422010.1, on the reverse strand, counting down.
AGGGATGGGGGCACATGGCAAGTCTCTGCACCTTCTATTCAATTTTGCTGGGAACCTAGAGCCTGCTATAAAAAATAAAGACTATTTAATAAGGCAGCATATACGTTGCAATTCACCCTGCATCTGAAACAACTGGAAGGGATGGGAAAAGCATGTGCGTGGGCGGCCCAGCTCTGCTCACCTGGTGCACATCCCTCCGGTAGCCAGCATCATTATTGCTGCCCCCAATCACGTACAACTTGTCCAGGAGCGTGGCCATGCCGTGCCAGGCCCGCCGCACGGGCCCATCAGCCAGGCTGTGCCAGGTGTTGCTGTCAGGGTCATAGCAGTGCGTCTCCTTCAGGTAGTCGTCCCCCCTGCGGCCGCACGTGATGTACATCTTCCCCTCCAGCGTGGCGCCCGCATGGGCATACACCTGCCATCAAGAGAACCAGGAGTGTGTGGGAAGGGGGCAAGAGGGCCATGACAGAAGGCAGCCAGGGGCCCTCACTCAAACCCCATCCCTTGTGGTGTCCCCAACTTCCACCTCACATTCTGCTGAGAACCCTCCCTGATTTGGTCTGAGTCACCCACCCTGACTTTACTCCAATAGGGGACAAGTCCAGGGACCCAGAGGTGACTCTGAGCTTCTACAAGGGGGAGAACAGAATCTTTGTCTTTCTCTCACCCCTCAAGGAGACATCTGCATGGGGCGGGGGGTGGGGGGGTGCTCAAAGCAATCAAAGCCCAGCTGTTAGAGCCAGATACCAGAGGAGACTGCACTTCCAAGAATACCTGACCCGCCCTCAGTGGCCTCCACCCCTCCCCTACTCCCAAAGACAAGCCAGTTCTCCAGGCCTGCTGACCCCGCTTTCACAATCGTTCACAAATAATAACTAACCATATGGTGAGGAAGAAAATGAGATGTAAAATCGAACACAAAGATCAATGCCATTTTAGTGATGGTTATGTGTGAAAGAAGAAAATACACCACCCTGCTTTTGATTTTGGTCCTCAGACCTGGGTGTGCACCCTGGGGGGGGGATCCCCTCCCTGCCCAGCCACCTTGACCCTTCACCGGTTCCTACAGCATCCAGGACCTCCTCTCTCATACCCACTTGCTCAACCCACCCCCAGCAAGGCCTTCATGCTGGGCCCGTAGCCCACAAGACAGAGAATTGTGTGTTTGGGGGTCAGAGGAGCCCCATGGGGCATGGAGGCTCCAAGGTTGGTGTTTCAGAGGCAGCCACTAACCCTGAGGCTGTGTGGTGATACAGCAGAGGGCTGGAGAGGTGGACAGGGGACAGAGCGAGCAGTGGGCAGGACATAAACCAAGGCCTGGGTCTTCTCTAATCAATAGTGGGGACATGGGGAAGTCTTGGTTGTTTGGGTTTTTTTTTTTTTCATTAAGATTTTATTTACTTGACACAGAGAGAGAGAGAGTGTGCACAAGCAGAGGAAAAGGCAGGTTCCCCACTGAGCAGGGAGCCCCAAATGGGACTTAATCCCAGGACCCCGAGATCATGACCCGAGTCAAAAGCAGATGCTTAACCAACTGAACCACCCAGGCATCCCTTGGGTTTGTTTGTTTTTAATTAAATTTTTCCTTTTGAAGTAAGTGTAGATTCACACATAGTTGTAAGAAAATACAGAAGCCATGTACTTTTTACGCAGGCTCCCCAGTAACAGCCAGTACACCTCCAGCACAGGGCACAGCCAAGATGCTGACACTGACCCAGTCAGGACACAGGACACTTCCATCTCCACTAGGATCCCTCCTGTTGCCTGTTTGTAATCACACCCACATCCCCCTGCCCCAGCCCCCTCTTTAATCCCTTCCATCACCAATCTGTTTCTCCATTTCTATAATTCCATCATTTCAAGAGTGTTATATGAATGGAATCACACAGCACATAACCTTTTGAAACAGGCTTTCTGTGCTACCTCAGGTTCATCTAGACTTGCTCATATGTGTCCATAGTTCGTTTTTATTGCCGAGTAGAATTCCACGCTGCGTATCTGCTACAGTTTGCTTAGCCATTCACCTGCTGAAGGACATTGGATTTGTTTCCACTTTCTGGCTGTTTGTGAACAGAGTTTTCATTTTTCTGGGATAAATGCCCAGGATGGCAACTGCTGGGTTGCATGGTAGTGGGAAGTTAACTATTTTTTTTTTAAGATTTTATTTACTTATTTGACAGAGATCACAAGCAGGCAGAGAGGCAGGCAGAGAAAGAGGGGGAAGCAGGCTCCCTGCTGAGCAGAGAGCCCGATGCAGGACTCGATCCCAGGACACTGGGATCATGATCTGAGCCAAAGGCAGAGGCTTTAACCCACTGAGCCACCCAGGCAGCCCAGAAGTTAACTATTTAAAGACATTGTGCAATTCTTTCCCAGTGTAGCCACGCCATTTTATAGTCCCATCAGCTTTGCGGTCCCGCCAGCACCGGCTGTGCCACTAGTTTTTATTTTAGTCATTCTGACAGGTGGGCTTCTCACTGTGGGTCTCATTTGGGCTTCTCTAATGGCTAATGACATCGAACATCTTCTCATGTGCTTATTTGCCATCTGATATCCCCCCTCCAGAGTTCTGATGACAAGTCCCACTGTTTTTTTTCTTAAAGATTTTATTTATTTATTAGAGAGAGATCACAAGTAGGCAGAGAGAGAGAGAGAGAGAAGCAGGCTTCCTGCTGAGCAGAGAGCCCTATGCGGGACTTGATCGCAGGACCCTGAGATCACGACCCGAGCTGAAGGCAGCGGCTTAATCCACTGAACCACCCAGGCGCCCTGACAAGTCCCATTTATCGATTTTTCTTCTTATGACTCATGCTTTGGGGGTCAAATCTAAGTACTTGTTGCCCAGTACTAGATGCCAAATTTTTTCTTCTTTTTTTCCCCCTAAGTACTATATAGATGTACATTTTACACCTAAGCCCATAAGCCACTTTAATTTTTTATGAAGTATGAGACTTGGTCAATGTTCATCTTCTTTGCTTACAGATTCCAACTGCTCTCATATAATTTGTTGAAAAGTTATCCTTTCTCCATTCATTTGCTTTTGCACCTTTATCAAAAATCAGGTGGGCCTATCTGTGTGCGTTCTCCTTGCTGCTGCACTGATCCATGCCTAACCCTCTGCCAACACCACAGTCGTGACTACTGCAGCCATGTAGTTAAGTCTTGAAATCAGGTAGACTAATTCTTCCCACTTTATTCCTTTATATTTTTTAAATTAAAGGGGCGCCTGAGTGGCTCAGTTTTTAAGTGTCTGCCTTAGGTCATGGAGCCTTAGGCTCAGGTCATGATTCCATGATCCCAGAGTCCTGGGATCAAGCCCTGCATCAGGCTCTCTGCTCTGCGGGAAGCCTGCTTCTCCCTCTCCCCCTCCCCCTGCTTGTGTTCCCTCTCTTGCAGTCTCTCTGTCAAATAAAGATTTATTTGAGAGAGAGTGAGAGAGAGAGAGCACAAGCCAGTGTGAGTCCATGTGAGAGACCACAGTGAGGATTTCAGTTTTTATACATTCACTGAAGTTTGCTTCCCATTGGTGCTACTGCCTATGAACTTCTTCACTTTTAAGTCTGAGATATATGAGGCAAAAAGGAAATCCAGGGAACACATAACTGTATGGTGTTGTTTCTCAGTTCCTGAGACCCCTAGCTAGACTGCCTTCTCTCAACCATTCTGAAGCTTAAGGGTTTTTGTTTTTTGTTTTTTGTTTTTTTAATGTGTATGTCCAGCGTTTTGAGTTGTACTTAGCAAGAATTAGGAGGAATACATCTACTCTATCTTCCCAGAAGTGTGAGTTCTCTGGGGAGGTTTTTAAGTGAGAAGAGTTCCCTGCAGAGGTCCCACTTTTCTCCCCCGGACCACAGGAAGGCAGCACCCCACTCATAGTCTGTTGGGGGCACGTCAGCAATGCCACACTGGTGGGACTCAGCATTACATGTGTCCCTAAGAAATAGGTAAGAGAATGTGACAAACAGATGAGGGTTGTGACAGACTTTTCCCTCAGTCATTTGCTATGTCTGACTGTGGGTTCTAGGACAGCAACATGGGCTACACACCTCCCTTCTCCAGGACCCGTGGGCCCCCTCTGCTCACAAGAGAAAACCTCCCTGCTCTCTGGCAGGTTTCCCTCCCTGGATGTCGTCCCCCCCCCCCAACCCCCTCTTCTCGTCCCTGTTCCTCTGAGCTGATCACAACTGCTCCCATGGCCAGCATACCATCATGTCCAGATAAATCCTTCACATTTCTATCTCCTGGCTGACCACTCCCCTGAGCTTGACTTTTAATGTCAAACTGACATTTCCCACTGGAATATTTATCATGATCTATAGGGAACCCTTCCTTTTCTTTTTCATTCCCAAACCCATCTGTCCTCTTGGTCGGCAGCTTAGCCATCCACCCATGTGCTCAAACCTGGAGCCTGGGCGTCTTCCATGATCTCTCCCCTTTCATTCTCTAACATCTGATCCATCAGCAAGTCTGGTCAGTTTACCTCCAAACTATGCCTTGAACCTGCCCAGCTCTCTCCTTCCCCACAGCCTCTACCCTAAGACAAGCCACTGTCGCCCCCACCTGGACCGCCCAGTGGCTCAGGAGCTGCTCTTCTCCATCCTTGTCTCTTCACAATGCCTCCTCATGCCATCCATCCCTCTTTCTCAGATTGGGAATGCCCCCTCCTGACCTGGGAACTCCTTCCCTCTCCCAGCAGCTGCTTTCGTTAGACCTTCGTCTAATCAACATCTCTTCAGATGCCCCCCCCCAAAGTCTTTTCAGATTAGTCCTGCCAGAGCCCCCTCTCAGGACAATGCTGAGCTTAAGCCTCTTGATTTCCTTCACCACACTTAGCACAATTAGCAATTACTTTACTGATTTGTTTAGTGGTTAAGAGTGGTCTCTCTGGGGCACCTGGGTGGCTCAGTTATTAAGCATCTGCCTTTGGCCCAGGTCGTGATCCCGGAGTCCTGGGACCAAGCCCTGTGTCTGGCTCCCTGCTCAGCGGGGAATCTGCTTCTCCCTCTCCCTCTGCTGCTCCCCCTGTTTGTGTTCTCTCTCTTGCCGTGTCTTTTTCTGTCAGATAAATAAATAAAATCTTTAAAAAAAAAAAGAGTGGTCTCTCTATTAGGCTGTGAACACCATGGTCTGGAGGGGTACTTTTCTCATCTTTTAACACCACTGGATCCCCAGGGATTGGTATATGGTAGGTGCTTAATAAATAGTAGCTGAACAAATGAATGGTAAGAAAGAAGTAACATTGACAGGGGAGAACCCGGTTGAATGCCGAGGCTGCCCCTCTGTGGCCACATGGGAGAACTGCAGTTTCCAGACAAAGAGCCCCTGGAGCCCAACAGCCTCCGTTCCTACTCATTCCTTTAGGGAAGAGAATTCAGGGGTCCATCAGGTCTCAAGGACCCCCTGATCTTTCCCATGCAAAATCTCTTCCTTCCTCCAGAACGAGGGGAGGGAGTACCCCACTAGAGGCACTTCCTTCCCCAGGAAAGCGGAGGAGCAAGGAGCAGGCCAGCTTTCCCTGCCTTGGAGGAAACCCCCAGCCTCGGAGCCCTTGCGGGCCATGGAGAAGAGCTGGACCCATCAGGGAGACCTCAGCCCCCTGAGGTAAAAGACTACAGCCTTGGGGGGATTGGAGAGGGGACAGAGATAAGAGGAGGTATGGAAAGAGGTTCAGAAAGGTAGGAGAGGGGCGCCTGGGTGGCTCAGTGGGTTAAGCCTCTGCCTTCGGCTCAGGTCATGATCCCAGGGTCCTGGGATTGAGCCCCACATTGGGCTCTCTGCTGGGCAGGGAGCCTGCTTCCTGCCTCTCTGCCTACTTGTGATCTCTGTCTGTCAAATAAATAAATTCTTTAAAAAAAAAAAAAAGAAAGAAAGGTAGGAGATCGGGGCTCCTGGGTGGCTCAGTGGGTTAAAGCCTCTGCCTTCGGCTCAGGTCATGATCCCGGGATACTGGGATTGAGCCCTGCATCGGGCTCTCTGCTCAGCGGAGACCTCCCCCCACCCCCCTCCCCCCACCTGCCTCTCTGCCTACCTGTGATCGCTGTCTGTCAAATAAATAAACTCTTTAAAAGAAAAAAAAAAGGCAGGAGATATTGTGGCAGAGCCTGGACAACAGCCCCACATGTGTATCCTCATGCCATCCTCTGCTTCTAGAGTGCCCAGGGATACCCCTGGATACACATGATCTTTAACAACAAGCAAAGAAATGTGAAATACAACTTCTAAAGTGGTGTTTTGGGGACGCCTGGGTGGCTCAGTTGGTTAAAGTGGTGTTTTGGCCTTTTCAAAGGCCCCACCCTTCAGGAAGCCCTTGAAGTCAGAGACTCCCATGCCCTCCTCTATCACAGTGTCCCTCCTGTCTAACATCTTTGAACACACTTCAGACCAGCTCAACTATGCTGAGGGACAGATAAGGGGAAGGGACAGACAAGGGACAGACAAGATTTTCGTCGACATTTGAACTGCAGGATTAAAGTAGCTTCCTCGGGGGGTCGGGGGGCGCCTGGGTGGCTCAGTCAGTTGAACCTCCAGCTCTTGGTGTCAGCTCAGTCCTGATCTCGCAGTCATAGGATCCAGCCCCATGTCGGGCTCCACGATCAGGGAGTCTGCTTCAGACTCTCTCTCAAATAAAATCTTTATTTTTTTAAAGATTTTATTTATTTATTTGACAGAGATCACAAGTAGACAGAGAGGCAGACAGAGAGGGTGAGAGGAGGAAGCAGGCTCCCCTCTGAGCAGAGAACCTGATGCAGGGCTTGATCCCAGGACCCTGAGATCATGACCTGAGCCAAAGGCAGAGGCTTATTTACCCACTGAGCCACCCAAGAGCCCTCAAATAAAATTTTTAAGAAAAGAAAAAATAAAGCAGCCTCCTGGGATCAAGGTGGCGAGACCAAGATGGGGATGAAATACCGGGAACGGGATCTGGTGTGTACTTGGGGAGGTTCTCCCCAGGAGGCTGGCTGAACTCCAGGAGTCCCCTGCCCCAATCACAATGCAGAGTCTTTGGGGGTACCCACTCGTTCTGGTTCCCCAGGTTGGCCATCCACTTTCTCTGCACACCCTAGAAGGAAAGAGGGCAGGAAAAGGCCCCTCTGGGAGGGGTTTCCTTACCTCCCTCTTGAGCGGAGCCACGTAAGCCCAGGAGTTGGTGGCGGGATCGTAACGCTCCACAGCACTCAGATCATTATGGTAGTCGCGGCCCGCCACCGCATAGATGTACCTGCCCACCACACACACACACAGGTCGGCATGTTCCTGCTGCAGCGACTGGATCTGGAACCAGCGGTTGTGCCTTGGGTCATACCTTTTGAGGGAACACGAGGGCAGTGCATCACTGATAGGCCAGAAAGTTTGCCCAGCAGGCCCACACCTTCTGTTCCACCATGTACCCTGAACCCGCCACCCCCCAACTGCCCCAACACACCGGCACATGCCCATCTACAACCACACCAGCAGGCCACTACATGCCTGAACATGGGTGTGTCTCTAGCACAGAGCCTGGAAGGCATGGCCAGGAGCCCATCTTCTTCCTTCATCATCTTTTGCAAAAAGTCATATCCCCAAGCAGCAGCTTCATCACGAGCTCCTTTGTGCAACTACCCCTTCCCACAGCTCTGAGAGTCCTCTGCCCTTCATGGGCCTTTGAAGGCCTTCATTTGCATACTCAGCACAGGCAATCGCAGCCTTCCTGGGAGACCCACATCACCCCTCACTTCATCCTCTGGCATGCTGGACCCACACAGCAAAGGCCTCCTAGCCCTCTCCAGCTGGCTGTTCACCAGTCCGAACGGAAGCCCGTGCTCCCTCTGCTCACCCGATCCCACACTCACCAGCAAGCCCCCACTCATACCAAAATCCTTACCCAGCTTAGCAGCTGAGGCCCTTCACAGGCCAATCTACACACCTGCCTTGCCGGCACTCAGCCCTGCCCCACTCCATGCCACAGGCCTGGCACTTTGCAGGACATGCAGGCAGGTATGCTATTTGGGTGAATACAGAGGATTATAGAGCCTTAAGTGACCAGGACCCTGTGGGCCCGAGCCCCAGAGTCCACTTTCCCCACCAAACAGAGTCTGGCCCTTTTCCCCTGGTCGTCCACTCTGGTACCAGTTCTGAGTGCCTGCTTCTGCAGTCTCCTTCCTCAAGAGCTCGTGCATAATTATAGCTGCTTTCAGATAAGTGGTTTTGCTTCTCCACAGAAAGACCAACTCCAAGGGGATGAGCTGAACTTCAAGGGGCTCATTAGAGAAGGAACAGTTTTCTTTGGTTGGTGCCATATACAGTTGGTGGACAGACAGATTTCAACCTTTGCCTCAAAGCACGAGTGAGATATGCTCTGCGGCTCCTCCTGCCTGCCTGCACATTTCAGCCAGCTCCTCCCTGCCAGCCAGGAATGGCAGGAAACAGGACGCCTCAGCAGCTGGGGCGAACAGGAGAGAAAGCACATGCACACGGGTCACAGAGACCCAGGTTTGGGAGCTGGTCTGCCCCGGTCCAGCTGGGTGCGTGCAGGCATCAGTTCTCCCCACTCCAGCATTCACCCAGTTTCTGCGCCTGGTGAGGGGAGGGTGCCGCCTGCCTATGAAAGCTATCACAAGGACTCAGAAAGGACAATGCATATGAAAAGAGTCCTTGTCACACCGAAAGGGAGTTCGTAAAGGACTGGTTCAAGTCTGTATTCCTAGTCCTCATTGTAGCTAGGGGCAGATCGCGCACTGTCTGCTCGATGACTTAAACAAAAATTACCAACAGTGCAATCATTCAGTCATCGCTGGCCACCCAATGTGGATCAGGCATGGTGCTCAGTGCAGGGACCCCGAAGGGAAACTCCAGACAAGCACGCTTCTTTCAACTGTAGAGATACAGAGAGGGTGATCTACCTAGAAGTCATGATCTACTGGATCCCTGGATAGCAGGGGCTGGGAGGGCAGAGCTCTCTCATGGAGAGACCAGGAAGGGCCCGGGGCAAGCCAGTCCAAGGTCTAGCTGGAGACGGGCAGCAAGGCCATTCCAGGGGCTCAGCACTCACGGAGGCCCTGCCAAGTGACTGGGATGGGCGCTTCCCACTGCCTTTCCTGTACACGACACTCATTCATGTACATGTCTCCCCCACCCCTATTTCTGGTCAACTGCAAGTCAGCATCTTCCACCAGAGTGAGATAAGACCCACAGATGCTTCCGCTTGCTTCCTTCTGGTCTCCTGCCCTCACAGCTTCCTTGGATGCATTCATATGGATCTGTGGTTTCAGACACACACACACACAAAACATACTACACATACACACACTATACATCAATAATTCAGACGCAACCGCAGTTGTGCTCACTTCTTATCTCTCCACTGTGTCCTATATTCCACATTTCCCATTTTATTGGATTTTCTACTTCATTGGAATAAATCCTCAAGTAATGTTTTTTCTAATAAAAAGGAGCTATATAAAGATATAAACAGTTTTAGTCACTTTAAGGCAGATTTTGGATCACCCTACTGCAAACTCAGAAGTGCAAGCTAGAGTCAAAAAGAAATGCTCTGAGGTCTTTGTTAAATTGGGCAGACCATTTTTCTTCTGTGTTTCCACAACTTAAGCATCCCCATGCCTATATCCATTATAATCAAGGAAATTTTAAAAATATATTTTGAAATATGAATAGCCACAGAAATGCCTAAGGGAGAAAACAAGTTTCTATTCTAAGAAGGGTCCAACAGACCATGGGTGAGGTGGACAGTCAGCACAGGTCCCCCCATCTGAAAGCAGGGTGTTCCTTGGAAACCTTTCAAAAGCTGAAATGGCATAAAACAAAGCAAATACAATTAATTCATGTGGGGAAAAAATGAGAGTGTTTCCAGACCCAAAAAATAACCGTTCTTAGGGCCTTTCTGATACCTTAGGTCACTGCTTGCTAATGGAGGCACAAAAGAGACAAAGCACAGATGCTCACAGAGTTCAAAGTGCTGGCCACTTGATGCTGAGATGCTGACTGTAGTTTCCAGGGAAGGCATCTGGAGGTCCCACTCTCACTCAAGGGTGCATGTTGCCTCTGTACAGGCTTGCTGCAAAACCAATGCCGAACACTATCTTCGCTTTTAATCTTTTTGTAAAAGCAAAAATCCTCCTTGGAATTCTACTGGTTAGTGAAAACAGGCACTAATGTAGGTCTTTCACAAGAGCAAAGTGGAGTAACGTAGACTTTGAAAAGTAGGGGGGAGTACAATACAATTTGCTCCAAGACAGCTGACTTCTTACATGCAGGTTCTGGATACCAATGCTCTGACATAACCTGAGAAGTCTCTAGCACCCCAAGTGCAAACCCTAATTGCAAATTTTGTCTTCTTGTATTCTGAGAGTCTGTAGATCTAAGGCTCATAAACTAAGGAATGGGAGAAAGGAGAGAACCAAACTCTTAGACCATTCCAATTAAGATCCATCTGGCAGTTTTAGAAGTCTACGAGGAGACTGATGGAACTCCCACCCTGTAGAGGTGACAGACCCCAGGGTCCTGCCCACCACCCAGGGGTGCAGACATGGCACCCCAATCCCTTCAGAATGCCTCCCCTGCCAGGCAGGTCTCACCCACCCCACCTGCCACAATGACCCAAACTTGTCACTGGAGTTTGAGGCAGTGGTTATCAAACATTGCTGCCGATACTAGCATTTTCCAGAGTTTGGCTTGGGAAATTTACACCGGTCTTGAGTGAAACTGATAGCAAGTCAGTAAAAGGGCAGACCAAGGGCAGGCAGCAGCCCCCACTGTGGGAAAGCCCCACAGCCTCCCTGTGGGCACACAACCACCCCACTGTATGATAAAGACTGGTGACCACAACACCCTGGAGAGGTCTGTTTTGCAGGTCTGTGGGCTGCCCTCAGCAGGGAGGTCTGGCCTTGGCCTTCCCAATGCGGAAACAGGCCCCTAAAAAAGCAGCTTTGAGGCTTTTCAAGGGAAGGCTGACCTGGTGCTGCCACACCCACTGTGGAGGGTATTTGGTTAGGGAGAAAATGAACATATTGTTTCCTCCTTTCTGAACTCAGTCTGTCCTGTGTTTAACTGCAGTTGAGCTGCCAAGCTTTGGGCTCTTCAGTTTAAAAGAGGTGATTGCTTCCTGGAGCCCAGAAAGCAGAAGGGGCTGGAGCTCTCCCCTCAAAGTCACCTCATGCTCACTTCCAAGAGACAAGGACAGGCCAGACCCCACCCCCACCCCCAAAGAAGGAAACATGAATGTGAACTTGGTCAGTACCTAACTCATAGCCATGGAAGCAGCTAGCACTCTCTCTTTCTTACCAGCTTTCTTTCAGCTTGCAAAAGATGGAGACTTCCCACACATATCAAATCCCACACAATCAAACCAAAGTACAGTGGAGGGGCCCTGGATATCTAATGGTAGCTGAGGCTGTGGGGATCTACCCTGATTTCCTCTGTTCTGCCCCCAAAAGTGGATAGCTCAATAGAGTAACAGAGCCGGAAGCATCCTACAGCTCAATAGACTGACAGAGCCAGAAGCATCCTACAGACCAGGACAGTCCACAAAATCCCCTCTTTCGGGTTCCTGCACTCAATTCCAATGTGTGTGTTGGGGCAGGGAGCATGACATTTTCTCTACACCGTTAAGCAATCCTCTGGATGCCAACTAAGCGTCCTACAATTCAACTCAATCCCAACGCTATCTACCCGGAGGTAGCATCAGATCCCACAGTACGATGGCTCACTCCATAGGCTGGTACCACCCTTCCCCAGCGTCCCCATTTCAGACACTAGTCATAAGCCCAGCCTGTTATCTACGCTTCTGACCTACCGGCTACCAATGGGAGGTTCCAGTGACCCCCTCCAGCCCACAATGCCAATCACAAGCACCAGGTTGTACCTCTGGCCAACTGGCCATAAATCAGAGATTCTCAAAACCCCCTTCCTTGGGTTTCATTAATCTGCCAGAGCAGTTCATAGAACTCAGAGAAACATTACACTTACTAGATTACATTTATTATAAAAAGATATAAATCAGAACGGCCAGACAGAAAGAGATACAAAGAGCAAGGTCTGGGGAAAGAGTAGGGAGCTTCCACGCCCCCTCCAGGACGGTGTGTCACTCTCCCAGCACCTCCAGACTGGGTGGTCACCAACCCTGAAGCTCTCCCAACCCTCTCTTTTTGTTTTTTTATGAAGACTTTGCTACATAGGCACACTTGATTAAATCACTGCCCATTGGCAACTGATTCAACAACAGGCCATTCTCCTCTCCCCAATGTCAGAGGGCGTGACTAAAATTCCAACTTTCTAAGGGGCAGGATTGGTTCTCCTGGGGACCAGCAACCCCTCACACTCAGGGGCTTCCAGAGTCACAAAAAAAGTTCAAAGTTCTGGCCGCTCGATGCTAAAATGCGGAGTGTAGTTCCTAGGGAAGGCACTTGGAAGTGCCATTCTCACAATAACTCTCTTAACAGCAAAAGACAGAATCAGTGCTCTCCTCTTAGGATATTCCAAGGGTTTTGGATGCTATGAACCATGAACTGTGTATAAAGACCTAACATAGAAAAAACATACATAGTACATCACACCTTCTGCTCTTGGAAAACTGCCTGCTTGGAAGACCTCGGGGGACCCCGAGCCCACCAACACCACTGCCAGGGCAGGCAGGGGTAATGAAATCTCACATGAGGCTCACTGATGCCTGTTGGCTTTTTCGGTTCCCTGGGCTGAGGACTCTATACTACAAAAGAGGGAGGGAGGACAGGAAGCCACTCTCCACCAGGGGCTGTGGTTAAGAGAGCGGAGCACAGCTGACGGGCAAAGGGAACCTGGGACGAGATATGTCAAAGCTGGAGAGGGCAAGACAGAAGGAGCAGCTGCCCTGCCCAGTGCTCCTGGCAACTCAGTCCCCTCCTTCTGAGGCCGAGCCCTGTCCAGCGGGTCTAAATGCATAGTCATTCACAACCTAGCCTCTCCCCCGCAAGACAGCTGGGTGTGTGACCCACAATGAGTGGCTTTGAGAAGACAAGAGTGAAAACATGCATGCCTGGTGCCTTCTTCCTTGCCTCATCGCGGCCGAACTCTCCAAATTAACCTGGACTTTATAAGGTGGCGCATCCTAGCAAGCCACAGACTAATTTATAAGGCTAGTGCCTCAGCCCTCGCAGAACCCCCCCACAGCAGCCTCTGAGCCCACAGAGCCTGTAATTCACATATGACAGCATCACCCACAGACCATACCTCAGCCGAGCACCCTCGCCTACCTCCAGCACCGGGACTCGGCGCGGAAGCCCTGGACATTGTTGTCCCCTCCGATCAGGTACACAAAGTTGTTGAGCACCGCGATGCCCTGGTTGGACATGCGGGGGGCCAGGGAGGCGGTGAAGTGCTTCCACTCTCCCAGCAGGGGGTTCAGGTACTTGGCCTGGTCGCTGAGGACAGTGGATGGCGTGGAGTGAATGCCCCCGAAACCCACGACGCACTGGAAGTCCGAGCGCAGCTCTGTCTGAGGGCCCTGCAGGCTGGGCTGCAGGCTCTCGTTGCGGTGGTACATGAGCGCGCTGGCCACCGTGTCCCTCAGCGGGCTGGGGTCCAGCTTGTCGTGCAGCCGCTGGAGGACCTCAGCTTCCATCAGGGGAAAGCGCACTGTCTCCAGGAGCTTGGGGGGCTCGTGCAGTGAGATCTGGTCGGCCTGCACCTGCTCCAGGGTGTAATGGTAGAGCAGGGCGCCCTCATACACCTCAGTCTCGCAGGAGACCTCCAGGCGGTTGCTGCTGAGGAGGGAGTAGACCTTCTCCAGGGGAAGCTGGCGGTACTTGTCAGTCCGAGAGAAGGCCACAAAGTTTTTGAGGATGTAGGTGTCCAGCTGCTCAGTCAGACGGCTCAAGTCAAACAGCTCCGCTAGCCGGTAGACATCAAGGATGTTCTCTTCGTCTACCCAGGACATGAGGAAATCACAGCAGAAATGGATGATCTCTGGGATCTGTGAAGAGAATAAGCCCCGTTCGAGCCTGGGCTGGGAACAGTGTCTGGGTGAGGGAGACAGAGGGTAACAGCCAATGGCTACAGCTGGCCCCCCCACCGCTGCCCCCAACCTTTCCTGAAGTGGAGGCGTGGCGCTGCTGTTCTCCCCCAGCTCTAGAGGCGACTGGGGCTCACTGCAGACTGACTGGGTCTAAATCCAGGCTTGGAAGAGATCTGTGGCACGTTCTTAACTGCTCTGAGCCTCGGTTTCCTCCTCTATAAGTGGAGAGGAATAAATTGAAAATGAGACTGTACCCAGGAACTATCTGGTACAGAGCGGACCCTTTCAAATCAAAAGTAGTGAATCTCCAGAGAATCAAGAGGCAGCTCAGTGGCCACCACATCAGCCACCCCTGCTCTGGAAGGCATCTGGGAACCCAGGCTGTCTACAAGTCATTCAGCTCTCTTCTCCCCCACCCCCCACCAACAACTGTGGGCTTAGCCCAAGCTGCAGCCCCAGGGAGCCACCCCCTACCCCAGTAGCAGGGCCCTGAACCCCCCAGGAGCTAGGAACTGCCAGCAGGGCATTTCAGATGCTCACCCAGCACCCTTCCTGGGAACCCCACTAAGTTCTTGAAAGGCTAGAAGCCATCCTGCCTGGGGAGAGACCTGCATGACTCTGGCTAGCACAGGGGCCCCAGGTGGCCGAAACCTGTCCTTTTCCAGTCATGCAGAACTGGTGGGTTGAAAGGAGGGCAAGACGGAACAGTGCTGAGGTGGCAGCTGAGAAGTGAGCCACAGGCTTAGAGGCCAGCCTGTGCTGAGACAATCAGAGCATGGCCGGGTGAAGGAGATAGAGAGGAGGGCTCTGGGGAAAGCTGCCCAGGCACTGCTAAGTTGTTTAGGAAAAGAGGATTTTGAAATTGCTCTAAAAATGGGAATACTTCACTCATCATCAACAAATTAACCAGTACACATAAAGTAATTCTGCTGGTATGTGAAGCTTAACAATAAACGTGTAAAAATCTTATCTTTATATTTTTTCTCATTTCAAAAACACTCCGTGCTTTCCAGGTCATTAGCCAAGAGCTGAATGGAAACCTGTGAAGTGCCAGGCATGTGTCTGCCCCAGATGGAATGTCCCCGTAGGGCTCTGTTAGGTCCTCGAAGTCTTCACTTGACTACCCATTTTCTCTCTTGCCTGGCACTTCTGCTTTGCCTCTTCTTCCTAAAAAACTACTTCTGATCTGTCACGGGCCAGGACACTGACCAGGTTCTAGGGAGGAAGTGTGAGCAAAGAGCCCTCAGTGGGCATGAGAAGCAACTTCTGAAGAACCCAGGGGCCATGTCACCCTCTCTTTCCCATCCTCACTGTCACAACAGGGGGTGTCCTCTGCTAGGGAAGCTTACAGAGGAATCACTCCAGGTCTACCCAGTGCAGGAGCCCCATGAGAGGCCTGGAAGGAGCCCTTTCTGGGGGTTATCCTGTGGTGACAGTCTTGCTGGGATTCAGATCCAGGTCTCTGGGGACACCAGGAACAGTGTGATCCTGAGTTAGGGCCAGGGACAGTACAAGGGGAGCACGTGGTCACTGGCTACATGAACAAACATGACCATGGTGGGCCTATGGACTTGGAACTGTTATACCAAGTAGGACTTGCTTTAAACACACTGCATAGAAGCCCACTATGTTAAAAATAAAACCCCCAAAAGCTGAGCTGCTCGAGGTAAAGCAGAGGCTCTACATCCCGTGCTGCCCCCACAATGGCCTCGGAAGTGCTAACGTGCTCAGGAACACTGGCTCAAGTCCATCTACTCATTGCATATGGCAAGCCAGGGTCAAACCAGCCCAGCAAGCAGAGGCCAAGTGCCCCCCACCCCCGATCTGAGAGAGACGGCGCAGGGAACTGCTGGGGCCCTGCCGCAGTGTGAGGGCTCCAGACACCCCTGAACAGCTTGGCTTTCCCAACTTGAGTTTTTGCTGATGGCCCCAAACATGTTCTGACCTGAAAAAAGGTCAGGATAATGAATTCAGCATAGCATTTCACTTTCACTTTCAACAAATGTAAGATGAGACGTCTCTTCAGCCAGATGAGACATCTGACAACGGCTCCTGAAAGCAAAGGCACGTGCAGGCCCAGCCCTTGCGTGACTGCACCAACGCCACCGAGGTCATACAGCCTTCCAAAACGTAAGTCACGCTGTCAAAGCCTCAGAAAACTTTCTGAGTTCTGTAGGAAAACAAGTATTCAAAATTCAATGACAAAAATGAAAAGTAGTTTCAAAGAGACTGGCAAGCCAAGTGGGGTGGATGAGCAGAAAAGGCCTGGGCAACTGTGGGGGCAGCTCGGCTTCATCTGACACCAGGACACACGGGACATCACACACCTGCCTCAGGGTTGGCCTACATGTTTACAGGCAGAAGGAAAGGAACCAGCAGAAGGGCAGAGGGAAAAGGAGCCTGGGCCTGGAGGTGTTTGGAGCAGCTATGGTTTGGTGCCTAGGGCTGGCTGAGCTGTGTACCACCCTCGAGGCTCTGCCCTACCTGCAGTCTCCTTTGCTGCCTGATACCCTCACCTGCTGATCCCCCTCACGCCACTGTCCGGCAGACACCTGGGGATACACCTGGGTCTGCTTTGCTGGAGCGAGGGCAGCCTCACCTGCAGCTGGCAGGCGGCGACCAGCGTCTCCTGGACATTGCTCAGGCTGAGCTCCAGCTCAGAGGTATAAATGAAATGCAGGATTTGGCACATGGCATTGTAGGACACGCCGTGGATCAGCACCTCTTCCTGCTCCATCTCCTTCAATCCCCCAGCAAACATCCCTCTGCAAAGTAAAAACATGAAAAAGTGCTGTCATATCAATCTGTATCAATCATAGCAGCATCTGGGTGGCTCAGTCTGTGTCCATCTCTTGATCTCAGCTCAGGTCTCATCTCAGGGTCATGAGTTCAAGCCCCATAATGAGCAAATCAGTATCAATTAGGTTACCAGCCCAGCCTGCAGAGAGCAAGGGGGAGCAGGAGGCAGACTGACCCAGCAGTGATGTGCAACAGAACAGTGGTTTGCTCTGAGCACTGAGTCTTACCACGGAAGGTGCCCACCAGCTCCTGATCAAGTTTGGACAGCCATACTAGAAATCACTGTCCGCATTTCACGTGCTGCAGGGTGTGGCACCTGAGATTCCTGGAGCCAGGGACAGCATCTGGCTTGCTTTCTGCTGCATCCACAATACACTTCCTGGATTACACGCTGCAGCCCAGAACACGTCATGAATGAATGGATGAATGAATAAATGGGAAACAAGTCATAAAAGTCAATCCATTCAAAATATACTGAGCACCTAACTAAATGCCAGTACCATTTAGAGTCAAAGGATTAACTGTCAAGTAAAGTGGTTAAGACTCCCACTTACAAGGAATTTGATGCTAGGGAGGACAGCAAGTAAAAAACAAGGGATTTCTGAGTGCGGAAATGCTAGGAAGAAGCACAAGAGGGTGTATGATCTAGGAGCACCTGGCTGGGAGAGGGGGAACAGGGAGAGAGTGAGGAGGAGCAGGGATAGGCTGAGACAGGGCTGGATGGCACCTCACCAGCCAGTGGATGGCATTCCAGGCGGAGAAGACAGGAGCTCAAGTCCTGGGGCAGGGATGAGCTCAGTACACAGGCAGCCAGGCCAGCGCAAGGAGGAAGTGAGCAGGTGAGTCAGGGCCAGATCCTGCTTCCCCCAAGTCAAGACTGAGTCAGGATTGAAATCCAAGCATAATGAAGCTCTGTCGGCGAATTTTACCTAGGACGGTGGTGTGAGCAGACTTTTCAGGCAAAAGGGTTCCTGCAGGCCTGGGGAGGGCCCGGTGGCAGGGAGAACATGTTGAAGGACTGAATCTAGAAGAGCACTGGAGGAACCAGGGCCCTTTGGCTGGGTTAGCTGGGCTGACAGGGACTTGGGAGGAAAGGGGTCAGAGTGAGGTCGGAGTCACCATCAGTGAGATGCCTCTGAGGCATCCTGGGGAGCCAGTTAATAAGCTGTTCAGGGCAAAAGAGCGGGGTGATCAGGGGAGGCAGCAGGGCTGAACATGACAGCCACACAGAGAGGGAAGAGTAGTTATTTTTACATTTTGTTTATTTTTCAACTAGGTAACGTATATAGCAGTACAAGACTTAAAATACAGAGCAGGGTGAAAGTTTTCCTCTTGCCCTCCTCCTCTGCTCTGCTCTAGGCCATCAGTTGCCCTTCCCAGGGCAGCACCGCACCCAAAGGCAGTCCATGTACTCTATACTCTACGTTACATTATAATTTAACAATGCATCTTGGAAATGGCTCCTTAATGGTATACACAGCACCGCTCTTCTTTATGTAAAGGGCTACCATGGTTGATTTAACCTACAGCGCAATATACCCAGGTTACTTTTTTTTTTCCTTAGAGAGAGAGAGGGAGAAGCCTAAGCAGGCTCCATACTCAGCACAGAGCCTGATGTGCGCCTCAATCTCATGACCCCGAGATTCAGCTGAGATCTAAATGAGCCGGCCAGGCACCCTTTAAAGTGCCATTTCTATATTCTCTCTCCCTCTTTTTTTAAAGATTTTGTTTATTGGGACGCCTGGGTGGCTCAGTTGGTTAAGCAGCTGCCTTCGGCTCAGGTCATGATCCCAGTGTCCTGGGATCGAGTCCCATATTGGGCTCCTTGCTCAGCAGGGAGCCTGCTTCTCCCTCTGCCTCTGCTGCCACTCTGCCTGCCTGTGCTCGCTCTCTCTCTCTCTCTCTCTCTCGCTGACAAATAAATAAAGACATATAATCTCTAAAAAAACAAAAAATCTTAAAAAAAAAAAGACTTTGTTTATTTATTTGATAGACAGAGATCACAAGTAGGCATAGAGTAGAGGCAGGCAGAGAGAAAGGGGGAAGCAGACTCCCCACGGAGCAGAGAGCCCAACGTGGGGCTAGATCCCAGGACCCTGAGATCAGGACCTGAGCCGAAGGCAGAGCCTTAAACCACTGAGCCACCCAGGCACCCATCTATATTCTTTTTTCAACAGTCCAGGTTCTTTGTCCAATTTCTATTAGTCTCTATCTTGTCAATTTGACGAAATCTGCCCATTTTCGAATGAGTAGAACTTTTTTTTCTACCTCAGATCTTTTGATTTTATGATGCATTTTGCCATGCACCAAGTCTGACCTCAATGAGATCAAAGTCTTACATGTGAGGTGCACTGGTGGGGAAGTCGGTGCCATGTCTGCCCTGGCCCCCAAGACTGGCCCCCTGGGACTGTATCCAAAAAAGGTTCGTGATTTAAAAAAAAAAAAAAAAAAAGTTAGTGATGACATCACCAAGGCAACCAGTAATGGGAAGGGTTTAAGGATTACAGTGAAACTGATCCTTTAGAGCAGACAGGCCGCAGACTACCTGGTTAAGCACCCAAGTCTTGATCTCAAGAGTTGTCAGTTTGAGCCCAGGTTGGGGTTGGAACCTACTTAAAATTTAAAACAAACATAGAACAGACAGGCCTAGATTGAAATGGTACCTTTTGCCTCTGCCCTGATTATCAAAACCCTCAAGGAACCTCCCAAGAGAAAGAAAGAAAGAAGCAGAAGCACATAAAGCACAGTGGAACTGTCACTTTTGATGAGGGTATCAACACGTTAGCCAGAGAACTCACTCTCTGGAACCATTAAAGTGATCCTGCTGTGGCTTGCAATGCTGATGGCTGCTACCCTCATGACATCATAGGTGACGTCAACAGTGCTGTATGTAGTGGAATGCCCAGCTACTTAAGAACTACAAAGGAAAATATTTCAATAAAGGATCATTTGGCAACAACAACAAACTGTTCCACCTGAAGTTTATTTTGGTACAACACGACAGCCAAGGGGCAACACTGTTTCTTGAGAGGGCCACCCCATCATCTCCTTCCCCAAGTTGGGATGCCCTCTTTGCCACACACCAAGTTTCTGGCAGGCCTTTGTCTGTGTTCAAAGTCACTACTTCCCCAGTAATGTTCCCACATCTCTGCGGCCACCAGAAGCAGTCTGGATTACTGCAGCTCCATAACATGAGTGACCGTAGGGTAGGGCGAGTCTCCTTTTATTAGCTTCTCAGTAACTTCCTGGCCATTGCTTGCTTTTGAAAATCTGGACTTTAGAATCAGTTTGTGCAATCCTCCCATCCCCCCCATAAAGTCTCTTGGTATTTTTAAGAGGAATGCATTACACATACAGACTGATGCAGAGAGAGCTAGCATCTCTGTGATGGACACGATGGGTTCTTCTATCTCACAAGCCAGCCTCTGTGTCTCTGTGGAGATCTTGGAGGTCACCTGCTCACAGAGCTGGCCCTGGCATGTCACATTTATTCCTACACATTTTATTCCACATGCACCCCCTCAGGGTGCTCTCCTGTGCTCTGTGGTACACTGACTCTCTGGAGTGTCCTTGCAATATGTGGACCTTGTCTGGATCCTGAATGAAGAGGGTAAGAAGGAAGGAGACAAAATATATTTTGGGGACAATTAAGGAAATGTGAATATGGACTCAGTATCAGATAAAATTATGGAATGACTATAAATGTTCTGAGATTTACAATATTCTTACAGATAAAGTAGAGAAAGCTCTTATTCTTGGAAGTGCAATGAAGTATTTCCAGATAAACTGTTATATCCCCAACTTAACCTGAAGCAAATATGCAAAATGCTAACTGATGAATCTAGGTGAAGGGCACAAGCTATTCACTGTCACTGTACGGATCTTTCAGCTCTTCTATAGGGCTGCCTTTTTTTTTTTTTTTTTTTTTTACGATTTTATTTATTTATTTGACAGAGAGAGAGAGATAGAAAGAGCAAGAGCAAAAGGGCAGGGAAAGGAAGAAGCATGCTCACCACTGGCCCTCTCAAGAAACAGAGTTGCCCCTTGGCTCACCACTCCCCGCTGAGCAGAGAGCCTGATGCAGGACTCAATCCTAGGACCCTGAGATCATGACCCGAACCAAAGGCAGACGCTCAACCAACTGAGCCACCCAGGCGTCCCTGACAGCTTTCAAAATAAGAGTTAGGGAGGGAAAAAAATGTTGAAAGAATAATAAAATATATATCCACCCCTTTTGTTTTTGCTGTTTTAACCAAAAATGGATGCCTGGTGCCTGAGTGGCGCAATTAAGCAACAAACTCCCCTTTTTTTTTTTAAACGATTTTATTCATTTATT
Source organism: Mustela putorius furo (assembly GCF_011764305.1). NCBI lineage: Eukaryota > Metazoa > Chordata > Mammalia > Carnivora > Mustelidae > Mustela > Mustela putorius. The sequence continues at coordinate 3,748,448 of NW_025422010.1, read as the reverse complement.
TGACAGAGCACAGCAGGGAGAGCAGCAGGCAGAGGGAGAGAAGCAGGTTAGCAGAGCAGAGAGCCCAATGTGGAGATCAAACCCAGGAATCTGGGATCATGACCTGAGCCAAAGGCAGACGCTTAATGACTGAGCCACCCAGGAACCCCAAGCACCCCAAGAGCTGAAACTCTTTGTTTCAGCTCAGGTTGTGATCTCAGGGTCCTGAGATCTAGCCCCATGTAAGGCTCTGGGCTCAGCATGGAGTCTGCTTGAGATTCTCCCTCCCTCTCTCCCCCCATCCCCATGCACCTGCACACTCTCTCTAAAATACATAAATCTTTAAAAAAAAAGGGGGGGGGTGGTGGCGCCTGGGTGGCTCAGTGGGTTAAGCCTCTGCCTTCTGCTCAGGTCATGGTCTCAAGGTCCTGGGATGGAGCCCCACATCGGGTTCTCTGCTCAGCAGGGAGCCTGCTTCCCCCTCTATCTCTGCCTGCCTCTCTGCCTACTTGTGATCTCTCTCTCTCTGTCAAATAAATAAAATCTTTTAAAATTAATAAAAAATTAAATTAAATTAAATTTTTAAAAAAAGAAGAAGTAGTCCATACCTCATAACCATTAGGATGGCGACTACCAAAAAAACCCTGAAAATGATACGTGTTGCTGAGACTACAAAGATAATGGAACCCTTGTGCACTGCTGGTGGGAATGTAAAATGGTGACAGCTACTGTGGTAAACAGCACAGAGACCCCTTCCGCACCAGCATGAATACACTTCACTACTCAGCTGTACACTAAAAAACAGATATAAGATGCTAAATCTTATCATGTGTTTAAGATCACAGCAGGGCACCAACAAAGTAGGTGGAGGGCATGAAAAGCACAAAACACTCTGCAAGGAGGGCTGCCTCTGCTGCTAGGAAACCGCAACTCAACTCCAGTGAGTACCCTAATGGGGGCCAAGTATGTTTCAGAATTCAAAAGGTTTCAACTGGAGAGACACAGCACCCATGCCACATAGGATGTCACACCCCTGCAGGGTCTGGGTCTGTATCTCCCATCCAAACTCATTAGTATTTCCAAAGCAAAATGTAAAAGACATATACTAAGTAGATTAAAAATAAAATGAGTCTCATATCAGTTTAGGGCAGGCTTTGTTGTTTAACAGATTGGTACCAAAATTTAAAAAACAAAAACAAAAACTGGTGAAAATATGGCAATGTGGCTGAACCCAGAGTTCCCCATCCCCCCACAAAAGTAAGGACTGGACAGCTACCAACTAACAAAAACAGCTCTAGGGGACCCCCTGAATACACTTACAAAGTTTTAGCAACATAGTGGAACAAAAAAACAAAACAAAACAACTTTCAAATTTCAGAGCTTTGGGGGTTTCAGAATTCTGGACTAGTGTTTACAAAGAGAAACAGTATAGGGATGAAGAGTAACTTTGAAAGAGTTACCATGGTGAGGGAGTAAGTGGGGAGGTGACATGGGAGGGCAAGGGGAAAGAGGTGCTTTCAACTTTTCTTCACCAATTCAAAAAGTATACTTCAAAAAGTATTTTAGGGACGCCTGGGTGGCTCAGTTGGTTAAGCAGCTGCCTTCAGCTCAGGTCATGATCCCAGCGTCCTGGGATCGAGTCCCACATCGGGCTCCTTGCTCGGCAGGGAGCCTGCTTCTCCCTCTGCCTGCCATTCTGTCTGCCTGTGCTTGCTCTCTCCCCCTCTCTATCTCTGATAAATAAATAAAATCTTAAAAAAAAAAAAGTATTTTAGGGACGCCTGGGTGGCTCAGTCAGTTAAGGGTCTGCCTTCAGCTCAGGTCATGATCCCAGGGTCCTGTCATCGAGCCCCTCATCAGGCTCCTTGCCTCTCCCCCTGCTTGTGCTATCTGTCATATAAATAAAATCTTTAAAAAAAATTTTTTTTGGAGACCCTTTCTCTTTCTCTGCTCTGAAAGCTTAAATGACATTAGAGTCTGTTCATAAAAGGATATGACTCCAGGACATGTCTAGGCTTCATGTTTTTGTGGAGAATATAACTCTTTTTCAGGGGTGAAGTTCTATCAATATATATTTTCTACAAAATATCAATTTTATCCAAATTTTCAAAATCAAAGTATCAATTATAGTTGACTACCTTATAATTCACAGTATGGAAACGAAGGAGAGGTCTATGACCCAGAGAGACCACATATAGGACAGAACACTTATGCCCCCTGACACACAGAGGCAGGGAGCACAGGAACCAGCACAGCAGAAGTAGATAGGGCAAAGCACGAGAGGGTCATGAGAGCCAGAAGATTAGCACAGTGGATAGTTATTACTACATGTGAAAAAAGCAAGACCCAGGGCGCTGGATGGCTCAGTGGGTTAAAGCCTCTGCCTTTGGCTCAGGTCATGATCCCAAGGTCCTGGGATGGAGCCCCACATCGGGTTCTCTGCTCAGCGGAGAGCCTACATCCCCCCCCCTCTCTGCCTACTTGTAATCTGTCAAATAAATAAATAAAATCTTTTTTAAAAAACAAAAAAACCAAAAAACCTAAGATGCACAGTTTAGTCAATCCCTAAGCCTAGCACAGAGTACACACCAAAGGAGGATTCCTGCAGGGGGTACCTCCCAAGACAAGGGCGATCCAGGGCTATGCAGCTCTCCATCCCCAACAGGTCAGCAGCCTCCTGCAGGGAGGAGCCAACCCTGAGAGCCAGAGGCTGGGAGAGGGTGCAGGACAACTACAGAAAGCTTCCCGGAGGAAGAAGTACCTCAGCTGGGCCCAGAAGACAACACTGTGGCACAGGAAAGGCAGAGAGCATTGCAGAGTAACAGCAAAAGTAGAAGCAAGAAAGCCTGGCCATGTCTGCCCTTGGTCACCACAGGTCGTGCTCTCTATACCTCCTTCTGGAGAACAGGAGGTACTTTTACCATGAAAAAATATTTCACTTGAGAGGCAACTGGGTGGCTCAGTTGGTTAGGCAGCTGCCTTTGGCTCAGGTCATGATTCTAGAGTCCAGGGATCGAGTCCTGCATGAGGCTCTCTGCTGAGCAGAGAGCCTGCTTCTCTCTCTCCCTCTGCCTGTCACTCTGCTTACTTGTGCTCTCTGTCAAATAAATAAATAAAATCTTGTTAAAAAAAAAAACTTCACGGGGCACCTGGGGGGCTCAGCTGGTTAAAGCCTCTGCCTTTGGCTCGGGTCATGATCCCAGGGTTCTGGGATTGAGCCCCACATCAGGCTCTCTGCTCAGCAGGGAGCCTGCTTCCCCCTCTCTGCCTACTTGTGATCTCTGTCAAATAAATAAATAAAATCTTTAAAAAAAAATACTTGATAGTTCCTAAAATCAAAAAATGAGAACTTGGGGGTCTGACTGGCTCAGTAGAGTGTGCGACTCCTGATCTCAGGGTTATGAATTCAAGCCTCACAATGGGAACAGAGATTATTTTTAACACAAACAAACAAAAAACAGAGGCACCTGGGTGGCTTTAGGTTAATCACCTGACTCTTGCTTTTGGCTCAGGTCATGATCTTGCAGTTGTGGGATCGAGCCCCACATCAGGCTCTACATTGAGCACAGAGTCTGCTTCAGATTCTCTCTCTCTCCTTCCCCCTTTGCCTCTCCCCTCCCAGTCTCACTCCCCACTCCCTCTAGCTCTCAAATAAAATCTTTAAAACAAAAACATACAAGCAAGGGACGCCTGGGTGGCTCAGTTGGTTGGATGACTGCCTTCGGCCCAGGTCATGATCCCAGAGTCCGGGGATCGAGTCCCACATCGGGCTCCCAGCTCCATGGGGAGTCTGCTTCTCCCTCTGACCTTCTCCTCGCTCATGCTCTCTCTCACTGTCTCTCTCTCAAACAAATAAATAAAAATCTTTAAAAAAAAAATAAAAATAAAAAAAATAAAAACATACAAGCAAAACAAAACAAAAAACTCCTAAGGACTATAACCAATACTTGAAGTTGAAACAATGAAACAATAGGCTGGAATGGGAATCAGGTGGCCTCCGCTGGGGCTCATTCCTGAGCCTCCTTTCACCAGGGTACAATGAGGGCAGTGGCACTAATTCTTCTCAATGTGCCAATGGCTGGGATGGGGTCATGAAGAAGGCCACAGAAACTCCAAGGGACCAAGAATCCATGGCTGGGCGGGGGCAAGGAGTGGGGGAAGAGGAAGGTCAGAGGCTTAGGCCCTCAATATGAAAAGGTGTGGGACACCTGGGTGGCTCAGTCGGTTGAACATCTGACTTCTGCTAGGGTCATGATCTCAGGGTCCTGGGATTGGGCCAAGCGGGGTTCTGCACTCAGCGGGGAGTCTGCTTCTCCTTCTGCCCTCACCCCCCAGCTCATGCGTGAGCATGCTCACTCTCTCTCAAATAAATTCATAGATATAATCTTAACAACAACAACAACAAAGATGAGAAGGTGTGGGTGAGAAGGTAGATGGCCAGGGAAGGGGCACAAAAGGCACAACTTCATATACCATATGGTTGTGTGGACAATGTATACACACAACTTGACCACTTGTCCTAGGCCTCAGCACCCACAGGACCAGAAGCCTGATGACCAGGGTTCATGTGGGCTTTTAGTTAGCATTGTAAGAACACCACTGGGGGGTGGGGGGAATGAAAGACTAAGGCATAAAGTGCCAGTATCTTTAAAAAGGTGTGTATGTGTCTTTGTGTGTAAAGAGAAAGCAAATATGGTAAAATGTTAACAACTGGTATTCAGGTGTTCGTAATATTATTCCTCCAACTTTCCACAGATCTGAAATTTCTCAAAATGAAATGTTGGGGAAACCAGAGTAAATAGAAACAAAATCTATTTTATACCAAGATACAGAAAATTCATTTTATAAAATGCAACAGGACAAGTCAAGTCAAGCATGTTGTCTCTTAAAAAAACAGGAAAAAAGGGGGCGCCTGGGTGGCGCAGTGGGTTAAAGCCTCTGCCTTAGGCTCGGGTCATGGTCTCAGGGTCCCGGGATCGAGCCCCACATCAGGCTCTCCGCTCAGCAGGGAGCCTGCTCCCTCTTTCTCTCTGCCTGCCTCTCTGCCTATTTGTGATCTCTGTCTGTCAAATAAATAAATAAATCTTTAAAAAAAAAAATAGGAAAAAAGAGGGGAGCCTAGCTGGCTGGGAAGAGCATACCACTGTTGATCTCAGGGTTGTGATTTCCAGCCCCACCCATGCTGGCTAGAGACTACTTAAAAGTAAACAAACTTAAAAAAAAAGGAAAAGAGAGAACAGGTCCCAGGAGAGCTGAAAGAAAACCAGATTCGAGGGCACCTCGGTGGCTCAGTCAGTTAAGCACCTGCCTTGGGTTCAGGTCATAATCCCAGCGTCCTAGGATCCAGCCCAGATCCAGGCTCCCTGCTCAGCGGGGAGTCTACTCCTGCCTCTCCCTTTGTCTCTCTCTTGGCTTGTGCTCTGCTCTCTCGTTCACTCTCTCTCTCTCAAATAAATAAAATCTTTAAAAAAAGTAAAAAGAAAAACAGATTCAAAGACCCCTCTGTCCCACTCAGTGTTGGTGAGTCACTACGACAAGCAGTGGGAGGAGCTCGGGCAGAGCAAGGGACTTGGCAGCTTCTGACTGGTTCTTCCCACCTGGTCACTGCGGGTGCCAACACAAACTCCTAGTGAAGCCAGGATTGCCTGTGTTACTTTACTTGTGAGAACATGTGCATGTAACTCACCTGAAGTAATCACAGGATGCAGCCAGGAGGATTCGATGGGCCTCAATGTGTCTCCCTTCCACCACCAGGACAACATCAAAGAGGATGCCACTGTCCCGGAGAGCCAGCAGCCCCCGGAGCAAGGCCTGGGAGTGCTGTGCACTCCGGTAGGTGTTGTTGACACAATGCGGGTGTGAGGGCTGCACAGGCAACTTGCACAGCTGAGTGAACTCCTGCTCTTCTGCCATCCTGACCACCACACCAGACCTCACCGCTGCGGCTGTCAGCTGGCAAGACAGAGGGGACAGGGAATAAGCCAGGGAAGCAACACCACACAGTGCACAGGCTGGCCTAGTGGCACCTGCTGCTGATGGCACTTCTGTTCCCTCCACCAGCTCACCAGTGCTTCCCCTGTGGTCTTAAACCCACGAACTCCCTCTCCCCACCCACTTCTCCAAACTTGGAGCCTCCTTCCTGAAGTCCTGTGTCCCTTCAAGATTCTGAGGGGTTCCAGAGACAGACTGACTTCAGTGGGGGCCCCAGCCCTACCATGGACTCACCACATGACCAACCTGAGTCTCAGGTTCCTCAAATGGTAAAAGGGAAATAAAAGCACCCCACCTGTTGGGGAAATCTAAAATTGGTGAACAATGAATATAAAGCAGCAGCACAGACCAGGTTCTCAAGAGCTCTTCCTCTCTCCCATTGAAAAAGGATAAAACCGGGGCACCTGGATGACTCAGTCTGTAGAGCATGCGGCTCTTAATCTCTGGGTTGTGAGTTCGAGCCCCAAACTGGAAGCAGAGTTTATGTTTAAAAAAGGGAGAGAAAAGGGCACCTGGGTGGTTCAGTCGGTTAATCATCTGCCTTCGGCTCAGGTCATGATCCCAGCATCCACAGATTGAGTCCCGCATTGGGCTCCCTGCTTGGTGGGCAGTCTGCGTCTCCCTCTACCCTCCCCACTGCTCGTGATCTCTCTCTCTCAAATAAACAAATAAAATCTTAAAAAAAAAAAAAAAAGAGGGGTGCCTGGGGAGCTCAGTCGATTAAGCATCTGTCTTCAGCTCAGGTCATGATCCCAGGACTCCCTGCTTAGTGGGGAGCTCTGCCACTCCCCCTGCTTGTGCACTCTCTCTCTCTCTGTCAAATAAATAACATAAATAAAATCTTAAAAAAATAAAATAAAAAATAAAAGAGAGAGGGAGAACAAAACTGGGTTCCCTCACATAGGAATGGATGCATAAAAATGACAACAGACCTGAGTGCTGGCCAGGAAACCCAGGGGAGGGTCCAGGACCTGTCTTCTTTTACCAAGATTCTGAGAGTCAAGCACAGTAATTTCAACTAGAGCTGGTGCATTCAAGATCATATGCAGCATGTTTTTGGTTCAGGGTTACTTTGTAATAATTGAGTATGTTCAAAACATGCACAATGAATTGAGTCCAAGCCTCAGAAACCCAATCAGTAAAATAAACCTACCTCAAACACACTTTGGCAGTGCATTCTAACTCAGAGGGCAGCCAGTCCTGCATTGCACTCTGGGGCTAAGCTAAGCACTCTAGCCGCAGCACTGCCATCCAGCTAGCAAGCGGGAGCCCAGGAGTTACCTGCCACACTGTCTGTCAACATTTGCCTTCACCACTTAGGCCATGCCACTATGCCCTGCCCCAAATTAGTTTCTTCTCCAATTCCCTGTACTCTATCTTTAAGAGAAAAAAATGAAGGGGCACCTGGTTAAGGCAGTCAGTAGAGCACAGGAGTCTTTATCTCAAGGTTGTGGGTTCAAGCCCCATGTTAGGCGCAGCGCCTACTTAAAATTAAAAAAGAAAAAAGAGAAGAGGGAGGGGAGAGAAAGAAAAATAGATTCTACTATATAACTTGCCAAACTGGGGCGCCTGGGTGGCTCAGCTGGTTAAGCATCTGACTCTTGATCTCAGCTCAGGTCTTGATCTCAGGGTCGAGAGTTTAAGCCCCGCACTGGGCTCCACGCTGGGCACAGAGTCTACTTAAACAAATGAAAAACAAAACAAAACAAAACAAAAAACCTGGCCAAAAAGAAGAGGGCTCTGTCCTCACTACTACAGCTTAGGAGCACACCTGATTGCTTTGGACTCTGCCGCTTCCCATCCAACATGCTCCATTCCTCAGTGTACCTCCTGGATTTGGGACCTTCACCCACCATAACCACTGCTTCTTCCGCACCCTGAACTGCCTCACACACAGACAGCAAGGGCCAAGGGGTAGTCCCCATTAACCATCTCTCTTGACTCAAAACTCTGCCCCATGGCAATGCTCTCTTTTCTGATCCCTTTGGGCAACACACTCTGCCTCAGCCCACCCCTCTTTCCCAAGAATCTACCCTATATTCCCAAATGCACCTCCAGCTCGATGCCTAATCCAGCCAGCACCCCTCCCCACTGGTCTAGCTTTCTTACTCCGTACAGCCATGATTTCCACATCAGAAATCTCATGGTTTCAAAGATCTCTTTTCCTTTTTATACCTGTGTCTATCAGACCCCCTCGTTCTGATTCCATCTCTCCTATCTCAGATGCCCATCCACGTATTCTTCCGCAGCCACCACTCTGGGTCAGACCACAGCACACTCCCAACTGGTTTCCTTCCTCCTGCTCCATCCTCCCCAGCTCAGCTGCTCAGGTTGCAGGGGGTCCCCAAATGCCCAGTATGTATACCACCTGGCTTAAGAGCTGGCTCCTTACTGCCTTCTGCTTAGGTCTCCCCCACGATCTGGCTCAAAATGATCCTTTCCCTTGTACCTTGTCACTGGCCCTTAGACCAAAAGGGACACCGTTGGGTCATCCTCTGAACACCATCAGACTCCCTCTTAGACCAGACTCTTTACAATACCATATTGGTCAAGGTCTAGTTCGATCACTTCTCCCTCTGTCACTGTATCAAGAACACAACAGGCATGCTCCATCACCGAAGCTGGTCTCTCTACCCACCAGCTAGAGCTTTATCTCACCCACATTGCAAAACTCCATGGCTGTTTGTACCACTTGTAACCACGTGACTGTGAGCACATAACTCATTATCTCCAAGTCTAAGCTTCCTCCTCATTACCACCACCACCAGGAAGTCAAGAGAGCCTCCTTCTCTAAGGGTGGCAGTGGGGACTGACTGCTCCAACAGACATCAATGCTTGGTGGGTCCCCATCCCACATCAGCGCTTCTGCCCCTTTGGGAAGGGATCCATGGCAGCTACACTTACTATAGAGTACAGAATGCATTAGGAGAAGGCTGCCCCCTTGGGCAAACAAACCACATTTACCAAGCACAATTTAAGGAACTAATTAAGCTAGGTGCTAAGGATGGTGTGAAGAAAACGAAGCAATTCCCTGCTCTGACAAAGCATAGCTCAGAGTGCAACACATTCAAGACCATGCATCTGAGCCTCCTTCATAAAACAAGCATTGGCCACGACCAAAATGTCCATCCTCAAAGGAATGTATGCCGCAACACAGTGAGCCAACAGAATCCTAGACAACAGCTAAAAATGGGCAACCTAGGGGCGCCTGGGTGGCTCAGTCATTAAGCATGTGCCTTCAGCTCAGGTTATAGTCCCATAGTCCTGGGACTAAGCCCCACATTAGGCTCCCTGCTCAGTGGGAAGTCTGCTTCTCCCTCTCCCACTCCCCTTGCTTATGTTCCCTCTCTCACTGTGTCCCTCTGTCAAATAAATAAGTAAAATTTTAAAAGGGGGGGGCAAACTAGAACTCAAACTATAGTCATCAACATGGAAAAATCTCAAAGGCTTGCAAAGGGGGAAAAAAGCACACTGCAAAATATGTATAATACAAAAAGTTTGAAATTACACAACAAAATATTGTCCAGTTTTGCTTATAGATAGGTGTTACAGTAGAACATAGCATAGGCACATTAAAGGAATTCAGGATCATGATTTTCTCCAGGAAGGAAAAAGGGAATGTTTTATTTCCTTAAAACAAACAAAAAAAACAAAGAAGACAAAACATTAAGATCTGATTGGGAGAGATGATAACTTTTCTGCCAGCATAAATTTTTTAAAAACTAAATTCTCAAACTTATTTAATATGTTCACATTCAAATTCAAAAGGCACAGAAAGGTATGTTATGAAACTTAAATTTTCCTCCCACTTATGCCCTAAACAGATCCTCTCCCAGAAGAAAACTATATTCTATCTCCCCTGGTCGGGGGCATCTACAGTTTCAAAGACAAATCTGTAAATCTACACCATTCCCCCCCTTCATTAACTTTTGCATCTGAAAACTTAATATCCCTCCCACTGTCCATTGTACGGATAACCACATTACTTAAACAATCCTTTTCAGAGACATCTGGGTTTCCTCCAACTATTTGCTTTTGCGAACAGTTAACTGAAAATCATTTAGATATGCCACATATGCAGCAGTTATCTGAGAAAAATTAGCTGGATACATAACTGCAAGATCATGCCAATTTTAATGCTTGTCATTTGAATGCATACTGCCAAATTGCCCTCCATAGAGGTTATAGTAATTATTCTTCCACCAGCCAAGTATGGAGAAGCTGGTTCCAACCACTATCTAGCTCAATCCCATTTCTTTTTAGTCTTTGTTGACTTAGATGAAAAACAGCATTCACAGTGCAACTATGTTTGTGTAATTAACAAAATTTCAAAAAATAAATTAAGTTAAATGCAACACTCCTTTTGTGATTCCTTTCCCATGAATGTTCTGGGGAGTTCATTTGGCAGCACTTTCTTTCTCCTATTTGTTTCACAGGGATTACTCTATCATCAAGTCTTTCCCTGGATTTAGTTCCCTCCAGCTCCATAACATTTCTGATTCTACTCATCACAAGCAAGGCCCCTCCGTTCTGTGCTCTTCAAAGCTTTTGAGGGGAGCAGGAAGGAAGCTTTATGTCCCAAGTAAGTACAAACTTAAGGACGTAAAATGATTTTTTTTATTAACTCATGGATGAGAGTCAAAAGTATTTTTGAAGAATTTCCAACTCAACACCATTTACTGAGCAGGCACCCCCTCAGTCCTCTGAAGCGCCCCAAAACATTGTCTGCCTTCAACGAACCCCAATCCTTGGCAGCACGAAGGTCTGCAACAAAGGGAAAAGGGACAGTTGGGAAGAGGAGGGGAGGGAGTAGGTACTAATTTCCAGAATGGGGAGCCATCATAGGAGTGCCAACTCGGATGCGCTCTGGAATGAGTCTTCCAGAAAGCTGAATTGGGGCATCTTGGCGCGCCAAACCCGCGGCTCAGGCCCGGGGCGAAAAGGACCCCAGGCATAAGGCGATGGCGACCCCGCGACTCCGGCCCGCGCCAAGACTGGAAGTAGTCAGAACCCGCGGCGGACGCTCCCGGACCCGGAGATTTTGCAATGACAGCGCTATCTCCGGCTTCTCTTTGGAAACCGCGCGAGCTGGCGAGGTTGGACTCCCTCGGCTGCAGCCCGCGGGCTCCCCGAAAACCCGGCCCCGGAGAGCTGCTGAGGAAACTGAGGCTCGCAGGCCGAGGTCCAAGGTCACACCAGGTGGTGGCAGTCCGACCCGCCCCACCCGCCTGTTGCAGGACCCGCCCGCGCGCAGAAACGAGGGTCGCGGGTGGGAAGGCCGCGCTCAGCCCCGCCCCGGGCGACAGGCAGCCCAAGAGCTAGGAGGCTGGCGGGCCCTGCAGCCGCGCGGAGGTCCGGTATCTCTGCTAGCGCCAGCTCCCCGCCCAGCCGCGCCCGGGGGTCCCGCCCGCCGCGCCCCCGCCACGTCAGGCCGCGGGCTCGCCTCAGGCCGCCACTCCTGCGTCTCTGGCCCGCGCCCGCCCCTGCGTCCCCGCGCCCTCAGGGCTGCTCGCCGGGGCTCTGTTGCCGCCGGCCGCCCGCCGCCCACCACCCGCACTCGCTGCCACCCGGCCCGCCCGGCCCGAGCCTGGCAGCTCACCTGGTGCCGCCGCAAGCTGAGGCCGCACTCGCCGGAGGCGGGGGCGGGGCGGGCGGGCGGCCGCGGGGCGGGGCCTCAGCGAGTCACGTGGCCGCGTCGCGCAGGCGCCAGGCGGGTGTAGACGGAGGCCGGGGGGCGCCTCGCTGGAGGGCTGGGGGAGGGGTGTTAAACTCTGGCAGGAGGAGGGGCGCGGCCCGAAGCTTCTCTTCCGCGGCGGAGCTTCTGGTCTCTGCTCAGCCAAGAAGAGCTCCAGCCGCCTGGTTGACCTTAAGTCTCTGCACTTGCCATAGCTCCCGGCACCTGGCGGGGCTGAACGAATGAATGAGTGAATAAATGAAGCAGTGCCTTTTGGGAAGGGTCGCGCCCTGTAAATCCAGTTCTTCCGTCCCTCTCTCGTTTTCTCTCTCCTCACTTATTCATTCCCTCCCTCACTCATTCCTTCCATCCACCCCCTCTTTATTCCTTTATTCCTTTCCTCATTACCTCTCTTACTCATCCCCTTATTCATTCCCTGTAACTCATTCCCTCCTTTCCTCGCGGTCCTATTAGCTCACGGTGCTTCTGCCGATCGCCTGCCCTCTGCTGGATGTTGGGGAGAAGAGAGAAACTGCCAGTGTGAAGGGGTGGCTGAGGTTCTGAAGTAAATCCAATTCCCAATCCCCATCCCAAAGGGCTGAGTATTCATTTTCTACGCCTCACCAGGGGCAAGAGGATCTTGTCCTCCGAGGCTCATTTGTAATTGCCATGTCCAGCCAGAGGTTCCAGCCAGCAGAACTTCCTGATAGATGAAGTCGCGGGGTCCTACACTGCTGTTTATAAGAGTCATTGTGGAGTGTGGGGGAACTATGGGGGAAGAGTGTGGCTAGGAATAGCTCATGGTTAAAAAAAGGTATATGGGAATGAGGAAGAAAGTAAACGAAACAGAAGCACTGTCCTGGCTGATCCCAGAGAGCTGCCCTAGGTCCAGGCGAGGGCCAGGAGAATTGGACCAGACTCCAGGACCAGGGGTTCCCAATGGGAATGGGCTTCTGGGAAGACTCTGGAGGAGGTACCCTCCCCCCCAGCTACATAACAGATGAGAACTTTTGGGGAATGAGAAACGCATTCCAGGAAGGGAAGTGTCAGCAAAGGCGTGGAAATAAGATCCTACAAAATGAGTAGTCTGGAGGCCACCAGAAATTTCTGAGTCTGAAGTGAGCACTGGAAAGCAGACCCTACCTTTGGAGGTACAGGTGGACGTAGCCCTAAGGTCAGCCTTCTGCCAGGCCTGGAAGATGCCAAGGTGGGTTACAGACTGGACTAGAGGGGGGAGAGGGCTGAATATGGGGCCAAAAGTGAAGCTGTAGCCTCAAGTGGGCATGGAGAGGAGACGGGGAGGTATGGGTTGGAAACCTGGGAAAGAGACAAGTTCCCCACTACACGTGAGTGATGGGTGAGGAAGAGTGACCCCAAGAGATGGTGGGGAACAATGAGGCTCTCCCCTGACAAGGAGATTGGAGGAAGAGCAAGTCTAGGGGGAGACAAGACTCACTTTGACCCCAGGCAGGGTAAAGAGACTGCAGATGTCCAGAGGTAAAGTCATGGACATATACACTTCAGCCGGAGGTGATGCACTGAACCAGAGCAAGTATGAGGAAAAGGAGAGTGAGTAGAGGACAGAGCACAAGTCGCATTGGGGGACACCCAGAGAGCAGGAACCCATAGAGGAGATGGGAGGAATAATTTCAAAGATCTAATGGGGCTAAGTGTGAGGGTGGCCCCAGAAGTGAGAGGCAGTATGTTCACCGGAATCCTTTGGAGTTCCAGAAGCCAGCCTGCGGTGACTGAGGTATGAAATCAGGGAAGGACAGGAAGACTGCCAGGGTGGGTCTGGAGTCTGAGATGAAGACAGATGGGACCACAGCTTGAGAGAAGAGAGCAGAAAGAGCACCTTCAGGGTGGAGAAAGGAGCTGCAGGGTGAAGGGGAGAAGGCCAGGGGCAAGGTGGGGTGCTGGCCAGGACTGAGAGGACAGGACATTTCCCCTGTCTTCAGAGATAGAGGAACCAGCATCTCATAATATACCCAGAGTAAGTCAGAAGCATTCCCACTGGAAAATTCTAGAGGAGGGGAGTGGCAAGAAAAGAGGAGGCCCCAAAAGCTTTGGTGTGCAGGGTCTTCTGGTGGCCTCCCAAGAAGTGTTTGCTTTCTAGGAGATCCTGTTTCCCCTGAGCGTACAAACTTCTGCCTGCTCCTTTATGGCTATATTCCCAGAACCTAAAACAGAGCCAAACACAATAGGTTCTAAGTAAATAAAAGTGGAGGGAATTGGAGAGAAATAAGAACCTAAGAGACTGGTTAAAGAACTGATAGAGATAATGGAAGACCTTCCAAGCTTCGACCCAATGGAAGATATTTCAAAAGAAAAGCCAAACTCACTTGCCTGCTACACAATCTGATCACAGACATCTTAAACAAAAAACAGTGGAGGAAATGTTTGCAACAAACTTGAGAGCAAGTGGCAAATAGTATATAAAAAAATTCGTACAAGGGGTTCCTGGGTGGCTCAGTCCGTTAAGCGTCTGCCTTTGGCTCAGGTCGTGATCTTGGGTTCCTAGAATCCAGACCCCATCAGGCTTCTCTGATCAGTAGGAAGTCTCTCTCTCCCTCTGCCCTTCCTCCCTGCTTGTGCTCTCTCTCTCTCACAAATAAATAAATAAAAATTTTTTAAAAAATTCATACAGGGGCACCTGGGTGGCTAAGTCATTGAGCATCTGCCTTTGGCTCAGGTCATGATCCTAGGGTCCTGGAATTGAACCCCACATTGGGCTCCTTGCCCAGTAGGAAGCCTGCTTCTCCCTCTCCCTTTCCCCCTGCTTGTGTTCCTGCTCTTATTGTCTCCCTCTCTCTCTCTGTCAAGTAAAAAAATTAAAATCTTTTTAAAAGGGGCACCTGGGTGGCTCAGTGGGTTAAAGCCTCTGTGTTTGGCTCAGGTCGTAATTCCAGGGTAACTGGGATCAAGCCCCACATCGGGCTTTCTGCTCAGCAGGGAGCCTGCTTCCCTTCCTCTCTGCCTGCCTCTCTGTCTACTTGTAATCTCTGTCAAATAAATAAATAAATAAAATCTTTAAAAAAATAAAATAAAAATTCATACAAACCAATAAAAAAGATACTAGGATTCCAACAGATAAGTAGAAATGGACATGAATGGATAATACTCAGAAAAGAATATACAAAATATTTAATACCTAAGAGAATCATCAACATCAGTGAAAGTAAAAAAAAAATCAGTGAATATTTTTACAACATATATCACAGACAAAATATTATTATCCAGCACAAGCAGGGAGGAAGGGCAGAGGGAGAGAGAGAAGACTTCCTACTGAAGCCTGATGGGGTCTGGATTCTAGGAACCCAAGATCATGATCACTTCTAAAAATTGATAATTAGTCAATGGTTAAATATCTGGTAAAAGATACTTACTAGAAACTCACAGAAAAGGAAGTCCCAGTGGATATAAACAAAGGAAGTCAAGTTCAATCTCATTAATCATCTGGAAATGCAAATAATACACCACATTTTCATACATTGTTAAAGAAAAACCCATTCTGAGACCTGTTAAAACAGGAAGGAAGACCATTCAGGAAGCCTATTGTAACAGGGGTATGTCATTAGGGTGAGAGATCGGGCTGAACCCTGAATACAACAAAGACAGCTGGGGATTTATAGCTAAAGAGCAACTGAGGTGGTCAGCAGATGTAAGATTACTAACACTAGACATCAGAGAAGGGGGATTCTTGCTAAACTGTCCTAACGGGGTTATCAGAGCTGCGGGCTGAAGAACTTGACTAGATTCCAAAGGTGGGGGGGTGCTCCCTGAACTGATTTAATAGATTTATTTTTGTTGTTGTTGTTGTTAAAGATTTTATTTATTTATTTGACCAAGACAGTCACAGTGAGAGAGGGAACGAACAAGCAGAAAGAGAAGCAGGCTCCCTACAGAGTAGAGAGCCCAGGATCATGACCTGAGCTGAAGGCAGATGCTTAACGACTGAGACGCCAAAGCACCCCTAGAAATCTTTGTTAAGACTGAACTAGACAGTGGGGCGCCTGGGTGGCTCAGTGGGTTAAGCCACTGCCTTCGGCTCAGGTCATGATCTCAGAGTCCTGGGATCGAGTCCCACATCGGGCTCTCTGCTCAGCGGGGAGCCTGCTTCCTCCTCTCTCTCTCTGCCTGCCTCTCTGCCTACTTGTGATCTCTCTCTGTCAAATAAAAGAAAAAAAAAAGAAAGAAAAAAAAAAGACTGAACTAGACAGTGAGGCGCTGTACACACAGCCCTGATGAGAAGACAAATCGGAACAGCTAATTTGGGGCATACAGTGTTTTCAAAATTTATCTGCAAATTCTTTGACTCTCCTCCCTTTAGAAGGTAAAGAAAGGCCAATCCTCCTCCCCTTGAATGTGGAATGGGCTTAGTGACTGGGCCTTCTAAGGAATAGAATGTGGCAGAAGAAAAAGCCTGTGCTTTTGAAGGCCAGGTCATAAACGGTGTTGCAGCTTCTGTCTTGCTCAGTCTGTAGGAAGTGAGCCACCATGTCACAGAAGCAGCCCTAAGGAGAGACCTCCATGGAACTGAGACCAGGCCAGAACCGACTTGCCAGCCAGGCATGAGCTGCATGGGAGGCAGATCCTTCAGTCTTAGCTAGGCCATAGTCTTCTGAAGTCCCAATCTGCCTGGAACCTCGAGAGACATTGAGCCAAGATCTGGCTAAACCTCTGCTGAATTCCTGACCCATAAAAAACAGTGAAAGATAACAAATGTTGATTAGTGTCTTTTTAAGCTGCTTGGCTGTGGAGTCATTTGCTATGCAACATCATTAGATAACTAATACCCTAAAACAACTGGCAGTAGCTATTAACACTTATTTATTTTCTACATAAGATAGAAAATAAAGCCCCAATGATTTTATTTTATTTTTTCCCCCAATGATTTTATTTATTTATTTATTTAAAGCCCAATCTCCTGCAGAGCAGGAAGACCAATGTGGGGCTCCATCCCAGGACCCTGCTATCAGGACATGAGCTGAAAGCACATGCTTAACAGCCGAGCCAGCCAGGTGCCCCTACAATTTTCTTAATAACATTTTCTTTTCCCTAGCCTACTTTGTTATAAAAATAATGTATATAATAAGTATAACATGCAAAATATGTTTATTGACTGATTGCGTTATTGGTAAGAGCCCCAGTCCACCCTAGGCTGTCAGTAGTTACTCAAAAATTATATGTGGATTTTCAATAGTGTAGGAGTTGGCACCTCTGCCCCCTGAGTTGTTCAAGGGTGCACTGAATAAACATCCTGCCTTTGACCTCCTCAATTCCATTCTCATACACACATAATCAACAATAATTTCTTAATATCACCAAGTAGTCAAGTGATCATGTTTCCCAATTATCCTACACATGTCCTTCTTTGTTGCTTCTTTGGGTGTTTGTTTTTTAATTTCTAATATATTTTTTTAAGTAGGTTCCACATCCAGCATCTAGCCCAACATGGGGCTTTAACTCACAACCCTGAGATCAAGACCTGAGCTGAGATCAAGAGTTGGATGCTTAAATGCCCACAATAGCCAAACTATGGAAAGAACCTAGATGTCCATCAACGGATGGATAAAGAAGACGTGGTATATATGTACAATGGAATACTATGCAGCCATCATAAGAAATGAAATCTTGCCATTTGTAATGATGTGGATGGAACTTAGAGGGTATTATGCTGAGCGAAATAAGTCAATCAGTGAAAGACAATTATCATATGATCTCCTGATACGAGGAATTTGAGAGGCAATGTGGGGGGTTTAGGGGGTAGGGAAGGAAAAAATGAAACAAGATGGGATCAGGAGGGAGACAAACTATAAAGGACCCTTAATCTTACGAAACAAACTGAGGGATGCCGTGGGGAGAGGGCTAGGGAGAGGGTGGTTGGGTTATGGACTTTGGGGAGGGTATGTGCTATGGTGAGTGCTGTGCAGTGTGTAAGCCTGACGATTCACAGACCTGTACCCTGGGCTAATAATACATTATATGTTAATTAAAAAAAAAGAGTCGGATGCTTAACCAACTGAGCCACCCAGGTACCCCTTAGCTTTTGTTCTAGTTTTTGTTTTGTTGTTGTTGCTTTAAAGTTTATTTGAATCAAGATCCAAACAAGGACCTCACACTGCATACAGTTGGGATACCTTGAAAGTCTCTTTCAATCGCTGGGTTCCCTTCCATCTCGTATTTTCCTTCTTGTTGAAGAAACCAATTCCTTTGATCTGTAGATTCATCCAGACTGAGTTATGTAGTCTATAATGTGATTATCGCTGGTGGGTATGTAAGGTACTCCCTTCTTAGAAAAAAGGTAAAAAATTGTAAAAAATGATGAGATGGGCCCTTAAGGAAAATTTCATACTTCAAGGGGGTACTATGCATTGATTAGAATACACTCTTCTCATCTATCAGATTCCAGTCTTTCCTTGCCCTCGCTGATTTACAACTGTACAATGTAGATAATAGCAATGCAAAATAATTCTTGTCTGTAGACATGCAAATCATGCTGGAGGGAGATTGGACTGATTTCCCTCCCCCACTGTAGGAGAGGCCAGTTTTGTCTCATTTACATATTCATTATAATATTCCCCAATACTAAAAGCTGGTAAGATATTACCAGCTTGCTTGCTTGCTTTTAAGCTTTATTTATTTATTTGAGTGGGAGAGAGAGAGCATGAGCAGGAAAAGCAAAGGGAGAGGGAGAGAGAATCTCAAGCAGACTCTGCAGAGCATGGAGCCCGAAATGGGATTTGATCTCATGACCCTGAGGTTAGAGCCCTGAGATCACAACCTGAGCCAAAACCAAGAGTCAGACACTTAACAAATTGCACTACCCAGGCACCCTGTTTCCAGCTTTCTAACCAGTGAGTTAGTATCTGCATGAAAGCTATGATTATACCTATTTTTATTTTATTTTCTAAAGATTTTATTTATTTATTTGACAGAGAGAGAGAGAGAGAGAGCGCGCGTGCGCACAGGCAGGGGGAGTGGCAGGCAGAGGGAGAAGCTGGCTCCCCACTGAGCAAGTAGCTGGATGTGGGGCTCGATCCCAGGACCTAGGATCATGACCCGAGCCGAAGGCAGAGGCTTTAACCCACTGAGCCACCCAAGCACCCCATACTCTTTTTTTTTTCAAAAAAGATTTTATTTATCCATTTGACACACAGAGAGAGAACTCAGAAGTAGGCAGGGAGACAGGCCGAAAGAAGGCGGAAGCAGGCTCTCCACTGAGCAGAGAGCCTGATGCGGGGCTCTATCCCCGGACACCAGGATCATGACCTGAGCCAAAGGCGGAGGCCCAACCCACTGAGCCACCCAGGCACTCCTGATTATACCCATTTAAAAAAATATTTTACTTATTTATTTGAGATAAAGAGAGAGAGCACGTGTGTGTGTGCTTGGGAGTTGAGAGGAGCAGCATAGGGAGAGGGACAAGCCGACTACACTGAGCACTGAGCTAGTTGTTGGGCTCGATCTCACAACCCTGAGATCATGACCTGAGGTGAAACCAAGAATCAGCTGCCTAACTGGTGGTTAGGTGATCCAATTCTACCTATTAAGGAAAAACCCTTTAATCTGTATAATGGGTGGAATTCTATCAAATGTCTGAGCTTTCAAAAGTATGTCCCTGGGACCCAGGACCCAGGACCCATGGCTAATGCCTAGGCTGAAGAAATCTTCTGCAACACTAGCAGAAATCTGTGCACAAACATGTTTGTTACACCTTATCTGTAACAAGAAATCAAACATTCAGAATATAAATGTCTAAGAACAAGGGAATGCATAAGATAAGACAGATTTCATAGATCAGTATATAATACTTTATTAAAAGTGTATTTTAGGGGCCCCTGGGTAGCTCAGTTGCTTAAGTGTCTGACCCTCGATTTTTGGCTCAGGTTATGATCTCAGGGTCTTGAAATCAAGTCAGACTCTGCACCCAGCATAGAGTCTACTTAAGATTCTTTCTCTCTCCTTCTGCCTCTGCCTCCATACCCTGCTTGGGCTCTCTCCATCTCTCTTAATAAATAATTTTTTTAAAAAATTGTATTTTACACAGGTTGCAATTGGTCCTATATAGATTTGTCCATGGTTTTATAATCTAAATTATAATTAAAATTCCCATTGCTAAAGGGTTCTCAGTACTTGGGGATATGCTTATGCTATGATGTTAGGTTTACAGTACAGGATCAAATGGCATCTACACCATAACTTGTATTTTTTAAACTAAGGGGAGTAAGGAGAAAAGGATAATTTATTAAAATATAAACAATGGATGCCTCTGAATGATGGGATTTATAATGTTTGTCCTTTCTCAAGTTTCCATGTATTACTTTTATTTTTTTTTTTTTTTTTTTTTTTTATTTTTTTTTTTTTTTAAAGATTTTATTTATTTATTTGACAGAGAGAAATCACAAGTAGATGGAGAGGCAGGCAGAGAGAGAGAGAGGGGCTCCCTGCTGAGCAGAGAGCCCGATGCGGGACTCGATCCCAGGACCCTGAGATCATGACCTGAGCTGAAGGCAGCGGCTTAACCCACTGAGCCACCCAGGCGCCCTTACTTTTAAACTTTTTAAGGATTTTATTTATTTATTTGAGACAGAGAGATACAGAGAGAGAGAGAGAGCATGTGCACATGAGCAGGGGGAGAAGCAGAGGAAGAGGGAGAAGCAGACTCCCTGATGAGCCAGAAACCTGATGTGGGGCTCGATTCCAGGATGCTGGGTTCATGACCTGAGCCCAGGGCAGATGCTTAACAATCTGAGCCACCCAGTCGCCCCCATGTATTGCTTTTAGAAGAAATAATCACTGCTGCTGCCCATGCCTCCATCCACACTCAGAAACAATTGCACACTCTAGGCTAAACACAGTCGAAGGGTTACATTGGGCAGGTGCTAGGGTGGAAAGATGGGCAGGTAAGCACCATGCCTGGAGTGAGTACCAAAGCAAGGAGGGGAATTGGAGGGGACTTCAAGTACAACTGAAGGGAGACAGAGGCTTAAAGAGCATGTGCAAGGCTCCCTAGAGGGAAGGAAGTTTCATCTGCTTCAGAAGCTTCCAGTTCCCAGCTCCCAACTCCTGCAGAGCTCAGGATGGTATTCACAAAGTGTGACTAGTGACAGGATCCAGCAATGACAAGGTACTGTGCAGGAACCAGGAGGGCAGAAACTTAACCATCCTCAAGTGATATGGGATACGGGTCAAGCTTGGGCATAGCTTCAGCATCCTTCATCATTCTCCCTCAGAGTCTAAACCTACCCACTTTCACACTGGGGGTCCCAGGAGGGTCTGCAGGGTTTGAGAGAGTGCAGATCCATTTCAGGACCCACCCCGTTGGACTTCTTGTTTCCGGGAGGTTAGGAGGTCTGTGGCTATCTCTACATCCTCTCCTTCCCTCGTCACCCATCCAGATTCTAACTGAAGACCTTTGCCCTGGGAGTCACCACTTCTGGGCCAAAAACAAAGGGACAAGTAGAGATAGAGCTCTGGAAACAAATATAAAAGGGATATCCCTTAATTTTATCGCAATGACAAATTCTTGACAGTCAGTCTCCTGGCCTCTGTCTATCTATGAATCTGTGTGTTTATGGCTCTATCAGCTTTCCAAAACCAGAGTGCAGATGGGGAAGAGATGTCCTGGGGACTCTATTCACATGCTCAGTGGGTTGGACATGATACAAAGTCCACCTTTTTCTTCCAGAGCCTCAGGGAATCTCATTTGCCCGAGAGTGTGACAACGAGGACTGGTTTTGCCGATGAGGTTGTGGGACCAATATTTTCCTAAATTGATGAGCAGAATGTGTAGGGCCAAGGATCTAAATAATAAAATGCATCTGAAGCCGATATACAATATAGGATACACTATAGTCACAGCATTGGAAAGGTACTTAGAAAAGTATTTAGATGTCAACCTAAAAATAGGCAAGCTGGCTCAGTCGGTGGACCATGTGACTCTTGTTCTCATGGTCATGAGTTCAAGCTGTATGTTGGGTGTGCAGTCTGTAAAGTTTTTTCCGGCGAGATAAACACAACACCAGGCAAAGTGGGTGCAAGGCAAGATTTATTAAAAACGCTCTCCGGCGAAGTTTCAGGGCTCAGGAGAAGGGGAGCCAGGAAAGTTGCGCCGGGAGGAGGTGGGCACCCTCGGGCGAGGTTCCGCCACTCTGGAAAGCAGAGTGGCGGAAGTCGCACCCAAGGCAGGGAGGAGGGGGCTTTTAAGGGGTCTCGTAGGAAGCTCAGGGGTCTTTTGGAAGTTTCCCTTATTTGGATATCCCGCCTGCTCACGGGATCCCATTGGTCCACAGGAGCCCGGGGCGGGGGTCTCAGATTCCTGCTTGGGCCTTTGTTCTCCTGTCCGAGCTCAGGTCTTGTGGCGGGAACTTTCGCCATCTTTGGTAGCCCCCTTCCTGCCAGCCCAACATTCCGACCTTTTGCTTAATATAATGGTGTCAGGGGCGTCGACTCGGTTCTGGCTACTTCCTGCTGACAGGGGGCGTCGTTGTAGGGGTAGTTGGAAGTGGGCAGGCGAGAGTAGGGCTGGAGGAGGAGTTGATTGACAGATACTCAGGCAAGTTCTTGTAGGCGACCCTGCAAGTACCGGAAAAGACAGGGAGCAACTGAGATTAGGAGGAGGATTATGCTTACAGGTCCCGCCAGAGGGAGCAGCCAGGTTACCCAGTTGTAGGGGTCCAGGCCCCAGGAGGATGTGTCTCACCACTGTGCTTGGATCCGATCCCTGAGTTCTTTGATCCTGGAGGTAACTATATGATTGGTTAACAAAGTAACAACATTCTTCATTTAATAATAGGCAGGTCCCCCCTTTTTCGGTGGTCAGAAGGTCTAAGGCCCGTCGGTTCTGTAGAGCTAAGGCTGCCAGGCTGGTGACTTGCATCTGTAGGGCTGTGAGGGAGTCAGCAACCCGTTCCGTGTCATCATTCAGGGCTTGGGAGAGTTTGTAAGAAAAAGTCTATGGAGGTTCCTATCCCCGCTGTTCCAGTTGCCACCCCTGTGGCTATTCCTGCCCCTGTTATGAATGGGAGGTGGGCAGCCCTTCCTCCATGGTGTTGGGGAAATAGGATGGACAGCAGCTGGGATTCAGAGTAGATGGTGGTAGGAGATAGTAGAATGAATATACAGCCCAGGGAGTCATTAGTGGTCAGGCAGCGATAGATTCCCTGAGGGCACAAGAGAAATATTCCCGAGGGAGTACAGTACAGGAGGGAGGAATTAGTGATATGGCAGCTGCGGTGGTAAGGGAGGACACATTAATAATAGGTATGTTTCCCCCGATGGGGCCCATATGGACCGTATTATTTGTGGCCCTGAAGTTGGGGAGTGGCCAGTCAATAGGGTGGGGTATCCCTACGACAAGGAGTGAGGTAAGGTAGATAGGATAAAAGAGGTGGGGAAATGGCTGGAGGGCTGTGATTTCTAAGAAAGGGGGCCGGACGTATAGTAATTCAAATGGGCTTAAGCCTGAAGACCCGCGGGGCGTAGCCAGGAGTCTGGTGAGAGCCATAGGCAGAAGTGTAGGCCAGGAAAGACGGGTTTCTAGAGTAGGTTTGGGGAGTTGGGCTTTGAGCAGCCCATTGGCCTTTTCTACCTTACCAATGACTGTGGGTGGTATGGGATGTGAAGTTTCCAGGTTATGTTGAGGCTCTCAGCTACCTGTTGGGTTACACTGGAGATGAAGGCAGGTCCGTTGTCCGACTGGAGGGTCTGGGGCAATCCGAACCTCGGGATGATGCGCTCAATGAGTATTGTAGCCACTACGTCTGCTGTTTCCTGGGCGATGAGGTATGCTTCGATCCAGCCTGTGAATGAATTTTATGGCAAGGCATGGGAGTGAAGTCCAGGTGTCAGTCTTCCCCCGGCTGATGACCTCGGAGCTGTTGGTTAGGCCCTGGTCTGCAGATTCCTCCTTGTGAATTCACGGCAGAACAGGTTTTGCAAGCCCTGTGGACAACTTCGATTACCTTAGATAAGGAAGGATGATAGAACAATGGCTGAAGAAATTAGTGGAGAGCCTATGGGCCACGATGGAGGGATTGGTGGATGTCAGTAATCAAGGTGTGCACCAGATTGCCTGGCAGGGCAATCCTGTCCTGGATCCACCCCTTATCTGGCAAGGGTTTAGGCAGTAAAGTTGCAGGGTTTAAGCGGGGGGAGGTAGAGAGAGAGAGATGCGGGTTCTCTAGGAATAGCAGATGGAATAGCTGGAGACGGGAGTCAGATGGGCCAGGGATCCGTGGCTAAGGAGCTCTGTGAGTCAGCAGGAGAGTAGACTATGATGGGCTGCCCTAAGGTCATGTTGAGGGCCTTAGAGGGGGGTACTTGATATCCCTTGGCCCCCAGAAAGCTAAGTAGGGTGGAGGTGTCGTCTTGGGAGACCGAGAGGGAGGGGCTACAGAGGAGGAGGTCATCCACATATGTAGTAGAGTCCTGGCCTTAAGGACGCACTGCTGTTAAGTCTGTAGGCCTGGCCGAAAATGTGAGGGCTGTCCCTGAACCCCTGGGGTAGAACAGTCCAAGTTAATTGTCCAGAAGCATGCATGTCAGGATCCTCCCAGGTGAAGGCAAAAAGAAAAGAGGAATCAGGGTGCAAGGGGACAGTGAAAAAAGCGTCCTTTAGTTCCAGTACAGTAAAGTCATAGGTGTTTGGGGGAACGCGAGACAGTAGGGTTAGGAACGACTGGGTGGAGGGGGACCACGACCTCGTTGATAAGCCTAAGGTCTTGTACCAGTCGATAAGCCCCTGAGGGCTTGCGTACTGGGAGGATGGGGTGTTACAGAGGGAAATGATGGGGATCAGGAGTCCCTGATGTTAAAGCCGTTCTATGATAGTTTTCAGGCCCTGGCGGTGGGCTAAGGAAATAGGCAACTGAGCTTGAGGGAAACTTAGAGTTATCCTTAAGCTGTACTTGAACCGGGGTAAGGTGGGAAGCAATGATGGGTTCTGAGGTGTCCCACACCTGAGGGTCTATAGTAGGTAGGTCATCTGGAGCGGGGGTCGAGGGAGTGGAGAGGTGTAGGATGAGACGGGTTGAGGTGGATAGAGGGGAGGAAGGGGAGAGGCAGATAGTTGCCCTTAGTTTCTGGAGAATGTCCCTACCCAGTAGAGGGACCAGGCAGGAAGGAATCATAGGAACGAGTGGGGGAAGGGAAACCCATCCAGGCTACAGGTAAGGGGAAGGGTCACCCTAGGATTGGAGGAGGTCCCATCGATCCCCATAACAGTAATTGGTGAGGTTCGAGTAAGTCCCGAGTAGGAAGGCAGAACAGAGTAGGTAGCCCCCGTGTCCAGCAAAAAAGAGATGGACTTACCCACTACCTGGAGCATAACCCTGGGCTTGGCCTGGGTGAGAGGGGTGGCTGAGTCTGGGCTTCGTCAGTCGTCCTCCAATCCAAGCAGTTGAAAGGCCAGACTTACTATCTCGGGGGGTCCCCCACGTTGAGGCGTCGAAGATACCCCGAGGTTAGGGCAGTCGGATTTCCAGTGGCCCATCAAATGGCATTGAGGGCAAGGCCGAGTTGGCGGCTTTGGATTGGGGCACTGGCGAGCCCAATGTCCCTCGGCCCTGCATTTGAAACAGGCCCCCCGACGGGGTGCGATTGGTTTCCCCTCTCTGCTGGCTCCCAGAGCCGGCCGGCCGCAGGGCTGCTACCAAGGCTTGGGTCTGCAACTGAACCTTTTGCTGGAGTCTGGCTTGTCGTTTAAGCTCAGCCGCCTCCTCACGGGAATTAAAGACCTTAAATGCCATTTTCACCAAGTCAGAAATGGGGGTCTGAGGGTCCTCCTCAGCCTTCTTTAACTTTCTCTGTATATCCAGTGCCGATTGAGAGATAAAATGAGTAGCCAGTACCGTGGCCCCCGCAGGAGAGGCAGGGTCCAAGCGAGTGTACTGGGTTAAAAGTTAGGTCAACTGGTTAAGAAACATGGTGGGGGTGTCGTAGGGGCCTGGACAATATCCCTAATCTTGTCGTAATTAACGGCCTTATTAGAGGCTGCCCTCATGCCGGCTATGAGACACTGGACCATGCGGTCGCGGTGCCAGTGGCCATCTTGGCCATCCTGATAATCCCAACCTGGTTCTATAGCTGGGACCGCCCCGGGCTCCAGCATCAGTGAGCTGGACCTGATCCGCGTGCTCCTGGGCAGCAGCCTGGATGCGTTCCCTCTCCTCTATGGTGAGGGTGGTGGTCTGGACCACATGTAAATCATGCCAGGTGAGGTCATAGGCTTGGGCCAGATACTGGAATTCTTTAATGTAGTTATCAGAACTGGCCGAAAAGGAGACCAAACGTTTCTCAATTTGGGAAAGGTCCTGTAGAGAGAAGGGCGCATGAACTCAAACTTCCTCAGCTCCAGCAACCTCCCTTGGGGGTCAGACTAACTCAGCGGGGGGCTTTCGAGCCCTAGTGCGGCTGGAGCCACACAGACACATTCACGCAGTCAGGCACTCTTCAGATTCAAACAGATTGGACACCCTCCCCTTTGGGTATCCCTGGCTAATGGGAGGTGATCAGTCTCCCCTTCCATTCTTTACGAAAGCATCTAGCTCAAACAGTAGCCCTGCGGCTGTTACAACAGAATTCAATTAAGCACAAAAGGTGTTTACCAACAGATTTCAAAAGCATAAACCTAGTTCTTTATCCCATTCTGTTAAAGGTTACCAAAGACTTTCAATGCTACCTTAAGAAGGACCCATTAAAACTCTGAGACACAAGTAACCAGCAGTTCTAGTCATCTCTTTGCTAGCAGATTTTAACAAATAACAAGAGCCTATTTGACCTTCAGTAAGCTTTGATTGGAGTTTCCCGTTTACTGCGGATAAATTTGTCAGGAGTTCGGATAGGAGTGGGAGGGGGAGAAGGAGGGGTAGACGAGAGCGCTGGTTCAGAAATCCTGAATTTAAGGGACCTTGGGGTGAAGGATCGCGGTAAAGAGGAGGAGGAGGAGGAACCAGAGGCCCTCTTGTCAGTGGATGGGTGAAGCTCTCCGGGGGTTCAGAGAGAGGAGACGGGGAGGAGAGGTCCGAGTCTTTGGGAGCAGTGGGTGGCAGGGTAGGGGGAGGGGAGCGGGCCAAGAGGACCTGTGAGGTGGAGCAGTGAGAGCAGAGGAAGGGGCGAGAGTGCAGAGTCCAGAAAAAGCTGGACATAAGGGACCTTGGCCCATCTGCCTTGGTGCCTGCCGAGGTTATTTAGGTCCATGAAAGTCTGATAGTTAAACGTGCCTTCCGGAGGCCATTGGGACTGATTGTCTAATCGGTATTGTGGCCAAGCGACAGTACAGTAACGTCGTTTTCGCAGGTCCTGGTCCAGTTCCAGGGTTTTAAGATTGGCCAGCAGGCCTAAAACACCCCCGGGATGTTTTAGGGTCGAATTTGGATTGGGAGGTCCCCACGATTCGTTGCCGGGCAACCCGAGGGCTGGAGGAAGGCGTCCCCTCGTCCACCACTGGGTTGCGGAAAAACTGTGTCGACTGCCGTAGAGGTTAGGACGTCTCCCAGCCTCTCGGAGTCACGGAGGTCACCTGGTGACCGGCGGGGTCCACCCTGACGCGGCCGCGATTAGGGCAGGGCTTTCCGGAAGGAGGCGCGGAATCGGGGAAACTCACCACAGCTTCGGAAGTGGCGTTCGGAAAGGCAGATCCGGTTCAGCCAGGGAAAGGAGAGAGCCTCCCCACTGTGTGGGGGCTCAATCTCCTTCCCGGGTCTCGGCACCAAATGTAAAGTTTTTTCCGGCGAGATAAACACAACACCAGGCAAAGTGGGTGCAAGGCAAGATTTATTAAAAACGCTCTCCGGCGAAGTTTCAGGGCTCAGGAGAAGGGGAGCCAGGAAAGTTGCGCCGGGAGGAGGTGGGCACCCTCGGGCGAGGTTCCGCCACTCTGGAAAGCAGAGTGGCGGAAGTCGCACCCAAGGCAGGGAGGAGGGGGCTTTTAAGGGGTCTCGGAGGAAGCTCAGGGGTCTTTTGGAAGTTTCCCTTATTTGGATATCCCGCCTGCTCACGGGATCCCATTGGTCCACAGGAGCCCGGGGCGGGGGTCTCAGATTCCTGCTTGGGCCTTTGTTCTCCTGTCCGAGCTCAGGTCTTGTGGCGGGAACTTTCGCCATCTTTGGTAGCCCCCTTCCTGCCAGCCCAACACAGTCCACTTAAAAAAAAAGTTAAAAATGTGCAAGAGAGTGGTTATGGTTGTACAATCTTATGAATATATTAATAATACTAAGTAACAAACAGTAAATTGTTTACTGTAAAAAGGTGAATTATATCTCAGGTTTGTTTTTTTTTTTTTAACATGCAAGAGGGATATAGATAGGGTGATCAATCATGTCAGTTGGCCTGGGATTCCAGGGGATTGCAGGGATGCAGGACTTCCAGAGCTAAAACCCAGAGAGTCCCATGGAAACCAGAACAAGTGGATCATCCAAAATACAGAGTTTTAAAAAATTATTTTTAGGAGCTTGAACAGAAAAGTTTGAAGATGTGAAAAGCTCTTCTAGCAACACAAGACCTGAAACGCTGTGGGCAAGAGGGGCCCCTCTGGGAAACCTGCTCACATTCTCTCTCCCTGTACTCCAACCCGCCCCACCCCAAGCTCCTGTCTGGGATACTGAGCCACTGGGTGTTCACAGCCTACCCTGGGCTTGGCACTTACAGGCATCAGTAGATGCCAGTTCACACTGAGCCCATGTTGGCGATTGCCTACATAGCACTTATGTACCATTGGTGCTTAGGATTTTTGCCACCTACCCCTCACCCCAAACCAGACAAGGCCACATAGATTCCATCCAGCAGAACTCTTATCCTCCTAAAATTATCCTCAGGCCCCCCCTACCCCTTTGCATCCCACCTCCAGTTCACTTGCCTCCACCCAACAAGTTTGTGTGCCGTCTGGCCTCCATTGAGGACCTGGACTTTGTTCAAACAGGACATGGCTTTTGGGCCAAGCAAGACTGCCTGGAATTTAATAAATGTGGCTTAGGCTTCTTATATCACCACACCCTACAAAATACAGTGGGATATGAGATTCCAAAAGTCTAGTGGAGAGAAGCAGTGAAAAAAGTCTATCTGGTCACGTTTTGGATGTGACGCTGTAAGGTAGTGGCGGGAAAGTGGAGCCTGGATCATGTTGGCACAGTACTTGGCCCACAGTAGGTGCTGAGAAATAGTTAATATATAAACAATCTCTCCATGGCATCCGCTGAAGATTGCTAGCAGCTTGGCCGAAGGGTGCAGATCTCGTGGAGTTGGTAAGGCTAGCACACAATAGGGTCACACGAAATTCGGGTGGCCAGCGTGGGCCTGCTATAGGCAGTATCAGGAATACTACGAAGCCATGGCTCTCCCACACCCGTTCTGGTCAGCCCCGAGTCCCCATCCCCCGCGGCATGAGCGCTGGGAGAAGGGCCAGGGCTCGGGATACTCCCTAGGGGGCCACCGAAAAGTCTCCTCGTGGGGCCCGGAAACTCCATATCCCACGGGCCAGTGCGCAGGACGCCATTTCCCACAATTCCTGCTCGGCTTCCGGCGCGGCGGCGGAGCCTCCGACGGCTTCCGGGTTTGGGCCTGGCGCTGCGGTAGAGGCGGCGGCGGCGGCAGAACGGGACGCGGGCGGAGCGGAGCGACCGGCATGGACGTTTCGGGCCAGGAGACCGACTGGCGGAGCGCCGCCTTCCGGCAGAAGTTGGTCAGTCAAATGTAAGTAGGGGCCGGGCTAGAGGGCAAAATCTCTGGACCTTCCCCCCTCAACCCTTCCGCGCGCGGAGGGCGAGGCCGGGGTCGGACCCGCGGGAGACCTAGGGCGATCGGACCCACTAGGGCCTGGGGGCGCCGAGAGGCCGAAGGCTCCCGGGACTCTTGTGAGTCCCAGGGCGCCGCTGAGCCCTTGGCTGTCCCTTCCGTTCCTGGCTGATACAGACTGTTCGTTAGCTTTCCCGGGGCCGAACTCTGCAAACCAGCGAACCCTGGCTTATGAGTCATCGTCCTGAGCGTTCTCATTCGTCATTTGTGTGCTTTGGTTGCAGACTTTCCCCTGCTTTGAATCACACTGAATTCGAAAAAGGAAAGGGGCAGCCCGTGGCGGCTTTAGCAGATGTGGATGTTTTGTGATTCGTCTTTGGGAAAAGCGCATCAGCGTGAGAAAAAGAGATTGCAGGGGGATGGATGGAAGATGAGGTTGGTAGGCTAGGTACTTGGGACTGTGGGCGGTGGGGGATGGAGAATCAACGGGTATCCTGCCTCCCCCGCCCCCCAGTCCAGCCCCAGAGTGGATTTTGCGAAGGGTGGCAGGAAGAGGCTGTCAGGAAGCGACCGTCCGTTGGGAGGAGGGAGTGAAAAGCTGGTGTTAATACCTCTTCCCCGCAGTTTAAGCTGCTGAACCCCTCAATGCAGGGGGTGCCGGTGCGCTCTAAGCTTCACCTCGTTGAACTCCAGCTCCTCGCCACCCACTGCTTGTTTCATTTAGCAGTCTTTTACTGAGCGCTAGCCACCAATTTTGAGAGAGTCTCTGCCCTCAGGAACCGCACTACCATAAAGAAGCAGTTACAGTATAGTCTTTCTCCAAGAAAAAACTGACAGTTTTCTTGAGCAGGGCAGAAGGAGCCTTCTGGAGTAGTAGGTGGCTAATAGGTTGAGCCTTAAAAAGACAAGTAGGAGTGTGAGAGGCCATCATTCCAAGCTGAGTAGTAGGGAAGTTTGAGCTCTCATTGCACTGGAGGACATTGCTACAGGCTGAATTCTGGGGATTGAGGAAAAAGGAGGTTCAGGAGATGGTAATGGAATGAGGGTGAGCAGGTGCTGACTTGTTAGTGGTGGGAGTGCTGTGCTGAGGATTTGGCATGTTGCCTGCCTTGAGGTAGTGAAATGCCAGAGTTGGGAAGATTCCCGGAGTCCTTGGAGATGGATCAAGAACAGGAGAGAGGCCAGTTAGGCCATTGTGAATTTTGAACTCTTGGGGTTTCATTTTTCATCCCTGTGTTCCTACTGCTAGTTCACTGCCTGTTGCATTGGTCCATAAAATGGTTGTGGAATGACCTAGTCGGCAAGAGATTATAAAGGCCTGCACTAGACAGTGGTGGAAACTGAAAGAGGAAGACCACTCCAGAGAAAGGGGAGAGCAAGCATAGAGAGTCCTTGATGACTAAACTAGATGCCGGGGGTGGAGTGCAGCAGCGTGGAAGGAAGGAAGTGGGATGGAATGCTGGGAAGCTTCTTAGTACAGTGGAAGGCGTGGGGACTGTAGAGTTGGTGGCTCTGGGCACTGATGTGGAATAGTCTGGGGACAATTCTGCAGATATTGCAGAATCAGTGAACATTGCGTTTGGGTTTTTTCGGAGGGGGGTTTGATCCCCTGGAATTGTCTATAGATGAAATCTTTTTTTTTTTTTAAGGTTTTATTTATTTATTTGAGAGAGTAAGAGAGTGAGCACAAGCAGGTAAAGGGGCAGAAGGAGAGGGAGAAGCAGGATCCCAGCTGAGCAGCAAGCTTGACTCAGAGCTTGATCCCAGGACCCCGGGATCATGACCTGAGCCAAAGGCACATACCCAACCAGCTGATACACCCACCCATGTGCCTCCATAGATGAAATCTTGAGGTATAGCCCATTTCAGGGCTCCCCAAGAAAAGCCTTCAGGGCAAAGATTCTTCTTTGGGTTTGGGGAGACCAAAGAACCAGAAGAATAAGTTGCCATCAGAGGAAATTGGGGAGGGGGGAATTCAGAGGGCAGGAGGGCAATTGAAGAGTCTCTGGGTGTCAAGGACTGACTGGATACTTCATAATTCAGCTTCTCTCTGCTTTGGGGCAAGCTAGATTCTTTCCTTTATTTGCCAGATTGCTGCTTGTGTATTAGTTTTTCTCTTGCTGCCTTAACAAATGACCACAAATATAGTAGCTTAAAGCAACACAGGTTTCTGTAGATGCAGGGTCTAGGTAGACTCAGCTGAGTCTTCTACTTAGGGTCTTAGAGGACTGAAATCAAGATGTTGGTTAGGTGTACATTTCTTTCTAGAGGCTCTGTAGTAGAATTTGCTTTCAAGCCTGTGCAGGTTGTTGGCCAAATTCAGTCCATGCGGTTGTAGGACTGAAGTGTTTTTGTACCTTACTAACTCTTTGTCAACCAGTGCCCCGTCTTTGTTCCTAGAGACAGCCTGCATTTGGTCTCACACTTTCTATGTGGCCCCCTCCATCAGGATGGGTTCTTTGGCTATATCTTTCTGACATCAGCCAAGAAAATTCTCTAGTAAAGACTCAGGTTAGATTGGGTCCACTCAGATAATCCAGGATGATTTTCCTGTTTTAAAGTCTGTAACTTTTATTCTATCTGAAAAGTCCCTTCTGCCATATAATGTAGCATGTGCCTGGGTTCGTGGGATTAGGGCATGGACATCTTTGGGGAGACCTTCTGCTACCCCTGCTGGGATAAGCAGTTTCAGAGATTGTCTGCCTGACATGATGTGGTGTTCTCAGTTCTCAGATTTGTCTGTTTTCTCTCCAGGGTTCACTTTGAAAGTCTTGATTCTTGGTGCTTTGATTTGTTTTGTGCACAGGTTTAATTCTAACTTCCCTGATATTTATGTTGTTGTTTGAAGGTGGGGTCTTGGGAAATGTTTTGAACCCAAGTAATTTGTATAGATAAGGGAGTAAAGAAAGCATAGTGAAGCACTGGAGAGTTTCAACAAAAGGAGAAGCATCTGATAGCTGGTTCACTGTCTCCACCTGGCTCTTGAGTATCTATCAAGAGAGAACAGTGCTTGGGATTGCAGGCCCAATCCTCTAGCCTCTTGGCTACCATGAGAAAAAGCAGTTTTTTATTTGGAGCTGGTTAGGAGAGACCTCGAGGGGACTCTGTATAGCCTCCTTCTTAGCCCTCCTCTACCTGCCCCTCATCTGGACCCATCCTGGACTGCTGCCTCCCCCTCGCTCACTGCTGCCCTGCTGAAAGCCTGCTGGTGGCTTCTCTTAGCATTAGAACAAGACTCCAGATGGCCTACCTTCCCAGTCCCTCACCGTGGCCTGGCCTAGCCACCTCTTCTCAAACCCCCAGTTTGCTCCTGGTCTTTCAGCTTCTTGAACGTTCCAAATTTGTTTGTTTGTTTGTTCTTTCTTCCCCCCTGCCTTTTCTTTACGCAAGTTATCGTCAAGTATTTAGGGTTCTCAACAATGGGTAGACTTCCCTCCACTACATTTATCACCAGTTTCTCTTCCTTTGCTTTAGATGTCTGCTTAAATAACAAATACTCCAGATCCTTCTCAGCCTACCTTAACTAAAGTGGGTCACCCCCTCTGATATGTTAGATCTCAGCCCCTTGTAGTTTCCCGTAGGACCCTAGTCCCAGGAAGTGTGTCACCATGCATATGAAACACTTGTCAAAGTGTGTAAGAGGAAGTCTTTTCCTGAGGGCTGTATGTGCCACCTCTTGTGCTACAGTGGTCTTCTTTATTTGTGCCAGCGTGCATTGTGAAGCTCTGGAAACCCCATTTTCTCCCCTTGTTAGCCAAGTGACCGTGGGCAGGACGCCTAACCTTTCTGGATCATCTTCGTCATCTGTGAAATGGCTGGAGTCCAGCTCACATGGGAAGGTGTCACAGGGAAGGGGTGTGTGTGTGTATGTGTGTGTGTGCGCACGCGTGCATGAGAGAGAGAGATGAAAAGATCTTCACCTGAGCCCTAGCAAATACCTCCTTCTTAAATTCTTGTAGGAGTAGGAGCCTTGGAAGGTGAAGGCGATATCCCCAAGCCTGGTTAGAGGACTTGATGACACTTGAAGGAGCCTGTGGGGAGGGTAGTTGTGACAGTGTTGGTGAGTTCAGACCATCTCTTCATTGACCATCCATTCTCCCCGCAGTACTGCAGGAGAAGCCCCCCGTTGGGCCTTCCTGGGGGGGATTGTTGGGTTAGTGTTGAACACGTGTCTGGTCTATAGGATCCTGGAGAGCAAGCGTGTATCTGTAGTAGCTGGCACTGCACCTGACATAGAGTGGGAAAGCAGTGAATGAATGAAAGGACTTCGTCAATCCATTCTTCCCATTCTTTTATATTTTTCTGCCATCTTATTCTTGAGACTTTTATGCCTCCCACCTCTCAGTACAGCAGATTGCACATATAGACTTGAAATAAATAAATGTCTGTTGGGCTGAACAGATTGCAAGGGGGAGGATATCCGGGGGATGGAGGGTGGAAGGGCAGTGTGGATCAAGACTCTACCAAGTTCCAGGAGATCAGGAAGCATGGAGCAGAGTCAGGGCAGGCAGGTTAGCCACCCCTTCTGGTGAAGCCCGCAAAGATGTGAGCTCCAGGTTGGGACCTAGGAGATGCCGAGCTCTCTGCCTGGACTATAAGGAGAAGATTGAGTGCCTTTATCTAGAAACATAATGAAACAAAGCAAAAAACAACAA
The DNA here is from genome assembly GCF_011764305.1 of Mustela putorius furo. Classification (NCBI taxonomy): domain Eukaryota; kingdom Metazoa; phylum Chordata; class Mammalia; order Carnivora; family Mustelidae; genus Mustela; species Mustela putorius. The sequence goes on along the minus strand of NW_025422010.1, from coordinate 3,714,416 downwards.
CAACAAAAACCCATAAGGAAAAAGAACAGGTAACTGAACAGCAACTTCCAAGGGCCAGGAGAGGCCTTAGGACAGAGGGGAGCCTGAAACTTGCATGTCTAGATTCTGCCTGTGGGTTATGTTCTTTTTTTTTTTTTTTAAGATTTTATTTATTTGAGAGAGAGACAGAGCACAAGCAGGGGGAGGAGCAGAGGGGGAGGGAGACTTGGACTCCCTTCTGAGCAGGGATCCTGACATGGGATCCATCTTGGGACCCAGGATCATGACCTGAGCCCAAAGCAGACACTTAACCGACTGAGCCACACAGGTACCCTGTGTGGGTTATGTTCTGTCCTCCAAGCAGATGTGAGGGAGTCTTGGCTGAGCCTTTTCTGTGGCTTATTCCACTCAGGCCTCCCAATGGCCCTGTGCCCTGCTAGTGTGATTCTGGCCCTTGTTTTCCAGTGCGGACTCCTGAGCCGCACTGCTTGCTTCATAGCCTGATTGGTAATTAAACAACTGGGCTGGCTTGCAGCCTTCTGTGTATAATCCACCCCTATACATCCATTCCCTGAGGCCAGGGGCCCATCTCTCTGACCACCTTCAAGCCTTAGTGCCCCTGATGGCAATCAGGAAGTGATTGTGGAGCCGTTGACTTTAGAGTCCTGAACCTCGGCCCTACTGCCTCTTGACCAGAAGTGACAGTGACCTGAGGGGATGTGGGCCCTCATCTGCTCAGGGGTCAGAACTTTCTCCACAGCAGCAACGACAGCAGCTGACATGAACCCCCGCCGCAGACGCTGACCTGTGTTATGTGTTAGCTCATTGACTTCCCATTTGCGCTGTCACTCAATGTATTTGTTACTCCCATTTTTAAGATGAAGAAACTGAGGTGTAGAGGAGAGGTCACTGTTACTATAGTCATACCCTGCTTGTTAGAAATGAATGCATGCTGAACCCCAGCAGGACAAGAGAGGCAAACTGCCTTTTAATTTTAGAAAGAGAGGTAGTACCTTTTAGAAGTAGAGGGAAATGGCAGCTGGACATTAACCCAGGCCAAATGCCAGTGGGCATCCTTCTGGCAATTTGAGCAACTCCGTGTGGGTGAGGGGGACCCACACAGTGGCAGAAGAGCCAGCCAGCAAGCCTCCGATGATCTTTGGCTTCCGCACAGCCGATAGAGAGCCTCCTGACCTCACCAGCTCCCTTTTGTAAGAGACCCCACCCACCTACCACACCTTCAGCCGTTATAGCATTCCTCACCGGAAGTCTTCCAACTCTTACTGCCGCTTGTAACAGGGTGGCTGTGGTTAGTCCAGGCTCTGTGTGGGGCATTCCCTGGTGGTCACATAATCATCTCCCTGTCATTGTCACTTTAAAGCATTCCTCAGGGCAATAATGTTGATTACATACCAGAGGGTACATTTTTTAAGGAATGTAATGCATTTTAAAAAAATTCAAAATGGAAAATTTGAATCCTAAAACCAAGTAGAGTAGTTGTTTTTTTTTTTTTTTTAAAGATTTTATTTATTTATTTGACAGACAGATCACAAGTAGGCAGAGAAGCTGGCAGAGAGAGAGGAGGAAGCAGGCTCCCCGCTGAGCAGAGAGCCAGATGCAGGGCTTGATCCCAGGAACCTGGGATCATGACCTGAGCTGAAGGCAGAGGCTTTAACCCACTGAGCCACCCAGGTGCCCCCCCAAGTAGAGTAGTTTAAAGACTCCATGCCCATGTATCCACATTCAGCTTCAAGCTATCAATTCTTGCTTCACGGACTCCACCTCCTGCCCCCAATTATGTTTTTGCTGGGAATGTTTGAGTGGCCGCCCACCGCCTGTGGGTTCCACTCTGAGCCTGATTCCTTCCTCCAGGGTCTGCAGCCCCTTGTACTAGCTGCGTGTGGATCCTCAGAAGAGCCCAGCTCTTCTTTGCCCTGGCTGTTCTGCATCCTGTTTGTTTCCTCGCCTGAGAGACCCATCCCTCCCATGGCTCAGCATTGCAGTCCCATCCCACTCACCTTTCCTGGACGCGAGGCCACCCGCCACCTCCCTCCTCTTCACACACATTCTGTGAAGAGTTACCATTTTGCACTTGAATTGTTTGAACACTCATTTTCCCCAGTCTGAATCCCTTGTGGGGAATCCCGCGTCGCAAGGAATGCTGTGGCAAGTGGATTCCCGAGCAGCTCCAGAGGCCTGTTCAGTCCCTGTGGTGATACTGGTTTAACCTAATGGGTGTTCACTTCAGAGTTGGAGAAAGTCTTTTTTTTTTTTTTTTTTTTTAAGAGTTTTTTTCCTGGGCACCTGGGTGGCTCAGTGGGTTAGGCCTCTGCCTTCGGCTCAGGTCATGATCTCAGGGTCCTGGGATTGAATCCCGCATTGGGCTCTCTGCTCAGCAGGGAGCCTGCTTCTTCCTCTTTCTCTCTCTGCCTGCCTGTCTGTTTGTGATCTCTCTCTCTGTGCCAAATAAATAAAATCGTTTTTTAAAAAAGGAATTTTTTTCCTTTTATTTTAATAAGGTTTTTTTTTTTTTTAAAGATTTTATTTATTTGACAGACAGCAATCACAAGTAGGCAGAGAGGTAGGCAGAGAGGGGCAGGGAAGCAGGCTCCTCGCTGAGCAGAGAGCCTGTTGCAAGTCTCCATCCCAGGATCCTGGGATCATGATCTGAGCCGAAGGCAGAGACTTTAACCCACTGAGCCACCCAGGTGCCCCTATTTTAATAAGTTTTATTAATTTAAGTCATCTCTACACCCAACGTGGGGCTCAAACTTATGACCCTGAGGTCAAGAGTCCCATGCTCTTTTGACTGAGCCAGCTAAGCACCCTAAGATTTTATTTATTTATTCATTCATTTTGTGGAGCCCAGTGTGGAGCTTGAATTCACGACTCTGAGATCAAGACCTGAGCTGAGAGCAAGAGTCGGATGGACACTCAACCAGCTCAGCACCCAGGTGCCCCTTAGTTTTAAGTAATCTCTACGCACAATGTGGGGCTCGAACTTACAACCCCAAGATCAAGAGTTGCATGCTTTTCTGCCTGATCCAGCCAGTTGGCCCCCCAAGTTGGAGAAAGTCTTAACACCATGGGAAGACACAGGCAAAATGACTCACAAGCTGCTGCAGGAGGCACGAAAATGAAGCCATTTTTCTGGAAGGCCATTTGGCAATACTGTTTATTCCAGTAAGCTTAAAATGTCTACTTCCTTAGGCATTTCCTCCAAGGCAACACTCAGAAGAGTGTTCAGAGCCTGTTGCAGTGAGGATGCTCATATTCACATCACGTCAGGAGTGGGACAGGGGGGCATAAGCCAGCAATGGAGCTCGATTAGATTTGTTGTGGGAGCTGGAGAGGGCAGGTTCAGTACTGCGGTTAAAAATGACATGGGAGGGGGCGCCTGGGTGGCTCAGTGGGTTAAGCCGCTGCCTTCGGCTCAGGTCATGATCTCAGGGTCCTGGGATCGAGTCCCACATCGGGCTCTCTGCTCAGCAGGGAGCTTGCTTCCTCCTCTCTCTCTCTCTGCCTGCCTCTCTGCCTACTTGTGATCTCTCTCTGTCAAATAGATAAAAAAAAAAATGACATGGGAGGGGCACCTGGGTGGCTCAGTGGGTTAAAGCCTCTGCCTTCAGCTCGGGTCATGATTCCAGGGTCCCAGGATCGAGCCCCACGTCTGGCTCTCTGCTCTGCGGGGGAGCCTGCTTCCTCCTCTCTTTCTGCCTGCCTCTCTGCCTACCTGTGATCTCTGTCTGTCCAATAAATAAATAAAATCTTTAAAAAAAAAAAATGACATGGGAGAGGGGTGCCTGGGTGGCTCAGTCAGTTAAGCTTCCGACTCTTGATTTTGGCCCAGGTCATTATCTCAGGGTCCTGAGATTGAGCACCGTGTCAGGCTCCCTGCTTGGTGGGGAGTCCGCTTGAGTTTCTCTCTCTCTGGCCCTCCCCCTGCCCTTGCTCACGCATGCACTCTCTCTCTCTCTAAAATAAATAAATTAGTGTCTTCCAAAAACCAAAAAATGACATGGGAGGGACACCTAGCTGGCTCAGTTGGTGGAGTGTGCGACTCTTGAACTCAGGGTTGTAAATTTGAGCCCCACTTTGGGTGTAGTGATTACTTAAAAATAAAATCTTAAAAAAAAAATGACATGGGAGATGTTCTATAACCCGTCAGTGTTGAGAAGAGCAGGTTAGCAAGCAGAACACATGGTCCAGAGTGAGGTGTTTGTTTGTTTGTTTGTTTTTTAAGAGAGAGAGACTGTGAGAGAGAACATGAGAGGGAAGAAGGCCAGAGGGAGAAGCAGACTCCCCATGGAGCAGGGAGCCGGATGCGGGACTCGATCCTAGAACTCCGGGATCGTGACCTGAGCCAAAGGCAGTTGCTTAACCAACTGAGCCACCCAGGTGCCCTGAGTTTTTTCTTTAAATTAAAGATTGTATTTATTTGAGAGAGAGAGTGCACAGACAAGTGGGTGGAAGAGCAGGGGAAGAGGGAGAAACAGACCGCCTGCTGAGCAGGGAGCCCAACTTGGGGTTCGATCCCAGGATCCTGGCATTATGACCTCAGCCAAAAGTAGATGCTTGACCAACTGAGCCACCCAGGTGCCCCTGGAATGAATTTTGTTAAATAGACACTGTTAGCTGGTTATCTGAATAATTTTCATTTTTTGGTAACTTTCAGTACATGTGTATTTTTGTTAACAATAAACATACGTTCCTTTTGTAGTCAGAAGTCTTGAAGAAGAGGTGGGCCCTGTTTGCACATGAGGAGGAGGGAGCTGTGGCCACAGATAGCTACCATAAGGTGGAAAATCACATGTGCTTTGCCTTCAGGGTGGGTGTCCTCCCTCAACAGGACCCTGAGTGCCATCACAGCCTTCCTAAGATGATTCTTTTCTTTTTGCCCCTGCTTGGAAGCATTCTCCTTTCAGTCTGAAACTGTCCTTCCAGATGGCCTTCCTTGCATGCTGGTATGAGAGCCCCAGCCAGATGCTCCTTCCTCCATGTCAGGCCCTCTGGTTTCACTCTTTTCTGTTCTTTCTCTTCCCCGTTGGAGGTTTGGCCTTGGCCTCATCTTCTCCTGGACCCTGATGGCTCAGCTCGTGGCAGTTTTTTGCTGTTTTTACACTCTTATTTATTTATTTATTTGCCTTGCCAACAATATTATAAATTCCTTGAGTGTAGGACCTGATCTTACACTTCTGTATCTCGTTGAGCTCCTGGCATGGTGCCTTGGCTTGGATAAGAGATGCATCACAATCACAGGTAGGGTGGTGGAAAACAGTGCTGGCTTCTTTTCTGATGGCCTTCCAGGGCTTTCTCTCATCAGTGCTCCTCCACATTGAACCACTTCTCATTCAGAGCCTTTTTTTTTTTTTAATTGGAGACATTTATTTGAAGATTTGAAGACAGGGAGTCCACAGTGGTTATGAGGTGGTTCTCTTTAACAGGTAAATAAATGAATACCCAGTCCTGGAGAACAAAGAGGCTACACTAGAAGCCCAGGTGTAACTAATCTTGAACCCCGCCCTGAGAGGGAGATGATCCCTTCCACTTTAACAATGACTCTCTTGCTAACCTGGTGGGGGTTAATAAAGATCGCTGATCAAATGGATTAAGTATCTTTAGGGTTGAGTAGCTGTTACTTAGGTCAGTGAGTCCTTGGAGAAGACGTTTGACCTCTGGAAGTCCCCGTTATCCTTACTTTGAGCTTTTTATTTTGCGACTGTTCCAAACATGCAGAGTCATAAGGATGGTATAGAGTACTAAATCCCTCTTATTTACCCGTACTCTCATACACGTCTTGGTGCTCATACTTGGCGAATAGCAGCCGAGTTCTGTCTTGCTCCCTCCTCCGTCTGGACCCTGTTTCCTCTTAGCGCTTGGCTACACAGGCTTCTCTGCCTGGGACTCTGCTGGAGGTGTGGGGAACAGGAGTGACCCAGCTCCTGGTTAGCCTTTGACCTGAGCCACTTGCGTCCAGTCCAGGGAGGGAAGTCTGGAGGTGTGGAAGGGGTGCTTGTTGGTTAAGAGGTGGCTCTTGTGCCTCCTCACAGTCCTCCTTTCTGCTCCCCACCCCTTTCCAACTTTGCTTCAGTCCTGGGGCACCTGCTGGCTCGGTCAGTCGGCTGTCTGTCTTGGGCTCAGGTCATGATCTCGGGGTCCTGAGATCAGCCTCCGTAGGGCTCCCTGCTCAGCAGGGAGTCTGCTTCTCCCTCTCCCTTTGCCTCTCCCCCTGCTTGTGCACAGGCTCTCTCTCAAATAAATAAATTAAAAATCTTAAAAAAAAAAAAAGCCAGAAAAAACTTTGCTTCAGTCCTCATCAGAGGTGGTGTTTGAGGAGCCACTCTGTGTGGGACAGAGCTCCTGTTGTAAGGTAGAAAGAATGCCAGGTTTGCCTTGAGAAGCTGTCTATGATGGATAACCCTGGGCCCTTCAGAAGCTACAGGTCTGCTTTGATTCAGGCTGGGGAGGATTCACACCTATGAAAGTGCAGAGGAAATCACCTCCAGGTGCTTTTTACTCATAGTTCAGGCACAAGGCCATTCCAGCCCAAACCCAGGGATGGAGTGGGCTTAGGAGCTCTGGTTGTCTCACATGAGACTTTTTTAAAAAAAATTAATTATTTATTTAGTTTAGAGAGTGTTTCTGCGTGCACGTGCATGAGCTAGAGCACAAGCCAGGGAGGGGCGGAGGAAGAGAGGGAGAGGGAGAGAAGCAGATTCCACTCTGAGCCTGGAGCCTGATGTGAGGCCGGACCTTAAGACCCTGAGATCATGACCTGAGCTGAAATCAAGAGGTGAAGGCTTAATTGACTGAGCCACCCAGGAGCCTGGTGCTTCTTTATATTAAAGTAGTATAAGAAACCCACCTCAGTGAATGACACAGGACTCATCTTCAGCATGGTGCCACCAGATGAATGTTTACTCATGTAGATGCCCCATAGCAATAGCCCAGGCCTGTGTCTGGAACAGGCCTGGAACTGTGCAGGCTCCTCCTTGTGCTTCAGCCGGTACAGATTCTGCTCCACTCTCCTGGCTTCTGGGCCGTGGATACATGTGTTCTTAAATTTCCTGTCATTGGAGTCACAGCGTGTCTGGCTTCTTGCGTTCAGCATCATGTCTGTTCAGTGGTTCCTGTTTATGCCATGTGTTGTCTGGACATGACTCCACCGGGTTCCTTTCCTTTTCTATCCCTGATGGACATTGGGGTTAATGCTAGTTGTTGGTTATGGGAAGTCAGTGCCAGGGGTGTTTGGGGGTCATGTCTTCTGGTGGTATATGCACTTACTCCCTGGGCCGAACATTGAGGCTGGGTTGAGGGGTGTGGCCTGAATTCAGCATGGCTGTAGTCCGCCTAACAGTTTTCCCAAGTGGTAGGTACCCATTTACATTCCTACCAACTATGTGGGGGAGTTCCTCTTGTCAGCCATCCTGGCCAACATCTGGCATTGTCAAGGGACCTGCCTTTAATAACAAGCACCCTTGTTGGTTTTGAAAGCACCCTCCAGTTTGAGACCTACTGGGTGCCATGGCAGTGGGAACAGAGAGGGTGATTGAGGAGGGAGAGAGCCTGTACAGAAAGCAGCTTTGGAATTTGGTGACTGTGTGTGTGTGTGTGTGTGTGTGTACATGCAGGAGAAAGGGAGGAGAGAACCACAGGTATGCACCCTGAGGGAGATGGACTGTGATCCTTTGCTGCTACCAGGTGATGGTTTGTGGAGTGTGTAGGGGTGTCAGCCCTTCCAAGGAGAGAGGCCAGCAGCCGGGGATGGTGCAAGGAGCAAACCTGCAAGGGCAGTCAGCTGCAGGAGTGACGTGGGTGTGGGTGGCAGAGGAGGCTGAGCTGAAGGCCCTGGTGGCGGCTGTGGTGGGCACAGCAGATGTGTGGAGAGACTGGGGTAAGACAGTGTGGGCACAGGAAGCCAGTCCCAGCAGCTTGGGCCTGCCTCTGTCGTCGGTTCCAGTCCCTGTGTTCAGGACTAATGGATGCAGCATTTAATTGCTTTTCAGATGACATTGTAGAGGATTTCAAAACAGGAAGATATTTTCGGTGGTAGTTGTGCCAGAGATAGCCATTGGTTACAATTTGATTTTTGCCTTCCAGTCCTGTTTCAGTGGATAGGTACCTTGATATGTATGTATTTTAAATATGTAAGTGCATGCATATACCAGTATTTTTGAAGTGGAGTTAGATTCGAGTTCAGTTTGAGTTTTGGCTTTTTCACAGCACAGATTGCATTTGTCTCCTGGGGTGTGACTGGCTGGGACCTGTGTGCTTATGTCCCTGGTTCGTGCACAGCATGGTCACAGCTGGGCTTCTGGCCAATGGGACTCTACCCATAGTTGGGCTCTATCTCGGTAGTGAGGGACTGGACTGGCCTCTGCTGCGAGAGCAGATTTCTTGACTTTTATTGGGTTGCTGCCCTCCAGAGAACCAAGTTTCTTCAGGCTGGGGAGAACTCTGCAGACGGGGGGACTCAGGGGTGCATGGTCACTCCCTGTGTGACAGCCACGACGGCCTCACAGTGGGGCACTCTTAGGGGTAAGCCCCCTTCAGGCTACTCTGAACAGTCATCCCGCATACTTGAGAGGAGCATTTTATTTACTATCTTGTTAATAACAAGTTCCATTATGGCCTTTTCCAAACATTCACAGAGGTGGAAATATAAGAATGATCTCTCAGGTACTTGGGAGAGTTAGCAGCATATGTCCAGTTTCAGCCATCCTTCTCCTCCCCCTCCTGGACTATTTTCAATCATATTCCAGACACCATATGATTTCAGCTGCCAGTCCTTGAGTGCAGATCTGTAGAAGATAGGGCTTTTCTCTCCACCAGATACCACAAAATCATGTGAGATAAGCATTTTAATAAATTCTTGGGCTGGCAGAGAGTGTCCTCACTGCATGGTTGCCTGGTAGTGAGTGAGATGTGCTGGGGGCTGGAACTGGGGTTGCCAGTGTGGTCTCAGCCCTGGAGCCCAGAGGCCAGCACCTAAACAGGGATCTTAGGGCCTCTCGGCTCCTGGTCCTGTGGAGGGCAAACCAGCAGATTGGAGTAAATGACAAAGCTTGTGTCATCTTCTGAACCAGCTCAAATAACATGCCCTTCTAAGGGCAATGGTATTCTCTTTAGTAGTTCTTGCATTGATCTGGTTCTTTGGGGATTGAGAAATCTTAAGAGAAGAATTTGGAGAGCTTGATCAAACCAAGAGGAATGCGAAAAGAAAGTGCTCTCAGTCTCTTGTGTTTGTATGATTAAGAAATTTCTTTCTGCAGGACTAAAATACTCTTTCCTACATGTAGGTGGCTGGTTCAATTCTGAAATACATATTTTTATCTGGTTAGAAAACACTTTATGTTTCTTCAAAAAGTCAGAGAACCAGAATGCAGAAGGGTGCTGACAAAGACGAAAAAGCAGTCGCAGTCTGGGATACGGTTTGGCAGACATGCTCACGGCTGCCTGTGAGGTCAACAAGGCCCACTCCCTTTGAGGCCAGGTGTTTACATTGGTTGCTCTTGGGGATTGAACAATTGGTGTCTGTTCATTTCCTGCCTCTGAGATGAAAGCACGTGGGGTGCTGGGGCAGTAAACCGCTGCTGGGGAACCGAGAGAAGGGGACACCAATGGAGACTCGGAGGCTGCTCTGGAGCTTTCTAAGGACTCTATGAAGGGAAGACCCACCGAAGAGTCCTTTGGCCAAGGGCCCACTGGGACAGTGGTGGAATGTGTGGTAGACTTTTCAGGATGCTCCAGCGGTCAGAATTGCCAATGAGGTATGAGCATTCTGTCTCCAGGTTGCCTAAGTCTGGAAGGTTTAGAAAGGTGAAGGAGGGGCACTCGGGTGGCCCAGTGGGTTAAAGCCTCTGCCTTCAGCTCAGGTCATGATCCCAGGGTCCTGGGATTGAGCCCCCACATCGGGCTCTCTGCTCAGCAGGGAGCCTGCTTCCCCCTTTCTCTCTGCATGCCTCTCTGCCTACTTGTGGTCTTAAAAAAAAAAAAAAAAAAAAAAAGAAAAGCGAGAAAGGTGAAGGAGACCTTTTTTTTAAAGCAGTCTCTAGGCTCCAGATGGGGCTTGGGCTCCTGACCCTGAGATCAAGTGTGGATGGTCCTCTGCCCACTGAGCCAGCCCTGCACCTCTAGGAGGCCTTTGTTAACATACAGCACTCACTGAGTATTTCTCTATGGCACACTTTTTATATGCATTTTGTCATTTAACTTTTAATTCTTATTTTATCAAAGTAATATATAGACACATAAAAGTCAAGTAGTGGTTTAAAAAAAAAAAAAGCCTGGGTACCTGGGTGGCTCAGTTGGTTAGGCCTCCAGCTCTTGATTTTGGCTTAGGTCATGATCTCAGGGTCTTGAAATCGGCCTTATGTTGGGCTCTGTACCCAGTGGAGAGTCTACTTGAGATTCTCTCCCTCTGGCCCTCCCCTAGTTCGTGTGCTTGCTCTCTCTCTTCTCTCTTTCTAAAATAAATAAAATCTTCAAAAGCAAAGAAGAAAAAAAACCCCAAGAAACTGTGGTGGGTCTCCACTCGCCCAGTCCTCCCCTATGACTCTGCTCTTTCTTCTGGCCTATGCCTGTGATTCTGAGTAATGTGCACATGCTGCTGTCTTGGGTCATCACATTGGTGAGTTTCATGAATTATGTATTGACCTTTTCTGTAGCTCCCTCTACATAGCCATTATCTCTGCTGCTTCCTGTTCTACCGGTATTTTACCTCCTGGGTAAATCTGTAAGGAATACTTATGTTTTATGCCTACCCAAATGTTACTCTACAGACGACCTTTGTAGCATGCTAGTAGTGACAAGGTTTTTGTTTGTTGGTTGGTTTCTTTTCTCGAGAATAAAATGGCCTTCTTAAAAATGTGCCCAGTTTTCTGTCCTTGTGGCTGACTTTTCCTGTACCTTCCAGGCTTGTATTAGCTATTCTCTGTGCTGAGTGCTGCCAGGCTGCCTGTCAGCTCTGGTTCTTTCCCTGGGCCTCCCTGCTGGAGCTCTCAGGGCACAGGCCAGTGGCTGCCTTAGTCTCTCAAGATGCACGGCTCTGGGGCTAGGTTTCTTGTTTTCTGTATTTCATGGTATCTTAATTTTGGTTCTCTCCTTCATGCCACTAGCTTCTTCTTCTTTTTTTTTTTTTTTTAAAGATTTTTTAATTTATCTATTTGACAGAGAGAGATCACAAGCAGGCAGAGAGGCAGGCAGAGAGAGAGGAGGATGCAGGCTCCCTGCTGAGCAAAGAGCCCGATGTGGGGCTCGATCTGAGGACCCTGAGATCATGACCCGAGCCGAAGGCAATGGCTTAACCCACTGAGCCACCCAGGCGCCCCATGCCACTAGCTTCTTACTCAGTTTCTGGAGACCATGTCCATTTGGGTGCATGGGAGCTTTTGGGTCGGAAATACTTCATCAAGGATTGAGGAGTGTGTCCCGCTGCTTTTTTGGTTCTGGTGCTGCCGCTGAGCAGGCCCAGCGCTTTTCCCAGTGAGCTGCGGCATCGCTTGCCTCACTCCCAGAGCTCCTGTCCAGTGCTGCAGGGAAAGTTCCTGCGAATCAGGTCACAGGGAGCCGTGTTTCCTCTGCTCCCTGTGTTTCCTCTGCCCACTGTGTCTGAATGTTGACCCCTCAGTCTTCTTCTAATTTATCTTTATCTCCTGTATCCATCTCTGTTTTGTTTTTTTTTTTACTGGACTCTCTGGGAGATTTCTTTAGTGCTATCTCTGGCCTTTTGCCGCTGACATGCTTTTACTTCTAAGAACTCTTTCTTTGCTTTCTTTTTTTTTTTTCCTTTCTCTCTTTTTATTTTTGTAATCTGACTTTCTGTTTTATAGAATCCTGTTAAATGGATGCAGTGTCTTATCTCTTTGGAAAATAAAGATTGTTTTTGGCATTTTTTCATGTGGGGTCTTCATCTGCCATGAGAGGGTGTCTGGGAGCCCTTGGTTGGCAGCTCACTCTAAGAGAGGGGCATGGGGAAGACAGGTGGACACTCTGAACACGAGGGGCTTGTCCACCGCCAGCTTCCCCAGAGGCTCACATAGCTTCAGTTTCTGAGTCTTTCCTCCAGAACATGGTCTTCCAGACACTGGGCTGTAGGGTGAAGGCTTGGGTGCCACACTGGAAGAGGCCACAGGTGGACAGAAGGGCAGGAGGGTGGCCCTCAGGAGTTAGTGTGGGTCTAGACACTCAGTGGCCACATAGTCTGCTTCTTTCGTTAGCCTCCTGTGCCTTCTCAGCTGGGTGGGTTGAGCCCCTCTAAGTCGAATGATTCTCCATTTTATGCTTTTCCAGAGAATAAATCTCTGGTGTCTGCTGGTGTGGAAATAGTTACCCAGCAGTGTGAAGTGGAGGAGGGGATGCCGGGGGAAGGCTTTCACCCAGGAATCTTTCTGTTTACCCTTGGTCCCTGAGTGCCTGGCACGCTCGAGCCTTGCGATGATCTAGGGCTATCACTAGATTGGCTCTCAGCCCTCCTTACTGTCACTTACTTAGGACTGTGCTTTCTTGGTTGGCTTGCCCTATCACCACTGGACCATCAGCATTCCAGATTCTGAAATGCTGTTGTTGGAGCCATCACTCCAAGTCCTTCCTGGCTTTGTGAGTTTGTGTTAAAGAAAAACCCAAAATCCTCCCTTTTCTGTAGTTTTAGTGAGGTTTTGAGTTGCATCAAAATAAGACGTGCAGGTTCAGTTCCTTATGCCAAACTGGAGGTTCCTATCTCATTTAAATTTATTTTTAAATGAAATTATTGTAGGGAACATATTTATTTAGACTGTGGCTTAGGCTAATTTAAGTCAAAGCTGTGTTTCCTGCTCCGGGCCAGTGTAGTGATTTGCTTTCCTTCTGGTCTGTCTTCACTTCCTGGCCCTTCTCCTGGTGGCAGGCTCACGGGCTTCCTTGGCACTGGGGGAAAGCAGAAGCTTCGGGCTAGGCCTCAACCATGGCAATGCTTGGACCTAGCTGGTGTTTAGAGAGGGCAGAACGGTTCTCTTTTGTGCTGGCCTGAGCTCTGCTTTACCAGATATGGCGTGTTCCTAGGCTGTGCCACAAGTGCTGAGAGCTTACTCAGAAACATACAGGGCCATTGCACAGGCATGGGGTGCGGGGGTGAGTGGTGGGTGCTGCCATGAGCACCTGATTGGGAAGCAAGGACCTTGTCTCTCAGGACATCAGGGGTGGGCTTGAGTTGCGGAGGGCCTGGGGTATCAGGGCACGTTCTCCTTATCTCTTTGGTAGATGTTTGGTTAAAAATGTGGCAGGAATCTTTTTGAACTTGGCAAGGTCTTTTTTCCTCTCTAGTATCTACTTTTGATAGTGTGCTCAGGAAAGCCTTCCTCAGCCTGGTATTATATAACTCTTTTCCTGTTTTTGTCTGGTACTTTTATGATTGGGGCTTTTATACACCCTGGGCGAAGTGTCACCTAGGCTCCGAGGTCCTGTCCCAGGTGGGTGAACAGACTCTTTGCACACCCAGGTGCCACTTCATCTGGAAGTTTCTCTTGTAGGGTGGGGTGAGGCAGAGCTGGCAAAACTCCTGCCCCATGAGAGGTCAGCTGGTAGATGAATGTGTGATTCTCAAAAGAGGAGAGGCTCCCTCAGGGCAAAACAAAAACCTCACACAGATGAGTGGTCATCCTATCCACCTAAGGCAGGAGGGTGAGTCTGTGACGCAGAGAGGAAAGAACCTTCCTGGTTTAGACTGCAGCAGGAGACCAACCAGATGGCCTTGCTCTCCTGTGAATGCAAGCACATGTTCAGCAATGGAAAAGGAGGTTGAACCTGGAGAAGGGGCGGTGTTGAGAAGAGTGCAGTCGGGAGAGGTGGGAAGGCCCCTGGGTGTGAACCCCGGCCCTTTGGAGTGGAGCACAAAGGGAGGTGGAGCGCAAAGGGAGGGTAGGGCAGCTGGAGGGCAGGGAAGGCCGCTGGATACTTCCCATCAGCATACTTGTGCACAGGCCCTTTCTGAGAAGTGTTTTGGCGGCTGGGCACCTTGAAGGCATGCTTCCACGTGGCTCAGCTTCAGGGGGACAGCAGCTCTGCCTGAGGGAGCCGCCTGCACTTGCTGCTGTCATCTGCTAGGAAGGGGGCGACACCAGCGTCATTGAATGTTGGAGGTATTTTGGGATGCAGTCTTACTGCGCAGTTAGGCAGACTGTGCTCTGATTTCTGTAACGCACCCTACTGCTTCCTGTGTGCCAAGTGCCTGACGTCGTTAACTACTATAATCCTCAGACCAACCCTACTTATCAGAGTCACCAGCTTGGGGGTGGAGTGGTGAGGGGCAGGCTGGAGCATTAGTGGACTTGGAGCTTACACCCATGCATGCCTTCCTGGAACACACAGTTTGCTAGTTCTTTGGCTTTATGCTGCCCAGATTCAGATTACAAAGACTGGGAACCAACTCCAGGTGTTGAATTGAGGTTCCCAATCAGGGGATAGGGTAGAGGTGAGGCAGGAGAGCAGGCCAGATACTGGACAGGAGTGCTGCAGCCTGGACCCAGGCTAGGCTTGGCCTCACACCCTGGCCTCTCCTGTGCATCTCCCTTCATCCTGGCCACAGCCCTTCCAGAGAGCTCCTTTATGAGGAACATGTGTGGGGGGGGGTGGAGCGCCTCTCCCAAGACCCAGAGCTGGCGAGTGGCCAGGTTGGAATTTGAGCCTTGGTCTGTGTGAGGTCTGTGTGATTCTGGAGCCCAGGCCCTTCTTCCTCTGTCTGCTTCCTGCAGATCCAGTGCCCAGCACTTGGCCCACCCCAGCACATACCTTTCCCATCACCCTGGCCTCTGCTGCCTGGACGGACTCATTTGAGTCCCGGTTTCCCCTCTACCTGTCACGCTGATTCTTGGTTCTGCACATCAAAATGCATGGCATTACCACCCCTTGTGTTAAATATAACCAGTTATTTGTCGGGTGCTGATTACTGCTGTTGCATACCAGTCCCTGCTCTCAAGATGTTCGTGGGATGGCAGGGCCGACCGACACTGAGCCAGCAATTCCTGCAGGAGGTGCCGCAGGTGTGGCCAGGGTGACCACAAGGTTACTGTGAGGCAGAAAGTTGGGTTCCTGGGTAGGAGCACGATTAGAGGGCCTAACAGGCTGGTGCAGTGATTGGGCATCAGCATGCTTAGCAGCAGGACCCTGGAAGGGGGAGGGAGTGGGCTTCATGACTGTCTGCATTGCTAGTAAGGAGCAAGGCCCTTTAGGCAGGCAGGGACATAGCCTGGGCCACTTCCCACTCTCACTGTCCTGTGGCTTAGGGCACTGGCGGAGGTGGTGGAGGTGGAGACAGAGGCCCATGAGGAAGGACCACCACAGGTACAGTGAGAGATGGGGTGAGGGTTTAAACTTCAAGGAACAGAAGTCAGAATTGGGAAGTGAAGAGGGGCTTCCCAGGTTTCCAGTGTGGGCAGTTTGTGGACCTCCTCCGACAGGGCCTGTGGGATGGGTCAGGTCCTCCCTCCGAGACTCAGGTCTAAACCAGATACCAGTTGAACCCCGACCAGGCAGACCGGTGTAGCCGTGGTGACCAGGAAGAAGCTGGAGCTGGGGAGTTGGGGAGCCCGGCTTGAAGCAAGGGGCCACGTACTTTGAGCCAGTGTCAGTCCTTCATCCATCTTAGCAGAGGGTCGGGCACGTCCAGGCAGAGGCCAGCAGACAGGCCCTCTGTTATGGTGCTGGCGCCTTCCTGGCAGCCTCAGGTTTGGGGACAATGGACTTGGTATTGGTAGGATGTGTCAGGATAGCCCCAGTTAGGGTCCACCCTTGTGAGCTGACCCTGGTTTTGCTCCCTGATCTCCCCTGACTTGGCAGGCCCTTGTATTCCTGGCACTGATCTCAGGCTTGCTTGTGTGGGCAGAGCTCACTAGGACTTGCTGGTTCTTCTAAGCTGTTTCTCTGAGGCTGTGACCACCACTCTGTCTTTAGGGCTGTCTTTTCGTGTGCTAGTTTGCATTTGTTTAGTGTCGGTTGCTGGAAGGGGTTTGTTTTTTGAGGCTGAGGAATGGCCATCAAGATCCAGCTCTTCCTGTAGGCATCCTGGGGACAAAGCAGAGCAGGGAGAGCGGCTGGTCCTGCATCCGTCTGGGGCCTGCCCTAAATGTGGGGCTGGGACCCACGACAGGCTCATGCAGTAGGCATGTTGGTCCTTGGTGTGGAAGGAGGGAGGGACACCACCCCTAAGCACTGATGCAGGAAGCTCTTCTGTGTGCATTTAGAACCACATAATGAATGGGAGCCTCTGACAAGATGCTGAGTTAGCTGAAAAGGAAAAGGACAGGGCCTCCTTGGGGGAAGATGTGGGAATGGTCACAGGGAGCAGAGCTGTCTGGTTTCATTTTTGCCTCATCTTCTGTTTCGTGGAGCATTACCTGTAGACTAGAAACAGGAGCAAAAACATTCTGTAAAATATGGTTTGCAGAACTAAAAACTGTACTCAGAGTGCCTGTTCATTCTTCAGCAAACAAACATGCAGGGCCTCTTTGGTCAGGTATTGTGTGCAGCAGTAGAAGGGACACGTGTGGGAAATGAGCACAGTGCTGTCTCGCAAAGTCCTGGTGCCTGGCCTAAGAGCAGCCTTCCTCCTTGGCCCCATAGCTGTGTAGCCCCTTCGAAGACATTTAACCCAGGTCTGTTTCCACTTGCTCAAGTGTGTATTCTGCCTCGTCAGGATCGGCCCTCTTCTGGCCTCCTGTCCTGACAATGTTCCTCAGGCTCTTTCAGTCATGTAATAACCAGTGCCCCTGCTCTCTGTGGACCTGGATGGGAAAGGGCTCCTTCTCCAGCACACCCCCTGGCATCTGTGCCTTAGGGCCTCAAAGCTCTTAAGCTGGTGTTTGTTTCTTGTCTTTGGGGACTGTGCCAGGTGTCTTTACTGCAGTCAGGGTTCACAGAGTTTGTGTGGGGCTTGTGAGTCTAAGGACTCCATAAAAGTGCCCAGCCGGGAGCCTGCCTAAGCCATGGGGGATTGCTCGTCTTGGGCACAGAGCCCGTCTGCATAACTGAGTACTGTCTCAGAGCCCTCAGCCCCGTTCTCTCCCTTTTTGTGTTCACACCTGGGTCCTGGCTCCACCTTCTACCCATGGCCTCTCCACTTGTCCTCAGCCAGCCTTCAGCATGTCCTACGGGCTAGCAGGTGCCCTCTTGGCTGTGTCTGCTGCTTTCTCCTCCATTGGTCTGTAGCTCTGTGGCCCTCAGCCCTGGCAAGCCTCTGGGGCAGGGTTTGCCTCCCACTGCTCTGGGAAGGTGGGGAAGGGAACAGGTATGGCCCTGGGAGACACAGGTGAGGCGCCATTCTGAAAGCGGGTTTGCTCTATCACTTCTCTTGTTGGAGATGCTCCGTGACTTAGAGCCTGACCAAGTGATGACTCTCGATCTCTGTATGTGGACGCTTGCCTTAACGCTGGCTAGGTCCTCTGAGCCTGGCTGCCTCGCATCCCCACGGGTTGGATTCCACATTGTCCTCCTGCATTGTTCCTTTTGCTCTGCTCTTGTGGCCCTGATCACATTGCCCCTCGTGTGTGTGTCTGCTGCATCTTGGCTGCCTCGCCAACAGGAACTTGCTGCTGCTTTGCCTCTCTGCAGCTTGAGGAAGCAGACGGGGTAGAGACTATGCACTCATGTGTTTAATGAGTTATCCAGCAGTGTGGTGGGGCAGGGTCTTTTTATGTTTCTTTACATATTAATACAGATTTGTCCAAGTGATCCTTTCTTTAAGGATCACAAACAACCATGCAAGCATCCCCATGTGCACACTGATGAGTATCCTGGGTTTGGTGGGTTGGTTGGTTTGCTTGTTGGTTTGTTAGAATAGTCCGAAGGCTGTCTAGCGCCAGCTGGACTGGGCTTGTCTGATCCTCTTGGGGTGAGGCAACAGAGCCCTGACATGCTCGTTGGTTCATTCGTTCGTCAGCATGCCCAGCTCTACAAAGAAGGGAGGCTGCAGATGGGCCAGGCCCTGAGACCCAAGCCTGACATGCCCCTTCCTTTCTAACAGATGCACACATGTTCTTATCTTTGTGTGTGTTCGGCAGGGTGTGTGCTGCCATTCCCAGGGAGCTCAAGCTCAGCTGCTGTGCGTGGCTGCATCCTAGCAGAGCATCAGCTACAGACAGCGTGATAGCCTTCTGTCTCTGACTGGACAGGTTTTGGCAAATGTGTGTTTTTTAGGTTTTTAAGATTTTATTTATTTATTTATTTATTTAGAACATGAGTGGGAGAGGAGCGGAGGGAGAGGGAGAGCATCTCAAGCATACTCTGCACAGAGGGTGGAGCCGGACCTCAAAACCCTGAGGCCATGACCCAAGCCAAAATCAAGGGTCAGGCTGTAACTGACTGAGTCACCCACGTGCCTGTTGGCGATGTGTTTTTAAGTCCTTTCCAGATTTGTGAGGTTTATCTCCTTGGTCCCACTTGGAGAACCTGCACGTCCCACATACGGACCTTTACTATGGGGCGCCTGGGGGACTCAGTTGGTTAAGCATCTGTGTTTGGCTCAGGACATGATCCTGGGATCCAGTCCTGAAATGGGTCTCCCTGCTTAGCAGGGAGCCTGCTTCTCCCTCTGCCTTCCACTCCCCCTGCTTGTGTGCACATTCTCTCTCCCCCACCTCGTGACAAATAAATAAGTAAAATCTTTGGGGGAAAAAAAAGGACCTTTGGCTTGGGAGGGGACTATGAGTTGACATTGCATGGCCCCTACTTTTACAGAGGAGGAGACTGGAGCTGGTGTCCCACTGTTCTTAATGCCAGCCTTGGGTGGTAGTGGGGACACCCAAGCCACTCAGAGGGTAGGAAATAGAAGGTGCTGGCTGCTCAGCTATCTGTGTACACCTGATTTTGTTCTGGTTATGAGCAACTCCTAGGGCCTAGCTCCTCTCATCCTTCCTGCCGGGGTAACTGCTTTGCTTTGTGGTGTCTGCCTTTCTTGTTTCTTCCTTCTCATAGCTCTTCCCCCTTACCTTGCTCAGCCCACCTTTTATTGCTCTGCTGAGCAATAAATGCTCCATTATATGCCTCTCCTGGACCTTAGCAAGGCTGCTATGCTGGGGGACAGCGTCTCTTCCCCCCAGGGGCAGCTGCTGAGCAGGGCCTGTTGGCCAGGAACCCTATAGGAGCAGACTAACAGGTATGTGTGAACATCTCTTTTTATTCTGTATTACAGTGAGGATGCCATGAGAAAAGCTGGTGTGGCCCACAGTAAATCCAGCAAGGATATGGAGAGCCATGTGTTCCTGAAGGCCAAGACCCGGGTAAGGCCCTGGTGGGTGGAGCCCCGGGTAGAAAGCTCAGGGGCTCAGGAAGGGGAGGGTGCAAGGCAGGCTCTGGAAGCTCTCTCCCTACAGAGTGAGGGAGGGATGGCCACTCACTGACTGACCTTGGCACTGTGGGCTTTATTGCAGCATGCTGTGGGTTTTCCCATGGGTCCATGGTGTAGTTATAGGGAGGGTACTCTGGGGGACATGCAGGATGCAGGCCCAGCCTTGACCACAACACTGTTGCCAACACCCTCCATTCATGGTCAGCTCCCAGGAATCTTGTAGGATGCTCATGGAGGTCCCAGCTGCTCCTCTGAATAAGAGTGCTCCCCGCGGGATCCTCACTAAAGGCCCACAGGGCCCTGACACGTGCGCCCAAAGGTGTTCCTGTCGTGTTTTGTTAAGTGCTAAAGGCGATGCTTGTGGGTGTTGAGGCCTTGAGCCTAGGAGTGTCACAGGTGGAGTAATGGGGAAGGATTTCCGCCTTGTGAGCTCTCATCCTGAGCCGGGTGCCATGGGCTTCACATGAGCACCTCCTTTCATTGGAGTGTTCTCCCCAGGGCAGAGCTGTTTTAGTAGAAGTGGAGCAGAATGGGCACAAGGAAGCCAGCGGCTTGTGTAGAGTAACCCAGCCTGTGCAAGGGGGTGTGTGGCTGATGCCCGGGACTTTTCCTCTTCACGGCACCCGTCCTGCCTCCCTCACACATCCTGACAGTGCAGGCTCTGGCTGCACTGGGTCTGCCCTAAGCCACGGCACCCGTCCTGCCTCCCTCACACATCCTGACAGTGCAGGCTCTGGCTGCACTGGGTCTTCCCTAAGCACTATGTGCCTGAGTGTGGTGTTGGGAGTTCTAGGACATCCTTGCGTGTCAGGAATTCAAAGCAGATCCTATTTATGGCCCTTGAGGGGATACTGGTTTGGATAAACCAACTGTCAAGACATAGAGGTCAATACAGGAAATTAGGGCATGGTCTGAGTGTTTAGAGGAGGTGGACATTTTTCAAAATGGAAATAACAGAGTCACCAAATTGCTGGAGAAAGCAGTTTCCAGAAGAGAAACCGCCTGCATGATCTGGTCTTAGAGGTTAGAGCACACAAGTGTGTGTTTGTGACCACATGGAAGTATAAGAAAGAGCTCTGAGCACTGAGGCGTGGGGGGGTCTGCACTCTGGGTATATATGATAAACATCTTCCTTTGTTTTAATAACTTTATTGAGACCTATTTCATATACTGCACAAACCGCCCACTCCCCATTTTCCCGTCCGTAGGCCACCGCTTCCTGATTTCTGTTGCTATGGATTTGCCTTTTCTGAACTTTTCATATAAATGCAGCCATACAGAAAATGTTGTGACTGGCTTCTTTCACTTGGGATAGTATTTTCAAGTTTCATCCATGGACCGTTTTGTTGCATATAGTTTATTCCATTTTATTGTTGAATAATATTCTGTTGTACGGATAGACTGTCTTACTTATCTGTTCATCAGTTGATGGTCATTTGGGTTGCTTCCGCTTTTTGGCTGTTATCAGTAATGCTGCTGTGAGGGTGCCTGGGTGGCTCTGGGTTAAATGTTTGCCTTCAGCTCAGGTCATGATCCCAGGGTCCTTGGATGGGATCTAGTCCCATGTTGGGCTCCCTGCTCAGCAAGGAGTCTGGTTCTCCTTCTCCCTCTGCCCCTCCCCCTGCTCATACACACACACACTCTCTCTCTCAAATAAGTAAGTAAATAAATAAATAAAAACAATGCTGCTGTGAACATTTGTGTGCAAGGGGCACCTGGCTGGCTCAATCATAGCAGCATGTGACTCTTGATCTCAGGGTTGTGAGTTTGAGCGCCACGCTGGGCATAGAGATTACGTAAAATTTTTTTTTTTTAAAAAAGCAAAACAAAACCAACAACATGTGTAGAAGCTTTCCTCTGGCCCTAACATTTTCATTTCTCTTGGGTAGATACCTAGGAGTGGAGTTGTTGAATCCTATGGTAACAGAACACTGCCATACTGTTTTGAAAGCAGCTGTATCATTTTACGTTCCCGCAAACAGGATATGAGATTCCAGTTTCTCCATGTCCTTACCAATATTTGTATTGTTTGTCTTTTTTATTTTAGCCATCAAAGTGAGTGTGAAGTAGTATTTCACAAAAATTATGGTTTTGCTTTGCATTTCCCTGGCGACTAATGATATTGAGTGTCTCCATGTACTTGCTGGTCACTTATATATTTTCTTTGGAGAAATGTTTATTCAGATCCTTTGCCCATTTTAAAATTGAGCCTTTTTTTTTTTTTTTTTAATTGACCAGAAGGGTTTTTAACGCGTTTTGGATATAAGTCTCCTATTAGGTAATGAATTTGCAAATATGTGTGTGTGGGGGGGGGGGATGGGATGCTATGACTGGTTTTGTTTGTATTTGCTTAGAATTAAAAGGACTTTGATGAGGGCTTATTTCAACTTTTGAAATGCAAAACTTGTTGGTTCTGCATGTTATCTATTGTTTGACAAGGAACTACCCTAAAACTTAATGACATGAAGCAATAAATTATTTCTCCTGATTCTGTGGGTCAGCAGCTGGGGCAATGGGAGTCACCTGGCTGACCCTTCTGCTGGTCTCGGTGCGAGCTCCCATGCAGCTATATTCAGCAGGCGGCCTGGCTGACCTGGAAGGTCCGTAAAGGCTTCCCTCCTGTATCTGCACATCAGTTTTCCCGGCGGTGGCCTCCATGTGGTGTCTCCAGCAGTAAAGTGTGCACTTCCTTATTACTATCTGGCAGCTGGCTTCTGAAGAGGAGGGAGCAGAAAGCTACCAGTCCTCAGAAGTCCTAGACCATAACTCTGATACAGCAGGTCCTAAGGGCAGTGGGAATTGCCACCTTTTTTTTTTTTTTTTTTTTTAAGGTTTTATTTTTAAGGGGGCGCCTGGGTGGCTCAGTGGGTTAAGCCTCTGCCTTCGGCTCAGGTCATGATCCCAGGGGCCTGGGATTGAGTCCCGCATAGGGCTCTCTGCTCAGCAGGGAGCCTGCTTCTCCTCATCTCTCTCTCTGTCTGTCTCTCTGCCTATTTGTGATCTCTCTTTCTGTCAAATAAATAAATAAAATCTTTAAAAAAAAAAAAGATTTTATTTTTAAGCAATCTCTACATCCAGTGCGGGACTGGATGTAGAGATCCTGCCGTACTGCCCTGAGATCAAGAGTCACACATGCCCCCAACTAAGCCAGGTGCCCTTCACCTCTTTCTTTTGATGTGAGCTGTGGGGTGTTTATACAGAGAGGCCAGTGATTATTGGTGGCCCTCTTGAAGATTGGCTATCATAGACCCTGTCCTATCATCTGGGGTGCCTTCCATCCCAAAGAGAACATCGAGCAGCACAACAGCTCCCTAACCATCTCAGCCTTTGCCTTGCTGTAGCCCACACTCTGAACCTTAATGATGGCAGTCCCATTTCCTTTGATCAAGCTGGTTCTAAATCCCTAACTCCAAAGAGAGGCCCCAACTATTTGGAAGAGAAGTATTTTTAACAGGTGTTGGAAATTTCCTGTCTTTTTTTTTTTTTAAACAGAGACAGACCTACTGCTTGGGCACTAGCACTGTCTGATTGTCTGCTGCCTAGCTTTTTACCGCTGCTTAGGCTCCTCATAGAGCTGGGTGCCAGTCAGTGCAGTGAGGCCCTTCTGTGAGGACTGGTCGGACGGCAGCCCAGGCACTCTTGTTGGCCTGCCCTTCCCATCTGAGACTCATCAGAACAACTGTGAAAGAATTGAAGAGGTGGGACCGTTGAGCAGGGAGAAGGACAGGGAAGAGTAATTTCTCTGTTTCTGGATTCTGGGAGGGGCTGGGAAGTGTAAGAGGCCGCAGGGAAGGGGCTGACCTTCCTGGGGAATCCTGGCAAGCTGGCAGGTCCAGAGGTGTCCACCCTGAAGGAAACTGGGGTGCTAATGGATACCTCAGGCTGCCTAGTGTATACCCCAAGGCCCTGTTCGGTATGCTTCATGTGTGAGCTCATGTGATCCCACATCAGCTCTGTGAAGCAAATATGGTACCACTGTCCCCAATTTCAGAGAAGGAGGCTCTGGCGTACAGAGACTAGTTAACTTAACCAGGAGGTCACAGATCTGGGTGGAGCTAGAGCCGGGAATGGAACCCAGATGGTCTGGTGTCACCACACTCAACCACTTCTTTTACTCCCTCTCATCTCTCAAAGCAAAAGATACCCAAACAGCCACTTTAATTCCTTAACACCTTTAATTCCTACAGATTGGACTACTCCCTGCCTAAGGGAGGCTGATGGAAGCAAAAATAATTGTGCCTGGGAATGGTGGGTTGTTGTGAGAGTGACAGCTCCACAAAAACTTGAACCAGCCTCTGAAGGTTCGGGAAGATGTGGCATCCCCTAGATGAGAGCACAGTCAGAGGTCCCGGAAGCTCTGTGGCGGTGCCCACAATGGTAGTGTGTAGTGATGCTTACTAAAGCTGGGTGCATTTCTGAACATTTGCTCATTACTTGATTGTTTTTACCTTAAGCCTGTAAGTTAAACACTCATCTGCTCTTTTGCATTTAATATAGTGTTATGCCAGAGTAAACCATTACTGGTTTGCAGTGTGGAAAGGACCGGTATAGAACTAAACCGCGCGACTTGGGAAACCAGAGTGAAACATGGGAACCAGGGAGGTGAGCATCGGATGTAGGAAGCCACCTTAGGATCTATCAAATTGGAGGGCCTGAGCTGAATATCAGCCCCTGGAATAAATAAGGACAAGCACAGGGTGGGAAATAGGATCAGGCACAGCCGTGCGTCCGGCAAGGGAAGAAGAGGATGTATATCTGATGAAAGGAGGTGTTTTCCTTCCTTCATCCTTTTTAAGGGACCTCACAAGTCTGGAGTCTGGCTTTGACTGAATTTGAACATACCTTCTAGTATCCCTGTTTAATCAAGAGCAGCTATTGGACCACCCAAGAATTCAGGCATTAGAAGCCCTGCATCTTAGAGCTGAGAAAAGCACAACTGTGTGCACTAAAAAATGTGAACACATGAAAAGACTGGCATTTTCTTTCCTTTTTTCTTTTAAAGTACGCCTGAGCTTACGACCCTGAGGTCAAGAGTCACTCCACCAACTGAGGTAGCCAGTGCCTCAGGACTACCATTTTCTTAACAGTTGCTAAGATCTGCTAGGAAAGCCTGGCTTGGTGTAGCTGGTTCATGAGGAAGGTCCAGTAGGCATTGCTCCTTCCCTCCGTTCTGTCTAAATGTGTGACAGTCAGGACTCCTGCATCATCCTTAGTAAACATACTCTTTCTGCAGTTCACTGTCTGTTGACAGTCTGTTGCTTGGTTTTCACCAGCTGTGTTTGCTGAAGCATGTATTGAGGCTGAGAGAAGTACACACTTTGACTAGCCCTTGTGACATTTTCTCCTGTTTACTGGTGAAGAAACAGACGTAGGGCATGTCACTGGTAGCATGGGGAGCTAGCTAGCTTGTTTACTTGCTTTTTTTTCCCTGTTATTTTTATTTTTATTTATTTTTTGTTTTGGGTTTTTGTTGTTCCTTTTTTTTTTCTCTTTTCAATTTTAAGTAGCCTGCATGCCCAGTGTGTGGCTTGAACTCATGATCCTGAGATCAGGAGTCACATGTTCTACCGACAGCCAGACAGTTGCCCCTCTGTCTTATTTTTATAAATGTAAGCTGGGTAAGGAGACCACAGGCATTTGTTTTATTACTCATTTTTTGTATGTCTAAAATACTTCAGAATATATAAGAATAAAATGTTAAAATATATGACTTCCAATCCAATACTTAATGAAGGCCTTTGGTTGCCAAAAACACCGGCTTTGGAGTACCTGCTCTAGGATTTGATACATTTTTCAACATGTGAGGAAAACTTTCAAACAGACTTTGTAGAAACTAACAAACTGATCCTAAGGAAATTCAAGGGATCCAGAATACTCAAAACAATCTTAGAAAAGAAAATAGTCTGAAGACTCCTACTTGTGAATTTTTAAATGTCCTGCAAAGCTACAGTAATCAAAACCATGTCAAACTAGCATAAGGATGTACATACAAATCAGTGGAGTAGAATTGAGAATCTACAAATAAATCTTTGTGTCTATGGTTAATAGATTTTTTTAACATGAGTGCTGAAAGAGTTCAGTGGGGAAAAACAGTCTTTACAACAAATGGTGCTGGGAAAACTGGATTACCATATATAAAATACTGAGGTTGGATCCCATCTTCACACCATATACAAAAATTAACTCAGAATGGATGGAAGGCCTAAGCTGAAGAGGTAAAACTATAAAGCTCTTAGAAAAAGTTGTAGGCATAAATCTTTGGTGACCTTGGATTGGGCAACAGTTTCTGACATACGACACCAAAAGAACAAACAGCAAAAGAAAACCTAGGTTAGTTTGACCCATCAAAATTAAAAACTTAAAAAAAATTAAAGACTATTGTGCATCAAAGGACATCATCAAGAGAGTGAAAAGACAAATCATGGAATGGGAAAAAATATTTGCAGATCATTTATCTGTTAAGGAACTGGTATCAGCATATATAAAGAAGTTCTCCAACTCAACAATAACAACAAAAAGTGTAATTCAAAAAATAGCATGAAGGACTCTATCAGATATATCTTCAAAGAAGACATACAAATGGCCAAGAAGTACATGAAAAGCTGCTCAGCATCACCAGTCATTAGGGAAATGCCAATCAAAACCACAGTGAGACACCACTTCATACTCATGATGCCTGAAGACCTTGGAACCTCCTATGTTGCTGCAAGGAATGTAAAATGGTATAGACGCTGTGGAAAACTGTGATGATTCCTCAAAAAATTGAACAGCTACCAGAAGTCCACATAAACTGGCCCACAGATACTTATAGCATCATTCATAATAGTCAAAAAGTGGAAATAACCCAAATGTTTATGAGCTGATGAATGGATAAACAGAAGGAGGTATATCCAGACGATGGAATGTATGGCCATATAATGAGTAAAATGATTTGGCCATATAAAGGAGTAAAATACTAATACATGCTATAACATGGATGAATCTTGAAAACATCATACTGAGTGTAATAAAATAGTCATAATGGTCCATATTATGCAACATGATTGCATTTGTGTCAAATGCCCAGAATAGGCAAATCTTTAGGGACAGTGTATTAGTTTCCTATAGCTGCTATAACTAATTACCAGACTTTGGAGACTCTAGTGTCTGGACTCATGGCTTTGGCCTCTGGGCCTGAAGCTCTGCCCTTGTAGTCATCTTTCCTTTTCTTGAGGAGTAATGCATGTTTGCAGAGTCATTTTATCAGCCTTTTTCCTGCCTATAGCATTTTGGGAATCTGACACTGACACCCTTCTTTGATTTTAACCAGTCTCTCTCCTTTTCAGGCCAATCTGTCAGTGTTTCTGCTGGTGTAATACTCACAAGCCTTTGTGGGTCTCCCATGCATGTGATGGGATCCATGCCATTAGACAAGGGGTTTCTCCACCGATCTTTTCTGTGTGATTTCATCCCTGCCTTTGGCTTCTGTGAGATGATTCCCAATTGAGGGGTTTGTGAATTCTGTGTCTACTCTTTTTGGCACTAATAAAATTTATGTCCGGCCACACCTTGGCCTTTTCTCCAGGAGCACATCTTTTTTTTTTTTTTTTTTTTTTTTTAAAGATTTTATTTATTTATTTGACAGAGAGAGATCACAAATAGGCAGAGAGGCAGGCAGAGAGAGAGGAGGAAGCAGGCTCCCTGCTGAGCAGAGAGCCTGATGCGGGACTTGATCCCAGGACCCTGAGATCATGACCTGAGCCGAAGGCAGCGGCTTAACCCACTGAGCCACTCAGGCGCCCCAGGAGCACATCTTCATAACAGTGAATCTCCTCAGTTTAGCTTGATTTTTTGCCCCCCCAATTAAGATAGCCTAGGAGTTTTCCAAACCCATCAAGTCCAGGTTCCTTTTTGCTTACTAGTTCTTCTCTCAGTCTCTCTGTCTGGTCTCACATTTTACTCTGAGCATCAAGAAGCTAGGCCATACCTACAACATTTTTCGTGCAAGTCTACTCCCCCAGCTCTCCAGATTCATTGCTTTCAAGGTCAGTTTTTGCCTTCCACACAACTAGGATACAATTCAGCCAAACTTCTGCCACTAGATAATGAAGCTTCTCTGTGCTTCAGTTTCCAATGACATGTTCCTCATTTCCTCTGAGCCCTCCCCAGAAACACCTGTAACATCTTT
Source organism: Mustela putorius furo (assembly GCF_011764305.1). Classification (NCBI taxonomy): domain Eukaryota; kingdom Metazoa; phylum Chordata; class Mammalia; order Carnivora; family Mustelidae; genus Mustela; species Mustela putorius. Next base: position 3,686,955 of record NW_025422010.1, on the reverse strand, counting down.
CCACCAGCGTTCTGGTTTTGATGATACACATGTGTTCTCAAAGATGATGTGGGGCTTTCTCTGCCAGGTTCCTCAGTTCCCTGTGAATCCCAGGTAGCAGAGTCTTTGGCATGCATGTTTCTACCAACAGTGCCCCCTGTTGCCTGACTTCCTCTTTTCTACCCCTTAATTCTTGAGAACTAGGTGTTAGATGGGAAGAGCCCAGGGTTGCCGTGGTGTCATGAACAAGAATATGTCTGAGGTGGGGCTCTGTGTTCATAGTTTGCCGCAACACCACAGTTTGCCGGGAGTTCAGAGTGACAGCCTGACTCTTCTCCTAAAAAGTTCCCCCATACACTTGTCATCTGATGGTACCACCATTTAATTGGGTGTCGCAAAGTGGTCATTTTTCTGAGTAATTTTCTGGGTTTCCTTACACTTTTATTAGAAGGAATTTTTCTGCAAAGAAGGGTTTTCTTTCATCAACCAAGACTCCTTGGTTGCTTGAAACAGCCTCTTCTGGATGACCAGGAATGCTTTCCCTGTCCATTGTCCCTTTGGTGCCCAAGGACTTGCTACCCTTGGTTACCCCCAGGGGTGATCAGAAGAGCTTGGGTTCTGTTCTGTGAGTATTATGAGCCTGGGGGCTTTCCATCATGTGTGTTTCAGTCCATTGCATTGGTTCATTTCGATGCTTCTATGGTCCTTTCCTCACCCAGGGGCAGCCCCCAAGCACCCCCTGTCCCCCTTAGGGCCCCTTATCATGACTCCTTTCGTCTTTTGCAGCTTACTTGCGTCTTGGTCCCGGAATGGGCCGTTCTCTATGGAGCCCTGGTTCCTTTATGAGGGTGAAATGGTATTTTGAGCATGCGGTGTGGGCACTGGTGCTAATGGCTTCTGCACCTAATTGTGAACAGAGCTAAGAAGTAATACGTTTTGGTGGCAACAAGCAACAACTTCAAAAACCCCATAATTTCACACTGATATTTCCTGTTCCAATTTAACTTTATAGGGTTTTACTTTCGTTTTAAATGTGTATCTTTTCTCTTAATGTGAATATCTTTGCTTCTAATATCATTAGCATAATTACTTGCTCTACTCTAAAATACTTTTGGGGAACGCCTGGCTGACCTCAGTCAGAGGAGCATGCAGCTCTTGATCTCGGGGTTGTGAGTTCGAGCCCCACAATGGTTGTAGAGATTACTAAAAACAGTAGATAAACTTAAAAACATAAAATACTTTTGAAATGAACGGACTAATATTACCACTAATACTGGTAACAAATAATAACAAAATGTGGAATGAAGGATTTCTTTGCAGCTCTGTTAGTCAGTAAAGTGTATCCCTTCCACTAAGAACATCCAGTTTGTTTTGTTTGCTTTTCTATTTTTTAAAATGGTCACTGACAAGGGTTCTTTTCCCTCTGTGATTCTGATACCAACTTGATAGTTAGCTCATACATTTCAGTTTATTTTGAATTTTTAGGAATTTTTTTTCTTTTGATTTAGTTCTGTGTTGTTTGATTAAAAAAATGTACATGCTTCCAATGTGAAAACCATATAACAAAGTGTGAAATCTCATTTTCAGCCCCATCCCTGATACCTCTGGGGGTAACTTTATCTCCGATTTTCCCTTCCAACTTTGTTTTGCAGATACAAGCGCATATATATATTCAGATTCCCCATGTCTTAGACAAAAGGTAGTGTACAGCGTGTAGTGTGTGGTGCCTAGAATTTTCTATGGATCCTGTGTGTGTGTGCCTGCTCCTGCTCCTCTCCACATCCATGTGGAGAGGCATCCTTCACTCTTGTTGTTGGGCCTTCATGCTAGTCTTGCACAGGTTAGGCAAGAGTTTAAACTATAAAGCTTTTCCCCACATGTTTCTGTCTTCTCATTTGCATCTGCCTCAGTAGGTGGTTGGAAGAATTGAATGCATTGATACATGTAAAGGTTTAGAGCTGTGCCCAGCACCGTGTCAAGTGCCAGAGTGTTGACTGTTACTACCTTGATCTGGTGACACCCATCCTCGTGTTGTAGCTGTGACACAGATTTTTGATGTTGAGTGGGGGAGATGGTCAAGACTGACTGAAGGTAAGGGATGGGGCAGTCCCAGAGAGGTGGGTTGCCTTGGAGCAAAAGAGGGTAGCAGACCCTGGGAATTCTCACGTGGGGGCAACTCAATCAGGACTTCTCAGTTAGGGGCCAGGGAAGTCAAGCAGCCCACTCTGGGGGACATGAGAGGGGCAGTCTCGAACTCTGGGGCCTTCCGAGGAGGAACACTGGTGCAGATATGCAGCACTCAGCTCCCAATGGTTCTTGGGTGGCCTGGCCTCTGCAGGAATCTTGGAGATTCATCTAACCTGTAAGAAAACCTCTTGGAGGCCTTGGGACTAACTGCTTCCTGTGCCCATGTCTCCTGTTGCTGGTCACGTCCCTCCCTCCACCCCCCACCCCCAGACCTCATCATGCTGGCTTGTTCTGGTCCCTAGAGCTTCCACTCTCTCCATCTGGCAGCGGTTGGCCCCAGCTAGGAACAGACCATGCTGACCCTCCAGGTCTGGGCTCAGGACTAGAGTGGGGCTCTGAGCACCCCATCCTGGTTCTGTAGTAAAGGCCTTGGGGACATGTTCCAAAGCTCCATTTTTACTGTATCTTGTGTCTGCATGAAAGTATCTGGTTGCTTTTCAACCTGTTTCCTCATTTTATCTTTTGTGGAGGTATAGAAAACTCTACAAATTATTTTAAGGTATACCCAGTGTAACTGATGGCCTATGGCCTTAACAAGACAGCAGAAATTGACCTGCCAGTCACCCAATCGTCACTCCCTCGTACTTGGCCACCTCATTTCCTCAATTTCCTTCAGGCCTTCCACCTTTCTTGCTCCTTGCTCATCACACCGCTGTCCTTTAAGGACCAGCCTCAGCAGGTGACTCACAAGCTGGAACCCCAACTCCAGGGAGCTTCCTTCACCCCTAGCCCATTGTCTTTCCTATTAGAAATTGGGGGTGGGCAGTTGGATGTTGGGAGTGTTGACATACCTGCTAAGTGTCCCTTTACTCCAGCAGAGGCTCACTGTCCCTCTTCCTATACCTACCCCCTTTGCATGTGCTTAGCATCCCGGCTTTGCCTTCCCCTCCCCTCATGTTTGGGTCTGCTGATTCCCCTGGCCAAAATAGAGTGGTCGGGTGAAGTTTGGAGGTAGATGAGGAGTAATGAAGATTTACAAGGTGTGCTTATATTTTTGTATTCACCTGAGACCACTTTTCCTGAAGGAAAAGTAAACCCAGTAGGTTTACTGTCTGTGCTGGCCTGTGTCCCCGGGGTAGTAACACTGCAGGTGGCACGGTTTGGTCCTGGGTTGTGGGCGGTGTCGTCCCTCAGTCTGCTGCCGAGTAGACTCTCTCTCGGTGTTGCAGTGACTTAGGAAGGAGGGTTGTGGGAGCAGGGCAGAGAGCAAAGGCTTTGCCCGTGCAGGGATGCCTTGCTGGAAGGATGGGCTTTTCAAGCGGGGGGAAGGATGGTGCAGCTTCTCTGAAATAAGATTTTAACTCACACATGCCTTACTTCGTTGGCCACAGGACAGACTCACAGTGGTGATCTCCCCAAAACCCCTGGGAGCGGGTGTCCTTGGTTACAGAGAGGACAAGCGGTAGAAGGCAGGTCCTGTGGTGCAGTTCCAGAAACCCAGCAGCTGGAAGAAGAGGGCCCTCGCCAGTGGCTTTCACCTGCCACCCTTGGATGGCCCTGTGTCCTCTTCCTTGCCTGTGCAGTAAATTCAGATTCACGCATATCTCGGAAAAGCTCAGCCAGGGGCGCACATCCAGATTTGCATGCAGGCACGTCAGCAGTGAGAGAGCAACAGGCCAGCCGGGTATTAAAAGCGAAAGTACTTGGATACAAATAGTGCAAAGACAAAAGCGGCCCGCCCATGCCTACTGCTGATGTGCCTTGTGACCTCAGGCTGGCCCCTCATCTCCTCTGTGAAAGGAGGGCTGCCTGAGCTGGCTGGAGACCCTCTTGGTTGAACGTTTTCCCCAGGCTGGAAGGAGCAGCAATTTGATGCCTCTCGGTATCCGATACCCTTGGCTTTTTGTTGCTTTGTGCTTTTTGTTGGCCTGCTGTAGCTGAGCACTGACGGCTCTTCTCTGAGAGATGGATTCCAGAGGAGGCCGAGCCAGGCTGGCCGGCAGCCTTTCAGGAAGAACCCTGTGCTTGGGGACACTGCCGTGCATAGGAGGATGGGAAGGGGCATCGCAGGGCTTCACTTCTTCATCTGGGATTAAATTGCTTCCTGTTTTTACTTTTAGGATGAATACCTTTCTCTCGTGGCCAGGCTCATTATCCATTTTCGTGACATTCGTAAGTAAAAATTTACATTTCTGGGTCGTTTTGATGGCCAGGAGGGGCTGGCCCTTTCTTGGGACAGTGGGGGCTTTCTTGGCCACAGTGCCTGTGGCAGAATATCTGTTTAAAAAGCTCCTCCTTTCTGGGAAGTTCGACATTGCTTTGCATTTGATTCTATTTCCCATCCACTCAGAGCCTCAACCTCAAAAATGCTGATTTTGGCAAAATTGAAATGCTACCCTCCAAGTGGTCTGGACTGCTATTTTTGCTTGTCCATGAACATCTCCTTTTTTAAAATACTGTTGCTTTTGTCTCTAGGCAGTTCTTAAATAAGCCAGGTTTACCCTGGAAAAGAAACTTCCTTCCCTAGGAGTTGGTTTTATTGACCCGTGGGGGTCTGACCTGTCAGGCTGAAACTTCCTGAGTCTTGCCTCTGGCGCCTGCTGCATTCCACCCCCTCTGATTCACAGGGTCCTACTGGCATCGCTGGGGTGCTGTGAGCCCAGCCTGGCAGCAGCAGTGGCTCTTGAGAAGTACATGTCCTTGCAGACTAGGCTCAGGGGTCATGGTGGTCTTTTGTGTGTTAAAACGTAAGCATGGAGATCTCGGAGTATTCCTGGATGGGTGGTCACAGTCTCTAAGGGAAACCAGGTTGACAGGGCCCATTGAGGTTTCAGCCAACAGCGCCTCCTGCCTGCCTGCCTGCAGTTCTCTGACTGCAGGCGGTGGGTGGGGGGTGCTGTGGACACCGCCGATCTGTGGAATACGCACTTGGCATGTCCAGTGGTTTCTACCCATGCTTGTAGAGGTGGCAACAGCTTAAGTCAATAATTTCAGACAAGAGGTGACGTTGCAAACCCCAGAGTCCCTGTGTGACCCATAGGTTTTGCTTCTTCCCATACTGGTTTTTTATGAGAGTGGCCAGCCAGGTGAACTTTGCTTGATTCTACCTTCTTGGCATGTTTGGTAAGGTCCTATGGTGTTTAGAACAAATTATTAGAACTAGAAGCCTGGGAAATGAGCAGCCTGGATGAGATGCTTTGGCTGGTCCTGCCAAGGGGCTCTACTTGTTGGGGCTGGGCTGTCCTGGTCTGTTTGGGAGGCGGCTCTGGCATAGTAGCGCACAGCCCTGGGGGCCAGGAATGACCCCTGCCCACTCACCAGCTACAGCTCATCGCCAGTCTGGGGAGGAAGGCCCTGTTGCAGTGCTTGCCCCCCAGGTGTCTAGGGGCAGCTGTAGCTCCGGCTTCTGGCCAGCCTTGGACGGACTCACTTTCCTCATGGAGAAAGTAGGGATGCTGCCTCATCAGGGCAGGCTCAGAAAGGTGTTGTGGAAGTCTCGACACCATTCTGAACCCATCATGGATCCCTGTAGCTCTCGTGTTTGTTGCTCAGGGCCCCACTGAGAGCCTGCACCCAGGAAGGAGAGCCAGAGTAGGCTCACAGCAGGCTTCTGCCTGGGGGGGGGGCAGTTTTCCAGGGCTCTGGGTTGACCTTGGGTGGTTCTGTACCCTCTTCCCTCATACCCCTTTGAGTGTCAGCTCTGCCAGGAGTGGACACGCATGCGTGCACGCATACACACTCAAGATATCTTTTACCTTGTGTTTAGTTTTGGCAAATGACCTCTAGGCAAATGCCTACAAAGCTGACTTACCCAGGAAATATGTGGTTATGTAAAACTTTGTTTACTCTGTGTTTTGTTTTTGTTTTCTTAAATACAGATAACAAAAAATCTCAAGCTTCAGTCAGTGGTAAGAGTTTTTCCTGTTTGAATTAAAGTTGTATCCCAACCTTGGGCTTGGGGTGGCAAGAATGTGATTATGGATGCTGCATGTGCCTGGGTTAAGCCGTTTTTAGAGGATAAAGTGCACACAAAGAAGAGCTCTGGCTGGCGGTGAGAACTGTGAGCCACGCCCAACCCTCCAAACTTCCTCTTCCTGGCCTGCTGCAGTCAGAGAAGACCTCCCCATCCCATGTCACTCAAATACTGTTTTTGTCTGGCAAAAAGATGATTTAAAAAATTACAGTCATGGAGACGTTATCCAAAATTTTGAGCTCCCTGGAGGAGAATTATCATGGTCTGTTCACTATAATAATCTGTAGTAGTATTTTTTTAGAGAGTAGCTGTGAGATCACTTCCTCAAGTTACAAAGTTTATTTTTAAGTTAAGAATTACTTTTTTTTTTTTTTTTTTTTTTTAACTTCAAGACTATCACACGGGAACTGTGTTGATTCAGCCCTGGTCTTGCTGATTAGGCTGCCAGCAAAGGGGTTTTTTGAATCCACAATGGCCAGCTGAGCTCTGATCTGTCAGGAAGAGAGCCAGTCTGGCACACTGTTTCTCTTACCACAGGCAGCCCAGCTATAAATGCCGGGTGTCCAGGCTGGCCTCAGCCGAGCTGGCAGCCCTTGTGTGTGGACCCCCATGTCTCTGCTGGGCTCTCCCGGGCATGTGCAGGGATTGTCAGCCAGGCAGGGCTGGGTGGGATAAAGAGCACACGACCAGGAAACTGTCTGTGTTCTTGGCCTTGAAGTGTAGGTTCCTTTGGCACCTGGTTGTGCACAGGGCACTCTACACTGGCTGGGCCATACCTTTTTGTAGGAAGCATTTACCATGACTTGACATTGTTTTGTCAAGAGTCTTGGGCTCCTTGTTCCAGGTCATAGCATCGCTTGGTGAGTGGAGTCCACTGCTTCCTGGCAAGCATCACTGTGCCTCATCTCGTGGCACTCTGTGGACCCTTCCCCCATCCCTCCTGCACACCTTAGCTTGTTTCAGTGTGGTGTCCTGAGAACTCCTTAGTGGGGTCCTGCACAGACTTACCAGATGCGGGCGGCTGGAGTGCAATGAGGCTTGTAACTTCCCTGAAAGAACATCTGTCTGTGCCACTTCAGTTCTCTGGCCTACAGGGTTTTTCTTACCATGAAGAGGGACCTGCTGTCCTTTGTTGTCCCTGGGGTTACCAGCTGTGTCTTCCCCAGCAGGAGGTGTGTACAGTCAGGATGGGTGGGGGCTGTTACATGCCTTCACGGGCTTATTTGTCCCTCAGCATTAGGACCTGGCACAGGCCAGGCTACGGTTTGAGATGTGTTCCCTGCCCAGGAAGGCTCACGATCCAGGAGCAAAGACATTCATGTTGGCATTTGGGCTCCTGGGGTGTGATGGGCAACTGTGGGCCCAGAGGCTCCTGGGACAATGGCCTTTTACCGCTCGGGGCTTTGAGGGAGTCGTGCCTGGAGATGGGGGGAAATGTGTGCTCTGTGAGGCCTGATAGTCTTCGGAGCATCACGGTTCAGCAGGCACTGAACTGAGATGCTGAGTATGGCTGAGATGCTGTGCCCTTGTGTTCCCACAGACCCTATGAATGCGCTGCAGAGCCTGACTGGTGGGCCCGCTGCAGGAGCAGCTGGAATCGGCATGCCTTCGCGGGGCCCAGGACAGTCACTGGGCGGGATGGGTGGCCTTGGCACCATGGGGCAGCCAATGCCCCTCTCAGGGCAGCCACCCCCCGGCCCCTCAGGGATGGCCCCCCACGGCATGGCTGTTGTATCTACAGCAGCGCCACAGAGTGAGTACCGTGCTTTGCACAGAGCCTGCCAGTTTGTTTGCAGGTGATGTGCATTTTATTCCTTTGCTTAGGATGGTATTGAGACAAGCTTGAAGAAACTCCCAGGTAGCTCTTTTTATCTTTGCTGTGTATGGAGAGAAAAAGTTCCAAACCTTCTTCAGGCTGTCAGAGGGTTAAGTAACATTGAGGCCCTCCTCCTACCCCTGAGCAGGAGTGGAGGCCTCAGAGGAGGTTGGAGTAGTCTGGGATTCCATCCAAGGGGCTGTGTTTTGCAGCTGAAATAGTCACAGTCATGTCTCAGGCTGTTGTCACCCACAAAGCAGTGCTGTCAGCACCCCACAGTGCCCAGAAGGCCCCCATCTCAGGAGCCATTCCTCCAGTGCTGCCCTTGCCCGTTGGCCAGGCTTCCCTTCCCTGAAGGCAGTGCCATGCCCTCCTTGTGCTGCTTTGCAGGACCCAGTGCCTTGGCCCCTCCATCCAGCTACCCCAGCTGGGAGTGAGTTATGTGGCGCAGGTCTCCCTTCCCTCTTCATTCCTGGGCCTGTCTTATTGGCTCTTTGATTTTCATAAACGGCCATTCAGTGCTCGGATTGTACTTCAGTACTGCGAAGTGCTTTGGTACTTTTCTCCCCTTTGTATTTATTTTTATGTATGTATTTTTTGAAATAGTTTAAGAGTCACAGGAAGTTGCAGAACGGCATAGAGAGTGCCCATGTGCCCCTTTGCTCAACTTCCCCAACACTAACCTCTTAGTAACACATTGTCACAACTGAGAAATGAACGTTGCGATGATGCTGCCAACTCAGGTGGCCTTTTTTCAGATGTTGCTGGTTTTTACATGCTTTCTTGCGTGCGAGCTGACGTGCAAGGTCACGTGTGGCATCACCACCACAGTCAGCATGCAGAACTGTTCCATCCCTGGTAGCAAGCTGTTGTGTTCTCTCTTAATAATCCCACCCTCGGGCACCTGGGTGGCTCAGTGGGTTAAGCCACTGCCTTTGGCTCAGGTCATGATCTCAGGATCCTGGGATCGAGTCCCGCATTGGGCTCTCTGCTCAGCAGGGAGCCTGCTTCCTCCTCTCTCTCTGCCTGCCTCTCTGCCTACTTGTGATCTCTCTCTGTCAAATAAATAAATAAAATCTTAAAAAAAAATAAAATAAAATAATCCCACCCTCCCTCCAATTTCGAGCCCTGGCAACTGCTGATCTATTCCCCATCGCTCTATGTGACTTCACAAATGTTATATCAATGGAATCACACAATGTTTGCCATTTGGAGACTGACTTTTTTTCGCTCAGTGTAATGCCTTTGAGGTTCTCCAAGTTGCATCAGTAAATCATTCCCTGTTCATTGTTGAAATGTATTCCATGGTCGGGGGTATACCACAGTTTCCTTATCCATTCACCCTTGAAGGATGTTGGGTTGTTTCCAGGTTTGAGCTGTTACAAATAAAGCTGCTGTGACCATGATTCACATACAGGTTGTGACGTTTTGATGTATTTTTCTGACGCATCGGTCATAGTAACCCTCTGAAGAGGGCAGTGTCTCTGTGTCTGCTTTGCCTGCTAGAGCTTGTAGGGGAGCCCAGGCTGCCTGACCTGAACACCCCCGTTCTTTGTTGGCATTCCCGGTGGGAGTGTCACTTTGCTCTTCACAGAGGTCATGTGCAACCTCATTCCCATCCACTCCTACACTGGAAGCCTCCCTTCTCGGATCATCATTCTCTTCTCCTTACTGACGTCTTGCCATCTGACGCTCATCTCTTTGGTTGAGTGTTCATCTCCAGCTCTCATGTCCCCTCTTCTCTAGTAGCGTACCCAACACACAGGCGGGGGTGGCTCATGGAAGGGTGCCCAGGAGAAGTACCGGTTTTGGCTCTTCTTTTATGTTATGCTCTGGTTGAACTGTCTTTTTTTTATCACAGACTTAGATTTTATAATGAAAAATAGTTTTAAAGTGTATGAGTTTAGAATGCTACTGTTATTTGCCTTGTGGTCTCCCTCCAAAGACTGCGTCAGTGCCATGGCAGAGCTTGGGCATCCTGCCCACACCCTCCCCAATCTAATCTTGGCCCACATCCTGTTTTCAGCTTCTGAGGGACCTGGTCTTCTGTGTAGGTGGATGTGGGTTCTCTACTTCCATGTCCCACTGCTGCCTTTCAGAGTCGCTTCCTCTCTGCCTTGGACCTCTTGCCTGCCCGAAATAGGTGTCATGTCCCTATGGGCATTTGTTACTCCCTTCCGACAGTTTCTCCATATGCCACTGTGTGATTGAGAAAGCGTCAGGGGAGGGCTTGGGTCAGAGGTTTTGCTGAGATTCTAAAAGGATAGTCCAGGGCACGCTGTGATAGTCTCCAGGTGACCTGGATCAGTCATGGAAACCACTGCTATAGGTGAGGCTGGGGGCTTGGCTACAGCATTAGAAGGGAGACTTATTTGTCACTCTACATTTCTGTTCCTCAGTGACTTTTATATCATGTGCCTGTAAAACCAACTTTGAAAATAAGGCCTATTTCTGGCTGTTTGACAGACTGGATGCTGAGCAACCATCCTCCTTCTAGACAATTAGATCCTAACTGCATTTTGGATTGTTGGGCCAGCGGAAGGTAGGGGGGTTTGCCTGCTATGCATTGGCCCGCTGCAAGATTGGGAAAAAGTAAGTCTGGCATTTTTCATTCCTCTCTCTAGTGGGATTGGTGCTGGGGCCTTTGGCATCGCTAGCTCCCCCAGAAGCAAGGGCACATTGGAGGACAGTGCCCCCAGTTTAGGCCTGTGGGCATTGCAGATTAAGATCAAGCAGTGAGCACACAATCAAAGACCAGGAGGCCTGAAAGAAAGCAGAGACATCATGAGGAGGAATGGAAACAATAAACAGATGTGGAGAAGCCCAGAGACCATACACATAACCATTGTTAGGTATGGGTTTAGCCTGATTAAATAAATAAAGGATGGACTTCCAAATGAACAGGCACTGTGATGCCTGGTGGAGTGACCAAGGAGCTTTGAGAAGGAACCAGATAGAGCCTTGTAGAAAGGAGAAATAAAAATTATTGAAACTAGAAAGTAGAGATGAATGAACAACAGATGAGATACAACTGAAGTAAGAATTTATGAACTGGAGGTAACATTGGAAGAAATTATCTGAAATGGAGCCCAGAGAAGGGGACATGGAAAAATAGGAGGGTAGGAGATGCAGAGGATAAGGTGCATCTGGCTGGCTCAGGTCATGATCTCAGGGTCAAAAAATCGAGCCCCATTCTCAGCAACCCCCCCCCCCCAAAAGAAATGCAGAGGATAAAATCAGGAAATCAGGTTCTAGCAACTAATAGAAGGACCAAATGGAGAAGACAGAAGCACACCAGCATGTGAGGAGATGGTGGCTGGAAAAGCACCATGGGCCTGTGTAGGATAAATAAGGCATGCATGCCTTAACCTGTTTTGGGGAAACCACAGAACACCAAAGGCCAGAGGAATAGCTTAGAAATAGCCAGTTGCTAGAAAGGAGCAAGAAGTAGACTCAGTGGACTTGGTAATGGTGTCAAGAAGAGAGCAGGAGGTTGTTAGAGCCCTGGGGATAGAGCTGCCAACCACAGTTGTGTGCCAGCAAAACTCAAAAGGACTAGGGAAGCAGACATTTTTGATGAACAAAGCCCGAGAGACCTTCACTCATAAGGTTTTTTATTTGCTCACCATTTCCTCTTCCCTCTCAGAAAGTCCTTCCTGTGATGCCAGGTGTAAAAATGGGAGAAGAAATGGTTTTTGTGTAAGGTAGCAAGCGTGTATGAATCTAAACCAGCGATTCTCGCCTGTTTTGTACGCTGGGAGATATTTGTCGATGTTCGGAGACATTTTGGATGTCACAGCTGTGGGGGTGCTCCTGGCATCTAAACTAGAGGTCAGAGATGCTCCTGAACCTCTTAAGTGCACAGGATGGCCTCCCACAACACAGAATTGTCTAGCCCAAATTGTTGGTTGGCACAGGGTTGAGACTCCTTCGTGGTTTCTAAACAAAAATTACCTCTATGAGATAATAGTGCTCCCAGCTAACTACACGGATGTGCTGCATCCCAGGCGCTATTTTGAGTGCTTTATCTGTAACAGGTTTCTAATTCTTAGTGTGTGTAGGTACGTAAATTATCAACTCTTTTTCCACAGCTGAGGAGACTGAGGCGCAGATCAGTGACAGAGCTGGGATTTGAATGCAGGTGGTCTGGGTCAGAGGCTGTACCCCAGCCATTATTTTGTGCTGCTGCACAAAAATTTTTTAAATTATTTATTTATTTTTATTATTTTAAATTTTTTCTTATTTATTAAAGGATTTTATTTATTTATTTGACAGAGAGAGAGAGCACAAGCAGGGGGAGAGGCAGAGGGAGAGGCAGGCTTCTAGAGCAGGGAGCCCAATGTGGGACTTGATTCCCCAGACCCTGGGATTGTGACCTGAGCGGAAGGCAGACAGCCAACTGACTGAGCCATGCAGTCACCCCAATTTATTTTTTTTATTTTTTAAAGATTTTATTTATTTATTTGACACAGAGAGAGGTCACAAGTAGGCAGAGAGGCAGGCAGAGAGAGATAGGGAAGCAGGCTTCCTGCTGAGCAGAGAGCCTGATGTGGGGCTTGATTCCAGGACCCTGGGATCAGGACCTGAGCAGAAGGCAGAGGATTAACCCACTGAGCCACCCAGGCGCCTCTCAATTTATTTTTTTAAATATTTTATTTATTTATTTGAGGAGGAAGAGCATGAGTGGGGGCAGAGACGGGGAGGAAGAAGCAGGCTCCCCGCTAAGAGCAGGGAGCCCAATGCAGAGCTCGATCCCAGGACCTTGAGTTCATGCATGACCTGAGCTGAGGGCAGACACTTAACAGACTGGGCCACCCAGATGCCCCACTTTTCTGCCTCTTAATGTATGTGTGCTTGGGGGTGTTAGAAGATAAACAGGGTCCAAACTAAGTGGAAGTCAGGAAGTGTATCCAAGGTTGGACACCAGGTCTGTCATGTGCATGTGGAACCTACTTTAAAAAACAGTGTTCTGAGGTTCTTGTATTTGCGAAAGATGTTAAAATATGGGTATATTTTATACTTTGGTAAGTTAAATATGCATGATGGAATTGAAAAAATAATTGTTTTAAAAATAGGAAAAAGTAACTGCCAAAGCAATAGAAATAGTTTATAAATCCTAAACAGATAGGAAAAAATGGAGTAAGAAAAAATAAAAAATCCAAATGACATGCAGAATTCAGCTCAACCATCCAACAAAAATATAATCCAGAGGGCACCCGGCTGGTTGTTGGTGGAGTGTATAACTCTTAATCTCAAGGTTATGGGTTTGAGCTCTGTGTGGCAGTACAGATTACTTAAAAATAAAATCTCTCTCTCTCTCTCTCTCTCTCTCTCTATATATATATATATATATATATGGTCAGAAAAGGAGGAAAAAATTTGTCAGTTATACCTCAGTAAAGCTGGAAAACAAAAAAATGGAGGGAAAGAAGCTTAGAAAAGGGAAGACATACAAGCTAAATTGAGAAATACCAACAATCGCAGTATATGTGAGTGGACAGAATCTTCCTGATACAGGATAGGAAGTGTGAGATTGGGTATAAATGAAAGACAACAGCACCGCTGTATTATCTTTAGAAGAAACCCACCTAGAATTTAAGATACGAAAGATTTTAAGATGGAAGGTGTATTGGGCAGCTCCTCCTCTCAGTTATAGATAGTTAAGCAGACAGCATGCATTTAGCAAAAATTGCAACAGCATCGTCATCTAGGCATGTGGATGGAACAGATATACTTGCAAAAGTAAACCACAAAGCAAGTCTCAATGCTCTGAGTAGCTCTGCGATACACACAGCATATCCTCTCTGTCAAAAAGAAGTCTGGGGGGGGCGCCTGGGTGACTCAGTGGTGAGGCGTCGTGATTTGGCTCGGGTCGTGATTCCAAGGTCCTGGGTTCAAGCTCTGCATCAGGCTGCCTGCTCGGTGGGAGTCCTGCTTCTCCCTCTCTCACTCCCCCTGGATGTGTTCCCTCTCTCACTGTATCTCTTTGTCAAATAAATAAAATCTTTTTTTAAAAAAAGTCTGTAAGGAAGAGATAAATTTAAAAATTCATACACCAGCAGAATGGCCAAAATAACACTCCCAAATGCTGGCAAGCATGAGAAGAAACTGGATCACTCATACATTGCTGGTTGGAATGTAAATGGTTCAACTTCTTTAAAAATTAAACATACACCTCTGCAGTCGTGCTCTTGGGCGTCTATCCCAGAGGCGTGAAAACTTACATTCCCACAAAAACCTGTACATGAATGTTCGTGGCAGCCTTATGATAGCCTGAATCTGCGATCACTTCCAAATGTCCTTTATGGCATGAATGATTGAACAGAGATACCCGTACCATGGAATACAACTTGGCAGTGAAAAGGAAAGAAGAGCTACTGATACTCATTAATTCCTGGATGATCTTCAGGGAATCATGCTAAATGAAAAAGCTGGTCATCTTCTAGAGCTGCCACTCACATATTTTTGAAGTGACAAAATGTTAGAGGACAACTTAGTGGTTGCCTGGGGTGACCAAGGGGGTAACACTGGGTGATGCTGGGGGAATCCCTGTGGTGTTGGAACTGTTCACTATCTTGACTCCTATATGGCTGAATCTGCCCAGGTGAGGAAACTATAGAGCTTCATATACACACCCACACAAATGAGCATACATTCTGATTGTGTGGTGATGTTACAATTTTTTAAAATGGTACTTTCAGGGAAACTGGATGAAATGTACAAAGGATCTCTCTGGAGTAGTTATTTTATTTTTTATTTAAAGATTTTTATTTATTTATTTGACAGACAGCGATCACAAGTAGGCAGAGAGAGAGGCAGGCAGAGAGAGGAAGGGAAGCAGTCTCCCTGCTGAGCAGAGAGGCTGATGCAGGGCTCCATCCCAGGACCCAGAGATCATGACCTGAGCCGAAGGCAGAGGCTTTAACCCACTGAGCCACCCAGGCACCCCTTTTTCTTTATTTTAAATAACAAGTTTATTGAACTGTAATTCACATTCTTGTGGCTCACGCATTTAAAGTGCAACATTCAGTGATTTTTTTTTTTTTAAGATTTTATTTATTTGAGAGAGAGCAAGTATGCAAGCACACAAGCTGGGGGAGTGGCAGGCAGAGGGAGAAGGAGAAGCAGGCTCCCCGCGGAGAAGGAGAAGCAGGCTCCCCGCGGAGCAGGGAATCCCACGTGGGGCTCAATCCCAGTACCCTGGGATCATGGTCTGAACCAGAGGCAGATGCTTAACTGACAGCCACCCAGGCGCCCCAAGTTGTGATTTTTAAGCATATTCACAGAGTTGTGCAAGATTTAAACACCACAGTCAATTTTAGAACATTTTCATCACCCCAAAAGAAACTGCACCACAGAAAATCTTGTAAATGTTTTTTCATATCAGTATGATGCATAACCACCAAATGGTGGAAACAGTCCAGATACCCATCAACTGATGGGTGGATAAACGAAATGTATCCATATTGTGGAATACTATTAGGCAATAAAGAGAAATGAAACTCCTGTGCAACCCTGGTGGACCTTGTAAATATTTTGTGCAACCCTGGTGAACTTTGTAAATATTACTCTCAACAAAGGAAGCAAGTCACAAAGACCGCACACATACTGTGAGATTCCATTGATAAGAAATGTCCAGAGCAGGCAACTCCATAGAGACAGAAAGTAGCTCAGTGGTTGCCAGACACTGGGCCTCTTGGCCGTTTGAAAGGCTTCGTTGGCCCTTTTCTCCTGTCAGTCGGAGTGAAATTCAGAATAATAAGGCCCATAATCAACGCAGACGCCGCCCCCCGCGCCTTGGGCGGTCTCTCCCGAGCGGATCATTGGGCTCGGGCGCCTGTGGGCCCCCCCCACCCCCGGGGGCCGTGTGCCCGCCCTCCCCGGGCGCGCGCTCCGCCTGACTCGCCGCTCTGCCTCCAGCCCAGCTGCAGCTCCAGCAGGTGGCGCTGCAGCAGCAGCAGCAGCAGTTCCAGCAGCAGCAGGTGGCGCTGCAGCAGCAGCAGCAACAGCAGCAGCAGCAGCAACAGCAGCAGTTCCAGGCCCAGCAGAATGCCATGCAGCAGCAGTTCCAGGCCGTGGTGCAGCAGCAGCAGCAGCAGCTCCAGCAGCAGCAGCAGCAGCAGCAACACCTGATTAAATTGCATCATCAAAACCAGCAGCAGGTACTAGGTGCCCCGGCTCCCGTGCTCAGCCTCCCTCCCCCTCCACCCCCCACCTTGTGGTCCTAGAGCCCTGGACACGCACCAGCCACAGCGCTGGGTGCAGGGGCCTGGAGGCGACCACAGCTCCTCCTGATGCCCGGCACCCGGGCTTCCTCTGCTGGGGGTTTCCCGCGGAGCCAGGGGTGAGGAAGAGAGAGAGGCCTTAACTTGTCAGGAGGGCGCTGGGATGGCACAAGGAGGGCCTCTCTGTCAGGCCTGGTGTCTGGCCGCGGGCCTACTGTGTGCCGGGGTGGGGGGCACTGGATCCTTGGAGGCTTCTGGGTGCCAGTGGTTCCTGTAGGAGTTAACCGAAGCAAGAAGTGAGAAGAGCACCCCAAGGTGCAGAAATGCCTGAGCCGTCCTGTGAGCATGTTGTCGTTGAGTACTCGCATGCCTCCTGTTTTGTCTCTGAGTGTTTTGGTGTCTGGACACAGCTCGAACCAGACCTCATCTCTCCCGCGTGTCACTTAGAAGCTCTGCTTATTAGAAACTGTTTTCTTCCTCCCAAGGTTGGCAGGCAGCATCTAGATGTATTAAAGCATCCATTGTCAGGTCTGCTCTTGGTTGAGGGAGGGAAGACCTGAGGGGAGCTCTCCCCTTGCCCACCGTCTCCTGGCCTTGGCATACTGCCTCTGTTTCCCAGTGGCCACCCTCCTGGGTCTCAGAGGCCCCCTCCCCCAGAGCTGATTGTGGTCCTCAGTCCCACTGTTCTCATCATCCTGGAAAGCAGACGTTGGCTATCTTCCCAAGGCTCATACTGTTGCCCACTCTAGTGACCAGACAGGCATCCCTGGGGAGGCCTCAGAGGTCTGCAGCCACCCAAGCGTTTACCCCCAGCTTCCATGGGTTACTTCTAAAATCCTCTGGATCCTTCCCTCGCACCTCCATTCTCGGACTCCGGTGCGGCCAGTGTCCGGTGGCGAGGACGTGGGCACACTTTAGCGTGTTTCCGGAGTCCAGCGAGGGCATCCCAGGCAGGCTCCCCTGGCCGAGGCTGACACGGAGCCCAGAGGCTGGTGGGGTGACCGAGTCTGGCTCCTTCTGCCCATAGATACAGCAGCAGCAGCAGCTACAGCGGATGGCACAGCTGCAGCTGCAGCAGCAGCAGCAGCAGCAACAGCAAGCTTTGCAGGCCCAGCCACCGCTCCAGCAGCCGCCGATGCAGCAGCCCCAGCCTCCCCCCTCCCAGGCCCTGCCCCAGCAGCTGCAGCCCATGCACCACCCGCAGCACCACCAGCCGCCGCCGCAGCCCCAGCAGCCACCTGTTGCTCAGAACCAGCCATCGCAGCTCCCACCGCAGTCACAGACCCAGCCTCTGGTGTCCCAGGCTCCGGCCCTCCCTGGACAGATGCTGTATGCCCAGCCACAGCTGAAACTCGTGAGTACCGTGGCTTGTGGTGGGCCGCAGCCCTTCTCCTGGTGCAGCGTGTGGCTGGCAGCTCTTTCTGGGGCTCCATGGCTAGAGCCTTCATGACCTCTTCAAGCACTGGGCCATAGGAGGCTCTTCCCCATGCCAGCCTCAGCAACCAGCTTGGCAAGGGAATGTGCATTCCAGGAGCTACTGGACCCTGCACGGAGGCACCCCTGCTGCTGGGCAGCCGTGTTCTTCCAAGCAGTCTGTCTAGTGTTGGCAGTAGCCAGGCATGGCATTTTAAGACTTGGTGATCAGGTGGACAGCAGTACACATGTTCTTGCTGTGAGGGAGGGTATGCAGCCTCGGTGAGCATCACAGTGGTTTGCTAAATAAGAATTACGTTATGAGCAAAGATCCCTGTCATTAGCGCATTTTTGAGGAAACGTGTTAAGAAAATAGTGTTATTGTCAGTCTTGTTACGTATCTCTGTACAAAAGCAAATGCAGTCAGTGACATTTATACAGAGGACACAATATTGGCATCAAGTTGGGGAACTATTTTTTCAGCTCATTTCCTTGGTTTTCGTAGACTTTGCTGGTTTTGACTTATTGAGTGGAGTGAGAATGGGCCATGCTTTGAACTGAGTGGTGGGCAGATGGGAGACCCAGAGGGCCAGGCTGGAAGGCTGGGAAGGGTCGTGAGGAGCAAGGTATAGTCACACGTGTTACCTGGGGACCAGCCCTGGTTTCATTTGAGGATTAGGGGCTTTAAGTGGGGCTCTCACAGACCGTCCACATGGTTGGCCCAGAGGTCGAGTAGGCTGGGCTTTGCACTTGGCCTTGAGAGCCATCGCTTTGCTTGCAGCAGTAGATGGTAGTGGTGGTGGCTGTATGGTGACACCCCAGTGGGAGGGTCACGCTGCTCATCATAGTCAGGGGAGGTGGGG
Organism: Mustela putorius furo; assembly: GCF_011764305.1. Lineage (NCBI taxonomy): Eukaryota > Metazoa > Chordata > Mammalia > Carnivora > Mustelidae > Mustela > Mustela putorius. The sequence goes on along the minus strand of NW_025422010.1, from coordinate 3,668,499 downwards.
CCCGGCTCAGAGCCAGGCTGGATTGGCACATTTCTAATGAGATAGGGGTAAGGCCAGCAGGGTGACATCAGAGCCAGCGTAATCAGGATGACCCTGTCCCTTCTCAGAAGCTTCGAGATTCAGAGCTCCCGCAGAGGTAGTGTCCAGATCGTATTCTCCCTTCCTCCTTCAGGTGCGAACTCCTATGGTGGTGCAGCAGCCGCAGGTGCAGCCCCAGGTGCAGCAGGTGCAGCCCCAGGTGCAGCAGCAGACAGCAGTACCGACAGCGCAGGCCTCCCAGATCGTGGGCTCTGGAGTGCAGGTGAGGGCCTTTGCAGCCAAGGGCTTACGTAGTTGCTGGCAGGTGCCTGTCCATCTATGTGTGGAGCTGGATGTTGGGCACCCTCCCATGAGGGGGGCCTGGTTGCATCAGGGGCGGTCTGGGAGCCAGTGTCCTCGAGGTGGCCAGCCCGGTCCTATCCGAGCCCCACCACCTCTCTTCAGACACCATCCAGCTTCCCCCTTCCCTCCTTCTCTGAGAACATGTGTTGGAGAGGATAGCTCTGTGGTCTCAGCTTCGCCTCAGCTCGGCACACAGGGCCAGCAGTCGGTGTACAGTGGTGCTCTGGAAACGGAAGAGTACCCCCAAGATGGTACCCGGTGCCAGTGGATGGCACAGGCTTGTGCAGCAGCTCCTCGCCCAGCTGGCTGCCAGAGCTGGCCCCCTGTGCTGAGAGGCATAGCTGAGGCCCTCCGTGCCCACCCTCTGTGTATTGGATGTCAAGGGGGCAGAGTAGGCCTTGCCTGGCCTTTCCTAGCAGAGGCCAGATCCTTGTTGGTGTTTGGGCTTGCAGATTGGGCCTCGTGATTTTTCCACAGACCCCGCCCCCCACAACCTCCGCCTACTGGTGCCAAGGAGGGGAGATGCCTAGTCTGGGATCTTGGTTCTTTCTGTCTCCACCTGGCAGTGGGAACACTGGCTCAAGAGAGAGTGTTGGCTTTAGACAGAACAGACCTGATAGGTGCCGTGCCACATGTCCAGGTTCTGCCCCAAGCTAGGCTGTCCCCAGCACACTGCTCTGCCCCTGCCCTGCGCACTACCTGTGGGTCAGCCCAGCTCCGTGGCCGGTAACAGCGCATGTTGAGCGCTTCTGGGATACTGTGTGTTCTGTTAGTGTCTGATGACATCTTATGATGGAGGTGGCTCAAAATTGGTCCTGTCTGGTCCTGGCCACATCGATCCAGTCCATGGGAAGCTGCCTGAAGGGACGTGGGCCAGCAGAGGGATTTGACGTGTTTGCATATAGCTAAGCCCTAAAGCAGATGTGGTCTGTGACCTAAGGACCCCACACTGAGCCCGTGTTTAGGGCTGTTCTTCCTGGCGGTTACCCTGCTCTCCTTCTGTTGGAGGACCCAGCCCAGTCAGCATGAGAGCTTGACTGCGGGCTCAGTCACCTCTAGAGTAACCTTGATGTGTAACCTTCCCCACTCAGTGGAGTTCTGTTAAGGCAGAACTAAGGTGGGCCCCGGATTCTTTTTTTTCGGTGGGGACACTGGGAAGATGGTGGGACTCTGATAGCTGGGGAGGATGAGGGGGTCATTACTTGAATGTTTGTGGGAGGGTTTGCTTTTATGAGGCATGCGCCTTGAGGTTTTTCAGGAGTGATGTCTGCCTCTCAGGTGTCACAGATCAGCCTTAGGGAGCAGGCGAGAGGCTCTTCCCTGTGCTTTGTGGCTGTATGGTGGGATTCCCAGGTGCTCGTGGCAGAGGGAGCATTCTTGAAGCCCAGCCATGCACAGTGTGCCCTTCTGCTGCTCCTCTCAGCCCAGTGGCCGCACCCTGAGGGCCTCTGTGGCTGGTCTGTCTCAGGGTTCGGGCCTGCCTTGCTGTGTTATTCTAATAACAGCAGGGTTCCTGGGGTGTGACAGACCTTCCCTGGAGGCATCTTTGAATTCACAGCCTTCCTTTGCAGTCTGGGTTGGCACAGTGGACAAGACAAGGCTGCAGATACTCTGATGCAAATACTTGATTTTATTTATTTATTTTTTTTTTAAGTAGGCTGCACATCAAATGTGAGGCTTGAACTCACAACCCGGAGATCAAGAGTTGTACACTCTACTGACTGAGCCAGGCACCCTGACCCAAAAAACCTTTTTTTTTTTTTTTTTTAAGATTTTATTTGTTTATTTAGAGAGAGAGCATGCACACACTAGCATGGGGGAGGAGCCAGACGGAGAGGGAGAAAGAACATCCCAAGCAGGCTTCACACCCTGTGTAGAGCCTGATGTGGAGCTTGATCTCACAACCCTGAGATCATGACCTGAGTCAAAACCACGAGTCAGACTCCTAACCAACTGAGCCATCCAGGTGCCCCCTGACCCAAAAACTTAAAAAATAGTGACTGTAGAAGATAGAAAGCTGAGGGACATACAGAGAAACATTGTAGCACAGGACAGTTTGGTTTTTTTCCTTTCTAGTTCTCTTACATCATTGAGGTCATAATGGGCTGTACATAGGATTTTATAATGGCTTCTTTCCTGTTCTCATTACTGCAGAAGTAAACAATTCTGTAAACTTTTTTTTTTTTTTTTTTTTTTTTTAAGTAGGCTCCATGCCCAACATGGGGCTTGAACTCACAACCCGGAGACAAGAGTCATGTGCTCTGCTGACTGAGTCAGCCTGGAGCCCCTCTCCTCCTATAATTAAATACCCTCAGTCAGTGTTACTTTACACTGATCGCCTATGAATGTATTTTTTTGTCCTTGCTTAGAGTCTTGTTCTTGGACCCTGAAATGATTTCCAGTTTTTTGCTGTTTAACTGATAATGTCCTGATGCATAGCCAGGTTCTGGTGGTTCTGTGAGAGAAGTGCTGGGGCCAGGGCCCTGAGCACGCAGCCCTCCGTGCCTGGTCTTTCCAGGCAGAGCAGAAGAGAGGCGCCCCTTCACACTCGCCAGTGCCGAGTCTGACAGGTAACTAGGGCTCTCAGCCTGGGATGAAAGTTAGTATTCTGGTGTCCCAGGAAAATTGGTGAGCCCTGAGCCCAGGCTCTGTTTTATCTGACATTACTTGTGTAAATGAAAGATGATGTCATCATCACCCAGAGTGGGATGTACTAGAATATGACAAGAAATGCACTAACTTCCTTTTCTCCCCTAAACTTTATCTGTGACTGTAGATAAATCCAGAACACAATGTGTCTCCGTTTCTAAAAACACTGAGGCTTTTGTCTCTTAACCTTCTATTCTGTTAGTATATGGAAATTTAGCTACAATTCTCAAGTTACAAAGAATTGTCCTCAAAGCACACTTCCCTGACGTGTGCAGGTAACCTGGCTGCTGCACGGTGATCTCGCACCATGCCTTGGTGCACTACTTGGACCTCGCTCTCCTCTTCCTGGGCCCTGTTGCCCCGTGTCCTGCAGGGGAGCAGGCCTGAAGCCTGCATGGTGGAGTGTGAATTCCTTTCTGAGTAGAGGTGTGTTGGGAGTAGTGAACATTGATGCTTGTGAGAATGCAAGGAGTTGCTGGTTGTTGGCTGTGGGGCTCATGTGATCCGGTAAACACTACCGATGTCTTTTCCATTAGGATTTGTGGTTTAAAAAAAAAAAACAACGAACTTTCCCTCTCAGGAGTTCTCAAGTTACGAGAAAAGCAGTCAGTGGCAAATTAGATTTAAGCTTTTCATTCCTTATTACTTCAATTTTTTCCTGGAAAAAGTTTCCACCTCTCTCATCCCACCTGACTGATTTCTCAAGGCCTTTCTTCCTCTGGAGGGGGCGCTGCTGAGTTGCCGGTAGGCTCCTGTGAGTGCAGTACTGGTAAACGGACAGTGTTCCCTGCTGCCCCAGCTGACCACTAGAGAGCCAGTCCCAAGGCCCCTTGCTTTCGGCCCCACTCTCAGCAGGCCGTAGGCCCTCCAGGGGAAGATATGCCTGTTTCCCTGAGTACCCTGTGAGTGCTTGCACACCCCGCCAGTGTCCCACTTTGTGTCTCACAGGCTGGTGGGCTCCATGGGACTGGGCCCGAGTTTTGGCAGACACCGGGACAGTGGTTTCCTGGCTTCCCACTCTGGCAGGTTCTTTGTGGTGTGGCTGGAGGGGCATCCACTCCCCAGCCCAGCAGGTTGGCATCTGCTGCTGCTTGTGTCACCCCCAGTGGCTGCTTCGTTGTGACCCGTGGGTGTGAGTGTGGAACATGCATGTGATGCCAGAGGCTTCTTGGAGGAGCAGGCCTTTGTCCTGAGTCAGAGCGCTGTCCCTGGCATACCTGCCATAGGGACTGAGTGGCCATCCAGGCCGCCGTGGTCTCAGGGACCAGCTTACAAACCTCCCGTGACAGAGGTTTTGGTTGGGGTTTTTCTTAGATCTGCTTCCTTTCTGCACCCAGCCCTGCTGTTTTAGTTGGTTTCATCCTAACGCTTGTGAGTGCATGTAGACCCTGCTCTCTAGGGCCCAGGTGCAGGCTCCATTCTCCAACTCTGAGCCCAGAACTAGGGTGCCAAGGCCATGGGCGACCACCGGGTTCCCATTAGCACAAGCCAGGCCCAGACTCACAGCTGTACTCAGCCTGACTCGGTACCCATATGCTTCTAGAAGTATATGTGGATGAGGAGAGCGTTTCCAGAGCACGCTGGAGTTCTGGAGTCTGCAGTCATCTTGTATGCTTAGGACAGACCTGACTTGCCGCATCCTTTGAGAGGTGCACCTGGGAGGTACAGAGTGCCAGGCTTCCCTTGCCAACCCCGCTGTGACTGTCCTCACAGAAGGAAACCAGTTCTCTGAAAGCTGCCCAGAGGCCTGAGGAAAGGAGGGTGGTTTGAGTTCAGGCCCTCAAAGGCATTTTGATCAGCCATTTTTTTTTTTTTTTTTTAAAGATTTTATTTATTTATTTGACAGAGAGAAATCACAAGTAGACGGAGAGGCAGGCAGAGAGAGAGAGAGAGAGGGAAGCAGGCTCCCTGCTGAGCAGAGAGCCCGATGCGGGACTCGATCCCAGGACCCCGAGATCACGACCTGAGCCAAAGGCAGCGGCTTAATCCACTGAGCCACCCAGGCGCCCCTTGATCAGCCATTTTGACTCCTGAAAAGGAGAGGTGCTGCGAGCTGGCTTCTGTGGACTCTTCTGTTTTAATGGTGGTCGACTTCTCATAGTGACTTTAGTGGAGGGCTCTCTTTCTGAGTCTGGCGCCAGAGCCTAGTCTCCCAGAACCACCACCATGGTCCATGAGATTGGGCCCTGAGGGTTCTGTGGGCTCGTCAGCAGATCAGAGAGGTTTTTTTGTTGTTTGTTTTTTTTTTCTTTTAAGATTTTACCCATTTATTTGACAGTCAGAAATCACAAGTAGGCAGAGAGGCAGGCAGAAAGAGAGGGGGAAGCAGGCTCCCCCCAACCCCCGAGCAGGGAACCCGATGCGGGGCTTGATCCCAGGACCCTGGGACCATGACCCGAGCTGAAGGCAGAGGCTTTAACCCACTGAGCCACCCAGGCACCCCGATCAGAGGTTTGTTGAGTGTAAACCAACAGCACAGAGAGCAGCATTCTTGGAGGCTCCGGTGGGCTCTGGATGTGTGCATAGGCCTCAGTGTTGTGAGCGGGGACATCTAGGCCAAGCTGCTCTGAGCCCCAGAGACCCCTCACCCTTGGGCGCTCCTTGTCTCAGAGGCTGCACACCCCTCTCCACTTGCCCACACATTGTTTTTCTTGGTGGGATCACTGTTTTCCCTCTGACCTCAAGACGATCTCCACAGCTTTGGCCTGAGGTGGGATGCATGTAAGAGCCCATTTCCTGCCCACCAGCCCCCTCCTACCATGCAGTCAAGCTCCACCCCTTTGGGCAGATAGCCCTCAGCACAGGTGTTTCTGGGGCAGCACCGAGGCCCCCCAGGAAGCTCAGGGTCTTCTGAGCACCTTCGTGAGGCCTGTCGTGATTACAGCTGACTTCCTTCACCGTGATTTTCAGAGTGACTTACCAACCTCAGGTGAGCTGGGTTTGGCTTATGTGGTGCAGGAGTGAATACCTGGGTTTATTTTCATTTCAGTGTTTTGGATAGTTTTGGTATTTTCACTTGCTGGAGAACATGGGAGCTAACTTTCTTTTGAAGAAATTTAATGTTTTAGGGTTGCCTGGCTGGCTCAGTTGGAGAATTTGACTCTTGATCTCAAGATCATGAGTTCAAGTCCTACATGGGGGGTAGAGTTTACTTTAAAAAAAAGTTTTTAAAGTTTAGTGTTTTAGATAGTTATGGTGGGGTCTTTTTCGTGGTAAATAAAACCTAAGGTGAGCAGAGAGGCTGACTTTCTTTCTTTTTTTTTTTTTTTTAAGATTTTATTTATTTGACAGAGATCACAAGTAGACAGAGAGAGAGGAAGGGAAGCAAGCTCCCTGCTGAGCAGAGAGCCCAATGCAAGACTCAATCCCAGGACCCTGATATCATGACCTGAGCCAAAGGCAGCGGCTTAACCCATTGAGCCACCCAGGCACCCGAGAAGCTGGCTTTCTTGAGCTGTGCTGTTGATACTGTATAATCATCAGCCATACATAGGTATTCACTTTTAAATTAGTTAAGATTTAAAAAAACTAAAAATTCAGTTTCTTAAGTTGAAATTCAAGGGTACCTGGGTGGCTCAGTGGGTTAAGCCTCTGCCTTCGGCTCAGATCATGGGATCAAGCCCTGCATCGGGCTCTCTGCTCAGCAGGGAGCCTGCTTCCTCCCCCTCCGCCCCCCCCCCCCGCCGGCCTGCCTCTCTGCCTACTTGTGATCTCTCTGTCAAATAAATAAAAATCTTAAAAAAAAAAAAAGAAAGAAAGAAAGAAATTCAGTTACATGTCAAGGGTCCAGGGTGCCATGAGGAAACCAGTGGTTCCTGTAGTGGACAGCACAGATTATAGAACAAGTCCGTCTGTTGTGGTGGAAAGTTCTCGGGCACTATGCTGTTCTACAGTTTACTGGGTGGAGTGTAGAATTTACTACATGCGCTCCTTTCTGGGTATCCAGAGTCTTCTGTGTGCATCACACTTTTTCAGAGAGCTGAATTCCTGGCTCTCCCATTACCGTACGGCATCTGGAATTCTTCCGTGGCATAGTCATTTAACAGATTGTTGTCATGTGCATTCCGTGGACCAGGCCCTTTTCTAGGACTTGGATAATAAAGTGGTAAGAAGGTTCCCTAGTCTGATGGGCTTCCCATTCTAGTGGGTTTGCTGTGCACACCCCAGAGTTGCCACTACTGTAAGGTGCGGTTCCTCCTGTCAGGCAGCCGCACCTGTAACCCTAGCAGATGGGCCTGCCCTTCCCTGATGGCCCGTGTGCAGGCACCACTGTTGCCACCCAGGAGCTGGGCTGTCCGGGCAGGGTGATTATGGGCTGCCGGCCTCAGGCCCTGTGCCACGCCACCACCGCCACTGAGACAGGGGCAGGGACCTTCCTGATGCCAAGGCATTGCCATTCGGCAGCGTGGTCTCTTGTAACCCTTCCTGCCTCCTGACCCTAAAGAGTTGCCCCAGATGTGCCAATAGCAGTTTCTCACTGACTGGAAGCACTGGCCTCCCTTTTGGTAGTCACTGCATGATGGGAGGCAGAAGTGGCTGGAACGTGCTGGTCAAAAGGCCTTCTGACAGAGCTCACTGGAGGAGCGAGTTTGTGTGGCAGGACGGTGGGTCTGTTAACTGAGGTGGCACGGAGGGCTGGGCGGCGCGGAGCCCGGGCGCAATTCCTCATGACCTACGGCTGCCTGGGGTCCTCCACACGACCCCTTGCTCGGGGCTCCATCCCTTGCTGCCTCAGGCACCGCCGCCCCGTTACCTGCGCACCTGTCACTAGTGAGTGTTCCTGTCCTGGTCCCTTTGATTCTCAGCTCTGTGACCTTGAGCTGCTTGTTTTCCTCTCCTGCAGCCTCTGGCTCGGTATCCATTGGGTATACTGAGGTTGGGTTGTTGGGTGTGGGGGGAGTGATCTTGGCGTCAACACGCGGCGCTGATTTCCATAAGAATATGTCCCTAGCATGGTGAGTATGTGGTACATGCCAGGCCTTGAATTACTTCTGTCTGTGGACTTGTTCGTCCTCACTGCAGTGGGTCACAGGTCACGCATTTAGGAGAACTCCCTGTTGTCACCCGCCTCAGTGGAGGTAAATGTCCGCCACTGGGCCCCCGGCAGTGCTTCAGGCCAGAGAAGCCACCACTCCCTGTAAAAGGGGCCCAGACGCTCCATTAAATCCTTGGCCCAGGCTCCACAACTTCCTTTTTCCCACCCTGGCCTCTTGGTGGGGTCCTGGCTTCAAGGGTCAAACGTGCCCCCCACACCCTGCCTCCCTCCCCAGCACAGGCACACTGTGGTCATTTGGCTGGCCACAGACCTGGGTCCAGAATCGGCATGCAGCTGCTCTCGTGTCTGTGTCTTGCTGATCGCGTCCCTTCTGCGAAGAGCATGCTTATTCTGAAGATGCTTCCTTACAGGTCAGGGCTGCCGCTGCCGTCCTATGAGTACCCCAGCAGAGCCTTCGGCAGCCGGCTGCTCCAGGCCCTGGAGTGAGGTGCTTCAGTGCCTGCAGCACCTGTCTGCCTGATTCCTTCCTTGTGACAACAAACCGGGGTCAGGAGATCAGGCGAACTAGAAGGCCTGTTCTGTCAGCCCTTCAGGAGAGGGGGCTCTCAGACACTCTCTGCCCCCGGCCCTGCAGCATGTCCCATGGCTGTGTCTTCAGACTGGGGGAACACTTCATGACCCCGACGCCCATGACAGAGCAGGATTCTGTGCTGGATGCAGTGCCCTGCGTGAGGGTCCAGAGGTGCAGGGGTGATGTGGGGTCCCTGGCAGTGTGAGCAGGTGGTGCCACGGTGGGGTCCATATTCCTCTTTGCTCTGGGGATGCATCACGTACAGAGTCCAAGAGGTCGGGAATGCTCCAGGGATGTCTGGTGGGCATGGGTTGTCCCAAGATGGCTACAGGGTATGGTGCCACCAGCGTCCCCTGAGGTATCTTCATTGCACTTGCTCCCCAGATGAGGCCTGCTGCCCTGCTGCCCAGCATCCTGGCCCCTCCACTCCCCTGTGCTTCGGCTGTGTCCCCTCTGCTTGAAACTTGCCTTCCCCCACTCCTGCCTTCAGGCAGTTGTGCAGGGTCTCTTCCCAGACACTTGTCCTTGCTCCTTGGGAGAGTAGATGGTGCTGAGATGCCTGAACTCTGCTAGCCGTGTGACCTTGAGCATGTCCCTTCTCTCTTAATTCCCATTTCCCCTGTATGATATGTAGGTGACAGTGAGTGGGTACATTAGTGTCACATGGCATGTGCTAGCCGTTGTGACCGCCAAGCCTGTGCCTCTGGCAGAACATGTGTGGGGAGGGAAGATTCAGAGCTAGGGCAGTGGTGCCCCCTCTGGGGGGCTTCATACATCGCTGGAGGGGCCCAGCTGTCTCGCTCCTCTCTCCCCCAGCATCAGCCAAACGGAACATAAATCTGAAGCCTGGGGGGTCTCTGTCTCCTTAGCCACTTTGGTTGGCCATTTTTTTCGTGACAGAGGCCTTCAGGTTGTGATTCCTCCTCCTGTGTGTGTCTGTGGCATCTCAGGATCTGGGAAGCCTATGAGCCCTGTGCTGACTGGTGAGGGGATCCTGAAGGCCTGGGAAGGGGAATGTGTGTGCTGCCAATAGAATCAGGCGTTTTTCCAGAGGCACTGTCAGATGTAAAGAGATCTGGATTGGATGTCGAAAGCCTAGGGGTTTCCTGTGGTGGCCTGGAGAGTGGCCTGGGGTAGCCTATGGCTAGATGTAAGATACAGGCTCGTAGGAGGAAGCAAAAGCGTTGAGCTTGTGCCCAGGTCCGGGGAAGGCTGCTCTTGCCTGTTTCTTGCAGACTCTAATGCCCAGGGGAGCCATGTGTGCTCCATGGAACCCAGCAGAGGGTGTGGGGAAAGTGCCCTGTTTCCTGTGGTCACAGTGCTGAGGGTGCCTTTTAAGATACAGCTTTAGACATTTAGGTGGGAAGTGAACTGTGCAGTGGCCTTCCCCTTGAGTGGCTTTGTACTGGTCATGGTGCCCTCACATGCCTCATTTCCCTTGAGAGAAGTACCAGCTTTACACTACAGACAGGAGCTGAACACCTTCTAGAAGGGACATCTGCTGGAACAGAAGCTAATAAGGCTGGGGCTCTTCCCTGAGGCAGATGCAGGTAGGTGAGGCAGGAAGAGGGCACATCAAGAGGCAGTTTCAGGGGCACAAGGTGGTGTGTGGCAGCAGGTTGGGGAGAGGGAAAGGGGAGGTGACAGCGGGGCCTTTGTAGGAAACCACTCCAGGGGAGTTCCCAGGCCTCGCAGGCTGAGCCCAGGGTGTGGAGGCCCCAGGCCTGTAGTTCTCCCTCCTTGGCACCATCTGCTTCTTGGCATGGGCTCTTCTGAGATGGCCTGTTCACCTTCCTAGTCCTGGGAGTTTGTTGGTCCTTGGGTGGATTCTGGAGCCTCTTGTCCAGTGCCGGGGGCATGCTGCCTGCCCTGGGACTCCGCGTAGCCCTGCACTGAAGGCAAGCCCTGCCTAGGAGAAGCCTGCTGCACTCAGTTCAATTTAGCTGCCCCAGGCCCTGTTTCTGCCCTCGCTGGCATCACTGTGAATCACCTGGGACCTGTTGCTTCACTTGGTAGAACAACCGGGCCTAGCAGCCGGAGGCCTGGGCTTGCATGTTCCTGCCCCCGCCCCCATGGCAGATGAGTGTGTGGGAGGGAGGCGCAAACCCCCGGCCCCAGATGGCACGAGGGTCTAGAGTGCCCTGAGACAAGCACTGGGCTTGGTCTGCAGAACTGGACAGTCCAAGAGTTGGGGGGGGTTATGGATTAGGCTCCAGGAAGCAGGCTCTGAGGGGGGCTCAGCATGTAGGAGCTTGACTAGGGTGTGGGAGGAGCCCCCTCCGCTGACCCTGGGAAGCCCTGAAACTAGCAGGGAACTTTGGGCTGGTTCTTGCTGGGCCCTTAACGCCACCGTCATCATGTCCTGGGCGAGGCAGGTCCGCTCGCTCTGCCAGTCAAGGCAGGCTGCTCAGCCACCAGACCGAGGGTCCTCAGGCCACACGTGCTGGCAGGGGCTGACACAGGGGCCACTTTGCTCCCATTAAACATGAGAGAGGCTTCCACTGTGCCCTGAGAGCAGGGGGGAGCTCACGGAAGCATGTGGGAAGCTGGTCCCATCTGTCGCAGGGCGGGGTCCTCACTGGCACCTAGAGGAGAGCAACACAGGCCGGGAAGGCCAGACAGCACCATCCAAGGCCATAGGCCTTCTCTGGCTCCCCCACCTGTCAAACAGAAATATGGGGATGTCCTGTTCCAGCGCAGAAGCCTGTGGACCTCATGGTCTCCCTGCCAAGGAGCAGGAGCTGCCCAGCCGGGCCTTTGTGCCAGCCGCTCATCATCATGGACTTGTGTGTGTGGATCCTCGAGGTGGGGCCCTGTGCCCGTGTTGGTATTCATGGCGCAGGGTGTCTGGAAGAAGGGGTATTTGGGTGAGGCTGAGAGGGTGAGGAGGCTTCTGTGTGCAGATGGGGTCTGTGACACGGGGATGGGCGTGGGAGTGAGGGCGCAGCAGGAGTGAGAACGTGTGGCAGGCGAGCAGGCTGAGCCCCCTCCACTTCCAGGTCAGCCAGAACAGCCTCACCATGCTGTCCTCGCCGTCACCGGGCCAGCAGGTGCAGACCCCACAGTCGATGCCCCCTCCTCCCCAGCCATCCCCACAGCCTGGCCAGCCCAGCTCGCAGCCCAACTCCAACGTCAGGTAGGCCTGGCAGGGGGTGGCCCTCCCCACCTGGCTCCCAGGGCGGGCCCCACCTTGTGCCCCAGCTCACAGGTGCATCTGCTTTTGTTTTGCTGCAGCTCTGGCCCTGCCCCTTCCCCTAGTAGCTTCCTGCCGAGCCCCTCACCACAGCCCTCCCAGAGTCCAGTGACGGCCCGCACCCCGCAGAACTTCAGCGTCCCCTCCCCGGGACCTTTAAACACCCCCGGTAAGTCGGGTCAGGGGTGGGTGTGATCCGAGGCCCAGAACCCATTGTGTAACCCACACACAGACCTGCAGATCAAGGGGCCGAGATTCGCCCCTCACCATCTGGAGGCCTCTGCTTATAACAGGGTGGGTGAGCTCTAGATCCCCACCTGGAGGGTTTGCAGAGCCCGGGCTTGTAGGTGGGAGCTACGCTTACCACATCATATCCTCCAGTGAATCCCAGCTCAGTCATGAGCCCAGCTGGCTCTAGCCAGGCTGAGGAGCAGCAGTACCTCGACAAGCTGAAGCAGCTGTCCAAGTACATCGAGCCCCTGCGCCGCATGATCAACAAGATTGACAAGAATGAAGGTGCGGCCGGCGCTGGGGCACAGCATGTTTGGGGATGGCGGGGGGATACTCCAGGCACGTGTCTTAGTGGCCCCTCTCTGTCCCAGACAGAAAAAAGGACCTGAGTAAGATGAAGAGCCTTCTGGACATCCTGACAGACCCCTCTAAGCGGTGAGCTTTGCCTCCAGGCTCCTGGAGGAAGGATGGCGCTCTGCCCACGTCTGGCTGCATGGTTGGCCCAGCCTTGAATGAGCATTTAGTGGTGATGTGGAGTTTATAGAGAAGGGGCCTTAGGGCTCCACTTACGTGTGTCTGCTGGGGCTCCAAGCCCCTGGCCCCCTACCTTTGCGGTGCCCCTGACTTACCAGTGGCCTTTGGCAAGTGACTTCATATCAGTTAGCCCATCTGCAAAAAGAGGCAGCTGTGGCTCACTCAGCTTGGCTGGGAAAAGGAAACAAGGCGACCCCTTGAGAAGCACTTGTAAGGCAGTGGGGCACTAGCTTCTCAGCACACACGACCATGCTGGTCAGTGCCAGGGCTGCTGTGAGCACCAGAGCTTGGTCTGCAGTACAGGACTGTGCATGTAGACTGGCCTTTGGATTTGTCCCTCTCCCTGCCTCAGCTTAGTCTGTGCTCCCTTCTAGAAGGGCTTCTCTTTTCCATTTACTAGACAAAATGCTGGAAACAGCAGAACTAGGCCACTTGGATCTGGACCACCCTCCAAGCCCTCTTGGATTGATCCTCATTGGAATTCTACGGCTGGGGGGCAGGGGACCAGCCTCTGTCCCTCCCCACTGACCCATTACATTTATGCCCTGTTCTGCCAACCAGGATGGGGCCACTCCTGGGGACAAGACAATCTGTCCTTATCCTTTGCGTCTAGGAACAGCTGGTCAATGGCTGGGGCTCCTGTGGAGGCTTGTGCTGGCCAAAGCTGGCTCTGTTCACACCAGAAGAAGCCAGGCGGGCGGGCGGTGGCTAGAATCAGCACCCGCCACCATCGTCAAGCATGGAGGGTCAGCCACATCCCTTCTCCCCACAGGTGCCCCCTGAAAACACTGCAGAAGTGTGAGATTGCCCTGGAGAAGCTCAAGAATGACATGGCAGTGGTGAGTGGGATACCATGGCCTGGTGGTGTTCAGAGGGCCACAGGCATCTCTGAGGAGACTGGGACTCACCCCACAAGTGGGGAGAAGTGTTCAAAGTTAGGAGTGGGTAGAGGGGCATGCCACTCAGCCTGGGGACCTCGCCCAGAAGTCTTCTTCCAGGTCAGGTCGGCCTTGGGTAAGGAGAGCATGTGTGCGAACATGGGAGAGGTCACCCTCCGGCTGTGGTCCTGTGGGTGTTCCCTCCATCCGCCAGGTTCACAGACTTTTGTGTACGCTCATCTCCACTGTCTCATTTCCACTTGTCCCTGCCCAGCATGAGGCCAAGCCCTGGGGGGAGGGGCCTCAGGGGAAAGTCAAAGCCACAGAAGGCAGGCGAGTGCATCTAAGATAACTATTTATCTCTTGGGGGCAGAGGTGATGGGGAAGCTATAAAAGTCTGGCTGTGAGGTTGAGGACCTCAGGGTCTAGAAAGCTTCCCAAGAGTGGGCTGCTGACCCCACTGTCCTGTCCCAGCCCACACCCCCGCCGCCTCCGGTGCCGCCAACCAAACAGCAATACCTGTGCCAGCCGCTCCTTGATGCCGTCCTGGCCAATATCCGCTCACCCGTCTTCAACCATTCCCTGTACCGCACCTTCGTGCCGGCGATGACAGCCATCCACGGCCCACCCATCACGTACGTGTAGCACAGGGCTCAGGCTCGCGCTAGGCAGTGGGCCATGGGCTGTGGGTCGTGGGCCACAGCCTAGCCCCGTGTGGTGACCATAGCTGCCTCTTCCAGAGCCCCGGTTGTGTGCACCCGGAAGCGTAGGTTTGAAGATGATGAGCGGCAGAGCATCCCCAACGTGCTCCAGGGGGAAGTGGCCAGATTAGATCCTAAGTTCTTGGTGAATTTGGATCCTTCTCACTGCAGTAACAATGGCACCGTCCACCTGATATGCAAGTTGGGTGCGTACTGGGGAGGCGGGGCTGGTGCTGTGGGAGACTGAGTCCTAAACTCCAGCCCCAGGGTTCTGCCCCTGCCCCTGGCTCCAGAGTAGGCCCAGCCCAGGCCCACCTGCCCCTGCCCACCTGCCCTGGCCCACCTGCCCCATCGGGACTCGCACTGTGCCTCCTACAGATAGGCACACACACACCGTGCCCCGAGGCCCACCAGCCCTACATCCTTCTGGATCCTCCCACATACCTGGCCTAGGATGTGCCCTGAGGGCTGAGCCTGGAGCCCCCACACTCTCACCTCTTACCCCTGCTGGGAAGGCCCCCTCCCTGCCTTCCAGGTACCAAGCCTGAGGCCCTAGGGAAATGTGAAAGCCTGGGGGTCAGAGTGACCTCCAGACTTTGCAGCAAGCCTTTTGGGATTCGAAGAGCCCTTTTCGGAGCAGGGCTATGAGGCAGGGCAGGTTGAGGCCTTGGGCCGGGTCACAGGCACAGCTGCATGTGTTGCAGATGACAAGGATCTCCCGAGTGTGCCACCACTGGAGCTCAGTGTCCCTGCTGACTACCCTGCCCAGAGCCCACTGTGGATCGACCGGCAGTGGCAGTACGGTGGGTGAGCTGCGAGGACAGCCGTGGTGAGGCCTTGTGGCTGCTCTCTCGGGGCCCTGGTGGGATGGGGTTGGCTCCAGGCAACTGGGTTTCCTCCGGGCTCCCACAGTGGAACCCACTCCTCCCCTTTCTCTGCCCCTTTGTGGACAGGAGTGGGTTGCCCAGAAATCACTTTGAGAGAAAGGGGTCTCTGTCTCTATGGTGTTCCGTCTGCCTGCAGGGCAGCCATGTGTAGTGGTGAGGAGTGAGCAGGCCCATCCACCCCTGGGGGCCTCTGCAAGGCCGATAGGGGAGCACAGAAGGAGCTAGGGTTTGTGGGGACCCATCTGAGTGACATGGCTTCAGACCAAAGGCCCAGAGAGAGCTCTGTTGATGGGGACCAGTACCCCTGCAGCTCAGAGCTAGTGTGGGGGGCTGGGATCCCAAGACTGCCCCTGAGTGGGGGCCCTGGGCTCCAGACCTGTCTACACTGTAGTTCTCCACTGATGCGTGGGCCTGGGAGGGGAGCCCATCAGCTACCCCACTGTGTGAGGGAGATGGCACCCCTGCTCACGTTGGCTTGGTGGAATGCCCCAGACGACAACCTGTGTCTATGGGGTAGCCCATTCACAGAGAGTTGCTGCGTGGCCCAGCATCAGGCCTGGCACCGCTCATGGCCCACTGCTCTTTTGCAGATGCCAACCCCTTCCTGCAGTCGGTGCACCGGTGTATGACCTCGAGGCTGCTGCAGCTCCCCGACAAGCACTCAGTCACGGCCCTGCTCAACACCTGGGCACAGAGCATCCACCAGGCCTGCCTCTCAGCTGCCTAGCCACCCAGCCGCTGGGGACCGCAGGGAGAGTCAGCGGCCTCGTCAGGGCCACAGAGGGCATGCACCTCATGTCGGACATTTCTAGGTGTTGGCTCCCTTAGAGAGCCTGGGCTTAGATTAGCTTTCCTGCTTTTATCTTCTGCCTTGGGGACTTCCCAGACATCCTCCCACACTTGTACATGATGAGGGCAGGTGGCTGTGGGGCTGGCTGCATCAGTGATGGGGTTGGGACGTCCCCCAGGGAGTCAGACATGCCACCAGCCCTGTGTGCTCATCCCTGGGCTGCTGTCCCCTCGGCCTCTCCAAGGCCTGTGTCCTTCCTCAGCACGGGGGAGAACTCAGGGTCTTGTTAGAGCCTCTTGTGTGTGTGCACCAGAAACACATCCTGTTCCTGTAAGGGAACATGGGGAGCATAGGAAACCCTGAAAATGCACACAGAAGTCTCTGGTCACAGTTTTAGGTTCAGACCCTGCCACCGTGAGCATGTGGGGCAAGCCACAGGGAAGCTCCTGGATCCCAGGGTGCTGGCCAAGTCTCAGAGGGAAGGTTGGCCTGCAGGCGGTTGCAGATCCCCTGCGGTCGCCTGGGCCTCATACCTCATGGCATTCTTCCTTCAAGCCATGGGGGTCTGCTCAGCACTGTGGGAGAGCCTGGGGAGCAGGGGCACCTGGGTGGATCCTGTCCCTGGCACCGTGCCCACTCTGGGGTCAGGGCTCAGAGCCATTCCTGAGAGTGAGGAAGGCTCCCTGACAGGGCATCAGCCCGCCAGCCCTCTGGTGTTGAGAGGGTCCCCCTTTTCTATGTGCACTACCATGTCATCTGTGGTTCTTATAATAAATTTATTATTCCTGTGTTTGTCATGAATTTGTCACTGTGTCCCCTCCCCTCTGAAAGTCTGGGTACTACTGTCCAGCGAGGAACATTGTCAGGGCTGAGCCCAGTTCCTTACCTTGGGGATGGCCATGGAGATCCAGATCTTAGTTCCCCCTTTTTTGAGTGTCAGGGCCATAACCTCACCTAGGTTTCTGGCTGAGTTCCTGCTGCCAGAAGCAAGACGAGGTAGAGATGAGTGCTGAGGAAATGGGCCTGGAGCACAACCCTGCCAGGGGCAGGTGGACACAACGCTGACTGCACCCATGAGCCATAGGAAGCTGTGGTTGTGGGGGCCCTTGGGGCCGGAGTATCACCGGGTGAGGCCCCAGAGCCCCAGAGAGGGCCACTCCCGAGGTGCCGTGGCCCTCCGTGTTGGAGGGCAGGCCCGGCAGGATGGCGCATCAGCAGTGTTTGTCAGCCTGGAAGCTGGCCGGGACCATTGGGGAAGAAGGCGTCTCACCCTGTGCGCAGGGCCAGGAACCCGTTCCCTGCACACTTGCCCACCCTGGATGAGCCCAGAGTCCCAGGCACCCCCGGCAGGCCCCTCCTACTGCAGGGAGCAGAGCTAGGGGCACAGAGCAGGGCAGTGATGCCCAAACAGCAGTGAGGGATGAGACGCACAAGTGGAAAAACGAGCTTTATTTCCAGTCTTCGGCGGGGTAGGGTAATACTTCTTTCATAACATGTTTTCGTGTAAACGCAGAATAGCAAAATACTGAGCAAGAAAATAAAGTGTCCCAGTTCTGAGACCAAGTACTTTATCTGCCACGAGTTTCGTTTATCTGGAATTTCAGTTGGCCTAAACGTATGAGAATTGTCTGGAAGTGCTATCTAGAGAGGGTGAGGGTCTCCAGCCGGGGGGGTTGGTCACAGGCCTGGCCGAGAGGTGCTGCGCAGGCGCAGATGGGCGCCGCTGGCCTCAGAGCACCGAGCGGTGCAGCCGCCGGCTCTGCACCACCTGCAGCCTCTTCTGCCGCTCGGCGAAGTTGCTCTTCAGGGTCTGCTTCAGTGCCGGCAGGATGGAGCGCTCCGCCATGGGCATCGGGCTCAGAATCAGGCTGTTCGGGCAGAGGGCGGGCACTGCAGAGCCCCTGGGAGCAGAAGCCCAGCCCAATGCGGCCCCAGGAAAAACACGGAGCCATCTGGGTCCCAATCTCTTCTGCACCCCATACGGGGTTTGGAGGCCACCTCAACCTCCCCCTGCCAGTGCAACTCACCATTTCTTGGGGACGCCCTTGGTGGGGACCTTGGGGAGCTGCATGGCTCCCGGGTGAAGGGCCTCCTGGTCCCTGGTGAGGGAGGAGTCAGCAGTGAGCCCCAGAGGAGAAGACCTTGCTGGGGTAGGGTGGGGCGGGGTGAGGGCTGTGAGGCTCTTACTCACTTGGGAGAGCTGGGCCCAGGCTCCTCAGGGGCAGCCTTGGGTCTCTGATTCTCTTCCAGGAGGGCCTTGAGGTGTTGCAACTGGAAGGCAGGGAGAAGAGGGGCAGTGGGCAGGCTCTGCAGAGGTGGCGGGGGGCAGATCGGGGTCCCGAGCCTCACCTCTTGGGCCTGCAGGAGGTTGGCGTTCCACAGCTGGCGGATGATAACCTCACATTGCTGAATCGTGGTGGGCTTGCGCAGGTATGGAGGCAGGCTCATCGCGGGGGGCTGCTTGCCCTTGTGCTGGTTGCCTGCCGTGGAGCTCGCCACTGCACTGGAGGTCTCCCCTTCTTCCTCTCTGGAACAGTCACTGCAGCAGCCTGGAGCTAGCCTGCCAGGCTTGGTCTAACCACCCCCCACCTCTCTTCTGGGCAGCTCCTGCTCCAGCCTGAGAATGGTGTGGGGAGGAGGGGTGTCCACACAGCCTCCTCAGGGACTGGGTCCCTTCTGCTGACTAGGGTGCTCCCGGCACCAGGTGGGGGGCTCCGGTGCCAGCTGGGACCTGGGTCCATCCCTTTCTCCTCTCTCAAGGTGCCCTGACGTTTCAAGGTGGTTCAAGCTGCGGGGCCACCCTCAGTCCTGACCCCCACACCTGTGAGCCTGGTTGAGAGAATCTAAGGACTGTGCTGAGAAGCGGAAGCCTGCTGGTTGCCCTACCCAGGGGACAATGGGGTCTCTGTTTTTGGATGCCAAGTCCAGGTTCCTGGGGCGCCTGGGTGGCTCAGTGGGTTAAAGCCTCTGCCTTCGGCTCAGGTCATGATCCCCGGGTCCTGAAATCGAGCCCCGCATCAGGCTCTCTGCTCATCGGGGAGCCTGCTTCCTCCTCTCTTCTGTCTGTCTGCCTCTCTGCCTACTTGTGATCTGTCAAATAAATAAAGTCTTTAAAAAAAAAAAAAGGTCCAGGTTCCTTGCTGCTTTCCAGGGCAGGCCCAGAAACTCAAGTGTCAGCCTGGTCTTGCTCTGGCCTGCCAGCTCTGTGCCTCACAGAGCTGAGCACACTTCCCGGGGTGAGCCCAGGAACCTGACTTACTTATTCCCCGACTTGGTGAATAGCAGGGTAATTTAAAGGCCAAATCACTTTGTTCCATTTCTGTGAGAAAACGGTTTTGGAGGCTGCTGTTGGCATCCTTGTGTGGGCTTGAGTCAGCATAGAGACCCTGCAGACCCCCTGGGGAAAGGGGGAAGGCAGTGCCCACTGGATGGGCAAGCCTGGAGCAAGTCTGCGCTCACCGGCAGACTGGCCCATTTGGAGGGGCTGAGCAGCTGGCTGGTGGCAGAGTGTGAGCTTGGTAAATGGAGCGCTGGGCCCACGGGGTCTGGGCGAGCCCTTACTTGGCCGGCCCCTGCATCCCTGGGGCTTTGTCCAGCTTGCTGTTGTGGAACAGGGCAGCAACTGGGGTCTCTTCTTCCAGGTCCATCTTCTGGGGAACATCAGCTTTCGAGTCTTGCCTCTTGGAGAAGCTGAGCTGGGTCCGGGCCTTGCCTTGAGAGTTGACAGCAGCCAAGGCGGTCACTGTGGGCATCGAGAACCGCGCCTGAGTCGCCCAGGATCAGCTGTGTATGCCCATGGAGTTTGCCTCAGTTTCCACCAAGAGATGGTAACAGAGCCCCCATTGGGGGGCTGCTGGGAGATCCAAACCCAAGGGTCTGAGGTTCTGTGAAAAGCTGGCTCCATGTAGTCAGGGAAGGCCAGGGCTGGGGGTGGCCCCACAGCTGTTCCCCGACTCTGAGGCAATGCCCCATTCTGGGCAAAATAACACTGAGTGGGAGGTCTGGGACCCAGCCTGCGCCAGTGTCCTTTCCAAGGACAATGCCTACTGCCTGCCTGGGGCCCGCAGAGGAGGGGCAAGGGCTGCTCCTTTGCAAGGACGCCTGGCCTGAGGAAGGCAGAGTGGGAAGAAGAAGCTATCAGCCCCTAACTCTGCAAATGACACCACAAG
Organism: Mustela putorius furo; assembly: GCF_011764305.1. NCBI lineage: Eukaryota > Metazoa > Chordata > Mammalia > Carnivora > Mustelidae > Mustela > Mustela putorius. Next base: position 3,648,519 of record NW_025422010.1, on the reverse strand, counting down.
CCCAGAACTCCAGGCGCAGCCGCCTCTCCCCACCCCCCGCCTCTGCTTCCTGCCTGCTTGGTGGGGGGTCCTAATGAGCAGGGCTTCTGCCAGGCCACCTGTGTGCCACCCCTCCCTGGGAGACCACTTAGTGAGGCACAGAGGCTCCTCTTTCCGTATGTCAGGGGGCATCTGCCGTAGGGCCTTGTGCCCCATGTTGGTGTTCACTCCCTTTGTAGCCAAGCCCATGGGGCTTTCAATGCCCCACATTGGCCATTGGGCCCAGGGTCCCCATGAGGCATGTGTCCCTCCCCGACCCTGAGCTCACAGAGGGTGCTGGCGTGCTCACCTGACGTCGAATTTGAGACGGACTTGATGGAATGAAAGCTGGAACTGGAAATGCTGCCTGTGGGAGAAGGCACAGGGTCAGTTGGAGATGGCAGGAATGCCACTTCCATCCTAGTGTCCCCAGATGCTTCCGTCCCCGCTCCTCTCCATGGGTGAGGGGCCTGCGGCCTGTGCCCGCCTGTGTGCTCACACAGGGCCCTCCCCAACTCTGGTGAGGCAGAGCCAAGGCCGGGGGAAAGGCGATTTCTTGAAGGGCCATCCAGAAAGCAGTGGGCTTAGGCCCAAAGAAGCCCTGAAGGAGGATGACCTCTTCTGAGGTCCCACTGGGTACCCCTGGCATCTCCACACTGGGACCACCAACAGGCCCTGCCACTTGCTGAGGACAGCTCACTGGAGCTGCTCCTCCCTGTCGGGGAAGGGCCCACCACCACACCATTCTCTGTGTCCCCTAGAAAAGGAGCCCTGGACACCTCCCAAGACTGGGGCTCCAGGCTAGCACCACCCAGACCAGGCCCCAAAGGTAAGTGGGGAGAGCAGGCTGGGCTGGGGAACACGCAAAGTGAATGGGCTACTATCAGGATGAGGAAGGGCATTGGGTAAGTGGCTGTGGGTCTCTCCATCTCCACTGCCTTCACCCAGCCCTCTTGGTCACTGTGGAGATGGGCAGGGAGGCTCTCTGAAAGGACTGTGCCTTCCTAGTACAGAGCCTTCTGTGCTAGGAAGTGACGAGCCAGAGGCCCAGGGCTGGGGCTGCCCAGTGCTTGCCAGCCTTGCAGAGGGAGCCTGGGGCCTACCATAGCCAGAATCCAAGTCAGAATCCATCAGAGCAGCAACGCTAGGGAGGGCAGCTGCTCTGCCTGTTTCCCTGCTGCCCAGACCTTAGGCCTTGGGATCCCCGAGAGCCCCACCTCTGTGCTTCAGTGCACAGTCGCCCAAACCATGGCTGGGGGCAGTGGTGTCTCTCCAGGTCCCCCAGAACCCCTCCTCACTGGGATAGGCCAGTGCAGCTAGCTGGGTGAACACAAGCAACCCAGGGGCTGTTCCAGACATCAGTAACTTCCCATCAGCCACCCGAGGGCCTCATTCTTACCTTTCTTTGGCTTCTGACTCATTATTAGCTTGTAATGGAGATCTGAAAGCAAACACATGCTTCCGTCATTTCTGAAGCTGCTGCCAGTTTGAGAGAAGAGGTCTGCCTTGTCCCGGGTGCTCCCCTCCTGCTGAACCCCTGAGAGACTTCACACATGACCTTGACTCAAAACTCCTCATGTCAAGGGGAGGTGGAGTCCTGACATAATGGGGACCCCTTGATCTCATACTTAGCACTTCAAGTGGACAGCAGGAGAAGGGTGGGGAGAAACTGAGGTAGGACTAGGTGCTTGGGGGGAAGAGCTCCAGCTAAAACATAAGGGAGAAGAGAGAGGGAAGCAGAGTAAAAGACAGGTTCCGCTTCAGGCCTGGCCCATGGGGGTGAGGAGCCACAAGCAGGGCCAAGTTAGGAAGGCCTTGCCCTGAGGACACTCCGGTAGGCGGGAGAGCTGGATGGTGCTGGGCATATAGGCCCTTGATTTGGGCGCATTTAGGTTGTTAAAATCATTGAGCTGTATGCTCGCACTTTTTACTTCCACAAAAAGTTTTAAACAGTTGGGCCTGATTCCTAGAGACGAGACTGCCACCGGGCTTACTGTGGGAAATGCCACGGACAGGCTGCCCTGCCAGATGGCTAGATGGCCCCGACGCACCCCGACCCCCAAGACCACCCTGGTTTGGGGCCGATGGCGGGGGAAGGGAGTCCAAGCCCCGCATGGCAGGACCCGGGGTTTGACTTGCTGCCCTGTGTCTGTCCTCCTTAAAACCCTACGTGTTCTAGAGTCCACGCGTGTTTCCGTGCTGGAGGCACCCGCGGGCAGCAGGTCTGAGTCCCCCTCGGGCCCCAGCGGCGGTGGGCGCCCCAGCCGCGGCCCCGCCGCACGGACTCACCCTTGTTCTCCCGCTTGAGGTACTCGATCTCCTCGTGGAGCTTGACCAGCGTCTCAGAGTGCTGCTGCTGCAGGAACTGCAGGCTCTTCTCCAGGTCCAGGACCCGCTTCTGCGCCTCGCTGTGCCCAGCCTGCGCGCCGTGCTGTCCGGAGTGCTGGACGACCGCGGGCTGGCGGGGGCGCGGGCGCGACGCGCCCCGAGAGCCCGGGATCCCCGGGCTGGGGGGCCGCTGCCCGGCCGCCGCCACCCCCGCGCTCATGTAGCCGCTGCTGCACGCCCACTCGGTTGCTGGGCTGCCACAGCTTGGCGCCGCGTCGCCATGGAAACGGGCGTGAGCGAGGGGCGGGGCGTGCGAGGGGCGGAGCTGTTTGTGGGGGCGGGGCTCACGTCAACTTCCGCCTCAGCCCTAATAATCTGACTTAAAAGGTATCCGCCTTGAGGGTAGGTCTTAATTTTGTAGCTTGTTTTAGTAGTTCACTTTCTGAATGGATGCTACGGATTACAGATTGAGTTTCTACTTCCAGTAATTACAAAACGCTCTGCTTTATGAAATGTGGACAAAATATATGAAACCACTGCCTGAAAGCACTGGAGAAGAACAACAAGCAGACAGAAACTAGACGGAGGCAGCAGCTCTTGAAAGAAAAGCTGCTTTGGGGGCGCCTGGGTGGCTCAGTCATTAGGCGTCTGCCTTCGGCTTGGGTCATGGCCCGGGTGTCCAGGACGCGCTTCTGCGCCTCGCTGTGCCCAGCCTGCGCGCCCAGCCTGATCCCGGGATCAGCCCTGCATCCGGCTCCCTGCTCAACGGGAAACCTGCTTCTCCCTCTCCTACTCCCTTTGCTTGTGTTATCTCTCTCGCTTGTCTCTCTCTGTCAAATAAATGAATAAAATCTTGAAGAAGAAGAAGAGCTGCTTTTCCCTGAGGGTTCTCTCTCCCAGACCTCAAACAGGAAGCCACAGGTCCAGTGGCTGAAGAGGCAGAAGATGGGGACACCACCGCTGCTGGAAACCCAGGGGGCAACGCTGGGAAGTTTGGAGCCTCTGTGGGTGAGGAGCTGGAAGCTGTAAACTTCAGATATGTGGCTGGCCTCAACTGCCCACCTGTGGGCAACAATTCCAGGGACTCCAGGGAAAGACAAAGAGCTGGAAGGCCAAAAGCTGAGGAGAGATTCACTTGCTATCAGTTCCATGGACGAGTTTGAAGTCTGACAGAGGAGCTTGGTAAAGGCCTCAGTTTTCCTTCTAAACCCCCAAAGGGCCACACCTTGGGAATGAAAACTACGCTCCAAAGATGAGATCTGCCCTAGAACTAAGGGCAAAATCAAAATAGATCTGCCCTCGTGAAACTTAAAGCCCAGCCTCCACAAGTTTGGGGTGATGTTCCGTAATTCAACCACCTGAAGAACAAAACTCAACATTCTTCAGAGAATTACAACAGAACCCAGAATCTCTGCGCCATATCATCCATAATGCCTGTATAAATAATAAATACTGAACATGCCAAGAAACAGACAAATGTGACTGAGTCAAGAGAAAAAATTCAAAAAAATTCAGATGCAGTCAACAGAAATAGATCTGCACATAATTCTAGATAATAAATTTATAAGAAAGTACTTTATACTAAATATTATTAAAATCTACAGAAAAAAAAGATGGCTGTAGTGATTGATCATGGAAAGATTTTAAACAATTGATACAGTAAGTATGGGGGGAAGGGTGCCTGGGTGTCTGAGTTGGTTAAGCCACTGCCTTCAGCTCAAGTCATGATCCCAGAGTCCCAGGCTCCAGTCCCACATTGGGCTCCTGGCTCTGCAGGAAGTCTGCTTCTCCCTCTGACCTTCTGCCCTCTCATGCTCTCTCTCACTGTCTCTCTCTCAGATAAATAAATCTTTTTAAAAATAAAAATAAAAAGTAAGTATTGTGGGGGTGTGGGGGGGGCAGTCCGGATACAAATGTATCTGGACTTCTAGTTTCCTGGCCTGGCACTGGAAATCAGCCAGCTGAAAAACAACAAGTCTTCTTAGATACTTCAGAGAACTAAGATCATAGGACAAGTTTTGCCCCAAAATTGGAGAGGCAGGCAGGCAGAAACAGAATTTCAGCTTTCTGGAGCAGAACCCTCCATAGGAACCACTACTAGAGAAGGAAGATCCAAACTGTAATTGATGTATTGCTGGTGTGGCTCGGTGTGGAGAAGTTTGAAAATTTAAAAAAATACAAGGTGGGGGGTCCAATCTTAAGGGATGCTCCCACCTTTGTGAGTTTAACCTTCACAAGAATGCCCTCAAAAGAAAGTAGGATGGCCCTTAATGCCAAACCGGACCTGGAGAGAATGAGATACCTCTCTAGCCCCCATCTAGCCTTCCCTTTCTCCACACCTTTCCACCACATCAGTGAAGCTCCTGGATAAGAATGGGATACGAGTGAAAGAATTGCCCACCTCAGACCTAATTTAAAAAGAAGTTTCTAGGAAAACCCAAAGATACCAAGACAGATTGGAGGCACCTGAGGAATATTTTGCCTCTGACACTTATGGCTATGGCAAACAATGAATATGGACTAAACCCTAGCAAGGTAAATACGAAATTTCACACTAAAGGTCTCTTTACCTCAGTTTCCTCCACATGATGCATCATGCCCAACTTTCAACCAAAAAATTACAAGGCATTAATTAAAGACAAAAAACACAGTTTGAAGAGACAACAAGCATCAGAGCTAGACTTGGCTCTGGCAGAGATGTTGGAATTCTCAGATTGGGAATTTTAAAAGCTATAATGAATGTGCTAATGGCTTTGATGGACAAAGTGGCCAACATGTAAGAACAGATAGGTGACATAAGCAGAGAGATGGAAACTCTCAGAAGGGAACGGAAATGTGAGAAATCAAAAACACTATGACAGAAGTGAAGAATACCTTTGATGGGCTCAGCAGTAGACCTGGATGTGGCAGAGGAAAGAATCAATTAACTTGAAGACTTGTCAAGAGAAACTTCTAAAACTGAAGTGTAAATAGAAGGATGAATGAAGAGAAGAGAACAGAACATCACAAATTTTGTGACTATTATGAAAGGTGTTGCATAGGCATACTGGGAATACCAAAAGGTGAAGAGAGAAAGGTACAAAAGAAATACTTAAAACTATAATGACTGATAATTTTAAAAAATTAATGAAAGAAAATCACAGATCTGGTGGTTTCGGGGAACACTAGGCAGAATAAACACATAAAACATCTAAACTCCTAGGCATATCATATTCCAACTAAAGAAAGATGGAGAAAATCTTGAAAGAAACTGGAGGAGAAATCAAACACCCAAACAAACAAACCCTTACCTATAAAGAAGCAAAGACAGAATTACATTGGACTTCTCCTCAGAAACCATGCAAACAGTGAGAGAGCAAAAGAAGATAGTTCATGTGGAAAGAAAAATGCCACAAACCTAGAGTACTGTATCTAGCTACACGTACCTTCAAAAGTGAAGGAGAAATAGTAAAGACTTTCTCAGACAAACAAAAATTGAGGAACTTCATTGCCAGTAGCTTTGCTTTGCAAGAAATGTTAGAAGAAATTCTTCACAAAGGAGAAAAATGACATAGGTCAGAAACTCTGATCTAAATAAAGAAAAGAAGAGCTTTAAAGAAGGAATAAGTAAGGTAAAAAAATTTTTTGTTTTCATATTCTTTTTTTTTAAGATTTTATTTATTTCTCAGAGAGAGAGCGAGCGAGCGCACAGGCAGACAGAGTGGCAGAGGGAGAAGCAGGCTCCCTGCTGAGAAAGGAGGCGGATGTGGGGCTCCATCCCAGGACCCTGGGATCACGACCTGAGCCAAAGGCAGCCACTCAACCAACTGAGCCACCCAGGTGCCCCTAGTTTTTACTTTACTAAGTTGGCTCCACACCTGAGGTGGGGCTCAAAGTCACAACCCCAAGTTCAAGAGTCACATGTTCCACCAACTGAGCCAGCCAGGTGCCCCTTCTTTTTCATATTCTTAATTAATCTAACAGATAACCCAGGTTGTTTAATCATAGCAGCCATGCATTTGGTAATTATAGCTTATTAATAAGTGAAATGAATGACAGCAATGTTATCAGAGATGAGAGAGTGAAATTGGAAATGTTCTAAAGTTTTGCACTACCATGAAGTGGTAGGTGTTATTCTAAAGAGAACTTGGATTCACTGTAAATGTATAATCAAGGGCAACCACTTAAAATAGTTTTAAATAAAAGGTGTAATTGATATGTGAAGGGAAGAGAGAAATGGAATAATAAAAGGCTCAGTTAAGGGGCACCTGGGTGGCTCAGAGGATTAAGCCTCTGCCTTTGGCTCAGGTCATGATCTCAGGGTCCTCTCCCTCTGCCTGCCTCTCTGCCTACTTGTGATCTCTGTCTGTCTGTCAAATAAATGAATAAAATCTTAAAAAAAAAAAAAAAAAAGGCTCAGTTAAAGGAACACCGGGCTGGCTCAATTGGTAGAGCTTGCAACTCTTGATCTTGGGGTTGTAAGTTTGAGTTCCATATTGGGTGTAGAGAGAGTACTTAAAAATAATCTTAGGGGTGCCTGGGTGGCTCCAGTGGGTTAAGGCTCTGCCTTCGGCTCAGGTCATGATCTCAGGGTCCTGGGATCGAGTCCCACATCGGGCTCTCTACTCAGCAGGGAACCCGCTTCCCTCTCTCTCTCTGCCTGCCTCTCCATCTACTTGTGATTTCTCTCTGTCAAATAAATAAATAAAATCTTTAATAAATAAATAAATAAATAAATATTAAAAAAAAAAAAAAGGCCCAGTTAAAACCAGACAAGATGGGAAAAGAGTGGAAGAGGAAAAGAGAAACAAAGAACAATGAACAGAAAACAGTAACAAATATGGTAGATAGTATTACAACTATTTAACAATCATATTAAATATCAATGCCATAACTACAACAATTGAAAGACACAGACCATCAGAGTAGATGATAAAAATGAGGCTTAGGGGGGTGCCTGGGTGGCTCAGTGGGTTAAAGCCTCTGCCTTTGGCTCAGGTCATGATCCCAGAGTCCTGGGATCAAGCCCCACATCGGGCTCTCTGCTCAGCAGGGAGCCTGCTTCCTCCTCTCTCTCTCTGCCTGCCTCTCTGCCCACTTGTAATCTCTATCTGTCAAATAAATAAATAAAATCTTTTAAAAAAATGAGAATTAGGGGTGCCTGGGTGGCTCAGTTGCTAAGCATCTGCCTTTGGCTCAGGTCATGATACCAGGACCCTGCGATAAAGCCCCGCTTCAGGCCCCCCGCTCAGTGGGAAGCCTGCTTCTCCCTCTCCCACTCCCCCTGCTTGTGTTCCCTCTCTCGCTGTGTCTCTTTCTGTCAAATAAATAAATAAAATCTTAAAAAAATATTTTGAACTAAATGAAAATGAAAATACAACTTAATGAAATGTGGGAGATACAGTTACAGTGGTTTCCAGAGGGAAAGGGATACAGAATGGATAAAATATTTTAAAAATTGTTTTTAACCTTGAGTTAGGGAAGATCTTAAATAAGATAGGAAGCATAACAAAGAAGACTAATAATTCTGACTTTATAAAAATTTCCTGTGCCCAAAATTAAAAAAACAAATAAATAACAGAAAAAATATTTGCAACATACATAAAAGAGAAAAAGTTAATATCTAGAATGCATCACCGATTCCTATATATTAAGAGACAAACAATATAATAACATAAAACTTAACCCCATAAAGTGATTAAGGAACAAGTGAATGAAATCATGTTCAAGAGAAGCTAGAAAAGAAATGGGGGGGGTGCCTGGATGGTTCAGTGGGGAGTCTGCTTCTCCCTTTCCATCTCCTTCTCCCCCTCCCCCCACTCCTGCTCTCTTCATCTCAAATAAATAAACTAAATTAAAAAAAAAAAAGATGGTATCAGGCACCTGAGAAAGGTTACTTCTTGTTGTTTTTTTTTTAAGATTTTATTTATTTATTTATTTATTTATTTGTCAGAGAGAGAGAGAGAGAACACAAGCAGGTAGAGCAGCAGACAGAAGCAGGCTCCCTGCTGAGCAAGGAGCCCAATGTGGGACTCCACCCCAGGACTCTGGGATCATGACCTGAGCCGAAGGCAGCAGCTTAACCAACTGAGCCACCCAGGCATCCCACATTTACTTCTTATTAAAGCAACACAAACATTTGACTGTTTTAACATTATAGTTTTTTAAGAAGGCAAAAGGAAGTCATTGTGGAACAGAGTTTTTCTTATCTGGCAAAGAAAATACGCACATTCTTCAGAAACAAATTTCTTTGGGACCAAATTGGAGGGATTTTGCATTTTGGTGGTTTGGATACAAAACATTGATTTATTGAGTAAAATGGATGATGTCATCAAGCATGTTTTCCTAAAAGACAGGCAAGCCAGATGGATGTTCATTTTCTCTTTTTTTCCTTTAAAATTTACATATTGCTTTAATAAAATTAAGAAATAATGAAGCTCTTTTATTTATTTTTTTAATGATTTTATTTATTTATTTGACAGACAGAGAGCACAAGCAGGAAGAGAGGCAGGCAGAGAGAGAAGAGGAAGCAGGCTCCCACTGGGCTACCCAGGTGCCCCAATGAGGATCTTTTAAAATCTATTATTATAGTGGGACACCTGGGTGGCTAAACATCTGATTAAACTTCTGATTCTTGATTTTGGCTCAGGTGCTGATCTCAAGGTTGTGCATTCAAGCCCTGCACTGGGCTCCATATTGGGCATGGGGTCTACTTAAAAAAAAAATAATAAATAAAATAATCAGAGCGCCTGGGAGGCTCAGCCAGTTAAACATCCACCTTCGGCTCAGGTCATGATCCCAGAGTCCTAAGACTGAGCCTCGTATCATCTACCTGCTCAGAGGGGACACTGCTTCTCCCTCTGTCTGCCGCTTCCCCTGCTTATGCTCTCTCTCTGTCAAATAAATAATAATCTTAAAAAAAAAATCGGTTACAGAAAGGCTTCAGTCTTCCCTGCCACTATTCACAACTCCCCAAACATAAACCCTACATATCCGGACACTCTTTCTTCTCCATAGCTTTCAATGATGTGCTTGGCTATCATTTCTTGATTTATCAAAATGAGCCACATTCACTGGCTCCCTGTTCTTATAGATGAGGATTTAACTCACTTGTATCACCCAAACCACATTCCAATACAGTCATATTATTATTCTTAGCTCCTCTCTTATTTATATTTGCAATCTTACACCTTCATTTTTGGTTTTACCTTATTTGGCAGCAAATGAAGTGTAGCCATGGACTCATGAAAGTGTGATGTTGTCAATGCGTCTGTTTGGAAGTCACTGGTCTTACTGTGTTTCCCATCGCTCTCAAGCTTGCCCTGATAGGATGGTGGAACGGATTTGGATGAGCTCGTTATGGTGCCCGCCGGGTGCAGTCACTGTGTGGAGCTGACATAATGTCCCGTGAGATGCAAGACGTGCTCTAACCAGGGACTAATGTAGAGTGAAATTTCCCCATAGCAAAGATACCCCAAGATTTCAGGAATCAAGGGGTAGAAACCGGGGTGGCTCCTTCCACTGTTTCTAATCTAACGACCTACAGTAGAGTATTGGCCTCCCATCCCCAAGACTTTGGGTTCTGCTGGTTGTGAGATCTTGGTTCCCAGGGATGGGAAGGGACACACTGGTCCTACCGAACAGGAGGCTGAGACTGCCACCTGGTGACTCTGTCAAGCAAATAAGAGGGTTGCTCTAGTGGTTGGGGTGACTGGTCTTGATGATCAAGGGTAGATGGGTTTGCTACACAGTGGGGGCAAGGAAGAACACCTGGCACCCAGGAGACTCTCTTGGTAATCTTACTTAGTACTCCCACAGTCTGTGGTAAAAGTTACGGAAAACTGTAGCAACCTAAAACAGGCACAGCACCTAAAACAGGAAGGCACAGAAACATCAAGAATAAAGATCTAGGTCACCCCACCATATTACCCCATCACCATCCCCCAAAATATGACCGGCTAGGGACAGGCAGAACAGGTGGTAGAAGAAGAGCAGTCACATCCTGTGGCCAATCTCAGAAGCAAGCGTGCCAGTAGTTAAAGATGTCCTGTGTCTTTTGTACCTGCTCCTTCTCTTTTTCTCCTCCCGCATTCTCTTGTTACCTGATAGTATTAATGTGTAAGTCATAATTTTTTCCATATCTCAATAGCAGGTTATAAGGGGGCTCCTGGGTGGCTCAGTTGTTTGAGCATCTGCCTTTGGCTCAGGTCATGATCCCGGAGTCCTGAGATGGAGCCCCACCTCGGGCTCCCTGCTCATCGGGGAGCCTGCTTCTCTCTCTCCTACTCCCCCTGCTTGTGTTGCTTCTCGCTCTCTCTCAAATAAATAAATAAGATCTTTAAAAAATTAGTAGGTCATAGGATAGCAGAATCAGGGGCACCTGGGTGGCACAGTCAGCTAAGTACCTGGCTCTTGGTTTCAGCTCAGGTCCTAGTCTCAGGCTGGTAGAATCAAGCCCTGCCCTGGGCTCCATGCTCAGTGCAGAGTCTGCTTGAGTTGCTCTCTCCCTTAGCCCCGCCCCTCCCTCTCTAAAATAAATAAATCTTTTTAAAAATAAAGGATAGCAGGATCAGAAAAGAAAGCAACATCCGCTCAGGGATGGATAAAGAGGACCCTGGGGTTCCTGTTTGGGTTTGACTGTAGGAAGGAGAGCTGAATCACACAGTGTGATTTCTGAGTACCTTTACTCAGAGGTGAGATGTGGAAAAGGAGTCATTTGGACACCAAGCTGACAAAAGGATAGACTGTGCTGGGTTCATTGTTAGCACAACCACCATTCATTTTTAAGGCTGAGAACTATATTTTCCAGAATCTCCTTTCCTATACTGTTTTTTTTTAAGGTCTTATTTATTTATGAGAGAGGAGTTAAGGAGGGACAAGCAGACTCCGAGCTGAGTATGGAGCCCAACACGGGGCTCAATCTCAGGACACTGAGAACACAACCTGAGCTGAAACCAAGAGTCAGATGCTTAGCCGACTGAGCCACCCAGGTGCCTCTCCTCTATGATTTTGGGATAGAGTAGGCCAGAGAGGAAGTCATTTGTGATTTGGAAGATGAAGTTGAATCAGTTACAGGCAAGTGTGTGGGTAAAAGAGACTCACAGAGGCTTCCTGGAGCGCTACCCTCTTCATCACTGAATTCTGAGATGAGTGGTAGAAGCTTCTCCAAAATTGTGAAGAACCTTGATGCTTCAGGCTGAGATCCCTAGCACAGCTCCTTTGAATTTGAAGACTCATAGCTCCCATGACCTCTGCTCCTTAGACTCTTCTAATGCTCACGGGAGTTCCTAATTCTATACTAAATTCCTGTCACATGGGGTGCCTGGTTGGCTTAGTGGGTTAGGGCTCTGCCTTTGGCTCAGGTCATGATCCCAGGGTCTTGGGATCGAGCCCCACATTGGGCTCCTTGCTCAGCGGGAAGACTGCTTCTCCCTCTCCCACTCCCCCTGCTTGTGTTCCCTCTCTCGCTGTGTCTCTCTCTGTCAAATAAATAAATAAAATCTTTAAAAAATTTTTATTTATTTATTTGACAGACAGAGATCACAAGTAGGCAGAGAGGCAGGCAGAGAGAGAGAGAGAGAAGGAAGCAGGCTCTCCGGGGAGCAGACAGCCCGATGCGGGGCTCGATCCCAGGACCCTGGGATCATGACCTGAGCCGAAGGCAGAGGCTTTAACCCACTGAGCCACCCAGGTGCCCCTAAATAAAATATTTTAAAAAGAAAAAGAAGGGAATATAACTATCACACTACATAGCTCATCAGTGAACAGTATTTACATCATCCTAATAATATCAATACTAGTTATTAATTTCACCAGAAATTATGACACACTGTGGAGGAGGGGGTCATGGGTGAGTGGGGAGAGATGGGGAGATGAGTGGGTATTTTTGTAAGGGGGATGATGATGATGTCTTATGTTCCCTCAGACGTCAGTAAAGGATATTTAAAATAAGGAAGAAGTAAGAAATGAAAAAACATTATTTCGAAATACAGAGATAGGGACTCTTGGCTGAGTCATTTGGCTGAGAATGCAACTCTTGATCTCAGGGTCACAAGTTTGAGCCCCAGGATAGGGGTAGAGATTACTTAAAAAAATAAAATAAAAAAGAAAGCTGGAGATAGATGTCAGAAGAAACAGTTTAAAGAGTTGAAAGGATTGCTTGTATGAGGCTGGGCTGCTATTTTTTTTCCTATAATCTCAGAGCACTATTTGACTTTTTTTTAATTAAAATTTTTTTTTAATTAAAATTCCAATATAATTAAGAAACAGTGTTCTATTAGTTTCAGGCATACAACATAGTGATTCAACAGTTCTATACACTATTCAGTGCTCCTCACCAGAAGTGTACTATTAATCCCCTTCACCTAGTTCACCACAGCCCCACCCGCCTCCCCCTCTCTGGTGACCACCAGTTTGTTCTTTGTATTTAAGAGTCTGGTTTTTGTGGGTTTTTTTTGTCTCTTTTTTGTTCTTTGTTCGCTTGTTTTTTGTTTTTTTTTTTCCCCTAAGGCTGTTCGCTTGTTTTGTTTGTTTCTTTTTTTTCTTTGTCTTTTTTTTTGCGAGAGAGAGAGCGAGAGAGAGAGAGAGAGAGAGAGAGAGAGAGAGAGCATGTGAAAGCAGGGGGGAGGGGCAGAGGGTGAGCAGGGAGCCTGATGTGGGGGTTGATCCCAGGACTCTGGGATCATGACCTGTGTCAAAGGCAGACATTTACTGACTGAACCACCCAGGTGCCGCTGAGATTTTTTTTAACTTACTTCTCTGCACCTTGTTTTGTCAGTAAATTGGAAATGTAATAACACTTGTCTGGCAGAATTTATTTCAAGGATGCAGGGAAATGATGCATGAGAACTCTAAACACTTTTTACATGAATGCAAAGGAACGAAAGGTAAGAAAGCTACCTCCAGGGTGCCTGGCTGGCTCAGTGAGTTAAGCTTCTGCCTTCAGCTCAGGTCATGATCTCAGGGTCTTGGGATCGAGGCCCGCATCAGGCTCTCTGCTCAGCGGGGAGTCTGCTTCTCTCTCTCTCTCTCTCTCTCTCTGCCTGCCTCTCTGCCTGCCTCTCTGCCTACTTGTGATCTCTCTTTGTCAAATAAATAAATAAAAATCTTTTAAAAAAATAAATAAAAATCTTTTTTAAAAAAGATTTTTAAAAATTTATTTGACACAGATCACAAGAAGGCAGAGGGTCAGGCAGAGAGAGAAATTGGAGGAAGCAGGCTCCCTGTTGAGCAGAGAGCCGGATGTGGGGCTCTATCCCAGAACCCTGGGATCATGACCTGAGCCAAAGGCAGAGGCTTTAACCCACTGAGCCACCGAGGCGCCCCAATAAATAAAAATCTTAAAAAAAGAAAGAAAGCTACCTCCGTTGCAACCCCAAGATGTGGCTGGAAAGAGAGTGGCAATTTTCCCATTTGACATTCTTTTATATAAATAAACAGATAACTCCTATTATAAAAACATTCCCCCATGAGAGGCAACAGGCCTCCGACTGGCAGGACATTCTCCTGTTTCCTGACTCAGCTCCGCACAGAGATGTCCGGTCCGATCTCCATTCATTTGTGGGCTGATGCAGGTAGAAAAACAGTTGGAGAAAGAATATGTAAGATGCGTGCCAGATTCTCTCATCAGAGACTGGAATGGCCCTGGGCCTTGTTCAGAGCGACTGAACACCGTGGTTTGTCCGGTTACCCTGGTCATAGTCCCTTAGATTGCAGGCATTCATTTAGGCTTAAAATACAGGACAAAATGTTTAGGTACCACACGGGAAGAGGACAAACTTGTTACGCTGCGTGCATTTTAAGAGATTGGGTTACAGGGACTCCTGGGTGGCTCAGTCATTATCTGCCTTTGGCTCACTTAGGTCATGATCCCAGGGTCCAGGGATGGAGCCCTGCATCAGGCTCCTTGTTCAGTGGGGGGAGCCTGCTTCTCCCTCTCCCTCTGCCCATCCCTGACTCCCGCTTGTGCTTTCTCGCTCCCTCTGACAAATAAATAAAGTATTTTTAAAAACGAGAGAGAGAGAGAGATTGGGCTATATTCTTGATGAAACAAAAGACGCACGCGCGCTCGTGTGTGTGTGTGCCTAAAGCAGATAAATGAGATTTTCTCCCCTTTTCTCTCAAAAAGATCATCAAATTTGGCCAAACGGCTGCCCAAACTCTTCATTGTGAGCCTATATTCTCAGGGTATTGACATAGAAGAAACAGTTTTAGACTGGAAAATATTAAAGTGAAATGTTGCAAAGAAACCTCGTCTAGAAAAGCACACCAGGCTAGTTCCTGGGGGACGTGTTAATTTTGGCAAAACATTTTTTTTCTGGTACCATTCGATCAACCGCTGTGTCCCCCTCCCCCCAGTTTTTGGTAGATGTATGTATTTGAGAGAGGTGGAGCACAGTGAGGAGGGGCTGGAGAGATGGAGAGAGAGAGTTTGAAGCAAACTCCACACTGAGCCCCATGTAGGGCTCAAACTCATGACCCTGAGATCACAACCTGAGCTGAAACCCAGAGTCAGACGGTGCCACCCAGGCGCTTCCAAGTGATGGTCAACATGGGGAGCCAAAAGATTCACAACAGTTCAGACTTTTTTCTATATCGTGAAGGGAAATTTAAATGTTGTTTATTACGGTATTACCTCCACCGGTCGATCAAAATATCTTGGAATCACTGAAGAAAAAACAAAGGTGGACCTTTGAGCAACACAGGGTTCGGGAGGCTGCGTGCCAACACCATGAGCAGTCAAAATCCACATATAACCCCCAAAACTTAGCTACAAATATCCTATTTTTTCTCTCTCTCTCTCCCTCTCTCTTTTTTTTTTTTCCTAGAGAAAAAGTTGTGAAGGAACAGAGGGAGAGGGAGAGAGAGAATCTTTTTTGGGGGGGGGGTACAAAAAAGGTGATTTTATTAAAGCATGGGGACAGAACCCATGGGCAGGAAAAGGTGTTGCCGAGAGAGAGAATTTTTTTTTTTTTTTAAGATTTTTACTTTATTTCGGGCGCCTGGGTGGCTCAGTGGTTAAGCCACTGCCTTCGGCTCAGGTCATGATCTCAGGGTCCTGGGATCGAGTCCCGCATCGGGCTCTCTGCTCAGCAGGGAGCCTGCTTCCTCCTCTCTCTCTCTGCCTGCCTCTCTGCCTACTTGTGATTTCTCTCTGTCAAATAAATAAATAAAATCTTTAAAAAAAAAAGATTTTTACTTTATTTGACAGAGATCACAAGTAGACAGAGAGGCAGGCAGAGAGAGGGGGGAAGCAGGCTCCCCGCGGAGCAGAGAGCCTAATACGGGGCTCGATCTCAGGACCCTGAGATCATGACCTGAGCCGAAGGCAGAGGCTTTAACCCACTGAGCCACCCAGGCGCCCCGAGAGAAAGAGATAATTTGTTTTTAAGACTTTATTCATTGGGGCGCCTGGGTGGCTCAGTGGGTTAAGCCACTGCCTTCGGCTCAGGTCATGATCTCAGGGTCCTGGGATCGAGTCCCGCATCGGGTTCTCTGCTCCGCAGGGAGCCTGCTTCCTCCTCTCTCTCTCTCTGCCTGCTTCTATGCCTACCTGTGATCTTTCTCTGTCAAATAAATAAATAAAATCTTTAAAAAAAAAGACTTTATTTATTAATTGTCAGGGAGAAAGAGAGAGAGCAACAGAGGGAGAAGCGCACTCCCTACCGAGCAGGGAGCCTGACTCGGGACTTGATTCCAGGACCCTGGGATCGTGACCTGAACTGAGGGCAGACACTTAACCAACTGAGCCACCCACAAGTCTTGAAAGGAGGGACCTTAAGCAGGCTCCACACCCAGCACAGAGCCAGAAACAGGGCTCCAACTCACAACCCTGAGATCACCACCTGAGCAGAGATCAAGAGCTGGATGATTACCTATCTGAGCAACCCCCGCAGGAATCCCCAAAATATTTTATTTTTAAAAGATTTTATTTATTTATTTGACAGAAATCAGAAGTAGGCAGAGAGAGAGAGGGAGGCAAGTTCCCCGCCGAGCAAAGAGCCCCATTTGGGGCTCGATCCCAGAACCCTGAGATTATGACCTGAGCTGAAGGCAAAGGCTTTAACCCACTGAGCCACCCAGGTGCTCTAGATTTTATTTTTAAGTAATCTCTACAGCAAAGATGGGGCTCAAACTGACAACCCCAAGATCAAGAGTTGTATGCTCTACCATGCAACTCGATTGCAGTGTTGTGAGTTCAAGCCCCATGTTGGATGTAGAGCTAACTTAAAAATAAACTCTTACAAAAAAAAAACAAGAATCACGGGGCACCTGGGTGGCTCAGTGGGGTAAAGCCTCTGCTTTCGGCTCAGGTCATTGGTCCCAGGGTCCTGGGATCGAGCCCCACATCAGGCTCTCTGCTCAGTGGGGAGCCTGCTTCCTCCTCTCTCTCTGCCTGCCTCTCTGCCTGCTTGTGATCTCTGCCTGTCAAATAAATAAATAAAATCATTTAAAAAAAAAACAAAAATCACAAGGAAGAGAAAATACATTTACTGTACTGTATTTATATAAAAAAAAAAATCCACGGGGCTCCTGAGTGACTCAGGTGGTTAAGCGTGTGCTTTCAGCTCAGGTCATGATCCCAGGATCCTAGGATCAAGCCCCGTCTTGGGCTCTCCTCTCATCGGGGACTCTGCTTCTCCCTCTTCTCCTCCACCCACCTGTGCTCTCTCTCTCTCTCTCCCTCAAATAAATAAATAACATCTTTTTCAAAAATCCGCATGTAAATAGACCTACACAGTTCAAACCGGTGTTGCTCAAGGATTAACAGTACTTCACTAAGCCATCAATGCGGGAAGTGGGAAAGTGTTGTCAGCACACTAGAAACAGAGAAATTCACAAAAGAGGGAAAGCGGGCCGAGTCACATTTATGGAGTAACGAGGCTAGAGGGAACCTTACCCAAAATAGGTGCAAGAGAGAACTTCTGCACAAGTGGAGGATGTACCCCAAGGGGAATGAAGGTTGCCAGGAGAGGCTCCAGGGAGAATCATCCACTGATTCGTTAGGGCGTTGCTCTCAGAGCAGCTTGGCCAGGTTCACACTGGGCTGAGCAACAGACAGCGGTGACATTTACTGTCAGGATGAAACAGACACTGTGGGCTCGGGATGGAGAGGTCAGTGAATAATGTTGCTATTGTGTAGTTTTCAATTCTCTCAAGTTATATACCTAGGAGCAAAATTGCTGGGCCACATGTTTCCTTTTGGAGGAATTGCCAAAAAATGTTGCACCATTTTACAATCTCACCAGCAACGTGTGAGTGTTCCAACTTCTCCATGTGTCACCAACTCTTACTATTGCTTGTCTTTTTGATTATAGCCATCCTAGTGACTGTGAAGTAGTATCTTATTGTGGTTTTGGTTTGCATTTTCCTGATGCTGAGTATGTTCTTTTCTTGTGCTTTTTGGCCATCCGTCTATCTTCCCATTTTAAATTTGGTTTGTTTACCTTTTTATTATTGAATTCTAAGAACTTTTTGCATATACTTTTTTAAATTAAAAAAAAAAAGATTTTATGTATTTGACAGAAAGAGATCTCAAGTATACAGAGAGGCAGGCAGAGAGAGAGGAGGAAGCAGGTTCCCTGCTGAGCAGAGAACCTGATGCAGGACTCGATCCCAGGGCCCTGAGATCATGACCTGAGCCTGAGGCAGAGGCCCAACCCACTGAGCCACCCAGGTGCCCCAGAACATTTTGCATATTCTAGATACAAGCACTTTATCAGATATATGACTTGGAAATATTTTCTCCCATTCTGTAGGTTGTCTTTTCACTTTGAAAGTGTCATTTTGTCTGTATAAAATTTTTAAATTTTGATAAAATCCATTTACATATTTTTTTCTTTTGGCATTTATACTTTTGGTGCCATAACTAAAATACTATTGACTAATACAAAGATGTGAAGATTTACTTCTCTGTTTTCTCCTAACAGCTTTATAATTTTAGGTCTTCTATCTGGGTCTATGATCTGAATGATTGGTCAGGTCTCTTTCAGTGCAGTGATCATGTTTTTCCCCAGTGATTAGCCTTGGACTAAAGAGCCCCTTCCCTCTCAACTTTTCTACTCATGTAGAAATGAATTCATCCAAGTCATTTACATTGTGATTCCTGAGGAGTTAGGGGCTGGATGTGTATATAATAGATATAATATTTGCTGGGGGCCCCTGGATGGCTCATTTGGTGAAACATCCAACTCCTGATTTTGGCCCACGTCATGATCTGAGATTTGAGAGACTGAGCTCCATGCTTGGCATGGAACCTGCTTAAGAGTCTCTCTCTTCCTCTGCCTCTACCCCTCCCCCTCCCTCTCAAAAAAACAGGTATATTATTTGTATATTTATTGGGCAGCTGCTGTGTATGCACGTGGTGCTGGAGCCAGAAAGATGATTAAAATATACTCGTCTGCAAGGAGCAAACATGCTAGCCAGAGATTCATTCAGAAGTATTTATTCAGCACTCCGAAGTGTCCGGCACCAAGCAAGTGGTAACTAAATCCCTCTTCACTTTCATTTGCCCAAGTACCAAGGAGGGCACTACATCCAGCCCAGGAGGAGGGGAGGTGGAGGCAAGTCAAGGTTTCCTAGAGGAAGCGATGACTGATGGCCTTCCGGGAAGGGAGGGAGTCAGCTGGCTGAGGATGTGGACCAAGCAGACCCTCAGAGACCTGGCCTGAGGAGCAGACTGTCCATGTCAGCCGGGGGCACCACGGTGTGTGGGGTGAACACAGCAGTAATCCTACCCGGAAAGGTAGGGTGCAGAAAGTGAGTGCCCGGCTGTCTGGAGCCATCCCAGGCAGAAGGCTCTCTTCACCCACTTTACTGCATAAAGTCTATGTGGCCTGGCACACAGACCCCTAAACGAAGAGATGTCATATGCACCAAGTCAGGGCCTCCCAGGTCATGTTCTGTCGAATACAAGATGCCCATGTCCGCTGTGGGAAGTCCACAGCACTCTGGAAGGTTCGGGCAGCTTTTCACCTGTGCTTTGAGTGCACACCGGGAAATGCCATGTTGTCACTCGGGGGGCATGGGTGCCAAGTGGCAGGTCTCCTAGGTCCGATTCTCCCTAAAGAGGCTTGCTCTCTGAGAGGTGAACACAGCTGGCTGAAGGAAGGCGGCTGCAGATGTGTAATGGTGAGATGACCCAAAAGAGAAACTGAAAGCAGTTGTCCAGTTGACTGACCTTCACCTTCCCCCACTGCCCATTTGTTCTGAGTGCGGGAAGCCCTTAGCTCTCCCAAGTGCCAGCCTTTTACAATGGCTGGAAGGCATTTGCTCCTTTCTCTGGCTTCTTTGCCTCCTTCTGACCTCTAAGGCAGTAGTGACTCACGGGGGTACCAGGGTGGCTCAGTAGGTTAAGTGTCTGACTCTTGGCTTTGGCTCAGGCCATGATCTCACAGTTGTGAGACAGAGCCCCACGTCAGGCTCCACACTCAGCGCGGAGTCTGCTTGAGACTCTCTCCCTCTCCCTGCCCCTATTCCCGCTCTAAAATAAATCTTAAAAAAAAAAAAAAAAAAAGAGGCAGGGTTGCCTAGGTGCCTGAGTCAGGTCATGATCTCAGGGTCCTGGGATTGAGCCCCATGTGGGGCTCCCTGCCCAGCAGGGAGTCTGCTTTTCCCTCTGCCCTCCCCCCGCTTGTGTACATATGTGCTTTCTCTCTCAATAAATCAAATCTTTTTAAAAAAGCAGTTGCAGCTCACGTGGATATTAAAGTTACTGGCTGTTCTCATAGCTGGAATATCAGTTGGGACAAAGTCAGAATTCTTAAGAGGGAGAGGTTGGGAAATCATTTGATCTATTTTGGTCATTAGATGTTTGAGAAAATTATGCTAGGAATTCTGGTTTTCAGAGGCAGACAAAGCTAGCTCAATTTTTAAAGTGAAAGCTACACGAGTCCCCTCATTTTTATTGATATCGCCGTATTATCACCGAAGCCTGGTCATCCAGAGGGTCTGACCTACTCTTGGACATCAAAGGGAGCAAGTACTGGATTCCTCCCAGATCCAGAGCTTCTGTCCTTGGGTCACTCACACTGAGCAATGAGAGTCAGCCACCTAGGGCACCTGGGGCCAGGGGTGGGGCTGGCTGAAGCCTTAGGCTCTGATGGATTTGGTGTCAAAAGGCAGTGGGGTCAGCATGGGCTCCTGGGAACCATGTCCAGAGGGGCTGGTTTTGTCTCAGAGGCGCAGGAGGGCAAGATAAATCTCTAGAGCATCACACAGCTGTGCTTCCTGCACCCAATGCCACCAGCAGGCCCAGGCCATGGGGTCTGAGGTTTCTGTTTGGCCCTCTGGCGGCAGTGGGGGTGGAGGGGTGAGCAGGCACGGCAGGGGCCATTTAGCAGGTGAGGCTCCAGGAGGCAGGAGTGAATGGGCAGCAGGAACCATGATGTCTGACCCCCGATCTAGACCCTGTAGCCTCTGCCCTCAGGTTTCATTCACCCTTTCCGTGTGCTGCAGACAGAACCGCTGCCCCCCTACCCCGGTGGCCCCCGTTCGTCCCCGCAGCTGTGATTCCAGGGCTCCTCTGCCTCTACTCGTCCCACAGCCTTTTCTCAAACTGCGCAGTGAGAGCTCTTTGCAAACGAACTTGGGGTCCTTGTGAAGGCAAGGTCTCCCTTGCCCTCACCTGGAACTGCAGCCACCCAGCCGTGGGCTCTGCTCCTGCAGCAGGAACCACAGAGCGCCGTGGGCCGTGCTGACCTCACGCCGCCTGCTCTCTGGGCATCCTCTCCCAGGTCCTGACCACAGAACCAGCCCCTCCTTGACCTTCATTATGGCTGCTGGACTGCACCACGAAGTCCTGGGCCAGCGGGAGCTCTGCCCTGTTCCTTCTGGGTGCCCAGCACTGTGCAGGGTGCACACAGCAGGCGGCTGTTTCGGAGTTCACGGATACATGGGTGGAGCATTCCGTTTTTGCTTTTAGAGTGTTGGAAACAAGGCACAAGAGAAACGTGGACGAGGGAAGCCATGGAAAAGTGGAGGGTGATGGGGACACCACATCCCCGGCAGCAGGGTGGATATCATGGGAAGCAGCGAAGGCCTTGTGGTCAGACAATGCCAGTGACATTGGACCCCAGACCATCATCTCTATGTGCTCACATCCCTTAACAGGTCTGGGGACAAAAGCCACTCCTCTGTTAGCACTGAACTTGTAGAAATGATGACCTCTCATTTCCACCAATCTGACAAAAGCAACTCTCCCATCTAGGGATAAGGGGACATGGGACACTTGCGCCTGGCTAAGCACCTGAAACGAGGCTGGTGGGGGCATACACAATCCTCTGAGCTTCCAGAAGCCACAGAAAACTTGACTCACATTCCAGGATTGCTTTTCATATCCAGGCCAACTCTGATACGCTAAATGGAAGACAAAATTCTCCCAGCTTTGAACCAGCTCGGGCCTGTGTTGGCTGAGGGCGACTCCAGGAAGTCAGCACTCCGAGGAGCCTGCTGTTTGCCATCGGGGCCACCTCACTGTTCCCATCTGCCTTGGTCTGCTGCTGCTGTAAACAAACCCACTGGCTGTCCCCCTGGGCAGGGACTGTGGCGCTTCCCAGGTCACTGACATCCCCAAACCAACTGAGGGAACAGTAAGGGCGACTGTGCTGGGACCTGAGCTCCAGCACCAGAAGACTTAGGAGCCCAAAGAGGTTTTATTCAGATCTATGGTCAGTTACAAACTTGGTTTTTGATTTTTGGTCACAGACCCCAGAATGCCATTATTCTGAATTTACATCAAAATATAAAACTTGATATTTAAATAAAAACAGAAGCAGAGGCTTGGTTTAAAATCATTGTTCAGATGTTTTCTCTGGTGTGTCACCCATATGATGAACAAAAGTGCCTGAGTCCCTGTGGGGATGACTGCTGACTGTGAATGTGTAACTGAATATTTAAATGTCATAAAAAAGTTAGGGCCTTTGCACCTGATTTTACTGAAGATACAAGTAATCCTGTGACCATCTTTGGTTGCAGACCAGACGCTGCCGACTCCCATGGCCCTGCTGCATCCTCTCTGCCCCTGGGACATGTGCACCCGTCCTGGCTGGGCAGTGAGGCTGGGCCACCACCAAGAGACATGTTTGATAGCATGGGGGCGAGGAGGGAGGCAGAGGTGAAGCTCCGTCCCACTAAGCATCTGTTCTCCTGGAGGGTCTTTCCTCCTACTAAGTGGAATCGGATGGCCCAGCCTTGGAACTGCCGGGAAGGTGTGAAGAATGACCCTCACTTTGCCAAATGTGATGGGAGAACCTTGCTTTATAGTCAAGAACCAGAACCACCCTCTTAGCTTTCTCAGGAGCCGCTAGGGTTTGGGATTTTTCTCTGGAATCAGAGGCTGAGCTCCCATCCTGCTGTCACCAGGGAAAGGAGACTCGCGCCACCCTGCCAACCTGACAGACGGCAAGGCCCCATCTGGGGAGCACACAGCTCAACCCAGGAGGGTCAGAGCAAAGAAAGGCCTCGAGTGCTGTGTCATGGCAGGGCCTGGGGCTGAGGGGAGCAGGGAGGATCGAGCAGCCGGGTCCGGGGCTGTCCTGTGAGACTAACAGGAGGCCACGCTCGTCCTCGCCTGGCCCGGCCCAGCCCACACCTTCCTTGTTTTAGCATCTCTTACGCACAGCTCCGTGGCTGCAGGAAAACGCCCTGTTGCTTGGAGGTGACCTCCAGGACCAAGCGAGGGGCTACGTGTCCCTCCTGCCGGCCTAGCCAGGGCCGTGTGTGGCCTGAGGTCAGAGTTGGTGCAGCTTGCTTCGCTCCGTGAGCAGCGTCATGGCCACAGCGTAGAGGAGGTAGCCCAGCACGAGGAGCAGGGCACAGGTCAGGGGCCCAACGCAGAACAGGGAGGCCACGAAGAAAGCTAGAAGCAGCGACAGCAGCGTTCGGTAGCTGCCCAGGAAGCGCAGGCTGAGCCTCGGACCCCGGGCCCGGCTGGCTGCAGACCCCCGCGCCACAGGGCTCAGCAGGCGCCTGCCTGCCAGCCCGGGCTCTGTGAGATGGTAGCGGCAAAAGCTGCCAAGGAAGTCGGCCCGGGCACACAGGGCTGCCATCCGGCCTGCAAACTGGGGTACAGACAGAGACGTGGGGGAGTTGGCGCGGGCAGGGCCACGCACTCACCCGGCCTCTCCCCGTGGGCGGCCCTGCCCCCGGCACTCACCCTCTGGTTGATGGCGGATGACAGCCGGAAGAGCATGCGGACCAGGCTGGCGATCTCGTAGCTCCGGATGGGCTGTAGCTCCAAGTCCCCCTGGTACTCGATGTCGAACCGCCGTAGCCCATTGATGATCTAGAAGCAGGACGAGAAGTGAGACCCAGGGGAGACCCGGCCTGAGTGGGCAGGGCCACAGATACACCCATGTGGAAATTACAGAAGCAATGAGGGGATGGGAGGAGCCGTCCGGGACATGGCCCTTACCTGGTAGCGGCCCAGGGGTGTAAGGATGAGCCCATCCTCTCCCACGATGCAGTCTGGGAGCTGCTTCTTCCCATTCTCATCTTGCGTTGTCCCCAGGGCGAGCGTGAGCTGGGCGAGCTGGGCCTCACTGAGCTGTTGGGGCAGCGGGGGTGGGGGGGTGAAGAGCACTCTGAGGGGGCTGAGCCACATCCTGCTTTCACTTCCCGGGGGGAGGAAGCGGACAGGGCTACATCCCTGGGCCTCGAACAGCGAGCACAAGGGGACCAAGACTTGACATTGACAGTACAGGCTATGCCTCCCGCGGGCTCCCCCAGGGGGTAGGGGCACAGGAGCAGACACCAGGCAGGGGACAGCCCCCAGAGCTCATACTCGGAACATCTGGCACAGGTACTCCAGGGCCTTCTCTAGGTACTCGTCCGTCTTGCGGACGCTGTCTTGCCCCATCTCGTCCAGATCGTTGGCTGGGTAGCAGCCGTTCGTATCTGTGGAGTAGAAGCCCAGCCACGACAGGAAGGGGCGGCCGGGTGTGCTCTCCCCACACTGGTCAGAGATGGACTTGGCGGTCTGCTTGGCCTGCATGATGAGCTGAGCCAGGCGCAGGACCTGCGGGGCACAGGGTGGGGGGCAGGTCAGCCAGCCCAGGTAGCCCCCAAGAGGCTGGCAGGCAGCCCTCGGGGAGCCCCCACCAGGCCAGGAGGGGGCGAGGCGTTTTCAAGACCAAGACACGCACATTCTAAATGTGAAAGCTTTCCAACAAATGTTGTCTTTATTATCAGAAAAAAATTAGACCTTGATGGAAAAAAGGGCAGGAGAGCATCATCCAGGCAACACCCAACCTTCTGCCTGCCCCAGCCTCCGCTCCCACAGCTTCTGGACAGCTGGGGGGCCTAGGGGAGCCCCAACTCACCAGCGTCCGGACCTCGGGCCCAAACATCGGGGTGTACTTGCAGTCCTGGCCCTCCAGGCTGTAGACGTGGCTCTTCACCTTGAAGGAGGTGTCGGTGACAGCCGGTGGCCACGAGGACAGGAAGCTGCCCGTAAAGGGGGGCGCTGTGAAGAGTCGGTGCTGGCGGTGTGGGATGACGAGCTCAGGCTCCAGGAACAACTGCTCCCCTGGAAAGCATGATGCCAGTCTGGTTGCAGCTTCCATGGCGCCTAGGGAGGTTCCCGAGGGACAGGGGCCCACCTCCTGAGGCCCCTGCAGCCCGACAGTCTCCACGGGAAGGCTGACGTTCACAAAGGGAAGCCAGAGAAGCTAATGCCCAACAGAGCCATCTGAGACGTGACAGAACCCCAGATTGCTTCCTGATGCCCTGAACTCTGCCTCCACTCCTTCCAGCGGCCCCCCAGATCCCAGCTAGCATGCTGGGCCTCAGGGAAGGCACAGTGCTGCCCACCTCCGACCTGTACCCCGTCACCGTGCACTCAGAGCCCCCACACCACCGAGGCTGGGCTGCTCTAAGCCGGCGAGGCCCATGCAGTCTCTCTGGGTCCCTTTCTGAGGGCTGCTTCCTGCCGGCTAAGGGCTTACCTTTCTGGATCATCTCAGCCAGGTTGGGCTGGGCAAAGACTTTGGCCACTCGGAACACCATGAGTGCGTTCTTGGGGCTGACCAGGTCGGTGCGGAGGGCACGGCTCAGGAAGCCCACGAAGAGCTTGGTGTACATAAGCAGGTTCTCCTGCACAAAGGGCGCCCTGGGGAGCGAGGCGGTTCATCAGGGGCTACACCACCCTGATCAGCGGTGCATCAGCGGCTACACCGCTACTGTACTCCCCGACCCGGGCTCTTCCCGGGCTTCTGGACTCTCCCCAGCCACAGCCTCCAGGTGGGTGAGGCCCTTCCCCAGAAGACAAGGGCTCTGTGGCAGGGCGCAGAGGGTGGAGGGGATTAAGCGGCGGCGTGGGGTGCGAACACACGTGAGTGGAGAGCAGCAAGGGGACAGCGTGGAGAAGGGCCACCAGCTGTTTCCGTGGGAGAGCAATCCTGGGGCCCAGTCAAAGAGGGGGCAGCCTGTCCCCCCAGCACTGGGAGCATGGTGGGCCGGGGCTCACCATCTCTCTGACACAGCCCGGGGCTGGCAGTCGCTGCTCGGAGCCGGCTTCTCGGGTGCGTACCTCCAGGGCTGCAGGTAGCTCAGCCACATCTCCAGAACCTGGCAACACACTCATGTGCTGAGGGCCTCGCAGCCGGCAATCTGGTAGGCTGTGGGTCTGGGGCTTTGGGCCAAATCCTCAGGTGGCCTGGAGCCCAGCCCCAGGGAGGCAGCCCCGTGGGTGAGCAGGAGGGAGTCTAACCGTGGGGCTTCGGTTCCTGGTAGAGGAGGGTGGGGTGGCCACCAGGTTGGCCTCTTCCCACCTACCTACCCCCCTCAGAGGGCCCAGGAGGGAGCTTCGCACACCCTCCCATGAGCTTTATTTTTTTTAATTCTTATTTTGTTAGAACAATTTTTTAATGTGCACATAGCTGACACACAACACTACGTTAGCACCAGCCCCTGTGCTGATGCTGATGCGGAGCCCTCCTGTCAGCCTTCCGGAGAAACGTAACACGGAACGCTTCCCCGACCAAGTGGGTCAGGTGCAGCTCAGTGAAGCTGGGCGTCCGCCCAGCACGGACACCTGGGGTCAGAGCCAGGGAGGACAGCGTTGGTTTTGGAAATTCAAACAACCAGGATGTGATACCCCCCCACCCCCCGCCGTAAGGTCTCCCCACCAGGCCTTAGCAGTAACAGCTGACTCCCTCCTGCGTCCATCCCACAGGGACCTCCGTCACCAAGCACACACAGGGCAAGGGCAAAGGTGGAGAGATGGGGCTGACACTCACGGCTCTGAATGATGCATCCAGGGGCCAGTGGCCGAAGCAGTGCTGCAGGAAGAGGTAGAGCTTCTGTTGCACAAACCTTGGGACAGCAGCCCTGCAGGGGAGAGGAGGGGGAAGGGGCCCCTCACAGGTGAGTCCAGTGGCTCCGGTTTGCAAGGGCCAGCCCTGCCAGGGTAAGCAGTGGGCACCCCCTGGAGGTAAGGCCTCCAGTTTCTGGCCCCATTTTTCAGAAGAAACCAAAGTTCAGAGAGGTTAGGTAATGTCCCAAGGACACACAGCACACACGTGGATGACCTAGTGAGGCTCCCGTGACCCCCCTCTGCTTGGCTCACCACATACAAGTCACCTACTCTGCTGGCCCCAGTCAGCCTAGGAATCAGGCCACCATCCCAGGCCTTCTGATGGAGGGAGAGGAGCAGAGAAGATGGTGAAGGGGATGGCGCAGCACAGAGCTCAGTCTCCAGTGACCAAAGAGCCACTTGGAAGCGAAGAGGTTCCCAGCCCACTGGCTTTCCTGGGCATTCCGAGGAACACTGTCACTGTTGAGCTCCTACTCTGCCCACCGCCAGGGAGGAGGGGACAAGACCGGGCAGCAGCAAGACGGGGCCTTTCTCTGGGCAGTCCGGCTCTTTCGACCAAAGATGTTAGGCCCCAAAGGAGAGACCTGAATGGGGGTGGGGAGAAAACCCCAAGGTGCTTTCCCACCTGGCCCACCCTGCAGATGCCTTGCAGGCTGTCCCTCACGCTCTAGGGACAGGTCACAGTGGGCAACGTGCGTAAGGGATGAGGCAGTGGTAGCCGGGGTATGGGAGCCCCACGCAGAGCCCGTACCCACCGTTTGAACTCCTCCAGGGGGCTGGTGGCGTGGGAGTGGGTGGACGGAGAGACCTGCTCGGGCTTCAGGCTGTTGGAGAAGGCGTGCAGGTGTTTGAGCAGCAGGCGCACCACCAGCACGTGCTCCTCGGTGGGCGTGAATGACTCCTAACATTGAGGGGGGCGCGGTGTCAGGAGTCAGGCCAGAACCGTTTCTTCCACCATGGGACACATGGGCCACCCCCCCGGCCCTCCCTGTGCCTTACTGGCTGGCCCTGCGGCCCGCTGAGAGCACCATAGCCTGCACAGGGCACCCACAGGCCCAGGTGACATAGCCCGTGGCTCAGTAAGCCTGCACGGGGAGTGGAAACACACCTGTCAAGGGCTTCCAACCCCTTACTGGACCCTCCGTGGCTGACTTGGGTGACTTCTGCCCGCCCCCCTCCTCAGGGATCCCCTCCTGGCCAGCCCAAGGAGGAGCAGCAGGGGCAAGGCAGGCTGACATCCTCCCCATCAGATCTAGAGGAGTCTCCCGCCGGCTCCCTGGGGCCCCTGGCTTCCCATTTCAGGCAGAAACACTACCCCGTTCCTTCTGCTGCTGCAATCCCCACCCTTTCATCCACTCCCTGTCCTGGACCCGCCAGCTGGGGGCTTGGCAGGGCAGCCCTTCCCCTTCTATTGCTGACGGATCTGTGGTCAGCATGACCCCCAAGACAAGAGCACTCTTGATCTTGTGGGCTGAAGCTCCAATTCCCAAGTTCATGTAGACTCAGGCCTGAGAAGACAGGCTGCCTGTTGGCTGTTCTGTGACAGAGAACAGGGTGGTCTTCCGACTGGTAGAGGACAGCACCGGTGGGCCCCGCCACCTGCCGGCTCCCAGCTCTGGGATGCCCAGACAGGCACGCTCCTCTGCCCACACCCAGCACCCCCAGGGCCCCTAGGGCCACCACAGACTGGATGGACGAGCTTTTGGAAGCCTAGTCCCAATCCTGAGCAATGCTGCGGCTGGCAGAGGCCATGCCTCCGGGCACAGCCCGGGCACCCAGCCACCGTTGCTGCTCACAGCACTGTCCTCTCAGCTCTCCCCGCCACAATCTGCCTGCATGAGCCCAGGCAACACAGCCCACAGCTCAGTCTGCCCGCACAGGGAGCTACGGGGCTTCGGGAGGAGACCTGCTGCTACTTCTCTGTACGTTTACATCTTTGTGTGATGAATTTGCATCATTTGAAGAAAAAAGCGTAAGATACTTTCCTAATGAGGAAAGTAGGAAGGCACCGATGCCAGGCTGGAGCCCCCTCCCCAGGAGTCCCTGCCTTTCTCATTCCTGGTTCCTTGCCAACCCTGCCGCTGTCTCCGTAACAGAGAACAGAGCATCTGCACTGAACCGGAACTGCGTCCCCTCCTCCTCTGCACAGGCCCTCACCACTGCACTGGATGCCTCTTGGGCTATCTTCCTGCTGGGGGAAGCCAAACCTTTCTTCCGACCTCCCCTCCCCTGGTCAAGAGCCAACTCCCCATAGGAACCTTGCCACAACTGTACGTTGCCTCCTCCAGCTGCATGTCCTTTAGGGACACTGTCCTAAAGCCCGTGGCATTTCTCACTGGGCCCAGCCCTTAGCTAAGCAGCCCCTCCTGCTATGGACATTTATCCAGGGATCCTGCTGTTAGCCAAGTGAGATCTTCCCCGACACAGGCCTGAATGCTACCCGCTTCGGTGCTTGGCCCACCTCTGCCGGCCCTCCTGGGCCATGTTCTTCCTTCCACCCAGCAGCTGCTGGTTCTGGGCGGGGATCCTGTGTGTGCTCACCACCCCATCCCAGGAAACCTGATTTCTCATCTTGTACTCAAGCATCAGGTTAAATATTATGGCGTGCTCCCAAGGGGAAATGGACAGACCCCTGGCCTTGAGCATGGATCTAGACGCCTGTTTTCGGCCCAGAATTCCTAGCCTTCACCTCATGAATCAGTGAGCTACCAGCCTCCATTAGCCCAGAAACAGCCTGCAGGTCTGAATTCCATCTACCAACCTCAAATCTGTCCACACTGGTCATCTCTGCCTAAAGCAGACCCGTCTCCAGGAGGCTCTTGTCCACTCTGCCCACCTCTGGCAGTGCACCCAAGTCCACAAGAGGCCAGAGCCCAACGTGCTTAGGGATCGACAGCCTCTCCAGGCTGGGGGGCTGAGCCCTTGTCCTCCCCACACCTTGGCTCACAAAGGCTTGGGGTTGGCCGAACCCATGCCACTATGAGCCCTGGGGCCTCCCTGTGCTCCGTCAGTTCCTGAGCGCCAGGCCCACACTGTGGGTGAGGAGGGCCGCTGCAAAGGCCACACTGTTTCCACTCCCTCCAACCAGGGCCAGAGAAGCCACCAACTCCCAAGAGCTTGCAAACTCCGGTTGGCTTGGGGCTTGGGTGGGCAGATCTGGCAGCTCCACACCCCCAAACCTGCACTAGTTTGCCAAGCTGAGGGCCAACACAGGCTAGAGAGGACACTCGCCATGATCCCCAACACACACGGGCCTGGCTCTGTTTAGAACTGGTCTGAGTCACCCCTGTCGGCCCCTCGCTTTACCACTGCACTGTCATGCGCTCCATGGCTCACACCACAGGGCAGGGGTGAAACGCAACAATAGGAGAGCAGCCAGTACTTGGTAGGCGTGAAGGGCCTGGAGGCTGGGTTGGGCAGGGCTGTGGAGGGCGCTGGAGACACTGAGTCGGTAGTGCAGAACCTCCAGCTGAGAGACAACAAAGCAGAGAAGCCGAGAAGAGGCAGGGAGGGTGGAGGGCAGGGCAGGGGCAGAAGGGGAGAGACCGGGGAGGGGACAGTAGGGAGAGAAAGATAAAGGTGAGCCCAGAAGTTTAAGGAGAGAAAACAAAAAACAAAAACAAAACAAAAGCACATCAGTGACAATCCACACAATCAGAGCCCCACAGCCTCAAGCCAGTGGGACACCACCCTCAGCAGCCCAAAGGGGTCCTGCCCAGTGGGCAGCCCAGAGCCAGGCCGGAGGGCTGCTCCTTCACCTGCCAAGCATAAACAGACTTAAGGACACTTGGGCAGTCTCCTCCAAGTCACTGGGCCTGAAAGTCCTTCTAGCTCCCTGAGGTCAACCTGACTTTCCTGCCAGAGGGGCCTGCCCTCCCTGACCCCTGATTCCCATGGCTGCGGCGTGTGCACTCTGCACACTGCCAGGATCCTGGGAGGCTTGCTGGGACACACCACCAGCCACCAAAGCCCTGAAGTTCCCGAGGCTCCAAAAAGAAATTTTTGAGGAGCCCGTTCCTAATGGAGACTCCTCTGCTCAGGGAAGAAAAATATGTCATTTATTGGACTTTCCTGGGTTGTCCCAGAGAAAAATTTACCAAATTGACACATGATGTGGTCAGTTCCTAGGAGTCAAAGATCTAATCTGTGGCCCCTGCTGAATGGTTGCCTCTGTGGGGGCTGATTACCAGTATGGCACAGAAGCAAGCAAAGCTCAGCCCACCAGGCCTGACACCCTCTGCACCCCACATCCCGGAAATCGTTAAAGGTGGCACAAACACTCATGGGTTCAAATTCTGGGACACCCATCTCTCCCACCTTACCAGGACTCCCCAACTCCGAACTCACAGAGCCCTAAGAATCTGGCCATGGCCACACACACCCAGAGGCAGCTGGAACCCGAGGCTGGGACAGCCTGGGACATGGGGGATGACAGCTGAACTGGCATAGCTGTCCGCCCCCACCCCCGCTATGACAAAGCCTGCTAAAGCAGTCCCCTTCAGCCAAGCAGAGTTCAGAGCTGGCCTTGGCACACATCCTGCCCGGTGAGGGCCACGCCTTCCACTGAGAATCACGCTATACATAGGAGAGGCCAGAATGCGGGTGCCAGGCCTTTAGGAGAAAGGCGCAGCCAGAGACACGCAGAGCAAGGGCAGGAAGGAGCACAGCAAGGAGTGGGCTGCGCTTCAAGGCCTTCCTCTGGGCCAGACCCTGGGCTCAGCCGCAGCTTGGTGGGAATCAGACCACATGGTTCCCCTGCTGGGGACCTGCCCAGCCTAAGGAACACCGGGCAGGCCCCGCAGTGGCCTGTAGAAGTGTGTGGACTTCAGCAACCATCTGCTTCTCCAGAAGCCCTGCTCAGTAAGCTGGGATGGGGCAGAGGCCCAGGCTCTAGAGAGTGGGCATCCACTCTGGACCCAGGCTGCCTGTCACCTGGGAGGAGGTGGGCTGGAAGCACCACGGGACCTCTCGGAGCTGCACTTCCTGCATCTCCAACGTCAGGAAACAGGGACCTCAAGGCTAGGACTCCACATGGCACAGCCCAGGCCTGGGTAGATGATAAGGAGCCTCGGATGAAGGAGATGTCCACAGTTGTCTTTTTCCACTTCCCAGGTTTACTTAGGCTTTGTGTTCAGCCTCAAAAGGAGGCAAAGAACCCCAAACAAACAATAAAAAACCACAAACCCTCTCCAGGTACCTGGTGGGGGTTTCCCGGTTGTTCTCCCACTATCAGCCGTTCTGGGCCGCTCTCACCTGCCCTGTGGTCTGGCCAAGAGGAAGCAAAACGTGGGGAAGAAGGGGAAGGCCCTCCCGCCCCAGCAGGTACGGCCCACCGCTCCTCCCAAGTAAGACAGCCTAGAGAACCTTTGTGATTGGCAGATCTGCTAAAAATCACAGTGAGTGTGCTTGCGCTAGCTTGGAAGACAGAATGAGCATCCCGGAGGGCAACGTAGCAAAGCAGCCTCTGCCTCTGCAAGACCAAGCCACATGCACAGGGGCTGAGTAAGGCCCTTGGGACCCAAGGGGGAGGCCCCCACCCCCCGACTGCCGTGCACCAGCCAGGAACATGCAAGTCCACTCTGGAAGCGGGAATGGCAGCGCAGGTCCTCAGGGACGCGAGAGGCCCAAGAGGGAGTCCTGGCTTTGCTGCCGTTCCATGTGGTGCCAAGGACAGAGATCTGAGGTACTCTTCACTTTAAGAGAGCAGCAGTTGGGGGCTGCTCCCCAAACCGGTACTCAGCGGAGGGCAGGGAAGCAGAGCTGGTTGCCGAGACTCTGCAGCAGGAAAACAGTTCCAGCTCCGTGCTGGATTCGCAGAGGGAAGGTCACAGGCCACCCGTATGAATTTTAGGGCCAGACTCTTAATTCTTAAGGAACCTCTCAAGCATTCACACAGAATGTTTTTTTTTGTCTGGCACTGACAAAAGTGACGTCTAAGAGGCAGCCCAGCAGCACACAGAAGCCGTGGACTGCATACCTGATTACAGGCCAGTGCTGCTCCTAGCAGGGCCCCGGTTTGCGTGTTTCAGGCTTTTTTGTGCAGTGTGACCCTCAGTGCCCTGCCGCCTCTTATTAAACGGACAGAGCTGTTCTACCCTGACAAGTCCAGGGGGCAGCTGGCCCTGGGCATGGTGACCCAGGGAAGGTTTCGGGGACACAGCTGCCTCCACACCTCTGCGAATGAGCATGCTGCCCTGGGAGGGAAGGAAGGAGGAAACAGGCCAGGCCTCATGCAGGAAGGCGTCAGATCTCACCCACTGCACAGAGGGCTGCCTGCCGCTGCTCTGGAGGAGGGAGAGGCAGTGTGGGGACCAAGGGGAGCGAAGTCTGCCAAGGGGCCACCTCGGCAGGAAAGCAGGAGGCACCGTGACGGCAGAGCGGATGGAGCTAGTTGTGACTCTCAGAGGCACTCGCTGACTCTCCTACCCCCAGAGCACGAGCACTACAACCTCATCCATTCCGGCTGCCGGGGTGGGGGCTCTGGAAGTAGCATGAGGAGGACCCCAGAGATTACATGCCTCCAGCCCTCATGGGGGGAGCCCACCACAGAACCAAACCTGCCTACTGCCCAGCACTGGAGTAAGGGGTGGTGGTTGAAAACCAGCACCTGAAAACTAGCTGAGATTAAGGACAAGGTGGACCAGGCACACCAGGGCCAGAGACAGGACGAAAAAGCACAGCAACGTACCTTGGCGTGAGGGGACTGCATTTTTTGGTACATCTCCAAGGAATAATGATGAAGCCACATTTCAACAAAAACCTGCAAGAGAGCACTGGGTGGTTAAATGATTTTCATTTAGGATGCTGTGACCATTCAAAGGGTAGTTTTTTTCAACAGTGCTGGGAAAACTGGTCATCTGCATCCAAAAGAATGAAGTTGGACCCTTACCTTCCACCAGAAACAATAAATAATTCAAAATGGATCAGAAACCTACATGTAAAATCTAAAT
The DNA here is from genome assembly GCF_011764305.1 of Mustela putorius furo. NCBI lineage: Eukaryota > Metazoa > Chordata > Mammalia > Carnivora > Mustelidae > Mustela > Mustela putorius. Next base: position 3,614,931 of record NW_025422010.1, on the reverse strand, counting down.
CTATAGAACTCTCAGAAGAAAGCGTGGGGAGAAGGTTTTATGACATTGGCTTTGGTGACCATTTCTTAGCTAGGGCTCTAAAAGCACAGGCAACAGAAGAAAACAGGTAAATCGGACTTCATGAAAATTTAAAAAATTTTTGCGCACAGAAGACACCATCCAGAGTGAAAAAGACCACCCACAGAATGGGGGAAAGTATTTACAAATTGTGTGTGTGAGGAGGAATTGATATTCAAAATGTACAGACAACTCCTACAATCCAACTACAAGTAAAGAAAGCCACTCAATTAAAAAATGGGCAACGGACTTGAACAGACATTTCACCAGTCGACATACAAATGGCCAATAAAGACACTAAAAGACGCTCAACATCACCAACTATAAGGAAGTGCAAATCAAAAGCACCGGGAGATACCACCTCACATTCACTGGGGGCGGGGCCTCTAATCAAAACCAGAACATCATGAGCGTAGGCATGGCCGCCCAACGCTTGGTGGGAACATTGCGCTGCCGGTGGGAACGTACAACACAGCAGCCGGCGAGCATTAAGCAGAATTACCGAGCAATCCAGCAGTTCCGCTTCAGGGTATAGACCCCAAAGAGTTGAAATCAAAGTATCTAAGAGATTTCTGTAAACCCGTGTTCACAACAGAACTATTCACAACGGCTAAAATGTGCAAGCAACCCCAGTGCCCATCCAGAGATGAACGGAAACAGAGAAAGTGGTAGATCCATACAACACAGCATAACTGAGCCTTAAAAAGAAAAGAAATTTGGCAACGTGCTACCACATGGATGAACCTTGATGGCACTCTGCTGCGTGAAACAAGGCAGTCATAAAAAGCTTAAGTATTGTATGGTTCTGCTTCCATGAGATTCTAGAGTAGTCAAAATCGTAGATGCAGAAAGCAGAGTGGAGGGGGCCAGGGGCTGGGAAGAGGGGTATGGGAAACTTCTGTTTAATGGGCACAGTTTCAGTTTTACAACATGAGAAAGTTCTGGAGATTACTTCCACAACAATATGAACATGTGTAATGCTTCTGAACAGCATACTTAGAAATAGTTCAAACAGCAAATTTTATGTTGTGTATTTCACTGCAATTCAAAGGAATTTTTTCTTCAATTAAAAAAAGAAAAAGCATTAGCGTTCTGGTCTAGGAAACAAACCTTCAGCATTTCTTCCCCATAAGCCTGGGTCCTGGCCACCAGCCTTCCTCACGGGCTGGCAAACCCCAGAGTCCACATTAGCTGGGACCCATCTGAAGCACCAAAACCCCTCTGTGACCAGGGACGATGAGTCCAGCCATCTGATCTCCTAGTGCTGTCTCAACAATGACAATGCTGAAAGTGCAGCAGCCCACATACCAGGAATTATGTACAAGTCAGGAAGGACAGAATCCCATCTTATCCACCTGTCAGGCCATTAAGTGATGCTCCTGGCTACCAACTCTGCTGCAGAGTTGAGTGTCAGAACCAGCTGAACCTCTCCACGGTGTATCTACAAGAGACAGCCTGGCCTGGGAGGTGGGCAGCACCGCACCCTGGGAGGGAGCCAGCCCAAGCCTGTGTGAGAGGCTGGAGCCTGCTCGGGGGCAGACAAGGGGCCCTACCACCTTCCATGTGGATCCCCCAACCCAGAAGGGATAGGGGCTGCCGGCCAACCAAGGTGAGAGGCTTTGCAAGCCTTCTCCAGCCAGTGTTATAAAAACGCTACAGGGGCAGGGGCTTCATATCCAAATGAGGGTGATCACAGGTAACCTCTCCAGCAACGTGAGAGCAGGTCGGAGACGTGTGGTGTGGGGCAAGCCTTCATGCGGATCCACTAGAAACTGAGCAGCACTCACACCACCATGAGAAAGACAAAACTCCAAGGCCAGTGAATCCTGGGATAGAAAGCACTACCAGTGACATTCAGATTAGAGGGGTGGGCACATTTTCTCTAGTCTGATTTCTACATGTCACAGCAGGAAAACACCAACAATTCAGAGGTGCTCTCAGGCTGAGAACGGTGTTTGGCCTCTGCCCCCTGGATAGAAGGTGGCCAGGCAGTTTATCTGGAAACAGAAGACGTAAAGAGCCTTCTCATTCTCACCTGGAGTAGTGTCTCAGACCTCCAGATCTCATGGGAGGCGGGGTCTGCATTCACAGACGTCTGATGAGAGACATGTCGCTTCAGGAGGCTGGTGTGGTGGAGGCCATAGGAAGCGAAGGGCATGGCTGGCGTCCTGAGGGACATACAGAAACAGGTCTTCGTTAGGGGCTCCTGCTGGCACAAGCAGTGGCGATCTGAATGTGAACATCGGTGGCAATGGAAGCCACTACCACCTGCTGAATCACAGGACGGCCCCCAAATCCATATGGACATACACAATCAATGAGCGGGAAAAGACTTCCCTACTGCAGAGCGTGCCCTGATCAATGTAAAGGGATGAAAGCAGACAATCGCCCTTAGGCAACCAGCCTATTAATAACTTATTTGGCCAGCAATAATCAAGGGACACTAACACTGCTGATAATCACACAGGCTCAGCATTATCTTCCCAACAAATCCCTCTTGCTAATTAACTTGGCACAAAGTACCCACTTAATTTTACAGGAGGAAAACCTGGCCAACATGCCCCTGACCCAGTGATCAAGACGACGTCACCAGCACACAGACTCCACGGCTGCCAGGCCTACTCGCTACAAAACACCAGAGAATTCAAGATGAGGGCATTCTGCACACCCCAGTCCAGCTGGCTAGAAGACCCTAGAAAGATAGCCAGGGCAGCCCAATTGGGGTCTGAGAATGAGATAGTGGCCTGGCAGCAATGCTGATCTGATTTGGATAAAAGCGCAATGGCCGTGTACAAGAATGCACTCACTTTTAGGAAATATATTCCAAAATGTTAAAAAATAGCAGGCATCATGTCTGTAACTTACTCAAATGACCCAGAAAACACACATACAGATAGAGAGTAAAACAACTCAGAAATGTAGGTGAAGGACCTTACTGAAGTTTTTTGTTATTCACGGCAAGTCTTGGGTCAGAAATTCTAGATTAGAATAAGCCAACAAAACCGGGCCCAGAAGCCTGCCTCTGAGAGGGCGTGAACCTGACCATCCTGGGTCCCTCTCAGCTGTAGCATTAACAATGCCAGGGCAGCCTCTCCCCCTTCCACACCCCCATGTCCCCCTTTCAATCCCCTTTCCTTGGGGGCATTCCTGTGCTGGCAGGAAAGAACCAACCTCCCCAGGAAAAAGGTCCACCAGCAAGGCTGAGGAGGGTAAAGAGCATAGGGGGCAGCTCCTGGGTCACTAGTGTCACCCGGGGAGAGGCAGCCAATTGGTTCCTAGCTACAGGCCGCCCATGGCCTCAGTTCCCCCTCGGGCTGAGGCTGGCTGTGCACGCCCTTCCTGCACATGGTCCAGCCACAGCCCAGCCTGCTTGGATGGGCACAAAAGGCTCTTTACCCTAGGGTCTCTGGCTCAGGCCAAGACCTGGTCTGACAGATTCCTCCTATTCTTATTCCTCCACATGTCAGCTCTGTGGTAACCTGCCTATAGGCCCTTTTTCTCCAGCACCACCCACTCAGTGCCACTGATCAGCTCTGGCAACACTGCTTCAAACCCCCTGCCACCACTTCCCTGTGGGGCTTGGATGCCACATGTAGGGAGGGCTGCTAGGGGGAGAACACAGCCCACTCTGAAACCAAAGCCAGGCCTTGTCCATAGGGCCACAGGACCTGCTCACTGAAAACCCAGGCACGGACGTTGTCCTCACCCTGCCCTCGTCTGGTCCGTGCCAGGGCTGTTGGGGTTGGGGCACTCTGAAGAAAGAGTGGCACTACTGTCCCTGTGAGTAGTGCCTGCTGCCCAAGCCATTCCCCTGCAGAAGGGCCAGACTTTATAAGCTGGCCGCAGGGACGGGGCACCCCAGGCCAAGAGGCAGGGCAGCCAGAGAGCCTTACCTGGGAGCTGGTGAGGGGCTGGGCCCCCCAGGACTGGAGGAGAGCGGGGGAGCACACTGCCTTCCGTGGGCAGGAACCATGACAGGTACCGGTCCACGAGGATGAAATAGGCACAGTCTGAAGTTCGTATGTGGAGAGCCCCAGGGAGTGGCTGGAATAGCAAATCTGAGTTGGTACGTGGCTCTGGGTGCCACCCCTGGCTGCGGACCCCAGCAGCCTCAGGGCTCAAGTCACTGCACATGAGCTCTGGACATAGGCTACATCCCAGGGGCCAGACCAAAGCACCCTGGGCAGCACTGGGAGATGAGTCCCTCTCCCACCCTGGCCAGGGGGCCTGACTAGACCCCAGAGTCCTTTCAGCATGCAAGCTTCCTGGGCACCTCTGCTCTGCCCCCGTGCCCAGCAAGCACTTCCCATAGGAAGCCCCCAATCACCAACTGGGGTGCACAGGTCACCCTATGTTGCCTGTCAAGTGTGCCCACCGGCCTGTCATCCTAAGTGAGGATGGTCTGAAGAACAAAGGCTGGAGGAGGATGCAGAGGGGGAGCCGGAGAAATGAGGTGAGAAGGGAGAAGAAATGAAAGGTACAGAAAGTCCTAGGCCACAGCCCCCACCCCCGGGGGCTTTGGGAAAAAGCTGCTCAGGGGCACCCCTCTTGTACCTTTTGAGTGATGAGGCTTAAAGCAAAGAAGAACATGTAGTACTCGAACGGATCTGATGGCAGCGTCAGGAGGCAAACGGGCAGGGTTATCGGGCCACCCCCAGCACTGTGTCCCAAACCCCCTTGGCCTCCCCAGACCTGGGGGGCTGACAAAGGATACTGAGGGCCAAGTGCAGGCCAAGACCCCCTGTCGGGGGGAACTGGACCTTGTTGTGGTACAGAGGGCTGTCAGGGAGCACGCGCTCCTGGATGGATGCCTTCACGGGGCCCTACGGAGACAGGACGTTGGGCTTGTGGGCAGGCTCCACAGGGCACCCCCACGTGGTGCAGCCTCTGGGAAAGGCTGCCGCGGGGGCGACCAGCACACGGACCCTGCCTGGGGGAGCAGTGCTGTCCTCCCGGTAGCGCTGGAGTAAGAGGGCCTCCACTCAGAATTTCTCATGCTATCCTCAGGAAGACCCTCAAATATTGAGCAAGGGCAGCAAATGTGTGAGTTTCTAAGCCTTGTCAAAGGCTTCATGTTCCCCCTCTTCTTTGCTTCCCATACCCACGAAGAAAGTCACCCCTCCCCTCAATTTGCCCCTGAAGGCTGCAAACTCAGAAAAACAGAGTAACTGTCACACAACCCTACCTGCCACTCAGCCAGGGACAAACCAGGTCGCATTGTGCCTTCTCCTTGAGCAAAGTCGGGAATGATGCCCCCCAGACCCTGAGCAGACACCATGGTCTTCTCCTGCCCACAGCCGCAGCCCCCAAGCCCTACCCCACCTGCACCACTGCAGCCGCTGTGCAGGGCGCTCTGTCCTGAGCCCTGAGCATGGTGCTCGTCCCACAGTTTACTCACAGGCAGGTAGGAGACAGGAAAGTCAAACTTATAATCTTCGGCCTGAAGCTTATAAACCAACTTCATCATTGGGCCACTGACCATGAAATTAAACCAACAGAAAAAGGGCAATGAGCTGTAAACCACCTTTCTTCTTACTTTGAGAAATATAGTGTTTTAAGAACGGGATCACCATGAGGAAACATCCAGCCCCTCTCAGGTGACAAACCTACCTACCCGGGGTCTAGAAATTCCATTGCAATGCTGTATTCCACAGGACTCATGCGTCCCTGCAAACAGCGGAGGTTCCAGCCAAGAAGGACACCGTCCAGGCTGCCAAAAATGCTCTCCACCAGCCATGGGAAGATGGCGTGCAGCTCCTAAAATGGTGTGCAGGGGAGGCTTTGGGTAGGCTTGCTGAAACCCAGTGCCCACTGCTGGGCTGTGTGCCATGCAGGCCTCCTGCCCAGCCCAGAAGGTGTCCACCTTCTTCACTGAGTGTGTACACAAGAACTAGAAATTTCCAGGGTGAGAATCCTTGACCAGGCTGGCTTCCTGCACTTACACTTACTACTTGGTAATTCTGGGTAGGACTTACATAAAATACACACTTTCAGGGTGAAAACCAGGTTTCTCAATCTTTTGGGCTGGATACTTCTTTGCTGAGGTGGAGTGTCCTGTGCAATTTGGGAAATGTACCAGCATCACTGGCCTCTGTCCACTAGATTCCAGTAACACCCTCCCCTGTGTGACAACCAAAAATATCTCTAGACGTTGTCAAATGTCCTGTGCAGGACAGAAGCACCTGTGGCTTAGAACCCCTGGTGTACATGTTGACATGTTTAAATGTGTCCATAAAGGTGACAGTCACAATACTGGGTCACACCTCTGTGCAGAGCAGTGCTCAGAGTTGGGAATCAGGGGCCCTAAGCATGTTTTTTCAAAGAGTATATGAGACATGACCCAAAGAGATGCTAGCAGAACTGCACCTTTGCTGGAAAATCCTCGATGACTTTAACCAAGTCTTGGCACCGCTGTGCAAAGGGCTTATTTATGGAGTCAGCTTTCAGGCTAGCCTAGAAGACAGAATAAACCAGAAAAATCATAAGCATATTCAGTTGGCAGCTTTTCTGCCAACTGGCTCAAATCAAAACAGAAACCTGAGTGAAAGGCAGGAGTCAGACACACCATGGGCATGGCTCCCCAACATCTTGTGAGTCAGGTCATGCGTGTCAGTGGCCTAAAGGATGCAACTGGGAGAGGTAGGGGTCCTTTGCTCTCTAGACAGCCAACTCTCAGGCTTCTTCCCGGCACCCTCTGTCAGGCATCCCCAGTTCCAGCAGGGTACTACACAATTTCACGACAGAAGTGACTTCCACCCAATCCAGAGCAGGTTCTCAGTTCTAGGGTCAGCCCCACAGCCAGGAGAGCACCCTTACTGTGTAGGGCACCACTCACAGACCACAGAGTACTCCCTGAGTGTACACACACACAAACTGGAAATTTCCCTGTGATGACACAACTGTGATCATCAGTAAAGATGCCTGACAAAACAAGGGAGAGACCGGAAGCCCTCTTAACCAAGTAATCCGGTGTTCAGTAGATAATGGGCCAAATGAATTCATTACCTTAAGAAACAAGGCAGGCTAGAAACAACAGATGGTTTCAACCAAATGCTGACACTAATCGTGAAGGCACTGGACAGGCCAAGAAATATTTAAGACAAGAAGGAAGGAAATCTATCCAAGGTCATGGGAGTGTGGATGAAGATCAGGAAAAAATGCCAAAATTTGAACCAAAACGGCTATGCCCAAGGAAATTGAAGGCCTTAGCCACCTCCAAATGAGGATGGTGTCGCAGTCAAAGATAAAGATTTGGGATGTTGTGTTACGCGCTGTGGGAACACTCCCTGCATGTCTGGCCTCTACCCACTGGGTGCCAGGAGCACTGCAAGTGTTGACTCTAGAAGGGGCACTAAGGAAGCATGTCCTTCTAAATGAATGTTTACAGAAAGCATCTTCCGGGAACTGAAATAAGGAATCCTCACCATGGCTATCTGCCTCAAACATAACTTCCCAGCATCATGTTTAATGCTGAGAGTGTAGTCACGCCATTTTCTAAGGATAACAGCTGGGGTTATTAGAATACCCCGTGAAGCATGTAAAGATTTACAAGATGCAAAAATTCTGATGTATATCCTTTCACATGAGCCTTCCCAGGCCCCGGGAAGTCATGAAAACTGCATTTGAATCAACCTACCTTGGAGGTGAGAAACTCATCTTGTAGGTGAGAAAACCAGGGCTCAGAGGTAGAGTAAACCCAATGTCCTGCCAAGTAGGGGGCAGAGTCAAGTCTAAGGATTCTAACCCCAGGCCAGCTTCCTTAGCATCCTCTCAAAGAACTACCAGAAGACAGTTCAGGTCAGGGGAAAGAACTTGAAAGTCCCTGGGCTATAGAACTATCATCAGGCTGACGTTCCTGGAGGCAGGTGGTACTTACCAGCAGAAAGCTGGGCTGCTGCAGGTGAGGAAACGCCATTGCAACCTCTTGGGACCCACAGACAACGGCCGTCTTAGGAAACCACTGTGAAAAAACAAAGGTGACATCTCAACGTCTGCCACACAACAGAACGTTACATTGCCTCACAAGGGCCAGGAGAGTATTTGTAGAACTCAACACACTCCGCACTGCCAAATGCCAGGTTTTATAGAAATGCCAGTCTAGAGGTGCCTGGGTGGCTCAGGGGGCTAAAGCCTCTGCCTTCAGCTTGGGGCGTGATCCCAGGGAGCTAGGATGGAGCCCTGTCTTAGGTTCCCTGCTCAGCGGGGACTCTGTTTCTCTCTTTCCCTCTGTGCCCACACTTGCTCTCTTTCTCTCTCAAATAAATAAATAAAAATCTTAAACAAAAAAAGAAATGCCAGTTTGACACATTCCATTATGGCCAGCTTCAGAGCCAAGCCTGCAGTGGCAAATCCTTGGTGAAGCTTGTACAGTACTTGCTAGGGGCCACACCTGCTTCTAGGATCCCGCCATATATTTCCTCATTTAATCCTCTGGGGTTGGCAGAATTTTCAAGACAGCCCTCCAAGATTCCTATCCTTGGGTATTCAGTCAAATGCTCATGTAAGGGTTATGAAGGAATTTGACAGATGAGACTGAGTCTCAAGGGGGTGGACCACAAGATACAGAGCAGTGCCAGCGGCTGGCCAGTAAGGAAACGGGGACCTTAATTGTGCAACCCGAGGGAACTAGATTCTGCAAGCAACTTGAATAAGCTCGGAAAAAGATTCTTTCTGAGGGCTTTTAGGTAAGAATAAACCAACACCTCCATTTCAATCTTGTGATATCCTAAGCAGAGAACCCAGTGGAGCCTGTGTAGACTTCTGGACTGTATTATTGTGAGATAATAAGCAGATGCAGTTTCAAGCTGCTAAGTTTGCTAAGGAAGAATCGAAAATATATATCCTCACATCAACCCTGCAAGGTCAATAGGGATTAAAAAAAAGAAGTGGAAGCAAAAAGGAGGTAAATCACATGCCCTCACTTAGCTGGTAAATGGCAGAGTCAAGATTCAAACACATGGACCTCTTAACACATGTTCCACGAAGACAAGTACGTCACTGTGCTCCACGAGAATGAATGGAATGAATGGAAGGGATCAGCAAGCGCAGCCAAGGGAGTTTTTGAGCAAGCCATCAGAAAATCAGGAGCAACTCTCTAGATTCCTATCTCTCTGCCCACCCAGTTCAGAAACTGAAACTATCCAGACATGGACTGAACAGAAACAGAGACCACTGAGTCCCACTGATGATGGTCTTCCTGGTACAGCTCTGCCCACAGCATGAGTAAGTGTGCTGAGGTGGCAAATGGAAGTGCATGTGGATGAGGAAAGACCAGGTGCAAGGAAGCTGTGAGGCAGTGGAGGAACTGAGAGATGTGCATCTCTGTCTCTTGGCAACAGAAACAACCTCCTTGTTTTTTTCAATTCTTCATGACACTGGCTATCAAATTCAGTTTTAAGGAAGACCTAAAAGGCCTTAGTCCTGAACCAAGAGAATAGCGCGATAAAGATGACCAAAGTAAAATAATCAAAGCAGCATAAAATCCTGGCCTGTTTGCAAAGGGCAGAGCGCTAGAGATGATGAGGTGGCAGCCTGAAATGGCATCAGCTCAAGGACTGAGGGCCAGAGGCGCCAAACCAAGGAGTCTTTTCGGGAGAGGGCAGTTGTCTCTTAACTCCCTGTTCTCTAACCCTGCCACAGCCAGGCTCCTCCATCATGCTCTTCTCCGCATGTACAAAGTGTTCTTTCATCCGCCACTTCACGGCCACTTTATTCAGTGGCTGCTTCGGATCCTGTTTTGAGGTTTCTTCTCGGAGTGGCAGCACCGATCACGCTAAGCAAAATCACACTACTACCACTGTTTCCCTCTGGCTGCTGAGAAGCAGAATATGCTCCCATTTGCCGCTCACAACTGCCCTGTGAAGTGAGCCTCGGGATCTCCATATTACAGATGAAGAAACTGAGGCTCAGGAAGCTCGACCCACACCGGGAAGAAGAGTCAGGTGAGAATCCACACTCGGCTCTTCCTCCCACATAGCTTGTTGAGCCCAAGGCTCCACTTTAACTCGAATCTCTCCCTCCGCCAACTCCGTTCAACGAACGTCAACCGAGCACCCACCAGGATGGGGTGTGCGAGGCGCGCGAGAAGGTGGCATGAGGGCGCAGCCCTGGAAGATGGCCATGAGGGCGCAGCCCGGCCCTTGGCTTCCCAGCCGGCCGGCTGTCCAGGCTCGGGGCACAGACACCAACGTCCGGCCTGAGGCCTACGGCTCGTGTAGGAACAGAGAAGGCTTCGGCGGAGATTCGGGGTATCGCCGGGACATGAGACCGTCCCGCGCGCGGCTCCCACCACTCACCTGTGGGACCCATAAAATCCCGCGCCTAAGGGACGGAGACCGCCATTCGGCTATCCGGCGCCGAAATGTCGTCATCAAGCTGCGCCTGGCATCACGCCTACCCTACCCAGGCGGGAAACGCACCTTCAACTCTGCGGGCAGTTATCGCAAAAGGCGCATGCGCAAAATGAAGGTCGGCAGGGTTTAGGGGGTTACATCTCCGAAGGCGCGTGCGCAGCAGCAGTGTTCCTTAACCCTGAGTTCTCCGAATGTGGGAGCTGGAAGGAACGCGCGTGCGCGCAAAGAGAAGCTGTTTATTAGGGTCCGGGAGGCGCGCCCCCTAATGGGGAACCGGCGCAGAATAATTATACACCGCAATGACTGACCTTCCGACAGGCATTTATTGAGCGCCTACTATTATTTTCCAAACACTGCGCTGGGTGCTGCTGCCCAAGTGAGAATGACCAATGAAGGTTGACTCTGAACGCCCAGAAATGTGTCTCTGCGGCCCGCCTCAGTATCCCCCATGCCTAATACATCTCCCTATTGTGGGACCACTGATTGCAGCTGTCAGGAAAGTATTCTTGAGACTATGTTGCAACTTAGTTCATTCAAGTAGCACAGGGACAGGACTTGTAGGCACAAACTACTTTTGCTGTATGAAGCTGGTGGTTATATGCTAAGTGTTCCAGGCATAGGAGCCGTTCAGGGAGTAATAGGTCATAAATGTCTTCTTGGAATTTCTAGTCCTAAGGCTGCTTTCGCCAAGATTACTCCGTTGCTTATCCTTCAGCTCTCTATTAACTGTCTTTGAGATGTACAGGCAATCATGAGACCCTTTAAGAATGTAGCAGCCAGTCCTTATTTGATCCTTATCAAAACTATGCAGGTTACAGGTCAGCTTTCGGGGCTAAAGATGAACATTTTTCTGCTTGTATCCCTTCTCATCCCGCAGGTAAATGGAGATCAAACGGCAGAGAGAAGACAAACCGGTCCCTGCCCTCTGAAGCAAGGCGGGGAGAGGAAGGGCCGGCGGGGGCCAGTAGAGGGCGCTGTGGGAGCGGCGGAGGGCGCGGCGGGGGCCGGGACACAACTGCAAGCGCAGCGCTCACCTTCCCGCCGGCCGGCTACATGGCGGCGGCGGGCGCTGGGCCCGGGCCGGGAGCGCCCCCGGGGCTAGAGGCGGCTCTGCAGAAGCTCGCGCTGCGGCGGAAGAAGGTGCTGAGCGCAGAGGAGATGGAATTGTACGAGCTGGCGCAGGCGGCGGGCGGTGCCATCGACCCCGACGTGTTCAAGTGAGCGCGCGCGGGCGGGAGTGTGCGCTCGTCCTACCCCCAGACGCCCCTGCTCTCCCTCTCTTCGCCCCGGGCCTTTGGTCTGGAGGATATCTCCCGCCCTTTTCGGACCCCTTTGGGTGCCCGGAGTAGAATCGGTGTCCTGAGGGAGGTGGCCCTCCTAGGCCCCGAGCGAGGGGAGCTCACTGCCCACCACCTTGTGTTCTCTCCAGGATCTTGGTGGACCTGCTGAAGCTGAATGTGGCTCCCCTCGCCGTCTTCCAGATGCTCAAATCCATGTGTGCTGGGCAGAGGCTGGCGGGCGAGGCCCAGGATCCTACATCCGTGTCTCTGCCCACATCAAGCGTGCCCGAGACCCGAGGTCAGAGCTGGGCCCGGTGCTCCCTTGCCCCTGCGGTTCAGGTGGTGGGTGGCAGGGGAGGGAAGTGGGCAGCGCCAGGCGCAATGCGGGCTTGGCCCTGAGTGGCCCAGTCCTACTGTGGGTCTTCTCCCCGGACAGCAGGGACCACCCAAGGGCTCCCCTCTTGGTGTCCTATCCCCAGCTTTGGCATCGTTGCTACCCTTAAGAGTGTACATGTGCAGGTCCAGATCAGGCGGTTGCAAGCTGGGTGTCCAGGGTGGCCCAAGCAGGCGAGGCCTCGTCTAGGATTCTGCCTACCTCCTTGGGTAGAAGTGCTTTCATTCCACAAAGACAGGAACAAGGTGGTTTGGGTTCTTGTTCTTAAGGTGTGTACAAGCCTCCAGAAAAATGCTGAGGGAGTGGGTCAGGCAGAGGCCTTCCTGCCCCCTCTTTGCTTGCACCCCATTGGGGCCCAGGTGCTGCTCAGGAATGTAGCCAGCTAAGCTTCCTTCCTCAGATCGCAGGACAGGGGTCTGCCTGGCAGCCCTGGGCTGCCCTAGACACATGGAGCGCAGAGGCCTGAGTGGGCACGGCACTGGGCGCAAGTGTCAGGGGCCTCCTCACTCTTGAGAGTCACAACGTGTGTGTGTGTGTAGGGGGGGGGTAAGCAGATGCTGCTAACAAGGGAGTCACAGCGGAGCTCCAACTGCATCCACTTGGTGTGTTGCATCTGCTCCCAATTTCAGAAACACTCTGGATGTTTGGCCAGAAGCCCTCAGGCTCTCACAGATGTCCTGAGAAGGGGCTGGTGTTTGGGTTGGGCGCAGGCTGGGCCCCCATGGGGGGAAGTGCCAGGGCCCTGGGTACCCATGCCCCCTGTCCTGAGAGGCCCTGGGCACTGGAGCGCAGGCTTCCTAACTGATCCACGCTCTGTCTACTCTCTTTGTGTCTCTCTCTGACCTCCAGAGGCCTCCTTTCTCTCTGCCAAGAACTGTAGTCCCCCTGCAAGGCCCTCCTTTTCCTCGGCCCCGCGGCCTGCGGCCTCTCCGGTTCTGCTCCACGGCCCAGCTGCCACGCACCCGCCTCTCTCTCCAGGGCCCCCCGGTTCCCTCCGGTTCTCTTGCTGCCTGTTCTCTCCTTTCGCAGGTTGCGTTTATTGGTTTATCTCTGGGGGTTGGTGCTCTTTCTTGTTTCTGTGGAAACTGCTGTGGCCCCAGATCAGGGGAGCTTGTTAAAGCAGCTTCCATGAGCTGCTAGGACAGGACCTTATGGGCCATTCCTGTCACACAACTTAGAAGCCGGGACGCGATTTCATGGCTCAGTTTATTAGAGACAACCTGCAGTACTTCCAGAATGGGACCAGTGCCCCCCACTCCCTAGGGGCCAGCTCTGCTAGGTGAGACTTATGCTCTGTGGAGGTGCCCTCTCCCCAGAGGAGGACAAGAGGCAGAGGACCAGGAGCCTTTACTTTCATGTAGAGAGTAATGCCTTAGGTGTGAGAAATGCCTTGGCCTCTGAGATGCCACCACCCGCCCAGGCAGGTAGTCTAGAGTATAACCTGTGATTGCCCTTTCCTGCCTGTTTCCTGAGGCAAGGGAACCTTCCAGGGATTGCCACATGTGATGAAGCTGGAGCCCGAGCCAGGGGTGTGTGAGGGCCTGAGATCCCACAGGTGCCCTGGCTGTCCTCTCCATGTCCCTCTGCACATCACCCACCTTGCTGTTCCAGATGCTGCCTGGAGCTCAGGCTGGCCAGGTGGGGGAGGGCCAAGGGGCAGGTCCAGGCAGACATGTGTAGACTACAAGGCTGAATTGAAGAATCAGTGGACAGAAGGAGGGAGATACTGGGGACAGCCCTCCTCATTTGAGGGGGCGTTGCTGCTTGCTCACCCAGTGGCTGGGTGCCAAGCTGGCTCTCAGGGCTGAGGACTCAGGGGCTGTGAGATGGCCAAGTCTTCCTTCCAGGGAGGGCAAAGGCTGGACCAATCAAAGGTGACAGAGATAGGAGGAAGCCAGTGTAGCTGGCCTTGCTGGAACAGCAAGTGTTAACCGGAATCAGAGTCCTGTTTCCCTGTAGCCCTTTGAGTTGGGGGGAGTGGGGAGGGCTCCAGCCAGAGGTGCAGGCCCAGGCCTCTGTGGCAGCAGCCCTGAGCTTGGGGTTGCGGGGGAAGAAGAGGGGAGGGTAGAGTCAAGGGGTACTGTGGGTTTAGTATTGGGAGCACTGGCATCGAGGGGTTCCGAGGGTGGTGGGGAGGAAGCCCCAAGCACAGGGATAGGAGTGGTGTGCGTGGAGTGCTGGGCCCCATGAGGTTTTCTCAAGTGCTTAGGCCTTGGGTCTCCTGGGTTGGGCATTTGGCAACCGGAATATGAGGACACAGAGGCCCTGGGGAGATACAGTGAGGGGAGAGTGCAGCCTGGAAGAGAGTTTGGTGGGGAGGCACTGAAGGGGAGCTGGGCACATGAGAGGCCATGACAGGAGTCTACAGTGGCGAAGAGGCCGAGGCCATCAGAGACCCAAAAGCTCTGAGACCACATGCACAGAATCTCTCCACACAGAGCTTGGGCAGGGTAATAGAGGGGAGAAAATGAGGAGAGTCATCAGAGTGATCAAGTGGGGGCCTGTGGTAGCCTAGCGTTGTGATGGCGGTTTGAGGCTGTTGGGGTGAACTGGCCTTAGGTTTCCCATGGAATCGGGGTGTGGAGCTGCTGCAGACCGGGGACAGGAGCCCCACTCGGGAGTTCGATCTGGTAAGCTGCAATAGGAACGGCGGGTCATCAGGGCCCCTGTCCCCTGGCCATCCAGGTGGCCTGTGGGGACTGTCACTGATCACCTCATTCATTTCTGCCTTTACCAGGCAGAAAATGGAGAAGCAGAAGACCCCAAGAGCACACAGGAATAAATGCTTGTCTTGGTGGGGGTGTGGTCACTGAGGAAAAATAAAATGCAATGGCGTTTTCTCTGTTGAAGTTTAGGGAAACTATATCTATTTTTTTAAAGATATATTTATTTGAGAGAAAGAGAGCATGAGTGGAGGTCGGGGGGTTACAGAGGCTGAGAGAGAAGCAGACTCCCCACTGAGCAGAGAGCCCGATGTGGGGCTTGATCCCAGGACGCTGAGATTATGACCTGAGCCAAAGGCAGACACTTAACCAACTGAGCCACCCAGGCATCCTGGGAAACTCTATACTTTAAAAAGATGTTCCTCCAGAAGGTATAAGATGAAGTTTGGTGTGCAGAAGCCGTGAGCTTTACACAGAGCTGCATTGTCAATAGGGAAACCCTGGGCCCCCCAGGACTGGGGCAGCTGAGACTCAGCGTGAGGTCAGTACACAGCAGATGGCCAGATGCCAAAGAGCTGGCACAAAAAGAGAATACCTCGCAAATAATTTTTATCCTGATTACATGTTGAAGTGATGACACTGCCCATTTTGAGCTAATTAAAATACCTTACTTAATTTCCTAGTTTTTAACTTTTAATGTGGCTCCCAGAAAATGCCACGTGTGGCTTACATTGTATCTCTATTGTACTGTTATCTCTACTGGACAGCATGGCTCAGGGACAATCACAGCGACACTTTCCCCAAAACACTGAATCAGGGCTGCAGGTGCACATGCAGGAGGGGTCATTCCCCCAAGGAAGCATAGGCTTGTGTTGAAGAGGCATGTATGCATGTCCACAGTACACGAGTCCTTGGCGTTCTGTCTGTGTGTGTTCTGGAAGCACAGATCAAGCCCTTCCTGTGTACTCGGCTGGAAGGGGCAGCAGGACTGGCTGCTTGGTGCAGACCTGCCTGTGGTAGCAGTGAGGGATGGTCCTGACCACTCACTCACCCCGGCCACTAGCCTTGCCAGCCAGCCTTGAGCATATACTGGGGTGCCTGCTGTGCTGTGTTGACCCCCTGTTCTTTTCCTTCCTCACACCATGCATCTGGTGTACACTCATGGCCACTAATATTTGGCCTCACAGCCCCACTAGCCCATTTGAGCACAAGGGAGCACTGGCACCATGGAGAAAGACCGCTCCAGGGGATCGTAGGCAGGATGGGAACAGCAGCCCACATTCAGGCTGCTTTCTGTGACCCCTCGATCCCTCCAGCTCTGCAGAAGGGGCTCGCAGGGGATGGGGAGTCAGGATCACATGGGCCACACCAGAGGTAAAGGAATGACACAGTGGGTCCACTGGAATGAGTCAGATCCCTGGCCGTAGGGTATGCGTTTTGGGTTGCGTTTGGGGTTTTGTTGTGACAGACATTTTAACCTTCAGTGGTCATTGTCTTCAGTGGTTGTCTTCAGCTGTCTGAGGGCCGCTCAGGTTTTGGGCCTGGGAGAGCATATCACTCCTCCCACCTTTGGCTGAGCTCCGTCGTCCATTCCCTCTGACCCTGATTACCCCATGCAGGGACCTGGGGCAGATAGGACCAGCTCCAGAAAGTCTCTTGCAGGGTCCAGGGGCGCATGGCTGAGTCAGGCTTAGCAGAGCAGGTCTGACCACCAATAGGCCCTGTACACCGTTCTCCTGAGACCAGAATGTCACTCTCCTCAACCTCCCCAGGCCTGCATGGGTCTCCCCACTGAGAGCACGTGATTTTCAAAGGTTCTAAGAATTGCACAGAGCTGGATAAATGGTCTACTTTCATTGTTAGATAGTGCTCTTAATGCCTTTTATGGCTCAAAGTTACACCGGTGTCTTATTTCCAGGGATTATGAGCCTCATCAAGGTTAAAGATGAGCTTTATTTGCTGTTTTCTCCTTTTCTCTCATCCTTGAGTTTCCAGAAGGGCCCTGGTCACTATACTGAGAGGGAGAGGAAGTTCCAGTGTGTGGGGTGCTGAAGAAAAGCTACATTCAGACTGAGGCCCACATCTGAGATCCACCTTGCCATTTGTCAGGGGTGAACTGTACTTGCAAGTCCTTCAGAAGTGCACCGAGCTGAGTTTGTGGGACACTTAAGTACCCCGAACTAGGCTGGGTGTTACAGAGGAGTCATGGCAGCCAGGCCAGCCTGGAGAGGGACATGGCCTCAGAGTGGGCAACAGCATGTTGGGAGCTGCAAGGCGGTGGGGTTCATGCATCCGTAAGAGATAGGATCCTTGCCCCTTGACCAGTCAGTGGGGACCAGATAGCAGCATTTGTAACAGGAGAAAGGAAATGTGCGGTGACAGCTCTCTGATTTGTGTCTTTTCCATGAGTCACTTGCAGGCTGAGTTGGCCCGGCTTCACCCTACCACATGCCCTCAGCCCTGGGTAACCTGTTATTACATCTTTGTTGAATCAACTGTATGCAAACACTTGAGTGTGAAGCCCAGGGTGGCAAAGCAAGGGAAAATCTGAGCTGTCAGAATTTCAAACGTGCCCCCACTGTCACCCTTTCCAGCCCACTGGGCAGCAGAGACGCCCTATTCTCTGGAGAGGAGCTTTTCAGAAATGCTCTGTAGGAAAGGGAGAGTGTAGTTGTGTCACAGAGCTGGGAAAGCAAGTCTGATGTCCAGGGTCTGCAAATGCAGAGGCCTCCCTTGTTCACCGTGACAGACAGGGAAACAGAAATGACTTAATATGCCCCCTAAGAAACCTCATGGTGTCTTTTCTCCAAAAATCTAGAAGTCCCCTGTGCAGGCTATTTATTAGATTACTAACTGACGTTGAGGTTGAGGTCAAACACGGGACACATACCCTGTTCAGAGTCTGCAGGGTGGACCCCACCAGACTGGAGAAGAGCCCTGGCCGATGGAGGCCCGATATGAGGGAACTGTGACCCAGTGGGTGAGCCTTCTCTCTGGGCACCTTTTGTCCCCTCTGGTGTTCTGTCAGTCTTATGAATGCTGTCAACACCCTGAGGCCAAGGAAACCATTCCTTTAAAATAAAGCTCTGTCCCAAGCATGGTTGCAGATTTTCCGGTCTTCATAGAAAGAGGGTAAGGTAAGTAAATTATAAGTCAGGAGCTATCTGCAGCAGTGGTCTCCATCTGAATGCGACTACCGGTGGTCAGGGCAAGTTTCCTTTGAGCACTCAACCCTCAGCAGGGGCAGGAACCCGGTCACAGGATCCCGGAGCTGAGCTCAAGTGCAAGCGGCTTGACCACCAACTGTTTGCGAAATACTTTGAGGTAGGCAGGAAACGCCTGTGAGAAAGAGCTTCCAAGACCCAAATCCAAAAGTTCAATTTCCATTCCTCTTTTTTTTTTTTTAAGATTTTATTTATTTGAGAGAGTATGAGAAGGGGGAAGGTCGGAGGGAGAAGCAGACTCCCAAGCAGGGAACCCGATGCGGGACTCGATCCCGGGACTCCAGGATCATGACCTGAGCCAAAGGCAGTTGCTTAACCAACTGAGCCACCTAGGCGTACCCTAATTTCCATTTTTTTAAAAAAATATGTTTTTTTTGTTTCTGTTTTTGTTTTTAAAAGATTTTATTTGACACAGAGAGATCACAAATAGGCAGAGAGGCAGGCAGAGAGAAAGGGAAGCAGGCCCCCTGCTGAGCAGAGAGCCTGATGCAGGACTCAATCCCAGGACCCCGATATCATGACCTGAGCGGAAGGCAGCGGCTTAACCCACTGAGCCACTCAGGCGCCCCCTAATTTTCATTCTTGAGGGTTGTGCCTCCTGCACCATCACTGCAAGCAGTTGAGCTGTGGGCGATTTGGAACAGGAGTGCCGGGGGGCCGGAGGCAGCAGTCCAGCTGATGAGCCCCCCCTGGAGTACTGGTGGCCGGCCGGGTCCCTTCACTTTCCTGGGCAGGATCAACCAGCTGCGCTCACTTCCCGAAATGGGCCTTGTGGACTTTCCCCATTGCCCCTTGCACTGCTTCTGTCTTAGGACCCGTGCTCTAGGGCCTCCTGCACTCTGCCTAGGATTTCTCTTGGATGTGCCATCTCCAGGCAGTCCTCAGCCTCAGGGCTCAGGGCTGACAGAGCGTTCCTGGCTGAAAGGTCGGACAGAGATGTGCTAGACGTAATGTGCCAGGAACACAAATGTGGTCGATGTGGCAACTGTGGAGTCTGCCCTGGTTCCTAATGATTGTGTTCTGTGTCTGCTCAGGGAGAAACAAAGGCAGCGCGGCTCTGAGTGGAGGCCCAGCACTGGCAGAGCGCGGTGGCCGGGAAGGATCCAGCCAAAGGATGCCCCGACAACCCAGTGCCACCAGGCTGCCCAAGGGGGGCGGGCCGGGCAAGAGCCCCACACGGAGCAGCACCTGAGACGGGCAGACTTCTCATACCCCCCAGCTCTGGCCTCTGCCACCCTCCTAGCAGAGGCTATCTGGGCTTCCCCTAGTTCGTAATAAAGCTTTGTGAAAAACCAAGGGTCCATCCAAGCTGTTTTCTATCACCTTTTGAATATATTAAGACAAGGATTTAGAATCAGTTCTGCCTAGTGGGCCTGGCTGTGCTATAACTGAACTAAGCAAGTGACTTAAACCAGTGATTTCACCCTCCTGTACCTTATTTTCAAATTGGGAGAGAAAATATCTATACAGTTGGCCCTTGAACAACACAAGGGTTAGGGGCACCAACCCCCCTGCATTGTTAAAAAATCCAAATATTACTTGACTCCCCAAATCTTATTTACTAGTAGTCTACTCTCAACAGGAAGCCTTACCAGTAATATAAAGTTGATTAACAAATGCTTTGTATTATATACCGTATTTCTTACCATAAAAGGAAGCTAGCCAAAAAAGAACCCATAAGGGAAACACATTTACACTGCTGTACTATAGAAAATCAACGTACAATTGGCCCTGCACAATCCTGTTATTCAAGGGTCAACTGTATTCCTAGATCTTTCATAAACAGCCGTCAACACGTTTTGCTAAAGGGAAAGGGGCAGTGCTTTTGCTGAGACTTTCCAGGGCACTCAGCTAGGGCCTGAGCATGAAGGTGGGGAGGCTGTCCTACAGGGTACCCGTACAATGCAGTCAAGGATGAACCGTGCTATGAACCTAGAGCTGTAAGCTGTGGTTGCCAAGCAAAATCCAGTTAAGACTCCTTCCCCCGCAACCCAGAATGTCCTCACCCTAGGGACGCCTGGATGGCTCACTCAGTTAAGCGTCGGCCTTCGGCTCAGGTCATCATCCCACGGTCATGGGATCAAATCCTGCATTGGGCTCCCTGCTCAAGCAGGGACACTGCTTCTCCCTCTGCCTGCCGCTCCCCCTGCTTATGTGCGTTCTCGCTCTCTGACAAACAAATAAATAAATCCTTAAAAAAATAAAAGTAAAGGGGCACCTGGGTGGCTCAGTGGGTTAAGCCGCTGCCTTCGGCTCCGGTCATGATCTCAGGGTCCTGGAATCGAGTCCCGCGTCGGGCTCTCTGCTCGGCGGGGAGCCTGCTTCCCTCTCTCTCTCTCTCTGCCTGCCTCTCTGCCTACTTGTGATCTCTCTCTGTCAAATAAATAAATAAAATCTTTAAAATAAATAAATAAATAAATAAATGTGAATTAAAAAAAAAATTTTCTCACCCTATATGTGACCCACGGTGTTAGGGACTTTGTCAACATCCCCTTCCCATAGACCTCAAATGTTCAAACTCCAGTTCCAAACTCTTACCTGGTGCCATTAACAGAGAAGCCTGAAAAATGACAAACACAACTGAAAACTGAACTCAGTTTTCCTAGAATCTAGGAAATTTCTAGATTCCTAGAATCTAGGAAACACTGTTTCCCCTCAGGGCATGTCACATAAGCAGTGGCTCCTTACAGATGTGAGCAAGGCAGTACCCCACTCCTGCAGTGCAGGCCGGGACAGCTTTCCGTGTGGCCCAGCCTTGGGGTCCGCCCCCACCCCGATCCCTGCAGGCAGAGGAGTGTGTACCAGCAGTGCGTCACAATAGAGGTTTCATACAGAAGCTTTAATTGTGAACAACTGGGAACAAGATGTGCTGCAGGGTGGCAGGAGGGGGCGGGGGCAGGGAAACTCCTGCGAGCCCCACTCCCATTCAGTATTCTTCCCCTTCTTCGGCCTCTGCTTCCACGGAATCCACACCCACCTCTTCATAATCTTTCTCTAGAGCTGCCAGGTCCTCCCGGGCCTCAGAGAATTCCCCTTCCTCCATGCCTTCCCCCACGTACCAGTGCACAAAGGCTCGCTTTGCGTACATGAGGTCAAACTTATGGTCCAGGCGGGCCCAGGCCTCGGCAATGGCGGTCGTGTTGCTCAGCATGCACACGGCCCGCTGCACCTTGGCCAGGTCACCCCCGGGGACGACAGTGGGGGGTTGGTAGTTGATGCCCACCTGCGAGAGAAAAGGGGAAGAAAGCAGTCTGTGAAGCTTCAGCCCAACCCAGAAGTGGTGACTGCTTTCGTGGAAATAAGACCTGTGTTGCCTTCCTCATGCCAGGCAAGGAGTCGGCTGAGCAGGCTGTGGGTTTCTGGACAAGGACAATGGGGAGAAGAAAGGAGTCCTGGAGCCGGCCAGCCTGGCTCAGGTCCAAGCTGCCGGAAGGGCTTTGTCCTAGCACTTGAGCCACGTAAGGTACTCAGGTAACAGGACTGTTTCTTCTAAAAAGGGATACTGCTTTCTAGTCTTCAGATAAAATTTTTTCCATAGGCTTCCACTGATGGGGATTCATTTCTGTAGCTGACACCTCTTCCACTCAAGTCAGAGTGCTATGGTTTTATCACGAGGGGAGATCACCCCCCCCCCGCATCTCCCATCAAGGGAGTGAGCCTGTGCATCACAGGATGACAGGAATGCTGTCAGAAGTCCGAGGGCTGTTGCCACCACTGCAGCCAGAGGTGGACTATATGCGTGCTGAGTAGAAAGGGGGTGATATCCAAGACCTGGAACCAAAGGGGAGGCATTCCAAGTTTTCAAACCAGGGGACAATGTATCCCAGAGCTTTGGGCAGTGATACACAGGGTCAGTTAGAACCAGGCTCAGCAAACTTTGTCTATAAATGTCAAGACAGCACATATCCTAAGCTGGGCAGGCCACATGGTCATGGTGACAAATGCTAATTCTATCTGCAGCACAAAAGCAGCCTCAACCACACACCAAAGAACAGGTGTGCCTGTGTTCACATAAAGTTATTTACGATAGGTGGCTGGTCTGCCAATCATGCCGAGTCCTGAGTGCAGAATAGAAAGTGCTAGTTAAGGACAGTGCAGGGGCGCCTGGGTGGCTCAGTGAGTTAAAGCCTCTGCCTTTAACCAGACAGGGTCCTGGGATCTAGCCCCACATTGGGCTCTCTGCTTAGCAGGGAGCCTGCTTCGCACTCTCTCTCTCTGCTTGCCTCTCTGCCTACTCGTGATCTCTGTTAAATAAATAAAATCTTAAAAAAAAAAGGACCCAGGGCAGTAAGCTCACCAGTAAGCTCACTGGTTCAGTGAGTTCTGAACAAGCAGAGATGGCATGAAAAGCAAGGCAGAGAGAAGCCCATTTTTCCAGGTAGAAAGCTTGACAGGGCTTAGTATTCAAGTATTGGACAAAGCTTCAAAGTGACAAGTTTCCTATCCTGTATCAAATGGAAGGTTGGTAAAAACTATGTGGAAGGCAAACTCAGGCCAAAATTGCTGAGCCTACCAAAAGAGAAATAAATGTGTTGCCATTTTTCCCCAAAAAATATTCATGGAAATTTTTCTTTAAATCAGACTGCATGGGACATTTAAATTGGGGTTAATTTCTGTATGCCTGTGAAATGAAGTAGATTTTAGCAACAGCAATGTTTATGGTAATGCCAATTTCAAATATCCACATAAATTATCAAAATGCCTTGAAAATTTCTACATTTCTAAATCCAGACTACATTTCCCCACACTGATTTGTCACCCAAAAAAGGAACAGAGATTGTTCCAAAAATGTCCTATTCTCTTAAGAAAAATTCTCACCACAGATATATAGTGTGATAACTCAGGAAGGAAGTTCAAAAGGAACCAATGAATATATTATCACTCTGGCTAATTTATGACCAAAGGGCTGGCTGCCATGGAAGGGGGGTATTCTCCACAAAGGGCATGCTGTGCTGGGTCTGCCGCTGCTGACAGGTAAAAACCACCCTGCAGGGCGCCTGGGTGGCTCAGTGGGTTAAGCCACTGCCTTCGGCTCAGGTCATGATCCCAGGGTCCTGGGATCGAGTCCCGCATCGGGCTCTCTGCTCAGCGGGGAGCCTGCTTCCTCCTCTCTCTCTACTTGTCTCTCTACCTGTCTCTCTGCCTGTTTGTGATTTCTCTCTCTGTCAAATAAATAAATAAAATCTTTAAAAAAAAAAAAAAAAAAAAAAACCACCCTGCATCACCCAGTCCTACCTTAAATCCAGTCGGGCACCAATCCACAAATTGGATGGTGCGCTTGGTCTTGATGGTGGCGATGGCTGCGTTGACATCTTTCGGGACCACGTCCCCCCTGTACAACATGCAGCAGGCCATGTACTTGCCGTGCCGAGGGTCACACTTGACCATCTGGTTGGCTGGCTCGAAGCAGGCATTGGTGATCTCAGCCACGGACAGCTGCTCGTGGTAGGCCTTCTCGGCAGAGATGACCGGGGCGTACGTGGCCAGGGGAAAGTGGATGCGGGGGTACGGGACCAGGTTGGTCTGGAATTCCGTCAAGTCCACGTTCAGGGCCCCATCGAATCGCAGGGAGGCCGTGATGGAGGACACGATCTGCCCGATCAGACGATTGAGGTTGGTGTACGTGGGCCGCTCGATATCCAGGTTGCGCCGACATATGTCGTAGATGGCTTCGTTGTCCACCATGAAGGCACAGTCGGAATGCTCCAGGGTCGTGTGGGTGGTCAGGATGGAGTTGTAGGGCTCCACCACAGCCGTGGACACCTGGGGAGCTGGGTAAATGGCAAATTCCAGCTTGGACTTCTTGCCGTAGTCCACCGACAGCCGCTCCATGAGCAGAGACGCGAACCCAGAGCCGGTGCCGCCTCCGAAACTGTGGAAGATGAGGAAGCCCTGCAGCCCCGTGCACAGATCCGCCTGAGAGAAATCACAGACCGCGGGTCAGCGCCTGCAGAAGCCACACCGCCGACCTCCAGAGAGCCACGGTCACTCCTCTTTTCCTCTGCAGGACACTACGCGTTCGAATTGTCCACAGCGCACACGCGGGACACTCAGAAGCAATGTAAGGCGGACGTTAAGATGGATGGATGATGGATGCACGAAGCCACCCGTGAAGGAAGACGGGGACTCAAGATTCTGGCCTGGGGTTTGGCCAGAGGGACTTTGAGGTCCCCATCCCCACCCGCCCTCCCGTCCAGGGCAACGTTCACAGGACGCCCTCTTACCAGTTTGCGGATCCGGTCCAGGACCAGGTCGACGATCTCCTTGCCGATGGTGTAGTGGCCTCTGGCGTAATTATTGGCTGCGTCCTCCTTCCCGGTGATCAGCTGCTCCGGGTGGAAGAGCTGCCTGTAGGTCCCCGTGCGCACTTCATCTACAAAGAGGATGCATGGGCCGCGTGTCTTTCAGGCCTGTTGTTAACTCACCAAGAGGGAGGGATTCGGGGACCCGCCGCATCTACCACGCACATGCTGGGCCTTGGGGGTCAGCAGTGTCAGTGTCTCACAGGAAATGTCTCTCTGTGATGTGCAGACCACAACTGCGATCTGTGGCCCTAGCAGGGAAAGTCAACTGGAGGTACAAAGTCCAATCTGACCGGTTCCCAAAGAAGGGAAAAAGCTCACACCTGCACACACACGATTATTTCTTCCCAGCTGTAGCTACAGCAACAGTGTGCCTAAGAAGCCCTTACACATTAGATAGTCACCAGGTCAGCGTGACTTCTGCCAGGCAGTCCCGACAGGGCACCCTAGGTGGCCTGCGGCCCACAGACTTCAGGCTGACATTCTTTCTCCTCCTGGGTGGCCATGAAAGGTGCGTCTCTTTGCAGCTCTCCCTGGCCACCACCTCAGGCTTCTCAGCTGGTGGATCCCAAGGAATGTTCTCTATTTACCTTCTGCCTAAGATGCAGGTCAAGACCCTTGTGCACCAGCAGCGTTAACGAAGGACCCGTGACCGGGCACCCTGCACCCTGGTCTACACAACCACCTGCCTGGGTCTGAGAGGGCCTCGAGTGAATCTATTACCAGCCTCTTTTTCCTGGATATTAGGTTCTCCTGCATTAGGAGCCTCGGTGCCAAAGACACTTGAAGCACTCCCCTATAGTTTGTCACCTAACACAGTCACAGGCATATACTCGTGTGTCCCATCCTTTCTGGGGAAGGATTCAAAGGAGCACAGGGGATGTGGGTGGGGCTTTAGGGAGATTCTCTCACTGTCCCAGGAAAGCTGCCCAAGTGCCCCAGTACCTACCGACCACGGTGGGTTCCAGGTCCACAAACACCGCCCTGGGCACATGCTTGCCAGCCCCAGTCTCGCTGAAGAACGTGTTGAAGGAGTCATCCCCACCGCCGATGGTTTTGTCACTTGGCATCTGACCGTCAGGCTGAATTCCATGTTCAAGGCAGTACAGTTCCCAGCAGGCATTGCCGATCTGGACACCTGCCTGCCCCACGTGGATAGAGATGCACTCGCGCTGGGAACCAGAACACAAACCTTGAGACCTCCTTGTTTTTAAGGTAATCGATGCTATATGGCCTGGAAATGAGACCTAATATCCTAAGTTAGTATTTGTAAAATATTCTGTTGTCTTTTATTTAGATTGTATTTATGTATTTGTCAGAGAGAGAAAGAGAGGGTGAAAGCAAGCAGGGGGAACAGCAGGCAGTGGGGGAGAAGCAGGCTTCCTGCTAAGCAAGGAGCCAGATGTGGGACTCGATCCCAGGACTCTGGGATCACAAGCTGAGCCGAAGGCAGATGCTTCACCCACTGAGCCACCCAGGTGAGGCTCAGTTGTCTTAAGATCTCCTCAGACACATCCCATGAGCTTTCAATAATAATTTTATATCTGAACACTTATCTATCCAACATGGACAGACATACACTTAAACTGTGAATAGTAATAGAGTTACTATAATTAGTCTTTCAAGCCATCGGTAAGTAATGTAACAAGTAGAAACCACAGCTTAGAGGGGCACCTGGGTGGCTCATTCTTTAAGTGTCTGCCTTCAGCTCAGGTCATGTTCCCAGGGTCCTGGGATCAAGCCCCATATCCGGCTGCCTGCTCGGTGGGAAGCCTGCTTCTCCCTCTCCCACTTCCCCTGCTTCCCCTTCCCTCTCTCACTGTCCTTCTGTCAAATAAGTAAATAAACTCTTAAAAAAAAAAAAAGAGGGGCATCTGGGTGGCTCAGTGGTTTGGGCTGCTGCCTTTGGTTCAGGTCATGATCTCAGGGTCCTGGGATCAAGCCCCGCATCGGGCTCCCTGCTCCGCAGGAAGCCTGCTTCCCTCTCTCTCTCTCTCTCTGCCTACTTGTGATCTCTGTCTGTCAAATAAATAAATAAAATCTTAAAAAAAAAAAAAAAAACCATGGCTTAGAACATCATAAAAAATATATGAAATAACAGTTTAAGACTTTATTTATTTATTTGAGAGAGAGAAAGAATGAGGGAGAGAGAGCATGAGAGGAGAGAGGTCAGCAGGAGAAACAGACTCCCTGCTGAGCAGGGAGCCCCATGTGGGACTCGATCCCAGGACTCCAGGATCATGACCTGAGCCAAAGGCAGTTGCTTAACCAATAAGCCACCCAGGCACCCCTGAAATAACAGTTTAAAGTCACTGGACAAAAGACAGTGATTCAAGCAATGTAAGCCTTAGCACTGCCCCTGAAGACTATGGGGGAGTTTCCAGGCTGCATGAGGGAGTAAGGGTGTGGTGAAGAAACCTAAAGCCCTGGGACCTCCCTGAATTGAGAGAGAATTCAGTGTTCAGGGAGGCCAAAGCATCTAGAAATGATGGTGCTAACAGTGGTGGGGAGAAAGCTGCACAAGGAGCCTTGAGGATGTCAGCAGAGAGTCCCACTTGAGTCTACAGCAGAGCGGCACTCAGCACCCGTGTGTGAGAGACTCCTGAGCTCCCGTCAGTCATGAAGGAAAGGCCTCCTAACTCACAAAGCACCAAAAGGTGTCCTCAGTAGTAGGGCCAAATGAGACCTATACTAAAGGCTGTTCGGAACTCACCTAAAGCTTAAAAGCACGCCTCAAAAGGATCAAATTAGGGCGCCTGGGTGGCTCAGTGGATTTAGCCGCTGCCTTCGGCTCAGGTCATGATCTCAGTGTCCTGGGATCGAGCCCCGCATCGGGCTCTTTGCTCAGCGGGAGCCTGCTTCTCTTTCTCTCTCTGCCTGACTCTCCACCTACTTGTGATTTCTCTCTCTGTCAAATAAATAAATAAAATCTTAAAAAAAAAAAAAGGATCAAATTATCTCTAGGTATTTAATAGCATCCCAGAAGAAAGCCTAAGAATAGTTAAGGCAATACAAAAAACAAACAAACAAGCAAAACAAAACAAAACAAAATAAAAAACCCAAAACAAAAAACATAAAACAAACCCTAACACCCAACAATTTAAAATGTATAATGTCAATCTAAACTTACCACGTATAAACACACACAGAGACACAGAATATATAATCATACATGAAAAGAAAAAGTAATCGATACAAACAGACTGAATTAGTCGATGACAGAAATAGCAGAGGAGGACATTAAAATACCTATCATGTAGGGGCACCTGGGTAGCTCAGTTGTTTAGCATCTGCCTTTGGCTCGGGTCATGATCCTGGGGTCCTGGGATCAAGTCCTGCATCAGGCTCCTTGCTCAGCGGGGAGCCTGCTTCTCCCTTTCCCACTCCTCCTGCTTGTGTTCCTTCTCTTGCTGTCTCCCTCTGTCTCTGTCAAGTAAATAAATAAAATCTTTCTAAAAAATTCCTATTACGTATCCATATCTCAGGAAGGTAGAAGAGAAAATGAGGAGAAATATAAAAAAGACCTATATCAAACTGCTAATGATAAAAGGAATGCCTGAAATGCAAAATACACTGGATGGAATTAATAGCTGATTATATAATAAAGATCTAAAGATGCGGGGTGCCTGCATGGCTCAGTTGTTTCAGCGTCTGCCTTCAGCTCAAGTCGCATGATCCCAGGGTTCTGGAATAGAGCCGCATATCAGGCACTCCGTATCAGGCTCCCCATCCATTGGGAGGCCTGCTTCTCCCTCTCCCTCTCCCACTGTTTGTGTTCCCTCTCTCGCTGTCTCTCTCTCTGTCAAATAAAAAAATAAATCTTAAAAAAAGATGAAAAGATATGCAGATAACATAAAAGTTCTAGAATATAAGTGAATGCTTACAGAATATATGAATATACTTAATGTGACTGAATTATACTTAAATGGTTAAAATGGTAAATTTGGTGCCATGTGTAATTAACCACAACAAAAGGTGATACTCAGCTAGAAAAAGCAACCGTATTGATACATGCACCATGGATGAATCTCAAAACAATTATAGTCTGTGAAAGAATTCAAACTCCAAAATATGAACTCAATAATCCCATATATAGAAAATTCTAGAAAATACATCTAAGTAGATTAATAGTGGAGCAAGAGTGTCAAGTGGGAGGATTTTCAAAGGAGTAGAAGGAAACCTCTGGGGGTAATGGGAGTTTTTTTTTTTTTCTTCACTGAGGTGATGGTTTCATGGATTATCAGTATGTTATTAAATGTTAAACCTTAAAAAAAAAAAAAAACCAAGAAACCAAGAACAGAGGGAGAGCCTCAGCACTGTTAAAAGATCAGTGTTTTTCATCAAAATCAAAAGCTTCTGGGGGCGCCTGGGTAGCTCAGTGGGTTAAGCCGTTGCCTTCGGCTCAGGTCATGATCTCAGGGTCCTGGGATCAAGTCCCGCATAGGGCTCTCTGCTCAGTGGGGAGCCTGCTTCCTCCTCTCTCTCTCTGCCTGCCTCTCTGCCTACTTGTAATCTCTCTCTGTCAAATAAATAAATAAATCTTTTAAAAAAAAAAAAAAGCTTCTGCACAGCAAAGGAAACAGTCAAGAAAACAAAGAGGCAACCCACGGAATGGAAGATATTTGCAAATGACAGTACAGACAAAAGGTTGATATCCATGATCTATAAAGAACTCCTCAAACTCAACACACACAAAACAGATAATCATATAAAAAAATGGGCAGAAGATATGAACAGACAATTCTCCAATGAAGACATACAAATGGCTATCAGACACATGAAAAAATGTTCATCATCACTAGCCATCAGGGAGATTCAAATTAAAACCACATTGAGATATCACCTTACACCAGTTAGAATGGCCAAAATTAGCAAGACAGGAAACAACATGTGTTGGAGGGGATGTGGAGAAAGGGGAACCCTCTAACACTGTTGGTGGGAATGCAAGTTGGTGCAGCCTCTTTGGAGAACAGTGTGGAGATTCCTCACGAAATTAAAAATAGAGCTTCCCTATGACCCTGCAATTGCACTACTGGGTATTTACCCCAAAGATATAGATGTAGTGAAATGAAGGGCCACCTGTACCCCAATGTTTATAGCAGCAATGGCCACGGTCGCCAAACTGTGGAAAGAACCAAGATGCCCTTCAACGGACGAATGGATAAGGAAGATATGGTCCACATACACTATGGAGTATTATGCCTCCATCAGAAAGGATAAATATCCAACTTTGGTAGCAACATGGATGGGACTGGAGGAGATTATGCTGAGTGAAATAAGTCAAGCAGAGAGAGTCAGTTATCATATGGTTTCACTCATTTGTGGAGCATAACAAATAGCATGGAGGACATGGGGAGTTAGGAGAAGGGAGTTAGGGGAAGTTGGAAGGGGAGGTGAACCATGAGAGACTATGGACTCTGAAAAACAATCTGAGGGGTTTGAAGCGGCAGGGGGTGGGAGGTTGGGGGAACCAGGTGGTGGTTATTAGAGAGGGCACGTATTGCATAGAGCACTGAGTGTGGTGCAAAAATAATGAATACTGTTAGGCTGAAAATAAATAAATAAATAAATAAAGTTATTCTGTAAACTAAAAAAAAAAAAAGATCAGTGTTTTGAAAGACTTGTTCTAATTCTGTCTAGATTTCACTGCATTCAGAAGTTTAATCATGTAATTGACAGTTTTCTAAATTAAAATTTTACAGAAATACTAACTGGCACATAATTACAACACAAGAACAGATATAATTCTATTGAGTTAAAAAATACATTAAAAATACATAAAAATAAAAAATACATAAATGTTAGGGGCACCTGGGTGGCTCAGTAGGTTAAGCCTCTACCCAGGTCATAATCCCAGGGTCCTGAGATCGAGCCCCTCATCAGGCTCTCTGCTCAGAGGGGAGCCTGCTTTCCCCTCTCTCTCTGCCTGCCTCTCTGCCTACTTGTGATCTCTCTCTCTGTTAAATAATGAAATAAAAAAAATCTTTAAAAAATTCATAAATGTTAAACATCATCAAATTACAGAATTTATTTTATTTTATTTTATGACAATGATAAGTCAATAAAACTAAAAAGAGGTAAAATAAAGACTTTGTCAGAAGTTCAAAAACTGAGGGAATTAATTATAAGCAGATCATTACAACGAGAAGTGTTAAAAAAATTACACCAGACAGAAAGAAAACATTAGATGGAAAACTGGAACTACGCAAAGCAACGAAAAACACCAAAACAACTAAAGATTTGGGCAAACATAAAAAAACTTTTGTTGAATTTTCAAAATAGAATCAAACGTTAAAGCAAAATCAGTGATTTACTGTGGGGTTTATAGCTTGTATAAAATTAAAATATGACCAGCAATACCAAAGAGGCAAGAAGGAGGAATGGAAGTATATGGCTGGGACATGGTATTATAGCACTTAGGGACCCACTGCGACAGACTGAAGATGTGCTCTATAACCCCCAAAACAACCACAAAAAAATTAAACGAAGTGGTATAGCCACAAAGCTAATAAAAAAGATAAAATGGAATCATAAAAACAATCCAAAAGAGGCAGGAAAAGAGAGGAAAGAGGGAACAAACAGGAGATAAACAGAAAACAAATAGCAACCTGGTAGATTTAAACCCAACCACACCACTAATCACATTAAACAACATTACAAATTAAATGAAAATACCAGATTAACAGGCAGATTGTCAGAGAAAAAGCAAAACCTAACTATTCGCTAATTGCAAGAAGCCCAGAGACTGTTTCCAAAGTAAAGGATGGAAAATAATATACTGTGCTAAGGCTAAACCAAAGGCAAGCTAGAGTGGCCTGATGAGCAGGGCAGTTTCGATTTAATTTTATTTTCTGCTGACACTGGCTTGCTACTAACATATGGACTGACCTTGGTCTAGCAGGAAGGAGTTAAAATGGATGTGACAGGGCCATCAGGTGTTCCTCCAAGCAGGTTTAGAGGAAACACCGCCCTGGCTGAGGCAGGGCAGAAGGGCTGGGAGGAGTGCGCAGGCACATGGCAGGGCAGTCACATCGCTCAGGCACACGGGAACAAGGTGGTGAGCCTGGAGTCTTCCACTCCGCCACTCGTCTCCCACTTCTCCAAGAGCACCACGGTGGACAGGAACCCAGAGTGTCAAAGTTCCTGGTGAGGGGTCTGCCTGGGTCACACCTGGCTGGACAGCATATGGCTCACAGGAGCCCAGGCAGAAGAGAGCACTCAGGCTGGTAGTGGACAGTGTGGGACAGAGCAGGCCAGGACCAACACTGTTGCTTTCAAAGCAAAGAATTTTACTAAGGAAAGGGGGTCATTTCATAATGGTAAAGGGGCCAAATCGAGAGGAAGGCACAACAGTGCACAGTGGTTATGTATCATCAGAGTCACCGCTTCTTGATACAGAACTTCGAAATGTACAAAATAAAACAGAACTGAAAGGTGGGACGGTTGGCAAAGACTTCAACATTCTCTCAATAACTGAATCAGATGGAAATCGGTCAGGGCACAGAAGACCTGGACAACATCATCAACCACACAGACCTAAATTACATTAAAAAACACTCCACCCCGCACAGCAGAATACACCTTCTTCTCATATGCACAGGGAACATTTGCCAAGCAGACCATATTCTCCGCCAACCATAAGACAAGTCTAAACGAATTCCGAATTATTCAAATAAGAGTTTGATCTGCAGCGGGAGGGGAAAGGAGACCCCTCCCCCAGCAGCCCTGCTCCTCCCTCCCACCAGTCAATCACCATAGCCCTGAAGAGCAAGGCCAAGACCCTCAGCTGCTTCCACCCCCAGCACTCCTGGCAACAAGCCCAGATCATTGTAACCATGGGTATTATTTTCCCATCATCTAATAATGATCGCATTATAGTTCAGAAATCTCCAGCTAGGGGAGCCTGGGTAGCTCAGCTGGTTGAGTGTCTGCCTTCAGCCCAGGTCAGGATCCTGGGGTCCTGAGATCAGCGCCAAGTCAGGGTGTCTGCTCAGTGGGGAGCCTGCTTCTCCCTCTCCCTGCTGCTCCCCCTTCTTGTACTCTCTCTCTGTCAAATAATAAATAAAATCTTTTAAAACAAAAGTCTCAAACTACTTCCAGTTATTTCTAATTTCCTGACCCCACACTGTAATCTCCCAGCGTTTAGGACGGATGGTCTGAGGCCCCAAATTCTGCTTCTGGCCTTGTTTTTAATAAGTGAAAGACAAGGGACTATATCACAGCGAATAAGTCTAATTCTGATTCCAACCAGACTGCAATAGTGAGCCAAAAAAAAAAAAAAAATTACCTTTAGAAGCAGGGACAAATTCTCCAGAAGGTACTCAACTTTGTGATGAGGCTCAGGGATGCACAAAGTTGGATTTTAAGCAAAATTTCTGCTGCTGGGATTCCCAATAAATTCATCTTCAGACACAAACCCTTCTAATAAACACAAAATACCGAGAATGGCCAACATATATTCACACCAACTTGCCACCACCTCTCCCTCCCCAGTGGTTTCCTAATCTAGTTTGTTCAGCTAGGTACTATGAATTTTATTTATTTATTTTTTAAAATATTTTATTTATTTATTTGACAGAGATCACAAGTAGGCAGAGGCAAGCAGAGAAAGAGGGGGGGGAAGCAGGCTCCCCGCTGAGCAGAGAGCCCGATGCAGGGCTAGATCCAAGGACACTGGGATCATGACCTGAGCCGAAGGCAGAGGCTTTCACCCACTGAGCCACCCAGGCGCCCCAGTACTAGGAATTTTAAAAAATCAAATTTCAGGCATTTCAAATTGAGAAGACCGTAACATATCAAGCAACTATGGTGGAATAGCTCTTCTGATAAATCATGATTCTGATAAATCATAAATCTTTGGACAAATCATGGGGTTTTTCTCTCTTAAGAGGAAGCCTTTGCTAAAAACAATAGCTCCTAAAAATGATGAAATGCGCAAATATCTTCTAATCTTGAAACTTCCTTTTACCTGTATGGTAACAAGATACGTTTCCTTTATATTTGGAATAATTCACCTCTGCAAGGAATTTATTTGAGTAGCTTGATTTCATGCTGTGCAATGACCAGTAAGAGATATCTCAAAACCAAATTTTACAAAAGGAGAATGCAGGGGTTAGTATGAATTATTATATAGTAAATTATTATATAGCTTGTATATATGTATAGTTGTACACACACACACACACACACACACAAAGTTTGCAAGCTACCACAGTAATCGGCAGAGGAAACAGGATGAAGTCTCAGCCTCAGTTAACTGGGAACAAGTGAAATTTGAACTGGACCATGTGAAGTCCTGTCTTAAGACTGTTCTGGCTGCTCTCCACCTAAGGCTGTCCTCTTGGGCACTGCTTGTTCAGAAATACACAATGACAGAGGCGTTGGCTGGGTTCAATTGATGTGCAAACTATTAACGTGTTAATTCAACCAACTACCTAGTAGATCCATGAGTTGAGGATATAAAAATGCATGACTTAAAGGCAGCAGCTTAGCCTGTTGTAGGAAGTCAGGAATTCACATATATTGCCAATAAAAGGGCATCTGATAATATCTACAAAATCACAGCCATCCACTTCTGGCATCGCATATACACCTACACCAGTAAGAAAGGGCACATGCACAGACTGGAAAAAAAAATCCAAGTATCCAGCGACCCCAATCAGGTTGTATGATCTGGAGTCACACACTAGGATACTATGCAGCGGTAAACAACAATGCAGATCTTTGTGGGTGGATACAGAGGGCGCTGGATTTTTTCTACAATGCAAAAACAAGGTGCAAGACTGTATACTGTGTGCTACTTAAAAAAAAAAAAAAAAGATTTTATTTATTTGACAGAGAGATCACAAGTAGGCGGGGGTGGGGGGGAGCAGGCTTCCAGCTGAGCAGAGAGCCAGATGCAGGGCTCGATCCCAGGGCCGAGATCATGACTTGAGCCCAAGGCAGAGGCTTAACCCTCTGAGCCACCCAGGCACCCACTGTGTGCTACTTTCCGTGCAAGAAAGGGGAATGTAAGCGTATCTACTCGCTTGCTTGGTTTTGCGCTAAGAAAACTCGAAGCATAAACCAACCTAAATAAATAAATACCTTATCTAATGAAGGAAGCAAGATTTTTCAGCATATATATGCGTTTTCTATGATCCTTAATTCAAGACGCTGTAAATACTGCCTATTCCTGTAAGCACCCTCGTGAGCCCACAGAGTAACAGAGACAAGGCGAATTCGAATGCAGCACCTAGTGGTGCTCCAGGAAGGAAGAGTCTGGAAGGGCGAGGGCAGCGGGCGCAAACCCCGACCCGCACGCTCCTGGGTAACACAAGCATCCCAGAATTGCGGAGTCAGGGTCACCCTCGCGCCCCACTGCCACCGGGATCTGCCCCCCAGAGCTCCACGGCCCCCGACACCCCCGCTGAAGCCTCCCGTCATACCATTGTGATTGCCTCCTGGTCGCTCGCTGGATTTCACCTCCTCTCAACGCAATGCCACGCGCCCAACTGCCTGCCCTCCACGCCGCATCGCGCGTCCTGATTGGCTCACTGCTCACGCGAATGTCATTGGCTCCGACCACTTCAGGGGGCGAGTCCCACGTCGGGATCTAAATTGTGATTGACTATTTTCTTGACCTGCGAAATCGCTTTTGATTGGTCATCAGTTTGGGCGGGAAGCGGCGAAGGAAGCTTGTGGGAATGCAGAGGTTGAGTGTCTCTTGGAACATTGGCAGGAAGCTGCCAGGCTAATAATGCCCAATGAACGACTGTAGAGGGGTGGCAGCGGGGCGCCCCCGATTAGGGGGGTGGAGGCCATGCTACCGTAGTTTACATCACCCGAGCCCCATATGTTCATCTGTAAAATGTAGTCTTCCTACATTTTTAGTTTTATACTGTTACAGGAGTATTGGAAGTACAAGGGCTGTTAACGGTGAAAGGGTCTTGCATACTTAAGCTCGAGCAGAAACATTTTAGGGTGGTTTTTTTTTTTTTTTTTTTTTTTCTTTAGCAGCCTTTTACTGATGCTGATGTTAAAAACCTGGGCTGGTAAGAATCTTTAAGTCCTGGATC
The DNA here is from genome assembly GCF_011764305.1 of Mustela putorius furo. Lineage (NCBI taxonomy): Eukaryota > Metazoa > Chordata > Mammalia > Carnivora > Mustelidae > Mustela > Mustela putorius. The sequence goes on along the minus strand of NW_025422010.1, from coordinate 3,579,602 downwards.
TCTCAGGGGCAAATGTAACTGGACTTCTGCAAGAAGAGGAGATGATGTGGACCACATGATAGGTTCCCTGCGGGAAGTGGCTGGGGAACTCTAGGAAAGAGGGAAAGATCAGTTCTGCCTTCTAAGAGACAGCATTTATCTAGATCTCAAAGAAAGTATCTCGAGTTTTCCAAGCAGCAAAGAGACCTAGATGGCGTGGGCAGAGAGGGCCTGGGGACAAGGAGGTCTGAGAGTTGCAAGGTTCAGCCAGGAGCACGAGGACTGTGGTAAAGAGGGTAGCATGGAAGGTTCTGGGTGGGACCAGCATGACTGTGGCCAGACCAAGGAGTTTGGCTTTACTGGGTGGGTTGGAAACCAACCACAGGTGCAAACTGGATTGGCCAATTAGGGAGTGTATAAGACCACAGGGTGAGGATAGGGGCAGGAGACCTCACATTGCAGAAAGGGAAAGAATTACCCACCCACCCACTCACACACCTTAGTAAAAGGACAGGCAGAGTTTGCAAGGTTCCTAGAAGGGAGTTTGATGCGCTAGATTCACTACCCCATTCTTGCTATTGCTCCGTGGGAGAGTCTGTATTTACCCTGCAGAAGAAAAGAGCCCCTTCTCTTGGTTCTTCTAAGTACTACCTGAATGAACTAGAATTGTCATATGGAAGACTGGACCAAAATGGAGTTAAATACTGAGAATATAAATAAATAAATACAAAGTATGTATAGTAATATAAACATAGAATACATTATAATAATTTATAAATTAACATAAAATTTTTCAAAAACACAGATGCAAAATGCAGATTTCCTGCCCTGTCTACCATTTCAAGGCCCGTTGAGGTATGAGGTAATGTTCACAATGGCACTTCAAATGGTCTGGGTTTGCAACATGCCCACCATGCATTCAGGGGGAACAGCTGTTCAGCTCCATACTCCTCCCTTGCTTGAGCAGATTTCAGGTAGAGTGTGGTGTGGAGATAAGAAGAATTAGTGTGTTGAGAAGCTCAGTGTGGTGTACTGAATTAAGAACAGGTATGAGTGCCTGGCTGGCTCAACCAATGGAGCTCATGACTCTTGATCTTGGGGTGGTGAGTTTAAGCCCCACATTGGAAATGGAGCCTACTTAAAAAAATACAAAAAATTAATAAATACTTATTTGTTACTACTTTCAGATTCCAGAAGGTCAGAGGTGCAATGTAGTGGTAACAGGATTGGGGTGTGGGACGAGGAAGGACAAGTCCTCTGTCTAGGGTCACAATACATCAGGAGGTAGAGATCAGGGTAGCAAACACCTTTTACTCATAGGGTGGTGAGGATGGAGGTCACTAACTTTTCCCCAGACTTAATTCTCAGTAAATATTTTTATGTTTTAGATATATATACATATTTTAAAGATTGATTGATTGATTGATTTTCACTAATTATTAACAATGACAAGAATCTTCCCATGTGCTTACTGTTGGGCTGGCAGGAAGGGGGCTACCAAAGATGGCGAAAGTTCCCGCCACAAGACCTGAGCTCGGACAGGAGAACAAAGGCCCAAGCAGGAATCTGAGACCCCAGCCCCGGCCTCCTGTGGACCAATGGGATCCAGATGAGCGGCGGGATATCCAAATAAGGGAAACTTGCCCAAAGACCCCTGAGCTTTCCCCAAGACCCCTTAAAAGCCCCCTCCTCCCTGCTTTCCAGAGTGGCGGAACCTCGCCCGAGAGTGCCCACCTCCTCCCGGCGCAACTTTCCTGGCTCCCCTTCTCCTGAGCCCTGAAACTTCGCCGGAGAGCGTTTTTAATAAATCTTGCCTGGCACCCACTTTGCCTGGTGTTGTGTTTATTTCGTCAGAAAACCTTACATTTGGTGCCGAAACCCAGGAAGGAGATTGAGCCCCCACACAGTGGGGAGGCTCTCTCCTTTCCCTGGCCGAACCGGACCTGCCTTTCTGAACGCCACTTCCGAAGCTGTGGTGAGTTTCCCCGATTCCGCGTCTCCTTCCGGAAAGCCCTGCCCTAATCGCGGCTGCGTCAAGGTGGACCCCGCCGGTCACCAGGTGACCTCCGTGACTCCGAGAGGCTGGGAGATGTCCTAACCTCTACGGCAGTCGACACAGTTTTTCCGCAACCCAGTGGTGGACGAGGGGACGCCTTCCTCCAGCCCTCGGGTTGTCCGGCAACGAATCGTGGGGACCTCCCAATCCAAATTCGACCCTAAAACATCCCGGGGGTGTTTTAGGCCTGCTGGCCAATCTTAAAACCCTGGAACTGGACCAGGACCTGCGAAAACGACGTTACTGTACTGTCGCTTGGCCACAATACCGATTAGACAATCAGTCCCAATGGCCTTCGGAAGGCACGTTTAACTATCAGATTTTCATGGACCTAAATAACCTCGGCAGACACCAAGGCAGATGGGCCAAGGTCCCTTATGTCCAGCTTTCTGGACTCTGCGCTCTCGCCCCTTCCTCTGCTCTCACTGCTCCACCTCTCAGGTCCTCTTGGCCTGCTCCCCTCCCCCTACCCTGCCACCCACTGCTCCCAAAGACTCGGACCTCTCCTCCCCGTCTCCTCTCTCTGAACCCCCGGAGAGCTTCACCCATCCACTGACAAGAGGGCCTCTGGTTCCTCCTCCTCCTCCTCTTTACCGCGATCCTTCACCCCAAGGTCCCTTAAATTCAGGATTTCTGAACCGGCGCTCTCGTCTACCCCTCCTTCTCCCCCTCCCCACTCCTATCCGAACTCCTGACAAATTTATCCACAGTAAATGGGAAACTCCAATCAAAGTTTACTGAAGGTCAAATAGGCTCTTGTTATTTGTTAAAATCTGCTAGCAAAGAGATGACTAGAACTGCTGGTTAATTGTGTGTCTCGGAGTTTTAATGGGTCATTCTTAAGGTAGCATTCAAAGTCTTTGGTAACCGTTAACCGAATGGGATAAAATACCCAAGCGCTGGTCGCCAGAACTAGGTTTACGCTTTTTTTTTTTTTAAGATTTTATTTATTTATTTGACGGAGAGAGATCACAAGTAGGCAGAGAGGCAGGCAGAGAGAGAGAGGAGGAAGCAGGCTCCCTGCTGAGCAGAGAGCCCGATGTGGGACTCGATCCCAGGACCCTGAGATCATGACCTGAGCTGAAGGCAGCAGCCCAACCCACTGAGCCACCCAGGCGCCCTTTACGCTTTTGAAATCTGCTGTTGGTAAACACCTTTTGTGCTTAATTGAATTCTGTTGTAACAGCCGCAGGGCTACTGTTTGAGCTAGATCCTTTCGTAAAGAATGGAAGGGGAGACTGATCACCTCCCATTAGCCAGGGATACCCAAAGGCGAGGGTGTCCAATCTGTTTGAACCTGAAGAGTGCCTGACTGCGTGAATGTGTCTGTGTGGCTCCAGCCGCACTAGGGCTCGAAAGCCCCCTGCTGAGTTAGTCTGCCCCCCAAGGGAGGTTGCTGGAGTTGAGGAAGTTGTTTGAGTTCATGCGCCCTTCTCTCTACAGGACCTTTCCCAAATTGAGAAACGTTTGGGCTCCTTTTCGGCCAGTTCTGATAACTATATTAAAGAATTCCAATATCTGGCCCAAGCCTATGACCTCACCTGGCATGATTTACATGTGGCCCAGACCACCACCCTCACCATAGAGGAGAGGGAACGCATCCAGGCTGCTGCCCGGGAGCACGCATATCAGGTCCAGCTCACTGATGCTGCCATGCCAGTTGGAGCCCGGGCGGTCCCAGCTGTAGAACCAGGTTGGGATTATCATGATGGCCAAGATGGCCACTGGCGCCGCGACCACATGGTCCAGTGTCTCATAGCCGGCATGCAGGCAGCCTCTAATAAGGCCGTTAATTACGACAAGATTAGGGAGATTGTCCAGGCCCCTACGACAACCCCACCATGTTTCTTAACCAGTTGACCAAACCTTTAACCCAGTACACTCGCTTGGACCCTGCCTCTCCTGCGGGGGCCACGGTACTGGCTACTCATTTTATCTCTCAATCGGCGCCGGATATACGGAGAAAGTTAAAGAAGGCTGAGGAGGACCCTCAGACCCCCATTTCTGACTTGGTGAAAATGGCATTTAAGGTCTTTAATTCCCGCGAGGAGGCGGCTGAGCTTAAACGACAAGCCAGACTCCAGCAAAAGGTTCAGTTGCAGACCCAAGCCTTGGTAGCAGCCCTGCGGCCGGCGGGCTCCGGGAGCCAGCAGAGAGGGGCAACCAATCGCACCCCGCCGGGGGACCTGTTTCAAATGCGGGGCCGAGGGACATTGGGCTCGCCAGTGCCTCAATCCAAAGCCGCCAACTCGGCCTTGCCCTCAATGCCATTTGATGGGCCACTGGAAATCCAACTGCCCTAACCTCGGGGTATCTTCGGCGCCTCAACGTGGAGGACCCCCCGAGACAGTAAGTCCGGCCTTTCAACTGCTTGGATTGGAGGACGACTGACGAAGCCCAGACTCGGCCACCCCTCTCACCCAGGCCGAGCCCAGGGTTACACTCCAGGTAGCGGGTAAGTCCATCTCTTTTTTGCTGGACACGGGGGCTACCTACTCTGTTCTGCCTTCCTACTCGGGACTTACTCGAACCTCACCAATTACTGTTATGGGGATCAATGGGACCTCCTCCAACCCTAGGGTGACCCTTCCCCTTACCTGTAGCCTGGATGGGTTCCCTTTCTCCCACTCGTTCCTAGTCATTCCTTCCTGCCCGGTCCCTCTACTGGGTAGGGATATTCTCCAGAAACTGAGGGCAACTATCTGTCTCTCACCTTCCTCCCCTCTATCCACCTCAACCCGTCTCATCTTACACCTCTCCACTCCCTCGACCCTCACTCCAGATGACCTACCTACTGTAGACCCTCAGGTGTGGGACACCTCGGAACCCATCATTGCTTCCCACCTTACCCCGGTTAAAGTACAGCTTAAGGATAACTCTAAGTTTCCCTCTCGAGCTCAGTTTCCTATTTCCTTAGCCCACCGCCGGGGCCTGAAACCTATCATAGAACTGCTTAAACATCAGGGACTCCTGATCCCCATCATTTCCCCCTGTAACACCCCATCCTCCCAGTACGCAAGCCCTCAGGGGCTTATCGACTGGTACAAGACCTTAGGCTTATCAACGAGGTCGTGGTCCCCCTCCACCCAGTCGTTCCTAACCCTACTGTCTCGCGTTCCCCCAAACACCTCTCACTTTACTGTGCTGGAGCTAAAGGACGCCTTTTTCACCGTCCCCTTGCACCCTGATTCCTATTTTCTTTTTGCCTTCACCTGGGAGGATCCTGACACGCATGCTTCTGGACAACTAACTAGGACTGTTCTACCCCAGGGGTTCAGGGACAGCCCTCACATTTTCGGCCAGACCTACAGACTTAACAGCAGTGCGTCCTTAAGGCCAGCACTCTACTACATATGTGGATGACCTCCTCCTCTGTAGGCCCTCCCTCTCGGTCTCCCAAGACGACACCTCCACCCTACTTAGCTTTCTGGGGGCCAAGGGATATCAAGTACCCCCCTCTAAGGCCCTCAACATGACCTTAGGGCAGCCCGTCACGGTCTACTCTCCCCACCGACTCACAGACCTCCTTAGCCACCGATCTCTGGCTCATCTGACTCCTCGTCTCCAGCTATTCCATCTGCTATTTCTAGAGAACCCGCATCTCTCTCTCTCTACCTCCCCCCCCCCCCCGCTTAAACCCTGCAACTTTACTGCCTATACCCTTGCCAGATAAGGGGTGGATCTACATCCAGGACAGGATTGCCCTGCCAGGCAATCTGGTGCACACCTTGATTACTGACATCCACCAATCCCTCCATAGTGGCCCATAGGCTCTCCACTAATTTCTTCAGCCATTGTTCTATCATCCTTCCTTATCTAAGGTAATCGAAGTTGTCCACAGGGCTTGCAAAACCTGTTCCGCCGTGAATTCACAAGGAGGAATCCGCAGACCAGGGCCTAACCAACAGCTCCGAGGGCATCAGCCGGGGGAAGACTGACACCTGGACTTCACTCCCATGCCTCGCCATAAAATACATTCACAGGCTGGATCGAAGCATACCTCATGGCCCGGGAAACAGCGCACGTAGTGGTTAAAATACTCATCGAGTGCATCATCCCGAGGTTCGGATTGCCCCGGACCCTCCAGTCGGACAACGGACCTGCCTTCATCTCCAGTGTAACCCAACAGGTAGCTGAGAGCCTCAACATAACCTGGAAACTGCACATCCCATACCACCCACAGTCATCGGTAAGGTAGAAAAGGCCAACGGGCTGCTCAAAGCCCAACTCACCAAACCTACCCTAGAACATCTTTCCTAGCCTACACTTCTGCCTATGGCTCTCACCAGACTCCTGGCTACGCCCCGTGGGTCTTCAGGCTTAAGCCCATTTGAATTACTATACGGCTGGCCCTTTCTTAGAAATCACAGCCCTCCAGCCATTTCCCCGCCTCTTTTATCCTATCTACCTTATCTCACTCTACGTCCTGGGGGTACCCCTCCCTATTGACTGGCCACTCCCCAACTTCAGGGCCACAAATAATACGGTCCATATGGGCCCCATCGGGGGAAACATACATATTATTAATGTGTCCATCCTTACCACCGCAGCTGCCATATCACTAATTCCTCCCTCCTGTACTGTACTCCCTTGGGAATATTTCTCTTGTGCCCTCAGGGAATCTATCGCTGCCTAACCACTAACGACTCCCTGGGCTGTATATTCATTCTACTATCTCCTTCTACCACCATCTACTCTGAATCCCAGCTGCTATCCATCCTATTACCCCAACACCATGGAGGAAGGGCTGCCTTCCTCCCATTCATAACAGGGGCAGGAATAGCCACAGGGGTGGCAACTGGAACAGCGGGGATAGGAACCTCCATAGACTTTTATTACAAACTCTCCCAAGCTCTGAATGATGATATGGAACGGGTTGCTGACTCCCTCACAGCCCTACAGACGCAAGTCACCAGCCTGGCAGCCTTAGCTCTACAGAACCGACGAGCCTTAGACCTTCTGACCACCGAAAAAGGGGGAACTTGCCTATTATTAAATGAACAATGTTGTTACTTTGTTAACCAATTATATAGTTACCTCCAGGATCAAAGAACTCAGGGATCGGATCCAAGCACGGTGGCGAGACACGTCCTCCTGGGGCCTGGACCCCCACAACTGGGTAACCTGGCTGCTCCCTCTGGCGGGACCTGTATGCATAATCCTCCTTCTAATCTCAGTTGCTCCCTGTCTTTTCCGGTACTTGCAGGGTCGCCTACAAGAACTTGCCCGAATATCCGTCAATCAACTCCTCCTCCAGCCCTACTCTCGCCTGCCCACCTCCGACTACCCCTATGACGACGCCCCCTGTCAGCAGGAAGTAGCCAGAACCGAGTGGACGCCCCTGACACCATTATATTAAGCAAAAGGTCGGAATGTTGGGCTGGCAGGAAGGGGGCTACCAAAGATGGCGAAAGTTCCCGCCACAAGACCTGAGCTCGGACAGGAGAACAAAGGCCCAAGCAGGAATCTGAGACCCCCGCCCCGGCCTCCTGTGGACCAATGGGATCCCGATGAGCGGCGGGATATCCAAATAAGGGAAACTTGCCCAAAGACCCCTGAGCTTTCCCCAAGACCCCTTAAACCCCCCTCCTCCCTGCCTTGGGCGCGACTTCCCCCACTCTGCTTTCCAGAGTGGCGGAACCTCGCCCGAGGGTGCCCACCTCCTCCCGGCGCAACTTTCCTGGCTCCCCTTCTCCTGAGCCCTGAAACTTCGCCGGAGAGCGTTTTTAATAAATCTTGCCTGGCACCCACTTTGCCTGGTGTTGTGTTTATTTCGTCGGAAAACCTTACACTTACTGGATGTTTGTATATTTTCTTTGGGGAAATGTCTACTTAGATCCTTTACCCATCTATATTTATATTTTTTTTCATTATTTGAGTAGAGTGGACACAATGTTATATTAGTTTCAGGTGTACAACTTAGTGATTTGACAAGTTTATATATTATGCTATGTTCACCACAATAGAGCTACCATCAATCTGTTCCATTAATGATCCTTTACCCATTTTTTGACCCATCCCCCATTCTTTTTTTTTTTTTTAAGATATTATTTAGGGGCACCTGGGTTTCTCAGTCGGTTGGGTGTCTGCCTTCTGCTCAGGTCATGATCCCAGGGTCCTGGGTTCAAGACCTACATCGGGCTCCCTGCTCAGTGGCAAGTCTGCTTCTCTCTCTCCCTGCTACTCCCCCTAGCTTGCGCTCGCTCTCTCTCTCTCTCTCTCTGTCAAATAAATAAATAAAATATTTAAATAAGAAATAAAGATTTTATTTATTTGACAGAGCGAGAGAGAGAGTGCACACAAGCAGGGGTAGAGGTCAAGGGAGAGGGAGAAGCAGACTTCCTGCTGAGCAGGCAGTCCTATGCAAGCTCAAGATTCCTGGACTCTGGGATCCCCACCTGAGCAGAAGGGAGAGGCTTAATTGACTGAGCCACCCAGGCACTCCTCTCCCCCAACTCTTTACCCATTTTTAAGTTAGCCTACTTGTCTTTTTATTATTAGGTTGTAAGAGCTCTTTATATATTTTGGAAACAAGCCCCTTACCATATATATGATTTGCAAATATTTTCTCCCATTCTGTGGATTATTGCCTTTTCACTTTCTTGATGGTGTCGCTCCAAACACAAAATTTTTAAATTTTAATGAAGCCCAGTTTATCCATACTTTTCTTAGGTTGCTTGAACTTTTCATGTCATATTTTAAAAACGATTCCTAAACCACGGTCATGAAGATGTACTCTTTTGTTTCCTTCTCAGAGTTTGTTGAGAGTTTGTTGAGAGTTTATCTAAACTAATCCATAAAGTTGCTGCCTCAGCAACTATTTTTTGTGGCTAAGGAGCCTGCAGTGGCCTTAAACTGATACTGACCCCTCCCAAAGGTATAGGCCCTAGATAACAGCTCAGAGATTCGCAGGTAAATGTAAATCCCTGATATGATTCTTAATCGTCCTTGTGATAAGCATTCTCAGGGCACCTCCCAGGGCCTTCCCCTGTGCACTCTTTAGATAAGACCTCTGCAAAGTTTGCCAAAACCCATTCTTTTGAATTTGAATGGACCAATCCAGGCTTAACCTGGGAATCTCAAAGCACTCCACCTGTAGACCTTAATAAAGGGATGTACCCCGGGTTCTGCCGAACTCTTTGCCTGAACCCGCCCTAACCTCCCGGTGTGGCCCTTCAAGGTATGCTATGTATCCCTTCTAGAACCTGTAAGTAATAAACGTTTCTATTTCAACTTTTTTATGGTCTTCTGTTGAACGTAGGCTCACCATCCAGTGCCTCCAGGGCTCTACTTAACAAATGTTAAAGGGTGCCTCAATGGTGCAGCCCACTCTTGGTTTCCTTTCAGGTTATGATCTCAAGGTCATGATATTGAACCCCATGCAGGGCTCTGCATTCAGCTTAGAGTCTGCTTAAGTTTCTCTCTCCCCTTCCCTCTGCCCCTCTCCTCACGCCACACTCAGGACCCACAGTCCCTCTCTCCCTCTCAAATAAATAAATAAATCTTTTTGGAAAATGTAGTTTAACAAAGTCACAAGACAGTTTTATAATTCAGCTCTTCTATTTAGATCTTCGATCCATTTTGAGTTAATTTATATGTGTGATGTGAAGTAAGGGGCCAACTTCATTATTTACATGTGCATAACCAGTTGTCCTAGCACAGTTTGTTGAAAGACTATTCTTTTCCCGCATTGAATTGGCTCACAACCATTGCCAAAAATCAATTAGCCATCAAAAGAATGAGAAGACAAGCCACAGACTAGGAGAAAATATTTGCGAAAGCCATCTGATAAGGGACTATCATACAAAGTATTCAAAGAACTCTTAAAACTCAACAAGTCATGATCCCAGGGTCCTGGGATTGAGCCATGCATTGGGCTTCCCACTCAACTGGGGAGGCTGCTTGTCCCTCTCCCTCTGGCCCTCCCCTTATGCTATCGCACATGCATGCACTCTCTCTCTCTCATAAAAATAAAAATCTTTTTTGAAAAAGTGCTACTCCAGTGGACACACGAATGACAGAGAAATAAGAAGACACAGCGTTATTGCTGATCTGGAGAATGTTTTAGCAGTCTAGACAGAAAATCAAACCAGCCACAGCATTCCCTTAAGTCAAAGCCTAATTCAGAGAAACCCCCTAATTCTCTTCAATTCCATGAAGGCTGAGAGAGGTGAGGAAGCTGCAGAAGCAAAGTTCGAAGCCAGTAGAGGTTGCTTCATGAGGCTTAAGGTTTGACTTAAAGTGCAAGGTAAAGCATCAAGTGCTAATGTAAAAGCTGCAGCAAGTTTTCTAGATCAGCTGAGATAAATCATGAAGGGGGATACACTAAACAACAGGTTTTCAATGCAGACAGAAACAGCTTTCTGCTGGAAGAAGATGACCTCTAGGACTTCCACAGATAGAACAGTGAAGTCAATGCCTGGCTTCAACGCTTCAAAAGACAGGCTGACTCTTTTATTAGGGGCTAATGCTGCTGGTGACTTTAAGTGGAAGCCAATGTTTATTTACTATTCCAGAAATCCTATGGCCCTTAAGAATTACGCTAAAAAAAAAAAAAAAAAAAAAAAAAAAGTGGAGTGTCTGGGTGGCTTAGTCACTTAAGCATCTGACTCTTGGTTTCAGCGCAGGGTGTGGTCTCACAGGCTGTGAGATGGGGCCCCACATCAGGCTCTGCACTCAGTGGGGGATCTGCTTGAAGATTCTCTCCTCCTGCCCCTCCCCCATGCGTGTACACACAGTCTCTCTCCCTCTCTCTCAAATAAATAAATAAATCTTTTTTTTTTAAAAGAATTATGATAAATCTCTCCTCCCTGTGCTCTGTAAGTGGAACAACAAAGCCTGGAGGACAGCACAGTTATGTACAATGTGGTTTACTGAATATTTTAAGCCTGCTGTTGAGCCCTCCTGATCAGAAAAAAAGGATTCCTTTCAAAATATTACTGCTCATTGACAATGCACCTGGTTATCCAACAGCTCTGATCGAGGTGTGCAATGAGGTTAATGTTGGTTTCATGCCTGCTAACACAACATCCATTCTGCAGCCCATGGATCAAGGAGCAATTTCAACTTTTAAGTCTTATTTTAAGAAATATATTTCATGGGGCATCTGGGTGGCTCAGTCATTAAGCATGTGCCTTCGGCTCAGGTTGTGATCAGGATCCTGAGATCGAGCCCCACGTCGGGCTCTCTGCTTGGCAGGAAGCCTATGTCTCCCTCTCCCACTCCCCCTGCTTGTGCTCCCTCTCTCACTGCGTCTCTCTCTGTCAAATAAATTAATAAAATCTTAAAAAGAAAGAAATACATTTCATAAGGGCACTTGGGTGCCTCAGTTAGTTAAGCATCTAACTTCAGCTCAGGTCATGATCTCAGGATCCTGGGATAAAGCCCTGCACTGGGCTCCCTCTCTCAGCAGGGAGTGTGCTTGTCCCTCTCCCTCTCCTTCTGCCCCTTTCCCTGCTCATGCTATCTCTGTCTCTCTCTCAAAAAAATAAATAAAATATTTTTTAAAAATGTGTTTCATAAGGCTTTAACTGCCATAGATAGTCCTTTGATGGATCTATGCACAGTAAGTGGAAAAACTTGTGGAAAAGATCCAGCATCCTAGATATCACTAAGAACATTTATGATTCATGGGAAGAGGTCAAAATACCAACAATAGTTTAGAAGTACATTCCAACCTTTATGCACAACTTTGAGGAGTTCAAGACTTCAGTGGGGAAAGTAATTGCAGAGGTGGTAGAAATAGCAACAGAACTAGAATTAGAAGTGCGCCTGAAGATGTGAATTGCTATAATTCCATGATAACATTTGAACAGATGAGGAGTTGCTACTTATGGATAAGCAAAGAAAGTAGTTTCTTGAGATACAATCTACTCCTGGTGAAGATGTTGTGAAAACTGTTGAAATGACAGGAAGACTGAGTGGCTCAGCTGGTTGGGTGGCCAACTCTTGATTTTTTTTTTTTTTAAGATTTTATTTATTTATTTGACAGAGAGAGATCACAGGTAGGAAGAGAGGCAGGCAGAGAGAGAGGAGGAAGCAGGCTCCCTGCTGAGCAGAGAGCCCGATGTGGGACTCGATCCCAGGACCCTGAGATCATGACCTGAGCGGAAGGCAGCGGCTTAACCCACTGAGCCACCCAGGCGCCCCGCAACTCTTGATTTTTGCAGGGGTTGTGATCTCAGGGTCATGGGATTGAACACCATGCTGGGCTTTGAGCTCAGTGTGGAGCCTGCTTGTCCCTCTCCTTCTGCTCCTTCCCCATCCCCACTCTCTCTCTCTCAAATAAATAAATGAATAAAATCTTTAAAAAAGGAAACTGTTGAAACGACAACTAAAGATTTAGAATATATCATAAACTTAGTTGATAAATCGGTGGCAGGGTTTGAGTGGATTCACTCCAATTTTGAAAGAAGTTCTGGGGGGGGGTGAAATGTTATCAAACAGCATTGCACATTACAGACAAATTGTTTGTGGAAGCAAGAGTCCATCATTGTGGGAAACTTCATGTCTTACTTTAAGAAATTGCCACAGCCACCCCAGCCTTCAGCAACCACCACCCTGGTCAGTCAGCAGCCATCAACATCAAGGCAAGACCCTCTCCTCTAGCAAAAAGATTGGCTCATTGAAATTTCACATGATGTTTAGCATTTTTAAGCAATAAAGTATTTTTTCGTTTTATAATTTTAAAAAAGGTTTTATTTATCTATCTGACAGAAAGAAAGAGAGAGCAAGCACTAGCAGGGGGAGCAACAGGCAGAGAGAGATGTGACTCCCCACTGAGCACAAGGACCACCCCCCCCCCAACATGGGTCTTGATCCCAGGATGTTGCGATCATGAGCTGAGCCAAAGGCAGATGTTTAACCAACTGAACCACCTAGGCACCATAGTACTTTTTCATTAAGGTATGTATATTGTTTTTCTTTTTCAAAGATTTTATTTATTCACCTGACAGAGAGAGAGATCACAAGTAGGCAGAGAGGCAGGCAGAGAGAGAGAGGAGGAAGCAGGTTCCCCTGGGATCACAACCTGAGCCGAAGGCAGAGGCTTTAACCCACTGAGCCACCCAGGCGCCCCTGTATATTGTTTTTCAAAATGCTGCTGCACACTTAATAGACTACAGTATAGTGTAAACATAACTTTTATATGCACCGGGAAACCAAAAATTTCATTTGACTTGCTTTATTGTGTTATTTGTTTTATTCAGTGGAATCAACCTGCAATATCTCCAAGATATGCCCATATTTGCGCAAATGAGTTGACAGCTTTTGTCTACACCAAAACTTGGTCATGGATGTGTCTAGTAGCTTTATTCATAATTGCCAAACTGGGAAGCAACCCAGATATACTTCAGTACATGCATGGATAAATAAACTATGGTTCACCCAGATAATGTAATATTACTCAGCACTGAAAAGAAATGAGCTATCAAGACATGAAAAGACATGGAGGAATCTTATATGCATAGTACTAAATGAAAAAGATCTTAAAAGGCTGTATACTGTATGATTCCAATTACGTGACATTCTGGAAAAGGCAAAACTGGCAATCAGTGGTTGCCAGGGGTTAGGGTGGAGCAAAGGAGGAACAGGCAAAGCACAGAGGATTTTTAGGACAGTAAAACAATTGTGTATGATATGATAATGGTGGATACACATTATACATTTGCCAAAACCCATAGAATGTAGGACATCTATGGACACTGAGTATAGACTATGGACCCTGAGTGATAATGGTGTGTCGATGTAGGCTCACTGATTATAACACATGTATCACTCTGTAGGGGGTGATTGTTTGGGGGGGTGGGTGCTGTGCTTGTGTGAGGATAGTGGGTATATGGGAACTACACCATCTGCTCAATTTTGTTATGAACCTAAAACTGCTCTAAAAAATAAAGTCTATTTTTTAAGGATTTTAAAGTTTGGGGTGCCTGGGTGGCTCAGTGGGTTAAACCTCTGCCTTCAGCTCAGGTCATGATCTCAGGGTCCTGGGATCGAGCCTCGCATCAGGCCCTCTGCTCAGCAGGGAGCTGCTTCCCACCTCCCTGCCTGCCTCTCTGCCTACTTGTGATCTCTCTCTCTGTCAAATAAATAAATAATTTTAAAAAGTAAAGTTCAATTGGCCATAGATTAAAATTGGACAGATTAAAATTAAAATTTTTAAATATCAGTTGGTCATGTTTCTGGATTCTCAGCCCTATTCCATTGATTCATATATCTGTCCTTTTCAATACACTGTGTTGAATACTGTAGCTTTATAGTCAGTTTAGAAATCAAGAAGTGCAAGTACTCCAGCTTTGTTCTCTTTTTTCAAGGTTATTTTATTATTATTATTTTTTAGATTTTATTTATTTATTTGACAGAAAGAGAGAGAGCACAAGCAGGAGGAGTGGGGGCCAGAGGGAGAGAGAGAAGCAGGTTTGCCGCTGAGCAGGGAGCTCAATGCAGAGCTATATCCCAAGACCCCGGGGTCATGACCTTAGCAGAAGGCAGACACCTATCCAACTGAGCCACCCAGGTGCCCCAGATTCCTTTTTTTTTTTTTTTTTTTTAAGTAATCTCTCCACCCAACGTGGGGTTCCAATTCAGAACTCTGAGATCAAGAGTCACATGCTCCACAAACTGAGCTAGCAAGGCACCCCTTCAACTTTATTCTTTTTCAGAATTGTTTTTCTATTCTGGGTCCCTTGCATCTCCATATGAATTTTAGGATCAGCTTGATAATTTCTGCAAACAGGTAGTTGGGTTTTCGATAGGCATTACACTGCATCAGCAGACAGGTTTGAGGAGTGCTGTCATCTTAACAATATTGTATTCCAGTCTATGAACATGAGATGTCTTTCCACTTATTTAGGTCTTCTTTAATTTGTGTGCAAGTCTTGTATTTCTTAAGTTAAATTTATTCTAAGCATCCTTTTCCCCAGCTTTAATGAGATATAATTGATGTATTATTCTAAATATCTTTCTAAATATATTTATTTTTGAGACTCTAAGCAGACTCTAAAATATATTTATTTTCTTAATTTCATTCTGGAGAGTTCATTGCTAATATATAGGAATACAATTGATTTTGGAATTTCCCCCCAGCTTTATTGAGACAAAATTAACAAAACTATAAGATATTTAAAGCATACATCACAATGCTTTGATTACTTAAACACTGTGAAAGGATTCTTCCCATCTAGTTCATTAACACATTCATTGCATCACACATGTGTGTGAGAACATTTAAGGTCCACTCTCAGAAAATTTCAATATGTAATACAGTGCTGTCAAATATAGTCACCATATTACACATTAGATTCTCTGATTTATATATATTACTCTTGTATTCTGCACTTTTCCTGGACTTATTATTTATTTCATAATGATTCATAATGATTCCTTAGGATTTTCTATACATAAGATCATTTCATCTGGGACTAGAGATAGTTTTACTTCTTTTCCAGTTCAGATTCCTTTTATTGCACATGCTTGCGTAATTGCTATGGCTACTACCTCCAGTAAAATGTTGAGTACAAGTGGTGAGAGGAGACATCCTTATGTTGTTATCACAAGGGAAAGCTTTCAGTTTTTTACCATTGAGCATATAAGCCAAAGTTTGGTTGGTTGGTTGGTTGGTTTTTTAAGCCATAGGTTTTTCAGAGCAGGCTGTGGATGTTCCCTTTTATTCCTCATTTGGTGAGTGCTTTTTTTCTGTGTATGTTAAGATGATCATGTGGTTTAGTTCTTTGTTTTATTAGCATGGCATTACATTGCTTGATTTTCCTATGTTAAACCTTGCATTCCTGGGATAAATTCCACTTGGCCCTTTTTATATGTTGATGGATTCAATTTGCTAGTATTTTGTTGAGAAAGTAGTCTGTAGTTTTTCTTTCTTGTGATGCCTTTGGCTTTGTAGAATAAGTTAGGTATTCCCTCCCCCTCTCTCCCTCCTCCTCCTCTTCCTTTTTTTTTTTCTCTTTTTGGTGCTTTAGCGTCACTGCATCTTCATCAGGTTGCTCTTTGTAACTGCCTTGCTCAGCGGGGTCCCAGAACTTGGCCTTGTCACATCCCCAAAGGTTACAGTTCACGTGTCAACTATGTTTGCCCTCAAATATGTACTTATATACGTGGAGAGCCTTCTCTGGATGGTTAAAAAGTCAGTTCTCTGAAACACTGTGTGCCAGTTTTCAGGTGGTTGTTGATGAAGCCTGGGGGAGAGATTTTGTTACAAACCTGCCCCAATCTCCTGGGTTGAAATGCACTTTTCTAGGGTGTCTGGATGGCTCAGTGGGTTAAGCCTCTGCCTTCAGCTCAGGTCATGATCTCAGGTCCTGGATAGAGCCCCACAGTCAGATTCTTTGCACAGCAGGGAGCCTGCTTCCCCATCTCTCTCTGCCTCCCTTTCTGCCTACTTGTGATCTCTCTCTGTCGAATAAATAAATAAATAAAATTTTAAAAAGAAATGCATATTTTTTAGACTTTTGTGGAGGCATTTCTGCTCAGTTATGTTTAGACCAAGGGGAGCAAGGTAAGGGAGATGTCATCCCTATAGGAAGTGGGAGCCCATCTGAGGTTCCTCAAGACGACGTCAACAGAATATCAGAAGGGATCAAGGGGGTTGGCCAAGGCAGAGTGTTCCAAGTGGCGCCATCTTGCTGGGAGTCCCCCACCCTGTCACCAGCTCATTGATCCAGAGTGGCTGCAGGTACCCCTAAAATCCATTTTGGTTTTGCTTTACTTGCATGGACTACCATGATTTTGCTGACAAGTTAACACCATGTCACACCAAATTTTTCATTTTCAAAAAGCGAAAAAAGCAGGACAAAGACCCCTCAGCCCCAGGAATAAGAAAGCCTGAGGGGAACTTGCAACTCCATGATGGGACATGGGGACCACCTGTGGTGTGGGAAGTGGCATGGAGTAGTGCTCAGCATATGACCGCTCACTGATACCCACAAGTGGGAAGCTGCTGTTGGGGTCCCCCAAGGTTCTCCAAGCCTGACAGGTGCTTCGAGGCCAGGAGGGGTTGTCACTGGCATCTGCAGGGCCCTGGGAGTGCCCTGAACTGGAAGGCTATAGATTGTTACCTTTTAGGACAAGGCTCAGAGCATCTGGCATGAGTTCTTCCAACACAGAGAACACTCCCCAAAATTTTGCACTCCCTCGCCAATGTATGAGAGTGGCTTACTGCCATCCCATTGTATAGGACGGGTCAGGGATTGCCTGGGGTTACTCAGCCAGACCCATACCTCATCTTACCAGAGGTTTGCCTGACACCCCCCCCCCCCCCCGCCAAACGCCCCAGTGTTGGGGGAAGGGAACTTGAATAGTGACCAGCTGAACTGAGTACCTATGCAGAGGTGAAGACTCAAGGAGGGTTACTGCAGCAGTGGCAAAGGGAAGGGTTCCAGATCCCTCCAGACTGGGTCCATATGCCTGCCTCCCAGGGCCACCCCAGGGGTGATCTGAATTAGCCACTTACCTGGTGGCCTGGGCTTCCCCATCTGTGAACCAGACACTGTAACAGGACTTCCGTAGATTTGGTGACTTAGGGTCTCCATCACGTGAGGTATGGGTAAGGTGGGCTATGTGGGTGCTTAAGCGAACGGCGAGGTGGGTGGGGCCTCGTGCTGGATCTGGCGCAGGAGGGGTGGGGGCGGGCTCTGCGAGCAGACGGCGTCAGCCAGGCAAGGCAGGCACAGCGTGCAGAGCAGCGGCAGCAGTGACAGCAGGTGAGTCTCAGTGACTTCTGCAGGGACGTGCTCGAGCCTGAGAGGAGGCAAAGGCTCGGATTCCCGGGTGGAACTGGCTCCGCAGGCGGTGGCGGTGGCAGCGGGCGGCGGTGGCCTCTTGGGGCGGGGGCAGGGAATGGAGCTTTGGCTTCGGGGTGTTCGGCCAAGAGCGCCCCGCCTCCTGGCCGCTCCGTACGCAGATAACCAAGTCCCTCGCGGTGGCCCGTTGGGGCGGGGGTAGGGAATGGAGCTTTGGCTTGGGGTGCTCGGCCAAGAGCGCTCCGCCTCCTGGCCGCTGGGTATGCAGATAATCAAGTCCCTCGGGGTGGTGGTGGTGGTGGTGGGGTGTGTGTGTGCGTGTGTGTACGCGCGCGGTGGTGAGTGCCACTGTCTGAGCCCAGGAGGCCACCTCCTGTTCCGGGTCCTTGTGGCCCTGCCCAGCTCCTGGGAAGCCTGGGGTTTCCTCCCTGCTCTCTGATACCAGACCAAGGAGCCTTTCCCAACTGCACTTCCTAGAGCTACACCCTTTTCACCCTCAGAATCCCCCCACCCCACTAAAGCACCCAGGTCCAGCAGCACAAGGTTCCCTCACCTGCCCAGAAGCCAACAGGATCTCCATTCTTCCCTGTGTGACCTTCTGTCCACTCCTGACTGATCCCAGCCCCCAGGCAAACTAGCTATGCAGGCTCTCGGGTCCCCAGGGGGATGAACAGAGCAGGCTGAAGTCTGGTTTGTACCTGGTTAGGCAACCTGTCATTCCCCTCTGGCCCTGGTAGGTGCAGGCAGCCGGCCTGGTGCTCCTCTCAGCTGCCCATCATGGTCAGGGGGCTGCCCAGCGCTGCCAGCCTGGCGCGCTTCTGCCAGAAACTGAACCGGCTGAAGCCGCTGGAGGAGTCAACCATGGAGACATCCCTGCGGCGCTGTCTGTCCACGCTGGACCTGACCCTGCTGGGCGTGGGTGGCATGGTGGGCTCGGGCCTCTATGTGCTCACAGGCACTGTGGCAAAGGAGATGGCCGGCCCTGCGGTGCTCTTGTCCTTTGCGGTGGCCGCTGTGGCTTCCCTGCTGTCTGCGCTGTGCTATGCGGAGTTTGGGGCCCGGTTGCCCCGCACAGGCTCTGCCTACCTGTTCACCTACGTGTCCATGGGTGAGCTGTGGGCCTTCCTCATCGGCTGGAATGTGCTCCTGGAGTACCTCATTGGTGGTGCAGCCGTGGCCCGTGCCTGGAGTGGCTACTTGGACTCTATGTTCAACCACCGCATCCACAACTTCACCCAGGCCCACATTGGAACCTGGCAGGTGCCCCTGCTAGCCCACTACCCAGACTTCCTGGCTGCTGGCATCATCCTTTTGGCCTCTACTTTCATCTCCTGCGGAGCCCGAGTTTCCTCCTGGCTCAACCATGCCTTCTCTGTGGTCAGCCTGGTCCTCATCATCTTTATCATCATCCTGGGTTTCATCCTGGCCCGCCCGCACAACTGGAGTGCCGAGGAGGGGGGCTTCGCGCCTTTTGGCTTCTCCGGCATCATGGCCGGCACCGCCACCTGCTTCTACGCCTTCGTGGGCTTTGATGTCATTGCCGCCTCCAGCGAGGAGGCCAGGAACCCGAAGCAAGCCGTGCCGATAGCCATCTCCATCTCGCTCAGCCTGGTCGCCGGCGCCTACATCCTCGTCTCCACTGTGCTCACCCTCATGGTGCCATGGCACAGCCTGAACCCTGACTCCGCCCTAGCGGATGCCTTCTACCGGCGGGGCTATAGCTGGGCTGGCTACATCGTGGCAGCTGGCTCCATCTGCGGTAAGGGGCCTTTCCAGCACAGTGGGAGTGAACGGGGCAGTGGGGCCCCCACCCTAAGCATCCTGGGGAGCACTTCTCCATCGGAGTCTGTTACCAGTTGCATAATAGGTCCAAGAAGGTGCTAACCATTAGACTCTCCAGGCTTGTTGGAAGGGCCTTCCTCACTGTTCCTTCTCCCAATGATACCTAAAATAGCACTTCTGAGCCTGTGCTTCTAGGTCCTTTGCTGGGAAAAGGGCTCAAGGCTCATCAAATTCTCTGATGGGCCTGTCGTATAAACTAGGGTGTCCCATTCCTGGTGGAGGGGGTTGGAGGGATGCAGAGGGTAATAATCCAACACCCCACATACACTCAGGCTCACTTTGAGATCCCAGACAAACTCATGCCCATGTTCCCAAGGGGTTATGCCTGTCCTGGCTCCCAGCGGGGGCCCTGGTGGGCCTGTCCACTATGCTGACCAGTTCACCCACTCTCTGCCACAGCCATGAACACTGTCCTGCTCAGCAGCCTCTTCTCCCTGCCACGCATCGTCTATGCCATGGCTGTCGACGGGCTCTTCTTCCAGGTGTTTGCCCGAGTGCACCCCCGGACGCAGGTGCCCTTGGCAGGCATCATTGTATTTGGGGGCCTCATGAGTTTACTGGCGCTGCTGCTGGACCTCGAGGCATTGGTCCAGTTCCTGTCCATTGGCACGCTGCTGGCCTACTCCTTCGTGGCCACCAGCATTCTGATGCTACGCTTCCAGAAGGCCCCTCCAGCCAGTTCCCCAGGCCCAGCCAGCCCTGGCTCCAGGGTCAAAGAGTACCACTCTTTCTCAGACCACATACAGCTGGTGGGCACTGAGCAGGCCTCAGCCCCTGAGCCTGGGCAGCTGCGGCCAGCCCTGAGGCCCTACCTGGGCTTCCTAGACAGGTTCAGCCGTGGAGCTGCTGTGGCTTGGGCACTCGGCATCCTGGTGGCCTCAGCCATCACCCTGGCCTGTGTCCTGGTCTTCGGGGACTCAGCCCTGCACCTCCCATACTGGGGCTACATCCTGCTGCTCCTGCTCAGCTCTGTCGCATTTCTGCTCAGCCTCCTCGTCCTGGGGGCCCACCAGCAACAGCGTCTCCAAGACACCTTCCAGGTACCTCCCCCAGCCAACGGCCACTGGCTCTCAGCCCAGCTAGCTCTTTTTGCCCCTTCCTCCCCTCTGCTATGCCAGGATGAACCAGGGTTCACAGGGGTTGGGGCGGCCATCCACCCATCCCTCTCTCTTTCTGCATGACAAGGGGGGCTCTTATTTCCCAGATGTCCAGAGATGGAGAAAGGCTCTGTGGACTCCTGAGAAATCAGGCCCTGAGCCAGCAGACCTTCCCTACAGCCCAGCCCAGCCCAGCCCCACTCTTGCCTCCTCAGATCCCCATGGTGCCCTTGACTCCAGCCCTGAGCATCCTCCTCAACGTTAGCCTCATGCTGAAGCTAAGCTACTTGACTTGGCTGCGCTTCTCCATCTGGCTGCTGATCGGTGAGTGGGGGGCCAGGATGGGGGCTGCGGGCGAGCTGCCGGGAGAAGGCAAGTGAGGAGGACAAGCAGGGCTGGGACCTGCCCCTCAGTCTCCCACAACTCCTGCAGGACTCACCGTGTATTTTGGCTATGGCATCTGGCACAGCAAAGAGAACCAGCGGGAGCCACCAGAGCTGATTGCCACACGCTACGTGGTGTTCCCCAGCACCAGCCTAGAGGAGGTGGTACAGCCAGTGCAGCCCTCCAGCCAGGTGCCCGCCCAGGAGCCCAGCCCCACGGAGCAGCCCACCAGTCCGTGAATCAAGCGAGAGGCCTGTCCTTGCTTGCTCTGCCCCTCCATCATGTCCTCAGGATCCCAGAGGGGCAGGGAGTCCCTCGTCTCAGACCCAGCTCGGGTTTGCAGGCCTGTCCATGCTGAGGGGGTCCTCGAGACCTTGGGACCTTATCCCAAGTGCCTAGTTTGGGGGAGTGGGCCATGGCCAGTGCTGGTGGCGTGAATATTTTGTCGAGCGCCTTCCTGTTCATGAGCAAGTCTAGCTATCTGAGCAGGTGGGGTGGATGAGGGTGGCGGGGGGTTGTGGGAGGGGTGGCCCGCAGCCCCAGATAGCCACAATAATAACCTACTGGCCAGCCACATGCCCTGCTGCTGTGTCCACTGTTTCTTTTCTTTTCTTTTTTTAAGATTTTATTTATTTATTTGACAGAGATCACAAGAGAGGCAGGCAGAGAGAGAGGAAGGGAAGCAGGCTCCCTGCTGAGCAGAGAGCCCCATGCGGGGCTCGATCCCAGGAGCCTGAGATCATGACCTAAGCTGAAGGCAGAGGCTTTAACCCACTGAGCCACTCAGGTGCCCTGTGTCCACTGTTTCATTCCTTGTGGCGCTGAGTGCTTTCCTGCCCCCCCCGTCCAAGAACCAGGTTTTTGTTTCCAATTCATAGCAAAGATGCCGAGGTTTGGCAAGAGGGAGGTACCAGCTCTGGGACTACCCTGAATCAGACACACCACCTGGCCTGGGTCCTAGGGGAGGGCTAGTGCCCTCAGCCCAGCTCAGAGGGGAGCTCTATATACCCCTACACACACCAAGAGAGGAAAGGTCCATGAAAAGGGCAAATTCAGGCTCCCCCCACCCCAGGCTCTTCCCATATGTCCCTTGGTTGGGGGAGGCAGATTAGAGAGCAAAGTCTGGGCCCCAGAAAGGTTGTCGAGGAAGGGCAGGGGCGTTCCAGGGTCCTCCTGGGTTCCCAAGGCTCCCAGAAAGCATAGCATGTCCCCGAGGCCTGCCCAGGGCTCCTCTGAGGTGTGTACCTACGTGGCCTGCACAGCTACCTTGGCGGTGTGCACCCACAGGCAGACGGAGGCAACAGCTGCTTCCAGCCTCAGGCCCCGGCCACAGCTGTCTGTCATAGCTGGCACTCCTCCCTCTCTCCCCTGTCCCTCAAGGGCTTTGCGATAAAGGCTCAGGATGGTACACCATGTATGGGATACATGCCTCCAGGGACCTCCAAGCCCAGCTGGTGGCTGTGAGGCCCCAGTCCTTGGGGGGTCCCCAGGCCCACCATGCCCCTTCCCCCAGTGATCTCCCTAAAGCCAAACTAGGTCTATCAGAGTTGCTTCCAAGTCCCCAATCCTGCCTTGAAGGACAACACAGGAAGCTGCTGGCTTTAGCAGGCTTTACTCCTTGACTTTTTCTGCAGCTATGACGGCTTTCTTTTGGCCCCTGAGGACAACCAGGTACATGGGACCCCACTCCAATAACCAGGCCTCAGAACCATGTTTTTTCCCCTTGGCTCTCCTGAACCTGCCTCCCCATGGATACTGCTCTCTGGATTGAGAAGCAGCAGAGACCCCGAGGCTTTGCTGAGGCTCCAGAAGCCAAATGATTCCAGATGCTAGCCCAGCCTGAGCCCGAGCCCCAGCCCTCCCCAGCTGGTCTTCGTTGTTCTGCCACCAAGCAACCAGCACACCTGGAGCCCCTCGTACTCCCAAATTCCTGCCTCTGCCCTGGGAACACAGGGAGTTTGGCTCCTGCAGCCCTCCCTTCCTGACTGTGGGACAGGGGACTCTGGGACAGGGGACATTCTCCAGCAGGAGAGACTCAGACCCCAGAAAGATACCAAGGCAGACTGCTGGGGGCTTTTGTGTCCTTTGTTAGGGACATTCCTTCTAGCCACTGGGTTCTGCCTGGGGTTATGATCAAGGTCTCCTGCATGCAGTTGCCTCAGGCTGGGACAAGCAGATGCCCAGATAGGTTCTTAGATATGACCTTGGGCAGCAATAAATTCCAGAGTACAGCTTTCCTACCCCCATGGCTCCAGGGTGTGGGTTCTAGGAGTTGGACTGGGGGGTGGGTGGGTAATAAGGAAGCTTATAGAAGATTCCAAAGGACCCAATGACCACCATCTCAGATCCTCTACCCTCTCCTCCCTATCCCAAACCCCAAAGCCCAAGGGCTACCACCAGAGATGGGCTGATGCTCACAAACTGGGGAGGTGTGAGACCAAAGGGTGTCTTGCCCTTGCCTGGAGTTCTCAAGGGGTTGGATTATTTGCTGACCCACTCTTTATTCTATGGTCAAGGCCCAGAGTTGGGTAGGAATCTGTCCCAGGAGACCAAACACCAGAGCAGTGGAGATAACTCCTCTTGCCAGGCTTCCTTCTACCTTGCTTCAGAGCTGGGTTACACAGATCCCAGTGCAGGGTAGCTGAGATGGGGGAACTCTACCTACAATAAGGGTGGGTTGCTGGCAGAGGGAGGAGGGCTGGAGTCGGCCACAGCCAGTGGGAGGGCCAGTGCTGACAGCTGGTAAGCAGGGAACTGGGAACACTGACAGAGACTGGGAGAGAATTCTCTAGACCTAGACAGAGCAGGATACCCACTGGCCCACTGCCCTGCCACGTGGGTGCCCCAGGGCCTCCCCTTCCCTGCAGCACCTGTTCTGCTGCGAGTCTATATACAAAACTGGCTTCTGTGCCCCCTGACCCAGGCAGCTCCCTGCTGAAGCTGGAGTCAGGGAATGGTCAGTCTGTCTGGGAGTGGAAGGGTGGAATTCTCCCCAACCCCCACCCTGCTCCTGCTGGGACTATATCCATCAGGTCCCCAACATGGGGCCCCTACCCTGCAAAGAGCAGCAAACAGCCACAGAAATGGGCCAGGGGGGTGGGGAGCCTGGGCATGGCCACTCTGGTATTGGTGTCTGGTTCCCAGACTGGGTCCCCTCTAAGACAGCTGGGCAGCCACGTGCGGAGGTGTAGAAGCTGGCTCTGTCTGCTCAGGGCTGCGTCTGACCTTCGGGGCCTTTGCCTGCAGATGAGAACATTAGAATAGGGCTCTGGTCAATACTGTGCAAAGCAATATAGAGCCCCGGCTCCGGACAGGCTCACAGCTCACCTCCTCATACTTGGTACTCCAGTAGAAATGGGCTTCTCCATCCACGTACAGCAGCAGCAGGTCACAGAAGAAGGTGATCTGGGAGAGGCAGGCCAGACCTGTGTCTTGGCCCTCAGCCTGCCCTTTGGCTGCCTCCCCAGCCCTCACCCCAGAAACAACATCATGCACAGTGGAGGTTGGGGTGCTCGGTGTGCACCCGGCAGGCCTGGGCTCACAGTCACTGTAGCCAGAGGGAGCCCACATTGGCCAGACTCACCACGCCCAGCCAAGCTGCTCCAGTGCCCAGAGTGATTGTCGTGGGGATGAGCCCGAACTTCCCTGCCTGAGACAGACTTGGACTGAGACTCTGGGGCTATGACTATCTCCCCCACCCCCCCACACCCCATTGCCTTCACCCAACACCTCCCACCTGCCCGGTGACGAGGATGTCAAAGCGGATCCCATAGAGCTTGAGCAGACTCCGGGCCTCCCCACCTGAGGCCTTCCACCAGTGGGTGGCTGTCCTGCGGGCAGGAAAGAAAGTCGGTGGTTTGCTCTGCTGCCGCTCCTGGGCTGGCCGGGCCCTCCCGGGCCTCCTTCTTACTCATCCATTGACTCTATAAAGGGGCTGTCTCAGCCCTGTGTCATGGCTGGGAGCACAGGGGAAAGACAAATTGGGACCTACCCGCCTCTTGGAAGCTCCTTGCCTGCTGAGGGGGCAGAGGGGACCAAAGGGTCCCTACATAGGCACTGGTAGTGGGGGTGAGGGCAGGTAGGGAGGCAAGCCCTGGGCTGTGTGAGTCTAAAGCGTGGAAGGGGTGTCAAGGAGCATCATCTCCAGGCCCAGTGGCTATTGGGTGCAGATCTGTGACAATGACCAGGTGACAGGAAGTGGCAGGAGGATTCTGGCGGGATGGGGGAGGTCTGTTTAGGAGACTCAAAGACATAACAATAAATGCAACGCAAGGTTCCTGAGTCCACCCGGGATTGGAAAAATAAAGATAAAGGACCGTTACTGGCACAGTTAGGAAAATTTAAATATTAGATTTATTCTGCCAATGTTAAATTTCTTGAGTGTGACAATGGGACAGCAGTCACATAGGGAAGGTCCTCATTCTCAGGACAGTGTCAAGAGGAAGAGTGTCAGATGTCTGCCACTCACTTTCAAATAGTTCCCTTTGAAATCTATCTAAATATATCCAGCTCACTCTAGAGAAGGAGACAGAAAGCAAATGTGGCAAGATGTTAAAAAATAAAACCCAACCCCCTCCCCAAAAAAAAACCTCTAGAGGACCCAGATGAAGGGTGGATAGGTATGGGTGTTCACAGTACTAGTCTTTGTACTTTTCTATAGATTTTTGAGAACTTTTAGATAAGACCTAAGGCAAAAGTAAAAAAGAAACCCCCCTGTGTGCTGAGGAGGGAGATGCTAGATAAAGGTGGGATGGCGTGGGGGAGGGGCTGGGGGTGAAGAGTCACAGAGGGGGGGACTAGATCAGGAGAAAGGCTGGACCAGAGCCTGTGCTCTGGGGACCTGGGGCTGAGAACTCCCCTCCTGCCCCTGGGGCCCTCCTTGAACACACAGCAGGGTGCCCGGAGGGGTGGGCCGCTGTGTGATGGGTCCTGGCTGCCACAGTGGGACAGATGAGGGGGTACCTGGCCTAGGAGCAGGAGGGCAGTGGGGGCTGCACCTGAAGTTGTAGCTCCTCTCCTGAAGCTGGAAGGAGTAGTGGGGCCGGCAGTCAGAACCCCCAGCATCCAGGTCACAATTCCAGTGGATTCGGACACCCACGGCACCTCCCTGCACAGGGCACATCACTGCTTCACCAGCACAGAGGCTCCGGACCCTCTCCCCGAGCCCTTCTGGAGCCCTGCCCCTTATGGACCCACCAGCAATGCCAGGTCCTCAAAGACCCCTCCAGCCGCAGCCACGAGGTCCCCAATGCGGAACACAGGGCAGTAGGGGCTGTAGCGTGAGTCATAGCGGCAACGCTTGAAGTAAGTGTCATCCCAGGTGACCAAGGCATTGGACCTGGGAAGGGGAATGGGGGGAGATTCAGGTTAGGTAGGACACTAGCAGGCTCTGGGGCCAGCAAGATCCACCCACGCTTACTTGGAGAAGTTGAACTTGCTGAAGGTGACTGTGTTCTTGATGAATAGGGTAAAGTTCTCAGCCTGGACCAGTAGGGGCTTCCTGTGGGTGGAGGGGAAGTTCATGCAGGGCAGACTCTGCAGTTCTGGGGCCCTGCCCTGGAGGTGGGGGGGTGGGAATAGGACACTTACACAGGCACAGTGCTGCTCTCCACGGGGCACCAGCCCTGGATCTCACAGGTCCTGTGGGTCCCGTTGAATTCCACACATTGGCCCGTTTTTATGCCTTGAAAACACAAGACAAACTCCAGGCCCTCAAATTTCCACAGGGTCAGGGGACTGGGGTTGGGGTATGGGCAGGGGCAGGGGGCCATTGACAGAAAAGAGAGATGCAGAGACACCACCAGGCCTGCCCTCAAGAGCCACCCAGGGTCCCAGCCCAGCCCCTGGAGCCCCCACCCAGGGGAGGCACTGGAAGACAGGGCCCACGTTACCATGGCTGTGAATCCCCGTCTCCCCTTCAGGACAGTCCTCATCAGCCAAACAATTAGCCAGCGGGACGGAGGGGTGCTGAGATGGGGAAAGCAGAGTTGCCAAGGGCCCGGGGTGTGTCTCCCCTCTGTGACCCAGACTTGCAGGCTGTGGGGACACAGCCCTCTCCACCTTAGCTCCATAGAGATGCCTGAGTTGGGGGGGGGCACATAGGAAAGCTGGGGGGGATACAAATAAAAAGAGCAGCCCCCCACCCAGCCAGGTGGAGATGCAGGTGCTATATTCCAAGGCGGAGCAAGTCTCCTTCCTTCCTCATGGTTCTCTCCTAGCCAGAGACCCAGACCCTCTGGTCCAACTCAGATGACAGAACAAGGAAGGTGAAGGGACTCCGGGAAGGGCAAGTTCATGCCAGGGTGGAGGCACTGGGTGTGGGGAACAAAGGGCAGGACCCTGGTTGGCAGGGTCTGGGTAGGGAAGTAGGTAGGACCACACACACTTGCTGAACGACCACAGACTAGTCCCTTCCCTGCTTGTTCTTCTGTAAAGCAGGGACATTAGTGCCTGTACACTCACCATATTTTAGGGATCAGTCAGAAGGGGGATGTGGCAAGCTTTCTGGGGGCCCTAGAGCCCTGGAGAGGAAGGCACACTCTCACAGACACAATTCCACGCCAGGCCAGCAATAAACACCACCTTTGGGGTCACAGGGCTCAGGTAGCCAGAGGAACGTGGTGCCGGCAAGAAAGGCTCAGGGACTCCAAGCCAAATGAGACAGTGGGACCATGGGGAGTTGGGACTGTGATAAGCGGGCAGAGAACAGAGTAGGGCTCCCTGTGTCCTGAGTCCAGCCCTCTTCTCCACTCCAGCTGGACCACCAGCTCCTCCAGTTAGACCCCATGATGACCACCACAGGGCCTGGGCTCTGCCTCATCTGCCTCCCTTCATTCAGCAGAGACCATCTCTGCCTCCTCCATGCTGCTATGATCAAGTTCAGCTCCTCAGCAGAGTTCACAGGGCCCCTGAGACGTTGGGCTACCCCTTTGCCCCCTTAATCCAGATCTAGGCTCCAACCCCACTCCACAGCAGGGGACCCCAGAGGTGCCTCCTCTCATACAGCTCCCTCTGCTCAGACTTGCTCAAGAGCCCACTTGAATCTCCAGTCCTGCAGGAAATGCCTCCTGAGGCCCTGGGCTGGCAGACACACCTTCCTGGGTCTCCAGCCACAACCTCTGCCTGCATCACAGGAACTGCCTCCTTGGCTGGGCTCCCTGTGTAGGAACTGCTCCATGTACAAGGGGTGGAGTTTTGCATCCCCAGCATTGGGCCTGCCCTCCCAGGACCCCCAAGAGGAGCTGGCAGGAACGCTGGACCATCTCAGGAAGCCGTGTTGTCAAATCTGATGAATTTCTTCCCAGCCCCATAAGTTTCATGGGAAGCTGCAAAGCTGGGACACAAAGCAAAGAGGAATCACACGGATTCCAGAGGGCACAGAAGGATGGCTTCAGCAAAATTTCAGGACAGCCTACACACTGAATATTAATTAGATGTCTTCTGAACATTTAGAAAAGGAAGGATATCCTGGGCATTTGCACATCCTTTGTGCACACACTTTACCTCCTTTGCGGACAGGGCCCACCTGGGACGTGTGATGCCCCCAGCATCTGTGGCGCCACCAACAACCAGGACACAGGGAACAGGTGACCCCACAGTCACTCTCCAGCCCCATAAGTAATTAAATGTTAATTGTGATTTTTTAAAAGGGTCACCGTGGAGTTGGGCTTCCAGGGCTATGTCCTGGGTGCCAACCACTCGAAAAAAATCCATAGCTAGAAACCAGACACTAAAAAAATGGGTAAGAAGGTAAATTTTGTGTTCCATGCATTTTATCCCAATAAAAAAATTTTGGGGAAAAAAACCCACTGCTGGAGAGAAGAGCAAGTGTGCTCTGTGACAGGCACTGGAACTGTGGGACATCCTTAGGCAAGGAGAGAAGGTGAGATTTCAGGTGGAAAACCTGTGGTTTCGGATGAGAAACAGACAAGAATAGGGAGTGAGAGACTCTGGTGTGACCAGAACTGTAGTGAAAAATAGCTAGAGGCTATAAGTGACCCTGACCTCAGCATTACCAGGAGTGTGCTGTGTTTGCCCACAGAAATGGAAGCTGACTTGGGACACATTAATAGAGACTGTGTATGGAAAAGAGGAGGGAATCGGGTGATTAGCAGCAGTCGATGAAGCAGCAGGCTCTTGATTTTGGCTCAATTCATGATCTCAGGGTCCTAGAACTGAGCCCCAAGTGGGACTCCTTGCTCAGTCCGGAGTCTGCTTCAGGATTCTTTCTCTCCCTCTGCATCAGCGTGCCCCAACCCCAACTCACACATTTCCATGCTCTCTCTCTAAATGTAAATAAACAAATCTTACCCCACCCTGCAAAAAAAAAAAAAAAAAAGGAAAGAGAAGGTGATCTTCTTCTTCTAAGCTTGCCTCTTGCTATTAGAGCGCACCTGAGCCTTGTACCCAGTTCTGGGTGTTATACTGACAAGTTGGTGAGTGCCCAGTGGTGGGACCAGGTTGGGAAAGGCCTGGACATCTCACAGAATGCTATGGTGGAAGGCTCCAGAAGACAGCTCAGTGGTCCAGAGACTGGACAGCCTTGAGCATCCTTGAGCATGTGAGTCTACCTTGCTAAGACCCTGTCTTCTCATCTTAAATGGGACTGCAGTGATTCCTACCAGGCAGGGTATTTGTGAAGATTAAGTGGAATGATTCAGAAAAAGGTGTTAGCTCAGTGCCTGAGAGATGGTAGCATGTACTGAACCCTCAGTTATGTGGGAAGAAGGAGGGACATGGCTGGTGACCCAGGGCTGGCAGAGGAACTAGGGAACTGCTGGGAAGCTCCTGGGCAGCCTTACCTCTGGGCATCTGTCCTGAACTTGTTCTGGCGTCACAAGAAAATTGGTCACCAAGAAGAACACGTTCTCTCCCTAGAAAGCAAGCGTCAGGGTTGGCCCCTGCTTCCCTCCCCCAAAAGGAGAGACCAGAATTGGCACCTCAGCTTGGGGAAAAGTGTCCTGGCCCGAACACATCATCAACTCTGCCCCAGGAAAGTGTCTCCAGGGAGGCCAGTTGAAGCAGTGATAAGAGGCTGGGGGGGGGGGGGTTCTGGCCATTTTGAGAGCCCAGCGCTGCCACTTTGAGACGAGTGTATTTTTCATGTTCATACTCATTCTCTCACCCAGAATTGTCCAAGATCTTTCTGCTTCTAGGCACTGAAGATCCAGAGCTGAGCTGGGCAAGGGACCTGCCCACGTTAGGGGTAGGTTGCCCCCTTCAATTGCACACGTGGTCAAGGACCAGGGGAGCAGGTGATGAGCTCCACCTGGGCAAAGGGTGGCTAACGACAGGTGGCTGACACCCAAGTGCTATGTGTGTGTGCTATGTGTGACCCAGGAAGGAAAGCAGGTAGTGGGTATGACAGTGGTCATGATCTGGACTTAGTGGCCACCACCATGGAAAGAGTGGAAACAAGGGCTGGCAGGCTCTGACTGATATCGTAGGAAAGCTCAGGCTGGCTAATGGGTGGCGTGCACTGGGGGACCCACTAGAAGATCATGGCCTCATCCAGGTATGACCCAGGCAGCAGTGAACACCGCTAGGAGAAAGAATGCACAGAAGGGAAACACAGGTCCAGCTCTGGGCCTCACTGGATGTAAAGAAGCCACACCAGCAAAGGGAGATGATTGCTCTTTGGACATGGTGGGTGTTCACCCAGGAGACAGCTGCACTCATGGGAGGTGGTCCCTGGGGCTACAATTTTGGCATTGGCAGGATAAAGGTAGAAACCGAGGCTCTGGACAATCTGGGTCGGAGAAGGAGCTGGAAATGCTACGTGAAAGGGACAGGAGGGGCACCTGACAGGAGTGCCCCAGGTCAGGGAGGGG
Organism: Mustela putorius furo; assembly: GCF_011764305.1. NCBI lineage: Eukaryota > Metazoa > Chordata > Mammalia > Carnivora > Mustelidae > Mustela > Mustela putorius. The sequence goes on along the minus strand of NW_025422010.1, from coordinate 3,548,659 downwards.
AGCATTCAGGAAGCTCCAGACCCTGAGCCCCTGCCCACTAGGGGCTTCTCCTGCCCCACCCTCAAGCTCCAGCCTTGAGTTCCTAAATATTCCAGTCTTCCAGGGGCAGCCTTTGTAAAGGCAAGTTTCTCCGGCCTGGCTTCCTGGTCTATTTCCTGGTCCACCCGGAAACCTCTTACACACCCTGGAAAGCCCCACCCAGGTACCACTCCTCTGTAAGGCCCTTCCACAGCCTGGCCGTATGAGGTGCCGACACCCCGCTCAGGCATCACACGTCCCTCATGCACACACTCACTGCAAGGGTGGGGTCAGAAGTGTCACTGCCTGGCAGCAGGACCAAGGCACCTACCTGTGGTGGCTTCACAAAGTCCGCCACGTCCCACAGCCGGTTACCCAGCTCCTTGATCTGGGTCACTGAAACCCCTTTGAGTTTGGTGATGATGGAAATCTGCGGGTCCAGATCTCGCTCCTGGTATCCTTTTTTGGCGAGGAGAGCCCACCTTAGGAAGAAGTGACAGGCAGTGTGGCCCTTCCCTGTTACAGGGGGAGCAGTGGCCACTTGGGCCACACCCTTTCGGCCTTTCTCTTCACATACCCTCGGGGCCTCCAGTCCAGCACTTAGGGCCCCTGCCTCCCCTCCAGCCTCATTCCCACCCAAACACCCTGCACAGGCAAGAAGCTCCAACCATGATTGGAGAGCCAGTGCCTTTCACGGGTGTCCCCTATCAGGCCCTCATGGGCTTAGAGATGCCCACTACCCGCTCCTTCACCAACCAACTCCCTCCCCCTGTCCTGGCTAGGCCCAACTCCTCCTTAAAGACTTCCTTGACCCAGCTAAAATTGGTGTCCCTATAGGGACCTTAGTGCTACAACTCTCCCAAGCATCAAGGACTATCTCCTGCCCCACCAGGGGCCTCCTGGGTATAGATGGAGACCCAGAGATCAATATGGGCCTGGAAACAAGGCCCAGGAAAGGAAGCAGGTGGGCACACAGGAGGACACAAGCACACAGCTTGCCCTTGTATCCCCTGGTCTCTAGACAGAAAAAGATCCTCCGGTCCTAACCTGCTCCCCTCTGCTACCACCAGCTCAGCCCCCGAAGAGTCAAACGGTCAACCCTCGGCCCAGCAGGCCCAGTCATTATCCCCCCAGTCAAGAGTGGCCCAGGAGCCTTTCTCTTACCCCACCACGTAGGCCATGACCCCAAGCTGCAGCAGCCTCTGCAGGGCGCCCACCCGCCAATTCCTGGTTATCACATACTTCTCCGTTTTGTAATCCAGAAGCCCCCAGCCCGCCGTGGCCCCTGGGAAGCCCATGCTTCCAGCTCCTGCCGGCTGCTGGAGCACATGAGTCAGCACAACAGCTGCAGCCACTGCTGAAGGAGGTACAGGCAGCAGCCTACCCGGACCAGGCCAGCAAGCTATTAAAGGGACACTTCCACTGGGGACAAGATCCAGCCTCCACCCCCCAGCCCTGGGTTCAGTCCCAAGCCCTAGCTGCCCAGGACCTCCCACTCCCTCCCTTTGAGGGGGCCCAGAGCCCCACAGAAAGGAGAAGCCCCGCCCAGCAACCCTACCCTCTGGCCTCACTTCTTTGGGGGAGGGGAGGAGGAGATGACAAGTGTCAAATGTACTGTGAGAGGGCAGCACGGGGGCTGCAGGAACCCAGAGGACGACTCAAGGAAAGCTTCAGGAAGAAGTGACCTCTGATCTGACACTTGGAGATTCTGAAGTTCAACAAGCAAAGTTGGAGAGCAATGTCCTAGTGGAGGAAGCAGCATAGGCGACGCTAGAGCAGGAGAGAGAACTGGCAGCCAGAATGAGAGCGTGACTCTGGCTCCAGAGAGGAGGGTGACCGAGGCTCTCTTGTGCAGCGCGCCCGCGGACCGTAGGGACAAAAAGCAGAGGTTTTGGGGTCAGCCGTATTCCTCAGTCTGCGGAAAGTGTGAGGGCGATGCTGGAACCCCGGCGCATGCTCTCATCTGCCCCACCTGAGTAGGCTAAAGGTCGGCCCACTCCAGCGGCGGTTTCTGTAGCAACCAACAACATCGGGTTGCCCGGGCGACGGCTCCCGGGGAAGCTCGTCTCTATTGGCTGCAGCGGGCGCCTGTTCGCTGTGCGCCACATTCGGTTGGTCAACTCAGCCGGAGGGCCCGCCCATATCCCCGGGCTGCGCTCTAGGTGCTGTGCCGCACAGTTCCGGCCTCAGTGCCCGGGAGTGAGAGATCGGCGTAACCATGAGGGCTCAGTGCCAGAGGTCGGGGGTGAAGGAAGAGCAGGAGGAAGAGGTGGCAGCGGCCTCTGGGCGTCTTGCTGGGCCCCCAGAGGCCGAGGAGGGTTCGGTCGTTGATTCAGACTCCGACCAGGAGATGGAAGGTGCTCTCGGGCGGGGATGAGCGCAGGCCTGTCTCCTCACCTAGGGAGCTTCTATAGCCGGGGTGGAGGGGGCAGGCTGGGGCCCAGTGAGGAAGAGATCCCTGTCCCGCAGGGAGCGCACCCCTCTGTGGGACACCTGTGGAACTGCCGGCAGCACCTCCAGCTAGCCCCGTGCCCTACTCACAATGCTCCTGGCGGTGTCAGGAGTTCCACCTTTAGAAAACGCCTCCCAAGTGAGTGATGTTAAACCCGCCAAACAGTGTAAGAAGGGGTGTCCCACCCCGGAATAGGATCAGGGCGTTTTCCCAACCCACAGGAACAACTAAGCTAATAAATGTATAGAACTTAGAATTGTTTCAATTTCTTCCCCCATAAAATATTCACAAAACATATATGTTTTGTAATCCAGTGGAAAAGACAGCATGTACTTTGAAAGGTTCTAATTCTGGCTCTGCCAGGATTAACTACTAGCTGTGTGACTTTAGGGAAAGGACTTGCTTTGTCTGACTTTCAGTTCCCTATTAGCACGGGAAGAAATACTTCTAGGGGGGAACACAGGCTGCATGGTAACACAGGGCAGAGAGTAGGCAGCTGTGTCTGGGGAGGGATCCATCCTGGGGAGGGACCCACATTTATCATCTCCCTATCTTCTTTCAGGCATCCGTGGGCCTGGAGAACTGACCAAAGACACCCTCTACCTGAGATCTTGCCAGGCCCATAGTGTTGTGCCGGCCTCCTGCTTCTTGCGTCAGGGTCGCACCCCAGAGCTGAACCTGCGGCACCGTGGCCTGGGGCCCCAGGTAACCCTGGAGAGACCCTGGAGCCAGGCTTGAAGTGACAGGACCCGTGAGACACCAGCCATGGGAGTGGCCCCTTCCTGAGCCCATACCACACACTCCCCAGCCTTTCTGTGTGTCAGACATGTACCATCCCTACATCAGGGTGAGAGGTGGTATCAGGGCTATGACAGAATTCAGTGTGATGGTTGGGGGGTCTGCAAGGGGGCCCCTAACCGGCTGAGGGGGGGGCAGCCAGGGTAGGTTCCAAGAGGTGAGATCTGGATGAAGTCTAGAAGGATAAGAAGGTGTCCCTGTCCCTTGGGCATGTGGGAAGGAGAGGGCCATCCAAGCACTGGGTGGACTGAGCCCTGGAAATGAGCCAGGGTAGTGGCCAGCTGTGTCTGGGGCCTTCACCCCTGGGAAGGACCAGGTCCCTCAGGCTCCTCTTTATCCCAGGGTGCCCGGGCTCTGGCTTCAGCATTGACCTCAAATCCCTATGTCAAGCGGCTGGACCTTCGAGACAATGGGCTCTGTGGGGCCGGCGTGGAGGCCCTGGCAGGTGCCCTGAGCAAAACCAGCATTATCTCTGGTAGGTGCTGAGCCTGGGGCAGATGGGCAGATTTGAGTCCTCCCTTTCCTGGGGGTGTGGGCTCCCCCATAGCCAGGTCTTCTCACCCATGGCCTGGTGCTGCTGGGGCAGGGGTGGGTCGGGGTGGTGTTAGTCTCTCTGTGGTGCCCCCAATGCTGGATAGTATTCCCCTCCTGACCCAGCCTGACCCCCACCCCCTCCTCTTCTGGCCAACAACCCCCTGCTTATGATGGCCTCCTATTGCCTAAATGCTGGGTGAGAGGGTCCTCTAACAGAGACACAGGCGATGGACAATGTGAGAGAGTGGAGGGCTGGGTGGAAAGAAGTGGGGCTGGATGAAAATGCCACCTCTACCACTGATGAGCTAGGAGGCCCCAGGCAACCTGCTCCTCCTCGCTGAGCCTTAGTTTTCAATCTGTGAAATGGCCCCAACAATAGCACTTAACCCCTGGGGTTGTGCTGAGTATGAAATGAAACTGCATATGAAGGGCTCAGCAAGGAGCCCGGCTCACGTACATGCTCTATGCACTGGTCACCTGGGCTGTCATTGCCAGTTCACAGAAATGCATCGGTGAAGACTTCTGTGGGTGTGGTACATTGCTGTCAGGCAGGAATCATCCATGGGTGGTTACCTCGACATCATGGGTATCCTATACAGACCACGAAGTAGGCGGTTTGAACCCTGAGGCAAAGAAGCTTGTGGATACATGGAGGGGTTGTGGGCATCAGAGAAGCTGCCTGGGGCTTGAGGGGATGGATCTAGCTGATGTGAGGCACAGTCCCTGTGCAACCCCAAGATCATCTGGCTGTCTCGCCTCCCCCTATTTCGGGGATAGAGGAAGGGGGAAGAGGGCAGTACCTGGCTTTGGATCCCACTGATGGAGGACTGCTGCCAACCCCTAGATGTGGACCTGTCGGAGAACCAGATGGGAGTGGTGGGAGCCCAGGCGATCTGTGCTGCCCTCACAGTGAACCCAACCATGCAGAAGGTACAACTGGCAGGGAACGGCCTGGAGGAGCACGCAGCCCGGTACCTTGCTGAACTCCTGCTGGCTCACACAGGACTGAAATCCCTGGACCTGAGCTATAACCAGCTGAATGACCATGCAGGTAACATCCAGTCAGAGCCACCATGGGGCACCCGAGCCCATCTTCCTGGGGCAGGGGTGGGTGGAGGTTGACAGGGCCTCTCTGAACATTCATGCTCTGGCTCCTGTTTCCCATGTCCCACTTTGGCCTGCCCCTCTCCCGCTCCTTCCACACAGAACTCTTCATCCATCCCACAGATTGCCATGGACTGCTGGATGCTGATTTAGCCCCTAGTGACCTGGTTATGAACAAGACAGAGTCCCTGGCCTCAAGGAATGCCTATTAATGAGATAATTCTCCATAATTATTGGTGCAACAAAATAAACAGGGCATGAATGAATTGCCCTGATGAATTGAGATGAATGGGGACCCCTTACCTTAGGTGGCTGGGGAGGGCCCTGTGAGATGACATTTCAGCTGAAATGTGCAGGGTAGGAAAAAATCAGCCATGGCAAGACCAGGGAGAGAGCATTTCAAGCAGAGGAAGAGTGAACATGAAGGCTTATTTCCCAGACTGATAGATATCGGTGTGGCTGGGCTAGTGAGCCAGGAGAGAGGGGCTGTGCTGTGAGGTGAAGGGGCTGGTGGGCTCTGGGTGAAGAGGTGGAGGGCTGCAGGCCTACAAATCTTGGCAAAAGGCATGAAGATCTTATTGCAGGTGCTGTGGAAGACATTGATTGGATTCCTTGATCTCACCACTTTTATGCCCAGGGCCTTTGCAGAGGCTATCTGCTTTGCCAGGAGCATGTACCTGTCTGTCTTCAACCACTCCAATCAATTATAGGAATCAGTTGGGACCAGAGGTTAGGAACACGGATTCCTCCTGGGCCCTAAACCTGCTGAACCAGAATCTTGGCGGGGCAGAGCCCATGCATCTACATTTTAATAGGTGCCTTAGGAGATTTGTCTGATCAAGAAAATTTGGGAAACACTGTTCTGTCTCAAGCAGCTTAGAGTAGAGGTGGTACCAACCTTGGCCTTTGAGGATTAGCCTTAGAATTTAACTGCCAGATAGCTTGTTTACCTTTTAAGAAAATTACTATGAGAAGTCTGTGAAATTAAAAAAGAAGTTGAAGGGATGGCTCATTCAGTTAAGCACCTGGCTTCAGCTCAGGTCATGATCCCAGGGTCCTGGGATCGAGCCCCTCGTTGGATTCCCTGCTTAGTGGGGAGTCTGCTTCTCCCTCTCCCTCACTAATTCTCTCTCTCTCTCAAATAAATAAATAAAATCATTTCAGACTTCCAACAAACTAAGTATAGGTGTCTCCCTGGGCCATCACAGTGAAAAGGCGAGCACTGGAGAGGCAGCCAGGAAGGACAAGGCAGGAAGCTAAGGCCCTGTGAAGGCTACACAATGAGGTAGGGTGGTCTTCAGCTCAGAAAAGAAAAACTCAGCAGGAACATTTTGTTTCCTCAAGTGGGGATTTGTGGGTGGGGCTGACTCCCTTGAAGGGTGAAGAGCTTGGGTGTCCATCTCCCCATCTGACCCAAGGCAAAGGTAGCACCTACCTCATGGTTGGCTACAGACGTCATGGTCATGAAGTCTAAGCATGGAAATTTCAAGAGGCCAATTCATGTATGTAGAGGAAACTTTTCATCTTCTAGTTGTTCAGCAAAGAAGGGGTTTACCTACAAAGTGGGAACCACCTCCCTCTCCTCCCAGTACTAGAAGTATCTGAGGAAGGGGGAAAGTACGTACCTGTAACTGAGAATCTGTGGGTATCAGACCAAGTGCTGGGTTGGGAATCCAGAGTCCTGTTCTCAGGGAGGCTGCCCAGAGAGTCCCAGCTGGCTGCCTTGCAGGGAGCTCTCCAAGGTCCTAAAGCATCTTTCCGCAGTGGGTTCTGGCCAAGCAGGCTATCTTTTCTTCCTTCCTTCCTTCCTTCCTTCCTCCCTCTCTCCCTCCCTTCCTTTCTTCCTACCTTCCTTCCCTTTCTTCCTTCCTTTCCTTTCTTTTCTTCTTTTCTTACCCTAAGAATTTATTTTTAAACGATCTCTGCACCCAAGTTCAATCCCGAGATCAAGAGTTGCATGCTCTACTGACTGACCCAGGCAGGCACCCCTGAGCAAGGTAGTTCTGCTCAGTTAGAGCATATGTTTTTCCTCTGTCCTTCTTCAAACCAGCCTTATTAAACCACATGAGGAGCTGAGGCCATGGAGAGTGTTCCAGTTCATATTCTTTTTTTTTTTAAGATTTTATTTATTTATTTGACAGACAGAAATCACAAATAGGCAGAGAGGCAGGCAGAGAGAGAGAGAGGAGGAAGCAGGCTTCCCACTGAGCAGAGAGCCCGATGTGGGGCTTGATCCCAGGACCTCGGAATCATGACCTGAGCTGAAGGCAGAGGCTTTAACCCACTGAGCCACCGAGGTGCCCCCCAGTTCATATTCTTGAGAGACTTCTGGGCTGTTGGGAGAGACTGACCAGGCAAAGAGAGGTCATTAGACCAAGGCCTGGAAGAATGGAAGCACATTGGACATGGGGCTCAAGGCAGCACAACCCAGCTGGGCAGGCAAGGCTTCCTGATGCTGTGAGCCCCAGTTAGAAGGATGAGGAGCTGTTATCCAGGTGAAGAGGGGGTCAGGAGTCTACCCAGGGGGACAGCCCAGAGTCATATTGGTGCTGGTGCTTTTGAGCACTGGGAGCAGGTCAGACTGGCTGAATCCTGACAGAGTAGAGAACATGGTGGGTGGTGGGACTTCTGTCCATTTTTATATGCTAAAAATCTCTCAAGGTCTCTTACCCTGCACTGCTACTTCCTTTTCTCTCCCACAAGTGCCTTCTCTCCACACAGCTGTACCAGCCTCCTCACCTCTCTGCCCCCGCCCACCTCAGTCCATACCCTACACCTGCCACTAAGGAGCCCAGCTTTGTCATTTCTTAAAGCCTCACCACTAACTGGTTGGTGCCCCCAAAGACTTGGCCCAGCATTGAAGCCTCTCAGCCTCTCTCTAGTGCCCATCACTCTTACCTCATTTCAGTGGCTTCCCGCTGGCCTGCCAGGCCTGTGGGCATTTCCACAAGTGCTTCGCGCTCCTCATGCCTCCACACATTTGCAGTTTCCTGTGTGTGTTCTCTGCTGTTGTGTGCCTACACAGGTGGTGAGACCCTCAATCTTAAAGGTTATCTCTCTGTCCTCACTGTCCTGACATCACCACCTAAGGCTGGGTTTGTCCCTACCCTGTTCCAACACATCCCTGTTTGTAGTCTATGATACCTCATATTCCATTAATTTGTATTTATAGTTGGACATGGATTTGAACTTCATGGGTCCACTTATATGCAAGTTTTTTATAAATACAGTATTATATATGTATTTTCTCTGTTGATTTTCTTTTTAAAGATTTATTTATTTATTTTAGAGAGAGAGATAGAGAAATTGGGAGCATACAGTGGGAAGGGAGAGAGAGAATCTCAAGCAGGCTCCGCACCCAGTGTGGAGCCCGGCATGGGGTTTGATCTCACGACCCTGTGGTCATGACCTGAGCTGAAATCAATGGTCAGACACTCAACCAACTGAGCCACCTAGGTGCCCCCCTATGATTTTCTCAGTAATATATTTTTTTATTTGACAGAGAGAGAGATCACAAGTAGGCAGAGAGGCAGGCAGAGAGAGGGGGAAGCAGGCTCCCTGCTGAGCAGAGAGCCTGATGCGGGGCTCAATCTCAGGACCCTGGGACCAGGACCTGAGCTGAAGGCAGAGGCTTAACCCACTGAGCCACTCAGGCACCCCTCAATAATATTTTCTTTAGCTTACTTTATTTTAAGAATATAGCATCTAATATATATATCTTACCAAATGTGTTAATCAACACTTAATGTTCTCAGTAAGGTTTTCTTTCTGATCAACAGTAGGTGTCAGTTGTTGAGGCTTGGGGGAGTCAAAGTTACATGAAGATTTTCAACTGTACAGGGGTTTGTGCCCCAACCCCATGTTGTTCAAGAATCAACTGGGGGTGCCTGGGTGGCTCGGTGGGTTAAAGCCTCTGCCTTCGGCTCAGGTCATGATTCCAGGGTCCTGGGATCCAGCCCTTCATCAGGCTCTCTGCTCAGCAGGAAGCCTGCTTCCCCACCTCACACACCACCCCCTCAGGCCTCTCTGCCTACTTGTGATCTCTGTATGTCAAATAAATAAATAAAATCTTTAAAAAAAAAAAAGAATCAACTGTATCTCCCCTATTAAATGTGAATTCCTTGAGGACAGGGCAGGACCATATTGTGTGCACCCTGGTGCCTGTGTGCCTCTCAACTTGGTGACCCTGTCACCCAGTAGAGACCCTGGCACACCACTGTCATTAGTATCATTTTTTGAAGGAATGTACAGAATGAGTAAGACCTGTCTTGATGTTTCTGAAGGGGAGATACTTGGACCAGCCCTGGCAGAAAATACAGGACTCACTGAGCTTAATATAAGCTGGAATCACCTTCGAGGACCAGGAGCTGTAGCCTTTGCTAGGGGACTGGAGGTATGAACAGCCCTACAACCTGTCTACCCTTCTGGCCTGTCCTGTGGGGACAGGTCTCCCAGGTACCAGCTCCCTGTCTCTACAGCTCTTCAGAAATGAGCCTTGGATCTTTTAAGAAGAGCTTGCAAAATATTTTGTTTGGTGATTTCAATTTTCCCAGCCCCATTTCACGACTCCAAAACACCATGCTTGTTCTTGTGATGCTTCCTGAAGGGTCTATGATTGAATGTTCCATACCTACCTTCTCCGGATATTATAGATATTATAGGCATATGGTTGGTGGGGGACGTCATGCGGTCTGGTGCTCATTGAGGGCATATGCAGATGTTTCTCTGAGGTGACACCCTGCACCCTTGGGTCCTGCACACGCTCTGAAACATACCACTTGCTTCCTTGGATCTTGTGGTTCCTAGGTCTTGGGAATGGGTGGCTCCTAGCCCCTGCCAGGATGTCCCTAGTGCCGGCTCCCTTTGTGGGGTTCTCCTCAGGAAATGGAAGCAGCTGCCTTGCTTGGCCCACTCCCCTGGGGCTGACCTGGGGATCCTGCTCCACGAGTGGCAGGTCAGGCTTTGTCTTCCCAGTGCAGCCACAAGTTCCTACCCTTCTCCCCATCACAGTCCCCCAACAACCCTTCCCTGGAGCCCCTTTGGGATCCTGCTCTGTGCCTCAGAGAACCTTCCCTTGGGTCCCCAAGTGGATGTGAGCCAGATCATCAAGTCTGTCTCTGAGGGTCATCCACACCCACCCTTGGTGCTATGCTCCCATTCATTCAGGTCTCCTGGCCACCATCATTCCAGCCACAAGATTCTTACCTGGAACCTCCAACCTTCTGCTCTCGGTCTGTGTTTTTTTGCTCCTCAGGCCTCCTGGGCTGTGAGGCTGTGGTCCCTGGCCACCTTCCCGGGGGGCAGGGGGCGGGGTAGTGGTCTCCTGGCTTCACTCTTGCATTCCAGGCAAACATCTTCCTCAGAGTCCTGGACATCTCATACAATGGCTTTGGAGATCCTGGAGCATCCGCAGTGGGTGAGGCACTTAAGACCAACAACGTGTTGGAGGAACTCAGCATGAGGTGAGGTATATAAAGTGGTCCCTGGTGCCTGTGTGGCTCAGTCAGTTAAGCCACTGCCTTCGGCTCAGGTCATGATCTCTGGGTCCTGGGATTAAGTCCCACATTGGGCTCCTTGCTCAGCAGGGAGTCTGCTTCTCTCTCCACCTTTGCCTGCCACTCTGCCTGCTTGTGCACTCTCTCTCTCTCTCTTTCTGACAAATAAATAAATACAATCTTTAAAAAAGAAAAATAAAGTGGTCTCTGTGTCACAGCCTCCACGTCCAAAGTCACCTGAGCCCTCAGGGACTCCAAGATCTTCCTGCTGTTTACCACCTTAATCCGCAAACATACCACAATCTAAATGATGGGGCTTGAGCCACAATCCAAGAGCACCCAGCTCTGGCCTCCTCACTCAAGTTCAGCATTGTCCTTTGGGTCTTATAATTCCTGCTGCATAGGCGGGGGCTGAGAATTGAAAACATATATGTAAGACAGCTTCAGTAGAGGGGTGCCAAGGTGGCTCAGTCGGTTAAGCATCTGATTCTTGATCTCAGCTCTCAGCTCAGGTCTCAATCTCAGGGTGGAGAGTTCAAGCCACGCACTGGGCTCCGTGCTTGGCATGGGAACCTACTTCAAAACAAAGCAAAACAAACAAACAAATAAATAAACAAAACATCTTCAGCAGAGACTGGTGTGGGGGAGCACTCATGTTCTGCTCAGCAGATGACTGCTGGGGGCCTGCCCTGTGTGATTTGCTGTTGCAGGCGCAGGCAGCATCCCAGCCCTGGGCAAGTAATCAGAGCAGAGGCAGCAAACCACAGAGAAAGAGAGAGGCAGAAGCCCAGTAGGTCCTGGACTGTGTGGCTTAGCACTTCCCCTGGGGGTGCTGCTGGAGTGAGCAGGGTCTGCCTGACGCAATTCTGCCCTTCCCATGGAAGGAGCTAAGGCCAGAAGAGGCTATGAGACATGCTGGAATTCGAAGCCAGAACTGGGGCCTGAGAGGTCAGAGGAGAGAGGGACTGGCTCGGAGCTAAAGTGGCCAAGAGAGGTGCTGGGGCCAGAGCTTAGGTCCATCTGGAGAAGCAAGAGGAGAGGACGTGAGGAGGGACCTGAGTGGTTTCCAGCACAGATGCTGTCATGCTGATAGGAATGGGGTGCTGATGGCGGGGGTGGGAGGGGGACATGTGGGAGGACCTGCTAAGCTCTGAGGGCCTGGGGGCAGCAGCTGGCCTCTGCTAGGGAGGCGGGCGGTGCTCAAGGTGTTTGTTGAGTGATCTCCCTGAACACTGGGAGCCTCCAGTGAAGCAGAGTCACTAACCAGTCTTTGCATACCGACCTTCCCAGGGTCCCTGGAGCATCAGTGGAGGCTGGAATGTAAAGTCCATCTGGGTCCATGCTCCTGCACAGCTTCTTGGAAGGTAGCAAAATGCTCATGTCTTTCTGTTGCAGCAACAACCGCATCTCTGCAGTGGGAGCCTTGAGCCTGGGCCTGGGCCTCCGGGTCAATCAGACACTGAGGATTCTTGTTGTGAGTGCTAGCCTGATGGGGGAGGTCCCACTGTACATGTCCACACAGATCCCTCCCCTGCCACGTCTCTCCACTCCTCTGGCAGTGGAGTACACAGGTTCTAAAGCCCAGATAAGGGAGGGGGGCCTCCTGGCTTCCTCTTGTGACCCCCTTCTTTCCCTTGCCATTCACTCATCCATCTCTCGCCTGACCCATGCACTTCCTCCAACTCCTCCCTCATCGTTGCTTCCCTCCCAGCAGTGTCACCCTACCTCCCAGCTGGCCTTCCTCTTTCTCAGCCCATCGGGTCAGCCAAGGTGTACTATTGGCCATAGTCAGACCTACCCAAGTCCTCATGTGCATACCAGGGTTTCCTTCCTTCAGGGTTGCCAGGGGGCTAGGAGCGCCTAGGCAGGACTGAGAGCAGAGGACAGAGAAGGGAGGGTACAACTGAGGGTGGAGAAGGTCCGTGAGGGCCACTGTGCCAATGGCAAGTGCTCAGTGGACAGCGCTGCCAGGTCCAGGGGGCGTCCAGCCCCACCTGGCTTTCGGCACCCTCAACCAGCAGAGGAGCCGTGGTGTAGTCCTCCCATCCCCAGCCCAAGACTCTCTCCTCTCCTACCCACCCCTCCACCCCTGCCACCACCACCACCACCTCCCTCCCCCATACAATCCAGACCTCTCTTAAGCTCTGGATCCCCCTTTCCAGCCACCTGCTGGACAGTTCCTGGATGTCCCATGGGTACAAAGCACAATCTGAAGACATCATCTCTCTCTAAGGACTGCCTCCTGTGGGTGGGGGGTGGGGGAGACTTCCTCATGGAGTCAGAAGTGGGGGCCCAGGGCTCACCCCCCCCTTTTTTGTGAAATTAAAAAAAATATTTATTATTTGACAGGGAGAGGGACCGCAAGCAGGGGGAGTCAGAGAGGGAGAAGCAGGCTCCCCGCTGAGCAGGAAGCCCAATGTGTGTGGGGGGGCTTGATCCCAGGATCCTGACCCCAGCTGAAGGCAGGCCCTTAACCACTTAACCAACTGAGCCACCCAGGCGCCCCACCCCTACCTTTCTTCCCCATGCCTTCCATCCTTCAGCTTGCTTCCTGCCGAATCCCCAGGCTCCCTGCTCCTCCTTCTCATTTCCCCTCAAGTTCTGTGGACCTGCTAGTTTCCCATCTCTGGCCCCTCCTTCCTACCCACCAGGTGATCTTTCTAGACCAGAAACCTGCTCCCACCCCTCCTGGCTTTAAGCCTGTCAGCGGCTCCCCTCTGGGTAAATCCAGGCTTAGTTGTACATCCAGGCTTAGTTGTATGGCATTCCCTATGCATTAGACTCAAAGCTTTGCCATCACCCCTCTGCCTTCCACCTGTGAAGCTCATTCTCTTACCCCAAGCTGCTCTGAATTTTCTACACGTGGTGCAATCTCTTCCCTCTGTTTTGCTTCCCCGGCTCTTCTTGCTGAAATATGTAGCTCTGCATACCTCCCCTGTAAAGCTCAAGGCAGGTGTTTTAGCCCCTGCCTGACCTTTACCTCCCAAGGAGAGGTGATACACTCTCACTGCACTGAGTTTTCATGATGTTTCCTTTTCCTCTCGTCCCCAAGATGGGTGAGCTCATTAAAGGCAGGGATGTGGGACATCCTGGGTGACTCAGATGGTTAGGGGTCTGCCTTAGGCTCAGGTCTTGATCCCAGGGCCCTGGGATTGAGCTCTGCATCGGGCTCCCTGCTCGGTTCGGGAGAGCTCTGCTTCTCCCTCTCTTTCCCTACTGTTCCCCCTTTCTTGTGCTCTCTCACTCCCTCTGTCAAATAAATAAATTTAAAAAGTAAACAAATAGAGATGCCTGGGTGGCTCAGTTGATTAAGTGGCTGCCTTCGGCTAGGGTCATGATCCCAGGGTCCTGGGATCGAGTCTTGCATCGGGCTCCTTGCTCAGCAGGAAGCTGACTTCTCTCTGCCTGCTTGTGCTCTCTTTCTCTCTGACAAGTTGTAAAGTTTTTTCCGGCGAGATAAACACAACACCAGGCAAAGTGGGTGCAAGGCAAGATTTATTAAAAACGCTCTCCGGCGAAGTTTCAGGGCTCAGGAGAAGGGGAGCCAGGAAAGTTGCGCAGGGAGGAGGTGGGCACCCTCGGGCGAGGTTCCGCCACTCTGGAAAGCAGAGTGGCGGAAGTCGCACCCAAGGCAGGGAGGAGGGGGCTTTTAAGGGGTCTCGGAGGAAGCTCAGGGGTCTTTTGGAAGTTTCCCTTATTTGGATATCCCGCCTGCTCATCGGGATCCCATTGGCCACAGGAGCCCGGGGCGGGGGTCTCAGATTCCTGCTTGGGCCTTTGTTCTCCTGTCCGAGCTCAGGTCTTGTGGCGGGAACTTTCGCCATCTTTGGTAGCCCCCTTCCTGCCAGCCCAACACAAGTGAATAAATAAAATAATCTTTAATAAATAAAAAAATCTTTTTATAAAAAGTAAATAAATAAAGGTAGGGATGTGCCCTGTGTTTCCCTATCTTTGACATCTGGCAGAGTTGGGCATGGGGGGCTACTCAGCCAGTGTATATTCTCTTCCCCTCTTCCCTGGCTCAAGAGCTTCCTGAAGGGCATTCTGTGAGCAGAGATGACTTCTGAGCTGAGACAGTGGGGCTGTCCTGAGTCACTTCAGCAGACATGAGGAATCCCTCCTTCCCTTTGGAGTTGACCCACCAGTCTCCCTGGGCTCGGTTTTTCTCAATTGTGTGTGTGTTTCTCAGATGTCCAGGAATCCCATGCGAGGCGAAGGCTGCTTTGGAGTTCTAAAGTCTGTCCAAGAGAATCCAATGTCCGCCCTAGAACTCCTGGATTTCTCCGTAAGAGCTTTTCGTTAATCTCATCTGTGATCCTCGCGACAGCTGCATGAGTTATCATTTAGAGGCAGAAAGTGGGGATTAGAGAAATAAAGTGCCCTGCCCTGATGCTTAGTGTGGCTGAGTCTGAGAGCCACTACCCCCAGGCCAGAATTTGGATCACAGAGCCACTCTGGCTCTATTCCCACTCCAGACTGAGGGGTACCGCCGTGGTCTCACCTCCAACCCCTGCCTGGGTTCTTCACTGGCCGAGATAATAGGTGGCTCAGGGGACACAAAGCCTGCTGTTCACGGATTTGCAGGTTCAGTACTTACAAAGTGTCCCTGCCCCCCCCCCAATCTGGTCTCTTCTCTCTGCAGGCAGATCATGGTGCTGGAAGAGTCACTCATGTGGCCTTGACGGAGATTAAGACTCCTTTTCATTCACTTGTGCCTTTTTTTTTTTTTTAAGATTTTATTTATTTATTTGAGAGAGAGACAGTGAGAGAGAACATGAGCGAGGAGAAGGTCAGAGGGAGAAGCAGACTTCCCATGGAGCTGGGAGCCTGATGTGAGACTTGATCCTGGGACTCCAGGATCATGACCTGAGCTGAATGCAGTCATCCAACCAACTGAGCCTTTTTTTTTTTTAAGATTTTATTTATTTATTTGACAGAGATCACAAGTGGGTAGAGAGGCAGGCAGAGAGAGAGGGGGAAGCAGACTCCCCGCTCAGCAGAGAGCCCCATGTGGGGCTCCATCCCAGAACCCTGGGATCATGACCTGAACTGAAGGTAGAGGCTTTAACCCACTGAGCCACCCATGTGCCTTTTTAATATAGAACTTGTGCCTTTTTAATATAGAAAACTAAAAGCAATTACACATTAAGGAGAGAATTCCCAAATAGAGTTATTAAAAGTAAGTCTAGTCTTATTCTAATTCTGATTATTCTTTTTTTTTTTAAAGATAGTATTTATTTGTCAGAGAGAGTGAGCACAGGCAGACAGAGAGGCAGGCAGAGGCAGAGGGAGAAGTAGGCTCCCTGCTGAGCAAGGAGCCTGATGTGGGACTCGATCCCAGGACCCTGGGATCATGACCCGAGCCGAAGGCAGCGGCTTAACCAACTGAGCCACCCAGGTGTCCCTCTAATTCTGATTATTCTAATTCTGGTTGATGTCAACCCAGATTTAAGTCAAAACCTTTCCAGAGACTTTTTTTTTTCTTTTTTTTACAGTTCCAATCCTTCAGGCTTGGAACAACTGATGTCAGACAGCCTTATTGCTTCCTTCTGCCAGCCCAGTTTCTATAGCTCCAAAGCCAAAGATTAGCTTGCCTTGACCATGTCCCTCCTGCTCTGAGAATTCCTGTTAGCATTGGCTTTTATCATTTAAAAAAAAGGGGGGGGGTGGCCCTGGCTGGCTCAGTTAGAAGAGCATGTGACTCCTGATCTCGGGGCTGTGAGTTTGAGCCCCACATTGGGTGCAGAGATCACTTAAATAAATATTTTAAAAAATAAATAAAGGGATGATATATGAAACTGTTCAGCAAAACTATGTGATTATCCAGTATAACCTATGGTTAGTATCAGGAGCATTTAATGTAATGGAAACACCACAGAGGTGAGAATCAGACAAGCCTGGGACCAAATCCTGAGGCATCAATACGGGATCTTCTTTTTTTTTTTTTTTTTTTAAGATTTTTAAATTTTATTTATTTGACAGAGAGATCACAAGTAGGCAGAGAGGTGGGCAGAGAGAGAGGAGGAAGCAGGCTCCCCGCTGAGGAGAGAGCCCGATGCAGGGCTTGATCCCAGGACACTGGGATCATGACCTGAGCCAAGGCAGAGGCTTTAACCCACTGAGCCACCCAGGTGCCCCAATACGGGATCTTCTGAATTGGAGAGTATTACTAGTCTAGATGCAATGTAGTATTTTCCTGTTCCTTAACTGTTATTAGTCTAATCTCCCCAGCCTAGATTTTCTCCTCAGCTTTAAGAGAAATAATTCTTTTTCTTTTTTTAAAAGATTTTATTTATTTATTTGACAGAGACAGAGAGCACAAGCAGGCAGAGTATCAGGCAGAGGAGAGAGAGACGCAGACTCTGCTGAACAGAGAGCCCAACTCGGGATTTGATCCCAGGACCCTGGGATCATGACCTGAGCCAAAAGCAAATGCTTAGGGGCACCTGGGTGGCTCAGTGGGTTAAAGCCTCTGCCTTCGGCTCAGGTCATGATCTCAGGGTCCTGGGATCGAGCCCCACATTGGGCTCTCTGCTCGGCAGAGAGCCTGCTTCCTCTTCTCCCTCCACCTGCCTCTCTGCCTACTTGTGATCTCTGTCAAATAAATAAATAAAATAAAATTTAAAAAAAGCAAATGCTTAACTGACTGAGCCACCCAAGTGCCCCTAAGGGAAACACTTCCGAATCCTGACAGTTCATGTAAAACCCTTCCCAGGTTTCAGTCTTGTCTATAGGTGAAATGGGGCTAAAATCTTACAGCTAGGCTCATCATGAAGAGGGGATGAGCTAGCAGACCCCACAGGAAAGGCCTGTGTAGAGAAAGACCCCATTGATGCTAGTATTCCTCTCCTCACTCCCCTTGCTTTTCGTTTGTTATTGAGGAATAACGTCTATCCTGAAAAGTGCAGCTGGATTAGGGCTGTGAATTTCCACAGACAGAACACACCTATGCAATCAGCCCCCAGATCAAAAAATAGTGCAGGCCCCAAGTTGCTCCCCTGGAACCACTTCCCTTTTCTACTTTAATGTTTTGGGGAGTAATGACATTGTCATTCATATGAGAGAAGCTGCCCTAAGATGTTTCTTCAAAACCTTGTGTGTATAAGTGAAAAACAGTGACGTTCTCGGAAGGTGATGCTGTACCGCCTTGTAATGGGTTTCTCCGCAGGAGATCCAAGTGGACAGAGAGTTTGATGACCTTGCCAGCTCAGTGAAGGTACTGCTTCCAGCACTCCATGTAAAGACTGCTGCCCACAGAGTGAAATACAAAAAGGAGTTACCATCAGTCCTCACCCCATCCCTACCAGTGTCTGTCCCTAAGTGACTGTAGTAGGTGGCTTCCTCATTTCACATTGGCCACTTCAACGTCGGGGGTTCTTGGCCTCACAATGCCTTATTACCACTCGAGTCTGCAGTGAGTCCCCATGTCAACCAGGTAGTAGTCCTGTTGAGCCCATCTTGATGAAATTTTGGACACCTGTACCCTCCTCTCCATCCCATGGCCTCTGTTAACGCAGAGACTGGGTCTTCCTTCGTTCCTGCTAATTTGTGTAACTTGTACTGTGTGCTACATATTGAGCTGGGTATGGGGTCAGAGATGTCCAAAGTCTCTGCTCTGGTGACTTCAAGAGACAATCAAAGTACAAACTCAACTTGCCAGAATGCAAACCGACCCAACTTTTCTGGCAGGCGATTTATCATCATGCACACGGGGCTTAAAATCGTCTGTGCTCGTTGATTCAATGGTCTGCAGAAATAACCAGAGCTGCATAAAAACACTGATCTCCAGAGATGTTCAATGAAATGCTGTTTATATGATGAGAATTGGAAATAATCAAAATGCCCACTGGGCACCTGGGTGGCTCAGTGGGTTAAAGCCTCTGCCTTCGGCTCAGGTCATGATCTCAGGGTCCTGGGATCGAGCCCCGCATCGGAATCTCTGTTCAGCAGGGAGCCTGCCTCCCCCTCTCTCTCTGCCTGCCTCTCTGCCTACTTGTGATCTCTGTCTGTCAAATAAATAAAGTAAAAATCTTTTTAAAAAAAAATAAAGAAGTTGCCTAGAGTTGGGGAGATGGGAGGGACTGGGAGCTGACAGTGAAAGGACAGGGGTTTTTTTGGGAGGTGATCAAAATGTTCTAAAGCTGATTGTGGTTGCACAAGTATGAATATACTATGAACTACTGGATTGTACACCACTTTAAATGGGTGAATTGTCGGGTGCCTAGCTGGCTCAGTTGGGAGAGTTTGATTTCTGGGTTGTGAGTTCAAGCCCCACAATTACTTAAAAATTCAAAAAAATCTTTTAAAAAGGGTGAATTGTATAGTATGTGAATTATATCTCAAGAAAGCTGTTACCAGGGCGCCTGGGTGGCTCAGTGGGTTAAAGCCGCTGCCTTCGGCTCAGGTCATGGTCTCAGGGTCCTGGGATCGAGTCCCACATCGGGCTCTCTGCTCTCTCTCTCTCTCTCTCTCTCTGCCTGCCTCTCCATCTACTTGTGATCTCTCTCTGTCAAATAAATAAATAAAATCTTAAAAAAAAAAGCTATTACCAAAACAAAACAAACCCTATTGTTGTGTCCAGATTGTGTAAAAAACATGTAGAAGTGTATATATGCAGGAAAAAACACTAAAAAGAACCCCTGACATATTAAAATGTTTATTAATGACCCTGGGGTTGAGCCCCAGGTCAGACTCCCTACTCAGCTGGAAGTCTGCTTATCTCCCTCTCCCTCTGCTTGTGCTCTCTTTCTCTCTAAAATAATAAATGTTTTTGAAAAATAAAAATAAAATGTGATAGAGGCTATAATTCAATTATTTTTGTGGTACAGTTGGAGCCCTGAGATGGGAGGGTACTATAGACTAAATTGAGTCTTCACCCTCAATTCCTATGTTGAAGCCCAAACCCCAGTGTGACTGTATTTGGAGATAGGAGGTAACTGATGTTAAATGAGGTCATATGAGTTGGGCCCTAATCTGTTAATATTAGTGTTCTTAAAAAAGAAACACCAGAGAGCTGTAGGCAGATACAGCAAGAAGGCAGCCTTTAGCAAGTCAGGAAGACAGACCTTGCTTGAGACCAACCCTTCCAGAACTTGACATTGCACTTCTAGCCTCCAGAACTGTGAAAAAATAAACCTCTGTGCTTAAGCTAACCATAAGTCTATGGTGTTTTGCTATGGCAGGTGAGCTAAGATAGAAGGATTCACTCTCCTGGGGAGAAGCAGGGAAGATTGCTCCTAATTTCTGTGACTCTCCCCTGACCTCCCTCCATCTCCCTCCTTCCTGTTGTCAAAGTTGCCTTTCTAAGGGCAGACCTAATCATACTGTTTGCATGTTCCCAAGGCCTACAGAAAAATTCCAGCTCCTCTGTCTTGTGTGTCCCACTGCAGGGGTTGAGTTCTCCATCCTTCTCTAAGAAGAAGATAAGGGTCTGCTCCAACACACTCTGGGGAATCGCCAGAAAGGGTGTGGCATTTGGGTGACAAACTGAGAGTATGCCAGAGTTCCTCTTACTCTGCTCTTCTCAAAAATAAATACACATTGGATCCTAAAGAAAGTTGAGTCAAGCTTTATGGAATGAATCAGGTAATTATTCCAAAGTCTCCCAAAATGGACACTGAGCTCCAACCCAGCTCTTGGGGGTGTAGGGGAGGCTGGGGTATACCCTTCCACTCCCTTGTTTCTAGAAACTCAGTTCATATTAAAGAAGGAACCAAATCCTAACTGGTTCCTGGGTGCTGGATAGCAAAGGCCTTTCTACACCAGAAATGGGGTGGACAAGAAAGAGGGTGCAGACTTTAGGTAAAAAGCTGGCATCCATCTTGCTAGTTCAGATGAAAGAATGAACACTAGAGGTCAAATCCTCCACAAGCACCGCTCGACTTGCTAGGGAATGGAGCAGGCCCAAGAGACAGAAATGTTCACTTATTCAAAGGATCATGACCCCACTGCTTACTCACAGAACAGTTAGGCATCTAGATGCAACTGATCAGCACTGTCCCAAACACACAATCATCAGGTGCTCCTAATAAAACCTCTAACCTAGGGGCGCCTGGGTGGCTCAGTGGGTTGAGCCGCTGCCTTCAGCTCGGGTCATGATCTCAGCGTCCTGGAATCGAATCCCGCGTCGGGCTCTCTGCTCAGCGGGGAGCCTGCTTCCTCCTCTCTCTCTGCCTGCCTGTGATCTCTCTCTGTCAAATAAATAAATAAAATCTTTAAAAAAAATAAATAAAACCTCTAACCTAAGAAATAGGTTTTTCAGATTCCAAGTCTCCCGAGATAGAGCACACTTCCGTGGATGGGAGGAAGCCACCTCACGTAACAAAGTAACCTCTGTGAACATGATTTCATGAGCTTCCGATCAACAGCGTCCACCTTCTCAGGAGACCCCTGACCCAAATTTTGCCCTTAAAAATCCTCCTTATAAGGCATCAGGAAGTTCGGGACTTTGAGCATTGGTTTCCCATTCTTCTGGGCGGCACCCCACCAATAAATAGTCTATCTTCACGACGAAAGTTCGGTGCCAGTCCTTTACTGGCTAGCTGGGCAGGGTGAAGCAACTGTCCTATGGATTGGTTACAGGTAGATGATGGGCAGACCTCCAGGAGGGTGGTCATGTTTGCAAAGACCTGAATCAGGAACAGGCAGATGAATGGGCCTGAGGATCCAAGTGAGAAGGCGACACAATCTTGACTTGAAGCCATTCGCACACTGGGGGCTTAAACGCATGAAAATGTCCAGTGCCCGACGCAGGGAAAACCACCGCCACTCCAACCTAAAGGCCGAGGAGGCACAAGAACTCTCCGCCTTTGGCTCGGCGGTAGCCTTCCCGCCACAGCCGTATCCAATCTGAAGGCACCATACTCCGGGAGTCAAGCAATGGCCAATCGGAAGCGGGATTCCAGGCTTCGGTCCGCCCAGAGACGCTGACGACCAATTGGCGCCTGCGCAGCGGCGGGCCAATCCCCAGCAGTGTGCACAGTCCGGTGGCGGCAGTTGGGCGCGTGGCATCTGTGGCGGCAGTTGAGGTCGAGTAGTGGCGTTGGGCAGCAGCTGAGCTCACCATGGTAAGACCCCAGGGCCTGGCCTGCCATTGGCAGGACCCCGGCCACTCTTGCACTGTGGGCGAAGCCCGCCACGTGAGGCGACAGGGAGGGGCAAGACTAGGACGGACGCCGGGACCAGGGTTCCATGGCAGGGGGGCAGGCGTCGGCTGAAGAAGGGACTGGGGTGCGCACGGGAGGTCCGGGGCTGAGGGGACGAGCAGATCATCATCCTCTCGCTTGTCTTCTGGGTGTGTGGGCCTCAAGGGCAGCGGCGACCTGCATCATGGGAGTGTCTGAGGTTGGGGGGAGGGGAGGGCCGGCAGGTGCAGGTGGGGTGGCGCCTCAGAAATTGTGCCTTGATGGAGCCAGGTTGGCAGCAGGGTTTTTGGGGTGGCCTCGAATCAGCCTCTGAGAAGACCAGCCACATTGTTGGGCTTCTGAAGACTGGAGAGTGGTTCTCAAATTTTCGGGTCCCAGGACATCCCTACAGTATTACAAATGATCCAGGACTCCAAGGAGCTTTTGTTTTATGTGGGTTACATCAATAAGCATTTGTCATGTTAGAAATTTAAAACGAGAAACTAATTTGTTCACTTTGAGGCAGCACATTTTAACATAAATTACAAGTATCCAAGTCAGAATAGCCATAGTTTGTCAACTCTTTGTGGGAAAATAACATTCCATGGGAAAAGCAGCCAGTTCCGTTGGCAACTCAAAACACACAAGTGCCGTTTCTCAAAGATAGCTGTATTTTAGTAGGTACAAAAGTACTTTATGAATATTTTCTATTTTGTCACAGTTCTTGAGGATAGAGATTTTATTTTTAAAGATATATTTAACTTTAGAGAGAGATAATATGTGAGCGAGGGGTGGTGGGGTGGGGGAGGGAGAGAGAGACTCCTTAAGCCGACTCCCTGATGAACACAGGACTGGATCCCAGGACCCTGTGATCATTACCTGAATAGAAATTAAGAGTCACACACTTTGGGGGAGTGGGGTGCCTGGGTGACTCAGAGGACTAAGTCTCTGCCTTCAGCTCAGGTCATGGACTCAGGGTCCTGGGATTGAGCCCCACATCAGGTGCTCTGCTTAGCAGGGAGCCTGCTAACCCCCCCCCCTCTCTGCCTGCCTCTCTGCCTACTTGTGATCTCTCTCTCAAATAAAATCTTAAAAAAAAAGAGTCAGATGCTTGGCTCACCTGGGTGTCTCAGATGGTTAAGTAGCTGCCTTTGGATCAGGTCATGATCCCAAGGTCTAGGGATTGAGTCCTACATCCATCTCCCTGCTTCTCCCTCTGCCTGCTCTGCCTACTGCTCCCCCTGCTTGTGTGTGTGCTCTCTCTCTGACAAATAAGTAAATCTTTTAAAATAAATAAAATAGGGGACCGTGGGTGGTTCAGTCGTCAAGTGTCTGTCTTGGGCTCAGTCATGATCCCAGGGTCCTGGGATTGGCTCCCTGCTCCGAGGGAAGTGTGCTTCTCCCTCTCCCACTCTGCTTGTGTTCCCTCTCTTACTGTGGCTCTCTCTGTCAAATAAATAAAATATTTTAAAAATATTAAAGTAAAAAATAAAAAAAAAATTTAAATCTGCTTAAAAATTAAAAAGAGACGCTTAACTGACTGAGCCACCCAGGTGCCCCAAGGTTGGAGATTTTATAAAATCAATAATCATTTTTGCTTCATTATGAACATTCTTAAATGAAATTGGCCAATTGATCTTCTTTTTTTTGTCTTTTTACTGTGAGTGCATAAATGTGAGAAATCTAACGAACACTGGTACAGTTTGGTGCCACTACCTTGATTTGTGCTCAAGCGCCAGCAGTTTTACCCACCTCTAATTATGCACCATCAATGCAGTTGTGAACATGATCAGAAGGACTGGTCACCTTAGCAGTCCCGACTATGATATTGCTTTAATTTCCATGTATCCTGAACAGGTATATGGATCTCCAGTGGCCTGGCAACTCCAGATAACTTTGAGGACTGTTGCTGGGTAGGGGATCAATAGAAACAATAGATCATTGATAGGAGGAAACATAGTTTTATTGTAAAGTAAAGGAATGAGGAGAGCTTCTGCACATTTGCTGGCTGGAAGTTGAAGCTTCTGGGTAAGTAGGGAACGAGGTTATCTGGTAAGAATATGAAGAGAGCAGTTGGGCTGGAGCTTGAAAAGAACACTGGAAGTTTCAAATAATTTTTTTCAGTGAGGAGATAAAGCTGACTAAAGAAATGTAAGATTTTAATGATCCAGCTGAGGTTGGCAATGAATTTATAATGGCTTTCTATTGAAAGCTAGGAATGGGGGCGCCTGGGTGGCTCAGTGGGTTAAAGCCTCTGCCTTCAGTTCAGGTCATGATCCCAGGGTCCTGGGATCGAACCCCACTTCGGGCTCTCTGCTCAGCAGGGAGCCTGCTTCTCCTCCTCTCTCTCTGCCTGCCTCTTTGCCTACTTGTGATCTCTGTCAAATAAATAAATAAAATCTTTAAAAAAAAGAAAGAAAGAAAGAAAGAAAGCTAGGAATGATTTCCTGACTGCTTTTGATTTGTTTCATTGGTTAGATAATCAGATGAAGGTGGCCTTGGAGATCACCTAGCACATTGGTTCCCCCCCGCCACTTTTTTAAGGATTTTTTAAATGTATTTGTCAGAGTGAATGGATGAGCACAAGCAGGGGGAGTGGCAGGCAGAGGGAGAAGCAGGCTCTCTGCCAAGCAAGGAGCCTGATGCAGGACTCTATCCCAGGACCCTGGGATCATGACCTGAGCCAAAGGCAGCCACTTAACTGACTGAGCCACCTAGGTATGGTATCCCATGTCAGTCCCCATTTTATAAAAGAAGAAATTGAGGGATTTTCTCAGGATACAGAGCTTACTGCAGTCATAGTGGGGCCAAGTGAGTAGAAAAACCAAGTCAGGCATTCTGTGAAGTATAGGCTGCTTGGATTTAAGTAAGGCAAAGTGAACAATATGGATTTGCAAATGGTGTGATTGGGTGGAGTCCAAGACTTCCCAGAGTGTTGTTGACTTCCTTCTCTGAAGGAATGAGTTCTTTGTCATTGGAGTTCTTTCTGGAATTGAATGCTTCCTTCTGGGATAGATTCTTGGGGGATTGCAGCATAGTGTGAATCTCTGTGCCCCTAACTTGAGATATGATGTTTGTGTAATAGAAAACAGGACTTCAAGTTCTTGGTGTATTGTACATAAGGATTTAGGGTACATAGGACACCTTGAATTTAACTTGATTTCCTCTATGTATTTGTAAGGATAATATGTCTAAAATAGAACAAATGATTAATGACTGTGCAGTTAGGTTCCTGGCAGGAAAGGTATGATGCAGTCAAAACATGTACTTTGAAGAAAATCTTTAAAAAGGTACTATCTATAAAGCTATGGGCAGGGTCTAAGGAAACCACCAACAGACAGTGCAATGTTGTAGCACTTGTGATGTCTGGTAGTCTTTAACTCCTAGCTTTGAAGGTGAAATGAGGGAGCGGTTACTGGAAGTTAAGAAGGTAGCTTTATGAAAAGCACTGTCTGCTAGAAGTTCCTGGCCTTGATAAACACTCAAGGAACCCATGGAAGTATGGCAGGAGGGACCCAGGAAGTGAGCACCCTGACCACACTGTCCTCTAACCTCCCTGTCTCCTGCTGATGCCTGCCATTGGCTAAAGCAACCAAGAAGCCAGGGGCAAATCAGCCCTTTTAATGTAGTCCACATGGGTCAGCCTCCCTGAACACAAACCTAGACGGAAAAAAATAGAGGATATATGTAGATGGGTAGAGAGAAGACACACATACAGTGACCAGTGGTACCTGAGCTGTGGTAACCTGTGTGCTAGTCCACTTGTCCTTCCCTGAATCTATGTTACCTGTTACCGGGTCTTTGGACAGGACACCATCAAGAACTAATGTTCTTTAGAGACGAAGTATGACTAGCGACAATGCAGAGCTTATTATTGACAGAACACATATGGTCGCAAACACTTTTGTATAGGGGCTAAGTCTGGCACTTAGTAGCTAGGGTGGTTTAGAGCACCTTAGTTTTTACAGTGACAAAAGGGTCACATAAGCCTTCTGGGAAAGGCTTGTAAATGATTTAGATGTTGAAACATATATATGCATATATATATGTTATTATGTTTTGCATGCCATATAGTCTCGATTGCCTAAAAAACAAGAAGGTCTCAAGGTTTGTGTTCTGGTTCCCAGCGCGAGTGCATCTCTATCCACGTGGGGCAGGCAGGTGTCCAGATCGGCAATGCCTGCTGGGAACTGTACTGCCTTGAACATGGAATTCAGCCTGACGGTCAGATGCCAAGTGACAAAACCATCGGCGGTGGGGATGACTCCTTCAACACGTTCTTCAGCGAGACTGGGGCTGGCAAGCATGTGCCCAGGGCGGTGTTTGTGGACCTGGAACCCACCGTGGTCGGTAGGTACTGGGGCACTTGGGCAGCTTTCCTGGGACAGTGAGAGAATCTCCCTAAAGCCCCACCCACATCCCCTGTGCTCCTTTGAATCCTTCCCCAGAAAGGATGGGACACACGAGTATATGCCTGTGACTGTGTTAGGTGACAAACTACAGGGTGAGTGCTTCAAGTGTCTTTGGCACCGAGGCTCCTAATGCAGGAGAACCTAATATCCAGGAAAAAGAGGCTGGTAATAGATTCACTCGAGGCCCTCTCAGACCCAGGCAGGTGGTTGTGTAGACCAGGGTGCAGGGTGCCCGGTCACGGGTCCTTCGTTAACGCTGCTGGTGCACAAGGGTCTTGACCTGTATCTTAGGCAGAAGGTAAATAGAGAACATTCCTTGGGATCCACCAGCTGAGAAGCCTGAGGTGGTGGCCAGGGAGAGCTGCAAAGAGACGCACCTTTCATGGCCACCCAGGAGGAGAAAGAATGTCAGCCTGAAGTCTGTGGGCCGCAGGCCACCTAGGGTGCCCTGTCGGGACTGCCTGGCAGAAGTCACGCTGACCTGGTGACTATCTAATGTGTAAGGGCTTCTTAGGCACACTGTTGCTGTAGCTACAGCTGGGAAGAAATAATCGTGTGTGTGCAGGTGTGAGCTTTTTCCCTTCTTTGGGAACCGGTCAGATTGGACTTTGTACCTCCAGTTGACTTTCCCTGCTAGGGCCACAGATCGCAGTTGTGGTCTGCACATCACAGAGAGACATTTCCTGTGAGACACTGACACTGCTGACCCCCAAGGCCCAGCATGTGCGTGGTAGATGCGGCGGGTCCCCGAATCCCTCCCTCTTGGTGAGTTAACAACAGGCCTGAAAGACACGCGGCCCATGCATCCTCTTTGTAGATGAAGTGCGCACGGGGACCTACAGGCAGCTCTTCCACCCGGAGCAGCTGATCACCGGGAAGGAGGACGCAGCCAATAATTACGCCAGAGGCCACTACACCATCGGCAAGGAGATCGTCGACCTGGTCCTGGACCGGATCCGCAAACTGGTAAGAGGGCGTCCTGTGAACGTTGCCCTGGACGGGAGGGCGGGTGGGGATGGGGACCTCAAGGTCCCTCTGGCCAAACCCCAGGCCAGAATCTTGAGTCCCCGTCTTCCTTCACGGGTGGGCTTCGTGTATCCATCATCCATCCATCTTAACGTCCGCCTTGCTTTGCTTCTGAGTGTCCCGCATGTGCGCTGTGGACAATTCGAACGCGTAGTGTCCTGCAGAGGAAAAGAGGAGTGACCGTGGCTCGCTGGAGGTCGGCGGTGTGGCTTCTGCAGGCGCTGACCCGCGGTCTGTGATTTCTCTCAGGCGGATCTGTGCACGGGGCTGCAGGGCTTCCTCATCTTCCACAGTTTCGGAGGCGGCACCGGCTCTGGGTTCGCGTCTCTGCTCATGGAGCGGCTGTCGGTGGACTACGGCAAGAAGTCCAAGCTGGAATTTGCCATTTACCCAGCTCCCCAGGTGTCCACGGCCGTGGTGGAGCCCTACAACTCCATCCTGACCACCCACACGACCCTGGAGCATTCCGACTGTGCCTTCATGGTGGACAACGAAGCCATCTACGACATATGTCGGCGCAACCTGGATATCGAGCGGCCCACGTACACCAACCTCAATCGTCTGATCGGGCAGATCGTGTCCTCCATCACGGCCTCCCTGCGATTTGATGGGGCCCTGAACGTGGACTTGACGGAATTCCAGACCAACCTGGTCCCGTACCCCCGCATCCACTTTCCCCTGGCCACGTACGCCCCGGTCATCTCTGCCGAGAAGGCCTACCACGAGCAGCTGTCCGTGGCTGAGATCACCAATGCCTGCTTCGAGCCAGCCAACCAGATGGTCAAGTGTGACCCTCGGCACGGCAAGTACATGGCCTGCTGCATGTTGTACAGGGGGGACGTGGTCCCGAAAGATGTCAACGCAGCCATCGCCACCATCAAGACCAAGCGCACCATCCAATTTGTGGATTGGTGCCCGACTGGATTTAAGGTAGGACTGGGTGATGCAGAGTGGTTTTTACCTGTCAGCAACGGCAGACCCAGCACAGCATGCCCTTTGTGGAGAATACCCCTGTTCCATGGCAGCTAGGCTGCAAAGAAAACAAGTTTAGGAATTTGCTAACGGCATACCAACTACTTCATGTATCCTTATTTCTTAGAACCACCCTATAAAGTTTCCCAGTGTAGTATTACTGACATCTTACAGTGTAAAGACTGAGCTGAACAGCTGTTAGTATCTTAAAGGCCCCATGGGCAGCAAGTGATGCAGAG
The DNA here is from genome assembly GCF_011764305.1 of Mustela putorius furo. Taxonomy (NCBI): domain Eukaryota; kingdom Metazoa; phylum Chordata; class Mammalia; order Carnivora; family Mustelidae; genus Mustela; species Mustela putorius. The sequence goes on along the minus strand of NW_025422010.1, from coordinate 3,520,486 downwards.
CACATCAGAGACAGTCTGACTGTACATCTGGTCTCTCCACATTTCTCTTTTTGCTTAGGTTTGTGGTGTTTTGTATTAGAAATAGTGTTTTTTAGACTTTACTTAACTTCAGACATCTCTATTCACTGCAGTTTAGGCAAAACTTGCAGAAATGTAAGCAGAATTTTAAATTGGTTACACAGTGTTTACTGTAGGGGTTGACGAGTTCACTCTTGTTTCTCCAAACCATGCTGGGAATGCTGGGTCATATGTGGTATCACATTGATAATAAATAGGTGGTTCCTTCAACTCTGTTTAGTGTCACAGTGAAATGTCTGCCAAGAAAAAGGGAACATGTTGTAGAAGCCAAATAACAGATTATCAGGCTCTAGACCTATTGTGATTATGCAGCTAAGTGCCTTACTGTGCCTGGGTTTGAGAACTCTGTGTCCTTTTTAGTTAAAAGTGGTTGTTCACCCTTGGGTTTCTGCACTTGACAAAGCTGTGGACCCTCCTATTTGTACGTCCTGATGATTTCTGAAGGTGTATAGAGAGCTGTACATTACAGTTATTTCAGATTGAAAATGATGAGAAGTAGAAGAAATGTATGTCATCTGGTCCCATTTGGAATGGCTGTAGCTTACCTGTAACTGCACAGAAGTTGAATCTGTCTGGCCCTGTCAGCCCCCACTTTTTCTATGTCAGATACCTTGATGTCAGATCATCTCTGATGGCATAAAAATGATGGATTTAAAGTGACTCATAGGAAAGGGTAAACTTTTTATGACAGGTTTCACCAATCTGGAAATAGCCACAAATCTTACATGAGAAGTTTGCAGACCTTAGAATTAGAGGTCAAAGTTTAAATCTATTCCACGCATCTAACTGCCAAGTTCTTGACTTGGGTGGAAGAAGTTCTCTTTCAGTCACTGTAACCTTCAGAAGGTAAGGATATCCAAGGCAGCTTCACCTGGGAGGCACTGTGGGGGTTGCCTTGTGACCAAGCTCTCTCTCCTGAATCTCTGGCTCCTGTGAACTAGCATGAAGGCCAGTCTGTGAGGAGTTACAGAAAGCCATAGCTTTTCTTTTTTTTTTTTTTAATATTTTATTTATTTATTTGACAGAGAGATCACATAAGCAGAGAGGCAGGCAGAGAGAGAGGGGGAAGTAGGCTCCCTGCTGAGCAGAGAAGCCCCATGTGGGGCTCTATCCCATGAGGTCATGACTTGAGTCAAAGGCAGAAGCTTAACCCACTGAGCCACCCAGGCTCAGTAAAGCCATAGCTTTACTAGGTGAAGCTCAGTAAAAGCCATAGCTTTTATTCCTACAGAAGACAGGCCAGCCTCAAAGGGACTATATTGCATTCTTATTGCTCTAAGCTCTTTGTCAGCTGGAGTGTAGTTACATTCTGTGTTCTCTAACCATTTACTCAGGGATACACAATATTCTCTGCTTAAATGTGTTTAGTTTTTTATTATAAAAATGCATATATATAGCAAAATATTAAAACACTATATAAGGCTGAAAAGCTAAAGTCCTCTTCCCCTTCCCTGGAGCTTGCTTTGTTCTTCATTCTGTGTATTTTCAAAGGAATTTATATTTTTTGTGTTCTGGGTGATGTCGAGAGGCCAGCAATAGCAGCAAAGGATGCAAGTTCTTGTCAGTGACAGAGTTGACTCAGTACACACAAGCCAAAGAAAGCAGGGAATTGGTGGTGCTCCCACTTGGGAGGGACTAGCTGGCCTGGCCTTAAGAGTTGTGGGAGGACACCCATACCCCTGGTCAAGTTCTGGCCCATGTCTCTCCCCATAACAATTCTGGAGACTAGCTGTGTCCCTAGTGCTGCTAACTGCTATGTGCTCACCAAGACACTGCCTCAGCACACTCCCAGGTGTTTATCCTCCTGCACAATGATGTTCCCTTAGCCATCAATGGCTCTATCCTGTTTTGTTACCCCAGAGTAAAAATACCTAGGGTTATTTCTAAGCATAAATACTCAATAGTAACCAACTTGCTTTTCTTTTTGCCAAGTATATAATATACCTTGAGGGGTGCCTGGGTGGCTCAGTCGTTAAGTGTGTGCCTTCGGCTAAGGTCATGATGCCAGGGTCCTGGGATCAAGCTCTTCACATCAGGCTCCTTGCTCCACGGGGAGCCTGCTTCTCTCTCTCCCACTCCCTCTGCTGTGTTCCCTCTCTCCCAGTCTCTTGCTCTGTCAAATAAATAAATCTTAAAAAAAAATATATATATATACATATATATGTGTATATATATATATATACACACACACCTTGAACATGTTTATATGCCAAGACACAGTTCCTTTTCTTTTTCATGACCACAGTGTTTCACTAAAGGTCTATAAAAATTTAGTTTGCCATGATGGACATTTGTTTCCAGTTTTGCCATTAGTACTTGAAAGAGTTTATTTATTTATTTGACAGAGACAGAGATCACAAGTAGGCAGAGGGGCAGGCAGAGAGAGAGAGGGGGAAGCAGGCTCCCAACTGAGCAGAGCTAGATGCGGGCCTTGATCCCAGAACCCTGAGATCATGACCTGAGCCAAAGGCAGAGGCTTAACCCAGGCACCCACCATTAGTACTTTAAATACATAAAAATGTTCTTATATGTAGCTTTGTGCTCTTGTGTGGGTAAATCTAAGAATTGAAAGCATACAAAGGATGTTAAATTCTTATCAGTACTGTCAAAAAATAAAGTACCAGTTATACAGGGCTCATTTAAATTGGGTCCACAGCTCATTTTTAAAAGCAAGCTACTGGAGTGTCTGGGTGGCTTAGTTGGTTAAGCATCTGCCTTTGGCTCCGGTCATGGTCCCAGGGTCCTGGGACGGAGCTCCACATTGGGCTCCCTGGTCGTCGGGGAGTCTGCTTCTTCTGCCTGCTGCTCCCCCAACAGGTGTGCTTTGTCAGATAAATAAATAAAATTAAAAAAAAAAAAAAGCGATCTTTTCTGAGGCCACATTATAATCGCCATATGTTCCCTTTCTCTCACAGGTGGGCATCAACTACCAACCCCCCACTGTCGTCCCGGGGGGTGACCTGGCCAAGGTGCAGCGGGCCGTGTGCATGCTGAGCAACACGACCGCCATTGCTGAGGCCTGGGCCCGCCTGGACCATAAGTTTGACCTCATGTACGCAAAGCGAGCCTTTGTGCACTGGTACGTGGGGGAAGGCATGGAGGAAGGGGAGTTCTCTGAGGCCCGGGAGGACCTGGCAGCTCTAGAGAAAGATTATGAAGAGGTGGGTGTGGATTCCGTGGAAGCAGAGGCCGAAGAAGGGGAAGAATACTGAATGGGAGTGCACCTGGCTACCATCCCTTTGTATCGTCCCCACTGTAACATTACAAGATATGTTTACCTATTAAAGTTTCTGTATTGAAGCATCGTGTCCCTTGTGCTGCACCTTGACAGAATGCCCGATCCAGATACCTGCCTTTTCAAAGTGCATTTCCAGGGGAAAAAACATGTTTCCTCTCAAAAAAATTAAGCATGTTCGTATGTTTAGTTATCATTTTACCCCTAGAAGGAAGGCTTCAAAAGGCATGGCGGAGGGAATTAGAAAAAAATGCTTTGGTTATTCTTAAATCTATCACTTACTCTTGGTGTTCCTTTGGAGAATGAAATAGTAATGTTGGGTTTTTTTCCCCTGAATGTGGAGCGCCTACTTTCACCAAGTCGTGTGGGAGGGGCCAAGGAGGCAGCTCCGCCCCTAGCACAAACGCATTTACTGAGGCTGTTTCCAGCAAGGTCTTTTTGGGGGGAGGGGGGATAATTGGTTTGTTTTAAATCTTTTTTTTTTTTCTTTTAACATCTATTTGAGAATGAGGAAGTGAGTACCAGCAGGGGTAAGGAGGGGGTGGGTGGAGAGAGGGAAAAGCAAGCTTCCTGCTGAGCAGGGAGCCCAAAATCAGGCCCTGAGCTGAAGGCAGATGCTTAACTGACTGAGCCACCAAGGAGCCCGTTTGTTTGTTTTAAAGATTTATACATCTTCACTTTTTTTTTTAGAGGTTTTTTTTTTTTTTTAAAGATTTTATTTATTTATTTGACAGAAAGAGATCGCAAGTAGGCAGAGGCAAGCAGAGAGAGGAGGAAGCAGGCTCCCCGCGGAGCAGAGAGCCCGATGCGGGACTCAATCCCAGGACCCTGAGATCATGACCTGAGCCGAAGGCAGCGGCTTAACCCACTGAGACACCCAGGTGCCCACATCTTCACTTTTGAAAAAAAGGCTCCAAGCAGGAGGGGAGGGAAAATCCCAAACCAACTCTGCGCTGAGCTCAAAGCCCAGGTGGGGCTCCATCTCGGGAGCCTGAGATCATGACCTAAGCCAAACCAAGAGCAGAATGCTCAACTGACTGGGACACCCAGGCGCTCCTAAGGCCTTTGTTTTTGTTTTTAAAGATTTTATTTATTTGGAAGAGAGCATGAGAGGTAAAAAAAAAAAAAAAGTCAGAGAAGGAGACTCCCCATGAAGCAGGGAGCCTGATGCGGGACCCGATCCAGGACTCTGGGATCATGACCTGAGCTGAAAGCAGTCGCTTAACCAACTGAGCCACCAGGCGCCCAGCCTTTGTTTTTCTTTTTATAAAGATTCTGCTTATTTGAGAGAGAGCATGAAAGGGGCGATGGGCAGAGGGAGAAGCCGGCTCCCGATGAGCAGAGGGCCTGATGTGGGACTTGATCCTGGGACTCCAGAATCATGACCCGAGCGGAAGGCAGCTGCTCAACTGAGCCACCACCCACGTGCCCCTTTGTTTTTATCCCTAACTCAGCTGCCTCCCTGCCACAAGGAACAAGAAAGCCTTCTGCCCATTTACATTTTCCCAAAATGTGACCACGGCCCACCGCACACCCATCCAATTTATAGGCACCTTTCCCGGAGTAAGCTATGAGCACTGGACTTTGTCAGGTTCTTTGGATCACGCATCGTGGCCCCTTTCTGTTCTCGCTGGAGTTAACTTTCTTGCAGTCTAGGCTTTACCGGGAACCAGCGTGAGTCTCAGGACCCTGTCGGCTTCCCGCTTCCCCGCCGCCAGAGCTCTAGGCCGGGACTGCGCCGCCAAGCGAAACCGCTCCTTCGGCGCCTAGATGCTAAGAGCCAAGAGCTAGCTGGAAAGACAAAGAGAGGTCCCTGTGTGTGACGGCGCACGCGTTCAGGTAGGCTGGGACAGCGCAGATCCGGCGGCGATCTTACGCTCCCGCCGCTTCCGGGGCCCGCCCCGCCCCTCGGGCCAACGCCCCGCTCTTCTGAGTCTCTATGGTACCAACTTCCACCGCGCGCCACTCCTCGCGAGACTTCGGCGGCGCAGCAATGGCGAGATCGTGAGTGCTGCTGACGGGAGTCAGGAGAACGGGCTGGGACGGGGCTCGGGCGAGATCGGGCCGGGGGAGACCCGACACGCCAGGGCCGCCTGGAGCGAAGCGGCGGCTGGGGGCGCGAGGCCCCTTGGGGCCGGGACAGCCACCCACGACCAAGCTCCCGCCTCTTCCCCAGATGCCGCGTCACTGCTCCGCCGCCGGCTGCTGCACACGGGACACGCGCGAGACGCGCAACCGCGGCATCTCTTTCCACAGGTCAGCGCGCGTGCGTGCTGGCGCGGGAAGGTTAACGTGCGCATGCGCCCGTTTTTCCCTCTTCGTGGAGACACGATTGCGCATGTGCTATCCTCTCTTTGGCGCGAGGCTTGTTCTTGTAGATGGGAAAGGGTGAAAGGGGCGGTGCCGGTGCGACTGAGTCTAGGTGGGAGAGGAAGCACGGGAGATCACCAGCCTGGGGCCTTATGTTCTGTGACTCTTACCTGCTAGGTGGTACTAAGGAAGTTGCTCTCCCTGAGGCCTGTTTCCTCATCTGGGCTTGGGAGGACGGTGTTTACCCGGAGAGGTGAAGGGAGGTCTGGTGGTGGCGTGTGCAGGACCAGCCCTTGCCGTCTGGAGAGCATGGGCAGCTGGAGCCCAGGGTTGCAGACACCCTGGTGCTCACTGGTCTGTGGCTCCACAGACTTCCCAAGAAGGACAATCCGCGGCGAGGCTTGTGGCTGGCCAACTGCCAGCGGCTGGACCCCAGTGGCCAGGGCCTGTGGGACCCGGCTTCCGAGTACATCTACTTCTGCTCCAAACACTTCGAGGAAAACTGCTTTGAGCTGGTGGGAATCAGGTGAGCTTCCTTGGCAAGTATCACTGGGGCAGGGTTTGAACCATCTGAGTGGCTGGCCGATTGGGGCGGCTCTAGGGCCAGGAGAGGAGGATCCTGGAGTCACTTGCTGGGGGACAGACAGACCTGGTTCCCAGTGTGGCTGCATCTTTCCAGCTTTGTACCTCAGTTACCGTTAAGACCCATCCCCTCAGGATAACTGTGCCAGTGACAAGGGAGGAAAACATTAGCTTTTTCAGAGGTTGTTCCTTAGGACCTAAGTCCTCCCAGCAAGTCCACAATGAAATAACACTTTTGGCTGGTCAGCCTAGCTCTGGTGCAGCTCTTCTATACACCGAAACTTCGAGGAAGAGAATGGTGTAACACTTATCTAACTTGGTTTTCCCTAAATTAAGTGCTTGCAACATGCCTACCTTCCTCCTGTAGCGCTAGTGTGGGAGGGCCTGATCTGGGGCGCTGGGAGCCTGCTAGCTCTGTGCCCTGCAGGTTGCCCTGGGTGGCAGGGTGTGTTGTCCATCTCATCCAGGCTGCTTTCCCCCACAGCGGGTATCACAGGCTGAAGGAGGGGGCAGTTCCCACAATATTTGAGTCTTTCTCCAAGTTGCGCCGGACAACCAAGACCAAGGGGCACAGTTACCCACCTGGCCCCCCCGACGTCAGCCGACTCCGGCGATGCAGGAAGCGGTATGTGTTCTGTGGGTGGAGGATGCCTTGCTCCAATCCCAAGCCTGAGAGATGGGTTTATTTAGTTTGCCAGCAATCTTGCTGGACAGGGTTCTGAGCCAGCAGAGTGGGGTCGGTGGGCTGGTGAAGTGGGGTCTGGCAAGGCCTTGGCCTGGCCTATTAGTCTCTCTCTCTCTCTCCTCTCAGCTGCTCTGAGGGCCGAGGGCCCACGACTCCATTTTCTCCACCTCCCCCTGCTGATGTCACCTGCTTTCCTGTGGAAGAGGCTTCGGCCCCTGCCGCTTTGCCTGCCTCCCCTACTGGGAGGCTGGAGGCTGGTCTCAGCAGCCCCTTCTCAGACCTCCTGGGGCCCCTGGGTGCCCAGGCAGATGAAGCAGGCTGCAGCGCCCAGCCCTCACCGGAGCGGGAACCAGAGAGACAGCCATCCCCACTCGAGCCACGGCCCGTCTCACCCTCGGCCTATATGCTGCGCCTCCCACCCCCGGCTGGCGCCTACATCCAGAACGAGCACAGCTACCAGGTGGGCAGTGCCCTGCTCTGGAAGCGGCGGGCTGAGGCCGCACTTGATGCCCTGGACAAGGCCCAGCGCCAGTTGCAGGCCTGCAAGCGGCGAGAGCAGCGCCTGCGGCTACGGCTCAACAAACTTCAGCAGGAGCGGGCACGGGAGAAGCGGGCACAGGCAGATGCCCGCCAGACTCTGAAGGAGCATGTGCAGGACTTTGCTATGCAGCTGAGCAGCAGCATGGCATGAGTGAGCGACTGTCGGCCCCAGGGCTGACATGAAGGGCTGCCTGGTGGGGCTTCAGCCTCATCCTCCCTCAGAATCCACCTGGAAAGGGACCCAGTCCGAGCTGTGTCCACCAGACCTGCCAGATGCCATAATAAAGTGGATTCTAGGAGGCCCTGCTATCTGGCTCAGCTGGGGCTGGGACCCTACCCCCGGAGTCTGAGCTCTCAGCTACGGAAAACAAGAAGTCCAACTCTTTCCTGCCTCTCCTCCTGCAACTCCAGGCCCCCCAGGGTTTTCTGAGGGACAGGATGGTGTGAGCAGAGGCCAGGGGCAGCACTAGGAACCCTCTTCTTGGTACCTGAACAGCCAGACTTAAGCGGTCTCACCTCTCTGAAAAAAACACCCATGAAACCCAGGCCAGATTCAGTTTGCAAGGACACCTGCATGGCTTCCATCCACTGGCCTTGTTGGCCCAGCAGTCAGGGTCGGCCCAACATAGCACCTCAATCCCAGCCTGCAGACCAGCTACCTACCCCCTTAACCACTATGCTGGGCTCATCTGAAAAACAGACAAATATGGCAATTTTTTTTTAAGATTTTATTTATTTATTTGACAGTAGATGGAGAGGCAGGCAGAGAGAGAGAGGAAGCAGGCTCCCTGCTGAGCAGAGAGCCCCATGCGGGACTCGATCCCAGGACCCTGAGATCATGACCTGAGCTGAAGGCAGCAGCTTAACCCACTGAGCCACCCAGGCGCCCAATATGGCAATTTCTGACCTGGTGCTATGTGCTTGGCAGTAGTAAGGGCCAAGCAATGACACTTCTGGTCCCCTAGAGGTTTGGGAAGAGGTGGGGAAGCTTAGAGGCACCCTTGTAGATAGCAATCCTGGCCTCAACCTGAGTCCCCATTGTTGTTCAAGTTGACTGGAATGTAGGCTTCCCCACGTCTGTGATGGGCAAATGGCTCAGGGTGCCAGGTGGTTTTAACTGCACACTGGGCTTTAACTCCCTGCTGGGCTTCAGCCACGATAGCCCAAGAGCATAGCTGAAATCTCCCTAGTCCTGGAAAGTGCCACGCAATGTTCTGAAATTGGCTTTCTAGGGTCCGTGGTATGTAAGTTCATTTATTCATGGGTTTATTTTTTTTTTTTTAAAGATTTTATTTATTTATTTGTAAGAGAGAGAGTGAGAGCGAGCACAGGCAGACAGAGTGGAAGGCAGAGTCAGAGGGAGAAGCAGGCTCCCTGCGGAGCAAGGAGCCCGATGTGGGACTCGATCCCAGGACGCTGGGATCATGACCTGAGCCGAAGGCAGCTGCTTAACCAACTGAGCCACCCAGGCGTCCCTATTCATGGGTTTAGAAGAGAAGGTCAAGCAACTGGTTATAAGGGTCCACCATAGAGCAGGGTCTGTCCATCATTCCCTGGGGTTTCCAGGCTCAGAGAGGCTCATCTCGTGCTGGTCCATTTCCTGGTTTGCTGGCAGCCTTATGGACTCCCCATGCCTGAGGGCGCCTGTCACTGGGGCTCCCCATCTGTCTGTATAAGGCACCTGGGGCTCTTCAGTAAGGGCCGAGGCATGGCAGGTGCCATGTTTGCATGGGGGCACAATGGGAAGGAAGGTGTGAAGGATTGTTTCCCCCAAAGTAGCTTCCTGATAGCTAGGGCAAGAGGGTCCCTGGGGTTCTTGCTGCCAGAAAGGAGGCAGAATAGTGCTTTCTATATTAGCGTGGAGTCCCAGGGCCTTCTGTTGACAGATGGGAAGGATGTGGTGGCCAGTCCTTAGCTTTCCAGCCTAGGCAGGAGCCTCTAATGCAGTGTAGGAGCAAGACAGCCTTGGGAATCCAGGGTTCCCCTTGGAGCACAGCCCTGCCCCACCCCCACAATTGGGACACCTCAGATGAGGCGGGGAGTTGCCAACCCTGAGACCTGGCGTGTCCCAAGCACTTGGGAAACATGATCTGTCCCCCGCTCAAGGAGGGCCTATGCCCGTGAGGTGTGTCTAGTAGATTAGCACTACTGTGGTCTTAATGGCATGTCTATGACAATAAATAATTAGGGATACGTGGGGACTGGGGGGGGGCACCTCCACTGACTTCCCCCTGGCGCAGCTGGGGGCCCCTGATGTGCACACAGTGGGGTGAGATCCTGCAACTCCTCTGGAAGCCAGGCCCTGGCCAGAGTGGCCCTTCAGGCTAGGTGCTGACTCCGGGCCCTTCACACCCCAAAATTCATCTGGAGTCCAATTCCATGTGCCCATTCACAAACCGGATGGAAGTAGGGGCCCTTAACAGCCGCCTCTGTGAAGGTGAGGGGATACTGTGTAGCTCCTACGTCAGAGGGGCCTTGGCAATAGGACCCAGCGGCCAAATCCACAAGCCATGCAGTCCCTGCTGGAAAGGCGGCCCCACACCAACTCCATGGTGGGCTCTCCCACCTCCGAGGAGAGGTTCTGGCTGGGGTTGGGGGAGAGGGCATCTGTTTCACCATCCACTCCCTGTGTGACCTGTGTCCTCGGCAGTGAAACAGGGCAGAGACCCCGTGTTCCCTTTCCCTTCGAAGGCTCAGGGAAGCCAGCCCCTTGGCTGGCAGATCCAGTAGTCTGCAGTGGGCAGGGCAGGAGCAAGCACAGTGATTCCTGAGTGGGCCGGCACCACGTGGGCCCTCATATGTCAGCGCCCAGCTCCGCGCACTGCTTGTCAGAGATGTGGGAGGCCAGGGAGTCTATGATGTCAAGCAGCAGCTGCTGGCTCAGCGAGCGCAGCGTGGGCAGCTTGGAAACCTGCAGGAGGCAATTGGAAGACCCACACTGGATGGACCCGGATTCCCATGAGGGCCAGGGTGCCCTTCAGAGTCCACCCCACACACACACACCCGAGCTCTGGCGAGCCAGGATATGGGCTGACCGAGTGCCTCCCCCCACACTGCCCCCAGGCCTACCGCCGCAGGAGAGAAGCTGCTTCCATGCGCCCCACCCTGCACCCAGCCAAAGCCAATGCCAAGGGCCAGCCAGCCAGTTCGGGGCTGGGAGGGCCCTGACCTTGGTGAACTGGTGCACGATGATGTGCAGGCAGTGCCGCTTCATGTCCAGTGCCTGCGTCTTGTCGGCTGCCTCCAGGATCTGGAACAGCAGGTTCCTTGAGGGGCTGCTCCCTCTCTCAGCCACCGCTCCCCCCCAGGGCTTCAAGGAGGCCCATGGGCACCCATGAGTTACCTGCAGTACATTCTGCACAGTCACATTCATCTCCAGGTTCTGCTTGCAGTACGCCTGCAGCCGGTTGTTGTAGAAGCCGTAATAGTAGGGGGCCGCAAACAGGTAGCTGGGGGCTAGTTAAGGAGCTGCCGGCCCAAGGAGCTTGTCCTCCTGCCACCTGCCCATCTCCCCGGGGAGGGTGCAGCTGGAGCCCCAGGCCCCGCAGAGACAGAGGAAACCTAAGCTGCCTCCTGCCTGCTCAGAACAAGGAAACCCACCCTGACACCAGGCGCTGGCCCAGGGCTCCCATCCAACTTGCTCTCTACACAGACTCTGAAGTACTCTGGGCTTTGTCCAGACCCGAAAAAATCCCAGAAGCCTCTCCCAAGAAAACACCCACATTCCCATTTGCAGGACTGACCATGGCCTCAGAGCCCTGGAAGGCCTCTCACACCCAGTTCAGACCCCTAAGAAGTGACGTGACCAGGAATCCCACCGTGGTGATCTACTCACCTGTCACATGGGACGTTGACCGACCCCTTCCTCTGGGCAGTGATGAGGGTCAAGAATCCACCCACCCCTCCTGGCTGCAGACCCTCTGTGCCTGCCCACCAACCCCTTCAGGGAACCCCGGGAGAGCACCGGGGAATCCTCGGAGCCTCTGCCGGTCTCCAAAGCCGCCTGAGGTGGGCCCTGGGAGCGCCCCCTGGCGGGGAGGATGCAGAGAGTCCTCGGGCGGCATGTTGACCTCCCCGTAGTAGATGTAGCGCAGCATGGACTCGAAGGCCTGCCTGCTGGGCACCATCTCCCCGATGGAGATGTTCACCTGGCCGTCCTCTGGCATGAAGGACCGGAACATGGCCTCAAAGTAGCTGCAGACAGGGGCGGAGGGGTTCCTGGCTCGCAGCAAATGCAGGCATTTGCTGGCTTTGCAGCAAATGTGGGCCTGCCTGGCTCCACCACCACACACCACCCCCTCCACACACCACCCCCTCCACCCACCTGGAGCGGGCGGCCAGGATGGCCTTGTGGGCCGGTCTTGGGTGCCCGTCCAGTAGCAGAGTGATGTCACAGAACTCTGCACCTGCTCCCTCCAGGTACGCCTTCATGTCCTGGATCAGAGATGTGCCTGGCGGGGGGGAGCCCCAGGGGTAGTGTGGGGGGACCTTGAGCAGAAGCCGCTTGCTCCCCCAGCAGACCCTGAGCCATTTGGGCTTCAGGGCTCCATGGACACTGCTTCTTGCCCATCTTGCTGCCCTGAAAACACCACCCCTGGGGGCAGAAGCCCTACTCTGGCCTGCCCCCCAGAGTCTTATCTCCCCAACTCAGCCCTGCGAGCCCTCCTCCCCTCCCTTGTGCTTATTAAGCTCCCTCTGGTCCTGGCAAGTACTGTGTCCTGACACATGTCACTCAGGGCCAATGGCCAGAGGCAGCACAGGCCCTGGGGAGTCAGGAGATGAATGAGACTGTGCTGTTCCTTCCCGGGCTAGGTGGGGACAAGGGAGGAACCAGAACATCTGAAGTGTTCAGACTGTGCTTGCCCCTCACTAGGCCCCAAAGGGTGGGCATACCTCGAAGAGTAGCTCAGGGTCTAGTCACTGTGACCGTGGATGGGAGCCCTCAAACCTGATGTTAGCCTGGGCAGCCACCCTTGCCAGACAGGAGTCCTGTGTCCACCTTCAGAAATGGGCTCAGGAGAATCCCCACCCTGAGGATGCCCTGTGGGTCGGGGCGTCTTCCTTCCAGGGAGCCTGAGAGCTGTCTGCCCATGCCCCTGAGACCAGAAGCACTCTGGGTCCCCTGCACACAGACCCCACCCTGAAGGCCGGGCAGGTCCTTCCACAGCTCCCATCTCTACCCAAGACGAATGCCATCCATCCCGGTCTGTTGCTCTCAGGGATGGGGCCTGGGTCCCTACCGATGTCCACAGGCTGCTCCGAGGGGGTGCGGGGAGGTGGCTGCTGCTTCCGCCGCACGATCTCCACGATCAGTGGTGAAGAGAGGCGCTCGAACTCCTTCATCATGATCACCTGGTTGAAGTGGGACTCCTTCACCACGAAGTTCAAGCAGTGTTCCTGGGACACACAAGCCGGAGCAGGCAGGCAGGGTCAGGCCTTGGCCCATGGGGCAGCAGCCTGAATGGGATGGCTTGCGGGGGATGGGGGGGAAGGAGGGTTGCCAGAGTGCCAGTGGCTGTAGGCAGGCACCGTGGGCCCTGCATGCCGGCCGCACCTTTAACTGGCCCAGCTGCAGCCTGGCGGCGCTCTCGCACACAACCAGCACATTCTGCAGGTCCACGGAGGCTTCAATGTACTGTCGGCACAGCTGCTCCAGGCGGCAGAGCTGGAAGCTCAGGGCCAGCTTGTACACGTCCATGACGAGCAGCACGTCCTCCACGTGGCCTGCAGCCCAGAACTCTCTGAGCCTCAGGGACGCACGGAGAGGGAGGAGGCATGGGGCAGCACAGAAGGAAGGACAGGGCCCGGGGCTCCTTCCGTGGACATCCAGGACAGTGGACAGCAACTCCACCACACGAGTGGTCGCGGGTGGTCGTGGCCACTGAGTCTCAGGCTGTCCACCTGCCCACCCTGCTCCCCGCACCCCCTCACCACTGCACCTTTCCGCGGGTACTTGATCTTGTCCGTGTAGAGGAACTGCATGAGCACTTCAAAGGGCCGGGCCTCAGCCTCACGGATGGCCACGTGCAACAGGGGTGGCCGGGCTCCCCCCGCTGCCCCACCAGGGACCTCCCTGGGAGCCGGGGCTGCCTCCTCCTCCAGTTTCTGCAGGGAGAGGAAGGGGAGCTCAGGGGCGCCCCAGGGCTGCCGCCGCCCTGGCCCGAGAGGCAGGGCAGAGCCACACCTCACCTGGGCCAGCCGTTCCCGTGCCTGCACGATCTTCCTGCGGAGCCAGCGGCTCCGAGCAGTGACGATGGCCACATGGCCCTGCATGCATTCCTCTTTCTATAGCAAGAATTACATCTTGGTGGGCAACATGGAACCCTCCTCCTGGCAGGGATGGAGGCCCCGGCGGCCCCAGTGCAGGGGGGTCTGGGATTTCAGGGGTGAGTGGGAGGCCAGTAGTGCCTCGGGACACAGCCCTCACCCTGCAGGGTGGCAGGCAGGCTGGGCACAGGGAGAGCACCCACCTCGCCCAGCACAAACTCCACATCGCAGAACTGGCGGCTCTCCCACAGACGCCCATAGTCCTCATGCAGCGTGCACTTGGGGTAACAGGAGAACTGCCGAAGGAGATCCCAGTGTGGCCACTGGCCCAGCCCCTACCCTCCTCAGGGTGACGCATCCCCAGCCCATCCACCCTGGCCAGCCCCCTGCTGTCGGCCCGCCAGCCCCACCTGGAACCGGTACATCTCCCCGCTGCGGATGTTGTTGTCCACCGTGCCTCCAAAGATGTACATGGCGTCTGAGATCACCGCGGCTGCATGGAAGAGCCTTCCGCTTGGCAGCTGGGTGGGAAGGGGTGTGGAGAAGGTAAGTAACCCCGACCAGTACTTCTCTGAGCCTCGGTCTGCCCATCTGTGAAAGGGGCTGGCCACAGGACTGGCACTGGGTGGGTGGCAGTGACAGTAGTCAGGGTCCCAACCCTCACCTCAGACGCTGGTGGGGCAGGCTGCTTGGCTGCGGTGGTGCCGAAGTCCAGGCCAAATACATCGCGGGACTTCTTGAAGCCACCTCGGTCCTCAGAGGCCAGGCCAGGCGCCTCCTCAGAAGACGATGCTCGCTCTGGCACCTCAGCCCCGCCGACCTGGAGGGGATGGACACGTGAGCATGGAACCAGTCTGCCAGGGCCAGGCCGGGCAGCAGACACCAACCTCCTGCCAACCTTGCTCAAGAGCAAGAGCGCTTAGAGCCACATTTGGGAGGGGCTGAGCCATGGGCTTGAGGGGCCCTGGCGGCACAGCTCAGATGGGACACCAGCAGCACTCAAGCTGGGTGTTTTGGCAGGACACCCTCAGCACTGTGCAGACAGGGCCAGAAGTGCCATGTTGAAAGCCCGCAGACTGGAAGAATGGAGAACAGGGGCCCAGGGCCTCGGGTCGGGCCAAGACAGGTGTCCAGGGCCTCGGGCCTCAGTCATCCTGGCTCTCTGCTCTGGTCGGCTGTCTGGAGCCTCCCAGAGAGACCCTGAGGCTGTGGGAAGCTGTGGGGCATCAGGGGCAGCTAAGTCAGGATCCCAGCCCCCTTGGGCCACAACCCCCCAGCCCCACCTCGGGAGCCACGGCCACTGTTCCGGACAGCACTTGCCTCGCTGTCGGAGCTGGGCTGGACGACCTCCCAAGTCTGGAAGTCCACATCGTAGCAGTGCAGCTCATTAGGCAGTGTGTTGTCTGCTGCGCCCCCAAACACATAGAGGTGGCGGTCAAAGGCCACCATGGTGTGCCCATAGCGCCGCTGCGGGGGCGGTGGGGAGCCGCGAAGCAGATGCTCGGTGGGGATGCGCGTCCACCTGGGGGCATATAAGAGGAACCCAGTGCTGGAGTGGAGGCTCTGACTCCCCAACGTCCTCCGCCTGGGGCACCCAGCCGGCTCAAAGCAGGGCCTAAGCGCATCTGCCCAGTGCCCCTCATCCCCTTTCGCTCTAGCAGCCACTCTGCCTGCGCCCCCTTGGGCCCCCCCAGTCATAAAGCAGGCAGCAGCAGCAGGCAGGAGGGATGGCCTCCATACAGTGAGGCAATCCCACTCTCCGTGGAACAGAGATGTGTCCACAACTCGGACACGTGTGATAATTCCCACAGCCAAGTAAGTCCTTGCTCCCAGGACTCCCAGGACCCCACTTTCTGATGCTGCTCCTACATCCACCACCCTCCCAGGACTTCCCAACACCTTCCAGCACATCCTTTCTTTGAAACCCAAATGATCCTGGCCAGGCGGGCCATGCCATCTGGCTCCAAGCTGCTGCCTACTACTGCCCCCGCACCTGCTGCCCCTGCCAATGGGCAGGAGATCTGCCTGTGCAAAGCCCAACTCCGGTGGCAGGGGCCCTCGATGCCCATCTCGGGGGGGGGGGCGGAGGAGCTCTGTAGGAGACTCCGTGCTAAGCACCTCACACCAGCAGTGTGTCTCCATGGGAGATGGTACCTGTGTGAGGCCCACACGGTGGGATGTGCCCCCCTTGCAGAGCCTCAAGCAGGCCGGGTGTGTTTGTGGGACGAGGGTTGGGGAGCAAAGGGCGCAGGCATGATGCCGGCCAGGCAGCCGTCAGGGGTGCCCACCACCAGTCCCAGCACCAGGGCACTCACGTCTTGTCTTTGAATTCGAACTGAAAGAGGTTGTTGGTTATCTTGGCTCCACTCTGCCCTGAGAACACAAACATCTTGTCCCGGCACACAGCCACTGGGAAGTTGCAGCAGGAAGGCGGGATCTCGCCACTCTGAGCCACCTGGGGTGGGGAAGGCAGCTCAGCCAGGGCCCTCATGGGACTGGGTGTGCGGGTGACACCGCTGAATTGGGATGACTTTCATTCTTGAAACTTCTTCCATCAGTCAGGGTTCCTAGACTAATTTCTGTAGAACGGAGTAGAGCCCCACCTTGTCCACCTAAAATGGGCCCAGTTTCTAACAGTTGAGGCTAAAAATCATCACTACAAGTGGAAGATAACCCAGGGGGGAGACAATGGAGCAGTCGGACAGATCGCCCAGAAAGAGCAACCTGCAGGACACCCACCATCAGGCTGAACTCGCTGTGTTCAAGTAAGGGTGGGTTCTCCCAAGCTGCACCAGTCACCGGACGTGACTCGATGCAAAACCCAGAGCCTTTTGTCACTAGGTAAGGGCAGCGGAGATCGGGCAGGAAGTCAGCAAGGAGGCAGCTGAGGACAAGGCTGGGCTTTGGCGAGGAACAAAGCAGCCCCTCCTCTGGCCCCCCAAAACCCTCACCTCCCTGCCTCTCCTGCCCCACCCTGGCCCCCCAAACTCACCTCCTCCCAGCATGTGAGCTCTCGGTCCTGGAGGCCAATGGTCCACATGTCATTCAACCTGTGTTAGGACAGGGGAGTCAGGATCTCCGCAGCTGGGGCTGGCGGTAGGGTGGGCCTGGGGCCAGCCAGGAGGGATGGCTCCAGGGAGGGACACATCCCACAGAGCTCTGATCAGGGGTCTAGGGAGCAGCCATGAGGTGGGAGCTTCAGGGCAGGGGGGCTGGCTGAATCCCTTCTCTATGCACCCTGCCAGACAGGAACACGTGGCCTCATGCACAATGTCTGGCCACTGTGGCAATGTTGATCTCATTGGGCTGACTCCTGGGGGCTAAAAGAGGCAACACTCGAAGAAGGTACCACTAACGGGCACCTGGGTGGCTCAGTTGTTAAGCATCTACCTTCAGCTCGGGTCACGGTCTCAGGGTCCTAGGGTCAAGCGCTGGATCAGGCTCCCTGCTTGGTGGGAAGCCTGCTTCTCCCTCTCCCACTCCCACTGCTTATGTTCCCTCTCTCACTGTGTCTCTGTCAAATAAATTTTTTTTTTTATTTTAAAGATTCCATTTATTTATTTATCAGAGAGAGAGAGAGACTGAGTATGAGCAGGGGGAGCAGCAGGCTCCTGGCTGAGCAGGGAGCCCGAAGCAGGACCCTGGGATCATGACCTGAGCCGAAGGCAGATGCTCAACCCTCTAAGCCACCCAGGCTTAGAGCCCCAAATAAATAAAATCTGGGGACGCCTGGGTGGCTCAGTTGGTTGAGCAGCTGCCTTCGGCTCAGGTCATGATCTCAGCGTCTGGGGATCGAGTCCCACATCCGGCTCCTTGCTCAGCGGGGAGCCTGCTTCTCCCTCTGCCTCTGCCTATGCTCACTCTCTCTGACAGATTAAATAAATAAAATCTTTTAAAAATAAATAAATAAATAAAATAAAATCTGTTCAAAAAAGAGAGAGAGAGAAGAAACTACCACTAACATTGTCACCGCTTGGAGCTGGTCCTTCTTCTTTTTTAATTAATTTTTTTTTTAAGATTTTATTTATTTGTTTGACAGAGAGAAATCACAAGTAGATGGAGAGGCAGGCAGAGAGAGAGAGAGAGAGGGAAGCAGGCTCCCTGCTGAGCAGAGAGCCCGATGCGGGACTCGATCCCAGGACCCTGAGATCATGACCTGAGCCGAAGGCAGTGGCTTAATCCACTGAGCCACCCAGGCGCCCTTAATTAATTTTTTTTTTTTTAATAACTGCCACACCCACCATGGGGCTCAAACTCACAAACTTAAGATCAAGCTCTTTCAACTGAGCCTGCCAGGTGCCCTACCCCTTGGAGTTTCTATGATGCTGAGATCTTGACGAATGAGCACATGCTACTTTTATAATCGGAAAAATACAGTAAAGCCAATTGTCTAAAATGAGGGGGAAAATGCCCGGTACACAGGCAGGAACCCTGTGTTGTGGTCCACAGGGGAGGGGCTGGGTCTGAGCCTGCTTCTGCCACCACGTGCTCACATAGGCCCCTCAGGGTCCCTCTTCACTTCGGGCCTGAGGATTTTCACCCAGCAATTCAGGAGGCCACCATCCACCCCACAGCTCTGACAACCCCCAGCCAACCCAACACCCACCCAACACCCAGTGCAGCCAGGAGAGACCAGCACGCCTGCAAACAACTGTGAAAGTGTGGGCCTGGCCTGCTGCCCCCTTGGATGCCCCCAGGAGGCGTCCTCGGTGGGAATGGGCGGGGGTGCCCCTCAGTCGCTCTCTACCCCCAACCCACCCATCATCTTCTTCCCCTCACTCCTGTGCACACGACCCTCCTGAGACTCCCTGCCAGCCCGAGCCTGACCCCGCCAGGAAGGCCCGGTCTGGGGCTCAGGACACCAGCGGGGTTGCTCAGAGGTGGGGGGCTGGGGCTGGGCACCCCCTACCTGGCATTGCCGTCGTAGCCAGCGAAGATCCACAGCTTGTCACTGTACACTGTGGCGCCGTGGGCGGACCTGGCGACTGGCAACCTGTAGTGCAAGGTTGGGGTGAGGAGCGAGGTCACCCAGCACAGACCCGAGCCTCACAGCCCCATGGGGCCAGCCGGGCCCCCAGAGCTGCCACACCTACATTTGCTGACGCCAGGGCTCTGGGGATGCCAGCCGGGGGGTCATGAGGCTGAGCTCATGAGGCAGGGGCAGGAGAATGAGGAATTCAGATGTTCACAGGGTAAAGCCCCCTTCCAGCCAACACCAAAATATCAAAGCCGGGGGGGAGGGGTGTTCCTCACCAAGCAGGACCAGAGAAGCACCCATCAGCAGTCCACTGGGGCCCCCTCTGCACTTTGAAAGGAGAGAATCTAAGGGCAGGGAGGAGGCCTCAGACAGGCACAGCTGGGAGTGAGCACAACTCAGTCCTCTCTGGGCCTCGGGCTCTTCTTCTGTAAGGCTACAGGGGACTCAGTGCAGGAGCCCTTAGGACACCCCTCACCCCCTGAAGGTTTCTGCGAAGTCTCTCACCGTCCTTCAATCTTCCACTCCGTCCACTGGCCAGTTGCAAACTTATATTCAAAAAGGTCGTTTTTATTCTTCAAGTTAGAATTGGAGTAAATGTCCCCAGTGTAGCCCCCTGGGTAGAGAGAGGGAGAAACGGTTATACCCAAAGACAGCCTCTCAGAGGCTTCAAACCCCAGGAGGCGGGTTTGAAGCAAAAGGCTGGCCTCTCTAGACGTGTCGTGGGACTCCCTCTGTCAACCTTGGGGAGAACCTATTGCCTGTCTGACCCCACCCTGGCCTCTGGGGATCCAGAAATGAGCAGAACCCTGTCTTCTGCCCCTGGCGGAGTGACAGAGGAGGGAAGAGAGCCACCACCCTCCCACCCGGTCACAAAGGCAGACCATTCCAACCCTGCGAGAGCGGCACAGTGAGGGAAAGGGACCCACAGGGTCACAGGGGCCCTTGCGAGGCCCCTAGGCCAGTGCAGGAACCCAGAGGACTCCGGCGGAAAAAGACAGCATATGGACAGAGAGACTGGCCGGACACTGCAAGTGAGCCCTGGGCCAGGTGGCAGGACAAGGGAGCTTCGAGCCCCAAAGAGGGCACGGGGCCCCGGAGGTAAGAGGCAGCTCACCGAAGACGAACATGCTGCTTCCGTAGACAACAGCTGAGTGGTGGTAGCGGGGGGCTGGCGGGGTGCCGGTGGTGAAGGCCCTGGTGTTGGGGGGGGGGGTACATTGCAGGGTGGGGAGGGGGGTGGTGAGTCAGCAGGGATCAGCTGTGCAGTCCAAGCCACACAGGGCACCCCCTGCCAACCCCGGGATTCCTTTCATTTTTGCATTTTATAGGCAATACCTATCTCATTATAGAAGCTTTATATTTTTATATTTTTCAGCAGGCTCCACAGGGACCAGCATGGAGTCCAACACGGGGCTTGAACTCCCAACCCTGAGATCAAGACAGGAGCTGAGACCAAGAGTCGGATGTTCCACCAACTGAGCCACCCAGATGCCCCTCATTATAGAAACTTGGAACAAAAATGACTGATAAAGAAGGAAACACAGAAGCAGCGAAAAGACTTGCCAGAAAGCTCCATCTGTAGCTTTAAGTCACCTCCCACCCCCCAACACACACACACACACACACACACACACACACACACCCCTTTTCTATGCTTGTTAATGCCTCTGAGGAGTTTTGTCAATGGAGTCACGGGGTGAGTATTTTGTAACATCTGCTTTTCGGACTCAACAGCAGAGAGCAACTCGGCCCGCAGCTGCCATCTGGGCGCCCTCGGTGGCGCCGTGTCCCGACTCCAGCAGCCGCTGACCACACACGTTCCTTATTGAACTAAAACCCCTCTTTCTCTACCTCTTTCCTGGGGCTGCTCCTTTTCAGAGTGTTATCCTTAAGCAATTATTAGTGAAGAATTGTAGTCTTGAGGGTGATTCTTAAAATTAATGTGTAACTATTGGCTATGTTATGAAAGCCAGGGCGAGAAGAACAAGACATAAACTTCTACAGCAATCCCAGCGCTCAGTGATGCCACCCTGGGCCTGGACATCCTCCTCCATCCAAAGGGGGCGGTGAGACCCTGCCACAGAGGGACTGGCAGAGGCACACAGAGCTGTCCACAGTGGGGCACCCAGGTGACTCGGAGGTTCTGTGCTCCTCCCGCACAAGCCGATGGCGGAGCTCAGGAGCAGGAGTGCCCGGCCAGCCCTGTACCTCCGAATCCTGGGATCCCTTTCTCCCCCTCAGTTGAGAGCTGCCCCCTGGGCAGGGCTGGAGACTGGAACAGACGGGTACAGATCTGCTGTGCTCAGAGAGGGCAGTGCCTTGCCCAAGGCCACACAGCTGGGAGGGCCGTCTGGCGGAGGTGGCCAGGGCTTGCATTTGGCCCACTACCCATGTGGGGACTCCGGGCAGAGGAGAGGCCCCACGAAGGCCCCTCGCCGACTGCCAGCCCCTGGGCTGCACCCCATTGCCCCACTGCAGCACAGGGTCGGTCCTGGAAGGACCCAACAGCCAATGCCTCCTCCCCCCACTCCCAGTGTCAAATCCCACAGCAGCTCCCTGCCCAGGAGAA
This sequence comes from Mustela putorius furo, assembly GCF_011764305.1. NCBI lineage: Eukaryota > Metazoa > Chordata > Mammalia > Carnivora > Mustelidae > Mustela > Mustela putorius. The sequence goes on along the minus strand of NW_025422010.1, from coordinate 3,499,242 downwards.
GGCCCGGTGACTGCAGGGCTCTCTGGAGGCACAGTGCATGGACCAGGAACCAATCCAACAGACCCCCGTGATTAAGAGGATTCAGAATAATCAATCTGAGTTGCAGACTGGGAAAGGAACCCAGGAGACAGAGGGGAACACTAAAGACCACTGTTTTCTCCTCCCCGAAGCTGGTCTCTAGCTTTCCCCAGCACGAGTCTGCTAGTAGTTGGGGCCAGCACAGGGCTACGGAATTCTGGGGGAAAGGCGGGCTGGGACTCCAAGGCCACCCACCTGCACCAGGAGCAGTCCTTCACATCGAACCGCAGGAGGTCATTGAGCATGGTCTTCCTGAAAGACAGCCAAGGACAGGTTGGGGGTCGGTCCTGGGTTGGTCCCGGTCTGCTCTCCAGGACCCAGGAGATGGACACTGCAGCCCGGGTGGTGGGGGTGGGACCATCATGGGGACTCAGCCCAGGTCAGGCAACCAGCTGATGCCTGAGGGACCAGGGAGGGACCACAAAGGGCGCGCCCCCACTGGTGCGGGTACCAGGGCAGTGATGCATGTGGGACCTGCCTGCCTGGGGTCAGATCCAAAGCATGATCCTGACTGCTTGAGGGCCCACACCTCACGACAGGCTCCAGGACCCCCTACTCTCACTCCCAAGTCTCAGCGCCCCCTTCTCTGAGGTTGTGCTACAAGGCAGAGCTTCCCACGTCTCCGGGGAGGCCCTTTTGCTCCTCTCTAATCTTCCTTCCTCCTCTTTATTGGAAAACCAATGTAACTACATTCAAGATACAATAAAACAGGAAACAAATCCACTGGCCATGTACCAGGACCTGCAACGTTACCACCGCATCCGTGTCAGTAAGAAAGAAAAAGGGAGTCAATTAACAGGGGCCTGGCACCCCTTGCAGGCCAGGCCGGTACAGGATCCCCCCTGCACCCCTCCCTCAGTCTATAGCAGGGGGCTGTGCTCCCCACCTGCATTTACAGAAGAGGAAAGGGCCTGGAAGATAAAGGGTTTGTCTAAGGCCATGCAGTCCGGAAGCCAGGAGCCAGGAAGCAGAGATGTGACTGTCATTTCTCCCCTCTCCCATCTGCCCCTCCTCCCCCTCCCTTTCTCCCCCCTCCCCCTATCGGACACTGCAGGAAGCCATCTTTCTTTGTACCCAGTCCATCTTTGCAAAGTTGCACCCAGAGTGAGACAAATCTGTACCCTGTTTCTTGGTGCCACATTGTAGCGAGTCTTTCTGCTCATTGCTACACAGTTGCCACGACAACGCTACCTGCTACAGAACACTCCTAGGGATGCTCCCCGCTACTGCCCTGGACTGGACCCCCCACCTTTTCCAGTCTGGGGGTTGTCATTAAGCCTGCAGTGAACATCTCTGAGCAGATGCCTCTTCCTCTTTCATTCCTTCATGGAACACACATTTACTGAATTGTCCATGTACTGGGTACAGGTCCCGCCCTGGTGGAGGACAGAGTTGTGTGCTTTGAGATAACACTGAGATGATCCCGTGAGATCTGTGCTCTTACCATGGAGCCAGCAAGAGGTGCAGAAGGGGAGAGAGGGCCGACAGCTGGCCCAGGCGGTGGGGAAGGCCTCACTCACAACATATTCTGAAGAGAGGTGGGAAGGGCGGGAAGGAGGGAAACACCAGTGCAAGGGTCCAAGCAGGAGATGCTTGGTTCACTCAGAACACAGCGAGGCAGTGGTGTGGCCCAGCACCATGCAAAACAAGGGCAGAGGAGCAGGGCAGGCACAAGTGTATAGGGCCTTGTTGATAGCCAGGACAGCTCAGGCTCCTAGTCAGAGGGAAGGGAGCCATCCCGGGGCTATGGGCTGAGGAGGAACACAATGAGACTTGCATTTGCAGATCCCTCTGACTGCTCATGAGGAAGAGGCTGTGGGGGAGACAGGATGGAAGCCAGGGCCATTCTGCCTGGTCTGCAGGTCCTCATAGGGTCCTGTGAACCCCACCAGCACCAAGTCACACACACACACACACACACACCCCAGGGAGTCCTGAAAAACCAAGGCTGCAGAACCAATCAGAGGCCAGCCTTTCTGGGCTTCAGACGAAGTCCTATAATTGAAGGGAAGGGATGGACTCCTGAGTAGAACAGGTCAGGTGCAAACACTATACCAGCAGAACACCTCCATCCGGAGCCCTTCCCGGCTTGGTGCTCACTGACCCCCAGGAGCACGCTGCAAAAGCAGGGCATATGGCCACCCCTTATACAGAGGAGGAGACCACAATGCAGTTAATGCTGTTAAGCCACCTACCCGAGCCCAAAGTCACAAAGCTTTGACTTAAACTGAGCCGGGTCTATCCAGGAGACCAAAGTTCAAGCCTCAACCCCACATCTAGCAGGCTCCTGAGCCTCCCAGAGCCCTGGTGGGCATCCCCCGCCTTTCCTGACCACATCAAAGAATGAATGGGGGGAGGGAAGCCCTGCCCAGACTCCAGGCCTAGTGCCATTCTGCATTCCCCAACCCCGGGCCTTTGCCCATGCTGATCCCTCTGCTTAGAACATTCGTCCTCTTACCCGTTTCACTCCGACTTATCTTTCAGGTCATCAACCCCTCCAGGAAAGCTTCCCAGCCCAGACCAGGCCCCCTTCTCCTCTCCAAGCACGTAGGCTATGCCCACACCCAGTACTTAACAGGGCCCAGCCCATGATAAGAGCTAAAACAGTTCTTTCCCTCTGGGAATGGGTCTTAGGGGAATGCCACCCGGGGGAACCAGCTGCACAGACCAAAGGTTTGTCTCTGCCATTATCTCTCACCCAAGGAAACCAGCCACAACCTAACTGGGAACAGTTCCTGGCATGAAGATGTCCCAACCAACAGAACACCAGGTCATTGTCAGGAAAGCTGTTTCCCAGGAATTTCTAGCAGTGTGGGAAAACCTTTACAAAAAGTGCGAAATAGGAAAAATAAATAAAACTGTCCTCTAAACGCTGCCATGTGGGGCATGTTGATAAAGCCCAGGGAGAAGGGCAGAGAATGAAAAGTGTCTGGGGAGGGTGGCAGCCAGAGCGGATGTCTTTCTTTTAAGGCCGTGTCCACTCGCTCAGAACAAGAGGCACATTTGTGTGTCCCAAGCATGTGCTACCCACTGAATGCTGTGCAGAGGGCCTTGAGGGTAGGGTCTCTCATGTGGAGAAACAAAGGCTGAGGACTTAGCTAACCCAGTTAGAACTAACCCAGTTAGAACCACCATGTTTCTCCCTCCCTGGTCCAAACACCCTGATGCTCACGCTCACTCACCCATTGTCTCCACCAAATACATAGATGGCGTCTTTATAGGCCACCACTGTGTGCTTGCTGCGCCTGGAAAAGAAAAAAGGGGTGGCTGGCAGTGAGGCTGGGACCCTCCTGGGGGCAGCCAACAAATGAGACTAAGCACCCAGGCTGCTTCAGAATTCAGGTATCACCTCCCAACTGCCCAAGATCACTAGAGATCCCCAAATTCCACAAGTACCCCAGGACCCTGTATACAGGGACCCTGACATTGCCCTGGGACTCTCTGGACTCCTTGCCCCACTGCAGAGCACCTGGGAACCCAGCTCCAGACCCATAAACACCCTCTAGTACCCTGCCCCAGGCCACCCCGCTCTGAGACTTCCTCAGAACACCCTCCTAAGGCCTCGACATCATCCAGGACATCACCACTTCCTCCCCACCCCCCCATTACCAGATACCACTCCTGGACACCACGCCCCGGCCTCGGCCCCTGGACCCCGCCCCGGGACCTCCTCACACACACCCCCATCCCCAAGCCGCCGTACCGGGCCCCCACGAACTCGTCGCAGGGCGGGAGGCGCCGCCAACGATGCACTGTCTCGAAGGGCCCGAAGTTGAGTGTCAGGTACTCAACACTGTCCGAGCAGCTGTGGTCAAAGTCCACACTCGGGGCTACCTTGGACCTTGCGCTGCCTGCCAGGGCCCCGGCCCCAATCGGGCCTCCCGAGCCCCCCGGCCCAGCCATCCCGGGTCCACGCCCGATCTGCCACCGGGTCCGCGGGACGTGCAGCCACCGCCCCAGGCCGCTCCGAAGGACTACATTTCCCGGCGAGCCCTGTGCCGAACGCGCCGCACTTCCGGCCTGCGCCGCACTTCCCGGCAAGGTTAGCGCCCCTCGTGGCTCCTCGGGCCCCGCAGCCTCTGGGAAGCGGGGAGTGAGTAACCCTCTGGGAAGCGTTCCCCACAAAGTACGCGCGCCAGATTCCCTCTTCCACTGAAGACAGCATCCAGTCCGGACTGGATATCCCCATCACCGGGCAGGCCCACGCCACCCGGAGATGGGCCACACTTCCCGGCATGCCCGGTGTGCCCGGAACTCGGCCTTGACCGTCTGCTGCTCTTGGGATCGTGGGTGGAGGGTTCCGGGCTTTCAGCGGCCTGGGAGGGAGCCCGACTATCCCCATACTGCCTGCGCCCCCACTTCTTCCCCTCAGCATTCCTCTTGACTGAGAGGCAGAGTGGTAGAGAGGCTCTAGATTCTCGTTCTTACTTAACAGCAGAGCCTCATTTTCTTTACCTGGAAAATGGGGATTCGGGGAGTTCTGACTACCTTGAAAAGCATGGGATCTGTCTCAGGACCCGGCCCCTACAGCCCTCCGTAGGCACATGCCCCCACACCGCCAAGCACCAGCTGTCTCTGACTTCTGAAGAAGCACTTCCCATCTCAAACCCTTGGCATGTGCTATCCCTTCTACCAGGAGCGCTCTTCTTTCAAAATCCAGATTCAAGACTCTGGTTGGAGAAGCTTTCCCCCCAAGCTTTCTACCCCAGGGGCAGAATCAATCGCTACCTCCCCTGAGTGCTCATAGGCCAAACTCATGTCTTACTGAGCATCGTGTGGTTGTGCTTTCTCCCTCATGAAAATCTGCCCAGTTACAATGGAAGTCACACAGATCTGCAAATGTGTGCGTTTTAATTTTAAGAGAATATCTAATATTTTTCAGGGTCCTGCAGGGGACCAGTCTCAAGAGAGGGAGAAGAGGATAGGCCTGTCCTGCCTCCATTGCCAGCCCTCAGTGGCAGCTGAGGCCTTGGGGGGTAAGCATCTCCTGGAGGAAGCAGGAAGCCTCACTGGAGGTGAGCCAGGCAATCGAAGGCAAGCACTGGGAAGGCTCAGGTTCTGCCCTGGGAGATCCTGGGAAATTGGAGGTTGGCACCTGCCCCCAGGGCTTGGCCTCTGTCCCTGGTGCCCAAGCGTGCCTGCCCAAGTCTGCTGCATGCGAGCTCAGGATCCTTTCCCTGTGAGCCAGGACATGTCGCCGGTCCTGCAGGAATGAGGGGAGGAGGAGTCAGGGTAGAAGACAGCAGGTTACCCACTTGGCACCATGAACAGGTGATCCCTGAGGACAGCAGGGGACCTGCTTTGTGCCAGGCCCCAGTGCCCAGGAGAAATGGGTACTTAGGCAGAGAGGGGAAGTCCATGGGGTACAGGCTCTGGGCTGAGGTGGGAAAGGCTCAGAATGGTCAACAGGAGGGACAGAGGACCACGTACTTGCTGTGCAGCACAAACAGCCTTTTCGAAGGCAAGGGAGAGAGAGAGAGAGAGAGAAGGCCAGGGAGAGGGAGAGAGTATGTCATTCATCATGTTCCCTCTTGGTTCTCTATTGTTTCCATCCCGAGGCCTACTCCTGTTCCGTGACCTCCAGGCTTTCCCCAGTCCCTGGACAGGGGGAGGGGGGCCTCTCTGTAGGCGCTTTGAGCCTACAGGGTGACTCCCATTGCCACCCTCCTGGGGTGAGGGTAATGGCTGACATCCAGTGTCTCCCAGACACCAAACAACCACCCAACATCACTAGCTGCCCCCCCCCACTCCTAGCTTCTGCCAGTCTCAATATAACCAAATCCAGTTGGGTGTCCCAGGCCCGATGACTGCCCAAAGAGTGGATTTGACCAAGGGCTTTGATCCCCTCCCCATAGCACTGGCTCTGCCCTGGGACACGGCCTCTTTCCCTCCCTCTATCACCCCAAGAACACAAATAACCAGCCCATTCGTAAACTACCACCCTTGTCCCACACCACCCCATAGACCTGATGCCCCGTAGACCGATGTGGACCAAGAACAGGGGAAGGGGTCTGTAGGGCTACAGGAGTGGATGGCTACCAAGGGCCAGTCCCTTGGGGAACCTCTCCCTCCCCCCACCAAACCTCTGAAGCCCACACTCACTCCACCTCCCGCTTTCGGATGGCGCGGCCGGAGGCTAGCACCTCAGCTACCTTGGACACGATGGGATCGTAATTCATGCTGGCCACAGCAATCACCTCATCGCCTCTGCAGGGACAGAGTAACTGAGCCTGAGGACTGCCCAGAAATAACCTTCCTTCTTGGAGACCTTCAGGTACTCCTCTTCAGCTGGGGCCCAGGGAGGGATCTTATGCAGGGTAACAGGACCGTCCTGAGCACCCAGCCCTCCTTGCTTTGCTTGGCTTGACGTGGGCTTGGAGATCCTGTCAAAGGCCCATGGAGGCTCTAGCCTTCCTCCTCAGTGGAGTTCAGGGCTGAGCACTTGTCCTGGAATCACCACTCTCTACTCGTGTGACTCTCCTCAGTGTAAAAGTGGGAGTCCACAACCCCTACTCAAAGAGCTGTTCTGAAAATAAAATGTCCTGCCTCAAGACGTGGCTGCTGGACTTAATACTACCCGGGCTCCTCACTTGGCCTTGGAGGGTCTCCTGCCTAGCTGCCTCCTCTGTCCACCTTTCAGGTAGGTCCCTCCACTGGAGCAGAGCTCCTCTGGGATGGGCTCCCCCTTCCCGACCTTCCCGACCGCTGCTTCAGGCCGCCTTCCACCCCGTTGCTCTCACTTGGTGTAAAAAGCCACGAACTTAAGCTCTTCCAGATCCCCCTGGATGATGACGTCGTCGAAGCCTTCTCCGTACCCTGTGGGCCGAACAGGAGGGGATGGGACTCCCCCAGGTCAGCGCCCAGTACCTTCCTAAGTCCTCCCTGGAGCCCCCCACCGTGCCCAGCTCCTTTGTCCTTGTAGGTGGTCCTCAGTGCCGCCCCCATCCAGTTTTCGCTCTTCTTACGGCGGAAGAAGTGTGCTCACGCCCCTAGGATGCTCACAGCCACGTCCTAACCCCCAGGCTCCGCCCCCGCACACACCTTAGCCACACCCCTAAATGCCCTTGGCCCCGCCCCTGCCCGGCGCCCCTCCGTTACCAGCGTAGCGCAGACTCTTGCCAAACATGGCTGTCCACAGGTAGGGTACGGTGCTGATCTCCGCCTCCTGCGCCAGCATGTTCTGCGCGGCCACCCGCCCTGTAGGACCCAGGGTCGTGAGAGCCCCGACCCTAGCCCTCACCACCCCTACACTGCATGCCCGGGCTCTCGGAGGACCTCTGACATGTGGGGCTACTCCCCTTCTCTTACTCCTCACCTCCCCAGAGGTCAAGTAATGCATCATTGCTCAGCCCACTGCCCACCCCCCCGGTTGCAGCTGATCGGTGCAGAGGGGACACCTGGCTCAAAGCCAGTCACTCAGATCGCTTCTCTAGAGAATTTGAACCAAGTGCTCCAGACCTGGAAGGTCTGCTTCCTGGGGTTGGGGGATTGCCCACCATTTCTGATGCACACACAATGAAACAGACACACCTGGTATGAAGAGGATATCTATGGATGGCCACAGGGCTTGCTGTGTCAACTGGCTGCTCAGACAGGTCACCCCCGAGCCTTGAAAGGGTAACCCAGAGACCAGGACCCAAGGCCAACAACTGGGGGGTGGGCCTGGGGGAGGCTGAGCCCCTGGGACAGCCTCCCACCCCTCATCCTGCCATGGGGCGGGTCATACCCTGGGCGTGAGCCATCTGCCAGTGTGGGATATTCACTTTCCGGTTGTTCCTCCAGGCCAGGGGGAAAGTGACAGCATCGCCAGCGGCAAACACACCTGGGACGTTGGTCTGCATCATCTGTGGGGAGTGGGCCGGGGTTCTATGTGTGGGACAGGGACCTTGGCCTGATCCTGCCACCACCCCCACTGAGCACCCTGCCCACCCCGCCCGGCCCCACCTTGTTGACAGGAATGAAGCCTCGGGAATCCAGATTGACGCTGCTCTGCCTCAGGAAGCCTGTGGCGGGCACGGCGCCTGACAGGACAGGGCCACCAGTGTTCATTCCCCAGTCCCTCCCTTCTCCCGCCTCATTTGTCCGCCATGACCCATACCCTCCCTCACCAAAATCCAGCCCCAGACCAATAGTCCAAGGAGCAGCCCACCTAGTGGCTTTCATGCATCCTGTCCCCTCTGGATGGACCCCCCCCCACCACCACCAGACTGCCCTGGCTCTCACTTCCTCTGAGAGACTCCAGGAAGCTCCCCCATCCCATCCCCCCATGGTTGGCATGGTGTATCTCCCAGCTCTGTCCCTCCCCAGGCTGGCACCTGGAGGGCAGCAGGGCCCAGGTAGAGAGTTGTTTGGGTCCTGCAGACCATGTGGGGCAGGCCATGGAAGTATCTGTGGGCAGTGGTCACTGGGCGTGTCCTCCACACCAAACCCTGGCTATGAGCGATGTCCACACCCCCCACCACAGCCCTGCGAAGTGGCCCTTTTGTGGATATGGAGACCGAGGCTCAGGGAGGGGAAGGGACAGGCCCAGGGTCACTCTGGAGCACGTGCAGGTGCTTGCTGGTGCCTGCCCGCCCGCCCACTCACCGATGCCCACAACACAGACGTCAGCCCGCACAACCTTGCTGCTCTTCAGCACGACCTCCTTCAGCTGTGGGGAGGAGGCGGGTGAGCAGGGCGGCCCAGCTCCTGGGAAAGGGTGAGTACGGAACAGGGGAGCAGGAAGAAGGGCTCACCTTTCCCTCCTGGGCCCGCAGCTCTGACACCTCCGTCTGCATGTAGAACTTGACCCGGTTGTTCTCAAACATCTGTCAGGGCAGGTGGGCAAGGCCATGAATGAAAACATGGCAGGGCTGGTCATGTGCCTGGGGTTCCAAGGGGTTGGGTGCTGGGGGCCGGGGTGCACTCACCTTCATGAGGGCGCGACCAACACGTTCCCCCAAAAATCTCCTGAAGGGTGTCTCCTCCAGCTCCACCACAGACACCGAGTGGGCTTTTTCGGTCAGATAGGCAGCCACTTCCATCCCTGGGGCCAGGGTGGTGGATGGCAGGCTGGTACCCTGTGCCTCCCTGGGACCAGCTGTCACAGACCATCGCCCCCACCAGCCCTGGCTGCTCACCCAGGAAGCCAGCTCCCACGACCACCGCGTTGCGGCCCCGGGCCAGCCTCACCACACGATTGGCATCTTCAGGCGTCCGGATGGTGAACACGTTCTCTACCTCTTTGCCTTTGCAGCTCAGTGTCTTAGGGCTGAGTCGTAGCCAGCATCAGTGAGGGGCTCCCGGCACCCCAAGCCCTCCCATCCCGGCTGGTGCCCTGCCAAGCATCCGGGGTGGGGGACAAGGGGAGACACCTTCCCACCTGCTCCCTGGCGCAAGCAGCAGCTTGCTGTACTCCAGCTTGAAGCCATCCTTGAACACAACCTTCTTGTTTCTCACATCCACTGTGACCACCTGCAACCCACGTCGGGCAGAAGGTGGGCCTGGGCGTGGACTTGAACCAGGCTGCCCCTCCGAGCCCCTGCCAGACCCTCTCAACTGGAATGTTCCACCGGGGCCATTCCTGACACCTGGGTTGTCCTTCCTCCTGGCTTTTCCCCTTTACATTTCAGACACCACCTTCCTCTCAGAGCCATTCTTACGCTCTCCCATTCCAACCCTAAGCAGATCTCTGCATGTGCCCCTAAGCCTACCGGGAAGGAGATTCAGGGCTGTTTTCCAGGCCTGGAGTGCGCCAGGGTGCCTGGACAGCAGGGCCAAGAGGGCAGGACACACTCCCCCCACAAGCTTCCAGGGGCCCTCATGGCCTCACGTCATTGGTGGTTCCCACTAAGCCTTCCCTAGCCTTGGCCCCATACCTGGGCCTCAGTGAGCACCTCGATACCATAGGCTCGGAAAAACTCCTTGGGCCTCAGGGCCAGCTGCTCCGGCTGGGCGTCCAGGGACTGCAGGAGATAGCTATCTTGAGATAAAGCCAGGTGGCCATTGTTCCATTTTACAACAGAGGACCCAAGGCCTGGGGAGGGTGGCACTGGGCCCCATTCACAAAGGGGCTGTGGATAGAATTCAACAAACCCGCATCTTTTTGGAGGTACCACAGATAGGACTGTTGTGAGCAGAGAAATGCCAGACGCCCAATGGGCACTGAGAGGGCCTGACTGTGCCCAGGGGGCTGGGGGCTGGGCCCTTCCTGGGCCTCCTCCCACCTTGCTGAGCTTAGGTCGGTCATAGGGGAGGTGCCGGTCCAGGGTGCACAAGACGATCCTGTCCGAGAACCCCTCTTGCCGCAGGGTCTCTGCACACACTAAGCCAGCTGCACCTGAGGGGAGGGTGCTGTGTGTCAGGGACCCCCCCTTCCCCCCCTACCCCCACCCCTCATAACCCCACCACCAACCTGCGCCTACAATGAGCACGTTGGTGCTGCTGCTGTGGCCAGCACTCGTAGAGATACACTTGGCCATCATCTTAGTTCTTCGCTGGAGCTGCAAGGCCTAGGGATAGCCGGAGAGCAGAAGGCAGCTGGGAGCTGGAGTTGTGGACATCCTCCTTGTGCCATCATCCCAGCAGGCCAGGTCCTGTGGCTGCAGTCCAGCCTCATCCCCACCAGGTAGCCTTTTACTCTGTTCCCCAGCCACAGGGCCTTTTCACATGCTAATGCCTGGGTCAAGATGCTATCCTCACTTCTCCCTTTTGCCTGAGCCCCAAGCCACACCCTCACCTGCTTGCTGGCCCGGACGTACACCTTCTCCTTCTCAATCTTCACCTGCAAGGGCTGTGTTGCTCAGGACCAGGTTTTCGGGTGCTCCAACCCCTGCCCTGCACTCCCAGGCTCCCACCCCACCGCCCAACTAGCCCCACCTGGAATTTGTGCAGACTGTCTAGGCCAGGGAAGTCCTCCAGGTCACCAGTGCTGATGTTGAAGCAGGCACCATGCCAAGGGCAGCGCACCCGGCCACGGGACAGCACGCCTGGGGGAGGGAGGTGCCAGGTTGGGGCCACCAGCAATAGTCCCTCTCCCCTGTGTCCCAGCAGCTGCTGGCTCTTCCCCACAGCCCAGGCGACCCCACTGATAGATGAGACCCTGAGGGTCCAAGGAGGACCTGAGCACCCTTCAGGGAGGTCCCGCTCCACCACCTGTGTGGACAGCTCACCTTTCACCAGGGGTGCGCCATAATGTGGACACTTGTGGCCCAGAGCGTGGAACTCCCCGTTGTCCTTCACCAGCAGCACCTTCCCCCAGCCCAGCTCCACTTCCCGCATCCTGGGGAGGGGCTGCGCTCAGACCACAGGCTACACACCAGGCCCCACTTAGGGTGGGCACCTCTTCCCAGAGTCCAACTTTCTGGGGAGCAGGCCCAGACCAGGAGAGGCCATGATGGTGGGAGCTGGTGCGGACGCCTGTGAAGGCCCCTTCCAGGCCCCCCGGCCCACCCCTTCCATGGCCTGCATCTTGCCTTCCCATCTTGGGCCCCTGGGAGCCCCCGCCCCCCAGGCCCAGCACCCACTGGCCATTCTCGAGGTCCTTGACATGGCAGACAGCGGCCTCCACACAGTCCTGAGGGCCGGGATAGGGGTGAGGGGCGGTCAGGCGCTCCTCAGCGTGGAAGTGGCGGGCTGTGCCATTGCCCTGGTAGGCCCGGGGGCTGCCCTTCCCGCTGGCTGACAGCTCCTCCTTGCCTCGCTCCTTCTCCGGCAGCACCACCTCGATCTTGAGCTCCACTGTGGGTGGGCAGGGCAGCACAATGAGCCCCCAGCCTGGCCCACTCCCTCCCCCACCCCACCAGCTCCAGGGCTGGCTCCTTTGAGTGAGTTTCCTCCCATGCCTCCACCTTTCCAGAAAGCTCCCTGCACCAGCTTCAGAGAGCCTTAAAACAGGTGAGAAGGAGAACAGAGACAGAAGGAGGGTAAGCTGGGTTGTCTTGAGTTCATCTCTGCATGTTTTCTTTTTCAGTAACAAATGAGGTGGGGGGGGCACGAGGGGGCTCCTTTGACCCTGACATTGCCTTTTGTCCAAGAATCTATGTGGGAGGAAAGAACCCTGGTGCCCTGAGCCCTGCTCAGACTCCAAACGCGTGGTCCCGGATGGCGGGGGACATCCCTAAAGGGTCAGGTCACGTGTACAGTCAGACCCAATGAGAGCAGGATGTCCAAATCTGGGTGCGGCTCATTTCCTGGCCAGTGAATCTGGGTGATGGCAAACAGAAGGTCTGTTGGTCTGTTTGCAACTTTCCCATAGGTTTGAGAGGTTATTTTTTTTTAATTAAAAAAAAATGTACACAATTTATTTTCAACCTCTTAAAATAGTTATGCTCACCAATGTAGGAACCCATCATTTGCCAAGCCCTGGGTTTTCCATGTTTTCATGGGCAGGGGTCTGGGGTCTTGGGTGTGAACCCCACCCAAAAAGGGTAGGTGCAGGGGCGCCTGGGTGGCTCAGTGGGTTAAAGCCTCTGCCTTCGGCTCAGGTCATGATCCCAGGGTCCTGGGATCAAGCCCCGCATCGGGCTCTCTGCGTGGCAGGGAGCCTGCTTCCCTTCCTCTCTCTCTGCCTGCCTTTCTGCCTACTTGTGATATCTGTCAAATGAATAAATAAAATCTTTAAAAAAAAAAAAAAAACGGTAGGTGCAGAGGGTGCGCAGGGCCCACCTCTCGAAGCTTCCACGCAGAAGACCCTTCCCCAGAGTGCCTATGGGACCCGTTCTAGCAGGCAGTTAGCTGGTTTTCAGTCTTTATATTTCTTTGCATTTTCTAAATTCCCTACAATGTGCCTGGGGTGTTTTTCTAATTAGAAGGGAACAATAAACAGAATTTTTAGCAGCGATAATCCGGCCTCCTGGGCCGAGTGATGGAAGCTAAGCCCTTGGCCCAGCATGGGACCAGGAGGAAGCAGGAGGGGCTTCTACCAACTCCCAAGGCACCAGAGCCTCCAGGCCTCTCCCCATTTTACCTCTCGTCCCCTCCACCGCAGACCTGGCACTCCAGAAACAGAGAACACAGAGTCGCGCCTCTGGGCCTTCTGCCTATGCAATTCCCTTGGCCTGGGTTGTCATCTTTCCCGGCCCTGGCTCACCCCTACCCATCCACCTGGACAGTTCAGCTGCTGCGTCCTCCGGCTGCCCATTCCTCATCTCACGCTGTGCTAATCTCCCACCCTGGCCTGGCCCAGAGCCGGGGAAGGCAGGCCCACACCCCTTATCCTTGAGTCCCAGCTCTTAGCCTGGCCCAGGCACAGCAGGGGGCAGGGGTGAAGGTCTGCTCCTTGATTCCAACTGCGCAGGAAGGGCCCTAGAGCCCACCACCATGCTGAAGCTGTGGGGTCAGGTGGTAGGGGAGAGGGAGATTGAGGGTGGGGTGGGTTCTTTGCCTCCACTTTCCATACTTTATGTAATGGTGTTAGAATGTTTTGAAAAGAATTAAAAAGGAAAATACTCCCAACTCAGCTGACACCAGCTATGTGAACTGTAGAGAGGAAGCTCACAGAACAGCCTGGCAGGGGCCCAGATAACAGCCAAGCCAGATTGTTTGTATCCTCCACGTCCTTCCAGAAGGCTCCAAGGGGCTTGCCAATGCAGTCTAACGGGAATCCATTAAGTCAGAGGCAGTAGTGGAATGGTGGATGAAGAAGGGGGTCTCTGCCCACCCACAGAGCCAGATCAACCCTAGCCTCATGATTCCCGGGAGCCCATGTGACCATGCACCCTTGCCTTACCCCTGTGGACCTCAGATGCCTTCATTATAAAACAGAGAGAACAGTGCCTACCTCCTTGGTGGTAGGGAATGCTGAAGGATTTAATATATGTAACTCAGACTAGAAACTCAACAGATAAAGTTGGGGAATAGCATTGTATTGTTAGCTCTGAGCCTCCTGGCAGCCATGGCACAAAGGGAAAGCCTTTAAGTGGCACTTGTGGCCCCAGAAGAGGCAAACGACTAGATGCTAAGAGAGCTGTGCTTCTTCCTAGTTCTGAGCTTGGCAAGGGTCTGGCCCAGAACACTTCTTATCATGGACCCAGAGCCAATGGAACATGGGGAATATAGAGCGAGCTCAGGAAATGTGTGCTGATGTGGTCCAACCCAGAGTCAAGCAAGATGGTAGGTAGAGTTTGCACAAAGACCTTTGGTTTGCTCTGGTCTCCCTGTAGACCCTCTTGACCCCAGCTGAACTTTTATGGCCCAAATGCTCCCATTCACACATGCTGACATTCTCTGAACCTCACCCTTGACCTGCCCAGTGTAGGTGCCTAGGGGTCTAAGCTCCAACCTAATAGCCATAGCCCCACAGGGGAGTCCTATAAGCAGGGAGCCTACCTCCAAAAAGAGGAGTAATAATGTTCTACACATACCCCTTCCTGTGCGCCAGGCCCTGTGCTAAGCAAGACAGTGTGCATGGGGCAGGACAGGGGAGGGGGCAAAATTGCCCCCTCTTAGCCCCACTTATACATGAGAACGCAGAGGCTCAGAGAGGTGAAGTCACCTGCCCAAGGCTACACAGCCAGAAAGCGGCAGGGCTGGATTTGGGCTCAAGAACATGTTCTCACCACTGCCTCTGGGACAGTGAGATCTGTCAGCTCCTGACCTGGGAGCTGGGGGCCAGGGGTCTCAGGCAGGCCAGCCTGCTGAAGTCCTTTAAAGGAAGCTGCAGGTGGCATCCTCTGCTCTTGGCCTCCTGCCAGACCAGCTAGCATTTTCCTGCCCACTTCTGATGGGGGGGAAGGCTGAGGTCAAGACAATGGCCATTATTCACCCAAGTCATACATGGAGCCAGGAAGGGTGTCAGGATTGGGCCCAGAACTGGGTACCCACAGGATGGGCATGGGGGGAGGGATAGGTGGTCCCTGGGACAGGTACGGGGGGCGGGAGACGTCCCTTCTGCCTGGCAGGGCATTAAAGGTCTCCTCTTGCCCCCAAGTTCTCCCTCAGACCCAGGAAAAGGAGAAAAGTCTCATGTGTTCCAAGGTAATGGAGCCGATGGGTATCAGGTATAAGGGGAGCTGGCCAGGGAAGGGTGGCCTGGGTGGCAGGTGGGCGGGGCACTGACTGGGCACGAGAGAGAGAGAGAGAGAGAGAGAGAGAGAGAGACAGACAGACACCTCTCTGGGCCTCCATGTCTTCACCTGTGACAGGCCTCCATTCTTTTGCCTTCCTGAGTGTTGTGAAGAGAGAGAGGGAAAATGGGGGCTGGAGAGAGCCCAACAGGCAGAAGTCTCCGTGGAGAGCACATCCAGGCCTCCCTTAGCACCGGGGAAGCCCCCACCTCAGGCCGGAGCCCCTCTGGCCAAGCAGGGTAGGATTTCCTGCACAAATGGGGCAACTCAGTTCAAGGTCACACAGGGCATCAGAAGAGGGCTGTGATCTGTCCACCCCACCCTCATGGCAACTTTGATGGGTCAGGCTTATTTTGTAGAGAGGGAATTGAGGCTCAGAGAGGTAACGTGCATGCCCTGGGTCACACAGCAGCTAAGGGTGTCCTTGGAGTCCCTCTACCCCAGCCCTAAGGGGAAGGCCCCCCTGCCCTATCCTGGAGCAGGAGGAACCCTAAATTCTACTTTCTGAGAGAGGTTCAGCTGCTATTTCCCCCAGAAGCACCCAAAGCCCCAGATAAATAAGGGGACCCATTGGAGGGGGGCCAAGAGAAGGCTCCAGGCCCCCCACCCCCTCCTGCCTACAGGGAATTAACATTCTGAGCAGCCGGCCGCCCAGCCTGACCTACTTCGGAGGCAGAGGGGGGAGGGGGAGGAGGAAGGTGGCTGGAGGAGGGAAGGAGGGAGGGAGAGGGGAGGGGAGAGGGAGGGGGGAGGGTGGGGAGAGGGATCGGGAGGATGAGGCAAGAAGAGAGGAGGTACCTGGCTTGGGTTTGGAGAAGCACCCACCCATGGCGAATGGCCCACAGCTGATGGGGGGGGCAGGTACACAGATGGTGGGCTGTGGGAGGCCTAGGGTGCCCCCGGAGGTGGGGCTGGACTCCCCATGGCCCTTAGAGATGCTGGAGCTGGGCCGGAGCTGCCTCCAGGACCTGCAGGGGAGACAAGGGGCATCTGTAGGGACCAGGGCTTTGATGGGGGTTGTGGAGAGAGACGCAGAGAGATAGAGATAGATGGGGGCAGCGGGGGTGGGGGGGCGCTTCGGGAAGACGCGCACATTTGAGTTGGGATCCACTGCCTATGGGGACCCTGGAAGTCACCTCCCCTTTGAGGCCCTCCAGCCTCCCTACTCTCACTCTCCCCTCCCATTTTTGCCTGTGGGCTGTGCTTACTGCCTAGGGGGCCCTCTGCACTGATCTCAGCCTTTTTGGTCCAGCCCCACAGCTGCCTTGTCTGATAAAACCTGATTTCTGTAGCCCACTGGAAAGCCAGCAGCCTGGGAGCCCCCACCATGCCTGGGGTCCAAACCCAGGTCCTCTCAGGCAGATCAAAGCCCTCCTGATTCTGTAGTTTCTCCTTCCTACAACGGGGATGACATTTAGTTCTCCT
Source organism: Mustela putorius furo (assembly GCF_011764305.1). Taxonomy (NCBI): domain Eukaryota; kingdom Metazoa; phylum Chordata; class Mammalia; order Carnivora; family Mustelidae; genus Mustela; species Mustela putorius. Next base: position 3,482,695 of record NW_025422010.1, on the reverse strand, counting down.
GGGCCCTGGCCCCCACTCTGGCTGGCAGTTCCTGGATACCCACCTCCCCCAGGCAACCCCTGGTTCTTCCTCCCGGCCCAGCAGTGGATGGAGGCTTTCCAGCCCTGGAAGGCAGGGCAAAGGGGGCAGGGGTCCAAGAGGTGGCCCAGCCTCCAGCCTCTACCCCTCCTCCCAGGGTGAGTGAAGCCAGGAGACACTGGAGGGTGTGGGTGGGTGGGGGTTGGGCTGGGCCAGTCCACTGGTCCCCAGGGAAACCCAGCTCCATGGTGAACAGAAGTAGGCGGCTGGCCCAGGTCTGATGAGGTTGGGGGAAAGGGAGCCCAGGCACACAGCCCATGCCCAGCAGCCATGAGCTCCCACCCTGTACACAGGCCCCCCACTTCGCAAATGCTCTCCAGGCCTATGGTGCTGAGATGACATCCAACAGCAGTTGGAGAAACTGAGAGGCCAAGGGCTTGCCAAGGTCAAGCAGCAGAAAGGGGCATCCAGGTGACCTCCCACCTCCCCCCTGCCTTGGTTAGTTTCAAGATGGGCAGGGACCCAGGAAGCCCCCATATCTCCCTGCAAGCCACAGGATTGGGCGAGAGGTCACCAGATCAGAGTCCTCAAGGCCACAGGGTCAGCCTCCTGGAAGATTCGGCTTATAGACCGGACTTTGGAAGCCCTGGGACAAAGGTGTAGCAGCCCTGTTTATAAATGATCTCCCCCCAGTCCATTCCACAAGAACTTCCCCCTTGTTTCCCTGGAAGTTCTTCCTGAAGTCTAACTTGAGGTGGGGCTGAGGCCTACTTGGTCTTGCCCAGATCCTAGCAAAGGCTTTGAGTGGGTGCCTGAGAGCAAGGGGGCCAAGGAGGAAAAGTTGGGAAGGGCCATCTACGGCCTGGCATCTGATCTTACCAGCCCTAGAGGCGCGCACTTACAGTTCGGGAGATGGTGGCAGCCAAAGGTCACTGGCCACATGGGGCATACTGGTACTTGGTCCCCCACTCATCACCAAGGCAGATCAGTAAGACTGAGCTACCACCTGCCCTGCCTGGCCCCTCCCTGGGCACAAGGGGCCCTCCCCAGTTCCTGGCTTCTCCTCGGGCTCAGCCCGGTCCACCTCCTTCCTGCCTGGCCTCAGGTTTCACCTGCTGGGCTACAGATGTCTGAGAAGGTGGGCCCTCCACTTGCTGTTCAGTCCCTGTCTGGGCGGTTTCTCCCTCCCTGGGGTGCCTGGGGGTCCTAGACCCTCCAGAGCCTTGGGCCTGGAAAGAGATTTGCTGGGGATCGAACCTTCTCCAGGCCTACTGTGTGCAGGCAGGCTGGGAGCCCTGCTACCTCAAAGGCAAAGGTTCTTGCTTGTGGAGCAGCAGGAGGCATCCCCAAGATTTTGTGGAGTGCTGCCCCTTTCCCACAAATTAACCCAGTGCTGAAAAGTTCTAACTTTCCCACCAGGAGCATGTGTCCTCACTCACCAGGACACGGTCCCCCTAGGCCAGTGCAGGCTGGGCAGAAAAGGGAGCGGGGTGGGGGGGTGCTGTTCACTTGGGACCCTCAGTGGCTTTCAGCCTTCTTCAGGATAGCAATCAAGTTAGAGGGGTGCCGGCCCTCACCTGCTCCGCGGCAGGGCCCGGCCGCAAGCCTCCCGCGAACTCTCCCTGCTTTTGCACGTGCAGTCCCCTCTATCTGGGAAGACCTTTCTAGCCGCCTTCCAGCCGTCCAGATGTCCTCACCACACCGGGCGGGGAGGGGGGGCGGAAGGGGGACAGGCACACAGTGGGACGCCGAGGGTAGTGGGGAAGGGCCCCGGGCCGGGTAGGGGGGGAGAAGGAATAGAGGCGCTTCGGCCCCAGCTTCTCTCTCTCCCTCTCCCGCTGTCTGCCCCAGCCCCCACCGCGCCGGCCCAGGGTCCGAGACCTGCGAGCGCGCCCGCTGGCCCCGGGGGCGGAGGCAGCGGGGCTGGGACCCGGCAGCAGAGCCTGCGTGGCGGGGTCGGGGTCCGGGGTCCTGGGGGCTGGGGTCCCTGGGGCGGGAGCTCACCTGGGCTCGGCGTGGGCCTCCGCTGTGGAACCGCTCGGGGCCGCGGCCGCGGGGGGGTGGGGTGGAGCGGGCGGGGGCGGGGCCGGCGCTGCGGCGACACTGCGGCCGGGGAGCCCGCGGCGCCCAGCACCGCCCCGCCGGGTCCCTGCTGGTAGAAGGGGGTCGGTCCCGGGTCAGGGACCGGGCCGGTGGCCTCGGAATCCACATGCGGTTCGTGGGGTGTGGGGAGGTATTGGGTGGTCCTTCTGGCCGTGGACGGCCCCAGCGGGGTCTGGGTTCCCGGGGATTCTCTGGACCCTAGAGGTGTGGCCAAGTTGGGCTGCGCACCGGGTCTGATTCTTGTTTCTGCTTTTTCTTTCCTAAGTCTTCGACTCCTGGGCGGCGGAGTGACTTTTGGGGTGGGAATTGAATCACCCGGAGTAACCTCCCCAAGAAGAAAAATCCCAATCACTCGGGACTGTCCCATAGATAGCTTGACTGCCTTTGGGGGCTCAGTCTCCTCTGTCTCCTAGCTCCCTCCCCTTTCCCCACACTTCACAAGATGTATCTTAAATTATATTTTATGATATTTTCTTTTTCCCACCTGTCATTATATCAGGAGGACTTCCTGGGTCCCTCTAAATCATGACGCACCCTGGTGTTATGTCCCCTCCTCCAGGAAGCCCTCCCTGACCGGCCTTCCTTGACTCAGAGGTGATGGGGCACAGAAATTCTGGATCCTAGTTACCTCTAGTATCACTGTCCTGACCTTCCCAATCTTTGCGCTCTGTTCAGGTAGAGCTTATACCTGTGGCAAACCGGGACTCAGTGACTATGTAGGAAATGAATGAAAGACACTTTTCAGGGAAGCTGTGTCACATCTATAATTAAACAAACACATCAGGGCCCACCAACTCTGTCCTATTAGCGCCCCTTTGGCGGCTCCTGTTGGCTTCTGTTTTGGGCCACTTCTCCCCTTTCTGGGCCTTGCTCTCCTGTAAGGATGACAAAAAAGACAGCAGTGACAGTCACCTGCACCAGGCAGGTCCAGCCTTCAGAGAAAGTCTTTATCACCCACCCTGCCCAGAGGGACAAGCACAACTCCCCCCCATCTTACAGGTGTACGACTTCAGAAGGCAGAGTCTTACCCAGGGGCAGGACCAGGGTCTGCATGGGTCACTCCTCTGCAGGTGGGTGTGGGGCCCAGACTTTGAAGGGGACGAGTGGTTCTGCTCAGACCATCCCTCTGTGGCCATGTGTGTGGTTTCCACAGTGTGACTGTGGTCACTGCCACAGGAGAGGCCCCATCAGTGGACAGATGGTGTATGGGGCCTGGTGCCCTTGGCCTCCAAAACCAGGCCCCATTCCACACACTTGCTGACCTTGCAGCTCCAGCCCCCTTAGCCAGGCAGATAGTGCCATGGCTCTGGCTTCACACACATTGATTTCTTTTCTTCACAACTGCTTAAGAAGGAAGTTTCTCTGTGCATCGTCTCCATTTGACAGTTGGGAAAACTGAGGTTTCGAGAGGTTAGGAACTCCCCCAAGGCTACCAGCTGGTGAGTGGCAAAACAGAGACTTGAATCCTGGCAGGCTGGCTAGGCTATGCTGGGCTTACCAGTGGAAGGGTAGCTAGCAGTGGGAGGGGAGAGGCCTGCCAGGCCTGGCCAAGGCCCCATAGTCTCCAGGGCAGAGTTTGAGTCCTGCTCAGGGACCCATCTGCATCAGTGAACCCCTGTGCCCAGGTTCCCCAGAAAAGTGGGGGTGACTACAGTGCCGTCCCGAGGAGGTTGCCAGGTCACCATGCAGAACCATAGGAAATAGAGGACGCTCAGGATATGGGGTAGGGGGCTGCTAAGTGTGGGGTGCCAGAGATGAGATTGGGGAACAGGTCAATGTGGGGGCTGTGCAAAAGCCAACAAGCTGGGGATATGCCCTGACATGGGGCAAGTGCTGCCCTGACATGGGGCAAGCCCACTGTGGCACACTTGGCATGAGAGATTGGGCTCGAGACTCCAGCTGCCCTGTAGTGGGGCAGAAACTGCAAGATCATCAGGGAGCAAATGCTAATACCTAAGGTAGGTGAGGAGTGCTGCCTTGGGGACGCCTGGGTGGCTCAGCTGGTTAAGTGGCTGCCTTCAGCTCAGGTCATGATCCCAGGGTCCTGGGATTGAGTCATGCATGGGACTCCTTGTTCAGCAGGGAGCCTGCTTCTCCCTCTGCCTGCTGTTCCCCCTGCTTGTGCTCACTCTCTCTCTCAAGTAATTTTTCTTGAAAGTTAAAAGAAGATTTTAGTTTATTTAATTTATTTTTTTTAAGATTTTATTTATTTATTTGACAGACAGAGATCACAAGTAGACAGAGAGGCAGGCTGAGCAGAGAGCCTGATGCGGGGCTAGATCCCAGGACCCTGGGATCATGACCTGAGACAAAGGCAGAGGCTTTAACCCACTGAGCCACCCAGGCGCCCCTAAAAGAAGATTTTAAAAATAAAAGGGAAAAAAAAGGAGTGCTGCCTCATAGAGGCCCTCAAATTTGGGGGTGGTGCATATGAACAAGAGGACTTAGGGAGATTCAGGAGGCCTCTGAGCCTTGGACAGTCTGAGGTCCTGATCTTGCCCCAAGGATGATTCTGACAAGGCAAAAACATCTGATCTGGAGAATACCCACAGGGCTGATAGTGAAGAGGGAAATCGAGCCCTAGGTTGAGATGTAGTGAGGTGACCTGGGGTGGCTGAGAGACCCCTAGACCCAACAGACACCCCAAAGGCAAGGAAGGGGGTTGCCAAGGTTTGAGGAGGTTGGTGTGTGTATGTGTGTGTAAGAGAGAGGGAGAGATCCCTGCCCAAGCTTGTCTCTCTTCTCCTTTCCTCTGCCCCCTTCTGTCAGTTTCCCTTGTTCCCCATTCCCCCTCAGCCTAGGGCCTGGATTCCAGGGTGTGTGCGATGATGAAAGTGACACAGGCTCAATGCTTAACATTGGGATTGACACTGGCGCCCCCTCGAGGCCAGTCTGAGGGCCAGCTGGGCCTCTGGGAGCTTTGGGATTCTGAGGGCAGCTGCTGAGACAGTAGAGCCCTCTTCCCTGCCAGATTTAAATAGATTTTCAGATCCTGAGACCCGAGTTTAACTGATTCCCAGGAAATACTGGAGGGGGGGCGCGGATACAGCACAGCCAACACCAAAGCTGAGGACAGCTGTGCCCACAGCTGCACAGTGATTCAATCACATGGAAGCAGAAGTTGGAGGATCCTTAGGTTGAGGAACCTGGGCCAAACCTTGCACCCTAGCCTCATTCCTGACTTGCTCTGGCTACTGCAGCCCAGCCTCCCCCAGCCCGATTCGGTCTACACAAACCGTGTCTGAACCCTATGTTCCCAGCACCTTCTGGGTTCTCTGTCTCTACAGTCAGCTCCAGTTGCCTACTGACTTCTTCAGCCCCTATCTTGCTACACTGACCTGTTCCCAGGTTGTGGGGTAACCAGTTCTACTTCCAGTCTAAATGGAGGGAGGGAGGTTCAGAAGGGTTTTCCTAGGAGGTGGCAAGGACTGAGGACAGACAGGTCCTTAGGAGTTCACCAGAGAGAACAAGGGCATCCAGGCAGAAGGAATGTCCAAGCAAAGGCAAGGAGGTGAGATGGCAAACTCCACGGAATTCAGAATGGGCCAGTCCAGTCTGATGTGAGTGCTGAGTTCTGGGGAGGAGCATAGCACAGAGGTATGTTATGGGCCCAAAGAGGAGTTGGGTGAGAGATTTTCATCACAGGGTCTTTTGTCACCATACCAGCAACTAGGACTGTTATTGGACTGGAATGAGGCAGATGGACCAGGAAGTCAGGAGACACCTGGGGTAAGGACTGGGCCAGAGTCAGCGGAGGGCTGGAAGGTGGGCCCTTAGACCAGAGGGTTTTCTCTCATCAGAAGATTGGCAACAACTTCCACACCCTCAAGACAAATGTGCTAGTTTAAGCTCCCTCAGCCACATGAAGGAACATTGTTCAGTCACAAAGGGTGTCTTCAGAGCATTTGTACAAATGTTATAAATATTTTCTTATCTGTTGCTGGCAAAAGTGTAAATTAAGGCACTCCCTACAGAGGGCAATTTGGCAACACTTTTCAAAATTGCAAATGCCCAGAGCCTTTGATCTGACGATTCCACTTGGAGCAGCTCATTTTAATGCATCTGACCACCTTGGAAAGGACCTACATGTCCATCACTAGTGGACTGTTGAATGAGTGGGTGGTTCAGCCATATCATGGAGTACTATAGATTGGTGAAAAAAAATAAAACCTCCACACACGCATTCACGAAAATCTTGAAAACAGATTGGGGAAATAAAGCGAGGTGCACAACAGTAAGTGATCCATGCTACCTTGGTGTAGAGAAAACATTTAGAAAGGATATGTACAGGGGTATTTCAGTATGCGTGTACGTTACAGAATAACTGTGGAAATGTATATAATATATAATAAACTGGAAACAGAGAGATGCTGGAAAGTGGAATGGACAGTGGAAGGATACATTTCATCAGATACCTGTCTTTTGAATGCTGCGTCTTACGGATGTTCTTCCTCCAACCCTGATGCCATAGGGGAATTCCCCAAACTCTTGGAGCTGTTGTGGGGAGCTCAGGTGGGCTGCAAACCACCATTCCCGAAGGGCTGGCACTGGGACTTGCGTCCCTTTCCTCTGCTCACTGGATCAGGTGTACCCCTGCCCAGGTCTCCCCTCCTCTTGGTGCCTGTCCTCAACGCAGTTACTGGACACAGCACTCCTTCTCTCCCTCCTTCCAGGCCTTGGCTGCTGGGTAGCTCCTGGCGCCACTCAGAGAGCCGTCCCCCTTGCCCCTTCCCCGAGCCACTTCCTCACACCCTTAGCCTACGCGGCAGGTTCCGCGGGGCTCTCTCCGGCTGGTGGTGCTGGCTGTCCCGCCCGCGCACCACCTTGGCCACGCCCCCAGCCCGCCCTCCTTCGCGAGTGCCCGCCCCCACTTCCGCAACCAGGGTGCTGAGACGCTGCGGTCCCACTCCTCCGCTCCCGGGCCGCCAGGACACAAGTTACCTGTTAGGGCCCAGAGGCCAGGAGCACTGGGAGCCGTCCGGAAACGGGCAGCGCTGACGGCCATCGAGCCTCACGCCCGTCTACCCACCTCCAGCCCGCCACCCCACGCGAGCCTCGGCCTCGCCAGGAAGCCCCCGACCGGCGCCCGAACCTCGCAGCCAGCTAGCTCGGCAGCCGTCGGGGCCCCGCAGAGGGAGGGCTCACCCGGCTCACCGGGGAGCCATGCGTTCTGGACAACGTCTGGGAAGGGGCAAACCGTTTCTGGGACCTGAGCGAGAGGGAGCCTCCGGGGAATCCAGAGCTCTAGGTCCTCCAACTTCACCCCGCGCGGGGTCCTCCCTCTCTCCATCCCTAACCCGTGTGATGGTCCGCCTGCCCCGGGGACCAACGGCAGCAGCCCGGCGTGGGGAGCAGTGAGGCCGGGTGTAAGGGGTCTGGAGGACGCGGCGGTAGTGGTCCCAGAACCGGCCAGCGAGGCGGTGGACTGGGGTCTAGGTGTCCGGGCTGTGGCACCGAGGACGCCTTCTAGTTCCAGGCTTGTGGTGGCCGCGCCCTCCACCCCCCCCCCCGGGTCATCCCCATAAAGGAGGGAAGGTGAGTGCTCACAGACCCGCAGAAGAAGAAGAAAGAAGAAAGAAGAAGAAACCCTGGCCTCCAGACCCATGAAATTAGAATCTAGGATGGGATCCCCGAGGTCTCCACTCTGCAGCGCGGGTGGAGGGCCAGCGGTGTTGATGAAGGATCGACGAAGGGCTGGTCTCAGATCAGCAAGGGATCACAGGCAAAGACAAAGGCAGGCCCGCTCCAGCCGCCCCAGAGCTGCTCCCTTGCCCCGTATTACGCTTATTTCCCTTCTCTCAGGCAGTCAGGAAGGCTTCCCGAACCTGAACGTGCCCGGGGCTCCACAGTGGCTCCCATTGTTGGGAGCCATCCTCACCACGTCTGCAGGATAGGGATCCCCTCTGTGTATCAGCTCAGGTTGCCAAGACCCGGGAAACCAGGGGTGTATGTACACTGCAAGAGCAGGGTCAGGTCTTTTTTTAAGACTTTATTTGTTACAGATAGAGACAGTGACAGTGGAACACAAGCAGGAGTGGGAGAGAGAGAAGCAGGAGAGCCCCGGGCTCCATCCCAGGACGCTGGGATCATGACCTGAGCCAAAGACAGACACCTAATGACTGAGCCACCCAGGTATCCCAGGGTCAGGTCTTGACAGGGAGCTGGGAGTGAGGGTCCATGACTAGACAAAAGAAGGGCCTCCCAACAGGAGCCAGGGAGGAGACTGTGTGCAGAGCCCAGTGATGTCCTGGTTTTTGCTGTTTCCTGAGGTTTCAAGATGTGGGCAGTGGCCTCTGTCGGCCTGCATGCAGGCTAGACTAGCAAAAATGTGGAGGGTTAGCCCCCACACCTGGCCCCATTTCCAAGGGTTTCCCTGCAACGGAGGTACCCAGCTGGTACTGCTGATCAAAATGCACCTTTTCAAAGTATTCTTCAAAAGTGGCTGCTTCTAGGGCACAGTTTCTTCTAGAATGGCTTAAGTTTTGGTATTTCAAGACAAACTTTTCTTTTGAAATTCTGCAGAATCTTGAAAGTAGGAGCCAGAGAGTACATTTTAGCAGCATAGTTCTATATACATATGGATTGGTGTCACTTCCTGAAACTCCTTGTCAGAGGTTTCACTACAAGGAAATGTGGACCTCTCAATACACACACAGAAATATGCATGGGAATGGGGCTCTGGCTGAGGCGGATGTCAGGAAAAATGTGTTGCCCCCCCCCCCCAGCTGTCTACCTGCAAGTCCCTGGAGTTCAGGGGGAAGGCAATATACAGACAGGAACAGAAAATAATGTAAAAAGTTAAGCAGGTATCATGCCCCTAACTTGTGATGAGGCTGCTTGTTTTCCAGGACTTTCACTCAAAACCATTCACCTGGGGTAGCTTGTGCTGAACAAGTATTTAACAGAGGCCTTCAGAGACAGGTGCATGAAGGGAAAACACCCAGGTTTTCCTTGGTGGTGTAAAGCGTGGAAACTACCATTCTGTCTTCCAAAGGCCAAGACTGAGCACCAGGACCCCACAGCACCCACTGCACCTGCACACTCTTCTGCAGGGGGGCCCCAACTGTGGGGAAGGGCCAGTGTACCAATGCAAGACGCAGCATCCCCAGAGGAATTACCAGCTGTTTGTGTGTTTCACAGGCATTCACCAGGTATTTAACTGTTTGGGAGGCTGATGTGGACTGAGGAGCCTGCAGGCAGCACTGAGGAGACACCGAAACACCAAAGCCGCCGCTGCCACCACCGGCTGATGCAAGTTTTATTGAGACAATGTACAAACAGGCCAAGGAAACAAGGGTTCTGATGCCGGGACCAGTAACGTAAAATGAATACAAAAATAAAAAGGCACTAATCTGTTAAGAAAAGACACTCGATGTTCTAAGAATATAAGTCATTTAATACTGTTAATTTTATAGCACAAAATAAAACAAGCTATGATCCCCAAAAATAATTTTAAAAGCTTACACAGAAAATATTATTGCCTGAAGTTTATGATCTTTAAGTTACAGGTCAAAAGTTTTGTGTTGTTGTTGTCATTTTAAAACACACAGTGAAGACCGTCTAGAAGCAAGGCCACTGTTCCTCCTGCAGAGACAACGACCCTGTCTCAGGGAACTGTCCTTCTACTCCTTTAGAATATACAACCAGCTCAGTTTCCACACTGATAGCAGTTAACCAGGGACAGAGGTCTCTGGTCCCAGAGGGTGGAGTTTGAGGCAGAGCTCAGTGGTGTCCACAGAAAGCATTAGTCTTAGGTACTGTGTTAAAACAATCAAAAAGTCACTCATTTTAAGAGGTTAATGAACATAATATTAAAGGATTAAATTATAAACACCTGGCACAAAAACACATCATCCCTTTTCAAAAATAAAATGGTAATATTCCTCTGAGCAAACATTACAAGAGCAGTGGCCGTCTGCCTTGGCCTGTCTTGTCTGTAAACAGCTGTAAAAGAAAGTCAGCACGGAGCCAGGGATCCCTGAGCTCCAAGGAGGGAGCAGCTGTCTTTCCCCTCTTTCCGTTTTCCAACAGTGAGCACAGAAGGTGTCTTGTCCGGGTGACCAAAGTTGTCAAATGGTAGCTTGTGGACACGTGCTCCTCTTCCACCGTGCCATCAGGTGGTACCACACCACAAAGAAATGACAAGGATGACTCCTGTGTTGGGAGGTCCTTCTCAGGATAAATAAGTTTTGAGTTAAATCACCAATGCCCTAGAGTTCATAATTTGTTCAGTTCCCAAGTGAGTTAATTTAACATCCAAGTATTTTCTTAAGTGACACACAGTAGACCAGAACAATTAGCAATAATGAACAATCCTTAAAGGAGACCAACCAAGGAGCAAAGGCAGCTCCTCTGAAAGATTCGCATCACTTTCTGAAACAGGAAGTCTTCCCCAATCACTGGGGAACCCAGGCACGAAGCTGAGGCGAGGATTTTTTTTTTTCTTGTATATTTAGTGTGATGAAGAGAATCTCCCTGCCTGATAAAAAAAACTAGTAAGGTCCTAAGTCAAAAAGGTACTACTTTTGGCACATATCCCAAGAGTTCAGAACTCAAGGCTCACCTTATTTTGGGCTCCCAATCTCCTGGGCAGCCCTGGAGACATGCACACGGGCTGAGTGACAAGCAGGCTATTATGAAGCCAAAGTAGGTTTGCAGGTGCTCGGATTCTGAAGTGGTCCACGTGAGGTGGGTCTTGCTATGGGTCCACAGACATGGATGAAGGGAAATCGTCCTTCCCAAAATGCCCATACATTTCTTGTACTCCAAACCAACTACTGTCACCAAAACGTGCCAAGCCCCTCAGTTAAACTTGGTTTTAAAAAGTCTTAAGGTTTGTGTCCTCTTTGAGCAAGGCACAAACTCCACCTTCTGCTGGCCGGCCCCCTCAGTACCGGGTCACCAGCTGCAAGGTGAGCGCTGTGTCCAGGTGGACAGCAGGGATGCCACCATGCATGTGCCACTCGCTGTGGGAGCTGGGCTGGGCCTGAACTCAGAATAAGAGGCAACTACAATGGAGAGGCAGCACCTTCAGAGCAAGAGGTGGCCACAGTGCTCACTGATTAGGGAGAGCAGCTGCATTTTTCCCAGGAAAACCACAGACAGGCAGCCACAATGATATTTTTCTCAACTGATTATTAACTTTGTCACAGAAACACTTTCAAGATTCTTTAATACGGTAGTTACCTGCCTAATGGAATACTGATTTAAAGAGAGATTGAAAAAAATGGTTGCTCTGCTGGTTCTGTCACCACAAAAATATACATCACTCTAACTCAAAACCCAAGACCTCTGGGAGACAGGGCCATGGTTAGAGCAGACGCTCAGCAAACGATGCAATCACTCATTAGATGGCTGCTACATTTCTAGGTCTGCTGTATTCATTCTGAGCTGAGGCCTGTCTTCAACAATTTCTAGAAGGGAGAGCAGACTGAATTGCATGAAGGTTCCAAAATCCTAAACTGCTATATGCACCAGACAAGGGATCAGCCACACCTTTGTACCAAGCTGGCTTGTATGAACAGCCCTTTTTTAGCTAACAAGGAAATGTTAACATCAAATTGCTAAATGGTTAATGGTTCTCGTAGTCACTAAAATTTTAGACATCAAATGCATGAGTCAATTTCCAGAGTCTGCATTTTCTCTACCTCGGAGCATCACGGATACAGAGACCGGGGAACCAGTATTAGCAGCACCATCTTTCTCTGGCAGCCTTGTGAGCGTGGGCTGCGGCAGTGAGGAGTGGGCCTCAGTGAGAAGAATTTTTAAAGTTTCATTAATGAATTCAATGATTCTATGAACAACCTTTTTAAAGAAACTTAATTCCTATACCTTAAAGGGGTGTATTCACTAAAAAGCTGTACAGAAAACTGGCCATGTGCTTCCCCCCATTGCTCCTGTCGTCACGGCCAACAAGGTAAGCAAAGCTTTCCCCAAATCACCCCCCACTCTGATGCTTTTGAGGACAACGTAATCCAAGAGGCCACGCACACAAGCTTGGCACACTATGACTGATTTTTCTGTGTGTTGTTTGCTATATGGCAAAACAGGTACAACTGGCAACCAAGGGCTGGTGTTTTTGTTGTTTGTTTTCATATTCCTTTAGTTACAGCAGCTTCAGTTTGGAAGCTCAGAGGCACGTGTCATTCCTTACAATATCACAAAAATCCAACCTGCTACTTAAAAACCTGTTCAGAACACACAAGTCTAATTAAGTCTTCCAAAACCAAACCAAAAAGGAAAAAAAAGGAGCCAGATTTGGGGAGTTTAGGACAGAATTCCCTCTTCTTTAAGGTTCATTTGCTCTGTTCTTCAAAGGAAAAACAAAGTGGTGCCTGAGCCACTGCTTTGTGGAACAGCGACGGCAACACCTCACCACGGCCTCAAGCTCCATTTGGTGAACGGGACAGAATCAGTCACAAGAACAAACAGGGCAGTGATGAGAAGACAGACCCCTTCCTTGTCAACTTCTCTCCACTTGTGTGCTTCCACCAGTATTTCCAGTTTATGATCCAAAAGAACTCTAAAATCTGCTACTCTTTGACAATACAACTATGATACAAATGCCGAGGCAGCCACTGTGTGCATTCCAAATGTGTATGAGAGACCGCCACTCTGCAGAAAGCTGGACATCGGCAATGCAGTGTAACTTGCCTATGAGAGAGAATGCTTTCCCACTTCAAAGGAGACTATGACAGGCAGAACAAGGAAGCAGCAGAAAACAGGCAACAGCAATCACTCGTTTTCATCAGGGTTTTGAGGGTCAATGATTTTGACATGTGTAAAGGGGAAGAGCCCTTTGCGCCCGTTCACTTCGCCTTCCCACTGGCCATTTATATTCATCCTTGTGACTTTCACAATGTCACCAACCTGTAAGGATGGAGAAAGAAGACAAAGTCAGCATTTTCTCTGCAAACTAAAAAAAAAAGTTTACTTTATCTTACTTATTTATTGAAAGGCTTACTTTAAGCCATACCCACTGTTCTATCCAAAGGAACCTACAGATTTTTTTAAGGATTTATTTTTTTCAGTGCTCAAACCAAAATCAAGCAGTGCCAAAGACACAAGGTGCTACCAATAAGCCTAGTGTTGTTCACAGCTGGTGAGAGTGTGTATTAAAAAAAATATATATATCAAAAATAAAAAATTAAAAAAAGAAAAAGAAAAAGGTTTTATTTATTTATTTGTCAGAGAGAGAGAGAAAACACAAGCAGGAAGAGTGGCAGGCAGGCAGAGGCGGAGAAAGCAGCAGGTTCCCCGCCGAGCAAAGAGCCAGATACAGTACTCGATCCCAGGATTCCAGGATCATGACCCGAAGGCAGCGGCCCAACCGACTGAGTCACCCAGGCACCCCTGAGAATGTGTATTAAATGAAGCAGCTTCTGAGCACAAAAGCAGCCTTTTTTTCCTCCCTATATTGGTCACTAACTCCAACAGGAAAGAAATGAACACAACTCAGAATGGTGAAAGTGAAATCGCACAAAAAAGTGTAAAAAAACAAACAAACAAACAAACAAAACCCCCACAAAACTAGGGGCACCTGGGTGGCTCACACGGTTAAGTGCCTGCCTTCAGCTCGGGTCATGATCCTGGAGTCCCAGGACAGAGTCCCACATCAGGCTCCGGGCTCAGTAGAGAGTCTGCTTCTCCCTCCACCCTCACCGCCCTGCACCCCACTCCTGTGCTCTCTCTCATTCTCAAATAAATAAATAAAATCTTAAAAAAAATTTTGAAAATCTATCTCCATCCCAATTTACATGGGGGTGGAACTGCTGTCACCAAGACCTCACTCACCATGTCATCTCCCCCAATGCCCAGCAGCAATAATGTCTCCCTGAGTTGTTCATTCCCTGGCCTCTCTATGGGGCCATCACAGGGGAAGGAAGCCCAGGCCTGAGCATCTTTTTAGGACTTTAAACTGCAGGGTGAAAGAAATCCTAGTTATTGTCAGAGGACAGGCACCAGTTAGGGGCTGCTCAACTCATCAAAGGGAAGGCAGGAATTCTGTTTCGGAAGTGGTTTTCAAATTGTTCTGCAGACCCACAGAGCTTTAGAGAGGTGTTTTCAGGGCCCAACAAATGTCTGATTGGGATTTCAACTTAAGCCTGTATTTTATAAAGTTATAAGAGAAGACAGTACATGGGAATGCTCTACTGCTACATTAAACCGTGCTGCCCCAGCTGCTTTCCATGCACATCTTCCTTGGGATGAAGCTGCCTGTGCCATGTGTCTGACTGAAGACTCCCCAGATGACAAGGTAAAGGCTAAAAAGGCTAAAAGAGACCTATCATTACTTGCAACAAAACACATTCAGAAATAAGCTGGACGCTGAAGTGGATAGCAGACTGCATCTGTCATTCATGTTATTTCCAGTTTTTTCCTTCCCATTCTGTCAACTGTCCCAATTGCCTTTCTAGCTATTTCTTATAAATCTCAACTAAAAAATACATTTATACTTATAAAAAATGTTTAATCTCACAACTAGGTTTCACACATTATCTCATTTGGAAAAAAAGGGTCTTCTTTCTGCTAAAGCTACTGTCCTTGGGGCACCTGGGTGGCTCAGCTGGTTAAGTGTCTGCATTTGGCTCACATCATGATCTTGGGAGTCTCAGGATCAGCCCTGCGTTGGGCTCCTTGCTCAGTGGTGAGTCTATTACTCCCTCTGCCTTTCACCCCACTTGTGCTCTCTCACTCTCCCTTTCTCAAATAAAATCTTACAAACAAACAAACAAACAAAGCAAGCTAGCTACTGGTCCAGCAAGCTGACTGCTGGCCTGGAATGACCACAGATCCCAGAGATGACAAGGCAGCTTTATAAGTCTACCTGTACACAGCTCTGGGCTCTAAAGCCAACCTTGGAGCCCTATCTGCCTCTCTTGGTTACTAGGTGAGCCACTGCCTTGTGAGAAAAGGAGGTATGTTTTCTGAGGAGAACCCAGAGAAGGGAGGCTATGTATGAACTAATTCATTTGAATTAGTATGTAAGATGGCATGAGGCTAGCATGTGGGGTGCCTGGGTAGCTCAGTGGATTGAAGCCTCTGCCTTTGGCCCAGGTCCCGCATCGGGCTCTCTGCTGGGCAGGGAGCCTGCTTCCCTTCCTCTCTCTCTGCCTGCCTCTCTGCCTACTTGTGATCTCTGTCTGTCAAATAAATAAAATCTTAAAAAAAAAAAAAAATGGCTAGGACGAGCAGAAACTCTAAAACCTGGTGATACGGTCTATAAAACAGAAGTAAACAAGAAACAGAAAGCCAAAGAAAAAAACAAAAGGGGCTCCTGGGCAGCTCAATTGGTTTGGGGGGGGGGGCGCAGAGGGTGTCTGACTCTTGGTTTCAGCTCAGGTCATCGAGCCCCCGTGTCAGGCTTCCCACTCATTAGGGAATCTGCTTTTATCCTCTCTCCCTCTGCCCCTCCTCCAGCATATGCTTTCTCTAAAATAAATATATCTTGTGGGGGGGAGGTGGGGAGTAAGGTGCCTAAGATGAGAAAAACTTCAGAGACCCAAACTCCAGACTTCAACACTTATTTAGACCATGGCCCAAACAGAGGATAGCCATTTCTTTCTTTCAAGATTTTATTTATTTGAGAGAGAGAGAGCAGGACACAGAGAGAATCTGAAACAGACTCCACACTGAGCACAGAGCCTAACACAGGGCTGGATGCTTAACCAACTGTGCCATCCAGGCACCCCAAGATCACCCATTTCTTTCTTTTTTTTTTTTAGATGTTATTTATCTCAGAGAGAGTGAGAGCGAGCGAGCATGAGAGTGGGGTGAGGGGCAGAGGGAGAAACAGACTCTACGAAGAGCAGGGAGCCCAATGTGGGGCTTGATCCCAGGACTCCAGGATCCTGACACCTGAGGTGAAGACAGCACCAAAAAAGAAGTCCCTTTATAGGGAGGTTTGGAGATATGTTGCTTAGATGACTGAGTGCCTCTCTACACAGGCCACTGGGAAGCAGACAGCTTAAGGTTTTGTCAATGTCTTCCAAGTTTGTAAACTTTGTGATTTTGTTCTGATGTAACTACATACCAATATGAAAGTGGTTCACGCTGCTTAGAGCCAGTGGGAAGGTCCAAAGAGGACAGAGAAGGAAACATGCCCCTGTGGAGTATGCTACACAGACCTGGTTTCCAATTCAATGGATAGCAGGAGTCGGGACCTGTTTTCACAGAGGTTTTTACCTGCAGACCTTCTTCAGAGATGTTACCACCTCTCGATCCCCAAGGATCCCTCCTACAAGGCAGGCTGGGATAACAGATCTACAGTCTGGAGCTCTCCAATGTCACAGGCTGCTGGTTCACTACAAAGCAGAGGTAAAAGCCAGCAGCATCCAATCCTGGCCATCTGTGTCCCTGCCACCTTGCATAGTGCAAAGGCAGCATGCCCAACTGTGCCTGGGACCACTCGACCTCCCGCTCTCAGTCTCTGCTCACCAAGACAGCCACTGTTTTTCATGCTCTATCTTCACAACATTCCCCCTTGTGAACCCAGACTGGCTGCTCTGAGTTGTCTACCTCTCCATCCTCCAGTTTTTTATTTTACCATTTTACTTGTGATTCTCCAAACCTACTGAGAAAAATGCAGTCACCACATTTAGGTGGAAAACAGCACTATTAACAAATGAAACTTCTCACCTTGTGGAAACCAGCCTTAATACTTGGTAAAATGAGAAAATAAGGCTCCCTGATTAGAACACAGTATAAATAAGAAAAAACAAATTGCCCTAAGTTCCTGCCTAAATTCTGACTCAAACTCTATTATTTAGGAGCACCATTAATTCAACTCAGTGGTAGGAAGGCTTATAAAGAGTTAATCTGATGGGCGCCTGGGTGGCTCAGTGGGTTAAGCCTCTGCCTTCAGCTCAGGTCATGGTCTCAGGGTACTCAGAGCCCCACATCGGGCTCTCTGCTCAGCGGGAAGCCTGTCCCCCCCCACCCCCAACCCGCCTGTCTCTCTGCCTACTTGTGATCTCTCTCTCCCTGTCAAATAAATAAAATCTTAAAAAAAAAAAAAAGTTAACCTGGTAAGTAAGAATTAAGATTCTAGGGCGCCTAGGTGGATCAGTCTGTTAAGCACCTGACTCTTGACTCAGCTCAGGTTGTGATCCTGGGGTCATGACATTGAGCCCCATGTCAGGCTCCACACTTAGCACAGAACCTACTTCAAATTCTTCTCTTTCTCCCTCTGTGTGCCCCCCTCCTGCTCACGTTCGCATCCAACTCTCTCAAATAAATAAATATATTCCTAAAAAAATTCGACTCTTAAAAATTTTTATTTTTTAAAGTAAGCTCTAGGTCCAGTGTAGGGCTTGAACTCATGACCCCAAGACCAAGAGTTGCACTTCCACAAAATAAGCCAGCCACGTGCTCAAGAATTAGACTTCATATGATGAAAAGTTCTGAGACAAAAATAAAATGCCAAATACTAGATATGTAAAGGAGAGAGTGTGTAAAAAGCAACTCATGTATTTACAGATTACATTATTGTAATTATTTTCAAATTTATGTCACAGGTTCAACTGAAACACGGCAGTTGGTTGAACAATTAAAATTACCATTTTTTTTATTTTTAAAAAAGATTTTATTTGTCAGAGAGATAGAGGGGAGTGTGCACAAAACAGGGGGAGTAGCAGGCAGAGGGACAAGCAGTCTCCTCACAGAGCAAGGCGCCCGATGCAGGACTGATCCCAGAACCCTGGGATCATGACCTGAGCCAAAGGCAGATGCTTAATGGACTGAGCCACCCAAGTGTTCCAAACAATTAAAATTTAAAGGTAAAGACTGAGAATTCTATTTTTGAGATCTGCATTAAAAATAAAGTTAATAAAAATTTGTAAAATACCCAGTGGAAAAAAATTACAACTAAAAATACATTTTCTCAGGCACCTGGGTGGCTCAGTGGGTTAAGCCGCTGCCTTTGGCTCAGGTCATGATCTCAGGGTCCTGGGATCGAGTCCCACATCGGGCTCTCTGCTCTGCAGGGAGGGAGCCTGCTTCCTCCTCTCCCTCTCTCTGCCTGCCTGTTTGCCTGCTTGTGATCTCTGTCTGTCAAATGAATAAATAAAATCTTAAAAAAAAAAACAAGAAAAGGGGCGCCTGGGTGGCTCAGTGGGTTAAGCCGCTGCCTTCGGCTCAGGTCATGATCTCAGAGTCGTGAGATCGAGTCCCACATCAGGCTCTCTGCTCAGCAGGGAGCCTGCTTCCTCCTCTCTCTCTGCCTGCCTCTCTGCCTACTTGTGATCTCTGTCAAATAAATAAATAAAAATCTTAAAAAAAAAAAAAAAAACCACATTTTCTCTGGTGTTGCCTTAAAAGGAATTAACAATTAGAGGGAGAGAATCAACAGATTTAATAGTAAAAACTGAGTTTTAATATATTTGGGACATATTAAAGACTTTTGAAATATAGGTTGTTAACAGATAATTAGTGCTTGGAGTCCAAGTACTGCTCTTTCTCCAAGTCATAATATTTTCATTTATAGATAGTAGAAAGAGAATGTCTTTTTTATTCCTATCTGGGAAAAATCATACAAATGTTTTTGATAATTATGAAAAATTTCATGTTCTATAAAGTGGACCAAGGAATTAGTTTTATTATTATTATTTTTTTTTTGAGAGAGAGAGAGAGCGCGCACGCATGGGAGTGGTTGGGCAGAAGGAGAGGGAGAGAGACTCTTAAGCAGGCTCCACATCCATGCAGAGCCTGGCACAGGGCTCCACCTCACAACCCTGAGATCATGACCCGAGTGGAAATCAAAAAATCAAAATCAAAAGAGTTAACTGACTGAGCTACCCAGGCAAACCCAAGGAGTTAAGTATAACTTAAATATTCTTCTTCTACCTTACAGAAATCACAAAACAGGAAAACCCTAATTATGTTACTTGTTTCTAATAATGAAAATTTTCAGATCTGTTTATAAGGGAATTTCTAATGTGAATAAAGAACCTTGAGTTATAGTACAGACTTTGTAGAAATCACACAGCTGGAAGCTGAAGTTGATGGAAACCTGGAAAAATGGCTTACAACCAATCTTATTCCGTTAAAAAGTAGTAATGTTTAAGCACAAACATAAGATACAGTAAGAGTGAACATGCAAATTAAAATCAGGTCTGCTCAGCAGGAAGAGAAAAACCTGCAAGCAGGAGCTACTAGGATGCTACAATCTAGACCCCTGCATAAGGGCCACATCTCTCAATTTCCTCGAACTCTTCAGTTCACCTGTTCTAGACCCTTGGCCTCTTTGAGCCTTTCAGTGCAGGAACCTGCTGTCTCATGTCTGGAGCTCAATGAAGCTGATAAGATGAGGTACTTCACTGTCTGGCCTTTCCCTCCACCGTACAATTCCTTCCTTATCTCCCTTTCATCTAAGAAAACATACTGCCTCTGTCTTTATTTTTAAAATAATGAAATGGGCGGCGCCTGGGTGGCTCAGTTGGTTGGGCGCCGGGACTCTTCATCTCAGTTCAGGTCATGATTTCATGGGTCATGGGATGGAGCCTGCCCAGATCTGGTTCCCCTCAATTGGCTTGAGGATTCTCAGCCTCTATCACCCCCTGCACTCACATGCACTCCCCCTCTTTCTAAAAATAAATACATAAATCTTTAAATAATGAAATAGGAAAGAAAAGTCATGGACAGAAAACCATTGGTATCATTCTAAATTGACTTCTAGTTGTTATTATTAATATCACAAAGAAAATACAATTAATGCATTAAAACAGACAACAAGGCAAGGACAAGTAAGAGGATGTGTGAGTATATAGCTGTAGAGAGAATTCTGTGAGGAAAGGGAAGGGGAACCAGGGGAGCAAACACCCAGGTGGACTCTGCTATACAAAGGGACGATGGCCGGGGCACCTGGATGGCTCAGTGGGTTAAGCCGCTGCCTTCGGCTCAGGTGATCTCAGGGTCCTGGGATTGAGTCCCGCATCAGGCTCTCTGCTCAGCAGGGAGCCTGCTTCCCTCTCACTCTCTCTGTCTGCCTCTCTGCCTACTTGTGATCTCTGTCAAATAAATAAATAAAACCTTAAACAAACAAACAAACCCCACAAAGGGACGATAGCCTTAGGGCATCTGTGCAGTATGTAAGTAGTAGGCTGGCACTCAGAGCCAGATCAAATTCTGCCAAGGTATTGTAAAAAAAAAAAAAAAAAAAGGGCTAAGGCCAAGAATGAGCGCAAACTGAAAAGAAACAAAGCTACAGTTTGGGGCCAATGAGTGTTGTTGACAGGTACTGGGCCCTGCAACTTCAGTTTTTGTTTGCTCTACTCATTTGATGTCCTACAAAAAATACTTTGGAATTCTGTCATTTCTACCTATGCTTTCTCTATCTTCAACTGGACTCCAGATGCCCAGAGAGAGTATATTTTGCCTGAAGTCTGCAATCCTAGCTTGCCCTGGCTGACATTTAATAAATGTGAAAGAAAACAAAGTCTCACTTTCCTGAAAACCTGGCCTGGGGCAGCCCTCTCCCACATCTTGGGTGAGCGCATCCCTCAAGCCTGGGGGCGAGAAACATGCTCTGACCCTCTGCTAATGCCCCCCTCCTTGGTTTCCCCAGCCTCTTACTACCTGGCTCTAAGTATAGCCATCCTGCCCTGATCTGCCTTCCGGCATCTAATGTTACCCCAGCCTAACCAGCCCAGCTCCCAATCACCCTACTTTCCTACAGCCAGACCGTACCTACCACATTTGACTACTGCTCCCACCATTTCAGTGAGGAGCACCTGATAGTCCAAAGTCAGTAGCGCAAGTCCAGTTCTCTCCCTCCAATGCTCCAAGGCATCTGAAGTAGGAGACTTCACTTGCCCCTTCTCACTCCCTGCTGCTCAGCTCTTCTTTTTTGTGGTATTCTATAAAATAACACTACTATCAGGTGGGTACTTCCCATTTGGCATTTGTGGAAAGCAAGGCTTTGTGATGCCAGGTGCCTTATTCTCCAAGATTCTGGCAGACTCGCCCAAGGAGCCTCCATTCTCTGCTCTGCCACGGTCACCTCTCCACCCCTAATACACACCACACAGTACTCTCTGAAGGAGGACATTTGTTTTGCTTATTTTGCACTCCATGTCACAGGTCTTTTGTAAACTACTTTCTGGAGAAGTCTGCAGAATCACAGTTAAAGAGACAAGAGAAAACTATAGGTTGATGTCCCCCATCTGATAGATGGCCAAGCAGAGAAGCAAGGTGTTGGGAGAACCGAAGTGATAGGCACAGGATCTAAAGACAGTAAAAGACCTTTAAAAAAGACAAACAGAACTGGGTCACTGCTTTTAAACCTCCAAACACCTTTTCTCTGCCTAAGAGCAACATCCCAACTCCAGTCTTCAAGGCTCTGCCTCATCTGGGTCCTGACTCCTCCCATCTCTGACCTCAATTCATGCCTCTCTGCTCCTCTCCTCCAAGCTACACTGGCTTTGTTTTAATTTTTCAAACTTGCCAATCTCTGCCCCAGATATGGACTATACGACAGACACAAGGACATGATGTAAATACAATTCTACAACTCCACATCTTTTTTTTTTTTTTTTGAAGATTTTATTTATTTATTTGACAGAGATCAGAAGCAGGCAGAGAGGAGGCATGCAGAGAAAGAGAGGGAAGCAGGCTCCCCACAGAGCAGAGAGCCCGATGTGGGGCTCGATCCTAGGACCCTGGGATCATGATCTGAGCCAAAGGCAGAGGCTTTAACCCACTGAGCCACCCAGGCGCCCCCGGGAGCTACTGCTTTGATCCAGGGAACCCTGACTAGTAGAGATAAGTCAGTCAAGGTTCAGGCTAGGAAGAAAGAATGAATAGGAGAGACATCTGAGGGTCATCTGACCATTAATGTTCATTCTGGCCTTGCAAGAGCTCTTACATGTCAAAACATAACATGTCATTCCTCATGCTATTGCTAGCTTAGTCCAAGGCCCTTCCCATGGGGAACAAGCCCTAGAACACCAACACAGGAAAGATGCCCTGGCTGTGTTATGTTACCAGCTGCCCACAATTACAGGCCTGGATGTGGACCAGCTTCTTCACAGATCCACTAAAGAATGCTTAGGCTCAGATCCTAAGATGCCATCTTGCTGCTCCTTTCATCACTCCCGATTCTGGTACCATGCCTTCCTTTGGCTTCAGAGTAGGACCGAGCCCACAGAACCACTCACTTCTGAGAGCAGATTGATCAAACTCTGCTCGAAGTTGGTGGATATCAACTCAGTTCAAGGAGCACTCTAGGCCTGAACAGGAACATGTGGCTGATCCTATCAACAGATCAAGAGGAGACACATACCTTACTAAATGTCACCCTATGACAATCCTTATCATTACAAGAAATGCCACACTATTATCTTTGTGCCTGGCTACACTCAGTACTTGTGAAGTACACACATCAACTCTAAAATTAAGCACATACCAGTAGAACACTAACCAGTCCCATTCTGTGTCTAGTGAGACCACGCAAGAAGGCAAGAGGGCACTTCCTGAGGCTAGCAATAATTTCCTATCTTTCTGTTTGTCCAGAGCATACACAGAAGGGCTCTGGCAAAAACTCTACTGCTTGACTTTTGGCACCTGATTCCAAGAGCAGTCAAAGCCCTGGAGGGCCCAAGCGCTGGCTGTCAGTAGCTTTTTGCCTCCCCAGTCTCCTTTCCCAATTAGGGTATCTGCAGATTATACTCTCAGGTTACATAAAAATAAAATCAGGAGCACAATGGATTAAAATGGAATCAGAAGTTCTAACTTGGGGGGTGCCTGGGTGGCTCAGTGGGTTAAGGCCTTTGCCTTCGGCTTAGGTCATGATCCTGGAGTCCTGGGATTGAGCCCCGCATCGGGCTCTCTGCTCAGTGGGGAGCCTGCTTCCCTTCCTCTCTCTCTGCCTGCCTCTCTGCCTACTTGTGATCTCTGTCAAATAAATAAATAAAAATCTTTTTTTTTTTATTAAAGATTTTATTTATTTATTTGACAGAGAACACAAGTAGAGAGGCAGGCAGAGAGAGAGAGAGAGAAGTAGGCTCTACACTGAGCAGAGAGCCCGATGCGGGGCTCGATCCCAGGACCCTGGGATCATGACCTGGGCCGAAGGCAGAGGCTTTAACCCGCTGAGCCACCCAGGTGCCCCAATAAATAAAAATCTTAAAAAATTTTTTTAAGAAGTTCTAACTTGGGTGACATGAATATATCTCAGAAATCAAAGAACATCCTGAAAGTATACACAGAATTGTACGTAAGTGCATTAATGTATGTTGTTTTCCTGTAGAAAGCTTTCATCAGATTCTAAAAGGGGTCCATAACCCACAAAAGGTATAAAACACAACAATCCATGTCCTGCAACCACCAGGCAGTTTTAATTCTGTGATATGT
The DNA here is from genome assembly GCF_011764305.1 of Mustela putorius furo. Taxonomy (NCBI): domain Eukaryota; kingdom Metazoa; phylum Chordata; class Mammalia; order Carnivora; family Mustelidae; genus Mustela; species Mustela putorius. Next base: position 3,459,226 of record NW_025422010.1, on the reverse strand, counting down.
GGCTTTCATTCATTTACTTGTTCAGCAAATAAGAGGGCTGCTTACCAGTTAACACTTCTTATGAAAACAGGGTTTTACTTTAAGATGGGCCAGGGGTTAAAGGTATCAAAGGCCAGTATGCTGTGATTCAAGAGAATGTGGGCTATGGGAAGAAAGAAGTAAAACTTATCTTCATTTGCAGAAGATGGGATCCTATATATAGAAAATTCCAAAGATTCCACAAGAAAGCTATTAGAGCTAGTAAAATTCAGCAAAGTTACAGGGTACAAGATCAACACACAAGTACCAGTTGTGTTTCTATAAACCAGTAATGAACAATTCCATTTAGGGGCACCTGGCTGGCTCAGTTGATGGAACATGTGACTCTTATTGATCCTGGGGCTGTGGGTTTGGGCCCCATGCTGGATGTAGATAGAGATTACTTTAAAAAAAAAAAAAACTTAAGCAACAAAAATACAGGGGCACCTGGGTGGCTAAGTAGATTAAGCATCTGGATTCAGCTCAGGTCACCATCCCAGGGTCCTGGGACTGAGTCCTTTATCATGTTTCCTGGCTCAGCAGAGATCCTGTTTTTCCCTCTGCCGTCCATTCCCCCTGCTTGTGCTCTTGCTTGCTTGCTGACAAATAAAATATTTTTTAAAAAAACCCCAAAACACAATTCCATTTACAGTGGCATCTAAAATAAAATAACTGGGAATAAATTAATAGTGTGTTTTTCCAGAGGAAAACATGGAACACTACAAAATGTTGCTGAAAAATATTAAAGATTTAAGTAAATGGCAAGACATCTTGTGTTCATAGACAAGAAGCCTTAGTATTATCAAGATGTCAATACTACAGAGATCTACAAATTCAACACAATCTCTATCAAAATTCTAACTGTTTTTGCAGAACTGGAAAAGCTGATCTTCAATGTGTATACATGGAATTCCAAGACACCCTGAACAGCTAAAACAATCTTGCAAAAGAACAAAGTGTAAGACCCATACTTCACAACTACTACACAAAGCTGTAGTAAACAGAAACAGTGTGGTATTGGCATACAGACACATATATAGACTAACGGAATAGAGAGTTCAGAAGTAAACACAAACATTTATGACCAAATGATTTTTTAAAAAGATTTATTAGAGAGACAGCGCACAAGCACTTGAGTGTTATGTGGGGGGAGGGGAGGGGCAGAGGGAGAGAATCTTCAAGCTGACTCCCCACTGAGCATGGAGACTGCCATGGGGCTCATCCATGAGATTACAACCTGAGCCAAAACCAAGAGTCAGTCATTCAACCAACTGAGCCACCCAGGCGCCCTTATGACCAAATGATTTTTGACAACAGTGCCAACTTCATTCAAACGAGGAAAGAATAATTTCCCACTGAGCCACCCAGGAGCCCTAGGAAAGAATAATTTCTTGAACAAGAGGTACTGGTACAACTGGATTTCCACATGCAGAAGGAAGTATTTGGACTGCTATATTAAACCATATATAAAAACTAACTCACAGGGGCGCCTGGGTTGCTCAGTGGGTTAAGCCGCTGCCTTCGGCTCAGGTCACAATCTCAGGGTCCTGGGATCGAGTCCCGCATCGGGCTCTCTGCTCAGCAGGGAGCCTGCTTCCTCCTCTCTCTCTGCCTGCCTCTCTGCCTACTTGTGATCTCTGCCAAATAAATAAATAAATAAATAATCTTTAAAAACAAAAACAAACAAACAAACAAAAAAACAACTAACTCACAGTGAAGAAACAAATTACCTATGAGAGCCATACCCATAAAACTCTTAGAAAAAAACAATGGGGTAAATCTTTGTGACCTTGAATTTGGTAAGACATTCTTAGATATGACATCAAAAGCATAAGCAGCAGAAGAAAAATCAGGTAAGTTGGATTTCATCAAAATAAGAATACGCATCGGGGCGCCTGGATGGCTCAGTTGGTTAAGTGTCTGCCTTTGCCTCAGGTCATGATCTCAGAGTCCTGGGATTGAGTCCTGCATCGGGCTCTCCTCAAGGGGAGCTTCCCTCTTTCCCTTTTCTTCTCCTCCCTGCTCATGTGCATGTTCTCTCTCTCTCTCAGATAAATAAAATCTTAGGGAAAAAATGTGCATCAAAGCACACTACAAAGAAAATGAAAGGAAAACTTACAGAAGGGAAAAAAATTTGGAAATCATGTATCTAATAAGAACTCAATATCCAGAATATATAAAGAACTTTTCTTAAAGCTCAACAACAAAAAACAATCCAATTAAAACATTAGCAAAGGGGGCTCCTGGGTGGCTCAGTCATTGGTCTGCCTTTGGCTCAGGTCATGATCCCTGGATGCTGAGATCAAGCCCGGCATCAGGCTCCCTGCTCAGCAGGAAGCCTGCTTCTCCCTCTGCCATTCCCCCTGCTTGTGTTCCCTATCTTGCTGTGTCTCTCTCTTGTCAAATAAATAAAAATTTTCTTTTAAAGATTTTATTTATTTGACAGAGAGAGATCACAAGTAGTCAGAGAGGCAGGTGGCGGGGTGGGGAGCAGACTCACTGCTGAGCAGAGAGCCCATTACGAGGCTTGATCCCAGGACCCTGAGATCATGACCTGAGCCTAAGGCAGAAGCTTAACCCACTGAGCCACCCAGGTGCCCCAAATAAATAAAATCTTAAAAAACAAAACAAAACAGGGTGCCTGTGTGGCTCAGTTGGTTGGACAACTGCCTTTGGCTCAGGTCGTGATCCTGGAGTTCCAGGACTGAGTCCCGCGTTGGGCTCCCTGCTCAGCGGGAGTCTGCTTCTCCTTCTGACCTTTTCCCCTCTCATGCTCTCAGTCTGTCAAATAAATAAATAAAATCTTAAAAAAAAACAAAAACAAAAACAAAAACTAAAATATTTAAAACAAAAACAGAAACAAAACACGGGCAAAGGACTTGAGTATTTTCCCAAAGAAAATATAAAAAATGGCCAAGAAGCACATGAAAAGATGTCTGATATCATTAGTAATTACAGAAATGCAAGTCAGAATTTTAAAAATGGAAAAACAGTAAGTGTTGGTGAGGACATGGAGAACTGGAACCCTTGTGCACTGCTATAAAATGGTGCAGCTACTGTGGAAAACTATGGTGGGTCCTCAAAAAGTTCAGTATGGTTACCATATCACCCAGCAACTCCTCGCTTAGGTATATACCCCAAAAAACTGAAAACAGGTATTCAAACAAAATATGTACATGAATATTCATAACACTATTCTCAACAGCTAAAAGGTGAAAATAACTTTGAGGTCACCTAAAGAATGCATAAACAAAATGTGATGTATTGATACAACGGAATATTATTTGGCCATAAAAAGAATGAAGATACAGGCTACCACATGGATGAACCTTAAAATATTATACTAAGTGAAATAAGCCAGTCCCTTGGGGTGCCTGGGTGGCTCAGGGGGTTAAGGTTCTGCCTTTAGCTCAGGTCATGATCTCAGGGTCCTGGGATCAAGCCCTGCATTGGGCTCTCTGCTTGGCAGGGAGCCTGCTTCCCCCCTGCCTCTCTGCCTACTTGTGATCCCTCTCTGTCAAATAAATAAATAAAATCTTAAAAAAAAAAAAGTTAAGGGAAATAAGCCAGTTCCAAAGGACAAATACTATAGGATTCCATTTATATGAGGTATCTAGAATAGGCACATTCATATATACGGAAAGGTTAGTGCTTACCAGGCCCTCAGGAGATGAGTAATGGGGAGTTATTATTTAATGGTTACAGAGTTTCTGTTCGGGGTGATGAAAAATTTTGGAAGTAGACAGTGGTGACAGTTGCACCATTATGAATCTAACTAATGCCACTGAATTGTACACTTAAAAATAAATTCCAGGGTGCCTGGGTGGCTCAGTGGGTTAAGCCACTGCCTTCGGCTCAGGTCATGATCTCAGGGTCCTGGGATCGAGTCCCGCATCGGGCTCTCTGCTCAGCAGGGAGCCTGCTTCCTCCTCTCTCTCTCTCTCTCTCTGCCTGCCTCTCTGCCTACTTGTGATCTCTCTCTGTCAAATAAATAAATAAAATCTTTAAAAAAATAAATAAATAAAAAAAATAAATAAATTCCATTATATATATTTTACAATTAAAAAAAAAAAAAAGAATGTTACATGCCAAGACCAGTAAATTGTATGGTTTAAAATGAGCAAATTGTGTAATATAAAAAGTATATCTCAATAAAGCTGCTTAAAAATAAGAATGTGGGGGGGCGCCTGGGTGGCTCAGTGGTTTGGGCTGCTGCCTTCGGCTCGGGTCATGATCTCAGGGTCCTGGGATCGGGCCCCGCATCAGGCTCTCTGCTCCGCAGGAAGCCTGCTTCCCTCTCTCTCTCTGCCTGCCTCTCTGCCTACTTGTGATCTCTGTCTGTCAAATAAATAAATAAAATCTTAAAAAAAAAAAATAAATAAGAATGTGGGCTGAGTCCTAGCTCTGCCACATATTACCTGTGAGACTATCAACAAATTTACACAAACCTTAAGTTCTAAGGGGGTAAAAAGGGACTGGTGCCACCTACCACATAAAACAGCCATAAAGACTAACTAAAACACTCTCTGGGAAGCCCCTACCTGATGGTTCTTCTTACTCAACAGCTACTATCACATACAGAAAACTAAGTAAGATCAGCATAATGACCAGGCTCAGACAGGCCTTGCCTGAACCATGCCAGGGCCTTGATTTCATGATATTCTCACCTAATTATACATTAAGGAAGCAGAACAAAAGTCTTTTAGAGATTATCCTCTCTAATTCACAACCCAATGAGAACATGATATGTTAGAAGAAAAAAATGTTATTAAAAATACAAGAAATTTCTAAAATTCTAAAGGATTTTCTAAAGATTCCTACTTTTGATAAAGCATTGTGACTAAGGAAAAAAGACACTTTTGGTACACAGGTAGAGTAAATCGAATTCATAAAACTAGGTATTTTTTTTTAAAAGATTTTATTTTTTTATTTGATAGAGATCACAAGTAGGCAGAGGCAGACAGAGAGAGAAGGGGGGAGGGAAGAAGGCTCCCTGCTTAGCAGAGAGCCCCATGCAGGGCTCGATCCCAGGACCCTGAGATCACAATCTGAGCCGAAGGCAGAGGCTTAACCCAATGAGCCATCCAGGTGCTCCAAAACTAGATATTGTTAAGCAAAACCAACAAACAATGACAGAAGGGTGGAGAAGGACCCTGCCAGTCATAATGAAAAGCCGAGATTCTTACTTAACAGATGAATATGAGCTTGTGGGCATCTCTAACAAACCTTGGTGAGAAGGGAGATTATTGCTAGAATTGACAGGAGGTAAGACAGAGTGGCCTTGTTATGTTAGGAGGCTCTGACCCTGAACAGATCTCCAGAGCTGAGTCAGATGTTTGATGATGAACATGTATAGACCTGACATCACTGTGGATATATATATACTACAGGTGATTAAGCCAGAGGAACTCACAGATGATCCCTGACAGGCTGAAAAATACAGCTAGTACTACTGAAATCTAGTTTTGCTTTGCACATAACTTGATCTCAGCTGGTAGAACTATCAATGAAGAAACTGCTAATGTGAATTTAATTCTAACCAATGAAGCAAAACCAACTGATTGAAGTAGAAACCTGAGAACTCCAGGCCAGTCAGTGAAGGAAGTGGTGCCATGGGCCTTAGAAAGATTCAAAAGATCTGGAAACCAGATGTAATCCAGCGACTAGGGGTTTCAAAATGGGGAGAAGACAATCAAGAAGAAATATGAACACAATCACAGATGACCCCAATGGGAGTCAATAGAAAGTATCTTGCGAATGCTGGTGAACTCACACAAAGAACTCTGAGCATCATAAAAAAAGAACAAGCACCAAAGATGAAAGGATGTCCTTATACTGATAAGACAGATATCTAAGTACAGACCAAACACACCGGCACGCAGGAATGAGAGTCCAACTCTGGTCACCTGCCACAGAACATTACAACACAGGACACTGGTAGACCTACAAAGGGTCAAGTTTCCTGGTTTTGTTAAAACAGGGACAATGATGGATTCTATAAAATGTAAAAGGCGAGCATGAAATCAAACCTGGACAAAATTCTGAATGTAATTGGCAAACAGATGGTATCTAGAAGGCAGTATGGGCTCAATCAAGAACAAGTCATGCCAAACAAGCCTCATTATCTTTTTTTAGATATGCGACGTAGATCACGAAGGACTGCAGAGGAGGACTTGAGTACAAAGATCTGGATCGTGCTTTTATGAAACCTGCAGTTAACATGAAACTAAGGGGGGTGATTAATATGCCAGATGACATAGTAACGATTTTAAAAGATTCAGATAACTGTACAGATGGTGTATGACAAAAAAAGAAACGCAACCTCCTCCCAAACCTGAAAAGGGATAACCTTAGGGTCACACACTGGGCTAAGCAAACACAGGAACTGGACTCATAGTTGTTTCTCCCTGATGGGAGAGCTAAAAGGAATCACACATGAGACTATATTCTAGAACTTGCACAAGGACAGAGACCTTTGTTTCTTTCACTACTGAACTCGCATGTCCTTAACAATGTTTGCCACAAGGGTGCCTGGGTGGCTCAGTGGGTTAAGCCTCTGCCTTCTGCTCATGGAAGGTCATGATCTCAGGTTCCTAGGATCGAGCACCACATCCAGCTCTCAGCTCAGCAGGGAGTCTGCTTTCCCCTCCAACTCTGTCAAATAAATAAATAAATAAATAATCTTTAAAAAACAAAAGCAAGGGGCGCCTGGGTGGCTTAGTGGGTTAAAGCCTCTGCCTTCGGCTCAGGTCATAAACCCAGAGTCCTAGGATCGAGCCCCACATCGCTCTCTGCTCAGCAAGGAGATTGCTCCCTGCCCCGCCCCCCGCCTGCCTCTCTGCCTACTTGTGATCTCTGCCTGTCAAATAAATAAATAAAATCTTCTTAAAAAACAAAAACAAAAAACAATGCCCGCCACATTAGTAAGTACTCAGTAAACCTTTGCTAAAGAAGTGTTTTTGGAGGTGCCCAAGCTGAGACCAGAGGGCCAATGGATTTAGATGCTGCAGAAAGCTAAAAGCATTAGGAAGCTGGGTGGACTGAATGATCCATTACTTCAACATGCCTTTCTTCCTCTTCCTGAGTCACCTGAAGTTTCACTTGAAGCCAAGAAAATGTTATTCTTCCCCCACAGAATCTGTTCCACCAACTCTGATTCCCACAGATCCCTACTGTCACCAACTTTTTTTAAAACTAAGTAGGCTCCATGCCCAGCATAAAACCTAATGTGGGGCTCAAACTCACGACCCTAGGGTTCAAGACCTGAGCTGAAATCAAGAGTTGTATGCTTAACTGACTGAGCCAGGCACCCCTCACCAACTGTTTTCTTAAGCCATACCACAGGGGAAAGTTCCACCAACGTTCCATTTAGATGCTTGGATACAGGGGCACCTGGGTGGCTCCACAGGTTAAGCAGTTGCTTTCAGTTCGGGTCATGATCCCAGAGTCCAGGGACCAAGGCCTACACTGGGCTCCTGGCTCAGCAGGGAGCCTGCCTCTCCCTCTGCCTGTCCTTCCTTCTGGTTGCGCTTGCTCTCCCCGCGACTGCCATGTCAAATAAAATCTTAAAAAAAAAAAAAAAAAGATGATGCTTGGATTCAAATTTTCATACAGCAAATAATCATACAGGTGTGCAGCCCCAAAGTTAAGGACAATGCTAAGAAAGCTCCTTCCATTCTTTTCTAGTCAGGAAAGTGTACTGGAATTCAAGTGTGTGAAAATGATAATGATAGGGAGGGAGATTCAAGGATTTGCTTTAAATTATTTAAAAATCAGTAAAAAGGGGGCGCCTGGGTGTCTCAGTTGGTTGGACGACTGCCTTCGGCTCAGGTCATGATCCTGGAGTCCCAGGATCGAGTCCCATATCAGGCTCCCAGCTGCATGGGAAGTCTGCTTCTCCCTCTGACCTTCTCCTTGCTCATGTTCTCTCTCACTGTCTCTCTCTCAAATAAATAAATAAAAATCTTTAAAAAAAAAATAAAAAAATAATTAAAAAAAAAATCAGTAAAAAGGGGCACCTGGGTGGCTCGGTGGGTTAAGCCGCTGCCTTCGGCTCAGGTCATGATCTCAGGTCCTGGGATCGAGTCCCACATCGGGCTCTCTGCTCGGCAGGGAGCCTGCTTCCTCCTCTCTCTCTGCCTGCCTCTCTGCCTACTTGTGATCTCTCTCTGTCAAATAAATAAACAAAATCTTAAAAAAAAAAATCAGTAAAAAGGTAAGTAGTTTGCAAACTTCAGAACTGCCATCAGTTGTGAGAAATTGGCTATTTTATGCCTCGGTGAAGGCAACATAAGAAAACTGTTCATCTCCTCAGCCTAGCCCTTTGATGACATGTCCACAGCCCCCTTCCTCTCCTTTGTGCTGCTTTTGCCCAACATACTGCACACTTGCACCAACCTGCAGCTACTTGGAGGTATCAAGTCTTGTCCGCATAAGCTCTTCCCTCTGCCAGGAATGTCTCTCTGCACTTCACCCAACTGACTTCTATTCATCCTTCAAAATTAAGTTCAAGGGTCACCTCCTCCAGAAAGGCTTCTCAGACAAATACCCACACTTCCATCTTCTACTCCCCCATTACCCACTCTCCCTCCTACTCTGTGTTATTAGAGCACTTACCACACCACTGTCTCTAGTCTCTCACTAGGTGGTAAGAACCTTGGTGGTAGGACCCTACAACAAGATGTCCCTCACAGGCTGGTTGCATGAATGATTAATGAACCAACTCACTTCAACTTTTAGAACAAGGATGCCTTTAGACTCTAAAGAATTTAACTTGCCCAAGATCACACCACAGAAAGCCACTACTTGAATGCAGGTGTGTGATCATTCCCTGACCATCTTGCTTTTCTGCACCACAGGTACCAAGTATTCCTTTTCAAATTAAATCCCAAGGGTCAACTCACTTCTTGAAAAGAGGTAAGCAAGAGAGAAAAATAGCTAAACACAGACCTGTTTTACAATCTCTCTTTATGGGCATCTGAGTGGCTCAGTCAGTTGGGCGTCTGCCTCTGGTTCAGGTCATGATCCTAGAGTCCCCGGATCGAGCCCTTCATCAGGCTCCCCACTCAGCAGGAAGTTGGCTTCTCCATCGCCCCTCACCCTGTCTCTCATGTGCGTGTGTGCACTCTTTCTCCCAAATAAATAAAATCTTTAAAAATAAATAAAATCTCTCTTTACTTGCAGGAATGTTCTTTTCAAAGTCAAGTTTTATGAAAAAAGTGTGAAATAATTCATCAAATAAAGTTCACCTAAGCCCTCATCGTTCTCACTAACACCATCAAGGGAAATAAGGAAGCTTCAGTTACTGGCACATTTTGTCCTACTTATTTCACCTTTCTTATTTTAATACTTTTCCTGGTAACCTAATTGCAAAAATCTCAAGAGAGTTGTTTTTAACAAGATCAGACAAGCATTAAGTTCTAGAAGATAATGTAATTCATAGAACTATTTACTTATGCTACAGCCAAAAGTCTCATTTAAATATACAAAATAAGAAATACCATTAAACGGAATTTGGCAAAAGTATATTTCTCAGGTCCTCCTTACACTCTTTGTGAAACACCAAAGCAAGTCTTTGATGAGACTTACACAGCTGGGGTAGTGTCACGAAGAGACTCAGGTATGGAGACCTCTTTCTGGAGTCTGAGAAACAAGGAGAACTGCCTAATGGCCAAATATGTGGGTTATCTTAAAATATACATCATTAACCGGGCTCTTAATCCTCATCTAGTCTAAGGCACCTACCCACATATCTGCTCACCAAGCTCTGAATGATCTCCTTTATGGGCACCTGAGTGGCTCATTCAGTTAAGCAGCCAACTCTTGATTTCAGCTCAGGTCATGATCTGAGGGATCTGAGATCTCCTGGGATAGAGCCCCATGTTGAGATTCCCTGTTGAGTGCAGTCTGCTCAATGATTCTTCCTCTCCCTCTGTGTCCCCGTCCTGCCCCAGCTTCTGTACATGTGTGCGCTCTCTCAAATACATAAATCTTTAAAAAAAGGAAAAAATAAATGAAAGATCCCCTTTATAGTACCTGGTCTCCCACTCTACAACCCCCCTGCCCCCATGCACAGTCTGAGCAAGGCAAAGGACATACAGGTTTTCTTTGTTTTTTTTTTTTTTTTTTTTTTTAAAGATTTTATTTATTTGTCAGAGAGAGAGCGCGCAAGCACAGGCAGAGAGAGTGGCAGGCAGAGTCAGAGGGAGAAGCAGGCTCCCCGCGGAGCAAGGAGCCCAATGTGGGACTCGATCCCAGGATGCTGGGATCATGACCTGAGCCGAAGGCAGCTGCTTAACCAACTGAGCCACCCAGGCGTCCCTCTTTGTTTTTTTTTTTAAAGATTTTATGTATTTGACAGAGAGACAGCCAGAGGGGGAGTGGGAGAGGGAGAAGCAGGCTTCCTGCATGACAGGGAACCTGATGCAGGGCTCAATTCCAGAACTCTGGGATTATGAACTGAGCTGACGACTGACGCTTAATGACTGAGCCACCCAGGTGCCCTGAGATAGTTTCTGAAATGCGCGCACATCTTAAAGTGGAGGTCAACAGGCAGGTGACCTAAATGGAGTAAGGCTTTAAACCCTAGCTCAAGTAAGAGCCCAATTCCTGACTTTCTCTCTGAAACCTGGAATTCTGTCTGGGTGCCTTGACCCCCATGTGTCTAACACATGTGAGTCACAACAACTCTCTGAGTCCTAGCTCTCTATTCCTACGATGAGACAAGAGATGTGAAAGGAAGATTTTTAGAGCCCAGAACACCCCATGTAATTTTAAGGTGCTGATGTATGAACTAGGCTAAAGGTGTATACACGTGCAGGGGCAGGTCTGTGTGGGGATGAGAAGCTGGAAGGCTTACTCAGCCAGGATTCAGCATGGTTTCTTTCCTGTTCCTCCACTGGGAAGCACTGAAAGCATGTGGGTCCTCCCTAGACGTGGTTCCTTGCCAAAAGCCTCGGTAGCTCACTCCTCCTTTACAGTCAATGTGAGAAGGAGAAGTAATCAGACTCTGAAACAAACCTTCAGGTGTAGTTCACTTGGACATTACTCTTCATCCAGAGAAAATGGAGGATAACCAATGAAAAAAACACACACACAAAATCAATGCTAGCTTTTATCTGTGGACAGCCTGCTCTGTGGGTTAAGTTTTTTTTTTTTTTTTAAAGATTTTATTTATTTATTTGACAGAGAGAGATCACAAGCAGGCAGAGAGGCAGGCAGAGAGGGAGGGGGAAGCAGGGTACCCCACTGAGCAGATAGCCTGATGTGGGGCTCTATCCCAGGGCCCTGACATCATGACCTGAGCCGAAGGCAGAGGCTTTAACCCACTGAGCCACCCAAGCACCCCTAAGTTCTGCTTTTTTGAGGCAACAGACTCCATTACTTCATCCTTCCATCATATATCTAAGCTGTCTCCAACCCTGCCCTACTCTGACCTTGGGGTGAATACAGAGAGAACAATCCCTAGCTTAACCTCAGCTTCTCCAACATATATGCAATTTGATAATACCAACAAAGAGTATTCAACTGTAATTTTATGATACTTATTTACCTAGTAGTCTGCAGCTCACAAAGCATTTTCACAACTTATCAACAAGTGAAGAGCTAGGATTTGCGGCATCAAATTCCATGTTTTGACACGTCAGTATTTAGGGCCCATCCCACTGCACATATTTTATACCTTACAAAAATAATATGAAAAATATACTGGACTGTTCTAAAAATACGAATTTTTTTTTAAATCTTTTTTTCCCCTTAAATTGGCTCCACACCCAGCATGAAGCCTGACATGGGCCTGAGATTGAGACCCAAGCTGAGATCAAGAGTTGGACACTTGGGGTGCCTGGGTAGCTCAATTGGTTGGGCGTCTGCCTTCGGCTCAGGTCATGATCCCAGAGTCCCAAGATTGAGTCCTGTATCAGGCTCCCAGCTCCATGGAGAGTTAATCTGCTTCTCTCTCTGACCTTCTCCTCTCCATGTTCTCTCTCTCAAATAAATAAAGAAAATCTTAAAAAAAAAGAAAAGAAAAGAAAAAGAAAAAAGAGTTGGGACATTTAACCGAGCTATCCAGGCACCCAAAAAAATCCATTTTTCAAATCCTTCTGTTCTTCCTCTAGGGTTTGTGCTCATTTATGGCCGTCACTCTAGGTTTATTAGATGTCTCATCAAACTTCTACTTTCTGTGATACAGTTTTATGCCCTCAACAGGCTTATCAACATTGATCTTCAGGACTTCTTGGTTCAGAAAGCCACAGTTATATGCTAAGCTTTGCAAGAATCTCCAAAAAAAAAAAAAATCTAGTAAGTAAGGTCTGAGATGTTTTTATCTTATTTATTTATTTTTGGTGAAAGATTTTATTTATTTATTTGACAGTGAGAAAAGGAACATAAGCAGGGGGAGTGGGAGAGAGAGAAGCAGGTTTCCTGCTGAACAGAAAACCGGATGCAGGGCTCAATCCCAGGACCCTGGGAATATGACCTGAGCCAAAGGCAGGTGCTTAACAACTAAGCCATACAGGTGCCCCTGAGATATTTTTAATTAAAGATTTACTTATTTATTTGAGAAAGAGTGAGCGTGTGGGTACAAGCAGGGGGAGAGGCAGACTCCCCACTGAGTGGAGCCCCAACATGGGGCTCAATCCCTGGAATCGTGACCTGAGTAGAAGGCAGACAGGTAACTGACTAAGCTACCCAGGCACCCTGGTCTGAGATATTTTAAACTTATATCTTCTGCCTAGCCGAAGAGGAATTCTAAGACACTTATTTGTATTTCTCCTCAATTAATCATGGTGTTAGAAATATGGAACTTTCAAGTGGCTATATGTCCACCTGTATGCTGATTTCATCTCTATGTCATGCGTTTCTATTAACCATGATCTATTCTTACTGGGAAGAAAACCAACTACTACAAGAGACTACACCTTGGGAGAAACAAGGAATAGGAAAGGACAAAAGAGTCATGTGGGACATTCATAGTCGATCTTCCAAAATCACCCAGCCATCTTACTCCCCTGAACAGAACTTTAAATGAGCAGTTGTAACTCTGCAGAAACAAAATTTAAAAAAATGAAAACCGAATGTCAAAGGACCCAAAAACCAACCCTGTAAAATTTACCTCTAATGCCAACGCAGTCTTGTCATAAGCACAGGGTACTCTTTTCTGGATGGCTTTTGCAAAGACAGGTCCATTCTGTGTGGATGGCAAAGGGTTGATCGCTGCCCCAGGAGTATTGGAAACTGCAGGTAGAGGAGTTGTGGTCTGAGGTTGAGCATAGGCATGAGCAGGTTCCGGGATCCCGTAACTATTGGAATTCCTATTCCCATGCTTTCCATGTGGTGAGGATCTCACAAGCTTTTCAACATAAGGAACAGGAATCATCCCAATCCGGCCATCCTTGTTCCGGGCGCTCCACCACTGTTCTTCGGGCTTCTCTATTATCACCAGGATCTCACCCTTTTTAAAGGGCAGGTCTTCAGCATCGTTCCCAGGAAAATCATAGAGAGTCCGTACATATTCCAAATTTTCTTCTGCTGTAGGCAGGTTGGGTGCTGATACAGATCCCATTGGTGGGCTTGGGTACCTTCAGAGAGAAAGAAAATTAACTCTAATAGAAAAATCTTAATACCAGTGTTTGTCAAACTTTTATGTAAACCTTTCTTCTCTATGATGAATTATTTCCCTATCTTCTCAGTAGTTAAGAAGGTTCTGACACTTTCATGCTCTGAACAGACCTTGTTAAATCACATATGTCAAGTGCACACACATACACACCATCTCTGTTTCACACTCACTTTTTGTTTACACAGAGATACAAGTGATCTGAATTTATTTTAAAAATCCTGAATAAGTTCAGTAGCTGCCCTCCTTAGGACCCTGTCAGACATTTTTCCTCCTGGTTGTAATCTATGGCATGCTTCCTGCACACTTTCCTGGGCATCTGTGTCCCTCAAAATACAAAAACCAGAAAAGGGTTTATACACCATACTGCATTTTATACATAAATCATCTGAGCAAAAACACAGGGAACTTTTCACAGCAGAACTCACCAGCAAGAGCTCTCATCAAAGCATCAGTCCATAGACACCACCACACCACTCTGCTGTGCTCAGACGATCAGCATGTATTTGCCAAGTAAGCTGCAGAATGCCCTCCCAGGGTCAGTTATAAAAGTGCAGTCCCTGTTCTCCAGTACACCCTTTCGTAATGCCTCTTCTTCAAAAGAAGTACAGAAGTCTCTATTCACCTAAGAAATGTTCTGAGAAGTTGCATATACATGAACTTTTCGGAAGAAAAAATTCTTTACCATTTGGTCCCTCCCACCACTTAACTTTTCTAAAGCAGAGAATCTACACCAGAGTTATAAACCCTGGGCTTCATCCAAAGAGTCTGCACCTCTGAAGGGACTACACCTGCAGAACCATCACCAGAGCCCAGTTCTAGAGTAGTCTTGAGAGAGAGTAAGCCAGGATAGGAAATACATATTTAACCACTGACCATGCTTTCCACTTTATCTTTTTTTTTTTTTTTAAGATTCATTTGTTTATTTGACACAGAGAGATCGATCGATCACAAGTAGGCAGAGAGGCAGAGTGGTGGGAGAAGCAGGCTCCCCACAGAGCAGAGAGCCCAATGCAGGGCTCAGTCCCAGGACCCTGAGAACACAACCTGAGCCAAAGGCAGAGGCTTAACCCACTGAGTCACCCAGGTGCCCCAGTTTTATCTTTTTTAAAAAGATTATTTATTTATTCCTCCCTCTCACTCTGCCTGCCTCTCTGCCTACTTGTGATCTCTCTCTGTCAAATAAATAAAATCTTAAAAACAACCCCCTTCCAACAAAAGAGAAAAAAAAGTCCTACAGCTCCTGCCCCATCATAGCTACCTTTTCATCCCTTCCACTGGCCAAAATTAAGATTTATTCATTTGAGAGAAAGTGCTCGCACTCAGGGAGAGGGACACAGAGAGAGAATATCTAAGCGGACTCCCACTGAGCATGGAGCCCAAAGCCAGGCTGAATCTCATGACCCTTGAGATCAGGACCTGAGTTGAACCAAGATTTGGACGCTTAACAGATGGAGCCACGCAGGCACCAAACTTTATGGCTTTCTTAAAAAAGAGTCTTGTGTATGCACATGCTGGTTTTTCTGCCAAATACCACACCACAGGTGTCTCCTTGTATCACTGGTCTACATGATCATTTATTTACCTCTGTCAGGATGACATGTCAGTCTGTGAGCCTGCAGGAACTAAGCATCCCTGTGTCTCTGGATATTTAGTTTTTCTTTCTCCCTATTTGATCATCAACATCACAAAGTCTTTTTAACATAGTTTTTTGATATTCAATTTTTTAAGGGGTGGGAGGGGGAGACAGAGAGGGGGAGAATCTTAAGCAGGCTCCACACCCAACACAGAGCCCAACCTGGGGCTCAATCTCAGGATTCTGAGATCATAGTGGAAGCCGAAACCAAGAGTCGGATGCCCAACCAAATGAACCATCTCAGTATTAGATTTTTTGTAAAGCCTAGATTTCCAGATTAAAGAACAGAGCCATTTTCATGGCCCTTGGTACACACTGCCACACTATTTTCCAAAAGGCAGTCTTCATAATTTGGCAAAACTTCAATCTTTTAAATGTAAATGACTAGTTTAATATAGTATACTGACAACTGAATTAACAACAGTCTATGTATTATGCCATGGTGATTAGGAGCTTGATCTAAAACCTCTAGAATCTCTGGGGGGGTCTGCTTCTCCCCCTCCTTCTGCTGCTCCCCCTGCTTGTGCTCACTCACATTCTCTCTGTGTCAAATAAATAAGTAAATAAAATCTTAAAACCAAACCAAACCAAACCAAACAAACAAAAAAAAACCTCTGGTGCAGCTGGGCATTAAGCATCTGCCTTTGGCTCAGGTTGTGATTCCAGGGTCCTGGGTCCAAGCCCCACATCAGGCTCCCTGCTTGGCAGAGAGCCTGCTTCTCCCTCTCCCACTCCCCGTTTGTGTTTCCTCTCTGCCTACTCGTGATCTCTGTCAAATAAATAAATAAAATCTTAAGGGAAAAAAAAAAAAAAGAGATAGCAGGAGTAGCAGCAGAAACAACAGTAATAAGAGTTGACACTTACTACCTGTACCAAGCACTGTTTGCAGTCCGTATAGATTTTAAATTATTTCATCCTCTCAGCAATCCTGTGATTGCTGTGATTGCTGAGATCCATCTTACATATGAGGAAGCCAATGCAAACACAGAGTTATTAGATTTGCACTCAGGCAGTCTGGTTCTAGAGTACTCACTCATAACCAGAGAGCTAGTCAGCCTTAGGAATAAACCCTGCGTGTTTTGGGTGCATGGGAATTAACGTCAGATTGTGCGTGAAACATGCACAACAGTTCCTGGTTGTTGCTGAGCACCCAGATCAGCTCCCTACTCCTACACTCTTTAAGGTACACCTTACCTCTATTTCAAGGGCCACAGACAATCTGTAAGAAGTTTGGGTAATACTACATAAATCTCAGATACTTTACTAAAAGCACTATCAGTTCCATCTCAGACCCCATCCAAGGGTATTTCATTGTTCGTATACTTAAAAAGTTAAAAGCAGTTAGGTTTTGGGTTTGTTTGTTTTTTAAAAAGATTTTATTTATTTATTTGACAGAGAGAGAGATCACAGAGAGGCAGGGAGAGAGAGAGGGGGAAGCAGGCTCCCTGCCAAGCAGAGAGCCCAATGCGGGGCTCAACCCCAGGACCCTGAGATCATGACCTGAGCTGAAAGCAGAGGTTTAACCCACTTAGCCACCCAGGTGCCCCCAAAGCAGTTAGTTCTACAATACAAACTAAGAGGACACTAGTACAGTTTCAGTGGGGATTAAGAGTAATGAAATTCATCTACCCAGGTATCCACTAGAATCACTACATACTGAGAACATGGGAGACAATGAATTAAAACCAAGTTCTTGCTCTTAAAAGACTGCCAATTTAGCATAGTTAGAGACTGGAAGACAAAAACACAGCAAAAAGAGTAACTAATGTACCATGACAGAAGCTGATAGGGTTGAGGAGCACTCAAAGGAAGGAATGAGTTCTGTTAAGGAGCAGGAAAACAGGCAAAGAGGCAATGCACTAGAAGCTGAAAACTAGCCCTCTTTGGAATTGAAAGATTTTGTTGAAGACAGGCTTACATATATTTGGGTTCTAAATCAGAACAAGACTAGAGGCCCAAAGGTTCAAAATGCTCCCTTTCCCAGGCTCCCCACAACTCACAGGGCACACTGCTCTTTCCTATAAGCACAAACTGGTAAGGCCCTCAAGGTTGACAAACTTTTTAAAAGATTGGTCTATGTTTGAGGTTTTGCGGAATACACATATGGCTTATGTTATATATTCATCTTTCTTTAAAATACAACCTTTCAAAAATATAAGAACCATTCTTAGCTTCAGTACACTATACAAAAACTTGAGTCTGGCCTAGGAGTCTGCAAACTACGGCCTGTAGGCCATTCAGCCTACTGTATAATTTTATTAAGTTTTATTACACCACAGCCAAACTCACTCACTCATTTACAGTATTGTCTATGACTGCTTTTGTGCTGTTAAGGGCATAGTTGAGAAACTATGAGAGACTATATGGTCTAAAAGCTTAAAATATTCACTATCTGCCCCCCTTATTGAAAGTTTGCTGATTCACTGTCTAGATTACTGGGTTAAAAGAGCAGAGCATGCTTTTCAACTTTCAATACATCCCTGGTGAGAAGATGTATGCAAATCTGACAACAATGGAGGGATAGCTTATACTTTCTCCATCATTATACTGCTATAATGACAATAAGGCTCATTTCCTGATTTAGTACATGCACAGATATCCCTAAATTTCACATCCATCTCCCAGCTGCACATCCCTGACATAAATTCCAAAGTCTTTCACCTGATACCCTTAAACTCCTGTATTCATCAAAATTCCCTGCAAATTACAAATAAATTCCACTGCAGACATGAAACCATGATGCCAGGGCAGATTATCTTGCCCTTTCTATTAGGTCTCACAGCCCAAAGTAATATGTACATAAAACTGTAACAATTCATTGTTTCTCATTTTGACTTGTTCAAGACTGTAAAAGAGCACCTGTAAACTCCTCTTTAAATTTTACATACAAAGAGGGGTGCCTGAGTGCCTCAATCAGTTAAGCACTTGCCTTTGGCTCAGGTCATTATCCTGGAGTCTTGACACTGAGCCCCACGTCAGGCTCCTTGCTCATGGAGGAGTCTGCTTCTCCCTCTGCCCCTCACCGTGCTTGTGCTCTCTCTCTCAAATAAATAAATAAAATATTTTAAAAAATAAAATAAATTTGACATACAACGAGTTTTCTAAGCCCATTCAAATACTCTAAGACCCAGGCTTCTCCCTGTCTTATGCCTACAGTCCACAGCGTACTGAGTAGGAAGGCCCTGGATGATTAACTGGAAATTGGCTTTTCCTACCTCATCAATTAACCTCCTCTCCTTTAGGTAAAAAGCACTCTCAGCTTCATGTATGAAGCACAGATAAAACACTGTCTTTAAACCTAAGCGTTAATATCTTCTAAGCCTAAAATTTCCCTCATGCAAAAGAAGGAATACAACCTCTGAGAAGAGAATTTCAAAGGTACTGGTAATCTAGTTTTTTAAAGGGATCACATGGGGGTGCCTGGGTGGATCAGTGGGTTAAAGCTTCTGCCTTCGGCTCAGGTCAGGATCCCAGGGTCTTGGATTGAGCCCACCATCGGGCTCTCTGCTCAGCAGGGAGCCTGCTTCCCTTCCTCTCTCTCTGCCTAATTGTGATCTCTGTCAAATAAATAAAATCTTTAAAAAATAAATAATAAAGGGGTCCCATGGGTATTGGTGAATTGTATTATATACACGTATATACATATTCTCTTGTATGTATGAAAGTATTTCACAGTAAAAAGTTGGAAAACAAAATTCTTTTTAAAGATTTATTTATTGGGGTGCCTGGGTGGCTCAGTTAGTTAATGCAGACTTGATTTTGGCTCAGGGCATGATCTCTCGGCCCTGGGACTGAGCCCAGCATCAGGCTCCCTGCTCACTGGAGTCTGCTTGTCTCCCTCTCTCTCTGCTTGCTCTGTCTCACTCTCAAATAAATAAATCTTAAATATATATATTAACATATATTTATATTATCCTTGTATATAATACAAATATATAAAATATTTTATATAATATATAATATAAACACATAAAGCTTATAATATAAATATGTATACACATAAATATATAAATATAAATATACAGACTTGAGGGACGCCTGGGTGGCTCAGTTGGTTAAGCAGCTGCCTTCAGCTCAGGTCATGATCCCAGCGTCCTGGGATCGAGTCCCACATCGGGCTCCTTGCTCCGCAGGGAGCCTGCTTCTCCCTCTGACTCTGCCTGCCATTCTGTCTGCCTGTGCTCGCTCTCGCTTGCTCTTTGACAAATAAATAAATAAAATCCTAAAAAAAAAAAAAAATAAAAAATAAATAAATAAATAAATAAATAAATATACAGACTTGAGAGAGTGTCACAAGTTGGGGGGGGCAGAGGCAGAGAATCCTCAGACAGAGCTGAGCCCCCACCACCTTTTTCTCCCCTCCTCATCTCTTCTTTCAAGCCTTCGCTAACCCCTCAGTTGATCATTCTTGCTTTTAAGCTCCCAAGGTATTCTATTTTAACTTGTTCAATATACTGAACTTTTCAAGAGCTAAAACCCAAGATAACTCCCATTACATGCCTTAAGACTAGTACTAGGCTTTGGTTTAACTCTGGCTCAAATACAGTGAAATTCCTGCTAAGAAAAATAAAATGCCAAAGACATAGGGAAGCATTTCCCACTCCTGTTTCTATCCTTTTTTCCCCTCCTTCTGAAAACACAGAAACTTCAGCACCCCAATTCTCTATATCCGGTTTAATTCTGTTATAAAGACAAAGAAATCCTGTATGCCGTTCGGTTTGCTGTCCAAGCCTCTTCAGCTCACCACTGTTCCATCCATGCTCTCAGTCATCATTCCAGACTAGTTGCCACATGCCTAATGGCCCCACCTTACGTGGTGTGATCTTAGCTCTGATTCTAAAATAATGTGAACTCCCACTAATAAGCACTGTCCCCTTTTACTTATCAGGAACAACTAAAATATTTTAGCCTGAAGGAAACCTAGAAATAATCTAGTCCAACTCTTTAGGTCAAAAGAAAAAATTCTTGGGGCGCCTGGGTGGCTCAGTGGGTTAAAGCCTCTGCCTTCAGCTCAGGTCATGATCCCAGGGTCCTGGGATCGAGCCCCACATCGGGCTCTCTGCTCATGGGAAGCCTGATTCCTCCTCTTTCTCTCTCTGCTGCCTCTCTGCCTGCTTGTGATCTCTGTCTTGTCAAATAAATAAAATCTTTAAAAAAAAGAAAAAAAGAAAAAATTCTTTCTACAGTTAAAAAAAATATATATCTGCATTTGAGTTTTTTTTTTTTTAAAGATTTTATTTATTTATTTGACAGAGAGAAATTACAAGTACACTCAGAGGCAGGCAGAGAGAGAGAGAGAAGGAAGCAGGCTCCCTGCTGAGCAGAGAGCCCGATGCGGGACTCGATCCCAGGACCCCGAGATCATGACCCGAGCCGAAGGCAGCGGCTTAACCCACTGAGCCACCCAGGCGCCCCTGCATTTGAGTTTTAAATAAGAGAAAAGTCACAAATCAAATGGCTACCAGTACTTTACATACCCTGGGAACACAACTCTTAACTGGGCAAGCTTCCACTCCCAGCATAATGACCATGTTCTTGTATCTTATCTGAATCAAATTCAGATGATTTAAACTACTGGTAAGAGGAAAATCAAAGGTTTATTCACAGTGCCAAATTCTATGCTAATCAAAATTACTGGTAATCTCCTCCACTCCTAATTCTAGAAGTCCAGATTTGAGTTCCCTCAAATATTTAGAAAAGGTGATGTGGGTGGTATGACCATGTGGTCAGTGGCATCCTCTGGTCCATGCAGGGTTTGGCTTCTGCTTCACAAGTGGGAGGGCCCTCTTCTGCGCACTCAGGTTAAGCTGGGCATCCTTTTTCAACTATTCTATCATAGTAGACAGCATGGAAATGGCCTTTTAAAAAAAAATCTCAGCACCAGGGATGTCTGGGTGGCTCAGTCAATTAAGTGTCTGCCTTCAGTTCAAGTCATGACCTCAGGATGCTGGGATTGAGTCCCACACGGGGCTCCTTGCTCAGAAGGGAGTTTGCTGTTCCCATTGCTTGCGCTCTTTCTCTCTGACAAATAAATAAATCTTAAACAAACAAACTCCGCACCAGTAACCTTCTCAAGAATATGACAGGGATTGTTGAGTCAACGTTAGTTCCGTGTTACTAAGTACACGAGATTTGCAATGTCTGTTGACAAAAATCAAAGATTTTCTCTAAGGGTCCACCTGCCTCAGTTAAAAAACTTTACTTTTCAGCTTTTCCTCCTAGCCTTCATATAGTTGCATAAGCTAAAGCTAGAGAATTATATAAACAAAGCAAGCTATGCAAAACACAGCTTCTAAAACACAGGAAAATGGCTTTCATATCTAAACAATTTACTTAGGAAACTTCTGAAACATTCTGTTGTTAAACTGGAAATCACCTCCATTAAATAAAAAACACCAGCACTTACCTAAATGTTTTTTAAAGAAGATTTTATTTATTTGCCAGTGAGAGAGAGAGAGAGAGAGAGAGAGAGATAACAAGCAGGGGAGCACCAGGCAGAGAGGGAAAGGGAGAAGGCTCCCTGATGCGGGGCTCAATCCCAGAACCCTGGGATCATGACCCCAGCTGAAAGCAGATGCTTAACCAACTAAGCCACCCAGGAGTCCCTACCTGAATATTAACTGTAACTTAGTGAACAGATCTTAAAAATATTTATAGTCAAATAAATTGGAAGTGAAAACCACCACAGGTTTTATCTACCAGAACTATAACAGAAAAATTACCCCTACATCTGGGATGCCTGGGTGGCTGGGCTGGTTTAAGTGCCGAACTCTTGGTTTTGACTCACGTCATGATCTCAGGGTCTGCCTGTCCCTCTCCCTCTGCTCCTCCCTGGCACTAGCTCCCCCTCTTATAAATAAAATTAAAATCTTAAAAAAAAAAATTACAACCACATTCTGCAAGAATCCTTTAGGGCCATTCAATCAACAAAAGCCATCTGACATGATATTTGACACTTTTTTGGGGGTTAAATTTAAAATCCACCACAGGAACACCACAGACAAATACAAAAAGCAATTAATAAGATAAACTGAGAGGACACAAAGTTACAAATGTACCAAGTCATCTTTGTTTCTTCCTTTCTCTTCCCTCACCATATTCCCTCCCATCAGCAACATCAATCAACTCCAAAACAGGCACCTCCAAGTCACAGCTCTAGATCAGTCTATATGACCTGTGACAAATACATCATCAGCCACCATCCTTTTGCACCCAGATAACAGTGACAACTCCAGATCACTCCTGTGCTTCAAACTCCTTCAATGGCACCCACTGCATCTGAAATAAAATCCAATTGCCTTGGGGCACCTGAGTGGCTCACTGGGTTGAGCCTCTGCCTTCGGCTCAGGTCATGATCTTGGGGTCCTGGGATCAAGTCTCGCATCCGGCTCTCTGCTCAGCAGGGAGCCTGCTACCCTCTCTCTTTGCCTGCCTCCCTGCCCACTCGTGATCTCTCTCTCTGTGTCAAATAAATAAAATCTTAAAAAAAAAAAATCCAATTGCCTTATCTTCACCATTACATCCCCTAACTCTTCTTATAGAACCCCTATATTTAAGCACCACACTTCCAACCCAACAGCTATCTTTCTGACCTCAGGACTTTGTGTAAGCTTTTTCCTATTACTGGAAGGCTCTTCCCCCCTTCTTAGCCCAGACTTTACCAAGGCTTGCCTCTTCTCTACCCTTAGATAGATAGCTTCAGGCTTTCCCTGACCACACTGTGTCAGGTAGGTCCCTCCTATTATATTCTCTCTGCTCAGCCTCATTTCCTTCATAGCATTTATTAATGTTGTATTTCATTTATTTTCCTATTTTAGTTTGTCTATTCCAATAAAAAGGAAGTTCTATTGTGGAGAAAGTACGTTGGCCATCCATTGTTCTCAGTCCCCATCACTGGGATATAACTCTTGTAAATATCTGAATAAAAATATAAAACTAGGGGTGCCTGGGTGACTCAGCTGGTTAAATGTCTGTGTTTGGCTTGGGTCATAATCCCAGTGTCTGGGGATAGAGCTCCACACTGGGCTCCCTGCTTAGTTGGGAGTCTGCCTCCTCCTCTCCATCTGCCTCTCCCCCAGCTCATGCTCTTTCTCCTGCGCAGGCTCTGTCTCTCTCAAATAAATGAAAAAAAAATTTTTTAATTCATTTGACAGAGAGAGACACAGCAAGAAAGGGAACACAGGCAAGGAGAGTTGGAGAGGGGCAGAGAGACAGAATATCCAAGAAGGGCACCTGGGTGGCTCAGTGGGTTAAAGACTCTGCCTTCAGCTCAGGTCATGATCCCAGGGTCCTGGGATTGAGGCCCACATCGGGCTCTCTGCTAAGCAGGGAGCCTGCTTCCCTTCCTCTCTCTGCCTACTTGTGATCTCTCTCTCTAATAAATAAATGAAATTAAAAAAAAAAAAAAAAAAAAAAAAGAATATCCAAGGAATATCCCCAGGACCCCAGGATCAACAACCCAAGCTGAAGGCAGATGCCCAACAACTGAGCCACCCAGGCACCTCTCAAAATCTTTTTAAAAAAATATAAAACTAAATGTTGCGGAACATTCCAATAAAAAAGATCAGACTGGAAAACAAACACCAGTCCTTAAGTTCCAAGAAAGTCATACAATTCTAATTTTTCAATAAGCAATATTTAAAAAATGAACTTTTAGCAAAAGGGTACGAAACTCTGGCCTAATGAGCTCAGTTTTGATGCCTAAACCACTTAAAGTATCTTGTTTGAGGTGTGA
This sequence comes from Mustela putorius furo, assembly GCF_011764305.1. Classification (NCBI taxonomy): domain Eukaryota; kingdom Metazoa; phylum Chordata; class Mammalia; order Carnivora; family Mustelidae; genus Mustela; species Mustela putorius. Next base: position 3,435,220 of record NW_025422010.1, on the reverse strand, counting down.
AGAGGCATTAAACTGACTTCCATTTGGCCAAGACTTTACAAGGTACCTCTAGTTTTCTATAAAGTCTGAAAACCTATCAAACCAATCTTCGAATTTTAGGCTGGGGGAGAAAATCCAAAGATTAAGAAAGTAAATTCAGTCCAGATTGAATTCAAACAGAATTGTGATCACAGTCCTGAGATACCGGTGGAATATAAAAACCTAAATTACAGCAACATGCCTGGGGCAGAAAGTGAAGAGGAGGAGAAACAATTACAGCTGCATGTAAGTGGGAGGGTCAGGGAAAGGCCCTATTATTTGAGGGGCCTGGAATGGCATTTAAGATTTCTTTTTTTTTTTTTTTTAAGATTTTATTTGATAGAGATTACAAGTAGTCAGAGAGACAGGCAAAAAGAGAGGAGGAAGCAGGTTCCCCACTGAGCAGAGAGCCTGATGTGGGGCTGGATCCCAGAACACTGAGACCATGACCTGAGCTGAAGGCAGAGGTTTTAACCCACTGAGCCACCCAGGCGCCCCAGCAGTTAAGATTTCAATAGGTGAGGTGAGGGGTGGGGTGGGGTTAAGCAGTCAACCTAGAGCCAGGAGCCCAACCAACAGGTGGAGCAAAGGTACAAAAGTGTGAGAAGGTAGGCAAGAACTGCTACCAGGGATTAAATGAGTTGCTTAATGGGACTGCACTAAAGGAAGAACAAGGTGGGGACAGGGAGGAGGACAGGCATCCAAAACAGAAAAGTTATGTCTGGTATCTGGAAAGGCCCATGTATGAAAAATGTGGAGTTGTTTTTGTTGGTAATGAGGGCCACCGCAGCATACTCCTTTTTCTCTCTAGAAGGAGATCAAACCATTTACTCGCACATTCTGAAACAGCAGTAATACCTGTCACCTCAAAGCAAGCACAATGCCTTGCACATAGCATGGCTTAATAAATGCCTGAAATTAATGCTATTAATTAATCTCCATGAGTTGGAAAAGTAATTCACTGAAATATATTAAAAATCTCATAGCTGGTTCTAATCTTTTCTCCAACCCCTCATATTAGAATATACTGTGCTCAAAGTTGACTCCAATTACCAGCATCTCTGGGGACCTGGAGATTTCACCAATCAGATTCTTGATGCCTAGGTCTTTGTTATACACTATTTGATTTATATTCACTTTCTCCCAGTTTTTAAAGTCCATTTAGTTCAGCAGTTAATCTTACAGTCATTATACTGTCATGGCTTTGTTTCCTCTTATTCCATGGAAGCAACACTTACCCATCTAGTGGGTGCTCCTTAATTATCATAGCTCTTAATGGTTAAAGCTCAGAGGACTATCTTCTCAGCAAATCTATAAAGTCAGAAACACCTCATTCCAAAAATGAGCACCCTAAACTTCAAAAACATAAGTTCAAGAAGCAAAATGGGCAGTAAAATACCTTTCATTTAAAAAAATTCCAGGAAATTTCTTCAGTTCAAATTTGGCATAATTTAAATAAAAGAAACGTAATAAAACACTGAAGACAAGTTAAAGCAAATCATCAAATAAAATAATGCATTCTACTTGGAAAAGAAGACCTGGATGCTTAACTTTACTAAATCATTTAGACTTACAAATGTACAAAACGTACGTCTTCAACTAGGATAGAATTAAGAAGGTGTAGCTCAAAAATTTCCCTTTGTTATTAACATTCTAGCTTTATTACTCCTTAGAACTTAATCAAATGGATTTCTGGCCTATTAATGGTCCAGCTTGGGGTCAACTACAAAATAAAAATTCAAAAATATATCCTCGCTGAAGCCGGTGCACCTTCTGTAACTACAAAACAAAAGGTGTCTGGTGTAATTCAAACCTGGCACCAAGGTATCAATATACAGTTCTGATATTTAAATTTTTTTTAATACAGTTCTGTTATTTCACCGTTAAAGGTTTGTATCTATAAAGACTCAGGCATTTCCATTTGTTGACTATTTGTTCCAAAGGCTGCAGACCAAGAGTTCTCAAACCGGAGCAGGGAGCCCAAGAACCTTGAATGGTGTGTAAAGTTGTGTGTACGTGCAATTTTAGGGAGGGGGAAATGCCACGGCTACCTTAAGAGAAATGCCACAGCTACCTTAAGATTCTCAAAGAAGTCTGTGGTCCAAAAAAGGTTTAAAAACAAAAACTCTTTAGTAGGATACCCAATAGATAACGTGACTAAAGGCAAAAAGCGGGCATTTTAGCTATGCAACCGCCGTTTAACAAATTTAAAACGCATCCCCTCATCCAGTGACCCAGATCCTGACACTATTCTTCCGTTCAGAACGCCTTCTGGAAAATCACTTGGTTCAGAATGGGGTGAAACGGGTTCAATCACCCCCCCACCCCCTACTCTTCGATCCCAAGCGAACCGTTCTTTACCCTCCTCGGCGGTCGGAGCCAGCTGTGCGCCCGGGGAAGCGCGGGCGCTAGCGTACCTGGGTGCGGGCTCTATTAGCGTGGTGGTGTCCAGGTAGTGAATCTTGTAGAACTCCAGCAGGGCCGGCAAGTGATCAAACTCCTGGTCCCCGATCTTAAAACGACGGTTGGGCAGCGAGTTGATGATGTAGTGGGAGACCCGCGAGTTCTCGGACACCGACAGCACATAATCCCCGGGGCAGGTGGAGGAATCGCGAACTAGGAACATACCGTGGCGCTGCCCCTGGAGCCGGGTCTGAGCCTCCTGGCGAGACACCGGCCCCATGTACCAGGCAGAGCGGTCTGAGGAGTCGAACCTAGCGGAGGACATGGTGTCGGACCGCGGCTCTGCGGCGATTCGGGGCGGCGGCTGCTCTCGTCTGTTCTGGACGCCTTTGCCCGACAGACGGCTTTGCGGCCAAGGAAGGGCCTTTTGGCACACCTCGAGGCGCAATTACAGGGCCGAGCCAGCACCTTCCTCTCGGCTCCGGGCCCGCAGCATCCTCCACCGCCGCCCGCTGCGCCGGGACCGCCTCACGGAGGGAACCGGCCCGGGGAATGCAGGGCACAGCCCGAGGTCGGGACGGGAGAAGCCGAGCCGCAGCGGAGGCCGCCCCGGGGTTCTCAGGCTGCCTGGCGTACCGAGGGTGCTTTCAATCACTCCTGGCCCGGAACGCGCCGACTCCGCGCCCCCCCAAGTCTCTGCAGTGATCCCCGCCGCCACACGAAGCACCGGACTCCCAGGAGCGTCGCGCCTCCAGGGCGGTTTTTGCCCAGCCCGTTCCCAGGAGCCACAGCAACAAAATGGCGGACGCGGGAGAAGCTACCGGCCACCTCCCCCTCCGCCCAGTGCTCTCGATCTGCGCACGCGCGGGTTCTGGCTCCCAGCTGCCGCCCGGGCCCTCCCCGTGACGTTACATGGCGCGGCCAATCAGGAGCACGGTAGTGACGGTCGGGGCGTGCGCCGCTTTCGGCCGCTCCCGCGTTCCGGCAGCCAGGGAGGAGGTGGAGGAGGCCGAGGAGGCGAAGGAGGAGGGGGAGGAGGCGGAGGAGGCGGGGGTGGCGGGGGTGGCGGGGGTGGTGGAGGAGGAGGTGGCTGCAGCCACTCCCTTCCTGGGCTGCGGTGCGCCGCCGGGGGCGCTGACGCTGCGGGCTGGCCCCGCTCTGGCAGGAAAACAGCTGGAGTCGAGAGGCAGCGGCATTTCGAAAACCTGATCAGCGAACAAAGCATAAAGAGCATGCCGAATCTCTCTGGCCTTGGAGGCGTGGCACTGAGGTGACTTGGCTGGCAGAGGGGCTCAGGGGGTCCCGTGCCGCGGGAGACAAACGGGCGGACAGGCCTGAGTGGGTCCAAGGGGCTCTGGTAGGAGATGGCCGTGGGGACTGCGGGGACCAGCAGATAAGGACCAGCTGACCTAGACCCGAGGTGGCCTGATGTAGGCCAAGGGACCCAGAGTGGCCAGGAGACTCAACAAGCACAAATGGTGATTTGTGAAGGTTGGATCAAAAGGATTAAGTGATCTAGGAAGTCTACCGTAAACTGCAATCTGGCTATCATTAGCTCTTAAGTGATAAGTAAAATGCAGAGTCCTCTGGGCTTGGCCTGAAGACCTAGTAGGCTCCGGATTCTGCTGTTTCTCTAGTTAATCTTCTCGCATTCCCCCTGGCTGACCCTGTTCCCACCAGGTCCGTGTAACCTGTCTCCACGCCCTGCACCCCGCACTAGAATGAAATTACCAGAGAGCTGGGATCTTGTCTGTCTTGTTCACTGCTGGGCCTACCTAGCACAGCGTCTGGACCTGACCTGATGCTGAAATATTTGTTGAATGATTGACTATTGAGAAAAAAACACCAGGCTATTGGTGCCGGGTTATTGGTAGCACCACCCCTGGAACTGGAGAGACAGGAAAGCATGTCCAAGAAGGGAGACGCAGGCAGTACAAACCTATACTTAGATTCCTTTGTCAATGGAATTTCGTTTTGGCCGTTTGCATCCCTCACGTTGGACATATACTAGATTCTAGGTTGGTGGGTGATATCCATCATAGGGTAAGCTAAAGGAGAAATGTCAAGGTTTAGTGCCTTTTTGTGGCTCATCCTAAGTAGATTTTCATCCCCCACCCCTATACTGTCATGTTGTATTATTCTGAGGTATAATTTGAACAACTCAAAATTTGAAGCTGACTGTTTGGATTCAAATCCTGCTCCCAGCTGACTACCTGGGTTACCCTGGGCCAGTTACTTAATCATTCCATGGCTCATATATTAAACAAGCTAATACACATAAAATGCTTGGAATAGTGCCTGATACCTGCCCCCCTCACCCCATCTCTCAAATAAATAAAATCTTAAAAAAAAAACAATGCTTGACATTAAACATCATATGAGATTTTTTTATTGCTCTCTCTAAAATAAATAAAATCTTTTTTAAATAAAAAAATAAGATTTTATTTATTAGAGAGAGTGTGAAATGAGTAAGGGGCATGGGCAGAGGGAGAGGAAGAAGCAGACATGTTGCTGAGCTCCATGTAGGTTCATCCCAGGACCCTGAGATCATGACCCGAGTGATGATCTTAAGCAGGTGCTTAACTGAGCCATCCAGGAACCCCCAGGAAGCTTATTTTTATTTTTTTTAAGCTTCTGGCTCACTAACATAATTTCTTCTACCTCTCTAAATACACTTTCTTGGGGCGCCTGGGTGGCTCAGTGGGTTGAGCCGCTGCTTTCGGTTCAGGTCATGATCTCAGGGTCCTGGGATCGAGTCCCTCCGGGCTCTCTGCTCAGCAAGGAGCCTGCTTCCCTCTCTCTCTCTCTCTCTCTCTCTGCCTGCCTCTCCATCTACTGTCAAATAAATAAATAAAATCTTTAAAAAAATAAAAATAAGGGCGCCTGGGTGGCTCAGTGGGTTAAGCTGCTGCCTTCAGCTCAGGTCATGATCTCAGAGTCCTGGGATCGAGTCCCGCATCGGGCTCTCTGCTCAGCAGAGAGTCTGCTTCCCTCTCTCTCTCTCTGCCTGCCTCTCCATCTACTTGTGATTTCTCTCTGTCAAATAAATAAATAAAATCTTTAAAAAAAATAAAATAAAAAAAAATAAAAAAAAAATAAAAAAATAAAAATAAATAAAAAAATAAATACACTTTCTTGGTTTTTTTGTTTTTTAGATTTTATTTATTTATTTACTTGTCGGACAGAGAGCACAAACAGAGCTACAGGCGGAGCAGGCAGAAGGAGAAGCAGGCTGAGCAGGAAGCCTGATACAGGACTCGATTTCTGGACACTGGGATCATGAACTGAGCCAAAGGCAGATGCTTAACAGACTGAGCCACTCATGGGTCCCTTTCTTGGTCTTTTTTTTTTTTTTTTCAAGATTTTGTTTATTTATTTGACAGAGATCACAAGTAGGCAGAGAGGCAGGCAGAGAGAGGAAGGGAAGCAGGCTCCCTGCTGAGCAGAGAGCCTGATGCGGGGCTGGATCCCAGGACTCTGGGATCATGACCTGAGCAGCGGCTTAACCAACTGAGCCACCCAGGCACCGCTCTCGGTCTTTTTGATAGCACCTTTCTCTCCAGCCTTTCTGTGTAGAAGCTCATCCCTTAATCTCTCTACAGCTTCTCCTTTGATAGGCTAATCATGAACCCTTTAGGAGTCACCTATTGGTGACTCTGAAACACATATTCTAAAAGTAGAACAAAATCTGACCACCCCCTATGATTTCTGTGCAAACCACTGTGGTCATAGCTTAAGTTCTTACCGCATTCCATTGTGATTGCTTATAAGCTTCTCTCTCTTCCTAATTCGAGCATCTGGAGGCCAGCCTACTTTACTATTACTTTTTGTATTCCCAGTGCCTAACACAGTGCCCAGCACATATTATATGCTTAATAAATAGTGTTTGAGGGGTGCCTGGGTGGCTCAGTGGGTTAAGCCGCTGCCTTCGGCTCAGGTCATGATCTCACGTTTCTGGGATCGAGTCCCCCATCAGGCTCTCTGCTCAGCAGAGAGCCTGCTTCCCTCTCTATCTCTCTCTGCCTCCCTCTCTGTCTACTTGTGATCTCTCTCTCTCTGTCAAATAAATAAATAAATAAATCTTAAAAAAAAAAAAATAGTGTTTGAATGTAGGTGGATAAGGATGAGAAGCCAGGGAAAAATGAAGATTGATTGTAGTGAAGGTAAAGAGAGGGTGTTACTATTTCCTGTTAATTAACATAATAACTATATTTCAAATAGTTATTTGGACCTGATGTTTAGCTCTATATCAACCCCTGTGTTCAAGGCAAGCTTCCATTTGGATTAAATTGTGCCTTTCAGCTTCTCCTTTCCTGTCAGTTGTGTCAGTATTTTTCTAATTTGCAGGGTCAAATCTGAGGCATCTTTTACTTAACTGAAGAACTCAATAATACCTAATTTATATAGTGCTTTCCAATTCACTAAAGTTCACATAATACATTATCTTACTTACTCCAACCAATATCCCATGAAGTCCTTTTTTATAAATGTTCCAGAAGCTCAGAGAGGTTAAGTGACTTGCAGCCATAAACTGTTATAAATTATGTAATTTGCAGGGGGCAGAGCTAGCACTCTTTTTTATTTTTTTTAAGATTTTATTTATTTGGCAGAGATCACAAGTAGGCAGAGAGGCAGGCAGAGAGAGAGGAGGAAGCAAGCTCCCTGCTGAGCCGAGAGCCCGATTCAAGGCTCGATCCCAGGACCCGGCTCGATCCCAGGACCCTGGGATCATGACCTGAGCTGACGGCAGAGGCTTTAACCCACTGAGCCACCCAGGTGTCCCAAGAGCTGGTACTCTTTTTTTTTTTTTTTTAAGATTTTATTTATTTACTTGACAGAGATCACAAGTAGGCAGAGAGGCAGGCAGAAGGAGAGGAGGAAGCAAGCTCCCTGCTGAGCCGAGAGCCCGATTCAAGGCTCGATCCCAGGACCCGGCTCAATCCCAGGACCCTGAGATCATGACCTGAGCCCAAGGCAGCGGCTTAACCCACTGAGCCACCCAGGCACCCAAGAGCTGGCACTCTTAAGGCAGGTCTTCTGACTCAAAGTCTGGCTTTACTGTCACACAACTGCCTATAATTCAGTCCATTTTCTTTATTTCACCTATCAGGAAACTGAAGTCTTCCCAAAGTAAAGTTTAGTACCAGGAAGGAGTATCAGTCTCAGAATATCAGTCCCAGAATACAGAAGGGTGGTTGGATTTGTCCCCAGTTTGGATTTCAGATACCACCATCCTTCTACTGCCAAAGTGCCATGATCCCCTCTTTTTTTTTTTAAATTTATTTATTTGACAGATAGAGATCACAAGCAGGCAGAGAGGCAGGCAGAGAGAAAGGGGGGAAGCAGGCTCTCCACTGAGCAGAGAGCCCGACGTGGGGCTCGATCCCAAGACCCTGGGATCATGACCTGAGCCAAAGGCAGAGGCTTTAACCCACTGAGCCACCCAGGTGCCCCCCATGATCCCCTCTCGAAAATTTTCTCTTACAGATGGATCAGATTCTCTCCTTTTGCTTCAGAAAGTCTACTGCGGAATGGACTGAATAAAGGTAGAAACAAGAATGTCCCTGTGTTGGAGGACGCCTGGGTGGCTCAGTGGGTTAAAGCCTCTGCCTTTGGCTTGGGTCATGATCTTGGGGTCCTGGGATCAAGTCCCACATCAGGCTCTCTGCTCAGCAGGGAGCCTGCTTCCCTCTCTCAGTCTCTCTCTGCCTGCCTCTCTGCCTACTTGTGATCTCTGTCAAATAAATAAATAAAATCTTAAAAAAAGAAAAAGAAAATGACAATCTAGACTCAAAGGACTGACAAGACTTTTCAAGCACCTTGTTCAGATTCACTAAGGCTCCCTCTGTAGAGAGGGTGCAACCTCAGGACCTACTGTTGACTTTGTTCTGCTCTGTCTGGGCAGGTCTAATCCCTCTAGTGATGGTTAAGGCCAGGCAGTGTTCCTATGTTGTTGCTTTACCAAGTTCATGAGAACAAGTGTCTGTCCCTTTGTCCTGCCCTCGATTCTTTGCCAGCAATAATTCTGAGAGTAGAAGAGACATGACCATGTAGGTGTAGATACTTGATAAATTTACTTCATTGACTTCATAAGGTTAGCGGTTCTCAGATGCTTTCTCTACAAGGACTGGTTGACCTGCTGAGTTTCCTTTTTTTTTTCTTTAAGATTTTATTTATTTATTTGTCAGAGAGAGCTCATGCACGCAAGCAGGGAGAGCGGCAGGCAGAGCAGGCAGAGGGAGAAGCAGGCTCCCTGCTGAGCAAGGAGCCAGATGTGGGGACTTGATCCCTAGACCCTGGGGATCATGACCTGAGCCAAAGGGAGCTGCTCAACCGACTGAGCCACCCAGGCATCCCACCTGTTGAGTTTCTACTGGATTTATTAACTTTTTTTTAAGCTCTTTTCTTCCTATGCAATAAATTTTCTCTGTTATCAATTTTTCTCAGTCACTCTTCTCCCTTGTTTTACATGTATTTCTTTTTTGTTAAGGTTTTATTTATTTATTTGACAGAGAAGATCACAAGGAGGCAGAGAGGCAGGCAGAGACAGAGGGGGAAGCAGGCTCCCCGCTGAGCAGAGCGCCTGATGCAGGGCTCATCCCAGGACCCTGAGATCATGACCTGAATGGAAGGCAGAGGCTTAACCCACTGAGCCACCCAGGTGCCCCTTTACAGGTATTTCTAAGTTTACCTCCCTAAAACAAAAAAGGAGCTCATTGATGATTTCTCCCTCCTATTACTTTGCTACTACAATGTTAATAATGTTCATATCCCCATTATAATTTTCTATACCAAGGTATTTAAAATATCAACTTAATCATCACTTCTTTCCAAAAGTGATCTCTCTGAACTAGGCTTAGCTGCCATATCCAGAAGCTCTACTGACCACTACAGAAAGCATTGTCCCACTTTATTCTAGTGATTTTTTTTAAGTTGTATTTTTATTTTTTTTAGTAATCTCTACACCCAACATGGGGCTCAAACTCATGACCCCAAGATCCCAAGTCACATGTTCTTCTGACTGAGCCAGACAGGTGCCCCTATTCTAGTGTTTTAAAGTGTGGTCATGTTCTCCTTGCCATTTTCTTTTCTTTTCTTTTCTTTTTTAAGATTTTATTTGACAGGCAGAGATCACAAGGAGGCAGAGAGTCAGAGAGAGAGAGGAGGAAGCAGGCTCCCTGCTGAGCAGAGAGCCCGATGTGGGGCTCAATCCCAGAACCCTGAGACCATGACCCGAGCCGAAGGCAGAGGCCTAACCCACTGAGCCACCCAGGCACCCCTCCTTGCCATTTTCTAATGTAGTTGTAATTGCTCTGTCACCTCTTTTATATAAGTTCACTTTCTTATCATTTAGTTACTTGTAGGCTGGATGGCATATTTTCTTGTTTCCTCTGGATTTTAGAGCACTCTGGAATGTCGTTAATAATATTCTGAGCAAGATGATCCTTCCACGAGAGGACTTAGCTTAGTTCAAAGAAATCAGTTCCATTCAACTCTATGGCATGGGGAGTGGGGGGGTACCATATTTTTCTGTAAAGGGCCAGATAGTAATAATTTAGGCTTTGCAGGCCAAGAGGAAAATCAACAGTATTATTTATGTAGGTACTTGTATAACAAGAGAAAAAATTCCTACAAATATGTTAAATCCAATTCAAAATATAACAGTAATTGAGGGGGAACCTGAGTGGCTCAGTGGGTTAAAGCCTCTACCTTTGGCTCAGGTCATGATCCCAGGGTCCTGGGATCCAGCCCCAGATCGGGCTCTCTGCTCAGCAGGGAGCCTGCTTCCCTCTCTCTCTCTGCCTGCTTCTCTGCCTACTTGTGACTGTCAAATAAATAAATAAAATCTTTAAAAAAAAACAGTAATTGAGTATAACTTTCTTATCATCCATGTATGTGAATGAGAAGAATGAAATTTTATGGGATGACATTTTGCTTAATTGGGTTCAAGGTTGGTGTTCCGTATGATCAGATATTGAGCTATTAATGCCGATCTGTAATGAGACTTTACATATATCATCTTTGAAAACGTCTCCATCCAAATGGTACAGCCCATATTGCTATCAGTCCATGAGCATGATTTTAGTTGAGCATATTTATTGTTGAAAGGCATGTACAGAATTCTGTTACATTCTTCTCCCTGTGTTTGCCTTTTAGGCTATTATTACATTGCAGATTAGTCATTTGCATTTGAAGGTTAGGTGGAAGCTCCTCAATTGCACAATTAAGTGGATTTTGAAATATGGAAATTTCCATTGCACTTGACATCAAGGTCTGGAGATATTGCTTCTTGTTTTAATTTTTGACATTACAGGAAGTGTATAAAGCTGTTTCACATTCTTTGTGATTCAAAACATTATTGGCAAAATGATTGCTACTGTATACACTTCACATATGAGCACTCTTCTGCTCTGTAATTTTAGTTTGAATTCATTGACAAACACTATCAAGCCTGTAGCAAAAGCCAATTTCCAGTTATTCAGTAATGATGGTTTGGAATATTTCTGTGTTTTGAAAAATTTCAATCTTGGCTCTGAGCTGGGGGAAGAAAACTGCAATAAAACTTTATCACTGCTAAGCCATCAAAATGCTATAGAGTAGAGCAAGTCACAATATTCAGCTTCTATCTCTGACAAAACTTCATAGACCTGATGATGGATAAATACAACAGCAAATGAAGTTCAGTGTTGATAATTCTAGTTCAATAACATATGATAGATTCAAATATTTTCTGCAAGTTAGTTCCTGATGAGTAATTTGAGTCCAGTGAAGAACCATAGGCTCTAAAGTTCTTATCTCTTCTAGACCTTCATAAATTTATCCAGCTAAGCCTTCTGCTTCACAAAGTTTTACCTCCATCAATTAACACATCTTAGCAGATTCCCCTTCAGGTTATATCTTATTAGTGTTTTCTCAGTTTTTTCAAAGGTATTCTTGCCTGTTGTTGTTCCATGCAGATTCCTCAAAGAGCCTTACTTTTCAGTGACTTCAGACTTGGCATTGACACCTCAAACAACAGCAACTGAGCACTGTTGGTAACATCTCTCATCCCATTGGTAATCATCAAGGAAAATCACTCAATATCATTGGTTTTTTTGGTTTGGTTTGTTTTGGTCAGGAACATCTTATCTGTGTCCTTCCCTTGCCCAGAAGGACTTCAGTGTTGCTATAGCTTAATATAATCTAGATTTACAGATGACTTTACCTTTCCTTCTTGTAAGCAACATATTTTGTGTGTGGGGGGGTTTAAAGTTTTCTTTTCTGATACTGTCAGAGTGACAATGTGAATAATTGTCTCATTTTTCCAATTTTTAAAAAATTTATATTTATATTACTTATTTAAGTAGTCTCTACACAAAATATGGGGTTTGAACTCTCAACCTCAAGATTAAGAGCCAACTGAGTCAGCCAGGCACCCCCATGTTTTATGTTTTTGATGTCATATTTTACTTTTTTCCTTAAATTTATTTTTTTTAGAGGGGGAGGGGAAAAAGGAGAGTGAGAAAGAGAACCCAAAGCAGGGTCCACCCTTGGATCCTGACATGGGGCTCGATCTCACAACCCTGAGATCATTCCCTGAGCCGAAATCAAGAGCTGGACGGTCAACCAACCCAGCCATCCAGGCAACCCACATTTGACGTCTTTTTATCTTGTGTATCCCTTAACCAGTTATGGTCATCATAGTAATTTTTAATACTTTCCTGTTTTAGCCTTCATAAGTGCCCTTACTATATATATTTACCTTTCCAGTGAGATTTCTTCTTTCATGTTTTCTTATATTAATTAGGGTCCTTTCTTTTCATCTTAACATTCCTTATAAGGCACTTTTTAGTGGTGGTGCTTGTGCTTTAGCTTCTGCTTGTCAGGAAAACTCTTCATCTCTCCTTCAATTCTGAATAACTGTGCTGGGTAGAGTGCTGTTTGCTGAAAGGTCCCCCCCTCCCCCGCCCTTTCTTAAACATATCATGCCAGTCCTTTCTGGCCTGCAAAGCTACTGCTGCTGCTTTTTAAAAAAAAAAAAGTTTTTATATATTTGAGAGAGAGCGAGAGGGAGCATGGGCAGGAGGAGGGGCAGAGGGAGAGGGAGAAGCAGGCTCCCTGCTGAGCAGAGAGCCCCATGAGGGGCTCAATCTCAGGGTCCTGGGATCATGACCTGAGCCAAAGGCAGATGCTTAACCAACTGAGCCACCCAGGTACCCAGGCCTACAAAGCTTCTTTTGTAAAATCCGCTGATATTCTAATGGGGTTTCCCTTGTACAAAACAAGTTGTTTTTCTCTTGCTGCTTTTAACATTTTTTTCTTTAATTTTGACATTTTAATTATAATGTGTCTTGGTGTGAGTCCCCTTGAGTTTATTATATATGGAATTTTTAGGGCTTCTTGAATCTGGATGTCTGGTTACTTTCCTGGGTTAGGGAAGTTTTCAGCTATTATTTCTTCAAAAAATATTTCTGCCCTTTCCTCTTCTTAACTCCTTCTGGGAGTCCTACAATGCAAATGTTAGTCCTTTGATGTTATCCATAACTCCTTATGCTGTCTTTACTTTTTTCTTTTTTCTTTTTGCTGCTCTGATTGACTGAGTTCTGCTGCATTGTCTTCCAGTTGACTGATTCTTTCTTCTGCTTCATCTAGTCTGGTGATAAACCCTGGTGTAGTTCTTATTTCAGTTATTGAATTCTACAGCTATTTGACTTCTATTTGGTACCTATATTTTCCATCTCTTTGTTGAAATTCTCACTGTGTTCATCCATTCTTCTCCCCAGTTTGGTGAGCATCTTATGACCCTTACTTTATACTCTTTATCAGGGAAATTACTTCTCCCTGTTTCATTAAAGTTTTTCCCCCCTGAGGTTTTATCTTGTTCTTTCATTTGGTATATATTCCTCCATTTCTTCATTTTGCTTGACTCTGTTTTTGTACAGTAGATGAAACAGCTACCTCTGACAGTCTTGAAACAATGGCCTCATGTAGGAGGTAGTTCTTGTCATTCAAACCTGCCCCAGTTCTTTGTTGTCCCCCCAAACCTTTGTGCTTGGACAGGCAATGTATTATATTTCTAATAGCCCCCAGTAGTTGAAGCTGTGTCAAGACCTGTCAGTGTCTCAAACTGAGGGAGATCTCAGTGCCTAGATGCAGGTTGTTTGAAATCCAGACTCTCAGGCAGCAGCTTTAAAAAATATGCACATATATATATGGTCTCATGGGACTACACCCATAAGTGCTACTGGGCAGACAATCTGGCAGTGACTTCTGGGCATCAGTTGCAAAAATCTGATGATTAGCTACTAGGCCTCCTTCACAGGAAGGCAGCTCCTGCATCCCTTGCCTCTTGCTGTGCCCAGGGTGTGGTAATTTTTTAAGAACTCTTTCTCCATTGGTTACAATCCTGTGGGATCCTGCACCATAGGTCTCACCAAAGCCAGGCAATGTAGAGGTGTCCCTGACAACAGAGACAAAAATCAGGGTGCCAGATGGGGCTACAAGCTCCTTTCTGAGTGACCCTGATTATTACAGTCCCATAGGACCAGGAACGCAATCTCTCTCGGCCTCCAGAGCCAGAGCCTGACATATGTAAAAGCTTCCTTCTGGAAGATACTAGTGCTCTGGAGCATGGCAAAGGGTGAGTGCAAAGATGGCACCTACCAATCCATCCCAGAGAATACTCCAGCATGCTCCTAGATGTGTGTGGAAAATTACTTAGATGCCTGCCCCTCTGGCCTACCCTTCAATATAAGCAGGTGGGCCTCTCTCACTTTGAGTCTGGGCTGTATGGGCTGCCTCTGAGCTGGGCTCTGGGCTGTGGAAGTCCAAGCTTCCAGATCCTTTAAGAGCCATCATCTCTCCGATTGCTACAGTTGTGTGGGTTTGGGAAGGGGGCCACACTGCTTTTCAGAGTGAGGTGTTCTGGGGGCTTGCCTCTCAGGTGCAGGTCCTAAAAGTTGAGGGTTCACCTCAACTGACATGGGGTTCAAACCCTTTACTCCTCAGGGAGTTTTGAATTTTCTATCAGTTGTGGGTTGCTGAATTAGGAGTAGAGATTATGGTGAGACTGTTTCTCAGCTTCTCCTAGCCACTTCAGTGTGGCCTTCTCATTTGCCTGAAGAATAGTTGTCATTTCACAGGGCTTTAGGGTTGTTGCTTTTTTTAAGAAGAAATTGTTCCATTTGTTGCTGTAGACTTAATGTGTCTGTGGGAGGAGATGAGCTCAGGATCTTCCTGTATCACCATCTTGAACTAGAACCTGTCTTGTTCTTAATTGAGTGTTGATGATACCCCCAGTGGCCTCTCATCTTTGAACAACTGTTCTCACTAAATGACTAAGAGTCCAAAATAAGTATATTTTCTGTGGACACAATCTAATTACCTTAGCATCAGTGAGCAGCTTTCTTTGGCTAACAAATGAGCCACTTGGAAATCACTTTGATTGCAACTTCATTTTCATTTATTTTTGTGAAGAAATTCTGATGAGCTATGAGCCATTCCATCTTGAATTTTTTGTCTTTTTCTGGCTGTTGTTCTCCCGCGAGTTGGGGATACCATGATGATGGATTAGCGTAATATATTAGTGATATATGTTGCATTCTTTCAGCACAGATACGATGTCACTATGATAAACCCAGTGCACTGCCATTTAATTCAAAACCAAAAAAATTCTACCCTCCACTTTGCCTTGGAAGTGAGTTTGCTTTTCTTCTTTTCACAATGGACGTGCATGGGAGTAAAAAACTGAAATGCCATGGTGCAATGACAACATGGCATTTGGAGCTCTGTTGAGTTATAAACTGTGTCACTGCAATCTGTAGGGTGCACAGTAGAACAGCAGTGCAAAAGGAGGAAAGATCCACAGATAGTCTCTATCACAACGATTCGACTATGCCACCATAGTAGGAAAGTGGCCATAAACAACATGTGGCTTTCTTCCGATGGGTGTGAGTGTCGATTTCTTTTTTTTTTTTTTTAAGATTTTATTTATTTATTTGACAGACAGAGATCACAAGTAGGCAGAGAGGCAGGCAGAGACAGAGAGGAGGAAGTAGACTCCTGCTGAGCAGAGAGCCCGATGTGGGGCTCGATCCCAGGACCCCAGGATCATGACCTGAGCTGAAGGCAGAGGCTTTAACCCACTGAGCCACCCAGGTGCCCCTGTAGATTTATTTCAATAAAACATTATGGATCCTGAAATTTGAATTTCATGTAATTTTCATTTGTCATGAAATATCCTTCTTTTCATTTCTTCCCCCCAACTCAGCCATTTAAAGATGTAAAGCCATTCTTGGGCCATAGGCCATACAAAAAGTCAGGGGCTACGTTTGGGCTGTGAAACATTGTTTGCCATCTTCCATATGGAATGTGTGCTCTGTCCCGTTCCCAGTGTGACTTAGGGTTTTTTAGGGTCACTACCACAACCTCTACAGACCTTCTGTCCCCTGAAAAAGCCCCTTATTACCATCTCTGACCATCTACCCCTGATAACTAAATACAGTGTTTACTTGCATCTTACTCCATCTCTATGTCTGACCAGCTCCATATTTCAGACAGCCTGGCACACCATCCCTGGTTACATCCCACAGCACCATCAACATTTATCATTTAACCCACCCAGATGGAGCTCCTTCATCTAGGGATAGTAGTCCATCCATAAGGGGGGGGGACTTTTTTTTTTTTTAAAGATTTTTAAATTTATTTGACAACGAGAGAGAGAGAGAACACAAGTAAGGGAGGAACAGGCAGAGGGACAGGGAGAAGCAGGCTTTCCACTGAGCAGAGAGCAGGATGTGGGACTTGAACCAAGGACCCTGGGATCATGACCTGAGCCAAAGGCAGCCGCTTAACCATCTGAGCCACCCAGGCACTGCTATAACGGGGGACTTGAGCCACCAGAATTAGGTTCTAGAACACAGAGCAAAGACCAAAAACTACCCACGCCCACAACACAAAGCTGCAGTTGACCCTTGAACAACATAGGTTTGAACTACAGGAGTCCACTTACATGTGGATCTTTATTGATAAATACACTACAGTATTACAAATGTATTTTCTTTTCCTTTTTTTTTTTTAAGATTTTGTTTATTTGAGAGAGAGGGGAGAGAGCAGAGCAAGAGAGAGAGAGCAAGAATAGGGTAGCGGGTAGCGGTGAAGGGGCAGAGGGAGAGGGAGAAGCCATTTCCCTGCTGGGCATCAAGCACACATGGGGCTTGGTCCCAGGACCCTGACTGGGATCATGACCTGAGCCGAAGGAAGACGCTTAACCAAATGAGCCACTCAGGCTCCCCTTCCTATGATTTCTTTCCCTCCTTCTCTTCCTTCCTCCCTTCCTTCCTTCTTCTTCCTTTCAAGATTTTATTTATTTGAGAGAGAACAAGTGAGGGAGAGAGAGAGTACAAGCTGGGGCAGGGGGAGAGGCAGAGGGAAGGGAGAAGCAGACTGCCTGCTGAGCAGGGAGCCCAGTGCAGGGCTGGATCCCAGGACCCTGAGATCAGAACCTGAGCTTGAAGGCAGTCACGACTGACTGAGCCACCCAGATGCCCCAATAGTTAAGTTTTTGTGGAGTCAAAAGTTACATGTGGACGTTTTTATAAGACTATTTATTTTTTGTATTTATTTGAGACTGAGAGAGAACATGAGTGGGGGAGGGTGGCCAGTGGGGAAGGGCAGAGGCAGAGGGAGATCCAGGACCCTGAGATTATGACCGGAACTGAAGGCAGATGCTTAAACAACTGAGCCACCCAGGCACCCCTACCTGTGGAGTTTGACTGCACAGAATTTTTTACTAACCCCTGTGTTGTTCAAGGGTCAACTGTACCTCTCTGACCCCGTGTTTCATCTGAGACTGAGGCCTAAAACAGTGATTTTTTTTTTAAGATTTATTTATTTATTTGTTTGAAAGAGAGAGAGAAAGAGGAGAACACGAGAAGGGGAGGGTCAGAAGGAGAAGCAGAGTCCCTGCCAAGCAGGGAGCCCGCTGCGAGACTCAGTCCTGGGACTCCAGGATCGTGACCTGAGCCAAAAGCAGTCGCTCAACCAAATGAGCCACCCAGGCATCCCTAAACTTTGCTGAACATTTGATCACTTGAGCAGCATAAAAACAAAAAAAATAAAATAAACCCTCCCCAACCCACCCAGGCCCCATGTTAAGAGACTCATGTAATTGACCTGTAGAGTCCTGAGTTATATTTAACAACAACAACAAAACAAAAACAGGTAATGCATTCTTATGGTTCAAATAAAAAAAATGATATACCTATCCCATCTATCTTGGAGGCCACTTTAGTTCCCCACTTTTATTTGCCCTTTGTGTATTACACAAGTGATTCTTTATGCAAGTAAAAATAATAAGAATGTTTTATTTTCTTGGGCACCAGGGTGGCTCAGTCGGTTGAGTGTCTGACTCTGGGTCTCGGCTCAGGTCTCGATCTCAGGGTCGTGAGTTTAAAATTAAGCACTGCATTGGGCCCCAATGGGTGTGGAGTCTACTAAAAAATATATTATTTTCCCTTTTCTTACACTAAAAGCAGCCTTATATCCACACTTATGCATCTGGCTTTTAAAAAATCTAAGAAACATTTAAAAATTATTAAATTTAAAAAATTAAAAAAATCTGGCTTTTAAAAAATCTAAGAAACATATCTTAGAAACATTTCCATGTCAGTATGTAGAGATCTCTTTTGCTGTTGATTTTTACATTTGCATACTATTCTACTATGAAGATATACCATCGTTTATTTAACCTGTCTCTATAGGATTCCCAAACTCCTGTTGTAAACTGTGCCTTGAAGTATAACTTTGTATGCATATAATTTCATATATATACAGGTTTCTTAGCCAGTTGAGGCTGTGATAATAAATTACCAACAACTGGGTGGCTTATACACAGAAATTTATTTCTCATAGTTCTGGTGGCTGGGAAATCCAAGGTCAAGTACACCTGCATATTCAGTGTCTGGTGAGAGCCCACTTCCTGGTTCCTGTGTCCTTAAATGGCAGAAGGAAGGGGAGAGGGGCCTCTTTCTCTCCACCCCCCCCCTTTTTTTTGAGGATGAGTCATGCAGGCAGGAAAGTTTATTAAGGAGAGAGTACGACATGTGGGAGCAGGTGGGCTTAGGGGAGAGCTGCCTGGGGTCTCTTTGAAAAAGGCACTAATTAGGGGCACTTGGGTGGCTCAGTGGGTTAAAGCCTCTGCCTTCGGCTCAGGTCATGACCCATGGTCCTGGAGTCAAGCCCCACATCCGGCTCTCTGCTCAGCAGGGAGCCTGCTTCCTCCTCTCTCTCCCTGCCTGCCTCTCTGCCTACTTGTGATGTCTGTCTCTCAAATAAAAAAATAAAACCTTAAAAAAGAAAAAAAAAGGCACTAATTAGGGATGCCTGAGTGGCTCAGTTGGTTAAGTGTCTGCCTTCGGCTCAGGTCATGATCTGAGGGTCCTGGGATTGAGCCCCACATTGGGCTCCCTGCTTGGCAGGAAGCCTCCCTCTCCCTCTCCAACTCTCCCTGCTTGTGTTCCCTCTCTTGCTGTGTCTCTTTCTGTCAAATAAATGAACAAAATCTTAAAAAGTAAAATAAAATAACTTTCAGTGAATAACCATAGCATTCATGCTATATAACTTACATTGCAGGAGGCAGGATGGTCATTCTGTAATAGTAGGAGCCAGAACTAGAAATCTTTGCCTAAATACAAGACTCCATGCTTACATGTTATGAGACTTGCATCAACCATCTCTATTTGAGGAAGTATCTTTTTTAAAAAAAATTATTTATTAGAGAGAGAGAGAGAGTCCATGAACGTGCATGGAGAAGGAAGGGTAGATTGAGGGAGAGACCAAATCTCAAGCAGACTCTGCCTTGAGTGGAGCCTGACCTCATGACCCTAAACCAAGAGTCAGGCGCTGAACTGACTGAGCCACCCAGGCGCCCCTGAGGGAGGAAGTAGCTACTAATTGCTCTTCACTGTATTCTCATCTCTCTAAGGATAAAAATCTCATTTTAATGATGTAGGCAGAAGACAGGAGACTCAATCCCAAGTCCCCCTTCGTTAATACAAGACTAAAATCTGAAAAGCTGCTATAAAATCATGAACATTATTTTCCCCATGTCAGTCCCTGTTTCCACGTGTTTTATTTCCTACCCATTATAATAGTGGCTCCTCTGAACATCTTTGCTTCTGAAAATGAAGAGTTTGGTTGTGTTGTTGTTGTTGTTTAAGATCTTATTTATTTGGGGTGCTGGGGTGGCTCAGTGAGTTAAACCTCTGCCTTCAGCTCAGGTCATGATCTCAGGGTCCTGGGATCGAGCCCCACATGGGGCTTCTCTGCTGAGCAGGGAGCCTGCTTTCCCCTTTCTCTCTGCCTGCCTCTCTGCCTACTTGTGATCTCTCGCTCTCTGTGTCAAATAAATAAATAAAATCTTAAAAAAAAAAAAGATCTTATTTACTTATTTGAGAGAGAGGGAGAGAAGGTGAGTGGGGGAGATACAGCACGCTCTCTCGAGCACTAGGGAGGAGCAGACAGAGAGAGACAAGCAGACTCCATGCCCAGCATGGAGCCAGAGGTGGGGCTCTATCCCACATCCCTGAGATTGTGACCTGAGCCAAAATCAAGAGTCGGATGCTTAACCTACTGAGCCACCCAGGTGCCCCAACTTTGTTTTTTTTCAAACCCCAGATCGCCTAGGATCGTCCTACGCCATTCCTCATCCAAAACCTGTTCAAAAAGCAGTAAAAATTCAGAGCACCTGGGTGGCCCAGTCTGTTAGGCATCCGACTCGGTCTGCCTCAGGTCATGATCTCAGGGTCACAGGATTAAGCAGGAGCAGGGAGTTGGCTTGTCTCCCTCTCCCTCTGTCCCTCTGCCCTCCCTTCTCACATGAGCACAGGCTCACTCATTCTATCTCTAAAATAAATTTTTAAAAATATTTTTTTTAAATGGTAGTGACAACTCAGGTCAGTCTAACCTTCCTGGGATTAGGTAATCAGATCAATTGGTCTATACCTGCAACACCAGAGCGACTCAGGATCTTACAAAAGTTTACTCACCAGCCATTCATGGTATAACCATCTTAGCCAGGCAAGCTTTCTGTTGCAATAATTAGAAACTGCTTCAAAACAGCATGAGCGGTTAAGGGCATTTGTCATTTCCCAGAACACAAAGTCTGTAGTAGGGCAGCTCAAGACGTAGGATCTCCAGACCCTAGGTCTGCTTCTCTGTGACTGTCTTGGTTCTAACCACATTCAGATTTTGACTTCATTCTCTCACTGGTGTCTAGATGTCTGCAACCACCCCAGGCCTCACATCCAGTCATGAAAATGCCCAGTGGAAGGAGTGTTATTTTTTCGTGTGTGTCCCTTTTAAAGAGCAAACAGCACTTCCTCAAGGAACCTGCCAAGAGATTTCCCCTTCCCATCCCCACCCCATTGGGTCACATGTCCCTTTCTAAAGCAAGCACCAGCAAGAATGGGGCAAGCCATGCCCAGCCTAGACCAAGCAGGACTGTGGCTTTGTCTTCAGAAAGAAGGAAAAATGCCTCCTGTGAGCCGTTCAAGCAAATGTGGACAGAAATTTCGAAAAAGAAAACCTTTCTAAGATCCTGAGGTAATGGACATTAATGTGATGACTAAACTCAGCACTTGTGATGTGCTGAGCATCTTCTGGAAACTAGGATTGGGGACTCAAAGGTGAGTCCTGCATGGCTCTCTCTGGTGGTGCTCAGTCTAAGGAAGGAATCAGAACTTCCCTAAGCCATCATCAGATTTTAACCCAGTTCCTCAACAGCATTCCTCTAGAGAATGGGGCTTTCGGTTATGATGAGAATTTCATTCCCCACCCCGAGTTTTATTGAGATATAATTGACATATAACATAGTATTAGCTTCAGGTGTACCTGATTGCATACATGTATATACTGCAAAATGGTTACCACAGTAAGTTAGGATCCATCATCTCACAGAGTTATGTTTTTCTTGTGATTTAAATACAGTATTGTTAACCATAATCACCAGGCTGTACATGACATCCCCAGAACTTATTTATCTTGTAACTAGAAGTTTCTATCTTTTAACCACCTTCACTCATTTCACCCATCTCCCACCCCCACCTCTGGTAACCCCCAAACTGTTCTCTGTGTCTGCATGGGATTTTTTTAGATTTTATACATAAGTGAGGTCATACAATATTTTTCTTTCTGTCTGATTTGTTTCATTTAGCGTAATGCCCTCAACACCCATCATGTTGTTACAAATGGCAAGATTTCCTTCCCTTTCTTGGCTGAATACTATTCCATTCCATATATATACATATGTATGTGTACACACACACACACACACACACACCACATTTTCTTCATCCATCCATCCATCCATCCATCCATCAATGGACACTTAGGTTCTTTCCCTGTTTTGACTGTTGTAAATAATGCCGCTATGAATGTGGGGGGTACAAATACCTTTTTCAGTGATTTCATTTCTTTTGGATAAATACCCAGAAGTGGAATCACTAGATCACATGGTAGTTCTATTTTTAATTTTTTGAGGAACCTCCCATACTGTTTTCCATAGTGGCTGTCCCAATTAATTTACTTTCCCACTGACAGTGCAGAAGGGTTCCCTTTTCTCCACATCCTCGTGAACACCTGCTTTTTCTTGTCTTTTTGATAATACCCATTCTAACAGGCAAGAGGTCATATCTACCTCACTGTAGTTTTTTTTTTTTTTAAAGATTTTATTTATTTATTTGACAGAGAGAAATCACAAGTAGTCGGAGAGGCAGGCAGAGAGAGAGGAGGAAGCAGGCTCCCCGCTGAGCAGAGAGCCCCATGCGGGACTCGATCCCAGGACCCTGAGATCATGACCTGAGCCGAAGGCAGCGGCTTAACCCACTGAGCCACCCAGGCGCCCCTTTTTGTTTTAATTAATTAATTAATTAATTAATTTATTTGAGAGAGAGACAGTGAGAGAGAGCATGAGCGAGGAGAAGGTCAGAGAGAGAAGCAGACTCCCCATGGAGCTGGGAGCCTGATGCGGGACTCGATCCCAGGAATCTAGGATCATGACCTGAGCTGAAGGCAGTCGTCCAACCAACTGAGCCACCCAGGCATCCCGTACCTCACTGTAGTTTTGATTTGCATTGCTTTCACTACCTGTTAGCCAAGAATTTCACTTTCTTACCAGTGAGGGAGACAAACCTTGAGAGACTCTTAATCTCAGGAAACAGACTGAGGGATGCTGGAGGGGAGGGGGGGTGAGAGGGATGGGGTGGCTAGGGGATGGACATTGGGGAGGCTCTGGGCTATGGTGAGCGCTGTGAATTGTGTAAGACTGATGAATCACATGGGCTCCTGGGTGGCTCAGTGGGTTAAGCCGCTGCCTTCGGCTCGGGTCATGATCTCAGGGTCCTGGGATCGAGTCCCGCATCGGGCTCTCTGCTCAGCAGGGAGCCTGCTTCCCTTCCTCTCTCTCTGCCTGCCTCTCTGCCTACTTGTGATCTCTGTCTGTCAAATAAAAAAAAAAAAATTTAAAAAAAAAGACTGATGAATCACAGATCTGTACCCCTGAAACAAACAACACGTTATATGTTAATAATAATAATAATAATAATAATAATAATTTCATTTTCTTGCTCTCTCCTTGCCCTTTTCTTTTCTTCTTCTTCTTTTTTTTTTTTAACCATTCACTTAATCAAAACCTACGAGTGCCTCCTCTGTGCCAGGCACAATGCTCTCGAGTCCTATCTTCAAAGAGCTTATACTCCAGCTTAAATGCTTTGATGACTGTATTTCTTGTTGTAAATGAATAGTTATGGGCTTCCTTCTCGTTTTAAAATTCTTTGTGATTTTGGTTAGAAACCGCATGAAACAGCCCCCTCTGGGCCTGTGGACTCGGGGGCCGCCATATTTGCTGCCATGGAGGTTTGTCATGTGTTGCCTCAGCTGGCCAACTGGCTTTTGTCATAACCACAGTGGGAGCCAACAGAGGGTCTTTTTTTTTTTTTTTTTAAGATTTTATTTATTTATTTGACAGAGAGAGAGATCACAAGTAGGCAGAGAGAGAGAGGGGAAACTGAGGCTCCCCACTGAGCAGAAAGCCTGATGCGGGGCTCCATCCCAGGACCCTGAGATCATGACCTGAGCCAAAGGCAGAGGCTTAACCCACTGAGACACCCAGGCACCCCCAATAGAGGATCTCTTAAGTGGTGGAATGACAGGATCAGCATTAGCCTATCTCCGAAAATGGGAAACTTGGAAACAAAACACATTAAAGAAAAAAAAAAAGTTGAATCAACCCACAGCAGAACTTGGATTTTAAGTTAATTTCTAACTCGTCTGTAGGCACTGTTGGTCTCAAAGAATCATCTCTGGCCTTGGGGAGTCCCTGCCAGGTAAGCAGTTTCCTGCACATTTGTAATAACTTGCTTTGCTCCCTGCTCTGAGCCTCCTTTCGAGTCAAGACCTGCCAAGGCTTTGGGTTATTCTTCTGGGAGAATTTAAAGTCATTCTTCTGGGGAAAGGTCAACCTCGAGTCAGCTTGGCTTCCAGTTGTGCTCTGGGCTGAGCACTAGTTCTAACACCCAGACTTCTGTCTTGTGAACCTGGTCAAGGAACCAGACCTTTGCCTTGGGGCTCGACAGAGTTTTGACTTTTGACTTGCCCCTGCCAGCTGGCTCTGGGGTGGAGGCCTGCTCTTGAACTCCAGGGGCATCGTAAGGAACCTTCCCTACCTGCTGCCAAGCAGCCACATAACGTTCTGGTAGTTCCAGGGCTAGAAACCCCACTACTCTAGTGGTTGTTATTGACTTTTTTTTTTTTTTTTTTTTTTTTTTTTTTTTTTTAGGATCCATGGTATGTGTTAATTGCCAGGGTCCTTCTGAGTCCCCAGTGTCAGCTGGGTCTTTGACAGTCTTTTCCTTGATAATCTACCCCTTCCATCCTCTAGCTCAGCCCCCACCTATTTCAGCGTCACACAGAAAAGGCGATCAGATGTCAGCTCCCTCCCAGCTGTGTGGGCCTGTGTGTACAAGTCCCAACCCACAGTAACACAGAATGTGACATTATTTGGAGATAAGGTCTTCACGGAAGTTATTAGAGTGGACCCTGATATGTCTGGTGTCCTTCAAAACAGGGTTAATTTAGGGGCACCTGGGTGGCTTGGTCAGTGAAGCATCTGCCTGCCACTCAGCTCATGATCTCTGAGTCCTGGGATTAAGCCCTGTGTCAGGCTCCCTGCTCAGTGGGAGTCTGCTTCTCCTTCTCCCTCTGTTCCTCCCCTGCTCGTGCTCTCTCTCTAATAAAAAATCTTTTTTTAAAGGGTTAATTTCTTTTTTTTTCTTAAGATTTTATTTATGTATTCAATACATAGAGACATAGCGAGAGAGGGAACACAAGCAGGGGGAGTGGGAGGCAGAGGGAGAAACAGGCTTCCTCCTGAGCAGGGAGCCCGATGTGGGGCTCAATTCCAAGACCCTGGGTCATGACCTGAGCTGAGACCAGACACCCAACGACTGAGCCATCCAGGTGCCCCAAAAAGGGTTAATTTCGACATAAAATGGTTGACAGAGGGAAGATGATGTGAAGATAAGGGAGAATGTCACTTGAGCCTGAAGACAGCCATCTACAAAGGAGAGATCTTTCCCTCACCACCCTCAGAAGGAACCAACACTGTCAACGCCTTGATTTTGAACTTCTAGCTTCCAGAACCGAGATAATACATTTCTGTCACTTATGCCACCAGTTTGTGGTACTTTGGTAAGGCAGCATGAGCACACCAAAGCTATTTCCATGTCCCAGTCTTTCTTTACTTCTTTTTCTGGAAAGAAGTATCTCTTCTTGGGTCTGTGGAACCTTTCTCCTCATCTGCTCTTTCTCCTTAACCTTCACATAAGGTCCAGTTTCTCTCATGGTCCTGTCTTCTACCCCCTTCCTAGTTTACCACCCTGTCTTTCTTCTTCATAGTCCCAAGTTTAAGAAAGTAATCTCAGGGGGAAAAAAAAAAGAAAAAGAAAGTAAGTAATCTTGGGGCGCCTGGGTGGGTCATTCGTTAAGCATCTGCCTTCAGCTTAGGTCACGATCCCAGCCTGCATCGGGCTCCCTGCTCAGTGGGAAGACTGCTTCTCCCTCTTCTGCTCCCCCCGCTCGTGTTCCCTCTCTTGCTGTCTCTCTCTGTCAAATAAATAAAAAAAGAAAGTAATCTCCTCCTTTGCTGCCTCTTCACTTCATAGCCCTTATAATCTGGGTTCCCCCCAAGCCACTCCATTGAAACCACCCTTCTGCCTTAATGTTCTTCCCCTACAGTATTTGAGGACACTGATCGTTCCCTCCTTAGAACTCTGCCTCTGCTTTCTGATCACTCTTCTCTTCCCACCTTTTGAGCTGGGTTCTTTTAGAGGCTTCTGGCCTCTAGCCTGTTTCAGGTTTCAGTTGTAGCTCCCTCTCTCTCTTCTGGGACAACCTCCTTCACCTGCTTGGCTTCAGTTACCACCTATAATCTGACAACTCACAGATCCTTTCCACCTGTCTCCCAAGCTCCAGGCCTGCACGGTGAATTCTAGTATACTAATTGTTTTCTTGTGTATCATCTTCTTTCCCATGAGAATGTGAGTTCCCTGAGAATAGGGCTTTTGGCCTGTTTCGTGCACAACCATTGGCCCAGCACCTGCATTCTGTCTGGATGTCCCTCAAACTCTTCATTTTCCTCTGCCCATCACCCCAGACTTGTTTGGGTTTTTATATTCCTTAAAGCTGTCTGCAACTAGATCCTGTGGGCAGAAATCTGAGTGCTATCTTCACCCCCTCCCTCACTTGGCAAATCCATCCCTAATACCTGCCCTGCCTAAGGCTCTCTGAGGTCCACCCCCTCCCTCCCTGCCACACTCTAGTGTGGTCCCTTCTTCAGCTTCTGCCCGAACCATTACTGAGTTCTTCTCTTGAGCCCATTCCCAGCTTGTTCTCCTCACTGACCTAAGGGTGATATCCCCCCTTGAAATATACACATTGGTTTGCTTTTCCCACAAAATTGGGACCACAGTGCAACATCAGTTCTATGTCCATTCTTTCCCCATAATGTAAATCTTGCAAGCATCATCCTGTATGCTCTGGAAGCTTTCTGTAACTTCAACTGTCTACTGCAGCTGGGTATGAGCCACAATATAGTCTATCATTTCCTTAGTGAGGTTGTTTCTCGGCCTTTTTGTTCTTATAAATAATGCTGTCATTCATCTTTACGGTCCTTCCAAAACGCAAATCTGGCCATGTTACTCTCTCACTTAGAATCTGTCAGTGCCTCCCTGTCATGGAAGGTCAGTGTTATCTGACTCCTTGAGATGGCCCAACAGGCCTTTCATCTGGGACTTGCCTACATCCCTCATGTCCTCACCCTCCTACAAACCAAACTTTAGCTGTTCCATTACTTGCAGCTCCCAAATGTGAGCCACCTGGATTTTTTTGCTTTTGCTTTTATGTAGCATCTTGCCCTTGTCTTCCCAGAGAAGTCTGCTGCTATGTTCAGATCCTAGCGTTCCTTATCTATAATGATGCCCAGAGATGATATCCACTAACCCAGAGTAGCCTTCGGGATCCAGGCTGCCAGTCCACTTGACATATAAGATTTTCAAGATGGTCTAGTCCAGGTTCCAGGTGCCTTCTCAGAGTTTTCAGATCTAGAAGGAATTGCTATGCCTGTGGTCAGATGGGAAGGTGGAGCCAAGAGAGTGGGGCCAAGGCTAGGCTGGTCTGCTCTCCTTTCTTGGTGAACTGTGGTGTTTAGAGTGGCCACGAGCCCTGATGGGATCCACTTGCAGAATACAGTGGCCAACCATCCTTCCTCCTTCCACTCCTAGGAGTACCTTGTGGCAGTCTAAATGGGATGGCCAACTACTACAGCCCATGGGTCAATTGCAGTCCACCATGTTTTGCACCTCCCATGAACTAAGTGATAGTGACATTTTTAAGTGATAGAAAAAAAAAATCAAAATAATTGGATTTTGTGACATGTGAAAATATATAAAATTTAAATTCAGTGTCCATAAATAAAGCTTTATTGGAACACAGTCACTCTCATTTATACATGTCTTTGGCTGCTTTTGTGGTATGATGGAAGAGCTGAGTAGTTGTGACAGATTGATTGGCCCATGAGTCTGAAACATTGACTCTCTGGGCCTTTTCCATTTGCAGAGCCCTGATTTCAAAAGTGGGGCAGTGTGGTCAGGGAGATAGGAGACAGATCAGAAGAGTACTCTGAAAGATGAAATGAGAGGGTTTCAAGAAGAAAGCTGGTCCACAGGGCTTGATGGGGCAGCAAGGACCAAATATATGAAGGCTCAACATGGAGGAGCCCCTCCACCCGCTTTTTGAGAATGACTACGTGGGAGACAGAATCTGATTTAAAAAAAAACTTCACATTTTATTTTACAGAATATGGTCACTTGTTGAGTTGAAGGCATGGAACTTAAGAGCTGTTCCAATACAGCCTGAACAAAAACGCCTCCCCTCCACCCCTTCCCCCAGCACATTTAATGACTGGCTCATCATTGTGTACACAAGACATTTCATTATCAGACCTGAAGATGCTAACAGTGGTAATTTACAAATTCTGAGAAAAGGCCTATATATAGGCAAAGTGTAAGAATTTTTTTTTTTTTTAACTAAATCGGTGTAGTGTACCCTTAAAATGACATTCACAAACAGAAGTTAGAAAAAGAGAAGTTAAAATGCACTTATGAATTGTTTTCTTGCTGCCCGAGTTAAACTCATGTCTCCTTTCCTATAGAATGCAAAAAAGACAAGGCAGCTTCACTGGTGTTAAGTTATATAGATCACTAGACGTTAGAAACAGTTTCCTCTGAAGGAGAATGCACTTATGTTTAAGTTAGTAGCACACTTCACATATAACCAACTTAGAGTTAGAAAAGCCACTTTTTTGAAGGCACAGTTTATGTTTCCAGCTTGATTGTGAAAATAAAAATCTGTCTTATAGACCCTATCTGACAGAAGGGTGAATTCCCTGGTCTTGTCTGTGCTCTCAAAGCCCAGCCACAGCCAGCTCAGGCCTGGGCACTTCTGAGTGTCTCTATGAGACAGATGTGTCTAATCTAGAGGACAGAATGTTTTCATTTTGAACGTAATCATCATGTGTAAGGATTCTGGAGGCTCCAGGCTTGCCTCTGCTCTCTGAAAATGCAAACAACTTTGCTCTATCAAGTAGAATCAATAATTGGTCCTTCATGGGCATGGGAGAGGAGGGGGAAGACCCAGCAGAAAGAAGCGGCTGGCTAGTGTGTAGCTTGGAGACAGCTCCTCGGTCAGGGCCTTTGGGAAAGAGGGTCTAAACAAGAGTGAATAATGCCTATGTGTCAAGTGTCAAAAGACGCATTTCTAGAAAAGTGGCTGTGCTTTCCTTCTATATGCTTGGGGGAAAAAGGAAAAGGAGGGGCAACTGGGTTCAGTGATCTAAGAAAAGACAGGGAAGGGGTATGATTCCCGCGCTTCAAGTCAGTGAAATCACCACTCTCGTTAGGCAAACAGCAGGTTGTGGAAGAGAATGTCTGGCAGTGGCCTTTGCATGTATAATTGGTTTGAAAAAAATAAGCTTACATCTGAGGTATGATGACTAATCTACATGAGTCTCTGCCTGATGATGACAGGCAGAAACAGCTATCATGACATACTTGGAAGGTGTTAGGAAAAGATCAGCAACGATGAGGAGTGGAAATGTACACATGGGCTGCTCTCCGGCTTCATGCTTGTCAGCAGCCTTTTTGCTGAAAGCCCTCCAAACTTGTTTTGTTTGGGCTAGGTATAGGTTTAGAAGTTTTCCTTTTACCTGCTAATAGAATAATCACAATGAGCTTATCTGATAAATGCCTAATCTGACTACCTTTGTGTTCTCACGTAACTGGAATATTCATAATGATGGTCACCAGACTCCACGAGGCTGGAACACGACAGAAAGCTGTACTTGCGGAAGGAAGCTGTCAATTTTGAGCATTGGCACACATCACGGAATAGAACTTCTACAAATAAATTGCTACATAAATACTGATGCATGGTTGCAGCATTTCAGAGACTTCCTTTCCTTTAAGAGACTTTGTTTATAGGCTACAGAACCAAAGTGGTGAAGGTTACATTAACAGCACCATGTTGTCAAGGTGGAAACACGCTGTTGTTTTGCATTTTCTGACCTAACCTATCTTATTAAAATCAGCTCCTTTCACTGTCTTCACAATATTGTAATTAATTTGCTTTTTACAAAGACAAAGGTCTTGTGGCTTCAATTATTCTGCTGGAGGTACCAACACACAGATGTTAATCTCATTTCAGAAATCACTTTTAATGCATCCCACTTAACAAAGAATCACTTAAAAGCATTCATTAAAATTGATTTCTGTAACGAGATGAATGTCTTTGTGTAGAACAAGCTGGGCCAGTTAAAATGATAATGTCTGGGCTTTTTTTTTTTTAAAGCCAAGTTGTTCTAGATATTCAGCATCATTTGTGGTGTTCCAGTCCTCCAACTGGGGTGGCAGAGAACCAAGAGATGAGTCAAGTCATCTTGGAAGAGGTCGAGAAGAATGGGTGGGAATCCAGACTGGTCAGGAGACCCCAGACATCGAACAAACACTGCCATCCCCAAGGCTGGGTCAAGGTGCTCTCCAAGGGGGCAGGGGAGCACACAGTGGGGGTACTCTCTGTATGATGCTTCATTCCCACAAACTGTAGAGGGGCCCCCCCAATAGGCCAGCTGGGCAGCCTTGAGACACTGGCACATCTAGCCCTAACCTTGAACAGCTACTTAGAGGTGTGAATGCCTGGGGAAGCAGGGCTTACACAATTCCCTGCGCGTTTCCAGTTATCACAATGAGCGGTCCTGATCTGAATGCCTCCTACTATGCCAACGATGGTGGTCAGAAGCGGGGAGGTGACATCTATCAACCGAAGAGCAAATGCGGACATTTTCCATTTCTGAACACTGATCCTTTTCCAGGGTGTTGAGAGAATCACAGTGTGAACCTATTTCTTTTTCTGGGGTTTGAGAGAATCGCAAATGTGCTGTGTGTGTGTGTGTGTTTTGGGGTGGTGGTGACTGGCAGGCCAAGGTGTGGGAAGGACCACCTCTCATAAGCATAGAGAATGGTGGTCCCAGGATTGAAATTCTGCCCACATCCTTCCACATGCTTGTGAAAGTGAGAAACACAACTGTTCCTCTCATGCCGGAACGCTCCTCAAAGGCCCAAGATACTCAGGGCCAGGCTACTGTGCTCAGACTAAAGCTCTAATCATTCAGTTCAGAGAACGGAGAGGTGATGGCTCTAAAAAAACGTGGGACACACACTTCTTGGAATGACATCTCCTAGGACCCGCTCTATAATTATAACATTTGGAAACACGTATTATGTTACACACTAAAACAATATAAATGAACTTTTGGGGAGTTTGAAAGAAGATCTTTGGGCTCTTCTCATCACAACGGAGTGGAGAGAGCCTTCTCTGTGTTTAAAGTTGCCTAACTTTTCTTTCTGTGCTTTTTATATTGACATCTAACTTGTCCACTTTGGTTGTGAGGCGGTCAAGAATGTCATCTTGCTCCTCGATTTCCATCTGCATTCCCAGGGCTATGTCCTTCAGCCGGCCTAGTCCCATGGATAGCTCATCTGTGGGGGAGGGAAAGGAGACACAGGGCTGAGCCAAGACAAATCAGGAGCTGCTGCTTGCTTGTTCCGTGCCTGGTGCTCAGCAACATTCATGTCACCGAGTCCTGTTTCTCTTAAGATGGTAAAACTCCAGGGCTTTGGTTACGTTTTCCAAAATGTGTGCAAGCGAAAAGAAAATCCACTGACTCCATATAAAGTAATATGTGCTTCATGCAAAAGCCACTCCTCCCCCAGATGTCAGCCCAAGACAACCGCTCTTAATATAGTGGGGTTTGTTCTTCCTGTGCTTTAAAAAATGCATAGAGTTCTACGTGATTTTTCAGCTGCCTCTGAACATTTTAGAGGGTTACGGCACATTGCAAGATCAGTTAGTACTCAAGAAAAAGAGAAGTTCAGAGGGGTCTGGAAAACATATTCCCTTCCCAGACCCCATGGCAAGTATCTGGTAAGTATGGTAAGTATGCAGGTAACCAATAGCCAGACCCACGGGCCTGCTCTTCAGGAGCAAAAACCCATCAGCAGGTAGAACTCAATAGTGCCAGCTTTCCATCCTTACATCTCCCACTCCCTAAAGCTAGATCAAGCAGAGATTTGGAATAGTAAGTGTGAGGATCCCTATTTGGAAACACATCTGGGAGAGACCCAGGAAGCTCCCCGCACCCACATTGCTCCTGCCCTAGGCTCCCTCCTGGAGAAGGCCGTATCCCACCCCTCCTTCCACTCTGCAGGTGGCAAGAGAAATGGGTGCTTTGTCCCTGCCTTGCCACCTAGGGTGCTCTCCCAGAAAATACATGGACTACAGATGTTCCTGCTGGACCCAAATGCTGTGAGGTCTTGTCACCTATGTTATGATAATTCACATTTTCCTATGTCCATTCATTCATTGCTACCACTTCTCAGATCCATGAATACACCCATGCTGTGAATGTCCTGGCACACGACACAACCTGAATCGGGCTGGCCCTGTTTCCTCTGCCCACTCTGCAGCCAGGAAGAAGCTGGCCACGGAGATCCCTGCAGTCCAGGGTCCCCATGTCAGAAGGAACAAAGGGCTGAAGGTACTGGGTCCCTTCAAAGATGTTGTCTGAGGCAAGCCCCATGGGGACTGTAGAGCACACAACTTTTGGCAAAGGTTCAGCCCTAGCGATAGGTTATATCACTACTGCCAAAATTCAAGTTCAAATGTGAGGCCTGAGTCCCACGTCTATGCAGGACACATACAGTATGGGGAGGAACCCAGGTCAGTCCCACGGGGTCTGAGTTCAGATTCTGGCCCCCTTCTTAATCCATGCTCCCAGATCACAGCTGAGGGGAATTCCCTTCGAGATGATAGTCCCTTCAAGAGTGACTAGTCATTCTGGTGCCAGCTTCCTTCTGAGCTAATTCTATTTCCCTCATTAAGCTTTCTCACTCTTTGTAATAAATATTTTCCCTTTGTTTCGAAAAGTTTAAAAAATCAACATCACCTCTGTTTTTAAAAGGGGTAACATCTGAAAGGACGTGGTCAGTCCTAGCAGTATGTAAAGGGCACATTGGGCAGAGGTGACATAAAGAGACCTAGGGTCATTGCGGGGGAAGAGATATGCTGGAGGCCCTCTGGGGTCCCCTGATGGGGCTCAACCAACTGCAGAGGCAAGCCTTGACTTCACTGATTCTGCCAGGGTGAACTTAGGTAGTGAAGTGTCTTCTCAGGCCTCAAGACAGTGTGTGTGTACGTGTGTGTGGGTGTGCGTGTGTACATATATGCACAGAGCTGCCTTCTGCCCTTTCACTAGGAGCAGCAGGCTAAGAAAGAGCCAGATGAAAGAGAGAAGAGGAGGCACCTCATAAGCCTTCTTGCAGCTGAATTAAAGATAAAACATTAAGGAAAGAGAGGTCAGAATACACAAATACTTGGCACTAGCACCACAAACTTAAGCAGAATCCAGTCTGTTTTTTTTAAAGTTGTCTTCAGCTCTATGCTTCTTGAATTTACTGACACGTGTGACCTTGCATTCCACGGAGAGTAAAGTCTGTGAGGTCACCCCAGGCCTCAGGGAGTGTGCTGGCAATGGGGACAGAAAAGGATAAGCCATAGGTATACTAAGATTAAAAAAAAAAAGTGTGATAGAGTAAAGCCACCAGACAAGGGAGCTGGCGTCAGAGGGAGACTTGCCCTGGTCCCTGAGATAAAGGCAGGGGTGGGAGGTGCGGGGAGTGTGGTAAGAAGGTAGGAGCGAACTTGTGAAGGGTGGCCAGGCACAGCCTGTGTCAGTGGGCCCTGTGGCTCCAGGGTGCCACGCCAGCCCTTCTCAGCCTGCCACACTGCAGAGGACTGCCTGCCTAGGCTGTAGGCATCATGCTGACTGGTGATGTTCACATGGAGGGCAGCAGTGGTAAGCTGCAGGGGGGGCAAATCATGGTTTTTATTTGACCTTGCTTATGTCTATTCTCTCCGACTGATGTCTCATTTCTATGGAGATCTCTTTTAATGCTCAGAAAGAGAATTCTTTTCCCTGACCGTGTAACTCCATTTCTAGCAAATCTAGGTACAAAATGAGGCCAAGGATGTGCTCACAGGAATGACCAAGGGATTATATGCAGGAGCGAACGATGGGAATGACCTGAGTGTCCACGAGCAGGGCGTGGGGCTGCTGACATGGTGTTTTTCAAAGAACTTCGCAGAAAGGAAGTTTAGGGAAGTATTCAAAATATAAATAAAAAAGCAGGGTATGGAAGTGTATGTACTGACAGAGGTACGTGAAAAACAGAAGGAATAACACCAAATCAGAGACTACCGTTGGAAAATGGTATTCCAGGTGATTCTTTCCTCATAGCATTTACCTAACTTCATAGTTTTCTGTGATGAATCTGGTTACTCAGACACAAAGGCTAAATGTTGTTAAAAAGAAAGAATATGGATTTGCCTAACAGGCTATCATGCTATTTGCTCCGGGCTGCTGGAACGGCCACTGCTCTGGGCAAACCACAGAAGGGGCCTGCAGGATCCCTCCTGGGGAGAGAAAGGAGGAGGAAGTCTGTGCACAATGTGCATTGTCATCAGCCTTAGTGTTGTTTCCCTCCTTTAGAGCAGGGAAAATTTAACCCTTGGGTCTTACCCCCTTTGCCATCTCCCAACAGGGCTGGGAGACTGACTCCGACCCAGGTCACTGTGGGGGAGGTTCCCGTTCATGGGGTGAAGGTCAGAGGATGTAGCACATCTCAGATGCCACCTAGAATGAACCCACGGACACCACTCCCGTGCCGTGCCTGCTTCTACTGCCCACACATACTCCCTAGCCCCGCACTTGAACTTCAAGTAACCAGCTTCTCTCTCTCTGTTCAAAAATGAATCAGAGAGTTTGCCAGCTAGGCCAGGGTACAGACAAACCTGAAATAGCCCTGGGTTCCCTGGAATTTGCAGTGTGGTCAGAAGCCATCAGATAAACCAGCAGGTACATGACTCCAACAGATTAAAGCCAGGCCCATAGCTGGAGGAGCCAGCCTTCAAACAGTAGGGAGGAAGGACACTCCAGGCAGAGGTGGGCAGGGCTTTCTGGAAAGCACTCAGAGCCACATGTGATGAGGGCAGGAGGGGTAGAGAGGTAGGCGGGGCCAGAGGACAGAGGACGGGCAAGGGCCTTGGGAACACAAGGAACCCAGCTCTGCGGCCCGTGTCTGCTGCAGTGACTACGTGAGTGTGCAGCACTTAC
The DNA here is from genome assembly GCF_011764305.1 of Mustela putorius furo. Classification (NCBI taxonomy): domain Eukaryota; kingdom Metazoa; phylum Chordata; class Mammalia; order Carnivora; family Mustelidae; genus Mustela; species Mustela putorius. The sequence continues at coordinate 3,400,482 of NW_025422010.1, read as the reverse complement.
CGGGTCAGGCCGTTCCCTATGGGATATTTGGGGTTGCTCATCTAACCCTCTCCCCCATCCTCAGAGGCAGGCTCTGTTCCTGGGCCCCATTCACAGAGAGATAATGGGGCTCTCACTGCCACACTGTGTGGCCCCGCAGGGTCTCCTGGTCCCTGCTGCTGTCACAGCACAGATGAGAGGTGGGGAAGGACAGACATGGACAGACTCCGGAGGGAGAGAGAGAGAGAAGGGTGAGATGGCCGTGACCATACTGGATTTGACATGTGGGGAGGGAGACGCAGACACCAACCATGGTTTGGTCCTGGGAAACCACTGGATACTGGTATACTGGCTGGGCCTGGCACAGGCTGTTGGGAGCACAAGGGTCCAGAGTAAGGGACCTGCAGAGGCTGGCGGAGCTTCAGTCTTACCTAGATTATTGTCCATCTTCTGGTGACAGGCTCGAAGGTGTGGGTTCTTCGGGTAAGCCTCGCTGCTCACGGCAGGACCCGCTCCTCCAGTGATGGCATCTGAGTTTGGAAAGAAACACCAGGAGAATGGTTAACGATGTCTCTCGAAACGCTGCTTCACAAAATTCATCTTAATCTGGAAAATGGCGGGGAAGGAATGAGGCGGTTAGTTGTGAGGCCATCCAAAGAGATGAGTGCAGGGATGGACAATGTGTAGGAGGGAGGAGCACTGGGCAGGCTTGTAAGGGAGGGAGAGGGGGTCGAAGACCCTCAGCTGGCGGGTCAGCCGGACCTTGGCCATGTGCTGGGCAAAGAGACAGGGACTCATTTGAGTGATGATGTGGTTGTGGAACTACAATGAGGCACAACGACATGGGGCTGTGAACAAGGTCTACAAGGCAAGGTTTAAAAATCAAACTAATGGGGCGCCTGGGTGGCTCAGTGGGTTAAGGCCTCTGCTTTCGGCTCGGGTCGTGATCCCGGGGTCCTGGGATCGAGCCCCACGTTGGGCTCTCTGCTCAGCGGGGAGCCTGCTTCCTTCTCTCTCTCTGCCTGCCTCTCTGCCTACTTGTGATCTCTGTCTGTCAAATAAATAAATCTAAAAAAAAAAAAATAAAATAAAATAAAAAAATAAAAAAAATAAAAATCAAACTAATTATTCATGTTTCAAAAAAACCCAAGCGGGATCTGAGGTTTTTTTGTTTTCCTACACTACATACTTTTAAATTTGTTTTCTTATTTTTATTTTTTAAAGATTTTATTTATTTATTTGACAGAGAGCACAAGTAGGCAGAGAGGCAGGCAGAGAGAGAGGAGGAAGCAGGCTCCCTGCTGAGCAGAGGCTTAACCCACTGAGCCACCCAGGCGCCCCTGTGATTCCTCAGTCTTATACAACACCTGGTGCTCATTATAACACTTGCTCTCCCCAATGCCCATCACCCAGTTACCCCATCCTTCCACCGCTCTCCCCTCCAGCAACCCTCCGTTTGTTTCCTATGATTAACAGTCTCTCATGGTATGTCTCCCTCTCTGATATCATCTTGTTTCATTTTTTCCTCTCTTCCCCTGTGCTCCTCTTGCCTTACTTCTTAAATTCCACGTATCAGTGGGAGCAGATGATGATTGCCTTTTTGTAGAAAGCAAAAAACTTTAAACGATCACTGATGTAAAAATAGAACTGCACAGATCTTATTTATTCCTTTCTTCAAATGCACACTTCAGTTCTTTCAAAGTGAAAGAACCTCAATCTTACCTAAAAAAGTTTCAACTGACAGAAACTAATAAGCAAATTATTGATTATAAAAAGTATCAAAAATCAAAATCAATTAGAATTGATTTTGGAAACCGAAGCGGGATTTGTTTTGGAAACAGGATCGTGGATGACTTTCTCTTCTAGAAATGTATTTACATGCTGCTTTCTGCTTCAAATACAACAAGCAAGGAAAGAAGAAATGCTAATAATGCACGTTTGCCTCAAATCTTCCTTGAACTAGTTTCTAAACGCACACAGAAAAGCCCTATCATTCCCAGTTTCCATCTCTGGGGGAACTTCTCTTTCCAGACTTGGTGGATTTCCTCAGGCACAGCCTACTGAAACCATTCCACACACACAATGTCAGTTTTTTGGGTTTTTTTAAGGCTCTTCAGTTACTACACACTGTACAAATTAAAACTCCTTTTAATTCCTTAAATTCGTGTCTTTTTGGGTATAGGCTTCCTACTCTACTTCCTCAGGCTCCGCTGAGCTCAGACTTTGCCTGGCCCTCACATATTTTAGTTGTCTCTCATGTCCTCCCATGGCTTTCGCCTTTCCAGATTGAACTGCGGTGATATCCCTCTTTCCTGACCACCGGCTCTTCCTCCATCAGGGTCTCTCCTTAGTCGTGTCAACCATGAGTGTGGTGGGTTCTGGAGCATCGAGAGTGTATCCTGCTTTCCTCAAAGGGAGCATAGGAAGCATTTGATTCCTGGCACCGAATAATGTGCCTGGCCTTCCAGGGGTCTGCAGGGACTTCCGTGGGGCCGAAGTTCCTTTCCAGATAAAGGGTATTTCTGAGCTTATTGTTTGATAACAAGAGGATGACACCACACACAACCAACCGACTTTGCACACCTTGTTCACGCTGCTGCTTCTCTGGCCCCTCGGGCTCTGGGGCTACACGAGTCTCCCGCTGCTGTGAGGCAACTATCACAGACTTATTCTTCTGTTCCGGGGCCCAGGAACTTAGGACAGAGCATACTGGCCTAGAGTCGAGGCATCGTGTTCCTCCCGGAAGCTGATTCCTAGCCTTTCCCAGTTTCCAGAAACTGCCCGTGTTCCTCAGCAGGTGGTCCCTGCCTGTGTTTTCCAAGTCAACAGTGGAGCATCTTCCAAGTTTTGACCATCTCTCCTTGGCTTCACTTTCCACTTACAAAGGGGCCTTTGTGATCACACTGGGCCCAGCTGGTTAACTCAGGATAGTTTCTCCATCTCAAGATCAGCTGGTTAGCAACTGTAATTCCCCCCCTGCCACAGAACTCAATATACTCATTGGGTCTGGGGAATGACAGGTCATTTTTGGGAGGCTCTATCCCTGACCACAGAGGTTTTCCAGCCGTTATTGTTTCACTGCTGGAAGAGTTCAGAGATTCACGGGGCAGGAACTAACAGTGGGCAGGCTCCTTTCCAACAGGACACAGGCTCCCACTTCCTTATTCCATCCGCCACGGGGTGAGGGATGAGCTGTGCCATTAACACACACATCCTCCAGCTCCCTGGGAGTGGCACTGGGTCCCTGACACCCTTTAGCCACGACAGTAGCTGGAGTCCCTGCTGCCCCCCAGTGCTCCACCCCAGGGCCAACCTGGAATCCAAGTATGGTGGAGCACAGGTCCCCACTGACCTGAGTCATTCAGCTTCCTGAGGTTTGGGTGGCTGGCCTGGTACTGGGCCTCCTGTGCTTTACTGGTACTTATGGCTTCTTTCAATCTGTGGATAGAAGTTAAGAAAAGAGAACATTTAGAGAGAGGAAACACCTATGACAACTCAGTCCGTCTTTTCAAGCAATGCCCATGGGCAAAAAGCAAATGCCTCCTCTGACCAAAGCAGGGATATTCCTCAGCGGCTCCTGGGAGTCCGGCCCGCAGCCCGGGGAACTTCTGAGACACCTGCTTTAGAAGAGCAGCAGCTGGTTCAGCGGCCCTCCTTCAGGAAAAGGAGACTCCCAGGACCAGGGGAAGAGAAGCACATAACAAATCTGATTTTGTACAGTCACAGGCCAAGAACTGCCTTTATAGTGACCACTGGCAACTGACCGGATGATAGAAAGACTAACTCTGAATCTCCGTCAATAATTGCTTTCTTCTTGGGGCGCCTGGGTGGCTCAGTGGGTTAAGCCGCTGCCTTCGGCTCAGGTCATGATCTCGGGGTCCTGGGATCGAGTCCCGCATTGGGCTCTCTGCTCAGCAGGGAGCCTGCTTCCCTCTCTCTCTCTCTCTGCCTGCCTCTCCATCTACTTGTGATTTCTCTCTGTCAAATAAATAAATAAAATCTTAAAAAAAAAATAATTGCTTTCTTCTCATTAGGAGACCTATGTTACAAAAAATTGTACTCGATTATTCCTCTTTTCATTTTTTAAAAATGTCATCATTAAACCTTTGTTTTTTTCTTGTTTAAATAAGTCCCTACAAAACAACTCTGATTTTGTTTCCTGGGTCAAAAGCTTAGTCTGCCCACCCCTGTGACAGACAGGGACTTCTCTAGGTAATTCAGGAGATGCTCAGACTGTTCCTGACTCTCCGTGCATCCCTGTGGGCCTGGCAGGGGCTCCCCCGGCCCCCAGAAGCTGGGCCTTATGGCATAGTCTGCTCTTTTCTACCCTGCTGACTGGTGCCTTGGCCACTTATTGGCCAAGCTGGAAACCAATCATTGTCCATGTCTGCCCTCTCTCTGCACAACTCCACTCCCAGTAAGCCATACAAACATCCTCTCAATCTCCTTGCAGATCCCCAAAATCCAGCCCCTCCTTCTGCCTTGCTTCTTTATCTTTACATGGGTGAGCGCCTGCCTCTCCAATCCTTACCCAAATGTGCCAGGCATCTTTCTAACATCCACTGCATGAACCTCTCCAATTAAAGTCTTTGTTTTTTTTTTATTTTTTGAAAGATTTAAGATTTTTTTTTTTTCTTTAAATTTGAGAAAGCGAGAGAGGGAACATGACAAGGGAGAAGGTCAGAGAGAGAAGCAGACTCCCCATGGAGCTGGAAGCCCGATATGGAACTCAATCCCAGGACTCCGGGATCATGACCTGAGCCGAATGCAGTCGCTTAACCAGGCACCCAAGAGATTTATTTGAGAGAGAGAGGGAGGAGAGAATGTGCATGTATACGAGTGCAAGTGGGAGGCGGGTTGGGGAGGGGCAGAGGGAAAGAAACTTCAAGCAGACTCCCTGAGAGCAGACCCTGATGTGGCAGTCCATCCATATCCTGTGAGATAATGACCTGAGTCAAATCCAAGAGTCAGATGCTAAACTCATGAGTTTATTTACTCATGAACTACACAGGCACCCCACTCTGGTTAAAGTCTTTTTAAAAAATTTTTGGGGTGCCTGGGTGGCTCAGTGGGTTAGAGTCTCTGCCTTTGGCTTGGGTCATGATCTCAGGGTCCTGGGATCAAACCCCACATTGGGTTCTCTGCTCAGCAGGGAGCCTGCTTCCCTTCCTCTCTCTCTGCCTGCCTCTCTGCCTACTTGTGATCTCTCTGTCAAATAAATTAATAAAATCTTTAAAAAAATTAAAAAAAAAAGATTTTATTAATTTATTTGAGAGAGAGACAGAGAGAGAGAAAGAGAGCACAAGCCGGGTGGGGGGTTGGGTGGGGGCAAAGATAGAGGGAGCAGAACTCCTGCTGAGCACGGAGGCCAACTCGGGCCTGATCCCAGGACCCTGGGATCATGACATGAGCTGAAGGCAGATGCTCAACCAACTGAGCCACCCAGGCGCCCCTGGTTAAAGCCTTTAATGTCTCCCCACTGGTGTAAGCATGCACCCCATGAGGCTAAAGGTGTCCCTGATTAAAGCCTTTAATGTCTCCCCACTGATGTAAGCCTGGACCCCATCAGGCTAAAGGCATCATAGGCCCCCAGTGCTGCAGCAATGTGTAAAACAGAACAGAGCCTCCTACAATCTGAGGATTTCATTACTCAGAAGCCGTGACTGGAGAGGTGCCTGGGTGGCTCAGTTGGTTAAGCATCTGACTCTTGGTTTCAGCTCAGGTCATGATCCCAGGGTCCCGGGACGAGCCCTGCACAAGGCTCCACGCTTAACATGGGAGTCTGCTCGATATTCTCTCTCTGTCTCCCTTTGCCTCTCACACTCATGTTGTCTCTCTCTCCCTCTAAAATAAATAAATAGTATCTTAAAAAAAAAAAAAAAGCAGTAGCGACTAGAGGTCTAGAACACACTGCTAGTTTCCCTGAGCACAACTGTGAGCCCCATGTGCTGCCAGGCGGGTGGAAGCAGCAGGTGCTTGCAGCTGAGCACACCTGGCCATCATCCAGCCTACATACCCCAAAGCTGACTTTTTTCCTTTGTGCCCAAATGTATATGGTAGTAATGCGTAAATGACAAAAATTTGGCTTCTTTGTCAAAGATGGCAAAAAAGCCAATTCTAGGGAGAGTGACAGAAATGGTTAAGGAAGAGAACTAAAAGAAGAGTGGTGGCTCTTGGTCAGCAACCGAGTCTTGAATAAGTCAGTGTTTCAAATTTAGGGAGTGGTTAAATCTATGATCTGAAGGGACATCTCCGTGAGTTTTATTATTTTTATTTTAATATTTCTTAAAGATTTTATTAATTTATTTGACAGAGAGAGATCACAAGTAGGCAGAGAGGCAGGCAGAGAGAGAGAGAGAGAGAGAGGAGGAAGCAGGCTCCCTGCTGAGCAGAGAGCCCGATGCGGGACTCGATCCCAGGACCCTGAGATCATGACCTGAGCCAAAGGCAGTGGCTTAACCCACTGAGCCACCCAGGCGCCCCATTTTTTTTATTTTAGTATTTTTTTAAAGATTTCGTTTATTTATCACAAGAGATAGAAACAAAGAGAGAGGCAGAAGGAGAAGCAGGCTTCCTGCAGAGCAGGGACCCTAAACCAGGACTTGATCCAGGACCCTAGGATCACGACCCCAGATAAAGACAGATGCTTAGGGGCGCCTGGTTGGCTTAGTTGGTTGGGCAACTGCCTTCGGCTCAGGTCACGGTCCCGGAGTCCCGGGATTGAGTCCCGCATCGGGCTCCCAGCTCCATGGGGAGTCTGCTTCTCCCTCTGACCTTCTCGATTCTCATGCTCTCTCTCACTGTCTCTCTCTCAACTAAATAAAAAAAAAAAAAAAAAAAAGACAGATGCTTAAATGACTGAGCCACCCAGGCACCCCTCTCCATGAGCTTTATTATTTTTTTTTTTTAAGATTTTATTTATTTATTTGACAGAGAGAGAGATCACAAATAGGCAGAGAGACAGACAGAGAGAGAGATGAGGAGAAGCAGGCTCTCTGCTGAGCAGAGAGCCCCATAAGGGACTCGATCCCAGGCCCCTGGGATCATGACCTGAGCCGAAGGTAGAGGCTCAACCCACTGAGCCACCCAGGCGCCCCTCCATGAGCTTTAAATGCAAATGGGAACCAGCAGCTTATGAAGCTTTGTCAGCAAATCCAAAACAAAACTTCAGAGAAGGCTGAAGGGTTTGTGTAACAAGGATAGACACAGGATACATAGGATTTGTTTGTTTGATTAAGAGGAACTTATTTTAAAAGCTTTTATATCAGAATATCGCTGTATTTATGGAGTAGGATTTTGATAGGATTATAAAGATTTACTCATTTTATAGAAGTCATTACACATTACAGTGATTTTTTGCAAGAGTAAGGATTTAGGAGCTCACAGATGGCTTTGCAGGCCACTCCTCCATGTCAAAGAGTTTGCTGGGCTCCCATTTTAGAAATAGCCAATGCCTTTCACTTGTCCCAGCTTCTTCTGTGCTTTGACTGCTACTCGCCTGCCACCTTCCCCTCCTTTAATTGGCAGGACCCCATGTAATCCTAACTCCACTTGAGAGGTCGGCGCCTTGGTTCCCAGGGCAAAGCCCCACCTCCTCAGGATCTCTGCTGCATTCACCAAGAGATAGGAAGAACGCTCCAGCTGACTGGGACTGATCTAGAGGCAGAAGGCTAGGCGGGGGCAAGTGACATCAGGCACCAAGAGGCCCACCTCGCTGAAGCTGGTCTGGCTCCTTCACTCCTGGGACACCTTTGTTAAAAAAGGCCTTGAGTTTTCAAGATGCTTCCCCCCAAAAGTAAGGTGCCCTGGGAGCCCTAGGACTTGAAAGACTTTTAAAGGATGACCAGGGTTGGGTGGGTGGGGGCGGGGTACAGCACTAGCCCCAAGAAGCCTTTGGGAAGGGACATGTGGGACACAGGAAAGTGCCAACCAAGGGCTGTCTCTGCTGCTGAGTTCATGTGATGTAGATGTCTTAATCCAAGGTGACAATAGACATCTCAACTTCCCCTAACATATAAAAACCCAAAAAGGGGGACACAAAACATCCTTCCAATTTATAAATGGCAAATCAAACCAAACCACAAAAAAACATAAAACCCAACCAAACAAACAAACAAACAAAACCTGACCAAATGAACAACCCCAGAAACTACCCCAGTTGGGGGAAAAAGGTGACAGGTATCTGAAATCAGGGCCAAGCTGGAAAATCAGGGATGGATAGTGATTATGACTGAGCCACAAAACCAATCAACGCTCCTAACTTTGGCTAGCGTATCTGCAGGGAATAGCCCCCAGGCCCAAACAACTGCCCGTTCCCCTTCTGCAGTTTCCTCTCTGTAAATACCAATGATCCACCTGCCTGGTCTTTCTGCTACACCCTCAGTTCCTTCACCTGCACTTGTTTCTCCCCAGAGCCACTGTGAGCTGGAAACAAGTTTCCCAATTTCTTCCCTCCCACATCCTGGGTCCTAATCCAGGTGGTGGCCACACAGGTATATCCACAGGTAAGCAGTCACCTGTTGAGTGGAAATGTCAACACATACTTAAGATGTGTGCACTTTACATCAGTTACGAACTTAAAAAAATGCCTCTTAAAAATTGTTCTAGGGGAGCCTGGGTGGCTCAGCTGGTTGAATGTCTGTCTTCGGCTTAGGTCATGATCCTAGGGTACTGGGATCAAGCGCTACATTGAGCTCTCTGCTTAGCAGGGAGTCTGCTTCTCCTTCTCTCTCTGCCTGCTGCTCTGCCTACCTGTAAGCCCTCTCTCTCTCTGCCAAATAAATAAATAAAACCTTAAAAAAAATCGTTCTGTGTTCCAGATTTAGAAAATAAAAGATAAACAGAGAGGCCTGTGTAGTAACCCAGACCTTTCTCTGGGTTAAATGAAGTAGGTTACAAAACCAAATGAACATTGTGATTGCAGCTATGAGAACACTGAGTAAGGGGGGGAAACTAAGTTTTGAGTTTTTGTACTTTGGTAAGTAAGATGTAGATTTTCTGTAATATGGTTATATTATTTTTATTTTTTAAAGATTTTATTTATTTATTTGATAGAGAGTGAGAGAAAGCACGAGAGGGGAGAAGGTCAGAGGGAGAAGCAGACTCCCCATGGAGCTGGGAGCCCGATGCGGGACTCAATCCTAGGACGCTGGGATCATGACCTGAGCCAAAGGCAGTCGCCCAACCAACTGAGCCACCCAGGTGTCTGACTGTATTATTTTTACAATAAAAGATAAATACAGTGGTCTGAGATATGAACAGTAATCTACTTTAGCAGAAACTTGACTCTTTTATCCTTGTACACTTCTGAGAAAAATAATCACTCATTTTAAAATGAAAGTTAAGGGGCGCCTGGGTGGCTCAGTGGTTTGGGCCTCTGCCTTCGGCTCGGGTCGTGATCTCGGGGTCCTGGGATCGAGCCCCGCGTTGGGCTCTCTGCTCAGTGGGGAGCCTGCTTCCTCCTCTCTCTGCCTACCTCTCTGCCTGCTTGTGATCTCTCTCTGTCTATCAAATAAATGGATGAAAATCTTTGGGAAAAAAAAAATGAAAGTTAATGGCCAGATTGCATTAGATGTAGAAATGTTGGATATAAAGACTTTTTTAAAAAATATTTTATTTTTTAATTTTTTATATTTTTAAAGATTTTATTTATTTATTTGACAGAGATCACAAGTAGGCAGAGAGGCAGGCAGAGAGAAAGGGGGAAACAGGCTCTGTACTGAGCAGAGAGCCTGATGCGGGGCTCGATCCCAGGACCCTGAGATCATGATCTGAGCCAAAGGCAGAGGCTTAACCCACTGAGCCACCCAGGTGCCCCAAGACTTTTTTTTAAAGACTTTTATTTATTTGAGCAAGCGAGTGAGAGATTGAGCTTGAGTGAGAGCGCACATGGAAGGGGATCAGCAGAGGGAGAGGGGGAAGCAGCCTCCCTGCTAAGCACAGAGCCTAATGCAGGGCTCAATCTGACAACCCTGGGATCGTGACCTGAGCTGAAGGCAGATGCTCAACCAGCTGAGCCACCCAGGCACTCCAGATATAAAGACTTTTTAAAGAATTTTTAAGATTCTGTGAAGGGAGGAACATTTATACTGATTAAGCTTTCTGAGGTGAATATTCTTTAAAATAATAATTACTGGAGCAGTAATTTAATTTTTTGGAGACCCTATTTATTCAATCAAATGAACAGCATCAGGAGCACTGAAAAAATGTCTCTTGTTTCAAAATGTGTGAGGATGAATCCCTTCCAATGAGTAACTTACGCAGATCTTGGGTCCCTTTAAGACACTAGAAGTGGCTTCAAAGTCTTGACCATTTGCATTTTTTTTTTTTAAAGATTTTATTTATTTATTTGGCAGACAGAGATCACAAGTAGGCAGAGAGGCAGGCAGAGAGAGGAGGAAGCAGGCTCCCTGCAGAGCAGAGAGCCCGATGTGGGGCTCGATCCCAGGACCCTGGGATCATGACCTGAGCCGAAAGCAGAGGCCTTAACCCACTGAGCCACCCAGGTGCCCCGACCATTTGCATTAAACCCTGTTTTCAGCTATTTCATTTCTGGATGGCTGAAGACCCACTCACCTACTATTGGCCTGGGAGGTGAGGGGGCCATTCTGTTCCGGTGGAGTCTCTGCTGGTTTCGATTTGAAGTAATTGACGAATCCCCCAAACATGCTCTTAATGCTGTTAATGTGCTTCTGGCTGGTCTTCAAATCCTGATCCATCTTGTCCACCATCCTCTCTGTGCGTTCTAAGACGCCTCGCTGACGATCGAGTTCCTGGGGAAAATGAGAGGTGATGGTGTTACACCATTTTGTAACTTTCTCCTCTCCAGGGGATACACAGCAGGCTTGTCATGAGCCCTCAGAGAACACATATGGGGAGAGATGCTGCCATCTTCCTCTGCCCTTCCTCTGCCCTTTCCCGTCCTGCCTCTACTGGCTTTCTTTCGTATTTGCTCTCAAGTTCTTCTCCCTCATGCCGACAAGAGGCTGGCTCAGAGGACCATGGTAAGATGCGCAGGGCCTGGACTGGCAGCACATCCTCTAGCTCTTCCCCTTTCCTGGCCCCCGTGCACCTTACAGGCTTTGACCTGGCACTGCCCCCATGGACTCTGGCTCTTGTACTCCCCCTTTTCAGATATGGGATTTCTGTTGGGTCACTAGATCCACCTGGCCCTGGTCACGCCTTCAAATTATTTCACAGGCTAGGTCCTGGGTCATTTCTGGGCCCTGTTAATATCTGATTCCAACTCACTCACAGTTTCACCTTTAAAACCTGTAACAGGAAGGTGATTCTGTCCTGGGCCTTTGTGTACGCCACTCTGTGCTTGTAATAATCCTTGCCCAGATAATTGTACAGCTCTGCTCCTCATTCAATTCAGGTCTCTGCTCAGAGGCCACCTCCTCAGAGAAATCTTCCCTGAATACCTTCTCTAAAAGAGAACTTTGGAGCACCTGCGTGGCTTCATTTGTTAAGTGTCTGCCTTCAGCTCAGGTCATGATCCCAGGGTCCTGGGAGCAAACTCTGCGTTGGGCTCCCTGTTCAGTGGAGAGCCTGCTTCTCCTTCTGCCCCTACCCCTGTTCACGTTCTCTCTCTCAAATAAATAAATAAAATCTTAAAAAAAAAAAAAAAAAAAAAGGAAAAGAAAAAGAAAAAAAAAGTAGAGCTGAGAGTTCTGAAGGTGGATGTGAATGCGCCACCATAGTAACATTAAAACCTTCCTTTGTGCCAAACTTGCTTGGGCCCCTATCTCGGGCCATTCCAGCCGTGTTCCTTTTCCGTGATCCACCTTTCCATCCTGGAGACTCTCAAGCTTTCCCTGTTTTACTTCATGAGGCCATCCCTGCCCTCTACCACCTTTTCATTCTTCCAACCCTGCATCTGTCTGTGGCTCAGCAGTTATGTTGCCCATAGCAGATAATAGTTAGAGATTTCTCTCTCAATACTGTAAAACAGAATCACAAACAAGTTTTAAATAAAGGCCTCTGACAACTGAAGAATAAAAACAAAAATATACACAATGGGTTTATTAGAGCCCATTTCAGTTAAAAAAGCATTAGGAGAAAGGTTTTATTATTTATTTATTTATTGTTTTTTTTAAGATTTTTATTTATTTATTTATTTGACAGAGATCGCAAGTAGGCAGACAGGCAGGCAGAGAGAGAAGAAGGGAAGCAAACTCCCTGCTAAGCAGAGAACCCCATGCGGGGCTAGACCCCAGGACCCTGACCTGAGCAGAAGGCAGAGGCTTTAACCCACTGAGCCACCCAGGTGCCCCAGAAAGTTTTTATTTTTTACGTTATTTGTGTTTTTAAAGATTTTATTTATTTGACAGAGAGAGACACACCAAGAGAGGGAACACAAGCAGGGGGAGTGGGAGAGGGAGAAGCAGGCTTCCTACAGAGCAGGGAGCCAGATGTGGGGCTCAATCCCAGGACTCTGGGATCATGCCCTGAGTTAAAGGCAGACGCTTAATGACTGAGCCACCCAGGTGCCCCAGTAGAAAAGCTTTTGAACATTTAGGGACCCAACATGTAATTTGAGCTCTCAATGTTTATAGTGAATGAACTTTTAAAACATAACGTGTTGGCAGAAAACAAAAAATCTTGTTGGAAATAAACTTAGAACTGCTGAGATTTATAACTTCAAATAGTTTAAATGTTTTTCACCAGCTTCTGAGATGTGTCTGAAGAAGCTATCAGGTTCTTTTAAACAAAAGGAAACATCTTTACCAGACCGTGTCATCTGGGTCAAAACTTCTAAGAGCTCAGTTTTAGAAGGAAAAAAAAAATGAGTTCCTAATTTATCTAGAGTTTCTTCTTCCAACATCTCAGGTTTGTCATGTTCATGTCCATTCTGGGATAAGTCTATTCTTGAATAAGGCAAGGCTCTAAATTAGGATTAAAATTATTTCCTCCAGCATTTACATGGTTTTTGAGTTGATATATTGCCAACAGTCCAGTCCCACCAGCTTAACTTCCCCTGCGGCAGAAGATGAAGAACAGGAAGCAGGACAGGCACCCAGCTGCTTGGGGTGGGTGCTGGCCCGGGCTCTGTCACACAAGGATGCAGGTCCTTGGCTTCCCTCACAGCCACGGCTCTCCTGGTGGCTCATCTCACCAACCACCTGCTTTCTTGCTTCAGCCTCCCGACCTCAATTTGGAGAGTAGCAGCAGTAACAAGTAGCTGACAAAACCTTCCCCAGTTGACAGTGAGATCTTACTTTCATCTGTTCACAAGTGACACAGTCTCTCAAACTCCCAAGTCTGCATCACGGTACTGACCCAGAAAGGAAACCAAATGTCTTAAGTTAGATGTTATGATCGAAGTGAAGAGAAATCTGTCGGGGTGGCTGGCCAGGGAAGTGAGTGCTATTCTGGTCTCTGGAAGTTTCTGTGAGCTGGAAGCTGGTGTTCACTCGAGGTGATCTGCTGGTCAGGAGGCCAGCAGAGGAGGAACTTCTGCTGAAATCATCCTCTGAGGCAGATGAAAGGACCCGGCTCCAAGTGCTTGTGACCTAGTTCTAACTGACAAGGAAGAAGGGCTTGGAGGAGAAAATACCAGGAATACCAGAACAGGAAGGACAAGGTAGGTGGACCTCAAACACCCCAGTTCCCAGGCATTCTCCTGTCCCCCAAAAGGGAGGCCATGCCGATCGTCATGGGTCCCTGGGAGAATGGAGGTTATGGATAGACAAGGGCGGCTACGAGGGGAGGGAGCTCCAGAGAGTACCGCTGTGTAAAGGGCAAGCATGCAAAGCTCAGATGTTAGCATTATAAGTGATCCGCGCCTCCCCCACCTTGAACTCTAAAAGGAGTTTTCTACAAGTTAAACAGGAAAAAAGAAAATGGTCAGAGAAAAGATCTGGTTGGGCCAGGGGTACTATGCTGAGCAACAGCACAGAGAGAGGGGGTGTCTCAATTTCCCTTAGGTTTTCAGCTCTTTGTCAAACAGGGCTTATTGATAAAGCAAGAGAATGCAAAAGACAACTGAAGGCCCTGTGAGGGTATACTCTGTCCTATGGGGGAACAACTTCTGGCCAGATGGGTTATGTCCCTGGGCCCCATGCAAATGTGAACATATCAGGGAATTCCTGCTGACAGAAAACACACATAGAAGGAAAGAAGTGCCACAATATATCCACTTTGCCGTCCACTGTTCTAGGCACTAGGGACCCAGGGATGAACTAAGCAGCCCCAGATCTCTGCCCTGCCAGAGCTTACAGTCTTGGCAGAGGGCTCAATGAGTCAAGTTTCATTTCACTTTTCATTTATTGACAACACTGTGGGGCTGGGAACTCAAAATGGGGGAGGCAGAAAAGCAAGCTATCCTACACATACATGATGGACACTGCCAGGGTCAGCCACTCGCAGGGACCCCTTACCTGGCTTAAGAGGGAGTCAGGAAGGCTCCCGGATGGGGCGGTGTTGAAGGGGAAACTGAAAGGTGAGAAGTTAGGAAGGCAAAGGGTGGGGGTAGGGTAAGGGACTCTGGGCAGAGGGAGCAGCCCATGTGTGCAGAAGCCCTGGGCCACAGGGCCCACTGGGGGAACTGAGAGAAGAAGAGGAACGTGAGCATGAGATGAGGAAGCAGGCAGAAAGCCAGGCAGGACCCAGCAGGCGTCACAGAGGGCAGCAGTGACCACCAAATCCCAAGTCCAATTCAGAGCTGATACATCCCATAAGCTCAGTTGGGCCTGGCTGTCTTCCCTGCCCCAGGCAGGCCTTGAGATTCTGAAGGAAAATGTCAGGACTAAGGTTCCTGTACTGAGCTCGAAATTAAACTCAGGTATTGAATAACCTGCTTAGGTGGAGGTCAGTCTGGAGTCAATCAGCTGAACCTAGAAACTAGAAATTCATCTCCTTCATGTCACTCTCTTTTCAGGGGAATGTACCTGCATGAGCGCTGGTGGCGACACAGGAGAATGGAATATGCTCGAATTGCAGCTGTGTCTCACTGCAGTAGTACGGAATGGACTCCGAAACACAGAGTCGTCAGTTGCAGGAGAAAACACCAAGGGCAAAGGCTGGTGCTCCTTACTGCCTACAAGCTGGCTGAGCCGGGCTCACTAAAGACTAACTCAGCAGGCCTGGGCTGTCTGCGCCCTGCATGTTCCAAAGACAGGCCTTGCCTGGCTCCTGGCCGGTATATTACCCTGATAAGAGGATCTTTGTTTACCGGAGTCCTTAGGCTAGGCCAGATAGGTCATTCTTCACAGCATGATTTAGGTGGGGGCCTTCAGCCACATGCCTGACCTCTGAAAAGAGGTCATGCCTACGTGGTTGTGTGCTGGCCTTCCAAACACCACTCCCGTCCCATTGATATTACTGTGCCAGCCACTCAGGCCCCAGTCTAACACTGATTGCTGGACTCATCTCAAATGAGATCCCAGGCTTTACAAAAGGAGTGAATTACAGGAGCATATGCTCAGTGCCAGAGGGGACAGGGAACTCTGGGCAGGCATGTCTCCATGGGCTTGCCCAAAGGTGCAAACAACCCAAATGCCTATCAGCAGAGGACCGGCTACATAAATACAAGCCACCCACTCAATGGAATAGGACACAGCCATAAAAACAATAATAACAAAAAGATCAGTGCATTATATATTACTAAGAAATAACCTCCAATCTTATTTAAAAAAAGATACAGACTAAAATACATAGAATGCAACCACTCAAGTTAAAATTAAAAAAAGAAAAGAAAGAAAGAAAGAAGGAAGGGACTATAGCTTTGTTTCTATCCACAGAGTATCTCCACAAGGACACTGAGGGGACTGACGGTGGCTGGCTGCTGCAGGAGTAGGGTTGGTGGGGGGATGAAACTTCTTACACTTTTGTACGTTTTTAAGTTTTGAACTATGTGATTGGATATCGCTTCACAAAAGCTAAATCTTAGGTAAAAGAAAGAATTAAAAAAAAATCAGACTTGTGAAACAGAAGAGCTGAGTGGCCTACGAGTCTCTCCATGGTTCTGGACTGTGCTTACCAAGCCAGTTAAGTACAAACTGCTCCTCTCTAATTCTGTCCCTTGGCAGTCATGACCCATGGCTAGACTCCTGGTGAGAAATAAACCCTGTCCAGTTTCACAGGAGGATGGCTCTCCTTCACTAAGGGTGACCTAAGTGATTTTCCTACTTCTGCCAAGCTGGGACTGAATGACAGCTTCCCAAACTAATATTTGCACATTCCTAACCCTCTATAAAAACCTATCATGTTTTTGCACAGCTCAGCACTGTGTCTCTAAGTAGGGAGGTTAGCAGGTGACTTGGGTCCGCTGCCACAGAGTGGCAGATGAGCTCACTAACCCCAGCCTCACTGCCACCCTCATTCGGACTGGAATCCAAGACTGATTCCAAGGCAGTCTGGACAGCACAAAGTGGGAGGGGAGGGGGTGCTGACCATTCCAGCCTCCCAGGGCCTCTGTTGACTGGGAACTGACTCAATCCAAGAAAAATTCAGTGTCACCATACTGATGATGACAGTGCCTGTCACCTGCCCAGTCATGATCATCCTATACCTCTCAGAGCAACACCAACTTGGCCTGGTCCAAGCCTCACTGGCCTGAGCAGCTGGTTCACCTCTTTTCTCACCATTCCCCTTGCACAGAGAGAAGGGCCTTTGGGGGCAGCTTGGAGAGGGGGTGTCACCACAATCCACGTGAAACCACTCACCTCTAATATGTTTTTGACTCTCCTTCCCTCTGAAAGACAGACTTTCTCTTGACCATGAAAGGCTCCTAAGGTGCCTCTTCTGGGCCTTTTCTTTGAAAATATCCTGTGTGTCACTTCCCTACTGGAGTCCAGGAACTCTGGTGGTGGGCCAGTGTCTTTGCACTGCTCCTCTCTGCACTATGAACATTTCTCCTACCTTTCTTCCTCTCCCTCCTCCTCCTTCCCGTCTAAATCTTAGCCTTAAAAGCCAGATTCGAGTTTCTCCGCTGCCATGACAACCTACTTGGTATCATTCTGATTTCCTGTTCTCATGCTTTCCAGAGATGTCCCTTCAAACAGTTCTTACTTGGCTTCCTTGGACCTGGGACCCTCAAGAAACTCCTCCACTAGGGTCCTAAGACCTTAGATAATCTTTCCAAATCTTAGTCAACACTTGCCACTTAGGCTCAAACATAGGAATTCAGTGGATATAAGATGTAAGAACTACAGTTAAACTTCCTTAAGGAAGCCACAGACAGGAAAATGAGCCAATGAGGGATACTCTAACAGCGGGAAGTGGGGAAGGAAAAGGAAGTGGGGAAGGAAAATAACCACGAAAACGGCAATGGGGATAAGACCAAGATGACTATTTGAGAAATTAACCAACATATCTCAAACTGCCCAAGACTGTAAGTGATCAGGTCAGAATGAACTCTGTCAGAGATAAGAGTTACAAAGAGACCCAGAGAGGAAGACAACACTTCAGCTTCCAGTACTAAGATTCAAAGCTACAAATCCTTTAGATTAATGTTAGCTGATACACCAATGATCTATTATTACATTACCAAGAACTTAAAAAACAAACAAACAAACAAACAAACCAAACATTAGTAGGCTGAGGGAACAAACATGGTGCCTAAGAAAGAACAATCCTCCCTTAGGGGGTTCTGAAATCTCCCATGGGCAGAAAAACCAACTGACAAAGGTGAATTAGAGAGAAACTGAATGTCACAGACCATATGCTATCTAGGACATCTTCATTTGGATTTGGGAAGTAAAAGTAAGGCCCTAGACTTGACCACACTTGGGCTATGGCTTATTCAGCAGCTGTCCAGGCAGACCTCTCATCACCTTTACCAGAGAGATGAAGTGGTCAGTGATAGGAAAGAACTTAAGGCCCATTTGCACTGACGCGTCACACACACACACACACACCAGCAGACACAATGCTCACCCATTCTGGGTCACTCGGGGAGGGAAGGTTGAAGCTCTGGATCTGGGATTCTGAGCAGGTAATTATATAAAGAAAACAGACACTCCATTTCCCTAACCCGAGCTCTGCTAACAGCTAAGGAACATTACGGTGAGCAAACTACCGCTTTCAAGCACTCAAGACACACACCTCTTTGTACAGCTAACGTTTCTTGACCTCGTGTGACAATTCAGATTGGTCGGGCCCTCTTGCCCTGCTCCAGACTCACCTCGGCAGAGGCGACGCCGACCCTCTCGGACTCGTATACAAGGGACAGGGACCTGTCGGTGCTGGCGACCGCGGCCTGGGCCCTGCGCATCACCTCCTGCCGCAGGTACTGCTGCCTGTCCATGGGCGCGCCGGGTCCATCGGGGAGGTCGCCGTCGTCCTTCCACGGCGTTGGCCGGACACCCTCATCCTCCGCATCGTCGTCAAATGGGTTGTAGCTTTTGGGGTAGGCCGACATGGTGCAGGGGCTCGTCTGGGTCTGGGCAGGAGAAGGAAGAGCGTGGCCAAGGCAAGGAACGGCCTTTTCAAGCCCTCAGGGCTCTAGGCCGACCTCCCGAGGCCCTCGGGAAGCGCCCACCGCTCTGCAGCACAGCAGCTCCACCGCCCACAGCCCAGCGCCGCGCTACGCCCCTCCACCCGCCGGGTCGCCGAGAGAATTCCTTCCGCCAGTCTTGCGCAGGAGGCCCCGCCTCCGGAGCGGACCATCTTGCTCCGCGACTTGGGGGGGCGCCACGTCTGGTGCGCGCGACCGCAGCCTACCGCTCGTCTTCTCTCGCCCCTGCAGAGGTGGAATCGTCCCACGGCCACGCCCCAGCCAGTGTCGACAACAGAGGTCACGTGCCGGGGAGGTCGGCTGCCGCCGCGCGTGCGCCGTGAGCTCTGGCGCTTGCAGGCGGGGTGGGGGAAGCCCGCGGGCAGCGCCGCCGCGCGCTCGATGATGGCGGCAGCCGCGGCCCGGGGAGGGGGCGGCGGCAGCAGCGGCGGCGGCTCGGGCTCCAGCACCTCGCGGGGCTTCTATTTCAACACAGTCCTGTCATTGGCCCGCTCCCTGGCCGTGCAGAGACCGGCATCTTTGGAGAAGGTAGTCTTGGCCGCTCGGGCCGCGGGCTGACAGGAGAAGGGGTATGGGATGGCGAAGCGGGTAGGCAGGGCGAGGATCTGTGGAAGGCCAGAGGTGCTCTAGAGCTACCTGCGACAGGAAGGGGTACATGAGCGGAGGGAGCTGGGGTTGGGGCGGTGAGGAGGCCCGTGGGCGGAGGGCGCTGGTGAAGAGAGGGGCATAATGGTGTTGGTTTAGGCGAGGAGTGGACAAGAGCAGGTGGGGACTTTGCGGGTGGGTGGCGTGGGAGGGACGTGAGCTTCAGGCCGGGCTTTGAGCCGAGGGGGCACCTTGTGATGCAGCAGGGGCGGGGGCGACAGGCAGGGAGAAGCAGTGGTGGGAACGACGGAGGACCGGAGTCGAAACCTGGGGCTCTGCTCCCGACTTCTTTGCTTTTTATTCCGAGACCTTGGAGACATGCTGTTCTCATAAAATGGGGGTGCTTACCTACTTTGCCCGCTTCACACTGTTGTGAAGGGCAAATGAAATAGTACATCTGACATCGCTTTCTGAAATGAAATCTGCGTTTTTCTGTGAATCTAGAGGGGGCGTCAGACTGGGGAAAAGATTGTGTTTCGAAGAAGGGACATTGGTAGGGAAGGGGAATGAACTGTCATTGGCAGAGAATTGAACTCAGGATTGCTTCAGAGGAGGAAGGGGAACTTATACCGGAGGAATCTTTGCCTTGGGAGAAAGGTGAAAGGAAACTCAAAAGTGTCGCTTGGATGGTGGAGAGAACAGATTTTAGTCAGACATGTTTGGTCCCTGCCCTGTCATTATTTGTACTCTTAGGCAAGTTACTTCAACTCTTAGAGCCCTGTTTCCTTATGGGTGAAATGAAGTGATTCTTGAGAAGTACGTGGATTCAAGCATAAAGTGTCTCCTGTAGATAGGTGAACAGTAGAAGTCAGCTTTCTTCCCCACCGTCGTGTGATGGGACTCATTATAGTATGTAGCACTGTAGGGGTGATCTTCCTTCCTTCCTCTCTTTCTTTCTTTCATTTGGGAGAGCGCGCGTACACGTGCGTGTGCACGATGGAGAGGGGCAGAGGAAGAAGAGTCTTAAGGGGACTCCGGTGCTGGGCTGGATTTCACGATCCTGAGATCAAGTTTGGAGCTGAAATCGGGAGCCGGCTGCTCAATCGACTGCACCACCCAGGCACCCAAGGATGGGATTCTTTTTTCATACAGTTTCTGGCAGGTGAAAAGAGATCTGTTGTCTAAGAGTAGGAGAAAAGGGTGGAGACTGGAGACCTGTCTAGGGGCAGTTAAGAGTAGTTTTGTGGGGGCGTCTGGGTAGCTCAGATGGTTAAGTGTCTGCCTTCTCTTTGGGTCATTATCCCAGGGTCCTGGGATTGAGCCCTGCCTGGGGCTCCCAGCGTGGTGGGGAGCTTGCTTCTCCCTCTCCCTCTGTTGCTGCACCCCTGCTGTGCGCACTCTCACTCTCTGTCAAATAAAGAAATAAAATATATATATTAAAAAAAAAGAGTTTTGTGGCTCTGGTGAGGGTTGATGTTGAAATGCTGTGTTAGGCTCTCTGGCATAGTGTCCTTGGCTTTGTGGATTCTTAAATCTGATTTCTCACTTAACTGCAGGGTGAGCAGGTCCTGGGAGATTGATGCCAACCTAACTTCTAATTGAAGGAGGAATTCAAAAGAATGGAAAGTATATGATTTCTGGAGATAGGAATACCTCACTTTAAATCCTGTATCATTTGCTTACATTAGTGTGACTCTGGGTAGATTAGTTCCCCAGTCTGACCTTTGCTTTCTCCTGCAGAATACAAGGACAGTATTATGTTAAGAGTATTTTGAAGATCAACAAAATGACCCATGAGTCCAAGATGACCCATGATTAAGAACTGTTATCATTGGATGAGCCTAACTAATGGACTGCAGTGCTAACTTATCAAATCAAATTCATGCCAGCTAGTTAGCACATTCTTTTCTTAGTAGGAGGGCTAAAAAGCATATCAGAAGTTTGCTTGCTGGACTTGGGAATAGCAGAGATTGTAGGGAATTGGGCGAATACAGTCCTGTGGCTCTAGTAGGGCACCCTTTCTTACCCAGTAACTCTGAGAAATGCACCTTAAGCACAACTGGGCTTCTTCAGCTTTCTCCCATGT
The DNA here is from genome assembly GCF_011764305.1 of Mustela putorius furo. Lineage (NCBI taxonomy): Eukaryota > Metazoa > Chordata > Mammalia > Carnivora > Mustelidae > Mustela > Mustela putorius. Next base: position 3,379,372 of record NW_025422010.1, on the reverse strand, counting down.
CCTCACAAGAACATTCCATAATTGTAACATTGTTAGCTTTGTATCTTACAATAGCAGTTTACTGTCCTCAAGATTATGGTGTATTTTACAAGTTAATATAGCTTTTAGGTTGGCAGCTCCCCATTACTATCTCTTAGTTTGGGAGGTCAATATCATTGGTAACCTTTACAAATCACTTTAGAAGAGAGTTAACAGAGCTAGCCGGAGGCTGCAGTCTTCAGAAGGGATTGCTTGCAAGGTTGGCCCTTGGCTCACATCTGGGAACTTGATACTTGAACTGTTTCCTCCATTTTCTAACTGATAAGGATGGTTCATTGAGCCTAGACTCTGAACAAACAATATAATTATCTGCTTTCCTCTTGGGAAACTGGAATTTTGATGGCTGCTAGGCAGACATTGCCTGTGTCTGTCAATAAAATCCTTGGATGCTATGTCTCTAAAGGACTTCCCTAGGTACAATCATAGCATACATGTTACTACATTGCTGCTGTAGAAGGGAGCACGCTCAGTGTATACCTTCACAGGAGGGAGAGAACAGGAGGAAGCCCATGCACAGGTTTCTTCAGAGTCCACTTGTCTTTTTCTCTTGCTGACAAATTCACTGTCATACAATGTAATTTAGCTACAAGTATAACTATGTATGCGTGGGTGGTCTTGGGGACCCTGAAATAATTTCTGTCTTAGGGAAGGCTTCTGTAGATGGCTGATTCCATCAGATATATGTGGTGGTTTCCTCTTATCCTCACCTGGGGTCTTGAGACTTCATTATGCTAGGGATCATTGTTCACTACTTATTTTTTTTAAGATTTTATTTATTTATTTATTTGACAGAGAGCAAGAGAGAGAACACGAACAGGAGGAATGGGAGAGGGAGAATCAGGCCTCTGGCAGAGCAGGGAGCCAGACGTGGGGCTCAATCCCAGGACCCTAACCTGAGCCAAAGGGAGACGCTTAAGGACTGAAGCACCCAGGCGCCCCTCATTGTTACTACTTAGTCCTATGATATATGGCTGTTTATTACATTCTGCTACTTTATTTATTTTTTTTTTAAAGATTTTATTTATTTATTTGACAGAGAGAAATCACAAGTAGATGGAGAGGCAGGCAGAGAGAGAGAGAGAGAGAGGGAAGCAGGCTCTCCGCTGAGCAGAGAGCCCGATGCAGGACTCGATCCCAGGACTCTGAGATCATGACCTGAGCCGAAGGCAGCGGCTTAACCCACTGAGCCACGCAGGCTCCCGACATTCTGCTACTTTAAAACAATTGACAATAAGTCCTCAGAATTCCTAGGGAAGTATTCTTGAGGTTCTTAAGAGTAAAGGAATTTCTGAGTACCCACCAGGATAATGAAGGTGGGGACTTAAGTAGGGAGACGAGTGTTGAAAAACCTCTTTCTCATTTATTTGTTTCTGGGTTGTTTTTTTCTCCCCCCTATTCTTTTTTTCCAGAGAGAAGGTAGAGGGCTGAGTGGGGCTTGGTCCAGATAGGCTCGAGCTGAGGACGGCTCAGTTTTCTGAGCTAGACCTGACATCTCAGTTCAGACATTGGTTACTCAGGCAGTCTTGATGTGCTTTTATGGCACTTGGGGCACATTAACAATATTCCTTTCCCTGTCTTTGTCTACCTACATGTCACAGTGGTGTTTCCTTACTCCACTCACCCATTCTGATCCCAGGCTGTGTAAATTTTACTTTTCCTTTAATTAATTTACTCTTTGATTTAGGAAACATTTGTTGAGCACCTACTGTTAATTAGTATGCACTAGATAGGGCAGATCAATAAGAAACAGCATTAATGAGATTGTTCAGGTGATCAGCATCAAGTCAGACTTGCTACAAGTAGCCCATCTAATCTTATGTCACAGGTCTGGTGATCAGCCCCCTGCCATGTTCAGATAGTCAAACACAAGACTCCTTGATGTCAAGTCTCTGATTCATCTCTGAGCTTTGACCTTTTCCTGTTATGCCGCCCCTAAGACTGGAACCTCAGCCCTAATACCCCCAGGATTGTGGGCCACCCTGAGGATATCATCTGTATTCCTCGAGATCCTATCCCACACAGCCCTCAGCCCTCTCCCTCTGGGAGAAAGGTGAGAGGAGAGAAATAGAGAAGAGAATCTTGTCTACAGTGGAATCTCCATGTATGGTCAGCTTCCATTCTCTGATTCTGCCTGCTAGTCTTGTTCTGCTCTTCTCATCTGTCTTCATTCTTCTCATCTCTCTTCAGAATGTTACTGAGCTGCCCCTGTCAAGCTGCCCCTGGATCTGCCTGATGATACTCCTCTGTGTCTAGGATATTGGTGACCTGTCTATACATAGTAATGGACCCTCAACCCTGGGACATAGAGAGTTCCTGGCAGAATTGAAAAGTAGGCAGCATTCCTTGCCCTCCCACTCATTTTCCTATCCGCAGGAGGCTTTGATCAGAATCTTTTTCCATGTCCTACAGTATGCTCTCTTTTCTTCAGTTACAATGCCAGAATCTCGAGGTGTCTTACTAACTCGATGTGGTGTTTAAATGGCACTGCAGCATTAGGGACAGGCCAGAACCTCCTTGGTGGACAGACATGCTCCAGAAGATGAGCTGGTTAACTCTGATCTCTAATTGGAGGAACATACGTTCTGATGCTCAGGGCAGTAGTCTTTGTGGAGTTCTTGGTTATCCACTCCTTTAGAGTGGTTTGCCATGGAGTTAAAAAATCATGGTATTGGCATTTTTTTCCAGCATCGCGAAGTTGAAAATTTCCATCCTCACTCCGTTTCCTTTGTGAAGCCATGTTAAAAACAACCATCTAAAGAGTAAGGGTAGAGAAAATTAGCGTCAGTAGAGGGAATTCATGATGCTAGAACCATTGTTGTTAAAGCAGCTCTAAAATACTTTTTTCTTTTTTAAAGATTTTATTTATTTATTTGACTGAGATCACAAGCAGGCAGAGAGACAGGGAGAGAGAGAACGGGAAGCAGGCTCCCTGCTGAGCAGAGAGCCCAATGCAGGGCTCCATCCCAGGACCCTGAGATCATGACCTCAGTTGAAGGCAGAGGCTTAATGCACTGAGCCACCCAGGCACCCCAGCTCTAAAATACTTTAAGAAGAAATCGGAATAAGAAGAAATCTTTACCTATAATCATGCCACAGTAACTGTATTAGGTTGCTAGGGCTGCTGTAACAAAGTACCACAACAACTTAAATAGCCGAAATTTATTTTCTCATAGTCCTAGATGCTAGAAATACAAGAAAAATGTGTCAGCGTTGCTGGTTTCTTTTGAAGCCTTTCTCTTTGGCTTGTAGATAGTTGTCTTCCTGTGTCTTCACATAGTCTTCCCTCTGTGCCTGTCTGTATCCTAATCTTCTGTTACAAAAACACTAGTCAGATTTCTAGAACTGGCCCATCCTTTTTACCTTGTGTTAACTTAAAAACCCTATGTCCAAATATAGTCACATTCTGAGGTACCTGGGGATGAGGAATTCAATATATGAATTTTGGGGGGACACAATTCAGCCCATAACACTTAATGCATTAGTATTTTAATTTCTTAGATCTCCTTTTTCGTCTTTAGCTATGTTCACTTTTTTCCTTTTATCAAAAACAGCCCATATTTATTATGTTAATGTCTGGATGTCTTATTTTATGTTGATAGATCCTAATTAAGCATTTCTCTGTTTAGGCCGTCTAGATTTTTCCTTGCAAAACAGCATGTTTGTACATCTAGAATTTTGTCTTCTTCTGCTAAATGGAGGGTGGGTCTTGACCTTTACTGCCCAGCTGTTTTCAGAGGACTCTACTTAGTTATGGTGGATAGCATCGGCAAGACATCTTGTGTGCATTTATATGTAGTTTCATGTTGTTGGATTTTATTTACTTTTTCGTGCTAACTCTGTAAACGTAAAAGGGGACCTTATTCTTTTGATTCTAAGATAATGATATTTGACCATGGTTGGCTATGTTCAATAACGAATTAAACAAACAGCCAAAAAACCTACAAGGTGGAATTGGCCATATGATATTGTGCTCTTATTTTCTGGTATGTGGAAGCTTGAATTCAGGTTTCTCTTCACACTTGGATACTGGCTTCTACCTGTGTTTGCTCTTCGTCTCTTTCTTTCAAGAGTTGGGTCTAGGGGCTCAGTGGGTTAAAGCCTCTACCTTCGGTTCAGGTCATGATCCCAGGATCCTGGGATCGAGCCCCGCATCCGGCTTTCTGCTCAGCAGGGAGCCTGCTTCCTCCTCTCTCTCTGCCTGCCTCTCTGCCTACTTGTGATCTCTGTCTGTCAAATAAATAAAATCTTTAAAAAAAAAAAAAGAGTTGGGTCTACTAGGTGTGCACACAATTCTGACCCTCAATTAATTTATGATAACTAGAAACAGTGATAGGTGGGAGACTGGCCAGCTGTCTGTCCATAAAGGAAGTGGTGGGGGACCATATGGCTTTTCAGAAAACTCCCCTGAGAAGATATTTAGCCATTTTGCACTTTGCTGGCATGGGAATGGGAGGTACAGATCATTTTCTTTGGGTTTTTCCAAACCTTTTCTCTGTGGCTCTTGACAGTTAGTGAAAAAGTAATAAAGGTAAAAAAGTGAAACATGCTCTAAGAAGGTGGAAGTATTGTGCCTACTTGCTGGGAGGTTACTTTCAGCTGAAATTTTTATTTTTTTTTTAAAGATTTTATTTATTTATTTGACAGAGATCACAAGTAGATGGAGAGGCAGGCAGAGAGAGAGAGAGAGGGAAGCAGGCTCCCTGCTGAGCAGAGAGCCCGATGCGGGACTCGATCCCAGGACCCTGAGATCATGACCTGAGTCGAAGGCAGCGGCTTAACCCACTGAGCCACCCAGGCGCCCTCAGCTGAAATTTTTAATAACAAAGGCCTAGAATTGATGGGCATGGACATTTGTAAATGCCAAGAGTGGTTGGCAAGGGAAGGCCATTTCAGATAGAACAGAAAACAAAACAGAGTAAAATGAGGAACAGCAGTAATAGGGTTTGGCAGAAATACAGTATATTTAAAGGGACGAGTGTAGATGAGAGTGAGAAGAAAGCAGGTGGCCTCATACGTAGTCCCAGACTCAGAGTTTGGGTTGTATTGATGAGACAGGGAAGAGCCCTTGAATATTTCAGGGCCATGAGTTATGTGCATTAAGAAGATTATTATGGCCACATTGTTTATCCCCATGCCTTTAGAGATTCTCAGAATTGATGTGTCACTAGCTGTTTGCTCCCCCAGAGGGCAGAAATGTTCTATTTTTGACTCTTTACTGCCGATTTTATGTTATGCTGTCTGTGTTTGCACTTTGCATCTAGAAGAGATGTGGTTACCTCCAGTCCCGTACACCAGCAGCCATTCCCATCCTTGATTTAAATTGCTGAAATGTGTCTGTGTACTTCATTTTCCTCATTATTTATACACTTGTTTTTCTATTGCTTCTCTTGTGTATCTTGGCATTTTGGAAAAAGGCTTGGCCTTTTGTGAACATTGCCAAGCTGGCCAGAACACTACTTTCATTTATGTGATAAGAACAGAGTTGAGACAAAAATCCTCAAATCTCACTTGCATTTACTCACTTAGTTCTGAGAGGCTCTATCTTTGCTGCTGAAGCTATTCTCTTTTCCTGAACGTTTCTATGTGTAAAGCAGGGCTGAAAAGCTGGATTCAGGGCAGCCAGGTCTATCTGTACCATTATAAAAGCAAACGAGTGTGACATTTGTTCATTTGTTCATTCATTCATTTATATAATAAGTCTTTTAGTGCTTGCTGTTTGCCAGGCGTTGGAGGGGCCCATTAGAGGGATGAATGAGTAGATGTAGTCTCGCTGTCATGGAGTTGTCATGGAGGTAGACAAGCATTAAACAAAAAACTGTAAGTAAATATGATTGAAAATGCTAACAAGTGCCAAGAAGCAAAAGTAAATGGTATCGGTGAATACACTCGTAATGTTTTACTACCATCACTGCCATCCCTCTTCAGAATTTTCATCTTGTAAAACTGAAACCCTAATTGCCATTGATTTTTGTATTATATTGATCTTGTATCCTGCAACCTTGCCCAACTTGTTTTTTTAGTTCTAATACTTTTTTAGGTTTTTCTATATGCAAGATTATGTCATCTGCAAATATAGTTTTACTTTTTCTTTTCCAAACCGAATGCCTTTTATTTAATTTTCTTTTCTCATCGTCCTGGCTAGAACCTCCAGAACAATACTGGATATAATGGTGAGAGTGGACATCTTTGTCTTGTTCCTGATTGGGGGCAGGGGGCAACTTTCAGCTTTTTACCAGAAAGTATAATGTTAGTTGTGAGTTTTTTATAGATGCCCTTTATCAAGTTGAGGAAGTTCCCTTCTATTTCTCTCTCTCTCTTTCTTTTTTTAAGATTTTATTTATTTTAGAGAGAGAGTATGCACATGCATGGCGGGGAGAGGTAGAGGAAGAAGCAGACTCATGGCTGAGCAGGGAGCCTGACCTGGGGCTCAATCCCAAGACCCTGGGATCATGACCTGAGCTGAGTGCAGATGCTTAACTAACTGAGCCACCCAGGAGTACTTTAGAGGGTGCCTTTTTTTAGAGGGTGGATAGGGGCAGAGGGAGAGAGAGAAGGAAAATCTTAAGCGGACTCCACACCCAGTGTGGAGCCTGTCACGGGGCTTGATCTCAGGACCCCAAGATTATGACCTAAGCCACAATCAAGAGTTGAGACGCTTAATCAGCTGAGCCACAGGTGCCCCCATTCCCTTCTATATCTAGTTTGTTGAATGTTTTTATCATGAAGCAGTGTGGAATTTTTTCAAATGCCTTTTCTGCATGTATTACAAAGCTAATTTTAAAATATTGTTAGGGCAAGTCTATAGTAGCTCTTGCTACAAGGATAGTTTAACTCCACTGCTAAGGTATGGCCCCTTTGAGGTCTCTACTGAATGCTTTAAGGCCTTTCTTTTTTTTTTTTTTTTTAAGATTTTTTATTTATTTATTTGACAGACAGAGATCACAAGTAGGCAGAGAGGCAGGCAGAGAGAGAGAGAGAGGAGGAAGCAGGCTCCCTGCTGAGCAGAGAGCCTGATGTGGGACTCGATCCCGGGACCCCAAGATCATGACCTGAGCTGAAGGCAGAGGCTTAACCCACTGAGCCACCCAGGCGCCCCAAGAGCTGGGAGTTTTTAAGAAAGGCCTTTAAGAGGCCTTTAAGAAAGGCCTTAAAGGGGGCGCCTGGGTGGCTCAGTGGGTTAAGCCGCTGCCTTCAGCTCAGGTCATGATCTCAGTGTCCTGGGATCGAGCCCTGTATCGAGCTCTCTGCTCAGCAGGGAGCCTGCTTCCTCCTCTATCTCTGCCTGCCTCTCTGCCTACTTGTGATCTCTCTCACTGTCAAGTAAATAAATAAAATCTCAAAAAAGAAGCAAAAAAACCCCTCCCAGCTCTTGCTGGGAGTCACGCAGACATGCCTCAGCTCTGCGTGAACTCTGGGAGCCTTTTAGCTCACTGTTCCCTGGTTGTTCTTTTCCAGCTTCATGGAATTTCACCATACATCTTAGGATTCATCAAAGACTTAGAGGAATTCTGTTTCGATTTCTGGGGATTTTTTTGTTGTCTCTTCAGAATTTCCAACTGCTTTTGACTTCCTGTACTCTTATTTCTGTCTCCTCCACTTCGACCATCATGATCTGCCTGGAATGCCTTTTCCTATTCTGTGGTCTGAGATGTGTCTTCGGGCAGTCATAGGATAGGGCTCATATCATTTCCTCCGTCTCTCATGTATCATAGACCTGTGCTACTTGTTTAGAATCTGAAATTAGTCGTTTTATGTATCTGTCCATTTTCCTAGTTGCTTTATGGCAGGAAGTTAAACCCAAGTCCTGTTACTTTCTCATGACTAGAGGAGGAAGTTTTTGGATCATAGGATTTTAATGCTAGAGCAGACATTGCAAAAAGCTATCTGATCATCTTCTTATATGTGAGGCTTGAGGGAGATGACTTGCCAATATTGGCATAGTTTTAAGACATTGGCAAGATTCTGCAGATTTCCATATGTACACACAGTTGGTGTTTTGTCCACATTTTACAGAAGGAAATACAAAGTCAGAGATGTTCAGGTAGGTTTTGTCAGTTATCTTGGGTCACCTAGGTAAGAAGTGGCAGAGTTGGAGTGAAAATCACAACCTCCCAACTCTATGCAGCTACCCTGATCATCGCCTTTTGAAACAGTGTCAGGAATTGGAGACATGCATTTGTCTGTGTTGTACCCTGCCAGGCACATGAGCAGGGCTCAAGACATGGAGACTCATGCATTGTGTATAAGGGCACATATAGTGCTAGGTGTTGGATGTTGTAGAAAGCTATGTTAACTGGTCACAAAGCCAAGCACGAGCATCTCTCGTGAAACTCCCATCCAGGACTGCTTGTAGGAGTAGATGCTGTTCCACTTGCATCTGCAGCTCCCTACCCACCTTGTCGCAGTCACCTTTGTTTATTGTGATAGCTCTGAGTCACTTAGAAAAGGTTAGCTTCTATTCGGTGTTCTCCATGGGGGCGGTACATTTGAGAAAGACAAAAATGGATTTAACAAAACACTGTCACTAATACTTAAAGCCTCTAGTTCTCAGGGAATTTTGTTTCTCCTGAAAAACTATTCCCAGAAGTTTCAGATAACAAAAGTTGTACTCTTAAGAAAAAAATCGTTTAATTAGCCAGCTTGTAATGCTATTATAGTAGCTTTATTTTGACCTATATACCTTACCAAACACTGTTGTGTTTGACTTTACATCTGCAGTTTTCTGCCCAGTCATCCAGACTTGTGAGGGCATCTTGTTTTCTCCTTGGTGTGGCATTTCCTTTCCTTGGCAGTCTAAATTCACCTTGTGGTCTCTCTCTCTCTCTCTTTTTTAAGTAGGCTCCACATTGGGGCTTGAACTCATGACCCTGAGATCAAGATGTGAGCTGAAAAGTTGGATGCTTAACTGACTGAGCCACCCAGGTGCCATGGTCTTTCTCTTTTAATACCCTTGGATTAAAATATTGCCAAAAGTTCTTAGCAAAGCCTAAGCAAGTTACCTTTGTTGCTTCTTCCCATTGACTTATTGATCTCCTCAAAGTGTTGCCCAGAGCCCCTCTGGGTCCTTTTTATAAGTGGGAGTAACCTTGGCCATCTCTGTCAGATTTTGAATTTAATGACCTTTTATAATGACAGGATCTACTCCTCTCTACCCCCTAAGAATAACAAACTTGTTAGTTTATTGTCAAATTCTGAAGGAAAATAAAGTAGTTTTTTTTTTCATTTTTTAAAATTATAGTTTACTGCTTTATTCTGCATTAGGACTGTGACCTCTCTGTGTCTCAATTTTTTTATCCTTAGAATGGAGATAACAAATAATATCCACTCAGTGCAGTGTTGTGAAGATTAGTTGGGATCATACAAACCAGCACCTTGCATGTGATAAATGCCCAATGACTGTTAGCTCTTAGTATCTGGAGACCAGCCCCCACTAGAACTGATTCTCCCTTATCTGACATGTGATGACTGCTAAAGGACTTAAGTTCAAGTCTTCACTTTTTCTTTTCTTTTCTTTTCCCCACAAGAGTCCCAATTTCCAAGGGCATTTTGCATCAGAGCCTGGACCCAGTGCCAGGCTTTCCTGGGTAAATCCAGGATTGGATTACCCTTAAGGTAAAGGGACCCTTTACCATTTGGTTTCTGACTTGCGTTCTTCACTAGTTGTGTCATTTTTATTGGTTGTATAACTCTGGCTATATTTTAAGGATTGTGAGGGTGTGACTGTATACTCTACCTGACTTCATTTGACTGTTCTTCCATCTCCATTCATTTGATGATGCAGCAAATATTTGTTCAGTGCCAATTGCATGCCAGCACTGTGCCCAATACTGATTATATGACAAATGTCACAACATAGTTAAACCTTATAATAGGAAGGCTAGGTTCTAGTGGCCCTCTTTCTTTTTCCTTTCCTTCTCATCCCACTAAATCCCTGTGACACCAGCCTCTTTAGTTCCACTAAATAGTTAAGTTTCTGGAACATGTAGGGTGCAGTGGATACAGGATGAAGGGGACACAGTCCTGTCTGCAGTGAGTGGAAGATAAGTATACAAGTAGAGGCACCTGGGTGGCTCAGTGGGTTAAAGCCTCTGCTTTTGGCTCAGGTCATGAGCCCGGGGTCCTGGGATCGAGCCCCACATTGGGATCTCTGCTCAGCAGGGAGCCTGTTCCTGCCCCACCCCCCACCCTGCCTGTCTCTCTGCCTGCTTGTGGATCTCCGTCTGTCAAATAAATAAATAAAATCTTAAAAAAAAAAACCAAAAAAAAACAAGTATACAAGTAATTCCAAAGCAATATTTTTAAAAAGAAAGTTATTGAGAGGTGTGATGGGAAAGATCATAGCATATTGCTGAGGTCTGGCGAAGCTTTGAGTAGCGAGAGATGGTTGACATGGATCTTGGAAGGATGGATTGAATTTTTATAGGGGAGATAAGGCAGATTGAATGAAATGTCACAGATGGGTGAAGACTGTGGAAGAAGCCATGCAGGGACAAGTGAGCACTGTATTTGGAGCCTGAGTGTTCACGGGAAGTTGGGAAAGACCTTCTTTGCCAGGTTGGGAGTGTGCATTGAGTGTTCACAGGAATGGGGAGCCATTGGAGGTGTGGGCCTGGAGTGATGGTATTTGAGTAGGGAGAGACAAAAGTCAGAGACAGGGTCTAGATAAGAGCCTGTTGTCTAAGACTATACTTAGCCTGTCTGGGCCTAGTTGCCTATCCTATTAAACGAGAATAAGATTATACACAATCTGCCTGAAAGGGGGCATTTGGCCAGGTGAGTGTGCAACTTCTTCCAGCTCTCCATCTCTGATTCTGTGTGTGTTTGGGAGTTGTTAAAGGGCCTCAGGTCTGAAGCCCAGGTGAGCATCTTTTCAGTCTAGTGGTCCAGCTTGCATGGATTCTGGATGTTTTTAGAGAAATTATACCAAAAAAGCTCAGTGTTTGCATTCCATTTTTCTTGTGATTTTTGTTGTTGTTGTTAGTGAAGTAATTTAATAAGTTTGATTTTTATTTACAGAGAGCTGTGAAATTTTTTCAAGACCATTTTGTGAAGTTAAACTTTATGTTTGGGTCTCTTGTTTCAGGTGCTACCTGCTTCACTTTTTGCTGTGCCTATTGTCTTGCGGCTCCAGGTGTCTTTGTCAGGGCCAGAATAGCTGCATCTCTTGTTCCTTCAAAAGAGAAAAACTTTTCTGCTTGGATTGAGACTCTTGGGGAAGTTGTAGTTAAATAGGAGTTGTTTTGGGATGCCTGACTGGCCCAGTTAGTAAAGCATGTGACTCTTGATCCTGGGGTTGTAAGTTTGAGCCTCACCTTGGGTATAGAGATTAGTTAAGAATCTTTAAAAAATAGGGGCGCCATTGCTTCTCAGCCTTTTGGCTAAGATCAAGTGAAAAAATAGGGGCCCCTGGGTGGCTCAGTCGTTAAGTCATGATCCCAGGACCCAGGAAGAGAGCCACATCGAGCCCCACGTTGGGTCCCTGCTCAGTGGAGAGGCTGCTTCTCCCTCTGCCCCTCCCCCTGCCTGTGTGCATGCTCACTGTCTCTCTCAAATAAATAAGTAAAATCTTTAAAAAAGAATAAAAATTAAAAATTAAATAGGAGTTGATTCATTGATAGTAAGTTGTTGGAATTAAAGAAATTATAAGACCGTTGTGTGTAGAAAACATCTGTTTAGCTTATTTGACCCAGGTTTTCTTTCAGTTTTACATTACTTCTTCTTGGATTATTCAGATTCCATTCATTAAAATTCTGTACTCTTTTCTCTTATTTTCTGAGATCTAAGAGTATAAATATTATCGTCCTTTTAAAAGTAAGATATGCAGGGGCGCCTGGGTGGCTCAGTGGGTTAAAGCCTCTGCCTTCGGCTCAGGTCATGATTCCAGGGTCCTGGGATCGAGCCCCGCATCAGGTTCTCTGCTCAGCAGGGAGCCTGCTTCCCTTCCTCTCTCTCTCTCTCTGCCTGCCTCTCTGCCTGTTTGTGATCTCTGTCAAATAAATAAAAAAATAAATTAAAAAAAAAAGATATGCATTGGGGTGCCTGGGTGGCTCGGTGGGTTGAATGTCTGACTATTGGTTTCAGCTCAGGTTATGATCTTGGGGTTGTGGGATTAGGCTCCGAGCTGAATGCGAAGTCTGGTTGAGCTTCTCTCTCTTCCTCTTCTTTTGCCCCTCCCTGTCTCTCTCTCTCTCTTGCTCTCGCTCTCCAGAAGAAAAAGAAAAGAAAAATATGCATTAATGGCAAAGCTGTTTCCACTATTTAAAAATTTTTTTTTTCTAATTCTGAAGTTAACAATGTTCCTTATGGAAAATACAGAAAAAAAATAAAGAAGTAAATAAGTATTGCTTATAATTTGATTAATAGTTTTTGTATCTTGCTGGATAGGCAGTGCAGGTTTTGAGATTTGTTTAATATTCTATTTGTATTAATTTCTTATCGCAGCTCTAACAAATTACTACAAACTTAGTGGCTTAGAACAACGCAAATTTATTGCTTTGCATTTCTGTAGATTAGAAGCCCAACACTGGTCTCACTGGACTAAAATCAAGGTGATGGCAGGGCTATGTACCTTTCTTGAGACTCTAAAGGGCAACTCATTTCCATGTCTTTTATAGCTTCTAGAGAACCCTCCATTCCTGGATCATGGCAATCCTGGATCCCAGCAAGGGGACTCAAGCTGTCACATCCCATCATTCTCACCTCCTCTTTTGCCTCTCTCTTACCCTGGTCTCACTGAAGTCATCCAATATAATCTCTTCAATTCAAGGTCTTTTTATTTTTTTTTTTAATTTTAATTTTTAAAAACGATTTTATTTATTTATTTGAGAGAGAGGCATGAGCAGGGAAGAATGGCAGAGGGAGGGGGAGAAGCAGTCTCCATACTTAGGCAGGGAGCCTGATGCGTGGCTCAGTTCCACGAACTGTGAGATCATGACCTGAGCCAAAAGCAGAGGCTTTTTTTTTTTTTTAATGTTTTATTTATTCATTTGACAGACAGAGATCACAAGTAGGCAGAGAGGCAGGCAGAGAGAGAGGGGGAAGCAGGCTCCCCGCTGAGCAGAGAGCCCGATGCGGGGCTTGATCCCAGGACCCTGGGACCACGACCCCAGCCAAAGGCAGAGGCCCAACCCACTGAGCCACCCAGGTGCCCTGAAAGGCAGAGGCTTAACCGATTGGGCCACCCAGACCCCTCAAGGTCATTTTAACCTGTTTTTCTCTGCAACCAATTTACATCCATTTGCAGTTCGAGGTAACATATTCACAGATTCCAGGGATTAGGACACAGACATATTTGGGCAGGCCATTGTTCTGCCTGCTACACTGATAGGGTTCATGTGTTCCTAAATTATTATATTGTTCTCTAAATTGTTTATTGGTTCTTTTTGGTATCTTTCCTTCACATTTTAAAACCATGTGCCCAGCTTTTAGAGTAATCCTGAATTGTCAAAAATTATTTCTATTTAAATATTTTTAATTAAATGGGGTTGCAGAGAAAGGTCTGAAGTCAGAGTAGCCCAGAACCCCTCTGGGGTTGGGGGACAGGGACAGGCAGTACAGAGGAGACAAGGATGGTAAAAACTGTGTTTCTTTCAGATGTCTCTACCAGGTAGGGGACAGCTATGTGAGCAGCAGGGTTTAATCATGTTCCTGATGCTGAATTCTTACCCTGAGATATTGCTAGAGCTCATGTCTTTTAGTTTCCAGAGTATAATGCCTAAAAAACAAAGGAATAAACAAATAGGAAATCAAATCCAACCCAGAACATCTGTTCTGTGGGGAGAAATCCAATTCTTACGCTTGATGTAAGTGAGGAGAACTTGGGGTTTGCCTCTGCCCTGTAGGGCAAGTGCCAGGATGGGCTGGCAGCAGCCCTGAAACGGGAGGGTCTGGATTGAGAAGAGAGCTTACATCCAGGTAAAAACTAAGAATAGACAGCAAGCCTGCATCCTGGGGGAGAATGAGTGTCTTTTATAGTGCCTGTCCACAGTGTAGAAGATGGAGATACGAAGATAATAGATGATTTCGGCCCCTGGGAAGCTTGCAGATTAGTGGAGAGACAGACAAATGCACCAATAACTGTCACATGAACAATGGGGTAGATGTTGCCGATGACGTTACTGAAGCCCTTCAAATACATGAAGACAGTGGTTTTGTCTATTTGTAGCCTGCTTGTCTCTGGGCTAGATGTTCCTTTTCAATGGCTTCTGGTATGGAATATTTCTTAGACCCCACATCACCCTGCGTGGGCATTTTTGGATATTTTTAGAGTGGCAGAGGGACAACTCAGTCTTTCCCTCACTTCCACATGTCCATCATCAAGTCCTGTAGTCTTCCTGTGAAACATCCTGAGCTGGACTGCTTCTGTCTGCTTTGGTCATTACCCTCTTTGCTACTGAAGCATCTCCTGACTTCTCTGTGGTTCCATTTTTGTCCTTTCAAACCAGAAGGATTCTTCTAAACCTCAATTCTAAACTCAGCTTTTTAAGGTCTCCAATGTGCATCCCCTTGGCACCAGTTTGCGTTGCTATTAGAGTTCAATCCAGGTTCCCAGCCTCTGCCTGCACTTGGACTTCTGGGAATCCTCACTTTATCTTTCCATTGTGCTGCCTCTCCAGTGGCCTCTGCCAGAATGCTTTTTCCTGAGTTGTCCCTGCTGGTTCCTTCTTAATCAGATCTCAATTTAATGGGCGCCTTCTTAGAGAGGTCTTTCCTGATCACCCCATTACAAATAGTCCTTTAGGCACTATTGCTGGGGAAATATAATTACAAACAAAATCTCCCAAGAGCTCTCCACAAAGATAGTAGAGAAAGAAAACACTTTTATTACCGAATAAGCATTGAACCAGGACATGACATGCATCACAGGCAATCCTCTAAGAGATTACAAAGACAAAACAATCTCACCTTATTAACTAGCCAAGCAGATGTAACTTGTTACATCATACTTTCAAGGTAAATGACAACTAATCCCTTAGATAAGAAGTCTTTGTGTATATCTTTCTATATTAATAATGAGGTTGTGCCAATTTCGATGAGCTTCTGAGTCTCCGTTCTATCTTGTAGCACATTGGCTTCACCAGCCAGGTATGTGGCATTGTGTATTTCTGTGTGTTTGAGCAGAATGTTGATAAAGTATTGCCCAGGACAAAGTACATAGATTTTCACAGGGCCCCAGACTCCTCCCTTTGGTTCCAGGGTTCTTTGGATCTCATTGACTCATTCTGCTATAAATCCACCTCCTTTCTATTTCTTATTTACAGGGCTGTTTCTTTTCTTTTCTTTTTTTTTTTTTTAAAGATTTTATTTATTTATTTGACAGACAAATCACAAGGAAGCAGAGAGGCAGGCAGAGAGAGGGGGCGAGGGAAGCAGGCTCCCTACTGAGCAGAGAGCCCGACGTGGGGCTCGATCTCAGGACCCTGAGATCATGACCTGAGCTGAAGGCAGAGGCATTAACCCACTGAGCCACCCAGGCGCCCCTACAGGGCTGTTTCTTGATAGACTTTACTCTTTCTGTCAGGTTGCGTGATTCACTGATGGAAGTGTCTGGAGTCTCTGAAATGATAACTTTATTGTGGTTAGTTTGCAACTCTCTTTGTATTGTATTTTTTCACTCTGACTGTGAAGTGGAGGAATACTGAAGAAAAGTGGGAATTTAGTATTTCTGTTCCTCTCTTGCTTGTTACTTTATGCTCTTTTAACAATCATGAAAGTATGGATTTTCCCCCATGTATTTATTTTTTAACTTACTCCATATTTTTTCTGGTTAAGTAACATTTTCTCCTAGAACATATTTTGGCAAATAGAAAAAAGCACAGAGAAATGTAAAACCTTGGGGCGCCTGGGTGGCTCAGTTTCTTGAGTGTCTGACTCTTGATCTTGACTCAGGTCTTGATCTCAGGGTTTGAGTTCAAGCCCCACATTGGGCTTAAACTTGGAAGCCATTAAAAAAAAAAAAAAAAAAAAAAAGAAATGTAAAATCACTGGTAATTCTACCCCTCCGTAACTGTCAACATTTCAATATATTTTTCTGTATATGATAATCCACATCATTCCTCACGTGATTTACAGAACATTTAGAACATTGTTCATGCTGTTGCTTAGTCTTAGGAAAATACCATTTTTCAAGTCTGTATTAGGTTAGATTTTATGAAAGCACTGTTTTTGTAGGTCCAAACTTTGGTTGACTATCACAGTTTCATATGGTTTAACCTAATGTTTCACCAAATGGTGGAATCATTTATTTTCTTAATTTGTCATTTAAATTGTTTCAGATTTTCAATTAATATACACAACACTATAATGAAAGTCTTTTACATCATCTTTGCCTTAAGATTTCTAATTCTTTTTTTTCTTTTTTTAAGATTTTATTTATTTATTTGATAGAGAAAGAAGGAGAGAGCACAAGCAGGGCGAGTGGCAGGCAGAGAGAGAGGGAGAGGCAGGCTCTCCACTGAGCAGAGAGCCCAATGTAGGACTCAGTCGCAGGACCCTGAGATCATGACCCAAGCCGAAGGCAGTCGCTGAACCAACTGAGACACCAGGCACCCCTAATTCTTTCTTTACAGTCATTCCTAAGAGGAAAATGACTGAGACAAAGAATATTACCTCTCTTCAGGTTAGAAGGTGTTTCTTTTTCTGGCTTGTGTATTTGTCCTTTTAAAATCTGCTTTCTTTTTTAAAATTGCAATGGTAGTTGATATTTTCAGAGCAAATCTCAAGCATTATACTTGATGACCTTTGCCAATAAAAGAACACATCAGTATGCCTGGGTGGCTCAGTCAGTTAAGCATCTGCCTTTCGTTCAGGTCATAATCCTGGGGTCTTGGGATCAAGTCCTGTGTCAGGCTCCCTAATCAGTGGGGAGTTTGCTTCTCCTTCTCCCTCTGCCCCTCCCCGCTGCTCGTGCTTGCTAGCTCTCTCTCTCTCAAACAAACAAATAAAATCTTAAAAAAGAAGTCCCACCAGACCATATAAATGTTAACGAGCAACTTCTCCTTGGGTCCATTAACAGAACAGCAAGGTTGGGGCCTCATGGTGTGTCTGAATGCTCTGCTAAGAGGTTCTTGTGGCAGGGATTTTCAAGATTGGCATCACCTCTTTTCCTATTCATATATCATCTAGATTTTTAGTTTCTTTTTTTTTTTTTTAAGATTTATTTATTTATTTATTTGAGAGAGAGGCAGTGAGAGAGAGCATGAGCGAGGAGAAGGTCAGAGGGAGAAGCAGACTCCCCGTGGAGCTAGGAGCCCGATGCGGGACTTGATCCCGGGACTCCGAGATCATGACCTGAGCCAAAAGCAGTTGTCCAACCAACTGAGCCACCCAGGCGTCCCAAGATTTTTAGTTTCTTTATGTCAAACGTTTACCATTGTTTTGTTTTGAAAAAATTTGAATTTTTCCATATATTCAGTAAATTGCTGACTTATTGCTCATTTGCTTCTGCTGGCCACTATTATGGCATATCCAGTAACAACAGGTACTGTTTGTTGAGCACCTGGTATGTACTGTGTGTAGTTCTGAGTGCTTTACACACATTTGATCTTCTAAAGAACCCTATGGGAGGATTGTAATTGTAGGTGGGTTTGGGTAAACTGCTTTTGGGTGCCATTGGGCATTAGAGACCCATGACTGTTATGACTGAATTACAGACATTAGCTAGTGTGTTTTACCACCTCTGTGTATGCATCATTTTAACTCTTGGTCCTTGGCACATGTATGTTTTGTGTATGATCAATTCAGAATGTAGAGATGATCTTTCTGTGATTTTTGAATGGAAAAAAATGTTTTACTGGTTATATAGACTCACTGGGATTTTATACTACTGGTTTATGCCCTATACAGTCATATATATGTATGTTTATATATATATGTGTGTGTGTGTTTATATTTTTTAACTTATGGGGGTTTTTTGTTGTTGTTGTTTGTTTTTGGTCTCATTGTCTAGGTCCAAAAGCTGCTCTGTATGTGCCCAGTAGACTTCCATGGGATCTTCCAGTTGGATGAAAGACGGAGAGATGCAGTGATTGCGTTGGGCATTTTTCTCATTGAATCTGATCTTCAGGTAAGTCTTTACTAAAAGTGTTTCTGCAGTGTAAAAGGGAGAGTGCAATTAGAATTTAAATTTGTACCTGCTTATATTTACCTAAACCAGTACTAAAAGAATGCATATGAACCCAATAAAAGCAGCTAGTGATGGTGAGGCAGAGTGGGTGGAACAGGTAGGAGTAATTTAATTAATTTAATTAATGTACAGCCTCTTAAGAAATTTTGGTTTTTGAACTGTGTGAATAATTAGGTTGTTAAAGTGGTTATTAGTTGTTGTTACTGTGTTTTGTTTGGCTAGAAAGTTAATTAAAATGCTTTGTGAAGTAATTGTGTGCCCTCCAGAGTAGACTTGATTTTCAATCTAAGGTCAGATGTTTATTCAGATTGAGTAAACATTTTTTTTTCCTTCCAAAAGGACATTATTCTTTTAGATAATTCTGACATAATACAATCTTTTTTCAGATCTGTTACAGATTTCAGGTACAGTCAGTGGAGCATAGGACTTTTGATCTTGGGGTTGTAAATTCAAGCCCCATATTGGGTGTAGAGATTACTTTAAAATAAAAAAACTTTAAAAAAAAAAAACATTTTATTTGTCTTATTTGAGAGAGAGTGAGCCAGTGAGAAAGCCTGAGTTGGGGGGAGAAGAGGGACTAGGGAAGCAGACCCCCGCTGAGCAGGGAGATCCTAGAGGACTCAATGACCCGGGTCCTGGCCTGAGCTGAAGGCAGGCTTTTTTTTTTTTTTTTGGTTATTTATTTATTTATTTGACAGAGAGAAATTACAAGTACACTGAGAGGCAGGCAGAGAGAGAGAGAGAAGGAAGCAGGCTCCCTGCCGAGCAGAGAGCCTGACGCGGGACTCTATCCCAGGACCCCGAGATCATGACCCGAGCCGAAGGCAGCGGCGTAACCCACTGAGCCACCCAGGCGCCCCAAGGATTAATATTTTTGACAGAGTATTCATACATTTGAAATAAAAATAAGCATTTCAATTTTAGAGCCATAGTTTGAGAATTAAATAGGTTGTTTGATCAAGGCCATATCAAAAACCAAAATTAGATGCATATAAACGGCATTTTAATTATTCTTTTCTATTTTTTTTTAAAGATTTTATTTATTTATTTGACAGAAAGATCACAAGTAGGCAGAGAGGCAGGCAGAGAAAGAGGGGGAAGCAGGCTCCCTGCTGAGCAGAGAGCCCGATGCGAGGCTTGATCCCAGGACCCTGAGATCATGACCTGAGCCGAAGGCAGCGGCCCAACTCACTGAGCCACCCAGGCTCAGTGGGGAGCCTGCTTCTTCCTCTCTCTCTCTCTGCCTGCCTCTCTGCCTACTTGTGATCTCTCTCTGTCAAATAAATAAATAAAATCTTAAAAAAATAATAAAAATAAAGGAAAAGTTGTTTTGTTTTGTTTTTAAAGATTTTATTTATTTATTTGACAGAGAAATCACAAGTAGGCAGAGAGGCAGGCAGAGAGAGGAGTAAGCAGGCTCCCCACTAAGCAGAGAGCCTGACTTGGGGCTTAATCCCAGGACCCTGAGATCATGACCTGAGTCATAGGCAGAGGCTTAACCCACTGAGCCACCCAGCCGCCCCGAAGTTGTTTTGTTTTTGCTAAAGAAAGTTCTCTATTTGCTGTGGTTATGTATTGTGGTGTAAAAAACTACTCCTTAATATGACAGGTTGGTTTTTGGTTTTGCTTTTTTCTCATGAATCTCCAATTTAGATGGCGTACAGAAGAGTCACTGTCTCTGCTCCATTCAGTGTCACCTAGAGTGGCTTGAAGGCTAGGGGTTGGAATCACCTGAAGGCTCATTGATGCACATGTGTGTGGGTTGATCCTGGCTATTGGCTGGGACCTAAGCTGGGGCACTCAGCCAGAGCACCCCTATATACATGGCCTCTCCATGTGGCCTGGGCTCTGTCACTCCATCACAGTGTAATGTCTGGGTCCTGAGGGCATGTGTCCTGAGAGAAAGCCAGATGGATGCTGTACTGTCTTCTTTAGCCTGGGAAGTTAGTCTCTTGAACTACAGTTGACCCTTGAACAACATAGGATTTAGGGGCACTGACTCCCCTGTGCAGCTGAAAATCCACGTATAATTTTTAACTCCCCCAGAACATAACTACTAATAGCCTACTGCTGACCAGAAGCCTTACCAAAAACAATAAAGCTAGAGAAAATGGGTTTTTAAAAATATTTTATTTATTTGACAGAGAGAGATCACAGGTAGGCAGAGAGACAGGGGAGGCAGACTCTTCCTGCTGAGCAGAGAGAGCCTGATGCAGGGCTCAATCCCAGGACCCTGAGATCATGACCTGAGCCAAAGGCAGAGGCTTAACCTTCTGAGCCACCCAGGCGCCCTGAGGAAATGTTATTTAGAAGACTGTAAGCAAGAGAAAATACATTTACAGTACTATTAAAAACCCATATGTAGGGGCGCCTGGGTGGCTTAGTGGGTTGAGGCCTCTGCCTTCGGCTCAGGTCATGGTTCCAGGGTCCTGGGATCGAGCCCCACATCGGGCTCTCTGCTCGGCAGGGAACCTGCTTCCTTCTCTCTCCCCCTCTCTCTCTATCTCTCTCTCTCTGCCTACCTGTGATCTCTATCTGTCAAACAAATAAATAAAAAAATCTTTTAAAAAAAATAACCCATATGTAAGTAGACCTGTGCACTTCAAACACATGTTGTTCAAGAGTCAACTGTACTTTTTTTTTTTTTTAAGATTTTATTTATTTATTTGACACAGAGAGATCACACATAGGCAGAGAGGCAGGCAGAAATAAAGGGGGAAGCAGGCTCCTGATGAGCAGAGAGCCTGATGCAGGGCTCAATCCCAGAACCCTGAGATCATGACCTGAGCCGAAGGCAGAGGCTTAACATGCTGAGCCACCCAGGAGCCCTCAATTGTACTTTTAAACAACACAGCAAGTCACTAAGGCAGCCCATTTTCCAAGGGAGTTGAATTTGACCTCATTTCTGTGGAAGGAGTGTCACAGAATTTGGAACTATGTTTTCAGTATTACCACATGTTTTGCTTTGTTTTCAGTACTTCAGAACATCAAATAGTATTCCCCTTCTCAGGAGCACACTTACCTAACCCTTAACTGGAATGGTTATAACTAGGAAAACAACCAGAAGAGTCAGTCATGGAAGGTTCTGAAGTGACATGTTAGTTTCCAAACTAGCAGGAAGTAGTTTTTTTATTGGCAAATTATGGCCATAAAGTCTAATGCTTAGTTTGGGAGAAGCAAAAGGAAATATTAAATAGAAAATTAAAAAAAGAAAAGAGGACAAGGACCATGAATAACAGAAGCATCACTAAGTTTAGAAGCTTGTGGCTGTGACCCTCCCTCAGTCTAGAGGATCTGAGCCTGGGACTCACTGTAGGGTTTGGGGGCTCTCTCTGAACACTCTCGCTGAGGGCGTATTTGAGAGTGTGTGCGTACATAAACCTTTTCCTGCAGAGGCCATCATGGGGTCCCAGCCCCCAGTAAGGGCCAGAGCAAGGCTGGACATTCAGTGGCAGAAGGGCAGGTTTTAGCCCTTCCTTAGGCACCTCTGGTGCAGGCTGGTGGGATAACCTCCAGACCTCCAGATGCCACCTGCTGCTGCTGCCACGTGGAAACAGGAAGGGTGCCCTGCCATGCGAACATCCATCTTTGAGATGGTGAGGATGCAAATGCTTTGCTTTGGGCTTAGTACAAAAAAACTACCAGCTGCACATTGTATTAAATGTATTTTTTTTCTTTTTTAAGCACAAAGATTCTGTGGTTCCTTACCTTCTTCGACTGCTTAAAGGACTTCCAAAAGTGTATTGGGTAGAAGAAAGCACAGCTCGGAAAGGCAGAGGTAATGTGTAAATTTTCCCCTCAATTCAGGGAATGGCATGTATGCTCACAGTCTGTATGAATCAGCTGTTTAATGATATTAATGCATCAGGTACAATGTTTCTAGCTAGTTCCGCTCTTGGCTGTGAGACAACTGCCTGTCTGTAGCAGCATGGGCTGTGCTTACTCCTTGTTGTCCAGAGCCCATGGTCGAGGGGAGGTGGGGGCAAGGCTGAGAAAAACGGCTTTGCATTGCATTCTAGGAGTGAACAGGAGCTTGGAGACCTTCAGGAACCTTTTCTCATGTCTCATGTCTCCTTGCTAGAATTGGTTCCCCTGCCCATCCCTGTTTATTACCCTTAGACGAATAGGTTCACTCTTGGAGTGAATCCATTTCTCCAAATTGCATTGCTGCTACTCTAAAAGGAAGGATGTGATGGATGTCCAGGACTTAAACACCATGTTCACTGTAAATAGTTTATCATTTTGTTGCTGTTGCTGAGTTTTATTTAAATTTATTACCTTTAAAAAATGGTATATAAGTCCACTATGTGCCAGGCATTGTGCTAAGCACTTGCAACACTGATGTTTTTAGGTATTGATTTCCCAAGACTCCCATATCAGTTTGGAACACCTCCAACATTCTAGAGATCATGACCTGTCTGTGGCTGAGGCCCACCTTCAGGCATAGCAGGGGGTTGGAGCCTATAAAGACGGCCTTGTCCTTTTCATTGGTGCCATGGCCCCAATTTGTTGGATGGGCTCAGCCGCTATAGATAGGTTTTACTGTTCTCATGAACATCCTGCTTGTGCCTAATTCTCTTGTCCTTTGGATTTCATCATTTCTGGTAACCTCCTGTGCCTAAAACTGACAGACCCCAGATTATGCATGTATCCTGGCATTTAAGGGGCTACAATTTTTTTCTTTTTAATTAATTTATCTTTAAAGATTTTATTTGCTTGACAGAGAGAGACAGAGAGGGAACATAAGCAGGAGGAGTGGGAGAGGGAGAAGCAGGCTTCCCACTAAGCAGGGAGCCCGATGCGGAGCTCAATCCCAGGACCCTGGGATCATGCCCTGAGCCAAAGGCAGACGCTTAACGACTGAGCCACCCAGGCACCCTTATAGTTTTTTTTATTGAAAGGTAGTTGGCAATACAATATCATATCATATTATATTAGTTCCCGACATGTAACATAGTGATTCGATGTTTATATACATTACAAAGTGATCACAATGATAAGCCAGCTTTCGTCTGTCAGTCTGTCACCACACCAAGTCATTACCTGTTACTGACAATATTCCCCATGTTTTACATTGTATCCTTCTTTGCTTTAGAACTGGAAGTTTGTACCTTTTAGTCCCCTTTAGTTTGTACCTTTAGTCCCCTTTCTCTATTTTGCCCATCCTCCCACCCTAAAGGACGACAGATTAAATAGAAAGCATTGCTAGAAAGTCAGACATCTCTGTCCACCACTGTTGTCTAATTTGGGGAGAAGCAGAATACCAGCAGAAGCTGTTTCTGTTTTCTTTTCTTTCAAAGAAAATATCACTTCTATGTGCATGGACTTTCACTAGAATGAAAGTTTTAGCACTGTTGGAAACATTGTTAGAGATACATAAATCTCCAATCATTAGGCAGCATCTCACTCTTTTTTAGTTTTTTATTAAGGCAGTATAAATTATGCTTTTAAACTCTAGAGGAGTAGTTCTCAAAGTGCCATCCGGGACTAGCAGCACCAGCAACACCTGGGAACTTGTCAGAAATGCAGATTCTTAGTCCCCACATCACAGCTACTGAATTAGAACCCAGGGGCTAGGGAAGCTGGCAGTCTGCCTTTTAATAAGCCTGCAGATGATTCTGATCACACTCAAGTTTAAGAAGAACCTAGAGCTGCATCTTAAAATTATAGGTACAGAAGTGAATGTGTAACAATCTTCTGCCATGTACTATGAATAGATCTTGGTTAAATATTCAATATTCAAAATTGATTTAGTATTTAATAGCGATTAGACCTATACAGGAGTGATTTTTTTTTTTAAAGATTTTATTTATCTATCTGATAGACAGAGATCACAAGTAGGCAGAGAGGCAGGCAGAGAGAGAGGAGGAAGCAGGCTCCCCGCAGAGCAGAGAGCCCGATGTGGGGCTCGATCCCAGGACCCCGAGACCACGACCCAAGCCGAAGGCAGAGGCTTCAACCCACTGAGACACCCAGTACAGGAGTGATTTTGATATTTTTAAGGTGCATGCCATCAAAGCACTGGTTAGCTTTTAGTCTTTTAGGTACAGTGATCCCTTCCCGACCCTGAGGCCAGGCTCTGGAGAACCTCTCTATGAAGAGGTCGGTAGCGGAAGGGCTTAAAAACCTATTAGGAATAGAGCAAATCTTTGGAAGCTCTTAAGATTTTCTCCACTTGTCAAAATAAAGCAGAAAAGAAATATAAACATATAATTCAGTTTAAAGTGGTAGTAATTGGGTAGCCTCCATATACCATCTCTTATACTCTACCAAGATTGGTTTCTCATCCTTGGTAGAAATCTAGGTCAGGAATAAAAAATGGAGACTGTATAATCTCAAGCTATAAATTGGCCCAGAAACATTTAAGTTTATTGAACCAAAGCATTCTATTAAAAGAAATGTTAAAGGTATTTCTCAGCAACCATGTTGGGCCCATAGCTATTCTTTTGAGGTTCACCTCAGTGAGGGCAGCCATCCCTGTAAACTGGTCCCTTAGCAGGCCCCGTGAGAGAGGGAATTTACAGATCACATGGCCAGTAGGGGTGGCCCGGTATCTCAGCGGTAATGATCTGACTCGCGTCTGTGTGCCTTCCAGCCACCCTCCCGGTTGCAGAGAGCTTCAGCTTCTGCTTGGTCACTTTGCTGTCTGATGTGGCTTATAGGGACCCCTCCCTTAGGGATGAGGTAAGTGCATGGTGAATTGGAGTGCATTTCTTTCTTTTTTTTTTTAAGATTTTATTTTTTTTTTATTTGAGAGAGAGAGAGAGAAAATGAGCACAAGCAGGGGGAGGGGCAGAGGGAGAGGAAGAAGCGGAGTCCCTGCTGAGCAAGGGAGCTCAATCCCAGGACCCCAAGATCATGACCTGAGCTGAAGGCAGACATTTAACTGACTGAGCCATCCAGGCGTCCCTGGAGTGCATTTGTACACAATCAAGAGTCCCAAAGTAACGAAAAGAGTAAAAAAACTTTTGAAGTGATCAGGTTGTTTCAGTTGATTTATTTTGTACTAACACACCTAAAAAACATTGAATACTTGCCTACAGTACTTTGCAGGTTACCCAGTGACCTCATTGACTGTTTCTCATTAAGCTTTCCCCGTGGTCCTGTGGGGTTGGCAGGTCGGCAGCCAAAAGCAGATGCCCCTCACTTTCCTGACTCTGTTGGGGATTCATTCATGGAAGGGAATTATCTAGATAGTTGAAATTATATTCAGATTTTAAGTGCTCAGATTTTTTTTCATTTTAGTTTATTTTGTTGAAATGTTACTTAAATGCCTTTCAGACTCTTCTTCTTAAAGAATACAATCAGAATCTAAACTTTTTCTTAATCAGATTTTTTTTTTTTGAAAATCAGTTCGTATATGCTGTTATCCTCAGTTCCTGCCAAGGAGTGCCAGGTGCTTATCTATATATTAAATGTTCCCAGTTAGCTATGCTTTTTGAGTTCTTGTATCTGTTTTTTAATTTTTAAAGTCTCTTTACTTAATAGAACTGTAAATTTTGTTGAGAGTATTTCTGCCATTAATGTTCTTTTCCATCTTTCTTTCCTAGTTTAGGTTCTTTATTTATAGGTTGACCAAAGAGATAACTAAATATATTAGAATTGTAGATCATTATTTCAGAAGTTAACAGGCTGTAAGTTAAGGGCTTTTTTATAAATAACATTTATCAAAACATCAATACTAAAGATGATGGCATAACTTTAATATATGAAATGGAGAAAGTCTTGCTTTTCAAATCTTCATATATTATTCAGCATCGTTTAACATCAGCAACATGTCAGAAATTTACCTTGATTGGGAACACATTATAGGAGAACAATTTTATTCTCTTCTTTGCCTGGGGTTTCCTCCAAGACTGGTAGTAGAGGAAAATAAGGTAGATGGAATCTAGTTGATCTTCAACAAGGCATTAGAGAAACACCCTCCTGAAATCCTAGATCTAGAATACGGGCTAAAGGTCAAAACAATTTGGAAGGTTTGTGGAACTGTCTGGACTACCCCAGAGGGTGCTGACCCAGCAGAAGCCTCCCCTAGCCTCCCCTTCACCTCTTACTATTGAAGCAAAACAAGCCAGGGCCATAAATGAAGATTCAGAAAGCAAGTTGGTTTCATTTGTAGATGACACAATGCTGGGAATCAGAGACCAGAACAATGAATGAAAGCTAATCCCCTGAGCTTTCGTGGTGTCAGTGACAGGCAAAAAATGCCAACAACATCAATAGTGGTGTAGAAAAGATTCAAGTATTTTAGGTATCTGTAAGCTCATTGAGCCAGCAGAGTGAAGCAGCTGGCTAAAAGCTGACGTCATGTGGATGGAAGTCTAGAATATGTTTAGAGTGTGGTGATTACTCAGGATGAGTCCCAACATCCTGGAATATGAATGTATTTCCCTGAACACCACAATTTGAGACTGTTTTTGACACATGGGACTACCGTGAAATCAGAAGCAGACACTCAGCATCGTAAAGTACGTGTAGTCCTAAGGAATGGATTGAAAGAATTGGGGGTATTTGCCACAAAAAGAGATTTGGGGGCCTATCACCTGTTTCTGGAATATGGAAAAAGGAGTGGCTCCAAGGGCCAGAGGTCACAAGCCCCACAGGACAATATTGGCCCACAGTTAGGGGGCACTCTGGACCAACCCAGGAGGGCCGGTTTCTGTCCCTGGAAGTTCAGCTGATTGGCCACTCACCAGAGCTGTCATTCAGGGATATATGTATCAGATATGGGTATGAAGATAGTGTGTAAAGCTCCTTCTAATTCTGAATGAATTTTGTGAGACTTACCTGATTTTGTTTATAAATTTGTCTTTTCTGTTTCTGTGGCTATTACAGATTTTAGAGGCACTTTTGCAGGTTTTGCATGTCCTTTTGGGAATGTGCCAGGCGTTGGAGATTCAAGAAAAAGGTATGAATGTAAATCTGAGGCTTTTTTTTTCTTAATGACTTCGTGATTACTTTTTTTCCTTTGCTTTTCCCAATGTTCTTTTTTGTGCTTTACTGTTTGTGTACCTGATGGATGAAACCTTCCTGTATTAGTTTGCCTTTGTTGTGTATTAGCTAAAAGGCCACCTGGGAGTCATGAGCACAGCTCTGCTCCCTGAATACCAGGTGACCTTAGACAAGTCACCTCACCCTTTTTGGGCCTCAGTTTCTTCGTTTATAACATGCCCAGCTGCCTCTAGTGTAAGGCTACCAACCTAATCCGAGGAGGACAACATATATTAAGTATAGTAAAGGTACCTGATAATAGAACTACCTGTGTTACTGATTTGGGTGTACCATGCCTAGACTGAGACCTCCCAGAGAGAACAGCTGTGTGTGACAAAGATGTAGTCTGAAGTTGTTGTTCATGTCAGCCCTTGGGCTGACCTGTTGATGTGGCTTGTTTTGACCCACATTTGCTAGGGGGTGGGTTGTGAGATGTCAGCCAGTGTTACCAGCTGGTGCAGCACAACTCGCTCCCGGGCAGCCTTTTGATACTGGAATATTTTCACTTTGTCTTCTAGAATATCTTTGCAAATATGCCATCCCATGCCTGATCGGAATCTCACGAGCATTTGGGCGTTACAGCAACACAGAAGAGTCTCTGCTTTCAAAACTGTTCCCCAAAGTCCCTCCTCATTCCCTCCGAGTCCCTGAGGAGCTTGAAGGTGTGCGGAGGCGATCCTTCAATGACTTCCGCTCCATCCTCCCCAGCAATTTGCTGACAGTGTGTCAGGAGGGCACCCTGAAGAGAAAGACCAGCAGTGTGTCCAGCATCTCTCAGGTGGGGCTGTGCGCCTGGGAGGCAGGCTTAGAGGTCAGCTCTTCTTAAGTGCTCACTTGAAGAAAATCTCACTGGCATGCTCTCTGAGGAAATTCATGAAACTGGAAAGGTTCTCACTAGAATTCTGTGTAATAATACATGGGCTTGCTTTGGCCTTTTAAGATTTATAAGTGATTTCATCTCCTAGTCATCTCCTAGTATTTTTTTCCCTAGCAGTTGGGTGCCAAGCTCTATTCTGAGTAGGAGACAGTTGGTACCTTTAAGAAGTACGCAATTGACTCAGGGAGACAAGCTAAGTGCTAAGGGAGACAAGACACCAAGTGCTAAGAATAATTCAACTCACTAAAGAAGTATAAAATCTATGGCTAAGCACGAAGAAATTAGGGACATGGTATACAGTAGAGAACACTTAGCTAAGGTGGGCTTCAGGGAGGAGGTAAGGTGTGGACCAGGACTGGAGGTACAAACATTGGGCTGGCAGGGAGAATCTTGTCTAAGGAGAAACTGACAGCAGTTTGGCCTTTCCTAATCTGTAAGGTGGTTTTGTGTTTCAGGTCAGCCCTGAACGCGGAATGCCTCCTCCCAGCTCCCCTGGAGGATCTGCCTTTCACTACTTTGAAGGTGGGCTTCACCTTTCTGACAGGAAAATTGACCTGGTACTTGGAGAGCAGGTTCACTGTGACTTACCGTGATGTAAAAGATGCTAATAATAACACTCTGCTGTCATGCATCTAGAGAGTCAAACTTTTAGAAAGCATTTACTCTCTATTTTTGTTTAAACTTCTTAATTTTAAAATATTTCAAGGGTGCAGTAAAGTGCAGATGATAATATACAGACTCTCAGGGTGCCTGGGTGGCTCAGTGGATTAAAGCCTATGCCCTCAGCTCAGGTTATGATCTCAGGGTCCTGGGATTGACCACTGCATTGGGCTCTCTGCTCAGCAGGGAGCCTGCTTCCCCCTCTCTCTCTGCCTACTTGTGATCTCTCTCTCTCTGCCAAATAAATAAAAATCTTAAAAAATATATATATTTACACAGAGCTTCATGTGTCTATCATCAAAATTTTAATAAATTAATCTGTGAAAGCACTGGTTTTCAGTTGGAAGTCCTCATGGTAGGACCTGCTTTTTTTTTGTTTTAAAGTCATTAATTATGTAAATAATATTTTTTTAAAATGTAATAATGATACAAGTAGTACTTTTTTTTACAAGTAGTACTTTTTTAATAGAGCTTTGTGGATCACAAAGCATTTTCACATAATTTACTGAATTAGATTCATAGGATAGCCTTGTACAGTGTCAGCCATGTGGTAAAATCGCCTCTGCCTTATTTTTGAGAGAAGTAAGACTCAGTTAAGTGATAGATTAAGTGATAGGAAGTGGGGAAACCAGAATGTTATATCTATTACATTTTTGGATCATGCTAATTACTAAAAGAGCATTTCTCAATAGGATCTTAAAAGATGTGAGGGGAATTAAAAGAAAAAAAAACGAGAGAATCTGAACTCAAATAAATGTGGGCAGCTTTGCCTAGAGTGTCTCTTAGCTGTGTGAGAATGTACCCTGTGTTATAGTCTGTGTGTATGTTGGAATGTAAAAGCCAAGCTCACTCGCTCAAAATCCTGCTGCTTCCAGAGAGAACCACTTGTGGTTGAATTATCCCTCTAGGCTTTATTTATTTATTTATTTTAAAGTTTTATTTATTTATTTGACACAGAGAGAGACAGTGACAGAGATAGCAAGAGAGAGCACATGCAGGAGGAGAGGCAAAGGGAGAGGGAGAAACAGGCTTCCCACTGAGCAGAGAGCCCGATGTGGGGCTTGATCCCAGGATCCTGAGATCATGACCTGAGCCGAAGGCAGACGCTTAACCAGCTGAGCCACCCAGGTGCCCCTCCCTCCAGGCTTTAAACAACCCCTGCCACCTGTCTGTCCTTGGGGCATCTGAAGACAGCCATGGTGTACCCTTGAAGGCTTTGCTTTCCCTGGTGAACAGCTCTTCTGATCTCTCTACTTATGGGCCCCTCTTCATTGGGGCAGCCCTCCTTGGTGCACTTCCAGAGAGTGCCCAGGATAGGGGTGCACCTAGGTGTGGGCCACATGTGTGAACTTTCTGCACTCATCCAGCAGAGACAGACTGAGCAGGACTCTGCTGGCCTCTTTGCTTCAGCAGTGAGCTCTGCTCCTGCTCTTGAAAGTACACCTCATTGTCAAGACAAGCAGGCCAAGACACTGTTCCTTCCTTTTCTGCTCCAGTACCTCCTGTTCGACTCTGATTTTTCTTTTGTTTTCAAGATTTTATTTTTAAGTAATCTCTGCACCCAACATGGGGCTCAAACTCACAACCCCAAGATCAAGAGCTGCATGCCTTACTGACTGAGCCAGCCCAGCACCCCAAGTCTGGTTTTTCTTGCAGTTGGTCTTTCTTCTCTTTCCAGGGCCTTTTCTACGGATCTGTAAGACTGTTTTTAAAGAGTTTTTTAAAAAAATGTTTTTAAAGAGTTATTTCTTAAAAGCACAAATCATTTCTACCTTAAAAACTTTCAGTGACTCCTCCCTCATGAATCCCACTTCTTAGATCCTTGACTCTGCAGTTGCTGTCTTTTGCCTCCATCTCTACCTTAGTCCCTATTTCATGGTGTCTGAGAAGTGTCCTCTAATCACAAACATTTTATCTTCTTTATTATTATTTTAAAAATAAGCTTGTATATACTTAAGGTATATAACATGATGATTTGATATACATTTACATAGTAAAGTGATGACTCTAAACATGTCCTCACCATTATCATTTTTTTCTTTTTTTTAACGCAGTGATATCACCTGAAATCTGCTTTCTTAGCAACTTTCCAGTATTTGTTGCCATATTATTAAATATTGTCATCATGCTATACATTAGCTCTCTAGACTTATTCATACTATTTAACTGCAACTTTGTACCTTTGACCAACATCTCCCCATTTCCCCCATCTCCCTGCCCCATAGTAACGATTGCTCAGTTCTGCTCCCATGTATTCGACTTTTTAAAGTGTGCACATATAAGTAAGATCATGCAGTTTATTTTCTGTCCATGTCTGGCTTATTCACTTCACGTAATGTCCTTCAGGTTCTTCGATGTTGCAAACAGCAAAATCTTTCTTAAGGCTGAATAATACTCCTTTGTGTGTGTGTGTGTGTGTGTGTGTGTGTGTGTATCCAGCACTTGTGAGTGAATATGAATAAATAAATACTTATGAATAAATATACATATCTGTGTGTGTAAATACATCTATTTATAAACATTTGACATACACACAGACACATACTTCTTACCTTCTTCCCTACCTATTTAAACCAGCTTTGTTCTCACTCTTTCCTCATTCATTCCCTCCTTCAGTGATCATTTATGATGTTGGCCTCCAGTGTCTCAACTGCTCTCCATATTATTGCCCATCCTCTTTGTAAGTTGCCTGTTTGCTCCCAGGGGACCCATTTGCCTGTATTCAGGTCAGCAGAACATCACTAGCATCATAGAAATACACACCAGTTTTGACACAATCAGGATAAACCCAACTCTTTGCTTTTTCTGTGATGTAGGGCTTCAGGAAGCAATAAAATTTATTATTTGTTTTTTAATGGGCTGGTAATTGTCTATCACTATTTAATATGAAAATACTACAAACTTAACTATTTTCTAGTCATAGTCTTGTTTTGTAGATAACTTTCAAACAATTATAGACTTTTGGGGTTCATATTTATTCATAAGTATTAGACGATTGACTTTATTTTTGTTCTTATTTTGAAACCTCTAATAATGTACATTTTTGTTCTAATTTTGGTGGTGAAATATCTTGGGGTCCTGAGGACCTGAAACTTACATATGTCAACCTTTAAAAAGATGTAATACTTAAAAAAAAAAAAAAGGAATACTTTTTTTTTCTAGCTCCATAAAGTTATATTGTCTGTGTTGAAAGTACTAGGACACGATTATATCTGAGCTTTGATGTGAAACACTCTCATAAGAGGTATCATTCTCCAAAGATTTGAAATCCAGCCTTTACTTGTTCATTAAAAAAAAAAAAAAAAAGAATTGGCATATAAACAAAAGCAAAATCTATGCCTTTGTTGGTTACTGAGGGAAGCAGCTTGGGGAAGTATCCTGGTCATGTGACCGTGATTGACTTTCTGGTTTTCTTCCCTACCAGTCTCGTACTTACCTGATGGGAGTGCCCTGGAGCCTGATTACTACTTTTCCACCATCAGTTCCAGCTTCTCAGTTTCTCCTCTTTTCAATGGCATCACCTATAAGGAGTTTAATATTCCACTAGAAATGCTTCGAGAACTCTTAAACTTGGTAAGGAAAATATCGGTGGTTAAACAGAGCCTGTGTACCTCAGTCAGTAAAATCACTAGTGGTATAAGCATGGCTTTTGTTTTGGTTTTTCTTTTTGTTTTGGTTTGATTTTTCATGGAGAGAGAGAGATCAGTGAGTGGTCGGGGAGGGGCAGAGGTAGACAGACAGAGAAAAGGAGAAAAGGAGAAAGAATCTCAAGCGGACTCCATGCTGTGTGTGGAGTCCAACACAGGGCTTAATCTCATGAGCCTGAGGTCAGGACCTGAGCTGAAATCAAGAGTCGGATCCTTAACTGACTGAGCCACTTGGATGGCAAACCCTGGTTGGTTGTTTGTTTTTCCAAAAGAAAAACTAGGAGTTTTTCAGTATTTCAGAATATGACTTAGAAGTCATAAATTTTTGTTGGAAGAAGGAGAGAGTAAGACATGAAGTCATTTGTGTAACATTTTCATTGAATCATTTTAGTGCTCATGTGGGAGAGGCGGGGATTCATCCCCATTTTAGAGGTGAGGCAATCAGTGCCAGATACATCAAGGATCCATCAGCCAAGGGCAGGGCTGGGACTCAGCCCAGGGAATCTGACCCCAAGTTTAGTTCCTTATTGCTCTGGACTCCCTCCCATTGGCTGATATTTTTAGATCAATACAGAACCTTTTTTTTCATATTTGGATACCTTGGGCTGACCTCTGAGGTAGCATCAGAGAAGGCATTGGTGCCTTTGTCCCAATTCTGAAATAGATGGGTCTCTGATCCAGGGACTCTGAAGTTGTTATGATTGAGCTGAGTTGCTTTGAGACAGATTCAAGTGGGTAGATAAGGATAAAGATGCTATCATGGACAGACTCTAAAAATGAGACTTTCATCTTTGAAAAGAATGAGAGGGTCTCCCTCAGTGTGGAGTGTGAACAGAAATCCCTGCAGGAGCTGGTTTTAGGCTGAAGATGAATGAAGACATTAAAGCAGGGGCACCTCTCTGGGTCAGTCGGTTGAGCATCCGACTCTTGATCTCAGCTCAGGTCTTTTTTTTTTTTTTTTTTAAGATTTTATTTATTTATTTGATAGAAGACATAACAAGAGAAGGAACACAAGCAGGGGGAGTGGGAGAGGGAGAAGCAGGCTTCCCGCTGAGCAGGGAGCTTGATGCGGGGCTCCATCCCAGGACCCCAGGATCATGACCCGAGCTGAAGGCAGACGCTCAACGACTGAGCCACCCAAGCGCCCCTCCGCTCAGGTCTTGATCTCAGTGTCATGAGTTCAGGCCCCCGAGTTGGGCTCCATACTGGGAGGGGAGCCGCTTTAAAAACACATAACAAAGCATGAAAGCATTGGCATTAATTATTGAGGATAGAGCCACAGTGAATTACTAAATAGCCTACAAATGTTTTTGAAGTTGCCCTCAAGAAGGAAAACTCTCCCTAAACTGCTCCTCCCTGTTAGTGTCCCAGACCAAAGGCCGGGGTGGCCTTCTCAGGTGGTCAGGTAACTCTTCCTAGTTTCATGTCAGAAATCCCAATTGAAGGCCGCGTGTTTCACACTCTTTTATAAAGGCGGTTCTTTTTCCCATTATGTTTTAACTTCTCAAGGTTAGCTTTTCTTCTTGGCAGTTTTTCATTTCTTCTCCTTTCATTTCTTCTATCATTGTCTATACATTTCGAAAGTCAGCTTCTTTAAGAACTACAGTTGGCATGGCAGACAGTTTTATCAGGAGGCTCTGCGGTTACCAGAACAGTTCATTCCTGTATTAAATGCTAGTACAGAGCCTGGGTGGAAGTAAGTGCTTCTGTTAGAAATCTAGAATGTGTACTGCATTCGGAGTACCTAGGCAGCTTCCAAAGGGCTGGAGCACCAGGCCTGCAGCAAGAGGAGGAGGAGGAGTCATCAGGGCTGAGGACTGGCTGGGAAGGTGTCCCTGATGTCTGGGAGGAGGTTTGGGTGCATTGTCAGTGATGCCTAGAGTTTGAACACTTTCACATCTTGGAAATGGAAATCTAATGTTAGCAAATTTGAGGGAGTTGGTTCCTTTCCCGTTTTCATGTTTTTCCACTCAATGGCAGGAAGACAAGTTCAAAGTGATGGCAGAATTGAGGACATTTTCTGTGTTATAGTTTGATGTGAAGCCATAATGGGTATGTTGTTGATCTGTCATTTCCATCTCATTTCTCATCTCATGAGCAGTGTGGTTTCATCTGTTAACATGATTTGTTCTTTATTAGAGGGAGCCGGCATCTCTGTCTCTCCCTGTGTTCATCAGGTGCCTCACGAGGTCTTGTTTCCTCTGACAGGTGAAGAAGATCGTCGAGGAGCCTGTTCTCAAATCCTTGGACGCAGTCGTAGCCAGCGTGATAGAGGTACATCTGTTCGGGTCACCATCCTGAGATCAGCCTGATGTGAGCCTGTGCGTAGAGAGAACAGGAAGAGTTTGTGAGTGGGGACTGAAGTGACAGGTTGTCAGTCAGCTTTCAGCTTAGTGTCCCCATAGTGGCCACACAGTCTCCCCCTGAGAGCTTGCTCTGTGCTGCTGCTTTTAAATCGATCACCTCATGGTGGTCTGACAGCTGCTTGGCTGTCTTTCTCCTTCTCCAGTTCCTGTAAGACAGCCAAAGATGGTGAATTTTCAGTGAGAGGAGGGTGGTTCTTTCCATAAGAACAATATGTGGAGGTTTGGAGGGTGCAGTGGTGACCCCCCACAGGCATCTCTGAACAGCCTGAGTCTTTTGTTTTCCTCTGCCTGATGCTTAAGAGAAGGAGGAGAGGAATTCAACTGTTCCAAATGGTGAATCATGATAAACGGTGACTCCATCTCTCTAATGCTACATCAGGAATATAATACTCACTCAGCTGGGCCTCACCCTAGAAGGCAGAAGGAGGTCCGGGAATTTCCATGGTGTAGTCACGTGTCTCTGTTCCTTCACAGGCCAACCCTAGCGCTGATCTCTACTACACCACATTCAGCGACCCTCTCTACGTAGCCATGTTCAAGATGCTGCGTGACACTCTGTACTACATGAAAGGTAGGGACGGTTTGCGCCCACATGTGACTGCGGTGACACGGGGTTCCAGGCCACTGCCGCAGGTCTGTTCTTCCTTCTGCCATGGCTGCTTAAAAACACGCAAGTACCATGGTCACATTACTAAAATTTGGGGGAAGAAGCAAATAAGAAAGAAAAAGATCCGTCCATGATCTTGTACCCGTGATATCATCAATGATGGCTCCTTTGGTGGGTTTATTTCCTCAGAGGCTTTTCTGACATGGCTGTGTTGGTCTTGTCCTGATTGCCCGATCTTGTATACAATTTAACATGTCTATTTTAGATATTTCAAAAAGGTAAAAAAATAAGAAAACGAGGCATTTATTATAATCTGATAACTCAGAGAAAATAGTTACCAGATTATTTATCAGATTATTATAGTTATATAGTTATAGTTACCAGATATTATGGTTTAGCATGTGCACACACACAAATTTAGCCTTTCCTTATTTTGTGCATTTTTAAAATGTGTTTCCTGCTTTCTTTTATGTTATAGAATGTTCTCCATCAACGTAAGTTTTGATGATTATGTAGTATTCTGTCAAGGAAAAGGTGTACTATACAAGATGTACAAGACATACTCTAATCTAGTTAGCTGTTTTCCTAATTCGGTTCCAGAAACTCCTGGGACTTTGTGTCAGGCTGGAGACCTAGCAAGTGTTAGGTTCACAAAGAAGGGTGGAAGGGACTGGCCTGTCCAACCTGACCTTCAGGTGCCCTGAGGCTTCTCTCCTCACCTGAGCCTCATGTTGCCAGCTTCCTTGGCTTTTCTGACTTGTTCCCATCACAGGGAGTCTCCTGATTTTTCCAGGCCCCAAAGATGAAAGTTGGAAGAAGCTGTGAACTCTGGGTGCCCCAAAGATGCAGCCCTGTACCCAGGGAATTCTCATCTTCAGGCAATAGCCAGTTTTCCCCTTAGCTGATATAGCCCACAACCTTTTCATTTAAAACAACAACAACAACAACAAAACCACTAAAGTATTTCTCACTGTTAGGGGGACCAGTTCTAGCAATGATACATCCCAGTTTCTGTGTTTCATACATTCAAGTTTTAGAATATTGACTGCTTTAAACACAGCATGGCTCTCACTTCCCTGGGAAATGGTCATTTCTCCTGAGTGCCCAGTAGTGTGTATGCTGACAGCCAGCATAACCTATTCAAATTCTTCCCAGTGGGCATTCTTTCCTTTCTTTCTTTCTATTTTTCTTTTTATTTTTTTGAGAGAGTGCAGCATGCCTCTGTGTATGTATGTGAGCAGGTGGGGAGGGCCAGAGGGAGAGAGAGAATCTTAAGCAGGGGCTTGACCTCATGACACTGAGATCATGACCTGAGCTGAGATCAAGAATTGGATGCCTAACTGCCAGCCACCCAGGCGCTGCCCCCTCAGTGGGCATTCTTACAACCAAAAGAGCCGGCAGCAGACCTACTCCTTTCGGGTTTCTGTTAGAGTGGGAGAGACCATAGGGTTACTGCTTGAACTTTGGTGGTTTGTTTCCACCCTCAATGCCTGCTGTCTTTCCCACAGACCTTCCAACCTCCTTTGTGAAGGAGATCCATGATTTTGTGCTGGAGCAGTTCAACACGAGCCAAGGGGAGCTCCAGAAGATTCTACACGATGCCGACCGGGTCCACAATGAACTGAGCCCCCTCAAGCTTCGCTGCCAGGCAAACGCTGCCTGTGTGGACCTCATGGTGTGGGCCGTGAAGGACGAGCAGGGTGAGCATCGCCCCTGCCGTGCCCAAGATGTCTGGTGTCCTGTCCTCAGGTTGAGGAAACTGGACACGGGAGGAAGTGATGGCCAAGGCCACAGGGACTGTGTGTTCTCTTCCTTATTTCATGATGGTTCTTTAGGCTTTTATGTGGAGAAGTGGGAGGTCTGTGCTGGAGGAAAAGGTGCTTGTCTAGGGTGAGTGAATAGCAGAATGGGAAGTGTGTGGCAGACTGTGGATGGCTGCCATGTGCAGAGCACTAGGATGAGAGGCTCAGGGCCAGCAGAGAAGAGAGAACAGTCCCTCACCACATGGGCTGGTATTTTCACAACAGCAGAGATGGAGCAGAGATGAGGTTTCAGTTAAGGATGCCTGACTGCCTGTAAATACTTTCTGGTGTAGCCACTCATTATTAATAAAGTCTGCAAAAAGTATGCCCATGGGCATTTAATTGTATGATTAATTGGTGAACAAGTATTTTGTAAATATTGGCCTTTGCTAATCGTTCATACCCTCCTCTCATTTTGACGTTAGGTGCTGAAAATCTTTGCATCAAGCTCTCCGAGAAGCTGCAGTCTAAGACGTCCAGCAAAGTCATCATTGCTCATTTGCCCTTGCTTATTTGCTGTCTGCAGGTGAGTCTCACTGACACTGGTGAGGCTTTGGTCCCATCAACCAGGGGAATCTTCTTGTTATATCTTTTAGGCTCTGGTTGACGTACCAGCAGCACAACCTGAGCTGTTGTCTCCAGGAACTTGAACCAGAGCCTGCTGTGGACACAGTTCATCAATGAGTGGGGGGCTGCTGCTGACAGTGTGCCAGGGATTTCTGTGATTTTCATGAGCAGCTGAGTCTGTGGAGAGGCCATCCTGTGTGGGCCATTCCCAAGACCACAGGCTAAGTGCTGAGGACACCTCCCAATGTCTGCAGTGCTGACTCTGCTCTCAGAGATTCTTAACCTGCCAACTGACCAATCCCAATAACCATATCTGCCCTTGTTCAGAAATCATGTTGTGTATCCTTTCTCCCCTAAATTTGCTTTCAAAAGAAATGGACACAATTTAGCAATATATCTCCTGTTTAGGGTAAGCAGAGCCTAGACCATGCTCCTTTCCTCTTTTTCTGCCCCGTGAGCAAAGTGGCCCTGAATGTTTTGACCTTGGAAGTTTCTGGTCCCCAACTCACGTGTCGGAAAGGTTGGGCATCTATTGCTTGGGCCTGCTCAGCTGGCTACAGCCTATGTTGTATGATGGCTTGATGGTGTGTTACAGGGTCTGGGCCGCCTGTGTGAGAGGTTCCCGGTGGTGGTACATTCAGTGACACCGTCTCTGCGGGACTTCCTGGTTGTCCCGTCCCCTGTGCTGGTGAAGCTCTACAAGTGCCACAGTCAGTACCACACAGGTAACAGATGGCTGTACCCAAAGCCACCTCTCCAGCTCCTAAATCCCATGTGTCCCTGAGGGTCCAAGAAAAGGACCACATGACCTTGTGTGCCAGCCTGCTATGGTTTCGTGACTAAGAGATTGTGGCTGGGCTGTGCGCCCTGCCCTGTTCTTGGGCTCATTCTTCCTTTATGCCTTTCTTCATGGCTTTCCATACATGACCCCATCTGGCTACAGTTCTTTCCTTCCTCCACCCTCCCTGGCATATACTCCTGCCACCACTGAGGGGTCTTCTAGTCCCTCTTGGTTTTTGGCTCCTTCTATCACTGAGACAGTCTAAAGTGAGAGTCCAGCATGTTCCAGACACTGGTCAGGAGCTCTCCATGCTGGATCTCAGCTGGGTCTCAGCTAGTCCCTATTCCTGCCTCATGAGTGTATTATCACATTTCTGTGACAAGGACATGGGCTCAGAGCAAATCTGGCCACCCGTAACCATTAGCATTCATTAACACCTGCTTCCTCCTGGGGCTCTAATGCTGTATTGCTCATACCATCCTGTCAGTCCTGTGAAGGTGGGTGCTTTGTCCTCTCCCTTCAGATGAAGAAACCCAACTTCCAAGCAGGTGAAAGACTTTTCCCTGGACCCCGGGACAAGGAGAGATTTCTGTGGCTCTATAGCTCCTGCTCTCTACTCACCCCCTACCCGTACTATTTTTGTGCACATCAGCTAGGTAATCCTCAGGGACAGGACCATGGCTCACCCTTGGGGCTGAATACCTGTGGGTGTTCACCAGGACTTTCAAACCATTTCTTAAGAAATCTCTGTGTTACTCATTTATCGCTTTGCAACCTAAACATTCTTCCTTTTGTTTAAACATGTTAATTTCATCCTTTCTGTTCTCACTTTTGTTGCTGAAATGTTTGGTCAAATCATTTTAGAGGGGTTGTTTTATAAGGTAAAAGTGATCAGCATATATTTTGGTTTTGAATTATTGACAAGGGGATGGAAAATGACAGGTTTAACCAGATACATACTTGAATTTTTACATTTAGTTGCTGGCAATGATATAAAAATCAGTGTAACCAATGAGCATTCTGAGTCAACTCTGAATGTCATGTCGGGAAAGAAGACCCAACCCTCCATGTATGAGCAGCTCCGGGACATTGCCATTGACAACATCTGCAGGTGGGAGACCGGCCAATGGGATGCATAACCTGGGGAGGAAGGGAAAAAGTTTCAGATAAAATTACTAAAAAGTGAGAAATGTTCATAATTTTTTAAAGATTGTTTTGGACTATTGTAAACCTACACCCGATTTTAAAAGAGAGATTATTACATATTTTTTAATGATATTTTTAAAAAGGTTTCTCGGGCACCTGGGTGGCTTAGTGGGTTAAAGCCTCTGCCTTCGGCTCAGGTCATGATTCCAGGGTCCTGGGATCAAGCCCTGCATCGGGCTCTCTGCTCGGTAGGGAGCCTGCTTCCTCCTCTCTCCCTCTGCCTGCCTCTCTGCCTACTTGTGATCTCTCTCTGTCAAATAAATAAATAAAATCTTTAAAAAAAAAAAAGAAGACTTTTAAAAAGATTTCTCCATTTATTTTAGAGAGAGAGAGCGCGCACACACGTGTGCACAGGAGGGAGGGGCAGAGGAAAAAGAGAGAGATTCTCAAGCAGACTCTGTGCTCAGTGCAGAGCCTGATGTAAGGCTCAATGTGGAGCTCAATCTCATGATCCCAAGCTCATGACTAGATCCGAAATCAAGAGTCAGATGCTTAGCTGACTGTGTCACCCAGGCACCCCACTTTTTTTTTTTAAGATTTTATGTATGTTGGGGCACCTGGGTGGTTAAGTGGGTTAAAGTCTTTGCCTTCAGCTCAGGTCATGACCTCAGGGTCCTGGGATCAAGCCCCGCATTGGGCTCTCTGCTCAGCGGGGAGCCTGCTTCCCCCTCCTCTCTCTCTGCCTTCTCTCTGTCTACTTGTGATCTCTGTCTGTCAAATAAATAAAATCTTAAAAAAAAAAAAAAGATCTAAATGTTTATTAAAAAAATATAAAAAAAAAGATTTTATTTATGTTGAGAGAGAGAGAGCATAAGCTGGAGGGGGTGTGGGAAGAAGGACAGAGGGAGAGGAAGAAGCAGATTCCGGGCTGAACAGGGAATCCGATGTAGGACTTGATCCCAGGACTTACTGGGATCATGACCTGAGCCGAAGGCAGATGTTTTAACT
This sequence comes from Mustela putorius furo, assembly GCF_011764305.1. Classification (NCBI taxonomy): domain Eukaryota; kingdom Metazoa; phylum Chordata; class Mammalia; order Carnivora; family Mustelidae; genus Mustela; species Mustela putorius. The sequence goes on along the minus strand of NW_025422010.1, from coordinate 3,338,757 downwards.
GACTGAGCCACCCAGGCACCCCTAAATTTTTTTTTTTAAATAAGGTTTGTTTTTCTTTTCCTGATCATAAATGTAATTTAAAAATGGGAATATGGAAAAAATGGAAAGAGTTATCTCTCAGCCAATTATCCAGAGCAATGACACATTGTCACATTTTCTGGGTTTTTTGTAATTTTTAGCATAAGGGACGGATTTTATATGATTGAGTGTCCTTGCTGCCCAGGCTTCTGCTATGTGAACTCTTGTACTCCAAACTCAGAAACCACTTACATTTTAATTTATATGAAAATGTATCTCTCCCTCTGAATTCTGGCTCCATGCTCTCAGAAACCCCATCAAGAGAATATGACGGCCCTTTTCTGTTAGCCAGATGCTCTTCTCTGACTCTGGCATGGGAGCCAAACAGACACAGAAAGCGAGAGATGCCTGAAAAGATTTTGTGTCTTCATGGGCTTTTAAAATTACCCCTTTTCTTTAGAAAATAAATTTTTCTTCATACTAGTAAAACTTTGGTATATCATATAATATTCCCTGAGGTGTTTTGGGACCATGTATCTTGAACCAGTTACTGTAACTTGTAAAGGAACAGTTCTGGAAATTTTAAATTGGAATCAGGGTGAGTGTAACTGTTCTGGTCAAATAATGAAGTTACTGTTTCTGACTGAGATAGTTATCAAATGGGCAAAATCTGCAGCAATTCTTTGAATTCATTCTGTGTAATGATTTTCATTCAGATTTCTGGGGAAAAAATGCTCAGAGTAGTTTTTTAAACTCTGTAGACCTGACAAAGAGACAAAAACCAGAAACAGAACCCTCATCTGTTGTTCTGATGCCCCATGCCATGTGGGTTTCCTCACTCTCCAGGTGCCTGAAAGCTGGCTTGACAGTGGACACGGTGATCGTGGAGGCCTTCCTGGCCAGCCTTTCCAACCGGCTCTACATCTCCCAGGAGAGTGACAAGTACGTCTCATCCCCAAAGGGCAGCCTGTTGTTCTCAGCAGGCCTGGCAGGGGGGTAGGGAGGGGCTGGTATCTTGCACTTCTGTGCTTCTTACTTGCAGAGCGTGGAGTCATGCATCAGATCTGTCCCCCCATTTAAGGTGAAACTCACCTTAGAATGTTGATCCTGGACCACTGTTTGGGAGCAGAGAAAGATCTGTGTCATACTGAGTAGAGCCAGAGACTTTATGTTTCTACTGGAAGTAAGGATTCCAGGCAGCCGCTGTCGGATGACCACTTCATCTGACAGACTGTGGTAACCTTGAGGTCCAGGCTGTAGCTTCTGGGCTTCATTTCACAGAGGACTGTTCCCAGGATGCTTCTCTTTCTCCCCTCACAGGGACGCTCACTTGATTCCTGACCATACCATCCGAGCCTTGGGACACATTGCGGTGGCCTTGAGGGACACCCCAAAGGTCATGGAGCCAATTCTGCAGATCCTGCAGCAGAAATTCTGCCAGCCCCCCTCCCCCCTTGATGTGCTCATCATTGACCAGCTGGGCTGCCTGGTTATCACCGGAAACGTAAGGCAGGACCTACAGTAAAACCCATTACCCTCTGCAAGCATTGTTACTTTGACTATCAGGAGTGCAAAAATAGATTAAATTTACCCTGCAGATGAGTTAAATTCTCACAGCTCTCCTGACAGTGAATAGGGAGATTTTTTTCCAAGTAACAGGGAATAGTGATGGCTCCCTAAGTGCTGGGAAAAGGAGGTTTAAACTCATTTCTTGCTGATGTTAATAACATGTAATAGAATTTAAGTTGAAACCATTTCCCTTTTAGCTTGTGAAGTTTGCTGAAAGCTTTAGGAACGGGTGCCCTTGATGTTCTTTTGGGCCTTTAGGGTCCATACATTCCAGAAGCTCTTTCTCTGAATGATGGTAGAGGGGCCTTTTTCATGTTCCAAGGAAGGGCTTTCATGGGAAGTCATGCCATGGTAACTGTGTCCCTCACTCTCTTCCAGCAATACATTTATCAGGAAGTATGGAATCTCTTCCAGCAGATCAGCGTGAAGGCCAGCTCTGTCGTGTACTCAGCCACTAAAGATTACAAGGATCATGGCTACAGGTAATTCACTAGACCTCGTTGTCACTCTAGATCATGACAGTTTTCAGCACCCTTTAAAAGTGTGAGGTTTGGGGATTTGTCTTTTGAATAAACTTTTTTCCTACAAAAGCAGTATGTGCTACAAATCAGCACATGCACAAGCAGGAAATGAGCGAGTGCCACTAGGAGCTGAGCATCTCAGTGTCATTACCCAGACCCTCCCTGACAACGAAGTGTCCACCCAGCCAGTAGGCTTTTTTATGTACCAGTGCATCAGCCATGCCGCTAACCTTCTACCATGTGCCACCTTTAATGGCTGCGGAGTGTCCCATCATAGAGCAGCACTGAGATCTAATCAGTCCCAAGCTTGGAGGTGTGGTAGTTTGCCAGGTTTCCCACTGGTAAGCGCTACATCCAATGATCTAATAGCTGTGTATCTGTGAGTGTCTCTGACGCTTTCCTCAGGATGGATTCAGAGAGGTGGGATTTGGAGGGTCGGAAGGAGTGGACATTTTCATCCTCAGATGTTTGATATTTGTGTAAAGTTTGGCCAGTTTTACTGGCAGACTTAAGATATGCTTCCTTGCCTGTTCCTTGCCCCTACTGTGAACGCCTTGAGGGCAGGGTCATGTTTTTCCACATCGGGAGTATCTCACAAGAGTTTGACAGACCTAGGGAAGAAAGGGGCAGGGAGGAAGACATGTGCCCCTTTGTTGGCATTTCTTTTCTCTCCTTCTGACCTTTACGTGCAGGGCTCATTCTGAGCTTCTCTCCAACTCACATTAGTGGGTGGAAGTGTGGCTGTGTGACCTTTGAAAAAGATCACCCTCTCCGTGCCTTCGTTTCTTCTTCTGTCATCTGTCAAATGAACACCTGTCTCCATTTGTGTGGGTAATTTAGACCAACTACAGGAAAGCTCTTGATAAATTCACACTCTTATGGTGTCATTCCTTTGCCTTCTTACTGCCTCCATTTCAAGCCCAGGCTACTAGAACAGCCTGAGGACTGGTTTAGGGAGGCATTCAACTCCTTTCCCCTTTATCTGGAAAGGGGATGGATGGTCCATCCATCTCTGGTCTCTGTGAAGAAACTGACTCACAGACCAAAACACCTCTTTTCCTCACTGCTTCCTTGTCCCGAAGTGACTTCTGCACCTCCTTGGTCCTCACACCTTCCCCTCCTTGTCTTTGCTCCTGCTGTTTTCCTTCTGACCCTTGCCTCCATCTTGCTGCCATATGCAGTACTTGGCCTTCTCCATGCCTACCAGTTCTTCAACTTCTGACTCCACCTCCATAAAGTCTTACCGCTACCACAAGTGGTTTGTCTTCTTCCTCACCAGTGGAGGCTTTTACTGCCATCCGTTTGCCCTTACCTCCCAGGATTTCACGTGTCTGTGAAGGGTGTGCTGTTTGCTGGGAGATTTCTGCGGGCCAGGCAATGAGCCCAGTGCTTCATGTGGAGTGTTTCATTCATCCTACACCCTGTGAGGAGGGAATTCTATTATTCTTGTTTTATTTGGTAGGAAACTGAAGCTCAAAGATGAGCCACTCTCCTGAGGTCATCCAACATAGAAGTGGCAGGTGCTGGCTGCCCCCACAGAAGTCTGGCCAGCCTTGCTGGTTTGCTGTGACTCTCTGGGCAGGGGGCGCATTGTCAGCTTTGTATCCAGGGCTTACCTTTACTAGCACTGTCCTAATGCAGATTGTCCCAGGGCCACTGAGTGCTTCCTGAGTGCCTGATGTGAACTAATACTAGCATCAGCCCTATGGTGGAGGCAGTGTGGCGAAGAAGCTGATTGTCACAGGAAAGTTTCATGGGTGGTAATAGTGAATTAAGGCTTCCTATAATTGAGGATTTATAGGAATTTAGCTATGTAGTAGTCTTTCAACACTCAGAAGTGTCCTAAGATCTTCACAAGTTCTATAAGTGTGGATTTCTGGACCCTAAGCAGTTCCCCGAGGCCCTTAATGCATGTCAGGAGAGGTTAAAGCCATTTCTGTAGCAGCTGACTGTCCTTTAGGGAGCTGGTGTTCACAGAGACACTCATCCCCCCTGGAGGGCTCCTTCATTCACAGGCACTGAGGGGCGTGATGAGGCAGGAGTTAGCTGGCCTCACCCTTGCAGTCCAGACCCTGTGTTGTAGCAGCTGTCATTTCTCTCCCCACCAGGCACTGCTCCCTGGCGGTGATCAATGCCCTGGCCAACATCGCAGCCAACATCCAGGATGAGCACCTCGTGGACGAGCTGCTCATGAACCTGCTGGAGCTGTTTGTGCAGCTGGGGCTGGAGGGAAAGCGGGCCAGCGAGCGGGCCAGTGAGAAGGGGCCTGCCCTGAAGGTAGGGAGGGAGGAAGGGCGGTCACCCTGGGGCATCTGGTAAACAGCAAGAACAAAGGTTCTTTCTCGGGGCTGCTGGCAAGTTTTCGGAGAAGGTGGCTTTCTTGTAGAACCATGTCTGGCTTGTGACAGCTACCTCCCCCAGCCCAGGGTGGTAAGTGACAGCAGCCTAGTATGGACTCCCCCAAACCTCCTCTCTTCCTTCTTTCCGCCATCATGAAGCCAGGGGGTGGAGGCCTTCATCAGAACACAGTGACAACATGAGAAGGGCCAGATCTGACCTAATCTGGGCCATCCAGGGAGACAGGTCCATCGGGACAGATAAAATGACAGGTCTTGAGCCTCCAAAGAGACAGACTGGGGAAGTTGAGGCAGGTTAAGCTCCCTACCCCATCATGTCCTCTTTGACCTGTCATGTTGGTGCCATTCTTTCTACCAGATCTCCACCACCTTCATCCTCCTTTGTCTTTTCCTCCCACCTTCCTTCCCCAGACAGTTACTGTTTACCTACTGTGTGCCTAGTCAAGGGTCAGCCAACCTTCTCTAAAGGGCCAGATTATACTTATTTTATGCTCTGTGGGCCGTAGAGTCTCTGTTGCAACTACTCAGCTCAGTCCTGGTAGCATAAAGCCAGTTAAAGAATGGACGGCTGTGCACCCATAAAACTCTATTTCCAAGAACAGGTGTGGGTCAGATTTGGCCACGGCCAAATCTTTCTTCACCCTTGTTCTAGGTGCTGGGGTTACGGAAGTGAACAGGCAGACAAGGGGCCTACTCCTACAGACAGCAAAGCCAAAACAGGGCAGTGTGTAGAGGAGTGCTTTAGATCAGGCTGTGTGACGACCTGAGGAGGTGACAGCTAAATTGAAAACTGAATGAAAAGGAGCTTTTAGCCCTCTGTGTGAAAATCTTGGCTAAGGGGGAAATAGCTGGTGTGAGAAGGGGTCCTAAGAGCCTTCGCTCTAATTCAGATTTGCTCTGCTAAACCCCTGGACAGTGATCTCCCAGGATGGTGCACAGCCATCCTGATACACAAGGGACAGAGGCATCTGTCGTGCCCAGTGGGGCCTTGGGCATCGGGAAGTGAGGGCTGCTCAGAGATGAAGGGAGACACTTGGCAGCCGAGAAAGCAGAGGCTGTGATGTGTCCAAGGAGTGTTTCAGGAGTCATTCTTCTTGCCTCCCCTGGAAATTGTATTTCAGGGCCCAGAAGGACGCTCCTGGACTCAAGGGCTGCTCCTCTCTGTCTGCTCTTGCTACAAATTTACTTTCTCCAGACTCAGGATGTAGTGCTTCATTCATGGGCTGGGAGTGAGGGTTGTTGCCCTGACAGTGCAGGGATCCCTTTCTACCTTCCAGGTGCAGAGCTGTGAATCCTTTTCTTTGCAGAATAGTTCCTGTTTGCGATCATGCAGAGAACAGCCCAGTGTTTACTGAGCAACTGCTGTGCTTTCCCCCTAAGATGGGGCCTCAGAGAATAAGGGGACTTGCCGAATCTGTGAGAGGGGGTTGGCCAACATGTGCCCCAATGAAGACAAAGAGCCATGATTATAAATTAAGAAATGGCAATTCTTGGAATGCCTGGTTGACTCAGTCGGTTAAGCAGCTGCCTTCAGCTCCAGTCATGATTCCAAGGTCCTGGGATCGAATTCTGCATCGGGCTCCTTGCTCAGCAGGGTGCCTGCTTCTCTGCCTGCTGTTTCCCCTGCCTGTGTGTGGTCTTTCTCTGACAAATAAATAAAATCTTTTAAAAAAGAGAGAGAAAAAGCAAGAAACAACAATTCTTCCCAGTCATCGCATATCTGGGAAGCCGTTAGTTTCCAGAGAGGAGGAGGCAGGGCTTGAGATTCTGTCCCCATGGCTGAGTGGCTGTAGGGTTTTGGCAAGCTACTCACACCCCGTTTTCTCCCCCAGAGATTTAGTTATTACATATGAAATGCTTGGAATTGCCCGGCATGCAGTGGTGCTCAATGTACTTGGCTGCTGCTATTAACAGAAAAAATAAACTGAATGTCCTGAAGTGAGTGCTTCCAGAACTGAGACTTATCGGTGTGCACTATAGTTTATAGCCTTATTTGTGTGTCCAACCAGGGAACCTACCTTTTAATAGTTATTTCTTATGTAATGCCCAAATTTTCCATAACTTGAAAAGAATATATGTGTATTATAGAAAAGATCAGAAACTGTTAACTGATAAAGTAAAAAGCACCCGTAAATCCTCTACTCAGATGTACTCATTACTGACATTTTTTAAAAAGATTTTATTTATTTATTTGAGAGAGAGAGAAGGAGACAGAGAGCACAAGTGTGGGGTAGGGTGGGAGGAGGCAGAGGGAGAGGGAGATGCAGGCTTCCTGCTGAGCAGGGAGCCCAAAGCAGGGCTCAATCACAGGACTCTGAGATCGTGACCTGAGCTGAAGGCAGATGCTTAACTGACTGAGCCACCCAGGCGTCTCTCATCATTGACATTTTGATAGACTTCCTCCTAGATTTCTTTATAGAAATATATTTATTTTACATGATCAAGATTATATCATTGAATACTCTGAAATCATGATTTTTTTTTCCCATTTAAAATTTGCTGTGGGCACTTTCCAAAGTGACTAGATATTTTTCAGAAAGGTGTCTTTTTTTTCCAAAAGATTTTATTTATTTATTTGACAAAGAGAGACACAGCAAGAGAGGGAACACAAGCAGGGGTAGTGGGAGAGAGAGAAACAGGTTTCCCACTTAGCAGACAGCCTGATGCAGGACTCTATCCCAGGACCCTGGGATTACGACCTGAGCCGAAGGCAGACGCTTAATGACTGAGCCACCCAGGCACCCAGAAAGTTGTCTTTTTAATACCTGTGTGGTATTTAATTTTACATGGGTACTATAACTTGCATAATCATTCTACTGTTTGGCATGTTTCCATTTTTTTGATATTAAAATGATGTTGGGGCACCTGGGTGGCTTAGTCAGTTAGGCATCTGACTCTTGATCTCAGCTCAAGTCTTGATCTCAGGGTCATGAGTTCAAGTTGGATCCACACTGGGTGCGGAGCCTACTTTTTTTTTTTTTTTTTTAAGATTTATTTATTTATTTATTTGACAGAATAGAGATCACAAGCAGGCAGAGAGGCAGGCAGAGAGAGAGGAGGAAGCAGGCTCCCTGCTGAGCAGAGAGCCTGATGTGGGACTCGATTCCAGGACCCTGGGATCATGACCCAAGCTGAAGGCAGAGACTTTAACCCACTGAGCCACCCAGGCACCCCGTGTGGAGCCTACTTAAAAAAAAAAATTATATTGAGTGAGCGTGTTTATATATTGCTATCTATATATCTCATTATTTCTCTGAAATTAATATTATGTCTTTTTTTAATGAAAGGAACTCATGCTTTCAGTGACTCAATTCTTTTACTTTCTAGGCTTCTAGCAGCGCAGGGAACTTGGGTGTACTCATTCCTGTAATTGCTGTGGTGAGTATTAATTAACTGAGTAGTTTTAAACTTAAGATACTGTGCTTATATTTTTAGTGTTGCCTAGTGGTACACAGCAAATTTCTTAGCAAAATGCTCTTTGGAGGCCCAATGATTCTGTACATGTGGCTGTGTTTCTGCTGCCACCAGCTGTTCTATGACCATCTCACTTGTATGTGCCTGCTGTGGTCACACCCTCACTCCCATTCTCCGTGCTCTGCCTGAACCTCCTCACCGGTTGACTAGGAAACCCACTTTGGTTCTCTCTTGTGTGGCTCCCAGAGCTGAGGTGTGGCTCCAGGTTCGCCCTGTGTCTTCTGCCCTGCTCCAGTGCCTCTGAATAATAGTGGGCAGGCTCTGCTTCTATCCCCATCCTGCTCCCACAGGGGACACAAAGGGCTGGTTATACTTTGGAGCACAGCCCCACCCACCACCATGGTGGCAGCTCACAGTCTAGGCCCTGTCCTGTGCCACAACGTTCTTCATCTTGCCTTGTCTCAACCTGCAGCCTTTTCTTCCCAAATGACCTTTGTAGAAGTTGTTTTCCCTTTTCTCAGTTGTGCCCAGCTGCCACTCTTTTTTTTTTTAATTAATTAATTTATTTATTTATTTGTCAGAGAGAGAGAGAGGAGTGAGAGTGAGCACAAGCAGACAGAGTGGTAAGCAGAGGCAGAGGGAGAAGGAGGCTCCCGGCTGAGCAAGGAGCCCGATGCGGGACTCGATCCCAGGACGCTGGGATCATGACCTGAGCCGAAGGCAGCCGCTTAACCAGCTGAGCCACCCAGGCGTCCCCCAGCTGCCACTCTTAAGCCACGGTCCCAGGTTCTAATATTTGTTTTCATCTCTGATTCTCTAACTTCCACTAAACCTACCTTCTGGTTAAGTCTTCCTTCTGCCTTCCAGTTCCTTCCCACCTTTCCCCAACCTCCGTAGTTTGAGTCTTGAACACTCACACATGTGTCCCTTCACATAGAACATCAGAGGGGTTGACCTCTGAGCTGTCAGGGTGACCCAGGGCTATAGAGGTCAGGCAGGTGGACAGAGAGGCACCTCTCCTGATCTCAGCTTCTGTTCTTACTGCAGTCTGCGTGTTCATCTTTTGGAATCGGTGGACTTTAGGGGTCTGATTTTAGCTGGCCAAGGTGGATGAAAATGGGAGCTGACTGGTTTATTATCATTTGCCTTTAAGATGTCACAGGTTGCACTTTGTGGAGCATTCTGCCTCCATTCACCTTCCTTCAGCTTCTCCTTTTCTTTCCCGATCCCCTGCCCTGTAAGCGCTGATTGTGGAGCAGAAGCCAAATTGCTTGTTCCCCTGCTGCATCTGTGTCAGGATAGTCTCCTTTGCCTGCGTGTGCTGGAGGGGGTGGGGGGCGGGCTTCAAGTCTGCCCGAGCCCTCGCTGCCTTCCTGTACTGGTGTCTCTTTCCTCTCCCTGGGGACCTTAACCACCTTCACACCTGCGATCAGGTGCCTCCCATAGGCTGTGAGGATTTGAGAACGGCCAGGACTCTCTGCTGCGGTATTTTTCATCACTGTGTCCGTTGGTTTTTAAAAACATAAACTTTTTCACTTTATACTTAGTATTGGTTAGTGTACAGTTGTGTTTTAGAAGTACCATGCTACATAGATTCTTTGTTTGGCCTGGAGGGAAAAGTGAGGGGCATAAAGTCCATAGCACTCTCTCAGACCGTCGGAGGGGAGAGGGGCCAGCAGCAGGCTCCAAGAGAGAGTAGATTTTGGCAGCCTGGGGGCTTGTCTGGGGTGACACTCAAATCCCTGAATTCTCATGAATTCGAACACCAGAGTTCTCTGACCCGTGTGCCTGTGAGCTTTCAAGCATGTGTAGCTGTTGTCATTTAGAGTTTAATAACTGCATAGAAGAAATTGCAGGGGGCACTTTGCACTTTCTGGGAGTAGTGACCGATGAGGTTGGCTGGGAACACATAGGTGTTCAGGTCACGGAGGCCAGGGTTGGACTCCTGGTCCTGTGTGTGGGATCCTGGGTGAGCATCACAACCTCTCTATGCCTGCTCTGCCCATAAAGCTTCTTGAAAAGATGAAGATGATCCTCTGAAGTGCCCATCTGGGTCAGTGTCAGCATGATTGTTAGCAACATAGGCAAGCACACACTGACTTAAAATACTTTGTTTATCCGCTGCAGTGACCTTTTACATGAATAGAATAAGTATTGTAGTCTTAACAAAAGTTAATGGTTATATTATGGGGGAGGAAACAAATATTTGATTCTATTGCTCAACAAAGAGCACAGAGAATCATGGGATCTTACATTTGCCTTCTGGTTTGCCCCTTGGACCCTCTAGGAGAAACTAGTTTCTACCTTTTTTTTTTTAAGATTTTTTATTTATTTATTTGACAGAGAGAAATCACAAGTAGATGGAGAGGCAGGCAGAGAGAGAGAGGGAAGCAGGCTCCCTGCCGAGCAGAGAGCCCGATGCGGGACTCTATCCCAGGACCCTGAGATCATGACCTGAGCTGAAGGCAGCAGCTTAACCCACTGAGCCACCCAGGCACCCCCCCCTTTTTTTTTTAATCTTTTCTTTCTTTCCTTTCTTTTGGAAGAAGATACTCCGGTTTGAATCTTTTGATGATTAATTGTCTCCCGGTATTTTGTTCAGTGGAAGTGCCAGTGGGTTTGAGGCAGGAAGCCCGGGTGTCTGTCCATATGCAGCTTATCAGTGACTTCTCAGTGACTTTAGGAGCCTGGAGGGCATCACAGGAGACTGAGTCATATGATCTATAAGGCTCCTTCAGTAGGTTTGGTGATCTTTGACCTGCAACTTTGTAGAATAGTGTCTCTTCAGGAGTAACACTGATTAAATCGCTTTTCTTAGTGTCTAGCCCTTTAGTTAATCAAGCACCAGAAAGAGTGTCTAATGCTTAAGAGTTCTGTGTGTTCCCCTGCTGTAAACTAGTGATTTGCCAAGCTGTGCCTCCTGCTCAGAAAACACTTGTGCACTTCACTTAGAGCTCATTTACCTGTGCCGCTCGTAATTTTTGTGGCCTTGGACAAGTTACTTATTCTCTCAGTGCCTATAAAGTTAGGTTTGTGGACTAACAGGGTTTAGGTCATGGACTCCTTTGAAACCCTTGCCCTCTCCTTCCATAGAAATGCATCTCTTAACAAGGTTTCAAATTTATTCTCTGGAAGTTGAGTGGGAGAAACCCCCCCAGGGCCCCCCAGTCAAGAGCCCCTGGGCTAGATACTCTCTCAAAGATAGTAACAAGGGACACCTGGGTGGCTTAGTCAGTTAAGCGGCTGCCTTCAGCTCAGGTCATGATCCCAGGGTCCTGGGATCAAGTACTGCATTGGGCTCCCTGCTCAGCAGGGACCCTGCTTCTCCCTCTGCCTGCTGCTCCCCCTGCTTGTGCTCACCTATTCTCTCACTCTTGCTCTCTCTCTCTCTCTCTGACAAATAAATAAGTAAAACCTTTAAAAAAAAAAAAAAAGATAGTAACAAGAAGCCTTTATCTAGCTTATGCTAAGCACCAAGCACTGATGTAAATCACTTTCAGTCATTAACTCACCTAATCCTTACAACAGTTCTGCAAAGTAGGTGCTGTTATTATCCCTATTTTTCTTTAGACTTTTTTTTTAAAGATTTTATTTATTTATTTGACAGACAAAGATCACAAGTAGGCAGAGAGAAAGGAAAGTAGGCTCTCTGCTCAGCAGGGATGTGGGCCTCCATCCTAGGACCCTGGGATCATGACCTGAGCCAAAGGCAGAGGCTTTAACCCACTGAGCCAACCAGGCGTCCCTATTATTATCCCTATTTTATAGGTGGAGAAACTGAGGTACAGAACTTGCCTCAGAGTCCCACAGCTACTAAATGTCAGAGCCAGGGTTGGGACCCAGGAAGCCTGGCTCAGGGCCTGTGTTCTGAATTAATACACTAATGCCTCTAAACCTGGATCAGCTAGTTCCTGAAAGAGAGGGTCTGGGTGCATTCTGAGCGGATGTAGGTGAACGAAAAGCATGGAGGCTAGAGGGCCTTGGCCTGGGCCAAATCACAGAGGAGCCTGGGCTGGCTCCAGCAGAGGTGGGGCGGGCCACATTGGAAGGGAGATGGTCACCTTTTGGGTAGGGGACAGACATGGCAAAGAGCTATAGGTGGGGTTTTTGAGAGAGCCACATTTAGGAATAGGAGGAACACGAGAAACCAGCAGCAGGACCAGAAAAGCAGGAACAAGCACCAGGAAAGGATAGTGCGGAAGTGCACTGGAGAAGGAATTCAAGAAGTGGGGTGTCAGCCCACTCAGGGCTCCTCTAGAGGTCTGGAAGTGTGATAGGCAAAGACGTAGCCTCCACCCTGCACTGGTCAGGAGATACAGGAGGCAGAGGTGCGGGAAGTTGGAAAGGAAGCAGGTGGAGAGGAGTTACCAACAAACAGCAGGGCCTGGGGCGGATCATGTCTCCTCTGAGACCTCAGCTGTTTCTTCTGCCAAAAAGAGGGGATAACAGTGTGAACGTCTTAGTGTTGGTGGGAAGACTCAGTGATAACCTGCAGACAAACCCATCACAGTGGCCCCCTACAGTGGGGAGTGTGAGGTGCTCTCCTTTCTCTGCCACCATGACTAGTATTGGTCTCACTGAGTCAAAGCTCTCCGTGACAAGACTCTGTGGGTGACTCTGGAGTCAAGCCAACCTGTGCTCAAATCCTGCTCTACCCTGGCTGCAGAGAAGACAAAGCCTCTCTTGCAGGGCTCCGGGGGTCATAGTTAGCTGCACACACAGCATTTATGATGCTCTTAGTGTTACTGCCCATAGTGCACAGCACTGCAGAGGCACCAGGAGCCTTGAATTCTGAGCAATCTTTTTGAATTTCACTCGTTTTACCCAAGTAGCAAAACATCAAGACATCTGAATGTCGCTTGCTTTCTCATAACAGACCCACTATGGGAGCTCGTCTCAGGGTCTCCCTGGTCCAGGGATGAAAGCCAAAGCATGTGCCCCACATGAAGACTGGCATTTCAGGAATTTCTACAAAGCCCCATCCACAGCATCTTTTCCTCCAGGATTTAGCAACATTCACCACGTCCTGATTCCGAAGAATATGCTTGCTGTGTAGCATCTGAATCACTGTGAAGAACTCAAATTGTTTTTTGTCCACCTCTGTCATTCCTGGGAATGTCAGCTATTTTGAATTTGACTTTTCTTAGTTACCTGAGCCTCAAAAAGTAGAGAATTATAGCAGACACACAGTAAAAGTGGCAATATTTATTTATCTCTAAGGTGGAAGGCATGGCCATGTGTACACACTGTCCTCTGGGCAGCAGTGAGGTGACAGCAGAAGTATAGGTGACTTTTAGCATCAGTTCACAAGGTTAGGCCTTGAGAGAATTAAGCCCTAACACCCAGGGCACCCCGTAAATGTCATGAGGTTGCTTCTGTCTTGGGCACCATCCTTGGGAGAGGATGAGAGAAATTAGTCCTGCAGCTCATTTCTGTATTCTGTGTCCAGATGAGCACTGGTAATTTGAGTGATAGAGCCAAAAGTTCAAGAATGGGGACAGCAGGGAAAGGAGGTACACAGGTAAGCCCTCTATAGCTTTGCACTGAGGCGGGAGGAAGCCGGTCTGTATGTTGCTGACACACCCTATGTAACAGCTGACTTATCACAGGTACGTTAACCTCTATGAACTGCTGGCCTTGTTCACCATGCTGAACAGATTCCGATGAGCTTCTCAGTCATTTGTAAATTTCTTCTCTGCTGTGGGCGACGATTTCAGAATGGTAGCATAAACCACGAAAGCCATGATGCCAAAACATCTCCATTCTCTTTGTTAGAATGGAACCAGGATTACAAGGTGCCCCCCGAGACACTTGAAATGCCCAGACCTCTACCTTAAGACTTGGTGGGGTTGGCAACTCTCCCCATGAAGAGCAGGCAGCTGGTACGGCGCTCATAGATGAGGAAGAGGAAGGGGCGGTCGACAGTGAAACGGACTTGGGTGGTCAGCGGCATGAACCCCACCGTGGTCATGGCAGCAGCTTGGGTGCCCTCCTCGTTCACCGTGATGGTTCCTTGGTGCTTGAACTATTTCAAAGTGGAAAGGAAAGTTGTCAGATAAGGTCAGTGGGCACACAGAGGGATAGACGATATAGTGGAGTCTCCTGTCATTCAGGGTGGAAATGCCACATACAAGGCACAAACCATAGCTGGCCAGAATGACCCTTGAAGGTCTCTCTCACCTCCTGCCAGATGCAGTAATTGCGCTCAGAGGCTGTGTCATATAAACAATGCATATCTCTAAACTCCAGCACCACAGCCGCTCCTGGTGGTCGTCATAGTATGAGTGGTCTGCCAGCAGGATGGCAGCTACAGGCCCTGTCTCCTTCGCACATTGTAGGAGCACTGCCAGGAGGGTGGGGCCTGGATCTGCATGGGTTTTTTGGGACCGATACTCTCTTCTTTTTTTGTGGACTATCTATTGTTATTTCAAGTTCAGCGTACAGGTCATGCACCTTCTCTGCATATATTTTAACGGGTCTTTCATGATTCAGCTGGGTGTACCTGATTCACAGATCGGGGCACACCTCCTCTCTTTCTGCAGTCAGCAGGAAAGAGGCTCACTCCCACGCTGCTTCCTAAAACAGATTACCCTGCCCACTCAGTGTCTGGTAGACTCAGCACTGCTGATATGTGAAGTCAGATGAGGCAGGAGGGAGGCTTTGCTGGGGGCAGACGCTGGTGAGAAGTGTGGAGGGTGGACAAGGGGAGAGCATACCAGATCAATGGTGATCCTGTGGTCTGAGATTCCTGTCATATTGCTGTCTTTGTCAAACAGTGCCGTGACCCCCATTGACTTCAGGGCCTCCACCAGGTTGTAGTTCTTCTCCAGCTTGAATTTTGGCAGAAGCACTTCTCGAGTTCTGGGCAGAGAAGAAGTTTTATTGAACCACAAGTTCCAAAAGAATCCTGTTTTTCCCTCAGATGTCCACAACCTTATTTTCCCCATCAACCCCAGGTTGCTTTTACCACAGAATGGGTGTAGCACTTCTTGAAATTAATATCCTAGTACTGTCAATTGAGTTTTTGGGAAAGACCATCCATTATAATTCCGATTCCTTAAAATGGAGGCATCGTTAGTGCTAGGTAGTCATTTCCTCCATACTGTGGGGTTCACGGCCCGCTTTCCAGGTGAGCTCCAGAACTATACTGGTTTGTGGTTTGAAAGATATCTGAAATAATTATCTTGTTTGGGTCCTTGATTTTACACATTTCTTATTTTGTCAAATAAGCAGTTGAATATCTGATCAGTGTACAGAAAAAAGAACCCTTCGCCTGCTGGAAAGTGCTAAACTTTAGTTCTCTGTCCTTGTCTCAGCACGTTCAGTCCTTATGGATAAACAGCAACTATACTGCCCATGGGGCCAAGTCCAGCACACAGAGGGGATAAAGAGACATCAGACACAGCTGAAGAGTTTGCTTTCCTTTTGACAAGGAAAGCAAACTGTGTGCTTTACACACAGGAAACTTTTCCTTTCCTGTGTGTGAAGCAGCAAAATGGTAAAGGTGGTAGGATAATGTCTGCACAACCAGGACAGATCTAACTACTGGAGCCATCCAGCAGGGGTTGAGGAGGAGGGGGTATTCCTGGGGCTTAGAAGGCTGCCCATAGCTTGAGAGATGGCCTGAGCCAAGCCTGGAGGGAGCTTGAGCCGTGGTCCGGCTGGCATGCTGAGGGGCACTGGGCAGTGGGAGGAAAAAGGAAGAGGGACGAAGCAGGACATTTGGGGGACTGTGTCTGTGGGCCTGGCCAAGAAGCGGGGCTGTATCCTGTGGGGAGGTGGCCCACAGAGAGCTTCTGAGAAGAAGAGCTGGAACCAGTGGGGACGCTATTTGGAGGCCAGTGCCATGGGGCTTGAGGAATGGAATGGGCAGGCTGGTTAGGTCTTCCTGGCTCAGGGTGGAGGTCACAGTGAGGTTAGGAAGGAGGTGGGTCCTGAGGGGACATTTCTAAGGAAAAATTGACAGGGCCTGATGACTCATTGATTCCTTGGGTGAATACCTCCCTCTAAGAGCCCTCTTCTGGGCTTGTTCCATTTCTCTGCATTCTTGTCACAAAAGGAGACCTGAACCACATTCACATCTTAATATGGGCCTAGCCAATTTCCAATAAAACAGCAATGTTACTTCTCTATATTTTCTGCCATGTTCCGCTAATAATCATAGTAACTACTTAAAACCTGTAGTTTTGACTCTGGAGTAATGAGAGAGGAAAATCATGAACAACATGTCCTGAATAGATTATGAGGCCTACAGCATTTCCTGCACAGGGAAGGAAGAGCTTATCGCAGGCACCAGGCACTGTGGTGGGTGCTCGGAGTCATTTTTCTAGGTCTCTCTGCAATCCTGGGAAGTCAGAATCGTGCTGCTTCTATGAGTGATGAAGCCAGGGCTCAAAGCTCTAGAGCAAGTAGGTGGCAGGGCCGGGATTATTTCTGAGCTGGCTCTAAGTCACCTGCCCCCCACATCTGAAACTGTCATATGGTGGGGTGGGGGGCAGATGTGTCTCACAGATGCTGTCTGATTGCTTCTCACTGAGCAGGATATTTGGGCTGAATTAAGAAGAGTGGCCCAAGATGGCAGTTCTTGGGTTTTTATGCACACGTCTCCCTTCTTGAAATGACCAAAATTCCCAGTGTTTCTGGTCTCTCCTGCTTCCCAAAGATCAAAAGAGCAAACATTCAACCTCAAGTACCTGTTTGTCATGCTTTTCTGCCATCTCTCCACCACCTGGGGCGTCAGCTGGGTCTCGAGGGTCTTCATCCCAGAGAGCTTGTGCGGGACCACGATGAGCATGCTGATGCCCCCGACATATTCCAGTTGCAGGACATCGCAGTCCAGCTCCTGGTCATTTGCTGCCAGGAAGTTCCCCTTGGTCTGCATCATGGAAACTTTGACCACCTCTCGCTCATTCAGCCGGAAGTTGTGGTTGTGTGTCATTTCTACAGGGAATTTATTCACCCAGGATCCTGTAAAGTCAACAAGAACAGGGCTTTTCTTAAAATACTATTTAAAAGCCGAGGTCCATACATGTGAGCATGCATCAGAAACACCTGGAGGGCTTGTTCTGACTGCACCCCCCACCCCCGAGTCTCTGGTTCTGTAGGTCTAATTTGAACCAAGAACTTGCATTTATAGCACATTCTTGCTAATTCCTGGTCCGGAGACTACACTTTGAGGACTGCTATTCCAAATGATTCCAAGGTCAGAATGCTGACATACTCGTAGGAAGTATGATAATGGTAGAGAAGTTAGACTGGAATGAATTCTGGTTTAGATGAGGGAACTAACTAGTTGTTTGACTATAGCAAGATGCCAAATGTACCTGGACCTTTACTTGTTGACCTGTAAAATGGGCAGCTTTTTGCTCATGGCTGCTGTTTGAGCTTCTTTCCTCCCTTTCCACTCTGACTCCATCGGGACTAGAAGGATACACTGATGATGCCATCAGATCATCATGTCAGATTTGGGAATAATGCCGTGTGTCCAGGAGTAAGTGCACGTCTGTTTCGTCTCTCAGATGCTAGTAACTATGATAATGGCTGCTGACTGACAACTGAGAACTGGCAGTGAGCCAGGCATTTGTCCAAGCATCTTTCCCATATCCTTCATTTCCTCTTCCTAGCAACCATATGAGATGCGTGTTTTTTTTTTTTTTTAATAAGCCTTGTTTTACAGAGGAGGAAACTGAGGCACAAAGAAGCAAAATAACTTGTTCAGGGTTTCTAGCTAGTAGGTAGAGCCACTGGGACGAGATAAGCCTCCTCCACGGCTTCTGGGGGGCAGATGCCCAGGGTCCTGGGATCGAGCCCTGTGTTATTAGGCACCCTTCTCAGCGAGGAGCCTGCTTCTCCGCTTCCCTCTGCCTGCTGCTTCCCCTGCTTGTGCTCACTCGCGCGCTCTCTCTCTCTCTCTGTCAAATAAATAAAATATTTTTTAAAAAATCAAATTAGTAACACATTGAGGAACTAGTGATTAAAATTATATTTCTAGACCGTCATTTCTTTTGATAAGCATCCGTGATTTAAAAAAAAAAAAAAAAAAACCCTCCGTGAAAGATTGGGTGCTATAGGTATTTCATCCCTCTGATTCCAGTGGTAAATTAACTGACCATCCAACATAAGGGGAAAAGAATACACGTATGTTTTGCCACTTTAACCCCTTGGCGTGGCACTGGTTACAATGTACAATGTTATAAACCGACTATCCTCATCATTCTGCAGTCCTTGATGGCGGGAATGGCTTGTTGCTGTGTTTCTCTGCCTGCTCCTGATCACTCGGCCAGCCTAGTGCAGAGGCACTCATGTCTGGGGCACTCATCCACAGACCAATGGATCAGGTGCTGCCCAAGTAACTTATACTGGCTGTTCTAAAGCTGTTCCTAAACATAGGTTAGTTGCTCACAGAAGCAGAATAAATGTAACTAGCAGTATCATACCTACCTAATAGATGACGTTGACATCTGCAGTTTTACTCCTTCAAGTTCATTGAGCTCTTGCCACAAAACAGGCTAGCACTGCATCACTCTGCCTTGCAGTGCTGCACACAACCCTGTCAGAGCAAGTGTTATCATCATCTCTAATAAAGGTGAGGAACCTGAGTCCCAGACACGTTGAATGACATGCCCAAGGCCACATGAATAAGAAGTGGGGAGGCCGGTGCTTAGTTTGCTCACTTCCATGTACTTAAGATCAGTAATAAAAAGTATATTTGTGTGGGGGGGGCGCCCAGCTCTTGATTTCAGCTCAGATCATGATTTCAGTGTGGTGAGATGGAGCCCCACTTCAGGCCCCGTGCTGGGTGTAGAACCTTCTTGTGATTCTTTCTCTCCTTCTCCCTCTCCTCCTCCCTGCTGCCTACATTCACACTGTCTCTCTTAAACACATATGTGTGTTCACCATATGCATGCATATATGGCATGTGTCTGTGTGTCTGTCACAAGCCTATTAGAGCCCCAGCCTTTGAATACCCACTACAAGGCCAGCAGTGTGCCTGGCATCTGAGAGGGAAACCCAGGGGTCTGGCTCAGCCTCCATGCTCCTCCTTTGGTCTTGGCCGCTTCAGCCTTACTTTGCCCATCTGGCAGAATGCCTGCCTGGCTTAGCTGCTGGAAGGCCTCGGGCCTCCCTCGGCAGCCCCACCACCCCAGAGTGGCAGCCAAGAGAGGATGCCTGTCCATTGCCTCCCTGGGCTGCCATAACTAGTGCTAGGCTAACTAGCAAGGCAGCATAGCCTCCCAGGCCTCAGGGACTGATTCTAGCTGGTGCCCACCAGGTTTTGGTGGCAGAGAGGAGAGTGGTTATATGTCACCATGAGTCATTGAGATGTGGACGTGTTTCGAGTGTCTGCCCTTTGGCTCTCTAGGCTTGTAGAATGAGGTAGAAGTTTCTTCCAGTTCAAGTCCCAGTGAGGCTGCTGTGAATGAGGTCTGGATTTTACAAGTCCATTGCCCATTTACTTCCAGGATCCCAGGGGTCCTATGTCTGTGTAGTGGCTTGGGGGTAGGGAATGGCCTCCTTGCTTGTCTGGCCCAGAATAGTTGGTCTGGAGATAATAATTTATTTCCCCACCTCTCCTTCCCATTAGTGCACAAGGGTCCTAAAAGGAGTTGCAGGTATTAATGTTAGTCAAGCTGAACAGTTTTCAGACAGCTGTCTTCAGCCTCTTGTCCATATTCCTGCTTACTGATAACTGGGAAAGGAGATGGGGAAAAACCCAAATCCAAGTTGGCCGAATGCTTAAAACATCTTTCATTTTTTTCTTCCAATTTAGCAAAGCGCTAGAGATGGCCTGCAACCTTGGCTCTGCCTCTTACTGGCTTTCACCATATATACATAATGTGCCCTGGGAGCATCATTTTACTTCTCTGTGCCTTGGCGGCTCTGTCTGTAAAATGAGATGCAAATAACAAGTTTCTGTGAGCATAGAGCACAGAGTTAGGGCTCAGTGTCAGCTGCTGCCATCGCCTCATCCTGATCTTCCCTGTGAGCTGACCTTGTGACTTGGTTTCCTGGATAAATCGAGCTAGAGAATATAGTTCTTGATGCTCAGTCCAGCTGCACACTAAAAGAATATGTCACAAGTTTGTTTTGAGAAACTTAAAGCGATTTCTTACCTTTAAAGTAGATGCAGTTTAGAATCATCATCTGAGTACCTGGGTCTATACTCTCCAGAGCGTCTTTTATGAGCCCCTTGGTGATCTTCAGAATGTGGTTATTGGTTTTCGATATGAAGGCAGGGTCTGAGAAGTCAGCCGCCTGGGCCTCTGCAAAGTAGTACTCTCTTACTTTTCTTTTGAAGTCATCCAGGATTGGAAATTGCTTCTGGACATAAAGATCATTGACCGACCGCAGTGTGTACCCAAAATTCCTCCTGAAGAGGCGATGAGTCAGCTTACGGAAGAGATTGTGAATGGTCATGATCTCATACTTGCTGCTGGCATTGACAAAGTCTTTGAAATGCAAAATCGAGTGCACTTGTTCATAGGTCTCCCCCCGCAGGCCGAAGGAAATCATACCCATGGCTGTGGAAATGCCCACTGGGGCTATGAAGATGTTGTCAGAAGAACGGGCCTGCTCCTTCAGTGCGCGGTAAAGGTTGAAAGCGAACTTGGCATTGAGGATGTTGAGACGCTGGATCCGGCTTTTGCCTTGGAAGAGCTGGAGGATGTTCCCAGCACCGGCCTCTGAATCAGTTGGCAAAACCGCATCAATGATGTCAATATAGTCATCATCTTCGCTGAATATCTTCTCTAGGTCCAGATAGTCCTCATCCTCCTCCCCCTCTATGATCCAGTCGTTGGTGACCGTGTTTTCCTTGTGGAAGTCGGCAGGGAGAAGGGGCATGCTCAGGTTTTTGCTACTTAACTTCCCCCATTGGGGGTCTGCGGATGGAGAATCTTCCCCTCCTTTATCAAGCTGACTGGTCAGGCTGTTGCTCCCACACATGGACATTAGGATGAGAGAAACGAAGAGGGGTTGGAAAAGGTGTTTCATTTTGGCAGAGCTAAAGCTGGGAGAGAAAACCAGCGACAGGGTCAAAGGTGGGCTTGCAGACCAGCCACCGGCGTGCTCAGAGGGCAAGCCTCATAGCTTTGACCCCAGAAGATGCCCTGGGAGTGTCAGTCCTTAACCATTTTACCATCACACATCTTAAGAGAAGCTGGTGAAGATAAACAGATACCTAACATTTGTGTCGCTTTATAAACCTACCTGAAGGAGCTGTGGGCCCCAGCTTGAGAATCTTTTCTGCAAAGATTTACAACACTGCGACCATATAGATTCCTGCAGACTCAGTGTTCCCAGGGAGTTTCTTTTTCATTCACTCACTGAACTTTCTCTCCTGTTTTCCAAACGACTTATTAGGCACTGGAGGCACCCCCACCAAGGGGCTCCGCCCGCTAGACAGGGAACAGACATGCAGTAAAGCAGGGGGGTTCTCATAAGGACACTACCAAAGCAGGGGTGCAGAGCTGGGGTGTGGCCCTGCCTCCTGTGGTAGGAGCAGGCTGCCAGGAGAGCCTCACCAAGCTTCACTGGGAGGTGGGGCCTGAGTGGAGAGAGTGAAAAAGGCGTATAGGCCAGGCTTTCTGCAAGCAGGTATTCTAAAGATACGTGAAATTTGTGTCATTATTTGGGGTTGTGCAATTTGCATAACATTTGGAATTTGTCATAATGCAGAGAGAGATCCTCTGAGTGCCCAGTGAGAGGTGGCTGGCAGCCTGTCTTTCCCCTGGAGCCCCAGAGGCTGTGAGGCTGTCTGGCTTACCACAGGTGTCCTACCTTCTCTCCATCTGTTCTTTGACTCCTGATGCTGTCAGGAGGACCTACTAAATCTTTTTTCCTTAACTGCTTTGAGCATGGGGTTGGGAGTAATCTTACCAGCTCTATAAGGTCTGTGTGAGAATGATGTTGGAAAGCTCTCGCTTGAAGGCCTGAGGGGAAGTCCCTTTATTTAAATAAGATGAATTCTGGGCTGCCTGGGTGGCTCAGTCAGTTAAGCGTCTGCCTTTGGCTTAGATTATGATCCCGAAGTCCCAGGATCGTGCCCCATGTCCTGCTCCCGGCTCAGCAGGGGAGTCTACTACTCCTTCTGCCCCTCCCACCGCTCATGTTCTCTCTCTCAAATAAATAAAGTCAAATAAATAAGGTTTTACTACATATACTGTGGTAAGCCTGTCTTTACCCATCCCCTGCCTTATTCCAAGGAAGGACCTGTCATGTCTTGTCAGAGCAGTTCTACCTGCCAAGTGGCTTTTTCTCTCTTTTGCTTACTTCCTGCCTATAAATTGCATCCTGGGTAGATGAGCTATTATTTGATGTTTCTGTGTTTCACCAGGACAGCAATGGTAGGCATTTATAATGTTATACCATCGTATGTGATCCCAGTGTCACTTCTGAACAACCTGGGAAGAAGAACTGTATCTTGTCATGTTTGTTGTGTGTGTGGAACCATCTCCCGTTATCTAGATATTGGAGGACCAGAGTATCTGGTTCCAATCCAGGCCAGATAAGAATTACTGGTGTCTGTTCAGTAAACATTTGGACTTGTTAGTCTGAATTTGGGCCTGGGTATACAGATACCCAACTTGTGATGCTCTCAGTTTTGTTGATGTTGATGACAGCAGTGACTCTTTTTTTTTTTTTTTTAAGACTTTATTTATTTATTTGACAGAGAGAGAGGCCAGCACAGAGAGAGGGGGAAGCAGGCTTCCCACTAAGCAGAGAGCCCGATGCGGGCCTTGATCCCAGGACCCTGGGATCATGACCTGAGCCGAAGGCAGAGGCTTTAACCCAACTACCCAGGCGCCCCCAGCAGTGACTCTTGATAGAGATTTGCTGGATGCCAGGTGCTGTGCAAGGAATTTAATCTATGTAACTTAACATCATCCTTCCAGCATTTTATATACCAGGATCCTGAGCCTTATGTCACTGTATGACTGTTTGTGGCAGTGGAGCCTCTGCCTTTTTGCCTCCGAGCGCTAGAACTGGTTTCCCTGCCCACCCACCTTCACATCACCCCCATATTCCTCCTTGGGTCTTTCCCAGCCGTACCATGAAAATAATCAGCTCAAATGCTGTTCTAATCACCACTGAAAGACTTACAAATCACAAATTACACTTTGGAGGGAGCAAGTCACCTCAGTTTCTGACTTTGAATGTCTGTTGTCTTTTCCAACCCCACAGCCTCCCTCTAGCATCCAGCCGAGGCTGCGGTGCTGTACACTTGGCCCAGGCATGAAAAACCATTTCTGACGTGTCTGGCTGGAGGTAGAACTGGGCCAGTTTCCAGATAGAACTGGGCATGGATATTGACAGCAATACACTGTAAAAAGTTAGAAAAGAAGAAAGCGAGCAACTTGAAGTCTCCTTGCTAGGTTGCACTTAGGAAGATCCTTCTCAGGCAAAGACAAGGTTAAAAAAACAACAACTTGAATAAATAGGAGTTCAGGAAAAGGAATCTGAGACCAGATAAGGAGGCAGAGGTGAAGATGTTCATGTTTTTTATCCTGTGTTTATATAGTGTATTTAGAAGCTTCTTATACTCTGTATAAGATGCATTATGTGATGAAAAGCCAAAAATAGTGTTCAGTATTCCCTTTTCAGAGGAAAGAAAAAAAAACTCTTATATTTTCTCTGAACCGAAATTAAGGATCTAAAAGGTTAGTCTTGGTGCCTGGGCGGCTCAGTTAAGCATCTGCCTTTGGATCAAGTCATGATGGTCCTGGGATCGAGCCCCACATCAGGCTCCCTGTTCAGTAGGGAGTCTGCTTCTCCCTCTCCCTCTGCTTCTCCCCCAGTTTGTGCTCTCCCTCTGCCACATTAAATCTTAAAATAATAATAATAAAAGGTCAGTCTTCCTGTCATTCTGCCATTTAGTATAACAATTTTATAAGACACTTTATTTTTTTTAAAGATTTTATTTATTTATTTGACAGAAGGAAAGAGATCACAAGTAGGCAGAGAGGGGCAGGCAGAGAGAGAGAAAGGGGGGAAGCAGGCTCCCTGCCGAGCGGAGAGCCTGATTCGGGCCTCGATTCCAGGACTCTGAGATCACAACCTGAGCTAAAAGCAGAGGCTTAACCCCCTGTGAGCGTCCCAGGTGCCTATATATAAGACACTTTAAAACTATCACTAGGTTATATTTAAATCCTGGTGACTACTTTTGAAGAGAAGCAATATTTTTTAAAGGAAAATCATTCAAAAGTTTGCCTTTCTGAGAACTTTATATGGTGCTTTCTCATGCCAGTAGTATGGAGCAAGGTTGGCCTTTTTGGTTGCACATCAAAGCATAACACCTGGATATCTCAGTCCCTCCTGGCTATGTCTTCAGGCCCAAAGAAGGCAGATATGATGGGGGAGAAGAGACTGCTTGAAGTTTTAAAAACCTTTCATTTTGAAATAACTGCCAACATTAGAAAAGTTGAAAAACCGACATAAGTGTTGCCTAAGTGGCTCAATCATTAAATGTCTGTCTTCGGCTCAGGTCATCGTCACAGGGTCCTGGGATTGAGCCCTGTGTTGGTCTCCCTGCTTGGCAGGAAGCCTGCTTCTCCCTCTCCCACTCCCCCTGCTTGTGTTCCCTCTCTCACTGTGTCTCTGTCAAATAAATTAATAAAATCTTAGAAAGAAAGGAAGGAAGGAAGGAAGGAAGACCGACCTAGAGAACAGCCCCTGTACGCCCTTTTCCCAGATTCACTAGCTTTTGTATTTTGAACAGTTGCTTTATGGCTTTCTCTCCATATATACACATCTGTGCGTATGGGTGTGTACACAGGCAGGCACACACATAAACTTTTTTTTTCTGAAACCTTTGAGAGTAAGTCACTTTTGGCGTATCGCTTTAACTTTTAATTCAAATATATCACGGAAAAATGTCTAAGGACAGGGATATTTCATGTACCATCATAACACCATTATATACTTAAGATAATTTAACATAGGTACAATACTTTCCTATTCTAGTTCCTATTTCAATTTTGTCAGTTGTGTCAGTAATGTTACTGACAGAATGTTATATTAGGCAGACTAAAAAACGAAACCATTTTTCCATTTTTAAAACAGTGTAGAAAGCTTTTGAATTTGTAGTTTGATAGAGAAATGCATGTTATCCATCTCTAACCATTGCAAATAAGAATTTAAAATCGGCAGAAATGTTAAAAACCAAACTCACCTCTGTGCTTCTGAGAAGTGGTGTTGCAGAGATGAAATGAGCCAAGGTCACCAGCGGAGTTTCAATGTGAACTTTGGTGCTGGGCCGGTGTTGGGTATTTTTCAAAGTAAATATGTCCCAAATCAAATACCATTCAACTAGCTTTGTCAGCACAACCCCCCTCGGCTGGGTCTTTGATCTCTGCTGAGTGACTTCTGACTCCTCTGCTCTAGTTCTGGTACACCTGGTGTTTTGAAGGCATGACTGTCATTGTGTCAACGTGCTTGTGGGCTCAGTCCTTGCTGAAGCCACCACATAATGAGGCACTCCTCAGAGCTGTAGGGGCTGGGTTGCATTGGGGGTAGCTGTAATGCTCCCCTAAAAGCAGAGGCCCACTCATCTGCCTTCCAGCTTTGGATTCTCCCACTCAGGTGATCTGGCCGTGGTCTGGTCTCTAGGCCTGATGCGGCTGCTAGGCAGGTGTCCCCATGCTTCCATGATGTGTCCCTCTGTAAAAAGTGGAAGGGAGAGAATGTGATCAGTGATCTCTAGTATAAGGAAAACTTGCTACAAAACTTTCTTCAGCTAGGTCTCACTCAGAGACTGTGCCAGGCTGCAGTCCAGCTTCCTTAGCTGTTACAGGACAGATAGGGTATTACTAAACAGAGCTCCCCAAACTCCGGCCCATCTAGGCATTCATAGGGGTCTGTGGAGCTAATATCACCCTTCTTTTTTTTTTTTTAATATTTTTTATTTATTTGAGAGAGAGGATGAGCACGAGGCAGGGAGAGGGTGGAACAGAGGGAGAGAGAAAAGCAGGCTCTCCACTGAGCAGGGCGCCTGATATGGGGCCGATCCCAGGACCTTAAGATCATGACCTGACCCTAAGGCAGATGCTTAACCAAATGAGCCACCCAGGTGCTCCTGGGATCACTCTTTAACATTCATTTTAAATTCTGTAATCTAAAACATTATTACTAGAATATTCTGGATTGTTTGGAAGACCAGCTTATCACAGAGCGTTCCTCCCTGATTTTGGTACCCAAGAGTGTGTTTGTTACCCAGAGTCCCTCTGATGGAGAACAGGACTCTCTGGGGACTCTCTAAGTGTGTGAGAGGCCTGTAGGGGGCGTCTGTGTGTTGTTCATTTTGAGAAATTTCTGGCGTGTAAAGAGGGCTATCCGTTGTGTTTAAGAGTTGACAGGTGTGGCTGGATTTGGGTCCAGGTCAGCCAGCATTCAGTAGCTGTGGTCACACACCGCTTTCTCAGAACCTCCACTCCTCCTGCTCAACACTGGGACTTCAGCATGGGCACCATCATGCAGGCTCAGAGAGGCCCTTCCCTCTGCACAGACTCCTCCCGGGCCTGATAAACCCCATGTGATCTACTCTTGGCCCCTCCCTCCATTTCCACCTTGTTCTCACACACTCTGAGCCCGGCCCTTCTTGGAGCCTTGGCACTGGGTGCTCTTTCTGCAGAGTCTTCCCTTAGGCCCACCGCACAGCTGCTGTGCTCCCACCATCTGTTCTGGGTTTCTCCGAGGCTGTGCTGGCCACGCTGGTGGGAATCCCACCTCCCACCCTCTCTGTTCTCTCTGAGCTGAGGACAGTAGTTAACCCTGCTGCATAAGGTTGCTGTGAAAATTAGATGAGATGCTGAGATAATGTGCAGAAAGCACAGAGAGTTGCGCCCAGCACTTGGTCAATGCTAGTAAACCTTTGCTATTGTCTCTTTCACCATATGGAGTTTATTCACAAAAAATATCTGGAAGGAGATGCAGCCAACTCTTAACACTGGAAATGGGAGGCAGGTGAAAAGTGTTCATTTTTTCCTCTTTATACTTTGCTGGAATTTCTTTTCTATGAGTATGTATTGCTTAGGTTATTTTAAGCGAACTGGTAATGTTTTTTACATATCTAGATTTCTGAGCATGTAACCCACTGTTGAAATAACTGGATTTCAGCCCTTCCTGAAAATTAGCTCTCCTAAATTGTTGGGTGGGAGGTGCTCGGCACCACTGTTACATCTGGGAAAACTCACTCCTTCTGTCTTACATCATACCTCTAGTCCCAGTCAGATTTCTCCACGACTTCTTTGACAGCTTTTTAAAATCTAGGATCCAGGGGCACCTGGGTGGCTCAGTGGGTTAAGCCACTGCCTTTGGCTCAGGGTCCTGTGATCGAGGCCTGCATCGGGCTCTCTGCTTGGTGGAGAGCCTGCTTCCCCCTCTCTCTGGGCCTGCCTCTCTGCCGGCTTGTGATCTCTCTGTCAAATAAATAAATAAAATCTTAAAGAAAATTTTATTTATTTATTTGACAGTGAGAGAGAGATCACAAGCCGGCAGAGAGGCAGGCGGATTGGTGGGGGTGCAAGCGCCCCACCGAGCGGAGAGCCCAATGTGGGGCTCCATCCCAGGACCCTGAGACCACACCCCGAGCCGAAGGCAGTGGCTTAACCCACTGAGCCAACCAGGTGCCCCAATAAATAAAATCTCTAAAAATAAAAAATAAAAGAAAATAAAATCTAGGATCCTACACTGCATTTGGTTATGTCTCTTTGGACTCCTTGATCTGGTTCAGACTTTTCTCTGACCTTGATCTTCTTAGGGGAGAGCGGGTCAGTTATCTTATAGCCCTTTCCTTTACCCTTTGCCTGTCCTGTCTTGGGGCCAGACAGGATCCGTTTGTCATCTTCTAGCCATTCTCTGGTACCTCCTCACTGCTTTCTGTCTCTCCTGAAGCACAGGACTATGTCTCAACCAGTCCTAACCAGCCTGGGTATACTGTGTCCTTATCTTAGGTCGCTTTGGAGCACTTCTGGGGCCTTTTGTGATTCCACCACAGTTTTCCCTTCCTGGGGACCAGAGCCATCTCAGCTGGTGTGATGGAGTCATCAGTACAGGGAGAACCTATAGGGCACTTCCAAGCCCTAGTTCTTAGGAGGGAGGCAGGGCATTCTCAGGGTGAGGAGTAGTAAGATCACAAAGTGGAGATAAATTTTCGACAGTCACTTTCTCAGTGTTCTAAAACCATGGGGGCCCCTGATCCAGTTGAGAGTGAAATATTCTGAAAGCCTGACCATAACCACCAAAGGCAAGTTCTCTTTACAGGACATCAGAACCTCTTAGCCACATTGACCTTGAATACCAAGCCAAGGCTTTGGTCTGGGAGCCCCGTTATGCCTCTACCATCTCTTGCAACCTTATCTTAGGGAGCTCCATCACCTCAGAGTCAGTCCCAGAGCTTCTTTTCTTCAGACCCTCATCTTTGGCCACTAGCAAGTTAGAAGCCCCTCAGGTGTGCTTTAGTGGCAGTGTCCTTTCTACCTTCAGACAGTGCTGTCCACCAGTGCCCTCCCCAGTGCTTCTCCACCTCCTTAGCACCTTCCCACAGGCCACCCTGCAGCCCCCACCCTATCTTGACTGACACTCTCCAAGGGCACAGCACCCTAGTGGCTTTCAGGGAGGGCCTGCTTGCCTCTCCTTCACAGCATGTTGTCAGCCCTAAGCCAGTACCTGTACCCTCCCTGTGATTGTGGAAGCAACATATCTATGGCAGAACTCCAGGAAATACAGGCAACATTAAGGAAGAAACTAGAAGCTCCTGCCAACCCAGCTACCCAGAAATAATCATTATTAAAATGCAACTGGAGATTTCCCCTCTTTTTCTATGTACATGTATTTATATACATATACCTTAAATCTATGTCATGTTATATGCATTTTGCATTTTTTTCACTTGATGTAAGTTCTACCTGTGTCACCAAATATTCTTAGAAAATACAGTTTCTGATGTATTGTAACTTATGTAAATGCCCCGTTCAGGTAATCATTTAGTGTTTTCCTCTTTATTTTTCTGTTCTAACAAATGTTGCAACATTTTTGTACCTAAATCAGAAAAAAAAATGTTTTTTATAGATCCCTACAGATGGAATTTTAGGTGAAAGGATGGGGCTATTTAGAATTTTTGATGCATTTTTCCAGATTGCTTTCCAGGAAATAGCGTACCAGTTTATAGTCCTACCAGCTACAGGTGCAGGCACCCCTCTCACTGTCCCCTGCCCTCCCAGCAGTGGTGTCATCATGTGCCCCACCTCTTTGTCCTTGGCCTTCATGACTGTTTGGATAGCAGAGACCCCTTGTTGTAGCTTGATTGTCATCTTACAAAGCTTGACATCCTCTGGGGGTTCTGTGAGGACCAACTTGTCCAACAGGCGCTGTGCACAAGTTTAACATTTTTACACAACCTACAAGCCACTCCCTGCTTCACACTGGGCACAACACCATCTGGAGCAAGGATGCAGGGACTTCAGCCTCTCACTGCTGCGCCTAAGCAACTCTGCCTCTACCTATTTTAAATCTTGGAATTCTGCCCAAGATGACTGTTGGAAAAGTTGTGCTTCCCAATCTGAAAGCCATTTCTCCTTAACCCACAAATTTTCTCATGATCACCCTGTCTCTCCAGGCACAGCTGTTCACCTAAGCTTCAGCCTCCCCAGGCCCAGGCTTTGGGCCTGATACCCCTATGGCTGGACAGCCTGCTCCCCCTTCACTGCCTGGCTAGGGTTACTTGCACGGTAACACTGAGACCTGTGACACCTTCTCCAGGAACTGCCACACTGTGATGATTTCCTCACCTGCCTCCAAACTCGGCAGAAAGGTCTTTATAGAATGAGGCTTTTCACCTCCCAGGCGTGGTGCCTGGTGCACATTAGCTACTCAATAAATGTTTGCTGAATGGGGGAGTATTTACTAGTGAATTGATCAAGAATTGTTGGTCACTGCTCATTGTGTCTTTTCCTACCCAAAATGACTGACTGATTCTTGGAGAATGAATCTGGGATTGATTTTACATCTGTAGGTTTTACGGCTTGTGAGCAAATAACCTTTTCTCCCTCTGTTTTCCGCGCATCAGCTCACCCGAAGGTTACCTCCCATCAAAGAAGCCAAGCCTCGGCTGCAGAAACTCTTCCGGGACTTCTGGCTCTATTCTGTGCTGATGGGATTTGCAGTGGAGGGCTCAGGTAAGAGGGTCCTCGCTGCCCCGGGGAAGACAGAGTGCAGCGTGAATAAAAAGGTGAGACAGAACAGTCCCTAATTATGAATGTGCATGCACTCAAAATTCGCCCAAATTCAGCTGCTTTTCTGTGCATTCAGCTGTGATTGTAAATGTTACACTTCCCAGATGTAGTTTAGGGTTCTGACAGTGCTCTATATCTTAGGAAAAACCCGTTTGAGTTAGGAAACAAGTTCATTTATGTGCCGCATTTAGGCGAAAATTGGCGCAAAGGACCCAGGACTCCAGAAATGGTCAGTGTCACCTGCCCCTCAGTGCTTCTGGAGTAAGGTGGTGGTCTCACTCATGTGTACTCTCTTGCAGGACTCTGGCCAGAAGAATGGTACGAAGGGGTCTGTGAAATAGCCACCAAGTCACCCCTGCTCACGTTTCCCAGCAAAGAGCCCCTGCGCTCTGTTCTCCAGTATAACTCGGCCATGAAAAACGACACAGTCACCCCCGTAAGGATTCTCACCCTGCCAGGGAAGGATGATGTGGGGCAGGGGTTTCACTAAGCTCTCTTTCATTGTCCTTGTTATCACATGCTTTCCGTGGCTCCTGGGGGGAGGGTCACCTTCCCCCTGGGCGCCTGTGTGAGCCCTCGAGTGTTTCTTTCCCCCCAGGCTGAACTGAGCGAGCTCCGCAGCACCATCATCAACCTGCTGGACCCTGCTCCTGAAGTGTCCGCCCTCATCAACAAGCTGGACTTTGCCATGTCTACCTATCTCCTGTCTGTTTACCGCCTGGAATATATGAGGTACCCAGGCCTTTGCCTCCCAGCACAGCCACGCTGGAGCTAATTTTTAAACTTCTCTGCCTTCTGGGCATGGGACTCTTTTCACTTCCTCCCAACACATGCAAGCTTTCTTAAAAAGCAAAAACCAAAACCACTCTTCTTGTGTGCTCCTCCCTATTGGGCACCAAACACTGCAACTTATAAATCCCCAGGTATCTAAACTCCCCTATCATCTTCTCCTTATAAGGAACAGCCTTCTGAGCAGTCAATATAGACGTCGCAAACAGTCCATTGGACTGTGCAAGAGCCCACATTAGGAACTGGCCCTCCCTGAGCATGTTCGAAGACCTTCATTGCACTGGTTTGTAGGACCACAGCTGAGTACAAACAGCAAATGGGAAGTGGGAAGGGGCCTGTCCCAAAACAGTCCCACAGGTGCCTGGCGCTCAGGATGCATGTGTAATCACAGCAGACCTAACAGCTCTAATAATTGTCATCGTGACAATACCAGTATTAACATGGATTGAGTGCTTATGCCACACCGGCACTGTGCTAAGTTACATGTATTGACACATTGTCCAACAATGTGTTGGTAGGTTACATACCTACCAAGGCAGTGTTACATACCATTTTACAGGTGAGGAAACTGAGACACTGAGCCATTTAGTTAATTACCTAAGATAATAATCCATGACTAGGACTGAGATCCAAGTAGTCTGTTAAGCACTGTGCCATGCTGCCTCTCCTAAATGATGGCTGGAAGAAGCAGCTAGGGCGTTCAGAACACTGCTGCCTGTGTGAATGCTCCAGCTCCACCGTGGTAAGGCCTGAGGGCCCCTCGGGCTGCAGCTGAATACACTGGCTACAGAATGATACGTCCCTGTCATCAGAAAAGATCAGGTTACATGTCGCCCATTTGTTGAATCATAGGATAGGTGCAATAAGTTATAGAAAAAGTTTACCAGTGGTTTGAAAAAGAAAGTGTTAGTTCATAACAGGGGAATATTTGGTGAATGCCACCATTTTTTAAAAAGATTTTATTTATTTATTTGACAGACAGAGATCACAAGTAGGCAGAGAAGCAGAGAGGGAGGAGGAAGCAGGCTCCCTGCTGAGCAGAGAGCCTGATGTGGGGCTCCATCCCAGGACCCTGGGATCATGACCTGAGCCGAAGGCAGAGGCCCCAACCCACTGAGCCACCCAGGTGCCCCAGTGCCACCATTTTAATTTTTATTTGGTGCCATGAAACCCTCTGGTAAAAGAACTCTTGCTCAGAAGCTCAACGTATAAAATAGATTAAGTCTGTTTTGGGTGAGTGGGGGTGAACACCCACCTTCCTGCCCTGTCCCTTCCTCCCTGCCTCTTGGTAGCCTGAGGGTGCCACAACAGAGCAGAATTTGAAAACTAGTGACCCATTCTCCCCCAGAGTACTACAGAGCCATGAAATGAAACTGCAAATGCTTTTCATTATAATTTGAAAAAAATGCTTTTTCATTTTTTTACAAAAGTAATATAAGAACATTACACATTAACTTAGAAATAAGTAGAGAGGAAAAACCACTGATCCCACCACCATTCCCTATGTGTGTTAGTATAGTTCCCTCTTGTCCTTTCTATAAGGAATATATTTTGAAAGAGTAACCAACCAAGGCAAAACAAGCAAGCCAACACAGACCAAAAACCTGGTTTGCTCCGAGGTTGAATGGCTACAAGAGATGTCCCCGGACCCTCTCAGCCTCATGTGCCCACAGGCAGGGCTGTCTCCTGCTTCCCCACAAGGGTGCCCATGAATGGAGTTCTCAGGATCTCAGGACACACTGTGGAGTGGGCTGGTAGAGCAAGACCATCAGGGAACAGCCCCCAGGAAGCTCTCAAGAGCCTAACTCCCATCCCAGGTTGCCTGCCAGGCCTCTGAGAGCATTGTCAGCATGGAGAAGCAGCCCTGAAGCCTTTATTCAGGAGGCTAGCTTCGGGTCCCAGCCACTGGTTATTACAAGAGCTTTAAAACAGTAAAGTGGGGGCTTGTAGTGGCATAGTCAGCTGAGTACTCGACTTCAGTTTTGGCTTGGGGTGAGATCGAGGCCCAGCTTGGGTTCCGTGCTCAGCAGAAGTCTGCTTTGTATGCTCTCTCCCTCTCCCTCTGCCCCGATCCCCCCCACATGTGCACTTTCTCTCTCAATCTCTCTTGCTAAAATAAATAAATAAATAAACAAACAAACAAACAGCAAAGTTGGCAATACAAGAAATCATATAAAAGCTCTGAACCTAGGGGCGCCTGGGTGGCTCAGTGGGTTAAGCCGCTGCCTTCGGCTCAGGTCATGATCTCAGGGTGCTGGGATCGAGTCCCGCATCAGGCTCTCTGCTCAGCAGGGAGCCTGCTTCCTCCTCTCTCTCTCTGCCTGCCTCTCTGCCTACTTGTGATCTCTCTCTGTCAAATAAATAAAATCTTAAAAAAAAAAAAAAGCTCTGAACCTGAGCACTCAGGAACACATGTGCTTAATGCCAGCCGGCCTGCCCTACTAAGGTTTGACTCACCGAAGGTCAGTGCAGAAGCCCACAGATGCACTCCACCAAGCACTTGCCTGTGTACACACGGGCCGTGCTATCTTAGTGGAGCCCCTCAACTAAGTAGTCCCAAACAGCTACTATAAAAGTGAAAATGGCACATAAAAAAGAGAGGAAAACATTGGGATGGTGCAGAAGATGCTCAAGATGAAAAATACAAATCTCACTTTCCTGGCTCTGAATCCAGAGATCCCCACTCTTGATAGTTTTACTTTCCCTTTTAGAAGTTTTCTAGAAATTGTCTATAAATGCAGACATACATATCCTACACATCGAAGGCACATGGAGGCCTTCCGGAAATCTGTCACTGACATCGTGCTGTCCCTGTTTCCCCCGCATCTTGCTGTCTCATGGAACGGTGCATCTTGGGTGTTTTTCTGTAGCGGTGCATATGGAGTCATCTCTCGTTTTGGTGGCTACGTGATGTGCCATTAAATGAGTGTACTTTGGTGTAGCCAGCTAGTCTCTCGATGAACATTTAGCCAGCACTCTTAATCCTTATGGACATAACCCTTAAGATCTATCACTAGTGGTGGGTTGCTGGTTGGAACGATGTGGGAACGTTATGAGAGAGGGTGGGTAATTCCCTCCAGAAAGTCAGCGTGAGCACATGACCCTCGAAGTGGCGTGGGTTATTGGTTCTTCGCAGCCTCACCAGTTCTGGGCAGCACCACATCTGTGACAGGGAGGGGCTGGATTTCTCAAAATTTATTCCAAACTGTTCTCTTTGCTAGGGTACTGCGCTCAACAGATCCTGACCGCTTCCAGGTAATGTTCTGCTACTTTGAAGATAAAGCTATTCAGAAGGACAAGTCTGGTAAGTTCCTTGTTGTGGTACTCCGATCAGGAGATGAGCTTTAATAGTCTAATAAGGAATACTACTCCCAGTTTTCTGTCTACATGAAGAAAATAGTTGTATGAAGTTACATGCTACATTGGAAATATTTAAGGTTATAAGGTTATAACCTTATAACGATACAGCCTTAAGGAGCATCACTCTTGTCTACCCTCAATACTTGTACGCTCCAACCCCCAAATTTCAGTCTCTAATACTATCCCATGCGAAAAGGATCCTGGGCTCCTCACATAGTCGTTGATGGACCTAGAGCATCTTTTAACTTTTTATGCTTTTTAAATGTCCAGAGCAGGCTAGGAGGACAAAGAACCAATTTCAAAAGACTCTCAATGGACAGAGTATCACAGTTTGAACATGAATAATATTTTTATTACTTTGCTTAAAGAAGGACAAATAAATAGGATAATGGTGTATATCCAAATACACTAAGATATATATAATCTACATATTTTAGCAAAGCAACAGATATAATATATAATATAATTACTGTATAACATTAATACAGAATATATTGGATATATGTGTTTATATGTATAAAATGTTTGTTTTTTCCACTAAGTGTTTGTGAAATAGAGACAAGTAGTTATTTCTCTTGTACAATCAGGAAAGAGTGAACAAGAGGAAAGAGCCACACAGTCCAGGAAGAGGCCTAGCACCAGCAATAAAGTCATGCCTGGCCTCCAAGAGTGACCAGGTAGAAAGGGTGCCCAGCAGGTGACAGGTCAGAGGTGTCCCACAGAGTAGCCAGTTAAAGGTACTCTGTTAGCTGAAAGTAGCTGTTAGAGAGTTTGCTGGGGGGTAGATTCAGACCTTCTGTGTGGGGCTCCATGCTTCACTAGTCCTGCCAGCCCTAAGGAGACCCCACTCGGGACTATGGACACTTCCATAGTTCTGGTCCATAGTTCTAGGCCAGACTATCAGGACCTGTACACCAATGATCCACAGTCCAAACAACTGCATCATTTCTGGGGGAGTTTCAGAATAAGGAAATCTATATGAAACGCAAAGACTTACAAGTCCAATGATGCAAATGTCCTCAAATCCTGAGTGTGCAGAGAGTCTCAGATGCAGCCAGTCCTAAAAGCACCAGACTCCTAGGAAAACAAATAAATGAAATTCTCCGGTGGTATAAAAATATTAGAGTTTGGGACGCCTGGGTGGCTCAGTTGGTTAAGCAGCTGCCTTCGGCTCAGGTCATGATCCCGGCGTCCTGGGATCGAGTCCCACATCAGGCTCCTTGCTCCATGGGGAGCCTGCTTCTCCCTCTGACTCTGCCTGCCACTCTGTCTGCCTGTGCTCGTTCTCGCTCTCTCTCTCTCTCTGACTAAATAAATTAAAAAAAAAAATATTAGAGTTACTGAAATGCTAGTGAGGCAAACCTAAGATAAGAATGGCAATAAAAATGAGAAGAGTTATTAAAATTGAGACTGCAAAGAAAAAAAATTAAGCACATAATATAGTCACTGACCAGTTTTAGTATAAGGTTGCTGATGGGTTTTAAGCATCCTTCTGTTGGTCTATGTGTTGATTTTTAAAGTGTTTAAAAATTTAAGAGACTTTGAAATATTAAACACAGGTTTTAATTAAATGCTTATGGGGTGCCTGGGTGGCTCAGTGGGTTAGGCCGCTGCCTTCGGCTCAGGTCACGATCTGGGGGTCCTGGGATCGAGTCCCACATCAGGCTTTCTGCTCAGCAGGGAGCCTGCTTCCTCCTCTCTCTCTCTGCCTGCCTCTCTGCCTACTTGTGATCTCTCTCTGTCAAATAAATAAATAAAATCTTTAAAAAAAAATGCTTAGAAAAATTTGATCAGTTTTGTAATTGTGCTTAAATATTTGAGGGAATTGAGTACAGTAGATCTTTGAGTCTTGATTAATTGTGTGGGTAAATATTTCGAAGAATGCTAATGGAGAATTCTTAAAATCAATAAATTTATTATTAATTAAATACAATTAGTAGTGAGGAGTCCTTCCCATGTTTAGAAGTCATTGGCACAGGGAAGAATCTATCAATTTGTTCTTGCCAGTGGAGAATTAATCCCCAGATAATTCTGGTGCTGTTTTTTCTATTATTGAAAAATCAGTCCTTCAAGAATCTTTTCTAAAATCACCCCGGGGATTCCGAGGTACTGTCTCATGTAAGACCTTTGTCCAATAAGTCCTTTAAAGGGCCCTTCCTGCTATTGCTCCACAGTTGGGAAATTGAGTGGGTAAACATATTTTGGGGGTTTGGCAGAGAAAGACCCTTTGAGGGGTTTGCAGGCTCCCCCTGCTGGCAGTGCTGGGAAGGACTGGACTAGGAGGAGCCCTTTAGAGGCTAGGGTGGAGTTATGTGGAGGCAGTTTGTATGCTAGGAGACCTCTTCCACTGGTGCAGGATACAGGAGAGGAGTCCCACACTCAGAGGGTCCCACACACATGCCCCACCAATGAGCTCCCCATGCTGGCAGTGCTGGGATCCTTGCACTTGGGGGTATAGTAAAGACACTGTAAACCACGGGCTGAGCTGTTCATTGATTTGCTCTCCTCGTCTGTCCACCCATTGTCTATTTCACAGCTATTTTGTGCTAGACAGTTGGGTCAGTCTGAGTTTCTTTGATTCAAGGAGGGAGGGTAAGCAACAAAAAGAAATTGAGACTGCCAACCCCTAGGGGCCTAAGAACGTGCCACATTTTGCCAGTCTCCTAATGAGAATATCTATAGACAGAATCAGTTACCTTTCTAAAGCTAAATTATAATTCTCTTCTGAGCTCTGTTTCTCTGTCGCTGTGTTGTAAGAGGAAATTAAATTGTGGAAAACAGTATGGAGGTTCCTCACAAAGTTAAAAGTAGAGCTACCCTGCGATCCAGCAATTGCACTACTAGGCATTTATCCAAAGGATACAGACATAGTGATTCTAAGGGGCATGTGCCCCCCAATGTTTATATAACAATGTCCACAATAGCCAAAATATAGAAAGAGCTCAGATATCCATTGACAGATGAATGAATAAAAAAGATGTGGTGTATATACATGGAATATTGGAAATGGAATTGGAAATGGAAATGGAATGTTACTCAGCCATCAGAAAGAATGAAATCTTACCATTTGCAGTGACAGGGATGGAACTAGAGGGTATTATGCTGAGCGAAATAAGTCAAAGAAAGACAAATGCCATATGATTTTACTCATGTGGAATTTAAGAAACAAAACCAATGAACATAGGGGAAGGGAAGGTAAAGTAAAATAAGATAAAAACAGAGGGACGGGGAAATCACAGAGAGAAAGGCAAACCGTAAGAGACAATGAAACTCTAGGAAACAAACTGAGGATTACTGGAGGGGAGGTGGGTAGGGGATGGGGTAACTGGGTGTGATGGGCATTAAGAGGGCACTTGATATAATGGGCAGTGGGTGCTATGTGCAACTGATCAATCACTAAATTCTGCCTCGGAGATTAATAATACACTATAGGTTAATACAATTGAATTTAAATAAAAATAAAATTTTAAAAAGAGGAAATTAAATTGCCATGGGGCCTGATGTCCACTTTTCCAAGACTTAATATTCACAGTACATTGTACTCTTCCACCTAATTTCCGAATGGGTTATTTTTGTCCTAAATATGGTACTGAGGGATAAGCTGATAAATGTGTACCTACTGAGTGTACTTTCCTCTTCCTTTTCTCTCCTAAAATGTGGGAGGTGGGAAGGAGATGTCTTTGGAGATTGGTTATTGATGAATTTTCAGAACCAAGCAGGAGAGAGGTTATAAGAAGCATCTAGCAGCCCCCAAAGGGGATGGCTGGGACTTCCTCTGTGTGGTGTGAGCCAAGCCCCCGTGTGTTTCTGCGTAGCCTGCCAGCTACAGTCAGTCAGGATAGACTAAGACCAAGGTAATCCCAAGCTAACTTTGAGCACAAAAAAGAAAGTGGCTGTTTTTAAGTAAAAATCTCCATAGAGACTACTGCGTGATCATCATTGGCATCTTACCACTCTCTGACAGTTTTTCATTAGGAACTTACACTTTCAGTTTCCTAAGAGCTACATGAGAAGATATTACACTGAACACACCCCCAAAACAAATTTCTTCCACTGAACCCAGCTTCTTAGAGATCAGCCTCTCCCTGTTGGAGCATCTGTCCAGGTCACACTAATCACTTTCCAGGTCTCAGAGTTTCAGGGGCCTGTTTTTCCTGATGATAAACACATACGTGATACCTCTTTATGTTTCAGCCTCTGGCTGGGCCTGGAGCACTAAGGTGCAGTACCTGCCTGCTGTCCCTGCCCTGCTGCCCTTGCAGCCCTGTCATTTAGCCACCCCGAAGACCCTGCATAAATGGGCCAGCACTGCAGGGCCAACGGCATTTAATGACATCAGCAAATGATGTTTGTGCCCCACTGTTGCTTTTTTTTTTTTTTTAAGATTTTATTTATTTGACACAGAGATCACATGTAGGCAGAGAGGCAGGCAGAGAGAGACGGGGAAGCTGGCTCCCTGCTGAGCAGAGAGCCCGATTTCGGGACTTGATCCCAGGACCCTGAGACATGACCTGAGCCAAAGGCAGAGGCTTAACCCACTGAGCCACTGTTGCTTTTTAAAATCTGCTTTGCACCCTGGGAGCCACAACCGCACCCCGTGCTCGGATCCTGGTTTCTTTTTTTTTTTCTTTTTTTTTTTTTTTTAAAGATTTTATTTATTTATTTGACAGAGAGAAATCACAAGTAGATGGAGAGGCAGGCAGAGAGAGAGAGAGGGAAGCGGGCTCCCCGCTGAGCAGAGAGCCCGATGCGGGACTCGATCCCAAGACCCTGAGATCATGACCTGAGCTGAAGGCAGCGGCTTAACCCACTGAGCCACCCAGGTGCCCCCGGATCCTGGTTTCTAAACACCATCCTGCAGTAAAGGGAGCAAGGCTGCAGGGAAAATACAAGATGCACCTAGGACAGCGCACAGTGCCAGAAAGGAAGGTCTTGTGAAGGGGAAAAAAAGAAAAAGGAGAGGAAGAAGAAGAAGAAGAAAATGAAAGGAAAGGCCTGTGGGCATGTCACAAGGACACAGGAGCCTGCCTGAAAGAGCTCCTAATGACCAACCCTGGAACAATTTGAGCAACAAAATAATGACAGTATCAGATTATAACCCAGTGAAAGGAATAAATATCCATGAGTCCATAGTGATTAGATGATTGAACAAATGATATGGGGAAGAAGGGACTGACTTTCCATAAAAAATTCCAATTACTAAAACTAGGAAGAGTGAAGAAAACAGGAAATCCCAGTGAGACCAGAGTACCTGCTGCAGGCAGAGCCCAGTGACAGGTGCGAAAGCCACGGGGCAAAACCTTAAAGAGAAATGACATGTCTGCATAACCTCAAAGTATCTTCCCCAGAGCATTTCCCAGTGACTGTGGTGTTTTTGACTTATACCCACGTGCCCCTTCAGGAGCTGCTGCTTAATTCCCCTCCCCGAGTGTGGGCTGGATACAGTGACTCCCTTCTGAAGAGTAGAGCATGGAAAGGGAGAAATAGTAACTGCACAATGGGAAACCTAACATACACCACTGTATCTGAGCAATCAAGGTCAGCCTCACCAGCAATGGGAGATACTGATTTCACACACCCCCACCCCACCATATGGCAAGAAGGCCACTTCACATCTGTGGGATTACCTTAACATCCTGTAACCTTAGTCTAATCATAAGCAAGTATCAGGCACACCTAAGTTGAGGGACATTCTGCATAATGCCTATGCTCTTCAGAAGTGTCAAGGTCATGAAAGGCAAGAACAGACTCAGGAATCAACACAGATTGTGGGAGACTAAGGAGATCTGATTGGCAGTGCCATGTGGCAACCTCTTTGGATCATGGGACAGAAAAGGGGCATTAGAGGGGAAAAGGGGAAATCCAAATAAAGCCTGAAACTTAGGTAAGAGTATGGTATCATTGTCAGCTTCTTAGTTTTGACAAAAGAGCTGCTAAAATCAGGAGAGGCTAGATGCTTATGTGGCAACTCTTTGCTCTCTCTGCCACTCCTCTATTAGTCCAACATCTTTTCCAAACAAAATATTTGAAAATGGCTGGGATTATTCCCTTTCCCTTGCCACTCCTGACCTGTGGAAACCTCCTCATTTCAGGCATGATGCAGTGTGTGATCGCTGTCGCAGACAAAGTATTTGATGCCTTCCTGAACATGATGGCAGATAAAGTAAGTAAGCCTTGTTGGAGTGTGAATCGGTGTCTGCCTGAGGCACGTGGAGGGCACCTGTTGTACCTGTGTCTTTGGGATCTCTAGGCTAAGACCAAGGAGAATGAAGAGGAGCTCGAGCGACACGCGCAGTTTTTGTTGGTGAACTTCAACCACATTCACAAGAGGATACGGAGGGTGGCGGACAAGTATTTGTCTGGTCTGGTGGATAAGTAAGCTCATTTTCCTTCTAATGCTCTGTGTGTGTGTGTGTACCTCTTGATTTGGAACGTGGGTAAGAAAGTAAGCTCATTTTCCTTCTAATGCTGTGTGTGTGTGTGTGTGTGTGTGTGTGTGTGTGTACACACCTCTTGATTTGGAACGTGGGTAAGAACCATTCTTCCAGGGGCGCCTGGATGGCTCAGTGGATTAAGCCGCTGCCTTCGGCTCAGGTCATGATCTCAGTGTCCTGGGATCAAGCCACGCATCGGGCTCTCTGCTCAGCAGGGAGCCTGCTTCCCCTCTGTCTCTGTCTGCCTCTCTGCCTACTTGTGATCTCTCTCTCTGTCAAATAAAATAAATAAAATATTAAAAAAAAAAAAAGGAACCATTCTTCCACTATCGGTGTAGAAAAATTGGAGTCAGAATTTAAACTCTCTAATGGCAATGCAACCTCCCTCAGAATGTCATGGAATTTGCTACAAGGTCTGAAGTTTAGTCCTGAAACCTCCACTCATTCTGAGCTATTGATGTTTTTATGTTTTGTTTTGTTTTAAGATTTTATTCATTTACTTGACAGAGAGACAGCTAGAGGGAACACAAGCAGGGGGAGTAGAAGAGGGAGAAGCAGGCTTCCCACCAAGCAGGGAGGCTAATGTGGGGCTCCATCCCAGGACCCCAGGATCATGACCTGAGCCAAAGGCAGACACTTAACAGCTGAGCCACCCAGGTTCACAATGGATCTCATGACCAGGGCATCACCTACTGCCTGTGTCTCTGCATCCCACCCTCCCCTGCTGCAGGGCCTCCCTGGGCTGACTCTGGGAAGCTCAGAGTCATTGTAGGTGACGTCTCCCACCCCAGAGCCTAGCCAGAGGACCCTGGTTGAATCAGTGTCTTCCAGGCTCATCAGAGAGGAAGGAGAGCCCACACAGATCCTTTTCTATTCCAGGCTCTCTGTGCTGGGAGCCAAAGCAGACTCATGGGACATGGCCCCACATGGATGAGAACCCTCAAAGGTGGGCTGGGCCAGCCTGTCTGCAGGATAAAGGTGGGAGGCAGCAAGCAGCCATGCTGGGCTTTCCCACACATCCCTACAAGGGTCCATGAGTTCTGGAGCCTGATGCAGGTGCTGTGTGTCTGGTCCAGGCGGGGCCAGAAAGCAAGTGCATGTGTCTGAGTGCATGTGTCACATAGGACATGTGTCTGAGCTGGACCTTCTAAGCAATGGGCCACGATGAGTCAGAGCTGTGCAGAGTTGGCTCCCCTCAACCCTGACTGCCACATTTAGGAGCAGCTTCTTCTCTTTGCTCCAGGGTGTCCTACAAATACTACCATTTTCTATTTGTGCCATCTTGTGAAAATATTACTGAGGCTTGGTCAGAAACAAGGAGGGACACTTTGGGGAGTGAGGGAGCATGGCTCGACCAGTGTATAACCAAGACGATCAGTATCTGCTTGACACCAGGTCACATGGGGTCACGCTTGGGCCCTGAAGTGTGGGACTGGCAAGAGTCTGGGGATGTTTCTGACTGAGTGATCTGCCTGGGAGGCCTCTGATCCTCTGCTGGGCAGCAGGAGGTGGGGCTCCCACCTCACCCCACCTGCCCCTCAAGGCAGCACTTTAAGGAGCTGAGATTCCTTAAAGATTTGGCCCCTGACCGAGACATGGCTCTTGGTGTAGGTTTCCCCACTTGCTCTGGAGCGGGACGGTGCTGAAAACCATGCTGGACATCCTCCAGACCCTGTCGCTGTCGCTGAGTGCTGTGAGTGTCCCTGCCTTCAGCCTGAGCCTCATTTATGCTGCAGGTAGCCACATTGGGGGTGGGGACTCTAGATCCCACCCTGGCCTTTCCCAGTGAGCTGCAGCAAGTTTGGAAGTCTGTCACAGACCAGACAAGTGTGGGGAAGGGAGCAGTTTGCTGCCCAGTATGACCTGGAGGCCCAGCTCAGCAGAGGCAGCCCAGGGAAGGCAGTTTGGAAGAAGGAACCTTGTTGTGTTTTCAGGACATTCACAAGGACCAGCCTTACTACGACATCCCTGATGCCCCCTATCGGATCACTGTTCCTGATACCTGTGAAGCCCGGGAGGTAGGCTGGCAGCTGTCCCCTTGTTAAGGGACGTTCTCATTGCACTCTCGAGTATCAGGGCTGGCGCATTACACACATGGGACTCTAAACCCTTCCTTTGTTCAGCTGCCTGTCAGTTTATAGTGCCTCCAAGCTGCATGAGCGAGCATGACTGTTAGACAAACTTCACTGCTGTGGGGTGTGCAGACTGTCATTGTGGTAGTTGAGTAACATGACTTTGGCTTTGTGTGGCACTGTGGGAAGTAGATGGAGTGAGTGGCTCCGGGTAAGGAGGACGTGCCATGTGAGGTCTGACTCGGAACCCCCACTGTGGCAGGTTGAAGCTCACTCACACCTGGGCCAGGTCATGTCCCAGCCTTGGGGCCTCCAGCCAGACCAGCTGCCAGCAGGGAGAACCCTGCATGGTGATAAGGCGCCCCCAGTGGACGTGTGAGGATCTGTCTTATGCCAGGATTACAGACTGTGTCCTATACCCAGAGACTCAGGGTTAGAACATGGTCACTGTAATCATTTTTTAGGGTTGCCATGATTAAATGCCACAGACTGAGAGGCTTAGACAACATAAATTTATTTTTTCACAGTTCTGGGGGCTGGAAGTCTGAGCTCAAGGTGTTGGCAGGGTTAATCTCTTCAGAAGCCTCTTACCTTGGCTTTTAGATAGCTTTCCTGTTCTCGTGTCCTCACATCTTCCCTCTGTGCCTGAGTCCTAATCTCCTCCTCTTTGGAGGACACCAGTCAGATGGAATTAGGACCCACCCATATGATTTTACCTTAGTCATCTCTTTAAAGGCTCCATCTCCAAGTACTGTCACATT
Organism: Mustela putorius furo; assembly: GCF_011764305.1. NCBI lineage: Eukaryota > Metazoa > Chordata > Mammalia > Carnivora > Mustelidae > Mustela > Mustela putorius. Next base: position 3,295,233 of record NW_025422010.1, on the reverse strand, counting down.
CTGAGTTTCTGGGGGCTAGAGCTTCAACACATGGGTTTCAGGGGATGCACTTCAGCCCCCAGCAGTAGCTAACTACAGTCTGCAGCTGGCATCCTCTGATGCCCTGCATACACTGACCTCGGCTTGATCACACTCTCTTCCAGAGCATCGTGAAGGACTTCGCTGCGCGCTGTGGAATGATCCTACAGGAGGCAATGAAGTGGGCACCCACAGTCACCAAGTCCCACTTACAGGTACTCTCTTGAAATCACCGAAAAGCAACTTTGTTATGCTCTTTCAAGTGATCCAGAGAGCTTTCACAGAGGTAGCAAACTCGAAATAAGACAACACAAGTGGGAATAAGCAGACCAAAAACATCAGTCTAGTGCCTGAGAATAACGGAAGCCTCAGAGGCTGCTCTTTGGCAGGAATACCTTGGGGGGTTAAGGGTACAAGTCATAGGTGAGGGAGGCAGGTGTAGTGGGATCCCCTGGGCAGGCGGGCCTCAGGAACCTGACCGCTCACACTGATAGTTGCCAGGTTTATGGCAGGACTTGGGGCTGCTTTCAAGATGGGCATGGGCGACATGGTACATGGGGAGGCCTCAGTCCAGCAGCAGCACCTTGGCCAGATTCTGGAGCTGGAGGGAGGCTGCTGTCCCAGCAGAGCCCTATCCGGGGTGCACGTGGAGGTGCACGTGAGCCTTTTCAGACCAAAGCACTGGCTTGTGAACACAAACGACCACAAGGTGAGCCATTGTTCTGGTCAAGCAGAGAAGAACCAGAAATACCACAAGATGAAATACCGCGAGAGGAAAAAGTCACCTCAAAAGGGATCAAAGATAAGAAAGATCCTGCTAGAGGAAATCTGGCTTAATAAAGAGAAGGTGCATTGAGAGGGGTGTGTGAAGTTGCTCTCAGCAACACGTGTCAGGACAAAGCTAGTTCCAAACTGTTTCTGGATCTGGAATCCAGGAAGGACAGAGCAGCTAGCCCCAAGAGCCTCGGAGGCTGTTTGGAAAAACATTTTGTTAGCGCCCATGAGTGGTACTTAGCGTTGCCATACAGCTCCTCCTTCCACAAAGTGTTGGAACAATGAGGTTAGAGGAATTGGGGAAATGGAAAATAAATAAATAAATAAGCCCTCCATTAGGCACTTAGCAGCTAAGCTGCGCAGAATGCAGCCTTGTAAGAATTCATGCCTTGTAAGTCAGCCATGCCTGGAACTTGATAACAGTTGCTGTCTAGTGGATACATTGGGCCTCTTCAGGCTGGGGTACTTTCTCAAACTGTTCATATTTAGGAACCAATTTTTTTGTTCATTTGTTTGTTCACATGGAGAAGAGGAGCTTCAGTTCTCAAGGCTAAGGTCTAAGGAGGGGAAGCCACCTTTCATTTCTAAAAAGGTTCATTGGGGCACCTGGGTCACTCAGTGGGTTAAGCCACTGCCTTTGACTCGAGTCATGATCTCGGGGTCCTGGGATCGAGTCCCACATGGGGCTCTCTGCTCGGCGGGGAGCCTGCTTCCCTTTCTCTCTCTACCTGCCTCTGTCTACTTGTGATCTCTCTCTGCCAAATAAATAAATAAAAATCTTTAAATAAATAAATAATAAATAAATAAATAAAAATAAAAAATAAAAAGGTTCATTAAACAAAAAAGCCTACAATAGGGAGAGCTATGTATTTTTTTAAGTGTGGTCTGGGAGGGGAGTGGAAAATGCAAAGGCTTGCACTGGTCTCGGTGCTTCTACCAGCCCTCCCCTTGGTATTGCCCCAGGCCCTGTTTCCCTTCCCCCTGCACATCTTGTCCATCTGAACGTCACCCCACCTGCCATCCAGCCCTCACTGCCCAGCCGTGGTGTTCCCATCCCACCTGGGCTTCCTGCCAGCAGCCTGTCTGTCCCGAGTCATCCTCCGTGCTGCCCACCACAGTGGGCCAGTTCACTAGCAAATCTGCTCGGTGCACTTCCCCACTACCTCTGCTCATTAGCCTCTCCCCATCACCGTAGGGTCCATGGTTGGGTTTCGGGGGCTCCGTGAACCCTCCAATACCACTGACACAGTTTTGTAAGTTAGTGCTCACGCACTTTCCCAAGGGGAGTCCTGTGGCCCGACCTAATCTCCCTCACCTGACAGACAAGGTTTTTCTGGACCTGGCCTATCTCTGGCCCAGGCTTGCCGCCTACTGTCTAGCTCCTTGTATTTGCTGTTCCTGCAGTGCTGACCCCAGACAGTCCCCAGAGCAGAAGGCCTTCTCACATCTCCAACCCTGCCACGTATTCCTTTGCCCTGGCATCCCCCTCCACGGTTGGCAGGAGACTCAGGCCCTTGCTCTGCCCTTCTGCTGCCGATCAAGCCCCTTCACAGCAGAGTGCTCTGGCAGGAGAACTGCCCAGATGTTGACAGCACGACCAGGACTGGGCCACTCTGTGTTCTGGGGTGCACAGGACCTGGCAGGTGGCAGATGGTCAGCAAGGATGTGCTGAAAGAATAAGCGGTGGGTGCTGGCTGCTCTGAGCAGTCGGCCTTGTTCATGCATGAGCAGTAGCCAGTTGGGGGGCACTCTAACTTACTGAGGCTCCCGCAGAAGGGGTTGGACCCAACATTGGAACCAGGGTTTGCTCTACTACCTCACATACCTTTAAAATAAAAGAGGCTATTTTTGTTTCTGACTTCAGGAATATCTGAACAAGCATCAGAACTGGGTGTCAGGACTGTCCCAGCACACAGGGCTGGCCATGGCCACTGAAAGCATCCTTCACTTTGCCGGCTACAACAAGCAGAACACCACTCTCGGGGTAAGTGTGTGCCTCCCAGGGAGCAGGAGTCTCCTTTAGCCCCAGGAGCCACAGGGTGAGGGAAAGGCCAAAGCTGATGTAGAGCTTTTTCCAAAAGCACCTGGACACCCACATGCTGCACACGAGGCCGTGCTGGCAGTAGGCAGATCCGAGTCCCATGTACGATCCCCACGTTCAGAGAGAACTGGGCAGTAGAACCTTACTGTGTTTTCTTGACTCATTAATGATACCAGATTTGGATTTCTGTGTATCCACAAGGTAGAAAACTGAGCTCTGGGAGACACAGTGAGCATTATCTTATATCACATTGATTGGAAGCATTTGCTGGATTTTTCTGTTTCAGCAGGCACTAGAATGCCTGTGCACACACATCTTCAGCTTCATTTGTTCTGCTTAGGATTCCCCGTAGCATCCATATGTCAAGAAGTGGCTAGGTTGTATTGGTTTATTGTAAAAGACACTAAAGGGAAAGGTGAAAAGGGTCATCCTCGCTGCATGTTCGTAGTCTTTGGTGATGATGGGCAGCGCGATAGCCCAACAGCATGGTATCAGTGACCAGCCAGGGTCAGGGAGAGCAGTCCTCACAACCCCAAGGCAGGGGAGGTGGGCTGGGGAGCTGAAGCTGAAGCAGAGGACATGGGAGGGTGTGGTCTGCAAATTCTTTCCCTTTCTGCGGGCCTCCTTTGTACTCAAGAGTGAGCCCCTTTTGTCTTCTGCTACTAGACCTGCCATAGACTGGTAGCAGCTATTGGGTGTCTTTGAGCCCCTGCTGGCTTTTGCTCCCTCTGACACCATGCTCTCACCATCACCCTTCACCATCAAGTCACGTTTACACACCAGCACACACCCACAGGAGACAGCCCAGGAGCACTAACTTCATAGCATTTTCGTTGTAGGTTACAATGATTGTCACAACGATCTGGTGATATGTCTTTTGCAAAGGTCTTTTCACCACTGGGGATGAAAGCAATCAGGGCAGCATATTGAAGCTATATCACAAGCTGTCTTCCAGAGAAAATTTTCCATACTGAGATTTTTTTTATCGTCTTTCTTCCCTGGGATGTATCAGACTGGGGGCTGTTCTAAAATATTTTGTTTTATTAGCTTGCCAGCAGTGAATATTTTTAATAACCCCTGGATCCGACTTGACTTCTTAATGGGACTCAGGCTTAGCCATGGTGAACATGAGAAAAACATGAGGCAATGGCCTGAAGTAATTCTTGGTGTTTGTTTGTAGGCAACTCAGCTAACAGAGCGCCCAGCCTGTGTGAAGAAAGATTACTCCAACTTCATGGCGTCCCTGAATCTACGCAACCGCTATGCGGGCGAGGTATTTCTCCTCCCCTTGTGTCCCCAGGCCATGGGGGTGTCCTCGTGCTCCAAGGCCAGTCAGCTCCCTCCCAACGGAAAATGCACCCGGGGGTCTGGAACTCGCTCATTTTAGGTAGACTTGAAGGCATGGGCCCTGGGCCTCCCTAGCACAGTCTGGACCATTTATGGCAGCTACTCACCCCCTCTGCAGAACAGTGATTGCACATATGCACATTCTGGCCATTCTGAAGCGTTTTCTGTTTCTTTGACTATTTTTGTTTGTTTGTTTGTTTGTTTTAAGTGGTAGCAAATATTCACCGAGTGCCATGCACTATCTGGGGCAGTTGGTGAGGTGTATATACCATTGTTCCAGCTTTACAGATAATGAAACTGAGTCTCTGGAAATAAAGTAACTTGCCAGAGTCACAGAGGCAGAGTGGGTTGGAAACCGCATCTCCCCGTGAGGGCCGCACTTCAGCCCAACCTGGCAAGTTGCTTCACATCTTGGGGCCTCAATTTCTGAATCTATAAAACACAGAAGCTCATCCACACCATTTCAGAGATCCCTGCAAGTCCATCAGTGCCCCATCTGAGTGAGGTCTCCCCTCCCCCCTTCTAGTTCCTCATTCTAGTAATCACTCTTCCTCTTGCTGGAGGCCCTAGGCTGCCGCTGACCCTAGGCTGCCACTGAGCTGATGTTCCCAGTGCTGGAAATTGCTCTGAGGTCCTGTTCCACCTATTTTGAATACCCCACTGGTGATAGAAAGTCTGTCTTTGGCAGTAGGTTTGATTTTGAAAGGAGTCAGATCCTTTCTGTATAGTCAAGTCTGGTAGATAAGAGAGAAGCATGCTTTTGTTGGGGAGGTGGGGGATATGACGTAGAACTTTAAAAATTTTCTCATTTAAGTCATTAATTGACTCCGAAAGAACTGTATTTAATCAGTCTACATCATGCAGCGCTACTGTGGTTCAGACCCCGGACTCAGTGCTGAAATGTAAAATTGACAAGACTGGGTCTCTGCCTTCAAGGACCATCTAGAATGAAGGGAATGCCAACATACATTGCTAAAAGAAATTCCCTCGAAGTGTGAGCAGTGGTAGCGTCATTGAAATTATCCTGTCACTCTCTCCACACACAAGCTCTAGTTTAAGACCATGAGGCTCTGGTCAGGCCTTGTCCATGTGCATGGATTACGTGTGACTCTCTTGACAAGTGTGCTTCTTGCAGGTGTATGGAATGATCCGGTTCTCAGATGCCACAGGCCAGATATCTGACCTGAACAAAATGATGGTCCAGGAGCTGAATACAGCATTAGACCTCAGTAATGCTCAGCACTACACGCAGGCCATGTTCAAGCTGACGGCGATGCTCATCAGCAGCAAAGGTAATGGACAGAGCCACTGCAGAGCTCTGGGCCCATTTGGAAATGAGTGTTTACCTTGTTTCCCTTAGTGAGCTGGGGCTTCCCCAGTAGAGATCTCTTTCGTGTCTCTCAGGGGGTAGAGGAAGTAAATAAAAGACCATCATTGGCCCACCTGGCGCTCTGTCTTATTGACTTGCGGAGGCAGGCAAAGGGTTCAGCCCATGTTCAGTGCTTTTTCTGAACAGTGTGTGTTTGCTTGCAGATTGTGACCCACAGCTCCTTCATCATCTGTGTTGGGGTCCCCTCCGGATGTTCAATGAGCATGGCATGGAGACCGCCCTGGCCTGCTGGGAGTGGCTGCTGGCTGGCAAGAACGGAGTGGAAGTACCGGTAGGACACTGGCTGTGTTCAGTTCCTGAGGGTAGGGCTGGTGAGAGAGAGAGCTTGACCTGGCTGCTTAGCTGACAAGCTTGGAAACTCAGGCAAGCCCCTTATCCTCTGGACCCTCAGTCTCCTTATCTGTAAGATTGTGATATTAATGCTTGACCACTGGGCTATCTCAGAGAAGACAGGGAATATATGTTAAAAGGATCCTAGTGGCTCCTAGACATTGTTGTTTCTCAGAAGCTCAGTAGAGGGAGCCATTTCTCTGAGTAGAACACATGGGATAGGTTTGGGAGCGGTGGTAGTTGTCCACCATGGTATTTCTCTTGGCCTGCTCACTTTGGGAGGGACAGTCTTCCTGGTGACCATATTTCTAAAGTTAGTTCTTGAGGAAGTCCTGACTCAAGATCATATATGCCCTTTCAACTGATTGGATGAATATCCAAGAACTGTTGTGTTTTTCAAAGATCTCGTTAATTTTCATAACAACAGGGAATTTGGCATTTTTTTCTTCCATGTCTTAAGATGACTTGAATTAAGTGGTCAAAGGGAGTATTTTCTTTTTCTTATTCCCTGAGGAAAATAGAATATTCCCGAAGATGAAATTAGAATGTTCCAGGCAGGTGATGGTGGCAATAATCATCATACCTCACACTTGCCTGGGATGTTCTAACGGCAGAGGGTTTGTATTGGGCACACCATTCAGAGTTTGGGGAAATGTTTTGGTCAGTTGGCGTCTCTGGGAGATTACCTGGTCAGGGATAAGCACTGACAGCTGCCTCTCAGAAGAAGGAGTCAGCTGAGGCCCTGGGCTTACCAGTGGCTCCTGGACCCTTTCTCCCTGGATCTAAGTTAGGCACTGGGTTCTCAGCCTGGCCAGCTCTGCTCATATTAGGGAGCATGCAGAAGGGCCTGTGAGTCCTGCTGCAGCCTCTAGGGGCTCTGACTTCTGGGCAATGCTCCTCATCTGTATAATGAGGATAATAGCACAGGCATCCTTGACATAGGTTTTATTGTGGAGATTGAATGGCTTAATGCACCTCACGGGCCAGGAACAGTGCCCAGAATAAAGCGATCTGTGAGTAAATACTAACTGTTGTTGTAGTGGTGGTGGTTGTCGTTGCCAGGTAGAGGATTCTGCATCAACAGCAATCTGCCATTGTTGTCACATACACCCATATACCACCCCCCCTTTTGGGGATCATCTGTTTTACTGCTGTGTATGTTATATGCCTTATAGTAGTGTTATTTTTGTTCTAAAAGTCAAAAGCCAGGGCACCTAGGTGGCTCAGTCAGTAAAGCATCTGACTTCCGCTCAGGTCTTGATCTTGGAGTTCAGGGATCAACGTCCACCTCTGGCTCCTCACTTGGAGGGAAGTCTGTTTGTCCCTCTCCCTCTTCCCCTCTCCCACTCATTCTCTCTCTCTCTCAAATAAATAAAATCTTTAAAAATAAAACTAAAGGGCACCTGGGTGGCTCAGTTATTGAGCGTCTGCCTTTGGCTCAGGTCATGGTCCCCGGGTGCTGGGATTGAGTCCCACATCGGGCTCTCTGCTCAGCAGGAAGCCTGCGTCTCCCTCTCTAACTCTGCCTGCTTATGTTCCTTCTTTCTCTGTGTCTGTCTCTATCAAATGAATAAGCAGGGTCTTTAAAAAGATAAAATAAGGGGTGCCTGGGTGGCTCAATGGGTTGAACTTCCACCTTCGGCTCAGGTCATGATCTCAGGGTCCTGGGTTCAAGCCCTGCGTCAGGCTCTCTGATCAGTGGGGAGCTTGCTTCCCCCTCCCCCTCTGCCTGCCTCTCTGCCTACTTGTGTTCTCTCTCTCCCTCTCTGTCAAATTAATTAATTGATTAATTAATTAAAGAATTAATTAAAGTCAAAAGCCTTTCAAAGAAGTTAAGAAAAGGACTTTTTTTAAAGCCTTACACATTTATCCAGATATTTCCCATTTCTCACACTCCTCAGGTGTTTCTGTGGACTCAGATTCAGTTGTTCTCTTCAGCCCAAAGAAATTCCCTCAGCATTGCCTATAGTTCAGCTCTGCTGGAGTAAATTCTCTCTGCTTTAGTTCACTTTCTTTTTTTAACCTCTGCTGAGATTCTCTGTATCTTCATCGAGTTTTTCCATCTTTACCTAGAACTATTTGGTCATATTTACAATATTTATTTTATAATCCTTATCTGATATGTTCTAGTATCAGGGTCATCTGTGCGTCTGTTTCTGTTGATTTCTTTTTTCTTTAGTGTTTCAAATGTTTTCATTGTGTTGTAGACTTTGTGCATAGAAAAGCAGTGGAGGGGCGCCTGGGTGGCTCAGTGGGTTAAAGCCTCTGAGGTCATGGTCCCAGGGTCCTGGGATCGAGCCCCACATCGGGCTCTCTGCTCAGCAGGGAGCCTGCTTCTCTCTCTCTCTCTCTCTCTCTCTCTCTCTGGGGCCTCTGTTGCCTGCTTATGATCTCTGTCAAATAAATTATTTAAAAGAAAGAAAAGCAGTGGAGACTGAGGAGCACTGCTATTTCACTTTCCTAGGAAATAGGTCTTTCTTTTGTTGGGTGACTAAAATAAAGATCACAATCCCTACCCCTGAGGGATCAGTCTTGGCAAGAAGGATGGACTCTTCCTACTTTTCACCTCACCTTCACTTCCCTTTTTTCTCCCCCATCAAAATTAGAAAAGGGATCATGGGAGGATTTTTATGCCAAACAAACTGATGTTTTGTCTGGGGTCTTTCAGACTCCAATCTATTTCCCCTGCCCCTGCCATCAGCAGTAGCTCTGCTGGCTTCAGGTCTTTCGGCCTTTGGCAGGCCTTGGCCACCCACTTGTGTCCAGACCCAACACTGGCTCATGAGCTGCTAGAGCTTGTTGCTTCTTATGTAAAGTCTCTTTAAATCAGTTCTCTATGGCTTTCTCATCTAACACTCAGCAGTCCAACAGATAAGCCTTTTTTTAAAATTTTGTCCAGACTGTTCTTGCCGTTCACTTGGGACTGAAGGTCATCTGTGTCCTCGCACTCCCTGACCCTGCCTGTGTAAGGACCTCTTGTCCAGGCCCAGCAACATCTTGGGGAGAATTTTGACTTTTGTTTTTGTGTCTTTCATATTGTTGGCTTCTGGTTTTTAATTTTTTCTGTTATAAAAACCATGTATGTTCTTTACAGAGAAGTTGAAAGATAAGAGTAGAATGAAAAAAAACAAAAACCCTTCATAACTCCAACTTTAGAGACAATTGCTGATGGCATCCTGATGCTTCTGCATCCCCAGAGAGACAGAGTTATGAGTTTGTTGGGTTCATCCCACCTTGAAAACCTGCTTTGTGAGATTCTGGGGCCTGTATGCCACTAAGATGGAAAAGACCTGTGATCTCTTTGGTGTGGTGCTCAAATTCATGACCCAAATCAAAGGAACTAGCCCCACACTGACCTCCACCCATCTGCCTCCAAATCTCCATGGATGCCAACATAGTCCTTCCCTCTGCTCAGACAAAATCCTGATTCCCCTTTTTGCACTTCTCACAAATGATCCTCAGCAAATCCTATCGGACTTTTCTTTCTACCTTTAAAGTATATCCAGAAGCTGGCCACTTGCCAGCATCCCGACTGCTGCCCCTGGCCCCAATCTCCTTCATCTCCCCTGGACTAGGGAGGCAGACGCTGCTTCCACATGGGCCCTCTCTGCCTTCTCCACACATACACAAAGTGCATCAGTAAAATATGGGTCACATTAGGTCCTTTCTGTGCCCCAGACCTGTCAGTGCTGCCCATGGTCACTCAAAATAGAAGGCACACTTGTTTCTATAGCCTACAAGCCTCTCTGCCATCCCAGCTTTCCCCCCTCTGTCCCTTGTCTACCTTGCTTCATGCACCCTAGGGTCCCTGCTGCCCCTGCCCTCCAGGCATGTTCCTGCTTTAGGCTGTACCCTCACTTGGCAATGCTCTTTTCAGGCAGCCAAAAAGCTGCATGCCTCACTCCTACATCTCCTCCATGGCTTGTCTCCACTATCCCCTGCCCACCATGTCTAGAATGTCATGCACATACGTCCATTCATTCTTCTAAGCCCCCTCATGACTCGGTTTCCCCTTAGCTTTGATCAATGTCTGATATCTAGATCTCACTTCCCTTGCCATCTGTGGCCCTCCCTTGTAGACTGGGTGGCTGTTTGTGTCATTCACTGCTCCATTCCCAGAGCCTGGAGGGTCTATGTTGAGTGGAGAAAAGGACCTGGGCTCCAGAGCCAAAATCCAGCCCTGCCTTTGCCAGATTAGAGGCCGTGAGCAGGCAGCCTCACCTCTGCAACCATGGTGCTTCAGGGTTGTCAGAAAGATTCAGCCAGGTTGCTTGGCAGAGTCTGTTGAGGGCCCACCCAGCACTAGGCCCTTCCCAGGCGTGCTGGGACCACACCACAAAGCAGGAAGCCAGCACCTGGCCTAGTGATAGTTCAAGAATGGACTTTTTGGTAGAAAACGGCTGGGATATTAGGTCATAAGTGATCTTTATGTTTTTGTTCATGCTTTCCTTGGTTTTCTAAGTTTTGTTTGTTAAGTGTGTATTCTTTTTTTTTTTTTCCTAAGGGGTGGGAAAGGGCAGAAGAGAGGAAAGAGGGAATCTTAAGCAGACTCCACCCCCAACACAGAGTTTGACGCAGGACTCAGTCTCAGCCCTGAGATATGACCTGAGCCAAAATCAAGAGTCTTTTTTTTTTCCTTTTAAGATTTATTTATTTATTTATTTGACAGAGAGAGTGTGTTCACAAGTGGGCAGAGAGGCAGGCAGAGAGAGAGGGAAGCAGGCTCCCTGCTGAGCAGAGAGCCCAGTGTGTAGCTCAATCCCAGGACCCTGAGATCCTGACCTGAGCTGAAAGCTGAAATCAAGAGACTTAACTGAGCTTAACCGACTGAGTCACCCAGGTGCCCTGAGCATGTATTCCTTTTATGTTCCTTTACATAGTCCTCAGCTTCGCAGAGCCACTAACCTTCATTGCATACTTGCAGTTTATGCGGGAGATGGCAGGGGCCTGGCAGATGACAGTGGAGCAGAAGTTTGGCCTGTTTTCTGCGGAGATAAAGGAAGCAGACCCCCTAGCAGCATCAGAAGCCAGTCAGCCCAAACCCTGTGCCCCCGAAGTGACCCCTCACTACATTTGGATTGACGTAAGTGCTTCTCCATCTTTTTCCCACTATAGCTGTGAGGTCAGGGATGTCCCCGAGCCAGTGGGCCAGTAAACGTGGAACTCCAGGTTTAAGACTGCCATACCTGGGGCTGAGGGGATGGCTCTTCCAGACTCGTCCCCAGCCCCTTGCTGGAACATCGTGCTTCCCCTAAGATCCCCACCCGCCCTTCTGTTGGCCCAGAGCTCCACCTTAGCTGGCCATGCTGGCTCCATGCTGGCTCCGTGCTGGCTCCACGGGCGGGCAGGCCAGGCTCCAGCAGAGCAACATGTTCTCCTTCCCACTCAGTTCCTGGTGCAGCGGTTCGAGATCGCCAAGTACTGCAGCTCAGACCAAGTGGAGATCTTCTCCAGCCTGCTACAACGCTCCATGTCCCTGAACATCGGTGGGGCCAAGGGGAGCATGAACCGGCACGTGGCAGCCATCGGTCCTCGCTTCAAGTGAGGGGCTCTCCTCTCATGGTGGTGGCAGGGGTGGGGTGGGGGGAGGTAGAGCTGCTGGTATGGGAGGCAGTCTGTGTGGGAGGTTCCCAAGCTTGGTCTGGTTTATTTTGTTTTGTTTTGTTTTTATCAGAAATCAATCAAGCCCTAGTATATGCAAGGCCTTTGGAGAGGGGATCTGAATGGAATGATCTGGCCGGCCATGCCCAGGGCTGAGGAAGTCAGCCAATGGGCTGTCCATAGCGGGGGAGTGTTCAGGAAATGGCTCATTCAGGAACCTGGGGCACCCAAATGTTGGGCAGCCTTTCTAAATTGGCTGGGGATAGATGGTAGTGAAAGGATTCTGGTGTCACAGTGGTGAGTGGAAAACAGCAGGTGGTGTAGTGGAGCTCAGGTGTGACAAGCTCAGACTGGGGGGCTGGCAGTGACTTTGGGCTGGTCTCTTTACCCCTCAGAGATGTTCACATAAAACTTCTGATCATGTTGACTACACCAAGTCGACTTTTGCCAAGTCCCATGCAAAATACCAACCACACCAGGAGATACTCCCTTTTGGGGGATATGTAACCTAATAGGGAGGCTCAGGCCTGGTGCTACGGTCAGGGGTGCTATGGACACAGCAGGCTGGGTGAATCTGGCATGGGGAAGGCCTGGAAGTGCCTGGGTGGTCAGTTGTAAGGAGACTGAGAGGCCCCCCTTTCAGGGTATGCTGCTCCTGCCCGTACCCCTTCCTTCCGCCAGCACCAGCTCTTTCTACTCCCCTGAGCTCCAGAACCATGTTCCTGCAGCCCCCAGGCACCCCTGGGATGGTGCTTCTAGACCGCTGTGGGGAAGGGCTAGTACTCTTTTCCCTTCATTTCTAGTCCATCACAGACCTGTACCTTTATAAAAGGCATGAGAATAAATTACTAGAAAAGGCTTCACACTGGACCCCTATAGCAATGTGAAATTGCTGTAGAAATGAGCAGGATCCCCTCTCAGTTTCTGTAGTACCTTGTCACAGACCAACACCATCTGTAGATGCCCATCGAGTAGCCCTGGTCTGGCAGAAACCAGATGCTTGGTAAATGTCTTTTTCTTTTAGCTTGAATTAAATGTTCCACCTTTGTAGCCCTAGAGGTGACTGCGCTCAGAAGGTAGTTGGCAGGTGGTGTGCAATACGCGCTCTGGCCAAGGCAGATGAACACAAATTGTCCGTTTACCCCCAGTTAGAATGAAGGTTTAAAAAACAACAGCTAAAAACAAAACAAAACAATAAAACAACCTTTCCTAAGACATTTCTGGTCCAATAAACCTGAGGAGTGGCAGTCACCTGGCTGGGGCCACAGTCCTGGCCTCCAAGAGCTCTGTCATCCAGAGACGTGCCCCAAGCCCAAGGTCCACATGGTTGGTACAGGAGCCAGAGACGATGCAGGTGTCCCTGGGCAGCATGCTCTGACTGGGTCCCAGTGTTCTCTCGCAGACTGCTGACTCTTGGGCTGGCCCTCCTGCACGCCGACGTGGTCCCAAATGCAACCATTCGCAACGTGCTTCGAGAGAAGATCTACTCAACCGCCTTTGACTACTTCAGGTACTCCCCCAGCTGTGCTGCTCGCAGGTGTCCCACATCCCCAGAAGTCATGGCATAAAACAGTGTGGCCTGATCCATTCACTGGCGTCCCTGGGTTGGAAAATGCTCAGCCTTGTGCTGTGTTTCCACGTGTGTACTCAGTTAGAACTAGCCTCCCTACACAGTGTACGCACGTTTCCCCCCAATTCAGTTGACTGAAGAGATTAATCGCATCCATTTAACTTTCCAGTTCCTATGAATGGTAATTGCACAAAGGTTTGCTTTGCGAGTGCGTAGATTGTGTTGTCTAGAGACAGCTGCAGCTGCACGATGCTCCACAAGGACACCATTCAGCCGAGGGCTGTCGACAGCACTGGGGTTAGTGGCAGAGGTGGTCATGAGAGGACTCAGAAAATCATTACTCTTTTTTCCATGAGAATGAATGAGACCGTTTTTGCTGATGACTAGTTCTGGGCTCACCTTTTGTCATTCAGAGACCACTCATGTCACCTCTCATGTGCTTTTATAATATGCGTGGCTTCTAGTCCCAAAGTCTAGGCACTTAACTCTTGTCTTCTTGTGGTTGTTTGAAGTTGCCCCCCAAAGTTCCCTACTCAAGGAGAAAAGAGGTTGCGTGAAGACATAAGCATAATGATTAAATTTTGGACAGCCATGTTCTCAGACAAGAAGTACCTGACTGCCAGCCAGCTTGTTCCCCCAGGTAAGCCTTGTCCTCAGCTGGGCAGCTGCTCCTGGGTGTTGGGACCAAGGCATGGGACAGTAGTGTGAGGTGGGCAGCCCTGCAGGAGCCCAGTCGGAACAGTGAGGGTCCTGCCAAGTCCTGGCCATGGCCCTGCTGCACGCTCACAAGACCCAAAGCCTGCCTGTCCACCACGGGTCCTCCAGCCTCAGCTGACAAACATGAATGAGCACAGGAGGCCCTGAGCAGAGGCCACATGACATAATGTCCCCCAGCCCCAGCCAGTTCACCAGCCTTCACAGCCTATCTGACAGCCCATCCTGGGGTAAGGCCCAGGTGCCAAGATGAGTAGGGCACTGTCTGCTGTCACCTGGTTGGTGATGTCAACATGAGATTGTGGGAGTACCCCTCAAGGACAGGCCCTTGCCCCCCTCCCTGGAGTTGGGGAGCCAGGGAGAGTTTTCTGGAAGAGGTGACATGTGAGCCGAGTCTCTGAGGATAAATAGGAGCCAGGAGCCGACAGGGTTAAAGAAAAGGTGCTACAGTGTAAGCAAGCAGCAAACCACAAAGAAACATTCTGTTTCTCAGAGGAGCATAGTTTCTGCAGGCAGACCCCCAGCCAACAACCTGACTACAGGAAAAGGAAAGGCAAATAAAAAGATTTTCTGAGGCTGTGTCCTGGCTCCACAGAGAGCAGGGCCAGCAGCGCTCCTTGCCTGCCTGTAGGGCCTGACTCACTGCGGTGCTGATGGGCGGCGTCATGATGGCCATGAGAGAGCTGTTTGTAATTGATCAGGATTGCCACCCACATTTTCTTTTTTCTATTTTAAAAGCTAGGAGTGGGGCGCCTGGGTGGCTCAGTTGTTTAAGCATCAGACTCTTGATTTCAGCCTAGGCAGGGTTGTGGGATCAAGCCCCATGCCAGGCTCCACGCTAAATGGGGATTCTGCTTGAGATTCTGCCTCTTCTGCCCCTCTCCCACACCAGCATCCACACACACTCTTTCTCAAATAAATAAATAAAATCTTTTTTAAAAAAGAAGAAGAAGAAGGAGCGCCTGGGTGGCTCAGTGGGTTAAAGCCTCTGCCTTCAGCTCAGGTCATGATCCCAGGGTCCTGGGATTGAGCCCCACATCAGGCTCTCTGCTCAGCAGGGAACCTGGTCCCCCCCCCCACCCCGGCCTGCCTATCTGCCTAATTTTGATCTCTCTCTCTCTCTCTGTGTCAAATAAATAAATTTAAAAAGAAAAAGAAAAAGGCTAGGAAGAATAGTAAGCTTTCTCTGTAAAACAGTTCAAAAAACTTCCCCAGGGTACCTGGCTGGCTCAAGCAGTAGAGTGTACCTGTGCCTCTTGATCTCAGGGTGGTGAGTTCAAGCCTCACCTTGAATGTAGAGCTTACATTACCAAAAAAACAAAAACAAAAACAAAACACTTATTCTGAAGATCCATCAACACCATGTCTCTCCCTCCTTGCTCTTGCACTGACCCCCTTATCTGTGGTGAAAATCCAGACACCTCATTCTGGAAGCAACAATGTGTTTCCCTACAGATAACCAAGATACCCGGAGCAATCTGGACATAGCGGTCGGCTCTCGGCAGCAGGCCACTCAAGGCTGGATCAATACCTACCCCCTGTCCAGTGGCATGTCGACCATCTCCAAGAAGTCAGGTCGGTTGAAGGTTTGCTAGTCCAAGTCATATCCTGGCAGTTCAGACTGTGAGCGGAGCACTGAAAGGCAGCTTCCTCTGGGGTTCTAGAAGTGAAGGATGGGCCAGTGTATTCACAGACATGCACTTGGGCCTTCTCTCTCCCTGCCCAGGCATGTCTAAGAAAACCAACCGGGGCTCCCAGCTGCACAAGTACTACATGAAGCGAAGGACGCTACTGCTGTCCCTGCTGGTAAGGTGACCCCTGTGCTATGGTCATAGCACCAGGAACGGGAGCAGAGTGGCATGTGAGTGCACACAGAAGGCACACTGATGTCTCATCTCACCAGGCCACTGAGATTGAGCGTCTCATCACATGGTACAATCCACTGTCAGCCCCGGAATTGGAGCTGGACCAGGCCGGAGAGAACAGTGTGGCCAACTGGAGGTCCAAGTACATCAGCCTGAGTGAGAAGCAGTGGAAGGACAACGTTAACCTCGCCTGGAGCATCTCTCCTTACCTGGCCGTGCAGCTGCCAGCCAGGTAGGCCACGGTCTCACCTGCCTCATGAGGGCCTTGCCAGAAGCCCGGTAAAAGGACACCTGAGTGGGGAGGAATATGATGTGGTCACTGCCAAGGAGAGTCAGGGAAGTGATATTAGAGGCCTGTTCCTCTGCCCTAGATGTTGACCCAGTGTTTCTGTGCAGTGGTTACACAGCACAGATGCCTGCCTGGAGTGCCCCAGTACCCGGAGCCCAGGCACAAGACGTCAGAGCACATTTGCAGCCCCAGTCTTGTATCTGAAGAGGATAGGAGCACATGGAGGCTGTCGCTCCAGGGTGGCCAGCCTGGGGAGCCTTTGGTTTGTTCCCACAGGCCTTTCAGTGACCGGCTTCTCAAATTGGGTGGCCAGCAGCCAAGTGTCCTGTGAACTCTCCCCTCATTGCTCTCCACAGTCAGAGCTCTTAGACCAGTGGTAGCCAAGAGGGGTCTCCCAGGACCCTGTTACCTCCCCATGTGCATCCACCCCACATGCAGGGGTGGACATTTCTTCCCCACGAGCCCACACTTGCCTGTTTACCGTCCTCTGCATCAGGACCGCAGCCTGATAGTGTTCGTGGAAAGTCTACCTTGTGTTAGCCTGAGGCGGCGCCCCCTGAAAATGTACCCATCCTCCCCTCTGCTGACCTACCTTCCGGCCCATGGGCTGCCACTCCGTAGATGGTCTGCTTCGGCACCAAGGCAAGGGTGTGTTCTGAAGACAAGGACTTCAGAAAGGGGGAATGTCCTTTGGGGAGTGTAGGATAATTCCTGTTGGAGATCATTCTGTCATTCACGTTGTAGCCAGTCATAGTGCTGTTCATTGTAAACACTCACGGTCAGAGTTACCAATATGTCAATAGCATCGTGTTTCAGTGTCACTTGGCACTAATCTGTATCCCTCCAGTTCAGGTCTCCCTCTACCTCCCTCTCTTCTGGGGAGGTGAGAGAGGCCCCTCTACCCATACCCTGCGTGTGCCATAGGTTTAAGAACACAGAAGCCATCGGCAACGAGGTGACCCGTCTCGTTCGGTTGGACCCAGGAGCCGTTAGTGACGTCCCCGAAGCTATCAAGGTAGTGACGCACGTGGGCTCAAACTGCACAAAAACAAATGCCTCCAGGGGCGCCGGGGTGGCTCAGTTGTTAAGCAGCTGCCTTTGGCTCAGGTCATGATCTCAGGGTCCCGGGTCCAAGTCCCACATTGGGCTCTCTGCTCAATGGGGAATCTGCTTCTCCCTCTGCCTCTGCCTGCTGCTCCCCCTGCCTGTGTTCCCTCTCTTGCTGTGTCTCTCTGTCAAGTGAATAAAATCCTCAAACCAAACCAAACAAATGCCTCCCAAATGCCTGGAAACTAGAAATGTGACAAACCTGGCAACCTCGGTGGGTTAATAACTTTTCTAATTTCCAGTGTTTTCCATTTCTCGAGTGAGGCATTTATTATGCTTGCAGTAGAAAAATATTGACTGTACTTCACCCAAGTTAGAATTATGCTACTTTGCATCATGTATCAGAACATTTCCCCACATTGTTGTAAATGCTTTATCATCATCACCTCGGGGCTGCCCCTGATATAACAGGATGGGACTGGGTGTTTCCAGAGGGGCCCCAGGGACTGCCTGTGCCATACCATCTCCCTGCTTCCTTCCCAGTTCCTGGTCACCTGGCACACCATCGATGCCGACGCACCTGAGCTCAGCCACGTGCTGTGCTGGGCGCCTGCGGACCCGCCCACAGGCCTCTCCTACTTCTCCAGCATGTACCCGCCGCACCCTCTCACTGCGCAGTACGGGGTGAAAGTCCTGCGGTCCTTCCCACCGGTGAGCTCCTGTCCTACCTGAGTCAGCCTTGGTGGGACCACAGTCCGTGTTGAGGTGGAGACAGGAAGGACGGGCTTTATCTGAAACTTGATATGGGCCTGATGAAACGTTGATCCATCTTAAGCATGCTTCAATCCCGTTTCTGTTCAGGCAGTCACAGAAGACAGATTTAGTTGACTCAGGTATGTTGGGAAGTTGACTTGAGTTTGGTGCCAGTTGTGGCTGCGTGGGCAGATCGCCCAGCTGTGGACTGCTGGGAAGGCTGGGGATCCCATGTGACAGCTATAGTGACAAGGGTTTGGTAGCTGACTTGCGGAGGCCCCAACACATGAGACTGCTGTAACCTCAGCCCTTGTCTCTGCATAGGCCCCCAGCAGTGAACACACATGGGCCATAACCCCTGTCCTTAAAGATACGGGAGCCTCGTTCCTTTTGCTTTTTCTCATCCATCCTGTGTTTCAAGCCATCGCCATTTTCCTTGCTGTCCTCTGGTTCTTTCCCTGGTTCTCAGTCTCTGTGATCGCCAGCAAGACACCTCCAGCAAGGTGTCCCATTGGCTGAGTGACAGCAGAGCCGTTCCAGGTTGGAGTGGGGCCCTGGGACAGCCATCTGTGTTGCCTTTGTTTTCACTGTCCTGGAGGTAAGGAATTATTTTCCCTTCCTGGAGGTCATGATCGCTTGTCCTCCTCCTTTACAGGACGCCATCCTGTTCTACATCCCCCAGATTGTGCAGGCCCTTAGGTATGACAAGGTAAGACTGTGCCTGCCTGTACTGTCCCTCCCTCTGCAAGCTGTGCTGGTTGATGGGGAGGGAGCCCTCAGCAACAGGGATGGGGCCTGGGGAGCAGAGCCGCCAGGCTCTGACCTGGTCCCAGAGCTCTTATACACACCGGAGGCTGTGGCTAGTGCTCATGGCCAGGAGGCCCACCTCACCCCGCCTCACCCCGAGGCCCTGTCTTGCTATGCCGGGTGGGTGGGCTCTAGAAGTATTGCCAGCCGCTTCCTCTGGCCCTGAATCCAGCTCCCTTGTCTCTTCGGTGGGAAGCAAGGAGGGTGAGACAAGATGACATATGTATTAGTGTGCTCGGGCTGCCATAGCAGAGAACCACAGAGCGGGGGCTTAAATGTATTTCTGACAATTCTGGAGGCTGGAAGTTGGAGATCAAGGTGCCCATGGGGTTGGTTTCTTTTGAGGCTCCTCTCCTGGGCTTACCGATGGCTGCCATGTCCCTGTGTCCTCATGTGGTCTTCCCTCTGTGTGTCAGTGTCCTAATCTCCTCTTATTATAAGGACCCCACATTGGACTAGGCACACAATCAGCTTTTTTTTTTTAAGATTTATTTATTTGGCAGAGAAATCATAAGTAGACAGAGGCAGGCAGAGAGAGAGGGAGAAGCAGGCTCCCCGCTGAGCAGAGAGCCCTATGCGGGGCTCAATCCCAGGACCCTGAGATCGTGACCTGAGCCGAATGCAGAGGCTTAACCCACTGAGCCACCCAGGTGCCCCATTAATCAGCTTTTTAAAGGCCTGTCTCCAGACACCATCACACTGAGGCATATGTATGTGACTTCAACTCATGAATTGTGGGTTGGGGGGCACAATTCAGCTCATCATGTACAGCACACCTGTACGTGAGTTGCCTAGCCTGGGGCCTGGCACAGAAACATCCCCAACACAGGGCTGACCACAACCCTGAACCCACACTGCCTGTGCTCCATCCCAGCAACCGCTCTCTACCTGTGCTAGAGTCACACTGGGAAACCCATAGCGAGGAATTATTTGAAATCTGACCTGCTTAGTAAGCCCAGCTAGCCATGTTAAGGACATCTGTCCAGAGAATACTTTACCAGATGCAGGGGCCACAAACTACTGGTCAGGGGAGAGGCCATTCTTTCAGAAGTCTTCCAGAAAAGCCAGCCCTTCATTTTTAACTTTAGGACAGCGCAGTTAAAGCTGGAGTTAGAAGTAGGAGAACATGACTAAGAAGGAGAAAGAGGAGAGTCCTTAGGATAGTGGCTGTGGTGTGTCAACTCATGAAGAAGTGTCTGTGTGTTAGAATTTTCTGGAACCTGCCTATCACTGTAGAACATTGTTCCAGACAACCAGTTTATAGCTGAGTTTTAGTACCCAGCCTACTCATTCCTATTGCTTGACAACAGCAGATGCTGGTTGGAGAGTTACAGTTCTTAGAGTCCAGGGGGAAGCACAGAGGAAATAAAAGCTGGCTCCTTCCTGTTTTGCAGACCTCACCGCCTGGGGCCCCACCTGCCCCACCTGCCCCACCAGCCAGCTAGCAAGCTGGAACTTGGCCTAACCCCTGCACTGGGCTCACACATCCCCAGGCAAGCTTCCTCACACAGCCGGAAACCACTGGGACTCACTTCTTGCTAGGTCTGCAAGTGCTGGGAGTCCACTCCCACACTGGGTTAGTCTCTCTCGGCAGAGAGGTGTCCAGCCTGCTCTGATGGTGACCTTGCTCTCCTATAGATGGGCTACGTGCGAGAGTATATTCTGTGGGCGGCATCCAAATCCCAGCTTCTGGCGCACCAGTTTATCTGGAACATGAAAACTAACATCTATCTGGATGAAGAAGGGCACCAGAAAGACCGTGAGTATTTACTTGTACCTTCCCTCAGGCCTCCCCTCCAATCTTTAACCCTCCAGAGCCCTCCCAGGGCCTGTGCTGCCCCCACCCATCGTTCTGCTTCCCATCCTTTAGTGGAAACATCTTATCTTTAACACCTAGCAGGAGCAGGACCCACTCCTTCTTCAAGCCTTTGCTAACCTCACCTGCAGACTCCCTGCCTACCCTGGCACCATCCTGCCGCTCCCCAAGCCTCTGTGAGAACTTCTTCTCACCCTGCACTTGACCTAGCAGTTCCATGTGGGGACGAGATGGCCACTCAGAGCAATGGTTCTCAAACAGAGCTTGTTTGAGAGCTTGTCTTCACACCCTTTAAAACTAGTGAGGCCCCCAGAGAGCTTCGATTTACACAGGCTTTAGCTCTCAATGTTAACTGGTGTTGGACGGTAAAACCAAGTCCTTTAAAAAATATAAGCCCATTACATGGTAACGTAAATAATGTATTTTTGTGAAACATAATTCAAAAAGGAGCAAGAAGAGTGGTGTTGCTTTACAGATTTGCAGATCTCTTTAATGTCTGTAATGTCATAACATCTTTAATGTAGTAAAAGACGGCAAGATTCCCACTCTGCTTCTGTGTTTAACCTGATGGAATATGCTGTTTCCGTTGAAGTCAATGTGGGGAATTCAGCTTCACACAGACCCGGAGCTGGAAGAGGAAGGAGGGTTTTAGTCGTCTTTCTGGTCACTACATATAGTCTCAGTTGATACTGCACCAAACCACAACAAGTGATAGGTTCTTAACGATGAACTGTGATGGGGATTTGAACTTACGTGAGCGAATTTCTCGGTGTGATGGCGTCTGGAGACAGCCCTTTCTTTAAAGTCCATTGGTCTCCCCAGCGCTCTTACCCACCCCCACCACCAGCAGGACTTCACAGCATTAAAGATCACATCGGTGAATGCCCCACCGGTCTTACAAAACAGACATTTTCAAGTGCTGGGAAGCTGTCAAGCTCACGGTCATAGACGCAGGTTTCCTAAAACTTAGCAGTTTTCCTCAAATGGCAGATTCACCTTGTTCATTTTTCAAGGAAATATCTGCCATATACCTAAGTCCAAATAAGTATATTTTTGTCCACCAGTCAATCTCTTAAGTAAAAATGGTGTTCCCTGAAACAAGAAGTTAGTTGAGTTGGAAAGTCCGTCGCAAGGCACTATCCTGCGAGAGCACAGCATCTACATACTTCCCATGCGGCCGACTGCCGCATGACTTCCCATGGCGTCACAGTAGGTATCCCAGAGATGGCTTCGGGGTAGAGTGTCATCAAGTTAGTCCTTGCTTATCGCCTCACCAGAGACATTCTTAGTGACACTGGCTTTTGTTCATACCACGGGAGCAGAGCCATGAGGATCCAGTGACCACTAGCACCTCGGCCAGCTGCTTGCGCCTGGCCTTGTAGTCGTCTACACAGCAAGGAAGGCAAACAACCTATCAGTGTAGTTTTGACTGGGGGGTCTTGAAGGGTCCCAGAGACCCTCCAGGTAGCTGCAGACCACATTCTCGAGGCAGTTGAGCTGGCCTGGGTGCTGGGGAACACCTGAACACCTGGACTGCGTATCTGGCAAATGTGTGGGGTTTCCCTGAGGGCCTTCGGTGGCCCAGCTGTAGGCTGTCCCTCTTGGTTTCTCTGTCAGCTGACATCGGTGACCTCTTGGAGCAGTTAGTGGAGGAGATCACTGGCTCCTTGTCGGGCCCAGCCAAGGACTTCTACCAGCGGGAATTTGATTTCTTTAACAAGATCACCAATGTGTCAGCCATCATCAAGTAAGTGGCACCTCTCAGTCCTGGATCATGGAGATTGCCTAGAGGGCCCCCCTGATTCTAGTGAACAGCCAGGATTGGGAATCTCTACCCTGGCAAGTCTCTTGAAAATAGAGAGCAAAATGCACAGCCATGTGAATTTCAGAAAACCTATGTTGGTTTCATTTTGGATAATGTCCCATAGTTTGAAGCCACTCTGCTCTCTCCAAGTTCTGAAGCATCCTGGGGTATTAGGAAAACCGGACTCCTTTGCAGCTTCCAGTGTCTTTTACTGATTTATCTCCTGGGCCATCTATGTGCGAGGGCTGACACATTCCCTGGGCATTGGGGGCCCTGCCTGTTTGTGTGGGATGGGGCCCTGGAGTCATCAACTGACCAAGGACATAGGGGAGGCCCCAGGCCGCCTCTCCTCCCAGGTGCCTCATTTCCCTAGGCTGTCCCTGGTGCTCAGGCTTCTCTCACCTTGGTCACCTCGTGGTTTCACCGTACGTCCTGAGGGCCTTTCCTGGACCCAGTACTAAATACAGCGGTGATGCAGCTTCTAGCCCACAGAGGCCTGAAGAGGTGGGAGGGGTGTTCCTGGGCATCCCTTCAGGCGCCTGATTGTACTCCGCACTGTCATCCTCATCCCAGGCTTGCAGGAGGTCTCAGGGGCCTGCCCAAGGCCATGATGCAAGGAAACAACAGAACTAGCACTTGAACGTAGGCCCCAGAGCCAGCTCTGTCCCCTGAGCGTCTCTGAAGCAACATCACACACCCCACACAAGTGAGGGGGAAAGACAACCAGAAAATCCACCTTAGTCCCCCGGGGCCTCCTGGCCCCTGATGAGTGTGGGGCAAGGACCCCTCAGGGTGGCCTCCTGGAAGAATTGGGCCTAATAGGGCCCTCAGTAGTAGCTAGAACTAGGAGGAAAGGAACAGAGAGGCAGACGGGAGGGGCCCTCCATTGCCCCCCAAAACTCCAGAGGCCAGTTCCTGCAGCAACAAAGCAAAGCATCTCTGTCCTGTTTCTCAGGCCCTACCCTAAAGGCGATGAGAGGAAGAAGGCGTGCTTGTCAGCTCTGTCTGAAGTGAAAGTACAGCCGGGTGAGCAGGCCACATGGTTGGCTGATGAGCCGGCTTCTTTCTGCAGGCGTGCAGGGTGGGCATGGGGACCAGGGAGGTGGCCAGCCCACGTCAGCCTGGGGCCTGGGGCGCTCAGTGTCCCTCTCCACAGAGCCACTTCTCACCTGACACTCTTTATCTTCCTTGTCCCAGAAGAGGATTCAGAAGCCCTGTTGGGGGTAGGGGGAGGAAGAGGTCACAGTTGGGCTCCCTGTGACTTCCGAACTGTCCCTCAGGCTGCTACCTGCCCAGCAACCCTGAGGCCATCGTGCTGGACATTGACTACAAGTCCGGGACGCCCATGCAGAGGTGAGAGGCCGCCTGCCGTCCAGTAGCTCCCTTGCACCAGGCTCTCTTTGCTCCCGCACCCGTGCCATGCTCCTTCTGTTGTTTTTCAGTGCCGCAAAAGCCCCATATCTGGCTAAATTTAAGGTGAAACGATGTGGAGTTAGCGAACTTGAAAAAGAAGGTCAGTGAAGAATCTTTGACACGGTTTGGGATCTAAGTGATGGCAGTTTCCTTGAGCGTGTTTAGTTTATGACCAGCTCCCCGTGAAAGGTGACATCCCTCTGCTCTCAGTCTGAGCCCTGGTTTAGGGGTGGCTGGCATGGAGCTGGTGTAGACTGACAGAGACTCCTGGAGTCCAGCCCTAGGTCAGCCATTGAGTCCAGGAGGCACCTTCCTGAGGCTGAGTGGCCCAGGGCTTCAGGGGGTGCCATGCAAGTGACACGGGCCCAGATTGCTTCAGTGGCTGAGATATATTACCCCACAGTTCTGGAGGCCTGAAGTGCAACATCATGGTGTCAGCACGGCCGTGCTCTTTCAGAAGGGTTCCAGGGGAGAATCTGTTCCATGTCTTCCTCCCAGCTGCCGGGGCTTGCGGCAAGCCGTGGCCATCCTCTGCAGCCTTGTCACTCCCACCTCTGCCTCTGCCTTCACGAGGCTTTCTTCCTTTGTGCCCATGTCCTGCTCTGATAAGGCCCACCCTAATTCTTATGAACTTGACTATGTAAGCAAAGATCCTATTTCCAAATAAGGTCAATTCTGTGGTTTTGAGTGGGTAGGAATTTTAGGGGATACTGGTCAACCCAAGCAGAGAGCTTTGTGCCCCCCTGCCAGTATGGGACAGACCTTCCATGGCCTTCCCTGCACTCTGGCCCCCAAGTCCTCCCCGGTACCCTAGGGTACAGATATATGCACTCCTGCCCCCTAGTTCACAGTGCCCACCACTGGTCCTGGACACGCCTGGGTCCCCTCTTCCTGTGAAAAGGGGGCTTCATCTTCAGTTCCATTTAAGCCTAAACATTCTTTGAAAGAGACCCCTGACCCTGTGGCTCTCCCTGACCCCAGGAGCCTGCTGGGCCTCTTTGGTCTCTTTAGGCTTTGCAGAGACAATCCCCAAGGTTCCTAGGGCCCTGGGCCTGTGAGCAGGGCTTGCCCCGACCCCTACAGAGGGCATCTCCCTGCCTCCAGGCTAAAAGGCTGCCTCTTCGCCCCGTGCAGGTCTGCGGTGCCGCTCAGACTCTGAGGACGAGTGTGGCACACAGGAGGCTGATGGCCAAAAGATCTCGTGGCAGGCGGCCATCTTCAAAGTGGGAGACGACTGCCGGCAGGTAGTGAACGGCCAGGCCTGCCCTCCTGGAGGCTCCAGGCATGCTGCAGGGCCGCACCTTGTGCACAGACCCAGAGCTTGGCTTCCCACATTGGGCGGAGGTGCCACAGAGGAAAGCGGGGCTTTCTGTCTAACCCAGGGGCCTCTCCAGTAGGTCCCACCCACTGTCCATCCCCTGCCACCCAGAGGGAACTGCCCTGGGACAAAGGCACCCCCATCACGTCCCCCACTAGACAGCGCGGCCTCAGTTCAGCCCAGTGCTTGATGGTCCTGAGAGCCCAGCCCAGCATGAGGAGCAGTGAGACCAGACATTTCAGGCTCCTGCCTGGCCATGATGGCCTCCTTCCTGCCCGCCCTCCTCACTGCTGGGGGTCAGGTGAACTAGAGCATGG
Organism: Mustela putorius furo; assembly: GCF_011764305.1. Taxonomy (NCBI): domain Eukaryota; kingdom Metazoa; phylum Chordata; class Mammalia; order Carnivora; family Mustelidae; genus Mustela; species Mustela putorius. The sequence continues at coordinate 3,270,019 of NW_025422010.1, read as the reverse complement.
CAGGCGGCCTGCCGACCACCCCATGCCTCCCTGGTCTCCAGGACATGCTGGCTCTGCAGATTATTGACCTTTTCAAGAACATCTTCCAGCTGGTTGGCCTGGACCTCTTTGTTTTCCCCTACCGGGTGGTGGCCACCGCTCCTGGGGTAAGTTCCCTGTGCAGGAGCCCAGGGGGAGCCCCCGATGCCTCAGGCCAAGAAGAGTCTCACCTGCAGGCCTCGGCATCTGGCCCTTCCTCCCCAGTGTGGAGTGATTGAATGCATCCCCGACTGTACCTCCCGGGACCAGCTGGGCCGCCAGACGGACTTTGGCATGTACGACTACTTCACGCGCCAGTATGGGGACGAGTCCACCCTGGCCTTCCAGCAGGTGAGTGGCAGGGCGGCCCCAGACCTGAGATGGCTTGCACACGCCATCCCGCCTACACCCAGCACTGCCTGTGGGCCAGTACCCTGCTTCCTCGTTGCCCTTTTCTGAGTCTTTATACATTTGGGGGTAAAACCAGTGTACCCCATAACCTTCCTTGGGATTCAAAGGAACCTTGAGATAGACTCCTCAGGAGAAAGCAAGTTCGTGGGTGTGGGAGAAAGGGTTTGCTGCTCCTGAACCCCCAGATGTAGTCACTTGTCCCTTCTGTTTCCAAGATCTGGCTTGCTGATTTGGTCTCTGATTGCAAGGCTGGGAACAAGAGCCCAGAGAACAAATGCCAAGCCTTGGGGTCCCAGGCAGGGAGGCAGGAGAAAGCCCGCAAGGCCCCGGGAGGTGCAGCCCTTGGGGTACCATCCATGAGCACCTGGGCTCTCTCCATGCAGGCGCGTTACAACTTCATCCGGAGCATGGCTGCCTACAGCCTCCTGCTGTTCCTGCTACAGATCAAGGACAGGCACAACGGGAACATCATGTTGGACAAGAAGGGCCACATCATCCACATCGGTCAGCTACGCCCCAGGGCCGCCCTCTTCTCCCTTCACCCGCTAGAGGCCAGGGCAGGACAGCAGTCCCCACCCCCACAGAAGAGCCAGACATGTTGGGGTCACCCAGCCAGGAAGGGCCTGGGCCAGGGTTTGAGTTTAGCTCTAAGGCCCAAGCTATTGGCCACCAGGCTGTGGGGGTAAGTAGTAGCAGCAGGATGGCAGGGTGTGGAGTGCTCTAGGGTCAGAAACCAGAACCAGGCAGAGCACGGCTCACCCAGCCCCACGTCCAGCGTTTCTGCTCCAGCCTGGCTCCCCAACTCCACTTCCTTTTTTCTCTCCTGCCTGCTTGCCACCGCCTGCCCCACCTTCCCCAAGAAAACACGGCCTGGGGCCAGCTCATGGGGTGTGGGAGCCAATAACTCCACCCCGTGGCTGAAGCATGCCCACATTTTGCCCTGGCACCCGATCCTATCAAGAATGGCTTTGGGGGTTTTGCAGACTTCGGCTTCATGTTTGAAAGCTCACCCGGCGGCAACCTTGGCTGGGAACCAGACATCAAGCTGACAGATGAGATGGTGATGATCATGGGGGGCAAGATGGAGGCCACGCCCTTCAAATGGTTCATGGAGATGTGTGTCCGCGGCTACCTGGCTGTGCGGTGAGCCCCAGGGAAGGGCCAGTGGGGTTACCAAGACCACAGGGAGGAAAGTGGCAGGTTGGCGCTGGTCCTGGTTGCCACTTAATCTCACAAGGCCAGCCTTCGGAGGTCCCATGGGCCCTTCTCAGGCCCCTTTGTGGATGGAGGGGCCGCAGTTCAGAAGAGCAGGCCAGGTGCTAGGGGCTACCTATTGGCCTGGGCAGCCTGGGCCTTGCCTTCCTGTCACTGCTCTGCCCATCTGTGCCAGCAACTTCCTGCTCTGAGCGACAGTGTCCTGCCATATTCTGTAGTCTCCAGGCATGGCCTTGCCTGCCAGCACCTTGGGCTCCCTGCTCTGAGTACCCCATTCACCCGTTCACCCAAGCCTGAGATCTGCCATCCCCTGGGCTACACGCTGAAGACTTACTGTCCTGGCTTCAGAGTGCCACACGGCCAAGGCCACCCAGCAGTGTTGTGGCACCTGAACTCCAGTCCTGAGTCTGTCGGAGCCTACATCAAGGCTGCTCAGAGGGTCAGGCTGTGTTCACGCTGCACGCCTGCACTTCCTTAGCCAGGCACAGAAACCACGCTGAGGCCTGGGGTGGGCGGACCAAGGCACGAGGCTCAGCCCAGTCCAGGGTGTGTGGGCATCCCGCGTCCGGCCACCACAGGGGCTGCCCCACTGAGCCACAGAGGTGTGGGTAGGTGGGCCGCTGTGTGTGGCTGTCATGTGTGGGCTGTGCTGCAGGATGGCGGTGAGCAGGGTCAACCTGCTTAGGCCAGCCTTCTTCCCCTTCCTTCCCTGCCCCTCCCCAGGCCCTACATGGATGCAGTCGTCTCTCTTGTCACTCTTATGTTGGACACGGGCCTGCCCTGCTTCCGTGGCCAGACAATCAAGCTTTTGAAGTAGGTCCTGGGCACATGTGCAGGCCATTTGGGGGGCAGTTGTCCCCTCCGGGTGGGAGCCTCCTTAGTGCTGGTGAATGTGATCATTATCAAGGCCACGCACTCTCTTGGGAACCCCAAAGCAAACAGGGTTCCTGGGTGAGGCCCTCTCACCACACCCGGGCTGCAGACATCCCAGGGGTCCCTTCATTTCTCAAGAACACAGGGCCGACCCTGCCCCCAGGCCTGAGGCTGCAGTAGCTTGGCCTTGGGCTGGTCCTCCTCCAGTCCAGGGGTCACACAGCGGGGGTGGTGCTGGAGAAGGGAACAGGCCCTCCAGAACCAGCTGGGGACAGTGTTCATGCCCCTTAGAACTGTCCCTAAGAGGGAGCATTCCCTGGGCCAGCCCTCCTGAACAAATTCCCACAAATGCTGAGTGCAGTCTCTTAGCAAGCCCTCATCCCCACGGGGAGGGTGGCCTCGAGGGGGTGACAGACCTGACATGGCCCTCGCCCCCAGGCACAGGTTCAGCCCCAACATGACTGAGAGGGAGGCTGCGAACTTCATCATGAAGGTCATTCAGAGCTGCTTCCTCAGCAACAGGTGAGTCCCCTTTCCTCTCCTCTCCCCCGCCTCCTGCCGCACAACAGTGCTCTCTGGGCACCTTTACAGGGCCACCACGCCCAGGCTAGGTGGCAGGGATGCTGGTGTCCCAGGGGACTCTCTGTCCCACAAGTCCTGAAGGGAGTCCTCGCAGAGTGACAGGGTGCTGGGATAGAGGGGCCAGGGATAAGCCAAGGGGAATACCCAGCAGAGGCCTCAAGGCCCAGTTTCCTGTCTGCCGCCCAGCCTGTGAGGCCGGGGGAGCTCTGCGTGCAGAGGGCACGGGGCTGGGGGGCAGGGAGGTGAGCACAGCCCAGCAGGCTGGATGAAGAGCAGAAAGAGCTCGGGGAGGCTTCAGCCCCACCCCTGCTTCCCCACACCTTCCTCAGGCTGCTGCCTGGGCCCCAACAGCAACCCCACAACCCCACAACCCTCGGGCCTGGGGGAGGGGCTGGCCAGTTGGCCATTGTGACAGGAGTGGAGAGAAAAGGTGGTGGTTCCGAAAGCAGAGCCGGGGCTGAGCACCTGGGAGGAACTGGAGCTGAGCTTCCCCACCCTGATTCCCTGGAGGGGCAGAGGTGGAATCTGAGAGGAATGCTGAGTGCCTCCCAGGCCTGATGGCCCGCAGAGAAACAGGAAGTGGTTCAAGGGCAGCATGGGGACCTGACCAGAGGGGTTTAGAGGGCAGGACAGGGGAAGTCTCTTCTGATTGTTTTGTTGGCAGAGTAAGGCTTGTGCTGGGAAGTATGACAGGGGAGGAGGACAGGGTCTCACTTGTGTACCACATGCCAGGCCAGGGGCCAGAGTGTCCCCTGACACAGGGACAGCTCCTGTGGTTGGATTCCCAGGCCCAGGACAGAGGGCAGGCTTCCAGCTGAGGAGGCCTGGCAGGAGACAGAGCAGAACGGGACTCACACAGCCTTGGTCCCTGGTGGGGGAAGGTGTGTCCCCTGGAAGATGGGCTGGCAGGAAGGCCAGAGGGTCTGCGATCTTGCATTTGCACCTTTAGGGAGGGGAAAAGGGACACCTTCTAAGTGCAGCTTTCCAGGCAGTGGTGAAGGACTCGGTGGGGTGAAGGGGCCCAGAACTAGACGGTCTCCTACAGCCTCCCTCCACTGTCCTTCCAGGAGCCGGACCTACGACATGATCCAGTACTATCAGAATGACATCCCCTACTGAGGGAGCGGCGGACCAGCGGTTGAGGCCACCCCACCACCACCCCTCCCCCGCCGAGCCATCCTGCAGTCGTGGAGCTGAGCGAGCACACCCCCACAGCCCGGCTGCTGCGTGTGGTCGAAGGGGGTGAGCTGCCGGTGACCCCGTCATCCCATCCATTGGAGTTATTTTTATAGGATAAATAGGACAAACGTACACCATGCAGAGCCTGGCAATCTACTCCTTCCTGGCGTGACCCACATGTGACGTGTGAGGCTGGAATGACAATCATCTGAGGACACTCTCGGCATGGGTGTGAATACATTTGCACTGGACACATTCCCAGCACATTCCCTACCTGTCTTACTGCATAGGTACATGAAGTATTTTCTTGTGTATAAAAAATTATATTCAACTTAAGATTTAACCAATGTGAACAAAATAAAAACCAGCAGAAGTGTGGTATCCAGGGGCATGTTCAGCTGAGGGGGATTCCTAGATATGCTGGGAAGGGAGCACGGCTGTATAGGGACGGGGGGATGAGTGCGGCTGGCCAGGAAGCCTCTCGGGGCCCGGGCGCACCAAGAACACTGTTCCAGCTCTCACACGGGGCCCCAACTTTCCCACCCGCGTCTCTCCATCTCTTGTCAGCACAGGTGGGGCTCCGTGTCCTGCCTCTGCTCCAGCCTTTTCCTGTTTCCACGTACTCTGCTCCGAGACTCCGAAACCCTCGTGCAGCCACCCCCAGCAGCTGTCTGCCCCCACCTACCACGGCCTCTAGACCCTTCCGCGGACAGGAAGCAAAGACCCCGAACTAAAACAGATGACACAGAGCAACTAGAAAGAAGTCACCAAAGTTAAAAATGCAAAAGAGCAGTTTAATAGAGCGGACAGAGGTGAAGAGAAATGCGACCGAGGGAACAGAAGTACCAAAAATGAAGCGAAAAGGAAAGCTAAAGGAGAAGCTCCAGTCAGCTTCCAGCAGGATTCCAGAGATGATGAGAAACGCGAACACTCAGCTTCAGGAAGCACAGCTGAGTCCTGAGCAAATACGAATACAAGTAAGAACAGAAAAAAGAAGCCGATGGGGCCAGGGTGGCGCAGTCAACTACATGTCCCACTCTTGGTTTTGGCCCAGGTTGTGATCTCAGGGTCTGGTCGTGGGATTGAGCCCCGAGTCCGGCTCTGCGCTCAGTGGAGAGTCCGCCTGAGGATTCTCTCTTCTCCCTCTCCCTCGGCCCCTCCCCCTGCCCATGCTCGCTCTGGCTCTCTCTCGAGTAAATAAACCTTAAAAAAAAAAAAATTTGTAGCAACATGGACAGGACTGGAAGAGATTATGCTGAGTGAAATAAGTCAAGCAGAGAGAGTCAATTATCATATGGTTTCACTCATTTGTGGAGCATAACAAATAGCATGGAGGACATGGGGAGATAGAGATGAGAAGGGAGTTGGGGAAAATTGGAAGGGGAAGTGAACCATGAGAGACTATGGACTCTGAAAAACAATCTGAGGGTTTTGAAGGGGCGGGGGTTGGGGGGGTGGGTACGTGGGGGAGCCTGGTGATGGGTATTAAGGAGGGCACGGATTGCATGGAGCCCTGGGTGTGGTGCATAAACAATGAATTCTGGTACATTAAAAAGAAATTTTTTTTTTAAAAGCCAGTATGTAAGTTTAAAAATCCAAAAGAAAATAAAAATAATTTTTTAAAAAATCCCAAAGAAGGCAGGAAAGGAAGAGGAAGGAATAACAAATGGGACAGAGTCCTCCTGTGACGGCCGACCTTAGTTGCATCTTTAATTATGTTACGTATCAAGGGACTAACCATTGCAGTTAAAGGATTGCGACATGGACAAAGGACGAAGAACCACCGAGATGCTGACCAAGAGGCACTTTGACTCTAAAGCCATACCCCTAAGGTGAAGAACACCAAGAAAAAAGGATTTACTGTCTACAATTGTGTGTGTATGAAGGAAAATCTGACAGAATTCAAACGATTCTACGGTTAGAGTTGGAAATTTTAACAGCCCTGTCTCCACAGGTGATAGAACTGGAAAGAAACTGAACACAGGAGATCTGAACATTCCTCCACTTGCCTTACCTGAAGGCCATGTGTAAACCCCACTCCAGCCCCAGCAGCAGGGCTCTAGGGTGCCCTCCGCCACCCCAGGCTGGCGGCCTGCTGGGCCTCAAGGCAGCTCTGAGCATCCCGCAGCACATGCGTGTTCTCTGGTTACGTGGAATTGAGTTAAGGATCAGTAACCATAAAGCTCTCTGGAAGAACCCTCAATATTTAGAAATGTAAAGAGTAGAACTAAAATGCAAAGTTCAGGGGCCCCCGGGTGGCTCAGTGGGGTAAAGCCTCTGCTTTCCACTTGGGTCATGGGGATCAAGCCCTATATCGGGCTCTCTGCTCAGCAGGGAGCCTGCTTCCTCCTCTCTCTGCCTGCCTCTCTGCCTACCTGTGATCTCTGTCTGTCAAATAAATAAAATCTTTTAAAAAAGTAAAATAAAGGGCGCCTGGGTGGCTCAGTGGGTTAAGCCGCTGCCTTCGGCTCAGGTCATGATCTCAGGGTCCTGGGATCGAGTCCCACATCGGGCTCTCTGCTCGGCAGGGAGCCTGTTTCCTCCTCCTCTCTCTCTCTGCCTGCCTTTCTACCTACTTGTGATCTCTCTCTGTCAAATAAATAAATAAAATCTTTAAAAAAAAACAAAAAAAAAGTAAAATAAAATAAAATGCAAAGTTCATGGAAGATTCAAGGCAATGACCAGAGCAGCAGGCTTTAAGGCAGTGGCTGGGGTGGATGGCAGAGCTAGCCAAGTTCAAGAAGAAGAGATGAAGAGATACCAGAGGGGCACCTGTCTGGCTCAGCCGATACAGCATTTGACTCCGGATCTTGGAATTGTGAGTTCCAGCCCCAAGTTGGGCCTAGAGCTTCCTTAAAGGGGGGGGGGGGGGGGGGAAGATTCCATAAAATAGGGTATAATTTGGGGAAAGATCAAACAGAAGAGTGGGGAGAGCATAAAAAAAGACAGGATACACACATTATAAAATGGTAGAAATATTTTCAAACGTAGCAAAAATGTTTCCAAACCACAATCCTTAAAAAGACTTGTCAAATCGGCATTAAAAAGGAAGTCAGTCAGATGCTACATAACAAGATTCTGGCAATGTGGCAAATAGTATATCTGGAAAAATTAGAAGTGCTGTTTATAATACTGGGGAGAAAACCTAAATCCATGAGCTGACAAGAAGATAAGGTCCCTTTAGAGACTAAAGACAATGTGAAATTTATTTTTTTTTTTAGAAGATTTTATTCACTTACTTGACAGAGAGGGAGGGAACACAAGCAGGTGGAGTGGGAGCAGAAGAAGCAGGCTTCCCTCGAGCAGGGAGCCCAACGTGGGGTTCGATCCCAGGACCCTGGGATCATGACCTGAGCTGATGGCGGATGCTTAATGACTGAGCCACCCAGGCGCCCTGACAAAGTGAAATTTTAAAAAAGAACAATAACGTTCCTGTTGTTTTTGTTTTTAAGATTTTTTTTTAAAGATTTTATTTATTTATTTGACAGAGAGAAATCACAAGCAGTCAGAGAGGCAGGCAGAGAGAGAGAGGGAAGCAGGCTCCCTGCTGAGCAGAGAGCCTGATGCGGGCCTTGATCCCAGGACCCTGAGATCATGACCTGAGCTGAAGGCAGCGGCTTAACCCACTGAGCCACCCAGGCGCCCACGTTCCTGTTTTGATGACAAAAAAAAAAAAAATGTTCCTGTTGGTGACAAAAGACCAATCCAAGAGCCTGCCTCTGAGGAGCTTACTAGAGAAGCTTGGTCTATACTTGGTGTCGGGTGCACTAAAAATAAAGCCATCCCCAAAGAGCCGAAACTTCCTTGATATATCTGCAAAACACCCATCATGCTTAAAGGTGAGATATCAAAGAACAAAGTCTACACGTGTCTGCTCTCATGGCCTCTGCTCAGCTTTGTGCTGGAGGCCCTAAGCAGCCCTGCTGAGGAGTAAAAAGAAACAGTTTCAGAATCTGGAATGGAAAGAACAAAACTCAGAAATGGTATTTGTGTACATGAAAATCCAGATAATCCATAAATACTATCTCTAGTCAAGGTGATCAGAAACAGATTCATACACGAAAGTTAAGTCGTGTGTGTATGTGTACTACATATAGCTCACAACGACAAACAAAATAGCATCATTTACAGTTGGATCCTAAAACGTCAAATAACAAGAAATAAATCTGATTAAAGGGTCTTAGGAAATAATGAAAACTACCAGTGTTGAGAGAAGACCTAAACAAACAGTAACATATTCATGGATTGGAAGACAACATCATACAGAGGTTTGTTCTCCCCAGACTGATCTGTAGTTTCACTCTAAATGACAATCGAAATAGGAAGTTCTGTGGTGGGAATTGACACATCTAAAATTTATAGGCGTGGGGGGGCATCTGGGTTCTGGGATCGAGCCCTGCGGTGGGCTCCCTGCTCAGCAGGGCCCCTGCTTCTCCCTCTCCTACGGGCTCCTGCCCTCTCACTCTCTCTCTCTCTCTCAAATGTCTTTTAAAAAAATTTATAGGGGCAGGGTGCCTGGGTGGCTCAGTGGGTTAAGGCCTCTGCCTTCGGCTCATGTTGTGATCTCAGGGTCCTGGGATTGAACTCCACATCGGGCTCTCTGTTTAGTGGGAAGCCTGCTTCCTCCTCTGTCTCTGCCTGCCTCTCCACCTGCTTGTGATCTCTGTCAAGTAAATAAAATCTTTTTTTTTTTTAAAGATTTTTTTTTTTTTTTGACAGAGAGAGAGATCACAAGTAGGCAGAGAGGCAGGCAGAGACAGAGGGGGAAGCAGGCTCCTTGCTGAGCAGAGAGCCCGATGCGGGGCTCGATCCCAGGACACTGAGATGGTGACCTGAGCCAAAGGCAGCGGCTTAATCCACTGAGCCACCCAGGCGCCCCACAAGTAAATAAAATCTTAAAAAAAAAAAATTTTATAGGGGGGGTGCCTGGGTGGCTCAGTGGGTTAAAGCCTCTGCCTTCAACTCGGGTCATGATCCCAGGGTCCTGGGATCGAGACCCGCATCGGGCTCTCTGCTAGGCAGGGAGCCTGCTTCCTCCTCTCTCTCCGCCTGCCTCTCTGCCTACTTGTGACCTCTCTCCCTCTGTCAAATAAATAAATAAAATCTTTAAAAAAAAAAAAATTTTATAGGGGCATACAAAGATAAAATACAGCTATTTTTATTGTAAAGACCCCCAAGCCTAAATATCAAGACATCCTCAAGCTACACTAGTTAAAACAACGTGGCTCATGACAGAAGAGAAGTCCAGGAACAAACCCGTACACAGAGACACTGCATGGCAGCAGGGGAAGGATGGTCTTTCCAATAATGGTGTTGCATCAGGTGGATACCACTACAGAGAAACAAATACAACCCTTGCCTACCTCACCTCAGACATAAAAATTCCATGGACCATAGAGGTGTATGTTCAAGGTAAACTTTAAAGACTTGGGAGAGCGGCGCCTGAGTGGTTCAGTGGGTTAAGCCGCTGCCTTCCGCTCAGGTCATGATCTCGGGGTCCTGGAATCGAGTCCCACATCGGGCTCTCTGCTCAGCAAGGAGCCTGCTTCCCTTTCTCTCTCTCTCTGCCTGCCTCTCTGCCTGCTTGTGATCTCTGTCTGTCAAATAAATAAATAAAATCTTTAAAAAGAAAAAAAGACTTGGGAGAGGGGCGCCTGAGTGGCTCAGTTGGTTAAGCATCTCTCTTCAGCTCAGGTCATGATCTCAGGGTCCTGGGATCTGTCCCCGTGTTGAGCTCCAAGTTCAGCAGAGAAGCTGCTTCTCCCTCTCCCTCTGCCCCTTCCCCCAACCCTTTTCTTTTCCTCTCTCTTGCTCTGTTCTCTCCCCTCTCTCTCAGATAAAATCTTTTAAAAAATCGTAAGAGGAAATACATTTGTAATACTGTACTGTATGTATCAGTAAAGATCTAAGTAGATCTCTCTCAAAATCTTTAGGAAAAAAAAAAAAGACCTTTAGGAGAAGATACAGAAGAAAATGGTTTGATGACCTTGGGATGCACAAAGATTTCTTAGAATCAAAAATAGCACTAATCATAAAGGAAAAATTAGTTTCAACTGTAGGAAAAAACATGACAGGGACTACTGGCTGACTCAGCAGAGCATGTAACTGTTCATCTTGGAGTCATGGGTTCAAAACCCACATTGTGTGCATAGATTACCTAAAATGAATAAATAAGCTTTTTAAAAAATATGTGTTGTGGGGCACCTGGGTGGCTTTGACGGTTAAGTGTCTGCCTTCTGCTCAGGTCGTGATCCCAGGGTCCTGGGATCGAGCCCCCCATCAGGCTCCCTGCTCAACGGAGAGTATTCTTCTCCCTTTCTCTCTTCCTCTGCCTCTAACCCTGCTAATGCTCTCTGTTTGCTCTCTCAAATAAGTAAATAAAAGGGGCGCCTGGGTGGCTCAGTGGGTTAAGCCTCTGCCTTTGGTTCAGGTCATAATCTCAAGAGTCCTGGGATCAAGCCCCGCATTGGGCTGCTTGATTGGGAGCCTGCTTCTCCCTCTCTTTCTGCCTGTCTCTCTGCCTACTTGTGATCTCAATCTCTCTATCAAATAAATAAAATCTTTTTTAAAAATAAGTAAATAAAATCTTAAAAAAAAGAAATATGCATTGAGGCACCTGGGTTCCTCTGTTGGTTGAGCGCCCGAGTCTTGATCACAGCTCAGGTCTTGATCTCAGGGTCATCAGTTCAGCCCCATGCTGGGCTCCATGCCTGCACATGGCACCTACTTAAAATGCGTGTGTGTGTGTTAAAAACAAAAGTAAAAACAGCATGCCACATACCCTGGAAGATATTTGCAATCAGTTAAGATACAAGTGACTAATACAATAGACGGAGTCCTGAAGAGGCATTTCACAGGACGCCTGGGTGGCTCAGTTGGTTAAGTGTCTGCCCTAGGCTCAGGTCATGATCCCAGGGTCCTGGGATGAACTCTTTGCTCAGGAGGAGCCTGCTTCCCCCTCCTCCTCTCCCCCTGCCAGCTGCTTCCCCTGCTTGTATTCTTTGTGTGTGTGTCAAATAAATAAAATCTTAAAGAAAAAAAGACATTTCGGGCGCCTGGGTGGCTCAGTGGGTTAAGCCACTGCCTTCGGCTCGGGTCATGATCTCAGGGTCCTGGGATCAAGTCCCACATCGGACTCTCTGCTCAGCAGGGAGCCTGCTTCCTCCTCTCTCTCTGCCTGCCTCTCCGCCTACTTGTGATCTCTGTCTGTCGGATAAATAAATAAAATCTTAAAAAAAAAAAGAAGAAAAAAAGACATTTCACAAAACAGACTACCCATAGCCAATGAATAATAATAAAATGTGTTCAATGTCACCAGTCATCATGAAAATGCAAATTGAAGCCACAATGTGATCCCTCCTCACCCACCTGCATGTCTGAAGCATAAACAGACAGCAAGTGGAGCCGCAGGGACCCCCGGCAGCTGCAGGTGGGTGTGTAAACTGGTTCAACACTTTGGAAAACCAAAGCGTTCACTAAAGCTAAGCATCTCCTCCTTTCCGCCCCAGTAATTCCACTCCCAGATGGGTACCCAACAGAGGTACAGACACAAACAGGAATGTTGTGAGGAACATTATTCATAACAGCCAGAAACCGTAAGTGACCAAGATGCCCTTCCCACAAGAGACAAGTAACCGTGGTGACTCACGTGGCAGAATAAAATGCAAAAGAAGTGTGCACAGCAGCGGGCAGTATGGACTACTCTTCCCATGGGTTTGTTTTTTTTTTTAAGATTTTATTTATTTATTTATTTGTTTGTTTGTTTATTTATCAGAGAGCGCGCACAAGCAGGCAGAGGCAGAGAGAGAGGCAGGCTCCCTGCTGGACAAGGAGTGTGATGCGGGACTCGATCCCAGGACTCTGTGATCATGACCTGAGCTGAAGGCAGCGGCTTAACCTACTGAGCCACCCAGGTGTCCTGTACTCTTCCCATGTTTATCGAAAGAATCTAGACACAAAAACATACATACTGTGGTTTTCTTTTCTTTTTTAAATTTTATTTATTTGTCAGAGAGAGCGCAGAAGCCGGGGAAGAGAGAGCCAGAAGGAGGGGGAGAAGCAGACTCCCTGCTGAGCAGAGAGCCCAATGTGGGACTCAATCCCTGGACCCTGGGATCACAACCTGAGCTGAAGGCAAACGCTTAATGGACTGAGCCACCTAGGCGTCCCCATACTGCATTTCTCGATTTGAAGTTCAAGAACAGGCATAATTATTGATGGTATCCAATATCAGGGTAGTAGTTACTTTTGGAGGGAGCAAACTAGGGAGGCATGAGGAAAAATGAAGGCACTGGTTAACATTAACATTCTGTTTCTTATTCTATAGAGGTGTTCCCTTTGGGAAAATTCACTGATGATTCATACAATTCTCTGTGTTAACAACAATTATTAGGGGTAATTTTCCCTTTCATCATAAAGCCAGGATGGATCTAAACATTTAAGGAAGAAAAATGCCAATGTTACACACTTTCCCAGAAAATAGAGAACACCTCCCCAAATCATTTTTATGAGGGTAGCATAGCCCTAAGACAAGGATATTCTGAGAAAATATAATTATAGTATGGCATCTCTCTCCTTAACATCCAGCTTCTTAAGAATGCCTTTCCTGGGGCACCTGGGTGGCTCAGTCAGTTGGGCGTCTGCCTTCACCTTGGGCCATCATCTCGGGATCCTGGGATTGAGCCACGTGTGCAGGAAGCCTGCTTCTCTCTCTCTCCCACTCCCCTGCTTGTGTTCCCTCTCTCACTGTGTCTCTTTCAAATAAAAAAATATTTTCAAAACACGTGTGAGACTTCTACACTAAAAAAATACAAATCATTGTTGAAATAAATGAAAACCATACACTGACATCATGTTTGAGGACTGGAAGACTAAATTCCCTGCAAATTAGTCTCTAAATGTGCTGGACTCACATTCCCATTCTTACGGAATTGACAAGCTGGATCTAAAACTACTACCTACAGAAGTGGAAAGGATCCTCACATCATAAACCATGGTAAGTCTAAAATAGACTAGAGGTTGAAATGTGAACTAAGAAACCATGCAAGGGGCACCTGGCTGGCTTGGTCTGAAGAGCATGCTACTCTTGACCGCGGGGTTGTGAGTTTGAGCCCCGCTTTGGGTGTAGAGATTACTTTAAGAAATAATAATGGGGGGTGCCTGGGTGGCTCGGTGGGTTAAGCCTCTGCCTTCAGCTCAGGTCATGATCTCAGGGTCCTGGGATCGAGCCCTGCATCAGGTTCTCTGCTCAGTGGGGATCCTGCTTCCCCCTCTCTCTCTGCCTGCCTCTCTGCCTTCCTATGATCTCTGTCAAATAAATCTTTAAAAAAAAAAAAAAGCAATAATGGAAATAATGGGGGCACCTGGGTGGCTCAGTGTGTCTAAGCCACTGCCTTCGGCTCAGATCATGATCTCAGGGTCCTGGGATTGAGTCCCACATCGGGCTCTCTGCTCAGCAGGGAGCCTGCTTCCCTTCCTTTCTCTCTGCCTGCCTCTCTGCCTACTTGTGATCTCTCTCTGTCAAATAAATAAAATTAAAAAAAAAAGAAATAATGAAATTATGCAAATGCTAGAAGAGGAGGTGGGTGAGTTTCCTCAACAACCACTTAGAAGTGAGAAATTTCCTACCAAAATCCAGAACCAATACAGGAAAGTAAATTGTTACAAAACAATGTATGAATGGCAAAAGAACACCATAAACATAGCACAAGGCAAACTAAATATTTACAAAAGATCTCAAAATGCCAACTGAGAGAGAAGAAAACCCTCAATCCTGTATTTTAAGCAAAATGATAAGCAAATGATATTTACAGAAATAGGCAACTGGCCGTGAAATATGAAAATATCCTTAACCTTGATCATAAGATAAATGCAAATGGGAAGTACATTAAAGTGCCGTTTCTCACCCATCAGACTCTCAGGGTGACAATATGCACCATCACCCAGGCTGTGGGGAAAGGGGCCATCGTACCCAGTGATGGTGGGAATGGAAAACAGTCCAGGTAGGACGACGACCTGGGCAGTATCTGGCGCTATTGTGTGTGAGATCACCCTTTGACCACAATCCAGCTTTCAGGAATTGATCTCAAAGACTGGCGAAATGCAAAGGTGTTTGCAGAAGGCTCCTTGTTGAGATACTGCTTGGTTTTTGTTTTGTTTTGTTTTCTAAAGATTTTATTTTTTAAGTAAACTCTACACCTGATGTGGGGCTCAAACTTACAAACCCAAAGTCAAGAGTCACATGCTCTACCAGCTGAGCCAGGAGCCCCAAGATACTGTTTGTAATAGCAAAGTGTGGGAATCCACCGCATCACTGCAGGTGGGTAAGAACACAGCTCCTCTGACACTGCTCAGAGCCCTGTGCTGAAAGGGGAGCAGAGAAGTCCACCGGGTACACCCGTGTTCATCTAAGAAACGGAGGAGGTCCTCACTGTATATTTCACTTAGTTAAGAGGGAATAAAGAAGAGTCCATTACAACAACCTAATTTTTAAGATTTTATTGGGGCACCTGGGTGGCTCAGTGGGTTAAAGCCTCTGCCTTCAGCTCAGGTCATGATCTCAGGGTTCTGGGATTGAGCCCCGCATCAGGCTCTCTGCTCAAGCGGGAAGCCTGCTTCCTCTCTCTCTGCCTACTTGTGATCTCTGTCAAATAAATAAACAAAAATCTTTAAAAAAGAAAAAAGATTTTGAAAGAGAGTGAGAGAGCATGAGAAGGGAGAAGGTCTGAAGAAGCAGCAGACTCCCCGCTGAGCTGGAAGCCCATTGCGGACTGGACTCGGGGATCATGACCTGAGCAGAAGGCAGTGGCTTAACCAACTGAGCCACCCAGGCGCCCCCTAATATTTCTTCTAAGGGAGTGCAGGCAACAGGGTAGAGAGAGCTGGGATAAAAGCTAGATGTCCCTAAAAAGTCTTATTTCACAGATTTAATTTTGTAGTTATAGAGTATAAAAAATAAGATTATTTAAATAAAAACTTGGAAGAAAAAAAGTAACACAATGCCTGGGGCACCTGGGTGACTTGGTTGAGCACTTGACTTGGTTTCAGATCAGATCATGATCTCAGGGTCCCCAGCGCACAGTTCACTTGAGATTCTTTCCCTCTCCTTCTGTCCCTCCCTGTTCCTCCCCAGCTCATGCTCTTTCTTACTCTAAAATAAGTGAAAATAATCTAAAAAAAACAAAAAAACAAAAAAAAAAAACCACCCAAAGTTAATCCAATGCCTAAACATTGAAAGCAAAAAAAAAAAAAAAAAAAAATCACACTCGTGAAAATGGCTATTATTTTTAAAATTTTTTTGAAAAACGAAATGGGGGAGCCTAGGTGACTCAGGTTAAGCAAGTGACTGTTAATTTCAGCTGGGGTCAGTCATAGTCATGGTGATTTAGTAAATAAAATCTTTTTAATAAGAATTTAATAAATAAAATCTTTTTAAAATAAATAAATAAAAACAGATGTTGTTGAGAATGTGGGCAAATGAGAGCTCTTTTGCACTGCCCTGGAGATGTAAAATGTGGAATGCAGTCGAGCCCTTCCTCCTCAAAGCATTAAACACAGAAGTCCCAATGATCCAGCAGTTCCAAGTCTGTGTATTTACCCAAAAGAACAAACATTGATACACCAATGTTCACAGAAGCATTACTCACCACAGCCAAAAGGTGGAAACAACCCAAATGCCCATTTATGCATGAAACCATAAAGTGGTTAGCAACAAAATGTTATAATGAATGTATGAACAAAATGTTTACACCAACTAAAGGTATTTACCGTATGTATTACAATTTCTGGACTGGAATGGATTTTTATAGGACATAGCACACAATTTCTAAATTTGATGAAATTTTATACACAGGATTACATAAACAAATTTAACCCCAAAAGGACTTAAATACCTACACATCAATAAGAAAACGATTGTTTGGAGACCACTGCCAAAACCTGTGTGTTGCGGGGCGGGGGGGGGGGGGGGGGGGGGCGTGTCGCTGGGTGTGTGCACGCGCGCCGGCAACAAGGAGATACACGGAACAATTTCACTACCAAAAATCGTAAAGAATAAAAGTAGTATTTGTATCAAAAAAAAAAAAAAAAACCCACAAAACTCAAGATTCATCATTTCCACTAAGCAGAACAGTCTACCTTTAGGTAGACTTTTTATTTATAAAAAGACGATTCCCAACGAAGACCGCCGCGGGGAGCGCGCGACGCCAGCAGGACCAGCACGTTCCGCAAGGGGACCACAGGAGACCAATGCCCAGGCCGGTGCCCTGAAGAACCTGCCGCAAGAAAACCAACGGATGCTGCGGGGACCTCAATAACCCCCCACGCGGCCGGGGGAACCACCGACCTCCACCGACCAAGACCTGACCCGCCTGCTCCCCCGCCCCCCACCCCCACCCCAGGCTCACTAGCAGGGAAAAACCAAGTTTAGCAAAAAGATACTGACCAACTTCCGAGGTGGCTCTGGTGCGGCAGCAGGCGCTGTAGGAAGAGGGATCCCGGGAGTTCCTTGGTGCGAACCCCCAGTCCCTACCCCAAGTCTCGGGTGCCGGAAGAGGGCGCGCCGGGCTCCTGCGCAAGTCTAGGGCTCTGCCAGCTGGAGCCCGGGGCAGCCTCTCCAACCCCAAGAACCGCCTGGAAGGCCTTGCACCCGCTGAGACCAAGGTGCTAGGACCGCTGGGCCAAGGAACACATGACCCACCCCCGAGAGTCTCCCCTCGGCCTCCACCCAGGCTCCCAGAAACCACACCGAGACAGAGGTGCAGGCGGCCGCGGCCGGCGTGATGCGCGCTAGGTCGGCAGCAGGCCGCGCGCGCGCAGCTCGAGCAGCGGGGACAGCGTGTAGCGCAGGCGGCGGAAGGTGGTGTCGGAGATAAGGTACCGGAGTCCTCGGCGGAGGGCCGAAGGGTTCACTAGCATCAGGTAGAGCAGCGGCAGCGCCAGGAAGCCGAGCAGGAGCAAAAGCAGCGTCTGCAGCGCGCCCAGCGCCCACAGCCTGCGGACCGAAGGACGGATGGACAGACAGGGGAAGGAGGCGGTGGAGAGTAAGTCGTGGGGTGGACCCGAGCCCAACGCGCCCGCCGCCTGCCCGCTGACTCACCTGATGCCAGCCCTGCCGGTGCCCGTGGAAAGCCGCATCTCCTGCGGACAGAGGGAGCGGCTTCTAGCTCGGCCCCGGCGCGGGGGCGCCACGAGTTCCGGGTCCTTCATGGAGGGGGCGGGAGTCGTAAGGGACCAGAACCCTCATCCCCCAGAGTACGGGTCTGGGTAGTCGCGGGCCCGTCAGGGGGCAGGACCTCGAGGGGAGGCGGAGCCCCGTGGGTGCGGGTGACCCCCGTGAAGAGCGGGTCCGGGTTCGCGCTCACAGAGTCAGCCTCGGCCACCTCCTCCATGAGCGAGCCCGCGCAGTCCTGCCCCCGAAGAGGATGGGAGTCGCACCTGCAGGGAAGGGCATCGAGGTGAGCGATCTAAGTCAGCCCCACTGCCGCCCCACCGTACCACCACAGTCCTGGCCCCCCTTACAGATCCGGGTCGTCCCGCGAGGCGTCCAGCGCAGCAGTTGCCTCCGCCACCTTTGCCTGCAGCTCCTGGAGGGAGTGGGAGTGAGGCCTCAGGACTGGGGGAGGAGACACCCGGGGGAGGGGGCACTGGGGGTCGCCGCAGCTCCGGGGTTGGAGGGGTGTCGGGACGTGAGCGGCTCTCGGTACCTGCAGGACTCCGCTCTGCTCCTGAAAGCTGGCCCAGGCCTCCTCCGTCCGCTGCGCGCCCTGGGATGAGGGGAGCCCTGATGAGACTCCGGGTAGCGCCAGGCCCTCCATCCTCCCGCACCTGCGCACCCACCCACCCACCCACCCAACACCCGAAGCCGACCTTCGCCTTCAGGCCCCGGCCCCGCCCTCACCTGCCGCAGGTTCTCCGCCTGCCTGGCGTGCTTGGCCTCCACCAGCTCCAGTTGTTTCTTCAGACGGATCCAAGGAATGTCAGGAGTCCAGGACGCCCGGGACTCCCCCGCAAGCCTCCTCTCTACCCACCCCCGCCCCTCAGGGAGCCTCCGCGCCCCCAGGTCATTATGGCCCCGCCCGCGCCTCCGCTCGGATCTTGGGGGCCCCACCCAAACAACCTGCAACGCCATCAGTTGAGTCCCCAGTCGCTGATCTGCGCGCTGCTGACTCAGTTGTTCCCCTCCGTAGTAGAAGAGCTAGAGATGGGTTTTATGAAGGTGGAGTTTGCGGGGCTTCGAGGAGAGGGGAATGTCCTGAGAGGAGGGGACAGGGCACCAAAAGGGGGGCGAGGACGACAGTGGGACTTCCTAGGGGAAGCTAGAGACCGAGGCCGTCTCCTTAATGTACCTGACTCGACAGCTCTTCCCACTGCTCCTGAAGCTGCCGATTACGTTGCTCCTGCGGAGGGGGTCGAGGAGGCTGCCTGGGCTTCTCGGAGACCGCAGCCTCGAGGCCGGCCTTACCCACCCAGGGCCCCGCCTCCGCCCTCCCCGTCGATCCCGCCCCATCCAGGGCCTGGTCCCCACCAAGTCCTGGTGGCGCCGCTCCGCGGCTTCCAGCAGCCCGCGAGCTCTCTCCGCGTGCTCCCGCGCCGCCTCGCGCGCCTCCCCGCACAGGGTCCGCGCCAACTGGCTTTGCTTCCGCTGCAGGCTGCAGAGGGGAAACTGAGGTAGTGCCACCGCGGAAGGCGGCAGGTGCTCAGGCTCCCGCGGCCCCCGGGAAAGGCCAGCTGCGAATGGGCCCGAGGAAGCCCAAGCTGGGGGTCCGCCCCCTCCCCTTCGTGGGTCCCCTGAATAGATGGGGACGGGGGTTTCGGGCCCCGGCGAAGAGGAATAACCGACGGGCCGGCGGGCGGCTCTGCCTAGGCCCGGGTGCCGCCGTCGGTGGAATCGACCTTTGCGCGACTGCTTTTCCCCATCGAGCCGCCCTTCCTGCGCACCTGCGCTCGCGCTCGCGCAGGTCCTGCAGGCGCGCGGTGAGGCTCTCGCTCTCGGCCTCGAGCCCGCGCACCAGCTCCTCCAGCTCCTGCTTCCGCAGTCGCCCGTCGCGGTTGTCCTTCTGCAGCTGCAGCAGCAGCTCCTGCGTCTCTGCCATAGCTACAGGGACTGTGTCCCGCCGTTGCTGCCCGCCTGGGAGACCCGGCCCGCGGCTGGCGTCACAATGAGCGGCAGGGGGCGGTCACGGCAGACGGGAGTGGGGCAGGATAGCACTTAGTCCCTCCACGGGCCACCATGAGAAAGACCAAATATCAAACATCAAAGGTCAAAGGGTCTGCTGGGCATTGCCCAGAGGGGAGAACTGGAACGCCCAGGAAGAGTCTGAAGAGACACCACATTTTCCATCAAGCAGAACAGCCAACAGAAAGACGGTTGGGTGACATCAAATATAAGCAACCAAGTGAGGGAACAGGAACCTTTGTGCCCTGCACCATCTGTGGGTCATTTGGGGGAGCTGCTGGGGATGAACAGTGACTGGGCATGGTGGTCCTCCATGACCCACAATTTCACCGCAGGAGTACACTCCCCAGAGGAACTTTCTTCCGTGTTTGCAAAGCATTAGGAGCAGTGTAAGTGTGGCATTAACGTGTAATTAAACACAGAAATGTGATATATGAGACAATTGATAAAGGAATCCAATAAAGCACTTCAAATGAGCTACGATCTTTTAAATCAACATGAAGAGACCTGAAAATAATGTTGATGGTAAAAAAACAAAACAAAACAAAAAACCCACAACAACAACAACAACAAAAACAGCAAGTAGAATGAGATGTGCCCATGATAGTATTTACCTAAACTAAGTATGCAGGGGTGAGTCCCAGGGGGTAAGGAGGATGAAGAAAAGGGGGTAGGGCGTTGCAGGGGGATCTGCGCAGGGACCTGGGCTGAGGATGAAGGCAATTCCTGCTACGCCCCAGTGGGAAGTCACCAGGAGGCAACACCTTTGCAGATATCAGGGGGAGCTGGGTTGCTTCTCATTAATTCTGAGAAATGTGAGCAAGACTGAAGTCATTTCGAGTTACTTACACAGTAAATTAAAAATGGCCGTGGCTTCCCTGCAGGCCTGCCACCAGGAAGCAGAGCCTGCCTCCCTGGGCCGCTAATCTTGGAGAGGCCATGGATTCTGTCACCAGGGTGGGCCCTGAATGGGGACAGATGGGGGCAATGGAGAGATCCTGGGACAAATCACAGGGCCACACGGGGGTGAGGCATCATTTGGGAGAGTGGTGGGTGCCTTTCGTTGGCTGTCTGGTTCGGAAGCCTCTTCCGGACTGGGGCTTTCGAGAACCGACCGAGCAGTGGTGGCGGTGGCGTTGGAGCAGCCTCAGGCCCTGCTGCCATCTTGCCCTGTACCCTGGCACGTGCCCAGCCTCTCCTACACCCCTTGCAGCAGCCAGCCAGCCAGCACCAGCCCCAGCAGGAAGCCTCCCTGGGAGCGGGTGGGAAGCCTGGGTTAGAGCCCATGAGGGGCTGGTGGGGGTCACGGGCATAAAACCCTCCAACTCTGGAATGAGAGAGCCTTCATTCAGAGCCCTGGCTTCCTCCCTCCCGGTCTGCGACCTGCAACAAGGCTCCTAAGCCCCCGGGTCTCTCAGTTTGTTCACCTATTAAGTGGGGCTTGTTGGAGACTCTCCCTCAAAGGACTGAGGGGAGCAAATGAGTTCACACACGAAGCCTCTGAGAGCTGAGCCTGGCACCTCCCAGTCCTGCGAGCCATCAGCTGGCTGTCGGCACTAGGCCTTCAGTCTCCACTTTGACATCTGCGGTCCCAGATGGTGGAGGAGCAGCTGAGCCACTGAGCCACCCAGGCGCCCCTACATATTGAAACATTTTGAATGTACTGGGTTGGATAAAACATTAAAACTTGACTTGATTGTTCTTTCTACATTTTCCTGTGGCTCCTAGAGAAATATTCTATCGGAGGGCACTGCCTAAGGTCAGTCCTGCTGGACAGCACTCTGTCTCCAGAGTTCCCGCATGGCCACTTCTCCCTTCAGGCTTAGCCCGCCCCCTGTCCCCTCATTGCCCTATAGGGTCCCAGGGATGGCCACCACTTCCACTGGCTAGGCTTTGTGATCCCGGTTTATGGATGGGGTAGCCAAGGCTCAGTGCCAAGGCTCAGTGCCAGGCAGTAGTAGCATTGGCAGCCCCTGTCTCCACCTATGTTCAGGAGGGAAGCCAGCGGCCAGCGGCCAGCCAGGATGGGCAGGTGACAAGGGCCCACTCTCTGGGTTCCCTTTCTGCCCCGCCCCTGTATCAGGACAGGAAAGTCTCTTTGGGGGAACATCCAGGACTATGCCTCTTAGGAAACCTAAGCCACTTCCCCTCCACAACCTGAAGGTCAGGAAAAAGGCGCAGGGAACCCTCCTGGCCTCAGTGCCCAAGCCCCACAGGCCGCTGGGGTCCAACTCCTGAGAACTTCTCTCCTGCACCCAGACCCCTGCAGGAAGCACCTGCCTTTCTTCCCCCTTGGTCCATTTGGCCCATTTCTGTCCTTTCTTAAAATGCAGGTTCAAAATCTTCCGGACCGTGAGCCTTCCTCCTCCACCAGACTGGGTCAGGAGCCACCTCCTCCTTGCAAAGTCCAGTTCCGGGGCGGGGGCATCAGTGCGACACTGGGCAAGCTCCACCCATCCCACGGATGGTGGCATAGAACGGGAAGGGGGGGCCGGTGTGTGCACTGCACACCACCCTGCGCCGCCCTTGATTTTTCTTAACATTTTGGTACTTTAGAATTTATCGTTGATTATAATCTAGTATGTGTAGGCCCCATTTTCTCCAACATTTATGAGTTTATGCCCATCTCCAAATATGAAACAGCTGGGAGAATTTTAACATGAACCCCCATGAAGCCAGCACCCGCATTCCACTGTTGGCTCCTCTTGCTTCCTCCTCCTCCCCACCTTCCAGGGGAAGCTGCAGTGTCGCTGGCTTTCAGCTTCCTGGGCCGCTCTGCCCTCCTCTTCAGGGCTGAACAGTCATTGCATCCAGATGTGCTAGGAGCTCAGTAAATGTCAACTAAGAAAGAAAAATAAGAAAATCTACATCTGTTGTGCAAAACCCCTTGTTTTATATTTACAACTTTTATTTCTTGCCCAATAATCGAAAAAGGATGTAGGTAACTATGATCTATCAAATAATGAAGAGTTTCCATGGAAACAACTACTAAAAAAAGTTAGGTGGTGTTAAGCAGCCACCACCACAGAAAGCATTCCCTTGGAGAGTACAAAGCCAGAAAGTGCTTTATGGCATACGATGTCTCCCAGGGCACGGGTCCTGCCCACCGGCCCATGTGAACCCCACTCCAATAGGAGGGATTTTTTTTTTTTTTTAAATAAATGAAGCATATCCTTCAGTGATTGACCTGCATGCAGCAGTATCAACCATCACCTAACCAAAAGAGCTTTTTACTAAGGACCGTGTCAGGGTATTGTGCTTGGTTTGCACATGTGGTTACTGCCTTAATTCCAATGTTATTTTTTTCTCTATATACAATCAATTTGAAGCCATATCACAATGATGTACTAATGCAATGGTTGTAAGGCATAATTTGCACTGTTCTTATCCTGAGAAAATCATCTAGTTCGATGTCTCACTGTTTTTCCTATGCTGTTCCCAACACATGGAACAGCCTTCCTCTACTGCGCCCTTTCCTGTGAAGACTTTGGTGACCACAGGGGTTTCTGTGGCCCTCTTTGACCTATTCCTCCCCTGGCTCTTATTCGTGAGGGCCCATTTTTTTGTTTTTGTTTTTGTTTGTTTTTTAAGAGCCCGGTTTAATGGTTAGCCATTCAGTTAGCTGCGACAGCAGACACTCTAAAAAAACACAGCAATGAGCTTTCTTATTTGCTCCTTTTTTCATATCTGGGTCTTGAGGGTTTTTTCCATGGTCAAACTTTGTCGCCTTTTTTTTTTTTTTTGACATTTGTTGTTTTTCTAATGAAAAAATAAGTATTTGGCAGAAGAAAAGCATTACGGCATGTAAAACAGGTGAAAGCCAATTACAGCCTGGGGACAAGGATGTGCTCTGCCGGCTGATGACAGAGACTCCCAGCTGGTTTTCTTACAGGGCAGTCAAGTCTCAGATGGGTGCCATTCAAAGACGGATACCTGGCCACCACTTCCGACCCATGCCTACCTGCCCTCCATGCAGCTCACTTGCCAGGGAAGGCCTCTAGAACTCTCTTCTCATTCTGGGATGAGGGGAGTGGCCCGATCCCAAGGGCTCACTCAAGGAAAGCAGGTCTTGGCCCCCTGATTAAAGCCCCTTCCCTGCACTGGGCTCTGGTCCTTTCTGGTCCCTCTCCTTACAGCTGTGCCTCTTCCGTTCCCTCTCCCCCTCAGAGATCTTATGCAGGGTCCTAGGGTTGAGCCCTTTCCCTGTGGTGATGCTCAATGACCACCTTGAGTGGTGACCCCCTGCCCGTGGACCATCACCAGGAGGTTCACCCCTAAGGCTGCCCACATAGCCTCTCCAATTAGTCCTGCCCCCTCTCCTCCAGCTGTGGCCCTAGAAATCTCAATGCTTTCCCTGCTTTCTTGACCTCTCCCACCCTGAAGTCTATCCCCAAATACTGGGGGCTCTTCTATGGCTAATTACTGCCCTATCTGTACCTCCATTTCTACTGTGAATGGAGAGACCACCTATCTCTTCAGTGCTGTTATGTAGAATAAAGAAGCTGATGTTTGCACAGCACTTAGAACATGTCTGGTACCCGGTTAAGTGACACAGAAGCACTTGTTAAATAAGCTTAAATTTAAAAAAATCAAAATTTCAAATTCTGACCTCTAACCATGTTCAATGTCATTGTTCCAGACTGGATCATTCCCAGACTTTCTAAGAAGTCAGCCTGCTCTCACTGCATCACCGCACAGAAACCAGAGGATAATTCCCCCCTCAACCCAACACAGACAGACACACACTCAACCCTCTGGCAGCTTCCCACAAGTCCACAGCCTAGACTGTCCTCCAGGCAACTGGCCTTGAGCCCAGGAATCTGTCTCCTACTGCTCTTTAGACTCACCTGCCTGCCAGAGGGCCTTTGCACCTGCTCTTCCCCCTGCCCAGTCCCTCTCTCACATTCTTCAGCCCAATTCCAGATTCCTTATTTTCTTTTTAAGATTTTTAAAAATTTATTTATTTATTTATTTATTTGAGAGAGAGAGAGAGAGAGAGCACGTGCTGGGGCTGGGGGAGGTAAGGGCAGAGGGACAGAGAATCCTCAGACTCCCTGCTAAGGCTGGATCCCAGGACCCCGAGACCAGGATCTAAGCTGAAATCAAGAGTTAGCCACTCAACCAACTAAATCATCCAGGCGCCCCCTCCCCTCAATTCCAGCTTCTTAAGAATGCATTTCCTGGGGCACCTGGGTGGCTCAGTAAGTGGGGCATCTGCCTTTGGCTCAGGTCATGATCTCAGGGTCCTGGGATTTGAGCCCCATATCAGGATCCCTGCTCAGGGGTGCGGCTGCTTCTCCCTCTCCCTCTGTGACCTCTCTCACTCTCACTCTCTCTCAAATAAATAAATAAAATTTTAAAAATTAAAAAATAAAGTACTAAAACAAAACAAAAGAAACTACCTTTCCTGGCGACTCTACCCCAAACTGCAATCCCCTCCCTCTGGCATTTTCCCTGTGTCTGCCAAGTATGTATTATCTACTATTTTTTTTTTTAAGATTTTA
This sequence comes from Mustela putorius furo, assembly GCF_011764305.1. Lineage (NCBI taxonomy): Eukaryota > Metazoa > Chordata > Mammalia > Carnivora > Mustelidae > Mustela > Mustela putorius. The sequence goes on along the minus strand of NW_025422010.1, from coordinate 3,245,062 downwards.
TTTATTTATTTGAGGGAGAATGAGTGAGAGAGAGCATGAGCGAGGAGAAGGTCCAAGGGAGAAGCAGACTCCCCAAGGAGCCGGGAGCCCGATGTGGGACTCGATCCCGGAAGTCCGGGATCATGACCTGAGCCGAAGGCAATTGCTCAACCAACTGAGCCACTCAGGCGCCCTATTACCTACTATCTGTACCATGTCCCCCACCGGAACAGGAGCTCAGCTAGGACAGGGCTTGGTGCATATAGAGCTGCTGATTGGACACAGGGACAGCCTGTCTCCACTGCAGAGTCTTATCCAAGGACAGAAGCCACAATCCAGCCGTGACCCAGAAGGGCTGGAATCCAAACAGCTGGCAGGTGTCACCCAAGACCACATTCTTCCTCTGACCCCACGGCCTTAAACTTGGAGAGCCTGTAGTGTGAACACAGACAGATGGAGGGCTGCCTGGGACTCCTGTGCACCCAAGGCCTCACGTGGCACACCCTTGTGCACCCCGTTATGGGTGGAGTTGTGCCCCCAGAATCCCTAGGTTGAAGTCCTCAGACTCAGTACCTGAGAATGTGGTTGTATCTGGAGGCGGAGCCTTGAACGAGGTGGTTAGGCTAGTACAAGGCTGTTAGGGTGGCCCTAAGCCAATCCGACTGGGATCCTTCTAAGAGGAAATCTGGACACAGACAGAGAGCGAGGACAGCCATTTATAAGCCAAGGAGAGAGGCCTCAGGAGAAACCACCTGTTGAGACGTGGATTCAGGCTTCGGCCTCCAGAACCCTGAGAACTTCCTGTTAAGCTCCAGAGGGTGTGGGGCTCTGTTATGGCCGCCTGAGTGCGCACGCACACCCCCTTCCATCTCCAGAGAAGGGCCCAGGCCCACCTGCAGACAGGATGCCAGGGATGGGGGGGTAGGCCTCGAGGGCAGGGCCCCTTTGGGGAGGCAATGGCAGCGGTGGGAAGTTCCCCATGGCTCCTTCAGCTGGGGGGCAAGCCCCGGCCCTCTGATTGGGCTTTGGAGGCCCTTGGGGAACTGGCTGGAGTCTGTGCGCTGCTCTCCCCACACACAGCCCTGGCCACAGGGAAGCTGCTTCAGTTCCAGCAAGACACCGACTCCTCCCCTGGCCTTCGTGTATACTGCTCTGGCTGCCTGGGACAGAACACCTGGGCCCACCGCCGCCATTGCCTCCAGTCACAGCCCTGGGATGAGTCACCACCAGATGGCCCTCTGTCCCAGAGCTCCAGAAACTTCTTGTGGACAGGGCCCTCCTCCCCTGTGAGCTCCGGGTTGTGTTTCACCACAGACACTCCAGGCGGTCCCACCATGTACCCCCAGGGTTAGCGGAAGAGCTAGTGCAGCTGAGTGCTGGGCACCAGGCTGGCTATGGGGCCTCAAGTCAGCATTAGTGTCTACCTGCCTGTCTCCTCCGCAGAACTCAAGGATCTGAGAGGTCAGGGACCACATTCATGCACCGTCAACAATAGGGCTGTCCTGGGCTCCTCAGAGATGAACTGGACACATGCCCACCTGACACAGAGAAACCACTCTAGACACCCCTTTGGTGCTGCCTCTGACCTCACATCAGGGACACTTGCAGGTGGTGATCAGCTTTGTCACCTGTGGCCAGAGAGAAGGGCTGACCACAAAATAGGCTACCAGTGAAACTGTTTGGTGACACTTCCTAAACTCACTGGTCAGGGGCACTGGCAGAGACCAGCGCAGGTGGAAGGGGAACTGCGGGCCCTCTTCCCAGAAGGCCAAGCACCCAAGACAGAGGGTTCTTTATGGCTGGTTGGTGAAGGGTAAGACTTCCAGCATCTCAGGCCCTGAGGGTGGGTCAGCTTCCTGCACTCAAGCCAATGCCTGTCCCACTGCTGGTCTTTCCCAAGGACTCAAACCCTTTCTCTCCCCTATCTGGTTTCTATAGCATAGAGACCAGCATTCAGCTGGTTGGAAGCAAAGGCCATGTAGGACACATGGCCACCTGCTCTCCCAGGGAGCCTGTGTGTGCTCTCTCCACTGGTCGCCCTCCTCCAGCCAGCTGTTAGAGGACTGCTCTCTTCAGGGACAGCCTTCCTCAGTGTGAGGTTTCTGCAGGTCCTAGGTTGAGGGGGTGCCCCACTGCCTCCCAGCAGCCTTCTTCCTCCTCAAGGCCCAGGGCAGTAGGAGGGCCGACTGTGCCGAGGGGTGGGCAGAGTGAACCGGGTACCCAGGCCACTCAAGCATTGGTTTCACACATGTTCTCACTCAGACTCTGGATGTTCACGTCCCCTACAGGTGGCCTACAGAAGCCGGGTGGCACTTCAGAATTACCAACGGTTAACATTTTGTGGTGTACCTCAGACTTCAGTGACATGTCCTGGCTCTTACCATGTTTGAGGAAGGAGCCATTGCAAAGTTTCCTCTCCATTTGGTATACAACTTGGCAAATGCCCTTGTAGAAGGTCTCATGGGAAACAGTTCTTAAAATATTTAGATACTTCCTCCTGCAACGAAGTGGAAACAGCCTCTAGTTCCCTCACCCTGACCTTCTCCTTTTCCCCTCCCTCCTGGTTTGGACACACAAAGCTGATTATGACTCTCACTCACAACTTTGGGCCTAATGACAAAAGAGTTTTCTCCTACTCTTCCCTGTTCCTTTTTTTGGCTCACTCTTGACTACACAGAATTCCTTCACTGCTGTCGACCTCAAGTGGCTCTGGGAAAGAGGCATGTTTTAAATTAAACCCTTTATGGAAGGAAACAGCAGTGCCCACAACTCAAAATCTGTCTTTCATTTCTAACCATGTAACTCCTACCTAATCTAGCCCTGACTTACAGTCAGCTGGGAATAAGGTTATTTCATCTCACCTTTCGCCCTTCTCTAGAAGGCTCTTCAAGCTCCTGGTACTAAGGGGGCTTTTGCATAAGGCCTTCTCTGTCAGAAGCACCATAGCCAGCCCAGCACAGGCATAAGCAGTGTCTCATCTCCTCCATCCCACACATTTTAGGTGACCACTGGATTGATTCCAAAAGGCTTTTCAGGGTCTCATTCTTGAATATCAGAGCCTGCAAGGTCATCCCACATTCGAGGAAAGCCTTTAAAATTATTTTTTTTAATGGATAAAAACTAACCTAATGTGGGCATCTAAAAAGGAATTAGATACAAGGAACAGAAGAAAATGTCAAAAAATTAAACTTTCCTTAGAAATTAAGTCTATGAAAAGATAACAAAATGCAATAATCAAAGAAGGGAAATTAAAAATAATGCTGACACGTCTTAAGAACCAGTAAATTCACATCTTGCAGTAAATCTGTAAGAAGAGATCCCCTGAACGAAACCAATCCATCAGTTACCCAGCCCCCTGAATGGACAAACCACCGGAAATAGAGACAATTCTAAAAGCCTCCAGAGAAGGTTACAAAGGGAACTAGACTTCTCATCACATTGGAAGGTAGAGGCCAATGAAGCAACACTTTGCAAATTCAGGAGGAAAATACCTAATCTACAATTCTATACCCAGCCAAACTATCAATTCTGTGTAGTTCAAAAGCATTTTCAACGTTCAAAGTTACAAAAAACCTACCTTCCATATTTCCTTTCTCAGGATGGTACCAGAGAAAACATACTTCCCTAACAAGCATGTAACTCAAGAAAACACACAGGATCCAGAAAGCTGGGCTTTCAAAGCAGGACAAACAGGCAAGAAAACTTCCCACCCAATCTGTGCAGGAAAGCAGCAGTTGCCAGATGGATGTCCCTTGGGGGCAAAAATAACAGAACAGATAGCATCTGATTCTGTGGAAAACTATACTGGCAAGGATTTCACAGAGTTTAAGTGTGGAGGAAGACAGAGACACAAACCAGTCTGAGTAATGAAAACATAATTGACCTCCACAAGAACAGGAAATGGTACAGAAAGATACACTACACCACTCGGTTCAGCAGTGAACAAAGACACATGGTGGTCGTGGCAAGTACTGATCAGGAAACGACACACTTCATCAGGTCTCATAAATGAAGTTCAATGGAACATAGCCATGCCCACCTACTTACATTGTTAGTGGGCACTTTTCTTTTAAGATTTTATTCGATAGAGACAGAGAGAGATCACAAATACAGAGAGGCAGGCAGAGAGAGGAGAAAGGAGGCTCCCCGCTGAGCAGAGAGCCTGACGTGGAGGCTCCATTCCAGGACCCTGAGATCATGACCTGAGCCGAAGGCAGAGGCTTAATCCACTGAGTCACCCAGGTGCCCCGTTAGCACTGGGACAACAGGGTTGAGAAGTCACTGCAAAGACTCTATGTCCCACAGAGCCTAGAACAGTTATTACCTGGCTACTTTATGGAAGTCTCCCAAGCTCTAAATTAGGGTTGATTGGACGGGAGGAGGAGGGGTCTTGCTGGAACTGAAGCAGCTTCCCTATGGCCAGGGCTGTGTGTGGGGAGAGCTGTGCCCAGACTCCAATGGGGAATTTAAGGAAAGTGGAAGAGGGTGTAAATGCAGTAAAATCTTCATCTATAGGTCCAGATTCTTCAAAGGATGAATTAAGACAGCAGGGTACTACTATTTAGAAATGTGGAGTTAAATACAGAAGAAATGCTATAAATAGAAGTGGGTACCTGTGTATGTTGTGATCGGATTAAGAGAACAAAAAACTACTGTCCTATGACTTTTTTTGGTAATTGCCACACCCAACATGAGGCTTGAACTTATGATGCTCAGATAACATGTCACATGGTCTTCTGACTGAGACAGGCTCAGTGTCCGTTTTAAGCCTTTGAAAGAAACTTGATTATTTAAGCTAGGGTCACTTATTGCTTTGATAAAACAAAAAAAAAGGTTTTAAAAGAGCTGAACAGGGCACCTGGGTGGCTCAGCTGGTTGACTGTCTTCAGCTCAGGTCATGCTCTGGGAGTCCCAGGATCAAGCTCCACACCAAGCTCCCTCCTCAGTGGGGAATCTGCTTCTCCCTCTGGCCCTCCCGCCTCTCATTCTCTCTCAAATAAAAAATAAAATCTTTAAAAAAATAAAGAGTAGAACAGAAGGTACCTGGCTGGCTCAGTAAATAGAGCACGTGATTCGATCTCAGGGTTAAGTTCGAACTCCCAGTGGGTGCAGAGATTACTTAAAACACATACACACACACACATTCAAAAACATAAAAACAACAGAACGAAACTTACCGTGTATTAGAGCAGCGATGCTCTATCCTTCTGGGGTCCTGGGCTCATCTGCTGCTGGCCTGGAGCCACTTGGACATCTGAAGCCCACCGTCAGAGGTCTAGGCTGGCTGACCACCCTCCTGGCCCCATCCTTGCTCCTCCTCCTGGATTTTCACTCATCCTGAATTCCCACTCCAGTGGGTGGGTGGGACAGTCCCAGAGGAAACTGTAACTACTGTCCCTGGAGACTAAGATTATCCTTTCCTTCCTCTCCTGCTTGACCTCAAGCAGGAACAGAAGCAGTAGGCAGGAGAGAGCCGTTGCCCTGCCCCGGCCTGACTCTGCTACTCCAGCAGGTGGTCCTGAGCATGGGCCAGACCTCTCCTCATCCAGTCGACCAAGTCCCTGTCCCTGCGACATATCCATTGCTCCCTAAACCCTCTTAGCTAACCCAGGCCAGCATCACCCAAGAGGATGGTGACTCCAAAGTACTGGGTCCCTGGACCAGTGCCCAAGCCCCGGATGCACACATGTGGCCAAGTGTGATCCTAGCTCCACCTGAAACCCACTCTTAGGATGGTAGTGATGCCCACCCCAGCTCCCCACCCTTCTAGGTCTTTGAAGTGTAGGACACAGGAAAGCAGTGTGTCATTTAGAAAGAGAACACCAGAGAACACAGAAGCCCCACAGAAAGTAGTTTTCAATCAAGCTTTTAATGAAAAGATCATAAAATAACAGTTTCTCATCACTGTACATTAAGACTGCACGCTTCTGAATGGAGAGATCAGTCGTCGGTGAAATTGCTTTTCTATGACACTTGAGGGCTGCATATCTGCAGCTCTGACCTGAATTTATCCCAACTCTTAAAGGAAGTGAGCTCAATGTGATGACTGACAGCGGCGGTGGCCAGTACAGGAGTGCGATCACGGTGTCCCTCCCCCTTCCGGGAAGGGAAGAGAGTAGGTCGTGATCCCTCTTCCAGTTTTGATTAAACAAAACAGCTATAATCCCATCCCTCCCCCTCCCTCTCGAGGTATTTGCGAATGGGCAGGTGCCCAACCTGGGGTCCCCCCAAGGGGGGAGGGGGAAAACAAGTGATGGGCGGGACACAAGAGAGGTTCCCCTCAGCACCTGGCCCCACGGGGCCCCGCCAAGTGGAGGGGGGGAGCCCTGGGGAATCCTCCCTGCCCCAAGTGAGGTCTGTTATGCAGCATTTTTGAGGTCAATAAATTACAGCAATAAATAGCAAGGTGAGGTAGGGGGACGGGTTCTTGGTAGAAAAATTAAAGTGGTGACTGGAGCTGGGTGGGGGGAGGGGGTCCTAGGAAGGGGGTCCTGGGCAGCCTCAATCTCCACAGTGCACATCCACCCCCCGACCTGGAATGTCACACTGAGGCTCTGGTTAGGTCCCTCTCCACCCCCATCACTCCTGGCATTGGATTCACAGGTTCAGTAACATCTGCCCCAGTGTGACTCTGGGGAAGAGCAAGGGCCTTGGTCCCTTTGAGGGGCATAGCAGGGCTTAGATCCCTTGTCTGTTCTTTGGAGGCCTAGTGCCTCTGCTTCTGCCCCCCTTCCTAGGGGGCGGACGGATGCAGCCACCTCTTCCCTGAGCCCTGCCCTCCTGGCTGCCCAGGCCTCCCCCACTCAAGGACAGCTGTGGGGAGGGCAGCAGGGTCTGCCTGCCCAGCCAGCCCAGCCCAGCCCAGCCCAGATCGCACTCCTGCACGAGGGCCAGTCCAGTGAATACTGACAGGGTGGGGGTGGGGGTACAGCGGGACAGCCCAGCTCCCCCAAGTGGTGACGAACGGGAAATACACACATGGCTGCATGAGGTTCCAAAGTCCGTCTGCGTCCAGATTGTTCATTTCACAGGCTGAGGTGTATGGCTATGCTGCAAGTCTCTGAGATTCTTATTTACTTAAAGGTTTGTCTTTTCTTTTTTACCTTTTTTGCAATCCTGGAGGAGCCCTTGCGGTGGCTCGGTCTGGCGGGAGCGAGCGGTGGCGGAGCCAGCCGCTCACTCACCCCAAGTCTGAGAAATAAATACATTCATCACTGCACAAACATATTGATACAAAAACAACACTGTTCAGAGTGTTTGCACCGTCTGTGTTGGTAAGGACCAGCCCAGTAAGCCCGCTCCCCTACCCCCACTGCTGGGTGGGGGTAGGGGTGTCCCCTGAAGTGGGGACCCACTGGAGTCAACGGAGCTGTGCAAAGGTCCCGGGGCTTTTTGGCTTGATAGGGACCCTCACATCAACCCACCCCGGGGGGTTGCAGGCAGAGCAGGGGAGGTGGGGAATGACCCTCCACCCAGGACCCTAGCCCAGACTCAGGTCCTGAGGCCAGAGCCGACGGCCACCCCCTGCTATGCCAGCTGGCCAGGACCTCCACGGTCCGGCCAGGAGGCCTGGAGGCCGGTCAGCACCGGCCCAAGCTCTTTGGTGCCAGCTGGGCTTTGAGAGGCCTGGGGCTGGGGAGGAGGGCTCAGGTAAATCCGGTGGGGGGCTCCATGCCGGCGCCAGCCCCACAGCAGCCCCTCTGCCCATGAGCCGACTCAGAAGGGCCTCCAGCGGAAGGTGGGGATTCACTGGGACTGGCCTTACAGCTGCTGAGGTCTGAAACTGTAAAAGTTTATGTAAACAATGAGATAAATATATTAGTATCTTTTTTTCTGAGCCCATTGAGGTTCCATACTCATTCAAAATGTGCTTTGGTTTAAAAAATAGGTTTTGTGAATTTGGGTATGAGCTTTTTTTTTTCTTTTTCTTTTTTTTTTTTTTTTTTGTTTTGTTTTGTTGTGTTTATCCTCTTTCCTACATGACATCTGCTATTTTCTCTGTTTCCTGTTTCTCCGAAACATTCAGGAATTAAGTGACTAAAGCAGAGAACTGTAAGCCGCCCTTGGCCTCCAACGGCCTAATTTCCTTGTGAGGCTCTTAACACATGTCCACGCACACACTCACAAGCACACACTCCACATGAAATCAAAAGAAAAAGAAAACAAAACCAAGTGTTGTGTTAATCAGTCCCAACCCTCCCCACAAACCCTTAAAATCTTAAATAGGAAACTAGTGTTTTGCTTTCTTGTTAAAATACAGAAAAGGCTCGATACAATACTCAGGTGGGTACAATACTATGTCGCATGAACGTCGTTGAGTGAGGGGCCTTTGCGCCCAGTCCCTGAAGCTCTGCAAATGAATCACCTGCTCTCACGGGTCACCTCACGGATGCAGCCGCCCATGGCCCAAGAGGCCACACACAGGCATGCGTACAACTCCCGTGCTGTACAGACTTTGTGTCATGTGGCTTAAGTGCTGACGGAGTGAAGTGGGGTCGGGAGGGCAGAGGAACCCTGCCCACCCCCCAACCTGACTTCTGGGAACACGAGACCCTGGGTCCAGTGCTCCCCTCCCACCCAGAGGGAGTTAAGACCCAACTTGGGGCTCGGGGCACCTTGAGATGGGCTCAGCCAGGAGCCCTCACTTGCAAAACACACCCTGCACCATTTGGGTCCCTAAACTCAGGCTGTTTTCAGCTGGAGGGTCTCTGGAGGGGTGAGGGTAAAGGATGACTCTGGAATTTTTTGGTCTGAACTTAAGAGTAGGAAGGGGAAAAAAAAAAAAAGAAACAAAGAAACAAAGAAAAGAAAAGCATGAAGCAAAATGAAGATTCAGCTGCTGGCCCAGCCGTGTGGCTCCAGTCAGCCAAGGATAGTGGGGCCAACCACAGCGACCTTGGTCTGGCTTGTGAGCCTGACCCCTGGCCCACAGAAGGGTCCTGAGGCTGAGAGAGAAACCCCACGTTGAGGGGTGAGGGGTGGGGACTCCAGACAGGGCTTAGCCAACTAATGGCATCCAGCCTCTTGCCGGAGCAGCCAGGACCGCCCCCAAGAAGGTGCCAAAGCAGGGCAGGCCTCCTCCCTGTCCCCCCGGGGTGAGGGGGTTTGCATCACTTTGGTCAGTGTCCCTCCATGCCTCTGCACTGGCCTGCTGCTCCTCCAAGTTCTGGCTCTCACGGTCCCAAGGGACAGGATGGGGGGGCTCACTTCCACTTCATCCTGGCCCTGGCAAGGGAGCTCCAAGTAGCTGGCTCCAGCGGTAAGGCTCCACGGCCCGCTCTCCCACGAGGCCGGAGCACACCCCTTGCCCCCCAGGCCCAGATCAGGGGCACACACAGGCTCCCTGATGCTCAGCAACACACTCAGAACACCCACAGGGTGGACATGGCAAGCAGTATGCTCTGGGGAGCAGAGCCCTTCTCTGAGAGCGCTGGGGGTGGGAGTGGGTATGGTGGGGGTGCCCAGGAGGGTAAGCCCAGCTCACTCAAACGCACGTCTTCCTGTGCGCACCAACAGGAGGAAAACAAGTGTCATGGCCTCAGCTGCCAGCCACCAACATACTGTTCTTGTGGATTCAAGAGGTAGCAAAAGGTCAGAAGTCTCTCCACCTTTATCGGTAAGGAAGGAAGGAAGGAAAGCTCGATATCTGTCCACATGCGCCACACACACTACATACATACATACATACATACATACATACATACACATGTACATGTACACACACACACACACACACACACACACACACAAAATGATAAAGAAGAGTACCGACGGCTCTGGCATCAAATCCAGCCTCCCCCCTCCCCCCACAAATCCCAGACCTTCCAGTTCCAACATTCACATAAACGTTACACTGGTTTTTCTCTTAATAAAAAAGAAGTACCTCTAAACAAAGAATATTCCTCAGAAACTATAGGAAAATCACTCTCTCTCCTGAGGCAGCCGAGGCAGGGCTCGGGGCCCAGGGAAGCCTTTGGCCAATAAGGGCTTCTGGGGCCTGGAGGGGTGGGCGCCCCTCAGCCCGCAGCCGGGCGGGGGCGGGAGGGGCAGTTGCCCCTGTACATTCAGTCTGCAGACCCAGGCTCAGCCCCGAGGGGCCGGGAGGAAAATAAACTCTTGTTGGTTTTGGTTTAAAAAACAAAATTCAAAAAGAAAAAAGGAACAGATCAGTAGGAATAACAGCAACATAGGCCCAGAGGGCTGTTTAGCTGTGGAGAGGTAGGCGGCGGGGGGCCCCCTGACTGTCCCAGCGCCAGTGAGCAGTGACCCCTGGCTCAAAGAAGGAGGGCTCTGTCCCATTCCCTCCAGCACCACTCCCCAAAGAGCCAGGGTGGCCCGCACACAGACAAGCACTCGTGCACGCACACAGACAGCGCCCCTGGCCATGGGACAGCCCTGCTCCTCCCCAGCGGAGGGAGGCCCCATGGCCCCCTGCTCGGACCCGGCCTGCGGGAAGGGGGCCAGGTCCCAGCGAGACCCCTGTGACCCACTCCCACAGACGCTGCAGTGGCCCTCCCGGGGAGCCGGGGCAGATTCGGGAGGTAGACTGCACACCAGCAATGCGCACCCGGAACTCGGGCCCATCAGCTTCCCTCCTCTCGCTGCCCTTGTACAGACTGTCCATTAAAGCTCTGGGTGTGGGGGGGGGCTGGCTGCGGGTGCCACCAGGAGCCACCCCCACGGGACTTGGGGGTCCCAGCCCCTCCCGCCCGGCCTCCACGCGTCTTCCTTCCTTCGGTGGGCTCCCGAGGGCGGGTCTGCGGAGGGCAGCCTCAGGCCGGGGAGAAGGGTCTTTGGCTTCTAGGAGGGGGAGGTATGCATGCGCAGGTGGCTGATGAGGTTGCGCTGCTGGGTGAATTTGCCCCCGCAGAGCTGGCACTCATAGGGCTTCTCACCCGAGTGCACACGCATGTGCTCGGTGAGGCGGTACTGGCGCGTGAAGCGCATGCCGCACTCATCACAGGCGAACGGCTTGAGGCCCAGGTGGCTGCGCATGTGGCGCGTCATGGTGCCGCGCTGCGTGAACATCTTGCCGCAGATATTGCAGGGGAAGGGCCGCGTCAACCAGTGCGTCTTCTCGTGCTGCCGCAGCGTGGCCGGGTCCTTGTAGGTCTTCTCACACACCGAGCACTTGAAGGGCCGGGGCTCGGCTGCATAGGCTGCGCTGGGCGCCGACAGGTCCTCGGCCTCCTCCTCGGCACCCCCACTGCCCGTCTCGTAGGCACCCTCCTCTTTGATGAACAGCTCCTCCTCCGTGTGTGTCTCCACATGGGCATTGAGTTGCTCGGAGCTGGGGAAGCCTTTGGCGCAGGGGATGCACACATACAGGTTGTCCCCATAAGACACGGTCTCGTAGCCCTCCTGCCGGTACATGTAGTGCGTGCCGGCATGGCCACTGCCCCCCTCGCTCCCGCTCTGCCCGCTGTCCTCACTCCCGTCCTTGCCGTTCTCTTCCTCCTCCTTGCAGGGGTACGGGGGCTCCGTGTAGGGCCCACTGGGGCCGCCCCCTCCAACGCTGCTGGCCAGGATGCCATTGGGAACCCTGTCCCCTAGCCCCTCGCCCTCTTCCCCTGGGCAGGGGCCCTTGGGCCCCACTTCCCTCCGCTCAAAGGGGGACCCCACCCTGGGCTCCTTCTTGCTCCACTCCTTCTTGCGGGCCGAGTGCCGTAGGCTCTTCCGGGGCTGCCCACCGGGCCCCTCCAGCAGGCTCAGGTGGTTGTCCTCGGCCCCCTCCAGATCCATGGGCTCATTAGGGGTGCCCCCCAGCTCAGCATAAGAGGCACTGTTGGCAACAGGAGGGGCGGAGGCTGAGAGGGGCGAGCCGTGCTGACTGTCACTCAGCTGGGCCGGGTCCTCAGGGGTCAGGGGAGGACCAGGGGTGGCAGGGGGCAGGGGTGGGCTCTTCTTGGACAGGTCCAGGCCCAGCTCCTGCTCACAGCCCCCGCTGCTCCCATTGGTGCTGCAGCTGCCCAAGCCGGCCTCCCCGCTGGCTGGACAGACAGCCCGGCCCAGGCCATGGACATCCTCCTGGCTGGAGCCTCCGAGGAAGAGCTCATCATCAGAGCCTTTGGCCTGGGGGAGCTCCTGGGGGGTGTGGGCCCCCTTGCGTCCATCCACGAGTGCTGGATACCGTGCCTGGATGACAGAGGCCGTGGACAGCCGCTGGTTGCGGGGTGGCCTTCCCATGCCGGAGGCACCCACCCGTCCAGAGCCAAAGGGCTTGCCGACTCGCTTGAGTTTACGGCGGCAGAGTGCTGCCAACTCGGGCAGCTGGAGGTAGCTGGCGGCAGTGAGGAGAGTGCTGAAATTGGGCTCAGCCGGCTGGTCGCTGGGCAGCAGCTTGCCCGTGTAGATGAAGTCCAGAATCTGCTGGAACACCGTGGAGCTGACCATGTCTGTGTCCAGGTTGATGAGGTTGTCATGCAGGACCAGGGATTTGAAGTAGATGCTGCTGGCGGCCAGGACATTCTTGTGGGCGCGGAAGATGGAGTTCTCCACCATGATGATGACATCACACAGGAAGCCCTTCGTCCTCTGCTGGTTCAGCTGCAGCAGGAGCTGCTTGGAGTGGCTGGGCAGCTCCATGTCGGGCCCCATGTCCCCACGCCCCGCCCACGCGTACCACCTGCAGGCAAGAGTAGGTGCATGGGCATTAGGCAAGGGCTGACAGGGTGGGGCTGTGGTGGTGCTCAGGGGAGGCCTCATTGGGTATGGCACCCAGGGAGGGAACTCACACTATCCCTGGGGACTCATGCTGCCCAAAGAGGGTCATGGGCTCTGGTCCCATGTATACAGAAGCAGAGGACAATAGTCACGTGGTGCTGAGCAGAGAAAATGGGATGTAACTTTGGCTCCACAGCCCAGGGCACTGTCTCCACGCTAAGGAAGTTGACCGCGAGCCCACAGTGGACTCAAAAATGACAAGCAGTGGACCATGAGGTGCTGGGAAGCAGTAAGGACCGAGGTGAGCAGAAGTTCCCAGGTGGGCTCACTTCTCACATGGGCATAAACTTCCCAAAGTTAAGGACAAGCTAGAAACTGAGATTTTCAGGTTAATCCTCCCAATGCCAAATAAAGGCCCTTTTTCCTTAAATACCACATGAGCCAAATCAAATAAGCAGCCTCCACTGTGATCTCTACCCTGCCCTGGGTGCTTCTCAAACCCTAGTGGCTTCCCAAGCTTTCGGATTTGCCAACGTCAGAGTCCTGCCTGCAGACACTGTGGTCCAGCCGCAGTCCCTTACCAGTGTCTGCTTCCATCCCAAGCGCCTCACCCCCCAGGAGGGCCCTGAACACCCCAGTCCGGGTCTCTAGATGCTGAGCAGAAAAGCAGGCCCGACCAAGCCCCTGGCACCACCGGGCCCCTGGGAAAGGCAGCCAGCTGGCCTTGCCAGACCAGCACAGACACTAACTGACGTCATTAATAAACAGAGAGGCCTCTGACCCCCACGGGAACTGTACAGGTGGGCTTTGTAACAGCATGCACGTGGGTCACTGAGAGTGGGGTGCTCTGACCAGGCACCCACCCAAATGAGCAGCGGGACCTGAGGCACAAAGGTGTGGCTCCCTACTCCCTCCAGCCCCTCAGGGGACATGTACCCTCCCAAAGGCAACTCTGTGCTATGCAGCTGACAAGGGTGCTTTCATGTCATCTGGCTCAGGGCTCAATCTCTGAAAGTGACTGCTCAGAGCCTTGCCCCACTGGGACCCCTCTGCCACTACCAGTGTACCCAGTCCAGTCCTGCCTCCCTTGGGGCAGTCTAGAGAGATCACAACCCTCGCTGCCTTCCTGTAACACAAACACTTCCCATGACCTGCTGCCCCATGCCTGCCCTTATTTGCAAAGACAGAGGAAAACCCTAATACTCACATACACCCCAAAGGCACCCTCAGAACTCACTGTGAACACACATGGGTAGACACAGCTGCAAGTTAGCTCTCAGGGCCTGATGCTAGATAGTGGGCTCAGAGGCTAGATAAAGCCTGGGTCCTGAGGGAACCTACCCTCTGCTGCTCCCTGCCCCTCAGCCAGCCAGGCAGGACAAAGAGTCGGATGCAGTTTCCACACTGGATGGGACACCCAGCCTCAGGGAAATGCAGTGTCAGCCCCACCAGCACTCAGGATACCTGGTACTCCCAAGCTGGCAAGAGGACAAGCCAAGGGCAGGAGGTCCCATTCTCCAAGAGCCTGTGAGCCACAGCAGCCCCTCCTCTGCAGGCTGAGGGCCATGGGCCCCAGCCTCCCCTCCACGCTATCCAACACTGTGTGCACACAAAGAACCAGGCTGAGAACTGCAGGGCTGAGGGCAGCCGAGCTAGCCCTCCCCCAAGCTCCCCCCTCCCTCCATCCTGCCAGTTCCCCCTACCCAGCCTACCGGAGTGCCAGGGGCCCAGAAACCATGTGAGCAGCAGCCAGCGGGGGTGGCCTCCTTGAGCGCGTGGCCTCCCTGGGGGTGCATCAATGCCTGGTCACCTGTGGAGGAGAAGATGGGACAGAGTCACCCAGACAGACAAGGGAGGGTAGGAGGGACAGCGAAGGGAAGGCACTTGGTGGTCCTAGAGCCCTCACTCCCAGGAAGATCTGGGGTCTCTGTGGCTGGGACACCAGGGGCAACAAGGCAGGGGACAGCAGCCCCAGTACCCAGCAACAGTCAGGCCCAGTGGCAGGGAAGGTCACAGATCTGGAGAGCTCAGCAGGGCTGACACTGTCCTCCCACCCAGGAGACTTAGGGCACTCTAAGGGCTACCTAGGCCTGTAGGGGAGCTGGTGGCAGGAACGGAATTCCTGGCAGGCAGGCATGGTGGCAGGAGGCCTGGGCAAGGCCCTTCTCAGGCTGGCTACATTTACATAACAAAAGGTGAAAATTGGAGGCACTAGTGCAATAGGCTATTTATAAGAACCAGTCTCAACCGCTTCTGGCTCTCCTGCCTCCTTCCCTTCCTGATCTGCTCCCGCCACCCCCTCCCTGCCCAGAGGGCCCAGCCCCCTCCTGCCTGGCCCAGTCTGACCACATGGTCTCCCCTCACAGGAGTTTCTGCAGGCCAGGCCTTTCAATACCAGCCCGCCAAAGCTGCTGGCAGCTGCCGCCAGATGCGAAGGGTCTCCTTCTGCCCCCTACCCACCCCAGAGACACAGGCTCCAGAGAGGGGGATCCTGAGGTTCTGGCTTTTTGCACCCCACTCTAGCCTGGGCTCCCTTGGAATGGAGCCAAGGGTGGGGGCAGAGGCCTCCAGCAGCCTGGAGCCCATCCCTGCCTGCCCTTCCCCCACCCCCAGGGCCAGGGAGGCTCAGCAGGTCCCTCAGGAATGTGACCAGACCCGGGGTGCGGAGTGGCTGGGAGGCCTCAGTTCCAGCCTGCCAGCTGTCTCTCTGGCCCCCTAGCACAGCTCTCTTCTCCTGGGGCGGCTGGAGGGTATGGGGAAGTGAGGAGGGGGAGAATGGTTAGTCCAGGTCCATCCCCCTCATGACCCAGATGGCAGCAGAACCAGCCCTGTTGGTCCAGAGGCCTGAGAGCATCTGCGTCTGCATTTAATGAAGGCCCAGATCCCTTGCCTATGTAGAGAGTCTGGGCTCTCCTGCCAGGTGACACCAGAGGTAGCGAGGTGGCCAGCAGGACAGAATAGAACTCAGGCTAAGAAGGGGTGGGGGGCAGAGACCACCTTAGCATTGGTGAGAGCAACCCTGAAAAATGAACAGGGATCTCAGGGCAACCCAATCCCTGCCAGGGCACAGCGTCCACACAGTGGCCCCTGGTTTAGCCCATACCAGACCCTGCAGATAGGATTACCTGCCTTCATCAGAGATCAGGCCCACAACCACTGACCACCATGCAAAGCTAGAGCAGAATAGGACTCGGGGGCTTCCACAGGTTCCCACTGCTTCAGCCTTGCCACCCACTTCACCAGCCACTGGAAGGCAGGGTGACTAACCAAGATCTCCCAAACTGGATCAGATAGCCTGGGGCCCAGTTTCCCCAGAGGGACTCCATAGGACAGGGCAGAGGGGCCTTCCAGGTGCCCTCCACGGGAGGGGCCACAGCAGGGCTGCCTGCTGGGAGTTCACAGTCAGCAGGATGCCACCATACCTGCCTCCCACCCCAGGCCAGGCATGGACGACCCCTGCCACATTCACAAAATGTTAACCTCACCACAGGTGTGGGGGTGCCCCACTGCTGCGAGGCCAACACCCCTACAAAACATTGCTCTTTTCTTCCCAGAAGAGTTAACAGCAGGGAATCCTCTGCCCTAAAGCTCAACACCACGTATAGGAGCAAAAGAAGCCAATGCCTGAGAGGCCACAGCCCCAGGGAAGGAGGCAGGGTGTCCGGTAACTAGAAATTGGACTGTGGGGACTGGCCCCATAAGCTGGCAGCGCAGTGCCCCACTGGGTACAGGGGCTTGGTGCTCAGTCCTGGCAGGAGCCCAAAGGCTGGGATAAGGACACCGCCTGGCACCAGCTCCTGGCACCCAGCAGCCCCCTGGCAGCAGGCCCAGGCAGCGTGCCTATCAGCCCCGAGGATCCACACCCAGCTGAGAACCGTTGCGCACTGGAGCGCTGGCTCCAAGGAGCCCAGGATCTAGGACAAGGGGATCATCAGGTCCTCCTCTGAGGCAGAGACCTAGCCCATGGCGGGGGGAGGTGGGGGGGTGGGGGGTGTAAGACTCTAGCTAGGTTGATCCCAGGGAAAGGCAGCAGGAACCCAGTCCCTGGGGAAGGCCAGCTCCAGCTTCTTGTGAACACAGAAGTTAGAGAGAATGAACAGACAGACCTGGCTCTAACACCTGGATTCTCTTCCCAGGTCCTTGTTTACAAAATGGTCTACCTACCCAGCTGGGCTGTTACACAGAGAACCACACAGGTCTCTGCTGAATTCTCATGTCCTTCTCTCCCTCTCCAAGTCCCTGCCACAGAAAAGCCAAAGGTGCGTCCCCCGCAACACACACTCTGACGGTGAGGGCAGGTCCAGGACCCAGACATCCCAGACTTTTAAGACACACACCCACCAGGCGAAGAAGGCCAGGCCCACAGAGCTGAGCCAGGAGAGCTGGCCGAGCTCCCTGCACCTGTCTACCTCCTCAACTATAGGCATGAAAGGCCTGACCAGGCAATGCCATCCTATGTAAAGAAATATCTTGGCAGCACAAACACCCAATCAATAAGTGAGATTATCACTGAGAGTGTGGCGTAGAAGTACAGGAAACCTATAAGTTTCTGTAATATTCAGAATTAAAAATAATCTTGTATTACTTTTAAAATCCTGGGGGAAAAAAGTAGAACTGATGCACAAATATGGTTAAATCTCAAAATTGTAATATTAAGTGAAGAAAACCTTACACTCAAGAGTAGAGATGCACAATTCTATTCATTTGAAGCTCCAGAAAAGGCTGAACTAGTCCATGGTAGACAAAATTAGGAGACCCTGTAGAGGATGAGGTGAACACTGTTTGGGAAGGAGCATGAGGAACTTTCTGGGCTGCACATGACTCGATTATCTTGGTAGGAGTCTGGGTTACAGAGGATGTCTCACTGGTCAAAATTCAAGGGGTTACCTGAAATTTGGGTACCAAGTTGCATATAAATTTTACCTCATATTGAAAAAAATTCCAACAAGATAAAGAACAGTGGTTTCCACAAGATATGCCCTTCTCAGCAGCTCCCGACCAGCTAACGCTCACGTAGCCTGGAAGAAACTCTCAAGGACAGAGTGGTCTCAACAGAACAAATCTGTGTCCCTCCTGGTTCCATGCTGGCTTGACAGCCCTTGTGGGTCTTCAACAGGTAGTCAAAGCCCAAGGCCAAGGATACTCCTAAGATGACTCCACCCTCTCCCCCCAAAACACCCCAGCCAAAAAGCCAATGAGGGTGGCAGAGGCACGGACCCATGGCCTCCTAGAACAGTGCCCTGTAAGGAGCCACACTTGCCCATGATCCCAGGCAGTCTACAAAGCTTCAAGGGCTCATGGGAAGGCTAGAATGGGGCCAACCTCCATGCCCCTTTTCCTAGCATCCCACAAAAAGCAAAGCATGCTCTGGCCCAGCCTTTTAAACACCATGAGAGGAGGTTTTAAAACCAAAGTGATCTTTGGGGCGGGTGGCTCAGTCAGTTGGGCATCTGACTCTTGACTTCTGCTCAGGTCATGATCTCAGGGTCATAAGATCAAGCTAGTCAGTCTCCATGCCACACTTGGCATGAAGACTGCTTAAGATTCTTTCACTCTCTTGTCCCTCAGCTCGCTTGTGTGTGCTCTTCCCGCCACCAAAACAAATAAATAAAATCTTAAAAAAAAATAGAGTTACATAAAATTAAAGTGATCTTTGCTTAAGCAGAGCACCCAGGAGAACAACTCCAACCACCTATCTGATGGGAACTGCCCCGACTTAGTGTGGACAGCTACTGTATCCAGAGCCTGGGCTCCAGGAGGCCTGGGCATTCAAAACTGCTCTGTTCCAGGGTACCTGGCTGGCTCAGTGGGAAGAGTAGGGGACTACTGAGCTCAGGGTCGTGAGTTCAAGCCCCACACTGGGTGTAGAGATTACTTAAAAATCAAGGGGAAGAAAAAAAAGATAACTGTTCTGCTCATTCAACCTCCAGGGGTGCCCTCTGGTGACCAGACTGACAGCCTCACCTCTATGGGGCCTGCATCCTTCCTGGAAACAGAGTAGCATGCTCCACCCCCCACGATCCCACCCCACACCCAGGAGCCAAACCCAAGGTGTGGTGGCACAGGGTGAGCTCCTGACCCTCCCGAGCAGTATGCTCCAGAAAAAATGCTGTCCTTTCTACCCCATGTCTAGCCTCCTACAAGCAGGAACAAGTACCCTTCCCCACTCAAGAGGCAACTGTGGGCACCTTAACTGAAAGGCCTCCCAATATCACAAAACTTCTCCACCTCCCTCCCAACCAGAAGGGTGGGCCCTAGAAAGGTGAAGGACAGGTAATGGGGGCCCACCTGCCTCCCTTCCCTGGGCCAGCTTCTTTACCCAGATCTCCTAGAAATTTCTGCTATCCCACCTCCCTCTGGTGGCCCTCTCTCACTGTCTTGAGCAGGACTTCCCACAGGAGTCTTGGAGCTATGTGGGGGGCCCATTCCAAAGCATCCAACAGGACCTTATCTCCTTCAGGACCTCCTCTGAAGAAATGGTGACACAGGAATCTTGGGCTACCCATCACCCAGCCAGAGCTCCACTGCCAGGTGGGAGACACGAAGCATGCCAAACGGAGGGGTAGTGCTGGGCAAGGTACAGCCAACCACAAGACAGCTTCCAGATCCACAGGGGTTCAGCTCTTCTGTGTCAGAGAGGGTCCTAAACATGCTGGCTACTGTGCCCCCAAGCCTGAACCTGAGGTCAGCATGGGCCCTTAGTCACAGCTGACCTGAATGGTCACCTGGTACTCCAGGTATGGCCCTAACAAGTACCTCTTCCTTGAAGGCCTGGCCCCACCCAAGCTGCAAAAGAACAGCTTGAGGGCATGGCGGAGACAACCTGGAAGGTACAAGCAGGATCCAGAAGAGCCCGAGGCCCAGAGCCCAAGACCCAGCCCCCAAGCCACCAACCAGCCCTGTGTGGCCGGAAGCCAAGGACTGCATTCTCCTGGCTCAATGGCCTGGAGTCCTATTGTACATCCCTCCTCTCTCTCTCTCTTTTTTTAAAAGAGAAAGTGGGGAGAGGGGGAGAGAGAGAATCTCAAGCACACTACCTGCTGATCATAGAGCCCGGGGTTGGGGCTCCATCTCACGACCCTGAGAGCACCACCTGAACTGAAGTAAAGAATCAGCTGCTCAGCCAACTGAGCCACCCAGGCGTTCCCCTCTGTCTGTCTTCTCTGTATTCCTCCACCAAGTCTATCCATCCCATTCCCTTGGGAGCCTCTCTCCCCTTTACCCACCCACCCAGGCAGCACCACACCCTGCCTCAGTCCACCCTCTGGGGAAGACTGAGGTGTTATCTCCACATCCAGGGACAGATAAGCACTGGGGGTTAAGGAGCTTGCACAAGGTCACAAGAGCAAGCAGGCAGCAGAATGAGGACTCAAAGCCTGGTCCAAAGCTGATGTCAGACCCTCGTTACCCCATGGACCACACACCTCCCATTCCTTGGCAGGGACAGAGACACCACTTAGAGAAGCACAACCCTCCATGCGTCAGAAAGAGGGTCTTGGTCTCCAGCTCCACCCTCATCTACCCCTGCCCACCACCACCCACCTGCCCATCACAGCAGGGCCCCAGGCGGCTGCGTTCTCCTGACCTCAGTGCATAAGGTCACCCCAGTTCCTTCATCGCCTGAGACTACTGAGAAGCTTGGGGCTTCAAGTGACAAGGTGTCCCCCACCTCTGGCAGGCAGGCTGCTCTGGGTGCCCAGGCTGTGCCTGCTGTTCTTCTGAGAACACCCCTGGCCTCCATGACCTCTCTGGCCTGTCCCTCCAGGCACTGGCTGATGGTGGGTGGGACTCAGTGCTCTGGGCAAGCCCAGCCGCGTAATCTAGCCCAGACCTGGATGCCAGCCAGCAGCTCCTGGCTCTTCTCCCAGACCATCCTCCTGGAAAGCAACAGGCTCTCCGACTGCCAGGAGCCCAGCCCTCCCTCCAACGCAGCTTCTACGAAATAAACATTTGGGTTCCACTCAGTGCACTGGTGATATAATCATCAGGGACCCAGCACTGGCATCCTTCTCGGTCCCTCAGGCTGGCCCTGCTGCCCACCCATCGGCTCCCTCTGAACAGCAAGAGAAGGTGTATCCACCCCAGCCGGACTCTGAGACTGTCCTGAAATTGCTTCAGGCCCCACAGAAGACCCCATGCTGCCCATTATGGGCCAGGGTTGACCACCTTCATCTTGTGCAACTCCCATCTGAGGGGTGGGCCAGCTCATGGGTAACCCAGCACCATGAGAAAGGGCTGGTACGAGGAGAACCCTGGCAGGAAGCCGAACACTGCACAGCCTGCAAACCTTGCTTCTCCAGGGCGGCCTTGGGTCTTCTCCCTCCCATCACTCCTGGCTTTGGAGCCAACCAGAAGCAAGGCCAAGATGGCCTTGGGGGCCTGTAACTGGACTGGGTTACCTGGCACCAGATAAGGCACAAGGCAGGGTGCCACCAGAGGGCGAGGTCTTGCAAGTGTACCCGGCCAGGCCAAGCCATAAATGCCACTGGGGAGAGGCAGGTGAGCGCTAAAGGGGAACAGCAGTTTAAGATTATGATTATTACAGGGGCACCTGCATGGCACAATGGTTAAGTGTCTGCCTTCAGCTAGGGTCATGATCCCAGGATTCCGGGATCGAACCCCACGTCGGGGTCCCTGCTCAGGGGGAGGCCTGCTTCTCCCTCTCCCATTTCCCCTGCTTGTGTTCCCTCTCTGTCTCTCTCTTTCGCTCTATCAAATAAATAAATAAACTATTTTTTTTTTAATTTATGATTATTATTACAAAAACTATGCTCACTTCCAGACTCTCCCCCACACTGCCCTCTCCTTGGGAAGGGCCTGAGCTACTGGTGAGGGGCTATCTGGAAACAACAGGGCAGGAGCCTGGAGGCAAGGAAGCACCCACGGGGTGCTCTCCCAACAGGAGAGCAGAGCTGGGGACATCTGCCATTCCCATCAGGCAAGGAACCAGGGAAAACCCAGAAGCTACTTCAGTCAGGAGGAAGAGAGGCCCCAGCCCTGAGCCCTAGTTCCCCGAGGTCTGGCTCATCACAGGGCACGGCCCACGGACCAGCAGCTACAGCAGCCCCACCCTGGCTCTTGCAGGAAGCACAGCTGCCCAGGCCTCACTCCAGACCTCAAACCAGAACTGGCATCCTAACCTCACGGACTCGCATGCACATTGAGGTCTGGGAAGCGCTAAGGTGGGTTCTAAGTTCTCTACTGCCTCAAGAGCCCAATGCTCTCCAAGCAGTAAACGCTCAGCCACTGGGTGTTGAGAGGTAGATAGCGCCCAAAGGGAAGACATCTTTTCCCAGATAAATGAGCCCAGAGTGATTAATAAAAACGATGGACCTCGGGAGCACCTGGATGGCTTAGTCGGTTGAGCACTCAACTTCAGCTCATGTCACAATCTCAGGATCCTGGGACAGCCCCATGTAGGCTCCCCATTCAGTGGGGTGTCTGCTTCTCCCTCTGCCCCTCTCCCCACTTGTGATGCATGCACACTCTTTCTCTCAAATAAATAAAATCTTTTAAACAACAACAAAGTAAATAAAATAAAAACAACCAACAACGGTGGACCTAGAATGTGAGACAGAGGTGGAGTCTGGTTACCAGGCATCTGCAGAGACAGGACGTGGCCAAAGGCAGGGGGCGCTGGGTTTGCGAGGCAGGCAGAGCCCTCAAGGGAGGAGACAAGCAGCACTGCACAGTGGTAAAGAGGTGGAAATTCCACCTGCAAGGAGCTAAAAGGGCACCTGGAAAGCCTGGGTAACTCGCTGCAAGAGACTATCACAGCATCTCACCTGCCCCTGGGGACACCCTTCAGATGAGATAATGAAGTCCCAGAGGCAGAGAGAGGAGTCACCGCTGAGTCACAGTGCTATAACTGCCCGCCCATGGCTCCTGTAAAGAAACTCCAACTCCACAATTTCAAAATCAATCCTAGCAATTAACAATTTCTTATGCCAACTAAGGACTCTTAAAAGAATTAAAGCAAAACAAAACTAACCCAAACTCCTACCATCTTCTATCACTGTGATGTCATACAAAAAATATTTCATGACCAAAAACCAGGAAGAGGGGCATCAGGATGGCGCAATCAGTTAAACATCTTGACTCCTGATTTTGGCTCAGGTTGTGATCTCAGGGTCGGCGAGGCTCCCATGTCCGGCTCCAGACTCAGCACAGAGTCTGCTTAAGATTCTCTCCCTCTCGCTCTGCTCCTCCCTGCCTCGTGCTGGTGGGCGCATGCTTTCTCTCAAACATAAACAAATAAATCTTAAGGGGTTTTGTTTTGTTTTTACTTATTTCAGAGAGGGGGGGGGCAGAGGGAGAAGCAAACTCCCTGGTGAGCAGGGAGCTCCATATGGGCCCCAATCCCAGGACACTGGGATCATAACCTGAGCTGAAGGCAGAAGCTTAAGTGACTGAGCCAACCAGTCGTCCCTAAACAAATATTTTAAGAAAGCAAGGGGCAAGAAGAAACACCTCCCAATGTAGGGCAGTCCTTCCCAAGAAAGGGCAGACAACCCTTCACCCACATGGCTGCTGCAGGCCAGTCAGAATTCTCAAGGCAAGCCGGCAAGAAACATTGCCCTGCCCCATGACACAACTTGACCCTCCTGGCCAGGGTAACAGCGACAGCACCCAAAAGGGGAATTAGAGAAAAACAAAACCTGATGCCAGACAGTAGAGATGAAGCTTCAATTAGCTGGCCGAAAACTAATAGAATATTTCCCAAGGAGGAAAGAGAAAGGTAATATTTTAGAATGAAAACATGCAAACCTTGTGGTCCAGAAAACACACTCCAAGGTACACCAAAACCCACGCAAGCATGTGCACAGCAGCCCTGCTCAGAGGAGCCCAACACCTACCAGACAGGGGAGAGCTGAAGGTACTGAGGCTGTTAGCCAGCCATGAGCACGACTGACCATCTGCACAGGACCATACAAATGTGCCTTTTATAGGTTAAAAATAGCTAATTTTGTTGGCAAGGTCACATAGTTAGATTTACACGCACGTAGACAAGTCTCCTGAGCATACTGCTGACCAAAGAAGCCAGGCCCAAAAGACTATGTGATGTGATTCCAATCATGTAAGTTGGAAAGCAGGCAGCACAAGTCCAAGGGCGAGGGAGGAGAGGGGGAAGACAGGGTGACTTAATGGACTCACAAGGGGGGCCTGGGGTTGTATTTCTCATTCTGGACACTGGTTACACAAGTATGTCCATCTGTAAAGAACCCACAACTGCACGAATTGCCTCTGTACGATGTACCTGAATATGATACAGGGCACAGAAACATTCAGGATGGGGAGCAGGGCCCAGTCTTGGTCCTCATTAGCAAGTAGACCCAGGTCAGGAAATAATCTCCCTGAACCACCAACTAATAATAATAATCACATGACAAGAAGCAGAGCACTGGGGCACCTGAGTGGCTCTGTGGGTTAAGTCAAGGCCTTAGGCTCAGGTCATGATCTCAGAGTCCTGGGATGGAGTCCCACATCAGGCTCTCTGCTCAGCAGGGGGCCTGCTCCGCCCCTCCCCCACCTCTGCCTACTTGTGCTCTCTGTCAAATGAACTCTTAAAAAAAAAAAAAAGCACTGACAGAACAAAATGGCCACACCCAGAATAGAATGTCCATCTTGGAACAGAGAACTCCGCAGACCAGGCAGGAACCTATAGAACACCTAGAAACCACCATAAAAATCAGTGTCTCAGGGAGCCTGGGTGACTTAGTTGGTTGAGCGTCTGCCTTCAGTTCCAGTCATGATCTCGGGGTCCTGGGATTGAGCCCTGCAGGGAGCCTGTTTCTCCCTCTGCTGCTCCCCCTGCTTGTTCTCTGTGTCAAATAAATAAATCATCTTAAAAAAAAAAAATCAGTGTCTGGAACCCAAAACAACAACAACCTGCTAGCTGGTACTTCTACAGAGAGAAGCTCCAGTATCAAGCAAGCCCAGAAGAGAAGAGAAAATTCAGAGTGGCAGGTGAGGTACAAACAGGATACATTTCCACCAACGCCTGAGCGGGTCCCAGAGCAGCCAGCTGGGCACGTCAAAGGAAGGAAGCCAAGGAGAAACCAGAAGAGGTCATCCGGAATAGGAGGTCTAAGGGGGCTGCTGCACCAAGGGACAAGCCCCCTTGGCTCCAGTGAGATCAAACCCCCCAACTCTCAAACAAATGACTCAAGGAACTATAGCCAAAGATCAAAGATGAAAAAAGAAAAAAAAATGTCGAGTAGAAACATCATAGGCACCCAGTTGTTTTCAAGAAGCCATTTTTAGGGGCACCTGGGTGGCTCAGTGGGTTAAAGCCTCTGCCTTCGGCTCAGGTCATGATCCCAGGGTCCTCGGATCGAGCCCCACATCAGAGAGCCCGCTTCCTCCTCTCTCTCCCTGCCTCTCTGCCTACTTGTAATCTCTGTCTGTCAAATAAATAAAATCTTTAAAAAAAAAAAAAAGCCATTTTTAAGGATAAAATTAGGTAACTTCCATAGAAAACCTCACCCTCTATGCCCCCTGTGTCTAAAAAGCCTCCAGGGGGGCGCCTGGGTGGCTCAGTGGGTTAAGCTGCTGCCTTCGGCTCAGGTCATGATCTCAGGGTCCTGGGATCGAGTCCCGCATCGGGCTCTCTGCTCAGTAGGGAGCCTGGTTCCCTCTCTCCCTCTCTCTCTCTCTCTGCCTGCCTCTCCATCTACTTGTGATCTCTGTCAAATAAATAAATAAAATCTTTAAAAAAAAATAAAATAAAATAAAAAGCCTCCAGGTGTGGCATCTCACAGAAGAGGTCTCACGTGCCCAGCAGGTATCTTGAAGGGTCTAACAGAGGAGAAGTCAACAGCTCAAAAAGGGAACCAGAGAGAGATCCACTCGGACTTGAGGAAAACACTCCGTGTCCCTCTACTTTTCAAATGGAGTCTCAGTGGTACTGAGAAGACTATATAGCATTACGAAACCAGCTTCAGAGACAGAAAACAAACTGAACAGGCATGTATCTGTCTGGAGAAGTGGAGCCGGCCGTGTGGTGAAAACAGGGCTACTCAGGAGCCAACAAAGACCCTCCCCTGAAAACTCCCAAACCCCCACTAGCAGGCTGGACGATGAAATGAAGGACAGCACCACCCTGGACCACTCCAAGAGGGAACAGGATGGCAGAAACCACAGCTATCCCCAGCACTTCAATGAATCTCAAAATAGAGATTAGTGGCTGATTCTGAGAGCACAAAGGGCAGACTTGGCCAAACCTGGCCAAACCTGGCCAAACCCGGCCAAACCCGGCCAAACCCGGCCAAACCCGGCCAAACCCAGCCACCCGTTGTTCAAGGATCCTGACAAGCCCAGGGAGGTGACAAAGAAAAGCTAGGGAATGGTTAACTCTCAATTCAGAAGAGTAATGATTCCTGGAGGGAGGCAGGGAACTAGGGAGCAGCACAAGTGGGTGTCCAGGGGCCACTTTTTTTTTTTTTTTAAGATTTTACTTATTTATTTGACAGAGAGAGAGATCACAAGTAGGCAGAGAGGCAGGCAGAGAGAACAGGAGAAGCAGGCTCCCTGCTGAGCAGAGAGCCCGATATGGAGCTCGATCCCAGGACCCTGAGATCATGACCCGAGAAGAAGGCAAAGGCCTAACCCACTGAGCCACCCAGGCGCCCCCAGGGGCCACTTCTTACATGGGTGGGGGAAGCCGAGGCACATGTTGCCCACTGCATCTGCATGCGTGTACAGGTAATTTATACTCTCTCGTAACCATGTTTGTAAATAACCCAGAGCACAATTTTCAAGTCAACCGAGGAAGCTGGCATGCTTTGTGCAGGAGCCCCAAGAAAACAGGGAGCGGTGCCAGAGACTAAAGCTGTGTGACACTCACCTGAGCATCCCTCACATCCCTTGACCCAGAGACACGCCCCCCCCCCCCAACACTGCAGGGCCAGCCACACAGCTAGGCAAACATGACAGCAAGATGCCAAGAAGGGCTTCAGAGGGTTCAGTCCCACGGGAGAAGCCCAGAAACTATCATTCTGTCCCAGTAAGTAGAAAGCAACAGAAAGGCCTCCACGCCTGGCCTCCCAGGAGGGAAATCCCAGGAACCTTCCAAAGGACTAGAGGGGAGAAAGGGCAGTTATCGCCACTCTAAGGGAAAATACTGAAGTCTAGCACACATCTCCCCTCTGCAGCCTCTGCTCCAATTCAGACTCCAATCAACCCTGAGTTATCTTTCTCAAACACTGGTCTCATCCAGTCACTCCCCTGCTTAAAGCTTTCAATGCATTCCCGATGCCTGGATAAAGTCCACACTCTAGCCCGGCCTGCATGGTGCTCCTGCAGAAAATCTGGTCCACCATCACAACCGAGTCCCCCTCCCCTGCAAAGCAAGCCCTGCATTTCTCCCAGGACCCCATGTCAGCACCAGCTGCCCAGCTGCTTCCCTCTGTGCACTTCCCCTCTGCCTCAGCCCACAGCGACCCCCAACCAGGCTCCCAAGGTGAGGGACTGTGTGTCCCACCAGCCCACAGCCACAGTGGCACTGGGCATAGAACAGACCCTGTACATGGTCTATTCAGGTGAGCAAATGCCAGCCAGGCAGGAGCAGTGCAAAGAGAGGGATAATACGTGAGAGGAGAAGCAGGTGGTGAAGACGGGGTCATGACAAGGAAGAAGGCTGCCCAGCACTCTCCCCTCAAGCACTTTGAAACTGTTGATCACTTTCTTCCAACTTAGGATGCCCAACAAACTTTCATGCGGTTTATATAGCCCATGTTACTGTTCTATTTAGCACATTAGACAACCTGGTAATTAAAACAGTAACTTGACTTAAAACAGCAGTAAGAAACCCATGTTGGCGGTGCCTGACTGGCTCAGACAGTAGAGCATGTGACTCCTGATCTCGGGGTTGTGAGTTAGAACCCCAAGCTGGGTGTAGAGATCACTTAAAAAATTAAACACACACACACACACACACACACACACACACACAAATTAAAAACAGGGTGCCTGGGTGGCTCAGTCAGTTAGGCGTCCAAATTCATTTCAGCTCAGGTCATGGTCTCAGAATCCCACATCTGCTCTCTGCTCAGCAGAAGTCTGCTTCTCTCTCTCCCTCCCCAGCTCATGCTCTCACCCTCACTCTTTTTTACGATTTTATTTATTTATTTGACAGAGAAAGGGCGAGAGAGGGAACACAGCAGGGGTAGTGGGAGAGGAAGAAGCAGGCTTCCTGTCGAACAGGGAGACCAATTCTAGGCTCAATACCAGGGCCCTGGAATCATGACCGAAGGCAAAAGCAGATGCTTAACAACTTAGCACCCCAAATAAATGAATTCTTAAAAAAAAAAAAAAAAATTAGAGGGACGCCTGGGTGGCTCAGTAGGTTAAGCCTCTGCCTTCAGCTCAGGTCATGATCTCAGGATCCTGGGATTGAGCCCCGCATCGGGCACTCTGCTTGGCACAGAGCCTGCATCCCCCCTCTCTCTGCCTGCTTGTGAGCTCTGTTAAATAAATAAATAAAATCTTTAAATAAACCTAGAAACAAAAAAAAACAACAAAAAACATTAACATACCATTTTTTATGGGGGGGGGAATCCCAAAATTAAAAAAATTAATGAGGAGAGTTTTACATTTTTGCATTTTTTTTTCTTTTATTTATTTAATTGACAGAGAGACAGCTAGAGAGGGAATAGAAGCAGGGGGAGGGGGAGAGGGAGAAGCAGGCCCCCCATGGAGCAGGGAGCCAAATGTGGGGCTTGATCCCAGGACTCTGGGATGGTGACCTGAGCTGAAGGCAGATGGTTAACGACTGAGCCATCCAGGCACCCATTTTACATTTTAAATCTCTTTAACATCTAGCTTAATAGAAGTGGCTAGATTCTCTCAGTTGCTTTTTTGTTTTGTTTTTTTGTTTTGTTTTGTTTTTAAAGATTTATCTGTCAGAGAGAGAAAGCATGCACAAGCAGGGGGACAGGAGGCAGAGAGAAAAGCAGACTCCTCGCCAACCAGAGAGCCCAATGCGGAACTCAATCCCAGGACTCTGGGACCATAACTCGAAATGAAAGCAGACTTAACCGACTGAGCCACCCAGGCGTCCCAGAAGTGGCTAGATTCCCGTAACTGTTTCTACACTTCGTCTATTAGGATATGTGGTTTTGATTCAAGTCTCTAAGGAAGTGTATCTTTACATAGAAGAGAGGAGTATTTTTTTTTCAAGATTTTGTTTATTTATTAGACAGACAAAGATCACAAGTAGGCAGAGAGGCAGGCAGAGAGAGAGAGGAAGGGAAAGCAGGCTCCCCACGGAGCAGAGAGCCCAATTCGGGGCTTGATCCCAGGACCCCGGGATCATGACCTGAGCTGAAGGCAGAGGCTTTAAACCACTGAGCCACCCAGGTGCCCCAGAAGAGAGAAGTATTTTAATAATCCTTTCAGTTAAGTGTGGCCCTTTTTCACTGACATTACACTGAAATTCAACAAGTGGTGGTCTTAAAAAAGTTAAAACGGAGGGATGCCTGGTTAGCTCCATCGGTTAAATGTTGCCTTCGGCTTAGGTCATGATCTCAGGGTCCTGGGATCCAGTTCCCATCAGGCCCCAAGCTAAACAGGGAGTCTGCTTCTCTCTCCCCTTCTGCATCCCGCCCCCACCCCCACCACTCATGCTTGGTCTCTCGAACAGATTTTTAAAATCTAAAAATAAACAAACAAACAAACAAACAAACAATTTGCAATAGAGAGTCTGAAATCGTATCCATGACTATCTTATGTTAAGTTACGCAAAAATCCACTGGTCTAGGCTGCACTCCTAACCATGCAAGGTTGTGCAACATCAAGCACTGGTCATCTGGAAAATTTTGGTTCACTGAGTTGATCAGATCTTCCAAATGTCATCACTTTTCATTACAGGACACCAAAAAACTCCATGTGTTAGTATCACCGCTGATCTTATCAGTGAAGGCTAAGTCAGGCTCACAGTGATGGAGCAGAGTTTTCCAAAACTCATCTTCCCGTGAGGGTTCTAGCACCAGCAACACACACTGTCAGTTGTTTTTCCTTGAAGCAGCAAAGCTCACCACCTGCATCTGAGAAAATGTCTGGGCAAATTCTCCAAGTCTGAATAACCACACCTTGTCTGTCAGTCGTTCTTTCAACTGAAAACAGTGTTTCGTGAGAAAAAGCAGCTAGTTCAGAATAGAGCCCAAGCAGATGTGAAGGGCTTTCTGGAGACAATGGTTCTGCTTCAAGTGAGCCATGCATACTCCCCCATTTTGTCACTAATACTAAAAAGACATGTACCCCAGGGTCTAGATTTACTCCTCAGTCATCTGTACTGCCTCCCTAGGATGCTCAGTAACACTGGCCCTCTCTGTCTAAACACCACCAGTGGAGAACACAACTCTGGGTGATGTGTACCACCACCATGGCTTTGCACAGAACAAAGGCCAGTCACTTCTAAGTACTATTAAAAGGGTCTTGGGGACCCCAGAGGTCTGCAAATCACTCTGCAAACAGCTGATATGCACTAGCTCAAATATTTCTAACAACCCATTTTATAGGCAAGGAAAATGAGGCAGAGATGCATTCTTCCCAAAATCACACTTGTTCACCAAATACTCTAAGAGGCAGCAGGACTAACAGAAACTCTGGAAAGACCTCCGAAGGCCTGCTTACTCAGAGCTAGCAACGCTCTGGGAACAAGCTGGGCCTCTGTACGCTGTGGGCCCCCGGAGTGCTGGCCCTGCAGAGGTGGTGAGAGGGGGAGGTGGGGGAGGGGTGCTGCAGGAAGCAGGATGTGCAAGCTCGCTGCCTGCTGGGAGCATGAAGTCAAAGTCCCCTCCTGCCCAAAGCAGCTAAGCCAGCCCTGCTGCCCTTATCAGCATCAACACATGCATGGAATGTGGGACTTTGGAAACAGTCCTCTCCCCTGCCTGCACCCCTCTGGCGCTCAGGTTCACCTACCACAGCCAAAGGACAACCCAACTCACCTGCACCTCGTGTTCAACCCACCTCCACCTAGAGCCTAGTGGCAGTTGAGAAAGGCACCTGGGTGGGGTGGCCCAGAGCACCTGATGCGGCTATGCCTTGGACCCTCTCCTCATCGCCAAGATCACCAATCTATCAAGAAACAGCCTAACCCTAGGAGGCCGCCCTGCCCAGTCCCAAGCACCTCTCATTTGCCTGCACAGTGAGAATACCAAGAGAAGGAAAGGATCCCAGTTCTGAGTTCCCAGGAACCCCCAGACCATCACCCTCACAGATCCTCTGAAAAGTGGTCAACAAAAGCTCAAGTTTATAGTCCAACATGCCAGAAAGGAAGAAGTTGGCAATAGAAGGCTAAGGATGACCCCGAGAGTCCTGACCCCCTGACCACCTCCAGACCCTACCTGGAGAAGGATGGGGAACAGACCTGCTCACCAGGCCTGTAGTGGTCCCTCCCCATTTTACCAGGAACTCCTGCCCAGCTCCAGGCTTTGTCCAAGACAGCCATACTGGTGCCCCACTCAAAATGAAAACTTTGACTGTCCTTAGGCTCCAGCACAGCTCAGAGGAAGGAACCCACGCATACGTGTTTGAGGCTGCCACACACGTGTGGCTGTTTAATTTACTCTTAGAACGTCTCTAACAGGGGCGCCTGGGTGGCTTAGTCGGTTGGGCATCTGCCTTTTTTTTTTTTTTAGTATTTTATTTATTTATTTGACAGACAGAGGTCACAAGTACACAGAGAGGCAGGCGGGGGTTGGGGGGAGCAGGCTCCCTGCTGAGCAGAGAGCCCGATGTGGGGCTCCATCCCAGAACCCTGAGATCATGACCTGAGCTGAAGGCTGAGGCTTAACCCACTGAGCCACCCAGGCGCCCCAACATCTGCACAGTGAGAATACTAAGAGAAGGAAAGGAGCCCAGTTCTGAGTTCCCAGGAACTCAGGTCCTGGGAACTGGGGTCCTGGGATCAAGGGCCACGCTGGGCTCCTTTCTCAGCAGAGAGTCAGTTTAAGGATTCTCTCTCCTGGGGCGCCTGGGTGGGTTAAAGCCTCTGCCTTGGGGAGCCTGGGTGGCTCAGCTGGTTAAAGCCTCTGCCTTCAGCTCAGGTCATGATCCCAGAGTCCTGGGATCAAGCCCCACATCAGGCTCTCTGCTCAGCAGGGAGCCTGCTTCCTCCTCTTTCTGTCTGCCTCTCTGACTACTTGTGATCTCTGTCTGCCAAATAAATAAAATCTTTAAAAATAAATAAATAAATAAAGATTTAAAAAAAAAAAAAAAAGCCTCTGCCTTCAGCTCAGGTCATGATCTCAGGGTCCTGGGATCAAGCCCCGCATCGGGCTTTCTGCTCAGCAGGGAGCCCCCACCCCCACCCCCCCGCCTGCCTGTCTGATTACTTGTGATCTCTGTCAAATAAATAAATAAGGGATGCCTGGGTGGCTCAGTGGGTTAAAGCCTCTGCCTTCAGCTCAGGTCATGATCCCAGAGTCCTGGGATCTAGCCCCACATTGGGCTCTCTGCTCAGCGGGGAGCCTGCTGTCTCCTCTCTCTCTCTGCCTGCTTCTCTGCCTACTTGTAATCTCTGTCTGTCAAATTAATAAACAATTAATCTTTTGTAAATAAATAAATAAGTGAATGAATAAAATCTACAAAAAAGAAAAAAACTTCTTACCGGCTTCCTAGCTACATGACTTGAGACTGACTGCCTAACCTCTCTGAGCCACTTGTACAGTGAAGACTGATAAAATGACTGGCACTGCACAGATTATGTTCCAATGATTAAATTCGGGACACCTCCCACAAGGACTACCATGGGGTAAGAAGAGCCCAAAAGTGAGTCCCTGGTCCTCGTCTTGGACTACTTTCCTGGCATTCTGTCAGGAATTCTGTGGGAACCACCCTTCCTCCCATATTCAAGCAAATCAGCAGTAACAACTGTCAGACACAAACCATCCATCACTTTCTACCGAGGGCGCGGGGGGGGGGGGCAGAGTGGGACTTAGAGACAAAAGATCTGAGGCACGAACCCACCCCTAAGACCGCTAGCTCTCGAGACAGAACCAGAGTCCATCCACCAAGATGTGCACGAGCAGAAAAGAACAGAGGGGGCGCCTGGGTGGCTCAGTGGGTTAAGTGTCTGCCGTCGGCTCAGGCCGTGATCTCAGGGTCTTGGGATGGAGCCCCGCGTCAGGCTCTCTGCTCAGCCAGGAGCCTGCTTTCCCCCCACCCCTGCCTGCCTCTCTGCCCACCTGTGATCTCTGTCAAATAAATAAATTGTTAAAAAAAAAAAAAAAAGAAAGAAAGAAAGAAAGAAAAAAGAACAGAGAGGAAGGACACCCTGCCTGTGCTCCCAACACCACACACTTCTTCCTCAATTACCAGCCAAGACTTCTCAACCCCCTCTCCTTCACTGCCCCAGCCCAGGCTGGTCTTCCTTCCCTAATGGATAGCACTTCCTAACCAGGACACCAACCACAACCACACCAGACTCAGAGGTCTTGCTGCTCACCTCATTCTGTAAGCTGCCCAGAGCAAGCAGCAGAGCTGTCTTATGTTCCATCTGTCCACAGATAACGCACAAAACCCCAAGACTGCCCCTTGTTTTCTTCTAGCAAAGAGAGCTGAGCCAATGAGCCAGGTCTTACTACCTGAAGCTCTACCTCTAATGCCCTTTCACAGCAACCCCCTCCCAATTCTGTTTCCCAGCCCCTTACACACCTTATCCAGATAACAATCCAGAAAAGCAACCTCAGGACCAATCTCTCTCTCCTGGGAACCTTGAGGTCAAAGAGAAAAACAGAAAAACAGCTCAGGTCCCAGAAGTCCCTGGCTACAGCCACAGTGGCTCATTAAGGAGCCACAAGGATCCCAAATGTCACTACGTCAGGCCTTGCCAGGGCACAGAGAGGCCAACAGAGTCCACGAACGCACTCAAAAAAGCAGAACACGGAAACTCTGAAAACCAAGCAGGACAAAGAGCCCTGGGCTCAAGAGCAGCAGGTAGCACTCCAGAGACCCCCTAGTGCACACTGGCCTGGGGTCTCTCCCACTGCCCCCAAGGAAGAGGGACCATGAAAAGAATAAATGCCTTCTGTGTTCTGTGTCTGGTGCTTCTCTGAGACTCTAGTAACTAACAGAATCAAGCCAACTTGTTCTGTAAATTCAATCCCACTGGGCCATCAGAGTTAAAGCATTCATGACACCCCAGATCATAATCCACTGGTCGATGGGGACTCACCACTTGCTTGATTCTATTACCAACATAGATTCATCACCTGCTAAAGCAGTGGTTCTTGACCTTGGCTACACATCAAATTCATTGCCACTGTCTTAGGAAACATGGAAGTTAGAAACAGGCCGGGCTGGCCTCTACCAGCAACCGGGTGATCCTCACGTGTGGGGATGGGAACTAGGGCACCAGCAGGCAGGCCTCTTCCCGGCAGCACAGTAACAGCATGTACTTGATGGGTCAATGCACAGCAAGCACTCATCACAAGGAAAGCACCATGGTTTCCACAAAGGGTAAGGCCACTGAGGCCTCAGACCCCACCTTCCCAGCAATCAACCCTACTCTAGCTTCTCATTCATTTCAGGAACAAGAATCCACCAAGATCTTACGATCTTCCAAAGCAGCACAGGTGAGGGAACTACAAAGACCATGGGCATTTCTTCTCCTTAAAGGGCCTGTAACCAGGCTGATGAGGCAGCCGAGGAAGCTCAGACCCCAGTGTGGTCTGGTCTGATGAGAACACCTGCGAGGGGCGGGGGGGGGGGGGGTGATGTGGGGGTAGTTACTGTTCTCAAGACATGGGAGTAGCCCCTCCCAATACTCACCTGAAAGAACCCACCCACCCACAGGTGCTGCTGGGAAAGAAGCCTGAGGCCACCGCAGCAGCCTGGAACGCGGGACAAGTCTGCACAGCGGCCACGCCTATGCCAGCGCCAGCAGCCCTTCCATCTCCTCAAGAGGCCAACTCTCCACCAGGAAGCGGCCCCCTAGCCAAGCCCAAACACTGCCTTTCCTTAGTGGCCCTTGGAATTGCCATGGAATAGACAGGAGAGCTAGAGATACATGCCCTCAAAGACTGGGCCACCTACCTTTCCATACACCCCTCTCCCTCCTCATCCATACTTCAAGTGCCCATGGAGGTAGATTACCCTCAAACAGGAAACAGGCACCCACTCTGGGCTACATATCTCAGAAGCAGTAGCAAAGCCCTTTGGCGTATGTATATGGCTATTCTGTCCCTTCTCACCCACAGGAGGACCTGCTATCACCCTAGAGCCACACTCACCCTCTCCTCCACCCATTTGGGACATTACCATGAAAAACATGAAAACTGAGCAGTCTGAAGGAGGGGCTCTGAATCCCTTCCTGACTGTCCCAGGGCAGGTTCTTAGGGTCACTCTCTCTACCAAGTCCAGCCACACCGTCTTTCAGCAGAGGGACCCCAGCCTGAACCCTTCCCTCTTGGACTGTGACAGGCCTGGAGTTGCCTCCTGGCTTTCCCTTCCTTATCAAGCTCACTGGGGGCCCACATACAACCCCAACCCCCACCTGCTTCCCTTGTTTTGCCTTGTTTCGCCACTCCTGCCACTCCAGGCTATAGGAGCTCTCGGAGAACTTCCCCAGCCCAGGTCCCTATCCCTCAGGGCAAGGCCCCTCCCAGCAGGAAGCACAGGCTGGTCGTGCCAGGCAGAGTCAAACTGGCCTGGCTTGTTTGGAAACCCCTAAGCTAGAGCCAGGATCTTCCTGGGGAGGGGGGCAGTCTGTTCGCCTCTCCCTGCTTGGAGCTCAGACCTCAACACTCCACACCACACGGGTCCTCACAAAGCCCAGGAGTCAAAGGCATTTTACCCTCCAGCCCCAGCCTAACCAGTTGCTTACTTGCAGCCCCACAAGTTATGTAATCTCCCAGTTGAGTCTCATTTACCCATCTGTAAGAGGAGACTATCCAGCAGGCTGACATGGAAGGATTCCGAGAAAACCAAGTGTGCCCCTATCTCCCGGCCTAAGGCTGACCACTTGTTTGTTTAAGGCTGTGAAAGTCAGAGACCAGCATGATCCAGCAGACCTGCAGGGGCTGGGCACTGCACGCCTGTGTCTGTTCTCAGAAAATCTTGAAGGAATAAAAAGCTTGCCAAAGAGCCTCACAGGTGCCTGGCATGGAGAGGGTGCTCCTGTGCTAGCTTCTCTAACACACAGCATCTGCAGGCTCGCGCTCTCACCTCACTGCTCTATCTCGCCCGCCATACTCCACGCCGCCACTGTCTACGCGCTCCGCTGTAAAACTCTCCTCCAGTCAACTTGAACTCAGCATGCCATCTGTGCCTCTTCTCCAGCCCGGAGCGGGCCCCTTCCCACAGCTCGAAGCTACAGCCACCATCCACGGTGCCCTCTGCACTGCATACCAGCACCGTGCCAGCCCTTATCAGTCTATCTTACAATCATTTGTTTGCCTGGCTAAGCTCTGGAGGGCAGCAATATGTAATGTAAACTCAAGTTCTGCTCCCATTTTAGACACGGGGGCACTAAGGCTCAGAATCAATCACTGTCTAAGGTCACATGGAGAGTAAACGGCAGACCCAATGTCACACTCACTTCCAGATTTTCTAAGTCCACTTCCCTCTCACTGCCCTCCCGAGACAGGCTCCAAGAACCAGGAGGGCAAGAAACTGACTGGTTGTTTCTTCTCGATGGTAAAAGCTCTCTCCCATGTGGCAGAAACAGGAAGAGGCCCCACTCTCCTAATGATCAGGTCCTGGGGGCAGTAGCCCTCAGCCCCAGTGGGCAAGGCGAGCAAGCATTGGGTGGGGATGACAGCTTGAGGCCAAGAGGCCAGTAAAAGGGCAACACCACAGGTCCCCTGGGTAAACTGAACTTTATTCCTTCCTTACTCCTCCGACTCTCCAGAACTGCCCAGCCAGCCCTTCTCTGGGGGATAGTAGCTGATTAAAAGGCACTGCCCCCACACCATCCACACCCACCAGATCTGACCCTGACACACAATAAGGACTCTGGGAAGGCAGCAGGCCTGTCAGCTCAATAATGCAAAACCCTGTTGCTCCAAGTCCACGACAGCTGACTTCAAGTGGATCGGAGGCTGTGCTTATTAACCAAATGAGAAATCTGATCTATGGAAAGAAAACACTACGTGAGGATTAATCCAGGACTGCAGCTTGTGGAGAAGGCTGGGCTGCTGGCCAAGACCAGGGAACGAAGATAGGATCCTGCCTACCTGTCCCCAGAGCAGGTCCTACGCCAGGACAGGACACAGTGCCTCTGCCCCACCTGCGCTGCTGCTTCTCCTTCCAGCAATTGCAGCAATCATTTCAGTTTTGCTTTAATTAAAGGCCTGGCTCCCTCGGGCTGCTTCTTCCTCTATGCAGAGCCAGCAACCAGAGGGAGATTTTTCTTTTCAGGAATCGCTTGTAAAAGCTGAGTGACTAATCTACAAGTCCTAACAACTGGCAGGAAAACACTGCAGGGAGAAATTCTGGGCACACACCAGCACTCTGAGTCGAAGGGCCAGAGAAGCTCCGCAAGAGATATTCAGCAACTCCCCCGAAACCGGTCTGCAGAAAGCCAGAAGTCAAAGGAAAGCAGACCAACCTGGGAGTTCTGACCCCTAAGGCAGGCAGGCAGGTGGGGAGCCCCCCTCCCAGCCTTCTGGGTCTGCTGCCTGCCCATGGGACCCAGACATTTTCCTAAGCCCAATTGTACAGGACCAAAGGATCTCTCGAAGGCAAGGCGATCTACTCCTGGGCCAAAAGCCTCAGTTCAACCCCCAAGTATCAGCTTCCCATCCCTCCCCCCCTTGGTGCTAAGAGCCAGCTAACCAGCAATCTCACCACACAGCTTTGTCTCTGGAGGCCAGCCTGAGGCCGGCCCATCTGCTTTTTTTCAGACCACTCCAGCAACCCTGCTAAGTGTACACTCTCTCCTTGAGCCAGGGCTACAGACCAGCCACATGGCCTGAGCTCCTGAAAATGTCTGCTAAAAGGGCCAGGGAGTCCAGAGTTGGCAAATGGGAATGGAAGAAAAGTGAAGCCAGAAGCCAGGAAGCAATAAATGCTACTAGCTTCAGAAAGGTCCTGAGTTTGGGTGACCTAGCTCCATCACTCCATCCAAAGTCCCTGGAGGACAGTCCCAAGTTCAGCCTAGAAGGTCTGGAGGCCCCTCCACTACCAGCCAGCTCTCCTCCTCCCCCAAGCACAGAGGCACAGCAATCCCCACATCAGTCAACAATCCACCGCCACAGGATTCCTATGGGCAAAGCTCTACCCCTCCCCCCCCCACCACATATGTCAGAGGGGTGGCCTCTCTGGGTTACACCCCTCCTGCGGGGGGGGTGGGTAGGGCCGGGAACCTAGCTTTCCAGATGTGCTTGGCAATTCCTACTGGAAAAGACACTAGGGGTGGAGGGGACAGGAGAAGACACGGATAAATAACTTCAAAACCGTTCCAACCCATCCGGATCAGCACTGGGCTCCCTTCCCCAGGCAGTCCCACGCTGTTCTGGGTGGGGCCGCTGCGCGCATTATCTGACCTCCTTCCCTCCTCTCCGTAAGTCACTGCCCCCCAGGGAGAAGGATCCCTGCCCCCCCCCCCGCCACCCCACACGCACCAAATAAGTCCATGTGAATATGAACCATCTCGGTAGATAAACAGAGAGTGACAAGCTGGAGCCCTTCAGCCCCCTTCCTCTGCCAGCCGGTCCCCTCCCACTGCCAGCAGACCCCCTCCCCCAAGCCCATCTCTCTTCCTGCCAAGTGGCTGCCTACAGGAGAGGTCTGGGGGCAGGGCAGCGAGCCCACCAGCCGCAGGGCCCGGCCTTCTGGAAGCCGCCCCTCCAAGGCCAACCCTGCCCCTGCCCAGGCCGGTATTCCCGCGGGGGGAAGGAGGGGCAACAAAAAGGGACCGCAGGCAAAGGGTTGCAGTTCTGGAAATAGCAAAATCCCTCTACGAGGGGCGGCCACAGGCGCTGGGCCGCTTGCATAATGGAAGCCCGCCCGCCTGTCAGGCAACGCAGCTCTCCCGACACTGTTCGGATTAGATTGCTAATGAAAAGGCACAAAGAGCCGGCGCCCGCTCAGCCGCCGACCCCCGCTCTGCAGACCCGCGCCCCGGCCTGGCGCCGGCCCTTGGGCTTTGTGCCCAGGGTCCCCCCGCCGCCCGCGCCCTACCGGGCACCGGGACCACAAAGCCAGGGTAAGCTGCGTCGGGCCGGGGGTCCCGCGTGCGCCCCCGCCCAGCCCCTGCGGGCGCGCGCCCGCCCACGCCCCTCTCCCCGGGGGCGCGCCCGTCCGCGGCCCCCGCCCGCGCCCCCGTTGCCCCAGACGGCCTCTCACCTCGTGTGCGTCGGCGGCGGCGCTCCGCCCGCCGGCCGGCCGGCCCTGCCCGCGGCGCCCCGTCCTCGGCGCCCAACTCGCGCCGCCTGCGCCCGCCCCGTCCGCCCGCCGCCGGCCCGGCTCGGCTCCCCGCCCAGCGCGCCCTGAGCGCCGCTCACAGCCGCCCGCCCGGCGCCATCTTGGAAGCTTGTGACGTCGGCGCCGCCCGCTCACCCCTGACCCACATCTGAATGGGCGAGCGGCGGGGCGGGGCCGGAGGCGGGGAGGGGGCGGGGTCTTGTTGGTGGGCGTGGACTTGTGGGGGCGGGGCGGAGGTGGTGAGCGGTCCGAACACTGGGCGGGGTGGGGCGGCGGGCCTGCTGGACGGCGCCGTGGGGGAGGGGCGCGCGGAGAAGCCGGGACCCCGACCGTGGTCGCCCCGCCAGACCACGACCCCAGGTGCAGGGGCGGGACCGCGACCGCACCCCGAAACGCCCGGACCGCCCGCCCACCACCCCCACCCCCGGGAAGAGAACTCTGGACCCCCACAGGCCCGCACCCAGCCTGCACCCTCAGAGCTGACCCCCTTCGAGCCTGAGCCTGAGCCTGACCCCTCCGAGTTCCTCATCAGGAACCCCTAGCGACCCGCGTGCGCCCCACCTCCAGGACACCTTCGCACCCGGGCTCTGTGCTGCCCACCGCAGGGACCCCACCGTCAAAGGCGCACACTCCCGAGGACTGGAGGCCGCATGCTCTGGGCTCCCAAGGAGGCCGGGATCGGGCCATTTGGGTCCGGAGGGGAAGGGAACTCCCTGACCCCTGACCCCAGTGCCCCTTCAGGTCCCCGCTCCTACAGCCCCGCGGACTGGCCTTACCTGCTCAAAGGTCGTGGAGGTCGCGAGCACGCGGTGCTCAGCCAGCCCCTTCCGGTGACCGCAGCCCATCGCAGGCCCCCTGGGGTCAAGCGTCGTGCCTAAGCTGGCCCGCCTGGACCCAGGCTCGTGGCAGTCGTTCTCAGTGCCTGCTGAGGGGCTGTAGCTTGCCCTGTGCTGTAGCCACTTTCTCTAAGGAGTTACTTAATGGACCTCTTTCTACTTTGAACACCGAACATAAGAACACACCACTGTCAAAGTCTGAGAAGAACCCAGACTTGCCATGCAGGGAAGTTGTGCCCTAGCACTAGTCAAAACAGAAAGCCAATTCAATAATTTCCCTCAAGACAGCTGGTTATGCGACCATTCTTTCCAAATTAATGTATAAATTTAACATATATTAAATGTAAATGTATACTGAATGTAATGTATAAAATAATGCAATCCTAACAAGACTTGACAAAATTCTAAGTTCACCAGCAAGAATAAATAACCAAAAACAGCTATCATTTCTCACAAATGAAGGTGGACTTGCTGTAATAGATTCTTAAATTATAAAGCTATTGCTGTCAACCCATTGGGGTACAAACCAAGAAAAAAAAGCGTTAGAAACAGATCCTAGAAATGTTAAGAACATAATAAGTGAAAAATATCAAGGATTTGTAAGGAAGAAAAGGCATATTCCATGAATAGAGTTTAATAGAGAACTTAACTATCTGAAGAAACTACTGAGGGCACCTGGGTGGCCCAGGCAGTTAAGTGTGTGCCTTTGGCTCAGATCATGATCCCAGCGTCCTGGGATTGAGCCCCATGTCTGCCCGTTGGTCAGGGGGAGTCTGCTTCACTCTCTCCCTCTATTCCTCCCCATCACTGGAGTGTTCTTTCCCTCTCCCATCTCAAATAAATAGATAAATAAAATCCTTAAAAAAAAAAAAAAAAGAAAGAAATT
The DNA here is from genome assembly GCF_011764305.1 of Mustela putorius furo. Classification (NCBI taxonomy): domain Eukaryota; kingdom Metazoa; phylum Chordata; class Mammalia; order Carnivora; family Mustelidae; genus Mustela; species Mustela putorius. The sequence goes on along the minus strand of NW_025422010.1, from coordinate 3,204,328 downwards.
GCTAAAAAAAAGTCAATGTTCCAATCACCAAAGACATGCAAATTAAAACTACAAAATGACTGAGGGGTTGGAGGGATGGCCCGTGTTTTGTTTTGCTCTCTACCAAATCAGTAATTGGTTTCCAATGATAACCTTCAAACCCCAGGCAGGGATCTGGTGGGTAATCACTGTCCTATATGATTGGAAGTATACAAATTGCCTCAAAATTTCTGAACGTGAATTTGAGAGTACAAGTTAAGAATAAAAATCTTTTACAATGATCAGTACCTCCTCGGAGTAGTAATAATCCATCTTCTGGATTCTGTTTTAAAGAAATTAACCACATTTGAAGACAATATGCTTGATGATCTCTTCTTTGTAACCAGACCATAAGCTTGGGCCCCCAGTGCCCAGAGCACTCAGTAGTCACTTGTTTCATTTGCATTTGAAAATTATTGTACAATCATATTTTTCCAAGTGTCATTTATAATTATGAAAAAAACTCATACACGGGATAAATGTCTGACAATAAGGAATTGGTTAACAGCTCACCACGTGATGAAATGTTAAGCAGCCACTACAAGCAGTGTTTACAAAAATGTTTTATGACCTAGAAATGTGGAAATGATATTAAGAGAAAAAATTGTGCAAGTATATACAAAATACAAAATATTGATTCATGGAGAAGCAAAGGAGGAAAATACACCAAATTATTTACAGAGGTTCTCTCTAGGTGTTGTGATTTTTTTTTACACATGTGTAGTTTAGTATTTTATTACAAAAGTAACATTTCTTCTAGGAATAATTCTAGCCAAAATACATTTTTTTCAAGCTTCTAATTCTCATTCCTCCCCACTCCCATCTGTCCTCTGAAGTAACATTAATGGTTTGACATGTACCTTCACTCCTTTCTCTGACATCAACATGTACCTGTTCACATGTTACAAAAAAGACCTTACTTTATGGAAGTATAAAATAATATACTATATAAATTCTAAGTCACTTTAGAACTTACAAGTTCAGGTGTCTTTCTAGTTCGTATCACATAAATTCACTTTTTTTTTTAAGATTTTATTTATTTATTTGACAGAGAGAGAGACATGGCAAGAGAAGGAACACAAGCAGGGGTGTCGGAGAGGGAGAACAGGCTTTCCGCAGAGCAGGGAGCCTGATGTGGGGCTCGAACCCAGGACCCTGGGATCATGACCTGAGCCAAAGGCAGATACTTAACCGACTGGGCCACCCAGGTGCCCCTAAATTCACTTTTTAATAGCTGACAGATTCCAGAGTATGAGGGTTTTGCAAACATTTGCCTTAATCATAGCTATTCAGGAAACTTACAGTTTGATGCTTTAAAAAGACAATTTTTTAAAGTCATTGAATATATAGCTTTACATTCTCCTGCCTTCACTTGGGCAGAATAGTTTACTAGAAATAGAATCTACGGGTTAAATGATATGTGGGCATTTTCAATTTGCATAGGTCCTGCCGAGTATTCTCCCCCAAATCGTGTACCAATTCATATCCTGCCTGCTAAGGTTTTGTTATTCCTGCGTCTTTAACTCCCTGACATTCCAAGTTTTTCATACTTAGTACATATTCCCTTTAAAATTAGGAAGAGGGTCACCTGGCTGGCTCAGTGGGTGGAACATGGGACTCTTGATCTCAGGGTGTTTGAGCCCCACGTTGGGTGTAGAGATTACTTAAAAATAAAATCTCGAAACAAACAAAATCAGAAAGAAAAAAAGGTTGGGGGAAATTTCTAAATCATATTGAGCGAGACCCCCACCATCTCTGTCCTGAGCAGGCTTACATGGTCTCTCCCCACCTCCAGTGCTCACTCTCAAGCCCATTTCCTGCCAAGCACTTTACAAAATCCAAGCATGCTTCTAGTGCAATCGTTCAAAAACACTTAAACTTTGTAACTTGAGGGAAAGTTTTTGATATATTAAGTAAAAATAGCAGATTTCAGGATTTTGTTCACACTGATAGCAACCCTGTAAAACTCTATTTGGATGGAAGGTAATAAGGAAATATAAAAACCACACAGGCGCAGGGATAGGAGAGCCATTGAGAACTAGGTGTATTCTGGACTGCAGCTCCCTCTGTGTGTCTAGCACCAGAGCTAACCTCTCTGATCATCTTTCCTCATCAGTCATTTGAGAATCATAACAGCACCTGCCCATGGGGCTCCTTGCAGGACTGATGAAGATGAAACTGGCAGATAGAGTACACGGAATCAGGCTCTGGCAAGCTCTAGCTAAAGCAGCAGTGATTGTTATGTCATGTAGTACGAATCAAGTAAGGACAGTAGAGCTGATTTGCCACTTTTACCATCATCTTTTCTCAATTAAAACAACAACAGGGTCGCCTGGCTGGATTCAGTCAGTTAAGCAGCTGCCTTTGGCTCAACTCATGATCCCAAGGTCCTGAAATCAAGCCCCGTATTGGGCTCCTTGTTAAGCAGGGAGCCTGCTTCCCCTCTGCCTGCCCCTCCCCATGCTTGGTGCTTTGGTGCTCGCTCACACTCTCTCTCTCTGTGTCAAATAAATAAATAGATCATCTTTTAAAAATAAATAAATAAGCAGGGACGCCTGGCTGGCTCAGTCGTTAAGCCTCTGCCTTGGGCTCTGGTCATGATCCCAGAGCACTAGGATCAAGTCACACTTCTGGCTCCCTGCTCAGCAGGGTGCCTGCTTCTCCCTCTCCCATTCCCCCAGCTTATGTTCCCTCTCTTTCTGCATCTCTCTCCGTCAAATGAATAAAAATCTTTATAAATAAATAAATAAATAAATAAGAAAAAAAAAAAAAACAAACAACAACGAAAGGAAAACAAATGATACAAAATATCCCCAAAGGGTAAATCACAGCTTCTTAAATGACAGGCAGATTTAACAAATATAAAAAATACAGGCTGCCTAGTTAAATTTGAGTAGCTGAACAACCAGTAATATTTCAGTGTATCTCCCATGTAAAATCACGTCTCACCTCCCCCACCCCAAGCTCAAGCCACAAGGGCAAACACTCTGCTCCTGTACATGCCAAGATTTTTCCTCCCACCTCTGGGCATCAGTGCCCAGGTCTCCTCCTGCCTGCATCACCCCCCGCTCCTTCTCCCCACCTCTGCCTGGCCAACTCCTACTCAGCTCAGACATCATCTCCCCTGATCTCAGGCTACTCACCCTGATACAGTCCTGATGCCCCCGATGGGCAGTTGCCATGACAACAAGAAGACTTTGTCTTGTTCATTCTTGTAGACCTAGTACCCACCTCATGCCTGCCACCAAATAGGTGGTCAACTAAAAGGTCAAATGAATGAATGAATGAATTTCCTCCCAACCCCCAGCCTGTTCTCTCCCACCACAGAGCATCCCATCTGCTGCTTCCCAAGTCATGTGGGTTTCATTCATTCCCTGTCACAAAGGGTGTAATGTGAGTGGTCCACAAAGGAAGCAGAGTGCACTATAGAAGCCTGGTGTTCAGGTCACTCAACTGGGAAGCAGAATCACTCTTGCGACAACAACAGCCCCACCCAATTCCTGGTTGCTGTTATTGGCTCCCAACATCAGGTCCTCACTCTACATGTGAGCAAAGCACTGTACACACATGGGCGTGTTATTCCTTACCACCACCTATGAGAAGGATGGCACTACAATCCCATTTTATAGATGAGAAAACTGAGGCTCAGAGGGTAAGGTCACTTGCTCAAGGTTACACAGCGAAGCTCAAACCCAAGCCCCTCTGATAGGCAAGAGCTTGGTCCTGCCTCTTAAAACAATACTCCGCCTGGGTGGCTTGGTCAGTTAAGCATCTGCCTTCAGCTCAGGGCATAATTCCAGGGTTCTGGGATGGAGTCCCGCATCTGGCTCCCTGCTCAGCAGGGGGGTCTTCTCCTCCCTCTGTCTCTGCACCTCTCCCCTGTTTGTGCTCATTCTCTCTCTCTCTCAGATATTTAAATAAAATATTTAAAACAAAAATAGTACTCCACCTGAAGAGAAGTCCCCCAGGACGTCTGGGTGGTACAATGGGTTGGGTTGGTTCAGGTCATGATCTCGGGGTCCTGGGACTGAGCCCCATTCAGGCTCCCTGCTCAGCAGGGAAACTGCTTGTCCCTTTCCCCTGGCCTGCTCATGTTCTCTCTTGTTATCTCCCTCTCTCAAATAAATAAATACAATCTTTTTTTTAAAAAGACGACTCTTGGTTTCAGCTGGAATGATAATCTCAGGGTCTTGAGATCCAAACCTACAGCAGGCTCCTCTCGGTGTGGAGTCAGCTTGGATTTCATCTTTTTAAAAAGATTTTATTTATTTGATAGAGAGAAAGAGAGAGAAGCAGGCTCCCTGTTGATCATGGAGCCCCACACAGGGCTCAATGGATAGCACCCTGGGATCATGACCTGAGCTGAAGGCAATCACTTAATAGACTGAGCCACCTAGGCATCCCAAGTGGCAAACTTTTGATTTCAGCTCAGGCCATGATGGTGGGGAGGAACATGGGGGGGCAGGTCATGGGATCCAGCCCCTCCCCCCTCGGCTCGGTGCTCTGCATGGAGTCTGCTTGAGATTCTCTCTCTCCCTCTCCCTTTGTCCCTCCCCCTGTTTACAGGCACATACACTTTCTCAAATAAGTAAAATCTTTTTTTAAATCAATCTATCAACCAATCCTTTTTTGTTGTTGTTAAAGATTTTTTATTTATTTATTTGACAGAGAGACATAGGGAGAGAAGGAACACAAGCAGAGGGAGTGGGAGAGGGAGAAGCAGACTTCCTGCTAAGCAGGGAGCCCAAGGCAGGGCTAGATCCCAGGACCCTGGGATCACAACGAGGCAAAGGCAAACGCTCAATGACTGAGCCACCCAGGTGCCCCTCAACCAGTCCTTTTTTAAAAAATTAAGTCCCCTTGGGGTGCCTGGGTGGCTCAGTGGGTTAAGCCACTGCCTTCGGCTCCGGTCATGATCCCAGGGTCCTGGGATTGAGCCCCGCAGCAGGCTCTCTGCTCAGCGGGGAGCCTGCTTCCTCCTCTCTCTCTGCCTGCCTCTCTGCCTACTTATGAGCTCTGTCTGTCAAATAAATAAACAAAATCTTTAAAAAAAAATTAAGTCCCCCAACATGATATTACCTAGAGCAAAGGCCATGCCGTGCTGGGCGGAGGCTTCCTCACTACCCATCTCCCCTCATTTTGCCATCTCACAGACCCCAGGCAGAACCAAAAAAAAATCACCCTGAGCCCAAGAGAGTCCATACACTCCACTGTCATTCAACCGACAGTTGCTGACATCATTGACAACAGTGAGATGGGTACCACGCTAGTGCACAGTGGTGGTCCCTGGCCCTGGAAGACCATGGACAAGGGAGGAGATGAGAAAATACCCAGGGAAGGCTTGGATCTGGGCAAGGAGATGAGCAGTCATAATCTTTCCAACGTCTAAGAGGGAAACTGAGTGCCCTGGTTTGTGGGGCCAAGGAAGGGGATTTGCCTATGCTATTCCCTCTGCCTGGCAAGCTGTGTTTCAGTGCTAGCTCCAATGTTGCTCCCAGTGTGACTTCCTCTGATTGCCCTTTCTTTCTTTCTTTGAAGATTTTATTTATTTACTTACCTGACAGAGAGATAGAGAGCATAAGTAGGCAGAGCAGAAGGCGGAGGGAGAGGGAGAAGCAGGCTCTCTGCTGAGTGGGGAGCCTCACGTGGGGCTTGATCACAGGACCCCAGAATCATTACTTGAGATGAAGGCAGCCACCTTAACCAACTGAGCCACATGGGCGCCCCTCTTTCTTTCTTAAAGATTTTATTTTTGGGACATCTGGGTGACCCAGTCGGTTAAGCATCTGACTTGTGATCTTGGGGTCCTGGGATGTCCAGCTTCTACCCAACGGGGAATCTGCTTCTCCCTCTCCCTCTACCCCTCCCTCCACTCATGCTCTTTCTCTCTCAAATAAATAAATAATATTTTTAAAAAGATTTTATTTATTTGACAGAAAGACACAGCAAGAAAGGGAGCACAAGGAGGGGGAGTGGGAGAGGCAGAAACAGGATCCCTGTGGAGCAGGGAGCCAGATGAGGGGTTGGATCCCAGGACCCTGGGATCATGACCTGAGGTGAAGGCGACGCCCAATGACTGAGCCACCCAGGTGCCCCAATAAATAATATTTTTAAAGATTTTATTTATATAGTGGCGCTTGGGTGGCTCAGTGGGTTAAGCCTCTGCCATCAGCCCAGGTCATAATCTTGGGGTCCTGGGATTGAGTCCTATATCAGGCTCTCTGCTCTCAGCAGGGAGCCTGCTTCCCCCTCTCTCTCTGGCTGTTTTTCTGCCTACTTGTGCTTTCTCTCTCTCTGTCAAATAAATAAATAAAATCTTTAAAAAAAAAGATTTTATTTATATATTTGAGAAAGGGAGGGAGAGAGAGAGAAAGCAGGAGGAGGGGCAGAGAGAGAGGAAGAGAGAGAATCCATAGCAGACTGGGGCTCGATCTCACGAGCCTGAGATTAGACGTGAACTGAAAGCAAGAGTGGGGTGCCCACGCTACTGTGCCACCCAGGTGCCCCAAAGATTTTATTTTTAACTAATCTCCACACCCAACATGGGGCTCGAACTTACAACCCCAAGGTCAAGAGACATATGCTTCACCAACTGAGCCAGCCAGGTTTTCCTGTTTGCTCTCCAAAAGCTGCTCTACACTCTCCACCCTCACTCCCTATCTCCTTCTCGGGTCTTGCACCTTCTGTGAAGACCTCGTTGAAGACATGCTTCTTCACTCACCTCTCTCTCCCTCACCAGAAGGGGTACCCCACACAAGTCACCATCAGCCACTCTTCACTGCTAAGGAAAGTGCCTAGGCCGGGGCAGGCACCTACACAGTCAATACTACTCAGTGCACTCATGAATTAATGAGTGAGGTCCAAAGGCCAAACGAGAGTGAGAGGCGAGCAAGGCGAGGTGAGGCCAGGCAGGGGAGCAGCACCAACAAACCCCTGAAGGGAGATAGGGCTCTCTGAAACACCCAGAAGAGTGCCAAGCACACGGGACCATGGGATGTGATGAGAACCAAAAGACAGGGAGCTCTGTGAACCCAAGCCAGCGGCAGGCTTCTCAAACATACTTGCACTGGAAGCGTGTGGGGGTGACCGCTCCCTTAGCAACCCGGGGAAGCTGCAGGGAATGCAAGACAGCCCTGGTACCCAGCTGAAAGGATGTGACACTGTCACCCAGCACACTCGCCAAGAAGGGGGAGAAGTTTACACTTGGCCAAGACCTTATGCTAAGTGGAAGAGCAAGATGTAGAATGGGATGCATGATGTAATCAGACCAATGGTTTTTAAACATTATAGGTGTTTCCATTTCTGTTTATAAATCCCTAAAGAATGCGGCACCTGGGTGGCTCAGTTGGTTGAGCAGCCAGCTCTTGAGTTCAGCTCCGGTCATGATCTCAGGGTCCTGGGATCAGGCTCCATCCTCAGTGGGGAATCTTCTCCAAGATTCTCTTTCTCCCTTTGCCCTCCTCCCGGGCTCATATGCCCCTACGTGCATGCACATTCTCTCTCTCTCTCTCTGTCCCTAAAATAAATAAATAAATCTTTTTAAAAAGGCAGGGGGCGCCTGGGTAGCTTGGTTGTAAATGCCTGCCTTTGGCTTGGGTCATGATCCCAGAGTCCTGGCATGGAGACCCGCCTCTGGTTCCTGGCTCAGCAGGACGCCTGCTTCTCCCTCTTCCATTCCCTCTGCTGTGTTCCCTCTCTCCCCGCCTCTCTCAATCTGTCAAATAAATAAATAAAATCTTTTAAAAAAAAAATTTTTTTTAAGGGCGCCTGGGTGGCTCAGTGGGTTAAACCTCTGTCTTCGGCTCAGGTCATGATCTCAGGGTCCTGGAATTGAGCCCCACATCGGGCTCTCTGCTCAGCAGGGAGCCTGCTTTCCTTCCTCTCTCTGCCTGCCTCTCTGCCTACTTGTGATCTCTCTCTGTCAAATAAATAAATAAAATCTTTTTTAAAAAATCTTAGAAAAAAGGAAATCCCTCCAGGACAGGAGTCTCAGGGGAGGAAGGGAAATGGGGGAGGGGTGAAGAGGGAGCCTTCTCATTTAATTCCACATTTAATCCTCTGTAGTATTGGCATTCCTCTATGTATTTGTTTTTGTTTTTGTTGTTGTTGTTAAACCATTATGAAATAAAGAAAAAGAAAAATTTCAGTGAGGCCTCCCTTTCTTGGAAAGCTCTTTCTGTGTCCTACTTGGTTGCAAGCCCACTCGGGCCCTTCTGATTACTCACGTGAAGCCCTTTGGCTTCTCGGATGCTTCCACCATTAGACTGGCGGGTCTGTTCTGGGGTCTTTCCGCATGAGCCAGAGTGGCGGCTGGCCCCACAGAACAGATGGATGAAGGAGGCCCAGCCATGGCTCCATGATGAGCAAGATGGAAATGAACGTCAGTGGGCCTGTGCTTCTGGGGGAAGCCTGAGGAAAAGCAATGGGACCTGGATCCAAATCCATTTGTGACAGTGACCACCCGCTGCCTGAGTACACACCGCTATTGGCCTTAGTTTCCCTACATGTAAAATGGAGCTGATAGCTCCATCTGCCCCCATTGGCTTGGATAGGGCAGGTAGAAGCCCAGGAGAGTCTCAGCAGATGGTGGGGAGGGAGCAGACAGAGAAAGGACCCCAGGGCAAAGGTGGGGATAAGGTGAGGCAAGGTTCTATTTCTTTAGTGAGGTTCCTCTCCAATAGCTGAGGGGGGCAGGAGCTGAGAGGCTGGTCTCCTCCTGAATCTCAGCAGGAAACAGGGGCCTGGAGCACTGGGAACTGCCTGGGGGCTCTGCTTGAGTAGCAGGAGGGGTCGGAGTACACCAAGGCTTCACTGTGGGGAGGGCTTGGAATTTCCAGATTCCAACCTTGCAGTTTTCTTTTGGGGAGCCCTCCCTCATCACCACTGTAGCAGTGGGGGAGGGGACCAGCTCCCTCACTGCCAGTACAAGGAAGCCCCTGGGCTGGGACAGCAGCCTCTGGTCACAGTCACGAGGGAGGCTGGGCCCAGGGACTCTTATCTGGCCTGACCTTGTGGAGACTGACCACTCCCTCCTTCTAGAAAATGTGGCCCCCTGCCCTCTCGGAAGCCTCTTTCTCCTTAAATCCCCATGGTTCTGTGTGGGGCCTCAGTGCCCAATTCTACCCCTTGGCCCTCCCCCCTGGGGTGCTTTGCTGGCCCCAGCTCTCAACCACCTTCCCTATGCTTCCTCCTGGAGACCTTTGGGCATTTCTGGCTCAGCAGGTCTGTGCCTGTCCCCTCCCTCCCCGAAGCACCAGGTTGCCCAAGCCTTAACTACTGGCCACTCCCCAGCACCTCCTGCCCTCCCCCCCACCCACCAGCTCTACCAATTTGAATTCCTGACTATCCCACCCTCTACTCACCTCCCCAGACCCAGGCCCCTGCCCCCAGGCTGGGGGGAGGAATCCTTCAGATAAGGGCAAGGGGCAAAGGGACACACCTGGGTTCAGACCCTGGCTCTGTAACCAACTGAATGACCTTGATGCATGACCTCCTCTCTCTGAGCCTGAGTTTCCCCATCTGTAAAAAGGAGAAATAATTACACCATCTTGTTAGGGTTGCTGTGAGCAGGACAGCAAGACGTGAGCTAAGGCACGTGGGGAGGGCTCATAAAGGTCAGTTCATATTGGGAAGCGCCCATGGATTGCCCCAGGCCAACACTTTCTTGAGCCGGTCTTGGTTACAGGCCAGTCAGTGCCCCTGTCCTAAGTTAGGGTTAGGAATACACTGGCCCACAGACCCTGATGCCACTCCTCACTGGGTTCAGATGCGGGTGTGGAGGGCACAACACGTGGTTAGACCCAGTCTGATGGGAGAGGCAGTGAAATGAATGGGTAATTTACTCATTTACAGGGATATGCCTGGGGGCTGTTCAGGCACCTGGGAGGGGCAGCTAAATCCAGGGAGGGTGGGGCTGGATGGAGAAGCTGCCCTCAAGTCGGGATAGAGGGCACTTTTGAAGGACGCTGGCCAAAGGGGCAGAGTAGCGCTCCCCCCCACCCCCCCCACCCCCTGCCAGGAAGGCTGATTCTAGGGAAAAGGAAGTTGAGTCTGAGAATGAAAAAATCGCCTGAAGTTTCCCTGGCGATCCAGGATTCGGATTCAGCCCCCATTCCCACTCTCAGGGTGAGCAAGAGGGGCCAAGCCCTGGAGAGGGCACTCTCTAGCCAAGAGGCATGGCCAGCGCAGTCCCCCAAGCTAAGGTCAATGTCCTAGTGGTCCAGCTAGGCGGGCATAGCCTGCCAGGTGGTCATTTACTAGAGGACTGAAGGGAGTTTACCTGCGGGTTCAGGGCACAATGAGGCACGAAAGCCTATAGCCAGGCATCAGACACCCAGGCTTTGGAGAGGGGGGGACCTGAAAATACTGAGCACTGCAGACCAGAAGAGACCCAATGCAGACCCTCCCCACCTCCTGGTGTCCACAGTGCCACCAGTGCCCCAGGAACCCTCTGTGCCCAGGTTCCTGGAGGCTGCTCCACCTGGTTTCATAAGACCAGAGTTGGGCCAGTGTGTTCTATCTTAGGTGGAACATCCCGACCTCCTACAGGCCCCCACCCGTCCAACTTCCACTGGGTTGAGACAGGCATAGGAGGGTGTGACCAAAAAGGTGGAATGAGTGTCTCTGAGTTCTTTTTCATTATGTCCCGATATTTTGAAACCTGCACAGTGGCAAAGGACAAGAGGGGCAGGTCACCGAAAGGTAGAGGAGGGATGGATGGGCTGGAGGGGGGCCCTATGGCAGGTGGGCCTTGGAAAAGGCTGGAAGGAGCCCCTTGGGCATCTTCATGCTGTTTTTGTGGCAGCTCTTTTCTCTTGCCACCAGTTCTCTCTTCTCAATTGTGAATCGCGGTAACCCATACCAATGTTGTGAGGGCCAGGAGTAGGAAACCAGGTCCCTGATGAGAAATAACTAAAAGCCGAAAGCCCTTCTTCTGTGGGAGGAGGGCTGCTGAGGTGCTGAGACTTGCCCTGACCAGAGGCCCCTGGGCAGAAGTAGACAGCCCCAGGACATGATCTGTGACCCTTGTTCCAGAACGCTTCAGGCTCTTCGGATGCTGCCCCTTTGCCCACTCCAGACTCCTCTGCCCTCTGGCCAGCTGGGCTTCCCAAGCCCCAGCCCCTCCTGGGCAGGCCTGGACAGGCTTTGGGCCTCTAGGTGGTCTGGTCAGTTGGGGAAAGGCCCCACCAGTGCAGGCCACAACCAGGCATCTGCTCTTTCCTAGCCTGCCCACCTCACTAGACCTGCATGGCATCCCTGTGCAGGTTCTCAGTGCCCTGGCGGGAAGCAAGCTGAACCCAGAGCCATCAACCCCTGCCACCTGTGTCCTTACCAGCTTTCTTGGTCTTCCTTTGGGTCCTGGCCCTGGGCTAAGTGCTCTGTACATTTGACCTGCTCAATATAACTTCCTGCCGCACCCCCAGCCCTGATGAAGGTGAAGACACTGAGGTTCAGAGAACCCTCCCAGCTGTCCACTGGAAGGCCAGGGCTTGGACCTACCTGGCCGGGTTCTGGCCCCCCAGCTGTTCCACCGCTGGTGGCCCTGCCTCCTCCAGGCCACGAGGCCTTGTGCTTCTTCACTCATTCACTCAAACTTCCCATGGTCTCAAGGAAACTAGGATTTGTAGGAACAGGACCAGAAGAAGAGTTCTGAAGAGCAAGGCTTCCCTGTGGCTGGGTATCAGACTTGCCAGGCCTGATACTGATCGGGGTGCCCAGAAAGACAAGCACCGTAGATAGGGAGGAGGGGCTCCTCAGAATGCTTTGGTGAGAGGGGACAGAAAGAACAGGGTTGGGTGGGGCCTAAATCCCATACCTGCAGGGTCAAAGAGATGTTTCTGTTTACCCTGACACTGGGGCTCAGGGCCTGAGAAGACAGGTGTGGGGCCAGGCAGCTGATTCCCCAGCGAGCGCCCTGGGGTGCAACCCTTGGGGCACCCAGCCTGCCCCCTGGTGGCAGTGTCAGGAAGCTCCCGGGGACTTGGAAGCCCTTCAGGAAGAGGGGGCCCTCAGCGGCAGGTAGATACCTATCCCCACCCCCCCACCCCCCCCACCCCCCCGCCTGTGCCACTGCTCCTTAAGTTCCCCCAAGTATTCAAGCACTCATTGATTGTTCTCATGCCCCAGGGACTTTGCATCTGCAGTTGTCACTGACGAGGATCCCCTGCTTCTCACCAGCCCCAGGGTCCTAGTGTCAATTTAGCAAAGACATCCTCTGCTGCTCAGGGTCAACACCTTCCTCTGTTCCAGTGGATTTAGCCCAGTGTGGAGTATGAATGCCTGGAGCCCAGCCAGAGCCCACATACAGAGGATGGTCAAAAACTGCTTGTTCCGGGCGCCTGGGTGACTCAGTCGTTAAGTGTCTGCCTTCGGCTCAGGTCATGATCCCAGGGCCCTGGGATCAAGCCCCACATCAGGCTCCCCGCTTTGCGGGAAGCCTGCTTCTCCCTCTCCCACTCCCTCTGCTTGTGTTCCCTCTCTCATTGTGTCTCTTTCTGTTGAATAAAATCTTTTAAAAAAACACAACCTGCTTGTTCCTCCACTCCATGTGCATTTATTGAAGACCCACTATGAGCCAGGCAATGAATAAGCCATTTGTGGAACTTGCATTCTGTCTGTAGAGATGGCTGTGGGGGCAGGACACAGACAACAGAAAAACCGTGGGCAAAACACCAGGTGTAGATTGGGCTATGGGGGGAAGTGAAGCAGGGTAGGGGTTAGCTCTCCGTAACTACAGCAGATAACTCTGCAGCTGTTGAAACAATGGGAGCAATCTCGACCAATGGTCAGGGAAGGATGCAAAGTTCACTAGAAAAATGACGGAATAATATAGTTTGCGTAACTCTCAGTGGGTTCTTACAGAATTAGAGTCATTGTCTTTAAATTTGAAAGTAGGTGGATTAACGTTTCTCTTCTCTTGCTGAACTGCTGTTGTTCTCCTGATGTGTCGAGAACATTCTTGTCCCTAGCCCTAGTACACAAAATGTTGGCTCTCCACTCCATACAATATGACTTGGCCTTGAGGAAGGACAGTTTGATGATACACGCTATATGGCTGAACTCGGAGGACCTTATGCTCAGTGACCTAAGCTAAACACAAAAAGACAAATTCCTGCGTGAGTCTACTTATAGGAGATCCCTAGAGCAGTCAAATTCAGAGACACAAAGTAGATTCAAGGTTATTAGGGACTGAGGGAAAGGGTATGGGGAGTTGTTTAATGGGTACAGAATCTCAGTTTTGCAAGATGAAAAGAACTTGGGGAATTATCTGCACGACAATATGAATGTACTTCACACTACTGAATTACACACTTAAAAATGGTCAAGGTGGGAGGTGCCCGGCTGGCTCCCGACAACTTTTTTTTTTTTTTTTTAAGATTTTATTTATTTATTTGACAGAGAGAAATCACAAGTAGATGGAGAGGCAGGCAGAGAGAGAGAGAGGGAAGCAGGCTCTCGCTGAGCAGAGAGCCTGATGCGGGACTCGATCCCAGGACCCTGAGATCATGACCTGAGCCGAAGGCAGCGGCTTAACCCACTGAGCCACCCAGGCGCCCTCCCGACAACTCTTGATTGCGGGATTGTGAGTTCCAGCCCTGAGTTGGGTGTAGAAGTTGCTTAAAAATAAAAATCTTTAAAAAATGGTTCTTGGGGCGCCTGGGTGGCTCAGTGGGTTAAGCCTCTGCCTTCAGCTCAGGTCATGATCCCAGGGTCCTGGGATAGAGCCCCGAGTTGGCCTCTCTGCTCAGCGGGGAACCTGCTTCCTCCTCTCTCTCTCTGCCTCTCTGTCTACTTGTGATCTCTATCTGTCAAATAAATAAAATCTTAAAAAAATAATAAAAATTTAAGGGACGCCTGGGTGGCTCAGTTGGTTAAGCAGCTGCCTTCGGCTCAGGTCATGATCCCAGCGTTCTGGGATCGAGTCCCACATCGGGCTCCTTGCTCAGCAGGGAGCCTGCTTCTCCCTCTGACTCTGCCTTCCACTCTGTCTGCCTATGCTCGCTCTCACTCGCTCTCTGACAAATAAATAAAAATAAATAAATAAATAAAATCTTTAAAAAATAATAATAATAATAAAAATTTAAAAATAAATAAAATAAATAAAAATTGGTTGTTGGCGCCTGGGTGGCTCAGTCAGCTAAGCATCTGCCTTCCGCTTAGGTCATGATCCCAGGGTCACAGGATCCAGCCCTACATCGGGCTCCTTGCTTAGCAGAGAGCCTGCTTTTCGCTCCTACTCTGTCCCTCCCCACTGCTCATACTCTCTTTCAAAGAAATAATAAAATAAAATCTTTAAAGAAAATGGTTGAGGGGTGCTTGGGTGGCTCAGTTGTTAAATGTCTGCCTTCGGCTTGGGTCATGATCCCAGGGTCCAGGGATCAAGCCCCACATCAGGCTCCTTGCTCAATGGGAAGCCTGCTTCTCTATCTCCCACTCCCCCTGCTTGTGTTCTCTCTCTCGCTGTGTGTCTCTCTCTCTGTCAAATACATAAATAAAATCTTAGGATAAAAAATTTAAAAATGGTTGAGTAAGAAAGAGTTTCTTCCCGGGCTTAGGCCAGAGACCTTCCCCTCGCAAGTGGTGTGTATGCACACCACAGCTGCTGAACTAGTCCCTGTATTTTGTGAGGATAAGGTGGCACCCCCCCCACACACACACACACAGGGTCTGTTCCTTTCCAGTTCCTGCCTTCAGCCTCAAGGCCAGCTTGTTGGAACCCTTTGGACCCAATTCCCCAAGGAAACTAACTACTAGTGGCTCCAATCCTTCTGCCTACCCGGGGAATGCTTCTAGTCATTTCTTCCTGCACCCAGGAAGGCAGTGCCCTTCCTTTGACATCATCGTTGGACTCAGGAAAACAAAGGAATGTCAGACAGAAGCAGAGTTGGATAAAGACCACCTTTCACTCCCAATCTCCCAGAGGGGAAGCCCAGAGGCTGTGGGAAGCAGCAGCCCTACAGCCGGGTGTCCTGACACAAGGGGCACCCCCTGAGCCTCAGAGGCTCTTCTGTAAGATGGGGGAAATATGGAAATGCCCTCCCAGGGAGACACACTGGGGAAAGGGGACAGTTACTAATGCCATGTAGGGTGGGATCCCCAGTCGGGAGATGCTGATCCCAACCACCACAAAGGCTGACACCCAGGGACACAGGCCACGTGCAGGAAAGCCTATGGGGAACACCAGCCTCACTGAGCCTGTGGTGGGGCCCTGCTTCTTCTGCATGGCTCTTAAAACCTTAAGCTGAGTTCCCCCTAAAGAGGAAGGAGGTGCCCCCCCCAGCTGGGAACGCATGTCTGCAGCCATTGCAAGATCCTCTAGACAGAAGTAGGGGGCAGGGGGCGCAACAGATAGGTTTGTATTTCCCTTGGTTGTGCTTTTACTTCTAAAGTATTCTTTTTCTTTTTTTCTATGAACATTTTAATGAGGGGTTGAACATAAGATAGAAAAATAACATCACTTTTTCTTGTTGTTTTTTTTTAAGAGGCAGGCTTTTCTTGAGACTGTCATACAAGGCAATGGATGAGGAAACTCTAAAGAAACTTCTAGAGAAAATGTACACTGAGCACAGAAAAAGGCACTTCTCCAAACACCGTCATGGTCACTGACAACTCCAAAGTAGCCTGTTGGGCTCTCATGGGCTGTTTGTTCTGTTTTCTTTGGGGAACAGCTTAGTTCAGACTTAAGCCCTGCTCCTCGCAGAGGCTAGGGGACACCTCAGGACTGCCATCAGTTTCCCATGGTGACGCCTGGAGCAAGTGATGCTCACGGAGGTGAAGAGGGGTGCTGGAGGTAGGGTCCCAGAGCTTGCTTCTCCTCTGGTGGGGTGTGGGTGGCTAGAGGCCACTACCCCGGTGGGAGCTTTGCTCACTCCCCATGGAGGGTAAGGTGATCCAGCAGGTGGGCTGGGACCAGACCCCTGTGACCACCTGACTCCCCATAATAGAATCCCTTGTCATCCACAGGCCCGTAGACTGTGACCACATCCCCTGCCCTTAGCGACAGCTTGTCCTTCACCTGGCCCCCTGCTCGCCCATCCTTGGGGTCATAGTCCAAAGCTGCCATCATGGTTGTTGGGGTCCACAATGATGACATCCTGGGGTTCCCTTGGGGCATAGGAAAGGAGCTCTGGGGGCTGGTGAGCCCCCCAAAGTCGTCGAAGGGGGCCATAGGGGGGAGGTACCCTTGCACTGGCAAATGCCACTTGCCATCAGTCTGCTCTGTGCCCACCTTCACCTCAGCCACCAGGTGCCCAGGTATGGTGCCCACTTGCCCATTACACTCGCCATGGTAGAAGCCGCAGGGGTCCTGAGATCCCCACACTCTCAGCAACTGCCCTTTCTGGAAGGCCAGCTCCTCCTCTGCGACCTCCGGGTTGGCAGACATCACCAGGGGGTTGTAATCAAAGAGGGCCACAAAGACCCTGACCAGAGTGTCCCCCCCAGTCCCCAGTGGGGAGGGGCCACCCCTGGGCATCTTCATGACCTTGCTGGATGGAGCTGGACAAAGTGCTGGGCTTGGCTCCCGGAGCTGGCACATTCTCTTGCCTCCCAGAGCCTGACCTCTCCCATTCTGGGTCCTAAACTCCCTTCTCTGCTCTCGCCTCCTCGTGCCCCAGGGACTGAAGCACATGGCCGCCTCCTCCTGCATGACATCCTGAATGTCATGGAAGTCAGACACATACGGTTGGCTGGCATCCAGCCGGAGAGGGACGATCACTTGGGTATCTTGCTTTTGCCTAAGGACCTTCTCAAGGGCAGACTTTTCCTGATATATTTCTTTGTTGAGCCCACGCTCTGGGAAAGGATGGATGACTCCCGAAGCAGGGCTCTGTCGAGGGCCCATGTGACAATAGCGGTCTTCTCCCCTCGACTGGCCAATGGGCAGAGGGGGTCTGTGGTTCGGGGAGCTCTGCTGGAAGAGCAGGTCCTTTCTGCAGACTTCCTGGGTCTCTGGAGGCCCCTGGGCTTGGCGGCTGCACCCTGCACTGGCACATTCTTTTTCTGGATCCAGGTTGGGCATCGGAGACTGCCTCCTTAGGGGTTCTTCAGAGAAGGCTTCTAGAAACTCGGCCTGGGACTCCCCACAGCTTCCAGGAGCGTGAGGGCTGACTGTGGCACTCAGGGGAGACAGGGTCAGCCTCTGAGAACAGACAGGGACAGTGACTCTGCAGGTAGATGGGTCACCACATGGGTGGCTAAAGGAAGAAGTCTCTGGCAACTGGTGGCAGGTGAAACAGTCATGAGGGATCTGGGCTGGCACCGAATCCAGGGACTCACCACAAAGCGACATGGTTCTTACAGACACACTCTGGCACAGCAGGGGCTGCTGGAGCTGGGAATATTCCAACAGGGTGCTCCCAGCAGTGGCATCGGTGACCTCTGCAACCTTGAGCCCATCAGCATAGATGGCGTAGCCGGTGACCTGGACTCCATTGGATGACCCAGCAGAGTCAATGGTTACGGGGAGCCAGCTGACCATCAGGAGGCCTGGGGAGGCATGGCGCTCCACCAGCACATCCAGGGGAGGGTCAGGGGGTCCCGCCAGGGGCGTTTTGAAGGTGATGGTAGAGGACGATGTCTTCCAGTGCACCTGCAACGAGTCCCACGGCAGCCTCACCTCCACCCATGCCCGGTACCGCGTGCCAGGCAGCAGGCCATGGAAGGTATAGCTGCTCACGCCTGCTGGGGTCAGGGCGTGCTCTTGGCCATTGAGATACACCATGTGGAGGTGGCTGCTGCTGCCGTAGACCCAGGCGATCTTGGCCGATGTTGCGGCAACACTTTGCAGGTGGAGTTGCATGGGGGCCATGCACAGAGCCCCTGTGGCCCCTAGAAGGGGTCTGGAGAAGCCCTTCTCTTTCATACACTGCAGCGCACCCAGCCAGCTGTCTTCTGTCTTGGCATCTGTGATCTCTGCTGCCCCCTCTGTCTTGGGGGCTACCCCCACCATCAGGCACGGCCCCTTGTCCATAGCCCCCTGGGCTTTCCCAGGTAAGAAGCTGTGACCAGTGTCTTCCGTCAAACCTTTGCTCTGTCCAGGTGGGAGCCGAGTGGGACCAAAGTCAGGGGATTTGAGGGGCAGGCAGTCCAGGATGTCACTGTCTGGAATCTGCTCCACTAGGTTGGACGGCACCAGCCCTCGTCGGCCATCCTCAAGCTCCCCTTCATAAAAGCCGTCTTCATCCATGTCCCCAAAGATATAGACATAATCCCCAGCTGTAAGGGGTAGCTCACTCTCAGGGTGCTCATTAGGGCCCTTAAAAGGATTGTAGCTGTACCGAGCCAGGAATATCTTGAGCTTGGGGGGCAGGCGGGCCTCTGACCCCCCCACTTCCAAGGTGGAGGACATACTGTCAGGCTCCAGATCCTCCATCTCGCTGGCGGTGTCCATATCCAGAGTAGGACAAGATGGCACTGTGGCCCATGCGGACTCCACCTCAGACGAAGAGTTCGACTGGGAGCTAGTCTTCTTGGCCTGGTACCTGGAGTCTAGAGGCGGACTGGCTAGGACTCTGTCAGGCATCTGAGGGGCACTGGCTGGCTCCCTGATGGCAACTGGACTTCCCGGCCGAGAAGCTTCTTGATTCTCCCGCTTGTCTCTGCTGGGCTCTGAAGATGCTTGGTCTGGAGGATCCGGCTGGAACTTGGTCCTTCCAGGGTCTCTAACTTGAGACTCGGGGACTTGGGGGGCCTCCTGGGGTTCGGGGGGAGGGTGACCAGGCTGACATTGAAGCGCTAGCATCTCCTCGCGAGCAGCCTGGAGATCGTGCAAGGCCTTCCGCAGGTCGTGTTGCAGCTGTTGCTGCCGGTCCTGTCCGCGCGCCGCCTGCTGCAGCAGCTGCTCTGCCAGCATGCTGGCGGCGTCGCGCTCCTGGCACGCGCGGTCCAGCTGCCCGCGCACGTCGTCGTTTTCCGCCGCCACCTTCTGCGTCCAGTCGGCCTGGGCCTGCAACCGCGCATTCTCCTGGGTCAGCCAGGCTCCCTCGCGTAGCGCCGCCTGCAGCTGCGCCTCAGCCTCGTCACCGCGCCGCTGCGCTGCCGCCGCCTGGGCGCTCAGCTCCTCGCACTCCCGCCGCCGCGCGCCCAGCTCGAGTTCCAGGGCCTGCACCTGGCGCCGCGCCTCCTCGCTGGGTGCGCCCTGGCCGTCCGCCTCCACTCGGGCGCTGCCGCTAGCCTGCTGGCGTGTCAACTGTCTCTGCAGGCGCAGCACCTCCCGCTGGGACTCGCGCTGCAGCCGGTCCAACTCACTGATGTCGAGCCATTGGGCTTGTACTTGGGCTTGGGCGGCACCCCTGCCAGGGTGCAGGACGCTGCCGAAGCCCGAGGCGACGCGCGCCTGCAGCAAGTGGCACTCCTGCCTCAGCTCTTCGATCTGCTTGTCCTTGGCCAGCAGCGCGCTCGCCTGCTCGGACAAGTCCCGGGCGCGCTGGCGGGAAAAGGCCTGGCACAGCTCCAGACTGGCGCGGCTGTCGCCCGGCACAGGCGCGCTCACAGCCCGCAGGTTGGTTTCTTGTAGCTTTCGGGCTCGGTCCTCCAGGCGCCGCGCGAGGCCTGTAAGCTTCGCGTGCTTCACCTTGAGCCGCTTCACCTTCTCGTCCGACTTGTCCTGGAAGCCTGCGCGCCGCAGCTGCGTGTTCTCCTCCCGCAGGCCAGAGCAGCGGCGCGCCACCGCGCGCAACGCCTTGGACAGTTCCGAGTTCTGCTTCACCAGCTCCTGGTAGTCCAGACCCGGCGAAGAAGGGGTTAGAGCTTCGCAGGGCTGGCTCCCGGGGTCTTCTGGCGGATCGCTAGGTCTTCGGTGCTCCGATGGCGGTGGTGGTGGAGGCGGTGGCGGAGGCGGTGGCGGCGGCGGCGCAGGGGCACTCGGCGAGCCTAAGACGGAGGCGTCTGGCGAAGAGGCCCGCTCCTCGGATTCGGGGGCCTTGGGGCAACCGAGGGTGCTGTCGAGAGAGCGGGAACGCGCTGGTGGCAAGGAATCGAGAGAGCTGGCGCGCGTGTGGAGCAGGCTGTTTGAGGAGTTGGAGCGCCCGGCCCGCACCACGTCTAGGGAGCGGGAGCGCAGGCGGACGCCCCCAGTCAGGCTGTCAGCATTCAGGGATTCGAGTCTACACATGATCTTTGGGGGCCCGTCGGAGTCGGCGACGGTATCGCCGGGCGGCCCTTCCGAAGAATGCACGGCTTGGGGGTCGGGGGAGCCGGGCAAAGCGGGATGCCAGCGGAAGTGCTCCAGGATGTACTTGAGGAAGAGCTGGCGCTCCACGTCGAGCGCCGCCTGCAGGTGTCGGATGCGCGAAGCCTGCTCGCCGTCGGTTTCCCAGCGAAGCTGCGCCAGCACTTCCTGCAGGCGACAGCGGCACTGAGCAGCGGCGACCTCGGGCGCCCCCGCGCGGCCGCAGTAGCCTCGGTTCACCAACTCCTCGGCCAGCTGGCGCTGCAGCTCCCGGGCCTGGCGCATGACGCCGTCGCGCTCGCGGTGCAGCAGCTGCCGCAGCTGCCGCATCTCGGCCTCCTTCCAGCGCAGCAGCTGCCGGATCTCGGCCTCACGCTCCCGCAGCACTTCCTCCTGCAGCTGCCGCAACTCCCGACCGCGCTGAGCCTCCCACTTGGAGCGCAGATGGTCAACCAGCTGCTGCCGCTCCCGCTCGGCCGCCTCCCGCAGCTGGCGCGCCTGGGACGCGAAACGCTGCCTCTCCGCCCGCCCGCGCGCCCGCTCGGTCTCCAGCTCCGCCCGCAGCTTCTCCAGCTCCCGCCTTTGCTCCTCCAGCACCACCGCAGACGGACCTGGACTACCCGGCTTCTTCGGTGTCGCGCGGCCGCCGCCCGAAGGGCTGGGCGAGTCTTTGGTCATGGTGGCCAAGGCCCGGCCAGACGCCTGACCTCGTCTGGCCCAGGCCGCTGCTAGCCAACGGCCACCGCCCCCGCTGCGGCCAACCGCCCCGCGCGCCCCTTCCGGCGATCCTGGGGGTCTCCGCGCGCCCCTTCCGCCCCTCAGCGCCTCTCAGCGCCTTCCCCAACCCTCTGCTGCGGGTGTACTAGCCCGAGCTCCTCTCCGGGCTGCCTGCGCGGGGCTTGGGCTCCAAACACCCTTGATCAACTCAGTCCATGTCCTTTCTGGGATGCCCAGGGGTCTCTCTGATCCCAGGCCCTTCCGTTTTTCTGGTGTCATGTCCTTTGTGACTCACCGGGCATACTCTCCCAGGCACTGTGCAATACCTTTCAGGCCAACTTGTACCGGGGCGAGCCCACGCCACTGCTCTGGACCGGGAAGGAAGAACTCCATGTGTGGGTGAAGGATGGGGTGTGAGCAGTTCCTGCCTAGCCCTGGCACGGGTTCAGGTGGCCTGTTTGGTCTAAGTGTCTGGGAGCCACAACAGAACACCCCCAAACTTAGAGTTGAGCCCTGAACACCTATGAGGGGAGGGTGCGGTCTTGTGACCGCATCCCCAAATTGCCTACCTTTCCAATGATCCCAGAGGAGCTGAGCAGTTGGATGCATTATCTGTTTAAACTTACCATGCCCATTTTACAGATGAGAAGTATTATTAAAGATTTTATTTATTTATTTGACAGAGAGGTAGAGAGAGAGCACAAGTAGGCAGAGCATCAGGCAGAGGGAGAAGGAGAAGCAGACTCTCCCCTGAGCAGGGAGCCCGATGCAGAGCTTAATCCCAGGACCCTGGGATGATGACCTGAGCCAAAGGCAGACACCTGGAGAAGTTTTCGTTTGTTTGTTTTAAGATTGTATTTATTTATTTGACACACAGAGAGAGAAATCACAAATAGGCAGAGAGGCAGGTGGGGGTGGGGGGGAGCAGGATCCCTGCTGAGCAGAGACCCTGAGATCATGACCTGAGCTGAAGGCAGAGGCTTAACCCACTGAGCCTCCCAGGCAGCCCCTCCTTTATTTTAAACACAAATGAAAAGTCTTAGGCACATAGTCTGGGCATGGTGCCAACTGAGAAAAAGGAGAAGGCCTCCTTGGAGAACCAAAGCCCTCGCCTATGTTTTCTTGGTTCACTTTTATGATCACCTTGCAAGGATTCTCTGAGAGATAAGGACCTCTTCATGGTCCCACTGCCCAGAAGTAGCTTAGTGGGGAGTCAGACTTGGAAAACCCTGCCTCCAGAGTCCGTTGGCACTCTGGCTCCATCTGCCTAATCTTAGGGTTGTAGCTTCGAAGGGCACTCCCCAGTCTTTCTTTCAGGGGAGGGTTTCACACTTTGCAGAAAGAGAGAGGATCAGTGGAATCCAGAATGGGGAGCTGGCCAGGGAGGGAGGTGAGAACATGGGCACACCACTGGGGCCCAGCCCACCCTTTGTTTGGCCCAGGAGTGCTCAGGGCTTCCTGCTTCTCCAAAAGGTAAGTCACAGACCTTTATGGGACCATCTGTTTCCCAGCACCATCTCCCTGAGAGCAGCAAGGCCAGAGAATTTCCGTGGCTCTCCCAAGGGGCCATATTGTCAGATGGTTAGAATTTGTGTGCCTCTGGAGGCAAACAGTCCTTCAGCTTCTTGTGCCATTTCCATGTCCTTATCTGTTAAATGGGCTAATATTGCAGCTCCCTTCTGTGTTGTGTGACCTCCTGGAGTTCCCTGACCTCTCTGAGCATCCATTTCTCCAGTTTGTGAGGTTTCACTAAGGTGAGAGCACACAGTGCCCAGAACAGAGCAAGGCTCTGGTTGGCAGTTCGCTGATTTTATTTTTAAAAGATTTTCTTCCTTCCTTCCTTCCTTCCTTCCTTCCTTCCTTTCTTTCTTTGTCAGAGAGCGAGAACAAGTGGGGGAGCAGCAGGCAGAGGGAGAAGCAGGCTTCCTGCTGTGCAAGGAGCCCGATGCAGGACTCAATCTCAGGACTGTGGGATCAGGGCCTGAGCAGAAGGCAGATGCTTAACTGACTGAGCCACCCAGGCGTCCCAGCTCATGATTTTTAATCCCCACCCCTTTTTTTACAGCTAGAGGAGCTGAGGTCAGCAAGCAAAGATCTGACTGAAGTCACTCAGGGCGGCTGTGGTAGAGACAACATGAGGTACCCTTTGTGTGCTCTGGGACTCACTCTGGATTCCTCATGGCAGATGGGAAGCCTCAGAGACCTGGGTGTCCATCCAGGCTCTGCCCCTCTTTGGCTGAGTGACCATGGCTGATTACTTCGCTTCTGGCTTCCACACGATGGATGTATTGATAACACTGGCCTTCCGTGGTTAGGCAGAGAGAGAGAGACACCGGGATGCTGTCTATCTGCTGATGGCCAGATGTGCAAGAGGGGTTGTGTCAAGGTCCGTGTAAGTTCTCATCTTCCCATCCAGGGCTTGGCCTAGACTCTCCAAGCTTCTTCCAGTAATCTAAAGAATCCCCCTGCCTCAAAGGCTTCTGGGCCTTCACATATGTTGCTTCCCCCTGCCTGGGATGCCTACATTGCCTGACACAAAAATAACAACACCCCCTGCAGACCAGGAACCTATTATGTGCCAGGCTTCATGCTAAATGCCTTCCATTCATTATTTACACTGTCCATTTTGCAGATGAGAAGTCTCAAGTCTCTGAGGAGCAAGAGATTTTGTCCACTTACCTAGTGCTATCCTTGTCTTGTCCTTTAGCCTCAGCTTAGCAGTTCCTCCTCCAGGAAGCCTTCCCTGACTCTCTGGGCTGGGTCTGGTCCCCTAAGAAGTCTGTAGCCCTAATGGCCCTACCAGGCACCCCTCCATTTGGAATAGGGATGTATCTGGTATATATCAGTGTCCCTGCCCAGAGTGGTTTTGGGGGAAGGAATAAGTGAAAAGTCCCTCCCCAGAAAGGAGGGATAGGGACCCAGAGAGAGGCAAGCAGGAAGGGCACAAAGGGCACTATCCAACCAGGCCACCCAGACTGCCTACCTCCCACATTCGGGTACCACCTGGTGTCAAGGGCTGAAGCCTCAGGCTCTGGGCTGCCTATCAGGGCCTTGGGCAGACACCTTAGGCTGGAGTGAGGGTCAGGCCTCGGTAGAGATGTTGGCAGGATCTAAAGATGTGTATCTAACACACATACATACACACACTCAAGGACTCTTTAGGCCTGGCCCCTGCGGGGCTGGGGAGCTCAGGAGCCCTACTTAAGTCTGGCTCCTCCCTATTCTTCCTGTCCCAGCACATCAATACCTTGCTATTTCACATCTAGACCTTGATGTTGTGGTCACATTAGAGTC
The DNA here is from genome assembly GCF_011764305.1 of Mustela putorius furo. Taxonomy (NCBI): domain Eukaryota; kingdom Metazoa; phylum Chordata; class Mammalia; order Carnivora; family Mustelidae; genus Mustela; species Mustela putorius. The sequence goes on along the minus strand of NW_025422010.1, from coordinate 3,180,129 downwards.
CCCCTTTGCTTCTCTTTGTCTATGGTGTCTGTGGCTTCTCTGTCTATGTTTCAGTCCCTCTCACACAGTCATTTCCCCCAAGTAGGTGGGCAGGTGACCTTGGCTCCATCTTCCAGGTGGGGAGAGAGAGGCTCAGAGACGGCACAGGTCATGTTCTTCAGTACGTGGCTCTGTGGGCTCTGCCTTCTCTGCCGTACTCACGTTCTTCAGATCCCGTTCCCCTAAACCACTGGTGTGCCATGGGAGATTGATGGTTCAGGCAATGCTATGTACCAGGATCACAGAGAACTGTGACTCCAGATGTTTTCCGGGAGTGATGCAGGGGCTGGAGTGATGCAGGGATGGCCTAAGCCTTGAACTAAGGCCCTGGATGTGGTAGCCACAGGGAGAGTATGTTCATGGAATCCTCACTGCAGCTCTCTCTGTTGGACAGAGGAGAGCCCGAGGCCTGGTGGGAGCAGGTGGCTTGCCAGGGGACGCGGGCAGCTGCGGCAGAGCTGGGTTGTCACTTCTGGGCAGTGGGTGGAACTCCGCAGCCTAGATTTCTGCTGCAGTGTCTAGAGGAACCTGCAACCATCAGAGGAGGAGGGCAGGATGCTGCCAAGGAAGAGGACCTTGGGGTGAGTCTCTGGGAACCCCACAGTCACCATCCAGCAGCTGCTGGGGCTGGCACCACCTGTGGCATGTCAGAGGCGTTCTGGAATGTAGGTTGAGTGGATGAGCAAACCAGGGCTTCCCCAATGCCAGACTTCTGCCACCCCCACACTCATCATGTTGTGCCATGATTGTTAATGACCTGCCCATCACTCCCATCAACTCTGAGCTCAGGGAGGGCACAGACCATGTAGATGCATTCTCTGGGTCTCGCTTTCTTTCTTTTTTTTTTTTTTTAAAGTTTTTATTTATTTGTCAGAGAGAGTGAGTGAGAGCGAGCACAGGCAGACAGAGTGGAAGGCAGAGTCAGACGGAGAAGCAGGCTCCCTGCGGAGCAAGGAGCCCGATATGGGACTCGATTCCAGGACGCTGGGATCATGACCTGAGCCGAAGGCAGCTGCTTAACCAACTGAGCCACCCAGGCATCCCTGGGTCTCGCTTTCTTGCCTATAATATGAAAGAGGTGGATTACGTGGGTGGCTTTCAAACTGGGTTCCTTAAGGCATCAGGGTTCCTGAGAAATATTGTAGGATTTTTGGGAGTGGGAGAATGTGCCTGGAGTAAAGGAGAAATACTGCTTCTACCAGCTTTAACAGAGCATGTACACCTGTTAGTGTCATTTTTTTTAAAGATTTTCTTCATTTATTTGACAGAGAAAGAGGCAAGCAGAGGGAGAGGGAGAAGCAGGCTCCCCGCTGAGCAAAGAGCCGGACATGGGTGGGGCTTTATCCCAGGGCCTTGGACTCCTGACCTGAGCCGAAGGCAGAAACTTAACGAACTGAGCCACCCAGGCACTCCTTTTAGTGTCATTCTTTAGGTTTTAAGGAAGACTTTGGCTTAATAAAGAGGTATGCCACTAGAAACGAGTTTGGAAACCTCTGGTTAGAGACCCTCCTATTACATGCAAACACACAATGCCCTGACACTCAGTAATTCCACTGACCCTGAGAGAAGGCACCTGTGCTCCTCACGTCTTGGTTCACCCCACATCACCAGCCTTATGCTCCATGCTGCCTCTCTCCCCAGCACCAGTCTGTGACCTTTGGACCATGCCGGCATGGGGTATGCGATCCTGGGCAATCTGGTTCTCATCCTCTCCCAGCCTGGCATAGCCCTATTTTAGCTCTGTGGCACATGCCTGGAGCTCTTGCCTGGCCTTAGTGAGAGGCAAAAACTCCATCCAGAGAGCCAACCCACTGAAAGATTTTTTAAAAAATGATTTTATTTATTTTAGAGAGAGACAGAGAGAGCACAAGTGTGTGGTGTGGCAGAGGGAGAGGGAGAAGCAGACTCCCGGCTGAGTGTGGAGCCCAATGTTGGGCTCAATCCCAGGACACTAAGATTAAGACTTGAAGGGGTGCCTGGGTGGTTCAGTGGGTTAAGCCTCTGCCTTCAGCTCAGGTCATGATCTCAGGGTGCTGGGATCGAGCCCTGCATCAGGCTCTCTGCTCAGCAGGGAGCCTGCTTCCCCTCCTTCTCGTTCTGCCTGCCTCTCTGCCTACTTGTGATCTCTCTCTCTCTGTGTGTGTGTCAAATAAATGCATAAAATCTTTAAAAAAATTATAATAAAAAAAGATTAAGACTTGAACCAAAATCAAGAGTCAAATGTTTAACGGATTGAGCCACCCAGGCACCCCCTACCGGAGGGGCTTTAAGCTTCCGAACAGACCCGTTTAGCCATGGGGAATACCTTTGGTCAGTCATTTGGCTATTGCTCTAGGTCACGGACAGTCCTTTTTTTTTTTTTTAAGATTGATTTATTTAGGACACCTGAGTGGCTCAGTAAGGAGCCTGCTTTTCCCTCTCTCTGTCTGCTGCTCCCCCTACTTGTGCTCACTCTCACTCTCTCTCTCTGTCAAATAAATAAATAAAATCTTTTAAAAAGAAGAAGAAAGATAGGGATGCCTGGGTGGCTCATTCAGTTAAGCGTCTGCCTTTGGCTCAGGTCATGATCCCAGGGTTCTGGGATGGAGTC